>NC_064922.1:74032266-84032266 GCF_023897955.1 Schistocerca gregaria | reverse complement strand
AGTCAGTCATTCATCGAGTTTTAGATCTGGGGACAAACAAACATGGACCCTAACTTTCAATTCATGGTAACTTATCTGTAAGGGTTTTGAAATATGTTTGCTGCGTAACTTTTGAGTAGTCGTTTGGATTTAAAATTCTTTCTTTTATGTGCAAAGCTATGAACACTCCTTTTTACTTCGTGAGTGGGAAAATTGTAGCTATCTTTGAGGTTCTGTAAAAACAAGTTATCAAACTGAACGGAAAAATAGCATATATTTTTACGAGCATTCGGTATATAACGTTTAGACACAATAAATACTCTGAAATACAGGACCATACACATTATTTCCGCATGTTAATGCAGCAAGTTAGGCTCAAAACATGTGTTTGCAATTTTTTCGTATTGAGAAAATTTGCTGAAAATACCGCAACATCTTAAAAAAACATTTGAGCAGTGTTGCAGATGTCGCCTGCAAACGGACACGGCCACTAGTCAACTGACTGAGATGTTGCTTTCAATCCCGTGACGTCACGCGTGGTCAGAAGTAGGAGTAAGTGGCGCCACTTTCCGTGTCGAAGGCGCCGCCCGGTGTGCAGCCAGTAATCCCTATAAAACCGGGATGAAGAAGTCTGGTCTCAGACCTGCGGTGTGTCTGCAGATTCATGTACTTTGCATCGACCGCCATGTTGCACTTTGGCAAACAAATTCCCATCGGTCTCTACGTGACAAAGAATTGCATACTGATTTCTCGTTCTGGAATGTATGTCAACATGTGATGTAATAGGCTGATGTGAGAGCGGAATCGAAAAGTATTGTGTTTTCACGTTCTGGTTCTCGATGTGGTCATTGCGTGACGTCATCTCCGAGCGCGAAAGTTGCCAAGTTCGAGTAACTTAGCGGAGCTGCGCAGAGAGGAAGACTTGCCACGTAATCACGTGAAACGCAGAGGTGTCTCTCACAGAGAGCATCCCAGAGCGCCCCGGAGAGCTACAATACCAAGAAGAATAGCTTCTACACTTCTGGTAAGATCAATGTGTATTATTTTTCTTTGGGAATAGGGAAACTTTAATTTCTGTAATAATGACTTACGTCACCAACAAGTTAGATATTTTTAGATACAAGATCACCATTGATCCTTGCCCTTTTCTCCTCATTAATTTTTCGATGATTCTTGGTCCTTAGTATCAATGGCATTGTAGATGTAAAGTATGATTTACCCATATATCTGTTACACACGGTGAAAAGTATTTAAACCGACAAACTCTGGGAGGTTGTAGGGGACATCAAAACAAATATTTTTGCCTAATGTCAGTTTTTCCTATGAGGATTATTTAAACCGGTAGAGACCGTATTACGCTCTTCAATTGTTAGACGCCGTATTACGATCATCTGTTGTTAGAGGGCGTATTACGGTCTTCAGTTGTAGGCAACTGCTGTCCACCAGTGTAGTAGTGCATTGTCTCTGTTTACTAATGGAGCGATACACCTTGAGTGAGTACACTGATATGGCTGGTGCGTACTACGTAGCGCACCACAGCGGTCGAGCTTCACAGCGGGTTTGTCAACAACAATACGAGCGGTCTGAGGCGCTGCAGTCATGGACTGTGCGGCTGGTCCCGGCGGAGGTTCGAGTCCTCCCTCGGGCATGGGTGTGTGTTTGTCCTTAGGATAATTATGTTAAGTAGTGGGGAAGCTGAGGGACTGATGACATTAGCAGTTAAGTCCCATAGATTTCACACACATTTGAACACACAACAATAATATCCTAATCGCCGTATCCCGCATCATACGACCTTTGCTGCTGTGTACCAACGTCTGAGTTAGACCGGGTTATTTAGCAGGTTACCTGGACAGGGACGCCGTCGCACGGTAAGCAAGCTGCAATTTGATGAAGCTTTCTTGCAGCATGTGGAGCGGGATCCTTCAATCAGCACTCGTGCAATTGCACGTAACATGGAAACGTATCAGGCGAATGTAGGAACAGTCCTCCGAGAGCAATTGTTACGTCCATTTCACTTACAGCTTGTCCACAACCTGGACCCAGTTGATTATGCATCCAGAGCACAGTTTTCGCAGTGGTACCTGGAACAGTGTGAAGTGCATCGTACATTTCCATCCACTGTGCTATTTACCGATGAAGCAACTTTCGGGCGTGATGGAGTCTTCAACATGGGCCATTCGCATGTTTGGAGTGAGGATAAGCCACATGCCACAGTTACCAGCGCTTATCAAGTGCGGTTGTTCGATAATGTGGGGGTCGGTGTTGTTGGGGACTGTTTAATTGGGCCGTATCTGCTACCTAAGCCATTAAATGGCAGGCGATATTACAAATTTCTCGCCAGAGCATTTCAAGAATTGCTGGAAGACATCCCGCTCCCTACAAGTCAACGCATGTGTGGTTCCACCATGACGGGGCGCCGGCACATTTCAGTCACCGTGTGCATCGATTCCTGGACCGACGGTTCTCAGAGACGTGGATTGGCAGAGGTGGTTCTGTATCATGGGCTGATCGATGTCCAGCGTATGTCCCCTCTGGACTTTCTTGTGTGGGGAGAGATGCGCAGCCTTGTTCACCCATCTCCTGTTGCATCAGAGAGGATCTGGTTGTCCGGATAGTAGCAGCAGCAGGAACAATTCAGGATACTCCTGGGGCTTTTTGCCCGTGTCAGGCGGAACATGGTCCGACGGTGTAACCTCTGTTTACGTGTCAATGGAGGCATTTTTGAAAATCTTGTTCATAAAAAAAATGGAAAAGTGTTTGTTGGTTTAATTTGCAGCCAGTGAAATCTTCCTCTACCGGTTTAAATACTCCTCATAGGAAAAAATGACATTAGGGAAAAATATTTGTTTTGATGCCCCATACAACGTCCCAGAGTTGGTCGGTTTAAATACTTTTCCCTGTATACCTCTCCAATCTGAAAGGTACGACAGACAATGACAGCCCTACTATTAAAAGTCCTGGAACTGAGTTAACTTTGTCCTTGTGATACTGCACTACCGCATTAGTTAACCGACCATTATCACACTGCTGATAATAGTTACATTATTATTATTATTATTATTATTATTATTATTATTATTATTATTTACCCGTTATTCTCCTATAATGAGGTGTTGTCATGTGGTATTTTATCAAGAAACGAAATATGAGCTTGCATGGCCGTCACGATCAGACAGCTAAGGCCCGACACGCAGGCAGTACAGAGATCGGCCGCCTGGTTCCGTCCTCTTGGGCGCCGCCTGCCCGGGGCTCCCCTCAGTAAGTCGGTCTGGAGGTCAGGAGGGGCGGCCGCGGGCGCCGCAATTAGGCCGGAGGTGAGAGGTCGCAGATAACCCGATCTCTGTGACGCCGGCGGCGGCGCGGTTAACTTCGTATCTGGCCGCAGGGCGGCACGCCGATCGAGCCGTGGAGGTCGCCATTACTGGCGCTGTCTTTCCGAATTCGCCCTTCGAGAGCCGCCACACCGCGCAAACAGCGACCGTGCTCACCTCTCAGGCCACTGACAAGGTACACCGGGCATGATGTCGTATATAGAAAGCCGGCGCCCGCGAGAAATTGATGAGCCCGGCAACGAGCTAGTTACGTCCCACTTGTCACCTTGCACGTCATACCTCGCGAAAGTTCGGCCCCTTGCACGACGCACGAGAAATCGACATGTCAATAAAAAGGTACACCCACTAAAAGTGTTAACTCTGCCGTATGCTGTCGAGAGCTCGCACACATTTAAATGCGCACTTGAAAAATACTAAGCTCGTAAGATGTGCAGTGCGACGTGCGTGCTGCAGCCTGTCTTTCTTATGGGCCTCTATCGTAACCGAAATGTGGATTAGCCGACTCGTAGCGCCATCCATTTGTAAGCGACTTGTGGTGATCTTTCAGTCTCTCTTAACTGTAGTACTTCCAGTAAAGCATTCTTTGTTTCAAAAGTGAAATCCTGTGCAATATTTGGGTGCACAGAGAAATACTTGAAAGGAAGTGTATTTTGTTTGACACTATGTCAGAGGTTTATCAGATTGAAATTAAGGAGTGATACCGTTACCTAGAAAATGTGGATGATGTCATATATATATTACGAATTGAACGATTATATATCTATTTCGTAAAATACGTTGGTCCTCAGATCTAAAACCCAATGAATAACGAAGATTTTGAGATGAAAGGAAACTAATGTTTACCTCACAGTACGAGTTTTCTCTATATTCCACGTTTCATAAGCTTCTTAGCTTGATATTCATCCGGTTTTCGTACTGGATGAAGCAAAAGTCTTGTCATAAAGTCTTTATTTTGTGTAAAACCGGAGATTGTGGATACAAACGGATGTCATTTCTTACAAAATCACAATGAAACATTCCATATGTATTGTTGAGGACTCGACAGAAGACTGAATGTTTCCTGACATGTTACTATTTTACCCTCTACCTCTGTTCATGCAGTAAATTAAATTACTCGCAGTACAATACAGGAATTCGCTGAAGAACTGTAGGCCCAAATATACCGCCAGTGAGAATTTAAAAAACGGGAATACAATGTTTGGCACCGTTCGTTATCCTCTCACTAGGGCACATATAAATATGATAAACATAGTATTAATATTGGGGCCGTTCGGTATGGCCGTGCGGTTCTAGGCGCTTCAGTCTGGAACCGCATGACCGCTACGGTCGCAGGTTCGAATCCTCCCTCGGGCATGGATGTGTGTGATGTCCCTAGGTTAGTTAGGTTTAAGTAGTTCTAAGTTCTAGGGGACTGATGACCTCAGAAGTTAAGTCCCATAGTGCTGACAGCCATTTGAACCATTTGAATACTTTGAAATCTGTCCGCATTAGAGTGAACTGGTGTGCGCTGATACACAGGGGCTGCCGTCGACAGTCAGAACAGTGTGTGTGTGTGTGTGTGTGTGTGTGTGTGTGTGTGTGTGTGTGTGTGTGTGTGGATTATGCTGAGGGAATTACATTAAGAAACGAGACACAAACAGTAGTAGATATGCTGAACTATTTGGACAGCAAAATATCTGATGACAACTCAAGTGGAGAGGGTATAAAAATGGCAAGAAAAACGTTTCTGAAGGAAAGAAATTTGATAACATCGAATACAGATTTAAATGTTAGGAAGTCTGCTCTGAAGATATCTGTATGAAATGTAGCCATGTAGGGAACTGAATCAAACACGATAAAGTTTAGACAAAAAGAGAATAGAAGCTTTTGAAATATAGTGCTTCAGAATGATGCTGTAGATTAGATCGGTAGATGACGTAAATAATGAAGCGGTACTGAACAGAAATGGGGAGCCAATAAATTTGCCGCACAAGTTGACTAAAAGAAGAGATAGGATGATAGGGCACGGTCTGGACATCAAGGGATCAGCAATTAAGTGTTGGGAAGGGTGAGGGTTAAAAGTTGTAGAGGAAAACCAGGAGGTAAACAGAGTAAACATAATAAAAAGGATGTAGGTTGTAGTAGTTATTTGAAGGTGAAGAGGGTTACACAAGGCAGAGTAGGTGGACAGCTGCATTAAACCAGTCTTCGGACTGAAGATGACCACAACAACAACAACAACAACACTGTACAGTAGATCTATTGGATCCGAGAAGTATGTATGAATTATACGTTCCTGTGTCAGAAATACACTCCTGGAAATGGAAAAAAGAACACATTGACACCGGTGTGTCAGACCCACCATACTTGCTCCGGACACTGCGAGAGGGCTGTACAAGCAATGATCACACGCACGGCACAGCGGACACACCAGGAACCGCGGTGTTGGCCGTCGAATGGCGCTAGCTGCGCAGCATTTGTGCACCGCCGCCGTCAGTGTCAGCCAGTTTGCCGTGGCATACGGAGCTCCATCGCAGTCTTTAACACTGGTAGCATACCGCGACAGCGTGGACGTGAACCGTATGTGCAGTTGACGGACTTTGAGCTAGGGCGTATAGTGGGCATGCGGGAGGCCGGGTGGACGTACCGCCGAATTGCTCAACACGTGGGGCGTGAGGTCTCCACAGTACATCGATGTTGTCGCCAGTGGTTGGCGGAAGGTGCACGTGCCCGTCGACCTGGGACCGGACCGCAGCGACGCACGGATGCACGCCAAGACCGTAGGATCCTACGCAGTGACGTAGGGGACCGCACCGCCACTTCCCAGCAAATTAGGGACACTGTTGCTCCTGGGGTATCGGCGAGGACCATTCGCAACCGTCTCCATGAAGCTGGGCTACGGTCCCGCACACCATTAGGCCGTCTTCCGCTCACGCCCCAACATCGTGCAGCCCGCCTCCAGTGGTGTCGCGACAGGCGTGAATGGAGGGACGAATGGAGACATGTCGTCTTCAGCGATGAGAGTCGCTTCTGCCTTGGTGCCAATGATGGCCGTATGCGTGTTTGGCGCCGTGCAGGTGAGCGCCACAATCAGGACTGCATACGACCGAGGCACACAGGGCCAACACCCAGCATCATGGTGTGGGGAGCGATCTTCTACACTGGCCGTACACCTTTGGTGATCGTCGAGGGGACACTGAATAGTGCACGGTACATCCAAACCGCCATCGAACCCATCGTTCTACCATTCCTAGACCGGCAAGGTCCTGTTCCAACAGGACAATACACGTCCGCATGTATCCCGTGCCACCCAACGTGCTCTAGAAGGTGTAAGTCAACTACCCTGGCCAGCAAGATCTCCGTATCTGTCCCCCCATTGAGCATGTTTGGGACTGGATGAAGCGTCGTCTCACGCGGTCTGCACGTCCAGCACGAACGCTGGTCCAACTGAGGCGCCAGGTGGAAATGGCATGGCAAGCCGTTCCACAGGACTACATCCAGCATCTCTACGATCGTCTCCATGGGAGAATAGCAGCCTGCATTGCTGCGAAAGGAGGATATACACTGTACTAGTGCCGACATTGTGCATGCTCTGTTGCCTGTGTCTATGTGACTGTGGTTCTGTCAGTGTGATCATGTGATGTATCCCCTTCCTGGGACAATGAATTCACGGTGTTCTTATTTCAATTTCCAGGAGTGTATTACATTTTTTTTCGACAACTCCGTGGTTCACGCAACTCATGTCAAGACAGCAGACGTAAACATTCTATACTGCTAACGCTGAAGCGGAGAGGAGGCGAACTTTGACACTCCGCTGAAAGACCGACAAACAGGGAACCGAGTGACTGGAACCACGCACGACCGAAGGCTGCTGGTCCGCACTCGACTATCCCTAACAGCGGGGAGAGTTATCGTTTGCTTGTGATCGTTCCGGTGTAAACCAGGCCTACGCGATCGTTGCTGAGAATCGAGTGAGGTGGGTAAAAAGATTACGAAATACCTCTTGTGCATGATAATCAGATAGATTCCAGGTGTGTGTGAGTGAGGCCCCAGAGCCGCCTGGTGGCCGTGGTGGAAGCGTGGCTGGGCTGATCTGATCTCATGGTGAGCCACTCACTGCCTGTGGCAGCAGCGGCAGCCGGGACGGTGAACCGCTAGAGTGCGCCGTAGTGCTGTGAGGGACCGATTACTGAAACCGTGCCTATTTTCCTTTGTATGCCAACCTCGCGGCCTGCTCGCATCGACGTGATGCTTAATAAAGAGGCAGCTCAGGGTACAACCACGATACAAAGTGGAAGAAATTCTAAATTTAATCACTTTGAAAAATATGTTGTAGGAACCACAGTGCTTATCGCAGGCCTCCAACAGCGGGTAGCCGACGGCAGGGCGATAATGCAGCTGTAAGGTGGCAACGGCCATGCAGCTTGCATGAGTCCATTTAACGTTGACACTTTAGGTTTTGTTGGAGTAATACTCTAAATTACGGTGTAGGAATCTATGTGCAAACGCATCGGCACGCGAGAAATCCGCGATGTTGTAATTGCAAGAGTTTGCGGAAAGGCAGTACGCGAGACAGAGCCCGGCTACGTCCCCGCTGAAGGCTACGTCCCAGGCTGTACATTAGTCGGTACTGGCAAACTGGGTATTTTGAGAGCTTCTAGTGATGTACCCGTGGTCTCGCCGGCACGGTAGGTCAGCGTGTTTGGTCAGAGGGTTAGCTGCCCTCTGTAATAAAAAAACTGAGTTAACCGATCAACAACGACATTAAACCGATGTTTTACGATGTCCGCCCCGAGCAGGTGCAACAAACGAAACCGAACAAAATGAGATTAAAAAAAAAAAAGGGGTAGCGTCTTTGTTTCATAATCACAACATCTTCGGTCCCGGGTTCGATCCCCGCCACTGCCTTAATTTTGATAAATAATCAGCATTGGCGGTCGAAGACTTACGGCATAAGAAGTCAGCCTCATTCTGCCAACGGCCTTGTCAAAGAGGGTGGAGGAGCGGATAGAGGTTCAGGGCACTCTCTTGTCCTAGGGGTGGGGAATTGCCCCTAAAGGCGGAAGAATCAGCAATGATCAACGACATGAGGATGCAGAAGGCAATGGAAACCACTGCATTAAAGACGCGTAACGTGTATCCACAGGACATGTGGCCTGTAGTTGAAGAAGTGTCATGATGATCTCTCCATTGGCAAAAGATTCCGGAATAGTCCCCCATTCGGATGTCCGGGAGGGGGCTGCCAAGGGGGAGGTTACATGAGAAAAAGATTGAATAATCAACGAAAGGATAATGTTCTACGAGTCGGGGCGTGGAATGTCAGAAGCTTGAACGTGGTTGGGAAACTAGAAAATCTGAAAAGGGAAATGCAAAGGCTCAATCTAGATACAGTAGGGGTCAGTGAAGTGAAGTGGAAGGAAGACAAGGATTTATGGTCAGATGAGTATAGGGTAATATCAACATCAGCAGAAAATGGTATAACAGGTGTAGGATTCGTTATGAACTGTGAACAGTTCAGTGACTGGGTTGTTCTAATCAGAATCGACAGCAGACCAACACCGACAACGATAATTCAGGTATACATGCCGACGTCGCAAGCTGAAGATGAACAGATAGAGAAAGTGTATGAGGATATTGAAAGGGTAATGCAGTATGTAAAGGGGGACGAAAATCTAATAGTCATGGGCGACTGGAATGCAGTTGTAGGGGAAGGAGTAGAAGAAAAGGTGACAGGAGAATATGGGCTTGGAACAAGGAATGAAAGAGGAGAAAGACCAATTGACTTCTGTAACAAGTTGCAACTAGTAATAGCGAATACCCTGTTCAAGAATCACAAGAGGAGGAGGTATACTTGGAAAATGCCGGGAGATATGGGAAGATTTCAATTAGATTACATCATGGTCAGACAGAGATTCCGAAATCAGATATTGGATTGTAAGGCGTACCCAGGTGCAGATATAGACACAGATCACAATATAGTAGTGATGAAGAGTAGGCTGAAGTTCAAGACATTAGTCAGGAAGAATCAATACGCTAAGAAGTGGGATACGGAAGTTCTAACGAATGACGAGATACGTTTGAAGTTTTCTAACGCTATAGATACAGCAATAAGGAATAGCGCAATTTATGGACAGCGGTCTGTTGTTCGAGTAGTGTTGGAGTGTACTTTACGACACGCCGCTGCAGTAGGAACATTACGGTGAGATCGCTCCCGCTTCGGCCTGTGTTAGGGGTAACGTTAAATAGTTGGATCACGTGCAATTTCTGTTTTCACGGTACTTTGGAGTGTACTGGTTCTTCGTATTTTACGTTTTGTGTCGATATCAGCCCAGTTATAAGAGATCGCATTTTGGACCAATTTTAACACAGTTCACTGCCAATGCCAGGAGGATAATTTGTAAATTGTTCATTGTGTTGTATTCAGCATTGAACTGAAGGTTATAATAAAATTATTATGATTCAGTAGAGCCTTCACTTTCAGTAGTTCATCCTGAATTCACCCTTTTGCTTTATTTTATTTTTGTGTATGTCTTTGATGTCATTGAACACCCTAAGTGTTCGTGATCGTTCATGTTTGGAAGTAAAAATAGGTGTGAAATATCGTCAACGCTACCACCACAGATTAATTAGGGGTGACAGGGCCACATTTAAATCAAGCGTTATCCATTTTTGCGTACAGTTCCACTCCCAATTTCTCTGTAAGTTGTTTATCAGAGGCGAACACACGCAAAAAGCGGACAAGCAACGGGTGGGGTGTTACAGCAGTAATGCAGCTGGCAACTAAGAGTGGCTAGTCACGACAGCCGAAGACTGAACTTCAAAAATAAAAAAAGTGCTTGTAAATTATAGATTGCAGCGATTAGTCGTCCTTTTAAAATTTTGTCGTGCAGATCTAGATTTAGGCTAGAAATAATCATTCTCAATGCAGTATTATTTTCGCTCAATGCATGTAATTCGCTGTTGAATACTGAATGCAGCCTAGGTGCACCTGCCTACTGTAGCCCGGGACTGCCGCTTCTGCCCTCTGCACTTGGCGCTCGTTACCAAACTGACTGTTCTTGAATGACTCTGGATGTATCCTATCAACCGACCCTATCTTTTTTTAAATCACTGAGCGGAGCGGTAAGAAGGCTCCCTGTGAAGTACGCAATGGACTTTGGCCCGAGTTTTCATAATCAGACAACAGTGGGAAATGGACAAATGGGGTATCAGGCAGACCAGCAAGGGGTCTAATTTTGAAAAAAAAAAACTACTAAAATGCTTGAAAACAATGATTGAAATGAATAAAAACTTAATAAGTGATTTCTGAGGTAAACTAAAATATTTCTATAACAGACTGATGATGAATGATGCTCGAAATCGCGTGCAGCAGATGAAGCGCATCAAATGTTTATGTATTTTATTTTATTTATCACTTTTCGACAAGTCATTTCATAAAAAAATTTACGCTTTCTTTTTAAAATTATGTTAGTTTTCTGCCACAAAGTTCTTTTGTTTCAGAGTCGAATCATTGTCGCCGACATACCCGCCTAATATTCAACATTCTTCTTTAACAAATAGGCCGTAAAGAAAAATGTATTGTTTCATTCGACACTTGAACAATGAAACGATGGTTCTGACTGGCGTTCACTTTTCGTCGTTGTTTGTCAGACACTAGAGACTCGTCTCCGTGGCCGAGGTCGCTAACGCATGCCTGTGTGGTGCCCATCGACTCTGAAGCAAGCCACTTCGAATCCTGCTGGTGTTTTGGGCCGACAAGGGGAGACGAGGTGGTGGTACGAAGTTGTCGATCGCCAATCTCTGCGCCAATGTCTGCGCCAACGTCCCGAATTAAGTTCCAAACCTGCCCGCAGCGTGTCATGGAGTTTTATTTATTTGTTGTTCCGTGGGACCACATTAAGGAGAAGTCTCCATGGTAATGGAACGAGTCAATACATGAAATTATAACACGATAGTGAAAACAGATAACATCAAATATAAGAAACGTATTCAGGCGCCAATTCGAAAGTTTACATAAAGAAAATCAACAATGTAATACCGGAATTTGCTTAATTTTCAGCTCTTCCAGGAGCTCCTCGACAGAATAGAAGGAGTGAGCCATGAGGAAACTCTTCAGTTTGGACTACTGCTAAGATTTTTTGAGATCTTGTAGCAGCTTATTGAAAATGGATGCAGCAGAATAGTGCACTCCTTTCTGCACAAGAATCATTGAAGTGCATTCCACATGCAGATTTGATTTCTGCCTAGTATTAAGTGAGTGAAAGCTGCTAACTCTTGGGAATAAGCTAATATTGCTAACAACAAACGACATTAAAGAAAATATGTACTGTGAGGGCAGTGTCAGAATTCCCAGACCATTGAATAGGGGTCGACAAGAAGTTCTCGAACTTACACCACACATAGCCCGAACAGCCCGTTTTTGAGTCAGAAATACCCTTTTTGAATCAGAAGAATTACCCCAAAAAATAATACCATATGACATAAGCGTATGAAAATATGCGAAGTAGACTACTTTTCGTGTTGAACTGTCACTTATTTCAGGTACTGTTCTAATGGTAAATAAAGCAGCATTTAGTTTCTGAACAAGATCCTGAACATGGGCTTTCCACAACAGCTTACTATCTATCCGAACGCCTAGGAACTTGAACTGATCCGTCTCGCTTATATGATGCCCATTCTGTCTGTTCAAAATATTGGTTCTTGTTGAATTATGAATCAGAAACTGTAAAAACTGAGTCTTACTGTGATTTAGAATCAAATTATTTTCCACAAGCCAAGAACTTATTTCATGAACTACATTATTTGATACTGTTTTAGTATTACACACAAGATCCTTCACTACCAAGCTGGTGTCATCAGCAAACAGAAATAGTTTTGAATCATCTGTAATACTAGAAGGCATATCATTTATATAAATTAGAAACAGCAGTGGCCCCAGCACCGACCCTTGGGGAATGGCACTGTTGACGGTGTTACGTCTGCCGGGAGGAATCGTTCAGGTCGGCGGCAGCCCCTGTGCCATTCGAGTGGAGGGGGAGAGGGAGGGGGTGGGGGCGGCGACTATGTGCCCGCACCGGGTCAACTCTCCTCTCATTTCCATTCATTTACGATTACGCAAACTCTACACACTACAATGTTCAACCACTCACCACGATCTTCCACACGACACAGATACAACTTCGTCATTTCACAACAGATAGGAGTAAGGCAAGAGCGAACCACATCCACCCGGACTTTGCGTAGAACGGCGATGCGGGACTGGTGCGCACGCTAATTCCCTGAGTGTGAGACTCTGATGAGTTACTAGAAGAAAGTTACTGGTTTCATTGTAGGACGTAGTACTGCTCGTTTTAAAATGGTTCAAATGGCTCTGAGCACTATGGGACTTAACATCTATGGTCATCAGTCCCCTAGAACTTTGAACTACTTAAACCTAACTAACCTAAGGACACCACACACCCAGCCATCACGAAGCAGAGAAAATCCCTGACCCCGCCGGGAATCGAACCCGGGGACCCGGGCGCGGGAAGTGAGAACGCTACCGCACGACCACGAGATGCGGGCAGTGCTCGTTTTATCAGTGCTAATATCGCTAGATAGCCATTCGTTAATATCGAAAAAGTCGTCTTAACGTGATAGAGTATCGATTGTTCCAACTATCGGTACTTGTTTCGTGAAGAAGACGCGATTTACGAGTATTAGTTCCGGAAATCTGCTTAAATTATTAAAATATTGCAAATGAACGTGACGGATACATAATTTAAGTTTGAGTGAATTTCGTTCATAACTTTTTCCCAGATATAAAGTTGCACATTGTGGAAGCATCAAGACACCACACTCTGCAGAACGTGGCGGCGGGACAAGCGCTCGCAGCGAGGAAACATTCCAGCGACAGCGACAGTTTCATTTCGACCACAGGGCCAGCGAGCACGCCGTGAATGGGGGCCGGAGCGCATCAAATATTCATAGTCTCGTTTCATTCCGGTTTACAGTGGCGTAGAGGGACCGCCCTGGTCAGCGGCATATTCATTAAACTGTTTCGTCAGAACTTCGTGTTCAGCGGTTGTCAGGGCCGCTGGACTATCATTTTTTCGTTTTCCCTCAGCCTTCTTTAAACATCACATTACGCTGTCCAGTTTCTCACGCAGAAAGAAGTTCCCGTTAAGTTTGTGGATTTTTCTTGGATTTGAACTACGTGCGTTTCTGGAAGTTTTCTCCAGTCACCATCCGACCACTCTGTTTCGGGCGCAGGTGTCGATTCTCTTACATAATGCTACGCCGACACCAAGTGGCAGAACTGAAAATATCCAGTTCTACCTCAGCGCCATCCAGGAGATATCTGCTACCTCACCATGTGTGAATGACATTCTCTGCGGGTACAACACCTGGACGTTAAAGTGAGCCCTAAAGAGCACCGAGACATCCTCATGTAGCACCGAAAGTTCACCAACAGGCCTTTTCGTGAAACAGTTTCTGCAATATTTCTTAATGGTATCGAACTACTGTTTCAAAAAATAGGAAAGGATGTTGGTATAATCTTGTATGGGCAACTAATTGGGAAAAATAAACCATTGCACCATGTAGCTTTCCTGTCTACAAGGAACCTAAAAATTAAAAAAAAAATACCTGTAGCTCACATTAAACAAAGATCAGTCTGTCTTTAGTCCTGCCGAATCTTTACTGCAGTGACGCAGTTCAATTCGGCGGCAGTAGTGAAAACGACTCGAGTTAGCTACGAACGCTTGAGTAAGATGTGTGTGCAACAACCCGATGGGCAACTTTATTTTCTGTACGCTTCTTATCCTGTTTTTTTTTTTTTTTTTCTCTTCAACGGTGAACAAGTATCTCCGAAAAACTGTGAACGGTCTGTGCCTCTCCCACCAGTTTCTACTTCTGCTTTCTTCTTTCCACATGATTTGCTAACCCTATCCTACTATTTCTCGCTCTTCCTCTCACCACTCAGCTTCTTGTCCAAGTCCATTCCTCTGGTATTCTTGTCATATGTTCCTGTTACATGTCATTATTCACATTTGGCAAGAACGTAAAATTTGTGAACCTCTGAAGTTGCACACATTCGTTACCATACCTCTCACTATTATTAGTAGTACCAGCATGATCACATGTTGTTCAGGTTCTATTGAGACTATAATGTTGACTAACGAAGCTCGGCTAGATGTAAGAGAGGGATTGAAGTTCCAATATTGCTGGGTAAAACAAATACAGCTCCGAACACCAGGACTCCCTCATAAAATAGCAACACATACGGAGTGTCGTTTTAAGTTAGGACAACCAAATACCTCGAAAACAATGCATCGTAGGAAAACAGTGTTGTAGCTGAGAAGTTACTGTTAGTAAAGAGGACATAACCAGCCCTCCTTTGTGGGCGGGATTAACTTTGTATTCTCAAATTGTAACTCCCAATTTTACTGTATATTCGGATTCTACGCCAAAAAATGCGTTCGGTTTATTCATACCATTGTTTCGCATTCGTTGTACAAAGCGTCGTAATCGATAAATATCAAGTGTGTGTGTTTTCGCAATTGAGAAGCGATTGTACATTTCATTTACGACGTAAATGTAAACCTCTCTGTTCTAATCGGTTGACTGTGGTAATGTCGATGGCCGCCTTCGAACGCCGCCACCACGGTGACCCGTGTCGTCGTGTGTCTCCATCGAACCGCCCTAACTCCCTCGCTGACCGCTATGCAGCTGTCGGTGGAGTAGACACCACGACCACTGGAACAGTAAGGCAGAGCGTCCACGAAGTGGCAGTGACATGCGCCTCTGCCACGGATAATCGCCAAAATGGCTCTCAGCACTATGGGACAACATCCGTGGTCATCAATCCCCTAGAACTTACAACTACTTAAACCTAACTAACCTAAGGACATGCGCGAGGCAGGATTCGAACCTGCAACCGTAGCGGTTGCGCGGTTCCACACTGTAGCGCCTAGAACCGTTCGGCCACCCCAGCCGAATCAGGTGATGCAGCTCTCCATGCCACTCTATCCTGTGCAAGCTTCATCTCCCAGTACCTACTGCACCCTACATCCTTCTGAATCTGCTTAGTGTATCCATCTCTAGGTCTCCCTCTACGATTTTTACCATCCACGCTGCCTTCTAATACTAAATTGGTGCTCCCTCGATGTCTCAGAACATGTCCTACCAACCGGTCCTTTCTTCTAGTCAAGTTATGCCACAAACTCCTCTCCAATTCTATTCAATACCACCTCATTAGCTATGTGATCTACCCATCTAATCTTCAGCATTCTTATGTAGTACCACATTTCGAAATCTTCTATTCTCTTCATGTCTAAACAATTTATCGTCCACGTTTCACTTCCGTACATGGCTACACTCCATGAAAATACTTTCAGAAACGACTTCCTGACATTTAAATCTATACTCGATGTTAACCAATTTCTCTTCTTCAGAAACTCTTTCCTTGCTATTGCCGGTCTACATTTTATATCCTCTCTACTTCGACCATTATCAGTTATTTTCTCCCCAAATAGCAAAATTACAATGTCATTGGCGAACCTCAAAGTTTTTATTTCTTCTCCATGGATTTTAATACCTACTCCGAATTTTTCTTTTGTTTCATTTAGTGCTTGCTCAACATACAGATTGAATACCATCGGGGAGAGGCTGCAACCCTGTCTCACTCCCTTCCCAGCCACTGCTTCCCTTCATGTCCCTCGACTCTTGTAAGTGCCATCTGGTTTCTGTACAAATTGTAAATAGCCCTTCACTCCCTGTATTTTACCCCTGCCATCTGCAGAATTTGAAAGAGAGTATTCCGGTCAACATTGTCAAAAGCTTTCTCTAAGTCTACAAATGCTAGAAACGTAGGTTTGCCTTTCCTTAATCTTTCTTGTAAAGCAAGTCGTAGTGTCAGTATTGCCTCACGTGTTCCAACATTTCTACGGAATCCAAAGTGATCTTCCCCTATGTGGGCTTCTATCAGTTTTTCCATTCGTCTGTAAAGAATTCGTTTAGTATTTTGCAGCTGTGACTTATTAAACGGATATTTCGGTAATTTTCACATCTGTCAACACCTGCTTTCTTTGGGATTGATGTCTGAGGGTATTTCGCCTGTCTCATACATCTTGCTCACCAGATGTAGGGTGTACAGTAATTATGTAGAACAATTATGTGTTACTCATGATTGTGTGTAATAATTATGTCTCATTTATGTTTGTTCAAAGCAGATATCTGGCAGAAAAGTAGGTAAGCACTCATTACAGGTTAAGTGAACATCTTAGGGACTTTGACACGTTACGCCAAAATATTCGGAAGCGGCAGCAGTCAGACAAGGACGTCGATGAGCGGCGGAGTTTGCGCAGCCAGTCAGCACCTGGACAGATCGACGACTGAGCAGACGGGCAACGCTTCCGAGGAGAGCAGCGGCCGGTGCAGTCCGCACAGCAGCGGCCGATGTTCCAGGTACTGTCCGCATGCTGATGTCGGGTGCGTGACGTGTATGGCGATGTGAAGGAGCGCGACAGGGTAATGCCCAACAACGACAGCGCACAGGTAAGACAGGGGAGAGCCGGCACGCGTGTCGATATTGGTCACGTTTCTGCCCAACGTGAGAAGCATGGATCAACTACCGACGAGTCAGTCGCCGCAATAAACTTCGCGACATTGGCGAAAACAGTGAATAAATACTTCCGACGAATGGGCACGAGTTGGTCCTTTGAGGGGAGAAAGAAGAGACGGAGAAACGTCGCCTGGACGGACGCTGCAACGACTTCGCTGCTACGCTGCTCGACCGAGGATGGTGTCGGTGCCTCGCCAATAGGTCAATGCAGAAGATACCAACCCAGATATGGTAAGGTGGCAACGGCCTTACATGAATCGATTTAACGTGACACTTTAGGTTTTGTTGGAGTAATAATTTAAATTACGGTGTAGGAAATGTATGTGGAAACGCATCGGCACACGAGAATTCCGCGATTTTCTAATTATAAGATTCTGCGGAGACAGAGATCGCCTAGCCGCCGAAGGCCACAGCCTAACGGTATGAATGGTGAACTGGGGGATTTCTGTCATCCGTTTAGAGTCGCCACAGCGGTCGCCAACCTCTGAAGGACGCGCGGCAGCAGGTGTTCAAGTGTTTACCAAAACAGAGCAGTGGATAGCTAGACGGACTTTCCTGTGCGTGCTCTCGCCTATGTCCCATTAATTTTACGCCTTCGAGTAACTCAAGTGGGGCAGGCCAGAAGTTCCGAATATCAAACTTTCAATGCAAGAATCTGTGTTCGCTACGACGGCGAATCTTGCCGGCAAAATCTCGTGTGGTCTATTGGGAGTAAACTTCCAGTAAACGTGTTATTGCCCATATCTGTGGTTCTTCCCAGCCGGCGAGGGCGGAGTTTACCTGTGAAATTTTGTAGAAATAAAAGAATTGTGGAAAACGAGTTCTGTTCCCAGGCTGTACATTGGTCGGCACTGGCAAACTTGGTATTTTGAGAGCGTCTTGTGATGTGATTCGCTCGGTAAAAGTTGAGGGGACGAAACAAAGCTGAACAGCGATCTTCCTGGACTCTCGGTCGAGGTCTTTCGTTCTGGGCTCTAGTACTGAGAGGATGTTAGCCAATTCGTCTCCCGTCTTGGTTTTTCGTTGTCAGTGGACTTTAGCCGCGCCAGCTCTTTGCTGCCGGGAAGATCGTTGCGAATAGAGAAGTTTATGGACAGCGGTCTGTTGTCCGAGTAGTGTAGGAGTGTACTTTCAGAGACGCCGCTGCAACAGGAACATTACGGTGAGATCGCTCCCGCTTCGGCCTGTGTTAGGAGTAACGTTAAATAGTTGGATCACGTGCAATTTCTGTTTTCACGGTACTTGAGGGTGTAGTGGTTCTTCGTATTTTACGTTTTGTGTCGATATCAGCCGGCCAGCCAAGTTATAAGAGATCGCGTTTTGGACCAATTTTAACACAGTTCACTGCCAATGCCAGGAGGATAATTTGTAAATTGTTCATTGTGTTTTATTCAGCATTGAACTGAAGGTTATAATAAAATTATTGTGATTCAGTAGAGCCTTTACTTTCAGTAGTTCATCCTGAATTCACCCTTTTGCTTTATTTTATTTTTGTGTATGTGTTTGATGCCATTGATCGTTCATGTTTGGAAGTAAAAATTAGTGTGAAATATCGTCAACGCTACCACCACAGATTAATTAGGGGTGACAGGGCCACATTTAAATCTAGCGTTATCCATTTTTGCGTACAGTTCCACTCCCAATTTCTCTACAAGTTGTTTCTCAGGGGCGAACACACGCAAAAATCGGACAAACAACTGGTGGTGGTTACAACATTACCAGACAGAAGTTCATGTGGTACTTACCGAGGTGGCTGGTGAGGAAGAATGGATTGCGCCCTCGTCAAATGAGTCACCTATGAACCTAGACGTTGAGGAACTCCGCCAGAAGACGCTGAACCTGAGGGTCGCTGGTTCGATTCCGGGACGGAGCACTACTCGTTACGCCGTAGCCGCTTGTTAGTAACGCAACGAGCGAAGTCACAAGGAGAAGACAGCGCCTCCGCCGCAGTGGGTCGCGGGTACGGTACTGAATGAATGGGAGAACACGCCGCCTGCCGCTCCTCTGCGACACGAGCCGTCACCGCATCGACGGTCGGTCACTGGTATCTGCACGCTATAACTCCGCGCCGCGCCGCACCGCACTGCTCCCGCGAGGACACAGTGCATCACTCTGCTTAAGGGGGCTTCCACGTCAATAAATGACAGAGGGGCATCACCAATGCTTCACTCACACCTCACACACCAAACATTATACAAACTAAATATCACTAAATGGAGAATACTGGCAGAGGACGTAGTCACTCTTATACCAGAGAGAAAATGAACAGAGAATTGAAAAAGAACCAACGGACACAAAATGAGAGTTGCTTGGAAATTTGTAATACTGAAACGTAACACCTACTCGTGATCCCATAGGGTCCAATTACACATAGCACTCTAATAATAATAAGAAGAAGAAGAAATTACCAATTACTGAAGATAATAGAAGTTTTCAGCAATGATATAAATATGGCTTATGGAACAGACAAATGTAAGAAAAATAGCATAGTCAAGGGAAAACACACTAAACAGGAAGATAAAATATTGGATAACCACAGCGACTGCATAGAAGCGATGGAAGAAAACAGATGTTAATAAATATCTATGATACAGACAAAAAATAGGAATAGATAATACAAATATTAAAGAAGAACTAAAAGAAAAATATAGACAAAGACTAACATCAATACTGAGAACAGAATTGGACAGCAAGAAACAAGACAAAAGCTATAAATACTTATGCTATACCAATACTGACCTACTCATTTGGAGTAATGAAATGGAGTAATACAGACCTAGAAGCACTCAATACACTGACACGATCACAATGCCACAAATATAGAATACAACACATACATTCAGCAGCAGAAAGATTCACATTAAGGAGAAAGGAAGGACGAAGGGGATTTATCGACATAAAAAAACCTACATTACGGACAGGTAGACCATTTAAGAAAGTTCTTTATAGAACGAGCAGAAACTAGCAAAATACACAAAGCAATCACTCATATAAATACATCGGCTACACCATTTCAGTTTCATAACCACTCCTACAAGTCTTTAGATCACATAACATCAACAGATACGAAGAAAGTAAATTGGAAAAGGGAAACACTACATGGCAAGCACCCGTATCATCCAACACAGCCCCACATCGATCAAGACGCATCCAACACATGGCTAAGAAAAGGCAATATATACAGTGAGACGGAAGGAATCATGATTGCAATACAGGATCAAACAATAAACACCAGATATTACAGCAAGCATATTATTGAAGATCCCAATACCACAACAGATAAATGCAAACTTTGCAAACAACATATAGAAACAGTAAACCACATCACAAGCGGGTGTACAATACTAGCAAATACAGAATACACCAGAAGACATGACAATGTATCAAAAATAATACATCAACAACTTGCCGTACAACAAACTAATAAAACAACATGTTCCCACATACAAGGACGCACCACAAAATGTACTGGAGAATGATGAATACAAATTATACTGGAACAGAACCATTATAACAGATAAAGCAACACCACATAACAAACCTGACGTCATACTCACCAGTAAAAAGGAGAAATTAACACTACTAATCGAAATATCCATACCCAATACAACGAATATACAGAAGATAACAGGAGAAAAAATGGAAAAATACATCCAACTGGCTGAGGAAGTCAAAGACATGTGGCATCAGGATAAAGTTGACATCATACCAATTATACTATCAACTACAGGAGTCATACCACACAATATACACCAGTACATCAACGCAATACAGCTACATCCAAACGTATATATACAACTGCAGAAATCTGTAATTATTGATACATGTTCAATTACCCGAAAGTTACTAAATGCAATGTAATAAATACCTTACAGTTAAAAGGAAGTCACGCTTGATCAAGGTCCGCGTCACTTTCCATTTTTAACCAGACATAACGTCTGAGACAGGAAAGAGAAATAATAATAGTAATTGTGGTGGCAGGGGCGGAAGGCCGGTCCGAGTCGAACCACTACGTCCCCTTAATCGTGTAATCCCTCTTGTGCTTGAGTTACTCTCTGCAGACCGCTCTCGGCGGCTCGTTCATGACTTCGAAAAACACATCTGAAAACCAGCAAAAGCTCTTATATTAATAATTATTGTTTTCGTTTAGTTTAGTTCTTAAATAGTCAGCAGGTCGATACATATTATCGACAAAACATGGAAAGTACATGCGTAATACATAAGACCACAGTACCGAGCATCGAGGTGTTATATAAATATTATTCCTAGTTCGGTTTACTGACTTCAGATGATAGCCGGCACGGTGGCTCAGCGTGCTCGGTCAGAGGGGTACCCACCCTCTGTAGTAAAAAAACTGAGTAAGCGGATCAACGAAGAACCTGAGTGGGTGTCATCGGACGTCCACCCCGAACAAATTCAGAGAACAATATAGAACAAAATGAGATCTAAAAAAAAAATAAAAAAAGATGATCGTGTTGTGAGTTCCCATCGTATAGCGCACAAGTAGCGTTCGATGTCGGAGAATGCTGCAATAGTTAAACGCCGTAAAACCCTAAAGCCTATGTTCAGCTTTTCCCGAAACAGTGTGTCATTTGCAACTCTTATGCATTTGTCAGTCTGTCTGTTGTTTCTTTAGTGACGTGTGCTTCTGTAATCGTAGGTCCGTTAAACTTCATACACCGACACAAAAATTAATAGTTTTCAGAGTTTCACCTTGATGGATGAGAGAAAACTCCCAGTCTCGTACTTTGAGACCAACTTCCACTCTCTTTTAGGCATTCCATCTGGGTTTGCTTCCCTTGTACGTATTACGTCGTCCGCACACCAACCTCAGCTACTGAACGTCTTCAGGTTACCTGTATAACAGCCACCCTCTGTTCCCGAGCAAGGTGCTGCTTCAGCAGCCAACCAAGCGCTATCTGTTCCGCGATCCCATTTTCATTTTCCCGTTACTTACAGTAGATTTCGCATGTGTCACTGTCTCTGAATCTAGTTTACCAAAATTGTGTATCGTCCATATATCTGACTGCCCGTGGCTCAGCGTCGGCCAATCCCAAACTGGCCGCCGCCTGCTTATTGCGGTCAGAAGATGGCAGACGTAACCAGAGTCAGCTGAAGGCCGGTCCACCGACCACTGACGAAATGCTCAGCCATCTCTCACACAGCAGTATCACAGCTCGGTTACGTCACAGTGGAGCATGTGAAGGGCAAATATAGAACGTATATGAAACTTACATCCAGCAGCACATTCTGAGAGGTTTGGGTCATTGTTGTTGTCATCGTCCGAAGATTGGCTGAGCCGTGCGTGGCGCGTGTTACCGCCATCGTGTATTTTACACCCTGTTTTAACGTACTTACAGCTTACTACGTTAATTTAAATTACTACTGTCACTTCCAGTCGCGAGTTCGGGCTGCCAGTCAGTTGGAACGCGTCTGGAGCGCAGTCCGGACCTGCCAGTCGGGGAGTTGCAATGCGGCACTGGTGCAGTCGGGTTGGAGCTGTGAGCTCTGCGTTGACATAGCTTGGCTGGCCATTTGCCGCAACGCATCGCTTGAGCCGGGCCACGGTCTCGGTGGATCGTCGGTCGGCCGTTCTACCGGACGACGCGTTTTGGCTTGCTGATCGTTCATGAGTCGACTGTGTGTGTGTGTGTGTGTGTGTGTGTGTGTGTGTGTGTGTGTGTGTGTGTGTGTGTGTGTGTGCGCATCGGCTCCCGATTTGTCTTTGTGTTTAGTGACTGTTGGGTACCGTTCAGGTCTTCGTGCAAGTGTTTGTCAGGTTGTGTGTGTAGTTGGCGTTGTTATCACTGACGACTGTTTTAGATGTTGTCGGCATTCTGAGAGCAGTCGGTCGGTTGCGGCGGACCAGGGAAGTTATCTCCGCACGGTACAGTGGGCTGGGTCCGCTGGCGGTCCCTGCGCAGTGTCTGAGCGTGTGTGCACCTGTCCGATCGCTACGAGCTCCGTGGTTCACCGATCCAGGACGTCATAGTTGAATAGTGGTTTCAACTTCCCAAGCCACGTCCATTCATGTTGTGTGGTTCGTTTCGGTGGTTCGCTGTCGGGGAGGTTTTCCTGTAAGCAACACTGACTGTTTCTATTGCCTAAACTTAGCGCCATGCGGTCCAATTAACTATATTGCTTGACTACAAGAGCACCAGCGGAATTTTCTGCCTTGTGGCTGTTAGTGCTCCGGTTACCTGCCCTGGCCACTAACTTAATTTCAGGCAGCGTCCTCACCTCACCCGCTGTCACTGTCCGACATGGTGTGTAGTTTTGACAGCTAATACATATTTCAATGTGGATAATCACGTTCGTAACTTTTTGTGTTTGAGTTCTCATGTACCGATTGAAGGCAAGCAAGTCGTTTCGTCAGTCGGTCCGTGGCTGTCCCCTGGTTGGATTCCGACGGATCAAATGTAGTTGCCCACATCTCTCACCTAAATGAACGAGGGCAGACCGAACTCCTTGGAGGCTTCTGAGTACCGTATTCTTATTGTCCTTCTCACCGGTGTTTAATTGTCTGTTTATAATCTATCATAGCCAATGACTAAAGAAATTCTTGTTTTTACCGGATTTTATGTATTTTTGAAATTTGCAAAATCAGCTGTTGGCTTTCAGCCACTTAAATTCTTATTTAAAGTAATGCGACTACTGCCTTTAAAGGTTATGGTAATTTATTTTAAAATCTTGAAAATTTTATTGTGAGCCTTCAGCAATTTGCATTGCATGTTGTTTATGTTTGTTTATTCACCCATGCCTTGAGGCTTTCACCCTTGCTGTGTGTGTGTGTGTGTGTGTGTGTGTGTGTGTGTGTGTGTGTGTGTGTGTGTGTTTTAATTATTTTATTTGCAATTTTAACTGGATGTCTTTACCACTTGAGATTAATCATGTTGCTTTAAGATTTCTTGTATGGAGATCTTCAGCCGTTAGATAATTGCCTTTTCGAAGCTCGCAGTTCTAAAGGTTCGGCTATGTGCCGTTTTGGTTTAAAGGTGTTATTAAATTACAATTTTGAGTGAACCTTGTTTGGCCATTTGCACAATCCTAATCAGCTGCTCTTCCCAGCGGGTTTAGCGGGCGTTTCACTGGCCTCAGTCACCACCGACGCCAGCTCCTCCTGTGCTGGCCTCCTCACCTCCGAACAGCTGCAGCAGCATACCTGCACACCCACTTGGCCTTATCCGCTGCGTTCAGCTCTCGCTCACTGTCTCTCCCTACACTTGCCTTCACTACCAAGCTGACGACTCTTCGTGCCTCAGGATGTGTCCGATCAACTGATTCCTCCTTTAATTCGAGCTGAGCCTTCTGTTTCTTTTTTCCCCCAATTCGATTCTCTGGCTCCTCAATAGTTAATTATCTACTCATCTACTTTTCAACGTTATTTTGTGGCAGAAATTGACACAATGTCTTTGGAGAAAATCTGCCATCACCTATGATAAAGCACATGCTTATTGCTCGTATTGATTCCCTTATTTTTTTATTTATTTTAAATGACCGGTTACACTTCTTGAAGAACGAAGTCTGTGTACGAAAACGCGCTTTTTAATTGACGTTTTACAATTGCATTGCCCACTGAATGTTCATGACATTCGTCATCGAGCCGGCCACTGTGGTCGAACGGTTCTAGGCGCTTCCGTCCGGAACCGCGCTGCTGCTACGATCGCATGTTCGAATTCTGCCTCGGTCATGGATGTGTGTGATGTTCTTAGGTTAGTTAGGTTTAAATAGTTCAATGTCTAGGGGACTGAAGACCTCAGATGTTAAGTCCCATAGCGCTTAGAGCCATTTGAACCATTCATCATCGTCAACAGTCGAAGAATCGGAAGTGACCTCCATTTTTACAGTAAAAATGTGAATTTCGCGATTTCCATAAAATTCGCACGTACAGTATTCGTTCTCCGAAGCACATTCGACCATTATTTGTATGTTTACTGTTGCAATTCATTGTATTATTGAATAAAGTTATTTACATCTTTATTTCATCCTCGTCCTTAAAGCCCGTGTCGGCAGGTCGATGCTTCCAGGTGCAAAGCAGTACCGCGTGCGTTACCCCGAATGCAGGTGTGAGGAATTTCGCAAATCACGACAGGAGCTAATTTGCAGGAAAGAATTAGGTGTTTCGTTGTTTCGATGTCGATAGTTATGAATACAAGATGTACTGTAGAATTAAAATTAGTAAATTCAATAAAAATTACTGGAAATGCACGTGTTTTATCGTTAAATTACCCTTCAAATGACATATCAAATAATATGACCACTATTGAGAAAAAAATACATTAAAAACGAGTAGAACTCTATCCATTGACGTAGTGTTGACGCAGCTGCTGCCCTAACGTCTTCTTTTTAGATTTTTTTCCATGGACGCTCCATAGTGGTACCCACTGCGGAATTGCCAGTGCACGTCTTCTCGTATCAGTGTGGTTGCCATTGAGCAGTTCAAGAGCAACTTGACCGTCGCAGTCGCAATGCACTGGTGCGCATTCGACGCGAAAAACTTCTCTTGCTAGTTTCTCGCAACTGCCTAAGTTGTACGCCTCACTAGTTGCACATAATGTTGTGCTGATGGGCTAAGGAAAGTGCACAACGTTTGAAGTAAATATATGATTCGAACATCGCGACCTCCCCTTGTCAAGTATTTATCTACAGATCACAAGATGGTTGATGCTGAACCGCAACCGGGCATTTAGAAAAGATTAAAGCAGTCAAGAAGAACAGTAACGAATCTGTTATTCTCTAGGACGACATTTCAAAAACTTCTATTCTCTTCTCATATGAAGTGCGTATCGTCCACGTTTGACTTCCGTACCAGGCTAATCTCCTCTAACACTGACGGTTGTTTTAGATATCTGCAAATTTCTCTTTTCCAGAAACATCTTTTTTATGTTGCAGGTCTGAATTTTATGGCCTCTGTCCTTCGGTCGTCGTCAGTTGTTTTGCTGTTGAAACTGCAAAACTCCTGTACTACTTAAAGTGGCTAATGTCTTTATTTCATTCTATCTGCATCACCTGATTTAATTCGACTACATTCCATTAGCTTTGTTTTACGTTTGTTTATATCCACTTTACAGCCTCTCTGCAAGATGCCACTATGTCCATTCAGCTGGTCTTCCAAGTCGATTTTTCTTCCACAGAATGACAATGCGATCAGAAAACCTCGAGGTCTTTATTTACTCCCCCTAAACTTTAATTTACGCTCCAAATTCTTGTTTGGTTTCGTTTATCGCTGATTCAGTGTAGAATCGGTGATAGACTACATTTTCGTTTCACTCCTTTCCCATCCACTCCTTCCATGTTCTTCGGCTCTCATAATAACTACAGGCTGCCTTCTGTACGTATAACAACATTTTCCTCCCAGTATTTTACCCCGGTTACTTTCAGAATGTCAATGTATTCCAGTCAGCATTGTCAGAACATTCTGTAGATCTCTAAATGCTATTTATGTACGTTTACCTTTCGTCAACCCGTTTTGTAAGACAGGGCTGAAGATAAATATAGCTTTACGTGTTCCATTCCTTTGTAAGTAACTCGCGTCACTATTTAGCAACCACGTCTTATTAAACAAACGGTTCGGTACCATTCTCTCCTGTCAGCGCCTGTCCTCTTACAAACTAGAATCATTTGTTCTGCTTCAAGTCATAGGGTATTTGGCCTGTTTTGTATATCTCGGACGCCACGTGGTACAGTTCTGACCTGTCTGTCTCTCCGAAGGATCCCATTAATTCTGATGGGACGTCCACTACTCCAAAGGCCCTCATTTAGGCCTTGCAATGCTTGTTCATATTCGATACAATGAACCGTTTACGAGATACCAGGCGTCCCTGCCTACCACGTACTAACAGGGCCTGTACGCCTAGCTAAACGGGTGCAATTGACGGCTGTCGCGTGGTCGAATTCGTCTTGAAGCGGACAATGTCGCACCCCCTCCCCCCCTCCCTTCCCCTTGCGGGTGGCACCGCACAGTGAGCCAACTCACTCCAGAACCTAGACGTAATAGAAAAATGAATACAAACTCCTTCAAAATTGTGTTCTTTTTAGATTCTTTGGGTCGCTGATCAGGAATCCGACATTGGAATTACAAATTTCGAAACGGCGAATCCAGTTTGGCAGATCAAAAATTATAAATTTAGCGGGTGCGAGTAAAACTTTGGTTGTAAGTTCAGTGAGTTCCCTAATAACGCATTAGAAGCTGAAACTGTCTTATCGTATTCCGTATTTTACATTTTTCAGTCGAAATCGTAGTGACATTCGTCGCTTATGTCGTTATTGCTTTCAAAAGGCGCGTCGTCCACTTGGATAGGGTTCGAAAAGCAGATCTTTCATCTTCTTCATTTGTCATTTTCTTGACTCTGGATATGAATGGATCTGAAAATACCAAAAGCCGATGGAATATGGCGTGCATCGTTCTCTCGCCGAAATATTTACCTGCAAAATCATGTACGTTATCCCGAGATTTGTGCGCATCTCCTCATAGCCGGCCAATCGACAACGGAGCAGCTTCCATTACGGAAAACCTATGAATCGAAACTGTGTGAACTGAACTCAGCACCGAGTGTTATTGCGGAAATTGAGTCCGGGGAGGCTTGCACTCGACTTTCGGTAAATATACATTCTTTTTTTTTTTCCAGAGTACTTGATAGATATTTTGCAGAGTTCCCTGTACAATATTTGAATAGTTCTGCAGCATCTCGCAAAACAAAGAATACTCCGAAAAATTTTTATCTTAAAAAAAATTATTTGCTAATTTAAGAAAATAAATTATGAACACAATTTTGAACAGTTCCCAAAGAACTGTACAGAGAACCCTAGTTCAGTTGTTTGTGCGGACAAAAGTTCACGATATAGTCGCAGTTATATTGGATCTGTTTTTAGCGTGTGGCGGTGCTACCCGTCTTATTTTATTCGGACAACTTGGCAAGATCTCTGCGATATATCAAACAAAGCACACAAACAACACGTGAAAAAATGTGACGTCGTCCGATACACTGCGTGCCGTCAGCTATAACGGTGGGTAGAGGAAGGACACCGCAACAATGTTCGAGCATGCACGAGCACAATCTACACAAGATTCCGCGGGGGTAAAGTCGGAATGTGCACCTTTTTCCCCCTACTCTGCCCAGGTTTTGAAGCGAGTTGGACGACTGTGCACTGCCACGTCGGGTGAGGGCAAACCAGGCCACCTACGGCCGCTGTTACAGTTTTCGGCCGGTAGAGTGTCGGGGGGTGGATCAGGGAGGCGGCCGAGCGTATCAGCTGCGTGGGTGGCGGGGCCCAAATGCCAAGGCCAGCGGCCGCCGGCCGGCTGTGTTTACGGGCCGTAAAAAGCCCCGCCAAATGGGATGCCCGGGTCAGCGCGCGCGCACGCACGCACACACACGCACACACACGCACACACACGCGTGGCAACAGATCCGCCCCGCCACTGCAGCGGCACACGGCGCCGACTACATACACACTAACATGTGCCAACCCTCTGCAGAGTGAATAGAGGACTTAAAAGAAGAGAAAGTTCAGATACGTCTAAAATTTGTTCTGTTTTCTCACTTACAGATACTTTTTGTCGTTACACGTTTGTTTGGTTTCTGTCTCGTTGTTTTCAAATTTACAGCTTGGTTCTACAAGTCTTTTTTTTTTCTTTTAACTGTTGTCTTCGAACAGCTACATGAAGTGCTCAACTTACCTGCCATTAGATCTAAAACAAGCTTTTAAACGCCGTATCTCCCCCACGTACCAGTGCGTGCTGTATCTGCTGAATTCCCTTTCGTGTAAGTTGGCGAAGAACGTCAACACTGAATTCACTAAGTGCTTCAAATGCTACCAAAAATAAAAATGCAGTGCGTTGAGGCCAGGACATATAACAGGCCGAGGTGTTGCTGCCCCACAACATATCCTTTTACTTGGCAAAAGACCTTTTCTCAAAACAGCCTGTCTGCACAAGACGTTCGTCTATTCTTTCAAAGGTCTTATTATTCACCGGATGTCTATTACGAAATATTTTTCTATATAAACGTCTGGCTTCAAAAGCATTGCAATTTACAAACCCCCTTATCAATTGTACGTCCGCCATGTACCGATTACAGCACATTTTAGGCTGAAATGTGCAGTACACGTCCAGTAAGAATACAGCCGAGTCAATAACAACTGTAGAGTAAACTACCACTGGTGACTGTTCTCAACAAAAAAAGGCTTCTTTTGTAGTACCATGGCAATGAAGATAAACATCAAAAGTCTTTGACCTAACACTTTCCATGCAAACATCATTTGAAAAGAAAAATTTCCTGTAGAACCAAGCTTGAAATATGGAAGCAAAAAAATAGAAAGCAATGTGCTGAGAGGTGGCAGGCCACTCTCTCACTTTTACAACACTATCAGTCACATTAATATTGCCGCGCGAGGTAGCCGCGTGGTCTTAGGCACCTTGGCCCGGTCCGTGCGGCTCCCGCCGTCGGAGATTCGATTCCTTCCTCAGCGCGTGTGTGTTGTCCTTACCGCAAGTTAGCTTAAGTTAGATTAAGTAGCGTGTAAGCCTGGGGACCGATGACCTCAGCAGTTTGGTCCCATAGGAACTTACCACAAATTTCCAAAAATTTCCAGATCAATATTCATACTGTAGGTCATGAAATCGGTGTTCCTCAGTACTACATTTGGTATGCGTGGTTTATGAATATTTACATGAGGAAATTGTGGGCAGAATATTCGTATAGCTGCATGTGTAGCCTGCAGAGGACTTGTACCCAAGGGGCCATAGTGGAGGCGACGTAGAAGAGGGAGAAAGATGGATTGCCGACTGTAAATGGTGTGCCCAGCAGCCTGACTATGCCTGCGATTCTGGGAAGCAGCGCTCTGTAGGTTGTACCTGCAGAGGAACTTTGCGCCACGGCATTCCACTCTTCCCACACAGGGTCAGAGTAGAGGACGCTGGTGCACAAAACATTTTACATGGGCCAGGTGACGGGCTCTCACAGAGGTGGCCAGTTGGCAGAAAGTGGGTGGAGGAAATTTAAGAGAGACTGCTATAAACTGAGCTTTTGTGCAAAAGGCGGGACGGTTATAAAACTCCGAGCATTCTCATGTTAGAGGCTGGCCTAATACGGACAGGGCGGCTGGGGAACGTGTTTAGTGGAGACAAGACTAACTCCCATAACACCAGGAAGTCGACACGTTCTTTTGGCGAACGGCAGAAACTTATGTTTCAGAAACACAACAGTCTAGGAATCTCAACAGCCTTCTTTCAGAAATTGGAAAGAGTCAGCCTGGAAAGATTAGATCTCTCCATAAATCAGGGACTGTGGGCCCACCTTGGTAGATTTATCTTGCTGAGAGAACGAACCGTGAGAACGAACACTCTCTAGTCTAAAATCTTTTTTTTTCCAGACAAGAGAGTTTTGAGTCGCTAATTGGCACCTCCTAGGATATTCAGAGCGAAGGCTTGCTCCCCAGTGTGGGAATCCCACTGCTGTGCCTGGATTGGCTTCCAGCCCAACAGAACAGTCGAGAGGGTGTAATGTCCCCACAGTAAATACCGTCTACCACGCGCCAATTAATCATTTTCAATCAAACCATCCACATTCATTCACTTTGGAAAAATTATCTGATCTGATTTTCTCGTAATATATGCGGCGACAGCTCGTCGACGCCAAAGTATTTTCTAGTTCATTTATTCTTTGAAATAACAGAGATGCATATATGCATTCTGCATGGTTGTTAGACTGGTAACGAGGACAGCTTCTGGAGTATCGGCGGAGGGATTGACGCGTTTCTGAGAGATACATATTCTGCTTTTCTTCTCGCTAAAGCGAGCCAATTAACATTTGTGCCGCTAGCGGTTTGTTTTGAAGCGAAAGAGATTGTAAAAGGAAAATAATTAAGGCGTGGAATCACCGGAGATCTGGACATGTAATGGAGATGGATTTAATACACGATTTCTTCCATAAATAAGGTTTGTGACTTTTTTATTCTGGAGTGACTCAACAAATGAGTTTTTTTCTGAATCATTTGTTGTTCACGTTGGCCCTGTAGTAAGTGGGGAAGTTTCAGCTGTGTCGAAGAGAGCCTGCAATCACCGAGTGTGTTAAATCGTCCAAAAAGGCTTCGTACACATATGGAATTCGCAATCTTTCGTAGAAGGACAAAATTGTCTAAACGATTGATTCTCCCGACTGACTGCAGTGTTTAACAGTAATAATAAATGTAAAGATCTCTTACAGCAAGCCAGCCGCTGATTACCAAGACGAAGGACTCCACCAAAGATTCTATTTGGCTGATTCTTTTTATCACTATATCACGTAATGAAATCTTATATTAAAAAGTATACATAGATAAAGGAGAGAAAGAGAGAGAGCGAATGAAAATAGAGATAATACTAAGAATCCTGTAATTTTTCGCCTGTCTTATCACGGATCAGCCAAGAACTGGGAGGGCCCTACTTTACTGTATAGACTTGTGTGTGGAGGTGAAGGGATCATAAAGACAACAGATACACGTCTTTACAGACAAGGCATTACACACAGATAGCGGCTAGCTGCGTTGATCATATGTTCTTAGATTAAAGAGACGGCAGCTTATTATACGAACATTAAAATGTTAAAAGGGGAAATTCAGTAAGTATAGTTCGGTTGATTTCTACAATGTGGAGTTTTTTTTCTTTTTTTTTTCTTTTTTTTTTTGCCAATTTGGCTCCTGCACCGAGACTTGCTGGGAACTGATTGTGATTCTTTACTACTTCGTGTACGGGTCCTCCCCTGGTGGAGAACTTCAGGTTTATCCCTAATGTGTGATACTTGCTGTCTGCAACGCGTGGTGGACTCAGAGCCAGTGGCAGTTTCCAACAGTACCGGCAGTGGAACTGCATATTATCTTGGACATATCGTGTGTCACGAGAGTTAACTTGCAACGTATTTGTTCTGTACTTGGTCCTAGTCGATTCCATTTGAATACAATTGGGCCTCACTGTGGATTCATGTATGGAAAGAAAGATTGCGCTGTAAAATTCAGGGGAGAATCTGTATAGTTTCTACCCCAATGAATGCTTTGCCAATCAAGCACCATCCCTTTTCTGAGTTATGTTTGTCATTTTCCTTTTGAAGTATTTATCTGCTCGATGATAAGGATGAATAAAAACTTGTCATCTTTTTTTAAACTTAAATACGTCACTGTTCTCATTCATATTCCCTCAACTATCCACCTACTTTACTTTTTTGTGGTAGTACATGGGTACACCAGCAATTCCATGATCAATGTTATTAATTTATTTAATTTTATTATTAATTTGAGTTCTGAAGGCGCACGCAGACGCATGCAACAAAAGTGCCGTAAGTAAATTCACTAATTTCATAAATAAATAATTAAAGGTGTAGCTGACGACTGGAAGTGACTGAGAGGACAGTACTTTACACAAAGAAAACGATATCTAGCATCACTCGGATGTGCATATATGATTAAAGCACGAGACAGAAACGTACCTGAAATTAAGTAACATAAAAAACCATATATATAGACGTTCACTTTTTTGCTCCTTTTTAAGTCTTCCATCCATTCTGTAGATGTTTCCCCACGTATAAGTTAACTGTCCGCATATTTTGAAAGCAGCTGCGACTCGTGCTTGATAAACTGGCGGAGGCTGTCTTTTACTGTACGGAACTATGGTGTCAGGGCTATCTAAACAGTTTAGCCATTGAACTCAAAGGTAATGTCAATAGGTGGTACGCTTAGCTGCAGACGCCATATTTGCCTACACTTTACCACAACCAACCACACTAAAAAAGAAGCGTTTTGGGGGAGATCTTTAAGGCGATGTTTGTTACCTTCGGTCCATGGATGTTTCCTTTTTTGTTTTTGATTCCGAATTTGAGACATTTACTGTTTTACGTAGGCGTTCAATATGCTGGGATTTTGAGGCGACGCGACAAAACTGTGATGTGTCCGTGACTTTACAGATCCTATGCGGCGATTGGCTGACGGTTCCAAACCAAGTAGCCACCACGTTGACTTAAGCAGTGCCCTTCGTGCTTTTTGTATTTGACTTAAATATTATGAAACTATGCAGCTTAAGCTATACACTATATAAAACGTGTCTCCAGTACGCATCATTTTAGTAAGATTTGTTATGCCACACTTTCGGAAAATGCGCCACCATTGGTTAAAAAAGTTACCTCATATTGAGCTTTCTCCCGCTAACGGCATGTTGTAGTCATTAACAAAAATAAAACTCACAAGAACTTAGCACTTCATATTTACTGAAAGAGACTTCGTATCTTAGTTCGCCTTACATACAGCAGATAGAATTAGTAACGCCAGAAAAAAAAATGGCTCTGAGAACTATGGGACTCAACTGCTGTGGTCATTAGTCCCCTAGAACTTAGAACTACTTAAACCTAACTAACCTAAGGACATCACACACATCCATGCCCGAGGCAGGATTCGAGCCTGCGACCGTAGCAGTCGCACGGTTCCGGACTGCGCGCCTAGAACCGCGAGACCACCACGGCCGGCGTAACGCCAGAAACAGAAAATTAAGTTCGGTACTATCAAAACATCAATATTAAAGATCGGTTATTGATGTGGCAAAGCAGAGATTCGGTAACACAGGTGCAGCCACTCTGTTGACTCGCTTTCGTTGTAGCCAGTCGAAGACGAAAATCGTATGGAGGTTGGTAGGGTACCATTAGGCTGAGCGAACTGAGCCTTCGGGTTACCCGTAACAGCTGTACTTCGTAGAGGGCACGCCCACAAACCTGTACTAAATCGAGATAACCGGCACTTTTAGGCACAGCTACTACTTGCTCAAAAAACGTCACTCGATATCAATTGTTCCAAAAAACGTTAACTGTTGGAAATTTTCCAAATGCGTCGTGATATGCGAAAATTCTGACACATATTTTAAGGCGGCTGCGCCTTACAGCGTTTAACTACAAGTAGTAGACCTGTCCCCGTAGCACAACGCTTCTGCTACAGGGGTTTGCTGAACAAACCAGTTATGCTGTCGTGCTTACTAAACCATCACCTGTGGGCACACGTCGCTCTACGTTGTATCCTCTGAACCTCTTCTATTACCTCGACCTGGTATGGGTTCCAGACTGACAAGCAGTACTTAGGAACCGGTCGCAAGGGCGTGCTGTGCGCCAGTTGTTCCGTGGACGAGTTACGTTTTATTAACACTCTTCTAAATAATCTCAGCCTGGGATCTGTTTTCCTCACAGTCAGGTTTATGTGATCATTCCACTACATGCCGTTGCGGACGATTATTCGTAGATGTTTTACGATTATAACTGTTTCTAGCGATTTGTCGTCAAAAGCGTAATCCAACAGTAATAGGGATCGTCAATGTTTGTGTGCAACACATTACATTTATTGGTACCTGGGATCAGCTGCTAGGGCTTCCAACAACGATCATTCGGCTGCACGTATTTCTGCCCCTCGGTATTTTCATCTACTTTCAGAAAAGACTTCCTACCAAACTATTCCCATTTTTAGCAACGCTGTCCTTACTATTGTCATCATTCCTTTCAGCCGGGGAAAACATTTGCTATTTTGTTGCCCAAGTAGCAGGAGTCATTTCCTACTCGTATATAAGTCTCTCATTCCGTAGTATAGTGGCTTCAGCAGCGCATGAATTAATCCGACAACACTCGATCACCCTTTCTTTACTTATGTCGACATTCATCTTATAAGCTCCTTTCAAGACACTGCTCATTCTGTTCAATTGAGCTAGCAACTTCTTTACCGTTTCTAACACAGTTACAGTGTAATCGGCAAACCGCAAAATTTTTATTTCTCCTCCATGACCGCTACTTCTGGTTCCATATCTCTCATTGATTTCCTTTTGCTGCTTGCTCAGTGTACAGATTGAATAACGTCGGGGACGGATTACGACTCTGTTTCTTTCTCCACTACTGTTTCCCTATCATGTCCTTCGACTCTTATAACTGCAGTCTGGTTTCTGTGGAATTTGTAAATAACATTTCGCAGCTTTTATTTTATCGCCGATAAGTTTAGTTTCCCAAAGGATCTGTTCGAGTCAACGCCGCGAAACGCTTTTCTTTCCTACAAATTAAATGTGGGTTTGCCGCTCTTCCTTCGAAGATACGTCGTACAGTCAGTATTGCCTCAGTAAACCCAAGGGAATGCCGTGTACTTTTGAGTGCGTTAGTTTGACATTGGTCCTTCTGTACTACATCTAGAGAGAGTTAGCAGATAGTCTGCAAACTACCGTGAAGTTGACGGTGGATATCACTTAGTACGATACCCGTTCCTGTGGCGTTTGCAGCGCGGGGTTCCAAGAAATAATGCTGATTGTTTGATTCTCCATATATCAGTATTTTTGCTAATAAGGTACTTTCACGGATGAAATTTTGTGTGCACCATAAGTGAACTAACAAACATGTGTGTGAACGGCCGTCTGATGGTAACACGTCGGTTCCAAACCTGTAAAGCATAACAAATAACCACGATCTTTATTTGATTTCTGTAAGAAACGAACTTTCTTGCCTCACAGTTGCTATCAGTGTCGGCAGAACAGAGTTAGCTACAAAAGCACTGTTGGAGCAGTTGCTGAGCGTTGCTCGACGGTCAGCGAGCAAACTCCCAGCTGCGCTCGCCTCGCTCAGAACTCTCCCACACTGAAAGCAGAAAGACACGCGTCTCTCCACACAGATCACGAACAGATCGCTGAACATTCCGTCTAGCAGCCATTCTTCTCTCCGTGCTTTCATTTCGACAACATTCTGCTGTGCGGAAGAATTACGTCCCACATCGACGCGGGCTTGAACATGACAGAAGATGCTGGAAACGGTCACCGCTGAGGGGTCGATGCAGCGATGTGTTCGATTTATCGAACTGCGAGCGTAGCAGCATGGCCTGAGGGACAGCAGCAGTGGCATCCTCAACGTTCAGCTGAAGCTCTTCCAACGTCTGAGGGCTATTCCAGTACACCGGAGCTTTCAATCTGGCCCCCAGGCGAAAGTCTCAGTGAGGGGGGGGGGGGGGGGGGGGGAGGGAGGGAGAGAGAGAGAGAGAGAGAGAGAGAGAGAGAGAGAGAGAGAGAGAGAGAGAGAGAGAGAGAGAGAGCAGGTGATCGAGGCCGCTAGGAAACTGCACTGTCTCTGCTGATTGTTCTCTTCTCACCGAACACCTCACATAATGTGTCTGATGCTCCGACTTACTGGAAATATCCACGGTGTCGTTCTTCTCCTGTGAGTTGATTCACATATTGATCGAACAGTGTCTGGACGTACCAGGTAGCAGTAAGTTTGGTGACAATCGTGCTACGATGCGAACGCCAGACACCAGCCTTGTGGCTACGGCTCTTCAGAGTACTGACGGGGATTTTCTGACGCATAGCGACACATGTTCTGTGAATTCGCATACTCTGACAGGCTGAACCAGGCCTTATCTGAAGAAATGAGAAACTCAGGCTCATGTGGGACATATTTACGAGTTTTCTCGAGAATCCGGTACATAACAAACAACACGGTTTCCGTAGCCAGAGGTCCTGTGGAACGGAGCTCCATCTGCCCGACTACGACATCCAGAACGCCTTAGGCCCCCTGGTGGAGACGGGGACTGAACACTGGAGTGGGACAGAAAGAATTTTACTCTGAGGGAAACGGGTCAGAAGCCATGCTGTTCAGACAACACAGTTGAGGTCGAAGGGACATATGGGAGCTAGTGTACGTCGACAATACAGTAAAAAAGACGGTATGGGTATCTCTCTACTTGTCTGCAGGCAGCCAGGGTAGCTGTGCGTATGATGGTGGAATATCATCAAAGAGTCGAACATAGCATATACGAGTATAATGAGCAGGTATTCATAAGCAGTTCCAGGCCCTTGGAGCTTTGTTACAGGATCGTTGCTGTTTGTGTTATAGGCGCAGTGCTGTATTTATCGTAAAAAACTAATCTATTTTAGAGAAAAACAGCTATGGGAAAGGTTTTCTCCCATTCGTAAAAACAGACAAAGTTCACATCTGCTGAGTGCTGAGAGGACACGATAGTGGCTCAGTGTTGAAACGAACAAGAAAGGAGCGTGAATATTTGAACACTGTCAAGACCCAACGCCAGCCGCTTGCCGCAGCAGGAGTGTAAAAAGGTGTTGCACATGCGGTCATGTGCGCACAGGAATTACAAGACGAAGCGTCGACAAGCAGCTCGAAGACCACAAGAGCGTATGGTGAAGACGTGTAAATCGAAAGTACCAGGTTATGTACTGGGACCAGGGTGCCACCAATTCCGTTCCTCTACCGCTATGAGTTTAATAATTACTTTGCTAGTAGGACGTACGGAGACGACGTAGAAGCACAAAACAACTTTGAGAGAAAAGAAAGTGGGTTGACATCAGAAGCTTTTTGTGCTTTAGTAGTCAACAGACAAGTTTTGGGTCTCAGTGCTAAACAGAACACATCTCTTCCCCACCACAACCTCCGCAAAATGCGTCGGCCTGACTGCGATTTCTTCCAGGCAACGATCTGATGACGTAAGAGATGCGTATAAACAGCTAGGCTTGCAGAGTTTAAGCTGCCATCTTACTCTTTACATCCTCTGGTGCCATCTCCAGAATTAGCAGCAGAAACGTTAGGCACTGACTTACCACCGACCACGGCCTAATGCTCAGAAACATAACTCAATCACCAGCCGTGAAAGTGAGCACTGCTCGGGACTCGTTCACATCTAGCTTTTGGCACAAGTGTTGTGCCCGTGTGAACACTGGAGCACAGAGCGAGGTGAAGAGAGAAGGCTGTATCCCGTGCCCCGCAGTGGATACCAGTTTATAAACTGCTCGCATAAGAATAGCTTGGACTGGCCGCGGCTGCAGCGGGCCGATCTTTCGCTCTGCAGCTAGCTTAGCTGTGAGGTGGGAAGGCGGTGTGCTCGCGGCACAACACACAGCGCGCTGCACGCTTCCGGCTGCGGTATGCATGGGCAGCTTGGCTGGTTTGTTTATACTGGGCCGGCGCGTCGACAGCTACTGTACCTGCTCCTCGATGCCCTGGAGCACACCACCACTTGTTGCCCCGAAATTTAGGCCGGTAACTTGGTCACAGTGCGTCCGATCTGTTTCATCAGTTTTCGGCAGGATGAAGGAGGTTAGGTTAGATTCTACCGAGGAGGCATGAATTTACTGGAGCATTCTTGGGCGAGATGGATGTCACGGTGCCTCTGTGGTTGGAGGCAAGCGCTGCATTGCGGATTTTGCTATTGAGACGAAGCCGAAAGCGTGCGAATGATCCCCATTCGTCGGAGAGCGCGAGATGCGCTCGCATTGTGTCCGCACTGATGTAAGGTTTCTGGGTCGTCAACCTGAGAACCCCAAGTTGCAATACTGAACCACATACAAAATTTTTATACACACAAAATCTCGTCTGAGTGCTGAAATGTTTTCGTGTTATTTCAATTCCACGTCAGTAAACAGTCAAAATTTTGCTAACCGAATAAGTTCTTCGCTATGAGCAACAGAAGGAAACAATTGGAAAAATACTCCTAGCGGCGCAAAAGTCGAATATGCTCTTGTTTTTAAGTACTCAGACTGAAAAATGGTGTATGAGCTGCTTGAGTCTCCCTTCCTCATGGAAAAATTTTGGCTCTCATCTATGTTTGCACTTTTTAATTCTGAGAGAAGAGGAGACAGTAGCAGTGGGAAGAGACAGAAAAGTAATAAATAATGGAAGATTGCAGACAGTGGTTGTGGTATAGAAAGAGCGAATGAGAAACTGGGAGTGTGAGAGAAAGAGAAGGCGGAGGCACAGAGTTGAAAGAAAATAGTTCTAGGAAAAGAGTGAAAGAGGAAGTTCTAGCGGGAGAGGAATAAAAAAGAAGGAGAAATTGGGAGTAGGTGAGGGCTGGTGAGAATTAGAGACAGAGTCCATGGCATTGACAACGAGGATGAGGTATAGTTTCAGTGACGAGAGACCGTAGCAGTTGGAAGGAATGAATGAATGATGAAGGCAGAATGAGAGAGCAAGAGGGAGACAATGACGAGGTAGAAGCACCAGAACACAACGAAGGAGTCTGTGGCTGTGAGGCAGGAGAAAGTGATAGAGAGACACAAAGAGGCAGTGACAATGAGCTCGGCTGAATGAGTGAGTGAGGATGGCAAGTGGAAATGGATGGGTGTAAGCGACTTACAGCGATGGACCATTGGGTGTGAGCGAGTTAAATGCAGTTGGGGGATACTGCGGGAGTGAAATGCGAGTTGTATGTCAACAAGGACGCGAATATGTTCGCATGCCAAAATTTTTGGAAACTTTTTTTAGAGATGCCGAGGAAGACAGAATGAGGCAGCTGGTACACCACTTTTCAGTCAGAGTCTTTCAGAACAAGAATATTTTATCTTTGTTATGTGATCCCATAGTCGGCTTTTCCGATGGTACAGATATGATTGGTGCACGAATAGAACCGTAAACTCACCGAGTTTGCATTGTGCCTACCAGATCACGTTACGAGTGTAGTACTTTGACAGAGTGGCGTCGAAGCAAGAAAAGATTTCTTGCATATATGTTGTCTTTTTTTTTTGGCCCCTTTTTCCGCAGTTGCAGATACAAAAGTTGTATAGAGTTTTTCTGTATGGAATATGCGAGACCTCCGATTTTCCTGGAAAGGTTTATCGCCACAGTGACAATGCGGGGCACTGAAAATTCTCATGAAATTGCCGCGCGTGAACGAGATTTACCGTACCAGTGTGGACCATTTTTCGTCTGTCAGAAGACTTACGGGTACCTTTTACCTGGATATGTTGTTGTTGTGCTCGTTTGCAAAACTGACAGCGGGTTCCGAGAATTTAATCTTCCACCAAGAAGGGCCACTCCCTACTGGGGCATCGACGTCGTCGCTACATAGACGACTAACTGCTTCACCACTGGATTTGGCGAAGGGATGAAGATGATGTGGGTTGGTTCCCTTCGCTCCCTGGGGCGCCTGACGTGACGCCTCACTCTTCCTTTTGGGGGCACGTCAAGGACCATGGTACGTACCCCCACCGCTACGAATGTTCCAGTAACTCGTAGAACGCATCAGTGCTGCGGTGGTGACCGTTAACAGGATGTTGTTGCATGAAGTACGGAACAAACGTGACTCTCTCTTGGACGTGAGACCAGAGGGGCACTCGTAGAAAGTTTAGTGAGTGCAAAATTCAGACTCGGTACGTTTACGAGACTATTCATACTTCAATCATAAACGTACACAATATTTTGGAAGTTAACGCCCGTGACAGCACCGCCGTCTCATTTTTAAAACTACAAACTAAGAGCGAATGTACTTGGTTAGCACATACAGATTTACTGATTTCGCTTTTTGTACTGAAAACTTTACGACATTGCTTTGCTGCTTTCGATAGGCTTTATTTCTACTCTTTTCTAGGAAAAAGGCATTGATTAAATATACTTTCTGATTTGTGTATCTACTCATTACGCTTTGTTTTCGTTTTTTCTAATAATAATGCCTAGAAAACGCTCGAGTCTTTCTGAATACATCAGAACTCCGAAGAGACTGAGGATAATGAGATCTCAAGATATCCAGTGAAGATCGTGAGAAGAGAGTTGCTGCGGCTTGACGACCTCAGTATTTAACTTGCTCTTTAGAAACTCTCTCCAAAATAGAGCTGTGACGTCACTCTGATCGAGAGCGTCATGCATCATCTCGCACTTAAGAACCCTCCACTCACACAGTTACCTCTCTCGAACGTAACGTCACAGAAGCGGAAATTCTGAAGGGACGTGGCGCAGGCGAGCGAGTTTTTATACTCCGAATCCCAGTTATTCCTAACAATTTATCGTTTCGCTTTAAACGTGTACAGTTCCCGGTGAGCTTACGTTATGCCACAACAAAGCGCCAAGGACAAAGGCCGTGGACGTAAGTGCCGGCTGCTTTCCGCACGGCCCTTCTACGTAGCTCTCACCTGCGTTAGAGAAGCAAACAAGCTTTTCATTCGTGTTCCCAGTCGTACTACTTCAAACGTTGTGTGTGAAGCAGCTTTGTAAGTCGGAATAAATTCTACCCGTACGAAGTCTCAAGTACAGCTATCAATAAATACGGAAGCAACGCTAATTCTCTCAGGTAGTAAATAAATAAGTTTTGTCTAGTCCGTAGGTGTACAAGATTGTACCAAGACAGGTTTCAAACCTGATCAGGCAAGATCGCTTCGGACGCAAAGATGATGACGATTACGATCATAAAGAGCTTAGAGTTTTCTCACGTGAATCTTTGAGAGTAAAAAGTAGCCAGCATGCTGACAGTGTGTGCAGAAATTTCCATTCGTTTCGCAACTGAATGCCGCAGATTGGTTACCAAAATTCATGAATATGGCTGCTAGCTTATAACACCGGATTTTCATGTTCTCTCCTCTACGCTCTTCGTATACAGGCAGCTAAAACGCAGACGTATTATTCGTGACGGGTTGCAACCTGAAACAAACCTATGCGTTTTAGAAGTAATTGCGTCAGACATCGCCGCCAATGTTCTTGAAAATTGTCACTTTTGATCCCTGGTTGTGCCGCTTTCGTTTCTCTGCTCGTATCTTAACAATCGACTTCCTGGCAGCCACTGCTGTTTCGCGGACACAAAGTTAAGCAATTGTTTTCAAAACCGGCCCCCAGCTGGTGTGAAACGTGATTTGCAGGAAAATACGTCGCGAAGAAACGTGCCTCCAGCATTCGAAAGCAGGAAGTTGCGTCTGCAGCGCCTCAGAATGCAGTGGCAGCGGCGGCAACTGGCTCATTGTAGAGTTCCTGACATGCAAAACAGCCGACAGGTTTCCAAAAAAAAATCAAAAGTTCACTGGACGGAACAGAGGACGACGCTCTGTGGGAAGATGTGAAGACGATGAAAGTGATGAATAGAATGGTAAGAGAGGAAACGTACCGGTATACACTAAAATGTTTTATTGCACATACCGTATTAACAAATTCTCGAACAAGATAATTAGGTAGGCGTAGAGTCCCGGCTGGCAGTGATAATGTTCCCCGGCCGGCCGCCCGCCCGTCTAATGGGCCAGCCGGCCAGATGCACGCCGCTGAATCCGTTGCATTATAACGATGTATCAACCTGTACAGCACCGTTGCTTCAAACCAGTAGTTATTATACATACTTTTGAACACATAACGTTGGAACAATTTTTTTTGTAAATAAAACACATTAAAGCAAAAATATTTTTTTTCCTCTTCCTCAAAATCGGGGTGTGCGGATTATGCGAGGGCGCGGATTATGCGAGTATATACGGTAACTAGCAGAACCCGAACTCAGTGGAGATCAGTTTGGATTCCGTAGACATATGGGAACACGTGAGGCAATACTGACCCTACGACTTACCTTAGAAGCTAGATTAAGGAAAGGCAAACCTACGTTTCTAGCATTGGAAGACTTAGAGAAAGCTTTTGACAATGTTGACTGGAATACTCTCAAGTTCTGAAGGTGGCAGGGGTAAAATACAAGGAAGGAAAGGCTATTTACAATATGTACAGAAACCAGATAGCAGTTGTAAGAGCCAAGCGGCATAAAAGGGAATCAGTGGTTGGGAAGGGAGTGAGACTGGGCTGTAGCCTATCCCCGATGTTGTTCAGTTTGTGTATTGAGCAAGCAGTGAAGGAAACAGAAGAAAATATTTGGAGCAGGAATTAAAATCCATGGAGAAGAAATCAAAACGTTGAGGTTCGCGGACGACATTGCAATTCTGTCAGAGACAGCAAAGGACTTGGAAGACCAGTTGAACGGAATGGACGGTGTCTTGAAAGGAGGATGTAAGATGAACCTCAACAAAAGTAAATCGAGGATAATGGAATGTGGTCGAATTAAGTCTGGTGTTTCCGAGGGAATTAAATTAGGGAATGAGACACTTAAAGCAGTAAAGGAGTTTTGCTATTTGGGGAGCAAAATAACTGATGATGGTCGAAGTACAGAGGATATAAAATGTAGACTGGCAATGGCAAGGAAAGCGTTTCTGAAGAAGAGAAATTTGTTAACATCGAGTATAGATTTAAGTGTCAGGAAGTCATTTCTGAAAGTATTTGTATGGAGTTTAGCCATGTATGGAAGTGAAACATGGACGATAAATAGTTTGGACAAGAAGAGAATAGAAGCTTTCGAAATGTGGTGTTACAGAAGAATGCTGAAGATTAGATGGGTAGCTCACGTAACTAATGAGGAGATATTGAACAGAATTGGGGAGAAGTTCGTGGCACAACTTGACTAAAAGAAGGGATCGGTTGGTAGGACATGTTCTGAGGCATCAAGCGATCACAAATTTAGTATTGGAAGGCAGCGTGGAGGGTAAAAATCGTAGAGGGAGACCAAGAGATGAATACACCAAGCAGATTCAGAAGGATGTAGGTTGCAGTAGGTACTGGGAGATGAAGCACCTTGCACTGTATAGAGTAGCATGGAGAGCTGCACCAAACGGGTCTGAGGACTGAAAACAACAACAGACCTACTGCACATAGATGTATTGAATATGCGTGTCGGGCTCCGATAGCTATAAAAAAAATCTGAGTAAAATGTGGGGTGAAATAAAGGTAATGTAGCCACCATAGACACACTCGACTGCTCATTCTTTTTTACTGTAGTTTACTGTCTGCGCCCAGAGTTGAGGTGCCAGAGGTGGGAATATTAAGTTAAATGCTAAGCAAAATGATTAAGAGGCTCATGTAGAGGGCCTTTAACCTCTCGTCTTGCAATATTACAACTTATAGAACCGGTGAGTCTAATTCTTCATGTAAGGAACGCTTCAGCAGTAAGGCTTTCTCCGTCTCAATTGAGATAACGTTAGGTAGAGAAGGAAAGAAATGCCTTCGCTTCCTCCAACAGAAACAGTGGACACACACAACATATTTCCACTAAATTCTTCACTTGTGGGCCCGTGCTGTCCGTATCGGCTCCATGTTTACGTAATGAACTTCAAAGCCGGTCACGTACCTATTACAAATGCTTCGTTTTTTTTTCTACTATTCAGGTTCGTTTTATTGACTTAATGGATCAGTAATCTGAAATCAAACATATTTAGAATTTTGAACTGGTTGCATGTCTAAAAACAGAAAAACATATCGAAACATGATCTGCTGAAGTGTGATTTTTACTTACTCCATTCTCGTTTATCAGCTCACATCCACATGTGTAGTCTGAATGCGCATTTTCAGATACTTTAGCCTTTGGCACCGCTCTTTTTGGCCTCTTTTCGCTTTGATGTGTAGCATTAACATTTCATGATTTAAAGCGCGGCTGAATATTGCATTACTTCGCGCACACGCTCCTCCGACTGAGCATATGCCTGTGTATATCGTGCTGCCAACCTAATCCTGTTGCTAGACTCAGTTTTCATGCATGCTTTGCTGTGTATGTATTACGTCAATTTATGTTACCTGTATTTATTTGAGCTGTTAGATAGGAAATTCTCGATATCTGTCTAGCGGTTTTGTGGTGTGATTCTGTACTGAATTATTCGTTTTGTACACTGTGTTTGTAGTCAGTTTTTTTTCCTTTTAAATATCACATAAGGTGGTAGTTTTCGTCCATCGCCAGCTACACACAACATCACTGTACATATTTGTTTCTCACTGCCGCCAGTTCGTATCATGATGCTGGATTCTTCTTTCATGTTCACTGAGTTGTCGAGCGGCATCTCAAAATAGACTGGCGTTTGATCCGCATTACCAATTTGCGTTAATATATAGGACTGTTCACAGCGCAGATTTATCACATAACAATGAAAATTCACAATTTTTTTCCTCGTAATCGCCTGGAAGCCGCTGAGCGATAGTAGTTTTCTTCCGGAATCCTAAACCATTTCGGTTGAAAAATCATGATAGCCAGCGCCGGCTAGCTTTGAAACTGGTAATGCCTAGTTCTTTGGCTAAAGAAGCTGGCACATTTCACTCGTCACCGCGCATCCGTAGTGTCGCTTCTCATCTACATAATCGCAGAGCCTTTTCTCGATGTCCGGATGCTTCGCTTTTTGGCCGGGAATTCCCCTTTGATTACTATTAGTTTCTTGAAGCTGCGAATTTCGCCAGTCGCGGATACAACTGTTACTCACGTAGTACTTTCTTCCTACTGCACATTCTCGGCTACTTCAATAATTTTCACTTTTTCTTTAGCAGTGTACGAGCGATAACGAGAGATTGTAGCCATAATTAACGAGTTTGAAGACGTTAATACTTAACTGCTAACGTGCTACTGATGCGTCACATACTGAGTTCGCAACAATGGAATAGTATAATGGGATGTATTGTTGGAGGCGGAGCAGTACCAACAATGCTTCGAATAATCCGCGCACCCCAATTTTTCGTCCTAAAATTCAGGATTATTCGAGTATATACGGTACATACTTTCCTCCTGTCACCTCAACAATAAGACGCATGAACGAGTGTGTACAAGGTATATTTCAGTATATAGATCTGTGGGAGTAAAAGTAGTCTGCAGAATAGACAACCCTATAAATCACTTACCAGGTCTCTGTTGACCTTGGAAAAAGCTCTTGTTCAGGTTGGCACCACACAATAGAGTGTTCCCTGGGCACTTTCAGAGGTGGCTTCCAAAAGAGTTCTCTCGGCAGTGTTCCGGGAGGCGCGAGACGGGGGACACCGACGAAGTGTGTGTGTGTGTGTGTGTGTGTGTGTGTGTGTGTGTTGTGTGTGTGTGTGTGTGTGTGTGCGCGCGCGCCTTAGGGCACAGTATAATTGAATATATTTCTGAAACGTCGCTAATTTCGATTTCAGTTCGGACTCTAGTTTCCATAATCTCTTTGTAGTCTCAGCACGTGTTAAGTACGGATATTAGAGCCTTGAGAATACAGGGTACTAATACATGGTCGAAAAATAGAAAGTTTTATGATTTTATTAAATTCTATAGTCTTTCCTGACTACAGTAATATACAGGGTGTTACAAAAAGGTACGGCCAAACTTTCAGGATACATTCCTCTCACACAAATAAAGAAAAGATGTTATGTGGACATGTGTCCAGAAACGTTTGATTTCCATATAAGAGCTCATTATAGTTTCGTCAGTATGTACTGTACTTCCTCGATTCACCGCCAGTTGACCCAATTGAAGGAAGGTAATGTTGACTTCGGTGCTTGTGTTGACATGCGACTTATTGCTCTACAGTACTAGCGTCAAGCACATCAGTACGTAGCATCAACAGGTTAGTGTTCATCATGAACGTGGTTTTGCAGTCAGTGCAATGTTTACAAATGCGGAGTTGGCAGATCCCCATTTGATGTATGGATTAGAACGAGGCAATAGCCGTGGCGCGGTACGTTTGTATCGAGACATATTTCCAGAACGAAGGTGTCCCGACAGGGAGACGCTCGAAGCAATTGATCGGTGTCTTACGGAGCACGGAACATCTACCCATCTAATTTTCAGCATTCTTCTGTAGCACCACATTTCGAAAGCTTCTATTCTCTTCTTGTCCAAACTAGTTATCGTCCATGTTTCACTTCCATACATGGCTACACTCCAAACAAATACTTTCATAAACGACTTCCTGATACATAAATCTATATTCGATGTTAACAAATTTCTCTTCTTGAGAAACGCTTTCCTTGCCATTGCCAGTCTACATTTTATATCCTCTCTACTTCGACCATCATCAGTTATTTTGCTCCCCAAATAGCAAAACTCCTTTACTACTTTAAGTGTCTCATTTCCTAATCTAATTCCCTCAGCATCACCCGATTTAATTTGACTACATTCCATTATCCTCGTTTTGCTTTTGTTGATGTGCATCTTATATCCTCCTTTCAAGACCCTGTCCATTCCGTTCAACTGCTCTTCCAAGTCCTTTGCCGTCTCTGACAGAACTACAATGTCATCGGCGAACCTCAAAGTTTTTATTTCTTCTCCATGAATTTTAATACCTACTCCAAATTTTTCTCTTGTTTCCTTTACTGCTTGCTCAATATACAGATTGAATAATATCGGGGAGAGGCTACAACCCTGTCTCACTCCTTTCGCAACCACTGCTTCCCTTTCATGCCCCTCGACTCTTATGACTGCCATCTGGTTTCTGTACAAATTGTAAATAGCCTTTCGCTCCCTGTATATTACCCCTGCCACCTTCAGAATTTGAAAGAGAGTATTCCAGTCAACATTGTCAAAAGCTTTCTGTAAGTCTACAAATGCGAGAAACGTAGGTTTGCCTTTTCTTAATCTTTCTTCTAAGATAAGTCGTAAGGTCAGTATTGCCTCACGTGTTCCAACATTTCGACGGGATCCAAACTGATCCTCCCCGAGGTCAGCATCTACCAGTTTTTCCATTCGTCTGTAAGGAATTCGCGTTAGTATTTTGTAGCTGTGACTTATTAAACTGATAGTTCGGTAATTTTCACATCTGTCAACACCTGCTTTCTTTGGGATCGGAATTATTATATTCTTCTTGAAGTCTGAGGGTATTTCACCTGTCTCATACATCTTGCTCACCAGATGGTAGAGTTTTGTCATGACTGGCTCTCCCAAGGCCGTCAGTAGTTCTAATGGAATGTTGTCTACTCCGGGGGCCATGTTTCGACTCAGGTCTTTCAGTGCTCTATCAAACTCTTCACGCAGTATCTTACCTCCCATTTCGTCTTCATCTACATCCTCTTCCATTTCCATAATATTGTCCTCAAGTACATCGCCCTTGTATAAACCTTCTATGTACTCCTTCCACCTTTCTGCCTTCCCTTCTTTGCTTAGAACTGGACTGCCATCTGAGCTCTTGATATTCATACACTTGGTTCTCTTCTCTCCAAAGGTCTCTTTAATTTTCCTGTAGGCAGTATCTATCTTACCCATAGTGAGATAAGCTTCTACATCCTTACATTTGTCCTCTAGCCATCCCTGCTTAGCCATTTTGCACTTCCTGTCGATCTCATTTTTGAGATGTTTGTATTCCTTTTTGCCTGCTTCATTTACTGCATTTTTATATTTTCTCCTTTCATCAATTAAATTCAATATTTCTTCTGTTACCCAAGGATTTCTAGCAACCCTCGTCTTTTTACCTACTTTATCCTCTGCTGCCTTCACTACTTCATCCCTCAGAGCTACCCATTCTTCTTCTACTGTATTTCTTTCCTCCATTCCTGTCAATTGTTCCCTTATGCTCTCCCTGAAACTCTGTACAACCTCTGGTTCTTTCAGTTTATCCAGGTCCCATCTCCTTAAATTTCCACCTTTTTGCAGTTTCTTCAGTTTTAATCTACAGGTCATAGCCAATAGATTGTGGTCAGAGTCCACATCTGCCACTGGAAATGTCTTACAATTTAAAACATGGTTCCTAAATCTCTGTCTTACCATTATATAATCTATAGTATCTCCAGGCTTCTTCCATGTATACAGCCTTCTTTTATGATTCTTGAACCAAGTGTTACCTATCATTAAGTTGTGCTCTGTGCAAAATTCTACCAGGCGGCTTCCTCTTTCATTTCTTAGCCCCAATCCATAATCACCTACTATGTTTCCATCTCTCCCTTGTCCTACTGACGAATTCCAGTCACCCATGACTATTAAATTTTCGTCTCCCTTCACTACCTGAACAATTTCTTTTATCTCATCATACATTTCATCAATTTCTTCATCATCTGCAGAGCTAGTTGGCATATAAACTTGTACTACTGTCGTAGGCATGGGCTTTGTGTCTATCTTGGCCACAATAATGCGTTCACTATGCTGTTTGTAGTAGCTTACCCGCACTCCTATTTTCCTATTCATTATTAAACCTACTCCTGCATTACCACTATTTGATTTTGCATTTATAACTCGGTATTCACCTGACCAAAAGTCTTGTTCCTCCTGCCACCGAACTTCATTAATTCCCACTATATCTAACTTTAACCTATCCATTCCCCTTTTTAAATTTTCTAACCTACCTGCCCGATTAAGGGATCTGACATTCCACGCTCCGATCCGTAGAACGCCAGTTTTCTTTCTCCTGATAACGACGTCCTCCTGAGTAGTCCCCGCCCGGAGATCCGAATGGGGGACTATTTTACCTCCGGAATTTTTTACCCAAGAGGACGTCATCATCATTTAATCATACAGTAAAGCTGCATGTCCTCGGGATAAATTACGGCTGTAGTTTCCCCTTGCTTTCAGGCGTTCGCAGTACCAGCACAGCTAGGCCGTTTTGATTAATGTTGCAAGGCCAGATCAGTCAATCATCCAGACTGTTGCCCCTGCAACTACTGAAAAGGCTGCTACCCCTCTTCAGGAACCACATGTTTGTCTGGCCTCTCAACAGATACCCCTCCGTTGTGGTTGCACCTATGGTACGGCCATCTGTATCGCTGAGGCACGCAAGCCTCCCCACCAACGGCAAGGTCCATGGTTCATGGGGGGCCTCTGGAGAATGGTGAGTGCTTATCTAAGTACTGTCACACCGGAGGACATATTGAACATCAGTGCTCTAAGAATTATGATGGTTATAGTGGAGGTATGGAGTGTGATGAAGCTCTACAAATATTTCAGAGGTCGGTGCCAGTTTATAACGTTAGATATACCTAGTCGATAACGTTAGATATACCTACGCGATGAGGACTCTAAAGCTTTCAATAAAATTAATCAGTTCAACGTTTATGGTGATACCTTGGTAACAAAACTGAAGTGTTGTGGACAAGTGAAAAAGAGGATGGGTGCTAGATTGAGGAAGCTACGAAGAGAAATGAAAGGAAAGTTGCTATCAGATGGAAAATCTTTGTCTGGCCGGGGCAGAAATAGACCTCCTTCAGAGTTATTATGGACTGGACATTAGACGAACTGCACCTCTGAATGATGTTACAGCAACGAGAAAAGCTGTATGGGTCACCTACTTTCATAAGTTGCCCCCAGATGATTACCCAGTTAATGGACTTTGCCCTAAAGGAGCAGATTCTTGGTGTGGATACCAAAAAGCAAAAGAACGTGGTCAAATATACCATCATAAGCACTCTCTTCCTGAGCCTGTTATTAATTAAGTTAAACCAAGTTCTGAGAAATTTGGGCATACAATGTGGCTCTAATATGGAAGATCAATTGCTTGCGTTTGACAGAAAACGGGTGCATGAAACTGAAAGATTCGCTCTTCAAGTTACCAAAGAAGCAAGAAGTGATAAAAGGATTTCCAAGAGGACGCTTGAAGATGAAGAAGTGCTGCAGAATGAAGACTATGATTCACGAATGTTCTGAGGCACAGTTTAATTGGACTCAAATGTTCATTCGCAATTTCCCGCGAGTTTTATTTTTCAGAAGTCAGGTACAAATATTTCCTAAAGATTATAAAGCATTGCTCTAATTCTTTTCTATAACTTGCAACAGTCCATACTTATGTAGTAGACCTGAGCTTTATTGCAGAATCAACTAAATTATAGAAAAAATAAGATTTTTATTAGGAAAAGAATTATAAAAATTAAAATGTAAGCTGTGTTTCTTTTTATCCTTGTAATATACATAAAAGGTGGAATTAAATAGGTCTAGTACCTCGGCCACAATGTCACGCATATCTGGTAAAAATTTCGCCTCCTTCAAATGTATAACATCGGATTAAATGGTACCTCAATTTGAGGAAAAATTTTGGAAAAAATTGCATCAATTTCTTTGAAATTTTTTAATAACCCTGAGCATGTTCAAAAATTTTCAAAATACTTCCAATTTGTTTAGAAAGAGTGCTGCATTACCTGATATCAACCAAAAATCTGTAAAACATATACATTATACTATCTAGAATGAAGACCTGTATTCCGAATGTGATCACTTGCACGGAACTGCAAAACAGTTAACGAATTTCTTGAGGCATTCCTTCAAGGGCCATTGGTCAGAAGCGGTTCAGGAACAAGTCAGACATGGCACAATAACATTACCAGACTTGAACCAGTCCGGCTTTGCGAGTCCCGCACGCTTTTTCAACAACATGGCGCAGAGAAGCCAATTCCTGTTCAACCCATATGGAGCACAGGAGCTCATCCGCATGTGTCTTGCCAAGTTACCACCGCATCTTTGTCCCGTTCTCCTAGCAAGTAGATGCAAAGATGATCTAGAATCATTCAAAAACTTACGACAAGAGCAAGTATACTGTAGCGGAACCACCGTTTAAGATAGGGAAGCTAGATTTGGTGCAATATTTCGGAGCGCACAAGTTACAGCCAAGTGTGGGCCGGATTGCAGTAAGTTACACTGACCAGCGATTGCGACATAGAATGGAGGCGACAGGGGCCATCGAAATGCTGAAAAGCGTAAACGCAGCGGTTCGCAAGTCGCAAGCTATAGGAAGAAGGGGCCCACTGGCGCAACCGGGGTGTGGGGCGTACGTGACTCGGAGCGATGCGTTAGCGAAACAGAGGCGTACAGCCGAATATAAATAGGTGTTGTTTTCTAACGAGATTCATTCAAGTGCGGCAGCTCTCCTAGACGGCGGGGCTTGTCACACTGCCGGCGACACACGGCAACAGATGGGGCGACAGTGTCCCAGTTCACGGCGGGTCGTCGGTTCGACCCTTTGAGGCCGACGCGGGGTCCGCAGCCAGCCAGCAAGGCTGCTTTTCGCCTCGCTGCCGCACACAGGCGTCTCGTCTCCCGACACATGCCGTAGACCTAGAAGGCGAGGGCCGCAGGTTCGGACGCCGGAACGGGGGCGGTCGTTGCCAGCTACGCCAGCCTAGAAAGAAACAGCGGCGGGGCCCGCCTGCGGCTCCCGGAGGAGCATTGCGGAGCCAACAGGGACGGTGGCCGCTGAGTCTGCTGCTGGCACATCCGTTCTGACGTAACTGGAACTCTGCAGCTGGCGAACAAGGCCTGCGCCACACAGCGTAGCGTTGCGTTGCACAGGCCGCTGGGGCAGCGGCCTCAGCAAAGTGGGGCCTGTGACGGGGACCGAGGTCAACGAAGCACAGTAGTGGAAACGAATACATCATTTGAAAAGCTCGGCCGAGTTGTAATACGGCACCTCCTGGCTCCCATCCACTACAATACGATGCGAGTGAGCGCCGAACAAACAGCTGGCAAGCGCCACGGAATGATTACTGGCCACGCACGCGCGATAACAGTCGCGGACGCAGTAGAAATACCACTCGCAGCAGGAAGACCGGCCTCACAACCGACCACAGCCAAACCGAAACAACTGGCATCGCAGTAGTGGCAGAGATCCGAATGCTGATTCGAGGAACAGTTGGCGCGATGAACGCAACGTACCGGACAGCAACAGAATCAGTTAGGGTATTCAAGACTGTTTCCCCAATGACGGTCACGAGCAACAAAATCACAATGTGTCTCTGGGACCTGACACTGAAATAAGGTCATCCAATCCCCGCGAGACTGGGCCAAATGCAGCAATGGTTCAAATGGCTCTGAGCACTATGGGACTTAACTGCTGTGGTCATCAGTCCCCTAGAACTACTTAAACCTAACGACGGCACATAACACCCAGTCATCACGGCAGAGAAAATCCCTGACCCAATTATTAAAAGACGGCGTTCTCTTTAAAAGACCTGGTCCAGACGATACATGCTAGCTACGCGCAATTCCGGATGTACTCGCAGAGAAGTTAGCATGGTACATGCACCTAAGTTACGGGCATTTTGGCGCAAGAAAGTGCTTCGGTGAACTCCGTGAGACGTGCTGCTTTAACGGCATGCTCAGGCGAATACCCCGTGTCACACCAGAGTACGCGGGCCATGCCAGCGCAGTGGCGTACGCTGCACCTCTCCACCCAATACTCCCCAAAAAAACTGTGGCATCGCCGCTGTCCATTTGTTCGGGCCAGTAAACCGTACAAGGTTTGCTTATGTATCGACGGCTGTGGAACTGACGTCCAAGTGTTTCCTTTACACCACATTCATCGACCATGCTAGCCCCGATCGTGGTACTGAAACACAAGGAACCGCCCAGTAAGGTCAAAGAAGTAGTTTCCTGGCCGAAAGAGCGGAGACTCCGGCGGCAAGTAATCATAGAATAGAGCTTAAGAACATTAAACAGGCTGCCGAGGCTAGAAACAAGGCATGTAACAAGGGTGTTAGGGGGAATTGAGTTTCAAATAGGACAGAAGGCCCTCATCAGAAACCATATGCTCTCAAATAATCGTTCCGTCCTCTCCAAAAGTGTTTCAGTGTGGACCATATCAGGTGCACATTCCAACGCGCTGGAGGTAGAGAAACTTCGACCCGAACGATGAAAAAGACTTCACCTCATTTCCAACGTAAGGCCGTTCCTCGAATGAGCAGATGCTGAAAAGGGGAAAATCGCCGGATGTTTGGGTTACGTTAAATTTAATCATTGCATTTTTTGTCATATTTCATTCTTGGTACAGTTTAATCACAAGTGTGTAGTTTTTTGCGACTTAGTGTACAAATAACCAATTATTAACTTATATTCGCAGGGAGATGCTGCGAATTACATGTTCTGGGTCATAAAATGTTATTCCCTAAAAAGATTGTTATAGACCATGCTGCTGCAATTCTGTAGCTGTCACCATCTGCGCGTGAATCCATGAGCATCTCAGCGACACGTATTCATGGTCAAAGAGTAATCGTAACAGGCGATTTAGTTCTGGCCAGAAAGTATGGTAGTATACAGGGTGAAAAGTATTTAAACCGACAAACTCTGGGAGGTTGTAAGGGACATCAAAACAAATATTTTTCCCTAATGTCATTTTTTCCTATGAAAAGTATTTAAACCGGTAGAGGAAGATTTCTCTGGCGGCAAATTAATTAAACCAACAATTTCCATTTTTTTACGACCAAGAGACAACAGACTAGCGCAACCCAATTTCAATTACAGTAGATTTTCAAAAATGCCTCCATTGAAACGTAAACAAAGGTTACACCGTCGGATATGTTCTGTCTGACATGGGCAAAAACCACAGGAGTATCCTGAATTGTTCGTGCTGCTGCTACTATCCGGGCAACCAGATCCTCTTCTGATGCATCAGGAGTAGCGTAAACAAAGTTGCGCATCTCTCCTGACACAAAAACGTCCAGGGGGGGGACATACCTGGGGATCGAGTAGGCCATGGTACAGGACCACCTCTACCAATAAACATTTCTGGGAACAGTCGGTCCAGGAAACGACGCATAGGACGGCTGAAATGTGCTGGCGCCCCGTCATGTTGGAACCACATGCGTTGTCTTGTAGGGAGCGGGAAGTCTTCCAGAATTTCCGGCAATGCTTTGGCGAGAAAATTGTAATAGTGCCTGCCATTTAACGGCCCAGGTAGCAGATACGGCCCAATTAAACAGTCCCCAGCAACACCGACCCACACATTTACGAAGAACTGCACTTGATGAGAGGTTGTAAATGTGGCATGTGAGTTATTCTCATTCCAAACATGCGAATTGTGCATGTTGAAGACTTCATCACTCCTGAAAGTTGCTTTATCGGTAAACAACACACAGGATGGAAATGTAGGATGCACTTCACACTGTTCCAGGTACCACTCCGAAAACTGTGCTGTGGGTGGATAATCAACTGGTTCCAGGACGTGGAAACGCTGTAAGTGAAATGGACGTAACAATTGCTCTCAAAGGACTGTTCTTACATTCGTCTGATTCATCCCCATGTTACGTGCAACTGCACGAGTGCTGATTGAAGGATCCCGCTCCACATGCTGCAAGACAGCTTCCTCAAATTGCAGCGTTCCTACCATGCGACGGCGTCCCTGTCCAGGTAATCTGCTAAGTGACCCGGTCTCACTTAGACGTTGGTACACAGCAGCAAAGGTCGTATGATGCGGGATACGGCGATTACGATATTGTTGTTGATAAACCCGCCGTCCTTTGTGGCGCGCTACGTAGTACGCACCAACCATATCAGTGTACTCACTCCAGGTGTATCGCTTCATTAGTAAACAGAGACAATGCCCTACTACACTGATGGACAGCAGTTGCCTACAACTGAAGAGCGTAATACGTCCCTGTAGCAACTAAAGAGCGTAATGCGGCCTCCACCGGTTTAAATAATCCTCATATGAAAAAATGACATTAGGGAAAAATATTTGTTTAGATGTCCCCTACAACCTCCGAGAATTTGTCCGTTAAATACTTTTCACCCTGTATGTTAGAAGTGGCACTACGGTTGTGTTGTGTATCTGTTCACGTCAAAAAGAAGATGTTATTAGATAATACATGTTTTATGTCGTACCACAGCTGTGTTATGTGTGAGTACGTACAGAAATAGTTAGTACTAACCAGTGTGTGTTGTGTTTCATGTGTAGTTAGTTGTATTCGATCTGAATGAATGTTGAACAGCTGACGCCACGAAGGCCAACAATATCCTTGTTCCCTTCTCCATGATTCCTAGGACATGTTTCTTTATAGAAATAAGAGAGATTATGCCTCACTCAGTTGTTATATAAATACACAATCTAGAGTTCAACTTTTAACCTTATTTAATTATTTCTCATTGTAGATGTATTGTAGTTATTCCTTATTTCACACCATATGGCGGGACACAAATTGAATTTAACTTTTCTCATTTGTTAAGCTGTTCTGCTTCACACCACTTCACGATACATAGACTGAATTAAATTTTTCTCACCTCTAAAGTGATTGTGTTTCACACCGCATCAGGGTACATATGCTGAATGTAAACATAATTTATCTCAGTTGTAAAGATAATGAAGTTCTTTTCCAGTACTGAGGTATTCACTATCTCACATCGCTTAACGGTTATTCGACTACAGATATTTTAATGCCCAAATTGTAATGTTTCTATGGCAATGCAATGTAACGTTTTTCTCTTGAATCAATAGGTCAGTTTAGTTGTTTCTTATTTTGTTCAGTCTGTTTTTTGCCGTCGAAAGTATGGATAACTATTGATTTGTATAAATGTATCTGGTGTCTCATTTGTGAGTCCAGCTCCGATATCGCAAAGCGAGGCTGCAGCTAAGTCCGACGTAGACGTCACTCAGCTTTCTGTGAATGGGGAGCTCCGCGGCCATCTGCTGTTCCGCCTGAGCCGATTAGCGCAGCGGCCGCGTACAACACAGTGGCACGCGACCGCCCCTCTGCTGGGCAGACACCTGCAGACAGCACTAGCCGTCCGCCAGCAATATCCGCAGAGGTGGCGGCAGTGCTACTGCACAACCCCTGCACCCGCCGTGTCAACGGAGGAGGGCGCGTGGGCCACCTAGGCTCTCGCCCCTGCGCTCACCGACAAGTGTGTGACTGCAGGAGACTCTGCGTACAGAGAGGGTGCCTGGCGCCGTCCCGAGTCGGTAGGTGACACAAAACGTCGCGGTGGCCGGGCAACGCTGTCTGCCGCCAAGGGGGGCGCGCGCAAGAGCTTAAGCCCGTCTCACACGGAGCAAGGTTCTCCGCAAGTTTGCGAGATGGCGTGCATGCCTGCCGGCTTGCAGGGAAGGAGCCGGCTATCTTCCGTGCCGAAGCTCTCCCACGATGCAAGATCGGCAGCTAGTTGTGTTGTGATCGGCTGCATGTTGTATCGAACGAAGATGGCTACTTCAGGTACAGATGTTCAGAGCAAACTGGCGTTATTAGCTCTTTTGTTGCTAAACGAAGCAGAAATGCATACTAATGAGAGAAGAAGAAAGAAAGAATGGACGAAAAACTCGATTAAGAGGAGAAACGCTGGAAAAGGTGTGTTGTACATGCCTCAGAAAGAGTTGAGGTTAGTTCGCGTAACACCTACTCTTGTTTAAAAAGTATCACCATTTCATTACTGTTTGACTTTATAAATATACCAATAATGACTCTCATATACGACTTTATTTTATAGGATAGATCATCATACATCCTTAGCACATTTTATACGAATGGATGTATTGGTATTTGAAGAACTGCTTTGTATGGTTACGCCTTTCATTCAGAAGAAAGCTACATCGTAACCCATTACCATTCAAGATTATCTGCTTTCAAAAATCGGGTGAATATTCAGTGTGATATTTCTAGGAAATAGTCTTACATGTGTCCGATTTTTGCAAGTAGTAGGTTCATCCCAGTGCCAGTGCTTTTCTATGATTTTACTTTGGCGTACTCCACTTCAAACTGAGTACGTAAATTGTGCATTTTGTTATAGCACTCCTTGCTCGTCGTATATGGTCGATCAAGCCACACGGCACTTGTAACTCTTTCGAGTGCTTCTGCACGCAAGTGTTTATTATAATAGTTTGCACTTTTCACTGTTCTTCCCTATAAGTATATCTCAATGCTTCAATCGCTTCCTTGGACTACTGCGGTCTCATTATTAAATAATTGTAAGAACTTCCTACCGCACCCCACAACAGCAGAAAAGCGGCTATCAACAAAGGCTTTCCGCCCAAGCTTTCCGCTAGCAGACGACGGAGCAAGCAAAGGAAGCCGGCGCGCGAGCCAGCAAGGAAACTTACGGCGAATCTTGCTCCGTGTGAGACGGGCTTTACCGAATGCCACCCTTGCGCGGGAACCTGCCACGGAACGCTTATTATTAATACAATGGCATGCGTGCCAGCAGCAGAAGAGGGTCCACACGAGCCGTCGTCGAGAGCACTACGGAACTGGATTACAGGTGGGTCGCGTGGTGTGCATAAACGGTCTTGCGCACTCACAGCTGCGAGGATGAATAACTCCTCCCCCTTTCTTTCACCCATTGCCCCCCCCCCCCCCCCCCCCTCCTGACGAGGGACTCACAGCGAAGTGCTGCCTCTACGCCTGCTGTGTACGTGCTGCGATGTCAACCTCGTGTGCCGCGAAATCGATATTCAACATTATTTCATTGAACCACCATACAATATATTTCAATGATGTGTTTTTCCATGCATTATCCGAGATGAATAAGACAAATGTGTATTTTGCTGTGCGTTACTCGCCAGCAGACATTCACAATTCAATAACTGGAAAAAAAAACGCAGGTGACGCCTGTATGTAAGAAGGGTAGAAGGACGGATCCTCAAATTTACAGACAAATGTCCTTAACATCGGTTTGTTGCAGGATTCTCAGTTGGAATATAACGAATTTCCTTGAGACAGAGAAATTGCTGTCCATGCATCAGCACGGCTTTGGAAAGCATCGCTCCTGCAAAACGCAACTCGCCCTTTTTTCAGATAATATCTTGCGAACCATGGATGAAGGGTATCATACGGAAGCCATATTCCTTGACTTCCGGAAAGCGTTTGACTCGGTGCCCCGCTGCAGACTCTTAACTGACGTTCGAGCATATGGGATTGGTTCCCAAATATGTGAGTGGCTCGAAGACTATGTTGTCCTCGATGGTGAGTGTTCATCGGAGGTGAGGGTATCATCTGGAGTACCCCAGGGAAGTGTGGTAGGTCCGCTGTTGTTTTATATCTACATAAATGATCTTTTGGATAGGATGGACACAAGATGACTTGGACAGGATTTGTGATTGGCGTAAAGAATGGCAGCTAACTCTAAATGTAGATAAATGTAAATTAAAGCAGATGAATAGGAAAAAGAATCCCGTAATGTTTGGATACTCCATTAGTAGTGTAGCGCTTGACACAGCCACGTCGATTAAATATTTGGGCGTAACATTGCAGAGCGATATGTAGTGGGACAACCAACTAATGGCAGTTGTGGGGAAGGCGGATAGTCGTCTTCGGTTCATTGGTAGAATTTTGGGAAGATGTGGTTCATCTGTAAAGGAGACCGCTCATAAAACACTAATACGACCTATTCTTGAATACTGCTCGAGCGTTTGGGATCCCTATCACGCCGGACTGAGGGAGGAGATTGAAGCAATTCAGAGAGGCGGACTACTAGATTTGTTACTGGTAGGTTTTATCTTCACGCGAGAGTTACGGAAATGCTTCAGGAACTCGGGCGGGAGTCTCTGGAGGAAAGGAGGCGTTCTTTACGTGAATCATTACTGAGGAAATTTAGAGAACCAGCATTTGAGGCTGACTGCAGAACAGTTTTACTGCCGCCAATTTATATTTCGCGGAAAGACCACAAAGATAAGATGAGAGAGATTAGGGCTCGTACAGTGGCATATAGGCAGTCATGTTTCCCTCGTTCTGTTTTCGAGTGGAACAGGGGGAGAAGATGCTATTTGTGGTATGAGGTACCCTCCGCCACGCACCCTATGGTGGATTGCGGAGTATGTAGATGAATTGGACAAAAGTAAATTATGTTCTTTCATAGTATGACGTTTATTCTGCCATTGCAGTCAATTTTCATTTATTATTCAACACTGTTTTACATATAGTTTTGCTTAATGTTGATTTTACTCATTTTTGTAAGTGTGACGCATTTACATCTAATTACTCTTGTAAATGTCTTATTGTTTTGTTAATCAAATTCAGTTTTCAGTTGCAAAACAAGAGTCATTTAAACAATGGGACCTGTATCACAGAAACAAATGTGTAACTTGTAAACTGTTAGCCTTAAGTTACAAATGATGGTTGCTTGTTTGCTCGTTTCCCCACTTGCGTGTTTGCTAATTCTCGTTTTGTTTGTTCAGTTTTTCTTCAGTTTCTGTCAATTCACCATTATCTATGTTCTTTTTCTGCGGACATTTTACAAATTCTGCGTCGGTGGTACGGTTTGAAGCCTGCTCAGGCGTGTCCTTGCATGGCAAAACCAGTCCCTGTACAGTCTTGTTCTCCGGGGTGTCTGTATATTATGAAGGTTCTCTACACGAGTCTCTTCGTCATTTTGCTTAGCATTTGACTTAAAGTACCTATTTCTGGCAACTCAGTTCTCGGCGCAAACTGTAAACTATATAAAAAAATACTGAGCAGCTGAGTGTGTCTGTGGTGGCCACAAGGTATACAACCTTTATTTCACCTCACATTTTACTAAGATTTTTGGTAACTATTGGAGCCGCAGACGCATATTCAATACAGTTATGTGCAGTAGGTCAGTATATGCATCCTTTCCTCCTCTCGCCTGATGAATGAAAAGGAAGATCGAGGGCGTAATATGTGTATTTCAGTATTATAGATCTGTGGGAGTAGAAGCAGTCTGCTACTGTGGCAGAACAGCCAGCCCTATAACGCAGACACCAGGTAGCGCGCCCCGTACAGGTTGGCAGCCCACAGTAAGAAGTTCTCTGGGCGCTCCTCGCTGTTCCGGGAGACGAGGGACGGGCGATGCCGACTAAGCGTGAGTGAGTCGTTTCATAGTTAATTCATTAACCTACTTTCGTACATTTCAGCTCCAGTCAAAATTAACGTCTTGCTCTCACCGCTCATTGCTCGTCGAGCGGTATACGGAATTATTTTGGATAATTTCGGAACATTATAACCAGTTACACTTATCGTTGCATGGAAGCCACTTTTCTGCTCTGTCCTTGTTAAAAGGTCTGGAATCGTGATGTATTTTCTCCGTTCAGTCTGACTTACTTCGTTGGTGATCTCACGGTTAACGGATCTCACGGGTAACGTCGCTAGCTTCGATTTCAGTTCGGAATCTTGTTTCCACAAGTATTTGTTTTCTCAGCACGTGTTATGTACGGATCTGAGAGCCTTAAGTTAGCAGATCGTGACACTCAGTAATGTATGCTGTCCAATCTTTTCAGCTGTTCAGAATTTTACCACACGTTTACTGCAAAATTTTTGTTTGTGACGACCACGTGTTCGCGGATTGAGAGATTCGTTACATGTCACAGTTACTAATTCTCGTGGTAAAACTTCCAAATTAGTTTCAGAACTATTTCTATGGTGCAACTGTTAACAGTTTACTCTTATCGATGAATTCTTGTTCACTTGCTTCGTGCACTCAAGCCAAGGCAACGACGGTTTCCCAATCACATGCATACTGGTGAAGTTTACCTTTATTCATATATTTGTCCTGAATCTCTAGTATATGTGTATATGTGCGTGAATATCGCCGGTGAAATATTCCTCTGATACTTCCATAATTAATAATTAACGATAAATCGTGCTGGGGTCTCCAAGACGCAGTTGTAAATGTAATTTTGTAATACAACCGAGAGTGTTCAAAACATGGTTCTGAGCACTATGGGACTTACTTCTGAGGTCATCAGTCCCCTAGAACTTAGAACTACATAAACCTAACTAACCTACGAACATCACACACATCCGTGCCCGAGGCAGCATTCGAACCTGCGACGTAGCGGTCGCGTGGTTATAGTCTGTAGCGCCTAGAACTGCTCGGCAACTCTGGCCGGCTAAACGAGAGTGTTGTGAACAACAGCAACTATTATCCATTTATTAGTTGTTCAGCTAGTAAGTTTGTTCAGTTGTTCCTGAACCAGAGCACATGCTTACGTAATCCCTTGCAAACTGAAACGTCCCCTTAGAAAAATTTATGAATTACTGTGCTGATAAACCTCTTACATTATTTGATTTTCAAACAGCTAAGCAGAGCTGAACGTACTCAGACATTTCGCTCTTTACCTATTCTGATCAACACTAAACTGACACACAATATTTGTAGCACAACGAAATCTGACTTTCAATAATCCCTAAAAAGAATGGCCCTGACTTACTATAATACAGAGAGCGCCAATACTGCCAGCTAAATAAAAGATTCAAACTACTGAAGGCACTAACTACTGATAGGCATACTTAGCAAATGAAAGATTTTGATAGAGAACAAACAATGTATTTACCTTAATAGTGTTCCAAAATCATAATATATGTGACATCCAGTTTGGCAACTTTCGTTTTTCTGACGGACACACGTCCAGATAGTCCGCTCATATTAACATCTCTAAACTCTGGCCTCTCTCTCCCCACATCCACCACTGCTGGCGGCTCACCTCCGACTGCGCAACGCGACACGCTCTTAACAGCCAACTGCCCTACGCTACAGTAGTAAATACTGCAACAGTGCCGACCAGCCTCAGACTGCACACAGCACAGCCAGTGATTTTCATACAGAGCGCTACGTGGCGTTACCAACATAAAAACCTAAACAGCCCGCTTAAAAAACTTACAAATTTTACGTCCTACTGCTATCCGTTGTGCAACAGATAAATATGACCAAGTTATTTATTTAATATTTATTCAACTATCATAAATGTGAAGATCCGGCAACTCAGTTCATTTAAACATCAGAGGTTTTTCTTGCATATATATCTGGTACTCTCTTTCCAGCTTCCGTGTCAATAGAAACCTTGTTTTATGGGCACCTTCATCACCAACACCGATCCCCAACCGGATCTTTCACCGACATATACCTTTCAAGGTAATTTTTAAATAAAACTTTATTTTACAAATGAGTTATTGACTACTTATTTTTAGACCCTCATTTCTTATGGAAATCGGTAATAGGAAAAGGACTTTTTTTTTGTTGGTAGTGCTCTGGGAAACGGGGATGCGTATGTAAAGGAAACTCCACAGCAGACGCTCATGCCCTCTGTTCTGGAGTACCATTACAGCATTTGGAGCAGGCATACGTGGAAGTAATTCACAGATGCACTCCTACGATCGTAACAGATCGGTATCGCCCGGACCAAAGTGTGAGAGAGAGGTCCTCGAGGAACTTACATGATAATATTTAAAAGGGAAGCAAAACGCTGATTGGTTTATTTAGAGAGTGCGTATTACGAGAAGGCAGTGCAGAAATTCTGATGCATCCATCGGTATCTTCCAAATGGGCCATGTTAAAAAAAATGTGAGATTGCATGGCACATTCAAAGCGTAACTGGAAAAGGACTGAAAGTCACTCTGAATGATGATGGACTTTCGTCAGGAACGCCACATGATTCGGATTCCACCTCAAACTGTAAGTCCTTTTTTCCTACATGCTGGTGTCAGTTAAGGACACGAAATTTGCCAAAGTTGCGTCCAGTTGAAAGAGGTGCAGCAGGCCATTGGGCACACGATATATAATATTAGGTATTCGGCTGCCTTTGCTACAAAACAGTCGGCCAAAGCATATATTTTCCACAGACTTGTCGAACCTATTGCCCAGCCACGCATCGCCTGTTGCCCATCAACATAACCCTCACTAAGTCTGCTTTCCAAATAGCGTGTCCCTTGTCACGCAACCCTCAGCTTCTGCGTACCTCTTATTTTGAGCGACATGGAGTCATTATTGGATTGTAGCTTTTCGGAACAATCTGCATTTGGAATACATGTCTCTCGCAATCTGCTAGTCCGCAAGTCAGGCACGAGAAGTCCTTACCTAACGTGTGTAGTCAACAAACGTGTCACCTACTTCGTGATTCCAACCGTTCCATCACCAGACTCTGTTCCACGGACGTGAAGCCACAGTGTACTGGCAGCTGCACGTAAATACGCGAAGAGATCCATTACTGTTAGATTTTGTTATTGGTGAAAAATCACTGGGAACAGTAACTATCAAACAATAGCTGGGAGTAACTCTCTAGAATGAACTACAGTGAGAAAACTACAAAACGAGTTGGGCTCAATGGGGATAGTAAGTATCAGCCTGAGATTCATGGGAAGAATCTTAAGGAAAAGCAATTCATTCACGAAAGAGGTAGCTTGCAAAATGCTTGTTCGATTGATCTTGAGTCTTGTTGATCAGCCTGGGAGTAACACAGAAGATAGAAAATATGTAGTGACGAGTGGCATGCTTAGTCAGCTGAGATGCTCAACTTACTACTGCGCCTGACGCCACACGCAAGGAGTTGTGCAGCACGGAGAGGTTTACTGCTAAAGTTCCGAGAGCCGTTGTTCCGCAGGTCGAAAGTTCCGAGAGCCGTTGTTCCGCAGGTCGAAAGTTCCGAGAGCCGTTGTTCCGCAGGCCGAAAGCTCCCGGCAGCCGAAAGCTCCCGGCAGCCGAAAGCTCCCGGCAGCCGAAAGCTCCCGGCAGCCGAAAGCTCCCGGCAGCCGAAAGCTCCCGGCAGCCGAAAGCTCCCGGCAGCCGAAAGCTCCCGGCAGCCGAAAGCTCCCGGCAGCCGAAAGCTCCCGGCAGCCGAGAGCCGAAGTGCCGAGAGCCGAAGTGCCGAGAGCCGAAGTGCCGAGAGCCGAAGTGCCGAGAGCCGAAGTGCCGAGAGCCGAAGTGCCGAGAGCCGAAGTGCCGAGAGCCGAAGTGCCGAGAGCGAGTCGAAGTTCTGGAAGTAGTCAGGCGACACATTACTACCTCGCACATGTCTCGCAAAATGACCTGAAGAGAAGCCTGGAATAGAGAAAGAGTGGAAATGATACTGGAAGTAAATTGCTCTCCGACACACAATGCAGGTCGCTTTGGCAGTATAGATGTAGACGTAGACGTAGATGCGACTGCTGACGTATACAAGTAGCTGGGGCTCAGTGGCTTTCAACACCGTACGTATTATTGCTACATATAGTCTCAGTACATTAGGCCGTGTTACAGCAGGCATGATTTCAATCGCTACCTATCTATCACTTGCGCCTTTGTCCCGCATTTTGCACGGGGTGGCGTGGTTAAATCGGATTTTGCATGTTAATTTCAAGAGGTGGCCGGATGCCCTTCCTGCCGCCACCCAGTACTCCACGGGACGGAATCAGAGTACCCAATCTGTCTGCGTCTAGTGTAAGTCATGGATGTGTTTCAAATGTCTGTGCGTCGTGTAACTGAGGCGGGATGTAGGGACAAGCCCCACATTCACCTAGAGGGATGTGGAAAACCGCCGAAAAACGACATCCAGGGTAGTCGGTACACTGGTCCTCGTCAATCCGGCGGGCGGATTCAATCCGGGGCAGCGCGCCTACCAGAGTCCAGGAAGCAGTGCATTAGCGCTCTCGGCTGACCTGGCGGGTGTTTGCTGGCATTATGCTGTCCCTAAAATTTCTTTGTGTTCAAAACCAGTTTTGCAGGCTTAAAAGTAGCCAAACTGAACACAGAAATCGTCTTCTGAAAGAATGTGGACGACGTAGCATATGGACACACTGTGGCGTACTGTCGAAACGCCTTTTGATCAGTTGTTACACTGCCACGAATTGAACGTAACAATTTCATGGAAAAGGTCAATTGATTGACGACGGAGGTGACATTGTTTTACGAGTGTATGATAACAATTCAGACCAAATGAAACACGTCACAGCATAGCGTGCTCGTACAGTTTCACCAATGTACAGTGTAATCGCGCAGGCGGCAACGCAGGTGTGCACACTCACAAACACCGTGAGGGGCGCGTAGCGTCGCAACAGTCGTACGCCAGGGTCCACTGACATGTCGAAAAGCATAACACCAGCAGTAGAAGAAGTGTCAGTAGCAGTTATATGAACAGGAAAGCTGTTACTGAGCATATAGCGGGGATGCTGAGTCGCAGAAAGGCACAACGAAAACACTATCCGAAAGGTAGCTTTCGGCCAATATGACCTTTGTCAAAAGTGGACAACACACACACGCACAGTGTTACGCAAACACAACTAACACACACACGCACAGTGTTACGCAAACACAACTAACACAGACATGACCACACCCTCTGGCAGCTAGAGACAGACTGTCTGGCTCTAGCTGCCAGAGACTGCTGTCATGTGTGTGCAAGTTCCGTTTTCGTGAGTGTGTGTGCGTGTGTGAATATTGTCTACTTTTCACAAAGGCCTTCTTGATCTAAGCTAACTTAGGAATAGTCTTTTTGTTGTGCCTTTCTGCGACTCAGCATCTCCGCAATATGGTGAGTAGCAGCTAAATATCTTTACATTTCCTCCCGGATTGTGATTTTCCTAAATCGCTTCAGGCAAATGCCGGGATGGTTCCTCTGAAAAGGGCACGGCCGACTTACTTCCCCATCCTTCCCTAATCCTATGAGACCGATGACCTCACTGTTTGGTCCCTGCCCCAAACAACCCAACTCATCCCGGATTTTCTATTGTTTAACTGTCAGTAGAATGTGATTAACTGCCTGAGCAATGTAGTGGGCACTCGTCACTTTACCCTACAGAAGCACCAAACGCGATTGCTCAGAGCCATTTGAACCATTTGTAAGTTGCACCATGAAGCCTGGGACTGGGCCTGTGTGTCACTCACCAGGTGTGAGCAATACACACGTACGTCCATCACTCGCCGAGAGACAGAACCAACACATCACTGAAGTCAACATAGGCCTCCAGTCAACTCTCTGAAGACACTAGACTATCCGTGCTTGGCTAGATCGTGGTGTCAGTGGCAGCCTGGCCAGAGGCACACAAGGAGACGATCCACGGTGGTCCGCGATGACACAGCAGGTGCAATGTGTGTCCAGATTTCGTCCCTGGGTGCCACCGCTGCTCGCACAGTGCGCCTGTACTACGCGGGCGTCAAGAACGTGGCCTGTAGCCGTGGGAATGTCGCACGGATCGCTTTTGAAGGCCGACCGTTCCACGTAATACACCCTGCTGTCACTGAACACAGTTCTTGAACATTGTGTCCAAGACATAAGGCGTAAGTTATTTTTCCATCCACAACAATTGTAGACGTATATAACGAAATAATAAGCAACCATTTGTATAAAAGAATTTTCTTTACCGGTTTCGGGCACTCAGTTTCCTCCTTCAAATAATGTGGTAAGTATAATCTCCTCAAGAAGGATACTAACTACACGAAACCGGTAAAGAAATTTCTTTTATGAACTGGTTCTTATTAATTCGTTATATAAGACATAAGTTTCACTGAAAGGGTACTTGTAGCCACCTTTCATTAGTCCGGTAGCCCATTTTCACTAGCATCTCTCTTTCCTTTCCTTGTTTATCTTTTCTCATAACTCACAGTGGTGTGATTGAATGAATGTGGTTGCGTGTGTCACGCTGCTACACGCGATAGTCATACAGATTCAGCAGCAGTTGTACAGAATAGCCAACTCTCGTAGTGGTCTAGTAGGCGAAGAGCCAACTCTCGTAGTGGTCTAGTAGGCGAAGAGGTTTGCGCTACTGGTGAGAAATCCTCCTGCGTTAGGTTGGTGGCGGAAATGGCATCTTTGGGTTTTCCGGGCCACGCGGAGCGTGGAGGAGGCTGGAGAAGAAAAAGAGAGGCAGTCTGCCGCCGGTACGTGAAGCGTCCACAGCTGTGCTCCAGTCGAAGAAGGGTGAGTTAGACTGACCGCGTGGCGCGTTGTTACTTGGCGAGAGGAGAGCTGTTAGCTTTTGGCCTCGCTTTTCAACTCGAAAAGATTGCTGTGCCTTGTCGCAGCAAGGAATGCAAAACTTTTTCAGAGTTTTCTTTTAGTAAATTTCTATAGGAGACTTGGATCCGCCGGAAGAGCGCCACACAAAGGTGTCGATAAGAAGTAAGCACTCGCTTCTGTATGAATGTCTGTCTGCCTTCAGCTTTGTCTGTATAAGCTTTCATTTTTCTAAATATTAATAGCTATACCTTCTCGTAAATTTTCCTTGCTTTATGTATCTTTCGTCCGTGGGGTGCCGACCACGTGGTTGAACATTGAGTTTGTTGGGCTACCGGCATCACTAACTGTCCGGTCTCATGTTTGTTTTGAAGAATGTTAACTGTTCATGATTGTGTGATGTGATATTGTTGCAATTTGGGCGCTATACCTAGAAATTGTGTCTCCACAAACCACGTGGGCACTCGGGTGTACTATGAAACGTGTACCGTTTCACGAGTTATTGCGATCAGTTATCAGCCAGCAGCAGTTGTATGAATGATTCACACCAATTATTTTAGGTGTAGATTATAACGCTGTATGTATCGATACTTTTCTTTAATGTTTTAGGAATTAATGTTATAAGGAATTGTTTACATGCCTCACATCCATATCTTAGGAATAAATAATTTTATACACAATTTTCTCTTGCATTCCGAGGTTACGTTTTTGCGCCTAAGCCACTCATCTCGTAGCTTTCCTGTTAGCACATGCAATGCGTTTTCTTATTCACAGGTACAGTGATTAGTTTCCCCTTTTATTTTAAAACAAATGCTTTAGATTAAGTCTTATTTTCAGGTGTGTTGATGGGACATGATCTTCTGCACTGTGTTCATGCATGTACTATTTTATTTCAAATGGTTGATTCTCGTGGACAGTGCACGGGAAATACTATTAATTACATCGCCTATGAGCGACATCACAACCTTTGCATTTTTATGAGTTTTTGGTCTGTGATGAAATCAACTTATTTCCTGACTCGGCCAAACCTTTGATTAGTTGTATTGTTAGAGTCGGTGGCAACCCTAATCTTCTCACGTTAATGTCACAATCAATAAGCATTTCCATTCCCCCTCTTAACGTAATAACCCGTAGAAACAGGTTAGTTACATCACATGTTTGGAATACTTCTCAAAACACATGATATGGCACTCAATTCCAAAACGTACTTACACAAAGTTAAGATTCCAGCTAGGATTCAAATGTCCGTGCACGGTTTTAATGTCAGGTGACTGGTATCTAAATAAACTATCTCTGGGAAGAATCACTGAGAAAGTTGAAATGAAATAAATATTCATGTACGACTACGCAGCTAAGTAATCCATATTACAAACGAGCTGTTAACTTTATTACAGAAGACTTGTCGAGCAGTTCACCATATGATAGCTCTAGTACATTAAATACGGCACGCGCACAGACCTCTGTAAAAGTGCCTGTCACACAGTGAAGCTGAGCGGATGGGGGAGTGCCCCCACAGGCTCGGATGATGAGCCCAAGAGTTATCGGTTTCGTCGCAAATAGACATTAGCGCTAGTGCGATACAACGTAATAACGATCCCATATCGAGAAGAGAAGGTAGTCTGTGATACATCAAAAAAAAAAAAAAAGCGGTCGATAGTCAATAACTCTTCCTGACACACCTCTTCCCGCTCCCCCCCCCCCCCCTCCTTCCTAAGCCACTGGCAAGCAGTGGCTCCCTCTTTCCCCATTCCAAAAACAAACGCGTCTCTCAGAAATTTCTGACACTGCCAGGAAAGCCTACCCTCTGCTACAGAGGGACGGAAACTCTGCTACATATAAAAAATACGAAACATATTTCACAGTCACAAGTGTATCGATGAATTCAGGAAACTGCTTTATAGTAGACTGTTACATCCACTTTAGGAGGAGTTGTTACGGGAAACATGATTCATGTACGTGAAAGTAGTCCACTCCATTTGGCACTGCTTTCATCATCTCAGACAAGTAGACAGCATGCCTCTACTGATGCCTGATCGGACTCAATAACTATCATTTGAAAGAACAGATAAAAAACAATTGTGAGGAAGGCGAAGCAAAGACTGCGATTTATAGCAGAACGCTTACAATATGCCACGGATTGTCTACGCTACACTTGTCCGTCCTCTCTTGGCGCTGCGCGGTATGGCATCCTTACCAGATAAGACTAACGGAGTTCATCGAGAAAGTTCAAAGAAGAAAAATACGTTTGGTGTTATACAGAAATGCGGGAGACAGTGTCACGGACAAGATGCAGGATTTGGGGTGGACATAATTAAAACAAAGGAGTTTCTCGTTGCGGCGGGATCTTCTCACCAACTCTTATTCCGAATGTGATAATAATTTGTTGATGCCGGCCTACATACGGAGAAATGATCAGCATAATAAAGTACGGGAAAGCAGAGCTCGCACGGAATGATACAGATGTCCCGTTTTTTCCGCCGCTGTTAGAGAGTGGAATAACAGAGAATCATTGTGAAGGTGGTCCGACGAACTCTGTACCAGGCACTTAAGTGTAATTTACAGAGCATCGCTGTAGGTGTAGATTCTCGCTAAGCCATGTTGCTCGAATGTACTGATTCCTTGGAGATGTGAGCCGCGCTGTGGTTCAGTGAACCAGGTAGGCAGGCGGTTCGCCGACGTGGCGTGTTGCGTGGCAGTGGCATGGCACGGGTGTGAGTCGGCGCTAGTGTAACTGGTGCCGCATTATATGGAATAGTGATGTCCCAGGTGATGGTTTTAGGCAACTTGATGTCAATGAACGAAAGTGTAAAGGCCACGGGAACATAAGCCGTCGACACGCGGACCGTGTTTTCGAACGTGAACGTGCTGCGGAACACTCAGAAACGAAGCAACTTGCGCATACGGTACGTATTTCTCGACGTAGTATAAGCGATCGCAAGGCGCTCCAGCGGCAGCTGTCGGCTATATCTGGCTTGCAAATCGCGCAATTTCTTTACACAATGGACGGGCATAAAATTCCTACCTCAGATGTATGAAAACGCACGCTTTCACCCTTATCCATAAGTTAATCATGTTGTTCTGACTGTAGTATACATAAATAAAAATTCTACTCCGTGAACATGTTCAGAAATGGTGCAAATGGCTGTGAGCACTATGGGACTTTACTTCTGAGGTCATCAGTCCCCTAGAACTTAGAACTATTTAACTAACCTAAGGACATCACACAAATCCATGCCCGAGGCAGGATTGTAACCTGCGACCGTAGCGGTTGCGCGGTTCCAGACTGAAGCACCTAGAACCGCTCGGCCACAGCGGCCGGCCGTGAACATGTTATAAGGCACAAAGGAAAGTACCATGTCCAGTCAATGAAAACATCGTCTTGCAAAAATTCCATTACAAATAGTGCGATGCCCCTTGTCACCCACGTTGAACACCGCATCTCCTATACTGTACGCAAACTAGGTTCCAATCAGCCCATAGTCTCCCCTCTGATCGGCAACCCTGGTATGATGCCGCGTTTTCACAAACACGTCCCTCCGTCTCCTATTCAAACGCAGCTTCAACCAACTCCCTCTCCCATACAGTGAGATCCGCTCCGATATTTACCCCTCCTACCAACTTCAACTCGTGCCCACCTGCCCTACTCCACATCGGGAGTCCTTTCTCCTTTGACACTCTATCCGTCCCCATCCCTTTCCTGTTGTGACCACTGCCGTACCCACTCGACACACTACGCCCCGCCCTCTGTCTTTCCCGCCGATTGTATTTCCCACTATACACCTCAGCCCTTTTCTCTCATCTCCATAGATTTTCCTATATGACAGACCCACGTCCCCCAACTATATGTAAAATACTCTCTCCTCCAGCATTACCTCTTATCCTGGTGGAGGTTCTCGAATATTTCAAATGAAAGTTTAGTGCTTCAGTCTTATCAGAACAATTTCACCTTCGGCGATATGTTTTTAAAATGTATATATTTTCCTTTTTTAAGTATCCGTCTTTGATTTTTAATTTAAAATAGAACACAGCCGCAAATTCTGTTTATGACTCTCATTTTAATTTTTTCCATTCATTTGCCTGAAAAGCGGAGAATTGTACTGCTGGCTGCCCACCCCCCACCCATATGGGGCATGGGGTATGAAATGACAACAAAGGGAAAAAATAGTTCTATCTGAATGTACAACAGTTTCCGATTTACGATAAAAATTACTTCGTCATTCTCATCTTTTAATGAAATCCTAATATCATACTTAGTTGATCATTATTTCTGTTCAATAGCACAATGTTTACAACATGTGCAATATGAAACTTGAAACAAGGAAGTGCAAAATATCGTACTGCAAATAGTGCAAGCTGTCTACTTAGATAATGCAGATCGAACAAACACACTCCTCAGAAACAGCGCACTTATATTTACGTAAAGCCGAGGATTACAGAATACAGCACGGTACCATTAAAATAATAAGAAATTGTAAGACTATTAGCAAACGCGAAGGTCAGTCAAAAAATGGTTTAGATCCAGGAAGACGCGAAGCAGCAACACAGCAACTATTGGTTTACAATTTTGTAACTCTACTCACTACACTTTTTTTTATTTTGTCTTTTCTTACTTCCATATTTTTTCTTTCGTTTTCGTTTCTTCTTTTAGGTGTATTTGTGTACTACGTACAAAAAACAAAATACACTGAAGCGCCTAACAATTTGGTACAGGCATGTCCTCTGACACTCCACTGTACGTGTGTCCTTCAGCAAAAGTTTTAACATTTGCGAGGAAGACGTCTAGGGTTGTGTAACCAAGAATGTAATTTGGCCTAATGGAATTGAAAGGCCCCTGCGATACTCTACGAAATAGCTAAACCCATACTGTGGAACTTTTCACAAAGAATGAACGTACGCGATCTTTGTGGAACTAAAATACCGTGTGTCAGAGCCGTGCGGCTGGAGTTGACCGAGTCGGCGATAGAATACGTTCCCCGAGGCGCCGCGACGGGCCGTCACCGCCGCCGGTTCCTCACAGCGGCCGTACTCACGCCTGCTGGGAGCACAGTCTCGCGCCGGGTAATTCGATTCCGGCTTTATTGAATCATTCACTACTGCCGCGCCGCCACAAGTCTTCGCACCGAGGGGAGGTGGTACCGCAGTGGGTGGAGGGAAGGGGGGGAGGGGAAGGTGGGAGGGGGAGTCTGAAGAGACAGCGGAGAGCGCGCCTACGGGCCTCGGTGTCGGCTGTTCTGCCACCGAACTCCGTCACCAGTTCAGCCCAGGGTCCAGTGAACACACTCTACTGTCCTGTCTCTTCATATTGACCTCCACAGCCAAACAGCTTCTCAAGGGTAAGGATTCACAAGCAACGTGGGAAGAACGCGTTGAGCGAAGATTCTCGAATGCTGACATCGCTAACAACTCCACCAGACACGGCGAACGTAAAGAACGAAAGTGTGCTGAAAAGTGGCGACTCCGAATCTTAAAGCTTTTTAAATGAAATAAATGATGTAACATTCTGAATCTTCTTTCTGCACATCATCTATTATTTATAAAGCGTTAAGTGTTTCCAGACAAAATAAGTACGAAGGGATTACTTCTCAGCATGCCATTGTAGGAACTCCGTAAATGGACTATATTTCCTCTTGTTTCCCGCACCGAACGAGAGTAAAGATGTACTTGCTATAAAAATATGTTCACTTTTCTCAGAAAAAAATCCTTTCATTTCCTTTTCTTTGAGTAACAGATTAGTCTGTGGAGGATTTGGAATCCCCCCTTAAACATCACATTATTTACACCGTGTCACGTGCTGCTCCCTGTTCTACATCTACATTTATACTTCGCAAAACACCCAACGGTGTGCGGCGGAGGGCACTTTACGTGCCACTGTCATTACCTCCCTTTGCTGTTCCAGTCGCGTATGGTTCGCGGGTAGAACGACTGCCGGAAACCCTCCGTGCGCGCTCGAAATATCTCTAATTTTACATTCGTGATCTCCTCGGGGGGTGTAATTAGGGGGAAGCAATATATTCGATACCTCATCCAGAAACCTGGACAGGAAGCTATACCGCGATTCAGAGCGCCTCTCTTGAAGAGTTTGCCACTTGAGTTTGCTAAACATCTCTGTAACGCTATCACACTTACCAAATAACCCTGTGACGAAACGCGCCGCTCTTCTTTGGATCTTATCTATCTCCTCTGTCAATCCGACCTGGTATGCATCCCACACTGATGAGCAATACTCAAGTATAGGTCGAATGAGTGTTTTGTAAGCCATCACCTTTCTTGATGGACTACATTTTCTAAGGACTCTCCCAATGAATCTCAACCCGGTACTCGCCTTACCAACAATTAATTTTATACGATCATTCCACTTCAAATCGTTCCGCACGCATACTCCCAGATTTTTACAGAAGTAACTGCTACCAGTGTTTGTTCCGCTACCATATCATCATACAATAAAGGAGCCTTCTTTCGAAGTATTCGCAATACATTACATTTGTCTATATAAGGGTCAGTTGCTACTATCAGCACCAAGTGCCTATCCGCTGCAAATCTTCCTGCATTTCGCTGCAATTTTCTAATGCTGCAACTTCCCTGTATACTATAGCATCATCCGCGAAAAGCAGCATGGAACTTCCGAGACTATCTACTAGGTCATTTATATATATTGTGAAAAGCAATGTTCCCATAACACCAGAGGTTAGTTTAACGTCTGTTGACGCTACCTGTAATCATTTTTCCTTAATTTTTTTCGTGATGCCACTCATAGAGCGTGCTTTCGACGACTAGCAAATGCTCCTCTCGGCACTATTGTCCCGAAACCTTGTTACATACAAATAGAAATAAAATGAAAATTTATTACTCCCCGTCCTAACACTTACTTCTGTTTAAGCTAATTTTATATCGTTGCCGCTTCAGTATCTAATTTGTAATGTTCCACGATACTCATTCGTGAATTGTTCCCACTCATGCCGAAATACGATGGAGTTGAGGAAGAAGGTACGTTGCGGCCCGTTACGGAACTTGTAATAACGTGCTCGGAGCGGCTGGCTAGGGAGGCGTGTGGAAAAGAGCGGCAGGCGGGCAGACAGGCAGGCTGTCAAAAGACCAGACCCCTATCTGCCCCCCCCCCCCTCCTGCCCCCAGGCCGCCTGCAATCAATTTCCGGCGCCCTGATTGCCTGTTGGCCCAGCGCGCTGTTTGGGACGGGCCTGGAGTGGATAGGAGAGCAGAGCAGCCGAGCAGAACAGCCGGCCCTACTAGCTAGTTGCCTCCAAACACTCGGCCAGCCTCGCCTGCCGGCAGCTCGTGGAGCAGCAGGTCTCGCACGCAGTGGCAAGGAGCTAATTAACATCTCGCGGTTCTGTACCAAGTGTGGCGAAAAAGTTACGCAAACTTTTTAATTCCGCAAGCTTTATACATGCGATTTTGACAATTTTTTTTATGTTATTGGTACACATGTCCCTGATGTATGTTTGCATTCTCATCTCTCTTGAATATTTTGTCTATTATTGACAATCTTAAAAGTTATGACAGCTTTCGGGTGATCGGCGAATGTTTACTTTGGAAAAAGATGGGTCAAAGAATTTGCTTTAAACTTTGCCTGAAAATAGAATCAGGTGCAGCACCCTACGCAGAATATTGCCTGTGGCTTTTGGAGAATGCGCTATGAGTAAGAAAACAGTTTACGAGTGGTATAAAAGTCCGAGAAGACATTGCAAACGACGACCAACCTGTACAGCCTAGCACGTCAGTTACTGAAGAAATCGTGGAAGAAGTACAGAAAAGAGTCGCCGAAAGTTGCTGATGATTCCGGAATTCCTTTGGCTCATCCCAGTCAATTTTTTCTGAGGTTTCGGACGTTTCCGGTAAAGGTGTAGCAACAAAGTTCGTTCCGAAATTACTGAATTTCGACGAAAACTGACATCCCGTAGGCACAGCTTAGGAGCTGACGCTGAAAGCTACGTCCAGTCGTTCCAATGGAAGCTGCCTGAAGAGCCAAGACCGAAAACAATTCGACGAGTCTGATCACATATGAAGGTTCTTGTCACTGTTTTATTCCATTACAGTGGCATAGTTCATCACGAGTTTTTGCCATACGAACAATAAGGAACACTATCTGGACGTTATCCGACGTTTCCGTGAAGCAATCCGAAGAAAACGACCAGAACTACGGCGATAGCAATCGTGGGAACTGCACCCCGATAACACTCCCTCTCGCACCTCAACGCTTGTTCAAGATTTTGTGGCGAGAAACAAATCCGTTATGCTGCCTCGCCCACCGTATTCACCTCTGACTTATCTCTGTTATCGAGGCTGAATAGAACCGTGAAAGGATGTCCTTTAGCCACCACTGATGTGATAAAAAACTAAATAGCTGAAGGAACTGAACACCATAGTGAAAAGTGAGTTCCGGAAGCGCTCCCAAGATTGTGAAAAGCGCTCATGCTAGTGTATTACAGCTGAGGGAGACAAAGTTGATATTGAGGAATAAATATAGATGTTGTTTAAGGAAAACGAAGATTCCCGTTACTTTTTGGTCCCACCTCGTATTCTTCCCATAACGCGCCACCGATGCAAGTGATCGCCATGCGTCTCGCCTAGGCGCTCTTCCTCTAGCGTGCTGCGGTGCAGGCAAATCCAGTCCACACACGTGCTACTCCTCACTTCCCCTAGGCGACTCTTTGTCAGCGGAAACCGTCGGTCTGTTCCGCGACATGAACAAGTCTAAGTTCTACTTTATGTGTTCGTTCGATACAGCATTCCCACATTAGTCCAGTTGTCCAGTAAAAAGAAAAAAATTTAATAAGCAACACTTGTCAGATCAAATGAAAGGAGAACAATAGTAACTTTATGAAATTAGCAGTATCAGAGTTTAAGAATTGGAAAACCATAGTGGAGGATATTTGTGAGGCCGACCGGAGTGGCCGAGCGGTTCTAAGCACGCCAACACGGTAGTTCAGCGTGTTCGGTCAGACAGCCGGTTGGCCTCTGTAATAAAAAACTGAGTGGAAGGATCTACCACCGAACTTGAACAGGATGTCTTGCGACGTCCCCAACGACCAACACAACGATCAACAACGAACAACAACGAACAAAATGATAAAAAAAAGGCGCTTCAGTCTGGAACCGCGCGACCGCTGCGGTCGCAGTTTAGAATCCTTAGGTTAGTTAGGTTTAAGTAGCTCTAAGTTCTAGGGGACTGATGACCTCAGGTGTTAAGTCCCATGGTGCTCAGAGCCATTTGAACCATTCTGATATTTGTGAAGGGAAGAGAGAAGACGCGTAAGGTCAATGCACACGCATTAAGACACTATTTGAACCTCAGTGAGACATCAACAGAAGTTTACCATATGTTACACAAAGTAGGGACATCAAGTAGCCAGTCGGACCACGGATTAAACACTTGATGGACCTATTTGAGACTGCGCCCAACAGGCACAAACCCTGACGCTGAAGAAAGCTTTCCAGTATACGTAAGTGCTAACATCGAGTCGAAACCTATAAGAGAAATCGAACAATGACGTGTTTACGCGTCGAACGAGCCAGCTAATGGAAATATCCTGAACGGACATTATCGAAGGTCGGCCGCGACCTAGAGCGGTATATAAGCGAGAGATTCTGAGAGAGGAGTCAGAGAGAGAGCAGTAGTAAGATCGATTAGCGAGTGGTCGCTCTGAGGAGCCACCGTGAAGCTACGCCAGGCAGCAGAAGTATGCAGGAGTAATATTCTCAGTGAGGAGTTTGTGATCAGATGCGGTAGCACTCATGTCAACTGCAAGATAAGTAATCATTATCTATTCTGGGGAATAGCTTTGAACATAGACGATCTGTCGTTGTCTCCAGGAAAAGACAGCATTTGTGGTTTCGTAATTAACAAGAACAATTCAAGGCATAATAATTGTCTCTTTTAAGCTTAGGGGAGCGGGCTATTGATAAGAATAAACTGACTGACATTAAAGAAGGGGTTATGAACTGGCACCTCTTTTGTAAATTGTCAAAGACATAATAAATGAATTACTTAAATAAATACTGAACTCTTCAGCATACCCATCCTAATGGATTACCACTGCAACCAAAAACCACCCAGTTGCACCTTATAGAGCTGTCTCCCTCTCACCTCCGACAACAAAGCTGGACATCCCAACAACCCTCAGGTTGTCTTCAACGTTGCTGGTGCACTACAACACTGTGCTGGGATGGGACGCAGTGCTTTTAGTTGTATGTGTCAAAACACGAAGAGTAACCGGTAGTCTAGGAGCGAATGAGTATCGCTGCTGCAGGCGATACACAGAGTATCAATTAACTACGGATACAAAATTCGAGAATGTTATAAAAGATGCAAGGAAACACTATTTGGTGTGGCAAATACGCCCCCACTAGCGGGGCTCGAAGATTAGCTCCAGCGATGATCAAAGACAGTGTTCAAGCTGCGTCTGACGAATAGTGTTTTAGACCAGTTGCTGAAAATGTACCTTTACGTTACTGCACAACTTGCATTCGCCTGCTGATGACTGAAGCACACTGACAACAGTCAGTTCTTACACGAGTAATGGCTAAGGCTTCGACCTAACAGGCAACGAGCTCTTCTGGTATAGCAACACCTCTAAAACATTTTTTATCACGCGGCAGACTGAATACTCTTTACGTCTCTAGAGTCATAAACTCCGTGGACTCCCATCGGGAAAACATTGTACCTGTGACACTTATGTCACATAAAAATGTACTTCTCCTTATCTGCTCTAAGCACTCTGTCTAGAACATTTTTTAATATCATATATATGGCAGAGAGACTTATTGCTTGACTCCACGTATACATTACAAAATCGAAATAGCAAATCTATGGACACACACTAGAGAAAATGTGCCTGGGGTCATCAGTAACTTACGGGTGGCCTTTTATTCTTAGTTACCACCATAGTACAATAAATTTACATAATTTGTTTTATTTATCGCTCTTTTTATTTTCAGGTTCATACACTGAAGAGCCAGAGAAAATGGTATAGGAACGCGTATTCAAATGCAGAGAGATGTAAACAGGCAGAATACGGCGCTGCAGTCGGCAATGCCTGTATAAGATAAGTGTCTGGCGCAGTTGTTGGATCGGTTACCGCTTCTACAATGGCAGCTTATCAAGAGTGTTTGAACGTGGTGATATATATGGGACACAGCATCTCCGAAGTAGCGACGAAGTGGGGATTTTCCCGTGCGACCATTTGACGAGTGTACCGTGAATATCAGGATCTGGTAAAACATCAAATCTTCGACATCACTACGGCCGGAGAAAGGTACTGCAAGAACGGGACCAACGACGACTGAAGAGAATTGTTCAATGTAACAGAAGTGCAACGCTTCCTCTAATTGCCGCCGATCTCAGTTCTGTGCCATCGACAAGTATCAACGCGCGAACCACTGAACGAAACATCATCGATATGGGCTTCCAGAGCCGAAAGCCCTTTTGATGAGTGCACGACACGAGTCGCCTGGGCCCGTCAGCACCGACATTGGACTATTGATGATTGGAAACATGTTGCATGGTATGACGAGTCTCGTTTCATATTGTATCGAGCGGATGGACGTCTACGGGTGTGGAGATCATGAATCCACGGACCTTGCATGTCAGCAGGGGACTGTTCAAGCTAGAGAATGTTCCGTAATGGAGCGGGCAGTGTGCAGTCGAAGTGATATGGGACCCTTGATACGTCTAGATATGTCTCTGATAGGTGACGCATACGTAAGCATCCTATTTGATCACGTGCGTCTATTCAGACGGACTTGAGCAATTGCAGCAGGACAATGCAACACACACACGTCCAGAATTGCTACAGAGTGGCTCCAGGGACACTCTTCAATACTTTCGCTGGCCACCAAACTCCCCAGAAATGATCATTATTGAGCATGTCTGGGATGGCTTGCAACGTGCTGTTTAAGAGCGATCTGCACTTCTCGTACTCTTACTGATTTACGGACAGCCGTGTAGGACTCATGGTGTCATTTCCTTCCAGCACTACTTCAGACATTAGTCGAGTCCATGCCACGTCGTGTTGCGGCACTTCTGCGTGTTCGCGGAGGGCCCTACACGATATTTGGCAAGTGTACTAGTTTCTTTGGCTGTTTAGTGTATTTGCACTTCAGGTAAAGAACGAAACCGTCGTGCCACAGTACCGCAGTACGCTACTACAGGCAACAAAACGAAACGCCACCTTCCGTTTACAACGTGGTGCCTCGTACCGTAATTCGTTTGGTGCGCTGCAAGAACACGTATTTACTGCTGATGTACTGGAAGGGTGCGAAAGAAAATCACGCCGTAAGACACGGTGGTCAGGTAGCGCTGGCGCTTCCAAGTGTGGCGGAAACTAAGTGGTTCTCTCGCGGAGCACTGGAGCCGCCCTGAAGTAGCTCGAACCGGGGGCCCGGCGGGAGGCGGCGCGTGCCGTGCGCTCGTTCTCCGTAAGGAACTTCCCGAGCAAACGCAGGCGGCTCTCCGCTGATACTGTGGGCCCGGCCTGCGTCTGCTTCGGCAAACACTAGCTCGAGGGGCTGGCCAAACACTGTTAAAAGGCGGAGTTCATTTGCCGGCGATCGCTCTGCGGCGCCAACTCGCCTGCCGGCTAATAACGACGCAGCAGCGTGCCGCAGTCCCCTTCCGCCGACAGTGGGGCAACTGAGCGTCTGCAGTGTAAGGATGGCATTCCGGAACGATATAGCTCGACAATGACGCCTCTGCTAAGGCGCATCATGACAAAGCTAAGAACCGACATCATCGTGGGAACGGTGCAGCTGCTTCAACGACACGATGTAACTGAAATCGCCCTGACCTGCCGCAGACGAGGGCAAAGTAGATTGACTCACTGCTGTGTCCTACTGCGGGAGGAGCGAACGGTGTGTGATGCCCGCGGCGCACAAATCACTGTGCGCTCCGTTACAACTGACTGTAATCCACATATTGAGTAGAGGACAGAATCCAATTTAAGTTCCGGCCTGCTGACGACGAGATGACTGTAGTAAACGTTATATATTTTTGTACTGTTTCTGGAGCTTTTAGGTTGGACGTTTTAATGTGTTGCAGAGAGTCTGGCTGATCCTTTTCTTCACTAATGACCGGCCACCAACTTTTACCTGCCATGTTACTATCGATTCTTCAATTGAATTTCTATTTTGACAGACACTGTGAGACGTAGCGCCGTATAACGATCCTGCCTTGGAGGCGGTTAAGTGGGAGACGTGTCTCACAGCTGGATAGTGACAGATGGTAACGCGAGACTTGATGCGCACGTAGTTTATGTATCAGCCGATAGAGGACAGTATTGGATAGGGGACTGATTTAGTTTCGAGTGTGTCCAGTAGAGTGCACTGAAGTATTAGAATGTTTTTCATAAACTGTTCTAGTATTTTCATAAAGTGTTATGTCTTTTCGTGTACGTAAAATGTTATAAATGTGTTTCAGCAGTATGAATGATGCTTGTGTGTGGTTTAAGATTAATATGAAGATAATTGTTTAACGAGCTATGTAATAGGATTTAATGTGGGAACATTTCGAGTAAGTATTGATATGGACAAAGGGAATTTTTCTAGAATAGATTTGTAAAGTATGTTTATGGTAAAGGGAAAGTTGATTCAGGTACAATTAACAACAGTAAATAGCTGTATGCATAAAAAAATTTCGGCATATCACATAATTACGTCGGTAAAAAGTGCAGTCGTTAGGCTTACTATTTGGTGGTTGGTTATCGATGAAAAGCGGAGATTGGCGCGGGAGAATGTTGTTTTGCTATTGACTGTTGAGTAAACTGACCAATGGTAAAGCAATATTCTTCGCGCATTTCTCTGCTGCTAGAAAAGACTTCTAGAGAAGAGTCGAAGCCTAGCCATGAAAGAAATTGGACGTGTGCAGAAGTAGTTCCGATGAAAATGGTATGTTGCCGGATCTAGCAGTGTTTCATACAGCGAAAGTGTTGGAAAGTAACGGCATAATTATTCCTATGTGTGTGTGTGTGTGTGTGTGTGTGTGTGTGTGTGTGTGTGTGTGTGTGCGCAGACATTTCGGAATTTTTTAAGTGAATTTTGTGACGAGATAAGATATATTCCGCGTGGCGTATTGAGCAGGTCGGTGGCTAAAAACTGCGACTGCATTTGGTACCGACAGACTCAATATTTGGCGAGCATTATCGATCTAAAACAATCAGTATTTTTGTAGCTATTACGTTTTCCTGAAATGCAACACCATAAATTTGCTAACGTGAGTGAAAGGGATTGTGAGAGACTGTGTTAAGACTAGCACGGGCTTGGCAGTGATACTTGTTCACCTTACTTCCAGAATATACTAATTGAAGACAAAATTTCCAACCTTTCACTTCGTGTTTCTCCCGAAACGTAGATTAGTGACTTAAATTGCAGCCTGGTTCACGTCGAAGTACAGCAGGTATCACTCGGCTTTCCTGCTGATGATGTGCTGAGACAATGTTCACAGGTAGGTGCAGGTCCGTCGTAAAGGGACGGAAAGAACCGCGCCGCCGCAACTGCTGGACACGATTTGCGCCTGTAATTTTCAACTCACGTTGAAATTTGTATTATTTCGCCACGAATACCCCCACTCATCTCATAAAAGATTAGTGAGGGTGCAAGATACCTAGCAGTAGTGTGCCCCAAACTAACTAACAAGTCACCGTCTACGTCACCAACACTAACTACGACCACCACCCGTATCCTTAATCATCATTTAAGACGACAGCAAAAAATTCTGAAATCTGTGAGCACGTGTTCTACAATCGTCGTAGTTAGGTTTAAAATAAACAACAGGATAAAATCACTGAGGCGAATAAAGTATGCTCGAAGAAACGTTATCAGTATTAAGTTTAAAGTCTTGAACAGAAACTTTGTACATAGGTACTCCGTACCAAAAGTAATTTAAGAAAGACACACAAACGTATGTACGAAATGGCTCATTAGTTTTTTAACTGTAAGTGCATGGAACAATGGAATATTACATATCTGGAACTGTGAACTCAAGGCAAACGTTCAGAGATCAGCTCTAGAAACCGATGTCCCTCCTCTTTTTGAACTCGGCAGCCTGACCTGACCTCACGTTTTCAGAAACTACTAGCCGACGTGAAACGATTTCGCACGTATTCACGAGATTAGCGTAACACCATACTGTACATGAAATGTGCATTCTGAACGTGTCCCCGCAGACAAAAATCCACTGAACTGAAGCCTGGCGATTCGCCCATCATCGAAGTCATCGTCCCCTACATATACGGTGCATCTGGACTGGTGTATATCGTCTGCCGGTTTCTAAATAACGTGTCGGACCGACAGCGGCTGCGAACCATAAGATTGCCCTTACTGCACAAGTTAGTGTATTTGCTGTATTGCTTGTAATAGAGAAAGTGTGACACGTCGTCATTTAACACATACATCTTTTACAGATTATCATCTCCACCCATGCTTCCAAGTTGCTACTTCAGTGAGTTTTCTTCCTACATACGGGGTGGCCGAGCGGTTCTAGGCGCTTCAGTCTAACTGTTCTAAGTTATAGGGGACTGGTGACCCCAGAAGTTAAGTCCCATAGTGCGCAGAGCCATTTGAACTATTTGGACTTTCTACTTAAGAATAAATAGCAATCGTTTTATGCAACTAAATTTTTACTATTGTGTTCACCAAATATGTATTATTCCTGTCGTACAAAGGACTTTCATTGGTCTACAAAGAAGCAAACGAGATTATTGGATTTCCTAAAATATATATAACTGTTTGCTTAACTGTAACTATCTTGTAAGATTTTGTGTTTTTGGAGGCAGATTTAAATGATGCTAATGTTCCCCTTATTATTGGTACAAGATAGCACTCACTTTTATGTCTCGTAACCAGTATGTACATCAGTCTGCTCTAGTGTAACCACTAGATGAATCACAATGTAAGTATGCAATCAAATATTTGCCACAATTTTGCATTTCACTGCACGTAACCTTGCTGCTACAACTTTGCTATGCTGTACGCTTGAGATGTTAGTTTAGATGAGGTACCGTGGGGAATATCGGATGGAAGCTAGCGGTGCAGCATATATATAATTTTCTACATCTGCATCTACATGGATACTCTGCGAATCACATTTAAGTGCCTGGCAGAGGGTTCATCGAACCGCTTTCAGAATTCTCTATTTTTCCAATATCTTATAGCGCGCGGATTTCCCTTACTTTATCGTGGTGATCGTTTTCCCTATGTAGGTCGGTGTCAACAAAATATTTTCGCATTAGGAGGAGAAAGTTGGTAATTGCAATTTCGTGAGAAGATCCCGTCGCATCGAATAACGCCTTTCTTTTAATGATTTCCAGCCCAAATCCCGTATCATTTCTGTGACGCTCTCTACCATATTTCGCTATAATACAAAACATGCTGCCCTTATTTGAACTTTTTCGATGTACTCCGTCAGTCCTATCTGGTAAGGATCCCACACCGTGCAGCAGTATTCTAAAAGTGGACGGAAAGCGTAGTGTAGGAGTCTCCTTAGTAGAACTGTTGCATTTTCCAAGTTTCCTGCCAATAAAATGCAGTCTTTGGTTAGACTTCCCCCACAATATTTTGTGTGTGTTCCTTCCAATTTAAGTTGTTCGTACTTGTAATTTCTAGGCATTTAGTTGAATTTACGGCCTTCAGATTGGACTGATTTATCGTGTAACCGAAATTCAACGAATTCATTTTAGCACTCATGTGGATGACCTCACACTTCTCGTTATTTAGAGTCAACTGCCAATTTTCGCACCAGATATGTTTTCTGAACCGTTTTGCTATTTGTTTTAATCTTCTGATGACTTTATTAGTCGATAAAAGACAGCGTAATCTGCAAACAACCTAAGACAGCTGCTCAGATTGTCTCCCAAATCGTTTATACAGATAAGTAACAGCAAAGGGCCTATAACACTACCTTGCGGAACGCCAGAAATCACTTCTGTTTAACTCGATGGCTTTTCGTCAGTTACTACGAATTGTGACAGGAAATCACAAATCCAATCACATAACTCAGACGATATTCCAGAAGTACGCAATTTCACTACAAGCCGCTTGTATGGTGCAGTGTCAAAAGCCTTCCGGAAATCCAGAATTACGGAATCACTCTGAAATCCTTTGTCAATAGTACTCAACACTTCATGTGAATAAAGAGCTAGTTGTAATTCATAATAACCATGTTTTCTTCGAGCTAATTCATAATGTTCGAACACAATATATGTTCCAAAATCCTGCTGCATATCGACGTTAACGATAAGGGTCTATAATTAAGTGAATTGCTCCTACTACCTTTCTTGAATATTGGTGTTACCTGTGCAACTTTCCAGTCTTTGGGTACGGATCTTTCGTCGAGCGAACGATTGTATATTATTGTTAAGTATGGAGCTAATGCATCAGCAAACTCTGAAAGAAATCGAATTGGTATACAGTCTGGACCAGAAGACTTGCTGTATTAAGTGTTTTAAGTTGCTTCACTGCTCCGAGGATATTTACTTCTATGTTACGTTGGCAGCTAGTCTTGATTCGAATTCTGAAATATTTACTTCTTTTGTGAAGGAAGTTCGAAACGCTGTGTTTAGTAACTCTGCTTTGGCAACACTGTCTGCGATAGTACCTCCATTGCTATCGTGCAGAGAAGGCATTGATTGTTTCTTATCGCAAACATACTTCACTCCGTCGTTTGTTGATTTATTTGGTATAATTCTCTCAATTGCTGCCGGTACTATTTCTTTGAATTCAAGCCACATCTGGTCTACACTTATAGTATTAATTTGGAAGGAGTAGAGATTGTTTCTCAGGAAGGCTTGAAGTGAATTTTTACCTGCTTTTTTAAATAGGTATAATTTTCGTTTATTTTTGGAGATTTGGGGGTTACAACATTCAATCTCGCTACGACAACCATGTGTTGACTAATTCCTGTATTGGTTTTGCTGCTCGTTCTTAACTCAGTATTACTTGTTGCTAAGAGGTGAAGTTTGTTTTCAGAACCGTTTAGTATTCGCGTGGGCTCATGAACTAATTTTCAGAGAATGCGTTTAGCACAATTTCGGGTGATGCTTTGTGCGTACCTCCGGAAGTGAACATGTATTTTCGGCAACATATCGAGGATAAAGTAAAGTCACCACCAACTATAATCGTATGAGTCGGATTAGTGTTTGAACCTTTCTGCAATTGCATCATCTGCATTGGGAGGTCGGTAAAAGGATCCAATTATTATTTTATTCCGGTTGACAACAATGACCTCTGCCCATACTAACGCACATGAAGTATGTACTTTAATTTCGTGACAGGGTAAACTACTTCTAACAGCAACAAACACGCCACCGCCAACCGTGTTTCGCCTATCCTTTCGGAACACCGTTAGGTCATTCGCAAAAATTTCGGCTGAGCTCATATCCGGCTTTAGCCAGCTTTCAGCGCCTTTAACGATTTTAACATCAGTGATTTCTATTAGCGCTTGGAAGTGTGATATTTTTTATGTCGCTTTTTAGTGATACGTTGTTTATTAGTGGGAATAAGGAGATACGCTGGAGTGAAGTCAATATTTACATGCGACAATGAATATTTTGATTATTTGTAAGTCAGTTTAACGCACTATTTACGAGTACTTGCAAAATGTATTTGTAGGCCTTTGGCTCGATGATCAAGTAGATTTTGATGTAAGTGACACGTTTCGTCTGCGAAAGAACGAGACGGTTAGGTCAGAATCTCTCTCTCTCTCTCTCTCTCTCTCTCTCTCTCTCTCTCTCTCTCTCTCTTTTCTTTCTTTTTTTGTTGCGAATAGGCAATTTGAGGACCACATACCAATTTTACTCTTCGTTCTTTGTTCTTTTGTTTTCTTCCAGTATACCTTCATCTGTTCACTACGTTCCTTCTTTCTTTTTTTATTTGTTTTTCTTTTTCGTCCAGTAAGCGAGAAAATACGACATACAAAGAAATTTTCTACCTATGGTAAAAAGTGAAACATGTGTATGGTACTTACAATTTTATGGGGTGCATCCTTAAATTTGGTAAACAATTTTCATCTGTATCACAATTCGCTAACCGCATAAGGTACATATTATCCCTGGCACACTTGCAATCTACGTAAGTGTATAATAACAAGTCAAACATACAGGTGTGCAAAACGTAAGTAAAAGAATAACTTTGGCACGATGTACGATCAGGAGTGGCAAGGAGCTGTTGTGGAGGGGCGGCTGACACCCCATGCACGTTCGTCGGTGTACCTGCAGTACGTCCCCCAACGCAGCCCCACGTGGTCGACGGGGAGGCCAGTCCATTCACCAAACACCCTCTCGTTCCGGGAGTCCCTCGAACGGCGCTGTTGGCTGCCGTCGCGCATTGTTATCCACGAAACTGAAGTCCGTGCCGAGTGCACAGTGGGAAGGAGTGCAGCTGACCGGTAGGCGCGCCTCAGCCCAGCCCACGACGTGTGCTCCGTCGGAACAACAGCGCTCCACAGTTCTATGGGTGCTTTACGTGTTCCCTCCTCTTGCCAGGGACTGCAACCATTGTCGCTGCCTTCGTAAATTAATAATTCGCTTCCTGAAATGTAATACAACCGTGTTCATATTTTACAAATTTTGAGATACTAACCTCCATTATTTTGCTGTCATAGATCTGACGATAGCTGTAAATCGGCTGTGGAAATGAATTAAATGTAACCGAAACTACGAAGTCTTGGATTTATTTGACGGGTTGATGTTAGTCAGCCACATTCACTGGCGGGTCCGTGGCGACGTGCAGCCGTTCGCCAGGATGAGCACGTACCTGGACGCGACCGTCGACCCGGCGCTGCAGGAGACGTCAGTCAGCCGGCCGAGCGACGCCTTCCCTCGATCTACTGCAATCCCAACTGGCGGTGTAGACAGTTTAACATGAGAACAACTGCTGCGGAGCCCCATGCTCGACAATGTGCAGAGGACGTTGGCCCTCTGAAACACTTGTGCCCGCTTGAGCATTGCAGGTTCCTGCTCTGTCGCCATATCTGACACAGATCGCCATCTGCCCTACTTTCTAGAGACTAAAAACCTCCACGCACTACTTCCAGTGGGGTACTACAGGACCTTACCAACAAACTTTGAGGACTCATAGGTCACACAACGATCACATTTTTTATTAAAAGATATACAGTCTTAAATGCGTCCTTAAGATTGTTGTTTTTGTTGCTGTTGTTGTAGTTTTTAGTTTGAGCACTTCTTTGGTTCCCATTCGGGACGACGTCGGTTCAAACCAGCATCTGGCCATCCTGATATAGGTTTTCCGTGATTTCCATAAATCGCTTGAGCCAAATGCCGGTATGGTTCTTTTGGAAGGACACGGCCGACTTCTTTCCACATCCTTCCCCAATCCTACGGGACCGATGACGTCGCCGTTTGTTCTCCTCCGCCCAACCAACCAACCAACCAACTTGTTTCGTACAGCTCTCCATATTACTCTATCCGTAAGTAGGCTGTTTAGATTTTTTGAATGGTAACACCACGAAGCGCTCTGTATGAAAATCACTGGCTGTGCTGTGTGAAGTCTGTGGCTGGTTTGCATCGTTGTTGGCTATTGTAGTGTTGGGCAGTAGGCTGTTAGCAGCGCATAGCGTTGCCCAGTTGGAGGGGAGCCGCCAGCAGTGGTGGATGTGGGGACAGAAATTGCGGAGTTTTGAAATTTGTAAGACTGGATGTCATGAAGTGCTACATATATTATGACTTTTGAACACTAGTAAGGTAAATACATTGTTTGTTCTCTATCAAAATCTTTCATTTGCTAATTAAGCCTATCAGTAGTTAGTGCCTTCCGTAGTTTGAATCTTTTATTTAGCTGGCAGTAGTGTCGCTCGCTGTATTGCAGTAGTTCGAGTAACGAAGATTTTTGGTGAGGTAAGTGATATGTGAAATGTATAGGTTAATGTTAGTCAGGGCCATTCTTTTGTAGGGATTATTGAAAGTCAGATTGCGTTGCGCTAAAAAAATATTGTGTGTCAGTTTAAGCACAGTGATGTATAATTTTTCTAAAGGGACTTTCATTTAACTTTCTTACCGAAATATTTACGACACCAGTTTCCGCTACAGTGGCAGTCTCATTAAAAATTTCACAGGTCAAGAGTTTGCGTTGCAAATGTGTAGAAGCAAAATCCTGTAAATATAACAGTGTCCAAAAACAACCAACTTGTTTCGTACAGCTCTCCATATTACTCTATCCTATGCAAGCCTCTATTTCCGAATAACTACTGCTACTTACATCCTTCTCAACTTGATTACTGTATTTTTTTTCTTGGTCTCCCTCTACGATTCCCCCCCCCCCCCTACCCTCATATACTATCATCCAATACTAAATTGGTCATCCCTTGGTGTCTCAGAATGTATCCTCTAAACTGATCCCTTCTTGTACTCAGGTTGTGTCACAAATTTCTTTCTTCTCTAACGCTGTTGAGTACCTCATTAGTTACATGATCTGCTCATCTAATCTTCAACATTTTTTCTCTGTAGCATCATATTTCAATAGCTTCTGTTCTCTTCTTATTGTCCGTGCGTCACTTCCATACGTGTCTACACTGTGTTTATCGTCCACGTTTCACTTCTATACACGGCTACATTTCATACAAATACGTGAAGGAAAGGCTTTCTAACACTTAAATCTATATTCGACATTAACAAATTGCTCTTCTTTAGAAACACTTTACTTGCGATTGAAAGTCTAAATTTTACGTTATCTCTGCTTCGACCATTATCAGTTATTTCACTGCCCCCAAAAAGCACTGGAGTTGCAATCTCTTTGGAAAAATCACGGCTCCAGTTTCACCCTGCCTTCAGCGGTTCGCACCAGCAACACAGGAAGGTCATTTTGCTTGATGTTACAAGGCCAGATCAGTCTATGTTCCAGACTGTTGCCCTTGCAAGTACCGAAAAAGCTGCTGCCGCACGTTTCTATTGCCTCAAGAGATACCCCTCCGTTGTGGTTGCAACTACGTCACGGTTATCTGCACCGTACTTACGGTTGTAATAATAAATAACTACCATTGCACAAAGATTACCTTTCATTATTATTAGGCGTACTCTGACAGAAGTTTACAGAACGTTGCAAACAGCCCAGCTGTGCCTCATTACGTGCTGCAAACCTTCGTATCAACGCACGTACAGCTGTGCAGACCAAGTCTGTCGGACGTGGTCGAATGCATCAGTGATTCGGGCCACACGGTCAGGTTTTATGCCAATTGGAGTAACGGGAACCACATCCTTTACACGTCCTCAGAGGAAGTAATGAAGGTGCGTCCAGTAAGGCGAGAGCGCTGGTCACACAGCGGGTCCTCCGCCTACCAAACGTTCGCCAGAACCGACAGTCAGCGGCAGCCGCGCAACAACTCTGCTGCTGCTCCGCCGTGCTGGACGCAGAGGCCTCTGCGCACAGCATGCGGTGGACTGTCCAGCAGTTCCGGAAGTGTCGTCTGCAGGAACTGTAAGTAAGATGCTCCAGTTGAGGCAAGCGCCAGTATTACAGTCCCTGTAACGTGATTAGCCACTATTCCCGTCCATATGTTGACGGCGAACCTTTGCAACAGCAACCGCGAGCAGGTTCTTACAGCCCCAGACGTAGCTGTTCCTGCTGTTAAAATACCTGCCACGTCAGAAGGAGGCCTCATCTGCAAATAAAACAGGTGTGTTGAAGGCAATATTATTCATCCTTTGGTGTACGAAACACTGCATAAACTGCATACCATGTGAGTACTCAGCTGGTCTTACAAGATGGTGGGGTGTAGGATGATCTATGTACTCCTGCAGAGCTCTATAAATAGATACGTGACCTGTTGCGCCGCTGCTTTAAGGTTGTTTGCTGAATCAATCGATGACTTCACCCCCCAAGTAGCGTCCACCACCGCCAACGTGGTGAGGACACAACCTCGCAGTTTCCCATAAGCGTCCATGAATTGCAACAAAAGTACTGTTGTGTGCGTATCGTCTGCTAGGAAACGGATTTTCGTAGGTAAGATCTGCTCTAAAATTTGAAATTTTCCCGGCGAATCAACTGTTCAAAAAGATTTCGGGCTTGCAGCCGGTCGTCGTAAACTTGATTGCCTGGAGGTGGCTGGCAGTTGTCGAGCCGAAATATGGTGCAATGAAATTTACGACGACCGGCTGCAAGCCCGAAATCTTTTTGACTAAGGTCTGCTGTTCCATTTACTCTCGCCTCGCCGCAACACAGATAATGTCAGTTCGTCGTCAGAATCAAAATCTGAGTATTGACAACGATGAAACCTTAATTCAGGACTAGCAAAATGCACGTCTCTGAAGATATTTATTTATTCGCTATTTTCTTTTAGTCTGTTATCTATATAAAAGAACAGACAGAATGTTCCACATGGATTGGCTCGAATACAGCACACATTGTTTTAATACACTGATGACGGCCCCCTGCGGTCTCTGTATTACGATGGGTAGCGGCGGCTCCGATTACCTGCTCGAATGTCATTTACGCTCTGTTGTACTCTCTGCTGGGTAACGTTTGAAGTGAGTTTCTCCTGGCGTATGCAACTTTCAAATAACTTTCGGAAATTAAGCCAGGTAACACTTTCAGCGACCGCCGATATTTCGGCGGAGAACACCCCACCATTTTCAAGCCAAGCTGCAACGGACAGGCGGCGTACATGCAAATTTGAAACCTCGGTTCTCGGACTGAAGCAGGAAAGATAACACATACACTGAACACTAGTGCCACCAAAGATGACCAAAGTCAGAGCTGTCGATTGTGAGACTACGAACTAGCAGGTAAGGTAGCATTGGCTCTGTCCCTCTGTTCCTTGACAAGGGAGAGAGCCGGATTCCAAACAGAGTTTAAACAGAAACCTCCATCCCTGTTAACGAGGTTGCTCGCTAATTTAATCTCGAATGCCTCCCTAATAACGCTGTTCCAATCGATGGACGTGCATGCCAATATCTCGGTGTTATTATATAACATGGGGTGATCAGTATCCAAGCAATGTGCGGCAATAACAAATCTATTTGGCTGCTGTAATCGTGTGTGCCGTTTATGCTCAGTACATCGGTCCTCCACGGTCCTGCTGGTTTGACCAATGTATGCCATGCCGCAGCTACAAGGAATACGATGTACACCCGCCTTACGCAGCCCAAGATCATCCTTTACGGAACTCAAAAATGCTCTAATTTTAGAGGGAGGTCGGAAAACACATTTCACATCGTATTTCCGTAAAATACGACCAATCTTGTTGGACGTATTTCCTACGTAAGGCTTAGGTGTTGACTCAGAATTATCATCTATCACCCGATGTACAGTTGGTCGATAGCGCAACGCACGTTCAATCTGTCTGTCACTATAACCATTTTGACGAAATGTAGCTTCAAGGTGGGGCAGCTCAGCTGGCAAAGTCTCAGCGTGAGAAACGACATGTGCCCTGTGTACCAAGGTACGAAGTTCCCGTTGACGCTGAGCCGGATGGTGACAACTATTAGCCTGTAAGTAAAAGTCGGTGTGAGTACGTTTACTGTAGACTGCATGTCCCAATGATCCACCATCCTTTCTCCTAACCAACATGTCAAGAAAGGGAAGGCAACCATCCTCTTCCACTTCCATCGTAATACGAATATATCGGCGGTCGTGAAAGTGTTACCTGGGTGATTTCCCGGAAGTTATTTGAAAACGTTTGAACTGTCTGCTGACACGGCACGAAGTAGCAAAGTGTAGATGTTAGTGTAGCTATATTTGAACACCTGTACGTTCATGATAGCGGAGACATCAGCACGAGCTCAGAGGTGATCTTACGCACAAGATGGCGGGCCACAGACAACGTGCTTTACGTGACAATGAGATGTTTCATGATTTTTGTGCAGACTCATTACAGGATGTACTAAGCGATACGGAGGATGAGAACAGCAGTGATTGCGGCAGTGAGTCTGGGCTCTCCGCGTCAACTAAACGACGGGAACAGCCACGTGTACTGGCTGGTGTGTGACAGTGGTGCTTGTACTTTGTTTACGAACAGTCGACACAGGCAATGGCTATATTAAAGACAATCCATTTGGAACCTTTCGAAAGTCAACCAGGCCTTATAATTGTTCCCGATTATACATGTAGTATGTCAGAGGTTGCGGCTTGCTATTTGGGAGATGAATCAGATGATATTTTCGTAACTTGGAAATACGTAGTGGGGAAGGGAAAAGACTGGACGAAACCATCATTTCTGTATTGACACAAAACTTAGACATCTGGCCTCATGTCTATCAGCACAACTACTATAACAATGTGACAACTGCAGACAACCTCCTTGCTCGAAAGACTGGGGTCTGTGGGACAGCAAGGCATAATACGGGACTTCAACCTTAGTTTTGTACCGTTGAAAAGAATCCCGAGAGATGGCTCTGAGCACTATGGGACTTAACTTCTAAGGTCATCAGTCCCCTAGAACTTAGAACTACTTAAACCTAACTAACCTAAGGACATCACACACATCCATGCCCGAGGCAGGATTCGAACCTGCGACCGTAGCAGTCGCACGGTTCCGGACTGCGCGCCTAGAACCGCGAGACCACCGCGGCCGGCCCGAGAGAGGGGAAAGCGTATACTGCCGGAAGGGAGATGTGGTTATACAAGGTTGGAAGGGCAAGCAGGTGGTGTGAATTGTTATAACTGCATATCCACCTAGACGAAGAGTGTAGAAAGCAAGCGAGGTGTCATGAAGAAGCCTGACTATATCCTTCAGTACAATAAATACATGAAGGGTATGGATAGACCAGACTAGTATTGGTCGCAGTACCTGAGAAAAACGGTCATATGGAACACGAAGGTAGTCCTTTGGTTGATCATTTGTGTCCTGTTCAATGCCTTTATAGTTGTAGAACACAGAACCCTAAAAATAAGGAGAAGTACAAGTCGTTCCTGTTGCAGGCCGCCAGATACAGGGAATGAACTTAGCAGCCAGAAGTGAATGATCAAGGGGACGGTAGAGGGGAAGGTGAAGACTCCAGAGGATCATCTTCAAATATTATCATGGGGTATGAGGAAACACAAACTGGAGCTAATTGTTGCCTCAGGGACCAAGAAATACTCTTCCACGCCCTGCAGCACACAACAGCTGAGGAAGGAAACACTACATCTGCTCATTCTGCAAGACACTTCACAATGGAGTGTGCTTCGAGAAAGAGCACACACGGAAGAACTACTAAAACGCCTGGTGTGAAATCATTGTAATTAATCCTAAGAAAGACTGTAAAATGGACAGTTAATTAAAAACAGAGTAGTCGTAACACACTTAAGTACCCGCCAGGGTAGCCAAGAGCGCTAACGCGCTGCTTCCTTCACATGGGTAAGCGCGCTGGTCCCGGGTCGAATCCGTCCGGCGGGTTAACGACGTGGGTGGGTGTGGCGATCACCCTGGAAGTGGTTTTTAGGCTGTCTTCCACATCCCCCTAGGTGAATACCGGGCTGGTCCACACGTTTCGCTTCAGTTACCCGAGTCGCTGACATTTGAAACACTTTCGCACTATTTCACGATTTACACTACACGCAGACAGTTGGGGTACACTAATTCCGTCCCGAGATGGTGGCACGAAGGGCATCCGGCCACCCCTAAAAATAACATTGCCAAATCCGTTGTAACCACGCCGACTCTGCGATCGCTGTGGGACTTAGGTGTAACCGAAAGAAGAAGTTATTACACTCTAAAATCGTCCGGTCCGGGAGAGGGTGACTAAGACATCCGAGTGGAGGGTTATGAAGACTATATTACAAGAAGTTTACAATTGCTTCAAAATGATAGTTTAAGATGGAAACTTTCTGCATACTTTAATAATTATTTTTTCGTAACACAGAGAAACGTTTTCTATTCAAACATTAAAAGTGTGAAACAAAAATTATTGTGTGCTCTCTTATTTCACCCCATAGCTCACTATTTCTATGCAATATCATTCCATTGTATACCACCTTATTCAGAAATTAGCTTTGTTCTAATGGAACTGGCTAATTCTCCTAGTTATCTGAACATACAGTCATAGTTCGTACTACATAGGTAGGAATGATCATCAAAATAAAATAAGAGAAACCAGAGCTCGAACAGAAAGGTTTAGGCGTTCGTTTTTCCCGCGCACTGTTCGGGAGTGGAATGGTACGGAGATAGTATGATTGTGGTTCGATGAACCCTCTGTCAAGCACTTAAATGTGAATTGCAGAATAATCATGTAGATGTAGATGTGGATACAGAGAAATTGGTTTATGATTAGACGCAAAGCCGAGAAGATGGTGTTAGACAAGTGAGGGTACCGCAAGGTACCTGCAAGACAGCTGTGCTGTACTGGCAAGTCAGAAAGCACACAGCACCTGGCCACAGTGGTAAACCGGAAGACAACTACCCTGTTCTTAATGTTTTGACACACAATTTCAAATGTGTTAGTAATAACTAAGCGGTATGCTATTTAAGGGAAAACCTCTACACAGAATATTTACATAAAAATGTAATAATTGTAACCTGAAACAAATTAAAAGATACAATATTATAACAAAACAAGCTGAGTGACAGGACGGGCACGACTCTACAGAATAACGTCACTAGGAGCTGCGGAGCTTGCCCGTACCTCAGCGACGGTGGACCAGAATGCACGTGTTTCTCAACAAAAATTGATCGTCCCTGTCTGAACTGTCATCCCTCAAAGTTCGTCGCTAAGCTCCTGAAATAGCCTGTTTGACGAGCTAGGAAGTCCAACATATCATCGCCAAGTCGTGGTTTAATCGTCTTCTAATATCTGTTTATATTCTACTAATTGTCCCTGCACAATTCTATGAATGAATTACGTTTCCTACTTGACTATCTATATACTCACAGAATCGATGCGTAAAGTAGTACAATACTATTACTATTCCATGAGCGCATAGTTACTCTTTGTAATATTCTCTCTGGTGTGTGTTGACAGGACTTCTAGGATTTTCTCCGTGGCGAATAGCCGCATTGAATAATTGTAATTTTGCTATCGAGGTTAGTGGAAGAAAGAGACTGAAAATATATTGTATGCTACTCAAGGAAATTTACATTGAGCATTTACATCAAAGGTGTGTATTATATATGTATTCTCTAATTGGAAATTTGCACGGAGGTGTCGTTTCGTTGGTAATCAGAAGGGAACCTCCGATGAATTGGAAACGAACCTGCAGTTATTAGATCCAAGAGCTCCATTATTTCATCGGATGATTAAACTCCATCAAAGCTAACTTTCCGCTTGATCTGAGGTTTCCCGACTGACTACGCAACGCAAGAAAACCAAGACATTTTATTTACACAGGATCGCAGATCGCTTCTAATCATCAAGGAGAGTCATCGTCCGACTCTGATTAAACAAGTAAAGCTTAATTATAACTTTCTTGAGCGCTTGTGGTGACTGATGTGGCTGCTTATGAATGGGATCATTAATAAAATACTAATAACTAAATTTCCTCCTCAGCAGCAACCGGTATAAAGACAATAATTAATTAAAATTATAATCTCCATGCAGTTATTCAGCAGCACGTCACAAACCGACCAGCTTCGCGGTTTCCGAAACACTCGTTCGCAGGGACCGAATCAAAACTGGCCGAGTTTGTAGAAGACGTAACGTCAGTGGACTTCCGCGTCTGCGGTTCGTAGTCGCGTCTTTATGCGGTCGTAACGATGCGGCTCAGCAGCGTACGACTACACAATGAGGACGAGATCGGATGCGAGCGGTGAGTGCGTGAGTGCGTGAGTGCGTGAGTGCGTGAGTGCGTGAGTGCGTGAGTGCGTGAGTGCGTGAGTGCGTGAGTGCGTGAGTGCGTGAGTGCGTGAGTGCGTGAGTGCGTGAGTGCGTGAGTGCGTGAGTGCGTGAGTGCGTGAGTGCGTGAGTGCGTGAGTGCGTGAGTGCGTGAGTGCGTGAGTGCGTGAGTGCGTGAGTGCGTGAGTGCGGGCTACTCACCGCGCTGCCCGTCGTAGGCGTTGATGCACTCGGAGGTCATGAACTGCGAGATGAGCGCCGACTTGCCGACGCCTTGCGCGCCCAGGATGGCCACGCGGTACGTGCACACGGCCTGCGGCGGCCCGCGCTCGGAGGCGGCGGGGGCGGCGGCGGCGGCCGCTGCGGCGGCGGCGGCCTCGGCGGCGGAGCTCTGGCCGTCCGGCGACGGCGACGGGGGCGGCACCAAGCTGTTGCTGCGCGAGCGCCGCCTCCGGAACGAGTCGCCGCGGTTCACCACGCCTGCAACACCACCGCCCCCCACTGTCACTAGGGCGCCGACACTCTAGTTCAATTCTTTTATCTTCGCCCAGACGCGGGAGATTGCCAGTTGCGCGCGACGCAAACTTACGTTTAGGGGGGAGCTCGCAGTTTATGAAGTAAAGCCACCACGGCCGCATTAATCCTTTCGCTGCTACAGAGACGTGTTCCCCGCATTCCGCGCTGTGCGCGATTTTGTCGTCACTGCGCTGCTCGCCTGTGCAGACACGTGGTGTTCCGATTGCTTTGACACACTTATCATTCGATTTCATAAAAACTATTTGGCCTAAAAATTTGATTTTTACACATCATCTTGACTGATACCTTCCCCCCATAAAAGACTTAATTTTGTTTCGATGTTGAACGCAGTTATTGTGCAGCATTAAATGTAGTAAACCACTGATCGAAATTTTGAAGAGTTTGCAGAGGTAAAAGTCCATAGCGTATACTTTCCGTATGGTCGATTTCAGCTGCCACTAGAAATTTCGAAAAACTACATTCAAACGAATAAACTTCATGAAGTAAGACACTTCGATATTGTTTTTAAATAAAGAAGATATTAAGGATAGCACAAGGTTTGAACATGGAACCTTTCCTTTAGCAGCCAAACACTTATTTCCCTTTTGTTCGTTGTTGATCGTTGCGGAAATCACATGACATCCTTTCAAGTTCGTTTATTGATGCTTCCACTCAGTTTTTTTATTACAGAGGGCAACCAGCTCTCTGACCGAACACGCTGAGCTACCGTGTCGGCAACACTTTAACCATTACGCTAACGCAGCTCATCATTTAGTATAGTTCCTAGAGGACTTTAAACTAGGACGCAAAATACCGACAAACACTGTTAGTATGTATGAATTACTCACGTTTCCTGGAAGTACAACAGGAAGTAAACAATTACCGCTGTTCTTTATTGCGAAAAAGCGGTTAGTGAGATGATACAAACACCTTTCCTTGCTATCGCCTGAATTAGGAGGCTTATTGTTTGTTTGTTTTAATTAATTAATAGAATATGAAGCAACTTGTATAAACAATGCCTTTTCCAAAGTTTCTATAAAAGAAATTCTGTTATCAAAACATTTCTTTCGTTCAGTTACTTTATTTACGACTGAACGTTTCTAAAGCTGAAGACACTCGTCCGTGCTCTGCACTGCAGTCGAGTTCTGGCAACATCGTTCTCTGTTCATTGGCTGGCTGTTTTGTGACGTCAAATGCACAGAACGAAACTAAACTCTGCGGCCGTCATAAATGACGCGCACTTTAGTTGACAGACAGACCACTCCGGTGGAGGTGGACGAGTTACCGAGACCTCGTCAGGCGCTTCGATGTGCTGACGGTATGTAGCCTAGAAACGAGGAGGGTAGTGGGTGAAGCGACGTGCTCGGTGGAAACCTGGTAACTTAGGCAGGCGAAGGAATCCACGGGGACTAATTTTATCGCTGCCCTAGCCTACACCAGCGTGGGACTACCAGGGAAAACTGCGACCTGTCGACGGCAGAAACCGTATACAAATCCAATAAGAGAAACAGAGAGAAATCGAAAACGTGTAAACCTAAAACCGTCAACAGCGTACGGGAAAACCACAACCAGATAAAAACCAGAGAGAGGGATTAAGTGTATGCGACAGGAACCTCGACGATAGCAAAGCTTCAAAAACGTGGACACAACTGCACGAGCGAAGCATGCTGACTCTGCTGCAGTCGTACGCCGCCAAAGCGTCTCCTCGCCAGCTGACGCCAAGTCCCTCCCCATCTCCCACGGCGCGGTCGTCCGGCATGTAACTCTGGACGGCCACATCTCGATCTGGATGTCGGAATCCGGCGAGGGTGCTGAACTGACACGCGTGAGATTAGCTCCTCCCACTAAACAGTCAAACTAAATTGCTAGGAGTGTCGAAGGACACAAGCGTTGCAAGGGCGGAGCATATAGCATATCTCGTAGCTGGACCCTTCTACCTTGTACCAATGTGGTGCTCTCCGTTACGACAGCATGGTGGAGCGCGGATCGCAATATTCTGTTGTTAATGCAAGCAGTCTAATAAGATCCAAAATCCTCTACGGCAGCTTGTCCCCCAAACACAAAACCAATATTGAAAAAATTCAATTCAGTTGGATCAGTACTTGTATAGGAGCTATGCGTCCACATCGGCAAATGGATTATTAGCGGGAGCGGCAGAAATGCCAAATGGCATACGATGGCTGTTAATGAGAGACATATTCCTCCTGAAACGTCTACCAGCAACTGACCATCCAGTGACACAGAATCTCAGAATACTGTTCAATAGATAAATGGATGGACAGATAACCAATAATGCCCAAGAAGTAGAATTATGTGCAAGTTTTGCACATGTAAAAACAATTTTTCCCTGTTGCGAAGAACGTAATCATATATCAGTTCGCATTACAAGTATAATTTCAGAAGCAGATGTTCTGTGCATTCAAGCAGAAAACATTCGCCGAAGACAAGTAATTACTGAAACCTACATTCCTGATAATTTCCCGGAATGTTTGGACATATATACTGACGTCTCCAACGTCCTTTTATAACGTAGAAGAATTTCTATTACTGTATTGTGTAAAAGATGATTGGTAGGAATTACAAACTCACATCTCAGTACTTTTTTGTTTAAAAGACAACCTTTATAATGTTCAGCATACAGCCTAATTAAAAAATTTGTTTGAGATGTGTATGTAAAATAATTCGTCCCATATCGTGCAACTGGTTCGTGGAACATGAAACTGACTAACCAACAACCACAGGAAATGGCAGAGTGGCTTGCGATTTCCTGTATACGGCACAGGTAACGGGGAACTGATTTCCGTTTTCATTGAGACTGCTAGATCCTCTGTCGAAGCCACAGCTATACTTAAACTTATATTACTTGCAGAGCCTCACAGTAAGGAATATATTGAAACCTGGGGGTTGGGGTTGGGTTGTTTCGGGGAGGGGGGGGGACCAAACAGCGAGGTCATCGGCCGTGCCCTTTCAAAGAAACCATCCCGGCATTTGCCTGGAGCGATTTAGGGAAATCACGAAAAACCTAAATCAGGATGGCCGGACGCGGGATTGAACCGTCGTCCTCCCGAATGCGAGTCCAGGATGCATCGAAACCTGCTCGAATTAACGCAAACACCTACGCTTCTCAGGATAACTAATCCACTGGGTATAGGACATTGTGAAAACCACCAACGAAAACGAATATGTCGAAAAGAAGATAAAATTGGTGTGGTTCGAGAGAAGTGCTAACGTTAAATACAGTGAAATAGGTCGATGACTTAGTGAAGACCACTGCTCAAACCGGACTTTCCAGAAACATGTTATTATGGCCACCACATGCAAAGAACAAGACGCCAATGCGAAGAGGAACAATAATCATCGATAAGCAGTCAAGTGAAAAAATGGTTCAAATGGCTCTGGGCACTACGGGAATTAACAGCGGAGGTCATCAGTTCCCTAGAACTTAGAACTACTTAAACCTAACTAAACTAAGGGCAGCACACACATCCATGCCCGAGGCAGGATTCGAACCTGCGAGCGTAGTGGTCGCGCGGTTCCAGACTGAAGCGAATAGAACCGCTCGGCCACCCGGACCGGCAGTCAAGTGAAATATTATGAACAATTTCAGCCAAACATTTCCTCGTAATCCTGATTCTACACGATCAAGGTAAATAGAAAGTTTATAAGTTCCATAATTCGCATGAGATTTAATCATGGGTCATTCTCCAATCATTTACAAAATTGTTGAAGCACCGAGTGATGGCTGTATGGCCTTGGCGCAAAAGGCAAAATTTAAAAGAAAGATAAATTACAAGAGCGCCCTCTCGGCTACGCCGAGAAACCACGAGATTATACTGCTGGGCGTGGTCTGAAGCCGGCATCGGTGGTGGGGCTGATGTGAGGCAACCGGCTCCACAGGTGCCCCACCAGGTGCAGCGCCCGGAAGCCACACGCAGCGAGCCGTGCTGCGCCCCTCGCCGTAGCGGAGTGCTACGTTGCTCCAGCCTGGTGCCGTGGTCGCTTGTTCCACGGACACATATTAGGTGCTGCCGCGTGAATGCGGTGGATCGCGGCCGGCTTTACTCTCAACTCCACTAAACGCTTTTATTATAGCGCCGGCGCTTCTAGAACATTTATCGCAGAAAAAAATAAGTAACTGCTTTCACAGTTCTAGATACATCTCGACAATAGAGTTGCACCTCTTCTACGGTTTACACAATGAGCTGAGAGACTGTTACCTGTACGTTACATCGTGAAACGTCAGTCACGATCCTGCACATCCCTGTCGCTCATGCGAATGCAATTTCTGTTCTGTTCTTCAGAGATAAACAGTCCAAGATATGTTCATCTCTTAACTCGGATGGCTCACAAGATGCCTCACATTAATACCTTGTACTTATAACTAGCGCACACAATTAACATATATTTCACTTTATTGAGGGGGGAGGGGAGGACGTCAAACGGGCCGACTTGGATCAGGAGAGGCTCCGCGGGACATTTTAATTTACACTGTCTATTATTTTACAAATAAATTCATAAAACTTTGAAAGCATGACCAGGAAGGATTGAGGATTCATACTCATAGTAGTGGAAGCTCAAAAACGTAACAAAATACGTTTTTTTACGTGTGAAATTTCATCATTTCTTCACTTACTACTGGCTGGATTTGTTGTTATAGGTACAGTTTTCTTCCTGAGTAAGAGAGATTCTTCGATGAATTTTGCACAGCATACAAACTATAGTTACATGTGTAAGAAACTCTAGAGTTTATTTAATTTATGAAAAAATGAATGAACTGTTAGAATTTAAACTTCTTGTTCAGAAAAAGCCCAAATTTTATAGTTAATTATCTCAATTTTTACCACACAGTTTTTAATAGATTTGGAAAATTCTAGAGTTTCATACAACTGTAAGTACTGCTTGTATGCTGTGCAAAATTCATCGAAGAATCTCTCTTAATTAGGAAGAAAAGGGTACCTACAGAAACAAATGCGGCCAGTACTAAGTGAAAGAATGATGAAATTTCACATGTAAAGAAAAAAGGTATTTTGCTACGTTTTTGAACTTCCACTGCTATGACTGTGAGTCCTCAATCCTTCCTGCTCATCCTGACAAAGTTTTATGAATTTATTTGTACAAGTATAGACAGTAGAAATTAAATTGTCCTGTGGTGCCTCTCCTGCTCCAAGACTGTCCGTTTGACGTCCTACCCCCCCTGAATTAATACGACCAGTGTTTAACTAACTATTATCGAATGAAACTACATGGTTCCAGAGACGTTTTCAAGCCTAAACATCTATGATGTCTGTATGCAGACTGAAGAGATGACTGAAAACTTTTCTGAACGCCGGGATTCAAACCCACGCCCCCTGCTCACTAGGCAGACGTCGCTTCAGTCTGCACATATTCGTCACAGATGTTTGAGACTCGAAAACGTCTCTGGAAAAATGTAGCTGCATTTGATTACAGCACCTATTCCTGCATTTCAGGCAGAATCCCGCGTTCCATTCGATGCTGAGATGCTATTCCCATACAGTTGGACAGCCTCTGGATTGCTGTGTGAGTTTACGCAGGCTACAGAGTGGGCTGAGGCGTGATGGGTATCCCGTGAAGTCGACCGAAGCCACTGTTCCAGGGTACCGAGCGAGGTGGCGCACTGGACTCGGATTCGGGAGGACGACGGTTCAATCCCACGTCCGGCCATCCTCATTTAGGTTTTCCGTGATTTCCCTAAATCGCTCCAGACAAATGCCGGGATGGTTCCCTTGAAAGGGTACGGCCGACTTCCTTCTAAATCCTATGAGACCGATGACCTCGCTGTCTGGTATCCTCCCCCCAACCACCCAACCCCACTGTTCCAGGATGGCTACGTGGTCGGCACATCTGCCTGGTGAGCAAGAGGCGTGTGTTTCAATCCTGACCATGTTAAAAACTTTTCACTTGTCGCTTCATTCTGCATATATGAGTAACTTTTGTGACACTTTGTAACCAGTTCATTTATAGCTACACAATCTCTATGTTTACTTCTGTAATAATGTAATCAATATTCAAAAATCAACATAGCGCGTAATTACCGTATACATGATGTAGATTTTAGATTGGATGCCAAGATGTTAATTTTGTTTTACTTTCATGCTCACAGTGCTTAGAGACTCACATTTATCAAATTTCAGAACAATCTGTTTCCCCATAATTAAATCAAAACTGTAACATAAAAAATTGAAAAACGTTGAAAATTACCTCAAAAATATAATTTTTAATACTATAGGAGATTCTAATATTAAAGTTAATTGCGCACACACACACACACACACACACACACACAGAAATGTGAAGTTAATGCATATTTTGCTAAAAATTCATTGACACTGTTCCATTAAATATTATTTTTAAGGAAGCTACAGTAATTTGAAATTCCACAGTGAATACATACGCTTTAATCAGGAAGACACTATCTAAAAAAAAACTGCAGGCGAAGGAATTTTACATATACACAGAGGAGAAGAGGGAATTTTGATACATGATCAAATCAAAAAAGTGAGTGTTCCGTGATTTTATAACTGAAGACTTGGCATACGGACCATACGTTTATATCTTCTGTATTTGTGCATACAGAAATACTAGCTTATCACCCGTTTCTTCGCTCGCCGTGAACTGTGTAAGTAGGCTGTTTAGGTTTTCTTATTGGTAACGCCACGTAGCGCTCTGTATAAAAAAAACACTGGCTGTGCTGTGTGCAGTCAGTGACTGGTTGGCATTGTTGTAATACTCGCCATTGTAGTGTTGGGCAGTTGGGTGTTAACAGCGCGTAGCGTTGCGCAGTTGGAGGTGAGCCGCCAGAAGTGGTGGACGTGGGGAAAGAGATGGCGGAGTTTTGTAATTTGTAAGACTGGATGTCATGAACTGCTATATATATTATGACTATAAAGGTAAATACATTGTTTGATCTCTATTAAAATCTCTCATTTGCTAACTGTGCCTATCAGCAGTTATTGACTTCCGTAGTTTGAATCTTTTAGTTAGCTGACAGTAGTGGCGCTCCCTGTATTGCAGTAGTTCGAGTAACGAAGATTTTTGTGAGGTAAGTGATTTCTGAAACATATATGTTAATGTTAGTGAGGGCCATTCTTTCGTAGGGATTTTTGAAAGTCAGATTGCGTTGCGCTAAAAACTATTGTGTGTCAGTTTAAGCACAGTCTTGTACAATTGTTCAAAGGGGACGTTTCATATGTCGACCCTTAGCCTAGGATACCTCACTGGAATCTTCTGATTTTTTTCTTGTAGTTTGTGTAATTGGTGTAGGTTTTGTTTATTGCTAGTGCGTAATTGTAGAGAGAATCTCCTTTGTAGTTGTAGTCTTTCATTGTTGTACAGTAAAACAGTTGTGGCATGCATGTAGAGTTGCACCAAGTATTTCGCAGCTGCGCTTGCAATTAACTAGATATTATTTTCTATGTTAATGTATTCTCTTATTTTTGCTCTTCAAATTGTTTTTTTCTGTGTTGTCGTGTGAAATATTGTGACAATAATGGCGTGTGAAAAACGTAATACTAGGCTCCAAAGTAAACTGAGAAATGACAGTGAAGACGAAAGCAGTGTGTTAGCGCCAACATGTAATGAATTAATTAATGTTCAAAGTAGTAATTTGGTAATTGTACATAGGGAAATGGAGCGGGCTGCAAATAATGGTATAGGCAGTGAAACAATTAGTGAACAGGGAAGCATTATCGATCGATCAGTCGGCAACAGCTCGCCTCAGGATTCCGAAATGACAGGACACATTCTTGCAAATACTGTAGATTCAGGTTTTGCGTCCTCACCGTCTTCTCAAATTAGTCAAGACACATTTTCTGTTTTTCAAACTGCGAATATTGCCGGTTCAAATGCATTGCCGAATAGCACTAAGGAACATGTTTCAGACACCATTGCATTGTTATTACAATTAATGCAACAAATGGGACAAAAGCTTCAAAAGTTAGACACAATGGAACAAAATCAGAGACAAACACAGCAAAAGCTTCAAAAGTTAGACGCAATGGAACAAAAGCTTCAAAAGTTAGACTCAGTGGAACATACACTTGAACAAACACGTGAAGATTTAACTACTGAATTACATAAAATCGAATCGAAATGTCAAAAAGTCTGTAATGACGTAAAAACACAAATTTGTGAGCATTTCCAACCTATTTTATCGCGGCATGAAAATGCATTACAGAATCACGAAGCAGCCATAAAAGAACTGCAAACTATTGTTCATGAAAATCACGACACCTTGCAAGCTAAAATGGACTCAGTTGCATCCACCGATTCGGTTACGCAACTTGCAAAAACTCAAGCGAACTTAAAGGACACAGTAGATACTCTGAAAATTGGTTCAGAAAGACACATGGAGGACATTAGTTCATTATCAGAGAAAGTAGTTGAACTTTCGGATCAGCTAAATAATTTATCTACGAAGGTAGATGATAATCTGAATGACACAAAACCGGTAGTCTTTAATGACACAGAAGAGTTCGAACAAATTAGAGAATTCATACAAAATCAGAATCAAATTAATACGCAACACAAAAGAGAAATCCGGGAAGTACAAGATCAGCTGACACAGGTAATACAAGAATTACGTATTTCAGAGGACACTCGCACTTCAATACGGGAAGAGGGACATAAAAATACGGAACTGCCACAAAATAATAACACAAGGCACTTTGGAGATTATGAAAGAAATTGGCGAAGTACACCGAATTTTGAGATGGAACCGCCGAAACGACGTAACAATGACCGACATGCGACCCGCGGACACGATGATTTTGACTATAAGCTGTTCATTACTACACGTAAATTCAAAACATTTAAGAATTCTGACAACGACATTCATCCACAAGCGTGGCTCCATCAATTCTCTCATTGTTTTCCTCCCAACTGATCACTAGAGCACAGATTAGAATTTATGTGTCGCTACTTAGAGAATGAACCAGCTGTAAGAATGCGATCGGTCATTCACGATTGCCACAGTGAAGGAGAATTTTACCATGCTTTCCTCTCAGCATATTGGTCTCAAGCCACACAAGACCGAGTAAAACATGGCATCATGATGATGAAACATTTCGAACAATCTGAATTTTCCAATCTTGTGAAATATTTTGAAGACATGTTGCACAAGAATCAGTACCTGTCAAACCCATACAGCCCGTCAGAACTCATCCGCATTTGCTTAATCAAATTGTCTGAACATTTACGGCATATTATTTTGGCAGGCCGTTGCAAAGACGACATTGAAGCTTTTCAGGGACTCTTACAAGAATTAGAAATTGACACTGACAATCGCGGAACGCGAAAACAGGAACACAACAATTACAGGTCACATCCGTCGCAATTCCGCGACGAAAGAAATAATAACTGGACACGACAAGGCTATTCTCACAATACAAATCGTGACCAAAACAGACACCACCCGTAAGACAACCGTTGGCAGAGTAGTAATAATTACAGGGAAAGGTCACCTCTCCGCGGTAGTGACTATCACAGAGACTACCATAGAAACAGACAATATGGGAACCAAAACAATTATTATTACGGGAGACGAAATAACTTCAAACGCAACAGTTCAGCGAGCAGTTACGATTCAGGGAGAAATTCTCCACCACGTGACCGACAAGAAAGAAATTATGGAATCTACCGACATGACGACAGACGATATAATCATAACGACATACCTGAATTGCATCAGAACTGGCGAGCTTCAAACAGGGCACGGCCTTCTCGTCAAGGTGAAATTGTAGAAGTTAGGTCTCCTAATCCCAATAACGACGCGCGCCAACAAAGAAACATACAATGACTCGCACCGCAGGCAGCCACGTGCGCCTGCTGGCTCAGAGAAAAATAACATAGACGCTAACCTTGAGAAAAGTTCCAGTATTCTTTACCTACGTACACCGCATGATAATTGCGTTCAAGTTGAAACTTTGAGTACTATGAAGAGTAAAGGATTGCACCACATTTCATATGCAAAACCGTTTATTGAAATATAATCTGCTTTTTAACTTTGTCTTTGCCATAAAACATTTCACTTCACATTTCTAGTATGCTTTGTCACACTGAGAAACTGTTAACATGCAGCAATGTTTTGAAGTTAACTATTCAGTCTAGAACCTAGGGAACATTTTTAAACAGAAATTACGAATGCATTGTTATAGTGAACAGACGACACACTGTTGTTATTTGTACATTCTTGCTTGTTAGTTGCACGATTACGTAACGACTATAAGGCTTACATACTTAGAACATATACTGCTAATGAGATTTTAATGCAACATTTTGGTTTAGTAGAAAAGACATTCTTTATTTGAAGTACTTTCTGTGAGATTAAAGATGACTTAGCATTTGGTTTCTTTGATAGCTACACGATTTTTTCACGACGCTACTAATGAGTGACAATTTACAATGTTGCTTTTGCAGTTTATCTGTTTTATATCTGCACAGTTTTTCTGAATTTTTCTGGAAAGTAAAACATGTTTTAGTAGTAACTTTTGTGGTATAGCTACAAGGAGACAGTCTTTTCTGTAGCACGTTACAGCACAGTACTTTCTTCATAACGGCAATAAGCGTAATAACTAAGATATCTATACCCAAAGTATTTCACTTTTGTTTATCATGAGGTCAGTACATTGACTTCTGCAGAACTTAGCTATCGGAGGACGATAACTACGACACTTCCACAGAGATTATCTTACAACATGACCCACAGTTTAGCGCTACAGTACACGTGTTTGAGTGATTAATTTTGTACTTAAAACATTTATTTTTAAAGATATTTGAAATACAATGATACAAAGGTTTTCCGTGATACATTTTATTCCATTGCTGTAATCTGTAACATCTGAGGATATAATTACATTAATCCTCAGGGGGGTACACGCCTACTTTGTGTACCATGTGTGCGGCAAGCACAAGGAGCCCTAGCTAATATGGTATTTGCTTATACAACTTTACACATCGGTACCATATTTCTCTAACACAGAATTGCACAGCTATCTGATCATTTAACTGAGAGAGAGGAATATCTTTTTACTACGTCAGTGACAGATGTTTAAGTAATTACACAGTTGGATAACTTCACACTTACGAAATTGTATTTTGTCTGTAATTTGTGAACTGTTCATACTTTTTCGGAACCATTGTGATACTATGAGAGCTTTGAATGATGTATTTGGTATGGGATCATGATTTTCAAAGTACGTTTGAGGCAGATGACACTTTTGACATGAGCAGATAATTTTTTTTAGGTTTTGAAATTATTGGAGGAAACTGCGACGATTTTGAGGTTTGACTGAGGTGTTATTATGTTATTATTACGACGACGATGTGAATTATGCTGCTGAGGTATGTTTAAGCTGATGCTATATGAGTTATTTGGTTATGCTACGTATCTGTTATGATGAAATATTGAAGTGTCGACGAATAAGGTAAGGAATAATGAGTAGTGGTTAGGGACTCTGGTTTGTGAAAAAGGTTGTTGGAAACCAAGAATCGTACTTTAAGAGTTATGAAATGTGTGTACATGCGTGAATGTATTACAATGCCAACTAAATTTTTTTTTAGCACTGTAATATCAATCTGATTTTGTTTCTACAGATGTGTAACGCAAATTCTTAACCTATGAAATATTTTTTCTATGAGACTGCCACTGTAGCGGAAACTGGGGTCGTAAATATTTCGACAAGACAGTTAAGTGTCCATCTGCACGTAATGCGTCGCGGGGACCCAGCTGCGCGACAACCACCTGACAAAAGAAAGCCATTAGTGTGTGCCTGTCAGAGGCACAGGTGGAGAAAAAAAAGGCCGTTATCCTCGCTATTGACATTCCTTTGTAGAAAGCATCGCAAAAACGACACGCTCATTACTTGGAAAGATACTTTCTTACATCTGCACACCTGATAATGACAAGCGTCTTTCTACGAGAATTGAGAGAATTTCTACTAACTTATGAAATGCCACATCACTATTGAATGACATTTTTATGCTTTTTACATAAACGCTTATTTCATTTGATATCTGTTTTGCAGCTGTGTTACAGCATTGGTTTTATAAAATAAAAGTAAATGCATTTGCTAATGTGAAAACTTTCTGTCAACAGATCTGTTAAATAATAATTTTATGATCCACATTCTTAAAAAAAAAAAAATAAAATAAAAAAAAATAAAAGGGAGCACTTGGAAAGGAAAGAACAATAAGAAGGGACTAGTAACAGGAACTGCATACATAATTTTCTTTTCAAGTACTTGGTAATTTATTTCATAGCATAAGTTGTGGTCCACCATTTTAATTACATAGACATTAAGATGTGAATATACATTTCCCTTATCTGCGTCGTTGTCTTCAGTGTACTATTTTTTCTGCTTGTGGGCTTGTCATGTTTAAATATAAGTTATTACATTTATTGCTGCTTGCTTTGCTTACCTGCACCTTTTTTTATCATTGCTGTTTGTGTAAATTGTTTTGTGCTACTGCAATGCCTCGTCCCTTAGTTAAGCATCTGAGCTCAGTAGATTTAAGTTAGCTTAAGAGGTGGTAGCCTATATAAGAGAATGAGTTGCGATGGATTTGAAGAAATGCACTGAGAGGTTATATGAGGAAAGTACAGAAAGCAGGTATAGATAGGACTTTTTGGAAATAATGAAGAACGAAGGGAGATCTCTGAGAAATAAAGGAAGTTTTGTTTGCAAAATACTGCAGTAAAACAAACCCTTCCCTTTCCTTGTGTTATCCCACTGTGTGTTTGTGTACCCTTGTGTATTTATGTTCTTACTGTCTTTATATGTTTATCTGATAAGACTTATGTTGCAGAATTTTTCTAATACTAAGCTACATTCACTATGATGAGGAATACTGTTATCCTCGAATATAATTTGCATTAATAACATGTTATTTACTTTGTAAAGATGTTTACACATTATTTATTCTGCTTTGTTCTAATGCTCATGTGTGAAGTTGATGTTTCAAAAGTTATTCTAATCTTTTATGTACGTACTTATGTCATAATTTTTTTAACACTGATGTATTTGCTATTTCGATTCTTTTGTAAAGCCTGTACTTCTACAAATGTTATCTATATTGTTATGTTCTTTAAAGATGTATTTTGTACCTTTGTTATTGTATTCTCATGTTATAAAATTGTAATTGACACCAGTTCATCAAATTAAGTAACTTGTAAATTACATTTCACTGCACACATTTCTGTTGGTCATAGTATATGGACAATATGTGAGAAGTAGGGACTGATAGTGTTTGCACATATGTTAATAATTCAGCAAGGGACTGATTAACAGCATTGCTGGTTCTGAGAACAATTACAAAAACTTTGTGCATGCACAAGTGGTGGGTTATGGACTTGCTATATTATCCGCAAGAATCTTCAATGGTGATTGTGCGCCTTCACAGTCAAACAGATGGCTGCTGGCCATCTCTACAAGGACTACAGTGGGTCTGCACCTCTGGTGGCCCACCAATAGTAATCTCTGCCAGGACTACAGTGGGTCTGCTTTTGATGACCTACCTACCGACAGTCTTCAACGTTGACCGACTCTGCTGTGGCCCATTACCTGTCTGCATGTCAAGAGTCAGCACTGTCTGTCCGTTGGAAGGACAATACTACTTCTTCAAGACAGCTTAGAAATCCACTACTTCCAAGTGCAATTTCTTTTATTGCTCAGACTTTGAGAAAAACACTGGAATTTTACTGTGATGAACGATCAGGACTGTCTTTATGGACTGTGAGAACATTTTAGCTTTTGACCAACATTGTATCAATAAGTATGTGCATTTGATATCTTTGTTATTGTAATTATGAAAAATTTTATCAAATTATTATTGGCCACTGCCCAAAACAATTTGTAAAATTTTTTGTGGGGAGCATGGGGGCTATGTAAGTAGGCTGTTTAGGTTTTTTTATTGGTAACGCCACGTAGCGCTCTGTATAAAAAAAACACTGGCTGTGCTGTGTGCAGTCAGTGACTGGTTGGCATTGTTGTAATACTCGCCATTGTAGTGTTGGGCAGCGGCAGCTGGATGCTAACAGCGCATAGCGTTGCGCAGTTGGAGGTGAGCCGCCAGCAGTGGTGGACGTGGGGAGAGAGATGGCGGAGTTTTGAAATTTGTAAGAATTGGTGTCATGAACTGATATATATATATATATTATGACTATAAAGGTAAATACATTGTTTGTTCTCTATTAAAATCTCTCATTTGCTAACTGTGCCTATCAGTAGTTAGTGACTTCCGTAGTTTGAATCTTTTAGTTAGCTGGCAGTAGTGGCGCTCCCTGTATTGCAGTAGTTCGAGTAACGAAGATTTTTGTGAGGTAAGTGATTTGTGAAACATATAGGTTAATGTTAGTGAGGGCCATTTTTTCGTAGGGATTTTTGAAAGTCAGATTGCGTGGCGCTAAAAACTATTGTGTGTCAGTTTAAGCACAGTCTTGTACAATTTTTCTAAGGGGACGTTTCAACTGTATCGTCTGCATAGTATTTTTTTTAATCGAATTTTGGTGTTCTTCACAAATTTCAACACCTAAACTTTTCACACTAATTAAAACACTGTCTTTTCCTGAGGTACTTCTGACAAAAAAGCGATTCTGGTACATGGAGTTCAATGATTTCGTTAATTATGCCTTTCGCGTTCTTGTGATGATATTGAAAGAGTCCTGTAGCTACCTTCCATTAGTCCGGTAGCCCATTTTCATTTCCATTTTTCTTTTCCTTGTTTCTCTTTTCTCATATCTCTCATAGTGGTGTGGTTGAATGAATGTGGTTGTGTGTCACGTTGCTAGACAGTGGCGTAGTCTGCTGCAGAAAGTCTGCGATAGTCGTACAGATTCAGCAGGAGTGTACAGAATAGCCAAATCGCGTAGCGGTCAAGTAGACAAAGAGGTTTTCGTTATTTGTGAGAAATACACCTGCGTTGGGTTGGTGGCGGAAATTGTATCTTTGGGTGTTCGGGCCACGCGGAGCGTGGAAGAGGCTGGAAAGGAAGCGGGAAGGCAGTCTGCCGCCGGTACGGGAAGCGTCCACAGCTGTGCTCCAGTCGAAGAAGGGTGAGTTAGACTGACCGCGTGGCGCGTTGTTACTTGGCGAGAGGAGAGCTGTTAGCTTTTGGCCTCGCTTTTCAACTCGAAAAGATTGCTGTGCCTTGTCGCAGCAAGGAATGCAAAACTTTTTCAGAGTTTTCTTTTAGTAAATTTCTATAGGAGACTTGGATCCGCCGGAAGAGCGCCACACAAAGGTGTCGATAAGAAGTGAGCACTCGCTTCTGTATGAATGTCTGTTTGCCTTCAGCTTTGTCTGTATAAGCTTTCATCTTCCTAAATATTTATAGCTTTGCCTTCTCGTAAATTTTCCTTGCTTTATGTATCTTTCGTCCGTCGGGTGCCGACTACGTGGTTGAACATTGAGTTTGTTGGGCTACCGGTATCACTAACTGTCCGATCGTATGTTTGTTTTAGATAATGTTAACATGATTGTCTGATGTGATATTGTTGGAATTTGGGCGCTATACCTAGAAATTGTTTCTCCACAAACCACCTGTTATCAGGAATCGTGTACATGCCTCACATCCTTATAAAAGGAATAAATGATTTTATCTACAATTTTCTCTTGTGTTCCGAGATTACGTTTTTGCACCTAAGCCACTCACCTCGTAGCTTTCCCGTTCGCACAGCCAATGCGTTTCCTTATGCACAGGTCCAATGATTAGTCTCCCCTTTTATTTTATAACAAATGCTTTAAGTCTCATTTTCAAGTGTGTTGCTGGGAGCTGATCTTATGCAGTGTTCATGCATTTTCTGTTTCATTTTAAATGTTTGATTGTCATGAACAGTGCACGGGCAATACTATTAATTGCATCGTATCCGCTATCAGCGACCTCACAACGTATGCATTTTTGAGTGTTTTTGGTCTGTGATCAAATTAATTTATTTTCCGACTCGACCAAACCTTCGATTAGTCGCATGGTTAGAGTCGGTGGCGACCCAAATCTTCTCAAATTAACTTCACAAGCAATAAGTATTTACATTCCCAATAATAACGTAATAACCCGTAGTAACAGGTTAGTTACAATATTTGCAAACAAATTTTAATCTCCTCAACATATATCTTTATATCTAACCGAGAAGTGGAAAACGAGTTTTCACAGACTTTGATATATACATTTTTTTCATACATCGAAACATTTTCTTAAAAGTTTTTATCCCCAATTTCACCCCCTTACGGACAGAATTTTTAAAAACAGTGAAACACGTAGCTTTTTATTTCAAACAGAGAAGCAAAATAAAAATTTTCTTGGATTTAACTCTAAAAATACTTTCATAATGAAATATTTCAGTGTACATTTCATCCCTTATTTCACTCCCTTAACGGCTAAAATTCAAGAAACACTGAAACACTTATTTTTTAAATTCTAACCGAGAAGCCGGCAGCGGTGGTCTCGCGGTTCTAGGCGCTTAGTCCGGAGCCGCGCGACTGCTACGGTCGCAGGTTCGAATCCTGCCTCGGGCATGGATGTGTGTGATGTGCTTAGGTTAGTTAGGTTTAAGTCGTTCTAAGTTCTAGGGGACTGATGACCTAAGATGTTAAGTCCCATAGTGCTCAGAGCCATTTGAACCATTTCTAACCGAAAAGTCAAGTACCAGTTTTCACAGATGTAACTTTCAAAATACTTCGTAGCTCTTTAATAATGATTTATTTTCAAAAACTTTGACTCTATTTCATCCCCTTAGTAGTTAAATTTCCAAAATTTATCAAACACATATTGCTTTATTTTTGATCGAGAAACTAAATATCAATTTTGTAGGACTAAGCTCAAATTTGCGTTAAGAGCGACATATTTTCAAAAAGTCTGTCATCCGCTATTTCACCCCCTAAGGGGTGAAGTTTTGAAAAATCCGTTCTCAAGTGATGCCTGCAGTATAAAGTCAACACCCCCTCCAAATGTCAAGTTTCTGTCCTGAGCGGTGTGGGTTGGGCGATGAGTTTGCCAGTCATAACATTGCCTTCTACATATATAGACAGATAAATACTATTTCTTTAGTGTTTTGTCAGATAACACCAGTACACTCGATTCTTTAAAAGCATAGCATTCCCATGTAGAAAACAGCTTCAGACGTCTGCGTACTTTACAAATGAGTTAATGTGTTAAATACTAAAATGTAGACTTTCACGGCCGGAAATATCATGTCCATTATAATTATCCGGGCTGTTATGCCGTGGTCGGTTGATTAATTTTGTCTCAATTCCCAACGTTTTGTCTCCAACTGCGGGAGACGTCTTCAAGGGGGTCCAACACACCCACTGGCTCGCTACTGACTGCCGCTAAATTCCGTCTCCGCGAGCACCCGCGTCGCGGTGTGACGTCACGTGTTTTGAAAACGTCAGTGCAATTGGCCGCTGTCCGTCGCTGTCGATCGCCGTTGCCATCACCCAGTGGTGGACGGGTGGTACACATCTTTAACACCGGCATCCATATACCGTTTAATTTCACGCCCTCCTCCTTTCGGTTGAAATTATTTGGGTGCTTAGCGATTTCGATTGCCTCCCTGTAGAGCCTTTCGTACTATCGGCCGCAAGCGGATACTACGAAAGGCTCTACAGGGCTAAGACTCCGCGTCCGTTCTTAAGGATCGTTGAACCGTTGGGAAATACAGATACTATTTCTAAACATAGTCAAAGATAACGGGGGGGGGGGGCACTGAAAAAGAAATGATGTCACATTGGACGTATAATACTTATACGTGGAGAGACTAACTGTTAAACGGACGTGGCTGGTCCCGTCGAAGGTTCGAGTCCTCCCTCGGGAATGTGTGTGTGTGTGTGTGTTCTTAGCGTAAGTTAGTTTCAATTAGATTACGTAGTGTGTAAGCCTAGGGACCGATGACCTCAGCAGTTTGGTCCCATAAATTTGCAAAACAACAGGGAGTATGGCAGAACGCTTTATCTGTTGACAGTGAGCGCGCCGCCTCTCGGTTCTCCGGCGGTCTTCGCCCTCCGGGCTGCTTCGCACGCCTCACGCCGCCGCCACGACGCCACGTTATTACACTGACGGCCCCGACTCAGGTCCACCACTCACCGCCTTCCCTACTCTCTTCACTCCTCTACATATCTTGGCTGCCGCCCCCTTTTGATTGGCTTTCTCATAAATAACCACAGCGACGACCGGTCATTGGTCACCTCAGCTCCAGTCCATCGCACTGCCTTTCTCGTGCTTCACAGGTGAATTTCCCGGTATAACTGTGTCCTGGGAACCACAGCTACTAATGCTAAGTAAGACTTGCTCTCTTGACAGGTCCAAGTTGGCGAAATAGCCGCGGGATTTCTAGAGCCGCTATGTTTCCATAACAACTCCGGGTGTCGCAAGGCGTCTTCTGAGACAGTTTTGAGAGTGGGGTGAATTCTGTGTACCCAGCCTTCCGACCCCGACCGACCTGGCAACCTTCTCTCCATCGCCGGAGACTTTTATTCAGCACGCTGTTCTCGCAATCGAACAAGCAAGTTTCCCACCTTCTCCCTTCTACTAAACCATTACCAGTATCATCATCATCATCAGTGTTGTGCCTAAAGGCAGGTTCTCACATGGTAGTTCTTCAGGCTGTCCGGTCTTCTGTCATCCTCTTCAGGTCTGTATAATTTCCTCTTCCATTTATGTCGTTTATGATCTTGTGTCTTCTTCTTCCTCTCAGTCTTCTACCACAAACCAATCCTTCCAAAGCATCTACTAGCAAGCACTCCCTTCTCAATGAATGTCCCAACCAGTTCTTTTTCCTTTCTCTTACAACCTTCAGTAGACATCATCTCTCACCAACCCTTTCCAATACTCTTTCATTACTCAGTCTTTCCATCCAGCTTATTCTCTCCATTCTCCTCCACATCCACATCTCAAATGCTTCTACCCTTTTTTCATCCTCTCGTCTCAGTTTCTGCCCCATATAGTGCCACACTCCAGACAAAACATTTGCCAAGCCTTTTCCTTAGTCCTTTATCTAATTTTCCACATACGACTCTCCCCTTTCTGTTGAATGCCTCCTTCACCTCCTGGTGACAAGTCTTCAGTTACTGTGCCTCCAAGATATTTAAATGCACTTTCTTGGTTAATGGTAGATTGTCCTGTTTTAACATTGGACAGTCTGCGTCATGTACTGATGACCATACTCTTTGTTTTTGCTGTGTTTATTTGCATCCCATATCCCACACAAGATTCGTTCAGATCTTTGAGCATGTTTTTCACTGTCCGCTCACTTTCTGCCACTAATACCATGTCATCACCAAATCTTACACATTCTATTCTCTTTCCACCAATACATATTCCTCTTTTCCCATCTAAGCATTTCCCAATAATCTCTTCAAGGTATACGTTAAACAATAGTGGGGAAAGGCAACAACCTTGTCTAACATCTCGTCCAATGCTGCTTCCTTCTGATATTTCACTTCCAATCCTTATCCTTACTTTCTGGTGTAAATATAGATTCTATATCAGTCCGCGACACGAAATTTTCTTGCTCGATAGCGAATAAACTGTCATCAGCGATATTTGGTCTCAGATAGAGATTATTCTGCTACACGCCTTTCCAACTCATAGAACACCCTTATTCGATTGATGTCAAAAAGCCGTAACACGATTACAGTATAAGCATACCACTGTCACCGATTTATCCCGCATTTCAGAGTTAACGCACGCCCTTCTGCACTTTTTACCGCTTGTGTGTTTAAAGGAAACGATTCCCTGTCGCCTTCAAGCTGTCTCAGTGCAATGTGAGCCGGCGGGCTCGCGAGTCCCTGCCGTAAATAGTGAGCGGAAGCAGTGTTGGTCGCCAGGGCAGCGAGGCGAGTCTGGAGGTGCCGTGGAGTGAGGGCGCGCTGGCAGCGGCCGCTCCATCACGGAGGGAGGCCGTCGCCACCTCGGCTGCAACAAGTGCGCCTGGCCACTGGCCAAGGCCCGCCACGCCTGCCCGCAGCTTCCGTGGTCCGCCCCCCTCCCCCCCCCCTCCCCCAACCCTGCGTCCAGCAGCGCCAGCTCGGAGCCTTCCTCTCGACCGGCGACCCGGCGACGCCTTCTTTGTCGTCGATATCCGCCGGCCGGCGGGTGAACGCATGTTTCTGCGCGTTCCGCTTACTCCGTCGGCCTGCTGTCACTGGAGCACTGTACTAGCTAACATTCACACGAGCTCCAAATTGAGCGCGAACTTCGATGCGAGATGCTTTTAATACTTTCCACAACGAAGCTGTGTCTCGAAATTTGGCAGAAAATCCCGAGAGATTCTAGCCGTACGCGAAGCGCACCAGCGTCGAGACACAATCGATACCTTCACTGCGCGACAACGAAGTTAATGCTACCGGTAACAGACCCATTAAAGCGGAAATACTACAAACAGTTTTCCGAAATTTCTTCTCCGAAGAAGAAATGATGCCTAAACGAGTTAACTTTGAGTATATATCCTCAGTGTAGTAAAGCAGCTTAAATCACTTAATGGTCGCACCTGTATACTAATTAGACTCCTTTCGGAGTGTTCCGATGGTAGTGGGACAAAGCCAAAGTTTTGATAGCAAATTGATGTTCTAACTAAACTGATCAATTAAACTACCCTTAACCGAGGCTTCTGCTAATTGGCCTATAACAATCTGGGTCAATTTATGACCCCCTGCGGATAAAGCGTCCTTCTGAGGAATCCCCCATCCCTCCCCCATCTCTTCCCCTTCTCCCCAACCCTCTGGGGAAAGGGACGCTTTTCTTGTCACCCCATCCCCATTTCTGAGCCGCTTTTCCTCCTCCTGGGAAATTACCCAGCTCTCCCACTACCCTCTCCCACTTCGCCTTCCCCTCCTCCATTTGCAGATTTGCAGAAAAAAGACTGTGCTGAGCCGTTGCTGGGGAAGGATCTCACAACACAAAATTCAAATCAATGTCAATTAACATAATAATATATTGTTCAATTCAATTTGCACATTTTTATTTAATCTGTTTATGGGAGACAGGGCTGCTTCCCCCCCCCCCCCCCCCCTAGGGACAGCTCACATCTGCACCTCCTGCCACAGCTTCATATGATGTAATAACTGTAAGCACCAAGGAATGGGTGAAGTGCTCTCTGTGGAACACGTGTCTGAGAGATGTGGCACAGTACGAATTTTGGTGGATATTTTAGCTCAGTTCGTAACTATGTTACTGCCATGTCTCAGTATGTAGTGTCCCCCGATAAGGTCCTGTAATAAAGTGTACAACTGACAAAATGTTGTGAGAGAAGTTGGTCCAGACATGCTGGAGATTGTTGCCAGTCTGGAAATGCTGGAGATCGTTAAATGAAGAAGAAAAAGAAACAATAAGAATCCACAGAAGGAGTCATGGAGTTGAACTACCTGTAGTTATCTTTACGCTTCTTCTGTGAGATAGAGACAGGTATATGATGATTTGTATCTATGCTTTTTTAGTGTGGTTAGATAATACTTGCTGTACAAATCTCATCGTCTGCAAATGAATTACTAAAAAGGATTTAATTTTTCTGAGTATTGCAATTTCAGTTGTAAGATGTTTTGGAAAGCCAGACTTAACTTCGAATACAATTTCCTGAAAAAGTCAGTGTTATTAATTCACCCCAATCAATACCGCCTACCTGTCCACGTCATATGCTTTCAGAGACATTGAATATTTCTTAAATGTTTTCATTTACCAGCCAAAACTATTTCATGTACATTTCGAAGTATTACAGCCAGCATTGCACATAGCTGAGCCTGTACATAGTATATTTTATTCTTCTTAATGAGAGACGAGAATATTTCGCGTTCCGCCCTTGCTGCTTTAGAGATAAGACAATTTTATTTATTTGTTATGTGCTCAGGGACCGAAGTTATCATTCTTGAAAAGGACCAGAGGACTCAGTGCGTGAGGGGATGAATGTATTTTGCAGTGGCTGTATTTCTTTATTGGTACTTGGAATTGCACTGCCCATTCAGTTCGTATAATGTTTGCTAACAGCACACAACACGCACGCCACTTGCAGTTACAACACGATACGCGATAACGCCAGTTATGTATCCATTCCGCAATCACGAATTCATTCGATGTACATTATCTTTCAAATACGTTGAAATATTTAGAGATGTTGCATTCATAGCATACAGAGAAGATACGGGTATGATGGAGATATTCTCAGCAAACACTGCTTTGCCAAGGGCTTTCAACGATGTGAAGTGTGCTAAAACACAAAGGAGAGCATAGTGGTTAACACGTTTCTACCATGGAATTCACTGGGATGATCCTGGTATACCACATGGAGATACAGTGACGACGCTTCGGTTATTCGACCCCACGGCTACTGTCTACATCAAAGGCGAGGAGAAGATCATATGGATGCAATGAATCTTTAGGCTTGCCGCTACTCAAGACCTGGATTTTTATGAGTGTGAACTGACCCTACATAATGAAAAGTTTGGTATCACCAGCATGAATACTGAAAGGATTCTGTTCAATTTAGGTTGTACGGTAAATCACACAGATCCAGGGCTGTAAATTCTAGTTAATGCCTAGGAATTACAATTACGAACAAAATGGTTCAAAGGCCACTGAGCACTATGGGACTTAACGTCTGACGTCATCAGTCTCCTAGAACTTAGAACTTCTTAAACCTAAGTAACCGAAGGACATAACACAGATCCATGCCAAAGGCAGGATTTGAACTTGCGACCGTAGCGGTCGCGCGGTTCCAGACTGAAGCGCCTAGAACCGACCGCCCACAGCGGCCGGCCAATTACGAACAACTTCAATTAGTACGATCACATGCACAGTGTTGTGCCGCGGTCGAACGAAAGACTGCGTTTTGTTGGCGGAACACTTACAGGATGCAACAGGTCTACTAAAGACACTGCATGCTCCACGCTCGTCCGTCCATCGCCAGGGTTCTGCTGTGCAGTATGGGATCTTTACCAGAATGGATTGACGGAGGACATCGAGAAAGTTCAAACAAGGGCAGCTCGTTTTGTTTTGTAGCTAAATAGCGGAGAGGGTGCCACAGATACGATATGCGAGCTGGAGTGGCAATCATTGAAACAAAGGCCAGACCTTTCCAAGGAATTTCAATCTCCGACGTTCTCCTCCGAAAGCAGAGAAGTTGCACCATTAGAAAGTTGTAGCGAAATGCAGCAAGATCTGCAGCGGATAGGCACTTGGTGCAGGGAGTGGAAACTGACCCTTAACATAGACAAATGTAATGTATTGCAAATACATAGAAAGAAGGATCCTTTATTGTATGATTATATGATAGCGGAACAAACAATGGTGGCAGTTACTTCTTTAAAATATCTGGGAGTATGCGTGCGGAACGATTTGAAGTGGAATGATCATATAAAATAAATTGTTGGTAAGGCGGGTGCCAGGTTGAGATTCATTGGGAGAGTCCTTAGAAAATGTAGTCCATCAACAAAGGAGGTGGCCTACAAAACACTCGTTCTGCCTATACTTGAGTATTGCTCATCAGTGTGGGATCCGTACCAGATCGGGTTGACGGAGGAGATAGAGAAGATCCAAAGAAGAGCGGCGCGTTTCGTCACAGGGTTATTTGGTAAGCGTGATAGCGTTACGCAGATGTTTAGCAAACTCAAGTGGCAGACTCTGCAAGAGAGGCGCTCTGCATCGCGGTGTAGCTTGCTCGCAAGGTTTCGAGAGGGTGCGTTTCTGGATGACGTATCGAATATATTGCCTCCCCCCGACTTATTCCTCCCGAGGAGATCACGAATGTAAAATTAGAGAGATTCGAGCGCGCACGGAGGCTTTCAGACAGGCGTTCTTCCCGCGAACCGTACGCGACTGGAACAGGAAAGGGAGATAATGACAGTGGCACGTAAAGTGCCCTCCGCCACACACCGTTGGGTGACTTGCGGAGCATAAGTGTAGATGAAAGCGAAACTATTTTCTTGACACGCTCCTATACAAGGAGAAACGATCGTTGTAATAAAATAAGAGAAATCATAGCTGGCACGGAAAGATTTAAGTGTTTGTTTTTCCTGCGCAATGTTAGAGAGGGTTACTGTAGATAAATGGTGTGAAAGTGGTTCGAGGAACCACGTTAAGTATGAGTTGCGGAGTAGTGATGCAGATGCATCCGTGTGGGCAGCACCTGCCCTCCGTACACCGGCGCCCACGCGGGCGGCCGTTCCCGGACTCGCCGACAACGAATGCCTTAAGTTAGAGGTCGCAACTTCAGTCTCTGGTAAGACTTGTATGAAAGTGCAGTGTTTACATTTATGACACGGAGAAGATCAGCTGCCAATGACTCGCCAGGTGCATCAGGATGGCGACAGAAAATGAGTGTGCGGGAGTTGTGAAGAGATGTATGTATTACGCTTCACAAACTGCACATTGTCGCCATTGAAGAAACAAACATTAACTTGCACCATGAACAATTGGCGCACCACAGCGATCACAAAGGTTCGCACTATCGAGACAGAAGAGTTACAGACTGTGCAGGACTCTCAGCTAGGTATCCAGTCTTAATGAATGGATGTAGAATCACATTGAAGTAATCGGGTGATGAGAACTGACAATGTCGTGGCACACAACAACACGAAACGGTTTGTGGAGGAGCTTATCGTGGAACTGGCTAGCCTTTATGGCGTAGCTGCAGATAGTGCGATTATATGTTTTATAGGCACGGAAAATACCATCATCCAGAGGCTGAGTTTGTACAGTGGTTCCATGTGGTACGAATTACAACGTCACACAGTATTTCAGGAGGGATAGTTTGCTCGAAAGGAGAACGTTTTCATGCGCAGAGTAGGAATCAAGCAGAAGCAACATATTTTGACCAGCTATTGGTCAGAGACAGTGCTCATATCATAGCTGCAGTTCTCTTATGCGCATTTCCCCACACTTCCTTGCCGCGACGTAAATATTCCCTACTGACCTTGCTGGATGACGCACACGAGAAAGAATCGTAGCGGCAGAGCACCGTCGACTTCTCGCAGCACGATAAGTAACTTTCCAGCCAATTTACCATCCAAATTGACAGTCGGAATAACTGTATACGAATGCGTTACGTTAGCTGACCTTGATACAGCTCTCTTTTACCTGGACTCGCATTCGGGAGGACGACGGTTCAATCCCGCGTCCGGCCATCCTGATTTAGGTTTTCCGTGATTTCCCTAAATCGCTTCAGGCAATTGCCGCGATGGTTCCTTTGAAAGGGCACGGCCGGCTTCCTTTCCCGTCCTTCCCTAATCCCATGAGACCGATGACCTCGCTGTCTGGTCTCCTTCCCTAAAATAACCCAACCCAACAGCTCTCTTGCTACCTCTGATTTCAAGGGTTGCTGTCATGCATATTTTGTTTCGGAATCCGGCTTCGTCGAAAGTGAAAACAAATACCTTACTGATCGGTGGGCTAAGTTTGTTTACCTCATCTACAAATTTTCGGAACGATTCCGCAGTCGGCTATGCGTCGTCAAGTTGACTCTTTGACATTTCGCTATCTTATATCTTCCAATTCTGTGGCACTGTACGCAAACTTTCACTGCTTCCCTTGAGAACACTGTAATCTCTGCCGTGCACAATTTGATGTGCGTAACGTAGTAGGTCATTATCATGCAGAGCACATAAATTTTATCGAGCAGCCTTGAAACGCGCAAAGAACAGTTTCTGTAAAAGTGTGCCTTGTCCTCCCTAGAATATCCGTAATTTTTCTTGTGCACTGCACGGTCATATTATTGCGGACTTATTCGAATCATTTTTTTCTTTACTATGCTGCGGATGATATTCCGTTTACATAAGTGTTTAGTATGCGCTCCTTTGACAACAGTTGTTTTTCACTACGTGTCAGTGGAGACGGGACTTGTGGCTCCCTGTCCGACAAGTAAGAAACTATATGGCTCGACACGTGTTTCACTTGTTAAGCACATATCGTTATCACTGTACTCCCTCGTACATTGTCCGCACAGCCGAGCGTGTACGACACCACGCATTACACTAACACATCTTGCAGAAACGGTAATATTTCCTCCGTTACTTTGTTCTCACTCTGAGAAACTCCTTAAGTTCGTTTCTGATGAAGTATCAACTTCGGCAACCATTGTTGTAGATATAACGTATTGTTTACTTTGTTTATAGTTGCCATAGTTCTGCTTTGCGTGAACACTGCCAGCACTGTAGCACTGTTGTAAGTTGGTCGTCGACTAAGCACTTCAACATGTCCTGTGCTCACTATTGGATTCTCTGTTCCCGGCCCCTGTTGCCGCATAGCACAGTATATGTGGGGGCGTCGAATGCCGTAAACATCTCTGGCGTTTTGCGACCTCGCACTCTAGGTGTTCCTTGTGGGTGGCCCCGCCACGCTGTTACACCAACGTGGACTCCGCACAGACTCGTCGAAACACAGCGGCTCTGTACTAGCAGCAGCGGAAATGGCGGCTGAGAAGGGCAAGGCACTCCTCACACGCTTCGTATTATCTCTGTTTCTATGTGGCAATAGATTCGTTCGAGTAAAGGTGTCAACTCCGACTGCAACTGTTTTCAAACTGCCTCTACCGCGCATGCAATCGTTGTGATATCAAAACGGTGTCTTACTCGAACACGTACTTCGTGAGTTTTGTTGTTTCGCCACCTGCAACGCTAGTTAACACCTTTACTCTCCGGGCGTTACTAAGATGTTTCTGATTTAAATAGTGCAACTGAACCAGGTACATGTCTTTTTGTGCTTGGCACTACGCATTTCAGGACTGATCTTCGGTGTCAAGTGCTTACGTATTTTGTGTGATTTTTATATGCGTGTTGTTATTCCTCTCTTGCACTGCACTAGTGGTCGACCAGTATATTATTGCTCTTGGGTGCGAGGGCGCTTCCGACGGCTTACCGGAGATCAGCGCGAACCCTCAGGCACTACTCAACCACGATATGAATGCACTCGGTCGTCAACGTAAGCACGCGGCGCCGTTACAGTGACGGTGATCAAGCGCAGTGGTGACTGAGGAAAACGCATCGCAGTGTCAATGCTTTCAGGTCAGTCGAGCAAACACATGTGCACATCAAAAAACGTTTTGCATCTCCCCAGTACCCAGAACTCCTGAAGATAGACGTTGACTGTGGATACTGTATCACAGACACAGTCCCTCTGATTATTCACAGCTGTCACTAAGCCCTCCCAAAGATGTAAACAACTATGCATGAGCAGCGCCTATTAGTCGGAGGGGGTCATACAGCCAATCAGTTCCAGTCATTCCACCAGGAAGCTGGTACACGGCTCGTGTTGTCTGTAGTTAAACCATGCATAGACGGTCAATGGCGTGGTTCGATCGCGTCCACATTGTTACTTTATGCCAGGAAGGGCTCTCAACAAGGGAACTGTCCAGGCGTCTCGGAGTGAACCAAAGCGATGTTGTTCGGACATGGCGTCGATACAGAGAGACATGAGCTGTCGATGACAGCCTCGCTCAGGCCGCCCAAGGGATAGTACTGCATTGGATGACCGCTGCCTACGGATTATGGCTCGGAGGATCCCTGACAGCAACGCCACCATGTTGTTTAATGCTTTTGGTGCAGCCACAGGACGTCGTGTTAGACTCAAACTGTGCACAACAGGCTGCATGATGTGCAGCTTCACCCCCAACGTTCATGGCGAGGTCCATAGGTCCATCTTTGCAACCTCGACACCATGCAGCGCGGTACAGATAGACCCAACAACATGCCGAAGGGACCGCTCAGTATTGCCATCACGTTCTCTTCCCCGATGAGTGTCGCATAAGCCTTCAACCAGACAATCGTCAGAAACGTGTTTGAAGGCAACCCGGTCAGGCTGAACGCCTTAGACACACTGTCCAGCGAGAGCAACGAGGTTCAAAATGGTTCAAATGGCTCTGAGCACGATAGGACTTAACATCTATGGTCATCAGTCCCCTAGAACTTAGAACTACTTAAACCTAACTAACCTAAGGACAGCACACAACACCCAGCCATCACGAGGCAGAGAAAATCCCTGATCCCGCCATGAATCGAACCCGGGAACCCGGGCTTGGGAAGCGAGAACGCTACCGCACAACCACGAGATGCGGGCAGCAACAAGGTGAAGGTTCCCTTATGTTTTGGGGTGGCATTATGTGGGGCCGACGTGCGCGGCTGGTGGTCATGGAAGGGGGCCGTAACGGCTGTACGGTACGTGAATGCCATTCTCCGGTCGATAGGGCAACCATATCGGTAGCATATTGACGAGGCATTCGTCTTCAAGGATGACAATTCGTGCCCCCATCGTGCACATCTTGTGAATGACTCCCTTGAGGATAACGACGTCGCTCGACTAGAGCGGCCAGCATGTTCTCCAGACAGGAACCCCATCGAATATGCCTGGTGTGAATTGAAAAGGGCTGTTTATGGACGACATGACCCACCAACCAGTCTGAGGGATCTACGCCGAATCGCCGTTGAGGAATGGGACAATGTGGACCAACAGTGCCTTGATGAACTTGTTGATAGTATGCCATCACGAATACAGGCATGCATCAATGCAAATCGACGCGCTACTGGGGGTATTAGAGGTTCCGGTGTGTACAGCAATCTGGACCACCACCTTTGAACGTCTCGCTATATGGTGCTACACGCTAGCGAAGATACGGGCTGCAAATGGGGCAAGCCATTGAGATAAACGGCTTTCACAAAGGGTAGATTATTATTACGCAGAACCTGTGAACTATTATCTCTAACACAGTGAAACTCGTCGATTGTTCGCGTGCTACGTCCTCACATGTTGGCTCAGCGGTAACGAATTTGGCTGTAGCACACCTTATAAAACACTCGAGAATACATTAAGATGGAAAGGCTGCTGTTTCGTTACAGTATTCTCTAGGTATTTTCTTGACGTATGGTTCCGCAGCCATAAAAATTGTTTCAAGTAAGTCACTGTCCGCTTTTGATTCGAAAAAATCATTATTTCAATTTGCTGTTTGGCGACTTCAGGTGTCACATTTTTTAGTGAGCGCCATGTTGCAGAAAGCATCGCCTGACGGCACTGTTTGCTGGGTTCGCCCCGACTCGGCACGTGTGGACCGATGGCTGCCTGCCGACTTGGGCGTTTGAGCGTGCGGCCGGGACACGCCTGGAAGAAGCGTGCTGAGCCCGGGGGGCGGGTGCCACCACGACCGCTGCCCGCTGCCCGCTGCTCTCTACTACAATGGGCCCGGCAAGCGCTAGAAAGCACCTGCAATTAGAAATTCTGCAATCTGTACCATCCTGTATGCTCTAACTATTATATTGGTTGTTACTTATCGGTGAAGTACACCAGCGGTATTTTCTGTCCTGGTCGTTAGCTTAGTCTTCTGGCAGTGTGTTTTACCTCGCCGTGTTGATGCTGTTTAGTTGTTGGTTCATATTTTTTTTAGAGTGGTTACAGTGCCTTGGCTGTTTTTAGACGCCAATTTTGAGGACGTAGTGCTGCTGGTATCTTCGTCCTCGGCTGGTATTTTCCGTTGTCATGCCATGCCTCGGTCGGGCGGAAGGGGATTGATTAGGTTGTTGGTTGGTCCTTCAGCCGTCCCTGAATCGGGTTGCCATCCAATTATTTAACCTTGCTCTTGGCTGCCTGTCTCACCTCACCTCACGTTACGTTAGAGCCGCCTCCTCAGGCCGACCCTCCCAACACTTCTGAGCACCACCGTTCTGCTGGTTTTAGACTGTGATTCTCATTTTAGTCTCGTGTACTGTGCGAGGCCTTCAACTATTAATTAGTTTTAATTTTAAGGTAAGGCCTTCAGCCGTCTTAAATTAAAATACTGAAAATTGATTTCTTTAATTTTCTTTTTTTAATTTGCTGTATCTGAAATTCTTGTTATCCAGGCCATAAGCCCTGAGTTGTTCAGTGTCCTGTGTGTAGCCTTCAGCTGAGTATTTACGGGAAATATTTTTTAAACTAAGGCCTTCAGCCGTGTGTATGCATTAAAGCAATTTTGTTTACAATTTGTGTTCAGGCCTTCAGCTGTATTGTTTTAATTTGATCCTTTTAAGGGGATGCATAATTAAGTGGTTCTTAGGAAAATGAAAGTTTGTGTGTTTAGTGCAACTGGCAGTAACTGGTTACATGATCGCAATTACATGATGTCTTTAAAGGCATACACAATGCAGCAGGCCCAAAAGACAATACATTGTTGACTCTTATGTCTTACAATATCATGAAGGATATATTACATTCTATACACCTAAAAATCAAATAGCTACAGTTAATTTAACAATGTCATCAAGTTACATGCCAGGAAGAAAATTACTTCAGGATAAGTCGACATCAATATTGTCGCAATATCTAAACTAGGCGTGGACCCGTGGTCTAGGGATAGCGTCTTTGATTGATAATCAAAACGTTTTCGGTCCTGGGTTCGATCCCCTTCACTGCCTCAATTTTGATAAATAATGAGCATTGGCGGCCCAAGACTTCCGGCATTAGAAGTCAGCCTCATTCTGCCAACGGCCTTGTCAGAGAGGGCGGAGGAGCGGATAGAGGTTCAGGGCACTCTCTTGTCCTAGGGGTGGGAAATTGCCCCTAAAGGCGGAAGAATCAGCGATCATCAACGACATGAGGATGCAGAAGGCAATGGAAACCACTGCATTAAAGACACGTAACGTGTATCCACAGGACATGTGGCTTGTAGTTGAAGAAGTGTCATGATGATCTCTCCATTGGCAAAAGATTCCGGAATAGTCCCCCATTCGGATCTCCGCGAGGGGACTGCCAAGGGGGAGGTTACCAGGAGAAAAAGATTGAATAATCAACGAAAAGATGATGTTCTACGAGTCGGGGCGTGGAATGTCAGAAGCTTGAACGTGGTAGGGAAACTAGAAAATCTGAAAAGGGAAATCTAGATATAGTTGGGGTCAGTGAAGTGAAGTGGAAGGAAGACAAGGATTTCTGGTCAGATGAGTATCGGGTAATATCAACAGCAGCAGAAAATGGTGTAACAGGTGTAGGATTCGTTATGAATAGGAGGGTAGGACAGAGGGTGTGTTACTGCGAACAGTTCAGTGACCGGGTTGTTCTAATCAGAATCGACAGCAGACCAACACCGACAACGATAATTCAGGTATACATGCCGACGTCGCAAGCTGAAGATGAACAGATAGAGAAAGTGAATGAGGATATTGAAATAGTAATGCAGTACGTAAAGGGGGACGAAAATCTGATAGTCATGGGCGACTGGAATGCAGTTGTAGGGGAAGGAGTAGAAGAAAAGGTTACAGGAGAATATGCGCTTGGGACAAGGAATGAAAGAGGAGAAAGACTAATTGAGTTGTGTAACAAGTTTCAGCTAGTAATAGCTAATACCCTGTTCAAGAATCACAAGAGGAGGAGGTATACTTGGAAAAGGCCGGGAGATACGGGAAGATTTCACTTAGATTACATCATGGTCAGACAGATTCCGAAATCAGATACTGGATTGTAAGGCGTACCCAGGAGCAGATATAGACTCAGATCACAATATAGTAGTGATGAAGAGTAGGCTGAAGTTCAAGACATTAATCAGGAAGAATCAATACGCAAAGAAGTGGGAGACGGAAGTTCTAAGGAATGACGAGATACGTTTGAAGTTCCCTAACGCTATAGATACAGCAATAAGGAATAGTGCAGTAGGCAACACAGTTGAAGAGGAATGGACGTCTCTAAAAAGGGCAATCACAGTAGTTGGGAAGGAAAACATAGGTACAAAGAAGGTAGCTGCGAGGAAACCATGGGTAACAGGGGAAATACTTCAGTTGATTGATGAAAGGAGGAAGTACAAACACGTTCCGAGAAAATCAGGAATACAGAAATACAAGTCACTGAGGAATGAAATAAATAGGAAGTGCAGGGAAGATAAGACGAAATGGCTGCAGGAAAAATGTGAAGACATCGAAAAAGATATGATTGTCGCAAGGACAGACTCAGCATACAGGAAAGTCAAAATAACCTTTGATGACATTAAAAGCAACGGTGGTAACATTAAGAGTGCAACGGGAATTCCACTGTTAAATGCAGAGGAGAGAGCAGATAGGTGGAAAGAATACATTGAAAGCCTCTATGAGGGTGAAGATTTGTCTGATGTGATAGAAGAAGAAACAAGAGTCGATTTAGAAGAGATAGGGGATCCAGTATTAGGATCGGAATTTAAAAGAGCTTTGGAGGACTTACGGCCAAATAAGGCAAAAGGGATAGATAACGTTCCATCAGAATTTCTAAAATCATTAGGGAAGCGGCAACAAAACGACTATTTATGTTGGTGTGTGGAATATATGAGTCTGGCGACATACCATCTGACTTTCGGAAAAGCATCATCCACACAATTCCGAAGACGGCAAGAGCTGACAAGTGCGAGAATTATCGCACAATCAGCTTAACAGTTCATGCATCGAAGCTGCTTACAAGAATAATATACAGAAGAATGGAAAAGAAAATTGAGAATGCCCTAGGTGACGATCAGTTTGGCTTTAGGAAAAGTAAAGACACGAGAGAGGCAATTCTGACATTACGGCTAATAATGGAAGCAAGGCTAAAGAAAAATCAAGACACGTTCATAGGATTTGTCGACCTGGAAAAAGCGTTCGACAATATAAAATGGTGCAAGCTTTTCAAGATTCTGAAAAAATTAGGGGTAAGCTATAGGGAGTGACGGGTCATATACAATATGTACAACAACCAAGAGGGAATAATAAGAGTTGGCGACGAAGAACGAAGTGCTCGTATTAAGAAGGTAGTAAGACAAGGCTGTAGCCTTTCGCACCTACTCTTCAATCTGTACATCGAGGAAGTAATGATGGAAATAAAAGAAAGGTTCAAGAGTGGAATTAAAATACAAGGTGAAAGGATATCAATGATACGATTCGCTGATGACATTGCTATCCTGAGTGAAAGTGAAGAATAATTAAATGATCTGCTGAACGGAATGAACAGTCTAATGAGTACACAGTATGGTTTGAGAGTAAATCGGAGAAAGACGAAGGTAATGAGAAGTAGTAGAAATGAGAACAGCGAGAAACTTAACATCAGGATTGGTGGTCACGAAGTCAATGAAGTTAAGGAATTCTGCTACCTAGGCAGTAAAATAACCAGTGACGGACGGAGCAAGGAGGACATCAAAAGCAGACTCGCTATGGCAAAAAAGGCATTTTTGGCCAAGAGAAGTCTACTAATATCACATACCGGCCTTAATTTGAGGAAGAAATTTCTGAGGATCTACGTCTGGAGTACAGCATTGTATGGTAGTGAAACAAGGACTGTGGGGAAAACCGGAACAGAAGAGAATCGAAGCATTTGAGATGTGGTTCTATGGACGAATGTTGAAAATTAGGTGGACTGATAAGGTAAGGAATGAGGAGGTTCTACGCAGAATCGGAGAGGAAAGGAATATGTGGAAAACACTGATAAGGAGAAGGGACAGGATGATAGGACATCTGCTAAGGCATGAGGGAATGACTTCCATGGTACTAGAGGGAGCTGTAGAGGGCAAAAACTGTAGAGGAAGACAGAGATTGGAATACGTCAAGCAAATAATTGAGTACCTAGGTTGCAAGTGCTACTCTGAGATGAAGAGGTTAGCACAGGAAAGGAATTCGTGGCGGGCCGCACCAAACCAGTCAGTAGACTGATGACAAAAAAACCTAGTGCATGATACCGAGCAATATGGATCAAAATTGTCGATGCAGCAAGAAATCTGAGATAAACTCATAATCCGTCACAAAACATCAAGACATCTGTCTCGCTTAGTTAAATTTAGCAATAGTACAAATCAACTTATATTTGATCACATACACACATTTTTAGACATGTATGTCGATTATATTAGCCATCAAATCAGAGTCACACGTATAAAGAAAATTCAACATCTTATGGAAACACAATAGCCCACAAGAAACCTAATACAAAGCCAAAATTCCCCTTTGCCATTTTATAAGACATCCGAAAATTTGACTGGTATGTTCACAGAGCAGGAAAACAGTTTATTAGATAAAGGACTGAAATATAGTAATGAACCTAACTTTCACACTACTTCTAAGAAGCATGCTATAGCAATAACAAAGATGGCGATATACCTAGCAAAAATATCAGTAAAGCAACAGAACGAAGTAACCGTTATAGCAGTCAGTGCAACAGAAAAAGCGAAACACACAAATGCGTAACACCATAATGCACTTACAGACGACATAACAACGAAACAGTTGAACCACAAGCGGACAACCAACAATACTATAGAAATAAAGGGAGAAGAAGGAAATAATTAAATCAATTTAAAAAAAACTGACTGTATACAAAAACGTTAGCGACTTCTTTACAGCAAACAACAGCATAAAAACAGAGACACCACACAGACAGATATGCGGCACAAACAAAGAAATTTGCTAAACAGTGCCACACAATCCTAACGAATTACGATAAAAGAGTAATGAATCCTCCAACACCTTGACTACGTGGAGAACTAAAAACACATGAACCACAAGCTCAGATCCAGCCAGTGGCAGATGGCTTAGATAATCCTACATATCTAGTCAGAAGAAAACTAAACAATCTTCTAAAAAAATCTATACTCATAATAACAAATACGCAATACGAAACTGAAGATTCTTGGCATAAAAAGATAAAAACCCATTAAAACACAAAAAATCGAAAAATTCTTATCGTATCACAAGTCTTTATACTAATGTTCCGATCCAAGAAGCAATTACCACGACTGAAGACAATCTGCTGCGACACACAAGACGTCCGTCACAGGCGTTAACGAAATTATTCCGCGACTTGTGTTTCTTCTCTTAGCTTAGTGTAGTTTCCATCTGATAAAGATATCACCAGTGGACTGTACATTGTGAGCCTCAGTAGCTCATTGCATTAAACTCCACACTAAAAATGGATTCGATACACTTTTTTGCGGTATTTACCGCATCTGTCATTGCTAACGAGACAAGTGCCAAGCAAAGTTGCACAGCGTTTTGGAGTAGACATTGAACCGTGGGTCTCTTCCTAAATGGTTGTATAAGTCGCTTCAGAAGCGGGAGGAAGCCAGGGGCACATCACCGTGTCTACAGCTATTCTTGCTTTACAGCGCAACGAACGCGACACGAAAGTACATCACAGGGTTTACCGACGCGGCCCAATTCAACTGACTGTGCACTCGCCAGTGCTCGCCCACTCACCTTGATAACGTGAGCAAAAGCCGAAGATGAGAAGGCAGCTTAAAGAATCTCTCGATCTGCAGCATCGTCTTCCATCGTACAGAGGAGATTCATAACACACTCGGATATGGGTGTGTCGTCGATGTAATTGCACAGTTCGCTCGTTTTTGTACTGCTACAGTGTGAGGGTTCAATTTAAGAATTCAGTCATTGCTAATGAGTAACGTCAACATATTTTAAATCTTAAGTCTCCTACAACACTTCTCGAATGTTTCTTAACGTCAAAGACCATACGTAAGTGATTTACGGTTAACTCTTAGTAAGCTTTCAGTTAGATTGTGGAATAGTTTTTCTATCCGATATGTGTATGAGAGTCAAAAATTTTGGAGGAAACACTGGGCATGAGCACATAAACGAGTTCATAATATTGCACCACATGGGAAAATTTGTACCGAGAAGTGTGTAAAAAGGCGGTTGGAAGCAGTTTTTCGCTTTTCTACAACAATTTCAATAATAGCAGTAATGTCTTACCCAGAATTTAAAATTAACTCGCTCATAGGTATTGCTCTTCATGACAAAGGGAGGTTTACAACAAAGAACACACATACGGCACGCAAATAACTGTCGAAGAAATTGTGTCACGAATTTCGAATGATGTTATGGCATAAAAAGAATATTTTGAGTGTAATTTGTGAAGGTAACGCCGAATCACAAGGAATCATCTCGCAAAATCTGCAGAGGTACTGATGATTTTAGGCCGGCCGGTGTGGCCGAGCGGTTGTAGGCGCTGCGGTCGCAGGTTCGAATGTGTGTGATGTCTTTAGGTTAGTTAGGTTTAAGTAGTTCTAAGTTCTAGGGGACTGATGTTAAGCCCCATAGTGCTCAGAGCCATTTGAGCCATTACTGATGATTTATCCATTTTTGCTGGAGAAAATTGTGAGTTGAAAGTCATGTAATGCTATGACGAAATAAAGATAAACTCAAGAGATACAACCCGCACCACCATCCTCTTTGCATGTGTGGGTCGTACTGTAAGTTCTTTAGTGTCGCAATGGCAAATTTTCGAAAACCGAAGAAAGTTTCTGATGAGATATTTGAGAAAAAGAGTGTTTCTGAACACTAATTTAAAAGAAACAAAACGTACATTCGAAACAAGCGACAAAAAACTGAAGAAATAAATGTTATTCGATTTCAGATTCACCTATTCTTCGTAACACTTTTTATTTACAGATGACAGTAGTATGTGGGTCACTTGGGAACACCTCCCTCTTCTAGGGTTAAATTCGACCATAATTCTATTTAACTTTTAAGGTCCTATTTAACCTTAAAAATCAATTCTCAATTTTTTATTTATGGTTCAAGTTCACCTTAAATTCATTTTATTTTTAACCTTGTTTGTGGTTAAAACCAACCACACAAACACCAATGGGGTTTTCAAAACTAAGGTTAACACAACCATACAACACAATCAACAGTTATGGTTCAAACCAACCACACTCTCCCCAATGAGGTTTCCAAAAGTATATCTTGTTTAAGGTTAAAACTAGCCATAAAACGTAATCGAAAATAATGAACCTATTTTATGGTTCATCCAATCTTGAAAAGTTAACCTATTTTAAGGTTAAAACTAAACTTAAAAAACGTCATAAGATTTTATTAAAAAATATGGTTCAAAGTCATTATAAAAAAACATTCAAAAATGTTGAGAAAGAGTGTGGCTAATCTTAATCTTAAACAAGATTTAAATGTGTGGTGAGAACCATCCATTCTACTTAAATAAAGAGTCTCAATAAAAAGTGTTAAAACTTATGGTTACTCTTAACCTTAAAATGTAATCGAAGATTTTTTCAAGAATTATTCCTATACTTAACCAACACTTTTTTAAGGTCCTATTAACCATAAAAAATTATCTTAATCTTATTTAAGATTGTGGTTTGTGTCTACCTTAACTTATTTTACCTACATTAATCTTATTTAAGGTGAAACCTTACCTTAACTTATCTTACCAATTATAGCCTCTTTTAACCTTAACTTGTCTATTTATCTTAATCTGTTTTAAGGTTGTGTCTACCTATTTATTTAAGTAAATTTCTATTTCTTTTGTTATTTAATATCCCCAAGGATATGTTTCAATAATACCATTGACCTCAGACTCAATCATTCTTTTATCATAATCGAATTTGAATTCTTTACTAACATCCTTATTAATCAAGCGCTTAGATTTTGTATCTCTTGTAATCATTTTATATTTCAATTTAACCTTATCGATGTCCTTATCCACAATATTTTTCATAGTTTTGATGTTCAATGCTTTAGAGTTTTCATAGTTTAACGTGAAACCTTTTACCTTCATTGTCTCCTTTCCTTTGTATGTCACGTACCCGTAGCTTTTAGGTCCTGTAGAGATCCAGTCTGTTATGTGATCATCCTTTCCCAGTTCATCAGTCCATTCCCCCAACATACAACCTGTTTCAACAGTGTTGGTACCATCATCAATATAAACAATACTATCAGTATCGTAGTAGACCACATTTGACCCTAACCTGTCTAGCATATCGTAAAGCCGTAGGTGCGCATTAGAAGTTGTAAATGCTGCTATAAACACATTGGTTGAGTAGGAGTCTTCAACGAAATTATCTTTGTACTTATAGGTGACTTGTACAATATTATCATTAATAAAAATCATATTGCTTATATCAACCCTATCATCTAACATTATTTTGTACCACCTCTCTACATCCACTACATATTCACTTTGGGTCAAGTTCTGTCTTTGACCGAATTTACCCCACAATGAGTTTAAGCAAATCTTTGAAACGGCACGCTTACCAGGATTCGGAACCACTTCTTCGGGATTCAGATCGATATCAAGATGTTCCTTAACCGCTGTGGTGTACTCTTCAATAGTTTCAAAGTCTTCTTTCCACCCACTCGTTTCTAGCTTAATTTTCATAAAGTCCTTAACGTATCCTTTAAATAGATCATTACTTCTTTCTTCAAAATGCCAAACCTCGTATACTTGTACCACTTTATACCCCTTCTCTATAGCTTTCTTCACTTCATCTGTAGTCCACGTTCCTATTATCACCCGTTCATCGTCTGTGTGCTGACAAGCACCACATTTTTCCTCAATACACTTTCCACACAACCCAAATATCAACTTATCCTTTTTAATAGGCAAAACAGGATGATACAGCTTACGCGGTGGTAATACTTTGCACTTAATCAAACCGTACCAATTTTTGTTGTACCTCTTAGGTTTGTATAATTTTATAGGGTGACCGACAGGATAGTAATCAAAACACTGAACTGTAGGGTAGAGGCTGCATACATCTATGTATCTCAGCTTTTTACCACACACTTTAAGCTTGCTTGCATTTGTTCTTCCTCCATAGAAAGCATCTCTAGGGTTCAAGGGTTCAACGATTGGAGTAGTATTGTTGTATCCTTTACTCTTAGCCCACTTGCATTCCCACATTTCGACAAGGTTGTATCCTGCTTCCCTAATTTGGTAACTTCTTCACTTTGTTTTCTCGTACAAGTCTCCCATAGTCTCATGGTTAACATTGTTAATAGTCTCTTCTTGATAACAATCAGGACATCCATGCCAAAAGCAACCGTGGAACTGGTATACTGTATTAGTGTCCTTATTGAATCCATCTACTTTTGTCCCACGAATCGTTACTTCTCCACCATTCAAAGCGTGTTGTACATCCCCGAAGGTGTTGAGCCAGGTTATCGACTCTTTACTATACATTTCTTTCTTGTCACTTTTTATCACAGCCATAGTATTTTCCTGGAGGTACTTGGACCTATAAATACCCATACAAACACCCGCAATAGTTATGTACTGAAATGGATCTATGTTAGCAATCTTTAAAAATTGTTTCCTTAGTTCTAAACAACCTCTACGCAGAATATCTACATCAGAGTTACAATAATCCATAAATTCTTTTTGAAAGTCAAACATGTAATTTTCTTTAACCTTATTGTTGTACCACTGAAGAAACTCTTTTCTAGCTTTTGTCTTCATCATGTCTACGCCATAGTATTTGGTCTCAGGAATAGGTCCTACATAAGTCTGATTGTCTCTTGTGTTGAAGAAATGTGGGAAGTAACCCTTCTTAAGTTCTTTTAGCCCGAATGTTTTAGGGAAGTCACTCAAAGGAGAAGCTACGAAATTGTGGCTATCAATAATGCTTATTAGTCCGTTTACCTCTAGCATCATCAACTTTGTTCCATTGTATATAGTGTATGGTTTCAACGTATTCTCTATACAGTATTTTAAAATGAATTGTGAGTCATAGCCTTTCGCATTGTGTGCAATAGCCGTGTACCCTTGGTGGTTCTTAGAAATCAACCACTTGCAGAACTCTTCATTTGTTTTGAAGGAAACTTTGGTACCGTCAATATAGTGGGCTACTACGAGGTTGGGGATGTGCACTCCAGTATCTTGCTCAGCTTCATAGTCGAACCAGATGTACTTTTCTGTGTAACGGCAACCATTTAATAACGTTATAATTTCAGTCAGTGTATTATTGTAGAGTACTTTATACTCTTGTTCTGAAATATCTCCATTACCAAATTGTCTTTGAAGGGTAGTGAGCTTAACATTTTTGAGAAGTTTATCCTTGTTTTTAGCTACAAAGTGTTCCAAAAAACTCTCCTTATCGGTAGCCTTACAAATACACCGACTTTCACACCTTCCGCCTTTCTGATGTTTATGTTGTATGTAGCATTGATGTTCACCAGTCTTATAAGGTTCCATACAATTGTAGCAAAAGGAGTATCCGCATTTATGCTCTTTAGATCTCTGAAGAATCATATTACACCCTCTGCACTTGTAAACAGCCTTACAAACCTCAGAGTGATGATTCAAGCATTCCTGAGAGTAACAATACCTATTACAATCTTCACAGTAAACTTTATCGTTACCTTCGGGGGAGTGCGCCGGTTTCTTACACAAAATACACACCTTTACATTCTTCTTACACTTGTGCTTATCCTTGTTGTAAGGTGCATCACACCTATCGCAGTAATATACACTACCCAAGAAAGCTTTCATACTGTTTACAACATCAAAATGGTTCCCGTTTTTGTATAAATAAAGTTTAGTATCCTTCTCCTGGCCCAAGTATATAACCGAATTAAAATTTTCAGCACACACAACCTTTATCTGAATACCCAACAATTCTTCTACGTTCTTTATGTCCTCTAGTGTGAAGCCTTCTTCGTTGTAGTTACCTAGTCTCTTGCACAGCTCTAGGGTTAGCTCAGTTTGAATAGGTCTACCCATTCTGACTTGTTTAATATCCATGGGACTCAGTTGCCTACCGAGAACCTCATTCGTGTGGTAGGTCAGGGCTGTTACTATGGCTCGTGGGCAGCACAAGTTATCTTTGTTCTTTATTTGGGTGATGCATCTTTTTGTTCTCACATCTTCAGACAGATTTATAATTTTCGACCTGCCTTGACCTCTGGGTACATTCAGAATGTTAATATTAAACCTGGTTTGTGTGATATTTAAGTTCTCGTTAGAAGATAGAATTCTGCCTATATGGCTCATGAATGTTCTAGCACTGATGTCTGATTGAACAACAGTCGAAATGTCGTGGTGAAAATTCGGATTGCTTGCTACTATAGTCAGTTTGTCTCCTTTTTTGTAGTTTCCTTTCTCTTTGGCCAGTTTAATCATTGCGTTGATGGCATTCTCAACTTGCATTAACTTATCAACTTTAATGGTGTAGTCTACTTCAGTGGCATTAAATTTCTTAATGAACCGTGAGTTTGTTTCAATGATCTTGTAGGGTGGTTTTCTTTCTTCCTTGGGTGGTTCTATCAAGTCTTCGTGAAAGCCTAACTCTTGAGCTACCTTATTACGAAAGACAATGTCTGACGTCTTCAAAATGGATTCAATTATTTCAGCCTTCCTCATCCTAACAGTCGCCTTAATGTTATTATTTCTTCCAATCTCTCGCAGCTGTGGTACCCTTAGCTTTTCCAAATTCTGCTTCTTATGCAACATGTCCTTAGTCTTTTCCAAAGCTTCTTTAAGTTGCGATTTCTTCATTTTCGAAACACCACTAAGATTATAATCCTTAGCCAAGATCTTAAGATCTTCACAGTATATTTTATTCTTCTTCTTCTCCTCCTCCTCTTCATTGTTTGGGTCATTCTTAAGATGAATCTTTGACTTCAAGTGCCTGGACCAATTCTTATAAGTGATGTCCACGCCACACTTGTTGCAGTATTTACCTGCATAGCTATATTTATTTCCTTCTGACATATTCATTTATTTACTTATTTATTTTAATAAAAAAATTAAATAAAAATTCATTTTTTTAATTTCGAAAAAATCTTCTTACTACTTGCTACCAATAGTTTTAAGGTTTCGTAGACCTTAAAAATAATATTTGAATTTAGCCTGAGTCAGATTGTTCAGCCTCAGAGTCAGATTGTTCAGCCTCAGAGTCAGATTGTTCAGCCTCAGAGTCAGATTGTTCAGCCTCAGAGTCAGATTGTGGTATTACTTCAACCATCAACTTTTCAAATTGTTTTTCTAGCTGTGACTACCTTCACCTATTGCGTTGAGTTCTCTCTCGTCTTCTACATGTTCCATAATAATCAGTTGTAAATACTGAAGGCTGCGCAGATAATTAAAAACGGCAAACAACATATTTTCTGGCACCTTATTTATATCAAAAGGAAGTACTGCTGACTTGTCGCCGCCTTTCATTAAAGCCGTCATGCTACAAGGAGATATTAGTTCGAATTTGTTGCGGTCTTCTGTGGAGAGAGCAAGCCATTCTTCTTTAGTTTTAGTTTGTATTAGCTTGTGAACCTGTTCGTCAGACAACTGATCTATAAATGCTTTTAACCCCTTAATGGTATAATCTATACCATCTTTAGTCAATTCTTCTGATAAGGCGACATAGAGAATTTCTCGCTTTGTTTGAGTATCCATTTATTATACTTTTCATATTCTTTTATACCTAAATATTTGGGTATTTATACCTTAATTTAACCATAATTTTAGATAAACTACTCAAATATTTTATGGTTGATTTTGACCATATTTAGATACAAGTCAATCACTTACGTCTAGTTCTCTAATAGTTTTTTTTAATTTTTGTATATAAAAAATGGAAGCAATTACTGATATACAAAACAACAAACTAGTGTACAATAACAAGCAAGTACTTACTGTTATCGATGATTTCGAAATATCTTCCTACTTGTACATACGTACAGTTCATTTACCTTCAACAAATAGTTTTAAGGTTTCGTAGACCTTAAAAATAATATCTTCATCTAATTTAATTATAATGTGGTATTATTTCAACCATCAACTTTTCAAATTGTTTTTCTAGCTGTGACATACCTTCACCTATTGCGTTGAGTTCTCTCTCGTCTTCTACATGTTCCATAATAATCAGTTGTAAATACTGAAGGCTGCTCAGATAATTAAAAACGGCAAACAACATATTTTCTGACACCTTATTTATATCAAAAGGAAGTACTGCTGACTTGTCGCCGCCTTTCATTATAGCCGTCATGCTACAAGGAGGTATTAGTTTATTGCTCACAGACATTTATTATATGTATTATCTAATTAAAAAAATAATTCTTGTCGAAAACAGCAAAACCTCGGCGCCGAGGAACCCTGTGGGGTCTTTTGTCTGTAACATTTCTTCGTTGTTGTCGTTGTTCTTCTGCCCCACAGGGTTTTTTTTTACTCTTTGTTACCACGTCTCGTCCCATACTTCTTAACAGATGAGGGAGAGCGGATCAGTGCGGACGTCTCATGACGTCACTCAAAATTCCACGATGAAAACTTTACTCAGTTTTTTCTTCAGAAAGGTGGCCAGTCTTCCTGACCGAACGCGCTGAGCTACCGCGCCGGCGAAACAAATGCATTCGAGTAAGCTATTAATCTTACTCTCTCTCTCAGCATTACGCTTCCTCTGACTTACCGTATATTTTTACTTACATTACGTAGTGTAACATACACAACAACACCCAAAAACAACAATTTATTAGCGGAAAATTTACGTTTAAGTGAATAATATACATTTTAGTTAAAATATTACGCTAGAGCAGCGCTGTTGTGACTAATGCAGGCACTCATGACATCGGCGGACCGACCTTCACCGCTGGCCTCCCAGCTGGCTATCGCAGTCGGAGCAGCCTTGGCCGTGAAGATGTCGCAAGAGGCGAGACACGTCACTTCATTCTAGCGTAAATGAAAAGAGCAAACCTTTCTTTAAGATTCTTTAAGACCATCAATACAACTTCCAAGACTTCTTTTGCAGTTGAAAGTGAACCATTTTTTCTGGTATCCATCAACTCATTATCAATTAGACTATCAATAACAAAAGTTTATCGATTTCGTGATTGGGCTACTAAAGTGGTGTATACAGATCATCTTGGTACTGTAGAACAAAGATTTGAGCAAGCTTTAGATATAGCTGAAGTAAACGCAACTCTTGTAAAACAAGTTTTTGATACCAGTGTTACACAGGTACCGTGGGTAGATCTCTTTTACATAGGCAGAGTGTCAAAAATACTTAAATACTACCCCTGATTTAATTTATTTAATTATTTATTTTCTTTTTAAAAATATTGCAGTAAATAAATGGAACGAAATCAACTGCTATTGAAACTTAACAGCGCCAACAAAACGTTTACAAAGCTGAATGAGTTAGAAAAGGGACACACTTATACCATTACAAATGCTGAGAATATAAGTACAAAATATGGCCAAAAGATTTTTCTACAACTCGACAGTGAATACAAGATTGTATTACCCGATAGATACACCAAATTATTAAGCTGGGATGATTGCAATACTTTGGTTGGATTAAAGATGTTATACAATGGTACCAAAGAAACAAACAAAGACAACAAGATACACAATGTTGAGTTCTTTTAAATTGATTTTAATGGTTTTTTACCCTTAAAATCTCCAACGTACCAACGTCAACGTCCAAACGTCCCAACGTCAACGTCAAAACGTCCCAACGTCAACGTCAAAACGTCCCAACGTCAACGTCAAAACGTCCCAACGTCAACGTCAAAACGTCCCAACGTCAACGTCAAAACGTCCCAACGTCAACGTCAAAACGTCCCAACGTCAACGTCAAAACGTCCCAACGTCAACGTCAAAACGTCCCAACGTCAACGTCCAAACGTCCCAACGTCAACGTCCAAACGAATAATTTTATTATTTTTCCTTAAATAAATGTTTGCAAAATATGATGAAAAGCTTGTTAAGCAAGCAAAAAAGAACAGAAAGAAATTTGAACAAATCAAAGACCAATTTAAAGAATGGAAAATTAAGCCTATAACTGAATACGAAAAATACAAAAAAGAAGACCAACCAGTTATCGATAAATTAGATGCAATAGGGAAGGACGTAATTGATGCTATAGAAAAAAATCGTGAGATTGAAAAGCAGCTACTACCTTACGATGGGGGGTTTGACGATATGTTCCCTATACTACCTACTCCTGAGGTAACATCGTTTGAGAGAAGCTTATTTGTTGATGACGCCATCACACCAAAGACACGTAAGAGGTTGGAGCCTATGTTGGAACAAATTGAAGACGAGGAACGGCAGAAGATGAAGGCTGTTTCAGACTACTCAACAACTTACCTGGGCCCAAAAGTTTCAAAATACTTAGGCGCTCTAGGTGACACAATTTTTGGTCTCCGTTTTGACAATGGAAGGCATTACATGGGTGACTCCGAAGTAACATTCAACAACGATAATATTATGGTGAAGGGTAACTCCTTTAAAGCCACCAATGGGTTTATGAAGCTCCTGACTCAGAAAACCGTATCACCTGAAGAGTACACATCTGACGATCTTGATACCTATACAACTATGCTGAAGGTTACCAATGCGATATATCAGAACAATGATCCAAAGGGGAATAAACCCAAGTCAAGCAGTAGCGAAAAATACAACAACATCATTAAACCAATATGGCAGTCACTCAAGAAAGAACGTGGTAACTCGCCAAACACAAAGGGTGGTATGGGTTTTGTAAAGAGGTATACAGACAAACCGGTGGAGTACGTGTGGATGAATGACGTCAGAGACTTAATTGATAGGCTAATGGTTATTCATGGTGAAGAGAATGCGGGAAATAATAACTTCCACAATGAGAAGGTTGGAATAACCAAGATACTTACTAGTAAATTTAATGACTTCATAGTAAATAATCCAAAGGGGATACCTTACCTAATTAGATTTCTAAACAATCTCCCTCATACATTCTGGAAGGCAGAAAGTTATGGAAAGGGCTTAGTGAACACGTTAATTAATAATCTTCCTGTTGAAATGCATTTACCTGGATACAATTACTGCGGCCCTGGTACCAAACTAGAAGAACGATTAGAAAGAGGAGATGCTGGAATAAATCCTCTAGATGAAGCTTGCAAAAGGCATGATATCGCATACAGGGATCATAAAGATTTGGAACAAAGACATCAAGCTGATAAAGAACTGCAGAAAGCGGCAAAGGAAAGGATTTTCAGTAAAGATGCTTCCCTAGGAGAAAGATTAGCTTCAACAGCTGTAGCTGGAATAATGTTTGGGAAAAGGAAGCTAGGTCTAGGGTTAGATGATAATGGATGGGTATTGTGAATGTGAATGAAGAGGTGTAATTTTAATGGGTCACAACCCATTAAAATTTAATATGAGTGTAGCACTAAAATATTTAATTTATTTGAGATAATAAATGAAAGGATTTAGTATTGACTACAACATTCCCTCCAGTGGGAATCCGAGAGCGAAATCTATTAAAATAAAACTGTCCAATGACGACCTGAAAAATCATGGCTTTCTAGATGCTTATCTTACAGAGACTCAAATGAAACAGAAAGCTAATAAACTTAAAAAAGGTGGTAGCTTACTGATAACATTTTCTATACCTGTTGTGAAGAAGATACTCGAGTACCTAAACTCTAAGAGATTGAAAGCAGGTTCTGGATTGAATAAGCACGAAGGCGGATTTCTACCACTGATACTTGCAGCGTTGGGAGCAATCGGGTCTTTAGCTGGTGGTGCTGCGGCAATAACAAGTGCTGTGCACAAAAAGCAAAAGGAAGACGCAGAGTTAGCAGAGCAAAAGAGGCATAATCTTGAAATGGAAAAGAAAGCGGGATATGGTATTTTTTTAAAGAAAAAAGTCGAAAAAAAGTCGAAAAAATTGTGCAAAAATATGATCACCCATTGAGCAACTATGATATCGAGAGGTTAGCAAAGTCTTTAAAAATCAAAAATTTTAGAGGTGTATTCATGGCCGACGAGTTACCGTTAGAACCTAAAGAAGTAGAATCAGGGGTAGTTAACTTGGATACATCTGATCACGTAGGTACTCACTGGATATGCTACTTCAAGAAAGGTGATGAAAAATACGTTTTTGACTCATTCGGTGGCAGTATACCACAAACTTTAGTGAAATACCTGGGTCCTGACAATCTGTTTTACAACTCAGAAAGAATTCAGAATTTCGATCAGTTTATATGCGGTCATTTGTGTGTGATGGTACTGAAGCTATTTATAGATGGATGGAGTTTTATTAAAATTCTTGATACAATAAATGGATATTTTTGGAAATAAGGTAAAGAAGGGTGTTGAACAACTAGACGATGTCAGAGAAGTTATAAACGGGCTAGAATCTAGTATCAGTAAACTTAATATTAAGAAGTATTTCTCATTTTCAAAGAACTGGGTATCATTGAAAGGAAGGCGCATTGTAAACATAGCAGATGCCATAGGTGGATATGATGCAGTCACTAAAAGCCAGCTCGATGCTGTTAATGATGTTGCTAATGCCAAATACACAAGTATACTAACAACCCTTAATAATTATGTAAGTAAAACCAACCTCGACCATTATTACAGTAAAAAGGACCTAGAAAAAGTTTTCTCAGATTATTATACAAAAGGTGATTTATCACAATACATCAACAAAACTGAACAAGGCCTGAACAAAATATGTGATAAACAAACAGCTGAATTCACTTTTATGACTGGATTAGAACAACAAACGTACACCTTCGAGTATGATTTTGTACTGAAAAAAGTTATTGTCATTGGAAGAGATATAAACAAAGATTTAACATTTAATGATTTTGATGTTGCAGTAAGTATGTATGACAAAGTACACGTAATTGAGAATAAGCATAACCCAATATTAATTCATAAAGGAAATTTCCTAACCGTAAGACTAAAAGAGTCGGCGAAGACAGTCCCTGTGGACGTAAAACTCTTACTATTTGGCGAACTAGCATCATTTAAAGATGCTATTGATGAGGACTTAGAATCTTGATCTTTAATTTTCAATTAAATAAATGATAGAACAGAAACGTATTTGGTGCCTAAGGTGCAAGAGATTTACTGCTACACTTCAGCCTCACACTGTTGCCACGAAAAACGGTCGTCATAGGATTGAGGGCTATTGTGGGGTGTGTAATACCAAGAAAAGTAAGTTTATAAAAATAAAGTAATGTCTGCGACAAGTAAAAGTATTCGTGAAGAAATTATACATGAGCTTCACAAACCACTGAGAAAGAATTTTCCAAGAAAACCTGTTACATCCTATGGTATAGATGATTTGTGGCAAGCTGACTTGGTTGAGATGGATTCTGGTCACCTTAAAGGTATATCAAAATTCAACAACGGTATGAAGTATTTACTGACTGTAATAGACGTATTTTCAAAGTATGCTTGGGCTATTCCTGTTAAAGATAAGTCAGGTGAAAGTATTACCAGCGCTTTTAAAGGTATACTACAAGAAAGGAAGCCGAAACACTTACAAACAGATAATGGCAAAGAATTCTACAATAAACACTTTAAAGAGCTCATGAAGATTGAAGGTGTAAATCATTACTCTACGTTTACAGTACTTAAGGCTACTGTAGTTGAAAGATTCAATAGGACTTTAAAGGAAAGAATGTGGAAACAATTTGCTCTTCAGGGCAATCAGAAGTGGGTTGACTTACTACCTAAACTGGTATATGACTACAACAGAAAACATAGGACAATAGGGATGAAACCTATAGAGGTAGATGAAAAGAATGCAAAAAAGGTGGTGAAGGCCGCTTTTACAGCGGAACTCAAAACAGATGCACCCAAGTTCAAGATAGGTGACAAAGTCAGGATAAGTAAACTTAAAGGCTTGTTCGAGAAAGGCTATACTGCTAATTGGTCGACAGAAATATTTGAAGTGACTCAGATTAATAACACAAGTCCGACTACATACAAGTTAAAAGATACAAGTGAAGAAGAAATTAAAGGAAGTTTTTACGAACAGGAGTTACAAAAGACAAAGTATCCAGATGTGTATCTTGTAGAAAAAGTTTTAAGAAAAAAGGGTGACAAAGTATTTGTTAAGTGGCTAGGTTTTGATAGCTCACACAATAGTTGGGTAAACAGAAAAAATGTGGTATTTTAATGGTTAAAAAACCATTAAAATCTGATAAAAGTTTTAATTTTATTACGGTACCTACCGTCATACAGCTTTCGAGTCATGTCAACAGTTATGAATCCAAAGTCCTCGTTCCACACCTTACTGCAAAGCTCTCTAAAGTCATTCCATTTAAAGTCTCCACCTACAAATTCGTCATAGATGTGCTTCAAATTAATGTCATCTTGTCTAAATATGTTCAAAAAGTTAAGGATGTCTCTCACCAACTGCTTGGGTATTTTAGAATACGTTTGCGCTAAGTAGAAACAGTCAATGTTCTTATGTCTTCCTCTGGTAAAGTATTCTCTTACAATATCTTGGTTTTCTGATATAAAGTCGTCAAACACTACAACGGAGCACTCTTCACATTCGTCTAATGGTATAATGTCATCACAGTTACTAACAAATGTAGCTACCTTCTCATTGTGTTCATTTTCAATTCTTTCACATTTTTCCATAAGATGTTTGTACTTAAACTGTTCTAAGCTTTTCGAGTAGATGTACAAGTGTTTAATGGTGTTCCAGTTAAGCCATCAAGGGCACAGAAGGTAATTATCAACCATTAAAGTTGTTTTACCACATCCACTTGGTCCAACGATGGCGCAACGAATTGAACTAGGTAATAACTTCCCATGTCTGCTTTTGATTCGTTTTTCTCGAATTCTGATCTTTGGATCCCAATCAGTCATTTTACTTTTTTATTTACTACTTATTACTTAATTAATAAATGAATAGAATTTTTGAAATTAGTGGTACATCCTCAAACTTAAAAAAGAGGCTAAATGTACCAATAAGAAACATGTATACAAAGGTTGGTTTGGTCGGATTTTATTCAACATTCTTAACTCCAAATGTCACAAAGGATAATAACAGATTACACTATGAGAAAGATGGTGTGGTTAATACTTTAAATATTCCATCAAGGCAGTACAGTCTAGACAATTAGAGAGGTGTATTCAGAGCCAGGAACCTTTCAATGCTAGTAATATAAAGATTAAGGCTAACGAAATCCTAAATAGAGTTGAGATAGAAAGCTTAGACTTTAAGCTGTATTTTAATAAGGAATGTAGTATTGGGAGGATGCTAGGTTTTAGAGACGAAATTGTGGAACCTGCAACAAAAGTTGTAGCAAATGAGCTACTGAAAATAATCCCTTTTGAAAAAATTAAAGCGCATTTTAACTTAGCTGATGGTATGTTTGTAAAGGATTCTGACCACTTTCATCGAGAGACAAATATTATTGCTTGTTTTAAACCCAAGTTGGAAATGTGTGGTCACTTACAGTTTGGCAGTCCAATTATATATGAACCGTGTTATCCATTATTTTTCCCTGTACACGATAAAGTTCAAAACCTGGAAGTAAGTGTAACGGATGAAAATGATGCTGCGATAGATTTTGGAGGAGCGTCGGTAACAGTTCTTTTAGAAATGTTTTAATTAAAATCTTGCAGTAAATAAAATGAATAAAATAGAAAGTTATCAGTGGCAGTCTTTTCCAGTAAATGAGAAGACTAGGAATAATTTAAACCTACCGAACAAAGATGTAGAAATAGACATCAAAGTTGGTGATGGTTGGTTTGACAACAATGCTTACTTGTATATGACCTATAATGTTACTCACGCAAATGGATCAGATTACACTTCTTACGAAGGTAAATCGAATGTTAAACTCGTTGACAACTTTCCGACACAGTTATGGAGTGCAGTAATTGTTAAGAAAAGAGGTCACATAATCTACAGGTTAGAGCATCCAAGCATTTCGTCGACGGTTTTATACCACCTTACTACTTCTCTCGACGATGACATTAGATTCGAGGGTAATTTCATTAACAATGGTAAGTTACGAAAAAAGGAAAACGAGGTACTGTATCCGTTAAAAATGTTGGGTGGATTTTTTAAAGATTACAAAGAAATCATGTGGGAAGGAGACCTAACAGTAACTTTTGTGGGAAGCGCAAACGCTGGCGATGCCTTGTTTAGATGGTTTTCAAAAAATAATAGTGGTGCAGATATTGAAGGCTCTCGACCTGAGTTGGGTAAAGTAACCATTACAAATATGGAGATTAGAGTACCCATTGTTAAGTATGAGCCTAACTATGAATTAGAGCTAAGAGAAAAGATGCTAAAGGATCCTAAGATTACGATTTCATTTTTTGATCTTCAGACGCAGGAAATAGCAGGAATTAGTGGTAAGAGAAACTTTGAGCTAGACATAACGAATTACTACAATTCTATGGAGTTTGACATGCCTTATTTTGTATTTGTGGTGTTTCAGACCAACAGGAAAGGAAACCAAGATGCAGACTCATCAGTGTATGATCATGTGCATCTCCAAAACATTTATCTAAAGAATGGCAGAAATGAGATATTTCCTGAAGAACTGTGGAACATAGATCCTCCAGACACTTGTTTGAAGGCATACAATGCATTTGCAGACTTTAAGAGAATAACTGAATTGAAAGATGACCATAAAATTAGTGCATACAATTTCATTAATTCGTACCCTGTATATGTAATAAATATGAGCAGGAGAAAGAATGTTGTCACTGCACAAAAAACTGCCATGAAATTGTCAGCTACTTTTAATTCACCAATTCCTGACAACACTTTAGCATACATAATTATGTATGGTAAAAGAAACTTGACTTATGATCTTAAGCATGGACTAATTACTGAGAACTTTTAATTAAGCATAGCTTAATTACTGAGATGTTTTAATTTTAATTGTTTCTTGAACCATTAAAACTTAATGCGGTTAGGTGTTTCTCCACAGAGTTGGAGTTTTGCAAAAATTTAGAATTGATTTTTTAATATAAATTAAAATAAATAATAAATATGGAGCCCTCGCATAATAGTAGTATTGATCTAGTATGCCGTGCCCAAGTAGCCCTAGAGGAATTAGAATTTAAGATCTTAGAGTGTGTTTGTAGTGATTTATCACCACGATGTTGTTTAAAAGACTTTGATGAATTAGAAAGTCAAGTGGAGAAGTTGATACTAAAGATGGATAAAATTATGACTAAAAATGAAAAACTTGTGATTAAAAGTAGATATCAAAAAATGTTACTACAAGAGAAAGATGTTCGTATAGCGGCGTTAAACAGAACAATTGATGGTTACACCCAAAGAGAAAAAGAATGGAAAAGTAAAGAACGAGAATTGTAATGGAGACAAAGAGAACAATACATGGGTAGGAGAGGTTTGTAGTAGTTGTAAAAGAGGTTGGTCTACCGGTGTTCTATGAAATTATTTTTAAGGTTAATTAGAACTTTAAAAGTAAATATAAGTTAAGGTTGATTTTAACTATAAAATAAGGATGTGTGAAATAATGTCAAAAATTATTTTGAAATAATATTATGGTTGATGTTAACCATAAAATATATCTAGACTGATAATTAAGTTAATGGTACCCTTATACCATAAGATAAATAATTGTATTAAGGTTGACTTGGAGCGTATCCTACAGGTAAGTAAAATAATTTTTAAGGTTAATAGGAGCCTAGAAGACGGTTGGTTTGGTGTAGGAATAAGTTTTGAAAAAATCTTCGATTACATTTTAAGGTTAAGATTAACCATTATTTGTACCACTTTTTATTTCACATTTGTGAAATTATTTATTTAAATAAAATGGATGGTTCCACCATAATTTTTAATACTTTTTAAATCTTGTTTAAGATTAAGATTAGCCACACTCTTTCTCAACATTTTTGAATGTTTTTATGATGACTTTGAACCATATTTTTTAATAAAATCTTATGACGTTTTTTAAGTTTAGTTTTAACCTTAAAATAGGTTAACTTTTCAAGATTGGATGAACCATAAAATAGGTTCATTATTTTCGATTACGTTTTATGGCTAGTTTTAACCTTAAACAAGATATACTTTTGGAAACCTCATTGGGGAGAGTGTGGTTGGTTTGAACCATAACTGTTGATTGTGTTGTATGGTTGTGTTAACCTTAGTTTTGAAAACCCCATTGGTGTTTGTGTGGTTGGTTTTAACCACAAACAAGGTTAAAAATAAAATGAATTTAAGGTGAACTTGAACCATAAATAAAAAATTGAGAATTGATTTTTAAGGTTAAATAGGACCTTAAAAGTTAAATAGAATTATGGTCGAATTTAACCCTAGAAGAGGGAGGTGTTCCCAAGTGACCCACATACTACTGATGACAAATGTTTTATTCATGTAAACGAATGTTTCGTATAATATTTGTTAATAACGAAAAATAATCTTCATCTCCATCCGAATGTTGTCGTTGGAACTAATTTCGCCCAACTTTGATGGAAAGCAATGTGCATTACGCATGCGCACACTGTAATTTCGCAGCCTGTGTGCAAGTGAATGCAAGCGCAAGCGATCCGCTTGGCCCAGGGGCGAGGCGTACTAGTAACTGCTGTAATCTCACTTTGTTTGACATTTAAACAATCTTAGTATATATATTTTTCTACAATATCAGTTGCGGGCATACTTGTAAAATGCAGTGTTAGCCTGAGGGCGCTTAAGACATTAACGGCTGTCAGTGTGACAGGTGGCACTTTGGAAGGCCACAGGGACAGGTGAACTGCGGAGCACTCCTGCAAATTCCCAGCAGCAGCCATTACCGGAACGCGCGCTTCCACTAGAGAAAGAGGGCTGTGCAGCTGTTTAAGACAGCTGGTGATCGTCTAGCGCCTACGACTCTTAATAGAGCTGTTGATAAAGTATCGAGTTATTGATAGCTTTTCCAAATAACGCATATATGTAACGACATTATTTCTGTGCCCGACTTATCGATACGTCGACGTCGAAATGGCAATATTTATTCGTACGTTTTGGTAAATATTTGAAATTATAGCAGAACATAATTTTATATTCTGAGTGTTGAAGGAGTCGTACTGCTTTTCAAGCTTTCATCACATCCAGTCTCTCTCTTTGACTGTGGGCGTCAAGTATAGACGGTACAAAGAAGTCCGATTGAACTGGCGGGGAGGGTGGCGGTGTGAATGGAATAACAAGAATATCGATGTGAATAAATAGTACACCAGTTGCGTTAAAAAACAATGTTTAACGTAACTTCAGTGTTATTTCTTCACATCGGCATCCTTCAAAAATAGTTGCTGAAAATTTCAGTATGTCCACTGTGGATGAAGAAATGCGATTGTGATTTAAATTGGCGTTTATCCGGTAAGAAATATGCAACCACCTCAAAAAATCCTGAATCAACAGACTGAGTCAATGCAAAACCTTTTCTTCCAGAATTTCCAGGGTATCGTGCCACCAAAACAACAAAAACGATGATAATTCGTCTTCCTGCACAAATCTTGTTCTTGGTGTGTGACGACTATGGTATTCTGTAACTTACAAAAAGTTTTTTTTTTAATTATGTATTAAATATTCAGCTCTAGCTGTTTACCTTTTGTATGCAGCTAGCAACATTTACTGAAGTGTAAAATCTGTACTAGTACTATTTGTATCATAATACATCTAGTGCCAAAGACTTATGTAGTAAAGTGCAGTATCTGACATATCCATATTGTATGTAAAAACATCGAATGATTACATCCTGTGAGCCAGTGTAAATCAATTGTAGCTACATACTGTGTTTATTTGTGTACATATCGTAATAATGCACGTTACAAGAAGCAACCTGATGTGAATACCACAAGGTGGTGCACTGTAAGTAGCTCAGACACAAAAAACCTTCGGAGTCGTATATATTTGGTCGCCGATTGCTAAATTTCCGTCATTTCCGCCAGCAGCACCAGCTACTCCTAGTCCACAACATAATGTTCTTGTAACACCCACATCTGATGACGAGTAGGGGCTTTATGGTTGAATAAATCGTAGAAAAGCGACTGGTTGCTTATTTATTACCAGATAAACGCCAAGTTGCTGAAAATGATGAACAAAAATCTAAATGGCTGGCTTGGTCTTTGCGGCCGGCAGAGACGTGTGAGAGGAAATACTGACGTAATCAGAATACCTAATACTTAAATATACAGTTCTAAAACTGTCAGTATATTTACAATGTACACCCAATATTTTATAGGTCGGTACGTCGAGATTTTTCCGTCAATGTATCGATACTTTTTTCGATATTTTTAAACATCCATATGCCGGATTCCTGTTCCTGTTCCTATTGTCTAGTATTGTAAAGACTTATTCTTTCACGCGCCATACTGTTAACAAATTTACTTGTTCTTAGTGTTTTAATACGCATTATACGTCCCCCCGATAGCTGAGTGGTCAGCGTGACGGATTGCCGTCCTACGGGCCCGGCCCGGGTTCCATTCCCGGCTGGGTCGGGAATTTTCTCCGCTCAGGGACTGTGTGTTCTGTCGACTTCATCACCATTTCATCCCCATCCGGCGCGCAGGTCGCCCAGTGTGGCGTCGAGTGTAATAAGACTTCCACTGAGGCAGCCAAGGAGCCTCCCGGGCAATGACGCCAAACGTTTATTTCTAATACGTATTTATTCACTGTAATTTTGGTGAGCATGTATAATTCTTAATGATTTTAGTTTCTCCGTAAATTCTAGTTTCGTTTGCTGAAGCAATATGGACGAAGTAGCAGTCTACTCAAAACTGACAAACACATAAGATTCTAAATGTGTGCTGGTACGTATATCGAAACAGCCATTTGGAGGACTTAATTTTGAGGGGAAAATTGGCATGAACAAACAGAGACGGCCTACACCAAAAATTATATCAGGCATTTTCAAGAATCTTGATAGTCCTGTTACAAATGGTTACGCGGTTGTAAAGCGCCATAAAAATTGTACTGATTGCGACGTGTTCTGTTTTCTTGTGGACACAAGTGACGTGCACAATTTCAACAGCTTACGGATACGACACGAAAATTCCAAAGACCATTTCAAATCTGTATGGACACTAATTTAATCTGGCAGCTCAATGATAGATTTTCGTTTGAACAATGCCTTGACATTAAACATTCAGAAGCATAGCGAACAAATCAAGAAAAAGAGACACCTTTTGGGCTGTTTAACTTATGTCACATGTTTTCCAGCTGCACAAAACTTAGTTCCTGGAGACACGATGAAACTGAGGACAATAATAATCTGGGCAATTATGTTGAACTGTTACATTTAATAGCACAAAAGGATGAATGTTTGCCAAATCACTTGCAGACTTCAACTGTTTTTCGAGGTATCTCGCGTGATATACAGAATGACCTCATAGATTCCATAAGAAAGAACTAAAAAAACACAGTTTGTAGCTGTTTTGGGTGGATTGGTAGGCGCTTCAAGCCAGTCCCAACTTTCAACTGTTTGCGATTTTATCCATTGGTGAAGTGTTTGAGATTTTTTTGGTATTTGCTACGTCAGTGATAACAGATGTGCTGCTAGCTTAGTAGAGCATCTGTTTGGCTGCATGAGTGAATCTCATTCCGGTAGAAAGTTTGAATCTCAGACAGCTGTTGCGTCATGGCTGGACAACAAAATGGGGTACAAAAACTTGTGAGAGGCAAATACCCTTCAGCTATGTTCGTACACAGCCAAGATATTTAACAGTCTGTTGAACATATACGGGAGTCCAAAATATTTTTTCAGACGACTTCTGGTTTTGCCTCTTTTTTTCTCCAAAGAGTGTAAAAGATGCAACGCTTTGGATGAATTGAGCAAACGACATTTTCCTTCAGTATCCAACACCAGATGGTCATATAACAACAAGGACTGAACTCTAAGAGCTTTTCAAGTCTATGAAAGATTGTACCAGTCTGTGGGACAGTGAAACATGAGTACCCCAAACGCTTTGATCTGACACTTAAGCAGTGTAGTTTCTATTTCTTAATTTTTTTTGTTTATTCTTCTCAAGCAGGAAGCTATTTTCAAAATACTGCAAACTAAACTTTGATGTCGATATTATTTTAAGAAAGCTGGCCAGGTTGGGACTGAGAGGAACGTCGTGATAAATCTGAAAAAGTGTGGTCTGAAACCGAACCAGAAGAAAGCGATAGTAAGCTTCCAAGAAAGAAGCCATGGAATGGTGTGACTGACAGAGAAACGTCGTACTATGCTTTGTTTTGGGAAATTATTGATAATGTCTCGCGACAGTTAACTGACAGCTGTAGTGGCTTGTGGGTTTTTTAGTTTCTTTTGCTTATGAACTGTGAAAAATATAACCACTATACAGATAACTCCCCTGAAGCTGCATTAAATTTCTTGAAGATATCTTAAGGTGGACATTTTGATATCCCTCGATTAAGGGCGGAATTAGCTGTGATATCCGACGAATCCCGGAACCAATCAGTATTTAGACGAAGTCAATATGTGACTCCTGCCGTTCAATGAAGCAGTACATGAAACGTCCAAACTAGTGAAACTAGTTTCAACCATACATGCAACCAGTGCTTCTGGAAAACGATCATTTTTGCTGTCGACGAGAATGAAAACAACTTCGAAATGCAGAGTCGCAAACCAGACTTCCTCACCGTGCTCTGTTGTCCACTGAAAAACGATTCCCAAGTCCGCGAAACAAAATGTGTCATTCTACGAGTCCGTGATTGAAGTTTTCGACAAGGAGGATTACAGAACTGACCCTAGAGATAAAGGTGACTGTGAGTACCGTAACATTTAATATCCTCCGGATTCGTGCAGATACATTAACAGGTAGTTTCCAGTATCCGGTATCGCTCATTGGGCTTAATCTTTAGGAGGTTGAGCCTTGTACTTAAACAGGTGGCATACGATATTATTCTGTGTAATACTAGGGTCTGACGCTGCGCAATAGCGGATAGTTGTACAAAAACATAATAATAGTAGGAATAATGATATTTACAACATCAATACTGTTACTTGGATAATCCTAAATAATAGCGTAATAACACTAACAACGACAGTAATGGTAATAGTTACAACAACAAACTGTTACTGTAGTTTTAAGAATTATTTAAATGTGGTTATAGTTACGAGTACCTCACGCCTCGCCGTTTAGAATCACTCGCTCGGCTGTCTGTAGGCGAAGCAGCATCGGCCGTCGGAGTATGCCAAGTTTGTCCTCGCTCTCTCTCGTACACCCTCACTCCGTAAACGCGAAGTGAATGTGGCGAGCGCTTGCATTGGCTCTAAAAGTGTTCTCACGTGCCGACCCGGCATTAACGGCTTCCCGTGGACCGCAGAAATTCGATTTTCAGTGTTTTATAGATTTCCGAATTTAAAACTTCAAGCTTTTCACATACAACTCCACAAAGTATTGAAAGGAGATGATCTGACTGCTTGCTAAATATGCATTGTCATACACTAAAACTTCAGCATGAAGCGTGACGTTCTAATTCGTTATTTCTTTACTGCTAGCTCTAGTTGCTAGCCAGTTCGGAGGGACTGATTTTGTTTTGACTCTTTCAGTAGACTATGCGTGAATAATCCGAAACTAATAAATGCAACATCATTGGCGTTTTTCGTCTTGAACCCTATTCGTTTCGCATGCTTAACGTCAAATATTTGTTGTTGTTGCTGTGGTCTTCAGTCCTGTGACTGGTTTGATGCAGCTCTCCATGCTACTCCATTCTGTGCAAGCTTCTTCATCTCCCAGAACCCACTGCAACCCACATCCTTCTGAACCTGCTTAGTGTAGTCATCTCTTGGTCTCCCTCTACGATTTTTACCCTCTACGCTGCCCTTCAATACTGAATTGGTGATCCCCTGATGCCTCAGAACATGTCCTACCAACCGATACCTTCTCCTGGTCAAGTTGTGCCACAAACTACTCTTCTCCCCAATCCTATTCAATACTTCCTCATTAGTTATGTGATCTACAAATCTAATCTTCAGCATTCATCTGTAGCACCACATTTCTAAAGATTCTATTCTCTTCTTGTCCAAACTATTTATCATCCATGTTTCACTTCCATACATGGCTACACTCCATACAAATACTTTCAGAAATGACTTCCTGACACTTAAATCTATACTCGATGTTAACAAATTTCTCTTCTTCAGAAACGCTTTCCTTGCCATTGCCAGTCTACGTTTTACATCCTCTCTACTTCGACCATCATCAGTTATTTTGCTCCCCAAATATCAAAACTCCTTTACTACTTTAAGTGTCTCATTTCCTAATCTAATTCCCTCAGCATCGCCCGACTACATTCTATTATTCTCGTTTTGCTTTTGTTGATGTTCATCTTATATCCTCCTTTCAAGACACTATCCATTCCGTTCAACTGCTCTTCCAAGTCCTTTGCTGTCTCTGACAGAATTACGAAGTCATCGGCGAACCTCAAAATTTTTATTTGTTCTCCATGGATTTTAATACCTACTCCGAATTTTTCTTTTGTTTCCTTTACTGCTTGCTCAATATACAGATTGAATAACATCGGGGAGAGGCTACAACCGTGTCTTACTCCCTTCCCAACCACTGCTTCCCTTTCATGTCCCTCGACTCTTATGACTGCCATCTGGTTTCTGTACAAATTGTAAATAGCCTTTCGCTTCCCTATATTTTACCCCTGCCACCTTCAGAATTTGAAAGAGAGTATTCCAGTCAACATTGTCAAAAGCTTTCTCTATGTCTACAAACGCTAGAAACGTAGGTTTGCCCTTCCTTAATCTAGCGTCTAAGATAAGTCGTAGGGTCAGTATTGCCTCACGTGTTCCAACATTTCTACGGAATCCAAACTGATCTTTCCCCAGGTCGGCTTCTACTAGTTTTTCCATTCGTCTGTAAAGAATTCGCGTTAGTATTTTGCAGCTGTGACTTATTAAACTGATAGTTCGGTAATTTTCACATCTGTCAACACCTGCTTTCTTTGGGATTGGAATTATTATATTCTTCTTGAAGTCTGAGGGTATTTCGCCTGTCTCATACATCTTGCTCACCAGACGCTAGAGTTTAGTCATGACTGGCTAAATATTTAACATTACGAAAGGCGTGCCTTCTAGTCGGACAAGGACGGTCGCGCGTATCTCTTGTTAACAACCTTAATGTCTTTTTGAACATTAAACCTTTATCATAAAAGTAATATTAGATATTACTCATAATACAAACAAAAGCAAGGTAAAAGACTTATTTAAAAATAAAGTTGTTTCAAAACACACATTTTCTTCTCACAGCTTCTCGAGGTACTAAAATTTTTACAAGATTATGCTTGAAAATTTGTTTTCCCATTATACTAAAGTTATTTAGAAGTTGAAATACAATGATTTCAGACATTTCTTGAATGCTGTAAACAAATAAACTGCCCTCATATTTCACATTTGAAACGTGTGATTCTCGTTTTCGTACTGACTACACATGACCTACATCTTTTCGTCAGAGGCTCCTGAGGTTATTCTTCCCTTCTTTGTTGCTGTTGGTGCTCATCTTGTGCGTGCGACGTATTTTGTACTGAGGTCTCTAACTACTTTACTACTTCTCCTTTTTACATGTTCGTGCACACGTTCGTTCTAAAGATATCTCAGATATTTTCTTCTCTTGAGATTATTGCTGGTGTTTCGTTTCCAGATTATAAATGAATTTATGGCAGCAACGTTCATCATTGAAAAAAAAACACCACCTGAGGCCATCGCTTTGTGTTTCTCGCTTCGTTCAAAGGCCCACAAAGTTTGTCGACTATGTCAACGCCTCCTTTTATGTGATTATGAAAAGTTATAATTTCTGGTTTCTTGAACTCCTCCATCGATTTTTCCATCGTTGCGAAGGCTGGATATCAACAAAACATTCTTGTACATTTTTGGCTCTCGCTTTCTGGTCGCTGTTAATTCTGGAGGAATTTGAGGCTATTTGTAAGTAACAGATAAAAACATAGTTAGCTTAACAGCGACTAATTGAGTTTATATCTATTGATGCCACTTCGGTTTAGTCTTAGTCATGTTTCAATGAGATCTCGAGACCTCATTCATAGCCCGCCGACAGTGTTTTGTGATCATAGACTGAAATTAGAGGAACAAATCCCGTACTTCCTGGCTCAGTGTTTTTTTTGCGTAACTTTAGCAAGGATGCAAATACGTCGATTCAGCTAAGGGTGTGCCTTTTGTAAGCAACAGTCGAGGTATTTCTGTCGAGTGCTTCACGGAATGTGGCTGAGCGGGGATTTGAAGTAGTCCCCTGTGTCTGCTCTGCCTCAGCCGAGACGCCGCTGTGCGCCGTGCTGCCACACTTGCAGCGTCTCGTCAGTGGCTCCTGACTCACGCCGTGAGGGCGCCAGCCTCACCAAGTGGCGTTGCAGCGTCCGAACTATTCACAGGCCCGCATTAGCGGCGGGGTGTAGTGCACACACACAGAGTTAGGTGAGCCTCGGCACGAGAACAAAAGCGCCGAGGCCGCTGGGAGCCTGGCACGGCCCGGCGGTTGGCACGCCTGCGGGGCGCCAGCCGGCGCGGCGGTTCCAAATCCGTCGAGAGGCGAGATTGCGCGACGGCGGCGGCGGCGGCTGCGGCTGCTCGGGCGGCGAGGTCAAGAAGGGGCAGCGGAGGCGGCTATCTGGCAGCCGGCGGCCGGCGGCCGGTGCTCTGACGTCAGCGGCCGCCAACTGGGCCGCGACAGCCCCGCCGCCGCCGACAGTTGAATGGCGCGCGCCGCACCACTCTGCGACGCCGAGCGACCGCCCAGCCGCCGAGGTGGGCGGCGCGGCGGCCGCGTCCCAAATACTCGTGAATGGCGTTCCGCGACGCTCTCACCCGGCACCCTATTTATATCTCTCGACTTTCTGCGAGTTCCCATTATGCGCGGCAGCTACGAGCGTCATCGTAGTTTACAAGGAAACACTACGTTGCGAAAGGTTTTTCCAAATCGACGAGTTAAAATTTTACAGAGTGGCTGAAACGAGTTACAGCGTTCCTTGTGGCAATCGTCGTTAACTTGGCTGCCATTTTCACGTTGGTTAGAATACTGAGGGAATCCAACCACTTACAATCAGGCTCGTCAATTTCCGGCTTTGATTAAGTCTGGAGAAACTGAAACATGCTGATAATTTACGTTTTTTACGCACTAAAATTGTTATATCAGCATGGGATCCTGTGAAACCCAGCTTGCGCTATTCGTCCACGAGACTCAGAGGACCATAGACACGGGTTCCCAGGTAGATGCCGTGTTTCTTGACTTCCGCAAGGCGTTCGATACAGTTCCCCCACAGTCGTTTAATGAACAAAAAGTAAGAGCATATGGAATATCAGACCATTTGTGTGATTGGATTGGAGAGTTCCTAGATAACAGAACGCAGGATCTCATTCTCAATGCATAGAAGTCTTCCGAAGTAAGAGTGATTTCAGGTGTGCCGCAGGGGAGTGTCATAGGACCGTTGCTATTCGCAATATACATAAATGACCTTCTGGATGACATCGGAAGTTCACTGAGGCTTTTTGCGGATGACGTTGTGTTATATCAAGAGATTGTAACAATGGAAAATTGTACTGAAATGCAAGAGGATCTGCAGTGAATTGACGCATGGTGCAGGGAATGGCAATTGAATCTCAATGTAAACAAGTGTAATGTGCTGCGAATACATAGAAAGAAAGGTCCCTTATTTAGGTTCAACATAGCAGGTCAGCCACTGGAAGCAGTTAATTCCATAAATTATCTGGGAGTACGCATTAGGAGTGATTTAAAATGGATTGATCATTTAAAGTTGATCGTCGGTAAAGCAGATACCAGACTGACATTCGTTGGAAGAATCCTAAGGAAATGCAGTCCGAAAACAAAGGAATTAGGATACAGTACGCTTGTTCGCCCACTGCTCTACTACTGTTCAGCAGTGGGGGTCCCGTACCAGATAGGGTTGATAGAAGAGATAGAGAATATGCAACGGAGAGCAGCGCGCTTCGTTACAGGAACATTTAGTAATCGCGAAAGCGTTACGGAGATCACAAACTCCAGAGGAAGACTCTGCAGCAGAGACGCTCAGTAGCTCGGTACGGGCTTTTGTTGAAGTTTCGAGAACATACCTTCACCGAGGAGTCAAGCAGTATATAGCTCCCTCCTACGTATATCTCGCGAAGAGACCGTGAGGATAAAATCAGAGATTAGAGCCCACACAGAGGCATACCGACAATCCTTTCCACGAACAATACGAGACTGGAATAGAAGGTAGAACCGATATACGTACTCAAGGTACCCTCCGCCACACACCGTCAGGTGGCTTGCGGAGTATGGATGTTGATGTAGGTCTATATTATAATCTTAGACTGAAATTTCATTCTTTTAGTGCCCAGGACACCAATTTATGACTAACATAGTTACTGCCTTCGAAGCGTAAAGAAAGCGGAAAACACTGAAACGTCCCCTTAGAAAATTTTATGAATGATTGTGCTGGTAAGCCCCTTACGTTATTTGATTTTCAAACAGCTGAGCAGAACTGGACGTACTCAGACATTTCTCTCTTTACTTATTCTGATCATCACTAAACTGACGCACAATATTTTTAGCGCAACGCAATCCCACTTTTAATAATCTCTACAAAAGAATGGCCGTGACTAACAATAACCTATACCTTTCATGAATCACTTACCTCACAAAAATCTTCGTTACTCGAACTACTGCAATACAGCGAGCGCCACTACTGCCAGTTAAATAAAAGTTCAAACTACGGAAGTCACTAACTAATGATAGGCACAGTTAGCAAATGAAAGATTTTAATACAGAACAAACAATGTATTTACCTCAATAGTGTTCAAAACTCATATTATATATAGCAGTTCATGGCATCCAGTCTTACAAATTTACTGTCTCTGATGGACACACGTCCACATCATCCGCTCTCAAAACTCCGCCATCTCTCTCCCCATATCCACCACTGCTGGCGGCTCACCTCCAACTGCGCAACGCTATGCGCTGTTAACAGCCAACTGCCCAACACTACAATAGCGTATACTCCAACAATGAAAACCAGCCACAGACGTCACATAGCACAGCCAGTGATTTTCATACAGAGCGCTAAGTGGCGTTACCAACCTAAACAGCCTACTTACAACACAATACCACCGAGTACAAGCACATAATACAGTATTGAAGAAGCACATAAAGCAGCTGAGCGTGAGACACAAAAGGAGATTAGTGCAGGGGGGGGGGGGGGGGGGGGGGGGAGATAGATAGTTTGTGAACCTGCGTTTTTATTCTGCTAGGGCGTATCCTCAGAGCCAAACAAACTACTACACCTGCCTAATGCTGTGTATGGCCCCGCGAGAACGCAGAAGTGCCGCAACACGACGTGGCATGAACTCGACTAATGTCTGGAGTAGTGCCGGAGGGAACTGACACTGTGAATCATCCAGCGCTGTCCATAATTCCCTAATAGTACGATGGGATGGAAATCTCTTCACAACAGCACGTTGCAAGGCATCGCACATACAGAGGCGGACAAAAGTATTCACACACACTTCACATGCGCATCTCACGGTCGATTGTGACTGATGCATACACGGATTTGTATCTGCGCATGTGTCATAATGCAGGGAATATTTCGAAAGACATCGACCGTGCGAATGCCACCGTACCCTCCTCTACCAGGAGCGATTAGCTGTGTGTTACCATGACAGCAGTGTCTTTCACACGGGACAATACTAATCGGACACCGCCCCGCTTAAAAAAAGTAACCGCAGTCTGGACGTGCAACTCGGCGCCAGGAATCAGACATTGTACTCGAGGCAGCCGTCTCGTACTAAACGAGGGCACGGCTCCCGTTAAAAATGACCGACGAAACGCCATGCCCCGCAAAGGTAAAAAACGAATGTGAAAGAGTGAACGCTTATTGTGCCGCTGCATAATGAGGGAAAATCGTGTGCAGAAACAGGCGAGGTCGTCAATTGAAGCCGAAAACCTATATTTAGTATCGTCCAGAATTGGAAAGAAGAAAATACTCTCGTCAGTCGTCCACGACTCGGGCGTCCTCAGAAACTTACGAACAGAGGCAAGAGAAAGACAGTTCGAATGGTGAAAAACGACCTGCAGAGAACGGCCGCTGCTATAGCGGCAGAACTGGCAGAAGGCGTTGCTGCCGAACTTACAACATTGCGCAGATGCCTGAACAGTGCTGGGTACAATGACAGACTGCCAAGGCGCAAACCGTTCGTCAGCAAGAGTAACGCAAAAAAGCGGATGATTTTTGCAGAACAATTTGTCGGCAAGGACGTGACCTTCTGGAACAAGATTCTGTTGAGTAATGAATGCAAATTTAATTTGAGGCACGTGGATGGCCGCTGTTTAGAGTGGCGTCAAGCAAACACACACTGGGAGCCCAAAAACATGCAAGCAATCGTCACACATGCAGGCGGCATTAAGCTGGGTTCTCACGGGGCGTGAGCACGAATGTGTGCCATGCTTTCGTGCTTGATTTCGTGCCATGACAGGAGTGAAACCATCAGTTCTGGGGCGTGGACAGTTCACACGGAGTACGGTGTCAACGAAAGTGGGATTCAGTTGATCGCGCGAAGCCGTCCATGAACGAGCTCCTTATCGAGGGTTGTGCTGTGGTGAGTTCGGTTTTTTCCTACTGTTTTGGCACAGAGAATGAATCGATTGGTGGAACCTCAAGAAAAACGGACGAAAAGGCGATGGTGGGTCAGCAACTGGATACTTCAAAGAACATCTAGGGCACATAATTTGGTTGACATGGAACTAAAAAACCATTACCCTGAAGATTTCAAAAACATATCACGAATGTCTCAGGCGCAGTTTGACTACCTTCTGGAACGCGTATCAGCTCTGATTTCCATATCAGATACTAATATGAGACAAGCAGTAAAAGCAAAAATTAAACTTCAAGTAACTTTACGCTATACAGAGTGTTACAAAAAGGTAAGGCCAAACTTCCAGGAAACATTCCTCACACACAAAGAAAGAAAATGTTATGTGGACATGTGTCCGGAAACGCTTACTTTCCATGTTAGAGTTCTTTTTATTACTTTTCTTCAAATCACAATCATGGAATGGAAAAACACAGCAACAGAACTTACCAGCGTGACTTCAAACACTTTGTTATAGGAAATGTTCAAAATGTCCTCCGTTAGCGAGGTTACATGCATCCACCCTCCGTCGCATGCAATCCCTCATGCGCTGATGCAGCCCCGGAGAATGGCGTATTGTGTCACATCCGTTCACAATACGAACACGAACAGTCTCTACATTTGGTAACTGGATTGTGTAGACAAGAGCTTTCAAATGCCCCCATAAATGAAAGTCAAGAAGGTTGAGGTCAGGAGAGCGTGGAGGCCATGGAATTGGTCCGCCTCTACCAATCCATCAGTCACCGAATATGTTGAGAAGCGTACGAACACTTCGACTGAAATGTGCAGGAGTTCCATCGTGCACGAACCACATGTTATATCGTACTTGTAAAGGCACATGTTCTAACAGTACAGGTAGAGTATCCCGTATGAAATCATGGAACGTGCTCCATTGAGCGTAGGTGGAAGAACATGGGGCCCAATCAAGACATCACCAACAATGCCTGCCCAAACGTTCACAGAAAATCTGTGTTTATGACGTGATTGCACAATTGCGTGCGGATTCTCGTCAGCCCACACATGTTGATTGTGAAAATTTACAATTTGATTCCGTTGGAATGAAGCCTCATCCGTAAAGAGAACATTTGCACTGAAATGAGGATTGACACATTGTTGGATGAACCATTCGCAGAATGTACACGTGGAAGCCAATCAGCTGCTGATAGTGCCTGTACACGCTGTACATGGTACGGAAACAACTGGTTCTCTCGTAGCACTCTCCATACAGTGACGAGGTCAACGTTACCTTGTACAGCATCAACTTCTCTGACGCTGACATTAGGGTTATCGTCAACTGCACGCAGGTTTCCTCGTCGTTCTAGGTCTTCCCCAGTCGCGAGTCATAGGCTGGAATGTTCCGTGCTCCTTAAGACGCCGATCAAATGCTTCGAACGTCTCCCTGTCGGGACACCTTCGTTCTGGAAATCTGTCTCGGTACAAACGTACCGCGCTACGGCTATTGCCCCGTGCCAATCCATTCATCAAATGGGCATCTGCCAACTACGCATTTGTAAACATTGCACTGACTGCAAAACCACGTCCGTGATGAACACTAACCTGTTGATGCTACGTACTGATGTGCTTGATGGCAGTACTGTAGAGCAGTGAGTCGCATGTCAACACAAGCACCGAAGTCAACATTACCTTCCTTCAATTGGGCCAACTGGCGGTGAATCGAGGAAGTACAGTACATACTGACGAAACTGAAATGAGCTCTAACATGGGAATTAAGCGTTTCCGGACACATGTCCACATAATATCTTTTCTTTATTTGTGTGTGAGGAATGATTCCTGAAAGTTTGGCCGTACCTTTTTGTAACACCCTGTATACCCACAGGGGACTCTTAAAAGTCTGGAATATTTATTTCGTGTTCCAAAGAACACAATTAGTATATTTATACCTGAAACCTGCGAAGCGGTCCACAAGGCACTTATTGAAAGCATACATGTAATTACAATAACGTATAGTATACAACATTTTTGTTTATTTTATTTGAAATTTTAACATAGTAATGTACGAGTATTCTAGGTCTAAGTATTTAAAGAATAGAAAGAAACAGTAATACAAAAATGGTTGATCAGCATAATAATATTGATTATTAAAAATGTTACCAGCATAGAAAGAAAGTAATCGTTTGAATAATAAAATAAGATCGACCTATAAATTTGTAAATAAATAGTCATCTGAGAAATCAGCACTCATATTTGATTCCCTCTCATTTGGTAGTGTTGATTGGTTGGAGGAAGTTGGTGGTGGGCGCATCGCATTTGTTATTTGTGACGTAATAGACTCTTGAAGCCTCATGGCAATTAGAGGCCCAATACTGCGTAGCGTTGACGCAACATACTTTCCGAAATAGTCGTAGGAGTCCTCTTGGTTCATTACTGCAGCATGATTTGAAATAGCTTGCAATTTCTCAATCGCACATGAAAAAAACCGGTCTGGTAGTCGTGCTGAACTGTTTAGCCGATTTTTGATGATCAAGGCTGGGGTGGAGTTGAAGGCACTTTTTGTTTTAGTACTGCCCTGGGTGTGTCAGTTTCTGCTGGGATCTGTGATGTGCTTGGAGTGGTCTCGTTGAGATCGTCAACAGCAGTTAAATTTACAGATAGGGATTGTGGCTTTCCAGTTGTGATTGTACATTTGTGTTTATTGGTGACACCTGCAATCAAAACAATTTTGTTTCAGGCGACGGCAACTTCAGATGGATGGAAAAATATAGAGTATGGGTTTAGAGAACGATGGAACTCTCCAGGCTATGCAGGAGCTCTGGACTGAAAACACATTGTAATTCGTGCCCCTCCCGCAACTGGACCTGATTATTACAATTACAAAAGTAGTTTCAGTATTGTATTGCTAGCTTTAGCTGATTACGAATTTTGTTTCCTGTATGTTGATGTAGGAGCTAAAGGAAGAAATTCTGGTGGTGGTGTATTTCAAAACAGCTCATTGTACAACGCTTTGGAGACATTCCCTTGCAAAGCCAAGTGATTTTGTTATTGTAGGGGATGATGCGTTTCCGCTAAAGACTTATGTGATGAAACCTTACAGTTTGCTTAACATGTGTCGACAGGAAAGAATCTGCAACTATCGAGTTTCAAGGGCTAGAAGAGTTGGAGAAAATACTTTCGGCATACTTGTGAGTAAATGTAGAGTATTTGAAAAACCAGTATTTTTAAAAATACAGTCGGTGGACAAAGAAGTACTACGCTGTTGCTCGTTTCACAACTGGCTGCGGAAAACGAATCCCGCTTACTTCTCACGAGCTTTAATTGACTTCGAGGATGAAGACCATAGTATTTTCCCTGGATCTTGGCGTCAAGAGGAAATTGCTGGCCTACAGAAACTTCCGCAAACTGCTAACAGACATCCACATCGACAGGAACAACAAATTCGGGATAAGTACCGTGATTAATAATGAAGGTGCTGCGCCCTGGCAAAATGTACTACTCGGCGACGTTCCAAGTACAGAACCGTAGAGCATATCAGTGCCAATATTGTGCTCATTTATTTTGTACATGGTTGTCTTCAAAATTTGTGAAATTATCTCACCATCTCACACTTCACTGCAACTACTGAGGAGTCCGTTATTTGTAAGTAGTGACCGTTTCTTTACAGCAACTGAATTTGGCGAAGAAATGCACTATGTTGAACACAAATCAGCAGTTTTATCTGCATCCAAAAGTTGTTTCATGTTTCGACCAGAACTTCACTTGTGCTGCTGTCAGTGCACACAGAAATGACCACAGTTTAATGTTTTCTTTTTCTTTTTTGCAGAGAAAATAAAGTTAACGTGAGCTATCTGAACTTAGCTAAAAGTAAATACGAGGGCCATGACAAAGCAGACGAAGCACTTGCCTACAGAGAAAACGGCGGAGAGGAATAGAGTTGGCTTCAAATGTGGTGGGCGTTTAGCCACTCTATGAAATATAAACTCATTGTTCGAAACTATCCTGGAGCCATTGCGCATGTGCGGCGCGCGGTGACGAAAGCCGATGGCGCAGCTATTCAGTTGCGCAGCCTTCCAACTTTCTCGACACGAAACAGAGTCGTGTGCGCTTTTACGTCAGGTAGCGTTTCAATAAGTAGGACACAAAGTGGGAAAATTGTTGGGTTATGGGCAGTTTTGCGATGCACCGACGCTCGCGGGACGTTAGCAATTATCACTACCCGACTCGGGCACGGATGTGGGGGACGGGCGACCTCAGCAGTTAAGTCTCAGAGCCATTTGAACCATTTTTTAAAATCATTACCAGAATCAAGTACGTCGAAGTGTTGCAACTGAAATAAAATTCAGAGTACTGACACCGTCAGAGCTACTGAGGAAAGTACGTACTAGAAGAAATAGTATGACGTCTAAGGTTAACAATTGGTAAATGCTCTGAAGTCATCGTGAAGATACTGTTGAAATTTATATTTCGGTAAAGAGACAGCTGTGCCACTGCGTAAATTATACAACGAATACCACGTGGACTTAACTGGCGAAAATAAAAAGTTTAATCACTTTGTGTTCAAAAGTATCCGGACACCGGGCTGGAAATGATTTACAAGTTCGTGGCTCCCGCCATCGGTAATGCTGGAATTCAATATGGTGTTGGTCCACCCTTAGCTTTGATGACAGCTTTCACTTTCGCAGGCATACGCACGTGCTGAAAGATTTCTTGAGGAATGGCAGCCCATTCTTCACGGAGTGCTGCACTGAGGAGAGAGAACGGTGTCGGTCGGTGACGCATGGCCCGAAGTCGGCGTTCCAAAACATGGCAAAGGCATTCTAAAGGATTCAGGTCAGGATTCTGGACAGCCCAGTCCATCATAGGGATGTTATCGTCGTGTAACCACTCCGCCACAAGCCGTGCATTATGAACAGGTGCTTGATCGTGTTGAAAGATGCAATCGCTATCACCGAATTGCTCTTCAAAAGTAGGAAGCAAAAAGGTGTTTAAAACATCAATGTATGCCGGTGCTGAGGTAGTGCCATGAAAAACAACATCAATGTAAAACACGACCACACCTTAACACCACTGCCTCGTAATTTTACTGTTGACACTAACACTCTGTCAGATGACGTTCAACGGGCATTCGCCATATACACACCCTGCCATCGGATCGCCACATTGTGTACCGTGATTCATCACTTCACACAACGTTTTTCCACTGTTCAATCGTCCTATGTTTACGCTCCTTACAACAAGCGATGCGTCTTTTCAAATTAACCGGCGTGATATGTAGCTTACCGGCAGCCGCTCGATCATTAAATCCAAGTTTTCTCACCTCCCGTCTGTCATAGTACTTACAGTGAATCTTGATGCAGTTTGGAATTCCTGTATGATGGTCTGGATAGATGCCAGACTGTTATATATTACTACCCTCTTCAACTGTCTGCGTTCTCTGTCTGTCAACAGATGAGGTCGGCCTGTACGCTTTTGTGCTGTGCGTGTCCCTTCACATTTCCATCGGAAACCGTGGATCCAAGGATGTTTACGAGTGTGGAAATGTCGCGTGTTACCCTTCCTGCTTTCAACACACACGAAAGTTCCCTCCGCTATGTAGAGGCTCTTATGTCCCGTCATAAAAGAATGTCTTGTGAATGAATCGAGCACTATGATTGACTCTTATCGAATTTACCCTCTGAATCACTGATTTGATCGGTGTGGAAGCACCATCTGCCTTTTCTTTCTTCCTGCAGATGAGAATTTCACTGGGAAGAAAACTATTTTATACAGATAGGCATATTGCATCGACAATTAAACCCTAAAAAGTGCCACTACATATCGTCAAACACAGAAAGACTTTTACTCAATTACACTGCTCTCCCGCCGAGGAAAGGAGCTTGAACATTAGGACGTGAAACTGATCTCTGGCCCAACATTATATCACCGCATACTATGTCGATGTAGTAAACATACAATTCCTATCCTGCACCATACAAAGTCAGCCCTTTTACATCATTTGTACATATACCGCGAAGACAGACAGCGCAGTATGTACACTCTCAGCACTAGGTATTTACCGTGAGGTAGGGCTGGCATCCACGCCCGACTGGTGGCAAGAGCACTCTCAGCAGTCCGAAATCACTCTCACAACTGCTCTACAAATTCGGGCTTGCTTCCCTTCGGCACAAACGCGTGACTGTTTGTGGTACAGATCTGCTTGCTTGCTTGCTTGCGTTTCTACACCCATCTCTAGATTCTGGGATTACAAGAACACATGTATTTTCGCATGCTTTGCCATGATATTATACCATTTTCGCGGTGCTTCTCGGTAGCAAGCACACAGCAGTAGCCTACCGATCGCTCGCGCAACATAATTCCGCAGATATAGACTGGAAATTATTTCTCTACAAACCCGAAACTTTAACGCTTACCACGTCTGAGAGGACCTTTACGTGAGAACTCTAAACAAATAGCGGGAACTGATATTTCCACTCCCTATAACTTACAAGGTCAACTAAGTTGTCTAGAGAACCGGCAAACGTGTCTTTCACAAGCTAGACGCATATGCCACACTCGATCTTCTATCAACTAAATAAAGGCGCGAAATGTGCAGAAACAGTCAACTGAACGATTTACATAGGAGGTAATAACGGTCCATGCACCTCCATATTCAATCTTCTCAAATTTCCACATGATCACGAAGGCTATCAAACACATACTAAGTATGTCTAGAGGACAACACGGTTAATTCATCTACATTCCTACACTCTAACAGACCTCTCCATTTTGACAGCTCCTACTGTTAACGGGAAACGTGAATCACTCCCGCACAGGTCACCGGTGCTGCAGGCCCAGCACGCACACATAGAATCAATCACCCTAAGAAATCGGTCACATATATATTTTATCCCTGTATATGCAACTAAATGTCACGATCGCAGTCTCTCTTCAATGACATTCGACAATGAGCGAAGCATCGGAAATACACACTATTGACAGCTGTGGCTCTTGAAAAAGAAATATCAGTACCATTCTCATGACGTGACACTCTTCCCTTTGCTATCGCAGTACATAGTCATTTCCTTTGCATATGTCGGAACACATACTTTATAAGCCTGATGCTCAAAGCGAAGCTATCACGCACCCCATACTACTAAGTATAATACTTCATCAATAACTGATCACTCGCGATACGAAATAATACTGACCGAAAATCAGCTATGGGTGGACATGTCTTATGATTTTTTCTTGCGAGTGCCACCACCACGTCTTAGAAAAGGATGTTTAATCGTCTTATAGGATGTTTAATCGTCTTATAAACTGCCACATGTTAAAAAACCCGATCCCAACAACTACTGTATGTATGTATGTTACTGTCACAAGTGGTCTTGGTTCTGCATGTACACACAATTACCAATGTCGAAAGCTATACACGCTTTATAAATCCGTGTATGGATGTTACATACGAATCACATGAGTTTTCCAGACAAATACCTAGACAATGTTCAACTTACAAAGCGCCAGATGTTAAAAAACCCAATCCCAACAACTACTGTATGTTACTGTCCCAAGCGGCCTTGGTTCTTCAGGTGCACACAAGTATCCATGTTAAAAACTATACCGGCTTTATAAATCCATGTATGGCATTACCTAAAAATGACGTGGTTTTTCCAGACAAATACTGTGACACTGAATATACACTCCTGGAAATTTAAATAAGAACACCGTGAATTCATTGTCCAAGGAAGGGGAAACTTTATTGACACATTCCTGGGGTCAGATACATCACATGATCACACTGACAGAACCACAGGCACATAGACACAGGCAACAGAGCATGCACAATGTCGCCACTAGTACAGTGTATATCCACCTTTCGCAGCAATGCAGGCTGCTATTCTCCCATGGAGACGATCGTAGAGATGCTGGATGTAGTCATGTGGAATGGCTTGCCATGCCATTTCCACCTGGCGCCTCAGTTGGACCAGTGTTCGTGCTGGACGTGCAGACCGCGTGAGACGACGCTTCATCCAGTCCCAAACATGCTCAATGGGGGACAGATCCGGAGATCTTGCTGGCCAGGGTAGTTTACACCTTCTAGAGCACGTTGGGTGGCACGGGATACATGCGGACGTGCATTGTCCTGTTGGAACAGCAAGTTCCCTTGCCGGTCTAGGAATGGTAGAACGATGGGTTCGATGACGGTTTGGATGCACTATTCAGTGTCCCCTCGACGATCACCAGAGGTGTACGGCCAGTGTAGGAGATCGCTCCCCACACCATGATGCCGGGTGTTGGCCCTGTGTGCCTCGGTCGTATGCAGTCCTGATTGTGGCGCTCACCTGCACGGCGCCAAACACGCATAGGACCATCATTGGCACCAAGGCAGAAGCGACTCTCATCGCTGAAGACGAGACGTCTCCATTGTCCCTCCATTCACGCCTGTCGCGACACCACTGGAGGCGGGCTGCACGATGTTGGGGCGTGAGCGGAAGACGGCCTAACGGTGTGCGGGACCGTAGCCCAGCTTCATGGAGACGGTTTCGAATGGTCCTCGCCGATACCCCAGGAGCAACAGTGTCCCTAATTTGCTGGGAAGTGGCGGTGCGGTCCCCTACGGCACTGCGTAGGATCCTACGGTCTGACACACCGGTGTCAATGTTTTTTTTTCCATTTCCAGGAGTGTAGATGGTGATCGCCGTAATGTATATTATCACACCAGCATTGCGGTTACAGATCGCTGACAGTGCACCCTCGTAATAAAATTTTCTATATTCAGTGTTGGAGTCAGGACTCCATGGCGACCACACTGTTTCCCACCATTCCCCCCACCATCTTGGATTACCCCGCAGAAGTGATTAGAGCACCCTCTGGCGGTGGTACTGTGTACTACTTCAGGTGACGTGCAGACCCCATGGCGACCACACTCCATGGTGGTAGTGCCTCTAATTGTTTAAATAAAATAGCACATGCAAAATAGTAAAGACTGATGTCCAACATTGGTCGAGTCCTTTACCCGCAAATGTCTAGGAGGAGGCGGCGGTCGGGTCTGTCAGGTTAGTGGAGTTGAGGTTTTGTTCCTGTCATTTTCTTAGGTTAGTAGAGTTACCCCAAGTGACCTATTTCACAGTCAACATTCAAACTTGGCGCCAGTTCGTAGGAAGAGGTGATGGTCAGGTGACTTAGGTTAGTGGAGGTAGCCCAATGACCTACCTTCCCGCGATTTTCTTAAGTTAGTAGAGATAACTTTGGTGTGATGCATTATCCTGTTGGAATTTGGACTTCCCGCCTTTTTTCTGGGGGAGGGGACAGGGGGGGGGGGGGGGGTTGGGTTAGTGGAGGTAGCCTAATGGACCTATTGTCCCGCCAAAATTCAACCATCCCGCCAAAATCCCCCATCGTGGATGACGTCAAGGCCGCCATCTTGGATAACGGTATTTTGGCCCAGTACCGCCTTCGCCCAATACTGACATTGACTGTGGGTATTGTATCACAGATACAGTCCCTTTGACTAAATCTGGGCAAATATGTAAACAACCATGCACGAGCAGCGCCTATTAGATGGGACTCCGACAGCCGATCAGTTCCAGTCGTTCCACCAGGAAGGAGTTAATCGGCTCATGTTGTCTGTAGTTCAACCATGCTTGGACGGTCAATACCGCGGTTCGATCGCATCCGCATTGTTACATTGTGCCAAGAAGGTCTCTCAACGAGGGAAGTGTCCAGGTGTCTCAGACTGAACGAAAGCGATGTTGTTCGGACATGGAGGAGATACAGAGAGAGAGACAGGAAATGTCGATGAAATGCCTCACTCATGCGGCTCAAGGGCTAATACTGCAATGGATGATCGCTGCCTATGGATCATGGTACGGAGGAACCCTGGCAGCGACGCCACCATGTTGAATAATGCTTTTGGTGCAGCCACGGGAGGTCGTGTTACGACTCAGACTGTGCGCAATAGGCTGCATGATGTGCAACTTCACTCCCAACGTCCATGGCGAGGTCCATCTTTGCAACCACGACACCATGAAGCACGGTACAGATAGGTCTAACAACATGCCGAATGGACCGCTCAGGAGTGTCGCATAAGCCTTCAACCATACAATCGTCAGAGACGTGTTTGGAGGCAACCCCGTCAGGATGATCGCCTTAGACCGATTGTCCAGTGAGTACAGCAAGATGGAGGTTCCCTGCTGTTTTGGGGTGGCATTATGTGCTGCCGACGTACGCCGCTGGTGGTCATGGAAGGCGCTGTAACGTCTGTACGATAAATGAATGCCATTCTCTGAGTGATAGTGCATCCATATCGGCAGCATATTGGCGAGGCATTCGTTTTCATGGACGACTATTCGCGCCCCCATCGAGCACATCTTGTGAATGACTTCCTTCAGGATAACGACATCACCTGACTGGAGTGGACAGAATGTTCTCCAGACATGAACCCTATTGAACACGCCTGGGATAGATTGAAAAGGGCTCTTTATGGACGATGGGACCCACTAACCACTCTGAGGGATCTACCCCAAATCGACGTTGATGAGTGGGATGATCTGGACCAATAGTGCCTTGATGAACTTGTAGACAGTATGCCACGACGAATATAGGCACGCATCACTGCAAGAGAACGGTCTACTGGGTATTAGAGGTATCCGTGTGTAAAGCGATCTGGACCACCACATCTGAAGGTCTCGCTGTACGATGGTACAACATGCAATATGTTCTTTTCATGAGCAATAAAAAGGGCAGAAATGATGTTTATGTTGATCTCTGTTCCAATTTTCTGTACAGGTTCCAGAACTCTCATAACCGAGGTAATGCAAAACTTTTTTTGATGTGTGTATGTGCCAAATGGTAACATGAGCGAGATAATATGACAAACTTTTTACTTATTTTACTAATGATGGTATCTGCTATTTTTTGGGATCTTAATGACTCCAAAATTATTTAAAAGCGTGGGAATCATAATAAACTCGCTGTCACCCACAGGTGTGCTCACGTATCAGTACCTTATGATTTATGACTGTTAGCAAGTAAGCTACTGCACGTGCAATAATGTCAGCTGCCCTCACGTGCCTGTCTGTCTGGATGAGCACAGCTGTTGACGTCACCTCCCTCCACAACTCCTCCGAGGTGCGATGACATGCCACGCATGGCTGTGCCGCCGAGCGTTGCGTGCAAAAGAGCGTGTGCGCGTATGCTATGCAACGTGCACATTATGCAACAAAGGTAATAATTTTTAGCATAGTTTATTTTCATTGATGCAAAATAAAACGCACCATTCCTGACTTCACTCTCTTAAAGGTCGATTATTTTTTCTACTTTCTAAAGCAGCCTTTGGGTCTTCCTCGTCGCCTAAGATATGTTCCTGTCAAATTTCATGAAAATTGGTTCAGATGTTTGCAGTGGGAACATAACCAACACAGCTAATTTTCCATTTCATTATATTTATATAATGTTATGGATTAAACAAGTTTAGATATGTACTAGGTGTTCGGAAATTCCCATTAAAAATTTCTAGGACTTGTAGAGGGGAGTGAATAAATAATATTTTCAATAGTAACCTATGTTCGGAAATGAACCGTTTACATTCTACCACGATTTCAATTTCAATGTTTAACTCATCCACTTCAGCTTGAGGAAGTGATTTAGGCGTGACAGTACAATTACCAGGTAACAATTCGAAAGGGAACGTAATGAAATATCCATGTAAAACTTCAGCACATTTGCTTCTATTCATAATTAAACATTGTGTGTTTACATTATTCCAAAGCACAAAAGAACCCAGTGTACAATACGTACATAGCGTAATGTTTACTTGTTAATTCAAACAAATATCCTTAAATGATAATTCGGTATTTCCTTATGTTGTTGCCTTTCGAATTTTTGTATAATAATTGTACAGCATCACGCCTAATTCAGTCCCCCAAGCAGACGTGGATAAGTTGAACATCTTAATTAAAACCGTTGCAGAACGGTGTAAGGTGGCAGAATAAATGAAGGTCAGATTCTTACATGAGAGCTTTATACATCACAACGGGAAGGTGAATATGGCACCTAACTTATTTCGTAGATAATGAGCAAATTTGCCTAGCAGTATGTAATGCAAAAAGGGATCACATTCAATCGATGGTAATTAACACTCCGTTCCTATAATGCATGTTTGAGCAGAAGGTGAAACAAGTAGCGAGAGGCGTTTTAGTTTGAAATTCAGAGGGACGACGCAGAGGCAAGGCCATGCTATAATGGGTACCATGGAAACCACTTAATGGGGTGTCCTAGGCGGAAAGTCAACGACCGACCAGGTGACCGAGACGGGGAGAGCGAGTGTAATGGTCCATCTGAGGGCGGACAGGAAAGAAAGCTTTTAGAAAACTGCGTTTCGGAATTCCACATGGATATGAAACAAGACCAGTGACGCATTTTGCATCACGTGTCTAACGAGTGGTACATACATGAGAGGGTCAACGTAGTGGAATGGGCGGAAACGCGCTAGGAAGGAGAAAAGAGCGAAAGTTTCGACGCAATTTAATGGAAGGGACCTTGCGATTGGTAGAGAGAGTTACCATAAAATAAGAGGAACCTTCCTGTTGGTCGAAAAAAGCCGTGATGTGAAGAACGAAAGAACCCAGAGGGGGAGACAGTTCTGCTATGAGTAAGACAAGACGGAAATTTTCGAGGACTCTTCTCTGAACCGGCGTCAAGTGCAGAATGGAGCGCATACGCTTTGTACGACACAAAGGACTAATTTGTGTGAACACTGCGTTCAAAGCGGTGATATCCAGCTAGAAATTAGCTGTAGCATCGTTTAGCTCCAACTGTGGAGAAAAGAACCAGTCAGTTAGTTAATTGTTCTTGCGAGAACTGAGAGGGCATTGTAATATGCAGGCTGCTCCAACCACGCGCGTGTATATCGCCACATTCTAAGACTAGGTATGAGTACATGTTCTCTCTCATAACGAAAACATAGGGAAACTTTCTACTGGAAATTTTAGTAAAGGTGTAATTAGTTTTATAGGAATTTCTTCAGAAGAGAGCGACCTAGGAGACGACAGCTCATCGCAGCTTAAGGTACATATCACATGCAGAGGCATAAACTGGTTAGTTCACGAACTTGCGTCCACTGTAAACTTGAGCGACTTTGGGTAATATTTCGCTCAATTTGTCACATAACTAACCATCCACTGTAGACTTGATTGTCATCCTAAAAATAGTACCGAACCGGAATCAGACGATGTTCGTAGTACTGACCAACATCGTAACGTAAGTGTAGGAAAATTTTTGTAAAGAAACTTCTCGTTAAACTTTAATATTGTTGTGTTTAGGATTATTTCACTTTTTGATGTTGACGAGATGCATTATCCTGACAACTGTGTTTTTGTTGTCACATTGAAAACTGTGTAAAGCGTGTATTTTTGTGTTAATATTGCGACATTAAACATGTCATTTAAACTTACACATTTGTCTTCAGTCGTAGAATAAGTAAACCAAAAATATTGCACCTTCCAACGGAAAGGATACACTTCCGGAGATGGGCTCCTGTTCAAATATATTATGTACCCACAGCCCTCTGCCAAGTCCTAGAAACCTGTAACGGGAATTTCCGAACACATTGTATAAGCATTGTATTCATGACGTTAAACCGTATTATGCGGAACATATCAAGGAATAAAAGCATTTCTCAAATATGATACAATTCAAAAGTGAAAGAATAAATATTTTTGCCAAAGAGTAATTACTGTTCCATATTTCGCTTTCTACTCTTCAGATCAACAAAAATCTTGAATCACACACTTTCTAAAGTATCCCGTGTTTTTCCTCAACGCTCAAGCTATTATCTACATCCAAGTAACAGACAGACATACTTTCGCATTTATGATATTAGTGAGGATAGTATAGTCCATGGCGAACGTAAGTCATTAAGAAAATTTAAAAATTCGGTGTAGGGCTATTTATCTTATCAGACTGGTACCAACTGTTTCATAGTACTTTATTTGCATTACATTACAAATACTTTCGTCGCGGGAAGCAAACGTTCTCAATAAAAGCGTCAATTTATGTACAGGAAGTTTTATAGCGTAAAATGTCAACGTCGTGTGACTAGGGCCTCCCGGCGGGTAGACGGTTCACCGGTTGCAAATCTTTCTATCTGACGCCACTTCGGCGACTTGCGCGTTGATGGGGATGAAATGATGATGAATAGGAGAAAATCGTCGACTCAGACGGGAATCGAACTTGGGCCCTTAGGATCGACATTCTGTCACGCTGAACACTCGGGTACCGGGGGCGGACTTTGTAGCGTAAAGGTGTAGGAAACATAGAAAGTATAAGGCAGAAACACTACTACAGAATACAGCAGATCTAGAGAATACTGGTTAGCTTACTATGGTTACAAAGTCATTATGGGAGAGCTCAGGAATTCAATGACAGTCTATGACCCGCGCAGCTTCAGAAATGGCGAAAGAAATGAATGACTATGCCTGAGCCGCCACAGGAATTGTAAATGTCATATGATCGGCTTCAAGTGATTTTTAAAACCGGGAATATTGTCAGTTGCAAGTAAGCGACCTACATGAAAAAATGATTTATTTCGTAACAATCCCTTACAAATATGAAATATTCACATTATTGGTGTCAGTAGCGAGCTACCATCCTCAGATGTGACTAATCCGTTGAAAATCAGCGTAAAATATGTAAACGTTACAGTTAAGCACAGACAAAACTGAGTCTCTTTTTTACCATGTGATGATATTATGGCATTCATTGACGTATTTTAGAGTTAATGATCAAGCGTCTAACTGTATTACTATAATAGTTACAGATATTAACGATGCTTTTTAAGCGGATTAATCGTATCTGAAGATAGCAACTTGTTGCCGACACAGCGAATATTAGATATTTTGAAGCTATCTGACGTTATGAATTATTCCAGTGCTGCATGTGTGGCGTACCTCTAGTAACCAGAAGCTCTGGTAGAGGACGACATACTAAGAACGATTTCACTAAAAAAAAAAGGCTCCTGTCTGTTCCAAATACGGGCGTATATATCATTCCACGACTACAGCGAAATAAGCGGTCCCATAAATCCTTAAAATTGCCGCCATTCTTTAGGCTGCGACAGTCTGGGAGGGCTCCTTAGTAGAAGGATTCGGTGGAGGAGGAGGAGGAGGAGGAGGAGGAGGAGGAGGAGGAGGGGGAGGAGGAGGGTGGGGGAGGGGGTTCATGGAAGACAGGAGGACGGCTGGCTCGCCTTAGTGAAGAGCGGAAGCGCGCGTGTAGGCAGGGACAGGCCGCAGCGGCGCAGACACGGGGCGGCTCCGAGCCGCAGGAGAGCCAGGTGCGCAGAAAAAAAAGAGGTATCCACAGCAGTCCAGACGACGACCTACCGCTCACCCACGGAAGTCACGCGTGCTAACTACTCTCCTCTGGTGTTACTTTTAATTAACGTTTACGCCCGTTCTTCTGGACAACAGCATATGGTTGTTGTTGTTGTTGTTGTTGTTGTTGTTGTCTTCAGTCCTGAGACTGGTTTGATGCAGCTCTCCGTGCTACTCTATCCTGTGCAAGATTCTTCATCTCGCAGTACCTACTGCAACCTACATCCTTTTAAATCTGCTTGGTGTATTCATCTCTTTGTCTCCCTCTACGATTTTTACCCTCCACGCTGCCCTTCAATACTAAATTTGTGATCCCTTGATGCCTCAGAACATGTCCTTCCAACCGATCCCTTCTTCTAGTCAAGTTATGCCACAAACTTCTCTTCTCCCCAATCCTATTCAATACCTCCTCATTAGTTATATGATCTACCCATCTAATCTTCAGCTTTCCTCTGTAGCACCACATTTCGAAAGCTTTTATTCTCTTCTTGTCCAAACTATTTATCATCCATGTTTCACTTCCATACATAGCTACACTCCATACAAATACTTTCAGACACGACTTCCTGACACTTAAATCTGTACTCGATGTTAACAAATTTCTCTTCTTCAGAAACGCTTTCCTTGCCATTGCCAGTCTACATTTTATATCCTCTCTACTTCGACCATCATCAGTTATTTTGCTCCCCAAATATCAAAACTCCTTTACTACTTTAAGTGTCTCATTTCCTAATCTAATTCCCTCAGCATCGCCCGACTACATTCTATTATTCTCGTTTTGCTTTTGTTGATGTTCATCTTATATCCTCCTTTCAAGACACTATCCATTCCGTTCAACTGCTCTTCCAAGTCCTTTGCTGTCTCTGACAGAATTACGAAGTCATCGGCGAACCTCAAAATTTTTATTTGTTCTCCATGGATTTTAATACCTACTCCGAATTTTTCTTTTGTTTCCTTTACTGCTTGCTCAATATACAGATTGAGTAACTTCGGGAAGAGGCTGTAACTCTGTCTTACTCCCTTCCCAACCACTGCTTCCCTTTCACGTCCCTCGACTCTTGTAACTCCCATCTGGTTTCTGTACATATTGTAAATAGACTTTCGCTCCCTGTATCTTACCCCTGCCACCTTTAGAATTTGAAAGAGAGTATTCCAGTCAACATTGTCAAAAGCTTTCTCTATGTCTACAAATGCTAGAAACGTAGGTTTGCCTTTCCTTAATCTTTCTTCTAAGATAAGTCGTAAGGTCAGTATTGCCTCAAGTGTTCCAGTATTTCTACGGAATCCAAACTGATCTACCCCGAGGGCGGCTTCTACTAGTCTTTCCATTCGTCTGTAAAGAATTTGTGTTAGTATTTTGCAGCTGTGGCGTATTAAACTCATTGTTCGGTAATTTTCACACCTGTCAATACCTGCTTTCTTTGGGATTGGAATTATTATATTCTTCTTGAAGTCTGAGGGTATTTCGCCTGTTTCATACATCTTGCTCACCAGATGGTACAGTTTTGTCATGACTGGCTCTCCCGAGGCCGTCGGTAGTTCCAATGGAATGTTGTCTACTCCGGGGGCCTTGTTTCGACTCAGGTGTTTCAGAGCTCTGTCAAACTCTTCACGCAGTATCATATCTCCCATTTCATCTTCATCTACATCCTCTTCCATTTCCATAATATTGTCCTCAAGTGCATCGCCCTTGTATAGACCCTATATATACTCCTTCCACCTTTCTGCTTTCCCTTCTTTGCTTAGAACTGGGTTTTCATCTAAGCTCTTGATATTCATACAAGTGGTACTCTTTTCTCCAAAGGTCTCTTTAATTTTCCTGTAGGCAGTATCTATCTTACCCCTAGTGAGATAAGCCTCTACATCCTTACATTTGTCCTCTAGCCATCCCTGCTTAGCCATTTTGCACTTCCTGTCGATCTCATTTTTGAGACGTTTGTATTCCTTTTTGCCTACTTCATTTACTGCTTTTTTATATTTTCTCCTTTCATCAATTAAATTCAATATTTCTTCTGTTACCCAAGGATTTCTGCTAGCCCTCGTCTTTGTACCTACTTGATCCTTTGCTGCCTTCACTACTTCATCCCTCAAAGCTACCCATTCTTCTTCTACTGTATTTCTTTCCCCCATTTCTGTCAATTGTTCCCTTATGCTCTCCCTGAAACTCTATACAACCTCTGGTTCTTTCAGTTTATCCAGGTCCCATCTCCTTAAATTCCCACCTTTTTGCAGTTTCTTCAGTTTTAATCTACAGTTCATAACCAGTAGATTGTGGTCAGAGTCCACATCTGCCCCTGGAAATGTCTTACAATTTAAAACCTGGTTCCTAAATCTCTGTCTTACCATGATATAAGCTATCTGATACCTTTTAGTATCTCCAGGGTTCTTCCATGTATACAACCTTCTTTCATGATTCTGAAACCAAGTGTTAGCTTTGATTAAGTTGTGCTCTGTGCAAAATTCTACCAGGCGGCTTCCTCTTTCATTTCTTAGCCCCAATCTATATTAACCTAGTACGTTTCCTTCTCTCCGTTTTCCTTCACTCGAATTCCAGTCACCCATGACTATTAAATTTTCGTCTCCCTTCACTACTTGAATAATTTCTTTTATTTCATCATACATTTCTTAAATTTCTTCGTCATCTGCAGAGCTAGTTGGCATATAAACTTGTACTACTGTAGTAGGTGTGGGCTTCGTATCTATCTTTGCCACAATAATCCGTTCTCTATGCTGTTTGTAGTAGCTTACCCGTAATCCTATTTATTATTAAAGCTACTCCTGCATTATCCCTATTTGATTTTGTGTTTATAACCCTGTAGTCACCTGACCAGAAGTCTTGTTCCTCCTGCCACCGAATTTGACTAATTCCCACTTTATCGAACTTTAACCTATCCATTTCCCTTTTTAAATTTTCTAACCTACTTGCCCGATTAAGGGATCTGACATTCCACGCTCCGATCCGTAGAACGCCAGTTTTCTTTCTCCTGATAACGGCATCGTCTTGAGTAGTTCCAGCCCGGAGATCCGAATGGGGGACTATTTTACCTCCGGAATATTTTACCCAAGAGGACGCCATCATCATTTAATCATACAGTAAAGCTGCGTGCCCTCGGGAAAAATTACGTCCGTAGTTTCCCCTCAGCATTTGGAACGAAGCACAAATAAATCGGAGTTGTGGTTGATGCTCTATGGACGTGCCTGACACCTGGAGGTCAAGGTGTGAGCCACGCCCCCAGCGGCTCCGTCCCACGCAGTAGAGGGCGGCGGCAGGCCCCTCCCCCTCCCTGCACCTGGAGCCGCACCTCCGTTCAGCGAGGCCCATCCTGGTTTCTGTCCTACTAGCTCGACTCTGTTCTTGGTGCCTTATTTACAGCGAGTCTTCGTACGCTTGGAGAAATACACGTTCTGTTCGCAGTGCCGCCCTGTTCGGCGCTCAGTGCCGCTGCTGCCCCTGTTCCCTACTGCGGCAGCTGGCGCACCACTCCGTAGCCCACCTCTCCTTACAGGTGAGCACGGAATTGTACACAGCGCTACTGCTTCTCCTTTTCCCTCCCAGTGTCATTATTCTCCGTTCCGCGGAGGAGTTTCAAGATCTTATCACGCTGTATCACGTGACACACCAAAGTCACAATTCGCATGAGCCAGCGTTGGGGAGATCGCCTCGTAGTAGAGTGCGCGCACAGAGACTTGTACTTGAGCAGCGTGAAGACGGGGCTGTCAGCGGGAACAGTGGCCGCTGGCTGAGGGCAGCCGACTGCTTCCGGTGGGGCACTCTTAGCAGTTGGACCGAAGTGTCGTCGCGCACCAACACCCAAAAGTTCCCTTCACATATATTCTCGATTTTACAAAATACTTTTGCACTGCCATTTACTGACATGAAAACACAACGAAAACAGTCGTGTGTGTGTAGCTGAGCGTATAACGCCACGTACGAAACATTTCTCCTCTTTTATAACTGACCCCGTATAGGTCGTTATGCAGTTTAATAAACAAATTTCAGATCTTTATGCAGCACATCTCCTCCTTGCTGTTGCGCTGTCCTTAAAACGACGAAAGAACGTGTTCTGGTACCGCGCACCGCGGAATTTGAATCCCCGCCAGACGTCATGGACGTCGAAGCCCCCTGGAGCTCTCTGCACCGTCGCGCCGTAAGCTGTGGCGGCGCGCGCCTCCTGGCCCGCATTTACAGTGAGGGCGCCACAGTCGAACTCGTGGTTGCAGCGGCCAATAGCGGCGACCACAATCGAGTACTGAAGCGCCAGCCTCTCGCTCTGCCTCCCAGTCTAATCTTTCGTACGTCTCTAGACACAGCGCCTCGCGTCAGATAGCTTGCCTACTTTCTTGTTGACCGTACGAGTGCTTGTGGTTGTTAGGTTTCCTTGGGACTGCGTTGTGTCGATCTTGTTGTTATTGTTGTTGTTGTTCGTTCTGTCCTTTGTTGGTCGTGTCCGTCCTCTCCCGTTGTGTTGTTGTTGTTGTTGTTGTTCGCGGGCCGCTCCGCTCCGCTTTCCGTAACTTCAACCCCTCGACCGTTGCGATGTATGAACTTCCTCGAAAGCCCAGAAAAAAACCCACACAGAACTTGTGTGGGTGGTGCTATGTCACAGGGGGAGCAACGTGAAATCATTTAAAGTTATGCTACGAATGTTATCATAATGACAAGGGGTCAGATAATGAGGAAGTGTTGGGAGTACGACGAAGGAGGCATACACATGATGATTTTTGAGGATATTTGTGTAGAAATGGACCGAAATATCCAACGGAAACATTGCGCATGTGTACACACGTACACGTTATTCATAAGTACTTCCGGGGATTGAGAGAAAGCTTCTACACATGCAAAAAATGGCATAATCAGTGAATAGAGAATTTCTACACGTTTCGTGTCTTAATACACACCGTGACGTAGTTCCAGAGCGCGTTACAAAGGGATAGGCCTGTCAGAACACGTACAAAGGTTACCCGTTCCATACTGCTGCTTCAACACAGTCGGCGCCTTCAGCCTGACGACCCAGTCAAGACACTTCCAGGGCGGGCCGCCGGCAGACCTCCTTGGCACCCAGCTGCAGGGAGCCGTAGCAGTCGCACGCACGTACTGATGTTTGTCGCCTCACAAATGCTGCCCATACAGATCGGCTGGCATCTGTGTTAACATCTTGCACACGTGCTCTATGCACTCTTATCTCTCTCTCTGTATGTCCTGTAATTGTCACGCGCTCATCTTTTGGAACGCCAGAGGTACTTGTGAGGAACACAGCAAGCGCGCGCTTGCGTGTGCGTGTATGTGTGTGTCTACATCGTGCGCCGAAACTATTAGTCCGAATTAATACAAATTAATCAAAATAAGTATATTTAGTTATGGTACATATGTTCCTTGATGGTAGTTTGTGATGCTAGGACGATTTTCACAGAAGGTAGGTTACATGCTCGTTACAGCATTGATATTCACAGGAGCTGCTCGAATGCGCGGCCACTGGTCTGTATGCTCGCAGTACATCGTCGGGCTACTGACTCTCCTATCCGTTACAATATTCGTCACACGTCTGCAGTGGTACCACTGTAAGGCGTGTTTTTTTTCTGTTGTTATTGTCAAATCACAATTTATGAAAGAAGTTTATATTTCATTAATAGGATTAAGTAGGAATGATTAATATTTGTCATGTTGCAAATAATTGTGGTAGCAGGGAATGTCTGCACCAGAAACCATTGCTGGCAGGAGAGACCGCACTTTAGCTTTCGTAGGAAGTCTGTAGTAAGCGAGATGTGAAGCGAGTCGGTAGCAGGTCTGAAGCGACAGGTTGAGAGGAGCAGCGTGCCTGCCAGCCACTAGCTATGATTTACAACATATTATAAACGGATGTACAGAGACATCAGCTAACTATTATCGTAAGACGAACTAGTATTATTGAATTATTTTCATTGGGAAACTCAAGACTACTGAAGGTATGTTTGCGGAATGCTAGTTGTAAGATTATTGTAAAAAGTAAGTCCCATTTGAACGTTTGTAAAATCATGTCATTATCAACAGTAAATATTTGAAGCGTTTTCAGAATATAATTAATTTTTGCCAGCAATGTTGCATTACTGATTATAATCCATCCCAAAAACCATCAACATAAAACTTTGCAAAAATTTTATTGTTGTCAAGAAAAAGCGTAACTATGAATTACGTAACTTCAGTCAAATTAAAGAATAACGTCAGCTTTGCTAATAAAGAATAGTGTCAGCTTTGGTAAGAAATAAAGCCACTTATTATGACAGCCCACCAGCAGTTAGTAGAGTATAGTAAAACAGAGTAAGTATATTCATGTCGCAGTTCGATGCAGCACTCAGATAGCGATCCAGTAACAGTAAAGAAGGTAAGGAGTAGTTTTGGGTTATTGCAGGTAACGGCTGAGGGCCACACGACGACGACACATGCTACGTTTCGTCGAAATAATCTCAAAATCACGTTTAAAATACAGCAATTAAAATTGTATGCGAAGATTGACAAAGAGAATAAATTTCAAAGGGAAGATTTCATTTGTTCTTATTAAGCAAGAGATAGAAATCCTAAGGAAAGGTTTCATAGTTTATTGTAAAAGGGAAGGTTATCATCAACAAAAGTATAGAGGAGACGGGATGGTTTCACCACCAGCGACGGCAGTTCTAGCAACGAAGCCTTCTCTTGTTTTACACACCAGCTGCTTCACACCCCGTGCCCGCAGAGGGAGGAATGCAGGCACCTGAGGTGGAGTACCCGTGTGGCCAGGACACCGGCCACGTCGCCGGTCCCCGACGGCGGCTCTCGGATGATTTCTCACAGCAATGCTCAAATAGGCTGCCGTCCCGTCGTGCTGCAGGGACATCCTCTGTCTGACACCCAGAAGTACGTCAGAAGCAATTCTGGCAACACATTTTCCACAAAGACGCGGTATCTACGTCCGCTGATGTATGGTCCGATTAACCAATCACTGAGAAGCTTGCATAACATTAACGTGTGTGCCTTGACAAGAAACTGAAATGGGAGAAACAGATGGATGATCGGCTGAAACAGTTGGTCCAGCTACTTCTACTATCAGAGTTACTACAAATTTTTGTGATAAAAGTACCAGCAAATTAGCCTGCGATGCCTGTTTTCATTCACTGCTTCCATATGGCATATTTTGGGGTAGTTCACAATTCAGAGAAAAAGTATTCATTCCACAAAAGCGTGTAATCAGAATAATAGCTGAAGCCCACCCCAGATCACCTTGCAGACATTTATTTAACGAATTCGTCTTATTCACAGCATCTTCGCAAGACATATTCGCTTATGAAATTTATTTTTAATATCCCATCCCAATTAAAAAATAATAACGAAATGCGTAGCCGTAAGAGTAGAACACAGGATGATCTTCATTGTTCTGGGTTAAACCTGATTTTGGCAAAGAAAGAGGTGAATTATGCTGCCACAAAAGTCTTTGGTCATTTGCCAAATAACATGAAAAGGCTGACCGATAGCGAACCGGCATTTAAAAACAAATTAAAAGAATTTCCGAATGAGGATTCTTTCTACACAATAGATAAATTTGTAGATCTGAAGTAGTAACTGTGAAAACAAAAATGTCGTATTCATGATCAGGTTTTCTGAAATTTCACAATTTGTTAATTTCTCCTTCTTCCGCCCCCACCCTCCAAATATAATTTGCTGTAACTCACATTTTTAACGTACCACAATTCGCTAGGATTTAATAACAACAGTATATATATAATGTTACAATAGAATAAGAACTAATTGCTTGCATTAAAATTTAATACGCCGCTTCAGCATTGTTTACCACAATAATAATTTACACTGTATAAAACAAAATAGGGCGGTCACCATTATCAGTTTTTCACTCAGAACCACTACTGTGAATAAATGTCCGCTGACGAGGGCTATGTGGCCGATAGGGTGGCGGAAACGCTGTGTGTGTCGGTCGTTTCCCCATTAAGTCGCGAAAGTCGGTCATCCTGTTTTTCCCCTCTGTCTTTCCTCACCGACTTCGTGTGATTTTGCGGTTCCACCAGTGTAGTGACTGTCTGATTTTTTGTTGACGGGAAGCGTATTGTCCATGTGCCGAAGTTCCTTCGATTTGTGCTGCTTGTAAATTTGTTCATACTCTTCAGTGTCAGTGTAGGCTACAGGTTTTGTGTCAATCAGATCATCATCTACTTTTGTAGATAAGTTAGTGAACTGATCTGAAAGTTCGGCTACTTTATCCGATAGTGAAATTATTTCCTCTGTGTGTTTTTCTGAACCAAGTTTCAGAGTGTCCATTTGTGTTGAAATCGTATCTACTGTGTCCTTTAAGTTTTCCTGGGTTTTTGCAAGTTGCGTAACCGAGTCGGTAGATGCAACTGAGTCAATTTTAGCTTGCAAGGTCTCATGATTTTCATGAACAATAGTTTGCAGTTCTTTTATGGCTGCTTCGTGATTCTGTAATGCATTGTCATGCCGAGAAAAAATAGGTTGAAAATGCTCACAAATTTGTGTTTTTACGTCGTTACAGACTTTTTGACATTTCGATTCAATGTTATGTAACTCATTAGTTAAATCTTAACGTGTTTGTTCAAGCGTGGTGTCTAATTTCCGAAGATTTTGTTCCATTGCGTCTAACTTTTGAAGATTTTGTCCCATTTGTTTCTGATTTTGTTCAAGTGTTGTGTCTAACTTTTGAAGATTTTGCTGTGTTTGTCTCTGATTTTGTTTCATTTGTTGCATTAATTGCAATAATAATGTATTAGTGTCTGGAATCTGTTCCTCTATGCTTTTCGGCGTGCATTTGCACCGGCAACATTCACATTTTGACAAGCAAAAAATGTGTCTTGATTTATTTGAGAAAACGGTGAGGACGCAAAACCTGAATGTACAGTATTTCCTAGATTGTGTCCTGTCATTTCGGATTCCTGACGCGAGCTGTTGCCGACCGATCGATCGATAATGCTTCCCTGTTCACTAATTGTTTCACTGTCTATACCATTATTTGCAGCCCGCTCCATTTCCCTATGCACTATTACCAAATTACTACTTTGAACATTAATTAATTCATTACATGGTGGCGCTAACACACTGCTTTCGTCTTCACTGTCATTTCTCAGTTTACTTTGGAGCCTAGTATTACGTTTTTCACACGTCATTATTGTCACAATATTTCACACGACAACACAGAAAAGCACAATTTGAAGAGCAAATATAAGAGAACACATTAACATAGCAAATAATATCTAGTTAATTGCAAGTGCAGCTGCGAAATACTTGGTGCAAATCTACATGCATGCCACAACTGTTTTACTGTACAACAATGAAAGACTACAACTACAAAGGAGATCCTCTCTACAATCACACACTAGCAATAAACAAAAGCTACACTAATTACACAAACTACAAGAAAAAAAAATCAGAAGATTCCAGTGACGTATCCTAGCAGGGTCGCCATATGAAACGTCCCCTTTGAAAAATTATACAAGACTGTGCTTAAACTGAGAAACAATATTTTTAGCGCAACGCAATCTGACTCAATAATCCCTACAAGAGAATGGCCCTGACTAACATTAACCTATACATTTCACAAATCACTTACCTCACCAAAATCTTGTTTACTCCAACTACTGCAATACAGCGAGCGCCACTACTGCCAGCTAAATAAAAGATTCAAACTACGGAAGGCACTAACTACTGACAGGCACAGTTAGCAAATGAAAGATTTTAATAGAGAACAAACAACGTATTTACCTTAATAGTCATAATATATATAGCAGTTCATGACATCCAGTCTTACAAATTACAAAACTCCGCCATCTCTTTCCCCACGTCCACCACTGCTTCACCACTGCTTCCAGCTGCTGCTGCCCAACACTACAATGGCAGAAAACAATGCCAACCAGCCACAGACTGCACACAGCACAGCCAGTAATTTTCATAAAGAGCGCTACGTGGCGACGGCGTTACCAATATAAGAACCTAAACAGCCTACTTACACCGACTTCAGCTGTGAAATTTCCTCCCCTCTTCTCCAGTTTGGTACCCCGAAAGAAATGGCGTGAAAATCCACCACCTGAATAACTGCCCAGTTATCGACACTAAAATGTAAGTCAGATTTTGGCCGAAAATGTAATGAGAAAGATTATCCAAAGGCCACCTTTGATGGTTGCCTGTTACCTGGAATGAAAAGGGTGTTAAGAGGTAAGTATTTTCAGGACATACATGAGGTGAAACAAAAATCACTTGTTGTGCAACCTTGATACTTTTACTAGATCTTTCCACACGCTTGGAGAGGCCTTAGCCACTGTTTCGTCCATCCCCTTACAAAGAAAGAGAACCGAATTATCCAGATAACAGATTCAGAGATTCATACAGGAGGAGGAATGGCCGCAATCACGAGTCGACTGCATATTGTGACTTAACGAGCACTGCACTCATTTAAATATATGGCCGAAAGAGTCAACCTACAGGAATTAAGAAGCGAACCCTGTCGTCGAGGACCGCGTGCCACAGAGGGCGCACGTTCAGCACGAGGTGGGGAAACTCACAGGCGTCTGTTGAGGCCCAAGCGCTGTAGTGTGCGAGAGAGGCAGACGAGAACCTACAGTGATAGGGAAACCGAGTAGAAGCCCTTTGTGGCCAAGGAGTCGTAGCAGTGTTAACTATGTCGGACCTGAGATCGGCCATAAAGGAAAACATTTATGAAAACTATTTAATTCTGTAGTACTGCAGGGAACCAAGCCACAATAATTTTAATCTGACATCCTCCATAAATTTTCATGGTGATCCCAATAAAACATGAATATTGATCATATCTATAATAGTTTAGGATTTACTGTTAAAGTGAAATTAACAAGTTTTGTAACAAAGAGCTGAACGCTCAAATCTGAACGCTCTGGTCGATCTTAACGATAGACATTTCATATAGAAGCGCATCATTGAAATGACAAATGTAGTAAATATCAACACTATAACTTGATTTGTTTAAAAGATACAGTAAATTTAAATAATCAATATTTTCAGTTAAGCATCAAATCATGATCACCTCCACACAAAACACATTGAACGATGACAGCATGACACCTCATTGAATCATTAGGAAGTATGATATTTGTTGTAAAGTTTAGAGCATAATAGTTACTTTCGTTCTTTATTTATTTATCACTAAACACATTGGTGCAAGGCTACTGGCCGTGACATTCAAAGTTAAGAAGGAAAATGTACTGGTTTTGTGTAAAAGAATTTAACGTTTATTATGAAATGGATATTATAGTTACTTTATTTAGAACATCAAAGTGGTCCAGTTTTGATTATTTAAATATGTTAAAATATAGAATAATGTAGAATAAGCTGTAGCCAATCAGATGGACGGCTTCAGGAAAGGGAACTGCCCTCGTCAGTTGAGCGAGGATATTCGTCCGGGGACGGGCAGCGTGAGTCAGTGCTGGGGCCAGACGGAAAGCTGACACTTCGGCCGGAGACACCGAAGTGGACAGTTCTGACGCAGACGCGACAGCGGACGGTCGGAAGTGGAACAAGTTGGAAAATTTATGGGTCGTTTATTTAGTTCCCAGTATTATTACTACAGTTACTATATGTTATGTTAACTTTATATTTTGCAGACTTGCCATCAGCCAGACAATTTAACCAAAGGGTCGCATGTGTCTAATTTAGGGCATGTAATGCGACACGTGCGGTTCAATCCCTAGACGAGTTTGATCCAAGACATTACGACGAAGAGGAACCGCATGTGAGCCCGCAAATCTATGGCATGCTTGCTCGCAGTATTTAAGAAGTTAAGAAGTCAAAATCAGTCTTGCTCAGTATCACCCATCAATGTGTTGCCAAAGTACAGGACCATCAGAGGTAAAGTCAAAGAAATTTTAATATGTGCTTAACATATTGTTAACACAACAAAACCCCAATATGGCGTGACTGATTGGAGGAAACGAGTCGTTTGCTTCAGAGTGGATCGGTGGCCACTCTGTCATGGAGCTAGATACTTTAACCGCAAAGTATCCAAGTGGTGGCGCTGTAGAGTGGTCAAGCTAAAAGCCAGCGAGTAGATCCCCCCGACCGACCGCGTGTAAGCCGTAGGAGATGTCAGCACAGCCTTCCCACGTGTAGACCGTGGGAGGTGTCAACACAGCCTTCCCAGTAAGCGTGGCTGCTGGCGTTACTTCCATACTGGTGCAGATATACCACCGATGCAGTAACACTAACGAAAACTGCACCTCCAGCGCCACTGTGTCGCTGGTTCTGCCGGCGCTGTTTCGTAACAGACTGCCGCCGTGTCAGCTGGCGCCGGCCTCCACTGCCCTGGAGTCGGACGTGAGCGGTCGCGCGCCGCCACCGTCACCGCCACCGCGATCCCTGGAATTAGACGCGTACGCAGTCTGCCCTCCGACCTGACGGTGCTGCTTGGTGAGAGTTACCGCACATGCCGCCCTTTCCATTAACATTTCACTCTCTAAGGCTCAGTAATATCCACAACTTCGTCTCAGGGCTGTTCCTTATGCTTTTTACTGTTTAGAGCTGCCAACGGGATGGACGAACCATCTGTTCATCGTTCGCCATTTTCTCTTATAAATTCACTTTTATAGACAGGGTGTTTCACAATTCATGTTGCACACTTCTACAGGTTCTAGAAGGGACATACTATCGTGTAGCGTCCCATCGAGCACGAAGAAGTGCTCAACACCACAGTGCTGCAGCGAATTGACACCATGAATCCTGCACTGCTGTCAATCCGTGTAAGAGTACGAGGGACTGAACATCTCTTCTGAACAGCACGTTGCCAGACATCCCAAATATGCTCGATAATGTTCCTGTCGGGGGAGTTTGGTGGTCACAGGAAGTGTTTCAACTCAGAAGAGTGTTCCTGTAGCTATTCTGTAGCAATTGTGGACGTATGGGGTGTCGCATTGTCCTGCTAGAATTGCCCTAGTTCGTCGAATGCACAATGAACATGAAGGGACGCAGATGATCAGACAGGATGCTTTCGCACCTGTCACCTGTCAGTACCGTAACTAGACGTATCAGGGGTCCCGTATCACTCCAGCTGCACATTCCCCACACCACTGCAGAACCTCCACCAGCGTGAACAGTCCCCTCCTGACATAAGGATGTCTCCATACCTGTACACGTCCATCCGCGCGATACAATTTCAAAGGAGACTTGCCCGACCAGGCAACAAATTGTTCAAATGGATCTGAGCACTATGGGACGTAACATCTGAGGTCATCAGTCCCCTACAACTTAGAACTACTTAAACCTAACACACCCATCCATGTCCGAGGCAGGATTCGAACCTCCGACCATAGCAGTCACTCTGTTCCGCGCTGAAGAGCCTGGAACCCCTCGGCCACCACGGCCGACGACCAGCCAACATGTTTCCAGTCATCAACAGTGCAGTGTCGGTGTTGATGGGCCCAGGCGAGATGTAAAGCTTTGTGTCGTGCAGTCGAGGTACACGAGTGGGCCTTCGGCTTTGAAAGCCCATATCGATGATGTTTCGTTGAATGTTTTGCACGCTGACACTTGTTCACGACGGAGCATTGAAATGTGTAACAGTTTCCGGAAGGGTTGCACTTCTGTCACGTTGAACGATTCTCTTCAGTGCTCGTTGCTCTTGTTCCTGCAGGATCTTTTCCGGCCGCAGCGATGTCGTAGATTTGATGTTTTAACCAGATTCCCGATATTCACGGTACACTAGTGAAATGGTCGTACGGGAAAATCGCCACTTTATCGCTACCTTCGAGATGCTGTGTCCCACTGCTAGTAGGCCGACTATAACGGCAGGTTCAAACTCATTTAAATCTTAAACTTCCTGGCAGATTAAAACACAGTTTTAATCTGCCAAGAAGTTTCATATCAGCGCACACTCCGCTGCAGAGTGAAAATCTCATTCTGGAAACATCCCCCAGGCTGTGGCTAAGCCATGTCTCCGCTGTATCCTTTCTTTCAGGAGTGCTGGTTCTGCAAGGTTTGCAGAAGAGCTTCTGTAAAGTTCGGAAGGTAGGAGACGAGATTCTGGCAGAAGTAAAGCTGTGAGTACCGGCCGTGAGTCGTGCTTCGGTAGCTCAGTTGGTAGAGCACTTGCCCACGAAAGGCAAAGGTCCCGAGTTCGAGTCTCGGTCGGGCACACAGTTTTAATCTGCCAGGAAGTTTCATATCGGCGCACACTCCGCTGCAGAGTGAAAATCTCATTCATTTAAATCTTGATAATATGCCATGTAACGGATCCAACAACCGCGCCAGACACTTGATCTCTTATATAGGCGTTGCCGACCGCAGCGTCGTATTCCGTCTGTTTACATATTTCCGTATTTGAATACGGATGCCTATACCTGTTTCTTTGGCGCTTCAGTGTAGTCGATTAAGTTTTACATAGGAGCCCATGCCCGGGATCATCATCCGACGACGGTACAGAACGTCAGAATTATAGACGCCGGCGCCTGTAAATGTTTGTGTATATACAGGGTAATTCCACGATATTATAAACTTTCTAGGATGATGCAGAAAGGCAAATGTATCAATTAGAAGTAAGGTTCCTGTACCGGAAACGAGCAAATCGTAAGTTATAATCGATAACCGTTCTTCTATCTCCGACAGGTACAGTTATTTCAAGTTTCAGACATAGTAGTACGGACAACATGTGCCAAAATGTGCAGTAGACATGGGCTCTAAAATGCGTACGAAAGGAGCAATCAGAACTTTTTCTTCTTCGCTACTGTGAAACAGATCTCTTCAACTGGACAAGTGCTCGTATCTGGCAAGTACGCACATTTTTCCTTGTTTCGGTCCATGCAACCGTCTCAAAGTTGGCTAACCTATAGGTTTAGCAATAACAGTACCAGTTCATGTATACCACTGTCACAGGTATGGCAACCGTTTTCGTTTATAACTTTCGATTTGTTCGTTTCCGGTACAAGAACCTTACTTCAAACTGATACATTTCAATCATCCTAAAATGTTTGTAACGTCGTCACCGAATCACCTCGTGTATACACGTATTTACAGGCTCCGGTGCCTCTAACTTTGGCGCCTTGTTGCGCCGGCGGATGGCGCTACCGCTCGTTGGATGACGTTTCTGGACACGGGACCCCATCTGAAACATGGTCTACTACGTCCCATCAGCAACCACCACAAGTGTGCAACATGAATTGTTAAGCACCCTGTACAGGAGGCACTATCCCGACTGACTGACTCACTCTGTCATCATCGGCCAGCCCAAATCATTGTGGACAGAAACTTGAAATTTCGAGGATATCAGGAGAAGAGACTTTTAGAAATTCACCCCTAAGGGAGTTAAATAGGGGATAAACGTTTTTTGAAAATATGTCACTCTTAAGGCACTTTCTGAGCCTGCTCTACAAAAAGTGGCTTTTGGTTTCTCGGTCAGAAATTAAAAAAAATATTTAGCTGCTATGGGGGTGAAATAATGGGTGAAAGTTATTTTGAAAATAAATTATTTTTCAGGAACTACTGAAGTATTTTTAAAGCGTCATCTATGAAAATTAGTATTTGACTTCGCAGTTACAAATTTTAAAAAAAGCACGTTACAGTGATTTGGTCAGAAGCATATTCGGAAAAGGCCATGTTTTTACGGCCTTAATCAGCGTGAAAGTTTAAAAGGTGAAGCAATTTGTGAAAATAAAAATTTTGGTTACAGAAAATCAAAAAATACTGCAGTGTCTTGCAATCTCTTAGAGAACTCGTGTCGAAATTTTTCAGTTATTGAAACTGTCTTAGTCCTGTGTGGTCGAGGATAACTGCCTTCAGCTATGAGAAATGTTCCATGTCACGAACTTGAAGCTGATTTTTTTTGTTTTATAGCGTCATTCTCGTCCGCCATATCTATTAGCAAATCATTGCAACAAGACAGTTGATAAAACAAATAATTGGTGATGTCACCCATAAAAGATTTCGTCGCTGCTCTGTTATACCTAAACTCAGTTTTTTTTCCAAATCACGAAGTCTTAATGCCTGGTGTAACGATATTCCAGAGAATGGTTTCCGCTGATGTATGAAGCACTTTGCATGGTGTTCAAAAAGCAATTCCCCTCGAGCTCTGAAATTATGTCACTTGTGCACTTTTTCTTTCCTTTTTTTTGCGCAATTGCGTAGACACAGTGGTGCTCCTAATTCAGAACGTAAATGTGATGTAGCACAGTTGGTGCTGTCGCCACCACAACCACTCACAGCGCCACTATATAGTCAATCGATATCTTGTAACTGACCTGTTACTATGGGTTATTACGTTATTATTGGGAATGGAGATGCTTATTGATTGTGAAATTAACGTGAGAAGATTAGGGTCGCCACCGACTCTAACCATACAACTAATCGAAGGTATGGTCGAGTCGGAAAATAAATTAATTTGATCACAGACCAAGAACTCACAAAAATGCATACGTTGTGATGTCGCTCATAGTGGATACGATGTACTTAATAGTATTGCCCATGCACTGTTCACGACAATCAAACATTTAAAATAAAATAGAAAATGCATGAACACTGCATAAAATCAGCTCCCCGCAACACACCTGAAAGTAAGACTTAATCTAAAACATTTGTTTTATAATAAAAGGGGAAAATAATCACTGGACCTGTGCGTAAGGAAACGCGTTGGATGTGCTAGCGGGAAAGCTACGAGGTGAGTGGCTTAGTTGCAAAAACCTAACCTCGGAATACAAGAGAACATTGTCGATAAAACCATTTTTAAGACATGGGTGTGAGGCATGTACACAATTCCTGATAACATTAATTCCTATAAAATTAAAGAAAAGCATCGATACATACAGCGTTATAATCTACACCTAAAATCATTGGTGTGAATCATTCATACAACTGCTGCTGGCTGATAACTGATCGCAATAACTCGTGAAACGGTACACGTTTCATAGTACACCCGAGTGCGCACGTGGTTTGTGGAGACAATTTCTAGGTATAGCGCCCAAATTGCAACAATATCACATCACACAATCATGAACAGTTAACATTCTTCAAAACAAACATAGGACCGGACAGTTGGTGATGCCGGTAGCCCAACAAACTCAATGTTCAACCACGTGGTCGGCACCCCACGGACGAAAGATACATAAAGCAAGGAAAATTTACGAGAAGGCAAAGCTATTAATATTTAGAAAAATGAAAGCTTATACAGGCACAGCTGAAGACAAACAGACATTCATACAGAAGCGAGTGCTCACTTCTTATCGACACGTTTGTGTGGCATCTTCCGGCGGATACAAGTCTCCTATAGAAATTTACTAAAAGAAAAATCTGTCAAAGTTTTGCATTCCTTGCTGCGACAAGGCACAGCAATCTTTCAGAGTTGAAAAGCGAGGCCAAAAGGTAACAGCTCTCCTCTTGCCAAGTAACAACGCGCCACGCGGTCAGTCTAACAGCTGTGGACGCTTTCCGTACCGGCGGCAGACTGCCTCCCTTTTTCTTCTCCAGCCTCCTCCACGCTCCGCGTGGCCCGGAAAACCCAATGATGCCATTTCCGCCACCATCCTAACGCAGGTGGATTTCTCACAAGTAGCGCAAACCTCTTTGCCAACTTCAGCACTACGAGAGTTGGCTATTCTGTACAACTGCTGCTGAATATGTACGACTATCGCAGACTTCCTGCAGCAGACTACGCCACCGTCTAGCAACGTGACACAACCACATTCATTCAATCACACCACTATGAGAGACACGAGAAAAAAGAAAAAAGGAAAAGATAGAGAAATTCTAGTGAAAATGGGCTACAGGACTAATGAAAGGGGGCTACGGGGCTCTTTCAATCTCTCTCCAGTTTAGTGCGTAAATTACTTCTTAATGTGGTGTTAAGATTTTTCTCTGTTTTAGAAAGAATAATGAAAAAATAGGAGAAATTTTCTCAAACATAGTTTTGAACATGTACTCGAAACGTATATTAGAGGCTTCAATCATTTTGCAGCACGAGCCTCTGGTTGGAACCACCAGCACGGTAGCTCAGCGTGTTCGATCAGAGGGTTGGCCGCCCACTGTAATGAACTGAGTTAATGGACGACGACGAGGTTCAACAAGCGCGATGGGACGTCCGCCCCAACACACAGAACGAACCATCACGAACAATGATGAAGGCCCTACAGTGTGCAGATTGACAGGAAGTGCTCCGTGGGTGAGGGCGCGCCTGTTTGGTAAAGAACTGCACACCCGCGCGTCCGTACGACTCGGGCAGGTGCTGCACTTGTCCCAGAGCAAGGAAGGGTGTCTCAGCCCGAATTGGTGGAGCGTTCTGTTAGTATGGAGACACGTTTCCGTGCCAGCGGCGACGTATGTTGTGGCAGGTGGTCCAGAAAACTTCAGGTGTCGGTGGGGTTCTCTTCCAGTCTTCCAGAGAATGGAGACAACAAGTTTGCAGTTTAGCAAGAATTCCCAGCGTGACACGATTTCTGAAAAGTGACTGTCTGCAGCATTGTTATTTTTAACCACTGAAATTATCATTCTAATACTGAATTTTCATGAGAATCTTTTGGTACCTACTCAGGTCTGATGTCATGTGCATCGGTAGCGGATTACTTTGAGTGTATAAGTTTTATGTTTTTAATCGGAGAACTAGTATTTTCTTAACAGAAACGTGTGGTTATGGGTTTCTAAGATTAGGGTGCTCTTAGGTATCATGTTGTGGCCTCTTTTTGAGTATTTTAATACGGTTTTTTCATTCTACTTGCAAATCAATTTTTAAAAAATCAAATATTATGGAGCCGAGATTAAGACATAATGGAACCCATTTTGATTTTACTCCTTAGAGAACACTGGACTAATTTTACGGAAACAGAAAATGGATCGAGATTCAGAAAGAAGATATCTGGTAAATGATAATAGTCTTGTGCTCTGTTTACTACATGTCATTTGTTTATATTATTAATCAGCTAAAGCGATCAAGCAATCCCTTTTGCAGGTTGTGCTTCAAACAGCTGCCAAGGCCCACAAAAATTTGGTTATCGGTACTTCATATCTATATTAGTGATCAAATTTAAAACTTTGAAATGCTACCGTAGTGTGCTGATGACGCTAGTTGAACACAATAAGCCAAGTATTAAAGCTAGGAACTGTGTACATGTCGTGAGGTGGCGTAATTCACAGCGCAGAAATTTGCAATATTCCTGTAAATTCGTATTCCCGTGGAGGAGTGCAGATACTCTGGACAACTCAGTATTTTGGATTGATGCTGTCCCACTCCCTAAAGGGTTCGTCACATTTTCCTGTGTTTAAGGGTTCAGTACATAAACTGAGGTTCTGCCCCTTTTACTTGTTCACGGCGTCCCCCTGCCCTTACGTTCTTTATCAGTAGGAGGCTGAAGCTCGGATTCCGATACTGCCCTGGCCAAGGAGGCAGAAGATGTTCAGGTAAGTTATCATTTGTGGAAATGCTTTACAAACGTTTGAGAGACTTTTTCAGATTTTCTAAACAATCACGGTCGACTAACAGGCGATACGGCTTTAAAAGCTACCGTTAATCTGGAGGACGATGAAGAAATTGCTGATAGGGCTGCAGATAGACATCATGGATACCGAAGCTGTGTGCTGGACCGAGACTGCGAGGTTCACAGGAGAGCTTCTGTAAAGTTCGGAAGGTAAGAGACGAGGTACTTGCAAAAGTAAAGCTGTGAGGGCGGGGCGTGAGTCGTGCTTGGGTAGCTCAGTTGGTAGAGCACTTGCCCGCGAGAGGCAAAGGTCCCGAGTTCGAGTCTCGGTCCGGCACACAGTTTTAATCTGTCAGGAAGTCTCAAATCAGCGCACACTCCGCTGCACAGTGAAAATCTCATTCTGGAATCACAGATACTGTTCTACCGGAAGGTCTGTTATCTCTCTGGGGTGATTCTATGGACACAACGTCGCTACTCTTCATTAAATACCGTTATTTACTGGCATCTAACATAATAGCCGCCAGTCCAACAACACACCTCGCGGTCACACGAGCTTACAAACTTGGTCACAGCTGCAGTGGTGCCATGTTACAAGAATTTGGACGATCTTAAAAACTGTTTCCAGCAGAGGATAAATTGTTGGAACAACCGCATAAAGTCCGCCTAACACGATTTTGGAGCTGAAGCAATTACATTCGCGTCCTGAGGAATAGGATTGTTGTTTAGAAGGCTGTAACTACTTTTCAGTCCTCCCCGCCGCCTCGTGTAGCTGCTTTACGTGTGTACACTCTGGCGGGTGGAACAGCGGCCGTTTGGAGGCCAGCGCCGATGCGCGCTCCGCCGGTGCGAGTTGGGAGGGACCCGCCCTCAACAGCCGCGCCGCGGCTAGCCGCAGGTTTTGCCGGCGTGCGGCGACAATGGCCATTGTGTCCGCCGCAGGACTGACGACCAGCTGATACACGTGCCGCTCCTCTTGCCCGAAGTCGAGAGAGCTTTTGTTTCCGTGACCTGATTCTAGCGCAGTTCGGGGGTCTCGCTAAAGACTTCAACACCGGCCAATTCATAAACTCTGACAAATTAGCTTGCGTCACGTTTCCCGCTACGGCTTTGTCAACTGTACTGTTCAACCCCACGAGAAGCTGTTCTCCTTCGTATCAGCCTCTAAGACGCGTTTCCCTTCTGCCCCGCCCGCCCCCCGCCTCTTTATCCTCATGTCGCAACACATTCGGTGGCCTCTTAACAGGTCCTTCACACACAAACGTCATGGGATATCCTGTCACACCACCTTGTATTCTGTTATTTACTACTCGCTGGCTGAGTAATAAATTACAGCTTCTGAATAGGAAGTATTATGACTTTTAAACGTGAGTCATAAATGGAAGTTAATGAAATGCTTTTACAGCCGGCTGCCGATCAGACACCATCAAACAAAACTGAAATAAGCTCTATAGCAAATTTAATAGCAAATGTTCTTAGCTGTATTTTCTTCTCGGTGGAAAACTATACCTGTCTTTTTGCTGTGATGGTCGTCTCGAATACAGCCGCCATAAAAGTTGCCGATTGTTGATCGTGTCGCCTAATAAAAGAAACTATTTCGATGCGGTGAGACGAACTGTTTGTATAATAAATAGACAGGCACTGTGTTTCACTTTATATTAATTCAAAATAAATCTTATTCAGATAACTGTTACAACAGCAACAGCGATAAAAACGTTCGCATACTCCCTTCCTCAAGACCCACCGCAGACTCCACTCCTTCTGCCGACTTAAAAGAAAGTGACAGTCACATCTCTCTCACCTAACAGCATCTGCAGCGTCTCCCTTGCTTTATCATCTTACGTTTGCCTCTCTGGAAACATCTAGCAAGTGCTATTACATACCTCTCCCCGTCGTAGTTCAGCAGTTCGACGTGGAAGTCCCCTGCAGAAATGCTCAGCCGTGCTTCGTCTGTAGCCGTCTATAATTGCTAAGGTGTTGCCTGTGCCGAATTTTGTGCACGAACTCACCTCTCGACTATGTCCTGTAAATGTTCAATGGGATTCGTGTCGTGCGATCGAGTGGTAAAATCATTCGCCTGAACTGTCCAGAACCTTCCTAAAACCGATCGCGAACGATTGTGCCCCAGTGACATGACACTTTCAAACTTGAAGTCCGTAAATTGATGCAAATGCTCTCGAAGTAGCCGAACATAACCATTTCCAGTCACAGATCTGTTCAGATGGTCCCGAGGTCTCAGTCCTTTCCATGTAAACACCGCCCACATCATTATGGAACCAACACCAGCATCCATAGTTCCTTGTTGAAAACCAGGGTACATCGCTTCGTTGTGTGTGCGCCACAGATGAACCCTACTCTTAACTACAGTCGGGACTCATCTTACGAACCCACGGTTTTCCAGTGTCTAGGGTCCACCAGATACGGCCACGAGCCCAAGACAGTCGCTCCAGGCGACGTAATCCTCTTACCAAAGACACTCGCTTCTGTCGTCTACTCCCTATAGCCCATTAACACCAAATTTTACAACGCTCTCCTAACGGACACGTTTCTTGCACGTGTCGAATTGATTTCTGCGGCTATTTCGTGCAGTGCTGCTTGTCTGTTAGCACTGATAACGCCTCTGCTCTCTGTCGATAAGTGGAGGCCGCCGACCACTGTGTTGTCCGTGTTGAGAGGTGAGGCCTGAAATTGTGCTATTCTCAGTACAATCTTGACACTGTGGATTGCGGAATAGTGAATTCCAGACTGAATTGTACCGTGCTTTTAGCTCCAATTACTTTTCTGCATTCGCAGTCTGTTAGTTCCCATAGAGCGCCCGTAACCACATCAGGCATATTTTCCCAGGAATACATGAGAACAACTCCGCCAATGCGCTGCCCTTTAATACCGTGTGTACGTGAGTAGTAAGCCAAAGTTCGACGCAGCGCTTTTTGTTAGTGCAGGTCGCCTAGATCATGGGCAGGTATGCAGTCAGGCACAACCCTATTGATCTCCTTTGATTGACAGGTCATTAACCTATTGTTCTCCTTAATCTACTGTTCTGCTAAAAGGATGCTTCCTTTTGATTTACAGGTCCTTAAACTATTGTTCTCCCCCTCTTCCTCAAACCCACTACCTCCCCCTCGCTGCTGCAGCTGCACTTTCAGGTCTGAGTAACTGGAATAGCCCCTCTCACTCTTATTAATTTGATTGACTACTCAAATTGATCATTTACTTAACCTCTGATCCTCTGGTATACCCTTCTCCCACCCTCTCGCCCAGAAATTGATGGGAAAGAGGTGTTTGGTCATTTGGAGATAATTTGATTGCAGTGTATGGAATATTGTTTAAATAATTTAGACAATGTATAGAATTCTATTTAATTCTTTATGGCAGTGTATGGAATACGATTTATTTATATAGTCAAAGAATTTTCCAGAAACCGAATGCAGAGTATGGAATATTCTTTAAACAATTTAGGCAAAGTGTAGAATATTGTTTATTTAAACATAATTATGCGATTCAAGGCAGTGTATGGAATATAGTTTATTTATATATTTAAAAAAAATTTCAGGGAATCTATCCCCCTCCTCGCCACCTCACTCCCCCCTTCCCTCTACCTGGAAATGGCGACTCTGCAAAGGAGAAGAATGAACTCACGAAGGGAACTTCAACTGTATATGGTTTATTTATTTAAAAAATCAGTTTGTGGAGTTCGATTTCTCTTGCTCATCATTCTCTGCTGTTTGGAAAGATGCAGGATTCAGTATGGACATGTATTTGCGCTGGACCATTATTCCCGTTTATGTAAATTGCCTGGTTGACTGCTACTGCACATTTCGCACCTTTATTTAGTTGAGAGAACACTGGTTGTGGTTTGTGCATGTAGCAGATGAAAGACAAGTGGAATACACGATTGCTGGTTCTCTAGACGTGAGGAACACCTTAGTTTACTTTGTAAATCACAGGGATGATTTGGGATCTATTACATCTCCGACATCAGTATTCGTGTGTGGAAATATTAGTTTCCTCTATTGGTTTCGAGTTTTCACATAAAGGTCTTCACAGATGGGATAAGTTGCTAATTACTCAGTAGTTTACAGCATGCTCTACCTCGCTAAAGTTTCGGGTTTCTAGAGAAATGAATTCCAGTCTATCTCTTCGGAATTATGTCGCACGAGCGATCGGTAGCATACTACCATGTGCTTGATATCGAGAAGCATCGCGTAACTAGTAGAACGTTCTGGCAAACCACGTGAAAATACATGTGTTCTTGCAATTCCAGTCTGGAGATCGGTGTAGCAAGCAAACAAGCAAATAGGTCAGGGCCAGTAAAAGTGACACCTTTGTGCAAAGGGGAACGGAGCCAGCCTTTGTGCAACAGTCTTCGCGGTATATGCGCTAGCGTCTCGTCCCACTGTGCGTCCTTTCGTGAGGGAGGCAGATTCTGCAGTAAGGGGAATGAAAGATTTTTTACGTGGAAAATTATGTGCACTATAGATATTGACTTTCGTTCCAGAACGATGGCTGTCGAGAGGAGACATTTCCGGTACATAGGTCGGTGTCAGAATGCAGTAGCAATCCTAACAATTGTATTTACACTGATAAATATTTGCCTGGCCCCAATATTCTTGAGAGATGGCCACAGAAAGCACAGCGGCAAGGAAGCAGGTTGGGGCCAGAAACAGTAACGTCTTTGTTCCGAGCTGGGTCCTGCCCATCTCTCGTACACCAGTTCAGAGAGTCCGAGAAAGCTTCCTGCTTATGAATATTTGGCTCGTGGCTCCCCCTGAACGGGTAAATAGTGAACTAACACCCAGTTTGCGCTGAGTCGCCTTTGCTACGTGTATACTCTGTAGAAAATTGAGGAGATTAAATACGATGAGTGTTTGCTTATTGATAGCATTCGAAACACTACCACTCAAGTCGTGCTGGGGCGAGGGTGTCGTCCACGGCCGGCCGGCCTCTCTCTGGCTGACACCGACTCAAAGGAAGGACTCGACGCTTGTTGGTGACGTCACGTCAGCTAGGCACGGCGAACGCCAGGTCTGATGCAGGCATACTCATAATGGTGGTGTCTCCCTCTCTGACACACGAAAATGTGAAACTATTGGCGGCAGTTGACCGGCACACATTGTTCTGAGAGATTTCTGCAATCAATTAATTGTGCAGTTCTATACACTTCTTAACAAATGGTGTACTCCTGAACTTAAATTTCCACCCGTTTTAAGGATTGACATAAAAAGACAACTTCATGGTCCAGCAGCAACAGAATTCGTGCATCTTTACCTTTTTTGTAAATCTGAGGAAGTTACGTGTGTACTGGGTTGTTTTTACAAGAAACTGTGAAAATATTGGTGCTCTTCTTTAGGTATCTTGGTTGACTATACTGTGAGGAGCACAGAATGTTAATGAAATATCTCGCGATTGTACACGTTGGGGGAGGGGGTGGGGGACAGAAGAAGAGGCAAAAGGGAGATACTTGTTTTATCAAATAAAATTTTTTTATCTTATAAGGTTTCTTCTTTCAGTTGCAAGAGGGAATATTTATCTTTTCTAATGTGCATGTTTAAAAAAGTTTAAGCTCAGCAGTATTTTCGACGTATGAAGCTATTTTGTTTCCTGTTTAGAATTCCTTTCGTTGCAAAACGGCTGTAATGTAATGACTGGCAAGAGTTGGACGTTTACACATGTAAATTAGTTCACATTTCCAGTGACGATGTCAAACGAAAATAAATAAATAAATAAATGAATAAATAAAAGAAACGAGTTAATTGTAACGGGGTTAGGGTAAGTTTCGATAACAAAACGGATCTAGTAAATATAGTTACTTGAATGTAAAATTTCCGAAGCTTGCAATGGGGCAAAGCATCTTCTCATGTTTATCTACGTTTGTTTGGACAGGATTCAGTAACACAGAACTACGGTCTTCATTTGTAGCTTTACGATAGTAAGAAAATCTTTCATCTAAATAAAACTGCAGTATCCAAAACAATACCAAACATTTTGTCCAAAAATAAGAGATTTATAGTGATAAGCACGCCCAGGCGTTTCTGCCAGCAACAGACGTCGCGTTCGCCGTGCCTAGCTGACGTGACGTCACCAACAAGCGCCGATGCCTTCCTTTGAGTCGGTGTTGCTGACACGCATTTCTGCGGCTGTGGTCACGGGTCGCAGTTTCCTCTCTCACTGCTGCACAGTGAGTGCATGGGATGTATTTGATGATCTGTAGACCACTTTTGCAAGATCTAAGTGTCAGTGCAAAATGGCGGCCTGTACAAAATAGTTTTGCCACAAAGTCTTCTTTGCAGAAAACAATGGCGGACGGTGCTCCCACAACAGCAGCAGCAGTTTGAAGGGTAAAAGCAGTGACAGATGTGCTGTCCCGTTAGGGTGATCAGGAAGAAGGCATTCGGTGTTATTCAGGGCTATTTTCGTAAGCAAGTTCTGTGAGGGCAAGAATTTCCGTGCAGACAAACTGAGAAATCACGAAAGCTGGTACAAAAGCAACTGTTAACTATTTCTGTGGCACTTTAGCAGACTTGGCTCTTATTTACATAGACATGTGACGTCAGTATAACACTGAAAACTTTCTAGCTGCGCCTGCGATGGTGAGCCGCTATCTTGCTGAGGGTGGTGATCCAGTATGCGAACGTCTCGCTGGACTGCAGGGACAAAGGCTAGCCGTCATCGCACCAGCAGCGGTGTGTGGATTGAAGACAGATACTTCTCAGGTGTCAAGTATGAAAGGATGCCACTGCCCCATGTGCACGTGACCTGATCTGACACCTGACCACGGTTCAGCAGCTCACAGCTGGGGTCACAGCTTTGCGGGGACGCTCGTGAACCATGACTCCTGGGAGCGCGTGCGGTGGCATTCTGTGCGGTCCAGTGGAGAGGGGTTGGCAGTCGGTGAGTGCAGTATGATCGAAAGGTTTTTTTACTGTGTGAGGTGTGTTTCATGACAATATTCCCTGTACTGTTGGAATAAAAAGAAATGCGATCAATTTAATTAATTCTTAAAAGACCTGCGTTTTTCCAAACAGCAGATATTGATGAAGAGATCCTTCATCTCCACCGCAGAGTCGTCATTTCCAAGCAGAGGAGTGGAGGGTGAGTGGTTCAAATGGCTCTGAGCACTATGGGACAACTGCTGTGGTCATCAGTCCCCTAGAACTTAGAGCTACTTCAACCTCACTAACCTAAGGACATCACACACATCCACGCCCGAGGCAGGATTCGAGCCTGCGACTGTAGCGGTCGTGCGGTTCAAGACTAGCGCCTAGAACCGCTCGGCCACTAAGGCGAGGGGGGGGGGGGGGAGGTGGGTGTGGTGTGGCGAGGAGGGGGATCGATATATTCCATACACTCCCTTGAATCCTATAAATGATTAAATAATCAATATTCCACACATTGCCTAAATTGTTTAAACAATATTCCATACTCTGCATTCGATTTCCAGACAAATAATTTAACTAAATAAATAAACCATATTCCATATACTGCCATAAATAAACATTGCTCCATACATTGTCAAAATTGTTTAACCCATATTCCACACACTGCAATCAAATTCCCCCCAAATGGCCAAACAACTGAGTCTTATTCCTGCCAATTTCCGGGAGCGAGGATGGGAGCAGAGGAGAGTTTACCAGAGGGGGAGAAGTTAATTAACTGATCAATTTAATCTAGCAGTCAATCAAATTAGTAAGAGAGAGAGAGGGGCTATTCCGATAACTCAGATCTGAAAGTGTACCTGCATCAGCGATGAGGAGGGGGTGGTTGGAGATTTCCTGAGGGGTGGGGCGAGGGGATGGTGAAACAATACTTTAAGGACCTGTCAATCAAAGGGAAGTATGGTTTTAGCAGAGCAATTGGTTAAGGATCTGTCCATCAAAGGAGAACGATAGGCTAATGACCTGTCAATCAAAGGAGAACAATAGGTTTGCCCCTGAGTGCATAGCTGCCCCTGATGTAGGAAACCCGCAGTAAGAAAATGCTCTGGTACGAACTTTGTCCTACTACTTACGCATTACTACCGTGGTCTGTGTATGGTGCATCTCAACGAATACCACAGTTCACTCCTTTTCTGGTTCTCGCTGGTCCTCCCGCCACAGGCTTGGCTCATTCATTAAATATGAAAACCCAATGCAGCTGTAAACTCTGCAGTTCAGCGTCGCTTGTTCAGCTCGTGCATCGATTTTGCTGCTTATTTATTAAAATAGTATCTCATCTGACCTCACGGGGCTGGGTCACCTTCAGTCGAGACCCGACCTGCATAATGGACATTGGATGTGGTCGTCGGGAATCAGAGCACGTACCTGCAATCTGCAAAATGATCGAATGTCGCTAGCCTCTAGATCAAGAGGGATGTGTGAGGTTGGACGCAAGTCTCCTCTCCTGTTTCTACGTGACCTTGTTTTGCTTCTGAAGTGAATCATTTATTTTTATAATGATTTCCATATTCACTGTCTACTATTAATGAACACATATTTCATTTTCCCTTTCGTTTTTAAACGTCACTATGTTCACCACAATAACAAGTGCACTTAATTACATAAAAGCGTAGGAGTCTGCGTGCACTTTACAGAAGTAGCTAAAACGCTTACTAACATGGGTATTAATTGTACTGGGTTCTCTGCTACAGAATCAGGAAGCAAAGGAACACGCGGCAAAGATTGACGCCGAGAATGGGCAGGATATCAGGACACGTAACAAGGTTAACTCATCAAGTAACGACTATCATGGGCACCGATAGCCTTTGTAGTCTGGTCCCTTCAACCCCAAAAACCAACCAACGAACCAGTAAGTATCATGGAAAACGAGGGAGCTGTAGAGAGTAAAAGCTGTAGGGGAAGACTGTTGTGACCGTAGAATGATTTCATTTTTATTCTTGCTTTTGTGACCATAATAAGAGTCCAAGCTCTGTATGCAAACAGCCATCCAACGTTAAGAAATAGCCCATCAGGACGTAGGGACGAGATATGCGACGGAGGCTGCCAGGTGTGGCTTGTTGATCAAATAACTTGGTGTTTGACTTCTTGTCAGAGGAAGCAGCACGAATCAAACTTGCGCAATGGAAGACTCAAACACCGGGGCGATAATACAGCAAGAGAGTGTCAGTCACGTGCGGAAAAGACTCGTGTGGAACCAAATTAATTTGGGTGCAGCTGGAAACTAAAGTGTCGTGTGGAACCATAGGCATTCTTGTGCAATCCGATCACTTAGAAATGAAAGGGTCGTGTGAAACCAATTAACTCGTGTGCACCCAAGTACATGAGAAACGAAAGAAAAGGCCAGGCAGCGGAATAGCTAGAAGCAGAGATTCAGATGCGTATTCGGAGCCAGTGCCGGCAGTTTGGAGATTCCGCAAAGAGACGCCAGCGGGGCCGAGTAGGCCTGTAGCAGCCGATACAGCTGATAATGACTTCAACTACGAGAAGACGGTGATAGACTCTGGTGGACACTCAGGAACTGCAGGTCAAGTAGGACTTTTAGAGTGTCATTGGAATAGTGTTGAACAGAGGCTGTCAGTCTTTGTCTCAATTACGTAGAGAGATTTCAGTGCTAACCAAGAACAAGTGATTGCTTTGTACTTGTTTGTTATATGTACCGGCAATTAGCTTTGAAGTATCAAGTCCGAATAAATAGACTGAATCTTACTAAGGGGTTTATGGTCCAACACCTCACATAAGTGTATGTGAGAATAAACGTGAGAGAAACTAACCAATCTTTTCTGCCTATTGCATTTCTGTAACCTATTTTCAGGAAACTTATTTGCTTCAAACCAAGGAGATTCCCTCTCTCTCATCTCCGATATACAGGTTGATAGCAATTTATAACTAACCCATTGTCATTAATGTCCCGATTGCGCTGCGCAGTTTGCACTTCATTCTGGTATAGTGAGAGATTGGGGTAAATCCCACAAGTAGCTTAGGACGCTGAGGAAAGAGCTACTCTGAGACATCAATGTTGGCATCAAACCACTCAGGAGTTGGTAAAATAAAAAAATAAAAAGCTAAGCAAAGGCCAGAAACTAGGACTGAAGATCAAACTTATAAATTTACTGAACTGTAACTGTATTTATTTCATTTCTTCTTTTCTCTGCCGTACTTAGTACCAATTTTCTTTCACTGTGCAAGTTTATGAGTGCTCTCATGAGGTGTGGTTGGCAACTACTATCATTCATTACTGACCATAGATGAGACATAAATTGAGCAAGGAGTTGGACAGGAGAATTTCGCTTCATCCAGTCTTTGCAACATTTGTAATGGCTATGTCCTTAAAAAAGGAATTAAATGAGATAAATACACTAATCTGTATATATTAATATTCGCACGTCATAAAATAAAAAAAACTAAAAACAACCTCCAGTTAACAGTATACTGGCTAAACCGTGTCTTCAAACTACAATCTTCAAATATCATTAGATACGACGGACGTTATGGTCATTCAATGTACCAAATACTCAGTATGCTCGAAACTAGTAATCAACACCTGAGTGCAAAAAATATCTCATAGGAGGGAAGTATGGTGATATATTCGTCGGCAACGGCCGATATTTTGAAAGCTGTACATCCAATCATTTTCAAGGAACAAATGCAACGGGCGAGCGCTGTGCACGGAAATACGCCCGTCATACCGAGGTTTTAAATCTCCTTGTACAGGCTCGCTCGAAAATAACACGTTGTGCATCTCTCGAAATATCGGCGGTTGTCGAAGACGTCAAGTACGGCAAGTCTTTGTACATTTTATCCGACGGGAGAAAAGAGAGTTTCACAACAACAAGGTATATTAGCGCTGCGACACGAGTCTCGATAATGATACAGGTGAAAAGCTCAACATATTTCGAGCTGTATATCCAACAATAAACAAAACAGTTAACCACAAAACGCCAAGAAACAGGAAACCTAAATTTTATGGAACTATGGCGATACCGTTACTGTTGTGCGGAAGTTAGAATTAGGTAACTAAGAAGAAAGATGGCAGCAAAATAAAACTGGAAAGGACGGGGACACAGGTCGGCCAAGGAATCAGCGGATATAAATTTTCTGAAGACGAAACAGGCGTACGTCAAATCCCTGTGCATAACATAAGATGACTACAATTTTTAATTACATGAAACGCATGTAGGAGCTGTGCCTATAAAATAACCGGAACGCGGCGTCTCTGTTGCCGGCAGACAAATCAGTGCCACCACGGCCTTCGTTTGTGTAAGAGCTTTTAATCTGTTTTTCTGGAAAAATGGTAACTGTAACAATGGAACGATCAGTTGTCATGAAGTTTCACATGAAACTTCGAGAAACTGCTGCTGAAATCTATTTTTTTCCAAGAGTGGTGTGAGGTGAAGATCGTTTTTTTACGTAAGCTAGGCTGTGAGATTCAAGCTTTTCCAAGATGATCAATAACATGTTGAAGATTACTAACGCCTAGGACGTCATTCCACATAAAAAACGGATGAAAATGTCGAGAAAACGGGTAATCTGATTCGATCTAACTGTCAGTTGAGCATTCGATTGATTTCTGAAACATCAGGAATTGACAAAGAATGCGTAAGCCAAATTTTGCATAACAAACTTCGCTTTGAGAAAAGTGTTTTGAAACTGGAGCCGAAAATTCTCACGATCGAACAAAGAGAAGCTCATGAAATTGTTTGTACTAATACCTTGAAAACCATTCAAAATGATCCTAATTTTTTGTAAAGAATGATAACACGTGACGAAAAATTAATGTATCACTTACGACCCAGAAATTACGCGACAGCCCATGCACTGGAGGGGCCCAACTACACCACAGTGAAAAAAATTCGAATCAGCAAATATTCAAAGCGATGACGATTGTTTTTGGAGATATTCATGGTCTTGCATATCTTCACTGGGCTTATTGATCAACATTACTACGTTGAGGTGATTGCTCAGCTCCGTGAGGAAATACACTAAAGAGCCAAGGTTTCTGGTACACAGCCTAATATCGTGTAGGGTCCAGCGAGCACTCTTATGTGCCACAGCAGGACCTGGCATGGTGTTTAGTTGTTGTTCCCGATCTTGCATCATCTTTTTTCGGCCTCAGCGATGTCGGAGGTTTGATGTTTTACCGGATTCCTGATACGATACGCGCTTGAAATGGTCGTACGGGAAAAATCATCTCTACCTTGGAGATGATGTGTCCATCGCTCATGCGCCGACTATAACACTACGTTCAAAGTCACTTGTATCTTGATTCCCTGCCATTGCAGCAGCTGTAACCGATCAAACAACTGCGCCGTATTCTGCCTGTTTACAAATCTCTCTATTTGAGTACGCATGCCTATACCAATTTCTTTGGCGCTTCAGTGTAAGAAATGACCGGAAGTGTGCAGCAGGAAGTTCGCAAGTTACAGCATCCCAGTGTTAGAGCGCTCACCTTATTCGCCTGGCCTAGCAAGGTGACATCTGCATTAAAAGGAACATCAAAGAGCTCACAGAGGTAAGACTTCCTGCACTGTTTCCACCAATGGAAAATTCGCATACGCCGTTGCAGGGATGGAGGAGGGAAATATATTGAGAGTGACAATAACTAAATATGTATGTTTTTTAAGTGAAATATTCTACAGCGGCAATCGCATTATTTCACAGTCACACCTCGCATTATCAAGCAATTACCAGTGTTGTACCAATTTGAAGTGCCAAGACTTTCGAAAAAAGTTGCTGTGAATGTACGGGTGGTACTGTCGTGGATTAGGCGGCTGGGTCTTTCTTTGTTCCCGATGAATTGAACTGTACAACATTTCTTGAGGGGAGTGGGGAGCACCTGAACAGCCTAGTTTCCAGTCGATATTGACATGGACCAGGACCAGCCAGCCGCGGGAGCAGTGCAACAAAACTGTGTGTGTGCGCTGCTGTAGAGTCTCCCGTGATTGTCGAGGCAATTAGTGTTTCGCGTCTCAGCACTGAGATAACGCAGTTTACGGAGACCGCCGCCAAAGGAAACCCTTTACGGATTTACAGAGCATCAGTATACAGTGAACTATACCAAGGAATGACTTACTAGCGTTGTGTAAATTTTAAAGAATAAATAAAGACTATCCACCAGAAATAACAGTTTTAGGGGAAGGTTGCTATGTTTGTATTCCAGATGAAGCAGTAAATAAAGCGTGAAAACATTTTCTCAGCGGAAAGATGCCGGCAAAAGGAACAGACACTACCGTTTTATCAGTTTATGTTGAAGGCGTTGAATCGAGACTACGACTTGGTAACATCGTTACTATCACACAGAAATGCCAAACAATCGTATCATCGCATTAGGCGAAAATGTATGGGAACTACATAACATCCCAGCGATTCTAGAGTAATATTCTCCCAAGGAAATAATTTACTGATGAGTGATGGCAACAATTTCTTACTTTCTGATGATACCAGGAGACTGAACCACAGAATATTGGTGTTTGTTGCGAAAAGGGAAAGCCGTGTTTATCAAACTGCGGATCATTCCTTGAGAATGGAACGTTCAAGAGTTCGAGCAAGCAGTTTGGACAGTTCTGCCTATATCAGGCTGTTAACAGTTTTCACTGTTTTACTCAAATAAACCATGATATATGAACATATGTATACGCTATTACTCATAAAACCGTAACACACAGTTGTAATAGGCGATGCAACATATCAGATGTACTGCATACATTCGTATGTCCAATGTAACAGTGGAAAAATTCTATTTTTTAATAATAATTAACTAATGTAAATAACAATAAGATAAATTAAAACAGAAGAAAATGTGACAACCATGTCAGAATACATAGTTACTTATGTGTGTTGTATGTCATATGAGTGGTATGATAAAAAGCATAAAAAAGTTTGTCTTAAAACCCAATTACATTCACAAAGTAAACCAAGTCAGTCGAACTATAAAATCATCTACCATCTGGTCATCGTAAACACTTGATTAGGACCCTTATGTAGAACAACCCAACATTGTGCTGAGTGGATTAATGCAACGCCAGTAGCTGGCTCATATAGTCATGGTTACAAAGAAGATTCTCAGTCTCCATATATCAAAAAATGTCTATCTCCCTAGATATAAGTCCTATACAGTGATGCAGAATTATACCAAGTAGAACCGATAGCATAAAAAGGAACGGAAGAAAAAGAGAAATATAAGAGGCCACCTGTATGTCTGAACATAAATCTCAAAATTAAATGTATACCATCCCTATGACTAAGGGTATCACACCCATGTTAAATCATTCTCAGGTTGCATTAAGACCGGATGTAGTAGCGTATGATACGACTATCTGGATCTTAAGTACATCATCCAGTGTCTTATTCCGTCTAATGACCTTAATGAGTCAAAAACTATCTGCATGGGTCAAAATGTCACGGTACCTAAAAACTGGTCAAAATAATTGACTAGTTAAAGTCAAATAATAACGGACTTATACCTATTAGCTGAATGTCAGGTAATGCAATGTTGTAACAAGTATAGAATTGGTTAAGTGGCGACTCAAGAGTGCAATTATAGGTAACAGTACAATGATCCAAAAGGGTTAGAAAATGTTGGACATATTTGTAAGTTATGGCAGTAGACAAGTTCCATGGGAAAGAAAAAATGTACTGACATTGAGTGCCTTATACTGGCAAGTATCAAAATAGCAATTAAGTATAATACGCGGAATTCCAGCTTATTATACGACAATCCCCCTTATCAGTACTAGAGTATTGTAAGTATCTCATTTGCAGATGTGTGGCAACATTGACCTAACAATGTATATGAGAATATAAGTAATTTTGCTGGTAAATCACTGATGGCCTATTTATGCGTACCAATATCATTAAATCTTGAGGGGGTAATACCTACAACGCTGTGTCTGTAAAACTGTTGATCTATCCTCAGTACCAGCTAACCATATATTCACTGTGGTAAACCCTCCCTTATAACTAATTTGTGGTAAGGTTATACGAATACCCAACCGGGGAATGTTATCAGCTGTAAGTCTAAAACATCATCTCAACGTTACCAAATAGGTGTAAAAACACACTAGCTTCAAATGTATCAGAGACCACGTAATTCTATAGGGACGCAGTGCTTCGATTAAGTTCAAATAATACAAACCTGATGTGAACCAAGCACAAACACGCACCATATACAAGTCAAAATTAAAAATAGAAAATATGTGGACTTTGGATAAAAACCCCTCATCTTAGGTGTTCATGGCTATCTACACCTTAGTCTAGACAAATTTTTTTGTCCATCTTGTCACTTGTATCTATATAGGCGTTGCCGTGGTATTAAAAGTTAATAAACCCATTTACTACCGAAATGAAAATATTGCGTAACCCTACTGCCCAGTGTACCCGTGAGGTGTAAACATTACGATAAAGGGAAATACGGAAGCGTCCGATCCCGCCCATCTGCTTTGACCCATGACGTCACAAATATGGCGGAAACGACCGTAAACCACGATTCAAATATGGCGCATATAAAGTCGTTATGTACACATTATGAGGACATACAAAGCCACACAAAACGACGAAAAAAACCGATATCACAAAACTCCCCAAATACTACAGTATCATCTTGACCTCGAAAAATCTGTATGAAAAATCAACACCTAAAATATTTTTAATGAGTGAGATATTTATACAAAAGAATCTATCTCACACGCTACTTATAACCTTTCAAGCACCTCGTCTAAAACCTACTGCAACATTATGATGCATAATCAAAGAAGTTTGTAATTAGTGTGTTAGTAAAACATATAGCACTCATCATAGTCGCTATATACGGAAGGAGCCATATAACTCGACAGGTGAATCAAATCTAAAATACGAAACAGGGGGGTAAATAATAGAATTTCAAGAAGATGGCAACACACTACGTTTTATGCTCTACATACCGTTCTGCAACAGCTCTTGGTGGCTAGGCGACACAGACTGAGGCGGTTTGCAAAGATCGATGTGTGGTCAAAGATGAAACCACCGAGTCAAAGGTTATAGGAAACGTTGCTGGTAAAAATGGATAATAGTATAGTCGTTTCTAGTGGAACTCTAGTGAGGACGACGCATTACAAATCAAGATATAGGGAGGCAAACGTATCCAGGGACTATTAAATGTTCTTGGCATCGGGGTAACAGGTCATGAAAAATTTCGAAAAAAGAAATTATTTTAAGACTCAGTTTGCTCATTCGACAGATTTTTATCCTCTTGCTTTGCACGGATGTAAATTCCTAACTCTTCAAGTATATCCATCGTGCAACGTCCCCTTAGAACAATTGTGCAAGACTTTGCTTAAAGTGGCACACAATATTTTTAGCGCAACGCAATCTGACTTTCAATAATCCCTACAAAAGAATGGCCCTGACTAAATTAACCTATACGTTTCACAAATCACTTACCTCACGAAAATCTTCGTTACTCAAACTACTGCAATACAGCGAGCGCCACTACTGCCAGCTAAATAAAAGATTCAAACTACAGAAGGCGCTAACTACTGATAGGCATAGTTAGCGAATGAAAGATTTTAATACAGAACAAACAATGTATTTACATTAAGAGTCATAATATATGTATCAGTTCATGACATCCAGTCTTACAAATTTCAAAACTCCGCCATCTCTCTCCCCACATCCCCACTGCTGGCGGCTCACCTCCACCTGCGCAACGCTACGTGCTGTTAACGTCCAGCTGCCGCTGCCCAACACTACAATGGCAGACAACAATGCAAACTAACCACAGACTGCACACGGCACAGCCAGTGATTTTCATACAGAGCGCTACGTGGCGGCGGCGTTACCAATAAAAAAAACCTAAACATCCTACTTACAATCGTCCCTCCTTTATCGACAATATGTAGTATTTCTAAATTATCATGAATATTTGTGATCGTATGTTTCGTTTCTCGCAAATGTTCTTTAAAGGTGGAGTGCTTAATAGTATGCAAAGCTGTATGTTTACGGAACCTTTCTTTAAATGTCCTTCCAGTCTCACCAACATATATTCCGTCGCAGTCACTACATTTAATTTTGTAGACTCCAGATCTCATATTTCTATAGAAATTGAGTGACTGTGTTTGCTAATGTGTTTTTATTGATAAAACGTAATTCTATATTGTTTCTACGGAACGTTTGCGCGACTCGGTAAGAGATAGGACCATTCCACGTTAGAACATATCTTTTTATTGCTTTCGTTCCGAGATAGAGTAATTTCGTGCAGTAAATTAGATTCCTTTTTGAGAACTTTACCATGAATCTTATCAATTTTTATAATTGTACATTTCTTCTACTCATTGTATGGGGGCCTGAAGATGGCATCAATGTAATGCCGAAACTGGTACCGCATAGAAGACCATAAAAAAATTCTACAGTACATACGGCTGTTGGTAAATTATTGCATCAATAAGTTTCTAGGAAAACGTCAGCAATGAAGACTGACGAAACGACTGCAAAGGCTTTAAGGAATCTTCAAACTAATGGGAACTCAAAAACATTAGTGACTTGTGTGGCCTACGCACAGAAGTCACAATGACGAAAAAAACATCAGAATCAGGCAAAGTAATCGATTTACAACGACTGGCTGCCAATTGTTCCGCTTCAGTTTTCCTGGAAATCTTGGAACTTACTTTTCCCAGTTTGGGTTTACACCAAGTTGAGTAAAGATGGTGACAGAAATCAAAAATTATCTTTGGCATCTTTCGGTGTGTCACAGCCCCTTACACAATACATATTTCAAACATTTCTTAGACGTACTTGCAATTCGAATACAGTCAAATCTTTTTGGGAAGTAAGAGTAAACACTGTAAAGTTGTGAAACAGCTGTTAGCTTCTCTTTAAGAAATTACAGTTTTAGGATAGTGTCTCCCCTGAAATTGAGGAATAGCTGTTTTAAAAGGGATGAAAAGTAGCATGATGGTCGGATCAGGAATTTCAGAGAAGCCAGACACATCAACATCAACGTATCAGTGCAGGATGCCTAGTCTGTGTGTTTATTGTATGCGATTGTGTCTTGGTTGGCTTAGTGGTCTTTTAATGTGCTTCAAAACTTTCAACAAAACGAGGATAAAAAAACGCTTTAAAGCGAAATGACACAAGAAAGTATTCATCTCATGGAAGCAGAGAAATACACGTCTAAATAGTTTTCCCAACGTTTTCATTATGAAAATATATTTTTATTTTCAGCAGGAACAGTCAACGATTGAACCTGCAGTTACATCAAGTTACCATTTTACTTTTAAGCTTGCAAGGCGTTGCAGAGTTTCACTGATTTTCGGGTTAGGTTGACAGTGTGCAAACTTAGCTTGAGTTCGAACCTATACACCTACGATGTGACGTTTGTGTGACTCGTTTTGTAGCAAAATTAGTCTCGAAGACTTCTGTTTCCTCAACGTAAATTTTCACGGCTTTACAAGTCTGCAGCTAACATTAAGCAGATGTTTAGACTTAGGCTACATGCACATGCCGCTTTTATATGGAATGAAGAGAACGAAATATACCCACAGAAGCTAACTGCCAGACTTCAGCTTAAGAGCTTGTCTTCGAATTAGCATTACTAGAAAAGTAGTCCCAGATACTGATCCTTTAGTCAAAAGCAGAATAAGTAATATTAATGTAAATGCTCTGTTTTTGTGCTTAACGTTCAAATAAAACGGTAAAGAAATATGAATTCAGTTTCATCCTAAAATGACATTCATCATATGGCTGCAACATTTGTAAGAAAGAAATACCACGTTCGTTAGCCCCCCCCCCCCCCCCCCCGTTCTTTGCATCGTCAAAATATTAGAAGAGATGTTGAATTTCATTGTCAGTTCTCATTAATACAACAGTCTTTTGTAAATTTGCCACGAAATGCATTAGTGAGCCACCATGAAGCGATACATGGTTGCTCACTGCTGTGGTGCGATCTGTGCTATACATACTTTCACTAATGAAATATTAAATGCTCTGAGTACCCGGAAGTCACCTGTTGGAATTTTTTGTGATCTATCAAAGGCTTTTGACTGTGTAAATCATGGAATACTTCTAGATAAGCTCAAGTACTGTGGTATGAATGGGAAAGTGCTCAAATGGTTTAAATCATACCTAACTGGAAGAGTGCAAAAAGTTGAAATAATCAGTTCATATAATATGCAAAAAACTGGTGATTTCTCAAACTGGGGAAAAATCAAGAATGGGGTGCCGCAAGGTTCGGTCTTGGGTCCTCTGCTGTTCTTAATATATATTAATGACTTGCTATTCTATATTCACGAAGATGCAAAGCTGGTACTTTTGGCCAATGATACAAGTATAGCTATCGCATCCAACAGACAAAAATTAACTGGTGAAATTGTAAACGATGTTTCTCAGAAAATCATTAAGTGGTTCTCTGCAAATGGGCTCTCATTAAACTTTGACAAAACACAGTATATACAGTTCCACACAGTAAATGGAATGACACCATTAATAAATATAGACTTCGATCAGAAATCAGTAGCTAAGGTAGAATATTCCAAATTTCTAGGTGTATGCATTGATGAGGGGTTGTACTGGAAAAAACACACTGAAACGTTTGAGATCAGCTACTTATGCTATTAGGGTCATTGCAAATTTTGGCGATATTTATCTGAGTAAATTAACTTACAACGCCTATTTTCATTCTCTGCTTTCATATGGCATCATATTCTGAGGCAACTCATCACTGAGTAAAAGAGTGTTCATTGCACAAAAGCGTGTAATCAGAATACTTGCTGGAGTTAATCCAAGATCATCGTGAAAATACTTATTTAAAGAGTTAGAAATCTTCACTGTAGCCTCACAATATATATATATATATATATATATATATATATATATATATATATATATTCACTTATGAAATTTGTTATAAACAATCCTTACGAATTCAAAAGTAATAGCAGTGTATATGTCTACAACACTGGGAGAAAGGATGATCTTCACTACTCAAGGTCAAATCGAACTTTGGCTCAGAAGGGGGTAAATTATGTTGCCACAAAAGTCTTTGGTCACTTACCTAATAGCATAAAAAGTGTGACACATAGCCATATAGCATTTAAAAGGAAATTAAAGGAATTTCTTAATGGCAACTCCTTCTACTCATTAGATGAATTTTTGGATATAGTAAGTGGGTAAGTCCCCAACCTCCACAAAAGAATTGAGTGTCATGTAATATTTTGTGTAATTTAATATAATGTATAGACACCTTTTGTTAACCTGACACGTTTCACATAACTATGAAGCGTCATATTCAAGATCTACGGAACAAGTACTAATCTAATCTAATCTAATTTAGCTGAATTGCGAGACTTCTTAGTGTGGGTGTACTTGTGATAAGCCAGTTAGCCCAAGTGCCCGAGGCTGCGTGCAAGTGTCACTCCGAGCAAATGTTCCAGTCCAGAAGCATTTGCCGGCGGCTGCGGTACTTCATTAAGTACTTGCTTAGTTCACTCCAGCAGCAGTGGCGTGCCAGAGCGAACAATGTCGACTTTATTTGAGAGTCGTCAACATTATTTCCAACAGTAGACATCACGAATTATGCGTACCAATAGGTTCGTCTTATATATCACTAATTTATTGGTTTCCTCTATATTTCACAGCACTGTTTTGGACGTCAACAGGTTATATGAATGAAACGGGACTAGGAAAAGTCAGTTTATCATTCAGACTGTCATAGTACAAGTCACACTAGACGGCGTAAGGGTCACACTTTTTTTACTGGCATTTAAACAGTTTAGTTTATTTTTCTCAAGAAATTTCCAAAGTCCCATGGCACCGGCGCATGTGGGCGCTGAATCGGAAACACTTCCTTTTGCGCTTTAGTGACACTTTGTGTCCACCAATTAAGGAAGGATACGGATTACGATGATCTCTGGTCGCCACACCCAGCCAGCATACACTGTCACTGCCAACAAAGCATCGACAAATTACTTTGTAATGGCGTTAAAAGTACACAGCGTTCATCCCCAATCAATACCCGAAAGCTCATCGGTAAAGACTGCTTCCACTCCATAACGCTGCAGTTCTGTTCTTTTTTTAACAGTAGCCGTACTTTAATAACCTGGGAGGCTCTCCGTTCAGTAGGAGCGTGGCGTGAACAGTGATATAGATAGAAGTGCCCTTTGATGTTTTCTTTCGCCTCGACTTCAAAGAGAAATCCGCGCCACAGTGTACATTTAGGGTGGGGTAGATTTAGTTCGTTTGTTTGCCGCTAGGTGAGCGTGACGAGGATAAGGCGGCGCCTCGACTTTCACACAGACACGGGTTGTTTACGCGCGAGGTGAGCAGGGCCTGCGCGGCTGCGAACAGCTGCGTGCCGATCGCCGGCAGTTGTTCTCAGGGTCGCCAACTGTGGCGCCCGGGCTCCTCGCCACAGACCACAGACCAGCAATGCGTCACTGCGCTTCCCAAGCGAAAGTCTTCATAACCAGTCGGAATATCTGTGGAGTGAGCACTCAGATGCGCAGAACAGAATTTTTGTCGCCAACGTACGTTTTGTTGTGCAGTGTCTGTATTATTCACTGTCTATGGACGAGGCTGAAGTTTATGCAGTTTATTGCACTGTATTGGATCTGCTGAAATTGAGATTCAATTTCGCAAACTGGTTAGACTGAATAGTCTCACACTGCTGTTGTACATCTTCGTCGGCTCAATGCCATATGTCTACGGTTTATTTTGCGTGATTTGTTGTGCTGTGTAAATGCGCGTACACACTAGGCCAACGAACGACAACCAACGACTTCGTTGGCGGCAAATCGGAGCCAAAGAGGCGGTTCGCCTTGGTTGCTGTTCGGTATGCTAGCGGTGACTTTCGGTCATTAACTTTATTTAACAGTTCTTCAAATTTTTAAAACAATTAAGAAAAAGTAACCTTACCGGCATGTAGGTAGAAACAAACGCAGAGCGGCCGCACGGCAGCCCAGCACACTACGGGCTGAACGACTTCACTCACCTGCTGCCCTGCTACCAACGGTGTGTGTACGAGTTACGTCTAATACTTTAGAACTTTTTTTTCGGAATTTTCTGGATATTGCGCTTCAATACTTTCATGCACTGGCACCCTTCAAGTACACTACTAACCTCCGACGTCTCATCACGAACTGAATTTCCGAAAGCCGGCCGGGGTGGCCGAGCGGTTCTAGGCGCTACAGTCTGGAACCGCGCGACTGCTACGGTCGCAGGTTCGAATCCTGCCTCGGTCATGGATGTGTGTCATATTCTTAGGTTAGTTAGGTTTAAGTAGTTCTAAGTTCTAGGAGACTGATGACCACAGCAGTTGAGTCCCATAGTGCTTAGAGCCATTTGAACCATTTTTCATTTCCGAGACCGGACAGTCCCTTTGTTAGAACGTTTTTTTGACTGGTTTCGCATTTGATTTAACAAGGGCATAATCAGAAACTCTGGAATTTACAGTTTTACGTACAGTAGTCGGGTGTTAAATTAAAGAGCGAAACCAGTCAATAAAACATACTGAGAGCTATTTGTGGCTGTCCTGAACAATTTAATTTCAAAAGTCGCTGTGTACCCAGCAGATAACGCTGTGGATGCGTATTTATTATGTTTAAAAATACTGGAGTGGAATATGGACAGGACATTGCAGCCGATAGAGTTTTATCGTGAACGGGAATGTTTACGGACCTCTACGAACTGCGATTATAGAAATAAACTGAAACAATTAAACGCATCGAAGGAAATGACTATTAGAAGATTATATGCAGGATGTTGAAAAGAAAATGGTGTATTTATAGAAATTTTTTAACCGTGAACAACAAAGAAAAGAAAAACGAAAGTGGGAGCGACCATTAAGTTTGTGCTGCAGGTTCAGCTCTCCTGAAAGAGATGTTATCTTCGGATATTTTGGGGCTACACAATTAAAGAACAATTCGAAATCTTTAGCTTTCATTAGGAAAAAAGTATGAAGTAGCCTATATTTTAACTCTGCTTTAAGGTCAGACATGAACTTTCTCCCACCATACCACTCCCTTCTTTTTTAAAGAGATGTCTACTAGTGCCGTTTCTGCTTCTTCTTCCTTCTTCTTCTTTTCCTGCTGACCAGCTTATTGCAGTAAAGTAAGCGCTGCTCGTGCGACGCGTGCTAAATACTCCCCTTCCCTTATAAACATAGCCTGGTGAAATTGAAACTGAATCGCTACTTTATAACAACGACAAAACGAGAGCATCATCGGGAAGTTATCAGAGCCACGTGCAGTTCCACACGGCCGAGTGCCCTGGCCCAAACCCTTCGTTTGGTGTCGATGAAAAGCCCAACACAATGCATTGCCGACCAAACTTCCGCCCAATCCAGTCTTCGTCGTTAGCTGGCCTTCGTTGGCCTCGAGCGTAGGTGTCTTAAAGTGAACTGTGGAAATGGTTTCGTAATCCGTAGAACACACATTCATTTTAGAATAAATTGTTGGAAGCCTATGAAGGCTTGCCAGCCTTACGTTGTCTAAAATCAAACGAGAGTAATAAACATCAGAAGAAAACCTAGCAATTCTATCAGTCGTTGTAAAAATACCGATAAACGTAACCAGCAGCAGATAAGCTTTAGTCAGTAAGGAAGTTCAGTTCATTGCGAACTAGTTATAACAACGCTTTGGCATCCAAACATTTTCTTTAACAACAGCTCCAATCATTTCCGAAACTACATAAAGTGATCGAGAGTCCATTTTCTTTAAGTTCTGACAGTCATTTGGCTCGCTTATCCTCAAGCCACCAAGGAAAGTTGCATGTATCAAATTCTTACTTTCTTACGTGATTCCTTCATTTATCTAAGCTTCCACTCTGCTCTCCACCAGCGCAAAGTCAGCTCAAGTAGTAAATAACAGCTGGCATCCGCATCTGCCAGGTTTCCACTTCCGAGATGTGGCCTAAGTTCATGCAGTGCTAGTTCGCTGCCTGGTCGCTACCTCGGTTATATTGCGCAATATTAGTACCCAGTACTGTTGATATTTTACGGGCCACTTCAGATCATAGGTGACGCAACCACACCTGGCGTCATCATACTGAAACACGCATTTCTATGAGCTCCTTTGCCCGCATCTCGTGGTCGTGCGGTAGCGTTCTCGCTTCCCACGCCCGGGTTCTCGGGTTCGATTCCCGGCGGGGTCAAGGATTTTCTCTGCTTCGTGATGGCTGGGTGTTGTGTGATGTCCTTAGGTTAGTTAGGTTTAAGAAGTTCTAAGTGCTAGGGGACTGATGACCATAGATGTTAAGTCCCATAGTGCTCAGAGCCAGTTTTCTATCAGCTCACTAGTGACAGCATATTTTTGCAAGCGACTTATGGAGTACTGTTTACTTTCCACTTTATCTTTATCCGAACTGTAGCGCTTTCAGTAAAGATTTCTGTATTACTATAGTGAAATTTTGTGCAGCGTTTGGCTGCAACCAAAGTTGTGTGTAAAGTTCTTTTAAAAATAAAAATAAAAATAAAAAGTAAACAAATAAATAAAAATAAACTGTCAACATATCTTTTCCGTTATAAGTTTCGATATAAATGATGAAGATTTTGAGAGTTTTCTCTTTAAGCAACCTTTTGTAATATATTATGTTTCTTAGCTTGATACTGGTTTGGAATTCATAGTTGATTAAACAAAACTGATCATACATTAACGCTTATTTTGGTTAAAAACAGAACGTTATGGATAGAAATGCGCGCCATTTCTTATAAGAGCGTAAAAAAATGTCACTTGTTTTGATGAGAAATTGTTACAAAACTAAATGCTTCCTACCGAACTGACATCTCGCCTTCTACTCCTGTGCAAATGGTTAACTAATAGTACAACTAAAACTGCAATTCACAGAGGAACTGTGATTCTGTCATCTCTAAAAAGAATTGAACGTAAGTACAAAGTCTCTTAACCATTCACAGGGCCAAATGTAAAACCGACAATTGTCGCATTAATATTGAGAATTTTGGAGAAATTAGGTTAACTATTTCCTAATACAACAATGTCCGTGGCTCGAGATCTTGCGGTAGCATTCTCGCTTCCTGCGCACAGGGTCCCGGGTTCGATTCCTGGCGGGGTCAGGGATTTTCTCTGCCTCCAGATGACTGGGTGTTGTGTGTCTTGCATTATCATTTCACCCTCATTCACTCGCAAGTCGCCGTAGTGGCGTTAAAGAACTTGTGGAGCGGCGGCCGAACCGCCCCGTGAGGGGTCTCCCGCCCACCAATGCCATACGCTCATTATTGTTAATACAACAATTTGTTTAATTCTTAAAATAAATGCTTGATTTCAGCTGTAAATGAGAGAAACCGGAAATTGTTGTGGCGTCAGACGCCAAACGTGTCAGAATGACCAAATGTGGGAAGACACCAAATGTGGTAGATGGTGCCAGGAGGCAGAATGTGCCGTATTAAAACTCGCCGAGAACTTGCCAAATGATTTATTGTTTGGAACTGCAGTGCTCCGTTCACCTCGGTCCGCGTCACGGGGTCCCGCAATGCTGAGGCCACCGCCCCAGCAACCCACTGTGCCGGCCTTGAAGGACCTCATCGTCAGGGCTTCGCCCACACCTGGTTCAGCGGTCTACTTCCCCGTTGACTCAGCGCTGCTCGGCTGAGAGCCGCCGAGCGTCCCGCTGCATCCTTTCTCGCTGGCATAGCTGACGGTAGCGAGCCGTGGAGTTCCCCACAGCTGGCTGGCTACAGACCCCGCGTCGGCCTACCAGTGACCTGCCGTGGACTAGAATGTTGTCGCCCCATCTGTTGCTGCGTGTAGCCCGGTGGTGTAATACACCCAGCCACTTCAATGAATCTCGTTACAAAACGGCACCTATTAATACTCGGCTGTGCGCCTCTGTTTTGTCAAGTGTGCCGCTTCGCGTCACGTGTGTGTAACACTTAGATTGGCCAGTGTCCCTCTTCTGCCTGTGATTGCGCCACGAAAACTGCTGTGTGCGCCCTCTACGGCAGTTCTACGCCCCTGTGGCCTCTATTTGTCTTCGCAACTGCTGGTATGCGTAACTTATTGCAATCCGGCCCGCACCTGGCTGTAACTCGTGCTCCGAATATCGCACAAAACTAACTTTCCCTATCCAAAACGGTGGTGACGCTACAAAATGATGGCTGCATTTCGCATAGAGCATAATAACAGAAAGTCAGCTATTTGTTCTCTTATTGTGTGACTCGGATCTTGTATAACAAACACGTTTCAACGTCTTCAGTGGTTAGACAACCACATTGCACCAATTTAATATTTCGTAGTAATATACAGTAAAATTGTATTTATTACATGACTAACTATGCGGAATTGTAAAGAAAATGTTGTTTGAGCTGTAATGTTATAGTTCAGTATAATTGTACGTAACCTCAGTGTATTTTTGGAAGCTTTGGCCCAGTAGGAAGCAAGTTATCTATGTAAAAGAACTGTGAGTTGAGCAGCGAGTAGTTTACAGTGGGAGTCTAAGGTGTTTGGATGGTTGGGTGCGACCACGAAATAAATTTGAGCAAAACTAATTAGTTCATGGAAAGAAGAACAGTTTTAATAGTGGTGGAAAGAGGAGATGGAGAGAATGCTGTAATTTATAAGGCGAAACGAAATGGAAATGAGACCACTGTGGAAAACGATCGCTTCACTAATGACACAATCATTTATTGACATTTCGATAACACTATTCTATTTTGAAGATCGAGGCAGAAGCGGAGAGCACAAGTGGGAAAGACCAACGGAAGAAAAAAGAATTACAAGCGAGAAAGTTTATGTCAATTTTTTTTTTTTTTTTTTTGAGCAAGAAATCGAGCTGTTTCTCCGTGTTACGTTAGACAGAAAAGAGACTGTTCTATGGATAGATTACAAGCAGAGACCGGAAGGTATTACTCTGTTCATTGAACGGGGAATTACACTGCTGGCCACTGAAGGAAGCATTGAGATCAGGTGAAACATGAGTTTGCGACGACGAGAGATGCACACGATTAGAATTTCGGGCGCAGGCACACATCACGGGCGACAGTAGCGCCATATAAAGGGGGGTGGGATGGCCGTGTGGACGCATCGGATCTGTTCTTTAGTGCCGTTATTTTGCCAAAGCAGGTTCAGGGTGCCTCGTAGAAGAGATCGATCGTTTCCTGAGCACGTCTCGGAGTTCGACTGAACTCCAATAGGGATTGCAGATTATCCTTCAGAGAAATCGCTGATCGTGGCGGATGGAAGCGAGCACCGGCCATGCGGATCTGTAATCGCCGGTTGCATCACACGCGATGACAGGTATACTGTGCGCGTCGCAGAGACGGTTCGCTTTGTCACAAACCGTATCACGACAAGTTCGGTCTGCTGCGCAACAAGCAGTGTCCGCACGTACCATTCGACATAACGTGAAGCGATCTGGAGTGTCCGCAAGGCGTCCATTGCTGCCTTTACTACTGAATCGACGCCACTGGTGTTTCCGCCCGTAATGGTGCGATGAACGACGGGGGACGGGCAGTCGAATGGAACGACATTGTTTTCACCGACGGATCCTTATTCTGCTTGCACTTCCACTTTGGTCGGGCCGGAGTCTGGAGACACGGCGATGAAAGACTGTCGAACTGTTGCGTTATGCATTGCCATACTAGTGCTGCACCCGGTTTTGTGGTTTCGGCTGGTACAGGATTCCGCAGCCCTCTAGTACGCACTGCCGGCCTGTTGCCTCCCACACCCCGCAGACGGCCACGCTGCAGCTGGACGAGCCACTACCACGGGAGGCTGTCCGCCGGTCGGACTGCGCTGCTGCCCTGGCCTCCCTGTTCCGTGTTCGGCGCCTGCAGAACGACTGACCCGGGACACGCGGCGCGCTGCCGCACCACATCAGCTCTGACAGTCTGTGGAAGCGGCGCGGACTGCTACGTTCCGGCAGCACATCCAGGGAGCCTCTCTGATTCGACGCCGACGCGTGTAGCAGCTGTTACAGCCAGCAATGGCGGCAAGACTCGAAACTGATTTCATCATGTTCCTCACTTCTCAAGGGGCTGTATATTTCCATCGTGTGATTTTTGTACAACGCACTATCTCCCGAAACACTCCGGCTGTGATATCTCCGGTCCTGCTCGTCGCTCCATTTTGGATGACCAGCAATGTATCTTTAAGGGGTGTAGGACGTCAAACGGGCCGACTTGGAGCAGGAGAGGCACCACAGGACATTTTAATTTCCACTGTCTATACTTTTACAAGTAAATTCATAAAACTTTGTCAGCATGACCAGGAAGGATTCAGGATTCACACTCCTAGCAGCGGAAGTGCCAAAACATAACAAAATACTTTTTTTACATGTGAAATATCACAATTTTTTCACTTATTATTCGCTGCATTTGTTGCTATAGGTACACTTTTCTTCACAAGTAAGAGATACTGTTCGATGAATTTTTCACAGCATACAAACCATACACACAGGTGTCTCAAACTCTAGAATCTATTTAATTTATGGAAAAATGAATGACCTGTTACTTTTTAAACTTTATGTTTAGAAAAAAAATCCAATTTTGTAGTTAATTATCTCAATTTTTAGCACAGTTTTTAATAGATTTGGAATATTGTAGAGTTTCATACACCTCTTAGTATGATTTGTATGCTGTGCAAAATTCATCAACGAATCTCTCTTACTTTTGAAGAAAAATGTATCTATAGCAACAAATACAGCCAAAAGTAAGTGAAAAAATGATGAAATTTCATATCTAAAAAAATTATTTTGTTATGTTTTTGCTCTTCCACTGCTGTGAGTGTGAATCCTGAATCCTTCCTGGTCATGCTGACAAAGTTTTATGAATTTTTTTGTAAAAGTACAGACAGTAGAAAATAAAATGTCCTGTGGTGCCGCTCCTGCTCCAAGTCGGCCCGTTTGACGTCACACACCCCTTAAAGGTTACGCTAAACATAGGGCCCATGCGCAATTCATTTAATTTGCTTCAAGAATTAATAAAAGTACAATTTGCCAGTAGAAGCTTAATTACGTAGTCGTCATTGTGGAAAGGGCATCGACTTTTATCCACTTAATTCCAACATATCCTATCATGCATCGCATTTGGAACAGGATAAGGTTTTTACGGTGTATTCGGCCACAGGACAACATTCTGGAGCTGCTGGAAGTTCATTTGAATGTTGTCAATTAATTTTCTAATCGGCAAGCTAGTGTTCAGGGATATTACACAAACAACCGTTCGAAGCGAAAAAGCCTAATAAAACCTTAAGAGCTATGAGCACTTATTCTTTTTCGATACTATGAAACACATCTCGACTAGTAGAAGCCGTTTGCTTGCCATATTTAAGCAGCAGATAGTATGGACGAAAACAAGAAAAAATGTTCTGGTAAACACTGGCTCTAAAACGCACAACTGAAGAGCTATGAGGACTCTTTCAGAACAAGATGTGTGTTTCACACCCTGGGAGAGAGTTTGAAACGGTCCTGCAGTTCCCTTTCATTGTCATTTTATTTGCTTTCCTGTGATACAGAACCCTCTGCCATGCTTGAGTGAATGAATGAATGAATGAATGAATGAATGAATGAATGAATGTGGGTGTGTTTCATTTTGCTATGGTTTTGCGGTGGTTTAGTCTGCTCCAGAGTATCTGCGGTAGTCGTTTAGAATGGCCAACCCATGTAGTTTTCAGGTAGGCAAGGAGGTTTGCTCGCGTTATGTGAAACTTACCGTGTTAGGTTGGTGGCGGAAATCTCGTCTCTGGGTTTTCCTAGCCACGGGGTCGCGTGGGAGACGTTGGAGTGTGTGAGACGGCCAATCTGCTTCCAGCTCGCCGAGGATGTGCAGCCGAGGTCTCTTGGAAGAAGGGTGAGTTGACTTTACCGCGTGGCACGTTGTCTCATAGCGAGAGCGGAGCTTTTAGATTTTGGTCTTGCGTCTCATCTTACAAGGATTGTTTTACTGGATCGCAACAAGCGACTTCTAATCAAGCTGCGGAGCTATGGGGTATCGTCTCAGTTGTGCGACTGGATTCGTGATTTCCTGTCAGGAAGGTCGCAGTTCGTAGTAATAGACGGCAAATCATCGAGTAAAACTGAAGTGATATGAGGTGTTCCCCAGGGAAGCGTCCTGGGACCTCTACTGTTCCTGATCTATATAAATGACCTGGGTGACAATCTGAGCAGTTCTCTTAGGTTGTTCGCAGATGATGCTGTAATTTACCGTCTAGTAAGGTCATCCGAAGACCAGTATCAGCTGCAAAGCGATTTAGAAAAGATTGCTGTATGGTGTGTCAGGTAGCAGTTGACGCTAAATAACGAAAAGTGTGAGATGATCCACATGAGTTCCAAAAGAAATCCGTTGGAATTCGATTACTCGATAAATAGTACAATTCTCAAGGCTGTCAATTCAACTAAGTACCTGGGTGTTAAAATTACGAACAACTTCAGTTGGAAGGACCACATAGATAATATTGTCGGGAAGGCGAGCCAAAGGTTGCGTTTCATTGGCAGGACACTTAGAAGATGCAACAAGTCCACTAAAGAGACAGCTTACACTACACTCGTTCGTCCTCTGTTAGAATATTGCTGCGCGGTGTGGGATCCTTACCAGGTGGGATTGACGGAGGACATCGAGAGGGTGCAAAGAAGGGCAGCTCGTTTTGTATTATCGCGTTATAGGGGAGAGAGTGTGGCAGATATGATACACGAGTTGGGATGGAAGTCATTACAGCATAGACGTTTTTCGTCGCGGCGAGAGCTTTTTACGAAATTTCAGTCACCAACTTTCTCTTCCGAATGCGAAAATATTTTGTTGAGCCCAACCTACATAGGTAGGAATGATCATCAAAATAAAATAAGAGAAATCAGAGCTCGAACAGAAAGGTTTAGGTGTTCGTTTTTCCCGCTCGCTGTTCGGGAGTGGAATAGTAGAGAGATAGTATGATTGTGGTTCGATGAACCCTCTGCCAAGCACTTAAATGTGAATTGCAGAGTAGTCATGTAGATGTAGATGAAGGAACGCAGCGATTTCGCAGACTTTCAGTTTGATTCCTAATGCAGAAGCTATCTCACGTAGGAAGTGCGCCCTCTCTTCAGGTTTGTGTGCCTGCGATTGCGTGTGTGTACATTCTACTATTTTCCGAACCTTAGTAATTTTTACCTCCTCGTGAATTTCTTTTTTTCATTAGTAAGTGTCCGTTGGAAACCATTCACGTGGCTTGATATTAGAGTTTGTTGGACCTCTGCCATTACCCGTTGTCTATTCAACTGTTTCCTCTGTAAAATATTAATTGTTCGCGGCTGCGTGGTTTAATGTTACTAAAATTTGGCCACGGTACGTAGAAACTGTGTTTCCGTGAACCATGTGGGCACACGAGTCTGTTGTCAATCGTATAGTGTTTCACAAGCAATTGTACTTAGTTACCAGACAACAGCAGTTATGTAAATGCCTTACGTCAATGTTTTAAGGAATAAATAATTTTACCTCTAAACTTATCCAGTGTACCGATGTTACGTCTCCGTTACCTACGCCATTTGCCTTGTAGTTTTCCTTGTTGGCTCATCCACAGCGTTTCCATGCGCTCAGGTCCAATAATTAGTGTTCCCTTTTTATTTTAGACAAACGCTCTAGAATAGACCTTGGTTTCAGGAATGTTGCTACAAAGTGTCCACGCACTCTTTGCTTTACTTTAATATTTGATTCACGTGAACAATGGCGGGATCATATGAATAATTACATCCCATTCTTTATGAGTGACTTTATAATGAATGTTCTTTTATGAGTTTTTCTTATGAATAAATTAAGTAATTTTCCGACTCAGCCCAACCTCTTATTTGTCATGTGGCTAGAGTTGGTAGGGACCCAATCTTTTACACTGACTTCAGTGTAATATAGCATTTTCTTATTCAAAGTACACTTCACGCACCTTACATATAGCGACCCTTTACTCACACTACTTAGAAGTTTGTCTGTCCCGTCCACTTCCGTCTAGCTTTACAGTATGTGCAAATTTGAGAACGTTTTCGAAATGTAGCTGAGGGGGAACGTGGGGACCAGCCCAGTATTCACCTAGTCAGATGTGGAAAACTGTCTAAAGACGATCTTCAGGCTGGCAAGGATGGTGCGTTTCCCCAAATCTCGTAAGCAGCATGCTACAGTAAGCGGATATCCGTGTGTGTGAACTGGATACAGAAGTGATTAAGTTAAACAGATTTTTTGCCTAAATGCTCAGTACCAGTTTGGTGAGAATATCATATAAAAAAGTTGACATATCAATGTTTTGCTCATTTTTTGTCAGTGTGTTGTCTCGTCATTTAGTAAGCTACTTATGGAATGTTGATGTATAATATCCTTCGCACAGAAATATTTTTTTTTTTTTGGAAATGTTAATCAGGGACCAGCCATGAAAATTGTGTATGTAAAAAAAAGAGCACAACAGCAGGGAAGGATTAGCGGGACCATAACAAAATAAACCAAAGTAGTGTCCCCTGGTGCGAGTAAACTGTAATTGCTTTTCTCGCTGATGACTTCTCCGGGTCTGTCAGGTATGCTGTGACGGAGTGATCCCTCGAATTTCACATTGAACTCCCTGGTCGTAATACATGAAGATGTGTCTTCATCATCACACGAGCATGCGGCACCAGATCCCCCTTGTGAACTGCTTTGTCCCCCGTGAGTGCTGCTAGACGTGAAGATACTGTCATCGTACGAGATGTAAGGTGAATTGTATCACAAAACAAGGCAAATTTGAAGACGTGAAAAGACACCTCGATTAATCCTGAAAGTTACATCCGTCAGCTACTATGCGCTTTCCAGAAAGTTCGAGAAGTGATAGAAAACTACTTGTGGGGTCAGTCGACAGTCTGGTGTCGTGTGAGTGAGTGTAGGCTATAGTGCAGACTTGTGCCTCGTCAGATTTCTTCGCCGTGGGAAGCACAAGAAGACAGCAGAACACTGTGATTACCCGCAAGGTCGAAGGCGTCTTGTTACGGTCCGCGCGGCTGCCCCCCGTCGGAGGTTCAAGTTCTCCCTCAGGCAGGTGTGTGTGTGTGTGTTCGTTTAAGTTAGATTAAGTAAGTCTAGGAACCAATGATCCCAACAGTTTGATCCCACAGGAACTTATCACAAATTTCCACAAATTTACGGCGTACATCTGAGAACAGTTACAAGACTATTTCTTAGCGTTTACTTGCATCCACAGTCCGACAGTGTTCTAGAAATGAAAACATTTTTCCGTCTGGACATATATATGTCCACTACCGCGAGTATGAGCAAAGTGCTAGGAGACGTCTACAAGTGAATTATATATTACTATGGAGTCGAAGTAACTTTTACTGAACGCTGCACAACACTTAGAAGCGAAAGAGATACAGTCCCTACTTTAATTTTCCTACGTGGTCATCAAGTGTCTATAGTCAACAGTTCTACCAATCGTTGAATTCTTTGGCGACAGAAATCCGTGCTATGGTCCCGGAGTCACTCGAACGCCGCCGTGTAACAGTCTTGAGCGCCACAGAACCTACGATTGCTGCTGATCGGTTACTCGACTGCCCGCACGGTCGTCTGTGGCGTTCACTCTGTATCAGCACTGCACGCGCCTGTGCAGCCTCGGTCACGTTGCTGGCGCCATTTCTCCACGGCTGGACACGACGCAGCATTCGCTCGATTCGCCTGCTGAATCTTTCGGTGAATGTACGGTAGGCACCAGTTTAGGCGTTTTGCCCTCAACAACATAACTTCGGCTCTGGAGTGCGCTTCCGGTTGACACGCCACTCCAGCCGCACACTGTGGCGCGCCTGTCTGTTGCTCGTGTGAAGTTGGACAACGTTTTGTAAGTGCTTCAGCGTGTCTGATGTCACGAAACGTAAAATGGTATGCGTTAAAGCCGTTTCCACGGAATGAAATCACATTCACAATACGAGTGCAAAACTGTGTTAAATTTAAAATGCGTAGTAAAAATTGGTGACGAATTCGTCGCACAGAAATGTAAATCACTACAAGGAACAAGTGACGTGGACGAAACCAGGCCGTGGTAGGAAAGTAAGAAAATCTGTAAGCTCTGTAAACGCTCATCGCCGGTTTTGTAAAGGCTTCGTCGCTACTGTTGTGGAGGCCGAATTGCTGCTGTTGTTACGGTAGGCCGAGTTTGTGAGTTCGTGAAACGGCTCCTGGTGCAGTACACCGATAACACAATTTCTCCCTGCCCCAAGGTCAGATAACAGGATACGAGATCAAAGGTTCTACAACACTCCAACAAATTAGTACAAAATCACACAAATGCTTATCTTTGTGTCTTGTCGGATAATGAAGTCTGCAACACTGCTTGTACTATAAAACAAAAAAGGTTGTCAATTTCTAACTCAAAATAACCGTAGGTAGACTTCACAGTACATAGCAAATGCAATTACAACAACTTTCTGTTCACTAAAAGACGTTTCCTGTCTAAGTCGGCCCTGGACGATGATGTATAACCAACTCGGCGAGAGCTGCTCTTCCACCTTCCGAGAGCTGCTCTTCCACCTTCTGAGCAGGCTTCTGTCCGTTGTCGACGAATTGTACTCGGCCGGCAACTGGCCGACGCGAAGTCGGTGTCTTCGTGCTCGGCGCCGCCCGTGGCGCTGCTGGAATCTCTGTGTCACCGACAACAGCTCGAACTTTGCGCCAGTGCTGCATTTGCCCTGGCTGTGTCTTGTTCGGACGACACAGACTAATGGTTTGACTTAAATAAACTTTCCTAACCATACTTGCGGCTCAAGCTACTTAAATTGTTATGAACCTTATATGTTCGTGACTTACTTTTGAAGTCCTCTCGTACATTTAGAGTTCAGACAGAACATGTTGTTCAAAATGAGAATTTCACTCTGCAGCGGAGTGCGCGCTGATATGAAACTTCCTGGTAGATTAAAACTGTGTGCCGGACCGAGACTCAAACTCGGGACCTTGGCCTTTCGCGGGCAAGTGCTCTACCAACTGAACTACCCCAGCACGACTCACGCCCCGACCTCACAGCCTTATTTCTGCCAGTACCTCGTCTCCTATCTTCCAAACTTTATAAAAGCTCTCCTGCAGACCTTGCAGAAGTAGCACTCCGGAAAGAAAGGATATTGCGGAGACATGGCTTAGCCATAGCCTAGGGGATGTTTCCAGCATGAGATTTTCACTCTGCAGCGGAGTGTGCGCTGATATGAAACTTCCTGGCAGTTTAAAACTGTCTGCCGGAACGAGACTAGAACTCGGGACCTTTGCCTTTCGCTCGCACACAGTTTTAATCTGCCAGGAAGTTTCAGAACATGTTGTTATTACAACGGACACACATGACATTTGCCCTCTCCACTGCCAGTTGCTTACCTCAACCAACGGGACATTAAATCCTAACATTTCCTCCTCATCGAGCGGGATGTGCGATGCGCCCCTACTTGAGTTCTGTAGTCATGGGTCAGGAAGGCTATGCTATATGTGCGGTGTGTGCACAGAAACTAAAGAGTGTTTTTTTTTTCCTTCCGAAGAACAACAACAATTTTACGACATCCCCGATGATCGCCGTTAGTTAAATGGTTCAAATGGCTCTGAGCACTATGAGACTTAACATCTGTGGTCATCAGTCCCCTAGAACTTAGAACTACTTAAACCTAACTAACCTAAGGACATCACACACACCCATGCCCGAGGCAGGATTCGAACCTGCGACCGTAGCATTCTCGCGGTTCCGGGCAGCGCCTTAACCGCGAGACCACCGCGGCCGGCACCGTTAGTTACCATACACTTATGCCGACACCTTCTCGAAGCCCTGACACCTTCTCGAACTCTATCTTTGGGGCAGCTTTCAGTTCGTTCAGTCCTGCGTTTATAATCACAGCAATGCGTATAAAACGAAGACACTAGGTTTTCTTTAATTTTGGGAACAGAAAAAACTCACAGGGCAGTTATTGAGATTTATTGTTTTCGGTCAAAAATTCCCGTACAAGAAACAAATTTTTTGAGCATCTGCATCATCCTGGGGCAAAAGCCATGAATTGTTCCACCACAAATACAGGCCTCTCTCGGGTGGTCCACAAAAATGTTCAAATGTGTGTGAAATGTTATGGGACTTAACTGCTATCTTTACTGATAGTTCTGCCATTTGGTAAGAAATCATGGCGTATGAATATGTCACAATCGAAGAACACAGTGAACATAGTCTTTGCATCCGACCGCAGAACACGTCGAGTATTTTCTGTCTTGGCGACCCAGAATACTTCCACAGGGTCGACGCAACCTTATATTCGTTGTCTTATCCCTAAAGCCAAGCTTCATCACCCCTTATGACACATTTCAGTACTTCTGCACCGTTGTTGGCTCCATCTAGCGAATCCCGACCAACTTGCATTCGCTGCAGTTCTTTTTCGAAACTCAACAATTTTTGAACAAATTTTGATGTCACGATTCATACTCCAACGTTACAAAAAAATTCATGTCGAGATCCAGTCATCAGCGACTTCTATGAATCTGGTATCGGTGATAGTTCATAAATACACCTTCCACTGTTCTGACAATTTAGTCAGTTGATGTGTCGGAAGGTTTGCGACGCTCGTCGTAAATAACGTCTTCACGGCCCTCTTCGAAAAGTTTGTTTCGCTAGTGTGCGCTTGCAGCAAGGAAAAACTCACCAATAGCAATATTTAACTTTTTAAAAAAAACTATGCAGTACTTTATCTCATTGTTATAGGAAAATATAATATATAATCTATGATGAATTTTTCTCTATGTAAATGATCGCCGATACTACCAACGAATGTCTATGACGCGAAATCGGCTAGTACAGCACCCGAACTTACAAAATTCCCGTTAGTCTCTGAACACTGCTCGTATTGTGAAACCCGTGTCGCCATTGTAGCCAGGATGACGGTGCACCACACGGCACTAGGTAGGGTGCATTCTTATTCAGTTTCTCATCTATTGTATTAGTTTTGCATAATGCCTGATGACTTGTCTGGTGTCCTAGTAGCTTTCAGCAATGAATAAGCTTTTGGAGACCCTATTATTTACTTGTCTGATGATGAAATATGGCCGGCCTTTGTGGGCGAGCGGTTCTAGGCGCTTCAGCCTGGAACCGCGCGACCGTTACGGTAGCAGGTTCGAATCCTGCCTCGGGCATGGATGTGTGTGACGTCCTTTAGGTTCGTTAAGTTTAAGTAGTTGTAAGTTCTAGGGGACTGATGACCTCAGATGTTAAGTCCCATAGTGCTCAGAGCCATTTGAACCATTTAATCGTGTATTAAAAGGAAATGTGGATGAATAACTAACAAAATCTGTATGGGCACATTGCCTTGTCTGTAGTTCGATAATGCATCACTCTCCGTCATCAGCTCACGCCCCCCCCCCCCCCCCCCTCCCAGCCAGACCCCCTTTTCTATCTCTATCTCTCTCTCTCTCTCTCTCTCTCTCTCTCTCTCTCTCTCTCTCTCTCTCTCACACACACACACACACACACACACACACACACACACACACACGGCTTGGACGTTCTGCACACAGTTTTGGGTAAACTGTCGCATTGCGGCTAACAATTGACTCACGAGTCTGACGAACTCGGCTCTGTGAATTTGGCTCAGTGATTTGGCGCCGATCTAGACACTAACGTAATTTACAGCGACGCGTGTGATTTTATCACCACCTGCGGCAGAAGCGGAGACAGTGGCTCCAGTGTTAGGGCGGCGGGGTGGTGGACGTCACCTCACGTCACATCGCGTCTCGAACAATGGCCGCTAAGGACGCGGCGCGGCGGTTGTCCGGACTCGTAGCGGTGTAGCGCGCCGTCACGTCGACGTAATAATGCATCACGCGAGGGGAGGCAGCGACGCTTCGGTTCATCGAGTCTGCGGTGTCGTCTCTTCACGACACTGAATTATGACGACTCTTTGGAAATGTCCTAGACCGTTTTGCCTGCGTTACTGGTGATTTCTCGGTTGTTTATTTATTTGCTTATGGTGTGGTATACACGTAACACAAATACAAAGTCTCTTACATGATGTGACGGAAAAAGAATCGCAACACCAAGAGCGAATTGTGCGACATAAAGCTGGTAGCCGTGTTCCTTCATCTGAAAAATGACGTCTTTTCAGATTCCGGACCAGTCGCATAAGAGTGGGGCTGGTAGGGCCACTACGAGGATGCAAATCAGGTTTGCTTTAAATACACACTGCGGTGCAGGGCGTCAGTTACCTTTGATACTGGCCGCGGTGGTGAGTTGATGTGTAGTCAACAACGCCTTTAACCCTCGAGCGGGCGAGCCAGCATTAGCTATCCATGCAGTGATCGTCCAAGTGGAACAGGCATGCAACTTCATCCCACAAACTGACATCCGGCACCTGTACAACACAATGTATGCACGTTTGCATGCTTGCGTTCAACAATCTGGCGGTTAACCTTGTTATTAACGTACCAGCATTTCAGATTTACAATGGCTTAGGTCGCTCTTACATTAACCTCTGATCTTTTAATGTCATATGGAGTAAAGCCAAGTACCATCAGGATGTCATTGTATAGGTATTTTTTAATCTCGTTGGTAAATTTGTATTTCATACGTAAATTGAAGGCGGAAGGGGGAGAAACGAAAGGAAAGAGATGAGTATCTCTTGCATCGGGACATTACGCAGAATCTGCAGCGACAGGTGAAACTGTGCACCAGACCGGGATTCGAACCTGGGATCTTGTGCTTAGTAGGCAGGTACGTTACCCACTGCGCCCTCTGGGACACGGTGACATCGGTGGCCTCGGCACCTGTCCGCCTGCAGTCCCTGTCCATTTCCTGCATGTTCGCTGCCCCCCCCCCCCCCCCCCCCCCCTGGAGATCGGATGCACTTGTGCGCCCGCACTGCACAAGGTGGATCCATTGTCCATGAAGGCGAATCAGTTACAAAGACGTGGTCGTTGTCTTCAGATATGTCCGAAAGAACAGACACCCCGCATTCATCTAATGTGTATTTCACTGTAAAATTAAGATATGTACTGTCCGCTTCACAGTTATCCCCCTACCCTCGTACTTACCGCACCGTCGAGAACCAGGTCATTAGGAACTGAGCATAAGCTCGGTATGGAGAAGGATATCGGCCGTGTCCTTTCAAAAGGCCCTATCCCATCATTTATCTTAAGCAGCTAAGGGAAACTGTGGAGAACCTAAATATCAGAGTGTCAGGTAATTGTCGGAGGAGGCTAGCATGTCTGCTCGGTAACAGTAATCCAGTATTTGCAGGGCTTCAAAAGGACTAGTCTTCTGTTTTAGGGGGTCAGCGGGGGGAACTGGTACTTTGCCCTACGAGCTTATTTGACACGTGAGGGTGCTCGAACAAGTGGTTTAGATCAAAGGAGCCGCGTGCTCTTCAGTTTTGCACGAACGTTGTCCTGTGACGCTCTCCACCTGTGGCAAACTATTATCGCCACGCCAGGGCCTGAGATTGTCCAGAACCTTTGTTGGTCGTAATCGCAATGACTTCAGGAGTTTGTAACTTTCTTGTCGTAAGTGAGCACTTTGTGCTAAATTTGGAAGGTGCTTGAGGCACGAATAAATCAGAGAGACGACGGAGAAGCAGTCTTCGTCGTGAGAAGAAGCTAGTGTTTGGCAACGTAATTCGAGTAAGGAGGCCTGCCCAAACCCTGCGGACGAACACAGTCGGGTTGGCTGCGGAAACGTGACCTCTCTGAGTAGTAAGTGGAGATTTTAAGTGAGCGCACAGCACGGCCTCTGCCTCACTGCAATTCGAGATGGCTACGGTCGCAGGTTCGAATCCTGCCTCGGGCATGGATGTGTGTGATGTCCTTAGGTTAGTTAGGTTTAAGTAGTTCTAAGTTCTAGCGGACTAATGACCACAGCAGTTGAGTCCCATAGTGCTTAGAGCCATTTGAATCTTTTTTTTTTTTTTTTTTTTTTTTTTTTTTTTTTTTTTTTTTTTTGAATTCGAGATGTTTTGCTGTGTCGTACCTCTGCTCCAGAATGTATCGTCCTAACTTTTAGGACCCACATTGAGACAGTTTAACTGAGTGCAACAGGCACCAGAAGGTCGATAAAAGATTGCCAGTTAGCAGCAGAAACAGTTAATGACCTGTATGTAATAAAATGGAACACACAGAGACGTCATTTCGATGTTATTTGTTATACTGCTACCAGCTTCTATGATTCAGTACACCACCTTCAGGCTATCGTGCTATTTTATTCTGACGTGGTTAATTCCAATCGTATACATGCTTCCATCAGTAGCCAACATCTATGAATTGGTTTCTGTAGACTTTAACAACGGTGTTGGGTCTCCAACTATCAACTACGTTGGAGATACAACATCGTCGTTACGGTCTACAGAAACCAGTGGGTGCTTATGGAATCGTGTGTACTATTGGAATTAAACGCTTCACCGTCAGTTAAGACCTGAAGATGGTGTACTGAATCACGGAAACTGGTAGCCATGTAATAAATAACAGGGAAATGATGTCTGTATATGTTGCATTTTATTACACAATTGAGCAGTCCGAGTCCCTCAAACTTTCAGTCAGAAGGATGGACATACTAAACGCTGATGAACTTGTGGCGCCCTAGCTGCGACAGTCAGATCATCCGCAATTACGATGGAAACTCATAATTACGACCACATCCCCATCACCGACGCCTGCACGCTGCAAGCAGGGCGGTTTTCTACGTTCTACTGCCACGGTTAGACATTCTCTCTCGCGCTATCCCCAAAATGTGTGGTTTATTTATTTATTTATTTATTTCATTTTGTATTGTGAGGGACATGTAGACACCTTTCATTAGTCCGGTAGCCCATTTTCACTAGCATTTCTCTTTCTTTTCGTTGTTTCTCTTTTCTCATAATTCTCATAGTGGTGAGATTGAATAAATGTGGTTGTGTCTCATGTTGCTAGATGGTAGCGTAGTCTGCTGCAGAAAGTCTGCGATAGTCGTACAGATTCAGCAGCAGTTATACAGAATAGCCAACTCTCGTAGTGGTCAAGTAGGCAAAGAAGTTTGCGCTACTTGTGAGAAATCCACCTGCGTAGGCTGGTAGCGGAAATGGCATCTTTGGGTTTTCCGGGCCACGCGGAGCGTGGAGGAGGCTGGAGAAGAAAAAGAGAGGCAGCCTGCCGCCGGTACGGAAAGCGTCCACAGCTGGGCTCCAGTCGAAGAAGGGTCAGTTAGAATGACCACGTGGTGAGTTACTTGCCGAGAGGAGAGCTTTTGGTCCCGCTTTTCAACTCTGAAAGATTGCTGTGCCTTGTCGCAGCAAGGAATGCAAAACTTTTAGTAAATTTCTGTAGCAGACTTGGATCTGTCAGAAGAGCGCTACACAAAGATGTCGATAAGAAGTGAACACTCGCTTCTGTATGAATGTCTGTTTGCCTTCAGCTGTGCCTGTATAAGCTTTCATTTTTCTAAGTATTAATAGCTTTGCCTTCTCGTAAATTTTCCTTGTTTTATGTATCTTTCGTCCGTGGGGTGCCGACCACGTGGTTGAACATTGAGTTTGTTGGGCTACCGGCATCACTAACTGTCCGGTCTCATGTTTGTTTTGAAGAATGTTAACTGTTCATGATTGTGTGATGTGATATTGTTGCAAGTTGGCCACGACGTATAGAAATTGCGTCTCCACAAACCACGTGGTCACGCGGGTGTACTGCGGAACGTTTCACGAGTTATTGCGATCAGTTATCAGCCAACAGCAGTTGTATGAATGATTCACACCAATGATTATAGGTGTAGATTATAACGGTGACAGTATCGATGCTTTTCTTTAATGTTGTAGGAATTAATATTATCAGGAATTGTGTACATGCCTCATATCCATGTCTTAGGAATAAATTATTTAATCTACAAGTTTCTCTTGTGTTCCGAGGTTACTTTTTTGCACCTAAGCCACTCACCTCGTAGCTTTCCCGCTAGCACATCCAACACGTTTCCTTACGCACAGGCCCAGTGATTAGTTTCCCCTTTTATTTTAAAACAAATGCTTTAGATTAAGTTTTATTTTCAGGTGTGTTGATGGGACATGATCTTCTGCACAATGTCCATGCATTTTATGCATTTTCTTTCTTATTTTAAATGTTTGATTCTCGTGAAGAGTGGACGGGCAGTACTATTAATTACATAGCATCAATTTTTTTTTTTTTTTTTTTTTTTTTTTTTGCGACTCTGCCAAACCTTTGATTAGTTGTGTGGTAGGAGTCGGTGGCGACCCTAATTTTCTCACGTTAATTTCACAAGCAATAACTATTTCCATTCCCAATAATAACGTAATAACCCGTAGAAACAGGTTAGTTACAGTATGTATGCTCTGATTACTTGTGTGTGTTGTTTTCCTCGATTGAGCGAGCGTTGACGCCTGGTCCGTAATTTCTACCTCCTATCCAGGCACTTTTGTCACTCATCTCAAAGCCCTTTCACTTTGTTCAAGCGTATGAACTTCCTTACTTATGTGTCTGTGGGTGTTAATTGAATCTCTTGTCAATGTTTGTTTAAATACACTCGTGCTATCTTATTCTGAGCTTTATCATCGAGCCTCACTTACTCCACCGTAACTGTGAAGACGAGATGGAGTCACGCCTGTCGTAGGAGGATGAAAATGAAGTGGATGCGTTAGGCACGGTCAAGGAGCAAGGCGTGTGGCAGCGCGCTGCCGTGAAAGTAGACTTTGCTACTGTTTCTATGTTTCGGTACAGTGTATCAATACGTGGAATTGTTTCAGCTTAAGATTTCCGAAAATAAAGCTTCGTTTCTAATTGATTGCTCTATTCCGAAATGGCGTAGTATATGCATTATAAACCCTAACAAACAATAAAATAAAGCATACTATTCGCATTCAAAACAATAAAAGTGTGAAAAACATTCAGTTAAATTACACATCTCCTATAACATATGCTTCTCTGTTGATGTACAGTAATCATATTAAAAACGTAAGTAAACCTACAACATTTTGAATTAGAAAAGGCGTAGAGTGGCAGTTTTTAGACATATATGTAAATCGAATGTACTTTCAAGCAATGTGACTGACAGATCATTGATGATGTAATGGTGAACGGGAAGCATGGTAGATTTATAGTAACGATTCGAAACACCTTGAGGAACAAAAATTTTTCTCTCTTACATTTTGTTATTTATTCAAATTATGTGGCTTTATTTGTGAGTCTATAGTCACTGTGCCTATTCTCCACAATGATTTCTTGTGTGTACATGGATATTAGCAGGCCGGGTATATATTACCCATACTAACGAAATGCGGGAATCCCAGTAGCGTATCCGTTGTTTCCGCAGTTTGTTCCCGCCTCCAGTACCGTTCTTCTGTCTTCAGCCATGGCATTACGAAGCCCGGTGTGGGATTATTTTATGAAGATAAATCCTGGAAAATTAAATGTAACTTGTGCTGGGCAGTGTTATCGTTTGAAAGTAGTTCAACTGCTTGCTTAAGCCCGCATCTCGTGGTCGTGCGGTAGCGTTCTCTCATCCCGCGCCCGGGTTCCCGGGTTCGATTCCCGGCGGGGTCAGGGATTTTCTCTGCCTCGCGATGGCTGGGTGTTGTGTGTTGTCCTTAGGTTAGTTAGGCTTAAGTAGTTCTAAGTTCTAGGGGACCGATTACCGTAGATGTTAAGTTCCATAGTGCTCAGAGCCATTTGAACCATTGCTTGCTTAAACAGACACTTACGACGTAAGCATCCAACAGTTTATTTAAGTGAAACACGTTCGAAATCAGTTTTTATGAACCTGGGTAGTGTGAAACCAGTTCAGTTTCCACAGCAACTGTTCAGGAATCTGCCATTTCAGTGCCTGTGCGGCAAGATGAACAATCTGTGTAATAAATACCCAGCACTTTCACCAGTTCAATTCTGGGTAGGTGTGGTAGACAAACGAAGATTACTGGATTTGCATCAAGACCAGTGCCTTCATCCAAACGAGCCAAAATAGACGAACAGATTTTAAGACTTTTTGTTAAAGAATACCTTCCATTTAACGTAGTTGTGAGTGTAGAGTTTAGAAAAATGACTTATTTATTAAATGAAAATTATGTACCACCAATTAGAAAAACACTCTTCCACAGTTCACTCTCTCAAGTGTTCGACAGCACACTAATGCGAGTAAAATCTGCAGTGCAAGCTGCATCCTACATCTGCATTACAACTGATGGATGGACATCTGTGAAAAATGAGAATTATATTGCAGTGACTGCTCACTTCATTGATGAAAACTGCAATCTGAAGTCATATTTGTTATCTAGTTTTAAATTCCATGACAAGCATACAGCAGAAAACATTTCCAGTGAATTACAAAATGTGACTTCAACTTGGGGTATCACCAATAAAATTGTAGCTTTCATTGCAGATAACGCACCTAATATGGCGAAGGCAGTGATGATGTGCAAATGGTGGCACGTACCTTGTTTTGTTCATACACTGAATTTAATTGTGCAAGCAAGCCTTGAACCAATTACAGACACAAGGGCAAAAGTGAAGTCAATAGTGGAATTTTTGAAAAGAAGTCCTCAAGCACTTGAGAAATTACACAATATGCAGAAGCAAATGGGCTTCCCTATTTTAACAACAAAACAAAATTGCCCTATTAGATGGAATTCACATATGAAATATTGACAGGCTTTTGAAAATCAAAGAGCCTTTGCAAAGAACCCTCGCCATTCTCAGTGTGGATTCACAAACAAAACTGTCCAATGAAGACTGGCCAGTTATTGAAAAATCTTGTGCAATACTATCTCCTTTTGAACAAGTCACAACCTAAATTAGCAGTGAAAGAAATATAACCTTGTCAAAAGTTGCCTTATTAAGCAAAGGTTTACAAAATCATTGTCTGAGACTGAAAAACTCAGATTACAGCAATGAAGCCACTAATACAGTAATTGCTAAACTTGAGGACGGAATCTGTACCCGACTCGTTCGAAATTTTTCAGATAAAGCAATTTCTTGTGAAGCAACATTATTGGATCCTCGCTTCAGGGAGCATGGTTTTCCAAAAACTGGGCATCGATTAAAACAAACAAAAGATGCCATAATTAACAAACGCTGTGCAATACTATAGAAACCCACTCGGTTTTCTCCAGAAAATCCACCACCAGCCAAACCAGTTGAGGCGAGCACATTCACCTCCAGCAGTGGCAACATTTGGCTAGATTTGACCAAGCTGTAGGTGGCTTGATCCAAAGTGTAGACAATCCACGTGCTGCAAGTATAGCCGAGCTTGATAAATATATAAAGATGCCACTGATGCACAGATCACAAGATCCATTGCTATGGTGGAAAGAAAATCATGTGTTGTATCCTACACTGTTTGAAATGATGAAACGACGTCTTTGTATTATGGCCGCCTCTGTTCCATGTGAGCGCATATTTTCAAAGCAGGGTCAAACAGAAACAGACGATACCGTCTTTCAACCGCTAAAGTATAAAAAAATGATATTTCTAAACTACAACTTAGAATAGGTACAGCAGATCTACTCAGAAATGAAACAGTAAAATTTCAATTGATTTTGTTCTTCTCTTGACATAGTTTACTGAATTTATATTTGATTGTATTTCGTTTAGTCCGCTAAACTGTGCATGCAGCTACCTTTCAAGAACATTTTTCTCAAATTTGTTGCACACAGAAGACACGTTTTTGCTCACCATTCAGTCAGTTTAATTTGAGTATGTTATTTATTCATTTATGTGTTTGAAAATAATTATCTGATTTTTGTATGTATATGTTGGTGTGTTTACTTTTGTAAATGTGCTGTGTTTGGTTATTACACTATAGGCATCTTGATACTTGTGTATGATAAATAATTCTCAGGCAAATCAACAATGGTACTTCGATAATTTTGTTTTTGGCGTTCAGATACTGTAATAAAAATTGCATTTCAACAACAACGTAATTTCATCTCTGATTTCCTGGGGAAGTTTATAAAAAAATGGTAATACATGTGCTTGCTGTGAGTACTTGAGGGAACTCCATGTACATGTACCTCAAACAAACTGCTTTAGCAAGAACTATGCGTGATGTAGAGGCAGATCTGCCATGATACAGGTATCACAAAGGCATTAATTACACTGTCGGAATTGTTTTAAATTTTCGTCTTGTTTTTATAGTTCAAAGAAACATACCTATCTCTGCATTTCAGTTACCTTGAAATGTTTTCCAATTCTATCTACTATGAGATGTATCCAGGTAACTTGTGAATGTTTAATGAGAAACTGCCATACTTGACCATTGTGCTATATCCTCCAATCTGTTACGGTAATGTTTTGATCTCTGTGCATCAGTCACTTTGCATCCTGCTCTGTGTGACAAACAATGGAAAATTTAACTGCGAGTAGTAAAAGTGTGTGTGGCACACTCACAAATGTTAATTCAGTGCCTCGCTTCCAGGGTGTTATCTCAATAAATTATATCTCATGATATGCCTTTTTAAGAGCACATACAGATTACCACTCATAAAACCGTTAAAATTATGCACTAGAATACAGGGAAACAAGTTTGGCAAAATCTGTTATGTCAAACATATGAAGTCTGACCTCGGTCAATTAGAAAGTATGAAAATCACATGACACGAAAGCAGCGCATTTGCTGCTACAGGAAATATGGAATTGCAGAAACGGCTAAGTGAAAGTTTCATACTTTCTGCGATATGATTGGCGGTCTCGCACCTCATTTGTGTTTTTATGACAATATCTATACAGTAGTCACTCAAGATGATATAATGTGAAGGACTATACTATTACCAGACACAAACTGTTTCACTGTTTCGAAACATTACATTGTACTGTTTCATTTGTTTCGAAGCAGTAAGGTGTTTCAGTTTGCCCATCTCTACTGTAAAGGCCGCACAGCTGGGAGCGCGGCTCTGCGGCCGCTGATCCGTAAGCCGGTCGCACGTTTCGCGGATTGAAGGGCCGCTGGACAGTGCTGGGAGCGCGCAGCTAGCAGCTGGTATAATAGCTGGCTGACGCTGCATGCCAACACCGGCCCCGCACCCCCTCCCCGCTTCCACTTGTCGCAGCCTCCCCTCCCCCCCCCCCCCCCCCCCTCTTTCCCCAGGACACAAGCGCGTATTGTACGCTCCGCGGTCCACAGCAAGCTTAAGCTGTTAGCGTGCACGGATTGCATACGAATAGCATACTATGTGCCGCTCTACCCACTTCCATTAACAGGATCCTGCGTGTTACTTTGGCGTCCGAATATTCGTGGCAGTAGCGATTATTTCGTCGTGGGATAGCGCACAGAGCCCTAGGCTGTGCGTAAACTGATGCTTCTCGCCCAACTCGGCACAAACGCGATGATCCCGTGCACGTTGTTCGCATGTCGAGCTGCTGGCTACATTGTCACAACAGAGCGTGGGAAGTTATCTACGCATCGTAGAATAGTGCGAAGGCGTTGTCAAAGGCAATGTCTCCGAATTTATTACAAGAAAACATGAAAACTCTCTCCTACATATTTGCAACCCTCTGCAAATAGAGGGCTCCGTATTGTAGCGCATAACATGGCGGTGTGCGACGCGACTATGACGTTGCCTGAGGAACAGCGTCGTGTAATCGAATTTCGAATTTTTCGCTGTCATCGATTATCTTCCGGCTCTGTCCCGTCCGATTTTCATCTCTTTCCGAAACTTAAAGTATGTCTTCCAGGACTCTGATAGTGATGAAATGGTGCAAGCACAGGTGAACAGAATCAAACATTCTACAGGGACGGCATCAACAGACTGGTCTCTTGTTGGGAGAAACGTGTCGCCAGGGTGACTATGTTCAGAAATAAATACGCAGACATAAAGAATAAACATGTGGACTGTTAAAAACGCCTGTTTTACTTAGAAAGCTTTAGAGAGTACTCACATAAAAAATCAGAGGTATTACTTTTTAGCCTGCCCTCCTTATAACACCTTCCTCCCTGAGTTTGGCACTACATGAACACCGATCCAAGTACGGAACTAACACAAATCTTATATTCGAAGGAAGAGCACCTGAAGCAGATATCGGGGATCAAAAGTGTAAGTCTTTAGAAACGACTTCTAAGTGGCGCTATTGATATCTAAGAATACCCTTGTTTTAATATCTGTCGTTTGTTATTGGTAAAACAATAGCAGCTCAGAAACTAACCGAGCTATTCCTTCACACTTCAGACGGATCCGTCAGATTCGCGTGATATTTGTTCCTGCTGTTGTAGGCCTGTTCTGTTCTCCATAAACGCATACTAACTGTTTGTGATGGAAGCATGCCTCTGACAATGTACTCTTTCATTTTATTCTCAAAATTTACATTTATATTTATATTTGTTCATCTGTGTCCTTGTGGCATCATTTCCTTATTCTTTAATGCAGTACGTCGTGTAAATGATATGAGCAAATATGAGTTTCCTGAGGATGGGCGCTGCCTGTTGTATGCTGGCGCGGTTTGCCAACAGCTGTGGCTTATGCAGAAACGCAGAGAGGTTTAAGTTGACCTTCAGGGCAGGTGCTCGCGGTTTGCTTGGAAAGTGGGGGTGGCGGCTACCTCTACTACAGGTCGTTTCCAGCTGCACACTTCGCTGCTAACACTCGCTGTTTTCATCCTATAGATTGAAGTATTTTAATTTACTTAATGTGTGATGTTCCTAACCAACAATCTTCGTTTCATGTCAATTATCCTGTCAGTAGTTTCGAGTGATCATTTACGGTTATTGTTCTGTTTCTGAGAGGTGGGGGTGCTTTGTCTTGGAGTGTCTTGGCTACCACCTGGTGCTGACTTCATTCGCTGATACAGTTACTCTAATGTAAATTCGCAGAGCATAACTGGGCAAAGTGAGAGTAGAATTTTATATTTTTTCTTAGATTTTGTGGACTGAAATGATGGTGGCTTTGTTGAGTTTGGATCCCACAAGATCAGTTATAGAAATCGCGATCTTCCTTCAGTTTCTTTTCAGTAAATTCTTGCAACTTTAGTGCTTGTACTACATACGTGCAGTTTTTCTAGTTGGATGTGCCGGCCGGAGTGGCCGGGCGGTTCTAGGAGCTACAGTCCGGAACCGCGCGACTGCTACGGTCGCAGGTTCGAATCCTGCCTCGGGCATGGATGTTAGGTTTAAGTAGTACTAAGTTCTACTTGACTGACGACCTCAGAAGTTAAGTCCCATAGTGCTCAGAGCCTTTTGAACCACTTTTTTGACTACTGCGCAAACACTGTCTCCACGTACGCCTACACCATCAGTACTCTACCACGCAAACATTTTGAGTTACACTCGTCTGGAGTGACACGTTCCCTGGGGCGTCCACCGGGGGCCGAACCGCACAATAACCCTGGGTTCGGTGTGGGGCGGCGGAGGGGTGAGTGGACTGCTGTGGCCTGTTGTGCGGTTGAGAACGACTGAGGGCTGCGGCGGGGAAGCCTCTCCGTCGTCTCTAGGTCCCCACTTCAGTACAATACAATATTGCGGTACAAAACGAATTCTTACGTGGGTGGATTATTTTTCTTCATTTTTATGTTGTGTAATTCAATGCATTTTTCTCGGTTTGGCACTTGCTCTGTGTTGAGCTAAGACTACTCTGCCCAGTATGCATACGGCTTCTAGGTGAAGAATTACTTCCGTTTCCGTCCATTCATGTGTGAACAAGCGTGTACTTATGAAAATCGTATCCTAAACCAGGTGTTTTTAGTGAACGTTTACGGCCTGTCCATCTCTCTGTTTAACTTAGAAATGACGACAAATTCAATTTTTTATGTACTCGTTATGTAGGGACAATAGCTACGCATCATGTGAACAAGTCTAGTTCCTTTAACTATTCAAATCAAATGAAATGTACTTGGAGAATAAATAATTCTCATGGAATATCTAAAAAAACTGAATACTTTTATGTGCCAGCCCATCCCAATCATTTCTTACGAATAAAGTTGGGCAAGATACTCTGACCTTACGATAAATGAATAAAAATAAATTTTTTATAAAGAGAGCATTATTAAGTACAGATCAGATTAGCTGGGCGATTAAGCTGAATTCGGAATTAATTATAGCGAAAGTGTTGAAATGATACTTGAATAACGATTTGACGATCAGCAGCTGAATAAAATATTATTGCAAATTATTCGCTGAATGCGAATTTCATGACATCAGTTGCGTTAGGTACGAATGTGTTACCCAACTGTGACACATGAAGATTCGTTCCGGTCTGGGACTGGAACACAGATTTCTTTCTTATTGCGAGCGGCCACATTGATCTTTTCGGCAGTCCGTGCGTGTACTTTTTTTGGAGGTCTGGACAATGTTGGAGAGCGTGCAGCACGGGTACCGGAAATGGTGGCTGCTGGCGACGAGTGGGAAGGCTGGGTTCGAGTCCCGGTCCACCTCAAATTTTCATCTGTCACAATTGGGTAACACATCTGCTGCAGCTGATGTCATGAAATAGGTATTCAGTGAATAATTTGGGTTAAAGTGATCAGTGGTTGATATCGAACCATGCACATATGGGGCCGTACCAGGATATATTATTTCCGTTAGAGAAATGGTTTATGAAGTGAGCATGTTGTGGAAAAAATCAAATTTCGCGTGAAGGTTTTTGGAGACACGGGTTTCTTACAATTTCATTAACGGCCCATTCGAAAACAATGTTTAGGATGACTTCTTTCAGTTTCTGCTAATCAGTTATCTTCAGAAAAGACTGTTTACGACATCGGATTTTGTCACGGTCGTGGTTCCGCTAGCCATGAATTACGTGTTTGTCGACAAAAGTTGGTTTAAAAAAAATTAAAAAGCGTCGCCCGCAACATGTTTGAAGACATTCGGTATGTGACTTAGTGCGACCGCAGGAGCATCTTCTCACATATTCGATTCTGCACCAAAGGTTCGCTCTGAATAATAACTGTCCTCGATGGGTGTCGCGCAGTTCGGTCCAAGTACAGAAGCAGCCTCGTGTCTGTTGGTGTGAGGAAACTCTCAAATAATTGGACAGAGGAATGCTAAATCCACTTTAGATAACCTTAATATAGACGAAATTTTGACATCGTAGTAGCCGGAAACTAAACATCTGTTAACTTTTTTCCGTCTTCCAAGATGAACCGAAAGTAGTTCCGGGAAAAGGATCGTCTTTTTATTTTGTTTGCGTCGGAGCAGGTCTGATTATTGCCTGAGAGGATGCAAGAGCAGTTGATTCTGGATGGTGTACAACAGAATGTATGCGACGAGTGGTGGATGAAATTGACAGAGAAGAACAAAGAATAATTGCTATGTCTTATTCCCCGCCTAACGAGTTCTCTTTCTTTGCATACGTGAAACAACTTTTTTGTAGACAGTAATTTTCATCTCCTCAGGAATCTATCGAATTGTGCAAAAAGCGTGATTTTTAGGTATTATCAAAATAGTACAAAAAAGTTCCCAGAATTGTTTCGGAGGCATGCGAAACAATAAAACGATTTCTACCAAAAACTATTCCTTCTATTGTTTGTGTGATAACTGATACAGAGTCTCTGATACCTCCAGTTTTCAAGAATATTTTTTTTACTCGCTGACGGTCCGTTTTGCTAATATTAAAACACTTGTGGATAAAAATTTTAGCCGGCTGCGGTGGTCTAGCGGTTCAGGCGATCAATCCGGAACCGCGGGACTGCTACGGTCGCAGGTTCGAATCCTGCCTCGGGCATGGATGTGTGTGATGTCCTTAGGTTAGTTAGGTTTAAGTAGTTCTAAGTTGTAGGGGACTGATGACCTAAGATGTTAAGTCCCATAGTGCTCAGAGCCATTTGAACCATTTAATCGTGTATTTCAGTCTCAAGCCACACAAATGGTATCATAACCTGTTTCGACTTCTCATTACTAAGTCATCGTCAGATGATTGTAGACGTTACGCAGTCTTTGCACAACGTACAGTCACAAGTGACAGAAAAAACTATCAGTACTCCTTAAGTTAACGGAAAATTTATTATCAGAGGAAACGAAGGACAAGAGCAGTTCGCATACTCATTCTGATACGGTGTCGAAAATTGCAAAGAGCAGCAACAGTAGCACCGCAGCATTTCGTTGCACCACCGTCGTGTGAGGAAGTGGCTACCGTACGAAAGAATGCATGTATTCTTTACTGATTTTTATTCGTTTTGACTCATCTAAATTTTAAGTAAGACGACAGTAGCAAATCTTACAACTCTAGAGTCTTTGCTCCAAACGCACCCCCCGTTTGACCCCCCCCCCCCCCCCGGAAGTTCCACTGGTGTGTGTGTGTGGGGGGGGGGGGGGGGTCGTTAGTTTAAGTTAGTTCAAGTAGTATGTAAGTCTAGGGGCCAAAGACCTAAGCAGTTTGGTCCCATATGAACTTACCACCACCAAAACATAGCGTGTACGAGAGGCGTTGTTTGCTTTTAAGGAAATTCGTTTGGTGTAGTAAGTTTCTTTAAGCTGGAGTTATTCTTCAGTTTACATGAAGGTGAAAGATTTCTCCAGTAAGTCACCAGCAGTATAATTACTTGCAAAACAACAGTATGTCATGACCATTCTTCGTTACGAAGTGCCAGTGACAGGAGAGGAGAAATAAATAGATTACCTGGGAGGCATGGCCAACCGCATAGCCCACTCTGTCTTTCTCACGTTCTACCTTTGCTGTTATATTAGTGAACACTGATCGACTGCGCAGACTGAGACCTCTGAGGCGACAGTGGCTCACAGTTAGACCGGCTGTCCAGCGAGGGCCCGGTCGCCACAACCGGTTTGCCTGTTTGGAAGGGACACAGGGCGTTCTGCTTCAAGCTATTCCCTATGAATTGCTCTGTGGTGACGTTATGTTTCTCTCGTGAGTGATACGGTCTCTTAACAAGTGTGACTCTATTAACATACACTGAGAGAGAGAGAGAGAGGCAACTATGTATGAAGACAGCAACAGGTTTGAATAGAGGCAGTGACGGTAAAAAGCATATATAGCTCCTTTTTATGTGGATATTTTGCAACGCAAGGCAATGTCTTCCTTTATTTTATGACCTCCCTAGCTATGTTGAACTGTGGAACACACCCCCTTTCTGTTTACGTGTTGTTTCTAATTCGTGATCGAGTTTAGGTTTTACAAAATTCTATGCCTCATGAAATGAACGTCATCGAACTGCTCTTGCGCTAATTGTAAGACCAATAGGTGTGTGAGAAACTGCAATGGATTTGAACTACATACGACTTTTGTAATTCTGAAGGACAATAATATTTACAAAATTAACGCAAATCTCATATCTTTCAGATTCGCACTCTTCATAAATTTCATGAACTGAAGAACCATTTTGTGAGAAATTAGAAGAGAGCAAACTTGAGGCACACCACAACATCGGTGTGAGAATAATTAAACTAAATATTCTCATACCTTGTTCAAATTAGCTGCTTCAGTTAAAACCATTGCTGCTCGTGGTAGATGTTCACAGACAATCACTTTTTCGATTAATAAATTATTCTCGGATCACAGATGGTAAGTTACTTCGATAGTTTCGAGACGGTGGCTACTCTACATTTTATTTACTGTGTTTGTAATATGTGGTGCTGCAAGGTCATGTAAGCGAAATACAACAACATCACACTTACATGGGTAGTAGTCTTGCTTGTTAGGCAAATATTAAATGTTATTTGATGGACTCAAGTCGGATTTAGTTGTGGGATGGTTAACCAAAAGGTGGTACTAAAGTATTACAGATATTAAACAAAATGCTACCATATGTTTGCTCTATATAACTAATAATGTCTGCAGAACCATAACTGTAAATTGTCAAATTACATTCAGTGTATTTGGCCTTATTCATTTTTCGAAGGAAGGGTAGCCTCTAAGTTTGACTTAGTGACCACAAAGTGTTGCAGTTAAGATCATAAGTAATATCAACTCACTATACAGATCGGGTCTGCACAGAATATCATGGCTGATAGATGTGCAGAGGGTGGGGGAAGTGTAAGGGGGGGGGGGGTTACCGGGAGGCGTTGTGGGGTAAATGCTGAGCGCTGGGGGGAAGTGCCGTTCTAAACCGAAACAGATAGTTTGTAAATGTTAAGCGGACCCCCTGCAAGCCGACACTGGTATAGTGACTATTCAAAAGACCTGCATCTCTGCATCGGTTCGTATCTAAAAATAATTTCGTTTACACAGTCTCACTTCACGAACACGTTGCGCACACGCAACTGCGAGAGAATGCTGAAACAGCGCTTTAAGTTTATTAATGGAGGAGCCGAGTAAAGTACCTTATGAAATAGCGCATCCTTGGTACAAAATAAACGCGTAAAGTCTTCACTTATGTTGTTCCAAAACCCATAGCATTTCTCGTTTCACCAGCTATCGATGGCCCTTAAAAGTTACAATTTTATGGAAAAGTCTGTAGTTATTGGAAAAACACGGTAGATACAGAAGTTTTACATGATAACCATACACTCGCCTCTTTGCGTGCTATCATTTGCCAAAATCTCATTTAGATACATCCAGTCGATGATGATTTTAGATATTTCACTCTGGCTTTATCGCTGGTGGGGCACGATCGCAAATGACTGTGCTACCCAGGTCAATTTTCTCGATACTGGTGACAGATAGAGATCTCCACCCAAGCATAAAGATAAATTCAGTATGTTAGCTAAATTTCATATGCAGCAAGATATTATGTAAGATGCACCAAACGCAAAATCATATCGGCTCCTATTTTTCGTTGCAAACTCTTTCGAATTTCACGCAGTGTCTTACTTCCACGTAAATATCACAATAACCATGAACATTAACGAAACGATGGGCGTATCATAATGAACCTGACAAGTTACAAATAAAGCAAAAAAGATTTTTTTTTAAATGGATAGTTTCCGTGAAATCGCTTGAGAAAGATTGCAAGGTGTGCGTCTCGATTCTGTCATCGCAGACAGTGTTGACCTTCCCCTCCGAACAAACGTATGAAATCGCCCTGCGCTTTAGACGAAATTTGGTCACTGCGCATCTGCCACCTGCACCGACTCTACCAGATACGTTGAGGCAGGTTGTTCCTAGATGTAGGCACCCACTGATACAAGAAAATCACTGAATGCGACCAAAGTTTTACGCAGAATGAGGCAGCACTATATCGAGGCAACAACCACGGGAAAATGTCATTTGTGAATTAAACTGTTGGAACGTAGTAAGTGTCGTTGACGAGCTTAAATAAATCCAAGACAGGTTGGCTAAACAAGCAGCGATCTGGGAAATTCGATCGAAGAGACTGATAGTGTTGTGAGCTTAATTTTGTGTAAGTTGGGCACTGTACCACTGAAACCGCATCACCTGTAATACATTGTATATATTGAGTTAATTCCACAATCAGTTTCGAGAACTCATTCCACTATCGATGTTAAAGATCCCTTACAGCCTGAGCGCGAAAACATAAAAATAATGAATTACACTATAATTTGTGAAATGAGTTGTTGTTGTTGTTGCTGTTGTTGTCTTCACTCAGTCCTCCACGCTATTCTGTCGTGGCCAAGTGTCTTCATCTCCGCGTAACTACTGCGACCTTCATCCCTCTGCACCTGCTTCCTGTGGTCATACACTTGTCTCTCTCTACAGTTTCATCTCCCCACATTCTCCCCAGTAACCAAAATGAATACTCCTGGATGCCGCGCTAAATTTCCTATCAAAAGGTCTCTTCCTTTAGTCAAGTTGGGCGACAAATTTCATTTATCCCCAGCTTTCAGTCCCCCCCCCCCCCTGCAAAAACGTCCATATCACGGGGAAATGAGTTTATGGCCCATTCCGATGGCTAGTCGTCGGCACTATAAGGCAGTCAAAATGAAGTTGTAGTAAAGTAGCGAGCCACCGAGATAGAAAGGGTTTCACTTTTCACCTTACACCTGTTAGGTCAATTAGATTGCGACAGCAAACATGATCCACTGATTTTCTTACACTGTGTTGTTTCCTTACAGCAGAAGTGTTTAGTTTGAAGTGTGTTAATTGTGTGGTCGTCTTAGGATTTTCAAAATGTGTGAATCATCAAAAGACGATGAGAAACTATCTGTTATCAATCAGCTAAAAAGAGATAAGTTATAGCAATTGCAATGTTCTGGTGGTGTACGCTTACACGTATAGCCTGAGTATCAATTGCAGCGATCTGACGAATTATCATGGTCTCACCGAGGATATAATGATACATGCTTTGCAATATTAAACTTTTTGTAAGGTAAAGGAAGACTGTTTTGCAGGTAACTAATTCTAGAGGTATGCTTTCACAGTTGCTGCCAATATCTTAAAAAAATGCAGAACTTCAAGAACTTAAACAGGTTTTTGACCAAGACGCAAGAAATCTCTGTTTCTGTCTACACTATAACGAACTAAAATTCAAGACCAACAAAATGTCCAAAGCTAAAGAACACAAAGATGGAACAAAAGCCTACCAAAAAGTGACGCGCTTACCACGTTCTTTTCGTGCCAAAGATTTACTTTCGTTGCAACAGTTATTTTTTCTTGGGCAATTCCTCTACAATCATTATCTTGACAACGCAATGACATTCTTTACACTCGATTAGAATGGTTAAGTATTTTTTTGTAATCGAGAGACTTAAAATTCGCACTCCCGAATAACGTACTAAACGTGACTTACCTTGCTCAATTGGATTCAGTAGCTTTTCATTAGTTATTCGATGCACCCATCTAATCTTCCCTAGTCTTCTGTAACACTACATTTCAAAACCTTCCATTCTCGTCCTGGGTGATCTGTGCATCGTCGACGTTCCACACAATAAACAGCTCCACTCGATACAAACCCCAAGACCACTATAACGCGTAGCTCACGCGTGCTCACTTTCGGCGACCACTGCTGTGTGACCAACGAACCGTATCGTGCTCATCTTGGGCCTTGACGAAAACAGCTCTGCCGCCTAATTGGTGCTTCACTTCTCCCTGTGTCTCTGCCATACACAATTTACTTTTCTTGGGGAGAAAGGGAAAACCACCATAGACTCTTCCTGTTTTTAGTCTCCTGTACCGTCAATGCTCATAGAGCATTTTACGAACGTAGTTAACAGCGTCTAAGAACGGGAAACATTTTATTCGATTCTACGTTACCAAAAGCCTTCTTTAGTTCTACTCACGCAGCTCATCTATCCTTGTTTTTCTTAAATTTACGTTGTTTTATCAGCCCCACTACTAAATTGTTTCTGATGTGTCCTTACTTCTCCTAAATTAAAGCTGGTCTTTTCCTGCATACTTCGAATTTTCTGTTCCGTTCTCCGTGAAAATAATCGTGAAAATGGTTCAAATGGCTCTGAGCACTATGGGACTTAACTACTCTGGTCATCAGTCCCCTAGAACTTAGAACTACTTAAACCTAACTAACCTAAGGACATCACACACAGCCATGCCCGAGGCAGGATTCGAACCTGCGACCGTAGCAGTCGCGCGGTTCCTGACTGCGCGCCTAGAACCGTTATACGACCGCGGCCGGCCGATCGTGAAAATGTTTGACTGATGCGATACTAGACTCATTGTGCAGTAATTCTCCTATTTGTTCGCTCCTGTTATCTTTACGATTGTCTTTTGGGAATCTGCTGGAACTTTCGCAGTCTCATCGAGTATTACTGACGCTATTACGATTTCCTCCTAGAAATGGCAACAGTTTTTGTAAATGCCGTCTCTGGGAGTCCCGTGGTTTAATTCGTTCGTTCGCTGTGGAGCACCCTACTAGGTGGTGTCAGCCGCCGCCGCTTAAGTGTGAGACATGAAGCTGTTGCCTGTTGTCCAGCGTGGCAAACTGACCGCCGCGTAAACGCGACAGGCGGCGAGGAGCCGCCATGCACAGAGATGTACGGTTCCGCGCGCTGTCCGCAGCAGCCGGTGGTCGTGTGGAAGACAGGTGCTGGGGAGCTGCGGCTTCCAGGCGGGGGCACCTGTGGAGCAGGTGTGGGACGAATTTCTCCTCTGCTAACCCTCAGCTTCTGTAGATAGTCACCTTCGCCTCCAGTGGAGCTAATGGAGACTGCGATTAACGACACTAAATATTGTTGTATGTGCCGTGTTGCTCACGGCTAAGATCACGGTCCACACTGTCCTTACTTGTGTTGTTATTGACCAGTGAAACGTGGACTTCTAATGAGAGGGCGCGCAGTGCATAAGGGCGTGTCTGGAATCACCACGAGAGACAGGAAAGCAGACAAACGGATAGGAATGTAAGCCGTAATTTCACGTTAATGAAGTGAAGTCTGGACGAAAATCTAGCCACGCGAGTGAATGTTTCAGGAACCGAGAAAGTTGCTTGCTAAATTCTAAGGAGGAGGAGGAGATTAGTGTTTAACGTCCCGTCGACAACGAGGTCACTAGAGACGGAGCACAAGCTCGGGTGAGGGAAGGATGGGGAAGGAAATCGGCCGTGCCCTTTCAAAGGAACCATCCCGGCATCTGCCTGAAGCGATTTAAGGAAATCACGGAAAACCTAAATCAGGATGGCCGGAGACGGGATTGAACCGTCGTCCTCCCGAATGCGAGTCCAGTGTGCTAACCACTGCTAAATTCTAAGAGAGAAGAAAAGAGTGAAATAGAGACATAAAGGAATGTGGTGGGCGCTGCTGGAAAACATGCAAAACTCACGTGGATGCGTATAGCTCGAGTCCTTAACGATTGGAGGAGAAGTCTACGGAGTCTAGTATTCAGCTCGGAAGAGGGGGAGAGAGAGAGAGAGAGAAAGGGAGGGAGGGAGGCAGGGAGAGAGAGGAAGGAGAGTGATGAACTGGACACAGAGAATTAAACAAGACGGCAGACAAAAGTTGACAACATTTACATAAAAACAGGACTGCAGATATCCGGAATAAACAATAAATGTAAATCAATTACGGCATTGCCTGGGATTCATAGAATGAAAGGAAGCTTTCGAGTTCGTTCCACCAAAATTTGAACTAAAGGTCCTTGAGGAACGAGGCACTTGTTTAACCTACAGTACGTCAGTATATACTACTGAACAATAACTTGTGATACCCATTAGAATTCTTCGGGATAGAGAGGAGTGTAAAATTAAAAATCGAGTATTTCAAGGTGATTCCATAGCGACACAGTTATTCTTACGTCAGAGAAAGTTTTCAGATTCTTAAACTGAGAAAACGAATAAGAATTACAAAAAACCTCCTTTTCCTTGCGTCTAACTCAGATAAAGATCCGCAGTGAACAACAAACTTAATATAATACGTTTGAAAGTAGGTTTGCAAATTAACTGTACTAAGATTAAAATCTAACTCAACAGATTAACAAGATGTAATTGAGATAATTAACAATTACCTCAACGAAGATTATGCTCGTTGTAGGAGAATATGGACTGGGAGAAAGGAATGAAACAGGAAGCCGCGTGGTAGATTTTTCGACAGAGGATAATTAAATCATGCCTTACACTTGCTACAAGAATCATGAAAAAAGACTCCATATGTGCAACAGACCTATAGATACTGCAAGACTTCAGTTGATTATCTAACTTTAATACACACTTTTCCCAACCAGATTTTGAACTGTGCGATATGAGATATAATGGACATTGGACATTGGAACATAAAATTGAAGAGTAATTGGGGGAAGACCAGATTGGATTTAGGAAAGGAAACGGAACCACAGACAACAGCAGCCTGGTGAGGATTTTGTCATAGAGGGTTTTGGCCGTTAACGAAGAAGTTTTTGCTTGGTTTATAGATAAGCATAACGTTTCGAAAGAGTCAACTGTACAAAAATTATGAAAATCCTTAAAGAGATAGGATTCAACAGGAGAGACTCAACTTGTACCTGGGACAAAGAGTAAAGGTGCGACTGATCTACAGAGAATCAGAGATCGGGTGGTAAAGATGTACAGAGAATCTTAGGAGAGGAGAAAACTGTTCTGAATACAATTTTTCAGGGAAATGCCAGTTGGATCGGACACATACTTAGGTACAAGGGGCCCCATACAGGATGTAACCGAAGGGAAAGTCAATGGATCTACCGGACGAGGAAGAAGAACATCTGGATGATATGAAAGATGGAAGAGGATAAAGAAAAGTGAAATAAGAAGCTGGGATACGTTACCCTTAGCGGTCGTAGCTTACAAATTTTTCAAGAAAAACGTACAAAACTGACCATGAAACACACTTTTTTAATAACACGAAAACGGTGGCCTCCATCGGAAATGTGTCCCAGAACAGAATGGAACTCCATTAAATTTTCTACAAAAAGGCCGTTTCATATTTTCTGGACGACTAGTAGTTTAAACGTGGTGAACGACAGGAGGCGATTTTTTTTAAAATCTCATTTTGTTCGTCGCATCTGCTCGGGGCGGGCGTCTTAAGACACCCTTTTAAGTTCGTTATTGATCGATTAACTCAGTTGTTTTTATCACAGGGGGCAGCTACCCCTCTGAGCTACAGTGCCCGCTAGTTAGGGGCAGATTACCACCCTGTACACAGACCGAGCGAGGTGGCGCAGTGGTTAGGCACTGGACTCGCATTCGGGAGGACTACGGTTCAATCTCGCGTCCGGCCATCCTGATTTAGGTTTTCCGTGATTTCCCTAAATCGCTTCAGGCAAATTCCGGCATGGTTCCTTTCAAAGGGCACGGCTGACTTCCTTCCCCGTCCTTCCCTAATCCGATGAGACCGATGACCTCGATGTCTGGTGTCCTTCCCCAAAACAACCAACCAACCAACCTGTACACAGGGACTACGCAGAGGAAATGATCTTGAAGGCAATAATACAGAATGGGAAAAGAAAGTTAATGAAGATGAGACGTGAGAAAAGATATTGCGAGAAGAATTTGACAGAGCACCGAAAGACCTGTGTCGAAACAAGCCCTCTGGAGTAGACAATATTCTCTCAAAAGTGCTGATACGCTCTGGTCTGCAAGATGTATGAGACAGGTGAAATTCCCTCAGACTTGTAGATGGAGGGCATAATAATTAGAATTGTACTGAAAGCAGGTAACGGTGGATGCGAGTGTTATAGAACTATAAGTTTGAAAACTCATGGCTGCAGGATGTTAACTCGAATTATTCGCAGGAGAACGGAAAAACTGGTAGAAGGCGATCTCGGGGAAGTTCAGTTTGAAATCCGGATAAATTTAGGAACACTTGACCCTACCAGATATCTTAGATGGTAGATTAAAGAAAGACAAATGTATGTTCACACGCTTTTTAGACTTAGAGAAACTATCCACAACGTTGACTGGAAAGCACTCATTAAAATCTGAAAATAACGGTAAAATAAAGGGAAAGAGAAGTTATTGACACGTTGTATAGAAACCAGGCGTCAGTTATAAGAGTCGCGGGGGATGAAGAGGAAGCAGTGTTTGAGAAGGGAGTGAGATAAAATAGAAAAGGAATTAAAAGTTGAGGGAGACGAAATTAAAACTTTTAGTTCAGAGACAGAAAAGGACTTGGAAACTCAACTAAACGGAATAGACAGTGTCTTTAAAGAAGGATATAAGATGAACAAAAACTAAACATGGGTAATGCAATGTAGTCAAATTAAATTAGGCAATGATGAGATAATTATATTAGCAAAGGAGACATTAGAAACAGCAGATTGTTTTCGGTATCTGGCAGTAATGATGTCCGAGGTACAGAGGATATAAAATGTATAGCGGAAATGTCAAAACAAGCGTTTCTATAGAAGAGAAATTTGTTAACCTCCAACATAAATTTAAATTCTGGGATGTATTACCTGAAAGCATTTGTCTGGAGTATTGCCTTGTCCAGAACTAAAACATGGAGGAGAAGCAGTTCACATGGGAGGAGAGTAGAAGCTTTTGAAATGTGGTGCTAAGACGTACGCTGAAGGTTAGATGGCGTAAGTAATCAGGTGGTACTGAACAGAATTGGGAAGGAAACAAATTTGTGGTATAATTAGACTAAAAGGAAGGGGTCGATTGATAGGACAATTTCTGAGAGATCAAGGAATTGCGAAAAGTATTGGATGGAATTGTGTGTGTGTGTGTGTGTGTGTGTGTGTGTGTGTGTGTGTGTGTGTGTGTGGGAGGGGGGGGGGCGGCGGCGGAGAATAGATGTGAGAGACGAAGAGGTACATACACTAAACAGGTTCAAATGTATATAGGCTGAAGAAGCTATACGGAAATGGAGAGGCTTGCACGGGAATGAGTAGCATGGATAACTGCATCAAATCAGTCTTTAAACTGAAGGCATCAGCAGACAGTTGCCAGATTTTTTGTGTAGGCTATATAAGGACAATTGGATGGATGAAATAAGTGATCGATAGAAGAGTAATAATGACAAGGAGTGGTTTTGTTAATCGGAATTTGATTTTCAAGACTTAAGTTTGCCATGTGTGTGGAAAGGAGGGTTCACAACTAGTGTGTGTATTGACTGTTAGGTATGGAAATTCAGCAAAAACCATACAACAACTGCGAAAATGCGTGCTGCGAGTTGCTACAAGAGGAAGGGTGAGTAAGGGACGAAAAGGTCGGGGAAGAGACTGGAGTGGGAGAGGAAGTTAAGAATGCGATGGAAATCGGCTGGAGGTGTGCGGGACGCTTAGGCAGGCGTGTGAATGACGGTTGGATTATAAAAGTTCTACGCTGGATTCCAGGAGAGAAGAAAGCGGCGACACGCCATCGAAATGGAAGGTACAGATTGTAATTTGTGCATAAATCTACAGGTCACTCTGCAACGATGGATTTTTGATGTCTGATGACGGCGAGCTGCATTCTCAGCTGGCACCCAGGTTACCTGCGTGAACAGAGGTGCACATGCATTGGAAAATATGTATTTTTTACTTTTATTCTTGTAATGTATAAAAAGACTATCCATATCAGTATTAGATGCCCATACTGTGACTGTACACTTGTTGTCCAGTATCATGCGTGCACTTTATCCTGACCATTGTAATGGTACTTGAATTACGTAACCATTACGGCACCTCACCCGAACCTGTCGATACCAGCTATATTCTACTGTTTCTGTAAAGTAGTTGGCATTTTTCTGAGACAACATTCAGATTTGATGTCATTAATGTAGAAGTATTTTGATACATCGGTATGTTTATATTGCAATAATATTATTCTTATGTGTATTCTTTCTTTTGTCACAATGATCTTTGACGCACTTGTAACTCTGATTTTTGGGCGCGTAAGCGGTTTTGTGTTTTTGACAGTCGGACCTTGAAAAAGTCAAGTCTTGGACGTCATGTTGAAGAGACGTATATCGTAGTCAGCTCACAAAATGTGAACTTTAACAGTGAGGAAGATGTTTTCAAGTATGTTTTGTATCGTGAAGTGACGTTTTGTGTGTTACGTGATATTGCAACAAAAGCAATAAAAAGGAAGTGTAACTTAAATTTGGAGTGCAGATTATTTTTTTACATCATGATTGTGTTAACTTTCAAAGGTTTAATCTTCAAGAATGGTTTATGAAACACATCTATAAAACTTTTGAATATAGCAGAATAAAACCTAGGCCTCTTTCACCACCACCTAGATTTTCGACGATTGAGCCGTGATTTTAAAACGAGACGAGCGTGGGAAACACTAAAAGATGAGTGCCTAGTTTTTTTATTATTACATGAAATGACTTTATTAACTGTGCTCTAATGACACGTGCCACATAATAACTTTTTTGTCGCCCGAAAATGCTGTATTTAGCAGCGTGAGCAACACCACAGTAATTATTAAATTTTGACCTTTGTTGTGGTAGGGCTGTTACACCATCCATGAGGTTGAAAAAGTCGTAATTTGTCGACAAGTAAATCAATTTGAAGTGGAGTTTTTGCTCTGATCATTTAATCACCTGCACAAGGAAAGTGGAAGTGTGCCACTTGACTGACTCCCAGGGTATTAGAGTTTGGAGATGGAAGCTACCAGAAATCTGTCCAGTTTTCTGTTTCTGTCTGGAGTAGCTTAGGTTAAGTCTCAGAAACTATGAAGCAGGACGGTCGGATGGCGGTTCGTACGCAACTAACGTTATGCATAAACGATTCATTAGACAAAATCTACGACAATACTGTCCACTGAACGTGGTGTTGCCTACAGGTAAGTCATCAGCATCGTTGGACGGCCGAAAGGAAGTGCAGGAAGACCTGGACAGACGTCCTGCTTGCTGTAACGTAGATTAACGCAGTGTAAAAAGAAGGAATCCGAAGCTATTAGATTATACCCGGAGCACGTCATATCGTACGAGTACACTCCAAGAAAAAAAATTGCTTGTCTTTATATGTACCGGGTGATCAAAAAGTCAGTATAAATTTGAAAACTTAATAAACCACGGAATAATGTAGATAAAGTGGTAAAAACTGACACACATGCTTGGAATGACATGGGCTTTTATTAGAACAAAAAAAAAAAAAAAAAAAAAAACACGCCATATTGCTAGATGGGTGAAAAATCTCTTGTGCGCGTCGTTTGGTGATGATCGTGTGCTCAGCCGCCACTTTCTTCATGCTTGGCCTCCCAGGTCCCCAGACCTCAGTTCGTACTATTATTGGCTTTAGGATTGCCTGAAGTCGCAAGTGTATCGTGATCGACCGATATCTCTAGGGATGCTGAAAGACGACATTCGACGCCAATGCCTCACCATAACTCCGGACATGGTTTACAGTGCTGTTCACAACATTATTCCCCGACTACAGCTATTGTTGAGGAATGATGGTGGACATATTGAGCATTTCCTGTAAAGAACATCATCTTTGCTTTGTCTTACTTTGTTATGCTAATTATTGCTATTCTAATGAGATGAAGCGCCATCTGTCGGACATTTTTTGAACGTTTGTATTTTTTTAGTTCTAATAAAACCCCATGTCACTGCAAGCATGTGTGTCCATTTGTACCTCTCTATCTACATTATTCAGTGACTTCTTCAGTTTTCAAATTTATACTGACTTTTTGATCACCCGGTACATCACATCCACCGATTTCCGTTCCATGCCTGTGATTCCTTCGTAGTGCAACTTTTTTTCTCTTGGAGTGTATTTGGGGATAAAAATAAGTAGCAATATGTAATGAAACGTTCGTGTAAAATTAGTATTAGAGAAAGCGTATGGAAGATTTAGATTTGTTGGAAAGATTCTGGGAAGAAAATCTCGTATAAGACACTAGTGCGACAAAGTAGGGACAGTAGCTCAAATGGTTCAAATGGCTCTGAGCACTATGGAGCTTAACTACTGAGGTCATCAGTCCCCTAGAACTTAGAACTACTTAAATCTAACTAACCTAAGGACATTATGCCAGAGGCAGGATTCGAACCTGCGACTGTAGCGGTAGCGCGGTTCCAGACTGTAGCGCCTAAAACCGCTCGGCCACACCGGCCGGCTACGGACAGTAGTTCCAGCGTTAGGTGTGCCTGTCAAAATAGACGTTTGTACGAATTCGGTGACGGGCTGCTAGAACAGTAAGTGTAGCTGTTATGCAGCTATATCTGAAATGTTTGGGGTGATCAAACGAGAGTCCTCGGAAGAAATAGGGTGTGACCGGTATGCTGCCTTCGCAGTAAATACAGTCGAATATCGACAATACTGGTCAGTGGCATCCCTCCACCGTGCATTGAGCAGCGGCGTGAGGAGTACATATGTTTGTCTAACGTTTGACTCGAGTGACGTCACTCGGCGCCAGTACACGGTTAGAAATGCGAGTAACGGGACGGGGCGCAGTAAGTGACACAGACCCTGGTGTGTGTGGTGTGTTGTACCGTCTCGTATCGCGTCGGGGTTACGGGATAGCTGGCATTTGTGGAGGCCGGCCGACCCCCTCACATTTGGGGCCTCGCAGACTCCCTCCCGCCTCTCATCCCGATCGAGTGACTGCAACGCAATTAGTCCGCCGGGCCGGCAGGCAGGCTGCTCGGCGCTGCCTTCCACTCAGACTCGAGACTCTGTGTCTGGCGTGCGAGATGAGCGCCCAGCTGTACACTGTCCCAGCCTCTACAGCGCGAGCCACCGATCCCTGTCACGGCCGTAAGCTGTCGCCAGCACAGGGTCACACCGACAAGCAACACGCCACCAGTGTCCTCTCGACAACTTGTGTTTAGACCGCTGCCGCTGACCGGAGGGCCTCATTGATTACTTAGCTTGCATTTATCGCGAATCTCTTGCCCAACGTAAAGTCCCGAGCGATTGAAAAAAAAGCGCAGGTGACGCCTGTATATAAGAAGGGTAGAAGGACGGATCCTCAATATTACAGGCCAACATCCTTAACATCGGTTTGTTGCAGGATTCTCGAACACATTATTAATTCGAATATAATGAATTTCCTTGAGACAAGGAAGCTGCTGTCCATGCATCACCACGGCTTTAGAAAGCATCGCTCCTGCGAAACGTAGCTCGCCCCTTTTTCACATGATATCTTACGAACCGTGGATGAAGGGTATCAGACGGATGCCATATTCCTTGACTTCCGGAAAGCGTGTGACTCGGTGCCCCACTGCAGACTCCTAACTAAGGTACGAGCATATGGGATTGGTTCCCAAGTATGTGAGTGGCTCGAAGACTTCTTAAGTAATAGAACCCAGTACGTTGTCCTCGATGGTGAGCGTTCATAGGAGATGAGGGTATCATCTGGAGTAGCCCAGGGAGGTGTGGTAGGTCCGCTGTTATTTTCTATCCACATAAATCATCTTTTGGATAGGGTTGACAGAGGGGTGGACGAGGAGTAGGTGGACGGAGAGAGAGCAGGTGGCGATGTACATGGAGGGGGGGAGGGAGGAGATGGACAAACAGAAATTAGGATAAATATATACCATGGCATACCCAGCTAGTCAGTACACATTTCAACTGATTTCTGGGTAAAGACTCGCTGATGATGACGAAAATACCACCGAAGATACGTTGGGTAGGAACGTTTTTCATCTTCGACTAACAATACAGTAAATTTAGCAATCTGTGATGCCGCTAATAATGGTGTCTATGCGGAGCATATGAAGTGAGTTTGCATTTATCCTTCGGCAGCGGCTGCAAATGTAACAGGGGTATGTGGTCGACTGTAGATCTGCATGTACTAGTGAACTGCGACATCGCTATGCAGTGCATTTCCTTCCCAGATGATCATAGAGTCTCTGTGAAATAGTTGCAAAAGCGTATTTCCGCTGTGGGCTATGAATTTATTTAATTTTATGTGCAATTGGTCCGTTTCTTAAACGAATATTGAATGCACAGTGCAACAGCCAAACCATGGAGACCATTACGTACCTCAGTCGGTATGTGGCCTCACACGTGTCGTCGTTCCGCGGTGCTCTGGTTTATGAGGGGACTGTTCACTCTGTCCCTACCATGGTTTCCTAGACGTACGGCATGACTACATACTGCGTATTTTTTGGTTGAGTATGATACAAATGTCGACTTTGATCAATCGTACATGTAAGGGAAGAGATTTACTAACTTAATTGGAAAATTTTTCATTAGGACCATGTGTATCGCACAGCTCACTTCTTGTTATATTGTAGGTTTAAATTTCGTCCCGTTCCTTTCATGGGTGGCACTTAGAGAGAATACCCATCTGTGTGTCGGTGTTCGACAGACTAAAATTATCTTCACGATCTCTACGCCACCTATAGGGTGGTGACTCAAAAAGATTTGTAATTTCACTCTAGAAATTACGAAGGAAAGCTTGCCAGTTAAACTTAAGCAGTATTTCTGTTGTATACACAACTCTCTTCTGCATCCTTCGACTTGATGTCTGTTCCACACAACTGAGTGGTATTCCATTATCGAGTGTTGTGTAAACAATCGCTCCCTCGGACAAAATGCGGGTTTTCATTACCCTGCCAATTAATCTAAAGCTTCACTTTACTTTACCTTACCACACGGCTAATGTGATGGTTAATTACACATCTCTACACGTTCTGGTACAGATTACATGAACGAGTCAAGTTGTGACTTGTGCGATACAGGGACTTTTCACGGTTCGTATCTTTACATTTCACCACATTGCCTTATGTTTTCTCCAGTTTTTACCAGGTACATCTACTGTGCAGTAACTACGTCATCGCTGAAAAATCCAAGACAAAAAAAGCGCTATGTGCTGTGTAATTATTGTATCACTGGAACAGCAACGCCCCTATTAGACTTTCGTGGGCCACACAGTGCATCTCTACTCGCAAATAGAGAGTGGGAGTAACGACTGTCTAAAAGTCTCCGTAAGAGCCGCAATTTGTCGCATTTTTATCTTCGTGGTTCTAACGCGAAATGTACGTTGGCGGCAATAGAATCGTAATTCCGGTCAGCCTCAAAAACCGATTCTGTAAATTTCCGCCAGTTGTGCACTCGTGAAAAGAGGGTCGTCTTCCCTATTGAGATTCCAATCTGAGTTCACGAAGTATCTCTGTAATACTTACGAGCCGTTGAGATCTACCTGTAACAAATATATCAGCATGCCTCTGAACTGCTTCAGTATGTTTCTTTAACACGATCTGGTGGGAATCCCAAATACTCGAACAGTATTCAATAACACCTCGAATTAGTGTTCTGTACGTCATCTTCTTCATAAATGAGCTACACGTTTCCAAAATAATCCCACTGAAACGAAGTCGAGCATTCGCCTTCCCTACTACTAATCTGACGTGCTCCTTCCATTTCATATCGCTTTGCAGTGCTATCCCTTGATACTTAATCGATGTGATTGTGTCAAGCTGCACCCTACCGATGCTGTATTCCAACATTACAAGATTGATTTTCTTTCGCAGCCGCAGTAATTTAGTTACCTACATTTATAGCAAGCTACCATTCATTACAGGAATCTGTAATGAATCTTGTAACTCCTACAGTCAATCAATTCAATGAGGACATATTCCCTTACATCACAACGTCATCACCAAACAACCATGGATTGCTGGCTACCCTCTCCGTCAGATCATTTATGTATTTTATAGCGGAAGTTTCAGGGAAAGTATTCCATCACTGGTGATATCGCACCTTCACTGGCCCATTTGGTGAAAATGGATCACTGATTCCAGATCAGTTAAATAATACACATGGAGTAGGGATATTGCATTATTACTAGTGAATGTACATCTTCACTGCCAAGAAGTAAGAAATGTGAACCATGGGTGTAATAACTAAACAGTCGTACTTCGAGAGTTGCATTTATCACGTATATATTGAAAACATAGTCATATTATGTAAAATTCATTTATTGCAGCAAGGACGTGCACCATGGTACTTTGAGTAACACAACACATTTTTGTTTTTTCAGAAACATCTCAGAAGCTGACATTTTTGCTGGCAGCTGCATTCGAAGAATCCCTGGCCGCTTCCCATCGACTGAGTCCTCGCAACTGTCCTCAGGGCAACAGTTTTCTCTGCTGAAAGTTCCTTCTCTGAGATTACTCTTAGAGGGCAAGTACTGAACTGGGACCTGAAACAATATGCCGCAGTGGCATATAGTATCGTCTATTCAATGATTATTTAAAAGCAAACAATTTACTGCCGTACGTATAGTTGGCTCAGCACACCATCTCCGTCCCGATTCGGCAAAAGTCATCGGCCGGTGTCTCTAGGACGACACGCAAGATCGATCTAGCATTTCCTCTTCCTCTATCGAAATCCGCAACTGGAACTCCCACAGTACAGCCCTTTTCCACTGTTGGAAACCAGCGATCTGAACACTACCGCATCTTTTGCGCTTGTTATTATAAGAACTTGTAATTTTCAGTTCTGTGTTTTTTTTAATAGCACGATTTGACTCGTCTAAATCTGTCAGGCAGTAGTCATTCCTATCAGGAATACTTTCTTTCTCTATGTTTTTGACCTCCGTTATGTTTGGTATGTTATCCTCTTGCAATGGAGATTTACTCTGATCATTAACACTCACTTGAATAGGTTATCCTCAGAGTGAATGTTCATCAATGCCTCAGGAGGCAAACTTGTTGAAGACAAACCATATTTAGCAGGACAGCCGAACATCGTTTCGTATGGAGATCTTCTAAGTCCAAAACGTACAGCGCTATTCTTCATTAGCTGCAAAAGTCTTGATGCACTGCTTCACTCTGCGCTGTTGTGCTCCTGCACCCATGTAGTTAGCATGTTTTCTAGGTCTTGATTTGCTCGCTCTACGCTGCCTTGGCTCTGATTCTGTCTTCGTTTACCGTGGACAATCTTAAAATTCGGCCATACTTTAGTTAAGCTGCTCATTATTTTGTTAACGAACTCTACATTGTCAGACTGCAGTACTGAGGGAGCGCCTAACAACGTAAAAATGTCAGTAATGTTATCGCACACCTCTTGAGCTGTTTTGGATTTCAGTAGCCCGAGAAAAAACAATTTAGCAAGGTGGTCCTGATAAACCATTACGAATTTGTAATGAGCCCGTGGTCTAGGGGCAGCCGGCACAGTAGCTCAGCGTGTTCAGTCAGAGAGGGACTAACCCCCCGTAATAAATATATAAAAAAAAAACGGAGAAAAAGAAAACAACGATCAATTGAACGGATGTCCTGTGACGTCCGCCCACACCAAATGCAACGAAAAAAAAGGGAGGGGGGGTGGCGTCTTTCATTCATAATCAAAATGTTTTCGGCCCCGGGTTCGTATCTTGCCGCTGCTTAAATTTTGATAAATAATCAGCATTGGCGGCCGAAGACTTCCGGCATAAGAAGTCAGCCTCATTCTGCCAACGGCCTTGTCAAAGAGGGCAGAGGCGCGGACAGAGGTTCAGGGAACTTTCTTGTCCTATGCGTGGGAAACTGTCCCTAAAGGCGGAAGAATCAGCAATGATCAACGGCCTGAGGATAAAAAAGACAATGGAAACCATTGCATTAAAGACGCGTAACGTGTATCCACAGGGCATGTGGCCTGTAATTGAAGAAGTTTCGTGATATCTCTCCACTGGCAGAAGATTCCGGTATAGCCACTCATTCCGATCTCCGGGAGGGAAATGCCAAGGGGGAGGTTACCATGAGAGAGAGAGATTGAATAATCGACGAAAGCATAACGTTCTACGAGTCGGGGCGTGGAATATAAGAATCTTGGATGTGGTAAGGAACCTAGAAAATCTGAAAAAGAGAAATGCAAAGGCTCAATCTAGATATAGTAGGGGTCAGTGAAGTGAAGTGGAAGTAAGACAAGCACTTCTGGACAGATGAGTATCGGGTAATATCAAAAGCAGCAGAAAATGGTATAACGGGAGTAGGATTCGTTATGAATAGGAAGGTAGGGCAGAGAGTGTGTTACTGTGAACAGCTCAATGACAGGGTTCTTCTTACCAGAACCGACAGCAAACCCACACCGACAACGACAGTTCAGGTATAAGTTTCAACTAGTTATAGCGAATACTCTGTTCAAGAAACACAAGAGGAGGAGGTATACTTGGAAAAGGCCGGATGATACGGAAAGATTTCAGTTACATGACATCATGGTCAGACAGAGATTCCGAAATCAGATACTGAATTGTAAGGTGTACCCAGGAGGACATACAGACCCAGATTACAATATAGTAGTGATGAAGAGTAGGCTGAAGTTTAAGACACTAGTTAGGAAGAGTCAATACGCAAAAAAGTGGGATACGGAAGTACTTAGGTATGACGAGATACGCTTGAAGCTCTCTAAGGCTATAGATACAGCAATAAGGAATAGATTAGTAGGCAGTACAGTTGAAGAGGTATGGACGTCTCTAAAAAGGACCATCACAGAAGTTGGGAAGGAAACATAGGTACAAAGAAGGTAACTGCGAAGAAACCATGGGTAATAGAAGAATTACTTCCATTGATCGATGAAAGGAGGAAGTACAAAAATGCTCCGGGAAACTCAGGAATACAGAAATACAAGTCGCTGAAGAATGAAATAAATATGAGGTGCAAGGAAGCTAAGACGAAATGGCTCCAGGAAAAATGTGAAGACATCGAAAAAGAAATCATTGTCGGAAGGACTGACTCAGCATACAGGAACGTCAAAACAAACTTCGGTGACATTAAAAGCAACGGTGATAACATTAAGAGTGCAACGTGAATTCCACTGTTAAATGCGGAGTAGAGACCGGGTAGGTGGAAAGAATACATAGAAAACCTCTATGACGGGGAAGATTTGTCTGATGTGATATAAGAAGAAACAGGAGTCGATTTAAAAGAGATAGCGGATCCAGTACTAGAATCAGAATTTAAAAGAGCTTTGAAGAACTTAAGCTCAAATAAGGCAGAAGGGATAGGTAACATTCCATCACAATTTCTAAAATCGTTGGTGGAAGTGGCAACAAAACGACTATTCGCGTTGGTGTGTAGAATGTATGAGTCTGGCGACATACCATCTCACTTTCGGAAAAGCATCATCCACACAACTCCGAAGACGGCAAGAGCTGACAAGTGCGAGAATTATCGCACAGTCAGCGTAACAGCGCATGCATCCCAGTTGCTTACAAGAATAATACACAGAAGAATGGAAAAGAAAATTGAGGATTCGCTATATGACAATCAGTTTGGCTTTAATAAAGGTAAAGACACGAGAGAGGCAATTCTGGCTTTGCGGGTAATAATGAAAGCAAGACTAAAGAAAAATAAAGACACGTTCATAGCGTTTGTCGAATTGGAAAAAAGAGTTCGACAATGTAAAATGGTGCAAGATGTTCGAAAGTCTGAAAAAAGTAGGGTAAGTTATATAGGTAGCGACAGGTCATTTGCAGTATGTACAATAGCCAAGTTGAAATAACAAAAATGGACGACCAAGAACGATGTGTTCGAATAGAAAAGGGTGTAAGACAAGGATATAACCCTTCGTCCCTACTGCTCAATCTGTTCATCGAGGGCGCAATGATGCAAATAAAGGAAAGGTTCAGGAGCGGAATTAACATTCAAGGTGAAAGGGTATGAATGATAAGATTCGCTGATGACATTGCTATCTTAAGTGAAAGTGAAGAAGAATTACATGATCTGCTGGACGGAATGAGTATAGAGTATGGATTGAGAGTAAAACGATGAAGGTAATGAGAAGTAGTAGAAATGAGAACAGCGAGAAACTTAACATCAGAATTGATGGTCACGAAGTAGATGAAGTTAAGGAATTTTGCTACCTGGGCAGTAAAATAACTAATGACGGCGGAGCAAGGACATCAAAAGCAGACTAGCAATGGGGAAAAGGGCATTCCTGGCCAAGAGAAGTCTACTAATATCAAATACCGGCCTTAATTTGAGGCGGAACTTTCTGAGGATGTACGTATGGAATACAGCATTGTATGGTAGTGAAACATGGGACTGTGGGAAAACCGGAACAGAAGAGAATCGAAGCATTTGAGATGTGGTGCCACAGACGAATGTCGAAAATTAGGTGGACTGATAAGGTAAGGAATGAGAAGGTTCTGCGCGGAATCGGAGAGGAAATGAACATGTAGAGAAGAAGAAATAACTCCATCTGGTTGTGATTGGAAGTCGATGAGATAAACCTGACATCAGAATTTAGCTCCTTGAATAGCATTGCTTCACTACTATACCTTTTTTCTGACCTCTTTGCTTTTGTAAACAAGGCTCACACAAACTAAGATAAATTTGGACATACAGAACTTTGACTTTAAGCATTGCATCATTCAGTTATGCCCCAGCAGAATATCATACAGTTCTGCATCATAAACATACTATTAATTTGGTTATTCCATTGACTTCCTTTATTTCATATCTCTTCAAAAACATGCTCTCTTTGCCGTCCCTCTTTCGTCCAGATTTTAGAGATTTAGCCTTGCTAATAAGTGACTCGTACTTCTCTTTGTCCATAAAGACAGAATTACAACTGATACTACCCCTTTCCACTCTGAGATGTTCACTGATTGAGCCATAGCTGTACTGAAGTGAACCGTCGCTGCACTGCTGTCAACCGTAAGAGCACTGCTGTAGAACATAACAATAACGAGTTGATGATAATTACATTCATGCTGATGCATACTCGCATTGTTGGGTGCACCGTTAATAACCGGGAGCAGCGATGGTACACCTTCACCAATGGATAATATACTGCTGTACAGTTTCCGTATCCGAGTACAATGATGACTCACCTTCACTAGTGGATGTGTTTGTTTCATTTGATGGTAAGCTCTCAAGTATCAATTTACTGATGGTGTAAATCCACTAGGGAAGGCTTACGTTCCCTAATCTTCCACTTTTACCGTAGCATAATGTAAGCAGGCTGTTTATGTGTTTGTATGTTGGCTGTGCTTTGCAGCGCTCTGCATTAATAACTCTGACAGCGCTGTGCGCACTCTGTAAGAGACTCTGTGGCTGGAGGTGAGCGGCCAGCAGTGATGGAAGTTGGGAGTGAGTAGTCTGCAGCGATGGAGATAGGAGGTCTATAATTAGCACTGTTGGAGGTATGCAGTGTTAGCACGAGCAGACGGTCTGGACGTGTGTGCGTTGGAACTGGATGTCATGCACAATTATATAATTTTTGAACTGGTTGTCACATTCTTAAGGTAAACACATTGTTTGCTCCGCAACAAAATCTTTCGTTTGTTAACCACATGCCTATTAGTAGCTAGAGCCTTGAGTAGTTAGAATCTTTTATTTAGCTGGCAGTATTGGTGCTTGTGGCATTGCTGTCGTTCGTGTAATGATGATTTTTTTTGAGGTAAGTGACTTATGAAGTGTATAGGTTATTGTTAGGATTTTTTCTAATTGGCCGGCCGAGTGGCCGAGCGATTCTAGGCGCTACAGTTTGGAACCGCGCTACTGCTACGGTCGCAGGTTCGAATCCTGCCTCGGACATGGATGTGCGTGATGTCCTTGGGTTAGTTAGGTTTAAGTAGTTCTAAGTTGTAGGGGACTAGTGACGTCAGAATTTAAGTCCCATAGTGATCAGAACCATTTTTTCTTCTAATGTAGGGCCATTCTTTTGTATTAGTTATTCGAAGTCAGGTTATCAATTTTAAAGCAGTCAAATCGCGTTACCCTTGAATACTGTGAGTAATTAATGAATAGGAAAAGTTTGAGTCCTGTTTGTCAGGCCAAATTCTGTAGGTCAGTGTTGAAACGAAACAGACAGTATACAGTCTATTTCACACAACTATATAAGCAGAAATTTTTTATTAAGAAGTTTCATCTTCACAGTTATTTCAGTTTAAGTAAGCAAAATCATTTTAAGAAGTTTCAGTATATACAGCGAATAATAGCTGTCCTATGACTGTTCCACGGGGCACTCGTGGCGGTAACCTCGTCTCCGGTGAACACTCGCCTTCGAGGATGACGTGCTGGGTTCTATTATTTTAGATGTCTTCGAGCCACTCGTATGTCTTGGAACAGACCAGCATCAGCAGTCTCCACTGGCGCATCGCGGACAATGTACGGATAGTATGTAACTAAAACAAGTCACATTCGGGAGCAAGACGGTTGAAATCCCCGCCTAGACACGCAGTTCCTTGTGACTTCCCTAAGTCAGTATAGAAAAACTGCGAGATGTTGCCTTGAAAAAGGACACGAGCGATTTCCTTCCGTTTCCTTTAGTAATCCGAGCTTGTGCTCAGACTGTCGACGGGACGTTCCTTCCTCCTTTCTTTGTAACTAAGATGCACTGGCTGTCGCACCCATGCAATGTGCCGATGACTCCCTGTTCAGAAGTGGCACCGCTTGTGACGGAGTCGTTTCCTTTGGTACTTGTGTGCCGGCCAGAGGCTCGGTAGGTTCCGGCCGCCCCAGGCGTCGAACCGCGGCCGCGACTAATGAACGGCGAGCCTCATTAGGACGGCGCCGACTAACAAGCCGGCAGGAAGGCCACTCTGACGTCCCGAGGCAGCCACTGTCGCAGCCGCTGCGAGGGGCAGTCTGCGCGACGCGCCGGCCTCTGTCACACTGCACAGCCTCAAACGGGAAGCTACAACACTCGTCGCTGTAATTCGAGCGTAAAAAAAGTCACTACCACATGGACACACCCTGAGAGGTAATGGAGAGTCGTAATGTTTCGTCAACGGCAACAACGGATCCTAGGTGCGGACTGGACGGTATCGTGGTCTGGGATGGAGCTAACGCCCTCTCTCCTAATGTTCATCCTGTCCTGCAGAGTCTGCTGAATTCGCGATTTGGCAATATTTTTTTTTCATTTTTATTTTAGCTTTGTGGCCTGATGCCCTTCCTGTCTCCGCAGCCGTTAGTGAACCTTAAAATTCTGACCATCTGTCTGTGAATCGCGTAACTCCTGCCTGTGTGTTACCGTATTGTCAAGGGAACATGTTAAAGAGGACTGGGAACCAGCAAATGAGGGGCAGGAGGACCGGTGCTGGCAAGTGGACTGCGCATTCGGCAGCTTCGCGACCTCCTCTTTGCTGACGGCCTGTATGTGCCGCGGGTCTTGTGATATTCGCTATTTTTGGTTTCATTAAAACAGCTAATAGTTAATACTTTCAGCCAGAAGGCAAATACTTGTTTATAAAGAATGATTAACGTATAACAATGCGTCACATAACAACGGTGGAATTTCCTAAATAATGTAATTCGTCGTCTTTGGGCGGCAATATAAACAGAAAAATTCGGATAGATATACGATCCTTCACTGTTCTGCTCGCTGGAGAACAAATGAAGCCTTGAGCGCTAAAAGACTTGTACTGTTTTTCTTAAGTAAGACGACTCAGATTTGTGGTAGTCTGATCTAATTTTTACTACATGTATAAAAACGTGTTATGTGTAAGTTTGAGTGAAGTGTAAAAAAAGAACTGTTATAACTTATCGTGACGACGCACGAGCGACTCAAAGAGGACAATGGCTATATAAAAGAGCGCTCAATAAACATGAAACGGACATAAAAAATGTAACGTCAATGTAGTACTAAGCTTAAGGTACGATGTTTTAGTTATAATAAATATTTGTTCTGGAAATACTGAATCATTTAGCAGTGCTCATTCCTGTCATCTCCTCAGTATTATTTTCACGTTAATTATGCATTTTGCTAAAATTACAGACACCAAGATCAGCAGTTCAACGTGCGTGTTACATTGACAAAAAGAAAACTTTGTTATCGTCTTCTTGCATCAGCTTTAATATAGAATTCCCCTTTCGTGTGGTGTTACAGTTCTTTTTGCGCCCTTAAGAACTTTCTTGCCCCTTAGGAAATTGTTTTATCATAACAATAACTTCACAACCGGGTATGATCGTATGTACGATCATGAAGTAATTAGAAAGACAATAACTCAATTTCTTAATCAGTAGCACGCTAGTTGTTACTGCCTCAAGCCACGAGAAACTGCAAGTGAAGACTATTCACATTTCATAAAGCAATATTTTATGACAATGGTCAATTCATGATTCTTACGCCAATTGTGATTTATAAAACAGTAAGCGAAATCTCAAATTCCAACTTTTCCATTGAATAACAACATCACTTTTATTTTGTTAGATCACAGTCTTCAGGCTGGTACTGCAGCTCAGTTGCGACAACTAGGTCTTCATACCCGAGGCAGAACTTTGTAAGCGACCGACTAACCCCGACGTTACCCTGACATCAACACGGACAAGCTATACTTAACGATGAGCGGAACGACTCGCCACCGCCGGACACCTGGGCACTAATGTGACGCCGAGCCCGGGCTGCTGCGCGCCGATGACGCACGCGCTTCTGCCTCAGCCGAGACACGAAGCGTCTGTGAGCCAGGGGCAGCCACGCACTCGGCCGCCGTCCCGAGAGTACGACGAGAGAGACCGTGGAATCGCCTGTGCCCCGTGCGAGGTGCCAACAGGCGACCACTGCGCTCTGGGTCCTGCGGAGAGCACGCCGTCACGCTGCCAACCAATGACTGTAAACAAGCCCCGGTAAAGGACTCTCTGTGACCGCCATCATTCCTCAGCTGAGAATGCTAGCCTACGCTAGAACCTTCACGGGCGTCCTGTTTATGTTTTACAGTTGCAATTTCCAAGTCTGTAACATTTTAAACATAGCTGCACAACAGCAACGGTTTCATGTAATTACATTATAAACAGCCGACCAGTTGTAATGGGTAAAGAAATTCTTTACCTAGGTTTCGACAAATATAAATTTGTCTTCTTCAGAAGGTAACCTAAGGCTTGCATTAGAAAAGTATGACACTTATAAGCCAAGACAAAATTTTAAGACAAATTAGAGAACTCTTGCATTACAGAAGTATGATAACGACGACTGGTACTTACAATTTTACATTAGTAAGGACTAATGCACCATCGCCGTTTTTACAATTGTCGGCATAGAGCCATGTGTCAAAAATAAAATATAGCCCTACAATTAGGGTTTCTCACATTAATATACAATAGCTCATGGATATTGCAGAGCTCACAGCCCACTGAGTGCAATCGGAGAGCGTAGTTAGTCTGAAAACAGGGCAGGTGGCGCTCGTGCCGAGAAACATGTGCCAGTTGGCGTACAAAGGGAACGTGTAAATTATCAGTATTAATAACGTCCTTAGGAAGAGTAACAATAAAGAAAGAAGGAAATTAACACTGCCGTTATAACAGTATGGGAGCATTGGTACAAATAATGTAGTTATACATAACAAAAAGCATGTGGCGCTTACGCCGAGAAACTTACCCGCAGCCAAAACATAAAAAAATACATTACTATATTAGTGAAGCCCACAAACGGTATACGTGTCAGAACTTTAAAATTGACACTAATGGCTGTTGTCAAGAAAGGACAACGAACACTGGTACACGATCCTGTTAATATACATTCACTGGAAAAACTAAATTTTAGAGCCAGGCAAAATCACAAAAGGGCCGATGTAATAGCAAACAGACATCGTGACAAAACCACCATTACATAAGGGGTAGTGAGCTTAAAGCACTGAAGGTGCATCATAGCTTCCTGAGGAAATAATGTAAAATTGTAAGCACCAGTCCTCGTTATCATACTTCTGTAATGCAAGAGTTCTCTGATTTGTGTTAAAATTTTTTCTTGGCTTATAAGTTTCATACTTCTTTAATCTAAGTTATGATGTTCATTGTCCTTAGGTTACCTTCTGAAGAAGACAAATTTATATTCGTCGAAATCTAGTAAAGAATTTCTTTATCCATTGCAACTGGTCGGCTGTTTATAATTTTATTCCTTTTTTTGTTGTTGCCAAAGCTTGTAATGAAGGGGAGTGACAACAAAAAGTTGCCGAAAATTGCAGGGAGTTCTAAACGAATTGCAAGCTACGTTTGACGCAGGACATTTCTCAATGTCTTGCTAAGGACTCTACGACGTTTCGAGCTCGCGTCCCGGCAAACCGTCGGAAGCGAGGCGACGTGAGGCGGGGCTGAAAAACGCAAACCTTTTTAAAAAAAATTTTAAAGCTGGCCAAAATGATTGACCTTTCACGAAGACATGAAAGAAACGGCATTCCCAACGTTCAAAGTCCCGCACAGCGATACTGTACTACCCTGTTCATGACTGTATTCCAAAGTGAAATACCAATAATCGTGTGTACACAGTTACATTTTAGATCGTGTAAATTATGATGATGTCAAATTTGTTAAAGTTCGTTGTGACTGTAGTTCGTAAATCACTTGCGTGACCCATGTTCCATTTAGAAATTAACACAAACGATGTGTGCCCCTGAATTTCAGTTTTTAGGAATTTACGCAAAAGCGATGAACTAAGCACCAACGTAAACAAATTATATTAACTGTTATATTATAAGTGAGCGATCAAAAAGTTTCTGTCTGATGCCGTTGCTGCAGCTTATATGCAACATAGGCCGACTCTGATGCGGATATATAAGCACCGACGTGCAATCGAGGCATTAGTGTGGCATTCCTGTCTTTTCGAAGTGTGCGCGGTAAATGAACAAACGTGATCTGTGGTGACGTTAGTACCAAATGCGTCCAATCAGGACCGAGGTGATGTTGTTCATTCGTTGCCTGCCGAAGAACAAACACCGGTACATATCCATCGGACAATGAAGGACGTGTATGCGGCAGCACGTCTGTCGAAGACCACCGTCGCCGAGTGGAACGACGAGTACCTCTGCCGCTTCACGACAGCACAGCACGTCCTCATACCGTGAATGTTGTAAGGCACAAGTCACTCCAGTTGAAGTAGCACTTACAGTCCTAGGTCCGATCTCTCCCAAAGTGTTCACCACACTTCCGGCCCCTTAGGAAAGCCCTCGAACGTTCCGCGATTCCCGCCCCAATTCTCCACGTAGCAGGATACGGTGTTCTACCAAACGAGTACCTTGGATCTGGTGCGCAGGTGCGACGACTGCCTCAGCGATCTGATCACGGCGATTCTGCCCGATTGGCGTACCGATTCTGACTGTAAGGTCTTAGAACGGCCTTTCTGGTCGCCCATTCTACATCGATATGTAAAGCTCTGCGACTGGGGCTGAGAGGTGGCTGTATTTTTGTGCGGGAGGGACCGGGCGAGACAGTACCTCTGCACTTAGGGAATCTACGGCTAAAGTGGGCCACATACTGAGCAAGAACGGAACATCTGGAAGGGCGTGTGCGTCGCTCTCGACGTCCTGCGCTCCCTCCCAGTAGAGACCGAGACGAGAACCGATCTGAAATCCAAACAAGCTCAGCTCCGACCATCCGAGAATGAAGTCTGGGTCTCACTGTGGCGACACGAATCGTTCGCGGGATGATTAGCGTTCCTCTGGACTACAGTGAGTGTTGTGTTCTCTATCGACCGGAGGAGTCACATCGTTTGTCGAAAGTATTTATGCTGCTGTCTCGACTTTCTCACGTCACTGTGAAGGAAAAAGACGTGCGTCCAGAAAGAAGGACGTGGACACACTCCTATCTCTCGTGTTGAAGAGCTTAGGTCAACACATTGCGAAGGTCTGGCTAATGAATACAATCAATTTTTCGTGATTCCAGCTCGAACTCCGAAACTTCACTGAATAATATAATTTTTGGCTTAATGAAGTTACTACACTACTGGCCATTAAAATTGCTACACCAAGAAGAACTGCACATGATAAACGGGTAGTCATTGGACAAATATATTACACTAGAACTGACATGTGATTACATTTTCACGCAATTTGGGTGCATAGATCCTGAGAAAACAGTACCCAGAACCACCTCTGGCCGTAATAACGACCTTGATACGCCTGGGCATTGTGTCAAACAGAGCTTGGATGGCGTGTACAGGTACAGCTGCCCATGTAACCTCCATACGATACCACAGTTCATCAACAGTAATGACTGGCGTATTGTGACGAGCCAGTTGCTCGGGCATCATTGAACAGACGTTTTCAATTGGTGAGAGATCTGGAGAATGTGCTGGCCAGGGCAGCAGTCGAACATTTTCTGTATCCAGAAAGGCCCGTACAGGACCTGCAACAAGCGACCCTGCATTATCCTGCTGAAATATAGGGTTTCGCAGGGATCGAATGGAGGGTAGAGCCACGGATCGTAACACACCTGAAATGTACCGCCCATGCTCAAATTCCGTCAACGCGAACAAGAGGTGACCCAGACGTGTAACCAATGGCACACCATACCATCATGACGGGTGATACGCCAGTATGGCGATGACGAACACACGCTTAGAATGTGCGTTCACCGCGTTTTGTCAAACACGGATGCGATCATCGTGATGCTGTAAACAGAACCTGGATTGATCCGAAAAAATGGCGTTTGCCCATTCGTGCACTCAGGTTCGTCGTCGAGTACACCATCGCAGGCGCTCCTGCCTGTGAGGCAGCGTCAAGGGTAAACGCAGCCTTGGCCTCCGAGCTGATAGTCCATGCTGCTGCAAACGTCGTCTAACTGTTCGGCAGATGGTTGTTGTCTTGCAAACGTCCCCATCTGTTGATTCAGAGATCGAGACATGGCTGCACGATCCGTTACAGCCATGCGGATGAGATGCCTGGAATCTCGACTGCTAGTGAAACGAGGCCGTTGGGATCCAGCACGGCGTTCCGTATTACCCTCCTGAAGCCACCGTTTCCATATTCTGCTAACAGTCATTGCATCTCGATCAAGGCGAGCAGCAATGTCACGATACGATAAACCGCAATCCGACCTTTATCAAAGTCGGAAACATAATGGTATGCATTTCTACTCCTTACACGAGGAATCACAACAACATTTCACCAACTGCTGTTTGTGTATGAGAAATCGGTTGGAAACTTTCCTTATGTCAGCACGTTGTAGGTGTCGCCAGCGGCGCCTACCTTGTGTGAATGCTCTGAAAATCTAATCATTTGCATATCACAGCATCTTCTTCCTGTCGGTTAAATTTCGCGTCTATAGCACATCATCTTCGTGGTGTAGCAATTTTAATGGCCAGTAGTGTAATAAGAGTTCTTTGAAAAACTACGCGGATCGGCTACGTTATTTCATGTATCGCAAATAGATTCCTTGCTTTCACGCTTCTACGATAACTGTTGTTTCCAACACTCACTTTGTTACCTGTAACACTGACGAAGAGATTACTAGAAAGTATAGTTCCCACAGACTCATGAAAACACGGAAACAACAAAAAAGGACAAATTCAAGCAAAATACCAGCTGTATTGCAGATGACAGCCTTACAAAAAACTATGCGTGATATATAGAAATAAAATGAAGCTGCATCAAAACATGTAAGGGTGTTACAGAAAAGATTGCGTTTGCAAAAAGCAGAACCACACTAGTAAATTCATAAGACAAAACTGAGAATGAAACAGCATTGAAACGATCAGACGAACTTGACAAACCACCAACACGATGTTGACAGTACCCACAACACACATGAGAAACAACGCTTAGAAACACAGTAAGAGTGACCCTAGACTAAAATTTGTATAAAGACAACACGTGTGAAGTTTTACGGGAGGAAACTGCGCGCATTAAAATCGAACGCAGCAAAAGGAAAAGCGAGTTTCTAAAAACCAAAATAAACGAATAGTGAGGGTGTAAGCAAACGTATTTCGACCACCAGATATTCTGAGAGCGAGAGAAAAAATTAGTTGTCTGTAAGACACGTAAAAAGAAGCAATAAAAGACGTAAGCGATTTGTACAACACATCCGTAAGCAGAACGGCTTTTACCTTTAAAAGGCTAAAATGAGAAAAGGAGTATTATGAATGTTAAATATTTCCAGACTGACTAGTCATGAAATTTTAGCAATAGAATCGGATTGAATCTGTTGGGAAACACTCTTAATTTGATATAGAGAAAGGAAAATTATTATTACACAGCCGTTACTGGGAACGACGGCATTCCAAAGAAACAAGCAGTGACATAAAATGGCCACCTGTATATTCAAAACGTTTACAGCCAAGAGACACGCAAACCTGCGCCAAAATTTCTTCCACGAGACTAGCTGTTCGAAACAATTTACAGATGGCGCCATACTGCTGACTTTTAATTGTATTTCCACTATATTTAAATGACACTGGGGACCAAGTCCATACAAACACTCGGATTGCTAATAGCTGTTATTATTAATACATCTAACATTCTCTCACACTGACATATGCTTGCTGATTTCAAGTGTCTACCACATTGCATCGTATAGCATTCTGTTGTGAATTTCAGACACTTTACTTTTTTATAACGTAATACACATAATGTTCTGCATGATACAGGAGTTGCAATGTTACTTAAAGCATTTCACACTGAAGTGCCAAAGAAACAGGTATAGGCACGCATATTCAGATGCAGAGATATGTAAACAGGTAAAATACGGCGTTGCGGTCGGCAGTGCCTATATAAGACAAGTGTCTGGCGAAAATGTTTGGTAGGTTACTGCTGCCACAATGGCAGATTACCAAGATTTAAGGGAGTTTGAACGTGGTGTTGTAGTCGGTGCACAAGCGGTACGACACAGCATCTCCTAGGTAGAGACCAAGTGAAGATCTTCCCGTTCGACCATTTCACGAGTGTACCGTGAATATCTGGAATCCAGTAAAACATCAAATCTCCAACATCGCTGCAGCGGGAAAAAGGTCCTGAAGAACGGGACCAACGACGACTGAAGGAAATCGTTCAACGTGACAGAAGTGCAACCCTTCCGAAAGCTGCTGCAGATTTCAGTGCTGGGCCATCAACAAGTGTGAGCGTGCGAACCTCTCAACGAAACTTCATCGATATGGGCTATCGGAACCGAATGCCCACTCGTGTACCCTTGATGACTGCACGCTTTACGCCTCGCCTGGGCCCGTCAACACCGACATTGGGCTGTCGATGACCGCAAACATGTTGTGTGGTCGAACAAGTATGATTTCAAATCTTATCGAGCGGATGGACGTACGGGTAAGGACGCAACCACATGAATCCATGGACCTTGCATATAAGTAGGGGACTGTTCAAGCTGGTGGAGGCTTTGAAATGGTGTGGAGCGTGTGCTGTTGTAGCGATGTGGGACCCCTGATACGTCTTGATATAATTCTGACAGGTGACACGTACGTAAGCGTCCTGTCTGATCACCTGCATCCATTCATGTCCACTGTGCATTCCGATGGACTTGGGCAGTTCCAGCAGGACAATGCGACACCCCTCCCACGTCCCGAACTGCTACAGAGTGGCTCCAGGAACACACTTCTGAGTTTAAACACTTCCGGTGGCTACCAAACTCCCCAGTCATGAACGTTATTGAGCATATCTGGGATGCCTTGCAAGGTGCTGTTCAGAAGAGATCTTCTTCTGCAATTATGGACAGCCATGCAGGCTTCATGGTGTCAGTTCTCTCCAGCACTGCTTCAGACCTTAGTCGAATCCCCGCCACGTCGTACTGCGTCACTTTCGAGGGGCCTACACGATATTAGGCAGGTGCACCAGATTATGCGGCTCTTCAGTTTATTTTGATGTGCAATATTTTGGTCTGTTAGCATCAGAGTCGTCGGGCAGGCTGTCAGTTAACAATATTGAAGCTTGCTAGCTTCCTTTTGGATTTATTGATTTCGTTAAAAACTTTTTACGTCCAACAAAGAAATGACTTAAATTTTATTGCCGTTCGCTGGATGAATTTTGCGTTTATATGTTTCTTATAAAAACCGTGACCAATTTCATTTAACTGTTAAGTACTACTTCCGTCACATGATTTCTGCTTATAAATATCCATAGTGATTCCTATACCTGGATTATGTTTCTACGATCCTTCTAGGTTGCGTCTTTTTTGTGTTTTAGTTTTAAGTGCGAGTAAGTCCCATTTACAAGTTATTCGTTTCGTCAGTTGGTCTGCCTTCTTATTACGTAGATCATAGCTGCACGACTACATTTACATAAATATCACCTACTGTTCCACGAGTTTTTAAGGAGGAATTAGGGTGATGGACGGTCCATCGTCAACGCACCATCTCTGCTGTCGTTACTGCCGGCGCCGGCCGAAGTTTGGGTAACGAAAAGCTGAAGTTTGTTGCAGTCAGTTAATCTGATTCGGAGCCGCCCGTGTACAACCATCTCTTATTCGCGCTCCTGTCCCCGCGCTCACGTATAAGGGGTAGTCAAATGAAAAGGTCACACATGGAAAAACGTAAAGTTTCAAATGCAATGGCCATAATTATTAATACAGTCATCCAGCTGACGGAAACACGTTTGCGGTTGCCTACGGAACAGTGACTGTACCCATGCGAGTACCCGGTAATCCGAAGCAAATCGAGGGCAACGAAGTTATTTGTTCAGGGCTCCAAAAATGTGGAAATCGCACGATCAGGGAACGGTACTGAATGGGGGATATGTGAGATCTTCCTAGCGAAATAATCTTGACAACATGGGAGGAACTGCCGTGCAACAGAATAATGCCACCACAACTGATACCGAGGATATTTTGCAAAAACTGTGGGGCGCCACCGTGTCGAAACGTGCAGGAACGTTGCAGGATAGTGCGCTCCCACGACTTGCACAGTCTGTTTCCTGTACGTCGCTCGGAATCCCTCTCACATTCTTCATACGATCTCTCTCCACGTCATTTCAACATTTCTGGAGCCCTGAAGAAAGTCACTCGTGGCCGTCTGTTTGCTTCCGAGATGCACTCCCGGGTGCGAGGATACTGAGCGCCTTGTCTCACAGTCGGATAAATGTGGTGCTCGGAATATGCCCCATGGATATCACGATCAAATAGAGAGCTGCAAGGTACTGGCGAGGTGAGTGGGATGTAAGTGATAAGGGACGTAGACTGCACGACTTCCTCCTTGACATAAGGGAGCGGTTGAGAATGAGACATATCGATCCCAGCCGCGGTATGGTACATTTCTTAACCGGACATGGACCTTATCCCACGCACTTAAACCGCGTGGGTCTGAGGCAGACACCTACATGCACATGCGGGGAAGAAGGTTCCCCAGAACACACTGTCTTTTTCTGCGGGCAATACGCGAACAATAGATATACACTACACTTAGACTACACAGATACAGACAAAGATTCATACTCAGCAATAAGAGACGAAGACAATAGGCACAATTAAATGCACTGACAAAGAGTATTTCAAAAACAACACATGAAGAGTACATGCGGACACGACATTACGGACATGTCTATGGGCAGCGTAACAACAATCTCCAGAGGGAGGACAGCGATACCCACAGCGACAGCGAAAATAGTGACAATGAGGAGGAACGGGAGGAGGAAGCTGGGATGTGACACTAAATAAGCATAACGTGATGGCGATCTAGCCAATAAAACACCAAATGCTGTACATGGATGCGCACCTAATGTAGTTAATACATAGGATTAGTAACAAATAGGATAAGCAACATTATTTCTCAACTAATAACCAACTGTGTGTGTGTGTGTGTGTGTGTGTGTGTGTGTGTGTGTGTGTGTGTGTGTGTGTGTGACTGGCGGTCAACGGCTCGAAGAAACCATTCCGAGATATTCACCGTCAGTCACATTCGGTAATGCTACTAACAAATCTCTCATCTATCCTATCTTCCTTTTATATTCTTCTTAAAAAACAACAAAATTTATTTATATTTCAACCTTAAATTGCTACTTTGAAAAGTATCATTCTTTGTAAATGTTGTAGATATAACAAAAGAAAAGAAAACTCTAAAAAGATGAAATACAAAAATTGTAAGATGTACCACCTGTTTTAAACATTAGGTAACAGGTCTATAATTTGGCAATGAATAAATAAATAAATAAATACATGTCATTACTCCTTGTAGCCTCTTTGATTTTCGCCAGTCATTCCGTAAACCACTTGGACGTGGGTCCGGGATGATAGGTATTGCAAGTCCATGTGACTGCACTGTGCCCTGGTTAATTAATTAAAAGTGTAGCCGATATTAGGCGAAACCTTATTATTATTATTATTATTATTATTATTATTATTATTATTGTTAATATGTTGAGTGGTCAATTGTATGAATCAAAGTTTATTCTCTGTATAAAACTTCAGCCAGAAATTTAAATTGAAATTGCCAACTTCCTTTTTATTGGCAACTATAATAGTAACAATTTTACACCGTCAAACGGTGCTTTGGTATTTAAAGTTGTGTGCGGATTGTCTGGTCATTATCACCTTGATTTATTTATCAAGTGAAATTTCACGTCATTGGAGATTGTGTAATGACCTATTGCTTTAATAGTAACTGCAGTTGTCACACTGTAACATCTCTTCCTGCATTTGGCGCTACCCAGTGCTTGGCTGTTGGTTACAGCATTTCAGTGAACTGTGTATTAATACTGGGTTTGCGTGTTCTTGAAGCCGTTACTGGTGTGCGCAGACCCTCCTGCCTGTTCTTGTCACTTCAGCTCTCGAGCACGGAATTTAGAAGCGCGGCCGACGTCGACGCCAAATGTCGAGGATGTGCAAATTTGTGTATAGATCTTTCAAGCTATCATAACATCATGTTGCCGGATGTTTTCCATAATATTTAATTCACGTATTTATGAGATATTGCTATTTGAGTATTCTTTTTGAACCTTGTACATCTACATCTACATCCGTACTCCGCAAGCCACCTGACGGTGTGTGGCGGAGGGTACCCTGAGTACCTCTATCGGTTCTCCCTTCTATTCCAGTCTCGTATTGTACGTGGAAAGAAGGATTGTCGGTATGCTTCTGTGTGGGCTCTAATCTCTCTGATTTTATCCTCATGGTCTCTTCGCGAGATATACGTAGGAGGGAGCAATATACTGCTTGACTCTTCGGTGAAGGTATGTTCTCGAAACTTCAACAAAAGCCCGTACCGAGCTACTGAGCGTCTCTCCTGCAGAGTCTTCCACTGGAGTTTATCTATCATCTCCGTAACGCTTTCGCAATTACTAAATGATCCTGTAACGAAGCGCGCTGCTCTCCGTTGGATCTTCTCTATCTCTTCTATCAACCCTACCTGGTGCGGATCCCACACTGCTGAGCAGTATTCAAGCATTGGGCGAACAAGCGTACTGTAACCTACTTCCTTTGTTGTCGGATTGCATTTCCTTAGGATTCTTCCAATGAATCTCAGTCTGGCATCTGCTTTACCGACGATCAACTTTATATGATCATTCCATTTTAAATCACTCCTAATGCGTACTCCCAGATAATTTATGGAATTAACTGCTTCCAGTTGCTGACCTGCTATTTTGTAGCTAAATGATAAGGGACCTATCTTTCTATGTATTCGCATCACATTACACTTCGCTACATTGAGATTCAATTGCCATTCCGTGCACCATGCGTCAATTCGCTGCAGATCCTCCTGCATTTCAGTACAATTTTCCATTGTTGCAACCTCTCGATACACCACAGCATCATCTGCAAAAAGCCTCAGTGAACTTCCGATGTCATCCACCAGGTCATTTATGTATATTGTGAATAGCAACGGTCCTATGACACTCCCCTGCGGCACACCTGAAATCACTCTTACTTCGGAAGACTTCTCTCCATTGAGAATGACGTGCTGCGTTCTGTTATCTAGGAACTCCTCAATCCAATCACACAATTGATCTGATAGTCCGTATGCTCTTACTTTGTTCATTAAACGACTATGGGGAACTGTGTCAAACGCCTTGCGGAAGTCAAGAAACACGGCATCTACCTGTGAACCCGTGTCTAAGGCCCTCTGAGTCTCGTGGACGAATAGCGCGAGCTGGGTTTCACACGATCGTCTTTTTCGAAACCCATGCTGATTCCTACAGAGTAGATTTCTAGTCTCCAGAAAAGACATTATACTCGAACATAATACGTGTTCCAAAATTCTACAACTGATCGACGTTAGAGATATAGGTCTATAGTTCTGCACATCTGTTCGACGTCCCTTCTTGAGAACGGGGATGACCTGTGCCCTTTTCCAATCCTTTGGAACGCTTCGCTCTTCTAGAGACCTACGGTACACCGCTGCAAGAAGGGGGGCAAGTTCCTTCGCGTACTCTGTGTAAAATCGAACTGGTATCCCATCAGGACCAGCGGCCTTTCCTCTTTTGAGCGATTTTAATTGTTTCTCTATCCCTCTGTCGTCTACTTCGATATCTACCATTTTGTCAACTGTGCGACAATCTAGAGAAGGAAGCACAGTGCAGTCTTCCTCTGTGAAACAGCTTTGGAAGAAGACATTTAGTAATTCGGCCTTTAGTCTGTCATCCTCTGTTTCAGTACCATTTTGGTCACAGAGTGTCTGGACATTTTGTTTTGATCCACCTACCGCTTTGACATAGGACCAAAATTTCTTACGATTTTCTGCCAAGTCAGTACATAGAACGTTACTTTCGAATTCATTGAAAGCCTCTCGCATAGCCCTCCTCACACTACATTTCGCTTCGCGTAATTTTTGTTTGCCTGCAAGGCTTTGGCTATGTTTATGTTTGCTGTGAAGTTCCCTTTGCTTCCGCAGCAGTTTTCTAACTCGGTTGTTGTACCACGGTGGCTCTTTTCCATCTCTTACGATCTTGCTTGGCACATACTCATCTAACGCATATTGTACCATGGTTTTGAACTTTGTCCACTGATCCTCAACACTATCTGCACTTGAGACAAAACTTTTGTGTTGAGCCGTCAGGTACTCTGTAATCTGCTTTTTGTCACTTTTGCTAAACAGAAAAATCTTCCTACCTTTTTTAATATTTCTATTTACGGCTGAAATCATCGACGCAGTAACCGCTTTATGATCGCTGATTCCCTGTTCTGCATTAACTGATTCAAATAGTTCGGGTCTGTTTGTACCTTTACAAATCGATATTTTTCATTTTGACAAGGCCTGATAACTGACTAGTGAGCTCAGATCTGTAGTAACGTTAAAGTTATATTTGTGTAAAGTAATTTTTTATTACATCTACGTCCATACTCCGCAAGCCACCTGACGGTGTTTGGCGGAGGGTACCTTGAGTACCTCTATCGGTTCTCCCTTCTATTCCAGTCTCGTATTGTTCGTGGAAAGAAGGATTGTCGGTATGCCTCTGTGTGGGCTCTAATCTCTTTGATTTTATCCTCATGGTCTCTTCGCGAGATATACGTAGGAGGGAGAAATATAGTGCTTGATTTACCTTAAAGTTAGGGACATAAGGCTGTTTCTCTTTTAAAATTTTTTGAATTATTCTCATTGCTTTTATACAGTTGAATAATCGGTGTAGATCACCGCAATTTGCAAATACCATTAATAATTGTGTTGTTACGACTGCTCCGTTTTAATTAACGTGGTGAAAATAAGTTTTTGTATCCTCAAATGGGGTCGGCATCCCACTCCAGCAGCCCATGTCCCCCACTTACCAATCCTAAACCTTACCAAGTTCGTACTCTATTTAACGGTCAGAAAGCTACGAGCTTAGAAGCGAATCTCCACTTCGTAGCCACACGTACGAGGGTTGTCATAAACTTTTAATTAAAACGCCGAAAAAATAAGGTAAAACAAATAATATTTTGTTTGTTTCGCAGGTACATTTTTGCGGTCCCGGTACAACAAAATCCCCTTGCCGTAGTGCCGCAGCAAGGCGCTAGATGAGCCGAAACGTAACGGTGACACAGTGGGGTAGGCGAGAGTGATACGGCGGGCATAGAGTGCGGGCAGCTGCTGTACACTGGAGGTGCGGCTGCCCTCTGAACGATGGTCACTTTCAACACGTTTTGTACTGAGCGTTAATTGAAGGGAAACCTTCAGGAAACTTTTGCGCAGATCGAAACACAAATACGCTGCGCTTATTTTCACGCTAAATCTAACAGCAAATTTGTTTCCAAAACACTGATTTATCGTGCGGAGTCGCTGAAACGCGGTGAGAGATTCCATCAGGCGATGTAAATGCGGGCACGCGCCCTGTGTGAACCGCGGTAGCCGACATAGCAGGGGCTGCTCTTCTTCACTCGCACCATCCTGCAGACTCTCGTTACAGGCCGGTATTACACTATCAAATTTCTTTGTCAAAGATTTGATCAAAGATGTGATCAAATATTCCGTCAAATATATTTGACAAAGATCTTTGACGTAGCGCTAGAAGGGGTATTACACTGTCATCATATTTCTCGTCAAAGTTGAAGATGGCTGACAACAACAACTTGTTATTAACCGCAGCAGTTGCATGTACCACAATTGCACTGTGTGCACATGCAGAAGAGAAGTGGGGGAAAAAGGAAATGTACCTGGATGAAGCCGTGGGTTTTACGACGACACGATGAAAGCATTCAACAAAACTTGCTACGTGAGCTTATAGTGGAGGAAGTCAAGTCGTACATCAATTACTTAAGAATGGATGAGCATACATTTCTGTATGTGCTCGGTGAAGTGTATCCTCATATCACAAAGCACAATATTCACTTAAGAACAGCTACATCTGACGAAGGCAGGCTCACTGTATCACTCCGACTCCTTGCTACAGGGGAGGGTTAGGTTAGGTTAGGTCAGGTCTCTAACCTTCGTAACCTATTTTTGTATTCAGCGTGCCTCACGTTGTAAAGCGTCTCATCAGCTTCATACACCAATTGTATTACCAGCAATGTTTATAAAAGCACTACAGACGACAGAATGCAGCGATGTGGTAACATGTCACATTGCAGTGAACAGAAGACAAGCGACTTCTTTGATCAAATCTACAGCGAGGCCCTAGATTTGAAATTGGACAAAGTTCCCTATTACACCATGAAATATCTTTGACAAAGATATTGAACAAAGATACTAGACAAAGATATTTGACAAAGAAATTTGATAGTGTAATACCGGCCCCACTTGCACAAAACTTTTTGGGTTGTAGACGTAGCCGGTATAACATACCCTGGCGATCGTCACTTTCAATAGCAGTCGAAACGTCGGTATATCATTTTACACCACGACATGGCGTGTAGACCGCATGACCTCCATGGAAACAAAATTAGCTTTAATTTTGTACGAGCTCATCACTCGTCGTTGTGCTGAAATGGTCTCAAAAGCCCGGATTGGTGCCGATGGCTCTGGGCACTATGGGACTTAACATCTGTGGTCATCAGTCCCCCAGCACTTGGAACTACTTAAACCTAACTAACCTAAGGACATCACACAACACCCAGTCATCACGAGGCAGAGAAAATCCCTGACCCCGCCGGGAATCGAACCCGGAAACCCGGGCGCGGGAAGCGAGGACGCTTCCGCACGACCACGAGCTGCGGACATTGGTGCCGAGTAGGCGAGGATGGTGAGCACTTGGCCGAACACTCTGCTAGCACTTCCAGCTCCGCCACAAAATCCCGCTCCCAAGTTGCAGCCCCTGGGCTATGCACTCGTCGCGCACGTACCATATAGATCGGAGAGGCTGTAAAGGAGAAGGGGTAAGAAAGTGTGGTGGCCGGGGCAAAGGGAGGGGGGGTGACGATGTAAAGATGAAAGTCTTCGACTGAGACAGACAATCCTGACAGAAGGTGACAGCTACACTATCTAGAGGTTGGCAGCCTGCTTAAACAAACACATACATAAGCGCCGTCGGAACAGGGCGGAAATCAATAATTGAGAACCTATCCAAGGTACAGCATGTCACAGTTGGGATTTCAAATGAACTGCGACCAGGAATGTTCGTCGAGTAAGCGATAAAGAATCAGGACTAGAAAGAGAATTATGAGACAGGTAGATAAATTTAGTAACGATAGCTGAAAAAAAAGAACGAGGGCAAGCTCTAGCAGCAGCAAACTGGAAGGAAACGGGAGGACGTGCTTGTGCTATATTATTGTATCAGTGAAACAACTTTAATTGTCAGGTTTCCAGTAGAGCGACATCTTTCAACAGTTATTGTTTGCGCAACTAAGAAGGGAATTCCAGACAGAAAACTGTATTCTGGTGTCAGAAGATAAGAATGCATGAGTGGAAAACGAACAAAATTACAAATGCAGTGGGACAGTTGCGAAAACCACATACATTCGAAAGGGTGAAAAGTAAGGGAATTATGCTACTTTACCAAACTGAAAAACAACTAGCAGTTTCTTCAGGATGGAGGACGTTACTAAATGCACATCGACAACTACAAGTCATCAAGATATGTTGCCGACTATACATTCCTAGTAAGAAAATATCACCACTAGTGAACGAAACACATTTTTTAAGACGAACTTCATTATCGCCAGATCACTGCCTAATGAGATAGAAGATAGGATTGTTAATTCGCTAAGGGGGGACTAGAGTTCATAACACAACAGAAAATATTCAGACGAGGTACAAACTGGCATTGTTACACGAAGACTTTGTTCCTACATGTCTACTGCATTAGAGCAAGCAATATCTCAGACATATGTACGATTTTCCACACAATGTGATGGGCGCTAACTGTACGAAGGACGAGGTTACCTTTAACGCCGCTCGGAAAGCTCCATATTTTTGCAGGTGCTAGAAATATGAGATCCGTGCATTTCCCAGGAAGAGTGCGGCCGATTCTTGGGGACGCTGCACACGAATTAGCTTTTCCTTCTCCTCAGTTCCTTCTGTAGCCGTTGAAAGCGAAATTCTCTTTTAGACGGTCCATTTCCCCCCGTAAGTCGTTATCGTCGCATATGGCGTTCGCTCTGCCAGGATGCAGTTCCGCTGCCCTGGATGGTACCAGCTGCTTCCTAGATCCTAGAAGATACGGGCTCGTGTGGCTGGCTTTCCTGCACACCCCATGTCCCAGAGTGCCATCGCGTCTCATCTGTATGTGAGCGTCTAGAAATGCGAGGCAGCTGTTCTCCTCAACTTACACGATGAATTTTTATTGCATTGTTCAAATTTTCCAGAGTTACGCATTATACGTCACCATTATGGGTTAAGTGACAACGCGACTGCCTCCCGTCAGGCTAGCGACACTGAAAACTGTGGACTCGTCACTAATATACTTCGCTTTCGAATATCCCCGCACAGCGCCAGTTTTAAAACCCCACTTCACCCCTTGCGCAGGTAGTGGTATCTTACACCATCAGTATATTTTTCCCTTTAATAATTTCTCCAAGCGTTCCGGATTTATGCTTATGTGTCACCGCTTTCTCTCTCCCACCTTACCCATCACGGTAACGATCTTCTGATGTTACCTTCATGTGCTGCAGACACTGTTGTAAGAGTCTGCTGCAAAATAGCGGACTGTGCTACGCGACTGGGTACGGACCATCCCATAAGCATGGTCACTCGATGATGGGAGACAATGTTAGACCTATCTCACTGGTGTCTGTCTCTAGTGGAATTGTGGAACACGTATGCTACACACTAATGATGGTATTTTTTGGAGACTTGACTCAAGGAATCAACAGGAATTTCCCAAGCACTGATATCGTCAAACTCGTATTGCTCTCTTCATTCACGAAATACACAAGGCGGTAGACGCTGACCACCAGTTTCACCGCCGTATTTTCTTTTCTTCCGGGACGCTTTCAGCACAAATCCGTGGCTCCTGCCAGTGCACGAAACACATTCACGTGGAGTACCGGAGCAGCTGTACGGGCGGACTGAAGACCTCCTGTTATCACAGCCCAGTGCGTCGTTCTTAGCAGGCAGATTAACGAAATCTGCCGAAAATGGTATCCGGGATACGAGGAGGAAGTGTGATAGAGCCACAAAATTTTTAGCACTCTGACGCTTCTTGCAGATGCCACAATTATAGACAGACAGGTTCCATCGTCAGAAAACCGTAAAACTGTTACAAAATGCAGGGCGGCGGATTGCAGATGCTGAGCGTATTGTGTTAAGATTGCTACCTGACCTTCAACACAAGTAAATGCACTTAAATTGCATGACTGTGGACCATCGCCTCAGTTCTGTGACTGAATTCAGCATTTCCTGCCAGAAAGGCTGCAGTTTGCACAAGGAAATGGTATAGCCTTTGCTTTTCCTCATCTATATAAACGACGTACGGAAAAATCTTAGCAGCCCTCTTAGGTTGTTTGCAGATGATGCAGTCATTTATTCTCTTATAAACTTGAAATATGATCAAATCAATATCAACATGATTTAGGCACGATACCAGTTTAGACAAGAAGAGAATAGAAGCTTTCGAAATGTGGTGCTACAGAAGAATGCTGAAGATTAGATGGGTAGATCACATAACTAATGAGGAGGTATTGAATAGAATTGGGGAGAAGAGGAATTTGTGGCACAAATTGACAAGATGAAGGGACCGGTTGACAGTACATGTTCTGAGGCATCAAGGGATCACCTATTTGGTACTGGACGGCAGCGTGAAGGACAAAAATCGTAGAGGGAGACTGAGAGATGAATACACTAAGCAGATTAAGAAGGATGTACGCTCAAGCAGGTACTGGGAGATGAAGAAGCTTGCACAGGATAGAGTAGCATGGACAGCTGCATCAAACCAGTCTCAGGACTGAAGACCATAACAACAAAAACCTGCATATTGCAAAGAGTGGCATTAAATAATGAAAAGTGTGAAGATATCGACATGAGTACTGAAAGGAATGCGCTAAATTTCGGTTGCACGATAAATCACATACATCTAAAGGTCGTAAATTCAGCTAAATACTTAAGGATTACAATTACGAATAACTGAAACTCGAACGATCACATAGATAATATTGTGGATAAAGCAAACCAGAGACTGCGATTTTCTGTCAGAACACTTAGACGGTGCAGTAGGTCAACTAAAAAGACAACTTGCACCCCGCTTCTCCTGCCTATTCTGGAGCATAGCTGTGCGGTATGGGATCCGCAAGCAGGTGGGACTCAAGGAGGACATCCAGAAAGTTCAAAGAAGGGCAGCTCGTTTTTCATCATCGTGAAATAGGGGAGAGACTGCCACGGATATATTACGTGGACTGGGGGTGGCAACCTGAAAACAAAACCGTTTTTCGTTGCGACAGAATCTTCTCGTGAAATTTCAATAACGACTCTCTCATCCGATTGCAAAACTATTCTGTTGGTGTCTACCTACGTAAGGAGAAATGCTCATATGATAAAATGAGGCAAATCAGAGTTCACACAGAAAGTTTTAAGTGCTCGTTTTTCCGGCGCGTTGTTCGAGAATGGAATGGTAGATAAATAACTTGAGGGTGTTCGATGATGATGAAGATGATGATGTTTGGTTTGTGGGGCGCTCACCTGCGCGGTTATCAGCGCCCGTACAAAGTCCCAATCTTTACAGAGTCAATTTTCTTTTCACAATCCAGTCTAGTCACTCGCACAAACAACAATGACGATGATGATGAAAAGATGAGGAACACCCAGTCCCCGGGAAGAGAAAATTCCCAACCCGACTGAGGGTCGAACCCGGGACCCTGTGATACAGAGGCAGCGGTGTTCAATGCACACTCTCCCTGGCTCCTAGCCGGCCGGAGTGGGGTGTCTGGAACCGAGCGACCGCTACGATCGCAGGTTCGAATCCTCGGGTATAGATGTGTGTGATGTCCTTAGGTTAGTTAGGTTTAACTAGTAGTATGCTCTAGGTGACTGATGACCTCAGTAGTTGTCGCATAGTGCTCAGAGCCATTTGAACCTGGCTCTTAACGGCGAATTGCAAAATAATCAGGTAGCTGTAGATGTAGGTGAAATAGATGTGAAGACAATCGGTGCGGTCAGTCATACCATCCACGTATCTGCGAGGTTCATTCCTGGGTGATTTCAGGTTGAGCAAATACGTGAACAGTGGTGCCGTCGAGTATCGAGAGCGGCGTAAGAGATACCGATCATGGAAGAGAGCGGTATCGCGATGCGAGGCTGGGAGGAAGCCGCGCCTCTGCCCTGAGGTAGTGGCTATTGGGGCAGGGGGGCAGGGGGGCAGGGGGGCAGGGGGCAGGGGGGCAGGGGGGCAGGGGGGCAGGGGGGCAGGGGGCAGGGGGGCAGGGGCGCAGGGGGGCAGGGGGGCAGGGGGCAGGGGGGCAGGGGGGCAGGGGGGCAGGGGGGCAGTCCTGTTGGCGGTCGGGCGCTGTCCTCTCCCGCCAAGTAGTAACGGCGTCGTGCCGCCTCCTCGCCGTCACACAGCCCGCGTCAACCGTGGGGCAGTGAAGGGACTTCAGGCCAAGGCTCAGTGGTGTCAGAACTGTGACGAGTGTCCAGGATCTTGTGTGTTCTAGTGACTGTAGTCAAGCCACAGTACACCCGTTCTCAACTTGTATCAGTTCTCCACTCAGTAATCGTGGCTCATTTAGTGCTTTCTGAGCCGGAAGTCCACCTGTGCAGTTTCATAGCTACAAATCTATCCTGTGCAAGCTTCTTCATCTACCATACCTACTGCAACCTACGTCCTTCTGAATCTGCTTACTGTATTCATCTCTTGGTCTCCCTCTACGATTTTTACCCTCCACGCTGCCCTCCAACACTAAATTGGTGATCCCTTGATGCCTCAGAACATGTCCTACCAACCGATCCCTTCTTCTGGTCAAGTTGTGCCACAAACTTCTCTTCTCCCCGATCCTATTCAATACTTCCTCATTAGTTATGTGATCTACCCATTTAATCTTCAGCATTCTTCTGTAGCACCACATTTCGAAAGCTTCTATTCTCTTCTTGTCCAAACTAGTTATCGTCCATGTTTCACTTCCATACATGGCTACACTCCATACAAATACTTTCAGAATTGACTTCCTGACACATAAATCTATACTCGATGTTAACAAATTTCTCTTCTTCAGAAACGCTTTCCTTGACATTGCCAGTCTACATTTTATATCCTCTCTACTTCGACCATCATCAGTTATTTTGCTCCCCAAATAGCAAAACTCCTTTACTACTTTAAGTGTCTCATTTCCTAATCTAATTCCCTCAGAATCACGCGATTTAATTCGACTACATTCCATTATCCTCGTTTTACTTTTGTTGATGTTCATCTTATATCCTCCTTTCAAGACACTGTCCATTCCGTTCAACTGCTCTTCCAAGACCTTTGCTGTCGCTGAGAGAATCACAATGTCATCGGCGAATCTCAAAGTTTTTATTTCTTCTCCATGGATTTTAATACCTACTCCGAATTTTTCTTTTGTTTCCTTTACTGCTTGCTCAATATACAGATTGAGTAACTTCGGGAAGAGGCTGTAACTCTGTCTTACTCCCTTCCCAACCACTGCTTCCCTTTCATGTCCCTCGACTCTTGTAACTGCCATCTGGTTTCTGTACAAATTGTAAATAGCCTTTCGCTCCCTGTATTTTACCCCTGCCACCTTCAGAATTTGAAGGAGAGTATTCCAGTCAACATTGTCATAAGCTTTCTCTAAGTCTACAAATGCTAGAAACGTAAGTTTGCCCTTCCTTAATCTAGCTTCTAAGATAAGTCGTAGGGTCAGTATTTCCTCACGTGTTCCAACGTTTCTACGGAATCCAAACTGATCTTCACCGAGGTCGGCTTCTACTAGTTTTTCCATTCGTCTGTACAGAATTCGTGTTAGTATTTTGCAGCTATGGCTTATTAAACTGATAGTTCGGTAATTTTCACATCTGTCAACACCTGCTTTCTTTGGGATTGGAATTATTATATTATTTTTGAAGTCTGAGGGTATTTCGCCTGTCTCATACATCTTGCTCACCAGTTGGCAGAGTTTTGTAAGGACTGGCTCTCCCGAGGCCGTCAGTAGTTCCAATGGAATGTTGTCTACTCCGAGGGTATTGTTTCGACTCAGGTCTTTCAGTGCTCTGTCAAACTCTTCACGCAGTATCGTACCTCCCATTTCATCTTCACCTACATCCTCTTCCACTTCCATAATATTGTCCTCAAGTACATCGCCCTTGTATAGACCCTCTATATACTCCTTCCACCTTTCTGCTTTCCCTTCTTTGCTTAGAACTGGGTTTCCATCTGAGCTCTTGATGTTCATACAAGTGGTTCTCTTTTCTGCAAATGTCTCTTTAATTTTCCTGTAGGCAGTATCTATCTTATCCCTAGTGAGATAAGCCTCTACATCCTTACATTTGTTCTCCAGTCATCCCTGCTTAGCCATTATGCACTTCCTGTCGATCTCATTTTTGAGACGTCTGTATTCCTTTTTGCCTGCTTCATTTACTGGATTTTTATATTTTCACCTTTCATCAATTAAATTCAATATTTCTTCTGTCACCCAAGGATTTCTACTAGCCCTGATCTTTTTACCTACTTGATCATCAGCTGCCTTCACTACTTCATCCCTTAAAGCTACCCATTCTTCTTCTACTGTATTTCTTTCTCCCATTCCTGTCAATTGCTCCCTTATGCTCTCCCTGAAACTCTGTACAACCTCTGGTTCTTTTAGTTTATCCATGTCCCATCTCCTTAAATTCCCACCGTTTTGCAGTTTCTTCAGTTTTAATCTACAGGTCATAACCAATAGATTGTGGTCAGAGTCCACATCTGCCCCTGGAAATGTCTTGCAATTTAAAACTTGGTTCCTAAATCTCTGTCTTACCATTACATAATCTATCTGATACCTTTTAGTATCTCCAGGGTTCTTCCATGTATACAGCCTTCTTTTATGATTCTTGAACCAAGTGTTACCTATGATTAAGTTGTGCTCTGTGTAAAATTCTACCAGGCGGCTTCCTCTTTCATTTCTTTGCCCCAGTCCGTATTCACGTACTACGTTTCCTTCTCTCCCTTTCCCTACTACACTACCGAATTCCAGTCACCCATGACTATTAAATTATCATCTCCCTTCACTATCTGAATAATTTCTTTTATTTGATCATACATTTCCTCAATTTCTTCGTCATCTGCAGAACTAGTTGGCATATAAACTTGTACTACTGTAGTAGGTGTGGGCTTCGTATGTATCTTTGCCACAATAATTCGTTCACTATGCTGTTTGTAGTAGCTTACCCGCATTCCTATTTTCCTATTCATTATTTAAGCTACTCCTACATTACCCCTATTTGATTTTGTGTTTATAACCCTGTAATCACCTGACCAGAAGTCTTGTTCCTCCTCCACCGAACTTCACTAATTCCCACTATATCTAACTTTAACCTATCCACTTCCCTTTTTAAATTCCCTGCCCGATTAAGGGATGTGACATTCCACGCTCCGATCCGTAGAACGCCAGTTTTCTTTCTCCTCATAACGACATCCTCTTGAGTAGTACATAAAGACACAGAAATGTCATATCTTCAGCTAACAAAATGAGGAAAAAAAATTATAGTACAATAGATGGATATAGAAGGATACGCATTTCCGTCGTTACAATCTCCCCATCGCATCCCACCTCAGATTTAGTTATAAGTTTTCACAGTGGACAGGCCTTGAAAAACTAAACAAGTTAGGTGGATCGACAACATATTCCTGTCATTTGACGCACATGCCGTCAGCAGTGTGAGTAGAAAACATCAGACGTGTTTTCCTGTGGAGGAATCGGTTGACCTATGACATTGCGATCAAATGTTTTCGGTTCCCATTGGAGAGGCACGTACTTTCGTCTACTAATCGCACAGTTTTGCGGTGAGGTCGCAAAACACAGACACTAAACTTATTACAGTGGACAGAGACGCCAATGAATGAACGGACAGATCATAATTTTGCGAAAATAAAAAAAAGTAAACGTTTCACTCGAGGGAAGGCTTGAACCAAGTACCTCTCGTTCCCCAGCTGCTCACGCTAACCACGGGTTCACGGCGTTCCTGAGCTCACATTAGCCTTGATGTTGCATTTCTTGTGCATGGACTACTCAGTTTGTATATTTTGCTTATTTTTTTGATAGTTCCACACAACTTCTTCCTGCTTTCTCGATTGTTCTGTGTTCAGTTTTTTAAGATCTATTCACTGTGCCAACTTATAACTAAATCTGAGGGGGGTGCTAAGGGGAGGTTCCCTTGTTAGAACTACTTAAACCTAACTAACATAAGGACATCACATACATCCATGCCCGAGGCAGGATTCGAACCCTGCGATCGTAGCGGTCGCGCGGTTCCAGACTGTAGCACCTAGAACCGCTCGGCCACCTCGGCCGGCTTAATAGCTACAGCAAAGGCTGGCAAGCAAAGACAAGTTTTGTTGTAATTAATAGAGTATTACTTATTCAAAGTGTTCTAATTAATTGTATTATTAGTAGCCACCAAAGCGTCCGAGAAGTTGGACACAACACAAATCTAACCTGCGGAAGGAACATAATTACAGTAAGATTCTTAGCAAGCATATTAAACGAACATGTTGTCCACAGTAAAGACAGTCCTTGGTTAAAAACTGCACCTTCACTACGTTCCTTTTATCGTGGTCGAGCTAGGAGTAATGCTACTCAGGGAGAGGAACGCTAAAGAGGACGATATCCTGACAAGAATCCACCTTCCCGACGGATGTTTTTCCTTCTTGTTCGTCTTTTTATCACACTTCAGAAAACGAGAATGCTCCTCCCACCAAATGCAACGAAATCGTCTTAGAACTCGCACAGACGGAGCCAGATCTCATCTACTGTTCTGTCAGCAGCAATGCCTCACCAAGTAGAGCTTCTTCTCCACTGTTCTTTCTGTCGAGAAATGTCTCTCCTCACACAAAGAACACGCGTTACTGGTCCACCGAAAACCCCGACAGGGGGAGCATTAGTACCAGCAGGGAGTTCATGATTGGTGTGGGATGCGGCAGTTATTGGCCAATGTTCCATCAACGGTAAGCTAAACGGCAGGACATATACCAGCTTCTCAGACAAATTATTTCTCCAGTTCTGGATCAAGTGCTGCTAAGAATCAGAATGTTTGTGTGTTACCAACACGATGGATGGCCAGTAAACAATCGTTAGAGCTCCTATCGTATTCTGAACCGAAGATATCGCGCCAGATGGATTGGTCTGCTCGTGGAGGAACAGTGGATTGGCTTGCTCGGTCTCCTCACGTTTCTCCTTCACACTTTTCTATTTGAGGATACAGAAAAGACACTATCACGATGTTCAGAGTACAACACAAGGAGCTGCGATAAATTCATTCATCCGAAGCGTGGTGGACCAACGTCGTTCATATAGATAAGGAAGAGGAAAGGGCATGTAACACTACCTCGGGGTACGTCAGAAATGACCTGTATCACCGCCCATATGTAGCACTTAGAGCGCCGGCCGCTGGTGGCCGAGCGGTTGTAGGCGCTTCACTCTGGAACCGCGCGACCGCTACGGTCGCAGGTTCGAATTCTGCCTCAGGCATGGATGTGTGTGATGTCCTTAGTTTCGTTAGGTTTAAGTAGTTCTAAGTTCTAGGGGACTGATGACCTGAGATGTTAAGTCCCATAGTGCTCAGAGCCATTTGAACCATTTTAGGACTTAGAGCACCCATTTTTGTGCTTACGATGGATTACAGTAGAGCAAAATGCTGTTAAAGATACGTTTTACTGAGTAGAAAAATACAGGGTGATAGTTAAAAAATGAAGTACTGTTGTTTGCATGTCAGTTAGAGGTGGGACTCCGTCACCTCCAAAGGTCCGAGGCATTTTGCTCTGATTGTTGCCAGCATCATATTTAAAGTACCAGGGAAGCAGGTTGCTAGCCTTACTTGCCCTGAGTACTTGGGATGCATATTCTCACAGGATGGCAACATAGTGAAAGAACTGGAAGCGAGGTGTAGCAAAGCTAATGCAGTGAGCGATCAGCTACGATCTACTCTCTTCTGCAAGAAGGAAGTCAGTACCAAGACTAAGTTATCTGTGCACCGTTCAATCTTTCGACCAACTTTGTTGTATGGGAGTGAAAGCTGGGTGGATTCAGGTTACCTTACCAACAAGGTTGAGGTTACGGATATGAAAGTAGCTGGGATGATTGCAGGTATTAGTAGACGGGAACAATGGCAGGAGGGTGTCCACAATGAGGAAATCAAAGAAAAACTGGGAATGAACTCTATAGATGTAACAGTCAGGGCGAACAGGCTTAGATGGTGCGGTCATGTTACACGCATGGGAGAAGCAAAGTTACCCAAGAGACTCATGAGTTCAGCAGCAGAGGGTAGGAGGAGTCGGGGCAGACCAAGGAGAAGGTACCTAGATTCGGTTCAGAATGATTTTGAAGTAATAGGTTTAACATCAGAAGAGGCACCAATGTTAGCACTGAATAGGGGGTCGTGGAGGAATTTTGTAAGGGGGCTATGCTCAAGACTGAACGCTGAAAGGCATAATCAGTATTAAATGATGGTGATGATGATGATGATGATGATGATGTTTGCATTTTGGCAGCGAACAAGGATACAAGAAAGGGAATCGTGTCGATTAGTATCTCCGTGGCAGTTAAACAATATTTCCTTGATACATTTTTTCTATTTTGCTTCTGGCCGATACAAATGGGACACACTGTGTAATATACAACACTCAACGTATACTTCCACATACGGCGATTACTGCCCGCTAAGAACTATCGCATAACAACGCAGACACGCACACTGGGGATTGGGCGATAGCAGAGGGGAAACAAGATAAGGCTGTGATTTTATATTTCACCAGTGTCGAGCCGATTTCAGGGAGCACCAAAGCTTTAAACATGTAAGGACAGATATCTAACATCCCGGCGTTTAGCGCCAGGGCACTGGGGAAATCGCGGGAAACCGAAGTCGAGTAGGCACAACGGGAGTTCGGACGCCTTTTCACCTGAATGTGAGCGCTGCCTGTTATTCGCCGTGAAAATTTACGCAGTCTCCAGTCTGAATTCCGTCGTATGGCACAGGCGTTGTCCATCACAAATGCCCAGTCTTTTCGAATGACACTGTACGTTCTTATCGCTGCTAGTTCTGCTGCTAGAGGAACGGACGTGCAGCAGTGATGGAAGCTCCGAGCGGCGCCCGCGTGGGTTTGCGGCACGAGCTGCGTCCCGCAGTCCTGAGTCTGCGCTCAGCTCGCCGGCGCTCCAGTGGCACACAGGCGGACTGCGCTCTAGAGACAGCCGTCCCGATGTCCCTCATCTAGTTCCTTCCGATTTACTGGCAGGAACAGACTCGTTGCTTTCAGTGATCTGGCTAACCACAAAAAAGGAGGTTTTTGATACACGTGTGGAAAGCTATCGACGAATAAAGTAAAATTATTAGTAAAAAGTGTATTTGTTCGGCGCCGTATTTGTATGAGTATCTTTAACGTTACAATGATGGCGTTAACATTCCGCCTACAGTACATAGCCTTCAAAAATCGCTCTTGATTACCATGTAAGACGTCGTGGTCTCCTGACCTTCATTGCTTACATATTCCGCCCTCACAATCATATTCAGCACATCAACACGCTTCATTCGAACCCGAACTCGATAAGATAAAGTCAATGTTGTATGAAATCATGTAAACGATATGCAAAAACTAATAAATCGCAAGTGCGCACCGTGGTTGAAATACTCGGGACTGTCGTACACACACACACACACACACACATTCCAGACACAACGGTCACAGGAGCTTTCAGTTCGAGAGAGGCAACCGCACGCCAGGAGGCCGGGTCCCAACCCATCTATGTCGGCCGGTGGCCGCCAGTGGAGCGGACAGCGTTTGGCCGAGTGAAAGGACGACCCCGTGTTCAGCTTAAAAGCAAATTCCGCTACATTGTGTGGGAGCGGCCAGCCTACGCATTCTTTACACATAGCACGCACTTTCAGAGATTTTCACAGGGAAACAGCAAACGCCAAACGCCGCTACTACAGATTTCCGGATTGGTCGCCTTAAACGAAACGTCATTGTCCCGTTTTAGAAGAGCAATGCTGCTTGGCAGGCGATATTTTTGACGCCTCGAGCTGAAGGAGTAATGGAAGAGACCGAAAGGTATACCCCTTCACGTCTGGCGTGGAGAGGCGCCGTTCCGTTGTCGCTCTTCGAGCGAGGAAAAGGTCTCTCCTCAGTACTTCACTGGGACAGCACCTCTGTCGAGAGCGAATCGAAGTGCGACACTCTATATTGTGTCCTCGCGAGTAAGCGTTGTTCACTGTGTTGGCCGACACACTTATTGTGCAGTGTGAACGGACAGAGTTATAGTTAAACGCCTGAGAGCGAATTTTTAAATGGCATCGTGGTGGACTGGCTATCTGACCGGTGTACCACGCCAATTTAGACTAGGGGCGAATAGGAATCCTTGACTTCGTCAAGGCGTAGGGAGAGTTTGATTGGCGAAGGTCAATCCAGATAGAACGAGAGTTATCTTATTTGTCACCAGCGAGCGGCACAGACAGCAGTTCAAAAAATGGTTCAAATGGCTCTGAGCACTATGGGACTTAACATCTTAGGTCATTAGTCCCCTAGAACTTAGAACTGCTTAAACCGAACTAACGTAAGGACATCACACAACACCCAGCCATCACGAGGCACAGAAAATCTCTGACCCCGCCGGGAATCGAACCCGGGAACCCGGACGTCGGAAGCGAGAACGCTACCGCACCACCACGAGATGCGGGCGCAGACAGCAATCATCAGAGCTTACGGTATTGTGCGCTACAGCTCTTGCGAGCCCCTTATTTCCGCCACAACAGTACACTTCACTGCATTTCACACGCGACATCCTCGACCGTACCTAGCAACATTCTAACGGATAAGTTGAGTGGGCGCGCCTCTCAGCCATTCTGCCAAGTCAATAATAATCTTAAACTTTGTATAGAAATTTAATTAGCGAGTCCTATCCTTGGGAGGTAACTTTTCATTCCGAAAAGAACCCGGAAATAACTTGTTCAGTTCATAACTAAAAGTGCCATTGTGATTTCTCAGAATTTTTGCAAAATAAATAATAATTTTTGTTAGTTTCATGTTTTTCTTACACTAACTAGCACTACTCCAGTACCCAAGTATTCCACTAGTTACGTAAGAAATTTTGTGAATTTTTGTGTCCTTTCCTTACACCGGAGTACTCCAGAAGATATTTATTACTGAAAGTTTTTCAGGCATTTCTGTATAGAACGTTAGGACCGTCTTTCTGACTTCTGTAGTAGTGTGGGGGTGGAAATTACATCTTGCAGGAGCCACAGGGTAAAGACTACATCTCAGATTAATCCGTTGCGCAGAATAACAGAATCTCAGATCAACACCATACACATCACAGAACCAATTGTATGAGAGATGGCACTCTTTACTGCGTTTAATCTTGGTTACAAAATGAATAATTTTTCGTTCTTAAGACGTCACTCTAACTAACAGAATTTATTACAGTCGAATGTCGGTAATTTGTTTTACAATGTAGACGTCACACGATGCTACACCAGGTTCTGAACCAGTTGCCGTGGATCCGATGGAACTTGTAGCACAGCATTCGTGTTGCCAGGATTCCGTGCCACGGCTTTGGAAAGCCGCCGCCAACGGCGCTCCAGCGTTTATGCTCCTGACGTACACAAGGTGGTCCGCTGTACACAGCAGCTACATCGTTGGCCGACGACTGCACCTTCGTGCTGGCGAGATTTCTGCCACCTCTCTCGATTACCCGCCCCCGGGACGGTTCCAGAGTGCGCCACCTGCGTGCAGAACCCGGGCCTCTGCGCGCAAACCCCCTGCGTGCCCGACCCTCGCTTTCCTGTGCGCTGTAGCATCCGACATGTCGCATTCAGGCAGAAAAGTATATCCGTCAAGTATTATTTGCTTATTTCTGGATAATGATCCGTATCTTATTTACTCTAATGTTGTATAAAGGAGGAAACTACTGGATCACGACAGTGTTGCACCGCATACGTAATTGCAGCATGAGCACGTATCCCGAATAATTGATCGTTTTACGTAAGCTATGAACTTTATCAATTCTCTTATGAGTTTGTTACTGACGGTAAGAGAGACTTCTGTGCTGTAGAAGTATTTCGTGTAATTTTTACTTCGACTGTATTCATCCCAGATGAAACCGACATGTGTCTGTAACACTAATCTCGAAATTAATCGAGTGTCACATTGCCCTTGCATATGTCTTGTCAGAATCGACCACGTGCAGCACTAAGAAGTGCACATAAATGTTTCGTGTCCTTTTGACATTTTCCTACTTGCATTCCGCGTCTCTGTGACAGTGAGTGTTGGTGTATATAACAGTAAGCAACGCATCACTTCAGCTGCCAACTATGTTAAAATAAGTTTCGTTTTTATAAGGATAAGCAGGTGTCCTTCCACATTTTAATATCAGTTTACACTTAATGAGAATGTGTTTCGAAGTCCGTTTCAAACTGTAGATCCCCGTATATCTGGGTGGCTCACTGAGTTCAAAGCTCGGTGGGCGGTAAAAGCGCAGCACACCCTACGGCGCATTTCCTCCGTGACAAGTGAATGTGCGCGCAAAGCGTAAGAGGAATAAGACATACTCAGTTTTCTGGTCATCTTGCCAGTTTCCGGATAACACTAGAGCCTTGAAATGATAGAGCAGAACTGTCACAATTTTTTCTCACCTCTATTGAAAGAGCACATTTGTTCTCCAGGAATCTAGAACACCCACGTAATAATATTATGTTATCGGAAACTACTTTCTTTCGCCTCATAGTGTCACTTCGTAGATGCCATGTTGCGGTGTACGACCAGTCGAGCAGTGAGAGGGTGAATCGCTGAGCCTACCTCTCTGTTCTGAAACATCCTCCGTCGAAGTGCACTGAATCTCACAGCCGATAAATTCAGACCTACTTTCACTTGATGAAATTTCATCAGTAATATACACATCATCATCGTGAGAAGCCATTAATCACTTAGAACAAGTGTCCCGTGCGTTGCAGAATATTTTTTGTAAAGTGCTGAGTCTGCTACCAGATCTACGTACGCAAACAGTCGTACTTGTAACTGGGACAACATACTTAACAATCCAAATGGCTCTCGTCGTGCAGCCGCCGCTGAAGTTAAGCTACTGGGCTCATAGGCACGTTCCCCCATTGGCTGCTCAACTTATTTCTGGGCATTTCTGCAGTGACTGTTCCTTAGGGTACACACCTGCGCGGAATTTGCAGAGAAATTGATGTTTTTCACTGGTAATCGGCGCTTCTAATGGTGTAAATAATACCACGATCGTACTGAAATGGATGTTGTGAGTGAGTACATAGGACAGGTCTTTCACAGAGATATGGCCCAAGTCTCAAGGTGTCGGGGAGTAGGCCTAGCACAAGGGTGGACTAGGATGTTTCAAACGGGATGAGAGGTGAAACGTCACGTGGAGGAAGAGAGAGTTGATTTAGGTAAGGAGTTTCTTTACTTTTGGTTACTATGACAGGAAAATCCTGGCGAACTGTGTAGGAAGTAGTTCCAGATCTGTTTCATACTCATTAAAAATGCACGCTTTTCTTTGCTTGTTGGACTGTAGAGGTTGTTAGTTAAGACCGTAGGATAACGTTCAGCAGACAGGGAAAGGGCTCGTTCGTTATTGCAGACGGGAGTGTAGGGAAGAGAATTTCTTGCGTGGACGGAAAGGCAGCTATTGAAATGCAGGCTTTGTTAGAGACTGTTGGACTTTGCATTAACAGCGGTCTTTCTTGAGCCGTTGAAGATGTGGAATTGACATCCTGGAAGATGACTCGCTGTGCTTAAAACGAACAGGGAACACTGAGGAGGTTCGGAGGCTGTGGAAGAAGGCGAATTGGGTCCCATGGCGACAGCTATCCTCATTAAACCAGAAGCAGACCAGGGGATGGCAACTCGATTGGCTAAGAACGTTTGCTGTACATGGCCAATCAACAGAAACACACCGACATGCGCTCTGGCTGTTAATCTAGCAGCACTTCCTCCTCCTCTTCCTCACATTTTATTCTCACGAACATTCAACTCGAGACAGCTGACCGAAAGACCACTTTTCATTTTCCTTGTGTTTCCATTTGTTTACTTCTAGACGAAACGTTATTTAGAATGATCACAATAAAGGGGACACGTCATATTTCAGTCTGTGACGCTCGATAGCGTAAGTTTCTTCTCCATTTCGTGGAACGTCACGCTACGGAATTTGTGTTACCGACTTCCTGCTCGTTGTTTTCGGAGTCTCGTCTGTGTATTTTTTGTACTGCCTGCCAGTCTTGTGCTGTTGCGTGACGTTTTAGGCAGTCCGTGTCGGCGGGCTCGGCTCGGTGAGAACTTTTCTCATTTAAGAACCTGTCAGCGGCACCGTTCACGCTCACACCCACGCTACACTGCTCGATCTCGTCGCGTTCTCCCCCCGAGGAACACCGTAGCTATTTTTGTGAAGTAAATATTTCTCTTCTCCCACGAAATTTATGACAAACGATGCAAGTCTTCTTGCTTCCCTTTCATTACCATACCGTCGAAGCAGAAGCCTGCATAGTGTAGGAAGCCGCGAGGTGGTATGTTTGAATAAGGGGAGCTTTGTTCTCGTGAGGCTCTCGGCAGAGTTCTCTTTTGTATTATTCAATAGCGACAGCGCCTTGTATGAAGATAATACGATTTTTCTTTGAATACAGAAGAATGCTCTCGGCGCAGTGCCTTATCAAGCAAGTGAAGCTCAGAGGCTTCAGCATGGACATCGAGCTGTGCATTGGCTCGTATCTTTTGTTACTTGCCGGCCGGAGTGGCCGTGCGGTTCTAGGCGCTACAGTCTGGAACCGAGCGACCGCTCCGATCGCAGGTTCGAATCCTGCCTCGGGCATGAATGTGTGTGATGTCCTTAGGTTAGTTAGGTTTAAATAGTTCTAAGTTCTAGGTGACTAATGCCCTCAGAAGTTAAGTCACATAGTACTCAGAGCCATTTGAACCATTTTTTGTTACTTGGAAGGTGTTGGACGGCCGCACATGACAGGATGGTGTTACGTGATGTTGTTAGCAAAATCCAGCATATTTGATTTTAGTGCAGCACTCTCACTGTGTCTGAACTTCTCAAACGATTGCGGCTTGTATTATTAGACAGGAAGTTCATTTTCCGGTGTTACAAGGTTAAAACACAAATACGTCCTTGTATTGACTTGCTTATGTGTAAGAGATGACTGACTTTACTTCACTCTCTACGAATTTACTGTAATAATTTTCTTACATTCCACATTTCAAGTCATTCACCAGTACAGTGCCGTCGCAGCTATGAAGGTTGTTCCTATGACCATGACTCGAACTTTTAGGGCTGATAGAGTATGCCCTATACACTGACGAGCCAAAATATTATCACCACGCGCTTCACTCCGTGCTCGTCCACCTTTGGAACACAATGTAGCAGCGATTCTGCATAGCATGGGTTCGGCAAGTCCTCGGCAGGTTTCCTGTAGAAGCGATTCTGTGGGGTATGGATTCGGCAGGTTTCCTGTGGACTGTGGAACCAGACGTCTACACACAAGTGACGCAGTTCCCGCAAATTACGGACCTGCGGTTTCTGAGCTCGAGCCCGATAGCGTCCCAGGTGTGTTCCATCGGTTCAGATCAGGCGAATTTGGTGGCCAAGACAACTGTGCGAATATCTAAAACTTACATTATGCAAATGACTACTTATTTTTCGCTCTATGCTTAATTTACAGACAGCTTATATCATCTACCGAGTGCGTCATGAAACCTGTTATAGAGAAGCAAAATGGTCGTACGTCAAAAATCGTTAAAACCAACATAAACAGTGTACGCAATGGTTGTTAATTAACAGGGTGATACAAACATGTGTTTCATGTGAAAGGCTATACATCTTAGTCGACTTCACTTCTGAAATAAATATTTTCGAGGTAACTTTTACTTTCACGTAGTAAAAAGCCATTCCTCAATCTCGCTACTGCAAAATTTGTTGCCACGACGACCCAAGGATACAATAAAGTCTGGTACAACACCGGAAAAGTCTCTTTTCTTGTCCTATAAGATGAAAGTAGCGACATCTGAGCAGTGACACCACAAACAATCGAAATATCCTTGTGTTTGCCTCTTCAGAGATTTTACACTCAGTGTCCAATGCATTTCACTATAATCTTCTGATGTTGTAGGAAGTATTTCGTGGTTTACATTATTTGCACACACCTCGTTTTTTTAAATGCTGACTTCGTCTTACGTTTCAATAAACATTTGCATAAATTACAGTCGAGTCCAAAAATAACCAAATAATCTTAAGTTTGCCTGAGTTTTCCAAATGATTTGTTGGAAGTTTCGATAATACTCCATTACTTATCATAATCAACAATCATACGATTAATATAGGTTAATTTTATAACTAATGCTTGGTGAAATAATGCTCGCTATATCTATAAACCATTTCATTACATGATGTCAAATTAAAATACCTTTCAGCCGTCGATTTTCAAGCTTATTTTATTTGGCAAGCAGTTTCAGCGTTTTAATCCGTCATCTTCAGGGGCTGACCGACGTGCAGGAAAAATCTACCTCGGTTGTCTTCAAAACAGGGGCCAGCAAATACTGGTATTAGTAGCTATCTACTTGCTACAGTGATCCCTTCGGCGATGAGTCGGCAGGTGATGGCTGAAAGTGGTTGCCAAATAAAATTTGGTTGAAAATTGACGGCTTAAAGGTATTTCATTTGACCTCCTCTATCGAATTGCCGAGTCCCACAACCATTTTTAACAAGAAGGACATACAGAGATTTCATTACATGGTCAACGATTCTGCCATTGGATTTGACTCTCGGCTTCGTGTAATATGACAAACTTGTCCAATAGACATCAGCAAGTGTGAACTCATTGACTATACATTTTGAAAGCCCCATCTGCAGGATGGGCCCAGAATTGCTCTCATTAATAAACGGTCACAACGCTCATATAGTACTAGGGACAGAAAGTTGGCTGAAACCAGACGTAAACAGTAATGAAATCCTAAGCTCAGATTGGAATGTATACCGCAGAGACAGGCTGGACAGTGAAGGGGGAGGCGTGTTTATAGCGATAAGAAGTGCAATAGTATCGAAGAAACCTGACGGAGATCCGAAATGTGAAATAATTTGGGTGAAGGTCACGGTTAAAGCAGGCTCAGACATGGTAACTGGATGTCTCTCTAGGCCCCCTGGCTCAGCCTGTTGTGGCTGAGATAATTTGGAAAATATTTCGAGTACATTTCCCCACCATGTTATAGTTCTGGGTGGAGATTTTAATTTGCCGGATATAGACTGGGAGACTCAAACGTTCATAACGGGTGGCAGGGGCAAAGAATCCAGTGAAATTTTTTTAAGTGCTTTATCCGAAAACTACCTTGAGCAGTTAAACAGAGAACCGACTCGTGGCGATAACATATTAGACCTTCTGGTTACAAACACACCCGAACTATTTGAAACAGTTAATGCAGAACAGGGAATCAGAGGTCATAAAGCGGTTACTGCCGTTTATATTAAAAAAGGTAGGAACATTTTTCTGTTTAGCAAAAGTGACAAAAAAGCAGATTACAGAGTACCTGACGGCTCAGCACGAAAGTTTTGCCTCAAGTACAGATAGTGTTGAGGATCAGTGGCCAAAGTTCAAAACCATCGTACAGTATGCGTTAGATGAGTATGTGCCAAGCAAGATCGTAAGAGATGGAAAAGAGCCACCGTGGTACAACAACCGAGTTAGAAAACTGCTGCGGAAGCAAAGGGAACTTCACAGCAAACATAAACATAGCGAAAGCCTTGCACACAAACAAAAATTACGCGAAGCGAAATGTAGTGTGAGGAGGGCTATGCGAGAGGCGTTCAACGAATTCGAAAGTAAAGTTCTGTGTACTGACTTGGCAGAAAATCCTAAGAAATTTTGGTCTTATGTCAAAGCGGTAGGTGGATCAAAACAAAATGTCCAGACACTCTGTGACCAAAATGATAGTGTAACAGAGGATGACAGATTAAAGGCCAAAATACTAAATGTCTTTTTCCAAAGCTGTTTCACAGGGGAATGCACTGTAGTTTGTTTCTAGACTGTAGCACAGATGACAAAATGGCAGATATCGAAATAGATGACAGAGGAATAGAAAAACAATTAAAATCGCTCCAAAGAGGAAGGGTCGCTGGACCTGATGCGATACCAGTTCGATTTTACACAGAGTACGCGAAGGAACTTGCCCCACTTCTTGCAGCGGTGTACCGTAGGTCTCTAGAAAAAGTAGCGTTCCAAAGGATTGGAAAAGGGCACAGATCATCCCTGTTTTCAAGAAGGGACGTCGAACAGATGTGCAGAACTATAGACCTATATCTCTAACGTCGATCAGTTGCAGAATTTTGGAACACGTATTATGTTCGAGAATAATGACTTTTCTGGAGACTAGAAATCTACTCTCTAGGAATCAGCATGGGTTTCGAAAAAGACGGTCGTGTGGAACCCAGATCGCGCTATTCGTCCACGAGACTCAGAGGGCCATAGACACGGATTCACAGGTAGAAGCCGTGTTTCTTGACTTCCGCAAGGCGTTCGATACAGTTCCCCACAGTCGTTTAATGAACAAAGTAAGAGCATATGGACTATCAGACCAATTGTGTGATTGGATTGAAGAGTTCCTAGATAACAGAACGCAGCATCTCATTCTCAATGGAGAGAAGTCTTCCGAAGTAAGAGTGATTTCAGGTGTGCCGCAGGGGAGTGTCATAGGACCGTTGCTATTCACTATATACATAAATTACCTTGTGGATGACATCGGAAGTTCACTGAGGCTTTTTGCAGATGATGCTGTGGTGTATCGAGAGGTTGTAAGAACGGAAAATTGTACTGAAATGCAGGAGGATCTGTAGCGAATTGACGCATGGTGCAGGGAATGGCAATTGAATCTCAATGTAGACAGGTGCAATGTGCTGCGAATACATAGAAAGATTGATCCCTTATCATTTAGCTACAAAATATCAGGTCAGCAACTGGAAGCAGTTAATTCCATAAATTATCTGGGAGTACGCATTAGGAGTGATTTAAAATAGCATGATCATATAAAGTTGATCGTCGGTAAAGCAGATGCCAGACAGATTCATTGGAAGAATCCTAAGGAAATGCAATCCGAAAACAAAGGAAGTAGGTTACAGTACGCTTGTTCGCCGACTGCTTGAATACTGCTCAGCAATGTGGGATCCATACCAGATAGGGTTGATAGAAGAGATAGAGAAGATCCAACGGAGGGCAGCGCGCTTCGTTACAGGATCATTTAGTAATCGCGAATGCGTTAGTGAGACGATAGATAAACTCGAGTGGAAGACTCTGCAGGAGAGATGCTCAGTAGCTCGGTACGGACGTTTTTTAAAGTTTCTATACCTTCACCGAAGAGACAAGCAGTATATTGCTCCCTCCTACGTATATCTCGCGAAGAGACCATGAGGATAAAATCAGAGAGATTAGAGCCAACACAAAAGCATACCGACAATCCTTCTTACCACGAACAATACGAGACTGGAATAGAAGGGAGAACCGTTAGAGGTACTCAGGGTATCCTCCGCCACACACCGTCAGGTGGCTTGCGGTGAATGGATGTAGATGTAGATCTTGTCCTGAGTTGTCGAGTCAGTGAAATATGAAAACGGGATGTGTACAGACTTGCTGACTAAGTACTTTTACTAGTGACAACGAGTTAGCAGTTGCCGTCTCAGCAGCAGAATGTGTGTAAACGCGAGACAACTACTGGTAGAAGATATCGTTGATATTATCGCTCCGCTGCGCTCAGTTAGAAACAAATATGAGTATATTATACGCTACTACTAATAAAATTTGTATTTGCTTATAATTAACTTGGTATACTATTGAGGCCTACTTTCTACAAAGTCGTAATTTTTTTATAGAATGCAAACGACTCTTTATGGATATGGACATGGATGAAAATTTTGCGAACTTCAAATGTAGTGTATTAATTTCGAAAAAGGAATTGATACACTTATAAATCAAAATGAGTATCTGAATATACAGGGTGGGTTACTAACTATTGATACCTAAAATAACTCCGAAAGTACGATAGTAACTAAAAGTTTGTGGGATAAACGTTGCATGCGGCACCGGGGGCCATAATATAACGTTGGTTGAAGTTGCTAGGTGTGGTCGCGTAAGAGATATGAACTTTTCTTTTAATGGGTTTCTATAGTTTGGTACTTATTTTCTGATAGTGGCTATCGAGACGAATCGAATAATGTGTAACAGTAAGGTCTTTGAAGGTAAAGAATGTCACAAAGGTGGCATAAACGTCCATTTACAGAAGGTATTCGAAGTGATGACCGTTGGTATCAATGAAGTGCTGTAATCTTCTTATTATCACTTGCGCACTTATCGAAGCACATTCTCTGACAATTGTCTCTCGTATATCGTGGAAACAGTAAATATTCGCCGAATACGGCGAATCCATCTAACGTGCCATTGACATGTAAACACCATTCGATGGTTTCGCAATGCTACACTAATAGGAACGGTAAGAGTAGTATCGTCGAACCAAGCGAATGTGAATGATGTTTTCCTTCGGAGAACAAGTCGATATGCTTCTAATTTACGGAGAATGCCAACGAATTTCAGTCAGAATTAGAGACTGATACGCTGAAAGATATCCTCAACGGACTCACCCTACACGTCGTACACTTAAATATGTGTATGATAAATTGAGAACAACTGGATCTTTAGCGCACTGGAAGCACATCTGGCTAAAGACAGTTACTAACGAGGAAGCGGAAATTGGTACTCTTGCCACTGCGGTTCTAGATCCTTGTGTTAGTTCGCGTGAAATCTCAAGGGAATCTGGCATAAGCCAGAGTAGTTTTGTTCGTGTTCTGTATTGCCGTAAATATAACCCTTACCACATCAATGTACACAAAGAATTAACTGGTACGGATTGTATGCGTCGCATTCAATTTTGCCGATGGGTGCAAATTCAGATTCAGAGGGACGACACATTTATTAATTTGATTTTATTTACTCACGAGGCTACATTCACGAACCACGGAAATGTTAATTTGCATAACATGCCTTATTGGGCAACTGAAAATCCATGTTGGCTGCGTCCAGTTGCACGCCAAAAACCGTGGTCGGCGTATGTATGGTGTGGGATTCTGGAGGACAGAATTATAGGCCCCTATTTCATCGAAGGAAATCTTAATCGCACGAAGTACACCACATTCCTGCGAGAAACATTAGGTCTGTTATTGGAAGAAATGCCTTTAGGAACAAGGATCAGAATGTGGTAACAACACGATGGGTGTCCGGCACATTTTTCGCTGATGGCTAGAAATGAGTTGCAGAGACAATTTCCAAATCGTTGGATTGAACGCGGAGGAGTTGTGTCGTGACCGGCTCGCTTGCCGGACTTGACGCCTCTGGATTTTTCTTGCGGGAATTCGTAAAATACATTGTTCATAAAGACGTTCCAGCTACACCTGAAGACACAGGAGAGAGAATTGTCAGAACATGTGCTTCGATAAGTGCCGATGTGGTAAGTAATACCACTCAATGCATGATAAGAATATTGCAGCACTGCATTGATACCAATGGTCATCACTTCGAACACCTCCTGTAAATGCAGAAACTTCGAACTTAAAATCATGATTACCGTTTTGAAAAACCTGCTCATAAATTAACCATATGGAGATCACCCAGTCTTAGACGGGTGAATACCAAATTGACCATGCCGCAATTTCCAAGGAAAACATAATTCTAAAGGTCAGAACACGCAAAGCTGTCTTTAAATCAGATCATCATCATCTTCTCCAAATAAAAACAAAATTCTGACCCAACAGATTGGTAAAAACGCGACCACAAAGTACAAAACCAGATCAGGAATACCTGAAACTCAACAAAGAAAAAATCATCATGCAAATCAGTCACAAAAAATCAACAGACTGGCAGAACCTAAAAGAGAAAATTCAGGAATCCATGAAAGCAGGACAACTTCCTCGCACCAGGAAACATAGCTGGTGGAACGTAACCTGCGATCAGGCAGCCGACAACCGAGTAACAGTGTGGAAAAAAAATTAGCAGTCACAAAACTGAAGAAATACGGGAGAACATTCTTAAAACCCCAAAACAGGTCTCAAAAATAACTAGAAAAGGAAAACGGGGATATGACAAAAACGGACTCTGCGAAATCCAGCAAGATTTCATCAAAAATAATACAAGAAATTTTTATAAGACTTTCAGAGAAAACTTCAGGAATACCAAGCGCCTAGCTCGTGCTTGAAAAACCCCGATCGCTCTTTGGAAACTAACACGAAAAATAACTCAGTTCCCTCCTCAACTGCGAAACATCCCAAGAAAAACTTGTCTTCTCTTCTCCAGTATTCACACACCCAGACTCACATGCCCCGGATCTCGAAGAAATTATGGAGATAGTCAAACAGTTGAAAAATAACAAAGCATTAGGACAAGACGGGATCAACGCTGAATTCTGGAAACTAAACTACATTATATAGTATCAGACATATGGATGACGGAGCAAATAGCAGAGCACTGGAAATGCGCTTTAATTCACCCGCTACACAAAAATGGCGACGAGACAAGCAACAATTACAGAGGAATTTTCCCGCTCCCAGCCGCTTATAAAATCCTTTCCAAAGCAGTTTTAAACCGGATAGAACCCCAAGCAGATCCACTAATTAGTGAATATCAGGCCTGATTCAGAAAAGGATGATCATGTGAGGAACAGGTCTGGTGCTTACAGACGATATTACAAATGAAGAAATCCAGGAACACAGTAATTACATACGATTCAGTGGACCGAGAAACCCCGTTTGAAATCATGGAAGAATTTGGGCTCGATCGAAAGAGACGAAAAATCACAGAACAGACACTTACTGGAACAACAGCCAAAGTGAAATTCATAGGCGGAAAATCAGAACCCTTCGAAATCATAACTGGGGTCCGACAGGGGGAGACGGACTATTTCCAATGCTCCTTAATATTGTTCTACAAAAGATCATCAGGGAATGGGAATCTCATGTAAAGGGCACCCAACTGGTATCAAAAAAGAGAACCTAATTAAAGTCAAGTGCCTTGCTTTCGCTGACGATATTGCAGTTATCACCAATAACAGAACTGAAGCGATTCACGCTCTGGAAAAGCTACAAGAAATTTCAAAAAAAAAACGGACTACGGATATCTTATGAAAAAACCAAATATACGGAAAGACAGCCAGAAAATAAATCCCCTTTAATAACAAAACATGGTGAAATTGCACAAGTCTGCCATTTTAAATACCTCGGAGAAACTATACAGTCCTCAGGATTAAACCGAATCTCCAAGCTCCAGAAGACCCAAGAGCTAACATGGACGTATTACAACAAGAAGTGCATTTCAACAGACGCAAAATTAAGGCACTGTAGAACGGTAATTCTACCAGAAGCAACCTGCGCAGCTGAAACAATGGCGATTGATGTTCATTCAAAAATTAGGGAGATAGAAAAACAGGAAAGAAAAATTCTCTGGAAAATTTACGGGGCAATCAACAAAAACGGTATTTGGACGAAGAGACCACAAAACTAGCTCTATATAAAAGCCAACACACACGAAATCAGAAAAAGCCGAGCCACAATTTATACACATATCTGTAGGATGGAAGACTACAGAACATCAAGGAAACTTTTGAATATTACAACAAAGAGTATATGCGACACAGAATTTTACATATCGATGTACAACTTTCTTTCTTTTCATCCGTTTGCCAAGTAAACACAATAAAGAAACATATTACATGTAACTTTCTGAAATATTACTCATGGGGAATTCAGTAACTACATTAAGTCAAATTGTTATCAGTTTAAGTCAATCCAATTAACATGTTTGTATTCCGTATTGTCACTGTTTCCCCAACATTTACATTTTCCATCTATTTACTTATATTTTCACTATCCGCAGCACAATTTCCCTTGAATATGTCTTCATATATCTTCGACAACTTTGTTATCTGATATGCTTCATCGTTTTCATTTTTTATACTGTGTCCATGGCTGTCGAGGATTTCTGTACTTTTTGAATATCTCTACTACAGCTGACTCCCCACAATATGCATACCTAACAGAAGTCTGGGCCTTGAACGTGCCATGTTTTTCACTGAATACCTCACGCTTTGGCAGTGATGAATTTGGACTTTAAAATACTGCTAGACTTCTGTTTCAAACAGTAAACATTCGAGTCCTGGTTCCGAGGCTGTCATGATGCTGCTTCAGTGATGTAATTTATTCCTTCTCAGAGTACTTTTTTCACATTACCGAACATACGACCAGAAAGCGTACTGCTGTGTCTCTGTACCGGAGAGTAATAGTCAAAGTCGTAAAGAGTTTTCACCTATCCAGGAATCTTGGTAGTGGTTCTTCTATACGTCACTCCTCTATCTTTCTTTCCCTTTAAACTTTTATTAGTGGTTTATAGTGTTATTCTGTCATTTTATTTAAAACAGACTAAGAGTACATACAACAACTTTGCAGCCGCGCGGGATTAGCCGAGCGGTCTAAGGGGCTGCAGTCATGGACTGTGCGACTGGTCCAGGCGGAGGTTCGAGTCCTCCCTCGGGCATGGGTGTGTGTCTGTTTGTCCTTAGAATATTTTAGATTAAGTAGTGTGTAAGCTTAGGGACTGATGACCTTAGCAGTTAAGACCCTTAAGATTTCACACAAATTTGAACAACTTTGCCCACTTAGACAAGCAGTTTTGCTACCGACTTTGATGTAATGCAAATGAACAGAAAGCAAATGACACGAGGCTGTATTGTTACTTCGCCAAACGTTACCAATGCGAACAATGAAAATGGCATTATCAAAATCAAAAGGCTACTCCCCCTACAGGAACCAGCTGCAGAAAGCGAGTATTGATGTCAGTTTCGTGGCAGAAAGCGAGTTTTGGAATAACCGAGAAGATACCTGCTGACCACGGGCGTAATGGGGTCTTGAAAAACGCTGTTTTTTGAGTAATAGAAGCAGCCATCTTACAAGATATGTGTGTAAAAAGATCATTTTGGCCATTTTTAGAGAAATCGAGTTTTGAATAAAAAGGTCCCTAATTCGAGGAGGCAGGGGGGATTGTTCTGCTTCCATGTTACAGATCTTGAAGCATTTGGGTAGTGACGGAAACGCAATACGCATCACAAGACTTTCACCGTCGGAGACGGATGAGCGGCACACAGCCTCGAGAGCGAGACGCGTCGGTTCCAGATCTGTAGTGGCAGTGACGGTCTGTCTGGCTGACCTCAGAGTGCATTCGCCGTGAAGATTATCAGAAAGGTTGGACTTGTCTTTCTCAACAACCGCACCACGTGCATTATATGCTGTGGACGACTGAACCTCAAGGACACACCTGATTTCGAAAATAATGATACGAACTAATGTATTTTTTCATGTGTGTCTAAGAGAAAATAGTACATATAAAAATATCAGATATCATGCAGTAGAAATATATAGGATGTTAATGATCATTTTCTAAAAGAGGACATTTGTGGCTCTGCGTTTAATTCGCAACGGTGTTGAGTTTCCACATACATAGTCATTTGTCATGGTTACCATCTAATCACTTTGTCAGAAGTGAAGAAGCAAATAATAATACAGGTGCTCTAAAAAGGGTGCTTTACGGTTTTTAAACACTTGGTTGCTTTTGAAATATACGAGAAGTATGAATGTGTTATTGAACTGAAATTATTCCGCTACAATATAGCAAACTAACTGCTTATTACATTAATGGCACATTATTCATACAGTATACATTTTGCGTACAAATTTTAATTCAGTGTCATTTCGATTTTATTTTATTTTATTAAGACACATGCAGCTGGTTAGCTTCTGGAGATATCTCAAATATTTACTCAAACTGTACAAACCTACAGTTTACAATTGATGATATTCTAAAGAGTGTTGCAGATGAAGTTGAATGTTTACTGAATTTGTATATTTAGGCCATGTGTGATAGCATGAAAAATGATTCTTTTTCAATGTAACAAACTGGTTGCTTACTACAATTGAAGATACTGGAGTATTTTTGTAGTGTAAAAAAATGTGAAAAACATCAAATGCTTGAAAAAAATGTAAAAAATTAACAATAAAAGAACACTGTAGAATTTCATTCTGAATAACTTTGTTATAGTTAGAGTGCGTGTAAATGTGTTCAGTCAGATATGTATGTAACTTTCTTTGGAATGTAATCGTTTTTAAAATAAATTTTATATCTACATCATTAAGACGAAAACGAGTAAACCGTAAAAGTATTCTCTCTCTCTCTCTCTCTCTCTCTCTCTCTCACACACACACACACACACACACACACACACACACACACACACACACGCCCACACACACACACTAGGAAGATTTCTTGATGAGTAATCGAATACCGCTATCTCGCATTGTGATTGGCTCTACAATTTTTAAATTTATTACCATCTTCCCGCAACCGCTACGGTAGCAGGTTCAAATCCTGCCTCGGACATGGATGTGTGTGATGTCCTTAGGTTAGTTAGGTTTAAGTAGCTCTAAGCTCTGGGAGACTGATGACCTTAGAAGTTAAGTCCCATAGTGCTCAGAGCCATTTGAACCATTACCATCTTCCATCTTTAATTTTATATTTACCGCCATCCATTATCTTCAGTTTTTTTTTAATTTACCGTCATGAGTATCGTGAGGAAAAAGACGACAATTCTGAAAATGCGTTCGAAACTTCAGACGAGATTAGAGGTAATCCAAAATCCTTTTGCAACGTGGCGGCAGTATTGTCATCACATTTGCGATGCTCACTGAACAAGAACGATTTGCAACTGTCGTAGTGCTCAGGTGTCTAGGAATAATCTGCATCTAAGTGGGAGAGGGGTGGCAGCGAAAAGTGCCTGGCTGAGCCAAAAGCTAGAGAAACTACAGGCGGTCCTGTGCCTGCTCCTTCCTCCGCCTTTCTCTGAAATGACTCGTCGAACCACAGGGGGAAGGGGGTAGGGGAGGGCCGCCAAAGACTGAAGAAAATCATTACCGGGAGTGGAAGAAGCAGAAAGTGTTACGGGGAAAGTCCTAGTATCAAATGAGTGTAGAACCCTAACTGCTTTATTTTAGTATTCTGACGCTTACGTACAAAGCTAAAAAACGCAGATGAGGTGGAACGAAACACTCGGATACAAACCGTCTGAGACTTCAGTAGTTTAGCAACAACGCGTAAAAGAAATTTTTTATTCCTCCGTCGACCGAATTGACGGGCCTGTCATCACTATTTTTTCTCTGGCACCGCATTACAAGTAATCTACAACTGGCCGTAAGAGAAGACCAGTTGGAAGACGTCAGCAGAACTTCAGAGACCGCCTGAAGCAGATCATCTAGTGGCCGGGTGGAAGTTTACGGCGGACCTTAATCACAGAATTTCGGGCCAGTGTTTAGTGAATGTCCGGCTCTTTCTGCCGCTGCGGTTTACCGGCCGTCGGCGGCGCGCGTGTATTTTCCTAGCGGGCGTGTTTTCGTATTTGTGCGGCCGGCGGCAGCAAAATAAACCGTAGCGGCGCGGCCGCCGCCGGTCGCAGTGCTGACGACGCCCCGAGCGTCGCGCGTCAACTTCCCAGAGGATTGAAACAGGGGTGCGCAGCCGCCACGGCGGCCGGCAATGATCGCATTATGCAGTAAGGGAAGTAGCTTACAATTGGTTCGCCTCTTACTTTAAGAACAGAAAGCAGAAGGTAATTCTCCGCAATATTGAGAGTGGTGGTGATGTTCAGTCCCAACGGGGCACTGTTAAGTGGGGGCGTTCCCCAAGGGTCGGTGCTGGGGCCACTACTGTTTCTTATTTATATAAATGATATGCCTTTTAGTATTACAGGTGATTCAAAAATATTTCTGATTGCTGAAGACACCAGCTTGATAGTGAAGGATCGTGTGGGTAATACTGAAACAGTATCAAATAAAGTAGTTTATGAAATAAGTTCGTGGCTTGTGGAAAATAATTTGATGCTAAATCACAGTAGGACTCAGTTTTTACCGTTTCTAACTCACAATTCAATATTTTGATCAGACAGAATGGGCATATTATAAGCGAGACGGAACAGTTCAAGTTCCTAGGCGTTCGGATAGAAAGTAAGCTGTTGTGGAAAGCCCATGTTCAGGAGGGTTGTTCAGAAACTAAATGCTGCTTTATTTACCATTAGAACAGTATCTGAAATAAGTGACAGTTCAACACGAAAAGTAGTCTACTTCGCATATTTTCATACGCTTATGTCATATGGTATTATTTTTTGGGGTAATTCTTCTGATTCAAAAAGGCTACTTCTGGCTCAAAAACGGGCTGTTCGAATTATATGTGGTGTAAGTTCGAGAACCTCTTGTCGACCCGTATTCAATAGTCTGGGAATTCTGATATTGCCCTCACGGTATATATTTTCTTTAATGTCGTTTGTTGTTAGCAATATTAGCTTATTCCCAAGAGTTACCAGCTTTCACTCACTTAATACTAGGCAGAAATCAAATCTGCATGTGGAATGCACTTTCTTGACTCTTGTGCAGAAAGGAGTGCACTGTTCTGCTGCATCAATTTTCAATAACCTACCTCTAGAACTCAAAAATCTTAGCAGTAGCCCAAACACTTTTAAGTCCAAACTGAAGAGTTTCCTCATGGCTCACTCCTCCTATTCTGTCGAAGAGCTCGTGGAGGAGCTGAAAAATTAAGTAAATTCCAGTGTTACATTGTTGATTTTCTTTATTTAAAATTACGAATTGTCGTCTCAATACGTTTCTTATATTTAATTTTATCTGTTTCTACTATCGTGTTATAATTTCATGTATTGACTCGTTCCATGACCATGGAGTCTTCTCCTTAATTTAGTCCCACGGAACAACAAGTAAATAAATAACAACACCTCCATCTACATCTGCACTCCGCAAGCGATACTGAAGTGCGCGGCACAAGGTATTCACGTAGAACTACATATTTGTCCACAATGCAGTGGGCAACGGCGCTCAGGTTGATGCCGTGCTCCTAGATTTCAGTAAGCCATTCGACACCGTCTCGCATTGCCATTTAATGAAAAATGACAGTGGACAGTAGTTTTGTGGATCGTCTCTGGTAGACGCCTTCTGGAGAAATGTGAGCTGTGCAATCTTCCACAGTATTTCGTTAGTGGACGGTGTGGGGGCCACTGTATGCACGCCACGGAAGGTCACGTCGAAGCGCCGGTGGTGGGAGGAAGTGGGTTAAACGAATGACACGCAGAGAAAGCGAAAGAACTTCTAACAACCCTAAGTCAACAAAGGTCAAAAATTAATTATGATTTGTAGTGTTGCTCACGCTGCTAAATTTTGCATTTTCGGACAACAACAAAGTTATATTATGTGGCAGGTGTCATTAGAGAACAGTTAACAAAGTCATTTCATGTAATAATGGATAAAATAGGCACTCATCTTTTCGTGTTTGTCACGCTGGTCTCGTTGTGAACTCGTGGCCCAATCGTCGAAAATCTAGGTAGTGATGATTCCGAACTCGGATGCAAAGAGGCCTAGCTTTTATTTTGCGATATTCAAAAGTTTTATATATGTGTTTCATAAACCATTCTTGAATATTAAACTTTTGCAAGTTAGCTCAATGGTGATGTAAAAAAAAAGTAATCAGCATTCTGAATTTAAGTTACAATTCTTTTTTATTGCTTTTTTTGCAATATCAGGCGAGTCATTCCAAAACCTCTCTTCACCATACAAAACATACTTGAAAACATCTTCCTAACTGTTAAAGTTCACATTACATAAACTGACTACAATTTGCGTCATGACGACCAAGACTTGACTCTCTAAAAACCGCTTACGCGCCCAAAAATCACAGTTACAAATTCATCAGAGATCACAGTGACAAAAGAGAGAATTCACATAAGAATAATATCCTTGCCATATAAACATATCGATGTATCAAAGTACCTCTACATTTTGTTGTTGTTGTGGTCTTCAGTCCTGAGACTGGTTTGATGCAGCTCTCCATGCTACTCTATCCTGTGCAAGCTTCTTCATCTCCCAGTACCTATTGCAACCTACATCCTTCTGAATCTGCTTAGTGTATTCATCTCTTGGTCTCCCTCCACACTGCCCTCCAATACTAAATTGGTGATCCCTTGATGCCTCAGAACATGTCCTACCAACCGATCCCTTCTTCTGGTCAAGTTGTGCCACAAACGTCTCTTCTCCCCAATCCAATTCAATACTACCTCATTAGTTATGTGATCTACCCATCTAATCTTCAGCATTCTTCTGTAGCACCACATTTCGAAAGCTTCTATTCTCTTCTTGTTCAAACTATTTATCGTCCATGTTTCACTTCCATACATGGCTACACTCCATACAAATACTTTCAGAAATGACTTCCTGACACTTACATCTATACTCGATGTTAACAAATCCGCTTTCCTTGCCATTGCCAGTCTACATTTTATAGCCTCTCTACTTCGACCATCATCAGTTATTTTGCTCCACAAATAGCAAAACTCCTAGTAAAGGACACTTTAAGTGTCTCATTTCCTAATCTAATTCCCTCAGCATCACCCAACTTCATTCGACTACATTCCATTATCCTCGTTTTGCTTTTGTTGATGTTCATCTTATATCCTCCCTTCAAGACACTTTCCATTCCGTTCAACTGCTCTTCCAAGTCCTGTGCTGTCTCTGACAGAATTTCAATGTCATCGACGAGCCTCAAAGTTTTTATTTCTTCTCCATGGATTTTAATACCTACTCCAAATTTTTCTTTCGTTTCCTTTACTGCTTGCTCAATATACAGATTGAATAACTTTGGGGAGAGACTACAACCCTGTCTCACTCCCTTCCCAACCACTGCTTCCCTTTCATGTCCCTCGAGTCTTATGACTGCCATCTGCTTTATGTACAAATTGTGAATAGCCTTTCGCTCCATGTATTTTACCCCTGCCTCTACATTAATGAAATCAAATCTGAATGTTGTCTCAGGAATATGTTAACTACTTTACTGAAACACGGTAGAATATCTCTGGTATCGAGAGGTTGAGGTGAGGTGCCATAATGGTTACATCATTCAAGTACCATTACAAGCTGTAACTGTGACAGTTTCGCGTTTGGTACACCGAGATGAGCGAAGGCGGCTTATCAGCCACTAAACGCTCGCCACTGTTTACCAGGTAAACAGGAAAGGTACTGTGCGCCTCTCGCACGTTGACAGGCAAAACTGAGATCTTGAATGGCACGTACGACTGGGCGCAATCACGAGGAGGTATGCGTGTCCCTGTGAGAGGTGTGAGGCCCGCGGCAGGCTGCCCAGGGGGCGGGCGGTTGAGGAATCGATCGGCAGGGCGCGTCGGCAGCGCCCTAGTCGTGCGGCGGCACCCCGGTCGCCAGTCGCCAGCTAGCGTGTAAACCCGCCGCGCCGCGCCGCGCCCAGAATAGGCAGCGGCGGTCGCCTCCCGCCTCCCGCCGCCCACCGCTCGGACACACGCTTCCGCCTCCCGCCCCCCACCGCCCACCGCTCGGACATATGCTTCCGCCTCCCGCCCCCCACCGCCCACCGCTCGCACACACGCTTCCGCCCCCCGCCTCCCTCCGCCCACCGCTCGGACACACGCTTTCGCCCCCCGCCGCCCACCGCTCGGACACTCGCTTCCGCCTGCTGGCGACGCCGCAGCTGCCGTGGCGAGTGGCTCCGTTGTCCACTCTGCGGTCCAGAACCGTGCCAGCGGCACTACCGCTGGACGGAACCGGCTGCCTGTTTTGATTCATGCACAGCTTAGATGAGGTCTCACGCGGCCTTCGTCTATCGGCTGCACCCAGTACGATACTTCACTGCTATCTATTTTGCGAGAACTATTGCTGTGCTGGCGTAAGCTGTCGACGACACACCGGTTGGCAAAGGGGTTGCGAGAAGATCGACAGTGCTGCTGGAGCAAGCGCGCATATTGGGAGATACGCCAGAGACTCGCAAGCAACGTGCTGCCATCGGCATCCCGACCGCAAGTATTTAGATCGCCGAAGCGTACTGGAGGGCCCTATCGATCGTAGTTTCAGTTAGTCTCTATTTCTAGCTCAGTAACTAGCTCAGGCACTATTCTAGTTCGTGTCTGTCAGTTCATGTCACCACCTACGAGAGTGCAGTGTCTATATCCGGACTTGTATTTCAAAAGCAGTGAGGCTGACGTGGACTATTACGGAAGATCTTGTACCACAACACATGGGCTAGTTTAAAGATAAGTAGCTCACTCTTCTGGTTAATAAAGACCCCTGTTAATATACGTGTGCAGTTTTGTTCCACGGTACAAGACTCCACATGACACAAAATTGCCACTGTTTGAGACTCTCTAACGTCATGCAGATAGTTTTCCATATGGTGCACTCTCGTTGCTGACCACGTATCGTACTTAGATTATCCGGGACTCAATTCCTTTACGAGTGATAGAATGTGTGTAGAATGTATGAGTCTGGCGACATACCATCTGACTTTCGGAAAAGCATCATCCACACAATTCCGAAGACGGCAAGAGCTGACAAGTGCGAGAATTACTGCACAATAGCTTGACAGCTCATGCATCCAATTGCTTACAAGAATAGTAGGCAGAAGGATGGAAAAGAAAATTGATGATGCGCTAGATAATGGTTTCACTTTAGGAAAGGTAAAGGCGCTACAGAGGCAATACCGACGTTACAGTTAATAATGGAAGCAAGACTAAATAAAAATCAAGACACGTTCATAGCATTTGTCGACCTGGAAAAAGGGTTCGACAATGTAAAATGGTGCAAGATGTTCCAAATTCTGAGAAAAGTAGGGAAAGCTCTAGGGAGAGACGGACTATATACAACATGTACAACAGCGAAGAGGGAATAGCAAGATTAGACGACCAGGAGAGTAGCGCTCATGAAAAAAAGGGTGGAATACAAGGATGTAGTCTTTCCCCCCAACTGTTCAATCTGTACATTGAGTGAGCAATGATGGAAATAAAAGAAAGGGTCAGGAGTGGAATTAAAATTCGAGGTGAAAGGATATCAATGATATGATTCGCTGATGACTTTGCTATCCCGAGTGAAAGTGAAGAGCGGTTCTAGGCGCTTCAGTCCAGAACCACGCTGCAGCTACGGTCGCAGATTCGAATACTGCCTCGGGCATGGATGTGTGTCATGTTCTTAGGTTAGTTAGGTCTAAGTAGTTCTAAGTCTAGGGGTCCTCAGTGCTTAGAGCCATTTGAACATTTTATTCAAGATGACAAAAATCGCCGAACACAGGGTTCACCAAACGGTCCTCTCCGACATATTGACACGTGCACGCGGGTAACAGTCTGCTGAGTCAAGATTCTGTACAGCAGAGGCAGCCGATACGGCTGCAGTGTGCTTATGCCCAGAGGAAAGCACTTCTAATAGCTTTTTTGTTGCCCACACAGCATTTAGTGTGCGAACGCTCTACATTTCAGAAGAAGGGTTCAACGTTACACGTTATAACAAGAAACTACAGTGGTGTACAAAACGTAACGACTAAAGTAACTTACCCACGACTTTTAACTGCCAAATACTCGTAGTGCCACTCGATGAAACTTGTAGAATACATAGAAATACACTGATGCCCCAAATAAACTGGTACAGGCATGAATATTCAAATACAAAAATACATAAACCGGTAGAATACCGTGCTGCGGTCGGCAACGCCTATGCAAGACAACAAGTGTCTGGCGCTGTTGTTGGATCGGTTACTCCTGCCACAATGGGAGGTTATAAAGATTTAACTGAGTTTCAACGTGGTGTTGTAGGCGGTACACGTGTGATGGGACATAGCGTCTCCGATGTAGCGATGTAGTGGGGATATTCCCTTACAACCATTACACGAGTGTACCGTGAATATAAGGAATCCGGTAAAACATCAAATCTCTGACTTTTCCGATTAAATCTGCGGAGCAACACGTTGTGTAATCTGTCTCGTGCGCCGCGCAACAGCTTAGTACAATGGATTCTGGACGCGTCCACGAGTTTGGCTCCACGCCACGCCACAGTGGCTCCAAGGCACACATGAGGAAAATTTTAGTTATCTCTTGAGTATTAACAGTGAGACATTTTGGTTCAAGACGTATGTACAGATTAGTTGAGTACTAGCTAAAAGCAAAGAGAAGCACAATATTGCTAGTAACGTTAAACGAATCATGTGACTGATTTTCTGTGTATTACGGTGGGACTGACGTGTGTCTAGCAGAACAGATTAGTGGTCAGAACAATTGCTGCTGGCAAAGTTATGGCTGGTTCTCTCTCTGATTCATTTTGAGTTACTTTGAAACAGTAAACTAGTAGCTGGCAAATTCTACTTCTGGATCAAACAGATGAAACGAAACTTAGAAGGGACCTGGAACACATATTTTTATTTTATTTAAATCATTTTTGGTTAGGTCACCCATACAGACATTAATTACACAGTCTGCAGATATTGCCGAGAAGCGCGAAGCACGCTAGAGACATCTGCTGCTCTTTTTATTCCTGGTGTTGTCTGGGTCTAATCTGTCTGAAAGCACGCCTTATCTGCTTGCTGCTGTACGCACTCTATCGGAATGCCGTCTCCATGTCAAAAGACTGTCTCTGTCGCAGGCGGATCTTGAGCTGTCAGCAGGTGTCGCCGGCGCTGTGCGGCTACTGGAGGCAAACACGTCGACACAGGTCAGTGTGTGGGGGCTGTCTGCGCATATCGTGTCCTGGTTTGCCATCTGGCTTCCGCTTCGCTAGGACGTCAAGAAAGGAAAGGACGGCAACTTGTTGCAGCTCCGTGATATACACTATGTTAAGATACAGTGTGTTAAGTAATGGAGAAATTCACGTAAGCTGACCCGCTCGTGCTTCCAGAGGATGAAAATGCCATTCAGCTTACATTAATTCTAACAGTGACCGATCGCGAACGATGTCTCACAATCGCACAAGATGAAGAAAGGGATAGAACACAACGGCTCAGTATCCAAAACTCACACGACATACAAATCCACCTCGTATCACGTGTGTCGGTTGACAGATTAATTTCAAGAAAATTTAAAGTAATGGACAAAAACATATTTAGAAGGAATTTCGGACTGAAGTTTTAATCACAGTGGAGCTGCACGTGGTATCTTAAGCGACCGCGTGCAGATTGTCACAGAGAAGTACGTCCGATTACAAGAATTCACGTCTGGAAATCACTGGGCGAGGTCGGAAGCACCATCGAAAGAGCAGTGGGGGGACGATTTAACTTACCTGAACCATGTGAAACTCTGGCTAGTTACACAACCAAGAAAACTTCCTTTAAATGCAAACAATTCAGATAGTGACATATCGAAAATATTGTGCGAACATTAGTTGAATGAATATGCCGAGCGTGAAGCACTCCGAAAACCCATTTCAAACAACCAGAAACCGTCAAGACCACCTGGTCAGTCGTGGTCGAAATCAAATAGACTCACTGAAAAATACTGACAATTAAAAATCACGAAATATCGAAAAATGACGCGAAAACACGCGAAGTCGTATGACGTCACATTTTAACATTTTCGACTCCGGCGAATGTTCGCAGCGGAGCAGTAATTTATCCGTTTGGTCTAAAAGATCTGAAGGGCAGGAGCGCCTGTCCTTTTTCCTAACCGCTCGCTGCCCCGCACCAAAGCGCACCAATTTCTCGACGGTCATCCGGAATGCACGTGACCCCGGCTAACGTGCGCTTTTCGGAGAAAAAACAAAACAGCTTGCGGTCCGTCTGATCATTGACTTCTCTCTCAGCGGGATTTTGAAAGCTGCCCGCTCGTTACCGTAACTATTACCATTCGAAATTGAAAGAAAGCGGCTGGAGGCAGATAGTGTCTGCCAGGAGCTGTCAGTCAGTTATATACCGAAGCGCCAGAGAAAGTGCTATAGACATGTATTTTCAAATACAGAGATATGTAAAGAGGCAGATTATAACTCTGCGGCCAGCTACGCCTATAAAATACAAGTGTCTGAAGCAGTAGATCGGTTACTGCTGCTACAATGGCAGATTATCAAGATTTAAGCGAGTTTGGACGTGGTGCTATAGTTGGCGTACAAGTGATGAAGTTCGACCATTTTACGAACGTACCGTGAACATCAGGAATCCGTTAAAACATCAAATCTCCGACATCGCTGCGGCCGGAAGAACATCCTGCAAGAACGGGAGCAACGACGACTGAAGAGAATGGCTGAATATGACAGAAGTGCCATGAACAAGAGTCCGAGCGCAAACCATTCAACGTAACATCATCGATATGGGTTTTTGGAGCCGAAGGCCCACTCGTGTTCCCTTGATGATTGCACGACACAAAGCTTGACATCTCGCTTGGGCCCGTCAACACCAATATTGGACTGTTGATGACTGAAAACATGTTGCCGGTCGGACGATGCTCATTTCAAATTACACTCCTGGAAATGGATAAAAAGAACACATTGACACCGGTGTGTCAGACCCCCCATACTTGCTCCGGACACTGCGAGAGGGCTGTACAAACAAACAATGATCACACGCACGGCACAGCGGACACACCAGGAACCGCGGTGTTGGCCGCCGAATGGCGCTAGCTGTGCAGCATTTGTGCACCGCCGCCGTCAGTGTCAGCCAGTTTGCCGTGGCATACGGAGCTCCATCGCAGTCTTTAACACTGGTAGCATGCCGCGACAGTGTGGACGTGAACCGTACGTGCAGTTGACGGACTTTGAGCGAGGGCGTATAGTGGGCATGCGGGAGGCCGGGTGGACGTACCGCCGAATTGCTCAACACGTGGGGCGTGAGGTCTCCACAGTACATCGATGTTGTCGCCAGTGGTCGGCGGAAGGTGCACGTGCCCATAGACCTGGGACTGGACCGCAGCGACGCACGGATGCACGCCAAGACCGTAGTATCCTACGCAGTGCCGTAGGGGACCGCACCGCCACTTCCCAGCAAATTAGGGACACTGTTGCTCCTGGGGTATCGGCGAGGACCATTCGCAACCGTCTCCATGAAGCTGGGCTACGGTCCCGCACACCGTTAGGCCGTCTTCCGCTCACGCCCCAACATCATGCAGCCCGCCTCCAGTGGTGTCGCGACAGGCGTGAATGGAGGGACGAATGGAGACGTGTCGTCTTCAGCGATGAGAGTCGCTTCTGCCTTGGTGCCAATGATGGTCGTATGCGTGTTTGGCGCCGTGCAGGTGAGCGCCACAATCAGGACTGCATACGACCGAGGCACACAGGGCCAACACCCGGCATCATGGCGTGGGGAGCGATCTCCTACACTGGCCGTACACCTCTGGTGATCGTCGAGGGGACACTGAATAGTGCACGGTACATCTAAACCGTCATTGAACCCATCGTTCTACCATTCCTAGACCGGCAAGGGAACTTGCTGTTCCAACAGGACAATGCACGTCCGCATGTATCCCGTGCCAGCCAACGTGCTCTAGAATGTGTAAGTCAACTACCCTAGCCAGCAAAATCTCCGGATCTGTCCCCCATTGAGCATGTTTGGGACTGGATGAAGCGTCGTATCACGCGGTCTGCACGTCCAGCTCGAACGTTGGTCTAACTGAGGCGCCAGGTGGAAATGGCATGGCAAGCCGTTCCACAGGACTACATCCAGCATCTCTACGATCGTCTCTTTTTTTATGAATTTATTTGTGAAAGTATAGACACTGGAAATTGAAATGTCCTGTGGTGCCTCTCCTGCTCCAAGTCGGCCCGTTTGACTTCATACCCCCCTTAACAGTGAATGTTTTCAAATTTAGTATTGCAATTTCGCCATCTGTGCCGTTTTCAAGCATCTACCAAACAAAATACAACGTATTGATAATGATGTAGAAGGGGTTAATTCTACGTACAACCAATTTTGCATTTGATGTTCATATAACTGCAAATTTTTGACTTGCAAGTTGACACTGGACAGATATTACAACGCAATGTCAGTTGAAAGAGCAGGGAGTGAGCCATTCCCGTCAGTTATCGACCTTGAAATTTCATTTTATGTTTCGTAATTTTGAGCGGATTATGTATAATAGGCAGTCAAGAGAAAAGCCGAAAGATGGAAAAAAATTAGTAAACTTCATTACATCAAAAGTTATCACCATAATTAATAACACATTTATCCTACTGGAAGACAATGCGGTGAGTGCCTTCGTGGCAAAATATATGTGGTTGGCTACGGAAGCACGATTGTACACAGGCGCGCATCTCGTCGCCCTAAGCAAACCGACGGCCACGGACGACTTTCTTCAGAGCTCCAAACACCTGGAAATGGCGTGAGAGGGGAGGGAGGTGAGGACTATACGGAGGTTGTGTAACGGCTTCCCAGTGAAACTTCTGCAGCGTACTCATATCAACCCTGGCAACATTCACTCGCGCACATGCTTCTAGATTCTTTTAGACATTTACTCTAAAGTATTATACGTTGATGTGTCAAACACTCAAGATGCACATAATGCACTCGTTACAGTGCATAAAATGAATGTCGTAATCGATAAGTGACTGATTGCTCTTCGATGAGCATCCACATTACGCTGAAATCTCTACCCAACGTCATGTCAAAAATCTTGCAAGTCTATAGACGTCAACAGACTAAAACTGCTCGTACGTACTGTTAATCCCACATTTCCTCAGTACGTTGTGCTATGGTTCGTAGTTGCTTAGAATGGCACAAATGATGACATTCCATTGTAAAACAAAAAAAGCAACATCTAGAAACAACGTGACCTCACTTTTAAAAAAAGGCTGTTGTTGGTTTCGGTATGTTCATGATACAGTATCATTCCTTTCATGGAGAATAAAAGCTTTCATAATTTCTAAACTTTCTGAATCATATTAATTCTAATATAAAGTTCACTATAGAAAAACAAAAAGAAGGTCAAAATTTCATTTTTGGGTATACAGGTACTTAGAAAACCACACGGAACTTTTGAGATAAAAAGTTTGCAGAAAGCCAACTCACACGAATGAAACACCTTCACGGAAGTTCCAATCACAAGTTACAGAGCGCATCAGCAGATTGGTGAGAAGACAGGTATTAATCATCGTATAAAGCAAGATGAAAACTGCGTGAATATTTTAACACGAGGGAGGGCCTGCTTATCCGGTTTACCCAACCAGTAGAGCACACAATCTGTTGCATAGGCAGTCAAGCGTACGTACGTTACAGAGTAACATGTTTAAGGGAGACCAAAGCAATCGTTATTTGGTAAACACTAATAAATCGGCATTAAGCAGGAAGAAGCAAACAGGTTGGTGGAATGACACAGTCAAGGCAGCTTGTAAAAGCAAAAAGAAGGCGTATCAAAAACGGCTACATACTAGAACTCAGGTAGACAGCGAAAGTTACGTTGAAGAAAGAAACAAAGCCAAACCGATAATTGCAGCATCCAAGAAGACTTTGGAAACAGGTTGGAGACTATGGGGTCAAGCTGCTGGAAAACCATTCTGGAGTGTAATTAGCAGTCTTCGAAAGGGAGGTAAGAAGGAAATGACAAGTATTTTGGACAGGTCAGGAAAACTGCTGGTGAATCCTGTGGATGCCTTGGGCAGATGGAGGCAATATCTTGAAGAGTTGCTCAATGTAGGTGAAAATACGATCTGTAATGTTTCAGATTTCGAGGTAGAATGGGACAGGAATGATGACGGAAGTAGGATCACATTTGAGGAAGTGGAGAAAATGGTCAATAGATTGCAGTGCAATAAAGCAGCTGGGGTGGATCAAATTAAGTCGGAACTCATCAAATACAGTGGAATGTCAGGTCTTAAATGGCTACACAGGATAATTGAAATGGCCTGGGAGTCGGGACAAGTTCCATCAGACTGGACAAAAGCAGTAATCACACCAATCTTTAAACATGGAAACAGAAAAGATTGTAACAACTACAGAGGTATCTCTTTAATCAGCGTTGTGGGTAAAATCTTCTCAGGTATTGTTGAAAGGAAAGTGCGAGTATTAGTTGAGGACCAATTGGATGAAAATCAGTGTGGGTTTAGGCCTCTTAGAGGTTGTCAGGACCAGATCTTTAGCTTACGGCAAATAATGGAGAAGTGTTATGAGTGGAGCAGGGAATTGTATCTATGCTTTATAGATCTAGAAAAGGCATATGACCGGATTCCTAGGAGGAAGTTATTGTCTGTTCTACGAGATTATGGAATAGGAGGCAAACTTTTGCAAGCAATTAAAGGTCTTTACATGGATAGTCAGGCAGCAGTTAGAGTTTACGGTAAATTGAGTTCATAGTTCAGAGTAGTTTCAGAGGTAAGACAAGGATGCAACCTGTCGCCACTGTTGTTCATATTGATCAACCAGAACTCTGCCTTCCTGATGTCCCAGTGGGTCCCAACCCATACCCACAGACTCAACCAAAACAGATATGTTGGAAACTACATTAAAAATTAATGGGCCAACTGCAGTACTACAAACAGAATCGATTCGGATGTCAATCCAAAATATCTTGACCTCACTCCCTACAACCTAAAACGGCCTCTAAAATCATCTAATGGAACGCAAGATCGCTCAAGCCAAACAAAGATAGCTTTCAACATTTTCTGCTCGAAAGTCAAGTAGACAATTGTGCCATCACAAAAACATAGGTGAAAACGAACGAACCGTTCGTACTCTCTGGCTTCTCCGTCATTAGAGAAGATACAGATGATGGCTACGGCGGTGCAGCATGAACCCTTGCAAATGGTCGCTATCCATCTGCGAATCAAGGACCTAGAGACAGACTTTTCACATGGCAGTTAAAAACAATCGTTGTTTCCCTGGGAAAACCCCTTCTGCTACTAGCCCACCTTAAGAGCTACCTTCGTCTGTGGGGCTGCAGAAACGCCAATGCAAAGGAAAAAAATGCTTTTGTACGTGCTAGATTCAGAATACATCATACCACTAAATGACGGCTCAGCCACAAGATAGTCAGATGAAATGAAGCCCCGACAACAGTGGACTTGAGCCTTGCACTGTCTGGCGAAACAATATGGGAAGTGATGCCGGATACTTAATATTGGTACCACTTGACAATTCAAATTATAATAAATGCACAACGTAGGGAGACCGTTAAATAAGCAATCAGCAGGAAATGGAACACAACCAAAGGCAACTGGAACCTATACGAAACACTACCGGAAACTGAGAATCCCGAAAGGCACTGTAGGGGTCTTGGTATCGCTTATCAAGAAAGCAGGGGAAGTCTGAGTGCCTCGAATAGGGCATAAGCGGACCACTCATAGGCCATCCGCCTGTTGGTGGGATACAGAATGTGGCGCAGTCCTCAAGGCTTGAAGGCAGGCATTAAGAAATTACAAGCTCCCTTGCCCTTAAGAAAGCATGAACTGCAACCAAGAAAATGTTCAGACACAAAAACGGAAAATCGTGGCACAGTTTCTGCACTTTAGCAAAGAAACTTCATTAACTAGGATTTGGAATGTAATACGGAACATTTAAACCGGTCTGACTTTGGATATATACACACCTCTACGATTTGAGGAACTTTTAGAATCGTTACAGTGTATGATAGTTTCACCTGACGTAATGGATAAGGAGGAAAGGTAGAATATAAAGAACAGCGTCGTAACATAACTCTTTTCGCAGGGAGAACTCTAGATTGCGCTCTCCCGAGGGAAGGGCACTGCACCAGGCCCGGGTTATACTGACTGCCCAATGGTACGACACATGCCTCACAATGAGAAACTCCTATTGTTCAAAATTTACAGTAGTATATGGACACAAAACATCAAATTCGCAGACTAAAAACGTTTCGTCTCGTCCCTATTTACAAACCTGGAAAAATATGTGATACATCCGAGTCATACTGGTGTGTCACCTTGCTATCGTGTTAGGCGAAAGTAAGGCAAAGGATTATTAACCGAAGTTTAAAATGGTGGTGTCCAAGCAAGAAACTATTTCCGGAAAAACAGCTTAGATATTGAAAAGGGATAACGGAAATACTTTTAATGTTTGTAACTAACATACAGCTTAGTTCCTGCATCTGAGTCTGCGCGTTAGGCCGCCACTCCGCTCGAGTTTGCTCAGGCAATGATCATTTGCTGTTGGATCAATCGGTTGATGGGTCGCGCTCTGAGACACAAGATGACTTGTCCGTCTTGAGCGTCGGCGCATGTGAGGTCGCCATGTAAGTCCAGTGGGCCACGGCGTGTAGCGAGGGGTAGTGGCTTCGCGGCCGACAAGAGAGCAACAGGAGTCAAACTAAGACATCAGTGTGGCCGGTGCGAGCTGCGTCGCCGTGAGACGTTAGCTCGGCGCGCCTTCCTGCGTCCGTTGAATCGGCTGGCAGCGGACGGCTCGGGAGAGCGATTTCGGGGTGCTGCGCCATGTCTTCTCGAGAAATCGCAGTTGATTAGTTCAGTGATTGGTGATATGTTGCGTGATTTACTCTTGTTAAATTCTACTTGTTTTCTTGGTCAGTCTCTCGTCCTCCGCTTGCTCGTCTGTCTCTCGTCCGCATTTGTTAGGCAGTTAGTGTCTGTCGTTCGGGGCTGCCCCTGTCATATCTGCCGGATTTGGTGTGTTAACGAATTTATTGCTTGGAGTGTAATGGCTTAATACCTGAAATATGTTTTGATCTTTGGAAACGTTGATATTATTGCCTATGATCTTGAGATGTGGTATCTGTGTACTGTAGAAAACTATTGTTTGGCCAACCTTGTAGAATTTTATTTAACATTGCATTTCATGGCTTATTATTTAAATGATCATTTTAGTATATAAAGTTGCCACCCTTTCACCGTAAGACTTTGCTTAGAAGTTAAAATCAAGTTGCACCTTCGGTGGCAAGGTTAATATTTTAATTGTTAGTGTTTTGTACCATTTCCATCCCTCCTATGGGGGGGTGCATAGTTTGTGTGCTTGTGTAAATTGTTAAAACCCTTAGTTTAAAGTTATCTGGTGTGTTGCAGATTTGCACCAGTGTGGTCTTTCAGAGGCTGTTGTGAGCGGTCGAAACAACGTCCGGGTCAAAAGGGAGCGGCAACGTTCTCTGCCTGGAAGCTCATACAGTCAAAACTTCTTTCTTTCTGCCTCTGAATAAATTGTAACTTTGATTTAGAGGGTGCTTTCTGATTATAATTTTAAATCTGTTTCTTTTAAAAAATGATTTTAGGCACTATTAAAGCGAATAAAATTGCCATTTGTTAAAAGGAATTTGCTTATGATTCCATCAGTTACTCCCTGGCAACTACTTCCATGCTTACATTGCTTGTTGTTGTGGTCTTCAGTCCTGAGACTGGTTTGATGCAGCTCTCCATGCTACTCTATCCTGTGCAAGCTTCATCATCTCCCAGTACCTAGTGCAACCTACATCCTTCTGAATCTGTTTAGTGTATTCATCTCTTGGTCTCCCTCTACGATTTTTACCTTCCACGCTGTCCTCCAATACTAAATTGGTGATCCCTTGATGCCTCAGAACATGCACTACCAACCGATCCCTTCTTCTAGTCAAGTTGTGCCACAAACTTCTCTTCTCCCCGACCCTATTCAATACTTCCTCATTAGTTATGTGATCTACCCATTTAATCTTCAGCATTCTTCTGTAGCACCACATTTCGAAAGCTTCTATTCTCTTCTTGTCCATACTATTTATCGTCCACGTTTCACTTCCATACATGGCTACACTCCATATAAATACTTTCAGAAACTACTTCTTGACACTTAAATCAATACTCGATGTTAACAATTTTCTCTTCTTAAGAAACGCTTTCCTTGCAATTGCCAGTCTACATTTTATATCCTCTGTACTTCGACCGTCATCAGTTATTTTTTCTCCCCAAATAGCAAAACTCTTTTACTACTTTAAGTGTCTCATTTCCTAATCTAATTCCCTCAGCATCACCAGACTTAATTCGACTACATGCTTACATAGTGTGATTAAATGTGCTAATGTTCTTGATGAATCACTAGTAAATAAAATAAATTCTTCTTTGAAATTAAATCACGGGTTCATTACTGGCAGCAGAGCGTCGTTAGCGTTCTTGCCACTACTCTTTGAGTAACTGATGGAATTGTAGTAGTACTTATTTTATAATTTTGTAATATTTCGATTTGGCCAAGTGGCTGTTTAGCTGCATGTTTCAGGTTGTCATGGCGGCCAGAGAACGTCCAGGATTAGGCCTGCTGCACAGAAGTCAACTCTTATATGAGTTGCGTATTCGTAATATAAACAAAAAAGGCACTGCTCCTGAGTTGCTTGCGGACTTATAAGATGCCTTGCTCAATCCGATCCAAATTTCACCAGAAATTATTGGTGCCTTTCCGACAGCCATGGCAGTGACGGCAGGAGAGGTGGGTGAGTTCCGACAACATTTAGACTGGTTTTGTGTTGATCATCCGAGTCGCAGGCAGTTAGCTACACTACGCGCACGTTTGGTGCACGTGTTTAACCGGGTCTCTGAGAGTTCCGGTTGCTAGTTCGGGGCGGGATTTCGGGCGGCCAGTGTTAAGATAATGGCAGTCAGTGTCCGGGGACTGACCTGCTGAGAGGAGACCATCTAGTTTATGAGTTAGCAGTAAGGCGTCAAAAGACGGAGGGCAGTGCCCCAGAGTCGGTAGCACGTTCGCGCGCTGCCATGCTGCAGCCGGTTGGCGTTCGTCGGCGGTGGTCGCAGAGACAGTAGTGGCAATTCGGTTTCCTTTAAAGGCCTTGAAGAGGTAACAGTCAGCTGGATTGAGTACGGGCACTGATAATCCGTTATGTTCAGACTTTATCTTCTGGTCTTAAAGTTCTGGTATCTCTTTGGTTGTCAGCTTCGAATAGTGCCTTCAACTTTGGTCATCTGGTGAGGCTTATCAAGGTGCCTCTACTGTGTAGGGATGTCGGGTTGCCTGGGGCAAGTTTCCTCTGCATTGCTGAAGTCCAAGCAGGTATATCGCTATTTTTGTTGCTGGCTTAGCAAGGGCTGTGAACTGGTCGTTTTGCCGGACTTAGGTCGGTCTCTTCCCGGGGCAGGGATGTCGGGTAGCCAGTGGGTGTGTTTCCTTTGCAGGGGTGGGTCCGACCGAGTGTATCGTTTGGGGCCTCTCGCGGCCGTTGTCTTGTGCCTTTTTAGAAGCTGCTAGTTACTTGATTTATTCATATCATCCCCGGGTTCTAGTTTGAGGGCAGGAGATTGAGCCTTGGTAAAAAAAAAGCTGTTTTGAAGAGCGCGCGACAGCGCGTAGTGTGAAGCAGTCGCCCTCCGTTTCTGGCGGTGGCGCCGCTGTGGCAATCGCATCTTTGGTGTCTCCCTCTGGTGGGAAAGGGCAAAGGTTGCCTGTTCACGTACATTTAAGGGTCGCTATGAGCTCTCCAGTCGGTCAGTCTGGGTCAGTCTCTCGTTCCCAGCTCGCTAGTCTATTTCTCATCCGCGTTTGTTAGGCAGTTAGTGTGTGTCTGTCGTTCGGAGTGCTAGTATGTCTGTCGTCGGATCAACCTTTAAAGCCGGCAAAATGAGAGTCTTTCCACTCCGCCAGTAAGTGAACTCAGAGAGTGGTTGCCCGGTCGGGGCTTAGTTCCTGCATCTGAGTCTGCACGTGACACCGCCAGTTTGCTCGAGTTTGCTCAGGCTCGATTTTGCTCAGGCAATGATCATTCGCGGTTGGATCGATCGGTTGGTCGGTCGCGCACTGAGACACAAGATGACTTGTCCGTCTTGAGCGTCGGCGCATGTGAGGTCGCCATGTGAGTCCAGTGGGCCGCGGCGTATAGCGAGGTGTAGTGAACCGTGGATTTAATTTCAAAGAATATTCTACAAAATTTATTTTACTTACTAGCGATGCATCATGAACATTAACACATTTAGTCACACTATGTGAGCGTGGAAGTAGTTGCCAGGACGTATAATATTCGTGGTATTACAACTTTGATGGTACAGAGTTCCCCAACAAGGTCCAGGACATACCTAAATTTGAGGTACAGAATACCAGCATATGGATAGAAAAAGATATGTCTACACCCATACGACAATCAAAACCACAACATTGTAGAATTTGATCCTGGTATTCCACAACATCTTCAAATATGAACATGGTGCTTGGTTTTACTTCTTCTGGTGGACGGATTTGACTGCTTTGACAGAATGTCATGTATGTTACACCATCGACACCTTGAAAATTCTTTTCCAATAAATGGTACTTGGGCTGAAGCAGCGTTTTTTAAAACACACATATTTGCTCAAAGCGGTCATCATCTGGATGGCTGAGCAGTGACATGAGAATTGCCTTGCCACAATTGGATGGACCTACTACTACCGGTTGAATGTTATCAGGTAGGAATATCCCATTGAACTTCTTCTTCTTCTTCTTCTTCTTCTTCTTGTCTTCTCCCACATCATCGCAAGACCAGTGGCTCAAGATAAAGTATTTTTGTTTCACCCACCCTGTCATGATGCCAACTATGTCAGGGTTTGGTATGCAGCGGGGTTCTATAGAAATACACATGTCACCAACCGAGCTGCAGGGTATATGTAGACATGAAAGTATGGTCTATCATTCAGTTTAACGTTGCTGAAGACGTTGACTGTGATGGTGAGGTTATTCAGACAGCTCGGTGCTGCTGCAGTATGCTAGACATTGCAGTTAGGATATTAGTAGCAATAACATCATTATGATAGGTATGGACAAAATAAAACACAGTTTGCGCTAATACAGATGTTGTTATTCAACAGCCATACATTAGGCACACTATATAAATTCTTCATCTCGACACCTGTACAGGATTTAGTAAAACAGCTGTCTTGTATGCAGGGAATTCAGCATATACACTCTCAGACTAATGGGTATTCCTTAAGCTGCTTCTTTTGGCACTGTACTTAGTAGTATTCTAAGTAATCTGTATGCAAGCTATACACACAGAAACGGTTCACGTCATTATACACATTTTGAACACACAGCAGCCTACAGTTCAGTCTTTCCAACACAAGGAACAGCACCATCCATATGCCGAACAAGTTTTTAATGGTGGAGTGCTGCAAATTAATGGATGGCCCTCCAGATTTCACCAAGAGTGCTGAGCCATCGTACAGTAATGTGATATGTAGTATTAGGCCAGCACAGTAAATGGCTCGGGGTGGACGAGATGGACAATACTTGGAGGTCACCTGTTGATTAGTCTAGAGTTCCGCACAATACAGTTAATCTCATTCCAACTCCATACACTACACTTTAACACTTCTTGATGCATCTTCAGTCTCCAGCACAACACGGCAGTCGCTGTCCACCGATGCTTCCATACCAATATTTAAGCCTTTTGAATGGGTAGCTGTTAAATTAGAACTTGAAGTGCAAAGCACTTGGAGGAATTGGCAGCAGTAACATTTGAATGTTCAAGAATGGTGCCTATGACAGGGAGAAGTATTGACCTGTAGAACGTGGTGTGCAGAGATTTCTTCTGAGAGTCAGAGACTCGCTGTGTGGCTTCATTAAACAGGTCAGTGAGTGAGATGGATAATAGCAGCTGATTGTGCTGATCTGACATCCTGGTCAGGTGCACTACAGGATCTGACGGTGTTGCTGCCACCGCTGGCCCCAACAGCCTGGAGATCACTTTAGGTCCTGATGAGCTGGCAGTGGCTGCCGCTGGGCCGGATATATGGAAGTTGCTGCTGGTCTGGACATGCTGGAATGTCGCTGAACAAACAAGAAGAATCAATAAGAATCCACAGAGAAAGACAAAGAGTCGAACAAAGACATGTGACTGGAACACATGTGCTTAATTTTATGCTTCCCTGCAGGACAAAGCTGGTTGAGGATCTTCGCTGCTGTTGATGCTTCACGGTTCATCCATTGACTGACTGTGACTAATAGTGCATCCATCTTATATGCCCCTGAAGATATGATCACATGACCAGATGTAACATTCCTGCAGTCCTATTGGTTTCTGCCAATTTTCAGATAGGGGAGGGGGTGAATCCTGCATTCTTGTCGGTTCTCAAGGGAAGTGGTCCGGGAAAAACCCATTTCAAGAATCTTATATGGCAGTTTTGTGAACTAGCTCAGTCGACTCCCATGCACCCTGGTAAATACCTCTGGTTCATTCTGTGTAGGGTAGTGGAATATGACGAAGTTGTCTCCTGCACTGTGGATTGACTGGCCATAACAGCTCCAGCACAGGCAGTAGTCTCTACGAGTTGCGAAATGCATCCCATTGCGTCACCATTATTTGCTGAAACGTATTCCCTCTACACTCCTCCACTATGACCTGCTTCCATTCTTCGTGTAGGAGATTATGGATGCACACCTCAGCTGTTTGCTTACAGGTAATGCACTACTTAAACTCCTCTGTTTACAATACCAACAACTCGTCAATTGAACGCATTATGACAGTACCTTCGAAAGAGGAGACACTGCAGGAACATAATTCCGAACAGAGCTAACATATAGCGAAAAATGCATACTATATCTCCAATTTTTTCATCATCATATGAGCAGTCGAAAGTGATATCCTTCCTGTCTGACAGCTGAGGTATTAAGGGATTTAGGGGTAGCAGCCAATTGGAATGCTGCTGTAGTGTCACCGCCAGACACCACACTTGCTAGGTGGTAGCCTTTAAATCGGCCGCGGTCCGGTAGTATACGTCGGACCCGCGTGTCGCCACTATCAGTGATTGCAGACCGAGCGCCGCCACACGGCAGGTCTAAAGAGACTTCCTAGCACTCGCCCCAGTTGTACAGCCGACTCTGCTAGCGATGGTTCACTGACTTCTACGCTCTCATTTGCCGAGACGATAGTTAGCATAGCCTTCAGCTACGTTATTTGCTACGACCTAGCATCCTTACTATTGATATTGTGAATCATGTACCATAAAGAGCGACGTTCTCCATTAATGGATTAAAGTTAAGTATTCCACCAGCTACGTCCATTTTTCTCAATTCTAATTCCCTTATCATGTTCCAGACCTCACGCCAGCCTGCGTGAGCTGAAACGCGTGCATTTCGGCCTCCTTTACTAACACGGTTGGCTCTCCTGTCAACCACAACAGTTGCTGCCACCTGTTTGTGTCAGATGGAACTAAAGTGACAGTAGCAGCCCTTTCTCCACAGTGTGCAGATGCCTGCACTCAGCACTCTACGACCCAGCCGGCAGACACATGTGCAGACTACCCAAAATTGTGGTTAATATGTTGCACTTAATTTAATTCCTTGGTTCTTATAGTTATTACATCATGGAAAGTGAGGAAGAGGAGTGTAGGAACGCTGTCTCGCACAAACTGATTAAATAAAGAACATGCAAACTGAATTGAACAATATGTTGTCATGTCAGTTGCCATTGATTTGAATTTTCGTGTCTTGAAATCCTTCCTCTCCAGAAGCTCAGCACAGACTGAGTTTTTTTCTGTCGATTTCCATTAGGGGAGTGGAGGGGCGAAGTGAGGGAGGGAGAGGAGGGCTGTGGGATTTCCCTTTTCCCAGAGGGGTGGAGGAGGAGGGGGAGTTGTGGGGGTTCTTAGAAGGATGGATTATCCACAGGGGTTCATAAATCAATCCCAGGAGGTCATAAACTATTTAGCATAACAAGAAGAGAGGGAGGGGGATGGGTGGTTTAATTGATCAATTTAATTAATTGGCATATTAATTTAATATCAAAAAGCGCATCAGAACTCTCTCTACCCCATTACTAATATTATATTGCAGTTATCACTTTGGGTCCATTGATTACAAATGAACAACACGAATGTTTCGTGACCTACGTGTTTCGCCTTTATTATTTGAGTGGCATTTTCAGTGGAAATTTTCACAGAAGCTGCCCTGCAAGTGTTCTGCTTCCGGTTTTTTGGCTGTTGTCATGCTTATTGCCATTCTAAGTTTCATTTGCAGGGCACTAGGAAATGAACACTCATTTCAAAAATTTGAAACAGAGCACGCGTAGAGCAGCACCAATGGAATTTGACACTGAAGATGCCTTTCAAATAGCAAAGGCGAAACGCGTACGGGACGAAAAATACGTTTTGTTCCTTTTTAACTAGACGGATCCAAACTGATAATTGTAAAAGTGATACAATACGTGGTCGTTCTCCGTGAATAAAGACAGAAATGAGTAATGAATATTAACTAGCGCGTTAGAACCAGAACATTAACTTGAGTCTCTCTGGTGAGGCAGCCACATCGCCCTGTCTATTTCCCTCATGCGCCGACACCAGGTGGCGCTGACACGGCATCAAAAGGTGATTTCCGGTCTCCGTTCCGACTGGTACCGCTGCGTTAACGCTGTGCGGTATCCGCTGCCGACAGCTACTCCACGTGCCAACAGCAGCCAATGCAGACACTCCAGCGCCACGTTCCAAAAACTGTACAACGGATTTAACTGTCCTAGTGCGTCGTGTGGAGGACACGTTGAACATCTGTGGAAGGTAAATGAAAGACTGCCCTAAACGCAGATGCCGAAACTCCAGATTCCCTCGCAAATATGTCCAATTGTCAGTGGTTTGATCCAGTATCAACTCGGATCCTCTTTCAAGAGAACTCGCTGAATCCACAGTTCCTCAGAAATCGAAAAGTATATTGCGTGTCTAGAAGTAGAGAATGATTCCTGTTGTGAGCTATATTGAAATGATGCGCCCGCAGCTTTGGATGCTGCAATATAGTTCATATAACCTTCTGCCTATCGTTAACATGTCACAGTATAAGTCTGCAATGCAATTTTGTGAATCGTAAAAAGGAACATATGAATTCGAGTCGAATCAATAATAACATAGAGGTTGAAATTTCTTTTTAATAGTCAAAAATATTTTATAATTGTATATATTGGCAGCTCGCAGTGGATACACAGTTTCCCGTGAGATCACCGAAGTTAAGCGCTGTCGGCCGTGGTCGGCTCTTGGACGGGTGACCATCCAGGCCGCCATGCGCTGTTGCCGTTTTTCGGGGTGCACTCAGCCTCATGTTGCCAACTGAGGAGCTACTCGACCGAATAGTAGCGGCTTCGGTCAAGAATACCATCTTACGACTGGGAGAGCGGTGTGCTGACTCCACGCCCCTCCTATCCGCATTCTCCTTCTGAGGATGACACGGCGGTCGGATGGTCCCTTTAGACCACTCGTGGCCTGAAGACGGAGTGCTAGTGCTAATATATTGGCAGCTTAGTGCAATCTTTCTTACATAACCGTTGAAACTATGGACGGAAATGTTCAGTCAGCGCTTGATAACATTTGAAAATGTCGGAAACATGGGCAACTTGCTTCGATGCAAACAGATGTAAAATTGTGCGCTTGACAAAATGAAAAAAACTGGCTACCCCATGCAAACAATGTGTGTATACCTGGGAGTAACTGTTTGTGGGGATATAAAAAGAGATGATCACATCCACACAGTCGCAGATAAAACAAGCGGCAGCCTTCGTTCGATTGACAGGGAAATTACAAACTTTCAAGGAGCAGCTTTAAATGTGCATGTGCTACAAATACCTACGCTTAGCTCCTGTGTGGATCGCGAGGACAAGAGTAGACTAGACTAGCTGCAACATGCACGGGGCAGTTACATAGGCGAACGGAAGGCGAAGAAGCGTTAATTACTATTACAGTGGGAAGTCCTCTCTACCGTGGACTGGACGAAGTGTAGATTTTAGATCCAGGTGTAGATAACGACCTTTTGTTCACCAAGTGGCACGCGTTAGCGTGTCGTCTTGCCTAGGCGGGGATGCCACTTCTGCTCCACGCTCCTGGCGACTTGGTGAGGCTGACTGGGCCCAGTACAAACACAAACCCACTGGTCTCTCTGCGCCACTTAAATAGCATACAGCCAAGACGATAAACCTGCCGAGACTACAATGACTGTTGTTTTTAAACGTATTTCTGCCGAGACTCTCCGTAACTGTTTGAGTTGTTTGACGTGGAGGGTTAGGGATGCGCAGCCATGGGTGAGAGAGATCCGCAGCCGATCGATGGCGCCAGCGGTCGTTAAAAAGGTATCACCGCTGAAAGTTGAGAAATGTGCCGCTGTCGCTCTCGGTAAGCACTACACGCACGCAGGCCACACCTAGACCTGATAACAGCATCAGTCATAGAGTCAGTATTCCAAACTTATCCCGTTAAAAATAAGATTAGGTCTTTTAGTTGCCTTCATTGCGTGACTGGTGAATGGGTTAAATCGTGTCTCATGTCGATGTCACACACATCCTGGAATGATTGGACAAAACCCCAGTAGTGATCACGTATCGTGCACTCTGCTCTCTATAGTCTCGGAGACATGTCCTCGGTACCGAAAGCTGAGAAGCGTGGGTAACCAACCTGCGACGGACAGCGCGCGAGCAGGAAGCAGGTGCCATTGTGTCACGCTGCAAAACAAACGCGTCACAAGAAATCGTGATGTTATTGCGATTAACTGTTTTAAACTGAAATCTGGTTTGTAATGTATTACATTTTTGATATCACCGTTTGATAACTGCTGTTTCAACCCAGACTACGGCTACTTCGACGCAACCCGTGCAGTAACGAGGTAAAACAAAAGCGACCAGGCCGGCGAACTTGTGCGTTCAGTGATTGAGAGAGGAGAGGACATCCTTCTGCTGCACTTGTGAAGGAGACTGTAGCAACTCTGAAATCGAGCAATGGCACTGTTGCAACAACAGGGAAAGGACACTACAGTGTAGGTTGCGGCGAGACTGGCGTACCTAGCCACCACTGACATTCAAATTTTCGCTTGTTAATGTCAACAACCAATGTTCAATTTAAAGAAGTGTATTTCTGCGCAAGAAATACACTTTGTAAGTGTTACTACAATACTTTTATTGGTTAACAAAATAAGAGCCCCTGACTACCAATCCATTCTGTGCAAACCGCACACCAATTCCATTTTGATTTTGATAATGCCATTTTCAAAGAATGGCTCTGAGCACTATGGGACTTAATATCTGAGGCCATCAGTCCCCTAGAACTTAGAACTACTTAAACCTAACTAACCTAAGGACATTACACACATCCATGCCCGAGGCAGGATTCGAACCTGCGACCGTAGCGGTCGTGCGGTTCCAGACTGTAGGCACCTAGAACCGTTCAGCCACCACGGTCGGCAGTCAAATACTGACGCTTATGCGAATGTAATTTCTGCCGTGACGATAAATGCAATGCAGTCACAATTTAATTAGAACAGCCTTTTGCCGATGAATCATCACTCTGTCAGCACTTTTGCTACATTATAACTGTAATCTTCCGAAAGATTCTTCTGTCGCTCGTAGGTGGTTAATAATGAAAATATGTAATACTGAGAACAAAACCTGCGAATAAGCCACAATATTACCACAATATCTGCATTTCTATTGCGACGTTATAACAAGCGACTTAAATATACTCTAGCGTTCTATATTCCTCGCAGTTTTTTCCAGTTACTGTATTAAAACTGTACTTACATATAGGTTACAACTGCTCGTTGTTGCTAAGTACATAAACTTTGTTTCTTCCTAGATCAGCGGTCCTCGGTTGGAACAACAAGTAAATGTAAAATTTAATTGCGCTCGAACTCCATAATTTTCTGTCCCGCAGACAAAGTTGTTGCACCACTTATCGATGGCTACTATAGTTTTGGAAGAAAGATAAACAGCGCAGATCCTTGAGAAAACTAGGTGGACGGCCGCGCTGGACGGTAACGACAGGTGGGTAGTGTCGTTTCGTTGCCTAGCGACGGCTCGAAATCAGCCACCGACGGAGCAAGAAGCAGGTGCCATTCTGTCACGCTGCACAACAAATGAGTTACAATAAATAGTGATTTTATTGCGTATAACTGTTTTAATCTGAAATGTAGTTCAACTTTTCTAGCAGCAAGCGGGGCATTCCCCCGGCGACTACTAGCAGAGTAGGCTCTTCTGCACAGAATACTGGAATATTTAAAGAAGACCTGCAACCACTCCAGCGGGCACACTACTTGTCACAATCTAATTGTTTAGTCAGCATCTCACGCCACACACTTGGAGAAGTCATCGGGAAGTTTTACTACTGTTGAGGTATCGCGAAACAAGTGCTTTCAATGTTTGTTCGTCAGTTTGCTGCACTAGTTCGATGTTAACCACATGGCGATGTGAAGTTCTTCGAGAGTTTTGCCAGTAAAAGCCGTATTTCAGAATTTATTTTATATTTGGAGGCATTTTCGACTGAAATGCTAATATGTTTCATGGGCTACTAGAGACGAACGAGAAGCAGTGTGACTTGGTCTCCGCTGCAGCTGTAAGCGCACTGTGGGTAGTCAGTGCCAACCCACTCCACGCCTCCACCCCAAAGGCCGCCCCCTCCCTTACACCGCGTCGCTATGCTGAACGGAGACAGCAGGTGTTTCCGGAGCAGATCTCGCTTTCATACGCTGCCTGGTGTGGTGCAGACAGGAGAAATACAACAACAAAAGGTTTTCAGCGAGTGACAGCTGGCAGAAGAACCGTGGAATAATACACTCCTGGAAATGGAAAAAAGAACACATTGACACCGGTGTGTCAGGCCCACCATACTTGCTCCAGACACTGCGAGAGGGCTGTACAAGCAATGATCACACGCACGGCACAGCGGACACACCAGGAACCGCGGTGTTGGCGGTCGAATGGCGCTAGCTGCGCAGCATTTGTGCACCGCCGCCGTCAGTGTCAGCCAGTTTGCCGTGGCATACGGAGCTCCATTGCAGTCTTTAACACTGGTAGCATGCCGCGACAGCGTGGACGTGAACCGTATGTGATGTTGACGGACTTTGAGCGAGGGCGTATAGTGGGCATGCGGGAGGCCGGGTGGACGTACCGCCGAATTGCTCAACACGTGAGGCGTGAGGTCTCCACAGTATATCGATGTTGTCGCCAGTGGTCGGCGGAAGGGGCACGTGCCCGTAGACCGGACCGCAGCGACGCACGGATGCACGCCAAGACTGTAGGATCCTACGCAGTGCCGTAGGGGACCGCACCGCCACTTCCCAGCAAATTAGGGACACTGTTGCTCCTGGGGTATCGGCGAGGACCATTCGCAACCGTCTCCATGAAGCTGGGCTACGGTCCCGCACACCGTTAGGCCGTCTTCCGCTCACGCCCCAACATCGTGCAGCCCGCCTCCAGTGGTGTCGCGACAGGCGTGAATGGAGGGACGAATGGAGACGTGTCGTCTTCAGCGATGAGAGTCGCTTCTGCCTTGGTGCCAATGATGGTCGTATGCGTGTTTGGCGCCGTGCAGGTGAGCGCCACAATCAGGACTGCATACGACCGAGGCACACAGTGCCAACACCCGGCATCATGGTGTGGGGAGCCATCTCCTACACTGGCCGTACACCTCTGGTGATCGTCGAGGGGACACTGAATAGTGCACGGTACATCCAAACCGTCATCGAACCCATCGTTCTACCATTCCTAGACCGGCAAGGGAACTTGCTGTTCCAACAGGACAATGCACGTCCGCATGTATCCCGTGCCACCCAACGTGCTCTAGAAGGTGTAAGTCAACTACCCTGGCAAGTAAGATCTCTGGATCTGTCCCCCATTGAGCATGTTTGGGACTGGATGAAGTGTCGTCTCACGCGGTCTGCACGTCCAGCACGAACGCTGGTCCAGCTGAGGCGCCAGGTGGAAATGGCATGGCAAGCCGTTCCACAGGTCTACATCCAGCATCTCTACGATCGTCTCCATGGGAGAATAGCAGCTTGAATTGCTGCGAAAGGTGGATATACACTGTACTAGTGCCGACATTGTGCATGCTCTGTTGCCTGTGTCTATGTGCCTGTGGTTCTGTCAGTGTGATCATGTGATGTATCTGACCCCAGGAATGTGTCAATAAAGTTTCCCCTTCCTGGGCCAATGAATTCACGGTGTTCTTATTTCAATTTCCGGGAGTGTATATTCAAACATCTGTTAACTCTTCACTTATCATTTAGAAATATAGTAGCTTCGATAAAAAAGATAAAAACGTTTCAAATTTTTAGACGTTTTGCTTGGACCAGAGTCAAAAAAAAGTTCAAATGGCTCTGAGCACTATGGGACTTAACATCTACGGTCATCAGTCCCCTAGAACTTAGAACTACTTAAACCTAACTACCCTAAGGATATCACACACATCCATGCCCGATGCAGGATTCGAACCTGTGACCGTAGCTGTCGTGCGGTTCCGGACTGAAGCGCCTAGAACCGCTCGGCCACACAGGGCGGCACCAGAGTCAAGTGGGCAGCTGGGTCACTGCTTACCGGACGCCAGCACGTACTGAGCTATACGTCAATGCGCAAAGGATTCGTCATCAACCGAAAACGGAGCTGTTTCAAAAATGCTGATATATAGATCCAAAACTATTTCTGAGGTGAGCCATTTGGATTCCGAGATCGGATATCTGAAGGCGTTCCAGAAGAACGCCTATAGTACTCTAGAAAGAATGTCCAAATAACATAGCTGCCAAATAACATAGCTCGGTGGAACATGAACCGTACATAGAAACAGATGCTACGTTATACACTAGTGGCCATTAAAATTACTACACCACGAAGATGACCTGCTGTAGACGCGAAATTTAACCGACAGGAAGAAGATGCTGTGATATACTAATGATTACCTTTTCAGAGCATTCACACGAGGTTAGCGCCGGTGGCGACACGTACAACGTGCTGACATGAGGAAAGTTAACAACGGATTTCTCATTCACAAACAGCAGTTGCCTGGTGAAACGTTATTATGATGCTTCGTGTAAGGAGGAGAAATGCGTACCATCAAGTTTCCGACTTTGATAAAGGTCTGATTGTAGCCTAACATGATTGCGGTTTATCGTATCGCGACACTGCTGCTCGCGTTGGTCGAGATCCAATGACTGTTAGCAGAATATGGAATCGGTGCGTTCAGGAGGATAATACGGAACGCCGTGCTGGATCCCAATGGCCTCGTATGACAGGCATCTTATCCGCATGGCTGTAACGGATCGTGCAGCCACGTCTCGATCCTTGAGTCAACACATGGGGACGTTTGGAAGACAACAACCATCTGCACGAACAGTTCGACGACGTTTGCAGCAGCAATGGACTATCAGCTTGGAGACCATGGCTGCGGTTACCCTTGACGCTGTATTGCAGACAGGAGCGCCTGCGATGGTGCACTCAACGACGAACCTGCGTGCACGAATGGCAAAACGTCATTTTTTTCGGATGATTGAGGTTCTGTTTACAGCATCATGACGGTCGCATCCGTGTTTGGCGACATTGCGGAGAACGCACATTGGAAGCGTGTTCTCGTCATCGCCATACTGGCGTACCACTCGGCGTGATGGTATGGAGTGCCATTGGCTACACGGCTCGGTCACCTCTTGTTCGCATTGACGACACTTAGAACAGTGGACGTTACATTTCAGATGTGTTACGAACCGTTGCTCTACCCATCATTCGATCCCTGCGAAACCGTACATTTGAGCAGGATAATGCACGACCGCATGTTGCAGGTCCTGTGCGAGTCTTTGTGGATACAGAAAATGTTCGACTGCTGTCCTGGCCGGTATTTTCTGCATATCTCTCACCAATTGAAAACGTCTGGTCAATGGTGGCCGAGCAACTGGCTCGTCACAATACGCCAATCACTACTCTTGATGAATTGTGGTATCGTATTGAAGGTGCGTGGGCAGCTGTACCTGTAAACGCCACCCAAGCTCTGTTTGACTCAATGCCCAGGCGTATTAAGGCCGGAGGTGGTTGTTCTGGGTACTGATTTCTCAGGATCTATGAACCCATAACGCGTGAACATGTAATCACATGTCAGTTGTAGTATAATATATTTGTCCAATGAGTACCCATTTCTCGTTTGCATTTCTTCTTGGTGTGGCAATTGTAATGGCCAGTAGTTTAGTACAGTGCAGCACAACACAGTGATAACTGAAAGAAATACGCAATGAGACGAACAGAGGTCGTGCAGTGGATGTCACCACGGAAGCCAATGTGTGCTGTGCTGTGGCTCGATGCTGGGCACGAGGCTGGCAGGCAGTTGTTGAGGTGGGACGTTCCTCCCCTCCACAGTGACGGGTGGAGACTGACAGGTGGTCGTCGTTGCACGTGGTCGTGCTGCGGCACAGCCCGAGGCATGCCACACGTGCCCGGCGGCATCTGAGTTGGGTGAACAAGCGGCCCAGTCCTCTCGTTCCGAGAGCTGCTCCACCCGCAGAGTTCGATGCGGTTGCACACTGTCGTCCTTAGGAATGAAGTGAGGGCGGAGTGCTCATTTGGAAAGAAGCATGTGGGGAAGGAGCACAGTGTCACAGTGTGCTGGGAGGTCAGTAGGTCCGTGAAACGTAACGCCTCTCCGCACCTTAACACCTGGACCACCACAACGATCGTGTTCGACAGTGCCGGGTGTACCCTCACGGGACGAGAGGAGGGAAACATAGTGCTCCCACTCACGAAATTATGTTTTTGGTTTTGGTCCCTTAACAACGACGTATTGCATTTCAACCGCAAGGAAGTCCTGTATCCAGTCACAAATCCTGCCGGCACGCTCGTATGTTGTTCGCTAAACGTCTCTGTGGAGCAGTATCAAATGTCTTACGGAAATCGAGGGAGACAGCAGCAACAACGTGGGTAAGACTGACGACCGTGTTGCGCCACAAAATTTTTCACTTTTCCTTTCTGAAGGAAGTTTTACATTTCCATTTCCTTTGCTATTATACAGGTAGACGGATTCAGGAATTCTGTCGCCTATTATTTATTATGCGTATATGCAGGCTGAAGCGACGAATGAAAATTTGCACTAGACCGTGGTTCGAACCCGTGTCTTCCGCTCAGCAGGCAGACGCTGGTCTTGCACTACAGCACGGACGACTCCCTCCTCAATTCAAATTCCCATGCACGCCTCATGCCACTTGGTGTTCCTCCTAAACTCGAACAACATTGCTCACGCTCTCGAACAGTATTGGAATTGCATCTCAAATATAAAGAAATGGAGGATCCTCCGTGGTAAAAATTGTCATTCGTAAATTTCCATCCGTAGAATACATCATAGATGTTTGAGAATTTGAAAGGTCTCCGGAACCACAGTTTCATTTGATCTATTATTTGGTGGACACCACCAGTTTATTGTATAATTTTCCACTACACCAGTAAATCGCATTTGATCTATTATTTGGTGGACACCACCAGTTTATTGTATAATTTTCCACTACATTAGTAAATCGGTTTGTCTTTTTACTAATACCAACATTTTGCCTGAAGTGACGAGTAAATATTATAAACTTACGTGCCATGGACCAGAAAAGCCTTGGTGCATTTACTTATACCTAGGTCTGTGCCTGTACACAGCGGCCGGGGAAGTCGGCTGAAAAGTCACAATAACATTACAGTTCGCATTATGACCAGTCGCCAAGGGTTGAGTACTCCAGTGAAATACCTAACTACTTAATTAAACCTTATTACACCTACACTGCTAACGTTGTTAGAAAAGCAAAAGTCAGCATGTCTAATACGCTGCTGGTTGTAACACACGAGTCCACAAAAATCTAACAGTTCCAACAGAAACATATACGCGTCTGAAGTTTTGCGGGCAGAAATGAGTTTGGGCACCGCTACAACCAAGACGGTACACGACTCCGCTTTGTCCAGTCCGCCAAGCGCACGTGAAAAGTCAAAGACGCCACGTCTCGGCCAGAGTCGAGATTCGTGCCGCCTGCCTACGACGTGAGTGAGTGGGAATTGTGCACAGCTGCCACGTTCTGCTGGCCGATCACAGGGCCACCATTCCTCCCCTCCCCACTCCTACTTTTCCTCTTATCTTTCAATATCTGATTATTCAACTTTCTGTTTGCGGATTTCTGACACTCTCGTCTCCATCCACTGCTACTTCTTCTCTCTTCTAAACGCTAGTTTCAATTATCGGTCTGTTACTCAAATTTTGTAATTTACGCTTGGCACCCGGCCTTTGCTAACCAACACTCTGTAGGGCCGTTGTGTGTCCTCACTGCGCGCAGAAACCCACCTGCGGCAGTTCTGTGTCCTTTTCGGTGGTCACTGCCCCGGAAATTGCCGTGCCTGATCTGCCAGTGGCACAACTTGGCATTCGGGAGCCCGACTCGCTCAGTGCAGCAAAACCCTGCTCATATACTTCATCTGCCTGGCTCCTATAAAGTATTTTAATAGCTGCGCTATGAGATCGTATCCTTACAATATTCTGCAATAGAGAGGAGCATCTCTCTCAGTTGACAGGACACTGGAGCCTAGCTATCGCATCTCCAGCCTTACAGAGCATTAACCGCACGGTAATAACTTCGTACGATTTATGCAGTTTCGTTTCATATTGCACAACAGAAACGCTGAAATCTTTGGGATTTATTTCCACACACTTCTACTTCCAATGCTGAAAATTATAATGAACGTACTTAAATGTTTTTGTACGTCTATAACGAGAAAAATGGTTCAAATGGCTCTGAGCACTATGGGACTTACTTTCTGAGGTCATCATTCCCCCTACAACTTAGAACTACTTAAACCTAACTAACCTAAGAATATCACACACATCCATGCCCGAGGAGGGATTCGAACCTGCGATCGTAGCGGTCGCGCGGTTCCAGACTGAACCGCCTAGAACCGCTTGGCCACACCGGCAGGCTGTAACGACACTCTTATAGCATCCAACCAGCCTCTAGATGTACTTATTGACACTGCCATTCCGTATTTAGCAGCAAACTGAATTTATAAAACACAACATGGACCTTACGTTCATCTCTTGCAGATATCGTGAGAAAATAATGAATTTGTGAAATTTGGTGTAATATATTGCTTTCGATACTTGTTACCACATTGCCAACGTAAAAATGAAAACGTAGCTGAAAGTGAACATCCAGATCGAATTAGTTGTTGGTGAATAGCGCATCCAGCCACAAATACTTTTAAATTGTTTTATTTCAATACCACAACCGGATCCCGGATACCATACTCATCTTCAGATGGCTAACATCTCCACTTACATTGATGTTTTGATCAACAGTATGTCGTGAGCTGCTGCACTGCACAAGAAGATATGAATATTTAGAGCCACTTGATTAATATTTAACGAGGCTCTTCCACATCCAAAATTACGAATTCTTAACCTAATATTAACGTACAGTTGTAAGAACTAATGTTTTACTAAATTTATAAAAGGTCTTCAGGAAACAAATATCTCTATAATTTGAGCATTAACACCTGGTGAATGTGAGGAAATGCAGAGAATTTTGGTATTTCCGTTTGCTGGACTGAGTATTGCGAGGATCGTAACAAGTCGGTAGTAGCCGTACGGTTGCCGAGACAACTTGAATGGCAAGCAACAAAGAATTAAGTGATTAATTGTAGACAGTTCTTTTCACTTTGCAGTTACGTTAACAGAAAATTACGGCTTAGACAAGACACTACATTTGTTCCAGAGTAAAGAATGGAAAACAATAATAAGCTAACAGTTCTGTAGTAGGGTCGGCGAGAGCGGATTCCTGAGAGTCGCGGATCTACCTCAACCAGTCAAGTAGAGTGATTCTGTGCACGTCTCTACGGCAGCGGCTCAGCGTTGTGGCAGTTCTGCAGGCGACGTTTTCGCCTGCTGCAATCTACACTTCGTAAATGAAAGCTGAAAAAAGCACTGCCAAATGTTAAGGATCAATTTTCGGCGATTGTACTACTGGTATATTTTACCTCTCGTGCTGTCAGTAATAAAGTCGATTGCTCAACTAGTCTAATCCCCCCAACAGTTAGAGAGACGCGGGTGATGACATACAGATAGCGGCAGTTTCCTCATAGCACGAATCGAATTGGGCAGGAGAACCTAATATTAACACGAAATACCAGCTACCATTCACTATATCGTCGATTACAGGTACCCATCGAGAACACACCTCCACTCCGGATTCTACGTTGCCTCATGTGGATACAGTTTTGGACTACAACATTTGTAGTCCTGTCTTCCTCAGTTACGTGTAATATGACGGTATATTGATAATTTTTACTTATGGACCGTCTGACAGCAACTGAATAAAACACAATTTTAGTGTCATACGCGTTTCGCCTTTATTTTCTGCAAGGCATCATCAGTGGCAGATTGCGTGGACAATTTCTTACACATTACGCTCCTGTTGCATATTTAGTGTTGTTCTTGTTCTTTGAATGCCAATTTGTGGTTTTTTCCCCATATTCCACAGCACTATGAATTGAACGCTTGTTTCAATGCAATGTTTTGGTGTCTGATACAGAAACCAAAACGTTGCATTGAAACAAGTGTCCAGTTCATAGTGCTGTGGAATGTGGGCAAAAAAAACACAAATTGGCATTCAAAGAACAAGAACAAGAACAACAACACCAAATATGCAACAGGAGCGTAATATGTCAGAAATTGTCCACGCAATCTGCCACTGATGATGCCTTGCAGAAAATACAGGCGAAACGCGTATGGCACTAAAATTGTGTTTTATTCAGTTGCTGTCAGACGGTCCGTAAGTAAAAATTATCAATACACTGTAAGTTTTGGACTTTCTCGAACACGCTCTAGTATCTTATCGACGATGTTGCTTCCTGCGTATTACTTTCTGTAAATTGATATAAAGTGCTCATAGCTCTTAAGGTATGTATTTTACATCCTTTTTTTTTTTTTAAATTTCTTGTTTTGGTCCATACCATCTCATCCAAAAGCATGGAAAGCTAAAAGACTGCACCAAAAGAGATTTGTTTCACAGTTCGAAGGTGAAGTAGTTCTCATAGACAGTAAGGTATGCATTTTAGAATCCATGTTTATAAGACTTTTTTTGTTTCACATCCATGAACAAAATGGTACTACCCGTTTCGACGAGAGGTCATTATCCAGCACAAATTTTTGTCACCAGCAGGAGCTGTCCAATCACAATACTGCGACCACCTATCAAAAGCGTAAATAACAGATTTTTGTAGCGCGGAGCGCAAGACGCGCAGAAGTCGAGTCAGTGACGTTCTAGAATTTCAATAATTCAAGAACAGTCTTAATTGCATTTATTATTGTTATAATAGCGCAAACCGGTTTCAACCCGACGTAGGGGTCATCTTCTGGGCGTTTACACCATTGGTCGACTGCTGGTGGTGTCACTCCTGTCTACATAATGGCAGGAAACTATCACACTTAGAATAGTTTCCTGCCGTTACGTAGACAGGAGTGACACCATCAGCAGTCGACCAATGGTGTAAACGCCCAGAAGATGACCCCTACGTCGGGTTGAAACCGGTTGGCGGTATTATAACAATAATAAAAGCCATTAAGACTGTTCTTGAGTTATTGATTAATCATACTATTCGCTGCTTCTCTCCACAACCATGTTGTCCAAAAAGTTGTAGAATGTACCGACAGGGATGCAGGGCCACGCGGACCCAGCGCTGTGGCCAGCTGGGCTGTGTTTCTCGGTTGAGGAAACGTGGTGCGAGGTGCCCGACAGAAGTGGTCCTACAGGTTTCAGATTGGATTTAAACCCGAGACGTTTGGTGGGCAGCGGAGTAAGGGAAGCTCATCCCGAAGCTCTTCGAACGGTGAGCGTAAGACGCGAATCGTGCGACGCATTACGTTGTCCCGGTGGAAGATGGCATCGTGACGAGCAAAAACAGACTGCATTGAGGGTTGGACATGGCCCCAAGGATAAATGCGCGTGCTCGTGTTGATCCATTCCAGACTGACGAGATCACCCGTGAAGTGCCTACTGTTCTCGGCCCTTCCGACAGCTGTTGCAGGCCGTTTCCTCCCTGAGGTTTCACGCCATCTGGGCGGTCGGCTGCTCGACTAGTGCGCGCATAGACTTACTAAATAAAAACTAGCGTCGCGTCCCCACACTGAGCGTGACAGAAGCCGCCATTTGCAGGGAAACAGTGCGTAAGCAGGGTTCGTTCGTGTGCTGCTTTTAGTTGTAACAGTAAGAATGGAAGCAAGACGAAGACGGAAACAATGTTACATTTCACCGGTCAAACATTTCTGGTTGTTTGTTCTTTCTATTACTTGTATATAGTATTTTCATGGAGGAATAATACATCATTATCGTTTGTTTTTGTTTAGAATTCCCCTTACAAACGATTTTCTAAATCGGATAAGGATAGCTGCTACTCGGAGAGAGAGCTTCCAACCGACAGCAAATCATTTGCTGTGCTCTCTTCGTTTTGAAGAGAATTGTTGCATTGAAAATTATGTAAATAGACGTCAACTGAAGGACGATGCGATATCGACGGTATTTGGATTTCCAACTCATTTGAAAAAGGTATAGTGTTTGCAGAGCGAATTAATGCAAATACTAAATGTAGGTGACAGCAGATTGTTCAATAGCGTAACCTGACGTCTATATTTATACCTTATACTGTATCTATTAAACTTTCTGCTACAAAAATTGCAAGTTACATAGGGAAAAAGTTGCAGTGTTAGATTACACACAAACGTACTTTGTTGCATGTCAAGTACTTATATTGTATTTGCATATAAATTACTAAAAACACTAACAGGGTTAATGTACTAAGTCGAAGTGAATGAAGAACTAGGCACATGATAGGTATTTAGATTTTTAATCAAATATATATTAAGTATGAATCAGAGATGGGTCGAATAACTGCGTTTAGATAATTAACATGTGTTGTCACGTGGTGATTATGTTACCTAAATGGTCAAATATTTGATCAAATGTTGCAACCACTTTCCGAGGTGCTATCAGTGTTAAAAACTAATGTGCGACTGAAATTCCCACGGTATTTAAAGTGATATGGGTTATTACAATTAATCACACCAATATCCGAGTGTAGGCAATACTGTGATAAACAAAAGCAAGCGTGCAAAATATACACAGTAGTCGGCAAAAAGAAAACAGGACCTGAAGGGAAAATTATGTGAATTAAATAATAATCGTAGTGTCTGCTACTTTAAAAGTTTCATGTAATTACCTAATGCAAATAGCTCGATGTAAACTCGCTCCACCTTGTCAGGAAAGAGCCTTACATTCTTAAATTTCGCGTCTCTATGCAGGCGTATTTCGGAAATTAGGAAACTTCATTCATTTTAAATAGACTCGAATACTCAGTATTTTTTTAAACAAACATGTGTTTAATTTGTGCTTCAATTTGCTCTTGTTACGTCTCATATACTTCAAATCACAACCGCAGTACTAGGATTCATCCCTGCAAATGGCGGCGACCAGCTGCTTCAATTGGGTGATAGTTGCCTCGCTTCTCCGCTACGGTGTGGTAGCGGCTTGAGTGCGCGCCCGCGCGCTCGCAGCCGTCCTTCACAAACGGCTGTGGTGGTCCACAGTTGCCTAGGCGCCGGTTACGGATAGCGCCATTTTGCAGTCCACGGTATACTTTAACCAATTTACAAACTTATCTGCTTTGGAAATACTTCCTCCCTTGGCCCGAAAGCCAATGATCATGCCCATTTGGACGCCAGGTCACTCCGTTCCCCCATTAGTAGAACGGAGGCACTGCTTCCCGCGTCCGCAGCAGACACTTTATGTACCGTCCACTGTCAGTGCTTCCAATTGCCGCCTGGGAGTGATTACTGGACGTTGGAATCCAACACACACGGTCGTCACATTAGTATATACACTACTGGCCATTAAAATTGCTACACCACGAAGAGGACGTGCTACAGACGCGAAATTTAACCGACAGGAAGAAGATGCTGTGATATGCAAATGTTTAGCTTTTCAGAGCGTTCACACAAGGTTGGCGCCGGTGGCGACACCTACAACGTGCAGATATGAGGAAAGTTCCCAACCGATTTCTCGTACACAAACAGCAGTTGACCGGCGTTGCCTGGTAAAACGTTGCTGTGATGCCTCGTGCAAGGAGGAGAAATGCGTACCATGATGTTTCCCACTTTGATAAAGTGGGCCTATCGCGATTACGGTTCATCGTATCACGACATTGCTGCTCACATTGGTCCAGATCCAATGACTGTTAGCAGAATAGCGAATCGGTGGTTTCAGGAAGGTAATACGGAACGCCGTGCTGGATCCCAACGGCGTCGTATCACTAGCAGTCGAGATGACAGGCATCTTATCTGCATGGCAGTAACGGATCGTGCAGCCACGTCTCGATCCCGGAGTCAACAGATACGGACTCTTTGTAAGACAACAACCATCTGCACGAACAGTTCGATGACGTTTGCAGCAGCATGGACTGTGAGGTCGGAGACCACGGCTTCGGTTACCCTTGACGCTGCATCACAGACAGGAGCGCCTGAGATGGTGTTCTCAACGACGAACCTGCGTGCACGAATGGCAAAACGTCATTTTTTTCGGATGAATACAGGTTCTGTTTACAGCATCACGATGGTCGCATCCGTGTTTGGCGACATCGCGGAGAACGCACATTGGAAGCGTGTATTTGCCATCGCCATACTGGCGTGTCACCCGGCGTGATGGTATGGGGTGCCATTGGTTACACGTCTCGGTCACCTCTTGTTCTCATTGACGGTACTTTCAACAGAGGACGTTACATTCCAGATGTGTTACGACCCGTGGCTCTACCCTTCATTCGATCCCTGCGAAACCGTACATTTCAGCAGGATAATGCACGACTGCATGTTGCAGGTCCTGTACGGGCCTTTCTGGATACAGAAAATGTTCGACTGCTGCCCTGGCCAGCACATTCTCCAGATCTCTCACCAAATGAAAACGTCTGGTCAATGGTGGCCGAGCAACTGGCTTGTCAGAATACACCAGTCACTACTCTTGATGAACTGTGGTACCGTGTTGAAGCTGCACGGGCAGCTGTACCTGTACACGCCATCCAAGCTCTCTTTGACTCAATGCCCATGCGTTTGTTCTGGGCAATGATTTCTAAGGATCTATGCACCAAAACTACGTGAAAATGCAATCACATGTCAGTTCTAGTATAATACAGTTCTTCTTGGTATAGCAATTTCAATATCCAGTAGTGTATATGGAATATTTGTTTTATGCTATAGTATTTATGTAACACCTGCTATTAACAAAAATGTATACTGGAAAATTATTTACTTACATTGTGGCAGCATCACCTGCTAGAATGTCAGTTTTTTGTTCGATTCCCAAGTTTCAAAAGTGCGGACATTCTCATGTACACCTAACTTCCAGAATTATGTTTCTCTCGACAGTTACGATTGCGGTCACGAATAGTCGACCATCGGTACGCTTGCCCTCTGTGGGAGACCTTGGCCGCACCGAGCTGAGGCTGTTTGCTTACTGAAGACCCGGCTTCCAAACAGCCGCGCACTCTGCAAGAGGGCGGGGCGGGAAGGCGAGGCGACGCAAATATTTTCGCACTCCGGAGAGAGTCTCGCACAGAGGCGCCGCTGTGAGCTGAGAGAGTCGCCCAGCTATTTCGGCTCTCCCAACAAAGACCGGTCGGCTCGTAGTGACGGACAAACGTGCGGCAGCCACTGGCACCGAACCCAGCCCCGCGAGCCTCAGCGCTAGACGCCGCTCGGGCTAGCATCGTGTCTGCGACGCGTGTCTACTCTCAGTGGCAGAAATGTTGGTCGCCTGTCGCGCACTTCAGGGACACTCGAAAGGTGCTCAGAGAGGAGGCGCCGGTGCACAGGGAGGCCGCATCGTCCACTGCGTTCCCACACAGCACACCGGGACGTGGAATGACCGGCGGATGGCAGTTGACCTTAACTGTAGCACGAGGCGAGTAAACAGAGAAAACAAACCTCGATATCTACTCGAAGATCTTCACCACACACTGGTATACGACGACGAGCATCTGTCAGAGCGATCTAGCGTGGAGTGAACTCACAAACGTATCCGGAGTAGAAATGTGAGGGTAGGGGAAAGGAGAGATGAAACGATCAACCCTATCTGGTACGAATCCCACACTGCTGAGCAGTATTCAAGCAGTGAACGAACAAGTGTACTGTAACCTACTTCCTTTCTTTTCGGATAGCATTTCCTTAGGATTATTCCAATGAATCGCAGTCTGGCATCTGCTTTACCGACGATCAACTTTATATGATCATTCCATTTTCAATCACTCCTAATGCGTACTCCCACATAATTTATGGAATTAATTGCTTCCAGTTGCAGACCTGCTATTTTGTAGCTAAATGATAAGGGATCTTTCTTTCTATGTATTCGCAGAATATTACACTTGTCTACATTGAGATTCAATTGCCATTCCCTGCATCATGCGTCAATTCGTTGCAGATACTCCTGCATTTCAGTACAATTTTCCATTTTTACAACCTCTCGATATACCACAGCATCACCCGCAAAAAGCCTCAGTGAAGTTCCGATGTCATCCACAAGGTCATTTATGTATATTGTGAATAGCAACGGTCCTACGGCACTCCCCTGCGGCACACCTGAAATCACTCTTACTTCGGAAGACTTCTCTCCATTGAGAATGACATGCTGCTTTCTGTTATCTAGGAACTCTTCAATCCAATCACACAATTGGTCTGATAGTCCATATGCTCTTGCTTTGTTCATTAAACGACTGTGGGGAACTGTATCGAACGCCTTGTGGAAGTCAAAAAACGAGGCACCTACCTAGGAACCCGTGTCTATGGCCCTCTGAGTCTCGCGGACGAATAGCGCGAGAATCGTAAGGAAGCAGACTCGACGCACGAACAAGGCGACGCCAGTTGCTACCCTAGTCCGAGCAATCGCTGAGTACTGTCCTTCGGCCTGACATGCTTACCAAGTAACACTAACAGCGGTGATAGCGACGATTCAAAGAGAACTTGCACTGCAATTTCTTCAGGAAGATACGAGAAGAGCGTTCAGCATCTTAGTCACCAAATTCCGAAAGATAAGGACTCAACTTCGTTGTTGTTGCTCTCAGTCCGAAGACTGGTCCGGTGCGCCTTGTCACTATGCAGCGAGCTGTTCAAGTCTATTCATCACCACCGCAACCTACAAGTATCCGCGTGCTTACTGCAGTCAGCTTTTGACATCTTATTAAGTTTACCCATTCCCCATACCCGTCGTCTCGACCTTCTGGCCTCCAATACCAAAGTGAGTATTCCTTTATGCCCGACTGTGTGTTGTATGTACCGATCTCTTCGTTTATCAAGGTTGTACCATAAATTTACTTCCTCGGCAGTTGTATCCAGTGACTCTTCATAAGCTACCCCAACCTTCATCATTCTTCTGTAGCACCACATTTCAAAAGCTGACTGTCGACTCTGAAGTTGATCGTCTACGATTCACTCCCGTACACGGCTGCACCCCAGACAAATAGATCACAAACGATTTACAGATAGTTAAATTCACGTTTCTCTTTCTCAATGAAGCTTTTCATGGCATTGGCAGTTTGTATTTTAAATTCTCTCTGTTTCGACCATCGTCCGTGTTTCAGTACAAATCACAAAACGTGTTACAACTTATACGTCGAGTGCCGACTGCAAGACTAAAATTGGTGCTATTCAGGAGTGTATAGAGTACTAATAGTAGTCTTTTATTCGCAAGCACCACCTGGAAGGGATCAGGAGGAGGCGAGGAGAGGGTGAGGATGTTAGCGGTATATCGTGTGTCCTCTGCTGTGGAGTACAGAACACACGCAGGCGCCACAGGACTAGAGGAAACGGTGAAGGCGTGCTCGAGAGAAATACTGCCTTTGCAGAGTACCAATGGCTGTCTCGGTGTAGACACCCTGCACTCAGACTTGAACGCATATGGAGTCCCTTCGTCTAGGGGGAGGCGGTGGGGGAGACCGAGACTTCCATCAACCAGTGCGACAACATAAAAAAGAAGAAAGGTTAGGGTTTGCGCTGCTGGCGGCGGTGAGTTGATTAACAGACACTAAAGAAGAGACAAACGACCATAGTCCTATCAAAGGAACGTCTCCTAGATCTGCTTTAAAAGACTTGAGTAAACAATGTGAGAAATCTGTACGTGGATATCTAAACGGCTGCTCGAACCTTCTTATTCTCGAATGCGAGTCAACTGCCCTTGGCCGCCGATGTTAATAAACGTGTATGAATGAGCTATTAGAGAGCGTCGGGAGCTGTGTAAGACTGTTTGCGGACGATGCAGTTATTTACAATAAAGTAGCAACGCCAGAACACAGTGCTGATTTGCAGAATCACCCATAGAAGCCAAGATAGACACGAAGCCCACGCCTACTACAGTAGTACAAGTTAATATGCCAACTAGCTCTCCAGATGACGAAGAAACTGAAGAAATTTATGATGAAATAAAAGAAATTATTCAGATAGTGAAGGGAGACGAAAATTTAATAGTCATGGGTGACTGGAATTCGGTAGTAGGAAAAGGGAGAGAAGGGAACGTAGTAGGTGAATATGGATTGGGGCTAAGAAAGAGGAAGCCGCCTGATAGGATTTTGCACAGAGCACAACTTAGTCATATGTAACACTTGGTTCAAGAACCATAAAAGTAGGTTGTATACGTGGAAGAGCCCTGGAGATACTGACATGTTTCAGATAGATTACATAATGGTAACACAGAGATTTAGGAACCAGGTTTTAAATTGTAAGACGTTTCCAGGGGCAGGTGGGGACTCTGATCACAATCTATTGGTTACGAACTGTAGATTAAAACTGAAGAAACGGCAAAAATGTGGGAAATTAAGGAGATGGGACCTGGATAACCTCACTATAGGAGAGTATAAGGGAACAATTGACAGGAATGGGGGAACGAAGTACAGTAGAAGAAGAATGGGTAGCTTTGAGAGATGAAGTAGTGAAGGCAGCAGAGGATCAAGTAGGTAAAAAGACGAGGGCTAGTAGAAATCCTTGGGCAACAGAAGAAATATTGAATTTAATTGATGAAAGCAGAAAATATAAAAATGCAGCAAATCAAGCAGGCAAAAAGGAATACAAACGTCTCAAAAACGAGATCGACAGGAAGTGCAAAATGGCTAAGCAGGGATGGCTAGAGGACAAATGTAAAGATGTAGAAGCTTATCTCACTACGGGGTAAGATAGATACTGCCTACAGGAAAATTAAAGAGACCTTTGGAGAAAAGAGAACCACTTGTATGAATATCAAGAGCTCAGATGTAAACCCAGTTCTAAGCAAAGAAGGGAAAGCAGAAAGGTGGAGGGAGTATATAGAGGGCGTGAAGAGTTTACAAAGCACTGAAAGACTTGAGTCGAAACAAGGCCCCGGGAGTAGACAACATTCCATTAGAACTACTGACGGCCTTGGGAGAGCCAGTCCTTACAATTATCATCTGGTGAGCAAAATGTATGACACAGGCGAAATACCCTCAGACTTCAAGAAGAATATAATAATTCCGATCCCAAACAAAACAGGCGCTGACCGATGTGAAAATTACCGAACAATCAGTTTAATAAGTCACGGATGCAAAATACTAACGCGTATTATCTACAGACGAATGGAAAAACTGGTAGAAGCTGACCTCGGGGAAGATCAGTTTGGATTCCGTAGAAAAATTGGAACACGTGAGGCAATACTGACCCTACGACTTATCTTAGAAACTAGATTAAGGGAAGGCAAACCTATGTTTGTAGCATTTGTAGACTTAGAGAAAGCTTTTGACAATGTTGACTGGAATTCTCTCTTTCAAATTCTAAAGGTGACAGGGCTAAAATACAGGGAGCGAAAGGATTTTACAATTTTTACAGAAACCAGATGGCAGTTATAAGAGTCGAGGGGCACGAAAGGGAAGCAGTGGTTGGGAAGGGAGTGAAACAGGGTTATAGCCTCTCCCCGATGTTATTACATCTGTATATTGAGCAAGTAGTGAAGAAAACAAAAGAAAAATTCGGAGTAGGTATTAAAGTCCATGGAGAAGAAATAAAAACTTTGAGGTTCGCCGATGACACTGCAATTCTGTCAGAGACGGCAAAGGACTTGGACGAGCTGTTGAACGAAATGGACAGTGTCTTGAAAGGAGGATATAAGATGAACATCAACAAAAGCAAAACGAGGATAATGGTATGTAGTCAAATTAAATAGGGTGATGCTGAGGGAATTAGATTACGAAATGATACACTTAAAGTAGTAAATGTGTTTTATATTTGGGGAGCAAAATAACTGATGATGGTCGAAGTAGAGATGATATAAAATGTAGACTGGCAATGGCAAGGAAAGAAGAGAAATGAAATTTGTTAACATCGAGTATAGATTTAAGTGTCAGGAAGTCGTTTCTGAAAGTATTTGTATGGAGTGTAGCCATGTATGGAAGTGAAACATTGACGATAACTAGTTTGTATAAGAAGAGAATAGAAGCTTTCGAAATGTGGTGCTACAGAAGAATGCCGAACATTAGATGTATAGATCACATAACTAATGAGGAAGTATTGAACAGGATTGGGGAGAAGAGAAGTTTGTGGCACAACTTGACCAGAAGAAGGGATCGGTTGGTAGGACTTGTTCTGAGGCATCAAGGGATCACAAATTTAGTATTGGAGGGCAGCGTGGAGGGTAAAAATCGTAGAGGGAGACCAAGAGATGAATACACTAAGCAGATTCAGAAGGATGTAGTTTGCAGTAGGTACTGGGAGATGAAAAAGCTTGCGCAGGATAGAGCAGCATGGAGAGCTGCATCAAATCAGTGTCAGGACTGAAGACCACAACCACTACGAAACTTTATCTCGAAACCCAGCAGACAGTCCAAAGAGATACTGGTCGTATGCAAAGCATGCTACCGGAAAGACACAGTCAATGCCTTCCATGCGCTATAACAATGGAAATACTATCGACGACATTGCTGCGAAAGCAGTATTACTAAAGACAGCTTTTCGAAATCCCTTCACTAAAGAAGACGAAGTAAGTATTCCAGAACTCGAATCAAGAACAGCAGCCAACATGAGTAAGTTACAAGTGGATATCCTCGGAGTAGTGAAGCAACTTAAATCGCTTAATGAAATCAAGTCTTCTGGTCCAGAATGTATACCAATTAGGTTCCTTTCAGAGTGTGCTGATGCAATAACTCCATACTTAACAATCGTATACAACCGCTCGCTCGACGAAAGACCCATACCCAAATTGGACTGGAAAGTTGCACAGGTCACACCAATACTCAAGAAAGGTAGTAGGAGTAATCCACAAAATTACAGGCCCGGTCATTAATGTCTGTGTGCAGCAGGACTTTGGAACATGTATTGCGTTCAAAAATTTTGAATTACCTCGAAGAGAACGGTCTATGGACACATACTCAACACGAATTTAGAACACATCGTTCTTGTGAAACGGAGGTAGCTCTTTATTCAAACGAAGTGGTGAGTGCTGTTGACAGGGATTTCAAATTGATTACGTATTTCTAGATTTCCAAAAGGCTTTTGACACTGTACCACACACGTGACTTGCAGTGAAATGCGTGCTTCGGAATATCTTTTCAATTACGTTACTGGATGCGTGATTTCCTGTCAGAGAGGTCACCGTTCGTAGTAACTGACTGAAAGTCATCGATGGAAACAGAAGTGATTTCTGGTGTGCCCCAAGGTAGTGTTGTAGACCTTCTGCTGTTCTATGTAAACGATTTGGGAGACAATCTGAGCAGCCGTCTTAGGTTGTTGCAATTGATGCTGTCGTTTATGGACTAAAAACGTCATCAGAAAATGGAAGGAAATTGCAAAAGGATTTGGAAAAGGTATCTGTATGGTGCACAATTGGCGACTGACCCTAAATAACGAAACGTGTGTGGTCATCCACACGAGTGCTGAAAGGAATCCGTTAAACTTCGGTAACACGATAAATCAGTCTAATCTAAAGGCCGTAAATTCAGCTACATACCTAGGAATATTGTTCAATCTGTATACTGAGCAAGCAGTAAAGGAAACAAAAGAAAAATTCGGAGTAGGTATTACAATCCATGGAGAAGAAACAAAAACTTTGAGGTTCGCCGGTGACATTGTAATTCTGTCAGAGCAGTTGAGTAGAATGGACATTGTCTTGGAAGGAGGGTATAAGATGAACATCAACAAAAGGAAACAGAGGATAATGGAATGTAGTCGAATTAAATCGGGTGATGCTGAGGGAATTAGATTGCGAAATGAGACACTTAAAGTAGTAAAGGAGTTTTGCTATTTGGGGAGCAAAATATCTGATGATGGTCGAAGTAGAGAGGATATAAAATATAGACTGGCAATGGCAAGGAAAGCGTTTCTGAAGAAGAGTGATTTGTTAACATCGAGTATATATTACTGTCAGGAAGTCGTTTCTGAAAGTATTTGTATGGAGTGTAACCATGTATGGAAGTGAAACATGGACGATAAATGGTTTGGACAAGAAGAGAATAGAAGCTTTCGAAATATGGTGCTGCAGAAGAATGCTGAAGATTAGATGGGTAGATCATATAACTAATGAGGAGGTATTGAATAGGATTGGGGAGAGGATGAGTTTGTGGCACAACTTGACTAGAAGAAGGGATCGGTTGGTAGGACATGTTCTGAGGCATCAAGGGGTCACCAACTTAGTATTGGAGGGCAGAGTGGAGGGTAAAAATCGTAGAGGGAGACCTAGAGATGCATTCACTAAGCAGATTCAGAAGGATGTAGGCTGCAGTACGTACAGGGAGATGAAGCAGTTTGCACAGGATAGAGTAGCATGGAGAGTTGCATCAAACCAGTCTCAAAACTGAGGACCGCCACAACACCACCGCCTACGAATTACATTCACGAATAATTTAAATTGGAAAGAATACATAGAACATGTTGTAGGGAAATCAAACCGAAGACTGCCTTTTATTGGCAGAACACACAGAATATGTAACAGATCTACTGAGGAGACTGCCTATACTAGATTTATCCGTCCTCTTTTAGAATTTTGCTGCGCGGTACGGGATCCTTACGAGATAGGATTAAAGGACTACATGGAGAAAGTTCAAAGAAAGGCAGCACGTTTTGTATTATCGAGAAATAGGGGAGAGACTGTCGCGGTCATGAAACTGGATTTGAGATGGACAACATTAAAACAAAGGCGTTTTTATTACTACCGAATCTTCCCACGAAATTTCAATCACCAACTTTTTCCTCCGAAGGCGAAAATATTTTGTTCACGCTGACCTACAAAGGAACAAACGATGGTCATAATAAAATAAGGGAAATCAGAGGCCGCAAGGAACGATATGATGTTCGTTTTTATCGCGCGCTGTTCGAGAGTGGAATAACAGAGAATTATTGTGAAGGTGATTCGATGAACCCTCTGCCAGGCACTAAGGTGTGGTTTGCGGAGTATCCGTGTAGATGTAGATAGATGAAGACACAGTACAGTTAATGTACACAGTCATAGCAAAAGGATCTGAAATAGAAATACCCAGACGCGACAAAGTTTGGGGATAAGAAATGGAAGGATCACAGGAGCTCAGTCGCAAGTAAAGCAAGTAGCAGGATTCACTTCACTGGTAGTATGCTGCGAAAATACAGTTTGTCTACGAACAAAACTGCTTACAAACCGTTCGTGTGACCCACCATAGAATGCTGCTCCTGTGTCTGCAACCCCTACCAGACAGGTCACATAGGAAATGTTTCAGCAAGGGTGGCAGGGTTCTCTGACTCGTGGCAGAGGCTGTAGAAAACCTGAACTGGCAAACTCTTGCTCCTAGACGTCAGTTACCACACGAAAGTCCACTTAGAAACTTTCAAGAATCTATATTGAGTTAGGAACCTGTCGACACATTATCTGATCAGAAATATTCGGCCACCCCTTTGAAGTGCGTTACTGAGGGCATACAGGGTGAAAAGTATTTAAACCAACAAACTCTGGGAGGTTGTAGGGGACATCAAAACAAATATTTTTTCCTAATGTCATTTTTTCCTATGAGGAGTATTTAAACTGGTAGAGGAATTAATTAAATCAACAAACACTTTTCCATTTTTTATGACCAAGAGACGACACATTAACACAACCCAATTTGAATTACAGTAGATTTTCAAAAGTGCCTCCATTGGCACATAAACAAAGTTTACCCCATGAGTATCTTGAATTATTGCTGCTGCTACTATTATCCGGGGTAGCAGATCCTCTTCTGATGCAAGAGGAGTTGTGTAATCGAGGTTGCGCATCTCTCCCCACACAAGACAGTCCAGAGGGGACATATCTGGGGATCGAGCAGGCCACGGTACAGGACCACCTCTGCCAATCCACGTTTTTGGGAATGGTTGGTCCAAGAATCGACGCACACGACGACTGAAATGTGCCGGCGCCCCGTCATGCAAGTCTGGAAATGCTCTGGCGAAAAAATTGTAATAGTCCCTACCATTTAATGGCCTAGGTAGCAGAATCAGCCCAATTAAACAGTCCCCAACAACACCGACTCACACATCAACGAAGAACCGCACTTGTTGATCAATCCGCTGTGCGGCTCCTCCGTTGTGGTGCGCTACGTAGTACGCACCGACCGCATCAGTGTAGTCACTCCAGGTGTATCGCTCCATTAGTAAACAGAGACAGTGCACTACTACACTGGTGGACAGCAGTTGCCTACAACTGAAGAGCGTAATACGCCCTCTAACAACTAAAGATCGTAATACGGCCTCTTACAACTGAAGAGCTTAATACAGCCTCCTCCGGTTTAAATAATCCTCATAGCAAAAAATATTTGTTTTTATGTGCCCTACAACCTTTTCACCCTGTATGTCACGAGAGGCGGACCTGCAAACACATATGGAGGCCGGGAGTATTGTGCTGCCAGTAGAAAAGCGGCAACTGCAGAGTATGTCTGTCAAGAGAGCTCAGCGACTTGGAATGTGGTCCAGTCGTTGGAGTAAGAAATCCACCAGGCACATTTTACTGCTCCTAACGCCACATACGTCGACTGTTGCTGATGCGACTGTGAAGGGTAAACGCGGAGGAACAATCACAGACGACCCACGACCAGACGGATGACCCTGTACTGACGGACAGAACCGTCCATCATTGTGGATGGTGCTTCTACAAAACTACATGAAGTCAAAGGAAGGAATTACTGGTGGTTTTCAGAGTGGAGCAGTCCACCTGACTCAAGCGCTGTGTGTTGCTCAATACTGCACGATAGGAACCGAATGATGTGGAGTGGCGAATCATCCTGTACCTTACGGCAATCTGACGTCGTCTGGGTCTACATAGATACTCCGTACCACTGTCATCACCTCCTTTCTTCTTCCACTAGCAAACAGAAAGAGGAAGAGTAGACTAGCTATACGCTTCCGTACCAGCCCTAGTTTCTCGTATCTTATCTTCGTGGTCGTATGTTGGAGGCACCAGAATCGTACTGCAGTCAGCTTCAAATGCTGGTTCTCTGAACTTTCTCAAAAAGCACGTCGCCTTCACTCCAGGGATTCCCATTTGAGTTCCCGAAGCATCTCCGTAACACTTGCATATTGTTCGAACCTAACAGGCAGCCTCTGAATTAGTTAGATTTCTTCCTTCAGTCCGACCTGGTACACTCGAGCAGTGTTCAAGAAAGGTCGCATCAGCGTCCTATATGCTGTATCCTTTACAGGTGAAACACTTTCCTAGAATTCTCCCAGTAAACCGAAGTCAACCTTTCACCCTTCCTATCGTAATCCTCACACTCCCGTTCCATTTCACATCGCTTTGCAACGTTACACCCAGGTATTTTAAACGACCTGACCGTGTCAAGCAGACCACTACTATATCCGAACGTTTGGGGTTTGATTTCCCTATCCATCCGCGTTAACTTACGTTTTTCTACATTTAGAACTAGTTGACATTCATCACACGAACTATGAATACGGTCCAAGTCATCTTCTGTCATCCTACAGTCATTCAAACTCGATACCTCACCGAACACCACGGCATCGTCAGCAAACAACCGCAGATTGCTGCACACCCTCACCACAAATCATTTAGGTATATAGAGAATAATAACGGTGCTGTTATATTTTCTTGGGGCACTCCTGACGATACCCTTGTCTCTGATGAGCACTGGTCTCGGGGACCCCATACTGGGTTCTATAACTTAAGAAGTCTTCGAAGCAGTCACATTTCATACGCTCGTACCTTAACAGCCTGCAATGGGGTACCGTGCTAAACACTTTCCGGAAATCCAAAAATATGGAATCTGCCTGTTTTCCTTCATACATAGTTTGCAGTATATGATGTGAGAGAAGGGCAAGTTGAGTTTCGCACGGGGATACTTCCCGAAACCATGCTGATTCGTGGATTAGCTTCTCGGTCTTAAGAAAATTTACACTCCTGGAAATGGAAAAAAGAACACATTGACACCGATGTGTCAGACCCACCATACTTGCTCCGGACACTGCGACAGGGCTGTACAAGCAATGATCACACGCACGGCACAGCGGACACACCAGGAACCGAGGTGTTGGCCGTCGAATGGCGCTAGCTGCGCAGCATTTGTGAACCGCCGCCGTCAGTGTCAGCCAGTTTGCCGTGGCATACGGAGCTCCATCGCAGTCTTTAACACTGGTAGCATGCCGCGACAGCGTGGACGTGAACCGTATGTGCAGTTGACGGACTTTGAGCGAGGGCGTATAGTGGGCATGCGGGAGGCCGGGTGGACGTACCGCCGAATTGCTCAACATGTGGGGCGTGAGGTCTCCACAGTACATCGATGTTGTCGCCAGTGGTCGGCGGAAGGTGCACGTGCCCGTCGACCTGGGACCGGACCGCAGCGACGCACGGATGCACGCCAAGACCGTAGGATCCTACGCAGTGCCGTAGGGGACCCCACCGCCACTTCCCAGCAAGTTAGGGACACTTGCTCCTGGGGTATGGGCGAGGACCATTCGCAACCGTCTCCATGAAGCTAGGCTACGGTCCCGCACACCGTTAGGCCGTCTTCCGCTCACGCCCCAACATCGTGCAGCCCGCCTCCAGTGGTGTCGCGACAGGCGTGAATGGAGGGACGAATGGAGACGTGTCGTCTTCAGCGATGAGAGTCGCTTCTGCCTTGGTGCCAATGATGGTCTTATGCGTGTTTGGCGCCGTGCAGGTGAGCGCCACAATCAGGACTGGATACGACCGAGGCACACAGGGCCAACACCCGGCATCATGGTGTGGGGAGCGATCTCCTACACTGGCCGTACACCTCTGGTGATCGTCGAGGGGACACTGAATAGTGCACGGTACATCCAAACCGTCATCGAACCCATCGTTCAACCATTCCTAGACCGGCAAGGGAACTTGCTGTTCCAACAGGACAATGCACGTCCGCATGTATCCCGTGCCACCCAACGTGCTCTAGAAGGTGTAAGTCAACTACCCTGGCCAGCAAGATCTCCGGATCTGTCCCCCATTGAACATGTTTGGGACTGGATGAAGCGTCGTCTCACGCGGTCTGCACGTCCAGCACAAACGCTGGTCCAACTGAGGCGCCAGGTAGAAATGGCATGGCAAGCCGTTCCACAGGACTACATCCAGCATCTCTACGATCGTCTCCATGGGAGAATAGCAGCCTGCATTGCTGCGAAAGGTGGATATACACTGTACTAGTGCCGACATTGTGCATGCTCTGTTGCCCGTGTCTATGTGCCTGTGGTTCTGTCAGTGTGATCATGTGATGTATCTGACCCCAGGAATGTGTCAATAAAGTTTCCCCTTCCTGGGACAATGAATTCACGGTGTTCTTATTTCAATTTCCAGGAGTGTATTTTATTCGAACTCAGAATACGTTCGAGGATTCTGCAGCAACCCGATGTTAGGGAAATTGGTTTCCAATTTTGTGGGTCCGTTCTTCTGCCCTTCTTATACACAGGAGTCACATGCGCTTCCTTCCAGCTGCTTGGGACTTTGCGCTCGGTCAGAGACTAGCAGTAAACGCAAGCTAAGTAAGGGGTCAACACTGTAGAGTGCTGTTTGATAAATGGAATTGGAAATCCATCCGGACCTTTTTTTTCAACTCCTTCAGTGGTTTCTCTACGCCAGAGATGCTTCTTACTAAGTCGTCCACACGGGAGTGTGTTACGTTGGTCAAATGACGGTACTTTTGTACCATTCCGTTGATGTTCTGCGATTTCTTAAACGTGAAATTTCAAACTTCGCCTTTCGTTTTGCTATCTTTTACTGCCACAACAGACTTGTCAACAAGTGACTGTATGGAAACCTTAGATCCACTTAGTGATTTTACATAATACCAGAATTTTCTTGGGTTCTCTGGCAGATGCTTAGCTAAGGTATGACGACGGCAGAACTAGTGTGCTTCGCGCACAGATCTTTTCACAGGCGCTCTGCCCTCTACCAACCTTTGTTTGTTGTCATTAATGCGTCCTCCTTTGAATCGAGAGTGCAACAACTTCTGCTCCCTCAGAGGTTTTTGAATGTCGTTGTCAAACCATGGTGGGTCCCTTCAATTCTTAATCCACTTATTGCCAGCTGTGAAGTACGGAAGAGGTGGCGTTACAGTATGGGTGCCTTTTCGTCGTTAGAGTGTGTCTTCAAAATGGTTCAAATGGAAGCACTGTGGGACTTAACATCTGAGGTCATCTGTCCCCTAGAACTTAGAACTATTTAAACCTAACTAACCTAAGGACATCACACACATCCATGCCCGAGGCAGGATTCCAACATGCGATCTAAGCAGTCGCGCGGTTCCGGACTGAAGCTCCTAGAACCGCTCGTCAGAGCGCGTCTCCTTGCAGCGGTTAGGGAAATGAAGAGCAGCGTCTGTAAGGTAATGGTTTTTGGACATCAACATCCCAGAAATGGATTGTCCTATCCAGTGTGCCAATCTGAACCCAACGGAGAACCTCTGGGGTGAGTTCGAATCTCGACTTTTCTTCAGTCTCTAGCGACCAAAATCATTACCTGCTTTGGTTTCAGCTCTCGACGAAGAATGGTGTGCCATTCCTCCGCAGACGTTCAGACACCTCACTGATATTGTATCCAGCAGAGCTGAAGCTGTCATAAAAGTGGAGGGTGGGAAATTAGCTTATTAATGTCCACTAACAGGCTCCCAGATACTTTTGACCACGTGGTGTATACTAAGGCCTCCTACGCGGCGGTATCACAAGGACCGCGAAGGCAAAATGAAACCGATTACAGCGTCAGAAGGGAAGTTAAGCAGTCGTTCTTCCAGCCACGTATAGGATAATGGAACGAAACGAAGCCGTAATTTATGGTTCGAAGGGAAATACCAGCTACCATGCGCTTTGATTTATTTGCAGAGTAGGGGTCCGGGTGTAGATGGCTATTGTTATAACGGCTGTATCAAGCTTCTGCTTAGTTTCACCGTTCTTAACTGGGTTCGTAACATTCGTTAACGCATAGGATCTTCAAGCAAGTGAACTGGTTAACTTGCGTGAGTTCTTGTGATAGACATGGCTATGTATAAAAGTTTCTTTGCATAGCAATTTGTGTCTGGCTGATTCCAAAGCGAATCCTGGCTCCTTGTGGAGGAGCTGGAACAGTTATGTATCTTTCTTTCGTGAATTGTACGGAACCTCAGCTTCACACGGGGGACGACAGCTCTCAGAATGAGGATCACCTTCCAGTTAAGAGACATGTGTGAATCGTGGCCGAGAGAGAAGTGCACTGGTCCCTGTACGCAAAGATCCGCGCCCACGTCGCAGTAAGCTGTTGTTCTGCTTTTGTGCCTCCCCGATGTGTTGCCAGTTGTTATTGAGTATTTCTGATGTTCTGCCACTAGCTCGGACGACGAAGTATATAGCTCGGACGACGAGGTATTTACTTTCAGTGTCTTCGGTCTGTATTACGGTGAGGTGAGGTGGAGGCCGCCACAGGTAATAGTCGTTGTCTAGTTTCCCTCATAGCAGACATCTGCACCGCAGTAGCTTTGCTGCACTTCATCAGCTACTTGCAGAAACAGAGAGTTGAAGGTCGTATTACGAGCATGTCGTCACAGAGTCGCCCTCCTACCAGAAAGCCGTGGTGTGGCCGTTACCAAAGGGCACAACTTGTACATCTACCGCCCACAGAGGATTCGGCAACATGTACGTAATTCTGTGGTTTCTCCTTCAGAATTCTACTGATGCCGTCTTACTCACAAGGCATTACAGGGTCATTATCACCTGCTTCCAACTTTTCTTTTTCATCAGTCTTCTGGAATGAGCAGAATCACCTACTGTGGCCTGCTGTTCTGACAATAAGCTTGAGTGAATCTGCTTAACACTGAATTCTGTGTCCCGTGCCTACGACACATGTGGACACAGTATCTCAAATCCGCAGCAAAATCGAATTCCAATTTGGTGAAGCTCCCTCAAGATATCAGAACTGATTCTTGAAGTAAGCAAACTTTCGATTTGAGGAACGATGGGTAGGTCAGAGACAAGTTTGTGACGCTTGCACAGAGTGACACTTGTACAAAGAGGGAGCGTGTTGACAGTTGCACGGAGCCCAGAACACTGTAGGTAGTGGACAGGGTGTTCCCGAATTAGAATACACCGTCTTGTTCGCCGCTACATGCGACATATTCTGGGGAAGACCTAAAGCCGGTTCCCCACACCAGTTCGTAGAGTGTGTGGCTTTCTCCCCTACTTCAGTACTGCAGTAGACCTCTGACTGGCAAATAATGTTTCGTGTTTTAGTGCTGAGGCAATGGAGTTCAGTGAGACCATCAAAGGTAGGCCTTTACTGATTCACAACAGGAACCAGTATATACACTCCTGGAAATTGAAATAAGAACACCGTGAATTCATTGTCCCAGGAAGGGGAAACTTTATTGACACATTCCTGGGGTCAGATACATCACATGATCACACTGACAGAACCACAGGCACATAGACACAGGTAACAGAGCATCCACAATGTCGGCACTAGTACAGTGCATATCTACCTTTCGCAGCAATGCAGGCTGCTATTCTCCCATGGAGACGATCGTAGAGATGCTGGATGTAGTCCTGTGGAACGGCTTGCCATGCCATTTCCACCTGGCGCCTCAGTTGGACCAGCGTTCGTGCTGGACGTGCAGACCGCGTGAGACGACGCTTCATCCAGTCCCAAACATGCTCAATGGGGGACAGATCCGGAGATCTTGCTGGCCAGGGTAGTTGACTTACACCTTCTAGAGCACGTTGGGTGGCACGGGATACATGCGGACGTGCATTGTCCTGTTGGAACAGCAAGTTCCCTTGCCGGTCTAGGAATGGTAGAACGATGGGTTCGATGACGGTTTGGATGTACCGTGCACTATTCAGTGTCCCCTCGACGATCACCAGAGGTGTACGGCCAGTGTAGGAGATCGCTCCCCACACCATGATGCCGGGTGTTGGCCCTGTGTGCCTCGGTCGTATGCAGTCCTGATTGTGGCGCTCACCTGCACGGCGCCAAACACGCATACGACCATCATTGGGACCAGGGCAGAAGCGACTCTCAAAGCTGAGGACGACACGTCTCCATTCGTCCCTCCATTCACGCCTGTCGCGACACCACTGGAGGCGGGCTGCACGATGTTGGGGCGTGAGCGGAAGACGGCCTAACGGTGTGCGGGACCGTAGCCCAGCTTCATGGAGACGGTCGCCGATACCCCAGGAGCAACAGTGACCCTAATTTGCTGGGAAGTGGCGGTGCGGTCCCCTACGACACTGCGTAGGATCCTACGGTCTTGGCGTGCATCCGTGCGTCGCTGCGGTCCGGTTCCAGGTCGACGGGACGTGCACCTTCCGCCGACCACTGGCGACAACATCGATGTACTGTGGAGACCTCACGCCCCACGTGTTGAGCAATTCGGCGGTACGTCCACCCGGCCTCCCGCATGCCCACTATACGCCCTCGCTCAAAGTCCGTCAACTCCACATACGGTTCACGTCCACGCTGTCGCGGCATGCTACCAGTGTTAAAGACTGCGATGGAGCTCCGTATGCCACGGCAAACTGGCTGACACTGACGGCGGCGGTGCACAAATGCTGCGCAGCTAGCGCCATTCGACGGCCAACACCGCGGTTCCTGGTGTGTCAGCTGTGCCGTGCGTGTGATCATTGCTTTTTCAGCCCTCTCGCAGTGTCCGGAGCAAGTATGGTGGGTCTGACACACCGGTGTCAATGTGTTCTTTTTTCCATTTCCAGTAGTGTAGTTGTCTATACAAACAAACAACAACTGACTTACTGGAGTTGTGTGAACTTTAAAAAGAATAAATGCAGACGAAGGCTATCCACAAAAATAAACACAGTTTTAGGGGAAGGTAGCCGTGTTTGTATTCCAGATGAAGCAGCGCAAAGTAATGGCAAAAGAAACAGGCGCTAAAGGTTCGTCAGTTTACGTTGAAAAAGTAGGACAGTTCTTCAATCGAGGCTACGACTGAGGCGTAACCATCATATAGAAGTGCGAAGCAATCGTTGCATAGAATTAGGCGAAAATATCTGGGAACTACACAACATCCCACAGATTCTGTAGGAATATTCTTCCAAGGAAATAATTTACTGATGAGTGAAGGGAGCATTTTTTTACTTGCAGATGATAACAGGGGCCGAATGACAGAAAACTGCTGTCTTTTAGCGAAAAGGGAAATGCGTAAAGCGAACCATTATCTGTGGGTGGAGCGTTCAAAAGTTCGAGCAAGCAATTTTAACAGTTGTTTATAATCCATGCCGACCTTAATAGTTCGCAGAGGAAACAAAACCATTCCAGCTGATCACGCTTTGCTGACAAATAAAAATCAAGAAACATATGAACGTTTTTTTAAAGCTATTAAATCTAATGTGCCTGAATGGAACACTGCATCTCTGATGATGGACTTCGAAACTGCCATCGTCCAAGCATCTAACAATTTGTTTCCTGCAACAGAGATTGTTGGTTGCAATTATCATTTTAATCAATGTTTGTGGAAACAAGTTCAATGTTGTGGCCTCGTTCCATCTTACAAGGGAAACGAGGAAGTGCACTGTCAAATAAGAATGTGATCTGCTCTAGGACACCTTCTCCTGGAAATGTTGGTTGATGGTTGGCTGTGTATTCAGATGAGTACGCCTGAAAACCAGAAGAACGCAGGACTTTTATGATTATTTTGTGGATCAGTGGCTCGATAACCAATATACGTCAAGAGATTTGTGCAATTGCAGTGGAAGACGCTATCGCACTAATAACGTCTTAGAAGGATGGAACTGAAGATGGGAAACAGAGAAAAAAGTCAGCAATGATGACATTCTCCTGCGCTTTCGTGGGACCTGTGGTAGTCATCGAAGACACGCTGACAGCTGTGGACCAACTACATCCCTTCATTTTTGACGTCTTCCCCGACGGCGATGTTGTCTTTCAGCAGTATAATTGTCCTTGTCTCGGAGCCAGAACCGTGCTACGGTAGTTTGAGGAGGATTGTAGTGAACTCAAGATGATGTCTCATCGACCGAATTCTAAAGTAAATTCTGTGGAACCCATCTACGTCGCTATCAGGCGGTAGCACCGTGTACGCAAATCAGCGGATCATTATTTACATTACGTATGTAAATTGTGGACAGTTGGGAATGTAGGTCTCGCGCAAAGCATGCAAGAGATAAATCCCTGCAGTCGCGCTGTTCATCTGTTTCCTCTGTGGCTCAGATGGGTAGAGCGTCTGCCATGTAAGCAGGGGACCCCGGGTTCGAGTCCCAGTCGGGGCACACATTTTCAGCTGTCCACATCGAGGTGTATCAACACCACCTGTCATCAGCTGAGGGTTTCAGTTGGTCATCATTTACGTGAGCTACATGACCTGGACGTAGACACCTCATGCTACACACATCCACAAACCTACCAACAAACTATCGGATGCCTGATATGCAGAATCAGTGATACACTTCCTTCTAAAGATGTACTAATAAGCTATGATACAGGTGATCAATGATGATGATGATGATGATGATGATGATAATGACGACGATGATTTTAGGTGAGGTACTCTCAACATCATTGTCGTCAGCGCCTTGCCGAAAAGTGAGCATGCCAATCTCATGGGAGGGGACGAAGGCTGTCTCCACATGCGGAGCAGTTTATAATGCATTAAAGTCTGCCTCCCTTCCTCACCCAGTTTATGGATGAGTCCTAACAGTTGACCAAATTTCATCACTCTTGTAACACTGGAATCAATACAAGCAAGGATGGTGGGCGGACCTCTATCGAGACTGTGGGCTGCCCTGACGTCAGTAAGTAAAACACAATTTGCCAAAATATGTTGAATTGAAAGTAGCACACCACAAACGTCAGCAAACGGTGGATCCTCCCTCCGTCATTTTTAAAGGGCTATTTCTGATGTCAACCTGGTGATCAGAACCTTCTTCCAGCGGTGTGGCTGACATGAAGCCCGACGTGCCTGTATGGCCACAGTTTGTTTTCTGTCACCTGCAACAATTCCACTGATGCATGATGTGTCTGTTAAAAATGAGATGTTGGCGTGCACTGGGATGGGATACTGACGAACAACACCATCCTAACATCCTTCCTTGGCTAGTTCGTCGGCCATGTCGTTCCCCTGTATCCCGATGTGGCTGGGTACCCAGTCAAAGGTCGCCTCCTTGCCACAGCGTTGGAGCCGCTATAAGGACTCACAGATGAGCTGAATCAACTAATCTACTGGATACATTTGGTAAAGTGGTTGTAGTGAACTAATCGAGTTGGAACAGGCAAGAAATAGCATCATAATTTGCAAATTGTTTTGGAAGACGCACTTTGAAAATGCTATCAGGGAAAACAAAAGAACAACAGAGGACACTCTTTTGGTTGGATGAGTTCGTATATAAAAAACGATAAAATTGTGATACATACTTAAAATGGAAGAAAACGAAGTTGTAGAAACGTAATCCGCAGTACAAGTTTTCTTGTGCCACATCAAGCCTAAAATTACGTTGGGCCTTAGAGGACACCAAGCTGGCAATGCATTCCATTCCTGGCTGTGTATTCGGAGATCTGATAGATACAGATCCCTGAGACAGTCAGTAGCACGTATCCTGAATGGCTTGGTCGCATTGGGGCCAATTCTTGAACAGGTTTCCACGGCTGTTGAGCCAAAACGATATTTCGTCGAATCCAGACTGGTGATTCACCAACCTCCCCACACAGACTCAGACTGGGCTAGTCTGAAAGACTCCAGTCGATATCCAAATGTCCTCACGGTGGACAGCGGTATCGGGACAAAGCTGAACGGGCTCTGCATTGTTGTCAGATCCATCCAAGATGGCAGCGATGACGTCACACAAGATGGCGGTGTGTAGACTTGGCAGTGGCGTATGACATCATCCAAGATGGCGGCGATGACGTCATTCAAGATGGCGGATTTTGGCGGGAAGATAGGTCAATCGAACTACATCCACTAACCTAAGTCACCCGACTACCACCTTTCTAGGGATTGGCGGGAAAATTACTCAGCATGCACTGGAAAGCTGGAGAGAGGAAGGAGTGTAGGCCTACTTTATTTATTCTGGAACAATTTATTTAGGGGTGTATTTTGAAAGATAGTATATTTATCACACTGATACAAAACACATGCTCTGACATGCTTGGTGTCGCGCCACACAGCCCACAGACATGTAAACTACTCCTAATTAACACTCTGCAGACATGGAAACAGCTCCTAAATTACCAAAATAATTTCAGCACAGACATGCAAAGTCCTCCTAAATAATACAGCACATTGATGTGTAGACATGCTCAGTACTCATGAACTGTCCAAACAACTCATAGCACAGCCTACAGACCTGCTCGCAAAATAATGCAGCAGACACGGGCAGTGCGCCACCCGGCGCCCCCTGCCAACTGGAGCTCACGCGCCCCCAGAAGTCAAGATATGCACCCACAGCCCCTGTCAACTGACGCAGTCGCCAGCTGCCGAGCCATGCACAGGTGCCCGTTTGGACCCCTCAAGCATGAGGTGGCCACATACTTGGTACCTGAGAAATTCCTCTCGAAATATGTGTTCACTTAAGCACAGCTGCTGACGAGACCAGACGGGGGTGAATACCTATTTGCTGAGTGCGTCGACACCGGACGCAAACCAGTGCCACCCGTAACTCTCACTCCAGTGCCGACGGCATGTGAAAGTTTACTATTCCTGGTGCGAAGACGCATAGCCGCAGTGGGGGTCCAGTGGGAGCACCGTTCACAATTGTTTTCTGCAGACGACACTTTCAGCAGTAAAACTATTTTGCACAGATCGCTAACTTGCACTGACAGTTAAACCTGCAAAAGTTGTCTTCAGACCATCAAATACATACACGACCCAGAAGAATATTGGAAGACAGGAACATATTTACCAGTGTAACTAAAATTAGTCTGACACAGATTGATGTACAGGTAATGTCTCCTCTTGACGGCTGTGGTTCTGGAACGAATCTCAGTATCTATAGCACACACAATTTTCCACGTAAAAAATCTCTCTCATACCCTTACAGCTATCGATGTGCTGAATCTATACGTCCCTCATGATAGGACACACACTCATATTCTCCGGTCATACCAGGACATAAGCCACAGTAACTTTACAGTGCAATATATACACATTTTACACAAATAGTGAGTTACCTTCCACATCCGTACAGCACCCAAAAAAATTGTGGTATGCCTACACTCACACCAACTATATATCTGGATCCTCCTCACTCCTAGAAAATTACCTGAGAAAGTCATACAATCAATGCTTCTGGAACGTGATGCATCCTGCAGAGATTCTCTCAAACAAGTGTTATGAAGGACAGGCTTCAGGCACTATGTGTGGTAATGAATGTTGCACCCACAGTCATAATGCTTCGAAAGGCATCATCGATGCGAGTTGGTGTTCTGTAATCATCATCGTAATCATGTGTTCTAGGGGTAGTCCGCTGTTAGCAGCGGTGGGGCGAGGTCGTCGCGCCTGCGTCCCCCTGTTAGCGCACCGCGCGCGCCAGTGTTTACTGTTTACCTCCCGCTGCGGCGAGTGTCACGCGTCCGTGTCTCGGTATTGCCATGGCGCACTCGTATCGCAAGTCCACAATTAAGATCACATTTCAAGCGGACTACGCAAGACCTCGAGCACTTGACGTTGAACGTTTCATCCGAGAAGAACTGCATATTGCACCTCAAGACATCATTGGGATCCACTTTTCTATAACACAAAGTGTCGTCTACATAAAAATGATCAATGAAAAGGCGTGCATTGATGTTGTGTGCCGACACGCTCGTGGACTTAAATTTAAGCATTCTGATGGTCACATAGGAACTGTCACGATCGATCACGCTGGATTAGGCCTTCGCTCTGAGGGCCTTCGAGCTGCCATTCGAAGTCCCGCCAGATGTTGTAATGACAGCTTTCAAACCGTATGGCAACGTGCTAAGCCACTTGGCTGAAAAATGGCAAACGTTTGAGACGTACCCCGTCTTAAATGGAGTGAGACAAATTAAGATTGAACTGACGAAGCATGCGCCATCCTATCTTGTAATTGGCGGCTGCAGAGCCATTGTCATGTACGACGGACAACCCCGTACTTGCGCCGGCTGTGGCCAGGAAGGACATGTCCAATCGGCATGCATTCAACGCCGACTGACTCAGACACCGGTCGGTGAAGTTCCATCCCCGGCGACGCCTACTTCACTCCCCATCACGTATGCAGCGGCTGCAACCGCAACAGCTGTTCCTGCCCAGGATCGTAGCACCATATTGCAGTCAGTGGTCGATGACCGTCTGGCGGACAGAATATCCCCCTCTACGACGCCTTCGGCAGACTTGCCTCAAGACGGTGATCAACTGTGCCACCAAGACGAGCCTAAAGAGAAAATGGAAGTAGAAACTAAAATTGTCCCGACCTCTGCCTTCCTACCAATGGAGACCGCATCAGATGATTGTCGCCCGCAATCTGACACAGAACAACATGTCCGGAAACAACGGTCCCCTCGAAAACGCAAGAAACGGCGCCATACGCCGTCCGATGATTGCCTGCTTCGGATGTGCGACCCAGACGAATATCCGGCGTCGGACGACGCTCAGGATTCTACCACCGCAACTCAACCTTCCCATCACGATGCTACGGCGGATACAATTTCTGAGCCTCGGTCTGACAACATCACTTCTGCTACTGAACATACGCGCAAGCGCTCTACTGACAGCACTAATCAACAGTTACCAATTGCCGCATCTGATTCTTGGGCGGATGATGTCGAGGATGAGCCACAGCACCAGGAGGATGCCGAAGGCAGAGATGCTCCCTCGGCTGCACCCAGCACCAGCCAACAACAGTGACTACGGCTGTATCGTCAGCCTCTGTGGGGCCGCCCCTGCCGCCCACACCTGGCCTCCTACACAACCCAGTTGCCGACCTGGCTGACCAAACATACCGTCTAGCGACGATTAACATCAACAACATACGTGCCCGACATAAACTAGCGATGCTACAGGATCTACTCAACGCAGCAGACATCGACATTGCGCTCCTTCAAGAGGTGTATGTCGCCGACTTCAAGGGACCCTATGGCTACCAGACTTGGGTCTCACATGCGTCTGCCAATGGCAGTGGTGTGGCGATCCTCCTCCGCGACGGTATATCCGCAGAAGACGTCGAGTATCTCCCTGACGCCCGAGGCATGGCTCTTACTATCCAAGGAGTCAAACTTATTAACATCTATGCACCGTCAGGATCTGGTCGACATCGCGAACGATCCACCTTTTTCGCTCATACAATCACGCCCCTCTTTATGGGCAGTCAGGACGCATTGATAATGGGAGGGGACTTCAACTGTAGCCAAGCACCTAAGGATCAGTTACCACATCATTCTCCATGCGCAGAACTTACGACAATTATAAATAATCTTCAATTGGTGGACTCGTGGGAACATGTTTGTGGCGATCGGCCCGGATTTACTCACTACACCAGCCATTCCTCCAGCCGCATCGACCGGATTTACATCTCGCGCTCCATAGCTGTGGGGACAAGAGCTGCCGAAGTTTGGCCCACAGCTTTTTCTGACCACGACGCCTACATCTGCGCTATTACCCTCGGCCGCCAGAAGATATGGCACAGCCGTGGTCCTTGGAAGTTGAACGTCGCTCACCTAGCTTCTCAGGAATGCCGCCGCCTTATAGAGAACACATGGGACTCTTGTAGCCGCCGGCGTGGCACCTACCGGTCTACACTGTCGTTGTGGTTACTCTGCGCCAAACCATCCCTCCGGAAGACCTTGATAGGCTACGGCCGAGATGTTGCAGCATGGAAGAGACATACCATGGACTTTTAATACAGCATCTTAAGGGAATGTGCAACACTGCCGTACTCACCTGCACGGCAGGTGACGGTGAACCGTGCCAAGGCACAGATCATCAGATTAACACGTTGCCACCTTGAGGGTGCGATCGTCAGAGCGCGCACTCAAGACAGAGTGGCACAGGAGGAACCGTCTATGTACCACGCCATTGCAGAACGACGGCGCCGACGCAGGACACTGATCCAAGCTATCACGACGGAAGACGGACGACGCCTTGATACCCAGCGCGACATAGGAAACGCCCTTCATGCTCACTACACTATGCTATACTCGGAACATCGACATCCCCCAGAGGTGATCGCCGAAGTCTCTCAACTCACTTATGGCTCGATCTCTCCGACAGCGGCGGCGGAATTGACTGCTGATGTAACGGAAGAGGAAATCATTGAAACAATAGAGGCTGGGGCTGCTCATAAGTCCCCGGGACCTGATGGCCTTCCTCTGGAATTTTACCGGACGTACCAACAATTGCTGGCGCCAGCGTGGACTGATATTTGCCGCGATCTTATGTCTCCCACGACGCAGATACCTGGGGCTTTCCTCGAAGGACTGATAGTGCCCATACACAAACCACGAGGCGGATCCAGGATCAGTGACTATCGGCCCTTGACCTTACTCAACAGTGACTTGAAGATTTTCACCCGGCTTCTGGCGGCACGCCTAAAGCGATCAGTACGATGTGTTGTGTCGCAGGACCAGGCATCGTTAGGTGGTGACCATAATATTCGCACTGCATTGTGCCGATATAGAGATATGATCGCGCTAGCCAAAGCTCGCCAACTGGCAGGAGTTTTGGCCTCACTCGACTTTAGCCAGGCCTTTGACAGAGTCGACCACACATTTTTGATGGAGGTACTGCGACACATGGGGTATCCGGACGTCATTGTTAATGTACTGATGCGTCTCCTACGCTGCGCGACGTCCAAGGTGTTATATAATGGCCGTCTTACGCCGCCGATACAGATCCAGCGATCGGTGCGACAAGGCTGCCCTCTTTCGGCGATATTGTACGCCCTCTTCTTGGAACCACTCCTCTGCGGCCTCCGACAACGCCTGACTGGGATGTCCCTTGGTGGACACACTTTGTGCTGTACTGCCTATGCAGATGATCTGGTACTCCTTCTACGCAATAATGACGATGTTCGTGCAGCACTGGCGTGGGTGGCGACATACGGCGCGGCATCGTGGAGCCATCTCAATCTCCACAAATCACACGTTCTGTCTATAGGCAGAGGCCTACCCGGCGAGAACGTCGCACCGCTACGACTCAGTGACACAATCCGCTGTCGTGGCATTGATTTCACATCTGACATGAAACGTTCAACAGCCCTTAACTACAGGCGTTTATTGAATAAGATGAGAGCAGGAATAAGTGACCACCGTTTGAGACATCTAGACCTCCTGCAACGGACACGATATGCTAACGTCTATTTGGCGTCACGTATCCCCCATTTTGCACAGATACTCCCCATACCACCTACCCTGGCTCACCGCATGTTGGCGGTTTTGGGATCCTTTGTTAATACGGGCATGTTATTTAAGATTCGTTACGAGTCCCTAACCCTCCCGAGGAGCAGAGGGGGTTTAGGCCTTTGTCATGTTCAAAACAGAGCAAAGGCCCTGTTCGTCAGCTGTCACCTGCAACTGTGGTGACGAAGTCCGACGTGCCTCACAAGTCTCTTACTGGAAGCCTTACGACCAATCTCACTCGCACCCCCTGTGATGATATCGGACATCCCAGCACCTTTCTTCTACATTAGCCAATTCTTCCTTGAATTAAGCTACATCCGCACTGCACTACTACCCACACGCTTGATGATGACGAGGACGATATATGCTGCTATGCAAATGAACTTGACGCCGAATGTGATTGAAAGCAAACACCCCAATACAAAGTGGCGCGCTGTGTGGCAGGCAGTGAATGCCACCACCCTTGATACTGAGGTGCAATCTGCATGGTACGTATCTGTTAATGGGAAACAGTTATGCCAGTCCCGCCTACATCGCATCCACCTCGCTGTTTCCCCCTTGTGTGCCACATGCCAAGTGATTGACACAGATGAACATCGTTTCGAATGAGGGTCGGCAAAGGACGTATGGTATTTGGTGCGTCAGATATTGGCTTTTCTCACACGCACGACTCCTGACAGGATAACTACCCGATCACTTCTTTTCCCAGATAAGATTTATTTCCCAAGAGCAAAAACGAACTCTGTGACGTGGATCAGCGGCCACGCTGTTCACTACCTCTTCGGTAATGGCGAAAAGACAGTACCCGATTTTTGGTATTACCTCAACGAACGACATTGTGCGATCGTCAAGAACCCTAAATATAGGCAATATTTTCTAATTTCCTTTGGAGCGCATTCCATAATCCGCCTCGCAGCTGGATTATCAATGACATGAGATGATAACCATAGCACCTCTTCCCAGTTCCATTTTTTTTAGGAGATTTGAACAAACAGCGGAAACAACACAGCAACGAGAAGACAGTCATCGAAAAATTCGCAGCGGGCTATAGTACGGAGCATCCTTTGTCGTAACGGGACGACTTCTATTATTCTGTTTATGTAGCCGAAGAGGAACGGCCTTCCTTTTATACATTTGTATAAAAATAAAATGAAATAAAAGTAAAAAAAGCAGAAAAACAAACCTTCCAAAATTCTTTTTTTCTCATTTTTGTTAAAAAAGTGGCTAGGATAGCTGGCAATAATAAAAAAAAGGTAGCGTCTTTGAGTCATAATCAAAACGTCTTCGGTCCCGGGTTCGATCCCCGCCACCGCCTAAATTTTGATAAATAGTCAGCATTGGCGGCCGAAGACTTCCGGCATAAGAAGTCAGCCTCATTCTGCCAACGGCCTTGTCAAAGAGGGCGGAGGAGCGGATAGAGGTTCAGGGCACTCTCTCGTCCTAGGGGTGGGAAATTGCCCCTAAAGGTGGAAGAATCAGCAATGATCAACGGCATGAGGGTGCAGAAGGCAATGGAAACCACTGCATTAAAGACACGTAACGTGTATCCACAGGACATGTGGCCTGTAGTTTAAGAAGTATCATGATGATATCTCCATTTGCAAAAAATTCCGGAATAGTCCCCCATTCCGATCTCCGGGAGGGGACTGCCAAGGGGGAGGTTACCATGAGAAAAAGATTGAATAATCAACGAAAAGATGATGTTCTACGAGTCGGGGCGTGGAATGTCAGAAGCTTGAACGTGGTAGGGAAACTAGAAAATCTGAAAAGGGAAATCTAGATATAGTTGGGGTCAGTGAAGTGAACTGGAAGGAAGAAAAGGATTTCTGGTCAGATCAGTATCGGGTAATATCAACAGCAGCAGAAAATGGTATAACAGGTGTAGGATTCGTTATGCATAGGAAGGTAGGGCAGAGGGTGTGTTACTGTGAACAGTTCAGTGACCGGGTTGTTCTAATCAGAATCGACCGCAGACCAACACCGACAACGATAGTTCAGGTATACATGCCGACGTCACAAGCTGAAGATGAACAGATAGAGAAAGTGTATGAGGATATTGAAAGGGTAATGCAGTATGTAAAGGGGGACGAAAATCTAATAGTCATGGGCGACTGGGATGCAATTGTAGGGGAAGGAGTAGAAGAAAAGGTTACAGGAGAATATGGGCTTGGGACAAGGAATGAAAGAGGAGAAAGACCAATTGACTTCTGTAACAAGTTTCAGCTAGTAATAGCGAATACCCTGTTCAAGAATCACAAGAGGAGGAGGTATACTTGGAAAAGGCCGGGAGATACGGGAAGATTTCAATTAGATTACATCATGGTCAGACAGAGATTCCGAAATCAGATATTGGATTATAAGGCGTACCCAGGAGCAGATATAGACTCAGATCACAATATAGTAGTGATGAAGAGTAGGCTGAAGTTCAAGACATTAGTCAGGAAGAATCAATACGCAAAGAAGTGGGATACGGAAGTTCTAAGGAATAACGAGATACGTTTCAAATTCTCTAACTCTATAGATGCAGCAATAAGGAATAGCGCAGTAGGCAACACAGTTGAAGAGGAATGGACGTCTCTAAAAAGGGCCATCACAGAAGTTGGGAAGGAAAACATAGGTACAAAGAAGGTAGCTGCGAAGAAACCATGGGTAACAGAAGAAATACTTCAGCTGATTGATGAAAGGAGGAAGTACAAACATGTTCCGGGAAAATCAGGAAAACAGAAATACAAGTCGCTGAGGAATAAAATAAATAGGAAGTGCAGGGAAGCTAAGACAAAATGGCTTCAGGAAAAATGTGAAGACATCGAAAAAGATATAATTGTCGGAAGGACAGACTCAGCATACAGGAAAGTCAAAACAAGCTTCGGTGACATTAAAAGCAACGGTGGTAACATTAAGAGTGCAACGGGAATTCTACTGTTAAATGCAGAGGAGAGAGCAGTTAGGTGGAAAGAATACATTGAAAGCCTCTATGAGGGTGAAGATTTGTCTGATGTGCTAGAAGAAGAAACAGGAGTCGATTTAGAAGAAATAGGGGATCCAGTATTAGAATCGGAATTTAAAAGAGCTTTGGAGGACTTACGGTCAAATAAGGCAGAAGGGATAGATAACATTCCATCAGAATTTCTAAAATCATTAGGGAAAGTGGCAACAAAACGACTATTCACGTTGGTGTGTAGAATATATGAGTCTGGCGACATACCATCTGACTTTCGGAAAAGCATCATTCACACAATTCCGAAGACGGCAAGAGCTGACAAGTGCGAGAATTATCGCACAATCAGCTTAACAGCTCATGCATCGAATCTGTTTATAAGAATAATATACAGAAGAATGGAAAAGAAAATTGAGAATGCGCTAGGTGACGATCAGTTTGGCTTTAGGAAAAGTAAATGCACGAGAAAGGCAATTCTGACGTTACGGCTAATAATGGAAGCAAGGCTAAAGAAAAATCAAGCATGTTCATAGGATTTGTCGACCTGGAAAAAGCATTCGACAATATACAATGATGCAAGCTGTTCGAGATACTGAAAAAAGGAAGGGGTAAGCTATAGGGAGAGACGGGTTATATACAATATGTACAACAACCAAGAGGGAATAATAAGAGTGGACGATCAAGAACGAAGTGCTCGTATTAAGAAGGGTGTAAGACAAGGCTGTAGCCTTTCGCCCCTACTCTTCAATCTGTACATCGAGGAAGCAATGATGAAAATAAAAGAAAGGTTCAAGAGTGGAATTAAAATACAAGGTGAAAGGATATCAATGATACGATTCGCTGATGACATTGCTATCCTGAGTGAAAGTGAAGAAGAATTAAATGATCTGCTGAACGGAATGAATAGTCTAATGAGTACACAGTATGGTTTGAGAGTAAATCGGAGAAAGACGAAGGTAATGAGAAGTAGTAGAAATGAGAATAGCGAGAAACTTAACATCAGGATTGATGGTCACGAAGTCAATGAAGTTAAGGAATTCTGCTACCTATGCAGTAAAATAACCAATGACGGACGGAGCAAGGAAGACATCAAAAGCAGACTCGCTATGGCAAAAAAGGCATTTCTGGCCAAGAGAAGTCTACTAATATCAAATACCGGCCTTAATTTGAGGAAGAAATTTCTGAGGATGTACGTCTGGAGTACAGCATTGTATGGTAGTGAAACAAGTACTGTGGGAAAACCGGAACAGAAGAGAATCGAAGCATTTGAGATGTGGTGCTATGGACGAATGTTGAAAATTAGGTGGACTGATAAGGTAAGGAATGAGGAGGTTCTACGCAGAATCGGAGGGGAAAGGAAGATGTGGAAAACACTGATAAGGAGAAGGGACAGGATGATAGGACATCTGCTAAGACATGAGGGAATGACTTCCATGGTACTAGAGGGAACTGTAGAGGGCAAAAAATGTAGAGGAAAACAGAGATTGGAATATGTCAAGCAAATAATTGAGGACGTAGGTTGCAAGTGCTACTCTGAGATGAAGAGGTTAGCACAGGAAAGAAATTCGTGGCGGGCCGCATCAAACCAGTCAGTAGACTGATGGCAAAAAATCATCACTATCGACAGAACAAGAAGGAAAATGCGAATTCGTTCTTTCCCACAGTCCTAGAATGGCACGCCGCCCATCGCGTGCTACCCCTCCTGTTTTCAACAAACACAAACGTTATCACTTCTATGTAGAGACTCCTATATCCCAACACAAAGGATGTCTTGTGAATTATTGGCTCTTATCGAATTTACCCACCGAATTACTGATGCCGTCGGTGTGGATGCACCATGCGCCTTTTCTTTTTCTTTCTGCAGATGAGACTTTCAGCGGCAAAAAACTGTTTTACACTGATAGGCATATTGCACCGACAACTAAACCTCGCAGTGTGCCCTACGTATCATCAAATACAGAAAGACTCTTACTCTGCTACACTGCTCTCCGACTGAGGACAGGAGCTTAAATATCAGAGCATGAAACTGATCTCCATCCCACGAATACATCACTGTGTACCATGTCGATGTAGTAAATGTACAGTTCGTATCCTAGGCCATTCAAAAAATCGCCCCGTTTACATCATTTGGATATATACCATGAAGAAAGACAGAACCATAGTCATACTTGTCATACCAGACATTTCCGTGCGAGGTCAGCGGTTATCCACTCCCAACAGATGACCAGAGCACCCTCAGCAGGCTGAAGTTACTCTCAGAAATGTTCTACAATTTGGGCTTGTTCCCCCTCGACACAAAAGTGTTACTGTTCCTCGTCCGGACCTGCTTCACTGCTTGCTTTTTTCTACATCTATCTCCAGACTGTTGGATTACAAGAACAAATAAATTTTCGCATGGTTTGCAGAATCCTACCAACCACTCCTGCAACATAGCTCTGAAGATGCAGACTGGGTAGAGTGTGCTCTAGACCACTGAGTAACTAGAAACTTATCCCGTCTATGACGACCTTTACGTGAGAACTCTTAAACAAATAGAGGAAATAGATATTTCGACTCGCAAATACTGATGTCGGTGATGTAACAGATTCCAAATCACCCCTACAATTTAAAAAACCAACTAAGGTGTTTCTGATATCTAGAGTTCCTCCACCTGCTAGACATACACACCACAATCTATATTCTCTCAACTAAATAAAGACGGGAAATGTGAAGAAACAGTTAACCAAGCAATTTACATGAGAGGGAATAATGGCTCAGCGCAAAAACACATCCATATTGAAAATTTCCATGCGATCACGGAAGCTATCCAACGCACACTAAATATTAGTTCACTATTCGGTCGTCTAGAGCACAACCTGGTTAAGACATTTACATTCCTACGATCCAACAGGTCTCTCCATTTGGAGGGCTTCTACCGTTAATGGGAAACCTTAATCAATTCCGCACAGGTCCCCAGCATTGCACGCGAAGCACACACAGGTAGAATCATCACCCTAAGAAATCGGTCCCTGTACTTACAACTAAATGTTACGATAGCAGTCCCAGTTGAACAGCGAAGTATCAGAAATACACCCTGCTCATGGCTGTGGCTCTGGAAATCGAAAATCAGTACCATTCTTATGATTTGACATACTCTTCCCTTTGCTATCACAGCGCTCGACATCAAATCCATACCTTCCTTTTTGCACACGCCTGATCACGAACACATACTTTATAATCCTGATGCTCAAGGTGAACCTGTCATGCATGCGCTACTACTACTACTAATACTTGACCAATAAATGATTCCACATGGCATAAAATAATACTGAGAGGAAGTCAACGATGGGTGGGCATGTCTCACAAGTTTTTCTTGCGAGTGTTACCACTGTGTCTTAGAAAGAGAGGCGTAATTGGCCCGTTTGCAACAACTACTGTATGGTACTGACACAGCGGTCTTGGTTCTACAGGTGCACTCAAGTATCCATGTTAGAAGCTATACTCGCTTTATAAATCGAGGTAGGCGTTACCTACAAATGACGTGGTTTTTCCAGATAAATACCGAGACGGTTATCGTAGGAGCGTATATTATTAGAGCAGCAGTCAGGTTACATGTAACCCACGACGCAACCTCGTCATAAAATAGCTCAGTTTTGATAGTGTTTCTGCTAAGGAATGTGGTATGAAACCACTATCTGCAACTCCCTCACGCCGCTAGATATTTCTCCAGTATGTATAACGATTCCATCTTGATACCATTTCAGAGGTTCTGCGCTATATCTACCGAGTTATAAGCGATGACTGATTGAGAAGGATCACAAACAGTAGTAGATGGTGTGCTGATTGAGGTCGTAAGAAATGTATGACTAGCTTTTCAGACCTCTAGTGTTATGCTATCTGCTAGAAATGATGTCTATTATTTGGAATGAAGTCTCTCCATTCAACCACATACCTGCATTGGATCATAGCCACAAGTGAATCCTAGTTCTGGTACTCTAATATCTCGAAACGAGACACCTTTCTCGAACCTGTCTACTACAGTAAAATTCCATGTGGTTTTAATCAGTCACTATGCATCCTGCAATTGCCACGATTTCTGCAGCATGTGATGGTTCCAATTTAAGTCAGAACTGAGCAGAAGTCAAAGAAAGTAATATCCACCACCTTCTGCAACCCACGTAGAAACACAACGACCTGAGTCAGTGCAACAAGACTGTGTTTTGACGATTCGGTGGAAATGCACGCATTGTGGTGGGTCTCCAAACCAGATACAGATACTACAGTCCGAGGCAGATACACGTCCATTCACATCTATCAGCCCAACATGCCATCATCGTTATTCTGTACCATCCAACAAAGAAAAATTAGGAACTGTAAAAGCTCCATTAACTTCTTCCGATGTAGAACTCATCCAGGTGCCATTGCTGGCACGATGACACGTAGCTGTGACGGTTGTCCAGCGCAGATAGAAAACTGTCGCAATGCTTCCCAGAATAGCATTCCTAACGGGACACTCCGTCCGTCACCAAATTTACCTGTCAAACGGCTGCTGCTGCTGCTGCTGCTGCTGCCGATGTGGAACAATCCTATTAAATATACAGTTTTTGATCCATTGCAGAGCGAGTTTACAGTTTCATCGCCTGTACTATGGGAGGGTGATCGCATCCCACAGACTATGCTGTAAATCGCAAGAGATGCTTCCTGTAACCCTGTGTCGTTGTTTGAAACATTGTTTTCTAACCCGTGTTGTACACTGCCACACATTTTCTTTTTCTGCTACGACTTCAGGTTCTAAAATGACATTAACACGCTCTGATCCATTGCCTCTCGCAGAAAACTAGACATCGCATGGTGTAAATAAAGTCTTTACTGCACCTACCATAACACGCCACAAACACGGATGATTTTAAATAAAAGAGAGCTACAACATAAGGAAAATGGAAGAGTTTTGCGGCATTGTGGATGGTTTCCAAACTACAGTCCTAAAGTGATTCACGAGCTCTACATTTAAACTCATCTGTCATAGTCGTGGAATAGCTGATAACTCTACATTCCGTTTCGACTAATTCATCGTATTGCAGTCATGTACGCGATCACAGTTTTGGTGCTGTCCACCGAAGAGGGTGTTGCCCCTCCACCAAGACTCTCCAACTCAAACAAGCGATGTCAGTGGATCATTATGCGTTTAGCAACAGCATGCCAGTGGACGGACAGGGTGTAAAAAGACACCATCGATGTACTCTAATAATAAGCATCACAGGTGATAGTGTGAACAATTTTAGCAATTTTAGAGTAATTTCAACCCCGACCAATGATGCAACAGCATGTTTCCCAATTTCAGTATCATAGCTAAGCCACCTGTTCTCCACTTTGCGAGTATCATTGCGAATGTGGATAGGCGACTGTGCAGTACATGCATTCATTTTTAATTCTAGAACACATACACCATCGACGTATATCAGACAACGCTCTACATATTTCTGACACCTCGAGCACAGTGCCTACTTTTCGATCTATATGTGTGCGTATGGGAGTCACAGCGTCACTGACGAAACCGCCCTGCAGCACCATTACCGATTTAATCTGCAACCGACCAGAATTAGGCCACAGCACTCCACGTCTCGTGAATGAATGGAGCTTGCCGAGTCCTCACGCATCCAAGTGCACAAGATTTCTCGAGATGCACCTATGTCGAGGAGGTTAGAGCTCCTTATCGATGTATAGTATCAGATTTCAAATTGTCGTAACAGCAGATTGGTTAAGAAGAACAAGAAACGGATCAATTTTATACACAATGAAGCTCCAGACTAATGGATTTCGACGCATTTTTAGGTAAATCAACCAAGCTATCGACTCTAAAGTATTGTTCTAGTGTCAAGGATCAGTACCTGGAAGGTATTCGTAAGAGAGAACATAAACACACGCACTCCTAAGGCTACAACGCTCTGCACTTTAAACGGGCTATAATGTTAGATTTCTTGCGTTTCCGACAAATCAGTCGTTATTACCTCAATGTAAAAAATATATTTCAAGTGGATAACATACATCCATCTTCCCGGTTTCTCTACGATAAACTATGTTATCGAACAGTTGAACGAAAAAACTACTTCCATAAAACATTAGCTCTGTATCGCCGTCTCCAGTAGAATTTAAGTTATCAAGGATGGAATGTTCGAATGTGTGTGAAATCTTATGGGACTTACCTGCTAAGGTCATTAGTCCCTAAGTTTACACAATACTTAAGCTAAACTGTCCTAAGGACAAATACACACACCCATGCCAGAGGGATGATTTGAACCTCTTCCGGCATCAGCCTCACAGTCCGTGACTGCGGCGCCCTAGACCGCTCGGCTAATCGCGCGCGGCAAGGGTGGAGTGGTAGTGCCTGAAACCACTGGGAACGGCTCTGGTGACCTCGGGATTCGAGCAGGCAGACGAGGCGGCGATTGAGCATACGTTCAAGACTCTTACCCATACAGCTGATACGGGCTACACTTCGGTAACTGTTAGGGGCGCTACGGTGCCTGTCTGGTTTCGTTGATGGAATTAATAGTCCTTCCTTCCCAGTCATGGGGTACTGTCAATCAAACCAGGCACAGGTGACAGATCATGGCTTAAGGAATCTCATCAGATCCTGGAGCAACGTCTGACAGCAGAGCTGATTCCACTTCCCACACGGAGAATGGAAGGCTGTAGACTTCCTCATTATGCGAGAAGAAATGGAGCTTTCTCCACAGACATATGAAACACATGATACGCTGGAGTTGTCTGGATGACGCAGTGAACGTAAAAAAGTGTTCAGCCAAGACCTCAGCCATGTTTTTAGGCGCATCCACCACGACCCCATATCTCGACCAGGCCTAAGGGGATAGGTACTGCCCTTACCTGAAATCCGCCTTACTGATTCCCAACTTGCACAGTGTAAGTGGATCGATTAATGGAAGTCGTGAGTACCTTCCAGGAATCCTTTTTCCGTTCTTTTATCACTCGTCTCGTATATGCTCTCAAGGCATGAAGGTATTCTGCAGTTGGATGGTGTTCGAAGTTCTGTAGAGATGTTCGTCTGGCTTTGGTTGCCAAGCGACAGTCGTCATTCCACCTAGGTACAGGCCACTGTCTGAGGTGGTTACCACACCGGGGGATGGACTCTGTGCCAGCCCGTTCGATCTCACAACTTACGCACACCACAGCCTCCTGTGCACAATCCTTCTGTTAAAAAATAATTTGTCGGCAGTACTGCAACCAGTTCTCCCTTTGAATCATCCATCTTCGTGGTCTACTGTCAACCACCATCCGAGTCAGCAGAGTATCCACACTGGGAAGAGGTCACTTCAAAGTAAATCAGTAGCCACTTCCCACTGAACCGAGTCTGGAGCGAAGACGAAGGCCAGAGTGAGTGCTGTGCTAGATCACACGATGCAAAAATCCAACTCTAAGAAACGGAGTTGTACGATGTTTGCTTTGCTTGTGGCATGCACGTATTAAGACCAGGGTCAGACTGAACACTTGTTGCCAATTTGTTCGAATGTGCCTGTAATAAACGCAATTTGTGTACAATGGCGTACAATGTTGGCAGTTACGATGAATGTGATCTCAAACTGAATCCGTATTCCTAGATTTACGAAAGGCTTCCAATACCGTTCCCTACTAGCGACTTCTAATCCGTGTGGCTACGGAATATCGTCGCATTGTGCGACTGAGTTTGTGATATCCTGTCACAAAATTCGGAAAATCATCGAGTGAAGTGATTTCTGGCGTTCTGCAAGGAAATGTTACAGGCGCTCTGTTGTTTCTAATCTATATAAATGATTTAGAAGACAATATGAGAGGCAATCTTAGATTGTTAAAGAGGATGCTGTCATTTACCGTCTAGTGTACTGTAACGCCCCAAGGACAGAAAATCCCATTTTATGGATTTTGTGGAAACTTAAAGTACGGAAGTGAGTCATCTTTACAGTGACGGCAACTATTGAGAATAAAATCTACACTGGTAATATTTTGATTAACACCTATATTATTCAAATATTGAGAAGAGCCTACAAAAAGGGGAGATAAAAGGAAATGATTATCACAGATTCTTTATCATCTATAGAATAAATACAAATTCATATGAACGAAGGTTAAATTCAATAAAGTAATTTAGTAAAAGATAACATTTTCCATGGAAGAGAGTCGTGGCCGCATCGAAAAGTAAATTCAATGCGACTACAATGCAACTCGGATATGGAAATGTTCAGTTAGTTGCTTTTGAGTCGCTCTAGAGAACTTTTGCGGCAGTTGTCTGGAAGGAAACGTTATTCGATTGTTTCAGTTTTAGAAGTGTGATAATTCGTGAAGTAGGGACTGAAGTCTTGCTCAGTCATTCCACTGATGGAAGTTAATCTTTACCGTACTTGCGATAGTATAGAAAGACGAGTGTTAGACTTCAGTTGGCTTATCGGACTTAGCCTTCGTACTAATGAACAGTTACAAACTTTGAGAGCAATGAATCAACGACAGAAAAACAATTCGTAGTCTTGAGTAGGACACAGTAAAACGAAGACACGAAGAAAGACAAGTACGCCGGTTACTCAAAAGTTGTCGTCAGCGTCACGATTACTGAACTGAAGTTAATCTTGATTGACATATCGGTGTGCGTGTGCTGCAGAGACAAACAATTAATTACAGAAAGAACAATAAAAACTGAATCAAAATATAAATCTTTCGTGTCACCTAACTCTTTAAACATTTTAAGTTACTAAGTGAGTACAGGAATGATGGACAGCCCAGAGTGATTAGTTTAAACCAGTACGACGGCATATTTTAAAAAACATTTACTCCTACATAAGTTATCTCTGGAGTTAGGTCGGACCGCTGTTAATAACTGGACGTAGCAACGGAATAGTAGACAGAAAATTTTCATCTTCGCTAAGTATGATGTGAAAAATGACCGTGATGATGAAATCAATAATCAAGATTTTATTTCATAACGGAACCAACCGGGAATAAAAATAAACGATTGCAGTTTTCCAGTTCGCACAAACTGAGAAGACTGTTGCGAACAGATAACAGAATATTTCTAACCACGCGAGGAGTTGTTTTCTTACGAGAGTTACAGGTGCTGTTCCACGTCACACCGACGGGGACGAACATCGTTACGAGTCGCGTCTCCTTCCGGTGAGGGAAGTAGGAGGGAACGGACGTTACAGTACTCACCAGAAGAATAAAACCAACTGCAAAATGATTTAGAGATGTTATGTGCATTGAGCGAATTGTGGCAGTTGTCCCTAAAAAATGAAAAGGGTGAGGTCATTGACGTGACTAATAAAAGGAATCCATTAAAGGGTGGAGAATAATATCCGCAACGAGTCACAGGAGAAGCCAATTTCATTTAACACACCGCCAGTTTCGGGCTTGTGTACATGTTTCGATTCTCAATATCTGATAACGACTCAACAGAAACGGAAGTGGGTAATAGACATGTGTTGTAAATACTTACGTACTACCATATTTTACAGCACATGGCGCTAAGCCACTTCCAAATGTTTCATTTGTGTCTGTTCACTCATCATCACATTTGTTCTTGATTTTACTTATATCCGACACTGAGTATGGAAACATGAACATGAATGTAAACTACCTGGAGACAGACACAAGCCCGAAACTGTTAGCGTGTTTGATAAAATCACCTTCTGTTATGTCTGTTAGCGGATATTATTCTACGCGGTATAAAGCAACAGTCAGAAAGCACCGCTGTGTCCGTTATGGATAAAAACACATGGAATCTGTTAAGTTTCGGTTACACGATAAATGACACAAATTGAAGGCTGTCAGTTCAGCTAAATACCTAGGAATTACAATTACGAACAACTTAAAGTGGAACGATCGCCTAGATAATGTTGTGGGGAAGGCAAATGAAAGAGTATGTTTTATCGGCAGAACACTTGGACGATGCAACAGGTCTACATGTACTAAACAGACTGCTAGAATATTGCTGTGAGGTGGAGATAAGGCTGACGGTGGACATCAAAAAAGTTCAAAGAAGGGCAGCTCGTTTTGTGTCATCGCGAAATAGGGGGGAGTGTGTCACAAATATAATACGTGAGCTGGGCTGTCAGTCATTAAAACAAAGGCATTTTTAGTTACAGTGAGATCTTTTCACGAAATTTCAATGATAAACTTTCTCCTCCGAATGAAAAAATATTCCGGTAGACACCCAGCTCCATAGGGAGAAATGACCAATCAGAGAAATCGGAGCTCGCAAGGAAAGATTGAAGTGTTCGCTTTTCCCGCGCCCTGTTCGAGAAAGGAGCGTTAGAAAAATAGAGTGAAAGTGGTTCGACGAACCCTCTGCCAGGCACTTGAGTGTATATTGGAGAGTAGTCGTGCGTAAATGTAGATGTCGGAGGAGTACCGTGAATTTACCTGCGACGCTATTGGTATTAGATTGGGAGAAAGAGTAATATGAGGGCGTGCGTTGGCAACATTTACAGGGTTTGGGTATATTTTAGTGTTTCAGCTACAGCAATACTGCTCCATCGTACGCGGCTCCGAAGAACAGCGGCGGAGAATCGGCCGAAATGGAGTGGCGAGCGGCCGCAGCTGCCGTTGGTGTAGTGTAGCGGCTGGATCCCTCCCGGCGGCGGCATCTGTGACGAGGCACGGCCTTATCTCTCCCCTCCCCCTCCCACCGACCACACGGCCCCGCCACTCCTCCCCACTCCACTCGCACAGTGAGAACCATTGCAGGCGCACCGCCACAACGGTGTTCTGGTTACTATTTACATTTTTACACTGGTCTTCCTTTTAACCTGCGTAACTGTATAGAAAGCGCCTACATAAATCGCACAGATCTTTTTACGTCTGCACCACAGATTTCACCATGAGTATCTTACAGAGGTGTATATCGAGTCTTTATTTCTCCGTTAATCGACAAAAGCAATGTAGTGCCGATGTTTCAATAAACTACAGTGCACTAAAAAAGTTTGATTCCTACCGTGATATTCTTGCTGTTGCTGTATTCACTCCCGACACTGGTTTCATGTCGTTCTACACGCTACTTTACCCCGTGCAAGCCTCTTCATCAACTCGCTCGTACGTTCATTAGAACTTGCCTTCTCTACTTATGCCTTGCACTCCCTGTATTACTTTTACCACCGCACTTCACTCCAAAACCAAACTGACGACTCCTCGATTCTCTTGCCAACCGTACTATCAACCAATACCTTCTTTTAGCCAAGTTGTCACACAAATTTATTTTTTCCGTATTTCAGTTCAGTACCCCGTCATTAGTTATTCGTTCTGCCCAAAAAAAAATCTTCAGCTTTCTTCAGCAGCACTCACATATCAAAAGTTTCTATTGTCTTCACATGACAACTCTTTATCGTCCACTTCTCCCATCCCGTCAGGCCTACACACCAGGGCAAATACCTTCAAAAAGAACTTCCTACCGTTTATATTTGCATCAAATGTTAACAAATTCCTCTCTTGAAAATGCTTTTCTTGCACTTGGCACTCTTCATTTTATATCGTCTCTACTTCGATCATCGTCAGTTATAAGCTGTTCAAGTACTTTCAGCGTCTCATTTCGCAACTTAATCCTTTAAGCATGAACTGATTTTATCCGAGTTTCGTTGATATTCATCGTACAGCCTCTGTTCAAGACGCCATCCATTCCCTTCAACTACTCTAGAAAGTCATTCAATGTTTCTGACACAATTATAATGTCATGGGAAAACCGCTGGTCTTCTATTTGCCGTATTTGCAGTTGAAATTATTGGATATAAACTCTGATTGTTGTGCCAAACGCTATTTTTTTCATGTGACCCTAACATGTTGCAGCACGTCAATGTATTTTCTTTGACAGAATGTATGAAGTGTGAGCATATTTTGAGTGGTACGTAATCTACGAAGACTATGCCTAAAGAATAGTTTGTGTCTAGTTTCGTCATTACCTAATTTTACACTATACGTTTCTGCAGGACCGTTCGCATATTATCATGTACTGGCAGCGTTTCGTCTCCAACCAAACGATGTTAATCTGGATTTGGTCGGCGAGTTAACACATCTCTTTATGTTATAACGTAATTTTATTGTGGACCATATTCGCAGTTACTTACGTTTTGCTTCGGCTTATCCGTTTTCTTTAGCGTTCACGAGAGTTATTGTGAAACACACAAACAGTGCTCATTTTCGGCAGAATTTTATTTGTAACGGATACTGAGTACTCCGCCAACACACCCTGCAAATGTGGTTATTGGGTGTGCTATCCCAGTAAGTATTCTCGATTCACCTAATATTAAATATCAAATTCAAATCAGTTTGGCACCGAGGGCGGGGGATGGGGAGAGAGGTGGGGGTGTGTGGGGGGAAGAAGTTTTGTGTTGACTTTTCTGCAATGTTCCTTTAACGTGCTACAGGGTGTTTCAAAAATGACCGGTATATTTGAAACGGCAATACAAACTAAACGAGCAGCGAAAGAAATACACCGTTTGTTGCAATATGCTAGGGACAACAGTACATTTTCAGGCAGACAAACTTTCGAAATTACAGTAGTTACAATTGTCAACAACAGATGGCGCTGAGGTCTGGGAAACTCTATAGTACGATCTTTTCCACATATCCACCATGCGTAGCAATAATATGGCGTATTCTCTGAATGAAATTACCCGAAACCTTTGACAACGTGTCTGGCGGAATGGCTTCACATGCAGATGAGATGTACTGCTTCAGCTGTTCAATTGTTTCTGGATTCTGGCGGTACACCTGGTCTTTCAAGTGTCCCCACAGAAAGAAGTAACAGGGGTTCATGTCTGGCGAATACGGAGGCCACGCCGCCTCCTGTATGTTTCGGATAGCCCAAAGCAATCACACGATCATCGAAATATTCATTCAGGAAATTAAAGACGTCGGCCGTGCGATGTGGCCGGGCACCATCTTGCATAAACCACGAGGTGTTTGCACTGTCGTCTAAGGCAGTTTGTACCGCCACAAATTCACGACGAATGTCCAGATAGCGTGATGCAGTAATCGTTTCGGATCTGAAAAATGGGTCAATGATTCCTTTGGAAGAAATGGCGGCCCAGACCAGTACTTTTTGAGGATGCAGGGACGATGGGACTGCAACATGCAGCTTTTCGGTTCCCCATATGCGCCAGTTCCGTTTATTAACGAAGCCGTCCAGGTAAAAATAAGCTTCGTCAGTAAACCAAATGCTGCCCACATGCATATCGCCGTCATCAATCCTGTGCACTATATCGTTAGCGAATGTCTCTCGTGCAGCAATGGTAGCGGCGCTGAGGGGTTGCCGCGTTTGAATTTTGTATGGATAGAGATGTAAACTCTGACGCATGAGACGATACGTGGACGTTGGCGTCATTTGGACCGCAGCTGCAACACGGCGAACGGAAACCCGAGGCCGCTGTTGGATCACCTGCTGCACTAGCTGCGCGTTGCCCTCTGTGGTTGCCGTACGCGGTCGCCCTACCTTTCCAGCACGTTCATCCGTCACGTTCCCAGTCCGTTGAAATTTTTCAAACAGATCCTTTATTGTGTCGCCTTTCGGCCCTTTGGTTACATTAAACCTCCGTTGAAAACTTCGTCTTGCTGCAACAACACTGTGTTCTAGGTGGTGGAATTCCAACACTAGAAAAATCCTCTGTTCTAAGGAATAAACCATGTTGTCCACAGCACACGTTGTGACCAGCACACGCTTACAGCAGAAAGACGACGTACAGAAAGGCGCATCCACAGACTGCGTTGTCTTCTATATCTTTCGCATCACTTGCAGGGCCATCTGTTGTTGAAAATTGTAACTACTGTAATTTCGAAAGTTTGTCCGCCTGAAAATGTACTGTTGTCCCAAGCATATTGCAACAAACGGTGTATTTCTACCGCTGAACGTTTAGTTTTTATTGCCGTTTCAAATATACCGGTCATTTTTGAAACACCCTGTAAGTAGTGTGCGTATTCACTTACAGCCTGTTTTTCTTCTATAGTTGCCTTCTGTATGTGATAATAATGTGGAATAGTTCCTCAGAAGCATATAATGATGTAAAATTTAGATAATGAAAAAGAAAACAAACAAAACTGCTTTGTAGGCCTAATTTTCGTGTATTACTTATGACTCAATATATCTTCACATTTCACAGATTTTAATAAAGATAAGCCACCGATGATAGAATGCTGAAACGTCTGCGTCACATGAAAAAAAGAGCGTTTTGCATAACAGGTGGACCTTATGTCCAATAATTTTATATTTCTTGTTCATGTGGAACGAGCACGGAGTTCATGTATCCAACATGGAGAAAATGTTTTTGTTTCTTCTCCCTGAACCTTAATCCCCTTTCCACGTTTTTTGTTTGTTTCCATTACTGCTTGCTCAATGTATACCTTGAATAACGTCGGAGGTACGCTACAAAGCTGTTTCACTCCCTTCTAACTTAGTGCTTCCGTTTCACGTATTTCGACTCTCCTAATTGCAGTCTGCTTTCTGTACAAGTTGTATATGTAGCCGGCCGCTGTGGCCGAGCGGTTGTAGGCGCTTCAGTCCGGAACCGCGCTCCTGCTGCGGTCGCAGGTTCGAATCCTGCCTCGGGAATGGACGTATGCGATGTCCTTAGGTCAGTTAGGTTTAAGTAGTTCTAAGTCTAGGGGACTGATGATCTCAGATGCTAAGTCGCATTGTGCTTAGAGCCATTTGAACCATTTTGTATATGCATTTTACTCCTATTACGCCCAGAACTACCAGTCAGGGTTTTCTAAATCTACAAATGCTATAGACTTTTCTTTTTTCTGTCTCGTAAGATAAGTCGTAGAACAACTATGGCCTCGCAGGTTGCTACATTTCTCCGGAACCCAAACTAAACTACCCCGATGACGACTTCTACAATATTTTGAAATTCTTAAGTAAACTATTCGTGTCAACATTAAGGCTTCAATGATACTGTAAATGAGAAAAGTTTAATTATAATGTGTGAGCGTCGAAAAATGACCAATTCAGAAACTTCTTTTCAGCTGCGAAAACGCTCGAATGGTTGTCCGGGCTTAACAGAAATGAAGCCAACTTTGGGAGAGCCTCAAGGCAGTGTATAAGGATCGCAGTTCAAATGGTTTGGTTGGGTTGTTTTGGGATCACGTCAGCGGCCTCGTTGTATTAGGGAAGGACGGGGATGGAAATCGGCCGTGCCCTTTTAAAGGAACCATCCCGGCATTTGCCTGGAGCGATTTAGGGAAATCACGGAAAAACTAAATGAGGATGGCCGGACGCGGGATTGAACCGTCGTCCTCCCGAATGCGAGTCCAGTGTCTAACCACTGCGCCACCTCGCCTGGTGGATCAAATGGCTCTGAGCATTATGGGACTAAACTGCTGTGGTCATCATTCCCATAGAACTTTGAACTACTTAAACCTAACTAACCTAAGGAGATCACACACATCCATGCCCGAGGCAGGATTCCAACCTGCGGCCGTAGCGGTCACGCGGTTCCAGACTGTAGCGCCTAGAACCGCAAGGCCACTCCGATCGGCGGAGCGCAGTTCTCCACCGCTGGACTTGCAAGGTGCTATGAGAGGAGCCTTCGCGATATTTGGTGGTGTGGTGCAAGGAGCAGCCGGCAACTTGGATACAGACTTACTGAAGTGGGCGGCAGTTTGTCATGAGGGTCGATAAAAGCACTGGGGTCAACGACGGCGACTGAGTATGTCAACCTAACCATAAGAGGCAGTATGCGACGGGACTGAGTATGTCAACCTAACCATAAGAGGCAGTATGCGACGGGACTGAGTATGTCAACCTAACCATAAGAGGCAGTATGCGACGGGACTGAGTATGTCAACCTAACCATAAGAGGCAGTATGCGACGGGAAAGGCCATGCGGATGAGCACTGGTCGGGAGACTGATAGTGAGTATGAAGTTACGTGCAATGTCTTTGTGCGCCCATGGAAACTAAGCAAGACTCCATTACCAAATACTGTATATTACTTCGTACACGCACTATAATTATGTCTCCTTGTTCCATACTGTCCTCCTCTTTCAACAATTCTATCGATTTGTTACCACATTACTGTGCTATTGGCGCTATCGATGCGAAGAGAATGCAAGAACACTGCTGACTGTGAGAATTTTAAAGGTCAAACAAAAATCTACGGTTGAAATAATGCGGCCCCATAGCTGGCCGAAGCAAAACAAAGCGGTAACATATCAGCTCCTTTCTTTTCGTCTCCGATCTTTCAGCTGTAAGAGGAATTTTATACCGATTTCGTGACAGTGCACAGAGAGAGTCCTCAATGGTCCAGTTACGTTCATCACGTACTGCGAGCGCACTCGCTCCTCCTGGGTGCAAGTGGTGTGAGGTAAGCTGCTCCGCAGTCTTCGGTTTCCTACCCGAAAAACACTTGCGCCCGGTTAACCGGGGGAACGTCGGAGCTGTCTACTTGTATCTATACCCACTGAAGATGCAAAAACGTATGGGCGAGAGCAATTTTCACACGCTGTCTGAATGGCAAGTAACATAACTCGACAAAACTTGGGGTATATAATGAAAAAACATGCTACAGTGTAGTACAGACAACTGAAAGAAAAACGCAATGAGACGAACAGAAATGACTAAAGACCGTAATTACCCTGAGCTCAGTGCAATTTATGATGGCCCCCTGGACATTACAAAACTGGGACACGGTTGTTAATAAAGTGTATGATCACCATAGACGGCAGTGCAATCTCTGCAACCCACTACCAAGCTGGCCACAGTGCTGGTAAGGAATTATTGAGGTCTAGCGTGGGGGTGGCAACTGCTGCGTGGCTGAGCGTGCTGCAGTACGCCTGCCACACGTGTCCGTTGGGATTTAAGTCAGAGGAACAGGCAGGTAAGTCGGTTTGTTGAGTAGCCTCTCGCTCTGAAGGTCCTCAGAATGCACTAAGAGATTCGGTCGCGCAGTCTAATCCATAGAAATTATATCAGGGTCGAATGCACCTCTGAAAAGACGCAGACTGAGGAAGCTGTACAGTGTCACAATGACGTTGATTGGCGGAAGTCATACACACATCACCAACCACTGTGTGTGTGTGTGTGTGTGTGTGTGTGTGTGTGTGTGTGTGCGTGCGTGCGTGTGTGTGTGTGTGTGTGTGTGTATCACGTAGAACTTCCACTGCAAATATTGGAGGCACAGAATGGATTGGTAGTCAAGGGCTCGTAATGTTAGCCAGTAATCAATGGTATAAATACTTAGGGAGTCTATTTTTGTACAAACGCAGACCTTTTGTTTAAAATGGAACAGTGCCTATTGACATTAACAGACTAAGCATAGGGTAAATTAAAATGTCAGTGCTCTTTGTTGCAGGATTGTGGTGCGAGTCGTTTACAACTTATCCTACTTTGAAAAGCTCCCACACCGGTACTTTTTTGTGCCATTCAACCAGCGCAATTGCTAAGTGCGATATTGCTATCCTTGCTTACAGTGTGCTTGTGTGTTTCTTGAATGCACTGCGACTCGTTAGACAGTTATTCTGTGACAGCCCAAACAGTAAGGCGTGAGTGGACGGTTTTTCATTCCCGCATTATCTGTGGTGTATGTTTATATACGGTATATGTGCTGCTTTTTTACAGTTTTTTGTTGTAAAAATGAGTAGTTATTTATGTTCAAGAATTCCTCTATGGTATGAAAGGAGTTGCTAAGGAGAAACGAAAGATCTATAATCTACATTTGAAGGTACTTCTTCTGACAGTCATATATTTTATTTCTATGGGTAGACAGTCAAAGCGTTTTATAGCCGCGTCGCACATGACGACGAGGAAGCGGACGAAGTGGTCGTTTCAGAGAAGATACAATACAGATGTTGAGACTACCTATCCCGATATATTCTGTGTGTGACACAGACAACTGAGAACGAGGAAGTTCTTAAACATACGTCGATCTTTGTTGTAAAGTTGCTTTATATGAGACTACTGCTTCGTGTCTAACTGGAAAATAAATATATTTTAGATATGTCTAAATTGAGATTGGATGTGTGTCCGGTTTTTGAAAAGACGGCCAAAAGCAAGCAATATGAGACTTGTGTCGGCGGTCCTATCCCAATGTTTCAGGAGCTTCTAATCTAGAAGAGGTCTCTGGACTACTGCACAGATGTGGAAATCCGTAAGCAAGCAGCAAACCGCCATAAAACGTCTACACAACATAGTATAAGCGTAAAACATCCTCGTTCTTGTAGGCAGTCAGTATGAAAGTCAAGTTTCAGATATACCCAGCAATAAATAGTAGGCGAAGTGAGTGAATCCTGCTACATCGGTATCAAAACAAGATGCGACAGAAGAAGCGAGTTGGGCAAATGGAACACACCTCAGTAACAGAAGACTGCCATTGGCAGCTAACGGTTTAGCTTGAGGAAACATTTCTGAGAGGGCATAGCACTGTGTGGAACTAAATTGCGTTACATGGGTAAACAGGGAAAGAAGAGACTCGATGTACTTGAGATGTGGTGTTACAGGAGAAATGAATTTTATGCATTATGGACGCAATTGAACTCCGTGAATGTTCCTTTATGTTTGTAGGGTGTAGAATAATAAACGCTACCAGTCACAACAGAATATGATTTCATTTAATGCCTGATCGTTTTCGGACTTTTGACCATCGTCAGATGTTTTATTTTTAACTACATGTTTCCGTGTTCTGTGATGGAGACCACTGTTTAAATCAAAAAACTAATAATGTGATGATCACTAAATAGACTCTACTGAAACAATAGGAAGTTGCTAAGCGACACGTTTTATAAGATATTACAATATTTACATACAGTTGGAGTATCCATGATGTATCCGAATTACATCTGTCATATTTTTTTGAAAAAGAAACCTTTTTTTTACACGTTAATAGTTTATTATTCACCGTGGTAATTATTGACATTTCCATATTATACCTTCGATACAGTCGAATTTAGTAACTTCAGAAGCACTTCTGCTCACTACATCCTACGTGTTTATACAGGAAAACAGAGGTTATGGTTAAAGAGTGCAGACCGAAAAAGTAAAGAGGGGAACACAAACAGAGCGTAACAGATATTACTGATCACGAAAACAAAATTGTTACATGGTTATGGATCCAAACTATGTAAGATTGTAATTTTTGACTTTACTTTTTTCACTAACATCTCTGAACTTCTTAAAGTTAAGCCCTTTTATTATAGCTTCCGTTTTTCTATGTAAGCACGTTGGATGTTGTGACTTGTGAGTGCATGTGTTTCGTAACTTACTAACGTCAAGTTTATCAAAGGGACAATATGGAAGTATAAATATTACCATGGCGAATAATATACAGTTGACATGGAGTTATTTTTGTAAAAAATGCGATAAGTGTGATGTGGGAACCATACGAACACTTCAGTAGTATGTTGGTACTGTAACATTTTACATGTTGATTAGTAACTGCCAGTTGTTTCAATTGTGTCCCTTTAGTCATGCTCACATTATTTGTTTATTTTATTCAAACAGTGTTCGCCAACACTGACGGCACGTTCCTACCACCGTCTGGTACACACCTGGAGAGCGGCTCATTAGGTATTTAGCTTCTCTTGTGAATTCTTAGTGGTATACTCCTTAATTTTTGTGACCGTTTCTTTTTCTATTTAAAAATTATAATCTAGCGTTTTTGTGAATGTAAAGTGTTATCGGGCCGTCTGTACCGCAATTCTCACTTCTGCTGAAGGTCAAAGGCCAGTCTCCATTGGTGGCAGGTCAGGAGATTAGCAAGCTGCATGTCTAGGTTTGTTTTTGTGCTTCTATAGCCAGTCCTTAACTCAGTAATACTAGGATTAGTAAGCTGTGTGCATGACGGTTGTGTGCGGAGGCAGGAGGAGATGGTCGCAGTTCGTGAACAGCTGCGTCTGTCGTATTCAGGCTGCCGACTCAGGGTGCAGTGGTCGAGGAGGGTGTGGCTCAGTGCACGAAATACCTCAGGTATCACTATTTTGCCCACGGGCTCTGCCGCCGAGGCACCTCTCAGTGTACGCGATACCGTGGATCCGCTCTCGCAGGAGGATGAATGGTGGCAGGTGGTAACGCATTCAATGCACTCGAGGGAGAGGCTCGTAGCCTGTCCTCGCCCATTCACCCAGTGCGTGGTCACGTGGCCACTCTATCACAGCAAGGTCCAAGCATGCACACGGAGGGGAATGGTTTACTGGTTATCGGGAGCTCCAACGTTAAGAGCGTTATGGGTCCCCTTACATAGATAGCGATAAAAGGTGGAAAGAAAACCAATGTGCACACAGTATGCCTGCTGGAAGTACCCGAAATGTGGAAGAGGCCTTGCCTGTGACTACTGAGTGTGCGGGATGCAGTATCTGCAAGTTGTGGCTTATGTTAGCACCACAATGTCTGTCGCTTGGGTTCTGAGGTCATCCTCAGCTCACACAGGCGGCTGGCTGAGGTGACGAAGGCAGCTGGCCTTACGTCCAGGATGCAAGCAGACCTCGCTGTTTGCAGCACTGTTCACAGAGTCCATCGGGGTCCTTTGGTCTGGAACCGAGTGGAAGGTCTCAACCAAAGACTTCGTCGACTCTGTGACGTCCTCGGCTGCAGATTTCTGGACCTGCGTTATCGGGTGGGGAATTGTAATACTTGCCTTGATGGGACAGTGGTGTGCTACACAAAGTTTGCATCTACTCGGGTAGTAGAGTACTCGTGGAGGGCACATTTTTTCTTTTTTTTTGTGTGTGGCTAGGTGGTAGGTTGAGATTCCCTGATGAACACTCGCCAGACGACCCGCAGATAGCGAAATCAGATCACGTTCAGAGTACCGCCACTTCGACTGTCAAAATTTTATCAGCAATATGTCGAAGTATTCGTAACAAATTTCCCAAATTTCCGGCCGGCCAGGAAATATCTTGATCTAAAATTATTCTCGGGCCCGAGAGCCGGCTGAAACGCGAAGTAGAAAGATCTGAGTTGTGAAAAAAAATTGCACTTTCGGTGGCAAATAATTTGAGTGTTGTACCATTTCCATCCCTCTTACGGGGTGCATACTTTACGTGTTTGTGCGAGTTGTTTAAAATTTTTCAGTTTAAAGTAATCTGGTGTGTTGCAGATTTGCACCATGTCCTCTTTCAGAGGTGGTTGTGAGCGGTCATGACTACGGCCGTGTTGAAAGGGAGCAGGCAAGCTTCTCAACCCGAAAGCTCATGCTGTTAATAATGTTCTTTCCGCCTCCAAATAAAATTGTAGCTTTATATTTCGAGGGCGCTTTTCTGCTTGTAATTTTAAATCTGTTTTTGAAAAAGCTTTTAGGAATAAAATTCATATTTTTTAAAAGTAATTACATTTTCCATCAGTTTCTTCCTGGCAACTACTTCCACGCTGACCTAGTGTGGGTAAATGTGTTAATGTTCATGATGAATCGCTAGTAAATAAAGTAAATTCTTTAAGAAAAAATTTTTTAAAGTAAATTCACAGTTCAGACACCTTTGTCATATGGCCCACCAACCTCAGCAGTATTTTCCGCAAACATAAGATTAAACGCGTCTTCCATCCACCCGCCAAGATTAAGGGTCTTCTAGGCAGTGTGAAGGATGACCTGCGTCCACAGGAACCGGGCGTTTACCACGTACCGTGTGAATGTGGTGTGGCGTACATCGGCCAGACGACCAGGATCGATGACATCAGGTGCAAAGAGCACCAAAGGCATCCAAGACGGAGACAGGCAACCAATTCAGCGACTGCCAAGCATTGTTTAGAACTCAATCATTCTATGAAGTACAATGATGTCAAGATTTTAACACAAACATCGAGGTACTGGGACAGCGTCATCAAAGATTCTATTGAGATTAAGGTTGCGGAGAATATCATTAGCCGGGACACCGGTTTCCAGCAGAGCTCGGCTTTGAACCCAGCACTCGATCTTCTGAAGATGCAGCAAGGGCAACATCCAAACCCCAAAGGACACAAGTATAAGGATGGAATCCAACAGCCCAGTACACGTAACAAAGGACGGAAGTGAAATGGCACCTCAGACAAGCCAACCAGAGTGACCGAGCGGTTCCAGGAGCTACAGTCTGGAACCGCGCGACCGCTACGGTCGCAGGTTCGAGTCCTGCCTCGGGCATGGATGTGTGTGATGTCCTTAGGTTAGTTAGGTTTAAGTAGTTCTAAGTTATGGGGGACTGATGACCACAGCAGCTAAGTCCCATAGTGCTCAGAGCCATTTGAACCTCAGACAACATACACAGAATCTGAGGACACTCTTTCGAGTCTCGAGAGACAGTTTTATCACAATCGGCCTGAAAATAGCACTGCTGCCGCTCCTCGGGAAGGGGGTCAAGAACTTCGGACGAAATGCCCAACACGACAGAGCACGGCAAGACCGTCCTAATTCACGGAAGGACCCAAATCACTACAATCGCAAGATTGAACTTTTAGCACAGCTTGGACGCCATTCACAACTTCATTCACCTGTACTGACAACCGATAACAGTCACGAAGTACGCACGCAGCGTTAGGAACAGCCACGGATAGAAGAAAACTCTACAGCCGCTGCTATTGGTCGGCGCACAACACGGACAGAGCGCCAGAGGGTACGCCTAGCACAACGTAGGCAAAAATTTCGGACTCGTCCCACACAGGAATCAGAATGAGACAGCTCCTGAAGGAGACTGCGAGTCACGCACTTGAAATGTCGTGCAGCAAAGACGCTAATAACTGGCAAAAACCCGATTAATCCAGATAAAAAGTTTCACACAAATTTTTTATTCTCTTTTTTGTTTATTCTATCTATTCCAATCTCTGTCTCCCCCTACAGTTTTTACACTCTACAGCTCCATCTAACACCATGGAAGTTATTGCCTAATACCTTTACAAATATCCGTGCCTGCTGTCCCTCCTTCTTGTCACTGTTTTCCATATATTCCTTTCCCTGCCTATTCTGTGGAGAACCTCCTCATTCCTTACCTTATCAGTCCACGTATTTCCTCTGTAGCACAACATCTCCAATGCTTTGTTTCTGTTCTGTTCCCGTTTTCCCGCTTTTCATACTTCATTTTCTTACTGTGCTGTGCTCAAAACGTACTTTCTGAGAAATTTCTTCCTCAGATTGAGGCTGAAGTTTGATACCAACCGACGTCTCTCGCCCGCAGATGCTCTCTTTGCCTCTGCTAGTCTGCTTTTTGTCTTTTCCTTGCTTCCTCCGTCACGTGTTATTTTGCTTCCAAAGCAGCAGAGTTCCTTAACTCCGTCTACTTCGTGGTCACCAGATTTGCCGTGAAGTTTATCGGTAATCTAATTTCTGCTACTCCTCATTATTTTCGTGTCTCCTCAGGTTACTCTTAATTCATATTCTGTACTAGACTTTCAACAGTAGTAATATCACAAATTGAGTCCTCCTTGATGCAAACACCGTGTTATTTCTTTCTTATCCCAAACGAGTTTCGCGACAAATATCAACGTCATCAGTGTTTTCTTTTTTAATCTAAAACATTCAGAAAATGGTATGGTTGTACAAACACAGTAAAACATAATTACTTTTTTACAAATCGTATTTTGAAATATATTTTATATTGATACTATTATACTACGTTATTTATTGTATGCTACAGCCCCCCTCCGTGGTTTAAATAAACAAATAACACGGTGTTTGCATCGAGGCAGACTCGATTTGTGATATTACTATTTATCTACGCAAACACGGACCAAATGGAAGAGTTCCAAGATAATATTGTTCTTTCAACAGACTTTCTAATTCTTCTTTACTTTCACTGGGAATAGCAAGGTCATCAACAAATGTTACCACTTATACCCTTCCATCCTGAATAATACACCAGTTATTTAACCATTGTCAGATTTTCATCAACGCTGCTTCGTTGTACAGATTAAACGGTAGGGGCGAAAGAGTGCATCCCTGCCTTACACCTTTTCTAATCGGAGCACTTTGTTCTTGATCTGTAGAAAGTACTAAATACGTAATTGTCCTAACATGCAACTATGGAGGAATCCATTGATATTATAAATATTATGTAATCTGTGAAAAAAAGTATTGTCAACCAGAACTGTGCCGCTATTTGCCAAACGGCGTGGATAACGGGAACCAAAAGAAGAGCACGAGAGGAGTCGCCTCTGAAGCAGTCGCGGCTGAGTGCAAGGTGGCGTGACGTCACGTGACGTGTTGCGCCCCGGGCCAGCGGCTCGGAGCTTTGTGCGCACATCCCCCTCCCCCGCCCCCTTCCTGCTCCCAGAGTGCTGGGTGGTGCGAGGGGAAGAGAGGAGAGGGGCTGTGCATACCTTATCACTGCACAGCACGCAGCTCTCCTGCCACTGCTGCCTGCGCAACTCGTTCCAAACTTCTACTTCCACTCTATAGCGCCCGCACACAAACTTTCCTCATCCTTCGAAGCCAGAGTCAACACATGCTGTTGTGTATGTTGTCACTGTAATCGGTTAAAGGTTGAGTTCACTTCTCCACGACTCGTGTCAGCATATAAATAATGAGTCAGCTGTTGATAGGAATTATTACAAGTACTTTTCGTCAGAGCAACTAACAAACTAACTTCTACGATACATACATAATCAATTATTCTCATTAATCAAAATTCAGTCCTTTATTGATTCATAACTGAGTAATATATGCAAAAAGAGTGGCCTGATTTCAACACTCCATATTTATTGATCAAAACATACTGCAAACATGGGATGCATTACAAAATACTCCAGAAATCTTAAACTTTTAGCTACGGCATTAAAAATGCTCTCGGTACCCACCAGAAGCAGCACGAAACACATCTAGGCGATAACTCAGTTCGTCATAAACTTTATACAATTTGTCTGCTTTGACAGAAGTTATGGTGGCTGCTATTCTGATCTTGACTTCTTCTATGTCACGAGTAAAGGGGAGACGACCAACAAACTTTCCTTCACACATCTCCACAAGAAAGAAACAGGGTCATGTCTGGCGGTCTTGGAGGCTGAGGATTCAGGGCAGTGTCCCGAGGTCCTATCCAGCGTTGAGCTATCTTCAAACGCTGCGCAACTGGCTCTTTCCACAATACCGACGACTTTTTTTTTTTCAACAGCATGGAGCTCCGTCACACCGGTAGATCAACGTGCATCAGTTTCTCAGTGACAGCCTGCGTCAGCTCTCGACAGGGCGCACGGTGCCCTCACACGCTGTCCTGCACTCTTGGCCGCCAAATCTCCAGCCACGGCCACATTTCCTCACACTTTTGCACCACAAACCAAACAAAAGGTGACGCGTTTCTGCTATATTTGTAGAGGCATTCAACAATTAAGCTACATATGTTTTATATGAAGGGAAGTGTCTTCATCTCCCATTTACCTCGTGACATAGAAGAGGAGAAGAACTGAATAACAGCAGCAATAACTTGTAAGTATGCTGTTTAGGTTTTTATGTTCGTAACATCACGTAGCGCTCTGTATGAAGATCACTAACTTTGCTGTGCGCAGTCTGTGGCTGGTTGGCATTGTTGTAATACTCTCCATTGTAGTGCTGCGCAGTTGTATGTAAACAGCGCGTAGCGTTGCGCAGTTGGAGGTGAGCCGCAGCAGTGGTGGATGTGGGGAGAGAGATGGCGGAGTTTTGAGAGCGGATGATCTGGACGTGTGTCCATCAGAGACAGTAAATTTGTAAGACTGGATATCATGAACTGATATACATATATATACATACTATGACTTTTGAACACTATTAAGGTAAATACATTGTTTGTTCTCTATCAAAATCTTTCATTTGCTAACTATGCCTATCAGTAGTTAGTGCCTTTAGTAGTTACAATCTTTTACTTAGCTGGCAGTAGTGGCGCTCTCTGTATTGCGGTAGTTCGAGTAACGAAGATTTTTGTGAGGTAAGTGATTTGTGAAAGGTATAGGTTAATGCTAGTCAGGGCCATTCTTTTGTAGGGATTATTGTATGTCAAAATATTGTATGTCAGTTTAGTATTGATCATAATAGGTGAAGAGCGAAATGTCTGAGTACGTTCAGTTCTGCTCAGTTGTTTGAAAATCAAATAACGTAAGGGGTGTCCAAGCACAGTAATTCATCAATTTTTCTGCTGCTGGTGGACACTGAGAGCGTTTGTAACAGCATAAGTAAGACTTTAAGGTTTTGTGACTGTTTTCCAACGTATCCCATGTTTGTAGCATTTTTTTTAACAATAAATATGGAGTTTTGAAATCACGTCGTTCTTTTAGAAACACCCTGTAGTATTAACATATCACAAGGCGAATTACACATTCCTTAACTCATAATACAACGCGCTTTTCTCGCAGATTATGCCCTCAGACGTAACACACTCGTCGGAGCGAACCACTTCACTGGCCAGTCATTCGTTAGACTGCCAATGACGGACGGGATGATTCGTGTCTCTCAAGAACGTCAATTTTTGTACGTAAAATTAACTACGAAATGACTATAGTAGGTTCTGAGAGGGTATCCCACGCTATTTTGGAGTATATATGAAGATTGAGTTACTGCAAATGAGTGTGAGTAATCTGTTTGGCGCGCGCTACAAGAGGATGATTCCATCTAGCTTAGACTACGGCAGCCGAGAAGAGTGAAGGTAATCCTCGGTCGCCGTATCTAGGTACCCGCATCTGTCGTGGTTGCCTCATACGTCATACGTCTGCTGTTACAGCAGAAGTAATCTATAAGAATAAAGTAATAAACTACACACTCCACTTGAGTATTGCGGAGCTCTAAAATACCTGTACGAATATTTAACAGAGAGCTGCAGCCACGAACAATCTCATCCGCAAACTGGCAGGAGCTACAAGGGTTGTACAGCCCTCTGTAATAGGCACCACAACCCTCGCTTTGTGTTACACAGCAATAGCGTTTGCGTGCCCGCCACGGCATGCCAAAAAGGTCGACACACTGCTCAACGAATTACGTCGTACCGTAATGGAGTGCGCAAGGCCAACGCGAAAAGTCAACCTGTCCAGTCTCGCTGGTTCTGCCCCGGCAGACATCTGCGCAAAGCTGCGGCCAGAAAGAAGAACACTAGCGCACTCTTATCGGCGAAATACCCGCTACGTGCCAGCCCATCAGCGGCTTAAATCTAGCTAGAGCTTTCTGCGTATCGCAGGGAGCCTAAATTACACAGCGCAACGCACGAGACTTCGCCTCGGTGACAGTCCGACACAGACAGAGCGATTCGCTCCGGGACACAACGAGGAGCGGACGACCTGGAGGTGTTTCGACACACTGCGCTCTGGATTGCAACGTCCACAGAAAACGCGCCGAGGTGCAGACTCTCGGACGAACGGGCTGCGCAACTGAAGGCCGCCACTCTCATATCGCAGTGGGAGCTGTGTCCAAACACGGCGCAACTCTCACCCAAACGCACTGCGCGTGGTCGCCCTTTGATCCGAGGCAGTATATCCGGAAGTAATTACGTGTGTTTCAGGGTCTCCTCGTCAAACGACCAGAGGTGACAGACAACGTCCTGGGGGACAACCCCGGAAACGCTGGCTGCCCTCTAGTATCCGACCGCCCTGGGGCGAAGAGATTTCTCCCAACTAAAGGGGTCTAAAGAACCAGGTGCTCTCAAATATTGATTTCCAACAACTACACGTGAGTTTCTCTAAGGACAGAAAGATATTTGAGGAACGTATCAGCAACTTTAACTCCCTTCCAGATAGCGCACATGAAAGGATGATGGGCAACACACAGGGCATACGAGCATCGCAGAGTGCCAACGCGCTGCCATCTCTCAAGCACATAACCACTACGAAATGACGCCCTGCGGTACCAGCAAGTGCCAGGGAAAGTTATGTTTCGAACACAAGTACGACGTGACCTATCAGGCGCACATATTTGATGCAAAGACTAACCATATATGTAGTGTCGATGGGAACTGTCCGTTTGTTTCCCAACACAGAGAAAACAATGAATTGTAAGGCGGAATTTTACATGCCCATTAGATAGAGCGGTCCGAGGTTAGTCTAGTGCGATATTCGTTTTTTCAGTGTGTGATAACAGGGACTATATAAAACATACAAGAGGCGATACCTCCGCAGCAACACTGCTGCGCGGCAATAGCAGCGTAAAAAAATTAAAAAATGAAATTAAAAAGTCCCTCTTACAGATTCTTTCTTACTTGAATGAGATTTTCACTCTGCAGCGGAGTGTGCGCTGATATGAAACTTCCTGGCAGATTAAAACTGTGTGCCCGACTTTCTTACTTATTTAAACACACACACACACACACACACACACACACACACCAGCGCGCGAGCTGTGTCAAATACACATTTCAGACAATAAGATAAAGATAAGATTCAGAGCTCCCACCCACAACACATTCAACTGTTCTCCATCTTGTTTCCGTATCTTATAGACAGCGACACAGTGCAACTTTGAAAGTGCATTTTCGCAGTGAGGGTAAAGCGGAAACCTGAAAAAGTGGGAACATATTACATGGCGGGTACACACACTTTCTTTGACATAGAATAAAGTTATGTTAATCACAACCGTCTAAATTGACAGTCGTAAATTTTCGATGTAAAAAAGCTTTTATTCATTTAAGTTCTATATGGTTGCAGATGACAGACTGTGGCAGAAAAATACAGTAAGCGAGAACAACCACGTGTTAACAAGGCATATATAAAAAAAATTCTCAGATTCTTATTTTTCGAATTTGTCTGTACTTTCTAAAAACTGATGTTCTATATGTACAAACTGTAGATACAAATTGTCCTGATTTTTAATAAGAAAAAAGATCCTCTCATAATACTGTAACTAGAGCCAAATACGTCTGGACAAAATCAACAATAACTGTGTTTGCTCAAGGCGGTATCCATCCAAGTACAAGGAATTCCTGTACATTATGAGCTCTGTTCTCAGTAAAGTTTTGGCGGTGGAATGTTCATTAAAATGGCGTGCTGAAACAAGTGCCCATTTCCTTGAATGGACAATTCAGTAGACCTTCTAAATTATCCGTGTCTCAGGGAACTACACAGCATCAGCCACGGCGCCTTGATTAACACCATGTCGGCGTTCGTCGAGCATCAACATGTCAACGTACACGCAGGATGTTTAACACACGTCAATACCCGTCACAGACTGAGCATCGTTTGTTTGTGCATTCCCACGCACCTTGTATACGCCAGGATAAGGATACATTCGCCGGCCGTTGTGGCGCTGCGGTTCTTGGCCCTTCAGCCCGGAACCGCGCTGCTGCTATGGTCACAGGTTCGAATCCTGCCTCGGGCATGGATGTGTGTGATGTCCTTAGGCTGTTAGTTAGGTTTAAGTAGCTCTAAGTCTAGGGGACTGATAACCATAGTGCTCAGTGCCATTTGAACCATTTTTGATACATTCTACAATGTAACCGATATGACTTCAAATAGCACATCGAGGAAGCCTGTTGCAACTTCACATATCGTCCGCAAGCCGTTTAGAAGGCGGTTCGATTTGTGAATTCAGGAAAATGGGCTGTCGTTTAAACACCTTACTGAAATAAACGTTCCACCACCAGAGCACCCGTCTGAACACAGCCAGTTATCTACAGTGCGTTGCGTCCGCCACTAAAACTCTGAACATTTCTGTATGATGAATGAAATTTCCAATGAAATCCTGAGCGTTTGTAGCTACCTGACTAAAATTAAATAAATTTGTACAGTTTGTCTTACCAGTGAGCTTACACGGCAGAAAAAAAGTTACGCTGTAATCAAAAAATTATTGTATCGCGTTGCTGTAACACCCTCAGTAATAATTAAATAAACTCGGTCCATAACATCATAGGAGCATCGTTCACGCATACAAATTTATATTCCTTCCACTCATTATTTTGTCAGAAACACAGTATATAATCCAGAGCAACACACGTTTTGAGATCCTCATCAAAGGCATACCGCACTACGAAACAATAATACAGGATTTGGTGATCGTTTAGCTGCAACATCAAACTCTACAGGTCCACAGACAAGAAGGTTGAAAGTTTTCCCAGAATGGATTTTCTTTAGCATTCCGGGAGAGCCGGCCGGGGTGGCCGAGCGGTTCTAGGGGCTACAGTCTGGAACCGCGCGACCGCTACGGTCCCAGGTGCGAATGTGTGTGATGTCCTTGGGTTAGTTAGGTTTAAGTTGTTCTAAGTTGAAGGGGACTGATGACCTCAGATGTTAAGTCCCATGGTGCTCAGAGCCATATGCACCATAGGCCATATTCCGGAAGAACAACGGCCATAATCGGCTAGCGTTTACTGAAACGCCTAGTGTGCATCGTCTTTCCCACGCACTGGGCGAGCCAGTGGGACATATAACCTCTCCCGCTACAACGTGGCCGTGGTAGCGCATCGACCCCTAACAGGGCAAGCCACTGCCGTTGCCTTCCGTCAACCTCGAACTCACATACTTGTAACTTATGGTGAATAAATAGCCGAAGATATTCTCTGCTATTCTATTACACTATAGAGAAATAAACATGGCCGAACACTGCCTGGAGAAAGCACACTACATGTACAATTTCACACGGTTAGAGTCTCGGTTATATAGGGATTCCGTTTTAAGGAAAGTGGACGAAAGTAGTTTTAAGGAAGAACGGAAGTACACAGCCAGGGCGACATGGGGGTTTCGAGTATCTACATCTACATCTACATCTACATCCATACTCCGCAACCCACCTGACGGTGTGTGGCGGAGGCTACCTTGAGTGCATCTATCGGTTGTCCCTTCTATTCCAGTCTCGTATTGTTCGTGGAAAGAAGGACTGTCGGTATGCCTCTGTGTGGGCTCTAATCTCTCTGATTTTATCCTCATGGTCTCTTCGCGAGATATACGTACATCTACATCTACATGATTACTCTGCAATTCACATTTAAGTGCTTGGCAGAGGGTTCATCTAACCACAATCGTACTATCTCCCTACCATCCCACTCCCGAACAGCGCGCGGGAAAAACGAACACCTAAACCATTCTGTTCGAGCTCTGATTTCTCTTATTTTATTTTCATGATCATTCCTAACTATGAAAATTGGGCTCTCCTGATCTATATAAATGACCTGGGTGACAATCTGAGCATTTCTCTTAGGTTGTTCGCAGATAATGCTGTAATTTACCGTCTAGTAAGGTCATCCCATGACCAGTATCAGTTCCATAGCGATTTAGAAGAGATTGCTGTATGGTGTGGCAGGTGGCAGTTAACGCCTCTGTGTGGGCTCTAATCTCTCTAATTTTATCCTCATGGTCTCTTCGCGAGATATACGTAGGAGGGAGCACAATACTACTTGACTCTTCGGTGAAGGTATGTTCTCGAAACTTCAACAAAAGCCCGTACCGAGCTACTGAGCTTCTCTCCTGCAGAGTGTTCCAGTGGAGTTTATCTATCATCTACGTAACGATTTCGAGATTACTAAATTTTACTAAACTTTATACGATCATTCCATTTTAAATTTACATGTACATGACTACTCTGCAATTCACATTTAAGTGCTTGGCAGAGGGTTCATCGAACCACAATCATACTATCTCTCTACTATTCCACTCCCGAACAGCGAGCGGAAAAAACGAACACCTAAACCTTTCTGTTCGAGCTCTGATTTCTCTTATTTTATTTTGATGATCATTCCTACCTATGTAGGTTGGGCTCAACAAAATATTTTCGCATTCGGAAGAGAAAGTTGGTGACTGAAATTTCGTAAAAAGGTCTCGCCGCGACGAAAAACGTCAATGCTGTAATGACTTCCATCCCAACTCGTGTATCATATCTGCCACACTCTCTCCCCTATAACGTGATAATACAAAGCGAGCTGCCATTTTTTGCACCCTTTCGATGTCCTCCGTCAATCCCACCTGGTAAGGATCCCACACCGCGCAGCAATATTCTAACAGAGGACGAACGAGTGTAGTGTAAGCTGTCTCTTTAGTGGACTTGTTGCATCTTCTAAGTGTCCTGCCAATGAAACGCAACCTTTGGCTCGCCTTCCCGACAATATTATCTATGTGGTCCTTCCAACTGAAGTTGTTCGTAATTTTAACACCCAGGTACTTAGTTGAATTGACAGCCTTGAGAATTGTACTATTTATCGAGTAATCGAATTCCAACGGATTTCTTTTGGAACTCATGTGGATCATCTCACACTTTTCGTTATTTAGCGTCAACTGCCACCTGACACACCATACAGCAATCTTTTCTCAATCGCTTTGCAACTGATACTGGTCTTCGGATGACCTTACTATTGCGTACTCCCAGATAATATATGGAATTAACTGCAGCTAAATGATATGGGATCTTTCTTACACTTGTCTACATTGAGACTGAATTGCCATTCCGTGCACCATGCGTCAATTCGCTGCAGATCCTCCTGCATTTCAGTACAATTTTCCATTATTACAATCTCTCGATATACCAGAGCATCATGTGCAAAAAGCCTCAGTGAACTTCCGATGTCATCCACAAGGTCATTTATGTATATTGTGAATAGCAACGGTCCTACGACGATCTAGAGCAAAGACGTTCTTACAGACGCGGGAACTAGGCTGTCGGAGACTCTACTGGCCGCTCCCGCCCCCGGCATACGTCATCGTGGCTCCATACGGAATGTTCCAGCTACTAACGTGCGCATACAAGTGGAACATCGTGCCAAACCCAGCAGTCATTGGTTTTTACGTGAACGCGTCCATTCACTCATTGCAGTAGTAGTCTGTCTATTTCCTTGTGTGCCAACATACTGTTTACGGTTAGATCTGAATCGCTACTAACTACAAGACTAATAATGCGTAAACAATGATGAAACCCACTAAGGTTAGGTCACGTATGTACTCATTTCTCGGAGAGTATTTGTTTTGCCTGTGACGTCACAGTACCGATGTACGTGACTATCACGAACTACTTGTAGCTTTAGATACATTGGTGTATCGTGATGTAGAACACTGATTCGGGTGTCATCGTGAAGAAAGTGCGAAGCGCTAGTTGGACTCAAAGTGAGAGAGCAAAACTCGCATCCAGAGGAATCCAAAGAGCCTTTCGAATGTTAGAGGTAAAGCAGCGACGGAAAGGAAATGAAAAAAATGCGCCAAAATCATTGTTTAGCTGCACCGTCGGATATTCACTCATGAGACACCTCTTAATACCATGTCGGGCCGACTTTTGCGCCACGTAGTGCAATGACTCGACTCGGCCCGCACTCAGCAAGCCGTCGGCAGTCCGCTGCAGAAGCGCTGAGCCGCGCCGCCACTGTGGCCGTCTGTAGTTGAGGAAGTGTTGCCGGTGCAGGTTTTAGTGCACCAACTAACCTCTCGAGTGTGTCCCGTTAATGTTCTGTGGGATTCATGTATGGGGGATCTGGCTGGAAAAATCATTCACTCGATCTGTCCAGAACGTTTTTCAAAGCAGTCGCAAGCTATTGGGAGCTGGTGGCATGGCGTATTGTCATCGTTAAAAATTGTACAGTTGTTTGGGAACATGAAATGCACTAATGGCTGCAGATGGTCTCCAAGTAGCAGAACATAATCATTTTCAGTCATTGATTAGCTTAATTGGACCTAATGACACAGTCAATTGCACGAAAGCACATCCCACAATATAATGGAGCCACCATCAGCTTGCACTGTGCCTTATTGGCCATCAGTTCTTACCAACTGACGTCGGGATTAATCTGACCAGGTCACAGTTTTGCAGCCGTCCAGGCTCTAACGAATACTGTACGAGCCCAGGAGACCCGCTGCAGGCGATGTCGTGCTGTTGGCAAAGACACTCGCGTCGGTGGTGTTCTCCAATGGCCCATTACCGCCAGATTTCGCCGCATTGTCCTAACGGATACGTTGCCGGTAAAAGCCACATAGATATCAGCTATTACTCCACGCTTACCTGTTAGTATTGACAATTCTATGCAAATGCCGCTGCTCTCGGTCATTAAGTGAAGGATATCGGCCACTGCGTCGTCCGCGGAGAGAGGTAATTTGGTATTTTCGGCACACTCTTGACATTGGAGATCTCGCAATACTGAATTCATTTACGGTTTCAGAAGTGGAATGACTCTTGGGTCTAGCTACAACCACCACTTCGCGTTCAAAGTGCCATCGTGCGGCGTAATCACGTCGGAAGGATTTTCACAGGAACCACCCGTGACAGATCCGTCAATGCGCTGCCTTCTTATACCTGGCGTACGCGATACAGCCGCTGTCTGCATATCGCTATCCCATGACCCAATGTCACTTCAGCCTACACTGGCCATCAACAGCGCAAACGTCTGCGGATCAAGTGCGGCCGTCGTTGGGTTCAAATGGTTCAAATGGCTCTGAGCACTATACGACTTAACTTCGGAGGTCATCAGTCGCCTAGAACTTAGAACGAATTAAACCCAACTATAATTCGAAGAACAATCAGCATTGGTCGTATTTTTTTGTTTTATTATCCGCAAAATCGATTTTCGGTCACTTAGTGACAAGCTTAGAGCGATCACATATCGCTCTAAGCTAGTTGATATCAGTGCATACCAATTTTAATTGTATATTACAGCACTGAGGATGGTCACTAAGTGACCGAAAATCGATTTTGCGCAAAATAAAACAAAAAAATACGACCAATGCTGATTCTTCTTCCAATTATACCCATTATCTGGTCGTGATGCACAGAACACTCCATGGAGTCGCCAGTTAATAAACCTACCTAACCTAAGGACATCAGACACATCCATGCCCGAGGCAGGATTCGAACCTGCGACCGTAGCGGTCGCTCGGTTCCAGACTGGAGCACCTAGAACCGCTCGGCCGCTGCGGCCGGTGGACGTCGCTAGGAAGCAGTACTTCGTCTGATCATTGTATTAAAATGGGTGCTAATTAAATTACATATTTCTAAGAAACACGTGTTATAATTTGATCCAGACGCTTTCACGAAAAAATGCACGTCGCGGATGGGAACTGAGCACGCACATTTTTTTGCTCCTGTTTACGTCGGGCGAGAGAACTATGACTGTTTTATTTGAAATACTGAGGCTGGAAAATCGAGTACGCTGTCAAAGATCATCTACGCACGCGCGGCAAATATTCAATAGAGCGGTCGGACGGAAAGTCGAATCTGATAGACGCGTCCCGCGCGATGAATGAGCGCCGCTGCTCTTGCAGGAAGTGGAGGCGTCGGCAGTGGCGAAGGCGAGGCACGGGGTTCGTGGGGGCGGTTGGGGTGGGGGTCGGGGGCGAGTCGGTTTTGTGAGGCTTGGGACGGCGGACGTGTGGACGGACAGGCGGCCGGCGCGCCCTGTGTGTGTGTGTGTGTGTGTGTGTGTGTGTGAGTGTGTGGGTAGCTGTCAGGGCGCCTTTACTTCGCACCTCACACCTCGCTGTCGCCGCCGGCTGGCGGCTGGCGGCTGGCCCGCGTCTTTCTCACCGCCCACACAGCGGCACGACACAATCGCCCCGCAAAGTTTGGAGCACGAGACAGGTGAAAAGGTACTAACTTCGTGGCGGCCCTCTTTTCTATGGCGCTTTAAATGGGTTTCGCAACCGGATATCTAAGTGCTTACACATTACGAAAAGAGGATTAATCAGTCATTTTTTAAACCCCGTCATTTTACCCCGTTGCGGCACAGAAGCGCAAACTTTGCTCAAAGGTGCCTACATCTACATCTACATCCATACTCCGCAAGCCACCTGACGGTGTGTGGCGGAGGGTACCTTGAGTACCTCTATCGATTCTCCGTTCTATTCCAGTCTCGTATTGTTCGTGGAAAGAAGGATTGTCGGTATGCTTCTGTGTGGGCTCTACTCTCTGATTTTATCCAAATGGTCTCTCCGCGAGGTATACGTAGGAGGGAGCAATATACTGCTTGACTCTTCGGTGAAGGTATCTTCTCGAAACTTCAACAAAAGCCCGTACCGAGCTACTGAGCTTTTCTCCTGCAGAGTCTTCCATTGGAGTTTATGTATCATCTCCGTAACGCTTCGGCCATTACTAAATGATCCATTGGATCTTTTCTATCAACCCTATCTGGTACGAATCCAACACTGCTGAGCAGTGGGCGAACAAGCGTACTGTAACCTACTTCCTTTGTTTTCGGATTGCATTTCCTCAGGATTCTTCCTCTGTAACCTTGAGGCCTCCAACATTACCCTCGGGCTCCGCTACCCCTCAGACGGCAACGTCTAGACACAAACGAAAGAAAGGCCATAGACCAGTAGTAGCTCCAGTGCCATGAGGTCACAGTGGCAGAAGAATTTAACCAAAATTATTAACAACGCCGCCACGGACCTGTCACTTAATGGGAAGGCCGTCAAACCCCTCCTTAACCGGATCTCGCCCCTTCCTTGACACCTCCACAGTGAAGGTCAGGAGCTCGAAACCCAGCGTTAAATCACGCGAGTTCTTTTTCTGAATGGGCGAGGTACACATTTCAGACACGTTGCAACTCAGAGGACTCTAAAAGCCCTGAGGAGGTGCCATAAAGGACGCGAGTGAGACCACTTCTTCCCTGCAGTCCTTCATTGACGCACATTTCGCTGTCGAACACGACAGTTTGCAGTGCGATGTGCAACAGGAAGATGTTCTTGACCGCCTATGACAGTGTCAATATCCTCCCGGACGATTCACCCCTTGTCTGAGGACACCGTGACTTGACTCTTTCGGAGTGTAGTGAAAGGGCAATTTTTATCCTGGTACGAGACTGGAACCACTATGGACCGTTACAAAACCAATCGACGATATCTGAACCTGATCCGAAGGAAGAAAGGGGGTTCAGTTTTTCAGCTCTGCTGTACTGCCAGCTCCTGTGGCGTGATCATGGGAAGCTGCAACACTGACACGTGCCTGAATAACCCTCCCCCCTCCTCCCCTTCGTCACCATGCCGCCAGCACTCCAGACAAGTACCTGTACCTGTGACCAGAGTTCTAGGCGACCCTTTGATACCCGTCAGCTTCCAGATGCAGTGTAGTGCCACCCACATGCACATTGATAGAAAGTAAAATACTCTCACTTTTACTCTTTGTAAAGAAAGCTGCGACCAACGCAGGAAGAGTAAAATTTGATTGGTTGGTTAATTGGGGAGAGAAGAACAAACAGCGAGGTCATCGGCCCCACCGGATTAGGGAAGGATGGGGAAGGAAGTCGGCCGTGACCTTTCAAGGGAACAATACCGGCAATTGCTTGAAGCGATTTAGGGAAATCACTAAAACCTAAATATGGATGGCCAGATGGAAAGATAAAATGATAAACTCTTTCCAGAAATGCACACGCACTGCGTATCGCAATATTGTTTCCCTAGGGTCTATACAAAGGCGATGTACTTTATGGCAATATTATGGAAATGGAAGACAATGTAGATGAAGATGAAATGGGAGATACCATACTACGTGAAAAGTTTGACAGACCTCTGAAAGACCTGAGTCAAAACAAGGCCCCAAGAGTAGACTACATACCATTAGAACTGCTGGCGGCCTTGGGACAGCCAGTCCTGACAAAACTCTGCCATCTGGTGAGTAAGATGTATGAGACAGGCGAAATACCCTCAGACTTCAAGAAGAATATAGTAATTCCAATCTCAAAGAAACCAGGTGTTGACAGATGTGAAAATTACCGAACTATCAGTTTAATAACTCACAGTTGCAAAATACTAACGCCAATTCTTTACAGACGAATGAGAAAACTGGTAGAAGTCGACCTCGGGGAAGATCAGTTAGGATTCTGAAGAAATGTTGGAACACGTGAGGCAATACTGACCTCACGACTTATCTTAGAAGAAAGATTAAGGAAAGGAAAACCTACGTTTGTAGCATTTGTAGACTTAGAGAAAGCTTTCGACAATGTTGACTGTAATACTCTCTTTCAAATTCTGAAGGTGGCAGGGGTAAAATACAGGAAGCGAAAGGCTATTTACAATTTGTACAGAAACCAGACAGGGACATGAAAGGGAAGCAGTGGCTGGCAAAGGAGTGAGACAGGGTTGTAGCCTATCCCCGATGTTATTCAATCTGTATATTAAGCAAGCAGTAAAGGAGACAAAAGAAAAATTAGGAGTAGGTATTAAAATCCATGGAGAAGAAATAAAAACTTTGAGGCTCGCCGATGACATCGTAATTCTGTCAGAGACAGCAAAGGACTTGGAAGAACAGTTTAACGGAGTAGATAGTGTCTTGAAAGGAGGATATAAGATGAAAATCAACAAAAGCATAACGAGGATAATGGAATGAAATCGAGTTAACTCGGGTGATGCTGAGGGAATTAGATTATGAAATGAGACACTCAAAGTAGTAAAGGAGTTTTGCTATTTGTGGATCAAAATTACTGATGGTGGTCGAAGTGTAGAGCGTATAAAATGTAGACTGGCAATGGCAAGGAAAGCGTTTCTGAAGATGAGAAATTTGTTAACATCGAGTACAGTTTTAAGTGTCAGGAAATCGTTTCTGAAAGTATTTGTGTGGAGTGTTGCCGTGTATAGAAGTGGAACATGGGTGATAAATAGTTTGGACGATAAGAGAATAGAAGTTTTCGAAATGTGGTGCTACAGAAGAATGCTGAAGATTAGATGGGTAGATAACATAACTAATGAGGAGGTATAGAATAGAATTGGGGAGAAGAGGAGTTTGTGGTACAACTTGACAAGAACAAGATACCGGTTGGTAGGACATGTTCTCAAGCATCAAGGGATCACAAATTTAGCACTGGAGTGCAGCGTGGAGGGTAAAAATCGCAGAGGGAGACCAAGAGATGAGTACACTAAGCAGATTCAGAAGGATGTAGTTTGCAGTAGGTACTTGGAGATGATGAAGCTTGCACAGGATAGAGTAGTATGGTCAGCTGCGTCAAACTAGTCTCTGGACTGAAGATCACAACAACAACAACAACAACAACAACCGTTACTGAAAACTGGTGGAAGGTAACTGCAGCAGTTGTCACATTTACACTGGGGTGACAGCAGCCGTAAGATAGCGTGGTATGTTTGTATGTAGTTCGCGGTTGTATCGCGTAAGCTAGGTATAAGAGGACAATGTCCTAGCGGAGCTGTCATTTGTACTGAGGCGATTTATACGAAAAGGCTTCCGACGTGATGATGGACACCCGACGAGAATTAGTAGACTACGAATTCAGACTGGTAGTTGTAACTAGACGCATGAGGTATTCCATTTTGGGAAATCAGTAGTGAATTCAATATTCTGAGCGTGCCGAGAATACGAAATTTTAGGCGTTACCTCTCACCACGAAACATGCTGTGGCCGACGGTCTGTACTTAACGACCGAGAGCAGAGCTGTCTGCGCAGCGTTGTCCGTGCCAACAGACAAACGACACCGTGTGAAATAAACGCAGAAACCAGTGAGGAACGTACGACTAACGTATCCGTTAGGGCAGTGCGGCGAATTTGTCGTCAAGGGGATCTGGCGGCAGAAGACCGCCGTGAGTGCCTTGCTAACAGCACTACATCGCCTGCAGCGCCTTCCCGGGGATCGGGACATTATCGGTTGGACCCGAGACTGCGAGTGGCGTGTCAATGGTACATCCAGGCGTCCTGCACAGCGTGGACGGAGGCCACAGAAGACTCAGTCCGAGGTGTCGTCTTTCACTGAAACTGAGTCAATGCGACCCACTTCACCTGTTTTGGGGAAACCTGTTTTCTCAGGTTGTCAGGAGGAGGCAAACGCAATGGTGGCTTCTATTAATCGCCGGCAGTTCAAACGTACAGCGAATGATGGTACCCCTTAGGGAAATGGCAGCAGGGCTCAGGGAAGGACACCCGGTGCACTCAGTGTATATGCCTGGGGCCGCATTCAGCATGTTGAAAAGGCTACTCCACTAGTCACTAAGGGAACAGGGTGCAACCGACTGCACGGTGGAACAAATGGTATCTGTCGTCCGAAGTTATACTTGGGCCATACCAGTGACTGGCAGAGAATGTTGACAAGACTAGCCTTGTACATCGAGTTTCAACAAGTTCACAATTTGTAGCATTGTTCCCAAAACTGATCGTGGCCTTTTGGTTTAGAGTCGAGTGGAAGGACTGAACCAGAGACCAAGAAGCTTCTGTGACAAGCTCGCCAGCAACTTCCTGGATCTGCGCCGTAGGTTTGAGAGTTACAGGGCACTCACAAGTTCGTCAGGTGTGCACCACACATCAGAGACTGCTACTCAGGTACCTGACTGTGTATGCGCGAAGCAAACAAGGATTTTTTTTTAGATTAAGCGACTCTCCATCCAACCTAGATGACGATAGCTGTAGGGAACCAGAAGTATCAGTGCAAGATCTAAATAAATGCCTCCCACAGGTGAGAATATTAAAATCCTAATGGAAAACTGGCGAAGCATTCGGAACAAAGTGCCGAAGCATTGGCAACAAAGTGCCGAACCTTGAAGCTCTCACGAAAAGCAGTGAAGCTCACATAATACCATGTACAGAAAGCTTGTTGAAAACTTAAATTGATGCCCGTTAGTTTTTTGGGTAAAATTTAAGTGTACATGAAAAGGATAGGCAAATGGCAAGATGAGGTTGTGTATTTGTCGCATTAGACAAAAAACTCTAGTCCACTGATGCAGAAATTGAAGCTGCATGTCTGACTCGCTAGACTCTGTATCATGGTTGGGTATAAAACGATAATTGGGTCCTCCTATTGCCCGAAAACTTGTCTTCTGATGTAACCTAAAACTTTAGAGAAAACCTCAGTTCACTTGTGCGTAAGTTCCCCAGTCATACTGGAATCACAGATGGACACTTTAATTACCAAGCAATTAATTCGGAGAATTGAAGTTTTGTTAGTGGTGGCCATGATAAGACATCTTGTGGTACATTATTAAATGCGTTCTCTGATAACTACCTTGAAAAGATGGTTAGGAACCCCACACATGATGAGAATATATTGGCTGTAATGGCAACAAACAGACACGACGTCTTTGAGGATGTCTACATCGAAATTGGTATCAGTGACCACGACGCGGTCGTGGCAGCACTGATTACCAAAGCACAAAGGAGAACTAAAAACAAACAGAAATATATATGTGTTCAATAATCTGAATAAAAAATCAGTAGTGTTATATAGCAGTGAGGAACTTTAACTTTCAGCTTAGGGCAGGAGCATGTAGAAGTTTAAAAGAATAAGTGACGGTGCACTGGATAGATATGTACCCAGTAGAACAGTTCAGAATGGGAGGGAACCTGCATGGTATAAATCACTGTAGAGAAATTGCTAACGAAACGGATAAAACAAATAGTAGGGCTATACATAGAGAAATGCTAAATGAAATGCGTTTGGTTGTCAAGAGAGCAATGCGAGATGCCTTCAATGACTATAGTAGAAGAATATTGTCAAATGATATCTCTCGAAGCCCAAGGAAATTCTGATCGTATGTCAAGGCCGTTAGTGGCACCTAAGTTACTGTCTAGCCCCTAGCGAATGAGACACGAACCGAAGTTAAGACTAGCAAAGCAAAAGCTGAAATGTTAAACTCCATTTTCATAAACTATATGATTAAAAGTATCCGAACACCTGGCTGAAAATGACTTACAAGTTCGTGGCGCCCTCCATCGCTAATTCTGGAATTCAATGTGTTGGCCCACCCTTAGCATTGATGACAGCTACCACTCTCGCAGGCAAACGTTCAATCAGGTGCTGGAAGGTTTCTTGGGGAATGGCAGCCCATTCTTCACGGAGTGCTGAACTGAAGAGAAGTATCGATGTCGGTCGGTGACGCCTGGCGCGAACTTGGCGTTCCCAAACATTCCAAAGATAATCTATAGGATTCACGTCAGGACTTTGTGCAGATCAGTCCATTACAGGGATGTTACTGTCGTGTAACCACTCCGCCACATGCCGCGCTTATGAAAGATGCAATCACCATCCCAGAATTGCTCTTCAACAGTGGGAAGCAAGAATGTGCTCAAAACACCAATGTCGGCCTGTGCTGTGATAGTGCAAGGCAAAACAACAAGGGGTTCAAGCCCCCTCCATGAAAAACACGACCACACCCTAACAACACCCCCTCCGAATTTTACTGTTGGCACTACACATGCTGGCAGATGACGTTCACTGGGCATTAGCCATGCCCACACCCTACCACATTGTGCACCGTGATTCGTCATTCCGCACAACGTTTTTCCACTGTTCAGTCATCCAATGTTTACGCTCCCTCCACCAAGCGAGGCGTAGTTTGGCATTTACCGGGGTGATGTGTGGCTTATGAGCAGCCGTTTGACCATGAAATCCAAGTTTTGTCACTTCCCGCCTACCTGTCATAGTACTTGCAGTGGATCCTGATGCAGTTTGGAATTCATGTGTGATGGTGTGGATAGATGTCTGCCTATTACACACAACGACCTTCTTCAACTGCCGGCGGTCTCTTGTCAGTCAACAGACGAGGTTGGCCTTTACGCTTTTGTGATGTACGTATCCCTTCACGTTTCCACTTCACTATCACATGGAAAACAGCGGACCTAGTGATGTTTAGGAATGTGGTAATCTCGCGTACAGACGTATGTCACAGGTGACTCCCAATCACCTGACCACGTTCGAAGTCCGTGAGTTCCGCGGAGCGGCCCATTTTGCTCTCTCACGATGTCTAATGACTACTGATGTCACTGATATGGAGTATCTGGCAGTAGGTGGCAGCACAATGCGCCTAATATGAAAAACCTATGTCTTTGGTGTGTCCGGATACTTTTGATCATATAGAGTACATTCTTTTACAAAGGAAAACTTAGGAGAATTGCCCCAATTCATTCCTTGTAGCGCTGAAAAGATGAAGAAATAAGTATTGACGTCAACTGTGTTCAGAAAGAGCTGAAACCGTAAAAATTAAACAAAGTTCCAGGACCCGAAGGAATCCCTCTCAGATTCTATACTAAACTTGCGGATGAGCTAGCCCCTCTTCTAACTATAATCTATCGTAATTCTCTCGAACAAAAACTCTGCCCACTTCTTGGAAAAAAGCACCCGTCACACCTGTCTACAAGAAGGGTCTTAGAAGTGATCCACAAACCTACCGTCCAGATCCTACACATCGACTTGTTACAACTTGTTGTCTTAGAACATATTCTGACTTCAAATATAATGAAGCATCTTGTACAGAATTACCTCTTCAATGCCAACCACCATAGATTCAGAAAACATCGATAATGTAAAACAGAGCTCGCACTTTTTTCACATGACATACTGAAAAATTTGGATCAAGGTAATCAGGTAGATGTAGTACTTACTGATTTCCGAAAAGCATTTGAGTTAGTACCACACCTACGCTTATTGTTGGAAGTACAGTCATAAGGGGTGTCAAGAGAAATATGACTGGATTGAGAACTTTTTGGTAGGGAGGACGTTGCATGTGATCTGGGAGGGGAATCATCATCGGATGTAGAAGTAACCCCAGGGGGACCGTTGCTGTTCATGTTGTATATTAATAAACATGCACAACAACAACAATAGTAACCTAAGATTTTCTGGAGATGATGGAGTCATCTATAATGCAGTAGTGTCTGAAAGAAGCTGCATAAATATTGTCAGATCTATACAAGATTTAAAAGTGGTTCAAATATAGGCAGTTTGCTTTAAATGTTCAGAAAAGTAAAACTGTGCACTTCACGAATCGAAGAAACATAGTATCATATGACTGTAATATCAATGAGTCACCATTGGAATCGGCCAACTCGTGCAAATACCTGGGCATAACACTTAAAAGGGATATGAAATGGAATGATCTCATAGGTTCAGTCATGGGTAAAGCAAGTTTATTGGTAGACTATTGAGGAAGTGCAATCAATCTACGAAGAAGATATATAAGCAATCACTCGTGCGACCGGCTCTAGAATATCGCTCAAGTGTGTAGTATCCATACCAAATAGGACTAACGGAGGATACTGAACGTATTCAGAGAAGGGCAGTACGAACGGTGACAGGTTGGTTTGATCCGTGGGAGAGTGCCACAGAGAGACTGAAGGAACTGAAGTGTAAGACTCCTGAAGATAGACGTAAACTGTCCCCAGAAAGCCTGTTAACAAAGTTTCAACTCCCGGTTTTAAATTATGACTGTAGGAATACACTAAAACCCCCTTCGCAACGTTGACATAGGGATCGTAAGAATATGATTAAATAATTACTGCATGGACAGAGACATCCCGCGCTCCATATGAATGGAACGGAAAGAAACCCCAATAACTTGTACAATGCGACATACCCTTTGCCATGCACTTCACAGCGGTTTCCAGAGTACGTGTTTAGATGCAGACACAGACGTAGACAACTGGAAAGCCACCGAGCGAGGTGGCGCGCGCAGTGGTTAGCTCACTGGACTTGCATTCGGGAGGACGGCGGTCCACATCCGCGTCTGGGTATCCTGTCTGCGTCTGGCAAATTAAGATACCTATCTACAAGCGTATAATTTTCTCGTTAGCTGTAAATAGTTAAAAGTGTACGTGAGCTCCTGATACGATCTTGACATGTACAATGGCGATTAATGTTAATTTGGGCCACTGTGTCATAATGAGATGGCAATAACTCACGAACTATGTACTCAACAAAGAAACATGTCACCATGTGAAATTAGCTGAAATTGTATTGAATTTGATACATAAAGCTTGCAGTAACAATAACATTAAATAGCTTTCTAATCATTGCAAAGTCCGTTTGTAACCCACAAAGGCATTATTCAGGCTTTGTAGTATATAAAAAAAGCTTAGTTGACACATTTTAACATGTCCGCGGTATCGACGCGTATGCTCATGCTATGTAAAATATTTGTTTATAGAATTATCGCGGTAACATGTGCAGTGAACGCATTTTACGAGTTGTGCGAAGGCGGACGGAAGGCTGTTTAAGGGAGAGAGCCGTGCCGGGCTGGCTGTACGAGGTGGTCGACGCTGGCGCGTGCATGTGCGGCATTTGAGTCTTCATTACAAGAGTATGAACCTCTAGAAATGCTGCGTGAGTCAGTGCTCTTAAGAAAGTTTTCCGCAGTGGATATCGTGGACAATTGCTGTACAGTTTTCTACAGTGCATTTGCTTTTGGACTTTCAGCTCCGAGCGTAAGCTTGCTCACCAGGATTGGTGGTAGCGAATCAGTCCGTCGCTGCACTCACAGCAGTTAAGCAACAGTGAAGTAAAAATTTTAATTGCTAAACAGTACCCACACTGTGCTAAGGATGTTTTTACTTCGCCAAGCGTATCCTTCCTGCAATTTACTGTGCTGTTTGTAAGCTAACACCATTAGCAGAGCAGTAACACTAGTATGCGATCGTCCCCTAGACATGTATATAGCCATTGAACTTTAAAGTAGCCACATTTTTGAAGCCCTTTAAGTGAATTCTGTGTGTGCATTGTTAATGAAAGGGACACAGATGCAGAAAGCAGCGGGTAGCAGATGCCAGCACCAGGGAACGGAAATTAGGTCGATACCAATTCGTCGATTTAGCTCCATGTATGTCTGAGTTATCATTTGGGACGTGTCTAGATGAACTCCTGCGTCCGTGTTCCCTAGTAGAATGTCTTGACTCATGTCAAGGGGAATGTCTTGACTCATTCTGTGCCGTGAAACATTCTGGTAATCACAGAAACGATGGCAACACGGCCGGCCGGAGTGGCCGAGCGTTTCCAGGCGCTACAGTCTGGAACCGCGCGACCGCTACGGTCGCAGGTTCGAGTCCTGCCTCGCACATGGATGTGTGTGATATCATTAGGTTAGTCAGGGTGAATTAGTTCTAAGTCTATGGGACTGATGACCTCAGAATTTAAGTCCCATAGTGCTCAGAGCAATTTGAACCGTTTTTTGATGTCAACGCGTCCGCGCCTGCCACGTCACGGATAAAATATCTCCACAACTGTTTGCATGACCAGCAGCAAACTATTCCTCTATTCCTATAACCGATCTCTCGTCTAACCATTAATGTTTCTTTGTTTTTTAATCTCTTTTTTTTTCGTTGCATTTGTTCGGGACGGACGTGTCGTGACACCCGCTGAAGTTCAATGATGATCCATTCACTCTTTTTTTATTACAGAGGGCAGATAACGCTCCGGCCGAACACGCTGAGCCACCGTGCCGGCGGATCCATTTAGCTATCCGTGCACGGCAGTAGTATGTGGGTACGTATGGACCACCCCCTCTTCTAAGGTTAAATTCAACCATAATTTTATTTATCTTTTAAGCTTCCATTTAACCTTAAAAAATTATTTTACTTATCTGTTGGATAATCGTGTTTAACCTTAAATCTTACCTTAAACGCATTTTATTTTTAAATCTTATTTAAGATTAAAACCAACCACACCCTGTCCAATGAGGTTTCTAAAAGTAAATTTTCTTTAGGGTGAAAACTAACCATAAAAATTTCTGGAGAATTGTGAAACAATTTATTGTTCAAAGTCACCATAAAACGTAATCAAACGTTATGCTTGAGATCAACCATAAAAAATTCACAAGGTTTTATTTAAAAATATGGCTAAAATATGGTTAAAAGTCACCATAAAAACATTCAAAAATGTTGAAAAAGAGTGTGGCTAATCTTACCCATAAAAAAGTATTAAGTGTGTGGTGAAAATCAACCATTTTATTTAAATAAAGAGTCTCAATAAAAAGTGTTAAAAATTATGGTTACTCTTAACCTTAAAATGTAATCGAAGATTTTTTCAAGAATTATTCCTATACTTAACCAACACTTTTTTAAGGTCCTATTAACCATAAAAAATTATCTTAATCTTAAATAAGATTGTGGTTTGTGTCTACCTTAACTTATTTTACCTATATTAATCTTATTTAAGGTGAAACCTTACCTTAACTTATCTTACCAGTTATAGCCTCTTTTAACCTTAACTTATCTTATTATCTTAATCTGTTTTAAGATTGTGTCTATCTTAACTTACACCAGTACTCTAGCTATTATTTTGTAGACAGCTTAAAGGTACTCTAAAGCAACGATTTTTGCATTAAAAATTTTAATGGTTCATTAACCATTAAAATTAAAACTTCGCCATCAAAAGTTCTCAGTAATTATTCCATGCTTAAGATCATAAGTCAAGTTTCTTTTACCATACATAATTATGTATGCTAAAGTGTTGTCAGGAATTGGTGAATTAAAAGTAGCTGACAATTTCATGGCAGTTTTTTGTGCAGTGACAACATTCTTTCTCCTGCCCATATTTATTACATATACAGGGTACGAATTAATGAAATTGTATGCACTAATTTTATGGTCATATTTCAATTCAGTTATTCTCTTAAAGTCTGCAAATGCATTGTATGCCTTCAAACAAGTGTCTGGAGGATCTATGTTCCACAGTTCTTCAGGAAATATCTCATTTCTGCCATTCTTTAGATAAATGTTTTGGAGATGCACGTGATCATACACTGATGAGTCTGCATCTTGGTTTCCTTTCCTGTTGGTCTGAAACACCACAAATACAAAATAAGGCATGTCAAACTCCATAGAATTGTAGTAATTCGTTATGTCTAGCTCAAAGTTTCTCTTACCACTAATTCCTGCTATTTCCTGCGTCTGAAGATCAAAAAATGAAATCGGAATCTTAGGGTCCTTTAGCATCTTTTCTCTTAGCTCTAGTTCATAGTTAGGCTCATACTTAACAATGGGTACTCTAATCTCTAAACTGGTAATGGTTACTTTACCCAACTCTGGTCGAGAGCCTTCAATATCAACACCACTATTATTTTTTGAAAACCATCTAAACAAGGCATCGCCAGCATTTGCGCTTCCCACAAATGTTACTGTTAAGTCACCTTCCCACATGATTTCTTTGTAATCCTTAAAAAATCCACCCAACATTTTTAGTGGATACAGTACCTCGTTTTCCTTTTTTCGTAACTTACCATTGTTAATGAAATTACCCTCGAATCTAATGTCATCGTCGAGAGAAGAAGTAAGGTGGTATAAAACCGTCGACGAAATGCTTGGATGCTCTAACCTGTAGATTATGTGACCTCTTTTCTTAACAATTACTGCACTCCATAACTGTGTCGGAAAGTTGTCAACTAGTTTTACATTCGATTTGCCTTCGTAAGAAGTATAGTCTGAGCCATTTGCATGAGTAACGTTATATGTCATATACAAGTAAGCATTGTTGTCAAACCAACCATCACCAACTTTAATGTCTATTTCTACATCTTTGTTCGGTAGGTTTAAATTATTCCTAGTCTTCTCATTTACTGGAAAAGACTGCCACTGATAGCTTTCTATTTTATTCATTTTATTTACTGCAAGATTTTAATTAAAACATTTCTAAAAGAACTGTTACCGACGCTCCTCCAAAATCTATCGCAGCATCATTTTCATCCGTTACACTTACTTCCAGGTTTTGAACTTTATCGTGCACAGAGAAAAATAATGGATAATTCGGTTCGTGTATTATAGGACTACCAAACTGTAAGTGACCACACCCCTCCAATTTGGGTTTAAAAGAAGCAATAATGTTTGTTTCTCGATGAAAGTGGTCAGAATCCTTTACAAACATACCATCAGCTAAGTTAAAATGCACTTTAATTTTTTCAAAAGGGATTATTTTCGGTAGCTCATTTGCTACAACTTTTGTTGCAGGTTCCACAATTACGTCTCTAAAACCTAGCATCCTCCCAATACTACATTCCTTATTGAAATACAGCTTAAAGTCTAAGCTTTCTATCTCAACTCTATTTAGGATTTCGTTAGCCTTAATCTTTATATTACTAGCATTGAAAGGTTCCTGGCTCTGAATACACCTCTCTAAATTGTCTAGACTGTACTGCCCTGATGGAATATTTAAAGTATTAACCACACCATCTTTCTCATAGTGTAATCTGTTATTATCCTTTGTGACATTTGGAGTTAAGAATGTTGAATAAAATCCGACCAAACCAACCTTTGTATACATGTTTCTTATTGGTACATTTAGCCTCTTTTTTAAGTTTGAGGATGTACCACTAATTTCAAAAATTCTATTCATTTATTAATTAAGTAATAAGTAGTAAATAAAAAAGTAAAATGACTGATTGGGATCCAAAGATCAGAATTCGAGAAAAACGAATCAAAAGCAGACATGGGAAGTTATTACCTAGTTCAATTCGTTGCGCCATCGTTGGACCAAGTGGATGTGGTAAAACAACTTTAATGGTTGATAATTACCTTCTGTGCCCTGGATGGCTTAACTGGAACACCATTAAACACTTGTACATCTACTCGAAAAGCTTAGAACAGTTTAAGTACAAACATCTTATGGAAAAATGTGAAAGAATTGAAAATGAACACAATGAGAAGGTAGCTACATTTGTTAGTAACTGTGATGACATTATACCATTAGATGAGTGTGAAGACCGCTCTGTTGTGGTGTTTGACGACTTTATATCAGAAAATCAAGATATCGTAAGAGAATACTTTACCAGAGGAAGACATAAGAACATTGACTGTTTCTACTTAGCGCAAACGTATTCTAAAATACCCAAGCAGTTGGTGAGAGACAACCTTAACTTTTTGAACATATTTAGACAAGATGACATTAATTTGAAACACATCTACGACGAATTTGTAGGTGGAGACTTTAAATGGAATGACTTTAGAGAGCTTTGCAGTAAGGTGTGGAACGAGGACTTTGGATTCATAACTGTTGACATGACTCGAAAGCTGTATGACGGTAGGTACCGTAATAAAATTAAAACTTTTATCAGATTTTAATGGTTTTTTAACCATTAAAATACCACATTTTTTCTGTTTACCCAACTATTGTGTGAGCTATCAAAACCTAGCCATTTAACAAATACTTTGTCACCCTTTTTTCTTAAAACTTTTTCTACAAGATACACATCTGGATAATTTGTCTTTTGTAACTCCTGTTCGTAAAAACTTCCTTTAATTTCTTCTTCACTTGTATCTTTTAACTTGTATGTAGTCGGACTTGTGTTATTAATCTGAGTCACTTCAAATATTTCTGTCGACCAATTAGCAGTATAGCCTTTCTCGAACAAGCCTTTAAGTTTACTTATCCTAACTTTGTCACCTATCTTGAACTTGGGTGCATCTGTTTTGAGTTCCGCTGTAAAAGCGGCCTTCAGCACCTTTTTTGCATTCTTTTCATCTACCTCTATAGGTTTCATCCCTATTGTCCTATGTTTTCTGTTGTTGTAGTCATATACCAGTTTAGGTAGTAAGTCAACCCACTTTTGATTGCCCTGAAGAGCAAATTGTTTCCACATTTTTTCCTTTAAAGTCCTGTTGAACCTTTCAACTACTGAAGCCTTAAGTTCTGTAAACGTAGAGTAATGATTTACACCTTCAATCTTCATGAGCTCTTTAAAGTGTTTATTGTAGAATTCTTTGCCATTATCTGTTTCTAAGTGTTTTGGTTTCCTTTCTTGTAGTATACCTTTAAAAGCGCTGGTAATACTTTCACCTGATTTATCTTTAACAGGAATAGCCCAAGCATACTTTGAAAATACGTCTATTACAGTCAGTAAATACTTCATACCGTTGTTGAATTTTGATATACCTTTAAGGTGACCAGAATCCATCTCAACCAAGTCAGCTTGCCACAAATCATCTATACCATAGGATGTAACAGGTTTTCTTGGAAAATTCTTTCTCAGTGGTTTGTGAAGCTCATGTATAATTTCTTCACGAATACTTTTACTTGTCGCAGACATTACTTTATTTTTATAAACTTACTTTTCTTGGTATTACACACCCCACAATAGCCCTCAATCCTATGAAGACCGTTTTTCGTCACAACTCTCTTGGGATGAAGTGTAGTAGTAACTTTTTTGCAGCTTAGACACCAAATATGTTTATCATCCATCATTTATTTGTTCGGAAATTAAAAAATCAAGATTCTAAGCCCTCGTCAATAGCATCAGTAATTGATGCAAGTTCACCAAATAGTAAGAGTTTTACGTCCACAGGGACTGTCTTCGCCGACTCTTTTAGTCTTACGGTTAGGAAATTTCCTTTATGAATTAATATTGGGTTATGCTTATTCTCAATTACGTGTACTTTGTCATACATACTTACTGCAACATCAAAATCATTAAATGTTAAATCTTTGTTTATATCTTTTCCAATGACAATAACTTTTTTCAGTACAAAATCATACTCAAAGGTATACGTTTGTTGTTCTAATCCAGTCATAAAAGTGAATTCAACTGTTTGTTTATCACATATTTTGTTCAGGCATTGTTCAGTTTTGTTGATGTATTGTGATAAATCACCTTTTGTATAATAATCTGAGAAAACTTTTTCTAGGTCCTTTTTACTGTAATAATGGTCGAGGTTGGTTTTACTTACATAATTATTAAGGGTTGTTAGTATACTCGTGTATTTGGCGTTAGCAACATCATTAACAGCATCGAGCTGGCTTTTAGTGACTGCATCATATCCACCTACGCCATCTGCTACGTTTACAATGCGCCTTCCTTTCAATGATACCCAGTTCTTTGAAAATGAGAAATACTTCTTAATATTAAGTTTACTGATACTAGATTCTAGTCCGTTTATGACGTCTCTGACATCGTCTAGTTGTTCAGTACCTTTCTTTACCTTATTTCCAAAAATATCCATTTATTGTATCAAGAATTTTAATAAAACTCCATCCATCTGTAAATAGCTTCAGTACCATCACACACAAATGACCTCATATAAACTGATCGAAATTCTGAATTCTTTCTGAGTTGTAAAACAGATTGTCAGGACCCAGGTATTTCACTAAAGTTTGTGGTATACTGCCACCGAATGAGTCAAAAACGTATTTTTCATTACCCTTCTTGAAGTAGCATATCCAGTGAGTACCAATGTGATCAGATGTATCCAAGTTAACTACCCCTGATTCGATTTCTTTAGGTTCTAACGGTAACTCGTCGGCCATGAATACACCTCTAAAATTTTTGATTTTTAAAGACTTTGCTAACCTCTCGATATCATAGTTGCTCAACGGGTGGTTAATCTTGTTGAAGATTAATTGCACAATTTTTTCGACTTTTTTTCGACTTTTTTCTTTAAAAAAATACCATATCCCGCTTTCTTTTCCATTTCAAGATTATGCCTCTTTTGCTCCGCTAACTCTGCGTCTTCCTTTTGCTTCTTGTGCACAGCACTTGTTATTGCCGCAGCACCACCAGCTAAAGACCCGATTGCTCCCAACGCTGCAAGTATCAGTGGTAGAAATCCACCTTCGTGCTTATTCAATCCAGAACCTGCTTTCAATCTCTTAGAGTTTAGGTACTCGAGTATCTTCTTCACAACAGGTATAGAAAATGTTATCAATAAGCTACCACCTTTTTTAAGTTTATTAGCTTTCTGTTTCATTTGAGTCTCTGTAAGATAAGAATCTAGAAAGCCATGATTTTTCAGGTCGTCATTGGACAGTTTTATTTTAATAGATTTCGCTCTCGGATTCCCACTGGAGGGAATGTTGTAGTCAATACTAAATCCTCTCATTTATTATTTCAATTAAATTAAATATTTTAGTGCTACACTCATATTAAATTTTAATGGGTTGTGGCCCATTAAAATTACACCTCTTCATTCACATTCACAATGCCCATCCATTATCATCTAACCCTAGACCTAGCTTCCTTTTCCCAAACATTATTCCAGCTACAGCTGTTGAAGCTAATCTTTCTCCTAGGGAAGCATCTTTACTGAAAATCCTTTCCTTTGCCGCTTTCTGCAGTTCTTTATCAGCTTGATGTCTTTGTTCCAAATCTTTATGATCCCCGTATGCGATATCATGCCTTTTGCAAGCTTCATCTAGAGGATTTATTCCAGCATCTCCTCTTTCTAATCGTTCTTCTAGTTTGGTACCTGGCGGTACACCCTTCAAGTTTCCCCGAAGGCCGGACTGTATCTTAATGGATCACGGAAGCTGATCAGGCTTCTCACCACCACACCCGTTCAGTCTCTGAGACGGCTCCATACTAGACTGATCTGTGTTAAATTTCTATTCTGCACAGTTCTTTAAAAGTTTCTCTGTAGAACTTCTCTTTCCCACGTACTTCTCTCATTTTCAGTTTTTGCCTGAGTTTCTCTTTTTCGTGCCACTCCGGATCTTTCATGTGTTTGTAATAGTAGTCTCTTCTAACCTTTCTTTTTTTCTCTTGATCCCGCGTCTTATCACGATTGTAAGAATAAGCTAGAAGTACATTAAGCAACTCTGAGGGGTTGTATTTGTCTATTTCAACTTGCTCTACAATTCTCAGCTCTTTTCTTGATGACACTATAACAGACCTAACTAATTCTATTTTAAACTTGTCAACACCAAGGTTTCTCATATGTTGTGAAACAGGCTTGGCATTATTCTTTCGTGCATCAGATCTGTGTCCTGCCATTCTTCTACATAACTTATCTGTTGTGCTACCAATGTATATCAGTTTATCAACAGTGTTTGTTATCTTGTAAATTGTACCGTGCATTACGTTTATTTAAACACAAAAACATATATCAATATTTGCTAGAACAGGAACTCGCCTGCGGATTACCCAATCCTAATCGTTTTTACCGTTGGAGCCGGTCATTACCCGGGTTCCCTCTAAAAGTTTCCAAATAGAGGTGGTAGATTAGGCTCTAAGGGCGTTCCCGCAACAAGGTGTGTATTGCCATGCTCTTTTCAAGCACAACAGTGGCCCAGTTGACCACAGTAATTGTATCCAGGTAAATGCATTTCAACAGGAAGATTATTAATTAACGTGTCCACTAAGCCCTTTCCATAACTTTCTGCCTTCCAGAATGTATGAGGGAGATTGTTTAGAAATCTAATTAGGTAAGGTATCCCCTTTGGATTATTTACTATGAAGTCATTAAATTTACTCGTAAGCATCTTGGTTATTCCAACCTTCTCATTGTGGAAGTTATTATTTTCCGCATTCTCTTCACCATGAATAACCATTAGCCTATCAATTAAGTCTCTGACGTCATTCATCCACACGTACTCCACCGGTTTGTCTGTATACCTCTTTACAAAACCCATACCACCCTTTGTGTTTGGCGAGTTACCACGTTCTTTCTTGAGTGACTGCCATATTGGTTTAATGATGTTGTTGTATTTTTCGCTGCTGCTTGACTTGGGTTTATTCCCCTTTGGATCATTGTTCTGATATATCGCATTGGTAACCTTCAGCATAGTTGTATAGGTATCAAGATCGTCAGATGTGTACTCTTCAGGTGATACGGTTTTCTGAGTCAGAAGCTTCATAAACCCATTGGTGGCTTTAAAGGAGTTACCCTTCACCATAATATTATCGTTGTTGAATGTTACTTCGGAGTCACCCATGTAATGTCTTCCATTGTCAAAACGGAGACCAAAAATTGTGTCACCTAGAGCGCCTAAGTATTTTGAAACTTTTGGGCCCAGGTAAGTTGTTGAGTAGTCTGAAACAGCCTTCATCTTCTGCCGTTCCTTGTCTTCAATTTGTTCCAACATAGGCTCCAACCTCTTACGTGTCTTTGGTGTGATGGGGTCATCAACAAATAAGCTTCTCTCAAACGATGTTACCTCAGGAGTAGGTGGTATAGGGAACATATCGTCAAACCCCCCATCGTAAGGTAGTAGCTGCTTTTCAATCTCACGATTTTTTTCTATAGCGTCAATCACTTCTTTCCCTATCGCATCTAATTTGTCAATTACTGGTTGGTCCTCCTTTTTGTATTTTTCGTATTCGGTTATAGGCTTAATTTTCCATTCTTTAAATTGGTCTTTGATTTGTTCAAATTTCTTTCTGTTCTTTTTTGCTTGCTTAACAAGCTTTTCATCATATTTTGCAAACATTTATTTAAGGAAAAATAATAAAACTATTCGTTGGGACGTTGACGTTGGGACGTTTGGACGTTGACGTTGGGACGTTGACGTTGGTACGTTGGAGATTTTAAGGGTAAAAAACCATTAAAATCAATTTAAAAGAACTCAATATCGTGTACCTTCTTGTCGTTGTTTGTTTCTTTGACACCATTGTATAACATCTTTAATCCAACCAAAGTATTGCAATCATCCCAGCTTAATAATTTGGTGTATCTATCGGGTAATATAATCTTGTATTCACTGTCGAGTTGTAGACAAAACTTTTGGCCATATTTTGTACTTATATTCTCAGCATTTGTAATGGTATAAGTGTGTCCCTTTTCTAACTCATTCAGCTTCGTAAACGTTTTGTTGGCGCTGTTAAGTTTCAATAGCAGTTGATTTCGTTCCATTTATTTACTGCAATATTTAAAAAAAAAAAAAAAAATTCTCGTTAGGGTTTTAATGTTTCTAGCTGAGTCACAGTATCTTTTAAGCTCTTCACTAGTGCTGTAAATGAAAATGATTTCTTGGGACAGTTTATACCAAATAAAGAAAGATCGAATTTACCTGCTCTTACTAGTACGTTTGAGAATTCATTGTATTCATATAATATACCATCCTTGAAGAAGTAGAGCAAACCGTTTGTGTATCTAAAAACAGAGTCTAAGGCTGAAGGCACCCCCGGGAAGCTTTTACTGATCACTCCATAAGCCTTTGCTCTAAAACTACATTCATCTATTTCTGCAAAGTATACATCGTCATAGAAAATAAAGGTTCTGCCAGAGTAAGTGTTCACAGCTCCATGTACAACAGAATTTTGTCGCAACCCTATATCAGATACTCTTTTTGGGTAACCAGGTTGTAACGTTAAACTCGGTATCTGAACCATGTATATCATGTTATTAATGATAAGAACGACTTCACCTGATGGTCTCTGGTAAACAGCAGATACATTTTCGAATTGTTGAGGTAGAAACGTTAACCAGTCTGTGATTAGTTGCGGTTTTGAAAGCTCGTCATTACTATTAAGAGCAGTCATCCAAACCCACGTTCCATAAAAAATGTATAGAAACTCATTCACAATTACGGAACTTCCAAACTGCTTCAGTGTGCACAGTTCAGGCTCTTTTTTGGGTACTGCTTCAGGCGAGGGTGAAGCCGGAGTAGAAGTAGGGCGCTGTTCCGTATCGCTAGAAGCACGTTTCCCATATAAACTTTGAATACCACGTATATCATCTTCAGATAGGCTCAGGATAGTGTTATTGTAAAATGCGTACATCACCGATTCAGAGAAATCTGAATGTGCCATACCCAACGTGTGACCAATCTCGTGAACTAGAACAACAAACAGGTTTGTCTGTGAAGAAGGTGTGTTACCGTCCATTTCCATGTACCAATATTCATCCTGATCAACGTGGATTTCAATGGGGTCGTTGTACAAATTAGGAAAATCTGCATGAGCTAGCACGCTTCCTCTACCATCAAAACTTCGTTGACAGAACTGTAGGGCTGAGTTTTGACGTCGGTGTGCTCCCCTCTTAGTCGAAATGATAATATCAGGACTTTGGTTGCTGTTCTCAAAAGTAAGATCTGTGTGTTCTTGCCACATTTTAAATGCAGATTGTGCCACCTGTAACATTTTTCTAGTTGCGAGATAGTAATGCCATTTTATATTCTTCTTATTCCACTTGTAGATGTGTGTAGTAAAGCTTAAAACGTTATCTTCCACGCCACACCTCGGGTTCTTCATTAATTGTAAAGTTTCATCAGTCAGCTCACCATTAGCCACGAGATGATATTTCTGTTGGAATAACGTAAGTGCATCTTTGTACGCTTCTTCACTCAGTTGAGAAAGTTGATCTTCTTGATAGTCCAAGTACCCAAAGCTGTGCAAATATTTTACTGCTGCTTCATCGTGAGCAGATACAAATGATAATATTGAAAGTAGAATTATTCTGTTCATTTATTTGAATAGAAATAATAAAAATGATTTTAAAAAGAAAATAAATAATTAAATAAATGAAATCAGGGGTAGTATTTAAGTATTTTTGACACTCTACCTATACAAAAGAGATAAACGCATGGTACTTGTGTAACACAGGTACCAAAGACTTGTTTTACGAGAGATGCGTTTACTCCAGCAATATCTAAAGCTTGTTCAAATCGTTGTTCTTCAGTACCGAGATGAGCTGTCTACACTACTTTAGTAGCCACCTTACGGAAACGATATCCTGTACCTGAATTAGATCTAAATATAACCTTTAAAAGACCATTATATGTAAAAAATGTTCGTTTGACTCGTTTTTGTTCTTCTGACCCATCACCGCTAATATGGCGGTTAATGGTTAGTAAAAATATTTATATATGGAGAATGCTCTTTTCATTTACGCTAGAATGAAGTGACGTGTCTCGCCTCTTGCGACATCTTCACGGCCAAGGCTGCTCCGACTGCGATAGCCAGCTGGGAGGCCAACGGTGAAGGTCGGTCCGCCGATGTCATGAGTGCCTGCATTAGTCACAACAGCGCTGCTCTAGCGTAATATTTTAACTTAAATGTATATTATTCACTTAAACGTAAATTTTCCGCTAATAAATTGTTGTTTTTGGGTGTTGTTGTGTATGTTACACTACGTAATGTAAGTAAAAATATACAGTAAGTCAGATGAAGCGTAATGCTGAGAAAGAGAGTAAGATTAATACCTTACTCGAATGCATTTGTTTCGCCGGCGCGGTAGCTCAGCGCGTTCGGTCAGGAAGACTGGCCACCTTTCTGAAGAAAAAACTGAGTAAAGTTTTCATCGTGGAATTTTGAGTGACGTCATGAGACGTCCGCACTGATCCGCTCTCCCTCATCTGCTAAGAAGTATGGGACGAGACGTGGTAACAAAGAGGAAAAAAACCCTGTGGGGCAGAAGAACAACGACAACGACGAAGAAATGTTACAGACAAAAGACCCCACAGGGTTCCTCGGCGCCGAGGTTTTGCTGTTTTCGACAAAAATTATTTTTTAATTAGATAATACATATAATAAATGTCTGTGAGCAATAAACTAATACCTCCTTGTAGCATGACGGCTATAATGAAAGGCGATGACAACCCCGCAGCACTTTGTTTTGATATAAATAAGGTGCCAGAAAATCTGTTGTTTCCCGTTTTTAATTATCTGCGCAGCCTTCAGTACTTACAACTGACTATTATGGAACATGTAGAAGACGAGAGAGAACTCAATGCAATAGGTGAAGGTATGTCACAGCTAGAAAAACAATTTGAAAAGTTGATGGTTGAAATAATACCACAATCTGACTCTGAGGCTGAACAATCTGACTCAGGCTAAATTCAAATATTATTTTTAAGGTCTACGAAACCTTAAAACTATTGGTAGCAAGTAGTAAGAAGATTTTTTCGAAATTAAAAAAATGAATTTTTATTTAATTTTTTTAATAAAATAAATCAGTAAATAAATGAATATGCCGGAAGGAAATAAATATAACTATGCAGATAAATACTGCAACAAGTGTGGAGTGGACATCACTTATAAGAATTGGTCCAGGCACTTGAAATCAAAGGGTCATCTTAAGAATGACCCAAACAATGAAGAGAAGGAGGAGCACAACAAAGATAAAATATACCACGAAGATCTTAAGATCTTGGCTAAGGATTATAATCTTAGTGGTGTTTCGAAAATGAAGAAATCGCAACTTAAAGAAGCTTTGGAAAAGACTAAGGACATGTTGTACAAGAAGCAGGATTTGGAAAAGCTAAGGGTACCACAGCTGCGAGAGATTGGAAGAAATAATAACATTAAGGCGACTGTTAGGATGAGGAAGGCTGAAATAATTGAATCCATTTTGAAGACGCAAGACATTGTCTTTCGTAATAAGGTAGCTAAAGAGTTAAGCTTTCACGACGACTTGATAGAATCACCTAAGGAAGAAAGAAAGCCACCATACAAGATCACTGAAACAAACTCACGGTTCATTAAGAAATTTAATGCCACTGAAGTAGACTACACCATTAAAGTTGATAAGTTAATGCAAGTTGAGAACGCCATCAACGCAATGATTAAACTGGCCAAAGAGAAAGGAAACTACAAAAAAGGAGACAAATTAACAGTAGTAGCAAGCAATCCGAATTTCCCCCACGACATTTTGACTGTTGTTCAATCTGACGTCAGTGCTAGAACATTCATGAACCATATCGGTAGAATTCTATCTTCTAACGAGAACCTAAACATTACCCAAACTAGGTTCAATATCAAGATTATCAATATGCCTAGAGGTCAGAAAGCACAGAAAATAATAAATCTAAGTGAGGATGTTAGGACAAAGAGATGTATCACACAAATAAAGAACAGAGATAACTTGTGCTGCCCACGAGCCATAGTAACAGCACTAACCTATCATTCAAACGAAGTTCTCGGTAGGCAACTGACAGATATAAATATTAAGCATGTCAGAATGGGTAGAAAAATTCAAACTGAACTGACTGAAGATCTGTGTAAAAGACTCGGAAACTACAACGAGGAAGGTTTCACTTTAGAGGACATAAAGAAAGTGGAAAAATTATTGAATATTCAAATAAAGGTCGTCTGTGCCGAAAATTTTAATTCAGTTATATACTCGGGTGAAGAGAGGGATACTAAAATTTATTTATACAAAAATGGAAACCATTTCGATGTCATAAACAGTATGAAAGCGTTTGTAGGAAGCTGTTATTACTGCAAAGTTTGTGACTCACCTTACAACAACAAGGATATGCATAAGTGTAAGACGAACACAAAAGTATGTATATTATGCAAGAAACCAGCACATTCCCCCGAAGATAAAGCTAAAGTCTACTGTGAAGATTGTAATAGGTATTGTTACAACCAAGATTGTTTAAACCATCATGCTGAGGTGTGCAAGGAAATTTACAAGTGTAGAGGGTGTAATATGATTCTTCAGAGATCAAAAGAGCACAGATGCGGGTACTCCTTTTGCTTCAATTGCATGGAACCATATAAGACTGGTGAACATCAATGTTATATCCAACACAAACAACAGAAAGGTGGGATGTGTGAAGGGGTGTGCATTTGCAATGCAGACGATAAAGAAGACTTTCTACAAAGATTTTTGGATGAAAATAGGTTACAATTGTTCAAGAAGCCAAAGATTAAGGATCTTCAGAAACGATTCTTAACAGGAGAAATTTCGGAAGAAAGGTACAAAGTATTATTGAACAACACCTTGACTGACATTATCACACGTATAAACGGCTGCAGTTACACAGAGAAGTATATTTGGTTTGATTATGAAGCAGAACAAGAGACCGGGGTGCACATTCCCAACCTAGTTGTAGGCCATTATATCGATGGGACTAAGGTGTACTTCAAGACAAATGAAGAATTTTGTAGATGGTTGTTGTCAAAGGATCACAAAGGATACATAGCCATAGCACACAATGCAAAAGGTTACGATGCTCAATTCATCTTGAAATACTGCATAGAGAACACCCTGAAGCCGTATACGATATACAATGGTACAAAACTAATGATGTTGGAGGTCGACGGACTGGTTAAGGTCATCGATAGCCACAATTTTGTAGCTTCTCCCCTGAGCGAGTTTCCTAAAACATTCGGACTGAAAGAACTTAAGAAGGGTTACTTCCCCCACTTCTTCAACACAAGAGATAACCAAAATTATGTTGGACCGTTGCCTGATACCAAATACTATGGGGTAGATTCGATGAAGGTGAAGGCTAGAAAAGAATTCCTTCAGTGGTATCATCAAAAGGTTAAAGAAAACTATATATTTGACTTTCAAAAGGAATTTAAAGAGTATTGTAACTCTGATGTAGATATTCTGCGTAGAGGCTGCCTAGAGCTTAGAAAACAGTTTTTAGAGATTGCTAACATCGATCCATTTCAGTACATAACGATAGCGAGTGTATGTATGGCAATCTACCATTCCAGGTATCTTCAGGAAAATACTATGGCGGTGATAAAAAGTGATAAGAAAGAAATGTTTAGCAAAGAGTCCATTGCTTGGTTATCCACATTCAAGGGTGTACAGCATGCTTTGAATGGTGGAGAAGTGAGGATTCTAGGAGCAAAAGTAGATGGATACGACAGAGTTACCAAGACTGTATACCAGTACCACGGCTGTTTTTGGCACGGATGTCCTGACTGTTACGATTGTGAGACCATTAATAATGTAAACAATGAGACTATGGATGATCTTTGGACAAAGACACAGGTACGAACTCAGTCCTTACGAGATGCTGGTTATAAAGTAGTAGAAATATGGAGTTGTGAATGGGTAAAATCGAGAGCTTACCGGCAAAGCTTAAATAAGAAAATTTAAATTGTTGAACCTCTCAATCCTCGAGATGCCTTTTATGGAGGAAGGACAAATGCAAGCAAGCTTAAAGTCACAGGTAAATTATTACGATACATAGACGTCTGTAGTCTCTACCCTACAGTACAGTATTTTGATTACTACCCAGTCGGTCACCCCATAAGAATTTATAAACCAAAAAAATACGATCAGAATTGGTATGGCTTGATTAAGTGCAAAGTACTACCACCGAGGAAACTGAACCACCCTGTGTTACCGGTAAAGAACGATAAGCTGATGTTTGGGTTGTGTAGGACGTGTATTGAGGAAAAATGTGGTGTTTGTCACCACACAGACGACGAAAGGGCAATAATAGGAACGTGGACGACTGATGAAGTGAATAAAGCTATCGAGAAGGGGTATAAAGTGGTAAAAGTATACGAGGTTTGGCATTTCGAAGAAAAGAGTAATGATCTCTTTAAAGGATACGTTAAGGACTTTATGAAAATAAAGCTAGAAACGAGTGGATGGAAAGATGACTTTGATACTATTGAAGAGTACATCGCTGCGGTTAAGAAATGCCTTGATATCGACCTGAATCCTGAAGAGGTGGTTCCAAACCCTGGTAAACGCGCTGTTTCTAAGATTTGTTTAAACTCATTGTGGGGAAAATTTGGACAAAGGCAAAACCTGACCCAAAGTGAATACGTCGTTGATGTTAAGAGATGGTACAAACTAATGTTAGACGACCGCCTAGATATAAGCAATATGATATTTATTAATGATAATATAGTACAAGTTACCTACAAGTACAAAGATAATTTTGTTGAGGATAGATTAGATTAGATTAGATTAATACTTGTTCCATAGATCATGAATACGACACTTCGTAATGATGTGGAACGTGTCAGGTTAATAAAAGATGTCTGTACAAGAAATTACATTACACAAAATATTGCATGACACTAATGATTAAGTTTTTTTTTTTTTTTTTTTTTTTTTTTTTTTTTTTTTTTTTTTTTACTTACTTTATATCTAAAAATTCAGCCAATGAGTAGAAGGAGTTGTCATCTAGAAATTCTTTTAATTTATTTTTAAATGTTAGTTGGCTATCTGTCAGGCTTTTGATGCTGTTTGGTAGGTGCCCAAAGACTTTTATGGCAGCATAATTTACCCCTTTCTGTGCCAAAGTCAGATTTAACCCTGCATAGTGAAGATCATCCTTTCTCCTGGTGTTATAGGTATGCACACTGCTATTACTTTTGAATTGGGTTGGATTATTATCAACAAATTTCATAAGGGAATATATATATTGTGAGGTTACTGTGAGGATCCCTAGATCCTTAAATAGATGTCTGCAGGATGACCGTGGGTGGGCTCCAGCAATTATTCTGATTACACGTTTTTGTGCAATGAATACTTTTCTACTCAACGATGAATTACCCCAGAATATGATGCCATATGAAAGCAGTGAATGAAAGTAGGCATAGTAAGCTAATTTACTGAGATTCTTATCACCAAAATTTGCAATAACCCTAATAGCATACGTAGCTGAACTCAGACGTTTCAGCAGACCATCAATGTGTTGCTTCCAGTTTAACCTCTCATCAATGGACACACCTAAAAATTTTGAAAATTCTACCTTAGCTACAGACTTCTGTTCAAATTCTATATTTATTACTGGAGTTTTGCCATTTACTGTACGGAACTGTATATACTGTGTTTTATCAAAATTTAAAGAGAGTCCGTTTGCTGAGAACCACTTAATAATTTTGTGAAAAACATCATTTACAATTACATCACTTAGTTCTTGGTTTTTGGATGTTATTACTATACTTGTATCATCAGCAAAAAGAACTAACTTTGCATCTTCATCAATGTGGAATGGTAAGTCATTAATGTATATCAAGAACAGTAAAGGACCTAAGACCGAACCCTGTGGGACCCCGTGCTTGATAGCACCCCAGTTTGAGGAATCAGCTGTTTTAACATTACACGAACCACTTATTTCAACTTTCTGCATTCTTCCAGTTAAGTATGAATTAAACCATTTGTGCACTGCCCCACTCAAACCATAATGATTTAGCTTATCTAAAAGAATTCCATGATTTACACTATCAAAGGCCTTTGAGAGATCACAAAAAATACCAATGGGTGATGTCCGGTTATTCAGAGCATTTAATATTTGATCAGTGAAAGCATATATAGCATTTTCTGTTGAAAAGCCTTTCTGAAAACCAAACTGACATTTTGTTAGTACTTTATTTTTACAAATATGGGAGGCTACTCTTGAATACATTACTTTCTCAAAAATTTTTGATAGAGCTGTCAGAAGAGAGATTGGGCGGTAGTTGTTGACATCCGACATATCCCCCTTTTTATGCAATGGTTTTACAATGGCATATTTCAGTCTATCAGGGAAAACACCCTGCTCCAAAGAGCTATTACATACGTGGCTGAGAATTCTACTTATCTGTGGGGAACAAGCTTTAAGTACTTTGCTGGAAATGCCATCAATTCCGTAAGAGCTTTTACTTTTCAGTGAGTTTATTATTTTACTGATTTCAGAGGGAGAGGTTGGTGGAATTACAGCTGTTTCAAACTGTGCAGGTATGGCCTCTTCTATTAATAGCCTTGCCTCTTCTAGTGAAGATAGTTTATCTACAAACGTGTTTATAGCTGCATTCACTACTTCTAATGCTCGACTACGACTTTATGATATGTTGGACAAATTAGGGTCAAACGTGGTCTACTACGATACAGATAGTGTTGTTTACATAGATGATGGTTCAAACACCGTCGAAACAGGTTGTATGTTGGGGGAATGGACTGATGAGTTGGGGAAGGATGACCATATCACAGACTGGATCTCTACGGGACCTAAGAGTTATGGATACGTGACGAGTAAGGGTAAGGAAACTATGAAAGTTAAAGGTTTCACTTTAAATTATGAGAACTCAAAAGCATTGAACATCAATAGTATGAAAAATATTGTGGATAAGGAGATAGATAAGGTTAAATTGAAATATAAAATGATTACGAGAGATACAAAATCTAAACGCTTGATTAATAAGGATGTTAGTAAAGAATTCAAATTCGAATATGATAAGAGAATGATTAAGCCTGAGGTAGATGGTATTATTGAAACATATCCTTGGGGGGTATTAGACGACAATCTTAAACAATATTAAGGTAGACACAACCCATTATAATTTAATGTAAGATTAGGATAAGTAAAATAATTTTTAAGGTTAAAGGTAGAGCATAAGATATTAAGATAAGTTAATGTAGGCAGAGACCAGGTCCTACAGATAGGCAAAAATAATTTTTAAGGTAGACACAAACTTAAACAAGATTAAGGTAATAAGGTAGGTTAAGGTTAAAATAGGACCACAGGTAATACGATAAGTGAAACGATTCAAGAATATATTTAAGGTAGACACAAACCACCCCGTAAAGATAAGTAAAATAATTTTTAAGGATGAATGTAAGCTTAGAAGATGATTGGTTCAAATACGAATAATTCTTGAAAAAATCTTCGATTACATTTTAAGGTTAAGAGTAACCATAATTTTTAACACTTTTTATTGAGACTCTTTATTTAAATAAAATGGTTGATTTTCACCACACACTTAATACATTTTTATGGGTAAGATTAGCCACACTCTTTTTCAACATTTTTGAATGTTTTTATGGTGACTTTTAACCATATTTTAGCCATATTTTTAAATAAAACCTTGTGAATTTTTTATGGTTGATCTCAAGCATAACGTTTGATTACGTTTTATGGTGACTTTGAACAATAAATTGTTTCACAATTCTCCAGAAATTTTTATGGTTAGTTTTCACCCTAAAGAAAATTTACTTTTAGAAACCTCATTGGACAGGGTGTGGTTGGTTTTAATCTTAAATAAGATTTAAAAATAAAATGCGTTTAAGGTAAGATTTAAGGTTAAACACGATTATCCAACAGATAAGTAAAATAATTTTTTAAGGTTAAATGGAAGCTTAAAAGATAAATAAAATTATGGTTGAATTTAACCTTAGAAGAGGGGGTGGTCCATACGTACCCACATACTACTCACGGCCAGTCCCAGCCAGCCATGTGTCTACGACCTGTACTCTCGCATCCATTACGTACAGTCATGGACAAAACGAGCGAGACCCCTCGCCTTTTCGTTATGCTGATCCGCACGGCTTTAAAGTCTGCTACACAGCATAACAGGAAAGGCGACCAAGTGCAACAAACATACCATGCACAGGCGTGAAATTGACAAACTATCTGAACTTTTTTAGACTGTTTTCAATAATTTGTAAGACTATATTAATGCTGATTAGTGTGTTAAACACAACACGTAAATATAAGACAGAAATGAAAGAAGAAACGCTTATTGGTATGAACTGTACCAATAAAAATGAATTTCATTATCGAGAAAACATAACTGTTTTAGTAAGACAAAGTACCGCAGATCGTTACGAATTAGCAAAATATTATGCGCATTCGGCCGCGAAACGGTCTGTGTCATCGTTCAGACCAGTCATACTGGATCACCGTTGCTGACCTACCTTTAAAATGTGTAAATTAAGCGATGGGTGAAGATTCATAACGAAATTCAGTTAAAAATCATTCAGTGCCACACTTAAGTCAATTCCGTTATTGACAGAAGCGGAAAAAGTAGGCAGTAACATGTATTAAATTCTACAAGAGTGTCATATTGACATCGGCTACATAGCTGCCAAACGTATTCTACACTGTTTCGAATTCTCCACTAGACTCGCCACAGCCAGAAAAAGTTCATTTGCCGAAGTGTTTCTTAGCTAGCTAGCAATGGGAATGTTCGCACTTCTAAAACGCGGTGGCATCAATACTGGGATGTGCATTACCAGGTGCATAGGCAAATCGATTTTATTTGCATTCCTGTAAGCGTGATTTGGATCGAAAGTGTAGCTACGATTAATATGCTGATGTGTCGACTGGAACTAGAACATTTCGAATAAAGAGTAGGGGGTGTTATTCATGCGGCCCTCCTCTTCAGTAGCTGTCGTAGCGGTTTTCGTTGTTAGCATTTCGTCACCTAAAGCGGTAAAAACGGAACCCTACTACACTCACTTTCCTGACCGTCTATCGGTCTACCCAACCCTTAAAACCCGTTTACCTCGACAACGGGTAGACACAATAAGCGGAAATGTATCGCACTTCTTGCGGTAACCGCTCCCTTGGTGGTGTAAAAAAGTGAGCTTCTACGTCAACGTATTCTAAAGATACGGCCGTTTATGTAAAGAAAATTTACGCGACAGGTCAAAAAGTGGCGTCAAGAACTATGCGACCAAATTGCTTAGGTCATCAGTCCCCTAGACCTAGAACTGCTTAAACCTAGCTAGCCTAAGGACATCACACACATCTATGCCCGAGGTAGTATTGTAACCTGCGACTGAAGTAGCCGTGCGTTTCGTGACTGAAGCGCCTGGAACCGCTCGGCCACCGCCCCCGGCGAAACCCTATTCACCTCATGTATAATGATAATATATACTGTCTAGTGAGGATAAACTGTATTCGCCAGCAACTCAGATCGTTTGATCACGGAACTTTTACGAAGTCACATTCAAACTTTGTTCGAAGTCGTCTGCAATATCCATTTATAAACACCCTAGGAACGTCGTATGCGATATCCACTTCTAAAGACGCTGGCAGATACTGCACTACCATAATAAGTAAGTAAGAATTTACTGTTATTGGTCTATGCATGACACTTTATTTCAGTAACACTTTAAAGCACCTAGGTGTTTGTATATGGTTGAAAATAATGAACAAAAAGTAAATTAACAGCAAACAACCTCGATGTTCAAATCAAATGTAGCTCACATGTCACAATTACAACATAATTTCGTTGTTACATCTACGTGACTACATCTACAGGATTTCTTTGCAATCCAGACTTACGTGTCTGGCAGAAGGTTCAGGTTATTTCTCTGCCGTCCCACTCATTAAAAAGGATCACTTTTCTTACGAGCTTTGAATTACATTATTACTATGGTTTCTTTCAGTGTAAGTTCCCGAGGAAATAATGTTTTGGCATTCAGAACAGATGTTGGTGGCTGAAATTTCGTGAAAAGACCTCGCGGCAACGAAAATCGCTTTTGTTTTCATGAATGTTATCCCAACTCGATTAACAAATCTGGGACTCTCTCTCCCCTATTTCGTGCCATTAAAAATCGTGCTACCGTTCCTTGGACGTTTTTGCGTGCACAGTCAATCACGTCTGTCAAGGATACTATAGCAGTGGACGGACGAACGTAGTGTAGGCACTGTTTTCAGTTGGCCTGTTGCGTATTCTTAGTGTGCGGCCAATAAAACGCAGTCTTTCGTTTGCCTTCTCCACAATTGTATGTTTTCGATCATTCCAGTTTCAGTTTTACTGGGTACTGAGATGAACTGACAGTGCTTCGACTTGTATTTTGTCATGTAACCGAAAGTTAATTATTGTTATAGGACGCAGCTTTCGTTTTTAATGTACTCCTCATTCAACATAGTACACTCCTCGTACACCACACATGTGTTTCAAAAAAAAGAAAAAAGTTCAAATGGCTCTGAGCACTATAGCACTATGGGACTTAACATCTATGGTCACCAGTCCCCTAGAACTTAGAACTACTGAAACCTAACTAACCTAAGAACATAACACAACTCCCAGCCATCACGAGGCAGAGAAAATCCCTGACCCCGCCGGGAACCGAACCCGGGAACCCGGGCGGGGGAAGCGAGAACGCTACCGCACGACCATGAGATGCGGGCATAACTGTTTGAAAGTATTTAATTGTTACTGATGTCACCAAGTTTCAGTGAACATCTAAACTTGCCGTTTTGAAACAAAGGAAAATATTATAGCAAAGTATAGCAACTAGGAAGCGGAGTGTCCAAATAAACAAACATTTCCGGTTCAAGTAGTTGCAGTAGGTCTGCTACACAGTAACGTAAGTTTGTAGCAGAGTCCATTAGTAGATCGTTATCAGGAAAACCAGCCCTCATAATGCAAAGTGCCACTACAAGAATGAAAGTTTCCAAACATGTGAACGAGTAGTCGAGGAAAGTGGACGCATTCTGTCTACTGAACCGCAACGCACGCCACTTGCGAGGGAATACGCCAAGTGTCATACCCCGATCTTGCTGAAACTTCGCTCAGTGAAAGAGGGGACAAAATAAGCTTATCAGCTTACACTCTACCACTTCTGAGAAAACGGCGGTCAAAGTTTTCAATGTTCTGTTGCTATAGTCTAGATACCTCTTAGCGGGTAAGGATTCAACTGAAGCGGTGGCTCTGTGGCTACCATCGCGACTTCGGAACTTTGCGCTACGAGTTCGAAACCCGGTTTTTCCCTTTTTTCCCTCCTCACTCTCTGAATTATCTACGAATGTTTATTCCAATTTATGTTGGAACAATGCTGGTGTTAATCGTCAGTTAATTTACTGTGTAAAGAAAGAAGTTAAAAAGGGAACAGTGGGGGCGATCACTTTGTTGTAGAAGTAATTCAGAACCCAAGATCGCTTAAATACTGTTTACTGGGTAACCGGTTTCAACACATTAAAGGTGCCATCGTCGGATCTGAATGTAGATTAACATTTATAAACCATTTGGATATAACGATACATGAGGCAGACCAGATGATTTTAGATCAGCTTGTCTCATTCGTTTATTATTTTTTGATTCATTAATTACACATAAAGTTAATTGGCGAATAACGACAACATTATTGCAACATAAATTAGAAAAAAAAAGATTCGTAGATAATTCTGACAGAGAGGCAGGATAAAATAAAAATAAAAAACCAATATGGTCTCGAACACGGGAATCAAAGTTAAGAAGGAACGACGGTAGCCACTGAGCCACCGCTTCAACTGCCTTGTCGGCTGCAGACAGTATCTACAATATAGCAACAGCGCGTTGATAACTTTGACCGTCGCTTTCTCGGAAACGGTCGAGTGTTTGCATATAAGCCGAACCACAGGTTCGCTTATTTTGTCCTCTCCTTCACTGAGCAAAGTTTCCGGACAATGATACCTGGCGAGTTCCCCTCGTTAGTCGAGTCGCTTCTTACGCCCAACAAGAACGATGTATGCCTCAGAGTAAAATGTGCCACTTGGAAACACGGTGAGCGAGGATAAACACGTTTTCTTTCTTATAAGGCAACCTTCTACAGCTAAAATGCACGAAGTCTTCTTCAGGTTGCTTCAGATATTTCAGAAATGTTTCTTGTGTTAGTCCTGCCGCATATGCAAAACGTATACATTTCATTTCATGTAATATTTATCAGGATAAGACATGACAAAAGTGGACCAGTCCCTTCTGAGCAAAATTACAGATTCTAAGTTGCTCCACTATGTAATGACACGGGTACGGACTTGCGATCTCTCGTTTATGCCATCGATTTCCGTGTTACACACTGCGTTGTGGTTGCCGTCGTGGAGGAGGCAGTCTGTTTCCTGCTAGCGTTGTTTCCGCAGCAGATATTAACCGCGACGAATCATTCAGTCAACGCAAAGTGGCCCATCTGGCTGAGGCAGACAAGGGCGCTATAATAGCACTCCAAGCAGAGGGATCTTCAAATGGCTATACAGCAAGAACTAGGGGTCTTCACAAGTCGACGGTAGCCAGGTGGATTAGACGAAAGGAAGAGAGTGGTGAACTGAATGGGAGGCCTCATGGCCGTCGCCGCAAAACAACAGCAGCTCAGGATCAGCAGATACGCCGTTTCAGTGAGAACCGCCCATTTGTCAACGCACAACAAATTCAGCAGACTTTGGGTCTCAATGTTAGAAGACCGTCACTCGTCGTCTAAGGGAAGGTGGACTGAGAGCAAGAAGCGCTGCTGTGAAAGAGACGTTGACTGTTTCCCACAGAGAAGTTTGCCTTGCTTTTGCTGCTGAATATGCCGACAAACCTCTCCACTTTTGGAGGCGAGTGATTTTCATGGACGAAAAACGCTTCTCTACGGCATCAACCGGAAAATTACTTGTTTACCGACCTAAAGGTGCTAGGTATAATCGAAAATATATTTACAGTTGTAGGAGGAGTGGCAGGGAGGCGGTAACGGTATGGGCATGTATAACGGCCGAAGGGTGTGGGCTCCTGTGGGAAGTGGAAGGAAGATTCGATGCGCGCATTACATATCAATTCTGGAGAACGTGATGTTGCCTTCTGTGACAGCAAGATTTGGCGATGATCAGATCATGTTCCAACAATATCGCTCACCTATTCATATGGCACGTGTGGTTAAGAGGTGGTTCGGGGTCAGATACATCACATGATCACACTGACAGAACCACAGGCACATAGACACAGGCAACAGAGCATGCACAATGTCGGCACTAGTACAGTGTATATCCACCTTTCCAATGCAGGCTGCTATTCTCCCATGGAGACGATCGTAGAGATGCTGGATGTAGTCCTGTGGAACGGCTTGCCATGCCATTTCCACCTGGCGCCTCAGTTGGACCAGCGTTCGTGCTGGACGTGCAGACCGCGTGAGACGACGCTTCATCCAGTCCCAAACATGCTCAATGGGGGACACATCCGGAGATCTTGCTGGCCAGGGTAGTTGACTTACACCTTCTAGAGCACGTTGGGTGGCACGGGATACATGCGGACGTGCAATGTCCTGTTGGAACAGCAAGTTCCCTTGCCGGTCTAGGAATGGTAGAACGATGGGTTCGATGACGGTTTGGATGTACCGTGCACTATTCAGTGTCCCCTCGACGATCACCAGAGGTGTACGGCCAGTGTAGGAGATCGCTCCCCACACCATGATGCCGGGTGTTGGCCCTGTGTGCCTCGGTCGTATGCAGTCCTGATTGTGGCGCTCACCTGCACGGCGCCAAACACGCATACGACCATCATTGGCACCAAGGCAGAAGCGACTCTCATCGCTGAAGACGACACGTCTCCATTTGTCCCTCCATTCACGCCTGTCGCGACACCACTGGAGGCGGGCTGCACGATGTTGGGGCGTGAGCGGAAGTTCTCTGGAACAGTAACGTGTTTTAGAAAAGAAGATGATTTTTAGTTCATTTCATTTTAACCATTCACACTATGCTTTGACATTCTAATCTTTGATTTCATTTTATTATTATGTATCTTCCACACAACTTCTTCCTGTTTTCTCGATTGATCTGTGTTCAGTTTTTCAAGGCCTATCCACTTTGCCAACTTATAACTAAATCTGAAGGGGGCTAGGATGGGGAGGTTCCCTTGTGAGCTACGAAACAACTGTAGTAAAGCGGAGCATTATCGTTATCCATGTGATGGATAAGACGACTAATTCGCAATGTCAATGTTGTTGTTGTTGTTGTTGTTGTTGTTGTTGTTGTCTTCAGTCCTGAGACTGGTTTGATGCAGCTCTCCATGCTACTCTATCCTGTGCAAGCTGCTTCATCTCCCAGTACCTACTGCAACCTACATCCTTCTGAATCTGCTTAGTGTACTCATCTCTCGGTCTCCCTCTACGATTTTTACCCTCCACGCTGCCCTCCAATGCTAAATTTGTGATCCCTTGATGCCTCAAAACATGTCCTACCAACCGATCCCTTCTTCTAGTCAAGTTGTGCCACAAACTTCTCTTCTCCCCAATCCTATTCAATACCTCCTCATTAGTTACGTGATCTATCCACCTTATCTTCAGTATTCTTCTGTAGCACCACATTTCGAAAGCTTCTATTCTCTTCTTGTCCAAACTAGTTATCGTCCATGTTTCACTTCCATACATGGCTACACTCCAAACAAATACTTTCAGAAACGACTTCCTGATCCATAAATCTATATTCGATGTTAACAAATTTCTCTTCTTGCTCTATGCAACAGAAACTGCAGATCATTTTGCCATTTTCATTGCGAAATTGCCGGCTTATTCATGTCTGGGGTAACAATAGAGGGCTGTTTGCCTGGGTTGTCTGCTAGCGTAGTGAAAGGAAGGTTTGTTTTCGGTTCTAATCTCGATGGAGGCAGGTAGAATATCAGTAAAGCAATTTGAAGAAATTCTCGTGCCCCGAATACGATTTATCGCTACCTTTATTCTGTACTGGCGCCCTGTGGATGTCAATATGACACTCTTGTAGAATTTAATACATGTTACTGCCTACTTTTTCCGCTCCTGTCAATAACGGAATTGACTTAAGTGTGGCACTGAAAGATTTTTAACTGAATTTCGTTATGAATCTTCACGCATTGCTAAATTAGCACACTTTCATGGTAGGTCAGGAACGGTAATCCAGTATGACTGGTCTGAACGTTGACTCAGACCGTTTCGCGGCCAAATGCGCATAATATTTTGCTAATTCGTAACGATCTGCGATACTTTGTCTTACTAAAACAGTTATGTTTTCTCGATAAGTTGAAATTCATTTTTACTGGTACAGTTCATACCAATTAGCGTTTCTTCTTTCATTTCTGTCTTATATTTACATGTTGCGTTTAACACACTAATCAGCATTAATATAGTCTTACAAATTATTGAAAACAGTCTAAAAAAGTTCAGATAGTTTGTCAATTTCACGCCTGTGCATGGTATGTTGGTAGCACTTCGTCGCCTTGCCTGTTATGCTGTGTAGCAGACTTTAAAGCTGTGCGGATCAGCATAACGAAAAGGCGAGGGGTCTCGCTCGTTTTGTCCACGACTGTACATTCGCGTACAAGTCAGACGTATTTCATTACCCCTGTACTCGCCGCAGTACCTCTTTCTTTGCACTTGCATGCATGTCCAAAGGAACTTTGCGTCGTCATCAGAATAACACAGTCACTGAAATATCGTATAGGAGAAACTGTATATCAATATCACTTACACAGGGTGTCTCATATTCCAACAAGTGGCAGTACTTACCAAACGTAGAAGAAAAGTTCCTATAATGATACATCCGGAAATTATTATCTGTTGAGACATATGGGCCAATCCATCGTCTTATTGCCATCTACGTGTTTCACAGAAGAAGACGGTGCAGCCAGTGACGCATGCGGTTACCACGCACGCTGAGAAGTCCCGTAGCCCGTCTTCTCAGAGAGTCATGAGCTGTTTCGAATACACGCTCCTGTAACGCCAGTACGCTGTCGATGGGATGGGCACGCAGCCACGCGTTTCAGGGTCCACACAGCCAGCAATGCTGCGAGTTGAGGTCCTCCTTGGCTACGCCACGTTGCAGTGACGGACTGTACTGTCGCACGATCCGCAGAAAATGGCGCGCCATCTCGTCGTGCACAACCCACACTCGTAATAACGCACTCCAGCAGCGCTGGTGAGTGATCGCGTAGAAGCCTGTTGGCGAGTCTGGTAAAAGGGTTTGGCCCCATCAGACCGTCGCCAAGGATTCCCGCCCATGCGTGCTGAAGTGATCGTGATACCTCACCACCTTGATCATTCGACAAATTGCATCTGCTCACACGCCTGTATCGAACTAATTTAGTGTGCTGTGTTTTGTAAATTCTGTCCCATCTGTAAATAAAACGGAGACAGTGAACTGTGTATATCAACTAGCACCGGTTTGCAAACGTAGCATTATAGGTACTTTTATTTCACTTTTGACAAGTAATACATCAAGTAAATTCGTGCGACACTTTTTGACGCGCCCTGTATAGTTCGTAAGCAATGTCAGATTTCATTCCAGAGAGCCGTCCCCCCAGCACGAGAACTCTGCCGCCAGCCGCTCGTATTGAACGCGACCTACAGTTAAGAGGAGCGTACTGGCTCACGTGTCCCACCAGGCAGGTAGCCGTGTCCTGTGATCGGCGTGTGACGTCGTGTGCCGTCCACCACCCGTCTTGCCGACCCCTCCCTCGCTCCGATGGCCTGTTGTTGCCTCGTGTCTCACTTTCGGCAGAGGCAAGCCTGGTCGAGTGGGGCGTTGAGTTGTGCACCTCGCAGCCAGCTGCCGTGGCCGCTGGCCTCCACCAGTCTCGTTCGTCGGCAGGGCCACGCTGCTGTCTCTGACGCTTGGCTCTGGCGGTGACGGCTTCCCAGAAGCATAGAATCGAGGAACCACAGTGTGCACTTAGTCTACAAGGTGTCCGGTGCGAGATCTGAGGACACCCCGACCACTGTCCCATTAACCCTGCTGACAGCATGACTCTCCCTCTCTCTCTCTCTCTCTCTCTCTCTCTCTCTCTCTCGCTCTCTCCATTAACACAGTCGCTCTCTCTTTTAAATTTCGCAATAAATATGTGAATATGTTCATAATTAACTATTTCCGGTCCTAAAAAGCAAGCTAAGTACACACTGCTGATTTCAATCTTGTCCTTTTTGCTGTAGTTGTTTTTTTCTCTTTTTTTAGAAGAGCGTTTTCAAGCAATTGATATATTTCAGTGGAAGCACGAGCTCAAAATACCTCATACTAATAACTACGTTTAACTACTTTTACTTCAAATACACTTCTTTAAGACAGGGTGAGTCGTGTAAGACGTAACACCCCCTTTATTCCGGGGGCGATTATACGTATCGACAAGCGGTTTTCGGCCAATCATAGGCGACTATGGGGCACATACTTCGATACGTGCACAATAATCACAACGTTTTTATTGACCGAGATAATGAGGCAAGTACATGTTTTTTAAATGGGACGCCATGCTTTTCTTACCATCATTCGAACGCTCTTTAAAAGTCGCGAATAGTGATATAACGCATGTTGTTACTGCGATTCAAACTTTGCTTAAACCAGGGCGGATGAGGATTTAGCTACGTATCGTAGGCCGCGCGTGCTGCATAGAGCACGGCAACTCGGCTCGCGGGTCGTGCGAGGCGTGTGTACAGTCTGCAGCCGCTTCCGACAGCCTCGACCTCCAATCGTCCAATATTTCCCAGCGTCTTTTAAGCGAAGTTTGAATCACAATAGCAACGTGCGATACATCACTATACGCGTCTTTTCCACAGCGTTCGAATGATGGTAAAGAATGTATAGCCTCCCATTTAAAAAAAACTTGTACTTGCCTCCTTATCTCGGTAAATATAAACGTTGTAATCATTGTGCATGTACCAAAGTATGTGCCCCATAGTCGGCTATGATTCACCGAACACCGCTTGTCGATGCGTACAATCGTCCCTGAAATAATGGGGGTGTTACGTCTTTCGGAACTCACCCTATATATATATTCCAATTCAAGTCTTGTAATTTTGTGATCAAACGCGATCGTTTAATATACATCACGATAACGTCCTGTTTGATTTTTATTTTGGAATTTTTGTAGATATTTTTGTTTTTGTTCGTTCTTAGCCTCGAATTGTCGATATAAGGCTGCCAAAACAGCTTATAATTATATTAAACTTAATTTACATGATACTTAATTTGATTCATAAGACATAGTAATTCTGATGTAGCGCTTGTTTTTGCGTCAAGGGAGTGATGTCACATGCGTCTAGAATGGAAGGAGCAGCCGCGGCTGAAAGACCGGAGGCGGGGGAGGCGTGGCTTTGGCAGTAGAGTCAATTAGCTGTGGGCATAGCGACGGCGCGAAAGCGACACGTGTGGGAGCCGCCCTCACACCTCCAGACAGGCGGACACGTTCTCAAGGGGGCGTTGTTTTCGTGTGGTTTGGCACTGGCCACATTTAACGCCTCTACACAGTTCAGTATACCGCACCTTTTTTATGAGTTGGGTTGTTTGTGGGAAGAGACCAATCTGCGAGGTCATCGGTCGCGTCCCGAATGCGAACACCTTTGTTACGGTTTTTCTAATGGCTAATAATAAACCAATATTACTAGAAGTTTTGAACGTTATTTATAAAGCTACAAAGATCTCCGACGCAAAAATGGACGTTTGGGTGTGCAACCCTGGACAACAAACGAGCGACAAACATGCACAGTAGCTATGAATACGAGGAAGGCTCGTATTACTGACATTTGAAATGGGAAAAACTCGACACGTAGAATGTATAAGTAAATGACAGCGGGTGGTCAAGATTTAGCATATAGTTGACGGATTGGATCAGCTCCGCGCCACCGGGTGGAGGCGGGGCGAACTGGATCCAGCGCCGGCTGGGCATCTGGAGCCTGGAGCCGGACACACACACACACACACACACACGCACACACACACACACACACACACACACACACACGGGTAGACAAAACAGACGGCCGCCCTTTGAAGCCGTTCTGCGGGCGTCAGCCCCTAGCCACGGCCCTGGCTGCTTAATTGCACGGAACATTTGCTGTGCGCCGCCACTGCTCGGCACATTAGCTCCACGCCACTCCCACATCTGCGTCTTGGCAGCCTTTCAAGGCGAGCGCCGCACTTCTGTCTTGCACGCGAGTGTGGCGCCCTGCTGGAGGTCCAGGGCGCACGACCGCTAACGGGAACAGCCCGGCACTCTGCTCTCCAAGACGGCCCAGTTAGACCACCTTCTTCCTCAGGCAGACCGGGACATATTACCAGCTGTCAGGAAATGTGATAACGCACTTCTGTCCTGTTGGTACACATCTGCAAGTGAATCTGTTACAGAAACACGAGTAAAACTGAAGTTCCCCAGTCAAGATCTGACATTATACATATAGTGTGCAGAGGAGCAGGCTGTTGTGCGGGTACGACGGCAATACGGAGCGTGCGGCCGCCGCAAGCGATAACCCGCCACCGCAACAGCGTTAAAAATATTTTCCGATGATTGAAATTTCCTTCTATTATGACCAACTATTATAACCCCGTATTTGTACTGAGAATCTACGAACAGCCAAGCAGGCGGACTTTCGTGCTCTTCTGAGCAACAGCTCGCAAGTTATTACCATTACATCCACTTGGGTGTTCTTAATCTCCGCTATATGCAAATTATAATGTACTTTCTTCTCATTAGCCCAGACATATTTCGACACCTTAAGTGTCATCTTATACAGTCTAACACATTACTTGTGAAAACTGACTTTTACAGGTTTTTGCCGGCCGGAGTGGCCGTGCGGTTCTAGGCACTACAGCCTAGCGCCGAGCGACCGCTACGGTCGCTGGTTTGAATCCTGCCTCGGGCATGGATGTGTGTGATGTCCTTAGGTTAGTTAGGTTTAATTAGTTCTAAGTTCTAGGCGACTGATGACCTCAGAAGTTAAGTCGCATAGTGCTCAGAGCCATTTTTTACATGTTTTTTTTGTGACTTTCAATATTTTTTGAAAGCACATCGTATTTTCCGTCCAGTTGTGCACTCTGGCCGGTTTCTCTTTCTGTCGCTATTGTGTACACAGTACCCGACACATTCTCTTATGTGCAACTTTCATCTTTTCTTTGTTCACACGTATTTTTCCCAAATGGTATCTGAGTAAAAGCTCAGGTTCCGTATTTGACTTGCAGACTCGGAAACAAAGTCAACAGGAGCTTCCAACCAGGTGAGTATGCAGTGGTCGATGTTGAGTAAGAGCACGTGAACCCTCTAACTTTTGACAGCTTTTGGAGTTATTGATTATTTTTCTTTGGATGCTGTCGAACGTAACGTAGATGCGTTAGTCTGAAACACACGGCGCTAGATCTACCGCGCTGTACTGTATCACTACTACTCCTTTAGACTCTGTGAAAGATGGTGTCAGGGTCGCGAGCACACCTTGCGTTGAGAAAGTTTTAAGGAGCTTTCGCGCTTGCGTAATTGGCGTGACGTAATTGCCTTACGACCCAGATACGTACGGATTTGATAAACAACATAGACTTTTCGCGGTGTGCGCTGCTAGCCCTTACCACTCAACTACAAGTTTACGTCAATGCCACCAGGTGGTAGCATCTCCGTTCGCTTGGCATACGTCCCGATAGACGCTAGCACGCTCAGCAGATATGACAATTTACTCACTATACAGTAATATTAGATCGGACATCTATACATGTTATACCGAAAGAAAAACCTATTATGTGGGATTCTGAGGGTAAATAAGTAATCCATTTGAGGCGCTGAGAACCACGAAGTACATCATCATCCATTGTGAGACTGTAGCATGTATTCATGCTTCTGACATCTGTTCATCTTACGATGAGACAGGTTTATCTGTGCTGAGAGCCCATATTCTGTATATGAGCACTCACGAAAAGGTGTCTGATTTCTTTCATATTCAGTTAATTGTGAGATCGACGACGGTGTGCTTTTGACTCTAATGTTTCATTTCTATTCCAGTCAGGTGATCACGTTGTCAGACAGTAATACATGAATTTAATCATTTCCACAAACGGCAGTTTGTGTTTGGAGTTGGTTGTTTATTGTGCTGGGATCTGCTTTCGTCTGTAGTGTCAATATGAACTCTGCTGAACCAGCTTTAAGTGCTAACAGAAAAGAAAACTACCAGGAAAAGGTAGCCGCAAGGAAATTAGGGCGTCCCAGACCAGATCCACTGACGGAGAAAGTAACGAAATCAAAGACGCGTGACTACAAGCGAACAACGGAGCGTTAAGCTGTTCTCTCTCTCTCTCTCTCTCTCTCTCTCTCTCTCTCTCTCTCTCTCTCTCTCTGTGTGTGTGTGTGTGTGTGTGTGTGTGTGTGGTGTGTGTGTGTGTGTGTGTGTGTGTGTGTGTGTGAGCGCGCGCCCAACATAAGAATACCTGATATTCAGCTCGCAAGTTAACTCGCTGACTAGTAGTGCGTTAGGGATGATGTACACTTGTCCGAAAAAATAAGAAAGCACGAAAGCTCCCAATTACACAAAAATCTGAAATTGAGAGTAACGAAAGCTTACACCTTATTTCGTTCTTGCCATAAAATGTACTTAATTACCCAAAAACGAGTCTTTCTTTTTTCGGAAAAATTTGCATATTATTATTATTATTATTATTATTATTACTGACAACGTCTGTAGTTGTGTATTATGTTGATTGGCATAATTATTATAAAGGAGATGCTATTAATGTCCATCCCTCATATTTATCTGAATCTAAAAATTTGTGCACACCAGAATGTATGCTCACGAGCCGCCACTGTCAAAATGATTTACTTGAAACCATTCAAACACTTACCGTGTTTTATCGATGTTTGATTGAAACTAAGACCCGCTGTACATTAAAAATACGAACACAGAATTTCGTATGAAGGTTCAGTGTTACATTGTATTTATGGTATTAGAGCCTTGTTGTGATTAGTTTAGTAGTTTTTGACTTATTCGTGTTTGTTTCCGTTTTTGGTAATATTACTTTACATTAACTAGTCTCAATTTAGGTCGGGGTCAAAATTCATAACGGAATCGCTTATGTCAGTTCAAACGAGACAGCTGTCCCTAGTTTGAGGTCGTCCTAACCGATAACGCCGGGCTTAGGAATTTGCGTAGGGTCTCATAAAGTAACTTCCTGGCAGATTAGAGCTGTGTGTCCCGCGTGCCGGACCAGCATGGGACCTGCTTGGACCTCGTCTTTGGCGGGCAAGTACTCCGTCACTGAGCTATCCAAGCACTATTCGCGACCCCCTTTCTCTCCTCCCTCCCCCCCCCCCCCTCCCGCCAGCTTTACTGCCGCCAGTACCTCGTCTTCTACATCAAATAGTAAAAACAGATCATATAATTTCTGCGACCTTGACTGTTTTTACTTACTGATCATCTAGAACATGTAGTTGTTACCTTCTTACCATGTTGGTAAAATTTATCACATCCTATCATAGAAACTTCACGAAAGTTCTGCTGCATACCTTGCGGGACTGGCAATCCTGCAGGGACGCATAAAAGTGTGTGAAGTAGGGGATGACGTAATGGGGGAAGTAAAGCTGTGAGGCCGTTTCTAGTACATTTACACAATTATAAATGTGTGCTGACTTTGTTTTCATCTATTGCAGACTCACACAAGTGTGCTGTGAAACACAGTCTAAAGGAAAAACGAGTGAAATATTCTCAGTACTTGGAGCTCCTGTAATCACACTCGAATATAAAAAATGAATCATTAGTACCGAAGAGCGACAACAACAAATGGTCTACGACTTCTTCACATTCTCAAGATAATAACGTTGTCAATGACACCGCATTTCTATGGACTGTCCAGAATTCATAAAAGCGAATTTCCGTTTCGGTCTGTTGCAAGAATGGCAAGGTGCGTGTGTGTGTGTGTGTGTGTGTGTGTGTGTGTGTGTGTGTGTGTGTGAAATATTATGGGACTTAACTGTTAAGGTCATCAGTCCCTAAGCTTACACACCACTTAACCTAAATTTTCCTAAGGACAAACACACACACCCACGCCCAAGGGAGGACTCGAACCTCCGCTGGGACCAGCCACACAGTCCATGACTGCAGCGCCCTAGACCGCTCGGCTAATACCGCGCGGCAATGGCAAGGTCACCGCCGTGCGACGTAGGAAAGCTGTTACCACAGTTGATGCGGTCATACACAGTAATTAACAACGCACGTACCGAGTATACCACATACTTAATTACGAAGTTCAAACAGTGTAAATAACACCATAAATGGCCTATTTATTACGAACGAGAGATCTGTTTTCACTGCCAAATAACAACTAACCGTCAGAGGAACAGTAGAGCTCTGAAGATATCCGGCACAGCTGTAGCTGAAACGATTGCAAGAGGAGCGTATGTGTGGGATGCGGACCACCAGGCTGGCCAAGTCTCCGTGTATTTTGGACGCTGGCCCTGGAAGTCTCAGCGTTAATTCTACACAAATGGCGACGCGAAAATTTGGTACTGATGCTTGACAGACTGCTGCCGTAAACAGTGGGACAATAGCTGCGATGGTAAAGCACTAGATCTCTAGTCTTAGGCGACCCTGGAGGGAAGTTCTTCTCTTTGCTTACATCACACAGATCTGTGAACGATCGCTGCACTGCTGATCGTGTTCAAAGACAGATAATCACAGAACAAGCACAGGTTAACAGATTTATAGTTACAAATAATTAAAAGAAAGGTATACGTTATGGAGTACCACGAAAGGCGGCTCATGTCAAGTCAAAGAATTTTGTCTTATAAGAAGAAAAGCGCTTGCAGTTGGCTAAATGTTATCAAAATTTAAGAAAAAATGACGCAGGAAAAGAAAAGCTAGTTCCAGGAAAATTCTTATTTCTACGTGACCGTGTTTTAGTGTAAAATACATTTCAGCGAATATTACAAGCGAGTTACAATCAAGTCGTCAGCAGAGTGAAGTGTTTTAGAGTGTTTTACATCAAAACATAATCAGACACAACACAAAAAAGAAAGGTTTTAGTAAGGACTACTACAGGAAACGAAGTTTTGTTTCTGACTGAGCGCCGTATCGCGTGGACATTGGGGAAAAGGGGAAGAGAAAAGCGCAAGCGATGCAATAGATTGCTACTGGCGGGCATTGAATATCAAGGTGACAGACAAGTACTAAACCAGGAGGTAATAGCGTAGGCGAGGAAGCATGCTTCAGCATTCGGCACTGTTGAGTTTGACGGTGGGAGCACCACAGCAGAGAAAGAAACAATAAGAACATACAAAAAAATTCACCCGTGTAATACAGAGAATGGATGATGACGGTGAGAAGTTTGTTCAGATGAAGAAAATTCCACGAAATACAAGAATACAGAAGACTGTATTAAAGTTATCGCATCGCCGACGACCTCGTTATCTGAAACTGAAGGACGTAAAGTTGATAGTATTCGAGGATTCCCCTACAGAAGTCGAAGGGATTACATGAAAAGCACTTGCAGCGCTGTGAGTCTGTACGACCTGGCGGTGTAGAGCGTGCCGGAGTTGTCTGCAAGCCGATGTTAATCTCAGTAGGACAAGGCATTCGAAAGTGCAACAGGAGAATACTTCGCTGCCGAATACAGCTGCAAACAACGATTTGGCGAAACTTTGCCATTGCGTGCAACCTCATGTTAGTGGACATCTGGACACGTGTTACGTGGTTCAAATGCAGTTACTTTTCTTCTGCTGATGAAGTTTCGTACATAATTATGTTTGTAGAATATGCCTCAAACTGTGTTTTGCACTAATAATTTGATGTGGACTTTTTTAGTGAAGATACTTTTCAGAAAATCTTGTTCCGTATTCCGGTAACGGTCTTGGGCATAAGTTCGTCAGTACAGACCCCAGCCGTCAAGTCTTCTAAAAAGGCCCGTTGTGTAAATTCAGTGACACTTATTATTACTTAAGGAAATTCGGACACAATACGAAAGATCGTTGGTTCTTAAGAGATTTGCTAAAGTTTCGGGTTGTCCCCTGAAGGAGCTAAGTAACAAAAACGCGGTATGAGCCACGCATGTAAATTGTCGCGCCAGTTAAGGGAGTTCCCCTAACACACTGTAGCGTAAGACTGCTTTTGAACTCTGTCTATCGTTTTGACAGCTTTGTTCAGGCGAGGGACGGTTTCCGATTCGTGCTGACAACGGAGGACTGCTGTCAAATATATTATAATGCTCTTCACCCACAGTAACGAGTTGGAACAGCTTCTGACAGTGAAATAAATTTTCAGCATTCCTCTCTAGTAAGCAAGGAGGCCCGGGTTCAAATCCCAGCCGTGGCACAAATTTTAATTCATTTATTCAGCTTCCATCATTAGCGTAGCGTGTGCAGGTGGCGTTCAGAGGTCCTTCCCGCAAAAACAAAACACTTTCACATCAGGTACTTACTAAATCGTCACTCGAACACAACAGAAGAAAAGGGTTTTCTGTTGGGAATACTCAGTATTCTCTTTAAACAAGACTAAATACCGAGGAAAACCAAATACGACTCGGTACCATATATTGATAAAACCACGTTAAGAACAACGAAAACACATGTCACCTTGCGTACTTATCATACACTTAATAGGTTGGTGCGCAACACAAACGTAGCGCATACCTTGCGAAGGTCTGCGATCTCCAAAATTAGCTGTGACGAAAACCAGATGTTTCATGTCAGGTACGAGGTAATTACAACAGCAGTTTCAAAGAATACACTAGGTTTACATAGTGCAATGATTCCACAATAGCAACACATTTGAAAGACACCGCCGACACTATTTCAGAAGCCAATAAAGCGCTACAAGCGCTACAGACAAGCAAGAAAGAAAAGTAGTGGATGCACTCTAGGAAACGGCAATACACACGCACGCTGAAAGGGAGTGGGATAATATCTTGAGCGAACAAACAGAATTCCGTAGCATCAGATGTTTGCAGAATTCATCCACGTATTTCGTAAAATGTAACGCCATAAAGGTCAGACAGTAAGCAGTTTCATGACAGTTTCACAACCCTTTCAGGCTTGTGAGGGTTTTAATTTTCAACTGTTCAAAGGGTTTGTTTTTAAAGTTTTGCCTTCATTTTATAGAATGACTTACTATATAACATGACGTAACTATGAACGTATTTGTGTGCAATACATATCCGGTAACAAATTTACAGACACCGAGAAAGGAGATATAATAATGAGTCACGACGGCTCCCGGCACTTATCGATAGGTAGCAACAGCTGTAAAGTAGTGACTGTTCGTCGATACATCTTTGAACAGCTGTTTACTGTATACTGGAAAATGGCGGATCAACCAGCACAGACGAACGTTGTGCACGATATATTACTTCTATATCTTATGAACGTATCCTATACCACTACGGCACTAATGTTGTTTTAAGCTGTTGACGAATACGGAACGCTGTTTTCTACTCATATGTATTGCGACAGCTGTAGCGTAGTAACATTACAGATATACACTTATATACGACCACAGAGGGTTACGGTGTAAACTTAGAGTACCAAAGTAACAACTTGAATACGGCAAACAGCCGAAATCGGCTGATCCTGGTGTAGATGACAGTAATTGCATAACAGCCACGGAGAAAACTGGAATTATCTTTCAATAAATTTATGACTGTGGCACCCGAAATGAATGAAAATGAAGAAAAAGCGTTTTCGAAATGATGAGTACTTTCTGCAGATGGTATTTCCACGCGCGTCTGAAAGTGGCCCGCTAAGCATACAAAAAAAGCCAGGGGTGGCCGCAGTTCAGCTTATCGGCTGGAACTCGCGGAGCAGAAGGGAAGCCATCGCCGCATGCCGTCGGACTCGAGACGTTTCCAATGCGGCGGCGCCGCTCGCTGTAATATCACCTGTAAACAGAGGACGGGGCGGAGAAGAACAATACAAGGGAGGATGGAGGCGACCAAGCCGCGTAACAGCGGCAATGTGAAGTCGTTCCAAGTTGCCGCAGACAAGCTCTTTGACGACGCGAGCGGAGAACTTGGAGACAACGCCGGTCATTCACAAAGCAACTACAGAGGATGTTACTGGAGTACACACAGGGTGTGATGCTTCGGCGGAAACTGGCAATATCGTTCTCGCAACGTGTAGCCGGAATCGACCCAGACAAAAACTGCTTGTCGTGTGTTCCGTGCGAAGCCCAAAGTCGGCGACCAGCGTCTGATCGTTTTCCGTTACAAACAAAACGATTTTTAAAGCGGGATTTTACGTGCTCGTTCGATGCAAACGTTGAAGATCAGAGGAGTGTGACGTTTGTTTAATCGATCGCTGCTCGAGATTCACTACCGCTGTTAAAAGACATCGATAGAACGAGCACCGCACTAGATTAGTTCTGGACCGCTCTGTCGACTGGGCACGTAAAATTCCGCTTTAAAAATAATATTGTTCGTACAGGAAACAAACCGACACTTTCCATCAACACTGGCCGTCGCGTGAAAGATGTACTGAGAAGAATTTGTTTGAGCCGACTTAGACTACACATTTCTGAAACGCTTTGGCAAATACCTGCTGAAACATCAAAGAAAATACGCCTGACGGCCCGTAGAAGGGACGTCCGATATAAGCTGCACATGTTCCGACTTCACGGCAGCGCCACGCAGTTTCACGTCTCGTACGGAAGTTCAAGTAAACATGCCGACGTCACAACCAGAAGCTACAAAGAAAGTTTTGAGGATGTCGAAAAGGTAATTTAGTATGTAAAAGGAGATGATGATTTAATCATGCTGTGATGGAACGCGGTAGTAGCGGAAGGAACAGAATAAGAGTTAAATTAGAAACACTAATTGAGTTGTGCAATAATCTGCAGAATAGCGAATACACTGTCCGAAAATCGCAAGAGGAGTGGATATGCTTGGAAGAGGTCTGGACATACGGAAACTTTCCTGGCCAAGATAGGTGTGCTAGCATCGAACATTGATCTTAACCGGAGCAAGTAATCTTGAGAATGAACGTTCTGAGCACAGCTTTGTATGGTAGTCAACTGTGAACTGTCAAAAACCCGGTAAAGGAACAGATTGGGAACGTATGGTGCTTTAAAAGGGAGTTTAAATAATGTGTACTCGTAATATAAGGAATGAGGTGGTTTTTTGCAGAATCGGCGAAGAAAGGAACCTGCGGAAAACATTGATAAGAGCAAGAGAGAGGATGACAGAACATGTGTAAAGGCGCCAAGCAGTCGCTTCTGTGGTAACACACGAACGTCCACTGCCACTTGAAAGACCAGCCGCTGTGGCCGAGCGGTTCTAGGCGCGCAGTCCGGAACCGCGCTGGTGCTACGGTCGCAGGTTCGAATCCTACCTCGGGCATGGACGTGTGTGTTGTCCTTAGGTTAGTTAGGTTTAAGAAGTTCTAAGTCTATGGGAATGATGACCTCAGATGTTAAGTCCCATAGTGGTTAGAGCCATTTCATTTTTGGAAATTTGTGGTAAGTTCCTATGGGACCAAACGGCTGAGGTCATCGCTCCCTAGGCTTAGACATTACTTAATCTAAGGTGAACTAACGTACGCTAAGGACAACACACACACACACACACACACACACACACACACACACACACACACACACACACACACACACACACGCCCGAGGGAGGACTCGAACCTCCGACAGGGGGAAGCAGCGCGAACCGTGGCAAGGTGTCCTAGATCGCACGGCTATCCCTCGCGGCGGACTTGAGATAGCTGTTACATCCCGTCAACAACGATTTTTGGTAAGCTGCAGTTCTTTTGTCAGCGCGCTTACGTGGAGAGGTTTCACAAGTTGGCCGCTGTTTGCCGAGGAAGTCACTGACGGTGCCACATTTGCTGTAGGGTTTATGAAACGGCCAACTGGGGGCGCAATTTTTGAATAATTGTTCATTTTTCATCGGGGAAGACCACTCTCTCGGAGTGGCATCCTTGCACTTCTGTCAAAAAAGAAAAAAACGAAGGAATAGGAAAGTACGAAACATTCTATCCGTATCTGAATAAGAGCAACACGGTGATTGACAGCGAACAACAGTTGAGCACTGAAGAGGGCAATGTTGTCGGTTGGCAGGTGTGTGTGGCTGCAGTAGCAGCAGCTATACGCTTCCACGCTGACCACCTACTTGCCCCGCCTGTTAGCGTGTAGTATTCAGTTCGCTTTAAGGCGGTTAAAAGCTAGACAAGGATGGCCAACCAACGAGAAGAAGCTGCTTCGTTGGTTGAGATTTGCTTCACGTGTGCGGGTGGCAAATCGGAGCCAGCGAAGCTCGTTGCTGGCGGTTCTGACTGCTGGCGGTAACTTCAAAGTGCTGGCGACGAGTTGCCACCTCCTAGTGAGGACGCCGCGCAGAATGTTCGTTGGTTCAGTGGCGATTTGCTGTGTATGTTGAACTGGTATGTATTTATGGCGTCTGAAAGTGTTGAGTATTGAGTGGTACACGGTGACAGCATTACAGCTGATAGTTTTATCGTGAACAGGAGTAACGGGAATGTTTATGGGACCCTACGATATGCGACTGAAAAAACAAACTGAAAATATTAGGCGCTTGGTGGGAAATAAGTGAGCCATTATGAAACAATGTGCACGATATGAAACAGAAAATGGAATCTTTACAGATATTTTTTTACTTCAGGTCCAGCTCTCATACAAAAGAGAAATTTTAGTGCCTACACAATCAATAACAATTGGAAATCTGCATTTCTCATTCGTATAAAATAAAATAAAAAATAAATGAACTAGCCTATATTGCAACTCAGCTTTAACATCAGACATTAATTTTGTCCCACCACGCCACTCCCTACTTTTTACAAGATGCATCGTCCGCTAGCGTCGTTTCTTCTTTTTCTGGTGACCAGATTCCTGCAATAAAATATATGAGACTCATGCGACGGCTGTTAAATCCTCTTTCTCCCTCATAATATCGTCCAGTGAAATTATTAACAAAGCTCTACTTTATAAGAATAACAAATTTGGAGCAGCCTCGACAAGTTATCAGGGCCAACTGCAATTCCACACGGCCGAATCCTGCAGCCCCGACCCCTTGCTTCGGCGAGAATGACAGACCGAATGCCAATTCGTCGCGACCGAATCACTGGCTGCCGTTCTCTCGGTTCCGTTGGGCTAGTGTGCACGCGCCTTTACAGGATCGTAATATTTTAGTCGCGTTACGAACGTGTTCCCGTGTATAAGTGATACCGTACTTAAATTATTTTTATATTTCATCAGAGAAGACAGGAAGATTTCAGCTACAGCTACATATGCAGAGATACTTCGCAAGCCACAGTACGGTGCGTGGCGGAGGGTACCATGTACAGATTTCCAATTGTAGTTGATTGTGTAGGCCCTAAAATTTCTCTTTTGTATGAGAGCTGGACCTGAAGTAAAAAGATATCTGTAAAGATTCCATTACAGTTTCACATAGTGCACATTGTTTTCTAATGGCTCACTTATTTCCCACCAAGCGCTTAATATTTTCAGTCATTCTGTCATTTCCTTTCCTGTTCTACTCGCAGCTAGAGCAAGGGAAAGAAGACTGTCTGCATGAGCCCTAATTTCTCGTGTCTTCGCGGTCCTTACGCAAATGTATGTAGAATTGTTAGGCAGTCACCTTCAGATAGTTCTCTAAATTTACTCAATAATGTTTCTCGCCTCCCCGCCAGAGATTCCCATTTGGTTTCCCGAAGCATCTCCGTAACACTTACGCATTGTTTGAACCTACCGGTAACAAATCTAGCAATTCGACTCTGGATTGCTTCGATGTGTTCCTCCAATCCGACCTCCTAGTGCGGATCCCAAACACTACAGCAAGTACTCAAGAATAGGTCGCACTGGCGTCGTATATGCGGTCTCCTTTACTGGTGAACTGCTGTATCCTAAAATTCTCCCAGTACGCCAAAGTCGACCATTCGCCTTTCTTACCACAGATCTTACGTGCTCGTTCCATCTCATATTGCTTTGCCACATTACGACCAGATATTTAAACAACTTCACTGTGTCAAGCAAGACATTAATAATACTGTAACCAAAAATTACAGGTTTGATCTTCACACTCATCCGCATGAATTTCCACATTCAGGGCCAGCTGCCGTTCATCGCACCAACTGTAAATGTTATCTAAGTCATCTTCTGTCTTCCTACAATCACTCAGCTTCGACACAGTACCATACACCACGGCATCATCGATAAACAACCGTAGATTGCTACCAATCCTGCCCGCGAAATCATTTTTATATAGAGAGAACAACAGCGCCCCTATCCCACTTCCGTGCGGCACTCCTGACGAAACCCTTGTCTGTGATGAACATTCGCCGTCGAGGACAACATACTGGGTTATATTATTTAAGAAGTCCTGGAGCCACTAACATACCTGTCAACTTATTTCATATACTGATACTTTCGTTAATAGCTTGCAATGGGGCACTGTGTCAAATGCTTTCTGGAAATCTAGAAATATGGGAACTGCCTGTTGTCCTTCATCCATAGTTCTCATAATACATCATGTGAGATAGTGGCAAGTTGAGTTTCGCACGAGCGATGCTTTCTAAAACCATGCTGATTACTGGACATAAGCTTCTCAGTCTCATGAAAGTTTATTATACTCGAACTGAGAATATGTTCAAGGATTATGCAGCAAACAGAAGTTAGGGATATTCGTTTTTCTTTCACCTTTCTTATATGCTGGTGTCCCATCCGCTCTTTCCCAGCCGCTTGGGACTTTGAGCTGGGTGAGAGATTCACGATAAATGCAATCTAGGTCAGGGGACAATGCCGTATAGTACCCTTTGTAACATCGAACTGAGATCCCATCCGGACCTGGTGATTTATTTGCTCTCAAATCTTTCAGTTGTTTGTCTACACCAGGTACGCTTATTACCATGTAGTTCATACGGGAGTCTGTCCGTTAAATAACGGTATGCATGTACGATTCTCCTGTGTGAACGATTTCTTCGGTGTGAAATTTAAAACGTCGGCTTTCGTTTTTCTATATTCATCTGCCACACCAAAATGGTCAACAGGAGACAATGGATGCTTTAGACCAGCTGAGTGATTTTACATACGACCAGAATTTTCTCGGGCTCTCTGCCAGGTCTTCTGTTAAGGCATGAAGGTGGTAGTTATATGCTACGCGCATAAATCTTTCCAAGGACGCAGGAATCTCTAGTAACCTTCGCTTATCGTCATTTGTGCGTCCCCTTTTAAAACGAACGTGCAACAGCTCCTGCTTCCTCAACATGGGCCGAATTTCGTTATTAAACCATGGTGGTCTTTTCCATCCTTTATCCACTTACTAGACACATAAATCTCCAGACTAAGATTTAAAATCTGCTTAAATTTTGTCTATAATTCCTCTACATCCATTTTGCTAGAACTAAGGGATGCCAATTCACTGTCTAAGTGAGATATTAATAACTGTTTATCTCCTCTCTGCAGAGGAAACACTCTCCTAGACTTCTTGACTGATTTATTGACTTTCGTAATCATACTTGCTATATTGACATCTTGATCGCTAATCCTCGTTTCTATACTGACACTGTCGATAAGGACCGGCCTATTTGTAGCTAAAAGGTCATGTTTCCATTGTTTGTGGGCTGCCCAGCTAGCTGCTCAAGACAGTTTCAAAAATATTTCACATGACTTCTGTACCCCCCGCTGTGAATCCATAGACATGCCAGCCTCTACTCGGCAGGCTAAAGTCGCCTCCAACTAATAGTGTATGATCTGGGTATTTACGCGCTGTTGACCATAGTAGACTTCCTTTTCATGACTAGAACTGTCACAGCAGAAATGGGTGGCCGGTAAATTCATCCGACAATTGACTTGGTTTCAATTACACCTGTTATACACGACTAACTATCACACTCAAATTCCAGCTCAATAGAGAGAATATTTCTGTCCACTGCAACGAACACTGCCTCTCCTGAAGCCTCTAATCTATCTATCCGATGCAAGTTCAACGACTCGCTAAATGTCTCAGAGCTCTCCACTTCGGGTTTTGGCCATCTTCCGGTCCCAAGAATAGTTTGAGCGTGAGAACTTTCCTGGAGAGCTATAAATTCGGGAAGCTTATTATGAATACTTTGACAGTTTACTGATAAAGCTGTGACAGTCGAAGAGTCTCTATTCTGAACGCTGTGTGACTTGCATTGCTGTGAATCGACTGGCGAATGTGCATCACAGTACCTCAGACTACTGCCTAGCGACAAAAACAGTCATGTGCACTCCACTAGTGATCCAGAAGGACGGATCCTCAAAATTACAGACCAATATCCTTAACATCGGTTTCTTGAAGGATTCTCGAAGATATTCTCAGCTCGAATATAACGAATTTCCTTGAGACAGAGAAATTGCTGTCCATGCATCAGCACGGCTTTAGAAAGCCTCGTGAAAAGCAACTCGCCCTTTTTTCACATGATATCTTGCGAACTATGGATGAAGGATACCAGACGGATGCGATATTCCTTGACTTCCGGAAAGCGTTTGACTCGGTGCCCCACTGCAGACTCCTAACTAAGGTACGAGCATATGGGATTAGTTCCCAAGTATGTGAGTGGGTCGAAGACTTCTTAATTAATAGAACCCAGTACGTTGTCCTTGATGGTGAGTGTTCATCGGAAGTGAGGGCATCATCTGGAGTGCCCCATGGAAGTGCAGTAGGTCCGCTGTTGTTTTCTATCTACATAAATTATCATTTGGATGGGGTGGATAGCAATTTGCGGCTGTTTGCTGATGATGCTGTGGTGTACGGGAAGGTGTCGTCGTTGAGTGGCTGTAGGAGGGTACAGGATGACTTGGACAGGATTTGTGGTTGGTGCAAAGAATGGCAGCTAACTCTAAATATAGATAAATGTAAATTAATGGAGATGAATAGGAAAAAGAATCCCGTTATGTTTGAATACTCCATTAGTAGTGTAGCGCTTGACACAGTCACGTCGATTAAATATTTGGGCGTAACATTGCAGAGCGATATGAAGTGGGACAAGCACGTAATGGCAGTTGTGGAGAAGGCCGATAGTCGTCTTCGGTTCATTGGTAGAATTTTGGGAAGGTGTGGTTCATCTGTAAAGGAGACCGCTTATAAAACTTACAACCTATTCTTGAGTACTGCTCGAGCGTTTGGGATCCCTATCAGGTCGGATTGAGGGAGGACATAGAAGCAATTCAGAGGGGGGGGCTGCTAGATTTGTTACTGGTAGGTTTGATCATCACGCGAGTGTTGAGGCGTTCTTTTCGTGAATCGCTACTGAGGAAATTTAGAGAACCAGCATTTGAGGCTGACTGCAGTACAGTTTTACTGCCGCCAACTTATATTTCGCGGAATGACCACAAAGATAAGAGAGATTCGGGCTCGTACAGAGGCATATGGGCAGTCATTTTTCCCTCGTTCTGTTTGGGAGTTGTGATACGAGGTACCCTCCGCCACGCACCGTATGGTGAACCGCGGAGTATGGATGTAGATGTAGATGAAGGGTAGTGTTACAAAACTCCACACGAAAACGCAGGTCTAGAAATACGCACTAGAGACAGAATCGACGAAGCCTTTGGTTGAGACACTCCACACGGCTCCCGATGAACTCTGAGCATGATGCTGCGACTTGGAAGCTCTGCTTGCTCCCCGCGCGCGAGGCCGGCAGCCTTCACCACCTCCGCAGCCGCCCGTTAGAACTGAGGACCGCCTCTGAACCCGTGCGATAGGCATCGTTGGCGCCGACGTGATCCACAACTTGCAGACCGCTGCACCCGGCACGCTCGACAGCCACAGGCAAGGCCGCCTTCACACCTCGGATGAGGCCCTCGGCAGACAAACCGAGTGCACATTGGCTTTCCTTCCAGACCTGAACGGTATCTGCCTAAGGGGCTCCAAAACGCGCCTTTGGAGCTCGCAGCAACCAGTAAACCCCACCCCCGTGTGCCTACTCGGATCCTACCGAAAGAGCGGCCACCCGCCCACTCACAGGGTGAACAGGGCGGGGCCACACAGCCCATCGCCACACTGGCCCTTTACCTCGAGCGACGCGAACGCGTTTCCACCCGACACTCACACTGCTTTGAGGGCGGATCCACCGCATCGAGTGCACTAGGAGGTGCTTACAATCATATGTGAGCTGTCATTGGCCAAACGTGATGAAGTTAGTCTTACGGCTCTAATGTTATGCTGCAACCGTTAGTGATATTTGATCAAAGTAAGCAAACGTTTTACTTTTATTGGAGTGTTCACTCTCCTGGTGACGTGATCATTATGTAGGTGTAATTACCTTGGTCTGTCTAGCTGCTTCCCATTCCTTGTTGATTATTGCGTGCAGGGGCCACCCAATACATACGCATATATACTCTGGAAGCAGCAGATTTAACAAGAGAGCAGACGATTCGTTGCAAGATATATTCCTGGCGCTGTCGCGCCAAGTACAGTGGGGCGCCATTGCGCTCTGGCAAAGCCTTCTAGATAGAAGGCGTACGCATAGCAGCCATATTGGCACGTGACGTCACAAACTATTGGCTATCTTATCTTTAGTTGGCAGTCCTGTTGGCGTGTATGTTGTGTTGAAAGTATGTGCCACGTGAAAGTGATATATACACTCCTGGAAATTGAAATAAGAACACCGTGAATTCATTGTCCCAGGAAGGGGAAACTTTATTGACACATTCCTGGGGTCAGATACATCACATGATCACACTGACAGAACCACAGGCACATAGACACAGGCAACAGAGCATCCAAAATGTCGGCACTAGTACAGTGTATATCCACCTTTCAAGCAATGCAGGCTGCTATTGTCCCATGGAGACGATCGTAGACATGCTGGATGTAGTCCTGTGGAACGGCTTGCCATGCCATTTCCACCTGGCGCCTCAGTTGGACCAGCGTTCGTGCTGGACGTGCAGACCGCGTGAGACGACGCTTCATCCAGTCCCAAACATGCTCAATGGGGGACAGATCCGGAGATCTTGCTGGCCAGGGTAGTTGACTTACACCTTCCAGAGCACGTTGGGTGGCACGGGATACATGCGGACGTGCAATGTCCTGTTGGAACAGCAAGTTCCCTTGCCGGTCTAGGAATGGTAGAACGATGGGTTCGATGACGGTTTGGATGTACCGTGCACTATTCAGTGTCCCCTCGACGATCACCAGAGGTGTACGGTCAGTGTAGGAGATCGCTCCCCACACCATGATGCCGGGTGTTGGCCCTGTGTGCCTCGGTCGTATACAGTCCTGATTGTGGCGCTCACCTGCACGGCGCCAAACACGCATACGACCATCATTGGCACCAAGGCAGAAGCGACTCTCATCGCTGAAGACGACACGTCTCCATTCGTCCCTCCATTCACGCCTGTCGCGACACCACTGGAGGCGGGCTGCACGATGTTGGGGCGTGAGCGGAAGACGGCCTAACGGTGTGCGGGACCGTAGCCCAGCTTCATGGAGACGGTTGCGAATGGTTCTCGCCGATACCCCAGGAGCAACAGTGTCCCTTATTTGCTGGGAAGTGGCGGTGCGGTCCCCTACGGCAATGCGTAGTATCCTACGGTTTTGGCGTGCATTTGTGCGTCGCTGCGGTCCGGTCCCAGGTCGACGGGCACGTGCACCTTCCGCCGACCACTGGCGACAACATCGATGTACTGTGGAGACCTCACGCCCCACGTGTTGAGCAATTCGGCGGTACGTCCACCCGGCCTCCCGCATGCCCACTATACGCCCTCGCTCAAAGTCCGTCAACTGCACATACGGTTCACGTCCACGCTGTCGCGGCATGCTACCAGTGTTAAAGCCTGCGATGGAGCTCCGTATGCCACGGCAAGCTGGCTGACACTGACGGCGGCGGTGCACAAATGCTGCGCAGCTAGCGCCATTCGACGGCCAACACCGCGGTTCCTGGTGTGTCCGCTGTGCCGTGCGTGTGATCATTGCTTGTACAGCCCTCTCGCAGTGTCCGGAGCAAGTATGGTGGGTCTGACACACCGGTGTCAATGTGTTCTTTTTTCCATTTCCAGGAGTGTATTTCATACAGTATTCGACTACAGTTCTTCGTAGTATGGGATACAAGTGTTGCGTTCCCTTTTGCCAGGGAAATTATAAATCCCGAAAAGACATGAAAATGCACATGTTTCGATTTCCCAAATGTGTGAAGTTGAGAAATCGCTGGATTGCAGCTATTCCTAGACAGGAATTTCTGTCTACGCATTATTCAAGGGTAAGCAAATGACAAAAATTTATACCATGTTATTTTTTTCCCTTGCACCACATTTGCCAATTGTTTTTTAAAGCAGTTACGTATCATGTACCAATATAATTTGTTTCTTAATTCTGAACCATTGCTGCGAGATTAATACGAAGCTGGCTGTGAAATGTCTCTCATATTTGCAACTATTGTCACACAGAATAGTCATATTAATTAGTGTGTCTCGAAAATGTTTACTATTCCTTATCATTCCTGCCAGATTATTGAGTTTCCAGTACTTTTGTTTGGAAGAGATGCAGAATGGTTTTGTTCGGTTTTACATATACAGCTATTCGGAAATAATTTCAGTTTGAGTAAACTACCTTAGAAAATTGCTTTAACGAATTCAGCGTTCGACAGATTAAGCAGTATAGAAGGCAGAATTCCGAGGTAAGTGCATTGTGATTAAATTAACAGCACTCTGTGACGCGAATGTCAGTCAAGGATATAGGAGAAGCAACTTTTTCACCTTTAAGGTTCTAAAGTTCTGGAGAAACAGTGCAATAAAACAGTTTTTCGGGTTTTTTGTTTCGTTCAACATTATGTCAGGAGATGCTCCATTTCGTCGAATGATTTGAATTTCGTGTGAGGTCAGCAAATTTTGAAGTGGAGAGGAAAATTTACAAAAATAACCGGGGAAACAAATTCTTAAATTCTGTAGGATCTCCAGCTGTTTTATTTAAAACCGAAAACGTCTGCTTGTTGTTGCATATTTCCGATTTTTTACTGCAAGAAAACGTAGCTCCTGAGGTAAAAGACAGAATCTAAAATTACGGTTTGTATTCGAGCCTAGAAACGCGTATTTAAGGCAAATCGTCAAAATAATTTTACATCTTGAAATAACATAGGGCAGTTTTGTTCAATTACTGTACTCAATGATATAAATTTCCATACTTTCATTACAAGGCCATGTAGAACAGGAAAGCACGAGATTCCCTATGCGGTCTCAGATCTAAAACTGGTAAAGTTCGTATAGCTGCAGAGTGGTTAACAGGAGCGTTCCGATACAGACCCGGCCATCAGTATGTGACGTCCCCAGCGTGCGCGCAGGCCTGCAGTCCAGGTGGTGTTGGCTCTGGTCAGAGACACCTCGTGCGTGTGTACGACCACCAGCACGCACAACGACTATGTACGGGAGAGCATTTAGACAGTCACAGGAAGGCACGCAACTGACTCCTTCAGAACAGTCTGGAGTAAACAGAGCACTCGCCTCTCCGCCACTTCCCTACGCCTTTCGGAACTCTCCGTTGAGCTGCATACCGCTGGTGTGTGGGATCTGTTAGCTGGATATTTCAGACTGATTGCTTAACATATACGATGTGCTATACTTCATACTGGACTCTTTCTTTTCGGTTTCTCATTGATTCCATGACTTTCACCATTTTTTAGTTCTGTCCAGCGCCTTCACCACAGAACCTCGCCAAGATTGGTGCGGGGAGATAAGGCGCTGTGCCTACGCTGAATTTCCCTCCAAATCATCTCTTCATTTCACACATCATCCAGACCCTCACAAACACAACGATACGCTATGCTATCGACACCCCAACATGACCTCACCAACGAGACACTACCAGACACACACACTTCCACCAAAACTCATACTCAAGGTTGTCTGCTTTGACATTTTAAACAATTATCGGATCTAATTCTTTAATTGTAAACAAACAACAGAAGGAAGAGTCGGTAATTTACTGATGTCATCCATCTTTGCAAAATGGTCCCATGATGACGACGACGACGACGACAATGATGATGATGATGATAGTAAAATCTTCTAGAGATGTGAGAAAGAGCTGGCGATGATAAATATCCAAGCGAAATTTTTTTCTGTAGTAACTGTATTATGTCTTGCACCAGGCGCTGTATTCACAGTAGCGTAACAGCGTCACTCAGCCTCATTGTGCACAAAGTCCAGTCACACTCGTCGGTGGTGTATCCTAGCCGCACCATCTGTGGGGTACGACTACACGTTATTCGTGTTTACCCACCGCAGAAGTTTAGCACTTACTTTCATAACACACCTGTTTATTACGTGATCCAAGTAAGGCGTCGAAGTCTTTCTTATTTCAGTGGCGCTGTCAGCCCACAACACGCCCGTCTTTGGAACTCTGGACTCAGCGTTCCTCATCTGAAATTAATATGACTGCCCTTCTGCATACTCCATTCCTCGAATTTGATTATTTCGCAACAGTGTGTATATTACTGTATATGCGTTAAGTAATACAAAGTAAGTAAAATATTAAATTTTCTATTTAAGCACTTACTCGGAGAAATTAATAATCGCGGAGAGTGCAGTGTAACGAAATGCCCTGACGTATCACAACTGTGTGATGTAGCAGACTTTTGTATTAAGCGGCGTAGCCGTTCTTACCTACTGAGCTAGCACAGCGTTGCGCACAGTCAGCGCCATCTTCTGTTTGGAATCGTACCTGAAATGAAAATGAAAGTCCGTGAGTACACTCCTCACAGAAAAAATTACTGACACACATTGGATAAATTGAAACAATCAAATTTATTACTGACAGAGTCAACATTTTTCTCTGAGTTGAGTAAAATCTTTAAAAGTGCTTGCTGTACAAGGAAATCAAAGGTATTTATGTACAAGAACATTTACATCTCTTCTTTTTTGCTTAAATAATAATACTTATAATCCACAAAGTGTTTGAATAACAATGACCTTATTTTGTGCTGTTCGTTGGAAACAGTGAATGTCAGTCATTCTTGCAATCCGAGCTATACCGAAACATTCATTTGAATTCATACCGCGCCGGCCAGAGTGGCCGAGCGGTTCTAGGCGCTACAGTTTGGAACCGCGCGACCGCTACGGTCGCAGGTTCGAATCCTGCCTCGGGCATGGATGTGTGTGATGTCCTTAGGTTAGTTAAGTTTAAGTAGTTCTAAGTTCTAGGGCACTGATGACCTCAGAAGTTAAGTCCCATGGTGCTCAGAGCCATTTGAACCAATTCATACCTTAAATACTTACAGTGTCGTTAATTGCTTCACAGGAAAGACGTATTCGACAGGAGACATAAGATTTTCCTGTGTATTTCTCTTGAAAACGGACTGATATCGAAATCTGGAAACTGACATAGTACTTGCAGAACAGTTGCTTCCTTCCTTTTTTTGCCCCTCTGCACTACTGAGCGGGTAAAATGCTGCACGCTGCACGCTGCACTATCTCAGTTTATAGCTTCTCTATATAAAATCTTACAAGAGCAACAAAAATCTGATTTTCAGTATTTCGTATAATTATTTTTAAAATTTTAAATGCTGTCGTGATCTACTCATACAGAAGTGCATGCCACGTTAAAAGCTTAACAAAAAGCCAAGTATTCAATCTATAGACTCTGTATCTGTTGAGGTAGTGTAACGCACTGCGCGCCAGATTACGCACACCACATCCATCCTGCATGAGAGCACTTCGCGACTTACAAAAAACTTCACGTATGATTTCAAACATTTTCGAAAGTTTTCTTGCTGATACCAAGTCCCCCCCCCCCCCCCCACACACACACACAAACTAATGAAAAGAAAAAAAGTTTAGCGCTTACACCGTTTTCGCTGTTCACGGAGAAAACTTCAACATCAGTTAGGACGTTTTAATCAGAACATTTGCTTGATGTCTCGTCACGCCATTAGCACTCGTTTGCCCGATCGGTAGTTTGTCGTCATCGTGATAATGGAGCGCGAAGTTTAAAAACATTAGCGTACCTATTCTCAAAATTGTTCGTGCCTGCTGACGTAAAAGCGTTTATCGCGTGGTACTGGGCTGGGTCCACACTCCATTCCTCCGCATTCCATATTAACGCTGCTAGTAGCGTAATAATTTAATTATTTCGGAAAATTGTAAGAAAATTGTTGTGCTACATTGAAAGCTTTTTGGCCAATTTATTTGTCACTGTGATTTTTTCACGAGGTGTGGTGTACTAAGCTCAACTTGTGTCTAAGAAGCCAACGCATGGAGAGGACACGTGGCCACTTACAAATATCTATGCTCTTTACAGCGATTTTAAACACTGATGTTTCCATATCCGTACGATGTCTTTGAAATATAGTTAACATCAATCTTAAAGAAGCAGTATCGATCATTGACGTTAGTAGTAAAATCAAGTTAGTTGTCACCGCATTCGGGAGGACGACGGTTCAAACCCGCGTCCGGCGCTCCTGATGTATGTTTTCCGTGATTTCCCTAAATCGCTTCAGTCAAATACCGGGATGGTTCCTTTGAAAGGGCACGGCCTATTTCCTTTCCCATCCTTTCCTAATCCTCGTTACCGTAAATTATTCTGATGTCAATAAAATAAAGTTATCACACACGGGTGAATAAATTTCGAGTGGGTTATTACGGATTTTTAGCGAACAGAGAACAAATACAAGCAAAGTACTGCGGGTGGTGAACGACGCAGGAGCAAATAAAGCTAAATAAGTAGAAATAGCTTTTGCAAGAAGTCGTACATCGATTCTGCCCACATGCTCAGTTTGGTAGGAAAACATCCGTCGGAAAGATTCATCTACATCTACATCCATACTCCGCAATCCACCTGACGGTGTGTGGCGGAGGGTATCTTGAGTACCTCTATTGGTTCTCCCTTCTATTCCAGTCTCGTATTGTTCGTGGAAAGAAGGATTGTCGGTACGCCTCTGTGTGGGCTCTAATCTCTCTGATTTTATCCTCATGCTCTCTTCGCGAGATATAGGTAGGAGGGAGCAATATACTGCTTGACTCCTCGTTGAAGGTATGTTCTCGAAACTTCAACAAAAGTCCGTACCGAGCTACTGAGCGTCTCTCCTGCAGAGTCTTTCACTGAAGTTTATCATCTCCGTAACGTTTTAGCGATTACTAAATGATTCTGTAACGAAGCGCGCTGCTCTCCGTTGGATCTTCTCTATCTCTTCTATCAACCCTATCTGGTACGGGTCCCACACTGCTGAGCAGTATTCAAGCAGTGGGCGAACAAGCGTAATGTAACCTACTTCCTTTGTTTTCGGATTGCCAATTGCCTGAGTTGACTGCTGCTGAGAAAAGGATTGTAACGTGATTTATACTAAACCCAGTAGCAAATGATGAGCTAAGACAGGAAACATGTTAATTCAAGAAGTATATGGAATTCATCGTTCTACATAACATATTTCAGTCTGATATATTTTCGCAGCTGTGTCCAGTGGTTAACAGCACCAACCGTACTGACAGGCAAAGTTTTTGTTGAACGGAAGAGTGTTTGTGGCATTCTGCAATTGGTGAAATTTGCTTAGATAAGTACGCTGTTAAAAGTAAAATAATGCCAGTAAGCAGTATGGCGAATATAAAAATATTTGAAATGCTACGAAAAGAGAGTATTGCAGAGAATCTGAGAGCAGCATCGTAACAAAAATAAAGACACCCTACCTACCGGTTGAAGATATTAACATATTGGTCACACCAACAATGCTCGATCCTATGTTCAAGACGATACACTTTCGAGGTGGGTTAGCATGTTCGAATGCTATCAAAATCGTGATGAATTTGCTTGCAGCTGTTGAAACGAGTGCCATCAAGCATGGAGAGCATTTTCAAACATGAAACAGGACAGAACTGATAATACAAAACACAACTTCTGCAACAGTACTTCATCAATACCCTCCAAAAAGTTAGACAAAGTCAACCAACGACGCAATTCTCGCAGCACAAAGGTATTACAAAATATCGATTTGAGCATCCAAATACGAAATATTTTGCCTTTAATGCATTGTATAATTTACAAATGCTTTCAAATTACTTATTTATTTATTCCTTATTATCATCCAAAGAAAACTGTACAAAAAACAATTTCCTAACGTTTTCTCAAAATCTGGAAAAATACGTTTTCACATGTTTCTAGGTATTTTCAGTTTATGTTGAAAATATTTCTGATGACATGCTTTTATAACTGAATATAAACAGAATAATCTTTTACCGTTTGCTAACACAAAACAAAAACCAATAATTTACTGTCTGTGAAAAATGTCAGTGGATAGGTAGTATATTTATTTGAATATATTTATTTGGAAGTATATTAAAGAGAGAGTGATTCACTGCCTTCCACTACACACTCCTGATAGAAGTTTTATCCAATGTCTTGGGAGGGGCAGGGTTGGGTGAGGGGTGACCGGGGTGTACATCAGCTGATGCATAGACTCCGCACGGCTGTGAAAACGTGGGGTATCGTCGCACGATGTTGACACAAAAGTTCAGAAATATTTAAGTAACGAACTTTTGAAATTAATTTTGATATAACGAAATTTACTTGTTATTATAGCCTTTCAGCTCTGAGTGCCCAACTATCGCGTTTAATGGGACGTGTAGCACTGACAATTCATAGTTTCAGTCAGTGCCTTGTTTTTCAGTGGATATCAGTAGCGTTAGCGACTTCCAAACGACCCATCGTGCTGTATCTCAAAGCAGACTTCAGACACCAAATTTTTTTGTGTGTGGTCGGCGACAATTTTGTTGAATATCATGTACACTGATGGTGTTACAGTTTTTTGTGTGTGTCGTCTAGTAAATAGTTTTAACCTTGTTTTCTTCGTAAATATACTGTTTTAGTTGTCTCTCTCACACATCATAAATATTGGCTGAGAGAGAAAAAAGATGCGAGGTTAATATCTTTTGGTTGAGTGATATTCTTTTAAAAGTCGGCACGCTCTTTCGTGAAAAAAATGTAGCGTAGCTGTTATTTGGGGCATCCACTACACAGACCTCCTCAAAAACTTCCACTGCCAGAGCTACTCACCTCCTGTTTTATTTTACTCCGAAAATACTTATAACTTACACTGTGTAATGGTAAGAGTATTCAGACTCGCTGCGACTTTCGGATTACTAGCGCACTCGCCAGAGCAGCGAAGCGAGGGCACGGCGGAAGGCGCAGAAATTAATCTCCCCCGGAGTTTTTTCTGATGCACTGTGATTAGTTTTGGAAACTCCCTGCAGGCAATTAATGCGAATAAAGGTCCGTTCTCTAATACAAAAACTTTCACTGAGACTGAAAAAAGAAGAAGTTATGCACACAAACTTCCCAGGTATTTTCTGCTGATGTTTTAGCGACAATCAAAGATGTAGCCCAAGGGAGGGGGAGGTCCAGAGGGTCCGGACACCCCTCCCCCCCCCCGCACCCCTCCCCATCACCTAAATGAAATTACACACGGCCTAGCTGCTGTATAATGAAAATGGAAGTTACGACGGGCGATCAAAACGTTTCGGTTGGAGAACGTTGTTGCAGCGATATGCATCTTCGAGCGATTCCGTAACGAGTATGGCGACAAGGTATTAGTCTGCCATTCGTGTCTTTTCAACGTGAGCGAGGTAAATGCGGAAATGTGAACTATGACGACGTTATCAAATGCGTCCGAACACGACGAACTTGCTGTTATTCTTATGATGACTGCTGAAAGACTTACACCAACGGACAATCATCGGAGAATGAAGACTGTGTATGGCGCAGCATGTCTGTCGCAAAGCACCGCCGTGAAATGGTGCGACGAGGGATCCTACTGCCTCATGATAACGCACCTCAGCAAATCGCAGACGTTCCGCCAACACAGGTGGCAGACAGCCGACCACCCTCCCCGTAGTCATCTTCCTTCATGCGACTGTCACGCCTTAAAGAAGGCCTTGTACGGTCGACTGTTCCTGTCGGACTTCCCCACGCGGCAGGACACGGTGTGTGTCTTCCGCGTCAGTGACCACAGCGATTTTGCCTGACTAGCACACCGAGTCTGGACTGTACGGCTTTCGAACGGAAACTTCTTGATCGCCTCTTATATTTTCCCTTTCATTCATGCGATGAAAAAGGAATACACACCATCGACAGGCAACAAGGCCATCCATAGATTTAATAGATTTAAGCTATCGGTCTATCGACAGCACTACAGGGTTTTGCCTGTTCCCACTTTACCCAAGACCAACTATTTTACATTGTTGGCCTTACTTCAGTTCGGTTTTAGTTCTGTTAATCAGTTCAGTTCTTACTTGCAGCTCAGTTTAATACAAGTCCTGCCGTTTATTTTTTTCATGCTGTGTGCTGTTGTGGTAGTCTCTAATTGTGGATAAGGTTGCAATAAGAAATAGGAAATACCGGTTTTGATTCGTCCACTGGCGTTATGATAAATTTAAAATATGCACTCACTTCTACACTAGCAGATTAATTTTATCACTGGAGGCGTTATATGGAGGTTGGTGATAGTACGAGGCTGAAATGTTACAGTATTTCAAAGGCAGCGAGGCGGTTAACATCATTGCAAATAATATGAGACTAAAATCTGTGAATAAAAACTACACTTGCATCTCCTCTGTCTCCCAGAAACGTCGTTGATCAACAAAAATATCGCCTAAACTGCCATGCTAGCATTTCTTTAGAAAAAATTTCTCAAAATTAGCCCAGATTTTATCATCGAGGCTTTGCTCAATTATGAAAGTCGGTTCCGATACGGAACGATGGGGAGGGGTTTATGGAGAGCAGAAGGGACATGCGACGATAACAAATTCTGTAGTTCAGTTGTCACACACATCCATTCCCGAGGCAAGTTTCGAACCTGCGAACGTAGCGGTCGCGCGGTTCCAGACTGAAGCGCCTAGAACCGATCGGTCACAACGGCCGACTTATGTGAATATATAGACGTATCTACATAAGTGTAAGAATGCACATAATCGTGTACACTCATACTGTCCCTCAAAGCCATGTTTCGCATATTTTCGCAAAGTGCCACTTTGTAATATAACATTTTAATCGCTGGCACTGTTAAATAGCCTGAGGATGAGTCCCCGGATCTCGAAACTCATCGTCCATTGAAATAAATACTCGATTGTGACTGAAGACGGTTGTTCTTTATTTTATGAAAGTAATACAGCCACGGAAGGAACACTCACAACTATGGATAAAATTAAGTAAAATATCTCTTTATTTGGCCAAATAACTTCACTCGAAGGTCAAATAAATTAAAATTCGTATATATTGTATTAAACAATTTCTTCAGCACATCAAAGCACTTCAATTTCCTTAAATTCCGTCTTAATTTGTTTTTTTATTACTGATTTTGGCGAATTACAGACCGCTTAGAACCTTTTTATCTTCCCAGAACTTCTTCATGTGTTGACTGGTGACCTGCCTCTATGCATTTGACATCACCCTCCAAGGTTGTGAATTTCGTTGTTGGACAGGAAATTTTGCCATATTGACCAGTAGCCTGAAACTTCCCCTGTTGTGTTTAGTCTTTTCTATCACGTTAAATTTTATCAGGTCCTTTCTTGCCTCTTCCAGCCATTCCATGGTTTTTTTTAAATTTTGAAATGAAGTTAAAAATTTTCTTACTTTGGCTATTGTTATTCTTTCTCTACATATGACCGTAAAATTTTAATCTTCTCTTTCTTATTGTGTCTGTGATTGTTTCTATGTTGCTATACAGATCATCATTTCCGCCGGCCGGAGTGGCCGAGCTGTTCTAGGCGCTACAGTTTGGAACCGCGCGACCGCTACGGTCGCAGGTTAGAATCCTGCCTCAGGCATGGATATGTGTGATGTCCTTAGGTTCCTTAGGTTTAAGTAGTTCTAAGTTCTAGGGGACTGATGACCTCAGAAGTTAAGTCACATAATGCTGCTCAGAGTCATTTTTTCTTGATTTCTCCTCTTCCTCCAGTTCTTCGATCTTTCCTATCTGTGGTGCTATCTAACCCGTCTGATTGTATCCATTCTCCCAACTACTTAAATCTGTCAACTCTTTTGATGCGTCCGTGTTGTGATTGTACATATTTTCTATGTTGTGTTTATGTACAATATATTCCGTTTTCTCGTATTATATTAGTAACCCGGTTTTAGCTGCAGTTTTGCGAAGTGTGTCTATCATTATCTTTTCATCTGCTTTATCCTTAGAAATTACTGCAATATCGTTAGCAGGAGTGAGACATTTCACATCAGAGTTTCCTCTCGCTTGTCCCAGATGAGTTCCTCCGATATCTGTTTCAGTCCTGCATTCCACCCCTTCATGACCTTGCCTAAACACAGACTGAAGAGAGTCGGTGTGGGCCCATCGCCCGCCGAACAGCTGTGTTCATTCTGAAGGGTTCAGAAACTTCTAGAAATTTAATTTCTGAAGTAGCGCCTGTGAGTGTCTGTTCAACTATTAAAGTATCTTTCATTAAAATTCTTCTTTCCTTAACTGATCACGATTTACAATTTTGGAATTTTAACATTGACTCACACCGGTTCCCGTCAGATCACCGAAGTTATGCGCTGTCGGGCTGGGCTAGCGCTTGGATGGGAGACCAACTGGTCTGCTGAGAGCTGTTGGCAAGCGGGGTGCACTCAGCTCTTGTGAGGCAAACTGAGGACCTACTTGAATGAGAAGTAGAGGCTCCAGTCTAGGAAACTGACATACGGTCGGGAGAGCGGTGTGCTCACCATATGTCCCTCCACGTCCGCATCCAGCGACGCCTACGAGCTGAGGATGACACGGCGGCCGGTCAGTACCGTTTTGCCTTCGTGGCCTCTTCGGGAAGAGTTTAGCTTTTGTTTTTGTCTGTAAAATAAATTTCTTCTGTTGGCAGTCAAGAGCTTGTTTTGTTATGGTCGGTTCCACCGTGGTAAAAGCGCCTTTCATCGTCACAGCTTCAGATGTGCCCTTCCCCCACTCGTCTGTAACCTGAGGGAGAAACGGGCAAGCGTGGAAACGAGGAACAAGCGGGGGTCGTTATATCACTAGGCCGTGCTGACTGCCTTCGTTAATAACGTTCTGTTCGCTGTGCTTAAGATGTCTCGAGATCTAATCAATAAAATTACATAAATTATTTATTTCTTATAGCCTTTCCCTGCGTTCGACACGCCTCCTCCTCCTCTTCCTCCCCCTCTCTCTGGCAGCCTCTTCCCCCGTCCCCCTCATCCTCCCACCTCTGTGTATCTCGTCCCTCCCTCCCTCCCTCCCTCCCTCCCTCTCCCACGCCTTCCCTTCCTTAGTCCATTTCCTGCGCCCCCTCTCGCTCCGCATAACTTCCTATCCCCTCTGACCATAACCTTCACTGTCTCTTTGCACCTCTGTCTCCCCCTCTTCCTTTTCCACCTATCCACTGCCTCCCTGGATCTCTCACCTGACTTATGACTTGCCCCCTCGTTTCCTATCTTTGTCCATTTCCTCCTCTTCTTTGTCCATTCCCTCCTCTGTCCACCTCAACCTATAACGAGCTACGCACAACAGCATGTGTGGTGCCTACAATACAGTTCACTAAAGCAGGCCAATACTAATCGCACAACTTACCTGTCATAGAGGACAGTTTACACATCAGGGGATGGAATATCAATTATTTGCCCCTGATGTAAAGGTCTAAATGCAAAGCAGTATGATAAAGCATTCCAGTACCTCTCCAACTCTACAAGCTCATCATCAAGGCAGCCTACATGCTGGGGACCAGAAATCCCGTTTCTTCCCTCTATTAAATAGGCTGTCATGCAAAGCAGGTCGATTTGTCAGGCTGATGCTGTTCTGACATGCCTGTCATACGCCAAAGCTAGAGGATACACGTTTTTGCCAAAAACTCTGATCGTATTGGAGTTAGCAGGTTATAAACTGCACAGTGCTGTTGCTTGTGAAGCCTACTGTTTCTGTGCCAAATTTGGTTGAAATCGATCTAGGGATTTGGAAGTAGGTCGTTTACACACACGCAACCTCTCTTCTTTATATATATAACAGAATACATATGTCACAGCGTCACTTTAACGAAAGACTCTTCTCAAATCTCGAACTGTTTTCTTAGCACCCATTTACATGTGCATTAAAGCACACAAATGCTTGCAGAACCGAATGGGAAAAGTCCCGTGTGATTAGGGGAACCACAAAGTGCACACGAGCAGTGGACATGCAGAGGGAAGGATGTCAAGGGATCGAGCCCAGAAGGAAATCAAGAACTCTTGCATTCGGCAGCTGCATTATAGGCAGTGGCAGTGAGAAATACTTGAAATATTATTATTAGCTAATCATTTTATCAGCCAATCGCATAACTGAATCTCAGTGTGTCAGAATATACCCTGCCTGGGCCTACTCCCAGCGCCTTTTGTCTTTGGCACCTCAGCGGCATAACAATCTGGGCAGTGCGACACTACTGTGAACATGTAAGACTTACTTTTCTTTCAATTTCTCCCACTGAGGCCTACAATTCTAACATGTTGTAGTGTATTTCGTTTAAAGCTGTATCACGTTTCCTCCAAACGGTCCTCCAGCTGTCGTGCGGTTCCAGGTCGTAGCGCCTAGAACCGCTCGGCCACTCTTGCCGATCCGCAGCTTGTGGTCGTGCGGTAGCGTTCTCGCTTCCCACGCCCGGGTTCCCGGGTTCGATTCCCGGCGACGTCAGGGATTTTCTCTGACTCGTGATGACTGGGTGTTGTGTGATGTCCTTAGGTTAGTTAGGTTTAAGTAGTTCTAAGTTCTAGGGGACTGATGACCTAAGATGTTAAGCCCCATAGTGCTCAGAGCCATTTTGAACCACTCTGGCCGGCTGTGAAGTGTACAGTTCAGAATCTCTTCCCACTTGAAAGCACAGGAGTGAGTAAACGCTCTATTCCGACCGGCAACATTCGTGCGACAACAGAGTCTTCAGTACCGTGCAAAGTTCGGACGCAGCTGTCGGAATAGCTAGTTTAGGCAGTCTGCACAACTTCGTGGACTCTTATTGTGCGCCACAAGAAACGTGCAAATAAGCACTAAGAGAAACGTGTAAACAGGCACTAAAAGCCACGTGCAACCGGGCACCTGCGCCGGGTCTCATTGACATCGATCACCTCGGTACAAGTGGCGAGGAGTAAATTACAAGACGCAGCCTTGCACATCGATGGAGAGTATCGCGTACGAATCCTGACGTCGAGCTGTGGGATTCTGGTCTAACACATGACAGCGGTGTGTGAGCACACAATACAAGGCGGGAGGGGATCGCACGTAGAGTCGTAGGGTCGCCATCCGTCCCGACGTATTGGAACCGTAGCCATTTGGACCCTTTTTGTCCGGACATCTCGACATGATCCAATTTTGTCCCGACTTTGCAAAACACTGTTAGGAGCTTGGTGTGAAGATTTGAGGCGACAATTGTTTCAGGAATATATGTATCTGAAGAGCTTTTTAGAAAGTAACCGTGACTCGGAAGAATGGAAGTCTAAAAACTCTGTGGAAGAACGGTGTGTCTACTTCCTTAAGGAAACCGAAAATCCTGAACGCAAGTGCCAACTGCTAAAACCACGCGAGAATGTGTTTTCTGTTCCCGCACACAACACCACTGTGGAACAAGTATTTTCGTTGTTGTCGGCCCAGTGCACCGATGAAAGAAATCTACTGCTGGCAAGGATTGTGGAGTCAGTCTTTGAAAGGGTACAGTGCCGCCCGACATTGAAAATAGGTACAACATTCTTCGTTATTCTTGTCACAAGAACATATTTTTTTGTAATAATAACTCAATTTCATTTGATACACCGAAGCCGGATACCAGTGTAGGAAAGAAGGACAATTTATTTATTTAATTGACCACATGTACACTCCCACAAATGGTTCAAATGGCTATGAGCACTATGGGACTTAACATCTGTGGTCATCAGTACCCTAGAACTTAGAACTACTTAAACCTAACTAACCTAAGGACATCACACGCATCCATGCCCGAGGCAGGATTCGAACCTGCGACCGTAGCAGTCGCGCGGTTCCGGACTGAGCTCCTGAACCGCTAGACCACCGCGGCCGGCTTACACTCCCACAAAAGTCTCTACATTCATGGTGTGATGTGTGAAATGAATGAATGTATGGTTGTCTGCTAACCGCCGATAGTGAATCGGCAATATATGATCATGTTTGAGACGGTCCTTTGGTCACCTTTGGTGGAACCAAAGAGATGAAATTTACCTGAGCTTTGAGCGCCTGAAATGTGACCGACCAATACGGTAAAATGGTGCTCCCCTACCTCGACGAAGGTGCGAGATGACCTGAAGAACGGCCATGTTTCAGCATTCTGGCGCTGGATCTTGTGTTGGTAAGACCTGTCTTAGGTGTGCTCCGTAAAGACAAAAGAGTGGAAAAAATGGTGTGCATGTGAAATACTTAAGAGTAGTTTGAAATTATTTCTTTATTTCAGGAACTTTTGGGGGGAGAATTAACTTACAGGCAAGTAATATTAAGGGGATCGTAGTAATCTTCGGAAGTGACCAACGGTCACAATGAACCATGTGTAGCATTAAGTTGAAATACTTTCGAGTGCTTGTACTAAGTTGAAATACTTCCGATTGATAAAGTTAAGCTGAATTACTGGCGTGTGTACTACAAGTTGGAAATATTTAAGAAATGGCGTGTGCAGGACTTGAAATTAGAGACGAGCACCTCCACGTGATGAGTGCTGTGTGAGCCTCAATCTGTGTATGAGACGAAGGATAAAGAGAAGTATTCGCCCAAGGTATTAGTTGAGGACTCGCGTGTGTGACGAATATGATCTTAATATTACTTTGCATGTTACGGTTCCGTGTGACGCTAGATTCAAACTCTAATACTCTGAGAGAGAAGCAAGGTGAGTCACCCATCTATCCAGCAAGGCCACTTGGCTTGCATTGCACAGGAAGACGTGCATATATCCTCCAGAGTTCGTAGTAGGAAAGAAAAGTTACGAAGTGGGGTAGTGTCGTGCGAAACTGGGATGAATACTAATTGAAGTGGGATAGCTGAAAGTGAAGTGATTCTAACGTTGTGATTATTCATTGTGATGTACTCTATGTTGCCAGTATGATGTATTTCACGTAATTTAATTATGTGTGGTTTACATAAGAGAATAGCAAAATGGGATGGCACTGAGCACTATGCGACGTAACATCTACGGTCATCAGTCCCCTAGAACACAGAACTACTTAAACCTAACTAACCTAAGGACCGCACACAACACCCAGTCATCACGAGGCAGAGAAAGTCCCTGACCCCGCCGGGAATCGAACCCGGGAACCCGGGCGTGAGAAGCGAGAACGATACCGCACGACGACGAGCTGCGGACAGTAGCAAGATAGGTTCAGAGGCAGTGGGTTATGCATATTCCTTTTTGTACCGCTTGCTCTGGAGCAAATTTTCGTGATGATGGGTGTGAGAGTCGAAGTGTGAGATATAGCAAAAGATCCACCATCCTATCCAGAAAGTGCACTGTAGCGTTAGATCATTACGAGACCATAAGATAGAGAATCACCAATGTAAAGCCGTGTCCACTGGGCGGAGTTTCTCATGTGTAATTGTTGTATAAAATGTAATGGTGTGTTTAGGTTATCTTTGAATCATAATAGAATTTATCGGAATAAAAAAGATAGTGAAAATAAAAAGATTGGTGGCCTTGTTCTTCGAATACTTTGCAGTCACGATATCCATAATTTATATTGCGTGCGCCATTCATATTCAGTGCGATGGCCACATGTTGATCGAAGCCGTTGAGTAAGAAAGAAAAATGTGGGTATTGCCAGAGCATGTGTAAACTTCTAATAGTCAGATGTGCGTTATCCGTTTCCGTTACATAATATTCAAACAGAAGAATAATTTGTAGCTAGTGGGTACTAGAGCTCATAATCAGTCATTTATGTTACTCGAGAAATAAGAATAAACCCACTCGCTTGGCATACCACTCATCTTGCAGGCCTGACTGCTTGATGTCAGAGTATGAGCAAGACATGTGGGTACCTCTCATCTTACAGTTTCATTTTAACTACAAGCTAACTGGCATGGAGTTTAATAAATACGTAAAAGGTAAAAAAGACTTCCCGAAAAAGGCGAGGTCTCCCGAAAAATATGCTGTACTAACTACCCTGCCGCAACAAGTTCCTTGTCATTATGCTCTAAACGAAAAGTAATTATGTTAAATAATTTTTTTACTTCATTTCTACACTCTCACCTCAGAGAGGTTCGACGAAGTCCCAGCTAAATACGGCAATATTCGCCAGCAAAGAGTTTCTTGGGCTCTAGGTGTGCAGCACGAGGCAGCGACGTCACTGGGGGATACACAGGTGCGCGTGTCGCATGCAGTTTGTTAGAGTACTGGAAGCTTTCTTGTCAGTTTTTATAGGTTTATAGAAAACTTGATAATGACGCCTAAATCATAATGAGTAACTATTGCATTTGGTTTCTTACTTATTCAAGCCCCTCCGCAGATGAAAACATCACTTAAGCACTTCCACGTGACCCAAGTTTTAAAACTATTTAACGCTTGATCTTTAGCTGTAACAACCGACCGAAAACATGAGAAGCCACAAACGGACACGAGGGCGTAGGCATACGCGCCAGCGACTGAACGACTGTCGTTCAACACAGGAGTCACTATAACGTTATTTATAATCCGTCTCGATTGCAAATTGTTTATTCATGTGACCGGTTTCGGTTCACTCAGAACCATCTTCAGATCTGATATTGCAGTAACTGAAACCGGTCATTTGCAATCAAGACGGATTATAAATAACATTACAAAATCACTGATTGCTGCTATCCCATCAGACATTATGTCTGTTTTTTTCAAAACAGGAGTCACTGTTGACGGCCAGAGCGGTACTTCTGTTATTACTGCGACAGTCTGACCGTCTGTAAGCGAATTAATTAATATCTGGTGACCAGGATATTCGTTACGTTATCAAAGCAGAAAGAAAGCGCTGGCTGTTCCGGAAAATGTGAGGAGTGCAGGAACGAAAACCGGCGTGCGCTCTTTTGATGCGACGGCAGTGCGCGGTGACATGCGGTGCGGTCGCTTATCGGAAGAAGGCGTCGGCAACTGGAAAGGCAGAGACGGCACGTGGGAGGGCTGCAGTCGCCCATAACTGAGACCTACAGGGCTGCTCTGTCTGGGGAAAAGAAACACCTGCCGATAGTGGGCGGAATCTGGAACTTCCAACTCGGTTCGTTATCGAGAAAGGTAGCTCTACAGCTCTGTTGCCAGGCCGTCCTGAGGGAGGGCGAGACACGTGGTAGGACGTCGAGAATTAAGCCCCCAAATACGCCGTCCTATTGATGCAGTATTGACAAGGAGCTGTTTTTGCCTGTTGATTGATTGATAAAACTGCGCAGATAAAATTACGTTCGTCATTTCCTTCTTTCTTTGCGGCCACTTGTTAGAAAAATCCCTTACGTTGGTTCAGTAATATGGAACCATTACTAAACACCTTATGCCAAGCCCAAAATATCGTTAAGAGAATTTTTTAGCTTTATTTGTTATTTCTGTCTACATATTTCATGTGACCTCCGCTTATGCTACTTTTAAGAGCCTGGCTATCTTTATTTTATTAATGGTATCTCAGACAACAAATCTTTGTCGACAAGCTAGAATACATTACTGGGCTCAATGAAAACACTCTGCAGTAAATCTATCAGTTAAAAATATACACAAAAAGGAGCCCAGTTTAGTAAGGCAGTGACTGAAGATCACTTTAAACACGTAATTTCTCACAACACATCCTTAAGAAGGAAAGTACCGTTGTTGGTACTGCTGAAACCGAGTACAATTAATTTTAAAACACAACGATGACTCCGTTCTACCAAGTATTGCAGGTCGTTTATCTGTAAAACTGCATTTTCTAAAGTAGATGTTTGAAGGTTAACGACTCTAAGCGTACAGAAGCACATGTCATTTAAGAAATAATGCCACATAACAAACAACAATAACCAGAAAATTTGCCAAAGTTACAGATGGCATACGATGTGGGAAAAAATTGAACATTTGCTTGCAACAAAATACGTGAATACACGCAGTTCTTACATAAACTCATTTCCGAAAATCTGATTTACTGTGTGCACGTTCTCTCCTTATTCGTCACCGAAGTGAAAAAATGAAGCTTCAGTGAAGATATTAAAGACAACGGTTGAGGAGGCGAACTGTGGACACGCTAGAGCATTTCAGGTATGTCCACAACGCAATAGTTTAATGTTATCACTGTATTGAGATGTTTGCGACGAGCGGTATTTGAATGACTCCACTGAAACTTAAAGCTTACGTCCCAGTGAGGACCAACTACGTGCGGCGCCACAGCGCTTTATAATTTGGGAAAGAGCCCTGCGAGACTGTAACGACTGCATCAAGTGCATGAGGATATGTTTACCTTTTGCGAAATAACGTCTCGTTTGCGGTTAGCGATCATCCGTTGAACACAGCCGTCTGCTACTGTGCTTGTGCTTACTTAGTTATTTAATTTATTCAATTTATTTATTTATTGTTCCGTGGGACCAAATTAAGGAGAACAAAGGTACAAAATACATCATTAAAACTTAATAATACAGATAACATTTGTAGTAAAACAGGCTTAACAAAAGAATAGAAATAAACATGCACATCAGTGTTACAAAAATTATGACATAAGTGCATACATAAAGATCATAATAACTTTTGAAACATCAAATTCACATATGAGCAACAAAACAGAACAGCTAAATAATGTCTGAACATGTTTACAAAGTAAATAACATATTATCAGAAAAATTCTACAATGTAACTCGTATCAGCTAAACACACAAAGACAGGAAAAAATACAAATTCATATAGCGTAATAACACAAAATACGGGACAGGGTTTGTTTTCAGTGTGACATTTGGTACTGCAGTCCAACCCAAAACTTCATTCTGTAGATCTTTCGTCGTATCTCAACATTTGTTTCCACCAAAAATATCCTATCCAAGCATGCTTTCTGTATTTTGTTCACATCCTCTTTCAAAAATAGCTTTTCTCCACTGTACACTACTTTTTTGGCCAAATCATTTTCTTATAATTTCTCAATGGATTTCTTTCAATTCCTCATAGTTAGTTTCTTATATAGGCTACCCCCTATTAAGCTAACTTAAACCTACTGATCTCAGATGTTAAACTAAGGGACGACGCAATGCAGCAGCACAAAACAATTTCTACAAACAGCAATGCAAAAAAATGGAAGTTGTCAAAGCAGGCAGCAATATTACAACTAATATAAGGCAATGAGCAGCAAACAAGAAAAATAGATCAGTCATAAAACTAGCTTAACAGAGTAATACAAAGTGAAATTTAGTAGCAATATGCCTGGCAAACAGCAGCAGCAAATGCAATAACTTATATCTAAACATGACAAAGCTCAAGCAGAAAAAATATTACAGTAAAGACAACAGTGCAGATAAGGGAAATGTATATTCATATCTTAATGTCTATGTCATTAAAGTGGTGCACCACAAAAGCTAATTCTACAAAAAATTACCAAGTAGTTGAAAAGAAAATTAAGTATGCAGTGACTGTTATTAATCCCTTCTTATTGTTCATTCCTTTCGAAGTGCTCCTTTTTCGAAGAACGTGGATCATAAAATGATTATTTAATAGATCTGTTGACAAAAAGTGTTCACATTAGAAAATGCATTTAATTTTATTTTATAAAACCAATGCTCCAACACAGCTGGAAACCAGATATCAAATGAAATAAGCAACTATGAAAGGCAAAGCATAAAAATATCATTCAATAGTCATGTGACATTTCATAAGTTAGTACAAATTCTCTCAACTCTCGTAGAAAGACGCTTGCCATTACCAGGTGTGCAGATGTAAATAAGTATCTTTTCCAAGTAATGAGCGTGTCGTTTTTGCGATGTTTTCTACAAAGGAATGTCAATAGCGAGGATAATGGCCTCTTTGTTTTTTTTCTTGTGCCTCTGAAAGGCACACACTAATGGCTTGTTTCCAGGTGGCTGCCACGCAGCTGGGTGCCCACGACACATTAGGTGCAGGTGGTCACTTAACTTTCTTACCGAAATATTCACGACACCAGTTTCCGCTACAGTGGCAGTCTCATATAAAAATTTCACAGCTCAAGAATTTGCGTTATTCATCTTTAGAAACAAAATCCTATTGATATAACAGTGTCCAAAAAATTTTCGTCGGCATTGTAATACATTCACGCATTTACATACATTTCATAACTCTTAAAGTACGATTCTAGGTTTACAACGACCTTTTTCACAAACCAGAGTCCCTAACCACTACTCATTATTCCTTGCTTTATTACACATATACATATTCGTAGACACTTCTTCAATATTTCATCATAATAAATACGTAGCATAATCAAATTCCTCATATAGCATCAGCTTATTGATCACAAACATACCGCAACAGCGTAATACACATCGTCATCATAACATCATAAAACCTCAGCCAAATCTCAAAAGCGTCGTAGCTTCCTCCAATAATTTCAAAACCTAAAAAAAATTCTCTGCTCAAGTCAAAAGAGTCATCTGCCTCAAACGTACTTTAAAAATAATGATCTCATACCAAATACATCATTCAAAGCTCTCATAGTATCACAATGGTTCCGAAAAAATATGAACAGTTCACAAAGTACAGAGCCGGCCGTGGTGGTCTCGCGGTTCTAGGCACGCAGTCCGGAACCGTGCGACTGCTACGGTCGCAGGTTCGAATCCTGCCTCGGGCGTGGATGTGTGTGATGTCCTTAGGTTTAAGTAGTTCTAAGTTCTAGGGGACTTATGACCACAGCAGTTGAGTCCCATAGTGCTCAGAGACATTTGAACAAAGTACAGACAAAATACAGTTTCCTAAGTGTCAAGTTATCCAACTGCCTCGGGCATGGATGTGTGTGATGTCCTTGGATGGCTCTGAGCACTATGGGAGTTAACAGCTGTGGTCATCAGTCCCCTAGAACTTAGAACTAATTAAACCTAACTAACATAAGGACATCACATACATCCATGCCCGAGGCAGGTTTCGAACCTGCGATCGTAGCAGTCGCACGGCTCCGGACTGCGCGCCTAGAACCGCGAGACCACTGCGGCCGGCATGTCCTTAAGTTTAAGTAGTTCAAAGTTCTAGGGGACTTATGACCACAGCAGTTGAGTCCCATAGTGCTCAGAGCCATTTGAACAAAGTACAGACAAAATACAGTTTCATAAGTGTCAAGTTATCCAACTGTGTAATTGTGTAAACATGTGTCACTGATGTAGTGAAAAAAAATGTTTGTCTCTTAGTTAAATTATGAGATACGTGTGTAATTTATGTGTTAGAGAAATATGGTTATGTGTAAAGTTGTATAAGCAAATGTCATATTAGCTAGGGCTCCTTGTGCTTGCCAAACACATGGTACACAAAGTAAGCGTGTACCCCCTGAGGATTAATGTAATTATATCCTCAGGTGTTACAGATTACAGCAATGGAATGAAATGTATCACGGAAAACTTTCTTTGTAATTCAAATATGTTGAAAAATAAATGGTTTAAGTACAAACTTAATCACTCAAATACGTGTCCTGTAGCGCTAAATGTGCGTCTTGCTGTAAGACAATCTCTTTGGAAATGTCGTAGTTATTGTCCTCCGAGAGCTAAGTTCTGCAGAAGTCAATGTACTTACCTCATGATAAACGAAAGTGAAATGCTTTGCGTATAGATATCTTAGTTATTACGCTTATTGCCGTGATGAAATAAGTACTGTACTGTACGTATTGTTGTGCTATAGAAAAGGCTGTCTCATTGTAGCTATACGACAAACATTACTACTAAAACATGTTTTACTTTCCAGAATAATACAGAAAAACTGTGCAGATATAAAACAGATACAGTGCAAAAGCAACATTGTAAATTGTCACTCATTAGTAGCGTCGTGATAAAATCGTCTAGGTGTCACATAAACTAACCACTGAGTCATCTGGTATCTCACAGGAAGTACTTTAAATCCAGAATGTATTTTCAAGTAAACCAAAATGTTGCATTAAAATCTCATTAGCAGTACTGGTAAATGTTCTAAGTATGTCAGCCTTATAGTCGTTACGTAATTGTGCAATTAACAAGCAAGAATGTACACATACAATAACACTGTGACATCTGTTCACTATAACAATGCATTCGTAATTTCTGTTTAAATCTCTTGGTTCTTGACTGGATATTTAACTTCAAACATGGTTGCATGTTAACAGATTCTAAGTCTGACAAATTGTACTAGTAGCGCGAAGTGAAAAATTTTATGGCAAAGACAAATTTAAAAAGCAGACTATCTTTCAGTAAACGGTTTTACATGTGAAATGTGGTGTAAACCTTTACTCTTCCTAGTACGCAGAGTTTCAGTTTCAACGCAATTATCATGTGGTTACGTCGGTAAGGAACACTGGAATTTTGCTCAAGGTTAGCTTATGTTATTTTTCTCTGAGCCAGCCGGCGCACGCGGCTGCCTGCGGTGCGAGTCATTGTCTGTCTCTTTGTTGGCGCGCGCGGTTATTGGGATAAGGAGACCTAACTTCTACAAATTCACCTTGACGAGAAGGCCCTGCCCTGTTTGAAGCTCGCCAGTTCTGATGGAATTCAGGTCTGTCGTTTTGTCGGTCATGTGGTGGAGAATTTCTCCCTGAATCGTAACTGCACGCTGGACCGTTGCGTCTGAAGTTATTCTGTCTCCCTTGATAATAATTGTTTTTGTTCCCATATTGTCTGTTTCTATGGTTATCTCTGTCATATTCATTACTACGGAAATGCGATCATTCTCTGTAACTATTATTACTCTGCCAGTGGTTGTCATATGGGTGGTGTCTGTTTTGGTCACGATTTGCGTTGTAAGAATAGCCTTGTCGTGTCCAGTTATTGTTTCTTTCATCGCGGAATTGCGACAGATATGACCTGTAATAGTTGTGCTTCTGTTTTTGCGTTCCGCGGTTGTCAGTGTCAATTTCCAGTTCCTGTAAGAGTTGCTGAAAAGCTTCAATGTCGTCTTTGCATCGTCCTGCTAAAATAATCTGTCGTAAATGTTCAGGTAATTTGATTAAGCAAATGCGGATGAGTTCTGAGGGGCTGTATGGCTTTGAAAGATATTGATTCTTACGTAACATGTCTTCAAAATATTTCACCAGACTGGAAAATTCAGATTGTTCGAAATGTTTCATCATAATGATGCTATGTTTTACTCGGTCTTGTGTAGCTTGAGACCAATATGCTGAGAGGAAGGCATGATAAAATTCTCCTTCACTGTGACAATCGTGAATGACCGATCGCATTCTTACAGCTGGTTCATTTTCCAAGTAGCCACACATAAATTCTAATCTGTGCTCTAATGACCAGGTGGAAGGAAAACAATGAGAGAATTGATGGAGCCACGCTTGTGGATGAATGTCGTTGCCAGAATTCTTAAATGTTTTGAATTTACGTGCAGTAATGAAAAGCTTATAGTCAAAATCATCATGTCTGCGAGTAGCATATCGGTCATTGTTACGTCGTGTCGGCGGTTCCATCCCAAAATTCGGTGCACCTTGCCAATTTCTTTCATGATTTCCGAAATGCCCTGTGTTATTATTTTGTAGCCTTTCCGTATTTCTAAGTTCCTCTTTCCGTGTTGGAGCGCGAGTGTCCTCTGAAATATGTAATTTTTGTATTACCTGCGTCAACTGATCTTGTACTTCCCGGATTTCTCTTTTGTATTGCGTATTAATTTGATTCTGATTTTGTTTGAATTTCTTAATTTGTTCATACTCTTCTGTGTCAGTGAGGGCTACAGGTCTTGTGTCATTCAGATCATCATCTACCTTTGCAGATAAATTAGTGAACTGATCCGAAAGTTCGGCTACTTTCTCCGATAGTGAACACATTTCCTCAGTGTGTTTTTCTGAGCCAAGTTTCAGAGTGTCCATTTGTGTTGAAATCGAATCTACTGTGTCCTTTAAGTTTTCCTTAGTTCTTGCAAGTTGCGTAACCGAATCGGTAGATGCAACTGAGTCCATTTTAGCTTGCAAGGTGTCGTGATTTTCACGAACAATAGTTTGCAGTTCTTTTACGGCTGCTTCGTGATTCTGTAATGCATTTTCATGCCGCGAAAAAATAGGTCGAAAATGTTCACAAATTTGTGTTTTTACGTCATTACAGATTTTTTGACATTTCGATTCAATGTTATGTGACACAGTAGTTAAATCTTAACGTGTTTGTTCAAGTGTGGTGTCTAACTTCCGAAGATTTTGTTCCATTGTGTCCAACTGTTGCTGTGTTTGTCTCTGGTGTTGTTTCATTGTGTCTAACTTTTGAAGCTTTTGCTGTGTTTGTCTCTGATTTTGTACCATTTGTTGCATTAATTGCAATAATAATGTATTGGTGTCGGGAATCTGTTCCTCTATGCTTTTCGGCAATGCATTTGCACCGGCAAAATTCACATTTTGACAAGCAGAAAATGTGTCTTGACTTATTTGAGAAAACGGTGAGGACGCAAAACCTGAATGTACAGTATTTGCAAGATTGTGTCCTATCATTTCGGATTCTTGACGCCAGCTGTTGCCGACCGATCGATCGATAATGCCTCCATGTTCACTAATTGTTTCACTGCCTACACCATTATTTGCAGCCCGCTCCATTTCCCTATGCACTATTACCAAATTACTACTTTGAACATTAGTTAATTCATTACATGGTGGCGCTAACACACTGCTTCCATCTTCACTGTCATTTCTCAGTTTACTTTGGAGCCTAGTATTACGTTTTTCACACGCCATTATTGTCACAATATTTCGCACGACAACACAGAAAACTACAATTTGAAGAGCAAAAATAAGAGAACACATTAACATAGCAAATAATATCTAGTTAATTGCAAGGGCAGCTGCGAAATACTTGGTGCAACTCTACATGCATGCCACAACTGTTTTACTGTACAACAATGAAAGACTACAACTACAAAGGAGATTATCTCTACAATCACGCGCTAGCAATGAACAAAATGTACACTAATTACACAATCTTCAAGGAAAAAAATCAGAAGATTCCACTGAGGTATCCTCGGCTAACGGTCGACATATGAAACGTCCCCTTAGAAAAATTATACAAGACTGTGCTTAAACTGACACACAATATTTTTAACGCAACGCAGTCTGACTTTCAATAATCGCTACAAAAGAATGGCCCTGACTAACATTAACCTTTACCTTTCACAAATCACTTACCTCACCAAAAATCTTCGTTACTCGAACTACTGCAATACAGCGAGCGCCACTACTGCCAGCTAAATAAAAGATTACGGAAGGGACTAAGTACTGATAGGCACAGTTAGCAAATGAAATATTTTAATAGAGAACAAACAATGTATTTACCTTAATAGTCATAATATATGTAGCAGTTCATGACATCCAGTCTTACAAATTTCAAAACTCCTCCATCTCTCTCCGCACATCCACCACTGCTGGCGGCTCACCTCCAACTGCGCAACGCTACGCGCTGCTAACGTCCAGCTGCCCAACACTACAATGGCGAGTATTACAACAATGCCAACCAGCCATTGACTGCACACAGCACAGCCAGTGATTTTTCATACAGAGCGCTATGTGGCGTTACCAATAGAAAACCTAAACGGCCTACTTACACTCCGTACGACGCTTGGCACCTCAGCAGGCGGGTCGGAGCCACGTTCGCGACTAAACGGAAGTCTTTGGACTGACAGGTCTTGTGTTTTTGCATATTGTTCATAAATTGTTGTTTAGGTATTAAGTTGGCTGAGGTTTCTTATGGATTTCTCGGCATTTGGTGTGCTGTCCGGCCCGAGCTAGGTCTCGTTATTTTATTTATTTATTTATTTATTTATGCATTTATTTTACCTGGCAAGATTAGGGCCTTCAGACCCTCTCTTACACCTAACCAGGCATACTCAGATTGAACGAGTTACAGTTTCTACATAACATTAAGGACATATAACGTATTATGCAGTATTGATGTTAAAGAAAAAAATAGAGACTATAACAGTAGTACAATGATAATTATAACAATAAAAATAATTATAACAATAAAAATAATTGTAACAATCAAGAACAATAATAATAATAATAATAATAATAATAATAATAATAATAATAACAATAATAATAGTGACTATGTATATGAAAGTAAACATACTTTTCTTTTGTGAATGTCAGCCCCATTGTTAGTTGGGAATTTTCTTGTTATGTTCTTGCAGCTTGTGAGTTATTCTCATCGAGCAGAGACATAAGACGATAGAATGGGGTGAAAGAGATATATAAGAGGTAGATAGGTTAGAGATATTTTAAAAGTCGGTCCTTGTTTTGGCTTAGTACGATTTACGATTTTGGTTTACTGCCTGGTGGTTCTGGCAGTACGCCAGGTCGCTGTGGTTGTGTTGCATTCTGTATGGGGCTGTGTGCTCGGAGCTGTGGAGCACCATTTGTGTGAACTGTTTCACTGGGGAGTACTGATCGGGCCATTCTTGGTCCTCTGCTTTATTATTTTAAACTAACATTATCACTTTAATGATTTAATTCTTGTTGCGTTAATTGCAACTTGGGTACTGACAAATTTAGTAATTACGGAATATTTAATAGTGGAACATGCCCCTTTACCTGTTTCGTAATCTGTTAATTACCGAAAGACCTTAAGCTCCTAGTCATATGATGTGATTTTCTTAAATTATTGTACTTTTATGTTATTTTTTTTAATTTGCTGATCACTGGTGTACTGTTCCAAGTATTAAAATGTTTCAGGTAGCTATTACTTGGGTGGGACGCAACGAAGACAATAGTAGCGTGCCGTTGTTGGTTCGGCTGGTGTCCGTTGTTTGTTTTGGTGCACCTGAGTTATGTATTGTGTTGCCTCCTCCCTTGCGGCCCCGTCGTGTTCTTCTCATAAACATTTCCTTCAAGGCATTTTAGTTAATTTTGTGCTGGTATTATTTTTATTTCTTACATCGGTAAAATTGTGCGGCCTTCATTATGCACACTGTTTGTCATAGCGGAGTTGATGTGCCACTGTGATTTCTTAAACTCCATTGTGTGTGCCCTTCGTGATACATATTGTTTGTCGTAATAGATTTGAGTATGACAATTATAATGTCTCGTGTATCATGATGTGCGTGTGTAATGGTGCAATAAATGGATGATTACTATTTCTGTTTTTGGCACCCTTCTTGCCTCCTTTCTTGTCCGCATTGGTACGCTATCCTTGTACTTGTGTTGGTAATCCACAGCAGATGGTATTTTCAGTTTCGATTCCACATTCACCAAAACTTAACGTAATATTTCTTGACTGTACGGCGAGTAATTACAAATTTTTTGTATGAATCTTGAAGGAAATTAAATCCTCTACAATGCGTTGTGTACAAAAATGCACTAAAGAAGGTACTAAGGCGAAACCACTGATATATCCACCGTTCTGCGATCTCTTGACATTTTTCCAGATTTTCTTAGTCTCGTATCTCAGTAGCTGCTCTGAATTTTTTCAACATGTTATATATGAAACTTGCAATTACTACTGGCATACGTTTACGTAAAATACACTGTCAGCGAGTTACTAAGGAAAAATTGAGACCATGCCATTTATTAGCGGTATTTTCAGAGTGGCAGATAATGCACAAGACAGAAATTGTCGAAAACTTTGACTTTTTAGGGATGGATAATACATACAACATACATGAAAATACAAATTTCTCCACATAATTCCTCCACCTTTTGCAATACAAAATGCTACATCCATTGGGTCCCTTTTTAGATAGATGTATCGTGATGTGACAGTCACAAATCTCTGTGTGATGTATGATTATTTTTCTGCTTGTTTCTAGACTATTTGTCGAGGAGAGTCTGCTGGCGTAAGCTGTCACCAGCACACCAGTCGGCTAAGAGGTTGCAAGAAGATCGCCGAATCAAGTGTGTGTGTATCAGGAGAGAGGCCAGAGACAGAGTCGCAGGGTCTACATAAACTTATTTCTAATGTTTTCAACAAGATGAGATTGGTTCTTATTATTTAATTTTATCATGTGAGAAGAAAAGATTTTATCCACAGTTAAAATTCTTGAAGGAATGTAGCTCATACAAAATCTCTTTGAAAACATTGCTCAGAGCAAAATCAATATGTTTTTTTTTTTCCTGTGCTGGCGTCCCCTCTGCAATATCTTCTCGTGCTGTAAAAGCGAACCTTCAACCTCCGAGCGAAGAAACGGAGTCTGAAACTGGAAGTTATTACTACATCGACGTGCAACACAATAGATCTCTAATAAATTCCAGGCAAATTGCAAATTTCGGGTCCAAAAGTGTGACCCAGTTGCTGTGACCTCGAAATTGTGTGGCGGTCAGATTAAAATCCGCTGTCCTGCGTTTAGGGCACCGCTGGGGATGGCGGATGGTTGTGGAGAGGGGCGGGAGGCAGCAGGGAAGGAGGGACTACGCCCCCGGCCCCTGGACTCCATCACTGAACAGGGTCGCGAGCCGCCTCCAGCCCTCCCCCCACCGGCGACTCTGACGCCCCCACTCGCCACTCAGGCTTCACTCTGGTCCACAAAAGGCTAATAACAGGCGGCAGCGCATCAATCCTCGCCCCGTGCAGACTCAGCCAAATGGATTTATCGTATCGCCGCTCCAGGCTTCGTAAGCGCAGCAGCCGCCGGATAACATCGCCCTTGATTAATGACGTACTGCGGCTTTCCAATCTCGTGCCATTTGTGACTCCGAGATCCTGAATAGAAAGTCAATATCAAGATAAACGGTTAAAAGTATTTCTGTGCTTAGTGTCAGCATTAATTAATCACAGGCCGCCAAAAAGCAGCGACTGTATCACGTTTTTACGAGTGTATACATACACAAAAAATTCCGATTAAAAAACTTTACTAAAAAGATGTGGCGATACTATGGGAAACGACTGAATGACATAATATTAATAGCGTCAGTAACTAATGATGCGCTATGGAAAGACATGCATATTGTGTTGTGTTATCGGTGATAACTTTTACTTTTTTACTACAGAATAAAAAATAGGAAAAGCCGTCAATTTTTCGCCTGCGTCTTAGTAGGAATTAGTGAAGTAGGATGCTAGGCAGAAACGGAGTACATGGTTATAAATAAAAAACCATATAGGGGTATTGCAGGAGTAGGTCTAATAACGAATAAGTAAATAGGCATGAGAGTTAGCCACGCACAGCGAACTCAACATCATACCCACGCCAGACAAAAACTAACACCCATCACACGCCAGCTAGCTCCGCAGATGCCGATGAGATTCAAATAACGTATGATGAGAGGAAAGAAATTATTCAGGTAGTGGAATTCCACAGTAGGAGGAAGAGAGGGAAAATGAAAGAGGACGCCCCTGGTAGAATTTTACATCGTGGTTAATTTACTCATCGTTAACATTTGGTGTAAAAAGTAATATAAGAAGGCTGTTTACACGGAGTCCTGGAGACTAGAATGCTTCAGACTGATTCTATAATGGTGGGAAACAGATTTAGAAACGGCATATTAAACTGTAAGAGTTTCCAGAGGAAGATATGAACTCTGAATATAATTTAGTGGTTACGAAGCACACATCAAAATTTAGAAATTGTAAAAAATTATGAAAATGAGATTTATTTCCGGATTATTTTAAATTATTTTTCCAAAAATTGTCATTAATTTGCGATCCCGTTTCTTAAATGTGATAATATACCCTGGATTCATTTATTTTTGTACTGAATCTCCATGTTATTCGTTTCACAATTTTGGCGCCATCATATTTTAAGAACTTCAGATTGATATTGCTTGGTCCAAGTGATTTACCATTCTTCCCAGTTCTTAATACCTTACTCACCTAATTTTCTGAAATTTGGATCTCCTTCACTTCTTGTTCCATTCCTTACACTGTTTCTTCCTTCAGATATCTATCCTCATTTAATAATTTCCGGAAATATGCTTCCCATTCGTTTGGTGTTATCAGTTGAACATTGGTTCTGCCATTCATCTCTAGTCGAAGACCTTTTGCTACCGACCAGATTCCATTCCCTCTCCCAAATCCTAGTTTCTATTGACATTGTCACATATTTTCCCATGCTCCATTTTTTACTATGCTTATTTTTTCATCGCTCTGTTCTTCTTTTCCTTGTAGATTGCTCTTGTAGCTCCCGATTTATCGTTCAGCCACTGAAAAAAATAGGTGTAAGGGTAAGCTACTACAAACAGCATAGTGAACGCATTATTGTGGCCAAGATACACACGAAGCCCACACCTACTACAGTAGTACAAGTTCATATGCCAACTAGCTCTGCAGATGACGAAGAAATTGACAAAATGTATGATGAGATGAAAGAAATTATTCAGGTAGTGAAGGGAGACAAAAATTTAATAGTCATGGGTGACTGGAACTCATCAGTAGGAAAAGGGAGAGAAGGAAACAAAGTAGGTGAATATGGATTGGGGCTAAGAAATGAAAGAGGAAGCCGCCTGGTAGAATTTTGCGCAGAGCATAACTTAATTATAGGTAATACTTGGTTTAAGAATCATAAAGGAAGGTTGTATACATGGAAGAACCCTGGAGATACTAAAAGGTATCAGATAGATTATATAATGGTAAGACAGAGATTTAGGAACCAGGTTTTAAATTGTAAGACATTTCCATGGACAGATGTGGACTCTGACCACAACCTATTGGTTATGAATTGTAGATTAAAACTGAAGAAACTGCAAAAAGGTGGGAATTTAATGAGATGGGACCTGGATAAACTGAAAGAACCAGAGATTGTACAGAGTTTCAGGGAGAGCATAAGGGAGCAATTGACAGGAATGGGGGAAAGAAATACAGTAGAAGAAGAATGTGTAGCTTTGAGGGATGAAATAGTGAAGGCAGCAGAGGATCAAATACGTAAAAAGACGAGAGCTAGTAGAAATCCATGGGTAACAGAAGAAATATTGAAGTTAATTGATGAAAGGAGAAAATATAAAAATGCAGTAATGAAGCAGGCAAAAAGGAATACAAACGTCTCAAAAATCATATCGACAGGAAGTGCAAAATGGCTAAGCAGGGATGGCTAGAGGACAAATGTAAGACTGTAGAGGCTTATCTCACTAAGGGTAAAATAGACACTGCCTACAGGAAAATTAAAGAAACCTTTGGAGAAAAGAGAACGACTTGTATGAATATCAAGAGCTCAGATGGAAACCCAGTTCTAAGCAAAGAAGGGAAAGCAGAAAGGTGGAAGGAGTACATACAGGACCTACACAAGGGCGATGTACTTGTGGACAATATTATGGAAAGGGAAGAGGATGTAGATGAAGATGAAATGGGAGGTACGATACTGCGTGAAGTTTGACAGAGCACTGAAAGACCTGAGTCGAAACAAGGCCCCCGAAGTAGACAACATTAGAACTACTGACAACCTTGGGAAAGGCAGTCCTGACAGAACTCTACCATCTGGTGAGGAAGACGTATGAGACAGGCGAAATACCCTCAGACTTCAAGAAGAATATAATAATCCCAATCTCAAAGAAAGCAGGTGTCGACAGATGTGAAAATTATCGAACTATCAGTTTAATAAGTCACAGCTGCAAAATACTAACACGAATTCTTTACTGACGAATGGAAAAACTGATAGAAGCCGACCTCGGGGAAGATCAGTTTGGATTCCGTAGAAATGTTGGAACACGTGAGGCAATACTGACCTTACGACTTACCTTAGAAGAAAGATTAAGGAAAAGGAAATCTACGTTTCTAGCATTTGTAGACTTAGAGAAAGCTTTTGACAATGTTCATTGGAATACTCTCTTTCGAGTTCTGAAGGTGGCAGGGGTAAAATACAGAGAGCGAAAGGCTATTTACAATTTGTACAGAAACCAGATGGCAGTTATAAGAGTCGAGGGGTATGAAAGGGAAGCAGTGGTTGGAAAGGGAGTGAGACAGGGTTGTAGCCTCTCCCCGATGTTATTCAATCTGTATATTGAGTAAGCAACAAAGGAAACAAAAGAAAAATTCGGAGTAGGTATTAAAATCAGTTTAGAAGAAATAAAAATTTTGAGATTCGCCGATGACATTGTAATTCTGTCAGAGACAGCAAAGGACTTGGAAGAGCAGTTCAATGGAATGGACAGTGTCTTGAAAGGAGGATATAAGATGAACATCAACAAAAGCAAAACGAGGATAATGGAATGTGGTAGAATTAAGTCAGGTGATGCTGAGGGAATTAGATTAGGAAATGAGACACTTAAAGTAGTAAAAGAGTTTTTCTATTTGGGGAGCAAAGTAACTGATGATGGTCGAAGTAGAAAGGATATAAAATGTAGACTGGCAATGACATGGAAAGCGTTTCTGAAGAAGAGAAATTTGTTAACATCGAGTATTGATGTATGTGTCAGGAAGTCGTTTCTCAAAGTATTTGTATGGAGTGTAGCAATGTATGGAAGTGAAACGTGGACGATAAACAGTTCAGACAAGAAGAGAATAGAAGCTTTCGAAATGTGGTGCTACAGAAGAATGTTGAAGATTAGGTGGGTTGATCACATAACTAATGAGGAGGTATTGAGTAGGATTGGGGAGAAGAGGAGCTTGTGGCACAACTTGAGCAGGAGAAGGGATCGGTTGGTAGGACAGGTTCTGAGACCTCGAGGGGTCACCAATTTAATATTGAAGGGCAGCGTGGAGGGTAAAAATTGTAGAGGGAGACCAAGAGATGAATACACTAAGCAGATTCAGAAGGATGTAGGGTGCAGTAGGTACTGGGAGATGAAGAAGCTTGCACAGGATAGAGTAGCATGTAAAGCTGCATCAAACCAGTCTCAAGACTGAAGACCACAACAACACCCACTGACTGCGAGCTCTGTTTCCTCCGACTGCCATTCTCCCGTATCGTTGTGGATGTTTCTGCTTATATCCAGCACCTCTATTGCTACATTTATAACATTGGTTTTTATGTATTCATATATTTCCTCTGTACTACCTTCGAATGATTCTTCCAATGTCCTTTCAGTTCTGGCAAAAAAGAATGTTAGTATCCTTTCATCTTGTAGGCTGTTAATATTTAGGTGTATATTTGGAGCTTTCTCAGCACAATTCGTTTTTGGAGTTTTAGTATCATTCTTTGTATTCTTCCCCGGACAAAAACTCTTGATTTTTACTAGATAATGATGTGATCTACACTAGGATCCTCTATAAGATCTAACATCTGCTGCCTTTAAACTACTTATTGTCTAATGATAATATAATCTACTACTTAACGAAGTTCTCTATATTCTGTTCCAAAGTACATTCAAGAATATCTTTCTGTTTAAAAATGTGTTGGTGATTTTCAGATCAAACTGTTCACAAATTTCCATCAATCGTTCTCCATTGTCATGATATTCTGTCTAAATTTTCCCACCATCATACATGATTCTCTAATTCTTACTCTTCCGTTCACGTAACCGATGATAACCAGTCCCTTCCTCCTTGGGATTTTTTCTACAGTCTCTCTAAGAATATCATCTGTCTCCTGGCGTCTTGTATCATTCGTGGGTGGATGCAAATTAAATAGGGTTTTACTAAAAGGTACGGCCAAACTTTCAGGAAACATTCCTCACACACAAATAAAGAAAAGATGTTATGTGGACATGTGTCCGGAAACGCTTAATTTCCATGTTAGAGCTCATTTTAGTTTCGTCAGTATGTACTGTACTTCCTCGATTCACCGCCACTTGGCCCAATTGAAGGGAGGTAATGTTGACTTTGGTGTTTGTGTTGACATGCGACTCATTGTTCTACAGTACTAGCATCAAGCACATCAGTATGTAGCATCAACAGGTAAGTGTTCATCACCAACGTGGTTTTACAGTCAGTGCAATGTTTACAAATGCGCAGTTGGCAGATGCCCATTTGATGTATGGATTAGCACGAGGCAATAGCCGTGGCGCGGTACGATTGTATCGAGACAGATTTCCAGAACGAAGGTGTCCCGACAGGAAGACGTTCGAAGCAATCGATCAGCGTCTTAGGGAGCACGGAACATTCCAACCTATGACTCGCGACTGGGGAAGACCTAGAACGACGAGGACACCTGCGTGCAGTTGACGATAACCCTAATGTCAGCATCAGAGAAGTTGCTGCTGTACAAGGTTACGTTGACCACATCACTGTATGGAGAGTGCTACGGGAGAACCAGTTGTTTCCGTACCATGTGCAGGGTGTACAGGCACTATCAGCAGCTGATTGGCCTCCACGGGTACACTTCTTCGAATGATTCATCCAACAATGTGTCAATCCTCATTTCAATGCAAATGTTCTCTTTACGGATGAGGTTTCATTCCAACGTGATCAAATTGTAAATTTTCACAATCAACATGTGTTAGCTGACGAGAATCCTCACGCAATTGTGCAATCACGTCATCAACACAGATTTTCTGTGAACGTTCGGGCAGGCATTGTTGGTGATGTCTTGATTGGGCCCCATGCTCTGCCACCTACGCTCAATGGAGCACGTTATCATGATTTCATATGGGATACTCTACTTGTGCTACTAGAACATGTGCCTTTACAAGTACGACACAAGATGTGGTTCGTGCATGATGGAGCTCCTGCACATTTTAGTCGAAGTGTTCGTACACTTCTCAACAACAGATTCGGTGACCGATGGATTGGTAGAGGCGGACCAATTCCATGGCCTCCACGCTCTCCTGATCTCAACCCTCTTGACTTTCATTTATGGGGGCATTTGAAAGCTCTTGTCTACGCAACGCCGGTACCAAATGTAGAGTCTCTTCGTGCTAGTATTGTGGACGACTGTGATACAGTACGCCATTCTCCAGGGTTGCATCAGCGCATCAGGGATTGCATGCGCCGGAGGGTGGATGCATGTATCCTCGCTAACGGAGGACATTTTGAATATTTCCTGTAACAAAGTGTTGGAAGTCACGCTGGTACATTCTGTTGCTGTGTGTTTCCATGCCATGATTAATGTGATTTGAAGAGAAGTAATAAAATGAGCTCTAACATGGAAAGTAAGCGTTTCCGGACACATGTCCACATAACATATTTTCTTTCTTTGTGTGTGAGGAATCTTCCCTGAAAGCTTGGCCGTACCTTTTTGTAACACCCTGTATATGTAATCAGTTATCAAAGGAATACAGAAACTGGTGTTGAAGATTAATTATCAGAAGACACAATACCTGACAAATGATCGAGATGACTTATACATAGAGGGAAAGAGAATGAAGAAGATTTTAGAGATTGGGGGAGTGGGGGGGAGACAGAGGCAGATATAAATAAAAGGATTAGCAGTGAAAGGAAGGTCACTGGAATGTTCAATCTGTCTTATGGAGCAGAAGTGTAATACACCGAACCAAATACATGCATGTATATATCGACACTGAGGAGTTTAACTATGAATAGAGTGGGGACATGAACGACCAATATGAAACACACCAAAAAACTCGAAGCAGTATAAATGGACTTCCAGAGAAGATCAGCAAGAATTTCCAGAAAAGAAAAAACAAGAAACGACGAAAAAGTAAATAGAAAAAAAAGTAAGAGAAAGAATACGTGACGTGATGGATAGAATGAAGTTACAATGGTATGGGCATGCAAGAAGAATGTAGGAAGCCAGAATACCGAAAATGATCCTGGAATGGGAACCGCAGGGAAAGAAGAGAAGAGGACGCGCTGTGATCACGTAGCTCCAAAATGTACAGTTGACAATGAGAAACGTGACGCAGAGGAAAAAGATATAGAAGATCGAAAAACCTGAGGTCTTATGTAACGTATGTAATTTGTGACAATGGAGAAAAACCTTTGTATAGAGAAAAATCTCAGTAAATAAATAAAAATTAAATTAAGATGATGGGAGTCGGATAAATTGAAGATTGTTGATTGTTGAGAATTTCAGAGCAAGTATAGTTGGCTCAGACAGGGGATAGGAAAGCGTGCGACGCGGTTACAACAAAATCTGTCCTACAAGCCCGTTCTTGTTTCGACCTGTGTCAGTATATGACAGTATAGCAAGTCTATTGTAAGCAGGGGATGGATGAAAGATGGAAGAAACATGCACAAGGGCTGTACAATGGAAACAAAGTGAAGGGAATGCTATAAAAAGGTAGTAGGATGTAGGTGAAGATAAGGTACTGCGAAAAGAATTTGACAGAGCTCTGAGAAACCTAACAAGGGACCTAGAATAGACGACCTTAACTCAAAATTACTGAGATCCTTCGGAGAACATACCCCGATAAAACTAATCCGCCAAATGTGCAAGACATACGTAACATGTCAAATATCCTCATACTACAAAAAAGAGTGCCTTAGTCGCAGTTCAGAAGAAGGCAAGCAGTGAAATTTCGTGGCAGATTAAAACTGGGGGCCGGACCGAGACTCGAACTCTCGACCTTTGCCTTTCGTGGGCAAGTGCTCTACCAACTGAGCTACCCAAGCACGACTCACGCACCCTCCTCACAGCTATAATTCCGCCAGTACCTCGTCTCCTACCTTCCAAATTTCGCAGAAGCTCTCCTGAAAAACCTTGCCGAACTCAAAAGATGCGCTAAGTTTTGTATGTAATAAAACTCAACGAAGTAATGAGTGCACCAGACAAAACGTGTTTCAGTGTTAACTAACGTAATCGAAAATGAACTAACTTAAGCTCTTTGAAAACAAAAAATATTATTCAAATATATTCATGTAGTATGCACAAGTACTACTAGAACAATTAACTGCCATAATATCAAATTATAAAAAGAAAGAAAAAAGTCAAAGCAAGGAAGGTGATATTGGCAGATGAACTATATTGGAAAGAGTTCATGTTATGCCTCATATGTTTGACAGAATATGAACGCTATCATCAAATTTAAGTTAAAAAAAAGAAGGCAAATATGTAATCGACTGGTGAGGTGTTCCACCGGACAGGAAATTTTTTTGTTGACAGATTTCTGAAAACTTAAAGCAAAATCGTATTCCACGAATCAATACTATGAATTCTAAATCACACAATCTGGATACCCAAAGAAGAGTTGGATTAACAGAATAAAAAGGTATAGTAATGACATCTGAGGCGTTAAAATATGTTAGTCATAAGAGGATAAAACAACCAGTCATACACTGGAATTCTGCATACAGTAATGCAAACGTAAGAGATAGTCAGCAAACTGAAAATTTGGAGAAGTAACTAGCCGTTCTCCCACCTAAAAATTACGGTCCTCCCAGTAGCTGAAAAAAAATCGAGCACTTTTCCAGATCTCACATAAAACTTACCTCAAATGGGTTATCTTGTACAGGAGTAAAAGAATCTTACCACGTTGCGTATATCATTGTATTGTATTACAAAGCCCTACACTTATTCCATCACGCGGACAGCGCCAGAAATTAAGCTTCGAATTTTACCTACAGTATTGAGCTTATGTATTCGTTCATACCTGAGGAAGCGCGTCTTTAGCGTTTCACTTTAACAGTGCTGTAGCAATTTCTAATAGCGACCAATAACCTATGTACACATAATACGAAACACCAACAAGCGTTCAAACATCAATTGAAGTGTACTGGACAGCTGGTTAGTTAAGGTTGTGGCACAATTCATGCGACGTTCCTGACACTTAGCTCTCTCTAATGGCAGTTGCTGACAAACTAACCTGATGGATTCCACTTAGTTATTGAACTGTAACCCCGTCTGGAGAATTTGGTAGTGAGAAATAACTGACAAATATTTATAACGGTTAAAAATAACAGACATAAAAAATAACAGTAACAGAGATAACTGATACACCAAAACAACCACTTAGCCCATCGCTGTGGGAGAGTTCTCGAGCTAAACTCGGCCTCTACACCTGCTATACATAGGCCGGCGACACTCAGCGCTTGTCTGCGGGAACGCTCTGGGCTTCGTTTAACGGCGGACAGCAGAGTTGCGGTACTGCTGAGTCACTCATGGTGGGGGAGGGGGTGAGGGGGGAAGGGGGAGGGGGAGGGGGAGTCGGAGGGGGGAGGGGGGAGGGGGGAGGGGGAGGGGGATGGGGAGGGCGGGGGCGGAAGGGGGATGGGGGAGGGGGGAGGGGGGAAGGGGAGGGGGAGGGGGAGGGCGGTGGCGGAAGGGGCAGGGGGAGGGGGGAGGGGGGAGGTGGGAGGGCGAGGGGGGAGGGCGAGGGGGGAGGGGGAGGCGGAGGGGGAGGGGGAGGGGGAGGGGGAGGGGGCGGGCGGAAGACGGCAGAACAGGCGGCCCTTCTGACACCGCCAGGGCTATGAGGAGAGCAGCGGGTGTGACTTATCAGTAGTCACCGGCTCTATCTACAAACGCACTGAAGCGAAAGGATCGAGAGGGGCAGATGGTCATTCACGATGCCATGAAGTGGAAACTGTTCACATGTGCTAAACGTGAAATGTAATGAACATGTCGTGGTACTGTTCAAACTTCCCGTAATATTGCCCCGAAATCTGCTTACAGGTACCAGTGACAGTGACCGTGACCACATGAATCAGGGCCAGATGTGTGCTCAAGTAGCGGAATGGCTTAGGCGATTACTCGTACCTCTGCTACAAACCGTGCATACTCACAGATGAGCTGTAGTTTGTTGCGGGAAGAAATACATTAGAAAAGAGACCTGAGCGGGACAAGCAGTATAAAACAGCTCGGAATACACTGTGCAGTGGTTGACAGGTTCAACCATGAGCGGCAGCGTTGCAGCAGTCAAGTAGTGCTGCTTGAAAAAATAATCGACACATGTAATCATCATCAACGTTCATACAATTCCTGGTTTGTTCTACTTCCACAAGTCTTGGTCCTGACAGTAACTCATCAACTGTCCGACATTGCTTTACTGAGTGTTTCGCACTGTATGAGAAACAGCCAAACGAAAAAAGAGACAGATGGGGAAAAGTAAGTAAACTGTTCAAATAACTTACAGGTTTGCTGCCGGGTGACGTTGTCGGCCACCGCCGATATTTCGACAGGAGCACACCCTGCCATTCTCAAGGCACAACTGCAAGGAGGAAGCAGTGTGCAACGGAATTTAATACCTCGGTTCATAGAGGAGAAACAAGATACCACACACAGAACAAGTAACCGCATAGTCAACACACAACCAAAGATAACCAACATCAGAAATATCGATAGTGACTATTAATTAACAGGTGAGATAGGACCAATTCTGTCCCTCTGTTTTTGATGAGAGAGAGATCCCGATCCAAACCGGTTTTAAACAAAATCCACTATCTGTGTTAATAAGGTTGCTTGATAGTTTCATTTCAACAGCTTCCTAATAACACTAACCCAATAGCTGGACGTGCAAGCCAGAATCTCCGTGTTGTATTCCATAGGATGACCGGTGTCAAGGCAATGTTCTGCAATAGCGGATTTGCTCGGCTGTTGCAAGCATGCGTGATGCTTATGTTCAATACACCGGTCTTCTACAGTCCTGATTGACTGACCAATATATGACATGCCACAACTCCAATGAATACGATAGACACCAGCCTTGTGCAAACCAATATTATATTTTACGGACGCCAACAGGGTCTTAATCTTAGAAGGCGGTCGAAAAACACATTTCATATCATATTTCCGCAAAATGCGGCCAGTACTGTTCGAAATGCTTCCTGCGTAAGGCAAAAAGGCCGTAGACTTAGATGCCACTTCGTTGCTATCGTCACTCACCCGTTGCACAGAAGGATGATAGCGCAACGCAAGTTTGATCTGACTCCCATTATAACCTTTCTGACGAAAGGTAACTTCGAGATGTGATAGCTCAGCTGCCAAGTTATTTGCTGTAAGTTATGTGAATATTCAATTCGCCGGGAAAAGTTAGTCTCACATTGTTTACATCTACGGGGAGGAAATGCATCGTTGCTTGCGGAGGTTGGATAAACTTGGCTGCAGTAGAGTAAGGTTGGAATGTGCATTATCGTTTTTATTGAAGTGTCGAAATCATAGTATGTTTCCAACGTTCGCTACGGTTGTGCATCATATTAATTCTCCTGCCGCCAATCGCATCAAGCAACGTGCTGCTTTAGCTCTTGTTCGTGAAAGGATTCGCTATACTACATCTACATCTACATGACTACTCTGCAATTCACATTTAAGTGCTTGGCAGAGGGTTCATCGAACCACAATCATACTATCTCTCTACTATTCCACTCCCGAACAGCGAGCGGGAAAAACGAACACCTAAACCTTTCTGTTCGAGCTCTGATTTCTCTTATTTTATTTTGATGATCATTCCTACCTATGTAGGTTGGGCTCAACAAAATATTTTCGCATTCGGAAGAGAAAGTTGGTGACTGAAATTTCGTAAAAAGGTCTCGCCGCGACGAAAAACGTCAATGCTGTAATGACTTCCATCCCAACTCGTGTATCATATCTGCCACACTCTCTCCCCTATAACGTGATAATACAAAGCGAGCTGCCATTTTTTGCACCCTTTCGATGTCCTCCGTCAATCCCACCTGGTAAGGATCCCACACCGCGCAGCAATATTCTAACAGAGGACGAACGAGTGTAGTGTAAGCTGTCTCTTTAGTGGACTTGTTGCATCTTCTAAGTGTCCTGCCAATGAAACGCAACCTTTGGCTCGCCTTCCCGACAATATTATCTATGTGGTCCTTCCAACTGAAGTTGTTCGTAATTTTAACACCCAGGTACTTAGTTGAATTGACAGCCTTGAAAATTGTACTATTTATCGAGTAATCGAATTCCAACGGATTTCTTTTGGAACTCATGTGGATCATCTCACACTTTTCGTTATTTAGCGTCAACTGCCACCTGACACACCATACAGCAATCTTTTCTAAATCGCTTTGCAGCTGATACTGGTCTTCGAATGACCTTACTAGACGGTAAATTACAGCATCATCTGCGAACAGTCTAAGAGAACTGCTCAGATTGTCACCCAGGTCATTTATATAGATCAGGAACAGTAGAGGTCCCAGGACGCTTCCCTGGGGAACACCTGATATCACTTCAGTTTTACTCGATGATTTGCCGTCTATTACTACGAACTGCGACCTTCCTGACAGGAAATCACGAATCCAGTCGCACAACTAAGACGATACCCCATAGCTCTGCAGCTTGATTAGAAGTCTCTTGTGAGGAACGGTGTCAAAAGCTTTCCGGAAATCTAGAAATACGGAATCAACTTGAGATACCCTGTCGATAGCGGCCATTACTTCGTGCGAATATAGAGCTAGCTGCGTTGCACAAGAGCGATGTTTTCTGAAGCCATGCTGATTACGTGTCAATAGATCGTTCCCTTCGAGGTGATTCATAATGTTTGAATACAGTATATGCTCCAAAACCCTACTGCAAACCGACGTCAATGATATAGGTCTGTAGTTAAATGGATTACTCCTACTACCCTTCTTGAACACTGGTACGACCTGCGCAATTTTCCAATCTGTAGGTACAGATCTATCGGTGAGCGAGCGGTTGTATATGAGTGCTAAGTAGGGAGCTATAGTATCAGCGTAATCTGAAAGGAACCTAATCGGTATACAATCTGGACCTGAAGACTTGCCCGTATCAAGCGATTTGAGTTGCTTCGCAACCCCTAAGGTATCTACTTCTAAGAAACTCATGCTAGCAGATGTTCGTGTTTCAAATTCTGGAATATTCCATTCGTCTTCCCTGGTGAAGGAATTTCGGAAAACTGCGTTCAATAACTCCGCTTTAGCGGCACAGTCGTTGATAACAGTACCATCGGCACTGCGCAGCGAAGGTATTGACTGCGTCTTGCCGCTTGTGTACTTTACATACGACCAGAATTTCTTCGGATTTTCTACCAAATTTCGAGACAATGTTTCGTTGTGGAACCTATTAAAGGCATCTCGCATCGAAGTACGTGCCAAATTTCGCGCGTCTGTAAATTTTAGCCCATCTTCAGGATTTCGCGTTCTTCTGAACTTCGCATGCTTTTTCCGTTGCCTCTGCAACAGCGTTCGGACCTTTTTTGTGTACCACGGGGGATCCGTTCCATCTCTTACCAATTTATGAGGTATGAATATCTCAATTGCTGTTGCTACTATATCTTTGAATTTGAGCCACATCTCGTCTACATTCGCATAGTCAGTTCGGAAGGAATGGAAATTGTCTATTAGGAAGGCTTCTAGTGGCACTTTATCCGCTTTTTTAAATAAAATTATTTTGCGTTTGTTTCTGATGGATTTGGAAGAAATGGTATTGAGCCTAGCTACAATGACCTTGTGATCACTAATCCCTGTATCAGTCATGATGCTCTCTATCAGCTCTGGATTGTTTGTGGCCAAGAGGTCAAGTGTGTTTTCGCAACCATTTACAATTCGCGTGGGTTCGTGGACTAACTGCTCGAAATAATTTTCGGAGAAAGCATTTAGGACAATCTCGGAAGATATTTTCTGCCTACCACCGGTTTTGAACAAGTATTTTTGCCAACATACCGAGGGTAGGTTGAAGTCCCCACCAACTATAACCGTATGAGTGGGGTATTTATTTGTTACGAGACTCAAACTTTCTCTGAACTGTTCCGCAACTGTATCATCGGAGTCTGGGGGTCGGTAGAAGGAGCCAATTATTAACTTAATTCGGCTGTTAAGTATAACCTCCACCCACACCAATTCGCACGGAGTATCTACTTCGACTTCACTACAAGATAAACCACTACTGACAGACACAAACACTCCACCACCAATTCTGCCTAATCTATCTTTCCTGAACACCGTCTGAGACTTCGTAAAAATTTCTGCAGAACTTATTTCAGGCTTTAGCCAGCTTTCTGTACCTATAACGATATCAGCTCCCGTGCTTTCTATCAGCGCTTGAAGCTCAGGGACTTTTCCAGCGCAACTACAACAATTTACAACTAAAATTCCGACTGTTCCTTGATCCAAGCACGTCCTGTAATTGCCAAGCACCCTTTGACATTGCAGCCCATCCCGCACTTTCCCGAGGCCTTCTAACCTAAAAAACCGCCCAGTCCACGCCACACAGCCTCCGCTACCCGTGTAGCCGCCAGCTGAGTGTAGTGAACTCCTGACCTATTCAGCGGAACCCGAAACCCCACCACCCTATGGCGCAAGTCTAGGAATCTGCAGCCAATATGGTCGCAAAACCGTCGGAGCCTCTGATTCAGACCCTCCACCCGGCTCTGCACCAAAGGTCCGCAGTCGGTTCTGTCAACGATGCTGCAGATGGTGAGCTCTGCCTTCATCTCGTAAGCAAGACCGGCAGCCTTCACCAAATCAGATAGCCGCTGGAATCCAGAGAGAATTTCCTCAGATCCAAAGCGACACACGTCATTAGTGCCGACATGTGCCACCACGTGCAGGTGGTTGCACCCTGTGCTCTTCATGACATCCGGAAGGACCCTTTCCACATCAGGAATGACTCCTCCCGGAATGCACACGGAGTGCACACTGGATTTCTTCCCCTCCTTAGCCGCCGTATCCCTAAGGGGCCCCATTACGCGCCTAACATTGGAGCTCCCAACTACCAGTAAGCCCACCCTCTGCGCTTGCCCAGACCTTGAAGGCTGAGAATGATCCTCTGAAACAGGGCAGGCGGCTGCATCTGGCTCAGCCAGAGACAGTGCCTGAAACCGGTTTGTCAGACGCACCGGGGAGGCTTTCTGATCAGCCTCCGGGGACGCCTTTCGCTGCCTGCCACGCCTTGGAACGACCTCCCAATCAACCACAGGCGAGGGCTCAGCCCCACTGCGGGCAGCAACCGGGGCAACCACAGCGGCGGACCGATCTGGGGACAGACGGGACGAGGTTGACATCCCCGTGATACCCGAGTCCGGCTCCCCACAGTGGTGCCCATTGGCAACAGCCTCAAGCTGCACGACCGAAGTCAGCGCCGATTGCAGCTGTGAGCGAAGGGATGCCAAGTCAGCCCTCATCCGAACACAGCAATCGCAGTCCCTGTCCATTCTAATCGATGTTTAACAACAGTTACCGAAACACGAGTCAGTGCCTAGATAACGCAAGCGGAACACGCAAAGAATCTATCAACTAACCTGTACAAATGCCTTACGACTGCGCTACAATCTGCTGAATTTACGATTACAGTAACTAAAACTCGAAATTGCACCTCCTATACGAAACTCACACGCAATTTAAATAAGAATCTACGAAGTAAACACTAAAGCGCGATGCTACAACTGTCAAATACTATAATACGCCCTAAATATATGAATTAAACAATGGAAGTACCCAAAAACACGCAAAGAAATTAATTAAACTATCTAACAAATAAGTAAGCTAGGGTTATGCGACTTGCTGCTGCAGCTGCATATCCAACGGCGGCAGGGAGCACACTGACTGACCAACCGACACTGGCCGTTCACAACAAAGGCCGTCAATTAGATTTTGTTTCTAAGGAATTATTTCAACTTCATTTAATGATGGCGTCTAATGTTTCTGAATTTTCTTGGGATTGGGTGGACGGTTCCTTTTAGTCGCAGTCTGACTGGGAATTTCAATCTGTAACTGCTCGTCATTCAACGAAGTTTGAACGTTTCCTTGGCTCAGTGTCTATTTCTAATTTTAATTCTCGACGTTCTGTGATCAATATCACGGAGAAAACGTTTGACAACGCAGATTTGTCGGTGCTGGGAAAAGGTTTGAATTTCGCACCGACGCCTAAGAGTTTGCCAGCCGTTGATTTTATTAGTTCTATTGAACAGGTTGTTTATAAAATACACTCCTGGAAATTGAAATAAGAACACCGTGAATTCATTGTCCCAGTAAGTGGAAACTTTATTGACACATTCCTGGGGTCAGATACATCACATGATCACACTGACAGAACCACAGGCACATAGACACAGGCAACAGAGCATGCACAATGTCGGCACTAGTACAGTGTATATACACCTTTCACAGCAATGCAGGCTGCTATTCTCCCATGGAGACGATCGTAGTGATGCTGGATGTAGTCCTGTGGAACGGCTTGCCATGCCATTTCCACCTGGCGCCTCAGTTGGACCAGCGTTCGTGCTGGACGTGAAGACCGCGTGAGACGACGCTTCATCCAGTCCCAAACATGCTCAATGGGGGACAGATCCGGAGATCTTGCTGGCCAGGGTAGTTGACTTACACCTTCTAGAGCACGTTGGGTGGCACGGGATACATGCGGACGTGCAATGTCCTGTTGGAACAGCAAGTTTCCTTGCCGGTCTAGGAATGGTTGAACGATGGGTTCGATGACGGTTTGGATGTACCGTGCACTGTTCAGTGTCCCCTCGACGATCACCAGAGGTGTACGGCCAGTGTAGGAGATGGCTCCCCACACCATGATGCCGGGTGTTGGCCCTGTGTGCCTCGGTCGTATGCAGTCCTGATTGTGGCGCTCACCTGCACGGCGCCAAACACGCATACGACCATCATTGGCACCAAGGCAGAAGCGACTCTCATCGCTGAAGACGACATGTCTCCATTCGTCCCTCCATTCACGCCTGTCGCGACACCACTGGAGGCGGGCTGCACGAAGTTGGGGCGTGAGCGGAAGACGGCCTAACGGTGTGCGGGACCGTAGCCCAGCTTCATGGAGACGGTTGCGAATGGTCCTCGCCGATACCCCAGGAGCAACAGTGTCCCTAATTTGCTGGGAAGTGGCGGTGCGGTCCCCTACGGCACTGCGTAGGATCCTACGGTCTTGGTGTGCATCCGTGCGTCGCTGCGGTCCGGTCCCAGGTCGACGGGCACGTGCACCTTCCGCCGACCACTGGCGACAACATCGATGTACTGTGGAGACCTCACGCCCCTCGTGTTGAGCAATTCGGCGGTACGTCCACGCAGCCTCCCGTATGCCGACTATACGCCCTCGCTCAAAGTCCGTCAATTGCACATAAGGTTCACGTCTACGCTGTCGCGGCATGCTACCAGTGTTAAAGACTGCGATGGAGCTCCGTATGCCACGGCAAACTGGCTGACACTGACGGCGGCGGTGCACAAATGCTGCGCAGCTAGCGCCATTCGACGGCCAACACCGCGGTTCCTGGTGTGTCCGCTGTGCCGTGCCTGTGATCATTGCTTGTACAGCCCTCTCGCAGTGTCCGGAGCAAGTATGGTGGGTCTGACACACCGGTGTCAATGTGTTCTTTTTTCCATTTCCAGGAGTGTACCTTCCGAGGCTGCGGAAGAGGTTAGCTTGTCGCGAGTTGACTGGGGCCCGTCCACCCAAGTGTAACATTACAGCAGCTCAGGCGGCTGCTTTACGTTCACTCAGAATGGATCCTGATATTATTTTACCTGCGGACAAGGGAAATGTCACGGTTTTGTTGAACAAGCACGATTACATTCAAAAGATGCAGTGTCTACTTTCTGATTCGGCGTATCGCAAAATCGGTGCTGACCCTACTAAGAGTGTTGAGAGAAAGACTAATAACCTCCTGAAGAAAAGTTCTTTGTCACAGGGGACTATCAAGAGTCTTAATTCTTTCTGTGTTGCACCACCCAGGTTACATGGCCACCCTAAGGCCCATAAAGAGCCTGTCCCATTGAGGCCTATTGTTTCTAATATTGGTGCTCCGACGTATCGTGTAGCTAAACATCTTGCTGGTTTGTTGAGCCCACTGATAGATAGGTGTGAACACCACATTAAGAACTCTGCAGTCTTCTTACGTCGATTGCATGCATTGCGTTTGAATGACTCTGATATTGTAGTCAGTTTTGATGTGGTTTCTCTTTTCACCCGCGTTCCTCTCTGATTCGCTGCAGCTAATTGAGGTTAAGTTTGGTGTCGAGTTAACAAATTTGTTTCGACATGTGTTGACTTCCACTTACGTTTTATTCAATGGTCAGTACTACTAACAGACTAATGGAGCTGCAATGGGAAGCCCGTTGTCACCTATTGTGGCAAATTTGTTTATGGAGGACTTTGATGAACATGCATTGGAGTCATCGACCTTGAAACCTGCTTGTTTTTCAAATATGTAGACGATGCTTTTGGTGTTTGGACTCACGGTAGTGAGAATTTAAACCGGTTTTTGGAACACCTAAATTCAATGCACCCGAATATTCAGTTCACTTATGGAGGCGGAAAAGAATGGATGCCTTCCCTTCCTTGATGTGTTGGTCAGAAGGAAGACTGATGGTACGTTGCGACATTCTGTTTCTAGGAAGCCTACTCACGCTGACTTGTACCTGCGAGCTGATAGTTGTCACCATCCAGCTCAGCGCGAAGGAGTAATTCGTACCTTGGTTCACAGGGCCCACGTTATCTCAGATACTGAAAGTTTGGCAGCTGAGCTATCACACCCTGAAGTCACCTGGTTATAGTGAGAGGCAGATCAAACGTGCGTTACGCTATCAGCCCTCTCTGCAACGGATGAGTGGCGATAGCAACGAAGTGGCATCTAAGTCTACGGCCTTTTTGCCTTACGCAGGAAGCATTTCCAACAGGACTGGCCGTATATTTCGGCAATATGACGTGAAATGTGTTTTTCGCCCACGTTCTACTATTAAGGTCCTGTTGGCGTCCTTAAAAGATGATCTTAGTTTGCGTAAGGCTGGTTATCGTATTCCTTGCAGTTGTAGCATGTCATATATTGATCAGACAATTAGGACTGTGGAAGACCGGTGTATTGCACATAAGCGTCACACACGCTTACAACAGCCGAGAAAATCTGCTATTGCACAATATTGCCTTGACGGCGGTGGCCGACAACGTCACCCGCCAGCAAACATTCAATTTGCCGGGAAAAGTTAAGGTATAACAGTAAGTAAACTGTTTATTATTTCAAAAGCAATCGCCGAAACTGCTAATACATTTCTCCCACTAGGAGACAAGACGGTCAATGCCTACAGAACCGTAATTGCACTCAAGCGTGAACTGCTTCGTCCGAAGCAAATCGGCTGCCATGAATGGCTTTCTTCAGGGCTCCAAATGTATGGAAATCGCATGTGGAGCGATTGAGACTTTGACTTCCCAGCGATACCTCTGCAGCGTATTCGAAACAATCTTGGCAAAATTTGTAAGGGCATTACTTTGCAACATAATAACACCGTCCAGACGCTGGTGTAGCTAGGGGGTGGGGAGGGGGTGGGGGTGGCAAACCAGTGTATCTGCTGCCCCAGGCGGAAATTTCAGGTGATGCCAAATTCATATTCTTGAAGAAAAGAACCTTGTTTCACCAAGCGCCTAGCATCCAGCGCACGTTGGTCTCTCGATTATTCATATGACATGGAACATTTTTGAACACATTCTGAGTTGATTTCTGTTAAGTTGGTTTTTGAATGTGTGCATAGTGTACGTGATCTCTCTGCCAGGGGAATCCCGCCAATCGCTGGTTGTTTCGTGTGGTTGATTACCTGCGCGAATGATCAGCGTTGTTATAATTATTGTGAAATAAACGACGAACAGGAATAACAGGTAACGAAGATTACATATTTTCTTCGCGGTGTATCCGAGAAAATGAAATTTTGACAAAGTTTTTGGCAGTACGCTACACGACTGAGGGCCAGTAGTACAGACGCGGATTAGCAGCCGCTTGAGTTCTATTCCAGGAATGACACAGAAAACACTTAGTAACGCCTAAATTTAGAAACAGAATAACTGGGCTGATGATTCTGGCAGGGTTAGCCAAGTTGACCGGAGAATAAATTCTGACAATGGCAGGACTAGTTACAGAATTAGTGATTACGAGATTGTTTGTTAGAACGAGGAAGGAAAACAAGCTGGGACATCACACAAATTATATGGAACAATATGACAATTCCAAATTTATAGATAAAAATTTCGTACTACTGCTTCTGGATCTCATACGTGAGAAACTGGAGCGAATGAATGAAATGTGAATTATTTCCTAACATAAAGTTGTTTACTTGTAGTAAACTTAATGGGTGTTTGACAGTGTTACCTCGTGAATTATGATATGTCATTTTATTTATGTTAATGAGGCACATAAAGATGACCTTTTGTGCCAAAACAGTCTCGCTTATTTAGCGTGTGTTACCATTGCTGCAATATCAGAAAGACAGTGACAAAACGGACGTAATCAAATATAGAAATCACAGCAATCGTGGGTACTATTCGTGTCATGTAGCAAAACTAGGTCCCGACTTCGCCCAGGCACATTACGTCAGTTCCCACTGGGAATGATCCATTTATAAACAGTACAGCAGTGACAGAACAACTTAATGTCTTTCACTCAAAATATTAAGGCCCGAATTGTTGACTTAGTAAGCTATTGCGTTTTTTTTTTTCTGTGCCAGAAAATGCCGCTTCTACTCGCCATGTTAATTACCCAAAGGATGATTAATGTTTCAGAGAAGCAGAAGCGTGTCCCACTTAGTGTTGTTTCCATAAAGATGTAAACTATTTTCCCTTACTTAGGACAAGTTTGTCTTTCCTTTCAATAAAAGAAAACAGGAAAAAAGAAAGATGATGCATCCTGAGGTACGGAATATAGATGTTGTGTTTCCTGATTATTAGTATTGTCCGCATGAGAACATCCACACTTAGCATAAAATAGAAGTTGTTGGCTGTAAGAGCACTGATACTTGGCAGTATTCAGTTACTGAATATACCTAAGCGTAACATGAAGAGGGGGCTGACTGGCAAGCAGTGTTTTTAAATTTCTCTTAAACTGTCACACAAATTCTGGCCGTCAGGGGGCAAACTATAGTAAGTGCAAACATGACGGTTTTGAGGTTTTTATCGCATGTGGCTTCTTTAAATCGTACCTTCTTAGTGGTAAACTATCGTATGTATATAGTTCACAGAAAAAGGAAATCAACGACGTGATTGAATCGCATGTGCGAGCAGAACCTATCGCTGATCAATGGAAAGTGATAATATTAACGACAAAGTGAACATAGAGACTAGTGGGAAAGGTCATAAAAGACACGACTCTTCATAATTGTGTTCCTAACTTGCTTTATAGGTGGCAAAGTTCGTGTCGGCGGCTTTTTTGTGCTCTCCTGTAAAGTTGGTGAAATGTCAACGATAGTTTACCCCTGACGTCCAGGACTGTTGCCTGTAATTCTTTCCTTTCTGTCAGAATTAACTCTGTTCCACATATTAATCATCTGATATTGACGTTAAGATACTTTGCGTCTGATGATTTCTTTCTTCCTATCGGAGACTTCATTGATATTGATAACTAGACAGCCAGTAGGATTAGTTAAAGGATGTGTATGAAAATGTACAACTTGCACAAGGTACGGTTTTGTCCATTACTTCTCTCTTGTAATTAAATGAAAATAAAATAAACCAATGTATATGAATTAATTTATTTTTTGTTGAAATCTTTTGTTTTCATTTATCTTTTATAAATCTTATTTTGAACAAAATATTTTAGCTGATACAGTTCTTCCGCCGTTCTGTGGTTCTCATTATGTTACTTTTGATGCAGCACTATCTGCAAGTCTTCCCAGTTCTTTCACACCTGAGAATAGGTGTTTTTATTCTGAAAATAAAATTGACTGTTTAAAATAGATGATTGTACAAAAAAAGGAAGAACACTGTGAATATGTTATGTCTCCAGTTACTTCCCCCTCCCTCACACGCTACTCATGGCAGCTAGAGATGATTGCATAAGCCAAAGTTATGTATGCCACTGTTACTGTTCCTCAAACTATAACAACAGCATCCAGTGCATAGCTACACTTCTACCCCAGCAGTATAAAAAGAATTATGATTATGAAACTTCCTGGCAGATTAAAACTGTGTGCCGGACAGAGACTCGAACTAAGGACCTTTGCTTTTCGCGGGCAAGTGCTCTACCAACTGAGCTACCCAAGCACGACACACATCCCGTCCTCATAGCTTTAATTCCGCCAGTACCTCGTCTCCTACCTTGCAGAAGCTCTCCTGCATATCTTGCAGAACTAGCACTCCTGAAAGAAAGGATATTGTGGAGATTGCGGAGACATGGCTTAGCCACAGCCTGGTGGACGTTCCTAGAATGAAATTTTCACTCTACAGCGAAGTGTGCGCTGATATGAAACTTGCTGGCAGATTAAAACTATGATCGAAGCAGACGAAATGAATTAAAATTTATGCTGTGGCCAGGACTCAAGCCTGGGTCTTCTTGCTTGCTAGGCAGAAATGCTAACCATTACACCACCACAGTACGATGGTCAACATTTCTGCACGAACTACCTGAGTGCCCTCCCCAACACAAACCTCAGTTCATTTTTCCCTTACATATTGTCACTACTGCCAGAACTCTCCGACATTGGCAAGCACTGTGGGGGTGTAATGGTTAGCATTTCTGCCTAGCAAGCAAGAAGACCCAGGTTTGAGCCCTGGCCACAGCATAAATTTTAATTCATTTCGTCTGCTTCGATCATTATCGTAGATAATAAACAGATACTTAAATGTCATAGGGAAGCATTTAATTACAAGATCTAAAAGAATTATGATTGTTCATTGAAATTCTTGGTAACTTCTCCTCCATATGTTACACTAATACAATAATTAATAACCATCACATAATAGAAATTGGTTTTATATATGCTCAGAAACTGTAAAAGTGGATGCACAAATAGTGATCAATAAATGAGCAAGTGTACTTTTTGCAGAACACTAATTAGTGCTGTTATCAATTAACCATTCTGTTGTGGCAGCTTCCTCCACCGAACGTATCAGGATGACCAAATGTAGCAGGAAGACACCAAATGTAGTGGATGGGTGCCAGGAGGTGCCATATTAAAACTCCAAATGATTTATTTGTTTCCACTACAGTACTCCGTTCACCTCTGTCTGTGTCACAGGGCCGCGCAATGCTGAGGAAGCACCCCCTAGCGGCCTGTGAAGCGCAACGCTGTGTCGTGCCGGCCTTGTACGTCAGCTTGAGAGTTCCGATTACGTCAGGATGGCTGGTGCAGCAGCCGACTCAGCGGCCACCGTCCCCGTTGACTCAGCGCTGCTCCTCCGGGAGCCGTATGCCGGCCCCACTGCTGCTTCTTTCTGGGCTGCCGTAGCTGGGAACGCGGCGGCAACGACAGCCCCCGTTCCGGTGTCCGAACCTGCGGCCCTCGCCTCGGAAGTCTTCGGTGTTTGTCGGGAGCCGAGACGACTGCGCGCGGTAGAGAACCGAAGAGTGGCCCGCCACTTCTAACACTCATGGTGGTGTCGATTTGTTCTATATCGTGTCTCCCTATCAGTTTCGCGCAACGACGCTCTGAGCGTGCTTTTTAGGGAATTGACTAGTTTGAACCTGGGACCTGTTGCTGGTAAGGAGACGTCAGACCACACATGACATGTAGAATTCAGAAGAGTTCAGTGAGACTAGCGATGATATAACCAAATACTTAATGCTTTCAGCGTCAGATCCATTGCACTCCCTGTAAAAGAATCTTAAAACTAACTAAATTTAGTGGAAGGGGTTCAAGGCTTTCCTATTTTTAGTTATCGGGTAAAATAACGTCGAAAAAGCAGTTAAGTTTACCATTGGAAATTTTATTCTACTCACAAAACATCGTTTATAAATTGCACTATTGATAAAAGGAAATGTTTCAATACAGGATGGTAAAAACCAACTGCGTTCAACAAATATGTGAACGAATATTCCCTGAGTGGGTTTCCAAGTTCTACAATAGATCGAAGAATGACCTATACCATATCATATCAATAATCTAGGTTTAAATTAAGTTTCACAAAAGAGAAAACTATTAAAATGGTCTACAGTGGCCCTCAATTATCTTTAATTACTTATCTAACTTGTCGTAAATTACAGTGGCTGATGTGGCATATCCAATAACTATATAACAGAAAAGTCATCGCGTTTCAGATTTTTACTTGAAGTGGCAAATGTGAGCACCATGAGCTTTAATTGACGATCGACACTAGTATTACGCAAAAAAAGGGGGTGCAACAGATGAGACTTCTGCAGTTCTGAGTGAAGCCTTATGCGCTCAAAATTGCGGCATCGCGTGCGTTCATTACCTTGTCGCTGTTTAGGCAGCGTCAGGGCGGCGGCGGGCAGAACAGCTCCGCTCACCTCACCATCTCGGAAGCAACTAACCCTCCTAACTTCTCCTTACTACCATTTACCGAAGTTGGTTTTAAAAAAAATATCCGGCTGTGTTTTCATCTGACCAATCAGGGTCTCAATGTTAACCTTAAGCTCCGCCTACAAAAATTCTGTTTATCCAATGAGAAACGTTATACTTCCCGTGGTGGGGCAATGTTTTTAAAGTTTGCAATGTAACAGAGACGGGAAAAAGTCTCACGCTAAAACTTGAGGGTGGTGTGGCCCTTTTTGTGTTATCGTAAGATCTATACTGTTTTTCTGGAGGGCTCTAGCTTTTAACATGGGCTGGGGGGTGGTCTTTAACGTAACAGAGACGCGAAAAAGTCTCACGCTAAAACTTGCAGCTGGCGTTGTCCTAGTGGTTAGCTGACGACGTTGGTGTCCAGTCCGTCCCTTATCGTAGGGCCTTCTAGCTTAGCACGGTTCTGCTCTCGGATTCTGTTCTCGTCTCTACCCTCGGAACGGCGTCGGTCTCACGGTGGGAAGGCACAACATGCATTTAGGCATTCTTGTGTTAGTCTGTGGTATTCCATTTGCTCACTCGTTACTTTGGTTAATTTAATGCCACGATTTATTCGGAGCTATGTGACATACTACTGGATTTGCTTATCATGTCAGGGTTTTCATGGAAGGTGTTGGATTTGCTTGACACCTTACACACTGGCTGGCTGGGGACCCTGCATCGGCCTCAGAGGGTCGAACCGATGACCCACTGTGCACTGGGACGCTGTCGCCCCATCTATTGCTGCGTGTAGCCCGGTGGTGTGACACACCTCGCCGTGCAGGAGAGCTGCGACTGTCGAATGAATCTCGTCAGAAAACGGCACCAATTTATACTCGGCTATGCGCGTCTGTTTTGCCAAGCGTGCCGCTTCGCGTCACGTATGCGTAACACTTAGGTTGGCCAGTGTCCCTCTTCTGCCTGTGACTTGCGCCACGGAAACTGCTGTGTGCGCCCTCTCCGGCAGATCTACGCCCCTGTGGCTTCTATTTGCCTTCGCAACTGCTGGTATGCGTAACTTACTACAATCTGGCCCACACCTGGCTGTTACTCGTACTCCAAATATCGCATGAAACTAGCTTTCTCAAATTTCACAATCATCGACTTCTCAGTGTGATGTATTCTTTAATCGTCATTGAATTCCGGAGCTATCGGAGCATGGGATGGCAGTAATAAACAAGGAAACTGCTTTGGATGATGGGTGACAATAGGGTGTTCATTATATGCTTCTGTGAAGTTTTCAATCAGAATTACAAGTAAAGCTATCATCTGGCAAACGCTGATCTTTGTTTCTCCCTTGGGATAGCGTAAACTGATTAACGGAAAAACTTTATATTCACTGTCGGAACGATGTCGTCTATGCCGTGTTCCCCTCGTCTCTCAGACTCATTACGTATTTGGTAGATCAGTTGTGACTTCTCTGAATGACGGAGATAACTTAAGGTGATGACACAGAACACACAGACGTGAACAATGGGGCGTTAGTTCCAATATAGAGATGTAGGGACGTCTACTGAGCTTTGCCTTCTTGGAGCGTCGTGAAAAGTGTGGCCTGTTCCACGGTTGAATACGTCGCTGTGGTACCGAGGAATGCTCACAAAAGTGCGCTGGCATGCAAGCAGCCTAATGACAACACACGACCGCAAATAACCCCCGCTAAGCGGCGAAAACGTTTTCGCCTCAACAGGTGCTCCCGAGACTTTCCGGTAGCCAAATGACGCCCCTTCCTTTACTTTCTCCACGCAAAGGGGTGGGGAACGTGGGGGGGGGGGGGGGGTGTGCAGACAGTTAATGGTATTTCCGCCTCCTGTGGTGCGATCAGAGGGCGCCTGTGCTTCCTGTGTCCGGTCCTGACCCCTTTCCTGTTTCACCCGTGACTTCGCGGCTGTATGGAAATGCCGTCACGTTTGCAAAACATACGGGTTATGGGAAAATGAGTGCGTCCAGAATTTCGCCGTTCCTTTTGCCGTGTTCCTCCTTGTCTGCCGGACTCATTACACATTTGCCTTCGCGCTGACATACATAAAAATGAAAGTCATGGTAGTGTCGTAAGTGAAGTCCATGTAAGTTTCATTATTCGGTGTCTGAACACTCCGCCGTGCAGTGGGGGGGGGGGGGGGGGGGGGGGGGAGGCGGAGGTGGCTGACTTCAAGACCGTCAAGTGTCCAGAGTTTTGTGCAGAGTCCGCAGCTGAGAGGCGATCAGGGAATCTCGTTGTTCAGACCGAGAGCAGAAGACGAGTTTTTGTAGACCTTGGAAGCAAAGCCCAAGTACCACGACGTAATATTCGTATGAATGTTTGCGACACATAGATTTCGTTTTGCAGAAGCGTATGTGACGGTTTCACGCCACGGAGAGAGCTTTATTTGCCAGCATGGAGTGAATATTCGGCATTTGACGGGCGCTGTGCCCACCTGAGGTATTACCCTATAAGCAGGAAAACTGCCGGTGTGTTCTGCAGAGCATACGAGAAAGAGTAATTTTATTACAGCGTGCACAGAATGACCTGGAAGCTCCGTGTGTCAGCAAGTGCCAAGCGAGGTTTCCCCTTGCTCAGGAACGTTCCCTCGCAGTCTGTACCGTCCATTACACGACGTCCTGTGCCGTGGGCGCCGTCCCTTACCAGTTGCTTCGAAAGCTACATCAAACTTAGAAACTTTATTTTTCCGGGCTAGCACTTTTGGGAGAAGGAACTGAAGAATAGTGGCTGACTCGCAGCGTACAGTCAGTACAGTAAATAGCTTTTTTTTTTTTAATAAACAAGCCAGGATCTTGTAATATTTTCCTGATTTGCTATTGTTTCGAAGCATATGTGATACGTCAAACGCCTGCCATTGCGTTCAGTGGCCTAAACTCTATATATCTGGTTGTTTATCATTTAGTAATGCAGCTTGTTTGCTGAAGACTGACCTTTGTTGATCTGCAAATTTTTTATGGTCCGGCCTTGTACCTGGTTCTCTTAGATCTACAATTTTGTCTACGCTACCTGCCTGGAGTAAGTCAGAAGATGGCAGCTCACGTCACTTCCTACCGAGATAATAGCGGCAATGACGACTGCTTACCATCACCTGAGACTTGAACCTTCGACTCGGCAGTCGAATTATCTTAACGTCTAAATTACAAGATCAGTTCGAAATACCTGAACTCGTATTGTCAAACTATCAGTGGAGCTTGATGATGGACACGCTTCGTAAAGCAATCTTATCTAACAAACCGAGTTATTGATTTCTTCAACTTTATCCTTAGTTCTTTTTCTGTTTTGAAGACAAGAAAGCTTCTTTCTTGGTACGCTCATCATTTGCTCTTTACTGCCTAAAAATATAAATAAATGTATTTTAACACTGTCGTATCGTTCTTACGAGGGTCACTCCAAAAGAAACGCACACTATTTTTTTTTTAATCCATCTTTTACTCTACACGTTTCAAAGTTTTACAGTGTGTAGATACATCCTTCAGGAACTATATTTTGATTTCTCCACATAATTTCCATCCCTGTCAAATGCCTTACGCCATCTTGGAACCAGCGTTTGTATAACCGCACGGTAAAATTCTGGACCAACCTGTTGGAGCCACTGTTTGGCAGCGTGCACAAGGGAGTCATCATCTTCAAACCTTGTTCCACGAAGAGAGTCTTTCAGTTTCCCAGAGAGATGATAATCACATGGAGTCAGGTTAGGACTGTAAGGCAGGTGTTTCAGTGTTGTCCATCCGAGTTTTGTGATCGCTTCCATGGTTTTTTGACTGACATGTGGCCGTGCATTGTCGTGCAACAGCAAAACATCCTGCTCAGTCGAGCTTGAAGATTCTTCAGTGTCGTCACATATGCATCAGAATTTATGGTGGTTCCACTTGGCATGATGTCCAAAAGCAAGAGTCCTTCGGAATCGAAAAATACCGTAGCCATAACTTTTCCAACAGAAGTTGTAGTTTTGAATTTTTTTTATTGGGTGAATTTGCATGATACTGCTCCATAGATCGCCTTTTCGTCTCTGGTGAAAAATGATGGAAACATGTTTTATCACCTGTCACGATTCTTCCAAGAAGTTAATCTCCACCATTCTCGTACTGTTCCAAAAGTTCGCTGCATACCGTATTTCTTGTTTCTTTGTGAGCCACTGTCAGCATGCTGGGAACCCACCTAGTACAGACCTTTTTTAACGCCAACACTTTCAGTATTCTGCTAACACTTCCTTCCCCTACGCCGACGTAGCGTGACAATTCGTTCACAGTGATGTACTGCACATTGTCTGGGGTGTGTGCAGTACGAGGCCTGCCGAAGCGAGGACAATCCTCAATGTTACCATCCCCGCTTTCATCGCGTCATCTGCTTGGCCCACCGACTAACTGTAATGCGATCGACAGCGGCATCTCCATACACTTTTTTCAACCTCTTGTGGATGTTTCCCACTGTCTCGTTTTCACAGCACAGGAATTCTATGACAGCACTTTGCTTCTGACGAACGTCAAGTGTAGCAGCCATCTTGAAGAACATATTGAATTAAGTTTGGAAACAAGCGGGAAGGATGTATCTACAGACTGTACAACTTTCACACATGCAGAATGAAAACTGTATTTTTACAAAAATAGTGTGCATTTCCTTTGGAGTGACCCTCGCACATGTAAGATAAAAAAAAGTGTGTGAAATCTTACGAGACTTAACTGCTAAGGTCATCAGTCCCTAAGCTTACACACTACTTAACTTAAATTATCTTAAGGACAAACACACACACACCCATGCCCGAGGGAGGACTCGAACCTCCGCCGGGACCAGCCGCACTGCCCATGACTGTAGCGCCTCTTTTTTTTTTTTAATCTCATTTTATTCGCCTTAGTTCCTTGCATCTGCTCTGGGCGGACGTCGTAAAACATCCATTTATGTTCGTTGTTTATCGATTGACTCAGTTTTTTTATTACAGAGGGCGCGTAACCCTCTGACCGAACACGCTGAGCTACCGTGCCGGCAACCGCTCGGCTAATCCTGCGCGGCATGTAAGATAATGGTCATGTTTGTGTGTGTATATATATATGTATTTTATATTGCTATCAAACATGCACTTTTTATTTTAGCTTATTTAGAGCCAGTTGTACAAAATCGTGATAAATCCAGTAATAGCAGTCGGTGATATAGGCTAACCACGGTATAACTTTGGGGCGTACATAATGATCTTGGGGTTGAAGCTCTTTTGTCCGTGTTTGCTTTAACAATACATATGTTTTTGAATGCGGTCAGCCTTCAGCAAAACACAATATTGTTTTTTATCCCAAACATGTTCAACTGCTGTTGCAGTATTATCAGTGGGCTTTTATTTTATAGCTTTTTAATCACATCTGGTAAACAGTGAAACATTGACAGTGACAGCTCAATATATAAAACGGCACAGTGAAGAATATGAGGAAAACAGAAAACATGACAAACTGTGAAAGAAATCAGTCACTATAAAAACGTAACGCATCAGGAAAACCACACCATGTTGTAAAAGCCATAAAATAAGAGACCACTGATAATGCTGCAACTGCAGTGAAACATGTTTGGGATAAAAAAAAAACTCTGTTTTGCTAAAAGCGGACCCCATCCAAAAAACATATGTATTGGGGCGCACATTTTACGACATTTTATTCTCCGGTTAGTTAGTCCTATCTATGGAATAGCGTACCCGTCTAGTTAGGTTGACAACAACAGTAGGGCAAGCTGCGTAATTTCGCGTGGCTCATTCCTATTTAAAGCCCCTATTACACGGTACAGGTACGGAATACAGATCTGCAGCAGCGCACCTAGCGTACATAGCTGGAATTGCAAACTGGTTCGCGTCTACCGATTACACGGTGCATGCGGGATGGTCATGGCGTGAATCTGCGCATGTGCACTAGATGCAAAAACGTGCAAAACCAGAACTGGAATGAGTTATTTCTTATAATGCCAAAGTAATGGCCACATAAGTAATATGGCTGTGGCTGCGTGAACGCTTTTCGCAATAAGAGCCTGCTGGGAGGAGTGCATTTTCTAGAACGGCAAGGCGCCTCAAGGAAAGCGAGAGAAATGCTGAACCGCCTCGTCCCCCTTACCTCACAATCCTCTGCGTCCACACGTTCGCCATCACGTGCTGGTTTTACAACCGTTATTTGTCGTAGGAAAGTGCACACTTTCCGTGATGTGTTCCCTTTCGAAACCCTGAAACATGGGGAGAGAAGAAAAATAAAGAAAAGAATCCCTTTGTACCAGTATGTAAACGGCAGGTATGTGTTGATTGACGATTAAGAGAGCGTTCTAAATTTCTGCATAAAGGATGGGAAAGTATAAGCAATAGTTTTAGCTAATGGACGACTTCAGATATATTGATAGAGCAGCTACTTATTGCCCTACAACCCTTTAACGAAAGCAACACGTGAGTATTATGCCCAGAAAAAGGATACAGACTGACAGTGGCCAATACGCTGAATGTAACATCTAAAGTGTGTACACTAAAACACGTGATTTGATAAAGTTACCAAAAAAAGGGCGCCACAGTATGATCGCTTCAGATGCAACATTTCTAAGTAAGATAATGTTCCATCAAACGTAATAGCTGTATGGTAGATGATGAACTGTAAGTAGGCACCTAAGACATTTAAAGCATGGAAGCCCAATCTGCTTTGTGAAAAAAGTGATCCTCTTCAGACTCTTAATGAAACTGTGAGAACACAGACATCCACGCGCAAATCGGCGAAGTGGCGCCAGCTAAAAAGATTTGCACCAGGCGACCTGTCTGCCCGACGGCATGCCCTAGCCACACGACACTTCATTTCACCAACAGTAGTCTCACTGTATTAATACAGCCACTGGGTAGTTAAATACTTCTAGGTAAAAAGGCATTTAGTGACCAACGCCACAGAAGGAAGTAAAAATACAGAAGATGGGAGGCACACATTTTTTCCCTAATTGTCGATACCTCTGCCAACAACAGCCTCGGGAGAGTGAGTGGAAATGACCGACAGTATACTTAGACCAGTGGAACCAGCTCACCTGTGGTGTCGTTCCTCCTTCCAATCACAAGGACGTGGAAGAGCCGCTCATGTATTCGGTATGGGGCCATCTACATACATACTCTGAAATCCACCATACGGTGCGTGGCGGAGAGTACCTCGTACCACAACTAGCATCTTCTCTCCCTGTTCCACACCCAAACAGAAACAGGGAACAATGATTGCCTATATGCCTCTGTACGAGCCCGAATCTCTCTTATCTTCGTGGTCTTTCCGCGAAATGTAAGTTGGTGGCAGTTAAACTGTACTGCAGTCAGCCTCAAATGCTGGTTCTCTAAATTTCCTCAGTAGCGATTCACGAAAAGAACGCCTCCTTTCATCTAGAGACTCTCACCCGAGTTCCTGAAGCATTTCCGTAACACTCGCGTGATGATCAAACCTACTACTAACAAATCTAGCAGCCCTCCTCTTAATTGCTTCTATGTTCTCCCTCAATCAGACCTGATAGGGATCCGAAACGCTCGAGCAGTACTCAAGAATAGGTCGTATGTTTTATAAGCGGTCTCCTTTACAGATGAACCACATCTTCCCAAAATTCTACCAATGAAATGAAGACGACTATCTGCCTTCCCCACAACTACCATTGACTGTGTCAAGCGCTACACTACTAATGGAGTATTCAGACATTATAGGATTCTTTTTCCTATTCATCTGCATTAATTTACATTTATCTATATTTAGATTTGGCTGCCACTCTTTACACCAATCACAAATCCTGTACAAGTCATCTTGTATCCTCCTGCAGTCACTCAACGACGACACCTTCCCGTACACCACAGCATCATCAGCAAACAGCCCCACATTGCTATCCACCCTATCCAAAAGATCATTTATGTAGATAGAAAACAACAGCGGACCTACCACACTTCCCTGGGCCACTCCAGAAGATATCCTCACCTCTGCTACATCCCGCTACACGAATGCCGGAACCCAACTGTCCGTGCGTCACTCGGGGAATGCACTTCAGTATGTCACAGTATGCAGTTCAACCTGAAGACCCGTTTGTTGCATCTCTCCACGTTAGAGTTTTGTGTGGAAGCCTCTTCATCTTTGCATAAAAATTCCAACTTACGTCCATTCTGTCTATTGTACTGAAACATACGTCTCACTCTACAATTTCTACCCTCCTTACTTTTCTATTCATTACTAAACTGACGATTCCTTGATGCCACAGGATGTGTCCTCCTTTTACTCAGATAGTGCCGTAAAGCCTTTTCTCCCCGATTGGACTCAGTGTACCATCATTAGTTATCGTATCCACTGATTTAATCTTCAGCATTTTTGCGTAGCATAACATTTCCAAACCTTTAATTTTCTCTATGTCTTTATTGATTAACAACCATGTTTTAATTCACAAACACTTTGATCAGAAACTTCGCAGCACTTAAATTTCTATAGGCGATTCTAAGAAATGATTTCGGAAATGCTTTTCCCGCTGATTACAAAAATCTTTCAAATGGCTCTGAGCTTTATGTGAGTTAACTTCTGAGGTCATCAGTCGCCTACAACTTAGAACTAATTAAACCTAACTAACTTAAGGACATCACACACCTCCATGCCTGAGGCAGGATTTGAACCTGCGACCGTAGCGGTCGCTCGGTTCCAGACTGTGGCGCCTAGAACCGCTCGGACACTCCGGCCGGCGCTGTTTCCAAACGGCGTTTTACATCGTCTGCACTTTAATCATCGACTGCTACGTTTCTGCACACATAGAAAAACTTATCTACTACTTTTTGAGTCTATATCTCTTCTAGTGTCTGTATATACAAATCTAAATCGCTTACTCATGTCCGTCTGTATATACAGGTTAATCCCGAAAGTTTCTATAGGGATTTTGATCCAGTTTTGAGTAGTAGATACACTGATTCAAAAGGAAGATTTTTCTGTGTAATTTGTAAAGTTTTCGTACAAATTGAGTGAATTACAATGAATTAAATTTCTGAAGACGATGCCAACGCCACCTAGCGAATAGCTGCCATAACTCTTGAGAGCAGCTATGCCTTGAGGACGCAGCACGTGGAACGTGGTAGTCTAGCCGTACAGCGTACACCTAGAAAGTGTTAGGTGGTTGGATCGAATACCCCCTGGGTAACTTTTTTTCACCTTGCTGTTTAACTTAGCATTCACTTCTCACTTACATGGAGATACGCATGTCGAAAGACGACAATTTCGGACTTCCACTTTCTCCTTCTCTCACACTAGCAATCATAGTTCACACTCTTAATTCACTGCAGATTCTTCGAATAACGAGCAAAAGTTACTGAACTTTGAAGTATCGTAATAAATATGACCATCGGGCTGCCTGTGAGACTTACAACTTGAAATAAACAAATACTTTTAACCAGTAGTTTCCCTGTAATCGTTTGAAAACAGCTGCGTGGCGAAAAAAAGACGCGAATGTGTTGTTTTATTTTTATGCTACTAGTAAAATGTTCTCCGGGAAACATTTTCAGCAACTTTGCTTGTTCTACACACAGTACATTCTTTCAGCAGTGCAGCAGACGATTGAACTAGGATCTTTGTCTTTCTTGATGTGGACACGATTCTTTGCGTGGTATGGCGAAAAAGTTAGCTACAGCGAGTTTACGATAAAGAACTGCGGCAATTAGTCTCCAGACTCCATCAGATGGCGTACTAAACTTCAGGAGTCCTGTGACACGAGCTAAACATGTATTTCGTGCATGTTTCTCCTTATTTGTTTCTTTTATTCGTGCCACCTCAGCCAAACTCCAATACATATTGAACCACACACACACACACACACACACACACACACACACACACACACACACACACACACACACACACATGATCCGCATAGAGTACTTACACTGGTTGTAACGATAATATTTACATCACGATATATTGTTACCAGACGTCACTCCAGGCGCCAATTCAATATGGGATGCATAGCATTCATGCCTTCAGACCGCTTTCCTGCCATGCGCTGCGTGTTTCGCGAAAGTTATATGAAAGTGATGATATTCAGTTACCTTACACTGTTCTCTGAAATTTATTCGTAACTCTACGCAGTGGCCCGCAAACAAAATGCACTACGCCACCCAAGCTCTCTGGTTAATGCTATCCGTGCAATGCAGCGCGGAGTTGCTACTAATGGATAAAAGTTTGATGTAATACTTTTAGTGCATTGGTTCCTAATCTAATTACCTAAGCATTGTCTGTTTTATTCCACTACTCTTCTTTAGCTTTATTTTAACTTTGGTGGTGTTCAACTTTTCACTTCATTTCAAGATACTACCAATGCCATTCAAGCGCTCTTCCAAGTCCTTTGCCGTCTCTGACAGAGCCGCAATGACATTATCAAACCTTAAAAGTTCTGTTTGTTCTCCTCGAACTTTGATCCACTTTGCAAACTGCTCGTTAGAGTCTTCTGCTGCTCGCTGAATGAACAATTCGAATAACACGGAGGATATAACGTGTCTCATTGCACTCTGAGCTACTGACCACCTGTCATGTCCTTCATCTCGCATATGACTGCAGTCTGGTTTCTATACAAGTCGCATCTGATGACGACTCGAGCGTCTCACTCGATCTAAAACTTTGGAAGTTCTCCATCTGGCAACGTCGATGTGCTATAACACTTCTATCCCTTTTCTTTTGATCTATGTAATTTTTACCCATAGTTCTGAAAACTGAAATAACCAAACTTTGTGTGTGTGTGTGTGTGTGTGTGTGTGTGTGTGTGTGTGTGTGTGTGTGTGTATGTATGTACATGGCTATTTTAAGGAAAGATTTTCTGAGGTTGGTAGAAACTTTTACAGCGTGTTACGATCTTAACTACACTCAAATATCTGTATCAGAATATGACCCCAAGATAGACACAGTCCTTTTTTTAAAAAAATGCAGTACTTCTTTCCTGTCCACACATGTTAAAATTTGTAATTTAAAAATAATACTATTTTTATGTTTCTGTTGTTCCAGTTTTGATTTCCAGCAGATACTAATTACTTACAGACAGTGACTGAAAAGTTGCAAGATCTCCAAAACTTCAATAAAAGCACATAAACAAACATTCTGAAGGAAAAAACAGAAGTATATAAATCCAAATTAAATCACAGAATTCACTGGTGGAAGCCAATACTATGATACAAAGTTTTATGTAAACCACGATATGTACAATTCCCGTTCATCGTAGTAAATACCATGGAACTAAGATGTCTTCACTGTTTGGCATTTATTTGTAGTATGTTTAGCTGTTATAAGCCACTGAAAATTTCAGCTACATTTTCGGATAGGATGACCTCTTTGGTGGATACGTGAAGGAAAAGAAGCACTGCAATAGAATGAGTAGTGCAGAAATTCAACGTGAAATAGACGCAACACGTCGTTTCAGGTCCCCTGCAGATATATTGAGCCACGCTATAGCCGTCCATAATTGCGGAAATGTTGCAGGTGCAGAATTTTGTGCACGAACTGATCTCTCCATTTCGTCCCATTGATATTCGATGGTATTCATCTCGGGCAATTTGGGTGGCTATATCATTCGCTCGAACTGTCTACAATGTTCTTCAAACCAATACTGAACTGGTGGCATGGCACATTGCCATCCGCAAAAATTCCATCGTCGTTTGGGAACATGAAGTCTATGAACGGCTGCAAATGGTCTGCAAGTAGCCGAGCATGACCATTTCCAGTCAATGCTCCGTTTAGTTGGACAAGAAGACCCAGGCCGTTTCGCGTAAACACAGCCCACACCATTATGGAACCATTACCAGCTTGCACAGTGCCTTGTAGACAACCTGGGTTCATGGTTTCGTGCGTCTGCACCACACTCGAACCCTACCACCGGCTCTTACCACCTGAAATCTAGAATCATCTAATAATGCCTGGGTTTCCCAGGCTTCTAGAGCCCAACCGACATGGTTACGAGCCAGGGGAGGCGCTGCGGGCGATGTCGTGCTGTTGGCAAAGGCGCTCACGTCAGCGATGTGCTTCCGCATCTCATTAACGGCAAATTTCACCGCACTGTCCCAAGGAATACGTTCGCCGCATTTCTCACACTGATTTCTGCAGTACTGCTTGTATGTTACCACTGACAGCGCAACGCAAACGGCCAACGCCGCTACCCTGTGCCCGTAAGTGAAGTTCGTCGGCCACAGCGTTGTCATGGTGACTGGCAACTCCTGAGTTGTTGTATTCTCGGCACACTGTTGACACTGTGGATCGTGAAATACTGAATTCTCTAACGAATTATAAAAGGGAACGTCCCAAACGTCTAGTTTCAACTACCATTGCGTGTTCAGAGGCCTTAATCACGTCGAAAACATTTACAAAATCACCTGAGTACAAATGACTGCTTCGCCAAATCACTGCCCTTTTAGACTTTGTGTACGCGGAACTACAGCCATATGTACATGGGTATATTGCATCCCATGTCTCTAGTCACGTCATTGTAAAGCTCTCAGGTTTTCGACGCAAATTCACCTAGGTTCTGAGATTTCCCATCCCACGCTCCGTAGGCGAGGCTGGAGTAGGGTGGAGGAAACAGGCGTCTGAGTAGCGTGATCAGTGTCGTCCTGCGGTCACACACTTTCCGCAGTCTTACACTTCCCCTTTGACCGATGCAGATGTTATCAGCAGTGGCAAGTGGAGTGTGATGATTTAAAACTGAGCGTCTGACAGGTGAAATTAAAAGTATTTGTCCACAGGGAGCGATCACGAAAACTGCACTGGGCCACTGCTGCGGTAAACATGCACGTCCGGCAGCTCGTTCCGGGAAAAAAAGTTTGTTCAAAATTCATTTTTAATTACTCCTTGAAACAGCGGTATCAACAACAGTTCATATTATTTCTCAAAACAATTTTCCCACTTCCTGCAAATCTGCAGACGTGTCCTGGCTTCGACGGAAAGCGATCGAGAAATGAAAGAATCAGGCACATGAAATTAAAAACTATAGCTTTACTGTTGAACGAAAACAAAGCAGTAAACTAAACAAAACCACTCGATTCAACAATGGCTTTCTTTGTAACGCGCTCGGATCCTCTCCGGCATGCTGTCCAAAAGGTGGGCTACGAGGTGGTCGCTCAAAGTGATTCAAGCTGACGGCGAGAAACTTAAAAGTGGTTGTCAGAACAGGAATTTGAAGAACTAGTCCATAAGAAAGAGTTGTTTTAATTACTGTCCCGCATGCATTAGAGCACAGTCTGGTAACTTATCCATTTGATCTTGCAGTTAGCGTCACATTTACAACTCAGCCTCAGTTCAGTCACTTTGGAACTTCAAATCTTGAGCCTATTACCACACGTTTCACAAAGAAGTGCTCTGAGTATCATTTGATTTTTGCAGGTTTCTAAGGTTAAGCGAAGTGTCGTTTAGATAGCTTCTTAGCACAAGTTGTTGTTGTTGTTGTTGTGGTCTTCAGTCCTGAGACTGGTTTGATGCTGCTCTCCATGCTACTCTACGCTGTGCAAGCTTCTTCAATTCCCAGTACCTACTGCAGCCAACATCCTTCTGAATCTGCTTAGTCTATTCATCTCTTGGTCTCCCTCTACGATTTTTACCCTCCAAGCTGCCCTCCAATACTAAATTGGTGATCCCTTGATGCCTCAGAACATGTCCTACCAACCGATCTCTTCTTCTAGTCAAGTTGTGCCACAACCTCCTCTTCTCCCCAATTCTATTCAATAGCTCCTCATTAGTTATGTGATCTACCCATCTACTCTTCAGCATTCTTCTGTAGCACCACATTTCGAAAGCTTTTATTCTCTTCTTGTCTAAACTACTTATCGTCCACGTCTCACTTTCATACATGACTACACTCCATACAAATACTTTGAGAAACGACTTCCTGACACTTAAATCTATACTCGATGTTAAAAAATTTCTCTTCTTCAGAATCCCTTTCCTTGCCATTGCCAGTCTACATTTTATATTCTCTCTACTTCGACCATCATCAGTTACTTTGCTCCCCAAACAGCAAAACTCCTTTACCGCTTTAAGTGTCTCATTTCCTAATCTAATCCACTCAGCATCAACCGACTTAATTCCACTACATTCCATTACCCTCGTTTTGCTTTTGTTGATGTTTATCTTATACCCTCCTTTCAAGACATTGTCCATTCCGCTCAACTGCTCTTCCAAGTCCTTTGCTGTCTCTGAGAGAATTACAATGTCATCGACGAACCTCAAAGTTTTTAATTCTTCTACATTGATTTTAATACCTATTCCGAAATTTTCTTTTGTTTCCTTTACTGCTTGATCAAAATGCAGATTGAATAACATCGGGGAAAGGCTACAACCCTGTCTCACTCCCTTCCCAACCACTGCTTCCCTTTCATGTCCCTCGACTCTTATGACTGCCATATGGTTTCTGTACAAATTGTAAATAGCCTTTCGCTCCCTGTATTTCACCCCTGCCACCTTCAGAATTTGAAAGAGAGTATTCCAATCAACATTGTCGAAAGCACTCTCTAAGTCTACAACTGCTAGAAACGTAGGTTTTCCTTTTCTTAATCTTTCATCTAAGATAGGTCGTAGGGTCAGTATTTCCTCACGTGTTCCAATATTTCTACGGAATCCAAACTGATCTTCCCCGAGGTCGGCTTCTATCAGTTTTTCCATTCGTCTTTTAAGAATTCGCGTTAGTATTTTGCAGCTGTGACTTATTAAACTGATAGTTCGGTAATTTTTCCACATCTGTTAACACCTGCTTTCTTTGGGATTGGATTTATTATATTCTTCTTGAAGTCTGAGGGTATTTCGCCTGTCTCGTACATCTTGCTCTCCAGATGGTAGAGTTTTGTCAGGACTGGCTCTCCCAAAGCTGTCAGTAGTTCTTATGGAATGTTGTCTACTAAGGGGGCGTTGTTTCGACTCAGGTCTTTCAGTGCTCTGTCAAACTCTTCACACAGTATCATGTCTCCCATTTCATCTTGATCTACATCCTCTTCCATTTCCATAATATTGTCCTCAAGCCAATCGCCATTGTATAGACCCTCCATTTACTCCTTCCACCTTTCTGCTTTCCCTTCCTTTCTTAGAACTGGTTTACATCAAAGATCTTGATATTCATGCAAATGGTTCTCCTTTCTCCAAAGGTCCCTGTAATTTTCCTGTAGGCAGTATCTATCTTACTCCTGGTGAGATAAGCCTCTACATCCTTACATCTACAGAGATCCATAGTGGTGGTGGTGGTGGTGGTGGTGGTGGTGGTGGTGGTTAGTGTTTAACGTCCCGTCGACAACGAGGTCATTAGAGACGGAGCGCAAGCTCGGGTTAGGGAAGGATTGGGAAGGAAATCGGCCGTGCCCTTTCAAAGGAACCATCCCGGCATTCGCCTGAAACGATTTAGGGAAATCACGGAAAACCTAAATCAGGATGGCTGGAGACGGGATTGAACCGTCGTCCTCCCGAATGCGAGTCCAATGTGCTAACCACTGCGCCACCTCGCTCGGTAGAGATCCATACCTGCACGCATTTATCACATTTGATATGAACGTTGTTGGTAGCAGCTACGTGGAATAGTCAATTCGACACGTTTCGCAGTGACATCGCGTACAGAAGTTCTGGCCATCGCCTATCTTTCCTCCCCTTGCCGACAAAACAGCAGTGAGGAGAATTTCTTCCATCGGCAGGACTGGAACGAACTCCCTGCGAGTCGAGTGCCACTGCAGCTGCGTGCCGTGGCGGAGAGTGGGTCTCCACGGTGCCCCGTGCCGAGGGACGCGTGAGCGGGGCGGTGTGTGTGTGGGGGGGGGGGGGGGGGGGGGGGAGAGAGGGGGGAAGGGGGAGGAGCTCCTTCTCTCGTCGTCGAGCGAGACAAGCGTGACGCTAGAGATCAGATGCTCCGATCGCAGTCGTCATCTGGGACAGATACCGGGGAGAACGTCGGACAACGCGCGAAGGCCAACACCTTGAGTACGTGGAAATTGTGGAGAGGAGTACTGGCAGGCATCGTTTCTCAATTTCTGTGTACCTTTAAAATTTTGCCACTTTATTAACTTGATTTTAAAATAGTAACTGAACATTCGTTATCACGAACAGCAAGATCCTCAACATAGTTCGATAACGAAAGTTCTTGAAGAATTATTTAGCCAACAGTCTCTTGAATAGTAACACATGAAAGAACAGCTCTCAGGATCAATTTACAACGCTTAAACCTCAAAATCCCTTTCCAAGCGAAGGAAACAAAATACAAATTGCATAATGGAAGGTTAAATAAAAGATTCTAACGCCACATCGCAATACCAAAATTTCGCTAGATATCACCTGTGATCTCTAAAGGCAATAAAATATTGAGCACAAAATTGTAATTAATACAACAACTGAAATGCATGTTTTGAGGCATCAAGGGATCACAAATTTAGCATTGGAGGGCAGCGTGGAGGGTAAAAATCGTAGAGGGAGACCGAGAGATGAGTACACTAAGCAGATTCAGAAGGAAGTAGGTTGCAGTAGGTACTGGGAGATGAAGCAGCTTGCACAGGATAGAGTAGCATGGAGAGCTGCATCAAACCAGTCTCAGGACTGAAGACAACAACAACAACATCAACGTACACTCAAACCTGCAGCCTCTACAATGCGCAACGTATCACAAAATATTGTCCTTCCGTTTAAAGACCTTACGGGATAAACCCCCCTACATGCGATGCATACTACACGCAACGAATTATGACAAATATTTAAGCAAAAATGTTATAATTAACCACCTACGTAAATCTTTTCCTTTTAAAATAAATAAAAAATTACGCAAATCAACTCTTAAGCTCAGTACATCAATCCGTTAAAAAATAATACACAATACATATCTTCTGACTTCGTTGTGGTCACGCACTGTTGTGCACGTGCTGTCCTTCAAGATCACATGCGGCATGCCAAAGATTTTCCACGACGTACAAAACGTTAACAGGACGCAACTAATTTACACAAATTGCGTACTGGCATTTTACGTCGGTATGGATGAGGATGTAGATGAAGATGAAATGGGAGATACGATACTGCGTGAAGAGTTTGACAGAGCACTGAAAGACCTGAGGCGAAACAAGGCCCCGGGAGTAGACAACATTCCTTTAGAACTCCTGACGGTTTTGGGAGAGCCAGTCCTGACAAAACTCTACCATCTGGTGAGCAAGATGTATGGGACAGGCGAAATACCCTCAGCCTTCAAGAAGAATATATTAATTCCAATCCCAAAGATAGCAGGTGTTGACAGAACTGAAAATTACAGTACTATCAGTTTAATAAGCCACAGCTGCAAAATACTAACACGAATTCTTTACAGACGAATGGAAAAACTAGTAGAAGCCGACCTCGGAGAAGATCAGTTTGGATTCCGTAGAAATACTGGAACACGTGAGGCAATACTGACCCTACGACTTATCTTAGAAGAAAGATTAAGGAAAGGCAAACCTACGTTTCTAGCATTTGTAGACTTAGAGAAAGCTATGACAATGTTGACTGGAATACTCTCTCTCAAATTCTAAAGGTGGCAAGGGTAAAATACAGGGAGCGAAAAGCTATTTACAATTTGTACAGAAACCAGATGGCAGTTATAAGAGTCGAGGGACATGAAAGGGAAGCAGTGCTTGGGAAGGGAGTAAGACAGGGTTCTAGCCTCTCCCCGATGTTATTAAATCTGTATATTGCCCCAGCAGCAAAGGAAACAAAAGAAAAATTCGGAGTAGGTATTAAAATCCACGGAGAAGAAATAAAAACTTTGAGGTTCGCCGATGACATGGTAATTCTGTCAGAGATAGCAAAGGACTTGGAAGAGCACTTGAATGGAATGGACAGTGTCTTGAAAGGAGGATATAACATGAACATCAACAAAAGCAAAACGAGGGTAATGGAATGTAGTCGAATTAAGTCTGGTGTTTCTGAGGGAATTAAATTAGGGAATGAGACACTTAAAGCAGTAAAGGAGTTTTGCTATTTGGGGAGCAAAATAACTGATGATGGTCGAAGTAGATAGGATATAAAATGTAGTCTGGCAATGGCAAGGAAAGCGTTTCTGAAGAAGAGAAATTTGTTAACATCGAGTATAGACTTAAGTGTCAGGAAGTCATTTCTGAAAGCATTTGTATGGAGTGTAGCCATGTATGGAAGTGAAACATGGACGATATATAGTTTGGACAAGAAGAGAATAGAAGCTTTCGAAATGTGGTGCTACAGAAGAATGCTGAAGATTAGATGGGTAGATCACATAACTAATGAGAAAGTATTGAATAGGATTGGGGAGAAGAGAAGTTTGTGGCACAACTTGACCAGAAGAAGGGATCGGTTGGTAGACATGTTCTGAGGCATCAAGGGATCACCAATTTAGTATTGGAGGGTAGCGTAGAGGGTAAAAATCGTAGAGGGAGACCAAGAGATGAATACACTAAGCAGATTTAGAAGGATGTAGGTTGCAGTAGGTAATGGGAGATGAAGAAGCTTGCACAGGATAGAGTAGCATGGCGAGCTGCATCAAACCAGTCTCAGGACTGAAGACCACAACAACAACAACAACAACAACAACATGGATGCGGCTCGAAAATCTTAAAACGGGGGAGGGAGTAGATGCGGTACTACTGAACACTCGCACTATAGCGCACCAAACAGCAGTACGGTGTATTAGACAAGAGACAAATCGAAAACTGTTGCAAGGCAACCTCAGCAAAGGCAGTAAGAAAATATTTGGTGCTTTAAACTCTCTGGAGGACAACACCAAACCACATAAAGATGTAAATTACGAAAATACTATCGGCGATTTCACGACGAAAAGTCAAACCGTGAATACCGTAACAAGTGAACTGCAATTAACACGGTTCTTAATAAGCTGGTGTGGCCGAGCGTTTCTAGGAGGTTCAGTCTGGAACAGCGCGATCGCTACGCTCGCAGGTAGCACGGATGTGTGTGATGTCTTTAGGTTAGTTAGGTTTAAGTAGTTCTAAGTTCTAGGGGACTGGTGATCTCAGTTCTTAAGTCCCATAGTGCTCAGAGCTATTTGAACCATTTCTTGATAAGCGTCCAGGTGAAAAGCTCCACAGTCGATCTTTCCATTACTACAAACACTTAACAGTACCTCCATAGTTCACTCTTGGACACTACCTAAATCTCAAATTACTTTTTATAATGTAGAAAATAGAGTTTAACACGCTGGGGGCCGACTTAGGTTTCTTAATGAGACAAGCAGTGTTTCGGTCCCTCATTAGGATACAGCTTCGATCCAGTCATTTACTTTAAAGCAGCTAAATGGATGGCAATGCCGACATCAGTGCTCTACTCCAGAGCAGCGCTCTACCTGGAGAGTGCAGTACCGAAGCAAAGCTGATATACGCACCACCTTTTTAGAATTCTTATGTTGACCTGATACACCAAAGTTGCCGTAATTCATCGTCGGAATCCAAGGGCAGAACCAAGGAATCACTTCTCAGCCCTTGAATGACCACACGATGACAACGCCGGCCCTCCACATTAGCATCTTCGACGTCCCCAGCACACTGCTCCGCGGGGCCCACAGACCACGCGGCCTTGACCCCCGACACCGGCGTCACTCTTCACCCTCAGTCCAGAGTTAACTCCCAGCAGCCCCCTTCTTTCTCATCCTGTCGCCTCGCAGCGAGCGGGGAGCCAGCTAGTCAAACATTTGCGGTGACCAGAGACTCCAACCGATCTCGATATTGACATCGCGGAGAGTATTGAGAAGCAGGGTAATTTCAAAAACAAGACAAAAAATTTATCACTTACAACACGAATTTCACTTTTCGAGATTGGAATGCACCTTTCTAGTTATGCTGCCGAGCGAGTCCTCTGAGAGTTTTCCCAATCCTCAGTGACTTAGAAGACAGTAGGGCGAGGGTTGTGGGAGCACTTTTTGGATACGATGTGGGATGTGAGTGGGGGAACAGGACATTTGTCGGAATGGGTTTGAGGAGAATGGGAAACAAGGTACCGAGCAGGTGGAGGAATAGGAACTGGATGGGTCGGCAGATCTCTGTCGGTATTTCACGATTGGTCAGGGAGGGGGAAGTGGTAACCGTTCCACTTCCTTCTATGAAGGAGGAGAACGTCTAGGTCAGAGGTTGGTGGGAAGCGCTGGTAGAAGCGAGACAGAATGTGGGGTAGGAAATGAAAGCCAAAACTGTTAAGTCGTGAGTCAAGCTAGCTCGAGCTGTAGAAAATGTGGAAGAGCAGCCTGGGTCTGAGGGCAAGACTGATATGTAACACGGGTTGAGTGCGTGGCATCTATAACTGACTCTTTTCTTCCTTTCCTAGGGTACTCTTCGTTCTCTGCCACTACAGGTTGACGTTGTTTGAGTTAGCTACAGGGCAACTTTATCTCCAGATAATAGCAATCCAGCTGGTAGTGGGGCACAGGAACTATCAAATACGGAGTATTTTGAGTTTAGGCTTTCCATAAAACAAGCAAAACCCACCTGAAATCTTGGTCGGAACGTGGGGATGGGTAGTATCTCCCAGACGATAAACAGAATCCTGTTGTACGTGTGACTGACAAGGGAAAACACTGTGACCACTGCGCAACCCGGGAGTCAGTCCCACCTAGTGGCGTTCGGGCCTTCTGACCGACACCGCCTGGGTCAAGAGGCCTTTGACCTGGTGCGGCAAGGAAAGTGCTACATAAGCGATCCAGAGAGGAACGGGCAATACCCGTAGCGACGACTTTTCTTTTCGGGTCATCAGTCTTCTGAGTGGTTTGATGCGGCCCGCCACGAATTCTTCTCCTATGAGAACCTCTTCATCTCCGAGCAGCACCCGCAACCTACGTCCTCAACTATTTGCTGCATGTGTTCCAATCTCTGTCTTCCTCTACAGTTTTTGCCCTCTACAGCTCACTCTAGTACTACGGAAGTTATTTCCGGATGTCTTAACAGATGTCTTGATTTTTCTTTAGTCTTGCTTCCATTACCAATCGTAACGTCAGAATTGCCTCTCTGTTGTCTTTACTTTTCCTAAAAGCACTGATCGTCATGTAACACATCCTCAATTTTCTTTTCAGTTCTTCTGTATATTATTCTTGTCACATCTTGGATGCTTGAGCTGTTAAGCTGATTGTGCGATAATTCTCGCACTTGTTAATTCTTGTCGTCTTCGGAATTGCGTGGATGATGCTTTTCCGAAAGTCAGATGGTATGTCGCCAACGTGAATAGTTGTTTTGTTGCCACTTTCTCCAATGACTTTAGAAATTCTGATGGGATGTTATCTATCCCTTCTGCCTTATTTGTTCTTAAGTCCCCCAAAGTTCTCTTAAATTCTAATTAATCTATTAATTAACCTAATTAATTAATTATTCTAATTCTATCTCTTCTAAACCGACTCATGTTTCTTCTTCTACCACATTAAACAAATCTTCCCCTTCATAGAGGCCTTCAATGTATTCTGCTTTTAACAGCGGAATCCCTGATGATAACGTCACCGAAGGTTGTTTTGACTCTCCTATGTGCTAAGTCAGTCCTTCCGACAATCGCTTCTTTTTCGATTTCTTCACATTTTTCATGCAACCATTTCGTCGTATCTTCCCTGCACTTCCTATTTATTTAATTCCTCAGCAGTTTGTATTTCTTACCAATGGTTTCTTCGCAGTTACCTTCCTTGTACCTATGTTTTTCTTCACAATTTCTGTGATTGCACTTTTTAGATATGTCCATTACTCTTCAATTATATTGTCTGTTGAGCTATTCCTTGTTGCTGTATTTACAGCCTTAAACAGTATTCGCTATTACTAACTGAAATTTATTACAGGACTCAGTCAGTCTTTCTCATCTATCATTCCTTGTACCAAGCCGACATTTTCCTGTAAACTTTTATTCTGTTCCTGCTCCCACAACTGCATTCCGGTCCTCCATAACCATTAGATTTTCTTCTTCCTTTACGTGCTGTATTACCCTTTCAATATCCTCACATACTTTCTCTGTCTCTTCATCTACAGCTTGCAACGTCGGCATGTGTACCTGAACTGTCGTTGTCGATGTTGGTTTATTGTCGATTTTCACAACAACCGTATCACTGAACGGTTCACAGTAACACAGTCTTTGCTCTACCTTCTTATTCGTAAAGAATACTACTCCTGTTATATCATTTTCTGCTGCTGTTCAGATTACCACATTACCATATTCATCTGACCACAAATCGTTGTCTTCATTTCATTTCACCTCATTCACACTAGCTATATCTAGATTGAGTCTTTGCATTTCGCTTTTCAGATTTTATAGCTTCCCTACCACGCCCCGACTCGTGGAACGTTATCCTTGATTTGGTTATTCAGTCTTAGTCTCACGTTACCTCCCCCTTGGCAGTCCCCTCCTGGAGATCTGAATGGGGCCCTATACCAGAATATTTTTGCCAATGGAGAGGTCAGTGCTAACTACTTCATCTCAGAGTAGCACTTTCAACCTACGTCCTCAAGTATTTGCTGGACGTATTCCAATCTCTGTCTTCCTCTACAGTTTTTGCCCTCTACAGCTCCCTCTAGTACCATGGAAGTCATTTCGTCATCTCTTAGCAGATGTCCCATCATCCTGTCCCTTCTCTTTATCAGTGTTTTCCACATATTCCTTTCCTCTCCGATTCTGCGTAGAACCTCCTCATTACTTACCTTATCAGTCCACCTAATTTTCAACATTGGTCTATAGCACCACATCTCAAATGCTTCGATTCTCTTCTGTTCCGGTTTTCCCACAATACATGTTTCACTACCATACAATGCTGTACTTCAGACGTACATCCTCAGAAATTTCTTGCTCAAATTAAGGCCGGTATTTGATACTAGTAGACTTCTCTTGGCCAGAAATGCCTATTTTGCCACAGCGAGTCAGCTTTTGATGTCCTCCTTGCTCCGTCCGTCACTGGTTATTTTACTGCCTAGGTAGCAGAATTCCTTAACTTCATTGACTTCGTGACCATCAATCCCGATGTTAAGTTTCTCGCTGTTCTCATTTCTACTACTTCTCATTACCTTCGTCTTTCTCCGACTTACTCTCAAACCATACTGTGTACTCATTAGACTGTTAATTCCGTTCAGCAGATCATTTAATTCTTCTTCACTTTCACTCAGGATAGCAATGTCATAAGCGAATCGTATCATTGATATCCTTTCACCTTGTATTCTAATTCCACTCCTGAACCTTTCTTTTATTTCCATCATTGCTTCCTCGATTTACGGATTGAAGAGTAGGGGCGAAAGGCTACAGCCTTGTCTTACTCCATTGTGAATACGAGCACTTCGTTCTTGATCGTCCACTCTTATTATTCCCTCTTGTTTGTTGTACATATTGTATATGACCCGTCTCTCCCTATAGCTTACCCCTACTTTTTTCAGAATCTTGAACAGCTTGCACCATTTTATATTGTCGAACGCTTTTTCCAGGTCGACAAATCCTATGAAGGTGTCTTGATTTTTCTTTAGCCTTGCTTCCATTATAACCGTAACGTCAGAATTGCCTGTCTCGTGTCTCTACTTTTCCTAAAGCCAAAGTGATCGTCACCTAGCGCATTCTCAATTTTCTTTTCCATTCTTCTGTATATTATTCATGTAAGCAGCTTCGATGCATGAGCTGTTAAGCTGATTGTGCGATAATTCTCGCACTTGTCAGCTCTTGCCGTCTTCGGAATTGTGTGGATGATGCTTTTCCGAAAGTCAGATGGTATGTCGCCAGACTCAAATATTCTACACACCAACGTGAATAGTGGTTTTGTTGCCACTTCCCCCAATGATTTTAGGAATTCTGATGGAATGTTATCTATCCCTTCTGCCTTATTTGACCGTAAGTCCTCCAAAGCTCTTTTAAATTCCGATTCTAATACTGGATTCAAAATCTCTTCTAGATCGACTCCTGTTTCTTCTTCTATCACATCAGACAAATCTTCACCCTCATAGAGGCTTTCAATGTATTCTTCCCACCTACCTGCTCTCTCCTCTGCATTTAACAATGGAATTCCCGTTGCACTCTTAATGTTACCACCGTTGCTTTTAATGTCACCAAAGGTTGTTTTGACTTTCCTGTATGCTGAGTCTGTCCTTCCGACAATCGTATCTTTTTTGATGTCTTCACATTTTTGCTAGAGCCATTTCGTCTTAGCTTCCCTGCAGTTCCTATTTATTTCATACCTCAGCGATTTGTATTTCTGTATTCCTGATTTTCCCGGAACATGTTTGTACTTCCTCCTTTCATCAATCAACTGAAGTATTTCTTCTGTTACCCATGGTTTCTTCGCAGCTACCTTCTTTGTACCTATGTTTTTCTTCCCAACTTCTGTGATTGCCCTTTTTAGAGACGTCCATTCCTCTTCAACTGTGTTGCCTACTGCACTATTCCTTATTGCTGTATCTATAGCGTTAGAGAACTTCAAACGTATCTCGTCATTCCTTAGAACTTCCGTATCCCACTTCTTAGCGTATTGATTCTTCCTGACTAATGTCTTGAACTTCAGCCTACTCTTCATCACTACTATATTGTGATCTGAGTCTATATCTGCTCCTGGGTACGCCTTACAATCCAGTATCTGATTTCGGAATCTCTGTCTGACCATGATGTAATCTAAGTGAATTCTTCCCGTATCTCCCGGCCTTTTCCAAGTATAACTCCTCCTTTTGTGATTCTTGAACAGGGCATTCGCTATTACTAGCTGAAACTTGTTACATAACTCGATTAGTCTTTCTCCTCTTTCATTCCTTGTCCCAAGCCCATATTCTCCTGTAACCTTTTCTTCTACTCATTCCCCTACAACTGCATTCCAGTCGCCCATGACTATTAGATTTTCGTCCCCCTTTACATACTGCATTACCCTTTCAATATCCTCATACACTTTCTCTATCTGTTCATCTTCAGCTTGCGACGTCGGCATGTATACCTGAACTATCGTTGTCGGTGTTGGTCTGTTATCGATTCTGATTAGAACAACCCGGTCACTGAACTGTTCACAGTAACACACCCTCTGCCCTACCTTCCTATTCATAACGAATCCTACACCTGTTATACCATTTTCTGCTGCTGTTGATATTACCCGATACTCATCTGACCAGAAATCCTTGTCTTCCTTCCACTTCACTTCACTGACCCCTACTATATCTAGATTGAGCCTTTGCATTTCCCTTTTCGGATTTTCTAGTTTCCCTACCACGTTCAAGCTTCTGACATTCCACGCCCCGACTCGTAGAACATTATCCTTTCATTGATTATTCTATCTTTTTCTCATGGTAACCTCCCCTTGGCAGTCCCCTCCCGGAGATCCGAATGAGGGACTATCCCGGAATCTTTTGCCAATGGAGTCATCATCATGACACTTCTTCAACTACAGGCCACATGTCCTGTCGATACACGTTATGCCTTATGCGTCTTTAATACATTGGTTTCCATTGCCTCGTGCATCCTCATACCGGTAATCATTGTCGATTAGGGGCTGTTTACCATGCCAAAGACAAGAGAGTATTCTAAACCTCTGTCCACTGGTCCGACCTCTATGACAAAGCCGTTGGCAGAATGAGGTGACTTTTTATGCCGGAAATGTTCGGCAGCCAGTGCTGTTTATTAATCCAAACTGAAGCGCTCGCTGGTTTCGGATCCCGGATCGAGGTCGTTTTTATTAGTAATCAAAGACACTACCCTTTTTTTGAATAATCATTTATTTATTCACAAAAATAAATCCGCATTTTCCATAAAAATAAGCACAAAGCTATACTTGTGTCACACGCACATGCGGCTTCGATACACCGCGGACGCCGCAGCCCTGTTTCCATGGCACGTCTTCTTGCAATGTCGTGTAAATACCGTTATCTGTTCATCTCCTCGGGTGAATGCATCAAATTTATCTCCTGCCGTAAATAACCAAGCTACGGAGCGGATCGTGGAAGATGCTCCGCAAGAAGTTCGAAAAGTTTTGACTGTACTCAGGGTTCTTCATAGTAGCTTTATAACCATCGTTTAAATAGTTCCAAAAATCTGCTAGTTCAGTGACACACCTCCAAATAAATAATGAATCTAGTGAGCTCCTATCCATGTGGCAGCGTTTAGTTTCGTCCGCGCGTAATAAACAGCGTCTGGGTAGAGGAGAGTGCGGAAATCGACATACGAGGGCGACATCCGTAAAAAGAGAGCCAAAATTTGACGCAAAAAATACCCGTTCTCTTCCGCCGGCCCACAATGAAGCTGGTGTTGGTCTCTACCATAGACCACTGAGTCTCACTAGCGACGAGACGGACTGCAAATGGGAAATCGACCTACGTAAGCGATGTAGTCTAGGAGCGAAGTGACGACAAGAGTACCGTGGCGGTGCAGGGACAAGTATTTCTCAGTACACTGTCGAACGTAGGTCTCTACTTGCTACTTTGTTGACCCATCGACCCTTGCGATGAGCACGGGTTCGTCGAGACTGAACCGTCGATCGGCGGAAACGTGTCGACGGCTGTGTGAAGATACGAGCTCAAGACACGCACGCACCGCACCACTACCAAGTGCCTCTGGAGGCAACGTTATGCCGAGGGAGGCGCTCGTATGGTCTCCCGAGGCACCCGTGTTAGGCCAGCCGGAGTGGACGAGCGGTTCTAGGCGCTTCGGTGAGGAACCACGTGACCGCTACGATCGCAGGTTCGAATCCTGCCTCGGGCATGGATGTGTGTGATGTCCTCAGGTTAGTTAGGTTTAAGTACTAAGTTCTAGCGGACTGATGACCACAGCAAGTAAGTCCCATAGTGCTGACAGACATTTTGAACCTGTGTTAGCAATCAACAGCACCGTGAGAGCACTATCGCGGACCACCTGCATCCCTCCACGCTTCACGTCTTCCCCAGCGGCGTTTTCCAGCAGGATGACTTTCCGTGACACAACCCACAACCGTGCTACGGTGGTTTGAGGAACACGACAGTGAACTTGCGTCGATTTCGCGGCCATCGGCCATTAAAGTTGTGTCGTCTCGACGTAGCGGAACAAATGTGGGACGCTATCGGGCGCCGGCCCTTCGCTCCCAAATCTCCATCTGCGGGAAAGGAGTCACCTTTCCGTGAAAGCCCGGTGTCACGCGCCGCCGGTGACATACCGATAGCAAAGCTTTCGTAACCAACGGCACGCAGAACCGCTCCTGCATCGGATGGTAACTATGTTTCGTCTCGTCACTTCACGTGTGTGCTGACTTCAGTCCTGGAGCCGCACGATGTGCAGCCAGGGCGCTGCCGTCCTGAGGCTGCGCGGCGGACGTGCAGGCGTCAAACTGGGAGGCGCGCACCCCCACCGAGGAGCGGCTGTGGCTGCAGTCGGCTCCTCTTCTTGTGGGGACAAAGCGCGCCATCTCATTAGCAGCGGCGGCGTGGCGGCTAATTTTGGAGCCGGCCCCCTGCCGCCCCTCTCTATTCCTGGAGGGCGGCGCCGGCCAGGGGGCTCCGCCGAGCTCTGAGCCGTCTTCTGCCGCGAGGACCGCTCCAGCCGAGGTCCGCCGTGGCGGTAGTCGAGGCGAGACTCCCAAGGCCGGGAGCAACAGCGAACACTGCACTTGCGCATTTAAGTACAGAGATACGTAATCCGGCAGAATGAGGCAGCACCGAATTGGACTCTTGATGACTGGAAACATGATGCCTGGTCCGGCAAGTCTCGTTTCAAATTGTATCGACCTGCTGGACGTGTACGACTATGGATTCAACCTCATAAATCCACGGACCCTGATGTCAGCAGGGGGCTATTCGATCTGGTGGAGGCTCTGTAGTGGTGTGGTGCGTACGCAGTTGGAGTGATAAATCTAGATACGACTCTGGCAGATTACACGTACGTAAGCATCCTGTGTGATCACTTGCATCTATTCGTGTCCGTTTTGCATTCCGGCGGACTTGGGCAATTCCAACAGGACAATGCGACATCCCACACGTCCAGAATTGGTACAACGTGGCTCCAGGAACATTCACCTGAGTTTAAACACTTCCGCTGGCCACCAAATTCCGCAGACATGAACTTTATTGAGCATATCCGGGATTCCTTGCAACGTGCTGTTCAGATCTCCACGGAGCTATGGACAACTTCGCAGGATTCGTGGAGCATCTCCCTCCAGCACTACTTCAGACATTAGTCGAGTCGACGCCACGTCTTGTTGCGGCACTTCTGCGTGCTCGCGGGGATAGGTGTACCATTTTCTTCGGCTCTTCAGTCTATATCGACATTTATAAATCTACGCCGTACTGACAAAAGTTGTCATCAACCTAGGCTCATTTTGAAACCCACAGCAGTGAATGAAATGTGCAGCTACACGACACAGCGCGTTCCGCAATGGAACCGATTCCCTTGTTCCTTGTGGTAGGAGAAATCCGGCGACTGTTAAATCTCTCACACGTATAGACAATTCACACATTTTATGTCGTGCTGGGACGTCAGTTCTGCAGAGCTTTACTACCAGTATTCTGGAAGAAGATTGCAAGAGTTCACACGGCAGGGCGTTCCAGGAGTCCCTCAGCTCGGCTGACAGCTGCTGGATGGCCGACGCGCTGCGACACGTCATCCCGAAGCAGCCAGCACGTGCAACTGACGTTGCGAAAGGCATGAACTTACTGCATAATTAAACAACTAAGTGATCGACAGGGATTTACAAAGCTCATTATATGTAGCGGTATGGGCTTCGTAATATACACTCCTGGAAATGGAAAAAAGAACACATTGACACCGGTGTGTCAGACCCACCATACTTGCTCCGGACACTGCGAGAGGGCTGTACAAGCAATGATCACACGCACGGCACAGCGGACACACCAGGAACCGCGGTGTTGGCCGTCGAATGGCGCTAGCTGCGCAGCATTTGTGCGCCGCCGTCGTCAGTGTCAGCCAGTTTGCCGTGGCATACGGAGCTCCATCGCAGTCTTTAACACTGGTAGCATGCCGCGACAGCGTGGACGTGAACCGTATGTGCAGTTGACGGACTTTGAGCGAGGGCGTATAGTGGGCATGCGGGAGGCCGGGTGGACGTACCGCCGAATTGCTCAACACGTGGGGCGTGAGGTCTCCACAGTACATCGATGTTGTCGCCAGTGGTCGGCGGAAGGTGCACGTGCCCGTCGACCTGGGACCGGACCGCAGCGACGCACGGATGCACGCCAAGACCGTAGGATACTACGCAGTGCCGTAGGGGAGCGCACCGCCACTTACCAGCAAATTAGGGACACTGTTGCTCCTGGGGTATCGGCGAGGACCATTCGCAACCGTCTCCATGAAGCTGGGCTACGGTCCCGCACACCGTTAGGCCGTCTTCCGCTCACGCCCCAACATCGTGCAGCCCGCCTCCAGTGGTGTCGCGACAGGCGTGAATGGAGGGACGAATGGAGACGAGTCGTCTTCAGCGATGAGAGTCGCTTCTGCCTTGGTGCCAATGATGGTCGTATGCGTGTTTGGCGCCGTGCAGGCGAGCGCCACAATCAGGACTGCATACGACCGAGGCACACAGGGCCAACACCCGGCGTCATGGAGTGGGGAGCGATCTCCTACACTGGCCGTACACCTCTGGTGATCGTCGAGGGGACACTGAATAGTGCACGGTACATCCAAACCGTTATCGAACCCATCGTTCTACCATTCCTAGACCGGCAAGGGAACTTGCTGTTCCAACAGGACAATGCACGTCCGCATGTATCCCGTGCCACCCAACGTCCTCTAGAATGTGTAAGTCAACTACCCTGGCCAGCAAGATCTCCGGATCTGTCCCCCATTGAGCATGTTTGGGACTGGATGAAGCGTCGTCTCACGCTGTCTGCACGTCCAGCACGAACGCTGGTCCAACTGAGGCGCCAGGTGGAAATGGCATGGCAAGCCGTTCCACAGGACTACATCCAGCACCTCTACGATCGTCTCCATGGGAGAACAGCAGCCTGCATTGCTGCGAAAGGTGTATATACACTGTACTAGTGCCGACATTGTGCATGCTCTGTTGCCTGTGTCTATGTGCCTGTGGTTCTGTCAGTGTGATCATGTGATGTATCTGACCCCAGGAATGTGTCAATAAAGTTTCCCCTTCCTGGGACAATGAATTCACAGTGTTCTTATTTTAATTTCCAGGAGTGTATTTGAATGTGTGTAACAGTGTTTTTCAGCTATTATTAGTCGTTTTGAGATATTTCAGGCACTTTCTCTTGGTGAACCTTACAACTTTTCCTAAAAGCTAATGAACTGTGATAATTGAGTGGTGATTAGCAATAAGTAAGCACTCCGCCTTCAGGGAACGAGGGGCCTACCGGGACCATCCGACCGCCGTGTCATCCTCGGTGGCGGATGCGGATAGGAGGGGTGTGGGGTCAGCACACCGCTCTTCCGGCCGTAAAATGGTATTCTTGACCGAAGCCACTACTATTCGGTCGAGTAGCTCCTCAATTGGCATCACGAGGCTGAGTGCACCCCGAAAAATGGCAACAGCGCATGGCGGCCTGGATGGTCACCCAGCCAAGTGCCGACCACGCTCGACAGCGCTTAACTTCGGTGATCTCACGGGAATCGGTGTATCCACTGCGGCAAGGCCGTTGCCTAATTAGTAATAAGTGCAACATTTAATTAATTTGAAATGTATTTACGAGATCCAAAAGGCATGGCCATTCGTTGCAGTTCATAAAAACTCTTAGACTGGAACTTAGTACTTCGTGTAGCAGAAAATCTATCCAAGAACGCAGTCAGAGGTATATTCTGGGCACGACTTAGTTTCAATTAAACATCTGTTGCGCAGATTCGCGGATTTGAATATTAGGCTCCACTTGTTGGAAGTTTCACCTGAGTCGGAACAGGATAATTCTTTGTGCGCTGACGAGCGTCAGCATGGGGCCAGAAAGACAGATTAGTTCCGTTCGCGCCCAGAAATAATAGAAACGCGAGGCAAAACAGTGACTACGTACAACAGCCTCGCCAGTGTTCCACACATTTACTTCACGACACCGTATCTTGTTGTCCTATCAGAATACAAGTCTCTACTCCGTGTGCTCTGTTTATGAGGAGGACCTTGGAAATCCGCGGCTTGGTACCTAGTCGATAAACGTTCTGTACCACCCTCCTCTCTCAACAGTTGAGGAACTCGTTTTTAGTCTCTCTTTTGCTCCTTTCTGTTACTCGAGGGCTCAAAGAAGTCGCCTCACATCGAATGGTCGGCTGGCGGGCGGCGCATTCGCAACGGGACACGGCATTTCGTCAAGTTGGCACCAGTGCCGGTGCGTAATAAATCACTTCACCGATAAACTGATAGTTTAGCAGTTCCTGCCTGCCAGCAAATATCTATTCTCAGTTACATATTAGAACCTCGTTCACAGAAGGACGTTAAAACATCGTCGTCAGTTCTCTGACATCTAGACGGATGCTCTTGCTGTTAAGGGATCCGATTAGACTGTGCCTCTTTCGTCCAATGTAGCGTAAAATCCTGCTTCTTACAACCACAATATTAACAGATACGAAAACGATACATTACTGATTTTCCTTCTGTTTATGCAAGTTGCCTCATGAGTTGCATACAGGCGCTGCAGTTCCTGGAACTGCTGAAAGCATTTTTTTGTCGTAAACAAGGGATTCGCTTTCTACTGGTTGATAACACCTGCCTCTGTCACTTGTGACAATATTCTGTTTGGCGAGATAATCAGAGAGATAAGCGCTTTGATTGTTTTCCATTGCAAAATAGAAGTGGTAAAAGACAGGTCAGTGTAGAAGAAAATAGGTAGTGGATTTTTTAATGTAAATTATACAGTAAGGAATATTAAGAAGAGGAGGCCACGACACTGGGATTACAGATTTACTTCGAACTTTGGAGACCATTAGTCGGCCATGAAAACAACGTAATGTGGAAGTGGTGAGGTGCACTACTCTGGAAATTCCGAGAAAATAGTAAGAGAATTTTTATGCGCCTTGTTCTGGCGCAACCACAAACGCCGGAACGAAGAGGCGGAACGCAAGAGCAGAGAAGGCTGTGAGGAAACGGCGGCCAATGGGGCGCGGATCTTGACCTCGCGCGCCCCCTGCATTAAGCGCCGCTCAGATCGGCCCGAGTCAGCAACGTGATTAGTGCTACGCTGTCAGACTGTCGTGATCCGAGTCAAGTGTTTCCTTGGATCTGGTGTATAGCAAGATCTGTATTGTTTTCACTGCGCCTCTCGCTAGCGACATTTGCTGTAAAGAAAGTAAAGTACTGTCAGTTTAATTTAAGGAAATAAAACTATTAATGTTATGTTTGAATTGTTGTTTAGTATTCCGAGAGCGCAACATCCACTACGCAGCTTATTAGCGACTAGTAGGCAAGGCCCCACACGTCTATTTATACACATCATGTACTTGCGAAAATAATGTAACAGTAAGAATTCATTGTGGACGTGTGGCTAGCGTTTGCGAGCTGTACAATGATTGTGCAGGAGGTGACGGCTCGAATCGCGCCAACACTTATTTTTTAGTCTGCTTTTTTCATCACTGGTGTCATTATTTAATTTGTGACATTTTAGAGATAATGTAAAGAAAAAAAACGTGCATCTGCATGAAGCTTCAATTTATGTTTTCCATGCCTGTATGACAAATGACATTTTGCAACGTGTGATGTCGAGAGCTCATCCGACAAGTAATTCTACATTGCCGTCTCAGTCTGGCACACTGTGACTTACTATATCACTGATTGTGAATAATGTCACTCCCTTCATTATTTGTCGACGTTTCACTTGGGCATTCCAAGCCTGTCACTCGTCCTCGAAAATTTAATTACAAATAGTAAATAGACAAGTAACACGAAATTCAATAAAACTTAATGGGATTTTTCATTACATTATCTCTCAAATGTCATACAGATAAAATAATGAAACCAGTGATGAAAGAATGTAAATTAAAAAGTGAGTGCTAGTGGGGTTGGTACCGTCGCCTCCTCCACAACCATCACCACGCGCGAACGCTAACCACATGATCACAGTTCTTTTTTGTTTTCTTTGTCGCAGTGACTTGGTACCGTCATGAACCTTCTGTAGACCACATAGTCAAATCATGATGTAATATAAGTTGCAAATGGGAGAAAAAAATTAATTATGGCACTTACTGCGTTGGCCACACAAACCGCAGTCGGTCCTTGGCCTCACCAACCAACCTCCTCCAGCGTTCTCGGTCCAGATATTCTTCTTCAGACAGCCCCAGCGTACTCATATCGTCTCTGACCTGATCAGTCCATCGGAGTCTTGGTCTTCCCCGTGGTCTTTTGCCTCTAATATCTTCCTCCACTACCTGACTCACGATCTGGCCTTCTCGACGCCTTATGTGTCCACACCACTTCAGTCTTCTTTCTTTGATCACTGCCACGATGTCCATCGACTTGCATAGATCCTAAAATTCACATTTCTTTCTTTTCCTCCAATCACGTCCATCCTTCACTGGCTCAAAAATCTGAGGATGGCATTCTCAAATATCAGGCGTTTTCTTTCCATCTTTTGGGTGATGGTCCACGTCTCTGCTACATATGAGACTTGTAATATTATCGGATTTCAGATACTCGGCATACGAGATATTTGTCATAAAAGAAAGGGCAACCAACGAGTTGGAATTCGTAAAAATGCTAAGCATCACAGCGCGAGAGTAAAGAGACGATATATATATATATATATATATACATTAATGTGCGCCTATACCAAGACGCGCGTCACAGCGTTTAAATACTGTAAATGAACACTATGACCTGCTGGGCGCAGATATTTAAAATCATTGCCTCAGCGCTTGATAGCAATAAGCTGCGAAACAGAAGAGAAAGAACAATCTACCATTTGAAAAGAAACATTCTAGAGACTTCATTATCCCTTGTACTTTTGGTCGCCGACACGTTAAGACGAACTACATAGCATTGCTACAAGTTGTATTTTTATTTTGTGTAAAAACTATGTGAAACGACGAACAAACGTTTCAGATACAATGTACTTACGCACACGCAAAGACATTTAATTTTAAGAAGAACCGGACTGACAGAGCAGCGATTATTGGACAGAGCCATGTACAAAAGAAATATCATATGTAAGTCTTGTATTTGTCAATGTCTAGACGTTTAAAGCCATTTTGTTCAAAATATATTAATATTTTACGATTTACTAATTTTCTTCTTATTCTTTTCTTTCACAAATCAAAAATGATGTTCAAATTGTATATGAACCTTGTTACACGTACGCTCTTTACCGCGGTGCCTCGATTGTATTTGGGAGACCACTAATGTGCTCAACTTCCGATCTGTTAATCATTTTTTTGGGAAATTCCACTTTTGTTTTCATTTCCATTTTCATATTCAAATTTAGGTATTTTCATCGAAGATTCTGGTTGCGTGAAGGCAATCCGGGTCAAAAGATTAATTAAGAAAATCCCTTCGCGTAATCAATCCGTACGTCTCCTGAACACAATCGAGAACCGACGCGTTGGTGATCGATTAATAACTTCTCACTCTTTTCAAGTCGTACTAAAAAGTGCCACACAGGATAGCCGTAAGTACGCAGACTAGCTTTAGGTTGCATTTTGTCAGTAAATACACTCCTGGAAATGGAAAAAAGAACACATTGACACCGGTGTGTCAGACCCACCATACTTGCTCCGGACACTGCGAGAGGGCTGTACAAGCAATGATCACACGCACGGCACAGCGGACACACCAGGAACCGCGGTGTTGGCCGTCGAATGGCGCTAGCTGCGCAGCATTTGTGCACCGCCGCCGTCAGTGTCAGCCAGTTTGCCGTGGCATACGGAGCTCCATCGCAGTCTTTAACACTGGTAGCATGCCACGACAGCGTGGACATGAACCGTATGTGCAGTTGACGGACTTTGAGCGAGGGCGTATAGTGGGCATGCGGGAGGCCGGGTGGACGTACCGCCGAATTGCTCAACACGTGGGGCGTGAGGTCTCCACAGTACATCGATGTTGTCGCCAGTGGTCGGCGGAAGGTGCACGTGCCCGTCGACCTGGGACCGGACCGCAGCGACGCACGGATGCACGCCAAGACCGTAGGATCCTACGCAGTGCCGTAGGGGACCGCACCGCCACTTCCCAGCAAATTAGAGACACTGTTGCTCCTGGGGTATCAGCGAGGACCATTCGCAACCGTCTCCATGAAGCTGGGCTACGGGTCCGCACACCGTTAGGCAGTCTTCCGCTCACGCCCCAACATCGTGCAGCCCGCCTCCAGTGGTGTCGCGACAGGCGTGAATGGAGGGACGAATGGAGACGTGTCGTCTTCAGCGATGAGAGTCGCTTCTGCCTTGGTGACAATGATGGTCGTATGCGTGTTTGGTGCCGTGCAGGTGAGCGCCACAATCAGGACTGCATACGACCAAGGCACATAGGGCCAACACCCGGCATCATGGTGTGGGGAGCGATCTCCTACACTTGCCGTACACCTCCGGTGATCGTCGAGGGGACACTGAATAGTGCACGGTACATCCAAACCGTCATCGAACCCATCGTTCTACCATTCCTAGACCGGCAAGGGAACTTGCTGTTCCAACAGGACAATGCACGTCCGCATGTATCCCATGCCACCCAACGTGCTCTAGAAGGTGTAAGTCAACTACCCTGGTCAGCAAGATCTCCGGATCTGTCCCCCATTGAGCATGTTTGGGACTGGATGAAGCGTCGTCTCACGCGGTCTGCACGGCCAGCACGAACGCTGGTGCAACTGAGGCGCCAGGTGGAAATGGCATGGCAAACCGTTCCATAGGACTACATCCAGCATCTCTACGATCGTCTCCATGGGAGAATAGCAGCCTGCATTGCTGCGAAAGGTGGATATACACTGTACTAGTGCCGACATTGTGCATGCTCTGTTGCCTGTGTATGTGCCTGTGGTTCTGTCAGTGTGATCATGTGATGTATCTGACCCCAGGAATGTGTCAATAAAGTTTCCCCTTCCTGGGACAATGAATTCACGGTGTTCGTATTTCAATTTCCAGGAGTGTATTACCAACCAACAGTGACAACATCACTATTATGATTTACTAATATTTCTTATACAGAATAAGCAAGTTCCTAAAGCAAGAGAGTACACGTTGCATTATTGTCTTGTAGATCTTGCTCTTTGAGGAACAAACCTTGACCTGTTTCCTCCTTGTATTCGTTCGGTGATTTCCTGGTCTATCTCCTTCCTTTCATTGAGTATAGCCCTAAGATATTTAAAGTGTTTTACCCTTTCAAAGACTTTGTCCTCCACCTTCAGAGGACTGTCATCATTTTCTCTGCTGACTACGATGTATTTTGTCTTATCCATATCCAACTTCAGTCCTGCTGTCATTGCCTCTCCCATTAATGCTCTCGTCACCTCAACCAGGTCTTGCTCTTTCTCTGCTATTAAAACTACATCATCCGCATAGGCCATGGTGTTGATCCTTCTTCCCAGCTGTATTCCTGTCTCTAGGCTTGCTACCCTTCTCAGGACTCTCTCCAGTATTAGGTGAAACAGAACTATGGTAACAGAATCATGATAACAGAAAATATAAAGAGAGAGAGGAAAGAAACAACTAAAGCATATCCGACAAACCACCACCAACATCTTATGAAATGTATTAATTTTTAAACAGTTTCTTATATTTTATTAATTTTTAAAATTTTTATTTTGAATTTTTATGTTTTATTTTAGAATCTAATCAGATTATACTCTAAATACCAAATTAGGAAAAATTTCAATTTGACTGCAAGAATTGTATACGCTCATATTATATATATATATATATATATATATATATATATATATATATATATATATATATATACGCTTTACCTATATACATTTAACAATAGAACTGGAGCGATACTGAGTCAAAACACAAAAGAAAACAAAACTAGCAGAGAACGAGCGGAAACAAATCAGATGGGGAATATACATAAAAGGGAAAACACCTATCATCAGAAAACTAAAATTAATCAACACCTTGTCGACGTTAAGCAAGATTCATCATGATGTCGAAGAGGTCTCGATATCGACGCATTCGCAAGCATGTTCAATAGGCCGTGATCATGTACTTCAAGTTCATGTGATCTTCCCCCTCGCCTTCTACAACATAATCAACGAAGTGTCCCAACAACCACACAACGGTATGGGTTTTGCACCGTGGCTAGAAGGAAGAATCTGGGCACAATATGATGTCCGTAATGTATACATTCTCAGAAGATTAAGGAAGGCCAATTGCGTTCTAATCCAAGAGCAATTTGCTATATAACCTCAACAAGTAAGGTGACACCGTATCGTATCTGTACACGTACAACGACTACGTAAATCCGTGTCGCGAAGCCCAATACAGAGAAGTCACTCGTTCATCGGAACCAAGTTATTTATTACCTGACGCCCCAACGACGCTACATACATCAACAAAAATTGAAGACTGAAATTGAACCAAGCTGTCGTCCAGATTGTTTGCGGCGATTCTCTTTCAGCGAGTTTTGCACAACCAGTCTTCAGGAATTTCATAGTGAGGACGTGTCTCCATAAAATATCAGCCCCTGAACAGTTCACCGCAAGGTAGAAGCCACGAATGTGTTTTAACTTATAATTTATGCGACCAACGTAAATAGGGGATTCAAGACGGACACAGAGGAATAAACGAGACGTGAATGCGTGAGCTTCTTGAGTCATCCTCAAAACAGTACGTCGCACATACAGCATCTGCATCTTCCTTCGTATGTCAGCCAGGTGCAATCCTCCCAGAGGAACGAGGCTTTGCGACCACCTCATACCGTAAGCGAAATATATGTCTTTTCCATAAGAAACGACCAGACAATTGTTGTGGTTTCCTCGCCATCATCGAGGGGAGGGGGTAAACTTGGGCCACGTAATAAGCTTTGCATAAGGCATACGTATCCAGTATTCGGACTTTCTGCAGCAGAGTAAAAGAACGCCTTTCATGTTCTAGTGTTGCTCCCTGAATTTTTTCCGTAACAGACTTCCAGTTAAGCGTCGCCGCGTTTTTAGTGGACAACTATTAATGATGATACCGAGAGATGTATGCCGATCCACTGCAGTAGCCAATGGCACAACTGTGTCATGAAAACCTCGCGAAGTAAGAAGCCTGCATTTACCTTCATTAAGTAGTGCACCTAAACTCCGACAACAATCATCGATTACAGCCTTCAGTCGAGGTATCTCCGCAGAATTGAGGAGTAGAACCATCACGTCATCCACGTTTGCGCGAACAGCTACAGCCCCTGTAAAAGAGTCCAACCTTTCAGCTGCGATGCTAGGGCTCCAGAGACAACAAAAAGGCACTGACAGCGGACTTCCTTGAGGCATTTCTAGACGTATATTTATCAGGGGCGTCAGTTGGCCGTTAACAGCCACGGAAGCTGAAATACCCGAAACAATTTCAAAAATGGTTCAAATGGCTCTGAGCACTATGGGACTTCTGAGGTCATCAGTCACCTAGGCCTAGAACTACTTAAACCTAACTAACCTAAGGACATCACACACAACCATGCCCGAGACAGGATTCGAACCTGCGACCGTATCAGCAGTGCGGTTTCGCACTGAAGCGCCTAGAATCGCTCGGCCACAGAAGCCGGCATCAAGAGATTTGAGCGCACTCGCCTTGTGTCAACAGTAAAACCAACTGCCTCCAGACTCCGTTGCAATAAGTCGTGATTAACACCATCAAATGTCTTATGAAAGACTAGAAAAGCAAAGGCACACGGGACGGACGTTACAGCACCGACAGAACCTATGTCACGACACTCCACTATAGGGATAAGAATGGTGCGACCAAATACGCAGCATTGATATTTTGCGACAATCTTCTCCATCAGAGCCGACAACCTGCTGTGCCCTCGCCACAGTCTTATAACCAAAGTTCAACAAAGTTATTGGGTGAAATCTGTCAGGAGCAACCAGTACAGGGTGTATCGGAATTATAAAAAAATTTCTCACTTTTAACGAGGTTGGCACTACTGTATTATGCAAAACTTCATTCCAAAGGGAAATAAAGTAACACCCAAAAGCGGAAGTAAATTTTTTTGGTAAGGCCATCGAGACCCCGAGACATTTAAGCTAGCGATCCCACAATAAGTTTGTAAACTTCCTCAGGCTGAAATGCAGCTAAGAGCGCTTCATTATGTTCAGGTGTAACTGTCGTATCCAAGATGCTGACTAGTGGGTAGCAAAAGTTTTCACTCGATTCATCGATGCCGCAGATGTCTACATAGTACTGATGTAAGACACACACTACATCAACTTGCGCGATCATAATACATCCATTATTTGCCACGAGATAATGAATACAAGGGCTTCGGCAACGGGTCTGATGCCGAAGTAAATGATATAAGGAAGTCAGTTCTTCCGTCACCAATGAACGTGGCTTGGATCGCATTTTCAAACCTTCTCTTCAAGGTCCACATTTTTGCCTGTATACACCAAACATCCGCAATTCGCAGAGGGGCATGGTCCGCAGCAGTATGAAGTTCATGCAGGATGGAACAGTAATATTCGTAAATTCGCCGAAAGTCTCTCGCTTTTGGCAGCACACAAAAGTATCAAAGCTTTCCTGAGCCTCGGTTTTGCCATGTGTGTCCACCAGTCAAGGATGGAAGAGTACTTCCGAGCGGACAGTAGAGTACGCTCCTACACGGCTAGCATCACGTCATCGAGAGAGGGGTGAGCTAGGTGAGCAACGTTTTAACACCCATGGAGTGCGAGGCAATTTGACTGGTTGCCGTTGAAGATTTAGAGCTGTAGTCACAGCACAGTGATCCGCCGGCCGGTGTGGCTCTTCAGTCTGGAACCGTTCGACCGCTACGGTCGCAAGTTCCAATCCTGCCTCGGTATGGATGTGTGTGATGTCCTTAGGTTAGTTAGGTTTAAGTAGTTCTAAGTTCTAGGGGACTGATGACCTCAGATGGTAAGCCCCACAGTGCTCAGAGCCATTTTGAACCACAGTGATCCGTAACAGAAGCTGTGGTGACTTCAACATTAAGAATACGATCGGGCAGCAGTCCGATAAATGAAACTTATCTAACTTACCACTAGAAGTCGCAGTAAATTGGGTAAATTTAACTTACGTCAGGTATTTACACATCCAGACGGCTCTAAAAATTTGCAAGACGCAACACACTGTTAAAATCACACCCAACAGAATACCAGGAGCACTCTTACGCGACAGATAAACAATTTCCTCTTTGTAAAAACTCGAACGATCCACTGCGTGACCAATACCAGCAAGGGCATATAAAAGAACCAAGGTAAGATAAAACCTTGGTAACCTATGGCCCTGCCAGGATCCATCATTTCCACCTCAGAAATAGGAATGCCTTCGCGAAAGAATAAAGCGGTCCCTATAGATCATTAGGGTCCTACATTAAAAACCATTTAAGAAGAAATACCTAATTAACGCCTCCCGTGAGAACACTATGTCCGCACATGAATCATAAATGAACTGACCCAGCGAAGCCAATCCCACTTCTGGTGTCACACGATTAACGTTTAAGGTAAGGAACGTGTAGGCTCGGGTCACTGGTTACAGCTTTACAGGGATGTACGGAACGTCAGAGCAGAACTAGGTAGATAGCTGAGAGTGAGGGTCCGATGTGGAATCCACAGAGAAGTCAGACATCGGGGGACCACAACCCCGTCATCACAACCTTTTTTCTTCGATTTCTTACGTCCCACAGCACGGTCAGGCTGAATGCGCTCTTTCTGTCGGCTACAGTCGGAGATGTGGAAGGGATCATAGGCACAGCCTTCTGCCCCTTAGAACAAGGGTCACTAATGCAGGTCCAGTCACCAGACGGAAGCATTCTGTGGAACCATCAATGCAACAGGCTGTAAGGTGTCAGGCAAATCCAACACCTTACATGAAAACCCTGACATGATAAGCAAATCCAGTAGTATGTCACATAGCTCCGAATAAATCGTGACATTAAATTAACCAAAGTAATACGAGTAACGAGTGAGCAAATGGAATACCACAGACTAACACAAGAATGCCTAAATGCATGTCGTACCTTCCCACCGTGAGGCAGACGCAGTTCCGAGGAGAGAAACGAGAACAGAAGCCGAGAGCAGAACCGTGTTAAGCTAGAAGGCCCTACGATAAGGGAGGGGCTGGACACCCACGCCACCAGCCTACCTGTACGACTACACAACCCGCACGTTTTAGCGTGAGACTGTTTCGCGTCTCAGGTACGTCAAGGACAACCCCCAGCCCATGTTAAAAGCTAGAGCCCTCCAGAAAAGCAGTATAGATCTTACGATAACACAAAAAGGGCCACTACCACCCGCAAGTTTTAGCGTGAGACTTTTTCGCGTGTCTGTTACATTAGGACAATCCTCCAGCCCATGTTAAAAGCTAGAGCCCTCCAGAAAAGCAGTATAGATCTTACGATAACACAAAAAGGGTCACTACCACCCGCAAGTTTTAGCGTGAGACTTTTTCGCGTGTCTGTTACATTAGGACAATCCTCCAGCCCATGTTAAAAGATAGAGCCCTCCAGAAGAGCAGTATAGATCTCACGATAACGCTAAAAGGACCACATCAGCTGTAGGTTTTAACGTGAGACTTTTTAGCGTCTCTGTTACGTTGCAAACTTTAAAAAACATTGCCCCACCACGAAAAGTATAACGTTTCTCATTGGACAGATAGAATTTTTGTAGGCGGAGCTTAAGGTTAACATTGAGACCCTGATTGGTCAGATGAAAACATAGCCAGATAGTTTTTTTAAACTAACTTAGGTAAACTGTAGTAAGGAGAAGTTAAGAGAGAGTTGGTTCCGAGACGGCGAGCTGGATGGCTGCTGCGCCGGCCGCTGCCGCCCTGACGCTGCTTAAACACCGACAAGGTAATGAACGCACGCGATGCCGCATTTTTGAGCGCATAAGGCTTCACTCAGAACTGCAGAAGACTCATCTGTTACACCCCTTTTTTGCGTAATAATAGTGTCGATCGTTAGTAAAAATTAATGGTGTTCACATTTTTCTGTTATATAGTTATTGAGAAGCCACATCTGCCACTGAAATTTACGACAAGTTAGATAAGTAATTAAAGATAATTGAGGGTCACTGTAGACCATTTTGATAGTTTTCTCTTTTGTGAAACTTAAATTAAACCTAGATTATAGATGTGATAAGGCATAGGTCATCCTTCGATCGATTGTAGAACCTGGAAACCCATTCAGGGAATATTCCTTCACATTTTTGTTGAACGCAGTTGGTTTTTACCATCCTGTATTAAAACATTTCCTTTTATCAATAGTGCAATTTATAAACGATGTTTTGTGAGTAGAATAAAATTTCCAATGGTAAACTTAACTGCTTTTTCGACGTTATTTTACCAGCTAACTAAAAATAGGAAAGCCTTGAACCCTTTCCACTAAATTTAGTTAGTATTAAGATTCTTTTACAGAGAGTGCAGTGGAGCTGACGCTGAGATCATTTAGTATATGGTTATATCATCGCTAGTCTCACTGAACTCTTCTGAATTCTACATGTCATGTGTGGTCTGGCGTCTCCTTACCAGCAACAGGTCCCAGGTTCAAACTAGTTAATTCCCTAAAAAAAACATGCTCAGAGCGTCGTTGCGCGAAAGTGGTAGGGAGACACGATATAGGACAATCAGACACCACCATGAATGTTTAGAAGGCGATACAAGATCGCTAATTTCATTTTCCTTGGGAGTTGCTGTAGGCTGCAAATTCAGGAAACCGTCGGCTGCTGAAGACGGAGCAGGACATTGCATGGACTCATATTGTAAAAGAGGACACAAAGATGAGGGGGGGGGGGGGGAGGGGGGACTCCGCTCCCTCTCCATATACAGGCAGCTCAGAAGGAGCCACTTCGCGAGCAGTAGGGATGTTGGTGACAACTTCTTCGCCATCGTACCACGGACGACAGGCATCGTAGCATCCAGAGCAGCCGGCACAGCTAAATCCCCACCCTCATCCTCTTGACTGTTACCGGTCTATCCTGGGCACAATAGGATTCTAAACCTGACGCGGCGGTAAAGGCAGAAATTCATTTACACAAATATCACAACTGACTTTTTGTTCATTATGATCCGAAGTAGAAGTAGCTCCGTCGTCGGTAGTGGAAGGAACAAGATCAGCAACTGCCAATTTGTGACGCTCCACTAATGACGGATTTAATACAAAAACCCTTCGTGGGCAATTAGAGCGAACGTGTCCACTTTCATTACATAGTAACAGGTTTCCTCTTGACCAGTATACATGAAAAGAACGGGGTAACCACACACTTGTAAATGTTATGGAATATTGGGTTTGGCATGCATTTCCACAGAACGAATTGCACTGTAACACTGTAATCCGTGTCGAGTAGACCAACGTTCACGGCGGATGTTGCAGGAGGTTGGATATTAGAACACTGGTATACTCAGAATTACTGACACCTTCAGTAGAGACGGTGGATTGCAGCTGAGTACAGCGCGGGATCCGGTGTTGAGGGAGTTGAAGCGGGCCCGGCGGTGGCGCGGACCAAACATTACCATATATGGTGCGGGACAGACCACCAGTGACGTCACGAGCGACGGCGTGGCTATAGAAGCACGGCCATGACAACCACACGACAGTCATCCACCTGACAAAGGCAACGGAAAGCTCGTGGCAGTAAACCACTTGACGCGGCTTGAAACCCAGAAATGTTGTTTTAATAGGTAAATTAAATGTCAGCATCTGCAAGTGACACCATACTAACGGAATGCTTACAACCGGCCCCTTTGCACAGATACATAATTACGTAATAGATGCACAAAACTTCTGTTGCGATTTTCTCGGAATTGCCAGACTAGTGCTCCTTACTACGCTCACGTTATATTGTTTTAATGGCCTACTGAAGGTTTACAAAGCTTGAAATAAATGTGAGATCCCAACGTCGCGGCCTCCCCTTGTAAGATACAGAACCAACTGCACATCGTCACGTTTCCGTTACAAGTAACTGTTCTTTGTTTTCTCTTGGTGTATCATATCATTTGAATCAGGAGAAGAGGTATAAAATTTTTAATAGAATGTTAAGTTTTCTGTAAAATTTGTTACTTATTTGCGGACGAACATATTTACTTTAAATAGAACTCCTCAAGTTTCATACGGTCAAAACTTGCGATCTTCGATGAAGATACCATCCCAACAAAAAAATGTTAAGTTGTGTAGAAAGTTTTAATCCTCCACATCCATTTTGATGAAATTTAAAATCATTAGATTATTCGAGAAGACATTTTCGGAGTGCTGTGGCTGAGCAGGCCTCCAACAGCACGAACAGTAAAACGTAGCAAATTGTTATGAGCTGTCATCTTGCATTGGAGCCGGGAGGCGTGCAGATACTGAACTGGTTCTCACGATGAAGCTGACTACTGAGCCACGCGACCCCTTTACTTGCTTAATGCTGCGTGCAACACGTTACACACACTGTCTCTGAATCTGAGATAGTGCTTTTTCATACTTAGTGTACTAAATTACACGGGTAACACAACCGTAAAATTAAAATTTCAAATCAGTAACTTCGATACTTTTGAATATATAAATTTTCACCTAAAACACGTAATCACTATGCTAGCATTGTGAAAATAGAGTTAGGGACTGTAATGTGTTCATGTAATTGAAACTGCAATCAAGATGCTAAGTTCACATAATCCAATTTTCTGCAATATCCTTTAGTTTCATTACCACATATTTCTGATGTAATTAAAAATACTTTACAATATTATTATTTCATCATGTTTTGGTTGTGAGAGTGTTTTGGAGAGACAGAGAGCGAATGGTGGACACATATAGAGTGAGAATGTGATATTTTATTAAAACTATGTAAATATAAGCGTAAGGAAGTTGTTGTACAATAGGAGAAATTGTCACGTATGTCAGAGTAAGCTTAATTTTGCAAAAGGAATACCAGAAATGGCGTCGAGTACAAAATTTATTAGTAACTCGTTTAGTGGAAAAGAATCGTATTTTGTTTTCATTAAATTCTCTTTAGTTTCGGATTTACGAAATTTCTAACCTAAATTAGTTGTGGTAAAGTGATTGAGTGACATTAGAAGTACAGTGACTGTAGAATTGGTCGAGATGATCTGCTGGCTGCTTTACTAGCTAACAGGATTTCAGCGGTTCCCACGTGTTGCAGTAGTGCTTGGTGCCTCACATCTGTGATGTCGGAGGACCCGCTCGGGAACCGTCTCCTAGTAAATATCTATGTTAAACAGCGTTGATCAAATCTGTACCAAAACGAATAAACTCGCGCGTTTTATCTTTTCTCGTTTCGTCGACGAAAATCGACGTAAGTATATTTTGTGAAAGTTTGAGCTTTGTGCGTGGTTTATTTTACGAGATATTCGGGTGTGAACATTTCATCTCTTACTTAAACTGCGCGTGGCGCGTTTCGTGCAGGTAACGAGACATTACGGTGTGAGCACATTTTATACAAGACGACTTCTGAACGGCTGAATGTGTTAACTCGCGAGTAGTCGTGGGTCTGTGACTGTTTAACACGTTCAAAATATTATGTCCGACTAAATATCTTCTAGCTGCTTTCGGGTGTGAACTTGTAACAGAAACAGTTAGTAACATCGCATAATTGATGCTAGAATATTTAATACAGACTTGATAGGCATTTTTCGTATATTGAAGACAAGAAACCAACTTAAAGCAAATTGACATTTTTTCCACACGACTCGTGCAAGAATACCGAACGCTCGATAGTTTAACGAACTTTCAGCTACTGCCCATGTGGCCTTTGCGTGTGGTAGGTATTTACTCGAATTTTCGACAACGCTCCCTTTGTCGGGTAAACTAGTATCTACCGTCGCAGAGTGAAGGGGCAGACAACCTAAAAACTTTCCAGGTAGATGAGCAAACTGTTTAAAGGATATCGAGAGAGCAACCCGCCCCACCGCTGCGGCTCGAGGAATTTCGCGATCTAACAAATTCTGTTGGTACTATCTTCATGATGGATCTCAGTGTTTCTAGTGTTCAATTGAGTTTAAAAATGAAAATAAATATGAAACTCGGACTGTAGGATCTTGTAGGGAGACGTCTGTTGGTACTATCTCCACGACGCGTCTTGGTGTGATACACACGGCACCAGTAACAATACAATCCCACTGTGTAAAGTCTCGGCTAGAGTGACTCGCTGTCCGTAAGCTCTGACTGCTGGCAAGCTGTCGATTGCTTTCGGTGACATGTGCAGAGTTATGTACCGGACATACCAAAGGTAGCTGACGTACTGTCGCCGGTGCTCGCCTACTTGACGGTGAATGGCGTGTCGGTGGTATTAAACTCCGCCCGAACAGGCCCAGAAGACCCAACAGCACCCACCGGGCGCCGTGTCATCCTCAGCCATGGGTCATCTGCTGGGACACGGTATTACCACTGCGGGAAGGTCGTTGGTGTGTCAGTGGTAAAGTCAAGTGAAATTAGACAAAAAAATCGCCCTAACGCGGAAATTTTAAAAAACAAGCTGAAAATTAGCAGAAACGCTCAGGATGAACTCCAGATCAAAAATAGAAAACCCTCTGAAAATTCAAATTGGAGAAAATCCAAAGCCTTGTAATTTTAGAGTTTCAATCATAGTAAATGGCCAAGAGTCCGAATGGCCTCATTTATGCACCAAATTGTTTGTTTTGCTGTCTATTATAACCAAAAATAAAAATATATTTTGTGTCTAGGAATCCTGAATACTTGGTTTCCTAGACAAACAAACAAACAACTCGTGTTAATCAGATTTATTACAAGGAGACAAGTACAAATACTTAACTGAGAATTCTTGTAGTCCTTCATACATAATGATCCACAACTGCATTTAACAGATGTGTCGCAAGCAAAGGGTGACACACAAAATAATCAATCTTCTTCAGAACGGACAAATACAAGTTACACTTCTGGTCCTAGCGGCCGCTACTAACAAAAGTCTATCAACTGAACTGCAGTGACTGTTGATCTCCAACCGCACTATGTAGGGATTGGTAATGAAGACACTACGATGCGTCGGCTAACGAAGTGGACAACATTGAAGCTGCAGTCGAAGCTGGCAGCCACCAGTCGGGCACGGCGCTTATGTCGTTTTCACCTACAGGCCGCTGCTGTAGCGTTGTCTCCTGGAGGGAGCTCGGTCAGCGTGCGATTGGCTGACCTCTTCTCACGGCTTCTTCTCTGTCGTTCCCGACTGGCGTGCCGGCGGTGACTTTACGCCGTAACCATATAACAGCCAAAATAATCGACTGTACTGTGTTTTTTTTCTTGTTAAGAAAATGAGTCAGATAGAGTTTGAGCCATGCTGCGGCTAGCGTTGGTGCTATTTGCAGGTTTCCGCCCCCTGTTCGAGGCCAGACAGTATCGTTTAGTTGGCACGGTTGCGGTTGTTTGTCTTCTACTCGTGTTAACTGGTGCCACTCGGTTTCGCAAGCGTTACCTGTCCGCTAGTGGCGGGTATCGATACGAAATAACTGTAGCCCTAACCCGGGTCGTGTGAGTGTGTGAGTTCAGTTGGACACTGAGGAGGAGCCAGGTTCGTACAGTGCGAGAACACGCCGGGACCGCTGGCAGCACGCACGGACTGCCGGATGGAAGGGCTGTGGCCACGAGGGTGCACGACCTCGTCGTAAACCGAATCCAGAAAGCTTTAAGATGAGTGGATTTCAATCCAAGTAGAGAAACCTCCACTGTTGTGATATCTCGCGATTCTCCAGTGACTTGGATTCTTGTTGCTGCTCGTTGTGTCGCCGAGGCGAAGAGCAGCGAGTGGAGTGCTTGGCGAACGCGGATCTAATTAGCTTTCCTCGGCTTCTTATTACTATTTACTGCGCTCAACTTGTTATAATCTGTTAAGTTAAACCAGTGGTAATTTTGGTTGGCTGGTGGCCGCTAACACCCCTGTTACCTGCCATGGGGGTTAATGTATGGAACAGCAGTGTACATTTCCTCGCCTTCCCGCTGATGCCCGGTAAGGCGTGTAGTTTTGACAGCTTTCTTGACTGTAGGCGTGTTGGTGATTCTTCTCTATTCGTAGTGATTCCTTTCTCGTTATGGGCGCTCTAAGCACAGTATTCTGGGGATGTAGGGCAGACCGCCGGTATTGGCGTATTGCTCCATCGTTTCATTTGGTTTATCGAACGTCAGGTAGCTTCAGCAAGATAATCGTTAGTCATTCGTTAGACTGCCACTAGTCTAAGTTACCATCTTGTGGAGTGAATGCAGGTCCTGGCTGCCTATCTCATCGCTCGTGAAAGCGTTTGTTGCCGGACCTTCTCAGAGGTCTATTCCTGGAGCACCGTCTGTGGCCCCTTGGTTCTTGTAAGACATGTGTGTTCTAACAGGAGGTCTGATGGCCAGTAGTTCAGTGTAACGCTCATTCAGTCCACGACTTCTGCGGGTATAGCCTGCCTCAGTACCCTTTAAGGAACTTATGTACTGGTCCTTGTGTTTTAGTATTGTATTATTTATTACAGTACCTTGTAATGCCTAGATTAAAGGTTGTATATGTCTAGTTAATAGTTCTGGTCACCTTCCGGAATAAATCAAGCAGTGTAGTGTTAAGGGTTGTGTTACAAATTTTACCATCATCTTATTTCGCCCGTTGGGTGATCAGCTGCTTATTTTTTAATTAACCCTTCCTATTGTATTCGCTGTTTTATAGCACGTTTCTAAATTTTTTGTATTATTGCCGTTCCTGACGTGTAAGGCTTTCACCCGTGATTGTGGTCATTTGCCTTAATATTCTAATCTGGTACTGTATTGTAGCAGTAAGCCTTAAAACCTTATTTACTACCATTCCTGGCGTCTGATGCCTTCTGTTGTGTTTTCTGCGACTTGCCTTTAATATTTCAACACCTGTAATTTGTGAATTGCAGCGAGTTTTAAACAATTGTCAGCGAGTTTTAAACAATTGTTTATTTATTGCCATTTCTGGCGTGTAAGACCTTCTGCCCAGATCACAGTGGCTTGCTTGTAAAACATTATCTGCTGTATCTGTATTTAATGGTGATTTGCTAAATTGTAACTGACTGAAAACACTATTACTTACACAGTTGTTTATTCCTTCATTAATAGCGTGTGGTATTCTTATTTATTGTTGAGTCTGGAATTACTGGTTTAAAATAAATTGTGTGTAACTGTAAAAGGCAACCAATAGTAACTGATTACAGCCCCGTCCACAATTTTAACCGCATCCTGCCTTCCCTTGACTACCAGATTTCAGAGTTAACGTTCAGTATATTTTGGTGAATGTTTGTTTTGTGTCCCTTTGATTAAAAGCAATAAACACTTTACAGTTAAGGAAAAAGCAGAATCATGCCTCAGTGTTCGTTTGAAACAGACACATTTTGACCTCCTTTCTCGAGGGATTTCCGTTGACGACATACCTTTGTCAGTGTTCATCGTCCACGCAGCAGATTCGTTCGACGCAAAACTACAACTCTTTACGTCATGTGTATGGCGCACTGCAAAACTGTAGGTAAAATATGTCGAAATGGTGGACATTATTCGACTTTTCGTCACAGCCGAACGTTCGGTAGACTGGCTCCTTAACCTGTTCTGCGAGCGATGCACGATTCCATTTTTTCACTCTGTGAGACACTTCAGCTTTGCGAGATGTACTCCCATCTACAAAGAGCAAACAATGCAGCTTGTAAACATTCTGACTCCCATGGAGTACCGCCATTTCGTCAACAAGAGTTACTTCACTGTCCAACGATCTGGAAAGCTCTGGTCGGGCATATGGAGTGACAGCACCACAGGGAAAGTGTTGATGAGAAATACGAACAAGGCGGCCGGGCTCACACGCGGATGCGGACAGTCAGATACCGTGTCGGTTGGGCGGGTTCGTGCGTGCCTGCATTTCCGGTGGAAACGATGCCTCCGACCAACAAGTGGAGTCTCGCAGATTTCGGGATGAGGCAGATTTTGAGGAGAGACCGAGCCGGCCGTCTTCAGTGCTTCTGACGGCCGTAACAGACCTCTCGCGCCCGCGTTCACTGTGCGGAGCCGGCCGTTATGGTAGAGCGGTTCTAGACGCTACAGCCTGGAACCGCCGACTACTACGGTCGCCGGTTCGAATCTTGCCTCGGGCATGGAGGTGTGTGCTGTCCTTAGGTTAGTTAGGTTTAAGTAGTTCTAAGTCCTAGGGGACTGATGACCTCAGATGTTAAGTCCCGTAGTGCTCAGGGGCATTTGAACCACTGTGTGGTGACTGATGGCAGTGACGCGACTCTCCCTCGGTCTGCGTGAAGAGTGACATCGACTGAGGGTGAGTGATACAGTGGTGTCCACTTACAGATAAAGAATAAAGTCACGACTGTCGCCTGTGTATCTGAAACGGCCAAGTTCAATGACTGTGTCGCCGAAACAATTCCAAATCAACTTTTTCATCGACTGTGTTGTACGCACCGATGACCATCTTGCAGAATAAATGAAATGCGAACTAGCAGCAAGGCCTCCTGCGCTGTCTGACGGGACATTGATGCGAAAAGGCACCAAGTCTGTATTCGTCGACTTCCTTGAGAAGATGACGCCGCGCAAAAATGACTTTCCGTCCAACACAGTGCTTACAGGTGGGGGCGGGCTCCTGCTGCATGGGGTCGTGTGGTCGTGTCCAGGAAACTGCAGCCAACTCTGGCTCCAGTACGTCAATAATAACTGCGGTCAGGAGGTCACTATGCTCTTCGAAGGCTACCACTCTCCCTTAATTGACGATGCTCTCCCATCAACAACTCCTCCAGGAGCCTTTTTGGCTAGTGTTCAAAACAAAGAGCGCTCCATTGCTCTGTTAGCGAGACATCTGACACGGGCTGCGATCGAGTATTTGAGGTTCCTGGCGGCGCGGATATTGCGGTGGTGAAGACTGATACGCGTAATTACAACAACGGTGAGGCGTCATCGGTAGCAGGCGGAGACACAGACCATCTCGTCCTAATGGCCACTGCATCCAGACCTACAATTAACTTCCGAATGCTAACACCAGAAAAGTAAAATACCGAATGCCGGGTTTTCAACAGTGAAGAGCTCATCGCAGCCCTTGAAGATGTCGTAAAAGAATCTTTCCACTTCGCAGGCGGATGCGACACAATTTCTCCTCCGTTCAGAAAAGGCAAAAAGGTCAAAGAAGACGTCTGTTTAAGGGAAAATTTTCTGTCTTCAACAAACCGGATGCTAGCAACAAGGAAACCAAAGAAGCTGGGTGTGGTTTCCTTTTAGCTTTGTAAGCCTGTGATGTTGAAGACATCCTAATCAGAGCCGGACGTCGGCTGTGCTGTAGGGCTGTTGCAGTGCACTCCGTCAGAACAACATTTGATTTGGCTGCGTTACCACCAACATCCGCAGCGGCTTAACACCATACGTGTCGAGTTTACTACCAGGTAAACGTATAAAAACGTAAACGTAAAACCTCGCGTTTTTAGCTGAGTCGCATCGATTCGTGATGGATGGGAAATCACCTTCCAAGAAGGGATTCGGAATGGAGCGTGCTTCACCTGTACAAGTATGTGTGGCTACTGCGCCGGTCAACGGTACACAAAGCGGATGAACTTGGCAGATTATGTCATCGAAGACGACGTGTTTACATAAAAACGGTAAATAAGCATAACATTTTGAAAGCTCTGACCATTGTTTCTTTCACTTTCGTAACGCAATTTTATTTTAGGAAACGTCTTCCTATCATTAACTTTCGGCCAGTGAGTGAGTATCGTTTCGGAAACCGTTTGAACTTACAACTCTGCCCACTTTACTGAAAAATAATTTAACAGTATTGCTGTTTTCCCGTTTCATATAAATTATTTACATTTAATTTTGTTTCTATAGTACTTCATAACATTAGTCGTAATTAAAACAAAGTAGCAGCATACGATCATAAGTTGCGAAGTTATTGGTCAATTTTTTTTTCTACGCTGTTTCAGTTACAATAAATATTGCTTCATGAAAACCGAAACTGGGCTGTTCTAAACAATTTCATCAATTTAAACGACAGAAATGCGTAAACTCATTAATTTCGCGCAAAAATGAACCGAATCGGAATGGCCGAGCAGTTCTAGGCGCTAGAGTCTGGGGGGCAGCCGCGACTACGTCTCTCAGTTTAGTCTCAAAATCAAGGTTCCTAATACTGACAAAAAGTTTTCCAGCTGTTTGTATCCAACCTAAAGCAATCAGAGTCAGTATAGTCGCTTTTATAAGGTTGGATTTTGTAGCGTAGCAAAAGTAGGGCGAAAATTTCGTACTCACTCGTTGCAATGGTTCTATACGTGTCATAGAAGCCTCTTCGATCGGTGAAAGTCGTGCTACGGTCCATGCTAGATGGACGTTGATAAATGTCTAGGTTTGCGATCGACGACGTGCACTCTGCTGGTACATAGCCATCGAGAGGTGTCTCTTGCTAACACCTGCGTGACCAGCAGTGCGTGATGTCACACGAATAAACTTGAATTTCCCTCCATGTTTTGAATTTATCGCCGCTGTATACATAAGGCAATTGGCATACGTCATAGGGGTGCGGAAGGGGGGGGAGGATCTGGCAACAGAGCATGTCGTCATAGGAAGAGAGAAAGAGGTGGAGAAATTTGACCCCTCATCGATGACGTCATCAGTGACTTGTTTTGCACCAAAATCGTCGCTAGCTAACTATTCAACAAGCTGGATGACATCCTTAAGAATGCACACATCCCTTGCTGCTGTTTCCCTAGATGTGCAACTGTTAAGATTATTTTTGATCTATCAACTACGAACATAACTCTGCCTTTTTGTGTTTCCCTCTCATTTCTCGTTTTGCTTCGGTGGAAGACAGCACGACGGACCTGTTGCTTCTGTATAGCTCCTGTCTCCCCTGTACACGGCCCCTAGGTCTACGCTGTTGTTGCCGTGGTCTTCAGTCCTGATGCAGCTCTCCATGCTACTCTATCCTGTGCAAGCTTCTTTATCTCCCAGTACCTACTGCAACCTACAGCTTTCTGAATCTGTTTAGTGTCTTCATCTCTTGGTCTCCCTCTACGATTTTTATCCTCTACGCTTCCCTACAATACTAAATTGCTGATCCCTTAATGCCTCAGGACATGTCCTACCAATCGATCCCTTCTAGTCAAGTTGTGCCACAAACTTTTCTTCTCCCCAATCCTATTCAATACCTCCTCATTTGTTATATGATCTACCCATATAATCTTCAGCATTCTTCTGTAGCACCACATTTCGAAAGCTTCTATTCTCTTCTTGTCCAAACTATTTATCGTCCATGTTTCACTTCCATACATGGCTACACTCCATACAAATACTTTCAGAAATGACTTCCTGACACTTAAATCTATACTCGATGTTAACAAATTTCTCTTCTTCAGAAACGTTTTCCTTACTACTGCCAGGCTACATTTTATATCCTCTCTACTTCGACCATCATCAGTTATTTTGCTCCCCAAATAGCAAAACTCCTTTACTACTTTACGTGTCTCATTTCCTCACCTAATTCCCTCAGCATCACCCGATTTAATTCGACTACATTCCATTGCTTTTGTTGATGTCCATCTTATATCCTCCTTTCAAGACACTATCCATTCCGTACAACTGCTCTTCACGTGGAAATGTGTAAACTTGCTTATAGCAGTGCCGCTATTCCCGCCACTCGATGACGAACATGTTTCACATATCTTCAGATTCCCCAACAGTCGCCATTTGGAAATCCGCACGAAAAGTTCGATGGCTTATGTATAACGTGAAATACAAATTAAATGAGGAACCATCTAAAAATACAATGCTAGACTGGATGTCTGTTTATAAGAGGGATAACTGAAGAGTAAAGAACGTAGATTTGGAGCTACGATCTATAACCACCGTGACTCACTCTACACATAGAACCAGTATTTACAATGCACTGGACGTTTCTATATGGTATAAACTATGGAGCAGTGTTCTCTTACACATCCACTGCGACCATGGGTTTTGAAACGCTTTTGTGTTCTAACGGGAAGTGATAACTTAAATCCAAATTTAGCGCACCAGAAATAGTGGTGCTTTCTAATAGTTAGTCATAGGTACTTGTTATACCCAATGTGTGATGGCTAGAGGCAACTGCTATGGTGGAACACCCTGTCATGAGTTCAGACTAGGCGCCTCTGGGTCTCAGATGAATTTATAAAGTACCCCGACTAAGCTCCTATAGGCAGCTCCTTGGTTCTACTAGGTATTTTTCACACTAAGAAACAATATTCGTAATGCATCCTAAATCATATACTTCTATGTGATACAGACTGTGTAACAGTGTTTTGCGGCGTGTTTTTAAAATGCCACACAGTGCATTTAGAAGATGGAAAAAAGTTTGTAGAACTTTTAAAATTGATGGATTAACTATACATAACGACAATTCGCATGCTATAGTGGTTAACTTACACGCAGACTATGTGGTTCAAATGGCTCTGAGCACTATGGGACTTACCATCTATGGTCATCAGTCCCCTAGAACTTAGAACTACTTAAACTTACCTAACCTACGGACATCACACAACACCCAGTCATCACGAGGCAGAGAAAATCCCTGACCCCGCCGGGAATCAAACAAGGGAATCCGGGCGCGTCTATTGCCAAGTTTATAAAGTGTCTTGGGTAAAAAACGAGATGGTATTAGGCTACGCTTTTTAACTAAAGTGTTTGTCTCTATGCAGACAGACATTAAGAGAGTTGTAATAAAGAGCAACTGACAGATACAAATCCTATGACCGACTGACAACGGATCAAATACCGAGACTTTCCGATTCACAGTGTGACACTTTCTAGAACAGATGTTGCCCCCCGCTGATGGCGAAACCAATGAAGTGGGATATCAAAACTGGTACCAATCTCGTGAATCGTAACGATGCTTTTGGGAAGTTTGAGTGGAATATTTGTGCTGCTTTCCCCTGTTTTTACATTGAGAAGGGAACATATTAATTGGTGATATTTGCAGCAACATTCAATCTCTCCTTGGGAATTGTGGGGTGTCAGCAGAGAACTCCGACTGGAGAGGATTCACTTCCTGTCTCTTGTCTGATGCTGACTGTCACCCTCTCGTTATACTTGAAGGATTAATGTTTTGCTCAGGCAATAGTGTAATCTATCTTCTAAGCAGCTCTCATTTCTTTAATTTGGATATGGATTTCGGATGATGAATTACCTGTACGAAATATCTGTCTATCTAACTTTTTCAAGTTGCCAGATTGTAAGTAGGCTGTTTAGGTTTTTTTATTGGTAACGCCGCCGCCACGTAGCGCTCTGTATGAAAATCACTGGCTGTGCCGTGTGCAGTCAGTGGCTGGTTTGCATTGTTGTCTGCCATTGTAGTGTTGGGCAGCGGCAGCTGGATGCTAACAGCGCGTAGCGTTGCGCAGTTGGAGGTGAGCCGCCAGCAGTTGTAGACGTGGGGAGAGAGATGGCGGAGTTTTGAAATTTGTAAGAATTGGTGTCATGAACTGATATATATATTATGACTATTAAGGTAAACACATTGTTTGTTCTGTATTAAAATCTTTCATTTGCTAACTATTCCTATCAGTCGTTAGTGCCTTCAGTAGTTTGAATGTTTTATTTAGCTGGCAGTAGTGGTGCTCGCTGTATTGCAGTAGTTCGAGTAACGAAGATTTTTTGTGAGGTAAGTGATTTGTGAAAGGTATAGGTTAATGTTAGTCAGGGCCATTCTTTTGTAGGGGTTATTGAAAGTCAGATTGCGTTGCGCTAAAAATATTTTGTATCAGTTTAAGCACAGTCGTGTATAATTTTTCTAAGGGGACATTTCAAGATATAGTAGTTTTATTTCTTTCTGTTCCATCAATCTTCCAATTAAATGCAAGTCCCACGGAGCTTGATGCAGAGAAGCAGACCAATCGAGGAGACACTGTTCCATGCCGGTGCCATGTTCGTGGGTCATGAAGTTTGTTTTGTACGCCAAGAGTGGAAGTTTCTACTGCATTCCATTGTTTTGTGAAGTAATCAATGTTCTTCTCCAACACATTAGTAACAGCATCGTGTCCAAATCTCCACGTAGAGTCTTTTGAAATGTTAGGAGTTAAGGGAGGAAAAGGAAGATTTCTGGCATTCGCCTACTGGAAGCCATGGGGTTGAGTTAGTTGCCCGCCATCTGATGCTGATGGGCATAAACTTCTGTCATGAAATTTTAGTTGTCTATATGACTATAATTTGTAATTTTGTCGCTTTAACTCTGGACTTGCAAGCTGCCCAGCTGAGAGTATCCTGTTGTGGTGCGTTTCCATGTGGTCTTCCATTTAATGCTGTACCTTCCGACAGCGTTAGTGTCACTCCCTGTCAGTGCAGTCGAGATTTTAGAATACTTTGCTCTCTGGAATTTCTTGTGAATTATGTCACAAATTCAGAACAAATAAAAATCTGTTATAGCCAGACTTGTCTTAAATTTAAATATCCTTTAATTGTCGTACAATTTTTTTATCATTAGGTAACTCACTAATCCTTATGTTTTATAGAAATGTAATGTGTGTATGGGTGTATGCATGTTCCCCATCTCCTCCTAAACCAATGGACCGATTTCAACCAAACTTGGTACAAGTATCTCTTGCTGTCTGGAAATAATCGCTGTGGGTGTAATAACCACATACTTATCAAATGGGTAGTGAGTAAAAAGACGTGCAGAACATGACGTGCGAATCCCCAAACGTCATTCGACCTATATTTGAAGATGAGAGCCCTTACTGAATTGCAACAATCTTTCCACCTACTTTGAAACCTTTATGGTACTTTGTTGACACTGGAAACACTCACAGATCGACGAAAGGGAAAAAAAAGTATATCGCTTATTACATTCTCGCTGCTCATGCATTAAAACTGACGCTTCAGGCGTGACGTTCTTATTTAGTACTTCTATATTCATGACACATTTAGCAGGCAGCGTCCGCACACACCGCTGAATATATTTACAAAACTGTATCACTGTGCGATACACAGTACAGCGGGTACGACGTCATAAATATTGAGCTGCGTGAAGAACGAAACTACAGGGCAAAGTTCGCTAGGGATACAGGTGAAATTTGTATACAAATATGCGTGAAATTATTCAGTAGATCTGAAATAAATGTATGCTGGCAATGTCCAGGATAAGAAACTCCTCATAAAACCCTGGAGTGATTTCAGGCAAACTTGGTCGCAGATCAAGCGTGCATTGGACACACAACAAGACACAGAACTTTCGCAGTATCTAATGTGATAGCTAAATGAAGAAAACAGCATTTAGTGAGATACGATGTTGAATTTTTAGAAGTACAAGCACTGCAACGTTCTTGTGACAAACTTATGTTTATCCACCTTCTCACATGGTATTATCATTTACGTATTGGCATTCGTCTAATTCTGTGCCTTAGCCCCAGTTTCTTCAGCACTGTGAACATGTTATTCCACATTATACCGCTTTCTCTGGTTCCGAAAATGCTAGGTAGGAATCCTGGTTTCCCGTCAATCTGTCTTGCAGTGCGGAGGACTGTGTCCTGGGTACTCCTGATGTCCTGCTGAAAGGAATTTGATCTTCGTTGGAGCGGAAAGACAGAGACTGGAACCTATTCGGGAGGAGGACGTGCAAAAACCCAGTCGGAGCTGTATATTTACGTTTTCTGTGATTTCTCTACGTCCCACTTGGCGAATGCTGGGCTGGTTACATTCTAAAGAGTGCTGCACACTCCCGTCTCCCAATCGTTTCCCAGTGCGAGCTCGATCTCTGTTTCCACTGACCACCTCGCCGAGGGAAACGCTGAAGGCCAACCTCCATTCCTTCCTTCTTTCCTTTAGTCACTCCTTTAGTCAACATCGAATAATGATCGTCAGCAGTATACAGAGCACTTACTCCTCACGAGTGCATAAGGAAAATTAAAAAACAGAGAAATAGATACGTTAACAGCAGAGATGGAAGTGTCTGGTAATGGCGTCGTCATAGCACGCAGTACCGCTCGTATCCTTATTACCGAAGGTCCGATGGTGTGGCGTATCGACTGAAACCAGTAACTGGAGACCGCAGCATGTCACCTAGGCTGGAGAGTCACCGACAAATCTAGAATACGAGTATTTTCAGGTGTGCCCAAGAGAAGTGTTTTGAGACTTCTTCCGTTAAAATTCTGTATTTACGACCTTACAGACAATCTCAATAGTAACTGTACACTTTCTGACATAATATTGTTATCTAGAACGTAGATAACAAGATAAGCAGCTTTTGCAGTGTGTTGTCACAGAAGAATGCTGAACTAATGCGAAGGTATTTAACAGAATTTAGGAGAATAGAAAACTGTCGTACAGACTGACAAAAAAAATCATCAAGAGATAATAAATTTAGTATTGGAGAGAAATAGGCGGGGTGGAAATTGTAGAGGTGAGCCAAGAGATGAATATAGTGAACAGGTTCAAATGATTGTAGGTTGCAGCGGTTGTTCGAGATGAAAAGGCTTGCAGGGGATGAAGTGGCGAGGAAAGGTTCATCAAAGCAGCCTTTGGCCTGCACCACCACCACCACCACCACCACCACCACCACAACAACAATAAAAGTGAAGTACTGTCTGGATAAACACAAATACTGAGTCTGATGTTGACAAAATTTCAGAAGTGAAGTGAAGACCTAGTGATTGCCTTAAATGTACTAAAATGACAAGTCATTCAGTTCAAAAAATGGAAAATCGTATTATTCTATTATTGCAATATGGGCGAGTAACGTTTGGAATCGAGCAACTCATAGATAGAGTGATGTGTAACATCACACTGACTTAGTAAAGTAGGTCGAAACCTTTGGTTTAATTAGTAGAATACTAGAAAAATACAGTCGGCCTACAAATGAGATTTCTCACTAAATAATCGTGCAACCCATGCTAGAATACTGCTCAGGTGTGTGGGACGTACCAGTCGGGACCAGCACGGGATGCTGAACTGAGACGATATAGGGCAACACGGACAGTGAGCGGTACGCTAAGCGTAGACTTTTTTCTTTTTGAACTATTTGCTGGATGTATTACAATCTACTCCAGTACATGTCTTCCTCTACAGTCTCTGCCCTCTACAGATCCCTCCAGTACCATGTGAGCCGTGAGGCGGCTGAAGCCAGTGTTCTCGCATCGCTGCCGTCGATTATAGGGTCACCATCTTTGCCTTCCGCGATTCAGGACGGTGGTCGAGTGGTTGACGGAGAGAGAAAAGAGACAGCGGAGTGGAGATTGGGAGGGTTGGAGGTGGCTTGTTGGCATTTACCGTGAGGCCTGTGGTACGGCGCCTGTACACAACGGGCAGGGTCAGCGAGAGATCCCGGCAGTGACTTGATGGGACCTCTGGTTTTGGGGCTTTCCTGTTGCGAGGGCATGTATAGGTTCTTGAGTAATAAGTGTTATTCGGAGGTTGTCATGGTACTGTAAGTTATAATTATACACAAATTCTTTATTCTGATTGTACTAAATTGGAGATGTAAGGTCGGCTGTGTGCTGCTGTAGATTACTATTCTCTCCTCTGTGTGGCAGACTAGCATTGTCAGTGGCTTCAATCATTATTACTGTCATAGTTCTAGTTTTGTATTCGCGGGTTTGCTTAAGCTGACACTGTTAAGCTGTGTTGTAGGTCCTACAAACAGGCAAGTCAAACTGAGTATTCTATGAGCTCAAGACAATATTCTATTACGTGGTACCTTAGTTTGTTGTAGGTTAAAGGTATTTTACGTGTTATTAATATTCTGCTGCTTGCTTTGTCTAAAGAGGAGCTAGTTCTGTGAAGTAGTCGTTTATATTTTATTAGCGTGTTACGCGTTGTACCTTTTCATGTTAATTGTTTTTAAGAAGCTAAAAATGACTCTGTTTATGTTGCAGGTAGCTGAAACTGACGTGTTCACGGGGGTCGCGTCCTGGCGGGGTTGATAGTGGCCTTTCTTACTACGGCACATGCGGCTATCCTCCTTCAGTACATTGTCTCGTTTATATCGTTACTAAGTTGGTCGAGTGGAATTAGGGCTTTCTGTAATCACCTTATATGTTGAAGTAAAGTATCTCCCTTACCAGGCAGCGAACCTTCGTGGATATAGTCGTATTCTCACCTGTAAAGATTGGTAGTGTAATTCATTTGTTCTCGTCACATGTATGATTATTTATCCTGTTATATTTAATTTCAGTAAAATGTGTTAGCGAGGTCCGAATTGGGACGTTGCATTCTCCTCTTGTGGAACAAAGTTTTAGTGATTTTATTCCTTTTTTAAGTAGCTCCGTACATTTTGCCTCCATGTTTGGTGCTTTTATAGCTTCCACGTTAATTAAAATTACAATAAAGATAAATTTGGCAACAGAGGATTTCGTGTATTTATTAGTTGCTAAGTAGATCCTAAGTTAAGTGAAGGAACCCTACCACCATGGAAGTCATTTCCTGATGTCTAACACATCTCCTATCATCCTGTCCCTTCTCCTTATCAGTGTATTCCACATGTTCCTCTCCTTTCCTTTCTTTCCTCTCCGATTCTGCGCAGAACCTCCTCATTCCTTACCTTATCAGTCCACCTAATTTTCAGCATTCGTCTGTGGCACCACATCTCAGGTGCCTCGATTCTCTTCTGTTCCGGTTTGCCCACAGTCCATGTTTCACTACCATACAATGCTATACTCCATACGTACATCCTCAGACATTTCTTCCTCAAATTAAGGCCAATATTTGATATTAGTATATTTCTCTTGATCAGGAATAACCTTTTTGCCATTGCTAGTCTGCTTTTTATGTCTTTGCTCCTCCCGTCATTGGTTATTTTACTGCCTAGGTAGCAGAATTCCTTCACTGCTTCGTGACCATCATTCCTGATGGTAAGTTTCTCGCTATTCTCATTTCTACTTCTTCTCAATACCTTTGTCTTACTTCGATTTACTCTTGATCCATACTGTGTACTCATTAGACTGTTCATTCCGTTCAGTAGATCACTACTTCTTCACTTTCACTCAAGATAGCAATGTCATCAGCGAACAGTATCATTGATATCCTTTCACATTGAATTTTAATTCCACTCAACCTTTCTTTTGCTTCCATCATTGCTTCCTCGATGTACAGATCGAACAGTAGGGGCGAAAGGCTACATCCTTGTCTTACACTCTTTTTAATACGAGCACTGCTTTCTTGGTCTTCCACTCTTAGAGCACTCTCTAGAACAGTTGAACAGAATGGACAGTGTCTTGAAAGGAGGATGTAAGATGATCACCACCTGAAAATCATACTATTTACAAGCAGAAACGAAACAAAGTCAGTCAAGCGGCGAGAAACGCTAAGCTCAGGTATGCCATCACGTTAGATGACAATAGATGTAGACCAGCTATCCTGTGGAAAAATCTCCATAGTCTCGGTTTAGGCAAAATAATAGTTGCAGAAAATCCTATGGCCCCAGCTGAAGAACTAAACAGTTTCTTCACATAACCTACAACCACAATTGAACCGCATGAAAAAAAGAGAGAATCATTGATTACTTCATGGGGATGAATGACTGTAGCAAAGAAAAATTCTATCTACAGCACGTCACTTGCAGTACTGTCAAGAAAGACATAATGCGGATTAGATCAGCATCTACTGGGCATGATGGAATCACTATCCAGATGGTAAAACTTGTTATTGACCAACTACTGCCCTCTATAACAGACATTTTCAACTATTCATTAATCACAAGTGTTTTTCCCTGATGCCTGGAAACTGGGACAAATTAAGCCACTCCCTAAACTGAAATAAGAACACCGTGAATTCATTGTCCCAGGAAGGGGAAACTTTATTGACACATTCCTGGGGTCAGATACATCACATGATCACACTGAAAGGTCCACAGGCACATAGACACAGGCAACAGAGCATGCACAATGTCGGCACTAGTACAGTGTATATCCACCTCTCGCAGCAATGCAGGCTGCTATACTCCCATGGAGACGATCGTAGAGATGCTGGATGTAGTCCTGTGGAACGGCTTGCCATGCCATTTCCACCTGGCGCCTCAGTTGGACCAGCGTTCGTGCTGGACGTGCAGACCGCGTGAGACGACGCTTCATCCAGTCCCAAACATGCTCAATGGGGGACAGATCCGGAGATCTTGCTGGCCACGGTAGTTGACTTACACCTTCTAGAGCACGTTGGGTGGCACGGGATACATGCGGACGTGCATTGTCCTGTTGGAACAGCAAGTTCCCTTGCCGGTCTAAGAATGGTAGAACGATGGGTTCGATGACGGTTTGGATGTACCATGCACTATTCAGTGTCCCTTCGACGATCACCAGAGGTGTACGGCCAGTGTAGGAGATCGCTCCCCACACCATGATGCCGGGTGTTGGCCCTGTGTGCCTCGGTCGTATGCAGTCCTGATTGTGGCGCTCACCTGCACGGCGCCAAACACGCATACGACCATCATTGGCATCAAGGCAGAAGCGACTCTCATCGCTGAAGACAACACGTCTCCATTCGTCCCTCCATTCACGCCTGTCGCGACACCACTGGAGGCGGGCTGCACGATGTTGGGGCGTGAGCGGAAGACGGCCTAACGGTGTGCGGAACCGTAGCCCAGCTTCATGGAGACGGTTGCGAATGGTCCTCGCCGATACCCCAGGAGCAACAGTGTCCCTAATTTGCTGGGAAGTGGCGGTGCGGTCCCCTACGGCACTGCGTAGGATCCTACGGTCTTGGCGTGCATCCGTGCGTCGCTGCGGTCCGGTCCCAGGTCGACGGGCACGTGCACCTTCCGCCAACCACTGGCGACAACATCGATGTACTGTGGAGACCTCACGCCCCACGTGTTGAGCAATTCGGCGGTACGTCCACCCGGCCTCCCGCATGCCCACTATACGCCCTCTCTCAAAGTCCGTCAACTGCACATACGGTTCACGTCCACGCTGTCGCGGCATGCTACCAGTGTTAAAGACTGCGATGGAGCTCCGTATGCCACGGCAAACTGGCTGACACTGACGGCGGCGGTGCACAAATGCTGCGCAGCTAGCGCCATTCGACGGCCAACACCGCGGTTCCTGGTGTGTCCGCTGTGCCGTGCGTGTGATCATTGCTTGTACAGCCCTCTCGCAGTGTCCGGAGCAAGTATGGTGGGTCTGACACACCGGTGTCAATGTGTTCTTTTTTCCATTTCCAGGAGTGTAGTTCATGACCAGACCACCAACTACCTAACTACTAACAACCTACTAGACGAATACCAATCTGGTTTCCGTAAACATCGAAGCACAACATCCTCACTGATAAAGGTGACAGATGACCTGAAACTTGCTATGGACAGACAAGACGCGATTATCATTTGCTTCTTAGATTTCAGCAAAGCATTTGATACTGTCCACTTCGACATCTTACTAGCCAAACTTAGTGGTCTAAATTTCTCACCAAGTGTAGTGAAATGGTTTCGCTTATACATGACGTCTCGTCAGCAAAGCGTCCTTTCCTGGAATATAAAACCACAATGGCGGCAAGTAGTGTCAGGCGTTCCCCAAGGCTCAGTATTAGGTCCTATACTCTTCTCTCTGTGTGTCAATCATGTGTCATCGGTTCTGACCTATTGCAAATATCATATGTATGCTGATGACTTTCAGTTGTATCTAAGTGCGAAACCAAGCAATCTTGAGAACGCTATTGAAAATTTCAATACTGACCTTGAAGCACTGTCAAAATGGGCACAGGACATAGGTCTTAAACTAAACCCATCTAAAATCCAAGCGGTACTTGTTGGTCACTCTAAGCTCATTAGCCCAAAACATCGGGAATCCGTACCATCTCTTATCCTAAACGGAACAAATATTAACTTCTCTCCCTCAGCAAATAGTTTCGGAGTAATAATAGATGAAAATCTAAATTGGACTGAGCACGTAACTGCAGTGTGCAAAAAAGCATCAGCATCCCTTCCTGTCCTACAAAAATATAAAAAACTTTTCACTTTCCATCTGAAAAAGAAATTAGTACAAACGCTTATACTCCCAATCATTGACTACAGTGATATTATCCTACAAGGCCTCTCTCAGGAAAATTCGCGATGTCTAGAACTGGTCATGAATGCCTGCGTCCGATATATCTGTGACGTTCGACTTTTTGATCACATTTCAGCAGCATGTGCAAAATTGCCCTGGCTCCGTGAAGAGAAACGCAGAGATTTCCATACACTCTGTGTCATCTACTGACTTATAAATGTACACTGTCCCTCATATCTCTCCTCGTCCCTAACGCTCATGTCGGAACAAAATGACAGAAACATACGTTCCCATTATGATAAAATCCTCTCTGTTCCACTGCATCGCTCAGTCGCCTTCTCCAAGTCCTTTACAGTAGCAGGAACCCGACAATGGAATAACCTCCCTCGTTATGTTAGAGAACTTAAAAACATGTCCGGCTTCAAAAAACAGTTAATGGCGTACCTACTTAAGCAACAGTAATGCCTTCCTCTGTACATGAATGCACTTCACCTCACTACTTCCCTATTTTCGCCTACTTAAATCTCCCTTCCCCAAAACTCGCTATACTAGTAAACATGTTCTTTACACACCAAGATATTAATGTACAACTGCACAAATCTTCATTACTATTGACAATTTTTCTCATGTTTATCATTATTATCTGATTTTTTACTGTTATTATTATTGCTTATATCATAATCTGTATGTATAGCACCTGTTGTAAAATACTGCCAGCATTTACTTTATTAGGTCTTAGTCATGTTTATCATTATTATTTGATTTTTTTTACTGTTATTATTATTGCTTTCATTATAATCTGTATGTATAGCACCTGTTGTAAAAATTCTGCCGCATTTACTTTATTGGGTCTTAGTCACTACTCTTCATTCATATTGTCACTAGAGTAACCTAATTTTCTCATTTAAACTATTGTCATGATGTAACTCTCATGTGTCAAATACTGCACTCGTCCGATGTAAGAGAGGACCTGATGGCCCTAATCTGATCAGGTTAAATAAATAAATAAATAAATAAAAGCAACACGAGGATAATGGAATGTAGTCGAATTAAGTGGGGTGATGCTGAGGGAATTAGATTAGGAAATGAGACACGTAAAGTAGTAAAGGAGTTTTGCTATTTGTGGAGCAAAATAACTGATGATGGTCGAAGTAGAGAGGATATAAAATGTAGACTGGTAATGGCAAGGAAAGCGTTTCTGAAGAAGAGAAATTTGTTAACATCGAGTATAGATTTAGGTGTCGGGAAGCCGTTTCTGAAAGTATTTCTATGGAGTGTAGTCATGTATGGAAGCGAAACATGGGCGATAAATAGTTTGGACAGGAAGAGAATAGAAGCTTTCGGAATGTGGTGCTACAGAAGAATGCTGAAGATTAGATGGGTAGATCACATAACTAATGAGGAGGTATTGAATAGAATTGGGGAGAAGAGGATTTTGTGGCACGACAAGACGAAGGGAACGGTTGGTAGGACATGTTTTGAGGCATCAAGGGATCACCAATTTAATACTGAACGGCAGCGTGGAGGGTAAAAATCGTAGAGGGAGACCAAGAGATGAATATACTAAGCAGATTCAGAAGGATGTAGGTTGCAGTAGGTACTGGGAGATGAAGAAGCTTGCACAGGATAGAGTAGCATGGAGAGCTGCATCAAACCAGTCTCAGGACTGAAGACAACAAGAACAACAACAACAACAACAACAACAACAACAATAGGTCAAACTACTTACAGAAAATTACTCTTTCTTCTCTCTCATTCCTTGTCCCACGCCGATATTCTTCTGTAAACTTTTCTTCTACTCCTTCCCCTACAACTGTATTGCAGGCCCCCGTGACTATTAGATTTTCTTCCCCCTTTACATAGTGTATTACCCTTTCAGTATCCTAATACACTTTCTCCATCCGTTCATCTTCAGCTTGGGACGTCGGCACGTATGCCTGACCTATCGTTGTCGGTGTGGGTTTGCTGTCTATTCTGATAAGAACAAACCTGTCACTGAACTGTTCACAGTAACACACTCTCTGCCCTACCTTCCTATTCGTAACGAATCTTCCTCCCGTTGTACCATTTTCTGCTGTTTCTGATATTACCCTATATTCATCTGGCTAGAAATCCTTGTCTTCTTTTCTCTTCACTTCACTGACCACTCCTATATCTAGAGTGAGCCTTTGCATTTCCCTTTTCAGATTTTCTAGTTCTCCTACCACGTTCAAGCATCTGGCATTGCACGCCCCGTCTCGTAGATCGTTATCCTTTTGTTGATTATTCACTTTTTTCTGATTGTAACCTCCCCCTGGGCAGTCCCCTCCTCATGTCCTGTGGATACACGTTAATTTAATGCAGTGGCTTCCATTGCCTTCTTTATCCTCATGCCGTTGATCATTACCGATTCTTCCGCCTTTAGAGGCAGTACCCACCCCTAGGAGAGGAGAGTGCCCTAAACCTCTGTCAGCTCCTACGCCCTCTTTGACAAGGCCGTTGGCAAAATGAGGGTGAATTCTTATGGCCGAAGTCTTCGGCCACCAATGCTGATTATTAATGAAAATTTAAGCAGCGGTGGGATTCGAACCCGGGACCGAAGACGCTACCCCAAGACCAAGTGCAGAGTAGCTATAATCAAACTGTAGCCTGCACAGACTGTATGCTGCAGGATCTGCGTTGTTGGTTGACTTGCCGGTAGGTGTCGGTTCTCCTACGGCGACGTAGGGCTGAGAGATGAGCGTAACTGTGCCTCACAGCTGCAGACAGGCAGCACGGGTCTGGACGAGGTGAGCGCCGTTTCACTCGTAACGCTGTTGTTTTCAAAATAGTACAACAGTGCTGCTGCTCCTCGTGAGTACCGACGCATTCAAGGAATACGGAGAGGTCGTCTTTCCATACCAGCATTATTAGATCATGATTCGGGAGTTCGATTTGGAAACTGCCCCTGGTGAAAGCCGACGACCAATGGCGCTGGAAATTTTGAAAAAGCTGCTGTTACCGTGAGTGAGAATTCCGGACGCAATGTGCTGTGCTTGAGCATGGCCCGCACTGTGTTTCGACAGCTGAACGTTCCGTGGTCCACCATTCTAAAAGTGCTGGTAATAATTTGTGAAATTGTATCCCTGCAAACTTCAGATTAGCCACCAACTTTTGATCATCACTTTTTCTTGTGTGACGTATCTTGCAAGGGTTGAAGTAGGAGACATATTCCCTTGGAAAATTAAAATGTGTTTCTTACAGTGGTTTGTTATTTTTCTTCCGCATGTGCTTTCAAATGTTTTCAAAGAGTATGATTTCCTAAGCTCTTTTTTTTTTTTATGCGGGCCCTCTCGAGAAAATTAGATTGTAACCGCCCTGTACCTCAAGGAAGTGTTGAGTTTTAGGGAGACCTCTAGGAATGTGGCGCACCCTCCAGTAGGGATGGTGAGGACAAGATGGGACTAATTACAGGGCAGACGTGAGCGTTTAAGCAACCATTCTTCTCGCGGCACTTTCGTTAATGGATAGCGTTCAAATGGCTCTAAATACTATAAGACTTAACATGTGAGGTCATTAGTCCCCTAGAACCAAGAACTACTTAAACGTAACGTAAGGACATCACACACATCAATGCCCGAGGCAGGATTCGAACCTGCCCGGTAGCAGTCCCGCGGTTCCGGACGGAAGCGCCTAGAACCGCTCGGCCACAAAGGCCGGCAATGGAGAGGGAAGAAGCCATAATTGGTCGAAGCGCCCATTGCCACGCCTTTGACAGTAAGTGTGGGTGTAGCCTAGCGGCTGGGCGAAATTTTCGAGCTACGCGAGGAGGCAAACAGCTGCCTTGGCTGGGTGTGCTGCCGGGCTGCAGAACTCGCAACCCCCCCCCCCACCCCCTTCCACAGTCGCGGGCTCCAATGCGCGCGTGGTGGGGATGCGTAAGAGCGACGCCCTCTGTGGTGCGCCGGCAGGGCCTTTTTAAAAGTCCCGGACGCGCTCGAATGTCCTCTGACTTGGGCGTCTCTTGTGATACGGGGTGACGGGCAGTGCAGAGCGGGGCTTCCTTCTCTTTGGGAGACCGCTTTCTGTGCGCAGCAGCCGACAACCTGAGATCCTCTCAGTCACAGCTGCCGAGCACTGAAGGGAACTCGTGTTTGAGGAGACTTACAAAATAGTAAGAAATAAAATAATATGGAAATAAGATAAAAACTTTTAACTACATTCACATCACTGCGTTTCCATGTGTGAGGGTAACTGAGCGCCTCCATTTCCATACTGAAAAATCACTTGAGAATTACGTAGAAGGCAGAACCTTATTATGAACCGGTAAAATAAATATAGTGAAACCTACATTCCTCGTGTTGTAAAGACGACGTATATCAGCATACAATTAGCTGATTTAGTAACAGCCGAAACTAAATGCGAAGCATGGCCCAATTAATATGAATAGTGACACAGTTAACGGAACTATAAGAAGTCGAAATAACCTTCAGTACCTTGAGCACCAGCTACTCCTTGTTATGCCACTTCCTCGGACGAGTAATAAAAATCAAAAATTAGCTCCCAATACCCCAAAGATTTCCCCTCAAGTCCCTAATTCCCAGGAAAGTGAATTAGCGAACGAAGTTCCATTTATCACTATTATTAGGACAATAACAAGTAATTAAATCAGGAATCTGAGACTTGACAATTTAGCCATCTACGAAAGAAAGATTAAATTTCAGTAAAATTAAAATCAAAATCATAATAAATCGCAAAACTAGAACCAACAATCTCAAAGAATACTCCGTGTGAGTACTCTTTGGGAATCGTGAGTAATGACGAAGTATAATTCAATGCATTGTCACTACGTTACGAGAGTTAGTCGAAACAGGTCATACATTTGAATGCTCGTACATGTAGGATCGCTTAGATTGTTTTTGAGATTGAATAATTGCGATCTATTATGATGCAGTAATACGATCTTCTGACTTCAAATATCACGGCATTAGAATTCGAACGGAGGACTTTTACCTATTAGAACTTTTAACTAGATAATTGAACTAAACATTACTTAAACAGTGATTTAGGCAACGAACACTGATAGACAACTTTCATTTATAGTAGCCAGTGGTTTATGGAACTTCAGTGATGGGTCCGAAGCATATAATTTAAATCCCCCCCAACAGCTGGGAAAGTTTTCTTCTCAAGGCTGATATTGCGCAATAAAACACCCTCTCGTGTCAAGTCGTGCATTGGTGATTTAAAATTCTATCAAACTATTGACATGAAACTCCCGAGTAATAATTACGCGCAGCGATAATATTTAACTGTAGCGCTCTGCGCTTGTGTAGAATCTTTGACTCAAATAACAAGCCCACTGTTATGATTTCTTAGCTACTTAAAATTACGACCAGCTTGAAGGGAATTTGTTCTGGATGTGACTGTATTGGTTTTATCATTCAAATTTCATCATTAATCAGTTCAATATCGATTAGGAACGATTAATTACGATTCTTGATGAAGTAAATATCTCACGCACGTCGACATTTCGGTTCAGCACTGTTATTTTGTGTAACGTCGTAACTTGATAACGATCTCAACATTCCACCGACTGTCGCCGAGTTTTAGCGGAGGCCAAGTACAAATCAATCCAAAACATCAAGAAGAAGAGGCGTTATATCCTTCTATCAAAGCATGTGATCGTTTCACAACAGTTAGCATCTCTGCATGTCTTATATTTTTAAAAATAGCCACTATACCCAACGGAAACCCCTCACATCCAAGAAATGCAACTCTTTATATTTATTATTCAACGTTCGCCTAACTGTAGGCAAGTTTGTAAGATATGTACTCGCTTATTCGTATCCATCACGGCCAAGTTTCTGAAACCAGCTATGTTGACGTAACAACGACATTCACGCTAAAGTTTATGCTGCACAGCTTAGACTAGGCACCTTACTCCCAAGGAACTGCAGCAGAAGACTAAAAATGAGGCCGTGTGCTGTATTGGGTCAACCGCCCCTTACGTATTGAGAACAATATATCTTTGCTTCACGCATGTCGTAGTCGGTACTATTGACAGTCGAGCGTCAGTGCGACAGGGACGGGTCAGTGTTGAGACTTGGAACAAGTAAGTTATTGGCTGCTAAGCGAGCAGGGCGGGGTTCGGCAGGACGGCCGACCGCGCTTACAACGGTTTAACGGCTGTGTGTGTCACCCAAAGCCGTCGGCCTGACACCCAGCAAATACGTAAATGGCGCTAATTGAGTAATTTGTTTGACGTGTTTAGGTGTTCATTTGTGCAACGCGATTATGCGATAGCCGCGCTGGAGACCCAGGGTTTGGATTGCAGTGAGGATTGTGCATTCAGTGCCACAAGAAGGCTATTGGCGTGTGACGACATTAATAGGCGAGCTGTGATGAGTTAACCGTTATTGCTTTGTCAGACGAAGGGAGTAACTGCCCCAACATGCTGTTTACATAAAATATATAGAACATTAACAACAAAGTATGTACTGATTATTGTTACCTGACAACCTAATCAGCTTTGTTGGTTTTCGTACGAAACAACTCCCGTGCAAATATTACCCGATCAGAATTTATCGGTTGCACGGGGAAACTATTTTAAACTCTTAGGCTATAATCCAATAGTCATAAACGGTGGGTTTAACAGGGAGTGTTTCAGTGCCTACTGGTATACGCCTTATCAAAACCACTACAATTGACTCTAAAAACCTTCACTCTCAGTTAGTTCTAACAGCTATGATAAGGATTCGAAAGGAGGCACAGACTTCATATGTTTATTGTCTCTAGTACAAGACACAGTACACGTACATAACGTTTCTACGCACATTTACTGATGCCCACTTTTATTTCAGCTTATTATTATTTTTCTGAGGTAACCACTGCTCCTACCGATCTTCGCTAACAACTGCCTTCTAATACTGATGGGTTCTCAATCCCGTCAACGATTTTTTTATCGAACTTCTGACGGCACGTGGCCATGTGACATCCAGTCGCGTCCGACATTGAGCCACGACTTTCCACTTGCCTTCTCTACCGCCCGTTACGGCTGATGTAAAACCGAGCTTCTACGTCACGGGAGTTACCCTACCGATAGTGAAGCCGTATTAGCCTGCTAAGTCTAAACTAGGGGATAGAACGGAATAAAGTTCCCCTCACCAAACTATGAATAATTTAATGGAGTGGTATCCTTCAATAATAACCAGAAGAGTAGTATTGTGTGCTATGACGACGCCATTACCAGACACTTCCATCTCTGCTGTTAACATCTCTATACCTCTGTCCTTTAATTTTCCTTATGCGCTCGTGAGGTATAAGTGCTCTGTAAACTGCTGACGATCAGTATTCGATGTTGGTTAATGGAATGACTAAAGGAAATGAAGGGAGGTTGGCCTTCAGCGTTCCCCTCGGAGAGGTGATCAGTGGAAACGGAGATCGATCTCGCACTGGGAAATGATTGGGGGACGGGAGTCTGCAGCGCCCTTTAGAAAGTAACCAGCCCAGCATTCGCAAAGTGAGACGTAGAGAAATCACAGAAAACATAAATCCGCCTCTCCGACCGGGTCTTCGGACATCCTCCTCCCGAATACGATTCCAGTCTCTGTCTTTCCGCTCCGACGAAGATCAGATTGTTTTCAGCAGGGAATCTGGAGTACCCAGGACACAGTCCTCCGCAGTGGAAGACAGATTGACGGAAAACCAGGATTCCTACCCAGCACTTTTGGAACCAGAGAAAGCGCTATAACATGGAATAACATGTTGACAATGCTGAAGAAACTGGGGTAAGATACAGAATTAGACGAATACCAATACGTAAATGGTAATAGCAAGTGGGAAGGTCAATAAACACAAGTTTGTCACAAGAACATTGCAGTGCTTGTACTTTTAAAAATTCTACAGCGTATCTCACTAAATGCTGTTTTCTTCATTTAGCTATCACATTAGATACTGCGGAAGTTCTGTATCTATTTGTTGTGTGTCCAATGAGCGCTTGATCTGCGACCAAGTTTGCCTGAAATCACTCCAGGGTTTTACGAGGAGTTTCTTACGCTCGACATTTTATTTCAGATCTATTTAACAATTTCACACATATTTCTACACAAATTTCACCTATATCCCCAGCCAACTTTGCCCTGTAGTTTCGTCTTCACGCAGCTCAATGTTTATGACGTCGTACCTGCTGTACTGTGTATCGCACGATGATAAAGTTTTGTAGGTACATTCAGCGGTGTGTGTGGACGCTGTCTGCTAACTGTGTCGTGAATACAGGAGTACTAAATAAGAACGTCACGCCTGAAGCGTCAGTTTTAGTGCATGAGCAGCTAGAATGTAGTAAGCGATGAGTTTCTTTTTTTCCTTTGATCGATCTGTGAGTGTTTCCATAGCCAATAAAGTACCATAAAGGTTTTAAAGTATGTGGAAAGATTGGTGCAAGTCACTAAGGGCTCTCATCTTCAAATATGGGACGAATGAAATCTGAGAATTTCATGCACTTCCTTTTCACTTCCCACCCCTTTGATAGGTATGTGCTATTGCATCCATAGCGATTCTTTCCAGACAGGAAGAGATACTTGTCCCAAGTATGGATGAAATCGGTCCATTGGTTCAGGAGGATATGTGGAACATGCATATATACATACATTAAACTACATTTTTATAGTATATAAGGATTATAGTGTCGCCTAATGATGAAAAAAGTTGTAGAACTATTAAAAGTTCTTAAAATTTAAGACAAGTCTGGCTGTAACAGATTTGCTCTAAATGTCTGACAATCCATATGAAGCTGACAGAGAGCAAAGTATTTTAAAATCTCGACTGCGCTGAAAAACAGTGACACAAAATTAAATAGAGGACTGCATGGGGAAAAAATATCACAACAGAATACTCTTATCTGGCCAACTCACAAGTTCAAAGTTAATGGAACGTATCATAATCAAACATACAACTAAAATTTCGTGCCAGAAGTTTTAAATACCGAACTGTTTCCAAAACATCAAATTTTATGCCCATCAGCATCAGATGGCGGGAAAAGAACTCAACCCCATGGCATCCAGTAGACGAATGCCAGAAATCTTACTTCTGCTCCCTTAACTCTGGACGTTCGAAATGACTCAACGTGGGTGGGACGACAGAATGCTGTTACTAATGCATTGACAAAAACATCGCTTATCTCACAAAACAATAGGAGAACGCAAAAGAAACTACCACTCTTGGTGTTCATGAAACACATGGCTGATACCGGCCTGGAGCAATGGGTGGAATTCTTTGCATCAAGCCAGGTGATGGAGCGATACATTCGATTAGACAAACAAATTTTTAATAGGAAAAGCCAAGCAGCATCGCAGCGCCTTGTTCTTTGACTTCACGGTCAGTGCCAGCACAGCACCCTCCGCCCTCACCTGGAGACAGCACTGATTCTGCCCACAGATGCACGAAGCAGCCACAGGCACACTTGCCTGAAAACTGCGCATCTCCTTGGGGAAACGTGCCCCTTCTAATGAGATTCGCTGCCTTCTGCCGACAAAGAGGAACCTGAGACCACACTGTGAGCACACATACTCAGAAAGAAGAACGCTCAAATGTCCAATACTTTCAATAACGTAACTACGAAATAGTAACAAAAAACTAAAACAACATTGCTTAGTGATGATTATAAGTAATGTCACAACTTACACTGTGTAATGTTGCTAAAAGGAGACAAACTGCAAGAAACCATCCCTGAGAGGATAAGAAGCAAAAAAGATCATACGAACCTACGGTCAGAAATGCGTTTCTAAGGAGGTACCCACCTGAAGTGTAGTATTGAATGATTTATCAGAATGAGATTTTCACTCTGCAGCGGAGTGTGCGCTGATATGAAACTTCCTGGCAGATTAAAACTGTGTGCCGCACCGAGACTCGAACTCGGGACCTTTGCCTTTGGCGGGCAAGTGCCGGGAAGTTTTCCACCTGTACTACATTTGTAGCTCTGCATTGATGTTCAAACAAATTTCGGGCTTGCAGCCGGTCGTCGTTCAATGCTTTCCACGATATTTCAGCTGGGCACCTGCCAGTCATCTTCAGGTGAGCTCACACGAAGATGGCCAGTTGAAATATCGTACGAAGTATTGAACGACGACCGCCTGCAAGCCCGAAATTTGTTTGATCAATCAGTTGGCCGGGAAAATTTTAAAATGCACTGATGTTGTCCACGCTGACAGTGTACTCAAACCACGATATGAGGGGGCGTACATCTCACTCCCGATGCCAAGTCTCTCTGATGCGTCACGTACCACAGCAATGAGAAACGATGGTCCGGTATACCGACCAGGAACAGACGAATATTGTCCTTACGTACAGATAGGCAAATGGCAGTGGGCGAGTGGTAGCATGACTGCCGTGACAGTAAACACACCAGAAAGTCTTTTCAATAGTGTTCAATTGTTTGTGTGAGCCAGGCTCATTTACGGCAGTGGGTGACCATAGACACAGGTGCACTGGATGCACACAAGCCTTGAGGCAAGGGATGTTGACCACAGTAGAATGTATCAGCACCAGAAACGTTGTCCGCCTGCACTGGCTAAGTTAGATGATCGTATAGAACATTCTCCATGACAGCGGACACTACCGAAATGAGTAACCTCCACGCAGTTTTCTTGGCGGTCTGACGTACACGCAACCGCAGTGCTGCGTTTTCCGTCATCCGTCCTATTCACAGATGAGGCTAGCTTTAAGAGGAATGGTACCATAGACCTTCACGGCACTGTGGCAGCTAACCGCCAATGCTGGGATGGTTCCTTTGAAAGGTCACGGCCGATTTCCTTCCGAATCCTTCCCTAGCCCGAGCTTGCGCTCCGTCTCTAATGACCTCGTTGTCGATCGGACGTTAAACAGTAACCACCAACTAACCAGCTAACCGCCAGCACTGTTTGAGTCTCGCTGTGCCGGCAGGCATTACTGGCGACCGCCTCGTGGGAGCGGTGATCCTTCCACAGTGGACATCTGTGGGTGACCCTGCCTCCCCCGCTGGAAGACATGTTTTCGATGCTACAGAGGGTAATGTGGCCAGTATATAATGGTGCTGCAACTCGCTGCCACGTTTCAGTGCGAGGTACTCAGTACTCGGGACAGGTCCCTATAGAACACCTCTAAGACTATGCAATATTCGCAGCTAATAGGTCTGGTGGGACTATTGTTAGCTGATCAGCCGGCCGGGGTGGCCGAGACCAGTAGTAGTTTCCGAAGCACATCTGGAGGCATTCTATAATGTGTGGACCTTCAGAGTGTTGATGAAACACAGAAATTGCATCGGGATTGAATACAACTGGCACCATACGGACTTTTCTCCATGAGAGTAATGTCTCAAACTGTCTACGCTTTGATCGATTCCTGGGAGACCAGTAGTAGTTTCCGAAGCAAATCTGGAGGCATTCTGTAATCTTTGGACCTTCAGAGTGTTGATGAAACACAGAAATTGCATCGGGATTGAATACAACAGGCACCATACGGACTTTCCTCCATGGAAGTAATGTCTCAAACTGTCTACGCTTTGATCGATTCGTGGGAAACCAGTAGTAGTTTCCGAAGCACAGCTGGAGGCTTTCTGTAATCTGTGGACGTTCAGAGTGTTAATGAAACACAGAAATTGCATCGGGTTTGAATACAACAGGCACCATGCGGACGTTTCTTCATGGGAGTAATGTCTCAAACTATCTACGCTTTGATCGATTCCTGGGAGACCAGTAGTAGTTTCCGAAGCAAATCTGGAGGCTTTCTGTAATCTGTGGACGTTCAGAGTGTTAATGAAACACAGAAATTGCATCGGGTTTGAATACAACAGGCACCATGCGGACGTTTCTTCATGGGAGTAACGTCTCAAACTATCTACGCTTTGATCGATTCCTGGGAGACCAGTAGCAGTTTCCGAAGCACATCTGGAGGCTTCCTGTAATCTTCAGTCTGGAACCGCGCGACCGCTACGGTCGCAGGTTCGAATCCTGTCTCGGGCATTGATGTGTGTGGTGTCCTTAGGTTAGTTGGGTTTAAGTAGTTCTAAGTTCTCAGGGACTGATGACCTCAGAAGTTAATTCCCATTTGATTTTTTAGCTGATCAGGCGACACAATTCAGTGTCTGTGATTGCTGGACACTGCAGTGTACGCGGCTGTACGAGGCAAGTAGGTGAACTGTTAATCTGGCGCGTGTTCTGCGCCACTTGGCTAATGGAGCTGCGAGTCGCCGTGGTGGAGATATGGCAGGGCCAGCGCCTCCTCGCCGCCTTTTGGCGTTTTGCTTGGGGAATGCGGAGACAGCTGTGTGCGAGCCAAGCCTGGCACATCGGCCTGTGCCACTCAGCGACGCCCTCACAGATACGCCGGTCTGCTTACTACGTTGCTTACCCGGACGCCCGCGGCTTTCCGCGCGTGCAGAAGTCGAGTAAGCCGATTGGATGAGAGTCACTAGTGCTTGATGACGAAACGAGGTGACTCTAAATACTGGCTGCAAGGCTGTCTTTTAGGGGAGCACTTGGAGGAGTGTTTTGGAGGGGTTGGTACTTGGCGACCTGTACGCATGTGATTGGCTTAAAGTTCCACAGCCGGCCACTACAGCAGTGTTGCGACTCGACTGGATCGAGGCACACTGATTTTCGGAGTTTCTCTGCAGAGACAAACTTTTCAGCAAGAACACTCTGATCCGGACCGCGGGAGGGGTAGGACGTGGCGTAAGGACCGGTGTCCCCGTCGGATTAGGGTATTCCAGGCAGAGTTTCGTGGTTTCTGATCCCGACGGTCGGAGTAAGTTGGATTTCGAAGACGTGGCTCGTAAGGGTCTATCGTTCGAGATACGCACCTCGAGATAGAGGCCAGCAGCGCCGACAGCTGCCTGCAGACCAGATCGGAGCCGACAAGTGCCTGTAACGTGTTAGCAGCTCCGCCACGGCAGCCACTCGGACGAGTTACCCTGACACCCACACCGCCGTGCACGTCCGCACTGCGGCTGCAGCGGGACGTGGCGCCCGCCGCTGTGTGACGCTCCGCCACGACGTTACTTCGAGTTGCCAGGGCAACGGACGCCCTACATCTCCACACCCATCGAGCCTTAGCGCCCTCCCCCTCACAAACACAATATACTATAAAAACCCGGTGGGCTGCTATGATTAGCTCTCGTCTGCTGATAGCCTCCGCAAGTGTCATACAAACCACAGAAAGTCGCCGGATGCTCTGAAGGAACTCTCTCTCACACCAAGGCATTTTACAAACTGTATGTTTGTACAGAACCCAGATGACAGATATGAGAGTCAAGCGGGATGAAAGGGAAGAAGTGGTTGGGAAGGGAGCGAGACAGGATTGTAGCCTCTCCCCGATGCTATTCAATCTTTATATTGAACAAGCAGTAAAGGAAACAAAAGACAAATTCGGAGTAGGTATTAAAATCCATGGAGAAGAAATAAAAACTTTCAGGTTCACCGATGACGCTGTAATTCTGTCAGAGACAGCAAAAGACTTGGAAGAGCAGTTGAACGCAATGGACAGTGTCTTGAAAGGAGGGTATAAGACGAACATCAACAAAAGCAAAACGAGGATAATGGAACGTAGTCGAATTAAGTCAGGTGATGCTGAAGGAATTAGGAAATGAGAGGCTTAAAGTAGTAAAGGAGTTTTGCTATTTGGGGAGCAAAATAACTGATGATGGTCGAAGTAGAGAGGATATAAAATGTAGACTGGCAATGGCAAGGAAAGCATTTCTGAAGAAGAGAAATTTGTTAACAGCGAGTATAGATTTAAGTGTCAGGAAGTCGTTTCTGAAAGTATTTGTATGGAGTGTAGCCATGTATGGAAGTGAAACATGGACGATAAATAATTTGGACAAGAAGAGAATGGAAGCTTTCGAAATGTTGTGCTACAGAAGAATGCTGAAGATTATATGGGTAGATCATATAACAAATGAGGTATTGAATAGGATTGGGGAGAAGAAAAGTTTGTGGCACAACTTGACTAGAAGAAGGGATCGAGTAGCATGGAGAGCTGCATCAAACCAGTCTCAGGACTGAAGACCACAACAACAGCAGCAACAACAACAACAACAACAACAACATGTCCCCAGTTGAGAGGGGAGCAGCTATTGCAAAGTTGAGCCACCGGTTGGCCGCTCAGCGAACACACTGGCAACGCTAGTTGCTAGCGCCAGTTGCTCTCTGCCGATACAAACGAACAAAGTGTGAACAATACAGCTGACATCAAAGACTAACGAGAAGACAGAGTACGATATACTTTACACTAACAATTCACCGTGAAAAAAGTTTCGTTCCGGCGCAGCTGTTAATTGCTGGCGAAAAAGGTAAGGGAGCGCTGCTTTTTCTGCAATGTGTAGGCCGTTTTTTAAAGAATACATTCCAAAAATTGAAAATAGCTCGAAACCGATTTTGCTTGCAGGAAAGATTGTTTCAGTGTTTCCTGGAACGCTAGATGGATTCACTCTATTCATTCTCTTGGGATGGGTAAAGTAGTAAGTAAGCATTAAGTGGCGAGTGTTGAACATGTGTTTCGGCCCAAATGGGTGAAGAACTGCGTGACTTGTGTAAATAAGACCCATCTTTGAGCAGCTATTTCCAACTGTACTGCTGTGTACCGAATGGGAAAGGGAGGGATATGAAGAACGGACTGTCGGCTCACGGAGCGTACTATCCAAATCTGGGACAGTCTGCCTGCCACGTCTTCCGACATCTGAAGGTATTAATGCTACCTGGGTCCACTGGCAAGATTACGTAAGTGTATTCAGCACATTATAGCATCCCCAGTGAAATAATACGAAAAGACTTAAAAAAGTATTTATAAAGAAGAGACATTTAAAAATTGAATAATAAATATGTTTTTATCATGTACCCGTAAAATAATAATTTCTCTGTGTAAGTTTCGAGTGCAATGAAATATAACAAAATGATCTAAAGAGACGACAAGATGTGCTCTTTTGTTAATTTTTTAGTCGTCTTCACTTCTTCTCTTGTATTGGTAGCGTGTAGACGGACATCTTGCGAGTGCTGGCAAATGTAAGCAAATTTGTACTAATTAAGCAGATAATATATTGATTTAATATCATTGTGCACTTTTAATTTGTAAGAGGTGATCCCGATTGCATGTCCGCCTTACTTTGAATTAACCTGCATTCAAGTAATTTACAGTTCAACAATCGCAGCGGCCGATGAAGGCAAAGACGCCATTCGTGGCGATATTGACTTATAACAAATTAGCGGAAGCGAAAAACTCGTCCGCTATTAACGTAATATACATTTTTCTCCACAGTCACCCGTCGCTGCTGAAAATACGTAGCTGTAAGATTCTTATTTTCAGTACAACAGCCAAGAGCGACTATAATGCAATGGTTAACGGAGGTAAGAAAAAAATGTGGGGGCCGTAATTGTAATTAATAACTAAAGATTTTTTGCTTTAAAGTGAACTGATTAGTCCAGGAAATTAATATGAAAAGTTTATTCCATTGTTCAACTTATATGCTCATGTTATAAGATTCAGCCCACATCTCGTGGTCGTGCGGTAGCGTTCTCGCTTCCCACGCCCGGGTTCCCGGGTTCGATTCCTTGCGGGGTCAGGGATTTTCTCTGTCTCGTGATGGCTTAGTTCTAGGGGACTGATGACCTAAGATGTTAAGTCCCATAGTGCTCAGAGCCATTTGAACCATTTTTTATAAGATTCAGCTAGTCTAACTTTCATTAAGGTAACAAATAGTTTAAGATTAATATTGTTAAAAAGGAGAACTTCACAAAAGCATTTAATTGTAAATCAAAATTTAATAAAATATTTTGATTAAGGCTCACCACGTAAGTGGGCAACAATCAACATAATAATAATATATTAAATTACTACGGCCGACGGACGCGAGAACACGTTGCACAATCCACTCCAGTGGTGGAAACAAGGCGTTGTCCAAACGGCTGTCACCGAGCTTTGATCTCAAAAAATATAAGCTAACTTTCATCCACAAAAGACAGTTTCTCAGTACCAGTTTTCCCCTTAGTGCGAGCTCAACTTCGAGAAAAGCTATTAAATTCTCTGAAGGCTACTTCGCGTGAAGTTACTTCTGCTGTCTCGCTTTTGAAAGGCGTTCGGCAAATTTGACTAGAGAATCGTCCTTGCGAGCTTACTGGACTGAGGATAAGTGTTGGAACGACCAAATTGGTGAAAGCATCACAAATGAAGGTTGTGTCAAAATACCATTGTGACCAAAGACACTGGAATAAGTAAAATATTTTATGTACTTAAGTATTGTGATAGAAAATGGAAGCATTGCGCAGAAAATAAGCAGAATATCTATGGGAGAAAGATCTTTCGAAAAGGTGGAAGGTTTGTTGACGGCAAAAAGTATTACAGTAACTTTAGGAATTAATTTGCCAAGTCTTTTGTCGGGATTGCAGGGTTACGTAACACTGAATCATGGACAGTTGAAAAAGTTAGGAGAAAGAGTGAGCTGGGCAGTCAAATTAGCGCTGCGAGCACGCTCCACGGGTATCCACGCAGCCGTGCGTTCGCTTCGGGCGCGTCTGTTTCCGTATGCCGGCCGCTGTGCCCGAGCGAGGCCGACGCTGCAAGCGGCCGCGGAACAACACGCCTTTATCGCGAGTAATAGCAATATCATGTTTATGAGGGACCTGTTTAATTATTACGGCCCCGTGTGTGTGTGTGTGTGTGTGTGTGTGTGTGTGTGTGTGTGTGTGCGCGCGCGCTTTCGCCGAGGGCTGTAATTACGGTACTGCTCTGCGTCATGGGTTATGCGAAGCGGGCAGCTTTAATTGCCGAGACATTACTGCTGCTATTAAAATTACAGCATGGTCCGTAGTTACAGTGTTTAGGTTTCTGTCGCTGGACGTGTACTGCGCACATTCGGTTTCACCAGCACCTGCTACATCTGTACTCCTTCAGAGGCAGAGAGAGGAGGGCCAACGGACAATTAAAATTATTTGTTTACTTATCTTGGATAGATTTGAATTATCATGCCAGTTCTGACATCTATCCAGACAGACCACATATTTCATCATTCTCTTCATTACGACGTACCTGTTAAAACAAGCCTTATATCGTACGTAGAATACAACGCATCGAAATGAACTGGTGTCGTTGGTAGCCACAGCTGAGAAAAATATAGTTTATATTCGACTGTGAAGAACAGATCAATAAAGACATCTGATTTACTGTTTGACGGAGAGCGGTGAGCAGACCGACGAACTTACGAGGCTGTCAGAAGAAAGTGCTTCGCATAATTCTTAGTCGCGAGAGGGCACTCAAATGAGCACATTGCGCAGGATAGATTGCTCCAGAGGCGGCAAGCGAGAGCTTGTATTGCGCTTACGATTATGTGAGGTGAGAGGTACTTGGTTTCTCATGTCAGGTACAGGGGTGCGTGCGTGCTGAGGAGCCGTGCGGGGAACACCGTGTCGGATCTGGCGGCAGGCGTCCTAACAGGGCGTAGGAAGCAGTGACACCAGCATAACAGGCTGATGTTGCACAGGTAAAGCTCTCAAACACGAAAGGTTACTTGTAACCCTCTAGATTTTCCACTGCCTGAGCCGTGCTCGATTACATTACGAAAGTGGCGGTTTGGTAGAACGAGAGATTGCAAGAGTTTACGCAGTCGCGGCTCGTGTAAAAGTTTCCACAATATTACAGTGAAAAGCAAAAAAGAGAAAGAAAACTGATTGTGTTTCACTATGTGGTCACGACGCGACTTGATTTTGCTCTGAAGTGCCTTTATTTAAAGCGCTGGGATCAGGTATGTTTTTTGTATGTTTACGACTTCCGTTGTGTTTCTTTACTAACGAATTGACATGTTCCAGATCTTTCTCTCTCCCTGTACGCATCACTGTTCCCAAATAACAAACATGGACAACAAAAAAGTGCATTTCGAACATCACATCCACAGAACCGACTTTTTCATATACTTTTGTACTAAAATTCCTCGTGCATTCGTATACCAGCCTTTTACCTTAGGAGGATAGTTATCCTAATTAAATTGAACATATTATTGTTATGTATATAAACTGAACTGTTTAAATATATATACGTTTTATAATTACACAATGAAGACTGCGAGGAATGAAATAAAACGTAAAAAAATGGTGATACCAGCAAGAATCAAACCCGAGCCACGGCTTGCCAGTCGGTGCGCTAAGCCACTTTTTCTTTTCCGGAAACTTTATTCAACATGCAAACACTTTCACATAATCACATTACGTGTCAGAACAAGAAGCTCATTTCAGAACTAGTTATGTATTCTACAAACATTCACATTTAAGTCTTCGCTATGGATATATGTAGAAATTGTGGATTGAGTAAAATCTTACGTGACACTTGCGTAGAATTCACACTGTAGTTCTTTTAAGGAAGAACGCATATTGTTCGTAAAAACTGGCAATTTGTTGTAGTTTTGTCGTGGGGTATTGATATACAACCAGAAATCTTCTTCGCCCTTGTCCCGTTACGAGAATATGCAGAATATCGTATGTCTCTTCAACTAGTTGACAGTGTTTTCCTTCATTTTTGCATGACTCGGTTTTGTGTTCGGTCTTGCCCCAATTTTTTTTCTGATAGACAGTCATAGATTTTTTCCATTACCACAGACAAATTAATGTTCTACGGTGTCAATTAGATTGCAGATGGCACACACAGCAGAGAATCTGCCAAATGAGTGGATGTCTTCAGTTTGCAGTGAGTTCTCTGTTCAGCACATAGCACCACTTTGCCATTATACTGGCGGCTAAGAGCGGGGCGTGGATATTCTTCCAGATTTTGTCCTTGTTGAAGCTATTGTCCTTTGACATTCCTACATTTATCTAGCATAAAGCTTTTTTACTTTGGTCATACTTTTTAAGGAATTCTCAATCTAGTATCATTATATTAGCTGCGAGGAATTGTTAATATGGCATAGTTCATCGTTCTGGATGTGTTTATGGCCTACTGGAGGGTGATCAGTGGCCGGCGCTGTTTCATTTAATAAAGATGGCGCCCTGTTAGCAGGTGACTTCATCCACTCTTTGTACGTATCACGTGTGTACAGCTCTTGCGCATTATTGTATGCATCTGTAAGGCTTGTTCCGCCATTGTCCGTAGTCAATGTCAGCGTTTCATACTTCAAACATATGTCCGCAGATGACGATGTGATCGATACCGGATGAAAGTCTTTTGGACACACTTTTCGACAGTGGCAGGACTTCTGTGATATAATTTACTTCAGACGTTATGCAGATGTTCATCAAATACACCGTCTGTATTGCATTACCAATCTTTAGGCTGCGATAACGTATATTGGCTCGTATATTACTGAGTATTTTTCTATCATTTCTAGCAACAGCGTGCTGTATATTACGCGCGAGTTATGCTGCAATAGATAGAATATTGTTAATTTCTTTAATTTGTCCTCGAGCGACGGTTTCTAATTCACGACAAATTTTTATCATTCCAGGCTTATTTCCGTTCTGATGTTAGTTCGACCTTGCTTAATATTTGTAGCACTATTTCTATTTAAATGGAGTCCTTTATCAGAAACCCTACATCATCTGCATTCGCCTTGTATACGATGTGCTGCATACGTATTGTTAACGCTCGGAGGTTATTGCTTAGGCTAAAATGTAGAGACTGGACTGCAATGGCAAACAGTACCCTGCACTCTGGCCATTCTTGCCTCACTGATTGGTCTGCTGAGTTGGTCATTTACGATAATTTTGGATGTGACGTTTTGAGGAATTTCTTTGCGATCTCGCTAAAACGATGTGAAAAGTTCATAGCTTGCATAGTGTGGAAGAGGTAGGAGTGGTTTACTGTATGAACCATTTTTCTAAATCCAGCAGTGTCACTGGGCGTTTCATTTTACAGGCTTCAGGGGTCGATGTGATATCGCTGAAGTCACACAGTGTATGATGTTCAGCGCTCTTTCCCCACGCTCAATTCATAGAGTCGTTATGGTGTTCATTATTGAGTTTAGTTTTATAACTGAAAAACATGCAAATATTTTACAATCATAGAGTTAGAGGTCTTAGATTTGCTATTAATTTGCCTGCTAGGTTTCGGAATTAAAACTATTGTTCTTTCTGGAAGTTATTTGGGATGTTATTTCTGGTGTTCATTAATAACTGGCGTTGTTAGGTCAACTGCACCTCAAAAATCCCTCATACTCCACATTTGCGCAATATTTTACATGCACTTTGGAAGAAAAATATATCTGTTGCTGGGAGCAACGTATCACTTATAGTGCCGGAATGGTTGACGGCACATTAAGATTCGAAAAGGAAAAGCTGCGTCCCTTCTCTCAGTTGATTATAGCGCGACATTTCAGCTCTCGGCACTGGTTTTTACTAGTTACAGGAGACAGAGCACTATAAAACACGTTTTCGTCTGTTTTACTTGCATACCAGTTGGCATTCAAAGAGAATGCCATTTCCGGTTCGAACTGAAAAGAAGTGGCATAACTTACGCGATTTGCAGTGTGCTGTAGGTGGCACACTAGCACATGTTTAAACCCGCCACTGAGTTTACATTTGCCATCCGATAAAAATGCGTTCCGAATCTAACGGGAGACATAGAGACGAGCGGTAGTCTTTCTGAATACGGAGACGAAGTTTTTGTCCAGCAAAGTTGCTCATCCAAATAATTTGTTTCCTGATGAAATCTGGCAAAATCTGGCTACAGGGAGATAGTCTTTGAAGGCAGTCAACGTAGGCGTTCCAGAATGAGAATTTCAACGTAGGCGTTACACGAAACTGGGTGGGGCATGAGGGTCACCCGATCCAAGAAAAATTCTCAACTGAAACGGGATGGATGACGTACATAGAAGCAACCTGCATGTTCAGTACGCATCAGCCCAGGTATGCCAAAAGCTGAGACATCGTCAGGAACAACAGGTGGTACAGACACAGAAGAGCGTCAGGCGCCAGCGACTCGCTGTTCTGCATTTTACGAATACTGCAAAAGGAAATGTAACTAAATGAAACGTAAAAATTATTTGCACAAAACAAATAAGTGTTTGTACAACAAATTAAATGTACAGGAGTAAATACACACGATTTCACAATATATGAAATACAGTAAATAGGAGTATTTTGTCATTAGATAGAAAAGCTGCTTTCTTGAACCATTAGTGTAGCACAATTTGGTGAAACTTGCGTACAAAGAAAGGAGCTTTCCCTGCATCTCATTGTCATTGAGATTTTATCTTTCTTAAAGTTTTGGTGACTGTTAGCTGCACTTGTAAAAGATTTCTCTGTATAAAGGCATCATTTGCTGTATAATAGCCAACAAATCAGAAAGTAAAACAAAATTTTCTGTTAAGAATTTCCTACTCATTGCTGAGTACTGAAGAAACAATAATTGCATATATCTTCATGGAATTTTTATCTGATTATAGCAGTGACTTAACTAGTAAGCTGTTACCTTCTTGATATAAAGAAGTGGCTGACAGAAAAATAGTTCTGTAGACGTAATCTGTAATTATCATGTAGTTTGTTTGCAAACACATGCACAATGGCGGCTCTGTTTCAGCGAAAACTACAGACCTACATTTCAAAACAAAAGCATCAATATAATAATTGAATCGATATTATATTAGCTTTTCTGAACAGTTCGTTTTCTTAAAAAACATTCTTGCAGGTCATTATAATCATAAATCCAGCCACTGAACTCCGATTTCAACAGATACTAAGCTACTAATAAAATGTTACATTATAATTAATAATATTATTAGGATGAGCCAAAACCAGGAGATGAACACTTTTTTTCTCATTACAGAGAAAATAAAGCAATCTGTAGCCTAATTTGACGTCACAAAAAACAACACGCTATTTTTTTGTGCATCCTCATTGAAGAAAATAGATTTGCATACACCACTGCACTCAAAGAACGTAGCTCTCGCTGCAATCTTTCACAACGGTGACTATAAACATCGACGACTGAACTAGCTGCAGCATGTCATTGTTTTCCGAGCACTATTTCTTGGCATGAGCGAATGCGGCAGCAAACCTGTTGAAGACCTGCTTTTACTCTCCTCGGATTTTGAATGGATAACCTTTAACTTAAAATAGGAATACTACTTTGATCCGGTGCTGAAAATCAGAAGGGTAGATCACATAACTAATGAGGAAGTATTGAATAGGATTGGGGAGAAGAGAAGTTTGTGGCACAACTTGACCAGAAGAAGGGATCGGTTGGTAGGACATGTTCTGAGGCATCGAGGGATCACCAATTTAGTATTGGAGGGCAGCGTGGAGGGTAAAAATCGTAGATGGAGACCAAGAGATGAATACACTAAGCAGATTCAGAAGGATGTAGGTTGCACTAGGTACTGGGAGATGAAGAAGCTTGCACAGGATAGAGTAGCATGGAGAGCTGCATCAAACCAGTCTCGGGGCTGAAGACAACAACAACAACAACAACAACAACAACAAATTTGATCCGGAAAACTTAAAAATATGTAGTGATAAATTATTCTTTAATTCGATCCCGCATGTCACCTGTGCATATGATGATGATTATTACTATTGGTTTGTGGGGAGCTCAACTGCTCGGTCATCAGCGCCCGTACGAAGTCATTTTTTTTTTTTGTGTTCCACACTAATCGTGAAAATAATCGGGTGATTGATTCACTGTTATATGATCACGCAAACTTCAGAATATTTATATTAAAAATGGAAGGAATGAAATACGAGTATTTCCTCAGGAAATGTGGAATTTGGTTCCGACAAATAATTATCTGAAGGCATATGATGCATTTCTTTATTTTAAATGAGTTACACAGTTGAAGTGCGATGTAGATATAAATCCGTTTATTTTCATTAACGTCATTCGCGGAAAGAATATTGTTACTGCTCAGAGGACTACTATGAAATTATGTGCAACATACCGAAGGACACAATGGCCTACATAAGAAGAATCTCACATTTGATGTACGACACATTCTTATGGGAAAATTTTAAACTGAAAAACTGCATATCTCATGGTATCCCATTTTATTCATTTAATATTTTTCTGGATAGTTTTCTTCATGTCGATTACGTTAGAATTTTTAATGTTTGAAATCGGTTGATATTTGGCTGAGGAATTAACGATAGTCGAACTATTCAGCAGAGGTGCTTGTGGGAAATACTTCGTAACTTCTGTCTGTAGGGTGGCCAGTGACTAACTGAGTATCGCTAAGCAACCTGGCCAGAAGGTCACACCGCGCTATGAAACCGCAATTCCCAGGATTGCTGTAGCAGCTGGAACTAGTTCAGGACACCGCTAACAGATGTCTCATTTTTGCTATCGAATCAACTTCGGCCCTCAAATACAAACTACATGTACGATATCTGAAGATTGTTTCCTTGCCGTGTGTGGCCCAGCTGAATGGCTGTGGGGTTGGTTCGGCCGGCGGGTGTTGTTGTTATCTCCTATCGTCGTCCACTGGTCGAGCTCATCAAGAAGCAGACGACCGCGTGTCAACACTGACAAAGATGCAGCAGAAGAAGATGGGTGGATGACTGTCCAACGGAGACGTTCTGAAAAAAAACCGGTAGCGTGAAATTAAATGAAGAGAGTAACATCAGAAAAAAGCCCACCAAGTTTCCTTTCAAACACGATGGAAGGTTTTGCTGAAATTTTGTATCATTTTCTGACTCAAATTATTTTTTTAAATTAATTCAAGTGCGGTCAAAATGCGCATTATTTTCAACTAAATTTTATGACATTCTGTGTGGATTTTAATTATAAATGAAGAAACTTCTGTAACTGTTTTTAATTAATTGTAGTGTGCTGAAAATTGCCTTTGATTTTTATATATAGTAGTAAGGGGTTACCTTGAGTGCACTTGGGATGTTTTAAATTCACAACCTTTCCTATGTATTAATTAAATATTGTATATCGTATTTATAAAGATTTTCGGTACGAAGATCTTCGACTTTTTATCTTATAAAAAAACCTTCGTACCGAAAATTTTTAAAATATAATTACTTCGTAAAAAGGTTGTGCATTAAAACATGCCAAGTGTGCTCAGTGTGCCCTCATACTAGCCCCAAGTGATTAGAAAAAAACGCAGGGGCCCCACTAAGAAGAAGGGTAGAACAACAGACCTGCAAAAGTACAGGCCAATATACCTGAATTCGGTTTGCTGTAGAAACCTTCAATATATTCTCAGTTCGAATATAATGAACTTTATTGAGAGTAAGAAGCTTATGTCCACGAATCAGCATGGTTTTACAAAGCATCGCTCGTACGAAACTCAGCTTGGCCTTTTCTCACACGATACACTGCTAACTATGGATGAAGGGCAACAGTCGCATGCCATATTCCTAGATTTCCGAAAGGCGCCTGAGACGGTGCCTCATGGTAGGCTGTTACCTAAGTTACGAACATATGGTATAAATTAACAGATACGTGAGTAGCTGGAAGACTTCTTAAAGTAACAGAGCCCAGTATGTTGACCTCAACGGCGAGTGTTGATCAGGAAAGTGAGTACTGTCAGGATCGCTATTGTTCTCTACTCACATAAATGCTTTGGCGGAATGCGTGGGCTGCAATCTCTTGTTTTCTACTGATGATGCTGTGGTGTACGATAAGGTGTTCTTAGTTGAGTGACTATAGGAAGATACAAGACAACTGAGTCATAATTTCTAATTGGTGTGATGAATTGCAGCTGCCTGTAAATGTGGAAATACGTGAGTTAGTGGGTATGAGTAGGAAGAACAAAGCTGCTGTCTTTCTCCTGGGCATTTGACATCCTCAGCACATTCAAAGGCACTGGTTAATATGGAAATTATCTTTAAAAGCAAAGGGTGCGGTTTCTGTTGTATCCTCGTCAATGTATGCAAACGGAGCTGGCGCCCACACAGTTTAAGACTGGAGCCACGGGCGGCACTTTGAAGTTGGCCGCCAGCCACGAGCGAGGCCCAATCAGCAAGCTGCGCGCTGCCGCCTTTGAAACAGACTTCCTCGTTGTGGTAAGCGGAGGCCACAGGCAGCAACGGGGTTCAGGTTCGGCGTTGGCCGACGGCAGCTCTAGTGCGGAGTTGCGGGGTTCCAGTTTCTAGTGGAGATCAGTCGGCGAGACTCAGCCTACAAGTGGAGTCGCCCATAGCCTTCGCATTGGGATAAGTGTTTGCTACAGTGATTGACAGTGTTTAGCCCATGACGGACAGTCTTCTTAACACTGCATTCAGTAACGCACACGTTGACACCCCTGTGCTTAGTTGTACTTGTCCACAAGCACGTCCAATGAGATGCTGTACAACTTAAGTATCGCAGCTCGGTAAAGTGTATATGTGTGGGTCAGTATCTTGTTTTCACCGCCACAGTCCCTCCACCCACGTCGGAGCATCTACACCCAATACAACGTGTGCGAGTCGCTCTACCCAGACGACACGTAGACATCACTGTCAAAATGCAAAAATGAATCCGGCGCTCGCGAAAGAGATCGCTGTCACTCGATATCGATTCGCATACGCTAGGCAAGGGACGTTTGCGAGAGCAGACTACAACTTCTCACCAGATGGTGAATCTTTGTACTGCGAGAGCCGACGCCCCTGCAGTGCACGTGTTTCGTAGGCAGAGAATGAAATGGAAATTCAGTTTTATCTCTCCTTCCGCACGAAATGTTTTCTCATAAAGCACGATTTTGTACGGCACATTTCGTCAGTTCCGCTCGCAAAGAGGCAATTCCCTTCCTAAATGATATGATTCTGATGTGGGGTATTGCAATTTCAAGGAAAGCGCTGCGACTGAAAGAGAAGAGAAATTTCCAGATTTCTGGATACGCCAGTCAAAAAGTACAGTGCCACACGCCATCCTCGCTTAGTCCTTAGAGAACAACAACACTGGAAAGAATTGACACATTTCTGTTGTTTTAATATGAGTTTCAACAACAGTGATAATACAAGCGGTTGCACGACGAATGAAATAACATAGGCATGGATATACCACTTTAAAGGAAAGGTAGCGAACTATGGCACAAAATAAATCGTTAGGCTTATGTACCATGCACATTACAGTTATTAATGAGACATTATAGACTGAAATGGCTCCACACACTGTCTGTGACCAGCCTGCCCTGTTGCACAGTTACCGTATTTAATCTGCAGCTGACTAGAAACACACCGCTACATTCCACGTCTCGTGAATGAATGGAACTCGCCGAGTCCTCTCCCATCCATGTGGACAAGATTCCCCCAGACGGACTCACGTCGAGGAGGTTAGCACCCCTTATCGGTGTATAGTAACAGATTTGAATGTGTTGTGATGAAATAGCACAGCGTTAAGAAGAACAAGAAAAGGGTGACTTTTCTGCATGATGGAGCTCCAGACGGATGGAGTTCGAATCATTTTACATAAATCAACCAAGCTATCGACTGTATTGTCCTAGAGTCCAGGATGAGTACCTGAAAGAACCTGCACTCCTAAGGCTACAACGTTCCGCACTTAAAACAGGCTATAATGTTAGATCCCTTGTGTTTCTGACCTATTAATCGTGCGGAATGCAGTTCTGTTAATATTCCATTGTAAGAAAATGATATACATCGTTCTCGCAGGTTTCACTACGATAAACTACGCTAACAAACAGTAAAACACTGGCTCTGTGTGATATATGGACAATATAGATTTCCAGAGATGTACGACCATCCACTGTCCACATCCAATCATGGTTCAGAAACTATACTATGCCCACATCAGTTCTATATAAAATGATAGTTAATAACTGAGAACGCCTCTTACAAGAAAACAGATAAACACATAGCAGCGGTGTCTGACTTGTGACATTACAAGTCTTGCCACCACTAACTCTGTAAACAGCACATCTGTCAAGAAGATGTATACACAAGGATTGGCAGTGTCTCACAAACACCTATCGCTAACTTAGTTATGAAACTGAAGGATCGATTTTACTCTCAACATGAGACAGGCGAGTGGAGTGCATCTCACAAATCTTCGTTCGTTTAGAGGAACTTGTCACGGTTCATCACATGTGAGATGGAAGTCCACTCATGGCCGAGAGATTTTCTGTTAACGATCGCAAGTAGACAGTGTTCTAAGACAAACACAGAACAAGTGGTTGTATACAACTTGAGCGCCGGCTATGTCATGCGACTGATGTATCCTGACAGATCAGCGGAAAAATTGGGAAAATCACCTGCGCCAATATATCCATCCCACTCTAGAATGCATCTCCAGTCTGCCATTAACTCGTACCTTGTTACAGCTCTATCTCAATCGACCACCCCCTCCATTCGCTGTTATCCTTTAACGCAGATGCAAGTAAGTTTAGAGGCAGATGGTCCTCTGTCTTCCTAAAAAACGTTAATACAGTAGTCAACTAGCATGTACCACTGTTACCTCAATAGACGTAAAGTTGAATGAGGCCTCAATGGAAGAAAAAGTGACTGTCAATGGGCTGTTAGTGGTGCAATAGTTAAGGGGAGGGTGTGCGTGAGGGTGGGGGGGGGGGGGGGGGGACATGGAGCAGAACAGCAAGATAAGTGCAGAACACTAGGTTAATTTGTATAATTTTTATGTAAAACACAGTGCAATAGTTTAAGGGTGTGAGTGACAAAGAAGACATCGTCAGAAATGGCGTTCTAAAGCATGTGAAATTCAAAAAGTGTACCAGGAAATGGTGGGATGACATAACTAATTACTTAATTTGGTAGAATAGTTTAAGGAAATGGGGTGACATGGGAAACCACTTAACAGAACAATAGGTTAAGTGCTGACAAAGGGCCAAACATTACGTTAAGACACCTCGAGTACAGTGCCAAACATTAGGATATGCAACACGGTTGTTCCAAGACCTTCATGTTTCCAAACAGCAGAGAATGATGAGCAAGAGGAATCCAACCCCCACAAACTGATTTTTTTATAAATAAACTATACACCCTTGAATTTCCTGTTATGAGACCCTCCCTCTCCACCACCGCCATCTTGGATTACACCACAGAGCAGACGACAGCATTCTCTGGTGCTTGTACTTTGTACTAGACCCGGACCTCACTGCGAACACACTGTTTTCTGCCATATTGGATAACGGTACTTGCGTCATCGGCTGACGTCATGACTGCCATGTTGGATTACGTCATGGATGAGAGTGCCCTCTGGTGGCGGTACTGTGTACTTGGTCAGTTGGAGTCTGTACCTCGTTGTGAATACACTGGATGGTGATACTGCCTCTAATTGTTTAAATAAATACTGGTGCATACAAAACAATAAAGACTTATGTCCAGCACAGGTCGGGACCTCCCCCACGCCATTTCCTAGGAGGAGGTGGCGGTCAGGTGACTTAGGTTAGTGGAGGTAGCCCAAGGGTCCTTTCTTTCCCTCTATTTTCTTAGGTTAGTGAAGATGGCCCAAATTACCCTTCTTTACTGCCAGAATTCAAACTTCCCGCCAATTCCTGGGAAGGGGAGGCAGTCGGATGACTTCAGTTAGTGGAGGTGGCCCAATTGACCTATTTTACCGCCATTTTTCTAAGTAGAAGTTGCATTATCCTGATGGAATTTGAACTTCCCTCCATTCTCTGGGAGAGATGTTAGGTTAGTGGAGGCAACGCAATTGACCTATCTTCCCACCAAAATTCAAACTTCCCACCAAAATCAGCCATCTTGAATGACGTCATGGTCGCCATCTTCAATGACGTCATGGTTGCCATCTTCAATGACGTCATGCATTTTTTGCCATGTCTACACGACGCAATCTTGGATATCTCCGCCATCTTGGATGCATCTGGCAAGAACGCAAAGTGCGCCAGAAATCGCCTTGCCGCAATACTTCCATTGATTACTTTACCTTCTCGCGCCTGTTAAATTACTTATAAGAATATCACACTGAAAGACATGATGAGATAATGTGTTGTGGCAGACAAGAAATGCTTAGTGATTCATGTACAGACTACACTTAATTAGCAGAAACAGTTGTGAAGTTCAGAACCGAAAGCCATCAGTATGTGACCATCGGTTACATTCAAAACCACGAAAGGAAGTGACGAAGAAAGGGAGGATTCAATGTCTCTGTTTAAGAATGCTTGTGTGAAAATTGTGAAGTACATTACACAGGGAGCACTAAATGTGATTGTTCAGTGAATATGTAGAGGTTGTAATATTGTTGCATTAATTTGATGTGAAAGCGGTGCTGATATTCAAGACCATAAACGTGGGTTAAAAGCTGTGAGCTATCTGAGGAAGTTAACGTTGCATTACTGAGCAACTGTTTCACCAGGTATCCAGTCTAGCTTACCAAATTTCCAACCAGACGAACATTAATTATAATATTTTAATAGTCATATGAAAGCCGGTGATACATATATAAAAAAGAGAATTTAAATAAAAATAAATAAATCAGTTTATATTTGGAAATTTATTTTAACATTGATCATTGAAATTTCAGCATATTAAACTTGAGTCATAACGAAGCTGGTGCCTTATTTAGGATTGTGAAAATGTGAGTTTGTAATCTTGCGGAACACATCAAATACGGAGCCAAGATTGTGAGACTGCATACAACACTACATTCATAAAATAACACATGAAGAACATTGAAACATATGTAAGAGGAAATTAACCACAACCAACCGATTCAATTTTCACCCAAAGAAGTAACTTTCGTAGCGCAATCCTGTCCGTCATGTATACTAAATTCATACTAACTCTCTGTGAAATCTTCCCTAAAAGAATAGCTGAGAGCTACTTTGATGATTACACCACATGCTTCACGTAGTTATCTTGGTTTACACAAAGAGTAACTCCACAATAATTTTGATAATTAAAATAAATTAGATCGAAAAGCAATTTACAAAAGAAAAACCTCGAACTGGTTACTATCGTCTTACTATTAACCTGATGGGTCAAACAATTGTATAAGCACGTGGTACTGGTCTCACGAAGTACACCCCCGTGGGTTGAACATAAAGAAAAGTTGCTATATTGAAAAATATTGTTAAGGCGAGACGTTATAATCTCACGCACATTCGCATTTAAGATTGATGATCTTAGAGTTACTGATCAACACGTGGTTCCACTTTACTCACAAAGTAGTGACAAAGCAACTACCGTAAAAATATTCTGAAGTTCACACTCGAAATACACTGCGTTGCAATTTAAGATAACATTAGATATTTTAGAGCTAAAACCTGAAATAAAGGTGATTAAATTTTCAGTTAGGCTGAACTTAAGAAATCCATTGTCCTGCGGACTTAGCAGACACGCGCTTAGCCGGAGATCTTACGACTTCAGACGCTCGCCCCGGACAGACTGACCTGCGCTCCTACCGAGCGTGCTTCCCGATACAAAACGGAAGTGACCAGAGAGGCAGCTTCCTATACCAACATGACAAGGAACGGACAGAACCATTAAAAGGATAGAAACCTCTTTGCTTTTAGAAAGCGTAGCTACCTGTTCCGACGTTGGTCCTACTGTTCTCTAGCAGACAGGCTTGTCTGCTACCATCCAGCAAGCAACTAGAAATACATTTGCTCATTCATCCTCTCACACAGAAGGGAAGGGGAATGACAGTATCTTATCATATACAGTATATAAAAGAAAGCGGATGTAAGTTCCGTATGAGACTGTGTGACATGAATTGCATATAAACTGTGTTTTAAAGTGTAGTAGTGTGACAGATCGTTCTTGTTTATGTGTAAAAGTAACACGTTCCACTACTCAGTCCCCTCGCAGATAGTCAGAAACGCCACAATAAATTTAGAAGAGGAATTTATGCCGTAAATGACAACAGATTTAAGAAATTAACACGAAAGGAATCCAACAGAGACCTTTCAAGGTATCCATTAACTATTCTGAAATGTCTGCAATGGTAAATGAGGAGATGACAGCAGGGAAGAACCACAAACGAAAACAATCGTAGCACAAATAAAACGAAACTGAAACGTAAATATGGTGGGTACAGAAGCTATATTTCATCAGTTAATGTGGAGGATGGGATAGCTATTCATTACATAAAGAAAATTTTAGAAGCATCCCAAGAGTTGTATAAATGTTTGTATAGTTTAGGACATGGATCAGCCCTTCAGATCGTTGATGGTAAAAATAATGAGCTTCTGAAAGTAATATCAGGTGAGCAGTATGAATCGATTTGCGGTATGAAGAGGAAGAGGGAGGAGGTGCCTGGAATTGATGGCTTTTCAGTACGCAAAGTAATACAACAGAAGTGTGAAGTGTGTGTAGCACATGCACTACTTAAAAAGTAACGAATGGGTTTATAGGATGGAGAAATTACCACTGTGCCTGAGAAAGTTATTTACTCAATTTCAGCAAAAACTCTGTGCTAACAGTATTTGATAAACAAGCCATTGGTGCCGCCCATGATAGCCTGCAAACGAACATACGTTTATCTTGGCAATCCCAAATGACTTTTTGTCCAGAAGCAATATAAAAAAATGCATCAAACAAATGTTTAACTACCAGGATGACATTAACCGGAATTATTGCCTTTCTTGTAACTTTGCTACGAGGATACGAACTATAGTATGCCTTTTTTTAAATATCACTATTTTTTCCTTGGTGGTTCTATTCTTCTTCTCAAGATCTGTTCAGAAAAGGAACGTATCACAGCGTACTGCTCAAGTAAACATGACGTCATTAGAAACGTAATAAAAAAACTGACTTTGGCTTCCCTGTGCTGCTACACCGTCCTGGTTGTACCCGGGTAACATGACTAGTCCAACTGTGGAGCTGACGGCAAAGAAATGGAAACACAAGGAAAGTGCACTCTGGTGAGTTAGGAAACTATCTTCAGGTGAAAGTTTGTGAGCAAGAAAGTACACCGCACGCCAATGAAGAGAAGGTGGCATTGTTATTTATCTAAACAGAATGTTAGTTACGTAACGAAATAGATAGCAACCAGCTGGAATGAAATAAATTTAATTTCCTTACCGGTTTAGAATACTTAGTGCCTTATCAGAAAAGCGAGTATGCAGTCGCAACGCCCTCTTTTTAATTTCTCTTATGTAGCTGGTTATTTATTATGTTACGTACAACTACAGTTGCTGAGGATGGATAAAATACCAGAATATAGGTTAGCTATACTGTTTTCTTATTTACGAGACATGTACACGTAGTACAACAATTTGATATTTTTAACCGATACTTTGAGCACAGTGAAGGCAGTGCTTGATCAACAACTATATCACAGCCACTTTTCTTTTGTTGTGGTTCGAAGTATGCGTAGTGCTTCTCAGGCAGAGCACCTCTACAGAGAGCTGTGTTCTGACAAGAACACCCCGTCCTGGCGATGTTTTCTGGTCGGGCTATTACGCTCCAGCAAACGATAAGTTTCACCGCAAACCCGTGCAATCGTATAACTCGCACAGACCAGCCCGGCGACGTAATTGTTCTCGTTTCTGTTGCCACATCACCCGTTCGCCCTTATCACGTCCTCTTACACCAAGCATCGCCCATGCTATTTTTGACGATGAATATTCCTTCTCAAGCAAAGGACAGGTAAATGTAAGGCACATGAACGATCGGTCCAGCGGAATCTCACGATAACTTAAATAATTGGAACATGAGCGCTAATGTCCAGCGCGTGATACTTTGACTACAGTTATTGGCCTTTATTTCATCAGTGGTAACCTAAGTGGAGCGTATGCCAACTTCTCACACACATCCTTTCTCGTCTTCTGGATGCCTACCATTTATTGGAATGTTATTTGAGTTGTAACGGTTTGCCATCGTTCGTGCCATTTGGCACCAACAGCAGGAGGCCACAATAATAGTGAGACACAACCATGATGGATCTCCAGCACGTAGTTTCTTGCATGCAGCTCGTGTAATTATTTGATGAACCTTCTGTCAGGAGCTTAAATGTGTAGATGACCCAAGATATCCCACCAAACTTTTTTTTCCTTAGAGGGTACATGAAAGACGTTCTGTATCGCAATATTGTGACAACTCCACAGAACCTGCAGGAACGCACTGTGATTGCACGAAATTTACTTCAGCTAGCAACACTGGGACGCATGGACCTGTGTACCACTGCCTGAAAAATTAAAAAAAAAGCAGAAAAATTAAATAAAAGAATCGTAAGAGCCAATAGAATAGAGTATTATATCCAAAGGAGCAAGTGGGTTTATTCAGAGACTTTCTAACGAATGTCCCTTTTGTTTCATAACTATCATATAAACCCAACGCATGTATTGTTAACGTCTTTCGCGTCTTTTAGTCTCCAGCGTCTGTGAATCTTTAGCGTCTGTGAGTCTTTGTGTCAAAGATTTTAGTGTTCGAGGTTTTAGCGTTATAGTTCTGAACATTCGCGCCGCTGCGTGAAATAGTTAACCTCACTGGAAGCCTGGCTAATTAAAAGTAAATTTCTTTGCCTTTCGATTATAGACGTTTATAATCGGGCCCAGGTATGAGTATCCTTCATATCAAATAAACTGTGTTAAATGAACCCTGTGACTTCAAGGAATTAATTCGGTGTACATATGTTACGCAAACTCAAAGATATCAATTCATTTTGAAACATGAAGCGGCCGCCTAGTAACTGTTAATAGGCATCTCTGGCGACAACCACTAAACAACGCAGCTAGCTTGTGGTAATAACTTGAATTTAAACATTTTTATCAACAAATATTGACTTCAATTATACACAGTGTTGTGTCGCGCCGGCCAGAGTAGCCGAGCGGTTCTAGGCGCTACACTATGGGACTTAACTTCTGAGGTCATCAGTCCCCTAGACTTAGAACTACTTAAACCCAACTAACCTAAGGACATCACACACATCCTTGCCCGAGGCAGGATTCGAACCTGCGACCGTAGCGGTCGCGTGGTTTCAGACTGTAGCGCCTAGAACTGCTCGGCCACTCAGGCAGGCACTGAAATATGCTTTTGTAATTTATACAGTGCACTGAATGACCATTCCTTAGTGTCCCTTAGAAGTAGTAAAATATTTCTAAAAATTGGATCCTATGTGTCTTTTGTCTAAATGTCTATTTTTCAGTTCCATGGTGGAACACTCAAATCAGATTACGAAATTCAGAATCTAATATGGTGTCGAGATCATAATACACTTTATAACATCCATGCAAGTACCACGACAAAATTCTAATCCTGTGTGAGTCTAGTCGTCTATAGTACAAGATGTTCATGACTGTGTTCTAGGAACAGTAGTGTTTATAAATTTTATGTTTTTATTTTTTATGAACTTCAATAAAGTATGATGACTGATAAATCAATGTGACACTTAAGTCTCTCAACTTTTGCATCCTTATTAAATCTCCTTGTATATTACTTTCCATAATCATTCAATCTATGGATACGATGCATAACAGTTAACAAAACCAAGTTCAGTTATTAAGAATGAATCACTGTTTTGATACAGTGCATGGTTCATGATTTACTTTTTGCTTATACAAAACATATAATATAAAATGTGACTGATAAATCAATAACGTCATTGCCAGAACGGAATGTTTGTGAAGCGCTCTTGGGATACGACATCACAGAACACCTTTAGCTCCTGAAGATCACGATAATTTCCTTTGGCAATCGACAGCAGTCCTGAAACAACGGATACGTGAATTCCTATTAGGATAGTACCTTGTTCTTGTTCTTGTTGTTGTTGTTGTTGTTGTTGTTGTTGTTGTTGCTGTGGTAGTCTTCAGTCCTGAGACTGGTTTGATGCAGCTCTCCATGCTACTCTATCCTGTGCAAGGATAGAAGGATGTAGGTTGCAGTAGGTACTGGGAGATGAAGATCTCCCAGTACCTACTGCAACCTGCATCCTTCTGAATTTGCTTAATGTATTCATCTCTTGGTCTCCCTCTACGATTTTTACCCTCCACGCTGCCCTCCAATATTAAATTGGTGATCCCTTGATGCCTAAGAACATGTCCTACCAACCGACCCCTTCTTCTTGTAAAGTTGTGCCATAAACTTCTTTTCTCTCCAATCCTGTTCAATACTTCCTCATTAGTTATGTGATCTACCCATATAATCTTCAGCATTCTTCTGTAGCACCACATTTCGAAAGCTTCTATTCTCTTCTTGTCCAAATTATTTATCGTCCATGTTTCACTTCCATACAAGGCTACACTCCATACAAATACTTTCAGAAACGACTTCCTGACAGTTAAATCTATACTCGATGTCAACAAATTTCTCTTCTTCAGAAATGCTTTCCTTGCCATTGCCAGTCTACATTTTATATCCTCTCTACTGCGACCATCATCAGTTATTTTGCTCCCCAAACAGCAAAACACCTTTACTACTTTAAGCCTCTCATTTCCTAATTCCTTCAGCATCACCCGACTTAATTCGACTACGTTCCATTATCCTCGTTTTGCTTTTGTTGATGTTCGTCTTATACCCTCCTTTCAAGACACTGTCCATTGCGTTCAACTGCTCTTCCAAGTCTTTTGCTATCTCTGAGAGAATTACAGCGCCATCGGCGAACCTGAAAGTTTTTATTTCTTCTCCATGGATTTTAATATCTACTCCGAATTTGTCTTTTGTTTCCTTTACTGCTTGTTCAATATAAAGATTGAATAACATCGGGGAGAGACTACAAACCTGTCCTACTCCCTTCCCAACCACTGCTTCCCTTTCATGTCCCTCGATTCTTAGAACTGCCATCTGGTTTCTGTACAAATTGTAAATAGCCTTTCGCTCCCTGTATTTTACCCCTGCCACCTTTAGAATTTGAAAGAGAGTATTTCAGTCAACATTGTCAAAAACTTTCTGTAAGTCTACAAATGCTAGAAACGTAGGTTTGACTTTCCTTAATCTTTCTTCTAAGGTAAGTCGTGAGGTCAGTATTGACTCACGTGTTCCAGTATTTCTACGGAATCCAAACTGATCTTCCCCGAGGTCGGCTTCGACTAGTTCTTCCATTCGTCTGTAAAGAATTCGTGTTAGTATTTTGCAACTATGGCTTATTAAACTGATTGTTCGGTAATTTTCACATCTGTCTATACCTGCTTTCTTTGGGATTGGAATTAATATATTCTTCTTGAAGTCTGGGGGTATTTCGCCTGTCTCATACATCTTGCTCACCAGATGGTAGAGTTTTGTCAGTACTGGCTCTCCCAAGGCTGTCAACGGAGCTTTGTTGCGACTCAGGTCTTTCAATGCTGTGTCAAACTCTTCACGCAGTATCGTATCTAACATTTCATCTTGATCTACATCCTCTTCCGTTTCCATAATATTGTCCTCAAGTACATCGCCCTTGTGTAGATGCTCTATGTACTCCTTCCACCTTTGTGCTTTCCCTTCTTTGCTTACAACTGGGTTTCCATCTGAGCTCTTGATGTTCATACAAGTGGTTCTCTTACTTCCAAAGGTCTCTTTAATTTTCCTGTAGGCAGTATCTATCTTACACCTAGTGAGATAAGCCTCTACATCCTTACATTTGTCCTCTAGCTATCCCTGCTTAGCCATTTTGCACTTCCTATCGATCTCATTTTTGAGACGTTTGTATTCCTTTTTGCCTGCTTCATTTATTGCATTTTTATATTTTCTCCTTTCATTAATTAAATTGAGTATTTCTTCTGTTACCCAAGGATTTCTACTAGCCCTCGTCTTTTTACCTACTTGATCCTCTGCTGCCTTCACTACTTCATCCCTCAAAGCTACCCATTCTTCGTCTACTGTATTTATTTCCCTCATTCTAACAATTGTTCCCTTATGCACTCCCTGAAACTCTGTACAACCTCCGATTCTTTCAGTTTATCCACGTCCCATCTTCTTAAATTCCCACCTTTTTGCAGTTTCTTCAGTTTTAATCTACAGGTCATAACCAATAGATTGTGGTCAGAGTCCACATCTGCCCCTGGAAATGTCTTGCAATTTAAAACCTGTTTCCTAAATCTCTGTCTTACAATTATATAATCTATCTGATACCTTTAAGTATCTCCAAGGTTCTTCCATGTATACAACCTTCTTTCATGATTCTTAAACCAAGTGTTAGTTGTGACTAAGTTGGGCTCTGTGCAAAATTCTACCAGGCGGCTTCGTCTTTCATTTCTTAGCCTCAATCCATATCCACCTACTACGTTTCCTTCTCTCCCTTTTCCTACACTTGAATTCCAGTCACCCATGACTATTAAATTTTCATCTCCCTTCACTATCTGAATAATTTCTTTTATTTCATCATACATTTCTTCAATTTCTTCGTCATCTGCAGAGCTAGTTGGCATATAAACTTGTACTACTGTAGTAGGTGTGGGCTTCGTATCTATCTTGGCCACAATAATGCGTTCACTATGCTGTTTGTAGTAGCTTACCCGCATTCCTATTTTCCTATTCATTATTAAACCTACTCCTGCATTACCCCTATTTGGTTTTGTGTTTATAACCCAAATGTCTTGTTCCTCATGCCACCGACCTTCACTAATTCCCACTATATGTAACTTTAACCTGTCCATTTCCCTTTTTAATTTTTCTAACCTACCTGCCTGATTAAGCGATCCGACATTCGACGCTCCGATCCGTAGAACGCCAGTTTTCTTTCTCCTGATAAAGACATCCTCTTGAGTAGTCGCAGCCCGGAGATCCGAATGGGGGACTATTTTACCTCCGGAATATTTTACCCAAGAGGACGCCATCATCATTTAATCATACAGTAAAGCTGCATGCCCTTCTTCAGGAACTACACGTTTGACCGGCCTCTCAACAGATACCCCTCCGTTGTGGTTGTACCTACGGTACGGCTATCTGTGTCGCTGAGGCACGCAAGCCTCCCCACCAATGGCAAGGTCCATGGTTCATGGGGAGGGGGGGGGGGGGGGAGGACAGTACCTTGTATACGTTTATTATTGTAAAAAAAGAACTGCTATTAAATTTATTTATCTGCGACTGAATTCTTTCGTAGCTTACCTTTGTAATAGGAGGATGGGAACAAAAACTCTCCATCTGCAACCTCTGGCTCCTCTACCATTCGTTCCGCAGTAGTACTGATAACTGATGTGATGCAAGGTCCAGTGTAAGTTTAAAAATACGTGATGAGCCTTGGATTATGACGTTATACCTTCATCTCCTTAATAATCCGTGATGGAAATGGGCATTTTGGTCGGTATTTTAGTTGCAAGAAATTTATCCACTCACGTATCATCGAGCCATCTACTCCAGTAGTCTTAAAAGGAGAGTCTTAAAAACAGTCTAAGGGCGGTGCGTTTATTTTAAAAAAATGTTATATAGTTGTCGCTCAGCAACGTAAAAAACAACATATGGATTTGTTTGGTGAGCATCTTGCTTCGTCTTATGACGCACTTGTTCTCAGTGGTTAAGCATATCCACTTCCAAGTTTTACATCCCAGGTCTTTACTGCTTCTAGTTCCCCCACAGTTGCACCATTTGAAAATCAGACAAAGTTAATATGATTGTTCTGATGAAGGAACATAAGTGTATAAATGAAATTCTAGAATTTGTTAAGGAAAATAAAATCACACATATACATAAAGATTTCATGAACAGATTCCGAGCATCAAGTCCGATCAAGAAATCTAATTTCTCTTAACACAAAAGAACAGAATAGGAATACACCTATGAACCCACAAAAATCCACCATATGCCAAACTAAGAGCATAATCGATTGTCCACTCATAAAATGTCCCAATTAGACGCATTGTGAATTCTATTAACATTCCTGCATACATAACTGAGAATAATTTGAACTAATTTATATGCTAAAATTTAAATTTTGATCGCAATCCTGTTAAATTTTTTTTTTCGGAGTGAGTGACCGGTTTCCACTCTTTAAAGAATTACTGCCACGCGAAGGCCGCCGTTAACACTCACCACAACACCTGCGAGGCCGGGCAGCGAGGACTGCTGACGAGTGGTGTCACACTGCGTTCAGCGATCAACCTCGGTTCTTCAGCAGGTGACGCTCGCCAGCGAGTATGGCGAGAACGGTTCCGATTCTTCCAGTGTTTCGGGGACGCAGCCGTGTCGCTCCTAGGGTCGTGTTGTGGAAAGCTACTCGGTACGGTCCCAGGTCATGGCTTGCAGTGACAGTGTCCGCGCAGCAGTACGCCACGGACATCATTTTTCCTCATGTGTTACCTCTCGTGCGATTCACTGCGGCGCCGCGTGTGAACTACGAGATGACCGTCCACACTCTGCGTACTGCCTGCGTAACACTGGGGTACCGCTGCGACCACCAATGTCCCCAGATCTGTCCCCAGCAGAACACGTGTGGAACCAGCCCGGACGTGAACTCCGTCTCAGTGCCAGAGTGCCAGTATCCGGGATACACAAGACCAGCTCGCCACAGGAGGTGATGCAAATCTCTTATGACACCCTTCCCAGCAGAATCAGTGCATATATCCAGGCCAAGAGGAGTGCATCGTCATATTCGTAAGTGGTCTTCCGTTGCCAAAATCTTCGTAAATGTGAGTGGATATTGCAACACTGAAATAACATTACAAGCCCTCTCAAACCGTGAAGGTTCATTTCGTTCCCACTTCTCTTCCTGGCGTTTCACTTTGAGGCATTTGGGCAGGACATAAATACACTGAAATGCCAAAGAAACTGGTACATTTGCCAAATATCGTGTAGGGCACCCACGAGCAGACAGAAAAGCCACAACACAACGTAACATGAACTTTACTAATGACTGAAGTAGTGCTGGATAGCACCGACACCATGAATCCTGCAGGGCTGTACATAATCCCGTAAGAGTAAGAGGGGCTGCAGAACTCTTCTGAACGGCACGTTACATGGATCCCTGATATAGTCAATAATATTCATGTCTGGAGAGCTTGGCGGCCATCGGAAGTGTTTAAACTCACAAGAATGTTCCTGGAGCTACTCTTTAGCAATTCTCGACGTCTGGAATTGTCCTCCTGCAATTTCCCAAGTCCGTGGGAATGCACAATGTTCATCAGTGGATGCAGGTGATCAGACACCATGCTTACGTACGTGTCACCTGTCAAAGTAGTATCTAGGGGTCCCATATCCCTCCAACTGCACACGCCTCACACCATTACAGAGCCTCCACCAACTTTAACAGTCCTCTGCTGACATGCTGTATCACGAGGTTGTCTCCATATCCATACACGTCCGACAGCTCGATACAATTTAAAACGAGACTCGTCCGACCAGGTAAAATGTTCCCTGTCATCAGCGGTCCAATGTCGGTGCTGACGGGCCCAGGCGAAGTGTAAGGCCTTGTGTCGTGCAGTCATCAAAGGTACACGACTTCGCCTCCGGAAGCCCATATCGATGGTGTTTCGCTGAATGGTTCGCACGCAGACACCTGTCGATGGACGAGCACTGACATGTGCAGCAATTTGCGAAAGGATTACACTTCTGTCACGTTAAACGATTCCCTTGTACTCGTTGGTTCCGTACTTGCACGATCTTTTCTCGGCCGCAGCGGTGTCGGAGACTTGATATTTTACAGGGTTCCTCACATTCATGGTACACCAGTGAAATGGTCGTACGGGAAAATCCCCACTTCATCTCTACCTCGGAGATGCTGCCTCACATCGCTAGTGCGCCGAATGTAACACCACGTTCAAACTCACTTAAATCTTGATAACCTGCCATTGTAGCGGAAGTAACCAATCCGCCTGTTTCCACAACTCTCCATTTCAATACGCATGCATACATCAGTTTCCTTCGCGCTTCAGTGTATAATTGAAAGTGATTGTGGGAGAACTTGACGGTACCTCCAAAGCCACGCACAGCCTATCATGATTCTTTGTGTCTGTTGACATCCTCGGTCCTCTCGTTCTGCGCCGTAGTGGTTGTGTGCTGGCAGCTGTTGGTGTTGTGGAAGTATGGGTGTCTGAGGCGATCGTTACGACATTGTGATGGTCACCGAGACAGCTTGCGTCTCTTTGGTATCGATATATATTTTAAGGAGAAAATTTGAGATTTAGCTGTGTCTACTGAACTAAAATAACTGCACTTCAGCCACTGATTTCGGAAATACATTTTTTAAATTAATAATTAATACTACTTAATTTAAGGAGAGGGAGAGGACAGAGCCCTGGGGGACGCCAGCAGTGAGATAAAAGATACGGGAGTTGGTGTCGTGGAGGGTGACATAGGAAGGACGGCGCGACAGGAACGAAGCGACCAGACGGACAAAATTAATAGGCAGGGCATAGGTTTGGAGTTTAAAAAGGAGACCGGGATGCCATACACGGTAATACTCATTTTGGAGATCGAGGGGAACAAAAAAGGCGGAGCAACGGGAGTTAAGCTGGAGGGAGAGAAGGTGAACGAGGTTAAGGAGTTGGTCTTCAGCAGAGGAGGGGGGTCGGAAGCCACACTGGGTAAGGTGGAGGAGGTAGTGATGGATACTGCTGGATAGGATGGATTTGAAGACCTTACTGAAGACGGAGGTGGGACGATGGGAAGAGGTGACGGAAGGGGGGTTTGTTGGGTTTGAGGAATAAGAGGAAGCGAGAAGTCTTCCACAGGTCAGGTTAGTAGCCGGTAGAGAGGACGACGTTATAGAGATGGGCGAGGACAGTCAGGAAGGAAAAGCGGCTTTCTCTAAGATGGCAGTAGGTGACTCAGTCGTGGCCAAGGGGTGTGTTGCGTTTGGACCGGAGGATACGTTTAATTTCTAGTGCTGCGATTGGAGTGTTGATGTCAGAGGGGGGCAACTGCCCCAAGTACTGCAGACTAGGAGCAAGTGGAGCGACCGAGGTATCGGCACGTCCCATGACGGTGGGGAAAAGAGAATAATCAAAGTGGGAATGATCTGGGATGGAGAAGACCTCGGAAAGGTGGGAAGCGAAGTGGCTGCCCTTGCTGAGGTTGTCAGGAACGCGGCGGTCGTTATGGAAGGCGGAGGAGTTGATAGAGAGGGTGACGTGGAGTCGTGTGCAGGGCTGGCGCCAGCCCCAGCGTTTCGTTGCTGTAATAAGGTTTCATACGTATCGCTGCATTTGCTGGTGGCGTTGGAATGTATCCCTGTCACGAGTGCGTGGGAAGGAGCGATAGAGGTGGCGGGATTCGCGGAGGAGGAGGACAGCCCGCGGAGGAAGAGTGAGACGGTGGGGGTGGATGGTTTTAGTAGGAGCATGGGCCTCCACGGCGTCAGTAATGGCCTTCTGATGGATGGACGAGGCGTGGATGCTGTCGTCAGGATGACAATAGGTAAGATGGTGGCTTTCGACCTGGACGGTGATGGATTCCCAGTAGGTTTGTACATCTTTTTTTCCTTCTCTTTATTGTTATTTTAAGGCCTGTACAACAGGCAGGCTGTCAGCAGCGCTCTATGCTGCTCTTCAGCCATAGGATACACAATGCGAAAAAACAGAAAGATTACACATAGGCTACAGAACGGTGGGCAAGAAAACAGTTGACACAGAAAGACAAACACGGAGCCGTTCACACTCGACGATAATCCACACTTGAAACTGTTGACACGATGCACAAACACTGAAGACAGCGATGGCACAGGTGAACGATGGAGTGTGATGGTGAACACTGAACACTACACACGACGGCACACACGACACACTGATGGCGATGATCTCCGGCGCGAGAAAGTCCACGTAGCGTGTGCGAGTCCGGGGACCTGCCAAGAGGGGGAGAAGGGCGGTGGGGGGGAGAGGGGAGAACAAAGACGCCAATAGCTGAGGAGATGGAAGGAGGAGGAGGAGGAGGAGGAGGAGGAGGAGGAGGAGGAGGAGGAGAGGTAGAGGGGAGGGGAAGCCTGGGGAAGGAGTGGGGAGAAAGGGAGGACAGAGGGGGGGTGCCCAAAGGAACAGACACAGGAAGAGGGAAGGAAGATCAAAGTTGGTAGGAGGGGTATATGGAGGGGAGAAGGACATCATCAGGGAGGGGGAGCTGGCGGAAGCCACCTTGGGAGAGGGTTAGGAGGGTGGAGAGATGGAGACCGGGTGCGACGTGGGAATACAGGCGCAGCAGCGGGCGGGGGTGGGAGAGGATGGGCGAGACAAGCGGGTGGGGAGGGTCGAGTTTGCGGAAGGTGTACAGGATCCGTATCCTTTCAAGGAAAAGGAGGAGATGGGGTAAAGGAATGAGAACCTACAGAATCTGGGTGGGGGAGGGGAGACGGATGCAATAGGCAAGGCGGAGAGCATGTCGTTCAAGGATTTGAAAGAATTTATAAAAGGTAGGGGGGCGGAGATCCAGGCTGGATGGGCGTAGCAAAGGACAGGGCGGATAAGGGATTTATAGGTGTGGAGGATGGTAGAGGGGTCCAGATCCCACATACGGCCCGAAAGGAGCTTGAGGAGACGGAGTCGGGAGTGTGCCTTGGCTTGGATTGTCCAGAGATGGGGGTCCAGGAGAGGCGACGGTCGAGGGTGGCGCCAAGGTATTTGAGGGTGGGAGTGAGGGCGATAGGACGGCCATAGATGGTGAGATAGAAATCAAGGAGGTGGAAGGAAGGGGTGGTTTGCCTATAATGATCGCCTGGGTTTTGGAGGGGTTTTGTACATCGTTGTCAATACTGTTAAATACTCTCGGGTCATTCTTCCACAGTGCGAGCCCACGTATTCAAACATCGTAGAACAACGTAATCTGTAAGTGTACATGTTCGTTAAACCATCACTAGTCACAAATGCATTAGACCACAGCTACAGACTACCGTTTGCACGCTACTAAGAACCGTTTTGGTGCGTAAACAGATTACATATAATGTTTTTATACGTGTGGAGCGGCATTGCAGTCCAACGACTTTACTAGGAAGCAAAGAGTATGCTCAATTATGAAGTCTGCTGTACGGAACTGTAGGTAACTGCAGTCCGCCCCTGATGGGGAATGGAAATGACAATAAAGAAACAAAAACTAGGTATCCTCTTTTTGGCCACTCTTGCTGTTAAATTTGTACAGGATGTACATTATTACGTCGTAGATTTATTGTATCAACACTATATAACCCAACTAACAGAGACAGTGAGATGTCACGCAGTACCTCATGAGCTCCCATGAAACCACCATCGCTCAAATCCAACACAGCTGGCGTAACATTTTGTCAGCTTTACATGCCTTTTCCGCACATAAACTGATCATCGACATAGCAAACGAAAGTAATGTCAAAATACAATATAGTACGTCTTCTCTGTGTCAATCACATAAAACGTGCTACCAACATCGAAGAGTAAAATAATAAATCGTAAAAAGTTATAAAATTCAGAGTACACTGCATTAATATTCGTCGTTGGACAAAATTTATAATGCACTGAACTAATACGTTGACCTTGCTTGTTTGCTTACAGGTTTTATGCCCCAAAGTGACTTATCTAATCTCCATCAAAGACAGATCCAGTGCAATTTCACGCAGTATAGACGTTTCCCATACAGGGACAAATGCTTGCTGTTTACTTATTGAGGGGATCCGAAGTCGCCTCATTTCTTCCAAGCACCCGCTCAGTTAATCAGAGGCCTGTGGCTGAAGACGTGGTGCAGGAAGGAGAGGTAAAAATAATGAGGAATACGTGGTGAAAGATGGATACGAGGAACTATATCCGAACAACATGACAATATCACGAGAAGTCAGACTGCAACGAGCAAAATTTGCGGAATATGTGGCCAGGATGAATATGGATAGAATTATCTAAACAATATGGGAGAGAACGGGTAGGACGCGAGGAAAGGCAAGAACCGAGTGCTTTGCTGAACTAGTAAAGGATTCTTCAGGTGGAAGAGGAGGAAAACGGTTGAAGCAAGTATCACCTACCAGTATCAGAGACTAACGACAGAGCAAGATACGTGAAAAATTTACGAGACATGAGTCGAGCACACAAGAGGACACTGAAGGAGAGTGGAAGGGTAATAAGGGAAGGAAGAACAGCTTCTGGGAGGAGCAGAAGGAAACACAGTCCATCAAGGGGCTGTTCATGGTCCGACATAAGAAGAAGAAGAAGACGAGGGAGGCGAAGAAATTAAGCTGTATGACTGGAGATTTATGTTGACAAGAGAACGCTTCCATGGAGACGAGAAGCTGGTGATCCACTTTATCCAACTTGGTACCTTTTTTGAGTAAATTTTTCCATCGCCTTATAAAACAATACTTCAAATTCTACCACCGTTTCAGTGCTGTGTCGTATTTAATCTTAATAATATTATGTGGTTTATTACTCTAAATCAAACACTTCATGGACACCGTGCCTGGCAGACAACAAATATTTCACGACTGCACCAATATTTTATGGTATGAGTATGTGGACACGCTTAATTTTAAACTCTTTAGCAATCATCAGACGAGTAAATGAGGAGAGTTAACAGCGCTTTCTTACGACGGCACAGAACAAGTTCTTGATTTCCATTGCACGATCATCGAGAAGTACGTGTACCGTGATGACTGTATGTCAACAGCGGTCGTTCATCAAACTCTTACATTCGATACTTGACGCGTTTATTCCGAGCACGTCGAACTGTTGACAAATTGAATATGATGATGCGATATGACGCCTGTGCAGATAACGTCAATTAAGAAAGGCCGCAAACTTACGACAAACGTATTTGCCGTTTTAAATTCAACACACTGTCATTCTGTTTCAGTCAGGTATGGCCCACGACTTTCCAAATAGAGACAAAATGGACCTAAAGTAACGTTGCTGTCACTGGCTTCCACATTTGCGCCTCCGGACAGGTGAAATACACAAAATTATATTGCTCAGGTGCTACAGACGTGGTTCGTTTGTGTTTTAAATTTACGGTTTCGTCTGGTTTGCACAGCTGTTCTCGTTGTTTTAAAGTGAATTAACGCAGCTGTGCCCCACATCGAAATCAGACGTTACCTCGCAGAATTTAATTTACTGTTATAATTTAATTCCAGGAGGAGTCCATTTCACAAACAACCGTCAAACATTCAGAGCCAAAAATTCAATCCAGTTTAGCGCTGCGTGCTTGCGCGCCACACAGGTTACCGCTGACCTGACATTCCGCAGCAAATTTCAGACTGTTTTCTGAGGGCTTAGATAAACACAAAGGCACTCTTAAATCCATACAGTAAAGGAACAGAGTTGTAGGAATTCTGTAAACAGTTACGAGTTCTTGAAACGCTAAATGGGTAGCGTACATAGTGTTTTAGCGTTGAAGTTCCAAATCAATAACGGCGTGAACTGTATTTAACAGGAAGGCCGGAATGGGCGAGCGGCTCTAGGCGCTACAGTCTGGAACCGCGCGACCTCTACGGTCGCACGTTCGAATCCTGCCTCCGGCATGGATGTGTGTGATGTCCTTAGGTTAGTTAGGGTTAAGAAGTTCTAGGGGACTGATGGCCTCAGATGGTAAGTCCCGTAAGCTCAGAGCCATTTGAACCATTTTTGTATTCAACATCACCTCGAGGTGTGAAGCTGAATCCCAACGCTGAGCGCTGCTGGTCAGTCGACAGGGGAGCGGCGCTCTGGACGCCGGCCGGCTCGTTATTTCAACACACCGCCTGATTTCCCGAGCTTCCATCATGAAAGTTAACACTGCTGTCGGCAGAATTATGATCCGCACATTCAAAGAATGATCATATCATACTTAAAATTTAATCGCACTTACCAAGAAGGAGAAGAATTGTGATTCTTGAGTTTCTCCCGGCGTATTTGATAATCAAAATATCCACGGGTGTACTGCCTGTCTATAGTGTCCAACGGGCACAATATTTCGGCGATCAAACGTGTCGCCATCATCGGGTGAACTGACGGACTGAGCTCCTGTGAACGTGCCGGCACGGAGATCCGTACGCTATGGCTGCTCAGGGGGAACTGGGTTCGGTCGCGGCGGCGGCCGATTTAAATACCCTCCGCCCGCGGCGCGCTCCCTCCGCCTTCCGCGCCCCGCGCCGCGGTAGAGCGGTGGAACAGATTGCGACGGCGTCTGAGATGACGTCGGTGTGATGGCTCTGTCCGCCGTGGTCGTCACAACTATGCGTTTGCTCGATTTACTCTTGATTAACCCAATCGCTGGTTCCCAAGCCTTGCTAAGATTATAGCCACAGTCACGGTTTATGAGGTCGTCATTGGTGCGAATTTCGATAGCCTCTCTAACAACGCTGTCCCGGTGTCTCGACGTCTGAAGTCAAATATCAGCAGTAAAGAGAGGGCGGCCATTCGTGATCTGAGGGAACGCTCTGAAATTGTTGTCTTACCGGCTGACAAAGGCAATGCTACAGTTGTTGTCTCCCATAAGGACTACACTGATAAGATGCAGAGCCTGCTAAATGACGATTCCTACCGGAAGATCAGCGTTGACCCTACAAAGAAGGTGGAGAACAAGACGAGGGTTCTTCTCAAGGACGCAGATTTACCGGAGGGTGACGCTAAGAAATTGTTATCCCAAGGTCCGGTACCGCCTAGACTATATGTATTCCCGAAGGTTCACAAAGAGGGGGTACCATTACGCCCCATTGTCAGCAACATCAGGGCACGTACATATTTGTTGGACAAGTACCTGACGGGAATATTAAGTCCTTATGTGGGTAAATGCCCTCATCACATCCGTAATTCCGTGGATTTTGTTAAACGCCTTGATAGCTTCAGGTTGGATGAGTCAGATATCATGGTGAGTTTTGAGGTCGTTTCCTTGTTTACGAGGGTACCCCTGCGAGAGTCGCTAGAGTTGATTGGTCAGAGGTTTGACGAGAATACCACTGAACTTTTTAGGCATGTCTTGACTTCCACGTATTTTCTTTTTAATGGAGAATACTACGAACAAACGGAGGGAGTTGCCATGGGTAGCCCACTCTCACCGGTGGTAGCGAATTTGTACATGGAGAACTTCGAGGAGGAAGCCCTGTCGTCATCCGAATGGAAACCCACTTGCTTTTTCCGTTACGTGGACGACACGTTCGTCATCTGGCCACATGGTATGGATAAACTCCTTGACTTCCTTCTCCATACACCCCAACATCAAATGCACTATGGAGACTGAAACGGAGGGTAAATTACCTTTCCTTGACGTCTTGGTCAGGAGAAGGGCTGACGGCACCCTAGGTCATGGGCTGTATCGAAAGACAACACACACTGATCTGTATTTGCACGCAGACAGCTGCCACCACCCTTCACAGAGGAATGGGGTACTTAAAACTCTAGTACATAGGGCGCGCACTATCTTTGACACAGAGAGTCTACCCCAGGAATTGGAACATCTGAGAACTGTGTTTCGAAAGAATGGGTACTCTGAGTGGCAGATCCAACGTGCTCTCCGCCCAACCACTGCAGCACAACCGGTTGAGATGGATGAAGTCACGAGGGAGGAGGTAGGCACTGCATTTATTCCATACACAGGCGCACTCTCGGGGAAAATCGCCCGCATTCTGAAGAAACAATGGGTTGGAACTGTGTTTTGTCCTCCGAATAAAACTCGTGCACTGGTGGGGAGCGCCAAAGATGACCTCGGTTTGAGGAAGGCCGGCGTGTACCGGATTCCGTGTCAATGTGGCAAGTCGTATATTGGTCAGACGATGCGTACCGTCGAGGATCGATGCCGTGAACACCAGAGGCACACTCGACTGATGTATCCGAGCAAGTCGGCGGTCGCTGAACATTGTTTGTCGGAAAATCACGCTATGGAGTATGACCGCACGAGGATTCTGGTACAGACGTCGAGATACTGGGACAGCGTTGTTAGAGAGGCTATCGAAATTCCCACCAATGACGACCTCATAAACCGTGACTGTGGCTATAATCTTAGCAAGGCTTGGGAACCAGCGATTGGGTTAATCAAGAGTAAATCGAGCAAACTCATAGTTGTGACGACCACGGCGGACAGAGCCATCACACCGACGTCATCTCAGACGCCGTCGCAATCTGTTCCACCGCGCTACCGTGCGCGGGGCGCGGACGGCGGAGGGAGCGCGCCGCGGGCGGAGGGTATTTAAATCGGCCGCCGCCGCGACCGAACCCAGTTCCCCCTGAGCAGCCATAGCGTACGGATCTCCGTGCCGGCACGTTCACAGGAGCTCAGTCCGTCAGTTCACCTGATGATGGCGACATGTTTGATCGCCGAAATATTGTGCTTGTTGGACACTATAGACCGGCAGTACACCCGTGGATATTTTGATTAGGAGAAGAATTGATTAACAGTGAAAAAATTTCGGTACTTTATATCTAATAAAATATTGAAATTTGAATCCTAATTTTGAGTGTGTTCTCAAGGGAATAGGCAGATGGCGGCAACATATTGACGTTCTTGAAAGAAATGTGTTTCCCGCATTGGCTATCATTCGTCACATTGACGCTCCTCAGATATTGGAGCAATTTTCCATTATTATTCGTGAGTAAGTGATAGCGTCAGTAAGTTAAACATTCGCAATTTCTCTGTTTCCTCTCGTTCCTCTGTTGTTCGTATATTGTTATTATTATTGTTATGGAGATGTGTTCCGTCAATGCAAATAAAATGTTTGTTTAGTGCCAAAACCGTTTCTTTCTATTTACAAAACATCTTCATTGGCATGTACTACTGTTTCAAGAAGATTCATTTAGAATAATGCATCATTTTAATCAAACGAGCAAAGTACATAGCACGAACTTGTGTTAAAGGTCACTGAAGATACGTCGCAAATAAGAACAAACGATACACGTATAGCATAAAAACAAAGAGCCTTTTTATTTAGTTGCACAAACGGACCACACCTCCAAGAAGATGATAACAGATCCCCAATCTCGCAGTTTCTGTTAAAATGTGGCATTTATTATCAGGTGGCCACATACATATGCAGGAACACTTCTGCTTGTGAAATTAGTGGTAAAATGTGCTAGACTCTGGCATCATTACACCCCGGAGCTGCTCCATCAGATGTTTCTGAAAAAGACCCAGCTAGTTTCGTCACAAAAAGGCGTCTCATTTTCACTATTCGACTGTTTTACTTTGGATAGGAATCCTTAAGTAGGACCTAATAAATGGCTCGTCCATTTTTAACCAGACTTGGAGAAAAACATTCGTGTCGTGTCGTCTACCTGTGAAGACCTGTGGTGGTAAAGTTGAAGAATGCACCAGACAGTTTCGTGAATTTTAAACGTTTATATCCGATCTACTATTTACTCAGAAATTTGGAGTATGTTTCTACCACTTTCGCGGCCAGTTATGTGAAATCTGAAAGGCTCTGTAACACTGCGAGGCATTTGTCACTTTCTCGAACGCTTGGAATCCTTACCCAGTCTGTTACCCCCGGAAACCATTGATGCCACTTCCTTATACACAAATATTCCGCACGTCCAGGGCCTCGCTGCAATGGAGCACTTCCTTTCACGCCGATCACCTGCCACCCTACCTAAAACCTCTTTCCTCATTACCTTAGCCAGCTTCATCCTGACCCACAACTTCTTCACTTTAGAAGGCCAGACATACCAACAATTAAAGGGGACAGCCACGGGTACCAGGATGGCCCCCTCGTATGCCAACCTATTTATGGGTCGCTTAGAGGAAGCCTTCTTGTTTACCCAAGCCTGCCAACCCAAAGTTTGGTACAGATTTATTGATGACATCTTCATGATCTGGACTCACAGTGAAGAACAACTCCTGAATTTCCTCTCCAACCTCAACTCCTTTGGTTCCATCAGATTCACCTGGTCCTACTCCAAATCCAATGCCACTTTCCTTGATGTTGACCTCCATCTGTCCAATGGCCAGCTTCACACATCCGTCCATATCAAACCCACCAACAAGCAACAGTATCTCCATTATGACAGCTGCCACCACCCATTCCACATCTAATGGTCCCTTCCCTACAGCCTAGGTCTTCGTGGCAAACGAATCTGCTCCAGTCCGGAATCCCTGAACCATTACACTAACAACCTGAAAACAGCTTTCGCATCCCGCAACTACCCTCCCGACATGGTACAGAAGCAAATTACCAGAGCCACTTCATCATCCCCTCAAACCCAGAACCTCTCAGAGAAGAACCCCAAAAGTGCCCCACTTGTGACAGGATACTTTCTGGGACTGGATCAGACTGAATGTGGCTCTCTAGCAGGGATGCGACTTCCTCAAATCCTGCCCCGAAATGAAATCCATCCTTCTTGAAACCCTCCCCACTCCACCAAGAGTGTCTTTCCGCCGTCCCCCTAACCTTCGTAACCTCTTGGTTCATCCCTATGAAATCCCCAAACCACCTTCCCTACCCTCTGGCTCCTATCCTTGTAACCGCCCCCGGTTGTAAAACCTGTCCCATGAACCCTCCCACCATCACCTTCTCCAGTCCTGTAACCCAGAAGGTGTACACGATCAAAGGCAGAGCCACGTATGAAAGCACCCACGTGATTTACCAATGTGAAGCTTTCTACGTGGGAGTGACCAGCAACTAACTGTCCATTCGCATGAGTGGTCACAGGCAGACAGTTTTTGTTGGTAATGAGGATCACTCTGTGGCTAAACATGCCGTGGTGCACGGCCAGTGTTACACCGTCCGGGTTATCTGGATACTTCCCAACAACACCAACCTGTCAGAACTCCGCAGATGGGAACTTGCCCTTCAGTATATCCTCTCTTCCCGTTACCCACCAGGCCTCAACCTCCGCTGATTTCAAGTTGCCGCCGCTCATACCTCACCTGTCATTCAATAACATCTTTGCCTCTGTACTTCCGCCTCGACTAACATCTCTGCCCAAACTCGTTGCCTTTACAAATGTCTGCTTGTGTCTGTGTATGTGCGGATGGATGTGTGTGTGTGTGTGTGTGTGTGTGTGTGTGTGTGTGTGTGTGTGTGTGCGCGCGCGCGCGAGTTTTTACCTGTCCTTTTTTTCCCCTAAGGTAAGTATTTCCGTTCCCGGGATTGGAATGACTCCTTACGCTCTCCCTTAAAATCCACATCCTTTCGTCTTTCCCTCTCCTTGCCTATTTCCTGATGAAGCAACCGTTGGTTGCAAAAGCTTGAATTTTGTGTGTATGTTTGTGTGTCTCTCAACATGCCAGCGCTTTCGTTTGGCAAGTTACATCATCTTTGTTTTTAGATATATTTTTCCCACGTGGAATGTTTCCCTCTAAAACTCCATTGAGAATGACATGCTGCGTTCTGTTAGCTAGGAACTCTTCAATCCAATCACACAATTGGTCTGATAGGCCATATGCTCTTACTTTGTTCATTAAACGTCTGTGGGGAACTGTATCGAACGCCTTGCGGAAGTCAAGAAACACGGCATCTACCTGGGAACCCGTGGCTATGGCCCTCTGAGTCTCGTGGAAGAATAGCGCGAGCTGTGTTTCACAAGACCGTCTTTTTCGAAACCCATGCTCATTCCTACAGAGTAGATTTCTAGTCTGCAGAAAAGTCATTATACTCGAACATAATACGTGTTCCAAAATTCTACAACTGATCGATGTTAGAGATATAGGTCTATAGCTCTGCACATCTGTTCGACGTCCCTTCTTGAAAACGGGAATGATCTGTGCCCTTTACCAATGCTTTGGAACGCTACACTCTTCTAGAGACCTACGGTACACCGCTGCAAGAACGGGGGCAAGTTCCTTCGCGTACTCTGTGTAAAATCGAACTGGTATCTCATCAGGTTTAGCGGCCTTTCCTCTTTCGAGCGATTTTGTTTCTCTATCCCTCTGTCGTCTATTTCGATTTCTACCATTTTGTCATCTGTGCGACAGTCTAGAGAAGGAACTACAGTGCAGTCTTCCTATGTGAAACAGCTTTGGAAAAAGACATTTAGTATTTCGGCCTTTAGTCTGTCATCGTCTGTTTCAGTACCATTTTGGTCACAGAGTGTTTGGACATTTTGTTTTGATCCACCTACCGCTTTGACATAACACCCAAATTTCTTAGGATTTTCTGCCAAGTCAGTACATAGAACTTTACTTTCGAAGTCATTGAACGCCTCTCGCATAGCCCTCGTCACACTATATTTCGCTTCGTGTAATTTTTGTTTGTCGGCAAGGCTTTCGCTATGTTTATGTTTGCTGTGAAGTTCCCTTTGCTTTCGCAGCAGTTTTCTAACTCGGTTGTTGTACCACGGTGGCTCTTTTTCATCTCTTACGATCTTGCTTGGCACATACTCATCTAACGCATATTGTAAGATGGTTTTGAATTTTGTCCACTGATCCTCAACACTGTCTGTACTTGAGACAAAAATTTCGTGTTGAGTCGCCAGGTACTCTGAAATCTGCTAAACAGAAAAGTCTTCCTACCTTTTTAATATTTCTATTTACGGATGAAATCGTCGATGCAGTAACCGCTGTATGATCACTGATTCCCTGTTCTGCGTTAACTGTTTCAAATAGTTCGGATCTGTTTGTCACCAGAAGGTCTAGTATGTTATCGCCACGAGTCGGTTCTCTGTTTAACTGCTCAAGGTAGTTTTCAGATAAAGCACTTTAAAAAATTTCACTGGATTCTTTATCCCTGCCATCCGCTATGAACGTTTGAGTCTCCCAGTCTATATTGAGCAAATTAAAATCTCCACCCACAACTATAACATGGTGGGGAAATCTACTCGAAATATTTTCCAAATTATCCTTCAGTGCTTAGCCACAACAGCTGCTGAGCCAGGGGGCCTATAGAGACATCCAATTACCATGTCTGAGCTTGCTTTAACCGTGACCTTCACCCACATGGCGTGAGAAGGGCCGGGCCAGCCAGAGCCTTATCCCTTTCAGACCTGAATTTTTTCTGGAAGAAAGAAAATTTTTAATTATAGTCTTAATGTTCCTAGGTGACTTTTTAGTCATTTTAAAAGCCAGATTTATACAAATAAGTGTACTCATTTTCAAAATATAGTTTGCACACTTGGTTTCATTTTGTGGACAAAAATAATTAATTTTGCGATATTAACTGATCTAGTAAAGTATCTGATCAGTCAATAATTTCAATGCAAAAGAACAATAACGACATTCGGTTATACAGTGGAATATAATTAATCAACCATTTTCATGTACTCTGGCGGCCACAAGCTGCTGCACACTACTACTTTCACTTGTTGATACTTTTATTGTGATGCTCGACAAGTGAACATTCACACGTGTGTATATGACTTTTGCTTGAGGAAAAGTATTTCTGTTGCAGTTAAGACAAAGGAAAAATTAAAGTACACAATTGAAGCTAGTGGGTCTGAAAGGGTTACGGGACTAGAGCAGGCAGAGAGAGAGAGAGAGAGAGAGAGAGAGAGAGAGAGAGAGAGAGAGAGAGAGAGAGAGACTATGAGGGGTCACCTACCATGCTGGGCAACAAGAAGCGAGTCTTTCACTAATTATATTTACTTTTAGATATTAATATATGTTTACAGCTGTGCTAATGACGTTACTTCCGCTGAGAACTTTTTCATAATTACTTCAATATCACTCAGTTGATCAGGAAATGCTAATTGCAAATGTTAGTTACTGTGAGTGCTTACTGATGGAAAGGATGGACCAATCACAGGTGCGCTCGGAAGAGGCAGGCGCCAAATTGCTAAGGTAGATCAGTACCAGTCTATGATCGGTTTCCGAGGAGGTAATGCGTGAATTTGTCTGTAAAATCTGATCTCATGTAAAGACGGAATAGTTTGTTGAAAAATAGCCTCAGATGGCATTATTATGTCAGCTCGCGTTAAACTCGTGTGACTTCTGATATTGGGGAGAGATTTTTGTTGTGCCTTTCGCGCTACCCTAGAAATGATTATCAACCGTAAACTTTGCCATGAATAATGGTCGACTGACCATATTTTTCTTGTTTCTATAAATAGAAATAAAATCCAATAGCGTCCCTGTACGCCGTAATTTCAATTTCAATAGCACTGAATTCTTGCCAATTCGTTATGCACTGTTTCTTGCTTGCACGTCTAACTCTTCGGCCGGGGGAAAAGAAACCGACTGGTAAGAAAGGAAAGGAAGGTTGTGTTTAACGAGATCATTAGAGACGGAGTAGAAGCTCGGATTGTGTCAGGTATTGGGAAGTAGATCGGCGGTGCCATTTCATGGGAGTCATCCCGGCATTTGTCTGGAGCGATTTAGCGAAATCACGGAAAACCTGAATCTGGATGGCCAGACGCGGGTTTGAACCGTCGCCGTCGACCCCCCCCCCCCCTTCCCCCCTCCCCACGAATGCAGGCCCAGTATGCTACCCACTGCGCCACCTCGCTCGACGAACCAACGAACCAATTTTTGCAACAGCTACAGTTTTACATCGCCTTCAGCAACGCTAGGGACAGTGAGCGTTGTCATTGTTTACAGAAAGCCGCCATGTTTGTTAATCCTGGCATATTCTTGTCGTGGAAAGTGTTCTATTCAGGAACCCACAGTATTTGAGGGTAACAATTTGCATCTTTTGGTAATTACGCTTGACGTACCCTCATGAATGCTTAACAAGTATATTTATTGTAGAATCTTAATACATATTCTGAGCTCAAACGAAATTAGGTACCATACCAAACATCGTGGATTCCAAAATCCCAAATCGCAACTTTTTCACGTGACATACTGCAAGCCATGTATCAAGCAGATCAGGTACGTGCAGTATTTCTCGTTAACCGAAAATCATTTGACGTCACATACACGCCTACAATTAAAAGTACGATCGTATGAATCATTACCATCATCATCATTTAACACTGATTATGCCTTTCAGCGTTCAGTCTGGAGCATAGCCCCCTTATCAAATTCCTCCATGATCCCCTATTCAGTGCTAACATTGGTGCCTCTTCTGATGTTAAAGCTATTACTTCCAAATCATTCTTAACCGAATCCAGGTACCTTCTCCTTGGTCTGCCACGATTCCTCCTACCCTCTACTGCTGAACCCATGAGTCTCTTGGGTAACCGTGCTGATCCCATGCGTGTAAGATGACCCCACAATCTAAGCCTGTTCTCCCTGACTGCTACATCTATAGAGTTCATTCCCAGTTTTTCTTTGATTTCATCACTGTGGACGCCCTCCTGCCATTGTTCCCATCTACTAGTACCTGCAATCATCCTAGCTACTTTCATATCCGTAACATCAACCTTGTTGATAAGGTAACCTGAATCTACCCAGCTTTCGCTCCCATACAACAACGTTGGTCGAAAGATTGAGCGGTGCACAGATAACTTAGTCTTGGTACTGACTTCCTTCTTGCAGAAGAGAGCGGATCGTAGCTGAGCGCTCACTGCATTAGCTTTGCTACACCTCGCTTCCAGTTCTTTCACTATGTTGCCATCCTGTGAGAATATGCATCCTAAGTACTTGAAACCGTCCACCTGTTCTAACTTTGTTCTCCTATTTGGCACTCAATCCGTTTATACTTCTTTCCTACTGACATTACTTTCGTTTTGGAGATGCTAATTTTCATACCATAGTCCTTACATTTCTGATCTAGCTCTGAAATATTACTTTGCAAACTTTCAATCGAATCTGCCATCTCAACTAAGTCATTCGCATATTTGTGTTCACATATCTTAATCTCACCCAGCCAGTCTATTGTTTTCAACATATGATCCAACAATAACATGAACAAGAGTGGAGACAGGTTGTAGCCTTGTCTTACCCCTGAAACTACTCTGAACCATGAACTCAATTTACCGTCAACTCTAACTGCTGCCTGACTATCCATGTAAAGACCTTTAATTGCTTGCAAAAGTTTGCCTCATATTCCATAATCTCGTAGAACAGACAATAACTTCCTCCTAGGAACCCGGTCATATGCCTTTTCTAGATCTATAAAGCGAAGATACAAGTCCCTGTTCCACTCATAACACTTATCCATTATTTGCCGTAAGCTAAAGATCTGGTCCTGACAACCTCTAAGAGGCCTAAACACACACTGATTTTCATCCAATTGGTCCTCCACTAATACTCGCACTTTCCTTTCAACAATACCTGAGAAGATTTTACCCACAACGCTAATTAAAGAGATACCTCTGTAGTTGTTACAATCTTTTCTGTTTCCATGTTTAAAGATTGATGTGATTACTGCTTTTGTCCAGTCTGATGGAACCTGTCCGACTCCCAGCCATTTACGACCTGACATTCCACTGTATTTGATGAGTTCCGACTTAATTTCATCCACCCCAGCTGCTTTATTGTACTGTAATGGACTGACCATTTTCTCCACTTCCTCAAATGTGATGCTATTTCTATCATCATTCCTACCCCATTCTACCTCGAAATCTGAAACATTGCTGATCGTATTTTCACCTACATTCAGCAACTCTTCAAAATATTCCCTCCATCTGCCCCAAGGCATCCACAGGATTCACCAGCAGTTTTCCTGAGCTGCCCAAAATACTTGTAATTTCCTTCTTACCTCCCTTTCGAAGCCTGCTAATCACACTCCAAAATGGTTTTCCAGCAGCTTGACCCATAGTCTCCAACCTGTTTCCAAAGTCTTCCCAAGATTTCTTCTTGGATGAATATCAGACGAAATTTGTGACTGGACGGAGGACTTTGTGGTAGGGAGGACGCAGCGTGTGGTCTCGGATGGAGAGTCGTAAACAGGTGTAGAAGTAACGCCTAGTGTGCTCCAGTTAAATCTGTTACGTTCCCTGTGCTAATGCTGTACAGTAGTGACCTTGCAAACATTATTTTAGTAGCGTCAGACTTTTCGCGGATGGTATACTTATTTATAATGAGATACAGTCTGAAAAAAAACTTCGCAAATCTTCAGTTAGATATTGATAAGATTTCAAAGTTGTGCAGAGGCTGGCACCTTGATTTAAACGTTTAGAAATGTAAAATTGTGCACTTCATGAAATAAAAAACTGTAGTATCCTCTGACCACAGTATCAGTGAGATACACTTGGAATCGGTTAACTCATACACATATCTGGATTTAACACGGTTATTAAACACGCGATCTAGTGTAATGTGAAACTGCTGCTACAGGGTTGGTGCCGCAGCGGAAACAGCGGAGCATATCGTCGTCGTGCTCTTTTTGCGCTGTTTTCAGTAAACTCGTCGACCAGGGCCACATCGGCCGATTCTTTTTCAGCAATCCTGTCCGCACAGCTATATATCACTGGTAACGTACAACTACCAATGCCGGAAAGGTGATAGTGGGGCGGGGGGGGGGGGGGGGGGGGGTCGTATCAGTCGACCGTCGCACTACCTTTTCTGCCTGCAGATTTCACTGGCCGCAGATGTCACTACGTGCACTTAACAGGACACAGAATTATGCGCTAGGCTTTCAAAAACTACTCGGACTTGTTGCTTCATCTTCGCTGACAACCCCTAAACTTAACTCCGACGACTGGTCGAAAATTAGACCAGAATTTCAAAATGCTAACCTTAATTTTTTTCTAAATACATCGATAAAAGTTTACCTACGCTCCAAAGAATAAGGAAGGAAACGGCGACGACGATAATGTGATAAAAGCTATCTGCGCCATAAGAAAAAAATGTGTATGTCTAATTCGGGGAAAACTTGCAAAGCACTCCTTGGTATGTTGCCAGATTTGAGAAAAAAGTTAAAAATTCCGGAGACGAGACGGAAAAGAAATCCAAAACAAAGATTCCATAATCGCAGAAGCCATTGTTTATGGCTAAATACGTAATTCAGGATGATGATGCAACCTGCCTTTTCTGAGGACGACTGTTTTCAGATGACAATGAAGGACAGCATGAATAATTTGCACCATGCACGTAATGAATGTGTCGGAGAGCAAACGAATATCTACGACTTCTGTAAACGATTTGAAGAAAATTTAAGCATCTTTCTATGCTAAAACTTTGAAAATTTATAGTATAACGCTATACTGGAATTAGATTGCTTTAATGAACTATTTTTATTGAAATAATATTTATTCGTCAAATGTTTCCAGACAGATGATTGAAATCTACATTACAGACAACTTCGATTTTCTCATCTCCCGAAAAAGAAGTATCAATGAATTTAGTTAGTTACCTGAAATATAAACTTTTCAGCTGATACGTGTGAAAGGTTTCATAATTTTATAATTAATCTTATGTGATTTACAGGTGAAAACAAAAGTGCTAGTCGAAATTTTCACCTCTAATATTCTGTACATGTCTAACAACGAAAATGCAAAGGTCAGTTCTGTGTAAAGGGGATGGTAAGTGTCTGTCTGTAAACAGACACACCAAGAGTTCACTGCAAAAGACGTTTTAGAGTGTCTCCTGTAAAACATATTATATCTTCGTTTGGGGTTGGTTAATGTGCGATTTGCCCATCAGATGGTGAACATATGTTGTCCACAGAAAATTAAAATAATTTTCGAAGGAAGAACGTTTACAACTGATTAATTCGTTTCAGCTTGTAGTAAAATGTAAAATGGAAGTGAGTACCAGTGCAGACGATTGCTTCAAAATTACTGCGTGGGACTAACGCGGCAGACACGTGCATCGCACAAGTCGAGAAAACCCAGTGGCGGAGCGTGGGTATCTGCCACCCGGTGTCAAAACTAAATTTGACCCCCCCCCCCCCCCACCCCTCGCCCATTAATTTTCGCAACAGAGCAAACAGTAGTAGAGATCTTTGACAATGCGTAGCAGTATTTGGTTGCAGCTTATCAGAAGAATATAGGGATGTTGACACACACCCTGCACTTTGTTTTATTATTATTTCTTCTATGCTTTGCTAAACAAATCGCTTTCAGTTAAACCACGCTTTCCGTTCGGTTCACAAGAATTACGTAACTCTCTAGAGCTTACCTTGGCGTATAAATTGTGCAACTTCTGGTAACTACGGGATAGAAACAAAAGGTCATGTGAGGAAGCGTCTTCAAGGCGCAAAGAGCTGGTAGCAGAGAGTCACGTACTAGTAGCAGAGGAGGGGAAGGAACCAGATGGGATCCTTATACTACGGCGCAAGTCCGTCACTCTGTTACCACAGCACTTGCTGGCAATAAACATTTAATCTAAACTGAATGTCTCCAGACTGGTCGTTTAGAGGTGGTGATAAAAAAAACCTTCGGAGTCTACAGCATAGGCAGACATCCCACAACGTATGAAGAACGGGTGGTAGATTTTGTGGCAGCTCTGATTTTCGAGGGTGAGTTTGGCGGTTAACCATGAGTAGATTAGATTAGATTAGATTAATACTTGTTCCATAGATCATGAATACGACACTTCGTAATGATGTGGAACGTGTCAGGTTAATGAAAGATGTCTCTACAAGATATTACATTACACAAAATATTGCATGACACTAATGCTTAAGTTAGTTTTTTTCCCTCCCTTAATTTATACCTAAAAATTCAGCCAATGAGTAGAAGGAGTTGTCATCTAGAAATTCTTTTAATTTATTTTTAAATGTTGGTTGACTATCTGTCAGGCTTTTGATGCTGTTTGGTTGGTGACCAAAGACTTTTGTGGGAGCATAATTTACCCCCTTCTGTGCCAAAGACAGATTTAACCCTGCATAGTGAAGATCATCCTTTCTCCTGATGTTATAGCTATGCACACTGCTATTACCTTTGAACTGGGCTGGATTATTAACAACAAATTTCATAAGTGAATATATATACTGTGAGGTTACTGTGAGGATCCCTAGATCCTTAAATAGATGTCTGCAAGATGACCGTGGGTGGGCTCCAGCAATTATTTTGATTACACGTTTTTGAGCAATGAATACTTTTCTACTCAACGATGAATTACCCCAGAATATGATACCATACGAAAGCACTGAATGAAAGTATGCATAGTAAGCTAATTTACTGAAATTCTTATCACCAAAGTTTGCAATAACCCTAATAGCATACGTAGCTGAACTCAGACGTCTCAGCAGACCATCAATGTGTTGCTTCCAGTTTAACCTCTCATCAATGGACACACCTAAAAATTTTGAAAATTCTACCTTAGCTACAGACTTATGTTCAAAGTCTATATTTATTACTGGAGTTGTGCCATTTACTGTATGGAACTGTATATACTGTGTTTTATCAGAATTTAAAGAGAGTCCGTTTGCTGAGAACCACTTAATAATTTTGTGAAAAACATCATTTACAATTACATCACTTAGTTCTTGGTTTTTGGATGTTATTACTATACTTGTATCATCAGCAAAAAGAACTAACTTTGCATCTTCATCAATATGGAATGGTAAGTCATTAATGTATATCAAGAACAGTAAAGGACCTAAGACCGAACCCTGTGGGACCCCGTGCCTGATAGCCCCCCCCCCCCCCCCAGTTTGAGGAATCAGCTGTTGTATTAACATTACATGAACCACTTATTTCAACTTTCTGCTTTCTTCCAGTTAAGTATGAATTAAACCATTTGTGCACTGCAGCCCCTCAAACCATAATGATTTAGCTTATGTAAAAGAATTCCATGATTTACACAGTCAAGGCCTTTGAGAGATCACAAAAAATACCAATGGGTGACGTCCGGTTATTCAGAGCATTTAATATTTGATCAGTGAAAGCGTATATAGCATTTTCTGTTGAAAAGCCTTTCTGAAAACCAAACTGACATTTTGTTAGTACTTTATTTTTACATATATGGGAGGCTACTCTTGAATACATTACTTTCTCAAAAAATTTTTATAGAGCTGTCAGAAGAGAGATTGGGAGATAGTTGTTGACATCCGACATATCCCCCTTTTTATGCAATGGTTTCACAATGGCATATTTCAGTCTATCGGGGAAAACACCCTGCTCTGAAGAGGTATTACATACGTGCCTGAAAATCCTACTTATCTGTGGGGAACAAGCTTTAAGTACCTTGCTGGAAATGCCATCAATTCCGTAAGAGCTTTTACTTTTCAGTGAGTTTATTATTTTACTGATTTCAGAGGGAGAGGTTAGTGGAAATACAGTTGTTTCAAACTGCACAGGTATGGCCTCTTCTATTAGAAGTCTTGCCTCTTCTAGTGAAGATCTAGATCCTACTTTCTCCACAACATTTAAAAAATGATTATTGAAAATATTTTCAATTTCAGATTGTTTGTTAGTACACTTGTCATTCAGTTTTATGGCACTAAAGTCTTCCTGTGCTCTTGGTTGCCCTGTTTCACTTTCAATAATATTCCAAATTGCTTTAATTTTATTATCAGAGTTACTGATCTCAGATATGATACACATGCTTCTGGACTTTTTAATAACTTTTCTTAGTACCACACAATAGTTTTTATAATATTGAACAATTTTGGGGTCAGTACTCCCTCTTGCTGTTAGATACAGTTCTCTTTTACGGTTGCAAGATATTCCTTTAGTTAGCCAAGGTTTTTTATATGTTTTCTTGGAATTATGTTTCACTGTTTTCTTGGGAAAACAATTTTCAAATACCCTTAAAAATGTATCGTGAAATAAGTTATATTTCAAGTTTGCATCGGGTTCCATATACACTTCATCCCAGTCCAGCTCCTTTAGTCTTTCCCTAAAGCTTGCAGTATTTATATTGTTAATTGAAGGCACTGCTTTGAAATTCTGATTTGATATACTGCATGGAGCTATGCCATGTACTGTAACTAGCTGTGCACCATGATCTGAAAGACCATTCTCAACAGGATAAGCATTTATGTCCTTAAACTTATCTTGGTCTATAAAAAAGTTATCTATCAATGTCCTGCTGTTCTTTGTTATCCGAGTAGGAAAATCAATGACGGAGCTCAAATTGAAAGAACTGAGTAATACTACAAGGTCATTCTTCCTATCACACTCTTTCAGGGAATCAACAATGAAATCCCCACAAATGATAATTTGCTTCCCCCTGTCTGACAGATAGCACAACAAAGCATCCAAGTTTTCTAGAAATAGCTGGAAATTCCCTGAGGGGGACCTATACACTGTTACAATTATGAAAGTGCCATCATTTAGTTTTAGTTCAGTGGCACATGCTTCCATATGTTGCTCTACACAAAATTTTTTAGTTTCTAAATGTTTTGCTCTGTGGAAGCTTTTGACATATACGGCAACTCCTCCTCTCATCATCATATTATCTCTACTTACATGTGCAGCTAATTTGTACCCATTGATGCTAACCTTTTGCATATCAGTGACAATGTGATGCTCAGACAGGCATAGTACATCTATTACATTCTCAGTTTCTATATCTTCTAAACAAAGCAGAAGCTCATCAATTTTATTCTTCAATCCCCCAATATTTTGATGAAATATACTAACATTTTTCATTTTACTTTTGTGAGTATCTTGAACTTTTGTAACATCTTTAGTACTTGCCTGGCTGAGTTTCCCACTGGACACTGATCTAACACTAAAAAAGAGTTACCACCATGAGTTGTAGTTCCTCCCCCCTTTAAATTTCCTGCTATCAGCCCAGCCAGTTTACCCTTCCCCTTCTTGTTGAGTTGTAGGCCATGTCTAGTATAGTCCCACCTACAGAGTGAATCAACAGGAACCACACCAATGTGTGACACCGCATCAAATCCAAGTAGCCATTCCAACTCCAAATTAACTCTCCTGACAGAAGAGTTCTAATGAGGCCGGTCGTGGCTCTCCAGAACCAACACAAACCCAACACTGGTATGACTCGATGCTGATGCAATATTTGCCAGGTCACACTCTATGCTGTACTCCGGATCTCTGTCAATACTGTTGCCCGGCCCACCCACAATAGCCACAGGATCTTCCTTAGTAAAGCCTCTACATAGTGAACCTAAATCCTCTGTAACCTGCCCCAGTCCAGCACTAGGTTTGAAAAAACTTGTGACCTGGTATTCTGACACTATTTCATCCTGCAGAAGTTGGCCCACACCCCTAGCATGCGAACTACCTAGAAACAAGACTTTCTTTCTCTTTGCACACTTCCATACCTTCTTATTCCGTTAAACATGGCAGCCATGTGTTTGGATGTAGACTTCAAGAGTTTGTCAAACGATTTTAATTTAGTGACTGGACTTATCCATAGCTAAGACTAAAGACGTTGCCATCGGCTACCGAATTAATCGAATCTTCATTTCTAGAGCTATCGATAAAAATGTAATTAACGCATTTACGTAATACCAACTTTTTTGGTATCAGGATTTGCAAATATATATATATATATATATATATATATATATATATATATATATATATATATATATATAAAAAGCATGAAAGCAAACATTTTTTAGCACAGATTAGAGTAGTGCAATAAATCCTGTGAGACATACCTGCATTTGTCACATAAGATTTGTTGCCTTGCTGTAATCTGTACACACGAAATGTTTATATTTCGTGCTTTTCTGAATACCATTATATATTCTAATATAGGTAATGGTTTGAGAGTTAACGAAAAGCTCATAGCTAGTCATTAATAAACATATTATTTGCAACTCTATCAGAAACCTTAATTAACATATTACAAAACTAATTAATGTTACCTTTAACGAACATGATGTAGTAAAGATTACTGTGTGTAAACCATTAATTAAAAGTGTAAGGCTGATCAACATGCTATCTATGAAGCACATCTGACAAAGTTTAAGAAATTGAAATTGGGGAGATATATCTAATGAGACAAATGAAAATGATAAACGCAACATATTTCTTGATAAATTTATGTCCTTTTTTGAACATTGTTGCCCAAAGAATGACTAAATGGAACATCAGTTTTCAAAAAACTTTTTATTACTAAAGGTGTTAAAGTGTTTTCAGGAAGAAAAAGAAAACACTAAGAGAGTAGAATTAGGGAAGACCCAGAAGTAATTTTAAACTATAAAAATATATGTATATTAGGCATGAAATTAACATTTTGGGCAATAAAATCAAATCAATATGGAATGTTGTTAGAAGGAAGACAGGAAAAGTAAGCACTGAGATAGGTAGTATAACTATTAAAGGGAATGAGACCATCTTAGCCATCAGCGCACAACTAGCTAATGTTTTTAACAACTATTTAAGTGCAGGAGAAAAAATTAGTGGGAACAGTTCAAAAGAAAAAGCCAATCAGTACATGGAGGAGTCAGTTTTGAGAAATCCTTGTCAGATTAATTGTCATGTAACAACCTATTGTTAAATAAGGAAAATCATTAAATCTTTCGAAAATAAATGTTCTGTTGGAGTAGATGGCACCTCTAACATGATATTAAAACGATGTGGAGCTGTTACAGCTGATATTCTGAGTCACATCTGTAATGCATCATTAACTCAAGGTATTTTTCCAGGCAAGTTAAAATATGCAATTGTCAAGCCTTCCTACAAAAAAGGGGAAACCACAGATATCAATAATTAATCGCTAGTATCCTTGCTTACAGCATTTTCAAAAATCGTCGAGAAAGTAATGAACTCAAGAACAGTTAGCCATCTCAGCAGTAATAGGATACTTAGTGAATAACAGTTCGGATTTCAAAAATTCTGTTCCACTGAGACACCTACGTACAGTTTCATTGCCCACATAACAGAGTCTTTAAGTAGTAAAATGTCACCAACAGGAATTTTCTGTGATTTATCCAAAGCATTTGACTGCGTGAACTATGACATTACATTACAGAAATTACAATTCTACAGTATAAATGGAACAGCATATGAGTGATTTAAGCTATATCTACAGAACATGAAGCAAAAAGGATATGTAAATGACCTCCCTTCTTATCCAAAACAATAAGCTAAACTGACACTGTTTGCTGATGATACAACCACCATTATTAATCCGGTAAAAGAAACTCCAATAGAAAATTACACTCAAAATGTCTTTGGAAAAGTTGATTGGTTTTCTGCGAATGAGCTTGCTTTGAACTCTGAAAAAAAAAACACAGTACATTCAATTTTCTACTGCAAGGAGTGCTGTCCCTTCAATAAATATAACACTTCAACAGAAGTCAGTAGCCAGGGTAAAAGTTTTCGGGTGTACATATGGATGAAAATCTTAATTGGAAAGTTCATATTTTGGAGTACTGCAAGCCACTAGGTTCAGCATCTTTTGCAATCAAACAGTTCCCTACTTCGACGATTTAGAAATTAGGAAGCTAACATATTTTGCATGCTTTCACTCTCTATGTTATAAGGAATAATATTTTGGGGTAACTTAACACTTAGACAAAAACGATTCAGTGATCAAAAGAAAGTGGTCAGAACAATGTGAGGTGCCCATAGTCGCACCTCTTGTAGGCATCTGTTTAAAAGGTTAGGAATTCTAACAACAGCCTCACAGCACATTTACTCAGTAATGAAATTTGTTCCCAACAACATGGACCAGTTTAAAAACAACAGCGACATTCACGATTACAATAGCAGAATAAATAAATACTTACATTGTCTTCTATTCAACCTATCTTTGGCACAGAGGGGGTAAATATGCTACTGTAAAACTTTGATAATTTAGCAGATGTAATAAAATATCTGACAGACAGCAGTAATAGTTCGAAAAACAAATTGAAATCGTACTTCCTCGACAACTCCTTCTATATCTTGCATGAATTCTTCAAAAATGGCTCTGAGCACTATGGGACTTAACATCTGAGGTCATCAGTCCCCCAGTACTTAGAACTACTTAAACCTAACTAACCTAAGGACATCACACACATCCATGCCCGAGGCAGGATTCGAACCTGCGACCGTAGCAGTCGCGCGGTTCCGGACTGAAGCGCCTAGAACCGCTTGGCCACCGCGGCCGGCGCATGAATTCTTCAATAGGAATAAATAAATCTATAGGTGTAATATAAGGATCTTGTGCATTTTAAGGGAATGGGGTAGGTAATAAGAATTTTAAGCCTCTTTTTTTTCTTTAAAAAAAAAAGCCATTGATTCATGTGTGCATTTATTATGCACTTGACACGTTCTACATCATAACGGTTACCGGAAGATTGGGCAGTGGAACACTAATCAATGGAACACAAATGAAACGAGAGTGCGTGTCAAGTCACAGGGACGTGGGAAGCCCTCGTTCTTGTGGGCGTCGCAAACACACCAGAAGGAACATCACAACGTTTTGGATTCAGTTGCATCTAACGTCCAAGGTATCTTGTCCAGTAGAGAAAAACTAATTCAAATGATACTGTACTGTTGTCATGAAAATTAAGAACTTGATATGAGTACATAATGCTTTATTATTTGAGACATTGTAGAAACAATTTGTTAGCGCCGCCATACACACGCCAGCGATATTACTTGTAAGCTGGCGCTCTGCTCGACCCTACCACACAGGAACGATTTACCAACCATTATTTCGAACGTCACTGTGTGTGTCACGGAAAATGAACTGCTGTGTTTAGTAGCGATGGCACTGATCTCCGTATGTTGATTAAAGGGGGCAAAAATAATAATCAGCGGAGTTATATTTATATAACTTGTTTTGGAACGCTTTTATATAGAACTGTACGCTGCTGCTGCTGCTGCTGCTGTTGTGGTCTTTAGTCGGGAGACTGGTTGACGCAACTGTCCAAGCTGCTCTATCTTCTGCAAGCCTCCTCTTCTCTGAGTAACTACTGCAACCTACATCCTTCTGGATCTACTTATTGTATTCATCTGCTTCATTCTCGTATCAACCGATCGATCCTTTTAGTCACATTTAGCCCCAAATTTATTCTCCCCCCAATTCTGTCTAGTACCACATTATTAGCCATGTTATCTACCCCTCAAACCTTCAGCATTCTTCTGTAGCACCACGTTTCAATACCTTCTAATCTCTTGTTGTCTAAACTTCCTATCGCCCATGTTTCACTTCCGTATACGGTCATACTCCGCACAAGTACAGGGTGTTTCAAAAATGACCGGTATATTTGAAACGGCAATACAAACTAAACGAGCAGCGATAGAAATACACCGTTTGTTGCAATATGCTTGGGACAACAGTACATTTTCAGGCAGACAAACTTTCGAAATTACAGTAGTTACAATTGTCAACGACAGATGGCGCTGCGGCCTGGGAAACTCTATAGTACGATATTTTCCACATATCCACCATGCGTAGCAATAATATGGCGTAGTCTCTGAATGAAATTACCCGAAACCTTTGACAACGTGTCTGGCGGAATGGCTTCACATGCAGATGAGGTGTACTGCTTCAGCTGTTCAATTGTTTCTGGATTCTGGCGGTACACCTGGTTTTTCAAGTGTCCCCACAGAAAGAAGTCACAGGGGTTCATGTCTGGCGAATAAGGAGGCCAATCCACGCCGCCTCCTGTATGTTTCGGATAGCCCAAAGCAATCACACGATCATCGAAATATTCATTCAGGAAATTAAAGACGTCGGCCGTGCGATGTGGCCGAGCACCATCTTGCATAAACCACGAGGTGTTCGCACTGTCGTCTAAGGCAGTTTGTACCGCCACAAATTCACGAAGAATGTCCAGATAGCGTGATGCAGTAATCGTTTCGGATCTGAAAAATGGGCCAATGATTCCTTTGGAAGAAATGGCGGCGCAGACCAGTACTTTTTGAGGATGCAGGGACGATGGGACTGCAACATGGGGCTTTTCGGTTCCCCATATGCGCCAGTTTTGTTTATTGACGAAGCCGTCCAGGTAAAAATGAGCTTCGTCAGTAAACCAAATGCTGCCCACATGCATATCGCCGTCATCAATCCTGTGCACTATATCGTTAGCGAATGTCTCTCGTGCAGCAATGGTATCAGCGCTGAGGGGTTGCCGCGTTTGAATTTTGTATGGATAGAGGTGTAAACTCTGGCGCATGAGACGATACGTGGACGTTGGCGTCATTTGGACCGCAGCTGCAACACGGCGAACAGGAACCCGAGGCCGCTGTTAGATCACCTGCAGCACTAGCTGCGCGTTGCCCTCTGTGGTTGCCGTACGCGGTTGCCCTACCTTCCCAGCACGTTCATCCGTCACGTTCCCAGTCCGTTGAAATTTTTCAAACAGATCCTTTATTGTATCGCTTTTCGGTCCTTTGGTTACATTAAACCTCCGTTGAAAACTTCGTCTTGTTGCAACAACACTGTGTTCTAGGCGGTGGAATTCCAACACCAGAAAAATCCTCTGTTCTAAGGAATAAACCATGTTGTCCACAGCACACTTGCATGTTGTGAACAGCACACGCTTACAGCAGAAAGACGACGTACAGAATGGCGCACACACAGACTGCGTTGTCTTCTATATCTTTCACATCACTTGCAGCGCCATCTGTTGTTGAAAATTGTAACTACTGTAATTTCGAAAGTTTGTCCTCCTGAAAATGTACTGTTGTCCCAAGCATATTGCAACAAACGGTGTATTTCTATCGCTGCTCGTTTAATTTTTATTGCCGTTTCAAATATACCGGTCATTTTTGAAACACCCTGTATCTTCAGAACACATCCTAGTCTATGCAATTTAACGAATTTCTCTTCGTCAGAATCGTTTTCCTTGCCACTGCCAGACTACAATTAATAACCTCTCTACTTCGGTCATCATCAGTAATTTTGCTGCCCAAATACCAAAACTTATCTACTACTGTAAGTGTTTCGTTCCGTAATGAAACTCCGTCAGCGTCATCTGATTTAATTCGATTACATTCCATTATCCTTGTTAGGCTTTTGTTGATTTTCTTTTATACTCCTTCCAAGAGACTACTCATTCCCTTCACCTGATTTTCCAAGACCTTTGCTGTCTCCGACAGAATTACAATCCCATCGGGAAAGCTAGTTATTTCTTCTCCCTGAACTTTAACACCTACACCAAATTTTTTTATGGTTTCCTTTACAGGTTTTTCAAATCGAGTTATATCGCCGATAGGCTATATCGTCGTCTCTCTTCCTTCTCAGCCACTGCTTACTTTTCATGCCCCTCGACCCTTTAACTGTCGTCTGGTTTGTATACAAGTATATTACCCTGACGACCTTCAGATTTTCAGACAGAGTATTTCAGGTGTTTGTATTCCCTTTCGCTTACTACATTTGTTGCATTTTTATATTTTTTCTTTCATCAGTTAAATTCAATATCTCCCTTGTTATCCAAGGATTTCTTACATTGCCTGTCTTTCTATCTATTTGATCCTCTGCTGCCTTCAATATTTAATCTCTCAAACATACTCATTCGTCTTCTGCCGTATTCCTTTCCTCTCCCCTAGTGAAACGTTGGCTAATGCTGCCTCTGAAACTCTTAACAACCGCTAGTTCTTTCAACTTATCCAGGTCCTATATCATTCATTTCGTAAGTTTTAATCTATAATTATTAATCAAGAAATTGTGTCAGAGTCTACATCTGCTCCTGTAAATGTCTTACAATTTAAAATCTGGTTATGAAATCTCTGTCTTACCATTACATTCTCAATCTGAAACATTCCGGTGTGGCCGGCCGTAGTGTCCGAGCGGTTATGTTTTAAGTAGTTTTTTGTTCTAGGGGACTGATGACCTCCGCTGTTAAGTCCCGTAGTGCTCAGAGCCATTTGAACATTCCGGTGTCTCCAGATGTCTTCCACGTCTTTCCCCGTTATATAATTGCCTCCCCATGACACGGCTGCTGGCCTGCTACAAGAGGCTCCACAAAATTGAGTATTTCTGCAAGCGCTCTTCTATGCTAATGCTGCTGACAATTAGCAAGTGTCTCAATAATGGAAACTATTGTAGGTCTCCAATAATCTGTTTCCGAGGCAAAACTTCTAGCTTACTGTAAGACTGTCTCCATCACACTGCTGCAGGGACACAGAAATTGATTCGCCGTTGTAGTACTACAGGCCTCACCATGGCATCTCTTGTGGGTGTCCAGTAGTTTGTGAGCGAGGCACAGCTGCCGGATTTCTGTACCCCTCGCTCCCTCTCACTGACGCTGGGAAACAGAAGTTGGATCGCCGTCAACCTACTGCAGGCGTTCTGTACACGCCTCTCCATGACGCTACCTCTACTGTAGAGTAATCGGCTCTCCATTTCACGTGCGCTGGCCTACAGCAAGTGTCTGTATGACACTGTTGGAGTGATTCTGCAACTGCATTTCTCCGAAACTGCTGCTGACATCGCGCTAGGGTCTCACCATGGAACGTCTTCAGGATGCCCAGCAGTCATTCTGTGAGACAAAGCCGATGGCTTCATGTAACTCTCTCCCCATCACCTTGCTATTGGGACACAGTAATTGCTTCGCTATTGCAATAGAACAGCCATTCTGCAGACATCCCCGCTACCGTTATGTGATTACTTCCCCATGACGCGGCTGCTAGCCTACCACAAATGTCTCCAGGACACTCTTGGAATATCCTGTCTATGCTAATGCTGTTGCCAATTACGAAGGGCAATGCTCTGTGGAAAATTCTACCAGGCGATTGCCTCTTTCATTCCTTTTCCCCAGTCCATATTCACCAGCATTTTTTCCTTCTTCCTCTTCCTTTTCCTACTATCGAGTTCCAGTCCCTTATTACAATTAATTTCTCGCCTCCTTTTTCTCGCCTCCCTTTTCTCACCCCCTTTAACTGTCTGAATAATTTCTTTTATCTCATCATACATTTCTTCAGTCCCTTCATTAACTGCGGATCTGCTTGTTACATAAACGTGTGCTGCTGTGTTGTGATTTGCCTTATTGTCTACCTTGGCTAAAATAATGTGTTCACTTTGCTGTTCATAGTAGCTTTCCTATTTTCTTCTTCATTTTTAAGCATACTCCTGCATCACCCCTATTTGATTCTGTATCTATAACCCTGTAATCATTTGACCAGACATCCTGTTCATCTTATTCTGAACTTCACTAATTCCCGCTATATCTAACTTCAACTTATCCGCTTCCCTTTTTTAAGTTTTCTAGCGTACCCGAGCGACTGCGGGATCTAACATTTCATGCTCCGATTCGTAGAACGCCGGTTTTGTTCCTCCTGCTGGCGACATTCTCCTGAGTAGTCCCCGCTCGGAGTCCGAGTGGAGGACACTTTTACCTCCGGAATATTTTACCCGAGAGGACGCCATCATGATTCGTGTATGCAATAGAGCTGCATTCCCCTGTGGAAAATTACGGCTTTCAGCTGTTGGCACAGGAAGGCAGCCTTGGTTCAAGGTCAGTCAGTCGTCGTGACTCCCGTCCCTCATGAGGGCCCACAGGTCTGTGTGGCCTCTCAACAGATACTCCTCCGTTGTGGTTGCCCCTACGGTACTGTGATCTGTGTCGCTGGTGCACGCAAGCCTCCCCACCAACTGCATGGCGCATGGTTCATGGCGGCTGTCTTAGAGAAAGCATTACATTTTTTTAAAAGTATCAGGCGCGTTGTGTACATCTTTCAAGTCTGTATTTCGCAAACATTTCTAGCCTTTCAGCTGCCTAGTCCATCTTGAAATAAACTGAGTACGTAACTGATACGACCTCAGTGAAAATGCCCTGCAGATATTTTCCCTTTTATACTAAATTTTAACCAAAGAATGAGTATTAACGCAATCTAACTTAAGACTTGATTACTGTGTACTGAAATAGGATGTGTTTTCGTAGAGCAACAAAAAATTTAAGAGGAGCGCGAACGCACACTTATCTTAATGCAACGTTGTATTGACACCTTCCAATTTCCTGGCAAAGTCTGTAGTGTCTTTGTGTTCTCTGTAATAGAGAGGATACTTTGCAAACACTTGAACGTATGAATCACTCCAAACACATTCCAGATGAGTTGCATGTCCTGATGTTCCCGCAAGCACTAAGTTATCTTATAGCGACTGTGAATTGGAAAGCAAAAACATCTGTGATACAAAGTCATTATTTCAAATGGATTCAATATAAAACGGCTTTCTTAAACTAGCCTTGCAGAGCAGCCGCGCAGTCTCAGGCGCCTTGCCACGGTTCGCGCGGCTCGCCCCTCCTTTCCGAAGTAGTCTGACTCAGTCTACGAAGTTACAGGATCTGACCTACATATACGTCTACGTGATTGCTATTCACGATAAAGTGCCTTGCAGAGGGTTCAATGAACCACCTTCGCGCTCTCTCTCTACAGTTCCACTCTCGAACGGCTCGCGGAAGAAACGAGCACTTAAATTTTTCTGTGCAAGCCCTGATTTCTCTTATTTTATCGTGATTATAATTTTCTCCCTATGTGCCAACAGAATGTTATCGCAATCGGAGGAGAAAACTGGTGATTGAAATTTCATGAGAAGACCCGGTCCCAACGACAAACGCCTTTGTTTTGGTGATTGCCACTCCAATTCACATATCATGTCTCTCCCCTATTCCACAATAATGGAAAACGAGCTGCCCTTCCTTGAACTTTTTCGATGTCATCCGTCAGTCCCATCTGATACGGATCCCACACCGCACCGCTATACTCCATGAGAGGGTGGACAAGAGTGGTGTAAGCAGTCTTTTTGTAGACCTGTTGCACCTTCTAAGTGTTCTGCCAATGAATCGCATTCTTTGCTTTGCTCTACTCACAATATTATCTATGTGATAGTTCCAACTTAGGTTATTTGTCATTGTAATCCCTAAGTATGTAGTTGAATTTACAACCTTCAGATCTCTTGACTTATCGCGTTATCGAAATTTAGCGGATTTCTCTTAGGACTCATGCGAATAACTTCAGTTTTCTTTATTCAGTTTCAAGTGCTACTTTTCGCATCATACAGATATCTTATCTAAATCATTTAGCAGTTATTATTGATCATATGATGACTATACATGACGGTAAATAGCAACATCATCTGCAAACAGTCTAAGAGGGCTACTCTGTCTCCTATGTCGTTAATATACATCAGGAACAATAGAGGGCCTATAACACTTTCTTGGGGAACGCCGGATAATACTGTTTTACTCGATGACTTTCCGCTATTACTACGAACTGTGACCTTTATGAAAGGGAATCACGAATCCAGCAGCACAACTGAGGCGATATTCCGTAGGCACGTAGTTTGGTTCTTGTGAGGAACGGTGTCGAAAGCCTTCGCAAAATCTAAAAATATGAAATCAATTTGCAAATCGACGTTATTGATATGGGCCTGTAATTCAGCGGATTTCTCGTATTTCCCTTTTTGGGTACTGGTGTGACTTGAGCAGTTTTCCAGTCTTTAGGTACGGATCTTTCTATGAGCGAACGGTTGTGTATAATTACTAAATATGGAGCTACTGTATCGGCATACTCTGAAAGGAACCTGACTGGTATGCAATCTGGACCGGAGGCCTTGGCTTTAATAAGTGATTTTAGCTGCTTTGCTACACCGATGATATCTACTTCTACGTTTGTCATCTTGGCAGTTGCTCTTGTTTGGTGATTTCAGGAATATTTACCTTGTCTTCTTTGCTGAAGGAGTTTCTGAAAACCGTGTTTAATAACTCTGCTTTAGTGGCACTGTCATCAGTGACTTCACCGTTGTTATCGCGCAGTGAAGGTATTGATTGCGTTTTGCCACTGGTGTGCTTTATGAATGACCAGTATCTCTCTGGGTTTTCTGCCAGATTCCGAGACAGAGTTTCGTTGTGGAAATTATTAAAAGCATCTCATTGAAACACACGCTGTATTTTGAACTTCTGCAAAACTTTGCCGGCCACGGTGGCCGAGCGGTTCTAGGCGCTTCAGTCCTGAACCGCGTGACTGCTACGGTCGCAGGTTCGAATCCTGCCTCGGGCATGGATGTGTGTGATGTCCTTAGGTTAGTTAGGTTTAAGTAGTTCTAAGTTCTAGGGGACTGATGACCTCAGATGTTAAGTCCCATAGTGCTCAGAACCATTTGCAAAACTTTGGCAATCTTGGGAATTTTGCATTCTTTTAAATTTGGCATGCTTTTTTCATTTCTTCTACAACAGCGATCTGACTCGTTTTATGTACCATGGGGGATCAGTACCACCACTTATTAATCTATGTGGTATACATCTCTCAATTGCCGTCGATACTATCTCTTTGAAATTATTCCACATCTTTTCTGCGCTTACATTATCAGATCGGAAGGAGTGGAAACTGTCTCTTGAAAAGGCGTTAAGAGAATTTTTATCTTTCTTTTTAAATAGATGTCCTTCGCGTTTCATTTTCATGGTTGTGGGTGTTACAGTATACAACCTAGCACCAACTGCCTTGTGGTCGCTAATCCCTGTATTCGTCATGATACTCCCTGTTTCTCCAGGATTATCTGTTGCTAAGAGGTCAAGTTTGATTTAGGAACCATTTACGCTTCGAGTGGGCTCATGAACTAATTGTTCAAGATAATTTTCTGAAAAAGTTTTTAGTATAATTTCGGATGATGTTTTATGCCTGCCGCCGGTTTTAACGTATAATGTTTCCAATATATCGAGGGTAGATTGAATTCACCTCCTACTATAATTGTATGAGTGGGGTAGGCCTACCTATTTGAAGTGAGACTCAAGTTTTCTATGAACTGTTCAGCAACTACGTCCTCTGAGTCGGAGGTTGGTAAAACGATCCAATTAATAGCTTAGTCCGAATGTCAAGTATAGCCTCTACCCATACTATTTCGCAGGAACTACCTATTTCAATTTTACTACAATGTAAACTACTTCTGCCAGCAATAAATGCCCCACCACCAACAATACTAATCTATTCTTTCTGAACATTGTTAGGTTGCTCGAAAAACTTTTGGCTGAACTTGTTTCCGGCTTTAGCCAGCTCTCCGTAGCTGTAACTGTTTGAGCTTCAGTGCTTTCTGTGAGGACTCTGAGTTCTGGGTCTCTCGCAACACAGCCGCGACAGTTGACAAGTAGAATACCTCACTGTGTGTCACCTGGCCCCTTTCAGAAGGACGCCTTTTCTGTGGTGTCGCAGTTCCATCAGTAGCATCGGAAGTACATAAAGCTGACAGTTCTTGGTAGCACTTACAGGTTCCAATCAGCAAGTCATCAGTGTTGGCTACTTCTTCCACTTTGGCTCCTTTTTCATTCTGATGAGCACTAACCTCTAAAGAACTCACACCTGATGTCCTTCGCGTAGATTCTGACCAACCCAAAGAAAGTTTCACCAAGTTTTGTATAGCTCTTTCACTTTAACTAAGTAAGAAACTTAAACAGACGTGAAACAGTATCAACGTTTAAAATAAACAATATCAGCACGCACTGTTCATCTAAATAACAAACACGTTGATGAGTTGTTCAAGATATCTGTACTAATGGAGTAAATACAATGAGTGGCATAATTAATGGAGCTAACAGCTTATTAATAATATCACAAAAACTGTTGTAGTAGCCACCGTATGATCCATGGACAGGCAGTTGTAACAAGGCTCATGATGGCGCCGTCAAACTAATTATATTCATTAAATCTCGACCACTAAATAATCGTTTTTATATCTCTTGTTTTATATTCTGAGTTGAAATTGTCATTGCGAGGATAGGTAGTAAAGCTATTTATGAGCTGAGGGATCAAGTACGTAGTTTCTTTTAAAACATAATTAGGAACTGAAAGGTCGATTACTCGAAATAGGCCGCCCGGAGTGGCCGCGCGGTTTAGGAGGCCATGTAACGGATACTGCGGCCCCTCCCACCGGAGGTTCGAGCCCTCCCTCGGGAATGGATGTGTGTGTTGTTCTTAGCGTAAGTTACTTTAAGTAGTGTGTAAGTCTAGGGACCGATGACCTCAGTAGTTTGGTCCCTTAGGAATTAACGCACACTTGAACATTTTAGAGAGAAAGTATGCTTAAAATTTCCTATATAAGAGATATTTTTACAATGGTGAATGAACTTAATTGAACCCTTCAAGACAAACAAGTATATGTATTCACTGATCACTAAAAAAAATTCTTGCTTTGAAAAAAAAAAAGATAGAATTTTTGACAATTTGTAAGTGCTTCACTGAGTTTAACTGCTTCCCAACAGTGGAAGGCCTTTAAAAGAGGAAGACGTGGAAACACGAGACACATTTATTGAAGAAGTTATTCAGCACTTGAAAGTTTTGAATGAAGTTTTTAATGAATATTCTCCATAGGAACAGCAAATTAAATATCGAAACGAATTATTACTTAAAACGCGTTTACTGTCAATGCGGGACGTTCGACCATGTCAGTGGAAAATTTTGTTTAATTGACATATGATTCATCGTTGGAAGCAAAACTTAAATTAATGCCGTCAGATAAATTTTGGTGCAGTTTAAAAGACGAATATACTCAGCTGCCGCAAAACATCTCGTTGTTGCTTTTACTCCTGGCGACTACAAGCGCACGAGAAACAGGTTTCTCGCCTTCTGTGTCAGCAAAAAGTAAACAGGGCAGCAGACTTGGCACCGCACGCGTCTTCGAAAGTCTACTTTCAGTATTTAGAAACAAAGAACGGTTTGCATCTGATGGACAATGTACGTCAGGAACGAATTTTGAATTTGAGAGTAATCCCTCAAAGTGTGAAATGCCATCGGGCTATAATGGAGTTATCCACATACACTATGTGGAAGGAAAAGTGTGAAAATAGCCGGAAATCATACCAGAGAAGCAATGGCTTTACGCTGGTCCATGAAGCGAATAAAGGCACAATTGCTGGAAGTTCATTTGCCATTTTGGCAATAATATATTTACAGTTAAAATAAATTCCGTTTACGTACTAGCCAGAAGTGGCGTCTGCCATCACTGTAACGTGGCGATCACAGGTGCGTGTGTCCCCGCCTTCTGGAGCCAGGAGGGCCCCAGTCGGATCTGCATCTACATCTACATCTACATCTACATTTATACTCCGCAAGACATCCAATGGTGTGTGGCGGAGGGCACTTTACGAGCCACTGTCATTACCTGCCTTTCCTGTTCCAGTCGCGTATGGTTCGCGAGAGGAACGACTGCCGGAAAGCCTTCGAATCTCTCGGGAGTAGGGGGAAGCAATACATTCGATACCTCATCCATTAACGCACCCTCTCGAAACCTGGCGAGCAAGCTACACCGCGATACGGAGCGCCTCTCTTGCAGAGTCTTCCACTTGAGTTTGCTAAACATCTCCGTAACGCTATCACGCTTACCAAATAACCCTGTGACGAAACTCGCCGCTCTTCTTTGGATCTTCTCTATCTGCTGAGCAATACACTGATGAGCATTACTCAAGTATAGGTCGAACGAGTGTTTTGTAAGCCACCTCCTTTGTTGATGGACTACATTTTCTAAGGAATCTCCCAATGAATCTCAACCTGGTACCCGCCTTACCAACAATTAATTTTATATGATCATTCCAATTCAAATCGTTCCGCACGCATACTCCCAGATATTTTACAGACATAACTGCTACCACTGTTTGTTCCGCTATCATATAGTCATACAGTAGAGGATCCTTCTTTCTATATATTCGCAATACATTACATTTGTCTATGTTAAGGGTCAGTTGCCACTCTCTGCACCAAGTGCCTATCCGCTGCAGATCTTCCTGCATTTCGCTGCAATTTTCTACGCCTGTGAGGGCGCGCCCCTGTCCACTTAAAGCTGATTACAAGGCCTGCCCTGAGAAGAAACCGCCTGCCGAGGCAAGAATGTGCAAGTACTTGTACGAGTATTTTATCTACCTCGCAAAACGTGGAATCTAAGAGATGAATTCTAAGCACCAGAAAAATCTATACTACAAAAAACACTAACAATCATCAAATCAAATGCTTGGGAAGCCCTTCAGTTTACATTGTGAATACATTTCTTTCTTCACCTGGAGAGCTCGTAGCTGAAGCACTGGAAAGCGTCTGAAATTTCTGCGAATTTAGTTGTTGCTCTGGTGAATTCGATTCGCTGGCTAAACCGGATGCGTTAGTAGCTGAAATTTCTGAAGCATAGCAGGAAGCAGTTTCTGCGGTCAATAGATCTGGAACACGAGGGCTCGCTAATGGCTCTAACATTCTGCGTGGTGTCTGTCTGTTCTATATCGTGTCTCCCTGCCACTTTCGCGCAACGACGGTCTGAGCGTGTTTTTTAGGGAATTGACTAGTTTGAACCTGGGACCTGTTGCTGGTAAGGAGACGCCAGACCACACATGACATGTAGAATTCAGAAGAGTTCAGTGAGAGTAGCGATGATATAACCAAATACTTAATGATTTCAGCGTCAACTCCACTGCACTCCCTGTAAAAAAATCTTAGTACTAACTAAATTTAGTGGAAGGGGTTCAAGGCTTTCCTATTTTTACTTAGCTGGTAAAATAACGTCGAAAAAGCAATTAACTTTACCATTGGAAATTTTATTCTACTCACAAAACATTGTTCATAAATTGCACTATTGATAAAAGGAAATGTTTTAATACATGATGGTAAAAACCAACTGCGTTCAACAAAAATGCGAACGAATATTCCCTGAGTAGGTTTCCAAGTTCTACAATGGATCGAAGGATGACCTATGCCATATCACATCTATAATCTAGGTTTAAATTTTCACCAGAGAGAAAGCTATGAAAATGGTCTACAGTGACCCTCAATTATCTATAATTACTTATCCAACTTGTCCTAAATTACAGTGGCTGATGTTACTTCTCAATAATTATATAACATAGAAATCATCGCGTTTGAGATTTTGACTTCAAGTGGCAAATGCGAACACTATGAGCTTTAATTGACGATCGATATTAGTATTACGCATAAAGGGGGTGTAACAGATGAGACTTCTGCAGTTCTGAGTGAAGCTTAATGCGCTGTTACGCGGCATCACGTGCGTTCATTACCTTGTCGGTGTTCGCCAGGGGTCGGCGGGCAGCACAGCTCCGCTCACCTCGCCGTCTCGCAAGCAACTCCCCTCCTAACTTCTCCTTACTACAATTTACCGAAGTTGGTTAAAAAAAAAACTATCTGGCTGTGTTTTCATCTGACCAATCAGGGTGTCAAGGTTAACCTTAAGCTCCGCCTACAAAAATTCTGTCTATCCAATGAGAAACGTTATACTTTTCGTGGTGTGGCAATGTTTTTAAAGTCTGCAACGTAACAGAGTCGCTAAAACCTGCAGCTAGTGTGGTCCTTTTAGCGCTATCGTAAGATCTATACTGTTCTTCGGGAGGGCTCTATCTTTTAACATGGGCTGGGGGGTGGTCTTTGACGTACCTGAGATGCGAAAAAGTCTCACGCTAAAACTTGCGGGTGGTAGTGGCCCTTTTTGTGTTATCGTAAGATCTATACTGTTTTTCTGGAGGGCTCTAGCTTTTAACATGGGCTGGGGGGTGGTCCTTGACGTAACAGGGACGCGAAAAAGTCCCACGCCAAAACTTGCAGCTGGTGTTGTCCTAGTGGTTGGCAGTCCGTCCCTTATCGTAGGGCCTTCTAGGTTAACACGGTACTGCTCTCGGCTTCTGTTCTCGTTTCTCCCCTCGGAACTGCGTCTGTGTCACGGTGGAAAGGTATGACATGCATTTAAGTATTCTTGTGTTAGTCTGTGGTATTCCATTTGCTCACTAGTTACTCGTATTACTTTGGTTAATTTAATGTCGCGATTTATTCGGAGCCTATGTGGCATACTACTGGATTTGCTTATCATGTCAGGGTTTTCATGGAAGGTGTTGGATTTGCCTGACACCTTACATGGTTAATACAGAAATACCGAATATTAGATGTTTGGTTTCCAGTTCCATTTGCACTTCAAAACGTACTTTACAGATGCGCATTTCTGCTAGATATTTCAGTGTTCTTTTATTTGTTCTCGCCGGCGCAAGCTGTTCACAAATCAGAGTGGTTCGTAAAAGACCACGACTACTTCGTCACGTCAAGGGCACAGAATCATTCCTTTCTTTAACACGTAATTATTGCAGGTACGAACGAAGGCTTCCTATTTTGTTGAGACCATTTCCTTGTTTCCAGATTGTTCTTATTTGTGAGGAACTGCAGACAGCTATACAGTTTCATTCCGTCTTTGTAACTCACGGAATGAACCCGGCAGAAAAAGCGAGATGCACGACAATATCGTTCAAACTCCACGTGTTTCTCGTTGGACCTCGCGGCCATAGCGCTAACGCATAGGCAAATTTGAATGCTGAATTAACTAAATTAACAGCGACACTTACTGAAACAAAGTGCGGAACAGAGAGAACCTCAGAGCGAAGCACGGAGATAGAGAAGATCCAAAGAAGAGCGGCGCGTTTCCTCACAGGGTTATTTGGTAAGCTTGATAGCGTTACGGAGATGTTTACCAAACTCAGACTCTGCAAGAAAGGCGCTCTGCATAGCGGTGTAGCTTACTGTCCAGGTTTCGAGAGGGTGCGTTTCTGGATGAGGTATCGAATATATTGCTTCCCCCTATTTATACCTCCAGAGGAGATCACGAATGTAAAATTAGAAGATTCGAGCGCGCACGGAGACTTTCTGGCAGTCGTTTTCCCCGCGAACCGTACGCGACTGGAACAGAAAAGGGAGGTAATGACAGTGACACGTAGAGTGCCCTCCACCACACTCGGTTGGGTGGCTTGCGGAGTATAAATGTAGATGTAGAGACTCCAGCACGTACGTACAGCTCGCACGACTAGAGCAAGATTTTCGAAGAAGTTTTGTTGTTTGGATGCTCTGAAAATGCATATAATTTACCTTTTAAACCGCTTAGTTCAACTAATCCCGAAAAGTTATTTCAGATTAGCCTTTTACGGCTTTTCTCTGCTTAGGAAATGCGTGTATCGCCCTTCACCAGTCAATGAGAGATATGTACCACACCGAGCTGACTGAGGAAGTCTCTCGCAGCTTTACACCTGTATTCAACAACCCGCCACAGCACGCTTCTTTCCAGTTGCATCGCAGAAAATTTATTTCGAGAATGGAGAAAACATTTCAGCGTAAGAGAAAAGAACTGAGGATCGGCTTCGGTTTCGCTCCAAACTCGAATGAGTATCTGTCGACAGTCTGTCTTTCGCGGATATCACGGTCATTTTTGCCAGCAACGTCATTTCAGGAATCAGGGTGATAAACCGTCTTAAACGAAGAGCTGGGAGGGAACAGCAATAGTAAGAAACGTGTGAGAGACATCAGCGATGGTTCAGAATTGATGGCATCTGTCTACAGGAAACAGTTTAGTTGAAACGGGGTCTACGATCGAAATGAACTTCTTGAAAGAAATAAGTATCCTTCACCGCCTGTCATTTATTTCCTTTTTATTTTTAATTTATATGCTACGATTTTTCCATCATTCGCAAGTAAAATTTTTAACCCTCTAAGTATATACGTTTTGTATTGATGGGCGGTCCGTTGTTGGAAAGGCTTGAAAATCAAAGCCCTGATAATCGATACAGTACATACACTAGTACAAAAGCACGGCACTTACTGTTGTGACCGGCAAATGTCATGATTTTCTGCTACTATAATTACAGTACCGAATATCATGGCTCCAGTTTCCAAGCCCTGCCAACCACAGACAGCCCATGAACATAACTGTAACAGGAAACATATTTGGACAAGGCATTAAACGTTTTACTTGAGAACGGGTGCATAACCAAAACGTCGTAGAGCGCAAAATAAAACCCGATAGAGGAAGTAGTTGAAGTACTTGGTTTAAGAAATCGAACAAGATTGGTTGAAATAAGAGGTGACCACTACACACGACCGGAGAGCAAACATGTAAGAAACATCTGCAATAACAATATGCTGAATGTAGCAACCGCACTAATACATCACGGCACTTTTGTGAGGCCAGACGGCTGGTATCCTTACGAAACCCTGTCTATCAATCTAAAGAGCCAAAGTGGCCGCCCGGCTGCTTAGAACAGAACGCAGGGTACCGCCGAACATCGTAAGCAATACGTGCTTCGCCCCCCATGTTCGATTGTGAGCCATTAAACAAGTGTACAACAAGATGGGAAATTTAAAACGTAATAAAAACAATTAAAAACGAAAAATTACTTTTCTCTTGACACCTCTTCCATACGGATAGTGACCGCTTCTCAAAGAATATCTGCATGTTTCTAGAACCGAATTATCTAAGTTATGATGTTCTCAACAGCGTGAGAGAGGCCAACAGAAGATGATTTTTGCAGAAAATAAAATAAATGATAAGGATGGTCTGAAAAAGACGGTGGAAATGTATGTTTTTTTTTATTGATGTTACTGGCCTTTTCGCCACCATTTCACCCATGTACGAGTTTAACTCACATATTCAATCTGCCTCTTCCTCCCACCTCTTACCGCCTCCCCTCTCTGTCTCTTTATCTCCTCCTTCCCCTCTCTTTGCCGATTTCCTCCTCTCTCTGGCCGTATCTTCCTCCAGTCTCCTCCTTATCATATCCTCCTTTCTTCTCTGATTCCACCTCCCCCTCTTCCTCTTCCACCTGCCTGTCACCCACTACACCTTCTATCTGCCTCACACATCTCTACCTCCTCCTCCTGTGTCTGTCCATTTCCTCCTTCCCTCCACTCTGTTCATCTCGTCCTCTTTCCACCTCGGCCTGTCCCCAGCCAAGCTCACCGGCATGTGTAGTTCAATAAAATAACCTGATAGTACTCTCACGCCTGCCAGGCAGAGCAGCCTACACGTTGGGGCCCACAAAAACTGTTTCTTGCTCCTGAAGTGTGTGTTGCCCTGCAAAGCAGGTCTGTTTGGCAGTCTAACACTGTTCTCACACAATGCAAGCACCATATATACCAGGGACTGGAATAAAGACTTTTTTGTCTGTGTTTCCGCTCCTATTGGAGCCATGAGGCTTGAGCCGTGGTAAAAATTCCTGTTTTGAAGAGCGCGCCGCAGTGCGTAGTGTAAAGCAGTCGCCCTCCATTTCTGGCGGTGGCGCTGCTGTGGCAATCGCAGCTTTGGTGTCTCCGTCTGGTGGGAAAGGGGAGAGGTTGCCTGTTCACGTTCATTTAAGGGGCGCTATGAGCTCAGTCTGGGTCAGTCTGCCATCCCCAACTTACTAGTCTGTCTCTCGTACGCATTTGTTAGGTAGTTAGTGTCTGTCTGTCGTTCGGAGTGCTAGAATGTCTGTCGTTTGGATCAACCTTTAAAGCCGGCAAAATGAGATTCTTTCCACTCCGCCAGTAAGAGAACTCAGCGAGTGGTCGCTTGGTCGTGGCTTAGTTCCTGCATCTGAGTCTGCGCGTTAGGCCGCCAGTCTGCTCGAGTTTTCTCAGGCAATGGTCATGGGCGGTTGGATCGATCGGTTGGTCGGTGACGAACTGAGATACAAGATGACTTGTCCGTCTTGAGCGTCGGCGCTTGTGAGATCGCCACGTGAGTCCAGTGGGCCGCGGCGTTTAGCGAGGGGTAGTCACTTCGCGGTCGACACGAGAGCAACAGAAGTCAACCCACGACATCAATCTGGCCGGTGCGAGCTGCGACACCGTGAGACGGGAGATCGGCGCGCCTTCCTGCGTCCGTTGAAGTGGTTAGCAGCGGAAGGTTCGGGGAGCGATTTGGGGGTCCTACGCCAGGTCTTTTCGAGAAATCTCAGTTTATTAGAAGTTAAGTGATTGGTGATATGTTGTTTGATTTACTCTTGTTAAATTCTGCTTGTTTTCTTGGTGAGGTCACCAGCCTTTTTGCTTTGGGGTCGTTCCACCATTCTTCTCCGTTTGCCCATCCACAGGAAGGTGGTAGTTTATAAATTGGGTGGTCCGTTTTTCCCATGTGGAGTAGGGGCGGGTTAGAGCAACCTGCGGTTCGGGTTGTTCGTTAATCTCCATATCAATCTACCGTACGTTAGTAGCTGCCTCTGTCATGTTTGTCGGATTTGGTGTGTTAACGAAGTTATTGCTTGGGGTGTAACGGCCTTATACCTTAAATATGTTTTGTTCTTTGGGACTTTGATATTATTGCCTATGATCTCGAGAGGCGGTATCGTGTACTGTAGAGCATCTTAACTATTGTTTGGACAACCCTGTAGAATTTTATATAAGATTGCATTTCATGGGCATTTATTTAATTGATAATTGTAGTATATAAAGTTGTCACCCTTTCACTGTAAGACTTTTCTTAGAAGTTAAAACCAAGATGCACCATTGGTGGCAAGATTAATATTTTAATTGTTAGTGTTTTGTACCAATTCCATTCCTCCTACGGGGGGTGCATAGTTTGTGTGCTTGTGTAAATTGTTAAAACTCTTCGTATAAAGTTATCAGGTGTGTTGCAGATCTGCACCAGTGTAGTCTTTCAGAGGCTGTTATGAGCGGTCTTAACTACGACCGTGTCAGAAGGGAGCGACAAGGTTCTCTGCCCGAAAGCTCGTACAGTCGAAACTTGTTTCTTTCTGCCTCTGAATAGATTGTAACTTTGGTATGTAGAGGGTGCTTTCTAATTTTAAATTTGTTTCTTTGGAAAAATGCATTTACGCACTATTAAAGTGAATAAAATGTACGTTTGTTAAAAGGAATTTGGTTATGATTTCATCAGTTACTCCCTGGCAACTACTTCCATTCTTATATGGTGTGATTAAATGTGCTAATGTTCTTGATGAATCGCTAGGAAATAAAATAAATTGTTAAGAATATTCTTTGAAAATAAATCACGGTTCGAGGCTATAAACTCCATAGTGCCGATACTCGTGAGGCCAGCTCTTTCTGCGCCAAATTTAACGGAAATCGATCCAGGGTATTTGAAGGAGATCCCAGATATAGACGTATACATTCTGATTCATATGCGTAACAGAAGGAAAGATGGGTTGGGCCTTTACCAGGTAAGTGAAGGAAAGCATTGCTTTATGGACTAAAGTGATACTGGCAGCATGTCAAAGTAGACGGACGAGCAGTATCTAGATACTGGAAATAAAATTAGTTGTTAACACGTAGCCTGCACAGGCTGAATTCGAACGGAAATAAGGAGAAGAAAATACGGATGACCCACGAATTTCGTCATTGAAAAGAGAAGACGCTGAAGATTTGGAGTTGCGCGACCTGAGACGACGGAGTACAGTGTGCGGGCGCAGGGAACGTCGATGCGTGTGAAGCCCAGCGCAGGCGGCAGGCAGGCGCTGCAAGCAGGCGGCGCGATAAACAAGGTACGTTCTTAATGGACTCTGAGGCGCCTTTGTGCGCGCAGGCGGCGCACACACACGCACGGACTCAGCAGCACACTGCGGCACCTACCTTCCACAGCACGCAGGCGCACCGGGCGACCGGCTGCCTCCGTCGTTACGCACTGGCTGCGGATACGCTCTTACCTGAAACAAAACATAGCAAAACACTGCGTGTCAGTCCACTTAGCACTCTGGGAAGAACGACAACATTTCTACATCTCACTAAGAAATGGGACTGAACTGAAGAAGACTTAATTTTTGTTACGCTGGCTGGCGTAAATCAGGAGTCATCTTTATTTCTGGAAAGACTTTAAGGTGGTGGTGGTGATTAGTGTTTAACGTCCCGTCGACAACGAGGTCATTGGAGACGGAGCGCAAGCTCGGGTTAGGGAAGGATTGGGAAGGAAATCGGCCGTGTCCTTTCAAAGGAACCATCCCGGCATTCGCCTGAAACGATTTACGGAAATCACGGAAAACCTAAATCAGGATGGCTGGAGACGGGATTGAACCGTCGTCCTCCCGAATGCGAGTCCAGTGTGCTAACCACTGCGCCACCTCGCTCGGTTAGACTTTATGGCATTTTAACCGTGGAGTGCTATGGTGGAGTAGTGTATTCTCCACTCTTTTTCTTTTGACTATAGCGATTTTACGAAATGTGAAGCCAACTGCGGGAAACGATCCGCGAGAGAATAAGGGGCATCGAAGGACATAACGGACATGTGTCCGGAAATGTTTTCTGAGGGAGGTACACGCATCTGCAGATGGAGAATACAGTGACTGAACACACCAGACACACGCACATTACCAACGTGTTCGAAAAAGCCGCGCTCAAAAATGCGATTTTTCAGAGGGTAATACCTCGATCTAGCGACCATTTATATACCTATCGGAAGGACGGGGATAGCGTACCAATCCTGCACTACGGGCTCAAAATTTAAACATTACGCACTTCCTCCAGCCCAGGCACACAGACCAAATCGGCTGGTCCGGCATTAGGTATGACCAACGATGGGCCCCAAGCGGCTTGTATTACCCCTGTGTGTTCATGAGCGGTTTTTCGGTAAATCACAACAAATCGTGACATTTTTGTACCAGAAGGCCCCTTTTTAAGATTTATATTGACGCATAATATTCGAAATTTTCACCGTATTTTCGTAATTTCTCGGGAAATTTCGAAAAAGGTTTTTACGATATCATTATCTGTTACCGAGATCCGGAGGTTCAAACATGGCACGGTTATCTGCGTAAAATATGCCCGTAATATCCGCTCTGAGCCGTATATGTAGCTTCAAGTGACGTAGAGGAAACATAACAGTGGTAATGCCAAGGGTACTAAGGTCACCACACTATGTTTCAGTCGCATTGTTTCACCAATAAAACTTTATGACGCGCTGTGTCCGTACAATGGACACTTCAAGCCTGTACGCGTACAGATCATACAGACCCGAGAACCATTCGGTGACGCAGACGCCACGAAGTTACTGACCCAAGCTGTCAAAAACTCACTGTGCAAGGTGATGGTGCCTCGATAATAGTGTGCGCTTTACATGGATGGACTGAGTCCCATTTGTGTTCGACTAGTTGGAGAACATTTGCAGCCAGTCATAGACTTCATATCGTCAAACAACGATAGAATGTCCCCTGACCACAATTGTTCGCTATTAGTTTGAAGAAAATCCTGCACTAGATGGCAGCCGGCTCTAAATGTAGAAAAATGGAGGTAATGAACATGAGTAGGAAAAACAAACCTGTAATGGTCGGATTCAGCATTAGTGGTTTCCTGTCAGACACAGTCACGTCAAATATATGGGCATAATGCTGCAAAGCAATATGAAATGGAATGAGCGTGTGAGGTATGTGGTGGGGAAGGTGAACGGTCGACTTCGGTTTGGCGGTATCACGTATCAGTGCCATCCCTCTGCCGTGGCACAGTTACTGCCGGGGTGGTAGGCTTCCGTCCGACGCTGCCAGCGGCAGCGGCAGTGCGGGACTAGGCGGACAAGTTAAGTAAATCTTCTGTTTGTCGTTTTAACTTGTCTGATGATCATTTCTTCTCCCTCCCGTGTTTCGTACGATGGCAGATGCTGCACCACTGAGTGGTCCACCCCTCCTTACCGTCGCGTACGAAGCTGTACACGACAGGTTTATTTGGAGAATTGTAGGGAAGTGTGGTTCATCTGTGAAGCACACCGTACGGCTTCGAGTGCGTGGGATCCGCACCTGGGCGGATCGAAGGGAGACACTTCAGACGTGGGCTGCCACATTTGTTGCCGGTAGTTTCGAACGACACGCAAGTGTTACGTACATGCTTCGGGAACTCTAATGGGAATCCTTGGAGGGAAGGCGACGCTCTTTTCGAGGAGCACTACAGAGAAAAGCATTTGAAGGTGACTGCAGAACGATTCTAGTGCCACCATCAAATATTTCGCGTAAGGTCTACGAAAATAAGATATGATAAAACAGTGTTCATTCTGAGGTATATAGACACAAATTTTTTCCACGATCCTCAGCTGCACAACTTTTAAAGCACTCCACATGGAGGACGGGCCTTTGCCGTTGCTAATTTAATGAACAAAAATCTAGTTAGTTTGTCGTGAAAACAGGGGAGCACAGCGGGAACTTTCCACTCTAGGCGTGCAAAGCGCACGTTGACAAGCAAGAGCGCTGGTGGCAGGGGCCACTGCCCCACTCCTCGGTCGGCCTCTTCCACACCGTGCAAAGCTGTGGGGCCGACTCATTCGATTGGATGCACCAAAATTTTGGAGAAAAGCGACAGATTTTCTCATTTTGGTCAGGCAGCACAACGACGTCCTGCCGTTTGATGTACCGGCTGATCAAAACGTCAGTATAAACTTGAAAACTGAATAAATCACGGAATGATGTAGATAGGGAGGTACAAATTGACACAGATGTTTGGAATGACATGGGGTTTTATGAGAAGAAAAAAAAATACAAAAGTTCAAAAAATGTTCGACAGATGGCGCTTCATGTTATAAGAATAGCAATAATTAGCATAACAAAGTAAGAGAAAGCAAAGATGATGATCTTTACACGAAATGCTTAACATGTCCATCATCATTCCTCAACAATAGCTGTAGTAGAGGAATAATGTTGTGAACAGCACTGTAAAGCATATCCGGAGTTATGGGGAGGCATTGGCATCTGATGTTGTCTTTCAGCATCCCTACAGATGTCGGTCGATCACGATACACTTGCGACTTCAGGTAACCCCAAAGCTAATAATCGCCGGGCTGAGGTCTGGGGACCTGGGAGGCCAAGCATGACGAAAGTGGCGGCTGAGCACACGATCATCACCATACGACACGCGCAAGAGATCTTTCACGTGTCTATCAATACTTCGTGTATTTTTTTTTTGTTCTAATCAAACCCCATGTCATTCCAAAAATTTGTTTCAATTTTACCTCTCTTTGTACATTATTCCGTGGTTTATTAAGTTTTCAAATTTATACTGACTTTTTGATCACCCGGTAGTTATTATCTGAAGACAGCAGTTCGCACTCGGTGGTCCTTGCCTCCAACCCCCACCCCCCAACGGGGACAGATGAGAAACTGCTCCCTGGAGATGCTCGCCCTTGCGACCACTGACCGCCTTCTGGTGACAACGGGGAGCTCGAGACCGCACCAGAAGCACACTTCCCCAGCGAGAAGTACGCAAAACTTTCCTCCCAAGCAACGATGTTCAGTACTCTCAATTATATAACCGCGAAATATTGGCAGAAATGAAGTAACGTCGCATAGCGATATGTGACAGCCACGTCAGGCTGTATTAGAAAACGCAGTGCCAGTGCTCGCCTGCTGCTTTACGCCACACCAGCCTTCGCACCGGAGGCAGACACGCAGGTGGAGCCACAGCCACGCCCTGGCCGACTGGACCTCACTGTCGCCGCCACGCACCCCCACGTCAGGGCCTGGCTACTCTACACGGCTGCACTGCACACCAGAATTCACAGCGATGCAGCAGTCGGGAAGCACACGTGACAGGCTCCCGCATCGGCGGTCCGGCAGTTTTTTGAGACGAGCCAGCACGGCATCTCAGGTCGAGCAAAATACGTACCACGACTAGTTCCACTCCAAAAGAGCTGGCGTGCTGTTCAGAATGCGAACCAGTGGCTGATACTTGTCGAGTAATGTTGCACTGAGCAAACAGCGCATTACGCCGCTATGCTCGCCAAACTGCTCTGCCGTGTCCCATAAGACACAGCCATTACTGAGAAATGGCGCGTCTGTACGAGGAGAGGCCGTAATACCGTCTCGAAACGAAATTCGTATCTCGCCGCACTAATAACAGAAGACATCTTACACCAACGACAGTGCCATTTGGAACGATCACCAACTTCTGGTGGAAGAAAAAAATTCTTTAATATGATCTATCTGGTGTGCTCGATAGCTGATTGTTCTTGTAATATGTGTATTTAATCCTGCGTCTTATTCGATAAACAAATAAAACGTCAGGTGATAGAGCTCGGTATCGTGTTATGAACTCGTGTGTCACTTTTTATGTACAGAATGACGAACTACGTAGAGTCCTACGCTTTGTTGGAGCGGCGACCCACCGGTCGCCGCAGCGAAGAGAACCTGCGTGTCAGTGTGGTGGAGAGCGGGCGAACACTGCGTGTGCCGCGCCGGGGCCGCTCCACATCGGGGACTCTGGCATGTGCGCGTGGCACCGTGTCAGGGCTCGGCTGTGAATACCTCGATTCAGGAAAAACCGACGCCGGCATAATCAACAGACACGAGCGACGACTCCGCTCTCGGTTCCACGCTGGCGCTGCGCGGCGTCATTGGCCGCTCTACTACAGACTGCACCAAACGGCCGCCACATGCGTCGGCCTCCGTTGTGGCTCGAGAAGCCCTGAAGGTCATCAAGATTCTACACAACTTACGCGAGGCTTTCTCCTGTGTCGTGAAAACGTGGACAAGCACTAAACGAACTGTGATCCTGCAAGATCAGGGATTTAACTACAGAACATTCTGATGGGCTAGGGATTTAACTAAAGAACATTCGGGAAATTAGGGACTTCTACACGTACATTTATACTCCGCAAGCCACCCAATGGTGTGTGGCGGAGGGCACTTTACCTGCCACTGTCATTACCTCCCTTTCCTGTACCACTCGCATATGGTTCGCGGGAAGAACGACTGCTGGAAAGCCTCCGTGCGCGCTCGAATCTCTCTAATTTTACATTCGTGATCTCCTCGGGAGGTATAAGTAGAGGGAAGCAATATATTCGATACCTCATCCAGAAACGCACCCTCTCGAAACCTGGACAGTAAGCTACACCGCTATGCAGAGCGCCTTTCTTGCAGAGTCTGCCACTTGAGTTTGGTAAACATCTCCGTAACGCTATCAAGCTTACCAATTAACCCTGTGACGAAACTCGCCGCTCTTGTTTGGATCTTCTCTATCTCCTCTGTCAACCCGACCTGGTACGGATCCCACACTGATGAGCAATACTCAAGTATAGGTCGAACGAGTGTTTTGTAAGCCACCTCCCTTGTTGATGGACTACATTTTCTAAGCACTCTCCCAATGAATATCAACCTGGTACCCGCCTTACCAACAATTAATTTTATATGATCATTCCACTTCAAATCGTTCCGCACGCATACTCCCAGATATTTTACAGAAGTAACTGCTACCAGTGTTTGTTCCGCTATCATATAATCATACAATAAAGGATCCTTCTTTCTATGTATTCGCAATACATTACATTTGTCTATGTTAAGGGTCAGTTGCCACTCCCTGCACCAAGTGCCTATGCGCTGCAGACCTTCCTGCATTTCGCTTCAATTTTCTAATGCTGCAACTTCTCTGTATACTACAGCATAATCCGAATGGAACTTCCGACACTATCAACGAACTACAGGACATTCCGCTACGCTAGGAATTTAACCACGGAAGATTGTGGAAACTAGGTATTTAAACTACAGGACATAATCACAGCCGGCCGCCTGTTGCCGTCGTTCCCACGTGATGAGGGAGGTAGATAAGCGGAGAAGAGTAGAGTGGGAACGATTCAAGCGACGATACGGAGGGCAATTGGTGGAATTCAGTGGCATAAGCGAATTTGACAAATGGCAGATTGTTACGGGCTGGCGCCTGGGACCGAAGATATAGCGAACGGCGAGGCTGGTCAGCGAGCAGTTCGTCAGCATCTCAGGAGATTTGTCGACGGACGGTGAAAGCGAGTGTTGGCGACAGACAAGACGTCTGACGTCACACACCGTGGAGGCGGAGGGCTGCACGCCCTGTAAGGCAGGACAGGCTGCCAGAGCACAGTGCTGGCTGGCGGAGGCGCACGCCCGCAGAAGGCGACCCCTCCCTGCACGTTCCCACGACGCGAAGACAACGATCGGTAACGATTTCAGTGAGCACGGGATCATCGTCATTGGTCGGGTCGGATGAACCACGGTTCTTGTCTCACCATGTCGACGGTCGTGTCTGGATAAATCGTCATCGAGGTGAAAAACTGCTCGAAACATGCTTTACGAGACGGACACAGCCTGCCGGGGCCAGTTTCGCAGACGTGGGGTGCCGTGGGACCTGTGGTCGTAATCGAAGGCACTTCGACAGCTGTAAACTTTGTGAACATTACTGCAGACCACCTGCATTCCTTCACGCTCGATGTCTTCCCCAACGGCAATGCTATCTTCCAACAGGATAACGGTCCGTGCCACAAGGCCAGAACCGTGCTACAGTAATGTTTCAGCAACATTGAAGTGAACTCGCAGTGGTGCCTTTCCCCCAAATTCCCCTGGTCTGACCCAGTCGGACACACGTGGGACGCCACCGGCCGCCCACAATCACCTGTACGCAGAAATGCTTTGCCACGCACTGTACCTGCGGAAACGTAACGACGGCTTCTCGGAACGATACCACTCAAAATGGCTGCTGCGCTGTGAATTCCAGAGGTGAACCAGCGCTCTGCTACACAGGTGAGCATAACGATTCGCCTCACCAATCATAAGTGCATGAAAAATGCAAAAACAGCAACTAATAAACAAAATAAACTAGTGAAGGCAAGTCAGTATCTGGCACAGATGGGTACGACACTACAGTGGATACCGTTAGGGGCCGCCATGTTGCACAATGGACGTTCATTAATTACGTCAGCCCAAAATGGGGGCAGGGCACCGGTAATGTCCCACCGAGTTCTCATTTAACCCGAGGGGGCGGGGGGAACTGAAAATCTCATGTCAAATGTACCGCATACATTACTGTTTCGCACAACACTTCTGTTTATACAATATACCCCGAACATAGCAATAAGGTGCTCACCAATCAGTACGCCCTCCTGAACGGATTACTTTACACGTAAACAAAGTAAAATAGTGATCGCACTTCAGTATCGTTATACCATTGGGACGCCCGACATTCCCAGATTTGGAATCAGTGTCGCACAACTGTCTCTTTCGGGGGTTTGAATGATGCGCCGGTCGACTTTACGGTGTGCCCGTCAGTGTGTCAGTAGTGATATTCTGCAACGCATGTGAAGCCAATGCTACTGTGTCCAACATGAATTTGTATCAAAACTCTGATAACGCGTATGTCAATCGACATGCTGACAAGTTCAAACAAATGAGCCAGGAAGAAGATAATCGTTTGAGGAAGGGAGCTAAGCTGAAATTTGCGACAAGAATTCTCTTAGTGATCGTATCGAGAGATTGAAAAGCTACGTAATCATACGGCTCGAAGTAAGACATTTAATGTGTATAATATATCAATAAACGGTCAGTTTTTTATGGAGCCGTGAAAACTTAATATTATTTTCTCGGAGCTTTTTTGTACGGCAGCCTCTATCTGCCTGACCGTCCGAATACTACCAAGTACTGGCTTGTTTAAAGAAAGTGTTTTTAATTACACTGAAAACACTCTTTAAAAATACGTTGTAAGTAAATCATTTTTTGTTAATGTGTTTGAATCAATATTCAGAACAAATACAGAGTTTTTCTTTTTTATGTATTTTTACCCAACTAGGGCGGAGTCGATAGATAATTTTGCAGTCTGTGTATGTTTGTATGTATGTGGCAATTTTCATTAGTTCCCTCATTAAACTGTCTTTAAACAGTCTTAATACCCTATTTTGGCAGTAAGTGTCAATCGATGCGACATTTCATGTGTCATAGGGTGTATAATAACGTCGCACTACACTTCATATGGCGGACTTACTTACTAAATTTCACATTTGTTAAAAAATCTAATGAAAGGTCTAATAATGTACACATTCCAAATATGCAAATTATCTATGTAAATATATGTAATTAATAAAATCATAACAAATATTGCGGGTCTGAACCATGATCACGCCAAATATTTTTAACCTACTGAGATGAGTTTTTTTAACATTTTCGTAACTGTGCATTGATAAATTTAAGTCGTATTTAACGAGGATACAACCATGAGAAATTACTTCAATAGCAATTTAAAATAAAGAAGTTTAACATCTACAAAAAGGTCAGGGAGAGCGTATCTTTATCTTTTATGGTTCAGCTACAAACACCACTGTTTTGTATAATGAGAGCTTCTGTGAAGTTTGGAAGGTAGTAGGCGTGGTACTGGCGGAATTAAAGCTGTGAGGACGGGGCGTGAGTCGTGCTTGGGTAGCTCAGTTGGGCAAAGGTCCCGAGTTCGAGTTTTAATCTGCCAGTAAGTTTCATACCACTCTTTTGTCTCGTACTCGCTGCACCAGGCGACTCTAGAAGTCAACTGAGAACGGCGACTCACACACGAGGCTAGTTGGTTGGTTGGTTTGAGGGATAAATGGACCATACTATTAGGTCATCAGTCCCTTGTTCCTGACGCAATCAAGGCTCAGTCAGTTTTGATTATGATAACTCGACAACGGTCTTTATCTTCTCTAATTTTTCTAGGGCACTGTTGTCGTCAATGTTTCATTTATTTGGCATAGTGTTTTGTTTCCATTAGAAGACGAAGCAATTCAGAAGGAAATTATTTTAAAATACATAGCCCAGCAAAACAATTACTAGCCCAAAATTGAAACACAATTATTCTACAATCAAACACAACCACAAAGGTACAAAATACATAAGAAAATAACACTAAACGCACACACAACGAAAAAGAAGAAAACAAAATACATAAGCACAAATTATCTAGGAAACCTGTCCAACATAATTAACAAATTATTCAACAAAACCGACTTCGCATTTGCACCTCAAAACACACGCAGCCTCAACACAAAATTCCTATACACGAAAACCCCGGGATTTACGAAATTTCGTATAAGACATGCCACAAATTCTATATAGCAGAAACCGGTAGAAACTTCAAAATTAGGTATAAAGAGCACACCACAGAAAGTGAAAACAATCTGTCCACAGTTTTTCAACACCTGCAAATAGAAAAACACGACGTAGAACCTGTAAAAGAAGCACTATAAGTCCTCCATGTTATCAGAAGGGAACATTTATGAACATACGTGAGAATGTAGAGATATTTCACATGGAATGCAGCAACCGTGCAAATTTACTGAACGAACAAACTGACCTAAAGAACTAAAAGTAGTTACAAAACTATATTCACATTATAAATCTAGAAAACGGTAAAGTAATAAATAAAATTTATTATCGAGTTGTAATCCCAGAAATTTAAGACTGTTAACCTCTTCAGTCTGCATGTCTTCATATGTTTACACATGCTGTTTGGAAATCTCTTACAGGTTCTGAACTGCATATAGTAGGATCCTCTCGAAGTTTATTGACAGTGGATTACCTTTAAACCATTTATTAATGTCAGTGAAAGTCTGATTAGCAGCTATTTTGGAATCTGTATTTGACTTGTCACTTATTGCAATGTTTGTATCACCTGCAAACTGAAACAGACGAGAGGTCATTAACGCACGCAAGAAAAAAGCAATGGACCCAGGATGGAACCCTGAGGAACACCACACGTGATTAATTCTTAGTCAGATGGTGACTGACTGCTTAGTACACAGATATTTTGCAACGACGCCCTTTGTTTCCTGTACAAATCACACACACACACACACACACACACACACACACACACACACACACATATACACACACACACATATACACACACACACATACATACACACACAATCACGTAGCTTATTACTCTCTAAAAGTGTGAATGTGGAAAAAGGTCGCAGAGCATAGCACTGAGTTATGTGTCTGTTTTGTCGCCAGTAGGTGGGGTAGGCAGAGAGAGTGGAGGTGTGTTTAGCGGGCCATCGGCAAGCCACACGCCACAGCCGTGCTGTATTTTTAGAGAGCGGCGGCCGCGTGCCGCTGCTCCAGCCGCCCGCCGCACGCGACACCGCTGGCTGCTCGCCGCACCGCAGACACTCTCGCTTAGCGCTGCAAATAGCCGCACCTCCTGTTGTACTTGATGCCGCTTCAACACTGCTCGGTTTCTGCAACACTTCTGATATTGCCGATATCGGCATATTACCACGAAATATCGTTACCGAAACGTGCGCTCTCTAGAGCCCCGCAGGGTCCAGTCCTCGGTGCGCTGATTGTCTCACTTTATGCCTACCTACGAGGGCAAAACTATCCCAACGCCTATTAGTGGATATTAATATGTTTATGGCGGTTTAAACTCTCCCGGGGCCGTTTCCGATGAAGTGCCTTACGTCTAGGGAGGAACGGAAACTCATTCTTCGTTGACAGACGAAACCGGAGGTGTTAGTGACGTCGAACGCTGGCCTCTGGAACGAAGTCGACATTTTACTTACATCAAAGGTATCCGACTGGGTCGGCTGGGGCTCTGGGGCAGGTCGCTTCACTTGGGGAATGTTACAGTCCACAAACCATTCTCTGTAACAACAGGGTGCACTGTCATTCTGACAGTATTGTGTACCCGTAACACAATACTGTAAAAATATTCGTACGATTCTTAGGTGCAATAACGGAGTCACAACCTAACCACACTGCCGTACCGTAACACCGCCTCATGCGAACTTCACTTTTCGTGCCAGGTAAATTTCTCCAGGTATTTAACGAATCTAAACCCTCTAATCAGATTGCCAGAGAATACAGCGTGATTCGTCACTCCACATCACTCGTTTCCCGTCAGACACTGTCCTGTGGGATGCCTCTCGAGAGTCGCCCAGCAGAGGCCACAGAAATGTGTGGTATATGAGGAGTTTCTCGAGCACTGACCCCATTCTTTTTAACTCTCTACGATCCGTCATATTGCTAGATGGACTGTCGTACTTTGGAACTCGCGAGTGATTTCTTCCGCTGCTTTCTGCTCTTTTTTTTCAGCCACCTTGCGGAATGCTCGACGGCCGCAGACTGCCTGGTCTCGGTTTAGCTCTGGTCGTTTCTACGACTCTCCACAAACTCATCACCGACAGCCGACTTCGGCAACTTTAGAAGGGTCGAATTGCCCATGATCTATTTGTTACACAGATGAAATGAAATGATCGTACGGCATTGTTGGCCGGAAGACCCCAGCCGAGGAAGATCGGCCGCCGTGTGCAAGTCTTATTTCAGTCGACGGCACATCAGGCTACTTGCGTGCCGGAGATGTGGATGCTGTGAAGATGAGGACAACACAACACCCAGTCCACGAGCGGAGAAAATCCCCAACCCGGCCGCGAATCGAACCCGGGCCTGCTGCATGGGAGGTAAGCACGTTACCACCCAGCTAAGCAGGCGTACTGTTACACAGCTGACATCCAGTGGCTAATCCGCGCTGGAAATGACTGACCTCTCCAGACTGACTCATTCCGCTGTCACTACTTCTCTGCTGACGTCACAGCACACTGTTCACCTCGTTTTACTCTGGCGACCTCGCATTCCATCTGGTGTTCAGTTCCGCGCTAAATACACGATTCCGACTACTTTCCGCCAGATACTGTATACCATTCCATTTGCTCTAAATTCTCGTAACTGTCACTTATGATGACAAGAAGTCCTGTCTAAGCACCAATTCTAAGAATTCTGCTGCTGCCGTGCAAGGTATGAATGACAATTTTGGTTCACTATCACGATGGACGCAAGAAGTTGATCGTACAATAAATCGTGGGAAGTTGCAGGTCATCCTGATGTCATATCAAAAGTAGGCCAGTGACGTTTTCTTGAAACAGTTTCTCCTATGCTCTTTGGTGTGTCCAGTTTATACCGACAGATAATAATAAAAGAGCTCGGTGAAATTTTCGATGAGCATTTAAACTGGGAAGAACAAACTGTTGCACCTTGCAGAAAATCTCTGTCTTACTTATATGCAATCGATACCTTTCAACTATGTTCCCACGTACAAGAAGGGGTTATGGATGTGTGTCACCAGCTGATGAAGCCCGTGCAGGGATTGGGTCCTCGAGGTACAGAAACAAGCGAACACCGCCTAATTAACTACCACGACTTCACTCCATGGAAGCTCTTCAAACAATAACGCGCTCGCTTCGGCACTGTGTCTGGCGTCCTCGGTAACCCGGCCTTATTGCGACTCCATTGCGAAACAAGACAGACGTGTATTCGACGTCGAAACCACGCAAGTGTGGAGGCTCTCTGCCCGTACGGACACCGCAAGATGGCGCCAGCTCGCGCGCGTACACGTACGAGACTGCTGCCTCTGGCGCTCTAGCAGAATAAAAGGAAAACTAATCCAGTCGTCAGCCCTGTTGTATCTCCACTACTGTGATGTTCAGCACGCCAAAAACAGACGAAACTCCACAGGAATGGAGCTGGCCATAAATGCTTCTGTAAAAATTTGCGATCCTCTGTAACGTTCGGTTGTTTTATCACGTCACTCGTTCCTACGTTCACTTACAGTAAACACGTCTGGGCAGGCGACGTGACCTTCAAGGGCTCTGTGTCCTTCGTCCGTTTCTTAGCCATTGGCGTACCCAGTCGCTATTCCGTTACTGCAGCATAGGATATTTTACGTTCAGTATCTCGGCTCCACTTACAGACAGCAATTAATCTTTTTCCATCTCCTCCATTTTAGACGTACGTGTATACAAGAAACAACCATGTAACCTGCGCCTTATCCAAAACCGGCTGAATTCAAATAAATTCAAATGGATCTGAGCACTATGTCAACATCGGAGGTCATCATTCCCCTAGAACTTAGGTTAGTTAGGTTTAAGTAGTTCTAAGGACATCATCACACAAATCCATGCCCGAGGCAGGACTCGAACCTGCGACCTAGCGGTCGCGCGGTTCCAGGCTGAAGCGCCTAGAACCACTCAGCCACTACCGCCGGCTCGGCTGAATTCGAGTTAAGGTTGAAGCTATGTACTTTCTCAATGGAGCAAGCCTTCTCTGGGGACATACAAGCTGCTTACCTTGTGTCAAACTATTAGCCAATATCACTGTCACATTCTCTATACTATCCATATGTTTCTCATCCCTGTCCATTTTTGTTTTCTTCCTTCCCTTTCATCTGCTAACCGAAACTACTATTTGCCACACGTCCCCTGATCAGCCGAAGTCTTCTCCACATCCTGTTCCGTCTGCACTCTTGCCACACACTCTTGTTAGGTCTCATTACTCACATCCGACAAGAATGTAACGACGAAATCGATTAACACAACGTTAATAAGACATAAATGCAATAAATGAATTACTGCATATGCTATTATTATTACTGCCATTATTAGTTCCTCGTGTACTTTACTATCTGCGATGTTGTCTGGTCAGATATAAGGCTGAAACAGGGCCACGCGATGTATATCTATGTCTGTACTAGTCACTGAACTCTTGTGTCTGTACATCGGAAATGTTTTGGATTATATGGCGAGTGTAGCACAGTAGAGTTTTAAAATTGTATTGAATCCACTCTTTATTACGCTTTTCGGGCGTCGTGCATCATTAGACAGTGAGTTAAAAATATTTACATCATGGGCACAAAAATAGTTCACTACACGCACTGTAAGATAAAATGAGTGACTGACAGATGCCAGTAATAAAGAAAGCTGCATAAGCACAGACATGTAGTGCGTGTGATTTCATAGAGAACGACGGCCAAGTGCAATGGTTTTACATTAAAACATGTGAACAAAACATGCTAACCAGCGAGAAGTCAACAAATAGCCCGCCAGATGGCGTGCCGAACTAAGCACTTCGAACGATGTCAAATACAAGAAAATTAGTGAAAGTAACAGAAAAGCTATTTATCCGTGCGAGGCTTTCTAACAATGTGTGTTTGGTTTCAGTGGTTTGCCTAACTAACATCTGGAATTTCACTGGCTGGAATCTGCTTCCGATGACCGGCTACCTCCGCGCAGCCCTGGGCGCTGCACGCCCCACCTGAAACGGCCTTTTTTTTAGTAAAGGTGGTGATTTTGTCATAATTTTTAGTTACTGTCCCCGTAAATTTTTGTTTTCTCTGATTTTATAAGTGGGACTTTCCCACTGAGATTACTATTTGCCTACGTTCTTCCATCAAGTCCGATTATTGTGTGATATATATATAAATTTTATTTGAATCTCAAACACCGCATCCTCGCCGTCCTGAGTGCAACGCGCTACTGTGTACCTTCTTTCGACAACATTTTTACTGATGGTTTTTTTATCGTTTATTATATCATTTTAAACCTGAATTACTTTACTTGTGTAAAAATAATTATTCTGTAAAATATCCTCTTCCCTTCATACTTTCTATCCCTAACTCTAGATTGACTCACTAGTCTGTATAAGCTACTGTTATGATTTGTTATTGTACTATAGGGGTTGCTTCCATTAATGCTGCGAATTTTGATAATTTCGTGTCATACACTGCTAACAATAGCCTTTTGTTCCTCTCTGTAATGTTCTTGCATTTGACGTCGTTTGGAGTGCTATTTGTCTGGCTTTTAGTTTACTTCTCTCTGGTTATCATGTATTGTTCATTTTAGTTTTCATGACAAACCATTGCATTTGACGGTTTTTTCTGTGAAATCTCGTGCACTACATGTCTGAGCTTATGCAGCTTTCTTTATTATTTGCATGTATTCTGTAAATTTGTCTGTCACTCATTTTATCTTACAGTGTGTGTACGCATATAGTTTTAACAGATGTTCTGACGATGCACCACGCCCGAAAAGCGTGATAAAGAGTGTGGATTCAGTAAATTTCCTTGGAACACCCAAGATCTGTTACTAGCTACCAGCCATGACTGTGTATCTCTATTGGTTTAAAATTTTTACTTGTCTGTTTGACTACGTCAGTTTCCAAAATAACTAGACGAATTTTGTGCGCAACACATAGACGTTAGGGTCCATTTGATCAAAATCGGAACGCCACAAAATACGTCTTAAATTGAAGCTTTACGAATGTGGTCAGCTTCGTAATTAGGATATTTACAACAGAGGCGTGAACTTATCTGCGTGGTACACACACACAAAAAATAAACAAATGGCGCTGTTAGTTCCGTAGTACAAAGTACCAATAGATGGCGCTGTTAGTTTTTTTACGACAGCGACGAACTCTTTTTAGAAATTTGCGCCATTAAAAGAATTATGCGCCACCATATTATACAAACTAAGATTGAATTTATTTGACTACCACGTACGGATTTACTGATTTCCATTTGTGTATCAAAAACATAACGAAATTGCTCTGCTCCTTTCGATAGATTTTATTTATATTTGACTTCTTCGCTCAAAAAAAACGGATTTATTGAGTTTTATTCATGGTTAAGTGCCTACTTATTACATTTTGATTTCATTGTTTTTTCGAATAAAATGCCTAGAAAATAGTTGATTCTTTCTCTGTATACTTGAATTGGTAAAGAATTCAGGACCAAACGGTCTCAAAATTCAATGAAGATTAGGAGGCTAAACTTCTTGTAGCTCCAGAACATGAGGGTTTATGTCCCTCTTTGATAACTCCTTCCGAAACTTATGAGGTTTGACGTAACTGTGATAAAGAGCTTCATGCATTATCACGCTCCTGACAACATATTATAAACAAGCTGGCCGGCCACAGATGCCCAGCGCCACCCATGACCAGCCGGTAGTGCCTAAATAAATATTCAGAGTCTTTCTGCGATACGCGGCAAGGCGGCCGGGATGGCCGAGCGGTTCTAGGCGCTACAGTCTGGGACCACGCGACCGCTACTGTCGCACATTCGAATTCTGCCTCGAGCATGGATGTGTGTGAAGTTCTTAGGTCAGTTAGGTTCAAGTAGTTCTAAGTTCTAGGTGACTGATGACCTCAGATGTTAAGTCCCATAGTGCTCCGAGGCATTTGAACCATTAGGTTTTTGCAGAATTTCTCTGTCGCTTTTCGCTAAATAACACTTTTGCGAATCTGCTGGTTATAATTGCCCGTAGAGATGATTTGTTTCTTTAGTGACTTGCGCCTCTACAATCCACCTTTCGGTAGACCACGGGCATCGATTGTACGTATATACAGAGTTATAGCGATTGATGACCTCTAGGGATGCTAGAACGGAGTCGTCTCCGTAATTTAAAATCATCTTGTCTTGCTTTTAGCTGAGGTACTTCTCCGCGTGAAGAAGGCGAGCGGCTCGCTTCCATGTGCTCACCTATCTGCCATTCAAATCCAATGTAACGTGCAGCGACCACTGCCGACACATTGCCTCGCGAGGGCGGGCTCCCATGGACCGGCCTACTCACGGATCGCCCTTGTCACGATGGCTCAGAGCTGAGCGCACGCGCCACCCCCCTAGCTTGGCTGGCGTCGGGCATCTTGCCAGACCCGGGGTCGGATGTCCTCTGCCCGCCACATGGGCCGCTGCAAACGCCGAGCGCTCAGTGCAGCTCCTCACGCGTTGTTACGCACGCCGTGTCCCACTGTCCGGCGTCCTGTGGAGCTGATGTCGTGCGGTCGGGCTTCGGTAGCCGCATACGTCACAGTCCGGTCCTCGGTCTGTGCAGCTGGCGTATCGCCTTTAGGAGAAGTGACCGTCCGACTCACCGAGCAACCGACCTAACTAGCTACTTACGTTACTACCAGCCTTAGCGGTTTATTAACACACTGCACGTGTGTTGGGTGTCTCCGATGTGCGACAGGCCACAGAGTGGGCAGTATAGGCTGAGAACAGTTGTGCTGGAGCGTTACAAAGCAAGTGTCGGTCCGCTGAATTCGATAGGTTACGGTATCTGCGCGCTCTAGGGCAACATAGTAACCGCTTTTCAGAAGCTCAGTATGCTTCACTCATACGGTTGAAGGAGGCCTCGGATGGCGTCGCCAGTGTTGCTGTAGCACTGCAGCTGTTGTACCGGTGGCGCACGCAGATAGGGCTGCGCACAGGGTCACACTGAAAGCTGGCACAGTAACGGCAGTGTGCCGACCGAGCAGTCGGCTGCCGCGGTTTGTGCGCGACGGAGATCCTGAACGTGACACGGCCTGTTCTTGTGATCAAGCATTCTCACATTTATTGCGATACGCTAACTCGTAGAACATCTGCGTCCGGAGTTCTGAAAATCCTCATCAGTTACACCAAAAGATTCCGCGTGAAACAGGGTCACGATGCGCAGTTAATGTAACGCGAATTACTCTGACCGAACTCCCTCCACCCGACCGCAACTTAGCACAGAAGTGTATGCAGGGCAGAGCAAAAGCGCGCAGCGCCAAGCATCTGTAAATCAGATTGACGAGGTGCTTCCGATAACAGTAGCGATCTGAGTGATCTAACGGACCGCAAAGCACAGTACACGAGTTGGTCAGCCATTGTATAATTCCTCCCACAGTCTGTTCCCGCACATGGCGGAACTCAGCCGGATACTGCGAGCCCTTTTGCATCTCGGATGGACTACACCCCGATGGTGTTGAGAGAACTGGAGCGGCGGTCACACCCCAGTTCGTGTCTGGAGCAGTCAGTTGACAGTATTCGGCCCTTACGCGGCTGTCGCCGGGATGACAGCATCAGATTGCCGCAGACGTGCAAAGCCTAATCGAAACGCTCCAGCCCAACCTTGAACTCCACTCAGGCACCCCTGTCTAGAGAGAGAGGCGACCGTTCCAGGAACAAAGACAGTACGCACGGCGGCCTTAACCACAGCCACAGAGTTGCTATGGAAGAAACATCCCATACACTACGTCTGCGTCTCTGTGAGGAACACCAATTTTTTATCCAGATCCTAGTCTTTCTTCGTTACTTAATCTGAAGTCTATGGAATGGCTTTTCTGGCATGGGCGTATAGTAGCCACGATGACAATAGCCAGAGTACAGTTTCAGTCCTACAATATTCAGAAAGTTATGAGCATCAACTGCATGACTGTTCCTATTTCCGTAATCCGTGTTAACAGATCTATATCGGCTCTGCTCTAGATCAACACTCGGCTACATGTGTCTTGCACGAATTTTCAATAGTTCGCAAGTGCTACATCAACCCCGTCTACCAACTCCATGAACCCCATCCACGCCATCAACCCCATCCACGCCATCAACCCCATACACGCCATCAACCCCATCCACGCCATCAACCCCATCCACGCCATCAACCCCATCCACGCCATCAACCCCATCCACGCCATCAACCCCATCCATGCCATCAACCCCACAACGTCATCAACCCCATCCATGCCATCAACCCCACAACGTCATCAACCCCCTCAACCCCATCAATGCCATCAATTCCATCAACCTCGTCATTTAATATAGGTTTGAGGTAAACAAATTTTTAAGCTTCCTAATGTTAATTTGATTAAACTAGAGCTAAAATGCAGTATGAACAATCTCGCTTTCACTAAAGTCATGAAACACGGCTCTGATTTTAAACCCTTACATCAGAGTAAAACGTGTGGTTCGAAGTATCAGTAAATGAAGAATGTATCCTTGACGTTTAAGACGACAAAGCATACGGTCCTCCAGTCTTTCCAAACGCCGACTGAAAGGCGTGTGTTGTAGCAAGAATGGGACGTGAAGTGAGAGGAGCGCTCCGTCGCCTAGCTGCGGCCGGAGCGGCGATGCGGCGACCACGGCCCCGCCCTCCAAACCTCTGAGCTGCGCTGCAGGAGGCCAGCTTCTAGCGGCGCAATCTCCGCCTACTTTGCTCTCACCCCAGCCCACAGCCTCACTTGAAGCTACAAAACTGTTCACGTCACGCGCACTGTTCGTTCTTGCAACCAGCTCTGCGTTTAGCCTGCCACCGTGACTTCTCACTCGGCATTCCGGGCTCTACCTCATACGAGCCAGGATAAAGGGGGTCAGATGGAGAACCGGCACCTTATGGAAGACTCGACAGACTCCGACAGACTGGTGTAAACTCGTGAGGGCCTCTCCGTGAAGTTACGTTTGAGAGTTGCATGCGACCTGTTAAGCGAATAGTGCCGGATATCATTCACATCCCGCAGGTAAGTAGCAGGTGGCAGTTCCCCCAGCAGAAATCGAGTAGTGTGGTGTGGCCGCTTTTGCTCAACCTGCAGCCGCGGTCGCGGCAACAGGAACTCCAGCAGTAATCGACGAGAAACCACCGCGCGCTCTTTCCCTTCTACATTCAGTAGTCTGCTGAAACTAGTCAAATGGCTTTTCCCTAGTTAAAGTATCCCCCTTTCGGATCGCCGTATGGTGATTAATCCGGCTGAAGTACCGACGAAAGCTAATGCTAATTACGGCGGACACATGTGGAGCTATAATGGCTGTAAGGCAGTGCGAAAAAAAAGGAATAAAGACAGAAATAGAAACGATGAAGCCAGACATTTTAGGAATCAGCGACATGAGATGCTGAGGAGAGGGGTATTTTCTGGTAAGGAGCATAGAGTCAAATGACGCTTGAGCAGGGATACCCATAGCAGCGCGTGTCGGAATGCGACAGCGGCAGGACCTGGGAAGAGTCCGCCCCAATAGGTGAACGGTAAGCGCCTTGGATTGCCACGCACGAGCGCCCGGGTTCAATTCCCGGCTGCGGCGGGAGATTTTCTCCCCCCAGGGACTGAGTGTTGCAGTGTCATACTGCCACTGCGGTTTAGCTTACCGCGTAAATGTTGCTCCCGCAACGGTCATTCCAGGATGGAATCTATGGGTCCACAAGGGCCGTAATCAACGCTGTGCTGGAACTCGATGCTCCAACGTAACTAGCGCCCGAGAGGACAGGCATAGTTTTATCGCTGTCCCGGATCGTACAGTCGTGTGAATTAACCTCGTGTGAGTAAGCTAGTTTTGTTTGTCAGTGTTCAGATAAGCAGTGTAACGGCGTCTGCAGCAGCACACCCACAGCCAGTGCGCCAACCACTGTTGTGCCTTCCCTCGACGAGACAGCAGAGAGAGAGAGAGGCACATCAGAGCAGTGCTGTTCCCACGAAAACTCTCACACAGGAGTGGCAGCGTGGCAGCTTCTCGCAAGAGCCCGTTTCCGCGCACACCATCAAGATGGAAGTGTTCGTATGCGGAGGTCTCAGGGAATCAAGTGTCGGCATATCCTATTCGTCATTTCCACACGGATCAGGCAGGTACGAGCTAAGGATTGGTAGCCAACATGTTCTAGTTTTTATAGCCGGTCACTTGGACATTAGGTGTTGCATTCCTGACGTATTAAGGCGGGCGGTTGTCCTATATCTTCGACGTGTGAGGGACGTTAGCTTTCATCAAGATAACGCAGAAGCTGTTCATCTGCTGCCTTGACTTCTCAGACCCATTCGGAACATCTCGTCACCAGTTATCGAGAGACCGGCACGCCACCACTTATCTCTGTTATATGATCTCAATTCGATTCTGGGCGTAGCCAGGTTACATCCATCGTTGCTAACAGAGGTGGCGTGCTCGATTTTGAACACTGCGTATCCCTGAATCGTCTACAAATTTGATTACGTGTTCTTCCAACTATACAGTACATACACTAGAATTACAATTTCGTTATCTACCACCCTTCCTGGTGTTGCAATTTTAATTCTCAGCAGTGCATATAATTGAGGCCATTGTCGAGAGGAGACCCCTGTCAATGCTGCACGAAACAGCTAATAAACAACATAGAGAAAGAGTTTCAAAGTAAACCGCCTATTCACTGAACTAGGTGTTATAAACAAACTGCCACGATCGACTTCTCAAGTTTGTCAGCAGAGGTGGGACTCAGCCCGCACGGGGAGGAAACGTCTCTAGTCGTGTACCCACGTACTGAGGTCGCGTTCCTGCAAGTTGTTTGTCGAAACGGTTGCTCGTGCGCCGCAGGCTGCACCGGGGGCGGCGACGGGAAAGTGGGAGGAGGATTCACAGCTGGCGAGAGATTATAAGCCGCTGATGCGGTCGCGGCACGCCTCACTAGGCAATGGCGAAAGGTCCGCCTCAAATAGCGGCCGGCGGGGCGGCGCGGGGGCGGCGCGGCGTGGCGCGAAGGTCAGTGGTCAGCGGGCAGCTGCCACCGGCCACCGGCCACCGGCCACGGGACACGCTAAACTTAGAAGGCCGGCGCTCACTGTGCGAAGACTGCGCGGCGCGCCGTTGCGCAGCTCCCCCGCCGTCAGATCGCACAATGGAGTGCAGCTTCAATCTGAACATATCGATGTCTTTATTCCGGAAGCCACCTTATCGTGTATGGGGAGGACGTTTGCGGTTCTGCTACAGATGTCCTCTCCCTCGTTCCATTCACGAATTGTGCCTAGGAAGAGTCCGCCCCAATAGGTGAACGGTAAGCGCTTTGGATTGCCACGCACGAGCGCCCAGGTTCGATTCCCGGCTGGGGCGGGAGATTTTCTCCCCCCACCCCCCAACCCCAGGGACTGGGTGTTGTAGTGTCATCACCATTGTCGACGCAAGTCGCCCAATGTGGCGCCGCACTCAGTAAGACCTGCACGTGGCGGTCGAACTTCCCGCCTGGGAACGCCCGGCCACTGACGCCATACCCTTATTTCCATACCTGCTCAAAATACCTAATTTCCTGTTTCCAATGCTGTCTCCGCTGGAATTACTAATCTCTTGTCCTCGGCATGGAAGAGCTTTTTTCCTTCGAGATCCACACAGTTTATTTCTACGAAAAAATTATTTTTTCCCCATCTGGAAGACGGAACCGACCTCTTAACCCAGTAGCGAAGAAACAGTGCTCGCAAGTGACCTGCACGACTGTGCCGGTTTTCTGCCGCAGCTGCAAGCCCGACCTCTAAGGCGCCACGATCTCGCCTGTCACTCTTCTCTCGCGTTGCCTACACTCCATACCAGTGTGTTGCTCCGAGGCGCACATGGCTTCCGCCTTGGCGAAAATTGACGTGCTCTTTGCTCGCAGAGATGCTAAGAAATCGCAGAGACGATTTTCGGGCTGTTGATACTATGACACATCCGGCAGGGTTCAGAGCAGTTCACTCTTCCTTGATTATAGTCGCCGCTAATGTCTTAGGAGGAAGGTCACTTCTCTCCACGTCCACGAGTATATCAGCAACGCTACCTAAAGGCGCATAGCGCTGAGTACTTCTGGTAGCGCTATCACTTCTCCATTTGTCTGTTCCATTCGCGAATGGTGCCTGGGCTGAAGGACCGTCGGTCAACTATGTAAGACTTCTGATTTGTCTGATCTTCTCGTCGTAGTCATTTCGTGAGATATCTGCAGCAGCAAGAAACATATTCACCGGTTAACCGAACAGTAACAGATCTGTTTGAATGTACATGTGCAATACGTTATACGTACGTGCTGCCAGTCCCAACACTGGCTGTGCATCCTCTGCAGATCTCCCTGTACTTCGCCACAGTCTTTCACGTAGAAAACAGACGATATCGTTCTATGTTCACTGAAGCGCCAAAGAAGGTGGTATAGGCATGCGTATTCAGAGATATGTAAACAGCAGAATATGGTGCTGAGACCGGCACACCTATATAAGACAAGTGTCTGGCACGGTTGTTAGATGGGATACTGCTGCTACAATGGCGGTTATGGAGAGTGAGTGAGTCTGGACGTGGTGTTGGAGTGGACGCACGTGCGACGGGACGCAACATCTCCGAGGTAGCGATGAGTGGTTCTCTTCCCATTTCACGAGTGTACCATGAATATCAGGAATCTGGTAAAACATCAAATCTCCGACATCGCTGCGGCCGGAAAAAGATCTTGCAAGAACGGGACCAACGACGATTAAAGAGAATCGTTCAAGGTGGCAGAAGTGCAACCCTTCGGCATATTGTTGCAGGTTTCAACGCTGAGCCATTTTCACGTGTCAGCATGATAATCATTCAATGAAATACCACCGAAATGGGCTTTCGGGGCCGAAGGCCCACTCGTTTACTCTTGATGACTGCACGACAAAGATTTATGCCTCGCCTGGGCCCGTGAACACCGACATTGGACTGTTGACGACTGGAAACATATTCCGTGGTCGGACGAGTCTCATTTCAAAATGTATCAAGCGTATGGACGTGTACGGGTATGTAGACAACCTCATGAATCCATGGAGCCTGCGTATCAGCAGGGGACTGTTCAAGGTGGTGGGGGCTCTGTAATAGTGTGGCTCGTGCAGTGGAAGTGACATGGGACCACTGTAACGTTTAGATGCGACTGACAGGTGACACCGACGTAAGCATCCTGTCTGATCACCTGCATCCATTCATGTCTATTGTGAATTCCGACGGACTTGGGTAATTCCAACATGATAATGTGACTCCCCCACATCCACAATTGACAGAGTCGCTCCGGGAACACTCTTCTGAATTTAAACACTTCCGCTGGCCAATAAACTCCCCAGAAATGAACATTATTGAATATAACTGGGATTACTTGCAAAGTGCTGTTCAGAAGAGATCTCCACCCCCTCATAATCTTACTAATTTATGGACAGCCCTGCAGGATTCATGGTGTCAGATCCCTTCTGCATTGTTTCAGACATTAGTCGCCCGCACAATGGGTGCTTCTGCATCCAATGTAGCTGGGTTGTTTGGTGTTTCAAGACGCACTGTATACACACGGAATGCGGGAAAACATCATCTGCAAAGTCACAACGTGAACGGAAGTGTGTGCTGAGTGATAGTGATGGACCAGTCTTTGAAACGGACTGTGACGAATAATAAGGCAATGTAGTACTGAATGTCGCACTCGTAAACTCTTTCAGCACCAAAACAACACGAAAGGAGCTCAATAAGTAGGAATTCTATTAACTGGAATTCATGAAGTGATCCCAGTGCCCGTAACAGGAAAACTTGGAGCCGAAGCCACAGAAACTAGCCTATGGGGAAACGGAAGAACGTCATCTGGTCGGACGAGTCTTGTTTTACACTGTTTCCGTCTTCTGAAAATGGCGGAGGTTCGATGATGATCTGGGCAGCTATATCGGGGCATTCCGTGGGCCGCATAGGTCATTTTGGCTGCTCAGGTCCACCTCACAGGACAATGTTTGTTCCCCAGTGGTGATGCTGTGGTCCGAGACGACACAGCTGGCTCGTCCAGAACTGGGTTTCAGAACCCAGGAATGCTGCAGCATCTTCCCTGCCCACCAGTCACCTGATCTCAGCATTGTCGAGTCTTTGTGCCCTACTTTGGAGAGAGGGGTGCGTGATCGCTGTCCACCTGTAAGGTGAGGTTTCGTTTTGCTTATTCTAGAACTGAGAACAACTGTGTGAGGTGAAATGGCGAGTTTAATGGCGCAATTATTCTCACAAAATTACAGCTTTAAGACAGTCTTCAACACGACAACATAAAAGCAGCCCAATGGATAAAGCATCTTGCCAACATCAAAAAGTGAAAATTATATACACAACAATGTTAAATATTAACTCTCTGAAGGAACATTAATCCTAAGCACAATAATATGAAAGTTTAATTCGAAGTTTCTTTACAAAATTGCTCCTACACACACGTTATGATTTTGGTCAGTACTGTGAAAATGGTCCGATTCCGGTTGAAAGTTCGGTACTAATTAGGATGACAATCAAGTCTACGGTGGATGGTTAGTTAAGTGACAAATTTGAGCGCAAGATTACCCAAGGCCGCTCGAGTTTACAATGGACTCAAGCTGGTGAACCAACAATGTTTACGCCTCTGCACGCGGTATTTGCCTTCAGCTGCGCCGGCCGCGGTGGTCTCGCGGTTCTAGGCGCGCAGTCAGGAACCGTGAGACTGCTACGGTCGCAGGTTCGAATCCTGCCTCGGGCATGGATGTGTGTGATGCCCTTAGGTTAGTCAGGTTTAAGTAGTTCTAAGTTCTAGGGGACTTATGACCACAGCAGTTGAGTCCCATAGTGCTAAGAACCATTTGAACCTTAAGCTGCGACGTGCTGCTGTCTGCGAGGCCGCTCTGTCCCACTGAAATTCCTATAAAACTAATCTGGCCTTTGCTGAACTTTTCAGCAGAAACTTACCCCATGTTTATCGATATGCGAGAAAACATGTACTCATTCCTAGTCTTATGTGGCAATATACATGTGCAAGGTTGGAGCGGTATGCATATTATAGTGCCTCCTCAGTTCTTGCAAGAACAATTAACTAATTTGGCTGGTCCGTTTCTCCACAGTTGGAGCTAAACGCTGATACAGCTAATTTGTAGCTGAAGTGCAACTGCTGTGACACATTGTCCACACCAATTTCTTCTCTGCGTCATACGCAGCGTTAAGCGCTCCGTTCTGAACTTGACACCTGTTCAGAGAAGAGTCTCCCAGAAAAATTTCTCTCATCCTACTCATGGCAGAACTGCCTCTCTCCACTTGGATTCCTTTTTCACGTCACGGCTTTTTTCGACCAATAGGCGCGTACCTTTTATTTTGTAGAAACTCACTCTACTAATCGCAATGTCCCTTGTATCAAATTGCATCGAAACTTCAGTATTTTCTCCTTCCTAGTGCGTTTCCGCGAATCGGACGTTTTGTGCCCATTCTAGACGCTCAAAGTACACTGACCTTTCCGTATGTCACACACGCTGGACGAAAATGCGTCACTTGCTTTTGCTCGTATCCAATTGGAATTCCGAAATGCAGCTTTCTAAAGCTGTTTTTTTTTTCTTTCCCTTGTGCAGAGGTGCCTGTACACACGTCCTCCGGCCTGAATCACCTGGCCCGGGGTCGCTGACCTTCCTCCTGCCACCCCTATATGTCGTTTCCGTCGTAACTCCCGCAGCGTGGCTTCGCTACGCCGTTGTGGGGCTGGTTTTTCAAAACTGAAGGTGACTCGCATTCCTTGTTCCACCTTCCGCTCAAAGACACGCATTGTATAGAAACGGTGTGTTAATTACCGCCAATTGGCTGTCATCCCTTTTTGCATTACATACTGATAGACAAATGTTCTCATAATCGCCGAATTACGTTAAGCGTCCTCTTCACCTTCTCGTTGCGATGGGTAAAGGTCTCATGTAAGGAGCGAATCTGACCATTTATTCTGCCACCTTACACACGTCTGATATGGAGCGCTCCGCTAACCTGTGATCTTCTTCAGAGCGCGCACTGTAATTGAGTATAGTTCGCTGCCCTGGTGCGGGTGGCGCTCCGGTGGCGATTTGCTATGACGTCGCTTGCGTGTGTTTGCGGTGGCCGGCGGAAAGCGAGAGGGTAGTTATTTGGTTTTCCGGGGACTGGACGCTCTGCCTGACCTGCTAGTCACTAGCGCTAATGTTGTTGTGCCTCGCAGTACGAGCAGAGTGGTCTGGGGATGAGGCGACTCGCCGCTGTGCTGGCCATGCGGTGGTGATTATTTGGAGTCGGCGTACTTGTTCTTCCTGCCTGTCTGCTGTGGAGGTCCGGTGGGGCCATGTGATACTCTGGCCCAGAGACAACTTGTTGCTGAATTTTGTAGTCGTCTGCCAAGTTAGGGTGAGGGCTAGGTTGGCTCTTTAGATTTTCCCCTGGAAGCTCTAGCAGCGGTTTCTGGACTTTTCTGATGTGGGACGGTGCTGTTGGAACTTTGTGCTGTGTGTGTCACTCGTTACGATATTTGTTGGTACTAATTTATTTGCTCAACTGCCCGGACTTGCGTTCATGTATGGTACATTTGGCAGTCGATGAGGTAGGTAAAGTCTGCCTAAGAAGGGCGGTTTTGTACAGTATATACGTAGTGAATTACTGCTGCTTCGTATATGTGGTATTCTGGGACCTGAACAACAAGATCTCGTCAATTTAGTTAAGTAACAGCATTTAGTGGTATGTTCTTTTTTTTTAACTGTGTTGTTATAAACTTGGTGGAACAGTCGCGTTTGGTGTCGTTAACGCACTTCTAAGACTGTGGTGTGACTATTCATGTGTGCTTGACTTTTACTGTTTGTTTTAGGAAGCGAGAATTGTTTGGGATTTGCGTGTGGTTATCATGTGCTGTCGGGATGCTATACTGTATTTTTGAATTTTATCTCGTGTTGGTATTATCTGTCGTGTGTTACAGAACATAACTAAGGTGCGTAAGTGATGGGCAGTTGTGGGAGGCATGTCGGGGAGCTCTCTGCGGTTTATTTCGGGGACCGTTTCTCGTGGGAAGGCTCCGAAGTGTTGAGAGCTCGCTCGTCTGTGATTGCGCTGGGAGTTGCCCTCGCCCTTTCGTTGTATCAAATTATTTGGCTATTATATTTATTGGTTGTGTGTTGCGCTTCTTTCATTTTATGATGCCAAGCGCCATTATCTTGAAGTTTTTTATATAAATCATTTCAAACTGTAATGCCAACTTAACTTATGATTGGATTTTGTCTTTTGGATAAACTCTAAAAGCACTAGTGTAAAAGGTTCCTGATTTTATGGTGGCAAGCCGCCGTTATTGTTTTTTAAAGCTCACTCTTTAACAATTTTTAAGTTTTGTAACTTATATGAATTTGTTATTTAAAAGAGTGTAGTATTGGCAAATTAACAAATTGTGTACAGAGTCTGCTGTTTGGATATTATTGGGTGCAACTCCTTGGATAGTTGTCCTATAAGAACGCACATCTCAACCTCGTCCGCCGTTACCTCAGCTTGCCGCTATATTGCAGGAATAATGATATAACATCCTCTTTAAAACAATGGAAAACCTGTGTTTATCCATTCTGAGACGACTGGAGCCTCTTTCCAACGCCAATGGTTTCTCTGCACGGTAATGGGCTGTATGTCTGATACTTCCCTATTTTTGTCGACATCCCTGTTTGCATACAGTTTGAAGCCACGACCAACCTTGAGTGTGTGTGTGTGTGAACATCAAACAGCTGTAACCACACACTCCGACTCATCCTTTCACGTAAAGTTTCGGAGGATTATACCCCTATCATCGAGCGGATGAACTTAAGTTTACCTATGCCTTCCTCTTTTAGTTATTATGAGCTGCTTTTCCGAATCACGTTTACGTTAAACAAACCTTCTACAAACTGAGATTTACGTAAAGTCTATCCATAACATATTTGCAGAAAGTGCACGTAGTGTTAATGCAATTCAGAAAACAGCCAGCGAATGCAGGCAGACAGTACCGCACATGACCCACAAAGACCGTCTGTTGGAATCTACTTCTTGCTGAAATAAATAAACCGTTGCTGGGATGAAGCTGTAATTGCTTGAAACATGTAATGGGAAGATCGGTAGAAGCGACTGGTTACAATTACCTGCGTATTCCAATTAATGCCGCTTCGTTTTTGTTACCGTTTTGTCCATTTGGAAATATAGGCCACTTGAGGCCATGCATTTCTAGTGAGAGAGTGTAATCAAAACCCTCTCATACGTTTTTATTTTTCTAAACTGTTCATAGGCTTTTGCCAGTTGATAAATGCTTGTAAATATAAGCACCCTCTGGAAAGAAAGTGTGCCATTCTATTCCATAGGCCTACACCTCTGGCAAGTGATAATCTAGAGCTCCACTCGTAACTCCGTCCCTAATCTAACTAGTACGAAAAAACAAATGGGAACATGACAAAAAGGTATAATAACAAAAGGAACAAGAGAAGTAAGTGGCGTCTGTTTGACTACTTCCACTTTGACCGCGACATCCGCTTACTAAGAGTATAAGTCGGCTAAAATTGGTTCCCACCAGTAACTTGAGTATGACTAAGCGGAGCAGAAACAACTACAGCCACCCTCCTAAATAGCTCTCCTTTTAATGGAATATAGATACACAGTATAACTCTCTTATTAACAGTTGAAATAACGAGCAACTCAGATCATCTGAAAATCGTAGTTTTTCATTGCTATGAGGTAACAATCAGGTGGCCGAGTTTCGTATCCAAGTCGCACGCCTCTTCCTGTAAGGCGGCCCGCGTGTCCTATGGACAAGAGGGCGTTCACGTAATGTACACAGCAGAGTCTCTGTCCCGGGCGGTTCGTCATGGTCCATTCTAAGCGGTCTGCATCGCAGAGGAAGGCTGCTGGCTAACGATGGGGGCACATCTCTTACAGACGGCGTAGCTCCTGTCCACAGAAGACAGCTCATAAACGGAGTTCCCAATTGCCAGTAAACCTCTCCGCCCGCGTGTCTGCTCGGGCCCTTCTGAAGGAGCCACCACCTGTGCACACTGACCTCCGCCATTTCCTCTGCTGTGCGCCGTGTCGAGTGCACTAGGAGTGCCTCGGCAGCAGAGCCCGTGCACGAAACAAGCGACACCAGACCTTGCGAAGCCCCAGATTCTGCGCCACGGCTACAGCCCGAGGCAGCAGCCCGAAGGTGACAGACCGTAGCCAAAGCCGCAGTCAGCTGTTCGCGGACTGCGGTCGGCGTCTGCACGCACCAGGCACACACCCTACCCGTACTAGCAAGACTAATAGGAGAATTAATTAATGAAAGTAGGCAGAATCCTAGATACCAACTTTCTACCCTTCTGATGTGTCACCAATGGACACGGGTGCCTCAACGAGCTATGTAGCTAGCTGCTGAGAAGGAAGGAAACCTGCATTACAGGCTGCCTGAGTTTACACTTACAAAATGCGAGCTTAAACAGAAAAACACGCACGAAATTTAGAAAAATATCTACTACGAGGAAAGCGCAGAAATAAATAAATTGCTGCTCTGTAGCTGTGTTTCAGCCGAGAGCTGGAGACTCATTTCATCCATTATCATTTGAATTATGAAGGTGGCAGGCATAAGGGAATTAGCCGAGCGGTCTAAGGCTCTCCAGTCAAGGACTGTGCGGCTGTTCCCGGCGGAGGTTCGAGTCGTCATTCGAGCATGGGTGTGTGTGTGTTTGTCTTTAGGATAATTTAGGGTAAGTAGTGTGTAAGCTTAGGGACTGATGACCTTAGTATTAAGTAGCAGAAGATTTCACACACATTTGAACATTTTGAAAGGTTATATACAACTTATGTAGGACTCAGGGTGCAGTTGTAAGATTCGAAAGACATAAAAGAGAAGCAGTAGTTCAGAAAGAAATACCACAGGTCTGCAACGTTTCCTCGATGTTGTTCATTGTGCCCCTCTCAGCTCCATTGACTTAATGACATCCATTTCAACTACTGATAATTTAAGGAATCGGATAATGATGGGTTTAATTAAGAACAGTTATAATTAAGCGATCACGTACGTATAATTTATTTCTGAAAAAATCTTTTAAACATTGAAGTTCCGCATGCCACCACACCACATACAAGATTGAACTACAAAACTGGCCATTAAAATTGCTACACCAAGAAGAAATGTAGATGATAAACGGGTATTCATTGGACAAACATATTACACCAGAACTGACATGTGATTACATTTTCACGCAATCTGCTTGCATAGATTCTGAGAAATCAGTACCCAGAACAACCACTTTTGGCCGTAATAACGACCTTGATAAGCCTGGGCATTGAGTCAAACATAGTTTGGATGGCGTGTACAGGTACAGATGCCCATGCAGCTTCAACACGACACCACAGTTCATCAAGGGTAGTGACCGGCGTATTGTGGCGAGCCAGTTGTTCGTCCACCATTGACCAGACGTTTTAAATTGGTGAGAGATCTGGAGAAGGTGCTGGCCCGAGCAGCAGTCTAACATTTTCTGTTTACAGAAAGGCCCGTACAGGACCTGAAACATGCGGTCGTGCATTATCATGTTGAAATGTAGGGTTTCGCAGCGATCAAATGAAGGATAGAGCCACGGGACGTAACACATCTGAAATTTAACGTCCACTGTTCAAAGTGCCGTCAATATGAAGAAGAGGTGACCAAGACGTGTACCCGATGGCTCCCCACACCATCACGCCGAGTGATACGCCAGTATGGCGATGACGAATACACGCTTCCAATGTGCGTTCACCGCGATGTCGCCAAACACGGATGCGACCATCATGCTGCTATAAACAGAACCTGGATTCATCCGAAAAAATGACGTTTTGCCATTCGTGCACCCAGGTTCGTCGTGGAGTACACCATCGCAGGCGCTCCTGTCTGTGATGCAGCAGCCGGCCGCGGTGGTCTCGCGGTCCTAGGCGCGCAGTCTGGAACCGTGCGACTGCTACGGTCGCAGGTTCGAATCCTGCCTCGGGCATGGATGTGTGTGATGTCCTTAGGTTAGTTAGGTTTAAGTAGTTCTAAGTTCTAGGGGACTAATGACCACAGCAGTCGAGTCCCATAGTGCTCAGAGCCATTTGAACCATTTTTTGTGATGCAGCGTCAAGGGTAACCGCAGCCACGGTCTCCGAGCTGATAGTCCATGCTGCTGCAAGCGTCGTCGAATTGTTCGTGCAGATTGTTGTCGTCTCGCAAACGTTTCCATCTGTTGACTCAGGGATCGAGACGTGGCTGCACGATCCGTTACAGCCATGCAGATAAGATGCATGTCATCTCGACTGCTAATGATATGGGATCCAGCACAGCGTTTCGTATTACCCTCCTGAACCCACTGATTCCATATTCTGCTAACAGTCATTGGATCTCGGCGAACGGGAGCAGCAATGTCGGTTGGAAACTTTCCTCATGTCAACACGTTGTAGGTGTCGGCACCGGAGCCAACCTTGAGTGAATGCTCTGAAAAGCTAATCATTTGCATATCACAGCATCTTATTCCTGTCGATTAAATTTCGCGTATGTAGCCCGTCATCTTCGTGGTGTAGCAATTTTAATGGCCAGTAGTGTACAAGAAATAAAATAATCATAGCTTGTGAACTGTGTGCGCTCGGTCGTTCAAACCGCACGGTTGGCCGCGTGGCACGATGATAATTGGTATGCGCTTGCACGGTTTGGTTTAGCGACGAAGCCCACTTTCATCATGACGGGTTCGTCACGAAGCAAAATTGGCGCATTTGCGGAGGTGAGACATCGGGCGCTGCGTAACTCCGGAAAATTACCGAGGGCTCGTCGAATCCGTGCCAAGCAGAATCGCCGCTGTATTGCTTTGCAAAGGTTTACGGACGCCTTAAAAATGGGGTGGCCTTAATGTGAAGGGTCTCATAAGTAAAGTGAAACAATAATAAATGGACGACAGTATCGTAAGATCCCCAGGTTTGGAAGCGTGTATATCGCTTATCGGTTATGGAGACGAACAAGCTCGGCAGTAGTTTGGAAAGAACGTACTGGCGGTCGGCGCTCGCCTCTCAGTGTTATTCTGCAGCCGCGCACGGCCCGGCACTCGTGTCATCTGACGTCATTTCCTCGCGTAGTTTCCAATGATTGGCAACCGTTCCTGGCTGCGGGTAACATTTAGCGAGCGTGCGAGAGAGTATTACGAAATCGCGCGAAGAAATAAATATATGTGTGAATTTACTGTTTGACACTTACAATGTTCGCCTAAACCGCCCCCTGGAAACAAGGCGGTGGCGGCGCGCTGCCAGTGTAAACTACTTGCTGTGGCGTCATGAGGTTCGTAGTCGTGCAGCCGGCATCGTGATTGGCCCGTCACTTTCTGCCTCCGCCTCCCTCTTAGGGCCAGTGGATAGTTGAGGGGCCGTCAGGTGCGTTCTGCACCGCACGTCACGTCACACGAAAGCTAACGGCGATCGCCTTCACAGCAGCTCCCTTGCCACACTACTGAGAGTCCCGTGCCCGACCCAAACAGTTACATAAAACTAACAATGACTCTCCAAACGAAAATACTACTTGAACATCTTTATACATAATATTAATGCTTTGTTAATATTTATAAGTACGATAAAGACAGTATCCCTTCCCTAATTAACCATTGATTTAGAAACTGGTTTCTTCAGGAGAAATGGAACGCATGAGAATTTATTCGCGCAGTTCATCAATGAGAACTCTACTACACTACGCCAATGACTAGAGCTGTATGAAAAAGTTAAAACTAACTTCTATAAGTGTTCTGTTAGATGTCTACCCGTACACGTACATAACGTGTGAGGTCAATACGATGGCCAAAATTACAGAGTTGCAAAATAATATTGCCAAGTATTTCCAGTCAGAAAATAGCTGACCACCACTTCGGGCTACACCTACGCGAGTATTTCTAACCCAACCCCCCCCCCCCCCCCCTTTTCAACCTTCTTCAATTTCTTGGTTGGCTGACTTCTGAAAGGTATTACTTCGGTTATAAATACCATCGGTTGGTGCTCAAACCGGGACGTGGCGTGCAGGAGTAATCCAAAGTCTATTACGAATGTCAGAATGTCATATGATCCATCAAAAGGCGGCGAAGGAGTGGAGGATCGGCAGACAGGCGTCGTTTCGAGCCGCGCGCTCCTGCTCAGGAGCCAGGCGGTGCCAGTAGCCGGTCGGGCAGGCACGCGACGCCCTTCGTTACTGCTCCAAATTAAATCTCCCCGTGCCTATGCCCACACCGCAACCGGCACCGTTTAGCCACCGATTTGATCTCTCTCTGTCGCTTCTCGCGTTCCTTTTCTTCCGCCGGCTTGCAAATTGCCAGCTTTAGCGATGCAGACGGCCGCACGTTTTTAATTAAAAGAATCGAGTAACAAAAGATTTAGATTTCCCATTCGGCCTTCCTGTAAAGCATCTCGTTTTAAATTTACATGCGGTACCGCTCGACTGACCGAACAAATGGTACGTTCTCATACAAAAGGGCTTTACGTGGGTTTTGAATTTCATTTAAAATCCCTTGGGAGGCCTACAATATTTTTCTTCGTTTCCATTAAAAACCAACGATAATTCTGATATGTTCCGTAATTTTCCCAGTTCAGTGTACTGAATGTGGACAAAAAGTAAATAAAAAGTAAAATCACTGTGTGTGTTTATGTGTAAGCCAAGTGCAATAAACTGGATACGAATATTTCTGGTAAACGATAGAGAGAAAAATAACGCGTAATCTGCGATTATCAGTGACATAACGCAAAATGGGCAGTTTATACAAGATATCTCTAAATTCGACACTTTTTCATTGTTATCGTGTGGTCGGTACTTAATATTGATAACTGATGCTGAAACTGGACTTTGACATTTGTTTCCCGTCACAAATAATCTTACACTGTTCAGTCACATTAATGTCACCGTCAGCCAGAAGCACGACAGCTGCGAAACTTGCAGGAAGAGTGCCAGTGAGGTTCCGGAAGGTACACACAGCGCTGCCAGGCCGTGCCGTGGCGTGGCGAACTGCGTACCAGGTTTCACGGCTGTGGTCCGTGGTGCCAACAGCCCGCTCCAGGCAGTGCCACAGATTCTCGGGTAGGTTTCAATCCGGGGAGTACGGTGGTCAGAGGAGAAAGATGAATTCATCCTGGTGCTCTTCGAACCGTGCACGTTCACAGCGATGTGTGTGACACGGTGAATTATTCTGCCGGTAGATGCCATCGTGCCAAGAGAAAACAAACTGCAAGTAGCGCTGGAGATGATATCTGAGGACAGACACATACCTGAGTTGATCCGTTGTGCCTTCCAGAATGAGGAAATCCGGCAAAGAACGCCGCGATACTATTCCCCAGACTATAACGTTTGCTCCTGGTTGCACGGTCCTTGCTTTCGGACGCTGTACGCCGTACACGCCGACGGCCATCTGTCCGACGGAGTATAAAACGTGAATCATCTGAAGGGCGACCACTCTGAACACAGTGGACGTCCAGTTGAGGCATTCAGATACCACCCTCCGCCGCCGATGACCAGCAGTCGGCACAGCAGCGGCTGCTCCGGGGCCCCACGGGTAGCAGCGTCGCTGAGAGGACGCTGAGAGGACGCCGTTGAGAGCCCAGTGGTTCACGTGACGCCTGTTCACCTGCGCACATCTCCGCATCCGTCGTTCAGCTCTCTCGCCTACGGCCCGCGGTGCTTCAGAAATGCTCCTATGCCTGCTTTGTATGGAGCCACTTCACCTACGCTTTAATGACGGCAGCACGCGAACAGTTTGCCAGCCATTTCGGAATTACTTCTGCCATTGGCCTGAAAGCCAACGATCGATCATCTTTGGGCATCAGAGAGTACTCTCCGTTTTCGCATTGCGACAATGACAACACTGCTATCGGCGTCCCTCCACCACCTACACCCTACACTGCTAGTGCTGCGTCCTGAGGTCTGTAAGTGGTTGTTGCACTTGGACCGTATAAAATGACAGATGGTTCACGTGTAAAAAAACTTGGCCCTAGGTACAACGTCAAACGGAAATACCCTACTCCCAACGATCCTTATTCCAGTAGCTCTTTCATTCGTCTACGTAAATTTCCCCATAATTGTTTGCATCTTATCACACCAAACATGCGTTTTTGGGAGACATTCAGTGAGGTGTGTAAATTAAACTACATATTTTGGAGCTATAGAACTGAGAGGGTCGTTCGATAAATTATGCCCCACATTTTTTTTCTCAGAACATATTTATTGTTAAGAGTCAGAATATGGTGACAATATACATCAACATGTCTTGTCCACGTCCTATTTTTCTTCGTAGTCTCCATAACGTACGATGGCCGTGCGTCAACTTTGTGGAAGAGCATATATTCCCTCCTAGTAAAAGCCCTTGTCCTCTAGGCTTAGCTGCGTTTTCACTCTCGTCATCTTGAAAGTGTGCTCCCCGTCGGTCTCAATACGCTCCAACAATTCAGGTGAAATGGCATTTCTTTGAATCTCGTAATCTGCTGTGAGCAGATTCTTCGAATATCCGATAGTCTCGATCATTGTAGACGCACTTACAATGCTGACCGACAACTGTAGAGCCAATTGTCGAGTTCTGATCCGCCGGTCGGCCCGAATGATGGTACCCGCACGATTCAGCATGTCTGGAGCAGTGGCTGCGACAGGACGCCCCGAGCGTGGAGCTCTGTTTCTGCATTTCCTCAGGCCGTAACTTTCTTTGCCCAACGCCCAACTGTACCCCTATCAACTGCACCATCCCCGTACACTGCACGCACACGTTTACAGATGTTCACCACGGTTTCTTTTTGTGCACACAGTATTTCTGTAAAAGCGCGCTGCTTGTAACGTGAGTCGTGTGTAGACGCCTTTTCACGCTGTACTACGGCGGTGCCATCTGCCACAGCGGTTGGAAACCTCACCGTTGCACAGAACAAATGTGAACCACAAAGGACGTTTGTTTATGTATATTAACGACTTATATATATATGACGCCGGCAAAAGTGATTCCACTCGCCAAATAGTGAAAGAAATATTGAATAAATACTGGAATAAACATTCTCCCCGTTCTTTTTTTACCGCCAGACACAAGGCTCCATGACTTCACGTGACTTGGGCTCTAACTGACCGGCCTGTGGACGCAATGTTCACTTACATGTTTGGGATGCTGAGTTACCGTTTTTGTTGTTTTTCATATTTATACTTGGGTATTACAAAAATGTGCATTTCAAATGGCGCAGCACATCAAAGATATTTACAAACCGTGTCATTCTTGCTACGCTTTATTGTGCAAAACTATGCGAGCATCTAATATTTCCGGATAAAACATTCCAAGTTAGAAATCAAGATTGTTTCAGTATTGTGAGAAAATATTTCGTGGTTAAACCAGCGCGCTTTTGAGAAGTATGAGGAGGCGAACACTTTAGGTAGCGATGAAGGAAACAATGATATGCACTGGGTTGCACTTTCAACTCAGGGTAACAAGTGCTACGACCACATACCCATGTAAACTGTGTTTGCAGCTCCAAATTCTGAACCTAGAATGTCAAGTCTCAGCCGCGTAAGACATTCTGAAGGGCAATAAATTCGTTAATAATGCAGTGGAAAAGCAACTTCGAGGGCGGCGGGATATGTGGGCATTGTGTAGTTTGTCTTCCGTGTTCAAATTTAGACTCTGGCCGGCTGTTTTCACACTATAGTGAAGTGCTGACGAATCAGCGACATAATGTCTCAAAAGAGAACTTTGAAGTTACAGAAATGCTTCCGTTTCAAAACTTTTATCACTTCGTAGTCGTAAAGCTTCATTTTCTTTAATTGATTAGAATATAATTAATATAAATGATTTATTTCTTTTAATAATGTAAATAAATTTGATCTCTGATAAGAAATATTATGTAATTAACGGATAAATTTTCATTTTTAACATAACGCTTAAAAACAGTGAAGAACAAAAATTAAGGGACATAAGGTACTTCAAAAGTAAGCTGACAGAAATTAATATCAGAATCGACTAAAAATAACGCGAAATTAGCCAGAAAATAACACCGATATTAACAAACTGATAGTGCCCGTAAAATAAGACAACTTTCTCCTGTCCCTAGCAATAAGCTTTTAATGGTACATGAGAAGTCAGCCTGTCGTACTCTGACGCAGATTATTTCGTGGTGAAATTCTGATTAACACAGTGCGTCCGTAAAGTCATAGAGCAGTTTCAGTCGGTGACAGAAAAGCAACGAAAAAAGGACAGAAATGTGAAACAAGACGTAACTGAAAGAGAAACTCTGCAAGTGTGGACACCTGTTCAGCGTAATTCGATGTGGCTTCCGTTTGTTGCCCAGCTCACCTCTGTACGATATTCCAGTACTTCCCACGCACGTGTAAGCACATCTGGTGTAGCAGAGTGAATAGCGCCTGTGATTCTCTGTTTTAAGTGATTAAAGTCGTTAATGTCCACTGTACACACATTCCTTTACACAATCCAAAAAGTGAAATTATAGTGGCGTTAGCTCTGGCGATAGTTGAGGGTACGACTTGAAACCACCTCATCCTCTCCATAGCTGGTGAAATTTGCCTTCAGAAACTCAAGAACGTTGTAGGGGTAGTGGGGAGAAACGCTATCTTGTTGGAGGTTGACAGCTTCTGGAAATTGTAGCACTCGATACAAATACAACTTGTTAAGATAGTTGTTTGACGTCACAGTCTAGTCTACAAAGAAAAATGGGTCGTAAGTTTATCATACACCAGGCACACCACACATTCACATTGGTGGTGTTAGTAGTGTGGGGCAAAGCGGTAACCAACGCACATTGTAGGTTGCTTATATCAGGGACAAGTATACATTTAGGGGCAAACCTATGGTTCTCTTTTGATTGACAGATCCTTCACCTAGTGTTCTGCTAAGTGAACCCTCCTCCTGTCCCCACTCCTTCCTCCTCCACATCTTCCTCCTTTGGGAACTACCCTCGCCGATATAAGCACACTTTTGATTTTGATTGACTAATGAATTAGGTCTATCAATTAATTAGCCCCTCCACCTCTGGGAAACACCCAGCCCTCCGCCTCCTGTCCCCGACCTCTAAACAGGCTGGAAAAAAAAAGACTCAGCTGTTTGGCGATTTGGCAGGCGCCCGATTGCAGAGAACGGAATGTTGTTAATTTAAACAGTTTATGGATACACTGCAGTGTCTGAATAGATAAGTAATTACCGGTCACAAGATCGTGATGTACTGGATATAACGTGACGCGGTAGCTATTACACACACACACACACACACACACACACACACACACACACACACACACACACACTGATGTCACAAACCTAGTAGCAGGCTGACTCATAATACACTTAAGAAAAAGAGCGTTGCATACAGAGAGAGAGAGAGAGAGAGAGAGAGAGAGAGAGCGCTATAGATGTTTTTGCAGATAACACAGGAACTCGCATGGCATATTTACACATCAGAAGCGCTTTTTCATTCTACGGTGGACTCATACTGCCTCACCATTCCTGGCGCACTTTCTTGCGGTACACTTCACAAACTGCCACATGCGTGCGGAATAGCATATCTTGATGTCACAAATGTTGCTTCAGACGACGTGCCACAGGAAATTTTAATTAAATCGTTAATATAGGCGTTTAAACAATTCGCTTCGCACAGTTTAAAACAACTCGAAATTTAAAAAAAAGAAAGATCGATGCTGCAGAGCACTTTACGTGTATAAATAATAATATTATGTTTCTGACGATAAACTTCATTGAATAACTCAAACCTACTATTATCTGACTTCACGATATGAAGCAATGATATATAAAATGATAGTTGGAATTTAATATTTCGATGTAAATTTGCACCGTCACAGTTATAGTGTTCCCGACCATCACAGATCTGCTAGTATATTCTCTTTTTTTAAAAGGACTATTGAATTCCTAAGTTGACTGGTTCTCTCATCTACACCAGGACGAAGGAGGAGAGAGGAACGTGTCTAGGTGATAGGATAGCGACAACAACAAATACCGCTATGATGTATTGAGAAACACGATCCATTCACGGCTAGATGACGGAGATCGCTGAAAACACTCTTACATCCTCCGTATGCACCTTGCTTCTATTCTTTCTTTGGCAATATCCAGACTCACAGGAATATTGGGAACGAGGCACATATTTATCAGTGTAATTACAATTATATATTACGATTTATACGGTACTTTGGCATCGAACGATGTACTGGAAATGTGTCCTCTTGGCGGCTAGGGTTCTGGAACGAATATGAAATTGAAATATCAGTATCTATATCGCACATAACTTTCTGTGTAGAATCTCCCTCATTCCCTGACGCCCACTGATATGTTGAAATTTTCCCGGACAAATCTATATCTCACTTACGACCGGACAAAGCCATTTCTTTGCACATGCTGGAACATAAGCCATAGTAACTTTACACTCCAGAACGCATACATTTCTGACAAGCAGTACAGTTATCGTTTGTATAGCGACCGAAAAAATTATGGTATGCACACACACACACACACACACACACACACACACACACACACACACACACACACCGGCTAGGCGTCTCGATTCTCCTCAGCTGTAGGAAACTGATATTTAAGTCTTCCAGTCAGCGCTTCCGGAAGACACTCTAAAACAAGTGTTCTAAGGCTCAGGCATCCGACACTATGTGGTAATCAACACTGGTCCCGTGGAAGAAAACGTTGCAAGGACATCACCGATACGGGTTGCAGTACTGTAATCAACATCGCAGTCGATAGTGCAACAAAGAAAACGTGAGGATCTGCTTAAGGCAGCCGATGAGGGAATGCTATGTGTATCCATTTTGCTACAGCCGTATTGCCTGTCCTGTTTGGACACTGTAGCAGATCCACTTGGATCCTCGCATTTCTGTATGGTGCAGCTGTTTATGAAATGAATCCATCGCCCCTACATTCCAATATACTCCTCAGTGCGTTGAAAGCACAATTCACCACGTCAAACCAATGCTCTCCTTACGACTAGACATACGTAATTTTCTTATATGAATAGTAGTCTGATTACTTCCCACAAACGTTTGGTGATATTTTGGAACATAAGCCATAGTATCATTACGTTAAAACATCACAACATTTGTATCACTTACAGGTGTATAAAAAAGAATTACGGGTACGTCTACACTCGCACGAGCTGTGTGTCGTTTTTGCTCTGCACAGTAGAAAAAAAGCCTCCCGCCATTATATATTTGTCGATGAATAAAGGACGTAATTACTGTTTAAAAAGCCCTAGCGTCTTTTTTTTAATTTATCGATTTCACCATTTGCACGAAACCTGTTCGTATATTTGATACTTGAAAATGCTGCCAACATATAGTGGGGTCTTTCTTATATTCAGGTTTATGTCGGTGCATTCCATACATAGCTACTGTAGATCTACCACCACTTCCCAGACCATGCAAATTTCCCCTGACTAAGAAATCAGTGCGAGTGTAATATGTACAATTATAAGTCCACTAGGAATTAATTTTCACGGGCCAGGCTGATGGATGGAGAAACCGCAGAATTGTTCTGTACCGAGTCTACACACAGTTTAAATTCCTGTTGCTAAGCACCGTACCTGTTTAACAGTTTGGAGCAGGAGGGGATCCCCGCAAAACGGATCTGTTGTTTCACTTGGCAAAACTGAGTTTGCTACGAAAAAACAAACTGTTAGAGCGTCATACAAAATTTTGTTTGTTACATGTGTGAGAAACGGAGATTTAATGATCAGCACCTGTTTAGTTCTTCTACATGTGTGTGTGGAAACTGAATTTTCAAAAAGGAATACCGTGCTATGTAGAGACCTCCAAGTAACGCTTTATTCCCGGCTTACAACAGACTTCTGTTTGTCCTTTTTTGGCGCACCAGCTGTATGTAACTGAATAATAACTATTCATCAATTCTTCTAATAATTTCCGGGTATGCAGTCGACATTCTGCCACGATATTTCGGCCCAGAGATGCATGCGCGAGATTCGGCATAAATACCGCGACTGCACCTGGGCTCTTCAGTAGTTGTGTACTCACCTGATGATGGCCGGACGTCGCTGGGCCGAAATATCGTGGCAGAATGTCGACGGGATCCGGTTGCATACCCGGAAATTATTAGAAGAACAAATACGCCGGGAAAATTTCAGTGTTCACCCATCGTCATTCAGGTATTCAAGTTTGTGGGGGATATTTGTGAATAAAGTAATGCCGTATTTTAATAGTGAACTTGAGGGGTGGTAGTGAGTGTATTGTGCTAAGTATGGTCAAGCTTTAGTTATCGCCATTAAACGGGGATAGTGACCGCACAACTCTGCTGATTAAAGGACAGCGCTGTAACCATACATTAGAAAAAATATTCTAGAGCTCTTATTTCCTCAATAAGTTAAGTTACGACAATTAGCCTCGTGGACTACGTATTCGCTGGGAAATGAAGATGTTACTGCTTAAGACGTATTTGAGCAGGTAAAAATCATGAAATTTGTGTAATGTGCTTTCGGATATTTGTATGAAACTGATTAAGAGTCATCGCCATGTGAACCCTTTTGATTACTCCATGTTCCCTACACAACTTGTACCACGAGTATGTGATGTTTTTTCCTACATGACGTGTTTAAAAGGAATTAATTCATTCGAAATTATGAGCCCTGCTTTGAGCGCTATGACTCGAATGTGCGATGCCAGATTGATGGGCCACGATCAATGTCCCTCATCTCACTTTGTTCACTGCACCTTAAAACAGAGTGTGGTGAGCAAGATTGTTAGGAAGGGGTAAGGTCTGCTATGCATCAATAGCTTACTTACTCGTTACTAAACTATAGAGACTGTTGTCACAGACGTAAACGAAGTAATAGCCTAGTTGTCGAACGAAAGCTGAATTACAGAAAAATGGGCGGAAGGAGACCAATGTGAGAAACGATCAATCAATTCGGAAGTAAAGTTTTGCCAAACGATCTGATTAAAAATCACGATGCATTTTCGTCTTATGTAAAGGCAGTAAGAAGTCCATAATGATCAGTCAAGTTGCTCAGTGATCATATTGGCAGGGAAACACTGGATAGGGAAAGGCCGAAGTATTTAATTCGGCCTTCCGAAATTGTATCGCTACGGAAAATTGCAACACGGTAACTCTTTTCAACCATCGCAAGTACTCTGAAATTTGAAATAATGACAAACGACAGCGGACCGGAGAAACAACTAAGACCGCTCGAAAAACATCTAACAACATCGCTAATTTGTTGTAGGTCATAAAGGGTATCGATCGACAAAAGTGTAAATCATTCCTGTTTCTATGAAGGGTTGTACATAACATAATAGGTATGTACACTCCTGGAAATTGAAATAAGAACACCGTGAATTCATTGTCCCAGGAAGGCGAAACTTTATTGACACATTCCTGGGGTCAGATACATCACATGATCACACTGACAGAACCACAGGCACATAGACACAGGCAACAGAGCATGCACAATGTCGGCACTAGTACAGTGTATATCCACCTTTCGCAGCAATGCAGGCTGCTATTCTCCCATGGAGACGATCGTAGAGATTCTGGATGTAGTCCTGTGGAACGGCTTGCCATGCCATTTCCACCTGGCGCCTCAGTTGGACCAGCGTTCGTGCTGGACGTGCAGACCGCGTGAGACGACGCTTCATCCAGTCCCAAACATGCTCAATGGGGGACAGATCCGGAGATCTTGCTGGCCAGGGTAGTTGACTTACACCTTCTAGAGCACGTTGGGTGGCACGGGACACATGCGGACGTGCATTGTCCTGTTGGAACAGCAAGTTCCCTTGCCGGTCTAGGAATGGTAGAACGATGGGTTCGATGACGGTTTGGATGTACCGTGCACTATTCAGTGTCCCCTCGACGATCACCAGAGGTGTACAGCCAGTGTAGGAGATCGCTCCCCACACCATGATGCCGGGTGTTGGCCCTGTGTGCCTCGGTCGTATGCAGTCCTGATTGTGGCGCTCACCTGCACGGCGCCAAACACGCATACGACCATCATTGGCACCAAGGCAGAAGCGACTCTCATCGCTGAAGTCGACACGTCTCCATTCGTCCCGCCATTCACGCCTGTCGCGACACCAATGGAGGCGGGATGCACGATTTTGGGGCGTGAGCGGAAGACGGCCTAACGGTGTGCGGGACTGTAGCCCAGCTTCATGGAGACGGTTGCGAATGGTCCTCGCCGATACCCCAGGAGCAACAGTGTCCCTAATTTGCTGGGAAGTGGCGGTGCGGTCCCCTACGGCACTGCGTAGGATCCAACGGTCTTGGCGTGCATCCGTGCGTCGTTGCGGTCCGGTCCGGGACGTGCACCTTCCGCCGACCACTGGCGACAACATCGATGTACTGTGGAGACCTCACGCCCCACGTGTTGAGCAATTCGGCGGTACGTCCACCCGGCCTCCCGCATGCCCAATATACGCCCTCGCTCAAAGTCCGTCAACTGCACATACGGTTCACGTCCACGATGTCGCGGCATGCTACCAGTGTTAAAGACTGCGATGGAGCTCGGTATGCCACGGCAAACTGGCTGACACTGACGGCGGCGGTGCACAAATGCTGCGCAGCTAGCGCCATTCGACGGCCAACACCGCGGTTCCTGGTGTGTCCGCTGTGCCGTGCGTGTGATCATTGCTTGTACAGCCCTCTCACAGTGTCCGGAGCAAGTATGGTAGGTCTGACACACCGGTGTCAATGTGTTCTTTTTTCCATTTCCAGGAGTGTGTTTCTGACGCCAGTCTGTTGCAGAATTATGGAATATGTTTTACGTTCATGCATTGCAAAGCTTGTGGCGAATTAGAATGTGCATAGCACCGTACACGATGGCACCGAGGTCGTCGCCGGGCGCCCGACATCCGAAAGGCATGCGGTACACAGCCGTACTGCCGCTTAGTGGAAGAGCACAACTTAGCCGAGTACCGCACCGTATTTATGGCTGGATTCAGAATTTTCTAGTAGACAGAACACCTTATTCCCAACAGAGCTGCCCCAAGGCAGTTTTACAGCATGTACATGTTTACATGGTGTATATGTCTAAAACATATATAAATGACCTAGTGGTGACGAAAAAAACTAAGGTTTATTGCTGATGATGCTGTTGTCTTCAGGAAAGACTGCAAACACAGGAACACCTACTGATCTGTGGATGGTGCAGTTGTAACGTTAGTTGAGTATTTATCAGTCCCTGGTTCGGTGAGGCCAACTAATCTTGCTGGTGGTCAGCAGCGAGCCTCCATCTTACAATCTGCCAGTGGGGAAACTGACTACAATTTCACTCTCAGTCTTGACTACATAACGCTGTCAAATTGGTCTGTACTTGTAGTGGGTTTGAAACTGACATACTGAGGTGGTGGACAGGGTAGCAACACACAGAGTGAGCAGCGCATGGCTCGCCGTCACACCATGTGGTATTTTACAGCCTGTTTTAACGTATTTCCATCTCACCACGATGATTTAAATTAGTGGCACCACTGAGTTGCTGCTCCGCCTGACCGACAACACTAGCAGTGCGCATCGATGTATCCTCTGTGCCAGGATCTTTGCTCGGCTGCTTTTACTTCCCGGTTGACATCTGTCGCCTAGTGAGTCGGAACGTGCGAGGAGGAGAGTTCACGGCGGCAGTTCGGGTCCTGAGTTGGGCCCTGGCAGTCAGCTGCAACGCGCCTGGAGCGCAGCCCGGGCCAGCCAGTCGCCGGCTCGCAGCAGCAGTGAGCCCTGCGTTGCCGCCACGCATCACTTGAGCCGGGCCTGACTTTTGGTGGATTGTTGGTTGGTCGGCTTAGTCGACTGGACCCACTGGCGGTCTCTGCGCATCAGGTAGCCACTTCAATGTACAGCTCACAGCTAACGCACTCATTCTTTATATACACTCTCAGAGAACATATCTCCTCTCACTCAGGTATGTATAAGGCAGGCTGTCCATTCCAAGATATCCGGGGTGTTTCCGTGACGCTTGTACCAGCCTCGAGCGTCAATCCTCACTAATGAACCGTCCATATTGCCACTGTGGAGCGGCTTTCGTGTTTGAAGGGTGCAGATAGCCACACCGTGGGTGAAACATCAGAGGGGAAGACTGTATGTAAAGCAGCCAGTACCGACTTCACTGCCAACGGGGTCAGCAGGCCGATCTCACCTTGCAACACTAGCCGAACATGGCGTTCCTGAAAGCAAGGGGGGAACTGCAGCCGTCATGTCTTCGGACGGTATGCAGCTCTACTGTACGGTTTCACGATGGCGGCATCCTGTCGGGTAAAGTATTCTGGATGAAAATTAGTATCACATTCGAATCTCTGACACGAGAATACTCAGGAGGAAGTTATCATCAGGAGAAACAAAACTGCTGTTCCACGGGTCAGACCGTGCAGTGTTTGAACCTTTAATTGTGTAGATGGGCTGCAGAAATGCATAGGCTAAAGCTACATACAGTGGGAATTAGTGCGCTGTATGGGAGGGCAGGGTTACTGGTCAGGGGAGTACAGAGGAGTATAAGTTATCACAAAATCTAGTAAATGCGACACAGTAGCAAAAGTTTACACGCCAACAATCTCCGCAGAGACTGAAAGAATCAATAATGAGATAAATTAATTCTTCAGGTCGTTAATGTAGACGAATATTAAACTGTAATGGGAGACTGGAATACGATAATAGAAGAACGAAGAGAACTAAAAACAGTAGGAAAACAGGGACTGGGTAAAAATAATGAAAAATAAAGTGGCCAGGTCGAATGTTGCACAGACGATAATTTAATCATTGCTAGGACATAGTTTAAGAATCGTGAAAGACGGTTGTATACGTGCGAGACAGCTGGAGACGGCGGGAGGTTTCAGATTGATGATATAATGGTCAGACAAAGATTTTAAACTGCAAAACATTTCCGGGGATAGGTGTGAACTATGCAAAAATTTGTCGATTGTGAACGGCGAAATAAAACTCAAGAAATGACGCACTCAAAAAGGAATACAGACGTCTAAACAATTAGACTGAGAGCATGTGCAAAACAGCAAAGCAGGAATAGCTAGAGGAAGACTGCAAAGCTGTACAAGTAGTCGTGAGTATTGGAGAGATAAATTGTGCCTATAGGAAAATTAAAGAAATCTTCACAAGAAAAGGAGCTTATGAATATCAACAGCTCTAATAGCAAGCGAATACTGAATAAGGAGGGGACGCCTGAAAGGTTGAATTAATATACTAGAAGGGCTACAAAAAAGATGTGAGTTCAAATTCAACATTAGACGCTGATGAGCCAAAACATTATCACCACCTTCTTAATAGGTTGTTTGTCTGTCTTTGGAACGAATTACGTCACTGATTTTGGGTATAAGGAATAAAATAATTTGTTGGTAGGTTTGTGGAGGTATGTGTCCTACCGGCTCGGTAGGACACACGGGTGTGTGTGTGCGGGGGGGGGGGGGGGGAGGGGGGGGGGCATTCGCATCGACTCCCGATTTGTCTTTGTGCTTAGTTACTGTTGCGTATCGCTCAGGTCTTCGTGCAAGTGATTGTCAGGTTGTGAGTATAGTTGATGTTACTTCCGCTGACGACTGTTTTAAATGTTGTCGGCATTCTGAGAACAGTCGGTCGGTTGCTGCGGACCAGGGAAGTTATCTCCGCGACGTGCATTCGGCTGGGTTCGCTGGCGGTCCCTGCACAGTGTCGGAGCTCTCCGATCGCTACGAGGTCCGAGGTTCATCGACCCAGGACGTCAAAGTTGAGTAGTGGTTTCAACTACCCAAGGCACGTCCATTGATGTTGTGGTGGTTCGTTTCGGTGGTTCACTGTTGGGGAGGTTTTCCTGTGAGCAACACCAAGTGTTTCTATTGCTGAAATTTCGCCGCCATTAACTATTGACTAACATTCGAATGCACCAGCTTAATTTTCTGCCTTGTGGCCGTTAGAGTTCTGGTTACCTGACCTGGCCACTAAGGTAATTTCAGGCGGCGTTCTTTCCTCATCTGTTGTCGCTGTCCAACATGGTGTGTAATTGACAACTAATCCATACATCATTGTGAATTATCACGTTCGTAACGTTTTGTGTTGAGTTCTCGTGTACTGATTGATGGCAAGCAAATCGTTGTGTTGGTCGGTCCATGGTTGTCTCCTGGTTGGGTTCCGACGGATCAAGTGTAGTTGGGCTCACTACCGGTCGCGCCTAAGTGAACGAGGGCAGATCGACGTCCCTGGAGGCTTCTGAGTGCCGTTGTCTGTCTTTCTGTCTATCTGTCTATCTGTCTCCAGCTATTAAAATTTAAGGCTTAAGGTTATATTTTCAAAACATTTTTGAAAATTGCGGGCTTTCAGCCTTGCAACTTTATTCTTAAAATTATCTTTCAAGCTTAAACATTGCAGCATATTGCGTTTAAGAGATTATGATAATATATTTTAAAATTTTGAAATTTAATTGTGGCCTTCAGATATTTGCATTGCACCTTGCATATGTTTGTTCTATCTACTTTGCCTTGAGGCTTTCCACCTAAGTGTGATATGGTTTTTAATTATTTTATTCGCATTTTAACTGCATTTTAAAACTTGTTGACTTTTATGATTTCTTGCTCGGAGGCCTTCAGCCGTGAAAGAGTTGCATTAGGTTTTTTTTTTTAAATTATTTCGTTTGGCATCAAGGATACATTACTTGAATTGAACAGCAATGATGTTACTGGTAACACAATATGCATATACTACAAATAAAATAGATTACATTCATTTATGGTAATAAAAGTCTTTAGATTAGATCGATAAATCAATAATATACATATGGATAAAAACACTAGGGTGAGTTACATGTAAAAGAGAAAATGTGGTTTTTATTAACAGGAATATTGACGAACAGAGCTTCAAGTTGTAATAAAAACTATAGGTTAATATCTAAAGTATCCAGCCAGGAGATTGCTTCCTCAGACCTCATGTATGCTGGTCAGAGTTCCAGCATATTTCCGTAGGGGACACTCGGTGGCTATGTGGTGTATTGTTTGTCGTTGGTGTCCGCAGTCACACTTGGCACTTTCACCGATTCCCCACTTATGCTTCAAGTCCTGGCATCTTCCGTGCTTACCTCCTAGGTAAGTGAAATCCAGGAGGGACTCGTGTAGGATCAGCAATGAGACCTGCAGAATCGGGATTGGCTGCGAACCATTCTTCCCGCCATGCTGTTTCTGGTTGGAATCCTTCAGAAGTAAGCCTTTCTCCAAGTCTCCAGGAGGGTTTCCTGTACTTAAGACGTTGCCTTTGAGTGTCATCACTGTCCTGGTGTAGCGTTAACTCAGGATTCTTGGAGCATTTCTCCCATTTCCTTTTCAACGCTGCTTGACGTCGTAACTTCGGTGGTGCAATATTAGACAGAACAGGTAGCCATTCTGTGGGTGTGGGTTTTATTGTCCCGGATACGCTTCTCATGGCTACATTCAACTGCGTGTCTACCATGGCCTTATGAGCTCTGTTCAGCCATACTGGGCTGCAATATTCCCCAACACAGTAAACAAGTGAGAGGGCAGTTGTTTTGAGTACTGATGCCTTAGCTCCCCAGCTTGTTCCGGAGAGTTTGTGTAATATATTGTTTCTGGTTCTCATTTTTAAAGCTGTTTCAGTTAGGTGTTTTCTATATGTTAGCGAACGATCCAAGGTCACACCGAGATATTTTGGGATTGGTTTATAAAACAGCAACTGATTTCTAAAGGAAATTTGCGTTTTATAGCGAGCATGCCTATTACTCAGATGGAAGGTGGAGGATTCAGTTTTATTTCTGTTTACTTTGAGTCGCCATCCATTAAAAAATTCATCTAGAAGTCGCAGATCCTGAGTGAGAGTCATTTTTGAAGTTGTAAAATCGTTAGCCTGCGTCACCAAGGCTATGTCATCAGCATAGATAAATGTTCTTGCTTTCGTTTCTGGCAAGTCAGCGGCATATAAATTGAAAAGTAGGGGGGGGGGGGGGCAATACTGATCCTTGAGGTAGTCATTTAAATTGTATACCTTGCTTACTTGACCTTTTAAGTGAACTTGGAATTTCCTGTTGGACAGCATGTTATTGAGTAGTTGACAAATTCTTTTACATGGAATTATTCTTAAGAACTTAAGAAGCATGCATTTCCGCCAAACTGTATCATATGCTGCTGTTAGGTCAATAAACATGGCCATTGTTTCTTCAGGTCTTCGAAGCCCTTCTCTATGTATGTTGCCAACGCTAGCACTTGATCGCTACAACTGCGGTCTCGTCTGAAGCCAGCCTGTTCTACAGGAATGTGTTTCACGATAGTTGGTGCAATTCTATTATAGAGTACTCTCTCCAGCAGTTTATAGCAGACACTTAGAAGTGCAATGGGTCTATAGTCTTCAGGATAGTTACCAGATTTTGACGGTTACAGGATGGCAATTATTTTAGTTTTCTTAAAAAGATTTGGCAGTCTTCCAGTTGCGAGAATTTCATTAAACAGTGCAGTTAGCCACTGCAGTGCACCGCACCTTGGCCAGCATGTTTAAGGAACTCTGGGTACATACCATCACAACCAGCCGCTTTACCAGATTTCAGAGTATCTAGGGCTGAAACAACTTCGGCTGCGGAGATTTTCTGTGCAAATTCGGAAGGCTGTGCTTGAGACATTTTAGACTTTAGCTCATGTTTTATTTCTTTGGCTTTCTGTTTATTGTTGTTGCTTGGTGTTCTTGTTATATTAACAATCCTGGCCGCTATTTTGTTAGGATTTATTTTCTCTGCCAAGCTTTCTTAATAAATTCCAAGCTTTCTTACTCGAGTGTTGGAAAGACATGCTTTCAGTTAGTTCCATCCATTTCTTTTGTCTAGCTGAACCTAGGGCCGAAGTCAATTCATCTACTACCTTGGTGTCACGAGTCGTTTTAAATTCGTCATACAATTCTTGACATCTACGGCTCCAACCAGGAATGTAGCTCTCTCTGTAGCCTCTTGGAATATGTTTTCTGGCAATGGAATGAATTAGTCTAACAAAGCGGTCGTAGTGCCTAACTTTAGGTGGAATAAACTGAATGATATGATCAACCTCTTCAGAGAATTCTTCCCACTTGGCTTTTTGGAAGTTCCATCGTGCCTTTGATATAGACTTCACAACTGGGATTTCGAGTCCAATTTTCACCAGTACAGGTCGGTATTGGCTTCTAGGAGAATCACTGAGCACCTTCCTGCTGCTCTGCAAGGGTAATCCTTTGTTGTGAGTGGCAACGAAACAGAGATCGGGAGTGTAGTCCTGAGCCCATCTAGCTGAGCGGAATGTCCCTTTGTCCTTCCCGTCAAATATTAAGAGAAGGCGTTCCATTTCACCCCATTCTGATACTTTCTCACCATCTTCATTCGTGGTTCTGTAGCCCCATTGTGTGTTATGGCTGTTGAAGTCTCCAATTTCTATTCCTGGGTGTGGAATATTCTGAGCAGCTTTATTTACCCATGGTTATGCTGGGGGCTTATAGATGTTCATAATCTCTGTGTTGGCGACTTTCAGCCTGATGGTATGGATGTTATTTTACGTTTTTGTTTGGACATCTGTTACCTCTTCAACATCATTCTTGATATATGTTGCAGATCCGTAACTTGCATGGTATGTCGCAGCAGCTAACGTGTAGCCAGGGAGCTTACACCTGGAATGAAGTTGTGTTTCGTCTGAGCAGTGGGTTTCCTGTAGTAGAACAATGTCCACCTTGTTTTCAATCAATATTTGAGTGAGATACTCCCTTTTCGCTCTGCTTGTTCCCTCTATGTTTAGCTGTAAGAGCCGGAGGGTATTCCCTAAGTCCTTTGTCAGGTAGTTCTTGGCAGAACTGTTTTGCTTCATTGCTACTTATCCTCTAACAGCTGAGATATCCTAAGGTAATTTGCAACCACCAGAGGTCCAGCAGCCTATATCTGTTGACTATTTAGCCGTAACTTAGTTACGGTCCCCGGGGCACACCACTTGGAGGCTAGGTAAAGGTTCGGCTATGTGCCGCTTTGGTTGTAAATGTCTTATTAAATTAAAATAAATTACAATTATAAGGTGAATCTGACCCCAACCTTATTTGGCCCTTTCCATAATCCTAATCACCTGATCTGCCCAGCGGGTTTAGCAGGCGTTTCACGGGGATGAAATTTTTTTGACGCTTCGCTACAAACACAGTTCCTTTTTATTTTTAATAGAATAGTGGCAAAATGAATACCTCAGGCAATGCCGGACTTCTCAGTTAGCAAATATATATAATACAGAGGGGTCCAAAAAAATGTATCCACTGTTTAAAAGTCATTAATTTGCTAACTAATTGACGGAGTTGTTTCATTTTTGGTGAAAGTGTAGCTTAAAGTCCAACTTAAAGATACCACTGTAGGTGTTCGAAATGGTCACCATTAACATCCACACACAAACGATGCCTCCGAAATGCAGCACGAACTACTGACTGCAACATGTTCAGTTGGATATTTGCACATGAATGTACGATGGATTCTCGTAGTTCATCCAATGTGCGTGGCTTTTGTCGATAAACGTCGTCCGTCAGTGTTACCCACAGGTAAAAGACTAGAGGAGTTAGGTCTGGGGAACGTGGTGGATAGTCCGCACCACCTCTACGGCTTATCCATCTTCCTGGTAGATTTTCTTTGAGATACGCTCTAACACGATTTTGGTAGTGGGCTGGGGCACCATGATGATGAAAGTAAACTCTTCCATCTCCATACAAGTCTCGGATGGCAGGTAAAATGGATGTCTGAAGCTTCCGAAGGTACATCTCACCGGTAACTGTGCCGTCAAAGAGGAGTGGCCACTAGCAGTACTCTATTCTACGATCTGGGCCGTCCTCGTTCATTGCGTGTAGCAATCGTGGAATGTAGCTCTTCCACTTTGCTATCTTCAAAACACTAAAGGATGTCGTTTATCGACAAAATCCACGCAGATTGGATGAACTTCGAGAATCCATCGTACATTCATGTGCAAATATCCAACTGAACATGTTGCAGTCAGTAGTTCGTGCTGCAGTTCGTCAGCATCGTTTTTGTGTGGATGTTAATGGTAATCATTTCGAACACCTACAGTGATAAATTCAAGTTGGACTTTAAGCTACACTTTCACCAAAAATGACAACTCCGTCAATTGGTTTGCAAGTTATGGACTTTTAAACGGTGGATACTTTTTTTGGACCCCTCTGTATATTAACTAGAAAAGTTATTAGCAAAAATCTCGAGGAGTTCTCGACCGATTGATTTCAAACTTTTACACGGTACTCGGACATACACATCCTATATACATTTTAAAGAATAATACACAAGTTTTTTGTTACACTAGAGTACGTGAAGGAAAATACTGTGCTCAGTAGTGAATGTGTGTGTTTCTATTTTCCTTCTTGCAGTAAGTTTAGACCGCCACAGCAGAGTATTTAAATCGTTAGACAAATTATTTCTTCCATTATAATCTTTCTCATTTTACAAAATTCTAAACAGAAATTGTATGCAGTCTGTTTCCTTCCTCGCATTCAGTTTTAACAGAAAACAGGGAAGTTGTGTTTATGGCTAATCGGGATACGATCAGAGTAGTAGTACTGAGTCGGAATGGGCCAAAACATTCAGTCCTACACGTATAAACGTTAATATGCGACGTGATGTCATCCTCACAGATCCAGGAGCTGCAGACTCGCTTCTCATCCCAATGATGGTTCAGTTGTCCGTTTATAAACGTCCCATCGTAGAGTGGCGAGGGTTCGTGTCACGATCGGTTGCGAGTGTCGAGGCCGGTGGTGGCTGGCGAGTGCTCACTGGGCTGTGATGACCGCGACCCGCGCTGTTATCGCCGCCGCCGGGCAGACAAAAGCCGGCAGAAGTGCTGCTCGCTCCCCCCCCCCCCCCCCCCCACACACACACACACACACACACACACAGGCGCGCGCGCGTTACGAGACAAAACACGGCGACCACTGCTCACCGCGATATACAGCGCCGCCTCGTGCCGATGCGGCGTGGCGCGCTAAGGACGGTACGTGCGTGAAGCCGAGGCAAATGGTGAACCGTTCTGACGGCAATACGGGAAAAAAGCGACAACGGCAGGAGGCACACTGGGAGTTTGGTGGGGGCGGTGGCACGCTACAGGGGACATTCACCTTGGCTTCTGTGGCACCTGCGGTAGTAATCGAGGGCACCAAAAATCTAGGTGGACGTTATTGTGGATCACCTGCATCCTTTTCTGCTTCACATCTTGACCGCTGGCAACGACATCATCCACCACACTCGTTCTACGGTGGTTTGAGTAGCGTGGTGGTAGACTGACGTTGAGGTCTCGGATACCACATTCGCCGGATCAAACAGATCTGGGAAGCTATACGGCGCCAGTTTCGCGCCAACCAGCAATTTACGTGTAACTTACTAGAAGCTTGACGTGTAAAAGGCGGGACGTCTTGAAGGCGTGCCTCCTTCGATTTTTAATTAATTCAGTCACGAGTACTTACGCATTTAACTCACGATCTAAATAGGAAGGAAATAGGACAGTATGACATTTAACAACGTTCGTCTACAATGACTGCGTACTGCTTTCCTAGACATCTACTTTCTGTGAGTAATAAGAGGTGACGAGGCTTTCTTTCTTGAGAACTGTGGTGTTGGCACCGTGTGGCGAGAAGCACGCTTGGGCATCACCGAAGGGTCGCCTGAGCGGGCGGTTCTGGGAAGGCGGGAGTGCAGGGGCGCAGGTACAGTGCCGGGGGAAGGATGCGCGGGGGAAGCTAGCAGAATGCCAGTGTCTACAGGGGGTCGGCCATTCGCCAAGAAACGTCCTATGGTGCATTCTTACAGATGCTTTTTGTTTTTTTTTCTTTTACAGCTTTCCAGCTTTGATGCGCGACAGGCAGGCGCCCAGCAAATTGCTCCGCGGGCCGCCTTCCAGATGACTGTTTTTGAGAGAATGTTTCTTCTTAGAGTTGGAAACAGACCCACACTGCTGGGTGCCCGACGCTTTGTCGCCAGCACAGCTGTCGTACTTTTTTTTTTTAGAGCTCTTTAGTTTCCCACGTTAAGCGATTTCCCACGTGTGTAACAAACAGCCTCGTGACCGGAAATCGGACGGTGACATCTGAAGAGGGAGCGTGGGCATCTGTAACTTCTGGCAGCAACCCACCCTATTCTATTCGAGGGAGTGATTTTTTTCCGTCTCTTGGAGGTAGGCTGTGACTCGGAATATGTTTATGAGACTGGCACAGAGAGAACCTACCGCGTGTCGGTTGGTAGTGGGCATATTCCGTTGTGCTGCACATAGAGTTTATTTTGTGGTTGTGGGTTTATTCGAGAAACTGGGTGAATATGGTAAAGATTCGCATACTTTATTCGTTGATTTTAAGAAGGCCTATGACTGCATACATCGCAAGAGCCTGCTCAGTTGTTTAAGGGCGTTTGGAATGGCAGAGAAACTCATCAGTCTGATAAAGATCTGTCTGAATGAAACACGTGCAAAGGTGAAGATGAGAAATCGCGTAATTGAGGAATTTGAAATTGTGACAGGACTCGGGCAAGGAGATGAGTTGTTTCCTATCCTGTTCAACTTTGCCCTCGAGAAGATGGTACGCGACACCTTCCAAGAGAACGAAGGGATTGAAATCGAAGGAAAGAGGCTGGCATACTTAGCCTATACAGACGACATCTCTTTACTCTCTAGGTCGGAAGAGGAGTTGGAGCAAATGACTAAAGCACTAAAGGAGGCGGTCGCAAATTTGGGCTAAACATAAACGAAGCCAAGACAGAGTACCTCGTTATGACGCGTGGTCATTGTCAGACTGCTGGTCATCCACAATCACCATTCCTACAAGAGAGTGCATAAATTCAAATACCCAGGGGCACTTTTCACTGAGAACTCGTCATGTGAAGCAGAGATAAATGCCAGAATACAAGCAGGAAACCGATCTTACAACAGCCTAGCACAACTGCTTCGGTCCAGGTATCTCTACAGACAGTTCAAGTGTCGACTGTACAAAACCCTGATCCAGCCTGTTGTTCTATATGGCTGTGAGAGATGGAGTATCCGGAAACAGCACTTCCATAAGCTCCTTGTTTTTGAGAGAAAAGTGCTTCGTAAGATCTTCGGTCCGGTTCTGGATGCAGATACAGAGGAACGGAGGATTAGATACAACCGAGAGCTTGAGGAACTATACCAGCAGCCCAACATAGCAGGAACTGTTAAAGCCATACGAATGCAGTGGGCTGGCCATTTGGCTCGGATGGAGGATCACAGATGGCCTCGGAAGCTCCTGTATTTCACACCTACAGGAAAGAGACCGCCAGAGAGACCCAAGAAGCGATGGAGGGACGAACTCCATGAACATTTAAACCAAGTCTCAGTACGATGTGAACGGATGGCGGATAGTAGCAATGGACAGAATACAGTGGAGGAAGGAACTTGTAGATGCGTGCGGTCCACTGGGCCTGATCACGTAGTAGTAGTAGTAGTAGTAGGAGGAGGAGGAGGAGGAGGAGGAGGAGGGTTTATTCGAGAGAATTTTGGAAGGAGTTCGTTCGGGGACGCCGATCCTGAGTCGGCCCGCGGACAGCGTGGAGAGAGGCTGGAGGCTGCAGTGGAGACCTGGCGGGGAAGGGGGGGGGGGCGGCGAACACGGCAGCGACCGCTCAGGAGCGAACCAGTCGCGCACTTGGAGGTCTGCGGTGGGCGCCTCTGCAGCCAGGTGTTCTGTCATCCTCCACCAGCAGCAACTCCTGTAGTTTAGTGTTTCGCACTCACTTTTGTTCAATGTAGAAACAATCAGATGTCGTTAATACTGATACTCGAAAAAGAAAAGATGATGCGCGGAGGGTTACTCAGCTTCATGCCAACTTGATCAACATCACATATGGTTCTGGTATACAGGTGTTTCACCTCCATGTGCGCTTTTGTTTCATTTTGTGTTTAAATCTCAAATTATATCCACGATTTATTCAGTAAACCCATGACCAAAATTAATAACCTTTCATTTCGTATAAATCCCTTGATCACTAAACAGATTTTGGTCTTTCTCTGTGGAATATTAGATGTTTCTTATTTTTGTTTTAGTACAAGTTCCAACCTGGTGTTCAGTATTAGCTTCGCATATTTTATTAATTCGGGTTTATATTGTCAGCTGTGCAGAGATTACAGTACTATTTATTAAGGCTGATTCTGCGTAGAGGGTCATTCTGATGAAGAAATTAATGACAGTTAATTCCAACATTACCATACCACCAGGCAGTGTGGAGACATCTGTTGCCTCATACTTCCGGATACCTACGAAGAAGATGTAGAAACCTTACCGTGCAGAGTTCCTACTTAATTGCTTTCCGAAGAAGGACCGCACTTTGTTGACCAGGTGGCTATAGTGTTTAGGACCACTGACTCCTTGTTATACTGCTACTAACGTCTCTACGAGAGGTTATTTTCTGTCTACATCTGTACTGTGCATGCCACCTTATTGTGTCTGATGGAGGTCATGGCAGTTGTGCTTGTGATGAGCGGAAAACAATGCTTGTCTTCCTGCGGCACGCACTGTGGCTGCTCTCCTTGTTACCAGATCGTCTATGAGGGGAGCTACAGCAGCTTCTACTTGGATGGTAATACTGAACTTCGGATGTACGTAGCTGAGATTCGGCCGCACCAGCCACCCCACGTGAGTATCCTGTTACAGACGTGACGTCAGCGACACCGACGTCTGATCGGATGGCCACGGACTGTTTTTCCAGCAGCTTTGTGACCTTCCTGCTTATTGAGACACACTGTCTGCTGAACGCAAGGCCGCTGAAGTTAAGACAGAGACGGTCAAATTTAGGACGTTAAGAACAGATGACATACAGGAAAAATCACCTATGTTAGAACAAACTAACGCGTAAGTATTTTTTTTTACTCAAAGAAGAGAATTGTCTGATACACCACAGAGCACTTAGCCCTGGTACAGCATTAACTGAGCCCTCCAGCGTGACCGCATTTTGTGATAACTACTTCAAAACTATTCACTGAGCTGTAGCCACTGGTCCCGATCGAAAGGGAGAGCCTAAGTCTGCACCTGTACCCCGCAAGACACCACGCGGTGTGTGGTGGAGTGTACTTCCAGTACTCCGTGACTGATAGCCACTTCCAATAACAAAAAATGTTCAGAGACCGTGCGCGTAGCCACACTGCTGCGGTAATGATGAGGCCCTACGAATCGTGCTGGCTGTTCAGGATGTCACCGTTTTCCAGTACGGCCGTTCCTGACCGTAGACTGCACTTGCTGAAGACTGATGACTGCCGACTGTAAACTCGCGCCGCGGGTTACATCGCCGTGCCGACTGATGCAACGAGTCCTCGTCATGGGCTGCCGCTCTCGGAGATAACGCGCTCCTCGGCCGTTGGGGCGACGTTATCGGTGCGCCCGATTAACGGTTGTGCTGGGCGCACCGCAGTGGCCCGTCCCCTGAGTGCGACCTTCTGTGGACGAGCACTGCTACTCGCCTCGCCTGCCATGTGGACTACACGTAACTCTTCTGCGGTGGAAGGGAGGCCTACACTGCATGGAGCATGCATTCTTAAATGATATCCTTTTTCTACGTGAAACGCCTGCTAAATCACGCAGGGCTAATAGGTAATTAGGATTATGGAAAGGGCCAAGGGAGTTGCGGTCGGATTCATTTCACGATTGTAATTTATTGTAATTTACTCGACAAATACACTTTTGAAAAAATTAAATTTTCTTCAGGGCTGAAGGGCTCCAAACAGATTAGAATAAGTTCAATTTTGAAAAGACACGACAAACGGTTAAATTTACGAATAAGATAAATTGTATACATATATGAGATGAGCATGCGGAGCAGCTGAAGGCTGCCGTATTAAATCTTCAAAATTCCAAGTATAGTATGATGATTACTGAAGGCAGAAGTCCACAATGTTTTAAGATGCTAAGAGGGCTGATGGCGCACAAGGTGTACAGAAAGTGAAAAACAAACGCAATGAAATGGCTCAAGGCCGCGAAGTTAAATTCTGCGAATTAAGGAAATATATATTGCAACCATCGGTAGAACAATATAGTAAGTTTAAAAATTTCCTTTTTGCAACACCAACGGCGGGAGGCCCACAAACATTAACATTGCCAAAAGGATAATTAAGAGTGCCTTTCACTCACGAGTCTCCAGTGGATCGGTCTGCCCTCGTTCACTTACGCGAGGCAGCTGGTGAGTCCAACTACACGTAATTCGTGCGAACCCAACCAAGTGACAGTCACGGAGCGACCGATCAATCGCTTGCTTGCGACGACGGAGTACACAAGAATTCAAGGCCCCCCAAAAATTACAAGTACCATTATCTCCAGACAAACGCATATGTGAACTGAGTTGCCAAAACTACACACCATGTTGGGCAGCAACAACAGGTGAGGAATAGACACTGCCTCACGTAACCAGAACACTAACGGCCACAAGGCAGAAAATTCCGCTGGTGGACTCAACAATGCGTAAATTAATTTGATCAATTCCACCTGGCGGCGGCTATCTCGAACACTTCAATAGTTGTTGCTCACAGGAAAACCTCCACAACAGCAACGCCGGAACCAACAACGTAATGCTCAAAACCACTTAACCTCCACGTCCTGGGTCGGCGAGCGACGATGCTCGTACCGATCGGACAGCTCCAGACAGACACTGCTACTGTGTTGCCCCTACTTGATTTTGTGATAACTTTTACTCCTCTGTACTCCCCTGACTAGTAATCCTGCCCTCCCATTCAGCGCACTAATTCCCACTGTATGTAACTTTCGCCAACGCATTTCTGCAACCCATCTACACAATTAAAGGATCAATCACTGCACGGTCTCACCCGTAGAACAGCAGTTTCGTTTCTCCTGATGATAACTTCCTCCTGAGTATTCTCGTATCAGAGATTCGAATGTGATACTAATTTTCATCCAGAATACTTTACCCGAGAGGATGCCGCCGTCGTGAAACCGTACAGTAGAGCTGCATATCGTCCGAAGACATGACGGCTGCAGTTCCCCCCTTGCTTTCAGGAACGCCATGTTCGGCTAGTGTTGCAAGGTGAGGTCGGCCTGCTGACCCCGTTGGCACTGAAGTCGGTACTGGCTGCTTTACATACAGTCTTCCCCTCTGATGTTTCACCCACGGCGTGGCTGTCTGCACCCTTCACACACGAAAGCCGCTCCACGGTGGCAATATGGACGGTTCATTAGTGAGGATTGACGCTCGAGGCTGGTACAAGCGTCACGGAAACACCCCGGATATCTTGGAATCATCCATTGTTGAGTGAGAGGAGAGTTGCACTCTAAGAGCAAGTGCGTTAGCTATGAGCTAAGCTGTACATTGAAGTGGGTACCTGATGCCTGGCTCCGTTCATGATCTGCGGAGTACCGTGATGGAGGAGCAGGGGAACGCCGGCGAAACGCTTGGCGCACGTTTCGCAGTGTTTGTGCCTCGAACGTCGAACGCTGGCATTCACTGCAGCTGCAAACTTTGTTATTTATAGCACTGTTCTCGTACATTGCATTTGTTTGCTTTCCCGGACGAATGTTGATCATTGTGAATCATACGTGGAATAATATTTGCGCTAACATGTGAGCTCATCGGGGACTGCGAAACGCGCAACGGCTGGAATTGCATTCTCGCTGGTCGGGCAGCTGTGAATTCAGAATGATGCCTGCGAACGCGGACGAGCATGCATTAACGCCCGGACTTTTTCCCGGCGTGTTTCAGAGTTGAAAATGTTTTTTTTTAATTCCACATATGGACACAGCACTCGCGCATATTCGATAGTCTGGTCAACAGGCAATTGGCAAATGGGCTCTGTAAAGTGTAAATGCGCGTGTGGGGAGGGGGGAGGAGGGCCTGCTGAAAGGCCATTGGCCGCTGCCGCTAGCGCTAACAGGTGTACGTCGCACCGACGCCGCTGACACAGAGAGAAAAATGCTTTGCAGCCGGTTCAGGTCGAGTTTGCGGTAAAGAGGATCAAAAACTGCAGAGCCTCATATTAAGAAGAAAACAAGTCGAAAAAGAATTAGCATTTCCAACCTTTATGAAGGCAACGCAACGGCTTGCGCTATCAAAATCATCTCATTGTGCCACAGTCATTTATACGAGAATTATACCTCGATTTAATTTTCAAGCGACTCATGAGGTAAATCTGTCATTCATATGCTTCTAAATTTTCTTGTACAAAGTTAATTTTCAAAACTGTCTGGTATTATGAAGTAGTGTCCCTTACCTTTTGTGTGGAAACAGATTTGCCACACTCCACTACCTTGATGTATACATGGAAGAACCCTGGAGATACTAAATGGTATCAGACAGATTATATAATGGTAAGACAGAGATTTAGGAACCACGTTTTAAAATGTAAGACATTTCCAGGGGCAGATGTGGACTCTCACCCCAATCTATTGGTTATGACCTGTAGATTAAAACTGAAGAAAATGCAAAAATGTGAGAAATTATGGAGATGGGACCTGGATAAACTGAAAGAACCAGAGGTTGTATAGAGTTTCAGGGAGAGCATAAGGGAACAAGTGACAGGAATGGGGGAAAGAAATACAGTAGAAGAAGAATGGGTAGCTTTGAGGGATGAAGTAGTGAAGGCAGCAGAGGATCAAGTAGGTAAAAAGACAAGGGCTAGTAGAAATCCTTCGGCAACAGAAGAAATATTGAATTTAATTGATGAAACGAGAAAATATAAAGATGCGGTAAATGAAGCAGGCAAAAAGGAATACAAACGTCTCAAAAATGAAATCGACAGGAAGTGCAAAATGGCTAAGCAGGGATGGCTAGATGACATATGTAAGGATGTAGAGCCTTATCTCACTAGGGGTAAAATAGACACTGCCTACAGGAAAATTAAAGAGGCCTTTGGAGATAAGAATGAATATCAAGAGCTCAGATGGAAACCCAGTTCTAAGCAAAGAAGGAGAAGCAGAGAGCTGGAAGGCGTATATAGAGGTTCTATACAAGGGAGATGCACTTGAGGACAATATTATGGAAATGGAAGAGAATGTAGATGAAGATGAAATGGGAGATATGATACTGCGTGAAGAGTTTGACAGAGCACTGAAAGACCTGAGTCGAAACAAGGCCCCCGGAGTAGACAACATTCCATTAGAACTACTGACGGCCTCGGGAGAGCCAGTCCTGACAAAATTCTACCATCTGGTGAGCAAGATGCATGAAACAGGCGAAATACCCTCAGACTTCAAGAAGAATATATTAATTCCAATCCCAAAGAAAGCAGGTGTAGACAGATGTGAAAATTACCGAACAATCAGTTTAATAAGCCATAGCTGCAAAATACTAACACAAATTCTTTACAGACGAATGGTAAAACTGGTAGAAGTCGACCTCAGGGAAGATCCGTTTGGGTTCTGAAGAAATGTTGGAACACGTGAAGCAATACTGACCTCACGACTTATCTTAGAAGAAATATTAAGGAAAGGCAAACCTACGTTTGTAGCATTTGTAGACTTAGAGAAAGCTTTTGACAACGTTGACTGGAATACTCTTCCAAATTCTGAAGGTGGCAGGTTTAAAATACAGGGAGCGAAAGGTTATTTACAATTTATACAGAAACCAGATGGCAGTTGTAATAGTCGAGGGGTATGAAAGGGAAGCAGTGGTCTGAAACGGAGTAAGACAGGGTTGTAGCCTCTCCCCGATGTTATTCAATCTGTATATTGAGCAAGCAGTGAAGGAAACAAAAGAAAAATTCGGAATAGGTATTAAAATCCACGGAGAAGAAATAAAAACTTTGAGATTCGCCGATGACATTGTAAATCTGTTAGAGACAGCAAAGGACTTAGAAGAGCAGTCGAATGGAATGGACAGTGTCTTGAAAGGAGGATATAAGAGGAACATCAACAAAAGCAAAACGAGGATAATGGAATGTAGTCGAATTATGTCGGGTGATGCTGAGGTAATTAGATTAGGAAATGAGATACTTGAAGTAGTAAAGGAGTTTTGCTATTTGGGGAGCAAAATAACTGATGCTGGTCGAAGTAGAGAGGAGTTAAAATGTAGACTGGTGATGGCTAGGAAAGCGTTTCTGAAGAAGAAAAATTTGTTAACATCGAGTATAGATTTAAGTGTCAGGCAGTCATTTCTGAAAGTATTTGTATGGAGTGTAGCCATGTATGGAAGTGAAACATGGACGATAACTAGTTTGGACAAGAAGAGAATAGAATCTTTCGAAATGTGGTGCTACAGAAGAATGCTGAAGATTAGATGGGTAGATCACATAACCTATGAGGAAGTATTGAATAGGATTGGGGAGAAGAGAAGTTTGTGGCACAACTTAACCAGAAGAAGGGATCGGTTGGTAGTACATGTTCTGAGGCATCAAGGGATCACCAATTTAGTATTGGAGGGGTGCGTGGAGGGTAAAAATCGTAGAGGGAGACCAAGAGATGAATACACTAAGCAGATTCAGAAACATGTAGGTTGCAGTAGGTACTGGGAGATGAAGAATCTAGCACAGGATAGAGTAGCATGGAGAGCTGCATCAAACCAGTCTCAGGACTGAAGACCGCAACAACAACAACTACCTTGTTTAATGTATTCACCTGTCTGCCGCTGGCGACTCTTTACAGGGCCTCGGTGTCACTGGCTGCTGCCGGCGGTGTCGCAGGGATGACGGGCTTACCAAGGGGAGCGACGGCTGATTCACCTGACAGGCTAACGCACCGAAAACAACAGCCAACAACCTAAGTCGTGTTGTTGTTGTTGTGCGTGTAGTCTGATTTTCTGATTTAAATCCCTCAGCGACCCCTGATTTAATTCGACTACATTCCATTACCCTCGTTTTACTTTTGTTGTTTTTCGTCTTTCAACCTCTCTTCAAGACACTATCCATTCGGTTCAGCAGCTCTTCGAAGTTCTTTCCTGACTCCGGCAGAATTATATCACCAGGAATCCTTGCGAGGTGCCGGGGCTAGTAGTGTATTTAACACCAAATTCTTCTATAATCTTCATATGGTAATGATGCTCTAAGCCCCTTTACCCCCCCTCCCCCCATTTATAACTACGACTTTTGCTCTACCACATGATTAAGAAGAAACGCAAACTGACTGTAATCGACCCGACAAGTGGAGTAGAAAAGAGTTTGGCACGTGCAATACTTTAATGGAATACAAATTAATTGTTGTTGTTGTGGTCTTCAGTCCTGAGACTGGTTTAAAGCAGCTCTCCATGCTACTCTGTCCTGTGCAAGCTGCTTCATCTCCCAGTACCTACTGCAACCTACATCCTTCTGAATCTGCTTAGTGTATTCATCTCTTGGTCTCCCTCTACAATTTTTACCTTCCACACTGTCCTCCAATGCTAAATTTGTGATCCCTTGATGCCTGCTGAGCTCTGATTATCACCTGGCAAAATTCCCTGAGTTGCCGGTGTTGCGGACGTACATTACCAAGCTGTCATCTTAACTGCAAGAACACGATCTGGCATAACGGAGGCGATCGCTAGTTGCTTCGACGTCCCGTCGTGGTGATGATAATGTCGCGAGTATAGCCCCAAAACAAATTTTCATGGTCTGGTTGTTCCAGAGTAAAGACTTCCTAGCAACACAAATACGACTCTGGGGGAGACAAAAAAGGCTTGATACACAATGACTGACGGTACAAAGAGTGATTTTAAAAAGAGAAGTCACACAGTAACTCCGTACAGTCAACTTTAGCCAAAACTGCTCAAGACGGACAACACAGGCCGCTTGTACGCAGAACGCTCAACTGCCAACTGTAGTCGGAAAGTTACGTTGAAGTCGAAACTTCAGTAACTTCGTCAAACAGTTACAATTAAATTAAAGTATATCAGCCAGCCAACGGAAGGCAGGCTGTCCAGAGCAGCCAGAGCTCAGTCTTGTAACCTACTCCGACCGAAATGCGAGAGCCGACTCTCTCAAGAGCACCCATACAAGCCGAACACAGAACATTCCCGCCCCCACGACAGTGGCCGTTCCAATCAGCAACTCGAAAACCGGCGCAAAACACCACTCTATTGCTGACGCACTAGTATTCCACCAATGGAGATACCTGGCGCCAATTTCTGCGCCGATTTTGCTACATCACGGAGCTATCCCCTGAGTAAGCAAATCACAGTTACGATTTTGCAGAAAACGCGGGAATTTGCCCGCCAAGACTGCCTGGGAACACAGGTCATTCCCACGCCTCACTGGTAGCCCGCCAGAAAGTGTTTTCACTAAGTTTCTGCGAAGTAACAATCTCTAGCCCAGCCGATCCGTCAGGCCCCTGTGGGTGTGTCGCCCCCGCTCTTATGACAATGTCGGCGTCTGGAAAGCATCTGTGCGACTCCCTCACAGCCGTCGGCTTAACGCTTTCAAGATCAGCAAGACCCGCCTGTCACCGGACCACCCGGGTGACGAGAGACGCTGTGTGGGAAGTCCGCATGTGAAGGAATAGCAACTTTTCACCAAATTACTCAGAGTAAGATAGAAATATGAGACTGGGCTCATGCCATCTCTCAACCTTTCTGTTTTCTTCTCTTGGAACTTTTAATCAGCTTACCAATGTTCTTCTCGGTTTCCTTCCCAGCTTGCACACCGCAGTCGTTTATATTTACATACAATGTAAGTCACCTCCGTACCACCGCCCGCCCCCCCCCCCCCCCCCCCCACTTCCCCGGTTATCTGCCAGGAGGCCAAACTAACCCGTGGTTCCTGCAGAGGGTTTCAGGAGTTACAGGGGCAACGGCAAGGATAATTGACTCATCTGCTCTTGCAACGTTAGCAAAGACTGCCTTCCTATATCGATTCTGCTAATGTCTGAAAGCAAGGGGAAACTATACCAGATATATTTCCCTACGACACACATCACTATTGCATTGATTTATGTCATCCTTCCGAGAAAAATGTTCCGGAGGTGAAATAGTCTCGATTTGCATCTCCGGGTGGGTCGCCTAAGAAGGTATCTCGCTACTGGCGGAAGGGTGTTTCTCCAGCCTGGAGCTCAAATAAACTAGCCTGCAGTCAGCATCTACATGTACATCCATACTCCGCAAGCCACCTGACGGTGTGTGGCGGAGGGTACCTTGAGTACCTCTATCAGTTCTCCCTTCTATTCCAGTCTCGTATAGTTCGTGGAAAGCAAGACTGTCGGTATGCCTCTGTGTGGGCTGTAACATCTCTGATTTTATCCTCACGGTCTCTTCGCGAGATATACGTAGGAGGGAGCAATATACTGCTTGACTCCTCTGTGAAGGTATGTTCTCGAAACTTCAACAAAAGCCCGTACCGAGCTACTGAGCGTCTCTCCTGCAGAGTCTTCCACTGGAGTTTATCTATCATCTCCGTAACGCTTTCGTGATTACTAAATGATCCTGTAACGAAGCGCGCAGCTGTCTGTTGGATCTTCTCTATCTCTTCTATCAACCCTATCTGGTACGGATCCCACACTGCTGAGCAGTATTCAAGCAGTGGGCTAACAAGCGTGCTGTACCCTACTTCCTTTGTTTTGCATTTCCTTAGGATTCTTCCAATGAATCTCAGTCTGGAATCTGCTTTACCGACGATCAACTTCATATGATCATTGAATTTTAGGTGGTGGTGGTTTGTGAGGGTTAAAAGGACCAGACTGCTACGGTCATCGGTCCCTTTTTCCAAATACTAAAAACACCCACAGAGAATAAAAACGATCAACAGACGATAAGACAGACGACACAGAACAAGAGAAACGTAGACAAAGACCAGACAAGATGAACTAAAATCACACAGAGTGTGATGGTGGTTGGCTGACCATACAAACAAAAAGGGAAAGGCCAACCACGGAGGAACATGAAAAAAAAAATCTGACAAATCGTAGGCCATAGGCCGGAATCAACACAAAAACACACACACTTACCTTAAGCGATAAAATCCGCCTGCCCGAATAAAACGCAGAACTATGTGCGCTATGGAAGAGTCGTCAGATAAAAGAGCAGAGAGCGTATCAGGCGGCGCAAAAGTCTGCCTGAGCAAAGTTAAAAGGGCGCACTCCGACAGAATATGGACCACCGTCAAGGACGACCCACAACGACAAAGAGGGGGATCCTCACGACACAGTAAATAACTGTGCGTGAGTCGGGTGTGGCCAATGCGGAGCCGACAAAGGACGACTGATTCTCTGCGGTTGGCTCGCATGGATGACCGCCACACAGTAGTCGTCTCCTTGATATGGCGGAGTTTGTTTGGCACGGGCAGGTTGCGCCAATCAGTGTCCCATAAATCGAAAACTTTGCGGCGTAATAGTGCCCGCAAATCAGTCGCCGGGAGGCCAATCTCCAGAGATGGTGCACTAGTGGCCTCTTTCGCCAGGCGGTCAACGGTTTCACTTCCGGGTATCCCAACATGGCCCGGGGTCCAAACGAAGACCACAGATCTGCCGCAACAGGCAAGAGTATGCAGGGACTCCTGGATAGCCATCACCAGACGAGAACGAGGGAAACACTGGTCGAGAGCTCGTAAACCGCTCAGGGAATCGCTACAGATAACGAAGGACTCACCTGAGCAGGAGCGTATATACTCTAGGGCACGAAAGATGGCGACCAGCTCAGCAGCGTAAACACTGCAGCCAGCCGGCAACGAACGTTGTTCAGAATGGTCCCCTAGAGTTAGTGCATAACCGACACGACCAGCAACCATCGAACAGTCGGTATATACAACGCCAGAGCCCTGATACGTGGCCAGGATGGAATAAATGCGGCGTCGGGAGGCCACCGGAGGGACTGAGTCCTTCGGGCCCTGTGCTGAGTCGAGCCGAAGGCAAGGGCGAGGCACACACCACGGGCGTGTACGCAGAGGGGCCCGGAAAGGAGGTGGAACAGGGAAACACCCAAGCCAGGAAAGAAGCTGTTTCACACGTACGGCGATCGGACAACCCAACCGGAGCCGACGTTCTGGCAGATGAACGACTGACTGCGGGAACAGGACACGATAATTTGGATGCCCGGGCAAGCTAAAAACATGGGCAGCATAAGCAGCCAGTAATTGTTGGCGTCGTAACCGCAGTGGAGGGACACCTGCCTCCACGAATATGCTGTCCACAGGGCTGGTCCGTAACGGAACAGTGGCAAGGCGTATCCCGCTGTGGAGGATTGAGTATGCTGAGCCATAAGCCAGACTCCCGTAGTCCAGACGGGACTGGATTAACGCCTGGTAAAGCCGTAGGAGAGTAGATCGATCGGCGCCCCACCTGGTGTGACTCGGGCATCGCAGAGCATTTAGATGCCGCCAACACGCCTGTTTAAGCTGCCGAATATGAGGCAGCCAAGTCAACCGGGCATCAAAAACCACCCCCAAAAACCTATGCAACTCCACCACTGTAAGAAGATCGCCGTCAAGATAAAGCCGCGGCTCCGAGTGAACAGTGCGTCGCCGGCAGAAATGCATAACGCAGGTCTTGGCTGCCGAAAACTGAAAACCATGCGCTACAGCCCAAGACTGCGCCTTGCGGATTGCGCCCTGTAGCTGACGTTCAGCAGCTGCAATGCCAATAGAGCTGTAGTAAAGGCAGAAGTCGTCAGCATACAGGGAAGCGGAGACAGAATTTCCCACGGCCGCAGCGAGTCCGTTAATGGATATTAAAAACAGACAGACACTTAGAACAGAACCCTGTGGCACACCGTTCTCCTGTACTTGGGAGGAACTATATGAGGCCGCGACGTGCACGCGGAAGGTACGATACGACAGAAAATTGCGGAAATAGATCGGCAGAGGGCCCCGAAGGCCCCATCCATGAAGCGTAGAAAGGATGAGATGACGCCATGTCGCATCATACGCCTTCCGCGTGTCGAAACAGACAGCGACCAGATGCTGACGGCGGGCAAAGGCAGTACGGATGGCCAACTCCAGGCTCACCAGATTGTCGGCGGCGGAGCGGCCTTTACGGAACCCACACTGAGACGGAGCCAGAAGACCCCGAGACTCCAGTACCCAATTCAAGCGCCGGCTCACCATCCGTTCAAGCAACTTACAAAGAACGTTGGTGAGGCTAATGGGACGGTAGCTGTCCACCTCCAAAGGGTTCTTCCCCGGTTTCAGAATGGGGACAACAAGACTTTCCCGCCATTGCGACGGAAACTCACCCTCGATCCAAATGCGGTTGTAAAGATCGAGGAGGCGTCGCTGGCAGTCCACTGAAATGTGCTTCAGCATCTGAGAGTGGATGCTATCTGGGCCAGGAGCGGTACAAGGACAAGCGTCGAGGGCACTGCGGAATTCCCACTTACTGAATGGAACATTGTACAATTTAGGATGGTGGGTGCGAAAAGAAAGACTCCGACGTTCTATCCGCTCTTTAATGGAGCGGAAGTCAAGGGGTAGTTGGCAGAAGCGGAATTCAGAGCGAAGTGCTCTGCCAAGGGTTTTGCAATGACGTCGGTGTCAGTACAAACTGCTCCATTCAGTGAGAGCGCAGTGACGCTAACAGGGGTCCGATAGCCATGGAGGGGGCGAATCTTGGCCCAGACATGCGATGGAGTGACATGGAGGCCAATGGTGGGCACATACCGCTCCCAGCACTCCTGCTTGCGTTGGCGGATAATGTGGCGGGCATGCAGCCGTTTGAAGGCGATAAGGTGTTCGATTGAGGAATGTCGCTTGTAACGCTGGAGCGCCCGCCGGCGAGCTTTAATCGCTTCAGCGATCTCAGGCGACCACCAAGGCACAGTCCACCGCCGAGGGGACCCAGAAGAACGGGGAATGGCACATTCGGCGGCAGTAACGATGCCGGTGGTGACCGATTGAACCACTGCATTAATGTCATCGTTAGAAGAGGCTCAACAGCGGCAGTGGAGGAGAACAAGTCCCAGTCAGCCTGATTCAGAGCCCATCTGCTAGGGCGCCCAGAAGACTGACGGTGTGGCAGTGACAGAAAGATCGGAAAGTGGTCACTACTACAAAGGTCGTCATGCACTCTCCTTTGGACAGACGGTAAGAGGCTAGGGTTACAGATCGAAAGGTCAATGGCGGAGTAAGTGCCATGCGCCACACTGAAGTGTGTGAAGGCACCATCATTTAATATCGAGAGATCGAGCTGCGCCAATAAATGCTCAACGATGACACCTCGACCTGTTGCCACCGACCCACCCCACAGATGGTTATGGGCGTTAAAGTCGCCCAGTAACAAGAAAGGTGGCGGCAATTGGGCTATCAGAGCAGCCAGGACATGCTGAGCAGCCAGGACATGCTGCGCGACATCACCATCCGGTGGAAGGTAAAGGCTGCAGACGCTAACAGCCTGTGGCGTCCACACCCTCTAAAGGTGTTTGGAGAGGTACAGACTCGCTGTGAAGAGAGTTCAGGACATATGCAGACGCCACCAGACACCCTTTCATAAGCTGCCCGGTTCTTATAATAACCCCGGTAGCCACGGAGGGCGGGAGTTCGCATTGCCGGAAACCAAGTTTCCTGCAGTGCAATGCAGAGGAAAGGGTGAAGGCTCATAAGTTGGCGAAGCTCAGGTAGATTGTGGAAGAAACCGCTGCAGTTCCACTGGAGGATGGTGTTGTCCATGGCTGAGAAAGGCGTGACGGGACTGGGAAGGGAGATTACGCCGCTGGGTCATCTGCTGCCTCCGATTTAGCACCTGTGATAGTGCTTTCCATGGCGTCTGATGGACCGGCGAGATTGAGGTCCTCAGCGGACGCCAGAATCTCCAACGCATCCTCAGACGCAGAGCTGGAAGGTTGCGGTGGGATGGCTGCCACCGCGAGTTTCTTGGGCTGAGAGGTCTTCTTGGGTTTCTCACGCCGTTCCTTGGGTAGCACCGGCTGGGAGTGCTTCACTGATTCAGTCTCCGGGACGGAGGAGGATCGTGAAGCCCTACGACCAGCGGATTGCGGGCAATTACGCCACTGTCGGTCGTCAGCCTTCTCGCTGGCTGGCTGGCGGGAAGGGAGGGACCCAAGGGAACCCTTGCTTGAGTGAGAAGCCGCAGAAGTTGGACACTCCTCCGGCTTAGAAGTGGGGACGGACGTCCCCGATGGGTGGGATGGTGTTGCTCCTGAGGTAGGTGGCGCAGGAGCAACCCGGTGGGTAGAGCCCCCCACTCGCGAGGGGGCAGGAGGAGCTTTACTACTCGTCGATCCGGCCACAATTGGAGAAACATACGGGGCTAGCACAGGTGTTGTAGCAGCAGCGTAGGAAGATGTCATTCTCACAGGATCGAGTCGGTCGTATTTCCTTTTGGCCTCAGTATAGGTTAGTCGGTCCAGGATCTTGTATTCCATGATTTTACGCTCTTTCTGGAAAATTCGGCAGTCTAGCGAGCAAGGTGAATGGTGCTCCCCGCAGTTGACACAGATAGGAGGGGGGGCACATGATGTATTGGGATGTGATGGGCGTCCGCAATCTCGACATGTGAGGCAGGAAGTGCAGCGAGAAGACATCTTCCAGCACTTAAAGCACCGCATCAGGGGAAGGATATAGGGCTTAACGTCACATCCGTAGACCATCACCTTGACCTTTTCCGGTAATGTATCCCCTTCGAAGGCCAAGATGAAGGCACCGGTAGCAATCTGACTTTCCTTCGGACCCCGATGAACGCGCCGGACGAAATGTACACCTCGGCGCTCTAAACTGGTGCGCAGCTCTTCATCAGACTGCAAAAGAAGATCCCTATGGTAAATAACTCCCTGGACCATATTTAAACTCTTTTGGGGTGTGATCGTAACGGCAACATCCCCGAACTTTTCACAAGCGAGTAAACGTCGTGACCGGGCAGAGGATGCCGTTTGTATCAGGACTGACCCAGAGCGCATTTTTGACAAGCCCTCCACCTCCCCAAACTTGTCCTCTAAATGCTCGACGAAGAACTGAGGCTTTGTGGAGAGAAAAGACTCCCCATCAGCCCTCGTACAAACTAAGAAGCGGGGCGAATAACTGCTACAGCCATCCTGAGACTTACGTTCCTCCCACGGTGCGGCCAGGGAGGGGAACGTTTTCGGATCGTACTTCTGAGCGTTAAACTGAGCCCGAGAACGCTTAGAGACTGCTGGCGGCTGGCCACCAGCGAGAGACGATGTACCACGCTTCATTGCGGGTCATCCGCCCTGATGCCACCTACTCCGACCAAGGGTCCTCCGTACGGGCGCCACACAGCCACGGCAAGAGCCACCTGGCAGGATGGCCGTTGCCGGGAGTCCCGATACCCCAGAAGGATAGGCATCTACTCCTTGGCATACGTGGGGAGTTAACGGCGCAGGCATCAGTAGAGCGATCCCTGTGTTGTCAGGGGGCTACAACCAATAGGGTACATAGCGGCCCCACCAAAACGGACTGGCTACCGTGCTGGATGTTAGGTAACATGTGGTCCATGGTCGCCGTCGGTGCAGAAAGGGGCACTGCACAGTGCAAGGTGTAATCTGCACGCAGAAACAGAGTCATGACCAAGAGATGGAGAACGGACAGGACTGCAATTCAACGGTGTATAAGCTGGCGAAAAGTCTGATCGCAAGATGGACACAACGCACCAAGTAAGGCGCCCTTCCCCAATCGGCTCGCTCTTCGGAAAATTTTGAGAGATGGAGGTCAAACCCAACAGGGGACCATCATATCAGGCCGAAAAGTTTGAGACTCCTTTTAGTCGCCTCTTACGACAGGCAGGAATACCGCGGGCCTATTCTAACCCCCGAACCCGCAGTGGGGGCATTCCATTTTAAATCACTCCTAATGCGTACTCCCAGATAATTTATGGAATTAACTGCCTCCAGTTGCTGACCTGCTATATTGAAGCTAAATGATAAGCGATCTCTTCGTCTCAACTGAAGGCTTCGATTTCATGATACTGCTTTTATAGTTGCAAAATTCCATACACTGAACTATAACAGCGGCACTGAATCGTTCGAAGCAGCAAAGTAGATTAAACTAATAATCTTGCAAAATCAATGCGCTGTTCACCCGACAGGGTTCCTGTCCATTAGGTAGAGTGTGGTCTACGGGGAGCGTCTTTGATTCATAATCAAAACGTCTTTGGTCCCGGGTTCGATCCCCGCCACTGCCTAAATTTTGATAAACAGTCAGCATTGGTGGCCGAAGACTTCCGGCATAAGAAGTCAGCCTCATTTTGCCAACGGCCTTGTCAAAGAGGGCGGAGGAGCGGATAGAGGTTCAGGGCACTCTTGTCCTAGGGGTGGGAAATTGCCCCTAAAGGCGGAAGAATCAGCAATGATAAACGATATGAGGATGCAGAAGGCAATGGAAACCACTGCATTAAATACACGTAACGTGTATCCACAGGACATGTGGCCTGTAGTTGAAGTAGTGTCATGATGATCTCTCCATTGGCAAAAGATTCCGGAATAGTCGCCCATTCGGATCTCCGCGAGGGGACTGCCAAGGGGGAGGTTACATGAGAAAAAGATTGAATAATCAACGAAAGGATAATGTTGTACGAGTCGGGGCGTGGAATGTCTGAAGCTTGAACGTGGTAGGGAAACTAGAAAATCTGAAAAGGGAAATGCAAAGGCTCAATCTAGATACAGTAGGAGTCAGTGAAGTGAAGTGGAAGGAAGACAAGGATTTCTGGTCAGATCAGTATCGGGTAATATCAACAGCAGCAGAAAATGGTATAACAGGTGTAGGATTCGTTATGAATAGGAAGGTAGGGCAGAGGGTGTGTTACTGTGAACAGTTCAGTGACCGGGTTGTTCTAATCAGAATCGACAGCAGACCAACACCGACAACGATAGTTCAGGTATACATGCCGACGTCGCAAGCTGAAGATGAACAGATAGAGAAAGTGTATGAGGATATTGAAAGGGTAATGCAGTATGTAAAGGGGGACGAAAATCTAATAGTCATGGGCGACTAGAACGCAGTTGTAGGGGAATGAGTAGAAGAAAAGGTTACAGGAGAATATGGGCTTGAGGCAAGAAATGAAAGAGGAGAAATACTAATTGAGTTATGTAACAAGTTTCAGCTAGTAATAGCGAATGCCCTGTTCAAGAATCACAAAAGGAGGAGTTATACTTGGAAAAGGCCGGGAGATACGGGAAGATTTCACTTAGATTACATCATGGTCAGACAGAGATTCCGTAATCAGATACTGGATTGTAAGGCGTACCCAGGAGCAGATATAGACTCAGATCACAATATAGTAGTGATGAAGAGTAGGCTGAAGTTCAAGACATTAGTCAGCAACAATCAATACGCTAAGAAGTGGGATACGGAAGTTCTAAGAAATGACGAGATACGTTTGAAGTTCCCTAACGCTGTAGATACAGCAATAAGGATTAGCGCAGTAGGCAACACAGTTGAAGAGGAATGGACGTCTCTAAAAAGGGCCATCACAGAAGTTGGGAAGGAAAACATAGGTACAAAGAAGGTAGCTGCGAAGAAACCATGGGTAACAGAAGAAATACTTCAGTTGATTGATGAAAGGAGGAAGTACAAACATGTTCCAGGAAAATCAGGAATACAGAAACACAAGTCGCTGAGGAATGAAATAAATAGGAAGTGCAGGGAAGCTAAGACGAAATGGCTGCAGGAAAAATGTGAAGACATCGAAAAAGATATGATTGTCGGAAGGACAAACTCAGCATACAGGAAAGTCAAAACAACCTTTGGTGACATTAAAAGCAACGGTGGTAACATTAAGAGTGCAACGGGAATTCCACTGTTAAATGCAGAGGAGAGAGCAGATAGGTGGAAAGAATACATTGAAAGCCTCTATGAGGGTGAAGATTTGTCTGAAGTGATAGAAGAAGAAACAGGAGTCGATTTAGAAGAGATAGGGGATCCAGTATTAGAATCGGAATTTAAAAGAGCTTTGGAGGACTTAACGGTCAAATAAGGCAGAAGGGATAGATAATATTCCATCAGAATTTCTAAAATCATTAGGGGAAGTGGCAACAAAACGACTATTCACGTTGGTGTGTAGAAAATATGAGTCTGGCGACATACCATCTGACTTTCGGAAAAGCATCATCCACTCAATTCCGAAGACGGCAAGAGCTGACAGTCAGCCTAACAGCTCATGCATCGAAGCTGCTTACAAGAATAATATACAGAAGAATGGAAAAGAAAATTGAGAATGCGCTAGGTTACGATCAGTTTGGCTTTAGGAAAAGTAAAGGCACGAGAGGCAATTCTGACGTTACGGCTAATAATGGAAGCAAGGCTAAAGAAAAATCAAGACACGTTCATAGTATTTGTCGACCTGGAAAAAGCGTTCGACAATATAAAATGGTGCAAGCTGTTCAATATCCCGAAAAAAGTAGGGGTAAGCTATAGGGAGAGACGGGTCATATACAATATGTACAACAAACAAAAGGGAATAATAAGAGTGGACGATCAAGAACGAAGTGCTCGTATTAAGAAGGGGGTAAGACAAGGCTGTAGCCTTTCGCCCCTACTCTTCAATCTGTACATCGAGGAAGGAATGATGGAAATAAAAGAAAGGTTCAGGCTGGAATTAAAATACAAGGTGAAAGGATATCAATGATACGATTCGCTGATGACATTGCTATCCTGAGTGAAAGTGAAGAAGAATTAAATGATCTGCTGAACGGAATGAACAGCTTTATGAGTACACAGTATGGTTTGAGAGTAAGTCGGAGAAAGACGAAGGTAATGAGAAGTAGTAGAAATGAGGACAGCGAGAAACTTATCAGGATTGATGGTCACGAAGTCAATGAAGTTAAGGAATTCTGCTACCTAGGTAGTAAAATAACCAGTGACGGACGGGGCTAGGAGGACATCAAAAGCAGACTTGCTATGGCGAAAAAGGCATTTCTGGCCAAGAGAAGTCTAGTAATATCAAATACCGGCCTTAATTTGAGGGAGAAATTTCTGAGGATGTACGTCTGGAGTACAGCATTATATGGTAGTGAAACATGGACTGTGGGAAAACCGGAACAGAAGAGAATCAAAGCAATTGAGATGTGGTGCTATAGACGAATGTTGAAAATTAGGGGGACTGATAAGGTAAGGAATGAGGAGGTTCTTCGCAGAATCGGAGAGGAAAGGAATATGTGGAAAACACTGATAAGGAGAAGGGACATGATGATGGGACATGTGCTAAGACATGAGGGAATGACTTCCATGGTACTAGAGGGAGCTGTAGAGGGCAAAAACTGTAGAGGAAGACAGAGATTGGAATACGTCAAGCAAATAGTTGATGAAGGTTGCAAGTGCTACTCTGAGATGAAGAGGTTAGCACAGGAAAGGAATTCGTGGCGGGCCGCATCAAACCAGTCAGTAGACCGATGAAGATAAAAAAGTAGAGTCCTCTGGTTGCAACAGACGTTTAGACGCTATGATAGACTCAGGCTGAGGGAGCTTCAATGCGGCTGCGTGTGGAGGCCGGGCTCCTGCGCCGCAGCCTGGCAGACGTATCAGGCCAGCCGCGAGCACACCTGGCAGCGCCAGTGCGTCCAGACCGCACACCACCTACTAAATAAAAACTAGACCGCGCATTGGCGCTAGTGTCGCGTCCCCACACTGAACGTGATAGAAAGCGCCATTTGCAGGGAAACAGTGCGTAAGCAGTGTTCGTTCGTGTGCTGCTTTTAATTGTAACAGTATAATGGAAGCAAAGACGAAGACGGAAACAATGTTACATTTCACAGGTTAGTCATTTATGGTTGTTTGTGACTTTCTATTACTTGTATATAATATTTTCATGCAGAAATAACACATCTTGAGCGTTTGTTTTTGTTTAGATTTCCCCTTACAAACGATTTTCTAAATCTGAAATGAATAGTTGCTACTCGGAGCGAGAACTTCCAACCTACAGCAAATAGTTCGCTGTGCACTCTTCATTTCGAAGAGAATTGTTATATGGAAAATTAAGTAAATAGACGTCAACTGAAGGACGATGCTATACCGACAGTATTTGGATTTCCAACTTATTTGAAAAAGGTATAGTGTCCTGTAAATCGTGCAATATATCCCTAGGTTAAATAATGTGGAAATATTGTCAGTGAGTATAATGTTGAACGTTCAAGTGGTTCAAATGGCTCTGAGCACTATGCGACTTAACTGCTGAGGTCATCAGTCGTCCAGAACTTAGAACTAATTAAACCTAACTAACCTAAGGACATTACACACATCCATGCCAAAGGCAGGATTCGAACCTGCGACCGTGGTGGTCGCTCAGCTCCAGACTGTAGCGCCTAGAACCGCACGGCCACTCCAGCCCTCCAGCCGGCTTTGAACGTTCCTTTTCCAGGTTACCAAGGCAATCAAATATGTATATTAACTATTAATCAGAGGTAGGTCGAATAACTGCGTTTAGGTACTTAACATGCGTTGTCAGGTGGTGATTATACTACCTAAATGGTCAAATATTTGATCAAATATAGCAAACTCAACCACGTTTAGAGGTGCTATCAGTGTTAAAAGCTCATCTGCGAAAGAAATTCATAGCGTATTTAAAGTGATATGGGTTATTACAATTAATCATACCAGAATTCGAGTGCAGACAATACTGTGTTAAAGTAAGCGTGCAAAATGTACACAGTAGTGGGCAAAAAGCGAACAGGACCTGACGGGAAAATTACGTGAATTAAATAACAATCGTACTGTCTGCTACTTTAAAAGTTTCATGTAATTATCTACTGCAAATAACTCGATGTAAACTCGCTCCACCTTGTCAGGAAGGAGCCTTACATTCTTAAATTTCGCGTCTCTATGCAGACGTATTTCAGAAATTAGGAAACTTCATTCATTTATAGACTCGAATACTCAGTACTTTTTTAAACAAACATGTTTAATTTGTGCTTTAATTTGCTCCTGTTGCGTCTCATACACGTCAAATCACAACCCCAGTAGTAGGATCCACCCCTGCAAATGGCGATCAGCTGCTTCAATTGGGGGAAAGTTGCCTCGCTCCTCCGCTACGACGTTGTAGGGGCTTGGTCCAAACACGTCCAGAGTCGACGAGCCGCCGGCGTAGGGGTCGCAGAGTGCTCGCTGCCAGTCACCAGTCTTCCCTGCCTCCCTCCCCCCCTCCTCCAGCAGTGAGTGAAAACAAAACGCTGCCCCTCCCGCCAGATGTTCAGGGTGTGCTGCTGTCGGTGTCTTTACTGCCCCCGCAGGACACGTCTCCTCCTTCTTCTTCGTTTCTCCAGATGTACGAACACGCTGCGGCAGGCTCGAGGGCTCGGGTCGCATTAATTATTAAACAGTCGGAGAAACGAAACGCTTTAATAAAAACTGAAGAGGGCAGCAGAACACAAGGACTCACTTTTCTCAGAAGTGTCGCATAGATAAAATGTACGTCTCCTGTTTTTCATAAAAGAAACAGGAAGAGGAATCGTCTACGTCTGCATCTGCATCTACATTTATACTCCGCAAGCCACCCAATGGTGTGTGGCGGAGGGCACTTTACCTGCCACTGTCATTACCTCCCTTTCCTGTACCACTCGCATATGGTTCGCGGGAATAACGACTGCTGGAAAGCCTCCGTGCGCGCTCGAATCTCTCTAATTTTACATTCGTTATCTCCTCGGGAGGTGTAAGTAGGGGGAAGCAGTATATTCGATACCTCATCCAGAAACGCACCCTCTCGAAAGCCGGACAGCAAGCTACACCGCTATGCAGAGCGTCTTTCTTGCAGAGTCTGCCACTTGAGTTTGCTTAACATCTCCGTAACGCTATCACGCTTACCAAATAACCCTCTGACGAAACGCGCTGCTCTTCTTTGGATCTCCTCTATCTCCTCTGTCAACCCGACCTGGTACGGATCCCACACTAATGAGCAATACTCAAGTATAGGTCGAACGACTGTTTTGTAAGCCACCTCCTTTGTTGATGGACAACATTTTCTAAGGACTCTCCCAATAAATATCAACCTGGTACCCGCCTTAGCAACAATTAATTTTATATGATCATTCCGCTTCAAATCGTTCCGTGCGCATCCTCCCAGATATTTTACAGAAGTGACTGCTACCAGTGTTTGGTTCCGCTGTCATATAATCATACAATAAAGGATCCTCCTTTCTATGTATTCGCAATACATTACATTTGTCTATGTTAAGGGTCAGTTGCCACTCCCTGCACCAAGTGCCTATCCGCTGCAGATCTTCCTGCATTTCGCTACAATTTTCTAATGCTGAAACTTCTCTGTATACTACAGCATCATCCGCGCAAAGCCGCATGCAACTTCCGACACTATCTACAATGTCATATATAGTGAAAAGCAATGGTCCCATAACAGTCCCCTGTGACACGCCAGAGGTTACTCTAACGTCTGTAGACGTCTCTTCATTGAGAACAACATGCTGTGTTCTGTTTGCTAAGAACTCTTCAATCCAGCCACACAGTTAGTCTCATATTCCGTAGGCTCTTACTTGTTTATCAGGCGACAGTGCGGAACTGTATGGAACGCTTCCGGAAGTCAAGGAAAATAGCATCTACCTGGGAGGCTATAACTAATATTTTCTGGGTCTTCTGAACAAATAAAGCGAGTTGGGTCTCACACGATCCCTTTTCCCGGAATCCATGTTGATTCCTACAGAGTAGATTCTGGGTTCCCAGAAACGACATGATACGAGAGCAAATAACATGTTTGAAATTCTACAACAGATCGACGTCAGGGATATAGGTCTATAGTTTTGCGCATCTGCTCGACGACCCTTCTTAAAGACTGGGACTACCTGTGCTCTTTTCCAATCATTTGGAATCTTCCGTTCCTCTACAGACTTGAGGTACACAACTGTTAGAAGGGGGGCAAGTTCTTTCGCGTACTTTGTGTAGAATCGAACTGTTATCCCGTCAGGTCCTGTGGACTTTCCTCTGTTGAGGGGTTCCAGTTGCTTTTCTATTCCTTGGACACTTATTTCGATGTCAGCCATTTTTCCGTTTGTGCGAGAATTTAGAGAAGGAACTGCAGTGCGGTCTTCCTCTGTGAAACAGCTTTGGAAAAATGTCTTTAGTATTTCAGCTTTACTCGTGTTTCAATGCTATTATCGTCCCAGAGTATCTGGATATGGTGTTCCGAGCCACTTACTGATTTAACGTAAGACCAGAACTTCCTGGGATTTTCTATCCAGTCGGTACATAGAATTATACTTTCTAATTCACTGAACGCTTCACGCATAGCCCTCCTTACGCTAACTTTGACATCGTTTAGCTTCTGTTTGTCTGATAGGTTTCGACTGCGTTTAAACTTGCAGTGAAGCTCTCTTTGCTTTCGCAGTAGTTTCCTAACTTTGTTGTTGAACCACGATGGGTTTTTTACGTCCCTCACAATTTTACTCGGTACGTACCTGTCTAAATCGCATTTTACGATTGCCTTGAACTTATTCCATAAACACTCAACACTGTCAGTGTCGGAACAGAAATTTTCGTTTTGATCTGTTAGGTAGTCTGAAATCTGCCTTCTATTAGTATTGCTAAACAGATAAACCTTCCTCCCTTTTTTTATATTCCTATTTACTTCCATATTCAGGGATGCTGCAATGGCCTTATGATCACCGATTCCCTGTTCTGCGCGTACACAGTTAAAAGTTTGGGTCTGTTTCTTATCAGTAGATCCAAGATGTTATCTCCACGAGTCGGTTTTCTGTTTAATTGCTCGAGGTAATTTTCGGATAGTGTACTCAGTATATGGTCACTCAATGCACTGTCCCTGCAACCCGTCCTGACAACTGAGTGTCCCAGTCTGTATCTGCTAAATTGAAATCTCCACCTAAGACTATAACATTCTGAGAAAATTTATGTGAAATGTATTCCAGATTTTCTTTCAGTTGTTCTGCTACTAATGCTGCTGAGTCGGGAGGTCGGTAATAGCAGCCAATTATTAACCTAGCTCGGTTGTTAGGTGTAGCCTCCACCCATAATAATTCACATGAGCAATCCATTTCTACTTCACTACAGGATAAACTTCTACTAACAGCGACAAACACGCCACCACCGGTTGCATGCAGTCTATCCTTTCTGAACACCGTCTGTGCCTTTGTAAAAATTTCGGCAGAATTTATCTCTGGCTTCAGCCAGCCTTCCGTACCTACAACGATTACAGCTTCGGTGCTTTCTATCAGCACTTGAAGTTCCAGTACTTCACCAATGCAGCTTCAACAGTTTACAGTCAATCATAAGGACACCTGCACGACCACTGCTTATCACTGGCATCATCATCCAAATCCACATCATCATCATCATTACCAACCCCATCATCCAAACGCGCATCCCCATCATCCAAACGCGCATCCCCATCATCCAAACCCACATCCACATCATCCAAACCCACATCCACATCATCCAAACCCACATCCACATCATCCAAACCCACATCCACATCATCCAAACCCACATCCACATCATCCAAACCCACATCCACATCATCCAAACCCACATCCACATCATCCAAACCCACATCCACATCATCCAAACCCAAATCCACATCATCCAAACCCACATCCACATCATCCAAACCCACATCCCCATCATCCAAACCCACATCCCCATCATCCAAACCCACATCCCCATCATCCAAACCCACATCCCCATCATCCAAACCCACATCCACATCATCCAAACCCACATCCACATCATCCAAACCCAAATCCACATCATCCAAACCCACATCCACATCATCCAAACCCACATCCACATCATCCAAACCCACATCCACATCATCCAAACCCACATCCACATCATCCAAACCCACATCCACATCATCCAAACCCACATCCACATCACCCACCCACATCCACATCACCACCCACATCATCACCACCACCCACATCATCATCACCATCCACATCATCATCACCATCCACATCATCATCACCATCATCCACATTATCATCACCACCACCGATAGCTGGATATATTCCAGCCGCCGATTTTGCCCACACACTGCGACCTACAAGTACCCATAATGTTCCAGGATGCGCCACCAGGCCACATTTCGTTGGCTCGAAGACTCGGATTTTTCTCACGTCTTGGAATAGGGCTAGTAAACTGCGCCGACTGACTACCACACATTCACCTGGTTACACCTTCCACCTCTACACGGCCATTTGGTTTTCGTTTCCGTCATAATTACGCCTTCCACACCGCTCTGTCCCGCGAACCGTCTCGTCTTACTTTGCAATGTCCAACAAATACTTCTAGATTTCTCGCTCAACGATCATCGGTATTTCAATATTTTCGCACGTCTGTCTGCGACAAGCCAAATTTGATAACACACACTGATTACAAGCTTTTCGGGCACATCAGAAGTTAAATTTTGGAAACCCAGTTTAGTTTACCAAAAGATCAGTAGGCCATGTTTTCCTCTATTGTTCATTGTCTATCCAGTCTTCCGTTGCCTTCGGTATAAAAATAAATCAACTAATCCATTCGTAATTTGCAATGTATACCTCTCAGTAAGTTTCCCAAACAGTAGTCCAGTTTCGTAGCAAATGACGTTCGCGTTTAGTGTCAAGCTTTATCCGTTGTGCTGTTCTAGTCGTTGCTCTAGCAGTTTACTAGCAATTGAGGCAAACAGAACAATGTCATCAGCAAAACTGAAGTGGTTCAGATACTATCCAACAACATTACTCCTCCTTCGCCAACTCAATTCACAGATGAGAAATGATCCTCTATAACGGCTGAGAATAGTTTATCATGTGGAACCTTCTTGGCCCACTATATCGAGTTTCTCACTATCCTTTAGTACTGGCCTACATAATCTTCAATACACTGAAGTTTAATTTCTAAGCATAAGGACGTATAGACTGGATGAAAATGAGCAAATACATTTTCTCCAATGTATGAATCACAGGCAAACCGGTAGCTGATAATGATGATTCTTCTCTATAATTTCGCCCATCAATCGCAAGTGATATGTCGTAGTATATCCACTTCTAAGACCAGCCTTTCTATACGATTCAGAAGGTTCAAATGGCTCTGAGCACTATGGGACTTCTCTGCCTCGTGATAACTGGGTGTTGTGTGCTGTCCTTAGGTTAGTTAGGTTTAAGTATTTCTAAGTTCTAGGGGACTGATTACCATAGATGTTAAGTCCCATAGTGCTCAGAGCCATTTGAACCACTATGGGACTTAACATCTGAGGGCATCAGTCCCCTAGAACTTAGAACTACCTAAGCCTAACTAACTTAAGGACAGCACACACATCCATGCCCGAGGCAGGATTCGAACCTGCGACCGTAGTTCTCGCGCGGTTCCAGACCGAAGCGCCTAGAACCGTTTCTGTACGGTTGCTGACAGCACACTTTCAGCTTTATTTCCTCTATAGCTATTCCGTGCAATGCCTACCGTGTTACCATCAGTGGTAATATAAGCCAAAACGATAAAGTTCGAAGAAAGACATTCTGAAACCAGGAGAGGATTTGTATTGATGAGGCTATAGATACTGCTTCAAGTTAATTTCTGGATGTCATATGTATTTGGGCATAACCGACATGAAATATAGTTTATAGTGGAACCCATACCACGCACAGATGTATCAGAATTTGCAGAATATATATAAATATTTGTTTTCCGTCGCGACACAACCGCCAGATAATGGTCTAGAGACTTAAACTAACAGTGTAACAATCCGTTGTAAGCGGTGTACCAGCATAGAGGATGTTCCTAAAAATCTCAGAACCGAAGGGAAATATTTATTCATTAGTGAAAATCGTGCATGCAGTACGTAATAAGAACGTTAACTTTCTTTATATTGAAACATCAGGAGAGGTGTACGACGTGCGGTAACCCATGCCGTAATAAACGGCGATGGATAGTGTACGATGTGTTACACCTTTCCACTGTTGCATCAGGGCCACGATGGACGCAGATCTGTACTGAAATGCCATTCGTGTGTAATGTCGATCTTCTCGGGGGTGGTCTGGGTGGTGCGACCTGACCCATCTCGTCGTGTTCTATCGCCTTCCGTGAACTATTCTGCACATTCCCGTTGCACCTCCGAAACCCTTCGCCCCACGTGAGCAGTAATTTCCCGGGTGGATGCATCACATTCTCTCATGCCAATAATGCACCCTTTTTCAGACTTGTTGATCTGTCGGTACCACTCGCGCATACCTCTGCGAGGCATCCTTCTCGTCTGCTGAAGTCACACTGCTCCATTACCTTCGGTCTGTAGCGACAACGAGAACTGCAGGCCCATTTTACCGGAGGGTGGTGTTGCACCGCGATATCGATGTTGATCTTGAACCCGTGGGTAGATATGGTTCAAACGCTAATCATTTCTCCAGAACATACTAATGTACACGTCCTGCGAATACGAACGTTGTATCACTAGTCATTCAAGGTGTACTTCGTCAGAAAAACTGACATTGGCAGAAGTAAGAGCAATATTAGACTCTTACTGTCAGTAGCAGGAAAAGCGTGTCTGGAAAAAAGAATAAGTTAACATATGAAGTGAATTCAAGTCTCGGGAAGTCTTTTCTGAATGTATTTGTATGGTGTTTAGCGTAGGAATGTAAGAGAGGTGTCGACGTTTAACTGTTACGAAACAGCTCTTGAAATGTGGTGGTAAAGAAGATTGGATGGATTGTTATTCTAACTAATGAACATTTACTGTAGAGAACTGAGGAGAACAGACATTTTTGGGACTAGTTTACTAAAAGATGGGATAGGACTTGGGCTAAGGTATCGAGGGATAACCAATTCCGTGAAGAATGGGAGTGAGGACTAAGAACAGTACAGGGGATTCATGTCACAGCTACAGTAAGCAGGTACATATACAGGCCGTCTCAAAAAAAGAAAGCATACCGTAAGAGATATGAGCACTTGTTCATATTAGATACTATTGTAGCGGCACCACCATTTAGGTTAGGGAAAGTTAGTTTTGTGCGATATTTTGAGCACAAGTTTCAGAAAGGTGCTGGCCAGATTGCAGTGAGTTATGCATACCAACAGTTGCAAAGTAGAATAGAAGCCTCAGGGCCATCAAATTATTGAAAGACGTACTCCGAAGAATTTACAGATAATTACGAGTACGAACTGCGACCAGTGAACCTAACGGAAGCAGAAATTGGCAGTCTGAAATTTTCGTCGTATTTTGAAACGCGTATCTACAGACAATTGGGAGATGATGACGTGTTACAAGTCAGAGAGAAAAGAAAGTGATGCAGCGAGGATCCGATCTCTCAACCTTTCGGTTTCCAGCCCATGATCTACTGCTAGACCACTATGCCAGATGAGAATTAAATCCTGCTTCCTACAATCTCGGAGCATTGCTGTTGTCTCGATTGTAGTGGCTATTTGCTAGGTGGTAATGACATCATTTTCAGATCTTCAATTTAATTCGTCATAATTATATGCAAAAAGCTTTCTGGTGAATCAATGTATCTACTCGTCAAAACTGGATCGAAATGTTTGCAGCAGCTCCTCAGAAATTAGACTGCATATACAGGCGAACACGAGCAAGCAACTAGACGATTTTACCATTACGAGCATAATCTGTTTGCACCAAAAAATGGCAGTCCCAATAATATACGTATAGTACGCAGCGCGATGCATTGTCGGGACTTATTGACGCAGTTCTCTATGTGGACACTTTACGGTAGACTTCTTCGCCGTTATCACGCAATGAGTCGTGTCCACGTCTAGGTCTGATCCGAGGGAGTAAGAAAGCTGAAAGTTGAGAGCTGCTGTGCTGTCGAAAGACGTAAGTTGGGATTGCCATGCTCCGGTGCAAAGAGATTATGGTCGTAAGGTGCGAATCGTTGCAGTAGCAAACTTCCGAAATCTCGTGACGAGATCCCCTGACTCCGGTCTTTTAGGGTAGTGTGGTAGTGCGCAGGCGCGGTGGCCAGCGGTGGCGGAGGCTGTGGCTCTTTGGGCGGCCGCGGCTGGCTGGCGCTGAATGGCGGCGCTAATGAAGGCGGCTGAATGCCCGCCAGTGGCGGATTGCGGCGCCACCTGCCGGCTGGCTATCAGCTGGCGACACTACGCGGGCCCCCTGCCCCCGATCGCTACCGCGCAGAGGCCAACCAGCCAGCCAGGTCTTCCTCTAAGCTGCTAGACATCGCCTGCGGCTCTGCTCCGGCTGTCGATATCGCCAGCGCACACTCCACCGGCTGCTCGGCGTTACAAGACTTCTCGCGCCTCATAAACCCGAACTGGACGCAAAGACATTATCCGGCCTCTACGACAGAGTACTCATCTCCCAGGGCCATCTACATTATGAGAAGGCTGAAACTATTCCGCGATCCGTGTTACAGCTGACCTAGCTTACGGCGTCAAGGGTTACCCAAAATTTAATTTTCATTATTTCGTATACTTATGACGGAATTTTAAAAAATTCAATGAAGGCGTAATATCGAAAGCAGATGGAAACACCCGAAGAACAGTATTCGAGAAATAATTTCCAACGTTAAAGGAAAAACATAATTTGATTTATGAGAAACGTGCAGAGGAGAAACGTGCAGAGGAGAAACGTGCAGAGGAGAAACGTGCAGAGGAGAAACGTGCAGAGGAGAAACGTGCAGAGGAGAAACGTGCAGAGGAGAAACGTGCAGAGGAGAAACGTGCAGAGGAGAAACGTGCAGAGGAGAAACGTGCAGAGGAGAAACGTGCAGAGGAGAAACGTGCAGAGGAGAAACGTGCAGAGGAGAAACGTGCAGAGGAGAAACGTGCAGAGGAGAAACGTGCAGAGGAGAAACGTGCAGAGGAGAAACGTGCAGAGGAGAAACGTGCAGAGGAGAAACGTGCAGAGGAGAAACGTGCAGAGGAGAAACGTGCAGAGGAGAAACGTGCAGAGGAGAAACGTGCAGAGGAGAAACGTGCAGAGGAGAAACGTGCAGAGGAGAAACGTGCAGAGGAGAAACGTGCAGAGGAGAAACGTGCAGAGGAGAAACGTGCAGAGGAGAAACGTGCAGAGGAGAAACGTGCAGAGGAGAAACGTGCAGAGGAGAAACGTGCAGAGGAGAAACGTGCAGAGGAGAAACGTGCAGAGGAAAAAGTGACGCTGACGGAAAGATAATATAAAGCCGCCGCCCCCCCCCCCCCCTCCCCAGGAAACGCATCAATCCCCAATACGAGCGATGAGCAAAGACAACAACAAACAACAACATGATAAAAGTAGAGGACGATTTGAACTGTCGTACAGCAAGGCAGATCTATCACAATATATAAAAAAAATCTTTTGGTAAATTCACTACAACTGAACATTTTATTAAGGATCAGTATGGGAAGATACTGCCTACAAGAGCTCCATACAAGAAAGATGGAAGATTCATACATATCACTCAGCTGCTAACTTTAAATCTGAAGGACCTGATAATGTTGGTGTGCAAGTCACCGACCCATCAGCAAGGAATATAGAAACTGACACCTAAGAAGACTTGTGCTGAACACCAGACGAGATGACTGATCATCTTGTGAGCGCCGACTATAGAGGAATTGCTTTACGGGATGTCAAAATCCTATCGGTGTGCCTATTAAAAAGGCTGATCGCAATAGCGGAAGAAGTGAAATGCAAACTATCAGTGCTGTTTCAGCAGAAAGACACCCACATTAAATCATTTATTCACTCTAAGACTGATAACTAAGAAGGGCTCGAACTTCACTGTAGCTTTACACATACATTTCTAGATTTCAAAGAGGCCTTCGGTTGCATACACCAGCAGACACATCTAAACACAATGAAGGAATCTAAAATAGCCTCAAAACTAATAGTATCAGGTAAAATGGGTGTAGACGAAACAGTATGTTGTATTAAGGCATCTGTAGCAGAAACTCAAAATTTTAAGATACGCCCTCACCTGAGACAAGGACACGCCATTTCCCCCGTTTTATAAGAGACAATCAAACGGAAACGAGACAAATGGAAGAAATGTAAGTACACTATATTATTTCAAAATTAATTACAATAACTGTTAAAACTTCATGGAAAAATGCTTTCTACTGCATACGGAACCGTGATCCAACCCAGATGTGCACCTCTTCCTCCGAAGCAAATTGACGGCCAAGAATGTCTTTCTCCAGGACCCCAAAAATATGGAAATCGCACATCGAGAACTCAGGACTATACGGAGGATGTATCGGGGTCGGCCACACGTTGACAAGGTCTCATCCGGAGCCTCTATACAGTCCCGATTTCTGCACAAGCGATTTCCAAGTTTTTGGAACGATGAAGAATTTGCTTCGGACGTAAAGGTGCACTCCTGGGTACAATCATGGTTCCGTGGTTCCGTAGGCGGCTGCGAACAGTTCTCCTTGATGGTACTGACCGTCTTCTCTGAACGTATTAACAGTTGCGGCGATTAGTTTTGAAATACTAAACAGCTTACTTATCTTTTTGCATCTCATTCCTTTTCATTTGACTGCCCCATATACATTTCCCCTCGTCCTCAACAAGATCCATAGAGAAATGACTAAAACTAATACACAAGGGATCCAAATTTAGGTGGTGAACATTACTGACTTCATTCAGCATTCATAAAACTTCCAAAGCAGAATTAATCAGAGTGTCGAAAATTTACTATAAAATTACTGTGAATACAATATTACTGTTAATGAAGAAGAGAGAGACTACCGGCTCATAAGTAAGAACCACAACCTTTGGTTATAGATGGACTCATTTTAAGACAGTTGACCGCTTCAATTACTTAGGGAGTCTTTTAGTAACAATAATAGACTGGATATAGATGCCTCTCTTAACAGCCAACGAAACACTTTTTCGTTTTATCAGTCACAAAGAAAAAAATCTGCTAGTACTTCAAAATCTTTAGAAACAAGGAATATAAAATACTGTAAATATTGGAAAGGAAAATAAGAAATTTTTTGGACCTATGTACCAATATGACGAAAATAACATTAGAATGGAGAATAAGAAAAAAATGAAGAATTAAGAAATAGATACAAACACGGTAACGTTCTCGAAATACCAAAGAGGAGGTTAAACTGGGCAAGCCATTTCGCAAGAATAACGGAGACTAACCTACCTAGAATAGAATTCAACAGCAGAGACGACGGAAGGCCCAGAAGTAGGTGGCGAGGTAACATTGGATAGGACACGGCTAGGACAAACATCAAGAGCTAATGGGCAGGCATCGCGCTCGACAGAAGGACGTGGAAGAAGCTCGCAGAGCAGGCGTTCGTGGTGGGGACGGAGTGTTGCTGGCCATTTCTAATTGCCTCGAGACTCTCACCACAACTACGAAACATTTCACCTGAATTCCGCTTCGGTTTCGTTCACGTCTGTGCCAAACGGAGAGCAAAACTGCTTATAATGTTCTGTCAGATACTCGTACTCTTTTTAGACTTAGTAATTCATTTAGCCGGCCGGTGTGGCAGAGCGGTTCTAGGAGCTTCAGTCTGGAACCGCGCGACCGCTACGGTCGCAGGTTCAAATCCTGCCTCGGGGCATGGATCTGTGTGATGTCCTTAGGTTAGTTGGGTTTAAGTAGTTCTAAGTCTAGGGGACTGATGGCCTCAGATGTTAAACTCCGTAGGGCTCAGAGGCATTTCAACCGTATAGTAATTCTTTTAGGTACAAGAAAACAGTAGCACGTAACTTCTCTGCAGGGACGTGCTGAAGGCTTGTCCACATGGATCCCCACCGCAGACAGCAAAAAGTGACTTAAGAAGAGAAACGAGAAAGAAGTTTTAAGAATTAACCGGTAGAGGAGAGTAGTTCTCTTATTCCTCGTTTTCCTGTGTCCTGCTTTTTCCTCGGACCGAGACGGTAAACACACACTGCTCTCACCGTTTCGTTTCGTCCATCATTTCATCCAAGATGCATTACAAAGACAGGACTCTTACAGAATAAGCGTCTATCGCTGACGTAGTTTATGCGGCAACAGTGCACTATTGCTTGTCGCAAAACACGACTCCTAATGTTCGGACTTCTTGCTACTACTTCGCTATGCTACTGTTGGTTCTCAAAAGTCGGCAAACAAGCACTACACAAAATATGTTGTTTGACCGAATGTTTCCGATTTTTGGCTATTTCTGCCTACTGAGGAGTGAAGCAAGACACTATTATGGGACAAGCAAGCAAAAATAGCGAAGGGGCATGTAATTTACTTCTTTCTTCGCCCAGTATTTTGCTACTCCCCAGTTCAAGTTTGTACGACCTTCCGATTGAATGAAAATAGAATTCGGGATAGGTCTTCTAGAGATAAATAATAATATTAAGGGAGAAGTAATACTTCCTTTTATTAAAAACACACACAAAATTGTAAAATGTGCTAAATCTGCGTAGCAAAATTACAGAAAGGTAGTTTCACAAGGGGGACGGCGCTTCTGCTTCTCTGTCCAAAATTATGTTTCTTTCGTTTCGTGGTTAGGCAGTAGAAATGTAGATGCAATGACAGTAGAATTGCATTAGGAAGGAGGGATATTATGACGTCAACGACTGTGTCGTTAGGGACGAAGCACAAACTCGGGCTTGTGACGTGAAGGTAATTCTGCCGTGCCCTTTCATTCCAGAAGTCGCGTAACGCGATGAAGGAACATAACGGAGAACCTAAATTTGGTCGGTCAGACGGGGATTGAACCACTGCGCTCTAGGATACGAACGAATGCAGTGCCTGACTGAACCCTGTTGTAGCAACCAAACTCTGTGATTCCACAAGGCGTTCGGCGAGGCTGTTTAGCGGTGTAAGAGCTGGCGAGGTTCGGCGAAGAGAAAACGGAAGGTTTCCCACTAGTAAGTACCCAATCTGGGCACGAACTGCTAGCGCGTGCCAGGCGTCCAGCAACTGACAGCCCTGATCGTGTCGCCGTACAAACACACGTACGAGACGGAGTGTAACACAACAACACAGCGAATAACTTAAGAAATTTTCGCAGTATTAATGCTGCATTTCTGAGTAAAGGAATAATTATTATTTAATACATTGTGTCACTATTTTGTTAGTTCCGGGTGATCAAAAAGTCAGTATAAATTTGAAAACTTAAACCACGGAATAATGTAGATAGAGAAGTAAAAATTGTCACACATGCTTGGAATGAAATGGCGTTTTATTAGAACAAAAAAAAAGTATTGCTAGACGCAAGTGTATCGTGATCGACCGACATCTCTAGGGATGCTGAAAGGCAACATCCAAGGCAAATGCCTCACCCTAACTCCGGACATGCTTTACAATGCTGTTCACAACATTATTCCTCGACTACAGCTATTGTTGAGGAATGATGGACATGTTGACCATTTCCTGTAAAGAACATCTTTGCTTTGTCGTACTTTGTTATGTTAATTATTGCTATTCTGATCAGATGAAGCGCCCTCTGTCGGGCATTTTTTGAACGTTTGTATTTGTTTGGTTCTAATAAAACCCCATGTATGTCAATTTGTACCTCTCTATCTACATTATTCAGAGATTTATTCAGTTTTCAAATTTATAGTGACTTTTTGATCACCCGGTATTTTCTTAAGAATGAATGTGGTTTTGTAATTTAAATGCAGTATATAAAAAAGAATTAAGTAATAACATGTAAATACGGTGGACTAGTCGGGGCGATTTGCTGTCGTGAAGATTGAAAGAATATGTTTGACGTAGGTAAGGGCAGTGTGGCTGGGCGCGAACGCGCACACTGCGGTGGCTGCTGGCGGCAGGCTGGAACACGGCCAGGCGTAATTACTGTCTCGACTGCGCACAGGGGAAAAAGCGTCGAGAAGAATTAATAGGTAAGGACAGCACTGTGCGCCCGAAACTGTTTACTGCGAAGGTACTGTCTGGTAGCCCTGCGGTCTCAGGCGCCTTGCCACGGTCCGCGCGAGCTTCATCCGTCGGAGGTTCGAGTCCTCCCTCGGGAATACGTGTGTGTTGTCCTTACCGTAAGTTAGATTAAGTAGTGTGTAAGCCTAGGGACCGATGACCCAACAGTTTGGTCCCACGGGAACTTCTTGTTGTTGTGGTCTTCAGTCCTGAGACTGGTTTGATGCAACTCTCCATGCTACTCTATCTTGTGCAAGCTCCATCTCCCAGTAACTACTGCAACCTACATCCTTCTGAATCTGCTTAGTGTATTTATCTCTTGGTCTCCCTCTAAGATTTTTACCCTCCACGCTGCTCTCCAATGCTAAATTGGTGATCCCTTGATGCCTCAGAACCTGTCCTACCAACCGGTCCCTTCTTCTAGTCAAGTTGTGCCACAAACTTCTCTCCAATTCTATTCAATACCTCCTCATTAGTTATGTGATCTACCCATCTAATCTTCAGCATTCTTCTGTAGCACCACATTTCGAAAGCTTCTATTCTCTTCTTGTCTAAAATATTTATGGTCCGTGTTTCACTTCCATACATGGCTACACTCCATACAAATACTTTCAGAAACGACTTCCTGACAAATCTATACTCGATGTTAAATTTATCTTCTTCACAAACGCTTTCCTTGCCATTGCCAGTCTACATTTTATATCCTCTCTTCTTCGACCATCCTCAGTTTTTTGCTTCCCAAATAGCAAAACTCCTTTACTACTTTAAACGTCTCATTTCCTAATCTAATTCCTCAGCATCACCCGACTACATTCCATTATCCTCGTTTTGCTTTTGTTGATGTTCATCTTATATCCTCCTTTCAAGACACTGTCCATTCCGTTCAACTGCTCTTCCAAGTCCTTTGCTGTCTGACAGAATTACAATGTCATCGACGAACCTCAAAGTTTTTATTTTTCTCCATGGATTTTATTTATTTATTTATTTATTTATTTGGGTCATCAGGCTACTGACTGGTTTGATGCGGCCCGCCACGAATTCCTCCCCTGTGCTAACCTCCTCATCTCAGAGTAGCACTTGCAACCTACGTCCTCAACTATTTGCTTGACGTATTCCAATCTCTGTCTTCCTCTACAGTTTTTGCCCTCTACAGCTCCCTCTAGTACCATGGAAGTCATTCCCTCATGTCTTAGCACATGTCCCATCATCCTGTCCCTTCTCCTTATCACTGCTTTTCACATATTCCTTTCCTCTCCGATTCTGCGTAGAACCTCCTCATTACTTACCTTATCAGTCCACCTAATTTTCAACATTCGTCTATAGCACCACATCTCAGATGCTTCGATTCTCTTCTGTTCCGGTTTTCCCACAGTCCATGTTTCACTACCATATAATGCTGTACTCCAGACGTACATCCTCAGAAATTTCTTCCTCAAATTAAGGCCGGTATTTGATATTAGTAGACTTCTCTTGGCCAGAAATGCCTTTTTTGCCATAGTGAGTCTGCATTTGATGTCCTCCTTGCTCCGTCCGTCACTGGTTATTTTACTGCCTAGGTAGCAGAATTCCTTAACTTCATTGACTTCGTGACCATCAATCCTGATGCTAAGTTTCTCGCTGTTCTCATTTCTACTACTTCTCATTACCTTCCTCTTTCTCCGACTTACTCTCAAACCATACTGTGTACTCATTAGACTGTTCATTCCGTTCAGCAGATCATTTAATTCTTCTTCACTTTCACTCAGTATAGCAATGTCATCAGCGAATCGTATCATTGATATCCTTTCACCTTGTATTTTAATTCCACTCCTTAACCTTTCTTTTATTTCCATCATTGCTTCCTCGATGTACAGACTGAAGAGTAGGGCGAAAGGCTACAGCCTTGTCTTACTCCCTTCTTAATACGATCACTTCGTTCTTGATCGTCCACTCTTATTATTCCCTCTTGGTTGTTGTACATATTGTATATGACCCGTGTCTCCCTATAGCTTACCCCTACTTTTTTCAGAATCTTGAACAGCTTGCACCATTTTATATTGTCGAACGCTTTTTCCAGGTCGACAAATCCTATGAACATGTCTTGATTTTTCTTCAGCCTTGCTTTCATTATTAGCCGTAACGTCAGAATTCGATTTTAATACCTACTCCGAATTTTTCTTTTGTTTCCTTTACTGCTTGCTCAATACACAGAATGAATAACATGGGGAATACGCTACAACCCTGTCTCACTCCCTTCCCAACCACTGCCTCCCTTTCATGCCCCTCGACTCTCATAACTGCCATCTGGTTTCTGTACAAATTGTAAATAGCCTTTCGCTCCCTGTATTTTACCCCTGCTACCTTTAGAATTTGAAAGAGAGTATTCTAGTCAACATTGCCAAAAACTTTATGTTTACAAATGCTAGAAACGTGAACTCACCACACAAAAAAAAGAGCTTACTGCCATGCATTGTCGGCGATCACCACCTTACGCTGCACCAGTAGCCACTCATTGAAGAAAGACCATACCAACTTTAGTATTTAGAAGTGTATCGAGGCTAGCCAACCCAATAGTTTCAAGTTGTGAAGAATTACCAACTTAACGTTAACACCGTGTTACAAATGCGTAAACATGAACAGTTACCAAGTAGGGTCCTATCCAGTCATTATTAATGAAAAGAAGAGTAAAATTGATGAACTAAAGTTTGATAATTTCTTTAAAAAAGTTAGAAAACTTGAAATTTTATTGAGGCAGGTAGTTAAAGATAATGGAAATACATCCGACAACCTGTGGGAATCTCTAAGTAGCGAACACGAGTATTGCGGGCAGGGACTGCGGCTATTTGGCGATCGGTAGGTGTGTGGATCGTCCGCGGAGCGTACCGAAACAGCCCGCGCAGTCGCGGTGACGCTGTGTCCCGGATGGCGCAGTGGTTACCGCACCTTCCTAGTGAGCAGGACGTCCCGGGTTCTAATCCCGGTCCGATACACGCGTTCGCTCGTCGCTCGTTGCCGCTGATTTCGCATAATGTCCGCTGCACCTGATAGTCATCCATCGTCAAGTTACATATGGTGTTTAACGCCTGCAAGACCTATTCCTTCGTAGTAACAGACACCATCCATTCAAATGAAGATAATGAACTTAGTTGCTCAGCGAAGTCTTTAATTAAAAATCCACTATTAATATTCAGTGATTATGGAAACCACTAATTTCAATGAATTTTTAAAGATTATTGTAGATCAGTATGCTTGATTTCCTTGTGTGATCAATAATTTCTGCTCTCATTTCCAAAATATGTTAACAGTGTTATGCAAAAGCTAATCAGTAGTTATTTAATGAAAGTCACGCGCTAGTAAGACATATTTAGCTTAACAGAAAATATTTATTTCAGAAAAATTGCAATATATCCAACTTTAACAGTAGGCAGTACGTTGGGCTGCTATTTATCACACAAACCGAGTGTCACACAATTAGCGCCCTTGTGAGTATGCTTAGTGGAATTTGCTTTACTGATTTCACGGTTAGATTTATTTCAAGTCCCTGCCTGTGATTTTTACTCTGAGCTCGTAGCAGTGTCACTGTGCCCGCTCCCGCCTGATTGTCTTGCTCTAATTATTACGTAAATATTTTTTCCAGTTGAGTAACAAGTATACAATTGTTCGCTCACACGGTGAGCCGGCGATCGTTTTCTGTAACCAATGCAATGTAAACGAAAACTATTTAACTTCATTATTTGAAATTTCACATACTACTTTGCAGGTTTAACATTCGTCAAAACTCTTTCGATCGTTATTGCGTAGAAGCAGTCGAGCAATAACAGTGGAGTTATAACTGATGCTACACTTTTTTTTAAGTTGTTGTTCGGAACTTACGCTTTTTCCCAGATAACAGGGACACTAGGAGCACGTGTCATCAATTGTTTCAGATATGCGAAAGCGCAGGTCCGTTATTCACGCAAATAGCCAAAACATTTCTGTGACCCGTTTCCTACCGAACTGAACGTGAGGTCCAGACACGTGCGTAGTGCACCGCTTGTTACTGCCAATGAGGCGACAGATTTTGTTGTAACATGCCGCTACGTGACGTCACATTTGAGGGCAGAGAGACAGCCGCCCTGTAGCGGGGCAGCACAGCCGATAGTTGCCCATGGAGGCGGAACCTACAAAACGTTTCAATACTATCAGCAGAGACAAGTGAGCGTTTTTGAACTCTACAGTATTGTCGCCACTTACATTTAGGCACCTTTTCACCGAGGTAGTTTCACAGCGCGGATCCACTGTAAGCGACGTGCGTTTAACAGTGAAGTCAGAGAATTCAGGGAATTGCCAAATTCAGTGTAACACAACCCCCTCACGCGTTTCCGGTGTTTAAGCCACTTACGTCGGGTATAAATTACAAGCTCGCTACCAGCCCAGGCCCTTCTTCACACACAAAAGATCAGACCGAACTGGAAAATTCTATGGGACTGCACGATCTCAATTAAAAGGGTTTAAATTGATTCACTCAGGTTATGCAGAATCAAATCACGAGGTCAGGCGAGGAAATACGAGGACGTGGGAAATTAATGAAACGTGGGCTGTGCACTCCAGTGACGAGGGATGCCCCTCACATTATGTTTCATTGTGATCACTGTCGCCTTTGTGCTGCTCGGGAAAAACAACACTGAAATAGCCTGAGGAAACGTAAGCATTGGGCCCACTATATTTTCCAACGAAGGTGACTACGTGATAAGTCAGAAAGAATACGACGGGACATACGGTAGTAGTTTTCAATGACAACATTTATTCTTAAATTGACATGCGAGGAAGAAGGTGGAACGTTCCAGCTCAGCAGCTGGCTGGCGCATGAGCATGAAACAACTCACGAGAAAGAATAAAAAACGGACTCCCAAGGTTCTGTGTTGGCTCCACTGCTTTTTAATGTTTACATCAGTGACATGATGGACACTGAGTCAAGTAAGGTTTGCTACGCTGGTAACATGGCTATAGGTACTCAAAGTAAATGGTTAGAAGATGGTGAAAGAACTAAGTGCTGACCTAGGAGTACTAAACCAGTACTACAAAAAATGGAGACTCTGCCCGAACCCAAATAAAACAGAGACCTGTGCCTTCCATTTAAATGACAGACTAGCAGACAGAGAACTAAATATAACTTTCTGCGGAAAAAGGAATTAAACAAATTTCCCAAATATTTAGGCTTAACTCTTGACGCGTCACTTACCTTCAAGAAATACCTGGAACTAACTCGCCAGAAACTGAAAACCCGGAATAACATCATCCAGAGATTAGCAGGTACCACATGGGGAGCGGATGCAAATACACTACGTGTTGCAGCAATATCACGCGTCTATTCCGTAGCAGAGTACTGTGCCCATATGTGAAGTAGGAGTGCCCGTGTAAAGAAGATTGACGCCCAGATCAATGAAGGCATGAGGACAACAACAGGGACACTAAAGTCTAGAATGGCTTCACATCCTCTCAAACATCACTCCGCCTGAAATCAGTGGACAGCAGGCAACAATTCAGGAACGGCAAAAAATAAATCATGCAGATAAGGCAAGAGTACCACCCATACACCAAGTACTAGAGGACCGCTGTCGATGTCGCCTTAATCAAAGGCGCCAATATGGGAAGACAGAACACTTGCCCAAGGAAATATGACTGCCACAAATCCTGGAAAACCAAGTGGAAAAATAGTGACATTAACCGACACTATATAGAGGACCCCAGCCAACATCTCCCAGGAATGCAGCTTCCTCGTCAAATCTGGTGCCAGCTTAACCGTGTGAGAACTGGACACGCGAGAACTAAATGCATGCTGTACAAATGGGGCGCCGATGATAACCCAATGTGTGACTGTGGAACTGATGAACAAACATTACAACATCTGGTGCAAGGCTGCCCACTGCGAAGATTTTGTGGTGACTAGAGAGACTTCGTGCAGGACAGCCCTGCTGCCATTAAATGGCTGTCACATTTCGACGAATTGTAGCTGTGATTATATTTCAACGTTGCTCAGATTTAATAATGACTGGTGTTTGTTCTGTTTGTATTATTATGTGTGTGTGTATATTTGTATTTATATGTTATGTTATGTAAATTTATGATGTCAATACCGCACCTGCACTGGTAAAGTCATACGATAAATAAATAATAAATAACTCACGAGATTACGTTAAAGTAACAACTTTGTACATCTTACCTGATCGTATGGGACGCGAAAGAGGAGGAATAAGAACATAAAGCTTAATGCACTCAGATTGGATTCACACAAGAAGAAAAAGTTCGTAGATAAATCAATCATTACCATAAGCAAGCAATCGCGCTGGAGGTGTATACCCACTGGCAGAAGTTTTCTGATATAAGTAACAGACACGAGAATTCGCTCTTACAACATACACTAAACAGCCAGAATATTGCGACCACCGTCCTCCTATCGGTATAAACTCGTCCAGGAGGTAGCAGCGCCACGTGGCGAGGAACGAGTGCCGCTCAGACACACGCACGGTGCACGTAGCATCGGTGAGCGTGCTGTCCTTGTGTAGAACGGGGGAGGCGCGCGCGGTCTAAGTTTGGTCGACGCACATTGCGATGGCTCCGAGCCTCGACAAACTGCACGAGTTGTCGGCTGTTCGAGGAGTGCTATGGTGTCTTCAACACGTGGCGAAACCAACGTGAAACCACGTCCAGACGTCGTGGGTTTTGGCGGCCACTTCTCATCACAGGCGTCGTACGCTAGGCAGCCTAGTAAAACAGGACAGGCGGCCGACTGTGGAGGAACTAACGTAAGCCTTCAATGGTGGGCAGAGAGCAAATGTGTCTGAACACACAGTACACCGACTCCTAACGATGGACCTCCGCAGCCGACACCCGGTGCACGTGGCAATGTTAACTCCACCACATCGGTAGGCACGTGACTACCGGCCAATGGACGTACGCGCAGAGTGTTGCAGTGTCTGATGAATCCCGATACGTTCTTCATCGAGCCCATGGGATGACGCGAATTCATCGTCTTCCAGGAAAAAGATCCTTGACACCTGTACTTCGGGACGGAGACAAGCTGGCAGCGGCTGCATTATGCTCTGGATGCTCTGCGGAACATTCGTATGGGCATCTGTGGGTCCACTGCAGCAGATGCAAAACACAATGACGGTCAATGAGAACCGTGCACCCGTTCATGGCGATCGTGTTTCCCTACGGCAGTAGAATTTTTCAGTAAGGTGATGCGCCGTCTCACAGGGCCACGAGTGTGACGGAGCGGTTCAAGAAATACAGAGCCAAGTGATAGACGTGCGCTTCATTCACCATTCAGTGCTCGTATTTCATATTTCTAATCCCAGCATTCTGGTACTAATATTCAGGGAATATTAATAATTTCTATGGGTTGCCTGATTTCTTTGACGATTTTTACAGATTGTCTCACACTGATCTGTGAGAGGAGCTTGGTAATAGAAATTTTCTTTATTTATGGGCGAGGGCAGCAGTCTTCCTAGCAGCCATGATGGCTTCACGTTTCCCATCCCTCTTCCGATCGCCAGGGTAGCACGTGGTGTCGTTTGAACATTCAGTAATGGCCATAGTTTCTCGTGTTCTCAGTTCCCCAACCTGCCTTACCAACCTTGTAAACGCTATTTCTGCTCAATTTTAACGTCGCGAGGTCGCCTCCCTGTGAAGTTCCGGCCCTATGATTGGCCAGTTCAGGCGCGCGCCCCTTTGTCGCGGGTGGGCGCCAACCGCCCTCCGCGGATGGGTGGTGGACAAAGGGGCAGTAGAGGCAGCTCTAGTGTGACCGTGCCGGAGACCGGAGGCGCCGCTTCCAGGTAAGCATGAGCGCCGGCGTGCACTGTGGATTCGCGCCCTGCGGCCCAGAGGGAACCATATAGGTCATTGTGTATATTCCTTCAGTACGGTTTTATTCCTTCAGTACGGTAGGCTACCCAGCGATTCACGCACAGTAGCATCTTTCTTGGTCTTTGGCTGACTCATTGTGGTGGTCGTTGCACACCTGTTACCCCTTCCATTACTAAATGGGATTCTATTTGATATACGGCGATCGTTACTAAAATTCATTTCCTCCTGCTATCGTTCCGTGTTATGAACGTACATCGGGCTAGGCTGTTGAACTCGAATCTTTCTTACCCCCACCCCAATTTGGTTGTATTATTGTTCGATTCTCAACTGTTTAATAAATGAGTCCGTTAATCTGACATTCTCTCTCATTACGTGAACTCACCCCTAGTGTAACAGAATAATGCAGAACTATAATGGTTGCTATAAGGTCGTGCAGGTCTCGCGCCATTAACGATAGTACAAACATTCAATATGGCGCGCCTGGCACGACCATTGCAAGCATGGCACCGATAACAGTAGTAATAATGTTCAACTATTCCCCACAGACAAACTGAGAAGTGTTCACGGCTCAGTGTGAGTACGTGAGCACCAAATCCACTTGATGTGGTGGAAGTAGCACCTACAGCAAGGAATAGTAACATGTAAAATAAAAACTAGCCACCCCTTTTACAGAGTTCCAATGAATGTACAGGTCCCCCGTTTCGCCAGATCTGAGCTCCATCGAACACATTTTGGATGTGACAATATGGCGCCAGAACTCGTCGCCCCATCCCCAGAGTTTACAGGAACTGGGTAACTCATGTGGATATGTGGTGGCAGCTCACACCAGCGGCCTACCGAGGCTCCACTGCTTCCGTGCCACAGCGCGTGACTGCAAACGGGTCAAACTGCAAACTATAAGAAAGAAACTACGAAAGCTGAATGTCAATGGTTCATCAAACAAGTCATCCCCAAAAAACAAAAGTGGTTACTAAAATCCCTCAAAACTACGAAAACGCACGTTCTCAGATAACACGTTAGACTCTGATTATTGAGCCTAGCTAGGATCACGTGTTGAAATACAGATACTAGAGCTGAGGGCTCACTGAGCTAGCAGCACGAGGGAAGACGTGTAGCTGAACACGCCTGGAAATCGCTACACTGAAGCACACATTAAGCTCAGGAAATTAAAACAGAAAGATAGACACTCAAAAGAACACACAGTTATTCTCACATTCACACAAGGTGAAGATCGCTATAACTTGGCCTAGTCAGTACGCAGTGGAGAACATTCTACTCTACAATGTTCCCAAAGAACACAGCAAACCCAGAATACTGAGTAAATTGAATCCTCGAATACTCCCTACCATAAATGAAGTATTAAGCTTTTAAACCTACACATCCTAGAGAAAAAGATAAAACGCTTGAGTTAGGAGGAAGAATTTACACATTCACAACTACTTTGAAGTAGTAAGACAGCGGTTAAGAACTACGAATCGAACTCATCAGCAGCTAGCAACAGAATGATACAGATAACAACCACCAAGATACTCTTCGCCCAACGATAGGAACTCTAGGTTCGTTAATCTGTACCCTCAGCAGGCGGAAGGCGTCTAGTCTGCCACATACCTTGCAGACCCTAAAAGGCACACACACTCCCATTCTTTCACACAAAAGGCAAGGTATAGGAGGAAACTTGATAATATAGGATGCCACTACATAAATATGACGAGGATTACACAGAAAAAGTAACTGAATTACATAAAATATAATAATTCTGATGCAGAGCACAAGCTGCTTGCATTTAACCTTCACATAATTATTCAATTTATATCAAATACCTTCATTTCTTCTGAGCGAGTTTGAAAAAGTACACCGCGGACGTGCTATGCAGAAAATGTAACGGGAGCAATATAAAATTGGTCATATTTATCACGAAATGATTCTATAGAGACGTTTCACCAGCCATCTTTGAGGTTACCCGAAGAAACACGGAGCACCGAATTACTGGTAGTTCCTGACAGATCCCTAACTAACTGGTCGTGCTAAATATGAATGAATTATGGATGGAGCGAAACAGGGAGACTCCACATTTCTATATTTCCGGAAAACATGACACGGTGTCCCACTGCAGACTCTTCATACGGAACAGTTCCCAGATATATGAGTGGCTCGAATACATGTTAAATAACCGAACCCAATACATTGTCCTCGATGGCGGCTCTTCATCAGAGGCAAGTGTATCGACAGAAGTGCTCCATGGAAGTACGGTAGAACAGCTCTTATCCTCTATGTACATCATCGAGAGGACAGGGTGGGCAGCCACGCTGCTGCTGCTGCTGCTGCTGCTGCTGCTACTGCTGCTGCTGCTGCTGCTGCTGATGATGATGATCTATTGTACGGGAAGCTGTCGTTGAGTGACTGTAGGAGGATACAAGATGACTTAGACGGAATTTTTAGGTGGTGTGATGAATTGCAGCTAGTTCTAAGTATGCGCAAGTGTAAGTTACTGCAGAAACGTAGGAAAAACAAACCCATAATGTTCGAATATAGCATTAGCAGCGTGCTGTTTGACAGTCACGTCGCTTACATAATTGGGCGTAATGTAGCAAAACGATATGAAATGGGACAAGCGCTTATGGATGCTAGTAGGAAAGACAGATAGGCGACTTTGTTTATCAGAGATTGTCTTAGAAAAGTGTGAGTCATCGGTAAAGTATATAGAGCCTGGTGCGACCTATTCCTAAGTACTTCGTAAGTGTCTGAGAGCCGCACCAGGTCACATTAAAAGAAGACAGCGAAGCAGTTGAGTGGCGCGTTGCTACGTTTGTTACACTTAGGTTCGAACAACTCACGAGTACTACGGAGATGCTTCGGGATCTCAAGTGGGAATCTCTGGAGGAAAGGCAGAGCTATTTTAGAGTAATACTATCCAGAAAATTTAGAGAACCCGCGTCTGAAGCTGACTGCAGAACGGTTCTATTGCTGCCACTGTCCATTTGTCGTGAGGGATGGACAGTCGTTTTTCCGTCGCTGTGTTTGCAGAGTGGAGATGGAAAGAACATTACTAGTAGTGGTGCACGGTAGAGTATGTGTGTTTTTGTTATAGATTTAGAAAACAAATAGCAAATAAAATGTGGTTCCTAATTTCATTTTTTGAATTTCATGGTTTCCGCATTTCCAGAGCAGGAAGGCGTAAGAGCGGGAAATAAATACATGATAGAGAAGCATGCATGTTTCGACGACGCACGCTACTTTCTTCAGAGCACACAGTTCACTTGGTCGGCTGCTTGAATGCAATCCGGTACAAAAAAGTCCCACACCGGAATCAGACTAAAAGTGCACCGTCCGATGGACAGACTTATCTCAGGATGGATACTGACGCACAGTCGCACGTCCGTACTCCCCTGATTGCCGCACCATAGTTACTGACCCGCAGAGTATAGCTCTGAATGCCGCACACTCTAATGTCCACAATTACTTTGTATAGTGAGCGCGTCTCAGCACTTTCTTTTCTCTTGGAGCCCGTAGCTACGTGTACCGCGTGGAGATATTTTGATATTTCATTATATTGTCTGTCTTAATACGCGTCTGTGAACGAAGTGGAAATGTTTTTTACTTTTGTTAAAGGCTAGTAATGGCCCAATGTTTACTTCGCACATTCCTTAAAATGTAGTGCACAACTGTTTCTTTAACGCCCGGCATGGTCAGACAAATAAGTTATACGCTGTCTAACATTTATGTTTTGAAGTACGACGGCAGTATTGACACTCCAAGATATAGTGGCTGCAAGTGCCAGCAACGATGCTAAAAGACTGTTCTACATTGTATCTCAGGCTTTGTTAGGACTTGGAAGAAATTTCTAATGTTTTTGGTTGTGTGTTGTCTTCGTAGCGGAAGTAGAGAGAGATACACAGAGTGAGTCACTAACTATTGCCACTAGAGTAGCTCTGAAAGTACGATAGGACCCGAAAAGTTTGTGGGACTCACTGGAGGAAAGGCAGTGTTATTTTCGAGGAATACTCTAGACAAAATTTAGAGAACCGGCGTCTGAAGCTGACTGCAGAACGATTCTATTGCTGCCAATGAAAATTTCTGGCATTGGATATACAAACGTGTTTCCGTCGCTCTATTTGCAAAGTAGGCAAGACTATGGGACAACGGAGGGCGGGGGTGGGGGGGGGGGGCATAATATGGCGTTAGAGTTTTGTTGCCAGGTGGTGTCGCTTCAGAGATATGAAGGTGTGTTCGAAGTGATGACCATTGGCATCAATGTAGTGCTGCCATCTTCTTATCATGGATTGAGTGGTATTATACTTAATATCGGCACTTATCGAAGCACATGCTCTGACAATTCTCTCTCGCATATCTTCAGCTGTAGTTGGAACGTCTTTATAAACAATGTCTTTTATGAATCCTCGCAAGGAAAAATCCAGAAACGTCAAGTCTCGCGAACGAGCCGGCCACGACTCATCTCCTCCGCGTTCAATCCAAGGATTTGGAAATTGTCTCTGCACCTCATTTCTAGCCATCAGCGAAAAATGTGCCGGCCACCTATCGTGTTGATAACAGACCCAACGTTTCTTGCAGAAACGCGGTATACTTCCTACCACTGACATTTCCTTCGGTGAAATAGAGGCCTATAATTCTGTCCTCCATAATCTCACACCATACAGTCACCGACCGCGGTTTTTGGTGTGAAACTTGCTGCAAATAACATGGATTTTCAATTGACCAATAACGCATGTAACGCAAACTAACATTTTCATGGTTCGTGAATGTAGCCTCAGTAAATAAAATCAAATTAATAAATGTGTCATCCCTCCGAATCTGTGTTGAGCCCATCGGCAGAATTCAATACGACGCATAAAATCAGTACTAGTTAATTCTCGGTAGAGACTGATATGGTAAGGACGATATTTATGGCGATGCAGAACACGAAAACTACTACTATGGCTCATGCTAGATTCCCTTGCGATCTGACGCGAACTAACACAAGGATCTAGAAACACAGTGGCAAGATTACCAATCTCCGTTTCCTCGTTAGAAACTATTCTTTGCTGGGCATGTTTCCCATGCGTTAAAGATCCAGTTGTTCTCAATTTATCGTAAACATATTTGAATGTACGACATGTAGGGTGAGTACGTTGAGTGTATCTTTCAGCGTGTAAGCCGCTAGCTCTCACTGAATTTCGTCGGCATTCTCCGTAAATGAGAAACATATCTATTTGTTCTTCGAAGGAATACGTCATTCACATTCACTTAATACGACAATACAAGTCTTACCGTTCCTATTAGTGTTGTATAGCGAAACCGTCCAATGGTGTTGAGATGTCAGTGGCACGTTAGAAGGATACGCGGAATTCGGCGAATATTTACTATTTGAACGATATGCGAGAGAGAATTGTCAGAGCATGTGCTTCGATAAGTGCCGACGTGATAGGGAATATCACTCAATCCACGATAAGATTGCAGCACTGCATTCAAAATGGTTCGAATGCCTCTGAGCACTATGGGACTTCTGAGGTCATCAGTCCCTAGAACGTAGAACTACTTAAACCTAACTAACCTAAGGACATCTCACACATCCATGCCCGAGGCAGGATTAGAACCTGCGACGGTAGCAGCTGCGCGGTTCCGGACTGAAGCGCCTAGAACCGCTCGGCTACAACGGCCGTCAGCACTGGATTGATACCGATGGTAATCACTTCTAACATTTCTGTAAATGGAAGTTCATGTCACCTTTTTGACCTTCGTTGACTTTCAAAGACCTTAAACATTACTGGATTCGTCTTGATAGACGCTGTAAGAAAATAAGTACCAAACTATACCATCCCACATAAAAAAGTTCACCTTCATATATCTCACGCGACCCCACCTAGTAACAAAAGACCAACGTCATATTATGTCCCCCGTTGTCCCATGCACCTCCCGCTTTTCTTTGTACAGAATCATCAATATTAAATCGTCGATCGCCGCAGCCGTGGAGTTCCGGGATCGACACCGCCGAGATTCAGAGGAAGAATTCTTCATCTAGCGAATCTCTGTTGCTGGAGATACAAAATAATTATTATTTTCAAAGAATCTTCATGATTTTTGTTAGCAGAAGTCCTCCATTTAACTTCACAAACATTCATAATATTCTTGTTTCTTGCATAGTCCCCTCGTACAGTACACATTCGTTCAAGAGAGAATTGGTACATTTATTTAATTAACTTGGGGAAGAGATATTGTAATATCATTGCTACCTTCATTTCAAATTCGTTACGGTCGTAACTGCGTCTTGCAATCTGTTGTAAATTGTACCTAATTTCACTCTTATAATAATTTACATGTGGGACTCCCTTCAAACCTATTGTATTAAATCTCGCAATACGCTCTGGATGTTCATCTACATTAATGGCAAGGCAGTTTCTGGGAACTGTAGAGCGTTTAATTGCACGAATAAATTCGTGAACTAAAGTGTTACGTGTCAGAGGTACCTAGATATCTTTCGTAAGGATTTTTAGTCATAGTAATTTTCAGTCCAAAGGGACATCGCCTCTTACTACGTTTTCTGCCACAGGAAAACCACAGAATTTATGAAAAGACTATGTAACATCAGTATGACGTTATTGTAAAATTGTTTTTGTAATGCCATTTAGCCTGAAAATGAGGTATTCCCTCGAAACATGTCGGTAAATAAATAAGTAATACAATAGTTAACAAAGTTTGTTTCTGGTAGCCGTAATAAAAAACCATTTACATAAATATATTTCACTTCAAAAATTAGGAGCACTAAACAACGAGACGCTAGTTTCGCACTCATTCTAACGTAATAACATGCACTTAATTGTGAAGAAACAGGCATAGCACGTTTCTTGTGGTGCGTAAATGAGTATCGGTAAACAGTGACTGGTTGTCGTTTTTTCGTAGTTCAAATTATTATCTTGCAGGTGCATACTTAAACCAGACAACAAGTTTGTCACCCAGCTCAAAGGACGATGCGTTACAATCAAGATTACTAAGGTAATGGCCGCCTCGACGCCCTTCAGCCTGTCCGCTGAGTGGCCTCGCCCGCCGTGTATGCTGGTTGCCTGGCTTGTGGCGCGGTCGGCCTGCGCAGGCGGCGCACCCTACCACCGCCGGCACTCGTGTCTGCAAACCGGATTTTCATACAAACGCATGTTGCAAGCATGTTTCCATGTTTTGCCATTTGTAGGGCGGAAGGGATCACCTTAACGAAAAATTCAACACGGGAAGGGTCTGGGCCAGCGTTTTAAGTACACATCATTCACCATTTGACAAACTTCTTTACAATTAAAAAAAAAACACTATATCCTAAGAGAAATAATTTGAGATCAGCGTCAATTACATTAAATAGCAATTTAAAAAAAAGAAAATTTTATAACCAGTTAAGTCATCCACTACTTTTTTTATAGCAGAGGGAACGTTTGGATACCAGTAACAGTTATATAATGAAAGAGGGCCTTTTATCGAATTATAATTCTTTATAGACAAACAAACAAAACTGGATAGTTCTGGAAAGTTGCAACACGAAATTATGACCAAATGCAAAGCAGTAGAGATCCTATGCCACTTTGTTATAGCAGGTTGCATACATTCACGGGCCAACTTGATAGATTTAAAGAGACATCCAAATACACTTAACCTATTGTTCTGCTAAGTGGTTTACGACCCCAAGGACTGATTTACGACCACCTGGGGATAGTATGTCCTCCTAAGGAATCCTCCACCCGTCCCACTCCCCCTCCACTTCCTTCACCCCCTCCATCCCCCTCCCCCACACCGATTCAAGCACACTTTCAAACCCGATTTATTCTAATTGCTCCCTCCCACACTATCACACTGACTAATTAATTAGGTCGATAAATTAACTAATCCCTCCACTTCTGGGAAACCCTCCAGCCCTCACCCTCACCTCCCCTGTCTGGAAATTTGTGGGAAAAGCACTCAATCTGTGCTGGAGAGGAAAGCTCTCACGCCACGTCAAGTGCACAGTGAAGGATACACTGTTTGCGAAATTCAATTTGCAGGGGTTGGATCTCTGTCGCTCATCATCCCCCTGCTGTTTGAGGAGATACAGGTCTTGTAAAATACATCAGAGAGAAATAATTAAATAGATGACATTTTTCCCTGAGTTTTCACAAGTAATAGCATTATGAAATCGATATGAACACAGCACATACTTATGCTGTTAAAATCTACAAATGCTGTCTTCACACTGACCGCAGGGCAGACTTGCCAGCCGCTTTCTGTATTCCCACACGTACTAGTTGAGAGACACGACACACTGCGCCCAACTGGACCCGCAGCCGCCATCGGCCACCACGTCGTCAGCCGCCTAGCATGTTACCGTGGCCACAGCGCCAGCTTCTGTGACGTGCGCACCAGACATCGTGCTAATCCCTGACTGGAGCATTAGGTGGCAGCAACTATCTGATATTGGAGAAATTCCTTTCGAAACATACTCTCTCTCCCTCCCTCCCTCCCTAGGGGACTCTTCCTGTTGCATTCCACTTCTGGTCAACATGCGCCGTCGGTCACGGTTGGAAGCAACTGCAAACAAACCAGCGTTCATCTGGGAAACCCCCAAGCTTTTCCCCTGTGAGAATTCCTTCCAACGGATACACTTTGTGTGCTTTCCAACGAGTCTGTAGGAATTTCATGGTGAGGACGGGTCTCCATAAAATGTCAGTTCGTAAATAGCTCACCGCAAGATACAAGTCACGACTGTGTTCAAACTTTATTCGGTCAGCGTCTATAGCGGTGCAAGACTAGTAGAAAGAACACAGAGAAATGTAGTGTGTATGCAGCCAGGTTCGGGCTGACGGGTGACGACGCAGCCGCAACCTCAGCGCACGCCCCACACGCCTCATCTAAATGCGACTCGACGTGCGCACAGCAGGCTGCGGTCTTCTGGCCTGTGTTGGCGGTATGGCGCCGACCGCGTCGCACAGTGTTTCCTCGGCAGCGCCGAGCCCACACACCAGCGTCGTGTCCGTGTTGCGTACGTCTTCGAGGTCGCTTAATTTAAGAGTAAATGATGGTGGTGTGAGGCGCCGATGTGTAGCTAGTTGTAGTCATTTAAAACCAGTTCTTCAATCTTTCTTGGGACAGTTTACGTCTATCTTTAAGAGTCTGCCCGTTCAATTTCTTCAGCATTTCTGCAACGTTCTCACGAGGGTCAGACAGACTAGTGATCACTCATTACCCCTATTCGGTATAAGTCTTTCACACACTTGAGCAACATTCTACGCTGGATCGTGCAACAGATTTCTAAGCAGTCTCCTTTGTAGACTGACTATTTCCTCAGTGTTCCACCAGTAAACACAAGTCTGTCACGACTGAGCCTCTGTGATCATTCTGCTTCATATCCCAACAAAATGTTACACAAACGTATTTGTATGAGGCTGCTGATTCCAACTGTGACTCACCAATACTGCAATTATTGGATTCTTGGTTTTTTAGTTTTGTAAAATGCACAATTTTACATTTCTGTGTACTTGAAGCTAGTTTTCAATCTCTACACAACTTTTAAATCTTAATAATATATGACTGAAAATTTGTGAACCTCGTTTTAGACTGCATTTCATTATAGATAAGTCCATTCCGAAAGTCAGAAGTTACTGTTAATATTGTCCACAAGGTCATTAATATACAACATGAACAGCAATGGTGCCAACAGACTTCCCTGGGGAACACCCGAAGTCGCCAATGACTCTCCCTCCAAGATAACTTGCTGTATCCTCTCTACGAAAAAATCTTCCACCCAATCATAAATTTCGCTTGGCACCCACGCTCGGTAGTCTGACTCTTACCGTCGTCCTCTAAACGACAGCAACTGCGCGAGGTGCTGGGACAACAGCCTGGCACACTCCCCAGTTCCACATTTGCCACTCTCCAGGAGTACTCACACCGACATGTCTGCCACGCAATCAATAAATTTGGGGTATAAAGGTGACCACACTGTTATGACTCACCCACCGTCCCTGTAAACAAACGCGACACATATTCTAGAGTCCGACTTGGCGTTTGTACAAGCACATAGCAGCATAAACCTGGATGGATCTCAGTTCCTTGTCGTTCCAAAGACATAAATCGTATCATCAATGCCTCGTGGCTTTGTCTTACAGAGTTCAATCTTCCGGGACGTCTTTCCACAACGTTCTGACGCACTGCAGGTGGAATTTGTTTCCATTCTCCCTGAAAAATGCTTGGTAGTCGTTGCCAACTTCTGGCGCGAATTTATCTGGCAGCCAACCGACACAGCTTCATGGCAAACGAACTGAACGGCGTCTACAATTCCGCTTTAAGCTGCACACCCATCTGATTTTACTTGTACTGCAACGCACCGTCACACACCCTCACTCCACAGAACACTGCGGACAGACCTGGAATGTAATCTAGGAAGGAGGTGCAAAATCTGGTAATCAGGAACTTTGTGGAGAAGGTGACATATAAAGGGTTCCATTGCAGACGGTATAGTACCATATATTACACAAATTAGCTTCATAGGTAAGTCCAATAATACCGAAATTACTGATCCGAGGCGAAAACGGCCTCGAATCGGAAATAACTCCACTCCGGAATTTTAATGTACTCACACAGTCACAACATACAGAAGTCACTAACGATCGTCACGCAGATGCTATATGCGCTCGTGCACCGACCGCCAAGTCGCTCCCCCTGCTATAAGCGATACTGTGTATTGAATATCGTTACAGGAAGCATTAGTGCGAAATTGCAGGACCTCAGGACGGATAGCTGTATTACTCACTCGACGCTATTGTAGCTTCGCTTACAATATTCCGTCGTCCATCACTCTTGGTGCAATATTGTTAGACGTCTATTTCTGAAAAAAAAAGTCAATAGTTTTGGTCGGGTTAGGCAGAGCAAACCTGCACCGCTAAGTGTGTCGTGACGCGTTGGTATTCACGTCTGCATCTTATCTGAATCACATACGCTAAGCACAACTTATAAAACTTGTCTTTTTCAAGAGTTTGACACAAAGTCGGTATTTTCTGTGAAGCAATTTAATTTCGAGTTCCACAGTTCCCTTTGTACATCTGACGCATTTACTAAATCTTATTTCTGCATAACGTGAACCACAGCTGGCATAGCCACTTAGTTATGCATTGCAGTCCCTGCTACTCGACATTTGGCAAATAGTCGCCACTTCCACCACTACAGCACCATGGTGGCACATACCGGGGCGGGAAGCAAAACCAGACACCCCCAACATCTCCTCCCCCGACTTAGTCTACTGAGCTTAACCAGCCGCATGCTCACTGGGCTGCAGAAAAGCACAGGCCGAAGCAGCTAGTGAGTCAGACTCTCTGTACGTTAGTTCACACACACTGAAGCCAGTAATGCAGGGGCGCGCAGACGCTGCGCGCGCTGCACGTGTGCTGCTCGCTACCAATCGACGACCGGGGCAGTGGCGACAGTCGCCAGGTTCCAGGCTGAGCTGCGGACGTCGATGCGAAGCGACCACTACGTAGTGAACCTTGTATTTCAAGAACGGGAAAATGCAGAGTGAATCAAGGAAACGGGCAAGTGGAGATTTGCTATCTTTTAAAAACGAATGGGAGAATCATTTTTTCTTTGTGCAAAAATGTGAAAATTCGAAATGTTTAATATGTGGCAGTATCCTCGCTGGTCAAAGGAAGTTTAGTATTGAACGCTATTATAATAAATTTCACTAGGACAGTACAATTTATTGTCGGATTCTGAGCGGATGGGGAAATTTACTGAGCGATCTGACGATACTAGATGAATCTGACGTAAGTTGCTGTTGTCACGATAGATCTGCGGCTTTCTTTCGTCAAGTCTCTCATGTAACTGATTAAACATTTTATGGAACACTGTTTTCCATTTTTCAGGACGACAACAGTGATAGCCTAGCGGTACGTGCAAGTTATAAGATTGCGCTTAATATAGCGAGAGCTGGAAAACCATCTGCTGAAGGTGATTTTATAAAGGAGTACATCAATGACGCTGCTGATTTACTTTGCCCACTGAATGCAAATCAGTTTCAAGCTACCACTCTTTCTCGGCTGCCACGGCAGGTGACGTTTACCGTCAATTAAGTAGTGCAGTGCCGGAGTTCATTGCATTTTCCATCGCACTATGTGAGTTTGCAGACATTTCAGACACCGCGCAACTAGTGATTTATGTCCGCTGCGTGGACACTGGTCAGCATATAACAGAGGATTTTTTAGATATTATACCTTTAAAAAGCACGCCCACTGGCGGGGACATCCTAAAATCCGCTGAAGTTGTCGATTCAGCTACTTAAACTGGGAACGTTTGGCGTCCGTGAAACAGACGGAGCACTTGCAATGGAAGGGGAAAAGTAGTAAACATCATGCAAGTGGTTATTCGGACAGTTAATTATTTGAGATCCCACGGGCTTACACATAGACAGTTTCACACATATTTAACCGAAATTGGGGAAGAGTACGGTGACATACCATACCACAGTGAAGGCCACTGGCTTAGCCGCGGTAATGTACTCAAAAGATTTTTTGAGCTGAGAATACCAATAAATGAGTATTTAAAGGCCAACGGAAGGGACGATCCCAAGTTAGAAGATACAGAGTGGGTTGTCGACTTTGCATTTTTGTGGACATTACCGAACACACAAATGCATTGAACACAAGTTTGCAAGGAAAAAACGAGCTAATTTTTGATATGTCTTCCAGACATTAAACCTGTGACAAATAAAACATATAGTAGGCAATAGGCACTGTTTCAAACCATGATTTCTTTCAAGGACTCCTACTAACCTTATTCCTTCATTCAATACAGCAAGCTAGGAAACAAAACGCATTACAGAGGAAGGAGCGGAGAGACGGGTATGGTGGGGAGACGAGAAAAGCGGGTGGCCAGCTTACCCCTGTGTGCACGCAGAACAACTGCACACGAGCAAGTGCACCGCACACGTGCAGGATTCCTGACCACCCCTGCACTAAGGAGAAGAAAATGACTTAAACGTACGAGCGAAATAAATTTTGGCGCCACAGGAAGGCACAGGGCCAAGATGGCTACAACAATGCGCTCTCGGTAGTGACGCAGGAGAAGCGGAACGCGGGCCCCACACAGCGAGCGGAGCCGCGTCCGACTCGGGTGGCGGCCACCACTCAGCCGGTCCTGGAGCGTCAGCCGCTTTCCCACCACTCGGAGCACAAGCGACGCCGTCTCCAGTAGTCTAGTACTACAGGGTGGACACTTATGCTCTGCGTTACGCGTGCATCGTCTGAGCGATGATACGGGGCAACAATTTAACTTGGACTGCACTGGCAGGGCAAGTGGCCAGCTAACCTTCAGTGATGTGAAGAGTTGCAGTAAAGACGTAAAAAGAGAGCAGCAGAGAACAATACAGCTTTGAATGTCATTTAAATTGTAAACAGAAGGAAGTAATGTAAGGCAAAATTCAGGCGAAACGCTTCATAGGTCACCGGATGGAAAACCTAATATGCTCCAGGTCTTAGAATGGAGAACAGTTACGAAGGCGGCTGACGGTCGCGTTCTGCTCAGAGAGAGAGAGAGAGAGAGAGAGAGAGAGAGAGAGAGAGAGAGAGAGAGAGAGAGAGACGCTGACAGGTTCCACCCGTCAGTTCGCGCACTGAGGCAGCTGATGGCGCGCTAGCATAGACATCGTTACAAAGTGTACCTTAAGAACTGCATTCTTAATAACGAGAATCCTTACGCGCGCGCACACAACCTTCCGCGTAGAATTAATTAACGTTGAACTCAATCACAGCATTCCCAATCGTACAAAATATCGAGATAAATAATTTCTTTACATTAAGATCTATATGGTTGAAGACGACGGACTCAAAGTAAAACAACGGTAAAGAAAAAATAAAAGACCAGGAAAATCACTGCATGTGGGAACAAGGTATATATGCAAAATTTTATGCTGTTTTCAGATTTGTAAAAACTTTTTTAAAAACTTTTATTTATATATATGTAAGTATTAACGAATACTTTTCCTATTGTAGAACAGCGATTATGCTGAAACCTCAACGAAGCGTCTCTGGCTGATAGCACAAAAAGAAACAACTGTGTTTTGCTCACGGCGCATCCCTTCCAGAAAGACCATTTCATTTGTAAAGCAAACACAGACGGAAGAGCTTCAACCTCAAGACGGTACACAATTCTGTCAGTAATCATGATGTAGCTTCATTCTTTCTTTAAATACTGTCAATGTTTAATGTTTCCTCTTTTCAACAACAACAATTTGTTTCGTTAATCAAACGAATTTTTGTACTGCTTACATTAGGCAGGCAACGGCCTTGCCGCAGTGGATGCACCGGTTCCCGTCAGATCGCCGAAGTTAAGCGCTGTCGGGCGTGGCCGGCACTTGGATGGGTGACCATCCAGCCGCCATGCGCTGTTGCCATTTTTCGGGGTACACACAGCCTCGTGATGCCAATTGGGGAGCTACTCGACCGAATAGCAACGGCTCCGGTCGAAGAAAACCATCATACCGACCGGGAGAGTGGTGTGCTGACCACACGCCCCTCCTATCCGCATCCTCAACAGAGGATGACACGGCGGTCGGATGGCCCCGATGGGCCACTTGTGGCCTGAAGACGGAGTGCTTTACATTAGGCACCCATAGTAACGGAATACGTTTAAAGCATTTTCAAGTTTCAATAATTTGCGCTCATAAGGATATCAGAAACAAATCATTTAATGTGTTACTAAATGCTAATTTTCTTTTATTGTGCAACCTGCTACGGCGTTATAGTATATGTACTCAATTGAACGAAATATGTTTTTTTGTGAAGGAAACGGGATTGTTACGAGGTCAACGATGAAACCTGAGCTACATCTTTTTTTAATTTTTTTTTTATTTTTTGCAGCTGCAGGCATAAAGTCGTAAGTAGCAGTAACTGGCACTTACATACTTCACAGCAAGAAATCCACGCCATCGTCTTCGGTGTCCGACGTAGATGAATCAGACTCAGCAAGATTTACGACGAATGGTTCCACAATAGTGTCCCTGCCAATTTCGCTGTTGTAGTATTCATCTAGAAGTTTTTCTGCGTGTTTTACGCAAGCTGCCCATGCAGCAGTTGAGATGCTGTCTATTTCTTCATATGTCTCTCCACATCTGTAATTTTGAGTGTACTGTTCTTTTCCCCAATATATGCTTTCACCTGAACCCATACCAGCTCGACTGCGTTGTAATGGCAATGGTATGGGGGTAATCTAACGTTACGTTGTCCATACTGCTTTGCAGTTTTGTCTATCTCAAACTCTGTAAGTAGGGTTGTGTTGATTGACAACAACCAGCTCTGGTTTGGGACGTGTTATGACGTATGACAGCCGTGCAATAATGTCTGCCTTTTTGGAGTTCGTACTTTGGGCTTCGTTCACTTGCATTGAGTGGATGCTCGCATTGTAAATGACTATAATTGAAAACGCATGAATGTGCGGCAATAACTGTTGTGTAAACCGCCTTTTGAAGAAGCTGTACGTTATTTCAGAGTGGTAATCTTCAGAATTCTTAGCCTCTGACGCCTTAAAATCAGCTTAGCCTGGGGAATAAAGCCAGTAACTGCAGTCCTTGCAGCTACAATATCGCTTCGTACCATTAAAAATTTCCTACCATCGTTTATGAACCCCAGGTCATAGTCCATTTGCTTCCGTTAAAATTTTCTGCTTCTTTCATACGCGAAACTAGTTTCCCCGCTGTCGGATACTCGCCTCGAGCATACATGCTGAACACTATCCGCCGCAAAACATTTCTCGCTAAATCGTCCAGCTCACCCACTTCTTTCTTGCGGTTGTGTTGTTTTCCCTGATGATTTGAAAACAGCTGAGCCGCAGGCTTGCACTGACGTCTCAGCTTCGCTGGACATTCTCTGAACGGTCCTCAAACCAACACCATATACTTCAGCTGTCTGCTTCTGGCATTTGGCAACGGTGCGACCCCCGCCTTGTACCAGCGTGGATTGAGCGGAATCTTGTCTCTTACAATATTTGTACACACTGAACACTATTCCTCTAGCCCGTTTGTGTAGCACTTGACGCAGTCAGCATTCAGCACGGAACGCTGTGACTGAAATAAACGGTTAGAACTTTCGAACACAGAGCGAGCCGCGCAGAACGAAGAGCCGTGAGGCACGTGGTTCACTCCCGCATGCTTCTGCGCATCCGACCTTGACCACCTTCGTTGTAATTAAAAACAAGAGTGACCAAAATTTGTGACTTTAAAAAGGGTAATTTTTCTGCATGAGCTTAAAAAACGCCACTGCTCATTGCCCATGTTATTAAATACTGAAGCCACGGATGTGTTGCAGTCAGTCGTCTGATCTCTGAACTCCGAGGAGTACACTTCAGTGCTGCTACGTTGATAACGAGGAGGTAAGCAAGAGGATCCCAAGCCAACAAACAATCCGCATTGCCTCCTCCTCTATTGTTAGTTACATGCTCTTCTGCATTTCGGCAATGATGTTCCCAAAGCTTCGTGAATTACTTACAGTACGTTTGGCAGCTCAAATATCTCATCATTTCTCGCGACAGATCCCTTAAGTTGGCTCCAGATCAGTTCTATTGGGTTCACACTGCAGTGTTACGGTGACAACTACAAAAATGGACCATTTCCACAGTGTATTCGACGCCCTGAAAATTGGTTTCCATGTTTCTGCGACGCTTATCAATCTGGTTCGTGTGAGACCACATTTGTCCTACAAAACAATGTGTATATTCAAATAAAGACTATATTATTTTTCATTCTGAAAAAAGTTAATTGTGTAATGTATTCTTAGCTTCGACACTCCTAAACAATCTTTTACCAAAGATCGATAATTAAGATTGTATATCTGCAGTGAAAACAAGATTTTTGCGAGATATGTAATTATAAACTATAAGATGAGTATTTTTCTTAAAAAATAATGGTTAAGTATGAGTTAATTAACATATATTTGATGAATTTCATATTTAAAGAAAGCCTGAAGTTAAAACGAGTTTCTGACCACCGCCCACCAGTATATACGATTATCAGCCTGTTTTCTTCTGTTAATCTCATTTTGTTCGTTATAGTTCGTGGTTTTTTCGGGGCGGACGTCACATGACATCTTTTGAGGCTCATCGTTGATCCATTCACTCAGTTTTTTATTTTATTTTAGAGGGCAGCTAACACACTGACCGAACACGCTGAGCTACCGAGCCGGCAAGCCTACAACGCAACCGGTTACGCCACTTTTTTTTATCATCAAAGTCACTTGGTACTATCACGAAACTTCAGTAGACCACAGTGAAATCATCATGTAATATAAGCTGCAAATGGGAGAAAAAATTACGATGGCAAAACAATAATAAAAAGAAAAAGGAAAAACCGAGAGCATAGCCGAAAAACCATCACCAAGCTCTCATGATATGTATAAACATTTTTATATAGGTTTTTATACTTATGTTTTAAAATTTTTATTTATTTATATAGAATCTAAAAGCAGAAATACAAGATCAGATTGTATTCTAAATCTGAAACTAAGAAAAATTCCAATCTGATTTCAAGGATTGTATACGCTCATGTGTACATATACTTCACCTCTGCACATTGTACAATAGAAATGGAGCGATACTGAATAGAATAAAAAAACGAGCAGGAAAACTAGGAGAGAACTAAACCGAAGCAAGATGGGAAACATACGTAACAATGAAATCACCTATCAGCAGAAAAATGAAATTGCCGAGGGAAAACAAGATTCAACATGTTGGCGAAAAACTCTCGATATCGAGGCATTCGCAAGCATGTCCAATATGCCGTGATCATGTACTGCATTACGTTCACGTAATCTTCCCCCTCGCCTTGAATGAAATGTCCCAGCAACCAAATGACGGTATAGACTTTGACCGTGGAAAGAAGGAAGAATCTGGTCGCAATATGATTTCCGCAGTGTAAAAATTCTCAGAAGATATGACCTCCAAAAAGTAAAGCGATGTCGTATCGCATCTGTAGAAGTACAACGAATACATAAATCAGTGTCGTTAAGCCCAATGCGAAAAAGTTGCTCATTCGTTGGAATCAAGTCATTTACTACCTGATACCAAGCAGGCGTTACGCGCATCGGCAAAATCGGAAGACTGATGTTGCACCAAACTGTCTTCCAGATTGTTTCCGGCGATCCTCTTTCAACGAAGTTCGGGCAAGGAAATGCTTTCCAACGAGTCTGTAGGAATTTCATGGTGAGGACGGGTCTCCATAAAATGTCAGTTCGCAAATAGCTCGCCGCAGGATAGAAGTCACGAATGTGTTTAAACTTATAATTTATTCTACCAGCATTTATAGGGGTTGAAGACTAGCAGAAAGGACACAGAGAAATAAACGAGGCGTGAATGTGTGAGTTTCTTAGTCATAATCAAAACAGTACATCGCATATAGCCTCTGCATCTACCGGGCGTGAGTCGTGCTTCGGTAGCTCAGATGGTAGAGCACGTGCCCGCGAAAGCAAAGGTCCCGAGTTCGAGTCTCGGTCGGGCACACAGTTTTAATCTGCCAGGAAGTTTCATATCAGCGCACACCCCGCTGCAGAGTAAAAATCTCATTCTGGAATCTGCATCTTCCTTCGTATGTCAGCCAGGTCCATCCTCCCCAAACGAACGAGGCTTCGTGACCACATATAATAAGCGAAAGACATGTCTTTTCCACAAGAAACCACCAGACAACTGCTGTAGTTTCTTAACCATCATCGAGGGAAGCAGGTAAACTTAGGCCATGTAATAAGCTTTGCATAAGACATATGTATCCAATATTCGGACATTCAGGAGCAGAGAGAGAGAGAGAGAGAGAGAGAGAGAGAGAGAGAGATAACGCCTTTCATGTTCTGGTATCGCTCCCTGAATGGAACAACGCCATCATAATAACCTCGCAGAGAAAGAAGCCTGCACTTACCTTCATGAAGTAGTGCACCTGAACTCCGACAACAATCATCGATTACAGCCTTCAGTCGAGGTATCTCCGCAGAATTGATGAATAGAACCATCACGTCATCCACGTTTGCGCGAACGGCTATAGCCCCTGCGAAAAGAGTCCAACCTTTTTCAGCTGGGATGCTAGCATCCAAAGTAGGGCTCCAGAGGCAACACAAAGTCATTGTCAGCTGGCCTCCTCGAGACCCGCTCCGACGGATATCTATCGGGGGCGTCAGTTCGCCATTAACAACTAACGAAGATGAAATACCCGTAAACAGATTTCAAAAATGGGTCCAAGCCCTATGGGATTTAACATCTGAGGTCATCAGTCCCCTAGAATTAGATCTACTTAAGCCTAACTGGTTATGGATAGTACATTAAAACTGAAGAAACTACAAAAAAGGTGGGAATTTAAGGAGATGGGGCCAGGATAAACTGACTAAACCTGAAGTTGTACAGAGTTTCAGGGAGAGCATAAGAGAACAATTGACAGGAATGGGGGAAAGAAATACGGTAGAAGAAGAATGGGTAGCTTTGAGGGATGAAGCAGTGAAGGCAGCAGAGGGCTAGTAGAAATCCGTGGGTAACAGAAGAAATATTGAATTTAATTGACGAAAGGAGAAAATATAAAAATGCAGTAAATTAAGCGAGCAAAAAGGAATACAGACGTCTGAAAAATGAGATCGACAGAAAGTGCAAAATGGCTAAGCAGGGATGGCTAGAGGACAAATGTAAGGATATAGAGGCTTTTCTCACTAGGGGTATGATAGATACTGCCTACAGGAAAATTAAAGAGACCTTTGGAGATAAGAGAACTACTTGTATGAACATCAAGAGCTCAGATGGAAAACCAGTTCTAAGCGAAAAAGGGAAAGCAGATAGGTGGAAGGAGTATATAGAGGGTCTATACAAGGGCGATGTACTTGAGGACAATGTTATGGAAATGGAAGAGGATGTAGATGAAGATGAAATGGAAAATATGATACTGCGTGAAGAGTTTGACAGAGAACTGAATGACCTGAATCGAAATAAGACCCCCGGAGTGGACAACATTCCATTTGAACTACTGACGGCCTTAGGAGAGCCAGTCCTGACAAAACTCAACCGTCTGGTGAGCAAGATGTATGATACAGGTGAAATACCCCCAGACTCCAAGAAGAATATAGTAATTCCAATCCCAAAGAAAGCAGGTGTTGACATGTGAAAATTACCGAACTATCAGTCTAATAAGCCACAGCTGCAAAATACTAACGCGACGTCTTTCAGACGAGTGGAAAAACTGGTAGAAGCCGACCTCGGCGAAGATCAGTTTGGATTCCGTAGAAATGTTGGAACACGTGAAGCAATACTGACCCTACGACTTATCTTAGAAGAAAGATTAAGAAAAGGCAAACCTACGTTTACAGCAATTGTAGACATAGAGACAGCTTTTGACAATGTTGACTGGAATACTCTCTTCCAAATTCTGAAGGTGGCAGGTTTAAAATACAGGGAGCGAAAGGCTATTTACAATTTGTACAGAAACTAGATGGCACTTATAAGAGTCGTGGGGCATGAAAGGGAAGCAGTGGTTGGGAAGGGAGTGAGACAGGGTTGTAGCCTATACCCGATGTTATTAAATCTGTATATTGAGCAAGCAATAAAGGAAACAAAAGAAAACTTCGGAGTCGGTATTAAAATTCATGGAGAAGAGATAAAAACTTTGAGGTTCGCTGATGACATTGTAATTCTGTCAAGACAGCAAGGGATTTGGAAGAACAATTGAACGGAATGGACAGTGTCTTGAAAGGAAAAATGAACATCAACAAAAGCAAAACGAGGATAATGGAATGCAGTCGAATTAGATTAGGAAATGAGACACTAAGTAATAAAGGAGTTTTGCTATTTGGGGAGCAAAAAACTGATGATGGTCGAAGTAGAGAGGATATAAAATGTAGACTGGCAATGGGAAGGAAAGCGTTTCTGAACAAGAAAAATTTGTTAACATCGAGTATAGGTTTAAATGTCAGGAAGTCGTTTCTGAAAGTATTTGTATGGAGTGTAGCCATGTATGGAATTGAACGTGGACGATAAATAGTTTAGACAAGAAGAGAATAGAAGATTTCGAAATGCGGTGCTACAGAAGAATGTTCAAGATTAGATGGGTATATCACATAACTAATGAGGAGGTATTGAATAGAATTGGGGAGAAGAGGAGCTTGTGACACAACTTGACTAGAAGAAGGGATCGGTTGGTAGGACGTGTTCTGAGACTTCGAGGGATCATAAATTTAGTATTGGAGGGCTGCGTGGAGGGTAAAATCGTAGAGGGAGACCAAGAGATGAATATACTAAGCAGATTCAGAAGGATGTAAGTTTCAGTAGGTGCTGGGAGATGAAGAAGCTTGCACAGGATAGAGTAGCATGGAGAGCTGTTTCAACCCAGTCTCAGGACTGAAGACCACAACAATAACATGTCAGGTGTAGCCCAGTGGCAGTATGCTATACGATAAATGTAGCAAGTCTCCCAAAAACACCCTCAAACTGGGGGGCAGGATTGAGTTTACCAGCCTAGGTACGAACATTTAAATTTAAATTCGTTTTAAGTTCCTATGGGAGCAGACTGCCGAGGCCATCCGTCCCTAGGCCCAGCGGTTCTAGGTGCTGCAGTCGGGAACCGCCCGACCGCTACGCTCGCAGGTTCGAATCCTGCCTCGGGCATGGATGTGTGTAATGTTAGTTAGGTTTATGTAGTTCTAAGTTCCAGGGGACTGATGACCTCAGAAGCTAAGTCCCATAGTGCTCAGAGCCATTTGATCCATCGGACCCTAGGCTTACAAACTACTTAATCTAATTTAAACTAACTTACGCTAAGGACACACACACACACACACACACACACACACACACACACACCCGAGGAAGGACTCGAACATTAGTCGGGAGGAGCCTCGCGAACCGTGGCAAGACGCCTCAGGCCGCGGGCTACCACAAGGATGGAAGACCGCTTCCCAGTGGACCGTAGAGTACGCTCTCACGGCTCGCATCACGTCATCGAGAGAGCGATCAGCAAGATGAGCGACCTTTAACATCTGCGAATTGTGAAACAATTTGACTGGTTGCCGTTCTAGATTGAGGGTTGTTGTCACAGCACATTGATCCGTAAACCGAGCTGGGATGATTTCAACATTAAGAATACAATCGCGAAGGATTAACGTCGGGTGCTTACATATCCAGAAGTCTTGCACGCGTAAGGAGAAGAATAATTCATGTAATTTTCAGCAGAAATTAAAATTGGAGATTGATCTGCAGGATGCAAGAAACAGTTGAAATCACCACCTAACAGAATACCTGGAAGATTCTTACGCAACAGATAAACGACATACCCTTTATAAAAATGCGAACGATCCACTGCGCGACCAGTGCCAGAAGGAGTATATAAAAGAACCAAGGTAAGATTAAAAAGTTGACAACCAATGCCCCTGCCAGAATCCAACATTTCCACTTCGCGAAAGAATAAGGCGGTCCTTATAGAATACTCAGGTGCTCCATTAAAAATCAGACGTAAACCAGGTAAGGAAAAATGTCCGCAAATGAATCATAAATGAACTGCGCAGCGAAGGCAGTCGCAATCATGATTCCACACGCTTAACATTTAAGGAAAGTAACGTGTAGGTTTGGGTCAGTGATGACAGCTATAAAGGGATGTACGGAACGTCCGAGCAGAATTAGCTAGACAGGTGAGAGTCACACAGATGAATCAGTCATCGGGACCAGAACCCCCGTCATCGCAACATTTTTTTCTTAGATTTCCTACGTGCGACCGCACGGTCAGGTTGTACACGCTCTTTCTGTCGGTTACGTGGCATGGCGGCTTCTGCAGACGGAGGTGTGGGAGGGGTCATAGGCACAGCTTACTGCCCCTCAGAACAAGGGTCACGTAATGCAGTTCCAGTCACTAAGGTGGAAGAATTCTGTGGAACTGCCAATGTAACAGGTGATACTTGGTCGCTAATTTTATTTTCCTCGAGAGCTGATGTAGTGGGAAAATTCAGGATAGCGTAGGCGGCTGAAGACGAAGGAGCAAAAGGACATTGCATCGCCTCGTATTGTAACGGAGGACACACAGACGAGGGGGGTGGGGTATGGGTGGGGGAAGAGACTCCGATCCCTCTCGACACACACAGACCGCTCACAAGGAGACACTTTGAGAGGAGGAGGGATGCTGAAGGTAACTTCCCCGCCACTGACCGTACCACGGACTGGAGGTACGAGAGGAGCACGAGACTCACTGGATGCGGAGGGAGGAGGTTATCACAGAAGGCAAACCCAAATCCTCCGCGTCACCACTACCGTCCTGAGTGCGGCGTCGCTTGTTTGTCATCGTTACAGGTTCTATACTGGGGACAGGAGCATTCTGAACCTGTCACGGAGGTAAAGGCGGAAATTCATTGACACGATTGTCACAATTGACTTTTTGCTCATTATGGTCCGATGCAGAAGTAGGTCCGCCGGGATTGGGGGGTGGGTGGTGGAAGGAACAAGATCAGCAACCGTCAATTTGCGACGTTGCACTAATGACGGCTTTAATACAAAAACCCTCCGCGGGCAATTAGACCTAACGTGTCCAGTCTCATTACATAGGAAGCACGTTCCCTCTTGGTCAGAATACATGAGATGATTGCGTTTACCAGACACTTGTAGATGTGACGAAATAATGCGTTTGATACGCATTTCGACGGAACCAATTCCACTATAACACTGTAATCTGTGTTTATAGACCAGAGTTTCAGGTTACCATAAGTTGTCATCAACTTCTGACGGGAGGTTGAACACTCAAAAGCGTCAGCTGCGCGGGGTAGCCGTGCTGTCTAGGGCGCCTTGCCACGGCTCGCGCGGGCTCCCCCGTCGGAGGTTCGAGTGCTCCTTCGAACGTGGGTGCATGTTGTCCTTACCGTAAGATTCAGAATAAGTAGTGTGTAAGCCGAGGGACCGATGACATCAGCAATTTGGTCCCATAGTAACTTACGACAAATTTACAAAAACGTCAAAGCTGATTTTTCTCTGTAATCTTGTGAAAAACATTAAGAAAAACTTGTTTGTCGCCATCAACAGTGTTCCACGAGCGTGTTTCACTGCGAAGCACGTAGCGGTGTCAGCCATTTTCACGGCACGTATGAACAGTGGGGCAATCAGAGCACAAGCAGCGCTAACAGAGACTGTGACTACACGATTTTTAAACAAAAATTACGTAGCTTAAGTATGATTAACAAAAGCGTTGATGGCTGTTAATACATTACTTTCATGTACAGTGACACAGCAGTAAAATATCTAACAAACTAGTTGGACCTACTTGCAAGAGTGAAGCAACAGCACTGTGCTAGAGCTACGGCTAATGACCAGTCATCGCATTTTTGCTTGAGAACTTAACTTTACCCGGCGAAATGAATGTTCAAATAACTTACGGGTTTGCTGCCGGGTGACGTCTTCGACCACCGCCGATATTTCGACAGCAGCACACCCTGCCATTCTCAAGGCACAACTGCAAGGAGGAAGCAGTGTGCAAGGGAATTTAATACCTCGGTTCACAGAGGAGAAACAAGGAAGATACCACACACAGAACAAGTAACCGCAGAGTCAACACACAACCAAAGAAAACCAACATCAGAAATATCGATACTGTTTATTAATCAACAGGTGAGGTAGCACTGACTCTGTCCCTTTGTTTTTTGATGCGAGGCAGAGCCGTATTCCAAGCAGCATTTAAACAAAATCCACCATCTCTGTTTATAAGGCTGCTTGATAGTTTGATTTCAACGGCTTCCTTAATAACACTAACCCAATAGCTGGACGTGCAAACCAGAATGTCCGTGTTGTTGTATTCCGTAGGATGACCGGTGTCAAGGAAGTGTTCTGCAGTAACAGATTTGCTCGGCTGTTCCAAGAGTGTGTGACGCTTATGTTCAATGCACCAGTTTTCCGCAGTCCTGATTGTCCAATATACAACATGCCACGGTAGACACCAGCCTTACGCAAACCAAGATCATCTTTTACGGACGCCAACAGGGCCTTAATCTTAGAAGGTGGTCGAAAAACACGGCCAATCCTGTTGGAAATTCTTCCTGCGTAAAGCAAAAAGGCCGTAGACTTAGGTGCCACTTCGTTGCTAACGTCACTCACCCGTTGCACAGAAGGCTGATAGCGCAACACACATTTGATCTGCCTCTCACTATAACCAGGTGACTTCGAGGTGTAATAGCTCAGCTGCCAAACTTTCAGCGTCTGAGATAACGTGGGCCCTGTGAACCAACGTACGAAGTACTGCTTCACTCTGAGCTGGATGGTGACAACTATCAGCTCGCAGGTACAAGTCAGTGTGGATAGGCTTCCTCTGAACAGAATGTCCCAACGTACCATCAGTCTTCCTTTTGACAAATACATCACGGACGGGAGGGATCCATTCTCTTCTACCTCCATAGTGAAAATATTCGGGAGGATTGAATTCAGGTGCTCCAAAAACCGGTTTAAATTCTCACTACCAAGAGACCAAATAAAGATATCGTCTACATATGCGAAAAAACACGCAGGTTTCAAGGTCGCGGACTCCACTGCACGTTCCTCAAAGTCGTCCATAAACAAATTGGCCACAATAGGTGAGAACGACGCCCCCCCCCCTTCTCCCAAGGACCTTGCCGTTGGTCGGGAGGCTTGCGTGCCTCAACGATACAGATAGCCGTATTGTAGGTGCAACCACAACGAAGGCGTATCTGTTGAGAGGCAAGACAAACGTGTGGTTCCAGAAGAGGGGCAGCACCCTTTTTAGTAGTCTGGATGACTGACTGATCTAGCCTCGTAACATTAACCAAAACGGCCTTGCTGTCCTGGTACTGCGAACGGCTGGAAGCAGGGGGAAACTAAAGCCGTACTTTTTCAGAGGCATGATGGCGTCCTCTTGCGTAAAATATTCCGGAGGTAAAATAGTCCCCCATTCGGATCTCCGGGCGGGGACTACTCAAGAGGACGTTTTCTGGAGAAAGACTACTGACGTTCTACGGGTCGGAGGATGAATGTCAGATCCCGTAATTGGACAGATAGGTTAGAAAATTTAAGAAGGGAAATGGATAGGTTAAAGTTAGATATAGTGGGAACTGGTGAAGTTCGGTGGCAGGAAGAACAAGACTTCTGGTCAGGAGAATACAAGTTTATAAATACAAAATCAAATAGGGGTAATACAGGAGTAGGTTTACTAATGAATAAAAAAATAGGAATGCGGTTAAGCTGCTATAACCAGCATAGTGAACGCATTATTGTGGCCAATATAGATGCAAAACCGACGCCTACCACAGTAGTACAAGTTTATATGCCGACTAGCTCCTAAGATGAAGAGATTGATGAAATGTAGGATGAGATACAAGAAATTATTCAGATAGTGAAGGGAGATAATTTGCTAGGCATGGGTGACTGGAATTCGATATTAGGAAAAGGAAGAGAAGGAAACGTAGTCGGTGAATATGGAATGGGAGTGAGCAATGAAAGAGGAAGCCGCTTGGTAGAATTTTGCATAGAGCATAACTTAATGATAGGTAACACTTGGTTCGAGAACCATAACCGAAGTTTGTATACATGGAAGAAGCCTGGAGATACTAAAAGGTATCAGATAGATTATATAATGGTAAGACAGATTTAGGAACCAGGTTTTAAATTGTAAGACATTTTCAGGGGCAGATGTGGACTGACCACAATCTATTGGTTATGAACTGTAGATTAAAACTGAAGAAACTGCAAAAAGGTGGGAATTTAAGGAGATGGGACCTGGATAAACTGAAAGAACCAGAGGTTGTAGAGTGTTTCAAGTGAGTGCATTAGGGAACGATTGACAAGAATGGGGGAAAAAATACAGTAGAAGCAGAATGCATAATTTTGAGAGATGAAATAGTGAAGGCAGCAGAGGATCAAGTAGGGATAAAGACGAGGGCTAGTAGAAATCCTTAGGTAACAGAAGATATGCCGAATTTAATTGATAAAAGGAGGAAATACAAAAATGCAGTAAATGAAGCAGGCAAAAAGTAATACAAACGTCTGAAAGATGAGATCGACAAGAAGTGCAAAATAGCTAAGCAGGGATGGCTAGACGACATGTGAGGATGTAGAGACTTTTCTCACTAGGGGGTAAGATAGATACTGCCTACAGGAAAATTAAAGAGACCTTTGGAGAAAGAGAACCACTTGTATGAATGGAAACCCAGTTCTAAGCAAAGAAGGGAAAGCAGAAAGGTGTAAGAATTGTATAGGTCTATACAAGGGCGATGTCCTTGAGGACAATATTATGGAAATGGAAGAGGATGAAGATGAAATGGGAGATACGATACTGCGTGAAGAGTTTGTCAGAGCACTGAAAGACCTGAGTCGAAACAAGGCCCTGGGAGTAGACAACATTACATTAGAACTACTGACAGCCTTGGGAGAGCCAGTCCTGACAAAACTCTACCGTCTGGTGAGCAGATATATGAGACAGGCGAAATACCTTCAGACTTCAAGAAGAATATAATAATTCCAATCCCAAGGAAAGCAGGTGTTGACATATGTGAAAATTACAGAACTATCAGTCTAAAAAGCCACAGCTGCAAAATACTAACGCGACGTCTTCGGGACGAGTGGAAAAACTGGTAGAAGCCGACCTCGGCGAAGATCAGTTTGGATTCCGTAGAAATGTTGGAACACGTGAGGCAATACTGACCCTACGATTTATCTTAGAAGAAAGATTAAGGAAAGGCAAACCTACGTTTCTAGCATTTGTAGACTTAGAGAAAGCTTTTGACAATGTTGACTGGAATACTGTCTTTCAAATTCTCAAGGTGGCAGGTCTAAAATACAGGGAGCGAAAGGTTATTTACAATTTATATAGAAACCAGATGGCAGTTATAAGAGTCGAGGATCATGAAAGGAAAGCAGTGGTTGGGAAGGGAGCGACACATCGTTGTAGCCTCTCCCCGATGTTATTCAATTTGTGTATTGAGCAAGCAGTGAAGGATACAGAAGAAAAATTTCGAGTAGGAATTAAAATCCATGGAGAAGAAATTAAAATTTTGAGGTTCGCCGATGACATAGTAATTCTGTCAGAGACAGCAAAGGACCTGGAAGAGCAGCTGAAGGGAATGGGCAGCGTCTTGAGTGGAGGATGTAAGATGAACATGAACAAGAGCAAAACAAGGATAATGGAATGTAGTCAAGTTAAGTCGGGTGACGCTGAGGGAATTAGACTGGAAAATGAGACACTTAAAGTAAGAAAGGAGTTTTGCTATTTGGGGACCAAAATAACTGATGATAGTCGTAGTAGAGAGGACATAAAATTTAGACTGGCAATAGCAAGGAATGCGTTTCTGAAGAAGAGAAATTTATTAACATGGAGAACAGATTTAGGTGTCAGGAAGTCGTTTCTGAAAGTATTTGTATGGAGTGTAGCCACGTATGGAAGTGAAACGTGGATGGTAAATTGTTTGGACAAAAATCTTTGAAATGTGGTGCTACAGAAGAATGCTGAAGGTTAAATGGGTAGACCACATAACTAATGAGGAGGTACTGAATAGAACCGGAAACAGAAATTTGTGGCACAGCTTGACTACAAGGAGGGATCGGTTTGTAAAACGTATTCTGAGGCATCAAGGTATCACCAATATAGCATTAGAGGGCAGCGCGCAGCGTAAAAATCGTAGAGGGACACCAAGAGATGAATACGCTAAGCACATTCGGAAGGATGTAGGGTACAGTAGGTAGTGGGAGATGACGCTTGCACAAGATAGAATAGCATGGAGAGCTGCATCAAACCAGTGTCCGGACTGAAGACCACAACAACAGGTGACAACGGGCTTCCCATTGCAGATCCATCAGTCTGTTCGTAGAACTGACCATTGAATAAAAAGTAAGTGGAAGTCAACACATGTCGAAACAAATTCGTTAACTCGACACCAAACTTAACCTCAATTAGTTGCAATGAATCAGAGAGAGGAACGCGAGTGAAAAGAGAAACCACATCAAAACTGACTACAATATCAGAGTCATTCAAACGCAATGCATGCAATCGACGTAAGAAAACTGCAGAGTTCTTAATGTGGTGTTCACACCTATCTATTAGTGGGCTGCACAAACCAGCAAGAGGTTTAGCTACACGATATGTCGGAGCATCAATATTAGAAAAAATAGGCCTCAACGGGACAGGTTCTTTATGGACCTTAGGGAGGCCATGTAATCTAGGTGGTGCAACACAGTAAGAATTAAGGCTCTTGATAGTCTCCTGTGACAAAGAAATTTTCTTTAGGAGGTTATTAGTCTTTCTCTCAACACTCTTAGTAGGGTCAGCACCGATTTTGCGATACGCCGAATCAGAAAGTAGACACTGCATCTTTTGAATGTAATCGTACTTGTTCAACAAAATCGTGACATTTGCCTTGCCCGCAGGTAAAATATCAGGATCCATTCTGAGTGAACGTAGAGCAGCCGCCTGAGCTGCTGTAATGTTATACTTGGGTGGACGGGCCCCAGTCAACTCGCGACAAGCTAACCTCTTCCGCAGCCTCGGAAGGTATTTTATAAACAACCTGTTCAATAGAACTAATAAAATCAACGGCTGGCAAACTCTTAGGCGTCGGTGCGAAATTCAAACCTTTGCCCAGCGCCGACAAACCTGCGTCGTCAAACGTTTTCTCCGTGACACTGATCACAGAACGTCGAGAATTAAAATTAGAATTAGACACTAAGCCAAGGAAACGTTTAAACTTCGCTGAATGACGAGTAGTTGCAGATCGAAATTCCCAGTCAGACTGCGACCAAGAGGCACCGTACACCCAATCCCAAGAAAATTCAGAAACAATAAATGAAGCTGAAATAATTCCTTAGAAACAATATCTAATTGACGACGAGTATAGTGGATCCTTTCACTAACAAGAGCTAAACCTGCACCTTGCTTGATGCGATTGGCGGCAGGAGAATTAATTTGATGCACAACTTTAGCAAACGTTGGAACCACACTACGATTTCGACACTTCAGTAAAAACGATAACGCACATTTCAACCTTACTGTACTGCTGCGAAATTTATCGAACCTCGACAAATTACGCATACATTTTCTCCCGGTAGAGGTAAACAATGTGAGATCTTAACTTTTCCCGCCGAATTGAATGTCCATGTAACTTACGGTTTTGCTGCCGGATGACGCCGTCGACCACACTCCTCAATTCTCAAGGCACAACTACAAGGAGGAAACAATGTGCAAGGGAATTTAATACCTCGGTTCACAGAGGAGAAACAAGGAAGATACCACATACAGAACAAGTAACCGCAGAGTCAACACACAACCAAAGATAACAAACATCAGAAAATCGATAGTGACTATTAATCAACAAGTGAGGTAGCTCTAATTCGGTCCCTCTGTTTTTTCATGAGAGATAGAGCAGGATTCCAAGCAGCATTTAAACAAAATCCACCATCTCTGTTAATAAAGTTGCTCTATTGTTTGATTTCAACAGCTTCCTTAATAACACTATCCCAACAGCTGGACGTGCAAACCATAATGTCTGTGTTGTATTCCGTAGGATGACCGGTGTAAAAGCAATGTTCTGCAATAGCGGATTTGCTCGGCTGTTGTAAGCGTGTGTGACGCTTATGTTCAATGCAACGGTCTTCCACAGTCCTGATTGTCTGAGCAATATATGACATGCCACAACTGCAACGAATACGATAGACACCAGCCTTGTGCAAACCAAGATCATCTTTTGCCGACACATTTCACATCAGATTTCCGCAAAATACGACCAATCCTCAGGAAGCTATCCGAACAGCGGTTCAGAATAGCAGGCAGCTGTTTTAGAGACTCTGCGGGGTTTCATCTGGTCTAGCATTTGTCTCATCCGGTGTTTCTTCAGGCAGATGCCACTCGTGCACTCGTGTCATGTGTAGTGGTCTACAGCGGAAGTAATCCCGACATTTTTCACACTTTCTTTTTTGCTTTATCGAGAGATCTTGCAAGAAAATTCATTTATTCTTGTAGTATTAAGTGTGTCTCTCTTCAGTGTATGCGGTCCCGGATCGTGAAATGTGAGGGGGGAACCCGGGTATCCGCTCCGGGCAGCAGTTTCGGGGAGGGGGGCACTAGCTGCGTATATTTGAAGAAACAAAACTTGTTTGGCAAAGCCCCTAGAATCCAGCGCAAGTTGTTCATTTTTAAATGTGCCCTAGTTGGTTTTTGAACACATCCTAAGTTGATTTCTGGACGTATGCTTGTTGGTTTTTGAATGTGTGTTGTACGTTATGTCTTTGCGAGAAGAATGCATGTAAAAAAAAAAAAGAAAAACCAACAACAACAACTCACAGACAACAGGACTACACGAGCTGAGCCGACGCCGAATAAACCCGAATGATAGAACGTCAAAAGACGTCCGCTTTTTATTTATCAAGCGACGATTGCTGTTTGTTTATGTGTTATTATAGTTACTAGCGAAATTCATAGATTTAAAAAAAAACGTAGTGGAAATAAAACGGTTAACAGGAATAACATGTAAGGAATATTATATATTATATTATCGGTGTATTAATACAATAAAATAGCATCAAAATGACATAAATTGTATCCAAGAAAATGAAAATTAGGCAAAACGCTTTTTTCAGAACGCTGTAGTACTAAGTAGGCTAAAAGAAAAAGTGCATATCTGATATTAATATAAAGGGCATATGTTACACATGACGATGATTTTGTATGTAACACCGATTAGTCAGTGTTAGAATAAATTTATTTGTATTTTTAGGCTGCGAAAAACAAATAATGAATGCACTAAGATAAAAAGCTTTTTGGTGCTCAAAATAAACAAAAAAGAGCTAAATATGAAACTGAAGAAGTGAGTAAACTGTCATTTAAGATGAAACGATGGCTTCACGAAGCAGGTGCATCATTAAGCTCTACCGATACCTCCGACGCTACAATTTCAGGTTTTTCTAGTAAATCTTGTAAACTGGACATACAGTATCATGCGACTGAACACTCGGTGCTTCGGAGCTGAGATGACAGTAAACTGTCTTCCTCGTCGGTATTATCTCAGCAGGAAGATGACGTCGAGGTATCATCTAATGATTTACTGCAGTTGAATAGCGAAGACAAAATTATAGATCTATTGGGTCCATGTACTTGGCCGGTCCACGAAAACAATATTAAAGATGAATAAAGGCCATTCTTCAGCAAACAAGTTTAATTAATAAATGATAGTTAGTTAGTGTTTAATGTTCCGTCGACAACGAGGTCATTAGAGACGGAGCGCAAGCTCGGGTGAGGGAAGGATGGGGAAGGAAATCGGCCGTGCCCTTTCAAAGGAACCATCCCGGCATTCTCCTGAAGCGATTTAGGGAAATCACGGAAAACCTAAATCAGGATGGCCGGAGACGGGATTGAACCGTCGTCCTCCCGAATGCGAGTCCAGTGTGCTAACCACTGCGCCACCTCGCTCGGTTTTAATAAATGATAAACATCTAAATAGCAAGGAGGTTAGGTCCACACAACCTTTGACAGATCACGTGTGTTTTGGAACAATGTTAAATAAGGAAAATAACAAAAGATCCTGGCTTGTTTATTCGAAAACAAAAAATGCTATTTACCGTTCTGCCTGCAGTACTTCTACACTAGCCTTGTGTACAGAGCCTCTCATTAACTGGAGAAAATGCTTCGGAAAAATTATCTGAGCGTGAAGCATCACAAACACACAATGTTTTATCAAATGGAAAACAAGTCTAGAGCAAATGAAATAGTGTCAGGGTATCTATCGTGAAACTGAGCCATTAATACACTCTGAGAAAGAAAAATGGAGACATGTTCTACACGCAGCAAGGGACACTCTCGTGATTTCAACGCATCCACGGAAATTTACTTATTTTAAAAACTCTGCTCGCCAAACACAACCCTATTCTCCAGTAGAAGTTACACCGCTTAAAAAAGAGACCGGTATCCTCTTTGTCGAAGAGAATACAAAATAAAATCATCGATATGATGGAATAAAGTTCGAAATACCGCCATCAGTGAGCTCATGGAGACCAACTATTTCACTGTCATGTCTGACTCCATTCCATATGTATCTCACACAGAACAAATGAACCAGATGATTTGTTAGATAAAAATTATAGAAAGTATATGTAAAATAAAGAAAAGCTTTATTGACTTCATGGAAATTGACAGAATGACTAGAGAATATATCACACAGCGAATTCACGAAAAAATGGAAGCTGATGGTTATGTCCAAACATAACGACGACAATCTTGCGATAACGGATCTTATGCGGCCGGCGTACACAACCCAGAGTTATGGAAATGAACGGACTGGCAGTGTTTGTAATCTGACTAGCACATTCTTTAAAACTAGTGGGTGTGCATTCTGCGTTATCATGTCCAGACGCAATTAGCCTATTTGGCCTTGTTTAAAAAATTTAATTGTATCTTTGTTGGATCCACCATTTGCTGGAAAATGATGCAAATCTGTACAAAATCCAACTTAAAGGATATCGTCAAACAAAATGGTCGGCTAAACACCTAGCTGTAACAGCTCAATTTGCTGGAAGTTGTCACAGCTCTAGAGAAACTGTGGAATCGTCCCTTGCCACTGCTTCTCAGTATGAAGCTGGTCATCTACTGCAAGCGGTGATGGATTTTAAATTTGTCCTCAACAATTTTGGCTAGTTTTCTTGAAGAGATTAATAGAGCGAACGTCAAAATACAGAAAGAGGACATTATTATTTTGCGTTACGCGACGCTAACGCATTGCGAGAAATGAGAGGAAAATCAATAAAACATTGGCCGAAAGAAGCTGTACCTGTATCAGAAAAGTTGGAGATGGAGCCAGTCCTCAAAAGCGAACGAACTTCCAAAAGAAAGGGCAGCACAACGAAATCTACAAGGGCGAATCAAGAACATTGGATGCGATTGAGCTAGTTTCCAAAGATATAAAAGTAATATTTGACAAAATTTTGACACAAAATGAAAGAAGGATAAAGAGCGCAAAGGGCGCTGATGAAAATTTTGCCTTACTCAGTGGCCACGAGTTTTCAGTCATGTCAACTGAGGATCTACAGGAAAATGGAACCGCTCTATCTCGAAAATATTCGAAGTACTTGATACAGTTGACTTTTGCCAGGAGATCGTCGTTTTCTAAAAGCTAGCAAACTGAAATTAAAGAAAATGGTTCAAATGGCTCTGAGCACAATGGGATTAAACATCTGAGGTCATCAGTCCCCTAGACGTAGAACTACTTAAACCTACAGTAACAAACCTAAGGACAAAACACACATCCATGCCCGAGGAAAGTAAAGAAAAATCAAGTGCATTCGACCCGTTACTTCTGTGCACTCTTGACTTGCAACAAGCATTTCGTAATGTTAATACAGCATCTGAAAGCTGTGAGCGAAGCTTCAGCAAACTGAAAATAGTTGAAAACTATCTGAGTTCAAAAGTAAGTCAGGAACATCTAGCTTCGCGATCCTAACAGTTGAAAATAACTGTGTCTGTGAGAAGAACTTTGATGAGATAATAGATTCTTTCGCAGAAAGGAAAGCACTCCGTGCAAAGATGTAGCTAGATTAGGGAGAAAAAAATGCTGGGACCTAAAAGATGCGCATTGCCTAGCTTATGTCTTGACCTTACTGGTTGTATGTTTCCTATATTTCATTTTATGTCACACAAAAGAGAACGCTGTTAGTTAATCGGTGTTAAAGAGTGCAGATTTATTGAAGGATTTGGAATGATTAGCAGCTTGATACAGAAAAAAACAACTTATTGAGCAAAAGTACTTCAATTAATTCCTATAAGAGGAGACATTCTCTATATCGTCTAGATTTTCAAGTGTTTCATCGTCTACAGAATTAGACAAAAATTCTCTGCATAAATGAAATTCCAAGCTCACAATACCACATTATCAAGACGAGTGAGATAATATGAACATCTATACGCCAGAACATCAGGCAACCAATCCCAACTGGAGTTTTTTCGCCCGAGAGGTTTTCCCCCTCAGCCGTAAGGCGAATGCCGCAATTTGGAATGAAGAAAACTTAAGCAACTACATCTTGCTCTCAATTATTCGTTTATATGATACTAAAAATCCAAGAAAATTATCGTAAGTAAGTGGTGTCACATCGGAACGAACTACAACTAACTGCCTCAAAAGGATTTTCCTCTCCTATAGCCCACCCTCTCCTTCAGAGATAGTATCAAAAACAAAAAATCTCCCAGTCACAGAAAAATGCCACCCAGTACATAACAGTGAGATTTTTTAAGTGATTTCTCTCAAATTCTCGAGGAGAGGTGGCGTCATTTCTAAGCTTCTGCCACGGGTAGGACTGAGTGTATATGACTTTAAAGGACTTGTTTGTAACCATGAAGTGGAAGAGGGAGTATGAAAGTGGGTGCCTGCACACTGCCAGCACACACAGCACCATTGTGTATGCGTTCATTTTAGTGTACCTCTTACACGAATAAAGAAGAGAGTCTTCATTGGTCCCGTTCTTGCAGGATCTTTTTCCAGCGGCAGTGATGTCGAAGATTTGATGCTTTACCGGATTCCTGATATTCACGGTACACTCGTGCAATGGTCGTACGGGAAAATCCCCACTTCATTGCAGTGTTCCATCGCTCGAGCGCTGACTACCACACCATGTTCAGGCTCACTTGAATCTTGATAACCAGCCATTGTAGCAGCAGTAACCGATCTGACAACTGCGCTAGGCACATGTTTTCTTATATAGACGTTGCCGACCGCAGCGCCGTATTCTGCCCGTTTACATATCTTTGTATTTGAATACGCATGCCTATACCAGTTTCTTTGGCATTTCAGTGTACATAGGGAATTCTTCTACCTAGGCAGCAAAATAGCACATTTGGACGGACCAAGGAGGACATGTAAACCAGAGTAGCATTGGCAAAAAGGGCATACCTGGCCCAGAGGAGTCTACTATTATGGAACATAGTTTTTAATTTGAGGATGAAATTTCTGAGAATGTACACCTGGAGCATAGAATAGTATGATAGTGAGACATGGATGCGGGTGAACCGGTAGAGAAGAGAATCAAAGTGTCTGAGGTGTGCCGCTGCAAAAGAATGTTGAAAATCAGGTGGACTGATAAGGAAAGGAATGAGGAGGTTCTCTGGAGACTCGACTAGGAAAGGAATGTATGGAAAACGCTTACAAGAAGAAGGGTCGGAATGATAGGAGACCTGTTAAGATGTCAGTGAATAACTTTCAACGGTTCTAAATGGAGCTGTAGAGGACAAAACCCGCAGAGGAAGGCAGATACTGGAATACATCCAGCAAATAGTATTGAGAACGTAGGATGCAAGTATTACTTTAAAGGTTGGCACAGGATAGGAATTCGGATGGGCCTCGTCAAACCGGTCAGAAGACTGATGACTAAAAAAAAAGGGAGAGAAAAAGAGGGAGACAGAGTACGATTCCGCCGAACTAAAGGAATCTGTTCGCACCAAATGCCAGAAGGAACAGCTCCACGTCAGCTGCTGAAGGAGATGTCGCCCTGTACCGGACCGCACTGGACATGTGCGGAGCCTACCGTCGCCCAACCAGAGCTTCTGCGAGCCGTATCATTCCCATAAATTGCAAACAAATATTCACGGATGTTCACTACAGTTTCTTTTCCCGGAAACAAGATTTGAATTACAACACATTGCTCATATTAAGTGTCTTGCATAGACACATTTTAATGTTTTAGTACGGCTCGACTATGTGCCGGAGTTTCCAAATTTCGCATACGTGCATAAATGTATATACCATCTGCTGTAAAAATGGGGGCGTTATTCACTGAGAGACCTTAGCAGGTGTAAATGGCTAAAGCAATTACTGCTCAAATGGAGAAAGAACATTCGACGCAAGAGGAGACTGGCAGTTTCGCGCAGCTAGCGAGCGAAATGGAAGCGTGATGTGGTGTGGCGGGGATGGAGCCGCAGCGGCTGTCGATCGTTGGGCAGGGTGCGCCCCTGCTCGTGGGTCGTTTGAGCGGCTCCCAGCTGAGCTGTCGCCCACCTCGCTACCCGCTCCTTCGTCTGGCACGCGAGACTCGACACACGTGGCACAGGCAGCTGACCCGCCACGGTGAAGGCTGCGGGCTCGCAGCTGGAGGCTTGCCGTGGCCTTCCGTGGACCCCTGGTGGGCTCCTAGGAGGAGGCTGCGCGACTGGTCTCTTCTGCCCGCGCCCTTCGTCTGCTCTTCCGGCTGTTGCGTACGACAGGGCCGGCACCGGTATGCGGTGTCTGTCGAGCCTGGAGCCGGTGGGCACTGTCTCCGCGTGCTACTCCGACACGCGGCCTCCTGTGCTGAAGCGGAGGGCCAAAGACACTACGAGGGCGGCTGGTGCTGTTGTCTGTAAATAATCTTTGAGAAACCCAGGCACGGAGCATCGGTTTACGAAAGGGTGCTGGTATACGAACAGGAAATGGCCGACAGAAATGTTTGGATTCTGTTCCTGAGGCTAATTAGCTGAAACGGCTAGATACTAAAAATTTAATATCCCAAAGATAATTTCGTACAGTTACTCGTGGTTCGCTATGTCGAAAAGATCTCGGCCAAGAGCTCCTGCTGTAGCTGGGAGTTGCGTGCTCTCTGGGACGGAGGCGAGGTTTCCAAATATAGTTCTGAAGATGGTAGTGACTGATGCAACGTTCAAACGGAACTTACGGAGAAGCACGTTCACAGCTGCGTACGCGGTAGAGTGAAACTCTTTGCGCCACGCTAGGCTACAACCACTGTGCAGAGGGACGGCCGCAAACTGCCTGCGGCGCGAGTTGGTGTCCTTCATCTGATCGCGGGACCCGGACAACCACGACAAGACGTAGGAGAACACCTGACTCGTTTGTTAAGCTATGAACGTAGATTTGGGAGGCAAGCTTTTCTTTAGAGCGAGAAGAGTTCCATCTTCTCTGTCGGCAGATTGGCTAACGCCGTGTACTCGGTTATTGAGCACTAATTTTCTCCTTTGCGACTCATTCTACGAGTGGCCTCTTCCGTTTCCACAAACGGCCATCAGACAGCGCTGCAGAGATTCCACCACGTAAAACGGCGCAACAGTCGCTGAAACGCAGAAAAACTCATACTGTCTGTATGTACACAGTTTAAGAGCGGATGTAAGGAATTTTGGTCCAAAAAATCGATTTTTCTAAAACATTATTTTCTTGACCTACACAGTGTAATCGACGTTGTGTGTGAATTGACGGCCACTTCCACCTTTTGTGACATTTGGGAAACCGGTTGCTTCAGCGGAAATGTTGTCAGTGTGAAGGCTATTTTCTTTCGATATCTTTGGCTAACATGTATATCTCTGGCTAGCATCTATATCTTTGCCTGAAAATTGTCTTGCATGTGGTTTACTTTCGTTTTGACGATATTAACACATATTAGTGGGTGCAACGTTGAATTCGCAAGCTTTTACGTGGAAGTCAAGATTTAAGCGTAATGGATGGTGGAAGAACTGTGTTTTGGAATCGGAGGTTTCGTGGAAATCGGTTTATCAACAAAAAAAGAGGAAGCAGCATCGAAACTTGGGACAGGAGAATTGAACAGGTGCGTGAAAGATATTGATATGGATTCCACTGGATTCAGATTTATTGATTTAGAGCTTCTCTGCCGGGCTATAATGTTTTCATGCTTGACTGTTGTTGAAGAAAGAAGAGTGGGAATAGCTTGTGGTTTTAAATTAATTTGTAATTCGTGTGGCTATGAATTTTCATTTTACTTCTCTAAAAAACTGACACTGGTACCTGAGAAAGAAGAGAGAAGAAAGAAGAGTGGGAATAGCTTGTGGTTTTAAATTAATTTGTAATTCGTGTGGCTATGAATTTTCATTTTACTTCTCTAAAAAAACTGACACTGGTACCTGAGCCGTGCACGGCTCGTGTTCATGCCATTCATTGTTTGTCATCTTCTGTTACGGTACCGCCGCCTCGTTTCCTTATCCCATTTACTGGCATCACTTCCTACCTTACTTGTCCGTGAGCGGCAGAAGCAGCGCATATCGATAAGTGCACTGTCGTACCGTCTCTGGAGCGACCGATGGTATTTCCAGGTGGTCGTGTGTCTGGCAGTCACTTGGGGACGGACCAGCAGTGCAGTCGGGGACGGAGCGCCGGTGAGGCGCCGACAGCCAGTGCTCGCTGACCGCTGCCGACACTCAAGGACTGTCCGACGGAGCGAGATTGGAGCGCGACGACCGTTGCTTGCTTGCTTGCTCGTTCGGTTGGTCGGCTCATCGTTTCCGGGCCTGGGCAGTCGGTCGGTTGGGTTGGAGCAGCAAGGAAGTCTCCGTCGCAAGTACTCTTGCTGGGGCCGCTGGCGGTGTGCACGTGCGGTTGGTGCTGCTTGCGAGTGCTACGAAGTTCGTCGTCGACTGATCTTGGACATGAAAGTTGAGTCCTCACTTAACCTACTATCGATCCTCAACTGTTTACATTTCTTCGTTTGATCCTGGTTGTCGCTTTTGGGACATTCCTGCGAGCAACAATGTGTGTGTATTCAAGTCGCCTAAGATTCCAGCAGTCTTTCTCTGGAATTTAACTTAACGTAATTTATTCCCTGTTACTGAAGTGGACCGGCGGTATCTTCTGCCTTGTGGTCATTGATGTTCCGGTTACCAGCCCTCGTCGTTGACGTAATTTACGGCTGTGTATTTTCCTCGTCGTGTTGTTGCTGTCCAACGTGGCGTGTAGTTCGACAGCTGAGGTGTTGTTGGTCGTTGTGGGCACCAATACTCTGTGTGTCGTTGTACTGAAATCTTGTGGTCGTTTTACTGGTTGCGTGAAGCGGAACTGATTTGTCGGTTGGGTTGCATTCAGATTAAGAAGTCGATTGACAGGCTGCCTGTCTCACCTAAACGGGCGGTAGTGTTACAATCCCAGGCCGACCCTTCGTAACTTCTGAGCACCGTTCCTTGTGTAGTAATTTCCCTGCTTGGGGTTTTAGTTATTTGGTTGATGTGTGGTCTTCAGCCGAGTATCAATATCTCTTAAATTAATGTTCTTGTCTTGCCCTTAAGGCATAAGATTGTTATGCTTTTGTATGGGGCCTTCAGCCGAATTTTGCATGAAAAGGTTTAAGATAAGGCCTTCTGCCTTTTGATTGAAACTTTTCTTATTGCTTAATGTGCGTCCTCCAACCAAGTTCCATTAAAATTAAGTTGCTAAGGCCTGTTTAGATAGAAGATTTTAAAAAATATATTTTTAGGTGAAACCTCCGGAAGAACTTTATATTTCAGTTTCTTTCTTAGGCCTTGTGTCTTGGATTTGGATTGTGGGCTTCAGCCGATCTAAAGTTAATCAAAGGAGGTCGATTAAAATTTTGAGTGTTTTGTATCTTCGTTGTAATATTGTATGTTGAGGGCAACTGACAGCAGCTTATTTTGGCCCGTTTCCACAATTTAATCCGCTCTATCCTACTAGCCCAGGCATTTCAGTACCTATGAAAGCAATTTTATGTTAGCATATGCTCTGAGATGCCTTGGACAGGGCAAGGAAGAACGTAATTTATTGTGTGGTTTCCTGAAAATGCCTCCACGTTGTGCAAGGTTTGAAAAAATAAGAAATGTCTGATGCTGTATGCGATTAAAAGAGTTAAAGGCCCGAATACCCTTTTTAAAAATAGAAATTGGTGAATCCTGCCTACTCGTCAAATGTGGGGTGTCTAGGAAACCTGCTTTCTCGGACCGCTATACAATTCAAGCAAATGATATTAATGAATTATATTACAATAGGAAATGATTCCAGTACTTAATATTGTATTTACATAGACGTTGCAGGCAAATAGCGACAGACAAAATTAGCAGTCTGTTCAGTGTTTACGATTCCTAAGTGGCTGGTCTTGAATTGCCTAATCCTGGCGGTGCTGCAGAAGTGGGCGGCGACTAGTCGCTTGTGTTCTCCTCGGACAGAGGCCGCTGCCGCTGCAGCTGCTTTCGCGTCGTCGTCCTAGAGAGCCGTGTGTCTGCGTCCTGTTGGCTGACGTCTGCTTCACAGCCCTCTCTGCCCTCTCGTTTTCGGGTGCCGTGCCGGCGCTTGAATTTACGCCGGAACAGAAATTGAATCGGTTCGGCATTTTCACTTGTTTATTGATAATCAGTTACGGTCACTTTGTTGTGAGATCTATCGTAAATGTGCTTAAACTAAACAAAAACAGTAAACAGCCCTATACACTACTGGCCATTAAAATTGCTACAGCACGAAGATGACGTGCTACAGAAGCGAAATTTAACCTACAGGAAGAAGATGCTGTGATATGCAAATGATTGCTCTGAAAAGCTATTCACGCAAGGTTGGCGCCGGTGGCGACACCTACAACGTGCTGACATGAGGAAAGTTTCCAACCGATTTCTCATAAACAAACAGCAGTTGACCGGCGTTGCCTAGTGAAACGTTGTTGTGATGCCTCGTGTAAGGAGGAAAAATACGTACCATCACGTTTCCGACTTTGATAAAGGTCGGATTGTAGCCTATCGCGATTGCGGTTTATCGTATCGCGACCCTGCTGCTCGCGTTGGTCGAGATCCAATGACTGTTAGCAGAACATGGAATCGGCGGGTTCAGGAGGGTAATACGGAACGCCGTGCTGGATCCAAACGGCTTCGTGTCACTAGCAGTCGAGATGACAGGCATCTTATCCGCATGGCTGTAACGGATCGTGCAGCCACGACTATCAGTCAACAGAAGGGGACGTTTCCAAGACAACAACCATCTTCACGAACAGTTCGACGACGTATGCAGCAGCTTGGACTTTCAGTTCGGAGACCACGGCTGCGGTTACCCTTGAAGCTACATCACAGACAGAAGCGTCTGCGACGGTGTACTCCACGACGAACCTGGGTGCACGAATGGCAAAACGTCATTTTTTTTCGGATGAATCCAGGTTCTGTTTACAGCAGCATGATGGTCGCATCCGTGTTTGCCGACATCGCGGTGAACGCACATTGGAAGCGTGTACTGGTCAACTCCATACTGGCGTATCACCCGGCGTGATGCTGTGGGGTGCCACTAGTTAGACGTCTCGGTCACCTCTTGTTCGTATTGACGGCACTTTGAAGAATGGACATTACATTTCAGATGTGTTACGACCCGTGGCTCTACCCTTCATTCCATCCCTGTGAAACCCTACATTTCAGCAGGATAATACACAACCGCATGCTACAAGTCCTGTACGGACCTTTCTGGATACAGAAAATGTTCGACTGCTGCCCTGGCCAGCACATTCTCCTGACCTCTCATCAATTGAAAACGTCTGGTCAATGGTGGCCGAGAAACTGGCTCGTCACAATACGCCAGTCACTACTCTTGATGAACTGTGGTATCGTGTTGAAGCTCCATGGGCAGCTGTACGTGTACACGCCATCCAAGCTGTGTTTGACTCAATTTCCAGGCGTATCAAGGGCGTTATTACGGCCAGAGGTGTCGTTCTGGGTACTTATTTCCCCGGATGTATGCACCCAAATTGCGTGAAAATGTAATCACATGTCAGTTCTAGTATAATATTCTTGAAAATCCCCACTTGATCGCTACGTCGGAGCTGCCGTGTCCCGTCGCTCGCGCGCCGACTGTAACAGCACGCTCAGACTCACTCATCTGGATAACCTGCCCTTGTTGCCGCAGTAACCGATCTACCAACTGCGCCAGACACTTGTTGCCTTACATATGCGTTGTCGACCGCAACGCCGTATACCGCCTGTATTTGAATACGCATGCATATAGAAGTTTTTTTTTTCCTCAATGTATATTTACACTTCGGATTTTATATTTGATTTCTGTAGGAGACAGACTCTTCAGAGTTAATAGTTGTTGCGAGCTAAATGTTGAGACACTTACGTAAACAAACACAGAAACCGCGGTGTGATATGGAACTTTGGAACGGTGTTGCTGCACGATGAGTTTTGATAACCGACAAAAAAAAAAAAAGGCGTATTTCAATAGTTTTCGAGATATGAGGCAATTGTTTCACATTGTTTGATGGATGAGAGAAGTTCATTCCTTAAAACGAAAAACAAAAAAAAGCCTAACGACAACTCGAAACAGACTACAAACAAGCTCTCGACACAATATATAAATCAATACCGTACGTAAATCACAGACGTGTCTAGAGCTATTTTGTAACGGCGCGGGCAGCAAAGTGCCGTTGCGAGTGCCGGCCGACGGTACTCCCAGCAAAGCCGGAATTCGTGATCTTCTCGCCAGGTGATGCCAGCCCAGCTAATCTGCACAGCCGCCGCGGACACGCGCAGAAGGGCTCAGCTCGGCTCGGCTCGGCTCGGCTCGGCGCAGTTGGGGCCCGCTTAATCCCGCGCGCGCCGCCTCTCAGTTGATTGCTGCCGGAGTAGCCGCGGCTCTGCGCAGCAGCCAGCGGGTGGGGCAGAGCTGTGGCCGCCGCCAGCTGTGCACACGTGGCGCCGCACTAAATGCCTTCCTACCTACTGGCCGGGACAACTAACGCACTCGGCACGCTCATTTAGTTTTAGTTTTCAAACTGCTATATTTTGATACATGTTATTCCTTTTTAGCTTGTGTAGTAAATGAACACAACACACATCAATACATACTTGTTCCGGCGCTACGAATGCATGTTAAGAGTGACGCAAAGTCTCTGACACACTGTACACATAGTCGCGGGCCGCCCGGGGTGGCCGAGCGGTTCTAGTCGCTTCAGTCTGGAACCGCGCGACCGCTACGGTCGCAGGTTCGAATCCTGCCTCGGGCATGGATGTGTGTGCTGTCCTTACGTTAGTTAGGTTTAAGTAGTTCTAAGTTCTAGGGGACTGATGACCTCAGATGTTAACTCCCATAGTACTCAGAGCCATTTGAATTTTAACATAGTCGCGGAGCTCGTTCTGTATTCTCAGTACCAACTGCTCAAACAGGAGAGCAATCCTACGTTCCAGGTTACTTGACACTCATCTCTTTCGCACACGAGGTGCGTTCCATAAGTAATGCAACACATTTTTGTCTTAAAGTCCGTTGCTTTCCTACTCTTTTGGCTACCAAACCCTATTTTTCAACATACTCTCTCCTTACTGGGAGGGGAGGGGGGGGGGGGGCACGTATGCCCGCGTGGTACCACTCTATTCGTCGACGTCTTCCTGCATCAACCTCCGCGTCATCCACGTGCCCTCCCCACAGAGTTCATCTTCCATTGGGCCAAATAGATGATGTTGAGTGGGACTTAAATATAGTTAGATAAATTAGTGAAGTGAATGTGAAGTAGAAATTAGAAAATAAATGAAAAACTTAGTGTAGAAGAATTACACACTGGCGAACAGTGGACAGAGCAACAGTGGCAACGGCTGGCGCTTGCAAGTCAGCACGTCCAAGAAAAGCCATCGCCCTCCCCACATAAGCGGACACTGTCCATTCAGCCGTCAGAGCATCGCCCGACTGGCTGACGTGTTTCTCAATTGTCACACCAAAGGCCCTCGCTTACATTCCAAGAGCCAATGATCAACGTTAAGACGATTCTTCGATAAGCTTTTCACCATGACAGAAGAGGCAATGACTGTGAAGTCGTTCACCTCCAGTGAAATGAAGTGAATAAATACGCGAGACGCAGTGGGCCCGACAGGAGTACTAGTTTTCAGTTCAGTTTCGGTGCTGAAGACCGTCATGCAGGAAGAGACTGCATCGTACACAGAAGCACCATGTCCGCCGCTGTAATGGAATAGCAAGCAGCAGCTTCGCCGCCAGAAGACAGACGTTCGAAGGTATTTGAAGGCTGATTTTTACGTACTCAGGTCACTCGTGAGGACGGGAAGGAGACGGCCTCACATCAGCAGTCACCTGTGAGCTGGTGATGAAGATCTGTGAGCCGAAGACTCGCAAGCTGGAGTCCGTTGTTCGAGTCCGGGACACTGGCCTTCCCCCGCCGTGCCGCTCCGCTGTCCGACGCACAACACTGACATACGCGGCCGCATAGAGAAGAGAAACACTGGGACGCCACATTCAAGGTATCACCGTCCGATTCACGACTTCATTCTCAATAATTCAACGGGCCGCTTCACGATGCGCCTCTCCAGTCAACTGGGCGACACGGCGACACGAGACACACACCGCCACGCGTAATCAGACGCCGCCGCCCACGCAGCAGAAGGCTTCGCAAACGACACAGCTGCCGCTCTCCCACCCAGAACAATCCAGTAAGGAAACCATTGTACAAATCTCTCAATAAAAGTTATCATATGTAAAAATGCTGTTTCATTCTACTTCATACCCGAGCCAAGGAAGAAACTACCCTACCCACGTGTTATAAGAGAGAAAACGTAATTTATTTAGTGTTTTTCACCCTGACAGAATGCTTTAGAATCAAATGCTCTTTGCAGTAATGCTCATCCTGGCAAGTGACTAGCATCAAAAGAGGACCCCACTTACATTGGAGAGCGAAAGGAACGCGATCTGGTGTGTAGAGTGGATGAGGAAGAACAGTTCAGTGAAGTTTTGTGAGCTCCTGTTCGGTGTGCAGACTTGTTTCGGGCCTTCATTGTCAGCCATCGATCACCTCGAACGAGAGTGTCCGGACGTTCCACCACTGCAGGAGTCACAGCTATGTGCGTGCAGCCGGCCGGCACGCGGGAGATGAGTCAGGTTTGCGTGACACTACTGCAGTACTGGCAACACGATTCGCCCATTTCTCTGCTCTGGAACCGGAAGGCTACGCTGGCGGCAGCTTAGCTACCAGAAGGGTCACCCAAGCCGGACAGGCCAAAGGGGAGTAGCCTGGACAATGTGTATCCCACGACGACCGATCGCTCCCCATTTCTTATCCGAAACCTGTTCTCACCGTGTCCTTTTCCTGTCATCTCCTGTTACAGGCCGTGCGGTGTAGGGCGCCTTGCAGCGGTTCGGGCGGCTCCCCCCTTCCGATGTTCGAGTCCTCCCTCGGGAATGAGTGTGTATGTGCTGTCCTTAGCGTAAGTTAATTTAATTTACGTTAAGTAGTGTGTAAACCCAGGAACTGATGACCTCAGAAGTCTGGTACCATAAAACTTACCACAACATACAGTCCTGTTGTATGTATAAGACCTCAATGGCAGCGTCAGCGGAGAAAGAGTCTTTCCGAACGGTGAAGCTGGCAGAAGAGGCACATTTTCTCTTTGGGTACAAGAAGAATACAAGTAGTGACTCTACCCCATAGCGGCGGCTACAGACAACGTCTGACTCATACTGAGCGGCTGACTTTAGGCTGCCTATGCGGAAAGTAACGGGAAACTACCACATTACATTCCCAAGCAGTACATGGTATGTCTCTCCATGTGACAGCTTCATCTCATTTGGATCTCCGAGAGGGGAACACATTGAGAACAGACATATTTGAAAGGAAGAAAGGGACAGTGAAGGAAGGAAAGATAAGGATTGGAACATGGAATGTGAGGACACTTCTGCAAGCAGGAAAGCTAGAGAATGCAAAACAGGAGATGGAAAGGAACAGATTAGATGCCATCGATTTGTGTGAAATGAGATGGGGAGAGAATGGGGGGATAGAAAGTGGAAATTATCAAGAGTAGTGAAAACGGAGTAGGAATATTGATAGGGCAAAAGCTGAAAAATACGGTAATGAAGGTACAGTACATTGATGGAAGACTGATGATGATACAACTGAAGGGTAGTTCAAAGATTCGGTGTTAATACACTCCTGGAAATGGAAAAAAGAAAACATTGACACCGGTGTGTCAGACCCACCATACTTGCTCTGGACACTGCGAGACGGCTGTACAAGCAATGATCACACGCACGGCACAGCGCACACACCAGGAACCGCGGTGTTGGCCGTTGAATGGCGCTAGCTGCGCAGCATTTGTGCACCGCCGCCGTCAGTGTCAGCCAGTTTGCCGTGGCATACGGAGCTCCATCGCAGTCATTAACACTGGTAGCATGCAGCGACAGCGTGGACGTGAACCGTATGTGCAGTTGACAGACTTTGAGCGAGGGCGTATAGCGGGCATGCGGGAGGCCGGGTGGACGTACTGCCGAATTGCTCAACACGTGGGGCGTGAGGTCTCCACAGTACATCGATGATGTCGCCAGTGGTCGGCGGAAGGTGCACGTGCCCGTCGACCTGGGACCGGACCGCAGCGACGCACGGATGCACGCCAAGACCGTAGGATCGTACGCAGTGCCGTAGGGGACCGCACCGCCACTTCCCAGCAAATTAGGGACACTGTTGCTCCTGCGGTATCGGCGAGGACCATTCGCAACCGTCTCCATAAAGCTGGGCTACGGCACCGCACACCGTTAGGCCGTCTGCCGCTCACGCCCCAACATCGTGCAGCCCGCCTCCAGTGGTGTCGCGACAGGCGTGAATGGAGGGACGAATGGAGACGTGTCGTCTTCAGCGATGAGAGTCGCTTCTGCCTTGGTGACAATGATGGTCGTATGCGTGTTTGGCGCCGTGTAGGTGAGCGCTACAATCAGGACTGCATACGACCGAGGCACACAGGGCCAACACCCGGCATCATGGTGTGGGGAGCGATCTCCTACACTGGCCGTACACCTCTGGTAATCGTCGAGGGGACACTGAATAGTGCACGGTACATCCAAACCGTCATCGAACCCATCGTTCTACCATTCCTAGACCGGCAAGGGAACTTGCTTTTCCAACAGGACAATGCACGTCCGCATGTATCCCGTGCCACCCAACTTGCTCTAGAAGGTGTAAGTCAACTACCCTGGCCAGCAAGATCTCCGGATGTGTCCCCCATTGAGCATGTTTGGGACTGGATGAAGCGTCGTCTCACGCGGTCTGCACTTCCAGCACGAACGCTGGTCCAACTGAGGCGCCAGGTGGAAATGGCATGGCAAGCCGTTCCACAGGACTACATCCAGCATCTCTACGATCGTCTCCATGGGAGAATAGCAGCCTGCATTGTTGCGAAAGGTGGATATACACTGTACTATTGCCGACATTGTGCATGCTCTGTTGCCTGTGTCTATGTGCCTGTGGTTCTGTCAGTGTGATCATGTGATGTATCAGACCCTAGGAATGTGTCAATAAAGTTTCCCCTTCCTGGGACAATGAATTCACGGTGTTCTTATTTCAATTTCCAGGAGTGTACAAGTATATATGCCAAACAGCCAGCACAGAGATGAGGAAGTGGAAGAATATTATGAGAAAATACAAGAACTCATCGAGAAACAAAATAGAAATGCCTGCATTATCATCATGGGGGACTGGAATGCAGTGGTGGGTGAAAGAAGAGATCAAGATACAGTAGGAAAATTTGGATAAGAAATAAGAAATGAAGTGAACAACTAATTAGTTTATGTAAAGAAAATTCATTAGCACTGGGTAACATATTATTTGAACACCACAAAAGGAGGCGATAAACACGGATATCAAATTTGAATAGGGAAATATATCAGTTGGACTACATTCTGATAAAAAAAAAGGTTTAGGAACTGTTTGAAGAATGCCAAAGCTTATCCAGCAACAGATAGAAATTCAGACTACAACCTAGTAGTGGGAGAAATACAAGCGAAGTCGAAAAAATTTTGGAGAGGTGAAGCAAAAGAAAGACTAAACATAGAAAGACTCAATTAGATAGGAAAGGCATCAGATATGGAAAACAGATTTATGGAACAACGGGATAGAGATAGTGTTGATGAAAGTGTTAATGACAAATGGATAAAAATGAGGGAAGGACTCATGTACTCTGCCAAAGAAGTATTAGGAATTAGAGTATCCCAAAGTACCACGAAAAAATGGATAACAGAAAACATGTTGGGAAAGATGGAAGAGAGGAGAAAGTGGAAAAACGTAGAAACTGAAGAAGGCAAAAAGAGGCACTGAATAATGAAGTAAGAAGAGAAACTGAAGAAGCAAGGGCAAAATGCATGAAACAGAAATGCGAACAAAGAGAGAAAATGGAAAAAGAGGAGAAATATGAAATGATGTATAGACTGACTAGTGAGATGATTTTTGAACGTAAAAGAAAGGGGAATAACATGGAAATAGAAAGAACGGATGGTACTCCAACAGGAGAACCACAGGAGATTTTGAACAGATGGCAAGAACACATTGAATTTCTGTATAAGAGGAATGAAATTCAAAGGGAAAATAAGGTTGAAGAGGAGGAATATGTGCCACAAGATGGAACGGGATTCACCATCTTGAAGCATAAGCAGAAAAGGCGCTGAAGGAGATGAAGAATAGGAAGGCATGTGGAATTGATGATTTGCCAGCACAACTGTTGAAGAGACTGGGAAACAAGGCAAGAAAAGAAAAGCCTACTTCTGTAACGAGACATATGACAAAGGGGAATGGCCTGAGGACTATCTTGCAACAGTTATGATAGCAAAAGAGAAAACGAGAAACACTAAAAAATGTGAAGAGCATAGGACCATCAGTCTAATTTTTCATGCAGCTGAGAGTGCTGAATAGAAGGCTATATGGCAAGCTGGATAGAGGGTGTAACGTCCCCCTCACTTATCGACCTTAATGACAGTGAAAAATTAAACCGCGTGTACCTAATGGGAATTTGGGAAAAGCAATCGTCACCGAAGTTAATCTGTCGGTAAAGAGAGAGGAAAGGGTTACATCCAAATGAAAGGAAAAATTCAAATGAAATTGATGGAAATTAATTTTGAGAAAAGGGTAAAATTAATAAAGAAAGTAAATGTGCGGTTGTCACGTTAACAATTAATTGGCGTTAATTAGATATTTGAGATTTGGAGAAAATTACGGTCGCCAGTCCTGTGGACAACTACTCTAATAACTGAAAAAGAAAGGTTGTTGCACATACAATTAGCACTAAAAGCGTGGCAACTGAAGGTTGACACGTGTTGTGTGAAAACTGAAAGTTTGTCAGAAGTAAAAAATTTCGCTACACTCTGACTTAATTTAGCAAAAGAATTAATACAACCGGAAAACTGAAAGTTAATTTAGTGACTGAAATTAATAATGAGCTTTGTTTCTGAAGCACTTCGAAATACAATAAAATAAGGTTAGTCTTGGGTTACCTCAACAATCATTTCAAAAGCTACTTTAATCTACGCAATTTAGAAATAAGAGATTTAACTTTGAACTTAAATTAAATGATTCTGAACAATTAACAATAGTAAAATTTAGTACGTACCAAGCTGAGTTGCAGTCACAGGTAAGCTAAAATATGCTAACAAAACTCGCACTCTTAATTTATGCTTGTGTAATCTAAATATTGTAGACAGCTATGAATACCTTAACTGAACTTTGAAATTAATGCAGTGAAATGGAATGATATTACTTTAATGATGACGTATGAATTTAAACGGCACTCGGGTTCATTCCGGAAAAGGAAGGGACCCTGCTTGGTAATGTGGTAATGCAATTGGGACAATGACCAACAAAGGTTCATGCTACGTTGCTGTAATTTTGTGATTTGAACAGTTTGAAAAGCTGAGGTCTGCCATACAGTTCTAAAACTTTACGTGCTTCCAGTCTTCCTTGTTGGTTGATTGAAGGTTTTACGTCGTCGATCGACGAGGTGGCGACATTCACTCATTGTCGGCCGTCTCTGTTGCAAAAGCAATTCCATGCTGCCAAACCCGGAAAGTGCAGCAACTCGCGGGAGCGTCACACAAAACACCTGCTCCACTGCACTACTCCAACCAGACTCTCTGTCTGCCCGCGCTCCACGCTACAGAGTTAACATTACCAAAGATCCTAAACACTTTGGTTCTACACACTACCTATCGATGTATTCGTCCGATAGCATAGTTTTCCCTAGGTCGGAACCAGCGTATAAAAACAAATATTAATCACAAAACAAACCCACATAAATGCATAAATATATATATACAAACAGTAAAACAATTACAATATATAAAGACACAGAAATGTCATATCTTCATGTAACAAAATAAGGAAAAAAAATTATAGTGCAGCAGATGGAAATAGGAGGATATGCTTTTCCGGCGTTACGCGTGCCCCACATTGTCTGAGGATGTTCGTGTAACCTAAACAGATTCATAAAATATTCAAAAATAAAAAAAAATAAAAAAAACCCAGAGGAAATGGATATGCTCAAAACATCAACAAAATTTAGCATTCGTCTAATTAACCATAAACCAATTTTTAGACCATAATAATAGAGTGGAGACACTCCTAGTCTTATTCCACTCTGTAACCTTACACAAAAGAAAACAGGTTGACAACATATTAAAATTCATAGAAAACATAGAAAATGGTTTAGCTATTCTAAAATCATCAAAATTCCTAACAGTATAAAGAAATGGAACACTAATTACAAAATTAATCATAGTATATGGTCATAAAAACAGGTAGATCAAAATACGCAAATTAATAATTAATCACATAGAATACACATTTTTATATAACCTTTTCATAAGTAATATTCTCGTCATGAGAGTCAACTTAACGCTAAACAAGAAAATAATACACAGCAGATCGAAAAAAACATAAATATTGACAGCAGAATTCTTTCACTTCAGCTGTCCGGGAAGAAAAACAACTCCGCCTTCCGTACCCGCAAGTACAAAGAATGCCGACAGCGGCTAAAGAGTCGACAGCGGCTCCGCCTCGCCAGTATTGTTGTGACCGCCTGTGCGGCACGCTTGATCTCACTCGCCTGTGTAACGGCATTTCCAGAACGTCCGTTTCACTGAATTCTTTCGAAAAAACTCACTCCCGAGTAATCTCAAGGAGTCCATTAACACTATCACAGTGGATAACTCAACACTGTCCATCATCACACTCATGTACTAGCCTGTAACTTAAAACTTGTTGATTGTTGTTGTTAATCAATTCCTCTTAAAACATTTAGTCAAAATTAATTACTTATTAATTACAACTTCGTTAATGTCCTCTTGGTCAGGCAAAAGCATGGCAATCTGGCAAATCGTTTAAATCTTACTCTCTATATTTACATACTGTATAAATTACCCATTGTGTGGTATTAATCAATCCTATGTTGGTACAATTTCAAGTCTACAATGTTCTGTATACCTAATAGTTTTCCAGAGCTTGGATACTCTAAGCAATAACTTGAATTAAATGATTCTGAATAATTAACAATAGTAAAATTTAGTACGTACCAAGCTGAGCTGCAGTCACAGGTAAGCTAAAATATGCTAACAAAACTCGCACTCTTAATTTATGCTTGTGTAATCTAAATATTGTAGACAGCTATGAATACCTTAACTGAACTTTGAAATTAATGCAGTAAAATGGAATGATATTACTTTAATGATGGCGTATGAATTTCAACGACACTCTGGTTCACTCCGGAAAAGGAAGGGACCCTGCTTGGTAATGTGGTAATGCAATTGGGACAATGAGCAACAAAGGTTCATGCTACGTTGATGTAATTTTGTGATTTGAACAGTTTGAAAGTAACTGCCATACAGTTCTAAAACTTTACGTGCTTCCAGTCTTCCTTGTTGGTTGATTGAAGGTTTTAAGTCGTCGATCGACGAGGTGGCGACATTCACTCATTGTCGGCCGTCTCTGTTGCAAAAGCTGGATGTTGGCGCGCCTTCTTCTCGACACAGTCACCAGGCGAAACGAGCTCTTGATGTGCGCCAGCTAATGCTTCCCGTCCGCGACACCGTGTCAGAAACTATCATAGCAATTCGAGCGCAATTCCATGCTGCCAAACCCGGAAAGTGCAGCAACTCGCGGGAGCGTCACACAAGACACCTGCTCCACTGCACTACTCCAGTCAGACTCTCTCTCTGCCCGCGCTCCACGCTACAGAGTTAACATTACCAAATATCCTAAACACTTTGGTTCTACACACGACTTATCGATGTATTCGTCCGATAGCATAGTTTTCCCTAGGCCAGAACCAGCGTATAAAGACAAATATTATGCACAAAACAAACCAACATAAATGCATATAAACAGTAAAACAAGTACAGTATATAAAGACACAGAAATGTCATATCTTCATGTGACAAAATAAGGAAAAAAATTTATAGCGCAGCAGATGGAAATAGGAGAATTTGGAAGAGGAAAAGGAATAAGAGATGCTATTGGCCTGTTAAGAACTATGGGGCAAAGATAAATGGAAAAAGGTAGAGAAATCTTTACTGTTTTATAGATTTAGAAAAGGCTTTTGACAGAGTTCACTGTAATAAGCTGATGGATATTTTGAGCAGGAAAGGAGTAGATTGGAAAGAGAGACGACTGATACAGAATCTATATTTACACCAGAAAGTAAGGATAAGAACTGGAAATGAAATGTCAGAAGGAAGCATCAATGGACGAGCTGTTAGACAAGGTTGTTGCCTTTCCCCACTGTTGTTTAATGCATACCTTGAAGGCTTAGATGGTAAAAAGAGGAATATGTATTGGTGGAAAGAGATTTGAATGTATAAGATTTGCTGATGACATGGTATTAGTGGCAGAAAGTGGGCGGACAGTGAATAAGATGCTGAAAGATCTGACTGAAGCTTGTGTGGAATATGGGATGCAAATAAACACAGCAAAAACAAAGAGTATGGTCGTCAGTACAAGTCACAGACCATCCGACATTAAAGTAGGACAATCTACCATTAGCCAAGTGAGTGCATTTAAATATCTTGGAAGCACAATAACTGAAGATGATGTTACCAGGAGGTGAAAACTCGAATTTCCATAGTGCAGGGGGCATTCAACAGAAAGAGGACACTCTTATGTGGCAAATTAGATAAATGTCTAAGGAAAAGGCTTGCCAAATGTTTTGTCTGGAGTGTGGCAATATATGGGTCAGAAACATGGACGCTGAGAGGACGAAAAAAGGTTAGAAGCATTTGAGATGTGGGTGTGGAGGAGAATGGAGAGAATAAGCTGGATGGAAAGACTGAGTAATGAAAGAGTATTGGAAAGAGTTGGTGAGAGAATATGTTTGCTGAAGGTTGTAAGAGAAAGGAAAAATAACTGGTTGGGGCATTAATTGAGAAGGGAGTGCTTGCTAGTAGATGCTTTGGGAGGACTGGTTTGTGGGAGAAGACTGAGAGGAAGAAGGAGATACAAGATGATAGACGACATAAAGGGAAGAGGAAATTATGCAGACCTGAAGAGGATGGCAGAAGGCCGACAGCCTGGAGAACTACCATGTGAGAACCTGCCTTTTGGTAGAACACTTATGATGACGGTGATGGTGATAATGATGAGGTCTCCGTAGGCATTCTGCAAGTGCCTTTGAATACCTGCTATGCTCTTCTTCTCTGCCGAAAGAAACTCGATCACACGTCTCTGCTTGGAACACATCTCAGTTACCGACGCCATTTTTTTGGCAACGTATCGCACCACCACCAATGGGAATTTCGTGAAACAATTGAGGCTGAAGTGGAATAATCCACAATGTATCACAACAAATCCTGCATCTTTTCAACAATAAATACCGGAGAAATGAGAAACAATTGATATTTTAGGGAGTACCTAATGTTTGTATTCCTCTTTATTTTAATTCGAAATGTAAAGACAGCGTATTTCGCCCGAAACCAGTCGTAACGCATATAACGTGACCTTTACTCCACAAAAATAAAAGATGGTCACTAAATTCTCGACACAATGCTTAGTAAGGGTGACCCAGGAGAATGGTCAGCTTTCAAGGATATGACTGGAACGATTATTCCAACCAAAAAAATCTAGGAGACATGGATCTATATTAAGAGTTGTCAACACTACTTCATCTTCGATACTGTGAAACAAATCTCTTCCGCTGCATGCTCTTCGCTGTCCATGCTTTGGGAGCACGTAGTGTGGACCAAAACCAGAAAAAATTGGATAGTGAGCATAGGCTCCGAAAAGTGTATCCTTTTGAACTACGAGCATTTCTTCACTAGAGGAGATGTATTGCACAGTGGCGAAGATGAGCAAGTACTCAGAGCTCTACCACCTCGCAAAGTACGGAAAGCAAAGACTTGCAGTGAAAGAGATTCTTTAAGAAAATAGCTGTTAAGGTATATATTTTAGATTCCACACTTACTAGATTTCTTTGTTTCGAATAGACGTTCCTGGCACATACCTCATTATTCACAATGCCTATGTATACACAGGGTGGTCCATTGATCGTGACCGGGCCAAATATCTCACGAAATAAGCGTCAAACGAAAACACTACAAAGAATGAAACGTGTCTAGCTCGAAGGGGGAAACCAGATGGCTCTATGGTAGGCCCGCTAAATGGCGCTGCCATAGGTAAAACGGATATCAACTGCGTTTTTTTAAAATACGAACCCCCATTTTTTATTACATATTCGTGTAGTACGTAAATAAATATGAATGTCTTGTTGTTGTTGTTGTCTTCAGTCCTGAGACTGGTTTGATGCAGCTCTCCATGCTACTCTATCCTGTGCAAGCTGCTTCATCTCCCAGTACGTACTGCAACCTACATCCTTCTGAATCTGCTTAGTGTACTCATCTCTCGGTCTCCCTCTACGATTTTTACCCTCCACGCTGCCCTCCAATGCTAAATTTGTGATCCCTTGATGCCTCAAAACATGTCCTACCAACCGATCCCTTCTTCTAGTCAAGTTGTGCCACAAACTTCTCTTCTCCCCAATCCTATTCAATACCTCCTCATTAGTTACGTGATCTATCCACCGTATCTTCAGTATTCTTCTGTAGCACCACATTTCGAAAGCTTCTATTCTCTTCTTGTCCAAACTAGTTATCGTCCATGTTTCACTTCCATATATGGCTACACTCCAAACAAATACTTTCAGAAACGACTTCCTGATACATAAATCTATATTCGATGTTAACAAATTTCTCTTCTTCAGAAACGCTTTCCTTGCCATTGCCAGTCTACATTTTATATCCTCTCTACTTCGACCATCATCAGTTATTTTACTTCCTAAATAGCAAAACTCCTTTACTACTTTAAGTGTCTCATTTCCTAATCTAATTCCCTCAGCATCACCCGATTTAATTTGACTACATTCCATTATCCTCGTTTTGCTTTTGTTAATGTACATCTTATATCCTCCTTTCAAGACACTGTCCATTCCGTTCAACTGCTCTTCCAAGTCCTTTGCCGTCTCTGCAGAATTACAATGTCATCGGCGAACCTCAAAGTTTTTACTTCGTCTCCATGAATTTTAATACCTACTCCAAATTTTTCTTTTGTTTCCTTTACTGCTTGCTCAATATACAGATTGAATAACATCGGGGAGAGGCTACAACCCTGTCTCACTCCTTTCCCAACCACTGCTTCCCTTTCATGCCCCTCGACTCTTATTACTGCCATCTGGTTTCTGTACAAATTATAAATAGCCTTTCGCTCCCTGTATTTTACCCCTGCCACCTTTAGAATTTGAAAAAGAGTATTCCAGTCAACATTGTCAAAAGCTTTCTCTAAGTCTACAAATGCTAGAAACGTAGGTTTGCCTTTTCTTAATCTTTCTTCTAAGATAAGTCGTAAGGTCAGTATTGCCTCACGTGTTCCAACATTTCGGCGGAATCCAAACTGATCCTCCCCGAGGTCTGCATCTACCAGTTTTTCCATTCGTCTGTAAAGAATTCGCGTTAGTATTTAGCAGCCGTGGCTTATTAAACTGATAGTTCGGTAATTTTCACATCTGTCAGCAGCTGCTTTCTTTGGGATTGGAATTATTATATTCTTCTTGAAGTCTGAGGGTATTTCGCCTGCCTCATACATCTTGCTCACCAGCTGGTAGAGTTTTGTCATGACTGGCTCTCCCAAGGCCGTCAGTAGTTCTAATGGAATGTTGTCTACTCCGGGGGCCTTGTTTCGACTCAGGTCTTTCAGTGCTCTGTCAAACTCTTCACGCAGTATCGTATCTCCCATTTCGTCTGCATCTACATCCTCTTCTATTTCCATAATATTGTCCTCAAGTACATCGCCCTTGTATAAACCTTCTATATACTCCTTCCACCTTTCTGCCTTCCCTTCTTTGCTTAGAACTGGGCTGCCATCTGAGCTCTTGATGTTCATACAAGTGGTTCTCTTATCTCCAAAGGTCTCTTTAATTTTCCTGTAGGCAGTATCTATCTTACCCCTAGTGAGATAAGCTTCTACATCCTTACATTTGTCCTCTAGCCATCCCTGTTTAGCCATTTTGCACTTCCTGTCGATCTCATTTTTGAGACGTTTGTATTCCTTTTTGCCTGCTTCATTTACTGCATTTTTATATTTTCTCCTTTCATCAATTAAATTCAATATTTCTTCTGTTACCCAAGGATTTCTAGCAGCCCTCGTCTTTGTACCTACTTTATCCTCTGCTGCCTTCACTACTACATCCCTCAGAGCTACCCATTCTTCTTCTACTGTATTTCTTTCCCCTATTCCTGTCAATTGTTCCCTTATGCTCTCTCTGAAACTCTGTACAACCTCTGGTTCTTTCAGTTTATCCAGGTCCCATCTCCTTAATTTCCCACATTTTTGCAGTTTCTTCAGTTTTAATGTACAGGTCATAACCAATAGATTGTGGTCAGAGTCCACATCTGCCCCTGGAAATGTCTTACAACTTAAAACCTGGTTCCTAAATCTCTGTCTTACCATTATATAATCTATCTGATACCTTTTAGTATCTCCAGGGTTCTTCCACGTATACAACCTTCTTTCATGATTCTTAAACCAAGTGTTAGCTATGATTAAGTTGTGCTCTGTGCAAAATTCTACTAGGCGGCTTCCTCTTTCATTTCTTAGCCCCAATCCATATTCACCTACTATGTTTCCTTCTCTCCCTTTTCCTACACTCGAATTCCAGTCACCCATTACTATTAAATTTTCGTCTCCCTTCACTATCTGAATAATTTCTTTTATTTCATCGTACATTTCTTCAATTTCTTCATCATCTGCAGAGCTAGTTGGCATATAAACTTGTACTACTGTAGTAGGTGTGGGCTTCGTATCTATCTTGGCCACAATAATGCGTTCACTATGCTGTTTGTAGTAGCTTACCCGCATTCCTATTTTCCTATTCATTATTAAACCTACTCCTGCATTACCCCTATTTGATTTTGTGTTTATAACCCTGTAGTCACCTGACCAGAAGTCTTGTTCCTCCTGCCACCGAACTTCACTAATTCCCACTATATCTAACTTTAACCTATCCATTTCCCTTTTTAAATTTTCTAACCTACCTGCCCGATTAAGGGATCTGACATTCCACGCTCCGATCCGTAGAACGCCAGTTTTCTTTCTCCTGATAACGACATCCTCCTGAGTAGTCCCCGCCCGGAGATCCGAATGGGGGACTATTTTACCTCCGGAATATTTTACCCAAGAGGATGCCATCATCATTTAATCATACAGTAAAGCTGCATGTCCTCGGGAAAAATTACGGCTGTAGTCTCCCCTTGCTTTCAGCCGTTCGCAGTACCAGCACAGCAAGGCCGTTTTGGTTAATGTTGCAAGGCCAGATCAGTCAATCATCCAGACTGTTGCCCCTGCAACTACTGAAAAGGCTGCTGCCCCTCTTCAGGAACCACACGTTTGTCTGGCCTCTCAACAGATACCCCTCCGTTGTGGTTGCACCTACGGTACGGCCATCTGTATCGCTGAGGCACGCAAGCCTCCCCACCAACGGCAAGGTCCATGGTTCATGGGGGGGATGAATGTCTTAGCTGGATCAATTTTTTCGCATTGTGATAGATGGCGCTGTAACAGTCACAAACACATGGCTCACAATTTTATAATTCTCGGAAGTTATTTGAACGATGGCAAATATCCTTCAACAATCCGGGGCCGTCAGATCCGGTGAACGTGCGCGCCATGGTATGTTGCTTCGACGACCAATCCACCTGTCATGAAATATGTTATGCAATACCGCTTCAACCGCACGCAAATTATGTGCCGGACATCCATCATGTTGGAAGTACATCGCCATTCTGTCATTCGTTGAAACATCTTGTAGTAACATTGGTAGAACATTGCGTAGGAAATCAGGACACATTGCACCATTTAGACTGACGTTGATAAAATGGGGGGCCAATTATCCATGCTACCCATAATACCACACCATACATTAACCCGCCAAGGTCGCTGATGTTCGACTTGTCGCAGCCATCTTGGATTTGCCGTTGCCCAATACTGCATATTAAGCCGGTTTACGTTACCGCTGTGGGTGAATGACGCTTCGTCGCTGAATAGAACGCGTGCAAAAAATCTGTCATCGTCCAGTAATCTCTCTTGTGCCCAGCGACAGAACTGTACACGATGTTCAAAGTCGTCGCCATGCAATTCCTGGTGCATAGAAATATGGTACGGGTGTAATCGAAGTTGATGTAGCATTCTCAGCACCGACGTTTTTGAGATTCCCGATTCTCGCGCAATTTTTCTGCTACTGATGTGCGGTTAGCCACGATAGCAGCTGAAACACCTACTTGGGCATCATCATTTGTGGCTGACGTTTCACATATGGCTGAACACTTTCTGTTACCTTAAGTAACGTAACTATCCAGCGAACGGTCCGGACACTTGGATGATGTCGGGCAGGATACCAAGCAGCATACATAGCACACGCCCGTTGGGCATTTTGATCACAATAGCCATACATCAACACGATATCGACCTTTTCCCCAATTGGTAAACGGTCGATTTTAACACAGGTAATGTATCAAGAAGCAAATACCGTCCGCACTGACGGAATGTTACGTGATACCACGTAGTTATATGTTTGTGACTATCACAGCCCCATCTATCACAAAGCGAAAAACGTGGTCCAACGAAAACACTCATATTTCTTTACGTACTACACGAATATGTAATAAAAAATGAGGGTTCCTATTTTAAGAAAAGCAGTTGATATTCGTTTGACCTATGTCAGCGCCATCTAGCGGGCCAGCCATAGCGCCATCTGGTTTCCTCCTTCAAGCTAGACGAGTTTCGTTCTTTGTAGTTTTTTCGTTCGATGCTTATTTCGTGAGATATTTGGCCCTGTCAATATCAATGGACCACCCTGTATATTGAGGTGAAAAGTCATGGGACAGTGATATTCAAAAATACAGATGACGGTAGTATCGCATATACTACAATACTGCCTATTAAAATTGCTACACCAAGAACAAATGCAGATGATAAGCGAGTATTCATTGGATAAATATACACTCCTGGAAATTGAAATAAGAACAACGTGAATTCATTGTCCCAAGAAGGGGAAACTTTATTGACCCATTCCTGGGGTCAGATACATCACATGATCACACTGACAGAACCACAGGCACATAGACACAGGCAACAGAGCATGCACAATATCGGCACTAGTACAGTGTATATCCACCTTTCGCAGCAATGCAGGCTGCTATTGTAGAGACGCTGGATGTAGTCCTGTGGAACGGCTTGCCATGCCATTTCCACCTGGCGCCTCAGTTGGACCAGCGTTCGTGCTGGACGTGCAGACCGCGTGAGACGACGCTTCATCCAGTCCCAAACATGCTCAATGGGGGACAGATCCGGAGATCTTGCTGGCCAGGGTAGTTGACTTACACCTTCAAGAGCACGTTGGGTGGCACGGGATACATGCGGACGTGCATTGTCCTGTTGGAACAGCAAGTTCCCTTGCCGGTCTAGGAACGGTAGAACGATGGGTTCGATGACGGTTTGGATGTACCGCGCACTATTCAGTGTCCCCTCGACGATCACCAGAGGTGTACGGCCAGTGTAGGAGATCGCTCCCCACACCACGATGCCGGGTGTTGGCCCTGTGTGCCTCGGTCGTATGCAGTCCTGATTGTGGCGCTCACCTGCACGGCGCCAAACACGCATACGACCATCATTGTCACCAAGGCAGAAGCGACTCTCATCGCTGAAGACGACACGTCTCCATTCGTCCCTCCATTCACGCCTGTCGCGACACCACTGGAGGCGGGCTGCACGATGTTGGGGCGTGAGCGGCAGACGGCCTAACGGTGTGCGGGACCGTAGCCCAGCTTCATGGAGACGGTTGCGAATGGTCCTCGCCGATACCGCAGGAGCAACAGTGTCCCTAATTTGCTGGGAAGTGGCGGTGCGGTCCCCTACGGCACTGCGTACGATCCTACGGTCTTGGCGTGCATCCGTGCGTCGCTGCGGTCCGGTCCCAGGTCGACGGGCACGTGCACCTTCCGCCGACCACTGGCGACAACATCGATGTACTGTGGAGACCTCACGCCCCACGTGTTGAGCAATTCGGCAGTACGTCCACCCGGCCTTCCGCATGCCCGCTATACGCCCTCGCTCAAAGTCTGTCAACTGCACATACGGTTCACGTCCACGCTGTCGCGGCATGCTACCAGTGTTAAAGACTGCGTTGGAGCTCCGTATGCCACGGTAAACTGGCTGACACTGACGGCGGCGGTGCACAAATGCTGCTCAGCTAGCGTCATTCGACGGCCAACACCGCGGTTCCTGGTGTGTCCGCTGTGCCGTGCATGTGATCATTGCTTGTACAGCCCTCTCGCAGTGTCCGGAGCAAGTATGGTGGGTCTGACACACCGGTGTCAATGTGTTCTTTTTTCCATTTCCAGGAGTGTATTATACTAGAACTGACATGTGATTGCATTTTCACGCAATTTGGGTGCATAGATCCTGAGAAATCAGTACCCAGAACAACCACCTCTGGCCGTAATAATGACCTTGATACGCCAGCATTGAGTCAAACAGAGCTTGGATGGTGTGTACAGGTACAGCTGCCCATGCAGCTTCAACACGATACCGCAGTTCATCAACAGTAGTGACTGGTGTATTGTGACGAGCCAGTTGCTGGGCCACCATTGACCACACGTTTTCAATTGGTTAAAGATCTTGAGAATGTGCTGGCCAGGGCAACAGTCGAACATTTTCTGTATGCAGAAAGGTCCGTACATTAGCTGCAACATGCGACCGTGCATTATCCTGCTGGAATGTAGGGTTTCACAGGGATCGAATTAAGGGTAGAGCCACGGGTCGTAACACATCTAAAATGTAACGTCCACTGTACAAAGTGCCGTCAATGCGAACAATAGGTGACCGTTACGTGTAACCAATGGGACCCCATTCCATCTCGCCGGGTGATACGCCAGTATGACGGTGACGAATACACGCTTCCAATGTGCGTTCACCGCGATGTCGCCAAACACGGATACGACCATCATGATGCTGTAAACAGAACCTGGATTCATCCGAAAAAATGACGTTTTGCCATTCGTGCACCTAGGTTCGTCGTTGAGTACACCATCGCAGGCGCTGCTGTCTGTGATGCAGCGTCAAGGGTAACCGCAGCTGTAGTCCATGCTGCTGCATACGTCGTCGAACTGTTCGTGCAGATAGTTGTTGTCTTGCAAACGTCCCCATCTGTTGACTCAGTGATCGAGACGTGGCTGCACGATCCGTTACAGCCATGCGGGTAAGATGCCTGTCATCTCGACTGCTAGTGATACGAGGCCTTTTGGATCCAGCACGGCGTTCCGTATTATGCTCCTGAACCAACCGATTCCATATTCTACTAACAGTCATTGGATCTCGACTAACGCGAGCAGCAATGTCGCGATACAATAAACCGCAATCGCTATAGGCTACAATCCGACCTTTATCAAAGTCGGAAACGTGATGGTACGTATTTTTCCTCCTTACACGAGGCATCACAACGACGTTTCACCAAGAAACGCCGCTCAACTGCTGTTTGTGTATGAGAAATCGGTTGGAAACTTTCCTCACGTCAGTACGTTGTAGGTGTCGCCCCGGCGCCAACCTTGTGTGAATGCTCTGAAAAGCTAATCATTTGCATATCACAACATCTTCTTCCTGTCGGTTAAATTTCGTGTCTGTAGCACGCCGTCTTCGTGTTTCAGCTATTTTAATGGCCAATAGTGTGGGTATAGGAGGGCATTGGCACAGCTGTCATTTGTGAACAAATGACACACGCTAACTGGTTTCCGACGTGATTAGGGCCACACGATGAGACTTTGAACGCAGAGTAGTAGCTGGAGCTACACGCATAAGACATTCCATTTCTGATCTCGTTAGGAAATTCAATATTCCGAGATTCACAGCGTGTGTCGATAATACCGAATTGCAGGAATCACCTCTTACCACGAACAATGCGTTTACATGGAACGGATTGGGTCCTCACCCACGCTGATCGCCTGATGTGAGTCCCTTCAAACAGTTACGGGACATAATCGAGAGGCCATTTCTTGCACAAAATTCTACACTGGTAAAATTGTTCATGGTTCAGTATTTCTGCATGGGACTTACGACGACTTGAGTCCATGCCACTTAGTGATGCAGTAACAATAGTGCAAAAAAGTCTGGTGGTAAAGACTGTGACACGTTTGTGGGAATACTGTTAGACGCAAAGAAAAATATCCAAAACACTTATGTGTGTACGTATTAAGATACCACACTTGTAGCCGCTATACACTGTAAGTATGTAAGTATGACATGGGAATAAATTATTTTATCTTTCCTTGTAGTAAGATATTTCGCCTAACTTGCTTATTGTTTTGACCAGCGCTTGTATATGTTGGATGAGTTCTAGGAAAGTGCGTTGCGTCTCGGCAGGAAACCGCATGAAGACACTAGTTCGGCCAATTTAGAATTCTGTTCCAGCATTTGCTGTCCTTCTCAGGTATCTGTAACAACAGAGGCGCGCTTCTAGAATCACAACAGATCAGTGTAGCTCACAAGATACTGCAAAAGAATGTCCTCAGGTCGCACGAGCGGGAATCTTTGGAAGATATTAGGCGTAGTCACCGCAATATCTCTGTGGGCAAATTTACTGATATTCTTGGATGATTGTTAGGACATTCGGCTGTCACAATCTGTACCTCGCGTGTGAGTCATCAGAGAGACAGCGGCAGGTACTCCCCTCGCTCAGTAGCACGCAAGTCTGGTGGTGGCGGTACGAAGGCGCTCCCGACCAGTACATATCTAGGTGTGATCGTGTCACATAAAACATCGTATGGTGTGTTTGTATGCGTACATGTGAGAGATATTGTCACTGTACGCTGCTCATGAGAGGAAGGAGAAAGGACCGTTTTTTGCTGAAAACAGCTATAATTAGCAGCGACTTCTTTTAATCTGTAGTCGATAGAATGGGTGAATGAAGATTTACGTTCCTACTCGCTAGGCAGAAAATTCGCTTCGGCCACTGGCGCTTTTAGACGTAAAGGGGAACGGGTCTGATAAAGTGTCACATGCTAGCTTCCACTTCATCTCGCCTCACGCGTGTGCTACTGTTCACTTGTCGTTTCACACATTACTGCAGCCCTTGAAAGCGATTACGTACTTCCGTAGCGTAATCTAGATTTCTCTGAAAGCCCGATATGCGGGAGTACAGTGACCGATCTGCAGACAGGGGGACACGTAAGTTTCGGGACCCACAACAGTGACGGCTTGTTTCGTTGGTGGAACTGCGTACTAATGACAAAGGAGACCCGAAAACAAAGGCCTCACTGCGCGTCTGCCGAGAGACCACTGGCGAAATGTTTTGCTTTGGAGGGTCCTTAGTTGCAGCAGCTCAGGTTTATCAGACCGCTATGGCTCTCTCTCTCTCTCTCTCTCTCTCTCTCTCTCTCTCTCTCTCTCAGCTGTTTCCTGCGACCGCAAGTAGATTCTGAAAAAATGCCCTTCACTGTGCGTAACTTCTACGAAACACAATGCGGAATGAGAAAAACAAACTAAAATTGAAGAGAAACTGTGCATCTAACGTTCACTTCTGTCATTACTGTTTAAAAACTTTATTTGCAAAAGAAGTGCTTAAAATTGGACCCGTTTTCCAGTAAAAACAGAACTTTCTGTTTACTTCTTGAGATGAATACGATGCTCCACTTTTGTACCAAAAAACGTTGGGTTCCGCCACGCTGCCGCAGAGTGTACGCTGTTGCTACAGGCTTACCAACAACAGCACGTCGAAACAATTATACCTCGAGGGTAGGAAACTGCTTAACATTTGTAACAGTTTAGTCCTAATGATGTACTCTGGAAGAGCTGTTTCTCATTGTTGCAACTCAGGTTTTCAGATAGCAGCGTTAGTCATAACACAGAAGTTGTGAAATATATGTTCGAAAAGATACGTAAAAGAACAGCGATGTGTAAAGAGCAAGTTCTGTACGTAATGGGACAGCACAGTGTTTCTGCAAGTATTCTCAGTCAAACAGCCGTGATGATTATGCTATGGTTTGTGTACAGATGTTGACGAAAAAGGAGTTAAAAACGGTTGCGAAGCTATGGCAACGGAGGGCACGTGAATCTAGAATTTCTTGGCATTCTTTTGAGATGTGACTCCACATTTAACTCTTGGAGCAGAGGCGTATACCAAACGCTTTATCAGCTTTGATTCCGTAAGGAAGTGTTGTGCGCAGTGACCATAGACTCTTATAAGGAAGAAGAGGAACATAACAATCAGTCTAGTCTTATTGTTTTTTACTATTCTTGCAAATCCAGATTTCAGCTGTAAATAGTTTTGCTCAAAGTAATATCGTACTGTGACATGTACGAGAGTTGCCCAGCACAGAATTTTTTTCTCAGTCGAAAGCAATACTACGAATGTGAAACGTTACGCAGGTATTATTTGAAGTCTGCTGAGAGAGCGCACCAAGTTTCCGTCACTTCCGACAGATAGCATAGCTGCAGGACAGTTTCAAAATGGCGTCTGTAGGTGATGTAACGTTACATGCATTGAAGTTCTCACTGCAGAGAAAAAGATTGTGGGGAACATTTGCAAACGCTTGTGCATAGTCTATGCTTGTGCATAGTCTATGCAGCATCTGCTGTCGACAGAAGTACAGTGAATTGCGGGGCACGGAGGGTGAGGTCAGCGGAAGGCGGTTCGGCGGAGTTCCATGATTTGCAGCGGTCGGGGAGACCATCCACGGCTGTCACTTCTGACAGCCCTGACCTAGCCCCGTCATACTTCCACTTGTTTGGGCCACTGAAGGATGCCATTCGTAGAAGACAATTTGAGGTCGATGAGGAGGTGATTCACACAGTGAAGCACTGGCCCCGCCATCAGGACAGCGGTTGATACTGACAGGGCATACACGCCCTCGTTTCGCGCTGGAGGAAGGCCATAGAAGGGGATGGAGATTACGTGGGAAAATAGGATATGTAGACAAAACACGATTTTTTGTACATGTAATTCTTATTATGTTCAATAAAGAATTGTTGAAGAAAAAAATGCCGTGCATTACTTTCTGGGCCATCCTCGCACTTGAGCGAATTTGTTGGATTATATTGAAATGTTGTGAAGATAGGTGTTTATAGTGTAAGCTTATCAGTCCGTCGCTGACATAGAAGACTGCAAACTTTTCCTTCCCGTCTGGGCAAGCTGTGCAGTGACTAGAGTACATGTGAAGCTTACTGGCACGGGGTAAATGCTAGCTACGATGAAGTCAATATTTCGATTGTAATATTGGCATTTTAATTTGATATTCCCCACAACTGACAAAATTTACAAAAAAAAATGTGAATCTTTTTGTCCACCCACACACTCCTGAGAATGGCACATTAACAAGTTGCAATTACGAGCCCCTATTACCGGCAGTTGCGTGGATAAAAACTCGGTACCTCGCAAGGATAACTTCTATATCGAGAATATCAGGTAAGTTGTTGGAAGTGGTTAGGCGTTGGTGAAAATCTCGCTTCTGAGCACACGGAGAGCTCTAACCGCAGAAATCTGCACGGAACACGCGTTGGTGCAATGCTGCGATGCAGACCGTACATCTCCGTTCGAAGACGATGGCCAAGACGCCGTCTCCAAGTCCGTACCGCTCGATGGCTGAAGGCGAAGTCCCTCCACAATTCTTTCGTCTCTCACGCGTACGAAAACGCGGCGGAAGAATACTCAGTTTCGGCCAATGTCGAACGCTCTATCATCGCCGAAATCCCTCCACTGAGACGTACCCAATGATCGAGTGGGTCATAACGCCCCTAGGCAAACGAAATTCCCATCTTCGCCACGTGTTGCCCAGCACAGGTGGCTCCGGGTGCCTGCTATCCCCAAAAGCTCTGTATTGTCCATCGTTTCCGGTGACCGCTACCATCCGCCCACGGCGGCCCGGCGAGCTACGGCCGTCTGCAGACTTTACTTTCCACAATTCTCAACTTCCGACGCTTTTCACCAACGCTTTAAGTTAGTGGCTCAATCCTGCAGACACGCAGGGAGTACTGCTCGAGAGAGCCTCATATTTATCATAATTCAATAGAGTCATGATCTGGTGCCCTTGCCAATTCATTTATTATTAATACTAATGTTGGTAAGCAAACGTGTAAGTGTCTATGTGCTGGCACCTTCCAATAGCTCTGGATATACAAGACGGTTTCTAGACAAAATTCTTGTTTTCAGATATACTATAACATAGCCTACTTCGAATTTTTATTAAGTAACGGTTTGATAACCCTCAAATTGTGACCTTGCATGTTTGAGCCTATCTCTCTCTCTCTCTCTCTCTCTCTCTCTCTCTCTCTCTCTCTCTCTCGCAACGAGATTCAGTAACATGAAGAACTAGGTACTATAGTATTGGGGTGTATGTTTGATAAACGGATGACCATCAGCAATTATGAATAATACGACTCCTGTACGGTACAACGGCTGTTTAACTGAAGACGGCCTCGTCTTTTGGTTTTGACGGACGTCAACGAAGACAGTGTGCGCACGTGGGGCGGTAGGGACAGGGCAGCGCAATTCCAGAGAAATGGCAGCGACCAGCCCCAGGGAGAGCGCCCCGCGGAACCCCTCGGAGAAGGCCGACATCGCGTCCGCGTCGCGAACACTCCGCGTCTCTCGAGGCGCCGGACCTGAGCGCCGCAGCCCCGCCAGCGACCGCCTTTCAGATGGCGCGACCAACAGGTGCCGCGTGGTGGCCAGGGACAGCCGCCAGCAGAAAATCTCTTATCTGTCGATATCCGGAGATTTCCGTAGCGACACACACCGTTATATCACACAACCTCAGGTACAGAATTTCCGTAACCATTTAAACCGACGCCATTTCTTTGGCTGAACAATAGCCGACACCACAGAGTCAGTTACGAGCTCACTAATGACCCGTCTCGGTAGCAGCAGAGTCAGCGCAGCAGATCGCCAACAGAAGGGGCTCGTGTTCGATTCCCGGCCTGGTGAGAGATCTCCTCCTCTTCGCGAAGCGTCGAGTAGTCCTTACGTTCGTATCGTTGTGACTAACAAAGAAAAACGCCTCCGAAACACTGTCGTATCCTCTTTCCGTTACTCATATGGCTGAACGGACAGGAACCAAAAGGAAATACGAGGGCTATCCACAAAGTACATTACGTTTTGGAATTAAAAATAAATTAAATATTGGAATTTTTTTTATTATGCACAGATGAAAGCCACACTTAAATACTACTTTTCTACGTAGTTGCCATTTAAATTAAGGCACTTATCGTAGCGATGGACGAGCTTGGAAATTCCTTCGTAGTAAAATTCGGCCGCCTGCGCCTTCAACCACGTGGTTATCTCTTCTTGAAGCTGTGCGTCGTCATCAAACGCTGCATAGCCAACCACTTCTTGATTGCTGGGAATAAGTGGAAGTCGCTCGGTGCCAGGTCGGGACTGTACGGCGGATGAGGAAACAATTCCCACTTACAAGACTCGAGAACTTCACGAGTGGCATTTGCCGTGTGGGCCCGGGCGTTGTCGTGAATCAGCAAGATCTTTGAGCCCAACTTTCCCCTGCGCTCGTTTTGTATTGCTCTTCTGAGGTTATGCAGAGTTTGGCAATACCTTTGAGTGTTTATTGCAGTGCCTCTTTCCAGGAAATCCACAAAAATCACACCTTTTCTGTCCCAAAAGACAGTCGCCATCACCTTCCTTGCCGAAATTGTGTGCATGCATTTCTTGGGTTTTGGGGGGGGGGGGGGGGGAAATTTGTGTGCCCCCACTGCATTGACTGCAATTTTGTCTCGCAGTTCACACGCTTAACCCATGTTTCGTCACCAGTAACGATGCGATCGAGTAATGATTCGCCATCTTTCTCGTAAGGGTCCAAAAAAGTTAAGGCTGCAGCCATTCGCTGATATTTGTGAATCTCTGTCAAGATTTTTGGTATCCATCTTGCACAAAACTTGTGGTAACCAAGCTTTTCGGTAATGATTTCGTGCAACAAACTTCGTGAAATTTGTGGAAAACTCATAGAGAGTTCCGTTATTGTGAAATTACGGTTTGCACGGACCGGGGCATCGACTTTTTCGACAAGTTGGGCAGTCACTATGCTGGGTCTTCCACTTCGCTTTTCGTCTTGAACGTTAGTCCGCCCATTTTTAAATTTTATGACCCATTGACGCACTCCACCTTCAGTGATTATGTTGTCCCCATACACTTCACAAAGCTGCCGATAGATTTCTATCGGTGTACAGTTTTTTGCAGTCAGAAACCTTATTACAGTACGCACTTCACACTTCGCGGCATTTTCAATTAACGCTGACATTTCAAACTGTCACAGTAACTGAACGGAGTGCAGCACGAACCTCTCACTAGCACGGCAGGATGCCGACTGAGCGGCGGAATGCCATGACACCAAGATGGCCGCGCTACCCCTGCCCCTATCGGACACAAACGAAAACGTAATGTACTTTGTGGCTAGCCCTCGTAAATCGGAAAAGAAATACAAAAAATAAAAAAATAAAAAAACGCAGTAGTGTACTGCGATACGTGTCTCCTGTAACGTAACTACAAAACGTTGCTGGCCAAATATTATGCCTGTCCTCCACAAGGTAATCACACAGGGGCTGCACAACAATATGGAAACTCCAAAAACAGGACTCATTACAAGACCTACTACGGCACTGAAAACACGCTGGCATTCAGAACAGCTTCCAGTTGTCTCGGAATGGATAAAAACAGTACCTACTACATAGTTTTCGAGAGAATCTTATACCATTCTTATTTCAAACCAGTGGCAAATTCAGGTAATGATGGTGGAGTTGACGAACAATGACTGGCACTTGTCTCTAAACTAGATCAAGAGCGCCCAATACTTTTCACATCTGGTGACTGTGCTAGCCAGGTGTGATGAAACAACTCGTCTTAGTGCTCCCAAAACTAGTCCTCAACGATGCACGAATAGCAGGCTAAGGGCAGAACGAGCGCAATTTTGATATCAGATTGGTACGCAAATTAATTGCATTGATAACTACCACCACACCCCACCCCCTGTCCCGACACTGGATAATGTCACGCGTCTTCCTCAGCCGGCACGTGGGTACTCACATCCTGACACTCCCTCACCCCTCTCCTCCTTCTCCCCCTCCTACTCAATTGCCGGGAATTTCGAATTTTGGGGAATTCGGAATTATGGTGGGAATTTCAAAAATGGCGGGAATTTCTTTGTCTCAGCGCTGTACTGACGTGCCACCCAACCTCCCACCCCTGTAATTGGGGAGATAGGTTAAATGGTGGTGCCTTGCCTGGGACTGGAACCACCAACACGTGGAAACTGTCCGGATAGAGGAAAGGAAGGTTAGGTTTCTGTACTTTGTTTGTTTGGGCAACTGAAGTTAAGATCGGTCCTAACTATGTTGTTAATCATAAATATCGCCCTTATTACACAACTATACATACAGTGCGCGAAAATCGCACTACGGCTCAAAAATTGACAATGCATTCAACTGATGTCATCCTGCTGGGATAAAGAAACCACTCGGAGATGCAATCAAACTCTACCCTTCTCTTACTTTTTGGTGGGAAATGTGTTCAACTGATGAGAATGCTGGTGTTGGACAGAGAGTAATTTAATAAGTATGTTACCTGTAGCCATAGAGCTGAGGACCGTATCTATCTGTGTCTGATGTTAGAGTTCGCTACAGACGCCACCTGCTACATTGGTCTAGAATCACTCTGCAACCCAGGTGCTCGAAAGTAAGGAAGACCAATACAAACTACCATAACTGATGGAAAGTACTTTACAATTCTAATTTCACATGGAAATTGTGAAAAAACCAGCACTCGTAAACAATGGGTTATAATGCAAGAAACGTACTGGAGATTCCAAAAAATCATCGTCATAACACAAGTGTCACAAAACCGATACCAGAAGACTGTGTCAGGAGATCAGGAGAGAAGGTTTCCAGCTGCAGCTGTCACCTCCTCGATAGGCTGTCATGACCTGACCTACTTACAGGCAGTCGTACCTTCCCCTCCATCCCCACCCCCTGTCCGTCCCTCACATCACCAAAGGTAGGCACAGAGACCTGTTCTATCTTGTTGCTGATGGTCCACAAACAGATTCTACTGCTGGCATTGATACACCACCAGTGTGTGGAAATCAGACACAAATAGACAAAAGGCAAGAACAGGACGCTTCATGCAATCTATTAATCATATTTCTGGAGAAGACTGGATCCCCTTGGAACAACAACGAAATTCCGAAGAAATCCCCAGATGGCTTTTTCAACTATCTGCTGCTTAGAGAACACGCAGCTGCCATCGCCTATGCCGACCACAACCCTCTACTGTAACTTGGACCAGATACTTTGGCCAGCTGCGGTCGTGGAGGCTTCCCAACGATCTGGTCGCAAAGAATTAAGTGCAATGGGTCCCCAAAGAGCACGTGCCTGGACGGTCAGTGCTATCGATGCCGACAAAAGCCACCCTTACAAAATACACTGTGACGTCAGCATCCCTCAGAACAAAAGCGAGGTAAATGACGGCTATCCTGACTGCAGGTTTAAAAGGGCAGCAGTAACCTCCTATGGAACATGCCCCTACGCCTCCAGTAGTTCCGCCTGCAAAGTGCACAGCATTCTGAGGGGGAAAACACTGCACTGTAACACTTGTTCAAATGGATCTGAGCACTATGGGACTTCACTTCTGTCATCAGTGCCCTAGAACGTAGAACTACTTAAACCTAACCAACCTAAGGACATCACACACATCCATGCCCAAGGCAGGATTCGAACCTGCGAGCGTAGCGGTCGCGCGGTTCCTGGCTGTAGCGCCTAGAACCGCTCGGCCACCCCGGCCGACGTAACAGTTGTATTTAACGTCAATTCATCTGCTATAAGCAAGAATCTATTAAAAAGGAAAACGCAGTCAGAACGATAGTGAATGTCTTCTTTCCACAGAAATAGGTGCAGTTCATTTTCTTTTAGTTTTATGAGCAAAATCGGTATAGCTTTTATATTCGACTGTAGGATACAGTTCGCATCTCTTTCTCCTCCCCCCCCCCCCCTCCACCCCCTCCCGTTATTATGCGACATCGAAACAACCGCCCGATTACAGATGGCCAAACTGCAATCAGACTACACATACCCTACACTTGTCCACCCTGCATAAAATCGAAAGAAGTACACTATTTTTACTGCAAAAATGTCATCGTTCTTTCTAAACTGTCATCAAAGAAAAGGAAACCGTGAATTTATCACCGAAGGAAAAACATTTATGTTAAGCAATTTCTTTCTGCTTTATGGACAAATTACATGACGTGAGAGCGTCCCTAACATTCAAATCAGTGTCTGTAAATAAACTGTTGTGCATCTGTATGTTACAAACATTTCAGACACCTGAAATGACATTGCAGAATACAGCCTATCACGCCACATGCTCACGTGTCGGAAAAAACACAATCATTTTACGTTCAACAACAACAAACTATAATTCAACAGGACTTTGCTGTTTTGTACACTATGGTAGGTCCTGATTCACCAGTGCAATGGTATATCACAATGGCATCCACGAAACTAATCGTGAGAGCCTGTCTAGCAATAGAACCTCCTACAAGATTTTACTGCGTCTCCCTCTTTCGATACATCGAAAACAAATACTGTCTGCGTGCTTACATTTGACATTTTTGCTCCATAACGCCCCACTGTTGATCTGCCTGCAAAGTTTCGGTCATCCGGCAAACAATCATTCGCAAATAGCAGCAGATTCTTGCATTCTAGTTTTGTAAGCAACTTGACCATCGCTGCCTGTTTCACACAGTATACTTACATGTCGGGAAAATAGTAGCATTTCTAGGTTTCGCAACGAGCTATAATTCAACTGATGTCTACTTTATAATTAGTTGTTATGAAGTATGAAACACAGACTTGCGATAACATTTATTTTATGGTGATAATAAAACTAGTCAAGATTCCACGAGAATAGGTACATGCGATTTCTATTACGTTTATGAGCAAATTCGACGACGTTTTGAGAGAACTGTCTGCATCCAGACTTCAACCAGTTATACTACTCCTTGTAATAGAACCTTCCATAAGATTTTACAGCGTCTCTTTCTTCTGATACATCGAAAAAAAATCTCTTCTGTGTGTTGACATCGAGCATATTTCACGTACATGTATCACTCCATTGGAGCAGATGGCGAGTGGTTGAGGCTGCTTGCACAGACCTGTATAAGGTTTTGTCGACTGTACTGGAGGAAGACCATATTCAACAGTCACGAGAGAGGGTTCCTGTATTGGTCTTCAATACATTGTTTTTTTCAGCTGTAACACATTCAACCAGCTTATGGCTGCAGCTTTGTACACCGCGATACACTTCGTTTATCTAACGTGACTTCGAGGTCTGAGGCAAGTGCTGGACCAACATTAACACGTTTCGATACATTGGCTCTCATAGAAAGCTGGACATCACATGGTGTAAACTATGCATCTCCCATAACATACAGGATGGTATAAATAAAACATGGAGACGATTTTTACTTGACAAATATGTGGAAGACATCGCAATATATGGAGACTGGATGAGTTTGCAACGTTGTAAAGCGCTTCCAAACAGTTATCGAAAGATAATGACCTATACGGTTAATCTCATCCTCCACAGTGACGGGGCTCCAGATGTTTTGGTGTTTTGATGCGAAGAGCATTATTTCCTCATTTTGCCGGACCGCAGATGACTATTGTTCCAGTGTTGACCGCCGCCGGAAGGCGCTGTTCACAAGTGTGAGGTAGTAGAAATAAAACGAGCAGCGTATGGAAACAGTACGAGTCTGCAGCATTGAGGAATGCTTCCAGACAACTGTCTGAGGTGATTTCCTCTACATTTAATCCTATGCTCCACAGTGACAAGTAGTAGACATCGAGTGTTCCGCCAAGGCTCTCTCCATCTCAACCAAGTTGTGTCAGTCAGTCATGATGTGGTAATCAACAGTGGACGGATGAGATGGGAAAGACACCGTTGATATGAGAACAAGTCCTGTAATATGTACCGAGTAATTTTTCCAATTGTTCCACAATTTGAACGCCAGCCAGTGACACACCAGAATATTTCCAGGTTTCTGCATCATCGCTAAATCACTCCTCCACTACTTTGCAAGTACCATATACTAGATTGCGAATGCAGATAGATGACTGTGAGTATGCCCATTCGGTCACATACACTAAACTATATCAGATACACCTTTACATCGTCCTATACCGAGGCAATTAGGTTATCCACATGTTTCCAGCACATCGATCATAGTGCAGAATTTACGATTACGACCAGCTATCTTTCTCTGTGTGGATGGGTGCCACAGAATATTCTCGCATTCATAAAGTCAGAGATTCACAGTTCCTCCCACACTGTCCGTGACCAATCCTCCCTGCAACACAGTCGTCAACTTAATCTGAAACTGACCAGAATTATGTGGATCCTATACTCACTATATTCCATGCCTGTGGCGGTAACTGCTGTTAAGCGAAAACTGTTGAACACCAATCTTATTCATGGCACCCATCAAACTACACAAGATCTTTCCAGAGGCGTGCATGTCGAGGAGAGTAGCACTTCTTATCGTTGTATAGTAGAGATGAGAGTGTTGCGGTAATATAACAGTCGGTTAAGAAGTAACGTGTGGTTTATAAATGATGAGGCTCCAGATGGATGGAGTTTGAAACATTTCACGTAAATCAACTGGGTTATCAATTCTGGAGTATTATTCCACTGTCTGGAGACAGCACCAGGAAGGTACAGGCGTGACAGAAATGAAGATAGAGCATAAACACTGCTATGACTGCACAGTTCTGCATCTAAAAATGCTATATTGTTAAAGTCACGTGGTTTCCGAATTATTAGCCACGTGAAATGCAGTGCTCTTAATACATTAATGCATGAATATTTGTCCAACATCAGACATACAACCATCCTGCAAGTTTCCTACCCAAATCACTACAGTGACAAGCATCAAGGTCAGTAGCCAAAATAGATGTAACAGTCTTATTGCTGTTTACAGTAGCTCTCATAGCATTTCTCTTCCACAAAGAAGTCCTGGCCTGAAGTTCGGTATTTTCGCTCATGTGTAGGACAATACAGCAACTTCGTCCTAACACCACATCTCTCGAATACACCCCCCTCACATCATTAAAGGTAATATACACTATGTGACCAAAAGTATCCGGGCACCTGGCTGAAAGTGATTTAGACGTTCGTGGCGCCCTCCATCGGTAAAGTTGGAATTTAGTATGGTGTTGGCCCACCCTTAACCTTGATGACAGCTTCCATTCTCGCAGGCATAGGTTAAATCAGACGCTCGAAGGTTTCTTGGGGAATGACAACCCATTCTTAACGGGGAGTTGAACTGAGGAGGGGTATCGATGTCGGTCGGTGAGGCCTGGCACGAAGTCGGCGTTCCGAAACATCCCAAAGGTGATAGAATTCAGGTCAGGACTCTGTGCATGCTAGTCTATTACTGGCAAGTTATTGTCATGTAACCACTCCGCCACAGTCCATGGATTATGAACATTGCATCGAAGATGTTATAATATTTAGCAGGATGAATTTAAGTGTCCTTACATCTCCCACAGAATCGAGTTGAGAAAAGTCTTTCTTTATTTGCGGGGCTATAGCACTGTCAGAACTAACGTACCAGTGGTTGAAATCGACACTTCGTGATTGGTTATATGCATGCATAGTCTCTGTATGCACGTGTGTAGAGCTGTCAGTGGCAGACAGTTGCGGTTCGAATGTGTAACTTGCTAACTGTTGGTCTATAAACTACGTTGTCGGGGATGCGCACTCTGTACGTACGGAAAAGGGAAACTCTCGCGTTCCAGGATACTAAGTGCAGTCGACACGCTGTCAACTAGCCAATAACTTCCTATCAGAACAAAAAAAAAATACCCGAAATCTACAGTCTGTGCCGGCCGCGGTGGTCTAGTGGTTCTAGGCGCGCAGTCCGGAACCGCGGGACTGCTACGGTCGCAGGTTCGAATCCTGCCTCGGGCATGGATGTGTGTGATGTCCTTAGGTTAGTTAGGTTTAAGTAGTTCTAAGTTCTAGGGGACTGATGACCACAGCAGTTAAGTCCCATAGTGCTCAGAGCCATACAGTCTGTGGGTGTCCTGACTGGGTTGTGGGAACGTGTCATGGAAGGATTAAATAAACAAAAGCAGCGAAGCTCACCCGGAAAGCAGTATTTACAGCTCCCTGCACGGTGTAGTGGAAGTCAGATGAACGCCTAGAGCTGCGCCAGACTTGGAGTGCATCGCCACATGAGTCTGCAGACAAACTCTCTGATGTGCAGCAGCAGGACACGGATTCGTTTCCAGAATACGAGTTTCCAATCTGCACCACTCGCTAAGCCTCATTTAGGTACGAGACCGGTCTTACTATACTTCTCATGATCTTCCCACACAAAACATGTGCAAGTCAGCCATCGGGAAGAGTCGAATTCTTAGGACGTTGTAGTAGGCTTGTGTATAGGACACGCAAATATAGTCGTACAAAATCAAACAACGCTTGGGAATGCCAGCAGTATGACCATAGACATACGGAAAACTATCAAAAAACATGAAAAATTACACAAAACCGGTAAATACCTATGAAAACCTGGTATAATTACGACAAATTGATGGGAAATACATAAAATTGTGGGAAATTCGAAATATGTAAAATGCCTAAACTTGTAAAAGTACGTAAATTGATTGAGGTCACATAAAATTAGAGGAAAAGTACCATGAAATGCTAGAAATTAAGGTGGGCTGTGGATACCGCATGCTCAAGACCGAGTAAAGCTTAAAAATTATGCTCTGTTTGCATTCAGTTTTAATCCTCCCCTCCCCCTGAAACATGTACCTCAACAAACTGGATACAAGTATTACACAAAGGCGCTATATTAAAGCAGACGAAACATATGTGTCGCAGTCCACAACTATGTTCTCGCACATGCAGTCTAACATACATATTACTAAATTACGGTTGATTCTCAGAAGGAACGTCAAGATTGAAGAGAAGACTCAATGTGTTTATCACTCTTAAGCCATTCCGCAGAGTGATCTGTGTGACTGATGCCGCATACATCATCTTTAATAGCGTGAGGAGGGTGTACTCGAGAGATGTGGTGTTAAGACGAAATTGCTCTATTATCCTACAACGAGCGAAATTACCTAACTTCAGGCCAGGAATTCTTTGTGCAAGAGGAATGCTGGACAGAGCCGTGGTGATGCTACTGTAAACAGCAATAAGACTGTTACATCTCCTCTTTCTACTGACCTTGGTGCTTCTGTAGCGATGCAAGGGGCACAAAATTTGTTATAAAAGTCAGTAAATTACTTAACGGACAGTATTTTTCAGTACACGTATTTCGTTCATTCCAAGCAAGTGTCAATTCGTGACGTCATCGTCCAGACACGAGTTGACTGTAATCTGAATCTCTTTTAGCAAACTAATAATTTGTCTCAAGCGATAAAATTTGATTGATTATGAAATAAAAGTTCTTGAAGTTTATTAAAAAAAATGGTTCAAATGGCTCTGAGCACTATGGGACTCAACTGCTGTGGTCATCAGTCCCCTAGAACTTAGAACCACTTAAACCTAACTAACCTAAGGACATCACACACATCCATGCCTGAGGCAGGATTCGAACCTGCGACCGTAGCAGTCGCACGGCTCCGGACTGCGCGCCTAGAACCGCGAGACCACCGCGGCCGGCGAAGTTTATTCATAATAGGACATGTTTAATTAGTAATAATATGCCATAATTTATTTGTTTAATATAAAAGTGTTTTGAATTTAATATGCATAAAAATAGCGTGAATTCATGTGCGGCTTTTACTCTGAGACGAGATATCACTTAGAGTGCTAAAAGTGTGCGTGTACAGTTCGCTGACCTATGTAGTAAATTTTATTTTGTGATCTTGACCCCAATGGAGAGTAAATCCAGTTTCATTTAAATTTTACGTGAGAGAGACACATCACGTTATTACAAAAGTCCAGGTTTTGACAAAAAATCGAGGTGCAATTTTACTTGGGACACGTATCATCTTGTTGATTACGGTGCCTAGCAAGACTGTAAATCAACTTTGCGACGTAGTGATGCCCATTGCACACACACACGAAGTTTGCTGACCACAAGGGAGTATGAGAGTGTTTTTCTTTCCATAAATGCCAATGAACTAGCAGTTTCAAAAGTTAAATTATTAAATGTTGTGTAACTTCATTGATTGCCCTACACCACTACGGAACTTGTTGTATCGTGTCTCTTCGCAAGAGATCTCAAAAAGCCGGGGTAAACAAGTAGACTAAAGAAGAGGTATCGGTATACTTACCCCATCGTATACTTACTCCATTGCAACAAGTTGATTCTCCTTTGTCTGCAGGGCATGGGGGTAGGCCGATGAATCAAATATCGAAAATATTTATGTCTGTTTTTCCTAGTTCTATTCCCTATTGAAGCGTAGTAGCCACATCCATCAAAAATGCTGCTACTACTAATAATTAGCACAACTGATAACGGGAAGTGTGATTGAAGGTACGCACGTTTGAATTAAAAAGACGTATAAAGTCCATTAATTTCCTAAGAGACAGAACAGAAGTCCACAGACTTACAACCTAAAAAAAGTTCAGTTTTTACAGTTTTCAATAAACAAACCCAATGGTACAGAGCTGTTGAAACATGTTGAGTAAAAAGAGAAAACAGTGTTTGTGCACAAAGGTCCATGTCCTATAATTTAACTGCAAACATAAAAAGAACGACAAGAGCTGCAGATTAAAAAGATTAATATTACGGCAGGCAATTTAGAAAATACGAAGGGTCCAGCTCAGCTAAGCTGGATGACAGGCGAAGTGTCTCTGTCTCCGCTTCCCCCCCACCCCCTGCGGGTAAAACGGTGGCGCGTGGGCCCTAGCATCGTGGAGGGGGGGGGGGGGGGGGGGGAGACGAGGCGCAAATTGAGACGCGGACAGCGCGTGTGGCGCAGCGCAGCGCGCTTTTTTGTAACTGCACGGTTTCAAATTGCGGCGCGACGCGACTGGGACGCGACACGCTCCTGCGCCGGGTCGCGCGGCGTTGTGGTTGAGGCACGGTTTCTCGCACCGCGCGGCACCCGAGCACTGCGGGAGGGGTGAGGCGGGGAGCGGGAAGGCAGTCATGCGATACGCTTACTTCGGCATGGCCCATATGCGCAGCGGAAGTACTGCCCATCCGAAAAATCCACCTAACGGTATACTCAATTTTATTGTCACTGAGTAGCGTTTCGCTTTTCGCCGTTTAAGTGCTCCATCTTTTTCCCTTAGTAGATAATACACTACTGGCCATTAAAATTGCTACATCAACAAGAAATGCAGGTGATAAACGGGTATTCATTGGACAAATATATTATACAAGAACTGACATGTGATTACATTTTCACGCAATTTGGGTGTATAGATCCTGAGAAATCAGTGCCCAGAACAACCACCTCTGGCCATAATAACGGCCTTGATACGCCTCGAAATTGAGTCAAACAGAGCTTCGATGGTGTGTACAGGTACAGCTGCCCCCGCAGCTTCAACACGATACCAGAGTTCATCAAGAGTAGTGACTAGGGTATTGAGACGAGCCAGTTGCTCGGCCACCATTGACCAGATGTTTTCATTTGGTGAGAGATCTGAAGAATGTGCCGGCCAGGGCAGCAGTCGAACATTTTCTGTATCCAGAAAGGCCCGTACAGGACTTGTAGCATGCGGTTGTGCATTATTCTGCTGAACTGTAGGGTGTCGCAGTGATCGAATGAAGGTTAGAGCCACCGGTCGTAACACACCTGAAATGTAACGTCCACTGTTCTAAGTGCCGTCAATGCGAACAAGAGGTGACCTAGGCGTGTAACCATTGGCACCCCATACCATCACGCTGGGTGATACGCCAGTATGGCGATGACGAATACACGCTTTCAATTTGCGTTTACCGCGATGTCGTCAAACACGAATGCGACCATCATGACATCATGATGCTGTAAACCGAACCTGGATTCATCCGAAAAAATGACGTTTTGCCATTCGTGCACCCACGTTCGTCGTTGAGTACACCATCGCAGGCGCTCCTGTCTGTGATGCAGCGTCATGAGTAACCGCAGCCATGGTCTCCGAGATGTTAGTCAATGCTGCTGCAAACGTCGTCGAACTGTTCGTGCAGATGGTTGTTGTCTTGCAAACGTCCGCTTCTGTTGACTCAGGGATCGAGACGTGGCTGCACGATCCGTTACAGCCATGCGGATAAGATGCCTGTCATCTCGACTGATAGTGATATGAGGCAGTCGGGGTCCAGCACGGTGTTCCGTATTACCCTCCTGAACCCACCGATTCCATATTCTGCTAACATTCATTGGATTTCGACCAATGCGAGCAACAGTGACGCGATACGATAAACCGCAATCGCGATAGGCTACAATCCGACCTTTATCAAAGCCGGAAACGTCATGGTAAGCATTTTTCCTCCTTACACGAGGCATCACATCAACGTTTCACCAGACAACGTCGGTCCACTGCTGTTTGTGTATGAGAAATCGGTTGGAAACTTTTCTCGTGTCAGCACGTTGTAGGTGCCGCCACCGGCGCCAACCTTATGTGAATGATCTGAAAAGCTAATCATTTGCACATCAAAGCATCTTCTTCCTGTCGGTTAAATTTCGGGTCAGTAGCACATCATCTTTCTGGTGTAGCAATTTTAATGGCCAGTAGTGTAGTTTTTAGTTTTTTATATATATGATACTTTTTTGTTTTATTTATTCTTTTGTAAAGAACAATGCACAGTTCAGTAACTGGTGAGCCATCAGCCACTGGAACTACATCTCCTGCCTCCACAATGTTTCCAGATCGTAAGAAGGGACAGACGATACATCGTGAGGGTAGTGTATGAGGAAGTAAGGAAGATTGTAAAATCATGTGCTCTAGAAGCAAGGCAGCAAAGTATAACAAGGTTACGTATTTGCTGGCTGTTACGCTGACATATCTCTACGATCTGTTTCAAAACGTCGAAAAAGTTTAATTACCAAAGGTATGGCCTCCTCGTACTCCTGGTAAAAGCATCAGAGATATGAAGTACATAAATTTCACTGTTATGATTTGGAAATGGATGGAATAAGAGACATTATACTACGTACTTGTGGACTTTTCCGCTGCAAGCTAGAAACAATCTGGAAGCCCTCACGACTAACGATCTTTTAATAGGCTCGTCGTGACGAGAAAAAGCATTTCAGTGATTGCATATACACTATCAGCTTTAACAAACTAATTATGCAACAGAATAAACACAAATGGAATACTGGTGAATATTATTCCGAAAGTATGAGTATCCTGAAAGAGTGTGCTTATCGGACATATTTAAATTGTTGAAATGTATCGCTGACAAAGGCAGATCTACTTTCGTGACAATGTTTTTAGTTCGACGTGAACTCTTTCATTCTTTGCTAGCTTCCGCATTCCTGTTGAGCGCATATTTTTAGCTGCCGACAATACACTGACAATTGTGTTGTGCCGCGTATGAATTGTTTACTTTACTCAGTAACAACAATTTTATTCGCAAATCACACATTGTCAGTTTGGCAAGGCATGCGTGAATAATCAGCATCTGGCATGTTCGTGTCATTCCACTTTAAGGGTTCGCTCGTCATTATGTTGATACTGCTCGGATGAAGAAAAGGAATAAAATTCTCTGGTAAGTTTCCATTCCAATCGCTCAGTGTTAAAAATACGATGGGATATGGGATTCAACCAAAATTCCAACCTATTTGGCGTTTTATTTTTGTGTGAATTGTTAACCTTTTCTCATTCGAAGAAGCATTACTATTTATGGATAATAGCCACATTTGTCTTCTTGAGCGATTTGAGAGTACTTTTTTTGCCAAAATACAATATAATTTGCACAAACTCATTACATGGTCAAAAGTACGACCACGTACATGGCAATGCTCTAAATAGAAGCAATCTAGGTAATGTCAGTTGAAATAAACGGTCATATATATAACCTATTTGTTGTTCCTCTAATAAATACACACAAACACAGCCTCTCAGTAAAATACACGATGTGTAACTCTTGTATTAAATATGTGATCTCGTCGAGTGTTAATTCGAGTTAATTACGATCAATGATGCACTTAATCTCTATTTACTATGGGCAAATAGTCTACTGGACTAATCACTACTACAACATGGGGACTCATTCATTTCACTTATCTTTATAATTCAGTTGTTGTATAGAACTGGTAGTCACAGCATATCGGCTACCCACTTATTTACGAGAAACGAGCATGAAAGTTGGAAGCACAATTATTTTGACAATAAGTGCAATTTACTGATTAAGATAAACTGACTCTAATAATGGAAGTTGATAAAGTACCAAGTATAAAATCTGTCTAAGGAGGGCAAGTTACTTATCGAAGTGACATCATATTGAACTCTATAGTAGGTATAAGCGGATATAAACACTCGAACTACTATCTTATAATCAGTATTACATAGAACAATCTCTACACGCGGGGGAAACAGTGTAAGTATCGTCAAGAGAGTTGATATTAAATCTACAAGGAAGCTAAGTCATTCTAAAAGTGATGTAACAGTAACACGCGGTTAGCGGGACGGAGAAACGGTCGTGATTCGTTATTGTGACTTGTAGGACGTCTATGTAGACAACATTTTACAAGTAACTCACCATATTTGTGGATAGCGATCTTAAGTGGCTAACACTAGTAGTCGGTGGTGAGATGGGCGTGTTCCATGCGAAAGGCACGTAGTGACTAGTATGAAATGAAAACTAGTGGTTCCTAGATCGTAACCAAGATAACTTTAGCACCAAGGATACAAAATAGTGGAAGTGTTCCACCTACAGTATCGAGCACCAGACTATTCGACTCATACATACATTCATCGAAGTAACGACATATTGCACTGCAACGTAGGTATAATCCGGGTGTAAACACGTGAACCATTAAATTGTAATTAGTACTAAACAGAACAATCTCTGCACGTAGGGGAAAACAATTCAAGTATCGTCAACTTGTTGACATTAAACCTAAAAGGAAGCTACGTCATTCTAAAAGCGATGTAACAGTAACACGTGGTAAGCGGACAGAGAAACGGTCGTGATTCGTTGTTATTACGCGTAAGACGTCGAAGTAGACAACGGAGAAACGGTCGTGCTTCGCTATTACGACGTGCAGGACGTCTAAGTAGACAGCATTTTACAAGTAACTCACCATACTTGTTGATAGCAACCGTATGTGTCGTAACACTAGTAGTCAGTGGTGAGGTACGAGTGTTCCACGCCGAACGCATGTAGTAACTGATATGAAGTTAAAACTAATATTCAAAGATCGTAACTAAGACAACTTCAGCACCAAAGATACGATATCGTCGAAGTAGTCAACTTATAGTACCGATGATCAGAATATTCGACGCGTACATACGGAATACTTAGAGATACGACGCAAACTACTCCGAATCAACTTCTAACATTTATCGTACATATATTCTGAAAGTAACCTTATGAAATGAATGGACACTGCATGTTAGCAGGGCACTGTTCAAGCTGGTGGAGGCTCTGAAATAGTGTGGGGCATGTGCAGTTGGAGTGATAAGGGATCCCTGATACGTCTAGATACGACTGTGGCAGGTACGTAAGCATCCTGTCTGATCACCTGCAACTATTCATGTCCATTGTGCATTCCGACGGACTTGAGCAATTCCAACAGGACAATGCGACGCCCCACACTTCCATAATTGCTACAGAGTGGTTCCAGGATCACTGTTCTGAGTTTAAACACTTCCGCTGGCCACCAAACTCGCCAGACATGAACATTATTGAGCATATCTTGGATGCCTTGGAACGTGGTGTTCAGAAATCTGCACGCCTCGTTCTTTTACGGATCTACAGACAGCCCTGTAGGATTCATGGTGTCACTTCCCTATCCGCCCTATTTTTCAGGTCTTTACTGCTCCGAAGAGCCAAAGAAACTTGTGCACCCGCCTAATATCGTGTAGCACCCAGAAGTGCAGTAACGCGACGTGACAGGGACTCGACTAATCTCTCAACACCTGAAAAATAGGGCGGATAAGCGAAAGAACAGGAAATGTGCATCAGAATCGGTATCAGGAACCCGTATATATTGTGGGATAGTAAGTTACCAGTATCGAACTCCTCCTAGTACTTGGAAAAACAGCTATCTCGAATGCGACGAAGAAGTGACAGCATAGTATACAGACGCAGCCGCGAGTAAGTGATAGCGGAAACTGACGAGGACATTCAGCCGGGCACACCGTACGTGGCGTCAGAGGACATGAGGGTTGTGTGAGACCATAGAACCTAATTTTGGATGGTTAGCAGTCGTTTTGGAGATGAATTTGCTAAATGAAGGCAGGTTATACAATAACAACAAGTGGTGCTTGTCGCTGGTAACATTAGTAACTCTTTTAACACTGTGGAAAAATTCTGCTTAAGAGGGCCGGGTCCGCACACGCCGGCTGCCCGGACGTTGAAACGTATTTTCTGCGCGGTAAGTGCTTAATATTGCAACGCTGTCCTAATAACGGCTTCTGGCGTCAGCCAGGCATATACCCTCTGAGTCAGTGAATCCATGTATCTGGGTCGGTCCTCCGCCAGCCGTAGTTCATGCTCCCGGGTCGCTACAAAATGTACAACGTTCGGTGGAAATTGCTGTAGACATCCTCGAGATACGCTTACACATCGCCACTTTTCCATAACGACATATATTGGTCAATCGGGGGTCTTACCTCTAGATCAATTACACGCGTACCAAGTTACGAAGTCTGGCTGCAACAGATCCAGACGTTCGAGAACTACGCCTCTCCCCTCCCCCACTGTCCTCCCAACAGACATAGACAGAGATTTATTGTAATCGACTGTCAGTAGAGCACGTAATGAGAAATGCACACAAATTATATTTGTTGAAAATAAAAGACTACAGCCGCCATCTGCCACTGAAGACCACGTATATATGATTTTCTTCAATTAATAGGCATCTGCTTCAGATAGATATCTCAGTAATGAACAGTAAAGCACTTCGATAGCATTCTTCTTCGTTTATTTGGGGGGGGGGGGGGGGAGGTGGGCCTATAAAATTTTCTCAGACACATCTGGGGTTTAATTTCGCGGGGAAGTAATTTAGTTGAGATGTCTCCGGCAGATAGTCGGGCGCTTTTAGAAGGCGCGCCAGCCGGACTGCGGACGTTAATGAAGAGCAATGGCCGCCAGGTGAGGCCCCGTGACGTCACTGCCCCGGGCGGGGCAGTTTGCCCTCCCTCCCGTGCAGGTGACAGGTGGCAGAACTGTCCGTCCCTTCCCAGAACCGACGTCCTCCGACTCTTGTCTGTACGAGAGCATTTTCTCGAGCCAAAGGCAATACTACAGATAGTTTGTACAGCAGCGCAATACGTACATTTCAACACGTCTATTGCTGTCAAACTTTCGAAAGAACTGCCGGATATCTCCAATTTGCTGCCACGATATTTCGGTGCAGAGTCTTCCGGCCACCTTCAGGTGAATACTGACGAATAATGACTGTGCTCTCGTATTTTAGACCACGCCGGCACATGTATGGTGTATTCTGTTGGCGTTGCGCACGCACTTCTGCTCCAAATCTGTGCGCTGCGTCGCGCCGTTCGTGCTTTATCGAAACAGGTATTTCTTACAACGGACTTTTAAGGCTGCTCCTGGAATACTGTCCAACGGCATGTGATCAGTACAACGTTAGAGAGATGGAGAACTTGAGCGCGTGCAGAGAGAAGAGGGGGGAAATGCAGGGGACGGGTGCAAATAATCGCAGGTTCGTCTGATAGGCGTTAGATTGTAGCAGAAACACTGTGCAGACTCTGAACTCATTTCCACTCGAAGGGAAACTTGCTCTTAACATCTACATGTAGGTTCCATGAAGCAATACTTGGTGTGTTTAATCCGCGAATGACGAACTGAAAACCTTTACGACTTTTGCTATTTTCTTGACGTGGTCGTTTCCTCAGACGTATGTGAGTGGAAGTAATTTCTTGTGTCACTCTCCTTCGAACGTACACTTGCAGAATCTCGACAGCGAACTTCTCCAAGGCGCGCAACGCCTCTCTTGCAGCGTCTGCCATAAGAGTTTGTCGAGCATTTCCGTGACACTCAGAAGCTTTCTTAAATATCCTACGACGAACCGCGCTGTTTTTCGTCACATTAGTTATGTCTTTTATACGGGGTGCTTCGTAAGTACCCGCGAGATTTCAAAAGAAAAGTACACGAGATACAAGAAATAGGAACGTACGAGAGGACAGAGCATGTCTCCAATTTTTTAACTCACATTGCAGGTGCTCTTGAAACACGACGAACTTCAGTGCGAGCGTGTGACTGATCGAAGTCGCCCACAGGCACTGCTCGTGTAGAGGCGACAGCAGCCTGATCTGGAATTGTTCATTGGGTTGCCTACCCGCAGGGGTGAGCTACTTCGAAGCGACGATACTGCATGCCCTGACACACACGTCCCTAGTCCGACCACACCACTGCGCTTCATGAATCCGAAGTTTCAGAGGTGTACTCTATCCAGGGACGTACTGTAAATTATTTTTCTGTCTGTCTGTCTACTTTTTGCGCAGCCGTCTACTAAAGCCCCTTATGGGTTTACGAATAATCCTATCTAACAATGGTGTAATCAAAGAACAACACGTCGTGCTTATTCACGTGCAGTATGTTACATTAGTTTACACTGAAAAGCGTTAGTTATGCCGTCTCTCGTATAATCTAGGGGGTTTAGCCTTATAGAGGAAAGATCACGCTGAGAACCTGAATTTGTGTGTCTTTATTCTCAGTGTAATTGCAACTGACAGTCGTCATAAAACGTCCATTTTACCACGATGTCCCAAACATGGATGGCTGTTCACTCTGAATCAACGTGAGCGTATAACAGATACATGCAGCTGGGCAAATTCAGGTGCATGCTTGAGGTTTATCTTCGCAGCAACGGCCTGAGGAGGGCGACCGCGTGGCTGACGGTTTCGCACTTCAACACTGGGGCGCCGTCTTTAAACTTTGAGTCGTCGTACACGGTGGAACATTTTAGACCAACAGAAACGTGCGTTTCCTCTCCTGTTTTCAGACTGGACAAAGCGCCTGGTCTTCCTAAAAGAAGCAGTCTGGAGTTTGGTCAACATGCCTTCACCGAGTTCTACCGCTCTCTGTAAGCAGAGGCTAGAAAGTTCAAGGTTTGAAGAGAAGTTGCCGCCACACGGGCGACAGCAAGACCAGCAAGCAGTCTCCCCTCCACGATCGAGCAACTACTAAGTTTTGGATGGGAATTAGATCGATTTCGAATTAGGTCTCTCCGTAACGATGCGACTCCATCTTTAGGAGCAGAACGGAATTCTAGCGAGTGACGTGTTCAGAATCGTTTCTACGTAAATTCGGATGGAACCGAAATCGGTATTGTTTGATCGGTTGCGAAACACTTGATGCAACGAATGCCTAGTTGATCACCATTGTTGTTTTCGTGATGAGTCGCGAGCTGGCTTTAGTGGTTCAATTAGTCTTTTTTCTGACAAATGATCGGTAGATAAGTACTGTTTGCTCGTGTAGAACCATAGATTCAGTGGTTTTATATATGGTCCATGTAAATGTAATCTCAGGAGTACGCTACATGTCTGAAATAAATGTTAATAATGCAGCTAATTACTTCATTATAAGTGTACGCCAACGCTTGTCCGCAATGCCGTAATGTTTAGCGACCTGTACCCTGTGACAGAAAATTACTTAATATGTTACAGAAATTTACTTACAAGGGAAGGTCACGACTTTTGGAACGCGGATTTACTGCAAACTTCGCACACTTACAGTACTCCATGAGGACAACAAAATATGTAAGCAGTAGCCCGCACTTCTCAAGCGTTGTTGAGTAGATCGCAAGATAATTTCGGTCGTCAAATATACACCTGTGCGTGGCCACTTCTACCATGAAGCGGCGGCAGCCAGGTGGTTGGCGTTCAAGCCACGTAATCGCTGCATCGATTAATCCAGTCCCGTTCGTCCGTTTTTTAATTTCTAACACAGTAATTTTCTTTACTATTTATATTACAATTGATATAGTAGGAGAAATACGTATAATAGGATGAACTTTTATTAAATTTACAGTGTTATTTGGGAGTCTAAAAATTTTTGTTGTTGTTGTGGTCTTCAGTCCTGAGACTGGTTTGATGCAGCTCTCCATGCTACTCTATCCTGTGCAAGCTCCATCTCCCAGTAACTACTGCAACCTACATCCTTTTGAATCTGCTTAGTGTACTGATCTCTTGGTCTCCCTATATGATTTTTACCCTCCATGCCGTCCTCCAATACTAATTTCGTGATTCCTTGATGCCTCAGAACATGCCCTACCAACCGATCCCTTCTTCTAGTCAAGTTGTGCCACAAACTTCTCTTCTTCCCAATCCTATTCAATACCTCCTCATTAGTTATGTTAGTTAACTAAAAATGTTTGTCATCACAAATAATATAATATTCATAACTATCGACTAGTACACGACCAAACACATAAAGTGATACTGAAAATGTATGCTTGTCCGTGTCTTCAGAATTGTTCGTATTTAATCAAAGAGAACGAGAAATTGCTTCTCATAAAGACGCTATTAAAATACAGTCGATACCGCATGACAAGTTATCAGCGCCGATATTTAATGAAATGCTGCGTTATGCATGGTTTGGTTCCAAATTATCGTCTGAAAGAGAGGTTTTTGAATATGTTAGCGAGGTTTGTTTTTCCAAGGAAAGCCTCAAAAGACCTTGCATATGCGGAAACACAGCATTTATCAGCTTGTAAGGTGTTAGGCAAATCCAGCACCTTCCATGAAAACCCTGACATGATAAGCAAATCCAGTAGTATGTCACATAGCTCCGAATAAATCATGGCATTAAATTAACCAAAGCAATACGAGTAACGAGCGAGCAAATGGAATACCACAGACAAACACAAGAATGCCTAAATGCATGTCGTGCCTTCCCACCATGAGACCAACGCAGTTCCGAGGGGAGAAACGAGAACAGAAGCCGAGAGCAGAACCGTGTTAAGCTAGAAGGCCCTAGGATAAGGGACGGATTGGACACCCACGTCGGCAGCCTACCGCTAAGACTACCATCCGCACGTTTTAGAGTGAGACTTTATCGCGTCTCTGCTAAGTCAAGGACCACCCCCCAGCCCATGTTAAAAGCTAGAGCCCTCCAGAAAAACTGTACAGATCTTACGATAACACAAAAGGGCCACTACCACCCGCAAGTTTTAGCGTGAGACTTTTTCGCGTGTCTGTTACATTAGGACCACCCTCCAGCCTATGTTAAAGGATAGCGCCCTCCAGAAGAACAGTATAGATCTCACGATAACGCTAAAAGACCACACCAGCTGCTGGTTTTAGCGTGAGACTTTTTCGCGTCTCTGTTACGTTGCAAACTTTAAAAACATTGCCCCACCATGAAAAGTATAACGTTTCTCATTGGATAGATAGAATTTTTGTAGGCGGAGCTTAAGGTTAACATTGAGACCCTGACTGGTCAGATGAAAACACAGCCAGATAGGTTTTTTTAAACCAACTTCGGTAAATTGTAGTAAGGAGAAGTTAAGAGAGAGTTGCTTCCGAGATGGCGAGGTGAGCGTAGCTGTGCAGCCCGCCGCTGCCCTGACGCTGCCTAAACACCGACAAGGTAATGAACGCACACGATGCCGCATTTTTGAGCACATAAGGCTTCACTCAGAACTGCAGAAGTCTCATCTGTTACACCCCCTTTTTTTTGTAATGCTAGTGTCGATCGTAAATTAAAGCTCATGGTGTTCACATTTGCCACTTGAAGTAAAAATTTGAAACGCGACGATTTCTCTGTTATATAGTTATTTAGAAAACACATCAGCCGCTGTAATTTACGACAAATTAGATAAGTAATTAAAGATAATTGACGGTCAGTGTAGACCATTTTGATAGTTTGCACTTTTGTGAAACTTAATTTAAACCTAGATTATAGATGTGATATGGCATAGGTCATCCTTCGATCCATTGTAGAACTTGGAAACCCACTCAGGGAATATTCGTTCACATTTTTGTTGAACGCAGTTGGTTTTTACCATCCTGTATTAAAACACTTCCTTTTATCAATAGTGCAATTTATAAACAATGTTTTGTGAGTAGAATAAAATTTCCAATGGTAAACTTAACTGCTTTTTTGACGTTATTTTACCAGCTAACTAAAAATAGGAAAGCCTTGAACCCCTTCCACTAAATTTAGTTAGTATTAATATTCTTTTACAGGGAGTGCAGTGGAGCTGACGCTGAGATCATTAAGTATTTGGTTATATCATCGCTAGTCTCACTGAACTCTTCTTAATTCTACGTGTCATGTTTGGTCTGGCGTCTCCTTACCAGCAACAGGTCCCAGGTTCAAACTAGTTAATTCCCTAAAAAACACGCTCAGAGCGTCGTTGCGCGAAAGTGGTAGGGAGACACGATATAAAACAAACAGACACCACCGTGAATGTTTTGAAGCTGGTGCCGTTTGACTTTATGTTTTCCATGTTTTTACGAAAAATACCATCCTTAAACCTGTACTCGTAATGTCGAAAGCGACGATTAAAAGTACATCTTTCGAAAGCGGTCTGTGCCGGTAAAAACTTGGAGGTAACAAGTCGTTTAGGGCTCCTTTCAGGTATAAGGGATTTCTCAAATCACACACAAGCATATATTTTCAGTAGCGCTTTATGCGTTTGATCGTTTACTAGTCGATAGTTATGATATACTATTTGTGATAGTAAAAATTTGCACACTGCCAAATAAAATTGTAAATTTAATAACGGTTCATTCAATCACACCTATTTTCCCCATTATATCAATTGTAATATAAATAGCAAAGAAAATTACTGTGTTAGAAATTTAAAAAGCTGACGAACGTAACACGATCCATCAATCAGGGATTACGGGTTTTGAACGCTAACCATTCATATTTTCAATCTCATTTTGTTCGCTTTTGTTCGTTGAATCTGCTCTGCGCGGACGTCATAAGACATCCGTACAAGTTCGTTGTTGCTCGATTAACTCAGCTTTTTTTATATTTTTTTTATTACAGAGTGCAGCTAGCGCTCTGACGGAACACGCTGAGCTACCGTGCCGGCATAACGGTAATTAGGACAACACAACAACCAGTCCCTGAGCGGAGAAAATCTCCGACCCAGCCGGGAATCGAACCAGGGCCCTTAGGATTGACATTCTAGCACTCGGCTGCCGCTGCTTCATGGTGAAAATGGCACAGATATACATTTGACGAACGAAATTATCTTACGATTTTCTCAAGAACGCTTGAGAAGTACGTGCTACTGCTTACCCATTTTGTTGTCCTCATGGAGTACTACGAGTGTGCAAAGTTTTCAGTAAATCCGCGTTCCAAATACCGTGGTCTCCCCTTGTTAGTATTGGTGTAGCAGATGTCAACATCTTCTTCATAGAAGCATAATGCCACGGTATGTCCAGAAATGTACATATCGCATGTGATTGTTTTAAAAACGGTTGACAATTTACAGTAACTGAATCACTATGTATCTGTTGTGCTAGTAGCGAGGAACATATGTAAAAGCATCCAAAAAATATAACCAGGGTATAAAATAAATATAATAAATTTGAAAAATATATCTAATGTATGAAAGGAGTGGACTAATTTTCACATTTTGTAAGAGATAATACAGAGTGCAGTCAACATAAAGTCTGTTTTTCAGTGCAAGTTGATCATTCAACAAATTTTTGAATTTAGGTGAGAATGTATTATATATTTCAAATTCTTCTAAAAGGTTCATTTTGCAGCCCTTTGTCAACTATATGTAAAATTTCCATATTTATCAAGGATGCAGGAGGAAGTACGTTTTTATGTTTGTAGATGTTGTGGAAAAGGTGATTTATATTAATTCTCTCCATCTTCGTTGAGCTAGCGCTCACGAAAGCGGGTCTTAAATACCCTTCCTACATGACCTACATAAAAATTCGGACATACATTATATTGTATTTGATATACTCCAGATTTGAGAAATTTTTCAGTTAGAGGTTTCTCATAATGTGCGAAGAGCAGCTTGGTGGCATTGGTGGTAAAGGACATAATCATCTCATAATTTTTTTTAAAATAAATATTTTTCAAATGTATGATACATAACTTCTTCATATATCTTGGTTATATTTTTTATTTATGCTTTTATAAATATTCATTCCTGCTAGCACAAAAGATACGTAGATGTGGTTGAGTTACTGTAAACTGTGAATTAGCGTTTAAATCAATCGTATACAATATGTACATTTCTGGATCTGCCACAGCATTATGCTTCCTTACTGACATGTGCTAAACCAACACTAAGTAAGTTCCTGCAATGCAGTTTTTACACTTCACATAAATGTATAGCTAAGATCTAAAGATTCATAATATTCATAATTTTGTAGGCTTCTGAAGATGACAATAATAATTTGTCGAAACCGGCAGAGCATAATAAAATTTATTTGCAACAGATGACTGAATTTTATCCTGAAAAAATAATACTAGAGTTTCCGAAAATTACAGGCACGAATAAAATAATAAAAAAATATTGTGGAGCTTGGGACACTTGGCATTCGGGACCAAATAAACAATGTTAATTACAGCGGACCGTTAGCGCTCAGCTGCCCAAAGTCCTCGTTATAAAGCGAAGAGAACCAGTTTTATCGGAAGTATGGACCACTTCAAATACTGAAAGGCACGAAGCGTCGATACTCAGAACGGCTTGTTGCTTTTGGTGCGAACAACGTGTTGCAACTTCCAGTTCGTATGAAATTAGTAACCGGGGAAGGTGACGTCACATCTGACCATTTCGCCCCGTCACGAGTGACTTAGTGTTCAGTGCCGTTACAGGGCGATCACGATTTGTCTGGTTGACCAGTGAGGAACTATGCGGGATGGCCGCCAGCCGGCAGTCGATCCCGCGGAGGAATGGAGGGGGCCCGCTGCTGCACTGCCAGACAGACCCGTCACGCGTGTCTACTACGCACAAACCCGACACTAAAATTAATCTACCATAAGCGACCACTCATTCTCTTCACACTGCATTTGCAAATGGAACGCTACGGAAGGCTCAAATATGGTGAATGAAACGCTGGTTTCTCCCAAACAGCGTAGAGTGAACTAATGTACCCTACTAGCCATTAAAATTGCTAAAACATGAAGATGACGTGCTACAGACGCGAAATTTAACCGACAGGAAGAAGATGCTGTGGTATGCAAATGATGTCTCCTGTAAGGGGGAGAAATGCGTACCATCACGTTTCCGTCTTTGATAAAGGTCGGATTGTAGCCTATCGCGATTGCCGTTTATCATATCACGACATTGCTGCTCGCGTTGATCGAAATCCAATGACTGTTACCAGAATATGGAATTGGTGGGTTCAGGAGGGTAATATGGAACGCTGTGCTGGATCCAAACGGCCTCGTATCCCTAGCAGTCGAGATGACAGGCATCTTATCCGAATGGCTCTAACGGATCGTGTAGCCACGTCTCGATTCCAGAGTCAACAGATGGGGGCGTTTGCAAGAGAACAACCATCTGCACGAACAGTTCGATGACGTTTGCAGCAGCATGGACTATCAGCTCGGAGACCGTGGCTGCGGTTACCCTTGACGCTACATCACAGACAGGAGCGTCTGCGATGGTGTACTCAACGACGAACCTGGGTGCACGAATGGCAAAACGTCATTTTTTCTGATGAATCCAGGTTCTGTTTACAGCATCATGATGGTCGATTCCGTGTTTGGCGACATCGCGGTGAACGCACATTGGAAGCGTGTATTCGTCATCGCCATACTGGCGTGTCACCCGGCGTGATGGTATGGGGTGCCATTGGTTACACGTCTCCGTCACCTCTTGTTCGCATTGACGGCACTTTGAACAGTGGACGTTACATTCCAGATGTGTTACTACCCGTGGCTCTACCCTTTATTCGATCTCTGTAAAACCCTACATTTCAGCAGGATAATGCACGACCGCATGCTCCAAGACCTGTACGGGCCTTTCTGGATACAGAAAATGTTCGACTGCTGCCCCGACCAGCACATTCTCCAGATCTCTCAGCAATTGAAAACGTCTGGTGAATGGTGGTCGAACAACTGGCTCGTCGCAATACGCCAGTCACTACTCTTGAACTGTGGTATCGTGTTGAAGCTGCATGGGCAGCTGTACCTGTACACGCCATCCAAGCTCCACTTGGTGTAGCAATTTTAATGGCCAGTAGTGAAAATGTAATCCCGTTGGTTGTGTCCTTAAACTTTACTTTCATCGTTCCTCGTAAGCACAAGCGCCCGGCAAATACCTGTTGGGCGGGCACTGTTTGGGAAAGTCGCGTGCTCTGTGGAGGAAGGCCGGCCGCCACCCTGACGCAGAGCGCAGTGGAGTGGGCACCACAGTACGACAGTACGCAGAGCGGAGTACAGTAATTAAGGCGCAGACAGAGGCCGCCCCCACCTACTGGCCGGGTCAGCGAGCATCCCGGGCTCTTGCACGCTCGTTAGCGCCTTCATTAAAATTTTAATCCGATGCCAGCGCCGAATGAAAATTTCTCCTCACACGGTCCGAAACTTCTATACAAAGCAACATAAGAACCTACTCCTGCGGACTTGTTAATGTTCGGGTTGCTTTCGATTTTTTGAATTCGTATCCTTGGCATTACAGAATTTCCGATATCCGTACCAATAATAAAACTGTCGTGTCTGCTTGTCTGAACACGCTAATCTCCAAAACTACCGGACGAATTTTCGTGGAGTTTTCGCTGACAACTTGAGTATAGCTTGGGGCATCGCACAGACCTTATTTCATCAAAATCGGATCACAGAAAAACAAGATATCGCATTTGAAAGTTTTATTCGTATCCATACTAATATTATAAATGCCAAAGTAACTGTGTGTGTTAAGTTTTCGGCGGCCGCGGTGGTCGAGCGGTTCTAGGCGCTTCAGTCCGGAACCACGCGGCTGCTACGGTCGTAGGTTCGAATCCTGCCTCGGGCATCGATGTATGTGATGTCTTTGGGATAGTTAGGTTTACGTAGTTCTAAGTCTAGGGGACTCATGTCCCACAGTGTTTACAGCCATTTGAACCATTTTGTAAAGTTTTCACCACTAACAGGCAGAAGCGGTTTCGGTTGAAATTTAATATGAAGATAGCACGGACCTTGAGGAAGAACATGGCCGCTTGTGTGTCGTACAAGATATTTACTCTTTGAAAAAAACTGTTTAGTCTTTGACTTTTGATCTTCATCACAATTGTGAAAGTGCTTTTATTGGTTGATATGTGCTACGTTATGCGATTCATATTAATGAATAGAATGCTTCCGGAATCTTCAGTGTTCCATACCATTTGTTCCATAATGTCATGCGTAGGTACATCAGTAGTACGTTGCGCCACTCTGTACAAACTGCTCGGCATGGGAAGGGGGGGGGGGGGTGGAGGAAGGAGCATGTATCAGACACTTGAGAGCAGCTGAAATTATTGCCCGTGCAGTACCCAATCATAAAAACATGCTGATTGCGAGCACAGCTGCGGGTAACAACTAGCAACCAACATTTGTATGATACTCCAGTGCTAACATTAACGCTGGCTACAAACTAAGCACCCAGAAGTTATGTGTAGAGATGAAATACCGTCGCCTAGAAGTCACTATTGGAACATAGTATTTCCCAGCCGGCTATCCCAAGAAACAACTAAAAAGTATCGATTTCGATTACTTATGATCATCTTCAGGTACTTTTACGAGTAAAAGTATAGAAACGGTACAGGGAAAACAGAGACAGGTTAGGATTTAACGTTCCGTCAATGACGAGAACATCACAGATCGAGTGCAGTTTACGGAAAAATTCAAAGAGTGAAAAGTTGTTGCCAACTTGTACACAAACAAGACGGCTCATGCACGAGTGGAAGCATCTCAAAAGCAAAAGTACACGAGAGGCAGCTGCGACAGGGTTGTAACCTATCCGCGACATTCTTCTGCAAGTTTCGAAACATGTGAAGGAAACCAGGGAGAAAGGGATTTAACGTCCAAGAAGAAGAAATAAAAGCTCTACAGTCTGCGGATGACAGTGTTTCTGTCATTCACGGCAAAGCTGAATGGAACGGATAATTGTAAAAGGGTAGTAGTGATGCGGCGCTGTTAACACGCTCGTTACCTCCTGCAAAACGTCCACCCACTTTCGGGTGACCTTTTATTTCTACAGCTCCTCACATCACACCGTTGCCTATTCGAAAATGAATGAAATGAAATGCCCCGTGTCTAGGGCCTCCCGTCGGGTAGACCGTTAGCCTGGTGCAAGTCTTTCGATTTGAAGCCACTTCGGCGACTTGCGCGTCGATGGGGATGAAATGATGATGATTAGGACAACACAACACCCAGTCCCTGAACGCAGAAAATCTCTGACCCAGTCGGGAATCGAACCCGGGCACTTTGGATTGACAGTATGTCGCGCTGACCACTCAGCTACCGGGGGCGGACATTCGAAAATGAATGAAGTTTCTCGAATGGATGAACAGTTGTATAATCAATTACACTATAAGTATGTAAAAGGTCCATCAGAAATTATAGGAAAAGTTACACACGGATGCTCTGTGTTTTTTCGAGTACTCAATCTATGTCTCTTCGAACGTTTAGTTTTCGGTCACAACTTGTATAAATGCAACGCCGATTTTAGTTATTCAGTTTCACATTGAAAGTCCGAAATGTAACGCTTTCGCCTTCCTATTTCGTCAAATGGTTCAAATGGGTCTGAGCACTATGGGACTTAACATCTGAGGTCATCAGTCCCCTAGACTTAGAACTACTTAAACCTACCTAACCTGAGGACATCACGCACATCCATGCCCGAGGCAGGATTCAAACCTGCGACCGTAGCAGCAGCGCGGTTCCGGACTGATGCGCCGAGAACCGCTCGGTCACAACGGCCGCCTCTCTTTCGTCAGTAAACACTTTCCCACACTCGACGATGTTCATAACATCACAGTTTCGTACAGCTATTAGATCTATGCAGAGCTCCTAACACACGCGTGCTCTCGTCAAGGTGGCTAATCTCCGGATCTATCCTCGACTATCAAAGCAATTTCCTAGCCCACAAAAATACATGCGGATGCTCTCTGTTCTGACTGATTCAAAATCATCATAGACTATCAGCTTACAGTTCTAAGCCGCGCTATACCGCGTCTTTTACATTGGACCAGTCATAGCGTAATATCTTTTCACATACATTTATCAAACGGACAAATTTAAATAACTCAATAGTAACAAAATATTTCCCTCTTTACTTAGCTACATCGTCGTAGTACATGTTTCTGCACTACCATAAACTGGCAAATTATACACACAAATTTTCCTTGAGCATATGACTTAGCCTCGTAGCATGGTACAAATTCCGACGCTCTCTCTTACTTAGTTAATAGACACAACAGCACAACAGAATTCATTTGTCGTATTACTTCTCATCCAGACCTTGATTCCCATTAATGATTCATCACATTGAATCAGCATTAGTAATAGCGCTAGTAAATACTCGTAGCACATAACAGTTGTTTAGAAAAGTACACTGATTTGAATGGTTATGATTTCCTCGCCGGCCGCGGTGGTCTCGAGGTTCTAGGCGCGCAGTCCGGAACCGTGCAACTGCTACGGTCGCAGGTTCGAATCCTGCCTCGGGCATGGATGTGTGTGATGTCCTTAGGTTAGTTAGGTTTGGGTAGTTCTAAGTTCTAGGGGACTGATGACCATAGCAGTTGAGTCCCATAGTGCTCAGAGCCATTTGAACCATTTTTTTTTTTTTTTTTAAATTTCATTGCCTGTACGACAGCGACATCGGTCGGCCGTACCTGTAACTACAAGGACCTGCTGGAGCACAACATCACATATCACCCGTGAAACGCAGTCTGCGTGAACCTATTTGTTACAGAAATACTTCTATAGGCCGACACTATAACATTAATATCAGCAAAATTAAAACGATGCTAAGTGTTGTGTGGGTAGATTAAATAACTAGTGAGGAGTTACTGAATGAAATTGCGGTAAAAAAGAAGTTTCTGGAACGTCCTGTGGCATCAAAGAATTCTGTTTGACAGGAAGTGTGAGGAGCTAAAATTGTAGAGATAGAATATGGTTTGAACACAGTAGGCGGTTGCAGAAGTTTGCGGCAGTTATTCGGCGATGAAGAGGCTTGCATCAGACCAGTCTTTGGACTGAAGACCACAACGACAACAAATACCACCAAACAAGAAGCAAAGATACGGGCCGTCTGCTTTTCACGGGAAACGTCCCAGTTCTTAGGTAAATAAATTGAGGAAACCATGGAGGTCTTATGTCTCGATGACCGAGAAGGGGTTCGAACCACTACCATATGACTGCTGTAGCAATCTCGCTCATTACGTCCCAAACAGTTGCATAAATATTTTGGAAGTGCAGTTACGATGGCATCTGTTGGATGTTACAAACGTGTGTAATGATTAATAAGAATATTGTGAAGAAAATCATGTATACCCAGCATATACACTGATGTAAAAAAATCTCAACGCCAAGAAGGAGTTACGTGATATAAATTTTAGACAGCTGGTAGCAGTGTTTCTACATGTGAAGAATGATGTTTACTCAAAATTAGCGTCAGTCGCATACTATGACGATGAAAATCAGGTTTGTTCCAAATACACACTGTAACGGTCATGAACGGTTCAGATTGGAGGTGGTGAGTTGGTGTTAGTCAATAATTTCTTTAAGGCGAAAAAGACGCCATTATCAAAACCTCACTGAGTTTGAACGAGGTAGTGTAATAGGGTTGCGAGAAGCTGGATGTTACTTCTGCAGTACTGCACAAGGACTTGGCAGGATTGCAGCCACGATACATGATTACTGTCAACACGCCAGACGCCCTGTAACGCGCTTTCCACTGATCCAAAATCACCGCCATTTGGGACTAGAATGGTGACAAGCGAGAGCTCATTGGAGGGCAGGATGGAGGCCAGTTGTGTTTCCCGATAGAAGCCGCTTCTGCCTCGGTGCAGTGATGGCCTTGTGTTGGTTAGGGTGGCTCTAATTGAGGGACTGAAGCCAACGTCTCTGCTCGTACGCCTCGAGCTATGTTCAGGGGTGAAATTTCGAAAGACAGCAGGGGCACTGGCTTGTTTATCCCGTACGCACTGACTGCGAATCTGTACGTCAGTCTGATGATTCGCCCTGCTATGCTGCCATCCATGAACAGCATTCCAGCAGAATAACGCTCGCCCACATAGAGTGTCAACACGTTGCCGTCGCCTGCTCGATCACCAGGGCTGCCTCCGATCCGGCACATATGGGACATTATTTGACGACATCTCCAGTGTCACTTAAAATCAGAATTAACCGTCCCCGTATTGACCGACCAAGTGCAACAGGCATGAGAATCCATCTCACAAACTGACATCGGGCGACTGTACAACACAGCGCATGCACGTTTGCGAGCTTGCATTCAATATTCTGCCTGTTATTAATGTACCAGAATTTTACATTTACAATGCCTTACATTAACCTATGCTCTTACAGTGTTTATCACTAACATACGTTATCTAAGCAAATAGATTCTCGAAATTTGAAACTTCCTGGAAGATTAAAACTGTGTGACGGACCGAGACTCGAACTTGGGATCTTTGCCTTTCGCGGGCAAGTGCTCCACCAACTGAGATACCCAAGCACGACTCACGGCCCGTCCTCACAGCTTCACGTCTGCCAGTACCTCGTCTCCCACCTTCCAAACTTTACAGAAGCTCTCCTGCGGAACTGATAGAACAAGCACTCCTGCAAGAAAGGATATTGCGGAGACATGGATTAGCCACAGCCTGGGGGATGTTTCCAGAACGAGATTTTCACTCTGCAGCTGGAAATTTGCTTATTTTAAACTAATTATTTACTTATGTCGCGATTCTTTTAATCAGTGTATGTTCTCCAGTATATTGACATTCAGATATCTAATAGCAATGTCCAACAGGGCTGCGTTAGTAAACGGAAAATGTAAAAACCAACCCATGTAGCGATACCGTGTCACAATGGATAGGCTGGTTATAGTGAGTTTTAGATGGTAGAACTGTAGTGAAATTACTAGTCGAATTATACAGAAGGATAGAGGAAGTAACGAGGGCTTTTCCTACATCGCTGTATCTTTTGCTTTTAAGTGAAGTGAACTTGAAATTGTTCTCTGACGGATCTCGGCTATTGTTACGCGTGAAGGTCTGAACTCAACAGTGCACTCTGTCACGGCTTCATGCCGGTCTGATTGTTCTACCAGTTGTATGAAGGTCATTAGGCCGAAAGTATCAACAGATTAGGAAAAGAGTAAATACTGTAGCAGACGCTCTCCAATGAATCGTCATGCGACATGGAAAGACACATCTGACGCCTCAGTGACTCCGTGAACTTCGATACTCCGGATTCTGACAAATGATTTAAACAAGGGAATGATTTCTGAGTGACGGAACCTTAAGTGTCAGATTGCTGACAAGAAGCGGAAGTGATTGGACACGGTTATACTACAAAAACAAAAATTTCAACATCAGAGGTCAGACATAATCGCACCGAATATACCGTACTGACCATACGTGGCCTAGATACTCTGAACTAGAGTCGAAACCACAGAACAACGAGTGGAGGTATTTCGAAGACCTCAGAGAAAGAGCAAGAAAGTGAAGGTCCCTGCGTCCTTATGACCGCCAATGTTTTTCCATGGAGCTTAGCCCTTCACGCAAGTGAGGTGTGTACGGTGAGGTCTTCAGACGGGAAGCGAACAGGAGCCTTCGCCGGCGTGCTCCCCGCCCTGATGCCGGAGCGTCTCAAGGGGCAGCCGCCGCTGAACTGTAAAGCTTCCCACGAGTTGGAACTCGTTACTGTACGGTACGGAGACTACGGCGAACGTTTATACAGCACCATCGCAGAATGTACAATTGGGCGCCCGCAGACTTTTTTCCAAGACGGGACAAACTGCCAGTTCTGATGTTAACTGATTCGGTGCGTTTGAGAATTGCCCCAGAAACTACATTTCACAAAAAGTTCTTAAAACCTTTTACATCTCAAAAGCTTCATATGTAGTTAGTATTTTTAAGGTTGATTGCTTTGGTATCTGAACGGTATGCATACATTAAAAGTATATGCGAAGTACACGTTTTTACCCTATTATTATTAATAGTGTAGGGGTGCCACCGTCTCGATTCAACGATATGAAATTATATTCTTATACGGTGAAAGCCAGCATAACGAACGAATTTTGCGATAAAGGCAGAAAATTTTCGTAAAAATATTTATTCACATTTCCATAATGTTAGACTGCAACTGAAAATTAAAAATGTAATATCGAAGAAAGTCAGAGCGAATGAGAAGATGCCACATAATTCGTCACAAAGTGGAGAAACAGGGTATAAACTTAAAAAAAATGCTTTTTGAACTGTCATATTACCCAAGAAACTATGTCTGTTTATAAAACTTGACATTTGATCACGGTGATTGATTTATGGCATTACATTAATGCTTCGTAATTTTTGTTGCACTGGCACAACTGTAGTTGAACAAAACGTATTTTGAAATTTACGTCTTTTTTGGTCAGTTATGAAAAGAAGGCTGTGTAAATGGAAGAAGCCTGGAGATACTGATAGGTTTCAGATAGATTATATAATGGTACGACAGAGATTTAGGAATCAGGTTTTAAATTGTAAAACATTTCCAGGGTCAGATGTGGACTCTGACCACAATCTATTGGTTATGACCTGTAGATTAAAACTGAAGAAACTGCAAAAAGGTGAGAACTTAAGGAGATGGGACCTGAATAAACTGAAAGAACCAGAGGTTGTACAGAGTTTCAGGGAGAGCATAAGGGAACAATTGACAGGAATTGGAGAAAGAAATACAGTAGAAGAAGTATGGGTAGCTTTGAGGGATGAAGTAGTGAAGGCAGCAGAGGATCAAGTAGGTAAAAAGACGAGGGCTAGTAGAAATCCTTGGGTAACAGAATAAATATTGAATTTAATTGATGAAAGGAGAAAATATAAGAATGCAGTAAATGAAGCAGGCAAAAAGGAATACAAATGTCTCAAAAATGAGATCGACAGGAAGTGCAAAATGGCCAAGCAGGGATGGCTAGAGGACAAACGTATTGATGTAGAGGCTTATCTCACTAGGTGTAAGATAGATACTGCCTACAGGAAAATTAAAGAGACCTTAGGAGATAAGGGAACCACTTGTATGAACATCAATGGCTCAAATGGAAACCCAGTTCTAAGCAAAGAAGGGAAAGCAGAAAGGCGGAAGGAGTATATAGAGGGTCTATACTTGAGGACAATTTTATGGAAATGGAAGAGGATGTAGATGAAGATGAAATGGGAGATACGATACTGCGTGTAGAGTTTGACAGAGCACTGAAAGACCTGAGTCGAAAGAAGGCCCCCGGAGTAGTCAACATTCCATTGGAACTACTGACGGCCCTGGGAGAACCACTCCTGACAAAACTCTACCATCTGGTGAGCAAGATGTATGAAACAGGTGAAGTACCCTCAGACTTCAAGAAGACTATAATAATTCCAATCCCAAAGAAAGCAGGTGTTGACAGATGTGAAAATTACCGAACTATCAGTTTAATAAGCCACAGCTGCAAAATACTAACGCGAATTCTTTACAGACCAATGGAAAAACTAGTAGAAGCCGACCTCGGGGTTGATCAGTTTGGATTCCGTAGAAATATTGGAACACGTGAGGAAATACTGACTCTTCGACTTATCTTAGAAGCTACATTAAGGAAGGAGAAACCTACGTTTGTAGCATTTGTAGACTTAGAGAAAGCTTTTGACAATGTTGACTGGAATTCTCTTTTCCAAATTCTGAAGATGGCAGGGGTAAAATACAGGGAGCGAAAATCTATTTACAATTTGTACAGAAACCAGATGGCAGTTATAAGAGTTGAGGGGCATGAAAGGGAAGCAGTGGTTGGGAAGGGAGTGAGACAGGGTTGTAGCCTCTCCCCGACGTTATTCAATCTGTATATTGAGCAAGCAGTGAAGGAAACAAAAGAAAAATTCGGAGTAGGTATTAAAATCCATGGAGAAGAAATAAAAACTTTGAGGTTCGCCGATGACATTGTAATTCTGTCAGAGACAGCAAAGGACTTTAAAGAGCAGTTAAACGGAATGGATAGGGTCTTGAAAGGAGGATATAAGATGAACATCAACAAAAGCAAAACGAGAATAATGGAATGTAGTCGAATTAAGTCGGGTGATGCTGAAGGAATTAGATTAGGAAATGAGACACTTGAAGTAGTAAAGGAGTTTTGTTATTTGGGGAGCAAAATAATTGATGATGGTCGAAGAAGAGAAGATAGGAAATGTAGACTGGTAATGGCAAGGAAAGCGTTTCTGTAGAAGAGAAATTTGTTAACATCGAGTATAGATTTAAGTGTCAGGAAGTCATTTCTGAAAGTATTTCAAATGGTTCAAATGGCTCTGAGAACTATGGGACTCAACTGCTGTGGTCATTAGTACCCTAGAACTTAGAACTACTTAAACCTAACTAACCTAAGGACATCACACACATCCATGCCCGAGGCAGGATTCGAACCTGTGACTGTAGCAGTCGCACGGTTCCGGACTGCGCGCCTAGAACCGCGAGACCACCGCGGCCGGCTGAAAGTATTTGTATGGAGTGTAGCCATGTATGGAAGTGAAACATCGACGATAAATAGTTTGGACAAGAAGAGAATAGAAGCTTTCGAAATGTGGTGCTACAGAAGAATGCTGAAGATTAGATGGGTAGATCACATAACTAATGAGGAAGTGTTGAATAGGATTGGGGAGAAGAGAAGTTTGTGGCACAACTTGACCAGAAGAAGGGATCGGTTCGTAGGACATGTCGTGAGGCATCAAGCGATCACCATTTTAGTATTGGAGGGCAGCGTGCAGGGTAAAAATCGTGGAGGGAGACCAAGAGATGAATATACTAAGGAGATTCAGAAGGACGTAGGTTTCAGTAGGTACTAGGAAATGAAGAAGCTTGCACAGGCTAGAGTAGCATGGAGAGCTGCATCAAACCAGTCTCAGGACTGAAGACCACAACAACAAAATGTCAGGTGTAGCCCAGTGGCAGTATGCTATACGATAAATGTAGCAAGTCTCCCAAAAACACCCTCAAACTGGGGGGCAGGATTGAGTTTACCAGCCTAGGTACGAAGTGAAGCATTTCGTCACGTCACTGTGCATCCGAGTCAAATGGAATGCAGACTTCGAAGCTTTGTCATTACGTGTGGCTCTGTGTGGAACCTCGAGCCTTTGAGAAGGTTCCTGTCCTGGAGAGGGCATCTTTGCGATATTGTATTTTCACACTTCTTTCCCTCTCTTCTAGCGCAGAAAACCGCATTTTCTTTTTTTCACCTGCAGTAGTTGGGATCAGTTACAGGTGTACGCACCGACAGCGTAGCACAGCTGTTCTTTGCCGAGTGTGCCACAGTAGCTCTATCTTGTGAAACTGGATGAAGTATCAGCACGGACTTTCCTTGTACACAGACAAATGGTAAGCTAGAAAGAAATTTTCACTCTACAGCGGACTGTGAGCAGGTATGAAACTTCCTGGCAGATTAAAACTGTGTGCCGGACCGAGACTGGAACTCGGGACCTTTGCCTTTCGCGGGCAAGTGCTCTACCAACTGAGCTACCCAAGAACGACTCACGCCCCGTCCTCACAGCTTTACTTCTGGCATTATCTCGTCTCCGACCTTCCCAAATTACAGAAGCTCTCCAGCGAATCTTGCAAAAGTAGCACTCCTGAAACAAAGGATATTGTGGAGAATGTGGAGACATGGCTTAGCCACAGCCTGGGGGATTTTTCCAAAATGAGATTTTCACTCTGAGGTGGAGTGTGCACTGATATGACACTTCCTGGCAGATTAAAACTGTGTGCCAGACCGAGACTGGAACTCGGGACCTTTGCCTTTCGCAGGCAAGTGCTCTACCAACTGAGCTACCCAAGCTTCAAGTTTGGAAGGTAGGAGATGAGGTACTGGCGGAAGTAAAGCTGTGAGGACGGGGCGTGAGTCGTACTTGGGTAGCTCAGTCGGTAGAGTACTTGCCCGTGAAAGGCAAAGGTCCCGAGTTCGAGTCTCGGTCCGGCACACAGTTTTAATCTGCCAGGAAGTTTCAAATGGTAAGCTGCTGTTGCGGTTCCACTGTGCAGCCAGGGCAGGAGGCGTCCACAGTCGTAACTGGAGGGAGACGACCGGCACGCACGCTGCGCGCCTCGCCACGCTGTCGGATGTCGGACCGGCCGAGACCTGACGGGCGCCCAGAGTGCAACCGCGCCGAGGAACCGACGCGACTTCGCGCAAATGGGGAAAATGTAAGAAAACCCAAGTACGGAGTGCTCCATTGCTTTCTGACGCGGGCGACAATCTTGAACCTGCCGTTTAATTGACTCGCAGGCAATGAATGCTAGAAATTCGAGAAAAGGTTGCACCTAGCTTCTAGGGAAAGTACCTCCTCTTGCCACCTCAATCACATCGCGATTACGGGCAGCGTGGGGTTCACGCCTAAGCCTCAGGACGTGCGCTAGCAGCGCATGTCGGGTGTTTCAAGCGTCAACTTCGCGTCTCAATATCTCGGGATGTAATGGGAATATTCCGATGCAATCAACGCCATTGTGTATGTGATTTGTCATGCTATGGATTGCTGAAGAAAAAATATAGGAGGTCCATTTAAAAAAAACATAAGTTTGTGTTAAAAAACACATATGCTTTCGTTTTAGAATGTTTCCAAATGTTCACATTCATGGGCCCCGGTGAAAGTCGTCTTCCAATATCTGTTATTGTTCCAGAGATATTTGGGGTGGACAACATAGCTGAGACACCCTGTATATCGAACGTGCGATCTGAAGTCGATCGTGTGACCCCGGTGGCGGACGTTGTGATCAATTATTTGTGCTCGTCATTTTTATCTGTTTTCCGTCGTTCCCTTACTTGCTCTAAATTACATACCTCCACGAATTATTTGTGAGTTGCTAGGGAAACCCAGACGATTTATGTCGTTAATAAGCGGGATGTCTGGTGTTCTTAACGTTTCTTCGGCTGATACTCTCGCATGGAAGAATCTAGTTCCATGTTTATCCAGCGTAGAAAATTGTTCGACTTTTTGTCGCAAATATGGAGTACTACCAGAGTAGGAAAGAAGGGACTGTGTACACTGTGGTGAAACGAAGTGTGTAAAACTTCGTAAGAACAGTTTCGATGCTGACATACCGTTACAGTTTCATTACGGACAGTGCGGAAAACGAACGAGTGTCAGGAAGAATACAGGGTTCGACTCTTCCAAGTTATCCATGCAGACCACCGTACTGGACTTATCCATGACAACAACGACGACGAAGAATAAGGTATGTCTTCTCCTTTGCAATTGCAAGTATTTTTGTAACGCCCTTCTTTTGTCGTTGCTGTAGTCACCAACGTAGACATACTCATAACACCCACCACCAGGGTCACATGATCGATTTACAATCGCACGTTCAATATGTATCGTTTGGACCCAGCGACTTCGATAGGCCAACATTCTTGGAAATTACCGCGGAAATCTTTAAAATTTAACGAAGCTTTACTCTTGGAATCATGCCTGCTCGGCTAGCCGCGCGGTCTAACGAGCTGCTTCCCGAGCAGGAAGGTGAGCCGGTCCCCGGCCCGCGTCCGCCCGACGGATTACTGTCGAGGTCCGGCGTGCCGGCCACCCTGTGGATGGTTTTTTAAGACGGTTTTCCATCTGCTTCGGCGAATGCGAGCTGGTTCCCCTTATGCCGCCTCAGTTACACTATGTCGGCGAGTGAAGCGCAAACACTGTTTCCACATACGCGTTCACCATAATCACTCTACCTCATAAACATACGGGGTACACTCGTCTGAGTGGAGAGGGGGGACTCCACTAGGGGCCGAACTGCACAATACCCTGGGTTTGGTGTGGGGTAGCGGTGGGGGTGGGATTTTGAACCACGTTGTGGGACGAAGCCTCCCAGTCGTTTCTATGTCACCAGTTCAGTACACATACACACCCTTGGAATCCCTACGAGTATTCCATCCACCGTTTTTTATATAAAGCCTGAGAGACATGGAATAACGCAGTCAGGTAGTAGCAGTATTTCTCGATGTCTGTGAAGCATTTGACTCAGCACCACATGCACGCTTACTAACTATAATACGATCGTGAGGGGTATTAAGCGAAACTTGTGACTGCATTGATGACTTTCTAGCAGGGAGGACGCAACATGCTACCTTGGATGGAGAGTCAACAACAGATGTAGATCGAACTTCGAGTGCATCACTACTATTAACGTTCTATAATTATGACATTGCAGACAATATGTTGGTAACCTTAGTCTTTCCGCAACGTGATGCAATTTTCTATAATGAAATACTGTCTGAAAAAAGCTGTATTAATATTCAGTCAGATTCTGATAAGATTTCAAAGTGCTGAAAAGATTGACAGCTTCCTTTAAATGTTCAGAAATGTCAAACTGTACTCTTCAAAAAACGACAACTTGGTATTCTGCAAGTACAATATCAACGAGTGACAGCTGGAGACGATCAATAGGTACAAATACCTGGACATAACAATTTGTGGGGGGTCTGGAATGGAACGACTGTATATGCTCAGAAGGGCATTGCGTATACCTGTCATCCAGGTTTATGGTATATGCAGGACTCGGCCAGGAATGAAAGTGACAGAGGTGGGAACTACAGAAGGTTAAGCGTTCACAAACAAACAAACAAACAAAAAACAAAACAAAGAAACAGCATTTTTTGAGCTGGTCGGACGAGACATTTAAGTTGGCCTAGTCTCCATACAGCTGTCTGCGCAGCGGAAAGAGTATTGAACGTTAATCCTAGAATCGTGTGTTCGAGTCCGTATGGCGAATTTTTAATTTTTACTTTACTTACTCTGTAAACAAATTTAAATAGCGCTCAGTTTATAGCATTTATTAAAGTTTTCTTAAAAGGTATCAAAAGAAAAGGCAAAGGAATATTTGGGATTGCAAATAAATTTTCAAGATAGGATTCCCCTCAAATGCACTCCACTAGTGCAACCTTGCGATCTGCTTTTACCCTCAGGTAAATAATTTGATCAAAGAGCTTCAAAACTGCTCCTCCGAGAGGGAAAAAGAAATTCCATCCCGAGAAGACCGCATCAGAACATATTCCACGGTGCATCAGCAGCTATCCTTCACCAGTACCTAGCGAAACCATGCGTCACGCGTGCCTTGCTGCTACACTGTTCGATGAGAGAGAGCCTTTTACGAACGTAAACAGCCAAGTTCCGTTTGTAATGCTTTCAAAGTGCCGTAAAATTACTGCGCTTCCTGGTATTACAATGACTATCACCTCAGCACACCTAAATTATCGGCTGTAACACAATAAAAGTATCCAATTTCATATATGAAGTTCTCGCGTACGCTCCTGGAAATATATTTGCACCCCAAATTTTTCCTTGCCTTCCGTTTTCATTTCTTTTATGAAAATCTTAATAAATGCAATAATTTATTTGCAGTGCAAGTAACGTAAAAACTGATTTTTTTTTTTTTCATTTCGTGAACTGGAAATAAAAATAGCAATGCAGTATAATCCCTTTTAAAGGTTGTATATTTCTTCATCCTTAAAATACAAATTAATTTTTCCTTCTAAGAGAATCCTCCACGTCTCTCTTCTTTCTAAAAATGAAATTATGCTTTCTTATAAACGCAAAGAATTCTGGTATTTTGCCTAAATGGAATTTCTTGTCTTCTATAGAAACTAACGTTTCCATACTCCTTCACCAAAGAAGACGAAGTAAATGTTCCCAATTTCCAATCAAGAACAACTGCAAAGATGAGAAACATAGAAGTAGATATCCTCGGTGTGGCAAAGCAGTTTAAATCACTTAATAAAGGCCAGGCTCCGGGACCAGATGGTATATCAGTCAGGTTTCTTTCAGAGTATGCAGATGCAATAGCTCCATATTTAGCAATTATATATAACCGATAGCTCACAGAAAGACTGGAAAGTTGCTCAAGTCACGCCAATACCCAAAATCCGCTGTATTACGGGCCCATATCACTAATGTCGATTTGCACTAGGGTTTTGGAATATATACTGTCTCCGAACAGTATGAAGTACCTCCAAGAAAACGATTTATTTACAGATAGTCAGCACGGATTCAGGAAATATCTGATTAGCTTCTCGTGGTTGGGATACACAGCCATATAATATTTCTTAAAAGACATCATAGTCGCCGTTGAATGTATAAAATATTTATTGTTGCTATTGCAATTTCGGCCTTCTGGCCATTTTAAAGTAACACTGCAAAGTCACATGTACTCATATAAGAAAATATCGTTCTTGTGGAACACAACTAGCTCTTTACACTCATGAAGTAATGTGTGCTATCTACAGGGGATGTCAAATTGACTCCACATGTTTAGATTTTCAGAAGGCTTGCGGCACCGTTCCTCAGAAGCTTCTTCTAACCAAACCGTGTGCCTATGGAATATCGCCTAAGTTGTGCGACTGGGTTCGTGATTTCCTGTCAGAAAGGTCACAGTTCGTAGTAATAGACGGAAAGTCATCGAGTAAAACAGAAGTAATATCCGGCGTTCCCCAAGGAAGTGTTATAAAATGGTTCAAATGGCTCTAAGTTCTATGGGACTTAACTTCTGAGGTCATCAGTCCCCTAGAACTAAGAACTACTTAAACTTAACCAACCTACGGACATCACACACATCCATGCTCGAGAAGTGTTATAGGTCCTCTATTGCTCCTGATCTATATTAACGACATAGGAGACAATCTGAGCAGCCATATTAGATTATTTCCAGATGAAGCTGTCATTTACCGTCTTGTAAAGTCATCAGAAGACCAAAATGAATTGTGAAATGATTTAGATAAGATGTCTGTATGGTGCGAAAAGTGGCAATTGATCCTAAATAAAGAAAAATGTGAAGTTATCCACATGAGTACTAAAAGAAATCCGCTAAATTTCGATTACGCGATAAGTCACACAAATTTCAAGGCTGTAGTTCAACTAAATACTTAGGGATTACAATTACAAATAACCTAACACAGATCATGTTGTGGGTAGAACAAACTAAAGACTGTTTTTCATTGGCAGAACACTTAGAAGGTGCAACAGATCTACTAAAGAGAGTGCTTACACTACACTTGTCCGCCCAATTCTGGAGTACTGCTGTGCGGTGTGGGATCCGTATCAGGTGGGACTGACGGATGATATTGAAAAAGTTCAAAGAAGGGCAGCTCGTTTTGTATTATCCCGAAAAAGGTGAGATAGTGCCACAGACATGATACATGAATTGGAGTGGCAATCATTAAAACAAAGACGTATTTCGCTGCGACGAGATCTTCTCATGTAATTTCAATCACCAGTTTTCTCCTTCGGTTGCGAAAACATTCTGTTGGCACCGACTTACATAGGGAGAAATGATCATCACTATAAAATAAGAGAAATCAGAGCTCGCACAGAAAAATGTAAGTGCTCGTTTTTCACGCGCGCCGTTCCAGAGTGGAACGGTAGAGAGACACCTTGAAGGTGGTTCATTGAACCCTCTGCCATGCAATTTATTGTGAATAGCAGAGAAATCATGTAGATGTAGATGTACTTGTTTCTCAGCGAAATTAGAGAAATAAATGAAATACATTTCTTCTCCTTTGTTGCAGCATATTTTCTCCTATTTCTGTATCCTATTTCGAGATCGAAATGTGCACAAGTAGCATAATGAGTAAAAGCATTAATTTTCATTATGAAGTAAAAGGAGAGTATTCAGCAGTGTACATAATGGTCTTGATATCTCAGGTGCAGGAATGCCATGCTCTTGCGTAGCTTGTTAAACTGTTTTGGTAATTTCGTTTGTTCTGTAGTTCGTGGTGTAATGTTCGCAGTTTAAACTTAAATTCCGTTAATCTCAGTTTTCCTTGTGTTATCACGTAGTGACGCAACAGACATGTTACCAATCTGGTATCGCGTTTGATGGTACAACTTATTGCAATTTCACATATTGAGGTGCCGTCGGCATTAGTGACGCAAGTTTCTGTTCAGTCCATTCACACACTCCGTTTGTATGGTGCCATGTGAACCGGTGTAAGCACTATGCGATCAAAAGTATCCGGACATCCCCAAAAACATACAGTATCGTGGCTATTTTCATAATTTAGCTTGGGACGTCATTCTGTGGTTTGGAGTGGCCCTCCCAAGAGATTAAAGCCTGAAATATTTTCTTACTGCCTTTGCTGTGGTTGCCTTGTAACAGTTGTTGATTTGTCTCTTGTCTAATACACCGCACTGCTGTTTGGTGCGGTATAGTCCGAGTGTTCAGTAGCACCGCATCTACTCCCGCGCCCGTTTTAAGATTTGCGAGCCGCATCCATATTCCCAGTATGCAATTTGTGTAAGTTGGCTGCACCCTGTTAACGTTTTGAAAATATTTCGCGTGCCGCATGTGATCCTGAAGGACAGCACGATGACGACGAAATCAAAAGATATGCATCGCATATTGTTTTTTTAAACGGATGTAATCACTGAGCTTAAGAGTTTACGTGTGTGTGTTTTTTTTATTATTTTGAAAGGAAAAGCTTTACAAACCCGGCTAATTGTAACATCTATGCTTAATTATTTGTCATAATTCGTTGGGTGTAGAATGCATCAAACGTAGGGATGTTTAAAAGGAAGGAAAATATTTTGTGATACGATGCGCATCGTAGAGTCTACAGGGTTTGAGTGTACGCTGATAGTAATCAGATGTTATTGCATTTAAGCTGTTGTTTTAATGAAAATTTTGTGATCAATATTTTGTTGTCTTTAGAGATCACAGGTGATATCTAGGTATATTTACGTATTGCCATGTGACGTTAGAATCTTTTATTTAACCTTGAATTATGCAAGTTTTATTTTTTTTCCTTTGCTTGAAAAGGGATTTTGAGTTTTAAGCATTGTAAATTGATTCTTTCATGTGTTATTATTCAAGAGACTGTTGGTTAAATAATGCCTCAGGAACTTTGATTGTTGTTGTTGTTGTTGTGGTCTTCAGTCCTGAGACTGGTTTGATGCAGCTCTCCATGCTACTCTATCCTGTGCAAGCTTCTTCATCTCCCAGTACCTGCTGCAACCTACATCCTTCTGAATCTGCTTAGTGTACCCATCTCTCGGTCTCCCTCTACGGTTTTTACCCTCCACACTGCTCTCCAATGCTAAATTTGTGATCCCTTGATGCCTCAAAACATGTCCTACCAACCGATCCCTTCTTCTAGTCAAGTTGTGCCACAAACTTCTCTTCTCCCCAATCTTATTCAATACCTCCTCATTAGTTACGTGATCTATCCACCTTATCTTCAGTATTCTTCTGTAGGACCACATTTCGAAAGCTTCTATTCTCTTCTTGTCCAAACTAGTTATCGTCCATGTTTCACTTCCATACATGGCTACACTCCAAACAAATATTTTCAGAAATGACTTCCTGACACTTAAATCTATATTCGATGTTAACAAATTTCTCTTCTTCAGAAACGCTTTCCTTGCCATTGCCAGTCTACATTTTATATCCTCTCTACTTCGACCATCATCAGTTATTTTACTTCCTAAATAGCAAAACTCCTTTACTACTTTAAGTGTCTCATTTCCTAATCTAATTCCCTCAGCATCACCCGATTTAATTGGACTACATTCCATTATCCTCGTTTTGCTTTTGTTGATGTTCATCTTATATCCTCCTTTCAAGACACTGTCCATTCCGTTTAACTGCTCTTCCAAGTCCTTTGCCGTCTCTGACAGAATTACAATGTCATCGGCGAACCTCAAAGTTTTTACTTCGTCTCCATGAATTTTAATACCTACTCCAAATTTTTCTTTTGTTTCCTTTACTGCTTGCTCAATATACAGATTGAATAACATCGGGGAGAGGCTACAACCCTGTCTCACTCCTTTCCCAACCACTGCTTCCCTTTCATGTCCCTCGACTCTTATGACTGCCATCTGGTTTCTGTACAAATTGTAAATAGATTTTCGCTCCCTGTGTTTTACCCCTGCCACCTTCAGAATTTGGAAAAGAGTATTCCAGTCAACATTGTCAAAAGCTTACTCTAAGTCTACAAATGCTACAAACGTAGGTTTCTCCTTCCTTAATCTAGCTTCTAAGATAAGTCGAAGAGTCAGTATTGCCTCACGTGTTCCAATATTTCTACGGAATCCAAACTGATCAACCCCGAGGTTCGCATCTACCAGTTTTTCCATTCGACTGTAAAGAATTTGCGTTAGTATTTTGCAGCTGTGACTTATTAAACTGATAGTTCGGTAATTTTCACATCTGTCAGCACCTGCTTTCTTTGGGATTGGAATTATTATATTCTTCTTGAAGTCTGAGGGTATTTGGCCTGTCTCATACATCTTGCTCACCAGCTGGTAGAGTTTTGTCATGACTGGCTCTCCCAAGGCCGTCAGTAGTTCTAATGGAATGTTGTCTACTCCGGGGGCCTTGTTCCGACTCAGGTCTTTCAGTGCTCTGTCAAACTCTTCACGCAATATCGTATCACCCATTTCGTCTTCATCTACATCCTCTTCCATTTCCATAATATTGTCCTCAAGTACATCACCCTTGTATAAACCTTCTATATACTCCTTCCACCTTTCTGCCTTCCCTTCTTTGCTTAGAACTGGGTTGCCATCTGAGCTCTTGATATTCATACACGTGGTTCTCTTCTCTCCAAAGGTCTCTTTAATTTTCCTGTAGGCAGTATCTATCTTACCCCTAGTGAGATAAGCCTCTACATCCTTACATTTATCCTCTAGCCATCCCTGTTTAGCCATTTTGCACTTCCTCTCGATCTCATTTTTGAGACGTTTGTATTCCTTTTTGCCTGCTTCATTTACTGCATTTTTATATTTTCTCCTTTCATCAATTAAATTCAATATTTCTTCTGTTACCAAAGGATTTCTAGCAGCCCTCGTCTTTTTACCTACTTTATCCTCTGCTGCCTTCACTACTTCATCCCTCAGAGCTACCCATTCTTCTTCTACTGTATTTCTTTCCCCTATTCCTGTCAATTGTTCCCTTATGCTCTCCCTGAAACTCTGTACAACCTCTGGTTCTTTCAGTTTATCCAGGTCCCATCTCCTTAATTTCCCACATTTTTGCAGTTTCTTCAGTTTTAATCTACAGGTCATAACCAATAGATTGGGGTCAGAGTCCACATCTGCCCCTGGAAATGTCTTACAACTCAAAACCTGGTTCCTAAATCTCTGTCTTACCATTATATAATCTATCTGATACCTTTTAGTATCTCCAGGGTTCTTCCACGTATACAACCTTCTTTCATGATTCTTAAACCAAGTGTTACCTATGACTAAGTTGTGCTCTGTACAAAATTCTACTAGGCGGCTTCCTCTTTCATTTCTTAGCCCCAATCCATATTCACCTACTATGTTTCCTTCTCTCCCTTTTCCTACACTCGAATTCCAGTCACCCATTACTATTCAATTTTCGTCTCCCTTCACTATCTGAATAATTTCTTTTATTTCATCGTACATTTCTTCAATTTCTTCGTCATCTGCAGAGCTAGTTGGCATATAAACTTGTACTACTGTAGTAGGTGTGGGCTTCGTATCTATCTTGGCCACAATAATGCGTTCACTATGCTGTTTGTAGTAGCTTACCCGCATTCCTATTTTCCTATTCATTATTAAACCTACTCCTGCATTACCCCTATTTGATTTTGTGTTTATAACCCTGTAATCACCTGACCAGAAGTCTTGTTCCTCCTGCCACCGAACTTCACTAATTCCCACTATATCTAACTTTAACCTATCCATTTCCCTTTTTAAATTTTCTAACCTACCTGCCCGATTAAGGGATCTGACATTCTACGCTCCGATCCGTAGAACGCCAGTTTTCTTTCTCCTGATAACGACATCCTCCTGAGTAGTCCCCGCCCGGAGATCCGAATGGGGGACTATTTTACCTCCGGAATATTTTACCCAAGAGGATGCCATCATCATTTAATCATACAGTAAAGCTGCATGTCCTCGGGAAAAATTACGGCTGTAGTTTCCCCTTGCTTTCAGCCGTTCGCAGTACCAGCACAGCAACGCTGTTTTGGTTAATGTTGCAAGGCCAGATCAGTCAATCATCCAGACTGTTGCCCCTGCAACTACTGAAAAGGCTGCTGCCCCTCTTCAGGAACCTCACGTTTGTCTGGCCTCTCAACAGATACCCCTCCGTTGTGGTTGCACCTACGGTACGGCCATCTGTATCGCTGAGGCACGCAAGCCTCCCCACCAACGGCAAGGTCCATGGTTCATGGGGGGGGCGAACTTTGATTAAGAAACTATATTGAGAGTATTGCTGCTCATGATAACGAATGTTCACTTACTATTTTAAAATCGAGTTAATAAAGTAAAATTTTAAAGATAAAAAAAACTTTTATTAGGGAATCGGCGCCTGCCCGTACGTCCCACAACTTCCACGTACTCAAGGTATGGGCCTTCGGGCGTTGTCTGATGTTTTTCCCGGTATCTATCCCAGCTAACGCCTGCGAGACCGTGTCAACAGCAACAAGGACACGGGGTTTAAGGCTAGAGCTCGTGCCAGACTTACAACGGACGCAGACTCCCAACTGGCGATCGATGCTGAACAAAGTTAGGGCCAGCATACAGCTGTATTCCAAGCAAAGTCTCGATATCATTCAGAAAGTGGTTCTAGTGAACGAGTTCATCTTATAGAAAGAGTATTACATACCGTCCATTTTGCCAGTATCAGACCCAGTAGCCAGAAGTCCAGTATCAGCAATTGGATATTTCGTGTACCGTGGAAATATTTTCAAGGGTAAATACTAAAAACTAAACTTACCGTCTGGAAAAGTTGGGATAGGATTTGTAATTATTGACGAAAACTGCAAAGCGTTACTTGCATACAATGTCCTCAAAATATGAAACATCAGCTCTGCCTGCCTGACAGGTATGCTTTTGGAAGCATTTAAGCACCCGTCAACATTGGCCACATACGCTCAAAACTAAGGGTTTTACAGATCCGCCACAGTCGAGAAGAGCTACGTAACCCATAAAGAGAAAATGTATTTCGCAGGAAAATGGTACCACAATATTAAGAAACATTCAGGTTCTACCAGAATGGAAACTAAATACCCTCAAGACAATTGTCCTGAGGCGTGGAAGGACATTCACAACAAACAGCTACATCAGCTATAAAGACAGAATGGTATAAATTCGCCAATGAAACGACTCCATTGCGCACATCCATCTTGCGGATTCCCCGAAATGTGATAGGTGTAATGAAGCGGATGCACTTACATTATGTGATTAAAATTATCTGGACACCTGACTGAAAATCGCTTACAAAATGGTTCAAATGGCTCGCTCTAAGCACTATGGGACTTAACTTCTGAGATCATCAGTCCCATAGAACTTAGAACTACTTAAACCTAACTAACCTAAGGACATCACACACGTCCATGCCCGAGGCAGGATTCGAACCAGCGACCATAGCGGTCGCGCGGTCCCAGACAGCAGCGCCTAGAACCGCTCGGCCACTCCGGCCGGCAAAATCACTTACAAGTTCGTGGCGCCCTACATCGGTAATGCCGGCATTCAATATGTTGTTGGCCCACCCTTCCATTATCGCAGGCGTACTTTCAATCAGGCGCTGGAAGGTTTATTGGGGAATGGCAGCCCATTCTTCACGGAGTGCTGCACAGCGAGGCCTGGCACAAAGTCGGCGTTCCAAAACATCCGAAAGGTGTTCTATAGGATTCAGGTCAGGATTCTGTGCAATACAGTCTATTACAGGGATGTTACTGTCGTGTAACCACTTTGCCATAGGCCGTGCATTGTGAACAGAAGCTCGGTCGTGTTGAAAGATGCAATCGCCATCCCCGAATTGCTCTTCAATAGTGGGAAGCAAGAAGGTCCTTAAAACAACAATGTAGGCCTGTTCTGTGATAGTGCCACGCAAAACAACAAGGGGCGCAAGCCCCCTCCACGAAAAATACGACCACACGATAAGACCACCGCCTCCGAATTTTTCTGTTGGCATTACACACGCTAGCAGATGATTTTCACCGTGCATTCCCCATACCCACACCATATCATCGGATCGCCATATGGGGTGGCCACAGGAAGGGCATGCCGCCGCCCTCTAACATTAACATCGCCAAATCCATACTAAAAAGGTCGACCCCGCGTGTAAGAGGGACAAATGTCCAAAGTAAATAATGACTCCTGACAGACAGAATCGGTTTTTTATCTTCCACTTTGATAGATCTGGTTCCATGAGAGACAGGGATCAGATAAAAATCTGCGCACACCGCGTTTCGAACGCTCCAACGTTTCCATAAAACTGAAATTTGAGTTTTATTGCTTCGTTTGGAACCTCTGTTGGGATGCTGAAGTCACGCACGTTTGTCAAGTTGCCTTCGACTGAACAAACGGTTAACTTAGCGACAGAGCCTGCTGATAATATTAACTCAAAGTGATCAATACACTCACGGTTTGCTCACTCGTTAACTAAGTTGGTGAAAATTTTGAAATAATAGGTTGACTCGTTAGTATTTCGGTTGCACACCGTCTTTTTGACCTCTTGTTAGTGTCACGTAGGTAGTTACCCATCTCTGGATTTCGAGAGATGTTGGCAGCTCTTTGACCTCGTCGAATACCAGCTTCACAGTATTCTTCCGGGGGAAAGTTTATAGCCGGCCCCGGTGGCCGAGCGGTTCTAGGCGCAACAGTCTGCAACCTCGTTACCGCTACGGTCGCAGGTTCGAATCCTGCCTCGGGCATGGATGTGTGTGATGTCCTTAGTTAGGTTTAAGTAGTTCTCGGTTCTAGGGGACTGATGACCTTAGAAGTTAAGTCCCTTAGTGCTCAGAGCCATTTGAACCATTTGAAGGTTTATACTTTACGGATTGTCACACACTTTCAAATGGTTCAAATGGCTCTGAGCACTATGGGACTTAACATGTGAGGTCATCAGTCCCCTAGACCTTAGAACTACTTAAACCAAACTAACCTCAGGACATCACACACATCCATGCCCGAGGCAGGATTCCAACCTGCGACCGTAGCGGTCGCGTGGTTCCAGACTGCAGCGCCTAGAACCGCTCGACCACTCCGGCCGGCGGAACGGGAAGGAACCCTAACAACAGGTATAGTGGGAGGTCCGCTTTGCCATACACTTCACAGTGGTTTGTATACAACATGAATGTAGATATAGAACTATTGTTATAAAGAAGATTGTTTTCATGTTTTTAAATCTCATAAAGAGGTTGCACACACACACACACACACACACACACACACACACACACACACACAGTGCTACGACTGAGAGAAAAAGCTATGTACAATTCATGTCACCTGTACAAGTAGCATATTTTGTAGGTTCTGACTCATTTCATTCTAAGGAAAAGTGACACAAGTCACAAAATCCCTTCAAAATATCGTGATTTATGTCATTTTTTCTATAGAATAAGTAACGCAAAACGTACAAAAATATCTTACTCTTTTACTTTATTTCAACTCATTCACTCAACCTAACACAAATAAGTAAACGAGCAGAGCAATGACCAGTTTTCGATGTTTATTTATTTATTTATAGTTCTGTGGGACCAAATTAACGAGAAGTCTTCATGGTTATGGAACGAGACAATACATGAAATTATAACACGGTAGTAGAAAGAGATAAAATGAAATATAAGTAACATATTCAGGCGGCAATTAGTAAGTTTAAATAAAGAAAATCAACAATGTAACACTCTATTTTGCTTAATTTTTCAGCTCTCCCAGGAGCTCCTCGACAGAATAGAAGGAGCGAGCCATGAGGAAACTCTTCAGTCTAGACTTAAAAGTGTTTGGTCTACTGCTAAGATTTTTGAGTTCTTGTGGTAGCTTATTGAAAATGGATGCAGCAGAATACTGCACTCCTTTCTGCACAAGAGTCAAGCAAGTGCATTCCACATGCAGATTTGATTTCTGCCTAGTATTAACTGAGTGAAAGATGCTAACTCTTAGGGATAAGCTAATTTTGCTAACAACAAACGACATTAAAGAATATATATTCTGTGAGGGCAATGTCAGAATTCCCAGACTATTGAATAGGGGTCGACAAGAGGTCCTCGAACTTACAACACATATAGCTCGAACAGCCCGTTTTTGAGCCGAAAATACCCCTTTTGAATGAGAAGAATTACCCCAAAAGATAATACCATATGACATAAGCGTATGAAAATATGCGAAGTAGACTACTTTTCGTGTTGAAATGTCACTTATTTCAGATACTGTTCTAATGGTAAATAAAGCAACATTTAGTTTCTGAACAAGATCCTGAACATGGGCTTTCCACGACAGCTTACTATCTATCCAAACGCCTAGGAACTTGAACTGTTTCGTCTCGCTTATAATATGCCCATTCTGTCTGATCAAAATATCGGTTCTTGTTCAATTGTGAGTTAGAAACTGTAAAAACTGAGTCTTACTGGGATTTAGCATCAAATTATTTTCCACAAGCCATGAACTTATATCATGAACTACATTACTTGATACTGTTTCAATATTACACACAAGATTCTTCACTACCACACTGGTGTCATTAGCAAAAAGAAATATTTTTGAATCACCTGTCCTACTAGAAGGCATATAATTTATATAAATAAGAAACAGCAGTGGCCCCAGCACCGACCCTTGGGGAACGCCCCACTTAAGAGTGCCCCATTGAGACTGAACATCACTACCACTCTCATTGTTGCGGAGAATTACCTTCTGCTTTCTGTTCTTAAAGTAACAGGCGAACCAGTTGTAAGCTACTCCCCTTCCTCCATAATGGTCCAACTTCTGCAGTAATATATTGTGATCAACACAGTCAAAAGCCTTCGTTAAATCGAAGAAAACACCTAGCGTTCGCAACCTTTTATTTAATCCGTCCAAAACCTCACAGAGAAAAGAGAATATAGCTTTTTCAGTTGTTAAACCATTTCTAAAACCAGATTGTACATTCGACAGCAAATTATGTGAATTTAAATGCTCCAGTAACCTTGTATACACAACCTTCTCGATAACTTTAGCAAACACCGATGGCATAGAAATGGGTCTAATATTGTCAACATTATCCCTTTTCATAAAGTGGGTTCACTACCGAGTACTTTAATCGGTAAGGAAACTGACCACTCCAAAGGAAAAGTTACAGATATGGCTAAGTACTGGGCTAACATACATAGAACAATACTTCAGTATTCTGCTAGATACCCCGTCATATCCATGAGAGTTCTTGGTCTTCAGTGATTTAATTATTAACTCAATCTCCCTCTTGTCAGTATCATGGAATCTTAAACTCATTATTATTTCAGGTAATAGTCTCGGAACACTCTATTCTAAGAGAGCTATATGATTCCATTTTGAGACTAGGTTTCTATTTAGTTCACCTGCTATATTCAGAAAGTGATTATTAAATACTGTACATATATGTGACTTATCAGTAACACGGACATTACCACTATGCACTGATTCTATATCCTCGACCTGTATCTGCAGACCAGCCACTTCCTTTATGACTGACCATATGGTATTAATTTTATCCTGTGACTTAGCTATTCCATCTGCATACCACATACTTTTTGCCTTCCTAATAAAATTTTTAAGCACCTTACAATACTGTTTGTAATGGGCTGCTGCATTTAGATTTTGACTGTTGCTAACGTTTTGATATACTTGCCACTTTGTTCTACAAGATATTCTTATCCCTCTAGTCAGCCACCCAGGCTGCCTGTTTGTGCCAGTACAATGTTTTGAACGTTCTAACGAAAAGAAAGTTTCAAAGACCACAAGGAAATTCTTGAGAAAATCATTATACACTCCTGGAAATGGAAAAAAGAACACATTGACACCGGTGTGTCAGACCCACCATACTTGCTCCGGACACTGCGAGAGGGCTGTACAAGCAATGATCACACGCACGGCACAGCGGACACACCAGGAACCGCGGTGTTGGCCGTCGAATGGCGCTAGCTGCGCAGCATTTGTGCACCGCCGACGTCAGTGTCAGCCAGTTTGCCGTGGCATACGGAGCTCCATCGCAGTCTTTAACACTGGTAGCATGCCGCGACAGCGTGGACGTGAACCGTACGTGCAGTTGACGGACTTTGAGCGAGGGCGTATAGTGGGCATGCGGGAGGCCGGGTGGACGTACCGCCGAATTGCTCAACACGTGGGGCGTGAGGTCTCCACAGTACATCGATGTTGTCGCCAGTGGTCGGCGGAAGGTGCACGTGCCCGTCGACCTGGGACCGGACCGCAGCGACGCACGGATGCACACCAAGACCGTAGGATGCTACGCAGTGCCGTAGGGGACCGCACCGCCACTTCCCAGCAAATTAGGGACACTGTTGCTCCTGGGGTATCGGCGAGGACCATTCGCAACCGTCTCCATGAAGCTGGGCTACGGTCCCGCACACCGTTAGGCCGTCTTCCGCTCACGCCCCAACATCGTGCAGCCCACCTCCAGTGGTGTCGCGACAGGCGTGAATGGAGGGACGAATGGAGACGTGTCGTCTTCAGCGATGAGAGTCGCTTCTGCCTTGGTGCCAATGATGGTCGTATGCGTGTTTGGCGCCGTGCAGGTGAGCGCCACAATCAGGACTGCATACGACCGAGGCACACAGGACCAACACCCGGCATCATGGTGTGGGGCGCGATCTCCTACACTGGCCGTACACCTGTGGTGATCGTCGAGGGGACACTGAATAGTGCACGGTACATCCAAACCGTCATCGAACCCATCGTTCTACCATTCCTAGACCGGCAAGGGAACTTGCTGTTCCAACAGGACAATGCACGTCCGCATATATCCCGTGCCACTCAACGTGCTCTAGAAGGTGTAAGTCAACTACCCTGGCCAGCAAGATCTCCGGATCTGTCCCCCATTGAGCATGTTTGGGACTGGATGAAGCGTCGTCTCACGCGGTCAGCACGTCCAGCACGAACGCTGGTCCAACTGAGGCGCCAGGTGGAAATGGATTAGCAAGCCATTCCACAGGACTACATCCAGCATATCTACGATCGTCTCCATGGGAGAATAGCAGCCTGCATTGCTGGGAAAGGTGGATGTACACTGTACTAGTGCCGACATTGTGCATGCTCTGTTGCCTGTGTCTATGTGCCTGTGGTTCTGTCAGTGTGATCATATGATGTATCTGACCCCAGGAATGTGTTGTTGTCAATCTTTTCCTAATGCTCGCTCTGATACTCTCAACAACCTCCGCTTCTTTCGGTTTATCCATGCCCCATCTCCTTAAATTCCCAACTTTTTGCAATTTCTGCAGGGTTAATCTCACTTTACATGTGGCAAGGGCCTCATCGACCATACGCCTCCTCTATGAGCCTTTTCCACTTCTGCCTGTCCCATGCGCTGTTTATCCAGTTGCTGTTGCTGTTGATCCTAGTTGTGTCCTCCAGAATGTTATCCTGCCATTTCATTCTGGGTCTCCCTCCTCCTCTCGTTCCATCTATTGTTCTGCCATAAGCCATTCTAGATAGTCTATTCTCTGTCATTCTTGCTATATGGCCTGCCCAATTCAACCTTCTCCTCTTGACCACTTAGACGATGTTACGGTGTTAGTACAGCCCTCTTAATACTTCATTTGTTCTAATTCTCCATTCCATGTTATTTTAGTCGTATACAAATCCAAAGATTTTCCTTAGTACTCTTCTTTCGAATATTAAGTTTTTCTTCATCTTTCTTTCAAAATATTAATGTTTCACATCCATATAACATCACAGGTATAATGGTCCATTGATACAAGCGGAGTTTATAGTTACTGCTAAGTGATCTTTTTCTTAGAATTTTGATGAAACTAAAAAGTGTCTTGTTTGCTGTTGATAAACGGGCATCTATTTCTATATCTGTTCTGTTGTTATTACTAAAAAGACATCCTAGGTACTTGATGTGGTCAACAGTGTTGAAATTGAATCCATCTACAGTCAGAAGTGCATCTTTCCTGGTTTTCTTACTTATGGGCAGGTATTCCGCTTTTTCTTCATTAACATTAAATCCTGTTTTCTCAGCAATTTTGTAGTAATTTTGCAACATTTTGATTAATTCTCTTTTGGAACTACTTAGTGCTACATCATCTGCATAGGCAAGTCTTGTAATGTTCACATCCTGTAGCTGGATCCCTTGTGGACAGGATTAATCTAGAGTCCAGAAACAATAAATTGTGGTTAGAGTCCACATCTGCCCCTGGAAATGTCTCACATTTTAGGGCCTAGTTCCGAAATCTCTGTCTCACCATTATATAATCTGTCTGAAACCTACCAGTGTCTCCTTGTCTCTTCCACGTGTATAACCTTCTTTCATGATTCTCAAACCAAGTGTTCGCGATGATTAAATTATACTCTGCACAATATTCTACCAGGCAGTTTCATCTTTCATTCCTTTTTCACAGTCCGTATTAACCTACTATTTTTCCTTGTCTTCCTTTGACTACTGTCGAATTCCAGTCTCCCGTGACTATTAAATTTTCGTCTCCCGTAACTATTTGAATAATTTCTTTTATCTGATCATACATTCTTCACTCTCCTATTCATCTACGGAGCAAGTTGGCATATAAACTTTTACTGCTGTAGAGCTCATTCTCACTGGACGTTGTTTTCTTGTTTTAGCTCATATTACCTCTTCCCAAAACATGGGAAACAAAGACGGCAGGTCCATTGTCAGAAGTATCAGAACGATTTTCCATCATAACTTCTACTCTGTTGTTTGCGAACTAGCGTGTCTTACCCTCAGACTGGTACATTCCCGCTTCTCCATCATCACTGAAAGTTTGTGACGGTATCACCGTGTATACAGTTCTCAAGCGTGGAAGCAAAATAGGTCTGTAGCAAGGAACATAGAGGCCTTCGTAATGTGGATTTACACAGAATTAAAAAATTGTGGACAGCAAGTGTAACAAGAACCGAACTATTGTGAAGAATACATTAACAGCAAGAAATATTAACAACGTTTAAAAGAAGAAAATCTGCATATTTAGGACACATATTACAGAACACTTAATATAGGCTTCCAATGTCGATAACAGAAAGAAAGACTGAGGGAAAAAGAAGAAAAGGGTGAAGATGAATATGTTGATTAGATAATATAAAGCAATGGAGAGGATACCAGGTGCAGAATTATTACAAACGTAGGTTCACAGAATAAAGATGCATTATACAGGGTGTTACAAAAAGGTACGGCCAAACTTTCAGGAAACATTCCTCACAAACAAATAAAGAAAAGATGTTATGTGGACATGTGTCCGGAAACGCTTAATTTCCATGTTAGAGCTCATTTTAGTTTCGTCAGTATGTACTCTACTTCCTCGATTCACTGCCATGATTTCATACGGGATACTCTACCTGTGCTGCTAGAACATGTGCCTTTACAAAAACGACACAACATGTGGTTCATGCAGGATGGAGCTCCTGCACATTTCAGTCGAAGTGTTCGTAGGCTTCTCAACAACAGATTCGGTGACCGATGGATTGGTAGAGGCGGACCAATTCCATGGTCTCCACGCTCCCCTGACCTCAACCCTCTTGACTTTCATTTATGGGGGTATTTGAAAGTTCTTGTTTACGCAACCCCGGTACCAAATTTAGAGGCTTTTCGTGCTCGTATTGTGGACGGCTGTGATACAATACGCCTTTCTCCAGGGCTGCATCAGCTCATCAGGGATTCCATGCGACGGAGGATGGATGCATCTATTCTCGCTAACGGGGGACATTTTGAACATTTCCTGCAACAAAGTGTTTGAAGTCACGCTGGTACGTTCTGTTGCTGTGTGTTTCCATTCCATGATTAATGTGATTTGAAGAGAAGTAATAAAATGAGCTCTAACGTGGAAAGTAAGCATTTCTGGACACATGTCCACATAACATATTTTCTTTCTTTGTGTGTGAGGAATGTTTCCTAAAAGTTTGGCCGTACCTTTTTGTAACACCCTGTACAATCACCAACACCCATTGATAGATAAGCATAAGAAGAATAACATGATGATGATGATGACGAAGAATTCATTTACTGCGTGCCGCCATGAAGCTCTGTAACGACTCAGGCAGAAACAGCATTCAAGAAGCAGTGGGAACAGCGTCTTGTACACTAGTTTACACAAGCACCCAACTTCCCTCACAGATCCAGTTTTCAGTTCATCTTCTTTACTACGGATATTCTGTTTCTGTTTAAACTACATAGCAATGTTTGCCTTAGATATTCGACCGGTGTGACGGGTTGCAGAAGTTTACCACTAATTTCGTAATGGGATACTTCCCGTTTCTTTCTCATTTCACTTATCCCAAGCTGTTATGAGAACACGCCTGTCCCAGTCATTCAACATTTCCTCATGAGCATCTACAGGGGACAATTTTCTTTGGACACCAATCGCTATCTGATGCCTCTGCAGACCGTCCCAGATAAATCGTTTACAAAAGTATATTTTGCTTATCAATCGACAAAGGAAAATACGGGAAGACGAAATCGGTGCGTACACATGTGTGTCTGTTAGCGAGGTGTCGTGTGTGGAACAGCGAGCTGTGTTTGATACGAGTGTTTTAGATGAAAACGTGCTGACTGTTTGGGAGAGATTTGTTTTAATTCAGGACCGTCGCAGCGTATGATCTTAGAATGTGATCGGGGATCCTTGAGCAGTTTCTTAGTTTACTTTTAGTCTTCAAGAAAAGCTATGTAAGCTCTATTTTCATTCAATATGACGTATTCTACATGTGTATACTGCATGTTTTTCAGTCAGTAGTTTTCGATACTCTATATGTTACGCCACAACCGGTGTGATCATTGTCGTTACGGTAAGCATTCTAAGCTAAGCAGGTGAGAGTGTGAGGCGTGCTGTGCTACTGAGCGGACAGAGGGAACATAGAGAATAATGAGCTACGAATTATTATTTTGTAAGGACTGCTTGCTTCTATATACAATGTGTCTGAGCAACTAAAGGTTTTAGTGGAATCTCTTTCTACTATTTTGGGTTACTTGCTTTTATGTTCAGACGAGAATAAATAGAGTTTTCTGTTCACAGTGCTTGCTCTCAGAAGATATATATTTTACCACTTCTTTACTATTTCAGTAATAATTTCGGCGAGTAGAATTTGTTGTAAAGGATACATTTTGTAAAGACGAACCTTATAATCAGGCAACGAGTTTGTTTTTACAATATGGATTTTTAAAAGCTCAAGTTTCCTTCAATCATTTAATAAGTTTCTTTCTAACAAAAGACTTTTATTTTCTGATCACGTGTGTCGCCCCACTGCACAGAGCAAAACCAAAGTCTGACGATACGTTTCGAATTATCGCACGTCCTTGCGCTGCGCTTTCACAAGGCCTTTTCACTCCATTTAGCTTACTTGATGCTGGGCTACATGTTTTATGTCAATCACTTCGAGCAGTACGAAATTTCTTTTGCTACAGGCAAGCTTCAGTTTTACACTACACTTACGTTACTGTTAGATCATTCAGTTAGCTTTGTTATCGACATTCATTATAAGGCTGGTACCAGCAAATTTCAAGTCAGATTTAATTCATTATGCAGACAGTTCTATTTTCGACGTGCAGTGTTACATTTGCGTGTGCATTATTCTGTGTTTAAAGTATGTCAGCCGGATTGCGGGTATTTTTTGAGAAACATTCTGGTGACTCATCCTTTCAAAATTCGATTAGTAATTTGACTTAACTTCTTCATTCTGTTAATTTTTGTGTTGGAATTGTAAGCCGCATATTGTGGCGTCACGCATTTTACCACCCAATATAGTTTTACGATATAGTTTATTTAGTTTACAGTTTTGGTTTCTAATTACTTTGTTAATTAAAAACATACTTATAGACTTTTAGTTTTTTCGAATCGTTTTTTATCAGACAGCACCACTTGTTTTCTTCAGCGTTACAACTCAGACACTCAGAAGTATAACGAAGAGGTGTTCAACTTTCCAGTTCCAGTAACCAGAATGACAAGTAGAAAAGTGGCAACATGCAGACGAGATGTCGGTTTCCCCAGGGACTGTCGATAAAGATGCGGTAGGGAAGAGTTAGTCTTCGCACTGACGATAACATCTCTCTTGATCAGATAATGATCATGATACTGATTTATGGGTAATGATACTAAACAGCAAGGTCATTAGCGCACTTTAATTAACAATATACCGACGAGCATGGTGAAAATCTATTAAAAATGACCATAAAAAGGAAAACCAAGTTGCATTCTCCCACAAGAACCGAAAGGCAACCCCGATAAGGTGCGCATCAGAAAAGCCCGTAGTAAAACCTTGGCAAGACACGGCAGAATAACTAGATAAAATCATGGATAAAATACACGATCAAAAAGAGGACAGATGACTGTGGCTGGACGACTATTTATAAATAATGTATGACCGAACCACTCTGTACACATTGAAATCTCACACCCAATCTTTTGGAAAAAGTTACGGATATAACACAAAACCTTAAAACTCGAAGCACACTCGTCTGACGATCAGCTGAAGTAGAGGGCAGGCCGACTGGTAGCCGTGCCCCGCGTCTGTGGCGTACTGTGGTCTGCGGGTGGGGGCACCCTCCGTTGCAGCCGCAGCCGCAGCCGCAGCCGCAGCAGCAGCCTCGTTTTCCCGCACCCCTGTGTGCCCTGGAACCCAGCAGAAGATGGCTTCCTTGTCTTACCTTTGCAAGGGAAGTACTAGGCACACCTGTCCTGTGGCGAGAAGGGCAATTTGAAAATCAGGAGACGAGCAATTTCTGGTCTTCACGCTGCCTCATGTACTCCACTGCCCTCAGGATAGCAAACCCGTGTAATAAACTGGAAACTGCTCTGGGAGCCCTGTCCTGAGGACAAAGTCGGGGAACACGTCAGAGCAACAGATAAAATCTCCCTGCTTAGACCCTCCCGTGTAAATAGTAGCAAAATCTGGGTACGACATAAAATCTCGTTAAATTCAATGGTAAAAATATAAGTAATCTGGCCTCGTTAGTAGCTGGGGGATGCCCTGCTCCACTCCCACCTGTAACAGCTTAAGGCTCTCTCCTGCACTGATGCCAGATGGCCTCGTTGCCTGTGGCCGGTGTCTGGACAGCCATTCCAGTGGTGGCTGCGCAACGGAGCTGGATGCTGGTGATGTAGAAACGGACAGAGTCCTGTATACTTGGCGTTCCACGAGAATAGACAGCGGAGGCTCACCAGGCTCTGCACATGGGCTTGCAACACGACATATGCGATAGGCCCCTGTTAACAGCCAAATATCTTCGCGCTGAATCCCATCCTGCAGTGTGATGTATGAAAGCCTTGCTGACCCATAAACCCGGCATCTGTATTCGAGCCGGAATTACACAGAGGTGTTATAAAGTTGGAGTAGTAGCGCCCCGTCGGCTCTCCGAGATCTATGACAGACGAATTTAAGGATATTTAAGGCACTGAGACATCTCAGTGGTACACAAGTTAGCTTCTCATCAAAATTTATGCCGACATATTTCACCTTCTCCTTAAGAGTAAAAAAGTACGCTCCATTTTTAAAACGGGCAAGTTAAAAATAGAGCAGGAGCGTTTCAAATCTAGTCAAATAATCTGTGGTGCAAGACATTCCTACAACCACCTCATCGACAATTGCCGCCGTTGCAGAGTAGCCGTTGCGAGATTGGAGGATGCACAGAAAGTGGAGACGTCGTCCACAAACAAGGAACACAGTGCAGGACGTCGCACTGTGGACGTAACGATGTTTACTGCAATGGAGAACGCCTAACCTAACCACGGAACCACTGCGCTCCTAAGATCCGACTGTCCTTGTTGTTGCCTATCTTACGCATGGACTACTTAGTTTGTATATTTTGCTTATTTTTTTCATAGTTCCACACAACTTCTTCCTGTTTTCTCGATTGATCTATGTTCAGTTTTTCAAGGCCTATCCACTGTGCCAACTAAATCTGAGGGGGCTGCGTTGGGGAGGTTCCCTTGTTAGAACTACTTAAACCTAACTAACCTAAGGACATCATGCACATCCATGCTCGAGGCAGGATTCGAACCTGCGACCGTAGTGGTCGCGCGGTTCCGGACGGAAGCGCCTAGAACCGCTCGGCCACTTCGGCCGGCAGACCCATACCACTGACCTCAACTTGCAGTATATACTGCATACACTGTACTCGAACATTATGAATGACCTTGAAGAAAATGACTTATCGACACATAACCAACACTGATTCAGAAAATATCGTTCTTGCGCAACGCAGCTAGCTCTTTATTCCCATCAAGTAATGATTACTGTCGACAAAGAATCTCAGATCAATTCCATATTCCTAGATTTCCAGAAGACTTTTGATACTTTTCCTCACAAGCGACTATTAATCAATTTGTGAGCATATGGAGTATCGTCTCAGTTGCGTGACTGGATTCGTGATTTCCTCTCAGAGAGGTCACAATTCGTAGTAATAGACGGTAAATCATAGAGTAGAACAGAAGTGATATCTGCTGTTCCTGCTTTACATAAATGATCTAGGTGATAATCTGAGCAGCCCCCCTGTTTGCAGATGACGCTGTAATTTACCGTCTAGTAAAATGATCAGACGATCAATTCCAATTACAAAATGATCTAGAGAGAATTTCTGTATGGTGCGAAAAGTGGCAATTCGCACTAAACAAAGAAAAGAGCAAGGTCATCCACAAGGGTACTAAAACAAAGCCAATAAATTTTGGGTATACGATAAATCGCACAAATCTAAGGGCTGTCAATTCGACTAAATACGTAGGAATTACAATTACAAGGAACTGAAATTGGAAAGAAATAGCCGGCCGGAGTGGTCGTGCGGCTCTAGGCTCTACAGTCTGGAACCGCGAGACCGCTACGGTCGTTAGGTTAGTTAGGTTTAAGTAGTTCTAACTTCTAGGGGACTGAGGATCTCAGATGTTAAGTCCCATAGTGCTCAGAGCCTTTCTGAACCACATAAATAATATTGTGGGGAAGGCGACACAAATATTGCGCTTTGTTGGCAGAACACTTAGAAGATGCGACAAACCCACTAAAGAGAGACAGCCTAATTAGACTAGTCCGTCCTCTGCTGGAATATTGCTGCGCGGTGTGGGATCCTTAACAGGTAGGATTGACGGAGGACATCGATAAAGTGCAAACAAGGGCAGCTCGTTTCGTGTTACCGTGCAACAGGGGTGAGAGTGTCACTGATATGATACGAGAGTTGGGGTGGCAGTCACTGAAACTAGGCGGTTTTCTTTCCGGCGAGATCTATTTATGAAACTTCAATCACCAACTTTCTCTTGATAATGCAAAAATATTTTGTTGAGACCCAGCTACGCAGGGAGAAATTTTCGTCATAATTAAATAAGAGAAATCAGAGCTCGAACGGAAAGATTTAGGTGTTCCTTTTTCCCACGTGCCATTCGAGAGTGGAATGGTAGAGAAGTAGTAGGAAAGTGGTTCGATGAACTCTCTGCCAGGCACGTAAGTGTGAATCGCAGAGTGACCATGTAGATGTAGCTGCAGCTGCTTCCTGTCACTGACTGCAGAATGACACTCGTCGTTCCACCAAGGACAGGCCGCCTCCTAGGTGTTTCACTTGATTTTGGGATGGACGCATCAGACCCACTGTGACTCACAGCTGCAATGTGATTCAGCCAGTTCCAGGCGCTGTCTCACTGATCGAAAACAGCTAAATGGCTGTAAAGCACTCACTTAGCCTTTCTGAACAAGCATCTCGGCAGCTACGTTTCAGCATCGACTCCATCGCGAAGACGGATCCAGACAGGTAATGGTCGCTACCGTGAGTGCCGTCGCCCACTCCCCACACTGCGAGGGCGGGCGAGCAGGGGAGGTCCGTGGCCGTCGGTAACCACACAGCGGTGCCACACTGTGCTCGATGCACGTCCGGCAGTATCAGATCTTAGTGCGAGTCAGACCCTCATGGGTCCGATTCTTGGGGCAGATGGTGTTACAACCCCATAGCGCACTGTGTGCACTGAAATCGGCTGAAAGGAGAAAGGAATGGGGCAGTTCCTCAAGATGTTGTGTAAGGACCTCACAGGCCTATGAGACTGTAGGTACACAGAGAACAATGTGACAGCAACATTAGCCACTATCCGAACAGCAAACGCTTGTAGCGTTGTGGTTAAGGACGCATGTGAGTAGTGGAAAATGTTCTTGACGAATACTCCGTCACCTGTAAGGTCCTCTTTTCTGTATAGGTGACAATATTGAAGTATCAGCAGGTCAGTCTGTTTAAAATGAATCGTTTGAAGCCAGATTCAAATAACTCTGTCCTGTAGAATGAGTTTTAACTCACCCAGATGAGTGCTGTATGCATTCACATTCCACAGGACTACGCAGGCCATTTCATCGGTGTGGTTCTGATTTACCCTAATCCTTGTGCTGAGATAGTGAGGCACTCGTAAAGCGAGGAGGGAGAGTGGTGGGGGGAGCAGGGGGTTGGCTAGATCCGGTGATGAAGCACCAAAATCCATGATGTCCTAATCATCAATCAGATGTGCCAGAATGACGTCTGATGGCGCCTGGAGCAGCTTTCAGGCTGTTTCCCTGCTCCCTTTCCCTTCAAGGATGAGGGGGAGAGTGGGCGTTGAAACGCAGTCTTCCTTTGCGGTCCTTCGTGATGCTCATTGAGAAAACATTACTGGCCTCTTGTGTCGTAGCTGCCTGGGCCACTGACTGTGCTGTGGCACGTACAGGTGGTGCAAGTAGAGGTGCTGGTGGTGAGTAGTGGTGCGATGGATGCCGTCTGCGTGAAAGCGTCCATCTTAGGTAAAGATTTCTTCACCATGGAAGCGTAAGCAATGGCAAAGACAGAGCGTTTCGTCACCTTAAATTAATTCTTAGCTTATATGTGTGGATCAATTTCATTTCCTGAATTTTGCGTTCCTCAGTGAAAACAGGGCAGTCTCCAGATTGGGTGGCTTCCAAAACAGTTAATGCAACTGGAGGTGGGCGGTCTGTCCCAGCTTCATGGGCTGCCTTTCCACGCTTCCCACGGGTCGCTTCACCACCGCATCTCACTGTTATACGGCCAAAACGCTGGCCATTACGATAGGAATGTAAAGCCTAACCCTAAGTCAAAGCGATCCAGCCACGATGTGCTCAGGCTAAACGTTGGAGAACTCAAGTCACAATGAAAGTGGTGGTCTTCTCAATTCCTCAATTATTCCTTAGCGGCCTTTACTCCACATCAACTATATTGATGCGATGCCCAATCTCGTTTCAGCTGTGAAATTTTCATGTCCATGATATCACAGCTAGTGGCCACACCCTTGCTTGAGTTGAGAAAAGTGAGCATCTCAATAACTATATGACAGTCACTCATTTTTGTGTCTTCCTCCTAAGTTACACCTGTTTTGTCCGATTAGTTTCGACCAAACGGGAACCATTACGCACCTGCTTAACACACTTTAAGGCCCAGCAAACCATTTTAAACATTTATGTATACAGGATGGGCACACTTTCTCAAATGTCTCCTCCTTCCTCTTCATCAACAGAAATACATTATGATTAGTGACTCCTTGACCCCCATTACTAAGTACAATTGGATTATTGGGGGGACTAGCCTCCCTCATTCGTTTTGATGGATGGTGCGAGTACTCCCAGACGGTCACCTACCACTCTGGACACAGAAGATTTCGAAGGTTCCATCTCGGTCCAACGAGCAGCTAGGAAAGGAAGTCCACATAGACGGAGCCCCAGGTGCCTTGGTAATCCTTATACAACTGAGGTGCGTTAGGTTCCCAGAGGTTCCCTGCTAACAACGGTTCTACCTCAGCAGCCAAGCATCTCATCGGCGCGCAGCACACCTTGAGACTGAGGGCTTTTTTTAGTCCGGGCTTTCCCCATCCTCGTGATTTGGGCGGTCAAGCCAGGATCCGCACAGAACTCGTCCGCCCCGTTGAAGCACGTCCGGAGGTTACCGTGCCAGGCGACTGGAGGCGCTTACCAGCCACAGCTCAGGATGCCCGGCGACCACCGAGCCCCTGTCCCACAAACGGATGCTCAGCCGCTGAGGGCACCTCTCTCGATCAGTAGGTAGAGATAGACGTAGAAACAACGAGGACAAGCAGAAGGAAACAAAATATGATGTTTAACACTTCCATTTAAGATTAGGGCAGTATGTGCTTATATATCAACAAAATTGTTTAAAACTGTTATCCGTTTCAATGGAAATATTGAAAGCCTAGCTCTCTTTTGTTCATCTTGTACTGACCTGCATTCGGTAGATGAGAGCCTACAGTTTTTCGAAAATTCTTATTACTCGTCATCTGGCGCTGTGCATCAGAGCTTCTATAACTTCACATGATCTCGTTACCCTCTTTACTTCAACGCTTGCTGATAATTAATAGGGGATTGGCCTGAATATTTATTAATTTATTTGGTATTTTAATCTTGATTTAAACCACATAGCACAATGGATAACGCAAGGGAAGGAAACAAGTAACCAAAGGAGATATCTGAATTAAACCATTCGTACCACAACCTGACGAGATAACTATCCACAAAGGATTCTGATTCACTTACGAACTCAATCAACGTTATCTTGGGGGAAAATTATATTCAGGATTGAGTTTTCAGGTAACTGAAAATACTAGTGTAAACAATCCGATGGTAATTTTCGTTTAAAGGTACAATTTATTTCGAGATTCTACCCAAATCTGGAAGGTAAACGAAACATATACAACATACTTCATGCGCTGAGGGCGCTCGACGTCTACACCTAAGCGGTCTCGTAATTCAGTGTGCGCGGAACTGGAAGGAAACTGCAGGCTCCCTACTGCTGCTGGGATTAAGGTGCTTCTCATACGTAACTGTCACACGCATGCTATTGATACACTGGTTAATGGCTACCGTTTCTACTAATAATTAGATATCAACGGGCTAGGCTACGGTGGTCTAAATAGATTTGGCGGTAGCTGTGAGCGTCGAATCACAACTTATCATTTGACGGCATATCGGAGTGGAGCAGACAAAAATACTCAACATAAAAGAAATATAGATCGATAGTACATCCTACAATATCTTTGTACGAATATACACTTAGCCTTCCGTGAAATTCTTCAAAAACACCAGAGCTCATTGACTGTAAAGGTGATTTAAAGTAAATAGCACAATTATGTACTCACTATGTTGGATTGTTCTTGGGTTAGTAGAAACATTCCACAACCAACTCACGCAAAACCCATTAGGAAATTCTTCAAGAACGATCATCGCTCTTTGATTATGCAGCCAACACCATATTAATGATTGAAAGTCAGTGGCACAATTGTGAACTCAAAATTGGATCGTTCATGTCTTAACAGCAAATTTGCACACACATCACCCCTAAATCCTACCTATAACTAACCCAGGGCTCGGAAGTCTTTTCTCCACACAGTAATAAAATGAAATAACTTCACAAGGAAGAATAGTTAAATATTTCGTACTATGGACTCGATTATAAACCTAAGCTGAAACAAGAAACTGTATCAGCTGTATCTTTGAAAGTTCACTCCAAATATTATGTTGGCTGCAAAATCCAAGTAATACATGGACCTTTGCAGTGAGGATGGTCTGCTCACGAAATCACCCACTCATCTCACAACTGATAGCAACACATTTGAGACAGAAAAAGGACGCACATCATAAAATAAAACCCAGCGCACTGGACCCGTAATCTGGGGGACGACGGCTCAAATCCGCGTCTGGCGATCCTGATTTAGGTTTTCCGTGATTTCCCTAAATGGCTCAGGCAAAGGACAGGACGGTTCCTTTGAAAGGGCACGACCGACTTCCTCCCCCATCCTTCCCTAATCCGATGGGACATACGACCTCGTTGTTTGGTCCCCTCCCCCAAATCAACCAATCCGCCAACCATAAGATAAACAAACACGGTCGTGTCCATCCCTTCGCCAAAGGCTCATGGTACCTGAACAAAATTGTGAAGATGATCAGTGTAAATGCAGATTACCTTGAGGGACGGTAATGGCGTGGAACAACCAGTTCTGCCTCAGTATGGATGTTTTTAGGAAGAAAATAAAAGCCCAACATCTGTCCACCAGTTATAGCGACGCAGAACTGTCACCTAGTAGCAACTGAACCTTGCTTCCTTGAAGAATAATCAAAAAAGTTGAGTCTCACAAAGGTATTCGCTCTTCGGTGTCCAAAATGGTACGCTTTCCTTAAGCAGTGGAGGTGAGGGAGGGATCAAATTTCGTGTGGTCACTATATATGGCTACTGCCAAGTCCACCGGCTTTTCTTCTGTCTGTCTGTAAAGGTTAAGTTCAGGAGCCAGTAGAATGGTTTCCACTAATACATAGGTCGCTGGAAAGACCTGTGTATCTAATGCACTATCGCTACACCAAACAAGTGCTGCTGCGGTGGATATTTAGTGCTTCAGTGCATAGCCAGTGTGGGTCCTAGTGGAAATAACAAAGTCATAGGCGTTTACGAGAATTCGCATATGCTCGAAATATTGGAGGTGGCTTTCGGCAGTGAGAAATGGGCGCAAATATCGTTACGCTCCTCTGTGCCGTGCAATCAGATCTGCGTCAATCACGGCTGCGCATAACCTATAACTAGATATTGGCCGATCGTATCGGAATGGCCGACAGCGCGTCATTGGGGCACCTATGTGAAGAGCTGGTGACGTGCTACACTCACTCATTCCCCTAAAAAGGCTCACGAGTTGCTGGCCACATGCGCGTGGTAGCAATTCATTAAATAAGTATGTTTTTTGATGCGAGCAGTTTCGTGCATGTCACTAGAAAACACATCGCTGTTTACTGCAGAGACACACATATGGGATGGCAGTTTTTTTTCTCTTTGAGTCATCAGTCAGATTGGTTTGATGCGGCCCGCCGTAAATTCCTCTCCTGTGTTAACCTCTTCATCCCAGAGTAGTACTTGCAACCTACGTCTTCAGTTATTTGATGGATGTATTTCAGTTTCTGTTTTCCTTTACTGCTTTTTCCCTCTAAAGCTCCCTCTAGTGCCATGGAAGTCAGTCCATGATGTCTTAACAGTTGTCCTGTCATCCTGTCCCTTCTCCTTGTCAATGTTTTCCACATATTCCGTTCCTCTCCGATTCTGCGCAGAACTTCCTCGTTCGTTATCTCGCCAGTACACGTAATTTTCAACATTCGTCTGTAACACCGCATCTCAAATGCTTCGATTCTCTTCTGTTCCGATTTTCCCACAGTCCATATTTCACTACCATACAATGCTGTGTTCCAAATATACACTCTCAGAAATTTCTTCCTCAAATTAAGGCCCGTGTTTCATACTAGTAGATTTCTCTTGACCAGAAATGGTGCTACTTTGCTTTTTATGTCCTTCTTGGTCCGTCTGTCATTGGTTTTTTTGCTGCCTAGTTAGTAGAATTCCTTAACTTCATCCACTTCATGACCATCAGTCCTGAAGTTAAGTTTCCCGCTGTTCTCATTTCTGCTACTCCTCATTACTTTCGTCTTTCTTCAATTTACTCTCAGTCCATATTCTGTACTCATTAGATTGTTCATTCCATTCAACAGATCATGTATTTCTTTTAACTTTCGCTCAGGATAGCAATGTCGTCAGCGAATCGTATCATTGATTACCTGCACAGTCATCGTATCATTTCACCTTCAACTTCAATTCCACCCCTGAAGCTTTCTTTTATTCCCATCTTCTTCGATATAAAGGTTGAACAGTTGGGCTGAAAGACTACTCCCTGTCCTACTCCCTTTTTAATCGTAGCACCGTTCTTGGTCGTCCACTCTTATTATTCCCTCTTGCCTCTTGCACATATTGTTTATTACCCATTTCTCCCTATAGCTAATCCCCATTCTTCTCAGAATTTCGAACATCTTGCGCCATTTTACATTGTCGAACGATTTAGCCATGTCAACGAAACCTATGAACTTGTCTTGATTTTCCTTTAGTCTTGCTTCCACTATCAACTGCAATGTCAGAATTGCCTCTCTGCCTTTCCTAAAGCTAAACTGATCGTCATCTAACACATCCCAGTTTTCTTTTCCGTTCTGCAACTTGGACGCATGAGCTGTTAACCTCATTATGCGACAGTTCTCGCACTTGTCAGCTGCTGCAGTCTTCGGAATTGTGTGGGGATGATATTTTTCCGAAAGTCAGATGGTATGTCGCGAGACTCATACATACTACACGTCAACGTGAATAGCCCTTTTGTTGGCACTCCCCCCAATGATTTTAGAAATTCTTAAGATATGTTATCTATTCCTTCCGCGTTATTTAATCTTAAGACTTCTACAGCTCTCTTAAATTCTGATTCTAATACTGGATCTCCTATCTCGTCCTGTTTTGTTTTTTCTTCTATAACATCAGACAAATCTTCTAACTCATAGAGGCCAGAGTGTACTGTTTTGACCTACCTGCTCTCTCTTCTGTATTTAAAAGTGGAACTTCCGTTGCACTCTTAATGTTAGCACGCTTGCTTTTAATTTCACTTAAGGCTATTTTGACTTTCCTATATGCTGAGTCAGTCCTTCCAACAATCATTTCTTTATCGATTTCTTTTCATTTTTCATGCAGTCATTTCGTCTTAGCTTCCCTGCACTTCCTGTCTATTTCATTCCTAAGCAATTGGTATTTCTGTATTCCTGAATTTCCCTTAACATTTTTGTACTATTTTTTATCATCGATCAACTGAACTATTTCTTCTGTTTCCCGTGGCTTCTTCGCAGTGACCTTCTTCTCTATCTGCTGTGACTCCCCTTTTCAGAGATGTCTATTCCTCTCCAACTGTACTGCTGTATCTATGCCCTTAGAGAAATTCAAGGGTATCTTGTGATTCATTAGTACTTCCGTATCCCACTTATGCGTCTTTTAATGTGTCTTCTTCTTTGTCCTGTCCTTTCCTGTAACTCGGGATCGTTTTGCTAGTCGCGTGGTGCCTTCTACCTCTCTGGTAGACGTTATCTTCTCTCAGGCTCCTTCTTCATACCACTCTGGTTGTTCGTCAACCAGGTGGTTTGAGGTCTTCCTCTCCTCTTCACAACCAATTAAAGGCACTTCCTCACAACGTGGACTTTTCGTGTCTGCATTATGTTACCTGCCACCTCAGCCTGAATTCTCCGTTTTTTATTTGTAGGGACGGCTTTAAAACTGCCTCTTATGAATACATTGCGCACTTTGTCTTCCAGTGTTACCCCTCGCTTCCATTGTAAAATGAGCATTCCTGTTGTACGGAGCTGCTGTTCGTGACACTTATTTGATACCCAGACTTCAATGTCGTGCTATAACGCTGATCTTACAGCCGGTTTACAAATTTTGGCCTTTTTTGGGACTTTTTGGATGTAGCAGAACGTCTCAAAGCATACAAAACTAGTTCCAACCAGATATTATTCTGTGAGTTATGCCAGCTCCAATTGATCTCTAATATCACTACTGACACCAGATACTTTTAATCTATAATTTTACTATTTCCTATGAACATTTTCAGCTAATAGCCTAATCACTAACAAATACTAGTTTCTAACAACATTTCTATACGTATATTATGAACTAATTGCTAACGTTTGACTCAATTTTTCCATCAGTTGCTATCGCCACGGTCACAACGACTGACGCGTGTGTGTAATTATTTGTCTTCAGTCAGCCGTCTAAGCATTTGACGTTTTCCAACACGCGCAGTCGTGGCATGGAGTCAAATTTGTTTGGCAGACCAGCAAACGGGTCCACCTGCACACTGGAATCCATCGGGGTTTCAGAGTCTCACAGGGAAGTACCTGTATTCTGAATTAACCGAATGTGAGACCGAGTACTTGCATTTTTCGGGAACGTGCATTTAATAACAGATTGCCACCGTCCATGACTTCAGTCGCCGAACGCATCGTGGTGTCCCGCTTTCACTAGCAGGACGGTAAGGTATTTGCTGCTACGACGTACGGCTATAATATATATATCTCAGCACCCAGTTCTTTTGAACCATATTTTTCCTTTTTTGTGTATGGTAGAATATAGATGCTTGGTGGTGGTGTAGTTTGATGCCATAACCTAGATTCACGTGTATGAAGTGAGATGGAGCGAGTAGTGTTCTGGTTAGTGTCGTGTGTTGACCCCCAGCACATCACTTTGTCCACCATAGATCGCATGTTAGTATAGCGTTTGTTAAATAATTTTTTTTATGTTTCTTTAATAATTTTGTTGTCTTGTCATGTTTAAGATCAAGAAATTGATTGTGAATTAGACAACAACTTCTCTATGAGTTTTGATTAACAGTTTCTTCGCATTTTTTATGGCAGTCTATATCTGAAACATAAGGAGTACCATTTTCATTTGGTGTCCACTGCGTGGATCTCTTACTTCACTAATAATAATCATCTTTAAAGTTTTCTCCACCTTTTACCAATATTCTCGAATGTTGAAGGGTATTCTTGAATGTTCTACAATACAAGTACGAAACGTCAGATATCGCACTGATACACACTTCGGTAAAATCATCTTAAACAATGTATTCTGCAACTTAATAAAGTCATTGAAATAGATCTCCGCTTATAGGGACACGTAAATAAAGAATGGCTGTCTGAGAAAATTTTTTTTAGCAACAAACTACGATGTACTTCAACAAACAAATTAGAGAAAACAGATTATCATACTACGGGAAGAAAAAAATATTTAAATCGCTCGATGCAATGATGAACAAAGAATATAGAGCAAACTAAGAAACAGAATTCCTAAAGTCTCTCACCTTTCCTGATATTCCCTTGGAAAAAAAATATTGTAAACAATATCATACTAGTGCAAATAATCAGAAAACAAAAGGCCAGATCAGTATCCATACGAAACAAGCGCCATTCATTTCAAATTTAGCATATCGTTCAGCTTTAAAAAGCTTGGGTCTGCGATAAGATTAGCTTACAGTATGACTTCTACAAAGCGCAATTGTAACAATTCCAATGTTGCAGTCAGAATTTAAAGGCTTGTGTTTCCCGCAAGGACAACTATATATAGAGTGTTGGATAACAACAACATAACAAAGAAAAACACCGAATGCAGTTTATAAGAATTACAAGTTCTTTGTATAAATTAGATGCTACACAAATGATACGACTAATTACACTTCTTCCAGTTTGGAAAATAAATGGCAAAAAGACCAGGTTAAGTGCATCCCTTTCAGCGAGCTACTGTTTATACACATATTAAAAAAGTTATGCATCACCCCAGTTGCCAGAACACCTCAAGACTGACGTTGACTGTGGATATTGTATCACAGGCCCAGTCGCTTTTCCTGTTCAGAGTTGTCACTAAACCCGCCCACAGATGTATGCATTGTTGTTTACATCGCCAATTACACGTAGGGGTCGATAGCCGATCAGTTCCAGTCATTCCACCAGGAAAGAGGTTCACGGCTCATGTTGTCTGTAGTTCAGCCATGCCAACACGGTCAATACCGTGGTTAGATCGCGTCCGCATTGTTACTTTGTGCCAGGAAGGTGTCACGACAAGGGAATGACCAGGCGTCTCGGAGTGAATCAAAGCAATGTTGTTCGGACATCGAGGAGATACAGATAGACAAGAATTGTCGATGACATGCCTCGCTCAGGCCGCCCAAGGGCTGCTACCGCAGCGAATGACCGCCACGTACGAATGATGGCTGGAGAAACCCTGACAGCAATGCCACCATGTTCAATAACGCTTTTCGTGCAGCCGCAGGATGTCGTGTTACGGCTCACACTGTTCACAATGCACTGCATGATGCGCAACTTCACTCCCGACGTCCATGTCGAGGTCCGTCTTTGCAACCACAACACCACGCAGCGCGGTACAAATGGGCCCAACAACATGCCGAATGGACCGCTAAGGATTGGCATCACGTTCTCTTCACCAATGAGTGTTGTATATGGCTTCAACCAGGCAATCATGGGAGACGTGTTTGGAGGCAAACCGGTCAGGTTGAACGCCTTAGACACACTGTGCAGCGAGTGCAGCAAGGTGGAGGTCCCTGCTGTTTTGGGGTGGCATTATATTGGGCCGACGTACGCCGCTGGTGATCATGGAAGGCGCCGTAACGGCTGTGCGATACGTGAATGCTATCCTCCGACCGATAGTGCAACCATATCGACAGCATATTGATGAGGCATTCGTCTTCATGGACGACAATTCGCGCCGCCATCGTGAACATCTTGTGAATGACTTCCTCCAGGATAAAGACATCACTCGGCTAGAGTAGCCAGCATGATCTGCAGACATGAACCATATCGAACATGCCTGGGATGGATTGAAAAGGGCTGTTTATGGACAACGTGATCAACCAATCACTCTGAGGGATTACGTCGAATCGCCGTTTAGGAGTGGGACAATTTGGACCAACGGTACCTTGATGAACTTGTGGATAGTATGCTACGACGAATACAGGCATGCATCAATCCAAGAGGACGTGCTACTGGATATTAGAGGTACCGGTGTGTACAGCAGTCTGGACCATCACCTCTGAAGGTGACGCTGTATGGTGGTACAACATACAACATGTCGTTTTCATGAACCACAGTAAGATTTTATAGCAGACTCTATAACTGTGCAACGAGGGCATACTCTTTGCTTCCTAGTACAGTCTTCGGACGGCAATGGCGCTCCACACATAGCAAAACATTATCTGTAATCTGTTTACGCGCCAAAACGGTTATCAGTTGCCTGCAAACAGTAGTCTGCAGCTGTGGTCTAATACATTTGTGGCTAGCGATGGGTTAACGAACATGTGTACTTACAGATTATGTTGTTTTACGATGTTTGCATACGTGTGCTCACCCTGTGTAACAATGTCACGTATAAAATAGTCAACCTTTACAAGATGTGCAAAAGTTTAAGATTAAAAGTAACAAGCTACAAGCCCAACCAGTCCGGCAAGACATACCAGTTTTGACGTGTACGATATGTATGGCCCCTGTAAATTTGTTAAAAGAAATTCTTGTCTTGCCTGTTTAAAAATTTGAAATAAACACTTCATTATTGGCGATTAGTGAATTTGGTTCCTGTGCTATGTTGCATTAAGAATTCTGTTACTCCATTTATATCTTTGACGATACTCAAGGACACGCTTCCTATTTGACCATAAGAAGTCGATCACGCAGTGTGTATTTCCAGTTGAACAGGTGGCATATTTTAACGCTGCTGGACAAAATCGCATATATCTTTTTCATTTCGCATATGGGAGTCATATATGGGTGTCACACGTGTGACACTTGTGGCTATAAGGGCTGTGCGGAGCACTCATTACGGACATCTTTAATGTTGCTTTTTCTCAGACTGCGGTGTTGATGATAAAATGCTGTATGTATTAGGTAATTTTTGTAGTTTAGTAGCTTGATAATCGCCAATGAATCGAAAATAACTAATTACTAATAATAAATAAAGTCTGTTTTTTCTCGTAATAGAAGAGTAGTCTATGCAGGAAAAGGTGATCCAAAATTACACTACCACTCAAACTGCAAATGAGTTCCTGATCATCAAACGTGTATTTAAACGAAAGGGCAAATTACTGCAGTTAACTGCTCACGCATCCAAGCTTCTAACAGGAATAATATGCAGAAGAACGGAAAACAAACTTGAGGATCTGTTAAATGGCGACCAGTTTGTTTTTCTGGAAGGTAAAGAGAACAGAGAGCCAGTTTCAGCGTTACCATTGATAATGGAAGCAGAAGTGAAGAAAAATTAAGGCACGTTCGTAACTTTTGTCGACGTGGATGGCCAATGTAAAATAGTGGAAGAGGTTCGAAAGTCTGAGACTAATAGGAGTAAGCTGTAGGGAAAGACGGCTAGCATACAATGTGTATAAAACAAAGAAGAAAGAGAGAGGGTAGAAGACCAAGCAAAAATAGATAAAATTAGTAACGGTGTAGGGTAGGGATGTAGTCTTCCGCATCTACTGTTCAATCGTTATCTCAAAGAAGTGTTGGTGGAAATAAAATAAAAGTTGAAGAGTAGGATTAAAACTCAGGCTGAAAGGATATCGATGATAAGATCCGCTAATGACACTGCTGTCCTCCGTGAAACCGAATAAGTGTTGCATGACGTGTCGAATGGAATGAACAGTCTAATGAGTGCAGAACGCTAATTGAGAGTAAATCGGATAAAAGACGAGAGAAGCGACGAAAGGAGAAATTTGATCACTGAAAACATAACATCAAGATTGGCGACCGAGAAATAGACGAAGTTAATTCCGCATTCGAAGCAAAATAACACGTAGCAGACGAAGTAAGACGTCAAAACTAGGCTAGCACAGGAAAAGAGGACGTTCCTATAAGAGGGAAGTCTACGAGTATCAAATATCGCCATAATATTGAGGAAGAAATTTCTGAACACCTGCGTTTCGTGCACAAGATTATACATGAGAAAACAGGCAAAAGAAGAGAGCATCTTTGTCGACACTTGTGACGCGGAGAGAACTAAAAACTCGACTGCTACAGGCACTCTCTGAAGCTCTGATCCCCTCCAGTCGACAGAGAAGGAACGGAGGTCGACTTGTAACAGTAAATAGCATCGCAACCTCGTCCATTTACTCGTAATTGAAGGCGGACTGTTGCGAGCAAACATCTGACCGAGCGAGCTGCAAGCGTTTAGCGAGACTTTTAGCGCGTACGGCACGGCGAGAACGCAAACGTTTGTCCGTCGTTAAAAATTGAGGGGGCTCGGAGGAGCGTGCCTGCCGCAGGAGATGCTATCACACGCAGCGGCGGTATCGAGCGACGCGCGGCCTAAGCAGATTTGGAGCGCCGTGGTGCAGGCGGGGCGACGTTCATTACGTCGCCGGCAGCCACAGAGGCAGAGGCCCGTGCGTGCGCCCGTGGCCAGCCGCGGGTAGCGGCCGCAGGTAGCCGCCGCCGCACGCGACGCGGCGCAGGGTCACGCAGGTCCGAGAACACACGTGGCCGGGCCGCTTTCGCTTTGAACGCGGTCGGGACATCGCCGTACAGGGTCGACTCCGTCGGAAGTTCTTCAGGGACATGCCGGTGCAAAGGATTCGTGGTTTCCGATCGGTCGTGTATTGCACGGGTTAAGTGGACGACACGCTGCTTCTCGAGCAAGGAGATGGGTGAAAGGTCACGGGAATTGTTAATATGTTACGTGATTTGCACGATAAAACTGATTTCACTGTCAAACAAGAAAAAATGGTGAACTGCAACCCCATGATCCAAATTTTACGAAACTATTCACAATTTACAGGAAGCCGACAACAACGGATATTTTGATATACAGAGTGTTACAAAAAGGTACGGCCAAACTTTCAGGAAACATTCCTCACACACAAAGAAAGAAAATATGTTATGCGGACATGTGTCCGGAAACGCTTACTTTCCATGTTAGAGCTCATTGTATTACTTCTCTTCAAATCACATTAACCATGGCATGGAAACACACAGCAACAGAACGTACCAGCGTGACTTCAAACACTTTGTTACAGGAAATGTTCAAAATGTCCTCAGTTAGCGAGAATACATGCATCCACCCTCCGTCGTATGGAATCTCTGATGCTGATGCAGCCCTGGAGAATGGAATATTCTATCACAGCCGTCCACAATACGAACACGAAAAGTCTCTACATTTGGTACCGGGGTTGGTACACAAGAGCTTTCAAATGCTCCCATAAATGGAAGTCAAGAGGCTTGAGGTCAGGAGAGCGTGGATGCCATGGAATTGGTCCGCCGCTACCAATCCATCGGTCACCGAATCTGTTGTTGAGAAGCGTACGAACACTTCGACTGAAATGTGCAGGAGCTCCATCGTGCACGAACCACATCTTGTGTCGTACTTGTAAAGGCACATGTTCTAGCAGCACAGGTAGAGTATTCCGTATGAAACCATGATAACGTGCTCCATTGAGCGTAGGTGGAAGAACGTGGGGCCCATTCGAGACATCATCAACAATGGCTGCCCTAACGTTCGCAGAAAATCTATGTGAATGACGTGATTGCACAATTGTGTGCGGATTCTCGACAGCCCACACATGTTGATTGTGAAAATTTAAAATTTTATCACGTTGGAATGAAGCCTCATACGTAAAGAGAACATTTGCACTGAAATGAGGATTGACAGATTGTTGGATGAACGATTCGCAGAAGTGTACCCGTGGAGGCCAATCAACTGCTGATAGTGCCTGCACACGCTGTACATGATACGGAAACAACTGGTTCTCCCGTAGCACTCTCCATACAGTGACGTGGTCAACGTTACCTTGTACAGCAGCAACTTCTCTGACCCTGACATTAGGGTTATCGTCAACTGCACGAAGAATTGCCTCGTCCATTGCAGGTGTCCTCGTCGTTCTAGGTCTTCTCCAGTCGCAAGTCACAGGCTGGAATGTTCCGTGCTCCCTAAGACGCCGATCAATTGCTTCTAACGTCTTCCTGCCGGGACACCTTCGTTCTGGAAATCTGTCTCGATACAAACGTTTCGCGGCACGGCTATTGCCGCGTGCTAATCCATACATCAAATGGGCATCTGCTAACCCCGCATTTGTAAACATTGCACTGACTGCAAAACCACGTTCGTGGTGAACACTAACCTGTTGATGCTACGTACTGATGTGCTTGATGCTAGTAATGTAGGGCAATGAGTCGCATGTCAACACAAGCACCGAAGTCAACATTACCTTCCTTCAATTGGGCCAACTGGCGGTGAGTCGAGGAAGTACAGTATATACTGACGAAACTAAAATGAGCTCTAACATGGAAATTAAGCGTTTCTGGACACATGTCCGCATAACATCTTTTCTTTATTTGTGTGTGAGGAATGTTTCCTGAAAGTTTGGCCGTACCTTTTTGTACCACCAAGTATAATAACTATTGAGATCCAAATGGCCAAAAACCATCCACCTTTCGCTGTGTTGTAGATACAGAGTTAAAAATCCCGATTAGTAAATTGAACTGAATATTTAGAAGACAACTATCTCAGTCTAACGGACACCATGGATTCGTTACAGCTAAATTAATGTATAAGAAACAGTTCCCGAAGCTAAATGGGAATACGGAACAGAACGTAAGGATAGTCACGACTCCGTACTTAGCTACTTACAGCACGAGGTAACTAACATTAATGTTGAAGTTGCATTTCAAACATGCAAGTAATAATTTAAAGCAAAACGTTGATATATACGAGAGGCACTCAATAAATAATGCAACACTTCTTTCTTCTGGGCCAATTTCCGTAGATATGGGGGATTTGTTGTGCGACTTCGTGTAGTACTCCAGGTTCATGAAGTTCCCATACGAGGCGGCGCTCTGCATAGCCTTGAAAATGCCATCTGTAACGTAGGTGCGTTCCGAGTGGAGATCTGTCACTGAGTTTCTTTCAGGCGAAAACCAGAGCATCGCAGATATTCGTAGGCGCTTCCAGTGAACAAAGTCAGGGTGACTTGTCGGGCGAGGAGCATGTTATCATCGCAAGAAGGTCGCGCAAATTCGTCCTATCTCCCGCGCGGCGGACGACCGCACCCACTGCGTCTCTTGCAGTGTTGGAACGTGCGGACACTCTCATTTGAGGTGGTCCATGCATCACAGTCGGACACCTCGCTGCACAGCTGGACGTCTCTGGTGGTAGTGCCGACACGCTCGGCCACCAGTTGGGGTGCTCGAAGCTGTGTGTCTGCTGATTCCTCGCCACCTAGCAGCAAACCAAAAAGCGCTACGAAGGACGATCTGTGCCGAATTGCTTTCACCTTACGAGGCTGATAGTGACAATTCTTTGTCGATGTACCTCTCCTCCGACGAAAAGTTGAGAGCGAAGGCCTCAGCCGGTAAATTCAGGGCGCGGTTTTCTGGGACTGTCAATTGTTTATTCTGTTTGATGTCGAATATCGTGGTGCAACGATCAACTCTGAAGTATTTGTGCTACCCTCAGAAAACTGACGAAATCACCTCAGCATCTTCGTCGGCACAAAAATATGCTTGAACTTTTCCTTCTCAACGACAGTACAGGGCCTCACAAAGTGGTGAGATGGAATCCCGAATAAACAGAGCCTTCTTTCAGAAATAAAAAAATGTAGCAGTACTTATTGAAGATCCCTTGTATGTTAAAGCTCGTATCTATAAAATTCAGCGTAATACTTGTAAAGCCCTCTACGTCGATCAGACTTGGAGGTTAGGTGAAGGGTGACTTAATAATTTTCCAAGTCGATGGCATCCACGTAACTGGCCACCCTTTGTTGGGAACTGAAAAGGACCTCTCTACGTAGCACATACAGAGCAAGGTTAGGACACTGCATCTACGGGAATGGTTAGATATTACGATACAATGTGGGGAAATGAAAATAAATTAAATGAACAGATTACAGGCCAAGAAAAAAAAAACTTTACAAAATTGGAGATGTGTAATAATATCAGACTGTGATCAGCCACTTTAATTGTACACATATATTGACATTAAGTGTGTAATGAGATCCAAACTCCCGGTCATCTCCGCAGGCTTGTTCACTATATTTGATGGTAGTGTCTTCGTTATTATGCACGCGAAGTGCTTAGTGGAGCTTCGTACGTGTTTGCGTCTTCCCTGAAGGAATACAGGCTGCGAACGTGAGGAGCTCTTGCCGCATATTGGCCGGTATTGGCAAACTGTGAACGCCGATTTAGTTCACTTTATTTTACCGACTGGACGAATAATGACGTAGCAGTACACGAATGACGTTTAAGCGGTTATAACGGAAGTGACCACGAATTTTATGGCTTTTTATCCTTTTTATAATATTCGTCTAGAATAACTTCAACGGTGGTGGCTTGCTCCTTGGAAGCGCATCAGTTCTAGCGCTTTAGTATTGTGAAAGGTAGTGGGTCTACTTTTTAAGGATAATTTCGTCTGATTTCTTACCTACGTTTATCCCTGTAACTGTACTGCACAGAAAACATCTGTACAACAGTGAAAATGTCGACGATATGCACTGTGTGTCTTGTTTGGAAACAAACTTTGAAAAACATCACGAATTTAACGTGATGTTTGTCAATGAGTTTTTGATTATCTTTTCATAGCCTGTTAGATCATGGAAAGGATGAGACAGACATATTTGCAAGACATCAGTGATAACTAGACAGTGAGTGTCCATATAGTTACTTTTTGTTGTAGGTCGGTAACTCCATTCGGGAGGACGACGGTTCAATCCCGCGTCCGGCCATCCTGATTTAGGTTTACCGTTATTCCCCTAAATCGCTCCAGGCAAATGCCGGGATGGTTCCTTTGAAAGGGCACGGCCGACAGCCTTCCCTTTCCTTCCCTAATCCGATGAGACCGATGACCTCGCTGTCTTGTCTCTTCCCCGTACAACCCAGCCCAACCTCTCGGTAACTCCTAATGGGCAGAGCGGGCGCGGGACCCGGTGTGTCGCCTCCAGGTTAATGAGTTTACGACAGGGCTGAACGAATGCCGGGGGGGGGGGGGGGGGGCTGCCGTCACCCGAGGACACCAGGAGCCGCAGGACACTTTTTTTCCTTTAGCGAACAATTGACATCAGAGCTGGCAAACGGAAAACGTGAGTTTACATTTCGTTTTACTGCGGCCTCTGTGTTAGGGATTGGCCGCCCTTTCTCCTCACAGGAACTACTGCTCCATCGGCTATAGGGAATACTAAAAGCGCAGACACGGGATGCAAAAGAAATAGCACCTGCCAACCACCTCTAATGTTTTTTTTTCCTTTTTGGCTCCAAGCCGTAGCGTGGAAATCTTGTAGCATACTCAGAGTGCCAGTCCTATTGGCGACGATGACGTGACATCAGAGGGGCGGCCTGCCATAGCACGTAGCCAAGCAGACACATTTATATTTAACCTCGAGCTAATGCACGTCCGAATTTTGTCTTTAGATATGAGATTTGATGAAACTCTGGTTTAGATTCTGGATGTGGAAGTACTTAGAATTTTTCGATCCAGCTTGAGAGCTTCACTCGAAGTGCACGTTCGATATGGACATCACTCAGGGTCACATATTTTAGTGAATTCATTCTTTTTCACTTTATTCACACTGATACAACATTTATTAACCTGTAATTTGGTTGTTGGAAGATTAGCACAGCCGTTGTCTTCATTAATGTAAATTTGAGCAGGGATCTTTCAGTTCTCATTTCAGCATAGGGCAGAGTTGTATTGTCACCACCAACCATCAAACGCGTCTTTGCAAACAGACCCATCATGCAGGACACGAGTTGAGCCATCACATTAGAGAATGCAGCCACGGTGATGCAACACAGATTTTCGATACGGTAAAGTATAGTGGATGTAGAGAATCTCGATGTAGACACCCAGCTGTGCTCTGGTCACGATTCAGTTGATGATCAGACTTGCGTGTCAATTTTAACACTATAATGAACTTTCATTGTCGGTTAGGAAGGACATACTTTTTCGTGTTAGAGTGGTGCAAAATTCTCATACTACCCCAATCCTTTTTACTTGCTTTAAAAAGCATTCATCAGCCTGTTTATTAAGTTTATTTTGTTTTTTGATGACTAACTCTCTCTTATATACACCATTTTAACAGCAATGTTGGTGAAATATGTGCAGTGCTTTTTCGTGCTCCGTTCAAATAAATGGAATTCTTAAAACATACCACCTCCCTTTCTATCTGAAAATGATTTTTAAGAGTGAGAGAGCCACTGCTTAAATTTCATACAATTATTTGGGCCAAGTAAGTAAATTCCTTAGTAAATTTGTTGAAAGAGACAATTCATTTGTGAAGATTCCCAGCCTCGAGTTGCATGACACAGAGCTAATTTACACTATGTCATCAAAAGTATCCGGACACCTGGCTGAAAATGACTAACAAGTTCGTGGCGGCCTTCATCGGTAATGCTGGAATTTAATATGGTGTTGGCCAACCCCCATTGCCTTGATTACAGCTTCCACTCTCGCAGGCATATGTTCAATAAGGTGCTTGTTACGTTTCTCGGGGAACGGCAGTCCATTCTTCACGGAGTGCTGCACTGAGGAGAGGTATCCATGTCGGTCGGTGAGGCCTGGCACGAAGTCGAGGTTTCAAAACATCCCAAAGGAATTCTATAGGATTCAGATCAGGACTCTGTGGAGGCCAGTCCATTACAGGGATGTTATTGTCGTGCATTATGAACAGGTGTTCGATCGTGTTGAAAGATGCAATCGCCATCCCGGAATTGTTATTCAACAGTGGGAAGCTAAAAACATCAATGTAGGCCTGTTCTGTGATAGTGCCACGCAAAACAACAAGGGGTGCGAGCCCCATCTGTGAAATCACGACCACACCATAACAGCACTGCTTCTGCATTGTCACGTATATACTAGCATCGCAAAATTTATAAAACTGAAATGCAAATAAACAAAAGCAACGTAGTAAGTTAATAAATTGGCTTCGAAAAAAATCTTGTTGTCGGTGTCTCCTTATTTACGTACGGTAATGCGGTAGTGCGATCATAAAATCTTCGGATGCTTGCTAAGGAAGAACAATATCACGCAATACTCCAAGAAGTGCAAAAGAGAGGGAATAATACACATTATGCTTGATAAATGTAGTAACTGGAGCCAGACGGACTACACGGTACTGAAGAAAAGTATTCGTAAATATATTCGAGGTAATATCAGGATGCGAACTGAAAACACGAGAACTGAAATCAATAATAATACCAGGAAAACAAGACAGAAACTTACGCTGGGTGCACATCATTTTACATCAGTTACTACGCCAGCTGCCACAGTGACAAACAAAAGACATAAAATTTAACCAGCATTTCAGGAATCCTTAAATATTTGTGTACCTCAATGTATGAAGGAGAACACAAACATTTAACAATGAAAGTGACGATATTTTAGAACTAAATGCAGATCACGCAGTTTCAGTACGGATAATTGAAACTGGAGAGAAAATAACACAACAGTAGCGAAATGTCTGGCAGAAGACGATTCCCCAACAATGGAAGAGTGGACTAAATTGTAGTATGACATAAAAACATTGTACACACGTAGCAACCACCTCGCCTGTGGCACCGAGAAAAAACACTGGATACTGCTCAGACAGAGCGCCAGCTGGCTGCAGCAGTGGACCCTACACCGGGATCGTGAAGGGAGCAGCAGATCCAGCTGTCTCAAGTAGACGGCATAACACGCTGCTGTGTGTGTGTGTGTGTGTGTGTGTGTGTGTGTGTGCGTGTGCGTGCGTGCGTGAGGAAGGCAGCAGTCAGCTATGGGCTGCTACAAAGGTCGGGGTCACGTGACCCTCGCGTTGCAAAGACAGGCCGCGGTGCATACGTCACAGCACGTGACACTGCAGCAGCCGCCTGCGGCACAGAGTGAGTTTAACCACTTCATGTTAAAATTTAATTACCAAAAAATTCATTACCAAATCTATTTAAGGTCGCTGATAAAGTGGGACGCATGTGTCCCACGAACCATAATCCATGTCTTCGTGTGAACCTAGGATTATCAGAGCTTAATTTTCGAATAATTTTATCAGGATGGGAATTACGAAAAAAAGTATAACAAATCAGAACCAAAACACATTTATTCTCCTGACAGCGAAAAACATGAAATATCGCACACAGGTTTTCGTCTTTGAAGATGGCCTTTACATACTACGCGCCAGTACCTTCCACATTCTATGACGTTTTATGTGGCACATACGTCCCCCTACATACAAATTATGTACAAAGTGTGTACCTAAGTGAGTCGTAATATTTCAAAACAATGCCTACGATGGATAAGAAAACACCGTTAGCAACTTCTGACATTCTTGGACTAGAGAAGACGGTGGTTCAATCCGATTTTCGTGAAACAAACGCACTGTGCCATCTATAAAGACATTCCGCCCTATTTGATCGCTCACATACGTCTATATATCCATCACACGGTCCGTAGTACTTTTCTAAAACTTACGAAGATCTTCTGCTTCATGCTAGCACTAGACACACATGGGATACAGACGTCCCACGCTAAAACCTGTATACTACTTTAGTGTGACATGTGTATCCCTGCAGGTCCGAAAGGGTTAATGGTCCTTGACTGCACGCTAAAATGCATACCTGCTCTCTAGAAGGAACACGACAAAGATAAGACCTTCAATGGCTACCTTTTCGTTGACATATTGACATCCGATGAGCCCTGCACGGAGTCGAGCGTTCTGGTAGTTTGGCGGGCCACTGTGACGTCACAACTTCGTTGCGGGGTTCGTATTTCTTGTGGGCCCCGCAGAGTGAAAGTCACCTATCACCGTGCCATCCACCGTCATCTACGTCTACATCCACAAGTCACCGTATGGTGCGTGCCGGAAGGTACCCTTTACTACTTTCGGTCATTTACACTCGCAAATAGAGCGAGGGAACACTATCTACACTCCTGGAAATTGAAATAAGAACACCGTGAATTCATTGTCCCAGGAAGGGGAAACTTTATTGACACATTCCTGGGGTCAGATACATCACATGATCACACTGACAGAACCACAGGCACATAGACACAGGCAACAGAGCATGCACAATGTCGGCACTAGTACCGTGTATATCCACCTTTCGCAGCGATGCACGCTGCTATTCTCCCATGGAGACGATCGTAGAGATGCTGGATGTAGTCCTGTGGAACGGCTTGCCATGCCATTTCCACCTGGCGCCTCAGTTGGACCAGCGTTCGTGCTGGACGTGCAGACCGCGTGAGACGACGCTTCATCCAGTCCCAAACATGCTCAACGGGGGACAGATCCGGCACGTTGGGTGGCATGGGATACATGCGGACGTGCATTGTCCTGTTGGAACAGCAAGTTCCCTTGCCGGTCTAGGAATGGTAGAACGATGGGTTCGATGACGGTTTGGATGTACCGTGCACTATTCAGTGTCCCCTCGACGATCACCAGAGGTGTACGGCCAGTGTAGGAGATCGCTCCCTACACCATGATGCCGGGTGTTGGCCCTGTGTGCCTCAGTCGTATGCAGTCCTGATTGTGGCGCTCACCTGCACGGCGCCAAACACGCATACGACCATCATTGGCACCAAGGCAGAAGCGACTCTCATCGCTGAAGACGACACGTCTCCATTCGTCCCTCTTCACGCCTGTCGCGACACCACTGGAGGCGGGCTGCACGATGTTGGGGCGTGAGCGGAAGACGGCCTAACGGTGTGCGGGACCGTAGCCCAGCTTCATGGAGACGGTTGCGAATGGTCCTCGCCGATACCCCAGGAGCAACAGTGTCCCTAATTTGCTGGGAAGTGGCGGTGCGGTCCCCTACGGCACTGCGTAGGATCCTACGGTCTTGGCGTGCATCTGTGCGTCGCTGAGGTCCGGTCCCAGGTCGACGGGCACGTGCACCTTCCGCCGACCACTGGCGACAACATCGATGTACCGTGGAGACCTCACGCCCCACGTGTTGAGCAATTCGGCGGTACGTCCACCCGGCCTCCAGCATGCCCACTACACGCCCTCGCTCAAAGTCCGTCAACTGCACATACGGTTCACGTACACGCTGTCGCGGCATGCTACCAGTGTTAAAGACTGCGATGGAGCTCCGTATGCAACGGCAAACTGGCTGACACTGACGGCGGCGGTGCACAAATGCTGCGCAGCTAGCGCCATTCGACGGCCAACACCGCGGTTCCTGGTGTGTCCGCTGTGCCGTGCGTGTGATCATTGCTTGTACAGCCCTCTCGCAGTGTCCGGAGCAAGTATGGTGGGTCTGACACACCGGTGTCAATGTGTTCTTTTTTCCATTTCCAGGAGTGTATACGCCTCTGTGCGAGCCCTCAGCTTAAAATTTTTTTGGTGATCTTAATTTTTGACCCTTAATTTTTCAGGGTTGTACAAAAGTAAATTTTAAGCATGACAGCACTGAACTCGTTTAAAATAGTTACTCGCTCTACGCCAGACACAGCTGCTGATACCCGTAAGACTTCCATAGCCAGGTTCAGCGAAACAATTGTGATGTGGACGTCCGCTGCTTCAGAACCAACAGTCGCTCCGAACTCCAGGCGGCATGCTGAACTTCACTCGGAATTAGAACAGTCAAGCGCAAAAGTCGTGAACGGCAGCTAAGAAACGGTGTGTTTCTCACAGAAAAAGAACTAGGATTTGTGTGTGACGAGACGAGGTCTCGAAACACTCGATTCTGACTACCATACACTCGTAGAAATGCTTGGCAAGTTTCGTCACTGAGACGTATCCCTCACGTGTCTCCAAGATTGGAACCAGTACCGACAGTTCGTGTGAAGTTTAGACAAGTATAATATTTATTTGTCGTGGGACCGACAACCATTTACCATCTACCATTTACCATCTACCATTTACCGTTATCCATTTTCAGTTGCACAGGTAAACGGCCCCCAGTGGGTGACAACTTCTGTCTAAACATTCATGGTGGTGTCTGTTCTATATCGTGTCTCCCTACCACTTTCGCGCAACGACGCTCTGAGAGTGTTTTTTAGGGAATTGACTAGTTTCAACCTGGGACCTGTTGCTGATAAGGAGACACCAGACCACACATGACATGTATAATTCAGAAGAGTTCAGTGAGACTATCGATGATATAACCAAATACTTAATGATTTCGGCGTCAGCTCCACTGCACTCTCTGTAAAAGAATCTTAATACTAACTAAATTTAGTGGAAGGGGTTCAAGGCTTTTCTATTGTTAGTTAGCTGGTAAAATAACGTCGAAAAAGCAGTTAAGTTTACCATTGGAAATTTTATCCTACTCACAAAACATTGTTTATAAATTGCACTATTGATAAAAGGAAGTGTTTTAATACAGGATGGTAAAAACCAACTGCGTTCAACAAAAATGTGAACGAATATTCCCTGAATGGGTTTCCAAGTTCTACAATGGATCTAAGGATGACCTATGCCATATCACATCTATAGTCTAGGTTTTAAATTAAGTTTCACAAAAGACAAAAGTATCAAAATGGTCTACAGTGACCCTCAATTATCTTTATCTAACTTGTCGTAAATTACAGTGGCTGATGTTCCTTCTCAATAATTATATAACAAAGAAATCATCGCGTTTCAGATTTTTACTTCAAGTGGCAAATGCGAACACCATGAGCTTTAATTTACGATCGACACTAGTATTACGCAAAAAGGGGGTGTAACAGATGAGACTTCTGCAGTTCTGAGTGAAGCCTTATGCGCTCAAAAATGCGGCATCGCGTGCGTTCATTACCTTGGCGGTGTTTAGGCAGCGTCAGGGCGGCAGCGGCCGACGAGCAGCCATCCAGCTCGCCGTCTCGGAACTAACTGTCCTCCTCCTTACTACAATTTACCGAAGTTGGTTTAAAAAAAAACTATCTGGCTGTGTTTTCATCTGACCAATCAGGGTCTCAATGTTAACCTTAAGCTCCGCCTACAAAAATAATGTCTATCCAATGAGAAACGTTATACTTTTCGTGGTGGGGCAATGTTTCTAAAGTTTGCAACGTAACAGAGACGCGAAAAAGTCTCACGCTAAAACCTGCAGCTGGTGTGGTCCTTTTAGCGTTATCGTAAGATCTATACTGTTCTTCTGGAGGGCTCTATCTTTTAACATGGGATGGGGGGTGGTCCTAATGTAACAGAGACGCGAAAAAGTCTCACGCTAATACTTGCAGATGGTAGTGGCCCTTTTTGTGTTATCGTAAGATCTATACTGTTTTTCTGGAGGGCTCTAGCTTTTAACATGGGCTGGGGGGGTAGTCTTTGACGTAACAGACACGCAAAAAAGTCTCACGCTAAAACGTGCGGGTGGTGTGGTCTTAGCGGTAGGCTGGCGACGTGGGTGTCCAGTCCGTCCCATATCGTACGGCCTTCTAGCTTAACACGGTTCTGCTCTCGGCTTCTCGTTTCTCCCCTCGGAACTGCGTCGGCCTCACGGTGGGAAGGTATGACATGCATTTAGGCATTCTTGTGTTAGTCTGTGGTATTCCATTTGATCACTCGTTACTCGTATTACTTTGGTTAATTTAATGTCACGATTTATTCGGAGCTATGAGACATACTACTGGTTTTGCTTAACATGTCAGGGTTTTCATGGAAGGTGTTGGATTTGCCTGAGACCTTACACCTGTAGTAGCTCTTATCCCCCCCACCCATGCCCTACCGTTTCCCCAAGACCCAGCACCTTGTAGAAAGCGCTAGTAAACTGTGCAAAGTTCTCCGAACAACTCTGATGCATGCCATTTCTATGAAAAAAGACCGTAGTTTCTACTTTGTAACAGCATGATTTAGCTTTAACAGCACAAAATAACAAACTTTCGTACTGCAAGATAAAGTTTATACGCTAGCGTAGAGTCGCTATCAGTGTTTTTTTTTCTTTTTTTAGGGTCTTCCATTCGCTCTCCTTCATGCGCCTTCTTCGGCGAGCTTCAACGCCCCACTTTTTTTTAAAATATGGGTTATGATACTGAATTGCATCTTGAAGACAATGTTAGAAAATTGTAAATTGTAATCCGAATTGATTACGGTGAAAATAACTCTCTCTATAATACTATTGGCTGCATTAACGGAACGCAAAATATTCTTCCATTAGAATTTTAACAAAAGTGAAAAAGAAGAAAAGTAAAAAGTAAGATAGGAAATTAAACATCTTCAGTGATGCACGTCTTTTGCATGAGAATAGTTTTTCCGTACTATTCCTGTGCTGTGGCATGACTCCTGTTACTTCTTAGGAAAACATGCTTTTTCGGAGTTCTGTTGAGGCCTTCACGGGGCACACGAAGTCCCCACCGTACTCCACCCTCAACAGCAATCCCCTACTTTGGCAGTCTATCTTGTTCGGTCGATTTCACATTATTTAGGTATTAACCGATGCCTTGTTTCTGAAACAAAATTTGCATCATATTTCCGATCTTCTTTTTATGGTCTTTGTTCCGGTATATTTTGAAGTATTCGTCTTTCATATATTCTCGATATTCTTGTAGAGTGCCGTTGCCTTTGTTGTTAACGACATAATTGACAAAATTTCCGAATAGCCAAAAGATGACATTGTTTTTTTGTGGTGGAAAGGAAAATACTTCTGTGAAGAGTATATCGTTTAGTGTGATTTCTCATCCATCGGTCCGTTTGAGAAAAGCGACTTGCAATACAATGTCATTCTAAATATTCTTGTATCCATTACAGATGAAGCGATGCTTTAAGGAGTACAAATTGTGATATTTTTGGCACACATTGGTTGCTTGTAGTCCTATTGAATAGAGGTTTTCATTGGTACTAATGATATTGTTGACAACTCTGTACCAAGACGCTTGCACTTCCGTAGTTGGTGTTTTGTTATTTATATTAGTCCATATTTTTTCCCAGTTTTTGTTGGGATACTTCGGCTCCATTTTATTTTGGTTTTCGCGTGATTGTAACTACTCTACTATATATTTACTTGTCCTCTTATTTTTGTCTGTTAAAATGCATGTCAAGTAGCTTAATTCTACATAAAAATCCTTAATATGCTTTAGGTTGTAATTTATGTTGTGAACATCTACTGGCGGCTGCATGCTTCCGGGTTTGAGAAGGTCAAATAGAGCGGCAGTTATGCTGTGCCGCTGCGTCTCTGTAAGTTTCAGCGTTCTTTTAATGAAGAGGGCAGTGTTTTTCTTCCCATGGTCTGTCAGCCCCAGGCCTCCGTTTTCGGGTCTCGATATAGTCGTTCCCGCTGCTACTCTAAAAATATGGCCTTTCTATACGTGTCGACAGACTGTGCTCATTATAGATTTCGCTATGTCTGGAGGTGTTGGTAAAATCTGAGCGACATATGCAGCTTTCGAAAGAACTGCACAATTTATTAGTTTAATTCTGTGCTTGATATTTAAGTCTCTCGTTTCATGCAGTATTAAGCTGCCTCTGATTTTTCCTAACAATTGTTTCCAATTTGCAGCCGTTGTTCTTAATGGGCAACTGTAAAAAGCTATGCCCAAAGCAGTGTGGTGCTCCACCCTGTTTGCCCACGGTAGCTGCACATTGTCAAGACCCTGTAAATTTAAAAAGGAACTATTCGTTTCCTTTATCTTCGCACCAGTCGCCCTGTTATAAAGCAATAACTTGTCTGTTAGCTGGGCACAGTCATCATCGCTCCTAACTATAACTCCCACATCGTCAGCGTATGTATTTGTAACCGTCTTCAGTTCAGTTGTTATGCCTTCTAACGTTGCGTTCAAAAGCCGTAAAAGGGGTTCCAGAGAAACCACATAAAATAACATGGATAGGGTACTTTCCTGAGGAACTCTACTAGATATCAATACTTCATTAGTATATTGTCCATTGATCGAGATTTTGGTTCGTATGCCTCTGACGATGTTCATTAAAACCGCTAAGTTGCCATCATTGAAACCTATGTGTTCCAAGGTTCTGAACAGATATCCGTAGTTCACTCTGTCAAAGGCTTTAGCAAAATCAATGAAGGCAATGCCTCCATTCGCTGAAGATGATGAGAAAATAGAAATAATGTCTCGATATTCACATACAGTCTTAAAAATGGTACGTCGAGAGAGACACGTCTGGTGGCGTCCAACGACTTTTTCTAAAATCGGTCCCATTCGTTCTTTAATTACACTATCTTGTAATCTGAGTTCATTAGACTGATCGGCCTCAGTTTAGTAATATCTTTAGTGTCTGTACTCCTTCCCTTTGGAAGTAGTACAGTTACACTTTCCTTGAAAGCAGCAGAAATTTCCTCTCCCCTCAAGCCGTCATTAACTACTTCCGTGAATTGGGAACCTATTAGGTGCCAAAAGGTCCTATAAAACTCCACAGGCAGCCCATCTGGGCCTGGAGACTTACGTGAAGATGAAGATTTAAGTATATCAAGAACCTCGTCATTCGCAATTTCTAACGTTAAACCTCTGTTCTCCTCCTCTGTAACAACTGCCTCTATTCCGGAGTTCTGTAACAACTGTTGTATTGAGTTGTTGTCAGTAGCATTTCCAGAATATAATTGCTGAAAAAATCTATGTGCTTCAGTTAAGATATCCCTTTGTTCTGTCAGGACTCTGTTATCTTCCGTTCTGAGGCTGGCAATAAAATTTCTTCTTCTGTTTTTAGTGTGTTCTATCAAGTGGTAGATGGAGGTGTTTTCTGCCTCCACCGTCGTTCTAGTGTGTGATTTGATTTGTAATCACTCCAAATGTACCCGCTTGATACTTATCATTTTGGCTTTAACGTTTTTAATATTGATAAAGACGTCTTGAGACATTGGTTGGTCGTGAAGGTCTCTTAAGCAAGAGTAGTAAAACTCCATTGTGTGTCTTGACCACATTGCCCTTTCTTTGGCGTAAGATATCAGCGCTGCTCTTATCTTTTTCTTAGCGGCCATAGTCCACCATTCAATAGTTGTTCTATATTTAGTACGCATCCTTAAAACAGACTGCCAAGTTTCTTGCATCTTTAAAGCTAGAGCGGTTTCAGAGTGGGTATTGATATTTAATTTCCATAGTGGGCGACCCCAATATGTCTTTTGCCTGGTTAATTTGATGCTGCACCTCACTCCGAGGTGGTCAGAGAAGGCAGCTGGTATCACCTAGATTCTACTGACTTTAGCGTCTAAAGGGGATGGGGGACATATATTCTGTCCATTCTGCTCTGAGTAGCACCAGTGATATATGTGAAGCGAACCAGCGTCGGACATTTTATTTCCCACGCGTCAAACCACTTCATGTTGCTGACCAACGCCTGCAGTTCTTCGGAGAAGTTAAAATTTGGTCGCTGATCCTTTTTATTTATAACGCAATTAAAATCTCCACCAATGACAATTTCTGCAGGGTTTTCTTGGAGTAGAAATAAAATGTCACTTTTAAAAAAGGCTGCCCTCTCTCGTCTCGCATTGTTGCCTGAAGGTGCGTATAGGTTTATGAAAGTGGTGTTAAAAATTTTGCAGCTAATTCCCCTCCCCGACTCTAAAAGGCACACGTTTGTCATCTCGATCCCTTCTTTAGCAAGGATGTCTGTTCCACACGCGTTTTCTGGAGCCACATTCAACACCTCTTTGTACCCTGAAACATACAATTCTTTGACATTAACTTCCTGCAAGAAGGCGATATCTGTATCTGACTGATACAGAAAGTCCTTCAGTGCAGCTACCTTTGCTTGACTCTGAATTTTGTTTATGTTTAAGGTGGTTACGTTATATGTAAGTTCCACTGTGAGACGCTACAAGACAGTAAACAGAGGACACGGTATTGGAGCTGCGTACAATAATTTCGGGTTAGATTTATATAGTGTTATTTTATTTTACTTGTATCCCATTGACGGTTTTCCTTCTTTTTCCTTTTTTCTTTCTTCTTAGAGTTAGGTGTGACAATTTTCAATAAAAAAGTTCTTCCTCAAAAACCCCTTCCGCCCCCATTGCATCGGTCTGATCCTCCTTTTCGTCCGCCGATTAAATCGTGACTCGGTGATGTCGTGTCCATGTCCTTGTCCAAGTCGGGTTTCATTGTCCATATCTGATGTCGTATTGTCATGCAAGGGTTCATATGTTCCACGTGGCGTGTCAGCCCGTTCTTGTCCCTTGTTCCGATCCGAAGATTCGCCGACCGCTTCCTTTTGTGTATCTTCGTCCTTCTTTTCGGTCTCCTGTATCTTCCTCAGCCGCTATCTTAAAGGAGGGTCCAAATTCTCTGCAGCTTGATGTGCTCTTCGTCTCTTTTTATTTTTTGATGATTTCGGTGAAATCGTCGGTGAAACCTTTGGTGAACTTCCTGGCGACTCCATGGAAGGTCGAGGAGAAGTCACCTGTCCCGCCTTCGTGGCGGAAGATTTTTGAGCTCCGTTAATTTCGGAGTCGGCCGTTGCTGCTGTTTCTACGACACGTGAGACGGGTGGTGTCATTGGTTCGTCTTCTTGCGCCCCTCCCTTTCCTTTGAAGTTTCCTAAACCTGTCTGTGGTATCCTGTCATCAGTGTGATTGTCAGTTTTCTGTTGTATCACTTCTTCTTTATGTCCATCCACTGTAGTTCCCTCTGGGATGTTGGCCCTTTCGTGTGTAACTACCGCGTCGTACTCTGCCATGTCTACATCAGGTATTATCGATGAAGCTTGTCGCTCGTTGGAAGAATTGTGAGACTCAGAGGGAAAGCGCGGTGCGTCCTCAGTGACGTCATTACTGGCCAGATTCTGATTGTCCTCGTTAGTCAACTCCGCGATGCTTCCCGTTTCCGTGCGCGCGTCGGAAGGTCCCGCCAGCTCGGCCATATTCTGTTGAGCTAGCTGCGTACGTCAATTGCATGGTAACAACTTGTCCTGGGACAGCCGCCTCCTTAGTTGGTAACTGAGGAACACGCCTTCTACTGCACTCACTTCTGACGTGCCCTGTGGCGTTACATAAAGCACAAGTCCGTGGCTGCCCATCATAAATTATGAGAGCGCGATGGCCGCAGATATTCAAGTAATAAGTGATATGTCGTAAGAGCTCAGTCTTAATCTGTCTAACTCCATTCAAAACTGGAAACATATATTGCTCCGACCATTTTTCTGCAACATTACATATAACCCTACTTTAGGGCTGAAAAGCAGGGCCCTCGAACGGTATTTCGAAAACTCTCACTGTTCGAATGCCTAGCCCAGCATGGGAAACAAGAACGTCACTAACGGTTCCGTCTGCATGATTAAATTTCAATTTGCCACCACACTTGTCAACTATCGAGGAGCACAAATCAGAGGAAATCCATTTCAAAAATACAGAATTGGAAACAAAAGATAGATGAACGCCAATAATTTCGTCTCCTGTGATCTTAACTGTTTCTGAAAGCCAACTTTTGATCTCAACAGCCTTTGGTCTTTTACAGGTCCAATCAAAATTGAACCTAACCGTATCTCTTCTTTCACAGTTAATTTCGTTCATTTTGTCATTTTAAATCACTCAAAGATGCTAAGTAAACAAAGCGCTCTACTGACCTTCGTAACAGCCACACAGCCGCTGTTTACGCCAGCCCTCCTAGCGCTGCCGCCACACGTCCGTCCGGCTCGGCGGCCGAGCAGCAAATATCTGAGCCACCGAGTGCACAGAGGATAGCACGACTGCAGGGACTTATCCCTTGCACGCTCTCCGTGAAACCCACATTCCCAACATGTCCACACCACTACATTCGCTTGCGCCTAAGAGATGTTTGCCCATCATACTCATTACTCGTGGCAGATTAATCTACCAATCTGCCCGTACGAGTTCGGGCATAGTGTGTGCGTTCGCACAAGAAGGTCAATGGACGGGAAGCCATATTTTAACTATACATGACGATAGCATCTGTTCCCGAAAGAACAGTTACCGTAGATGACCATGCAGCTTTGCTAGAAATGAAATGATAATTAAATAGACACCCTAGCTGCAAACAGGCGTTGATGTACTTCATTAGGGACATGTAAGCAGGAGATCCCGGGTTCGAGTCCCGGTCGGGACACACATTTTCAACATGTCCCTAATGAAGTACATCAACGCCTGTTTGCAGCTAGGGTGTCCATTTAATTATCATTGTTCATTTTGGTAATTCTTCGAGTCCTCCCTCGGGCATGGGTGTGTGTGTTTGTCCTTAGGATAATTTAGATTAAGTAGTGTGTAAGCTTAGGGACTGATGACATGAGCAGTTAAGTCCCATAAGATTTCACACACATTGTTTTGCTACGCCGAGCTGAGAGTCGAATGCATTAGATGCCAGCAAGACAAGACTCGTCGACATAAATAATACGCTGCGTCGGCGGGTTCTTGACAAGCGTCACAGAGCGATGTACACGCGGAAAATCATTAATTTGATGCTCCGTTCGCCACAAACCATTTATTGTATAGAAATCAACCTTTGCACGTATCAAAGTGCTGCTCTACGTAGATTTTCTTTTTTTTGGTTAAATACTTTTAAACATTGCACAAAAAATTCAGACTGTTCAGATACTTTTCAACACCGCCAAGATGACTACATTGAAATGGACTTAGAGTATTTTTAGACGTGGAAATAATACAAGTTACAACCTTCGTGTAACTTTTTGGATTAAAACTTCTGAATATAGCGCAAACAGATATCGGAGTATTCGGACACTTTTGTGCGCGGTGAAACTGGCTACATTATTACTCCCTGTTTCATTTTAATGAGCTATAAAGGACTTTTAGATATAGAAATAATGCAAATTACACCCTTAACATAAATTCTTGATAAACACCTTGTATGATCATTGAAGATCATTTGATGACGTCATTACCCCAGGCGAGTAGGCAAGCCTTTGCCCCTACATGCACGCAACTTGACGGTCAAAGGTGAACACGTATCAAAAGCCCTATAGCGTTCTTACCCACGTAGAAGAAAATTCGAAATTGTAATGAAAAATATGACTACTCCCAGAGCAATCGTGCTACAGTGCAGAGGCTGTGACACAGGTCTGAGTAGGTGGGACTGCTGCTGGTGGATGTTGCTACGAGTGGTGGTCTAGAGGCAACGTATTGAATTGGTGTTCAGAAGGAGGAACCAAACATCGATCCACTTACATGGTAGCCGCTGCTGGAAGATTTTCCCGTACGGCGAGTGCTTTATGCTGAGGCAACATACGGCGATGGCTAGAGACAATGTACTAATCTTTCAATAAAGTTATGGTTGTGGAAACCCAAGGGAAGACAATTTTTAAGATGTGTAAAGACAAGATGTATGGTTCGGCGCACCTGCATCGTTTCAACCTCTCCCATTCCATTCGCAAACTATTCCAGAGAAAAATGGTTACCAGTATGCCTTCTCACACAGATTTTGCCCCCTTTACTTTTCAAATATGCAAAATATGTGGAAACAAGAAAAAAATAAGTATTCGTGTAACCCACATAAGTATATGTGTGACCCACCTCCCGTTCTACGTTGTTGAGTACTCTGCCTCAATCCAGCCTCGTGAGGGTCCCAGAAGAATGTGCAATACTAACCAATAGACGTCACTACTGGTTTGTAAGCCACTTCGTTTCTGGAGAATGGATTACGTTTCCTTAACATTCTTCCAGTGGACCTCAGTCCGGAAGTCGCTTTTCCAGCAATTACTTTTGAAGCTTCGACCCATTTTAGGCCACTCCGGACAGTAACTGCTAAAACTGTCCTTTTTTCTATGATTCACTGCCAACACACTAACCGATGTCTTCAGCTACTTATACGCAATACGTATATGTAAGTCAGTACAGGGTCAATTGTCAGTCGCTGCAGCAATCGTAGATCGTCGCAGGTCTTCGAGCATTGCTCTACGGTTTTCTGGCGTTGCAGTCCATTTACAGAGCACAGTATCATCCGGAAAAAATATGTGTACAAAATGTGTGAATGTTACAGTGTACGTTCGGCGCACGAGAGTTTGGCTAAAAGCGACCTCGAATATTAAAAGCCCCTTGTTCGTGCACTTACAAAGTTTAAAATTGACAATTTTGTACACTGGACCTCACATTTTTTTTTAAATTTTAACAGCAGAAAGTTATCAATTAACTCGTACTGCTTCTCTGGACTCCTTCCTTGTGACAGTTAAATTTGTGTTTCGATCTAATTGTGATCGTTATTAGTTTTTGCATAACTTGATGGAAAGTCTTTTCCTTTCATTGTCCTCAAAGGAAAGGTGCTCCCGGGTTCGATTCCCAACCGGGTTGTGAATTTTCTCTGCCCGAGGACTGGGTGTTTGTGTTGTCCTAATCATCATTATCATTCATGATAGTGGCTCTATTTGACTGAGTAAAGCTTGGACTGTGTAAAAATTGGGACTTTGTGCAGGCGCTGATGACCGCACAGTTGAGAGCCCCACAAACCAAACATGAAAGGAAAGATCCATTTTACTAATATTAACGAAAGCCTATGGCATAAGAGGGCGAGAGGATATTAAAAATCTCGCGCAGCGAGCAGTCAGAGTAGCTTATGTCGCTTTTGTAGGTCGATTTGAGGTTAAATAAATCCCGGCTTGATAGACCACAAGCGTCTTATATCACGCTATACGTCTAGACTTCCCCTACACCACTGTTGATCGTTGCAGACAGCTATCGTTTACCTTCTTTCGAGGGTTAACAGACCACTTCATGGGGGACGGCTTTTGTTGCTGGCGCTCTACGGCCGCGCGAAGCATCCTTCAATGTTCGCCTGCCCTGGGAAAAGGACATTTCACCGAACTAGCAGGGTCTATTAACCAGAGCCCTGCATGCTAGCCGTACGTGGCTTAGTAAATCTACCGAGTGATTTTCAACAAGAAAACGATAAGGATTATTTAAAATTATTTCAGAAATGAATGAGGAACGGTAGCCGTGCTGGCCCTGCGGAGCAGGCGGCTGGATGACAGCCAACACACGCCGAACACGAGCGCTGCACAGAGCCTGCCTGCCGTCCCCTGCCGTAACCAGTCTCGCCAGACGCCTGCCGTCTCTGCGAAGCGTCAGCCAACATTTTGTCTCTAACAAAAGTTGTTCCCCACGACGTGATCTGTCACCCCTACACGTTTATTGAAAAGACCTAGCAACACCGTGTGTAGACAGGGTGGTCAGAAACGGTCTGAAAAGGTTGTAAGGGTGTTGCAGGGTAGGTTACGCTGATAAATAATTTTTAAGAAGAAAAAATTCGATACGTTGCTCCGTTTCTAACTTAATTAGCACTGAAGTTACAAATTAGATATGGGAAGGTAGTAAGGATTGCATAACTGTCAAAGAATGAACCATCTCGTGCGCTATCATTTGCACTGTTACAACAACTCACACTAATTGTCTCGGGCGGGCCGCTTGAATTTGCGGGACCAATGATCTGATTGGCTAATTTCAATGCTAATTAGCTCGGTAACTGTTCAACCTATCGATTTTTTCTTAGCAATTATTTCCCAGCACAGCCTACTCTCCAACACGTTTACAAGCGTTTCAGACTGAATATGGCGAAAGTAGCCGACCTTCAGTATTTCCGTGCGGTGTCCGTCTTCAGTCCACACTGCTCATCCGCCGTCCCCCGCCCAACGCCGAAATCGCGGGAAGAAAAAAGACTGCAGGGATGACAAAGTGCAAATCACGCCTTCAACAATCCCTCTCCATGGAGAACTTCCGTTCACTCTACGTACCTCCGTAGCCTTTGCAGATGAGATCGTGAACTGCTTGCTGTAATGTCCACGGTCACCACAAACTTCCACCAGACCTGTCCGTACAATAAGATCTGCTGTGTCTTTCTTGCTCCAACTGCTACTCATTCACCTGGTTATACTACATGTTTCGCCAATCTCCATTTCATATCCACAATACAAGTAATTACTTCTTCCACCCCACTCTATTTCCACATGTATAACTGCCATCTGGTTTCTTTATAAACTGTAAATAGCGTTTCGCTCTCTGTATTTTACCGCTGCGTGGAACGTACATAAGCAACATTACGTCGGTTTGTCTGTCACATGAGCCAAGTATGTTGTGAATATCTTAATTAGTTTGGGTGCTGCAACACTTTGAAGTTGTAGCGAACCTTTTGAGACACCCTGTAAATCTACATATATATACTCCTCAAGGCTCCGTACAGCTCGTGCCGGAGACGATTTTGTACCAGTACCACCGCGCTTTCGTGCTACCCCTTTCTGTGTCGAGCGAGGGAAAAACAACCGTTTCGAATTCGCCCCGTTACAAATGCCTCACACAATATTTTCGCAATCGCTACACGAGACGATGTACGATGGTAGGAGCGCAATGGTTACACTCTCACTCTCCGCTCTCTGCCTCGAATTCCGCAAGAACTGCAGACTCTTTCACACAGTGATCACCATTTGAGTCCCTACTCGATAACGACCTGAAACACTAGTCCGACCGCAGTAGTATGTGGTGTGCGATTTCGCAGGCCAAATAGCGCCAGCTGGCACCTGCGCGCGGCCGGTCGCTCTGGTAAACAGCGACAGCGCCGAGACGCCGTCCGCAGGATGTTTGGAGGCGGCGCCGCTTTTAGGGCTTCCTGCCCGCCATAAAGCGGCCGCAGTCCGGGCCGACGGCGACGCTACGCAGGGACGCTGCCCGGGGGGTGACGAGCGACCAGCAGCCTGCCTTCACGCTCTCTTCTTGCCATATGCACGGATACATTCGCTATTGCGACAAAGTCGCACAGATGTCCAATATATGCCACATTTCGAGACAATGAAAGCGCCTGGGACTCCAATGCACATTCTACACCGTAGCGCCAAAGAAACTGGTGCAGGAGTGCGTATTCAAATACAGAGGTACAGACAAAATACGGCTGTCGGTTGCTGCAAGTTATCGAGATTTAAGTGAGTTTGAACGTGATGCTATAGTTGGCAGACGAGCAATGGGATACAGCATCTCTGAGGTAGAGACGAAGCGGGGATTTTCCCGTACGCCCATTTCAGGAGCACAGATATCAGGAAACAGGTAAAACATCAAATCTCCGACATCGCTGCGCTTGGAAAAAGATTCTGCAGGAACGGAACCCAACGACGACTGAAGAGAATCGTTCGACGTTACAGAAGTGCAACCCTTCCGCAAATTGCTGCAGATTTAAATGCTGGGCCATCAACAAGTGTCAGAGTGCGAACCATTCGACGAAACATCATCTAGATGGGCTTTCGGACCCGAAGGACCACCCTTGTACCCTTGATGACTGCACAGTACAAAGCTTTACTCCTCGCCTGGGCCCATCGACACCAACACTGGACTGTTGCTGACTGGAAACACGTTGTCTGGTCGGACGAGTCTAGTTTCAAATTTATCGAGCGGATAGATGTGTATGGGTACGGAGACAACCTCTTGAATCCATGGACCCTGCATGTCAACAGGGGGCTATTCGAGCTGGTGGAGGCTCTGTAATGGCGTGGGTCGTGTGCAGCTGGAATGATATGGGACCCCCGATACATGTAGATACGACTCTGACAGGTGGCAGGTATGTAAGCATCTGTCCGAGCTCCTGCATCCATTCGTATCCATTGTGCATTCCGAAGGATTTGGGCGATTCCAACAGAACAATGTGACACCCCATATGTCCAGAATTGCTACAGGGTGGCTCCAGGAATACTCTTCTGAGTTTGAACACTACCACTGGCTACAAAACTCCCTTGACATGAACATTATTGAGCATGTCTGTTCAAAAGAGATCTCCACCCCCTTGTACTATACGTATTTATGGACAACCCTGCGGGATTCAAGGTGTCAGTTCCCTCCAGCACTACTTCAGACATTAGTCGAGACTATGCCACATCGTGTTATGGCACTTCTGCGTGCTCGTGGGTGCTCTATACGACATAAGGCAGGTGCACGAGTTACTTTGGGACTTCAGCGTGCAACACTAACTGACAACAAAGTTAGCTCTCTATCTCTCCCCCCTCCCCCTTCATTCTGATAACGTCAGTGTCACAGACACACTTCATTGACTACAGAGGGTGGTGGTACAAACGTTTAGTGTTGATGGAGAATGGTAACTGTAGCAGTGTGAGATAAATGACCCTGCTCTGGAAACGACCGAGTCGAAAGTTATAAGCGAAAATCGTTCTGATACCTCCGACAGTGCTCCCTTCTACTGCAACGTCTTGGTTTTTTACACACGGTCTGACTAGTATAAGTTCAGGTGACTGAGGACAGTTTGCTGAACAACATTTGCAGACTAGTACTCTGTATGTTTTTAGATTGGTTAGCACCTGCAAGCGCATATGGCAAGAAGAAACCATTAATGCTTATTTTCCCCCGGGCAGCAGGTCGGTGCTTAAGTGTGGATGCAAGGACACACAATGGATAGCCTATACTGACAGGCGTAGTCCACTTAGTGCTGCCGTACAATGGTGCAGAAAACATCCCGTCGTAAAGTTGGTGGATGATTGTTAGAAGACTTCCCCATAGAGAATAAACAACCTACATACTGCTGTGTGTACATATTAAGGAACGAGACATAAAAAAATTTGTACTTGTACCTGTTATACGTGTGTTTTTCCAGGAGGTAGTATGGACCAGAAACAAGAAAAAATATCTAGAAAACATGGGCTTTAAAATGCATACCTCAAGAGCTATCAGAGATTCTTCATCTTCGATGCTGTGAAACACATCTCTTCTACTGAACATGTGTCCGCAGTTGTTAAGGTATGCGTTTTGTAGCGCAAGTTTAATAGACTTTGTTTTCTTGTTTCGCTCAGTGCTACTAACTCTTCAAGTTCCCTACGCTACAATCATAGCAACAATAGTACCAGTGCAAGTACTACACTGTCAGATACCACCACGATTTTCGCTTATAACTTTCGATTCGGGCCTTTCTCGGCCAGGATCCCTTACCCCAAATTGTCCTTCTCCACCGTCCCTGAAAATAACTAATATCATCACGGAGTCACCCTGTACACATTACTTTTCGTATCATATTTTAAAAAAATGCCATCTTTGTTGATTTTGCGGAGATATCAGTAGGTATCAATTTGTTCTCTGTTAGTTTGGCAATCTCTTTCCTCGAACCATTCACTACTTGTAATCGGGCAGCTTACACCTATAACTGTTCTTCTTCACTTGGACACATTTTCTTTTTTTCAAAAGTTATCAAATATTTCTTTTTTTTCAAAAGTTATCAAATATTGCGCAATACTGTTCCAGGCAGCACACAATGAAATTGTGGGAGGACTCCCACGAAGACCAGACAAGAAGCCTGTTACTTAGGAAAACATGACAGACAAATTCAAACTGAGAAACGTTTTTTATATTGTTGTTGTTGTTGTGGTCTTCAGTCCTGAGATTGGTTTGATGCAGTTCTCCACGCTGCTCTACCCAGTGCAAGCCTCTTCATCTCCCAGTACATACTGCAACCTACATCCTTCTGAATCTGCTTAGTGTATTCATCTCTTGGTCTCCCTCTACGATTTTTACCCTCCACACTGCCCTCCAATACTAAATTGGTGATCCCTTGATGCCTCAGAACATGTCCTACCAACCCATCCCTTCTTCTGGTCAAGTTGTGCCACAAACTTCTCTTCTCCCCAATCCTATTCAATACTTTCTCATTAGTTATGTGATCTACCCATCTAATCTTCAGCATTATTCTGTAACACCACATATAGAAAGCTTCTATTCTCTTCTTGTCCAAACTATTTATCGTCCATGTTTCCCTTCCAAACATGGCTACACTCCATACAAATACTTTCACAAATAAATTCCTGACACTTAAATCTATACTCGATGTTAACAAATTTATCCTCTTCAGAAACGCTTTCCTTGCCATTGCCAGTCTACATTTTATATTCTCTCTACTTCGACCATAACCAGTTATTTTGCTCCCCAAATAAAAAAACTCCTTTACTACTTTAAGTGTCTCATTTCCTAATCTAATTTCCTCAACATCACCCGACTTAATTCGACTACATTCCATTATCCTCGTTTTGTTTTTGTTGATGTTCATCTTATATCCTCCTTTCAAGACGCTATCCATTCCATTCAACTGCTCTTCCAAGTCCTTTGCTGTCTCTGACAGAATTACAATGTCATCGGCGAACCTCAAAGTTTTTATTTCTTCTCCATGGATTTTAATCCCTACTCCGAATTTTTCTTTTGTTTCCTATACTGCTTGCTCAATATACAGATTGAATAACATCGGGGAGAGGCTATAACCCTGTCTTACTCCCTTCCCAACAACTGCTTCCCTTCCTTGTCCCTCGACTCTTGTAACTGCCATCTGGTTTCTGTACAAATTGTAAATAGCCTTTCGCTCCCCGTATTTTACCCCTACCACCTTTAGAATTTAAAAGAGAGTATTCCATTTAACATTGTCAAAAGCTTTCTCTATGTCTACAAATGCTAAAAACGTAGGTTTGCCTTTCCTTAATCTTTCTTCTAAGATAAGTTCAAAAATGGTTCAAATGGCTCTGAGCACTATGGGACTTAACATCTGCGGTCATCAGTCCCCTAGAACTTAGAACTACTTAAACCTAACTAACCTAAGGACATCACACGCTACCATGCCCGAGGCAGGATTCGAACCTGAGACCGTAGCAGTCGCTCGATTCCGGACTGAGCGCCTAGAACCGCTAGACTACCGCGCCCGGCTCTAAGATAAGTCGTAAGGTCAGTATTGCCTCACGTGTTCCAGCATTTCTACGGAATCCAAACTGATCTTCCACGAGGTCGGCTTCTACTAGTTTTTCCATTCGTCTGTAAAGAATTTGTGTTAGTATTTTGCAGCTGTGGCTTATTAAACTGATTGTTGGGTAATTTTCACATCTATCAACACCTGCTTTCTTTGGGATTGGTATAATTATATTCTTCTTGAAGTCTGAGTGTATTTCGCCTGTTTCATACATCTTCCTCACCAGATGGTAGAGTTTTGTCAGGACTGGCTCTCCCGAGGCTGTCAGTAGTTCTAATGGAATGTTGTTTACTCCCGGGGCCTTGTTTCGACTCAGGTCTTTCAGTGCTCTGTCAAACTCTTCACGCAGTATTATCTCTCCCATTTCATCTTCATCTGCATCCTCTTCCATTTCCATAATATTGTCCTCAAGTACATCGCCCTTGTATAGACCCTCTATATACTCCTTCCACCTTTCTGCTTTCCCTTCTTTGCTTAGAACTGGGTTTCCATCTGAGCTCTTGAAGTTCATACAAGTGGTTCTCTTATCTCCTAAGGTCTCTTTAACTTTCCTGTAGGCAGTATCTATCTTACCCCTAGTGACATAAGCCTCTACATCCTTACATTTGTCCTGTAGCCATCTCTGCTTAGCCATTTTGCACTTCCTGTCTATCTCATTTCTGAGACGTTTGTATTCCTTTTTGCCTGCTTCATTTACAGCATTTTTTATATTTTCTCTTTTCATCAATTAAATTCAATATTTATTGTTACCCAAGGATTTCTACTAGCCCTCGTCTTTTTACCTACTTGATCCTCTGCTGCCTTCACTACTTCATCCCTCAAAGCTACCCATTCTTCTTCTACTGTATTTCTTTCCCCCATTCCTGTCAATTGTTCCCTTATGCTCTCCCTGAAACTCTGTACAACCTCTGGTTCTTTCAGTTTATCCAGGTCCCATCTCCTTAAGTTCCCACCTTTTTGCACTTTCTTCAGTTTTAGTCTACAGGTCATAACCAATAGAACCTGATTCTTAATTCAGAGAAAAAACTACAGGACAACCTGTAACTGATGTGACGATTTTTAATGAAAAGATTCCTTATTTATTGAATAGCGGTTCCGATGTATGTGCAGTGTCATAGTGTTTGGTAAATGCTGTCCCTGCGAGTAAGGAGGTGGTTATAATGCCAGCGAGTGGCAGAAATGTTATGGTAGAAACAGGGAAAAGTAAAAAAGTAGTCAAACATGAAATTATGCTACCTGTCAGGATCGGTGAGGTAGAACTGGAGCACAACTTTTTAATAATAAATGGATTAAGTGTGGAAATGCTGGTGAGGGTGATTTCTTACGAAGGTACCAAGGAAAAGTAGATTTTGGAAACAGTGAAGCGGTCATTGTAGAACTTGGAAGAACATTAGTTATCCTTTTCTCTGGAAAAAGACAATATGTATCCAATGAGCAAAATGACATACCTACACGGTATTGCAGAATGAAAGTGTATATTCAGGGGTATAATGAATATGGTGAAAGGAAGGAAGTAATTCGTTCTCAGGTAGAAAATATCAGAGTGAGAATTGATGAAAAAATAGGAGGCCTATCAAATTTGACGGAAATACGAAAGAATGATTTAAAACAAATTTTGAACAAACATGAGGAAGTGTTTTCTGACCAGCCGGGATTGGTTCGGGATTATGAATGTTATTTAAGTGTAAAAGTGGATGCACATTTCTTCCGAAAGTCATTCGCTATTGTGGAAGTACAGAAAGAAGCAGTGAGGGGTATGATTCATAAAATGCTTGAATGGGGCAGTATAGAAAGGGAATTAATGTGTATAACAACCCATTGGTTGTGGTACCTAAAAAGGACCGTTCGATTAGGGTCGTTTTGGACGCTAGAGCTTCGAACAAAATAATAATGCCAGAGAGTGATAGGCCTGAAAGTATAGAAGAATAATTGCAAAAATTCGCTCTGAGAAAGTTTTTACACTTGTTATTTTATCTGGTAGCAGTACTGATATGTTTGCTTAGAGTGTGATACTGAAAGGTGATAAATCGGTTGAGAGTAGGCGAAGCCAACGAATTTTAAGGACTGCAATACACAGGTAAATTTTTTGGTGTGTTACCATTTTTCGACTAGTCCCACTGTCAAGATCCGTATTTCCCACTCTTGCGTCGTTTCAACTTGAAAACACGCAACCTACCCGTCTAACCTCAAACTAGGGGTACGGTACCAGAATGTGACATCTTCATCACCTCTAGCCATTCTTCACAAATAACTACATGGCAGAAAAGTTTTGGATGTGGAGTGGTTTAAAGAAGGAGAGAAAGAAACTTTCATTATTCGCGCACAGTATTTTCCACAATTATTTGTTACCCGTTTCAAAATGCATAATGACTTCGATAACATACTGTTTCAATAATCAGTTTTCACACTTAATGTTATCAGTTATTGTTCTTGTAAACGACGAGTTCTTCAAGAGTTATTTTTAATCTTCGCATTTATCTCTCGTTGATGTGAATGGATATGTGAAGCAGCCGCCCGCATATCGTGGTCGTGCGGTAGCGTTCTCGCTTCCCACGCCCGGGTTCCCGGGTTCGATTCCCAGCGGGGTCAGGGATTTTCTCTGCCTCGTTGTGGATGGGTGTTGTGTGATGTCCTTAGGTTAGTTAGGTTTAAGTAGTTCTAAGTTCTAGTGGACTGATGACCATAGCTGTTAAGTCTCATAGTGCTCAGAGCCATTTGAACCATTTTTTGTAAAGCAGCCAGTCCCCACAATATATAAAGGCTCCTTTGAAAAAAAATTGTTTACTACTACTACTAGGCTAATTAATGTTTTGCTCTACAGGACCTTTATACTGAGATATTTCCCACACCACCTTGTATTGACTTTCTATGTGTGTCAGTAACTGTATGTTCACTTTTTGCAAGTTGAGTTACTGAAAAAGCTAATCTTAGTGCTGACGAATACTAGTAATTGCTTTTACGGCAAAAACATATCAGTTGGTTGCACTGACACGGTTCACCTGGCCAGAAATGCCAGCTAGCAGATAATCACATGTACTGTACTTCCAGTTATTCGTAGTTGTTACTTGCGACTAATTTGCGGTGATAAATCGTAGAAATAGCGAAAGTAGCTGAAACAGCAGAAGTCGCGGAAATGCTTAAGTCGAAGAAATAGTAAAAGCCGCAGAAATAGCGTTGGCAGAGTGCGAAGAGATACAAGTTGTGCATTCGTCAAGTGCGATTCTAAACAGCGACGAATAAGAACTAAAAAACACAGTTACCGAAACGCACCATTTACGTACATGACTGAAATCGGAAACGTGCACCTTAGCCCATCCCTGCAGTTCTGACCGCTTCTGTTCAAAAGACACTCTCGTGTCTTTTCAGCCACCCAGCTGCCCCTAATAAGAGACATTTTCATTGGGGGTCCTTCGCCCTCCATTACTTTAAACCCTCGCGTGGTTATGCATAGTAAAAAAAAAGTTAGCAGTTATCCTCTTCATCTAAAATAAATCACTGTACAGTTATTTACTGGTAAATTTAATAGAATATGGGTTTACATGATACGAACCATGGACATTGCCGTTGGTGGGGAGGCTTGCGTGCCTCAGCGATACAGATAGCCTAACCGTAGGTGCAACCACAACGGAGGGGTATCTGTTGAGAGGCCAGACAAACGTGTGGTTCCTGAAGAGGGGCAGCAGCCTTTTCAGTAGTTTCAAGGGCAACAGTGTGGATGATTGACTGATCTGGCCTTGTAACAATAACCAAAACGGCCTTGCTGTGCTGGTACTGCGAACGCTGAAAGCAAGGGGAAACTACGGCCGTAATTTTTCCCGAGGGCATGCAGCTTTACTGTATGATTAAATGATGATGCCGTCCTCTTGGGTAAAATATTCCGGAGGTAAAATAGTCCCCCATTCGGATCACCGGGCGGGGACTACTCAAGAGGATGTCGTTATCAGGAGAAAGAAAACTGGCGTTCTACGGATCGGAGCGTGGAATGTAAGATCCCTTAATCGGGCAGGTAGGTCAGAAAATTTAAAAAGGGAAATGGATAGGTTGAAGTTAGATATAGTGGGAATTAGTGAAGTTCGGTGGCAAGACGAACAAGAGTTTTGGTCAGGTGACTACAGGGTTATAAACACAAAATCAAATAGAGGTAATGCAGGAGTAGGTTTAATAATGAATAGGAAAATAGGAATGCGGGTAAGCTACTACAAACAGCATTGTGAACGCATTATTGTTGCCAAGATAGATACGAAGCCCACATCTACTACAGTAGTACAAGTTTATATGCCAACTCGCTCTGCAGATGACGAAGAAATTGAAGAAATGTATGATGAAATAAAAGAAATTATTCAGATAGTGAAGGGAGACGACAAATATAATAGTCGTGGGTGACTGGAATTCGGTAGTAGGAAAAGGGAGAGAAAGAAACGTAGTAGGTGAATATGGATTGGGGCTAAGAAATGAAAGAGGAAGCCGCCTGGTAGAATTTTGCACAGAGCACAACTTAATCATAGCTAACACTTGGGTTAGAATCATGAAAGGAAGTTATATACATGGAAGAACCCTGGAGATACTAAAATGTATCAGATAGATTATATAATGGTAAGACAGAGATTTAGGAACGAGGTTTTAAATTGTAAGACATTTCCAGGGGCAGATGTGGACTCTGACCACAATCTAACGTCTATTGAAACCTAGACCTCCTGCTATAATTATGCACATGCTCACTGCGCTTTTTCTTCCTCTTTAACAGTGGCAGCTTTCATTAGTCTGTCCACTATTGATAAATCGAAACACTTCTTTAAATACTCCCATTCATTAATAATATCATCAGACTCTGCCATCCTTCCCATGGTGTTGTCAGAATTTCCAAAGTTACCGCCTGCTCCTGCTCTTCTGTTTCTTCTTCCTTACTATCCGCAGAACTTCTGCCCTCCAGTACCGGTTCCCCTATTATTGTGTTAATTTCACAGTTTACGGTAAATCGCTCATCTGCTTTGCAGTGATTTACCTTCACATCCTGTTCTAAATAGTTCTTTCCACTAACTGCTCCTCATTAACCTGGTTTCTTAAATCGCTGTTTTGATCTTTTTTCTCACAAAATTCGACTACATTTCCCCGAAAACCACAATTTCTTGCAGTGTCATGTAGATTTTCAGCTGGTGTCTTTCTCACAGAAGATTTTGCTAGCGTGTTTACATTACGCTGCTTCAGTCTGCCATTAGTTTCCCTCCTCTTCTGCGCGGCCACTGCCCCTGGCATTCCTTTCGACTGGCGGTCTGCGCCACTCCGCCCCCTCAGCTGACTGCTGCTGTCTATATTCCATATTTTCGTCTCTGTCATTATATCTGTTCCCAACAGACCCTACCTCGATAATTACTAGATCTTTGTACTCCTATTCTGTTTACATTTATTTCGGTTCTGTTTTCGCTTTGCCTAACGGGAGCCCTATAGTCCCTTCTTGCACTCTCCTCCTCTTTTAAAATATTTCTACTCTCTCCAGGTAATGAATAAATTTGTAAATGTCATCCCTAGGTGCCGAAATTATATTATTCCGGTAGTATAAGGCCAATTTATTGTCTATTCCCATAATAATCTGTTATGTCTCCCATTTAGAGTTCAAATGCGATAAAGTTGTTACCCATTTCTGCACAAATATTTTAATACTCTCTTTCTTTGCATCATATTTTTCCCCTGAACAAATTTTAATGATACCTTCCATTTGTTTTCGTTTGCCCCAGTATTCATCCAAAAATGCCTACTTAAAATCCTCTATCTTATCAAATTTGTCTACTGCCCAATTTCCCCAAATTATATCTTCTCCCATCAAATTTGACGTAATGAGTCCAATTTTTTGTTTATCATCCCAGGATTTGGGCAAGACGTCTTTAAAATCACTCCAAAATTCTTTAGGATGTACATTTTTACCTGGATTGAATCAGAAAAACTGTCGATGTGTGACATATGCAATTTCTGAAGATTCTACCACACTATTAGGTATTACACATCCACTATTGTTATTAACACTCTTTTCTACTCTTGTTAGTCTACCTTCATGGTTACACAGTCGATCATCTACAGCTGTATTAAACTGATTTATGCGAGTTTCCTTGTTAGTAAATTTTGCAGCTACTTGTACACCAAATTTTGCACGCACGTCCTTTCCTTCCTTGATTTTCCATTATAATGTGACTATCCTCATATTGCTTTCCCATATTATTTACTTGTTCCTGGATTTTATTTAACTATGTATTTACTTGTTCCTCTAACTGTTTGATGTTCTTAGCTACTTGCTTAATTTATGAAGTCAATTCCTTTTTTACTGTTACAACAGCACTTTTAATTCTTGTTTTACCTTTGAAACGTCCCCTTAGAAAAATTATACATGACTGTGCTTAAGCTTACACACAATATTTTTTTTGGCGCAACTCAATCTGACTTTCAGTAATCCCTACAAGAGAATGGTCCTGACTAAATTAACCTATACGTTTCACAAATCACTTACCTCACAAAAATCTTCGTTACTCAAACTACTGCAATACAGCGAGCGCCACTACTGCCAGCTAAATAAAAGAGTCAAACTACTGAAGGCACTAACTACTGATAGGCATAGTTAGCAAATAAAAGATTTTAATAGAGAACAAACAATGTATTTACCTTAGTAGTCATAATATATATAACAGTTCATGACATCCAGTCTTACAAATTACAAAACTCCGCCATCTCTCTCCCCACGTCCACCACTACTGGCGGCTCACCTCCCACTGCACAACGCTACGCGCTGTTAGCATCCATCTGCCCAGCACTACAATGGCAGACAACAATGCAAACCAGCCACAGACTGCGCACAGCACAGGCAGTGATCTTCATACAGAGCGCTACGTGGCGTTACCAATAAAAAAACTTACACCTTACTAATCTCACTTTTAACACTGTTACTAAACAAAGTCATATCATTTTTCCATGAATCTCTTAATTTAGAAATTTTATTTTCCATACTGGATTCCATTTCGACTGACACGTTAGTAAACCCTTGATTAACTTCAGAACCCAATTTATTCATTTTGGTATTCCCATCAAAACCTAATTTATTCATTATAGTGTTTACATCAGAACCAGTTTTCTTAACATTGATATTCATATGAAACACGTTTCAAAATATTTGCTAAAATTTCTGCAACTCTATCTTTCTGCTCACAAGCAGCTGATACTGATTCCTGCTTCATTTTTGTAATGGTAACATGTATAAAAGGACATCAGTTTCCACCATATTCTGTCCATTATCTGTCCCAAAATTAACATATTCTACATTGCATCTAGTGAACCATTATCATTTGCTTCTGATACATCAAAATTAAATTCACCAGTCACTGTACCATCTTCATATTTTACTCGACCTAAATCCACCCCCACTTTCTCATCTACTATCTCATGGTTATTATTTTCACAAGTTTTTATGCACACACACACCAAAAGAAGTAGAATACTAGTTAGCTTTTCTCTACCATCGTCAGCGAGCGGATCCGTTCGCCAAGCTCTGCCCCCGAAGGGGTAGTTTCTTGGTCCACACTCTGGCCACTGCTGGCAACTGCCGCAGAGTCCCGGCTGCTATTGCTTGTTACCTCGCGAAATTCAGCTGTTGCCGACGTCGTCAGCCGCTTTCTACACTGGTTGTTCTCGCCGCTATATTCTCCACTTCGCTACTGCTGTCCTGTTAAAGTTCCTTTACACACGTGTGGATCTTTCATTTATCGCGTTAGTTACACTGCTGCTTTTGGAGTTCGTATACACTCGGACTTATCATTTCCCGGCCGATGCACCAATAGCGGCGGGGTGGAGACGCTCGGTCGTTCTTTCGTCTCCTTGCTCTCTCTCAGATCTCGCCTCACGACTAAACCTCCTCCCGCTGTAGTCTCCCTACCCCGGCGGAGAGAAAGGTTGAAGATGCTACCCCCGTGGTAGATGGCTCCCACACTACAGTGGAACTTTCAGGTGTTCAGGATGCATACGGAGGAACTTCGTCTACCATCTCAGGGCAAACCACTGTATCTGTGCCGCCAGGAGACTAAATTCGATCAATCGTACACTCCTGATCTACAAGGCTATGTACTCCACAAAAAAGGATGACTTGAGTGGAGAGAGAGCTAGAGAACGAGTAAGTATTGGCGGCGGGGCGGGTTCGTTCGGTCGTTCTTTCGTCTCCTTACTCTCTCTCAGTCACTTTCATCGAACAGTTCACCTACCTCTATATTTCTTCCTTCCGACGTCCCTTCACTCTACAGTAGAAGATACACGCTAGGCAGTGAAAATAGCGTTGATGAAACCACTATCTAATACCTACCACGCAGAGGCCGAGTAACTCAAGTTGCAAATCAGTTCCTGTAAGTTAATTTTCACAAATTTCGAGAGGTAGGAGAATTCAGTTTAATTGCAGTAAACATTCGAAAATTCTATTAACATCTTTTTTATTCATAAGGAAGCACATGAAATGGCTATCCGTATTTAATAAGGCTCTATCATTCCAAGTTCATCGTCTATACAACATATTTCACACGAAAAAGCTGCCAGAATTTCTGCAAGCCCCACCCAATTAATTTTGCGATCTAACAGTCACTGACCCATATAGTCATTTACGTCATTTCAATTCCTGATATATTTTTTAATAAAATAGAACGAAATGCCAAATATTCTTTAAATCAGTATAGGAACTTATTCCGCTTCAGACTTTTATTCTGGCTGCTCTCTTACAAAAGCAAGCACACATCGGCATATGTCATCAGCATCGATGTTGCATCACAATTTTTATAAAGTTTTACATAAAACGACATTAAGTTTTAACATATGTCCCGCGTACACTCTCTCATTCGTTCTCATGTATTCACACAACAAAATAATAAGCAAATAATAATTCTGAATGATTTTCATACTGCGTTGACGTTTCACATGTGGCTGAACACTTTCTGTTTCTTTAAATAACGCAACTATCCGGCGAACGGTCCGGACACTTGTATGATGTCGTCCAGGATCCCGAGCAGCATACATAGCACACGCCCGTTGTGAATTTTGATCACAATAGCCGTCCGCACTGGCGGAATGTTACGTAATACCACGTAGTTATATGTTTGTGACTATTACAGCGCCATCTATCACAAAGCGAAAATGGTGGTCCAACTGAAACATCCAAATTTCTTTACGTACTACACGAATATGTAATAAAAAATGGGGGTTCCTATTTAATAAAAAAAAAAACACAGTTGATATCCGTTTGACCTATGGCAGCGCCATCTAGCGGGCCAACCATAGCGCCATCTGGTTTCCCCCTTTAAGCTAGACAAGTTTCGTTCCTTGTAGTTTTTTCGTTTGACGCTTATTTCGTGAGCTATATGGCCCGGTCACGATCATTGGATCACCCTGTATACTGTGAGCTTTGTTATGACTTCAGATGATAATGAAAACCAATCTGTTCTTGTTTCTGAGTTTTAAAATAAAAGTGTCGGTTTAAGGACATTCAAGTAATTTTCTCAATCTCTATAATAGAAAAAAAATCTGAAATTTTAACAGGATCCCTTCCTTAATAACAAAAGATTGCGTACCAAGTTTGAAGAAAGTCGGATGATAATTTCTATGGTTTATTTAGATTCGTAGGGGGGTATGAATTTGTGTATCGATTGAATATTACTTGAGACCGTTCTCACGAGTGGTTATGGTGAGTCAGAGCGAAGAAAAATCATAGCCATTCTGAAGCCACCGTGCTACACAGCTGCGTGCCTTACTGCATCGAATGTTATTTCGTGATAACTTGCTGCGTTACAGTACTGACCGCCACTCCTCGCCTCTCACCCTTACAACGGATTTACGAGCAGTTGCAATGCCAGTGCACGTGCGTCATCCGTTGACCATGTTTTCCCTTCATGCACCCCCCACATCATGTGCTCGATGAAGAGGCCCAGACAGACATTATCACACTCCTCTGCTGCCCCTTCACCCTCTGTGGTGATTTTAATGCACACGGTGTGCTTTCGAGCTCTGCAACTACCTCCCCGAGGCGTAGAGCAATTGAGAGGTTTCTCATGTCGTCCTGCGCATATTTGCTAAATATGGGACAGAGCACGCACTTCTGCGCTGAAACTGGGTCGTTCTCTGTCATCGATCTCTCGGTTGTCCTCCAACTCCTTCTCACACTGCTCAGTGGGAAATGGTCGACTTACATGGAAGTGACTACTTCCCGATCAGGATTCATCTGCCAGATGGAGCAGAACACGAAAGGAAATTGCCGCGACAGGTGCTCAGTAGAGCAGACTGGATACTCTGTAGTCAGCTAGTTCAATTTGAACATCGTGCCAATGTCGAGGTACGGTTGGATCCTATTACAAAAATGATCCACGGCGCTGCTGTAGCATCCATTCCACAGTCCATGGGACAACTGAAGAGGCAACCTGTCCCTTGGTGAAGCGACGAATGCCCTTCTACAATCAGTACTAGGCTCTGCGTAGGTGCAACTGCCAGCCAACTGCTGTGAATCTTGCAGCCTTTTGGGTGGAGAGGGCAAAAAGTCGGTGGATTATTCTAGAGATCAAGAAGAGGACGTGTCAACAGTTCCTTAAAGCCATTAATCGTTCTACAAAGAGTTGTATGAGAGCCGAGCAGGATAATTTCTGGGAGAGGCAGGAGGTGCCCTATGACTGCTGTAGTGGGGGAAGACATTCTCCAGACCAGTCCATGAGACGCTGAAAATTAACCCTGTGGGGACTATATAAAATGATATTGTACGCATATTTTAGTGTTCTAATAACATTTATTTTTCAAAAGAAAAAACAGACATAAATTATGTCAAATGAGTTATTGATTGAACACCGTAAACAACTAACAGGTCGTTTAAAGGTACAATGGACATGGATCTTGGGTGGCAGAAGTGAGTCAAGTACTCTGGCCCTAAAAATGTGGATAACGCAATTCTAATTGATCTGACACTGAGCAGACTTTGACTGGTCAAATCTACTGTAGTTTCACTACATAGGTGCAGCTGAGGGCAACTAGCGATTGAGATCTGTACGCCCTGACAGTGCCGGAGCGGCAGTACGTTACCCTGTTTGCTTTGTGGGGTGATGTTTCTTGCAGCTGGCGAGATGGGTGCTTCCCATGCCAACAAGTGAACAGATACAATCTTAAAGATCTTTATCTAAATCGCCCGTGCCTTGGAGCTTGTTAGTCCTAGCTATGAGGTGTAATAAAGATTCTATCTCTAAACGTTTCTCAGATGCCGGAGTCTCTTCCATAACCGAGGCGTCCGATGGAAGTGGTTTCTCAGGCCTATTTGCAGTATCAGCAAACATAAAACTTGTGCATTTTTATTACATGTGTCTGTGCACGCAATGCCCGGTTGACGACTCCGCTGTGTAGAGGCGTCCCTTCAGTCCGTCGCCCCAGCCGAGCCTTCTGCTGGCGCCACTGTAGGTGGCTCAGCTTTGCTCTGCTGGAGACCTGTCTCCAGGGGAAGCTGCCTCGTCTGTACTGTAGGGCGGTGGGCCTGTCTGGCAACATTTACTGACGGATGGGCTCCCTGCCAATTGCTTACAACATGCAGTTTTTACGAGCTAAGAACCATAAAAATACCTTATGGTTTTAGCGCCCCACCTTGGCTCCATCAACATCTGCTCAGGACGTTAACTTTCTAAAGTCTAGTTCGAGCTGCCTCAGGTTGAAATAAAATCTTTAATAATATTCCATATGCGAAAAATAGGTGAGAGAGTAACTTGTCCTCTCTCAACACTACCCAGGCTATGCCAGCCTATTCTGCCACAGTTACTGCAACCGCCAGTCAGGATCCAGACTTCCAGCGTCACAGAGAGGCGCAGTTTGGACTTCCGGTCCTTCACAGATGAATATTAAAAGTGCCTGTTTTCCATGTGGGAGTTGGATTCTGTATTGTCTGCAGCTCGTGACACACTCCTGGCCATGACAGAATCCATTACACTATGCTACGGCACCTCACAAGACGAAACAAAGATATCCGCCTCATACTTTTTAGTGCCATTTCAGCGGCAGGTCACTTTACTGACTCATGGCGTGAGGCAATTACAGTTCCCCGTGTGAAACCTTGTAAAGACCACACATTCCTGAGTAGTTGTCATAGTGTCGCCCTCAATAGCTGAGTGGGAAAGACCTCGAAGCGGATGGTCAACCGGTGCCTTGTCTGGTTCTTAGAACGCAGGCAATTATCTTGTCGCTTTCAGTGTGGTTCCACCTTTGATAACCTGGCCCTCCTGGAGGTGACTATATGACAGACTTTCCTGCACCAGTATCACCTTCAGCGTGAGTTTTTTGACAATTTTTGATATCAGGAAAGCGTACGATACTACTTGGAGGCATCTTATCCTCGAGCAGCTTCAAGTAGATGTTTTCCCATTTTTATTCGGTCCTTTCTCTCGTCAAGTATTTTCGATACCGGGTCTGCGAGTCCTGCCTGATCGCTTTGAGCAGATAGAGTTTTAAGTATGACTGCTTTGCCATAACTATTAATACCATTACGTCAATAGTGGAAAGTCCTGTCCAGTGTCCTTTGTTTGTGGTTGACTTCTCTGTCTTTTGCTCTTCTTCAAGCCTTGCAACGGCAACACGTCAGTTGCAACTAACTCTTCGACGTTTGGATGAATGGTTTTAAGTTCTCGTTCTGTTTTAAACTTTCCTGAGTGGAGGATGATGGTCACTGTTCTTTCTGGGCCTCATATTTGACTGTAAACTTACACTGAAGAAATGGTCACTTTAGGCTGTAAGTATTTTAAAATGTCTTAGCTAAAGTACATGAGGAGCAGACAGGATTTGTTTCCTCCGATTTTACAGTAGTGATGGGGAGCTCGTGAATGAATCGTTCAAATGAACGCTTCACTCCAGTGAGGTGTGAACTAACCATTCAATTTCAATGAACTCTTCACAGATAGCACACTCCACACTTTTTTCTAGTTCCGCTACATCGGCGCAAGGTCACTCATTTTCCCTTCACTTCAGTCCTCCCTCTACTGCCTGTCGACGAACCGCGCGGTGTTTGTGGGGTTACGATAGGTTTAGGAGGCGTTGGGGAGGTGAGGGGCGAGGGGAAGTCGGCGTCAGCTGCTTCTTGCTATGCTGACATCATTATCCGTGACTATTTGTGCAGTTATACTTCGTGTCTACGGGTAGCCTACCGTTGGCAGCGCTTGCAGACAAATAACAAACGAAGAGGCTGGCTGTGTGAGCATGCACAGCCAACATGAAAATACCTTGTGAGTCTGGAACTGAAGCAAGCGAGGAATCCACGCTTCAAAGATTATCGTTCACGTAGGAATGTTTATCTCGTACACATTATTGAAATAATTACACTAAATGTCAATTTGAGGATTGTCCTAATCAAATTTTAAAAAATAGAGATATATTTATGAATAAACATCAACGGATTTGGCGAATTTTCAGAGATTTCAGTTTAAAAACATGATTTGTTCCACTTTTTTTCCTGTCAGTTATAAGGTGTTCTGCCTTCGAGGACACACTCTCACACGGCGTGGAGGTTGCAACAATACACAGTCGTATTTTTGCAAGTTCAAAGAGCGATGGGTGTACTGACAGCCGTTCAGACCACCACCGAAGTGGACTGCCTTGTCTCTGTAGCAGGGGCTCTTGTAAATATTTGTCCACTTCCACTATTGCAGAATCTCTCGGGTGTGGATTGCTCAGCAACCTGGAAAACACTTCATCAAATTCGAGCCAGAGACTAGAAGTAGATTCAGTGGTTGGAACTGAGATTGTTGCAGTAGCAGTGGATGCGTTCGTCACAAATTTCTCACAGTGCCTGATCAAGTTTAATTTCACCTCCTCAGCAAAATTTTTATGTAATTTGAACTGGGGATCCAATGAAGTTGCTTCTGCGAAAATGGAATTTTCCTCTATCTTTCGAAATCGTCGTTTTAAGTCTTCAGCTAACTTTTCGGCAATCTGTTGCACGTCTACATGAATTTCAGTGTTATTAACAAACCTGCAACACCATTTCTTCAACGAGAGACTAAGGAGCATAAATTTAGAGGCAGTAACAACATTTTCACTGGACATTTCCTGGGTGCAGTCTTTGAAAACTTTCAACAGGTCACAGGCTTGTGTTACACTTGCAGTGTCATGCGCAGTCATATTTGAAAGATCCGGATAATTCAGAGTGATAACTGTCATTAGGGAATTCTTAACCTCGATTATTCTTCGCAGCGTATCATAGGTTGAATTCCATCTTGTAACAGTGTCCTGTTTTAGAGTCAGAACTGGCTCTTTTAACTGTTCCTGCATCTTTCTCAGTTTCGTGTAGGCCTGCGAACTTCTTTTAAAAAATTCAACATTTTTTTCTACTTTATTTAGAATGGGTTGAATGTGCGGAAGCCCATTCTGAACAATTAAATTGAGTGTGTGTGCAAAGCAGGGGATGTGTTTCCAGGCTGTGAGTCTTATAGCTGCCACAATATTAGCAGCATTGTCGCTAACAACACACACGACTTTTTCTTGAATGCCCCATTCCATGGTGACACGTCGCAGTTCTTCTGAGAGTTTTTCTGACGTGTGCCTTTCGTCGTATTTAAAGGACTCTAGGAGGGAAGACGCCAACTCCAGGTCTTTAACGTAGTGTGCTGTCACCGACAAACAACTCTCATTTGTGGTTGAGGTCCACCCATCCATAGTCAGCACAACCGCGTCCGCAGAATTAATTTTGACTCTCACAATTTCTTTCATCACGGCGTACTGTTGTTGTAGTAGTGTATTGGAAATGGTCTTCCGAGCTGGCATTCTGTAAGCACCATTCAGTTTGCCTATAAAGCTTTGGAAATGTTTGCTTTCCACTACGTTGAAGGGCAAATAATCCTTTACAACAGTATCCAGAAGTACGAAATCTATCTCCTGATTTCTTTTGTTCGAAAGAGGTTTCGGAAAATACATAGGTAATGTCCCGTGATATTGATATCTGCTGTCTGATAATGAATTGATACTGTTATTTTCTGGGACCGACTGCTGTTCACTTGCGGCAATTGCTGATATTGGTTCCGGATTGGCCGAGTTTTTTGTCCAAGAGACATAGGAAGATGTAGGAGCAGGGGGCACTAAGCGCCTGGCTAACAGTGACGCTGTTGGATGCAGCACTAGTACATGACGCGCTACATTAAATGTATTTCCTCCTTTATATGAAATACACTTAGAACAACAGTTGCACTTTGCTTTCCCATCACATAAATCGGCGAAGAAACCCCAAATTTCCCTACTTTTACGCGATCGCGAGTTGCTAGCCACTGTATAAGTGGACACAAAAAATGCTTTCCGAGTAAAATAAAGAGGGATTTTACCTGAAATCGTACCAGTGACTACAGATGACCGTTTACGTTTTGAATTTGGAGGGTTATTATTCTCAACAAAAATAAAATCTACAGGAAAACTTCTGAATAATTGCGTAACGTACGTATATAGACCTTGTGACAGTGGTAAACATACTCATTCTATTTTGGATTACATTTTAAAAGGAACATAAAATTGTACGGCATTTCGTTGTTAGCCCTAGTTTTCAGTCCTTGAATACGACAAATAAGGTTTCACTTGGCAGATAAAAACTTTTTTGGGCGCTTCATGAGAAAATGTCGAGCAAGATTACATGTAATACCTTATTTATATGTGACAGGCTTCTCTGTTTATCTTTCCTTTGTCCCCTTCGACCATGCTCTATTTAAATTAACTCAGAGGCTGTAAGAGCGTAAAACGTTGCGTGCACGTTGCCGCATAGTTCAGCCATATGTCGGTAAAATTATGAAGTGTTACGAAGCTTTACTGTACGAGCGAGGCGAACCGAGCGTAGCCGCGGCTGAGCGACGAACTGGGCAACTTCGCCAGGCTTCCGTACTGCAAGAATGAACTACTTCATTTGAACGCTTCACGGCAAAGAGTGAAATGAATGAAGTAGTTCACGGGAATGAACGAGTTCGACCCATCTCTATTTGACAGAGCCTTTGTGCGATCTTGGCTATATTAGGGGTGCACAGTGTACGAATCTGCGGACCCTCTTTTTTAAAGATGTTGGACGCGTTCAGCATGAAAGGATTCCGTTGGCCACTGGGGCATTCTGAACAAGCCCCATACCCAGCCTCTATGCAAAGACTAGTGAACCGCCACTTCACATCAGGCGACGGCTACTTACGGTACACCAGGTATATAAAACACTGTCAACACCACACACACTTACACACCATACTGTTCCTCAGCCTCCAATGGAAATGCTTTTTCGTAAGTGGCAACAGGCAACGACGCCCTATGGGATTCGAGCAAAGGATTGCCTTTTAGAAATGGGTGTGGCCGTTCTTAATGTTTGATATCGAGGTTGGAGCAGACTTCCGCCTCGGCTCTTCTAGAACCTCAGACTTATTTTAGACTTGGCCGATTAGGATAGTACACCAGGTTTTACATTTCAATCTCTGTTTCTTGACATTTTAGACATGCATCACGGTTTCACAGTGGTGTATACTGATGGCTCCAAAGAAGGGTTGTTCGACAGTGCTCCCTGACAATGTCACCAGGATTCGCCTTCGCGATGAGTATACCGTTTTCTCAGCGGAGCTGCTCGCGATCCTGAAAGCAGTGGAGCAGATGCGACTTGGGCAAACGGTTTCTCATCTGCGATTACCTTAGTGCCTTACAGAACCTGTATCCAGCTGTTAAGTTGGCCAGTTGGTATATGACCAGCTATTCTTGCGAAAGGAGGTGTCATTCTACTGGGAGACAGGGCTTGTGGGTATACAGGGGAATAAAAAGACCGATCGGGCTGTGAAGGTGGCCTGCAGAAAACAGGATGTGGCACAGTGTCCTATTCCCTTGGAGGCTGTCGTTTCTGCACTACTTAGAAAGTTCATACAGTTGTGGGATAAGGAATAGCTGGCAGCAACGGATAATAAGTTGCAGTTGGTGAAGCCAAGTATCTGGCCAGTTGCTCAGGAGGGATGAAGTCACCGTCACACGTCTTCGAATTGGGCACTGCACTCTTACACATGGCTTTTCACAGTGGCGTGAAAATCTCTGTACGCCATATATTAGAGTGCATTTTATACCGTGATGCAAGGGCAGAAACAAATATCGGAGGGGATCTGCCCCCTATTTTAGGTGACGATGAGACGAGTGGAACTAAAAGTTTTTAAGTTTTGTGATGTGTCTGGACTCTGGCCTAAGCTTTTACGGTGGAGGTATTAGCGCCTTGCTGAGTGGCTGGCTCCTTTTTCATTCTTGCGGTCAGCCAGCCACGTCCATCTACTGCACTGTTTTAACTCCTTCTACCACTTTCTTCCTGTTTAGTTAACGCTTTAATATTGGCATGATACTTCGTTTCCTGCTTCCGTGTGGGTACACACATAGTTTCCCACATTTTTTTACGTCTAGTTTCCGTGCTGTTTAGTGTGCGAGTTTACCAGCACTCGCCTCACACTGTTTTCGCGCGGACGTTGAAGACCTTGCTGTCGTGCGCCAATACCAACGTATCCACCCATCCACCATCATCCTTTCCAATGTACGTAAATGGCAACGATTGACTTGGATGTTGACGTCGTTCAGATTCGTATAAGTGTCCTAGGGTCCAAGAGAATAGGATGCGAATTATTAGCACAGGAGTAGAAGTACACACACGGCCGTTTCTGTCATATTCTGTAAGCGAAGCTTCTCTCTTTTTCCGACACTGTAGGTACAACAACTAGGAGATTGTAGTTTGTATATTTGAATGTCACATATTTTTGGCCGTGAAACTTGCGGACCTGTAAGTATACAAGTATTAGATGAGAACGTGATTGTGACATCTTTCGAAATCGTTTGCAGTTTCTTATGATTTGTGCCCTAGATACAGGATGCTAACAAGTAGAGCTCTGCATTTCGATGAAAACAACCGCTCGAGCATTTCGCACCGCTGTTCGACGGCTGGGAAAGGCCCACGCTGCGACACGGCTGTGGCCGTCTAATGCCGCACGTGGCCGGTTGTCCTCCACCTGTCGGTTGTCGGTTGGACTGTCGAGCAGTGCCGGGCGCTCGAGCCTACTCACAACCTCGGCCGGTGACAGAACAACCGCCGCGCTCTACAGTGCCGAATCGCATTAGAAACCGTGTGGAAACGCAGCTGACGACCTGGCTCTGAGCAGCGCAGACAGCGTTATGGATAAACCAAGTATAGGTCTTAAACGTTCCATTAATGCAAAGAAGAGAAGTATTATGGAGAGAATTACGAGCGGCTCATTAGTCCTGAAGAAAAAAGACATGTCGGGAGTGGAGGCGAAAAGTGAAGCTTGGAAATCGTTTGCACTTGTAGTGGATCCTGTCACCCAGGCTTCTGCTGGTTTCGTGCAATGTACCACATGTGATACCATACTTTCGTACCAGTCAAGCACAACAGGTGTGATTAGGCACTGCAAAAGTAAATGCGGAGCAGAAGTCCATAGGCCACTTGCAGTACCAAGTAGCATAAAGAAAATGGTTGTTGATAGCTTGGTCGATATGAGTGGAATAGATTTCCTACCGTTAAATACACTCCTAGAAATGGAAAGAAGAACACATTGACACTGGTGTGTCAGACCCACCATACTTGCTCCGGACACTGCGAGAGAGCTGTACAAGCAATGATCACACGCACGGCACAGCGGACACACCAGGAACCGCGGTGTTGGCCGTCGAATGGCGCTAGCTGCGCAGCATTTGTCCACCGCCGCCGTCAGTGTCAGCCAGTTTGCCGTGGCATACGGAGCTCCATCGCAGTCTTTAACACTGGTAGCATGCCGCGACAGCGTGGACGTGAACCGTATGTGCAGTTGACGGACTTTGAGCGAGGGCGTATAGTGGGCATGCGGGAGGCCGGGTGGACGTACCGCCGAATTGCTCAACACGTGGGGCGTGAGGTCTCCACAGTACATTGATGTTGTCGCCAGTGGTCGGCGGAAGGTGCACGTGCCCGTCGACCTGGGACCGGACCGCAGCGACGCACGGATGCACGCCAAGACCGTAGGATCCTACGCAGTGCCGTAGGGGACCACACCGCCACTTCCCAGCAAATTAGGGACACTGTTGCTCCTGGGGTATCGGCGAGGACCATTCGCAACAGTCTCCATGAAGCTGGGCTACGGTCCCGCACACCGTTAGGCTGTCTTCCGCCACGCCCCAACATCGTGCAGCCCGCCTCCAGTGGTGTCGCGACAGGCGTGAATGGAGGGACGAATGGAGACGTGTCGTCTTCAGCGATGAGAGTCGCTTCTGCCTTGGTGCCAATGATGGTCGTATGCGTGTTTGGCGCCTTGCAGGTGAGCGCCACAATCAGGACTGCATACGACCGAGGCACACAGGGCCAACACCCGGCATCATGGTGTGGGGAGCGATCTCCTACACTGGCCGTACACCTCTGGTGATCGTCGAGGGGACACTGAATAGTGCACGGTACATCCAAACCGTCATCGAACCCATCGTTCTACCATTTCTAGACCGGCAAGGGAACTTGCTGTTCCAACAGGACAATGCACGTCCGCATGTATCCCGTGCCACCCAACGTGCTCTAGAAGGTGTAAGTCAACTACCCTGGCCAGCAAAATCTCCGGATGTGTCCCCCATTGAGCATGTTTGGGACTGGATGAAGCGTCGTCTCACGCGGTCTGCACGTCCAGCACGAACGCTGGTCCAACTGAGGCGCCAGGTGGAAATGGCATGGCAAGCCGTTCCACAGGACTACATCCAGCATCTCTACGATCATCTCCATGGGAGAATAGCAGCGTGCATTGCTGCGAAAGGTGGATATACACTGTACTAGTGCCGACATTGTGCATGCTCTGTTGCCTGTGTCTATGTGCCTGTGGTTCTGTCAGTGTGATCATGTGATGCATCTGACCCCAGGAATGTGTCAATAAAGTTTCCCCTTCCTGGAACAATGAATTCACGGTGTTCTTATTTCAATTTCCAGAAGTGTAGTTGTAGTAATATTGGCTTCAAGAATTATTCGCAGGAGCTCATCAATGTTGGCGCCACTTACGGCAAAGTCAGTACAGAAGATGTTCTTCCGCACGCTACCACTGTGTCGCGGCATATTAAAGAAAAGGCGTACAAAATACGGGTGACAATGTTGCCCAAGCTTATGTGTGCCTTAAAGAACAAAATGTGCGCTTTAGACGCTGATCTGTGGTCTCATAACTACAAGAAGAGAAATTTTTTCACTGTGACGTCGCATTATGTGAATGACGAGTGGCGGCTAGAAACACTTGTTTTGATAACAACCGAGTTTCCGGACGTATCTAAGACAGGAGAGAACATACGGCACGAAATCGAAGGGCGGATGCTTGATTTAGGAATTAACAAGAACGATCTTACGAAATGTTACTTTGTCACCGACCGAGGAGCTAATATTAAGAAGGCACTTGAATCTTACGACCGTTGCCTTGCTTTGATCATTGCTTGATGACTGCGCTTCGTCACACATTTCAAGAGACGTTGTTAGAAGACGAATCCCCTGAGATCCTGTCGTGTCTACTATCAGCAAGAGCTATAGTAGGCTATTTGAAGAGATCGGGTCACTCGGGGCGTCTGCAGCACTCTGTGAAGTAAGAAGCTGTAACTCGGTGTAACAGTATACTGTTAATGCTCAATTCCGTCATAAGTCAAATCGACGATATTCGAGATCTACTAGAATCCCGGGGCCAATCGACACTCTTAGAAACCTTCCAAGAAGGGTGCGTACGAGACGTTGTTGCTTTTCTAACCCCCTTTAAAGAAGCTAGTTTGCATTTGGAAACTGCAAAGATAACAACGCTGGAACGTGTGCTGCCGTGGTACAAGAGTCTATTATATCATTGTGAACCAATAGACAGTAGCAACGAGGTAAGAACACTTTCTATAGGTTACGATCCTTTATACAACTGTTGAATTATGAGAGTGCAGTTATGTATATTGGGTTTCCTTTTCAGTTCATGTCGAAAATAAAAAGAAGAGCAGCATTCTTCATCACAGAGAAGTGCAAAATTAACGCTATCCATCACGTTGCCATCACGGCGTCGTTTGAAGAAACTCACAGCAGACGAAAAGCAAGCCGCGTATGTTGAAGTTCGACGATTGTACTCGGAACTGCCCGTAAATGGTAAGGTTCATTCACTGAAACCAATTAGTAAACGACTGTTTGTTTGTCTAATCTGCCATCTTTCGTTAGATCAACATTTATTATGTCTACAATGTGATATTTGGGAAAGGTTTCGCAGCTTAAACATTCCACAATGCGTTTTGATGTGATTTGTGCGATATATATAAAATGTCACCGTAAATATAGTCGTTTAGTAACCAGTGATTCTAACTACGGTGTATACATATTTGAAGGTGATAGGAATATCGTACGGATGTTTTAATTCATGTTTAGAGTCAATTCAAGCAGTGACCAAGTTCTTCCCATGAAAGAGTCCAGGATGGACTGGAGTTCGGATGAGGACGACGAAGATGGACACACAGTTACTACCAATGAACTCGACAGGTACCTTTCGCTCTCCAAATCCGACTGTAGCTGTGCCGAAGGACAAATTTTGCAGCGGTGGAAAACGCACGCGGGGTTATTTCCAAGGCTGTCGGTAGTAGCCAGAGGAGTTCTCTGTATTCCTGCCACTAGTGCTGCCAGCGAGAGAAATTTTAGCCACGCCGGTCACCTGCTGTCCAGCAAAAATTCGTGCCTGGAATCAGACAAGGTAGATGATCTCTTATTGATCCATCACAATTACGTAAGTATTCACAACATACCACGTAATCACAAGGAAACATTCCTCAAACTCTACAAATGTATGATTCCACTTTCATTGACATCACAGGAAGAAGTTCAAACCGCCAGCTGTAGTAATAGCTTCAGCAACACAAATGACGCCTGTGTATCAGGGACCACCAAGGACGAAAAACGCATTGTATAGTCATGATTCACTTCTAACGTTATTTACAGGTCATTTTGTGCAACAAAATTTCTTGAGTATAACTTTTAAGTCCGTCATTTCTACCCGATCCTGCATTCAATATTAGTACAACGTATACGTGGCCGAGTTTGGAGAGAGGCTGCTCATCATCCACGATTAGACTACTGGGTTCCCGTTTCTCAACGGAACGGAACAAAACACTAAATACAGACATTACAGTTTTTAACGTTACAAATAATTTTTAAGACTTTTCCAAGGGCAGATGTGGACTCTGACCACAATCTATTGGTTATGAACTGTAGATTAAAACTGAAGAAACTGCAAAAAGGTGGGAATTTAAGGAGATGGGACCTGGATAAACTGAAAGAACCAGTGGTTGTACAGAGTTTCAGGGAGAGCATAAGGGAGCAATTGACAGGAATGGGGGAAAGAAATACAGTAGAAGAAGAATGGGTAGCTTTGAGGGATGAAGTAGTGAAGGCAGCAGAGGATCAAGTAGGTAAAAAGACGAGGGCTAGTAGAAATCCTTGGGCGAACGAAGTAATATTGAATTTAATTGATGAAAGGAGAAAATATAAAAATGCTGTAAATGAAGCAGGCAAAAACGAACACAAACGTCTCAAAAATGAGATCGACAGGAAGTGCAAAACGGCTAAGCAGGTATGGCTAGAGGACAAATGTAAGGATGTATAGGCAGGATAGATACTGCCTACAGGAAAATGAAGGACACCTTTGGAGAAAAGAGAACCACCTGTATGAATATCAAGAGCTCAGATGGATACCCAGTTTCAAGCAAAGAAGGGAAAGCAGAGAGGTGGAAGGAGTATATAGAGGATCTATACAAGGGCGATGTACTTGAGGACAACATTATGGAAATGGAAGAAGATGTAGATGAAGATGAAATGGGAGATACGATATTGCGTGAAGAGTTTGACAGAGCACTGAAAGACCTGAGTCGAACAAGGCCCCGGGAGTAGACAACATTCCATTAGAACTACTGACGGCCTTGGGACAGCCAGTCCTGACGCAACTCTACCATCTGGTGAGAAAGATGTATGAGATAGGCAAAATACCCTCAGACTTCAAGAAGAATATAATAATTTCAATCCCAAAGGAAGCAGGTGTTGACAGACGAATGGAAAAAAATGATAGAAGCCAACCTCGGGGAAGATTAGTTTGGATTCCGTAGAAATATTGGAACACTTGAGGCAATACTGACCCTAAGACTTATCTTAGAAGCTAGAGTAAGGAAAGGCAAACCTTCGTTTCTAGCATTTGTAAACTTAGAGATAGATTTTGACAATGTTGCCTGGAGTACTCTCTTTGAAATTCTGAAGGTGGCAGGGGTAAAATACATGGAGCGAAAGGCTATTTACAATTTGTACAGAAACCAGATGGCAGTTATAAGAATCGAGGGACATGAAAGGGAAGCAGTGATTGGGAAGGTAGTGAGACAGGGTTGTAGCCTCTCCCACATGTTAGTCAATCCGTATATTGAGCAAGCAGTGAAGGAAACAAAAGAAAAATTCGGAGTAGGTATTAAAATCCATGGAGAAGAAATAAAAACTTTGAGGTTCGCCGATGACATTGTAATTCTATCAGACACAGCAAAGGACTTGGAAGAGCAGTTGAACGGAATGGATAGTGTCTTGAAAGGTGGATATAAGATGAACATCAACAAAAGCAAAACGAGGATAATGGAATGTAGTCGAATTAAGTCGGGTGATGCTGAGGGAATTAAATTAGGAAATGAGACACTTGAAGTAGTAAAGGAGTTTTGCTATTTGGGGAGCAAAATAATTGATGATGGTCTAAGTAGAGAGGATATAAAATGTTGACTGGCAATGGCAAGGAAAGCGTTTCAGAAGAAGAGAAATTTGTTAACATCGAGTATATATTTAAATGTCAGGAAGTCGTTTCTGAAAGTATTTGTATGGAGCGTAGCCATGTATGGAAGTGAAACATGGACGATAAGTAGTTTGGACAAGAAGAGAATAGAAGCTTCCGAAATGTTGTGCTACAGAAGAATGCTGAAGATTAGATGGGTAGATCATATAACTAATGAGAAGACATTGAATAGGATTGGGGAGAAGAGAAGTTTGTGGCACTACTTGACTAGAAGAAGGGATCGGTTGGTAGGGCATGCTCTGAGACATCGAGGGATCACCAATTTAGTATTGGAGGGAAGCGTGGAGGGTAAAAATTGTAGAGGGAGACCACGAGATAAATACATTAAACAGATTTAGAAGGATGTAGGCTGCAGTAAGTACTGGGAGATGAAGAAGCTTGCACAGGTTAGCGTAGCAAGGGGAGCTGTATCAAACCAGTCTCAGGACTGAAGACCACCACAACAACAACAACAATTACTGGAATACATTATGACCTCAATGGCGAAACACCAGTAGTCTGCAACATATTAACAAACATCAAATGTAACATTTACAAGTGCATTATTTAGGTCATAGAACTGGTAGTAAACAATGAAAGGCATTTGTAAAAGAAATAAGTGAGTGGTTAACGTGAAGCGGTGGCCTCTGATGTCAAGGAGTGAGACGAAGCGCCGCTCCTGGCACTGAGTCCACCGGTTACTGGAGACCAGCCGAGCGCTGGCGGTCGGCTGCCCACAGCCGGCGGAAGAGGACGCTCGGCCGCGTACTCCCGAGAGCCAGTAACAATCTGAGATCAAGCAAACCTCTACTAACAAGTAAATTCTTCAGAACTCTTCTCTCTCATCCTCGTGGAGTGTACAGTCAACGATCACCGTTCGCCCAAAAGGTTCCCAGAGGGATTTTATTCCTGCCATACAAGCGACGTCAGGTGTCAGCTGCAAACGACAGACGTTCATTGGTCTGGTCAGTTGTGAGCAAGCAGTGTTGTTAAGTAGAGGACGTGCGTCCGTAGTGTGGCAGCGTAGGCTGTGTCACAAGTCGCAGTGAGCAACACCTCTACATCAAGTGTTCGAGACATTCACCAGGATGTTTTGAATAAGAGAAAAATCTGTGCCAAGTTTATGCCGCAGACCTAGACTCCCGAATAAAAACAACGGCGCGCACGTGCCTGCCGCGACGCGACTGAAATGGAAAATGCGGACAAATCCTTTCTGGGATGAAACACGACAGGTGGCGAGGCCCTGTGTTGTCAGTGTGAGCCTACTGCAAAGCTCAAAATTGCAAAACTTCACGTGGAGGAGGGTCAACGCTTTGACGACATAGCCTACATTCAGGCCAGTGTGATGAGAGAGTTGAACAACACCCCAAAGAAGAACTTTTCTCGCAGTTTCACTCGGTTGTACGAACGGTTTGTGCGTTTTACTCAGATAGTGAGGGGATACCGTGCGACATAACTGGAGCTTTAAAGCTACCGTCTGAACTTTTCGATTCTCGAAACTTTGCGGACTGGCAGGGTGTTTATTAGATCGCAGAGAGAGACAAGGAGACTGGTAAAATATGCCGTGAGAAGAGCCCTGTCTCCTCGCACGTAGGCCAGTATCGAATGGCCGCTCTCCGCCTTCCCTTGCCCTCCCTGTGGCTCGTCCATTACCTGCTGCTACCTTTGCTCGACTTTTGATGACAGCCGAGCCTCTCGGTTCCCCTCGCCTCCTTCCCTGCTATCTTTCCTTCAGTAAACTCTTCGTTGCAGCTAGTTTCTTCGCAATATACGTCACCATTATCATCTTTTCCATTACTCTCTTTGCCCGTGTACCTGTTCATTCGTCATTCTCTCAGTCTACATCAACATCGACATTATATACCGCAAGTCCCCTACCAGTGTGTGGCGGAGAGTAGTTCTGGTACCACTAACTGATTCTCCTCTCCCTGTTCCACTCGCGAATGGTGCGTGTGATTAAAAATTGTCGGTAAGCTTCGGTATTAGCGTCAATTTATCGAATTTTCTCGTAGTGGCCTTTTCGCGAGATGTATTTTGGAGGGAGTAATATGCTGTCTGACTCTGCCGGAAACTTCTGTCTCGAAATTTCAGTAGTAAGCTTCTCTGCCACGCACGTCTGCCACTGGAGCATTTTGAGCGTCTTTGTAACGCCCTCGCGCCGAACAAACGATTCAGTGACGAATCGCTGCACTCTCTGTTTTATCTTTTCTCTCTCTCTCACACACACTCTCGTATCTTCCTTTCCTATTGTTTGTTTGATGTGGTTAGTCCAGTTAAGTCGCTCTGGGTAGTTATACTTAGATATTTTATGGAAGGTACTGTGTTCAGAAATTTGTCATTAATAGTGTAATTGTATAGGAGTGGATTTCTTTTCCTATAAATACGCTATATGTTATCTTCTAGCGTCGCTACTTTCTTATAGGCAACCACATCATCTGCGAACAGTGTTAAAGAGGTATCGACGTTTGCTGCTAGATCACTCGTTTACACTGTAAACAGAAACGATTCTGTCACACGATGTGGGGATATTCAGAAAATTAATCTGTGGATTTCGTTTCGTTAAGAGCGAAGTGTTGTCTTCTGTCTGCAAGAGGGTGCTTCCAGTCGCAAACTTAGTCCAGTATTCGATAATCCCGTATCACTGAACGGCGGTGTAGGAGTGTCAAATGTGTTCCTTAAGTCAAGAAACCAGCAGCCGCCTGTGCGCCGTTATCTACAGCGCTGTAGATCTCATGGACAACAGAGCGAGCGGAGTTTCGCAAGACCTTTGTTTGAGAAATCGAAGTGGAATTTCATGGAGGAGATTTTTCGTCATAATTCTTGAGCGTAAAACATGTTCAGTAATTCTGCAGTAGACTGACGTCAACGACGTCCACTCAAGACTCCATAATCACATTTTTTAATTTTTTTTATACTTGTGGTGAAGTTCAGTGCACAAATATTAATTCCAAAAGATACTTCGCTGCAACGCTCAGAAATTGTTGGGCCAATCGGATTTGAAGTTTTCCTACGATCCTTATTATGCTACAGCAAGTACACTTTCTCTTGACGGGTCGTGTGGCTGTGCCAGGAGTACGATTACAAGCCCTAACAAAATCTTTAAACAGAGACGCAAGTCCCAAGAACATTTCCTTGAAGTGTGAAATACACAAAAATGACAAATAATTTACGTTTTTTAATGTAAGCTATCTTTAATAAATAATCAGTAATTAAGAATTTACAAGTAAGTTCGCAGTAAAAAGTGAATGACGTGTGCGATATATAGTTAGAAATAAGAAGACGTGCGTTTTTTATAAAAATAGCAATTTGATACCTGTTAATTAGAATATGATCGATTAATTTTACTTTTAAATGACGTAGATATTCGAAATAAACGGAAGAAACCAAAAGAAATAAGGTGCGAGACGACATTCGAACGAACCACAGATTTTTTTTTCTCCCTCTTCATGTAGTTTATACTTGACGGAATTGCTAGTAGAACATGCACCTCTATTTGAAAATTGGCTTCAGTAGGGAACCGAACTTACAACCACAATGGGGCACGTGCGCATTCTACCGTACTGCCATGTGCCCTGTACAGACACATCAACCTTCCTTTGGCGTCTTAAAGATGCTCGGAAACCTTCAAAGTCGATTATCTCGAACTTTTTTGAACATTGCATCGAAATGTTTAGACGAAATGACCAACGAGAAAACGACGGAATAAATCCCACAGACTAACGGCAGGACACAGTGAGAATATGACTTAACTTCCGCTCTGGCCCGAATCCAGACAGCGAGCAGAAATAGTGGGCGATTCGCGGTCTACCCAGACAGGGAGTAGAATAAATAAAGGAGCTGTTCGTACAGGATGCCAAAAGCAAATATCACGATGACAGAATGAAGAGCACGAGGCCATTTCCGCACTACGACGGCAAAAAACGCGTTACATCTGCTGGAAACGATAGCTGGCGATCGCGGCGTGGCGCTGCTGCTCGCCGCCGCAAACGGCACTGCTCGGCGCAGAGCGCAACCGCCCCCTCTACGAGGCAGCACTAAGTACGGCCTGAAGCGGACGCTGCGGTCCGCCCGAGACAGAGGACTGGCTGCCCCGTGCTGGTGCGGGGGGCGCCGCAGAAGTGGGTCGCGGCGGTTGGCAGCGCGACAAGCGCGGCAGCCGGCGCCGCTCTGGCTGTGCCGCGGAGCCGACATACCGGCCGCTTATAATTAACCTTTCCCTACTCAACACGTTATAACACGGAAAGTAATCACCGTACGCGGACCAAACTTGGTAGCGTTAAGGTCAAGGACATGTACACCACTGGCCATTAAAATTGCTACACCACGAAGATGACGTGCTACAGACGCGAAATTTAAGCGACAGGAAGAAGATGCTGTGATATACAAATGATTAGCTTTTCGGAGCATTCACACGAGGTTGGCGCCGGTGGCGACACCTACAACGTGCTGGCATGAGGAGAGTTTACAACCGATTTCTCATACACAAACAGCAGTAGACCGGCGTTTCCTGGTGAAACGTTGCTGTAATGCCTCGTGTAAGGAGGACAAATGCGTACCATCACGTTCCCGACTTTGATAAAGGTCGGATTTTAGCCTATCGCGATTGCGGTTTATCGTATCGCGACATTGCTGCTCGCGTTGGTCGAGATCCGATGACTGTTAGCAGAATACGGAATCGGTGGGTTCAGGAGGGTAATACGGAACGCCGTGCTGAATGCCAACGGCCTCGTATCACTAGCAGTCGAGATGACAGGCATCTTATCCGCATGCCTCTAACGGATCGTGGAGCCACGTCTCCATCACTGAGTCAACAGATGGGCACGTTTGCAAGGCAACAACTATGTGCACGAACAGTCTGGCGACGTTTGCAGCAGCATGGACTATCAGCTCGGAGACCGTGGCTGCGGTTACCCTTGACGCTGCATCACAGACAGGAGCGCCTGCGATGGTGTACTCAACGACGAACCTGGGTGCACGAATGGCAAAACGCCATTTTTTCGGATGACTCCAGCTTCTGTTTACAGCATCATGATGATCGCATCCGTGTTTGGCGACATGGCGGTGAACGCACATTGGAAGCGTGTATTCTTCATCGCCATAGTGGAGTATCACCCGGCGTGATGATGTGGGGTGCCATTTGTTACACGTCTCGGTCACCTCTTGTTCGCATTGACGGCACTTTGAACAGTGGACGTTACATTTCAGATGTGTTACGACCACTTCATTCAATCCCTACGAAACCCTACATTTCAGCAGGATAATGCACGACCGCATGTTGCAGGTCCTATGTTCGACTGCTGTCCTGGCCAGCACATTCTACAGATGTCTCACCAATTTAAAACGTCTGGTCAATGGTGGCCGAGCAACTGCCTTGTCACAATACGCCAGTCACTACTCTTGATGAACTGTGGTATAGTGTTGAAACTGCATGGGCAGCTGTACCTGTACACGCCATCCAAGCTCTGACTCAATGCTCAGGCATAGCAAGGCCGTTATTACGGCCACAGGTGGTTGTTCTGGGTACTGATTTCTCAGGATCTATGTACCCAAATTGCGTGAAAATGTAATCACATGTCAGTTCTATTATAATATATTTGTCCAATGAATACCCGTTTATCATCTCCATTCCTTCTTGGTGTAGCAATTTTAATGGCCAGTGGTGTAGATTCAGTTCAATTGAGACACTTTTAATGTGCTGCTGCGGTACATCACACCATTACATACCGGTACCATTACTGCTACAAAACGGGCTCAATATGGCGCCTATGACTGTACAGAAGAGTCTGAAAGCGCTGGACAGCATTCTACACAGCAGAACGAAGCGTGTCCGTAGGTACGCTGGCTACGTCTCTCCATATGCTGCGCTTCAGTGAGGCCCTCAACCAGAAATCACAGGGAGTGAGATCGGGTGATCGTACAGGCCGATCATTTGGAAACTATCGGCTGATAATTCGATCGTTTCCAAATGTGTTTCGGAGAAGCCAGTGAATTTCACTAGCGATGTGCGGTGGGGCTCCATCTTGCACGAGAGCTGTCGAGTTCACTGCCTCTCTCTCCTGCACGGCGGGTCTGACATACTGGCGAAGCATACCGCAGTAGCGCTGGCGAGTCACGCTGCAATCTTTGGTTCTTGAGCGCCAGCCTGTTCGAAAAGGAATGTGTCAATGATGGACGTGGGCATGAACCCAGTGCGTTGTCCTCGATGGTGGGAGTTCATCGGAGGTGAGGGTATCTATCATCTGGAGTGCCTCAGGGAAGTGTGGTAGGTCCGCTGTTGTTTTCTATATACATAAATGATCTTTTGGATAGGGTGGATAGCAATGTGCGGCTGTTTGCTGATGGTGTACGGGAAGGTGTCGTTGTTGAGTGACTGTAGGAGGATACAAGATGACTTGAACAGGATTTGTGACTGGTGTAAAAAGTGGCAGCTAGCTCTAAATATAGATAAATGTAAATTAATACACATGAATAGGAAAAAGAATCCCGTTATGTTTGAATACTCCATTAGTAGAGTAGCACTTGACACAGTCTCGTCGATTAAATATTTGGGCGCAACATTGCAGAGCGATATGAAGTGGGACAAGCATGTAATGGCAGTTGAGGGGAAGGCGGATAGTCGTCTTCCGTTAAATGGTAGAATTTTGGGAAGATGTGGTTCATCTGTAAAGATGACCGCTTATAAAACACTAATACAACCTATTCTTGAGTACTGCTCGAGCGTTTGGGATCCCTATCAGGTCGGACTGAGGGAGGACATGAAGCAATTCAGAGGCGGGCTGTTAGATTTGTTACTGGTAGGTTTGATCATCACGCGAGTGTTACGGAAATGCTTCAGGAACTCGGTTGGGACTCTCTAGAGGAAAGGAGGCGTTCTTTTCGTGAATCGCTACTGAAGAAATTTAGAGAACCAGTATTTGAGGCTGACTGCAGTTCAATTTTATTGCCGCCAACTTACATTTCGCGAAAAGACCACAAACATAAGATAAGAGAGATTAGGGCTCGTACAGAGGCATATAAGCAGTCATTTTTTCCCCGTTCTGTTTGGGAGTGGAACAGGGAGAGAAGATGCTAGTTGTGGTACCAGGTACCCTCCACCAGGCACCGTATGGTGGATTGCGGAGTATGTATGTAGATGTAGATGAAGCCTCGCCGTACTGGAACACGTTCACCATAGAGAGGAACTTCATGCACAGTGACTGGAGATGAAGATCCCCACACTCGGCAATTCTGTGTTCACCTCACCCGTCAGAGAAAAATGAGCTTCGTCTGTCCTTAGGATGGTCCAGGGCCAGACCTCGTCAACTTTTATCCTCGCGCTAAAATGGAAAGCGAAATCAACTCGTCGTTTCCAGAATGAGATTTTTACTCTGCAGCGGAGTGTGCGCTGATATGAAACTTCCTGGCAGATTAAAACTGTGTGCCCGACCGAGACTCGAACTCGGGACCTTTGCCCGAGTTCGAGTCTCGGTCGGGCACACAGTTTTAATCTGCCAGGAAGTTTCAACTCGTCGTTGTTCGTCCTGTGCAAGCTGCTGTACGATATGGATCTGGTACGGATACCATTTGAGAATGGTTCGAAGCACTTTCCGTACAGTGGACCACGGGATGTGCACAGCAGGCGCACTGCCGGACGATCGCAGCGTTGTCTGCCATAGCAATAGCGATTTTATCAGCCACCTGCCGTGCAACCGGTCATCGGGCTCTTCCCGGAGCGACGCCCAGTTCTCCAGTTGACTCCAACTTCTTCATCGTGCACCGCACAGCAGGTGGAGAAAGAGGGCCCTTCCGTAATCCTTTCTGCCGGCGATATTCTCGAAGTGCAGCTGCAGTGCTACTGTGGTTTTGATAATAGAGCTTTACCAAAAGTGCCCTGCTCCATTTGCCGAAGATCATGTTCACCAGTCAACAAGTGCATTTGCGACTGGTCAGGTGTGTGACACTCGCTGATAACGGCACATCGTGGCCATGGTTGGAACTGGACGGTAGCGCTATGACGCACAGAAATCATGCACGCCATACTCTGGACATTAATGCTAGTCGTACGGTACTCGTACGGTAGTTAGTTTCCGTGTTATAATATGGTAAATAGGGAAAGTTTAATTATAACCACCCGTTATATGTGTCTGCGGGTGTGTGTGTGTTTTTGTCTGTGGTTTCTGGAAGACCTTAATGTCATTGTGGGACACCCATTGTTCGGCCGGCTGAAGCACTTGTTTGCCAGTCGGTTGCGTATTTGAGTTCAACGTACAATGTGCAGTTCTGATTTACTACAGTGGGTCTTCTACTGCAGCTGCAAGAGCAGTTGGCTCTACCCCTTGGTTTTAACAAACAAACAAAAACAAAAAAATGCCGTGAGCAATGTGCGACTTAACATCTGAGGTCATCAGTCCCCTAGAATTTAGAACTACTTAAACCTAACTATCCATGCCCGAGGCAGGATTCGAACCTGCGACCGAAGCAGTCGCGCGGTTCCGGACTGAAGGGCGTAGAACCGCTCGGCCACCGCAGCCGGCTTGGTTTTAACAAATTGATGTATTTCTTTTTTATTTATATACCATCCTACAAATCCGGCACTGACTGGAGATTCAATTACAGTCCTGTGTATTGGTTCTCTGGGAACGAGAAACATTTATTTACGGTTGACAGGAAATGTTTACGTAATAAAATGAACTGTCAATCTGTGTACAAAAGAGTGCATGAAAATATCAAATATCCTACTGTGATGTACATGAAAAGCAGCGTCGATATTTCATGATAATGAATCTTATGTTTTGTAGTGAAGTCACTGAGAACAATCAAAATAACAGAAACAAATTTTCATAATCTTTTTGCCCTGGTTTTAGTCTTCCTACGAGAATGACGTAAATGGACAGGGATGTATCTTCCAACGTATTTTTTTGTAAATATATGTTGTTATTGATAACCAAGTAACATCAACATCCCTACATGCATGAAAGATTAATTGCGCATTTTTCAGAGATAAATAACGTCCGGTAAAGCGCGAGGTGCGATAAATATTTTTGGCCGCCATTTGCAAGACGGTAGGTAGGTTATTTTTTAAATTAATCCAAAACTACGTGGCGTGAAGCCAAAAGGAGGTGCTCTATAATTAATTTCTTGAATAAACAGACATAAGTTAATTTCACTCATTTTGCAAAGAGTAGTATCGATATCAAAGCAGATTCTAGTGGTTGCCGCTCCACGGCTATGTTTTGTTCGAGTGACGAGCTTTTCACAGTTAAGAAAGCCTTCAGCTTTGAATTAATAAGAAGCGTACAACGCACAATGTGTCTCTCCACACGAATCTACGAAAGTATAAATTACGATTCATGCTAAAAGAGATTCAATTACAATCCTGAGATATTTCTAAATGTAAACGATTATGGTGTTCCACGCTGATCTGTTCGTAATTCATTTTACGTCTATACGGACTCTCCAAAGTGATTTATTTATCGGGCACTTGCATGTAGAAAATCTTTACAATATCAAACATAAATTCACTTGACCGTGGAACGAATTTCTAGTAGATATGTTATACGTAGCCTCATGTGATCTTATGATGTGTTATTGACAGCAAAAGTGTACTCACACCTATTGTTCAGTGAATCGTACACACACACATACGCAAAGTACATCACATTCACGCTACAACGGACACACACACACACACACACACACACACACAGACAGACACACACACACACACACACACATAAAAATCGCTACATTTTCACTGGACTTAGCGACACGTCAAATTTATTTCTGTGTATACGAAGTTTGAAACTGTGTGATTAGTTTGTTTGCTTCTTAACACAGGAGCCACAAGAGCTGTCCGTTCGGAAAGCAGCTGTACGGAAGGCACTAGTGTCGAGTCTCGCACTGATCATTTTTTTCTGTTCAGTTCGAATATGTACGTCATTTAGCCGGCAAGTGTGGCCGAGCAGATCTAGGCACTTCAGTCCGAAGTCGCGCGACTGCTACGGTCGCAGGTTTGCATCCTGCCTCGGTCATGGATGTGTGTGATGTCCTTACGTTAGTTAGGTTTAAGTAGTTCAACGTTCTAGGGGACTGATGACCTCAGATGTTAAGTCCCATACTGCTCAGAGCCATTTGAAGAATTCTTGTATACGTATAAAATTAATGAAAGATATGAAAATTAACACGTACCTAATTTCTATTTTTCATGAAAACCGCACATCTAATTTCTAAGTACTTACTGCATACAATAATATTCATTGCCAATACAAATTTTAGCTATGTATCATTCATAAAAGATATTTGGTGAAGATTCTTTCAGTTTAAAGTAAAACAACATTATATATTAATTTCTTGCCGATGTTCATTTATTTTACCCTTCATGTAAATGTTCATGGAAAATCCACCTTTGTTTAAAAATTTTAATTTATTTAAGGGGGATAGGACGTCAAACGGGCCGACTTGGAGCAGGAGATGCACCACAGGACATTTTAATTTCCACTGTCTATACTTTTACAAATAAATTCATAAAACTTTGTCAGCATGACCAGGAAGGATTCAGAATTCACACTCATAGGAGCGGAAGTTCCAAAACACAACGAAATGATTTTACATGTGAAATTTCATCATTTTTTTCACTTACTAATGGCAGTATTTGTTGCTATAGGTACACTTTTCTTCATAAGTAAGAGAGATACTTCGATGAATTTTGCACAGCATAGAAACCATACATAAAGGTGTATGAAACTCTAGAATTTTCCAAATCTATTAAAATCTGTGGTAAAAATTGAGGTAATTAACTATAAAACTTGTGTTTTTTTCTAAACATTAAGTTTAAAATACAACAGATCAATCGTTTTTTCATAAATTAAATGAATTCTAGAGTTTCATACACATGTATGGTATGTATGCTGTGCAAAATTCATCGAAGAATCTCTCTAACTTATGAAGAAAAGTGTACCTATAGCAACAAATGCAGCCATTAGTAAGTGAAAAAAAAGATGAAATTTCGCACGTAAAAAAAATTATTTTGTTATGTTTTCGAACTTTCACTGCAATGAGTGTGAGTCCTGAATCCTTCCTGGTGTTGCTGACAAAGTTTTATGAATTTATTTGTAAAAGTATAGACAGGGGAAATTAAAATGTCCTGTGGTGCCTCTCCTGCTCCAAGTTGGCCCGTTTGACGTCCTACCCCCGTAAAAATTTGAAGCCGCCCGCTGCACCGGTAAACGAGGAGAGCCGCTGCACGCTGCGACGCAGCAGTCGGTGTCCCAGGTGTGGTGTGATGTGGTTACGGCCCCGTGTCCTAGATAGAACTGTCTGTGGACTATGTGTCAGTTATACACCAAGTGAAGAGTCTTGCAAATCTGTCTGCGTCGTGTCGTACTTTCATGCTCAGAAACAGTTGTAAATAGTGTCAGAACATTCCTGTGGAAATGGATTGTAGAAATAAGTAAATCTTCGTGTCCATGTTGTAACACAGCAAACTGATATTTTAGGTGCCACAGTTCATCTTGATATTTTCTCACAGTCTACACCTACATCTACATCCATACTCCGCAAGCCATCTGACGGTGTGTGGCGGAGGGCACCCTGAGTACCTCTATCGGTTCTCCCTTTTATTCCAGTGTCGTATTGTTCGTGGAAAGAAGGATTGTCTGTATGAATCTATGTGGGCTCTAATCTCTCTGATTTTATCCTCATGGTCTCTTCGAGAGATATACGTAGGAGGGAGCAATATACTGCTTGACTCTTCGGTGAAGGTATGTTCTCGAAACTTTAACAAAAGCCCGTACCGAGCTATTGAGCGTCTCTCCTGCAGAGTCTTCCACTGGAGTTTATCTATCATCTCCGTAACGCTTTCGCGATTACTAAATGATCCTGTAACGAAGCGCGCAACTCTCCGTTGGATCTTCTCTATCTCTTCTATCAACCCTATCTGGTACGGATCCCACACCGCTGAGCAGTACTCAAGCAGTGGACGAACAAGCATACTGTAACCTACTTCCTTTGTTTACGGATTGCATTTCCTTAGGATTCTTCCAATGAATCTCAGTCTGGCATCTGCTTTACTGACGATTAATTTGGGTGGTCATTCCATTTTAAATCACTCCTAATGCCTACTCCCAGATAATTTATGGAATTAACTGCTTCCAGTTGCTGACCTGCTATTTTGTAGCTAAATGATAAGGGATCTATGTTTCTATGTATTCGCAGCACATTACACTTGTCTACATTGAGATTCAATTGCCATTCCCTGGATCATGCGTCAATTAGCTGCAGATCCTCCTGCATTTCAGTACAATTTTCCATTGTTACAACCTCTCGATACACCACAGCATCATCTGCAAAAAGCCTCAGTGAACTTCCTATGTCATCCACAAGGTCATTTATGTATATTGTGAATAGCAACGGTCCTATGACACTCCCCTGCGGCACCCCTGAAATCACTCTTACTTCGGAAGACTTCTCTCCATTGAGAATGACATGCTGCGTTCTGTTATCTAGGAACTCCTCAATCCAATCACAGAATTGGTCTGATAGTCCATATGCTCTTACTTTGTTCATTAAACGACTGTGGGGAACTGTATCGAACGCCTTGCGGAAGTCAAAAAACACGGCATCTACCTGTGAACCTGTGTCTATGGCCCTCTGAGTCTCGTGGACGAATAGCGCGAGCTGGGTTTCACACGACCGTCTTTTTCGAAACCCATGCTGATTACTACAGAGTAGATTTCTACTCTCCAGGAAAGTCATTATACTCGAACATAATACGTGTTCCAAAATTCTACAACTGATCGACGTTAAACCAAAGAAGCCAACGTTGCACCGAGGAGTGAATTTTCGCCCGCTACAACATGTTTTGAACTTTACATAAGATAAATATAACAAAATATATACAAGTCCGACAGCCTTGTGGAGCCCTCGTGAACGCGGATGTCAAATACGAGCACGCCATTTCGTTTCGCTTCGGAGCCCACGAGAAAGACAGGGCGCGGCTCGTTCGTCGCGAAGGTAGGACTCGACTCGCTCACTTGCTCAGCTCAGCACACAAAATGCGTTTCTAAACCTGTGAACTCACAACTGGACGTGTACGCACTAACGAGAATTACATCTTGTACTGGAATCTGTTATTATCAAGTCTTACTGATTAACACTACTACAGCAAAATTTAATTTAAGATGAATAGTCGATATAAATATATAACAATTGCTTATCGCATTCAGTCTCTTCTGCTTAATAGCCCTCATTTCGTACAAGTGCTGCCTTATGCAACTGATTTTGGCTCGATTTTAATGTTATTGTAGCCAAGTACAGCCGCAACAAAGTATTAGTAAGCCTATGGATTTCCGATCATTGTAGGACTAAACAACAATAAGACTCCACAACAACGGATTCCAGTAGAAGAAGGAATTCTGGATTGTACATACATACCTAGTTACGAGGTAACAGGTGTAGAAACGCAGTTTGTGTGCCGAGTTGAGCTCAGGCCTACCTTCGTGACCTGCTCGCCGCGGCCTGTCTTTAGGCCGGTCCCCACTCCAGCGCGTCGTGCGGCAACGGCAGCGGCAAGCGTTTTCCGCTTTGACGCGGGGGCTCGCGCAACTGGAGTTCCCATCTGGAAGCGGCAGATGCTAGCGGTAGCCAATGACGGACAGCCACTGAGGTACGGGACGGGACCCACTTAAACGCCCGGTGCATTAACTATATCTTACACCTACGTGAAGAAAAGACCAAGTTGAGTGAACACGTACCAATCTTTCATTTTCTGTACAATGTACTCTTTCACATATTTCATTATTCATGTTTTCTCATTTCACCATAAACAGATTTCATGACTACCGTTCATAATTGTTTACTATCTCCTAACACATTGAAACAATGTACTATAAAAGAGATTATTCAGATAGTTAAGCGAGACAAAAATTTAAAATGTGATACGGTAGCACGTACACGAAAACAGTAAGAACACAAAGGCTAGGAGGAAGGGATGAAAGTGGAAGTCACCTGATAGAATTTCCCACAGAGCATAATGTAATCATCGCCAGCGCCTTGCTTAAGAATCACGAAAGGATAATATACATTTGGTACAGAGTTTTAGAAACCAGATTTTAAATTTTAAGACTTTCCCGGTGCAGACGCAAATATACAACAATTTATTGGTTATGTGCTGCAGTTTACAACTAAAGAGACAATAAACGGTAGCAAATTGAGGAGATGGAACTTGAATAAGTCTAGACCCACAGTTTTTCGATAATATTAAAGTTACTGTAATGCAACGACTGACCGAAACAGAGGAAGGAATCAGCTAGAATACGAATGGATATCTTTGAGAGAAGAAGTGGTGAATGCAGCAGAGTATGTGAACGGGAAAAAGGTTCAGTAGAAATCGATAGATAAAACATGACATGTTAAGTATGACAAGAGGGGAAAAACATAAAAATGTAGCAAATAAAGTAGGCTATGGGAAATAGAAATGTCTAAACATGACGTTGGCAGAAAGTCCAAAATCGCAATGAAAATGAGAATGAAAACGAGAAAGAAAAAAGGAAACTTTGCTCAAAGGAGAAGCAACTCTCAAGAACTCATTTGGCAAGCCAGAACTAAGCAAATAAGAGAAGGCTAGAAAGTGGAAGGAATATGTAGAACGGAGAGGGGGGATGGCATGTACAAAGTAACATAAGCACAATGTTAGATTCCTGTGAAATGTCTGAACATGCAAGGAAATACTGATCCTACCACTTAGCTAAGTAGACCGACTGAAAACCTGTCAAACTGTTTATAGCATTTGCGTGTTTAGAGAAAGGTTTTGCCAATCTTTATTGAAAAACATTCTTTGGAGCTCCGGAGATGTCATCGATAAAACACAGGGACACAAGATTATCTACAACTTGTACAGAAACCAAACTGCATTTCTAAGACTTCAATGACTTGAAAGAGAAACAGTAATTGATAAGGCAGATGTAGAGAGGATATAAAATGAAAACTGTCAATAGCAAGAAAAGCGTTCTGAAAAAGAAAATTTGTTCACATCGAATATAAATTCTAATGGTTGGATACTATTTTACAAAGGTATTTGTGTGGAGTGCAGCCTTGTATGTAAGTGAAACGTGGACGATGAACAGTTCTCTCAAGAAGACAATGGACGCTTTCAAAACGTGGTGATCAATAAGAATGCTGAATACTAGATACGGGGATCGTGTAGCTAAAGAAGAGGTGCGGAATTAAATAGAGGAGGAAGAGGAAATTACGGCACAACTTTGACTACAAGAGGGGTTAGTTGACAGGAGTGAGGCGTCAAAGAATGAGGACAAAGGAGTTGGGTGATAGTATTCTGATGATAATCATCTGTTGAAATGCTATTCTACTATTTTATCTATTAATGTAAGCAGTGAATTTACTGTTCCATGCACTCCCCCACAAAGCATTTAAACCAAAACTGAAATCAGCTGAACTCCGAATATTTCAACCACTGTCTGACAACTACTGCATTCACTTTCAACTTTCTACAACCATCACTGGCTAGCCACACATACATACAGGTATAAGAAGAACAGAAATAAACAAACATTAGTTTTCAGCATATAATTCTTTAGGTTGGCAACCAAACAAACCAAACAGGAAGGGACATGAGGTGAACACACTGTAATTACGACTTCAAATCAGACTTTTCGGTAAAATGTCTACAGCTAGAAACAGAAGAAAAAAGAGCGAACATGAAAATGTGCTTATGTTCCATAATCTAAGTTTAATTCAACCTCCAGTATGTGACCAGGTGAGGGGAAACGTATATGTCCGCCAAAAACTATTCACTGTAAGTAAACAGCTATTAACGTAAAAAAGATGTGAACTGTTTTATAATCTGCAAGTAGCACATATCAAAACAAAACTAAATCATTATAGATTCCACCGAAGATGCCTTAAAGTAAAAGGCGAAACGCGTCTTGAACCAATAAAGTACACTGGATCAAGTTATTTGAATATTGTGCAGGTGTGGTTAAATTTAGTGGAGCTAAACTTCTTACTGTTGTTATTTATAGATTCCCAGACTCCAATTTCACAACATTTTTGCTAAAGCTAAGGAGGTTCTTGGTTCACTTTATAGGAAATACAAAAAGTTACTTATATGTGATGACAACAATATTGAATGCATAAGTGATTGTGCAAGGAAAAGGATGCTGGTAGACCTGCTTAATTCATATAATCTTATGCAAACCGTATTCTTTCCAACGACAATGCAAGGGAACAGTAGAACAACCATAGGCAATATTTTTATTCATTTCTCATTACTAGAAGGACATTCTGTTAGCAAAAAGGTGAATGGCCTTTCAGATCATGATGGACAAATTTTAACTCTAAAAGATTTTTGTGCTGCAACACATGTTAAATACAGTTATCAACGTTTTAGGAGAGCTGATCCAGTTGCTGTAGAAACCTTCGTAAACCTTATCAAGGAACAAGAGTGGCAAGATGTTTATAGTGCTGATACAGTAGACGATAAATATAATGCTTTCCACAAGACTCTTCTCGTGTTCTTTGAAAGTTGCTTTCCCTTAGAACGTTCAAAACAGGGTACTGGCACAAACAGGCAGCCTTGGTGGCTGGCTAAAGGGATATGAATATCTTGTAGAACAAAGTGGCAATTGTATCAAAACGTTAGAAACAGTCACAATCTAAATGCAGCAGCCCATTACAAACAGTATTGTAAGGTGCTTAAAAAAGTTATTAGGAAGGCAAAAAGTATGTGGTATGCAGATAGAATAGCAAAGTCTCAGCATAAAATTAAAACCATATGGTCAGTCATAAAGGAAGTGGCTGGTCTGCAGAGACAGGTCGAGGATATAGAATCAGTGCGTAGTGGGAATTTCCGTGTTATTGATAAGTCGCATATATGTAAAGTATTTAATAATCACTTTCTGAAAATAGCAGGTGAACTAAATAGAAACCTAGTCCCAACAGGGAATCATATAGCGCTCGTAGAAAGAAGTGTTCCGAGACTGTTGCACCTCCATGATACTGACAAGAGGGAGATTGAGTTAATAATTAAATCACTAAAGAACAAGAACTCTCATGGCTATGAAGGGGTATCTAGCAGAATACTGAAGTATTGTTGTATGTATGTTAGCCCAGTACTTAGCCATATCTGTAACTTTTCCTTTCGGAGTGGTCGGTTTCCTGACCGATTAAAGAACTCGGCAGTGAAGCCACTTCATAAAAAGGGAGACAGGGATAATGTTGACAATTATAGACCTATTTCTATGCCATCGGTGTTTGCTACAGTTATCGAGAGAGTTGTATATAGAAGGTTACTGGAGCATTTAAATTCACATAATATGCTGTCAAATGTACAGTTTGGTTTTAGAAATGGCTTAACAACTGAAAATGCTATATTCTCTTTTCTCTGTGAGGTTTTGGACTGATTAAATAAAATGTTGCGACTGTTAGGTGTTTTCTTTGATTTAACAAAGGCTTTTGATTGCGTTGACCACAAAATATTACTGCAGAAGTTGGACCACTATGGAGTAAGGGGAGTAGCTTACAATTGGTTCGCCTCTTACTTTAAGAACACAAAGCAGAAGGTAATTCTCCACAACAATGAGAGTGGTAGTGATGTTCAGTCCCAATGGGGCACTGTTAAGTGGGGCGTTCCCCAAGGGTCGGTGCTGGGGCCACTGCTGTTTCTTATTTATATAAATGATACGCCTTCTGGTATTGCAGGTGATTCAAAAATATTTCTGTTTGCTAATGACACCAGCTTGGTAGTGAAGGATCTTGTGTGTAATATTGAAACATTATCAAATAATGTAGTTCATGAAATAAGTTCGTGGCTTGTGGAAAATAATTTGATGCTAAATCCCAGTAAGACTCAGTTTTTACAGTTTCTAACTCACAATTCAACAAGAACCGATATTTTGATCAGACAGAATGGGCATATTAAAAGCGAGACGGAACAGTTCAAGTTCCTAGGCGTTCGGATAGATAGTAAGCTGTTGTGGAAAGCCCATGTTCAGGATCTTGTTCAGAAACTACATGCTGCTTTATTTACCACAGTATCTTAAATATGTTACATTTCAACACGAAAAGTAGTCTACTTCGCATATTTTCATACGCTTATGTCATATGGTATTATTTTTTGGGGTAATTCTTCTGATTCAAAAAGGGTATTTTTGGCTCAAAAACAGGCTGTTCGAGCTATGTGTGTTGTAAGTTTGAAAATCTCTTGTCGACCCCTATTCAGTAGTCTGAGAATTTTGACATTGCCCTCGCAGTATATATTTTATTTAATGTCGTTTGTTGTTAGCAAATATTAGCTTATTCCCAAGAGTTAGCATCTTTCACTCAGTTAATACTAGGTAGAAATCAAAACTGCACGTGGAATGCACTTGCTTGACTCTTGTGCTGAAAGGAGTATTCTGCTGCATCCATTTTCAATAAGCTACCACAAGAACTTAAAAATCTTAGCAGTAGCCCAAACACTTTTAAGTTTAAACTGAAAAGTATCCTCATGGCTCACTCCTATTCTGTCGAGGAGCTCCTGGAAGAGGTAAAAAATTAAACAAATTCCAGTGTTACAATGTTGTTTTTCTTTATTTAAACTTACGACTTGTCGCCTGAATATGTTTCTTATATTTCATTTTATCTGTTTCTTTAATCGTGTTATAATTTCATGTACTGACTCGTTGCATGACCATGGAGAATTCTCCTCAATGTGGTCCCACGAAACAATAAATAAATAAATAAAATAAATAAATAAGAAAAAAAAATTGTTACTTACCAAAGGAAATAATCAATAGCTGTAGATACATAGCAAATTACATCTTATGAAATATCAGCAAATTAGTTTCGGTTTAACTTCTAATTCCACATGCTATTAAATGCCGTTTAAAAAATTCATCTATCCCTTCTGAAAAACTGTAGTTACTTTCATATCGCGGTAGATAAACAGATTTTGGAAATTTATCATGCGACGAAATACATGACTTTTTACAAGTTCGATTTCTCGAACTGTTTACGAAATTTGCGGTTGATACAACCACATGGTTTACGACGAGCAGGACGAAGTATCGGTCGCATCGCGAGCGACCCGCACGCGGTCACCGCACAACCCGTCCGCCGACATTGTTGATGTTGCGGTGGTCTTCAGTCCTGAAACTGGTTTGATGCAGCTCTCCATGCTTCTCTATCCTGTGCAAGCTTCTTCATCTCCCAGTACCTACTCCAACCTACATCCTTCTGAATCTGCTTAGTGTAGTCACCTCTTGTCTCCCTCTACGATTTTTACCCTCCACGCTGCTCTCCAATACTAAATTGGTGATCCCTTGATGCCTCAGAACATGTCCTACCAACCGATCCCTTCTTCTGGTCAAGTTGTGCCACAAACTTCTCTTCTCCCCAATCCGATTCAATACTTCCTCATTGGTTATGTGATCTACCCATCTAATCTTCAGCATTCTTCTGTAGCATCCGCCGACATATCATTCAATATCTCGAGAACGGTGATAGCTATCGTTCTGCTCTCAGCCTTACAAACAATTTCGATATGTTGACTAAATTTCATACGCAATAATGTATTACCTAAATTAACTGTACGCAAAGTCCACGCAATGCGTTTGTACCTCTACACAATCATTAAAACTTCGTGTAAAGGTTTACGTAAATGCGATGCAGCACGTAACCACGACGAATAACGAAAAGAAATTCGGTCCTTTATCGAGAAAAGAAATTTGGCTGCAACATGCCCAAGAATCAAATTTTTCTACCGAATAGTTTCCTTGGAATCGGATGATAAGTATTTCATAGCCGCCGCCTCGTCCGCGCCAGCGGTTCGGCCAAGTTCTTGTGGCCTGGGGTTCCGTACCTGACGTCACGCGTTCTGTGAATGGCGGCGTGGACCTGGAGGGCGGCACGCGGCAGCGGAAGCTGTTCGACATGGGCAAACCGCGACGCAGAGCCCACCGCACCGTGCCGCTGACGCCGTTTCCATGGCAACCACGCCGCTGACGCGCGGTTTTGACGCACGGCATACCTAGTGGGAACCGGGCTTCTCTCGGTTGGCGGCGCGTCACCAGCTGCTGCTGGAGGGCGGCAGCGGCCCACCAGACACCTTCTGTCGTCAGTGGCCACGCCTCCTAGCGACCGGGAGTCACGTGTCGCGCACCCCACGGCCAGCCACTAAAAGGCCGGTCCCCACTCCAGCGCGTCGTGCGGCAACGGCAGCGGCAGCGGCAAGCGTTTTCCGCTTTGACGCGGAGGCTCGCGCAACTGGAGTTCCCATCTGGAAGCGGCAGATGCTAGCGGTAGCCAATGACGGACAGCCACTGAGGTACGGGACGGGACCCACTTAAACGCCCGGTGCATTAACTATATCTTACACCTACGTGAAGAAAAGACCAAGTTGAGTGAACACGTACCAATTTTTCATTTTCTGTACAATGTACTCTTTCACATATTTCATTATTCATGTTTTCTCATTTCACCATAAACAGATTTCATGACTACCGTTCATAATTGTTTACTATCTCCTAACACATTGAAACAATGTACTATAAAAGAGATTATTCAGATAGTTAAGCGAGACAAAAATTTAAAATGTGATACGGTAGCACGTACACGAAAACAGTAAGAACACAAAGGCTAGGAGGAAGGGATGAAAGTGGAAGTCACCTGATAGAATTTCCCACAGAGCATAATGTAATCATCGCCAGCGCCTTGCTTAAGAATCACGAAAGGATAATATACATTTGGTACAGAGTTTTAGAAACCAGATTTTAAATTGTAAGACATTTCCCGTTGCAGACGCAAACCGACAATAATTTATTGGTTACGAGCTGCAGTTTACAACTAAAGGGACAATAAACGGTAGCAAATTAAGGAGATGGAACTTGGATAAGTCAAGACCCACAGTTTTTCGATAATCTTAAAGTTATCGTTATGCAACGACTGACCGAAACAGAGGAAGGAATCAGCTAGAATACGAATGGATATCTTTGAGAGAAGAAGTGGTGAATGCAGCAGAGTATGTGAACGGGAAAAAGATACAGTAGCAATCGTTGGATAAAACGTGATATATTAAATTTAATTTACAAGAGGGAAAAATTTTAAAATGCTGTAAATAAAGTAGACCATGGGAAACAGAAATGTCTAAACATGACGATGACAGAGTGTCCAAAATCGCAACGCCATTTTGCACTTGGAAAACATAGGAGAATGAAAATGAGAAAGAAGAAAGAAAACTTTGCTCTAAGGCGAAGCAAGTGTCAAGAACTCATTTGGCAAGCCATAACTAAGTAAATAAGAGAAGACTATAAAGTGGAAGGAATATGTAGAGAGGAGAGGGGGAGGGGTTATGTAAACTAACATAAGCAAAATGTTAGATTCCTGTGAAATGTCTGAACAGGCAAGGCAATACTGATCCTACCACTTAGCTAAGTAGATAGACTGAAGAACTGCAAACCTGTGTTTATAGCATTTCCATGTTTAGAGGAAGGTTTTGCCAATCTTTATTGAAAAACATTCTTTGGAGCTCCGGAGATGTCATCGATAAAACACAGGGACACAATATTATCTACAACTTCTACAGAAACCAAACTGCATTTCTAAGACTTCGATGACTTGAAAGGGAAGCAGTAATTGAGAAGGCAGAAGTATAGAGGATAGAGAATGAAGACTGTCAATAGCAAGAAAAGTGCTCTGACAAAGAAAATTTTTTCACTTCGAATATAAATTCTAATGGTTGGGTACTATTTTACAAAGGTATTTGTATGGAGTGGAGCCTTGTATGTAAGTGAAACGTGGGCAATGAACAGTTCTGTCAAGAAGACAATGGACGCTTTCAAAACGTGGTGATAACTAAGAGTACTGAAGATTAGATACGAGGATCGTGTAACTACTTTGGAGCCGCGGACGGTGGTAGTAGTCTGAAACAGGGAACAGTCGACACGAAGTATTTAAAGTTGTACCGACTTTAAAGATCAGTACTTCGAGGCCAGGACAACTTTTCGCGCCCTTAGAATAGCTAGTCTGCTGGAGGCTCATAACATACTAACGTACGTAGCTCACCAGTCAGTAATAAGATCGGTAGATATGCGTCCCGAGGTGCCGCTGACAATGTCGGTATTGGCTCTTGAGCAAAAAATTTTAGTTTTAAAGGAGCAGAGTATTTCTCAACTGTGGATATGCAGACGGGTTGCTGGCAAATCGGTCTTGGCATGACAGACCGCGACAAGATTCCCTCCGTAGCTTCTGGCAGCAAAGTTATGCTCCTTGTGCCGCGTAACTGTCCAGCCACCTTGGTATGTATGAGACACAACACGCTTCGACACGTTAAACGGACGACGTCCCTTTGCAATATTGCCGTTTTTTCGAAGACATGTGAAGACCATGTAAGACGCCTGATAACCGATTCGAAGTGTGCTCAGACACCAACTGCATCCAAAAAAGTGCATCTTCGTCTGCCAAGAAATAAAAATCAGCTCTTAATAGCGATTGAGCCCCCCCCCCCCCCCCCATCCAGAATTTCCGACTCCTCGGCACATTCGGAATGTACTCGTATTACCGGCGTTCATAAAGGACTTCTGAATCAAGGCGCTTCCCTTGCAAGCGGAAACCAAATTTTCCTGGAGCAAGGCGCAAGAAAAAGAATCCCTTGTCCTTAAGGAGGCGCTAACATCTTCTTCACTTCAGGCATTCTATTACAGGAATTCCGAAACAGAAGTTCACAGGGACGCTAGCGGTTTTGGGATGGCGGCAGTTCTAGTTTAAATTCAGGAAGGTGCTTATGCATCCAGAGTATTCTCAAAACCAGATAAACTGTTCTATAACCGAGCCAGAAAGAATGCCTCGCAGTTGTTTGAGCCATCAACTATTTCCGCCGTATTCATTTAGTGAACCATTCGTTGTAGGACGGATAACCATTCCCTGTGTTGACTTAATAGATGGCACTTAGGCTTCAGGAATACAGTCGCAGTGGTATACAAAAGAGGACGCAAACAAACATAAGGTCGCCAATTTCCTTTCCAGGAATCCTTCGGCGGAACACAGCAGCGTGGACGAAATCTCATGCATCGCTGCATTAAATTACATTGCTGCTGAACAGAGGGAAGTTCAAGCACTGCCAAAAACCATAGAAGCCTTGAAGGAGGAGAAACCGACCAGAGGAGAGTTCCGTTTATTAACGGAGCATTGTATGAGAAGGACTATGACCCAATGTGACAGAAATGGTTGCTGGTCATTCCAGTACATCCGCGGCCAGCGACACTGAAGTATTTTGACGACGCTCCAGTATGTGGTCACCTGGGCTAGACGGAATCAGACGCAGGCACCACCCGCCAGGTTCCTAATAACACGTTAAGCGCTATGGAGCCACTGCAAGGAATGCCTACGATGGAAGCACGCGCTGCAACTACCTCCGTCTGCAGCATCGCCACTCAACCGAACTGGACCGACGTCTTGTAGAAGTTCCGGAAGTCCTCGAACGGGAATCGAAGGATAACAGTCTGCACTGACTACCTCTCCCGCTATGCTCTCACTGAAGCCGTGCCGACCGCCGAAGTTCCGGAAATTCCGAAGCTCCTTGTAGAAAAAACATCCCGTGTGATTATCACTGATCCTACAGCACCAATCACCGACCAGCGAGATACACAGCGGGAGAGTTGGATTGTTACGCCTGTTTGAAAATTAGACCAGTCGGAAAAGTTATTAAAGGGCTACTTGGCCGGTATCGTATCATTCGTTGCTTGTCGGACGTCATAGGGAATCGAGGATTATGATCCCTCACGAAGTAGACAAAAGTGCACAGACGTCGCCCATGTCCTCCTTATGAAGCAATATTATGGTTTAGAGACGCAGATAGACGATGGAAAAGTGAGGATCGACTCAACGACCGCGCAACTTCAACGTGTGCTCATCATAGTGCAGAGGATGCGACAACACGAGCACAAAGAGAGGACCCGCCAGCGGCACCATACAGAGGATCTCTGGTAACATCTCCAGCGTGATGTAGTCGGTACCCACGAGAGCTTCAGGAACACCGGGTCGCTGGTTCTAAGAGAGAAGGAGTAACGCGGAGAACTGGGCTGCATGTACCGTAGCGTCGCTGGCTGGTGCTATGGGTCTGCAGTTCAAACTTGAATACTATCAGTTATGGTTTTTTCATCATTTGTGGAAGGTTTTTGAGTTATCTTACGTTTTAATCCCAGTATATTGCGGTATTTTAAATGTTTGAATACAACTCTCAAATATTCCATGTTTGTATAAATAACTGCAAACTCTGCCGAGGAGTTCAGTTCTGTTGTGGCTGTGCTTTGGTGTCAACAACAAACGTGCCTCCATCTCTAAGTGTTGTACTTCACTTAAGGGCCTGCCTTCGAATTTGGACTTCATTGAGGTTTCGGCATGACAATATTATAGAAACACACTACATCCTTGTGGTGTGCGTACTGTAAGACCCTCGGTACACACATCATCAGATTATTTGACTTGTCGCTCTAGCGAAGTAGGCGAGTGTCAGCAATATGTCTCGTGGTCTTATCGAGGTGTGTTATCTTTTGCTGTTAGGTCAGACAATAGAAATGCCACTTGCAGGCTTAGAGTAGCAGATTGATGGTGACCAACTTTAAACAGAACTTGATTAATTTTCACACACATTTATTAAAATAATAACAAGCATAAAATTAACTTGGTTCTGGATGCTACTTACAATTGACAATCTGAAGTCCCTTTGGTCTTGGTATGTTAATCGTATTCTCACTTATCTCTGATACTTGACATTTCTCTTCACTGCTATGTACAGGAATATGATAATCTTATTAGGCGCAGACTGAAACTTGACTATAGAATGGTGCAGACAAATGCAGACTAATGCAGACAAATGCAGACTAACTAATAGGAGGTGTGTACACTCGTTATAATACCTCGAGCGTTCAGGTATCACTGCGCGAGTGCGATCCGCGAGGAGAAAAGCTTCTACGTTAGCAGCAATCTCATTGGTTCCGTTACATATTAATACGCGGATCGACGGAAGCAGAATTTGGTCCGTCTCTAAGACAGCGCCATCTCGTAGTGCGGAGATGGACGAGTGTTGCGCCTGCGCTGTTGTGCTTAGTGGGGCGCGCTCTAGTGGGAAAGTTGTGTACGCGCTGACTACGCAGAACTGTGTACACAGCAATACTCCTTGACTAATTTACCGTTTAACCTGTAGTTGTCGTTGAGGATATAACTATTCATTTCGACGTTTAGGGTCACACAGAGCATTCGGCCGCTCGCATTTGACAGAGGTCCAGTATCGCTGCGTTTGCGTTCTGTATACGCATAGCAAGCCACGCGCACGATGCATGGGGAAGGGTAACGGTTGCCAGTATTGGCGAATACCTGTGCCTCTCGTTTCGCGTACCCTACTGCCTCTGTTACCCTGCACTCGTCCTGACCTCCCTCATTTATCCTCCCCATGATTCCTACTGGAGGTTCCCCTGCGGTGGAGCAGGCTGGATTTCTCGCCGTGCCCTTCTCAAATACCGCTTACTGATCAGCGATTCATGGGCACAGAGTTGCGAGGTTGTGCTTGCTGTCTTCAGATTTCATCCTTCTCTAATAACCTCGATATCGGTGGAACGTTAAACCCCAATTTTCCTTCTTTCCTTCTAGTTTCAACCCAATGAACATGTTTGCAAAGCAGGATGCTGTTGCTTCTTCCCGGTAAATTCGTGGCAACAAACTGGACGTCCTTACTGTCGCGTCACAAATCGTGTCCATACTGGGCACGTGTAAGGCTAGAGGTGCCGTTTCCACCGGTGTGCGGCTATACCCTAAATGTGTTGCAGTTTTTGCGCAGTCATCCTCTGAAACCCCGAAGCTACCTGTAGATAACTCCCAATATCCCACCTCTCCTAAGTATGGTTAACGAAACAGAAGGAATTTTTTTTTCTTTCTTTTACTGCTGACTACGACATAAATTAAAATAATCGTATAATAACATATTTTACAACGTTTCCACTAAGTAGTGGAAGGCTCAAGTTAATATAAGCTTATTCGCTCACATTTTTCTTGTGTAATTCTATATGTATATGTTTAGATAAGATTTATAGGTTGCACAATTTGGTCGAGTTTGTAAAATTTGGCAATGTTAATAGCTATTATTAGGCAAACTAGGCATCATAAACTTAAAATAACATTAAAACGACACACTAAGATTAATACGTTATATGATACGCATACATGCGTTAGATTAATCAGCTTCCTGTTAGTTTTGTGGCAACCTTTCTGTGATGCTCGACTGCCCTCAACAAGAATTGTGCTTATTGTTCATCCCTGACTGATTCGTTAAACCTTTTTATCAGAGCAATTCTTCTCCCTGCAGTATCACTGACAGAATTCACATGGCTTCTTAGAGAAACGTTACAGTATTCCCTCATACCTGGGTCCCAAACAATCACAGGAAAGTGTTTGCTATATTAGTAACAAAATGGCTCAAGGTCTTTTTCTCAAAAAACTGGTTTTTTACCCTCTGATCGGTTCAATTCCTTTTGCTTTCTAAATTATTAGTCACATTTTCCGGAACAGCCTGAGTAATATGTTCGTCCAATCCTGCGTTTGTTTCTGACACGTCAAAGGTAACTCTTAGCAACTGTGAAGGCACTTTTCTCTTCATCTGCATCTGGGTTCGTGCGAAGAAGCTCTAACACATCCAAATCACTCTTTGGACTTCATCGAGTTACAGTGGCCTCGTGCCAAAAGCGAACGTATATGAAGCGGACAAAATGCGCAACCCGTTTCATTCCTTTCAATTCTCGTCGAGGAATACTGAACTATTCAGTGACAAGACCAATTTTAAGTGCATATATTGCAGAGCTCCTGGAGTCGCGAAACTGCGTCGTTTTTACGTACATGAGTGAGAGTTATAATAACATTGTAATCTTCTCTGGTATAACTTCCGTCTTTTAGGACATTTTGGACGTAGTTAACCGTCTTCATTGGTTGTTCTTCTAGAAAAGCTAGAACGGGACTTTCTTATTCCAACATTGTCGTGTACAACTTCTCATCAAGTGAAGCCCACAGACTTGGAACCCGAATGATCTGGATGTCAGGGCCATTTGGTGGTTAGCCAAAGCACCCTACCAACATTCCTTTCAGTATTAGTTCGTGAGTGCGATGGCAGCAAGCCAATCACAGCAATGTTCGTCCGAACTTACTTTCAATTCTGATAGATCTCCCTTGGATCAGTCCAGTGTTAGATGCTGTAGTACCAAAAGACCACTTTCCAGCCATCTGCTTCGGGGCAACAAGTACGCCAAGCAAATGCTCAAAATCTTTGTTAGTGACCAAAACTGCAAGTCTGTCTTCCAGAGTCTCGGCACTCCTACAGACAACTGAGGGCATCAGTTTACTATCCCAGTGCAAGACCAAATGGAGAGGAGTTTCAGAGAGGGACTCTTCAGTTCTCTTTTTTTTTTTTTTTTTTTTTTTTTTTTTTTTTTTTTTTTTTTTTTTTTTTTTTTTTTTGCCTGGAATCTTCCAGAGTTTGGGGTGCCAGAGCACGTTGGCAACACAGATCGATACCACAGGTATTATCGAGGCCTCCCTGTAAACAGCAACGGCGTATGGGAAGCGCTCCTAAAGACCACGCCTCCCATCTTAGCACAGCAATAGTATCACATGTGAGGTCAATATAGAGTGGGGCACAGAGGCATTGTTTAGGATAGTGGGACATAAAATCTTAGATCCAATATATTTTCGTAACTGGACTAAAGAAAGCATCAAAGTTAAGCAAATCTTTTATGCATTTACGTAATAAATACGTATAAAGTAAATGTGAAATTTCCCATGTGCTAGTTTGATGAGCCTTCTCCAATGCAGTCAAAGAACTCACAGTTATAGCCAGACGAAACGACTTTTGTCTGGTCACAACACTTTGCTGTTTTACTTCTATTGATCGCTCGAGCTTGGTAAATGTTAGTTGCAGATACGGAAATTTTTGAAAAATTGTGGACAAGACTTTTTGCAGTTTCTAAAAATAAAATATTGCTTATCGAATAGAGAGCTGTTCTTGGTTCCAAGTAGACGTGCGTCTCTATTTGAGAGGATTTCATCAAGGACTTGAACGTAACTGTTTCATTGCTGCAGGTGGATACTTGGTCTCTTTGCGACTGGGTGCTGATTATCATGTATATGGGTCTTCCAGTATGTCTTATAGTTTGCAGCAATGCCTTGTTATGTCTGTTTTGTACACTTAGTCCCTACTTCGGAGACTAAAGCCTCGTCTACTCCATTCGTTAACGTACGATCTTCTCTTTGTAACTTACGGAATCCTTTACCTCCTTGTGATACTTAGTCATGTCAATCACATTTTGCCGGAAAATGTTAAATAACTCGACGAGATCAGTTTTCCAAATGCTCTGTTTCAAATGTACTTTATCCGTATTTCTCGATCAGTCTTTATGTAGGTTTTGATAGTCTTCGTACAGCTTCTGTATACCAGCATGGATATTCTCCATCTGAACAGGGATATTTGCTTTCCTCCACACTTCCTGTACTGGTGGATTTAGAAGCACTCGAAATTGTTTCTTTTATTTCCTTCTGATGGCAAATAAAAGCTAAAACTACTTGTTTGTTTGACGGGACCGGGCTCCAAGAAACTTACCACTAGGCACCTCTCTAGCAGCCATGTTCCTCTTTTCAGTCCCGTTTTAAAGTTCAATTACCTGCAAAAGATGAAAGAAATACATGAGAGCCCCGTTTGTGCAAAGCAGTGCAGTATTAGAAATTTCACTAGTTTGAGACAAAAGTATTCAAAATATTATCCAATCTTCTTGAAATTTGGCATTTAGGTCTTTTACATCACTGAGACTCGTGGGGTAAACAATGTCATATGAAAACCGCACCATTGGAAAAAGGAAATGGCCACATATCTTTTGAAAAAACTGTCTTTATACAGTATAATCTCTCGTTTATGTTGGGATAATCTCCTGTCAAACTTAGGTTATGTGATGATGGCCTAGAAACCTGAAACCTGGTTCACAAAGAAATATAAAATAAATATTATTGTGCAACATTAATACTGTGTATTTCAACTGTTAATACAGAGGGGTCCAGAGAAATGTATACGCTCTTCTATACTTACTATCTTTGCAACAAAATTACATATCGTTGCGATTTTGAGCGGTAGCGTAGTCCATTGTTTTCTCAATAGATCTTGGAGCGCAGGTGGCAGTGTAAGTAGGATGTTTAGGTTTTTTTATTGGTAACGCCGCCGTCACGTAGCGCTCTGTATGAAAATCACTGGCTGTGCCGTGTGCAGTCTGTGGCTGGTTTGCATTGTTGTCTGCCATTGTAGTGTTGGGCAGCGGCAGATGGATGCTAACAGCGCGTAGCGTTGCGCAGTTGGAGGTGCGCCGCCAGCAGTGGTGGATGTGGGGAGAGAGATGGCGGAGTTTTGTAATTTGTAAGACTGCATGTCATGAACTGCTATATATATTATGACTATTAAGGTAAACACATTGTTTGTTCTGTATTAAAATCTTTCATTTGCTAACTATTCCTATCAGTCGTTAGTGCCTTCAATAGTTTGAATCTTTTATTTAGCTGGCAGTAGTGGCGCTCGCTGTATTGCAGTAACTTGAGTAACGAAGATTTTTGTGAGGTAAATGATTTGTGAAACGTATAGGTTAATGTTAGTCAGGGCCATTCTTTCGTAGGGATTTTTGGAAGTCACATTGCGTTGCGCTAAAAATAATGTGTGTCAGTTTAAGCACAGTCGTGTATAATTTTTCTAAGGGGACGTTTCAGCAGTTGAGGCGTGAGTGAAGCGAGGTCGTCGCCTGAGCAACGCGAGGCCGTACTGGAAGTAGGGAAACTTGATGGAGGTGCAACAGCAGTGACGTAATATGTACGAAACTCAGCCACCAACACGTACAACAATTTTCGCTGTCGGGCTACATTTGGTGCCGACGGTATTGTAGGGGAAAGATGTTGCCGATCAAAAACATCAACGAGGCCAGCTTATAGCGCTGCTGTGTTGCATCATTTTACTAGGTCACCTCAATAATCAGTGCGAGTGAAAGCAGGATAAACTGACCAAGCGTACCATGAATTCTGAAGGCTGCAAAGTGGAAAGTGTAGAATCCAAGATGTTTGCTCGCTATGAAGGAGGACGATCCGGATCGAAGGATGGAGTACTTCGCTAGGACGAACAGTTTGCAGGGATGGCTATCTGGTCTGACGAGACGCACTTCAAACTGAACGGTACTGTAAACCGCCACAACAGCGTGTACTGGGCTCCTGAAAATCCTCACGTTCACGTGGACACACTTGTAAATGTACCAGTTGTTGATGTGTGGTGTGGTCTATCGTCGTGAAATTTGATTGACTCATGCCTCTTTCGTGTACCGTAACTGATGAGGAGTAACTTCATAAAGTCAGCACCCTCAGTTTCAGAAAGTCTCTTGTATTGCTAGGATAAGACGTTAAAGCACGCTCCTGCAAGATGTGTAGCACAGCGTGGGTTGCCACACCGCGTCTGTGAGGTGAAAATGTGTGTGAAATGTTATGGGATTGCTAAAGTCGACAGCCCCTAAGCTTACACACTACTTAACCTAAATTATCCTAAGGACAAACACACACGCCTCTGCCCAAGGGAGAACTCGTACCTCCGCCGGGACCAGCCGCACAGTCCATGACTGCAACGCCTTGGACCGCTCGGCTAACCCCGCGCGGCTCTGCGAGGTGAGTCACGCACTTGCTGCATGTGCACGCTCACACTCAACGCATGTTCCATAGTTTATGTGGCTTCTGTTCGCTCACCTTCACGTACGTTGGCCATTCCTGGCATATAACAAATGCTTCATCAAGAAGCCGTGAAATAGTTTTTATTATTTTTCAATGTTACTGCTTATCTGGAATTTAGGCTGTCCAATGCTGCACATGGTATACAATGGTAAATGGGAAGCCCTGAGTTGTCCAGGATCTTTTTAGGCTCACGTAACAACGTTTATTGATATGTAAGAAAATTAGTATAGCTTCTAAACAGACCTCGATCGCATACATAGCTGGGTGTCGATCTTACTACTTAGCCTATGGTGGACCTCTGTTATGCAGTTTATAAAGGGTGTTTCAGAAGTGATGGTCAGTAATTCACACATGGAAAGTAGGGGCCAAAACAGCTAAAACTCTCCAATAAACATGGGTCCGTAGATCAACCGTTCCCTGGGTACCGCATTAATTCGAGTTGGAAACCAACTGTACACGCTGCTGAATACCGCTGTATTTACGTAGGTATCTCAAAATTGGGGATCGACTACCTGTTTGTTTATGTACTTACCTTTCCCCCTCTGTGTACTGTGCTGTACCGGCCTCTCATGTATAGCAGAGCGAATGGCAGTGTCCTAGAGGCCGCACGATTGTAAGAAGCTTTACATCTCCGCCGGCAGCCCAACAGGTGTACATTTAGCCGGTTACAACAGTGCCTTAGAGAAACCGGGAATTTCGCACACACGTACGAGAAGGTCGACCCAGATCCATAACGCCCGATTCTGAGGAAACCGTGTTATGCATTGTACACGAAAGCCCGAGTACTTCTACAAGAAGGTTTCCTATTCAATAGCGTGTCCTGTCTCATAGCAGTGTGTGGCGGCTTTTTTCATCGGCAAGTTCTCTATCCATATCATCTCCAGCGAGTGCAAGCTCTCAACAACGCAGACATCCCTCCTAGAGAGAATTTCTGCCAATGAGTGGAATGGCAGTGTACCGCTAAAGACCCTGTTTGTAAGCAGTATTCTGTTTGCGGACGAGACTGGATTTACCCGTGACTGTATTTTTAACTACCATAACTGTCACAGTTGGGTCGATGTCAATCCTAATGCAAGGCGCGTATCACGGTATAAGCAGCGTTAATCGTCGAACGAATGGGCAGGACAGCTCGGAGACCGCATCATTGGACCACACTTCCTACTACGGAGACTAACCGGACAGCAGTACATGTTGCTCCTGCAGAATGCACTTCCTGGTGTACATGATGATGTCCCAAACAATGGTTCAAATGGCTCTGAGCACTATGGGACTTAACTTCTGAGGTCACCAGCCCCCTACAACTTAGAACTGCTTAAACCTAACTAACCTAAGAACATCACAAGCACCCATGCCCGAGGCAGGATTCGAACCTGCGACGGTAGTGGTAGCGCGGTTCTAGACTGTAGCGCCTAGAACCGCTCGGCCATTCTGGCCGGCAATGATGTCCCACTGAACCAACTCCTCAACATGTGGTTATAGCGTGACGGAGCTCCAGCACATTTTTATGTGGTGTGGACTGGTCGGTTTTTTAGGTTAGAAGGCCTCGGGACAGTACGGGGTCGCTCAATCTCAAAGGGTGCATGGCAAATACAGGACGTGCTTGGATCAAGGAACAGTCGGAATTGTAGTTGTAAATTGTTGTAGTTGTGCTGGGAAAGTCCCTGAGCTTCAAGCGCTAATAGATAGCACAGAAGCTGAAATCTTTATAGGTACAGAAAGCTGGCTAAAGCCTGAAATAAGTCGTGCAGAAATTTTTATGAAGTCTCAAACGGTGTTCAGGAAAGATAGATTAGGCAGAATTGGTGGCGGAGTGTTTGTGTCTGTCAGTAGAGGTTTATCTTGTAGTGAAGTCGAAGTAGATACTCCGTTCGAATTGGTATGGGTGGAGGTTATACGTAACAGCCGAACTAAGTTAATAATTGTCTCCTTCTATCGACCCCCAGACTCCGATGATATAATTGCTGAACAGTTCAGAGAAAATTTGAGTCTCGTAACAAATAAATACCCCACTCATATGGTTATAGTTCGTGGGGACTTCAACCTTCCCTCGATATGTTGGCAAAAATACTTCTTCAAAACCGGTGGTAGGCAGAAAACATCTTCCGAGATCGTCCTAAATGCTTTCTCCGAAAATTATTTCGAGCAGTTAGTCCACGAACCCACGCAAATTGCAAATGGTTGCGAAAACACGCTTGACCTCTTAGCCACAAACAATCCAGAGCTAACAGAGAGCATCATGACTGATACAGGGATTAGTGATCACAAGGTCGTTGTAGCTAGGCTCAATACCGTTTCTTCCAAATCCACCAGAAACAAACGCAAAATAATTTTATTTAAAAAAGCGGACAAAGTGTCGCTAGAAGCCTTCCTAAGAGACAATCTCTATTCCTTCCGAACTGATTATGCAAATGTAGACGAGATGTGGCTCAAATTCAAAGATATAGTAGCAACAGCAATTGAGAGATTCATACCTCATAAGAGATGGAACTGATCCCCCATGATACACAAAACAGGTCCGAACGCTGTTGCAGAGGCAACGGAAAAAGCATACGAAGTTCAGAAAAACGCGAAATCCCAAAGATTGGCTAAAATTTACAGACGCGCGAAATTTGGCACGGGCTTCAATGCGAAATGCCTTTAATAGGTTCCACAACGAAATATTTTCTCGAAATTTGGTAGAAAATGCGAAGAAATTCTGGTCGTATGTAAAGTACACAAGCGGCAAGTCGCAATCAATACCTTCGCTGTGCACTGACGATGGTACTGTTACCGACGACTGTGCCGCTAAAGCAGAGTTATTGAAAGCAGTTTTCCGAAATTCCTTCACCAGGGAAGACGAATGGAACATTCCAGAGTTTGAAACACGAACAGCTGCTAGCATGAGTTTCTTAGAAGTAGATGCCTCAGGTATTGCGAAGCAACTCAAATCGCTCACCGATAGATCTGTACCTACAGATTGCAAAATCGCGCAGGTCCCACCAGTGTTTAAAAAGGGTAGTAGGAGTAATCCATCGAACCTATATCATTGACGTCGGTTTGCAGTAGGGTTTTGGAGCATATACTGTATTCAAACATTATGAATCACCTCGAAAGGAACGATCTATTGAAATGTAATCAGCATGGTTTCAGAAAATATCATTCTTGTGCAACGCAGCTAGATCTTTATTCGCGCAAAGTAATGGCCGCTATCGACAGGGGATCTCAAGTTCTTTCCGTATTTCTGGATTTCTGGAGAGCTTTTGACACCGTTCCTCACAAGCGACTTCTAATCAATCTGCGGGTCTATGGGGTATCGTCTCAGTTGTGCAACTGGATTCGTGATTTCCTGTCAGGAAGGCCGCAGTTCGTAGTAATAGACGGCAAATCATCGAGTAAAACTGAAGTGATATCAGGTGTTCCCCAGGGAAGCGTCCTGGGACCTCTGCTGTTTCTGATCTACACTCCTGGAAATTGAAATAAGAACACCGTGAATTCATTGTCCCAGGAAGGGGAAACTTTATTGACACATTCCTGGGGTCAGATACATCACATGATCACACTGGCAGAATCACAGGCACATAGACACAGGCAACAGAGCATGCACAATGTCGGCACTAGTACAGTGTATATCCACCTTTCGCAGCAATGCAGGCTGCTATTCTCCCATGGAGACGATCGTAGAGATGCTGGATGTAGTCCTGTGGAACGGCTTGCCATGCCATTTCCACCTGGCGCCTCAGTTGGACCAGCGTTCGTGCTGGATGTGCAGACCGCGTGAGACGACGCTTCATCCAGTCCCAAACATGCTCAATGGGGGACACATCCGGAGATCTTGCTGGCCAGGATAGTTGACTTACACCTTCTAGAGCACGTTGGGTGGCACGGGATACATGCGGACATGCATTGTCCTGTTGGAACAGCAAGTTCCCTTGCCGGTCTAGGAATGGTAGAACGATGGGTTCGATGACGGTTTGGATGTACCATGCACTATTCAGTGTCCCCTCGACGATCACCAGAGGTATACGGCCAGTGTAGGAGATCGCTCCCCACACCATGATGCCGGGTGTTGGCCCTGTGTGCCTCGGTCGTATGCAGTCCTGATTGTAGCGCTCACCAGCACGGCGCCAAACACGCATACGACCATCATTGGCACCAAGGCAGAAGCGACTCTCATCGCTGAAGACGACACGTCTCCATTCGTCCCTCCATTCACGCCTGTCGCGACACCACTGGAGGCGGGCTGCACGATGTTGGGGCGTGAGCGGCAGAAGGCCTAACTGTGTGCGGGACCGTTGCCCAGCTTCATGGAGACGGTTGCGAATGGTCCTCGCCGATACCCCAGGAGCAACATTGTCCCTAATTTGCTGGGAAGTGGCGGTGCGGTCCCCTACGGCACTGCGTAGGGTCATACGGTCTTGGCGTGCATCCGTGCGTCGCTGCGGTCCGGTCCCAGGTCGACGGGCACGTGCACCTTCCGCCGACCACTGGCGACAACATCGATGTACTGTGGAGACCTCACGCCCCACGTATTAAGCAGTTCGGCGGTACGTCCACCCGGCCTCCCGGATGCCCACTATACGCCCTCGCTCAAAGTCCGTCAACTGCACATACGGTTCACGTCCACGTTGTCGCGGCATGCTACCAGTGTTAAAGACTGCGATGGAGCTCCGTATGCCACGGCAAACTGGCTGACACTGACGGCGGCGGTGCACAAATGCTGCGCAGCTAGCGCCATTCGACGGCCAACACCTTGGTTCCTGGTGTGTTCGCTGTGCCGTGCGTGTGATCATTGCTTGTACAGCCCTCTCGCAGTGTCCGGAGCAAATATGGTGGGTCTGACACACCGGTGTCAATGTGTTCTTTTTTCCATTTCCTGGCGTGTATATAAATGACCTGGGTGACAATCTGAGCAGTTCTCTTAGGTTGTTCGCAGATGATGCTGTTATGTACCATCTAGTAAGGTCATCCAAAGACCAGTATCAGTTGCAAAGCGATTTACAAAAGATTGCTGTATGGTGTGGCAGGTGGCAGTTGACGCTAAATAACGAAAAGTGTGAGGTGATCCACATGAGTTACAAAAGAAATCCGTTGGAATTCTATTACTCGATAAATAGTACAGCTCTCAGGGATGTCAGTTCGCCTAAGTACCTGGGTGTTAAAATTACGAACAACATCAGTTGGAAAGACCTCATATTGTGGGGAAGGCGATCCAAACGTTGCGTTCCATTGGCAGGACACTTAGAAGATGCAACAAGTCCACTAAAGAGACAGCTTACACTACACTCGTTCGTCCTCTGTTAGAATATTGCTGCGCGGTGGGGTTCCTTACCAGGTGGGATTGACGGAGGACATCGAAAGGGTGCAAAAAAGGGCAGCCAGTTTTGTTTTATCACGTAATAGGGGAGAGAGTGTGGCAGATATGATACGCGAGTTGGGATGGAAGTCATTAAAGCAAAGACGTTTTTCGTCGCGGCGAGATCTATTTACAAAATTTCAGTTACTAACTTTCTCTTCCGAATGCGAAAACATTTTGTTGAGCCTAACATACATAGGTAGGAATGATCATCAAAATAAAATAAGAGAAATCAGAGAACAGAAAGGTTTAGGTGTTCGTTTTTCTCGTGCGCTGTTCGGGAGGGGAATGGTAGGGAGATAGTATGATTGTGGTTCGATTAACCCTCTGCCAAGCACTTAAATGTGAATTGCAGAGTTATCATGTAGATGTAGATTTACGAGTGAGCCGGCTTTTAACTCGGACGTATGGTCAACATTGGAGCAGGGCCTGTGCCACGGTCTCATACCTCTCCAAATTTAAATCCCATGGGTTGCTGTGTGTGAGGTGACAGCAAAAGCTTGGTCTTTGCTACCGAGGTCAGCTCTCTTGAGGAATTGCGCTCGCGGACTGAAGTAGCCTTCCAGCATTTACAGAACTCCCCTGGAGTGCCTCAGAGGATTCGCAACTCATTTCAGAGACGAAGTTCAATGTTGCGTTCAGACAAATGGGCAACATTTCGAACACCTAAATTAACGTTTGGAGATGCCATGTGTTCCTAGACACTGATGAACAGCTACAGAAAATGTGTTGTATCTCAACAACGGATAATTTGTGAACCATGTATATTGAAGCTTTTTAGTTACTTTTAGCCTGTACCTTGCATGTGTGAATTATTTACCATCACTTCTGAAACATGTTGTATGGAGAAACAAGTTTTAACTTAACCTTGAATTTCTTGAAAGTTCACTTTTCTGATATTCAGGTACACATTGGTTAAAAACTATTCAAGATAGGGGGCTGAAATGTTGTATACTGTCTTAAAACACAAAATCAAAAAGTGCACTATTTTTATAACTTAAATTTGAATATTATAGACTTTTTAAAGGACCACTGAGAGATAATTACTGAAATGTACGATAATGATTAGTAAAAACGTTTTTGGATCATAATTTCTGTTAGCAACATGTTTTAAAATACTACTTTAAAAATAACGGTGTAAAGAATTTCCAGAAAAAAATCAAGTTTCTACTTCGGTTTTATTTCGAGATATGTGTAGCCATCTGTACACAAATAATTAATATACTTTCCTACACTTACAATAATAAATACAATTAAGAAAGAAATGAGATCATGCATCAGAATGTTCCCAAATGATCTGTTAAGAGATGGTAAGCGTTACCTGGGCTTGCAACTCTTATCCTTTGAGCTACACTATTTAGAAAACTGACAAATTTTTCACGGTCTTCCCTTCAGTCGACGAACCAGTCTACTTAGCTACAAAACTACACCTCTCCTGCTGGGCAGTCTCGTCCGCGACGAAGCCCTATCACCAGGCTCGTATTTAGGTAGGCGCAACATGGGCAGCTGCACAGGGTGGCAAAGTTTTGGGGTAGCGAAAACTTGCCGTAGAAAACTTTTGTTTAGTTATAATTTGAATGTTCATTGCATGAGCATTCAGGTGTTCAGTAATTTACTGCAGGGTGTTGACAAATATTCGTACGTTTTGTTAGACTCGTATTTTACTGCTGGTCCAGCGGTATAACGTCGTCCACGCTACGGCATCGCCGCGTCCCGGTCAAACAGCGGGAGGTCGCACGGGCGAGTGTGCGAAACGTGGCAGCAGAAACAGAAAGACTGGCGAAACTGATGCATGCAAATGTATTTTTGTGCGACATACGGCACTGTCATTATGAAAGTGTGATGGAAAAGGCGGCAACAATGAAGAAAAGTGAAGCAAGTGTATATCAAACAGACGTTTTCTTTGTTTATAAGTAAAAACGCAGTTGCACGATATAGTAACAGATGAATATTGTAGAGTACAATACAATTCAGTTACAATAACAATATGCTTCCACAAACCAATGCTGTCATTCACGTGCAATTTAAATTACAAATACGCCTCTTTGACAACAGCTTCTGCAGTATCGACAGGCCTGAAAAACACTCATCTGTCTCGAGCGAGAAGAGACAAGGCACTTTCCACCACACTATGGCCCCTGCATATTTGATTACTGAAAATCGCTTTCCAAGTATCTTCCAAGGTTGTTGATTTGGGAACCGGCCGATGTGGCCGTGCGGTTCTAGGCGCTTCAGTCTGGAACCGCGTGACCGTTACGGTCGCAGGTTCGAATCCTGCCTCGGGCATGGATGTGTGTGATGTCCTCAGGTTAGTTAGGTTTAAGTAGTTCTAAGTTCTAGGGGACTGATGACCACAGATGTTAAGCCCGATAGTGCTCAGAGCCATTTGAACCATTTGTTGATTTGGGGAAAGGGATCAAAAGACAGGTTCGTCATTTAAACTCTTCGTCACCCGTCAGCACATGAGGGACTGGCAGATTTATGTCCGGCAAAGATTTCAGAGAGAGAACACACTTTTCTCGTATGAATTCGCGGAAAAATGCAAAGTTTTCAACACCTCTGCTGTCAGAGTGTCTACCTTGGCTGCCCACGTCGGTAAGCGCGAACAACAACTGCAAGCAGGACAGATGAAAACAAGCTTCTGTAACAAAAATAATTTGAACCACTGTTTTCTAGAAACTTCATTCTAACATGCTGCTAGTGCACTTAGGAAACTTCCACCGTTCCGTCAATCCCACCTCAATTTTCTCCCAGATTTCCTCTGCCGGTTGAGGTGGTTGAAAACGTTGCACTGTTCTTGACTATTTGACTACGCTGGAGACAGTCGTATTGGCCAGTATGGTGTGGATCACCAGTGTCCAGATATCTGGAACGTAATGTACTATTTGCTAGCGATAAATGCATCATGTGGAATAAAGTAATACGCGTGTGGCTTGAGCAAAATGAAAGAATCTACGAGACTCCTACAGCAAATACCTGGAATTCATAAAGAGGGGCACAAGTTCGGCCAAGAAGTATTAGAATTGGCCACAGGCAGGTCATCTGGAGTTTCTTCCTAACACACTGTCGCCACGTCATACATCATCAACCGTTGCTGAGTCAGAGGAACTATTTCCTGAAGATCAGAATTTAGAGGAAGAAGCACAACTGAATCCGTAAAGTCAGTTCATCCGACGAAAAAGCCGAAATGAAAAGAAATAAATGGAGATGTAGCTGCAATCACAAATTCTCTACACACCAGAGACAGTAACAGGAGAGGGGAGCGCGAGATTCCGTACGTCAACTTATTTTTGATTTCTGCACACTCGTTCAAGACTTTCGCAGCTCGAAAAAAAAAACTCATTTAAAAATGCAGCAGGCATAAGTTTTAGAGAGACGGAACTCGCGACATTAGACGACGAATCACCGCCACATCTATCCCCCGCAGTCGTTGCTTCAACCAGGTCAGTGGTGCCACAGTGTAGTGCTCGTACTATACCATAAAATTAAGTCACCGTTGCAACTTTGGAACCAGGGAAATCTTCCTATGAGTTTTTAGCGCTAGAGAAATGTATGAGAAGGGAAGAATTTGTTTCAGTGTCGACGAATATCCATAGCTCACACTTGTTTGTACACACTGTTTCTTTACAGTATTTTTCAGTTTATACTTTGTACTCACACAGTTCCATGTTTCACGGTTATTGCTATTTTTGAAGATATGTAGTGAGAGTAAATAATAAAATATAGTAAATGGTTTCCATCATAAATCACTTTCTATCATATATACTGTCCTACCAAGCAGCGACAGAAGAATCAATTAATATCATAAATAATGTGCTTGCCTCAAACAAATTGACGAATCTTTCCACTGAACCTATGGGCTTTCCCTAGTTCGTTTTAATTTTTGGATATTTTCGATTAAATGAGCTTCTGTAACGTTTCCGATTGTTCGCGAGACGTCGTACACAAGTAACATTTCATGTTGTTGTCAACTTAAAATTAAAGTATTAACAGATCATACATTTGATATAACCAAAGTACAGTGGACTCCCGTTTATCTGGCTCGTGACTATCCGGCCTCCCGGCCATCCGACCCACTTAATTAACATCACAACAAGCACCCCACCTTCAGGCCACACGTGGCCCATCGGGCCATCCGACCACCGTGTCAGCCTCAGGTGACGGTGAGGATAGGACAGGCGTGTGGTCAGCGCACCGCTCTCCCGGTCGCTATGATGGTTTTCTTTGACCGGAGCCGCTACTATTCGGTCGGGTAGCTCCTCAATTGGCATCACGAGGCTGGGTGCACCCCGAAAAAATGGCAACCGCCCATGGCGGCCCGGATGGTCGCCCATCCATGGGCCGGCCACGCCCGACAGCGCTTAACTTCGGTGATCTGACGGGAACCGGTGTATCCACTGTGGCAAGGCCGTTGCCCAGAATCGCAATCATACTTCGTAATAAAATGACGACTAGAAAGCAGGAGCTGGCTACAATGCTGCGTGGCCTTACAGTAGGGTTTGTATATCTTTGGTGCTTCTAACACATCTGGAGTCACAATTATAATATTGAACAACTAATGAGAGCCACTGTTCAACAAACGGTTCTTAGAAGCGCTCACAAACAACAATCTTGGCAGGCCTGTGTTCTTTTTTTCTTCAGTTCCACATCACAATCCCAACGTCGGTGCATTGTTAAACTGTTATTTTGTGCGATCATTTGTGGTTTGACTAATGAGTCCGAAATGTGTGGTAAACGATGAAAACTTGTAGTGATTATGGAACTCAGAAAATTTTAATAAAACTGGGCTTTGGTGTAAAAAGGATGGTTTTAATGGTAATGCTGGGGCCGGAAGAGAAAATTTATAAAACTTCGGCCTGTCCGGTTTTCATTTTTCTTTTTTTCCCACCTCGACCTTCTGCGTCATTAGGTCGGATAGTGGGGAGCCTCTGTTCAGTTTCTAACATTCTGCATCGTAGTTTTTTTTCTATAGTTCATCGTAGCGGTATGGTTGGACGATCTGGGTTAAGTGGTGATGCATATCCAGAGAAACCTGAAGAAAAAGACAGAGGGACAATAAACTTTTTACAGAAAATACCGTAACTGCACTCATATTTTAGTTGTGAAAGTGATAGTGAACCTGTGGCTCTGAACCTTCGGCTGAAGATGCGGATCAGAACAATAACAATGAACAGTGTAGCTCTGTAAGTGCAGACGAAATTTGAGGGGAATTCTAAAAGGTAAAGAGAATGCAGAAGCTCTAACTTTCGGAGTTCAAGAAGGATGTCAAGAATCTATACACTCGATGGCAGTGGGTTTTCCTGTTCCCAGGCCCATTTTATTGGGAAAACAATGACCAGACACTAGATTATTTGGTTAAAATGGTATTAATCGAAAAAAAGTGCTGAATTTTGTGTCATCAAGAAGATATGCCAACGATGTCAGCGATTTCGCAGCAAAAAATTGCTCCAGAAAATTTTGGTGAATGGGAAAGTTATCAGCCGAGGAGAACTTGTATATTGTCCTGGCCCAGGATCGCCGCTGGGCGCATGCTGTGAACTACTCGGTGGCGCACCTCAGTTTGCAACACCGTGTCGCAGCGATGGAGCCGCGCTGGAGCGCCAATACCTCGACGTGGAACAAAGTTCTACCTCTCCCACAGGGCGCTTCCTTAACTTGAAAAACAGGGGAAACGAGATGAACTGAATTGGCAGACGGTTGCTCACCCAGCACGAACATGAAGTTATATATACTGGATAAATGTGCTAAAACGAGTTGTTTCTGCCTCTAGGGTATAGTATTTTGTGGAGACAAAGATGTGTTTGGCTCTGTGAAAAATGGAAATTTCATTATATGTTAGGAATTAACTGTAGAGTGTGATTCATTTTTGTCTGACTTTATTACAAGGTATGATAAACGACGAAAAGGAGTTATTTCATACTTGTTAGCAGGAACTTACGAATATTTAATACGTATGTCTTATAGGGAGGTCAATGACCCAAAAACTTTTAAATATTTTTCAGTCATAGCAGATTCTACACTACCTATACTCCACAGTAGCCAGTTATATACAATAATGAGGTACATAAATGAAGATGGGCTCAGAGTTGAAAGATTCCTGTGTTTTATGAAAATGCAGATCACATTGTAGAGAAGCTTTCTGAAGCAGTTTTGAATTCTTTACAACTACACGGACTGAAATTTGACAACTGTAGAGATCAGTCATATGACAACGAAGCCAATACTTCTGGTGGACATTTAGACTTCCAAGCAAGGCTCAAGGACCGAAACTCTCTAACTTTAATCATTCGCTGAATCTAGTTGGCTCACGGGCTGCACAATACTGCACAGCATAGCTGTAATATAGTTTTCTGAATTATATTAAGTTATTTATATACAGGCTGATGGAACATATTGGAAACATATTTTGATTCTGCGACTATGGCACTGAATCACTGTCTACAATACGAAGGTGTGCACGTGATAATGCTTCTAAGAGTTTGAACGCAAATTAGAAAGCTGTGTTTTCACCATTAACAACAATTTCAGGAAATGAGAGGTGCAGTTAGATGTGGAGCCGAAGGTCTTTAAGTTAAGTACTTCTGTGACAGCTTTCATGACATCATGACATTCTGCAACAGTTTGGTAAGGAAGTGAAAAAATTTTAAAGTGAAGTTGTAGACATTTCCACTTCCACTGAAATGTATTACTCTCTTGCAATGTTTATAGCTGAGCTTCAGACATCTTTTCAATTTACAAGGCTGCAGCCGAAAAGAAACTTACAGAGCTCAGGAATTCAGAACCAGTTCCATCTATTTCAGGTGCTGAGAATCAAAAACGGAAACGTCAAATTAAATAGAAGAAATTCTTTGATGAATCACGTGACTCAGAGGATGAACACAAATGTCCTGAAGAAGATACGGGATCAGATTGCGTTGAGATCCGGAGCAGAATGAAAAACGTCATATTCTGCGGTTATACAAACAATCCAAGATAAGTTAAAGATAAGTTACAGAAGAGAGTTACTGTCTACAGAGAATTTTCAATTGTCTCAAATATCACTGATCTGAAAGCTGTTCGAATTTATGATGCTGCACAGAAACCTGGAGCCATTTATAATTCTGACCCAGATAGCAACTTTGGTGAAGAATGTATACATTTTAAAAGCTATCTGTTTTCTATGAATAAAGAAAATGGTGACATGTTTTCCTCTCTTCCATTTCCCTCTGGAATGTCGGTTTGGAAAAAATGATGTCTATCCAAATGTTTACGCAGCGCTCAAGAGTTACAGCTGTACCCCAACGAGAAACTGTTGGGCTGAAAGGTCACTTCCAGTTTTAAGACGGATTTAGAACTGCCTGCGAACAGCAGAAAGTTAGGACTGACTGGTGAATCTTGTAGTAGTAGCCAAAGAATCAGGCATGACAGTCTGGATTTTCAGCAAGTGATAAATCAATTCGTAAATACAAGAGAGAGAAGGACGTCATTTCTCTAATATTTTGGAAAAGACAGGTAAATTATATTGTATAATGTATTCATTTTTATTTATTTATTTCCACGTAGGACCAAATTGAGGAGCATATCTCCAAGGTCATGGAACGTGACATTGCATGAAATTACAACATAAAAGTAATAACAGATAAAAATAAATGTTCATGAACCTGAAAAGAGTCAGTCCACAAGTTTAAGTAAACGCTATCAGCAATACAATAAGAATCAGCTTAATTTTTCAAGGAACTCCTCGACGTAACACAAGGTTCAAAATGGCTCTGAGCACTGAGGTCATCAGTCCCCTACAACTTAGAACTACTTAAACCTAACTAACCTAAGGACGTCACACACATCCATGCCCGAGGCAGGATTCGAACCTGCGACCGTAGCTATCCAGACTGTAGCGCCTAGAACCACTCGGCCACACCGGCCGGCGGAATACAAGGAGTGACCCATAAGGAAACTCTTCAGTTTCGATTTTAAAACGCGCAGATTACTGCTAAGATTTTTGAATTCAAGTGGCAGCTTATTGACAATGGATGCAGCATAATACTGCACACCGTTTTGCACAAGAGTTACGGAAGTCCGATCCAAATGGAGGTTTGATTTCTGCCGAGTATTAACCGAGTGAACGCTGCTTACTCTTGTGAATAAACTAATATTGGTAACAAGAAACGACAATAAGAAATATACATATTGAGAGGCCAATGTCAAAATACCCAGACTCGTGAACAGAGGTGGACAAGAGGTTCGTGAACTCACACCACTTATTGCCTGAAGCAAAAATATCCTTGTAGAATGGGAAGAGTTACCCCAAAACATAATACCATATGACATAAGCGAATGAAAATAAGCAAAGTAGTCTAATTTTCGTGTCGAAGTATCACTCACTTTTGATACCGTTAGAATAGTAAAAATGGCAGTATTAAGTCTTTGAACAAGATCCTGAACGTGGGCTTTCCGCAACAGCTTACTATCTATCTGAACACCTAGAAATTTGAACTGTTCAGTTTCACTAATCATTTGCCCGTTCCGTGAAATTAAAACGTCAGGTTTTGTTGAATTGTGTGCTAGAAACTGAGTCTTACTGTTATTTAACGTTAGTTTATTTTCTACAAGCCATGAACTGAGGTCATGTACTGCACTATTTGAAACCGAGCCAATGTTGCATACAACATCCTCTATTACCAAGCTAGTGTCATCAGCAAACAGAAACATTTTGGAGTTACTCGTAATACTAGAGGGCATACTATTTATATAAATAAGGAACAGAAGTGGCCTCAACACTGATCCCTGGAGCACCCCCACTTGACAGTACCCCACTCAGATCCCACATCAAAACCTTTACCAACATAGTGAATAACGACCTTTTGCTGCCTGTTACTAAAGTAAGAGGTGAACCAATTGTGAGCTACTCCCCGTATTTCGCAATGGTCCAACTTCTGGAGCAATATTTTGTGATCAACACAATCAAATGCCTTAGTTAAATAAAAAAATACGCCAAGCGTTCGAAACTGTTTGTGTAGCCCATCCAGTACCTGACAGAGAAAAGAGAATATAGCATTTTCAGGTGTTAAACGACTTCTAAAGCCGAACTGTACATTTGATAGCAAATCGTATATTATATATAATGATCAATTATCCTTAAATACACAGCCTTTTCAATAACTTTTGCAAACACTGATGGCATAAAAATAGGTCTACAACTATCTCTATTATCCCTTTCTCCCTTTTTATAAAGCAGCTTTACTATGAGTAGTTTAATCGCTCAGGAAACTGACCATTCCTAAAGGAAAAATTACAAATATGGCTAAATACAGGGCTAATATGTGCAGCACAGTACTTAAATATTCTGCTAGACACTCCATCATAACCATGACAGTCCTTAGTCTTCAGTGATTTAATTATTGACTCAATTTCTCTCTTGTCTGTATCACAAAGGAGTATTTCTGACATCAATCTCGGAAAGTCATTTGCCAAGAAAGTTATATGATTTCCTGTAGAAACTAAATTTTTATTTAATTCACCAGCAATGCTCAGAAAATGATTGTTAAATACTGTATATCTGATTTATCAATAACAAAAGTATTTTTACTGTGAACTGACTTTATATCGTCGACCTTGTGCTGCTGACCAGACACTTCCTTCACAACTGACCATATGGGTTTAATTTTATCCTGTGAATTAGCTATTCTATTTGCGTACCATATACTTTTTGCCTTGCTAATGACATTTTTAAGCACCTTGCAATACTGTTTGTAATTGGCTACTGTAGCTTGATTGTGACTACTTCTAACATTTTGATTTAATTCCCGCTTTGTTCTACATGATATCCTTATCCCAATAGTCAGCCACCCACGCTGTCCATTACTGCTAGTACTCCGTTTAGAATGTTGTAATGGAAAGCAACTCTCAAAGAGTATGAGAAATGTGTTATGGAAAGCATTGTATTTATCATCTATGTTATCGGTACTATAAACATCCTGCCACTCTTGTTCCTTGAGAAGTTTAAAAAACTCTCTCTTGCTGTTGGATTAACTTTCCTACATAGTTTGTAATTAAATATGACATTGGTTTGAGTACAAAAGCCTTTTTAGTGCTAAAATTTGTGCATCATGGTCTTAAAGGCCATTCACACTTTTACTAACAGAATGCCCATCTAGTAATGAAGGATGAATAAAAATATTGTCTTTGACTGTGTTACTGTTCCCCTGCACCCTAGTTGGAAAAAACACAGTTTGCATCAGATCATATGAATTTAAGAGATCTATCAACATCCTTTTTCTTGGACAATCACATACAAAATTAATATTGGAGTCACCACATATAACTACTTTCTGGTACTTCCTACAAAGTGAATCAAGAACCTTCTCTAACTTGAGCAGAAAAGCTCTGAAGTCAGAGTTAGGGGACCTATAAACAACAACAATTAGAAGTTTAGTTTCATTAAATTCAACTGATGCTGCACAACTTTCAAATATCTGTTCAGTGCAGTGTCGTGATACGTCTATGGACTCAAATGGAATACTGTTTTTTACGTACAGAGCCACTCCCCCACCCCTCAAGGAACTTGAGAAACAGTCAGCTAATTTGTAGCCTGGTAAAGGAAGCCTCTGAATTATCAAATTATTAAATGGTGCTCTGATGAAATATGATAATTGCTTCTCTACTTGGAAACAATACATCCTCTGGAGGTGAGCCCTTAGTTAGAGGCACTTCCTTTAAGCAGGTATACCCATCAGCTGATTTCTGTCTAAAAAAGGTGCAGCTCTAACACCAACTACTACAGGAATGTTTCCATGAGTGATAACACTACCACCACCTCCAAGACCCACTACACTGTCACCTATTAGCTTAGCCAGTCTCCCCTTCCCATACCTACTGAGGTGCAGGCCATGCCTAGTGAAACCCCATCTACTGATAGACCCAACTGGCACCACTGAGATGTGATCCATGCCCTCCGCAATCAGTGCCCTCCCCACCCCACATTAACGTGCCTAACAGCCGCATTAAGGTGAGGCCGATCATGGCACTGAAATAGTTGCACGAAATGCACATTAGTGCCACCAGTTTGAGCAGCTATCTTAAAGAAGTCACCACTGACATCATATTCCCCGTCCCTATCGAGACTGTTCCCTGCTCCACCCACTATCACTACCTGATCCTCCTTCGTAAAATTCTTACATAACTCCCCTATGCTTTCAGTCACCTGAGCCAACCCTGCTCTAGGCTTCACAATGCTGGTGACCTGGTACTCCCTCCCCAACACTTCCTGCAACTGCTGGCCCAGACCCCTACTGTGGGAACTACCTAGCAGCAGAACCTTCTTTTTGCTAGACTTTGCAGCTAACCTAGGCCTCCTAATTGTACTTGGGACCGACTAAATTTCACATTTAAGGGCAACAATTTTAGTATATGGTATTAAACTGTAATGATTTTCCTAACATATGTTGTGGACACATTTGATGCTTCTGTGGTAATTTTTTAGTAAAAGGGGCTATTGAACCGCAGTAGTTACTTCATTATTTTCGAATACTTAACTTGGACATGCACTTTGTGTTATATGTTATTTAAACACTACAGTAAAGTTTAGAAATGAAGTTAATAATTGTGTAGCTCTGTTGTTGTTAGTCCGTAAATAAATATCAAAGCTGACGTTTGGGAATGGGGGCATAAAATAAATTACTGCAGACGGGGGTGACACGCACTAAACACTGCCTGGGCACCTCCACCAAAGTCCCATCCCCTATGCTGGCGGCTGGGGCCCGCGTAATGCTTAGTGCATTCTGCGTGTGAGTGCGTCCCCTGCAGGCCACCATCACACTAACTCTTGTCCCCCCCCCCCTCTCTACCTCCACCGACGTACTCCACAGACTTCAACAGCTACTCTAAAGTACTAAACGCATCGGTAATCCGGTCACCCAGTCACAGTTGAATGTTACGTATCTAACGTTTTCCGGTGACAAAAAAATTATTTTCAGTATTTTATACAGTTACTGACCGATTTTAAAAATTAAAAGTGCCGTGATGATACATAACCATTAGGAGAGATAATATTAAGTTCAAGTTTAACATAATAATTCAAGTATTAAAGTGAGAAACTGTGACGCGCAAATTACCCATACTGTGTTCATCCAGTATTTGAGTTTGAGGGCATTTGGCGACTTGTAACAAACTCTAGACATAACTTCAAACACTTTCGAAACTCGTTCTCATTGACGGTCAGCAAAATGATGAAAGCAAAATAGTTTATCGCCTAAATTTTCTTTGTTCATGCATTAAATCTTCAGTACTAGGCATGACGTTTTAATTTATCACTGCTTTACTACCAACTCAATTGGCATCACATCTTGAGGACAATATTTACATAGACCACGGAATGTACCTGCAAAATTATATCACTGTTCCACTCATAGTTGAGGAGAAATGACGTCATAAACATTCAGGTACGTGAAAAACGAGCTTTTCTTAAAATAGAGAGGAAACTGCCTAAACTGTACATGCTTAACGTGAAATATTTAATTTGCTAACCCATTTCCGAAATAATCGGAAGTTCGAAGCTGTTTTTGCGTGGGAGTTCGATTCTCTTATCGGCGTAGCACGGAAATTCTCCTCCGTTCCTGCCAAAGGCAACTAAAGAGGAAGGATTTCAAAGGAAATGAACACCGGTTAACGAGGTACGGAAATTCACGTCAGTGGAGTGTCACACAACGGGTGTAATACTCCAAGAGACCGAGGAATTAATAACCAGAAAACTCATGATTGTGAAATTAATGAACCCTTAATTTCGGACACTTCGAAATGTTGTTCTTTTATGGTCAATATTCTGTGGTCTTCATTTCAAATGAGGACTGTTACTGCAAGCCGTTATTATTCTCACTCCAATTAGCGTTTGTCCTTGAGAGTGATGACATTTCTTAGTTTGCCCTGCCCTCTCTCTCGGCACCACAAGGGAAGACGAGCAGGGAGGCACTGCGTCCTGTCTGAGAAATGGTGTGCGTCATGTGTCGTGTCGTTTCTGGGGCGCGGCTGTGTGGAATATTGTGTCCGCCAGGGTCAACACGGGAGTGAAGGTGACGGGTCACTCTTTCTCTAGCCGTCCTAAACGGCTTGTGGCCGGAGCCTGGCTGGCTGCCTTGTGACCTCTCACTCTGACCGATGTTTTCCCATACGAGCTGCAGGAATTCTATTAGATCCGCCAGCAAGCGCCGCATTATGAAAGATTTGTTATCTGCAGTGGGAGCTGTTCGGAAATATTTTCACAGTCCTTGCAGTAAAATTTCAGCATCATACATGAATCTAATTTATTACTTCTTTATCGCTAATTCTATACGGAATACATTTTGCAGACCGTGTCCACATATGCCACTGAAGATACCTATAAAATGTTCTCATTCTACGACTCATAACTTAGGAGAAAAACTAGCTTTTGAGAAAAATGTACATAGTCCTCAGTACCAGTTGCATAAATATTCATAGAATTGTTAGACAGACTGACCGTATTACCAAATTAGAAAATTAACATTAATATCATAATACACTATGTAATCAAAAGTACTCGGACACCCCCAAACACATATGGTTTTCATATTAGGTGTGTCGTGCTGCCACGTACTGCCAGGTAATGCATATCAGCGACCTCAGTAGTCATTAGACATCGTGAGGGAGCAGAATGGGGCGCTCCGCGGAACTCACGGACTTCGAACGTGGTCAGGTGATTGGGTGTCACTTGTGTCATACGTTCGTACGCGAGATTTCCACATTCCTGAACATTCGTATGTCCACTGTTTGCGATGTGATAGTGAAGTGGAAACGTGAAGGGACACGGACAGCAAGAAAGCATACAGGCCGGTCTCGTGTGTTGACTGACAGAGACCGCCGACAGTTGAAGAGAGTCGTAAAGTGTAATAGGCAGACATCTATCCAGACTATCAGACAGGAATTCCAAACTGCATCACGATCCACTGCAAGTACTATGACAGTAAGGCGAGAGGTGAGAAAATTTGGATTCCATGGTCGAATGGTTGCTCATACGCCACACATCGAGCCGGTAAACGCCGAACGACGCCTCGCTTGATGTAAGAACGAATGAACAGTGAGAAAATGTTGTGTGGAGTGCCGGTGAACGTCATCTGCTAGCTTGTGTAGTGCGAACAGTAAAATTCGGAGGGGGTGGTGTTATGGTGTGGTCGTGTTTTTCACGGAGGGGGCTTGCACCCTTTGTTGTTTTGCGTGGCACTATCACAGCACAGGCGTACATCGATGTTTTACGCACCTTCTTGCTTCCCACTGTTGAAGAGCAATTCGGGGATGGGAATTGCATCTCAACACGATGGAGCACCTGTTCGTAATGCAAGGCCTGTGGCGGAGTGGTTACACGACAATAACACCCCTGTAATGGACTGGCCTGCACAGATTGCTCATCTGATTCCTATAACCTTTGGTATGTTGTGGAACGCCGACTTCGTGCCAGGCCTCACCGACTGACATCGGTACCTCTCCTCAGTGCAGCACTCCGTGAAGAATGGGCTGCCATTCCCCAAGAAACCTTCCAGCGCCTGATTGAACGTAAACCTGCGACTGTGGATGCTGTCATGAAGGCTAATGATGGGTCAACACCATATTGAATTCCAGCATTACCGAAGGAGGGCGCCACAAGCTTGTAAGTCATTTTCAGCCAGGTGTTCGGATATTTTTGATCACATAGTGTAGTTGACATTGTACTTCATACGGAAATATAAGTAACAAATTAGGTTTTTGCGCCATCAACTATAATATTTTACGTGATTAAGGTAAAATATTTAACACATTAACTTATTTATAAGGCAATGAGACGTTTGAAGCATGCATGGGAGTTGGATTCCTTAAAGGACCGAGGGTGAGGGTCGTTGTCTCTTTTATTTATGTTGTAGAGAGCCTAGGACAAGGTTCGATGGGTTTGACTTGTGGAGAAGGCCGAGTGGAAGCTCCATACAATATCAGCTCAGTTTCAGCAAAATTCTTTAATACAGAATACTTATCCATCTTCATATGACGGATGGTACGCATTCACGACGGCAGAAGAGAATGACAATTATGATCGAAGCAGACGAAATGAATTAAAATTTGTGCTGTGGCCAGGACTCGAACCGCAGTCTTCTTTCTTGCTATGGAGAAATGCTAACCATTACACCACCGCAGTATGATGGACAACATTGCTGTACGAACTACCTAAGCTGAGTGCCCTCCTCAACACAAACTTCCATTTATTTTTCCCTTACATATTGTCACTACTGCGAGGGTTCTCCGATATTGGCAAGCACCCCAGCACTGTACCATTGGTGATCTTATAGATCTTATAATTAAATGTTTCTCGAGACATTTAAGTCTCTTTCTATTATCTACAATAATTATGGAAGCAGATGAAATTAATTAAAATTCGTGCTGCGCCAGGGACTCGAACCCGGGTCTTTTTGCTAGGCAGGAATGCCAACCATTACTCCAGCGCAGCATGAGGGCCAGTATCGGAGAGCCCTGGCAGTAGTGACAATATGTAAGGGAAAAATGAATTGAAGTTTGTGTTGGAGTGGGCACTCAGCTTAGGTAGTTCGTACAGCGGTGTTGACCATCATGCTGCGGTGGTGTAATGGTTAGTAGTTCTGCCTAGCAATCAAAGATAATAAAAAGAGACTTAAACGTATCGGGAAAAATTTAATTATAAGAATGACAATTGTCTTGTGCTGAACACTACTGCAATGTAAAGTCGTAACAATTTTTATCTTGTAGTGAATGGCAGTCAGAGATCACTTTCACTCGAGTAACAACTTCGGTATACAGTTCTCAGTAGTGACAGCAACTCGCTGCCCGATCTGAACTATAAGATGATGGGTGTCAAAGTGGGCTGTCACGGATGGGTTGACCGGTGCTGCGCTCTGACGTAAGTAGACTTCCAGCGGCGGCGGCATGCGGAACTTGTTCGACACGCGTCTCCGTCCACGTTTCGTGGGTGCCTACGCAAGGACTGTCCTTAAAAAAAGGTTCAAATGGCTCTGAGCACTATGGGACTTAACATCTGAGGTCATCAGTCGCCTAGAACTTAGAACTACTTAAACATAACTAACCTAAAGACATCCCACACATCCATGCCCGAGGCAGGATTCGATCCTGCCACCGTAGCGGTCAAGCGGTTCCAGACTGAAGCGCCTAGAACCGCTCGGCCAGTCCGGCCGGCGGACTTTCCTTAACTCGTGGTTCCGTCATGAGGAGCCAACATAACAGGGGAACTCAGTCTTTTTGACGACACCGCAGTTACTCGTATTTCAGAATCTGGGCACGTTTATGTTATCGGGCTCGGTCCGCATCTACACGTGCACTGGCTGGGTCAGCGCACTGCCTGAGTGCGGGTGGGTACCATTACTGCCACCTATCCCGAGCTAAATGGTAGAGGAAAGAAAAGAATTTAGGTGTCTCAATTTGTATGACAATTCTTTGCCTTGTGACGTTTACCGCACCGAGCGAGATGGCGCAGCGGTCGCCACAGAGGATTCGCATTCGGGAGGACGACGGTTCCAGTCCAGATTTCAGTTTTCCGTGATTTCCGTAAATCGCTCCTGGCAAATCACTGGTTGGTTCCTGTGAAAGGAAACGGCCGATTTCCTTCCCCGCCTCTGGAGCATTCCCAGCTTGTAGCCTGTCTCTCATGACGTCGATGTGGACGGGGCGTTAAATCCTAAGCTTGCTTCATTTTCGCGCCTCTACGTTGGCTCGGCACGGATGCTGCGTGATTGGCAGTGGCCGGATGGCCTTCCCGTGCCACGGCGTTACTGCTCGGGACGGGATACGTGTAGTGTTACTGCTGCGAAAGTGTGCGCTAGTTTTCTGGAAATTTGCGAATCGCGTAACTGAGGCGGGACTCGGGTATCCACTAGTGGGACGTGGGAGTCGGCCTGCGAGCGCCGCAGTACAGCCGGCCTACGCCACTCCGCTGGGTGCACTCAGTTCAAATGTGTGTGAAATCTTATGGGACTTAACAGTCCCTAAGCTTACACACTACTCAAATTATCCTAAGGACAAATACACACACCCATATCCGAGGGAGGACTCGAACCTCCGTCGGGGCCAGCCGCATCGTCCATGACTGCAGTACCTGAGACCGCTCGGCTAATCCCGCGCGGCGTGCATACCCGTCCCCTCAGTGGCGCTGTGACACGAGCGGCTATCCGGCCGGGAAATGTGCGGAGGTATCTCAGTATCTCACGTAACGATCAACTTCCCTTAACATTACTCCAAATATCTGTGTATACATCGCTTGACAGTTTTCGCTAGTTTTTGATTAGAATTGAGGAAGAGGTGTAAAAAGTAGAACAGTAATTACCTACGGCCACATAACATGAAGAAAGCATAGTATTTATACTCTTAGCAATTGGAGACACTCACGTTACTATAGCCATTGTTTCGTATTTAAACAGTTGCTGCATCTCAGATAGTTTCTGGTGTCTGCATTGACGTTTGCGAACCACATCAGGGATTTTATTAAAGTTCACACAAGGACGATAACGTCAAAAAATACGATTAATGAAACGTGTAATACACCCACGACTTGTCCGTTCCCATCTAATGGAAACATGCAATGAGTTTATTGTCTTTCACGTCCGCGGCTCGATCTTTGAGTGCCGAAGACCGTTGTAAAAGCACGTGGAGGTGGCAATCGTACGGTGAAACATGAAGTTGGGTCAGGCACGTTTTAGTCTGGCGCCACGTGCTGACTCGACGGTAATCTGAGGGGGCGCAGTGTTGGAATATTACCTCCCAGACCTACAGTCAACGTCACGGCGAGGGGTCGCGTTTCATGACGACAACGCACAAGCACAGTTTGGCCAGCAAGTGAATTCCCCCCTGCAGGAGGTAATGGAGTGGACTGCGGTGTCTGCCGGCGGGAGCTCGACGGATCATGTCCCGCACGGGCTCAAACTTGCTGAGCGCCCCTCTTTACTCGCAGCATTGCAGTACAACCTGGCGATGCCGCTGACGGGGCAGGCCCTCGCAAGTAGTCCCCGAGGCTCAACATTTACGTACATCTCCCCGTCTGAATCCCACCCAGCCTCGCTTCTTCACGCCGACAGCGCTGCAGTGTGAGGAGACGTAACCTCAACGGGGAAGCAGTGTTATTTCGCATCGCTTCGAAATTTGGAACGTGAACACAGAGGCTCTCGATTTCTTTACTGGCTGCAACAATAAAGAAGTGGGCCAGTAAATTTGACACGTAGGTCTGTGGCCAGAGCTGTGGAACGCAGAAAGCACATACGAAGGCGTCACTCTGGAAAAGAACATTCTCGCTGCTACCGACGTAGTAGAAGATCTGCAGCAGTGACTCGTAATTCTGTTTTACATCGGTTAAGGAATCTAAACTTTTTAAGCTTCACAGCCTGTGTGTCCGCGTCAATGCTCAGCAACTTGCCTAGTGTCCGTTTCTGGTTTACTGCCTTCCTATACTACTTTCTTCACCTCACGTAGCTCTAAAAAAAAACTAAAACTCCTTCCGGACAGGCCACGAAGGCCCAACGGCTCCGACCGATCGCCGTGTCATTCTCTTCCCATAGGCGTCACTGGTTGCGGATGTTGAGGGGCATGTGTTCAGCACCCCGCTCTCCCGGCCGTATGTCAGTTTTCCGGTCGTAAATATTTCGCATGTACTAGTGAATGACAATAACAAATTAGCATTGTTATTTCAAACTCCGCGAATTCTTTGCACTTTTGTAGCGAAGGGTAGCAAATGTCTGCTAGCAAGAAGCACGTCGAAGCACATCAAACTTTCATATAGATCACCTGTAACCAGAAACCGAAATGAAATCACCAGTCCGTTTGCAAACAGCTGAACAGTCTTCCAAATTGGTATTGATCTTGAAAGTTTTCGGACCAATTACTGGAGGGGGGTAACTGAAAATCTTTTCCACAAAACACTTTTTCAGTGCTATTGTGTCCTTCGTAGTGTGTTTCATATCTCTAGACTTAATCCAATTGCGAAGCCATGGAGAATATCTTTCAGACATGGGTACGCAGATGGGCACACGTTCTGTAGTTATCCCTGGAGTTCCAAAATTTAGAAGATGCGAGAAGTGAGTTTTGTTGGCTAGAAGTGTAGTAGTTAAAAAACTAATCCTATATTTCCGTACTCGTATCATCAGAAATAAAACGTAGTGCCTCAATATTAATGACATTTGGACCATAAACTTTCTTCCTGCTATTTTGTAGAACAGTGACAACTTTGAGACAATGATTGTCTACGAAATACAATTTGATTCTTGCAACGAAGAAAATAGCACGCATTAACTGTTAATAGAGCTCTTTATTTACACATATTGCACTGTTACAGGTTTGGAACAGACATGTTAATCAACAGACGGCTGTTCGTGCTTATATTACATTTGTTGTTGTTAACATTAGTTGGTGGCAAGAAACAACAAATGTAATAAGAATATGAACAGCCGTCTGATGACGAACCAGTTGGTTCTAAACCGATAACGTCGCTACTTGCGTGAACACACCGACGAATCGAAAAAAAAATCGCGACACTGAAATTAATTCAAAAATGCTTCAAATGGCCCTGAGCACTATGGGAGTTAACATGTGAGGTCATCAGAACTACTTAAACCTAACTTACCAAAGAACATCACACATATTCATGCCCGAGGCAGGATTCGAACCTGCGACCGTAGCAGTCGCGCGGTTCTGGACTGTAGCGCCTAGAACCAAAATTAATCAGCGAAGACTAATGAGATTTCGGGAATACGATTGTCTACGTAATACAGTTAAGTGCAGGGATTCCAACGTGCACGATTCCTTCGTGGAGGTTCCGAATGTCAGTTTGTGGGATGTCTGCTGCAGTTGAACGGCAAGTGCTGGGACGGTTAACGCTGTTTGTGGATGACGCTGGACGTTTCGTCCGCTGATGTCCCATACGTGCTCCATTTGAGACATAGCTGGTGGTCCAGCACGCCACGGCAACATGTGTTCACTCTGCAGAGCACGATGGCGTACAACAGCGTAATGTGGATGAGCGCCACCGCCTCGGTAAACACCCCTGCAATGTTGTTCATGAGTGGCAGCACAGCTGATCGAATCACCAGACTGACGCGCAGATGTGCAGTCAGGGTGCGCGGGATACCCACCAGAGTGCTGGAAACTGGCGGCCGAGACGACAGCCCGACGTGTGGGCCCATTGCGTCCAGCGTGCAGACAGGTTGGTTGCAGGCCCTCAGCTGGCCTCCAGAACCAGATGTCACTGGAAGACACAACACACCTCGACCCTGCTCTCTAATGAGGTCTCGCTTGGCACCAGTGCATGGCGCAAATGGCGGTCTTTTGGGGTCAGTGGAATGCACGCTACGGGGCGTCTGACTCGGAATTCTCCTTGAAGTAACCGATTTGTAGCAGTTCTTTGTGGCACTGGTGCAGTACGACACGTCACAGCCATACGGCGAACACGATGGTGTTCCCTAATGATTGTGCCACGTAGCCGTCCGGAGCCCGTTCTACTTACGACCGTAAGTTGTAGTGCCCACCGCTGCCAGCTGGTTGTCACCCGTTCGTCTGCTAGCCTCTTCCACTCTTCCTACAACCATCCGCGTATGTGTGTGTTAGCACATGTACGCATGACATTTTCTCGAAGTTTATGCTACTCTGTTGTCCTGTTTTCAAGACAATGACTCAGCATTCATAAATCATACTTTTGTTGTTTCTCTGTCGGCTTTTTTCATCGTGAATTCGGAAATCACGAACTTTGACTTAACTCTTCTCCACAGCTGCACGTTTCCCAAGATATTTCTATTTCGCGTTTGTTCGATGGTAGTGAAGTAAGTAAATAATTTGAACTTAACTTCTAGCATATGAGCTTACTCGCTATACATTGAGGTACTAGGTTCTTGTTTCTTAGAATATTGTGACTTTCAACGTGGCGTTGGGTTGTTTTTACGGAGTACAGATTATTCGAAGTAAAACAAAAACTGGGAAGAGTTTTGTATCCCGCTGTTTAAATCTTGTTCGAAGCTTCCAGTGCTGACTGTTGAAGTTTGCCCACTGACAAACTACAGATGGGGGAGTGGCTGGATGGGTCGCTGTGCATTAGTTGTGCGTTTCTCTTCTGAATCGTACCGTCAAGTGAAGAGGTCCAGTTTTGTTGCGAAATCCGGCACTGATTTAACACTGTCTTCTGTGATGTCTGATTGTTTTGCCCGCATCTTATGTCCGCCCCTATACTTCTGAAGTTCCTTCTAGATTTTTCGGGGGGAAATTATTTCGTATTTTAGATTCTTAAAAAGAATAGCGTTCTCCTGAATAATCAGCATGTCCTGTTTACTATTCAGAAACTGAAAGGAATTTCAGAAACACTCACCAAGTCCCGTCCCGTTTCCTTGTGGCGAGAAAAAAATGTGAAACAAAGAATTCTACAGCGCAAGAGAATGGTACCTTATGGAGTAAAATGAACTCCCCCCCCACCCCCCCCCCACACACACACACACACAGACACATACCGCAGAACTACTGCGCGATCTGATCTGTTCGACCGGACGAGTTGACACTTGGCTTGGTTCGCTGCTGCCGACATAGCAGAAACAAAACTGAAATCATATCGACGCACCGGCCTATTTCAGAAGACTGGCTGCTTGAGGCAGTGGTTTTCCGCGACGCACACACAGCGAGCCGTACAACTAGCGTTGCGCTACTCGGCAGCTTGCCACGCGGACGGCGCCAGCTGTGCCACACACACACACACACACACACACACACACACACACACACACACACTATAAGGGGTGAACACTGGCTGCGTGGCGTTGCGCCTCGCCCCCCCCCCCCCTCCCCACTGCTACGGCACACACTCGCCACCTGCCACCCGCACTTCCCTACGGATGCCGCTGCCGGCCAGCCCCCACCGTCTGGTTCAAACTGGATTTAGCTGAGCACGGGTAAGGCGTAACTAGCGCTCAGTCCGCTTGTTGCGTCTTTAAAAGTTGACACATCAAGTGAATTAGGAATTACGAATAACGACTACCATCAGCTATAGAACGGAATGGCGACAGTGAAAATCTGTGCCGGACCGTCCATCGCCAGCGCGCATGCGCGTCCGAAGGAACCTCGCAGCGTAATGAAAATAGCACGGTCACTCAAATATCGTGTCTACAAGTTAAGGCTGCGTCGACAGTGGCGGCGTCGGCATTTAACAATTTTTTGTGGGATCTCACACCGGCCTCATTTAGATTCACTGATCAGGCTAGTAAAAACATGCGTATATTTAGGGAATATTCATTCACAAGGCAGGCTTATCACATTCACACACTTCAATACTGTTCTATCCTGATTAAATTGAGCTTAACTTAAATTTCATAAACCAGTGCAGCAATTTCGAAGTCTCGGTGCGACGAAAATTGTCAGTCGATCTCCTGACAATATTTGTAATAATTATTAATTTTCGGTGATCACATGGGGAAGACCGGAGATCTGCTGGTAAGACCGTGTTAGCCTGTTTATTTGAAGTAATAAACTGGATTTCTTGAGCATACAAAACGACAGGTTCGTCCAGTGTAAATCAGATGTTCCCCACTGATCCCTTGCAACACAGCGTAGTAAGCAGACACTGTCAATAATAATCAGTTAAATAATACGCGAACACACTTACTTTAGTTCATGTATTAAATTCCTTCTCATACAGAATCTCATCAAGATGGCGACTGGCTCAACAATACATACATATACATCCTCCTCCTTTCATGGCTAGTTGGCAAGATCTTCCTTCTTTTCATAAGAAAAAACATAGATAGCAGAGAAGCTATTCCATGGAGTAAATGGACGCTCCAAGAAATAATAGGGCTTGAAACTACTTTGCACTGATAATCATCGTATATTAAAGTTTAGGAATCGGTAAGATAAGAAGAGATATTTCGAGACATGTACTGAGTTATGTAACTTATAAAATTTCTGAAAATATCGCGGAGAGACACAGGCAGTCACTGGCCGGTCACACTGCCTCCCCCCTGCCCCGTGAGTTTCCGGTTAAAGGCTGCGCCGTCGACGAGGTTAGTCAGGACGCCGCGGCGCCTCTGTGCTCGGCGACGAGCGCTGCCGTGCGGTGGTTGTTGCTGTGTGAATGAGCTACTCCTGTCTCGCAAAGAACGTGGCGAGTATTGTACACTCTTTTCCTCAGTAACTGGGATCACCAGATAAGTTCGATGAACATACTAGATGAAGAGAGAAACGTTCTCGAACGCACTTGAGGTGATTCGAGGTGGCATTGAGAAAGACGATTACAATCACTGTGCACAGCTGGAAATATTTTCACTAAAACAGTCGTAATTATGTCATCTAACCTGCAGTGGCTGTCATTCAGCATACGTTTGACACATAAACAAAGATTTGAATAAGACACTCTGACCACGAAAAGCGTAGAAGACTGTAAAACGCAATTTGCAAACCGCCTCGAAAAACAGAATCACCACACTACTCGCATCAAAACCAAGTGACCAGTAGTAACAGTTCTCCGGCCGCAGTGGCCGAGCGGTTCTAGGTGCTTCAGTCTGGAACCGCGCGACCGCTGCGGTCGCAGGTTCGAATCCTGCCTCGGGCATGGATGTGTGTGATGTCCTTAGGTTGCTTAGGTTTAAGCAGTTCTAAGTTCTAGGTGACTGATGACCTCAGAAGTAAAGTCCCATAGTGCTCAGAGCCATTTGAACAATTTTTTGAAGTAACAGTTCGTAGACAGCTAATGCCCTCCTTCGGCTACCGAAAAAATATCCACATTAACTTAAAGTACGACATCTTCTTATATTTTGACACTAAAATACGGCCCTACGATAAATGATACCGTCAGCCCGTACCATGCATTTCCGATAAAATTTTGCCTACTTGTTGTTCTCAATGAAGCTGCGATTTCAGTCCATAAACTCCCAGCCACAAACCGATTATGACATACTTCATCCTCACGATGCCACAAACTACTTCTTTGGCACGCAGTTTTTCACGGTGCATATTTCTTGTGTGAATAGCTTAGCCGATTCGACCGAAGAGAACGAACTCTTCTGAATTTCACCGATTGTCGCCCGAAGTCTGTAGTTTGGAGCGATGACACCGGCTGCGCAGTGACCGTACACAGCTGCGAAGATCCGTCGGCTTCGGCCGGTGTCGCTCGTCGGCGCAAACCGCCGATGTCGCTGCCGCTGCGACCGCGGCCTAAGCCGGCGGAATACCAGATCGCCGGGTATCGTATCAGATTGTTACCCCGTTCGAGACTTCTTAGCAGATACACTCAATACGCTGTTCTTAATCAGATGAAACCGACAGATGTAACGTTCCAGAATGAGATTTTCACTCTGCAGCGGAGTCTGCGCTGATATGAAACTTCCTGGCAGATTGAAAATGTGTGTCGACCGAGACTCGGTCGGGCACACAGTTTTAATCTGCCAGGAAGTTTCAGGTGTAACGTTAATTCCAAAGGTACCGCAACGCATACTTACAATGCCAGTACTGCTTACGATGTACATAATGATGATAATCAGAGGTCCAGTTTAAAACCGCTGTAAAAAAAGAATCGCTGCTCAAAATGACCTCAAAGTCGAACGCAATATTATCGAAGAAGGAGGAAACGTTAGGGGGGAAAAACATTTAACGACAATTCTTCCTCTAGATGGGGCTGTGAACACCATAATGTAAATGCGTTTGGTTTCAAATTGCAGATGGATCGCAAAGCGACGGCTACGGCGTGACTTGCACATTAAAGCAACCGTACTGAGGAATGCACATGACCGCACAACTTTGGCAATGAACAGCTGGGGCATTGTTATTTAGTTAAGTCCACCAGCCACGGTAAGGTCGTACCACATCGGGTGGGAGAAACCGACGTTTAGTTGCCCTGACGCCAAAAATCACATAAAAGGCAACAACGGAATTGGTTTTTGAGTGTCGTGAAACTGACACAAGATGTCCTGTTCACCGGTTTCTGCACAAGTTGAAATCGAGAAACACCGTGTTCCGGAACAGATCTCAGAGTGTTTCAGGGATCACGCTCAGTTCAGCTACTTTCTAATCGGAGCAGCTGTCAGATAACCCCACAACCAGAAGCCTCACGTGATCTGGACAGCTAGGCTATGGTGAAACGACGGTTGACAATTCTTGCATTTCCGAAATACCATTGCGGCAGTCGCTTCACTGGCTGTGCAATGCGAGTCGGAACGCTGTCTCGCATAAAAATGATCCTACCTACACATCCAAGATATTGAAGCGTTGGAGTGGTGTTGGCGCGCAAAAGATTGTCATAGGATTTGCCTGTGACAGTACAAGTAGTACATCCTCGAAAAAATACGGCCCTACGATAAATGATACCGTCAGCCCGTACCATGCAGTCACCGTTGCAGAATGAAGTGGTACAGGCTGACGTGGGTGTGGATTTTCCTTGTGCAGTTCTCTGTACTGGCCTGTACATAAATAAGCTGGTGTGTAAGGTGGCTACAGCCTTGCACCTTACTTGAGTCCATTTAACGTGACACTTTAGGTTTTGTTGGAGTAATACTCTAAATTACGGTGTAGGAAATCTATGTGGAAACGCATCGGCACGCGAGAATTCCGAGATTTTGTAATTATAAGATTTTGCGGAAAGGCAGTACGCGAGACAGACCTCGGCTACGTCCCCGCCTAACCGCCGAAGGTCACAGCCTGACGGTATGAATGGTGAACTGGGGAATTTCTGTAATCCGTTTAGACAGGCCACAGCGACTGCCAACCTCTGAGGGACGCGCGGCTGCAGGTGTTCAAGTGTTTACCAAAACAGAGCAGTGGATAGCTGGACGGGCTTTTCTACGCGTGCTCTCGCCTATGTCCCACTAATTTTACGCCTTCGAGTAACTCAGGTGAGGCAGGGCAGGAGTTCCGAATAACAAACTTTCAATGCAAGAATCTGTGTTCGCTACGACGGGAAATCCTTCCGGGAAAATCTCGTGTGGTCTCTTGGGAGAAAAGTTCCAGTAAACGTGTTATTGGCCACAGCTGTGGTTCTTCCCGGCCGGCGAGGGCGGAGTTTACTTGTGAAATTCTGTAGAAATAAAAGAATTGTGGAAAAAGAGTTCTGTTCCCAGGCCGTACATTGGGCGGCACTGGCAAACTGGGTATTTTGAGAGCTTCTAGTGATGTGATTCGCTCGGTAAAAGTTGAGGGGAGAAAACAAAGCTGAAGAGCGATCTTGCTGGACTCTCGGTAGAGGTCTTCCGTTCTGGGCTTTCGTACTGAGAGGACGTTAGCCAAGTCGTCTCCCGTCTTGGTTTTTCGTTCTCAGTAGACTTTATCCGCGCCAGCTCTTTGCTGACGGAAACATTGTCGCAATTAGAGAAGTTTACGGACAGCAGTCTGGTGTTCGAATTCTGTAGGATTGTACTTTCCCAGACGCCACACGCCAACCGCACAGCAGCGCCGTCGCCGTCGGAGACCGCCGCTACAACAGGAACATTACGGTGAGATCGATCCCGCTTCGGCCTGTGTCAGGAGTAACGTTAAATAGTTGAATCATCTGCAATTGCTGTTTCCACAGAGGTTTCACGGTACTTTGGGGTGTAGTGGTTCTTCATATTTTACGTTTTGTGTCGATGTCAGCCGGCTAGCCAAGTTATAAGAGACCAATTTTATCACAGTTCACTGCCAATGACCGTCAGGAGGATAATTTGTAAATTGTTCATTGGGTTTTATTCAGCATTGATCCGAAGGTTATAATAAAATTGTTGTGATTCAGTAGAGCCTTTACTTTCAGTAGGTGTTCCTGAATTCATCCTTTTGCTTTATTTTATTTTTGTGTATGTGTTTGATGTCATTGACCACCCTAAGTGTTCGTGATCGTTCATGTTTGGAAGTAAAAATTTGTGTGATTTATCGTCAACGCTACCACCGCAGATTAATTAGGGGTGACAGGGCCACATTTAAATCTAGCGTTATCCATTTTTGCGTACAGTTCCACTCCTAATTTCTCTGTAAGTTGTTTTTCAGGGGCGAAGACACGCAAAAATCGGACAAGAACCGGTTGGGGTGATACAGGTGTCCAAACTGTTGCGGATGATCGGCGACTGGTGCAGCGGCTGCTGCCTGGATCTGTACTCAGGCAAGTGTAACATAGGACGTGTGAAGGGACAGACTCAAGAGAGCCATTACACTCCCAGTATGGGTCCTCCATACTCGAGATGTGGCAAATTTCTTTTATTTAACTTTTGCGCCCGGATGCCATTTGTGTCACCACAGCCGTCAGTTACTTGAGGGGGGAAGCCCCCCCTGTGCGCTCCCTCTCTGTAAATTTTGTGAACTTTTGTTCAGCGCGTTTCACCGCATTTTGACTGATGTAATCCGCGCAGATTCGGTGCTCCGTCTCTGCTGCTAGCGCATTCCGCTTTACTCTATACCAGTACGGCGCCACTCGATTACACTGCTGACGATAAGCCACTGGAAACTTTAACTGCCGTAAAACAGCCAGCAGTAACCAGCTGGAGCGGCCTAAAGTTGCGTGACGACGTAAAACTAGTTGTAGACGGAGCAGATGGAAGGTCGAGATTCATTACAAGGTCCTTAATCCACGAAAGAAATAGCTTATACAAAAGAGCTTATTCGACCAACGAAGAGCGGCGCATTTAGCCACGGCTATCGCTCAGTAAACTAGAGAGCGTTTCCGAAATGTTGGATATATTCCAGTGGCAGACGCTGCAGGACAGCGCTGTCCATCACGGAGAGAGCTGCGGTGCTACAAAGGTCGGGTAACGCATTAATCACCCCCCGCCCCTTGCGCCATGCACGGCTTGCAAAATGATCGCGGTGAAAAAACCTGACTAATCGCAGCTCTTACTGCGGTTTACCGACAGTTCTTTCGCAGAGCAATCGCGTCGACGTAGATGCATTCGCACTATTTCCTACTTACTTAATAACTGCCGTTCTTGCCCTCCCACAGCAGGCCAATCCGTAACACCGAGCACTCAATTCAACGTGCAGCCTCTAGACTTTCAAAGTTTAGAGAGAAGGGCACACGTGTGAGTAAGCTACTTGTACTTGCAGATGTTAAAAACATGATTCCGATTGTTGTCATTCAGAATGCTCATAATAATCAAATAGTGCTTTCGGTCAATATTCTCACAAAATATCTGTTATTTTTATGCAATTAAAACTTAAAAATCATTACGTCCAAGATTTGGTCATGATATCGAAAACGCTCTGTTATTGGCTGAAGATCTGGTCATGTCGCACGTTAGTATTAAACGAAGTTATACGTTTGTTGTAATGAGGTTTGGCCGAAATTAATATCGTTTTCCGCACTTCTCCACAAAAATATCAGTTAGTGATGCAAAACGCATATACAACTTTTAAGTAACAATAGGCTGTACCCGTGGTCTAGGATAGCCGGCACGGTAGCTCAGCGTGTTCGATGAGAGAGTTAGTTGCCCTCTGTAATAAAAAACTGAGTTAATCGCTCAACAACGAACTTAAACGGATGTCTTACGACGTCCGCCCCCAGCAGATGCAACGACCGAAAGCGAACAAAATGAGATTAAAGAAAGAAAAAAAGGGGTAGCGTCTTTGATTCATAATCAATACGTCTTCGGTCCCGGGTTCGATCCCCGCCACTGCCTAAATTTTGATAAATAATCAGCATTGGTGGCCGAAGACTTCCGGCATAAGAAGTCAGCCTCATTCTGCCAACGGCCTTGTCAAAGAGGGCGGAGGAGCGGATAGAGGTTCAGGGCACTCTCTTGTCCTAGGAGTGGGAAATTGCCCCTAAACGCGGAAGAATCAGCAATGATCAACGACATGAGGATGCAGAAGGCAATGGAAACCACTGCATTAAAGACACGTAACGTGTATCCACAGGACATGTGGCCTGTAGTTGAAGAAGTGTCATGATGATCTCTCCATTGGCAAAAGATTCCGGAATAGTCGCCCATTCGGATCTCCGCGAGGGGACTGCCAAGGGGGAGGTTACCATGAGAAAAAGATTGAATAGTCAACGAAAGGATAATGTTCTACGAGTCGGGGCGTGGAATGTCAGAAGCTTGAACGTGGTAGGGAAACTAGAAAATCTGAAAAGGGAAATGCAAAGGCTCAATCTAGATACAGTAGGGGTCAGTGAAGTGAAGTGGAAGGAAGACAAGGATTTCTGGTCAGATCCGTATCGGGTAATATCAACAGCAGCAGAAAATGGTATAACAGGTGTAGGATTCGTTATGAATAGGAAGGTAGGGCAGAGGGTCTGTTACTGTGAACAGTTCAGTGACCGGGTTATTCTAATCAGAATCTACAGCAGACCAACACCGACAACGATAGTTCAGGTATACATGCCGATGTCGCAAGCTGAAGATGAACAGATAGAGAGAGTGTATGAGGATATTGAAAGGGTAATGCAGTATGTAAAGGGGGACGAAAATCTAATAGACATGGGCGACTGGAATGCAGTTGTAGGGGAAGGAGTAGAATAAAAGGTTACAGGAGAATATGGGCTTGGGATAAGAAATGAAAGAGGAGAAATACTAATTGAGTTCTGTAACAAGTTTCAGTTAGTAATAGCGAATACCCTGTTCAAGAATCACAAGAGGAGGAGGTATACTTGGAAAAGGCCGGGAGATATTGGAAGATTTCAATTAGATTACATCATGGTCAGACAGAGATTCCGAAATCAGATACTGGATTGTAAGGCGTACCCAGGAGCAGATATAGACTCAGATCACAATATAGTAGTGATGAAGAGTAGGCTGAAGTTCAAGACATTAGTCAGGAAGAATCAATACGCTAAGAAGTGGGATACGGAAGTTCTAAGGAATGACGATATACGTTTGAAGTTCTCTAACGCTATAGATACAGCAATAAGGAATAGCGCAGTAGGCAACACAGTTGAAGAGGAATGGACGTCTCTAAAAAGGGCCATCACAGAAGTTGAGAAGGAAAACATAGGTACAAAGATGGTAGGTGCGAAGAAACCATGGGTAACAGAAGAAAAACTTCAGTTGATTGATGAAAGGAGGAAGTACAAACATGTTCCGGGAAAATCAGGAATACAGAAATACAAGTCGCTGAAGAATGAAATAAATAGGAAGTGCAGGGAAGCTAAGACGAAATGGCTGCAGGAAAAATGTGAAGACATCGAAAAAGATATGATTGTCGGAAAGCAGACTCAGCATACAGGAAAGTCAAAACAACCTTTGGTGACATTAAAAGCAACGGTGGTAACATTAAGAGAGCAACGGGGATTCCACTGTTAAATGCAGAGGAGAGAGCAGATAGGTGGAAAGAATACATTGAAAGCCTCTATGAGGGTGAAGATTTGTCTGATGTGATAGAAGAAGAAACAGGAGTCGATTTAGAAGAGATAGGGGATCCAGTATTAGAATCGGAATTTAAAAGAGCTTTGGAGGACTTACGGTCAAATAAGGCACAAGGGATAAATAACATTCCATCATAATTTCTCGAATCATTAGGGGAAGTGGCAACAAAACGACTATTCACCTTGGTGTGTAGAATACAGGGTGATTCAGAAATGCATGTAAATATTTTAAGGGTGTATTTGTGAGGTAAATATAAGACAAAAATGTTCTATAAATGTTTTTCCATACACGTTTAATTCCAGAGTTATCGTTAAAATACGAAAGTCATGTCCGTATCAAAACGACGTCAGTGCAAGCAGCAGGATGCCATATTCTGGTACGTAATGCACATACGTATCTCCCAACAGTTGATTCGAAACTGCATGAATAGTGTTTGTTTGTGTTTGCAATTGCTGTTTACTCCTACTGTACAGAAGATGGCGCTGATGTTGTTGGTAACGGAAACGTACTTCCTGTCGTTCATTCATCGTCGGAAGGCTACAGGTTTCGTGCACATGATGTACTCAAACAGTGAGTATGCTGATATGCACCTTGTGTATGGTGCAGCAGATGGAAACGCACTTGCAGCAAGACGAAGGTACAGTGAGCTGTTTCCAAGACGACGGTTACCAAGTCATCAGAAGTTTGTATCTGTGGACAGACGTATGCGGGAGTATGGCATTCGTCCTGGGCCACATTCAGGTCGACCACTTGAGCATGCAGTGAACGTCGAGGAACATGTTTTGGACCTGGTAGACCAAGATCCAGCCATCAGTACGAGACAAATTAGTGCAGCTGTACGACTTCCACAATCTACTGTATGGCGGCTGCTTCGGAGACAACAGTTGCATCCATTTCACCTGCACAAAGTGCACGAATTGACACCTGCAGACTATCCACGCCGTCAGCAATTCTGCCAGTGGTTACAAGAGCGTCATTTGAATGATCCAATGTTCATTCGGCGGATATTATTCACAGATGAGGCCATGTTTACTCGTGCGGGTGTAATCAATTCGCATAATATGCACCAGTGGGCTGTCGAGAATCCTGGCGCAAGAATTGTGCGTGGATATCAACATCAATTCTCCATAAACATTTGGTGTGGTATTGTGGGGAACGACTTACTCGGACCTCATGTTCTACCTCCAAGGCTGACTGGGCACGCTTACCGCGAATTTTTGGAGGGGGAATTGCCTGGATTGTTACAGGATGTCCCTCTTGCAACACGAGCCACCTTGTGGTTTATGCACGATGGTGCTCCTGCCCATTTCAGCCGCAACGTAAGGGCGTACCTCAATGATGCGTATCCACATCGATGGATAGGTCGCGGAGGACCAATTGCTTGGCCAGCCAGATCACCTGACCTGAACCCTTTAGACTTTTATTTATGGGGCCGACTAAAGACATTGGTGTATTCTTCTGCAGTACCGAACAGAGAAGTGCTACAACAAAGAATTGAAGGTGGTTGTGAAATTATTCGTGGAGAGTTGAACGGACTGTGTAATGTGCAGAGATCATTGCGGCGACGAGCACGGGTCTGTCTGCAAGTTCAGGGACAGCATTTTGAACATGCATTGCATTAAGATTTGTGCAAATACAGTACAGTACAGTCTGTAAATTCTTCACGTATTTTCCTTAGTTATTTTGCATTGATTTAGTTCAATCAACAGGAACTAAAGTAATACAGTATTCGCGAGGAATTGTTTCAGTTTGTTACGTCACGTTTATTTACCAGTTTGCGTTTTTAGTCCAAATGCACTGTAATTAAACTGTGAACTCTGGGAAGTAAATACTTTACGTTGTATTGAATGTATTATCATGTTTTGTTCATAACTCTGTAATAAGCCAAGTATAGCAAAAATTGTATAGAACATTTTTGTCTTATATTTACCTCACAAATACACCCTTAAAATATTTACATGCATTTTTTAATCACCCTGTATATGAGTCTGGCGACATACCATCTGACTTTCGGAAAAGCATCATCCACACAATTCCGAAGACGGCAAGAGCTGACAAGTGCGAGAATTATCGCACAATCAGCTTAACAGCTCATACATCGAAGCTGCTTACAAGAATAATATAAAGAAGAATTGAAAAGAAAATTGAGAATGCGCTAGGTGACGATCAATTCGGCTTTATGAAAAGTAAAGGCACGAGAGAGACAATTCTGACGTTACGGCTAATAATGGAAGCAAGGCTAAAGAAAAATCAAGACACGTTCATAGGATTTGTCGACCTGGAAAAAGCGTTCGACAATATAAAATGGTGCAAGCTGTTGGAGATACTGAAAAACTAGGGGTAAGCTATAGGGAGAGACGGGTCATATACAATATGTACAACAACCAAGAGGGAATAATAAGAGTGGACGATCAAGAACGATGTGCTCGTATTAAGAAGGGAGTAAAACAAGGCTGTAGCCTTTCACCCCTACTCTTCAATCTGTACATCGTGGAAGCAATGATGGAAATAAAAGAAAGGTTCAGGAGTGGAATAAAATACAAGGTGAAAGGAAATCAATGATACGATTCGCTGATGACATTGCTATCCTGAGTGAAAGTGAAGAATAATTAAATGATCTGCTGAACGGAATGAACAGTCTAATGAATACACAGTATGGTTTGAGAGTAAATCGGAGAAAGGCGAAGGTAATGAGAAGTAGTAGAAATGAGAACAGCGAGAAACTTAACATCAGGATTGATGGTCACGAAGTCAATGAAGTTAAGGAATTCTGCTACCTAGGCAGTAAAATAACCAATGACGGACGGAGCAAGGAGGACATCAAAAGCAGACTCGCTATGGCAAAAAAGGCATTTCTGGCCAAGAGAAGTCTACTAATATCAAATACCGGCCTTAATTTGAGGAAGAAATTTCTGAGGATGTACGTCTGGAGTACAGCATTGTATGGTAGTGAAACATGGACTGTAGGAAAACCGGAACAGAAGAGAATCGAAGCATTTGAGATGTGGTGCTCTAGACGAATGTTGAAAATTAGGTGGACTGATACCAGTAATAGCTGCGGTTGTCGCCAGAAGTACGACTGTTTTCCAGGTTTCGATGGAAACTTATGTCTATGAAATATGCAGATTACGCAGCAGACCTTAAAATATCTGTTTTTTTTACTGTATATTTACACTATGATTTAAAATACTTAAGCAGGGCCAACTTTCATTTTATCGCAATGCCCTGGTATTATTACATTTCCTCGTAGGTTCCAAGCGACGTTTACATTTTTCCTTGTTCAGCTTTACTACAGGCACAATCGAGTTGTCAAGTAGGGAAGCGGGAAAAGTTGAGCGATGTAAGAGGCTTTGCACAACACATACGTAGGATCTATCCAAAACTGAATTCGTACCTTCTGAAGAAGAGCAAGAGAGTGTCGTTCACGTTCCGGTATTGACCTCTGAAACTTATCAGTACCCGATTTCCAATTGAGAGTCGCCATTTGGAGCGGACAACGATCAATAACAACTTCCAGTGATGTATGTCTATGCACAGCAGCGGCCCACGTGATTACTGTCCACCGAAACCTCGTAAATTAAGAAATTTGTTTTGCCCCTCGTTGAATTGCGATCCCGGGACAGGAAATAATCATCAATGATCGCCGACGGAGTAAAACCATCACATGATCAACGTACGAGCAAACAGAGAGGGTCCTTCCAGAAACTGTCCAGCCCTGAAGCTGCCACGCAGTCTTCCAAACAGGTTCTCCTGAGATAAGACAAACAAAGACATCGAGAGGGGTTCCCATATGGCACTCCTCGACGGACGGTCATATGGTGCGTCAGTTGCCCATTCATTACCACCGAAGCTGCGACGTCTGTGAATATGTTCGATAACACTCTACGAGCCTCAGCAGTAAACCCAATCGTCTCCACAATCCGAAGCACAAAGTCACGATTTACACGATCCAAAATGGTAAAGGCCAATGGACAGAAGTGACGGCAGCAGCCGAAACCACTTGACGGTTTTCGGCCTCAGGGGTGCGAATAGGACGACGAGGGGGGCAGCTGCACGCGAGGCAGACATCCTGCAATTCAACGCCCTCACCACTGTCTTGTAATCAAAATTCAGTAACGCGAGAGGACGACAAGTATCAACAGCATTGCAACCAGCACGTTTATGTACCAACACATATACCCCCCATCTCGAACAGAGCGGGGACAACTATCTGCCACCCGTATTACCTCTTTCAACATGGATGAAAATGTGGTGGCCAAAACGAACATAAAATTTCTTAGAGCGCATCCAGACTTGGTAATTCGTGACAAGGAGAAGTAACAATAAGATGATGTACGTCGTCTTGGTAAAAGGCGGCCAAGAATTCCGTGTTCTGCTCAGACGTGAGAGGCATATATAGGGTCCGAATTGTCGGATCGAAGGGAAAGTCGCTAGCTGTATCCCCGTCTTGAAGATTGACATAAGAGTGATGCAAGGCGTGGACCACGTAAGCCTGAACTGTCAGCTGTAAGAGAAGCAGTGCAAGACCGGCGACGTTGAGCTTGAAGTCGAAACAGATGGTGTAGCGAATCCAGTAGTGGTCGTCATTATGATCTTATCCGGAAGACTTCCATTTGCCGCCGCTTCAACTGCGACGACTCTGCTTTAATACATCGTTCATCTGCAACCCGCAGGGGGCACTGTCACAACTGTCTTACAAGTCGCGGATGAGACAATAATAAAATTCACTACTTTTCCGAAAATCCCTCGCCCTATCGTCACAATAAGTGATCAAAGTTTGACGGAGCTTTGGCTTAGCCAAGGCAGGCCACCATTCCAAAGCAGTAGAGTACCTCCGAGCGGATCGAAGACTACCCTCCCACACATCATCGAAAGAAGAATCTGCCAAGTGAGCGACATTAAACATCCACGCGAAGCACATTGATCAGAAAAGGTGGCAGCGATAACATCGACGGCAAGATGTGGTTGCGAATCCTATCCGATAAATAGAATCAGTCAATGCCGCTACCTGAAGTCGTAGTGAAATGCACAAATTTGACCAAACATTTTAAGGACATCGAGCATACGAACTCATTTAAATCACGACGGTAATTAAAACGGGGAGACTGATCAACAACGTGCAGAACACAGTTAAAATCATCACATAACAATAGACTCCGAGGACTATGTTTAGGGAAGGCGTTTCCATTGCTCAAGTGAAGCCTTTGAATCTGGTAGACGGATAGATTGTAGGCTTTTTGACCTCCCCTTGGTTGTCTCACATGCTCCGTCTAGTTATGCTAGTTATGTTCACCCAAAGGAATGTTCATCTTTTATATATATATATATATATATATATATATATATATATATATATATATATATATATATATATATAAAGAGCAGATTATTTATCTTTTACGCAGAAGTTCCGCAACACGACGTGGCATGGGCTTGACTTATGTCCGAAGTAGTGCACGAGGGAAATGACACCACGAATTCCGCTGGGCAGTCCATAAATCCGTAAGAGTACGAAGAGGTGGAGATCTCTTCTGAACAGCACGTTGCAAGGCATCCCAGATATTCTCAATAACGTTCATGTCTGCGGAGTTTGGTGGCCAGCGGAAGTGTTTAAACTCCAACGAGTGTTCCTGGAGACACTCTGTAGCAATTCTCGACGCGTGGCGTGTCACATTGTCCTGCTGGAATTGTCAAAATCCTTCGGAATACACAATGGACATGAATGGATGCAGCTGATTGGGCAGATGCTTACGTACCTGTCACCTGACGGAGTCGTATCTAGACATATCAGGGCTCCCATATCACTCCAACTATACACGCCCATTACATAGCCTCCACCAGGTTGAACAATCCCCTACTGACATACAGGGTCCATGGATTCATGAGGTTGTCTCCATAACCGTACATGTCGACCCACTCGATACAATTTGAAACGAGACTCGTCCGACCAGGCAACGTCTTTCCATTCATTAACAATTCACTGTCGGTGTTCACGGGCCCAAGCGAGGCGTGAAGCTTTGTGTCATGCAGCCATCAAGGGTGTATGAGTGGGCCTTTGGCTCCGAAAACACATATCGATAATGATTCGTTGAATGGTTCGCACAATGGCACTTGTTGGCTGTCCAGTATCTCTGAATTCAGCAACTGAGCTGTTAAGAACGAACGCTTTAGGCAAACACTAAGTCTGTTACTCTATGAGGAACAAGTGACCTGCGTAATATTCCTCCACCAACTATTCCTCTACCATCTGTACAGCAGGATAGCCCCTTTTTTAACACCGACATCCCTCAACGGTTGTGTGTGTGTGTGTGTGTGTGTGTGTGTGTGTGCATTCTTTCTGGAGCAGAGTTCAACCTACCATGGATGTACCTAGAGCATTGTCAACAAAACATTTTACTTAAGTGGATTCCTAAATAACACAGATAAAGACGAAATTCTTTGAGGCAAGCAGAATATCTAGTTCTTCTACAGTCACAGTATACAGGAGAGCGCGCGCACACACACACACACACACACACACACACACACACACACACACACACACACACACAGCTCACATTCGGTACAGTGGGGTGTCTGAAACCACCACTGCTCTCCAGAACAGGTAGGTTGGCACACAGTGAGACGACTACTATAAAGATCTGTGTATACCTCATTTGTGCAGGCTAAGTTTACTTGATCGAGGAGCACTTTCAGACAGTGCCGGCACATTCGGAACGTTTAAGACCAGGTCGCTCTTGACCCTTCGGTTCTTCATCTGTAACCGATAGTCACGTATTCCACTATTGTTCCAAGGAGGCTAGTTTTTTCGAGAAATACGTTTAACCGTAACAGGAAGTATTCTGTTTGTGAGTCTTTTGTCTACATGTGACTGACTTCTACAGAACGGAAATAGTATATCACTGCCAGTAGATGGATCTCAGTGTATACCCCCAGCTGGGGGGACAGGAGGTAAGACCGGTTCTAAGCCGCTTATTAGAGGTGGGCCAGACGGTTATTCTGGAGTAACTGTTATCACAGTTCCAGTTATTCTTTGATAACCGTTATTGTTAACTGTTACTAATAACTGCCAAGTTATTTTTCGCTAGCGAATACCGAATACTCCGAGGAGCTACAGTTAAATAACGACATAGTTGAAATCCATCATTTTAGTTATCAGTATAACTGCGAGTAGTGTGAAATGGCACAAATATCGTATGAATCGTGTCATAACCTTAGCTTATTAACTGTGGGTACATTTTAGTTGATGTTAGAACGATTATTAGTGTTTCATATTATATGTTTGTAGGTTATCGGTCGCTATTAGAAATATTATCTTCGCAGCTGCATCAGAAAGTACGCGGAACTTCGCCACAGCACTGTTTAAGTAAAATGTTAACAACGTGCGTTTTTAAATATGAAGTATTATGTAAACTGAGTACTGTAGGTTACATTCGAAGCTTAATTTCTTGTGCTGCTCACGTAATAGAATAAAGTGTACAGCCTTGAAATACAACAAAAAATCTACGTAATGTGACAGATTCGTTTACTCCTGTGCTGTAAAAGATAGTCCTATTGCGGAAAGTGTGCGTAAGCTAACCCAAGTTTTATGTGAGATTTGGAAACTGCTCGATTGCTCCAGCTACAACATGTTTATAACATATGAAGACATGCAGATCGAAAAGGATGACAGTGTTACATTTCTGGGACTACAACTCGATAAGAAACTCAGTTCGGAAGGGCATACCACATTTTTTTCTCTATTATTTCAGAAGGGAGCATATTCTGTGGTAACTCATCAAACGTAGCATAAATTTTTCGCATATAAAAGCGTGTAATAAAAATCGTTTGTGGTATAAATTCAAGATCATGATGTAGGAATCTGTTCAAGGAACTTTGTATTCTAACCACTGCTTCCTAGTATATTTATTCCTTAATGAAATTTGTTACAAGTATTTCCAATCAATAGCTAAATACATAATATCAGTACTAGAAATAGGAACAGCAATCTACATAAAGACCTAAAATCACTTACCTTGGTCCAAAAGGGATCCAATATTCAGGAACATGCATTTTCAATAAACTGCTAGCAAATCAGCAACCATTAAAAACTTTGTTTCAGATAAAGCACGGTTTACAGTGTGTTTGAAAGACTTAATGATACAGAAGTGTCTGATTCCACCAATCATCAATATGCCGGAAATGGCTATTTTAAGTGTGCCTATGACGTCACTACATACACATGGCAACAAACACGAAGATACATATAAATAAAACAATAACATCTCCCACTAAAAATACAACCAAACGAACGGGACAACTGCGGGAATATTTTAGGGTCAGGGCAAGCTAGTTAAAAAAATAAAAAATAAACTACCATGATCCCAAAACACAAAATGAAGAACAAACAGAAAAAAATACAGCATTCTGCTACACCAACAAAAAATCTGCAGGAATCGGACACTTCCCTTGAACACTATAGGCCAACCATAGGGGACCAACCAAAACACCAATACCCACAACAAAAAGTACGCAAATTGGAATCGGACATTTCCCTTGACCTACATAGGTAAACCTCAGGTGACGATACCAAAACATCAACGCGTACAACTATGAAAATGGGAATCAGTCATTTCCGGTGACCTATATAGGTCCACCACAGCTACTGATGCCAAAAAACCAGCACCTACAACTGCGAAAAATAAAACCACAATCGCAAAAGTCCACAAACCAATCATCCCTACATAAATTAAATCACATTCAATACTCCATAAATACAGAAAACATCACAGCTAGAAAAAAAAATTAATTACTATCAGCAAATTCCGGCACTGCAAACTAGATCGGCTAGCCCCCCCCCCTCCCAAACACACACACACACACACACACACACACACACACACACACACACACACACACACACACACACACACAAACAGACACACACACACACACACACATACAAAACCAACTCATAAACACCGTACCATAATGACATTCACACCTTTTTACGTCGAAGCAGACGGGTGGAATCGGACGCTTCCATTGACCCCTCCTTCTACACTGTTAATGAATATCGCAACAGAGACTGATACACCAGCTTAGGTAAAAATTCTGCTATATTTCTGTTTTGACAGCACTTGGTTGCAACAGTCAAGATCGGGTATTCTGTGTATGATAAATATATTAAAAGTGCGTAACTGTGTTTTATTCTGACAGTGTATCAATTCCGTAAATATTAGCAGTTACTGTAATATGTTCACATATTTCGACAATCTCCTGACAAAAGATGAGGATAATAATTATTATATTTAACTGTATTATGTTATACTTCCTGACATGTTATTTGTCATTCGCGACGGCCAGTGGCTATTCCCAAAGAAGTACGTAAACATTTGTTCGCTCACCGGGATCTAAGACTGGAGTCAGTGTGTCAGGGACACAGACACACAGTTATTCCGTTACCAACTTCCAGGTTACCTGTGATGGTAGCCCGATAACTGCCAGAGAGCGAGAACTGTGAGCTAATAACGATAACTGCCAGAGGAAAATACCGATCTCTGACAGTTATTTCCATAGTCGCTCGAATTCCTTATGGTACCTCTCTTTATACAGCCCGTCCAAGATAAATTGACATATGAGACAGTGGCTTAAGGGTACGACCGTACTTGTTAATGCCTGTACTGCAGCTCCTATCAGCCACCGCTCGGTCATTAACTTTATTTAATTGTTTGTGCTAAATGTAACGAAGACGCACGATATAGTACACAGTTCTTATCAACAGATGGCGCGCAGTCTCACAGTTATTCCCATGGCCTACAGAACGCCTTCCAAATAGTCTACCCTCTCCTTAGTTCCTAACCAGATCTCCGATGAGTTGACGGGAAAGCGTAGTACGATCTTCGGTCAACAGATGGCGCGAGGCACTGTTGACATTAGACAGTTATTGAAATAACTGCCTGTATCAGAGGAACGGTTATCGCAGTAACCGTTACTTCTCAGTAACCTGTTATTTCTATCGGTTACGTTATTTTTTGCCACCTTTAGCGCTTAGTCTGTCACGAGGTGAACACACATGCAGCTGCTGCCTATCTCTAGTGGCAAGATCTTTTCGGGTGGTTTTTTGGCAGTTTTGTAATTATAATGACTTTTCTCAATTCCCGGGGCATGTATTGCATTACGAGCCATTGCTTACGAGTGGTGGTTTTTCACGACAATTTCCTCAGCGCCTGTACACTTGTAGATCGGTAGGCGGCAACTCTTCCTACAGTTCAGTGATAGTTTTCTGTCCTAACTGTTCAGACCGTATGTCTGTGTTTAACTTCATAGCCAGACTCAAACTTCCATATGCCATTGTTTCCTTTATCATAACCTGTACTTGTACACACATTATGTAATTGCTGGTATCGGCAGATAGATATGATATTGCAGTGTCTGTGTTGTTAAGAAGCTCAATGCAACGTTCTTTCGGACGTGCACTCATGCAATTACAATGTGTGTAGGAGTATAAGTTGTGACGCACGAGCCATGACGTACAGAAATTTGGGTCTGGCCACAAGTCGTGAACAGACAGCGGAAGCGACGGTCTGTGGTGAGGCGTGCACGCCTTGTTTGAATTCGCCTATTGCGCTGCTTGCGAGCGAGCGCACATTTGTTTACTTTCGCATACCGGCTTGTCTCAGAGTCTGACTTCATCTACCATCGTGGCATTTTCTTACCGCCAAGCCACAACTAAATTAACTCTTCCTTTGGATCAATAACGACCGAAGGTGTATGAAGTATAACATTTTATACGGGATGAAATGTGTCTCCCTGCACTTCCCCTGCGTTTGAATGGCCTGTCCTCCCAGCGATGGCAGTTTTTCAGAATTATCACAAAGCCAGAGTCAGTGTCGATATTATTCGTGTACCCAACAAACTGGCTTTACTTCATAACATGCTGTACGCTGCAGATGTTGAAGCTGCTCTCCTTCAGGAGGTGCACATTGCAACTTTTTGTGCTCCCCTGGTATTATAGCGCACGTCTCTCATGCTTCCCCTACTGCTAATGGGTGGCAATACTCTTACGAGTATTTATCCTCGCTGGTGAAATTGCCTATCTACCTGATGCCAGACTCTCGCGTTTAGTGGCGTTACGATCGTCAGTGCGTATGCGCCATCTGGTTCGGGTCGCCGCCGTGAACATTCCACCTCCTTCTCAAAGACAGTCACGCCTCTTTTCCTGGGTTGGCAGGATGCATTGATCGTGGGAGGCGATTTCAACTGCACCCAGACACCCAAATGCCAGCTACTACGACACTCTCCGTGCGCGGCGCTAGCGACAATTCTCCAGCACTTCAGTCCTCTGGATTCTTGAGAATATGTTCGTCGCGATCGTATGGCATCTCTGTAGCCATTCTTCCAGCCGCCTCGAACTTGTTTATATCTCCCGCGATATTGTCAATGAGTGCAGACTCCCGAAATCTGGCCCATTGCGTTCTCTGACCGTGAGGAATATATCTGCGCCATTAGTCTCTACCGCCAAAGGGCGTGGCGCTGCCTGGACCGTGGAAACTGAACACGGGTCCCCTTACTTCCCCCGGCTGCCGGCGCCTCATCAAGGCCACGTGGACAGCTTGTCGTCGACGCCGTGACGCCTGTCACTCTGCCCTGTCTCGATGCGTGATCTGTCAAAGCCTGCCCTCCGCAAGGCCTTAGTGCCTGCAGCTTGGCGGCGACCAACTCAGAAATTCTGTATCACCATTCTCCGGGAATGTACTATGATTCCGGATTCACCAGAACTCAAGGCAAGACACAGCTCACATCCCTCTCTCCCCGCCACCTTGAAGGGACAATAGTCATGGCGCGCACACACGACAGGTTAGGCCAGGAGTGACCATCTGTGTATCACTTCATCGCACAACGACGCCACCGCCGGGGGACTTTGATTAATGATGGGCGCCGTTTCCATGTAGGATCTGCCCTCCATGTTATGCTGCACTCTTAACAACACCATCCTGCCAATATTACAGCGGTCTCCAGACTCTCTTTTGGCTCAGTTCGTCTGAATGCGACGATGGATCTCTTGTCACAGAGGACCATGGCCACGGTGGTACCCAGGCGGGTTCTACTAACAGATCGTCTCGCCATGACCGCCGCCCACTGTAGTTTTATCGGACATTTCGACCCCTTCTTGCGCCAGTGTAGACGAAAATGGTTTAAACAGACGGCTCAGTACGTGGATTCGCCCGATCAAACTTCTTAGGCTGGTGCCAATACCAACAGCACTTCCCTCTGTCCCTATTGGGGCATAATCGCTCTTTCTCACGCTCATCGTATGCCTGGACTTGTGGCAGCTCTTGACTACAGACAGGCGTTCGATCGAGTCGATCGCGTCTACCTGGAAGGGGTGCTCCGCAATATGGAATACCCTGATACTACCGTCGACGTAGTAAAGCGTCTCCTTCGTGGAGCTACGTCTCCTGTGTTCTAAAATGGCCGTCTGACTCTTCCCATCTCTATCCGTCGATCAGTGCGCCAATGTTGCCCGCTCTCTGCACTGTTGTAAGCTTTCACCGTGGAACCGTCGCTCTGCGGCCTCCGTCAGTGCCTCTCTGGGACATCCCTCGGTGACCACGTATTCAGCAGCACTGCTTATGCAGACTATCTCGCCATCGTCAGTCGTAGCGCTATTGAGGCCAGGGAGTCGCTGCCTTGGGTTACTGGTAGCTGCCTGAACGTGCGCAAATCGAGCGAAGCGGCTGCAGGTGTGGGGCTTTCCGCGGACGGCGCTGCTCCTTGCGTGATGCCATCCGATGCTTAGGCCTTCAAGTGCCAGCGCTGGCACCGTTTACGAGCACTCTTCTCCAATGGACTCAATGTGTAAATGTATATTTGGCCTCACGCATTCCCCACGCGGCACAGACACTTCCTATTCCGCCTTCCGTGGCGAGCCGCTCGCTAGCGGCATTGGGTTCATTTGTTTGCCACAGCTTGCTGTTCAAGATAAGGTCCGAGACCGTCGCCCTGCCGTGGTGCAGGGGCAGGGGCGGTTTGTGTCTGTATCATGTGCCTGGCAATGCGGGGGACCATTTCATTCGCTCTCACATGGCTTTTTGGCGCAGTTATCTTACGTGCCTTACCAGTATGTTGCTATAGCCCTTGCACTTATCCCGCTTTCGGACGTCCCGCCGAACCTCTTTTACTTCCGCCACTTTTTCGTAGACCTGAGGTACATCTGCCCCGTCGACTGGCGTGCCGTTTGGCGATCGGTGTGCGCTCCTTATCTTGACACTGACGTCCAGTCTGCACGGTGCCTTACTGTCAATGGGAAGCAAGTGTGCCGGTCACGCGTTCACTGGATTCATCTCGTACACCCCCCATTGTGTGTCGCCTGTGATGTTTTGCACACAGACGAGCATCGACTGGTGTGCAGATCGGCAAGAGGTGTCTAGTTGTTGGAGGGACAGATGTTGTCCCTAATTACCCGTACGGCTCCTCATCAGAAGCCTATTCAACTGCTCCTCGTAAGCGAAGACGAACTCTGTGAAGTGGATTTGTGGACACGCAGCTCACTGCTGCTGAGAAAAGTGGCCTTGATTTTTGGTAGTTCCTTGATGAATGCCATTCATTGTAACTCTACTCCACGTTCCCTACGCTTTCCTCGGTTCCTGGCGGGTGGAGACGACACATGGCGACCAGGCCTCGGGTTGTGGCCCCAGTCCACCCCTGCCCACCCATCCCTTGGGACGCAACAAGGTTATCATAAAATAAAATAAAGCGATTAACGCAGCCGCTTACGTAAAACGGAACATCCGAGTTCGGCTCCCGGTCCGCCACAAATTTTCATTGTCGTCAGTCTCCTATACACTTAAGCGCCAAAAAAACTGGTGTTCACATGCATATTCAAATACAGAGATATGTGAGCAGGCAGAATACGGCGGTGTGGTCGGCAACGCCTATGTGAGACAACAACAGTTTGGTGCAGTTGTTAGATCGGTTACTGCTGCTAAAATGGCAGGTTATCAAGATCTAAGAGAGTTTGAACATGATGTTATAGTCGATGCACGAGCGATGGACACAACATCTCCGAGGTGTCGATGAAGTGGGAATTTTCCCGTACGACCATTTCACGAGTGTACCGTGAATATCAGCAGTCCGGTAAAACATCAAATGTCGGACATCGCTGCGGCGGGAAAAAGATCCTGCAACAACGGGACCAATGAAGAATGAAGAGAATCGTTCGACGTGACAGAAGCGCAGACCTTCCGCAAACTGCTGCAGATTTCAGTGCTTGACCATCAACAAGTGTCAGCGTGCGAACCATTCAACGAAACATCATCGACACGGGCTTTCGGAGCCGAAGGCAATCTCTTGTACCCTTGATGACTGCACGACGCAAAGATTTACGCCTCGCGTCAGCCCGCCAACACCGACATTAGACCATTCATGGCTGCAAACAAGTTGCCTGGTCGGACGATTCTCGTTTCAAATTGTATCGAGCGGATGGACGCGTACAGGAATGGAGACAACCTCATAAATCCATGGACTCTGCATGTCAGCAGGGAACTGTTCAAGCTGGTGGAGGCGCTATAATGGTGTGCGGCGTGTGCAGTTGAAGTGAAATGAGATCCCTGATACGTCTAGATACGACTCTGACAAGTGAAACGTACGTAAGCATCCTGTCTGATCACCTGCATCCATTCCTGTGCATTGTCCATTGCGATGGACTTTCGCAATTCCAGCAGGACAATGCGACACGTCACGCATCCAGAATTGCTACAGAGTGTCTCTGAGTTTAAACACTTCCGCTGGCCACCAAACTCCACAGACATGAACACTATTGAGAATATCTGGGATGCCTTGCAACGTGCTGTTCAGAAGAGATCTTCACCCCCTGGTACTCTTACGGATTTATCGACAGCCCTGAGGGATTCGTGGTGTCAGTTCCCTGCACCACATCTTTAGACCTTAGTTGAGTCCGTGCCACGTCGTGTTGCGGCACTTCTGCGTTCTCGCGGAGGCCCTGCTCGATACCAGTTTCTTTGGGTCTTCAGCGAGTAGCTGTTGGCTGTTCGTATTCGCAATTGCAAAAGCGTTTCATATCCCTACTGCCAAGTAGTATCCCTACTAACTTGGCCAGCTTAGTGCCTAGCCCACGTTCCCTGGCGTTAGCTCGGTGAGCGGGCCACAACAGTGTGTTCATATATGAACTGGCGCAACTGTAACGCTGAAGAGTATATTAGAATTAGAGTAGATTAATCAAATAGATTAACGTTGTTCATAGTTATGCCAGTACTTGAAAGTTTTCGTAACAATTATTCTTTGTTTTTATGTTGTATCACATATAGACCCACTAATTAGTTATGGTTATGGGTTTTGTTGTATCATTATACTGTATATTTTATTGTAATAATAAAGTTTTTGCCGGCCGGTGTGGCCGAGCGGTTCTAGGCGCTTCAGTCTGGAACCGCGTGACCGCTACGGTCGCAGGTTCGAATATTTCCTCGGCATGGATGTGTGTGGTGTCCTTAGGTTAGTTAGGTTTAAGTAGCTCTACGTTGTAGGGGACTAATGACCTCAGTTGTTAAGTCCCATAGTGCTCAGAGCTATTTAATAAAGGCTATAAAAAAAAGAAAAGAAAGAAAAATAAGTTACATGTGTTTCATAACACTAAGTTTCAGCAGTGCCTGTTCCTTCGGACACGAATGCACTTCCAAAGGAACACTGCATTGTTCTTAGCAACACTGACACTGTAATATCTTCGGAAACCTAAGTCGAGGGTATATTAGGTTATTTATTATTTCTCATAAATAACACAACTGCAGTACAAGTTGTTTACATCGCAAAGGGACATCTGAATAGTGGTTAACATCTTTGAGGAACATAAAAATTGGGTATGGCACATCGGTGCTTGGGGCGCAATTTAAACTAGCAACACGGCCGAGTTGGAACGAAACAAAGCGGGCCATACTCGAAGCTACGAAGTGGGCGAGAAACTATTTACTTTGTGGTGGATTGAAATTGCTTTACCATCGCTTTACACAGAGATGTGTCTAAACTACATGGAAAATATTATTTTGTAACATATTATTCTTCCTCTCAAGGTGGCGTAAGGGGTATGATAACTTGAAACCAGAGGACAGTTAAACTGTGAGACTAATTTCAACGTGTCTACCATACACATCAAAATGTCATCATACGCATAGACATATCAAAGAGTATTTACAGGGCAGTGAATAGAGCGTTTTTACATTATCCTTAGCGCCTTGGTTTGTTTCTAAAAGCAAAATAACATAAATTTTTTCTTGTGTGAGAGGTATGTCTTTTTCGTTGCTGAAACAATTTCCACCAAAAGAAGTAATAATTACGTTCTTGTTTGTACATATTGCACGCTTCTTACTTGTCTTGGTATTGCGAAACGTAGATATCCTTTTGCTTTCATATATTTTCTCTCCGTTCTGGAAAAAAGCTAGTAGGAAAATACAAGTTCTCGAGCATACTTTGCAGTGTGACACGCAAAAAAAGCGAACAGTAACGTGGCGCGCGGCAGAACAAGCTGCAACAGCGGTCCGCTTGCAACGCAGACTCTCCCCTGTACGACGTGCGCGACCTTTCCGCCCGTCCCGCCAGCCAACTGTAGACCTATCTGGAGCGCCGCGAGGTCGTACTGTGGCCTGAGATTCTGCGCTACTCTGTGTTTGGCAACCACAGATCTGTCGAAATCGCGATATTGTACGTGGAACCGTTGCTCTGCGCATCGTTCTCAGATCGTTCGCACTGACCGGCCAACCTAACCAACGTAACTGCTTCCACATTCGCGAGGCAATCGTAAACTCCAGAGATAATGAGAAATTAATTTAGTGCGGTGCCCGCCAGGGCTCCAATTTTTTTATTTTTTTATTTGTTATAGTTACAAGAATGTACGATGCAACAGGATCCTTACCTCATACCTCTCCCTACTTGATCACATCAGATATTCGTCTATTTCCAAAACTTAAAAAACACCTTCGAGGACTTTGATAGTTATGAAGCGGTGTAAGTCCAACATTCTACAGTGCTGGTACCTACAAACTGGCCTCTTTTTGGGAGAACTCTATTCGTCACCAGTGTGATTATGTCGAGAAATAAATGCGTACACATGAAGAATGAAGATGTAGAATGTTAATCAAGTTCGTTTTATTTCGGAGCTATAGGTGTTTTCACATTAAAAATTCGGAGGCATTACCTTTCAGCACGTCCTCACAGAGTAAGCGTGTCTTGTTGCACTACAGTACTAGCTCGTTGCACCAGCGTTTGTTCGGGTCGTATTTTCCTAGAAGCGCAAAACCTAGTACGGATGTTGCTCGACATTTAAACAAAATCACAAATTTAGATGCACTCCCACCCACATTTCAAACATAGATCTTTCCGTAAATGGGGAGACTTCAGAGCCTCAGCGTTACAGACAGCCGCACCGTAGGTGCAACCACAACGGAGGAGTATCTGTTGAGAGGCCAGACAAACGTGTGGTTCCTGAAGAGTGGCAGCAGCCTTTTCAGTAGCAACAGTCTGCATGATTGACTGATCTGGCCTTGCAACATTAACCAAAACGGCCTTGCTGTGCTGGTACTGCGAACGGCTGAAAGCAAGGGGAAACTACGGCCGTAATTTTTCCCGAGGGCATGCAGCTTTACTGTATGATTAAATGATGATGGCTTCCTCTTGGGTAAAATATTCCGGAAGTAAAATAGTCCCCCATTCCGATCTCCGGGCAGCGACTACTCAAGAGGACGTCGTTATCAGGAGAAAGGAAACTGGCGTTCTACGGATCGGAGCGTGGAATGTCAGATCACTTAATCGGGCAGGTACGTTAGAAAATTTAATAAGGGAAATGGATAGGTTAAAGTTAGATATCGTGCGAATTAGTGAAGTTCTGTGGCAGGAGGAACAAAACTTCTGGTCAGGTGAATGGTTCAAATGGCTCTGAGCACTATGGGACTTAACGTCTATGGTCATCAGTCCCCTAGAACTTAGAACTACTTAAACCCAACTAGCCTAAGGACATCACACAACACCCAGTCATGACGAGGCAGAGAAAATCCCTGACCCCGCCGGGAATCGAACCCGGGAACCCGGGCGTGGGAAGCGAGAACGCTACCGCACGACCACGAGATGCGGGCTCTGGTCAGGTGACTACAGGGTTATAAACACAAAATCCAATACGGGTAATCCAGGAGTAGGTTTAATAATGAATAGGGAAATAGGAATGTGGTTAAGCTACTACAAACAGCATAGTGAACGCATTATTGTTGCCAAGATAGATACGAAGCCCACACCTACTACAGTAGTACAAGCTTATATGCCAACTAGCTCTGCAGATGACGAAGAAATTGAAGAAATGTATGATGAAAATAAAAGAAATTATTCAGATAGTGAAGGAAGACGAAAATATAATAGTCATGGGTGACTGGAATTCGGTAGTAGGAGAAGGGAGAGAAGGAAACGTAGTAGGTGAACACGGATTGGGGCTAAGAAATGAAAGAGGAAGCCGCCTGGTAGAATTTTGCACAGAGCACAACTTAATCATAGCTAACACTTGGTTCAAGAATCAGGAAAGAAGGTTGTTTACATGGAAGAAACCTGGAGATACTAAAAGGTTTCAGATAGATTATATAATGGTAAGACAGAGATTTAGGAACCAGGTTTTAAATTGTAAGACATTTCCAGGGGCAGATGTGGACTCTGACCCCAATCTATTGGTTATGACCTGTAGATTAAAACTGAAGAAACTGCAAAAAGGTGGGAACTTAAGGAGATGGGACCTGGATAAAGAACAAGAGGTTATACAGAGTTTCAGGGAGAGCATAATGGAACAATTGACAGGAATGGGGGAAAGAAATACAGTAGAAGAAGAATGGGTAGCTTTGAGGGATGAAGTAGTGAAGGCAGCAGAGGATCAAGTAGGTAAAAAGACGAGGGCTAGTAGAAATCCTTGGGTAACAGAAGAAATATTGAATTTAACTGATGAAAGGAGAAAATATAAAAATGCGGTAAATGAAGCAGGCAAAAAGGAATACAAACGTCTCAAAAATGTGATCGACAGGATGTGCAAAATGGCTAAGCAGGGATGGCTGGAGGACAAATGTAAGGATGTAGAGGCTTATCTCACCAGGGGTAAGATAGAGACTGCCTACAGGACAATTAAAGAGACCTTTGGAGAAAAGAGAACCACTTGTATGAATATCAAGAGCTCAGATGGAAACCCAGTTCTAAGCAAAGAAGGGAAAGCAGAATAGTTGAAGGAGAATATAGAGCGTCCGTACAAGGGCGACGTACTTGAGGACAATATTCTGGAAATGGAAGAGGATGTAGATTAAGACGAAATGGGAGATACAATACTGCGTGAAGAGTTTGACAGAGCACTGAAAGACCTGAGTCGAAACAAGGCCCACGGAGTAGACAACATTCCATTAGAACTACTGACGTCCTTGGGAGAGTCAGTCCTGACAAAACTCTACCATCTGGTGAGCAAGATGTATGAAACAGGCGAAATACCCTCAGACGTCAATATAATAATTCCAATCCCAAAGAAAGCAGGTGTTGATAGACGTGAAAATTACCGAACAATCAGTTTAATAAGCCACAGCTGCAAAATACTAATAAGAATTCTTTACAGACGAATGGAAAAACTAGTAGAAGCCGACCTCGGGGAGATCAGTTTGGATTCCGTAGAAATACTGGAACACGTGAGGCAATACTGACCTTACGACTTATCTTAGAAGAAAGATTAAGGCAAGGCAAACCTACATTTCTAGCATTTGTAGACATAGAGAAAGCTTTTGACAATGTTGACTGGAATACTCTCTTTCAAATTCTAAAGGTGGCAGGGGTAAACTACAGGGATAGAAAGGCTATTTATAATTTGTACGGAAACCAGATGGCAGTTATGAGAGTCGAGGGGCACGAAAGGGAAACTGTGTTTGAGAAGGGAGTTAGACAGGGTTGTAGCCTCTCCCTGAGAGAGATATTTTCCGTGATATATTCTGTCCGACTTCACAGACTTATCGTGCCGCCATAATTTGAATTTTTCGTTTTCTTAATATAGCTGGAAGGGTTTTATTACAAAGCTCAATGGTGATTCATTCTCACATCGATTTCAAGAACCGAACTTGTGATCCGTCTTTTGTGGTCCTATGCGTCCAAGAGAAGTAAAGGCTAGTAAGAACGCATCCCTTTCTGCAATTTTTTCTCTCGATACGCTCCAAAGAATATGCCAGAATAAAGTGAAAGAAAATAATAGGGAGTGGTGCTCCAGACACGTGGTCCCCACAGCACGCAGCCCCCGTGTTAAAAAAAGTTCCTTCCTTTTCCAATCTGTATGTGAATCGATAACGTACTATACAGCACCAAGCACGATATACTGCTATTTTGGAGTGTAACGGCTGATTGTAAATGCTAGCTAGAAATTTTAAGTGGCGCACGACTGTAAATATTATGAGAAAATACAATGGCGTGAACATTAATTTCTACTGGAAGTGGTTTTGTCATTTGACTCTCGGTGGCTTATACTGCTAAACTACAATTACATCATCTGACAGAATTGAAAATTTCGAATGAAGAGAGCAACTTTTGGATAGAGAATTGACGGCATATTTTTTCAAATAGCAGTTCATTTATCCTCTGCAACAGAGTTTTCTTAGCAAGTTGTGATTTTACTGAACATTCGTTACAATTCAGCCTCAGCAGTTTCTGAACACTCAGACATGCTGGAGTGCTGTCGTGAGATACTGAAACGTTGCGGGGGGGGGGGGGGGGGGGGAGAGGGGGGGGGAATGACCACGCAGGTCCGATATTCGTCGTGTGACAGGCGCTCTGGTGGTGTGCGCTTTTGCGTATGCTGTCCCGCGTGGCACAACTACACATGGTGGAAAAGGATCGGTGCCGTAGTTCATGCTGCGCTAATACATTGAAGAGCCAAATAAACTGGTAGACCTGCCTAATATCGATTAGGGCCACCGCGAGCACTCAGAAGTGCCGCAACACGACTACGCATGGATGACTAATGTCTGAAGTAATGCTGGAGTCATCCTGTTGGGCTGTCCATAAATCCGTAAGAGGGGGTGGAAATCTCTTCTGAACAGCACGTTGCAAGGCATCCCAGATATGCTCAATAATGTTCATGTCTGCGGAGTTTGGAGGCCAGCGGAAGTGTTTAAACTCAGAAGAGTGTTCCTGGAGACACTCTGTAGCAATTCTGGATGCGTGGGGTCTCGCATTGTCCTGCTGGAATGGCCAAAGTCGGTCACAATGGACAATGGACATGAATGTATGCAGGTGGACAGACAGGACGCGTATGTACGTGTCACCTATCAGAGTGGTATCTAGACGTATCAGGTGTCCAATATCACTCCAGATGCACACGCCCCACACCATTACAGAGCCTCCATCAGCTTGAACAGTCTCCTGCTGACGTGAGGTGTCCACGAATTCATGAGATTGTCTCCATACCCGTACATTACCATCCGCTCGAAAGAATTTGAAACGAGGCTCGCCCGACCAGGCAACATATTTCGAGTCACCAACAGTCCAATGTCGGTGTTGATGGGCCCAGGCGAGGCGTAAAGTCATCAAGCGTACACGAGTGGGACTTCGGCTTCGAAAGACCATATCGATGATGTTTCGTTGAATGATTCACACACTGACACTTGTTGACTGCCAAGCACTGAAATCTGCAGCAGTTTGCGGAAGGGCTGCACTTTTGTCACGTTAAACTACACTCCTGGAAATTGAAATAAGAACAACGTGAATTCATTGTCCCAGGAAGGGGAAACTTTATTGACACATTCCTGGGGTCAGATACATCACATGATCACACTGACAGAACCACAGGCACATAGACACAGGCAACAAAGCATGCACAATGTCGGCACTAGTACAGTGTATATCCACCTTTCGCAGCAATGCAGGCTGCTATTCTCCCATGGAAACGATCGTAGAGATGCTGGATGTAGTCCTGTGGAACGGCTTGCCATGCCATTTCCACCTGGCGCCTCAGTTGGACCACCGTTCGTGCTGGACGTGCAGACCGCGTGAGACGACGCTTCATCCAGTCCCAAACATGCTCAATGGGGGACACATCCGGAGATCTTGCTGGCCAGGGTAGTTGACTTACACCTTCTAGAGCACGTTGGGTGGCACGGGATACATGCGGATGTGCATTGTCCTGTTGGAACAGCACGTTCCCTTGCCGGTCTAGGAATGGTAGAACGATGGGTTCGATGACGGTTTGGATGTACCGTGCACTATTCAGTGTCCCCTCGACGATCACCGTGGTACGGCCAGTGTAGGATATCGCTCCCCACACCATGATGCCGGGTGTTGGCCCTGTGTGCCTCGGTCGTATGCAGTCCTGATTGTGGCGCTCACCAGCACGGCGCCAAACACGCATACGACCATCACTGGTACCAAGGCAGAAGCGACTCTCATCGCTGAAGACGACACGTCTCCATTCGTCCCTCCATTCACGCCTGTCGCGACACCACTGGAGGCGGGCTGCACGATGTTGGGGCGTGAGTGGAAGACGCCCTCGCTCAAAGTCCGTCAACTGCACATACGGTTCACGTCCACGCTGCCACGGCATGCTACCAGTGTTAAAGACTGCGATGCAGCTCCGTATGCCACGGCAAACTGGCTGACACTGACGGCGCGGTGCACAAATGCTGCGCAGCTAGCGCCATTCGACGGCCAACACCGCGTTTCCTGGTGTGTCCGCTGTGCCGTGCGTGTGATCATTGCTTGTACAGCCCTCTCGCAGTGTCCGGAGCAAGTATGGTGGGTCTGACACACCGGTGTCAATGTGTTCTTTTCTCCATTTCCAGGAATGTACTCTCTTCAGTAGTCGTTGGTTCTGTTCTTGCACGATCTTTTTCCGGCCGCAGAGATGTCGGAGATTTGATCTATTACCTGATTCCTGATATTCACGATGCAGTCGTAAATCGGTAGTACGGGAAAATCCCCACTTCATCGCTAGGTCGGAGATGCTGTGCCCCTTCGTCGTGCGTCGACTTTAACACCACGTTCAAATTCACTTTAAGCTTGATAACCTGCCATTGTAGCAGCAGTAACCGATCTAACAACTGCACCAGACTCGTTTTGTCTTATTTAGGCGTTGCCCACCTCAGCGCCGTATTCTGCCTCTTTACGTATCTCTGTATTTGAATACGCCTGCGTATACCAGTTTCTCTGGTGCTTCAGTGTAGTACACCACACTCCTGTTTCCAATTGAGGCAGAATCTCTTGACGTAAGTAATGAGAGTTTCCAGCATCACAACACGCGCTTCAGGACGAACCTCCTCTCCGCCACGGACAGGCTGCCAAAGCTAGTGGCGGCAGTGGCAGTGAGCCACGGCGACTCAGCTCGTCCGGCAGTGCATCGCCGTCGCTCCGTAAGGTTTCAGCCTTGTGACCAACTGCCAAATTTGCGCAAAGTGGTTTCCGAGACTGCTTTCTATGCCCGCACCCTGTGTTACGGCTAAAGCTGATAAGCGGCCTGCTATTGTGTGGGATATTGGCCATAGCGTACCTGGTGGTCGCACCCTACTTAACTACCACCCACCCTCCCACGCCACAACCCTCGACCACTCCACCCCGGCACGAGTTTCAACAGAACACAGTGTTATGGCTGTAGGTTGAGTATCACAAAACATCATTACTTATTTGTTGTAGTTGTTGGGATTTAATTAATTCTCCACTCTTTTGCTTCTGTTTCAAATTGTGACATGCAAAAGTCGGAACTCAATGTCGGACTGACGCGGGTTTGTTCCCTGCCACTGTAGTTGACAGAGCGTGCTGGAGATGACATCGTCGACATGGGTACAGCGCCTGGCTCGATTTACTGAACTGTGAGAGATGCGTAGCGGCGCTGTCTGAGGTGAGGGAGAGCGGCGGTAGCGTTCCCAGTGTTCCGCTCAGGCTCCTTCAGCGCGTGGTCAATCCACCCCAGGCAGAAATCACAGGGAGAGAGTCAGGCGCACTGCCTCTGCCGATGGTCCCCTCTCCTCGCGGAACTCCTCGTGCACTCGCGACAAGGTTGTCAAGGGAGGTGTGTGTTCTATTGCTCCTTTTCGCTGAAAAAATCCCTAGTATCGTTTCTGAACATACTGGGAAGTATTAGTCACTTTTTGATAGAATTCTGTTACCTCGCGTACACCACACATTGCACGCATGCACCAATCTTGCGAATATGCAGCAGCTCTTTAAACTACTTATGGGCATTTCTTGAGCATAATGGCACAAGCCGTTTTACGCAGTTTTGCCACTAACAAGTAAGTTTTGCATTGCATGCTTTCCTGGAGGTTTTTGCCAGAACATTTCCAGTCTTAAATTCTAGTTCAAACAATTTCGTACACGTTTCCACGAATTCTGTTTCGTATACCACTCGACAGTGAACACACGCTACTTTATGATGAGCACACTCACTCAATACGTTTGCTTCCATCGGTCACTCAGCAGTAATGACACAGTCAAGTGCCTGGCACAGATCGTGCGGGTGATGTACACGCGCACCGGTTGATGCGTCGAAAGTGATGGATTCCAGTATTCTTTGTGGTGGGCAGTTTTCGTGTTCATTAACGTGTTTTTGTGGACACTCCCAATTTCTCCAGCCCGTACAATATGCCAGTACGCGGTGCACACTCCCCCGTAAGGCGAGCTCTCGCACGACGCTTGTCCAGGTACTTGTGTAGCGGCGCTTCCTGTGGGTCTGAGAGATGGCGGACGAATCGGACGCTGACACACTGGCACCGCCCTGGCTCTGGCGTCATTTACTTGAGTCCCTCGTGGCCTAGGAAGGCGCTGAAGGCGGCGCGGCCTTCCAACAGGAGCTCTGATTGAAGACAGGAGCTGTTTGCGGATTTAAAATGAGCGCCGCGGAGGGCACGGTTTACGCGAGGCATTATGTACGGCCGGCCGCCGTGTTTACACGCCGACGCCGCGGTTTACACGGCGCCGAGGCGGCGGCTGGGTCATCGCCGAGCGCCGCTCTGGCCAAACATCGGCTGCTTTTCTGGCACTGCGCGTATATCTCCGAGTCGGTCACACCACATACCCGTCCACCGTTGAAACACCATCTCTTTTAAAACCTTTGACCAATTATATTGTATGTGAGCAATAAAAATAGCGTAAAGGATACAAATATCTCTTTCACCATCCACTTTTAATGAAATTACTTTACACTAATCATCCAGAACATTGTTGTTGTTGTTGTTGCGGTCTTCAGTCCTGAGACTGGTTTGACGCAGCTCTCCATGCTACTCTATCCTGTGCAAGCTTCTCCACCTCCCAGTACCTACTGCAACCTACATCCTTCTGAATCTGCTTAGTGTATTCATCTCTTGGTCTCCCTCTACGGTTTTTACCCTCCACGTTGCCCTCCAATACCAAATTGGTGATCCCTTGATGCCTCAGAACATGTCCTACCAACCGATCCCTTCTTCTGGTCAAGTTGTGCCACAAACATCTCTTCTCCCCAATCCTATTCAATACTTCCTCCTTAGTTATGTGATCTACCCATCTAATCTTGAGCACTCTTCTGTAGCACCACATTTCGAAAGCTTCTATTCTCTTCTTGTCCAAACTATTTATCGTCCTTGTTTCACTTCCATACATGGCTACACTCCATACAAATACTTTCAGACAAGACTTCCTGATACTTAAATCTATACTCGATGTTACTTTAAGTGTCTCATTTCCTAATCTAATTCCCTCAGCATCACCCGACTTAATTCGACTACATTCCATTATCATCGTTTTGCTTTTGTTGATGTTCATCTTATATCCTCCTTTCAAGACACTGTCCATTCCATTCAACTGCTCTTCCAAGTCCTTTGCTGTCTCTGACAGAATTACAATGTACCTGAACGTTTTTATTTCTTCTCCAAGGACTTTAATACCTACTCCGAATTTTTCTTTTGTTTCTTGCACTGATTGCTTAATATACAGATTGAATAACATCGGGGAGAGGCTACATCCCTGTCTTACTCCCTTCCCGACCACTGCTTCCCTTTCATGTCCCTCGACATGAAAGGGAAAACTGCCATCTGGTTTCGGTACAAATTGAAAATAGCCTTTCGCTCCTTGTATTTTACCCCTGCCACCTTTAGAATTTGAAAGAGAGTATTCCAGTCAACATTGTCAAAAGCTTTCTCTATGTCTACAAATGCTAGAAACGTAGGTTTGCCTTAATCTTTCTTCTAAGATAAGTCGTAAGGTCAGTATTGCCTCACGTGTTCCAGTGTTTCTACGGAATCCAAACTGATCTTCCCCGAGGTCGGTTTCTACTAGTTTTTCTATTCGTCTGTTAAGAATTCGTGTTAGTATTTTGCAGCTGTGGCTTATTAAACTGACTGTTCGGTAATTTTCACATCTGTCAACACCTGCTTTCTTTGGGATTGGAATTATTATATTCTTCTTGAAGTCTGAGGGTATTTCGCCTGTTTCAAACATCTTGCTCACCAGATGGTAGAGTTTTGTCAGGACTGGCTCTCCCAAGGGGGTCAGTAGTTCCAATGGAATGTTGTCTACTCCGTGGGCCTTGTTTCGACTCAGGTCTTTCAGTGCTCTGTCAAACTCTTCACGCAATATCATATCTCCCATTTCATCTTCATCTACATCCTCTTCCATTTCCATAATATTGTCCTCAAGTGCATCGCCCTTGTATAGACCCTCTATATACTCCTTCCACCTTTCTGCTTTCCCTTCTTTGCTTAGAACTGGGTTTCCATCTGAGCTCTTGACATTCATACAAGTGGTTCTCTTATCTACAAAGGTCTCTTTAATTTTCATGTAGGCGGTATCTATCTTACCCCTAGTGAGATAAGCCGCTACACCCTTACATTTGTCATTTAGCCATCTCTGCTTAGCCATTTTGCACTTCCTGTCAATCTCATTTTTGAGATGTTTGTATTCCTTTTTGCCTGCTTCATTTACTGCATTTTTATATTTTCCCCTTTCATCAATTAAATTCAATATTTCTTCTGTTACCCAAGGATTCCTACTAGCCCTCATCTTTATACCTACTTGATCCTCTGCTGCCTTCACTACTTCATCCCTCAAAGCTACCCATTCTTCTTCTACTGTATTTCTTTCCCCATTCCTATCAATTGTTCCCTTATGCTCTCCCTGAAACTCTGTACAAGCTCTGGTTCTTTCAGTTTATCCAGGCCATCTCCTTAAATTCCCACCTTTTTTCAGTTTCTTCAGTTTTAATCTACAGGTCATAACCAATAGATTGGGGTCAGAGTCCACATCTGCCCCTGGAAATGGCTTACAATTTAAAACCTGGTTCCTAAATCTCTGTCTTACCATTATATAATCTATCTGAAACCTTTTAGTATCTCCAGGGTTCTTCCATGTATACAACCTTCTTTTCTGATTCTTAAACCAAGAAACCAAGTGTTAGCTATGATTAAGTTGTGCTCTGTGCAAAATTCTACCAGGCGGCTTCCTCTTTCATTTCTTAGCCCCAATCCATATTCACCTACTACGTTTTCTTCTCTCCCTTTTCCTACTACCGAATTCCAGTCACCCATGACTATTAAATTTTCGTCTCCCTTCACTATCTGAATAGTTTCTTTTATCTCATCGTACATTTCTTCAATTTCTTCGTCATCTGCAGAGCTAGTTGGCATATAAACTTGTACTACTGTAGTGGAACATTATGACCACCTATCTAATAGCTGCTATGTGGCTGAGGGAGCTGGCACCAGCAACTGCACACACGGGTCACCTCATTCCCTTATAGCTCTGACGCCACGTTCAATCACATCCCAAATGTGTTCGATCGGACTCAGATTTGGCGAGTTGGAGGGGGAGGGGGGGCAGCACATCAATTGGAACGCGTCTCTGTGTTCCTCGAACCACTCCACACACTCCTGAGCTTGTGACATGACGCACTATCTTGTTGAAAAATCCCACTGACGTCGGGAAACATGATCGTCGTGGATGGGTTTACGTGGTCTGCGACAGGGTAAGATACACCTTGGCTGTCGTGTTGTGTTGCAGGTGCTCCACCGGACCTGTACTGTGTACACCAACTAAATGCGGACCACAAATAATCGTTCCTGCAGCACTACAGACCGAAGTGTTACAACATGCACATGACCGTGTACTACCAGGACATGGAGGTAGGAGGGCTGTTAAGAGTCGCAGAAAGATTTTGGTGGAGAACACGACTTGACGACGTAGAAAAGTATGTAAAGAGCTGCACACCCTGTGCTCAAGGAACACAGTTGAATCACAAAAAGATACAACTTTAGAATTGCCAGAATCAGCAAAGTCTTTTCATACGATAGGAACGGATGTATTGGGATTGTTTAGTAGGAGTCTACCGGATGATATGTAAGTACCATTTTTCAAGATACCTTTAATGACAGCAACAGCACATTAAAAAGTGAGCGCTGTAGCTCAAGCCATGGTTAACAACTGGTTACTTATGTTCGGTGTATCAGAAGCTATAGTCATAGATCAAGGCACTAATTTTATGTCTGATCTGCTGAAACAGTAATGTCTTCAATTGAAAGTAAAGAAATTGCATACTAGTCCATCCCACTCGCAACCTAATGATCGTATGGAACGAGTCCACCATAGCATAGTGGAGATGTTAATTCACCATGTGAATAATAGTCAATATCTAGATTGTAATATCAATTTAGACTATGTGGCGATTGCATACAACACCGAAATCCACACAGAGTTAGGTCATTCACCATACGAAGTTGTGAACGGGTGAAAGATGCTGTCAACTTTTGATTTAGTGCAAACCGAAGGTAGAAACACAGGGTGAAAATGTGAAGCAATTCGCAAAAACTTTAAAAGTAGTTCGGCAGAGACTGAAACGCACAAATACCGTCACAGGAGCGTCAAGACTGAATTGGGCAGGGTATAAGTAAATTACCTCAGTATGGAGTAGGACAGTGGGTTCTACTAGCAAATCTGTATACCCCAAGGAGTAAAACCAATAAATTTTTGACAAACTTTGAAGGACCATACCAGGGAGTGGAGATAACTTCATTGGTCAATAGTGAAATTACCGACGAGAACATCAGGTGTTCCTGAGGAGCGAGGGGATTCATGGTAATTCCTTTCTCCTAGGTAGTGTCAAAGATGATGCTGAAATGTATCATCGGGGGTATAATGCTCTCACACTTACGTGAAGCAGAGGTGATTAAAATGCAGCTGTTGGAGAATGCAGTCTTGTTCTTCAAACTCACATTTGACATCTATGAGGTAAGAAATGAAGCCCACCGTTTACAGAATACGTTCATAAATACATCTACTGAAGTAGAAAAAGGGAAAATGATAACAGACGTACAGCACGAATATCAACAATGTTAAGTAACCCTATTAGAAACTTCGGGCTCAGTAACAGTAGATAACACAGATAATTCCACAAACGCTAGTACAAATGAGAATAAGTTTGTTACCTGCTGGTAGGAAACCATTAAAAACGATGTTGGAGACAGCAGATAATGACGTCATAGATGTAAATAGTACGATAGGGACAGTACAAGAACTGGCAAGGTTCAAAAATGGCTCTGAGCACTATGGGACTTAACTTCTGAGGTCATCAGTCCCCTAGAACTAACCTAAGGACATCACACATATCTATGTCCGAGGCAGGATTCGAACCTGCGACCGTAGCGGCGCGCGGTTCCAGACTGTAGCGCCTAAAACCGCTCGACCACACCGGCCGGCGTTGCCCTTGTAATAACCGATTGATGACAGTTCATTTTGTCACTGTGGTGTTAACTGCTGCTGCAGATGCAATACAATGCGCCAGACCCCCGGTACTGCCACGTGTCTATCCTGAACCCGGTGTTCTTGCGACCGTACATTTTCGTGACCGCCGCTGCCAGCAGTCGTGTACAGTGGGTACATTCCCGCCAAGTCTTTCTGCAGTGTCGCAGAGGGAACATACAGCTCTTCGTAGCTCTATTACACGATCTCGTTCGCTGTTGATAATGGAGTCTTTGTCGCCCAGAAGTCATTCTTGACTAACATCAAGTCACCACGTCTAATCTCAAATGTAACTAACTCTGACGACCGTTACAACGTTTGTGTATAGGAAACCTGATTTCCGTGTTCGTAGCGGCTCTGATAGCGCCAGTTCCTTTTTAAGATGTAGAAACACGCCTACCAACTTTCGTATACATCGTACAATGGTGGTGCGATTTTTTTCCATCAGTGTATTAGGAAACGTTTTCTGAAGACATCTCCCTACAGCTTATCCTTGTTCGTAAGAAGAACGTGGAGATGAGCAGCACTGAAAGAAGAACGGCAACATTTGATTGTAGTGCTATACACGAATGCTAAAGATCACGTGGAGAGATCGGATAAGTCATGAAAAGCTGTTGAATCTGTCTGAGGAGAAAAGAAGTATGTAGCAAAATTTCGCAAATGTATGGGACTGGATAGTAAGACACATTCGGAAGCACTAAGAAATAGTCAGTGATGGTGGGAAGTGTGGGGGAAATAACAACTGCAAGTCGAGACCAAAGCTGGCCTTCGGTAAGCACACTCAGGCTAATGCGTGCTGCAGAAACGGGCCAGCAACGAACGGGCTCAGAATAGAGCGCAGAGCTGCGTCAAATCAGTGTCTGAACATCGAGAACGGTCTCACTTATTTTGTTTCTACAATACTGCTGTGCCATCTGCTGTAGCTGTCGAAATTGGCGCGTGCTGGAGAATTTTTTTCCTAACGAGGTACTTGGACGAGTGTGCACTGCAGTCGTTCATTTTCACCTCGGAGTCTTCTGGCAACACGCTACGTCACCAGCTACGGTGGAGAAAGTTAACGCACCACCTAGTTCTCGCCCTCTTTTCGCTTTTGTCCTCGAATGCGGCGTGCAAGCTGCGTCTCCTAACTACTATTGTTGCAGGGGCGCATTTTTGAAATCACCGAAGAGAGAGAGAGAGAGACAGAGAGAGAGAGAGAGAAAGGGCGGGCGGAGATAGCTAGTGAAAATTTTTCACGTTACATCTGAACGACTCTCGCACAGTGATCGGTGACGCACGGGGCAGCGCCATTCATGTTCCCGCCCCGGCGGCGCCAACAAGATTTAGGTTCCTGTGGTTATCCCAGATTGGTTGATTCGCAGGCCGGGATGATTACCGTGAAGAGAACGCAACCTATTTGTGTGCGCATCGCTGTTCAGTCCGAGATTTCGTTTCGTTTCTGACGAACTGGTCGTCAATGCGACATTACATTCGTTTCCTTATCTGAATAACGTGCATCGGTATGCAGGTGAGAACTTGCTCACCAATTTGTTCCAAAATGCCGCGCATAAAAACGGGATTTTACCGGGGTCGATGCCTATGGTTCTACAGGTGACAAAAAGGTAGGATCAAGTGTTTTTCGTGGCCTTTGAGCTACGGACCATTTGTGTATCCGAAAGAAGGATCGCCTTAGTGTCAGTGTCCTACACTTCCTCCTGCTGAAGCAAGTGCAGCCAATCGGTTGGTTCTTTTTACCGTTTGACGTGGGCTACGGCGGGCTTGACGGGACTAGGAGGCGCCACTAGTCCGTGTGCGGTTCCTCGGAAAACCCCGGAAAAGGGATTTTTATTACACTTTCGAGGACACGGGCGGCCCAAAACCAAGCTCATGGTTCAAAGATGATTACGCACAGCAATTGGCTTAAATTTTCTCAGTAAATTCTTAAATCCCGATCTAGAACAACATTGAAAACTTTCTCGATTATACCTTTCCCAGATCAAAGGTTCAAAGTTATCCTATTCGTACACCTAGATAGATTGCTTGAGGACGGATATATCGTGACAAACCCGTAATTCAAATAAACTGACGGGTATATCTGTGAATGTATGAATGACGGGTATAACTGTGAATGCTGTTGTTGTTGTGGTCTTCAGTCCTCAGACTGGTTTGATGCAGCTCTCCATGCTACTCTATCCTGTGCAAGCTTCTTCATCTCCCAGTACTTGCTGCAACCTACATCCTTCTGAATCTGCTTAGTGTATTCATTTCTTGGTCTCCCTCTACGATTTTTACCCTCCACGCTGCCCTCCAATGCTAAATTTGTGATCCCTTGTGAAAGTATGAATGAATAATTGATGCATTTTCGTAAATCTATGGGCGATTCCTGAGAAAAGTTTAAAAAAGAGTTTTTACCATTTTTTCGCCGTAAGCATAGGACCAAACCCCAGCCGCGGATTCCAAGAAGGGTATGTGCAGCAAATGGCTGAATTTTTTACGATATACCAGGTGATCAAAAAGTCAGTACAAATTTGAAAACTTCATAAACCATGGAATAATGTAGATAGAGAGGTAAAAATTGACACACATGCTTGGAATGACACGGGTTTTATTAGAACCATCCCATATTGCTAGACGCGTGAAAGATCTCTTGCGAGCGTCGCTTGGTGATGATCGTGTGCTCAGCCGTCACTTTCGTCATGCTTGGCCTCCCATGTCACCAGACCTCAGTCCGTGCGATTATTGGCTTTGGGGTTACTTGAAGTCGCAAGTGTATCGTGACCGACCGACATCTCTAGGGATGCTGAAAGACAACATCCGACGCCAATCCCTCACCATAACTCCGGACATGCTTCACAGTGATGTTCACACCATTATTCCTCGACTACAGCTATAGTTGAGGAATGATGGTGGATACATTGAGCATTTCCTCTAAATAACATCATCTTTTCTTTGTCTTACTTTGTTATGCTAATTATTGCTATTCTGATCAGATGAAGCGCCATCTGTCAGACATTTTTTGAAATTTTTAGTTCTAATAAAACCCCATGTCATTCCAAGCATGTGTGTCAATTTGTACCTCTCTATCTACAGTATTCCGTAATTTATTCAGTTTTGAAATTTATACTGACTTTTTGATCACCTAGTATTCCTAAGATCCCCATCTCGAACATTGAAAATTTTCTTTCCCTGACACAGAGATTTAACGTTACCCTACTCGAACATGTAAGACAAGCAAGTAAAAATTAAATAAACTGATTGATGATAAACCAATGATTTAATTAAACCGCGAGTATACCGTCAAATGAATGAATAAATAAGTGTGAGATGCATGTTCTGATGTACGGTTTCTGAGGAAACCCCCCAAAAAGCGTATTTGATCATATTTTTCGCCGTCAGCAGCGCACCGAAACCTAGTCGCTTATTCCATGACGGTTATTCACAGCAAGTGTCTGTAATTTTTACGATTTATTGCTGAGATTCTGGTCTCAAACAGCCTTGAGAATTTTCAAGATATCTTTATCCGTTTCTGAGATACAGAGGTTCAAAGGTACCCTGCTTGCGCACATAAATACACATCCAAAATGTCGTGTAGCGAAAACTTGTTTTATAAAGTGACGTACAACGAAGTAATATGCTCTTCAGTATCACCGTCATAATCAGAAGGGTTCTGGGAACTCCAGGTTGTAATACTGAAGCACACGAAAAATGTTTTTGCACGTACAATCCGGACTGAGGTGAAAATTAGTTTCGCGTTATTACAATTTCACGTAAGTAAACTACCAAATTTCTACTGACCCATCAAGTTCTTTTCATGTGAGTGGCATGTGCTGCTGTGGGAGGGAAAAGAAGGGAAGAAGCGGGAAAAGGCGAATAATAAATGAAAAGGTGGGGCATAGAGGAGGGGTATAATTTTCCGTTTTTGTTTTCTGTCAAGATGTGGTCAATAAGAACTGGATTGTAGCCATTGGCTGTGGCAATAAATTTTATTGTATCTAACTCTGCTTTAAAATCATCTCTGGACATGAAGATAGAAATGAGACGGTGTACCATTGAGTGTACTATGCCCCACCTGCTTTCCCACCCACTGACTGCAAGAAATGGTGTACACTACCATTTCTAGGTCAGGTATCAAAGATTGTAGCCAAGGCACTGAAATCCTGCAAGTATAGTCTTTTCTGCTATGTCGGGAACATGACAGCCCAGTGTGTTTTTAATAGCAAAGACAAGATCCAGTTATTAGCCAACAGTGGGGTATACAAAATCACCTGTTCTGATTGTGACAAATTTTACATTGGTCAGTCAGGCAAAGACATATCAACTAGGCTGGCTGAACATGAACGCAGCTGGAGGCTGCAGAATTCAGACTCCACATTTGCTGAGCATGTACTGAGTGAGGGTCACAACTACCAGCCAGTGTCCCATATGCCTCACTTAGCAAACAAAGGCCATAAACTCAACCTGCTGGAAGCCCTGGAAATTAACAAACATCTTGCTCACAGTCCAGATCTCATCCTAAATGACCAGACACAACTCAACACTTCCCCTCTCCTAAACTTCATATTATCATCTTTGTTGTTCATTACTTCCCACACTCTCTCTTCCTACATATTCCCATTTTCCTGTATTCACTAAGTTGTTTTATTTGTTGCAGTTGTCTTTGTATTCCACATAGGCTGTAGTTTCAATAGTTAAGGGTTTCCTTTTAACTTGTACTTGTATTACTGTCCATGTTTAACTCCCCTTGTAGTTGTCTGCTCAAATACTGTTCATATTTTACTTTGCTCATTTATTTAATGAAAACTGGTACCCATCCACTGCTTTGATTATAATGTTAATGTTAAAATGCAGTACCACCACACTATCAAACTGTAGTTTCCTTCAAACACCTCGATTTTCCTGCCTTTATTAATTTCTGTTTATCTTATTGATATTGCTTATGTTCCTTATGTGTTCTGTATTTACATTGAAAACTGTCTCTTCTTTTTTAATTGGTTGTGTATCACTCTCCATGTTTTATACCTCTTGATGCAGCCTTGTCTAGTACTAATTTTATCTTATTTTATTAGTTTTGTTTATTAATAGAAACAGTTATGTAGGCATGCTATTCCTATTTTGTGCTAAAGGTTTTCCTGTCAGTTTTTACTGTTTCGTTGCAAAGATGTTACTTACTGTATCTTTCTACTTCAGTCTAGCTATGTTACTTCTCTTCCAATGTTGTCTACTAACATTTAACTTCTTTCGTGATACTACTCAGTAAATGCCTGAAGATGGCCTTGTAAACCGAAAACCGGTTAGCAATAAAAGTAATATTGTAGAACAAAAGCAAACTGGTGCCTTTCATTTATTACAATGTTGTTCTACCAAGAACCGACGGAAGATTCTGTTAATACGAATACACTCCTCTATATTCAAAGACTCCGCCTGAAAAATGGGTTACTTGCTGCCCCAGTCTATCTCCCTTAGCATCTTCAAAATTTTTGCAAAAATATTGACATGTGAACACATTCGTGCATTTTTATTCTGAATGACAAAGAGACAGTGACAGTAGAAAAGAGACGGAGATGTAATAAACATTCGAAGACGGTTAGTAACAGTGGTTTTATAGAAAAAGCGAAGGAGATTACGACAGTGTGGGAAAAAGAGAGGGACACAGTGGCAGTGGAACATAGTAGATAGAGAATATTACTAGAAAAGAGTCAAGCAGACAGTGGCAGTAGGAGAGGATAAAGAAAAGAAGAATGTGGAAGTGGGTGAGAGTGAGTGATAATGAGAGGCAGAGTCTATGAGAATGAAAACGAGGAAGAGAGAGACAGTGATAGTAAAATTAGACAGAAGCAGTGGGAAGGAATCAGTGGAATATTGGCAGTAAGAGAGAACAAGAGGAACACGGAGACAGTAGTAGCAGCACAGAACGGAGGCTGTGAGACAGGAAACAATGACAGCTGGAGAGTCGGAAAAAGGTAACGGCGATGAGTTGGGCCAAATGAGTGAGTGACAATGGGCGGCTGGGAGCGGATGAGCATGACAGGCTTAGAGCACTGGACTAGTGGGTATGAGCGAGTTACAGTTGGGGCACTTTGGGGGGGGGGGGGGAGGGAGATGAGTTGCATGTTAAAAAAAGCGCGAATGTGTTCGCATGCAAATATTTTTGCGAAACGTTTTGGAGGTGGTGACGAAGGTAGAACCACTTTTCATTCAGAATCTTTTAATAAAGAGGAGCACATTCACCTCTTTTGTGCTCCGGTAGAAGCATTTTTTCATTGGTTGCAACTTGACCAACCTGTCTCCTATCGATTAACATAGAAGACCTGAGAGCATCTTCATAGCATTGCAGTTTATACTTGTTTTCGAAGTGTAGACGTAGATGAAGATGCACTAAGCCACCCTTCACGACGATTATGTACATTTACTTTTACTTTAGTGGTCACTCTTAATCAAACTGTTTTCGCAGAAACGGTAGGAAGATGGATTTGTAAACTTAGCTTCGTCCATTTTATTGATGTGGCATCAGAATCACTTGTCACCTAAAATAAAACTCCATATATAAGGACAAAATGGTGCACCGCATTTAGTGATGTCTGGAGTGATTCAAAAGTATTCAGATATCAAGATTTTGTACTACTAATGGCCATCATGAACAAATTGTTTTGGTGAAATGAGTCGAAGAGTTGACAACGTACAATAATTGGTCTGGCACATTTATATAACTGTGTGGGCGGTTGTGTAGAAATGAATTACTGTCTTTGCATCAACATAAAAAAGGGCAAAACTGTAGTTTGAAATTAATGTGACATTCGTTTATTTAGAGAAGCAGGACAAAGAATTTGAAAGGAAAGCATATATTGTGTCTACATAATCGTTATTGTAAACAACTCTGTGGGTCGTCCTGTGCGAGCAGTATGAGTAAGAGGGCGAAGCAAACTGAAAAACAGTCGAATTAAAAAAGTAAGAGCTGAAAGCACATTTAAATACGAACAGGATCCTAATTACTGCTTGTAAATATATATCCACTCCCTGTGATAGTTTCGATATTTATACTGGTTCTGTTTTGAGGCATTCCTGTTTTATTTACAATCTTCCTGGATTCTGACAACTTTCATAAATTTGTGAGTCTTTATAGATTGCCTCCAGCTGTCTAGGAGCGTTATACACTCATATTCAGGAAAAAAACAGAAGACCTTGAACGATTAGAGATACGACGTGTGTATTCTGAGGGGCTATACGTCAGTATTGCATTTCCGGCAGCTCGGTTTAGCACGTGTCGTGTTGCCTAGTAGGCTCAGTGCCCGCCCAAGGCTACGATGACTTGTTCCATCGACCCGTATAAGGCGCGTGGAATAGCCATCCGTACTGCGCTCATTTGGTTCGTTAGTACCTCTGTGGTGGTTGTCACTGGGTCACAACGCTGCTCCCGTTGTTTCAGCGCGTCCCACACATTTCAGATCGGCACAAGTCTGTCGATCTGGCGGGCCAGGGCAAAAGACCGGCGTATTGTGACTCCGAGAAGGCACGTGTTCCTGCATCAACATGTGGTCGTGCATTGCCTCGCTGAAAAACCAACTGTGATTTGTGATTGTATGCAGTGGCACCCCACACCGTAAGGCCTCGTATTGGCGCTCTATGTCACTGCGACGCTGCTCTCCCTGTGTGCCGCGAACCAGAATGCGGCCATCATCTTACCTTCAACCCGCCGGCCGATGTGATTCAAATGCCAACCATTTCTGCAGAACATACTAATGTACATACATGTCGTATGAATATTGACGTCCTATCTCTAGTCCTTGAAGGTGTTATGTTTCTCTCTGAGTATGAGTGTAAATTAATCAGATCTTAGCGTTGAAGACAGTAGGCTTTGAATCACACCCTTCTTCAAAGAAAAAATTATTTTCAAAACCAGTTGTTTTACACTTTTTGCAGCAACTTTTCATTCGCAATATTAAATATACCAGTTGCCCTTTAGCCGTTTAACAATATGTGCATCTAAGGCTCCTCGTGAGTTTAAGCAATCCCAGACAATCTGGGATTTACGTAGCTGGACTCAGGTTTTCGCAATTTAGCTGCATATCCATCTCGTTCCAGTGTCTGCCAAATACTACTGCAGGCTGTGGTGTATCGAACGTGGCGTAGTAGTTAGCGTCGATGTACGTAAGTTGCAAGTCACAAGCTCAGACTGAACCAGCAACAATTATTTGGGATTCAGTATATATCATTTCTACGTGGTTCTCGAACTACGTAGTGTTTGTGTATTGTGGAATATTCGGTATCTGTGTGAATACCATCATTCTGGAATATTCGTGGCTCGTGCAAATAGTTGCAATCTGCGCGCACGACAGCAGTTCGTGACTGTACTACCTGCTACCTGCTGCCCGGTCGCCGGGTATCTTTGGACGCGCGCCGCGCCTCGCAGGGCAGAGGGCCGCTGAAGGTGGGTGAGCAGGCGGCGGACAGCACGTGGGTCGAGCGGGCGACGACCCCCGGCGCCTAATTCTGGAGGAGGAGGCCGCCACGACCTCGCCGTCTTCTGGCGCTGCCGCTGCAGTCCGCCTTCCCTGGGGACGCTGTCAACACTCGCCGTGGTGAAGCCAGCCGGCGCGACGGAGCAGCAGCAGCAAGTGGGAGAGTGGCCTGGTGCTCAGAATGCGGCAGCGGCGCGCACCCGCTGCACATCACCCAACAGCCTGCTGCCCTCCGATTCGTCGCATAACTTCGCAAATCCTGCACTACCGGGAAACTACGCTACTACACCGGTAACCGGTAACTAGCACCATTATTGGAATATGTCCCGCTGACATCATATAACGATATTTTGCCGCAGCATATTGACTGTTGAGGGATGTTGTTGTTTTTGTTGTGGCCTTCAGTCCTGAGACTGTTTTGGTGCAGCTTTCCACGCTCTCCTGTGCAAGCTTCTTCATCTCCCAGTAACTCCAGCAACCTACATCTTTCCGAATCTGCTTAGTCTATTCACCTCTTAGTCTTCCTCTACGATTTTTACCCTCCATGCTGCCCTCCAATACTAGATTGGTGATCCCTTGATGCCTCAGAACATGTTCTATCAACCGATCCCTTCTTCTTGTCAAGTTGTGCCACGAATTTCTCTTCTCCTCAATCCTATTCAATACTTCCTCATTAGTTATGTGATCTACCCATCTAATCTTCAGCATTCTTCTGTAGCACCACATTTCAAAAGTTTCTGTTCTCTTCTTGCCCAAACGGTTTATCGTCCATGTTTCACTTCCATACATGGCTACACTCCATACAAATACTTTCAGAAACGACTTCCTGACACTTAAATCTGTACTCGATGTTAACAAATATCTCTTCTTCAGAAACGCTTTCCTTGCAATTGCCAGTCTACATTTTATATCATCTCTATTTCAACCATCATCAGTTATTTTCCTCCCCAAATAGCAAAACTCCTTTAGTACTTTATCTGATTTCCTAATGTAATTCCCTCAGCATCACCCGACTACATTCCATTATCCTCGTTTTGCTTTTGTTCATGTTCATCTTATATCCTCCTTTCAAGACACTATCCATTCCGTTCAACTGCTCTTCCAGATCCTTTGCTGTCACTTACTGAATTACAATGCCATCGCCGAACGTCAAAGTTTTTATTTCTTCTCCATGGATTTTAATACCTACTCCGAATTTTTCTTTTGTTTCCTTTACTTCTTGCTCAATATACAGATTGAATAACATCGGGGAGAAGCTACAACCCTGTCTCACTCCCTTCCCAACCACTGCTTCCCTTTCGTCTCCCTCGATTCTTATAACTGCCATCTGCTTTCTCTACAAATTGTAAATAGCCTTTCGCTCCCTGTATTTACCCCTGCCACCTTTAGAATTTGAAAGACAGTATTCCAGTGAACGTTGTCAAAGGCTTTCTCTAAGTCTACAAATGCTAGAAATGTAGGTTTGCTTTTCCTTGATCTATTTTCTAAGATAAGTGGTAAGGTCAGTATTGCCTCACGTGTTCCAATATTTCTACGGAATCCAAACTGATCTTCACCGAGATTGGCTTCTACCAGTTTTTGCATTCGTCTGTAAAGAATTCGCGTTAGTATTTTGCAGCCGTAACTTATTAAACTGATAGTTCAGTAATTTTCACATCTGTCTATACTTGATTTCTTTGGGATTGGAATTATTATATTCTTCTTGAAGTCTGAGGGTATTTCGCCTGTTTAATACATCTTGCTCGCCAGATGGTAGAGTTTTGTCAGGACTGGCTCTCCGAAGGCTGTCAGTAGTTCTAATGGAATGTAGTCTACTCCCGGGGCCTTGTTTCGACTCAGGTCTTTCAGTGCTCTGTCAAACTCTTCACGCAGTATCATATCTCCCATTTCATCAACGCAGATAAAGTACAAGCAATTACGGACTCCAGAATAACCCATAACTTAGATCTTCGAGATTGGACACTCGATGAAAGGCAGCGGAAATGCAGTATGCTGGGCATATAGTCTCCTTCCAAAACGAGACAGCGACAACAAATAAAACGTATCGGCCCCAGCACAAGTGTGGTTCAATTTATATCAGCACTCGGCCCTTACCGCATTACGTACACTGAACAGGAAAGAGACCGTTAGCGCTGAGCAACTGTGGTGATTTAGGATCCCCTAGCATCTGCTGTTCACGTATCCACACCAAGTGCGATCTAGGAGACACGAACGTGCTCGGCGTGAAATGACGTATCTAATTAGAAACGCCGACACATTCCACTGACTGAGTGTAGTCACGAAAAATTTATCTAGGAATGAACTAAACAAGTCCGGAGCAGTTACTACAAACAGAAACAAGCGCATAAGAAACATCACCAGAAGATGATGGATGAGTAAGAATCAGTATGCGAACGACGAGGGAGGATGGAAGGGCAGCGGTTGTGCGGATGTTCAGGAAGAGACAAACAGTTCTCTGTGTGGTGTCCGTTAATAAGGGCATATTCAGCCGCCATTTAGCTTCAATTTATTTTTAATATAAAGACGTTAGTTATTACTAATAATAACTGTGAGGACTCCATGTTTTTCCAGAATTCCTAAAGAAGCACACAGTTAATCACAGATGGATGAAGTGTAGTAGGCTGCTTAACTTTTTCTTCATCTATATACGAAAACGTTCCGCCCCTCTTTGAACTTTTTAATGTACTCCGTCAGTCCTTTGAGTCAAGCATCCTGCACTGCGAAGCAATATTCTAAAAGAGGAGGGACAGGTGTAGTGTATGCAGTCTCTTTAGTACATCTGTTACATCGTCTCAGTGTTCTGTCAATAAAACGCAGGCTTCGGTTCACTTCCGCAACAACATTTTCCATTTTCCAGCGATACAGATAGCCACACCGTAGATGCAACCACAACGGAGGGGTAACTGTTGAGAGTCCAGACAAACGTGTGGATTCTGAAGAGGGGAAGCAGCCTTTTCAGTAGTTGCAGGAGCAACAGTCTGGATGATTAACTGATCTGGCCTTGTAACAATAACCAACACGGCCTTGCTGTGCTGGTACTGCGAACGGCTGAAAGCAAGGGGAAACTATGGCCGTAATTTTTCCCGAGGGCATGCAGCTTTACTGTATGGATAAATGATGATGGCGTCCTCTTGGGTAAAATATTCCGGAGGTAAAGTAGTCCCCCATTCGGATCTCCGGGCGGGGACTACTCAAGAGGATGTTATCAGCAGAAAGGAAACTGGCGTTCTACGGGTCGGAGCGTGAAATGTCAGATCCCTTAATCGGGCAGGTAGGTTAGAAAATTTAAAAAGGGAAATGGATGGGTTAAAGTTAGATATAGTGGGAATTAGTGGAGTTCGGTGGCAGGAGGAACAAGACTTCTGGTCAGGCGAATACAGGATCATAAATACAAAATCATATAGGGGTAATGCAGGGGTGGCTTTAATAATGAATAAAAAAATTGGAGTTCGGGTAAGCTACTGCAAACAACATAGTGAACGCAATATTGTGGCCAAGATTGACACGAAGCCCACGCCTACAACAGTAGTACAAATTTCTATGCCAACTAGCTCTGCAGATGACGAAGAAATTGATGAAATGTATAATGAGATAAAAGAAATTATTCAGGTAGTGAAGGGAGACGAAAATTTAATAGTCATGGGTGATTGGAATTCCATAGTAGGAAGATTGCGAGGCCCCTCCCGCCGGAGGTTCGAGTCCTCCCTCGGGCATGGGTGTGTTTGTTGTTCTTAGCATAGGTTACTTTAAGTTAAGTAGTGTGTAAGTCTACGGACCGATGACCTAAGCAGTCTGGTCCCTTAGTAATTCACACTTATTTGAACATTTTGATAGTAGAAAAAAGAAGAGAAGGAAACGTATTAGGTGAATATGGAATGGGGGTAAGGAATAAAAGAGGAAGCCGACCGGTAGAATTTTGCACAGAGCATAACTTAATCACAGCTAACACTTGGTTCAAGAATCATGAAAGAAGGTTCTATACATGGACGAGGCCTGGAGATACTGGAAGGTTTCAGATAGATTACATAATGGTAAGCCAGAGATTTGGGAACCATGTTTTAAATTGTAAGGCAGATGTAGACTATGACCACAATCTACTGCTTATGAACTGTAGATTAAAACTGAAGAGACTGCAAAAATGTAAGAATTTAAGGAGATGGGACATGGAGAAACTGACAGAACCAGACGTTGTAGAGAGTTTCAGGGAGAGCGTTAGGGAACGATTGACAAGAATAGGGGGAAAAAATACAGTAGATGAAGAATAGGTAGCTTTGTGAGATGAAATAGTAAAGGCAGCAGAGGGTCAAGTAACTAAAAAGACGAGGGCTAATATAAATCCTTGGGTAACGAAAGATATATAGAATTTAATTGATGAAAGGAGAAAACATAAAAATGCAGAAGGCGAAAAGGAATACAAACGTCTCAAAAATGAGATCGACAGGAAGTGCAAAATAGCTAAGCAGAGATGGCCAGAGGACGTATTTAAGGATGTAGAGGCTTATCTCACTAGGGGTAAGATAGATACTGCCTACAGGAAAATTAAAGAGACCTTTGGAGAAAAGAGAGCCACTTGTATGAATATCAAGAGCTCAGATGGAAACCCAAATCTAAGCAAATAAGGGAAAGCAGAAAGATGGAAGGAGTATATAGAGGGTCTATACAAGGGCGATGTACTTGGGGAGAATATTATGGAAATGGAAGAAGATGTGGATGAAGTTGAAATGAGAAATACGATACTGCGTGAAGAGTTTGACAGAACACTGAAAGACCTGAGTCGAAACAAGGCCCCCGGAGTGGCCAACATCGTATTAGAACTACTGACAGCCTAGTGAGCAGGATGTATGAGACAGGCGAAATACACTCAGACCTCAAGAAATATATAATAATTCGAATCCCTAAGAATGCAGGTGTTAACAGATGTGAAAATTACCGAACTATCATTTTAATGAGCCACGGCTGCAAAATACTAACACGAATTCTTTACCGACGAATGGGAAAACTGGTAGAAGCCGACCTCGGGGAAGATCAGTTTGGATTCCGTAGAAATGCCGGAACACATGAGGCAATACTGACCCTACGACGTATCTTAGAAAATAGATGTAGGAAAGGCAAACCTACATTTCTAGCATTTGCAGACTTAGAGAAAGCTTTTGACAATGTTGACTGGAATACTCTCTTTCAAATTCTAAAGGTGGCAGGGGTAAAATACAGGGCGCGAAAGGCTATTTACAATTTGTACAGAAACCAGATGGCAGTTATAAGAGTCGAGTGACATGAAAGGGAAGCTGTGGTCGGGAAGGGAGTAAGACAGGGTTGTAGCCTCTCCCCGATGTTATTAAATCTGTATATTGACCAAGCAGTAAAGGAAACAAAAGAAAAATTCGGAGTAGGTATTAAAATCCATGGAGAAGAAATAAAAACTTTGAGGTTCGGCGATGACATTGTAATTCAGTAAATGACAGCAAAGGATCTGGATGAGCAGTTGAACGGAATGAAGAGTGTCTTGAAAGGAGGGTGCAAGATGAACATCAACAAAAGCAAAACGAGGATAATGGCATATAGTCGATTTAAGTCGGGTGATGCTGAGGGATTAGATTAGTAAATGAGTTTTGCTATTTGGTGAGCGAAGTAACAGACGGTGGTCGGAGAGGATATGAGATGTAGACTGGCAACGGCAAGGAAAGCGTTTCTGAAGAAGAGAAATTTGTTAACAGAGTACAGATTTAATTGTCAGGAAATCTTTTCTGAAAGTATTTGTGTGATGTGTAGCCATTTATGAAAGTGAAACATGGACAGTAAATAGTTTAGACAAGAAGAGAATAGAAATACGGTGCTACCGAAGGGTGCTGAAGATTAGATGGGTAAACCAAATGAGTAATGAGGAGGTACTGAATAGAATTGGGGATAAGAGAAAGTTGTGGCCCAACTTGACTAGAAGAAGAGATCGGTTTGTAGGATATGTTCTGAGGCATGAAGGGATCACCAATTTAGTGCTGGAGGGCAGTGTGGAGGGTAAAAATCGTAGAGGGAGACCAAGAGATGAATACACTAAGCAGATTAAGAAGGATGTAGGCTGCAATAGGTACTGGGAGATGAAGAAGCGTGCACATGATATAGTAGCACGGAGAGGTGGATCAAATCAGTCTGTGGACTGAAGACCGCAACAACAGGTATTTAGTCGAATTCGCGGCCTTTAGATTTGACAGATTGTGTAACCGAAGTTTAACGGATAGTTTTTAGCACTCATGTCGATGACCTCACACTTTTTGTTGTTTAGGGTGAGTTGCTAATTTTCGCCCCAGACTGGTATCTTTTCTAAATCGTTTTGCAATTTGTTTTAATCTTTTGATGACTTTACTAGTCGGTAAACGACAGAATCATTTGCAAACAACGTAAGACGGTTGCTCAGATTGTCTCCTAAATCGTTTATATATTGTAGATAAGGAACATCAAATGGCCTATATATCAGAAATCACATGTGTTTCACTCGATGACTTTCCGTGAAGTACTATGGACTGTGACCTCTCTGATAGGAAATCATAAATCCAATCACATAACTGAGACGATTTTCCAAAAGCACGCAATTTGACTAACACTTAACACTTCGAGCAAGTAAAGAGCTAGTTCGTGTTTCACAAGGTTTGCTAAATCCGTGCCGAATGTGTGTCAATAGACCGTTTTGTTCTAGGTGATTCATAACGTTTGAACGCAGTGTATGATCGAAAATCCTGCTGCCTATCGACGTTGATATGTCATCGTTAAACTTTAAGGTAAAGAACGCATAATACTACGCAGAAAAATCAGTGTACTGACGTGTTGTACGACCTGCTTTAGACACACACAAGGGCAGGTGTTATGAATGCATCAAGTAAATAAAGAACTAAATGATCTGTCCGGCGTGCTCTCCAATACCCTCCCCCCAGCTCCACACCCTCCATACCTGTCAGAACGGCTCCCTCTCTCTCACCCAGACATCTTCCGAGACGTCGGCCCACCGTGGCGGCCCCGCACACTCTCCTCGGCCAGAGGCCCCCCACTACCTCATCCGCCCTCACTCCTTCCAGCCACTGCTTGTGCGTCTCCATCTGATTTATCACATCCCACCCCCCCACATTCCTTCATCCTTCCTTGCCGCCGTACAACATTCACTGGCAGTACAGTTCAGTGCCTGAGCAGAAGCGGTACCGTCATGATCTTCATCGTTGCTTTTTTTTTTTTTTAGAGCATTCAAGGAAATTATTTTTACTGTAAAGAGCAATTATTTTAATCTTGTCATTTGCAGTTATACGTGCTCGTAAATTACATACTTGTAACGTTATTTGGTCTAAGAGAAGCTGCCAGTCACACCCCTATTGTTGGCCACCCCTCTCTGCAAGTGGGAGGGAAATTAAGTGAGCGATAGAGAAGAGAGGTGACGAGCACGACACACGGCGCCGTGGCTGTGGCCGCCGCTCGCCGGCTCTGCACGGTTGCCGCCCTGCCAGGGGACGCGGGGTGCGTGCGCTGCGGCCGCCGTACTGCCGGGGACGACCTCTCTCAGCGGCGCCGGGCTGCGTCGCCTCGTCGCGTCACGAAGCAATCGCACTCGCGGTACAGGGATGAGGACCCTGTCCCCGCTCTTCGTAGAGACTGGCACAGTACGCATGCTCATGTACGAGGGTTGCCCAGAAAGCAACGCACCGCAGTTTACTTCTCAGACGAAAGCAGTGCTGCGAATGGAAACGTTACATATGTACACTCCTGGAAATTGAAATAAGAACACCGTGAATTCATTGTCCCAGGAAGGGGAAACTTCATTGACACATTCCTGGGGTCAGATACATCACATGATCACACTGACAGAACCACAGGCACATAGACACAGGCAACAGAGCATGCACAATGTCGGCACTAGTACAGTGTATATCCACGTTTCGCAGCAATGCAGGCTGCTATTCTCCCATGGAGACGATCGTAGAGATGCTGGATGTAGTCCTGTGGAACGGCTTGCCATGCCATTTCCACCTTGCGCCTCAGTTGGACCAGCGTTCGTGCTGGACGTGCTGACCGCGTGAGACGACGCTTCATCCAGTCCCAAACATGCTCAATGGGGGACAGATCCGGAGATCTTGCTGGCCAGGGTAGTTGACTTACACCTTCTAGAGCACGTTGGGTGGCACGGGATATATGCGGACGTGCATTGTCCTGTTGGAACAGCAAGTTCCCTTGCCGGTCTAGGAATGGTAGAACGATGGGTTCTATGACGGTTTGGATGTACCGTGCACTATTCAGTGTCCCCTCGACGATCACCAAAGGTGTACGGCCAGTGTAGGAGATCGCTCCCCACACCATGATGCCGGGTGTTGGCCCTGTGTGCCTCGGTCGTATGCAGTCCTGATTGTGGCGCTCACCTGCACGGCGCCAAACACGCATACGACCATCATTGGCACCAAGGCAGAAGCGACTCTCATCGCTGAAGACGACACGTCTCCATTGGTCTCTCCATTCACGCCTGTCGCGACACCACTGGAGGCGGGCTGCACGATATAGGGGCGTGAGCGGAAGACGGCCTAACGGTGTGCGGGACCGTAGCCCAGCTTCATGGAGACGGTTGCGAATGGTCCTCGTCGATACCCCAGGAGCAACAGTGTCCCTAATTTGCTGGGAAGTGGCGGTGCGGTCCCCTACGGCACTGCGTAGGATCCTACGGTCTTGGCGTGCATCCGTGCGTCGCTGCGGTCCGGTCCCAGGTCGACGGGCACGTGCACCTTCCGCCGACCAGTGGCGACAACATCGATGTACTGTGGAGACCTCACGCCCCACGTGTTGAGCAATTCGGCGGTACGTCCACCCGGCCTCCCGCATGCCCACTATACACCCTCGCTCAAAGTTCGTCAACTGCACATACGGTTCACGTCCACGCTGTCGCGGCATGCTACCAGTGTTAAAGACTGCGATGGAGCTCCGTATGCCACGGCAAACTGGCTGACACTGACGGCGGCGGTGCACAAATGCTGCGCAGCTAGCGCCATTCGACGGCCAACACCGCGGTTCCTGGTGTGTCCGCTGTGCCGTGCGTGTGATCATTGCTTGTACAGCCCTATCGCAGTGTCCGGAGCAAGTATGGTGGGTCTGACACACCGGTGTCAATGTGTTCTTTTTTCCATTTCCAGGAGTGTATGTATTTTCTGAAGTCTCCTGAATGTCGCTTCCGACACATAGCGAAGCTGCAGGACAATTTCAAAATGGCATCTGTAGGCGATGTACGTTACAAGCAATGTGGCGTCACTGAATTTCTCCCTGCAGAACATGAAATTGTAGGAATACACACTAGCGCCTGGCAAAGTCTACAGAAGTACAGTCAGTCGCTGGGGACGGAAATGAGGCCGTCAGAAGGCGATTCGGCGGAGCTCCACGATTTGCAGCGGTCGGGGAGACCACCCACGGCTGTCACACGTGGCGTTCTGCAGCGGGCAGCCGTCGTCATTGGCAAGGACAGACGCATTACGACTCGGCAGTTTGCGCTGCATCTGTCAATCGGCAAAGGAAGTGTGGATGTAGTTATCCGCACACTTGGATATTCAGAAGTGTGTGCGAGGTGGGTTCCGCGGAGTCTAACGGTGGACCACAAATCGCACAGAAAAATCATTTGTCCTGACTTGTTGCAACGTTTTGAAGCTGAAGGGGGGCCATCTTGTCCCGGATTGTGACAGGTGATGAAAACCGGGATTACCATTTTGAGCCCGAAACAAAACGACAGTCCACGGAATGACACCATTCCCACTCCGCACAGAAGAAAAATTTCGAAGCGACTGCTTCCGCCGGTAAGGTCACCATCACCGTATTCTGGGACTGTGGAAGTGTGATTCTCATTGATGTTATGCCAAGAGGCGGTACCATTAATTCAGAAGCATATGTCAACACGTTAACAAAGCTCGAGACGTACTTCCGGCGACTTCGGCGTCACACCAATCCAGGAGATGTTTCCCTGGAACTCGATAGCCCTCGGCGCCACACAAGTCTCAGGACTGCTGAACACATCGCAAAACAGGATTGGACAGTGACACCCCATCCACCCTACAGCCCTGACCTAGCTCCCTCGGACCTCCACTTGTTTGAGCCATTACAGGATGCCATTCGTGGGTTCGAATCCTGCCTCGGGCATGGATGTGTGTGATGTCCTTAGGTTAGTTAGGTTTAAGTAGTTCTAAGTTCTAGGGGACTAATGACCACAGCAGTTGAGTCCCATAGTGCTCAGAGCCATTTTTGTCATTCGTGGAAGACATTTTGAGGACGATGAGGAGGTGATTCGCACAGGAAAAGGATTGGTACCGACTGGGCATACACGCCCTTGTGGTTACGTTACTCGGAAAAATACGGTGTGTGCATACAACACCATTCTTCCGTGTGTGAAATTCTCATTGCGTTCAATAAGGAATTGTTGAAGTAAAAACCGCAGTGCATTACTTTCTGGGCAACCCCTTTAGCTCTGAATGATGTGAATATTCGACAGGAACGACGAACGCTTCAGATTTCACGTCAAACCACAGGTCCCCTCATCCCGCCAGAATTTCTGAGGTAGGTTGCAGATCCGCAAGTCTCCAAAACGGCGGACAACTCAACGATCTGCACCAGTCTTTGACCCGTACGGAAGTATTATTATTATTATTATTATTATTATTATTATTATTATTATTATTATTATTTCGCTGCGGAGAAGATGCTCTGTTAAATGGACATATAATATCCAGTAAACCTAGCATTTCAATGTTGTTGTTTTTTTTCGTAAGTCTAGAATGTACTCCTTCCTGTACAAGAGTACACACACAGTAAAATTTCAGGGCAAAGAAACTATGTATACAAATTCCCAGATTGATTAGACGAGGTAAAGAGAAATACATTTGTTTCGTCATACAAATGTCACAGGTGCACGGTTTCCCCACTAGGGTTCGTTGAAGGGTCTGATGCTGGAGTACCTTAGGCCATCGTTCTCAGTTGTTTCGTATGCAATACGCTGACACTGGAATGTGATTTAAATCAGAATTCCATCTTACTGCTAGGAAAGGTAAATTCTCACTATCTCTGTCAGTGTCTGTGTCCCTGGATAAACAAATACATTATTATTCTTTGTTATGTTCTTTTTACTTGGAAGTTTCTGCTAGTGTTCACAGGTTCCTGATAACTGATTACACTCTAATTGTGATAGCTGACAGGCATTTCATTTATGGGGAGGCTCGATGCAACATTCGAGGAGCGAAGACGCCTGTGTCCACGACGATTTCCAGGAGGGAGACTACCGAACCGTGTCACATTCCACAGGACTGATGGGCGTCGCCTTCGTGAAATAGGAAATCTTAGATGAGAGCAATGGGAGACTGGTAGACTTCGCATGTGCAAACTGTTCCGTATGAGGAAGCTCTGTTACAGCGAATCCAGAAAAATCCAAGCAGCAGTACATGACGCGTAGTCAAGAAATTAAAACACCAACGCCAGTTCGTGGAACGTCCTGCACCAGACGGCGTGCACCCATTTGAAATATCAGGAGGTACAAAACGTAGGAGCTGATGAATTTGCCCCGCGCGTGGAATTTTACCAGTTTTATTTACACCAAACTGCAGACATCGCTAATTTCTAAATGCGTGGTTGCCTTTACAAGGAAGGAATATTTCACAGTGACAACAGCAATGTCTGGCAGTGTAAAACCCTAAGGCAACTCGTGTGTTCCACCATCGACAGAAATATTCCATAACAGTGTGTGCTGATATTGTTCCTGACCAAATCACCGGCCCGTATCTTCTGCCTAACACGTTCGGTGAAGGAAATTGCTGAATCTTTCTCCGTGAAATACTGCCTAAAACGTATGGCAGTGCGCCGACTGCCGCCAGGCAATGATTACAGTTGCAGCACGACGGGGGCCCATCGCACTGCCTTTGACGTCAGAGAACGCTCAGACCGTGACTTCCCCAGTTTGTCAGTTTGGGGAGGGTGGGCCACTTCCCCGTGCCCACCACGTCCTCCCGACCGCGCCCCAACAGACTTCCTTTTACGGTGGCAGATCAAGGGTTTGGCGTACGAGACACCGACAGACACTCCGGAAGACTGGTTGTCCGTTTGGTAGAAGCTACAGCCATCAGTCTGCAAAGCATAATGACACGTTTCTTGTAGCACTGGTTGTCCACGAATGTAAACGCACCATACATATACCCGTGAAGCAGTTGTGCTACATGAACCAAAGTTCGTAGACGTCATTCTACATCGGAAAGACGACGTCTGTTCAAATTTGGCGCCAGCCGCGAGAGAGTGGCACCAGTACCGCCACTGTGACGGAAATCAGGTTTGCTGTAAATAAGCGCTGTGCTGGTCGTCATCATTAGTTGACGTTAATCGAGAATGTCCTTAAGGCTAGAAAGACGCCATAAACATCTCACTGAGTTTGAACGAGGTCGTGTAGTAATGCTGCGAGAAGCTGGATGTTCCTTCCGCGATAATGAAAAAGATTTGGTAGGAGTGTAGCCACTATACACGATTTCTGGCAGTCGTGGTTACGAGAGTGTACGGCCGCAAGAAGCCCATGCTTCGGATGGCCACGTGGCAGTACCGAAAAGGAAGACCACCGTGTTTAGCGTATGGCTAGTAATCTGAGCAGCAGTTGGCACCACAGTGGCACAAAGATTTGTTACAAATCGGTTACTTCGAGGACAGCTCTGAGCCAGACGCCCTGTACGGTGCATTCCACGACTTGAGGGGTGTCAGGTGAGAGCTCGTGCAGGGCAAGGTGGGGGTCTGTTGTGCTTCCTCGCGAAAGCTGCATCTACGTCGGTGCCAGTGATGGCCATATGCTGATTAGGAGGACCAGCTGAGGACACGTCTGCGTGCTAGACACACTGGACCGTCACCTGGAGTTATGATCTGGGATGCGATTTCGAATGACAGCAGGAGCACTTTCGTGGCTATTCTACGCACGTCGGTTTGGTGACTCGACTTGTCATGCTGCCGTTCATGTGTAGTCCAACAGGTGAAAACTCGCCCACACCCCACTGTTGTAGCATGTCGACGTGTTGCTTCGGCTGCTACATCACCACACGTGTCCCAAATCGAGCACATGTGGCGCCTCATCGGACGACGGCACCGGTGTCACCCGCAGCCAGCACTCAGTGTACTCTACTGACCGGTCAGGCGCCACAGGCAAGGAGCTCCAGCTCACAAACTGACATCCGGCACCTGTACAACACGATGCATGCACGGTTGCACGCTCGTATTGAACATTCTGGCAGTTGCATCTGTTATTGATGTACCAGCATGTCACATTTGCAATGGCTACTCTCGCTCTGACATTAACTCGTGATCTTGCAACGTTAGTCACTTAATGTGTTACCTAGACAAATTATCTCCAAAATGTTGTTATTCTAAAGTAACTATTTTTTGGTGTTGCGATTTTTTTCCTTCGATATGTTTCTGCGTCTCGTACACGGAATCCATTTCATGCACCCACACAGAAGGAGACCCTCAGCGGGCCGACACTGCTGGCCCGCCCTTTCGAGTCCAAAACTCGTAGAATACTTGTATATGCGAGCTCGGTTCCCACTTGCCAACTTGGACCCGGTCGTAACTGTCAGATCAGTTCTGATTCTAAGTAGCTTCCGTCACAAATAAGTTCGTAATCACCATTGACAATAGATAAAAATATTTAGTTACTCTTAAATACAGGGTGTTACAAAAAGGTACGGCCAAACTTTCAGGAAACATTCCTCACACACAAAGAAAGAAAATATGTGGACATGTGTCCGGAAAGGCTTACTTTCCACGTTAGAGCTCATTTTATTACTTCTCTTCAAATCACATTAATCATGGAATGGAAACACACAGCAATAGAACGTACCGGCGTGACTTCAAACACTTTGTTAGAGGAAATGTTCAAAATGTCCTCCGTTAGCGAGGATACATGCATTCACCCTCCGTCGCATGGAATCCCTGATGCGCTGATGCAGCTATGGAGAATGGCGTATTATATCACAGCCGTCCACAATACGAGAACGAAGAGTCTCTACATTTGGTACCGGGGTTGCGTAGACAAGAGCTTTCAAATGCCCCCATAAACGAAAGTCAAGAGGGTTGAGGTCAGGAGAGCATGGAGGCAACGGAATCGGTCCGTCTCTACCAATCCATCGGTCACCGAATTTGTTGTTGAGAAGCGTACGAACACTCCGACTGAAATGTGCAGGAGCCCCATCGTCCATGAACCGCATGTTGTGTGGTACTTGTAAAGGCATATGTTCTAATAGCACAGGTAGAGTATCCCGTATGAAATCATGGCGGTGAATCGAGGAAGTACAGTACATACTGACGAAACTAAAATGAGCTCTAACATGGAAATTAAGCGTTTCCGGACAACTAGTGCACATAACATCTTTTCTTTATTTGTGTCTGAGGAATGTTTCCTGAAAGTTTGGCTGTACCTTTTTGTAACACCCTGTATATGATAATAACAAGGTCGTGAAAACATCGACGAGCGAAGTAAGGCACGCTTCACTATAGACATTAGATTTTGTTTTAATACCTCTTCTAAATAATCCCCTAAAATGCTACTTTAAAAACAGGGACACAAACAAGAAATAGAAATGAGTCCCTTTCAGTGGGCAAGATAATGTTTAATTGTTGTTAACTGAGAAAAATTTGGATTTCAGTTCCTTAAAATAAAAATATTTCATCCGTAACTGATAAACATATTAGTAGAATAAAAAATCCGCCTCAGTTGGCAGTAATTTCTTATTTATTGCACGACCGATTTCGAAGCACAAAGCCTCGTCTTGAGGTGTCACCACGTAATTATGGAATTATAAATGTGTGTCGGTGAGGCCGGTGAGTTGTGAGGGCCACGCCCACGTGCAGGAAACGACTGGGCCGACCGCCACACGTTCGTCTTCCCACAATTACTTGGCGGCACCTGAAGATGAAGGTCTAGTCTTCGAAACGAGTAACGCAACAAATAAATTACTGAAGCGCATTTTTTATTCTATTAATATTTACCTCGAAATAAAATAAACACTTCCTTACGTCAAGGCTTACCAGAGTTCCATGAAGCGCAGACTATGGACACTCTCATATTTATTTCGAAAAAGTCACAGGTAGCATTCTTTGGTGGTGCTTAGGGCACTGACTTATTACGCTGTTACGTACAATGCTCGCGAGGAAAGAGCCTGGAAAAGTTGAAGAGAATTAGATTAACTGACACATATTGCAGAGGGACGAGATAAGATGTACGAGTAAACAATACGCGAAACACGACAGAAATCTGCGATCGCTTCGGTAGAAAGGCTGACTGCAAAATCAATAGAACAGTCCGGCATCGTTCCAAGAGAGCGAACACGCACTAGGCTGCAATGAGAACGATAGCACTGTACGTAGACATAAGTCTAGCCACATCGCACAAAAAACAATAGTCTCATGTCCTCGTGATGACTGGGTGTTGTGTGATGTCCTTAGGTTAGTTAGGTTTAAGTAGTTCTAAGTTGTCGGGGACTGATAACCTCAGATGTTAAGTCCCATGGTGCTCAGAGCCAATAGTCTCATGTGTTCGCTCCATAGCATTGTTAAGCAATGCATAAGACATCTCGGTGTATGCAACAGGATAAACGAAAATTGGTTACTGCCTAGTGCTAACTATAGTTTCTTTTTTTTTAATTGTTTCGGCGGGCAGTTGCCCATAATAACCACTACAAGACTCAGAAACATAAGGCAGAATTAAACTGTGGTTATTTCATACTCAAGACATTAACAGAGTGAAAATTTTAAAACTAACATTAATAAAAACACTGGACATTGTGCTAATCAAAGTTTAGTTTTTCGGAAATTAGCAATTTAATGAACCGATCAGGTGGTAAGAGCAAATTTAAACGATCGTTAAAAAATCCCATTTTCAAAACCTAATGAACTTTTAGTCACATTTATAGTTTCGATACTGCAAGGAACTTAGAACTCATCGGAGTGAGAAGTACTCAAGAATTTTTTGTTGTCCACACAGCGTTTTCTCCCTTTGCTTCTAATACAATAGAAAACAGGCAAGAAAAATGACGCACCACGAATGAGTTATGCAGATCGGTCACAAACTGATATTGATACAGCTGTCGACGGAAAATGCAATCTCGGCGGCCGCTGTACGGATGTGTGACGCTGCAAGGATAGTAAACAGGGGACATGTCGATACCAGGGCATAAAGACTTTGGGTACTTCAGTCCGTGTACTCAGTTGGACACTAGTTGTGCCTCGCAGACAGGCGCGTGAACATAATACGCAGATGTCGAGAGAGGACGTGTAGTTGGGCTCAAAGAAGCCGGTTGGAGTAATCGGCGAATCGCTCGACATATGAACAGGAGTGACGGCGCTATCAGACGACGTTCGCAGGAGTGGGTGAGCCGTAGCCGAACACAGCCCCAACAGTGGAGTGTAGACCTGTTTACCCCTGTGACATTTAAGCGCCCATTTGATAAGGATAGGAAAACTTTTGCAAGTCTGAAATCATTAACTGCTGTCCAGCACGGCGAGTGGTGGGTTGTCGTCTGGGAGCGGTACGACACCGACGTGAGGGCCGAGGTTCGCAACCCAATGCTGGCAGCGGCAGCTGTTCACACACGAACGACTGACGGGGGCGGGAAGGGGGAGAGCGGAAGTGTCGCAGTCGTGGAGGCCCCCTAAACTGACAGGCCTGAGCAGGTTTAGTTTGCGAACAGTACACCAGAATTCTAAGTGATTTACTTCCACGAGTAACTGCGGAAAACCCATGACATCATCAGATGGGTGGGGGTAATTAATTGATCAGTTTAATTTATTTGCATAATTAATTTGACATCAGTATAATGTAAATTGACCCAGTACCACCATTACCCTACCACTCGTAATGCTAACCGAAACAGGAGATATATTTGCTTGAACAAGAAATACACAAAAACTAATTACATTGCTCAGTTTAAAAATTGCCACGAAACGCAATAACATTAAAAATCTCATTTGTAGTTTCACAGTTTGGCCCGTATAAAGTGCTGTTCTTGATGTAGATGTAAATACTCTCTATTTGTTGACTCGAGCAAAGATAATGGTATTAGCTCTGAGAAGGGCTCTGTACTATGGCGCGTGAAGTGAGAGGCTATATTCGTGATGTGACATTGTCATTAATGGATATGTTGTACATAACATATAGTGAAGCAACATCAACTGTGTGGTTGAAAGAACTGAAAACGTCGACATATTCGCTACATAAAATCATTTTATTCCTCCTGAAATTCATAAGGAAAAGCATATACAGTTTTATGCAAAAAGGAAGAAAATCTGAAAATCATACACCTAAACGACGAAATGATGGAGCCAAAACAAAAATGCAGAAAAATGCCTCAGTGAGTTATATGCTTGAATTTCTAGGAGTCCATTTCTATCTCCGACCCACGGTCTGGTCACGAATATAAAATATCCTGTCCACCAATGTCTTTGCACAGTGGGGGCTATTTTTGTGCAATATGAAATGTTGATGATATGATGACACACTTTGTTACTGGAGGGTACTGCAGTACAATAATCTTAGCTCTGCAACCGTTTATTTTTGTTCCTTCAGCGTGTCTGCCTTCTGTAGGTAGGTGTGATAAGTGTTTGTGATACACTTTTTTTGATGATGACGAGAGGGCGTAGATGTAAGAAGGCGAAGAGGCCCATTCCAGCTTCTACACTGAAAGGCACATCACCATGTCTCCACTACAAGAGATACCGGCGAGAAGTCTGGAATTTATCCGGTGCTGTGGCACCTAATCATTTGTGAATAAAACCGTCCTGGTCCCTTTTAAAATTTCTTCATTTATTACGACGTCCCGGCTAGTTCCGTCATCAGATACGAGAAAGGTTAAAGCTTGTAGAACAAGGTTCAGTGTCAGCATTAAAACCTTATGCGTAATGAGTTGAGACCACGATTACGCACGGCCATTAATGCGGACACTTTTGTGAGTGACCTGGACTGTTTCAACCGCAAAGTATTCACAATGATCGCTGGTTCGTTCAGGTAATTCATCTCTTCTATTAATAAGACAATTATTTGATCCAAAGTTCTGCAAAAGCACGCCTCCTGCCATTGGAGGACAGTTACCAGCGATAAAACCTGATTCGCCCGTCCCTGCGCTAGAGGGTGTTTAGCGTAGCTATCCGTGTCGGAATCGTAGCCAGTAGTCGCGCTATCACCATTGGGACCCTAACCGTTATACCTAAGGACGAAACTACAAATGTTCTTAAGAAAGACCGTATTTATGTAGGCGCAAGAGCTGCTGATGAAATAACCTTTCTTTCGGTCGGAACAACCATTTAAGGAAAATAGAATCGATCGATACAGCACGATAAACGGTTACACTCTTACTGTATCGTCAGAATAATAAAATTATACAAAATCGCCTGGGCCTCTTGTAAATGCTAATGTCATTCTGATTTTTGTATGCCGTCAACGTGCGCGCGGCCGAAGTGGCCGAGCGGTTCTATGCGCTACAGTCTGCAACCGCGCGACCGCCACCGTCGCAGATTCGAATCCTGCCTCGGGCATAGATGTGTGTGATGTCCTTAGGTTAGTTAAGTTTAACTAGTTCTAGGTTCTAGGGGACGGATGACCTCAGAAGTTAAGTCCCATAGTGCTCAGAGCCATTTGAATCGTTTGTCAATGTGCACTTCACAGAGAGAGCAAGTTATCTTAACGTTAAACAATCTTTGGTCTTATCGTGACACAGTCTTTGCCTCTGCGCAGTTCGATACATTCTTAAGTGAAGAGTGGGAGGTGATGGACGTATTTACTTCCGTAGTACTATGTGGACTTGTGACTGTGTCTGTTAGATGAAGAATAGACAGCAAAGATGAATATCATGTACACACTGAAAGGTAAAAGGAATATAAATTTTGAATGATATTATTATCATTGTTGTTGTTGTTGTCTTCAGTCCTGAGACTGGTTTGATGCAGCTCTCCATGCTACTCTATCCTGTGCAAGCTTCTTCATCTCCCAGTGCCTACTGCAACCTACATCCTTCTGAATCTGCTTAGTATATTCATCACTTGGTCTCCCTCTACGATTTTTATCCTCCACGCTGCCCTCCAATACTAAATTGGTGATCGCTTGATGCCTCACGACATGTCCTACGAACCGATCCCTTCATCTAGTCAAGTTGTGCCAGAAACTTCTCCTCTCCCCAATCCTGTTCAATACTTCCTCATTAGTTATGTGATCTACCCATCTAATATTCAGCATTCTTCTGTAGCACCACATTTCGAAAGCTTCCATTCTCTTCTTGTCTAAACTATTTATCGTCCATGTTTCACTTCTATACATGGCTACACTCCATACAAATACAAATACTTCCTGACACTTAAATCTATACTCGATGTTAACAAATTTCTCTTCTTCAGAAACGCTTTCCTTGCATTGCCAGTCTACATTTTATACTCTCTCTACTTCGACCTTCATAAGTCATTTTGCTCCCCAAATAGCAAAACTCCTTTAGTGCTTTGAGTATCCCATTTCCTAATGTAATTTCCTCAGCATCATCCGACTTAATTCGACTACATTCCATCATTCCATTATCCTCGTTTTGCTTTTGTATCTTACACCATCCTTTCAAGACACTGTCCATTTCGTTCAACTGCTCTTCCAAGTCCTTTGCTGTCTCTGACAGAATTACAATGTCATCGGCGAACCTCAGAGTTTCATTTCTTCTCCATAGATTTTAATACCTACTCCAAATTTTTAGTAACATCGGGGAGAGGCTACAATCCTGTCTTACTCCCTTCCCAACCACTGCTTCCCTTTCATGCCCCTCAACTCTTATAACTGCCATCTGGTCTCTGTACAAATTGTAAATAGCCTTTCGTTCCTTGTATTTTACCCCTGCCACCTTCAGAATTTGAAAGAGAGTATTCCAGTCAACATTGTCAAAAGCTTTCTCTAAGTCTACAAATGCTAGAAACGTAGGTTTGCCCTTCCTTAATCTAGCTTCTAAGGTAAGTCGTAGGGCCAGTATTGCCTCACGTGTTCCATCATTTCAACGGAATCCAAACTGATCTTCCCCGAGGTCGGCTTCTACTAGTTTTTCCATTCGTCTGTAAAGAATTCGTGTTAGTATTTTGCAGCTGTGACTTATTAAACTGACATTTCGTTAATTTTCACATCTGTCAACACCTGCTTTCTTTGGGATTGGAATTATTATATTCTTCTTGAAGTCTGAGGGTATTTCGCCTGTTTCATACATCTTGCTCACCAGATGGTAGAGTTTTGTCAGGAGTGGTTCTCCCAAGATCGTCAGTAGTTCCAATGGAATGTTGTCTACTCCGGGGGCCTTGTTTCGACTCAGGTCTTTCAGTGGTCTGTCAAACTCTTCACGCAGTATCGTATTTCTCATTTCAACTTCATCCACATCTTCTTCCATTTCCATAATATTGTCCTCAAGTATATCGCCCTTGTATAGACCCTCTATATACTCCTTCCACCTTTCTGCTTTCCCTTCCTTACTTAGAACTGGGTTTCCATCTGAGCTCTTGATGTTCATACAAGTGGTTCTCTTATCTCCTAAGGTCTCTTTAATTTTCCTGTAGACAGTATCTATCTTACCCCTAATTAGATAAGCCTCTACATCCTTACATTTGTCCTCTAGCCATCTATGCTTAGCCAGTTTGCTCTTCCTGACGATCTCATTTTTGATACGATTGTATTCCTTTTTGCCTGCTTCATTTATCATTATCATTAATAATAATTTTTTTGAGCAGAAGAAGTTTGAGGTAAGACTGCAACACTGCGCAGTTAGGAATGATTATTGTAAGCTACTTAACTTGCTCAGAGCTGAGAGAAAGATCATCCCACTTCTCTGAGTCATGATTTGTACATTAATCGATTAAGCTGTTTGATTTTTATAGAAATTCTCTGTTAACTTTGTACTCTTTTTAAATCATGGTTGAACTTTGTTAAACATAATATTGTTCAGACCAATGTTATGTGTGATGGTCACGAGAAGTTTTATCCTGTCTTTTAGACTATATACTTCATTCTAAAATAGTTGTCTTGGATTGTCATTTCATAGGAATAGTTACTCTAGCACCCCACTATTTATCTTTACGCATTACCACATGCAACAGTTGGGGTTACTGAAGAATGGGATACAACTCATCGGCTTTGACCAATGACGTCAGAAGCAACCCCAGATGATGTACTGCAGAGATTTAACAGCAAAGACGAATATTGAGAAACAAAGGAATGCAGGGCAGAGAAAACAGTTGGGATAAATATCACGTACATTCATATTTCGAACATAATGTTAAATATATCACTTTTTTGAGTCATAATGTCCTACTCTTCAGTTTATCTATATAGTCAGCATGCAGTACCTCAGTAGATATATATGAGTCGTATTCCGAAATTCAACGATCTGTATACATTAACTGCAGTGCGGGATGCAAATATAACGTGTGTTGACTTTTCCACCTTCGCTAGCACTTCTATCTTATTCTTCAGTCTATCTAGGTCATGTTTGGTACAACAGAAATCAACATTAAAGTTCGTCGTAGCACAATACAACAGAGGGTGTTGAAAAACAACCAATACCAGTAGCGTACCAATACCATTAGTTTACATGAGGTAGCAGGAAACTGCGCAGATCCGGTATTATCAACTATTTTAGCGAGCAATAATGAAACAGAAAAAAACGATAGATAATGAACACACAAATTCTGAAGTTGTGTTGGTCGGTATGAGTCGCCACTGTCCAGCGAAAGCTTACAAAACTCGCCACAGTCGTGAGAAAGTTTACAGAAATAGTAACAGACAGATAAGAATCACGTTTTCCGTCCATGTCTTTTGAAGGAATAACCACACACATCACCTTCAGTGAACAGCTATACAGAACCACACTGCGCGAATCCGACAAATTTCCTAGGATCAATTCGCCAGATGCTTAAAGAAATATAAGATGAAATGAGTAATAAAATCGACGAAACACAGGAAATGAACAGAAACCCACAAGATGAGATAAGGAAATCACAGGAAGAGAACAGAAAATCACAGGAAGAAGTGAAATTGAAAATATAAAATTTATCAGCTGAGATTAGGGAAGAAGTTAAAAATGATCTTTAACCAACAATGAACAATTCTGCAACTAGAATGCGTGACCTTGTAACAGAACACGAAAACGTGAAAACAAATCAGCATAATAACAAGAACGAATTGTTAGCTAAGATCAACACTATAGTTCCGATTGCGACAGCCACACAGATAAAATAACATAACGAACATCTTAACAGAACGGCAAAAGAAATTGGTGAACAAGTGGAAACTTTGACACTAACTTCTGAAGAACAAAAATAAAAGTTAAGCACAATTTAAAAAAAAGTAAAAAAATAAAAAGTATAAACCTGACAACGCAAACGGCAAATTTATTCCAGATTTATTTCGTGGCAAATTTATTAACCAGTGAAGGAAGAGATTCAGATGACGCAATGCCAGTACAATTTTCAGAAAGAGCAGGATATCAGTCATTAATAAATATTAAAGAAAACCAACAGAAAATTGAGAAAACAAGAGCTACAGGAACACTATTAATGAGAAAATCGAGTGATTTTAATGAAAGCTCAACTGCGACAATGAAAAAGGCGAATTTGACTGTGTACGTTCATATTGAGAAAACTTTGCTATCCATACAAATTTATGGCGGTTAGGTGACTTTCCACAAAAACAGTACCACACATCCACGTATGACGATGAATCGCCGATGTAGTGCAATAGAGAACAATCTGGTTCACGCAGAAATGGTAACTTTGACTACAAACACTTTTTGACAGTACGTATGTTCAAAGTTTTCTAGAATTACGGTAACGAAATTCGCTTCCAAGCTTGGATTGATCAGTTTCTATATTATTTACCACCAAATTGGCTACTTGAACACAAATTAGAATTTCTCTGCGGTTATTTGGAAATGAACCGGCCGCAAGAATGCGCTCAATAGTGAGAGACTGCCGTAGTGTAAATGATTTCTGTCGGGCATTTTTATCAGCTTACTGGTCGCAGGCCACACAAGATCGAGTAAAACATAGCGTAACAATGTTACGGAACTTTGAACAGTCCGACTTCTCGAGCTAAGCAAAATACTTCGAAGCCATGGTATTCAGGAATCAGTACTTATCAAACCCATTCAGTCCGTCAGTGCTAATTCACATTTGCTTAACAAAGTTACCTGCACATTTGAGACATGTAATTTTGGCAGATGTCAAGTGATTTAGAGGCAATTCAAACATTACTCCAGCATATGGAATTGGATAGTGACAACGGTTTAACGAAAAAACACAGCAACACTGACAACAGGAAGTATGACACGCATGACGCCTTTATACCACTTGAAAGCAAAAACTATGTGATCTTTCATAACAAACAGATCTACAAAAACAATTACAGACGGGATAACTGACAAAACCCGTATGACGAACAATTCTCGCTGTTGAATAATGAGTATTGTGAGAACGAAGTAACGGACATCACGGGAGCTACGGTAATGACAACATAACAATCATAATACTCACAGACAGTACCCTCACGTAGATGGTAATCGTACAAATTCTCATGGGTACACTTAGTAGATCGAATTTGCAAAATACATGACACAACAACAGTTAGCGCAAATAACAGCCAACGCCACAGTATCAACATCATAATTCAAATGTTCAAATGTGTGTGAAATCTTATGGGACTTAACGGCAAAGGTCATCAGTCTCTAAGCTTACACGTTACTTAACCTAAATTATCCTAAGGACAAACACACACACCCATGCCCGAGGGGGGACTCGAACCTCCGTCAAGACCAGCCGCACAGTCCATGACTGCAACGCCTGAGACCGTTCGGCTAATCCCGGGCCGCATCATAATTCACAGTAGCAAGATTCTGAAAGAGCAAGCCCAGCGCGACACCTGGAAATAGTTGATATAATCAACGACGGGGAAGCAATACAAGACAATGAGCCGCGACTCCGGCAGCAAGCAATGCTGTGTATCACACAAAACACGCCGCTGCCGAAACTTTGAACTCCGTGCGTTTTGAAGCCATTAGAGACATTTTACTGGAAGAGACTGAACACAAAAAAAATCTGTAGAAATCCAATAATAAACATTTCAGTACGCAGTATTACACTTTCCGCTGCCCTTGACTTTGATTGTCCATTTATGTGGTCAGTGCAACTGGATTCCACAAACGTAGGACAATAGCAGATTGTCCGACTTTACATAATACTAAAATACGAGGAGCTACTTCTGGAAAATAGTGTCGACATGAACCATCATGTCTATTTGGAATGTTTGTGTCAAGGCTGAAAATTTTCGATGACATTCTTGGTTGTTTCTCTTTTGTCCACTGAAATAATATTAGGAGTAGATTTCCTAAACAAATATAAAGCTGTTCTGAATTTCAATGGCGCCGAAATAGGAATGGAAGGTAAGCCAGTTTCATTAATATTTCAAGACTGGATCTCGAAACAAGAAGAAGAAAGAAATTGTTTATGTTTTTCAACAAATAATGCATTGAAAATCCCATCCTAGTGCTTTCGTAATGACATAAGTTGTGCACATACCTGTTACGATGAAATGGATCAGGAAATCAAGATACAGAGTCTCATATAGGAAAAATTGGATAAAGTAGAGCAATGTACAGAAACTGACAGAAAGGACCACAATAAGTGATTAGGGCCAGATAACTATTTTACTTTAGTTGTGTTCAGATCAGTTACAGTTCAGTTCAAATTACGTTCTGTTTAGTCAAAGGTTAGCATACGAGTTTAAATCGAATAACAATTTGTGGGGTCATAGTTTTTGCACTTACACACAGGTGAGCAGCATAACGCACTGCACACCGATGTGTTTCCTGATGCACTCTGCAGTTTCAATTTGCCATTGTCGCTCGTTTGGATAGAAACTGGTGGCAGATAAACGCCATCTGATCACCAACTGTGGTGGTAAGCACATACAACTTTCATTATTGTCCATCATTGGCGAAAGCTTCCTGGTAGTCCCATTATCGACAGATGTTCTTTCAAACGAGTCTTCCTGGTCTCAGCTAAAAGAACCTGAAAGACTACTGTTTTTTGCAGCAAGGTGGAGTTGCGTGCCATAAGAATTATCAGGTGTTGCCTCCTCTTCAGAAGAAAGCACAATAAACACGGGCTCGTGGACGCCTCATTCGTTTCACCTCTCTTCTTGTGACGTATTTTGTTAGAAAAAAAGTGCACGAGCTTAATTAAGCGAAGGAAAACATACGCCGGAGTACTGAGACGGTCTACGTAGGAGTTCTGCGTTATGTGGGTTTGAATATCATTCACCAGCACAAAAATGCATAGAGGACCACAGCGACCACTGCCAACAGTTGCAATTTTTAAGCTGCTGTAAATCTCGTTTCCACAAATCAGACGCTACTGGAATGTTGATTTTTTCAGTACGATATTGCAGTGTCTGTGTTGGGGAGAAGCGTAGGCCTAATGTTCCTCGGGCATGGATGCAAGTCCAAGGAAACAGGCACTGCTGTGACTACAGCCGTTATGAAATATATTAAATGTATTCGCAGTTCCGAATAAGGATAATCATCAGCCGTATAAAGGAATAACGACAGTGAAAATTTGTGCTGGACCGTGACTCCAACCCGGATTTCTCGATTATTGCGAGCGGTCGCCCTACCATTTTTATGTTTAAAGACGCTACCCCCTTTCTTTCCTGATTGTAAAGAAGAAAGATCTACTTTACCGCCACTTTGACCCTAAAAAAATTAATATCTGTGCCACCTCATTTGCGGAGCTCCATCTGAGAGCGTCGTGGGAGAACGTCATTTTCACTGATGAGAAGGTGTTTTCCACCAGTAACGATGGTCCACGAATCTTTTACAGGCCGCAAGGGACTCGCCATCGACGCGAATATGTAAGCACGACGAGAAGAAGTGGCCGGCTATCTGTTACCTGCTGGGGTTGATTTCTGCGAGAGGGGCGGGAATTTTTCACAGGATAGAAGGAACTTTGGACAGTGTGCAGTATGCCCACATATTGGAAAATGTGATGCTTCCGTCAGTGCAAATGCTGTACGCCGAAGGTGACGTAACAATGCAAGAGGACCATTCTCCCATGTACAAGTCTGCATTTGTTCAGCAGCGGCTCTACACGATTGGCGTCAACGTCATGGACTGGCCGCCACGGGCGGCTGATATGAACCCCATAGATAACATGTGGGCTCAGAGAACTGGCCACGAAACCAACCAACTACTGCGGACGCTCTTTGGGACTCCGTCCTTGAAGCCTGGGAGGAAGTTGCTTCTTCAGGCCGTTACGTCCGACAGCTTATATATTCTATGCCAAGACGCATGATAAAAGTACAAAATAATGAAGGATTCTGCATAAAATATTAGAGTCCTTAAAATGTTTTGTTTTGTCTTCTTTTTCGTAACTTTTCCTCATTGGGAGCTAGTGGAAGATTGTGTGGCAACAGAAAAGATACAATATGGGTTAGTTTGAGTTGCCTTTTTAATTCAAGTGGGTTTCTTTTGAATATACAGTTTGTTAAATATTCTATTTTGATTTCATTTATATCCTGTCTAGATACCTACAAACTAATCAGCTGTCTAGATACCTACAAACTAATCAGGGTAGATGGACTGTCACAATAGTTTTTGTTATTTCAAATACATCTCTCTCTTCCCCTCCATCCATGAATACACCCTCCGTCCTCCACGCAATACGCAAACGATCTCTCTCTCTCTCTCTCTGACACTATCGCCGCAAGTGCCCTTCTATTCCTTTCCCCCAAAACTTTATAAACAAATCTAGCGGTTTCCACTGACGCTACATTTTCTCTTTTAATTTCTGCTGTCTTTACTCTCTATCATTCCTCTCAACACCTATGAAACCGTATTCTTTGATCTCCCCTTCCCTATAACCCATTCTTCGTTCTGAAAACAGTCCTTCCTTATCTCTCGGTCCAAAGATAAAACGAACTATGGCACACATCTGAGTGAGCAATACTTTGCAAGCATTTCACGCTTATATTTTGCACTTATGCACTTCTATCCATTCCCAGATCGCGCCCTCCTTCCTGTTACTCCTCCCTTGACATCTGTATCTATATCTAAACGAATACTCTGCAATTCATAATTATGTGCTTGGCAGGGGGTTCTGTGCTCTGGTGGATTAATCTTGTATTGATATGTAAAACGTGTAGGTACACATCTCACGTCATGCGTAGATTTTAACAAACACAAGTAGCTCTCCTTCACCGGTAGTAACGCCAAGTGCAGGACGCCAGTAAGCTCCGTAGTTCAATGTCCGCAGTGAAGATAACATCCCTTCGCTGCCGACTGGGTCAGAGCGGCATTCGTTTGAGCTGTGACAGATGGAGCAACCCCGGAAGCCAGAGACTCTGTCACCAGCAAGCCGTCGTAAACTAGGAAACGTATTTCATTTAATGAACCAATGGCGATGTAAGTTCACAGGGCTCTTACTTTATTTGAAAGTGAGACGTTGAAAATTGTGGTGTTGGGCTGGGATTCGAATTCGATTTCACTGTGTTCGCCAAGGTTGCAAACTCTTCTAGGCCTCCTCGAAAGGCACCTATCTGGTTTCGAATCTTGATCAGCACAAAATATTCATTATTTCATTTCAAGCCCTAGAATGTGCACTCCGAACTGCTAGTGAAAAATATTTGCATTTTCATCGTGTCTTCGTGCGTTGTCAGCTGTAACATGTTCGTTTCACAGCCACATGATGAGCTTATTATCGCAACATTATAAGATCAAACGTTTCCTTACATCTTTTGAAGTTCAAAAATTCCTCTCCACCCTACTGGCGTAAACGATTTGTGTTTGATGTTGCGTTCGTTGTGATCACCAACGACGATATGTTGTGGATTCAACTTCTAGCCAGCCGAGTATTTTCCATCACTCCTAGCTATTATTGGAAAAGAATTTGATAGTTAAAGTTCTTCATGACCACGTGTGCGGGGTTTGAATTCCATTCAGCACAGAACTTTTCGTCGCCTGATGTCTAGCTAAACATACGCCCATCTCGCTACAGGTGAACCAACAATAGCTATTTATCGTCTGCTCCTGGCTAGAAAACGACGGCGCTAGATGCTGGGTTCGAATCCCAGTCAGGCAAAAACAATTCTATCGTCCTTTAAGGTTCCAACATATCACTATTGGTGAAAATATTTGATATTTAACTTCTGATTTTACGTACTTCGTTAACATTCCGATTAGATGCTGGGTTTGCATCCCTCTCACAAGCTTTACATGACGGCATTTCAATTTTAAACATGAGCATACCTTGTTCCTTGTGAATGACACCATATTAAACGTCGTTGGGGGTAGTTCCCAGGAAGTTAACTGTTATGACAGGATTCCCAGTTCAGTACAAACAAAAATGTCTCTGAGCACTATGGGACTCAACTGCTGTGGTCATCGGTCCCCTAGAACTTAGAACTACTTAAACTTAACTAACCTAAGGAAATCACACACATCCATGTCCGAGGCAGGATTCGAACCTGCGACCGTAGCAGTCGCACGGTTCCGGACTGCGCGCCTAGAACCGCGAGACCACCGCGGCCGGCTCAGTACAAACATTTTCGTCATTCATTTTCAAGATCTGAATTAATAACTTATACTGGTGCAAACGTCTATACTTCACGTCTATTTATGCCTAGTGATCGGGCCTCAATAAGGCACAAACAAAGCTTAGCTTAGTTAACAATGGTTATAGGTGCTCTGTTTGAATCCAGGTCCAGAACGACGACGTTGGTCATGTCATTTAAAGTTAAATTTGTGTAGACGTAGCTGTTGATGTGTTACGAGAACAATGATATTACTGGTGATTCGCTGTTAATGTTGAGATTTCCGTAGAGTGCTTGTTGCCGTTAATAGCGTTTTTTACTGGTTCGTCCAATATCCAGTTTCCAGAGCCACTCACTGTTGAGCGACGTTCAGCACGTGGATGGAAAACCTTCCCGAGAGCGAAAACTTTTTTTCAAATTGCCGTACAGCTTTGTAACGCCATATATTGTCTCAAGTATTTAATTTTGACTATATATGTAAAATAATCCGTTTTCTCAGAACTTTTGGAATGACAGTTGTTGTAATTAAGGTTAGTTTATGAGTGTTATGGGGTGTCTCATCGCTTAGAACGTGTTTTCTAATATCTTTCGTATGAGGATATTAGTTGACGCTTAGACTTACTGTCATAAAGACCTTTGGTCTCTAGCAATCTCTTGCGGTATCATTGTGTGTAGTCAAACGACAGTAGGACACGGGGTTTTGGTGTTTAGAGGACCTGCAACACAGCTACATTACGTTGGTTGTATTCGGCAGTGACCCACTTTTTTTGGCGTCAAGTCTAGCGATTTCCGTTCCATTCAGATAATGCCTTAGTGGTGCGCCGTTTCTTTTTTCCTTAGAGTGTACTTAGTATATTGCACAGGTGGCGTTGGTGGTCCAATACAAGAGTGCCACCTGTAGGCTTGTTTAGCCTCTGCGCTGATGTTCAAGCATACGTTTCTCACGTTGTTTCCGTATTTTTTTCAGCCCCCGTATCTCACGTGCATTACCCACTGAAGACGTCGTATCGGCTTAAGTATAATTTCCGAACTTCGTTTCTAATCTCAGAAAAGTCAGTTTAGGGTCCTTTGTTCTTGTGTTTATAATTTTGACTCTTAACGTGAAGGACACAGCGCACAGGTCTGGCCACTACTTCACTATTTTGTATCTGAGTGATACGTTATACGAGATGGTTGTTTCCTATACAAGGAATCTGATTATATATATATATATATATATATATATATATATATATATATATATATATATATATATTAAAAGAAAAAAAATATTTTTCTATGTTTTCTCACTATGTTGTGAAACGATGTGTGTGTATACACGTTCCATATCACACACACACACACACACACACACACACACACACACATATATGTATATATATATATATATATATATATATATATATATATATATATATATATTATATCGTTTTTGATGTGGATAAGAATCGGTCTGAACCCTATTACAGCAGCCTTCGCAGTATTCGGGTCCAGCTGTTTAAGAAAACACAGAACGGGTAATGCCATACGGCCACTGTGCCATACGGCCTTAAAAAGAAAGTCGAGCTAGAGTCCACGTCACTGCAGCGACAATGAAACGAACCAAATACACAATATCGGAATCTGTAACTGCCATGTGTGTGTGTAAAATGTTTCCGTGTTTGGAGCAGCATTGCGGGTGACGACCGTCGGGGCCACGGCGTGTGCTGCCAGTCGACAGTCGCTCTGAGCAATGAACGACGTAGCCAACCTGCGGGGCGACGCCTGACGGGATAAGAAACGACAGCGGTACACCGAACACGGGGAGTGCGCGGTGTGCAGGCTCAACGGCGGTCTCTTGACGCCTCGCAGCACGCCGCGCTGTGTGCGCGTATCCCGTCCGATGTTGCTCGCCTGCCTGCGAGGCCCGTGGCGGTGGCGGTTGCCAGTAATGCCCGCCCACGTGCCGAGGCCGAAATCGGCTCGCGAGCGATGTGGCCGCAGCAGCGCGCCACTCACGCGGAATTATGGAACTGGCTGCTGTGCACGGGACCAGTAAAACCGACATCTAAAATGGAAACGGAGTATGTTCTTTAGACAGGATTTGTCCCTTCTCCTCTCAGGGACCGTATTGTAATGGGCCTCACGGTTTTTTTTCTTTAACTAATTTGTGCCTGATTTTATTCTGACAAGCTCAGTAATGTATATAAATACCGTAAATGTAAATGTGATTCAAAAAGCACTTGAAGTGAAGTGCAGCTGAACAGCGAGAAACTCTTTAGCGCGCAATCCCCGCAGCGATAGAAAGAGGACGTGTTGCTAGGCCGTCGCTCAGAACGTGTAGTTACTTTGAATGAAAATGGATATTTTAGTGATAAAACCGAGTGAAGCATGTGTAGGAGTTTCCAAACATTTATGTATACAAATTTTCTGGAAGTGAAGAATAGAAGTGCCTTGTTTTAGGAAAAATAGGTGAACTTAATTGTCGTCGCCGTCTATCAGTCGACAGAATTTATAGTGCTGAACTCCACTGACCAATTTTGATGTAGCAGGACGTGTAGTTTGAAGGAAGTTTGTGAGTCAAGTAGTCTCCTTTTCTCACGAAAAGCAGATTGCTGTTTGATCTTTCTTACTTACAACAGTGGTCCCTTAGGTATGAAAAGTACGAAAACACGAGCTCAAAGCTATCCGCAATACGGCCAAGTAACTAACAGTGTCGTATTTTAAACCCTAAAGAACAATAACTTCCACCAAACTGTAATACGTCACCAACTAGTGCAGAAGCTGATCATTCAAGGAGGCAGCAACCAAAATTCAGGTACCAGTTACGACTTAAAGTCAAAATCTCAATCAAAAATCAATCTCTCTCTCTCTCTCTCCAAACACATATATAAATATTGATATTATTATTTTTTTTTAAAAGTCATTTTACAGTATCACACAGCGTGTTTCTTTAAAATTACACTGTAGGCTGAGTACCTCAGTCGCTAAAAAGGGAGCCCTTATATGACCACTTTATTGTCCGTCTCTCTGCCTATACGTATGTCCGTATTTATCGAGAATGGGTAGAGCTATCGAGCTGAAATTTATGTCAAATACTACGGTATACAGGCAATTGGCGGTGTAAACAAAGTTAAATTTCTATGTCAACGCAATCGTATATGTCAAATGTTCTGATACTCGCAAACTCACTCCTCAGAAGTTGCAGGTGAAGTCTTTCTACAACACTCGGTCCTGGTGGTCCTGTGGTAAAGCGCGCATCTGAGAACTGAATCTCGGGCGGCCACTGACTTTACTGACTTTCCCACATCAGTTTTAACTTAGCCTTCACCTCTCAGAGACTTGAGGAGTCATCAGAAACAACACGTGGTTCGGATTGCACGTTGTACTGTGGGTCGCCTTTAGCCGTTTCGAGAACTGGGGCGCTTCAGTCCGGGACCGCGCTCCTGCTGCGGTCGCAGGTTCGAATCCTGCCTCGAGCACCGATGTGTGTGACGTCCTTAGGTTAGATAGCTTTACGTAGTTCTAAGTCTAGGGGACTGATGACCTCAGATGTTAAGTGCCGTAGCGCTCAGAGCCATTTGAACCGTTTGAGAACTGGGGTAGGCTTACGGACACGCAATTGGCCAAGTGGCGTACAGTAGACACACTTGCACCAGGCCGTTATTACTGTTGTATGTGCACGTAATTAAGTCTGCACGGGCCCGCGGAGTGCGAGTCGTACTCGCACTTGTGCAGTTTTTTATTTATTTATTTATTCCTATACCTTCAACACTCGGCCTGTAGTATCTTTATAGGAGGTCGTTCGACACACGAGTCACAGTACATCACAGAATTAGATTATTCACTTATATCTACGTATATAGCCTGCAAATCACTGTGAAGTGCATGGGAGAAAATACGTCCCACACTACACGTTATTACGGTGTATTGTCGTTCTAAGTGGCTGTAGAGGGCGGTGAGAATGAGCCCGTGTGTCCCTGTGCGTGCTGTACATACTCTTATCTTCATCGTCCACACGCAAGCGACAACCACGAGTTTGTGCTGTACTTCCCAAGTAATGCAGGCTCTTGAAACCTGGTAAGTAGGCTTTTGCGGTATGGCTGGCACGTGTGTCGAAGGCTCTGTGAGATCAGCGTTTCCGTGACGCTGTCCAGAGGACAAAGCAAGTCTCTGTTTACTCGTGGTGCCTTTGTTTCCATACGTTCAACATCCCTTCTTAGTCTTGCTTTTATATGGCTCCGAGATACCTGAGTAATCTTCTAGAATAGGCTGCACGAGATTTTTATAAGCAAATTAGCAACAGAAAATGTTTAACATAAAATAATGCCCAATATATAATAAAGTAAAATCGTTTTAATCCCACCAGCAACTAAAAAACGACGTTACACGGCAGATATGTGTTCCTGTTTTGCAGATGATCGAGATCTCACGGCAGTGTAGGAACGGCTTACAAGCTGACGACAGAGAAATCTGATTTTTGTAATTTTTTATATTTATGATTCGTGAAGTCCAGAAATTAAATGTTAATCGCTCAGAGCAGTTCGGTGCAAATCTCAAAAATTCTCGAGAAAATGGACTTTGAAGTTATCCAAGTATTTTTAAATCCAGAAAAGCAAGGGCAAACCCTTGCCAGATCGCGTCGCTAGCGTATGCCTGCCCACCACCTGGGCAGCAAGATTTGATTCGCAGCCGATGCAAATTTTTAAACAAAGGGGGATGTTGTTCTACGAGCATTTCGGTGAAGTGTGAAGAACGTAAAGGAGTAAAGGAATTTCGGTAGCGCTAATCACTGGTGTGAGTCTTTTTGCGGGCATTGTTTCTCCTTATTTCGATCACTTCGAATACCTCTAATATTTAAATATAAAATTCATGAAATGTATGCTAATTAACATACAGATGACTGACGTTTTTATGAAAATGCACGTCTTTTTGTTTCTAAATGCACATCGCTCATAAAAATGCAGTTTTCATTGCAAATATTAATTCTTAATCACCAACATCTTATTAAGATTGTTAATAAAGATTGTCCACGTTAAAATAATTAAAATTATGTTTTTAATTTTTATATCTTTCAAAGTTTCACGAGATAGACCACGCGCCATTGTTTAAAAGTTTACTGTGACCAGGAATCTACTGGAGGCAGGCGATGTTGGGGCGAGCCTTCTGCCACACAGCCGAGCTGCCCATCGAAAATCGACCTCTATTCAGAAAACTTCAAAGTCGATTTTCTCGAGAATGAGTTCTCAACTTGTCGTATCATAAAAATAAAATAATTACAAAAATCTGAACGCCGTGTGGTGTTCTCGTTAGTGTTGCAGTCACTTGTCATGCATCCTGTTGTGAGTAATTTCGCTGTATGCAATCTGTTCAGTAAACTACGGCTGTTTAGTGCTTCGGTACTATTCAAGTCTTCGTTTGCCCTCGTGGGCTGCCTCTGCTCTCATTCTATGACAAAATTCACATCATAATAATAGAATCTCACTGTGCAAGCAATAAATTACGTACCTGAAATATTTTAATTTAAATTTACACGCATCTTTCGCATGAAATCGCGCAGGAAAGTTACGGAAGTGTGTCTACTGAGGATCGTAGTTGGGGACCCTCCGGAAACAAAACAAAAATTCTGAAGAAACTTGCTGCGTAATATGAACCGTAATCGGAGAAGCTGACACCACGAAGTCAGGTGTCCGGACTCGTTCCTCAGTCACGCATTAGTGAGCGGTGTGCTCCGCAACTGTAAATAAATACGTCGGTAGGGTCCGTCACCAGTAAAGTGGCGAACCGATCCGAAACTTGCGCTTAAACGATCAGATCGCGTGGGAACACGGCTCGAACACCCGTGTGACAGGCCGGCAGCCGGCACGTGGCTGGTGGGCGGCGCCTACCTTTGGAGGTGAGGCTGAAGGAGCGCAGGCGATACGACTCGTCGTCCTCGCCCTCGAGCGGCCCGCCCAGCGCGTCGGGCACGTCCAGGTAGGCGGCGGACTTGCGGGGCGGCGGCTGCTGCGCGTGGCCGTGAGCGTGGCCGTGGCCGTGGCCGTGGCCGTGGTGCACGGAGCGCCGGCTCGAGCCCCGCCTGCGGAAGCCGGGCGACGCCTCGGGGGTAGCGGCGGCGGGCAGCCCCAGCCCCGGCGCCGGGGGCGGCGTGCCCTCCGCCCCGTGCCCGGCGAGGCGCGGCTCGCTCACGCCACCCCGCATGCCCTCGCCGCCACCCCCGCCGCCCCCGGCCGCCCCCGCGGCCGCTCGCCGCCGCACGGACTTGCCGCCGGTGAGGCGCGCGCTCTGCGACCGGGCCGCGGGCCGGCGCCGCCTCCCGGCCACCGGGGTCCCGCCGCCGCCCCCACTGCCGCTGCCTCCGCCCCCGCCGGCGGCGGCCGCTGCGGCTGCGGCGGCCACGGCCTCCATGCTGGAGAAGCCGGGCGCGCAGATGGAGGCGGAGCGGCCCTTGGACATGGCCACGGTGAGCGCGCCGTCGTCGGTCGGCATGGCGTGAGTCGCGGGTCGCGGGTCGCGCGCTGCGGCCGGACGCGCACTGCGCTGCCCGGGCCGGCCCCGCCGCCTCGGCTCGCCTCGGCTAACATCGGCTGCGCTCGGCCCGCGTCGCATTCGCCTTCGCCGCCGCCGTCGTCGCAGGCCACGTGCCGGCGCCGCCGCAGCCGTCCCTGTAGGGCCCCACGCTAGGGGCGGCGGGTACTGCTCAAATAATCGGTTATGTCGGTACACAAGCACGACCACACATTCCGGAACCGGCGAAGCAAATATCACACCAAGTGCTCGTGTAACAGAAAGGATCGACACGTAAGGACCCAAACCTACAACACGTCACACTGCACGGGACAGCACGACAGGCAGTCACAATCATAAAACGGACAAAGCACCGACGCGAGCAGTGACACCACGTACTAAGACTCTGGTAGTAACGTACCGGCTCTAGGCAGTTCTTTAATTGAGAGGCTCCTCCTCCTCAGAGACACATTGTACATTGAAAATGAAATGAAATGATCGTATGGCATTGTTGGCCGAGAGGCCCCCATGGGGCGACGTTCGGCCGCCGTATTGCAAGTCCTCTTCGGCGACTTGCGAGTCAATGACGATGAACACACAACACCCAGTCATCACGAAGAAGAGAAAATCCCTGACCCCGCCAGGAATCGAACCCGGGACCCCGTGCGCCGCAAGCGAGAACGCTACCGCAAGACCACGAGCTGCGGACACATTATATATTGTTTATACTATACTATACATAGGCAGCAAAGTGTTATTCCTCTTATTCTGTCCAGACAGAAGAATATTCTCTACTGTGTAAAGCTGCAATCAAAATATTTCATGTACCAAATGTATTTTCTGTATAAACCGTGTATAAAATTAAAAATGTTTTGCATTAAGTTATTTAAGGAATACTGCACTCAATTAGCAATGAACTACACTCCGTTTCGACTAATAAATTTACAACCGTAAGTTTATTCTTGAAATAAAGCTAAAATGCATGTAGTCCATCTATCAAATGCTCAGTCAGTATATAGTATGTACAGGGTGTTTCAAAAATGACTGGTACATTTGAAACGGCAATAAAAACTAAACGAGCAGCGATAGAAATACACCGTTTGTTGCAATATGCTTGGGACAACAGTACATTTTCAGGCGGACAAACTTTCGAAATTACAGTAGTTACAATTTTCAACAACAGATGGCGCTGCAAGTGATGTGAAAGATATAGAAGACAACACAGTCTGTGGGTGTGCCATTTCTGTACGTCGTCTTTCTGCTGTAAGCGTGTGCTGTTCACAACGTGCAAGTGTGCTGTGGACAACATGGTTTATTCCTTAGAACAGAGGATTTTTCTGGTGTTGGAATTCCAACGCCTAGAACACAGTGTTGTTGCAACAAGACGGAGTTTTCAACGGAGGTTTAATGTAACCAAAGGACCGAAAAGCGTTACAATAAAGGATCTGTTTGAAAAATTTTAACGGACTGGGAACGTGACGGATGAACGTGCTGGAAAGGTAGGGCGACCGCGTACGGCAACCACAGAGGGCAACGCGCAGCTAGTGCAGCAGGTGATCCAACAGCATCCTCGGGTTCCCGTTCGCTGTGTTGCAGCTGCGGTCCAAATGACGCCAACGTCCACGTATCGTCTCATGCGCCAGAGTTTACACCTCTATCCATACTAAATTCAAACACGGCAACCCCTCAGAGCCGCTACCATTGCTACACGAGAGACATTCGCTAACGATATAGTGCACAGGATTGATGACGGCGATATGCATGTGGGCAGCATTTGGTTTACTGACGAAGCTTATTTTTACCTGGACGACTTCGTCAATAAACAGAACTGGCGCATATGGGGAACCGAAAAGCCCCATGTTGCAGTCCCATCGTCCCTGCATCCTCAAAAAGTACTGGTCTGGGCCACCATTTCTTCCAAAGGAATCATTGGCCCATTTTTCAGATCCGAAACGATTACTGCATCACGCTAACTGGACATTCTTCGTGAATTTGTGGAGGTACAAACTGCCTTAGACGACACTGCGAACACCTCGTGGTTTATGCAAGATGGTGCCCGGCCACATCGCACGGCCGACGTCTTTAATTTCCTGAATGAATATTTCGATGATCGTGTGATTGCTTTGGGCTATCCGAAACATACAGGAGGCGGCGTGGATTGGCCTCCCTATTCGCCAGACATGAACTCCTGTGACTTCTTTCTGTGGGGACACTTGAAAGACCAGGTGTACCGCCAGAATCCAGAAACAATTGAACAGCTGAAGCAGTACATCTCATCTGCATGTGAAGCCATTCCGCCAGACACGTTGTCAAAGGTTTCGGGTAATTTCATTCAGAGACTACGCCATATTATTCCTACGCATGGTGGATATGTGGAAAATATCGTACTATAGAGTTTCCCAGACCGCAGCGCCATCTGTTGTTGACAATTGTAACTACTGTAATTTCGAAAGTTTATCTGCCTGAAAATGTACTGTTGTCCCAAGCATATTGCAACAAACGGTGTATTTCTATTGCTGCTCGTTTAGTTTGTATTGCCGTTTCAAATATACCGGTCATTTTTGAAACACCCTGTATAACACCATGTGTGTACGTACCTAAGGTATCACACAGAATATACCGCAACTACCAACAATAAGGCAGACAAATGTAGTATCCCTACATGCAGCACTCGAGGTAATATATCAATACGCACAGACACAACAAACCTCCATAAACATACACTGCTACAGAAGAGATTATCTCGAAACTCTACCTACATATTCTCACTTGAAATAGGTAGAAATAGGCTATTATCAACCAACAAGCTACTTAACTTATATCACAATCTAAATGTAGCATATCCTTTCCCTCTGCATTTTGCAACTTATTTTCACCACTCTTATTGTATTGTAACTCTGTCTGTCTTACTTTATGTTTGCATTATACACTATAAATTACATTCTCCTCTACTAGTCAGAAAAGAATTATACAGAACCACTTTAACAATCGTAAAGCATTAAATTCTCTGTAAGCTTAGAGGTTTTTTTATGTACATTATTTCCTTTATATGACCTAAAATAGTCTGTAAGACTGAAAGAATAAGATGTCTTTACTATTACATTTCGAGCATCCTATCCACCTGAAATTTCATGGCTGTGTGTTATTCTGTACTTTTAATGAAATAAACAAAAAGTAAAATATGGCTTTTTTCACGCCAATTTAACCTGATAGTTAAGGCTAGTCAAAAAACCAGTTTCTAAAGTAACCGATTTTCGTATTTTTGTTCCTATTATTTCCTGTAATAAACGTAGAAATCGATAAAATTTTCAAAATTTTTGACCCTTTCAGTTTCAAGATACATGGAATCAGGCTATTAAATTAAATGCACAAATAAAAGGAAACAGCCCATCCACCATTCGCAACTTTTGTCGAAAAGCCATAAGTACTTGATTACTACAAAAAATGACCGGTATGGTATTGATTCTAATTTCTCAAAACTCTACTCTTAAATCATATTGTAATCGGGGATCATACCACAAGTTGGGCATTACGAATCGATCAGCTACTTGCTGTTTTTATTGTATACTGTGAATGAATTGTTGACAAGTTTTTAATTTATTACTGTTACCATATTTCCTTTCTGTTATATCATTTCATGAAGATGGCAGAGAAATCTGTTAAAACGAATGAAGCATTGTACTTCATTGCTAAGTCACTTCGTGAAAATATATGCAGACTAGGGTTGGTGCCTATCTACAATACAACGGATGTCCGATGACAATAGCGAGGAATTACTGCCCACATACACCACGTTGGTGGAAGGCTTTCCCACCGGCCGACGGGGTAGCGCAGTGGTAACCCCTGGACTCGCATTCGGGAGGACAACGGTTCAAACCTGTGTCCAGCATCCTGATTTAGGTTTTCTGTGATTTCCCTAAATCGCTTAAGGTCAATGCTGGGAAGATTTCATCGAAAGGGTGTGTGTTCCGTCTCTGATGACCTCGTCGTCGACGGGACGTCAAACACTAATCTCCTCCTCCTTTTGCACACTGTTCACGCAGGATTCGGTGGCGGACGCACAGTGATCAGTTTTCGTCCAAAGCGTTGGGCAAGTTTATTCGTATGTTCGGAAGGGTAGGCCAGTGTTTCCGACCTTTCACCCGCTGAGCAAAGACAGACTGGAGGAGCACATCTTTCTCAGACGATTTTATAGAAACTTTTCGGTGAAAAAATTTATTTTTGCTTTAGTTATAGTTTTATTTTTTTTTAGGTGTGTGTGTGTGTGTGTGTGTGTGTGTGTGTGTGTGTGTGTGTGTGTTCCTAAGGAACCAAACTGCTCAGGTCATCGGTCCCTAGACTTACGCACTATTTAAACTAACTAAAACTAACTTATGCTAATAACAACACGCACACACCCATGCTGGAGCGAGGACTCGAACCTCTGGCGGGAGGGGCCGGGCAATCCTTGACATGGTGCCTCAAACCGCGCGGCCACTCCGAGCGGCTTTTTTTTTAGGCTCATGACAATGTGCCCATAATTTCGTTAATGGCCTTAGTTATTGTGATATTTCCGTGAAATTAAGATACTACGCAAATTCGGAAAAGTGTGCAATAAAAAACAGAGGTCACTATGATTTTACGTTTGCTGCATGTTACATAATATGTTGTTGCGTATGAAATTTAGGAAACGTATCGAACTTTTCTTTAGACTTGGGTAGAGGTACCTATCTGTCACCAATCTTGAGAAAACTGATCTGATGTAGCACACTCATTTGCTATCTCACTACGTCAACGATAAAGCCAGAGTGAAATATTCAGAACATTCGTCATACTTCGTAAACGCTTTCAGATATCGAAATGAGATTTTGGCAAATGATAGTACACAAAGAGGTGAGTATTTTACCATATCACTATTATGTAAAACTTCATTATCTGCCGTGTCATTCTAATAACTACAGACTCATTCGGTGAAAGAATGTGATTTTTAAGGGTCATCGATAGCTGATAGAACAAAAAAATGTTATGGGTTATGGAACAACACATGTGAAGACGTAACCCGGTTTTTTGTACGGATGATGTGCTTTTTCATAACCTACTGACTACACTTTTTCTCAATTTCTCACTTAAAATAGTAAACCACTGTTTCAGATTTCTCTCGCAATTGTGTGTGGACAACACGCTGGTGAGGCGAAGCAGTGAAAACCCCATTATGTTTGGAAAAAAAGATAGTTTTAACACGGTAACAAGAGAAATGTGTAGATTTTACTCAAAATTCGCCATTCGTGACGCTTCTCTGGAAGTTACAAATGGTTAGCGAGGCAGCCTAAAATCAATCGCTGCATTTTCAGTGGAATTCATTTTCGGTAGGAAGAAATCAGAGGTGTCAGCATAGCTCTTTGAACGGTCACCGTGCAAGTATGGGCATGGAGGGGGCCCACTTAATATTTACAAAAGACGTGGGCGTAGGCTCCAGTGTAGAGCGGCGCTCGCCCCCCGGCGCTCGCCTTGTCCCCTGCGGCGCCCTGAGACGCCCCCCTCCGCTGCCGCTCTCCCCAGACCAGCAGCCGCAGCAGTTCCCGCGTACTGTACGACCCGCGGCACCAGGGACATTGTTGTCACGGTAATGCTGTACCAGTTCTTGCTTGTTCCTGAGACATTGCTCTTACAATAGCACTGTTCACTTTTCTCATTTTGTATAAAAACGAAATATTTCAAACCGATGAAAATTTCACCAATAAAAAATTACTCCTTTTTATATAAAAACGGTTATTTGACAATGAAAATTTTTAGCACTGCTGCTATGACTAAATGACATTTACACTTTTTTACCTGGTTACTAATAACAGTGAAAAACACCTGTTATCACTGAGACCAAACAAATACTGAAAAATCCCAGTTATTCAGAGATAAAATACAGATATCGGTTTAAAAACGGTCGGATTTTGCCACCGTTACCTCACAGGCTGGACACGAATCGCCAGCCAGGATTCGGCCGCTCTGTTCGACCCTCCACCCGCCAGTCGTCTGCCGAGCTGTTCCATCGTGCAACTCCAAAGCACTTCTAAGAACGGACTACCCACTACACACTGTGCCATTTCTCTGGCACGTTGCGTATCCGGCACTATCGATAGCCACTTTCTGTTTCCGTCTGGTTCGGCCTGCGCACGCGCTGAGGCGGCTGCTGCCCTCTGGAGCGTTTTTCGCGGGGGGGCCGCGCGCGCTCCGCAGTTGGATTCGCACCGAGCTGGCGGTATTTTGCCTTCCGCCCCGGCACGGAGGTCCGGTCTCGTTGTCGATTGGCCTTGCTGATTTGGCCGTTGGGCGGTGTGGCGTGTTGGTGACGTGCTGTAGTGGACAACTGATGGATCCCTGCACGCGATCGCTCGAGGTTCTCAGCCTGTGAAAAGGGTGCCACGATATCGCTTGGGTTTCCGCACCCGGGAGCTGTAAGGACTGCAGGGCACGCTTTCTGTATGTTTGTTCTGTCCGGTCTGCATGGCGGGGTTCGCTTCAACTTACTTCAACTGTTGTTTATATTTTATGCGTGACTCCGTTTTAGCCGGAGTCTGGGTGTCAAGCTTTCTGCTGGTGTGTACCCGGTCGTCGCCCCTGTTTTCCCGCCCGGGGGGCAGCCGTATCTGTTGGTGGGAATTACTTGTCAGTGTGTGTTTTGCGTGGATCCGGTGCGCTCACGCGCCCTGATTATGAGTTGAAATGACTGTGGTCAGGCTGGATCGGTTGCTGGAGTGTGTGTTACTGGTTTTCTGGCTTGCTGGGGACTGCACGCGCGCCTGTTCCGTTTGTGATGTGGCAGCAGTCTGATATTTTTGTGTGTGCTTGTTAAGTTGCTAGCAATTGCTTTTAGCCTTGTGCTTACTTACTTTTATTTAAATTGCTGGGCATTGTCATTTGTCTGTTCTTTTACTTTTATTTATTTGTAGTGTCAATTAAGCCTAAGATGATGTCCAAGGTGCTAGCAATTGATTTTAGCCTCGTGTGTACTTAATCCTATTTAAATTCTTGGGCATTGGCATTTTCCTGTTCTTTTACTCTTATTTATTTGTTGCGCCAGTTAGCCCTAAGATGATGTCAGACCTTGGTATCTGCAATCTCATTTTGGCTACTAGCGCTCAGGTGTAATATTGCCGGGCCTATTCAGGATTTGTCATTAATTGAGAGCCTTTTATACTGTATTATTAGTAATAGGTTTGGTAAGTGCATTAGCGTATGGTATTTATTGTGTTCCCCCCCCCCCCCCCCTTCTTCCACCTTCGCGTAAATTGATTTTGGCAAGATTGCTAGGTGGCCTGTGTTATTACCTATGTAAGTTTGCCGGCTGCTGTAGTAGTAACATGTTTTGACCGCCAAGCGGCCCATGTTGGCGAGAGTTTGAATGTGTTTTGCGCTGTTGATGTTGGGCTTTGCCGTACATATAGTCATGTACGTGTTGTTGTGTTAAGGATTTTAGGGCATTTTTAATTGAGATACCTGTTGGAAATTTTATCAGTCTTTTAAATAAGGTATAGGAAGAAGTAACTTCAACTAAAAATGTAATTGTAAACTATACATTTGTGCTTCACATTTAAAAATTTAACTGTATTAGGCGAAAGTATGTAGTTTAATATTCAATGATTATTTGTTAATGAATCAAATTGTAAACAGTTTTGAAGTTTCTCTGTTTACCTGTGGTATATAACATTCATATTACCTCATATTGTAAGCAGCTTGATTTGTTTGTGTCACTGTGATTTGTAAGCGACAGTGTAATTTATTACAACTGATTAATTGTTTGGGGGAAATAAACTTTGAATTGTATGTCCCCTTTTCATTGTAGGTCCCCTTTCATTAACCGAATCCCATCCAAATCTCCCGCTCACACACGTTTCAACATACCAATGCCCTCTCTGCGGATCGGCAGTGGGCTTCACAGTGAGTATACGGACACAGAGTCTCGCTCTAGTGACCGACAGGACCGCACCGAGGCACGGATGGAGGCGTGTACTGGCAAGGCCACCATGTGCATTCCGCTCTGCTTCGACAGAGGCGCTGTGAACGGTGTCGAGAGTCTTGCCGATCGACATAACGATCAGACAGTGAAGCAACTTCAGTCACTTAATAAAAGCAAGTCTTACGGCCCAGACTGCATACCACTTACGTTCCTTTAAGAGTATGCTGATGCGAGCGCTCCATACTAAACAATCATACATACCACTCGCTCGCAGAAAGATGCTTACCCACAGACAGGAAAGTTGCACACGTTGTAAGGTGGCAGCTTGAATGAATGTTAGTTTTTCGCCTTGCATGAGATTTTACACATCATAACAAATAGAAGAATATGTCACCAGACATACTTCAGTGGTAGTGCCTATCAAAACGTACAGTAGGTAATGCCAAAAGGGATGACACTCGATTCGATTGTATCAACACACCGAACCCAAATCCTGCATGTCAAGGAGCAAAAGGTGAAAAAAGCTGTTGGAAAAAAGCTTTTAGTTTGGGGGCAGACGTGAGTTCCGGAGTCACGGCCCACGTCTAACGGAAGGCTTCTGACAAGAATTGGTGACCCACGGCGAGAGGGGCGACGAACGTGCTGGGCAATACATTGAGGGGAGCAGGTAGCGGCCCAGCGCTGCCTGTGACGGAGAAACTCTTTAGAAAACTGCGTTTGGGAATTTGCAGATGGATACAAACAGACCAGTGGCGCAACTGATCACGTGAAAGCTCCGTGGTACGCTTGTGATGCACGTGTGCAACTTACAGACGTCAGGAGCGAGCACAAAATGTCCGATTGGGTGAAATAAACGTGGAAGGACAAAAAGGGGCGATGTTTCAATGCAGTTTAAAGGTAGATCCTTTGCGATTGGCAGGGGTAGTTTTACAGGATGAAAGGAATACTCCCATTGGTCTGCAAAAGCCCTGACATGAAGCACGGAAGGACACAATTGGGGGACAATTTGTTACGAAAGATACAGTACCTAAACCTTCGGGGACTCTCTTCTGAACCAGTGTCAAGTGTAAAACAGGGCGCATCACTCTCTGTACGACGCCAAAAGAACAATTTTGTGTGAACACTGCGTTCACTTTCGCTGATATTCAGCTACAAATTAGCTGAAGAGTCGTTGAGCTCCGATAGTGGAGACACGAAACAGCCATGTAGTTAATTGTTCTTGTGAGAACTGAGAGGGTGTTGAAGTATACACGCTGCTCCATCTATGCACGTGTATATCGCCATATTTTTCAGACTAGGGATAAATGCATGTTTTCTCGCCTAATGAGAAACATAAGACAGTTTCAGCTCATAAAATAAGTAAAGATTTTGATTAGCTTTTATAGGATTTTCAGAGGCCCAGAGCAGCCATGCAGTCGACAGCACATCACATCTAAAGGTAAATGCTGCTCACAGAGGGGTAAACTTGTTGGTACACCAGCTTGCGTCTATTGTGAACTCGAGCAATCTTGAGTAATCTTTTGCTCATCTTGTCACAAAAACTAACCATTCTCCGTAGACTTGATTGTCATCCTAAATAGTACCGAACTTAGAAACCAACTCGGACGATTTGTCGTAATATTGGCCAACTGCACTGTCTGGAAATACGAAAAATCTTGTAGAGAACGTTCTTTTTAAATTTGATATTGTTGTGTTCAATGTTATTTCTGCTAAACAGGACGTAATGCACTATCTTGTCAAGTCTCCTGAAATTCTCATGTCACAATCTATGTAAACCCGTGTGCTTCTTTAACAATAAACCGAGCGAGGTGCCGCAGTGGTTAGACACTGGACTCGCATTCGGGAGGACGACGGTTCAATCCCGCGTCCAGCCATCCTGATTTAGGTTTTCCGTGATTTCCCTAAATCGCTCCAGGCAAATGCCGGGATGGTTTCTTTCAAAGGGCACGGCCGACTTCCTTCCCTGTCCTTCCCTAATCCGATGAGACCGATGACCTCGCTGTCTGGTCTCCTTCCCCAAAACCAACCAACCTTCAACAATAATATAGGAATGAAACAAATTTAGTACAGCTAAACACCGATGTTCTCTGTAATAGAATAAAGGTCCACTTCTAACCTTAAAAATTTACTCTAGTGACGCTAACGCACTCACAGCATGTTTCTGCTGATGTCTGACAAACGTAAAAAGGAGTGGATTGTCAGAACGTTACACCAATGTTCCAGAAAGGCAACAGGAGTAATCCACTAAATTACAGCACCATAACATTATTGTCGGTATGCAGCAGGATTTTATAAAATTTATTCTGTTTGAACAGTATTAATTACCCTGAAAAGTCAATACGGATTTAGAAAACACCATTCTTGTGAGACACAACCAGCCCTTTACACACAAGAGGTGATGAGTGCTATCAATAACGAATTTCAAATTGATTCCGTATTTCTAGATTTCCAAAAGGCATTTGACACTGTACCTCACATGAAATGATCATATGGTATTATTGGCCAGGAGGCCTGATTCGGGAAGTTAGGCAGCCGAATGCAAGTGTTACTTCAGTCGACGCCACATCAGGCGACTTGTTTGTACCTCAGACGCAGCTTGTAATCAAACTGTATGGTTATGTAATGTCGTTTCAGCTGTGCGACTGGATGCGTGATTTCCTGTCAAGAGACATCACAGTTCATAGTAATTGACAGAGAGTCATCAGGTAAAACAGAAGTGAGTTTTGGGGTTTACCAAGATAGTGTTATAGGCCCTCTGTTGTTCTTTATCTGTATAAACAATTTAAGAGAGAATCTGCGCAGCCATCAAAGGTCGTTTGCAGATACTGTCGTTTATTGTCCACGAAAGTCATCAGAAGATCAAAACAAATTGCAAAACGATTTAGAGAGGATACGCCAATGGTGCGAAAATTGGCAGTTGACCCTGCATAATGAAGAGTGTGAGGTCATCCACATGAGTGCTAAAAAAATCTGTGAAACGTACACTATGTTGTTGTTGTTGTGGTCTTCAGTCCTGAGACTGGTTTGATGCAGCTCTCCATGCTACTCTATCCTGTGCAAGGTTCTTCATCTCCTCCTTTCAAGACACTGTCCATTCCGTTCAACTGCTCTTCCAATTCCTTTGCTGTCTCTGATAGAATTACAATGTCATCGGCCAACCTCAAAGTTTTTACTTCTTCTCCATGGATTTTAATACCTACTTCAAATTTTTCTTTTGTTTCCTTTACTGCTTGCTCAATATACAGATTGAATAACATCGGTGAGAGACTACAACCCTGTCTCACTCCCTTCCCAACCACTGCCCTTTCATGTCCCTCGACTCTTATAACTGCCATCTGGTTTCTGTACAAATTGTGAAAAGCCGTTCGCTCCCTGTATTTTGCCCCTGCCACCTTTAGAATTTGAAAGAGAGTATTCCAGTCAACATTGTCAAAAGCTTTCTCTAAGTCTACAAATGCTAGAAACGTAGGTTTGCCTTTCCTTAATCTTTCTTCTAAGATAAGTCGTAGGGTCAGTATTGCCTCACGTGTTCCAGTAATTCTACGGAATCCAAACTGATCTTCCCCGAGGTCGGCTTCTACTAGTTTTTCCATTCGTCTGTAAAGAATTCGTGTTAGTATTTTGCAGCTGTGGCTTATTAAACTGATTGTTCGGTAATTTCCACATCTGTCAACACCTCCTTTCATTGGGATTGGAATTATTATATTCTTCTTGAAGTCTGAGGGTATTTCGCCTGTTTCACACATCTTGCTTACCAGCTGGTAGAGCTTTGTCAGGACCGGCTCTCCCAAGGCCGTCAGTAGTTCCAATGGAATGTTGTCTACTCCCAGGGCCTTGTTTTGACTTAGGTCTTTCAGTGCTCTGTCAAACTCTGTCATCTTCATCTACATACTCCTCCATTTCCATAATATTGTCCTCAAGTACAGCGCCCTTGTATAGACCCTCTATATACTCCTTCCACATTTCTGTTTCCCTTCTTTGCTTAGAACTGGGTTTCCATCTGAGCCCTTGATGTTCATACAAGTGGTTCTCTTGTCTCCAAAGGTCTCTTTAATTTTCCTGTAGGCAGTATCTATCTTACCCCTAGTGAGATATGCCTCTACATCCTTACCTTTATCCTCTAGCCATCCCTGTTTAGCCATTTTGCACTTCCTGTCGATCTCATTTTTGAGACGTTTGTATTCCTTTTTGTCTGCTTCACTTACTGCATTTTTATATTTTCTCCTTTCATCAATTAAATTCAATATTTCTTCTGTTACCCAAGGATTTCTACTAGACCTCGTCTTTTTACCTACTTGATCCTCTGCTGCCTTCACTACTTCGTCCCTCAAAGCTACCCATTCTTCTTCTACTGTATTTCTTTCCCCCATTCCTGTCAATTGTTCTCTTATGCTCTCCCTGAAACTCTGTACAACCTCTGGTTCTTTCAGTTTATCCAGGACCCATTTCCTTAAATTCCCACCTTTTTGCAGTTTCTTCAGTTTGAATCTACAGCTCATAACCAATAGATTGTGATCAGAATCTACGTCTGCCCCTGGAAATGTCTTACAATTTACAACCTGTTTCCTAAATCTCTGTCTTACCATTATATAATCTATGTGATACCTTTTAGTATCTCCAGGGTTCTTCCAATAATGCGTTCACTATGCTGTCTGTAGTAGCTTACCAGCATTCCTATTTTCCTATTCACTATTAAACCTACTCCTGCATTACCCCTATTTGATTTTGTATTTATAACCCTGTATGCGCCTGACCAAAAGTCTTGTTCGTCCTGCCACTGAACTTCACTAATTCCCACTATATCTAACTTTAACCTATCCATTTCCCTTTTTAAATTTTCTAACCTACCTGCCCGATTAAGAGATCTGACATTCCACGCTCCGATCCGTAGAACGCCTGTTTTCTTTCTCCTGATTACGACATCCTCTTGAGTAGTCCCCGCCCGGAGATCCGAATGGGGGACTATTTTACCTCAGGAATATTTTACCCAAGAGGATGTCATCATCATTTAATATTACAGTAAAGCTGCATGCCCTCGGGAAAAATTACGGCCGTAGTTTCCCCTTGCTTTCAGCCGTTCGCAGTACCAGCACAGCAAGGCCGTTTTGGTCATTGTTACAAGGCCATATCAGTCAATCATCCAGACTGTTGCCCTTGCAACTACTGAACAGGCTGCTGCCCCTCTTCAGGAACCACATGTTTGTCTACCCTCTCAACAGATACCCCTCCATTGTGGTTGTACCTACGGTACGGCTATCTGTATCGCTGAGGCACGCAAGCCTCCCCACCAACGGCAAGGTCCATGGTTCATGGGGGGGGGGGGGGGGGGGGGGGGGGGACGTACACTATATCTCAATCAAATGTAAAGGCCGTAAATTCACTAAATACCTAGGGGTGGAAATTGGTGTGAAAAAGGCTCACAAGATTGGCCATTTGGCTGGAAATAAATTGCAGTGGATGGTATGCTTTTTTAAATAATTTATATAGTGTGTGTGTGGAATATTATTTATTTAAAAATTTATGAGGTACGAGACAGTGTTTGTGATACAGTTTATTTATTTAGTTAAGGAATTTGTCAGGAAATTGACTAAAGTGTATGGATTACCATCTACTTAAAACACTTTGTGGGTGACAAGGCAGTAAGGAATATTCAAACAATTGTGGCACTTTTTTATTCTGATTGCGCATGGCAACACAGATTGGGCTTAGTTTATATTTGCTGCCGGAGTCAGGAATGTTAAAGCTCTTACTTTTTATTTTCCTCACTTTTCTAAGCACACTGACCTCTAAGCACAGATGGGAAAATTAGAACAATGACGTATCTAAAAGTTCATGACACATTTCGAAACCCACCATCGGTTTCTGCAGATGGACAAATTACGAGAATTTCAGCGGCAAACTTTTTTTTACAGATCGAGAAACATACATGCCTATTGCACAGACAGTAAACCCTGCAAACAGTATCTACATATCATCAGTGGAATGAAGTGCGATATACTAGCCGGCAATTTGATACACACGCAAACATTATGCAAATCAACTAATGAAATTTCTGTCACAAATAGATCGTAGCAGTAAATATATCCGAGGTCTTGTACGCAAAGACGTTTGAGAACACGGACACCCTCCTCCACCACAACGTTTCCACTAAACGTATCTGGTGAAAAAAGAAATCCTGCCGATCACACAAAGTCGCGATCACGGAGCGCGCCGGCCGGGAGAGACGTACCCGCACCCCGCCCGTATCGAACGCAAGCGTGCCAGTTGTCTCCGCTACAGTTGGAAGAATTGAGGAAGGTTCTGCCGCATGACAGAATAGAAACAACAGCAAATACCACTGCAAGGCAGAGTCCACTGCCGTGGCTAGACGTAGGAGATGGCTGAAACATCCGCACATACCGCGCACTCACCTCCCAGACGCCCACACGCTGCCCACCAAATAGTGGCGGCGACGACGTTCAGGGACCGGAGCGTGGGCGTGCGTGTACGCCTGAGTGAAGCACCCCGGGATGTGCGGGGCACCAGGGGATGATTGGAGCGGTAGGAATTGAGATGTCCGCCACACATGCACGGACACAGACATGCAGACAATACAGAAGACGCCCTGCAACTGTAGAATATGTGCTTGGATGCATTCAAGTACAGTGCTGTACTATGCCATCCGATCAGAAAAACAGTGCATTTGCCCTATGTTTTGCAATGTGTACTACATTTACAAGCAATTTGAGAAAACGGAACGAGAAGTGATTTCCTGATCGAATGGTAAAAGTGGTATAAAATCGATAAAATTACGAAAAATGACGGAAAATACGCATTAATTGAGTGAAAATACGCCGAAATGTGGGGAAACTGAGAGAGTACTTGCATTTCTTCTGCCTGGTGCAGGAAAATTCTTGTACATGAGAAAGAGTATGCAACGCAAGAAGAAACATTGACATGGAAACACCGGGAACAAAGGAAATAGTCATTTTTTGTCGACAGCGATAAGACGGTTGGAACAGAATGTTTAACTTGGATGAATTTAGAGTAATAAATATATGTTTGTCGGTTCACAAGCCCAGGTGTGACGCCAAAGTTATCGGCAATCGCCTTATAAATTTTTATAAAGTGTCCTTAGCTGAAGAGCATTGTATTACCGTCTGGGGTGACTGCAGTAAACAACTACAGAATGAATCGCGTGTTTGTCCCTGTGCAGAACTGTTTAGGTTTTTTAAACCCTAACAAACAGTATTTACAATGGGCTTCTCTGTACTCTCCGTCAATCACAACCATGCAGGTTAGCTAAAAAACCACCTTACAAACAGTTGCTCTATATTATTTTAACATTCTACTGTATACCTATTGAGGTAATAGTGATACATGCAAGTTTACTGCTGTCTTTAATGCTTTCTTGGAAAAGAGAGCCAGCTGCCTCTAAATTGACAAGGATCTGCAATAAAGAATGATTGAAAGTACATGGAGTGGTCGGTTGAGAGGGAACTATAAGAAGGTATGATTCAATAATAAGACTGACGATGCGTTCTAGAGAGAGGGGGGTGATGCTACAGGTCATTTACCACGCATTTAACCTTTTTCTCCGTTGTTCCTTCGGTGGTGCATCATTTGTGTGTTATAACCAGCGATAGACTCGTATACAACTGCGTTTTCTGTGTGCAACTTAGAGCGCTATCTACATGCGACAGTTAACATCAAACCTCTCAGTCATCAGAGGACTTCCAGCTTACGTGTTTAATGATGATGAAACAGTCCATCCTGTTTCGGCGCCCTCCTCTAGACGAACGAAGAAGTATGCGAAGTAGGCCACATCTTGGACGTAAATCGAGTCTTCAGTTTCATATAGGTACGAAACGACTGTTGCTATACATTTCATGTTCGTCCTATCCTAAAGGCGTGCATGTGAATCATCGGGGAGAGGGCAAGTCTTAGAATTTTTAAGTAGGTTGGTGTATAAGAAGCGCAGATATTCTCATAGAAACTCAAACACCACATAGGTATGTCAGCAACATGACCATATCATATACCTATTAAAAACTGTGGAAAAACTAAGGAAGATGACACAAAATCTGTAAAATTCGAGGAAAACCTGGTATAAACACGAAAAATTGATGTGAGATACGTAAAAATTGAGCGAAATACCATGAAATACGTAAAATCACGAAAACCTAGTAAAATTACGGAAACTGGCTGAGAGTACATAAAATTAGAGACAAATACCATTAAAATACTAAACACAATTAATAAAATTGCGCGACGCGCGTGGGTAGCCGAGCGGTCTAGGGCGCTGCAGTCATGGGCTGTGCGGCTGGTCCCGGCGGAGGTTCGAGTCCTCCCTCAGGCATAGGTGTGTGTGTTTGTCCTTAGGATAATATAGGTTAAGTAGTAGGTAAGCTCAGGCACTGATGACCTTAGCAGTTAAGTCCCATAAGATTTCAGACACACAATACAATTGCGTGTTCTGGAGGAGGAGAGTAGACTGATACTACATACACGCATCTTAATAGCGGCGAGAGTAGGCATTCTAGAGAGACGTGACGTCAAGACGAAACGGCAGTATTGTCGCACAGGTGAGAAATACAGCCGAACATCAGCCCATGGCTCCTGTGTGCAAGAGGAAGGTTAAAAGGGGCGTTGGTAAGCTGCGGTAAGACATACTGCTACTGATCGTAAAGTTGATTTACTCCCAAGATGTCACTGTTTCTTCGTACTTATTTTCGGCTGTCGACGATCATTTTATAGGGCTGTTGTGAACATATCATAGTTTCTGAAACGTAATAGGGCATGAATTCGTAAACAGCAGGTTTCATACACATCTGGAAACCTATGTAGTGTTTGTGCTACAAGGAAGCGATGTTTTCTTTGATGTGCAGTGTAGGTTTGAGAGGTGGCAAACCTTTAGATGCACACAGTGACTTGGTCCCTCTCATATTTATATCTTACTCTGAGTAATTCGATTTGGGTTAGTATGGCTGAGTATTGTCATTACAAGGCTAGTACTGAGAATTCAGAAGATATGAATATTTTCCTCTCTAATTGCATGTGGTCCAAAGTTGCTATTCCTTCCCACGCGGACTTCCCACGCAGTGTCTCTCGTCACCCGGGTGGTGCGATGACAGGCGGGCTCTGCTGATCTTGAAAGGGTTATGCCAACGGGTGTGAGGGAGTCGAGTGGATGCTTTCCAGACGCCGACATTTTCATAAGAGCGGGGGCGACATGCCCAAAGGGGCCTGAAGGAGCGGCTGGGGCTAGAGATTCCGTTATTTCGCAGGAACTCAGTGAAAACACTTTCTGACGGGCTACCAGCGAGGTGTGGGAATGACTTGTGTTCCCAGGCAGTCTTGGCGGGCAATTCCCGGGTTTTCTGCAAAATCATAACTGTGATTCGGGCTGCTCAGAGGATAGCTCTGTGACGTAGCAAAATCGGTATCTCCATTGGTAGAATAGCAGTGCTTCGACAATACAGTGCAATTTCCCGCCGGTTTTCGAGTTGCTGATTGGAACGTTTATCCATGGCCACTACTGTGGGGGCGGGAATGTTCTGTGTTCGGCTTGTACGGGTGCTCTGAGGGAGTCGGCTCTCACCTTTCGGTCGGAGTAGGTTACAAGATGAGCATTCGTTGCTCTGGACAGCCTGGCTCCCATTGGCTGTCTAATATACAGGGTGATTCAAAAAGAATACCACAACTTTAGGAATTTAAAACTCTGCAACGACAAAAGGCAGAGCTAAGCACTATCTGTCGGCGAATTAAGGGAGCTATAAAGTTTCATTTAGTTGTACATTTGTTCGCTTGAGGCGCTGTTGACTAGGCGTCAGCGTCAGTTGATGCTAAGATTGCGACCGCTCAACAGAAAGCTTTTTGTGTTATTAAGTACGGCAGAAGTGAATCGACGACAGTTGTTCAGCGTGCATTTCGAACGAAGTATGGTGTTAAACCTCCTGATAGGAGGTGTATTAAACGTTGGTATAAACAGTTTACAGAGAATGGGTGTTTGTGCAAAGGGAAAAGTTCTGGACGGCCGAGAACGAGTGATGAAAATGTAGCACGCATCCAGGAAGCATTTGTTCGCAGCCAAGGAAAAATCGACTCGCAGAGCTAGCAGAGAGCTGCAAATTCCACGATCAACTGTATGGAGAGTCCTACGAAAAAGGTTAGTTATGAAACCTTATCGTCTGAAATTGGTTCAAGCACTGTCTGCAGCTGATAATATTAAAAGAATCGATTTCTGTGATTTTATCCTTGCTCAAATGGAAACAGATGAATCTTTCGTTTCAAAGATTGTGTTTAGTGATGAAGCAACTTTCCACACTAACGGGAAAGTCAACCGTCACAATGTCTGTATATGGGGCACTGAGAATCCGCAGAAAACAACTCAGTATGAACGTGACTCGCCTAAGGTGAACGTTTTCTATGCCATTTCAGCCAATAAAGTTTTTGGTCCCTTTTTCTTCGAAGGTGCTACTGTAACTGGACTACAGTATCTGGAGATGTTAGAGAATTGGCTGTTCCCTCAGCTCGAACAAGAAGCACAACAATTCATATTTCAGCAGGATGGAGCGCCACCACATTGGCACTTATCTGTCCGTAACTATCTGAACGTCAACTACCCGAGGCGATGGATCGGCCGCCAGGCAGCCCGTGACAGAGGACTTCATCACTGGTCTCCAAGAAGCCCTGATCTTACCCCCTGCGATTTTTTCTTATGGGGGTATGTTAAGGATATGGTGTTTCGGCCACCTCTCCCAGCCACCATTGATGATTTGAAACGAGAAATAACAGCAGCTATCCAATCTGTTTCACCTGATATGCTACTGAGAGTGTGGAACGAGTTGGAGTATCGGGTTGATATTGCTCGAGTGTCTGAAGGGGGCCATATTGAACATCTCTGAACTTGGTTTTGAGTGAAAAAAAAACCTTTTTAAATACTCTTTGTAATGATGTACAACAGAAGGTTATATTATGTTTCTTTCATTAAATACACATGTTTAAAGTTGTGGTATTCTTTTTGAATCACCTTGTACTTTCATTTAATTGTAACTGTTTGACGAAGTTGCTGAAGTTTCGACTTCAAGGTAACTTTCCGAGTACAGTTGGCAATTGAGTGTTCTGCGTACAAGCGGCCTATGCTTTCTGTCTTGAGCAGTTTTGGCTAAAACGACTATCGGAGTTACTGTGTGACTTCGCTTGTTAAAATCAATCACTGTATCGTCAGTGATTATGTAGCGAGCCTTCTTCGTCTCCCTCAGAGACGCATTTGTGTTGCTAGGAAGTCTTTAGTCTGGAACAAACAGACCGGGATAATTTGTTTCGGGGTATACTCGCGGCGACTTTAGCATCACCACGACGGGACGTCGAGGCAACCAGCCATCGCTTCCAGTACGCCAGATCGTGTCCTTGCAGTTAAGAAGACAGCTTGGTAATGTATCTCCGCAGCACCGACAGATTAGGGAATACTGCTACGTGACAATCAGAGCTCAGCAGAGCGCGCCTGTTCCCGTCTTTCCTAACGTGGTTCTGTCTTGGGTGTTCATTGTCTGAGTTCTCAGTACTGTAGCGGCAATTAATGTTGGGTTGGCTGGGTGTGTCTCTTAAAATTTGAGTTGCAAGAAATTGGCTCCACATACCACTTGGTCATAAATGTCACAATCTAGTTTATGTACAACTTCACCTTCACAGCATTTATTTGAGTATCCAATTTGACATATTAGAAATGTTTAATGTGTTTTGTTTATTATTTTGAGTTTAGTCACAATAAATCAAATTGTTATTTTGGACTGAACTTTCATTCTGTTCATCGGTAGAGCAACACTTTCATTTCTCACTACGTTAATGAAACTTCCCTTTATCAAATTAATTTCTATCAAATTAAATTACTGCAGGTGCCAAACTCTTTTCTACTCCACTTGCAGGGTCGATTACAGTCAGATCGCGTTTCTTCTTAATCCATGTGCAACAGCAAAAGTCGGTGTTAGAGAAGGGGGGAGGGGGGGGGGGGGCCTTAGAGCAACATTTGCATAAGAAGATTACAGAAGAATTTAGTGTTAAATACACTGATAGCCACGGCACCTCGCAGGTTTTATCACTTGTCACCATCGTTAATCGTAGAGAAACTTGCATGGAGTATATACGTCATACGCTGGGGATGTATTTGTTACATTTGGAATGTCAACGGCGTTGCTTTCCACACGAGTAATAGGTCGGAAGCCGATCGCACTGGCATTATAGCGTATTTTAAGTGTAGGACCATGTAGCCTTTGGAATGCATATGTTTAAGTTCTCTCTTCCCAATACGTTCTTGGTACTGAGCCCTGACACTACAACAATAGAATTGATAGCGTAAGTGATTTAAGTAAAATTCTTCAACTCCGTCTGTTTTGGAGTTACATCAGGCGTAAAAACCTCACGTACCTTCTACTTCTTAACGGTCTGTTATATCATCACAACACTTACGTATTTACTACACGCCGGTAAGTGGTGCTAACCTCCTCGACATGCGCACATCTGGAGAAATGTTGTGCACTTGTTCGGTTGCCGTGTGTAAGATTGGTACAGGACAGCAGTAACTGACTCACGAGATGTGGATTGAAGCAGTTTACTTCTAGTCAGCTGCAGATTAAATGGGTGACAGTGTTGCAGGGAGGGATGGTCAAAGACAATTCGAGGAGATCTTTCAATCTCCAGCTTTATCCTAGGACTGAGAGAATGCTTGGTGACGCCCAGACGTATAGGGAAAGATGGACAATCGTAATCGTAAATTACGCACTATTATCAAAGAGTTACAAATATGTAGATCGTTGTCTGGTATACTTCGGTATATACACTCCTGGAAATGGAAAAAAGAACACATTGACACCGGTGTGTCAAACCCACCATACTTGCTCCGGACACTGCGAGAGGGCTGTACAAGCAATGATCACACGCACGGCACAGCGGACACACCAGGAACCGCGGTGTTGGCCGTCGAATGGCGCTAGCTGCGCAGCATTTGTGCACCGCCGCCGTCAGTGTCAGCCAGTTTGCCGTGGCATACGGAGCTCCATCGCAGTATTTAACACTGGTAGCATGCCGCGACAGCGAGGACGTGAACCGTATGTGCAGTTCACGGACTTTGAGCGAGGGCGTATAGTGGGCATGCGGGAGGCCGGGTGGACGTACCGCCGAATTGCTCAACACGTGGGGCGTGAGGTCTCCACAGTACATCGATGTTGTCGCCAGTGGTCGGCGGAAGGTGCACGTGCCCGTCGACCTGGGACCGGACCGCAGCGACGCACGGATGCACCCCAAGACCGTAGGATCCTACGCAGTGCCGTAGGGGACCGCACCGCCACTTCCCAGCAAATCAGGGACACTGTTGCTCCTGGGGTATCGGCGAGGACCATTCGCAACCGTCTCCATGAAGCTGGGCTACAGTCCCGCACACCGTTAGGCCGTCTTCCGCTCACGCCCGAACATCGTGCAGCCCGCCTCCAGTGGTGTCGCGACAGGCGTGAATGGAGGGACGAATGGAGACGTGTCGTCTTCAGCGATGAGAGTCGCTTCTGCCTTGGTGCCAATGATGGTCGTATGCGTGTTTGGCGCCGTGCAGGTGAGCGCCACAATAAGGACTGCATACGACCGAGGCACACAGGGCCAACACCCGGCATCATGGTGTGGGGAGCGATCTCCTACACTGGCCGTACACCTCTGGTGATCGTCGAGGGGACACTGAATAGTGCACGGTACATCCAAACCGTCATCGAACCCATCGTTCTACCATTCCTAGACCGGCAAGGGAACTTGCTGTTCCAACAGGACAATGCACGTCCGCATGTATCCCGTGCCACCCAACGTGCTCTAGAAGGTGTAAGTCAACTACCCTGGCCAGCAAGATCTCCGGATCTGTCCCCCATTGAGCATGTTTGGGACTGGATGAAGCGTCGTCTCACGCGGTCTGCACGTCCAGCACAATCGCTGGTCCAACTGAGGCGCCAGGTGGAAATGGCATGGCAAGCCGTTCCACAGGACTACATCCAGCATCTCTACGATCGTCTCCATGGGAGAATAGCAGCCTGCATTGCTGCGAAAGTTGGATATACACTGTACTAGTGCCGACATTGTGCATGCTCTGTTGTCTGTGTCTATGTGCCTGTGGTTCTGTCAGTGTGATCATGTGATGTATCTGACCCCAGGAATGTGTCAATAAAGTTTCCCCTTCCTGGGACAATGAATTCACGGTGTTCTTATTTCAATTTCCAGGAGTGTATGTTGGAGAATTAACAATGAATGGACATACTGCGCTGTCACCTATCTACTTTCTCGATGGTACTCGCAAAGTAGAGGTGGGGCGGTTTTAGCAGTGATACAGAAATTGGGAAGCATGCTGCTGTGTCATTGGCCGGCGTTGAAATTACAGATAAGAACTGGCAAATTGTAACGCTATCAGCAACTTTTGTGTGTGACAGTAGAACCAAGACCACTTTTTCCGCGCGGCGGCTCTGACACAGTAGTTGTGATCATGTTTGTAATAGCTCGGTCCTTATGCGGAATGTGTGTTGTTGGCAGTGGCGTCTCCCTGAGGTCAGTTTCAAATGTCCGTTCTCAGCAGCGCTCCTCGAAAAGATCGTGGTCTTCCCAACAGGGATTCCCATTTGAACTCCTGGTGAGTGTAATCCGACTACTGGAGAAGAAAATTTACCCGCCATGGGAACTAATTCTCATGATCAAATTAATTAATTATCCTATCAATTTGATATGTGTGACATGCCGCCTGCTGGATGGAGTGATGGCTAAGGCACTACGGATATGATTCTTGACTATGCTTTCTTTTCCTTGCTGTGAAGTCTTTTAACCATATTGAAATCTCTCACCTACCCAGGAAGACAGTACCATCGCCATAAAATCAGATGTATTACCGAATTTATAAAGTGATACGTAGTATAAATCTTCTGTTTACAACTTCTCTGTGCTGTTCCCTTAAGGGAGGGTCCGAAAGTGAGGAGGCGTGACAGTGGTAGGTCTTAGCAGTCCATCATGAACCAGAAATCAGTTTAATATTATAGTGAAGGGAGATGAAAATTTAATAGTCTTGGGTGACTGGAATTCGGTAGTAGGTAAAGGGAGAGAAGGAAACGTAGTAGGTGATTATGGACTGGGGCAAAGAAATGAAAGAGGAAGCCGCCTCGTAGAATTTTGCACAGAGCACAACTTAATCATAGGTAACACTTGGTTCAAGAATCATCAAAGAACGCTGTATACATGGAAGAACCCTGGACACACTAAAAGGTATCAGATAGATTATATAATGGTAAGACAGAGATTTAGGAACCAGGTTTTTAATTGTAAGACATTTCCAGGGACAGATGTGGACTCTGACCACAATCTATTGGTTATGAGCTGTAGATTAAAACTGAAGAAACTGCAAAAAGGTGGGAATTTAAGGAGATGGGACACGCATAAACTAAAAGAACCAGAGGTTGTACAGAGTTTCAGGGAGAGCATAAGGGAGCAATTGACAGGAATGGAGGAAAGAAATACAGTAGAAGAAGAATGGGTAGCTTTGAGGGATGAAGTAGTGAAGGCAGCAGAGGATCAAGTAGGTAAAAAGACGAGGGCTAGTAGAAATCCTTGGGTAACAGAAGAAATATTGAATTTAATTGATGAAAGGAGAAAATATAAAAATGCAGTAAATGAAGCAGGCAGAAAGGAATATAAACGTCTAAAAAATGAGATCGACAGGAAGTGCAAAATGGCTAAGCAGGGATGGCCAGAGGACAAATGTAAGGATGTAGAGGCTTATCTCACTAGGGGTAACATCGATACTGACTACAGAAAAATTAAAAAGACATTTGGAGATAAGAGAACCACTTGTATGAATATCAAGAGCTCAGATGGAATCCCAGTTCTAAGCAAAGACGGGAAAGCAGAAAGGTGGAAGGAGTATATAGAGGGTCTATACAAGGGCGATGTACTTGAGGACAATATTATGGAAATGGAAGAGGATGTAGATGAAGACGAAATGGCAGATACGATACTGCGTTAAGAGTTTGACACAGCACTGAAAGACCTGAGGCGAAACAAGGCCCCCGGAGTAGACAACATTCCATTGGAACTACTGACGGCCTTGGGGAGCCAGTCCTGACAAAACTCTACCATCTGGTGAGCAAGATGTATGAAACAGGCGAAATACCCTCAGACTTCAAGAAGAATATAATAATTCCAATCCCAAAGAAAGCATGTGCTGACAGATGTGAAAATTACCGAACTATCAGTTTAATAAGTCACAGCTGCAAAATACTGACGCGAATTCTTTACAGACGAATGGAAAAACTAGTAGAAGCCGACCTCGGGGAAGATCAGTTTCGATTCCGTAGAAATGTTGGAACACGTGAGGCAATACTGACCCTACGACTTATCTTAGAAACTAGATTAAGGAAGGGCAAACCTACGTTTCTAGCATTTGTAGACTTAGAGAAAGCTTTTGACAATGTTGACTGGAATACTCTCTTTCAAATTCTGAAGGTGGCAGGGGTAAAATATAGGGAGCGAAAGGCTTTTCACAATTTGTACAGAAACCAAATGGCAGTTATAAGAGTCGAGGGACATGAAAGGGAAGCAGTGATTGGGAAGGAACGGAGACAGGGTTGTAGTCTCTCCCCGATGTTATTCAATCTGTATATTGAGTAAGCAGTAAAGGAAACAAAAGAAAAATTTGGAGTAGATATTAAAATCCACGGAGAAGAAATAAAAACTTTGAGGTTCGCCGATGACATTGTAATTCTGTCAGAGACGGCAAAGGACTTGGGAAGAGCAGTTGAACGGAATGGATAATGTCTTGAAAGGAGGATATAAGATGAACATCTACAAGAGCAAAACGAGGATAATGGAATGTAGTCGAATTAAGTCTGGTAATGCTGAGGGAATTAGATTAGTAAATGAGACACTTAAAGTACCATCGAGTATAGAGTTAAGTGTCAAGAAGTCTTTTCTGAAAGTATTTGTATGGAGTGTAGCCATGTATGGAAGTGAAACATGGACGATAAATAGTTTGGACAAGAAGAGAATAGAAGCTTTCGAAATGTGGAGCTGCAGAAGAATGCTGAAGATTAGATGGGTAGATCGCATAACTAATGAGGAAGTATTGTATAGGATTGGGGAGAAGAGAAGTTTGTGGCACAACTTGACCAGAAGAAGGGATCGGTTGGTAGGACATGTTCTGAGGCATCAAGGGATCACCAATTTAGTATTGGAGGGTAGCGTGGAGGGTAAAAATCGTAGGGGGGAGACCAAGGGATGAATATACTAAGCAGATTCAGAAGGATGTGGGTTGCAGTGGGTTCTGGGAGATGAAGTAGCTTGCACAGGATAGAGTAGCATGGAGAGCTGCATCAAACCAGTCTCAGGACTGAAGACCACAACAACAACATTATAGTCTTGTGATGCAGGTCGTAGCAGATAAGATATTTTTTCTGCCTGATGAAAAAACACTTAGAAGGAACGAAGCCTTTGCCATAGTCCTGTACAGGACTTTCACAACAAGTAACGATAATTTAGCGATGTGAATCTTCGAAAATAACTCTTATAAACGGGAAGAATCCCCATTTTTCGTGAGGAATTTGAGGTATATGGTCAACAAAATCGCTGCTTCGGATTGGGTAAAATGGGTTTTTTAAACTGGGTGCCCTATGTCGGGGTGAAGTTTGTTAGAACTGCTGTACACGTCGAAGCTGCTGCTGGTTGCCTCCCAATGCACCGGAGCGGGCAGGAGGCGTCGCCAACCGGAAGAAACAGGTGAGCTCAGCCTGTGATGGGTGCAAAGAGGGCACCGACCTGTACATCACAGTGGACTCTTCAGGAAATCTACAGTACCTTTTACAATCCACTCGCGTTATATCGTACGGGTGACATGGCCGGCGCGGGTCTGAGTACGTCCTCCACCACCTTGAGTTGTAAAGTACTTTACAAGCCTGACTGACAATACTCTGGAGATAAAAGAATTAGCATGTGTTTAAGTGAAACTTCAGATGTCTTCCTGACCATGGTCGGCAGCTGTTCAAAAGGCATGCTGTAACCCCTGCTTACTGTTTTATCAATAGAACGTGCAAACAAGTCAACACTGAAAATCTACAAAACTTCAGCAGACATTTGCAGCAGTTGGAATGAGACTAAAGCAAAAAAATGTCAATAATTAATTTAACCTATTTTTAGATTAATTTGTTCCATTGTTTGAAGTTGTATTTCGTAACAGAATTTCATTAAACGTCTACCTACGTGACTGCAGGAGACAGTTACTCAGTAAGGGAATCAAGCTATCCTGCAAAACAAAGGGAATGCTGTATACGATACAAAGAATTGTACTAAACATCAGGACAAGGGACACTACAATTCACATTTGCACTTTAGTAACTCCAGGGATAGATCAGAAATCACTGCTGGTGACTACAGCAAGTTTAATACGTAGACAAACTACTGTGAGATTGCACTTATAGTCCTCAGCATGCTTAAAATAATATAATTATTAATAGTTTATGGTAATGTAGGATATATAAAACAGTAGAAGTAATGAACAATAATTTATTTAAGTCAGCCATATGTATAGGTACTTCTTGAAAAAGCAGTTACAAAATCCAGGGCACAACCTGGTTCCATTACAGAAATACGCCACAATTTCCATCTTAAAAGGCAGCAAGCCTTTTCTGCGTTCAGTGAAATTACACAAAATGATTGATTAGTTGTACACATTTGATATATTAATCATCTTGTGGTGCAGTTCTTGTTGTCTCCGTGTTTGCTAAGAAAGCGCTATGGGAAGTTCCGCCTTATGCAAGACACCTTTTTTTTCTTTTTGTTTCACCCATACATGTTTCAGCACTTTTGTGCTATCGTCAGTGGGTTCTATTTTTTTAATTATTTTTAATTGTAAATTGGTTGTTAACATATTAACATTTGTGTTGTTTACAACATTAAATAAAAGTGGCATTTATAACTTAATTAACGAAAAGTGGGTGTAAGCATAACTAACACACCTTATATGATGTTATTATCCATTTATTTTGGTAGCTGTTCTGCTACACAATTACAACTTGTCATCTGCGAACAGCAAAACGTAATTTATTTTCTGTTTGTTATGCATTTACGAACGGAAATAAATCTGTATCACGTTTTCTTTCTGCAACTTAAGAGTTTTGAAATTGTAGTGCGTTCTCCTGTGTTGTTGGCGAAGTAAATAGGCTTACTTCTTTGCCTGTGTTCACGTGGCAATGCACTTTTTCCGATTACTCAAACCATAGGCGGAGTTTTCGCCGCCATTACATGTTGTTGTGGCTGTGTGGCGTTCATTTGTTTCGTAGCGTGTTCTGCTGGGTGAGGCGCGCGAGTTTGAATTGTATTTGGCGTTAGGGTGTGTGGTTTGTGTGGGTTTACGTGTGTGCGATGTGTGTGTTGAGCACTGAGGCAGAGAGAGAGCGAGAGAGAGAGAGAGAGAGAAACGGCTTCTGCTGTATATGCATTTAATACCTGCAAAATAAGGCTCACATTCTGTTTCTCAAGTGAAGATGGATAAAGAGACTTCAAACTAAGGCCATAAGAGTGCTTAAGTAGACCATTACATTCAATCTAATGAAGCTGCCTCAGTGCTCCAAAAGATGCCGCTAACACCTGACAATCATCACTACTTCCAACAAATTGTGGATATTTGAGCAAAACTTGAGAGTCCTTTTGATTAACGCAGTTATTACGTGTACACTTAAGGATGTGAACAGAATCACTTATAAAAAATAGTGGCTGAGTTGGATTAGCTTGATGTGGGTAAACTTTACTAAGTTTTGGAGGTGAGCTAAGAAGTACCATAGATTTCCTATTTATAGCATTGTTGTCACTAACTACACAAATAAGTTTTAAACCAATGTCATGAAAGCTACATAATACTTGATGTGATGTTTGGCAGAACGTTACTGATATCTGGCAATTCTCCCGTGTTTTTATGGAACTACATAATACTTTCTTCACACACAAAAATAACTGTTCAGCTACAAGGTTTCTCACTGGAAGGACATGCACCACTTCTTTGAAAGAAGACATCAATGATTATATGATAAAGACATATGCTGTAGTAGCAGCCTTGTCACTATCAAATGCTACCCCCACAATGTTTCCTCCCTTGTAACCAAAATAAGGTTTAATATGAATTTCATCCATCATTAAAGAAATGGTACATCACTTTCCTGCAAAGATTCAAATCTTTCCTTAATATACAGGAGCAGAGCACCTTCATTTTGTTCATTATGAGGACCATTACTATATGAAGAACATATTTTCTGTAAAGTTCTTGGATGAGGAAGAATAAGATTATCAGACAGCCTCAAAAATTTGTAGACATGAGGGGAGATAGAATGTAGGATACAACAAAATACAGAAAAGTGAGGATTATACGTATAGTTTTCCTCACTGCTACATAGCAACTTAACTTGCTCACTTAAGAATTGAATTTGTCTCTATTTTTCCTCATCTACAGAACTGCATATATCATTTAAAATGTCCTGTATAAGAAGGCACTGGCTTTTTAATGAATTTTCTTTCGCACTGACTAATTCTTTCACTTTGTCTAATACTGTAAACAAATCACTCACATCTGAAAGTTTGTCTGATATTTTACTACTGACTGTTATTCTTATCTCAGTGTTACTTACATAGGCAGACAACTGCAACTCATTTGTCACTACAACAGGTACAGACACAGATGGAGCGGGCAGTGCAGTAAGCAATAGAAATAGGACACAGTCGCTTCTCCTAACAACGGGCCACTCTCTGGGAATGGTTTCTTTTTCTAAGCAGTGCAATTATGCTTCAAAAGTAGAAAATAACTTCCTCGAAACATACTCTGTTTTGGTTACTATCCTGTCTTTAATTGCTTGTAGAAGATGCTCATGGTCCAATCTAGCTCGCCTTTCTTCGGCATTTTCTCGAGAACTGGTGGATGGACAAGACAAATAGCTTGGGCAGCCTGGTAACAAGGACGGTCTCGAAAGCTTGACAGTAAGCTTTGTGCCTTTCACTTCATCGTAACATTCCATATGCCGGCAAATGTCAGGTTCGGTGAAGTTCACAAACCTACAACAAAGTTGTGTGAGTCTGTACAGTATACAGCATGATCTAGAGATGTTTGTCTGTGTGTGAAAGTAAAAAACACTGGGCACTCATTTATTTTCCACCAATATCAACTTGACAGGTCACACCTTAGTGGAAGTACACAAATCATTTAGGCCTAACAGTAATATACCATGATCTACAACAACATGCATATTGCATTGTAATATTCTTTCATTAATTAGTACAATAAGCGCTAGGAGCATGCCTCAACATGCATCATTATATGATGAATATACCTGTGAACTGCTTGTGTTACAGCACTGCTGTGATATTTATGGAACTATAAGAGTGAAGTTCCTATTATGGATTAAGTGTCACCAAATTTCAGTGATCTGTTGGACTCTGCATGATAACATAGCAATTATTTTATAATTTTGACTTTACAGTTTCTTCATTGACATGGTATATGAGATATCGACAGGTGCAAAATAGTATTTCGCTGTGGATGTTATAATGCCAACACATATTAAAGCTGTGTCATTGCAGGTAATGCTGAATGAGGGTCTTGATATAGCACAAATTTCATGTTTCGATAGAAGAACAACTACAAAGCAAACGCATGCCAAACACAAAATGAAGTTGAACAGATGCCAACATAAATGGCACACCTAAATAAGACAGTCATGACCATCCAATTGGAAGTATGTTAAGAAAATATCAACTAAACATTCCGTACCAAGCTGTGCTGCATGAACTAAAGGACACTTGATATGTCAGTTAACCATCTGGGACATTTAAGATACGGGACAGATTAGGTAACTGGATGCGTTATTAACGGGAATATCGTTATATGAGGCGGCTCAAGTGATACAGGACACCACTGAAATCTGTTTGTGATGGCACATATTCTGCAGCGTAATCTGTACTGTAGGTTGGTTAACACATGATTATTTGGTTGTGAGTTGGCGAATGTCTAATAACGGGAAAAACTAACACATCGAAAAACAACACAGATATGCTTAATACAGAGAGATTGCTTTTTAAACAGGAAAACAGCAGTTTCAACATTAGTTAGCACTCATGCTAACTAATGTGAACGTGAAAAACAAAACCCACTCACAGAGAATCAAACGTATCGGTAATGTGTAACAGAAATACCAATTGCAGAGAAATTTAAACACGAAAGAAATGTAACACGAGCCACAAATTTATATTTCGTCTTTAAAATTACACTACAGGCCCTTAAAATTGCTACACCAAGAAGAAATGCAGATGATAAACGGGTATTCATTGGACAAATATACTAGAACTGACATGTGATTACATTTTCACCCAATTTGGCTGCATAGATCCTGGGAAATCAGTACCCAGAACAACCACCTCTAGCCGCAATAACGGCCTTGATACGCAAGGGCATTGAGTGAAACAGAGCTTTGATGGCGTGTACAGGTACAGCTCCCCATTCAGCTTCAACACGATACCACAGTTCATCACGAGTAGTGACTGGCGTATTGTGACGAAATGGTTCACATGGCTCCCAGCACTATGGGACGTAACAGCTGAGGTCATCAGTCCCCTAGAACTTAGAACTACTTAAACCTAACTAACCTAACGACATCACATACATCCATGCCCGAGACAGGATTCGAACCTGCGACCGTAGCGGACGCGCGGTTCCAGACTGAAAAGCCTACAACCGCTCGGCCACATCGGCCGGCGTATTGTAACGAGCCAGTTGCTCGGCCACCATTGGCCAGACGTTTTCAATTGGTGAGAGATATGGAGAATCTGCTGGCCAGGGCAGCAGTCGAACATTTTCTGTATCCAGAAGAGCCCGTACAGCCACGGGTCGTAACACATCTGAAATGTAACTCCACTGTTCAAAGTGCCGTCAATGCGAAAAAGAGGTGACCGAGACGTCTAACCAATGGCACCCCATACCATCACGACGGATAATACGCCAGCATGGCGATGACGAATACACGCTTCGACTGTGCGTTTACCGCGATGTCGCCAAACACGGATGCGACAATCATGATGCTCTACATTGGATTCATCCGAAAAAATGACGTTTTGCCATTCGTGCGCCCAGGTTCGTCGTTGAGTAGACCACCGTAGGCGCTCCTGTCTGTGATGCAGCGTCAAGGGTAACCGCAGCCATAGTCTCCGAGCTGATAGTCCATGCTGCTGTAAACGTCGTCGAGCTGTTCGTGCAGATGGTTGTTCTCTTGCAAACGTCCCCATCTGTTGACTCAGGGATCGAGACGTGGCTGCACGATCCGTTACAGCCATGCGGATAAGATGCCTGTCATCACGACTGCTAGTGATACGATGCCGTTGGGATCCAGCACGGCGTTCCGTATTAACCCTCCTGAACCCACCGATTCCATATTCTGCTAACAGTCATTGGATCTCGAACAACGCTAGCAGCAATGTCGCGATACGATAAATCGCAATAGCGACAGGCTACAATCCAAACTTTATCAAAGTCGGAAACGTGATGGTAAGAATTTCTCCTCCTTACACGAGGCATCAAAACAACGTATCACCAGGCAACGCCCATCGACTGGTGTTTGCGTATGAGAAATCGATTGGAAATTTTCCTCATGTCAGCACGTTGTAGGTGTCGTCACAGGCGCAAACCTTGTGTGAATGGTCCGAAATGCTAATCATTTGCATATCACAGCATCTTCATCCTGTTGGTTAAATTTCTAATTGTACTAGGTAGATAGTTTTTACATACCTTCGTGTGCTGAGTTGGTTGGAAATTGTCTCGATGAATCGCTGGAAGCCATTTCCGACGCAGATTCGCATCTTTCGGAAAGGAAAACAACATTACTGTCGATCCAGTTACGTAATTCCCACGACACCTTGGCACACAACTTTTGTAAACCATATTCACAGTTGATTCACTAGAAGTAAACACTATAATCGCTAGTTTTAAGCCTGAATGTAGCACTAGATCCAACAAACGTGTAGATAAACAAACGCTTCTAAACACAAAATGGTGGCCAGCTTGGAGTGACGTCACGACCTGCTATGAATTTCGCGCTGCGGCCTTGTCCAAGGTGGATTAGATTAGATTAGATTAGATTAATACTAGTTCCATGGATCATGAATACGATATTTCGTTATGGTGTGGAACGAGTCAAATTTTCCAATACATGACATAATTAAGTTAATTTAACAGCCTAATTAAGTTAATATAACTAATGTCTTATTTACGTTTTTTTATTTTTTTATAATTTATATCTAAAAATTCCTCTATGGAGCAGGAGTTGTCATTCAGAAATTCTTTTAATTTCTTCTTAAATGCTTATTGGTTATTTGTCAGACTTTTGATACTATTTGGTAAGTGACCAAAGACTTTAGTGGCAGTATAATTCACCCCCTTTCTGTGCCAAAGTTAGATCATTTCAACTGGGTTGATCAATGCAATTACCTAGGACTGAGATACAACTTGGTGGAGATAAAATTTCTGGTGATTGGTGAAATTTTATAATTGATAGCTGTGATTGGTGATCCAATGTGCTATAATTGTGCTGTTTAATTTCTTTCCTAAACTGAAGATTTGTTTCAATCCTAACTTCTCGTAGAACTTGACAAATTTCTGTATTACCTATCTTAAAAAAGGTGCTGCACCAACAACTGTAACCACTGGTATTTTACCATTCATGGCAGTGCCTCCCCCCCTTACAATTCGTGCTATTACTCCAGCCAGTTTCCCCTTCCCTTTCCTGTTGAGATGTAGGCCGTGCCTGGTGTAGTCCCACCTACTGAGAGAATCAACAGGAACCACACCAATATGAGCCCCTGAACCCGACCCAAGCAGCTGTTCCAACTCCAAATTAACTCTCCCAACAGAAGAGTTCAAATGAGGCCGGTCATGGCGTCTCAGGACAGATACAAATTCAACATTGGTGTGTCTCGATGCCGACGCAATCTATACCGGGTCACACTCTATACTGTACCCAGAATCTCTGTCGATGTTCCCTGGCCCTCCCACAATAACCACGGTGTCTTCCCTGATAAATCCTTTACAGAGTGAACTTGTATCCTCTGTCGCGTGATCCAGACTAGCACTTGGTTTGAAAAAATTTGTGACGTGGTATTATGGAGCTCAGCCTGAAGGGCAGCAATTTTCCCCTCCTGTTCCACTATCTTCCTATCTCTGCTGCAAATCCTACATAACCACCGATGAGCCTGATTATTATACCTTACAGGCGTCGTAGCAGACGTCAGACAGACGACTGCGTCAGTTCATATGAAGACTGCAGTACAACGGACTCCTCCGACGCTGACACAGGGGATGTAAGACATGAAGATGAACATGCAAGCACCCAGCAAAATGTATACACACTTTAAGGAACGAAAAGTATTACTTATGTGTTTATTTTACATTTAATAATTGATCACACATGTTGCACAACCTTCAGTTTAGCATATGGTTACTTTATGTGTTCAAAATGTTCACCGTTGGCGGCTATACACATAACAGAACGACGAGCGGTCGCCGAAATTCGTCAGTAAATGTTACAGCGGAGACCGCTGCACATGTCACTGTAATGTCCTGGCGAAGTTCCTCCATCGTGCGTGGCTTACGTCGGTAGACGTTATCTTTCACAGTTTCCCAGAAGTAAACGTCCTTAGGTGTTAGATATGGCGACTGTGGAGGGAACTCAATGGGCCCTCTTCGTCCAAACCAATGTCCCAGAAAATTGTCATCCAGGGAAGCTCGTACAGCTAGGCGGTAGTGTGATGGCGCCCCATTCTGTTGGTAGAAGACAGCTTCATCAGCTCCATAAAGTGCACGTATACGAGGCAAAATTGATGTGCGTAACATTTCCAGGTACACTTCTCCAGTGACAGTAGCATAAAAGAAAAAGGATCCTACTAAGCCCCTAGGTGATAGTCCATGCTACACATGAACCCCTGGTAGATTGACAGCTTCATCCCCACAAACATGCGAATTTTCCTGTGCCCAGTACACACTCTTACGCCGATTCACGATTCCATTAAGTTTAAATTGTGCTTTGTCACTCCACACTACCTTCATCACAAATTATTTGTCATCAGTTACCAGTTGCTGATACCAATCGCAAAATTGTATTCGGCGATCGGGATCGTCATTATTAATCGTGTGCAGTAATGGTGGAATGTAAACATTCCACTTTGCACCTTTCAGAATTCTTCATACACTTGAACTCCTAACTCCCACTTCACGTGCCCATTGCATAGAAGACTTCTGTGAAGAATTAACAAACGTTTACAACATGAGAGCCGACGAAGGAGGAATTGTAGCTGTCTTTCTGATCTTCCATTGTGAATATCACAAATCGTTCCATGCGATTCAAACTTGTCATGAGGCGTTTAATTGCTAGGCGGGTTGGCGGTTCTGTTTCAGACTCCCGCCTCCACTAATGCTGCACTTCAACGGCATTATGAAACTTGAGAAACAACTTCCCAATACATTTTCGTTGCTCGAATGTCAAGCGTGCTCCAGCCACCTTGTTTTCGCAATACCGAGATAAAAATACTAACATCTGTTGAACCAAAGACCAAACTACAACACACTCGCAACTCAAATCGAACAACAATATCGATGAAACTTCCTGGCAGATTAAATCTGTGTGCCCGACCGAGACTCGAACTCGGGCCTTTGCCTTTCGCAGGCAAGTGCTCTACCATCTGAGCTACCGAAGCACGACTCACGGCCGGTACTCACAGCTTTACTTCTGTTAGTATCTCGTCTCGTACCTTCCAAACTTTACAGAAGCTCTCCTGCGAACCTTGGAGAACTAGCACTCCTCAAAGAAAGGATACTGCTGAGACATGGCTTAGCCACAGTCTGGGGGATGTTTCCAGAATGTGATTTTCACTCCGCTGCAGAGCGAAAATCTCATTCTGGAAACAATATCGACAAAGACAAAGAGTGCATTCATTTTTCTGGCGGACTCTGGAAAATGAAATGTAGGTCAAAACAGACAGATATATGTTATCATGTAATTTTGGTCAGTTACTCTTCCAGGCGCCACATTAAACCTATTATTATAATGGCATTGATTTTTAGCACATAGAGTAAATTAAAAACAGTGTACATGTAAGACACGTGGAGAGACACAATACTTAATATACACAACATGCATCTATAGCAATCCTTTATCACCTAGTATATAAACACAAAGTACAATCTAGAATTAAGTAACCAACATGATAAATACCTTAGTAAGCAACCTTTGGCGGCAGAACCGATATCTGAGAGGAGCGATATCTGATTGTCAATCTATCCTGTTTTTCCTCTTTTATTCTTTATGTCCAGTCTGATGTATAGCCTAAAAAAAAGGACAGTCCATTCTACACAGACCTCAGTAACCATCTAGCCATCTCCTGAGTGTGGTGCACATCTGACCTACTAAGAGGGATCTGATACCCCACTACCCTATGGGGCAAATCGAGAAATATATAGCCTACACTATCACAGAACAGTCTGAGACTCTGATACACACCATCCACAGGGTTCTGTAGTGAAGTTCACCAATCGATCCTGGTAGTGGAATGATGCAGTTCCTGTGCCACATTTTATATCAAATTGATATTAAATTAATTATGCCAATTAATTAATTGATCTATTAATTACCCCATCCACTGAAGATGTCATCAGTTTTCCCCAGGTTACACGTTGGTCCTATTCCCCTCCCCTCCCATCCACGACCCCCACACCTGGAAAAGCTGGGAAATTGAAATTCTGGTGGGACATTCAAATTTATTGGTGGGAATATCAAATGTTGTCTGTTCACCTAGAGGTCCAGACACCAGCTGGGCTACATCACAACACCTCCGACATATAACACCATTGGCCTTTGCCCATGTCCCACCCACCACTTTCCTCATCCCTCTCCTCTCCTCCCATCCCCCTCCCCCTCCCTCTCCCTCTCCCTCTAACTCTCACCACTCTCCTACTCCCCTACCATACCCTTACTTGTCCCCACATTCCCCTCACCCCTCCCCTTACCTCTCTGTCCCCACCCCCACCCCCTATACCTCCTCCTCCCATCCCCCTCCCTCTCCCTCATCCTCTAAGTCTCACCACTCTCCTAATCCCCTACCATACCCCTATGTGTCCCCACATTCCCCTCATCCATCCCCTTACCTCTCCCTCCCCACCCCCTATACCTCCTCCTCCCATCCCCCTCCCTCCCTCTCCCTCTCCCTCTCACCACTCTCCTACTCCCCTGTCATACCCCTACTTGTCCCAACATTCCCCTCATCCCACCCTTATCTCTCTCTCACCACCCCCACCCCCTATACCTCCTCCTCCCATACCAATCCCTCTCCCTCTCCCTCTAACTCTCACCACTCTCATACTCCTCTATCATACCCCTACTTGTCCCCACATTCCCCTCATCCCTCCCCTTACCTCTCTCTCCCCACCCCCACCCCCTATACCTCCTCCTCACATCCCCCTCCTTCTCCCTCAAACTCGCACCACTCTCCTACTTCCCTACCATCCCCTACTTGTCCCCACATTCCCCTCATCCCCCCCTTACCTCTCTCTCCCCACCCCCACCCCCTATACCTCCTCCTCACATCCCCCTCCTTCTCCCTCAAACTCGCACCACTCTCCTACTTCCCTACCATCCCCTACTTATCCCCACATTCCCCTCATTCCCCCCCTTACCTCTCTCTCCCCACCCCCACCCCCTATACCTCCTCCTCACATCCCCCTCCTTCTCCCTCTAACTCGCACCACTCTCCTACTTCCCTACCATCCCCTACTTGTCCCCACATTCCCCTCATTCCTCCCCTTACCTTTCTCTCCCCACCTCCACCCCCTATACCTCCTCCTCACATCCCTCTCCCTCTCCCTCTAACTCGCACCACTCTCCTACTTCCCTACCATATCCCTACTTGTCCCCACATTCCCCTCATCCCTCCCCTTACCTCTCTCTCCCCAGGCCCACCCCCTATACCTCCTCCTCCACCTACCCTCCTCACTCGTCCTCCATCACGAAAATCGCTAGAAGAGGACTGTTTGCTGAGCTGCTGGACAAGGTGGATGTAAATCTTTATTTGTATGCAATGTGGTACACTGTTTATTTAAACAATTTGAATTGTCACTGATCAAGCACTAAGACAGTACATCCACCCAGTTTCGTCGATAATTGCTAGATGTTGTTATTGTAGTCTTCAGTCCTGAGCCTGGTTTGATGCAGCTCTCCCTGCTACTCTATCTTGTGCAAGCTTCTTCATCTCCTAGTACCTACTGCAACCTACATCCTTCTGAATCTGCTAGGTGTATTCGTCTCTTGGTCTCCCTCTACGATTTTTACCCTCCACGCTGCCCTCCAATACTAAATTGGTGATCCCTCGATGCCTCACAACATGTCCTACAAACCGATCGCTTCTTCTAGTCAAGTTGTGCCACAAGCGCCTCTTCTCCTCAATTATATTCAATACCTCCCCATTAGTTATGTGATCAACCAATTTAACCTTCAGCATTCTCCTGTAGCACCACATTTCAAAAGCTTCTATTCTCTTCTTGTCTAAACTAATTATCGTCCACGTTTCACTTCCATACAGGGCTACACTCCACACAAATACTTTCAGAAACGACGTCCTGACACTTAAATCTATACTCGATGTTAACAAATTTCTGTTCTTCAGAAACGCTTTCCTTCCCATTGCCAGTCTACGTTTTATATCATCTCTACTTCGAACATCATCAGTTATTTTGCTCCCCAAGTAGCATAACTCTTTTACTACTTTAAGTTTGTCATTTCCTAATCTCATTCCCTCGGCATCACCCGACTTAATTCGACTACATTTCATTATCCTCGTTTTGCTTTTGTTGATGTTCATCTTATACCCTCCTTTCAAGACACTGTCCATTCCATTCAACTGCTCCTCCAAGTCCTTTGCTGTCTCTGACAGAATTACAATGTCATCGGCGAACCTCAACGTTTTCATTCCTTCTCCGTGGATTTTAATACCTAATCCGAACTTTTCTTTTGTTTCCTTTACTGCTTGCTCAATATACAGATTGAATAACATCGGGGACAGGCTACAACCCTGTCTCACTCCCTTCCCAACCACTTCTTCCCTTTCGTGTCTTCGACTCTTATAACTGCCATCTGCTTTCTGTACAAATTGTAAATAGCCTTTCGATCCCTGTATTTTACCCCTGCCACCTTCAGAATTTGTAAGAGAGTAGTGCAATCAACATTGTCAAAAGCTTTCTCTAAGTCTACAAATGCTAGAAACGTAGGTTTGTCTTTCCTTAACCTTTCTTCTAAGATTAGTCGTAGGGTCAGTATTGTCTCACGTGTTCCAACATTTCTACAGAATCCAAACTGATCTTCCCCGAGTTCGGCTTCTATCAGTTTTTCGATTCGTCTGTAAAGAATACGCGTTAGTATTTTGCAGCTGTGACTTATTAAACTAATAGTTCGGTAATTTTCACATCTGTCAACACCTGCTTTCTTTGGGATTGGAATTATTATATTCTTCTTGAAGTCTGAGGGAATTTCGCCTGTCTCATATATCTTGCTCACCAGATGGTAGAATTTTGTCAGGACTGGCTCTCCCAAGGTTGTCAGTAGTTCTAATGGAATGTTGTCTACTCCGGGGGTCTTGTTTTGACTCGGGTCTATCAGTGCTCTGTCAAACTCTTTACGCAGTATAATATCTCCCATTTCATTTTCATCTACATCTTCTTCCATTTCCATAATATTGTCCTCAAATACATCGCCCTTGTATAGGCCCTCTATATAGTCCTTCCACCTTTCTGCTTTCCCTTCTTTGCTTAGAACTAGGTTTCCATCTTAGCTCTTGATATTGATGCAAGTGGTTCTCCTTTCTCCAAAGGTCTTTTTAATTTTCCTGTAGGCAGTATCGATGTTACCCCTAGTGAGATAAGCCTCTACATCCTTACATTTGTCCTCTAGCCATCCCTGCTTAGCCATTTTGCACTTCCTGTCGAGCTTATTTTTGAGACGTTTGTATTCCTTTTTGTCTGCTTCATTTACTGCATTTTTAATATTTTCTCCCTTCATCAATTAAATTCAATATTTCTTCTGTTACCCAAAAGTTTCTACTAGCCCTCCTCTTTTTACCTATTTGATCCACAGCTGCCTTCACTATTTCATCCCCCAAAGCTACCCATTCTTCTTCTACTGTATTTCTTTCCCCCATTCCTGTCAATTGTTCCCTTATGCTCTCCCTGAAACTCTGTACAATCTCTGGTTCTTTCAGTTTATCCAGGTCCTTAAATTCCCACCTTTTTGTAGTTTTTTCAGTTTTTATCTACAGTTCATAACTAATAGATTGTCGTCAGAGTCCACATCTGCCCCCTGAAATGTATTACAATTTAAAACCTGGTTCCTAAATCTCTGTCTTACCATTATATAATCTATCTGATACCTTCTAGTATCTCCAGGGTTCTTCCATGTATAAAACTTTCTTTCATGATTCTTAAACCAAGTATTAGCTATGATTAAGTTATGCTCTGCGCAAAATGCTACCAGGCGGCTTCCTCTTTCATTTCTTAGCCCCAATCCATATTCACCTACTACGTTTCCTTCTCTTCCCTTTCCTACTGACGAATTCCAGTCACCCATGACTATTAAAGTTTCGTCTCCCTTCACTACCTGAATAATTTCTTTTATCTCATCATAGATTTCATCAATTTCTTCGTCATTTGCAGAGCTAGTTGGCAAATAAAGTTGTACTACTGTAGTAGACGTGGGCTTCGTGTCTATCTTGACAATAATAATGCCTTCACTATGCTGTTTGTAGTATCTTACCCGTACACCTATTCTTTTATTCATTATTAAACCTACTTCTGCATTACCCCTATTTGATTTTGTATTTATAACCCTGTATTTATCTGACCAGAAGTCTTGTTCCTCCTGCCACCGAACTTCACTAATTCCCACTATATCTAACTTTAACCTATCCATTTCCCTTTTTAAATTTTCTAACCTACCTGCTCGATTAAGGGATCTGACATTCCACGCTCCGATCCGTAGAACGCCAGAATTGCTAGACATGGAGTGGATATTTTCGCTATCAGTCTACCATTGGAGAGTTCCTGTAGTCCTATATGGGAAATTTGGTGGTAATAATAATAGCGCAGTGATCTATCACTGAAGTACAGCAGAGTAGTCTCCTACAGATCTATAAGTCAATATCTGCTGGTTGTGAACAGGTTATTTGCTATTAGTCTGTCGCTAAAGAGTTGCTCCAGAAAATCGACCCAATAGCCCTGTATGGGGAATAGGACATAAAGCTATCACTGAAGCACTAGGAGTACCCTCCTGCCGGTTTACAAATGAATAGTTGCTGCTGGGAGACACGTAAGGATGGGTAATAATAATAATAATAATAATAATAATAATAATAATAATAGAACAGCTAACCACTGTTCAAGTAGCTTGCAACAACCTGCCCTATAGGACTCCTGTGGCAACATCATTTGAGGACGAAACACACTTATACATATTTACGAGTCGCAAGTCAAATCCTAGCCAACAGAAACGCAGGAAATATATCTTACGATATTTTGTTTGGAATGTAGTGTCCATTATCTTACTTGAACACGGTGTCTCAATACGAAAAAGAAAACCGACTAGCCACCTCCACCTCTAGTCGGACGCGCCTACCCAGAGGGCTGTGGACCTGAGGAGCCGACCAGCTGAGAAACCAGCTGTCGACGGAGGCCGGGCTAAGCATCTACAGTACGTCATCAAAAGTATCCAGTCACCCCCAAAAACATGCGTTTTTCGTATTAGGTGCATTGTGCTGCCACCTACTGCCAGGTACTCCATATCAGCGACCTCAGTAGTCATTAGACATCATGAGAGGGCAGAATGGGACGCTCCACGGAACTCACGGACTTAGAACGTGGTCAGGTGATTGGATGTCACTTGTGTCATACGTCTGCACGCGAGATTTCCACGCTACTATAACATCCCTAGGTCCACTGTTTTCGATGTGATAGTGAAATGGAAACGTAAAGGGACACGTACAGCACAAAAGCGTACAGGCCGAACTCATCTGTTGACTGACAGAGACCGCCGGCAGTTGAAGAGAGTCATAATGTGTAACAGGCAGACATCTATCCAGACCATCACACAGGAATTCCAAACTGCATCAAGATCCACTGCAAGTACTATGACAGTTAGGCGGGAGGTGAGAAAACTTGTATTTCATGGTCGAGCGGCTGCTCATAAGCCACGCACCACGCCGCCTCGCTTGGTGTAAGGAGTGTAAACGTTGGACGATTAAACAGAGGAAAAATGTTTTGTGGAGTGAGGAATCACGGTACACAACGTGGCGATCCGATGTCAGAGTGTAGGTATGGCAAATGTCTGATGAGCGCCATATGCCAGCGTGTGTAGTGCCAATAGCAAAATTCGGAGGTGGTGTTGTTGTTATGGTGTGGTCATGTTTTTCATGCAGGGTGCTTGCACCCCTTGTTGTTTTGCGTGGCATTATCTTGTAGTGCCTATATTAATGTTTTAAGCACCTTCTTGCTTCCCAGTGTCGCTGAGCAATTCGGGGATGGCGATTGCATCTTTCAACACGATCGAGCACCTGTTCATAATGCACAGCCTGTGGTGGAATTGTTACACGACAATAACATCCCTGTAATGGACTGGCCTGCACAGAGTCCTGACTTGAATCCTATAGAACACCTTTGGGATGTTTTGGAACTCCAACATCGTGCCAGGCCTCACCGACTGACATCGATACCTCTTCTCAATGCAGCACTCCCTGAAGAATGGGCTGCCATTCCCCAAGAAACCTTCCAGCACCTGATTGAACGTACGCCTGCGAGAGTGGAAGCTGTCATCAAGGCTAAGGGTGGGCCAACACCATATTGAATTCCAGCATTACCGATGGAGGGCGCCACGAACTTTTAAGTCATTTTGAGCCAGGTGTCCGAATACTTTTGATCACATAGTGTATGTAAGGCTGTCCGACCAATCCCGTCACCAGCAGCGGCACAATGCGGCTAACTGCAGCCCCATCAATGACATAGACCACTCAGTTTAAAAAATTCGAAACGGGGATGTTCTTGAGAATACACTTCGAATTTCCCATTCGAAATGTAGATTCCTCCCGTTTATACGACCCTACACACGTTTTCACATCGCTGAAGTATCGTTACTTGTTCTGAAAATCTTGTGCAGCAGTATGGCATAGGCTATACATCCTCTGGGTATTTTCTCATCAGGTAGAAAAATGTATTTGCTCATCTGTTATGTCCCACATCACAGGACTAGAATATCAAAGTCATTTTCGGCTCATGACGGAGTGCCGAGAGCATGCTCTACATCTGTCACAGGACGCCCCCTCACTTTAGAACTCTCTCTCTCTCTTAAAGTGAACAAACGTCTCATCACATACGAAGAATCTCAAGGTGACAAGACACAGAAGTTGTAAATATCAGGTTTATACTATGTATCACTTTATGAATTCGGTAGTATAGCTGATTATATTAGGATGATCATCTCTTTCTGTGTAGGTGGGAGATTGAAATTCCGGTAAAAGATCTTGCCACAACGAAGAAACGCCCGATAACCGACACAACTCTCGAATCATATCCGTGATACTGTCGTCCTCGCTTCCACCCGCCCGGCAGCACGTCATTGACATCAAATTTATTGATTGATTACTCAATTAATTTGATCAAGATGGTCCCTTTGCATGATGAGAATTTTTTCCTGCGGTTGGATTACACTCGTCAGATAGCCGTGATGTTTCTGGAGGCTTCCCACAGGCTCGATAGTCACTTGCTCCGATAACAAACTGGACGGTAACCGTCGTCAGATAGCTGAAGATATTCAGCGCTAATTGTGTTCTGTCTCTCGGTTGTCTTGTCATGCTGATGGAAAAAAATCACTTAGAATTCAGGTATACTGCTCCTGAACTAGTCCTGCTAAGACCTGTTAGTCTGCCCGGATAATAGGACGCACCTGTGGCCTAGAGATGGCGACTTTGATTAGCAGTCCTCAGCCCCGGGCTCGAAACCTGCCACCGCTTGATTCTTGATTAATAATCAGCACTGGCGGCCGAAGACTTCCGGCGTAAGAAGCCACCCTCATTCTGCCAACGGCCTTGTCAAAGAGGGACGAGCGGACAAGGTTCGGAGAGCCCTCTTGTCCTTGGGGTGGGAAACTGCCCGAAAAGGCGGAAGAATCAACAGTGATAAATGGCATGAGGATGCAGAAGGCAATGGAAGCCACTGCAGTAAAGACACACAACGTGTATCCGCAGGACACTGGCCTTTAATTGGAAAAGTGTCATGATGATCTCTCCATTGGCAAAGCATTCCGGAATAGTCCCCAATTCCCCAATTCGGATCTCCGAGAGGGGACTACCAAAGCGGAGGCAACCACGAGAAAAAGATTGAATAACCAACGAAATGATAATGTTTTACGAGTCGGCGCAGGGGATGTCAATAGCTTGAACGTGGCACGGAAACTACAAAAGCTGAAAAGAAAAATGCAAAGACTCAATCTACACATAGTAGGGGTCACTGAAGTGAAATGGAAAGAAGAGAAGAATTTCTGGTTACATGATCATAGGACAATATCAACAGCAGCAGAAAATTGTTTAAAGGTTCAACTGGTTCAAAGGGCTCTGAGCACTATGGGACTTAACATCTATGATCATCAGTCCCCTAGAACGTAGAACTACTTAAACCTAACTAACCTAAGGACATCACACAACACCCAATCATCACGAGGCAGAGAAATTGTTTAAAGGGAGTAGGAATAATTATGAATAGAAAGGTAGGGCAAAGGGTGTGTGATAGGGTTGTTCTTGTCAGAATCGACAGCGGACCAACACCGACAACGATAGTTCAGGTATACATGCCGACGTCGCAAGCTGAAGATGAAGAGATACAGTAAGTATATTAAAACATTGAAAGGGTAATACAGTGCATAAAGGAAGATGAAAATCTACTAGTTATGGGGGACTGGAATGCAAATGAGAATATGGGCTTGGCACAAGGAACGAGAGATGAGAAAGACTGATAGAGTTCTACAATAAATTTCAGCTAGTAGTAGCGAATATTCTATTCAAGAATCACAAGAGGAGAAGGTATGCTTGAAAAAAAGTCGGTCGTTACAGGAATATTTCAGTCAGATTACATCATGGTCAGACAGAGATTCCGAAATCAGATACTGAATTGTAAAGCTACGTTTACAATGAGGGATTTGTCGCGGAGATTTGTGCTTGGCATATGTAGCCGATGAGATGTGGCACAAGTTACCATTTCCTGTAACGTGTGCCTGCAACATTGTCGCCAGAATTCCGAGAATTACTCTGTTCTGGCACATGTGCCTGTATCCGCTCGCTGATCCAAAACCTGGCACAAATGCCACATACATTTTCTACTGCGCATGTGCAGATCACAGGCAGACTCGTTCCGTTCCGTCTTGGGTACAAGAAATAGGTTGTGTGTACAAGCACGTTAGGTTTCTGTAGTATTCTGTATCAGTCCTTAAATATCAATTTCCACAGATGGAGTGGACGAAATCCCCCAATCACAAAAAATGGTCCAAATGGCTCTAAGCACTATGGGACTTAACAGCTGAGGTCATCAGTCCCCTAAACTTAGAACTACTTACGCGTAACTAACCTAAGGACATCACACACATCCATGCCCGAGGCAGGATTCGAACCTGCGACTATAGAAGCCACCGCGGCCAGCCCCGATTACAAAAACAGAAACGCCGAACGAGATGCAATTTATGAGCTTCAGTGTTTATTCGAAGTTTCCGATAAGGAGATGGACAGTAAATTACATAACCTGAGGTCACATTTCCTCAGGGAATTCAATAAATGTGTTTCTTGGAAGACATCACGTTCTGGAAGAGGTTTACTCATCTAAATGGTATGCCTTCGAACCGTTGTTCTTCCTAAAGGATATAAAAAAACCAAGAACGAGTTTATCCACGTTTGAGGTAAGTTATAGCGTATTTATTTTACATTATTTTTGTAAAACATTTTGATTTACATAACACTCAGGAATGTAATTGTGTTATTTACACTTGTACACGAGAAAAGAAAGCATTTTCTATGAATTTGATATTCATCACTGAACTAAGCAAACAAATTTTGCCATTCCACTTGTCCTTCGTCGGTGACAAAACATGCAGCAAACGCATTCCTCACTCACTTCGCGTCTTCGGCAACATTTCTACCCGTTCTTGGTAACGATGTGAGTGGTAGGTGGTATCTCTATGTCCCAGGTTCTATGTCCCTCGTTCTATATTTTCATAATCGAAACTGCCTGGCGGGCAAATAAATTATGCGTCCTTCTCGATTTCTTATTAAGAAATTGTTGAGATAAATGCAGCACAACGTTGCAATACTTGTTTCTGGGGATTGAGGTGAATCGGTTTTCGTTGAACGCTAAAGACTGCTGATAACATGCCAAAGGCATTTTCTATAACTCGACGGGCTCTACTGAACTTGTGATTATATATTCTTTCTTTGCTGGCTTTGTTACGATTCCCTGGGAAAGGCTTCATGACGTGTTGTTGTAATGCAAAGGCATCGTCAGCAGCAATTACGTAGGGTGTACACACTGTTCTTCCAGACAGAGATTTCGATCCTGGTACATGCAGCGCACATGCTTGAAGGGCTTTGTTGAACAATTGAATACACCTCCATCTGATATACGTCCTTGTACTCCCACAATCTGCCTAAAAAAACTGGTAGTCGGCATCTACTAATGCCATTAAAACAATACTGAAAGTGTCTTTGTAGTTATAATAAATGCTTCCAGCATGTGCAGGATTAACTATTTCTACGTGTTTACCATCTAAAGCCCCTATGCAGCGAGGAAAGTTCCAGCGAATCTCAAATTCTCATTCAATTTCCTTCCACTGAGCTTCAGAATTTGCTACCTGGAAAAATAAACAAAAAATCTGAATGATGTTTTTCCCGCTTTTTGTTAGTGTACATCGGAAGAGAGAAGTGGACACAACGCTGGAAGAGGAACAGAGGACCTGCAGAGAAGAACAGAGTACCTCAAGTACACAATAGAGCCTTCAAGTCAACCGCGAAAGAAGGCCAAAATTATCAACGGTAATCTAAACACAGCTGATGACGCTGCATGCACAGGCCAGCACATTGTAGGGAAAAAGGCCGACAAGTTCACGTCGTTTTCAAAATACGTTGATTGCCAACCGAGAGAAATGCGAAACCATAAACGATCAACAATTTCAGAAAAGAAGATACAAGATTTGATCTTCGTAGCAAAAATAGAAGAGCTAGAAGAATGAGTGTACAAGTGAAGTAACTGAATTGAACTTCGGGGGGCAGTCGGAAAATGTATATATTTTTTCAGAAGAAAACCGAAGTTGTCAAGTAGTAATAGCTTTTTCATTTTAAATATTCATTTAAATAAAAAATAGATAAAGATAACAGTTCCTACCTTAATTTCTCCTTGAAGTGCCTTTATTATAGCTTGACACATTTTTGGTATTATTTGACAGATTTTGAATTTGGAAATCCTATGCACGTACATCAATGAGCTATACTAATCTCCTGTAGCTAAAAAGCGTAATGTAACGCAAGTTCTTCTGCAGGAGTTACAGCATCTCAAAAATTTTTGTCCTTCAGTGTGTAGTATTGGCCAGTCATATTTAGTAATACTTCAAATTCTGTCGTAGAAATACGAACAAAATTTTTGAAACGCCTTTAACTTTATGGTCACACATCACTGAACTGTAAGCTCCATGACTACGCCGTTTACTGAGAAAATTACACACCCACCATCTACGTTCCTCCCGTTTTACAATTAGAATCACAGCGCTAGCGCATAGAAATAAAACTTCTGCGTCAGACGCTACGTTCCGTCAAACTGACTCGCTACATGTCGCCAGCGAGAACGCTCTACCTGGCAACTTGTGCCGAGCACATCTCCCTGAACTAAGTCTCGATATACATGTGCCGAGATACCTGTGCCGAGATACCTTTCTCCGCGACTTGTGCCAGGTACAAATTTCCGCGACAAATCCCTCAGAGTAAACGTAGTTTAGGTGTGCCCAGGAGCAGATACAGACTCATATCACAGTGTTGTGGTGATGAGGAGTAGGCTACAGTTGGAGAGGAATGGGAATCTCTAAGAAGGGCAAACACGGCAGTTGGAAAGAAAAACGCAGTCACAAAGAAGGTAACTGCGAAGAAACCATGGGTAACAAAAGAAATACTTCAGTTGATCGATGAAAGAAGGAAGTACAAAAACGTTCAGGAGAATTCAGGAATACAGAAATACAAGTCGCTGAGGTATGAAATAAGCAGGAAGTGCAGGTAAGCTAAAAACCAAATGGCTGCATGAAAAGTGCGAACAATTCGAAAAAGAAATTATTGTCGGAAGGACAGACTCAGCATATAGGAAACTCAAAATGACCTTCGGTGAATTAAAAGCAACGGTGCTAACATTAGGAGTGCAATAAGAATTTCATTGTTAAATGCAGAGGAGAGAGTATATTGAAGGTCTCTATGAGGGGGAAGATTTGTCTGATGTGATAGAAGAAGAAACAGGAGTCGATTTAGAAGAGATAAGGGATGCAATATTAGAATCAGAATTTAAGAGGGCTTAAGATCAAATAACGCAGAAGAGGTAGACAACATTCCATGAGAATTTCTAAAATCATTGGGGGAAGTGGCAACAAAACGACTATCTACGTCTAAGTGTAGAATCTACAAGTCTGGCGACATACCATCTGATTTTCGGAAAAATGTCATCCACATAATTCCGAAGACTGCAAGAGATGAGAACTGCGAAATTTTCGCACATTCAGCTTATCAACTTATGCATCCATGTTGCTGACAAGAATAATATACAGAAGAATGGAAAAGAAAATTGTAGATGTATTGCCGATCGCGGTGACCGAGCAGTTCTAGGCGCTTCAGTCCGGAACCGCGCGACTGCTACGGTCGCAGGTTCAAATCCTGTCTCGGGCATGGATGTGTTTGATGTCCTTAGGTTGGTTAGGTTTACGTAGTTCTAAGTTCTAGGGGACTGGTGACCTCAGCTGTTAAGTCCCATAGTGCTCAGAGCCATTTGAACCATTTTTTGAAGATGTGTTAGATGATGATTAGTTTGCCTTTAGGATAGGTGAAGGCGCTGGAGAGGCAATTGTGACATTGGAATTGATAATGGAAGCAAGACTTAAGAAAAATCAAGACACTTTCATAGGATTTGTCTATCTGGAAAAAGCGTTCGACACTGTAAAATGGTGCAAGATATTCGAAATTCTGAGAAAAATATGGGTACGCTACAGGGAGCGACCGGTAACATTCAACATGTACGAAAGTCAAGGGGGGAATAATAAGAGTGAATGACCAAGGATGTAAGACAGGGATATAGTCCTTCGCCCCTACTGTTCAATCTGTAAATCGAAGAAGCAATGATGTAATTAAAAGAAGTGTTCAGGAGTGGGATTAAAATTCAAGGTGAAAGGATATCAATGACACGCTTCACTGATGACATTGCCACCCTGAGTGAAAGTGAAGAATTACATGATCTGCTGAATGGAATGAACAGTCTGAGTATAGAAAATGGATTGAGAGTAAATGGAAGAAAGACAAAAGCAATGAAAAGTAGCAGAAGTGAGAACATCGAGAAATTTAACATCAGGATTGATGGTCACGAAGTAGATGAAGTTAAATAATTCTGCTACCTAACCAGCAAAATAACCAATGACGGGTGAAGCAAGGAGGACATCAATAGCAGACTAGCACTGGCGAAAAGGGTGTTCTGGCCAGGAGAAATCTACTAATATCAAACAAAGGCCTTAATGAGGAATAGATTTCTGAGAATGCACATTTGGAGAACAGTATTGTATCGAAGTGAAACACTGATTGTTGGAAAACCAGAAGAGAATCGAAGCATTTAAGATGTGGTGTTCCAGACGTATGTTGAAAAATTACGTGGACCGATAGGGTAAGGAGTGTGGAGGTTCTGCGCAGAATCGGAGAGGAAAGGAGTATGTGGAAAAGACTGACACGGAGAAGGGGTAAGATGATAGGACATTTTTTTTTTTAGTTTTACACGTCTAGTTCCGTAGAACCCAATTGAGGTGCAAATTTCCAGTCATGGAACGTGGCGGTACATTGAATTACAACATAAAAGTAATAACAGATAAGATAAAATGTTCATTGCCCCAGAAGAAGACAAACCATAAGTTTATGTAAACTCATTCAACAATTTAACACAGCAATCAGCTTAATTTTTTAAGGAACTCCTCAACAGAATAGAGGGAGTGACCTATGAGCAAACTCTTCAGTTTAGATTTGAAAGCAGATGGATTACTGCTAAGATTTTTGAATTCTTGTGGTAGCTATTGAAAATGGATGCAGCAGTATACTGCATACCATTCTGCACAAGAGTCAAGGACGTGCGATCCGAATGCAGATTGGATTTCTGCTTAGTATTAACTGAGTGAAAGCGTCTACGTCTTTGGAATAGACTGATGTTGTAAACAGGAAACGACAGTAGGGAACATGTATGTTAAGAGGTCAGCGTCAGAATACCAAGACTAATGAACAGGAGTCGACAAGTGGTTCACCAACGTACACCACTTTCTGCCCAAAGCGGGGCAGGGTTAGCCCGAAATGTAATACCACACGTCATTATCGAATGAAAATAAGGAAGGCAGACTACTTTTCGTATCGAGCTATCACTTACTTCACATACCGTTCGAATAGTTAATATATCAGGGAATGACTTCTATGGCACTACAGGGACTTGTAAAGCTCAAAGGAAGACAGAGACTGGAAAGCATCCAGCCAATGATTGAGTACGTAGGTTGCCAGTGCTACTCTTGAGATGAAGAGGGGAGGAATTCGAGGCGGGCCATATCAAACTATTCAGAAGATTGATGACTCAAAACAAAGCATGTTTCACTGTCTTCTCCAGCCCTCGCGACGCTTCTGCCACCGGGTCGCATGTGAACATCCGTCACCAAGTCACGAAGCTGCACCCGCACATAAGAGCTGTACCGCTCCCGGCCGACAACTCATTACATTCCCACGTTTACAAGGACCAGACGGCCCAGCCTACTCCGCGACGGAGAAGGCAGAGCCTATGGCCACAACACTTGCAGCGTCTTTCATGCCGAATCTGGTTCCTTCAGACCCAGCATTCACACTTGAAACGGACCAGGAGGTTACACAACTTGTAGCCCAGCCCTCGCGCAACGAAATAAGACGTACTAGCACAATGAAATCAAATGGGCTATCAAGCACACCAACGCTAGAAAAGCCCCTGGGCCTGATGGCATTCAAAACCGTGTCCTCCAGGAGTTCACGGATAAAGCCGTAGAATACCTCACACACTTAACGAATGCCATCCTGAGACACCAACACTTCCCTGACTTTTGGACGGCGGCCAAGGTCCTGATGTTCAGGAAGCCAGGGAAAGACCGCTCCCTCCCACAAAATTACCGACCCATCAGTCTGCTGTGCTCGCTCAATAAGATTGTTGAGAAGGAATACTAAAACGTATCACTAGGCATTGCATCGCCAACGACACCCTAAGGCCGGAGCAATTCGGCTTCAGGAATCGCCACTCGACAACACAACAACTCCTCCGCGTAGTCGAACATATAACACACGGCTACAACATGCACAAAGCCACAGGGGCCGTGTTCCTAGACATCCAAAAGGCTTTCGATCGTCTCTGGCACAATGGACTCATACGAAAACTAAGCGAAGCTGGTTTCCCGGACGGACTCGTACGTCTCATACACTCGTATCTCACGAACAGATGTTTCAACACTAACGTGCAGGACAAACAATCAACACAACACGGTATACAAGCTGGAGTACCCCAAGGAAGCATTCCAGGGCCCATCTTGTATAACCTGTAAATTAATGACTTCCCAGCGACACAAAACACGACGTTAGCCGTCTACGCGGATGACACAGCCATCCTCGCGCAAGACTGAAAACCGTCGAACATCAATTCACGAATACAGACAGCACTCAGAACAGCTGAGCCTTGGTTGGAGCGATGGCGTATTAAAGTAAACGTCGACAAGCGAAGCAGTTCTGTTCACACGCAGACCGAAACTACTGCGCAAACACCAACACTGTAGACCAACAACACTACATACACGCCCAATACGTTTCCGAGAGAAAGTCAGGTACCTTGGTGTCTGGCTGGACCGGAAACGTACATGGAGGGACCACATTGAATACGTTGCCAAACGAGCGCACGCGAGGCTCAAACAGCTCTACCCAATGCTCAACAGGGAAAGCACACTGAATAGGAGGGTGTCGAGGTCCATATACATGACACTGATTAGACGTCTGATGACGTACGCAGCTCCCGTCAGGGAATATGCAGCTCCTACACGACTGCACCGCCTGCAGATCATACAGAACAAGGTGCTACGAATCATTAGCAACGCTCCACGCTACACACGCACCGTGGATCTTCAACATGAATACCGCCTTGATACCCTCAAGGAAGTATTCAAAAAACACGCCACACGACTATACAGGAACTCGAGACACACGAACAATCCGTTCATCCTCACTCTGGGAAACTACGATCACAACCACAGGTGGAAACACAAGCGGCCAAAGACACTGCTAGCTAGGGCATAGCCACCTGTGGTAAAATAACAAACGAAAACAGCGACAAACGTCGGTAAGCCCCTGCATATCAGCAACACTGACTGGCAACTACTAGCTGCTACTAGAGCCGACCAACAGGCCACAGCAGGGACACTGACGTGCTCGCCCACAGGCGCACAAACAAGCTGCCAACATTCCCTCACACTGTGCTCCCGGTATATGACCTATCGGACACAAGATCGATAACAAACCTAACTGTTGCAGGTTGCTGACGCTGAACGAGGACTCTGCACCAGCACCCAGCGCCAGTCGCCGACCAGCACAACGCACAACGCGAAGGTATCGACAAACATGATACCCACTACTAACAAAGCCTATCCTTGCTCGACCTATCGCAAGCAGCAAGACAACAGCTACTGCTCTTACCACCCGACCTAACTATCGCAGAGGTTTTTTTCCCTTGGCTCTGGCCTTGGCACTTTTCTTCCTCTGCCCTTAAAACCGCTACCCTTCGTCAGATTTCGACCAATCTATCTCCAGATGAGCGCGTATTAATGGTTAATCTTAACCAGACGTACGCAAACATCGCAGTACCCACATCCTGCGACACCTCACTTTAGTGAATACTAACCCTTATGCAGAGATGGCAGTAGACCTTTTGTGTTGGCCATCATGCCGGTGTGGGCGTGGAGGGGCTCCACATCTGAAAACAACAAAAAAAGGCCGACAACTCACTGCTCATCGTGCCAGACAGCTGTCAATGATTCCAGACTCGCAAAAGTTTTCCTAACCTTCTCACAAGGACTGGAAGCTTAAATGTCACTGGAGTAAATACCAGGATGCTGAACAATATGTTTCCCCTCATCCAACCCTGCAAACTGAGATTTTCTGAGATGCGTATTCGAAATACCCTGGAAACTCTGACACAGTGGGCAATATTGACCGCGACATCCCAGACCCTTACGAGTCTGCAGACCTACGTTTCTCTCAGAATACAGCCCTATAGAAGCGTTCCTATTAGCCCCTGCCAAATTAGTGGGCGGATTCGAGAACTCAAATGGAAGGAAGACAGTGTTCTTTTCAGGAACGCTATTGAGAAGTGACTTTGAAGACAAGTACCGCCAACATTCACTTCGCATAGGGACCACGAAGGTAAGATATGAGAAATTAGTGCTCGTCGGATGACATATAGGCAGTACTTCTCCCTCGCTATATTTGCGAGCGGAGTAGGAAAGGGAATAATTAATAGTGGTACAGGATAGCCTCCCCTAGACACGGTACGACGGCTCGCGAAGTAAGCATATACACGTAAATTTGGTCCGCCGATCCGTATGTAGACACACAAAACACACGGAAAAATATTGTGCGTAATTTATCGAGATAACAAACGACAAAAGTTCTGCTGCTGATTGTATTTCCGTAGATACCTTTGTACTAGCACCTAAGTTTCTCTTGACAGTCACTTCGCGAGATGTAGGTGACAGGTGGTAATATGTTTGTCACAATACATAGAAGAAACAGTAGAGAGCTCACCTTTCAACTCTCATATCGTCGCAGTATCGCTTACCTGCCATATTTTCACGAATCTTCAAGTCTTCGATATATAGCGTTTGAATCCACCTAATTTCGGTGAGTGAGAGATGTCCCCCATCAAATTATAGACCTCGGCTAATTCTCTCAAAATAACATCACGTTCCGACAGCACTGTTCCATTATTTAGATGGCTGACAGAGAGCTATCACAACGAGAAAAATAGCACACTAACGTACAGGAGGAAATTCAAAACAATGCAGAGTAATCGCAGTCTGCACAAAGAAATTCATAAGAATAAAACGTACAATTCACTGAAATCGAATGAGTGTCTATAATATCACCCTGTACATGTCCTAATCTCGTTTACCATGTTGCTATGATTACCATGCTAGAATGCGGCAGTGTAATAGTGTCTGAGTCTTCGTTGGCAGCACAGTCTCAGTCTCTCTCTCTCTCTCTCTCTCTCTCTCTCTCTCTCTCTCTCTCTCTCTCTCTCTCTCCCGTTGCTATTTTTGTATCATCCGTTGGAATAATACTACAGACTATAAAAACTTGGCTAACGTTACCTGGTAGAGAACTCAATAAGATTTTACCTTATCTCTCTTCCGATATATTGGGAAACAAATACCGTCTGCATGTTGGCATCGCGCATATGTGGCGATCCCATTAAATATACAGGCATCGGTCCACTGGAGCAGCTGACCAGTGATTGAAATCGCTTACACAGAAAAAGTGTAAGGGCATGTCACCGGTGCTGATAGGATGAGTGCGTATAATGCGCAAATGCCGTCCTGTGGTATAGTCATCCATGCTGCACTCACCTGGGTCCAAAGTTCATCTGCGCTGGTTGCCACTGAGTCATAGCGCTGTATCCGTCGTTTCACCATAGCCCATACATTTTGGATTTGCGACAAGTCTGGTGATCTGGGGGCCCAGGGCTGTGACAGCAAGAAGGCAACATGCATTCGTGCATTGTCTTGCTGAAACATGGCGTCTGGGCTCTTGTGCATAAGGGTACGGCTACGGCTCGCAGGACGTCATTCACGTAGGCCACACAGGTCACAGTGCCATGGACACGCACCAACTGTGATTTGTGGTTGTACCCAGTAGCACCGTAAGGTCTCGAGCTGGCAGTGTCTTGTACGAATGCAGTCACTGCGATGCCGCTGCCCTGTTTGCGGCGAACCAAAATGCGCCCACCATTTTCAAACAAACAGAACCTGGATTCATCCGCAAACACTTTCTGATGCCATTCCTGTCCCCAGTGACGTTGTTCCGTACACCATTGCCGTCTAGCTTGCTTCTACACAGTCGACAAAGGTAGGTGGAGAAGTGGACGATGCGCAGTAAGCCACGAGGTAATAAATGGCGACGGACTGTCACCCCTGATAATGTACAATGTGTCCCACTGTTGCGCAAGAGCACATCTACGTTCTCGGGGTGGTGCAACACGACCCACCTCATCGTGTTGTACGGCCGAGCGTGAACCACTCTGCGCACACCCGCTGCACAGCCGAAACGCTTGGTCCCCCACGAGCAGTAATTTCCCGGATGGATGCTTCACATCTCTAATGCCAATAATGCGCCCTCTTTCAACCACACTGATTTGATGGTACGGTCTGCGATGCATCCTGCACATGTGCCCAAGTCACACTGATCCATTATCTTCGGTTTTTTAGCGACAATGAGCGCCGTAGGCACATATTACAGGTACGGTTGTTGCGCCGCGATACCAATGTTGACCTCGAACCCGCGCGCCAACATGCTTCAAATGCTAATCATTTCTGCGCAACCTACTACGGTGCGTGACCCGTGAATATGAATGTTCTATCTCTAGTCGTTCAAGGTGTTCTCTTTGTTCTGAAAATGGGTGTACAAGTGGGAGAGCAATACAATTAAAAAATAGCGCTTCTCCGGGTTCTGCCACAGACAGGTTTCCACGTTATGGTAACGTCTTTAGAGGACCAGGTAGTAGAGAAATGTTCGCGTACTTGTGTCTTTTTTTTTTCAGTGTGAGGGTGAAGTACCTGTAATGAAGTTACTAAAAGTTTCACTGTCCGTTCCTATAAATCATCAAGTTCTGACTGTAACATTTCCAGTTCTTCATCTGCATTTTTCTCTCTGAATTTAAACCATTTTCTGGCCCGCGACGTTGTTTTCCTCCTCTTCTTTAAATGTAGTGTCAGAGTCAATGTTAGAAATGCTTTATCTGCATTTGAAGCCATTCCCACAAGTGCCAAAATACAGCTTTCTCCTTCAGAAGTGAGGTTAAGCGGCGTACGAGGTTACACGAGCCGTCTTGGAGCAGAAGAGACACCACAGGACTTTTCCCACTGTCTATACTTTTACGAATAAATTGATGAAACTTTGTCAGCATGGCCAGGAAGGATTCAGGATTCACACTCATAGCAGTGTAAGTTCAAAAACATAACAAAATTAAATTTTGTTTTACTTGTGAAAGTTCATCACTTTTTCATTTACTATTGGCTGCGTTTGTTGCTCTAGGTACACTTTTCTTCGTAAGTAAGAGAGATTCTTCGATGAATTTTGCACAGCATACAAATCATACTTAGAGGTGTATGAAACTCTAGAAATTATTTAATTTATGAAAAAATGAAGGTCCTGTTACGTTTTAAACTTAATATTTAGTAAAAACTCAAATTTTATAGTCAATTATCTCAATTTTTACCACAGTTTTCAGTAGATTTGGAAAATTCTAGAGTTTCATACACCTGTAAGTATGGTTTGTATGCTGTGCAAAATTCATCGAAGAATCTCTCTTACTTATGAAGAAAAGTGTACCTATAGCAACAAATGCTCCCAATGGTAATGGAAAAAAGGTCAAATTTCAAATGTAAAAAAAAATATTTTCTTATATTTTTGAACTTCCACTGCCATGAGCGTAAATCCTGAATCCTTTCTGGTCATTTTGACAAAGTTTTATGAATTTATTCGTAAACGTATAGACACTGGAAATTAAAATGTTCACTGGTGCCTCTCCTGCTCCAAGTCGGCCCGTTTGACTTCCTATCCGCCTTAAATTGACAAGCTTGGTAGATCGTGTGCGGGATTGTTGAAAAAATCCGTGGATCGATAAGAGTGAATCTGACACATAAGATCGATGACGTACGGGATCTTAAGTCGGATTATGATGAGACAGAACGGCGTGTGGCATAAAATTTTCATCCCACTTATGTCTGGACAGCAAAGATAATGACACGGTTTTCCGATTTCTCTCTAAAAGAATGAGAAACAGATTAAATGTTAAGAGTTCTGTTCTAAAGTGCGTTGTCTGACGTGCAAAGCGTCTCGGCGAAGCAGCTGGCGACGGGTAGGTCCTCGCTTTGCCTCCATTCGAAGGCGTCGCTTCGGCCAGACGTTCCACGGTGGCGCCTCGCGCATATCGTGTCGGGTGTTCTCGCCGAATACGCTGAATGTTTCACTCACGAATGGTCAGCAACAAGCGTTAAGGCACCGCCGCTAGTCGATGACTCTCGGCGACGATACTTGAAATGGAAGCCAATGAAGGGATCGCAGCCGACACAAGCCGAGGGCAGTACGTACGCGCCACCTTGGCGACCCATTCGTGATGCAGTCTCCTTCGACAGAGCTAACTACAGATCAACATCAGCTGGGTACCGCAGAAATATATTTGCTCCGTCACTGGCCCCAGAATTAGCAGATGAAGGTGGAACGTCGTCCATCGCAAGGAACAATCCCATCGCAGTGCCCGAAAAATAACACGCAGCGACAAAAGTCAAGACGACGATCACCACCGTCATTACAAATACCAGATCCTGACGCATACAGTAGCGGTAATCGTTGCTAATGCAGTGGTAGATATTTCAAATGTAGCCTACACTGTAAGAGTTGTCGCAACCTGTGTGCAAATCCCGGAGACAGAAATTGGTTAGATAGCCTGTTCCCCAAGAGTCTGATAGTCGTAAAGAGAGTAATACGACATTAAATTATTAATATTTCGGCTGTTGGCACAAACAAATACAAAACTGAAACCAAAACTAGGGATGTAGCAAATTCCCTCTGCCAGGCACCCAGTACGTTGTCCTCGATGGTGAGTGTTCATCGGAGGTGAGGGTAACATCTGGAGTTTCCCAGGGAAGTGTGGTAGGTCTGCTGTTGTTTTCTATCTACATAAATGATCTTTTGGATAGGGTGGATAGCAATGTGAGGCTGTTTTTGATGATGCTGTGGTGTACGGGAAGGTGTCGTCGTTGAGTGACTGTAGGAGGATACAAGATGACTTGGACAAGATTTGTGATTGGTGTAAAGAATGGCAGCTGACTCTAAATATAGATAAATGTAAATTAATGCAGATGAATAGGAAAAAGAATACTCCATTAGAAGTGTAGCGCTTGACACAGTCACGTCGATTAAATATTTGGTCGTAACATTGCAGAGCGATATGAAGTGGGACAAGCATGTAATGGCAGCTGTGGGGAAGGCGGATAGTCGCCTTCGGTTCATTGGTAGAATTTTGGGAAGATGTGGTTCATCTGTGAAGGAGACCGCTTATAAAACACTAATACGACCTATTCTTGAGTACTGCTCGACCATTTGGGATCCCTATCAGGTCAGATTGAGGGAGGTCATAGAAGCAATTCAGAGGCGGGCTGCTAGGTTTGTTACTGGTACGTTTGATCATCACGCGAGTGTTACGGAAATGCTCCAGGAACTCGGGTGGGAGTCTCTGGAGGAAAGGAGGCGTTCTTTTCGTGAATCGCTACTGAGGAAATTTAGAGAACCAGCATTTGAGGCTGACTGCAGTACAATTTTACTGCCGCCAACTAACATTTCGCGGAAAGATCACAAAGATAAGATAAGAGAGATTAGGGCTCGTACAGAGGCATATAGGTAGTCATTTTTCCCTCGTTCTGTTTGGAAGTGGAACAGGGAGAGAAGTTGCTAGTTGTGGTGCGAGGTACCCTCCGCCACGCACTGTATGGTGGATTGCGGAGTATGTATGTAGATGCAGAATGTGTTTTGCAGAGTATCCATGTAGATGTAGATGTAGAACAAGTTAAGAATGCTTGAAGTCTTTGGGCAGAAAGGTATGCTCTTTCTAACAAAGTGTTGAGGAGTTATTCGCCATGTTGACACAGCATTATCTAATGCAGACATCTTTGCAGAAATAAAATCTGAATTATTAGTAACGACGTTAGAAGATTCACAAGGAAAATAACTGAAGATGCACAACTGAAAGAACGTACGACACCTAATGAGTTGTCGTCAGCTTCCTCAGCATCTGTATTTGTGCCCTGTAGCTCCGTGCGTCCGGTCAGTTCTGCGACGCCACAACTGCCTCACGCACTGATGCTGGCTGCGTGAAGTACGCAGGAGTGCAGGAGGTTTGGTACTCGGCCAGTGGGGGGTCCGGCTCTTAACACAGCACCGCCACCCGTCGCTCTTGGCCAGTTTATCAGCGGTGAAGCCTACGGAAATTGTTACACGTCTCGTATTCCGTCCTTGGGATCTTTATCTGCGTAGACTGCCGCCACTGTTCCTACGACAAAAGCGCTCTCTACTGCTAGCTAGACCAAACTATGGCAGTAAAAAGGCTACGACCGCTATTCTGATATGGTACACCAAATTTCAGCGTCCATAGATTTCTGCACAAAACAATTCACACCCTTCTTCTGTTCTGGGTATATCTCACCCTGATCGAGAAGCTGCTATTCACAGCTTTGGTGTTTCCCTACTGCACATCTTTCTTTCCGCCGAAAATCAGACACGGAAACGAGGCAGGCTCTTGTAAGGTACTCAGCAGCAAGCACATATCTATCATTAGCTTTATTCTGTGAAACTTGCTTCAATCCATCCAATCAATTACAGTTCAATGAACACGACAGAGACGATGGGAAAGGAAGAATAAACATTTCGATTAGAGATACGGTTCAGTTTAAAAAAGATGACATCGATCGTAGGACGGCAGACTGGCAAGCAGAGGCTGCGGTAATTTACTTTCCAAAAACACACATTAACCATTATCACCATTGACAAATATCCAAAGAGTAAAAAATGTAACCTTGGAGTGTATCGGCTTAATCCCCAGCTTTAAACGTCATTTCTCATATGCGCAAATTGGCGGTGTGAAGTAGATGTCGTGGATAGCAAAGATTTGATTGCATTTAATGAAAATCTCAGTTTAGTACTGTCAAACGATGGCTACCCTAAAGGGAAACTTGCCCTGTACAGAAGATTATCTGCCGTGGATCTGACATCGTGCTCTGTTGACTTCCACCGTGTAACGGAATGGCTCAGACCGCCTCCATCGGCAAATCACAACAGATTCCTCTATAAATTCACTTCGTGTTATCTCTCCACACAGTGGGTGGAGAAACAATGAAGCTGACTAGCCAAAGCGGGCTGCTACAGCCCAAGAGAAGTTTCAGTACTTTAATGATCTATGACGTCAGAAAGACGCCTAAAAGCAGCTCATTTCAACTACTGAAGCAACTGGAACAGTTTCAGATCCATGACGAAAGCAACTCATCGTCTTGAAGCAACAGTCCACCCCCCTCCTGGAGAGCACCAGACTGCTACAGCGCAGTTAAAGCTGGAGCACGGTAGTTGTCGGAAAGGACAGAACGTGGCACAATTTCATCGCATATCATAAAGTGGCTGCGAGAGTTCCAAGACAGTTAAAAGGCCGTGAGGACAACACCTGGAAACATTTTTGTGAATCCGTAATTAATAATGTTTCTATCGCTGATGTGTAGAGGAAATTAATGTTTCTGAAAAACAAGAGTTCAAAAAATATTTAATCATTAAATAATACTTAGCTTGAAGATTTTGTGGACTTAATATCACCACCTTCCACAGACGAGTAGCCATTTCGTTCCACGGAGTAAAGGGATTACAGTCACACTCTCTTTGTATCATTTTCACACGAAGAAAAGCTGGAAGACATTAAAAACGTGGCAAATTCCCCACTTGGCAAGCAATGAGAATACTACCAAGTGATAGAAAATCTGTCTGACGCAGCACACAGAAAACTGGTACAGATATTTAACTAAATATGGATGAACGACGAACTAATAGAGGATTGGACAATTCAGGTAGTGCTACATACACTTTCCACGGAGTAAAGGGATTACAGTCACACTCTCTTTGTATCATTTTCACACGAAGAAAAGCTGGAAGACATTAAAAACGTGGCAAATTCCCCACTTGGCAAGGAATGAGAATACTACCAAGTGATAGAAAATCTGCCTGACGCAGCACACAGAAAACTGGTACAGATATTTAACTAAATATGGATGAACGACGAACTAATAGAGGATTGGACAATTCAGGTAGTGCTACATACACTGAAACCTCGTCAGATAAACAGAAAGCCACGACAGACCTATTTCTCTTTCTTCCTGCATCTGCAAAACTTTAGATCGTTTCTTCAAAAATCGTTTAGAATCGTGGTTTCGTTCAAATCAGATCCCGCCATCGAGTCAGTAAGGTGTTGGGAAAGGCAGAGGAATACTTGATAATTTAAATATCTTAACCTCTGACATTTGCGACGCAAACAACAAACGAGGGTGTTACAGCTGTCTTGGTTGACTTTTTGGCAGCCTGTGATGGTGTTCAAACACCTGTGATAATAAATAAGTTGAATGCTGCCACAGCTTATTTACAGAATTAAACACTTTTCTCGTCAAACGAAGGATGTGGGTTCGCTTCTGGAATAAACTAAGTGGACCGTGCATTCTTACAACCAGTCTTTCACAACAAGCTATCTCAGTCTATACTCTTTGTAACCGGGGCTTACGAGCTCGAGCAGACTTCTCTACCCCTGTGAGTATCCTCCAGTACGCAGACGACATTTGTACTTACGTGTCGACGGACCCTCTGGATCAGGCAGCGCGTTAGCTGTCAAGGGGGACGGGCGCACGGACCAGACAATACATGGCGGTGGGTTAAAGATTTCTCCAGAAAAATCCGTAATCGTTGCTTTCGCAAAAGAACTTTACCACGCTGTTTGTACATTGTAAGACTCTGCGCTCATAAAGTAGGAATAAAATCGCAGTCTAGGGATCTTGGCATTCTGTTTGATCTAGAAATTAGTTGGGGACCTCCTATCAAATCCATAGTAGATACGAAAAAACATTGAACCTAATGACGACATTATGGCGGGTAGCTCACCCAACACTCAGCTTACTTTATAACACGCGTTGATATTGTTCCGTATAGACTACGGACGCACGGCCCGTCGCATCGCTGCTAAAAAGTACCTAGCACCGCCTGACAAACTGCGCTACAAAAGTCTAAGCGTCTGCCTTGCAGTTACGCTTTCTTCTCCGCTAACGCACATCTCCTGGAAACAACAGAAATACCTCTACATATAAGCAGAAGAATGTTGTGTGACCTTTATATTCTACAAAGAGTGGCAGATGCTAACCATCAACTGATAAAAAGTTCCGAAAAGCTCTCTCAAATCGGGAATTACAGAGATGCAAGAATACAAGTCTCGTGTCTATAACCGGTACGAACTCTGGAAATAGCTGAAAAATAAAATACAACGAATTCAAATTTTTCCACTGTTCCTATACTGCTATACAGCTTTTATTACAACATTCATGTAATTAATGTCGATCGTTGCAGTAAAGAAAAAGAATAAAGGCAGCTTTCACTTTCACCGTACCTGGAAGAAAAGTGGGCAGGATACACTAAAATCCCTATAGAGGGCTCAAAACTGGACACGGAAAATCATTCGGGATCCGCTTTTCTGTCCACAAACTGCGCAAGGAAGCAAGTTTCAACTACCATGCGATGCTTCTGTCTTTCTAGCCGAAACACGTGCTGTTATGCGTGCAATAAAATACGCAAGATTCCTCAATACCTCCAAGCCAATATTAATTACTGACCCACAAAGTCTTTCGAAATTAATTAGTTAAAGGAACTGGAACAAAAGAATTAGTAAATCCACTCTCCACATACTAGCTCTCTATTATCAAACAAGGAAGACTGGTCAAATTATAGAATTTGTATGGATTAAACATCACTTTAGCAGTAAATAAATTACAAACTTGATCTACTAGTGAGACATAAATTAGCGCAAACAGATTATCTTCTGTGAGACAGGCGAAATACCCTCAGACTTCCAGAAGAATATAATAATTCCAATCCCAAAGAAAGCAGGTGCTGACAGATCTGAAAATTACCGAACAATCAGTTTAATAAGTCACAGCTGCAAAATATTAACGCGAATTCGTTACAGACGAATGGAAAAACTGGTAGATGCGGACCTCGGGAAGGATCAGTTGGGATTTCGTAGAAATGTTGGAACACGTGAGACAATACTGACCTTACGATTTATTTTAGAAGAAAGATTAAGAACAGGCAAACCTACGTTTCTAGCATTTGTAGACTTAGAGAAAGCTTTTGACAATGTTGACTGGAATACTCTCTTTCAAATTCTGAAGGTGGCAGGGGTAAAATACAGGGAGCGAAAGGCCATTTACAATTTGTACAGAAACCAGATGGCAGTCATAAGAGTCGAGGGCATGAAAAGGAAGCAGTGGTTGGGAAAGGAGTGAGACAGGGTTGTAGCCTCTCCCCGATGTTATTCAATCTGTATATTGAGCAAGCAGTAAAGGAAACAAAAGAAAAATTCGGAGTAGGTATTAAAAACCATGGAGAAGAAATAAAAACTTTGAGGTTCGGCGATGACATTGTAATTCAGTAAGTGACAGCAGAGGATCTGGAAGAGCAGTTGAACGGAATGGATAGTGTCTTGAAAGGAGAATATAAGATGAACATGAACAAAAGCAAAACGAGGATAATGGAATGTAGTCGGGTGATGCTGAGGGAATTACATTAGGAAATGAGACACTTAAAGTAGTAAAGGAGTTTTGCTATTTGGGGAGCAAAATAACTGATGATGGTTGAAATAGAGAGGATATAAAATTGAGACTGGCAATGGCAAAAAAAGCGTTTCTGAAGAAGAGATATTTGTTAACATCGAGTACAGATTTAAGTGTCAGGAAGTCGTTTCTGAAAGTATTTGTATGGAGTGTAGCCATGTATGAAAGTGAAACATGGACGATAACTAGTTCGGACAAGAAGAGAATAGAAGCTTTCGAAATGTGGTGCTACAGAAGAATGCTGAAAATAAGGTGGATAGATCACGTAACTAATGAGGAGGTATTGAATAGGATTGGGGAGACGAGAAGTTTGTGGCACAACTTGACTAGAAGAAGGGATCGGTTGGTAGGACATGTTTTGAGGCATCAAGGGATCGCAAATTTAGCATTGGAGGGCAGCGTGGAGGGTAAAAATCGTAGAGGGAGACCAAGAGATGAATACACTAAGCAGATTCAGAAGGATGTAGGTTGCAGTAGGTAATGGGAGCTGAAGAAGCTTGCACAGGATAGAGCTACATGGAGAGCTGCATCAAACCAGTCTCAGGACTGAAGACAACAACAACAACAAGAAAAGCAACGACTCTTTGATGGTAGGAGGAATGGAATGAAAGCTAAAACGGAAGAGGCAAAAGCTATGCCAGCATTCATCCATTCACACCAAGACAGGCATTGTTTATAAATTGCAAACATTCCAAAAAACTAAAAGCGCCCCGTTTCTATCGTTTCTCACGACGGAAGATTTGCAAGTATAAGAAACCGATCGTGAGTAGATTGGGCGGGTGTGCAGGGAGGGAGTTGGGGGTAAAATAACGCAATACGTATTATTATTGCTAAATCTCACTTATAAGGTGTAAAACACGCGCCACAAGATAATTTGGATATTATGTTTCCAAGGAATATCTGCGAAACGATTACTTTTTGTAATTGTTGGAGATAAGGAATGCCGATTGGACATTTTTTTGGGAGGGGGGGGGGGGGGGGAGTAGATACATAGTTTGCATATATCCGTAATCTGAAGTGCAGCGGAGACACAACTTATAATCGTCCGCAGCTCGTTCTCTCGCGGTCGCGTTGGCGCTTCCAAACCACGGGGTCCTGGGTTAGATTCCCGGCGGGGTCAGGGATTTTCTCCTACCTCGAGATGACTGGGTGTTTATCATCATCATCAACAACAACAACAATAACACCAACAACAACAACAACAACTGGAAATAGCACTTACCGAGAATAAAAAAATTATTTTTGTGAAAAAAAGGTAAATATCGTCTACTAACTTTTATGCGATGTAGGATCCCTGGGCCTTCAAAAAACGATTAGTGTACTTAGCAATCCAGTGCAGAGTGATTTCTTCGCAAATTGAAAATACTGGGCGAATCTGCTACTATCACGGTCCGAACGAAGCGAATTACACTCCTGGAAATGGAAAAAACAACACTGACACCGGTGTGTCAGACCCACCATACTTGCTCCGGACACTGCGAGAGGGCTGTACAAGCAATGATCACACGAACGGCACAGCGGACACACCAGGAACCGCGGTGTTGGCCGTCCAATGGCGCTAGCTGCGCAGCATTTGTGCACCGCCGCCGTCAGTGTCAGCCAGTTTGCCGTGGCATACGGAGCTCCATCGCAGTCTTTAACACTGGTAGCATGCCGCGACAGCGTGGACGTGAACCGTATGTGCAGTTCACGGACTTTGAGCGAGGGCGTATAGTGGGCATGCGGGAGGCCGGGTGGACGTACCGCCGAATTGCTCAACACGTGGGGCGTGACGTCTCCACAGTACATCGATGTTGTCGCCAGTGGTCGACGGAAGGTGCACGTGCCCGTCGACCTGGGACCGGACCGCAGCGACGCACGGATGCACGCCAAGACCGTAGGATCCTACGCAGTGCCGTAGGGGACCGCACCGCCACTTCCCAGCAAATTAGGGACACTGTTGCTCCTGGGGTATCGGCGAGGACCATTCGCAACCGTCTCCATGAAGCTGGGCTACGGTCCCGCACACCGTTAGGCCGTCTTCCGCTCACGCCCCAACATCGTGCAGCCCGCCTCCAGTGGTGTCGCGACAGGCGTACACCTCTGGTGATCGTCGAGGAGACACTGAATATTGCACGGTACATCCAAACCGTCATCGAACCCATCGTTCTACCATTCCTAGACCGGCAAGGGAACTTGCTGTTCCAACAGGACAATGCACGTCCGCATGTATCCCGTGCCACCCAACGTGCTCTAGAAGGTGTAAGTCAACTACCCTGGCCAGCAAGATCTCCGGATCTGTCCCCCATTGAGCATGTTTGGGTCTGGATGAAGCGTCGTCTCACGCGGTCTGCACGTCCAGCACAATCGCTGGTCCAACTGAGGCGCCAGGTGGAAATGGCATGGCAAGCTGTTCCACAGGACTACATCCAGCATCTCTACGATCGTCTCCATGGGGGAATAGCAGCCTGCATTGCTGCGAAAGGTGGATATACACTGTATTAGTGCCGACATTGTGCATGCTCTGTTGCCTGTGTCTATGTGCCTGTGGTTCTGTCAGTGTGATCATGTGATGTATCTGACCCCAGGAATGTGTCAATAAAGTTTCCCCTTCCTGGGACAATGAATTCACGGTGTTCTTATTTCAATTTCCAGCAGTGTATTTCGCCGTCAGCCTGTGTGTTAAAGACGTTCCCTAAGCGACAAGTTTGTTAGTAAGAAGATATCATATTATCATTATTGTTCAACCTTCCCATTCTGGAAGTGTTTCCAGAAAATCCTACGGTCACAGTGAGTACTCTAGCTGCCACTAGAGACCGAGTTTTCATCGCGAATTGTAGGAGTTGTCTCCGACGTTCTCTGAGAACCGGAGAGACAGAAACCCTCGACCGCTAACTCACCCGTTACCTTACCCGTTCTCTTCTTACAGCGGCCACTAAGAAAAAACATATACACTACTGGCCATTAAAATTGTTACACCAAGAAGAAATGCAGATGATAAACGGGTATTCATTGGACAAATATATTATACTAGAACTGACATGTGATTACATTTTCACGCAATTTGGGTGCATAGATCCTGAGAAATCAGTACCCAGAAGAACCACCTCTGGCCGTAATAACGACCATGATAGCCTGGGCATTTAGTCAGAGTTGGAATGGCGTGTACAGGTATAGCTGCCCATGCAGCTTCTACACGATACCACACTTCATCAAGAGTAGTGCCTGGTGTATTGTGACGAGCCAGTTGCTCGGCCACCATTGACCAGACGTTTTCAATTTGTGAGATATCTGGAGAATGTGCTGGCCAGGGCAGCAGTCGAACATTTTCTGTATCCAGAGAGGCCCGTACAGGACCTGCAACATGCGGTCGTGCATTATCCTGCTGAAATGTAGGGTTTCGCAGGGATCGAACGAAGGGTAGAGCCACGGATCATAACACATCTGAAATGTAACATCCCCTGTTCAAAGTGGAGTCAATGCGAACAAGAGGGGCCCGAGACGTGTAACCAATGGCACCCCATACCATCACGCCGGGTGATACGCCAGTATGGCGATGACAAATACACGCTTCCAGTGTGCGTTCACCGCGACGTCGGCAAACACGGATGCGACCATCATGACGCTGTAAACAGAACCTGGATTCACCCGAAAAAATGACCCAGGTTCGTCGTCGAGTTCAGCATCGCAGGCGCTCCTGTCTGTGATGCAGCGTCAAGGGTACCCGCAGCCATGGTCTCCGAGCTGATAGTCCATGCTCCTGCAAACGTCGTCGAACTGTTCGTGCAGATAGTTGTTGTCTTGCGAAAGTGCCCATCTGTTGACTCAGGGATCGAGACGTGGCTGCACGATCCGTTACATCCATGCGGATAAGATGCCTGTAATCTCCACTGCTAGTGATACGAGGCCGTTGGGATCGAGTACGGGATTCCGTATTAACGCTCCTGAACCCACCGATTCCATATTCTGCTAACAGTCATTGGATCTCGAACAACGCTAGCAGCAATGTCGCGATACGATAAACCGCAATCGCGACAGGCCACAATCCCACCTTTATCAAAGCCGGAAACGTGATGGCACGCATTTCTCCTCCTTACACGAGGCATCAACAACAATGTTTCACTAGGCAACGCCGGTCAACTGTTGTTTGTGTATGAGAAGTCGGTTGGAAACTTTCGTCATGTCAGCACGTTGTAGGTGTCGCCACAGGCGCCAACCTCGTGTGAATGCTCTGAAAAGCTAATCGTTTGCATATCACAGTATCTTCTTCTTGTCGGTGAAATTTCGCGTCTGTAGCATGTCATCTTCGTGGTGTAGCAATTTTAATGGCCAGTAGTGTATTATCAATAGTCAAATTTTTCACAGATTTTTATATTACACAGGTAAAATTTTTTTAAAAACTATGCATCTAGGCAAAAATATCGAAAGAGAGTTTAAACGCAATACCTGTCTTATCTGTGTCAAAGTCAAAGGTGAAGTTAATTAATTTTTCTTTACGACGTAGCAGTTCAATATGCTCTTGAAAACTGTATAATCAACTTTTGAATAATGCGTAAGCTTGCAAAATACTATTAATTAATTTTGAAAAACAAAGACTGCGGTTACATCATAAATGAAAGAAACTTTCAAGACGCATACATCCATGGATGTGCTGTCAGATTATTTTTAACACACATGACTAAAATATTTATACAGTTATTATTATTCTAATTATTTATTCTCCTTAAATTTGTTATATGTTTTAAATTGATATTTTACATTTTATATTGCTTTTGTGTTGTTTTTTACTTTATTGTTTCCTATACATGCATTTTGTTAACTGAGAATAGTAAGTAACTCATTATTCCATATAAAATCATTACGTAATGGAAATGGAAATGCCCCGTGTCTAGGGCCTCCCGTCGGGTAGACCGTTCGCCTGGTGCAAGTCTTTTTAGTTGACGCCACTTCGGCAACTTGAGTGTCGGTGGGGATGAAATGACGATGGTAATGACAACTCAATACCCAGTCCCTGAGCGTAGAAAAGCTCCGACCCAGTCGGGAATCGAACCCTAGTCGTGAGGTATGACACTCCGTCGCGCTCACCACTCAGATATCTGGGGCGGACATTAAGAACTTCTTAAAATGTAACGCCTTTTTATACCATGCACGTAAAGTGAATGAAATTTTTTACATAATACGCATGACGGAATAAACATAAAACAAATTCTGCAGGATTTCAAATTGTCATGGGTCAGCCTCTACATACCTTGATTCATATCAGGCATATTTTAGTACACTGGTAATCATTGGAAAAGAGGATTATTACTAGTGACTGCAGGCTGGTTATATAGTTTTTCAAGTGGAGACTAACATCATAATCATTCAACAGATCTCGATCTGAAAACCTACTCACGATGTTCTTCTCCATGACTGGGCAAAAAACATCTAACCTACTCACGATGTTCTTCTCCATGACAGAGCAAAAAAACATATTGCAAATACCTCTCGACCTTATCAGACGTTCGTTTACTAGACTTCTATGCTGTCCCAATGACACTTGGCGTTTCAAAAAGAGATTCTCTAATTTTCGGTCCTAATTAACCAACAGTTTCTTTTAAATCTATAAAATCGCGGGTGGTCATTGTGAAAAACGGTATTGAGCGTCGCACCTGAAAACAAGAAACTTGTTCATCTGGTGATTCCAAAGAGCTCAACAGCACTGATATAGCCGTGGGATAAGTACTGCTTTCGAAGTTGGAAGAACTTTGTGAGAAGATTTTCAGGTCTAGTTGAACAGTAGCATCTCCACTCGAGAATCAATATAATCAAGCTGCAGTCACTAATATATAATCATTTGTCTTTATCAAAGCTTACCAATGTATTGAAGTATGCCTGGGACAAATCAGGTTATTGAGAAGCTCACCTGTGACAATTTGAAATCCTGCTGAACTTTGTTTTATATTGTGTTCCCCGTCGTTTATATTATGTGAAAAATTGTTTATTTTATGTCCACACTGCAAAAAAGGTCATATTTTAAGCATTTCTTTATACATTATTATTATTATTATTATTATTATTATTATTGTAATGATTTTGTGTCATAATAAAGAGTCACTTTTTATTTTCAATTAACAAAGCACATATATGTGGAATGGCAAACAAAAAACAAAAAAACATGAATGTAAAATGCAAAATAACAATTTAAAACATAAAACAAATATATGTAAAATAATTAGTTATGATAATATTGAAGGTTTATATATCTCCGAATTACTTCACAGCACACTGTGTACAGCTTAGTTTCCAAAAATGGTATTTCAGAAACTAGCTGCATTACACATGGACGTATATCACTTGAAAGTTTCTTTAATTTACGTTGTTTCAACAGTTTTCATTTTTAGAATTAATTAATGATGGTGTGGTACTACGCTAACCTTCACATTAATACAAAAATTGTCTATATAGTTTTCAAGAATGTTAATTACATATCAACTTTTGTATGAAAAACATTTCTTATATGCATCGTTTACAAGATATTCCCTCTAAACCTCATATGCCAAATTACTTTCGGTTTTTTTTAACCCTTATTCTACACACCCGCCAAGTATCATCAAGATCGTTTATTTACACTTGGGAATGTTCCCCTGTCAGTGATGAACTCATCGCCACCCACTTGCATAGAATTGACGTATTGGAGACACCCTGCTGTCAATGTGGTGAAGTACCCATTTCTGATGTAAATCACATCCTGTTTCAGTGCAAGCGCTGTGAGAAAGGCAGAATCAAAATTTTAAAGTAGTTCTCGAGACATGGTCACTGCCAACCACTTTCCACTACCCCAGGTCTTGGAGATACAGACAAGAGTGCATATGATGCCATAGCCAGGTGTACAGCACAAGCAAACATCAAATTGGAACGATACAGAGAAGATTAGCATGGCCCCTGCGCAAGGATGACACGCAAAATCGTCAGCAACACCCTTCACGAGATGTGCAACCTTGTCTTCCTTCTTCATTCTAGGATCCACTATATTACACAGCTTTAAGACGTCTTAAATGTAAGATGCTGTAGTTTCTCTTGGACACTGTGCCCTACACTTTAATTTATCTTCAGCCTTGCACCTTTGTCGTTGTGTGTCATCGAAATAATTGCACAGTTCTGGCTGGAATACTTCCCAGCTTGTGAACTTATCCTCATTGTTCTCATACTGTTGCTTGGCATGCCCTCCAAGTAGAAAAATACATTAGCTAAACTCAAGGTGTCATCCAATTTGTTAAATTTGTCTATACGCTCATATACCTTCAGCCACTTGTTTGGATCTTGACCATCGTCATCAAAGAACCCGGAAGGGTGTCTCATGTGGTGGCACACAGCTGCTGTCACGGTAATGTCTTCTTTTTCTTCTGTCTCCGATAGATTGTGGTCTGTTGAATATGGCTTGAACTCGAGTTTCTCGCCAAGTAAACGGCGGCTCTGTCGTGGCCTGATGAGAGCCACTGTGTCGTCGATAATGTGCGCTATCACAAGTTCCAATACCGGGGACCTCCACCAGAGCAATGTCACATAGAAGACGGTGTAATTAGATGAATGACAAACACTAACTTCACTTAACAAAGGTTTATTGACCACTTGCACGGGGCGAACTGCCTCAGACCAGAACACATACATTATATATACAGCTGCAGAACATTCCAGTAAAGTCACTCTTGACATTTGTGGATACTTCTAGAATATACTCAAACCTAATATAGAAATTAAAATTGCACAGTCCAGGTGAGTTGTGAACTCACGACCCTCCATGCAACAGTTTAGTATCATAACCACTGCACCATGGTGCTACTCAGCTTCTTCTGTGACAATATTGTTATGAGTGTTGCTGTTCAGTGTGGGATCCCCATCAGATGGGATTGACGAAGGACCCCAAAAAAGATCAAAGAGGAGCAGCTCATTTTGTATTATCGTGAAATAGAAGAGAGATTGTCACAGATATGGTATACGAATTAGGGTGGTAATCATTAAAACAGGTACAGAAATAGCATGAAGGTTGTTAAATGAACCCCCTGCCAACCACTTAATTGTGAATTGCAGAGTAATCATGTAGATAAATCATGTAGATGAAATTCTAAATGGAACTTAATTCACGAACTGAATTAACTGTTTTAATACAAACGAGTGGTTAGCTGTCAATTGTGTCTAACAGTTTAACTGAATTCATAAAACATTTTCAGTCTGAAAATAAATTTACGCATGTATGACGAAAGTCAAATGTTACCTTGCTATGTTTGGCAAACCTTTTAATTTTTGATGGCTAAAAAGTATGTGTGCTACAATCCAATAACGAAGTAATAAAAAAAAAGTTCTTCATCTGGGAAATGTGATACCTGTTAAAATATCTTTTACAATCTGAAACGCTGTTCTCACGTTGTTGGTTATGAGCTCGATGTAAGGGGAGTTAAAACAGTAAAACTGCGAACTCCCTTTTCGGTGGCAATACAAATGTTTCCAGTTACCAAAAATTTTGTTAGTAACATATAATACGAGGGTGTGCTGAAAAGTAATGAAGTAATGCTTTTAATTTTTTATGTGAAAACTTAAAGCTTTTTGAATTAAACCAATACTATTAACATTCTACATGTTTATTCTTTATATCTACATATTTGTCTTACTGTAGCAATTTTACAGTGTTTTAAGCAAGGTTTCAACGACGAACCGGAGGTGGCGCCCAGATAGATTTTGCGAATCAACTAATTCCTTTTGCAAGAGATTTTACTTGGTTTGAAGTTAATGCTCAGTTAATGGCCCATTTGTATACGTACAAAAACATACAGAAATGGGCTTTCCTTGGATGTTTTTTTCGAACGTGTACGAATCGATTCAAACTCTGCACGAAGATATATAGGTGAATAAAGTCAAAACGAATTTTTTGTTTATCCAGTAATCTTTATCCATGGTCGAGATACGATCATTTAAATTCGAGCTAAGTATACCACGTAACGTTCGTTCTTGCGTGAATAGAATACAAGGGAATAGTTTAAAGGCAATCAAATAAATCAAAAATGCATTCTTGAAATAAAATTGATAAATCGCCTTCAAAATTCTAGCTTCATTCGTATTTTGCGTCAAAAAATAAGTTTTTTGTGAGTTTAGTTAAGTACGCCACTCTTGCGTTCCAAATTCGTGTGAATCGGTTCAAATTTTGTTATAAGGTCGAAAAATACATGTAATTAAGGGTCGTCCTGTTGTTTTGTGAAAGCTTCCTTCGTCTTCACTTTATGGTGGTCTAAAGTTACACATAACATGCACCTAAAACCCGGTTGTAACAGATGATAATAAAACAATATATTCTTTCTCTAATTATAAAAAAACGTATGCAAAAATCTTTTACTGTTGGGTCTCACGTGCGAAAAAGCGTTTACACGCGTTTGGTAGAAATGCGTTGCACTTTAAGCTCTGTATTTGGATTTAATTAAAACAACTGGTTATTCCAGTTTACTATCGTTGCGTAGATTATTCACCTTAAAATGATCAAATTATGCCCAACCCTCTGCAACATGATATACTGTTTGATCGATAATTTGAAGCTTTATTGATGACCTCGAGGAAAATTGAACTAACTCTAAAATTGCTACAAAAATAATTGTCAAAAGTGGTCACCCTATTTCTAACCAATAGAGAACGTTTTTACTGCATTGTCTTCAAAAACTACTGTTCTGTCTTGTAGAAAATTTATTTTCGGCAAAACAATCTGAAGCTCGCCAATTTTCGCACAGGTTTGAAAAATTGTTAGTTTTTTATCATGCATACATTGTTTCTCAAATCTTCTGCTTATTTCAGCCAATCTTACTTATACTTAGTTCGGATTGGTTGTTGCAATAATTCACGGTATAATAAAAGTTGGGAACCAGAATAAAAAATGCTCCTATCATACTTTTTAAGCGAATATGTCCTGGGCAGGGTTAGGGACGTAAAAGAAGGGAACTAGTTTTTCGACATATCTGGCAGCCTGAAAGGCATTTAAATCAAAACATCTTCACATATACGCGCTGCCTCTTCCACGGTAGCCTATTCTGTCTACTTTGCTTGCTGCCAGTACCTGGAGATCTTGGGCGACCTGGTACGTGCACCTCATTTTCGGCCTATCTGCAGGTCTTCGTCCTTACGGTTTATTCTCTGAGACTTCTCTTAGTAAAGATCCCTGCTCTCTTCTACAGATGTAATCGGACCACCTTAGTCTTCTTGTCTTGGCTTCCGCAACTATATCTGGTTCACTGTACAGCTCCCTGAACTCCCTTTTCTTTCTTCTTCGCCATTCCTCTCCCTCATACATTGGTTAACATATCTATAGCAGGATTTTATTTTCAAAAACTTTTACCTTTTCTCCGCGTATTTGCTTATCTCCGTATTCCTGCCTGATATAGTAATCTTGGTCTGGTCATGGTTTTATATATTCTTACTCTGGTTCCTCTCGAAAAAATTTCAAGTGATAGTAGTCTGTTGAGTGTGTATGCTCTGGATGAAGCTTTGATCCTCGCCTCTATTTCTTGCTTCTCGTCGTTTTTATTGTTTACTACGCCTTTTTGTTCTGTAATTTCTTTCTACGCTAATGAATTCTGTTTTCTCATCATTTACTTCTAATCCAGCTTCCTTTGCTTTTCGAAAGAGTCTTTTTGCCCACTCTTTTAAGGTCATCCGGATTTTCTGTGATTAGTGCTACGACATCGGCAAAGGCCGGTGCCAGCGCTTCCTGTATTACAGTGTTACTGGTCTGACTGCTGCTTGCAATGTTTTCCATCGGTATTCACCAGCCCTTTAGAGCCTTTCAGCGTCAGATTCATAAGATTTATAATCTTCTTTGGTATGAATCTCCGCATTTTCTCCCGCAACTTATCTCTGAACACAATGTCATAGGCTTTCTTAAAATCAACAAATAATATTTCCATTGTTTTGCTATACTCTCAATATTTGGGTATGGCTTCTTTCAGTGTGAGTATCTGGTCAGTAGTTGAACAGTCCTTCATAAATCTCGCTTGTTTCTCTTTATTATCTCTTTTAAATATGGTTCTAATTTTTGCTGGAGGATCTTGGAGAACACTTTATAGGCGGTGCTAATTAATGAGATGCCTCTGTAGTTCCTGTATTATTGTTTGTCGCCCTTTTTATGAACTGGTGTTATTATTGCTTCTGTCCACTCCTTTGGCATTCTTTCTTCTTTCCAGATGGTTGCAACAAGTTTGTGTATTTGTTTTGCAGTTTTTATTCCTCCCTTCTTAAACAATTCAGCTGCTATCCCACCTCTCCCTCGCGCTCTCTTGTTTTTTTGCTGACCATAAAACGTCCTCCCTTCTGGAACTTTCCATCTTACGGTCCACTGTAGTATAGTCTGGGTTCAGAGGTCATCCTCAGTTCGTACAGGCGGTTGGCGGAGTTGGTGAAGGCGGAAAGCCTCGCTCGCGGGGTGGAATCAGAGCTAACTATTTGTAGTATCGTTCCCAGAACCGATCGCGGTCCTTTGGTTTGGAGCCGAGTGGAAGGCTTAAACCAGAGGCTCAGACGATTCTGCGGAGAGCTGGGGTGCAAATTTCTCGACCTCCGCTATCGGGTGGAGAAATGTAGGGTCCCCCTGAATAGGTCAGGCGTGCACTACACGCCGGAAGCGGCTACGAGGGTAGCGGAGTACGTGTGGAGTGCACATGGGGTTTTTTTAGGTTAGAGAATTCCTTCCCTAGGCCCGACAAGACGCCTCCTGAGACGCGGCAAGGCAGGAGTAGGCAAAATGCAACATGAAATAACAATATTAATGTGCTTATAGTAAACTGCAGGAGCGTCTATAGAAAGGTCCCAGAACTGCTCTCATTAATAAACGGTCACAACGCCCATATAGTACTAGGAACAGAAAGTTGGCTGAAACCAGACGTAAACAGTAATGAAATCCTAAACTCGGATTGGAATGTATACCGCAGAGATAGGCTGGACAGTGAAGGGGGAGGCGTGTTTATAGCGATAAGAAGTGCAATAGCATCGAAGGAAATTGACGGAGATTCGAATTGTGAAATGATTTGGGTGAAGGTCACGGTTAAAGCAGGCTCAGACATGGTAATTGGATGTCTCTATAGGCCCCCGGGCTCAGCAGCTGTTGTGACTCAGCAGCTGAAGAATAATTTGGAAAATATTTCGAGTAGATTTCCCCACCATGTTATAGTTCTGGGTGAAGATTTTAATTTGCCGGATATAGACTGGGAGACTCAAACGTTCATAACGGGTGGCAGGGACAAAGAATCCAGTGAAATATTTTTAAGTGCTTTATCTGAAAACTACCTTGAGCAGTTAAACAGAAAACCGACTCGTGGCGATAACATATTAGACCTTCTGGTGACAAACAGACCCGAACTATTTGAATCAGTTAATGCAGAACAGGGAATCAGCGATCATAAAGCGGTTACTGCATCGATGATTTCAGCAGTAAATAGAAATATTAAGAAAGGTAGGAAGATTTTTCTGTTTAGCAAAAGTGACAAAAAGCAGATTTCAGAGTACTTGGTGGCTCAACACAAAAGTTTTGTCTCAAGTACAGACAGTGTTGACGATCAGTGGACCAAGTTCAAAACCATGGTACAATATGCGTTAGATGAGTATGTGCCAAGCAAGATCGTAAGAGATGGGAAAGAGCCACCGTGGTACAACAACCGAGTTAGAAAACTGCTGCGGAAGCAAAGGGAACTTCACAGCAAACATAAACATAGCCAAAGCCTTGCAGACAAACAAAAATTACGCGAAGCGAAATGCAGTGTGAGGAGGGCTATGCGAGAGGCTTTCAATGAATTCGAAAGTAAAGTTCTATGTACTGACTTGGCAGAAAATCCTAAGATATTTTGGTCCTATGTCAAAGCGGTAGGTGGATCAAAACAAAATGTCCAGACACTCTGTGACCAAAATGGTACTGAAACAGAGGATGACAGACTAAAGGCCGAATTACTAAATGTCTTCTTCCAAAGCTGTTTCACAGAGGAAGACTGCACTGTGCTTCCTTCTCTAGATTGTCGCACAGTTGACAAAATGGTAGATATCGAAATAGACGACAGAGCGATAGAGAAACAATTAAAATCGCTCAAAAGAGGAAAGGCCGCTGGTCCTGATGGAATACCAGTTCGATTTTACACAGAGTACGCGAAGGAACTTGCCCCCCTTCTTGCAGCGGTGTACCGTAGGTCTCTAGAAGAGCGAAGCGTTCCAAAGGAATGGAAAAGGGCACAGGTCATCCCCGTTTTCAAGAAGGGACGTCGAACAGATGTGCAGAACTATAGACCTACATCTCTAACGTCGATCAGTTGTAGAATTTTGGAACACGTATTATGCTCGAGTATAATGTCTTTTCTGGAGACTAGAAATCTACTCTGTAGGAATCAGCATGGGTTTCGAAAAAGACGGTCGTGTGAAACCCAGCTCGCGCTATTCGTCCACGAGACTCAGAGGGCCTTAGACACGGGTTCACAGGTAGATGCCGTGTTTCTTGACTTCCGCAAGGCGTTCGACACAGTTCCCCACAGTCGTTTAATGAACAAAGTAACAGCATACGGACTATCAGATCAATTGTGTGATTGGATTGAGGAGTTCCTAGATAACAGAACGCAGCATGTCATTCTCAATGGAGAGAAGTCTTCCGAAGTAAGAGTGATTTCAGGTGTGCCGCAGGGGAGTGTCATAGGACCGTTGCTATTCACAATATACATAAATGACCTGGTGGATGACATCGGAAGTTCACTGAGACTTTTTGCAGATGATGCTGTGGTGTATCGAGAGGTTGCAACAATGGAAAATTGTACTGAAATGCAGGAGGATCTGCAGCGAATTGACGCTTGGTGCACGGAATGGCAATTGAATCTCAATGTAGACAAGTGTAATGTGATGCGAATACATAGAAAGATACGTCCCTTATCATTTAGCTACAAAATAGCAGGTCAGCAACTGGAAGCAGTTAATTCCATAAATTATCTGGGAGTACTCATTAGGAGTGATTTAAAATGGAATGATCATATAAAGTTGATCGTCGGTAAGGCAGATGGCAGACTGAGATTCATTGGAAGAATCCTAAGGAAATGCAATCCGACAACAAAGGAAGTAGGTTACAGTACGCTTGTTCGCCCAATGCTTGAATACTGCTCAGCAGTGTGGGATCCGCACCAGGTAGGGTTGATAGAAGAGATAGAGAAGATCCAACGGAGAGCAGCGCGCTTCGTTACAGGATCATTTAGTAATTGCGAAAGCGTTACGGAGATGATAGATAAACTCCAGTGGAAGACTCTGCAGGAGAGACGCTCAGTAGCTCGGTACGGGCTTTTGTTAAAGTTTCGAGAACATACCTTCACCGAAGAGTCAAGCAGTATATTGCTCCCTCCTACGTATATCTCGCGAAGAGACCATGAGGATAAAATCAGAGAGATTAGAGCCCACACAGAAGCATACCGACAATCCTTCTTTCCACGTACAATACGAGACTGGAATAGAAGGGAGAACCGATAGAGGTACTCAGGGTACCCTCCGTCACACACCGTCAGGTGGCCTGCGGAGTATGGATGTAGATGTAGTAGATGTAGAATGCGCTTGTCCGTTTCCAGTTTTCCTGGTCGTGGATATCTAATTTCTTGCAGTGCTACAAGATCCATTTCATATCTGTCGAGTTCTTCTGACAGAATATTCAGAGTTCCAGGTATTGTCAAAGTACTAATGTTAAGTCCGTGTTCATAAGCCGTTTTTTATATTCCTTGTTTCTATTTTCCTCCGAAGAATTTTCTTGAAATTTCGTAACAACGTCCTTTTTATGGGGCATGTTGTGAGGCCACTGCCCTGCCCCCGACCTCGAGGACCAGTCCAGCTGTTATTCCACGGTGAGAATTTTATTTCCTGACCACCTCCCGACTCGGCCGGCGGCGGAGTCAGCGAGCGTTCCCCAATCCCAATGGGGACGCACCCGATGTAGGTAACTGGCAAATGCACACACGGGGAGCATACACGTAACAGCTAAAAAAAGTTTTTCTGTGGCGATAAAATTTCTGGAGGTGTATTTGTTCCACTAATTTTCGATTTCTCGTTGGGGTGGGGGTTGATTTTTCTCTGAGGGGACCATTTCTCCCACAAACCCACCTCCTTTTAAACATATGGAGAAGGGAGTAAGAACAAATAGACACAGATTTATGTACTTCTAGAGAGTGGGATGCATCTACAGTAGGAAGTATTAGAGGATGGTGGTGCGTCTGTAATAGAAAGTAGACCATTGGGGATGCATCCATCCAAAGGTTAATGACACATCGTGTCATGATGCACGCTGGATGACATGCTTGCATGTGTCATGTTATACGAAATTACATCATTATGCGTTGTATTACATGACACGGGTATTAATAAAAGCAAGAAAAAATGGCTAATATGTCAAGATATTTGGATTCAAACGTCTTTGAAGTTGCCAGGTAAGTCGAAAACCTAGTTCCTTTCTCTTACATCCCTAACTTTGCCCAGGACATATTCGCCTTTTTGTGGTATGATAGGAGCATTGTTCATTCTGGTACTAACATTTTTCGATAAAACTTAAGCAGTAACTGATGATGCACATAGATATGTCAATCATATCTATAGTTCTTTAAGGTCTATTAATCAATAATAAGCTACAGAATCAATGATCTTCTTCTTTGACGATAACAATCCTATAGTTGCTACTGAACTCGAAGTTCAGGGCGCTTTAATCAAAGAAATTATACGAAACAATGACCAAAGTACACTATTAAATTTTCAACTGCGTTAATAATATTACAGGCAAAAAACAAAGGCACAGCCTGACGTGCAGAAGGGCGTATTTTGTGAATGGTAATCTAGAAACTACCTACACTTTCTTATGATTTGAATGATTTTGGTATGGGAAACTGAGAAAATATAGGGTGAGCATAAATTTTTGCCCTGATTATAATAATTTGTTACAGAAGAAGCGTTTCACTTTAATATCACCTAGGTTAGTGAACCTCAACATGTGCTCCCTTGTTAACTCGGAGAATGTAGAGGCGGTACTCCAGTTTCCGCCAGGTGTTTTGTAACATGTGTCCTGTCACACTACCCACAGCAACTTGCATCATAGCCTTCAGTTCGTCTACGTCCGCAGCTGGTGTGACGAAGACTGTCCTTGATATAGCCCCAGAAAAAAAAGTCACAAGGCGTAACGGCCGGATCGGTGGACTGAAAGGAATTGTCCAACACCCTGGCCACCCCGCTCTCCAGACATTACGCCCCTTGACTTTTTTTTCTGGCGCTATATCAAGGACAGAGTCTTCGTCACACCAGTTGCTGACGTCGATGAACTGAAGGCTAGGATACAAGCTACTGTGGGTACTGCGACAGGACACATGTTACGAAACAACTGGCGGGAACTGGAATACCGCCTCGACAATCTCCGAGCTACCAAGGGAGCACACGTTGTGGTTCACTAACGTAAGTGGTCTAAAAAAAACTTATAACACTAACTTATGTAACGGCATCAAAATTAAATTATTATGTCAAACGGTTATTCTGTAAGAAATTGTTATAATCACGGCAAGACTTTGTGCTCACCCTGTATATCTCGAAACAATTACTGGGAAAGCAAGAATAATTACCTTTTATTGTTAGTAACTTCGCTTCCTTCATTTAATAATGGAAATTGGTCTTCAAATACACCCTTTGCGTAAAGTGAAAATATCGTGATGTCAGGAATCGTTATTCTGAGGTCATAGATATATTTTACTGCTACGTAAAATTATCTCTCGTATGGGAATTGAATATTTTTTCTTTCTGAGTCAAAATAACTTGAAAATTCTTTTAATTTTGAAATGTTATTGCGTCAGGATCAATCCAAAGCTATTGCAAGCTTCTCCTGATGTGGTTTTACGTAAAGATAAATTTTCAACAATCAAAGATAACCGTGCTATGTTAACTGAAAATCGGACTTCGTTCAGAATGCAGAGCGTGAGAAATGAAAGAAAACGAATTTTAAGCTATTTTTGGAATTAAATTAAAACACCACACGAGCCTCCATCAATACAAAGCATTGGCAACACCTACGTACATGGTAATGAGAGGAAAAGGTTTACATTTCAGAGCAGAAACAAATTTTTAAAATCGAACGCTGATAATTATTACTTAAGGGTAATTCATCTTACATGAATAGACAGCAAGCCTCTGTATGTGGAATGGCAGACACAGGCACGAGCACAAGGCAAGGCAAGGCAAGAGCTGAGCAACAAGATCAAAGAGACAAGCGATAAAAGAGATAATATGGCCACTTTCCTGTAGTATAGTGGTTCATAGAATATTTGTATGTCACGAGAAATCTAAAGTTTCAGTACACTAGGTATGGTAAAGATTCTTTGCTAAGCGCATATCATGTAATTACTTTTACCGCCAATTAGAAGCGTCACACTCGGCATCAAATCAGAGATTTGGGCATTCTGGGTTTCTTCGAAGTTTAATAGCCACTCATTTGTAGTACTACTTTACTGTCAGAATTAACATTTAAAAAATTGAGAAACTACAACAACACTGACGATACGAAAACTTTGTTTGCTTTATTTTGTTGTGTAACATTAAATAAAGCTGAACTACCTCGATAAACGCAAGTGTGAACTGCTCTACCAACGAGATACTGGACAAATGCAAGCTGTCCCCTTGGGTCCCTACATCAACTTGCGCTCATTAACAATATCAATGCGTTTGTGTGGAAAGACTGTCGTTTGGTGACACGTTAAGTTTTAAAATACTGTGTTCCCTTACTAGTTGTAGCTGAATCGTAAAGAACACAACGTGTTAGGGATGTAAAAAGTCTTTTTTATGCCAAACACCAACGAGCCTTAGAAGGATGGGTGAGCGGGTAAAGGTTTGGGACGCTCTCGCGACCCCTGTTTAGCCAACTACAGATTATCTTTGGTAAAGGGAACGAACCAAGTAGTCAGGCAGTTACTTTTTGTTTCTTTAAGTTGGTGTGTTCGTCGCCACAGAATAATGCAGCGCCGCACTGGGCATTCACAGATGTTCTGGAGACTCCCACACAGCTACGCCCCCCCCCCCCCCCCGCCTCCTTCGTCCACCGCGGTATAGCGGAGCTCCTGGAATGTAGGGGTACTTGTATGTTACCCGACGTCCAGCTCTAGTGTGCACTGATGGCATTGCTTGAACTTCACAGGCTGTGGTGCTGGCAGTGACGGTACTACCAGGTGGTTATAATTAAAATTAATACGCTATAACACGAAAACTAATTACCGTGCGAGTACTAAACGTGGTAGCTTTAACGTCAAGGACACGTGAAAGAGAAATGATACAGCATCAATCCAATTAAATGTGCTGCTACGGTACATCGCACCATTGCACACCGGTACTATTATTGCTAAAGAAGAGGCTCAATATGACGCCCATCAGTGTTCAAAAGAGTCTGAAAGCGCTGGACTGCATTCTGCAACGCAGAACGAAGCGTGTCCGTATGCATGTTAGCTACCTCTCTTGATATGCTGCGCTTCAGATCAGCACATGTGTGAATGTTCTCCTGTCCTTCAGGTAGTCCCTCAACCAGAAATCACAGATCAGGCGATCGTGCCGGCTGAACATTTGGAAACGATCAGCTGATAATTCGATAGTTTCCAAATGTGTTTCGGAGAAGCAGTTGAACTTCACGAGCGATGTGCGGTGGGGCCACATCTTGCATGAAAACTGTTGAGTTGAAAGCGTTTCTCTCCTGTAGAGCGGGTCTGACATGTTGGCGAAGCATATCGCACTAACGCTGGGCAGTAACACTGGAACGCCAGCCTGTTCGAAAAGGAATGGGCCAATGATGAACGTAGCAGTGAACAAGACCATACGCTGACACATTCACCATACAGAGGAACTTCCTGCACAGTGACTGGAGATGAATATCCCCACACTCGGCAATTCTGTTTGTTCACCTCACCACCAGAGGAAAAAAGAGCCTCGTCGGCAATTCTGTTTGTTCACCTCACCACCAGAGGAAAAATGAGCCTCGCCTGGCCGTAGGAGGCTCCAGGTCCACCCCTCGTCAACTTCAATTCTCACGAGAAAGTGGAGAGCGAAGCCAACTCGCCGTTGTACGGATACCATTTGAGAATGGTTCGAAGCACTTTCTGTACAGAACATCACGGGATGTTCAAATATCGTGACACAGCACGGTCACAACCGGATGACCGGGAATTGCGCTCAGCGTTGTCTGCCATAGCAACAGCGACATAATGAACCACCTGTCGTGCAACCGCTCGTCGGCCTCTTACCACCACAGCGACGCCCAGTTCTCCTGTTGATTCGAACTTCCTCATCATGCTCCGCACACAGGGTGGACAAAGAGGACACTTCCGCAATCCTTTCGGCCGGCAATATTCTCCAAGTGCAGCTGCAGCATTACTATCGTTTGGATCTTCATCTACATCTACGTGGATACTCTGAAAATCACATTTGCCTTGCAGAGGGTTCATCGAACCACCCGCACAATTCTCCATTATTCCAATCTCGTACAGCGCGCGGAAAGAACGGACACCTATATCTTTCCATACGAGTTCTAATTTCCTTTATTTTATCGTGGTAATCGTTACTCCCTATGTAGGTCGGTGTCAACAAAATATTTTCGCATTCGAAGGAGAAAGCCGGTGATGGGAATATCGCCAGCAGATTCTGTCGCAACGAAAAACGCCTTTGTTTTAATGATGTCCACCCCCAATCATTTCAGTGACACACTCTCCCCTATTTAGCGATAATACAAAAAGTGATGATCGTCTTTGAACGTTTTCGATGTACTCAGTCAATCCTATCTGATAAAGATCCCACACGTCGAAGCACTCGTCTAAAAGAGGACGGACAAGCATAGTGTAGGCAGGCTCTTTAGTAGATCTGTTGCACCTTCTAAGTGTCCCGCCAATAAAACGCAGTCTTTGGTTAGCTTCCCCACAACATTTTCTATGTGTTAAAATTCCTAGGTATTTAGTTGAATTTACGGCCTTTAGATTTGATTCATTTATCGTGTAACCGAAGTTTAACGGATTCCTTTTAGCACTCATGGACAACACCCACACTCTTCGTTATTTAGGGCCAACTGCAAATTTTCGCACCATACAGATATCTTTCCTAAATCGTTTTGCAGTTCGTTTTGATCTTCTGATGACTTTAATAGTCAAGAAACGATTGCGTCATCTGCAAACAACCTAAGACGGCTGCTCAGATTGTCTCCCAAATCGTTTATATTGATGAGGAATAGCAAAGAGCCTGTAACACTACCTTGGGAAACGCCAAAAATCACTTAAGCTTTATTCAATGACTTTCCATTGGTTACTACGAACTGCGACCTCTCTGACAGGAAATCACGAATCCATTCACATAACTGAGACGATATTCCATAAGCACGCAATTTCACTACAAGCCGCTTATGTGGTAGTGTCAAAAGCCTTCCGGAAATCCAGAAATACGGAATCAATCTGAAGTCCCTTGTCAACTGCACTCAACACCTCATGCGAATAAAGAGCTAGCTGTATTTCACTAGAACGATATTTTCTAAACCCATGTTGACTGTGAGTCAATAGACAGTTTCCTTCGACGTAATTCATAATGTTCGAACACAATATATGTTCTAAAATCGTGCTGCATATCAACGTTAATGATATGCGCTTGTAATTTAGTGGATTACTCCTACTATCTTTCTTGAATATTGGTGTGACCTGTTCAACTTTCCAGTCTTTGGATACGGATCTTTTGTCGAGCCAACGGTTGTTTATGATGGTTAAGTATGGAGATATTGCAATAGCGTACTCTGAAAGGAACCTAATTGGTATGCAGTCTGGACCAGAAAATTTGTTTCACTACTCCGAGCATATTTACTTCTACGTTACTCATGTTGGCAGCCGTTCTTGATTCGAATTGTGGAATATTTACTTTGTCTTCTTTTGTTACGGCATTTTGGAAGGCTGCGATTAGTTACTCTGCTTTGGCAGCACTGTTTTCGATATCATCTCCTTTGCTATCGCGCAGAGACGGCATTGATTGTGTCTTGCCGCTAACATACTTCACATACGACCAGAACCTCTTTGGATTTTCTGTCAGGTTTCGTGACAAAGTTTCGTTGTGGAAACTATTCTAAGCATCTCGTACTGAAGTCCACGTTGAATTTCGAGCTTCTGTAAAATATCGCTAATCTTGGGGATTTTGCGTCTGTTTAAATTTGGCGTGTTTGTTTCGTTGTTTATGCAACAATGTTCTGACCCGTTTTATGTACCAAGGAGGATCAGCTCCGCCGTTTGTTTATTTATTTGGTATAAACCTCTCAGTTGCTGCCGATACTATTTCTTTGAATTCAAGCCACATCTGGTCTACACTTATATTGTTAATAACACGCCACCGCCAACCACGTTTAGCCTATCCTTCCGGAACACTGTTAGGTTCTTCGCAAAAATTTCGGCTGAGCTTATCTCCGGCTTTAGCCGGCTTTCAGTGCCTATAACGATGTATCATTGCTTTCTATTAGCGCTTGAAGCTCGCAGTTGCCCAACACAGCTAAGACAATTTACAACTGTTATGGTTCCTGTAGCTACGTTCTTCCTGTGCTCGGCCTCCACCCTTTGAGGCCCTTTTAGTGTTTTCCCGAGATCCTCTAACCTAAAAGACCGCCCAGCCCACGCCACACAGCTCCTGCTACCCGTGTAGCCGCCTCCTGCATATAGTGGACTCCTGACCTGTTCAGTAAAACCCAAAAACCAACCACCTTTCGGCGCAAGTCGAGGAATCTGCAGCCTACACGGTCGCAGAATTGTCTGAGCCTCTGATGCAGACCCTCCATTCGGCTCTGTATCAGAGGCCTGCAATCGGTCCTGTCGTCTATGCTGCAAATGGTCAGCTCTGCTTTCATCTGACAATCAAGACTGGCAGCCTTTACCAATTCTGTTAGATGCTCGGAACCAGAGAGAATTTCTTCTGATCCAAAGTTACACACATCTTTGGTGCCGACGTGAGCTACCATCTGCAGTTGGCTGCACGCTGTGCTCTTCATAGCATCCTGGAGGACCCCTTCCACGTCTGGAATGACTCCACCCAGTATGCACACGGAGTGCACATTGGTTTTCTTCTCCTTCTTGGCAGCCACGTCCCTGAGCGACGCCATAACGCGCCTAACGTTAGAGCATCAATAATTCCACACTCTGTGATTGTCAGGATCTTGCAGGCAGAGAGGTTTCCTCTGAAACAGGGCAGGCGACGACATCTGGCACAGTGACAGTGTCAGCCACAGACAGCACCTGGAACCTGTTTGTCAGACTAACCTGGGAGGCCTTATGTGCGGCCGCCTGGGAAGTCTTTCGACACCTGCTACGCCCTGGGGCGACCTTTCACTCCACCACTGGAGAAGGGTCAACCTCAGTGCGATCAGTAACTGTGGTAGGCACTGGCGAGGATCGATCGGAGAACTCTGAAGTGCTGGACGTCCATTGGATCCACACGGCCGACCCACAACAGTGGTGCCCATCCACTGCAGCCACAAGCTGTGTAACCGAAGCCATCACAGCCTGAAGCTGAGAGCGAAGCGCCACCAACTGGGCTCACGTCCGCACACAAGTCATAGTCCCTGTCCACACTGAAGGCCTTAGAAAACTAAACTATCCAGATACACGTACCATCGGCACTTTCTGCAGGACTCTACTGTAGACGCTGACGAAAATGCGTAAACTGTGTCTAATAAAATAGATTAATACGCAGAGATTCAAAAATCTAACTACCGAAGCACTCAGGTGAAACAAAATGATTCGCCCCTGATTTCGAACTTGTAATATGTCTCAAAATCGGTTTACTTTCCGACGCAAGTGTAAACGCGAGAAATACGGCTACTAGATGTTAAATTTACACGCAGAAACTCAAGAAACTAAACTATTGAAGCAAACAGACGATATTATAAAATTCTCTCCTGGTTAGAAACTCGTAGAAGTCACAAAATCTGTTACTTCTCTGTTGCTGCGTGTGTCCTGGCTGACTGCTGCTGCTGATAGAGCTTCACCAATAATGCCCTGCTCCTTTTGTCCAAGCTGATGTTGGCAAGTCAACAAATCACAGCGATTGGTCAGGTATGTGAGACTATGAATCACGATGACTGATCACGGCACATCATAGCTTTAAAGGCACATTTGCAGGATGAGCGTGGATATATACCAAAAACGTAGATATAAGTTCAGAATATAAATAAAGAATTACATAAGATGTTAATTAGTATAATCGGTTGTATTGGAATAATTATGCAGTTCAGTTGTCTTGCCTTGCCGATAAGTGGCACCTTTTTTGTTCTGGAAGCCGTCCTGATCGGACGCATATCTGCCATCGCTGCAGGTAATTATTTGGCACACCGCCATTATTACATGTACTGAGACGCAATCTCACTAGGCGTGGTCATAGTTGCACACAGCAACAGAATTAATTTAAGTGTCTATGTCATTTAACTTGGCATAATATTTTGTGAATACAGTGACATTATTTAATCTAATGTTTCATTTATGTTGCGATCTTCCTTGGCAAGGCTAAAGGTTCCGTGTTACAAATTATACCAAAGATCCAGTACGAACCAAAGGTTTGCAATTATTCAAACAACGAAGTCCGATAAAGAAAAATTACTCACGGTCCAATTCGCAGTGAACGGACCTTACGCAAAATGCCATGGTCAAGCCCGCAAAGATTGTATAAACTAATCACATACTGTTATGATTAATTATTATTATTTGCTTGTCCTTCGACATACTCACACCAGACAGGAAAAGCCACGACAAATCAAACCGGTGACTTCGTGTTTAGACCTTTTATTGTATTTGCTACATCTTGCTCAGTGAAGCGAACACTGTTGCCATACGAAATTAATTTCATTAATTCATTCCCAAACGTGTTTAATGATTGTTCTTGCAATACACATTACGTGTAGCATGGTGGTAACGCATAAACAGTTATCAAAAATAGAACACGACAGACAACAGGCGCAAAAAATCCTACTTGGACAGCCGACAAAACACTTTCGATGATTCCAGAGTTGACCCCAATAGTAACGATCACTCAGCAGTAACATGCCTAGTAACGGAAATTTCGTAAATAGACCGACCACTAGTCAAATAGCTAAAGACAGATTAGAGCCCATTCTTGTTCGTGACGTCATGTCAATACAAAATCAGACGACTTAATACAAAAAAAAACATTGACGAACACATGACTTTTTAAAAACGCGACATGACGAGATTGAGGCTGAATTAGGAGCACTAAAAACTTGTAATGCTACTTTGTGTGAAAGAGTACACGACAAGAGACTGTGCGGCCAAGTTTCCGAACATTACTCAACACTTTCCGAATTCAACTTACAGCAGGAAAAAACCATAAAAGGCGTAAAAGATATTCAAACTGAAGTCAATCATTTAAACACTACATGCCAAGCTGTTGACACTCAAGTGAAATGTTATCTGTCAGTTCATGACTCAGTAAAAACGCGAATTACTGTACTTGAAGGCAAAGTTAACACTATGGATAAACAACTTACAAACTGCAATTACACACTGGCAACCATTTTGCCAACATAAATAATGTCATGAATGGATTCAAAATGGTTCAGCAGCAGCGCGGTTCCGGACTGTATTGATCGGAAGAATAAATTTTTCGACCAATGCATAAAAGAAAAATTACTGACGATTGTGCGCGACACCGTAGCCGCATTTATGAAAAATAATAAACATGTCATAGCTGAGGCAGCTCAATTCAACGCACCACGGCAAAACAATTGAACGATGACATTCGACCGGAGTGTAGTAATACTAATAATCTAAGTGTTCGCTTTGGTAATGAAAACAGATATGTATTGTAATATTAGTAACTTTCGCCTAACAAACATTAATATACGCTCAATAGTACACGCCTGATGGCCTAAAGTTATCGAACAATTGTAAAGTAAAAGAAATGAACCATCGCATAGCAGCGATTCTATATCTTTGCTGTTCTTGCGCGGTGCTGTAAATCTCTATGTACATGTATCGATTAATGATATAAAAAATAATTCTGTTGTTTCAAGACAAATAAGGCATTTGGCGCCTCACCCTTTTTACTGTTTGTATTCCACGAAAGGCGAACGCGCACTTGCTGCGTTCCGCAACGGTATTTTATATTTCATGTGAAAATATTGAGTGAATATGCTGTTATTTTTTCCAATCAGAAAACATGTAGTTTCTTGGAACTGATTACGAACAGACAGCATCAAGAGGACACTTGACTGTCATGTATGAAGTATTTAACCACAATGGTCATCTATTGTAATTTAATATGAAAGGATACGTAGCATTAAAAAAACTGTGTTAAAGATAAGTGTGCTTATTTTAGTAAATTAACCTTGATGATTTCCATCTCCTCATTTAATCAATTGGTAATTACTTTTTTTTTAGTTCATCACCAGAAATTACGATCACGCTGACGGGCCGAACGCAGCATGAGGCAGAAGGAACATTATTGTTTTCCTATTATTTCTGAACCAATTATTTTAATGGTGTACTGTTTCATTTCTTTTGAAGTCTATAAATCCTCTGGTGCCTTAGTGTCGTTCCGGGTATGACTACATCGCGAATATAAAAATACATAGAAATGTAAATGTTTCTCTTATTCAGGTAGTTAGTGCTCAACGCCCCGGGAGTAGACAACATTCCATTAGAACTTCTGACGGCCTTGGGAGAGCCAGTCCAGACAAAACTCTGCCATCTGGTGAGCAAGATGTATGAGACAGGCGAAATACCCTCAGACTTAAAGAAGAATATAATAATTGCAATCCCAAAGAAAGGAGATGTGGGAAGATGTGAAAATTACCGAACTATCAGTTTTATAAACCACAGCTGCAAAATACTAACGCGAATTCTTTACAGACGAATGGAAAAACTAGTAGAAGCCGACCTTGGGGAAGATCAGTTTCGATTCCGCAGAAATGTTGGAACACGTGAGGCAATACTTGCCCTACGACTTATCTTAGAAGAAAGATTAAGGAAAGACAAACCTACGTTTCTAGCATTTGTAGACTTAGAGAAAGCTTTTGACAATGTTGACTGGAATATACTCTTTCAAATTCTAAAGGTGGCAGTGGTAAAATACAGGGAGCGAATGGCTACTTACAATTTGTACAGAAACCAGATGGCAGTCATAAGAGTCCAGGGGCACGAAAGGGAAGCAGCGGTTGGGAAGGGAGTGAGACAGGGTTGTAGCCTCTCCCCGTTGTTATTCAGTCTGTATATTGAGCAAGCAGTATAGGAAACAAAAGAAAAGTTCAGAGTAGGTATTAAAATCCATGGAGAAGAAGTAAAAACTTTGAGGTTCGCCGATGACATTGCAATTCTGTCAGAGACGGCAAAGGACTTGGACGAGCTGTTGAAGGAAATGGACAGTGTCTTGAAAGGAGGACATAAGATGAACATCAACAAGAGCAAAACGAGGATAATGGAATGTAGTCTAATTAAGTCTGGTAATGCTGAGGGAATTAGATTAGGAAATGAGACACTTAAAATAGTAAAGGAGTTTTTCTATTTGGGGAGCAAAATAACTGATGATGGTCGAAGTAGAGAAGATATAAAATGTAGACTGGCAATAGCAAGGAAAGTATTTCTGAAGAAGAGAAATTTCTTAACATCGAGTATAGATTTAAGTGTCAGGAAGTCCTTTCTGAAAGTATTTGTATGGAGTGTAGCCATGTATGGAAGTGAAACATGAACGATAAATAGTTTGGACAAGAAGACAAATAGAAGCTTTCGAAATGTGGTGCTACAGAAGAATGCTGAAGATTAGATGGGTAGACTAAATGACTAAAGAGAAGGTACTGAATAAAATTGGAGGGAAGAGAAATTTGTGGCACAACTTGACTAGAAGAAGGGATCGGTTTGTAGGACATGTTCTGACGCATGAAGGGATCACCAATTTAGTATTGGAGGACAGCGTGGAGGGTAAAAATCGTAGAGGGAGACCAAGAGATGAATACACCAAGCAGATTCAGAAGGATGTAGGTTGCAGTAGGTACTGGGAGATGAAGAAGCTTGCACAGGATAGAGCAGCATGGAGAGCTGCATCAAACCAGTCTCAGGACTGAAGACCACAACAACAACAACAATGCTCAACGTATGTTATTACAATAGTGTAATCAATCCCTGATTCTGTTGCCAAGTGGCCCACCAAAATATTCACTTTTTCGACGTTTAAAAAAAAAACAATTGTTTTTCTTTTTTGCTCCTCAAGAGCAACGCTACACTTGGCGCCCGGTCAGGGACTTGATTACAAAATCATTTCATGTATGTGTTTAAAATATTTCACTGCTTGTTCTAACAATTGTTTCATTTTTTCACGTGGATGCAAATCAACCGAGAAAGAGAAGTGGGAAAACCTTTTAATTCATTCAGAAGAACGATTGATGAAATTACCAAAAAACGCGAGTATCCAGCCGCATCGCCAGCAAGACAGCCATATTAAGTGAAATTTTCATAAGCAGTAGCCAAGCATTCGTAGTGACGTTGCATCTTTCGAGTTGATCAGAACGTAAACCTGTCTTTCCTTGCCTAGAAACAGCTTTATTTCAATTTGTCCATAGTCCATTCTTATGTACTTAAATTCAATGAAAGTGTACCATTGTTGTCAGTGCATCAAAAAATTTTTACAATGTGGCGGATAATTACGCTCAAAACTGGTAAAATCGTGTGATATTTCATTTGTCTGTAATTAGTTGGAACCATCTTGTCTTCCTGGCGCACGTGAACGTCAGTTGTTACCCAGAGTTAAAATTTCATCTTAGGTCCCAGTAAGCCATAGCACTACGTCACAGACAAACGACTGACGGCAGTCACAAACAGTATCTGTAGCATTTTGACGTTTGACAAATAATTCATGAACATGGCCGACAGTAAATAGCGGACACAGACAAAAGCAGATGACAGCGGTGATGAGAATGGACCTCACTATCCATTACGATCACACGCGATAGGTACACGTGCGTAGACAGATGCAGCTTCGACCGAAGTTTTATAAGCTGGTCCTAGTCTGCAAACTATTCCCGTTTTTGAAAAAAATGACTTGGCCCCAATGATCGAAGCAATAATGGAACGCAAGTTCGAAATTCAAAGACAGAGAGATGTGCAAAGAAAGGAACGTGAAAAGCAAGAAAAACTAGATGAAAAGGCCCGCGAAGAAAAAGGGAAGGCCGAAAGAAGGCATAATAAAGATCAGGTCCTTACAAATCTGTGCAATTCAGTAAAAGCAGACATAAATTCAGTAAAAACAGATCTGCAAACGTAGATAAATGATCTAAATACACGGTTAAATTCGGTAAAGGCCGAACTAAAGGCAGACATAACAGCTGATTTAAATACCCTGTTGGATGATGTCCAAAACCAAATCAGTAGTCAGATCACGACCATGAGGTTACAAATTGACACACAAGTAGAGTCAAAAATGGAGGATATCTCAAAACTGTTAGATGAAAAAATCAAAGCAGCCAAGGGAGAGGTAATTCCAAAAGTGATGGAATATCATCAACAAGCTGCGATCTTAAAAGAAGATTATAATGCAATCTCTGATGAGGTCAAGGGCGTTAAAACCACAGTAGACACGATCGAGAATGTTGTTGATCTTTCCAAACAGATTTAGACTATTAATGTAGAGGATCAAATAAAGAATACTGTTAAGGCACATGCTGAAGCATTGTCCGACCACTAGCAACAGTGGATTAAAAAGAAAGACTGATTCATAGAAAACAAAGTCAAGAACGAACTCAGGGAAACTGTCAAAAACGTGACTTTTGCAATATTGGCAGCCCCTGGAAAAACAGGAGACACGGTGATGTCAGAATTAGGCCAGATAAGACGAACGTTAGCTAAAGATTTACCTGAATGGCGTCAACAGACGGTTGATGAAGTTCGTACACTAAAATGTCAAGTTGAAAATTCCCCACATCCCGTGTCAGGAGAGTGGAACAATTCACGATGTAATGAACAACAGCAGATACATTACCGTTCACCAATTGATAACGCTCAAACTCATAGCTCTATAGAAGCACAATTTAACCAACCAGCCCACCCAATTCTGTCAGTTTGATGCACGAGGAAAGCGTGATCAAACATCCCGTTTTTCCGACCTTTCACCCACAGAAAAGAGAAATTCATCCTATAGTATTATTCCGAAATTTTTCAGGATTTTTTCCGAATAATGGAGTGACCGCCAGCGAATTCAATGCGTTACTGGATTTATAGTAGGCGATGCTGCCCTATGGGGAACCGAAATGGTCGACTCTTGTAAAAGTCACAAAGAGTCTGAACAGACGTTTTTAGCTAAATTCTAGAGTTCTGGTGTGCAGCAGCGCGTGAGAAAAGAGGTTTATGTTTAACAGTAAGCGCGGTAGTCTGAGGAGATATTCTGAAAAGTATTGAGCGAAAATCAAGTTCTGGGATTCGCCGATCACCGCCAAAGACGTTATTCTTGTTGTTGTCATCTTCAGTCATGAGACTGCTTTGATGCAGCTCTCCATGCTACTCTATCCTGTGCAAGCTTCTTCATCTAAGAGTACTTACTGCAACCTACATCCTTCTGAATCTGCTTAGTGTATTCATCTCTTGGTCTCCCTCTACGATTATTACCCCCCCCCCCCCCCCCACACACACACACGGCCCTCCAATGCTAAATTTGTGATCCCTTGATGCCTCAGAACATGTACTGCCAACCGATCCCTTCTTCTTGTCAAGTTGTGCAACAAACTCCTCTTCTCCCCAGTTCTATTCAATACCTCCTCATTAGTTATGTGATCTACCCATCTAACCTTCAGCATTCTTCTGTAACAACACATTTCAAAAACTTCTAATCTCTTCTTGTCCAAACTATTTATCGTCCATGTTTCACTTCCATACATGGCTACACTCCATACAAGTACTTACAGAAACGACTTCCATCGTCTCTACTTCGACCATCATCAGTTATTTTGCTCCCCAAATAGTAAACTCCCTTACTACTTTAAGTGTCTCATTTCCTAATCTAATTCCCTCGGCATCACCCGACTTAATACCACCACATTCCATTATCCTCGTTTTGCTTTTGTTGATGTTCATCTTATATCTTCCTTTCAAGACACTGTCCATTCCATTCAACTGCTCTTCCAAGTCCTATGCTGTCTCTGACAAAATTACAATGTCATCGGCGAACCTCAAAGTTTTTATTTCTTCTCCATGGATTTTAATAACTACTCCGAATTTTTCTTTTGTTTCCTATACTGCTTGCTCAATATACAGACTGAATAACATCGGGGAGAGACTACAACCCTGTCTTACTCCCTTCCCAACAACTGCTTCCCTTTCTTGTCCCTCGACTCTTATAACTGCCATCTGGTTTCTGTACAAATTGTAAATAGCCTATCGCTCCCTGCATTTTACCCCTGCCACCTTTAGAATTTGAAAGAGAGTATTCCAGTCAACATTGTCAAAAGCTTTCTCTAAGTACACAAATGCTAGAAATTTAGGTTCGCCTTTCCTTAATCTTTCTTCTAAGATAAGTCGTAGTGTCAGTATTGTCTCACGTGTTCCAACATTTCTGCGGAATCGAAACTGATCTTCCCCGAGATCGGCTTCTACCAGTTTTTCGATTTGCCTGTAAAGTATTCGTGTTAGCTTTTTGCGACTGTGACTTATAAAACTGATAGTTCGGTAATTTTCACATTTGTCAACATCTGCTTTCTTTGGGACTGGGATTATTATATTCTTCTTGAAGTCTGAGGGTATTTCGCCTGTTTCATACATCTTGCTCACCCGATGGTAGAGTTTTGTCAGAACTGGCTCTCCCAAGGCTGTCAGTAGTTCTAATGGAATGTTGTCTACTCCCGGGGCCTTGTTTCGACTCAGGTCTTACAGTGCTGTGTCAAACTCTTCACGCAGTATCGTATCTCCCATTTGATCTTCATCTACCTCCTCTTCCATTTCCATAATATTGTCTTCAAGTACATCGCCCTTGTATAGACCCTCTATATACTCCTTCCACCTTTCTGCTTTCCCATCTTTGCTTAGAACTGGGTTTCCATCTAAGCTCTTGATATTCATACAAGTGGCTCTCTTTTCTCCAAAGGTCTCTTTAGTTTTCCTGTAGGCAGTATCTATCTTACCCCTAGTGAGATAAGCCTCTACATCCTTACATTTGTCATCTAGCCATCCCTGGTTAGCCATTTTGCACTTCGTATCGATCACATTTTTGAGACGTTTGTATTCCCTTTTGCCTGCCTCATTTACTGCGTTTTTATATTTTTCCCTTTCATCAATTAAAACCAATATTTCTTCTGTTACCCAAGGATTTCTCTAGCCCTCGTCTTTTTACCTACTTGATCCTCTGCTGCCTTCACTACTTCATCCCTCAGAGCTACCCATTCTTCTTCTACTGTATTTCTTTCTCCCATTCCTGTCAATTGTTCCCTTGTGCTCTCCCTGAAACTCTGCACAACCTCTGGTTTAGTCAGTTTATCCAGGTCCCATCTCCTTAAATTCCCACCTTTTTGCAGTTTCTTCAGTGTTAATCTACAGTTCATAACCAGTAGATTGTGGTCAGGGTCCACATCTGCTCCTGGAAATGTCTTACAATTTAAAACCCGGTTCCGAGATCTCTGTCTTACCATTATATAATCTATCTGATACCTTCTAGTATCTCCAGGATTCTTCCATGTATACTGTGGTGTCACCGCCAGACACCACACTTGCTAGGTGGTAGCCTTTAAATCAGCCGCGGTACGTTAGTATACGTCGGACCCGCGTGTCGCCACTATCCTCGATTGCAGACCAAGCGCCGCCACACGGCAGGTCTAGAGAGACTTCCTAGCACTCGCCCCAGTTGTACAACCCACTTTGCTAGCGACGGTTCACTGACAAAATACGCTCTCATTTGCCGAGACGTTAGTTTAGCATAGCCTTCAGCTACGTCATTTGCTACGACCTAGCAAGGTGCTATTATCAGTTACTAATGGTTTTGAATCATGTACCGTCAAAACCGACGTTCATCATTAATGGATTAAAGTTACGTCCGTTTTTCTAAATTCTTATTTCCTGTTCATGTTCCAGACCTCAGGCCAGCCTGCGTGAGCTAAAACGCGTGCATTTCGGCCTCCTTTAGTAAAACGGTGTTGGCTCTCCTGCCAACCACAACATTGGCGACGAGGCAAAATTGCGTTCTTATCGATATTGCCCTGATTTACTTGTGTAATGGCTTCGCCACAATCTCCAGATGTACTGTCCGAAATTTATGGCTTACGCAGCAGACGCAGGCGTTACTGGATGCCCTTGGACAGCTCGTCCAGGGTCAACGTGCGATGCAAAACGATGCGGCAGCAGCCGCTCCACCGCTAACGCAGCCACAACACGCAGTTGCACCAACTTTTCGACCTTTTAATGCTGCACTGGAAAGCTGGACAGAGTGGTCACGCCAATGTGGATTCCATCTCGCCGCCTACAGAATTCAAGGTAACGAGCGGCAGCCTTTTCTCCTTTCATCCGTCGGGGTTCAAACGTACCGTGTGATAGTCAAATTATTTCCCCGACGCGACGTAGCAACTCTGTCCTATGAAGAAATTTTGTTTGTATTAGATGCATATTTCAAAGAATCAGTCAATGTAGTTGCGAAACGCTATACCTTCTTTCGTACAAAGCGTATGGCAGGTCAGACTCATCGGGAGTGGGTTGCAACCTTGCAAGGCCTTACTAGGGATTGTGTTTTTGAGTGGCAATGTGGACTTCCTTATTCAGATACTATGGTACGTTATGCAATTGCACAGAACGTTTCTGATGTTCGTATAAGGAGACAGATTTTGAAACTAGTCAATCCCTCCCTTCAACAAGTGATGGATATATTGGATCGGCAGGACACACTTGACTTTGCTCAGGAATCATTGGAAACTTCGCCAGCAGTGTGTCAGGTTAACCGGCCCGCCGGGCGCTCTCAGCCACGTGTGCCGCGCCGGCAAGAAAATGCAGTGCTAAAATCATGCCCGCAGTGCGCTACTAGACATTCGCGTGAGGACTGCCCGTCACGCCAAGCTATTTGCTTTTTCTGCAATAAAAAAGGACATGTTCAGAGTGTTTGCCAGAAAAAGCTCAGATCGGAAACTCACAACCATTCCAGGCCCTTTGCTTCGCGCCGGATTCGTGAAACTTCGCCCATGGAAACTCATGTGGTTCATTCCACTCTCTCTAACAGTGACTGTGTTCATCCCACAAATAGTGTGCGTCGACATCGCCGGAAGTCCCGTCAAGTCGTAAGTGATTATGTACCAGTGTCCGTTCACGTTGCACGAGACAGTCGCTCTTGTCGTCAGCAGGACAATAACTTTTTGTAGACTTGGACATTAACGGCAAAGTGATACCATTCCAGCTCGATACCGGAGCTGCAGTTTCACTGATCAATTAAGACACTTACAAACTGCTGGGCACACCTCCGTTGCGTGCCGCAAATGTTAAGTAGTTATTCAGGTCAAGATATCCCTGTGTTAGGACAGTGCAGCCTTCTTGCAACTTACAAAGGACAATCAAAACTTGTGTCATTTTACGTCCTTCTTTCTTCTTCTGCAGTGAACATGTTTGGTTTCGATTTATTTCAGTTGTTTAACTTGTCTATAGTAAGTCCGGTCCTATCAGTGAACCAGACTGTGCCTTCCGACAGTGTTTCTCGTCTATGTGAAGAATTTGCAGACATTTTTGCATCGGGCCTTGGTTGCACTAAGAACTATAAAGCACATTTCGAACTGAAAGTAAACGCGCAACCGAAATTTTTGAGAGCGCGCAATGTTCCCCACGCATTGCGTGATGAGGTCGCAAAAACATTACACGACTTGGAATCACGAGGTGTAATTGAACGTGTGCAGGCTTCTCTCTGGGCATCACCCTTAGTAATTTTGCCAAAACCATTGGGAAAATTGAGACTTTGTGTGGACTTCAAGGCAACAGTGACTCCACAACTAGTGATTGCAACTTTTCTTCTACCCCGCCCGGAAGATCTTTTTGACAAACTGTGCCTGGGTAAATATTTTTCGAAGTTGGACCTCGCATATGCATACTTGCAAATAGCGGTGGACAAAGAATCCCAGAACGTTTTGGTGGTTAACACGCATCTTGGTTTGTATCGATTCAAAAGACTGCCATTCGGATGTGCATCCGCCCCTGCATTGTTTCAGCAATATCTACAAACTGTTTGTGCGTCGGTCCCTACTGCAGCAAATTATCTGGCAATATTGTGATCTCCGGAAAGACGTAAGAACATTTGGCCAATCTCAGAACATTATTTCAGGTCTTGCGACAAAATAGTCTTCGCTTGCGGAAGGACAAATGTGTGTTTTTTGCTCATGATTTGCCATACCTGGGACATGTACTCAACGCCCAAGGCATACACTCCAGTCCCATACACCTTCGTGCCATACAAGACTTGCCTTCGCCGCAGAATTTGAAGCAGCTACAGAGTGTGCTGGAAAAAATAAATTACTATAACAGATATGTGCTACATGCCTCTTCCATTTCAGCTCCGCTTCATCGCTTACGTCGTACAGGAGTTCCGTTCGTCTGGACGACGGAATGCGAACGCGCCTTTCGCCAGTTGAAATCGGCGTTGCTTTCCAATACTTGCCTTACGACATTCGATCCCCAGAAGCCCCTTCTGTTGATGGTGGATGCCTCGGATTTCGGGATCGGTGCAGTGCTTGCACACAAAGGTGGATCGCACGATCGCCCTTTTGGCTTTGCATCCAAATTGCTCTCGTCGGCGCAAAGAAACTATTTACAGATCGAGAAAGAAGCATTGGCTCTCGTATTTGGTGTTAAAGTTTCATGACTTCTTGTATGGTCGTCATTTCACCACCATCACAGACCACAAACCTTTGACATCGCTTTTTCATCCGTACAGCGCAGAAATTCATTCGCTGGTCTATTTTCCTCTCGCAGTACTGCTACGATATCTTGTATCGGTCCACTGCTAAGCACGGAAACGCCAATGTGTTGTCCAGTTTGCCTGTTGGTGAGGATAGGGCATTCGATTCATCCGAACTTGCTTGCATGTTCATTGATGCGGAAACCAATGACGTGGTCGGATCGTTTCCGATTGATTTTCGTCGTGTAGCTACAGCCACAGCTGCCGACCCTATCCTTGCTACCGTTCTGCGTTTTTTTTGTTACGCAAAGGCCCTTGTCAAGGTCACGGATCGGAGACCCGTTGGTTCGCCGATTTTTTGCTCACAAGGAGAGACTTTTGTTCGACGTGGTGTTTTGCTGTTGCGTTCTGATAATGATCAATCCAGGATCGTGGTACCACGTTCGTTACAGTCCTCTGTCGTACAGCTTCTCCACCAAGGACATTGGGGTATAGTGAGAACGAAACAACTTGCTCGTCAGCACTGTACTTGGTTCGGATTCGATGCCGCGATTACGAATATGTGCTCTTCTTGCATGGTGTGTGCCGAACAACAATCAGCACCACTGCGGAAATTCTTTGCATGGCCAAAAGCCACTTCCCCTTGGCAACGCTTACACATCGATTTTGCTGGTCCATTCTGGAATGCTCGATGGTTGGTAGTGATGGATTTATTCAGTAATTTTCCTTTTGTTGTCCGGATGTCTTCCACGACATCGTCTGCCACCATCCAAGCGTTGTCTGCAATCTTTTGCAGTGAAGGTATTTTACAGGCAATTGTTTCCGAAAATGGCCCACAAGTCATGTCCGCAGAATTTCAGTCATTCTGCAAGGCCAATGGCATTCAACATCTGACGTCCGCGCCGTTTTAGCCACAGTCAGACGGTGCCGCTGAACGATTGGTCAGGACTTTCAAGTCACAGATGTTAAAGTTGAAAGAGTCGTATTCTCTGGAGGATGCTTTATTGCTGTTTTTGTCCTCGTATCGCTCTCAGCCCCGAGATGATCGCTCGCCGGCTGAGTTGCTCCACTGTCGCCCTCATCGAACCTTGATGCCTTTGCTACATCCGCCGCATCAGGTTCCTGTGCAGCGGCAGGCACCTGCTTTTACCCCGGGCGACGTTGTCTACTACCGCCACTATCGAGGTTCACGGCGTTGGCTCGAAGGGCGCATTCTTCTCTGCCTCGGACGCGCTATGTAACTGGTTTTGGGGGCCTCCGGTGAGGTGCCCCGCCATCTCACTCAGCTGCGCCTCTGTCGTCGCACGGGATTCGCCGCTCGCCGTCTGCTTTCAGCGTCAGTGCCGTCTGGTCAGCGCCCCGGTGACCCATCTACTGGCTCACCTCAGCCCCAGGTGTTACGACCCTGCCTTCCATTTTGCCCCACGGCGACACGCCGCCGCCGCCGCCGCCGCCGCCGCCTGATCTCCCGCCGGCGATGCCCGCAGTGGACGCGTCGCTGCAGCCGCCGGGAGCCTCCCTGGGTCACGCGCCGCCGATCCTCCCCGTGACCAGTTGTCCTCAGACATGGAACTCTTGCCCGCTCCGGACCATATGTCGTCTTCCCCCGTCGGGTGCCCCGGCCCGATGGAGGTCGACCCTTCAGCCCCTCCTGTCTCTCTAAGGGCGCACATGTTGGCGGGCACCCTGGAGCAGGTTTTCAGGCGTTTCCTAGCTCCCCGCGGTCCGAATGGCAGGGTGCGGGTGGCGCAGCCTCGCCTCGTCGCATACGTCAACATGGGGTCCTCCCCACGGCGGGCAGAGCCTTATAATACAACCGTACGCCGATTTGCGGGGGAGAAATGTGGTGTCACCGCCAGACACCACACTTGCTAGGTGGTAGCCTTTAAATCGGCCGCGGTACTTTAGTATACATCGGACCCGCGTGTCGCCACTATCAGTGATTGCAGACCGAGCGCCGCCACACGGCAGGTCTATAGAGACTTCCTAACACTCGCCCCAGTAGTACAACCGACTTTGCTAGCGAGGGTTTACTGACAAAATATGTTCTCATTTGCCGAGACGATAGTTTAGCATAGCCTTCAGCTACGTCATTTTCTACGACCTATCAAGGCGCCAATATCAGTTACTAATGATATTGAATCATGTACCGCCAAAACCGACGTTCATCATTAATGGATTAAAGTTAAGTATTCCACCAGCTACGTCCGTTTTTCTAAATTCTAATTTCCTTGTCATGTTCCAGACCTCACGCCAGCCTGCGTGAGCTAAAACGCGTGCATTTCGGCCTCCTTTAGTAAAACGGTGTTGGCTCTCCTGCCAACCACAACATATACAACCTCATTTTATGATTATTGTGATTCTAAAAACTAAGCTACCGATTGCGATCAGAGAAAAGTTAGTAAACGTGTCTGAGGACGATACGGACACCTTCCTATCTGTGTTAGACTCATTAGATCTGATTTAGAGGACGCTAGAGTTGATGTTGGCAACGCCCACTTCAGTGCAGGCTCCCAGCACAATACAGAATACGCAGGCGACGATGGTGGCCGAGCGAAAGCGCGTCACAGCGACAGCCAGTACCAACCACAAAACGGTTTCAAAAATAAACACACTACGTACTCCAACAGTAAATACAAAAATAAGTACAATAACGTCCAGAGATACAATCCAACATATAATTCGTCACCACATCAGTACGGAAATGCACATTATAAAACACAGCCCCAGCAATATGGAAAAACGCAACCAATCAACGGTAATCATCAAAACTATCAGTCTTACGATTCAAATCGTCAGTGGAAAGGAAATAAATGGCATAATCAACGTGGAGACCAACGCACACCTTTCAGTAACGGTTACGACAAACACAAGCCACAGCAAAATATTTTTCAGCCACAAAATATACACTTCACGCAACAAGCGAACTGACCTTCGGTAAGTCTGAAGCCTAAACGCCCACATAATACGCAAATTTATTATGCCCAAGAGAATACGCAAGGACAACAAGATCCATTTCCACCCGAGTTCGTACCACAAAATCAACACCAATTCGAGATAGAAGAAACTTTAAGATATATAAATCATCAGGAAAGTAAGCGTTGAGCGGAAAATTAAAAGCAGCACCTTTGAGCCTCCTAGAGGATGCTGCACGTTTGAACCCTGTCCATTAGTCCACACCAAATTAAAGCAATTAGGTATGAGAAAGAGACAAACTTACGGGATGATCTAGTAGCAGACACTGAGACGAAAGACAATGATGGCGCATGGGACGAACAAGTTCAAGCTTCCATAAGAGTATCAACTGCCAGCATACCAGTAACAGCCATGGTAGAAACAGGAGCTAATATAAATGTCTTATCTTTATGTTTATGTTTATTTAAGCAAATATCGTTTGTATGCAAATTTTTATCACTTCCAATTCAAGGTTGCACCGTTTCGGGAGCAATTGGTCCTCTAACACAACGTGTAAATCTTCAGACTCAGCTTCAAATCCAGAAGAGTCTATTTAAGTAACATGCATTTTTCTTATTGTTAAAAATCTATCAGTGCCATGTATCCTGAGTATGGAATTCTTGATACAGACGAAAGCTAAAATTAACATCGAGTGTGGAATCTGTACTCTAGTAGCGGGTGAGCAACAAGTAACAGTAAATTTGTTAAGAAGTAAGGTGAAGACAAACTTTGGTGTGTTTCAAATAGCAGTACGGCCATGGACTAAAACACAACAGTAGTCAGACAGAAAGTGTTAATGACGATGAGTATTAAGACCTAATTCCCGGTCAGAATGAATTATACGGTAAAGCTAGTGAGTCCACTGAATTATCTAAACAACAGAAGAATGAGCTTTACAATTTGTTAAGAGATTAGGTTCAAGTATTTTCTAAGAACCACTGAATTATCTAAATAACAGAAGAATTATCTTTACAATTTGTTAACAGATTAAGTTAAAGTATTTTCTGAGAAACGTGGACCAATAAAAGGCTTTGAATATCGAATGGTTGTCCTGCCCCATTCACCCTACTGTAGAACATGCTATTCCATTCCATATGCAGGGCGCGAAGCTATCAAGTGCGAGATGTTACGCTGGAATGTGATAGAAGTATCTCATTCACTTTATTAGAGTACTTCATCGTCTGTACTAAAATCAGATGGTAGCGTAAGGCTAGTCCTAGATGCAAGATTAATCAATAATCATAATAACGAGACCTGAGGCTCGAAGTGCATCTGCAGAAGTTTCATGGAGTTAAGTATTTGAGCACCCTCGACTTGAAAAGTAGTTACTGGCAAGTAAAACTTGCGCAGCAGGAGTCTAGGAAGTACACTGCGTTTATATTTGCAGATAGATCCTACCATTTCAAAGTTGAACCGTTTGGACTAAATATGAGTCCCGGAATTTTTATTTCAGCCCTTGACTATGTACTAGGTCCTGAACTTTTAGATGAGGTAACGGTCTATGTGGATGACGTTCTTGTAGCATAGAAAAATTGGGAAGATCATGTGGCCCTTCTGCAAAAGGTATTTCAACGATTCAGAGAGTATGGTGTTACAGCAAATCTTAAGAAATCCAAGTTTGGAGAAAGTGAAATTAAATTTTTACGACACATCATCAGCCCTGAAGGAATTAAACCTGGCCCGGAAAAATTGTCTGCTATAAAAAAAACTTTCCAACCCCTGTTACAAAAAGGCAACTGGCAGGATTTATCGGTCTTACGTCAGTCTTCAGACGTTTTGTTCCCAATCAGCTATTGAACAACCCCGCTCTTCACAACCTTTTGAAAAAGAATTCACATTGGAATTGGACGCCGGAGTGCCAAGACGCATTTCAGAAAACTAAAGGCAGTTTGGTTAACAGTAACATTCTCCATCATCCTCAGATGGATAAGAAATTTTGCATTACTTCAGACGCTTCATTTGTGAGCATCGGCGCTTGTCTTTTCCAGATTCAATTAGTAGATGGACTCGTGCAAATCCAAGTGATTAGCTTTGCGAGTCGAGTGTTATCTGAGTGTGAAAAGTCTTATTCGGTTACGGAGTTGGAGGCACTCGCAGTGGTATGGGCTTTTAGGCAATTGAACTTTTATATCTATGGAAGAAAAATTAAAGTCTATTCAGACCATCAAGCCTTATCATTTCTCCTTACATGCAAGTTGCAACATCCCCGTCGTACTCGATGGTGCTTATTCCTGCAGGAACATGACTCTGACATTGTATATATAAAAGGTAAAGATAATGTTATAGCAGACGCACTTTCTCGCTCAACTGAGGGCTTACCAGAAACCAGTAAACTGGTGGAACAAATGTCTAATTACAAAATTTTGTTAATCAAAGATCCAATTCACAGAAAGTATTTTCTTCAGTTATGTAGGCAGATTCAGATTCTTCAAAATACAGATCCAAGATGGAAAAAGGTTAAACAAATTCTTCACGAAAATCCAGCTCACAAGTTGTCAAAGTTTTATAAAGTTCATACCCAAGGGCTATTTCATAAGACGTCGGATTCATCTGAACGATGGTGTGTGTGCAGCCCTCGAAATTTCATCGAACATCATCTGTGGCACACCCACATTTCATGGGGCCACTACGGACCAGAGAAATGCCAAAGAAAAATCTCGACTTATTGTTATGTTCCGAATCTACATCAGAGAATCCATCAATTATTGAGAAACTGTGTCATCTGTCAAAAGGCAAAATCCTTAAACATTTCCACTTCAATCCCACTAAATCCAATAACTGCTGAAAGGCCAAACCAGCTTCTTAGTATTGATTTGGCAGGTGCACTACCCACCGGTAGGGGAGGCGCTAAATACTTAGTAGCAATCCTGGACAATTTTTCTAAGCACATAAGACTGTACGCAGTGAAATCATTTTGTGCAAATCCGATAATTTGTCGCAGTGAAAATGATTATTTTCCACGATTCGGAGTTCCTGAATCAATCTTGTCCGATAATGCTTCAAATTTCACATCACGCCAGTGGCGTGCATTTCTTGCTCGCCATGGAATCAAACAAATTTTGATGTCCCGGTTTCGACCGCAATCGAATACGACAGGAAGAATCTTCAAAGAATTTAACAGATTTATAAGGACGTACATTCCGAATAAGCAATCTTAAGTGGGTAGACTTCGTAACACTTATCGAACAGATTGTAAACCACCTTCCTCATCTGTCGACCGGATTCACGCCACATGAGTTAATGTCAAGATCAAAAGAAAGGAATGAGTGGATAGACCCCCTTCCAAAGTTACAAGACAATGAATTGGACCTATATGCAAAAATAAGGCAAGCTCTCATATCATTAACAACGTATGCTAACCTCCGAAAAAAGGCATTTGATAAGAAGGTAAACAGAGTTATCGATTTCAAAGAAGGAGAAAAGGTATTAGTCAGGACTCACTTTAAACCATCCCTGTTGTTAACGAAGAATCACAAGTGGCAACACATTTATGAAGGTCCCTTTATGATAATGAGGAAACCACACATCGGTAGCTATTTATCTGACCATGCCACGAATAAAATCAAAGGATTGTTCCACCATCATGATTTAATAAAATTTTATAACGTCAGGAACTAAGTTAATTTAAGCTGTAAGAAAATTCTAAGGTATTGGAGATCAGGATTAACCAATGAGTGACAAGAACTGAACTGAACTGAACTGACTACGGACGTTAACCGGTGCTAAAAGGAAACCTTGTGTATTAAAACAACGTGTCTGGAAAATAAAATACAGAATAAGTTGTAGACAAGTATTTATATGAAGAATCTTTATGTAAACAGGAGGACATGTCCTAGAGGCGATTTCCAATTTTAGTTATAAGTTGGTATGTAAGAAAAATGATGTACTCGAGAGGTATTAATTATCCCCAAGGTACTAAAACGAGGAAAGAGGAAGGAGCGAATAATGCACTTCTCTCGCTAAATGGTAAATACAAAAATGATGATTATGTGCTCTTAGTATTAGTAAGTGAAATTTAATCGAGGACAAATTAATGACCTGTTTTGGAAGAAAATACCTAACGTCCAGACAATGGAGGAAAGTAGTGTGAAAACATTCTATTCCATGAGGTAATTCCCTAATTTCAAATGTAAAGTAAATAAGGCACCGCCTATTAGCGCAAAACAGTCGGTAGATTTAACTTGTAAGTTCCAGCACAGTGCTGTGCCAGCGATAATATAACATCTCTTTGAAGTTAACAGATACCTAGGATTAAGCATGAACAGATTGATAACGCAGTGCAATTGTCCTAAAAAGACCTGACGTTACCCTTAAGTAAAAGCGTGATGGAATAAAAAGGAAGTTTATTACATAACGCAAAGTAAGATGAGTCCAGACTATAAACAAGCTGAGTAAAAGAACATATGAGTAACATGGTTTATTATGCAAATTTACGGTACTATAGAGCATTAGCAATACTACAAATTCACAAGCTAGCGGCAAATAGAATAAGAATCTCGCCCAAGTTTCACAGATCGCCACAGCAGCAAACAACAACACTCTAGTGAGAGGCTTATATAAACAAATGATAATTAATACCCAAATGCGTAATGCATAAACTTGACTTAGTCTAAGAAATGAACAAAGAGCAGTAAGCAAGCTGCAGCATGATACATATTAGATATACATGCTTGAAGTGATAGATTTTATTTTAAGTGCGCACTGTAATATTTGTTTTCTCTGTGATTATGTGATTAATGCATCCCTTTCCTGAGCGCAAATCCTTTAAGACCCTTGATCCTATCCACTCCCCACCCAGAGGAATTTAATTCAACATTCATTGAATGCCAGCGACGTATTCAAGCTCTCCGGGAAGACGTGAACGGATACGGCCGAGTCCTCGCGCCGAAAATTTTACGCGCTTTTCCGGATGACATATGCTGCCGCTGGATAATTCACGCCAAGCGTACGGGAATATCCGACAGGGACATTTTGCAACTGATGGAGTTTCTGGACGAGGAAGTCGACGGGGCGCTTACCAAGCAGAAGATACGCGGTGAATTTTCCAGTGCTTCTAGTAACCTTCCCACAGCGTCCACACTACACGTACACGCGAAATCTAAAAGATTGACTCCGAAGGATACCAGAGTAAAGGAACAAATTCCTCGTCTTTTGCGAATCTTGCGGTCATTGGGCGCAAGACTGTAGGAAGATCGTACGCGTTAATGATCGAATAGATAAATTGAAACTAGCAAACAGATGCTTTCTTTGTCTTCAACGTCGGCACGAAGTGTCAAATTGCAAAAAGAAAGAAAAGGGCTCGGTGTGTTAACTGTAAAAGACTGCATCATAAGTCCATTTGTGAGGAAAGAAAGGATATTAGGAGTCCTGCGGGTCAGACGTACGTTACTTCCGTGGGAAAGGTATCTGTCGCTCGCCACGGATACACGTACCTTAAGACAGCTCAAGTATGCGTCTCAGGACCTACAGAATTGAGCAGGACAACGCGATGTCTACTGGACGCAGGTAGTCAGTCCGGCTACATAGCAAAATCGCTGATTGATGATCTGAAACTGCAAACGGTAGACCGACAAGAACCAACCGTTTGTTCCTTTGAATCCAACACTACACGTCCACGCCACCGCAGGCTTGTTCAGTTTAATACGAAGGGGCTTTGTCAGAATTCTTCAGTGCCACTTACTGCCTTCGAAAGTACTCACGTTATTTCTCACCAGCCTTCGGTTCCACAACATATACAGAGTTTACCACATGCAAGTAAGATTACGCTAGCAGATCCGAAAACCGATTCAGCAGAATATCTTCCCGGGGAGATTCTTGTACGAGGTGATTTCTATTGGAAGGTAGTGTAGCACAATTCGCCAATACGCATCTTTGAAACCTCAATGCTAGTTCCTTCTCTATTTGGCTGGATACTTAGTGGTAACAAGTCACAAGCCTATGTGCATGCAACCGCGGTAAATTCTGCTCAGACTGTCCGATCTCCTCTGCACTCGGACAATGATTTCAGACGCTTTTGGGACTTGGAGACTATAGGGATTACTGCCGATCAGGATTTACCTGTGAACAACAAGGGTACGAGACTTCTTGAAGAGTTTAGAGCATCTTTCTCTATAAAGGATCATCGAGCAGTGGTTACACTTCCCAAAAGACAACATACAGTACTTTTGAGTAACAGACCGATCGCGGAAAAACTATTCAAGCACCTTAGGGAAAGATTTCAACGTCAAGAGACCTTTAAGAAAATGTATTTCGATCCTATGCTAGACTGCATTATGAAGGGGCAAGTAGAAGTCGCTCCCACCCCACTCTCAGGAAAGGAGCAATTGTATCTCCTTCATCATGCAGTGAGGACGGAGAAATACGGAACCACTAAGTGGAGAATAGTCTTTGACGCCTCATCTCAACAATGCACCTTCTCTGAATGGGGTATTAGAAGTAGTACCGAACCTATTACTAGAGATTCTGGAAATTTTACTGCGTTTCAGACTATCGTCGCGGACATCACACAAGCTTTCCTTCAATTAATCTTGAACGAAAAGGACAAAGACTTGAGCAGATTCTTCTGGTTCAAAATTAGCCAAGATCAAACAGGAAATCTTCAAACGACGAACTAACAGAATACCATTTTAACAGACATCCATTCGGCCTGACCTACAGCCCATTTTTACTTTCTGCAACACTAAGAGAACTTACCGACAAATGTATGACAGCATTTCCCACCCTAGCGGCACTTATAAACAAGACTGCATACATGGATGACTTTGTGATCTCAGTAAAAGGTGATAATTTAGTGATAACTATATACTATGAACTTGTGACCCTAATGAAATTAATCAGTCTCCCCTTATCAAAATGGGCTACCAACTGTGAAGAACTCGAAACTATATGGAGGGCAGAAGGGTGAGAACTCCACACCCAGACTCAAGTTTTAGGCGTAGACTGGAACACCGCAGGTGACTATTCTGTATCTATCCTAGCGAAATCATCAGAAGGACGTCAGAAGAGCCAGCCACCAAACGACTCCTTTTACAATGTACGGCTAAATTCTATGAACCACTCGGATTGTTTGCCCGTGTTTCTCTTGTTGGGAAATTGCTATTCCAGGACACATGGTGCCGAGGAATTGGCTGGGATGAACTTATGCCCTTGGACACGATGACGCTCTTGGATATCTTCATTGTCACATATACGTGTCCCTAGATGGATAGCTACAGGTCATGGACTCTCAGCTGCACGTATTCTGTGACGCCTCGGAAAAGGCATATGGAGCAGCTTTGTACATTCGTAATGTCTTCGATGATGACGTCGTAACCCATTTAGCGTGTAGCAAGAACAGCCTTGCTCCTATTAAGAAAGTGACATTGCCTGGACTCGATCTTTTAGCGGCAGTAGTTGGGACCAGACTGTTTTGTCACTTTTGCCGTGCAACAGACTTTAAAATTGCCCATGCGATATTGTGGGCGGATTCTACAATAACACTAAATTGGATTCACTGTGATCCTAACAGTATGACAGCATTTCCCACCCTAGCGGCACTTATAAACAAGACTGCATACATGGATGACTTTGTGATCTCAGTAAAAGGTGATAATTTAGTGATAACTATATACTATGAACTTGTGACCCTAATGAAATTAATCAGTCTCCCCTTATCAAAATGGGCTACCAACTGTGAAGAACTCGAAACTATATGGAGGGCAGAAGGGTGAGAACTCCACACCCAGACTCAAGTTTTAGGCGTAGACTGGAACACCGCAGGTGACTATTCTGTATCTATCCTAGCGAAATCATCAGAAGGACGTCAGAAGAGCCAGCCACCAAACGACTCCTTTTACAATGTACGGCTAAATTCTATGAACCACTCGGATTGTTTGCCCGTGTTTCTCTTGTTGGGAAATTGCTATTCCAGGACACATGGTGCCGAGGAATTGGCTGGGATGAACTTATGCCCTTGGACACGATGACGCTCTTGGATATCTTCATTGTCACATATACGTGTCCCTAGATGGATAGCTACAGGTCATGGACTCTCAGCTGCACGTATTCTGTGACGCCTCGGAAAAGGCATATGGAGCAGCTTTGTACATTCGTAATGTCTTCGATGATGACGTCGTAACCCATTTAGCGTGTAGCAAGAACAGCCTTGCTCCTATTAAGAAAGTGACATTGCCTGGACTCGATCTTTTAGCGGCAGTAGTTGGGACCAGACTGTTTTGTCACTTTTGCCGTGCAACAGACTTTAAAATTGCCCATGCGATATTGTGGGCGGATTCTACAATAACACTAAATTGGATTCACTGTGATCCTAACAGATGGAAGACCTTCGTTTGTAATCGTGTAACTGAGATACAAACGCACACGACTTCCACGCAATGGAAACACTACTCAGGACCAGACAATCCTGCTGACCACCTCTCACGTGGACTCCTCGGCTACCAAATGAATTCTCTGCATATTTGGTGGCATGGGCCGCCTTGGCTTACACGCCCTCCTGACTGCTGACCACAGGATACTCCAACGATGGTACGACTTCTTCCCGAAGAAAAGTGGAACAAAACCCAGAGCCAAGTCTTGTCGATATCTACACCAACCAGCCTTCTGAACTTATTTAAATTCAGCTCATACAGGAAGCTCATTCGTATCACAGCATGGACTCTCCACTTCCTACACGGCATTCGTCAGAAGAATAAATCTTCAGGAGAACTTACAGGCACCGAATTATCAGCTGCCAAAATGTATTGGATTCGAGTGGGCCAGAAAGTTCCTTCCCTAGCGAATTAAATGCACTTCAGAATAACTTACCGCTGCCAAGAGAGTCAAAAATCGTACGATACAATCCTATCGTAGAAGATGGACTGATACGTCTAGGAGGTCCACTGCAGTGCACTAGCCTAAATAGGGAACAAAAACAACCTGTACTCCTTGACGGTTCCACCACTTCACACAATTGGTTATTCGAGAGACATACATCCGCCTCCATCACTTTGGTGTTCGTTCTGTACTATCCGAACTGCGAACCGAATTTTGGATCCTTATAGCTCGTCAGGCCATCAAAAGAATCCCGCACTCATGCCTCGCGTGCAAGATCTTGAAGAATCCACGAGGGCAACAGATCGAAGCACCGATGCCACCTGAACGAGTTTCGCATGCAAAACCATTTGCTGTAACCGGAATAGACTTTGCTGACCCACTATTCATCAAAGTGGGGAAGGAAACGCACAAGTCATATGTCACTCTTTTCACATGTGCTACCACACGAGCAGTACACCTCGAACTCTGTACAGACTTGTCAACGGACAAGTTTCTTATGGCTCTTCAGCGATTCGCCGGAAGATGCTGACTACCCCACATGATATATACAGATAAGGCGAAAACATTCCACGCCACTAATATGGAACTAGCCCAACTTTGGAAGGCATTAACCACCACAAAACTTAGTTCCTCGCCCACCACGGTATTACTTGGGAATTCATTGTCTCCCGGCGGCTTGGTGGGGAGGACGGTGGGAAAGAATGGCGGGTACTATAAAGCGTTTCCTACGGAAGGTACTGGGACTCGCAATGCTCACTGAGGAACAACTGAACGCCACCTCGATCAGTATTGAAGCCGAAGTGAACTCCAGGCCCATCACACCAGGAGATGATTCTGATGCACTCACACCTTCCTATTTTCTAACGGGAGAAAAACTTACGACTATTCCGACAGGACCAGAGCTGAACACGAGTTTAACGAAGGAATTCCGACTGAGGCAGCTACTCTGTGACAGCTTTTGGAACCGTTGGATTAAAGAAGACCTATTGGAGCTCCGGAACTACCATCGGGACGAGTCATCCCCTTTCGCCCTGGCGACATCGTGCTGATCCAAGAGGACCTTCGTCTGCGACATACAGTAATGGAAATAAGTATTCATACACTAGAGTGTGGAAAAGTAAATTGCCTTTATTGAGCATACGAACCAAAAACACTAACTGGATATGCACTTTACACATTGTCCCGTCGCCAATGCAGCTATGCTGGTATATAGAACGAGAATGAACAAGCCTTTACAAAACAAAATACAAAAACGTCTGCCAAGTTCTCTACTGCGCTGGGAATTAAGTATTCATACCAACAGAAAATGATACTTCTAACAAAGCCAGAACATGTTTAATACTTCGTATGCATACCCTTGCGATGTATTACTTCCCGCAACCTCTGTGGCATGGAATGGACCAATTTTTCTTGTAGTTTCCGGCGTGATACCTTCCCATTCTCGAAGGAGGGCCTCTTTCTAAGAGGCCTTACTACGGATGTCGTGTTTTCTCACTCGTGTTTCCAGCTCACTCCACAAGTGATAGATGGGATTCAGGTCCGGACTCTGAGATGGTGTTTTAAGAGTGCGTGGAGTGTTGTAGAGCAACCACAGCCGGACAATTTGTGCCGTATGTTTGGGATAATTGTCCTGTTGGAAGTAATTTCTAGGAAGACTCAAAGCGTCCACACTCTGTTGTAAGTTGTGTTTGAGAATGTTCATATACACAAATCTGTCCAAGGTACCTTCCACAAACACTAATTTTCCGACACCGGAGGCTGACATACAGCCCTATACCATCACTCCACCATCTCCGTGCTTCACTGTGGGTTGAATGTTGTTTCTGCCGGTCTTCTCCAGACCAAGATCCTACCATCATTGTGCACGATATTAAATTTACTTTCATCACTAAACAATACAGTAACCCAGAAGTCTGCTGTCTTGGATACATGCTGTTTCGCGAATTCCATCCGCCACTTCCTGTTCTTTTTGTTGATGCAGGGCTCTCGTCTCGGGACCCTGGCTCTGCAGCTCGAACGATTGAGAATGGTACGAACTGCCCTTGGAGTGATGTCCTTTCGGAAATGGTCATGTACATATGCGGATAGTACCGACGCTGTCGTTTTCGGGTTTTTCTTGATGATTCTTAGTAGCATTCTGGTCTCTTTTGCTGTAAGCTTCTCTTGACGATCGTGTCGTTCACTGTTTATTACTACATGTCTGTCCTTATATTGGTTAATGATACATTGCACAGTCGCTCGGCTTCGTCCTATGATGTTTGCAATTTCGGCATAGACTTGTGTTGAAGCTATTGGGCGACAACGATGTTTCGTTCCTCAATGGTCGTTTCCTTCCCCTTGTCGGCCGTCCTGCTGTTCCACGGTACCCTCGTCCGACGTGCTGTTGCTTCGCGGCCGCCACAAGACTACACAAGTGTGGCATGCACTCTGGGGCTGTGTCAGCCGTTTGTTTGGTTGAACGTAATCCGCTGTATGAATACATTTTGCCCTGTCGTAGACGTGAGGAGTGTAACAAATTTTATTTTCCCACAATAGATTCATGGCATACGAGAAGCTTCATTACCAAGAACATGGTTATCTGACGCTACATCATCGTACTTATTCGTATCGGCGCTGTGGGTGATTTACTATCCCAACACACCATCGTAGTTTGTCACCGCGTACTGTGTGAATACTTATTTCCATGACTGTATGTGGAAGAAGGCCAGGATAGAAAAGATACTACCAGGAAGAGGCGGCAGGGTAAGGACGATAATACTCCGGACACCAGACGGCCACATCATTAGTCGTCCTCTGCAGCTGGCGTACCTTTGGAATTCGACCAGGGTGGGGAGGATGTCACAGAGTGATGTACGTCTGGCAAGTGTGAGACTGTTTTTTTACTCTTAGGACAATGTGCGTTTGACATGTTGTACTGTATGTTCTGTGACTATGAAATAAAGTGTTGTTAGACTGCTAATCGCTGCTCTACTGTGATTCACGACAAGCAAAATAGCCCAGGTGTCGACTACACGCAGGAGGAAGCTACATGGGTAGCAGGGGATGTGTAGCGTGGACTGGGCGGTTTTTTTACATTAGAGGGTCTCAGGAAAACATAAGAAAGGCTTCAGTCACAAATGGTGCAGGCTGAACACAGGAAGAACTTAGATACAGGAACCATTGGTATAACAATTGTAAATTGTTGTAGCTGTGTTGGAAGAGTATCAGAGCTCCAAGCGCTAGTAGAAAGCACTGATGCTCAAATCGTTATAGGCTCTCAAAGCTGGCTAAAGCCGGATATAAGCTCAGCCGAAGTTTCTGCGAAGAACCTAATAGTTTCCGAAAAGATAGGCTAAACCTGAAACGTCCCCTTAGAAAAATTAATGAATTACTGTGCTTAAACTGACACACAATATTTTTAGCGCAACGCAATCTGACTTTCAAAAATCCCTACAAAGGAATGGCCTTGACTAACAATAACCTATACCTTTCATGAATCACTTACCTCACAAACTACTGATAGGTACAGTTAGCAAATTAAAGATTTTAATAGAGAACAAACAATGTATTTACCTTAATATCATCAAAAGTCATAATATATGTAGCAGTTCATGACACCCAGTCTTACAAATTTCAAAACTCCGCCATTTCTCTCCCTACATCCACCACTGCTGGCGGCTCACCTCCAACTGCGCAACGCAACGCACTGTTAACATCCATCTGCCCAACACTACAATGGTGAGTATTACAACAATGCCAACCAGCCACTGACTGCACATAGATCAGGCAGTGATTTTCATACAGAGCGCTACGTGGCGTTACCAATAAAAAAACCTAAACAGCCTACTTACATAGCCCCCATACTCCCCACAAAAAATTTTACAAATTGTTTTGGGCACTGGCCATTACAGATTTGAAAAAAAATTTCATAATTACAGTAAGAAAGATATCAAATGCACACACTTATTAATACAATGTTGGTCATAATCAAAAATTTTCTCACAGTCCATAAAGACAGTTCTGATCATTCATCACAGTAAAACTGCCGTTTGTTTTCTCAAAGTCTGAGCAGTAAAAGACAATGCACACGGAAGTCGTGGATTTCCATGCAGTCTTGAAGAAGTAGTGTTGTCCTTCCAACGGAAAGACAGTGCTGACTCTTGACATGCAGACAGGTAAAAGGCCACAACAGAGGAAACCCACAGCAGAGTCATTCGAAGTTTTGAAGAATACTGGTAGGTAGGTCATCACAGAGCAGACCCACTGTAGTCCTGGTAGAGATTATGGTATTGGTGGGCCATCAAAGATGCAGACCGACTGTAGTCCTGGTAGAGATTGTGGTATTGTTGGGCCACCAGAGGTGCAATCCCACTGCAGTCCTTGTAGAAATAATGGTATTGGTGGGCCATCAAAGATACAGACCCACTGTAGTTCTTGTAGAGATGGCTAGCAGCCATCTGTTGCGACTGTGCCGGTGCACAATCACCATCTTAGAGTCTTGAAGACAATATCGCAAGTCCTTGAACCACCACTTGTCCACTCACAAAGTTTTTTTCTAATTGTCCTTAGAACCAGCAATGCTGTTAACCTGTCCCTTGCTGAATTAGTAACACACGTGTAAATACAATCAGTCCCAACTCCTCACATATTGTCCATATACTACGACCAACAGAAACATGTGCAGTGAAATGTAACTTACAAGTTACTTAATTTGATGAACTGGTGTCAATTACAATTTTATAACATAAGAATACAATAACAAAGGTACAAAATACATCATTAAAGAACATAACAATACAGATAACATTTGTAGTAATACAGGCTTTACAAAAGAATAGAAATAAACATATACATCAGGGTTACAGGAATTATGACATAAGTAAATACATAAAATAACGAGAATAGTTCTCGAAACATTAATTTCACACATGAGCGTTGAAACAGAACAGGACTAATAATGTCTAAACATCTTCACAAGAAAAAAACATAGTATTTGAAAAATTCTACAGCATAAATCTTATTACATAAACACATAAAGACAGGAAGAAGACAAATACACAAGGGTACATAAACACATAGCAGAATAATACAAAAGGAAAGACAGGGTTCGTGTTCAGTGTAACATTTGGTACTGCAGTCCAACCCAAAACTTCATTTCATAGATCTTTCCTCTTATTTCAACATTTGTTTCCACCAAAAAAATCCTATCCAAGCATGCTTTCTGTATTTATATGTTCACATTTTTCTTACCTCATTATTTATTTTCCATTATCTTACCTCATAATTTATTTCCAAGAAAATCCTACCTAAACCTGTTGCCCCTAAACCCGACCTTTTTTGTTCATATCCTCTTTCAAAATCCTTTTTTGGCCAAACCATTTTCTTATAGCTTCTCAATGCATTTCTTCCAATTCATCACAACTCATTCTCTTATATAGCCTACTCCATCTTAAGCTAACTTAAATCTAAGGTTCGCAGGAGAGCTTCTGTAAAGTTTGGAAGGTAGGAGACGGATACTGGCAGAAGTAAAGCTGTGAGTACGGGGCGTGAGTCGTGCTTCGGTAGCTCAGATGGTAGAGCACTTGCCCGCGAAAGGCAAAGGTCCCGAGTTCGAGTCTCGGTCGGGCACACAGTTTTCCAAGTTAACTGTAATTCCAGATTCTGAAAAAATATGTAACACACTGTTGAGGATGCGATTATGTTGTTCCCATGAGGCTTCTGCTATCAGAATATCGTTCACATATAAGGTGATGTGACGTTTTAAGAACTCAGGTAATACGGAATTTAGCCAGCGAATGAATACTGCTGAAGAAATGTTCAAACCAAAAGGAAGTTTCCGAAACTGATAACAAACGCCGAAACAAAGGAAAGCTGTGTATTTTCTACATTCTGGATGAAGTTCGATCTGATAAAAGCTGGATCTGAGATCAATGGAAGACAACACTTTTACACCATTAAAATTTTGAAGAAGTTCTTCCATCGTTTGCGGCCTGTCTGTTTCAGGAATGATGATAGTATTGACTTGTCTCGAATCTAAGACAAGCCTGATCGATCCATTTTTCTTCTCAACAGCATGTAATGGATTGTTGTATGACCTTACTGCAGGCTCAATAATGCCCTCGTCAAGCATAGATTGTATTTCTGTTCTAACACGGTCCCTATAATGCGCCGGAATTACGTATGGTCTAACGCAAAATTTTGTATGCTCACGAACACGAAATTGGTATTTAAATCCCTTGATTGTTCTTGTTTTGTGAGTATAAACTGTGGAATGTGCTTGTAAAATCTTAAAAAGGTCTTGCCTATCAGTGTCATTGCAATTCTCGATTGTTTGAATTTTATTCTGAATTAACTCATTAGTATCAAATATGTCATCGATAACATCCCTGTCAGTACTGGCACAGTGATTGTTAGTGTCTAGAACCGTAGAAAATTCCGAATTGTTGTCTAACAGAAGGTAAAGCCGATTAATTTCCTCGTCATGGTTTGAGAGCCAATCTTCAAATTTCAAAGCTATTGACTTACCTTCTTTCTCTAAACTTATTTCAGCATCGTGAAAGTTTAAGATTGCTTTGTATTCATTCAAAAAGTCTACTCCCAGTATAATTTCCGTCGACAATAATGGAACAATGAGAAAGTTCATAGAGAAGCTGTGGCTTTGACAAAAGAATTCTAAGTTGGGTTGTTGGCGTACATCTACACTTTTTCCAATGACTGCACCTTGTAATTTAATCCTACGTAACGGAAGTGTGGGGCAATCGTTCGATTTGTTGCATTTGCTAAAAGCTGTTTCACTAATTACTGAAATGGGACTGCCAGAGTCAAGTACTGCCGTAAATTTTACGTCATTTACAGTAATGTTAATCACAGGATATGCAATGTTGTTATGTTTTACGTCGTGTTCCTGGAATAAGATGTTCCTCATGTCTTCCATTTTTACGTAATTACTAGCTACGGCAGCTGCGTCGTCAGTTTCATACGTACGTTTTGTGGCTGCCAGCGGTATGAGTCATTGCCTATTGTCTCTTTGTTGGCGCGCGTCGTTATTGGGACTTTGAGACCTAACTTCTACAAATTCACCTTGTCGTGAGGGCCCTGCTCTGTTTGAATCCCGCCAGTTCTGATGCAATTCAGGTCTGTTGTTACGATCATATCGTCTGTCGTCATGTCGTCAACACAGCAAAAGCTTCAAACGTTAGACACAATGGAACAAAATGTTCGGAAGTTAGACACCACACTTGAACAGACACGTGAAGATTTAACTACTGAGTTACATAACATTGAATCGAAATGTCAAGAAGTCTGTAATGACGTAAAAACACAAATTTGTGAGCATTTTCAACCTATTTTTTCGCGTCATGAAAATGCATTACAGAATCACTAAGCAGCCATAAAAGAACTGCAAACTATTGTTCATGAAAATCATGAGACCTTGCAAGCTAAAATTGACTCAGTTTCTTCCTTGTCAGGCACGTGGTGGAGAATTTCGCCCTGAATCCTAACTGCGCGCTGGACCGTTGCGTCTAAAGTTATTCTGTCTCCCCTGATAATATTTATTTTGGTTCCCATATTGTCTGTTTCTCTGATTGTCTCTGTGATAGTCATTATCGCGGAGAGTTGATCTTTCCATGTAATTATTACTACTCTGCCAACGGTTGTCATACGGGTGGTGTCTGTTTTTGTCACGATTTGTGTTGTGAGAATAGCCTTGTCGTGTCCTGTTATTTCTTTCATCGCGAAATTGTGACGCATGTGACCTGTAATTGTTGTGTTCCTGTTTCCGCGTTCCGCGATTGTCATTGTCAATTTCCAATTCTTGTAACAGTCCCTGAAAAGCTTCAATGTCATCTTTGCAACGTCCTGCCAAAATAATATGTGGTAAATGTTCAGGAAGTTTGATTAAGCAAATGCGGATGACTTCTGACGGGCTGTATGGGTTTGACAGGTACTGATTCTTGTGCAACATGTCTTCAAAATATTTCACAAGATTGGAAAATTCAGATTGTTCGAAATGTTTCATCATTATGGTGCCATGTTTTACTCGGTCTTGTGTGGCTTGAGGCCAATATGCTGAGTGAAAGGCATAAGCCACACATAAATTGTAATCTGTGTTCTAATGACCAGTTGGGAGGAAAACAATGAGAGAATTAATGAAGCCACGCTTGTGGATGAATGTCGTTGCCATAATTCTTAAATGTTTTGAATTTACGTGTAGTAATGAACAGCTTATAGTCAAAATAATCATGTCGGCGAGTCGCATGTCGGTCATTGTTACGTCGTTTCGGCGGTTCCATCTCAAAATTCGGTGTACTTTGCCAATTTCTTTCATATTTTCCGAAGTGCCCTGTGTTATCATTTTGTGGCTGTTCCGTATTTCTACGTCCCTCTTCCCGCATTGGAGCGCGAGTGTCCTCTGAAATACGTAATTCTTGTATTACCTGTGTCAGCTGATCTTGTACTTCCCGGATTTCTCTTTGGTGTTGCGTAATAATTTGATTCTGATTTTGTTTGAATTTCCTAATTTGTTCACACTCTTTCTGTGTCATTAAAGACTACCGGTTTTGTGTCATTGAGATTATCATCTACCTTCGTAGATAAATTATTTAGCTGATCCGAAAGTTCAACTACTTTCTCTGATAATGAACTAATTTCCTCCAGGTGTCTTTCTGAACCAATTTTCAGAATATCTACTGTGTCCTTTAAGTTTTCTTGAGTTTTTGCAATTGGACTAAACGAATCGGTAGATGCAACTAAGTCAATTTTAGCTTGCAAGGTCTCATGATTTTCATGAACAATAGTTTGCAGTTCTTTTATGGCTGCTTCGTGAGTCTGTAATGCATTTTCATGCCGCGAAAAAATAGGTTGAAAATGCAAACAAATTTGTGTTTTTACGTCATTACAGACTTTTTGACATTTCGATTCAATGTTATGTAACTCATTAGTTAAATCTTCACGTGTTTGTTCAAGAGTGGTGTCTAACTTTTGAAGCTTTTGTTCCATTGTGTCTAACGTTTGAAGCTTTTGCTGTGTTTGTCTCTCATTTTGTTCCATTGTGACTAACTGTTGTGTGTTTGTCTCTGGTGTTGTTCCATTGTGTTTAACTTTTGAAGATTTTGTCCCATTTGTTTCTGATTTTGTTCAAGCGTTAAGTCTAACTTTTGTAGCCTTTATCCCATTTGTTGCATTAACTGTAATAACAGTGCACTGGTGTCTGAAACATGTTCCTCAGTGCTATTCGGCAGTGTATTTGAACCGGTAATATTCGCATTTTGAAAATCAGAAAATGTGTCTTGATTTATTTGAGAAATCGGTGAACACGCAAAACCTGAATCTACAGTATTTGCAAGATCGTGTCCTGGTATTTCGGAATCCTGAGGCGAGCTGTTGCCGACCGATCGATCGATAATGCTTCCCTGTTCACTAATTGTTTCACTGCCAACGCCATTATTTGCAGCCCGCTCCATTTCCCTATGCACAATTACCAAATCACTACTTTGAGCATTAGTTGATTCATTACATGGTGGCGCTAACACACTGCTTTCGTCTTCACTTTCATTTCTCAATTTACTTTGGAGCCTAGTATTACGTTTTTCACACGCCGTTATTGTCACAATATTTCACACGACAACACAGAAAAACACAATTTGAAGAGCGAAAATAAGAGAACACATTAACATAGCACTGAAAATAATATCTAGTTAATTGGAAGCGCAGCTGCGAAATACTTGGTGCAAATTTACATGCGTGCCACACCTGTTTTACTGTACAACAATGAAAGACTGCAACTACAAAGGAGATTCTCTCTACAATTACGCGCTAGCAATAAGCAAAATCTACACTAATTACACAAACTACAAGAAAAAATCAGAAGATTCCAGTGAGGTATCCTCGGCTAGGGGTCGACTTATGAAACGTCCCCTTAGAAAAATTATGCAGGACTGTGCTTAATCTGACACACAATATTTTTAGCGCAACGCAATCTGACTTTCAAAAATCCCTACAAAAGAATGGCCCTGACTAACATTAACCTATACGTTTCACAAATCACTTATCTCACAAAAATCTTGGTTACTCGAACTACTGCAATACAGCGAGCGCCACTACTGCCAGCTAAATAAAAGATTCAAACTACGGAAGGCACTAACTACTGATAGGGATAGTTAGCAAATTAAAGATTTTAATAGAGAACAAACAATGTGTTTACCTTAATATCATCAAAAGTCATAATATATGTAGCAGTTCATGACACCCTGCCTTACGAATTTCAAAACTCCGCCATTTCTCTCCTCACATCATCACTGCTGGCGGCTCACCTCCAACTGCTCAACGCTACGCGCTGTTAACATCCAGCTGCCCAACACTACAATGGCGAGTATTACAACAATGCAAACCAGCCACAGACTGCACACAGCACAGCCAGTGATTTTCATACAGAGCGCTACGTGGCGTTACCAATAAAAAAATCTAAACAGCCTACTTACAAACATAGTTGGTGGTGGCGTGTTTGTTGCTGTCGGAAGTAGTTTAGCTTGTCGTGAAATTGAAGCAGATACTTCCTGTGAGTTAGTATAGGCAGAGTTTAAAGGCGCATTTGCACTCTAAGCGGTTATTTGGGAAAAAGTCGTAGTTAAAAGTTGAAAAATAAAGGTACATTAAAAAACCACAAATGAAATCCACGGCTATGCAAGCATTGCCTGCAGCCGCTGGAAAACAGAGGAACAATTACGATCGACAGAAGACGAAAGTATAGGTTACTTTTCGTTTGATAGGTCCTGTACAAATCGGACGTGTGTGGCACACCGCCATTAACATTGTATTATTTCCATATTTTATTCACGAGTTGCAATCACCGGCACTCGTAGTCACATGATGTAAGTGTATTTTTAAACTATGTTTCTATTTCAGAATATAATCATTACTAATCCATGTATATTTTATTTTGTGTCACTAGTTATTTGTAAGATTGTTGAGTGTCTTGGCTTGGCAAAGAAAGGATCTGTTAATTGAAAAGATAGTCGTCCAGCGCGAACCATCGACGTCTTTGGGTGCTGACCTGAAAGACGAAGTCTGATATAAAAGATAAAAGGTGAATCTGCAAGAGCGCGGTCATTATTAACATAACGGGCAAAGATGTCTTGCCCAAGCACATAAAAAAGCAAAGATTGTAAAATATCAAACATAATTAATATTGCGTACTATTATCTCTCTTCTGTGTGTGTAAAGTTCAGATACGAAAAAGACCATTTATATTTATATTGGCGACTTCCAGCAATTTGACCAAGTGCTTTGCGCAATAGTAGCTTGCTTACTCACTCGATCAAAATTTCCCCTTTACGAAAGTGTGAATTTCAAGTTAAATTCCGAATTTCAAGTTAAATTCCGGTCACAAAATTATTTTCTATCAGCCATATTGTACAACAATAGGAATTTATCGCAACGCAACACGGGCAGCTTCCGTTCTGTGCGATTTAAGATGGCAAGCAAACATTAGCTGTAAAAATTTAATGAATACGCTTGTTAATAAATATCTTTGCTCAAGCATTGTCCCACTGCGAAATTAATATTTACATTCATTACAACGCACATGCGTGTGCATGCGATATTGCGTGTGACATGGTAGTAACCAGGATGCAATCTACAGTAATGGAAAGCCAGAAACGACAAACGGTGACACAATCCGACTCTGACATCATAACAAATACTCAAAATGATGTTACAGTTGACGTAAATTTTGACAAAGGACATATCATTGACGAATATGGTGACGCTAATTTGGGTAACAGACCGTCTACCAGTAACATATCAAAAGCCAATTCCGAACCGATTTTAATGTGTGACGTCATGTCAGGCGACCTCACGGGGGTGGAATAAACGCAAACTAACAGTATTTTTGCAATGTTTCAAGCAATCATGAGCCAAATGAAAACGACTCATGATGAAATGAAAACAGACTTAAATACACTAGAGACAAGAAATTATGCTTTGTGTAGGCGTGTTGAAGAAATAAACGACCGACTGACTACACAAGTGTCAGATCTCAGCACAAAATTTTCAGAAATTGCAATTTAGCAACAAACCTCGAGTAAAGACGTAGCACACATACAAACAGAGGTCAACAACCTCAGTAAAACATGTGACTGTTATATCTCAAATCAAGTCATATCCGGCAGCGCACGACAACATAAAAATGCGTATTGCCGAAGTCGAGAGCAAGGTGAACACTATAGACACGCAGCTCTCTGACAAAACACAGTTACAAACTGACCGACATTTTTCACACATTAACAAAGAATTCTACAGCTGGATCGATGAAGAAGACAAGTATATTGATTAATGCATTCATGAAAAATTGCCTACTGTTGTCCAAGACACTGTCGCGCAACTCCTAAACAAAAACAAACATCAAATAAATGAAACAACTCAATCTGCAGCACCGCTAAACAAACAGTATGACAATCATGTACGACCAGCGATCAAAACATTGAGTTTGGAAATGAGTAGAAATATATTTATGACGCGAACACACCGCACAGTACATACAGGCAACAACAGTGCACACCGCAACATGACACTACAATAAAGTCGAGACAATTGTCAGCAACGTTTTCCATATCATGCAACATTTAATCTGCACAATAACCACTGTGAAAGTAGCCATTATTACAATGCCATAGAGGAAGAAAGTCTCATCAAACACAGACAATTTCAGCCATTCATCCCAGAAAAGAAAATTGTACATCCAGTTATTTTTCTAAAAGCATTCAATAATGTATTCCCTCGCACGTGGAGTGACCACAAGAAAATATCCTATGTAGTCGGTTACATCCAATGCGCCGCAGCTGTATGGGCGTACAATGAAGCCGACAGATGTGTCACGTACGAGCAGTTTGAGGGTGCATTTTTTTAAAATCTGGTCACACTCCATACACAAATTGTAGATCAAGAACCATTTAATCTAAACATGGCAATTTCCGCGGGTATTTTGAAAAGTATCTTAACATGGGACATTTCCTTGACGAGACAGTTGCAACACGTGATATCCTCCGCAAATTGAAAGCGAGAGTGCCATTCAAGATAAAAGAAAAAGTTCTGCGCATTCCCGATAATGACGTAGAATATTTTCTTACTGTGCTTGACTATTGACATGCTGTATGAGGACCAGTGCTCTACACGGCAAAACTGTTGCTACAATGTTTACACAAGCGCCATGCAAGGTACACAGTACACAAATTCAGACGTGCCGGCTGCTGTCGGATACACAACACAATAACAACAGTAATAACCACTATCAAACCGGCAACAGAGCTGGAGTTATAATAACAACAACAACCACGCTGCACAATGTCAAAATATTCCGACACTGTTGTTGTTGTTGTTGTCTTCAGTCCTGAGACTGGATTGATGCAGCCCTCCATGCTACTCTATACTGTGCAAGCTTCTTCATCTCCCAGTACCCACTGCAACATACATCCTTCTGAATCTGTTTAGTGTATTCATCTCTTGGTCTCCCTCTACGGTTTTTACCCTCCACGCTGCCCTCCAATGCTAAATTTGTGATCCCTTGATGCCTCAAAACATGTCCTCCCAACCGAACCCTTCTTCTAGTCAAGTTGTGCCACAAACTTCTCTTCTCCCCAATCCTATTCAATACCTCCTCATTAGTTACGTGATCTATCCACCTTATCAACAGTATTCTTCTGTAGCACCACATTTCGAAAGCTTCTATTCTCTTCTTGTCAACTAGTTATCGTCCATGTTTCACTTCCATACATGGCTACACTCCAAACAAATACTTTCAGAAACGACTTCCTGATACATAAATCTATATTCGATGTTAACAAATTTCTCTTCTTCAGAAACGCTTTCCTTGCCATTGCCAGTCTACATTTTATATCCTCTCTACTTCGACCATCATCAGTTATTTTACTTCCTAAATAGTAAAACTCCTTTACTACTTTAAGTGTTTCATTTCCTAATCTAATTCCCTCAGCATCACCCGATTTAATTTGACTACATACCATTATCCTCGTTTTGCTTTTGTTGATGTTCATCTTATATCCTCCTTTCAAGACACTGTCCATTTCGTTCAACAGCTCGTCCAAGTCCTTTGCCGTCTCTGACAGAATTACAATGTCATCGGCGAACCTCAAAGTTTTTACTTCTTCTCCATGAATTTTAATACCTACTCCAAATTTTTCTTTTGTTTCCTTTAGTGGTTACTCAATATACAGATTGAATAACATCGGGGAGAGGCTACAACTCTGTCTCATTCCTTTCCCAACCACTGCTTCCCTTTCATGCCCCTCGACTATTATAACTGCCATCTGGTTTCTGTACAAATTGTAAATAGCCTTTCGCTACCTGCATTTTACCCCTGCCACCTTTAGAATTTGAAAGAGAGTATTCCAGTCAACATTGTCAAAAGCTTTCTCTAAGTCTACAAATGCTAGAAACGTAGGTTTGCCTTTTCTTAATCTTTCTTCTAAGTAAGTCGTAAGGTCTTTATTGCCTCACGTGTTCCAACATTTCTACGGAATCCAAACTGATCCTCCCCGAGGTCCGCATCCACCACTTTTTCCATTCGTCTGTAAAGAATTCGCGTTAGTATTTTGCAGCTGTGACTTATTAAACTGATAGTTCGGTAATTTTCACATCTGTCAACACCTGCTTTCTTTGGGATTGCAATTATTACATTCTTCTTTAAGTCTGAGGGTATTTCGCCTGTCCCATACATCTTGCTCACCTGATAGTAGAGTTTTGTCAGGACTGGCTACCCCAAGGCCGTCAGTAGTTATACAGGAATGTTGACTACTCCTGGGGCCTTGTTTCGATTCAGGTCTTTCAGTACTCTATCAAACTCTTCACGCAGTATCATATCTCCTATTACATCTTCATCTACCTCCTCTTCCATTTCCATAATATTGTCCTCAAGTACATCGCCTTTGTATAAACCCTCTATGTACTCCTTCCATCTTTCTGCTTTCCCTTCTTTGCTTAGAACTGAGTATCCGTCTGAGCTCTTGATATTCATACAAGTGGCTCTCTTTCCCCCTAAGGTCTCTTTAATTTTCCTGTAGGCAGTATCTATCTTACCCCTATGTGCCTCTACATCCTTACATTTGTCCTCTATCCATCCCTGCTCAGCCATTTTGCACTTCCTGTCGATCTCATTTTTGAGACGTTTGTATTCCTTTTTGCCTGCTTCATTTACTGCATTTTTTTATTTTCTCCTTTCATCAATTTAGTTGAATATTTCTACCCAAGGATTTGTAGTAGCCCTCGTCTTTTTACCCTACTTAATCCTCTGCTGCCTTCACTACTTCATCCCTCAGAACCACCCATTCTTCTTCCGCTGTATTTCTTTCCCCCATTCCTGTCAATTGTTTCCTTATGCTCTCCCTGAAACTCTGTACAACCTCTGGTTTAGTCAGTTTATCCAGGTCCCATCTCCTTAAATTCCCACCTTTTTGCAGTTTCTTCAGTTTTAATCTACAGTTCATAACTAATAGATTGTGGTCGGAGTCCAAATCTGCCCCTGGAAATGTCTTACAATTTAAAATCTGGTTCCTAAATCTCTGTCTTGCCATTATATAATCTATCTGAAACCTTCTAGTACCTTCAGAGTTCTTCCATGATTCTTGAACCAAGTGTTAGCTATGATTAAGTTATGCTCTGAGCCAAATCCTAGCAGAAGGCTTCTTCTTTCATTTCTTACCCCCAATCCATATTCACCTACTATGTTTTCTTCTCTCCCTTTTCCTACTCTCGAATTCCAGTCACCCATGACTATTAAATTTTCGTCTCCATTCACTACCTGAATAATTTCTTTTATTTCATCATACATTTCATCAATTTCATCATCATCTGCAGAGCTGGTTGGCGTATAAACTTGTACTACTGTAGTAGGCATGGGCTTCGTGTCTATCTCGGCCACAATAATACGTTACTATGCTGTTTATAGTAGCTTACCCGCACTCCTATTTTTTATTCATTATTAAACCTACTCCTGCATTACCCCTATTTGATTTTGTATTTATAACCCTGTATTCACTTGACCAAAAGTCTTGTCCCTCCTGCCACCGAACTTCACTAATTCCCACTGTATCGAACTTTAATCTATCCATTTCCCTTTTTAAATTTTCTAACCTACTTGCCCGATTAAGGGATCTGACATTCCACGCTCCTATCCGTAGAACGCCAGTTTTCTGTCTCCTGATAACGACGTCCTCTTGAGTAGTCCCCGCCCGGAGATCCGAATGGGGGACTATTTTACCTCCAGAATATTTTACCCAAGAGGACGCCATCATCATTGAACCATACAGTAAAGCTAGATGCCCTCGGGAAAAATTACGTCTTTAGTTTCCCCTAGCTTTCAGCCGTTCACAGTACCTGCACAGCAAGGCCGCTTTAATTAGTGTTACAATGCCAGATCAGTCAATCATCCAGACTGTTGCCCCTGCAACTACTGAAAAGGCTGCTGTCCCTCTTCAGGAACCACATGTTTGTCTGGCCTCTCAACAGATACCCCTCCGTTGTGGTTTCACCTACGGTGCGGCTACTTGTGTCGCTGAGTCACGCAAGCCTCCCACCAACGGCAAGGTCCCTGGTTCATGACGGGGGGGGGGGGGGGGGGGGGCGGGGGCGGACACAAACAGTTGTATACAGCCACCACTATTACTTATAAGATACAATCACGATGAGATTTTATCAGATGAACTCCTGCAAGAGAATACTGAATGTCGTTCACCAACTACTGAAATTGTTTTAGCCTCAACCACTGGTGTTGTAGGTGGTATTCACACTACAATTATTCAGGACACAGGAGCGGCTATTAGCGCCTTATCACATGATTTTTATAATAAGATGTGTTAATTTGAACGTGTGCCAGAGCATCCTGTCCAGAATTGCAAAATTTTAAACTGCCGTACGTAGTCTTTTAGAGTTAAGAAACAGGTAGGCTTATTTGTGACTGTAAAGGTATGTAGTGGAACCGTACTATGGCCATTCCTAGTTGTCCAAAACCTGGTTACAAATTAGGTTTGGATATTTTATGTGAGAAGGACAGCACAATTGACTTCTCCAAACGTAAATGTATACTTGGAGATAAGGGTAGTGAAATTTCAATTAATCTTGATACCAGGACTCTAAAACATGAAAAATGTTGTACTGGGTTGTTGTTGTTGTTGTTGTTGTTGTTGTCTTCAGTCCTGAGACTGGTTTGATGCAGCTCTCCATGCTATTCTACCCTGTGCAAGCTTCTTCATCTCCCAGTACCTACTGCAACCTACACCCTTCTGAATCTGCTTAGTGTATTCATCTCTTGGTCTCCCTCTACGATTTTTACCCTCCACGCTACCCTCCAATACTAAATTGGTGATCCCTTGATGCCTCAAAACATGTCCTACCAACCGATCCCTTCTTCTGGTCAAGTTGTGCCACAAACTTCTCTTCTCTCCAATCCTATTCAATACTTCCTCATTAGTTATGTGATCTACCCATCTAATCTTCAGCATTCTTCTGTAGCACCACATTTCGAAAGCTTATATTCTCTTCTTGTCCAAAATATTTATCGTCCATGTTTCACTTCCATACATGGCTACACTCCAAACAAATACTTTCAGAAATGACTTCCTGACACTTAAATCTATACTCGATGTTAACAAACTTCTCTCCTTCAGAAACGCTTTTCTTGCCATTGCCAGTCTACATTTTATATCCTCTCTACTTCGACCATCATCAGTTATTTTGCTCCCCAAATAGCAAAACTCCTTTACTACTTTAAGTGTCTCACTTCCTAATCTAATTCCCTCAGCATCACCCGACTTAATTCGACTACATTCCATTATCCTCGTTTTGCTTTTGTTGATGTTCATCTTATATCCTCCTTTCAAGACACTCTCTTATTCCGTTCAATTGCTCTTCCAAGTCCTTTGCTGTCTCTGACGGAATTACAATGTCATCGGCGAACCTCAAAGTTTTTATTTCTTCTCCGTGGATTTTAATACCTACTACAAATTTTTCTTTTCTTTCCTTTACTGCTTACTCAATATACAGATTGAATAACATCGGGGAGAGACTACAACCCTGTCTCAGCCCCTTCCCAACCACTGCTTCCCTTTCATGTCCCACAAGATTCAATTAATACGCGACACTGTTGAAGATGATGCACAGGCACACGCACCTGAAGCCGAGTTCGAGGATCTGAAAGTTTTAATTGGTGATAAGCTGTCACAAACCACAGCTGTCACACGAGATGAACGCAATGAACCCTTTGATATTTTGTCTAAATATATACAGGTTTTCAGCAAACGACCGGATGTGATCAACACATACATTTATAAGATAGAAGTTACGCCTACCCACATTGTCTTCCACAAAACATATAATGTGCCACTGTCACAACGACCCGCAGTATGGCACGAGTTAAAGCAAATGCTAGAGTGGAAAATTATTGAACCCTCCACGTTTCAAGTTGTAAAGACTGGAGAGCATGAAATGGTGAAACTTATTAGTTTTGCGAGCTGCACACTTAGTGAATGTGAACGGTCGTGCTCTACCACAGAACTTTAAACACTCTCTATAGTGTGGAGGTTCAGGAAATTTAATTATTATTTACATGGTAAGCACACAAATATTTATACTGACCACCAAACTCAAATTTTTGTTAAGCTGTAAGCTAGTACATCCAACACTATCACGTTGGGCTCTATCACTACAGAAATATTCTTGTGAAATTGTACACATTAAGGGTAAAGACAACGTCATAGCCGACGCTTTGTCTCGCCTACCACAAGGTTTGAATCGGAGTAATCCCGACCTGGAGAATGTAAAAGACTACAGGATAAACAATATCACCAACACTACACTGACTTATGCAGAAATATGTCAAGATTGCAAAATCCGATCCGCACTGGAACAAGGTAAGAATTTTATTAACGAATCAACCTGACCACCCTCTACCGAACCGATATTCAATAAATAGTGATAATCGCCGACATCCTGAAGCCACTACTTGTTATGTCTACGTTCCCAAAGATTCTGAACGAAACCTTATTTGGCACACACATTTTGTCTGGGGTCATTATGGTACCAAGAACTGCTTAGCAAAACTCAGTACCTATTGTTATTTTAGTAATATGAGACGCAAGATCCACAGTGCACTCAAGACGTCTGTGATCTTCCAGAAATCTAAACCGTTGAACTTATCCACAAAAACTGATCTTCATTCAATTTTCCCCAGCGAACCTTTAAATTGTTCAAATGGCTCTGAGCACTATGGGACTTAAGATCTGTGGTCATCAGTCCCCTAGAACGTTTATTTTCTTTTTTTTTTTTTTTTTTTTTTTGTGGGTCATCAGTCTACTGACTGGTTTGATGCTGCCCGCCACGAATTCCTTTCCTGTGCTAACCTCTTCATCTCAGAGTAGCACTTGCAACCTACGTCCTCAATTATTTGCTTGATGTATTCCAATCTCTGTCTTCCTCTACAGTTTTTTGCCCTCTACAGCTCCCTCTAGTACCGTGGAAGTCATTCCCTCATGTCTTAGCAGATGTCCTATCATCCTGTCCCTTCTCCTTATCAGTGTTTTCCACATATTCCTTTCCTCTCCGATTCTGTGTAGAACCTCCTCATTCCTTACCTTATCAGTCCACCTAATTTTCAACATTCGTCTGTAGCACCACATCTCAAATGCTTCGATTCTCTTCTGTTCCGGTTTTCCCACAGTCCATGTTCCACTACCATACAATGCTGTACTCCAGACGTACATCCTCAGAAGTTTCTTCCTCAAATTAAGGCCGGTATTTGATATTAGTAGACTTCTCTTGGCCAGAAATGCCTTTTTTGCCATAGCGGGTCTGCTTTTGATGTCCTCCTTGCTCCGTTCGTCATTGGTTATTTGACTGCCTTCTTCACTTTCACTCAGGATAGTAATGTCGTCAGCGAATCGTATCATTGATATTCTTTCACCTTGTATTTTAATTCCACTCCTGAACCTTTCTTTTATTACCATAATCGCTTCCTCGATGTACAGATTGAAGAGTAGGGGCGAAAGGCTACAGCCTTGTCTTACTCCCTTCTTAACACGAGCACTTCGTTCTTCATCGTCCACTCTTCATCACTACTATATTGTGATCTGAGACTATATCTGCTCCTGGGTACGCCTTACAATCCAGTATCCGATTTCGGAATCTCTGTCTGACCATGATGTAATCTAATTGAAATGTTCCCGTATCTCCCGGCCTTTTCCAAGTATACCTCCTCCTCTTGTGATTCTTGAACAGGGTATTCGCTATTACTAGCTGAAACTTGTTACAGAACTCAATTAGTCTTTCTCCTCTATCATTCCTTGTCCCAAGCCCATATTCTCCTGTAACCTTTTCTTCTACTTCTTCCCCTACAACTGCATTCCAGTCGCCCATGACTATTAGATTTTCGTCCCCCTTTACATACTGCATTACCCTTTCAATATCCTCATACACTCTCTCCATCTGTTCATCTTCAGCTTGCGGCATCGGCATGTATACCTGAACTATCGTTGTCGGTGTTGGTCTGCTGTCGATTCTGATTAGAACAACCCGGTCACTGAACTGTTCACAGTAACACACCCTCTGCCCTACTTTCCTATTCATAACGAATCCTACACCTGTTATACCATTATACCTTTAAAAATAGTAAGTACTGATATAAGTGGTCCACATCCCACAATCTGTGGAGGTGTAAAATACAACCTCGCATTTTATGATATATTCACTAAACACGATAAACTGTATGCCATAAGATCAGCTACTGCTTCAACTATCACCTGACGTTTCTCATATGACTACATTCCTCAATTGGGAAAACCAAAAGCCACTTCTATCCGACGATGCCGCATATTATACTGGATACAAGTGGCGAAAATGTCTAAAAGACAATAGCATTAAAACTATAATAATTTACAGGTTCAGCCAACAATGTAGTCCCATTCAGCGCGTGTTCCATGAGGTGAACCGATTCAGGAGGATTTACATTTCTAATAAGCATACCAGTTGGGTAACGTATTTGTCTTTATTCGAGGAGGTACACAATAACCTCAACATCTATGAAACTCTCTACACTCCAAATGAACTCATGTTCGATCGTAAGGAAGAGAACGATTGGACAACACCACTACCTAAATTTTATTTTCAGAATGCAACCCACGAAGAAAAGGTAAGAGAAGTTTGCGCGACGCTAAGTAAGCCGATAGAAGAAACAAAGCGAAGCCGAGAGAACAAACAAAGCGCATGCGCACTGTCAAACGGAAGCAACAGTACAGAATAGGTATGAAGGTAGTTGGGCGTACTCACCATAAACCATCAGCTCTTCAGCGGCGCAACCCGAAGTGGCGTCTGCTGTACGACGGTCCTTATATCATTATCAGCATTCCACGTCCCAATGCATATCTGCTGCAGCACCCTAAGACAAGCAAAACTATTGGACTTCATGCTCACCGTGATCTAAAAGTATACTATGCTCAACGACAGACACCTATAGATCATGCTTAAGTTATACACAACTATCAAATACACGTAACTCACAGTACTTCCACAGAGAAGCTAAGTAGTATAAGAATTTATTTCAGCTGTTCGTGTTAGCAGCATAAGGGGAAAGAAGAGATTAGTCTTCGCCGAATACTTACAGTAGCCACATAACACTTTAAAGTAAGCTTTATATTAATTTTAAAACAGGTCTGAAGAAGACATATTTTCAGCCTACGAGACTATCTGCACCGTCAGTATTAACTACTGACGACTGGTTGACGTAAAAGACTTAATTATTTTACAGCTGACAGTTTCATCCAGAAACCGAACAGATACGCATCTCACCACTGAACATGCATACTTACAAGCAGTTAAGGCCATGCTGACGAGGCACACTTACACTCGCGTCGCGAGTATCTTTTTTTGAGACTTATGTTAGCTCATGCTTTTGCCTTTTGCCTATTACTAGATATGTGCTTGGTCTTAATGCTGGTGTGAGATGTCGTGTCTAACCCTTTTTTATTTTAGTTGACATCATTTGCACAACTCAAAACACAAAATTTAAACCAGTCATGATTGTAAAATTCATGTAAACCTATTTGAAAATGTTTTTATTTAACCAATCGTGCTTGTAAAACAATACGAGAAATATGTTGCGATATTTGTGTAAAAGCCAAAATGTAACATCTTTATATGTATTTGTACCTACGTAAAAGAATTTATCTGTAACACATTTCCATGCATTTATCTGTATTAATGTAAAACTGAAACGATGTATGCTCAATTGAGTACAATACCTGTACTTGTCGGACGTGAACATACGAGTAAGTTATGTGATCTGCGTAACCAGAAACTATTTGTGGACGTTCTCTCTACACCACTAAACTTGTAACCACGAGAAACTGGTGTGCCGTTCAACACACAGAAAAGGAGACTATTCAACATATAATGTAATGTATAGAGACACGATGAAATATTTGTGTTTGAGAATTTGTTTACAAATTGTAAATGCAAAAATCATATTATGAATTGTGTGTAAAGAAATGTCAGTGGACATTTATACTACGTCACGTCTACGTGTGTACGAACATTTGTGTATCGCTTAACACGCAAAGCACGTCAAAAACTGTGATAGTGAAGTGCTCCGAAACTTTTGAGTGCATCGCAAATTGACATTTACTGCGTTGCATATCCGCAAACCTGAATAGCAAGAACTGGTTCCCTACCGTACCTGTGGTCACTTTCTTCCAACGCGAAGAAGACCACTCGACGGGTGGAGGAATTTTGGACTGGTCCTCTGGGAGCATAACGTTCTCGGAAAAGACGGACACTCCTACCTGGTTGAACGAGGAACGACGCCAGCGCCGAGAACCTGCTGCCATGCCTTCACGAACCCATGCTGTAAAATGGGAATTTTCCAGTCTTCTATCAGATGACGTACAACCTGGTGCGAAAATATTATATCTGAAACAAAAGGACATTACAAGCACAACACCGTGTGAAAGAGACAATGAACAAAAATAACTTGTAATTTAATGTTAGCACATATTGTAACCATATGTTTCTGTACGTTTTTCAAATGTAAATCCACATTACCAAATTCTTGACGGTAAATGTTGTCATAACGGCCACTAGTGCACACGAACGTACGAAATAATAACAAACAACATCACGTGTAACGAACTTCGCGAAGCAACCGCCCCGCAACGGCTGAAATAGCGCGACTGCGCATGCGCGACAACTGAAGTGCCAACATAGAACTGATACAAGCGTGGTACCAACATAAGACTGTTAAAGGCGCACCTGCCACATTCAAAGACAAACATATTTCATGTAAATATTATGTATATCTCACGTACATTGTATATGTTATGTATTTGTATTTGCAAATGTATTAATGAAATGTGCTTTAGAGTGAGTTGCTCCCCTACAGGTGTGACCTTTCGCCTCCCAACTCAGGGGGCAGTTTGAAGGCACATTTGCACGCTGAGCGGTCATTTAGCAAAAAGTCGTAGTATTAAGTTGAAATATGAAGATACATTAAAAAATCACAGATGAAATCCACGGCTGTGCAAGCATTTCCTGCAGCCGAGGGAAAACAGAGGAAGAATTCCGATCGTCAGATGTCAAGAGTATAGGTTACTTTTTGTTTGATAGAAACTGTACAGATCGGACGTGTGTGGTACACTGCCATTAACATTGTATTATTTCAAAATTTTATTCACTAGTTGCAATCAAAAATGGTTCTAATGGCTCTGAGCACTATGGGACTTAACTTCTGAGGTCATCAGTCCCATAAAAATTAGAACTACTTAAACCTAACTAACCTAAGAACATCAGACACATCCATGTCCGAGGCAGGATTCGAACCTGTGACCGTAGCTGGCGCGCGGTTCCACATTGTAGCGCCTTATTTTTTTCTTTGTAGTTTCATTTTGTTCGTTTTCGTTCGTTGCATCTGCTCGGTGCGGACGTCGCAAGACATCCGTTTCAGTTCGTCGTTGATCCATTAACCCAGTTTTTTTTATTACAGAGGCCTGGAACCGCTCGGCCATAACGGCCGACGAGTTGTAACCACCACCAATCGTAGTCACATGATGTAAGTGTATTTTTAAACTATGTTTCTATTTCAGAATATAATTATTACTAATCCATGTATGCTTTATTTTGTGTCACTAGTTATTTGTAAGATTGTTGAGTGTCTTGGTTTGGCAAAGAAAGGATCCGTAAATTGAAAAGATAGTCGTCCAGCACGAATCATTTTCGTCTTCGGGTGCTGATATGAAATACGAAGTCTGATATAAAAGATAAAAGGTGAATCTGCAAGAGCGAGGTCATAATTAACATAACGGAAAAAGATGGCTTGCCCAAGCACATAAAAAAAGCAAAGTTTGTAAAATATCAAACATAATTAATATTGCGTACTATTATCTCTCTTCTGTGTGTGTAAAGTTCAGATACGAAAAAGACCATTTATATTTATAAGAGGTCATTGTTGGCAACAGGAACAAAATAATAATTGGATCCTTTTACCGACCTCCCAGTTTAGATGATACAATTGCTGAAAAGTTCAAAGAAAACCATTTTGATTTCAAACACGTACCCGACTCATACGATAATAGTTTGTGGTGACTTTAATTTACCCTCGATATGTTGGCGAAAACACATGTTTAATTCCGGAGGTACGCATAAAATATCATCCGAAATTGTGCTAAATGTATTCTCTGAAAATTATTTCGAGCAGTTAGTTCATGAGCCCACGCGAATAGTAAACGGTTGTGAAAACACACTTGACCTCTTAGCAACCAATAATAATGAGTTAATAAAGAGCATTAAAAGGGTCTGCGCTTAGTCTCTACCTCTTTGACCTGATTATGGATGTGCTGGTGAAAGATGTTTAGAAGGAAGCGCCGTGGAATATGATGTTTGCGGATGATGTGGTTCTTTGTGAGCAGAGTATCGATAGACTTGAGGAAAAGCTGGAGGATTGGAGGAAGGGACTAGAAGAAAGAGGGATGAAAATCAGCAGGACAAGATCCGAATATTTAGCACTGAAGGATGTGCAGATGAGGTCTTGCAAGATCCAGGATGATGATCTGAAATCGGTCTGCAAATTTAAATACCTGGAGTCGCACATACAGAGGGACGGAGGACTGGAAAGCGAGATACAAGACCGAATAAATTGCGGTTGGAACAACTGGAGGAAAATGAGTGGTATGTTGTGTGACAAGAGGGTGAGCATTGGGTTGAAAAGGAAAGTGTATAAGTCGGTGGTAAGGCCAGCTCTGATGTACGGGGCAGTGGTATAGCAAATCACAGTAGCCCAGGAAAGGAAGATGGAAGTGGCCGAAATGAGGATGCTGAGGTGGATGTGTGGGGTAACAAGGAAGGACAGGATTAGCAATGAATTTGTTGAGGAACTGTGAAAGTGGGACCCGTGGGGTAAAAGATGCAAGAGAGCAGACTAAGGTGGTACGGACACTTATAGATAAAAGTGGAAAACTATATAGGAAACAGAGTTGAAGATATAAAGATTGAAGGAGCGAGAAGGAGAGGAAGACCGAAGATGAGGTGGAAGGATAAGATATCCGGGGACCTAAGGGAGAAAGGATGGAAGAAGGAAGAGGCAATGGATAGAGAACTATGGAGGAGAAAGATCCAGAAGAGCAACGCCGACCCTACGTGACGTGGGACAAGGAGACGATAAAGAAGAAGAAGAATAACGAGCATTAAAACTGATACAGGGATTAGTGAACACAGGGTTGTCGTAGCGAGATTGAATATTGTAATACCCAAATCCTCGAAAAATATACGTACTCAAAAAAGCAGATAAAAATTCTCGTGACTCCTTCCTCAGAGAGAATCACCACTCATTCCAAATTAGTAATATAAGTGCAGACCAGATGTGGCTTAAATTCAGAGGAATAGTATCGACAGCAATTGAGAGATTTATACCAAATAAATTAACAAACGACGGAGCTGATCCTCCTCGGTACACAAAACGGGTTAGAACACTGTTGCAGAAACAACGAAACAAGCATGCCAACTTTAAGCAGACGCAAAATCCCCAAGATTGTCTGTCCTTTACAGAAGCTCGATATTTAGCGCGGAGTTCAATGCGAGACGCCTGTAACAGTTTAAACAGTGAAACTTTGTCCCTGGCAGAAAATCCAAAGAGATTCTGTTGGTATGTGAAGCATGTTAGCGGCAATAAACAATCAATGCCTTCTCTGCGCGATTGCAATGGAGATACTATCGAAGACAGTGCTGCCAAAGCAGAGTTACTAAACACAGCCTTCCGAAATGCCTTCACAAACGAAAACGAAGTAAATATTCTGGAATTCGAATCGAGATCAGCTGCCAAAATGAGTAACGTAGAAGTAAATATCCTCGGAGTAGTGAATCAACTCAAATCACTTGATAAAAGCAAGTCTACTGGTCCAGAATGATACCAATTAGGTTCCTTTCAGAGTATGCTGATGCATTAGCACCATACTTAACAATCATAAACAACCTTTCCAGAGACTGGAAAGTTGCACAGGTCACACCAATATTCAAGAAAGGTAGTAGGAGTAACCCACTAAAGTGGCAGTTGAGCCTAAATAACGAAAAGTGTGAGGTCATCCACATGAGTGCCAAAAGGAACTCGTTAAACTTCGGTTACACGATAAATCAGTCTAATCTAAAAGCCGTAAATTCAACTAAATACCTAGGTATTACAATTACGAACAACTTAAATTGGAAAGAACACACAGAAAATGTTGTGGGAAGGCTAACCAAAGTTTGCTTTTTATTGACATGACACTTAGAAAATGTAACAAACCTACTAAGGAGATTGCCTACACTACGCTTGTCCGTCCTCTTTTAGAATACTGCTGCGCGGTGTGGGGTCAAAAAAATGATTCAAATGGCTCTGAGCACTATGGGACTTCACATCTGTGGTCATCAGTCCCCTAGAAAAAAAAATGATTCAAATGGCTCTGAGCACTATGGGACTTCACATCTGTGGTCATCAGTCCCCTAGAACTTAGAACTACTTAAACCTAACTCACATCCATGCCCGAGGCAGGATTCAAACCTGCGACCGTAGCAGTCATTCGGTTCCAAACTGAAGCGCCTAGAACCGCACGGCCACACCGGCCGGCCAGTGTGGGATCCTTACCAGATAGGACTGACGTGGTGCATCGAAAAAGTTCAAAGAAAGGCAGCACGTGTTATTTATCGCGAAATATGGGAGAGAGTGTCACAGAAATGATACAGGAATTGCGCTGGAAATCATTAAAGGAAAGGCGTTTTTCGTTGCGAAGGAATCTTCTCACGAAATTGCAATCACCAACTTTCTCCTCCGACTGCGAAAGTATTTTGTTGACACCGACGTACATAGGGGAGAAACGATCACCACGATAAAATAAGGGAAATCAGAGCTTGTACGGAAATATATAGGTGTTCATTTTTTCGCGCGCTATATGAGATTGGAATAATAGAGAATTGTGATGGTGGTTCGATGAAACCTCTGCCATGCACTTAAATGTGATTTACAGAGTATCCATGTAGATGTAGATATAGTATAATATTTTGTGAATACATTGATATTATTTAATCTTGTGTTTCATTTATGCTGGTAGCAATTGTTCCTTTTAAACAGTACCTTGACAAGGCTAAAGCTTCAGTGTTACAAATTATATCAAAGGTCCAGTACGAACCACAGGTTTGCAATTATTCAAACAACGAAGTCCGATAAAGAAAAAACACTCACGGTCCAATTTACAATGAACGGATCTTACGTAAAAACCCATTGTCAAGCGCGCAAAGTTTGTATAAACTGATCACATACTATTATCATTAATTATTATTATTCGATTATCTTTCAATATACTCAAAGCAGGCAGGAAAATCCACGATAAATCAAATGGCCAGAGTTGGAACTGGATGGTGGTACTGTGACGCGTGGAAATCGTGCACCCTATACTATGGACATTAATGCTACCAAGTTTGCTACTCGTATGTTAATTAGTTTCCGTGTTATAATGTGTTGAATAGGTAAAGTTTAATTATAACCACCCGGAACTTCCTCTTGTGGCGCCGAGACGGTGTCGTCCATGTCCAATAGTGTGGAAGGTGACACTTCGTGTTCAGCGTGTTTGTCCTCTTAGGTCTGTAACATTTGAGCAGGTTTGACCCGTGCCAACGATACCACTTGGCTCTTCCCATTTCGATCTATGTGCACGACGTGTCCATCCCGGAGCACTCTACGAGCCCAGAATATAAGGTCTGCAGCGGTGACTTGACAGCTTCCATCCGTGCATAGACGTGTGTACGAATGTAGTTACCGCCCCATGTCTCCAGACAGCGGATGGGTGAAGTCTGGTCATATGCTCGCGCACCATTTGCAGTACATAAGGCAATTCGGTCTGTCGTGCCCCGCTTTGATCAGCGAAGAATTCAGCTGTCTGTCGTAAGGGTTCACCACAAACCAATTCTGCAGTGGATGCTCCTAAATCCGCTTTTAATGCTATGCGAAGGCCCAACAAAACCAATGGCAAGGCTCACGACCAAAACTGCACGTGGCACATTAACGCGGCTTTTAACGTTCTATACAAGAGTTCCACCATTCCATTGCTTTTTGGGTGGTAAGCCACGGTATGATGATGGCGGAAACTGCAGAGGTTGGCCTATTCTGAGAAGAGCGTCGATTCGAACTGACGCGCCTGGTCTGTCGTGACATGTAAACGGCAGCCGAGACGTGCGATCCACGACGAAATAAGTACTCGTGCTACCGTTTCCGCGGAAATGACCGATGAGGGAATCGCATCCGCTCATCTGGTGAGGCGGTCCACCGCAGTGAGCAAGTAGCGGTGTCCTCCCGAGGTCCCATGATGTCCAGGTGCACATGTGTGGAAGGTTGCCTCGTAAGTGGGACGTCTGCTATCACTCTGTACGCACGGCGTCCAGCTTTGACCCTCAGACAATCTAAGCACGTTTTTGCCCAACTAGTTGGCCACCCGAATCTGTTAGTCATGAGTTTGGCGCTGGCGCTTATTCCCGGATGAGTCAGCTCATGGATGCTGCCAAATGATTCCCGTCGCAGTTTCTCCTGTACAAAACGTCTCGGTTTTCCTTGTAATACTTCGCACAAAGGCGGAAACGTTCACCAGCAGGTTGTATTTTCCGCAGACGTAACCCGGATGTACTGTCGCAACGGAATTCAGCAAGTTGTTGGTCTGTCTCTTGCGCAGCAGCTAACTGCTTGTAGCCAATAGCCTGAGAGATCGATTCCGACCGAGACAGGAAATCCGCCACGACGTTCTCAGCTCCTTTTACATGCTACAGGTCTGTCGTGAATTGGGCGATGAATTCGAGTTGTCTAAATTGTCGAGGTGAGCAGCTATCCTTATTCCTACTGAAGACGAAAATAATCGGCTTGGGGACTATGAAGACTGTCAGTGGCACGGCTTCCACTTGTGGCCGGAAGTGTCTGCAGCTTCGTAAATTGCCAGCGACACCCTATCGTAAGCGTTCCATTTAATTAATATACGACGACGTAAGCCCAGGGGCTGCCAGTGGCAGGTGTAGAGCCGCGCCAATGGCTTGCTGCTAAGCATCCGCAACAATTGCCAGTCGCGCCTGAGGCACCGGCTGAGGCAGCATGAGTGACTGACGCAGGCACGCCTCGGTCAGCATCTCTGTTGTCACTGCGTCCTTGCCGGCTAATGCTGACGTCAAAGGAGCCCGGATGGCCTTCGCATTAGGCACATGTTGTCTGTGGAAACCAGCTGCTCCGAGGAACAGGCGTAGTTGGCGACAATCGACGGGGCCAGACGTATCTTCGATAATGGCAAGTTTACCTCGCAGTGGGCTGATGCGGACTACTGTCACTGAGTAGTCCAAGAATGGTACCTGACGTCGTCGAAGTAAACACTTTGATTCGTTGACCACATGCATCAGATCTTTAGATGCTTTTCGTTCAGTTTCTCGGGTGCCGAAAAGACCAGGATATCACCGAGGTATGCGAAGCAGTACGATAAACCTCTTAGTGCTTCATCGACAAAGCTTTGCCAGGCTGAGTTCAATATAAGAGGTCGCCACTTCAGCCAACTACTGCTTATATCTGGCTGCTGAAGAGATCCAACGACGTAGTCGGGCGATAACTTCTTATTTCTTTAAGCTCTAACACTAATCATCTGAAAAATCTAACTCAATGCAAAGAATACTCATAAAAAGCAAAGAGTAAAGCAGATCTTCCGTGCGCTCGTCGCCACAGAATAATGCTGCACTTCACTGTGAATTTACAGATGTTCTTCTGGCGCCTCCCACACCTCCTAAGGCCGATGAACCACTAGTCAGTAAGTGGCTCAAAATAGAGAAGGTAAAGTTAAACCACTCCCTCAGAGATCCCTAGCTGTCCTTAGTATCATCACCGTGGTGATGAGTCAGCTCGAATGTTGTGACTGTAGTCATCCGTTCTGACCTCTGGGGATGAACATTGTGAACGATGTATCAAGGAAACATAGCACCTGATTAGCCACTACGATGTGCTCCTGGAATAACAGACAATGACACAAAGTGGAAAACACACAATACCATCCGAGAAACGAAAAGGATGAGGACCAACATCTTAGGTATAAATGAGATGAGATGGCCTCGCTCTAACAATTGCAACACTGCAATGGATAAAGGACATCACGGAGTTTCACATTACGGTGTAGTCGAACATCAAACGAAGAGGAGCATTAATGAAGCATAATTCCCTCTACGACCAGTTTCTCAAACTAATTACAAAGCCAGTTGCTTACCACGAGTGGAACCGTGAATGGCAACGTAAGGGCAGACACCCGGTGGTCATGCAACAGGAGTTCTCTTCTCGACTGCACTTCGTCTCAGAAGCATTTCATAGCTAATGGCGATTGCTTCGAAGGTCAGTAAAAGCACTTTGTTTGTAACTCTCGTTTCCCTTATCTCCTGAGACCATTCACGGAAATTTTCAGACTTGCCTTATAGTAGCAAACTAAACTACAAATCGAAATAATTTTTGTACACAACCGTATACACGGTGTTACGAAAAGGTACGGCCAAACTTTCAGGAAACATTCCTCACACACAAATAAAGAAAAGATGTTATGTGCACAAGTTGTCCGGAAACGCTTACTTTCCATGTTAGAGCTCATTTTAGTTTCGTCAGTATATACTGTACTTCCTCGACTCACCGCCAGTTGGCCCAATTGAAGGAAGGTAATGTTGACTTCGGTGCTTGTGTTGACATGCGACTTATTGCTCTACAGTACTAGCATCAAGCACATCAGTACGTAGCATCAACAGGTTACTGTTCACCACGAACGTGGTTTTCCAGTCAGTGCAATGTTTACAAATGCGCAGTTGGCAGATGCCCATTTGATGTATGGATTAGCACGGGGCAATAGCCGTGGCGCGGTACGATTGTATCGATACAGATTTCCAGAACGAAGGTGTCCCGACAGGAAGACGTTCGAAGCAATTGATCGGCGTCTTAGGAGCACGGAACATTCCAGCCTATGACTCGCGACTGGGGAAGACCTAGAACGACGAGGACACCTGCGTGCAGTTGACGATAACCCTAATGTCAGCGTCAGAGAAGTTGCTGCTGTACAAGGTAACGTTGACCTCGTCACTGTATGGAGAGTGCTACGGGAGAACCAGTTGTTTCCGTACCATGTACAGCGTGTGCAGGCACTATCAGCAGCTGGTTGGCCTCCACGGGTACACTTCTGCCAATGGTTCATCCAACAATCTGTCAATCCTCATTTCAGTGCAAATGTTCTCTTTACAGATGAGGCTTCATTCCAACGTGATCAAATTGTAAATTTTCACAATCAACATGTGTGAGCTGACGAGAATCCGTACGCAATTGAGCAATCACGTCATCAACACAGATTTTCTGTGAACTTTTGGACAGGCATTGTTGGTGATGTCTCGATTGGGCCCCATGTTCTTCCACCTATGCTCAACGGAGCACGTTATCATGATTTCTTACGGGATAATCTACCTGTGCTGCTAGAATATGTGCCTTTACAAGTACGACACAACATGTGGCTCATGCACGATGGAGCTCCTGCACATTTCAGTCCAAGTCTTCGTACGCTTCTCAACAACAGATTCGGTGACCGATGGATTGGTAGAGGCGGACCAATTCCATGGCCTCCACGCTTTCCTGACCTCAACCCTCTTGACTTTCATTTATGGGGGCATTTGAAAGCTCTTGTCTACGCAGCCGGCCGCGGTGGTCTAGCGGTTCTAGGCGCTCAGTCCGGAACCGCGCGACTGCTACGGTCGCAGGTTCGAATCCTGCCTCGGGCACAGACGTGTGTGGTGTCCTTAGGTTAGTTAGGTTTAAGTAGTTCTAAGTTCTAGGGGACTGATGACCATAGATGTTAAGTCCCATAGTGCTCAGAGCCATTTTCTTGTCTACGCAACCCCAGTACCAAATGTAGAGACTCTTCGTGCTCGTATTGTGGACGACTGTGACACACTGCGCCATTCTCCATATCTGCATCAGCGCATCAGGGATTCCATACGACGGATGGTGTATGCATGTATTCTCGTTAACTGAGGACATTTTGAACATTTCCTGTAACAAAGTGTTTGAAGTCACGCTGGTACGTTCTGTTGCTGTGTGTTTCCATTCCATGATTAACGTGATTTCAAGAGAAGTAATAAAATGAGCTCTAACATGGAAAGTAAGCGTTTCCGGACACATGTCCACATAACATATTTTCTTTCTTTGTGCGTGAGGAATGTTTCCTAAAAGTTTGGCCGTACCTTTCTGTAACACCCTGTATAGGAACTAAATTGCTTATCTTCTCAACTGTGAAGGGCAGTTTCATTTATTAATTTGTGTGTATACCTTCTGCTTAACGAGATCTGATCATTTATTGTTGGACAAATCCCATGTGCAAATTATTAGCAACCTGTAATTACTGTTTTTGTGAACACCTTCCAAATCCGCACTCGAATTTGTTAATTTAAACCGTTGTGAGTGGTTGTCTGAATCAGACCTTGGCTCAGTGAATGCGTGAGGCTAGCGCCGGTTGTCACGAGCTACGTTAAGTTGGTGTCTAGCGCACTCAGCAATTAAGTTCATTAAATACCTATCTCATGAGCGTGGCAGGGTGTCTTTTTCCTCTATTTTCCTGTGTCAGCGAGTGTACACTCATTCCACGTAATAGTATGATCATGCCATGATTATAGTAGAATCAGTTACATAAATAGAGGACATTTTATATTGCCCTATCTTATCAGTATGGTTCTCCGTTGCACATAGCATCGAGATCAGTGGGTACGCTTCAGTACTGTCGACCGTCTGTACTTGAGGTTGAAAATTGTGCAATATATTGTGCAGTATAGCGACAGATCTACAGAAATTAGCAAACTGCTCGGCTGTTTAGTCTGAAGCTAATACCGTGTATCTTTGTCAGTGCTGTCTGCTGTGCCAAACTGTATATTTTGCACGATTTGTTGTGTCGTGAGGCGGAAACGGCTTCAAAATCAGTGGCATGCATGTTCATTTGAGAACTACTGGAAGTATATAGGGGTTATGCTGTGTTAAACGAAATATGTCTAGTAATCATCAAAAGGAAAAAAGAGCACTACGATCAGCTATATGGAAATGCACGCAAAAGCAGATAAAGAAATTAAATTCATTGCGGACAATTTATAAAATGGTTCAAATGGCTCTGAGCACTATGCGACTTAACTTCTGAGGTCATCAGTCGCCTAGAGCTTAGAACTAATTAAACCTAACTAACCTAAGGACATCACACACATCCATCCCCGAGGCAGGATTGGAACCTGCGACCGTAGCAGTCGCTCGGTTCCACACTGTAGCGCCTAGAACAGCACGGCCATTCCGGCCGGCGACAATTTATATCAAAGAACTGATAATAAATATGTGGGCATCGGAAAGCGGATCTAGTCCTTCGACCATAAATATAATAGAGTGGTCCTGACGTCATTTTCGTGGCTCCAACATCTCTGGGCTAAAGTCACTTGAATGTTGGCAAAACATGGTTGTTTCGTGTTGCGCTTATGGCTGTACTCAGCGTTTTGTCGGGGAAAATGACATTACATTTCACGTGTGTTTCTATGATAGTGCAGATGCGTTTAATGAAATCTGCTGAAGTGACTTTTATATGTTTTTTACACTTGAAATAGAGTATCACGTAAATTAAAGTGTTGACAGCGACGCCTGCAAAGTCAGACTCATATTACATTTTGGAAAGTATCTGTGATAATTCGGTTACAGAAGTAATTATAACTGTTTCTAGTTCCTACTCATAGGTTCCTAAGGATGAAAACCGAAGGCAGCTTTTGATACAGGCCCTGAAACGGAAAAACTTTAAGCCATCTGCACACACGCGCCTTTTTGTATATACTAGTGAGATTATAATAAGGTAAGAGCACCAATAGTCGACACATGAAGAGAATTTTTTTCTACCTTCTAATACTATTAAATAAACGTAGGTTACAAAATTATTTTCTGAAACTTCAAAGTCTCACCTTTCATCTAAAATATCATTTTTTTTAAAACTGATAGTTCAAACATTTATAAAAATAGTAGGAACTGAACCTTTGGAGTTCACCTAAAATTGATACTCTAAGATGGACCTGCTCCTAAAGTCGAAAATTTTGGCACCTATAGTTGACATAATTCCCATATCCGATTTTCTTTTATAAGTGATTAGAACTCACAACGCGGCGAATCCAATATTTAAAGTTTTCACATGAGCCCACTCTTACTGTTTAAAAGAATTTTAACGACATTTTACTTTAATTGATAGTTTATAGTAATTTCGCCCCGCTGCCCACTAGTGGGGCGTTCGATGTATTTGTTAGATTTTATACATGGTACTGTGGACAAATCCATGTCAAAGGTAGTTCTGACATAATTTTTCACAAATAAAAAAGTAATTTTTGTTGGAAGCGTTTGGCAGTCAATTGAGAAATGTGGGTAAAATGCGATACAAACATAGGATGGCACACCGCTGATTTGAAATCCCGCCACGTTTTGCCGACAGTCCCGTGGTTTATGTTGGAGCCACATCAGCCCTATAGCTTCTGCACAGCAAGGCCAGTCTACTAGTATCTATAGTCGAAGGTCTGGTCCTCACCAGTAACAGAAGCCAAACAGTTTGGTACTTCGATGCCACGTGCCAACATTTGTTACCAGAATATAAACAAAAATGTGTACGTGTTGTTTGTAGCATTGTATCTAAATAAATGAATATTACACAGATGTAGTGACAATTATTACAGGTATAGGGGACAGTTCTCGATGGCACACGACGCAAGCCGCGGCGGCAGAGCGTGCAGGAAGGAACTTACTGGGATCGACTCGGCGTGGCGGGCAGGCAGCGACACGTTGTCAGTCGCACCGCCCAGCACGGCACGGAGTGCAGCCTGTCAGGTGATACCGCGGGAGGGAAAAAATACCGATTTATGAAGTTGAAGAAAGCTACTGCCGTCCCTGCGGTTCGTTTCTCAATACAATTTTAACTTTTTAAATAAAAAATTGAAAACCACTCCTCTCGGATTTGCGTATGTTCTCTGCTATGCAGTCGGTGTGTCTCATTCGATTTTGAAGAACCTATTCACTAAAAAAAAAGATTTTTCGCGTCTTATAGTCTGACATCACAACTTGATAATGGTTTTATTTTGGTTATTGTCCATATTATTGTGATATTTTGTAGTAAGTAAAACACGGCGCACATTTTGAAAAGTTTGCAGTGTAAAATGTGGCCGCTGGCCATTTTACGTTTGGTCCATTTCATAGTTCACGTTGCTCCACAAGAAATATAGATAACATATTGATATTGTTTTTAACAGTGGAAGGAGAGTGATACCTTTCGCCATCCTCCAGAAAATACGTGATATATGTTGGAAGTTGTCCGCATTGAGGTTGGCAGCTAGCCACCACACGCGAGACTACTGTTGCATGCTATGCGGAGTGCCGAGCTGCCTTGCCTTTGGTTTTGTCCTGTGCTAGTAATAGAAGCCGAAGCAGAGAAAAAGCTTACTGAAACTCATCAGCTGATTATCTCCTGTGCTAGTAATACAAGCCGAAGCAGGGAAAAAACCTTACTGAAACTCATCAGCTGATTATACTGGCTGGATGATTTTTCAGTCTGTGTTCCCTGATTTCAGGAAACTTTGTGAAATGTTCTGAATAGATCTGAAAGCTAAATTCTCATTCCTTCTAAAAAAAATAGCTGGCGAATCTGAGCAGTACACACTGGGATTTCCCTTATCGTCCTGCGCTTCTTGCATTCCATCCCTACACAGAGACACCCACCCACTGCTACTCCAACTGTGCTGACTGGCGTCTCTCCAAATCCAGCAAACTTTCTTCTGAATACTCTTCGATCCGAATAATACATCACTATGCGAAATCGAAAAATTGTAGAAATACTATCTTAGATTAATTAATTTGTAACTATTATTTACACGTGTACCACACTGAATGAAATACCATGCTAGGCGCTCGTACAAAAAATAAATTTATCGTAACGGTATTTTAAATGTCACTCAAGTACTTGCACCAACTTACCTTACTGCAACGAGTAGCTTCTCAGCAGAAGAGGTAGCAAGTTGAAAATTTGTGTCCTGCGTTGACAGAGTAGCTGATACTAATTGCTCAAAGAGTGCAATCTGTTTGGACTCATTCTGTACAATTTGTGGAATCTATGTGGGTACTGAGCCACAGCTAAACTATTTTTTATATTTACAGCACCGTATAGCTGTCTCAGTTTTTTGAGTTTTGAATAATGATAAACCACAATAACCTTCTCTTCAGAAGAGTATAGCGTCCCTGTACCAACACGTAATAATAATACTTTTTTCAAGTGAAGTCAGACGTAGAAAACCATGAGAAAAACTCGCGTGGTTATGAAATGAATGAAGACAGTATTTTATGCGAACAGTCACAAAAATAATAGTTTTAAAAACCAAGACAATAATAATCAACTTGAAAAATTACCAATATCATTGCACTGATACGTTTTCACCTCCGATCTTCTACCGACTTATCTGAAGATTCTCTCTCTCTCTGGATGTCTTCCCAAGCGTCATTACATATACTGCTTACCAAGTCTATAATGTAATGTAACGTAATTTACTGAGCTGATATCAAATAGATAACAAGTTAAAGTTTGAGTTGAGTTTTATTTGTACAAGTATTAAACCAATGTCAATTTTTTACAATTATATCATAGTACAGGTACATAAAATATGGTGCTCAATGTGAATGTCACATACATGGTAAGAACGTCGTGCATATACTCCTGGCACCAGTCAGTGGACTCCTAGCCAACATTTTTCTCAATCACATTGAAAATAAAATATTTGAAACAATAATAAGACCCAAACAGTAGCAGGTAATATATTGGTACCGTTATGTAGATGACATCATATGCCTTATAACACCAAGTCGCATCCAACAACTCCACAGTGATACAAACAAAGTACACCCAAAAATAAAATTCACTATAGAAATAAAACACGACAAAAGATTAAACTTGACCTCACAATATACAGACACAACAACCAACACCAATTCTCTATATTCAGGAAAGTGACCACCACCAGCACAGTCATTCACATTCATCTGATTACACACAAACTAGCTGGCTTCCAATATATGCTACACAGACTGCACAAAACCCCACTCACTGAAAAAAACTACAAGAATGAACTGCAGACAATCAGACAAATAGCAGCAGAGAATGGATATAACATAAACACTATAGATAAACTGAGCCACAAAATTGAAAAGGACATCCAACACACAAAAACAAAAGCCACCTTATCAATTTACAAACACACAGAACCCATTCACATGCACACATGAACAGGAAACACCCACAACGACAGACAGATGGTTCACTCTCACCTACAACAACAAAGCAGTCCACATAATAGGCAACATACCCAAAAAACAAGGAGTAAAAGTAGCCTACAGGACAGACTACTCAACACAGAGAAAACTAAGGACAACCAACACAAGCACAGACAAACAAAACACATCTGGTATTTACCAACTAACATGCCACGACTGCAAAGCAGTCTATATAGGACAGATAAACTGAAACTTTAATACCAGATACACAGAACACAGAAGAGCATTAAAGAGTAACAGCTGTCATTCCACATTTGCTGAACACCTCATGGACATGAAACATAACCCAACAATTGGCGTGTTTCTGAAAGATACGTATTCTGCTTTTCTTTTCGCTATAGCGAGCCAATTAACATTTGTGCCGCTAGCGGTTTGTTTTGAAGAGAAAGAGATTGTAAAAGGAAAATAATTAAGGCGTGGAATCACCGGAGATCTGGTCATGTAATGGAGATGGATTTAATACACGATTTCATCCATAAATAAGGTTTGTGACTTTTTTTGTGGTGGAGTGAATGAACGAATGAGTTTTTTTCTGAATCATTTGTTGATCACGTTGGCCCTGTAATTAGTGTGGAAGTTTCAGCTGTGTCGCAGAGAGCCTGCAATCACTGAGTCTCTGTTAAATCGTCCAAAAAGGCTTCGTACACATCTGGAATTCGCAATCTTTCGTAAAAGGAACTAATTGCCCAAACGATTGATTCTCCCGACTGACTGCAGTGTTTAACAGTAATAATAAATGTAAAGATCTCTTACAGCAAGCCAGCCGCTGATTACCAAGACGAATGACTCCACCAAAGATTCTATTTTGCTGATTTTTATCACTATATCACGTAATGAAATCTTAAATTAAAAACTATACATAGATAAAGGAGAGAAAGAGAGAGAGCGAATGAAAATAGAGATAATACTAATAATCCTCCATTAGTCAATTTTTTCGCCTGTCTTATCACGTATCAGCCAAGAACTGGGAGGGCTTTAGTTTACTGTATAGACTTATGTGTGAAGATGAAGGGATCTTAAAGACAACAGACACACGTCTATACACACAAGACATTACACAGAGATAGCGGCTAGCTGTATTGATCATCAATTCTTAGATTAAAGCAACTTATTATACGAACATTAAAAAGTTAAAATGGCCAATCCGTGACAGGACACGTTTTTGGACGTTGCTAAAATAATTTTGTTCTCTGTATCATGTCAAATACAACGAGCTAACCTAACTGACGCTTAGAAAAGAGAGGAAACACTCGCAGGTGATATAAGTGAGGTGATATAAGTGGATCCACAAATAAAGCCGAAAGACTGCACGCTGTGCGCAGAGAAAAGGCCAGATTTATATTTTTATTATTAAAGCTTGCTACTTGCTAGTACAATTGAAGTATACGCTTTTTATTTAGTGTTGTTTGATGATTGAATATTGATTATTTGTGATCATGTTAGATATAGGAAGTGTTTTGATTGTCCTGTCCCAGTTGCATTTATCTTCTGTATGTGTACATTAAGAAATTAGACACAGAAGTACTCTTGTGTGAAGGAATTTATATTTAGTGACAGTAGAACATTTATATGGTTTTAACTAGGGCAATGTTTACGATGAGTCAAGCAGAGCAAAGCAGCACGCATCAACCTTCAGCTGTTAGCACTGATAATAACGAAGCAGTAAGAAGTGTTGTAGGGCCGATGGCGACAGATAGCGTAACAAAACGCCCTGTAGACACGGCTGCGGGTGTAACAGTGAGTACGCAGCAGGGATTAGATCCATTGGTAATTATCACGAGACAGATGCAGATGATAACCGAGAGCATGAATACTTTGAAAATCGATATTAATGCGAAATTAGCCTCAGTTACTGAAGGGAAGAAAAATCTGAAAACCGATATTAAAGCACAATTAGTGACAGCCACTCAAACTCAAGAAGAGATGAAATTAGTCCAGACTGAGATTAAGCAGCAGTTACAAGACAGTTTTTTCCGAATTAGAGCAGCGGATAGAGGCGAAGGCCAAGGAACTCAAAGATCAGGCCGAAGAGACGGAACGAAAACTAACTGCACAAATACAATTGGTGAAAGCACAATGTGAGGAATCTATTCAGCGCGTACGTGTCTAAATGAAGGAGTGTGTGACTATTAACCGTACGGGAACAAGTGGAAATGGTTCCGCAATTAGTACAAAAGCAAGACGCCATGGCATGTGCAATTGCGCAACTTCCTGAATTGGCACGTACACAGACTAACCTAAAGGAAAGCGTTGAACATCTGACAGAGCGTCAAGACGTTATAGACCACCAAATTAACGTATTAACGGGTAAATTATCCGAAATCACCTTACAAAACAAAAGGCTAATGTGTGAAAACGTTGAGCAAAATGTTAAGGCAGCGTTCCAAAATTTATCTGGCTAACAGGAAGAGAATTTGTTTGCAAAAGGACTTGAGGAGATGCAACATCAGTTAGGTGCTGATCTTGAGCATTGGAAACAAACGATAGAAGAGTCGTTGCGCGCTTCACAACAAAGCTCAGAACAAATGAATACAGGGCAGCAGCAGAAGTTGGCAGCGACTATAGAGCTAGTTACTGCCCATTCGCACACACTACCGACTTGTGCAAGTAATTCAAACATTAAACTGCCACAAGCTGGTTATTCGCGTGAATTCTTATCTACCGGAGATTACGAAAGCCTTTGCCATTCCGAAGAAAAAAATGATAAAGCATCGTCAATTCCAAATTTTTAACCCTGACAAAAGGGGGGTCCATCCAATTGTTTTTATTTGAAGTTTCAGAGGAGTGCTACCCAGAAATTGGTCGGAGTGACAGATCAGTTTTGTTACAGGATATATACAAGGTTCGTGGGCCTTGGACATGACTTCTGTTTGCCAGACATATGACGATTTTGAGAAGGCGTTTTTAGCAAATTTCTGGCCAGAAGGGGTACAGGAGCGCCTAAGGCAAGAGGTGCTCTACCCAGAGCCTTTCTCCTTTTCGAAAGGAAGCCTTAGAAGGTATTTCGAAAAATATATAAATAAAACGAGATACTGGGACAGACCTATGCCCTTGCCAGACATAATAAACATACTTAAGGCAAGACTACCAACTAGCATCCGGAATCAACTGATTTACGGCAACGACAAAGACTTGGAGTCGTTCCTCACGACGTTAGACCATATAGATATTATCGAAGAGAACAACCAGAAAGCCCGTACTAACATATTTCAATATAGGGCGATAGAACCTCCGCCAAATGGTAGGCAAGGTGGAGGTATGGGTTACACCAATGGCGATCAATTGACACTTAGAAGGAATGAACAGAGATCGTTAAATAATGGAGGAACCCCTCAAAATCTCAATAGTAATCCCGGCAATGGTCTTGCGAGGGGCTATTCAAGGAACAACAGGAACGGGAAAAGATAAAACCCCGTGCTGGGGAACGAAAGAAATTTCAGACCCCAAGCCTGGAATAACAACAATGATAGAAATTGGAATCAACCGGGAGAAATGAATTCAAATAGCCAACATCAGTGGGCACGGACATCTCCGAATCAACCGGTAATTACCGAAGTGACGCATGATGTCAACCAGCAGCCAAATCAAAATCTAACAAACTCGTAAGGACCAACTCGTGCCCTGGAGGAGTAGTTAACAAGTGGTTGAGGGGCAACAGGATATGTGTACCCATGCTAACGCATAATGATGAACGATTACTGGCAGCTGAACTAACTGAGGACTTAGAACCACAAGATGAGGATAAGGAACAGGTGGCAGTAGCCGAAGTGCAAGTCAGTATGAAGACCGTACCTATAGTGGCGGGTTTAGACACAGCTGCAACCACAAATGTTATTTCGGAGGCACTATTCAACAGGATCAGAAATATAAGACGAGTACCAATTTTTTCAGTTCAAAATTGCAGAATAATAGGCGCCGTTGGGGCTCGATCGGCTAATGTAAAGGTGCAGTCACTACTTGGTGTGAAATTCGGAAATGTAGCAATGTTAAGCACATTCCTTGTTATGAAAAATTTGGTGGTAAATTCCATTAACGGAGTCGACAGCCTACGTCAATACCCCTCTACAAGCCCATACTGCTCCCCATTGTTAGCTGTGCCAAAAGCAAATGGGACTGTTAGGCTGGTACTCGACGCCATAGAAATAAATAAAATCATAATTCCAGTGAGAACACATCCGGAAAACATAGGCGAACTTATGCAACGGTTCCAGGATGTCAAATATTTGACGAGCATTGATATGCGGAGCTCTTATTAGCAAGTCAAGCTGAATGAGTCATCAAGGAAGTATACGGCTTTCATTTATTCCGGAAGAAGTTACCAATTCATCGTAGTTCCTTTCAGACTCAACATTAGTGCTGGAATTTTTATAGCAGCTCTAGATTATGCACCAGGCCCAGAACTCAGAAGCAGGAAAACAGCGTTTGTTGATGATTTGCCTAACTGAACCGAGTGTTGGACGTGTTCAAAACCACAGGAATAACTGCTAACCTACAGAAATCCCATTTTGCAGTAAACAGAATCAAGTTCCTGGAGCATATAATTGACGCAAAGGGAATTTCACCAACCAAGGAGAAGCTAATTGCAATTAGTAAGTTTCCAACATCCAGGAATAGGAGGCAATTAAAAGGATTTACGGGCCTTGCCTCATTTTTTAGAAGATTCATAACAAATCAGGCGACGAACGCAGCAGCTCTAAAATAGTCTGCTGAAGAAGGATGTGCCCTGGCTCTGGACATTAGAGTGTCAAGAAGCATTCGAAGAGATAAAAAACAATTTGTAAATGCATCGCTTTTGTACCATCCGGACATGCAAGAAGAATTTTACTTGTCAACAGATTCTTCGAATGTGAGTATTGCAGCGTGCCTTTTCCAAGTACGCAATATAAATGGACAACTCACTTTCTGTCCTATTACGTTTGCTAGTCGTGTTTTGTCCAGTTGTGAACGAACTTACACGGCGACAGAATTAGAGGCTCTTGCGGTCACCTGGGGATTTAAAAAATTTCATTATTATCTGTATGGGTCAAAGACAGTCGTATATTGCGATCATCATCATTAACGTTTTTACAAATTTGTAAACTGTTACACCCCAGACTGTCTAGATGGACTCTCGCTCTGCAACAATACCAACTTAAGTCTATGCATGTCTCAGGACAGCAAAACATTATTGCTGACACTGTCTCAAGATCACCACAGGGTTTGACTAAAGAGATTGAAGTAAATAATAACTCAGAATTCCCTGTATTGCTGCTGCAGGAAAATCCATATAAGAAGTACTACGTCAATTTGTGTGTGCATATGGCACAGCTACAGAAAAGAGAAGCTCAATGGGGAAGTGTCATTCAAAGGTTACAACAGCAACCTTCGGATCAGATGACAAATTATTACAAGCTGGTAAATGGCGTATTATTTTTCCGCTGTGGAAGGCCAAACAAAGTCCGTTGGTGTGTATGTATGCCTGAGGCGCAAATAGAGAAACTCATATGGTTCACCCATTTAACTTGGGGACATTTCGGTACGACAAAATGTGCAGACAAGATAAGTGTGTACTGTTATTTTCCCAGCATAAAGCGCAGAGTGCATGAGGTCTTGAAGAAATGCATAATCTGTCAAAAAGCAAAGCCGGATTAAAAAGGGAGTAAGCACCCATTATGATCTGTATTAGTCCGAGAACCAAAAGAATTAATTTCGTGCGATCTGTGTGGACCGTTACCTACTTCAAGAGGAGGTGTTAGATATGTATTGGCATTTCTTGATGTGTGTACGAAATACGTAAAGCTATACCCGATAAAGGCTTCTACAGACAAAGTAATTGTAATAAGATTGACAAGGGATTATCTTCCACGTGTTGGTATAACTAAGGCGAAAATAACAGACAATGCTAAGATATTCACGGGACTCCGACGGAAACAGGCTTTGTCTCAAGTCGGTGTGAAGCACATACTAACATCATTTCACCACCCACAAGGCAATTTGGTTGAGAGAATTTTTAGAGAGTTCAATCGTTTTATGAGGACCTATTGCCATAATAAGCAGACTGCGTGGGCAAATTATGTGGAAGAATTTGAGCAGATATACAACAACATGACCCACTCCTCCACTGGTTATACTACCTCATGAATTGATGTTTGAGGCGAAAGAAGAAAACTTCTGGACTGAACATATGCCCAAAACTCAGGAAACTGAGATGCCTTGGGAAGAAAAAATAAGACAAGCCATCATAAATATGACGCAAAAGGCTGATCAGAGAAAACAACAATATGACAAATTAATCAAGACGGGGCAGGCGTACCACGTCGGAGAGAAGGTACTAGTCAAAAGACATACCAAATTATCCTTAATAAAGAAGAGTATAAAGAAATGGGAGTTATTATATTCTGGCCCATACTTCATTCTACAAATTCCGAACCCTGGGGTTTATCTGTTAGCATACAGTAGCATCTGTTAGCATTACAAAATTAAAGGGTTATTTTCCCATAATGACTTGAAAAAATTTAATGAAAATAGGGATGAATGGTGTTCCGAGTGACAGAGATGAACGCTCGTAAAAACATAACAATAAACTGTGTGTGTCTAGTGTTAGAAAACTTTAAATTGAAATAATTAATCAGTGACACAGATTGTAGAAATAGTGAATAACTATAACTATCGAGTGCTGTAAAGAAGATAGTGGAGATAGGTTTCACCTGTGTTTGGGTAAGCATAGAACTTTAGCATTGCTAATGTCATAAAGAATTATAAAGGATCTCAATGACCTTCAAGAAGAAAGAAATATTTCCCGAAAATGATGCTGCATAATCAAAAGAGGTTCCCAGTGAATTTTCATATATAATTTCAAGTGCACGCTTAGATGTGTAAATGTGTGAAGTGATGCGTTTAGGCAGTGAATCATGAGTGACGGAAAATTCCGCAAAGATAATTTCCCGCACAAAACAACTGATGTCGGCACGAGAGTTAGAATCGATATAGACGACACAGATATGCTTTGATGCTTTGTAAGAGACTCGCATCAAACGCGAGGGGGAACTGACTGATGTTCAACTTCAAAAAAGTGTCATAATTAGAGGTTAAGAGTTCTTGATTTATTGTTGAATGTCAAAAGACGTTAATATTCATAGAACTCGTAGTTATTTAATGGGTCTTGTTCACTTTGGAATTTTGTTTGAAAATCCATTTCCATATATGTGAAAGAAGTGAATCCACATTCCTCGCCACTAATAACTTTTACATTAAAGCAATCAAGTGGAGAAATATATGTATTTAAGGTAACATATTTATGAGTATAGATAAATGATATGACTTTTCAAGGAAATGATGGATTGTGTCTTTGTATAAAATTAACCACACTTTCCATTATTCGATGATTTGAATCCAAAATCTACTGCAAGTTGCAAGAACCCTTTAAATTAGGAAGAGTAAATCATTCACAAAAAATGTGTCAAAAAATTTGGACTTATAAGCACAAGTGGTGATTAAGTGATATGCGAAGTCCAAAAGAAAATTTAAACTAGAGTAAATATTATGATGTTTTCGGCAACAGCATTAGTCAATGGATAAATGGAAACCTTAAGTCAATGGCTAAATTCCTTGCAGTACATCGTAAGAAAAAGGATACATGAAGCCATAGGGATTTTGTTTTCAAAAAGGAGAATCTTGGACGGTGCAACCTAACCAGTTCTTTTGCAGGAAGAGTTTCCCTTTCGGTCATTGCTAATTCTTTTGGAATGAATGTTGCATGTAAAAACTGGTATCCCTGTCCCTTCTACTCTTCCCATTGTGGGCCATGTAGAAGACTGACTACAAATTTGGATGTCGGGGACATGCAAGATCCGGGGGAGTTTCAGCACCGCAAGGTATTGTCCTGGGAACAAGATAGTAAAAAAAAAACCTTGAGTTATTGATTGTAATTTTTTTTAGCTAGAGACACAAATCACTCTTCTCCAAATCGTTATATAAATCTATCCCTATCTTTCCTTTAGAGGTCAATTTCAAAATTATTTTTTCTCTTCTGTAGGCTTTCCTATCTTCTGTGTACCATAGGCTAGGGGTCTAGGCTTAAGAGGTTTTCCAAGATTACCCTCCTTAAGAAAGTTCCCGAATGGATAGACCCTCACTTTGGAAAAGTTATCTGATCTGATTTTCTCGTAATATATGCGGCGACAGCTCTTCGACGCCAAAGTACTTGAGAGTGCATTTATTCTTTGAAATAACAGAGATGCATAGATGCATTCTCCATGGTTGTTGAAGTGGTAACTAGGACAGCTTCTGGAGTATCTGTTGCAGGATTGACGTGCTTCTGAGAGATACATATTCTGCTTTTCTTCTCGCTAAAGCGAGCCAATTAACATTTGTGCCGCTAGCGGTTTGTTTTGAAGAGAAAGAGATTGTAAAAGGAAAATAATTAAGGCGTGGAATCACCGGAGATCTGGACATGTAATGGAGATGGATTTAATACACGATTTCCGCCATAAATAAGGTTTGTGACTTTTTTGTGTAAGTAGGCTGTTTAGGTTTTTATATTGGTAACGCCACGTAGCGCTCTGTATGAAAACCACTGGCTGTGCTGTGTGCAGTCTGTGGCTGGTTTGCATTCTTGTTGGCTATTGTAGTATTGGGCAGCTGGATGTGAACAGCATGTAGCGGTGCACAGTTGGAGGTGAGCCGCCAGCAGTGGTAGATGTGGGGAGAGAAATGGCGGAGATTTGAGAGTGGATGATCTGGAAGTGTGTCCATCAGGGACAGTAAATTTGTGAGACTGGATGTCATGAATTACTAGATATATTATGACTTTTGAACACTATTAAGGTAAATATATTGTTTGTTCTCTTTCAAAATCTTTCATTTGCTAACTATGCCTATCAGAAGTTAGTGCCTTCAGTAGTTTGAATCTTTTATTTAGCTGGCAGTAGTGGCGCTCGCTGTATTGCAGTAGTTCGAGTAACGAAGGTTTTTGTGAGGTAAGTGATTTGTCTAAGGTATAGGTTAATTTAGTCAGGGCCAATCTCTTGTAGGGATATTGAAAGTCAGATTGCATTGTGCTAAAAAAATATTGTGTGTCAGTTAAGCACAGTCATGTATAATTTTTCTAAGGAGCATTTCATTTGTTCTGTAGTGAATGCACGAATGAGTTTTTTTCTGAATCATTTGTTGATTACATTGGCCCTGTAATTAGTGGGGTAGTTTCATCTGTGTCAAAGAGAGCCTGCAATCACTGAGTCTCTGTTAAATCGTCCAAAACGGCTTCGTACACATCTGGAATTCGCAGTCTTTCATAAAAGGAACAAATTGTCCAAATGATTGATTCTCCCGACTGACTGCGGTGTTTAACAGTAATAATAAATGTAAAGATCTGTTACAGCAAGCCAGCCGCTGATTACCAAGACGAATTACTCCACCAAAGATTCTATTTGGCTGATTCCTTTTATCACTATATCACATAATGAAATCTTATATTAAAAACTATACATAGAGAAAGGAGAGTAAGAGAGAGAGTGAATGAAAATAAGGATAATACTAATAATCCTCCATTAGTCAAATTTTTCACCTGTCTCATCACGGATCAGCCAAGAACTGGGAGGATATTACTTTACTGTATAGACTTATGTGTGAAGGTGAAGGGATCTTAAAGACAACAGACACATGTCTGCACAGACAAGACATTACACAGAGATAGCAGCTAGTTGCATTGATCATCTATTCTTAGATTAAAGACACAGCAACTTATTATACGAACATTAAAATGTTAAAAGCTCCCCCCCCCCAACCTTCCCACCCCCTCACACACAAACACACAAACACACACACACACACAAATAAAATAAATCCCTAAACCACTGTCACCCTCACTCTCTCTCTCTCTCTCTCTCTCTCTTTCATTTCACACACACACACACACACACACACACACACACACACACACACACACACACACACACACACAAACACACAAAGGAAAAAAACTATTAACGCCTCTGAAAGATTCAAACAACCGCTAGGAACACCTTGAACTGTTCCACCGTCAGTCATCTTGTTTTTACACCTTCAGTTGTTCCACTGCCTGCCATGTTTGCTTTTACAGCTGGTAAAGCAGTGAAACAGTAACTGTGACAGTGAGAGTTACAACTCAATATATAATGTTCAACAATGATGAAGATGATTAAAAGGAAAATGTAAGTGAAACATTATGTAAATATATATACACACACACACACACGGAGAATTAAATAATTTCAGGCACAGAAATGACAAGTTTTCAAATCGTAATTTTGGCTTAATCAATTTGTCTACTTTAAGGTATAAGTGGTTGCAGATGACAAACTGTGAAAAAAAAAAAAAAAACGGTCACTGTAGAAACACAACACATCAGAAAACTTACACCATATGGTAAAAAGGTATGAATTCGTAATTTATGTGTTTTCTTCGAATATCTGTCATTACAATTTAAAAACTAATAGCTACATGTATACAAACAGCAAAGAACACTCTTTATCTTTAACAGATGGAACAGCCCACTGAAGATGCTGCAAGTGCAGTGGAACATGTTTGGGTTAAAAAACTGAAATGTGTTTTCCTAAAGGCGGACCCTATCCAAAAACATACATATTGTTACAGCAAACATGGAAGAATAGAGCTTCAACCACAAGATGATTACTCCTGTTTTCGTGTGGTTTTAGTAATGATTTTATAGGAGATATCTCGTGATGCGCTGCAGAAAGTTTTTACTTCACACGAAAGTAAAGTAATTATTTATGTGTGTATTGTGTTACTGTACCTTGTCGAGTGAAGAATTTTGTATGCATTTATTAGTCAGATATATAAATATATATTGTTAGGTACGGTCAAGTAAGGCAAAAAAGTAGAATCACAAGCTATGCAACGCATATCTGTGAGAAACACTGTTCATAATTTAGAGGAAGTTAGTCAGCCTCCACTACAGCCAATTCAACACTGGACGTGGGAAGCACTAGTTCAAAGAACAGATATCGTTTATTGCTAGTAATAAGATAATCAAACGTAGGTACACCTATGAAAGTGAGTATTGCTCTGGGAACAGGTAAGGCTGAAACGGCACCAATTTGTTCTCTGATTCCACACCCATTTGCAGAACTTTTAAAAATATAAATGTCATGTGACTAGGGCCTCCCGTCGGGCATACCGTTCCTCGGGTGCAAGTCTTTCGATGTGACGCCACTTCGGCGACATGCGCAGCGATGGGGATGAAATGATGATGGTTAGGACAACACAACACTCAGTCTCTGAGTGGAGAAAATCACCAACCCAGCCGGGAATCGATTTCGGGCTCTTAGGAATTACATCCTGTCGTGCTGACCTCTTAGCTACCGGGGACAGAATGAAGAAGTGTTAAGAAATCTAGAATAAAGCGATAGGGAACGTGATTTGAAACAAGCTGAATGTGACAAACTTTTGGTCACTAAAGTGCAAGCTCAGTTAGAGATAAAGTTATAGGAATGTGAGAAAAAAAGGCAGAATGCTATAAACAACGTGATATACTGTTAGAATTAAAATTGAATGAAGGTGATAAAATAACTAGAACATAGTCTAAACGAAACAGAAGGTGACTTTATAGAGCTTAAAAAGCCTGTAAATACCTACCCGACCTAGTCAGTACGTTAGCAAACCAGTTGCAAACTTTGCAAACGGAGTATAACGCAGTGAAAGAAGATGTACAGAGAACAACGGAGTGTTTAGAGAACCTACTACTCGGAATGGACAAAAGCGTAGGGCAGCATTTGTCGGAACAGACAAAGAAAGCTGAAGGAGAACTCAGCCAGTGGTGCTATACAACGAATAAGTTGTGAGCTCCCATATAATACTGTTGTTAATACAGAACGTACTGCACCTAAACCAAGCTGCCCAGTCAATAAATCTAGTTTACCACCTTGGAATAATAGCAATACCGAGTGAGCATTCGAAAAAAAGAAGAAAAAGATAGCAAAAAAATGGTTCAGATGGCTCTAAGCACTACGGGACTTAACATCTGAGGTCACCAGTCCCCTAGACTTAGAACTACTTGAACCTAACTAACCTAAAGACATCACACACATCCATGCTCGAGGCATGATTCGAATCTGCGACCATAGCAGCCCCATGGTTCCAGACTGAAGTGCCTAGTACCGTTCGGCCACAGCGGCTAGCAAAAAGATAGCAACAAACAAGAAAGAAACAATAATGTGTACCGAGGAAACTTGTATGGCAATGCGCATAGTTTTCCTGGCAGTTACGATCAGCCCTGTGTGTGTAATGCAAGTAGCCTCAGCCTGAATATGGGACAAATGGCTCTGAGCACTATTGGATTTAACATCTGAGGTCATCAGTCTCCTAGAACTTAGAACTACTTAAACCTACCTAACCTAAGGACATCACACACATCCATGCCCGAGGCATGATTCGAACCTGCGACCGTAGGGTCGTGCGGTTCCAGACTGAAGCGCCTAGAACCGCTCGGTCACATCTGCCGGCGATTATGGGACAATTAATGGCAGTTGTGAAGGCGGTGCCTACAGGATCGTACTAGAGGAAGGGGTGAAAAGAAATCGATTAGGCTCGCAGAATTCAGAAGCAGATTTAAGAACATATTGCCATATGCGAGGTTAGAGAGACAGAAAATACAATTTATCATCTCTCATATACAAGGCGAATCAGTGTTATGCGCAACGTAAATTGTACAACCTAGAAACAATTCGAAAAAGCGTTTTTATCGAAATTTTGGTCTCCTTGTACACTCCTGGAAATTGAAATTAGAACACCGTGAATTCATTGTCCCAGGAAGGGGAAACTTTATTGACACATTCCTGGGGTCAGATACATCACATGATCACACTGACAGAACCACAGGCGCATAGACACAGGCCACAGAGCGTGCACAATGTCGGCACTAGTACAGTGTATATCCACCTTTCGCAGCAATGCAGGCTGCTATTCTCCCATGGAGACGATCGTAGAGATGCTGGATGTAGTCCTGTGGAACGGCTTGCCATGCCATTTCCACCTGGCGCCTCAGTTGGACCAGCGTTCGTGCTGGACGTGCAGACCGCGTGAGACGACGCTTCATCCAGTCCCAAACATGCTCAATGGGGGACAGATCCGGAGATCTTGCTGGCCAGGGTAGTTGACTTACACCTTCTAGAGCACGTTGGGTGGCACGGGATACATGCGGACGTGCATTGTCCTGTTGGAACAGCAAGTTCCCTTGCCGGTCTAGGAATGGTAGAACGATGGGTTCGATGACGGTTTGGATGTACCGTGCACTATTCAGTGTCCCCTCGACGATCACCAGAGGTGTACGGCCAGTGTAGGAGATCGCTCCCCACACCATGATGCCGGGTGTTGGCCCTGTGTGCCTCGGTCGTATGCAGTCCTGATTGTGGCGCTCACCTGCACGGCGCCAAACACGCATACGACCATCATTGGCACCAAGGCAGAAGCGACTCTCATCGCTGAAGACGACACGTCTCCATTCGTCCCTCCATTCACGCCTGTCGCGACACCATCGGAGGCGGGCTGCACGATGTTGGGGCGTGAGCGGAAGACGGCTTAACGGTGTGCGGGACCGTAGCCCAGCTTCATGGAGACGGTTGCGAATGGTCCTCGGCGATACCCCAGGAGCAACAGTGTCCCTAATTTGCTGGGAAGTGGCGGAGCGGTCCCCTACGGCACTGCGTAGGATCCTACGGTCTTGGCGTGCATCCGTGCGTCGCTGCGGTCTGGTCCCAGGTCGACGGGCACGTGCACCTTCCGCCGACCACTGGCGACAACATCGATGTACTGTGGAGACCTCACGCCCCACGTGTTGAGCAATTCGGCAGTACGTCCACCCGGCCTCCCGCATGCCCACTATACGCCCTCGCTCAAAGTCCGTCAACTGCACATACGGTTCACGTCCACGCTGTCGCGGCATGCTACCAGTGTTAAAGACTGCGATGGAGCTCCGTATGCCACGGCAAACTGGCTGACACTGACGGCGGCGTGCACAAATGCTGCGCAGCTAGCGCCATTCGACGGCCAACACCGCGGTTCCTGGTGTGTCCGCTGTGCCGTGCGTGTGATCAATGCTTGTACAGCCCTCTCTCAGTGTCCGGAGCAAGTATGGTGGGTCTGACACACCGGTGTCAATGTGTTCTTTTTTCCATTTCCAGGAGTGTATTTAAGAACAGTTGCGAAATCGAGTTTACAGTCCACTGATGTATAAATCACAAACAGGGTACACTGAGAAAATATTTTGAGATATATACATATAACACACGCTACTGGGATGAACCTATCCAAAGCGTGATGTAATTCGATTACTCTAAATGTGGTTACCGAACAACGTAAAAGAAAACCTTATTAACGTACTGGAACATTACATGGAACATTTAATGTATTAGATTCTGTTGATCTAATACAAGAAGGGACATGAAGCAAATCGGCGAGCACGTTAATGGTAATTCATCTCCGTTCAAACGCAATAAGCAGAACCATTCACCAAATCACAATAACAATGGCAATAGAAAAAAATGAGTAACGGAATGGCACAGAACGGAAATGGTCATCCGCCTTACAGGAAACTTGGGTATGAAGATTGATTCAATTCAGGCCAAAACAGTATTAATAAAAGACGAAATACTAGAAATTCTGGACCAGGTGGCTAGCCAGGAAATTGGCATCAGAAACAGGGACCATCCCCGAACAATGCCAACAGTCATAATAATGTTAGCCATAATCCTGCACAAGGGATGAAACCTAGTGCACTCCAATGGAGAGATGGAGTAAGAGCACCGTCGGAAAGGAAGCGATGTTATGCAGCTTTCTCGTAGTTAAAAGATTGCCCGTGTCCTATATTATGAGTTGCGAGTTCCTCCGCGAGTGGGGAGCAAACATTGATCTCCCTAATTGTTAATTCTGCATTTTCAATGACAGTAGAAGAGATTCAGTGGCAATGGCAAACACGAAAGAGGTTTGTGGCAAATACTGCCAGAATATCAGGCTAAGGTGTAGGAGTCCGCAAATATTGCAAATTAGCATTAACTTATACAATGTAGAATTCTGCTATATTGTTACATAGGGAGAAAAAATTTCAGGTAGAACTGATTTCCTCCAAGTTGAGAGAATCAGTTTACTTGACTACAGGCCACTAATCTGAGCTAAATCATTTATCTACTAAATATTAAGATGTATTTTCAGAGAAACTCGGTGTTATGAAGGTATATTGAGGTAATACAACATGATACATTTTTCTCACATACACCATCCCACTGACCATATAGTAGTCTGTTACTAAAGAGATAAGAAAATGATAAAATGTGAAATTATCGAGCCGTCACCTTCATCTTACAGCAGTCCGCCAGTTGCAGTGGCAAAAGCTGGAGGAAATGTGAGAGTAGCTCTGGATGCCAATGATATCAGTAAAATTATAGTGCCAGTACGTACCAGACCAGACAATCTGTAGAAACAAATCCATTCTTCGGTGGAAAGTATTTAACATCGATCGAACTTGTTACCTGAACCAGCAAAGAAATTTCATAGCTTTCATTTTTTGCGGAAGAAGCTACCAGTTTTAGATTCTTCCCTTTAGCTCAGTGTGAGCGCAGGTGAATTTAATCCTGCATTAAACGCATTGTTAGACCCAGAACTCCTGGAGAGACTTGTGGACTACTTGCTTGACTAGCAACCCAGACATGAGACATGAACTTAGAAACAATAAAGAGAATTATATGAAAATTCGCAGAAGCAGGTGTGACTGCCAACTCAGGAAAATTGAAGTTTGACAGAGAATAAATGAAATTCCTCGAGACATGTAATTTAACCCCTGGAATATTGCCTGATCCAAAATTGCATACAATTGAGGATTTCCTGCAGCCACTGAGTAAAAAACACTTAAAGGTTAGTATACTTCTTCCGGCGTTTCATGCCACACCAGATATTCAACAATGATACATTATTGAGTCTATTACACAAGAATGTGCCTTGGGTTTGATCAGCGGAATGGCAAGACGCATTCGATAGAATGGAACTGATATTGTTGAAATCAAACATCGCCTAATTTGTATATTTACGGTGAACAAGCAAACATTTTCTGCGAGCATCAGGCCCTGAATTTCTTCCTCACCTGCTAACTGTTACATGGCAGGCTGATCTTACAAAAATATCGGTTTCAGATAATGTATATCAAAGGAAAGCATAAATGTTCCACAAGGTTTACATGAACTCACAGAGATAATTGAGCAAGTCTCCGAGTGTAAAATATTGTTGGTAAAAGACAAAGAACACAGGCAAATGTTTTTGCGTATGTGCACTGACATAGCAGAGTTGCAAAACTTACACCCTCCCTAATCAGAGTGATGCAAATAAATTTGTATCACAAGATTAAACCAGTGGTTTGAGGAATAAATACAAAGTAGAGGATAATGTCTTATTTTATAGAAAGTGTGTAGACTCTGACGTGTATTCTGCAGTCATGTGTGGAAAACTTTTATCTAATATGCAGACGTCACCTAGGCTCATGTAGGACTAGAAAATGTGTCATAAAAAGATATTGCCCTGTCCCCAATTTAAAAAGCAGAGTACAACGAATCGTGAGAATTTGCGACATTTGTTAAAAGACAAAGCATGCAAATAGTTCCTATCGAACTGCACTACATCTTGTAGTCTCCAGTATTCCAGAACGGTTAGTATATGTAGACATAGCTGGATGTTTACCCACTGCAAGAGGCGCTATAAAGTATCTGCTAGCTATATATAATACATTCTCTAATTATGTAAAAATGTACTCTATGAGAACATCTACAGCGATTCCTATTGTCAAGCGACTCTTGAAAGACTATGTACCTAAGGTAGGTAAGTGAAAGGCCATTATCTCAAATAATATAGCACCGTGTACTAGGTATCTTTGGATAGCTGTCCTTAAGGAGCAGGAATAAAACGTATCTTAATATCACGTCTCCATGCGGTACAAAGCCTGGTGGAACAAAAATTTTAGAGAGTTCAATAGATTCGTTAAATGCCACATCCATAACCAGCACTCTAAATGGGCAGATTATGTAACGTATTTGAAAGAGTGGACAATAACCTACCTCACGCTTTGCCTTGTTACAAACCGGCTGAGGTAATGTTAAGGAGTGGATTACACCTTCACCACAATTGTCAAGACCAGCAAGGACCAAACAAAGGATAATAAAAGAGGTAGTTGCAGATTTAACGAAGTGTGCTCAGGTTAGCAAATTAAAATCTTACACGAGTGTGAGAAATGAACAACAATTTCAGGTCGACGGTTTAGTGTTATATTGTGGACCCTCCCTAAACCATCAGCCTAAAGTAAGAAAATGCAATTGCTATATGCATGCCCTACAAGGTAATTAGTACCCCAAATGGGTGCTGTTATTTACTAGCAAATGCAGAAGGTAAAAAAAATTGAAGGTTTACACCTGTACAAGGATTTGACGAACTAATTACGGTGTACAGAATAGCTGTCAGTTTGCAGCATAGTACTTGCAAGTAATCTCATTTTGATCAAATCCTATCTTGTGTAAGAATATATGTTGTAGTCAGTATGTTTTAATAATATGTGTTGATTATGGAGACAAGACTGCATTGTCTTTTGCAGTAAACTACTCAAAATTCGTTATGCTCTTTAAGCGGTTTTCACTTTATAAATCGATGAGCCCATTTCAGCATATTGCCATCGTCAGGTATAAATACTTAAGCAACTGTTGGTATTAATATAATGGTCTGTAACTATTATCAGAAATGTTATAATACATTTGTTTAGAGTTTTTACTATACATGTACTGTCTTTGCTGCCATGTCTTGTCTTTTTTTAGGATTATTACTTTCTCCTTAGATGTATGTTGGAGACAAATACCTGACTTTAGTCCGTTTTTATGTGTGTTATTTTCCTCACGAGAGCTTGGATGACAGTGGACCAGCGATATTACATGTTTGCATAGTTGCCATTATAAGTAAGTGATGTGTAGAAATTCGGTTTTGTAGGTTTGATTACAACTATGTTTCTACCTCAAATTTGTTTTAGTCTTAGTTGAGATTTTTATGTTACATTTTTATTTTTTAGTAATAATTTGCGATGTTTTCTTGGCGTTATCTCTTTGATGTATACCCTTCATGTTGTCATTGTTGTTCCTATGCTTATGGATTATTTAGTGTCTGATTTATTACTTTGCCCATTTTCTTGCTTTGTTATGTGAATAACGTTTCTATGTACTTTTTGTGTTTTAGGTTGATCTGCTCATTCAATAAATTTTTGGGGTTGCTCTATGCTTGTGAACATCTCTCTATTTCCCAAGGAGAGTGCTCCATTTTTCGTAACATGGAGGATTTATAGTGCTGCATTTATGGGTTTTACGTCGTGTTTTCTGATTGTAGATGTTGAAAAAATGTGGATGGGTTGTCTTCACTTTCTCTTGTGTGCTCTTTATATCTAATGTTGAAGTTTCTATCAGTTTGTCCTATATTGTCCTATACTTGTGGCATGTTGTACACAAAATTTTGTAAAGGCTGGTGCTAATGTGTATTGGAATTATAGAGCTGCCTTTGTGGATTTTGTGTTTGAGGTTGTGTGTTTGATATGCAAAGGCGATATCGGGTTGATGAATAATTTACTAATTTTGATTCAGATGTTTCCTAGATGAGTTCTAGTTATATGTGTTGTTTTCTTCTTTTTCGTTTTGAGCACATTTAATATTATTTATTTATGTGTATTGGGTCTTTTTGCTTGTGTTTTACTGTATTATAATTGTGCTACGATTTTGGTGTCATAATTGTTTTGCTGATGTATGTATTCTAAAAATTTTATTTCCGTCTTAACTGCTCCATCTTCAAGCAGCAAATTTATTAATCTGTTGAGCAGTGCGTAGAAGAATGCGGGTTTGTGGACTTTGGGATGACATGAGCGTGCACTTATAATACAGCCTGTTGTGGTAGGTTTTCTGTAAACTGGAAGCAATGTTTGTTGCTAGTGTTTGTAATAGTTAAGTTGAATGAGTTAATTGTTTTGTTAATTTCGTGTTCTATGGTAAATTTCATTTTGGAATGTAATTGATTGAATACTTTATGTATTTTGTCTATGTCATTAATGCTACTTTCTACAAACGTTAGATTGTCATTTACATATGTGTAGGAGTATATGACTTTTTCACTAGTTCCATTCTTTATTTCATACAAGTTTTCTTTCAAGCTGTTAAGGAATATGTCAGCTATGGTTCCAGTAATACTACATCCCATCGCTTCTCCATACTTTGTGTATATATTTTATTATCAAACTCGAAGTAATTCTGATGTAAGACAAGTTTTATTAGTTGTAAAATATTTTAGTCTCTTGTATTAAGATTTTTATGTATTTGACTAGATTTGTTCTATGGTTACTATTGTTTGCTGACCTCAGCAAAACGATTAAGATCCATAAAGTATAACACAATTATAATACAGTAAAACACAAGAAAAAGGCCTAATACACATAAATAAATAATGTTAAATACGCACAAAATCAAAAATAAGAAAACAACTATTGTACCAGAACTTATCTAGGAAACATCTGAATCAAAGTTAGTAAATTATTCACCAAACCAATATCGCCTTTGCATATCACAATGCATACATAATCTCAAACACAAAATGCACAATGGCAGTTCTATAATTCCAGTACACAATAACCCTAGTGATTACAAAATTTGGTATACAACATGCCATAAATTCTACATATGACATGATTAGATATAAAGAGCATACCAGAGAAAGTGAAAACAACACATCCACATTTGTTCAACATCTACAATCAGAAAATATGGTGTAATACCCATCCCCAACATATATCTAAAGAGAAAGTAACAATTTTAAAAGAAGACAGGACATGGTAGCAAAGACAGTACATGTAAGGTGAAAACTCGAAATGAATGTATTGTAACTCTTCTGATAATAGTTATGGACCATTATATTAATACCATCACCTGCTTACATTTTATACCTGATAATGGCAATATGCCGAAATGGGCTTATTGTGACTGATTTATAAAATAAAAACCTTTTAAAGGGCAGTGTAGATGACTGATATCATAACAATCATGTCATTAGCAGAGATATTTTGCACTGTGGGTTCGAAAAAAGATAAGTAGTGAATATTTAATTGAAGATAATAAAATCTCCAAGATACACAACTAAATAAGTTTTAATGGAGTAATATTATTACAAATTAAATTACTGCATTACTTAGATGTATTTATATTACAAATTTTTACATTTCAATGAAGGATATTAATGAATTATTTTGTATTTTATGTAATAATAGTAGATAGGGAAATGACTAAAGATAATAACTTAACAGAACAAACTTGATGGGAAGAATTAGTGCACGAATGTACTATGAGTGTCTTTGGTGCACTCATCTGAAGTCCTGAAACCGTGTAAGTAAGGTGCACATTGTCTACATTTACAGCTTCCTTGTTGAAGCCCTATTTACAGAATCTTCTGAAACTAAGAATCTTGATGTGTATTTTTATTTACTTATGGGAACATGCGCTGGTGTCCTCGAAAATGTAATCTCAAATGTGTAGTAACAGTAACGATTTACTTAAAATAAACTATAAATGGAATTAAATCTTTATTTTAACGTCAGGCTAGAGTCTGTAAGCCAGGTCACAGTGATCCATTGATCGATTATTTCACATGGTGTGGCATAAAAGAACTAAATACTGTAATTTTGTAAATCTGTGGATACAGATTATACTAACATGAACTTTATAAAGAAGTGTGTTAGTGGCTCAGAACTGTGTTAAATATATGTTAACTGTACACACAGTGTTTAGTGAACACAGTGAATATGAGCATAATACATGACAGTGACAAACAGGGTTTCAAATTTAAAGTATGCAAAACTACTGTGAAGTGGCATTGCATTAAGTATGGACAGTGGTTTAATGCATAAAGACAACAGTCAATGATTTTGGAACTGATGCGAGTATGTTTTTAAAACAGAGAATGCAAGCAGTCACTAGCAGGTGGACATTAAATGAGTGCCTTCTTGTATATAAACACTTTATTTGTTATTTTATTTGTATGCAAAGTGGAAAATACTGAAAAAACAGTGAAATAAACTTATTACAGAATGTCAATATTTAAAACATATGAAACTGTGAACTCAAGACAAAAAAAATCACTTTCTGTACTGATCCTGTGTTAGACAATAATAGCTAACAATGGTGTGTTTACCACAGATTTAATGTCAGAGCTAGTATAGAATGAATTGCTGTATTCTGGGGTTATTTTGTGCACCCATCTCACTGAGTTGGCCAGCATAAGCAGAGTATCACCAGGCGTGAATGAGACAACGCAATACGAGACATCTACACCAACAGCCAACCAGACAACAGCTGAAGGTCATGGATTAAATGCCCATGTTCCAACTGGGTGTACTCGATACCACATACTCAACCATATGACGACACAGCAGCAGCTATGTCCAGAAGCAGCTGTATGCAATGGAGTAGACTTCTCACAAATGTCGAATTTTATTGTATATTTTCTTACCCATACAGTCAGAAACTATCTGCATGTAAGGGAAACTACGAAGACTGTTCAAACCAAACACCAACCATAAACCTTGTGAAACTTTACAACAAGAGTCTTTCTTCATACAATATCTGAAAACAGTTTTGAATGTATACTTCACATAAACTATGTATTACTTAAATTTTCAATATAACTCAAAGTAAAACCTAGTATAGAAAGTAGCACAGGAACAGATGGGTTCCCACTGACAAGACCTTAAACGAATGTAACAAATAAAATTAAATGAATGTAAAGTGGTAACGTGTAAACTGAACCATAACTGTGGACACTAGTGCTACAATTACGAGTGTTCTGTAGTATAGACATGCTCGTGGGATGCCAATAACAAACACTGCATTAGCATTCCAAGGAGGCATGTTGCATCCATATATGCATATGAAATAATGATGTTTCTCACAAGCAAAGTGGGATGTAGAAAAACTATGAGGAAATCTCATGTCACTGTGAAATTCATAAATACAGGAGTTTACACCTTCAATGACAAAAATATTGGTTTAAAACCAAAAAAATAATTATTGATTTCAAAAGCAAACGAATCATTGTACTGATAAGTATTCATCTGCGGTTTTCAAGCGATTTGTATATGTGTAGGTTCTCTCTCCCTCTCTGTCTCTCTCTGGTTGTCTCCTGGAGTGTTATTATTGCTTATCGAGGTCTGTAATGTAATGTGACGTAATTTACTGAACTGTTGTCAAATGGATAATAAAGTGTGATTTGAGTTTTATTTGTAGAAGTGTCGAAGAATATCTGTTTTCAGAATTCTACCGTTGTCTGCAATGGAGAGAAAACAGCATCGCTGGAGCGCTGCAGTCCGCTCTCCATTTAAAATTACGTTATTTTTACAGGCACTTTACTGTCAGTGCAGATTATTTAATATATTTTATTATAGCAAAGCTGGAGACATAGACCAGGCAGCTTAACAACGAATCTGTCGGTCATTTTAAGATATTGTGTGGAATTAGGTCCTGGCCTGTACTACATCTAAGTGAGGAAGGGTTTCATTGCAAAAAGTGGACATCAAATTTGATCAAGCATGTCGAAAAGCAAAAAGTAACAGCTAAATGCAAATTTATTTTCACGAATAATTATCGAGGTGGGTTTGGTTATGTTTTAATGTGTTTGTAAAGTATCGATCGTATGTGGCTTAGAATGTGCAAAGAATTGCTAGACTGTTTTTTTGTTTTATCAATTGTAGGAGTATTGTGCTACATACAGAGAATTTCACTGAAATAATAATAATAGAAATCTTAAATTAACATAATAATAACGAACTGAAATATTAACACATTTTCAAAGAATATATAAAAGGTTATTTAATCGGAGTAAGGGGCACATTAAAGATGGTCTTGATTGTAACTGAAATGAAGGAGAAACGTTATTCGTGGTGTCTTGTTGATTGTCGTATGGCGAGTGGCGTCACATATGGTACCGCATATTATATTAGCTCAGTGGGAACATGAGTGTTGCGTCATTAAACAACATATCACACTACCTTTACTGCAATGTGTCGTATCGATTATTGCATCATCTCATTGTGAATCGGTCCTAATAGTCTGCGAAAGTACATTAAATTAGCGATATTCCATCCGCAGAAGATTCCAGTAATCATGAGTTAGTTTTGTTCTCTTTTTGTACCACTCGTACATTCATCTATGCTTTTCCTTAGGTAACCAGAGACGCAGCCCAAGAGCCACATGACACCTTGCGTCCGTATCTATCATGTTTTCACGTTGGGATTTGATGCTAATATTACGCAATATCGATTCGCTGTCTCTAGCCAAAGGTCAATACAGCACGATATTATTGATAGTCCAGAGACCACTTGAAATTTGCCAACTTTATATTACGACGTAGTAAAGCTGTAGCTGTCAGTTCAAAAAATCGGAGAGCACATCTACTCACACCGTGAGCTGCACTGCGGGCCAGTATAGTTGACGAATTACCATCTAACGAATTCAGGTATGTACAGCTGCGTACAGAAATTCATTTGATTTGTTTCTGAATCTGCTAGCAACGTGCAGTGTAGTCGACAGGCGTACCGCTGACGACTGCTATCGACGCCAAAACGACGCTTCTCGCTATCGGAGCATCGCTGGCCATGGTGTTGAGATGGAAGTAGCAAGACACGCCCAGGGAAGTTCTCCGCGCCACCGTCGGCGACGTCTTTAAATAGACTGGCATAAGGACACGAGATGTCAGTTCTCCGCCACATTACGCTCCAATCAACGCCTAGCCCACAGCAAGCAGCGAGAAGAGCACCTTGTCCGGCGACAAAGATTTAGACTCTCCAGTTAATCTGCAAGTCCCTGCAGATGTTTGTGAGCCGTTTTTTTTAAGCAGTGCTACGAGGAAGAGTTCCTACTGGACTGCGCTTTGTGCTGTATTACCGGCGACAGTCTATTTCACTACCAGTGTTAGATAAGTTCTATAATATATGAAGTCTTCATGGGTTGTCAGCCGAGTAGCATCGTCGTCTCGTAGCAACGTTTCGATGCAATGCGTCTCACAGCGCCGCAGTGAACACATTAGGCATGTACGCTTGGGTCAGACCAACAAATCTGCTGTAGCGGAACACAGTATTGAAGAGAAGCACACCTTCGACTTCGAGGACACAAAGAAAATATGCAGTGCAAACGGATTTTGGGACTCAGTAATCAAAGAGTCCATAGAAATACGGTTACACGACAACCTAATCAACCGCGACAGTGGCTGCCATCTCAGCACAGCCTGGGAGCCTGCAATCAGGTAAATCAGAGAAAAAAGTTCTGTTCCACCGAGGGCCGCGTACAGAGCAGACAGAGGCGGACGCTGGGACTCGAACCCCGCGCACGCGTCTCCCCCACCACCGGCCGATCCAGGCGCATCGGGCGATTCCGCGGGCGCGTGATTGGCCGGCCACGGGAAGAGGAGAGCGGTCCAGCTGAGATATAAGCCCGCGACCGACGATATCCCGACACTTCGCCTGACGATGATGGAGACCCATTCCATTGAAACATTGCTACGAGACGACGATGCTACTCAGCTGACAACCTGTGAAGACTTCATATATGAAATTCGCCGAGAAAGCCTGTACTCGCATAGGTTCTATAATGTACATAAATGTACCTTCACCCTGAACCACACATACAGCAATGAAGTAGCATGGCAAAAGATAATGTGTTCATTTCGGCCATAAATATGTTTCAGTAGTTACATTTTAAGCATGCAACAATAGTGTCATTCATTACCTGTTCAGAACCCAATTCATCTGTGACAACCTATCACAAAAGTATGGTGCTCTCCCATCTTTTTGTGCTTCTTTGGCGCATCGTCTGATGATGATCTGGTGATAGATCAAAACTGCTTATTTGTGATTTGAGGCCAAAGAATATATTTAAAAAAAGCAACAAAAAAGAAAAAGCTTACATTCAATTTTAGATTATTTATCATGAAGTATTGGTTTGGATAGAGGATGGGCAGTTCTTTCACTCCTGTACAAAACTGTTTACATCACAAGTGCAGTCACAAGTAATGGCAACTCCAAAGTTCTTTTTTCCGAGAATGTGTCAGTGTTCTTTCTCACTTATCAGATCTCGTTTACTAGTTCTCGTATCTAAGTCCTCGCTTTTCAGTTCTCAGGTGTGTACTTAATTTATGGTAATAAAAAGGAGACCAAAATTCTTTATTCTTGTATTTGCATTCGATTCCATTTTCTGTTGTACTACACCATTTCGGGTAACATAAATCATTTGTTCACTTGCTTAATAAATTAGATGTTGCACTGAAAATTATTAAAACATACAACATATTTTTGCAGTAACAACCACAAAACAATTGAGGTATGAAATGTTTCATCAACTTCCAAAAATAATTATGAAAAAGAAAGGGCACTGGTCTCGTTTTCTCAGGTAGAAGAATACATGTCCAAGAACTGAAAAGCAGATGCTAAATACTATCTTTTTATTCGTTATAGAGGTATTGCAGTAAATGTACCAGATGCCTTAAAATCCATACAGCCTGATAGACAGCTTACTGACTCATCATGGGTGGGTCAGGAAAAAAGTAGGAACTTCTGGCTACCTCAGTATTGAAAGTCATATTTTAAGATAATTGAGTTATGAATATATTGTAAACACCTTCATTAGTATGAATTGTATGTACAAAATAATTAGCCAGTATTATTATTCGAAATTTTCATTTCAAAGGATATTATTGGGAAATTACTGTACCAATATTTTAATTAGGTTTAACGAAAATTAGCTTGCTAGTGAAATTCCTTTTGTTATTTCTCATTTGTCTAACAGGTGTGTTTGCTTACTGACAATACTTTTTTAACCGAAATCTTAATTTTTCATGGATATTCTCAATATTTTGTTATTGATCTTGTAATGTACTTCTTCATACCAGTTTTAATAGATCAAACTTTGTCCATTTACTTGGCCTCACGAGAAAAGAACTAATAAAATTTATTTTTGGCAAGACTAAGACATCTTTTCATACAGTATATTTTTGGTCAAGACTAAAACATCTTTTTTATATTGATTTTTTTGGCAACACTAAAATATCTTTTTATATTGAATTTTCAATGTATCGATGTCCTGATGACTCTGTTCTGTGAGAATTTTCATGCAAAAAAGTCTTTATTTAAATAGCGCACATAGCTAAGGTACTTACAAAGTTTTTGATTTTGAATTTTGTTCAAAAGTAAAGCTAGACATTTAGCTAAGAGAATGCAGTTATTTAAGCAGTGAACTCTTAAGCAGTTTACAAAAAAATATTAATATATGTCACTTCTCAGTTACAAGAGCTTTGAAAACAACATATATCACATTTCTCCAAAATGCTGGGAATCTAATTTTGTTCCGAAGTAGCTGCAGGCTTTCTTAGAAAATAAAATTATTAAAAATATTAATAGTTTTTATATGAAAAGGACAGGAAAACCAATCAGAAGAAATAGTAATTCACCCCATAAATTGTCAAAGCAGTGATTTGTTATATATGCAAAATATTTTCAGACAGTTGTTATCAGGAAATTCTTTATAAGGATCCAATATGTCATCATTATAAATAGAAAACAGCATGGGTTTTTATGCAATTGAATTTGAATTTAATATTAAATTATTCGATATAATTGATCAGAAGGTTTTTTTTATGTAGACTGAGTGTTATATGTAAGAAAGTTCTGGGGCAAAGATCATATTTTTTATAAAATTCTCACATTAAAAGCAAGATTTTAGTTATTCTGTTTCCCATCAGAAAATTTATCTATATCCCCAAACGAAAATTTATTTATGAAAAAAAATTAATAACATTTTTTTGTAAATAGTTCCTCTGATGTGTTCATCTATATCCATGAATCAAATTTTCATTTGTTTAAAAAATCTAATATTTATTTATTTATGAATAACCTCTTCCAAATTGGGTTGATCTCTATCCACCGATTAAATTTTTATTCATTTAAAAATAAAAATCTAACAAACATTTCTCTTTGTAAATGAGTTCTATCAAACCTCATCTATTTATATCGTCAATTAAAAAATTTTGATTAAAACTCAACATTACACTTCAACTAAAATCATTTCAATTTTTCATAAAACTACATTTTTATATAATAAAGGGCAAACAAAAGTACTCCAAACCTGAGCTATTTGAAAACATAGAAAACAATTGTAAACAAAAATGTGGATTAAGTTATTATGAATTAGGAAATTATTATTAAAAAAAGGTTATTCAGATTTCACTCGGCCAGATATAGAGGAAATTATTGATTATTTTAATATGAAAGAAATGAAGAAGAGAGAATTAAGATATAAAATTACAGAAGAACTGCAAACAATTCGTAAAACGAAAATATTAAAAGTTATTCTAAACTTAAGGAAGAAAAATAAATTGCCTTATTCTAAATCCTACTGAGAATATTAATTATAATGACAGGGACTTGAATACAAACTCCTTAAAGGAACTTCATGATTTCTGTAAATCAAATATTTTAAAATATATTCCAAACTTAATAAACAATAATTAATTGATCATATGAACAATCAAGGATAATATAAACAATGATAACTATGTGATTAAAAAAATCATAAAAAATTAAAATCGGTAAATCAAAAAAATTAAAAATTATTCTAGACTTTATAAATAACAATTAGGAGTTCTTATCAATAGATCTGATGCTAACATTAATCATATCAAAATTAAAAATTATTTTCAAAAGCTACTGGTGGATGAATACCAAGAAATTAAACAAACAGTTATCAAAAAAATTATCTAATTTTCTACATGATAAAGATGTTTTTAAATCATGTTAAAGGATCTAACAGAAACGTTTCTTCTTTTACGTCGAGAATAATAACTTACAAAATTAATTCTGTTAATAAAATTGATGCATCATCTCTATTTTTAATTACATTATTTTAATACAAAGAATAGTGATTAAAGCTAATATGAAATTTTATTGAAACTTTAAAAATAAAGACGAAATACAACAATTTAATCTTAAAACAAATAATGAGGTTTTGTTAAGAACAAACAATTTCGAATATTATTATCAAAAATAAACAAAAAATAGTATGTGAAACGGCAGAAGAGAAAAAACAGTATGATTGCCTTTATTTTATATAAATAGCTTAGTGTAAAATGTTAATTGACGCAATCCAATTATTGGCCCATCTTATATCGATTTACAAAAAGAAATTAAAGATAAAACAGCTGTAATTAAGGTAAAAACACACATCAATATATTTTCTTCATTCAATGAAACCATCTTTAATCCAGAAAATGATCATGTAGAAACAGTTAATAATAGAGGGTTAATAATTTTAAAAATACTAGACTTGAATAAGTTGAAATTTTCGAAATAGAGAAAAATATTTTTCCTATTCAATTAACAGATACTCTTAAATTTGAAAAGAAGTGGAATATTTCAATTAACGTTTATTCTTATGATGAAAAATGTATTGTACATCCTCCTTACTATACAATGTATAAATAGGGAAAACACGTTAATCTTCTTTTAATTCGAGATAAAAGTAATACACATTACTTTTGGGTAAAAAATTCATCTAGATTAATTAGTTCGAAAAAAGTGAATGTATTGAAATATTTTATTCTTGTCACAGCTGTTTAAGATGCTATTACCCTCAAGAAAAATTAGGTACTCACAAAAACGATTGTAAGTATATACACCTGTAGAAGGTGGAAGAATTCAGTTTAAAAACTAGAATAATTTATTATGAGTACCTTTTATAATTTATGCAAATTTTGAATTCCGGTTAAGAGATATTAACACTTGTCAACCAGATCCTGAAAAAGCTTATATTAATAATTATCAAATGCATTTAACAATTTCAGTTCATTATCATGTTAAATATTATAACTGTAATTATAAAAATCCTGCTATGTTTACTATTAAAAATACAGCAAAAAATGTTGAAATGTTACAAAAATATCTAGAAATTGCTAAATTACATGATCGATGTACCAATACTCATAAATGAAAATAAAATAAATTTTTAACTCAAAAACTTGTTTTAAATATGAAAATAAATTTGCTAAAGCAGAAAAAATAAAAGCACATTGGCATTTAACAGGAAAATATCGAAGTGTTGCTAATGAATATTGTAACCTTAATTGTACAAATCATTCTTTTATTTTAGTTTATATTCATAATTTAGCAAATTATGATGTTTCTTTGTTCATCAAACAATAGATAATCGAGATACTTATGCTATTACAAATGATGTGCAAAATATATTTATTTTAGTAAACATGTTGAAGGTAGATTAACATTCAGACTTTTAGATACATTTGAATTTATGGCTTCAGGTTTAAATAAATTAGCTTCTAAATTTAAAAATGAACAATTTTGGGAAACAGCTACATATTTTACATGTGTACAATTACATTTCATATTTAAAAAAGTGATTTTCCTTATGAATGTGTGAATTCATAATAAAATTTACAAGAAAATAAACTTTTATTACAGACTTAATAAAGGAAATACTTCTAATAAAGATTATCTCTGTGCAAATCTACTTAGGAAAAAAAATAATATTAAACATTTAGCTGAAAATACAAGATTATATAATAAAAATGACATTTTAATTTTAGCAAATATTTTAGAAAATTTTAGAGATATGTCTATCACATCGTATAAATTCGAGCCATCTTGGTATTTTACAGCACATGGTTTATCTTGGAATTCTACTGAGTCCATCAGAAAAATGTATATGCGCTTTAAGGAACAAAAAGTACTACTTATGTGTTTATTTTATATTTAATAATCGATCATGCATGTTGCGCAATCTTCAGTTTAGCATCTGGTTACATTAAATGTTGAAAATCTTCACTGTTGGTGGCTATACACAGAACAGAACGACGAGCGGTCGCCGCAACTACATCAGTCAATGTTAGATTGGAGATCGCTGCACATGTCACTCTAATCTCCTTGTTAAGTTCCTCCAGCATGCTCGGCTTATGTCGCTAGATGATATCTTTCACGCGACCGTGGAGGGAACTCAATGGACCCTCTTCGCCAATCCAGTGCCACAGTAAATTGTGATCCTTTAAACGTCGTACAGCTAGGTGGTAGTGTGGTGGCGCTCATCTTGTTGGTAGAACAACTCTTTGTTAGCTCTATAAAGTATACATATACCTGTCAAAATTACAGGTACAACCCTCCAGTGAAGGTAGCATCAAAGAAGAAGGGTCCTACTAAGCCCCTAGATAATAGTCCGCATAACACATGAATCCCTCGTGGATTGACAGCTTTATCCACATCAACGTACCCATTTTCCGATGCCCAGTACACACTGTTAAGCCGGTGCATGATTCCATTAAGTATAAATTGTGCCTCACCTCAGCCCCCACTATCTGTGTCACATATTGTTTGTCATCAGTTACCATTTGGTGATACCATTCGCAAAATTGAATTCACTGATTAGAATGTTCATCACTAACTGCGTGCAGCAATCGTGGAACGTAAACTTTCTAGTTTGCAGCTTTCAGAATTCTTTTTACACTTGTACTTCTAGCCCCCACATCACATGCACATTGTGTTCCAGATTTCTGTGGAGAATTAACCAACGTTTCCAACACGAGAGCCCATGAAGCAGAACTTACAGCGGTATACTGTCGTCAATCGTCCTTTATGAATAACACAAATAGTTCCATACAATTCAAACTTGTCAATGACCTGTTTATTTGTTAGGTGGGTTGGCAGTTATGTTTCAGACTCCTGCCTCCACTGACATTGCACTTCAATGGTATTATCAAATTTGAATAACTACTTCACAATACATTTTCGTTGCTCGAATGTCAAGTGTACTCCACCCACCTAGTTTTTTCAATACTGAGATGAAAGTAAGAACATCTCTTGAGCCAAAGACCATAGTACAACGCACTCGTAACTCGAATCTAATGACAATACCAATATATCTATAGAGCCTGACAAAGATGTGTACATTTTTCTGGCAATCTCTGTATGTTAGAAATTACAAAAATTGAATTAGAATTATTACACTCTTATGATACGATTTTATTTCCTGAAAAATTAATCTGAGGTGGGATATGTCACACTATTAAAAGATATGCTAAATCAAATAAAAAATATATGAAAAATAATGAGCCAGAAAACAATCAAATTATATTGTATATTTATATGCAAAGAATTTATATGAATGGGCAATATCTCAATGTTTATAAATTTGCGATTTCAGTTGGTTACATCGAAAGTGTTTTAAGTCTGAGAAAACACATAAAATACTAAATAACAATAATAATAAATATGGTTATATTTTAGAAGTCGATGTAGAATATATAAAAAATTACATGATTTACTTGAAGTTTTGCCATTCGCACCAGAAGCAGGAAATTAGTTAGAAACAACATTAAATAATAAATGAAAATATATTGTACATCATAGAATTGTTAAACAACGCTTACGTCTTGGTGTAAGTTAACAAAACTCGTACAGTTTTATAATTTGAACAGTCAGATATGTTAAAAATATATCTTTTAATACACAAATGAGAATTAAATCCCAAAATGGTTCCGAAAAAGATTTCTACAAATTATCGAATAATTCAGTATTTTGAAAGATGATGAAATATATTTAGAAATAGACAAAATGTTAAAATAATAACGGACCAGTAAAATATACGAAACATATTTCAAAACGTAATTTAGAACATACTATTAAATATTAAGAAAATCTAGTTGTAGTTTACATGAAAAAACAACACTAAAATTCAATTAACCGATTTACATTCAATTGCATATTCTAGACATTTAGAAAATAAAAATGTATGATTTTCATTAGAATGTTATGAATCCAAAATACAGTGGATTCAGATTCTTTAACCTATGATGTAAGATCTGAAGCGATCTGTAAAGATATGAAATCTATGATAATTGAATTTGACACAAGTGATTACTCAAAAGATAATATTTACGAAATTCCACAAGAAAATAAGAAAGTTATAGGAAAAATGAAACTTGAAAATTATGGAAAATTTGTGTTAGAACGTGTTAGTTGAAGATCGAAAATGTATGCTTATTAGGACAGTGATAAGGAAGAGAAAAAAATCTATAAATTCTGTTAAAAAAAGTAAAAATTTGTTTACTTGATTACAAAAATAGGTTTGAAAATTTGAAACAATAATGAACATATTACATTACAACATGGAATTAGACTAAATAAAATTAAACTCAAATAAATATTAGATGATAACAAAGATTTCTTATCTGAATTAGACAACTGCATAGAGGAGTAACTAAATAAATAAGAAAATAAAAATTAATGAGTTTTTAATATTTTCTCATGATATGCTAATTTTTGTTGTGTATTCAGATATACTTTTCAGACAAATTTACATAAAAACATTCAAGTTATTTACTTTTTTTATTGATCATAGTCACAGTTATATACATATTTAAAATAAATTTTTATTTCTTTTTTACTATTTTCACATTAATTTTTATTCCAAGTCTTAATATTTATTTTCACTACATTCTTTTTGTTTTCTTACATCTACACTCAATAAAACCCATGTTTGAAGTTGTATTCTTACTGTAATTTTTATTTATTCTTTAAATTTTTTCTTGTTTGCACTAAAGCCAAATCATTTTATTTTCAGTTTTCATTTATTAAAAAAAATTTAAGATATGAAATCTGATAAATTTTGTTATATGTTCATGGAGTCTTTTTATATTTAAAAAAAACTTATATACAATGATAAAAAGTTTTAATAAATCTTAAAGAAAAAATATTTGTGATATTTTGGAATATGTTAATTCTAGAGATGCTTTGTAATTTTGTGTCAAAAGTAAACATATAAATAATGTTAAGAACTAAGGGATAGTTTACAGCTGTAGTTCCATTCATTTAGAAGGTTTATAAATTATGCAGATTTGTATTCTTTAATTGTGAAATCTAAAATGCCTTAGCAGAAATTTTCCAAGATGGGATTTATTAAAAGGTTTTTACATGAATCCGAAAATATGGCAAATGTTAAATAAATATTAATAAAAAACAACACTGCAGGTCAAATAAATCTGTAATAAAACAGCAAGCATATTGATTATTATTATAAATAACTAACCACAAATATATCTAAGATTTTTTATTTATAAAAAATTAACTCCCCTATTTGGAAGTATGGAAAAATCATTAACACTTAATAACGGAAAAAAGGTGTATAATTTCATTCTGTTCATATGAACAAACCATTTAACGTATACATTACCTCCTTTCTTTATCAAAACTTTTTCAACAAGATAACCATCTGGAAAATTCGTTTTCAATAGTTCCTCTTCATAAAAATTTGCTTGTACTTCTTCACCATTTCTGTCCTTCGATTTATATGTGATGGGTTAGAATGAATAACATCTTCAATTTCAAAAATTTCTGTTGAGCAGTTGGCAGAATACTTTTTAATTCACTTATTCTTACTTTGTCACCAATTTTATGTTTGGCATCATTACCTGACACATTTATTACGTAAACAGTTTTCAATGATATTTTTTCAGTTACTTTGTTTTCATCATTTGGTTTTGTTTTTATTGTTGATTTTTTGTGTTATTTATTCATCAATTAATTAAGAAACTAGTTCAACACATTCGCAAGTTCCGTCTAGGTTAAATTTTTTCCACAATTTTTCTTTTAATGTTCTATTAAATCGTTCAACTACAGATGCCTTTATTTCACTAAAAGTTGAAATATGATTAACTTTTTTCATTAATGCTTGAAATTCTTGATTATAAAATTCTATACCATTAGCTGTTTGTAAATTGTTTGGTTTCGTTGCCTATTTTTTTCCATAACAATCTGCTGTATCTTTATTTGTTTTGTCTTTAACTGAACTATCCCAAGCAAATTTCGAAAAATATCTATAGTAGTTCGTTTTGATTAACGCAGCTTGCCATAAATCATCTATTCCAAAAGATATTGCATTTTGTCATTAAAAATTTTTCTCATTGGCTTATGTAACTCAGTAACAGTGTCCTCACGAATATTTAATCCATTACCTACCAAATATTATAAAAAAATTACTTTTTTGGTTTTACAAATTGAAAAAAATCCTTCAATTCCTTGTTTTCCATTTTTAGTTGTTACTCTATGAGGATTGTGTGTTTCAGTACACATTTTATGTTTCGAACAGTAGATGTAATTGATTCTCCAATTATATTGAAAAGAATGATTAAGTTATTTCACTGAATTTGATTAACTTTACATCAACTGAAACAGCATTAACAGAATCTTTTAATCCTATGTTTACAAAATTTCAACTGTGTACAATTTTAATTCTCTGAATGTAAGGTATCAATTACTAAAGTTTGTCAAAAACACTCATCCAAATGTTAAAATCATTAACTGTTAAATGTCTGTTTATATTTTTGCCAAAACACTACCTTATTTAAGAATAAAATCATATTCATTAAAATTGTATTTTTTTGTTTATCTCCTTGATTATAAGGAACCATATCTTAGCTTCTCTATTTTCTTCAATAGCTTCTAATACATTATCACCTAAATCTTCTGTGCCTTGTTTAACTCGTTCAATTGTATGAACCTATTGCATTGTGTTTGTTGATTCAAACCCACTGTGTTTTTCTAAGAGAATAACATGATCTATACATTGAAACACCTTGGGAACACACAAAATAACAACCACTGATGCATTATTATTAAAGACTTATACTAATTGATGAGTGAATGTATAAATAGCATTTATGAAGTAGTTTAACAACTGCATATTTTAACCTATCTGGACAAATTTCCTGTGCCAATAATTCATTGTATATTTTTTATAATTAAGGACATGATTTAGTAACTTGAACAACTTTTCATAAATGTGTTTGAAATACCATCAACCCAACACGAATTTTTGTTAATTTAGAGTTTTTATAATCAAATTAATTTCAGTGAAGGATGCTGGTGCTGCTCCTAGTTCTTGAAGGTTGTGCAGAATTACATTTTTTATATATTCTCTTGCTTCTTCAACTGAACTCTCTAATTCTGTATTTGCTGCTACATTTACAAACTGATTGTTAAAACTACTTGCAGTTTGTGTATTACAAGTAACAAGATTGTCATTTAGTTCAGTTGTTATGGAATGTTGTTGCATGCTGACTGCCTGTCCTGTCTTGCATTTGACGATGTCCCACATAGTTTTAATCTTATTATCTGCATTATTTATTTCTGTCAGGAGATGCATACATCTGGACACTTTAATGACTTTCCTTGAAATACTACAACATCTTTTTGTAGTATGCAAGTAATGTGAACTTTGACTTTCTCTGGGCTTTACATATTTTTTTCCTGGTCCCCTTATAAGAGATATTAATTCCCTTAGTTATATATGACTGACTTGTTTTTTAATGGATCTTCCAGGTAATTTTTTAGGAAGGCAACATTGAAATGTTGACACAAATTTGCTATGTAAAAAAAAACTGAATTTGACATTAGCATCTGTTTCTATACATACACCACACCCCATTCCACCCCTTTTTAGCTCACTCTTAAAACAGTGGCTCTGACATCTTGGAACATAGCATTATGAATGAAAATTGTACTATGGTATGGGCCTCATCAGCCAAAATGGTCACATATTCCTTGGTAGTAATGTGGCCTTGCTGAGTAACCTGGGGCCCATTGGATACCATGACAGGACTGTCCAACTCATCTCTGAACCCCCACCGAGTTTCACTCTTGAGACAGAAACTCGACCAGAAGTTGGAGTCAGCTTGAAACAAGACACAAACTTTCTCCCATGGCTCCATAGCCCAGGCTTCGTGGCTTTGGCACATTGTTTTCCCATTATGGGCCTCTGCATCATTGATGAGTTGTTTTGGAACTCCAACTCGACCTGCAGTTCCTGCTTTATGCACTCCCCTGGTGTTGTTTTCATAGTGACTGGGTTTGCAAGTGCATTCAGTTTGGCAGTGACTGACTTTTACAGCCGTTGTTCTCTTTTTTTGGTCATATTTTCGTTCACCGCTGTAACCCATGGCCCTTGGAAATGCTTTTGGAAGCTGAGGCAATATATGTTACACATGAATCAATTGCCTTGTTGTGTCAAGCTAGATGCAGAAACTTGAAAAGAGTTCAGATGTTATGTACATAATTAGGATTATTAAAGGCATTTAATAAGATAACTGTTATGAAAATGTGTATAGTCTTTCTTAATGATAACAGTTAATGACAGTATGAACTGAAATATAATATTTGAAGTAACTTTTGAAATAAGCAAAATTACCTAAAACAGAGAATTTATGACTTTCCATAATAAATGACTTCCTGACGTGCTAATATGTTTTGTGTAAAAGTAACAGAAGAACTTTAAAGAAATAACAGAGCATCAAATAAACAAGTAAACATCATTTTGATCATAAAGTTAAAACTTATGTAGTAATTATTTCAGTTCAGGCAGTTACTATCACTTTACCTGTTGGAGGACATTACTGTCACTATAAAATGGAAAGTTCAGGTTGGAATATCAAAAACATTAGGAAAAGGATACATCGCTACATTGCTACTCACTCTAAAGATGACACTTTATGCTGCAGAGTAGCACATTGAAAAAAATGTACATGTTTATCTTTTGACCACAGCTTTCTTCAGAAAAACACACACACACACACACACACACACACACACACACACACACAACACACACACACACACACACAAGCAAGCACAGCTCATGTACACATGACTGCTGTCTCCAGCAGCTCTGATCAAAATTGGAGCTGCCAGACATCGCAGTCATGTTTGCATGAGGCGCACATGAGGTGTGCGTGAGGTTTTCTTTCAGAACTGCATTGATCAAAAGATGCAGATTACTGGGTAGTATGAGTAAGATCTGATTGACCACTGTGCTATTAAGCCAACCATAAAAGAAATCTTTCATATGCTTTCTATCTGGCAAATGATTTCATGTACCAACAGAGCTGATCCCCCTTTGTACACAAAACAAGTCATAACACTGTTGCAGAAACAACGAAAAACACTTAAACGACTGCAAAATCTCCAAGATTGGCAATCATTTACAGAAGCTTAAAATTGACAAGGGATTTTTATGTGAACTTCAGTGCGAGATGCTTATAACAGTTTCAACAACGAGCCTCTGTCTTAAAACCTGGCAGAAAATCCAAAGAGATTCCAATCATATGTAAAGTATGCTAGTGGCAATACACAATCGATGATTTATCTGTGCGATAGCAACGGAAACACTATCGACAACAGTACTGTTAAAGCTGAGTTACTAAACACAGGCTTCTGAAGTTCCTTCAACAAAGAAGACGAATAAATGTTCCAGAATTCCAAACAAGAACAGCTGCCAACATGAATAACTTCAAGGTAGATATCCTTGGAGTAGTGAAGCAACTTTAATCGCGTAATTAAAGCAAGTCTTCCGGTAGAAACTGCACACCAATTTGGTTCCTTTCAGAGTATGCTGATACAGTAGCTGCAGTAGCACGCAACCACCCGCTAGACAAAAGATCCGTATCCAAACACTGGAAAGTTGTACAGGTCACGCCATTATTCAAGAAAGGTAGTACGAGCAAGCCGCTAAATTACAGGCCCATTTCATAAACGTCGATACCCAGTAGGATTTTGAAAGGTATATCGTTTTCGGACATTATGAACTAACTCGAAGGAAACGATCAATTGACACACAGTCAACACGGATTTAGAAAACATCGTTCTTAGTTCTTTACTCGCACGAAATGTTGAGTGCCATTGACAAGAGATTTTAGACTGATTCCGTATTTCTGGACTTCCGGAAAGATTTTGACACTGTACAACACAAGCGGCTTGTACTGAAATTGCGTGCTTATGGAATATCGTCTCAGTTATGTGACTGGATTCGTGATTTCCTGTCAGAGAGGACACAGTTTGTAGTACTTGACGGAAAGTCATCGAGTAAAAGAGAAGTGATTTCTTGCATTCCCCAAGGTAGTGTTATAGGCGCCCTACTGTTTCTTATCTAGATAAATGATTTAAGAGACAATCTGAGCAGTCTTCTTAGGTTGTTTGCAGATGTTGCTGTCGGTTATCGTCTGATAAAGTAATCAGAGGATCAAAACAAATTGCAGAACGATTTAGAAAAGATATCTGCATGGTGCAAGAATTAGCAATTAACAGTAAATAACGAAAATTGTGCAGTCATCCACATGAACGCTAAAATGAATCCGTTAGACTTTGGTTATATGATAAAGGTCATAAACTCAACTAAATAGCTAGGAATTAGAAACAACTTAAATTGGAAAGAACACACAGAAAATGTTGTGGGGAAGACAAACCAAAGACTGCGTTTTATTCACAGAAGACATAGAAAATGTAACAGATCTACTAAACAGATGCCCTACACTACACTTGTCCAACCTCTTATGGAGTACTACTGTGTGGTCTGGGATCCCTACCAGATAGGATTAATGGAGTACATCAAGAAATTTCCAATAAGAGCAGCACATTTTGTATTATCCCGAAAAAGAGGAGTGTGTCACGGACATGATACAGAATTTTGGGTGGACATCAATAAAACAAAGGCGTTTTTTCTTGAAGCGGTATCTCCTTATGAAATTTCAATCACTAACTTCCTCCTCCAAATGAGAAAATATTTTGTTGACACTGACCTATATAGGGAGAATCGATTATATAACAAAATAAGGAAATTCAGTGTTTGTACAGAAAGATACAGGTGCTCACTTTTTCTGCAGCCTGTATGGGACGGGAATAACAGAGAATAGTTGTGAAGGTGGTTCAATGAACCCTCTGCCAGGTACATGAGTGTCATTTGCAGAGTATCTGTGTACATGTTGATGTGTTCAAATATTATGAAATACCTCAAAGAAAGTGATTTATTCACATACAGCACAGATTCAGAAAATATGATAGTCTTGTAACTCAACTGGCCTTTTATTCATACAAAATAATGAATGCCAGCAGCATGGAATCTCAAACTGATTATGTTTCTAGATTTGCAGAAGGCTTCTGATACCCATTCACTGCAAGTGACTTCTTTTCAAATAGTGTGCCTGTGGAGTATCATCACAGTTGTGCGACTGGATTTGTGATTTTCTGTGAGAAAGGTGACAGTTCGTAATAACTGACAGAAAGTCATGGAGTTAAAGAGAAGTGATATAGGGGTTTCCCAAGGTAGTGCTTCGGCTTCTCTGCTGTTCTTAAAGTGTATAAATGTAGAAGACGTTTTGAGTGGTCCTGTTAGATGTTTTGCAGGTGATGTTGTGAGCAACCACACACAGCAGTAAAGTCATCTGAAGTTCAAAAGCAACTGTAGAACGATTTAGAGAAGATGCTGTACAATGCAAAAAGTGGCAATTGACTCTAAAAAACAAAAAGTGTGAGATCCTTCACATGAGCACTAAAAGTAATCCCTTAAACTTCAGTTACATGATGAATCAAACAAACTGAAAGGATGTCAATTCCAATAAGTACCTAAGAATTAATTGAATTACAAACAACTTAAATTGTAATCATGCCAAAGAAAGTGTTGTGGGGAAGGCAAACCAAAGACTGTATTTCATTGGTAGAAACTTTAGAAAATGTTACAAATCTACTAAAGAGACTGTGTGCCCTATGCTTCCCACCTTCTTACGGAGGATTGCTGCACAGTGTGGCATTCTTGCCCAAGAGGACAGATGGAGGACTTCGAAAACATTCAAAGAAGGCTAGCTTGTTTCGCATTATCACAAAAGAGGGAAGAGATTGTCAGGGATATGATACGCACGATGGGGCGGCAGTTGTTGAAATGGAGGTTTTTCCCCCTTCTGGCAAGGTCTCTCCATAAAATTTCAATTAACAATTTTCTAGTCCAGAGGTGAAAATATTTTGTAGAAACTGAGTTTGCATGGAAAGATTTAGGTGTTCAATTTTTTTGCTGTTCCAGAGTGGAATGGTAGAGGAATAATCTATTAGCAGTTTGATGAACACTCTGCCATGAACTTCCATGTAAATTGCAGAATACTCTTGTAAGTGTACAGCGGAATTGCTGAGCCTATCTGTGACTCAGCACCTCCACTATATAGTGAGTAGCAACTTTCCTTTTCATAATACTGTTACATTCCATCCTGGATTTACAGAGATAGGGAGGGAGGGAGGAGAAAAAAAGAGAAGAGAGAGATGGAGTATTAGTACAAACTGTGCTTATTTTTGTACTTTCCTTTCTGGAAATATGTGCTAGTGAAGTTTGTAGCAAAATCTGTGTACCTAAGGAGACAATGCAGAACAGATATTTTATGCAATGACCTTTCTTCATTTAGTAGATCCAGTCAGACCAAATGAAACTGACTGTGAGACAGTAAAATGACTTTATGCATCTTGTTGATGTGGAGCTGCAAAGATATAACACTGTATGACAAATGTTTCAGGAGATGTGATATTTTATAGATGCGAGTTTGTTTATTTAAAGAAGCACAAAGGATGGTGGGGCTTCCTGATGACCTATAAACTGTATACTTTTCCTGATTCGACTAGTGAAGTTGTAGGATTTCAAACAATGCAACATTCAGGATGGAACAACAAGAATAGTAAACAGATTGAGACAGCTAAATAGATGAGTGGGAGGCAGGTTCACTTAAGCAAAACCACTACATATTATAAGAAGTTGGACAGATTCCTCGTTTGGATGCAGAAATAAAAAACACACACACACACACACACACACACACACACACACACACACACACACACACACATATATATATATATATATATATTAAAAACAAAGATTCCAAGACTTACCAAGCGGGAAAGCGCCGGCAGACAGGCACAATGAACAAAACACACAAACACACACACAGAATTACTAGCTTTCGCAACGGATGGTTGCTTCTTCAGGATATATATATATATACTCCTGGAAATGGAAAAAAGAACACATTGACACCGGTGTGTCAGACCCACCATACTTGCTCCGGACACTGCGAGAGGGCTGTACAAGCAATGATCACACGCACGGCACAGCGGACACACCAGGAACCGCGGTGTTGGCCGTCGAATGGCGCTAGCTGCGCAGCATTTGTGCACCGCCGCCGTCAGTGTCAGCCAGTTTGCCGTGGCATACGGAGCTCCATCACAGTCTTTAACACTGGTAGCATGCCGCGACAGCGTGGACGTGAACCGTATGTGCAGTTGACGGACTTTGAGCAAGGGCGTATAGTGGGCATGCGGGAGGCCGGATGGACGTACCGCCGAATTGCTCAACACGTGGGGCGTGAAGTCTCCACAGTACATCGATGTTGTCGCCAGTGGTCGCCGGAAGGTGCACGTGCCCATCAACCTGGGACCGGACCACAGCGACGCATGGATGCACGCCAAGACCATAGGATCCTACGCAGTGCCGTAGGGGACTGCACCACCACTTCCCAGCAAATTAGGGACACTGTTGCTCCTGGGTTATCGGCGAGGACCATTCGCAACCGTCTCCATGAAGCTGGGCTACGGTCCCGCACACCGTTAGGCCGTCTTCCACTCACGCTCCAACATCGTGCAGCCCGCCTCCAATGGTGTCGCGACAGGCGTGAATGGAGGGACGAATGGAGATGTGTCTTCTTCAGCGATGAGAGTCGCTTCTGCCTTGGTGCCAATGATGGTCGTATGCGTGTTTGGCGCCGTGCAGGTGAGCGCCACAATCAGGACTGCATACGACCGAGGCACACAGGGCCAACACCCGGCATCATGGTGTGGGGAGCGATCTCCTACACTGGCCGTACACCTCTGGTGATCGTCGAGGGGACACTGAATAGTGCACAGTACATCCAAACCATCATCGAACCCATCGTTCTACCATTCCTAGACCGGCAAGGGAACTTGCTGTTCCAACAGGACAATGCACGTCCGCATGTATCCCGTGCCACCCAACGTGCTCTAGAAGGTGTAAGTCAACTACCCTGGCCAGCAAGATCTCCGGATCTGTCCCCCATTGAGCATGTTTGGGACTGGATGAAGCGTCGTCTCACGCGGTCTGCACGTCCAGCACGAACGCTGGTCCAACTGAGGCGCCAGGTGGAAATGGCATGGCAAGCCGTTCCACAGGACTACATCCAGCATCTCTATGATCGTCTCCATGGGAGAATAGCAGCCTGCATTGCTGCGAAAGGGTGATATACACTGTACTAGTGCCGACATTGTGCGTGCTCTGTGGCCTGTGTCTATGTGCCTGTGGTTCTGTCAGTGTGATCATGTGATGTATCTGACCCCAGGAATGTGTCAATAAAGTTTCCCCTTCCTGGGACAATGTGTTATTATTTCAATTTCCAGGAGTGTATATATATATAAAATAGAAAGAAACTTCCACATGGGAAAAATATATTAAAAACGAAGATTCCAAGACTTACCAAGCGGGAAAGCGCCGGTAGATAGGCACAATGAATAAAACACACAAACACACACACACAGAATTTCGAGCTTTCATAACCGGCGGCTGCTTCATCAGGAAAGAGGAAAGGAAAAGGAAAGATGAAAGGATGTGGGTTTTAAGGGAGAGGGTAAGGAGTCATTCCAATCCCGGGAGCGGAAAGACTTCCCTTAGGGGGAAAAAAAGGACAGTACACTCGCACACACACACATATCCATCCGCACATACACAAGCAGACAGTGAGAAGAGCTCAAAATTTCTGCAGACGGTGGCTCAAGGTGTTGAAGATAGCAATAGGGTCCATAATAACATCGTCTGCTACAGTCGGGCCAGAAATTGGGTCCCAGGGAGCCATCCAAGGTTGGCCCGCATGACAGAGGAAGGGGCGTAACTGTTAAAAGAAATAGTGAATGAAGTCCAGCTAGCTTTTTTGCTATCCCGACAACACTGTGCAAGCAGCTGATTATAATGAATGCAGTTTGCTACCGTAGGATGACGCATAAAACTGCGGAAGCACATCTCCACGCACAAATTGCGTTGCAGCATGCGTTGGACATGGCGTGGTTAACAGGAAGTGCGACGAATGGAGCGTTCTCCAGCAGTAAGGATAATATTTGTACAATATTCCACCTGGCCATCATAACTGGGGAAATCTTCTAAGGTCGCCAGGGAGGAGTAAAGCCACCATTCAGCCTTAGTAAGCTGCTATTTGGGTGTGCACACTGGTGTGGTAGGAGTCAACAAACGGATTGCACATATGAAATGGTCGCTTGAGTAGGTGTCTGAAACAATGGTCCACTCGAGATGATGGGCAAGCTAGGCAGTGCAGAAAAATAGGTCCAAATTGGAATAGGTGTGCGAGGAGTCAGAAAGGAATATGGGTGCACCTGTGTAAAGGCAGGAGAGGTTAAGTTCATTAAGAAAGTGAGCCAAGAGGGCACCTCTCTGACAGGTTCTGGGAGAACCCCAAAGGGGATGATGTGCATTAAAGTCACCGAATAGCAAAAATGGATAAGGCCCAATAAACTGGAGGAAGTCTGCACTGGTGAGATCAAATGACGGAGGGATATAAATGGTACAAAGGGAAAAAGTCAGGTGAGGAAGGAAAAGGCGAACAGCAGCAGCTTGAAGATGGGTAGTCAGGGAGATGGTTTGACTATGAATATCATCCCATATGAGCAGCATGACTATCCCATTAGATGGAATGCCGACCTCAGTGGAGAGGTCAAAACAGACTGGGAAGAAATGTGAAAGCTCAAAGCGGTTGTGAGGATGCAATTTTGTTTCCTCAAGAGCGAGTACAAGGGGATGCTGCAATTCTCAAAGCAGCTGTAAATCCTCTTTGTGGTATTGAAGGTCACGAACGTTCCATTGGAGGAGAGTCAGGATGAGGAGAAAATGAAGGGGTGTCACCTTGGCGGCTGCCGAGTGCTGGCCAAGACTCACTGCTACAGGGCACAGAGTATTCTGCTCCATGAGATCCACAGAAGCATGGTGTTTCTTGTGGTGTCAGTCTGTAGAGGCCAAAGCAGAAAAACGATTGGTGGCGTGTACTGGCGACACAGAGGCTACTCAGGCAACAGTATCACTGACACAGTTGAAGAGGATCTTCGAGTCAGCAAAGGAGAAGAGTGTTTGCCTTTGTTCGACTTCTTCAACCCTTTCTGGGTAGTGGAGAAAGACTCGGGAGTTGGCTGGCTTGAGGGACACAGGAAGTCATCACAGGAGTACTGCTTCTGTCCTTTCTGGCCTGTTGGTTGTGTAGCTGGTGGCTTTGCCCCCTGAGGCGAGAGTTTGATGGTTTGTTGCACAGCTGGACGAGGGGACGGAGATCCTACCTTCACACTGGACGATTTCACAACCTCAGAGCTGAATTTGAGATTGCAAGTCTGCGTGGCCATGTACTTCATGGAGCGAGATGTAACAAGAACAAAACTATAAGTGCCAGATGGTAGAACACAGGATTTGCAACTAGACAGTAACAGGACAAAAATGCCGAGAGGAGGCGGCATGGAAGCCATTGCAGTTGATACAGCAGGGAGGAGGCGAACAATCACCCCCATGTGCATCCCAACCACAGGTTACACATTTGCCTGGGAGTCGACAACTCTGTCTTGTGCCATTATCTTTTGGTCATTGACGAGATCCTCCTCCTCTCCACAGACAATGCAGCTTCCCTGCTGGTCATTCCTGGGAGTTTGTAGCAGGAAGTCTTACAGCTGTTACATGATGGGGACTGGGGTGCTTCCCACACCAAAGCATTGGCTTGCAGAAAAACTTACTGGCCCGGCATGGACCAAGAACTGGCGACACTTGGTTGCTGCGTTTCCCCAGCATTGTAGTTGGCAGGTGGCTCCCCGCTCATCTTTCTCTCCATTGCCTTCAGGTACTGAGCTCTGGGAACGCATCTATGTTCATTGTACGGTCTGTTTCTGAATGTGTTCTGACAGATTATCCTTGATGTATTTTTGCATTTTCCGTATGTGGTCCAGTGGTCCCTCAACCACTACCAACATCACCCTTCAAGCTCTACGCAAAAAAATTTTCTGTGGAATGTCTTTCAGTTGCCCTCATTTCTGACAATGGACCCCAGTTTCTGTCTCAGACGTTAATTTTTTTCTGTTGGCCTACTGGACAACTCCTATTCTCTTATTGGTTCCCATAGCCCATCAGATCTCCACAGGCACCAGTCGAGGAAGCTGCTACAACTCCTGTGTCCTAGTCTCACACGCCATCACTTTCCAACCAGAGTGCATACCTCTTGTGGGTTCAGTGACACAGGAGCAGCCTCAGCTTACGGCAGTGTCACCTCCACCTTCCACACTGCTGTCAGAGGTTGCCAAGCACACTGACTTGTACTGCCCATCGCTAGTTCTGTCATCTTGTGCTCCAATGGGAGGTATTTCAGGTCTCTCCTCACACCAGCCACTTTCGCCCATACCCCCAGGTCTCCGGCGATGGGGGCTGCTTGCTCCCCTTGCCTCAGGGGCCCCCATGGACATGGACACCATTTCCACATTGTGGCCATCTACAACTCACGCCAAGGATCAGAATGCTCTCCTTAAAGGGGGGAGGGGTATAGCGATGAGCATGGATTCACACCTGAGATCCGAGTGCACAGTCATATGGCGTGCCACAGATGTCGGCAGACACAGCTAAAATTTTGTCAACCGTCAGAGGTCACCACTCAAGGATGCATGTGCAACCTCTCTTTGGTGCTGTCTACTGGCTGCCCAATAGCTTTTAGAGATGGGCTCAATCAGCTCAAATTCAGTTACATATGTGTTAATGGGAGTCCCTCTGTGGCTAGCGTACCCATTATAATGCATCGTTTTCTAGACTTAATAAAGTTTGTTGTGTCAGTCATCATGTTGTGTTCTCTTGTGGGATTAGAACAAAAGAATGTTCCAGCACTGACAGAAGGGAACAGTCATGTGCTATGGAAGTGAGAGAGATTTTTGCGCACTTGTCTCATCGAGTACCAACTACTTATAATTTGGGGTTACAATAATTTTATAAAAATATTATAACCTGTATTTGCTGAGAAACTGAGTGGTTTGTGAAAATGAAGAGAAGAGATGAGATGAGGGAAACATTACTTCCTGAATTTGTGCAAGTTTTACAGAATTTGTAACTTTCTTCCTACGGGTTAAAAAGTTCTTTGTGACATGCTACGAAGTCATAGTTCTGAAAGATCAGATTGTGAAATTTGCAACTCTTTACTGACAGGTAAAAGTTATGATTCTTTGGACATAAGTTCATAGGTTCTACACCTAATCTGGCTACTAACGAGAGAATGAGTTCTGTGAGTGAACATAATAGAACGAACTACACTGAATAGCCAAAGAAACTGGTACACCTGCCTAATATCGCGTAGGGCTCCCTCGAGCATGCAGAAGTGCCGCAACACGATGTGGCGTGGCCTCGACTAATGTCTGAAATGGTGCTGAAGGGAACTGACACCATGAATCCTGCAGGGCTCTTCATAAATCTGTCAGAATATGTGGGAGTGGAGATGTCTTGTAAACAGCAAGTTGCATCACGTGGAATGATTCTCTTCAGTCATCATTGGTCCTGTTCTTGCAGAACCTTTTTTCGGCCGCCACAATGTTGGAGGTTTGATGTTTTAACGGATTCCTGTTATACACAGTACACTTGTGAAATGCTCATGTGGAAAAATCCCCCCTTGATTGCTACCTCAGAGATGCTGTGTCCCATCGCTCATGTGCCGACTATAGCACGACGTTCAAATTCAATTAAATCTTAATAACCTGCCATCATAACAGCAGCAACCAATCTAACAACTGTGCCAGACATTTGTCTTATATTGGCATTGCTGACCACAGCACTGTATTCTGTCTGTTTACATATCTCTTTATTTGAATACACACACCTGTACCAGTTTCTTCGGCGCTTCAGTGTATAAGAAAGTATATGTCTTTACATCAACTACTCTGTGTTAGGGCAGACTTGGTATCAGAATGTGATCACTAAAATGAGAATATAATACAGCAATTTTAGACAACAACTTGGCTTCATTTAGCACCCTCAGTTTGACCTAATGGTATAAATCCTCTTTGCAGCAGGCACTTTTTATGCATCTTGCAGACACGTGTTGCAGCCACCCTCTTAAACAGCTTTACTAGGTTGAACCGCATTATGCACTGCTTCAGGGTAGACCAAGGTTCTAAGAATCTCACAAAGACCAGTGTGTAAAAAAAAAAGAACTATCCTGGTCACTGCACATAGTGCATTGTGTGCTGCGAAAGTAAGTTACCCCTAATCTCTGGAATGACACCCCCCCCCACCCCACCCCCCATGACCATGGACCTTGCCGTGGGGAGGCTTGCATACCTCAGTGATACAGATAGCTGTACTGTAACGGTGTCTATTGAGAGGCTAGACAAATGTGCACCTCCTGAAGAGGGGCAGCAACCTTTTCAGTAGTTTCAGAGGCAACAGTCTGGATGATTTGGCCTTGTAACGTTAACCAAAATGGCCTTGCTGTGCCGGTACTGTGAACGGCTGAAAGCAAGGGGAAACTACATAGTTTTTCCCTGAGGATATGCAGCTTTACTGTTTGGTTAAATGATGAGGGTATCCTCTTGGGTAAACCATTCTTGAGGTAAAATAATCCCCCATTTAGATCTCCGAGTGGGGGCTACTCAGGAAGACGCTGTTATCAGAAGAAACAAAACTGGTGATCTGTGGATTGGATCATGGGATATCAGATCCCTTAATCGGGCAGGTAGGTTAGAAAAATTTGAAAAGGGAAATGGATATGTGAAAATTAGATATAGTGGGAATTAGTGAAGTTTGGTGGTCGGATGAGCAAGACTACTGGTCAGTTGAATATAGAGCTATAAATACGAATCCGTAAGTGTAATGCAGGAGTGGGTTTAACAGTTAATAAAAAAAATAGGAACACGGATAGGGTACTACGAACAGCATAGTGAATACATTATTGTAGCCAAGATACACACGAAGACCGCACCTTGTACAAGTTTATATGCCAACTAGCTCCACAGATGATGAGATCGAAGAAACATGTGGTGTGATACAAGAAATTATTCAGTTAAGAGAGATGAAAATTTAATAATCTGGGGGAACTAGAATTCGATAGTAGGAAAAGGAAGAGAAGGAAAAGAAGTAGGTGAATATGGGCTGTGGGTAAGGAATGAAAGGGTAAGCCGCCTGGTAGAATTTTGCACAGAGCATAACTCAATCATAGCTAACACTTGGTTTAAGAACCATGACAGAAGGTTGCATATGTGGAAGCTTTAATATAGATTATATAATGGTACAGACAGAGATTTAGGAACCTGGTGTTAAATTTTAAGACATTTCCAGGGGTAGATGCGGACTCTGACCACAATTTATTGGTTATGAACTGTAGATTGAAACTGAAGAAACTGCAAAAATGCTGGGATTTAAGGAGATGGGATCCAGATAAACTGAAAGAACAAGAGGAAAGAGATACAGCAGAGGAAGAATGGGTAGCTTTGAGAGATGAAATAGTGAAGGCATCAGAGGATCAAGTAGGTAAAAAGACGAGGTTTAGTAGAAATCCACGCATAACAGAAGAGATATTGGACTTAACAAATGAATGAAGAAAATTTAAATCTTTAGTAAATGAAGCAGATGAAAAGTAATATAAACACCCCAAAAATGAGATAGACAGGAATTGCAAAATGGCTAGGCAGGGATGGCTAGAGGACAAATGTAAGAATGTACATGTGTATACCACTAGGGGTACGATAGGAAAGGAAAAATAGAGAGACCTTTGGAGAAAAGAGAACCACCTGAGAATATCAAAAGCTCAGATGGAAAACCAGTTCCAAGCAAAGAAGGGAAAGCATAAAGGTAGAAGGAGTATATAGGGTCTATACAAGGGCAGTGTACTTGAGAGCAATATTATAGAAATGGAAGAGGACTTAAATCAAGATGAAATGGGATATATGATAATGCATGAAGAATTCGGCAGAGTACTGGAAGACCTAAGTCGAAACAAGGCCCCGGGACAAGACAACATCCCATTAGAACTACTGGTAGCCTGACAAATCTCTACCATCTGGTGAGCAAGATGTATGAGACAGGCGAAATACCTTAAGACTTCAAGACCCTCAGACTCACGTCCCGTCCTCACAGCTTTACTTCTGCCAGTACCCCATCTCCTACCTTCCAAACTTTACAGAAGCTCTCCTGCGAACCTTGCAGAACTAGCACTCCTGAAAGAAAGGACAATGCGGGGACATGGCTTAGCTTGGGAATGTTTCCAGAATGAGATTTTCACCCTGCAGCAGAGCGTGCGCTGATATGAAACTTGAGTCGTGCTTGGGTAGCTCAGATGGTAGAGCACTTGCCTGCAAAAGGCAAAGGTCCCGAGTTCGAGTCTAGCTCTGGCACACATTTTCAATCTGCCACGAAGTTTCATATCAGTGCACACTCCACTGCATAGTGAAAATCTCATTCTAGTTTCTGCTTTACTATTTTGTGCTTCTTGTCAACCTTTTTCTTTTTCTTTTATGATGTCTGCATTTCTTTACCTGCTTCATCGGCATTTTCATGTTTTCTCTTTTCCTTAGTTAGATTTTGTGCATTATCCCAGGATTTCTATTAGGTTTTCTCTTTTTCCGCATTTGATCTTCTGCGGCTCTTACTATTTCATCTCTCAATCTACTCAGTCAGCTTCTACTTTATTCCTTTCCCATTTTCATCAATCATTGCCTAATGCTCTGAATAAATATTTCAACAACCTATGGTTCTTTCAGTTTATATAAGTCCTGTCACCTGGATTTTGTTACCTTTCTGCAATTTCTTCAATTTTAATCTGTAGTTAATCATGAATGCATTATTCATAGAGTCCCCTTGGAACTGTTTTGGAGTTTCAAATATATGTATAGCCATTATGTAGTATGTCTGTATCTTTCTAGAATCTCCAGGCCTCTTTCATGTATATAACCTATCTACTAAAGCTCATCTACAGAAAATCAGACAATGGAAAATCCAGGATGGAATGGAACAATATTATGGAAAAGAAAGTTGCTGCTCACCACATAGCGGAGATGCTCAGTCGCAGATAGACGGCCACAAATAAATAAAGCTTTCGGCCATTAAGGCCTTCATCAAGAATACACACACACAAACCATAGTGGTTTCGTGTGTGTGTGTGTGTGTGTGTGTGTGTGTGTGTGTGTGTGTGTTGTTGTTGAATGCTTTAATGGCTGAAAGTTTTATTTATTTATGACAGACTTTTTATTTTGCCTATCTGTGATTCAGCATCTCCACTATATCATCTTCAGAAAAAGTATTTGTAAAATATATTATAAGGTTTTGAACAATATGTCAAATCAGTCTGAATGAGACAAGCATACATTAAACACTATTCTCACTCCCTTATGTACCCAACAGAGGATAAATACTAATATATGGTGTGTGAGATAGTGAGGTGGATTTTAACCCATCTGTTATGTTTTCTGTCCTGGTTAATAACGAATTTTTTCCCTTTCTCTGCTAGACTTTCAAAAATCATCATACTGTAAATATGAGACATTCCAAAAGTGCAATTAAGTTCCACCTCCAATTTAGATTCATTGTTCAGTATATTCTTCCCAGTGTGCTGATTCCAAGAGCAACAGTTTGTGGCTGTACAGCATGTTAAATATAACTTACAGTTAATTAAAATTAAAACTGTAGTTTGATGTATGTAGAACTTTTGTGAGCTTATTCGAATAATTCCATATAATGACCCACACCAACAGAAGGCTAAACATTCTGACAATTTGTGCAACGTATTTAAAATCACCCAAAGCTAATTATCTCCCAAAGTAACTGGACTTGAAGTTTAGAGCCACTTCCAACTTCCACTGCAGATTTTATCACAATAACTGTTAGATTCCGAACTTTGACTACGTACTTTCATTACCTTAATTGTTTTCTACAATATGACATACAGCATTAATTAATTAGCTAACTAATCAATAATTTCATAAGATTTACTATGATTCACAATATGGTACTCGTACATGTAAACAAGTGAATCCACAACACAGAAGAATAATAATATCCATGTATTTTTCAAAGTTCTGACCAGCAACATTGTACATAAGCCAGAATTGCAATTGTTCTTTTAGTTCATCCAAACAAGTAAAATCCAGCCTAGCCAGTTTTCAAAGTATTACATAGTCTGGAAAATAACAAGTTTGTAGTCATACCTACAAATAAATAGTTATATTTTACTCAAAATTAGTTCATGATTAAACAGCCCGTGAGTAAGATCTATGTTGGGTCACCTCTCAGTTATGCACCTTTTGTAAATGAAAATATTCACACTGATGACAGTGAAACTAAATAGTATTAACACGGAAAATCTTTAGAGTGATTACAGTACTTCAAATTAAGCAACACTTTAAATGAATTGTGTTGTGATTAATGAGAGTGTGGAATGTCACCGTCAGTCAGTGAAACAAGTTATTGTCAGACAGCGAGCAGCTCATTATGGACTACATTACCTGAACTGACACATGTAATCATTTTCAATAAATTACTGCAAGACAGTGTTAAATGAAAACTGTGTTTTTTTTTGCGTAAATGTGAATCATGTTTCTGTTTTGCAATCCAACAATTAAGTTCACCACTTTAGTTTTATGCTCTGATCTGGTTCAATGTGCCTATAAATTTTTGTAGTTGATAAACTGGTCACCATTACTAATGACCAATCTTAGTGAAGAATACATGTGTACTGAGGTGTAGTGTACATCTCAGAGCAGACACTATCCCACACTGATGTAGACTTCCAGCTTTGCGGTGATGGAGAGTAGGGGAGTGGAGGTACCGAAGAGAAACTACGAGAATCAGTCAGCATCAGTACAGGTGGTCATCTACATTAGATGTATTACAATGTACATGCCAAACTGACATCGGTGCACATAATTTGCAGATGTTGAAAATGGTCACGAGTTTTTTTTGCAGCTGAATTCCACACACATACGACACAATCTTAAGTGCAGTACAGGCCGTTCTACTTCGTGTGCCCACTGATGGGCAGCTCTGTGTTCACGGGCAGAGGTCAGCAGAGGCGAGCAAATGGCTGACATGCAAGCAGTGCGGCAGTTGGGCTACAGTGTACTACACTGACCGAGAGCCTGCAGGCAACTCTGGCCTGGCGTCTGGTGCAAGTACAGAATGCCTGCCCGACCTGTGCCTGTGTGCAAGCAAGCTGATAGGCACTTGGCAGTGCCCACAACCTACAGGGCTTTGTTGCAGCAGCCTACCACAGTGTTTCCAACCAGAACCTGTACTCTTCAGACCTGCGAGAATGTCAGAGAAAATAAGTAACAATATTGTGGCAGTCAATATCCTAAATGTCATACTTTGACCTCAGACTATACATTTCATTAACGTAACTTTTTCGGATGTACACCCGAGAGCTGTATATTAACGCAATTTGCCGAGAAAGACGAAGAGGTTGCAGATATACTGTGTGTGTGTGTGTGTGTGTGTGTGTGTGTGTGTGTGTGTGTGTGTGTGTCACAAATTTTATAATTCACTCACAATTTAGATAGTGATACCATGTAATTACCAACTGCAAAATACAAATACTTTAAAACAGTCCTTTTATTATCTCACCTCTGTACTTAGATTGAAGGCAAAGAAGAGTAGGCAGTTTTTACAGGAATGTTGTAAATGACTGGATTATACACATGTGAATTTTTGAAACGTAACTACAATTGAAATTAAAGACTCTTGTAGGTATAATTAGGTGAACTAAAAGCTGTTCTGTTTTGTGACTACAACATATATGTCAGCATATGTACATTCAGTAATTATACATCGTGTCAAATATTCAACAATACACAGTCCTTCACACTATCTAATCTATGTTGTCACAGACTAGCCTGTAAAACTCACAATTTGTCTCAAATTAAATACAAAATTTCATTAAAGAAATTTCAAATCACTGAGAACCTTGGCAAACTGCTAATACTTACACATTTGTCTGTGTTACACAGTTTTTGTAGTCTTTTCTCTCATTTCTCTCAAATAGATGTCCACCAAATGAGAAAACGCATAAAGACAACTTTTCAGAAATCTGATGCACTAAGCAGCTACAATTCAGTTGTATAAAATCAATATCCATTCCACACAGAACATATTCCAGTATCACTGTCATTTTACAATTGAAATCATCAAATGTTTTAATTAAAACAATGGAAGCTCCAGGTAGGAGTATATTTTAATTAAACAATTAACTGAAACACAATAAAATATTAAAATATTTTCCTCATGAGAGTTTAGCATATTAATCACAGAAGAACATCCTGCAATCACAATGGTGAGACCTTGTACTAAATTTGTAAGTTTCCTGTGTGTTATTTTGCAAATATAATAGGTGTAAGTGATTAACAATATCTGGATCTACTTCGAAACTAAAATACTGGAATTGATATCTCAGTTTAAAACATTGCTACAACGAAAAGAAAAAAATAACAATACAACGGAAAAAAACCTTTTCGAAAATTTAAACAGAGAAAAAGTAATAACATTATTAAGTTTATTAATAATAGCAGTTAACAGATAAAAATTCTAATAAAAAACATTAGTATAAATACTGATTCAAAAGTATCACACGTTATAAACTAGATAATCAAAATTGAAAACTGAATATTTAACGTATCAATACATTAATACAAATAATCATATGGCTTTATAAATTAAATATGAGGACCATTCATACATGGGTCAGAATACACAGGTTTTTTTAGAGAAAGCTTTTGTAGTGACAGCTGATAATACAGTCATCACATGTTTTTTTAACACAATATGGTCAGCCACTAGAAATATCAAGGCTAAAAATGGTGCGTGGTCTAGTTGCTCACAGAACACTGCTTAACTATCTGAAATTCTTTGTAGATTCATTAAATATTTTACAGAAACATGATAAGGTCAAATCAACCAATTCTGGTTAACGCTTGGATCTGGATATTCCAGATTTCTCTGACTTATAATATTTGGCAGCACCTGTGCAATTATCAAGTACCACAAATTCTAAGAGCTCTTGACAAGCCAGTTATTTGTTGTTGATAATTCAAAATATTAAAATTTCTGATTTCACAAATTTTTTTGACGGATAAAATGAAAAATAACTCCAAAACCATCGACTCTATTGATCTGACAGTACTGTCATTTTAAAGCTGATGACCAATGCTTTGATTTGATATGCAACACAACACTACTGTGAAATTAACTTCATCATGCAAATATTCAAAAATTTTGGTTTTTTATAATGTAAAACATACTCATGATAATTTTTTTTTCAGAAAAGTATGGTTTAAATGAAAATTAATTTTATAAATAGTATGGTAACAGACTGATTTTTGTCATCAATTCAGTCAAAAAGTATGAATTTGTTGTAGTACCTTTATTTTACTATACAACTAGTTTTTCCACTTAGAGGTACAGATACGAATGTAGATAACATCCGCAAGAGAGAGTGTAGTCTCCACAAATGTTGGATAAATGTAATTTTTTTAATGTAATTTTTGTATAATGACGTAAATTTTTTAAGTATCTATTGTGTTACATACCAAATTAAAGTTTATTTATTGTGTTACATCTCAAAGTTTAAAACCAGGAAATTTACAATGACATCAGCCACAACTTCCTAGCATCAATAGCTTTGAGGTTACAGACATTTTTATTCCAATGCACTCTCAGAACAATGAGCAGTTTTCATTTCTTCAATTTTGAAAAACAAATGGTCTTTGCATCAAAGCAGTATGAATTTTTGTTTGTTCTATTGGTACAGAAAATAAACAATAAATATCTAACCTATGAGGGCTAAATCCTTGGTTGATTTAATATGGGCTGACCCAGTACCACAGTTGCCAAAAGACGCATCTGTACGTTCTTTTGATATGTGATGGTGCAAAATTGTACAAGCTAGGTAGTACATCAACTGCTTCCAATTGTTCTCACAACATGCTTAGGTATACTGAGTGCTGCTCTGCTATGGTACTGCATTAAGAATACACTGATCATCAGGGGAAAAAAACCTTCAAAAGAATCTGAATTTTAAACGATTACTTAGGCATCATCCGAATGTATTAGTGTACAGCACAAACCCAAGTTGGGATCCATATAAGTCCTCACTTAAAATATAATTTTTATTAAAGTGTCTGCAATCAGATAATGATTTAGATAATGAAATTTTCAAAAAATGCTGTCCATTAAATATTCATTCCACATATCCCAGACATCATAAGCTTAACTGCGTATGTTAATTCTTTCCCTTTTACAAAGGGGAGGGGAAACAGAACACAAACATGTAGGCAATGTCTTTACTGCAGAATTACAATTTCTGATGAGTTCATGTGGAGTCTAGAGTGCACCTTTTATCAATTCTACAGTACTGTAGTATTGTGTTACATGAAAAGCTCTGATGAATGACAAGTAAAATCAAAGGTAGGATTGTGCTTAATAATATGTAAGCAAAGCAATCATCTAATGACCCCTGTACATTATATCCTCATGAGAATTTATGATTGCCATTTAATGTCTTTTTTTTTTAAAAAGAAAAGGCTCTGTGATGCAAACCATCCCAACATTTCAAATGTTACTGCCTTTTTATTTTAGATGGCTCACCATATTAACTTCTCCTCATTGATCTGCCCAAGTCAAAAAACTTAAGGAATGCTGATTCCTGTAACACACACACACACACACACACACACACACACACACACACACACACACACACGCACACCTATATATATATATATTCAAAGACAATACTGCAATTAAATCACAGTGGTGGAAGAGTTCAAATTTCTAGTGCATGGAAGCAGGTATTATCTATCACTCACTCTACAAAACTTTTATCTATCACTCGCTCTATAGAACTTTCATAATCCCCATCACTTCAGACTGTTCACTTATAACTAATGAATATAAAATTAAACACTAATGATTACTGTTTATCTGTACATTCTAATTCATTTTGTTACAGTCTCCATGGAATACAAGTGGATCAGAATACAACAGGAAATAGTTTTGTTAATTCTTTCCTCAAACTATATTGCTAGAACAGAACAAATCTACTACACAAATCACTTAAAACAGTGAGTGAGTTCAGTAATTAATACCACTTGAGGGTGGGTCAAATGAAACAATTTGTAAAAATTTTGTAAGCAAAACTTTCGTTGATTATCTACACAGATTCCTGAAACCTGTTACTGTGATGTTTGCACAATTTTGCATTGAAATGGGCATGGTCACACAATACGCAATCCAACAATGTAAAGAAGAAGTCTGATGATTTTATACTCTAACAACAATTTTGGTACGAACAACAACAGCAAAAATTTCAATAAACACTGACCAGATTGTTCATCAAAGTAGAGGTATTACTGACAACATTCAAATACTATTTGCAGCAGTGCAAGATCAGACATGAAATGGCACAGCGAATATACTGCCAGCAAAAACACAAATTTTGTGCACACTTCATAAAGAGGATTTCACAATCTTTAGCAAAATGAAACTTTACTTGCTTTCTAGTGAAGTTTATTTTGGGTAATAGGAGGTTTTCATAAAAATAACAGTTTACTATGTGAACTCCACTCAAGAGCACAAATAAAAATGGACCAGATATGAATGAAGATACAACTGCAATAAAGATTTTCTCCATCTTCTCCTCCCCATAAGCGCAAGGAAGCAAACTACAAAGCTACTAAATTAAGGTATAGCAAAATAAATACTGAAAACACAAGTAGATTATATTATACATTACAGCACTTCAAAATGGTTCCAGTGTGATGCGGAAATCAGCTTGGAAGTAGTTTGTCGATACAAACCACCAAGCTCCAGTCATTCGAAAGTTCAACGACATAAAAAACAGAGATATCCAAGGATGCATTTGAGTAGATAGCCTTTAATTTGTTGCTTGAAAGAGTGTAAGATAATACAATGGTAACCCAACAGGCAAAAAAATCTGTCAAATAGTGAGTTTATGTAGCTGTATTGTAATAACTGAAGTAAAAAAATAAATTAATTAGTGTAAAATAATTAGTGTATGTAATGAGAAATATGTACCTCGTGGAAGTATAATGTTCACCAGATGTAGAAGGATCGTCCAAGTCAATGTAAATGAAATTTCTGCATAAGAGTAAATGAAATTTCACTGTTCACTGCACAGGTATTTTCCTCTAGAAGTTAAAAAATGAAAGAATCTTTTGAGACACTATAGCACATCTAACTTGCTACAGCAGCTCTGCCAGCTTAAAGGTTTCACATTTTCATTGATTTAGAAGCAGTTATGATAACAACAAAAGCCTACGTGATTACTGATATGAAACAGTATTACAATTGAAGTGTATGACCAGGAATAAAACACTACCAACGCATACTCATTATTTACTGAGTGATCTTTGTCATTCTCAATCAGAAGATGAAAGTGACAATAATTGCATCATCATTTAACACTTAGCTTAACTACACAATTAGTGACTCTAATGATATTTCTGACAAAAGAGCAAATAATTATCCGCAATAGCATGCTAATCTGTATGCACCTTTTTTTTTCTTTTTTTTTTTTTTACAGGAATTGGGTTCATGGCTGAAGATAAAATGAATAAACGGTTATCTTCGACAACCTTCAATTTATGATAACAATATCATAAATATGTTGTGTGATGAATATTTTCTATCATTTTGACTGTGGTTTGTACAACGCTTTATCAATACTGGAAATTACGCAATCGTGCAGTTAGAGTGCTGGAAAAGACAGACTGCTGGAATGAAAATAAAGTGGGAAATAGGAACACACATTTGACGATGATCAGCTGCACTCAACGAACTTAATGAATTATGAGCTTGGGAATTTACTCTTATCATGAACACTCACCAACTTCTAACACTTAAAAAGAACCTTGCATAGGTTTCAAAAGTAATACTTAATACAAAACAGAATCTTGTTACTAAATAATAATAATAATAATAATAATAATAATAACATAAGAAAATAATATTTTTAGGACTGTTTATCTCAATTATTAGGAAGAAAGCATGCCAAAAGTAATGGAGAAATTTACCTCCCAGTGGTTCAGTAGGTGTACTTAGCAACCACATATAAAATCTCTGTGAAAGGAGATACTTGGAGAAAAGCTAGTTCCTCTGAAGTTGATCCAAAATTAGCAGAGCAGCCTCTTACAAGAATAGAAGAAAGAGTGAAAACACCACAGGAACAGGTTTGCCATAATAGAACTGTGAATTCAAGCACCACTCAAATTCTGAGAGCAAGTACGACATGGTGGGAAATATTAACTGAGAGCATTAAACAACAAAAGTGAAATACAGTGTCATTTCACATTGTAAAACAGAATATAACAATAATGAAACTGAATTTGTAAGAAGAGGGATGTAATTCTGTACTACATCTTAGATGTCATTGTAAAAGAACTGTTTCATAACTTAACCATGAGTGCAGAGTCAAATTAGAACTGTTGTGATATAAACATTCCATTGTAACACTCACTATGGGCTTTTAATCATAATTTACAAAACCCATTAACCATGAAAAATAAAATTCTAATAAATATCCCAGAAAAAATTTCTGATTTAAAACAAATATTATTTCAGCTCTGCAGATATTGTTATGACAATGTGTAGTACATCTGTGGAAACACACACACACACACACACACACACACACACACACACACACACACACACACACAAGCGCACACAAAAGATCTGGCAGTATGAATGCCAAAAAGCACACAGTTTACTGCATATAAAATACTTTCACTATACTGATAATAAAATTCTTTTTAACTATAACAAGTCAGTGAATAAGGTAAAACATTTTTACATCAGTCATCTGGCATATGCCAGAGAGAGTGGGGGAAGAGGAATGATGTTCAATGTAACTCAGTACACAAAATAAAAAATAATGTTTTGAAGTTGTAAATGCTGTCAGACATCTATTACATCTTCGTCAAATGCATACTGGGAGTTCAGCACATAGCTTTGTCTCTTCTTCCTTGAGGTAACAATTTCTATCTTCCTTTCAAGTATCCCATTATCTTCAACCGAGCTCTCCAGAACTTCCTTAAAACAAGGATAAAAAAATTGTGTTAGGTAAATGAATCCTATCAGGCATTACTTAGGCAGTTTTTTCAATATCATAGTAACTAACATTGAGCCTACCTTTTATATTTGAAGATAAATTTCACTACAAATGTTCAAAAAATGTACATACTGGTCTACCACTTAAAAAATGTGCTAGTTTTGAGCTGGTGTAGCAGACAGAAAATTAGTAGCAAATCAATTACACACTTGTGAATGTTCAATATTTTATTCTGTTAATAACTATTCCTTTTTATTTGGCAGGCTGTCTTCTAGCAAAGAACACAAAATAATCAACAAAAGGCCCAGATGAAACATGTAAAAATTACTTTGGAATAGATATGACTGACAACATACAATAAATTACTTAGAACATGCTTAGTAGTTTCCACATTGGTTTAGTACATACGTAATTCAATGATTTCTGCAGATGAATATTTATAGAAATTTTTGTTTGTTAGGCAGACAAACGGAAGCTTATTCATGTGTGTCATTCTTGTGTGTGTAGTGTCATCAACGGCTAGCAGCACTGACCTTCTTTCTTAATAAAGGGACATGTGTTAACATATACTGCCATCAAGATATTATTAACATTTAGAATGAGTAAAGGTAACTACTGACTGTATAGTTGAGCCACTGATCAGACAACAGGCACAAAAATGGGACTGCAAATGTGGCTGATGTTTCGGACAATGTCCTCCTTGAAGGCTAACTCGTATAAGCAAATACACGTACGTGGCTACATTGTCCCTGCGATGCAGTTTTGTATAAGTTAGGTCTGAAGAAATTTCAACATTTTCAATAATGCGGTTACCTCTACTCCTTCCCCTATTTGTATTATGTTCATGACTTTGTAGTATGTCACAGTATTATTAATACGTGGACAAAAAATTCCACACATTTTTGATCACTCAGGAGAATTAACCTACTCACAATTTACCATCATTAAACCTAACAAAACTGAAACAACCAGAATATTTTAATTTATCAGAAAACTATAATTTTCTGACCTTGTGTCGCAGGGTTTCAGAACTGTAGTGTTGTTGATTGTGTTGTATGTATACAGGGGTTTTTCAGACTAGGCAACTCTCCTCACAATCCACAAAATAATATCTGAACAAAACCTTGAAGTACTAGTGTAAGAACAAAATAAATCCCAGGGATCAACTGCCAAAGCATTCTTGGCAAAGTCCCTGAGAAACCATTACTCCTAAAAAGCAATGGAGATCACTTAACACTACGGACTAAAAGCTATCCGAGATTTGAAACTGACAACAGTAAGATTTTTGGTGTAAATATATGAGCATATTAAGAGGATGAACTACTGGGGTATTTATCACCAAGATCTGCCATGATAGAAATTGAAACTGCACATGAGATCCCTGTGCAAGAGTCAGTAGTGTGGTGAGCAAAACCTTTTAACAAGGTCCATTTCAACAGGGAGATTCAACACCTCTCTCCTCCTTGCAGCATGTAAATGAAAACTTTTAGTTGTCAGGTTGATAATACATAGGTTTTCCAATCAGACAGTCATTACTGAAACAGACTTTAGTCATCCATCCAATGACAGCAAAAATTACAGTTTTATAAGTGATGAGCATGGCAAATACATCCTGGGAAAAAAAAAAAGTATATGTTACCTACAAGAACAGATGGCACAGAAGATGATTCATGACAGAAATGTATTTTGCATCTAATGGCAACATATACTCCGAATCTCTTTGAGAACATACAAACTGAAACGTGTGTCAGTGACCACAAGACAATTGTACCAATGACAATATCAGTATCTCTAAACGAAGAGGTGTAAAACAAAGCATAGGTTTATAGATAGAGAGATGCTGAATGAAACATGTTTGGCTGTCAACAGGACAATACATTTAGTCTTCAATCACTGTTAATAGCAGAATCATGTGGGAAGACTTCCCACAAAAACCAAACAAATTCTGGTCATACATGAATGCAGCCAGTGTCACCAAAATTAGCGTCCAGAGACTCATAAATGACACAGGATCTGAATTTGAGGGTAGAAAAATAAATGTAGACATAAGGTAACCTGATTTAAAATCTCACTTTACAAAGAAAAATACAGAAATATGCCCAAACAAAGCTTCAGGGCCCAATGGAATTCCCACGAGTTTCTCTACAGGTTTTGCAGCAGAGCCACTCTCTTCACTACAACATACCACAGATCCACTGAAAAAAGAAGCTGTGCCCATTCAGTGGATGACACCAGAGGACACATTTACAGGAATGGCAGCAGAAGTGATGCACAAAACTACCCTCCAGTTTTACTGACCTCCATCAGCTGTAAATTTTTAGAACAATTTCTAGCTAAAATACAATGAGATATCTTGAACACAATGACCCGTTCAATGCCAACCAGCACAGATTCCAAAAATACTGATCATATGAAACCCAACTTTCACTTTCCTCACACAGCTCCATGAAAGCCATGGATTAAGGTGATCAATTACATGCAGTATTACTTCACTTCTGAGATACCATACTGACACTCTTACTAAGTATGGATTGTATGGAGTATCAAATGAATCTTGTCTGACTGTGTTTAATAAAGAGGACACAGCTGTGATAAGATTCAAAATTGGTGGAAAGATTGGTAACTAGATTAAAACATTCAATAATGTAAAATTTTGCACTTCACAAAACGTAATATCCTATGACTACAACAGCAAAGATTCACAATAGGAATCAGTCAAATCACACAAGCTTCAGCTTGTAACAATTTACAAGGATGTGAAATGAAGTGACTACAGGGTTTCAGTAGCAGGTAGCAATGACAGGCATTGCTGCATTGATAGCATCTGCATCTCTATCTATACTCTGCAACAGTGCATGACAAGGTGTATTTCCCAGTCTACCAGTTATTAGAACTATTTCTCTCTGTGTCAGTTATTAGGATTTCTTCCTGTTCCACTCACATATAGAGAACAAGAAGAATGATCTACATTGATCTTCATGTCCACAAACCACCTGACAGTGTTTGGTGGAGATTAGTTCTAGTATCACTAACCGACTGCCACCTTCCTTGTTCCATTTGTGACTAGCGTATGGGAAAAGTGACAGTTGATAGGCCTATGTAATAGCTTAAATTTATCAAATTTTCTCATTGATGTCGTCTCGTGAGGTAGTATATTGTCTGACACTTCCAGGAAACTACTCTTCGTCACTGCAGTAGCAAAACCTCTCTGTGATGCACATTATCTCTCTTGTGTCATCTGCCACTGGAGTTTGCTGTAACACACCCCTCTTTGTTTGATCTTCTCACCCTCTCTCTCTCTTCTATCAGTCCTATCTTGTATGGGTCTCTGATTGATGAACAATGCTCAAGAACCGGTCAAACAAGTGTCTTGCTCACCACTTCTTTAGTGGATGAATGAGATGATTCTTCCTACAAATCTCAGTCTGGTATCTCCTTTTCATACTTTTTGTTTTATGTGTTCATTGCACTTACAGCTACTCTGGATAGATATTACCAGATATTTTACAGTAGCTACTTTTTGCAGCAATTTTACATCAATAATGTAGTTCTGCAGAGTAGATTTCTTTTCGTATGTATGGACAATATGTTGTTATTTGCATTCTGGGTTAGTTGTCAGTCCTTGCACCATGCATCAATCCTCTTGTAGGTCCTTCTTCAAATTGCTACTGCCTTCTGGCAATACTACCTTCTTACAGACAAGCCCTCATCATCTGCAAACAACTTTAAAGAGCATTTGATGCAATCTACTAGACTATGTATATACATTGTAAACAGCAACAGTCCTATGACACTACCTTATGGTATTTCCAAAATTACTTTTACATCTGTTGATTTTGTTCTGTTAAGAGCAATGTGTTGAGTTCTATCTGCAAGGAAGTCTTGACTGCAGGACTCTTAGTCAGCTACCTATGCTATTAGTGTCATTGCAAATTTTGGAGACAAGCACATCAGTAAGTTAGCGTACCATGCATATTTTCATTCGTTGCTTTCTTACGGAATCATCTTTTGGGGCAATTCATCACTAAAAAAGAAGGTATTTATTGCACAAAAACGTGTTATCAGAATAATGTCTGGGGCTCATCCAAGATCATCTTTTAGACAATTATTTAAAGAATTAGGGATATTGCCAGTAGCTTCACAATATATATACAGCCTAATGAGATTTGTTGTTAGTAACCCAGATCACTTCAGAATTAATAGCACAGTCCACAGCTACAATACTAGGAGACAGGGTGACCTTCACTACCGTTCATTGAATTTGACATTGGCACAAAAGGAGGTGAATTATACTGCCACAAAGATTTTTGGTCAATTGCCAAACAATATCAAAAGTCTGACAGACAACCAATCGGCATTCAAAAGTAAGTTAAGGGAATTCCTGAATGACAACTCCTTCTACTCCATAGATGAATTTTTAGACATAGGCCAAAGAAATACAGTAAGCATTAACAATTGTACCGTATGTAAGACTAACAATGATTATTTGGGATAAATGAATCTTGTGTACTTTGACACGTTCCACATCATTACGAAAGAATCGTGTTCATGATCCATGGAACAAGTAATATAACTAACTAACTAACTAACTAACAAATCTGGTCCGATACTCCATACTCTCTAAGCTCTATTTCTCTTGCTTCACCACCCCCAATTATTATTATTATTATTATTATTATTATTATTATTTTCTTTCTTCTGGTGCTGCAGGGCAGTCGAGACTCACCTGAGGCATCAACCTGAGTGCCAATGTCTACAGCGCTGTGGATCTTGTGGAGAAACAGGATGAGCTGAGTTTTGTAACATCTCTGTTTGTGAAATCTATGTTGATTTTTGAGGAGGGTATATTTTTTTCCCAAAAATGTCATAATACATGATCAAAATATATGATAATTGTGCACACCTGTCCTACAACCGTTCTCAAAAATGGGAACAACCTACACTTTTTCCAGTCACTAGGTACCCCTCATTGCTCCAGTAGCCTATCATAAAATGCTGGTAGAAAGGGAGCAAGTTATTTCGCATAATCTCTGTAGGATCTTCGATAAGGATACATTGATCCCATCAGATCAACTGCTCTCAAGAATCTTACAAGTGTCTCACCTGGTCCTGACACTTTTCCATTACAAAGCGATTGTTTTTTTTTTTTCTGCTATCAATTATCTCAATATCTGTCATTTCAAAGTTCATACAATTATTTAAAGATGAACTTTAACAAAGTTTTTCTGCAGTGAAACAGTATTGTAAGACCAAATTCAGTACTTCGGCCTTCTCTCTCACTTACCATTTGGTCTCCGAGTGACTGAATAGACGATTTCAAACTACCTACAAAATTTTACTTTCAAAGTCACTGAACACTTCTCTTATTGATCTCCTTACGCTTATTTTCGCTTCATTCAGCTTTTAGCTGGAGTGTAAATGAATTAGGTCCTGCAGCTCCACCATGCCTGCTACAAAAATGATGCAAACACCACAATAACCACAATATGTTAAACTAAACAACGGAACCTTATTTCTGTATGTAGCACTAAAATACAGAGCTCACGATTCTAGAAATTTGCAATAGTCTAGTCGAGATCAGTGATCTCCTCATTGCTAGCATTACTAAACACATATGAAAGGAACACACACAAGAGAAAGAGAGGTTAAAAAATAGAATAATAAACATACAAAAGGTAACAAAAACAAGGAATTAATTATTCATGCTTAACGTGAATAAATCCAGGGCCCCTGGCGTTGCGCACAGAACTGCTGACGGACGCACAAAAATTTGACACTCGTGCACTAACACAAACGCACATGGTATGTGGCTGCGGGTCACTACAAGCTTTTGTTTGCCAGTTACGTTTTAACTTCTCTTGAATATGTGATGAAGCTCTTTCTCTGTTTACATAGCAGTTTTTTGAACAGAGCTATTAAACCACAGTTGGTCTTTCCCATCCCTTAAGACCTTAATCGGAATATACTTGTCGAGGGCATACTGAACGATGCTTTTAAATTTTTTCCATTTGAGCTCCACATCTCCAGCTTCTGAATATTCTATGTTGACTACTCGGGTACACTGCACTTTGTATCCTGTCACACTTGCTAAAAAATTATTTTCCCAAGTTTCTTAACATTTCTTGCAACACCTATTGTCATATATACTGTCACTGTCTTATGCTCACTGATAGTCTCCTCAACGTCAACCAATTCAAAAAGTTCTAGACTGGTCGTTGCTAGGAGGTCTAAGATGTTACCTGCATAAGTTGGTTCTGCAACTCTTTGCTTGAAGTAATTTCCAGACAAGACATACAGAATAATGTCACATGAATCCCTGCCTCTGGCACCAGTTTTGATAGCATGACTCTCCCACTCTATACTTGGGAAGTTCCAGGTACCCCTTATCATGAAATTCTGCAAATCCTTTCTGAAGAGCTCTACCACTACAGCTTCTAATGCACGGTGGTCTATAAAAGTATCCAGTTATCATTTCTGTCCCACCTTCGATGCTTAACTTCAGCCAAATTATTTCACATATGGAATCACAATAACCTCACTAGATATTATCAAATTCTTCGCTGCAATCAATATGCCACCACCATTGGTGACTAATCTAATCTTTTGATAAATATTCCAATCTGAATTAAGATTTGATTACTACTCACTTCTGAATTCAACCAACTTTCTCATCCTATTAATATCTGTGCATTATAACCTTCAATAAGGGATACTATTCCTTAAATGCCTCTCTGCATCCTGTAATTAGTACAATCCTGTCTTCGGGATCCTGTCAGGGGTGATATACAGTATATTCCTATATTCCTTGAAACTGCCTAAGTATGTTTTCACAGAATATCTTATGTCTATCATCACGCATCTGCCATTCAGTTTTTTCCACATCTCTGTGACCCTCTTCCATGGCTAAAAAAAAAAAAAAAAAAAAAAAAAAAAAAACTTCAGCTATTCTTACTCTCCTTCACTTTATACATCCCACATCCCCTGTCAGTCCTATTCACCATGGGTCCCACAAACTTGAGCAATATTCCAGTATGGGTTTACAAACTGTTTGTAAGGGGACTGGATTTTTCCAGTTTCCTTCCAATGAATCAAAGGCTGCCACCAGCTTTACATACGAGTAAGACTATTTTGTCATTTCATTTCATATCCACACAAATGGCTACATTCTGGTATTTGTACAATTTGACTGACATCAACTGGGCTAATGTTATCAGTACACAAAGGAGACTGTTTACAAAACATTCATATGCCCCACCTAAGAATAAGGAAAAGACGTGTGGATGACACCAACTAGACCCAACAGATCTACTCAACAAATAAAAAGAAACAGTTGCACAAATGCTCATAGATTTGTTTGATTCACAGGAAACTGTCACGGTGTGGGCCTTCAATGCCCGCTTAGATCTTTAATATAGCTATATATAAATGTCCGAACAGACCTTGAAGGCCCAATGATCCCAACCAGCTGCCATGTCATCCTCAGCCCTTAGGCATCACTGAATGCAGATCTGGAGGGGCACATGTTCGGCACATCGGTCTCGTGGCCACTGTCAGTTTTTGTGACCGGTGCCACTGCTTCTCAATCAAGTAGCTCCTCAATTGGCCTCACAAAGGTTGAGTGCACCCCACTTGCCAACAGCACTCAGCAGACCCGGACGGTGATCCATCTGAGTGCTAGCCAAGCCCGACAGTGCTTAACTTCGGTGATCTGACGGAAAACAGTGTTACCATTGTGGCAAGGCCATTGGCACAAAAGTCTACTCATAAATTTTTAATTGAGGAACCCCAAAATATATTTAACCCCTTACATGTCACTTTTCTAGAGATCCAAACGACAAGCTTAGAATAAATACAGGTCACAGAGAGGTATTTAAGCAGTCATTCTTCTCATGGCCTGTTTGGGAATGGAATGCGAAGAAACTCTGATGTGTGGCTCAATGGGAAGTACCCTCTGTCATCCATTTTACAGTGGTTTACTGAGTATGTGTATAAGTAAAGATCGCAGACTCTGCTAATGGTGCTCTGAACAACTGTGTAAATTGCAGCTAAATTAAAACCCAAAAAGTAGTTACCTACCCCGACCACCACCAATGTATCCGAGTATGTTTTCAGCTAGCGACCATGTGTTTATTAACAATATATGAAATGTAAAGCAGAAAAGGGAGCAGTCATCCTTCTCACTGCCTACATGGAAATGGAACGAGAAGAAACCCCATGAAAAGCAGCAACCCACTTCTTCTCAATATGCCTTAACACCTAACCATTAGAAATCTGATCACAGAAAGAAAATGGAGAGAAGTGATGAGAGTCACGTCATCTCACTTAAAATTCATTTTATAAAGAAAAGAAATGAATACAGCCTTAAACATGTTAGTTATTGTCATTTTGATATTACAAAAGCTACTATAAAAAAGCACTTATGCAAAGGAATTAGTTACCTTTGTTTCAGTGGAGGATGGTCCATCACTTCTCCGAGTCAAATGCATGAAGTTGCGAGAGCGGAGAGGGGCTTCAGAGCCAGCCGTGCAGCTGACAGATACATTTTCTAGTGGCAACAATGACAATAGCTCAGCAAAAGCAAATATAAATAAAAATAGTGTAAGCAATTACTACAAGACTGGAAGAAGAAGAAGAAGAAGAAGAAGAAGAAGAAGAAGAAGGAAAAAAAAATTCATAAGCATTGCGCTTGCCTCGTGCAATCATTTTCTGGGACAATGCTACATTTTGAATGCAAGGTAATTTTTACTCACCAAATGCTGTTGACACAAGCTCAGTTTTGTACCACTGTACTTTAAAAAAACTGTGTAATTAATTATTTTACATGTTGGAACTGAAAATCGGTTCTCAGCGACGAGTGGGCAAGACCCCACAGAAATAATGCAATATCAAAAGCTACAGGGTTTATAGTATTCAGATTTTCGTGTGTTTTCCAATCAGTTGTGTTTTTAATCACTTCAGTCAAACTACACATCTACATTTTGATGGCAAATAAGGCAAGAAAGTATAGTAACTTCTTACTGGGAAATATGGCTCTCTGCATGTGTCAACATATACTGTTGCACACAAGGCAAGAAAGTATAGCAACTTTTTATTGGTAAATATGGCTCTATGTTTGTGTTAACATCTACTGTTTCAAAGCATATGCTTGGTTTTTGTTGTCAAATAATACCTCGTTCATGACTCTTCTGAATCTGATGGTCATAAATGCCTGTTAAGATGATATTGTTTCTTCAAATGACAATTATAGACCAAAGCATAGTTTTACAAGAAAATTATCTTTAGTGTGTGTCTGAGCAGGTACACTGTGGTTTTTTAAAATTATTTTTATTCAGTTGTAGCTGTTTGAGCTGGAGTATTTTTCTTGTGAGAATACCTGCTCACCAGTGCAAATGCATCTAATACTGAATGTGTGTTGTGTTTCTAAACAGAACGACTGCACTGACCCATACATACTAATTGTAGAGCCATTGTCACATGCATTGTAACCTACGCTGTCAGAGGTCATGCCCAAGTGCAAAAAGGGGAGATGGCATTTATGTATATTGTTAACAATATAATTCAACATTTTCTTTGTGAACTCGACACACATACACATTACATTTATTTGTGATAATGTGCTGGTATTCAAGGTGTTATACTGTCCAAAAGGTAATTATGGTTACATACCAAAAAAATTGTCATGTGCCTTTAGAGATTTAAAGCATCCTTCTGTCAAAACAACATCGATAGATATCAGAGAAAGTGTGTCAGAAGAGTTTTGACTTGACGTGTATGACATTTGTGGGAAACTGTGTTTTGAAGGTTCAAATTAACGTGTATTCATATCTTGTAAACACATTCATTTCATGGAAATTTGGCAAATGATCTATGGAATATTGATTCATTAACTAACTAATTAACATATCACAAGTCTCAAAGAATGACAAAGGATTATAAACAGCTTCTCCCTTACAGTTTACAACTTCAGTTCAAAAGTAAATCTATGAAGAAGGTGCAGTATACACTAAGTGGCAATCTGCAGCAATATCGACATATTATTGTGTGGTTTCCTTTATTATGAGTCCCCATTAATTCTGAAGGAAACAATTTCCTAGAAAGCCACTTTACTTACATACAATGAAAATAATTTTCCTCAATCAATCAATATATCTAAACAATGGAAAATCCAGGCTGGAATAACCACACTATTGTGAAAAGAATAGTTGCTACTCACCATATAGCAAAGATGCTGAGTTGCAGGTAGGCACAAAAAAAAAAAAGATATCAAACGAAAATTCCAGCCAAACAGGCATGCACTTGACTAATGTCTGATGTATTACTGGAAACCCATAAGAGTATGAGGGGATGGAGATCTCTTCTAAACAGCACGTTGTAAGGAATTGCAGATAGGCTCAATAATGTTCATATCTGAAGAGCGTGGTGGCCAGCAGAAGAAGAGCATTCCTGAAGCCATCCTGCAGCAATTCTGTATGTGTGGGGTGTCACAGTGTTCTGCCAGAATTGCCAAAGTGCAACGAAATGCACGATGGACATGAATGGATTCAGGAGATCAGATAGGATGCTTACATATGTGACACTGGTCAGAGTTGTATCTAGATGTATCAGTGTCCCATATATCTCTCCAACTGCACACACCCCACACCATTACAGAGCCTTCACCAGCTTGAACAGGACCCTGCATGTCAGCAGGGTCCATGGATTCATTATGATGTTTCCATACTCGTAAACATCCATCTGCTCGATACAATTAGAAACAAGACTCGGCCGACCAGGCAACATGTTTAGAGTCACCAACAATCCAAAGTCGGTGTTGACGGGCCCAGGCAAGGTGTAAAGCTTTGTGTCATGCAGTCATCAAGGGTAAAAATAGGCCTTCAGTGCTAGGAGTCCACATTGATGATGTTTTGTCGAACAGTTTGCATGCTGACATTATTGATGGCCCAGCACCGAAATCTGCAGCAATTTGCAGAAGGGTTGCACTTCTGTCATGTTGAATAATTCTCTTCAGTCGTCGTCGGTCCTGCTCTTGCGGGATCTTTTTACAGCCGCAGCGATGTCCGAGGTTTGATGTTTTACCAGATTCCCAATGCACTCGTAAAATGGGCGTACAGGAAAATCCCCATTTCATTGTTACCCCGGAAATGCTGTGTCATATAGCTCGTGTGCAGACTATAACACCACATTCAAACTCACTGCCATTGTAGCAGCATTAACCCATCTAACAACTGTGCCACACACCTGGTGTTGCCAATGCTATGCTGTATTCTGTCTCTTTACATATTTCTGCATTTGAATAAGCATGCCTGTAACAGTTTCTTTGGTGCTTTAGTGTATTTACATATTTGTACAGCATGTACTAGCATGCAAGTAGCAGCTAATTTGTATAAGCCAAATTTCTTTAGTAACTTTAAAAAAAAGTTTGTATCATGCACGGTGCTTATTTATAGCTATAAATAAAGTAAAGCGAAGGTCCTTGATTAAAATCAGATAAGAAAAGGATTATTAATGCCACTCAGCATCTGATATAGCACATACTTTTTTCATCCCATTTCATGTCCTTGCAGATGCTTCTAGATGCTAATGTTTATATACACAATATTATCTATTGTTATTAATCACTTTCAGCACTGCATCAACACTGCCATTTACTGTTCTCTCTTACAGCTCTTGTTCTTTATCTTTGCTGCTCATCATTATTCTTCTTCTTTTGGGCTTTTTCAAGGTATTAGTGCTCTTCTTTATCATGAGTATTATATACACCAATGAAATTTGGTATAGGTGTCGTGCCATGACACCAAAATCAGCATAAACTGTGAAGTTCACAGTGATGAAATCCTGTCCACTCTTTCTCAAATTCTTCTGTTCAAGGCTGGACCTCATCTACCTGTGGTTGTAACACAAGAGCTTTATTAGCAAATGTTGCCTTGTATTGTTTAGGTGAAACTCCATCCCAAAGCAACACTACAGTTTCATGTCTCCTCTAATTCCTCTGGTATTCTTTTATATGCTAAATTTGTAAAACAATCAGCAGCTCTTTTTCTGGGCATCCATTATTGTGGCTTTCTTTTGATGAATCCTACAACTGACAAGTGACACTGAAAGCACAATGAAAGGTTAATGTTGGAGAGCAATAGCTCATCACTGCTGAAATGCGAACTGCTCACAGTATTCAGTATACGCAGTTCTCCAGATGGCATGGAGTTTTCAGTAAGCTGAGACAGCTGTCGCAGTGTAGTTATACTGAAGTCTGAGGATGAGACATCAGGGAAAGTTGTCCAGCAGGACCCGTGAAGGCTCCTTTGTCGAGATATATATAACAGGGACAATCTAATGTACTGTTACCATAATACTGCAAAAGAAAACATCTCAAGTGCCAGGAGAAAATGCAAGTAGTAGAGGTTATTTAGAAACAAAACCACTATATCCTTAATCATGGAGCAGCATTTTTTTCCCTGAAGTATTATTCCTATGCAACAGTAAATATCAAAAACTTGTTCTTTGAGACAACAAGCACAGCAGTGTCTTTCCCTCTGACTATTTAAGCCCTCTCAGATGTATTCAGCAGCCATTTATGTTCTGCGCTATTTGTGATATTAATAGTCTGCCTAGACTTTTCTTTATCCGTTCTTTTGGCTGAGAGGTGAGTCAAGAAAATGATGGTCCTTTCAATTTCTTCTATTAGTCATTAATGCCCACAGTACTCATTGAAGTATTGTTATATCTGGCAAGTGTACCGAGATTTAATCATTTAACTTCTCTACTGATTCATCACCATGAATTTTACAAGGTACACATTGCATCACATTGTTTCGTGGCTCTTCCAATGTAGCCAATACTTACAATTACTGGTGGCAATCCAGGTTTCAAAATGTTCTTTATGGATATGGGTTGTGCATTAGTACTATTATCTAAATATTTGGTTTTTCAGAGCTCACAGCAGCAACAGAAAGTAACAGTATGCTTAAAATGTTGGAATACTCCCTTTAGGTTGAATTACACCTACAAATCATTACTTTAAAGGAAAGTTATGGTATATCTCGTAAATCTAAATTATCATAATACTATTTTCAGAACTTTGAAAGACACCAACAAACAGTATAATCAATGTTCTTCTTCCACGAATACTCAGTTCAATACCAGTATTATTCAGTACACTTCAACATGCATGAAGTAGCTACATTTCAATTATTAAATATCGATCGTTGATTCCTCACCAATTTTTTTACATTTATTACTGAACTGAGTGTATAATTTTCCATTTTAGAACATAGTTCAGTACCTCTATGAGAAAATGGAATAATCACCACCATCACAAGGTACGTCTGAAGACCAAAGTGCTTTACTAGGTACAGTCTTATTGTAGGTGATATGCTCCTGCCTGTCTCATACCAACAAATTGACTCTCACAGCCAATTACAAGGACCTACCACAGACTTCAAACCACAGTCCAACTTGACATTTTTCACATTAAAAAAACTCTTTGCAAAGATGAAAGAAGTGGTAAATGACAGGACTCTTTCTATCACTGACTTTTGATTAAATCCTGAGCCTTTGGATTTGTAGTACGGCAAAAAGCCACCACAGCAGGCATACAATTTACTAATATTAATATTCCCATTTGTGGTGGTGGTGGTGGTGGTGATATTAATAGTCTGCCTAGACTTTTCTTTTTCCGTTCTCTGCTGCGCCTTGTTGTCAGTGACTTGGTGAAATCAGGCTGGTGCAGGATGGCAGCGATCAGCCACCATTCAGCGTCCTCCTCTACTGCACGTCGCAGCCTTACTGTAATGTAGCATCTATGAGCTCCGTTTGTTCAGAGAGCTGCACCAATTCAGCGTCGGAGGAAGTATTACCGTTTGCTCGCACTTGTGCGATAAAGGCTGCCTTTTTGGCTTCTCGATCCCTTGCGGGGCCCGCTCCTGCAGCGGTCGGCATTGCCACCGGTTCCGCTGGGATGGCGGTTTACTTCTTTGCGCCTATCACCTGCGGTGATGCTGGGGCAACCGCTGGGATAGACGCGCGAACGTCCTTCTGTGAGGTCGCAGGAGTGTTCGCAGGTACTACTGCGCTGAGGCCTTGGGCGAAAACTGTTCGCAGTTGCCTCAAGGCCTCTTCCTTCTCTGCAGCCATGGCGGCTGCGAAGGCAGCCCTCTCTGCCGCTATGACGGCTTTGAGGGCTGCAGTGGCCTCCTTCACGATGGTGCCGAGTTCAAGGTCACATTTCTTCTCGTGAGTGCGAGCTGTGTCCTGGCTGCCCGTTTCCGAGCAGTTGTCTCTGCCCCTGGCAGGTGGAGCTGCTACTGCGCCGTCCCTCAGCTGCACGAGGCTGTTCTGCGCCCTACGCCATATCCGACGTCGTCTTCGCTTCTGCTGCTGCGTCGGTGCGGCCGCGGCCGCCTCGCCACCCCAGGCACAGTTGCAGCTTGAGAAAGCTGCACAACCGCGCCAACTGCTGACATGCGGGCCGCCACACCAGACACAGGTCGGCAGAACGTTGCTGCCACGGTTTCAGGTGCGGCTGTTGTGCTCGCCTGAGCACTTGACGCACCGCGCTGCGTTGCGGCAATACTTCGCAACATGGCCCTCGCCCTGGCACCTGAAGCACTGGGGCTGAGGGTCCATCGCGATCAGGAGAGCCTCTGTCGTAACCGGGAAGCCCAGCAGCTTCCGCAAGTCGAAGATATCGCTCCCGCCTGTTGGTCCAGTTGTGCAGCCTTGCGGTTGCATTACCAAACTCGGCTCGCAGCAGCCCTTCCCGGACCGCTGCCTCATCACAGCACCAAGGTAGCCCCCTGAGGAGTGCCTCGGTCGTCTTCGTCTTTCCTACAGAAGGTGCCTTCTCATGCGCCGGCGGTACGTAGACTATGTGGTTGGCCACTGCACGTTTGCAGCTCGAACGCAGATCAGCGAGTCTGTATCGACAGACTCGTAGACCACTTCATTCCGAGCGCAATTCGTAATGGTGTTGAACAGTGCTGTCCACCTGCCTTTGCACTTGACGTACAAAGGGGGGACAGGCTGCGACTCGTCTTCTTGGGAGTTCCTTGCATGGTCGGCGGACTCGGTGAGTTGCACAACCGAACAACCCTTCGTATCAGCAGGTTTCCTCTGCACACCCTTCTTTCCCATGCTGCGAGGCGTGGAACACGACAATCTGCACGCATTGTGAGAACAAAGCACAACAATTTGCTCTCCGCGGCGCACATAGCACAGAAACCTCTTCACGAGCTCTCAGCGGCCCAAGGAAGCGTTGAGTAAGCGACAAGGCCCAGCAGAGGGCCTAACAGCAACGCATGTGTTGCCGCGCCGAACTCTTATGTTACAGGGAGGAAGCCACTGCGGCCGGCCCAGGAGACTACAAGCGAGCCCAGCCGCAGCTCCCGGACTGACCCAGCTAACGCACATGCAGCACATAGGTAACGATGCACGACACCTCATGCTAACCTCACCTCACCTTGCATGCTCTGTCGCAGCTAGCAAGCCACTACTGCCCTTAGTACCCGTCCTACTGTCACAGAGGTTTTTTCCCTTGGCGCTGGCCTTGGCATTTTTTTTTCCTCTGCCCTTACAACTGCTAACCTTCAATAGTTTTCGACCACTTCTATCTCCTGATGGACCATGTTAATGAGTAAACTTACCCAGACGCATGGATAACATCACAGCCCACATCTTGTGACGCCTGATTCAAAAAGTAACATGTTTACAGAGGTGACAGTAGAACTTTTCGTTTGGTCACCACGTTGGTGTGGGCGTGGAGGGGCCCCATCCTTTGAAAAAAGGTGGTGCGGTGTGGTGTGGTGTGGTGGAGGTGGTGGTGGTGGAGGTGGTGGTGGTAGTAGCAGCAGCAGCAGCAGTAGACCAATTCGCTACTAATAGTAACAGCACTCTTTTTAAGAATACTGAAGGTAATAAAGCAACTTCAACTTCATCCAGTAGAGTATTCATATATATTATAGAATGAATTGCCTGTTAATCTCAGCTGAGTGAAGAGGTCTTCAACTGAATGGAATTGCTGAATGCAGTTTTCACACTACCTTGCCTTACCTGATTCTGTACTGTGTGAGGAGCCAGTCCTGCCACCCGAACCTTGTTTATCTAAGCTGGCAGCTAGCTCCCTCACTGATCGTTTCTCAGGCACTGTGGTTCCAGCACTGCAACCTCCTCCTGAAAAAATAAAACTCTTCTAAAATACATGATTTTACAGAACCATTACATTTCATGCGGCACTGTGGAAATTTTACTTGCAACATCACAAACCAACAGTAAAAACACAAGGGAAACCAATATTCAAAGATGTGGCTTCTCAACCTTACTTATATGGTTAAGGTTGTCAATTTGGATGTACGGCAAGTGGGTTTCATATCCTTCTCTGTTTTTTCGCAACACCTTCAATTACTTAACCAGGTACGTGGATATCTAAATAAAATGAAGAATTCACAGTTTTATAAGAGCAGCAACATACATGACATATGAGGACCCCAGAGGTCAAGGGATCTAAGAACATTTTTGACAAAAATGTGTTAATTACAGGAACATGATAATACTAATCTGTTTGGTAAAGTGAATCCTAGTGATTTTCTCGACAGTACGTGCCAACTAGCATGAAGCCTCTTGACTACTTGGTGTGTTGTAGTTAAACAGTGGCTCAGTAGAGGTCGAATATCACTAGGACCTCTTTACCACTAAACAGTGCAATAGATTCCGTTCGTGGAAGCAGACATCAGTGCTAGTGACAAAGCATGTCACCACATTATCTTCTGTACAACACTGGCTGACAAGTGAATCTTTGGTGGCGTCTTTAGTCACATTTGGGTGTTTCATACAAAGGAATTGTAAATGCATCGTTTGTATACAATGAATGGGGCTGAGAAAAACATTCAACCTAAGCTACAAATGATTGGTACATTTTGTTACAATACTATTTTTTTTTCTAGTTGCTTACGTATTTACATCTGGGAAACAATTTATTTATTTACTGGTTGACGTATGGAAACTTTAGGCCTCTCGTCAGTGTAGCAACAAACAATGAAATTGAGTGTGAATTTTTTTTTAAGAAGTAGTTATTTCCAGATGCTATGCCCAAGGCTGATAATAGAAAAAGTAATGGCGATACCAATAATGACAGTGACAGTTATAATAGTAGTAGCAGTGACGCACCACTGTTTGAAGATGGTTATGATTCTGATACAGGCAGTGATTGGAATCCTTGTGATGATGATGATGATACCAGTGGAGCTTCTTCAGTTATGTTACATCTGTGAGTTGTATACATCTGAAGCTAGATATCTAATGTGTTTATTATTGTGTTTAAATTTTAATACAATTTAAGACACCACAATGTTGTTAGCCACCATTACAAAAACCATGATTTAGTATACATCATTTTTAGATGACACAGAAGAAGAAGAAGAAGAAGAAGAAGAAGAAGAAGAAGCAGAACGAAGACCTGGTCAAATTGAGGACTTGCTTGCTGATGCTATTCCCCCTGAACCTCAGCCTGGGAGAAAAAGGGTACAAAGGGAGCACACCTGGAAATCTCAGAAGAGGAAGATATTGAGGAACACAGGACAGGCTTATGTTGACTGTAATATAACGCTGCATGGGGCTAAAAAGATACGGGAATACAATCACCTGTGTACGTACAAATGTAATGAAAATATTCCCAAAAATCATAGGGAAGTAATATTTAGAGATTATTGGAAACTAGGTAGCTGGGAACTTCAGACATCATTCTTGAATGGTGCCGTAGACATACAGCCTGTGTTGAGGAAGAAAATCGCAGCTGTTACACACAAAGATTTTTCATGTATTTATAAACTGGGCAGTTTTAGAGTGCGGAAAACCTATTTTTGAAAAAAACCTCTTGACATATTTAACAAAAAGATAAGAAACATTATCATTAACAAAAAATCAAATCCACCTGGCATTTTGCCAGTGACAAACAGGGGAGGAAGGAGCCCTAAATAAAATTCCAGTCAACAGAACTGCAATAATCAAGGAGCATATAAGAAGATTCCCAATGTACACAAGTCATTATAGTAGAGCAAAAGCTCCAAACCAAAAGTACTTACATTCACACTTAAGAGTGACAATGATGTATAAAATATATGAAACATTTTGCCAGGAAGACAAAAAAGTGAAACCTGAAAGTGAAATTTTGTACAGACATATATTCAGGAGAGAATTTAACCTAAGCTTTCAGAGGCCTCGTATCAATACCTGTGTAACTTGCGACAGTTTGCAAATGAGAATTGTACATGGTACGCATGATGAAAAAAGGCAGCTGAAGTTGAAACATAATGTCGTCTCTGGAAGGCAGAAGTAGGAAAAGAAGCCAAAAGGAAATGCAAGGAATTAAAGGACAACAACCATGTTGCAATATGCTTTGATCTTCAAAAGATGATTCCGGCATCACATGCAATGAACTCAAAAGCTTACAATATGACAGTTGTGGACATACAACCTCAATATACACAACTTAACCATTAGTACTGCCCGTATGTTTATGTGGCATGAAGGACAGGCAAGTAGGTGTTGCCAGGAGACAGCATTTTGCCTGTTGAAGTATATCCAGAGTCTTCCTCACACTGTCAAGCACATCTTAGCCTTCAGTGACAACTGTGGAGGCCAGAACAAGAGCCACCTAATAGTAAAATTTTGGTGCTATATTGTTAGAACACCCAAATTGAAACTGTTGATCAGTATTTCCTCGTTTCTGGACACTCATACAATGAATGTGACCAGGACTTCGGGATCACTGACCTTAAAAGAAAGGGGAACCAACGTCACATTTATATACCAGAAGACTGGATGAATCTGGCTGCTGCAGCAAGTCGAAAATTTGTTGTTACTAACATGACGGATGAAGACTTCGTTGATCTGCAGCACTCTAAACCAGTACTTTAACAGCACCGTGCCAGAGATACGTAGAATGCAGGTACTTCATTTTGAAAAGGCAAACCCAAATACCCTTTTTCATAGGAAAACATCTGCTGAGGGTATTCTGCTTACCAGAAACTGCCAATGAACAAGCAGCGAACAGTAAAAATGCCTAAACAACTTCCCAGACTTCAATCCATTGCTGTGAAGCCAAAGCTAAAATACATAAAATATGAAGATCTGATGGCACTTCTGCAATTTGTGCCACCAATAAACCACCAATTTTATAAATATTTATCCCATGAAACACAGACTGGTGAACCATTTGCTCATGCGGATGATGTCACTACGGACTTGGATAACAACATCTATGACACAGATGATGATTGTGATACATGTTTATAAGTGTTAAACCCAAATATTTGTATTTTGTAAATCAATCAGTACACAATTAACACAATATTATATCCTGTTACAGCAATAAATGCCTGTTGTGTTCAGTACGCTCTCTGAGCATTATCATTTTACTCTATTGTAAGTGAGAGGTAAAGGGGTCTAAGTGCATATTGTCCATTCCTTGTACCTATCAGCCATAAACCAGATGTTCTACTAACTTACTGACATTGGTAATAAAAGGCTAAGGACCTGAGCATTCATCTGAAATGTTCGAAATGGTGAAAATCTCATGTCCCCTCCTATGAAAACCATTAAACTTTGACTTACGTTTTCTCAAAACTATGATTTTGTCACCGAGACCCCTTGATGTCTGGGGTCCTCATATAGTCTTAACTATCAGTACACTTCATTTAATGATTCTGTGTCCTCTTTCTTGTATGAAATATATATGAGGTTTGATCCAAAAGTAACAATTTTTTTTAATTTCATAGGCTTTATACAACTGATTTTCAAAATCCTTTTTTGTTTTAGTACAGATGTATGTTTGCATTTTCCACTGTCTCGAATATTTAGTTTATTGCTGACATTCGAAAAGGTTAAACTTGTTTTCGAGTGCTCAACCAATTTTTACTTTTAAAAAGGATGGAGTAAAGAATTTGCATTTAATTTTGCTTGAAATATAAAATAAAGTGCAGCACTGCATTCAAAATGTTGACTGTGGCTTTTGCCAAATCTATTATGACCAGGACAAATTTTTACAACTGGTATAAATGTTTCCAAGAGGGTCGAGAAGTTGTCTTAGAAAATGGACAGCACACGCACCAATATCTGATGACAATGTGGAAGAAGTAACAAAACTTGTCCTGGAAAATTGCCGAATCACTGTCAGAGAGGTTGCTGATGATGTCAGCACATCCTTTGGCTCACATCAAGCAGAGAGAGTGTGTGTGTGTGTGTGTGTGTGTGATATTGAAACCAAGTCCCAATTGTCCCAATGGAAACTGCCTGAAGAGCCAAGACTGAAAAAATTCAAGAAGTTCAATCACATGTTAAGGTTCTTCTCACTGTTTTCTTCAATTACAATGCGACAGTGCACCATGAGTTCCTTCCTTATGGTTGTAAGGTCAATAAGGAATACTTCTTGGAAGTTATGCACCATTTGTGTGAAGCAATCCAAAGAAAAAGATAGAATTGTAGCAAAACCACTCACCAATATTAAATCACCATAACGTTCTCGCTCACATCTCAATGCTTATTCATCACTTTTTTGGGGAAAAAAAAAAAAACGAAACTGTCACGTTGTCTCAGCCATGGTATTCACTGGACATTGTCCCCTGTGATTTCTTTCCATTACTGAGGCTGAAAAGAACCATGGACTGACATCGTTTTGCACTGATGAGATAAAGACAGAATTACTGAAGAAGCTGAACACCACAATGAAAAAAAAAAAAAAAAAAAAAAAAAAAAAAAAAAAAAAAAAAAAAAAGTTCTAGAAGTGCTTACAAGATTGGCAAAAGTGTGTTTTTATCACACCTCATACATGTAGATCAGATGTTCAAGTTTTGCACCATCCTGTGTGTATGTACGTGCAACTGTCTTCTGTAGTGTGAATGTGGGAGAGAGTTGCTTTCTTTGTTTGTCACAACAATGGACTGGATTTGTGACTGCAACAGCATGATGCAGTAGCACGCAAGAGTGGAAATGGTGTGCAGACACACAAACTGGTTGCGCACATGAGTTGCTTAACATATTCAAGTTTTATTTGTGTAGCACTGGCACTTGGTTATACCAGTTGTAACAACTGTTACTATGTAATGTTGTGTGGAATGGATGAATAAATGCAGTCGTTGTACTGCAATGGTTCACCTCCATCCTTACAAATAATGTTTGTGAGCCCACTCCACAATAGAGAATAATACAGAGTAGCTTACAATCTGCTGGTGGTTGTAAATCCATAACCTGTAATCTATGTAAATAAACTGAAAAGTGACCAATATTGCAAATTATTCAGTTTCATAAATACTAGCATAGCTTATTAAAAAAAATCTTACAAATTTTTGTCCAACTGAGCTAATGCACAATATGTATTGAAGTCAGTGCAAACCTTCATAAACGAATATTTCAGGGAGTTAATAATAAATCTTAGAGAGCAAGATCTGGCTACTGCAGTACACTGTGAAACTGTATCAGCAGTAGTGCAAACAGACATTCTGACCAAAGCATTCTGTTTCTACTGACTTTCAGTGCACACACTGAACATGAACAGGTCCTGAATTTGAATCTCAGTTCGGCACACAGTTTTAATCTGATGGGAAGTTTCATATCAGTGCACACTCCGCTGCCGAGTGAAAATCTCATTATGAACACTCTCATAATAAGGATCCCAGAATTTCATTCCAATGCATAAATAGTTGATGGAAGCAATGTTTGCAAGACACATGTACCTATGGTGACTGCAAATGTCGCATTGGACCACTTTTCAGTCCAAGCAGACATGACAGTAAATTTCAAACTGCGGCAATGCCAATAACCTAAACGAACACTTTATGTGGCACAGTTAAAAAAAAAAAGAGGAAATTCACTCATAATAAGCCTTGAAAATGGATTCCAGGTACTTTAATATCTACCTGATAGTGTCAAAATGCAACTGTTTAATTTAACGGATTCTGTGTGCACATGTGCTGAACAGACAATTGGATGACACTGAGGAACATAGAAACACTGACAGATTCAAGACCAAACTTGGTATCTGGTAGATGAAAGAAGTATGGTAAAGAGCTTCAAATAGCTAGATGAAAACATATGCAAAATGTTAGCTCTTGAAATGACACCACAACATTATTTCGTATAATTTGTGAGCTTACTGGAGAACATAGTCTTTCAAATAGTCCCATGTTGTTGTTGTTGTTGTTGTTGTTGTAGTGGTCTTCAGTCCTGAGACTGGTTTGATGCAGCCCTCCATGCTACCCTATCCTGTGCAAGCTTCTTCACCTCCCAGTACTTACTGCAACCCACATCCTTCTGAATCTGCTTAGTGTATTCATCTCTTGGTCTCCCTCTATGATTTTTAACCCTCCACGCTGCCTTCCATTGCTAAATTTGTGATCCCTTGATGCCTCAGAACATGTCCCACTAACAGGTCCCTTCTTTTTGTCAAGTTGTGCCACATACTCCTCTTCTCCCCAATTCTATTCAATACTTCCTCATTGGTTATGTGATCTACCCATCTAATCTTCAGCATCCTTCTGTAGCATCACGTTTCGAAAGCTTCTATTCTCTTCTTGTCCAAACTATTTATCGTCCATGTTTCACTTCCATACATGGCTACACTCCATACAAATACTTTCAGAAACGACTTCCTGACACTTAAATCTATACTCGATGTTAACAAATTTCTCTTCAGAAACACTTTCGTTGCCATTGCCAGTCTACATTTTATATCTTCTCTATTTCGTCCATCATCAGTTATTTTGCTCCCCAAATAGCAAAACTCCTTTACTACTGATTTCCTAATCTAATTCCATCAGCATCACCCGACTTAATTGTACTACATTCCATTATCCTCGTTTTGGTTTTGTTGATATTCATCTTATACCCTCCTTTCAAGACACTGTCTATTCCGTTCAACTGCTCTTCCAAGTCCTTTGCTGTCTCTGATAGAATTACGATGTCATCGGCGAACCTCAAAGTTTTTATTTCTTCTCCATGGATTTTAATACCTACTCCAAATTTTTCTTTTGTTTCCTTTACTGCTTGCTCAATATACAGATTGAATAACATTGGGGAGAGGCTACAACCCTGCCTCACTCCCTTCCCAACCACTGCTTCCTTTTCATGCCCCCTCGAATCTTGTAACTGCCATCTGGTTTCTGTACAAATTGTAAATAGCCTTTGGCTCCCTGTATTTTACCCCTGCCACCTTTAGAATTTGAAAGAGAGTATACCAGTCAACATTGTCAAAAGTTTTCTCTAAGTCTACAAATGCAAGAAACATAGGTTTGCCTTTCCTTAATCTTTCTTCTAAGATAAGTCGTAGGGTCAGTATTGCTTCATGTGCTCCAATATTTCTACAGAATCCAAACTTAACTTCCCCAAGGCCAGCTTCCACCAGTTTTTTCCATTCGTCTGTAAAGAATTGGCATTAGTATTTTGCAGCTGTGAATTATTAAACTGATAGTTCAGTAATTTTCACATCTGTCAACACCGGCTTTCTTTGGGATTGGAATTATTATATTCTTCTTGAAGTATGAGGGTATTTCACCTGTTTCATACATCTTGCTCACCAGATGGTAGAGTTTTGTCATGACTGGCTCTCCCAAGGCTATCAATAGTTCCAATGAAATGTTGTCTACTCCCGGGGCCTTGTTTTGACTTAGGTCTTTCAGTGGTCTGTCAAACTCTTCACGCAGTATCGTATTTCCCATTTCATCTTCATATACATCCTCTTCCATTTCCATAATATTGTCCTCAAGTATGCCCTTCTATAGACCCTCTATATACTCCTTCAACCTTTCTGCTTTCCATTCTTTGCTTAGAACTGGGTTTCCATCTGAGCTCTTGATATTCATACAAGTGGTTCTCTTTTTTCCAAAAGTCTCTTTAATTTTCCTGTAGGCAGTATCTGTCTTACCCCTAGTGAGATAAGCCTCTACATACTGACATTTATCATCTAGCCATCCCTGCTGAGCCATTTTGCACTTCCTGTCAATCTCATTTTTGAGACGTTTGTCTTCTTTTCTGCCTGCTTCATGTACTGCATTTTTATATTTTCTACTTTCATCAATTAAATTCGATATTTCTTCTGTTACCTAAGGATTTCTACTAGACTTCGTTTTTTTTACTTACTTGATCCTCTGCTGCCTTCACTACTTCATCCCTCAAAGCTACCCATTCTTCTTCTATTGTGTTTCTTTCCCCCATTCCTGCCGTTTGTTCCCTTATGCTCTCCCTGAAACTCTGTACAACCTCTGGTTTAGTCAGTTTATCCAGGTCCCATCTCCTTAAATTACCCACCTTTTTGCAGTTTCTTCATTTTTAATCTACATTTCATAACCAATAGATTGTGACAGAGTCCACATCTGCCCCTGCAAATGTCTTACAATTTAAAACCTGGTTCCTAAATCTCTGTCTTACCATTATATAATCTATCTGATACCTTCTAGTATCACCAGGATTCTTCCATGTATACAACCTTCCTTCATGATTCTTGAACCAAGTGTTTTCTAAGATTAAGTTATGCTCTGTGCAAAACTCTACCAGGTGGCTTCCTCTTCCATTTCTTCCCCCCAATCCATATTCACCTACTATGTTTCCTTCTCTCCTTTTTTCCTACTCTCGAATTCCAGTCACCCATGACTATTAAATTTTCGTCTCCCTTCACTATCTGAATAATTTCTTTTATCTCATCATACATTTCTTCAATTTGTTCATCATCTGCAGAGCTAGTTGGCATATAAACTTGTACTACTGTAGTAGGCGTGGGCTTCGTGTCTATCTTGGCCACAATAATGCGTTTACTATGCTGTTTGTAGTAGCTTATCCGCAGTCCTATTTTTTTATTCATTATTAAACCTACTCCTGCATTACCCCTATTTGATTTTGTGATTATAACCTTGTTTTCACCTGACCAAACGTCTTATTCCTTCTGGCATCGAATTTCACTAATTCCCACTATATCTAACTTTAACCTATCCATTTCCCTTTTTAAATTTTCTAATCTACCTGCCTGGTTAAGGGATCTGACATTCCAAGTTCCGATCCGTAGAACGCCAGTTTTCTTTTTCCTGGTAACGTCCCATAAAGAACTGAAATGGCAAACGTCTGATCAAAAAAGAACAGGCTGTTCAGTGCGTTAAGGGTTAAGTACTTCAAAGAAACCTTAAAACAGTCCAACCCACTTTTTGCTTACAACCTCGAAAATGTTCCATAAATAAAAGACCTAACAATAAACACAGGTGATATCACAGAAGTATAAGTGTGTGCAGTAATCACAACGCTTAAAAAGTACAAGGACACTGGTTTGGATGAAACCTCAGCCAAAATTCTGAACTATGGAGGTCAGGACTTAATTCACCACCTTATTAAATACCACCACCTTATCAAATGGATGCGTGGCAACCTTGTTAAGGTAGTAAAAGAAAAGAAATTCTACCAAATGTACAAAGTGAACAGGCATCAATTTTCTCCCAGTGCGACACAAAATCTTTTGCTTTCTTCTTCCAAAAAAGGCTGCAGGAAGCAGCACTTTTTCAACTACGAGAAGGACATGCTGGCTTTTGAAGTGGGCGATCCTGTTAAGAACAAATATTTGTTCTGTTAAAACATAGTTGAACAATTCAATTGTTTCTGCATCCAAAATTCATTGATTTCAAAAAGCATTTGACAATATACATTGAGAATCATGTGGAATATTGTAAATCGATGGAATTCCTGACCATGTCATTTATGTTGTCAGAAACATGTACCTGAATCTGAGCTGCTGCATAAGAACAGATGGTGGGAACACTCCTTTCTTTAATATTACTACCAGTGTCAGACCAAAATGCTTTTTGTCACTATTTTTTCTCATATTAGTCATAGATTTCATAAAGAGAAAAACCACAGACTCCACCATGGACATATGTTTGAATCAACAATCTAGGATTTCATATCTGGATTTTGGTGATGGTTCTTCCGGCAGGAAAACCACAAAGTTTACAACTAATGACTACAAAGCTGGAAGGAATTCTGTAAGGCAAAAAATAAATAGTGGTAAAACAAAACAATGTGCATAAAAAGTGGAAATGTATCTACCCATATTATAGTGAGACAGAAGATACTACAAGATGCTGACCAATGTCCACACGTCAGCAGCCTTGTCTATAATAATGGGGACACAGATGCAGACACCATCTGCAGAATTGGGAAAGCTTTTGCTATCTTCTAACAAATGTGATCCATACAACAATTAGACTCTATAAATATGTCCACAACACTTCGGCTGTATTGCTCTATCAATCTGTCAAGGGATGTGAGACTGGGAAAATACAAAATCAGCATGTGAGTTCAAAGTTTTTCACTAACGATGCTCCAGGATGATTCCGAAGATCAACTACCGTGACCATATTTCAGATGATGAAACACTGAGAAGAAGTGGTCTACATAGCACCTATAAAATCATTTCTGAAAGATGATGTAAGCTTGTGTGTCATGTTCTATGCACAAAAGATGGAACAATCCCCAATTCAACAATGTTGTAGAAACCAAGGGATGGATAGACTGGTAACGAACTTTTGCAAACATGACCACAAACTGGGAGGAAACTGAAAACCTGACAGCTGGTCGAGTCCACCAGAGGAAACTTTTTGCCATGTATGCTATCTCGATGAGGAGGAAATAACTCTAAGCATTTCACAGACAGCTGTGGTCATGGTATATTCTGCACATTTCTTACCAACAACAGAACTCATATAAACCCACATGCAAAACTGTAACTGCTTTGGACACTTAATCACTTACTTGACAGATTTGCAGCACCAGGTTTTCCAATATTGCTATAATAAATGAATATGTATAGATGATCAACGCCTCTACAGTAGATGACATTCGTCAGAACTACTGACAGCTTTGGGAGAGTCAGCCATGACTAAACTTTTCCATCTGGTGTGCAAGATGTATGAGACAGGTGAAATACCTTCAGACTTCAAGAACATAATAGTTCCATTGCCAAAGAAAGCTGTTGCTGATAGGTGTGAAAATTACTGAACTATCAGTTTAACAAGTCCTGGTTGCAAAATAACACAAATTATTTACAGAAGAATGGAAAAACTGGTAGAAGACGATCTTGGGAAGGTAAGTCTTGATTTCAGAGAAATGTAGGAACATGCACGGCAATACTGACCTTATGACTTACCACAGAAGGTAGGTTAAAGGAACGCAAATGAGCATATGTAAACTTAAAAGAAAGCTTTTGAAAATGTTAACTGGGGTGGGGGGCATTTAGAAAGGGGAACAGAAATTCCAGTGATATGATATAGAAAAGGGGGTTGGTGGCATGTAGAAAGGGGAACAGAAGTTCAAGTGATGTGGAGGATCACAACTGAGATGCCTTGCACAAGCTCATCAATACAGTCCAACAGAGAGGCAATGAATGTAACAGCAGAGGCATATCAGACAGTCTGATGGTGGCAAAGAAACAACAGTGTCATTGAGAATTGGTCACCTATTGCTGCTTGGTCCCTGCATGTCCTGACTTTGCCCCACACCCTTTAAGGCTGTTGCCCTTTCTGTACTTGCCCGAGGCTATCTAACCTAAAAAAACTGCCCAGTCCACACCACACAACCCCTGCTACCCGTGTAGCTGCCTGTTGTGTGTAGTGGACTCCTGACCTAGTCAGCGGAACCCGAAACCCCACCATCCTATGGCACAAGTCGAGGAATCTGCAGCCCACACGGCCGCAGAACCGTCTCAGCCTGTTATTCAGACCCTCCACTCGGCTCTGTACCAAAGGTCCGCAGTCAGTCCTGTCAACAATGCTGCAGATGGTGAGCTCTGCTTTCGTCCTGCTAGCGAGACTGGCAGTCTTCACCAGATCAGATAGCCGCTGGAAGCCAGAGAGGATTTCCTGCGATCCATAGCGACACACATTGGTGCCAATATGAGTGACCACCTGAGGATGGATGGGTGCACCGTGTACCCTTCATGGCATCCAGAAGGACCCTTTCCACATCTGGAATGACTCCCCCTGGTATGCACACGGAGTGCACATTGGTTTTCTTCCTCTCTCTTGCTGCTATATCCCTAAGGGGCCCCATCACGCACCTGACGTGGGAGCTCCCAACTACCAGTAAGCCTACCCTCTGTGTCCAACCGGATCTTGCAGACTGAGGGGCAACCTCTGGAACAGGACAAGCAGCCATGTCCGGCCGAAGATCAGTATCAGCCGGAGACAGAGCCTGAAACTGGTTCGTCAGACAAACTGGAGAGGCCTTCTTTTTCAGCCCTCCGGCATGCCTTTTGCCCCCTGCTACATCTTGAAATGACCTCCCACTCAACCACGGGTGAGGGGTCAGCCTCAATGTGGGCAGTATCCTGGGCAGCCACATCCGTAGTCCGAACGGGGGATGCATGGGATGAGCTGGCCGTCCCCGAGAAACTCCCATCCAGACTCCCACAGTGATGCCCATTGGCAACAGCCTCAAGCTGTGTGACCGAAGCCAACACTGCCTGAAGCTGGGAGCGAAGGGATGTCAACTCAGCCCGCATCCGAACACAGCAGTCGCAGTCCCTATCCATGCTAAATATTGTTATGCAGAGAACATCTGAACTAATCTACAGAGAGCACAAACAATTCGACACAAAATTTAAATGGTTATTAAAATACAAGATTGCCTAGTAAATGGTGCTACTTGCGCACTGCTAACACACTGCTCAGCAGCAGAAGGAGACTACGCGATTTTACACTATTCAGGTATTAAAACGCGATGCTACAACCCTCAAATATTATGATACGCCCAAAATTTATGAGATAAACAATGTGAGTACCCCAAAACACGCAAAGAAATTATCTCATCAAAATTATTCCATTTCTCTTCAAATGCGAGCCAGATTTAGCACTAAAATTACACCATTTCTCTTGAAATGTGTGCTGGTCAGCAAATAAAATGGACAAAAACATGTTCTGTTGCATTCTCTCTGCATTATCAAGAAACCAATGTTGATTGGTGAAATGAAACCAATGTTGATTGCTGAAATGACTGTCAGTCAAGCTACGATCAAATCAGAGAAGGGAAACAGCTATCTGTGTTTGAGTGTGCATGTTCTGATTGCATATGTCATTCCTTTGGGCGCTATGAGTGCTATGTGGCTCACAGCACCAAGTCAGTATTTTTCTTTGAAAGTGTGTACACTATATTGTGCAAGCACACCGTATGAGGGATTTTTGAGGAGCAGTTCACATAATGGCGCCATGGCCCAGTGTACTGATTTGCAAATTGTTCGCTCAGATTTGATTCGCACTGCTACCATCTCCCCCTTCCCCCATGAACCATGGACCTTGCCGTTGGTGGGGAGGCTTGCGTGCCTCAGCGATACAGATAGCCGTACCGTAGGTGCAACCACAACGGAGGGGTATCTGTTGAGAGGCCAGACAAATGTGTGGTTCCTGAAGAGGGGCAGCAGCCTTTTCAGTAGTTGCAGGGGCAACAGTCTGGATGATTGACTGATCTGGCCTTGTAACAATAACCAAAATGGCTTTGCTGTGCTTGTACTGCGAATGGCTGAAAGCAAGGGGAAACTACGGCCGTAATTTTTCCCGAGGACATGCAGCTTTACTGTATGATTAAATATTGATGGCGTCCTCTTGGGTAAAATATTCCGGAAGTAAAACAGTCCCCCATTTGGATCTCCGGGCGGGGACTACTCAAGAGGATGTCATTATCAGGAGAAAGAAAACTGGCGTTCTACAGACCGGAATGTCAGATCCCTTAATCAGGCAGGTAGGTTAGAAAATTTAAAAAGGGAAATGGATAGGTTAAAGTTAGATATAGTGGGAATTAGTGAAGTTCGGTGACAGGAGGAACAAGACTTCTGGTCAGGTGACTACAGGGTTATAAACACAAAATCAAATAGGGGTAATGCAGGAGTTGGTTTAATAATGAATACAAAAATAGGAGTGCGGGTAAGCTACTACAAACAGCATAGTGAACACATTATTGTGGCCAAGATAGACACAAAGCCCACACCTACTACAGTAGTACAAGTTTATATGCCAACTAGCTCTACAGATGATGATGAAATTGAAGAAATGTATGATGAGATAAAAGAAATTATTCACGTAGTGAAGGGTGACGAAAATTTAATAGTCATGGGTGACTGGAATTCGAGAGTAGGAAAAGGGAGAGAAGGAAACATAGTAGGTGAATATGGATTGGTGTTAAGAAATGAAAGAGGAAGCCACCTGGTAGTTTTGCACAGAGCATAACTTAATCATAGCTAACACTTGGTTTAAGAATCATGAAAGAAGGTTGTATACATGGAAGAACCCTGGAGATACTAAAAGTTATCAGGTAGATTACATAATGGTAAGACAGAGATTTAGGAATCAGGCTTTAAATTGTAAGACATTTCCAGGGGCAGATGTGGACTCTGACCACAATCTATTGGTTATGACCTGTAGATTAAAACTGAAGAAACTGCAAAAATGTGGGATATTAAGGAGATGGGACCTGGATAAACTGAAAGAACCAGAGGTTGTACAGGGAAACAGCTGACAGGAATGGGAGAAAGAAATACAATAGAAGAAGAATGGGTAACTTTGAGGGATGAAGTAGTGAAGGCAGCAGAGGATCAAGTAGGTAAAAAGATGAGGGCTAGTAGAAATCCTTGGGTAACAGAAGAAATATTGAATTTAATTGATGAAAGGAGAAAATATAAAAATGCAGAAAATGAAGCAGACAAAAAGGAATACAAACGTCTCAAAAATGAGATTGACAGGAACTGCAAAATGGCTAAGCAGGGATGGCTAGATGACAAATGTAAGGATGTAGAGGCTTATCTCACTAGGGGTAAGATAGATACTGCCTGCAGGAAAATTAAAGAGACCTTTGGAGATAAGAGAACACTTGCATGAACATCAAGAGCTCAGATGGAAACCCAGTTCTAAGCAAAGAAGGGAAAGGAGAAAGGTGGAAGGAGTATATAGAGGGTCTATACAACGGCGATGCACTTTAGGACAATATTATGGAAATGGAAGAGGATGTAGATGAAGATGAAATGGGAGATATGATATTGCGTGAAGAGTTTGACAGAGCACTGAAAGACCTGAGTCGAAACAAGGCCCCCGGAGTAGGCAACATTCCATTGGAACTACTGACGGCCTCGGGAGAGCCAGTACTGACAAAACTGTACCATCCGGTGAGCAAGATGTATGAAACAGGCGAAATACCCTAAGACTTCAAGAAGAATATAATAATTCCAATTCCAAAGAAAGCAGGTGTTGACAGATGTGAAAATTACCTAACAATTTCAAATTCTAAAGGTGGCAGGGGTAAAATACAGGGAGCGAAAGGCTATTTACAGTTTGTACAGAAACCAGATGGCAGTTATAATAGTCAAGGGACAAGAAAGGGAAGCAGTTGTTGGGAAGGGAGTAAGACAGGTTGTAGCCTCTCCCCGATGTTATTCAGTCTGTATATTGAGCAAGCAGTATAGGAAACAAAAGAAAAATTCGAAGTAGGTATTAAAATCCATGGAGAAGAAATAAAAACTTTGAGGTTTGCCGATGACATTGTTATTCTGTCAGAGACAGCAAAGGACTTGGAAGAGCAGTTGAATGGAATGGACAGTGTCTTGAAAGGAAGATATAAGATGAACATCGACAAAAGCAAAACGAGGATAATGGAATGTAGTCAAATTAAATCGGGTGATGCTGAGGGAATTAGATTAGGAAATGAGACACTTAAAGTAGTAAAGGAGTTTTACTAGTTTGGAAGTAAAATAACTGATGTTGGTCGAAGTAGAGAGGATATAAAATGTAGACTGGTAATGGCAAGGAAAGCGTTTCTGAAGAAGAGAAATTTGTTAACATCGAGTATAGATTTAAGTGTCAGGAAGTCATGTCTGAAAGTATTTGTATTGAGTGTAGCCAAGTATGAAAGTGAAACATGGACGATAAATAGTTTGGACAAGAAGAGAATAGAAGCTTTCAAAATGTGGTGTTACAGAAGAATGCTGAAGATTAGATGGGTAGATCACTTAACTAATGAGGAAGTATTGTATAGGATTGGGGAGAAGAGAAGTTTGTGGCACAACTTGACCAGAAGAAGGTATCGGTTGGTAGGACATGTTCTGAGGCATCAAGGGATCACCAATTTGGTATTGGAGGGCAGCGTGGAGGGTAAAAATCGTAGAGGGAGACCAAGAGATGAATACACTAAGCAGATTCAGAAGGATGTAGGTTGCAGTAGGTACTGGGAGATGAAGAAGCTTGCACAGGATAGAGTAGCATGGAGAGCTGCATCAAACCAGTCTCAGGACTGAAGACCGCAACAACAACAACCATCTCCCCTCTGTGAGCAGTATCTGCTTACACAGACCCAATCGATCACTTGAGCACATCATCGCAAGGGCCCTTCTCACAAACAGGTGATCTCAGGAGGGCTTTCTTTGAGTGGGACAGGGTTGTGACTATTGTCTCAATCTTCTTGAGGACAACACGCCGAGGAAAGTGCTAATATTTTAGAATGCCCAGGGCATAGCAACAGGGTACTGATTATCATGCAGAAGCTGACACTGATACACAAATTCACTTTCACACATCTGGCTGTATTTTGCTTATTGCTTTGTTGTTATTTCATACCAAAGTTACTTTTTTAGTTAATAATGGTTATTTCTTCATTTCCTTCTCACTCAGATGTCAGCCCACATACGGTAACAGATACATCGTAGGCGCAATATGTTATGTGATCAGTTTATGACAGTATTTCTCATTACTTGCAGGTTTAAAATTACATAAAATGAACCATCAATTCAATTCTCAGAGCAGTAAAATAATTCGTAGCATTGGAGTGATGGTGAAGGAACCAAAAGTATTGTGTATCCATACCAGATCCCAAACTTGCGACTCCAGAGTCTGTAGATTCATCCAGCGTATCTCCTGAATCCAAGTCAGGGGTATTGGCAGCAGAGGTATTCGTACTGGAACCATCACTCAGCAACGAAAACTCCCCTGCAGAAAGACAGTTTCTGTTTGACTACAACTGAAAGAATAAACATCCAACTGTTCACAATAAAAACTGTTACAACAAAACAAAGAGCCATAGTGTGTGACGAAGCAAGCTGGGATCTCTTTACTTCTTCTCTTGTTGCCATTTGCCTTCTTAAATCCATTTTATTTTCACTTTTGCCTAATTAACATATACATACATGGGTATAACCTGCATTTATATAAAGGTTGGCCCTCAGTCTTAATAAATATAGCACCAGGTCTAATTTTGTGCTTAGTTTTGTGTATGTATTCAATTTCCTAATTTATTTGGACTATTCTTAGTTAATATCCTTTGTTATAGTGTGAAATCAGTAATTGTTTCATGAATTAAATTCTACTGTTAACTTATAAACAAATATAAATTCTGTAATAATTATAAACATTATCAAGAAGAACTATTACGACTGGCTCCATTCGAAAACATATTAGCAAAGCCAGCCCTTAATTAATTCCAAACTAATTACCAGGTTTGTCAAAAGTATTGTTTGCTTAACTATATCTGTTAATTTCATTATTTAAACAAATAATTCTGCTTAGTCCTTGTAGTAGAAGAAACTGTTAAAAAGAAGGAATTCTTTGATGTATTCAGTTAATTGAAGGAGTTACGTTTTAATTGTAATTTCTGTAAATTAAAACGTTGAACAATGTATAGTTTCAGCGCCTATTATTGTGAGGATATATAAAGGCCAAACTTTTGGTCCCGATACAGTCAGTCCACAGCCGATTTTCAGATGGGAAATCCGTATCAGTTAGAGTAACAACAATGCATTAATTTACTGGAAATACGCCATGTGTTAAAACAATGACAGTGTCTGTTCAATTTATTTGAGAAATAGTGTCACACGTACTGTATTATTCTACAAGAACTGTGAACTATGTGGTTAGGTTGTTACTCCTCATAGATATTCAACAGCAGCAGTATGCTGATTTTTGCCTGCAATGCATTAATGAGGCTTAACATTTACCAATGGTGAATTGGCCGTATAACTGTGTAATATTGCGGTTGGTGGTGGTCGGGGGTGGGGGGTGGGGGGCGGGTGGGGGGGGGGGGGGGCGTGTGGGGTTGTGAACAGTAAAAGTAAAGAACTAGAAACATAACTGTGCAACTGTCGCATACATCATTTATGGTAGTCAGTGCTGAACTTCCACCTCCCATTTTACAGCCAGTATAACAATGCAGTATGTCAACACCAATGGACTATCAAAGAAGAATTTAAGCAGGTGAACGTCACAAGCTGTTGTAGATCGATCTACAACTAAGAAAACATGAAAACAAAAATAATGTGAACTGTGTCATCTTATACTGTGTTCAATATTATTGGGCTGGCATGCAAGTTCATTGGGTTTTACCATAATTTCAATAAACACAATGCATAACAGATACTTAAATCATCAATAATATATTCTCCTTCACTCTTTACAACAGTCTGCACAATTCTGGGGCAACTATTCGATTCCACAACTGTAGAAATCATGAGGTTTTGAGGCAAAGACCTCATTGAGCCAGGTGTGGAGTGCATTTTCATCCAGAAAGGAAGTTTGAAGGTTGTTTGATAGAGACTGGAAAAAAAAATGAAAATCTGAGAGCACAAGATCAGGTGGGTGGGGAATGAATTTCAAACCCTTCTCCTGTATAGTATTTTTTGTCAGTCTAGCAGAGTGCGGGTGGCTGTTATTGTGGAGAAGTGTCATTTCATGCAGTCTTCTTGCTCACTGTTCTTCGCGTGTGTCTGCAATATGTCTCAGTTGCTGACGAATGTCAGCAGTGATGGATACACCTAGGGGAAGCAAATCTGAGTGCACCACACCACAGCGTTCCACCAGATGCATAACATAATCTATTGTGAACATGGGCAGGTCTTTGTATGGGAAATTGCTGCTTCATTTGAGCTCAACCATTCCTTTCTTTGCCTTATGTTAGCATAATGACATCATTTCTAGTAACTAGTAATGATGGGGGATAGGAATGATAGGTATTGTTCATGAACCAACTAAGGATGATCAAGCAGAGAAACACATATAGCCAGCCAGTGATTTTTGTGATTTTGCCTTATAACATGTGGTACCAATACACCTGATTTTTGAATCTCCACCACTGCATGCAAATGTTCACACTTCATCCCATTTGACAGTTCTCAAGTACACTGACTTGGATCATTGTAGATTAATGGCTTTAAATGATCTTCTTCAAACCCTGAAGGTCTTCGTGAATGTGGAGTCACTAATGTTGAAATGATCCACCTTAAAATGAGAGAACTATTTTCTCGCTGTGCTCTGTCCAATGGCATTATTCTCATACATGGCACAAATGCTTCTGGCTGCCTCTGCTGTTGTCACCCTTCTATTGAACTTAAACAGAACAAAATCTGTGAAATGTTCCAATTTCTCCACCTGGCACTCCATTTTCTAGTGTCCACAGTTCCACTCACTATCTCAGAGAGACAAAATGGCAATAGCAACAGTGAAGTACAAATAAAAATTACAATTGATAAACACACACACAGCAACCAGAATATCCATATGCAAAACGAAAACACTACGAACGTACACACCAACCTAACAGCTCCAACTATGATCTACAGAAAGTTTATCTCCATAATAATTTTTACAACGTTCCCAATTTTCCTTTGATATTTATTAAGGTCATTTTGTAAAGGACCTGAATGATGTTGCACGTTTCCTAACCCACATCTCAGACATTCCAGACATGATGGGTGAGCCCAGTAAAGATAATATACTTGACTATGACACATGACTAATGAGAAAAGATGTAGATAAAAAAGAGCATTGAGCAGTAGGAAGATCCACAAATTGAGCAATGATTTTCATTGCACTGATAATAAAATGCGATAGAAAACATTTTGAAGCGATTTTATAATATCTTTATGAGTCATATGTTTGTGCTTATGAAAATAATGATCTTATTCCAAGAATTAAAGTCATAATATTGTCTTAAAGTGAAATTTATTTATTTTACAATAAATGCAATATGACAATAAAATTTGTAGAGAATAACAAACTTGAAATTTTGTTCCAAGATTATGTGTATGAAGAGAAAGGGAAGGACAAAAATACCCGTTATCTTTAATTTTTTGGGAAATCTCTCCAAGGCATGACACCAAAGAGTAGATGTGTTTAGGGAGGGCCAGGTGTTTTCTAAGAAAATTGGCACAAATATTATCAACTTCGACTCCAGGCTTCTTGCAAAACAAAATACATGGAATGTTGTCCTCAGGATGGCTGGGAATCCTATCTAAGCCTGTCTCCTCATGCTATAGTGCTAATATTCTTGGAAATCTCTAATAACATTTACTGGCAGCACAGCTGACTGCACAAAGTGTTGGTGTATTTTGGCGACCTGGTTCAGGTAAAATAAGGTGACTAAAATCACCACCATGTTGAACTATAACGAGGCATGCAGATTCCATAGTTCTGATTGGTAGCAGTCAGAAACAGTTAGGAGACTTCATGCTGTAGGGATCTGCAGGTGTTTGTTGCCAAATGCACAGCATACCATTAGCCATTTTCAACTACTGTAGTGTAACAGGGTATTTTATTAAACATTTTGTTTGAGTTTTAATATTATTACCAGCTAAAGATGATCATGGTAGCCGATATATGTTAAGTAGTGTAAAATAAAGGAGCAGATGCTGGGTGCTTTGGCGTGTGCAGTAACAATGAGAGCAGCAGTGAGTCATCAGGGAATGAGTACCAGTCACTTGCTGCACATCATAGATATGGTATGACACTCTTGTGTAGACAGTGTCATGGACAGCTCTGAGCAAGAGGGCCACCGACTATGTCCACAGGGACCCAAAACAAACGAATCACTTTTTGATTTAAAAAGATGGAACTTTGATGTAGGGCCTATAATACTGAGTTGAAAGTTTTGACTATGTCAAGTTATAATTGAGGGGATCTGACATTGCGAGACAGGAAGAATTTAAAATATAGGTAAGTGAAACTTAAGAGTTTGAAGCTTATTTTGTAGCTCAAAGTACATGTCATATACTCATATTTCAACATCACCCTGCAAACAATTGCAGTTCAGAACGGAAAGTTCATACATGACGATGGAACAGATTAGCTGAACCACCAGAACAATTCGTAAAGATGACCGTGCATAATCAAAAATAATAGAGAGATGAATGACGGATCAAACATAGTGAAACATGCCAACTGCAAGCCACAGCTGAAGTATGCCACTATATGGATTTATAACATTATAGAACTAACAACCCCTCCTCCCATTATTTTTTCATGTCATATTGCACTGCCATCGACTTTGTTGCTGAGTTGTAATGTCATTGTGTGTGTTTTGTTGGCCTATTTCCATTGCATTTTTTTTTCTTTCCAAAAATGAGTGATGGTGCAGTTGCTGTCACATTGCAGAATTATCCCTTCACTCCAGTTCAGAAAAGGAAGCAGATTATATGGAGCTTGTGGACAGCCAAAAAATAAGTTTCCGTTGCCTGCACTACATACTCACAGTACATGGAGGTGGAGTTTCCTGGTTTCCTGCTGCATTCCACCTTCCCCTCAGCACTCCCTACCTGCTCTCCCTGTTCCTCATAACCGCTGCTTGCCAAATGCCAAGTTATAGTTCACAAGCAGTAGTGAAGGTGGATTGTTCGACAAGTGTCACAATGCACAGTAGAGCTAAACAATTTGCAAGTGGAGATTTATACATTTCAGCAAGCAATTTTTATTGTGTACTGTTCGTATCAAGTGGGAGAAGAAAAACACTGTCTCAAAACATTGCTTTAAAAATATAGAATATTTAGAATGTAAATTAAACAGTTTAACAGTAAAATGACATGGAACAATACAATTTTTGTAAGATAAGCAAAAAGAAATCTAACAGGGTGTATATGTGGACAAGGAAAAAAAAATTCCCAGATTTTTCCCGGATTTCCCGCTTAAAAATACACTTTATCCCGGGTGAAAATACACTTTTCCCATGTTAAGTGACAGTATACTCTTCCTCGGCACTGTAAAACTCATCAAATGTTTGAACGTTTACGGTTTTATATACCGACGTAGAATTTCCCGGCACTTTAGAAAATTAAACTTGGGGTGGGGGCGAACATGTTTTGAAAAAACTATGATCGGCAGCAACACGTACGCTGCATATTTTTGTATTACGAAGGTATAAATTTGAATTCAACCAAATACAACATGCCACTTTCCTAAGCATTGAAATCGAGATTTCGATGTACTTTTGTAAGCCAGTCATAGCTTATGTCACGTGATATTGCCAGCTGATGACAACAGGACACGTAATGTAGTCAGCCAATAGCAAGATCACTCTTAAGTAATGCGAACACACATATAAGAAAAGTTAATTGTTGAAATTAATATACATAGCATTCACATATAATATTGGTCTCTAAGATTAATAAGCTGGAAGAGAACCTAAACTTTCACATATAATGTTAATCTTTTTTGCGTGTGTTACACTTTAAGATACATAACACAAATGTGCCAGTAAAATTTTTAATAACGACGTAAATGTCTGATCTTCTGGGCTCGAAATTCTTCTTAATGGTCGTCCTCAAAGAGTTGATTTTTAAATGAGAGTCAAACGCTTTGTGATTTAAAAAATTCATCGTACATTCTGGCACGGAGTTCATCTTGCGTTAAAGGAAATTTGGTTTGAATGTAATGCTTTTCAAAACACCATTCGCAATATTTTCCTGCGACCTGATAGAAATAGTTTCGTTTCAGCACTTGGAAGAGAGCTCCAGATAACAGGCATCACCGCACTTACGCAGCTACGATGACGCAGGAAGCCCATATGTTAGCATGTGTAAAACATTAAAAGATCTTACATTATGTCATAAAACAAACAAGACATCAGAGGATACTTAACGAGTATCATAATTTCGTGAACCATACTAAAATGCATAATTCGGCTTAAAATGCACATTCATGTGTCCAAGACTCGTATGTAAATTTTCTTGGAGTACCAGTACTGTATTATCTCATGTTTGATTCTTTATTATGGCAAAATGCCATACGTGCACTTGAAATGCAGAAAACAGTTGAAACTAGCCAATAGTGTGAAATTAAACACTTCGTTTCTAATAAAGCAGAAAAGATTAATGAAATCCAAATCTCTTTAGCAAACCGACAAAAATAACTTCATTGTTCTGCAAAGCGATTAATGCTCGACTGTCAGGAAGGTGGAATGATCATATAAAGTTGATCGTCGGTAAAGCAGATGCCAGACTGAGATTCATTGGAAGAATCCTAAGGAAATGCAATCCGACAACAAAGGAAGTAGGTTACAGTACGCTTGTTCGCCCACTGCTTGAATACTGCTCAGCAGTGTGGAATCCGCACCAGATAGGGTTGATAGAAGAGATAGAGAAGATCCAACGGAGAGCAGCGCGCTTCGTTACAGGATCATTTAGTAATTGCGAAAGCGTTAAGGAGATGATAGATAAACTCCAGTGGAAGACTCTGCAGGAGAGACGCTCAGTAGCTCGGTACGGGCTTTTGTTAAAGTTTCGAGAACATACCTTCACCGAAGAGTCAAGCAGTATATTGCTCCCTCCTACGTATATCTCGCGAAGAGACCGTGAGGATAAAATCAGAGAGATTAGAGCCCACACAGAACCATACCGACAATCCTTCTTTCCACGTACAATACGAGACTGGAATAGAAGGGAGAACCGATAGAGGTACTCAGGGTACCCTCCGCCACACACCGTCAGGTGGCTTGCAGAGTATGGATGTAGATGTAGATGTAGAAGGTGCAAATAAAATCTAAAACTAATAACATATTTTAGCCTTCCGTAATTATTCGAACATATTTTAATTCATTTGATAACCCCCGGCCGCAAAATCCGTTATCATTTAACATAAGAGCAATAAACGAAGAGGAAACAATAATTTGCAGTTGAGTCATGTATGAGTTGTACCTTCTTTCGTTTCTGGTTACAGAAGTATGGCAGGGCACCACAACTTAATATCGCCCTGGTTAGGAAACATAGTAAATCTGGTGCTGTCTAAGAGTGAAGAGACAGAATTTATTCACGAAATAACTGCAAAGCTACTCAAAATCAACATCCTGCAGGTAAAGTTAATAAAACCAGTATTTCTAAGAGCTTTTGATGATACTGAGTTTCCTTTTTTCTACTGGTTAGCAACCAAGGGAACAATACGCCCCACATTATGCAAACAAAATACCAGCAGGCATAAAACAGTCTTTAGAAGGGAAACAAATACTAAGATAGAGGGGCTGGCCAGTACTTACCTCAGCTCAGTGCAGCCGATAGATACAAAAAACAGAACCGAAAATTTACGTTCCTAGCTTTCGGAACAAATGTTCCTTCAACAGGGAGGAGAGAGGGGAAAGAAAGGGAAGAAGGGAGAGTGGATTCAGTTACTCACAACCCAGGTTATGAAGCAACGGGGAAAGGAAAACAGGGAAGGTAGCAAGGATGGAGGCATGGTTGTCAGAGGGAAGGAACACTTGTTCCGTTCATACATAGATGAAAACTTTCTAGATATGTCGGTTTCATTGTATCCTGAGCCTGTGTTGAGTAGATGAGGAAGTTGGTTTAAAGGTGCCCTCCATTCAAACAACTGTCACTAAAATCTATTCCCACAGTAAACAGGTTGGCAGCAATGAAAGATGCCAGATTTCACAACCTTGTTAAATGCCAGTAGCTTTTGTTATGCACACTGCAAGTTTATTGCAGACATTGTTTGGAATTAGAAGAGTCTGATTATCCCTATTCTCATTTGCTGGTTTCAACAATAAAAGAACTGCAGGATACGATGAACGTAATTGCTTCTGGTCATGTTGCTGAACTAGATAGTAAAATTATTGAGGGACTTAGATACTCCCTAAAAAGTGAGGTGCCTTTCCTTTTATGAAAGTTAGTGTTTTAGTTGTATAAAAAACTGAAAAGCACACATCTCCAAGTGATGCTCGCATGTTATTTGCACTTCTGAATGATTTATTTCATCCAGCTAATGTAATTCAATCAAACTATACAAACATTTCAGCAATGAGCAAAAGATGACAAAAATTATCTCTCTTCAAAGTGTTAAAACACCTGGGTACCTCGCTCTTGAAGATATTCTGCTAAATTAAAATGAAAGACATTCTGGACAACAGGTTGAAATATTCAGTCACTACAAGTATCGAAATTAATACACATGAATTTTTCAAATGCTATCTTAAGGTCTATTTGGATCCCTGTTCATCCGCTGAAGCAGAGAGATTTTTTGGATTATAATTTCAACTGTCAATGACCAAGACAACTATTGAAATAAGAACATTGTAACAAGTGCTATGTTTTCTTCCACAAAGTAAACCATGGATAGGAGGGCCCAGTGATAATGTAATGTGTTATGTAATCATAATCAGGAATACAATAAAATAATAAAGGATGTTTTTAGTAACTTTTACATTAACATTCACGTAAATAATTCAGAACCTCAATAATGAAACCGTAAATAATTCAGAACCACCATAATGAAACTTTTAATGATTAATTTGTGAATTATAATGGGAAAATTACTAGCTGCCTTGTGAAATTTTACATAAATTAGTGAGGAAAAAAAATCATACTTTTACCCATAAATAATAGGCTTGGCTGGACAACATAGTTCAGCTACCTAACTTAGAATCCTCTTTAGAGCACACCTATATAAAATCAACCCCTACACCCACACCCACACGAGAGAGAGAGAGAGAGAGAGAGAGAGAGAGAGAGAGAGAGATTCCATTGTGTGAGTTTTCTTCCTTTCAGCATCTTAACTTCTTTTCACACTTCTTTTCTTCCTCTTCATTAACGAAATTCCTGATGAAGGCTCCTCTGCTGTGGAAGCTCAACAGATATTCATTGAATGGATACAAACCTGACTTCCGATCCCCTCCGACAACAGACCATGGTCTTGGCTTCGGTGCAATGGGGGGAGGTGGTTTCTGTCGGCTGTTGCACTGTTTGCCACCACAGCAGGTTGCTGGAATGGAAGAATACAACTGAAAATTTTGCAGACGTCAACAACTACAAACGACACTCACTGAACTCTAATGATATTTCTCACTGAACACATTTGAAATGAATGCAGAAGTACATCACAGATTTTCATAACTTTTTTGGGAAAGGGGCTACACAATTTTTGTCAATTGTTTGTATATCACTCAGATATAATGTAAGACGGAAATTATAAAACATTTTAAAATATATTACAGAACATTAACAACATGCTAAACATTTATTAATGAAATAAAATGTATCTATTTGGTACTACTATATGGACAAAGTAATTGCATTCAACTGAAACTGACTACTGTCATTTGTCCTTAGGGAAGCGTCTTTTGTTGTCGACTTAAGAACTGGTGACTTCGGACCGTCAGCTGTGGTTCCCTTTGGAAAACTTTCAGTAGGAGAACGCAGTGATTCCACAAGTCCTGTGGAACGCAGTTTCACACCAGGTGCCACAATGGGAGAGGGTGGTTTTTCGGCATCCACATCCTAAGGGTGAAAACTCAATTACTACTACTTACTAATGAAAGTATACGAAGTAAATAATTTTGAAGACAAATTTATGGAAAATTTGTGAGGAAAGATAAAATGAACTACTTCAATCTTTTTAACTTTCTGCCAGTGAGAGTAGGACATATTCTGATGTAAAAGCACACTGAAGCTAGAATGTAAGTCAAGATGTAGATAACACTGAGATGCCAAGTAATACACTTCGCTGAGATCCTTCTGATTAACATGTTAGAATGTTTTAAGGATGGCAGTGATGCATGGAAGTGGAAAACCTTGGACTTGATAAATATAGTTGCAGGAAGCTAAAGTGTTTTGAGGCTCCACAGAAGACAAGAATGGAATATATTCACAATAGAATATAGCAGTTGGAAAGACAGATCATTTGCCAACTATTAAAAATTTGTTCCAGAGAGGAACAGAAATCTTAATAGTCAAATGTTTTGATCAGTTTTTTTTATTTTATTCTCCCAGCAGTTCCAAAATCAGATATCTTCTGCTTCATACCTGAAGACATACATCACTTTGATTTTAGTGTTTGTTTTCTTTATTTAACAAATAAAATACAAAAAAAGGAAAATATGGGGCATGTACAATTCCGAAAAGAATTCTTCAAATTGTAAGGATTAACCAAACACTAAATTTCAAATACGAATCATTAATTGCATTGAGTCAATGATCTGTCTTTCCTCTTAATACACTGCAGTAAAAAAGTCTGCAAAATCAGCAAAAAAATTGAATACATATAATGTTTGCATTTGCGACCAATCATAACATTACAGACTATACTTATCCAACTTTATTGTTTCTGTAGAAGAAATTCTGTATAAACAGCAGCTAATACAAGAAAGGGTCATGAAACCAGACATCAGCAATTTTGGGAAAAAAGCAATCATTGCAGATGAAGCTGGGAATTTTTTTTTCTAGTGCACGGCATTCAGTAGGCTGATATAATAGAAACAGGATCACTGAAGGCAAGAACTGAAAAAAGAGAAAGAAGATGAGAGGGTTATACCAGTTTCCCTATGGAAATCGGCAATAGAAAGACGTCGAGTTGAATACAGCATAATTACTTATCTGTCTACTTTAAATATAAAATTGTTTTGATACTGTGTCACCCTATGCTAAGAGGAGAAGAGGTAGGTAGTTATACTACTACAGTTTTTTTTCAGTGGTTTGTGGTTACTTTGGTCTGTCCAGAAATGTCCAAGATCAATAATATAAAAAATCAAAGCAGAAAAAGTGGGTAGACTGTGTTTTTAATAGAGATGTTCTACATACTGCCCTAATATTAACACACTGATTACACTGCACATTTAATGACTGAAAGTGTATTTGATAACTACTATGGTGAAGTTATCAGTACCCACTCCATCACATTTCCCTTATGGACACTGCAAAATTTGCCTTTGTAATGAAATTTTGGGAGTGAGGAAATGACCTGGGGAGCGCTGTGAAAGGCAAACATGGGAATGATATGTGAATACAAGAAGCTCAGAAAGAGAGTTTTCCTATCTTCTGTCACCTACCTATACTTGGTGCCCCTGTTGAGCTGAGAAACTCAGTGGAGGGTTGGGTAATCAATCCCAATGAGCAGACGTAATATGGAGATCAGTGGAAGGTGCTGGGAAATGACCACTGAAATTTTTCCTATAAGAACTCCTATGGATCTGCTCAGTTCTAAATTGTCCACAACTTCAAATGCTGCTATCAGATCTCCTGAAGGAGTCCGGACTGAGAGAAGCCATAGACCAACACTACAGATTGTTTGTGGACTACTTCAGAGGGGAAAACTTTCCATACTGCTGTAGAATCATGACATGACAGAGGAGTGCTCCGAAAAACTGGAAGATGTCCTGAGTAAGATACCCAATTAAGAGCTGGCAATAATTCAAGGAAACTTCAATGCCAAAACTGGAGATCCACCCATGACACAATCTGTGATTGGACTTTATGGTCTACTAGGTGAGAGAAATGAATGATGCAAGTAGTTACTGGATTTCTGCATGTGTAATGACATGACCAACTGTAACACTATGTTTCAACCTCACCCAAGACAACAGTACATTTAGACATCACCTGGCGATATATTTACAAACCAGATTGACTTCATCCTTATATGAAAACAGTGGAAGACTTCAGTCTTAGACTGGAAGACCCTTTCCAGGAAGAGACTGTGAAAATGATTGCAGTCTGCTGTTCGTTAAAGTGCGGATTAAACTAAATCTATTGAAAAAAGTGGAGATAGATGGCTTATATGTACAAACAATGGAGCTCTTTGGGAATCTGGTGAGCTTCTAAGGCCACAAGTCAAAAACATCAGTTTCGATAAGAAGCAGCAGTGTCATTAACGTTGGATCAAAAGAGGAAGGTTATTTGTTTGTAACTTCTGACACCACAACAGTCACACAGTACAAAACATCCTTGGATATCACAATCCACTCTACTCATAATCAAGATGGATATAAGAATCTGTGCAAAATACGACAGAATTGTAGAAAGGACACAACACATTTCATTAAGAAAATCTGTAAGGAGATAAAATAACATCATAATCACAATCAAGTATGTGATCTCTTCAAGAAGTCAATAGCATGACCAGTTAATATAATTCTTGTGCGCAGGTGGTAAAGACAAGAGTGGTAATTCAATTGTAGTAAATGAAGACTTTATTGTGAGGTGGAATCAGTACTGTGAAAAGTTGTACTCTGGAATTAATAACAGTATGGACAATCAAGCAGTTGAGCAAATTACACTGTAACCTACAATCTTTCATAGAGAAATATAGAACACAATTCAACATCTGAAGAATTATAAATCCTCAAGTATAGACAGTATATCTGGGGAGATGATCAAAGACATGGGGCAAGAAGAGTTTTATGTGCGGCATTCATTGTGTATAAGAATATGAGAAACTGGGGAATGGCCATAAGAATGGCTGAAGTCTCTCTTCATTCCCCAAACACAAGAAAGGGTCAGCCGGACACTGCTCCAGCTACTGAACTACTGCTCTCATATCCTACATAAGTAAAATTTTGTTCTTCATCTTGAGCCTGTGTTCAGAGCTGTACATTCATCCTCACACATCCATAGAACAAACAGGTTTTGTTGAAGGAAAAGGCACTTGTTAACAGATCTTCAACATACAAGAAGTAACTGAGAAATCATAAGAGTTGTGTGTTCCTGTTTCATCTGCCTACTGGACTATGGGATAACCTTTGACTTTGTTGTCTGGAAAAAATTATTACTGGTGCTTGAAGGGTTGCTGTACCCCCAAACTTGATAGGACTGATCAAAAGTCTATACAACAATCACCTCACTGCTGTGACAACAAGTACTGGCACATCTGATTTCTTCAGTGTGTCAAAAGGTGTTAGAAAGGGTTGTGTCCTCTTGATGGTTAGACTAAAGGCACTTCAGATGGTGAAGGGATTATTAACAACCATGACACTGTGCACTTAATCAGCACTGAAGATAAACTTCTGAGCTACACACAAAAGTAAAGGACAATGGTCTATCATGTGTGTTAGACATCAATCTCAGCAGGTCCAAACTCAAGATAATTTATAGAGGTCCAAATATTAGATCGATTAAAAAAGGATCTAGAAATCGTGTATTCTTTCACCCATCTTGCGTCAACCAAATGCAACATGTGGAGCTGTAATGATGAGATAAGACGACTGATCACAATAGGGCAACAGCTCATCAAGATCTGGCAGAAAAGAGCAATGAAGAACAGCACAAAGATCTGGCTTATTGAAACACTTACATTTTCTGACTTTCTTTATAGTTGCACAATGTGGACTCTTAAGGCCAGAAACAAGCAGCATACTGATGCATTTGAGTTCTGGTGCTGGTACATGATGCTGCACATGAAATGGACCAGAAGAAGAAAAACTAAGCAGCTCAATATCTCCAGGTATTGTTCCTTCTTGTGTCAACCAAAAAATTCTCCGGTTCTTTGGCCGTATTGCAAGAAGTGGTGGAGAAAATCATCATGGGATGGAAGACAGAGAGCAAGGGACTGAGAGGAAGAGCAGTGAACACGTGGATACATGAAATCTAGGTCTACTGACTTCCTCTTCAATAGGCTCCTAGGAGGAACTGGTAACCATCCAGGATGGAAACACTTGGTTCATGATGCTCAGCAATGAGCACAACAGCTTAAATTTTGATAGCAACTGCAATTAAATAACCAATAATAATAATATTATAATAACATAAGCTATCAAATCCCATCAATACAGATTGTGTTGAAGCACTTTTTTGGCATTTTCACCAAAAATTACATTAAATTCCATCAGTATGAAAGGACATGGTGGAAGACATATTTTTCAGGCGACTGTTGATACCAGTCCCAGCAGATATTTTACGTAACTGGTTCAGGATAAAGTAGCAATAAGCAGCCATAGTAGTGCTTGAGGAATTAATTCATTATTGACAAGAAACATAATTCAAATTCCTTCTCGAGCTATTCAGTTTTGTTCAGGATGGGAAAAAAATTATCATAAAATAAGTGAGGAGGCACACCTTCATTAAAATCTCAGAGTGAAAGGTACTAGTTGCAAAAGTGGGAGGGGGTGGGATATGCTATGTCACTCGATGCTAAGGTAGAGTGAGACACATCTGTTGTGGGGAGAAAGTGAGACAAATATGAATGAAAAGTTGCCAAAAATTGTAGCAGATTAGGCATCTAACACAAGGGGTGACCAAAAGTAACCAAACTTTTTTTACCTTATTTATTCATATTTTGAGCACAAACCTCTGACCACTTCAAGTACTTTCCACTTGCACTATTACACACTTGCCTGATCTTTTATTCCATTTTTCAAAACATTGTTTAAATTCATATTTTGTGATGCTCGACAGTACCTACGTTGTCTTTTTCTTCACCTCAGCAACATCAGCAAAACGTTTTCCTTTCATGACTCTTTTCATTCTAGAAAACAAAACAAAAAAAGTCGCATGGGGCAATGTCAGGTGAGTATGCGGTGGGGGGTTGATAAAGGAGAGGGGTCATACCATTTTTGTTCAAGCACTGTCATACAGACAGGCCTGTATGAGCAGGGGCACTGTAAAGATGGAAAAACCAGTCACCTAACAGCCACAAATCAGGCCATTTCTGCTGGATAATATTGCACAACCTTTTCAAAATTCCCCAACAGAAAGCCCAATTAACTGTCTGACACTGCAGAATAAATTATGAATAGAAGACTCTTCTCACAACGAAAAAAGAAATCAGCAATGTCTTAATGTTTGAATTCTCCTGACTAGCTTTCTCGGGAAGACGTAAACGTAATGTCTTCTACTGGCTTGATTGTTGCTTTGATTGAGGATCGTGTTCCTCAATACAAGATATGGGAATGTTTGGGAGACTTAAAAGTGCCAAAGTACCTATTCGACAACGTCAATATGCTATACCAAAAGTGTTACAGCTGTATCCTATCTGGCAATGGATGATAGAATACTCTGCAACAAAGAGGGGTGTCCAACAAGCCAACAAGGAAGTGCCCTGTCACCACTCCTGTTTGTAGTAGAAATGGAAAAGATCATAAAAATTATCAAGAAATTGACAGGGCATAATCCATATCATTCCTGGCAGGAGGGGGAGAGGGGGGCGGTTTCCTTCATAGTCTCGTATATTATTCAATGTAGCATATGTTAAAATTTAGGAGTAAGTAAGAAACAAGTATCCTTTTGTTTTCTCCAAAAAATTTCTGCCCCAAGATACAGGCCTCCAAGGCTACTAAGAAATCTGAGACCATTCAGTGAGTTCTGTGTTCTTGTGGAGAATTTGCCAGTTGACACAGCTGTAGTGTGTTTTGTAAAAAGGACTGTTTGAAATGTCTTCTGACTGGGGCCACAGGAGAGTGAAGTGAGCTGATATAGTGTGTTTGTGTTTTATTCACTGTGCCTATCTACCGGCACTATCCCGCTTGGTAAGTCTTGGAATATTTGTTTTTAATAAATTTTTCCCATGTTGAAGTTTCTTTCTATTTTATATATACAATGAATAAAACACACAAACACACACACAGAATTTGAGCTTTCCCAACTGGCAGCTGCTTCATTAGAAAAGAGGGAAGGAAAAGGAAAGATGAAAGGATGTGGGTTTTAAGGGAGAGGGTAAGGAGTCATTCCAATCCCGGGAGCAGAAAGATTTACCTTAGGGGGAAAAAAGGATAGGTATATACTCTCGCGCACGCGCGCGCCCACACACACACACACACACACACACACACACACACACACACACACACACACACACACACACGCATATCCATCCATACACACACAGACACAAGCAGACATATTTAAAGGCAAAGAGTATGGGCAGAGATGTAAGTCAAGGCGGAAGTGTGGAGGCAAAGATGATGTTGGATGACAAGTGAGGTATGAGTGGCGGCAACTTGAAATTAGCGGAGATTGAGGCCTGGTGGATAATGAGAAGAGAGGATATATTGAAGGGCATGTTCCCATCTCCGGAGTTGGAATAGGTTGGTGTTGGTGGGAAGTATCCAGATAACTCGGACAGTGTAATACTGTGCCAAGATGTGCTGGCTGTGCACCAAGGCATGTTTAGCCACAGGGTGATCCTCATTACCAACAAACACTGTCTGCCTGTGTCCACTCATGCGAATGGACAGTTTGTTGCTGGTCATTCCCACATAGAAAGCGTCACAGTGTAGGCAGGTCAGTTGGTAAATCACGTGGGTGCTTTCACACGTAGCTCTGCCTTTGATCGTATACACCTTCCGGGTTACAGGACTGGAGTAGGTGGTGGTGGGAGGGTGCATAGGACAGGTTTTACACCGGGAGCGGTTGCAAGGGTAGGAGCCAGAGGGTAGCGAAGGTGGTTTGGGGATTTCATAGGGATGAACCAAGAGGTTACGAAGGTTAGGTGGACGGCGGAAAGACACTCTTGGTGGAGTGGGGAGGATTTCATGAAGGATGGATCTCATTTCGGGGCAGGATTTTAGGAAGTCATATCCCTGCTGGAGAGCCACATTCAGAGTCTGATCCAGTCCCAGGAAGTATCCTGTCACAAGTGGGGCACTTTTGGGGTACTTCTGTGAGAGGTTCTGGGTTTGTGGGGATGAGGAAGTGGCTCTGGTTATCTGCTTCTGTACCAGGTCAGGAGGGTAGTTGCGGGATGCGAAAGCTGTTTTCAGGTTGTTGATGTAATGGTCCAGGGATTCAGGATTGGAACACATTCGCTTGCCACGAAGGCCTAGGCTGTAGGGAAGGGACCATTTGATATGGAATGGGTGGCAGCTGTCATAATGGAGGTACTCTTGCTTCTTGGTGGGTTTGATATGGACAGATGTGTGAAGCTGGCCATTGGACAGATGGAGGTCAACGTCAAGGAAAGTGGCATGGGATTTGGAGTAGGACCAGGTGAATCTGATGGAACCAAAGGAGTTGAAGTTGGAAAGGAAATTCAGGAGTTGTTCTTCACTGTGAGTCCAGATCATGAAGATTTCACCAATAAATGTGTACCAAACTTTGGGTTGGCAGGCCTGGGTAACCAAGAAGGCTTCCTCTAAGTGACCCATAAATAGGTTGACATATGAGGGGGCCATCCTGGTACCCATGGCTGTTCCCATTAATTGTTGGTATGTCTGGCCTTCAAAAGTAAATAAGTTGTGGGTAAGGATGAAGCTGGCTAAGGTCATGAGGAAAGAGGTTTTAGGTAGCGTGGCAGGTGATCAGCGTTAAAGGAAGTGCTCCACTGCGGTGAGGCCCTGGACGTGCGGGATATTTGTGTATAGGGAAGCGGCATCAATGGTTACAAGGATGGTTTCTGGGGGTAACAGACTAGGTAAGGATTCCAGGCGTTCGAGGAAGTAGTTGGTGTTTTTGATGAAGGATGGGAGACTGATGTAATGGGTTGAAGGTGTTGATCTACGTAGGCAGAGATACGTTCTGTGGGGGCTTGCTAACCAGCTACAATGGGATGGCCAGGATGTTTTGGTTTGTAAATTTTAGGAAGTAGGTAGAAGGTAGGTGGGCGAGGTGTCGGTGGGGTCAGGAGTTTGATGGAGTCAGATGAAAGGTTTTGTAGGAGGCCTAAGGTTCTGAGGATTCCTTGAAGCTCCTCCTGGACATCAGGATCTGGATCTGGACTCACAGTGTATGTCTGCTTGTGTCTGTGTATGTATGTATGTATGGATGGATGGATGGATGTGTGTGTGTGTGTGTGTGTGTGTGTGTGTGTGTGTGTGTGTGTGTGTACGCGTGCGTGAGTATATACCTATCCTTTTTTCCCCCTAATGTAAGTCTTTCCACTCCCGGGATTGGAATGACTCCTTACCCTCTCCCTTAAAACCCACATCCTTTCATCTTTCCTCTTCCTTCCCTCTTTCCTGACGAAGCAGCCGCCGGTTGCGAAAGCTCGAAATTTTGTGTTTGTGTGTTATTTTATTGTGCCTGTCTACCGGCACTTTCCCGCTTGGTAAGTCTTGGAATCTTTCTTTTTATTATATTTTTCCCATGTGGAAGTTTCTTTCAAAGATTTCAAGACTTACCAAGCGGGAAAGCGCTGGTAGATAGGCACAATGAATAAAACACACAAACACACACACAGAATTTGAGATTTCGCAAACGGCGGCTGCTTCGTCAGGAAAGAGGGAAGGAAAAGGAAAGATGAAAGGATGTGGGTTTTAAGGGAGAGGGTAAGGAGTCATTCCAATCCCGGGAGCAGAAAGATTTACCTTAGGGGGAAAAAAGGATAGGTATATACTCTCGCACACGCGCGCGCGCCCACACACACACACACACACACACACACACACACACACACACACACACACATATCCCTCCATACATACACAGACACAAGCAGACATATTTGAAGGCAAAGAGTATGGGCAGAGGTATAAGTCAAGGCGGAACTGTGGAGGCAAGGATGATGTTGAATGACAGGTGAGGTATTAGTGGCGGCAACTTGAAATTAGCAGAGATTGAGGCCTGGTGGATAACGAGAAGAGAGGATATATTGAAGGGCAAGTTCCCATCTCTGGAGTTCGGATAGGTTGGTGTTGGTAGGAAGTATCCAGATAACTCGGACAGTGTAACACTGTGCCAAGATGTGCTGGCTGTGCACCAAGGCATGTTTAGCCACAGGGTGATCCTCATTACCAACACACACTGTCTGCCTGTGTCCATTCATGCGAATGGACAGTTTGTTGCTGGTCATTCCCACATAGAAAGTGTCACAGTGTAAGCAGGTCAGTAAACTCTGAATGTGGCTCTCCAGCAGGGATACGACTTCCTAAAATCCTGCCCTGAAATGAGATCAATCCTTCATGAAATCCTCCCCACTCCACCAAGAGTGTCTTTCCACCGTCCACCTAACCTTCGTAACATCTTGGTTCATCCCTATGAAATCCCCAAACCACCTTCCCTACCCTCTGGCTCCTACCCTTCTAACCGGCCCCAGTGTAAAACCTGTCCTATGCACCATCCCATCACCACTTACTCCAGTCCTGTAACCCGGAAGGTATACACGATCAAAGGCAGAGCCACGTGTGAAAGCACCCACATGATTTACCAACTGACCTGCCTACACTGTGACGCTTTCTATGTGGGAATGACCAGCAACAAACTGTCCATTCGCATGAGTGGACACAGGCAGACAGTGTTTGTTGGTAATGAGGATCACTCTGTGGCTAAACATGCCTTGGTGCACAGCCAGCACATCTTGGCACAGTGTTACACCGTCCGAGTTATCTGGATACTTCCCACCAACACCAACCTATTCCAACTCCGGAGATGGGAACATGCCCTTCAATATATCCTCTCTTCTCATTATCCACCAGGCCTCAATCTCCGCTAATTTCAAGTTGCCGCCACTCATACCTCACCTGTCATTCAACATCATCTTTGCCTCCACACTTCCGCCTTGACTTACATCTCTGCCCATACTCTTTGCCTTTAAATATGTCTGCTTGTGTCTGTGTATGTATGGATGGATATGTGTATGTGTGTGTGTGTGTGTGTGTGTGTGTGTGTGTGTGTGTGTGTGTGTGTGTGTGTGTGTGCGCAAGTGCGCGCGCGCGCATGCGAGAGCAAGTATATACCTATCCTTTTTTCCTCCGAAGGTAAGTCTTTCCGCTCCCTCGATTGGAATGACTCCTTACCCTCTACCTTAAAACCCACATCCTTTCATCTTTCCTCTTCCTTCCCTCTTTCCTGACGAAGCAGCCGCCGGTTGCAAAAGCTCGAAATTCTGTGTGTGTGTTTGTGCGTTTTTTTTATTGTGCCTATCTACCAGCGCTTTCCCGCTTGGTAAGTCTTGGAATCTTTGTTTTTAATATTTGGGAATATGTGTTCTCATTTGAAGTCTCTGTTTCAAAGTGAAGATGCTTCCAGTGATGCCTTTTTGTGTTATAAATGTTTTGAAAGAATAACAACAATGATAGTATCTGTACAAGGTGAAGCCTCCCACGGTGCAGATGACGCAGATTTTGCATCAACAGAGGGAGAAATAAATACACTGAATCAGTCAGTTACAGAGGTTGGTATTAGTCCTATTAAGAAACCGTGGGCAGTGAAGTCTAGTCATAAGTTCTATGCATCAAGAAAGCGCAGAGGAGTTACTAAAGCTAGGAATACACTACAGCAAAACTGAGCACACTCTTCAAAGTAGAAATTCCATCTTCAGAAGAAAATGAACCAAAGCACTCTTGCACCTCTTGCCAGGAATTTTTCGCAGATATCAATTCAGCTACTGAATATTATGCAACCTACAGTGAAAAGGTTCAAGTTTTAACTATTATTCCAGAGAATTTTTCAAATAAAACAAGTTTGAACCACATTCCATCAGTTTCAAAGTAAATGGTAGAGAAATCAAGAAATGCACAGAAGTTGTATAAATTGAAACCTTTAGGTCTTTGGACCTTTCACATACATTTGGAGCCATTTAAAATGCTTGAAATCTGAGTCTCTTCCTCATCTTTCAAAAATAAAATTATGTTCAATAAGGCTAGGTTTTGATTTTTATCAGCCTGTTATGTGGTAATGTGGTAATAAAACAGGTTTTATGTATGGCAAAAATTTCAGTTGTTTATAAAACCTGTTCAACCTGAAAGTGGAAGCTCTCCTTTTCAGGGAATGTAGAACTATATGGTACTAATTAAAAGAAAAGAAAAAAAGTCTAAATTTTATTGATTGGCATTTTGAAAAAAAAAAATCCATTAATTTAAAAAAAAGTTCAGAACGCTATAGTAAAAGAACTCTGACAGGTAAATCCAAGTGGAGGATTTCTTTGTAATCATAAAGGAATGTTCCAAATGTTTCCAAAATTCGCATCTTTAAAATGGTATGTGCACTGTCATCTTTGGAGGGCTGTATCTCAGAGCAGAATTTTGTTGGAAAATACGTGTTCCTTACTTCGCCGTTCATTTTAACATATGCTAAATTCAACAACGTCCAAGTCTATGAAGGTAAGATTTTTTCCCAGTCTTCAAATGGACTATGCCACAGCGAATCAAGTCCCCTGGTTTTTGCTGATGATTTGATAGTATGGGGGAGAGACAGAAGCTGAAGCACACAAGAAACTTAATGATTGGAGGGAACAACATATTCAAAAATTTCGGACTAAAAATGAGTAAAACAAAGGCACCAGAAATGGCCATCAACAGGCAAGGAATAACCTCAAATATAGTTCTGTAATGAGTCAAAGGAGAATCTGTGTCAAGTACTTAGGTAGAATGATCATGAAAGACAACACCATTAAGCAGGAAATACTCAGCAGGACACAGGAAACATGCAATGTTTTCAGTCAAATAAGAAATGCTCTCTGGGATGATAAAATGCCATGAAAAGCAGAAGTACCATACCTATTTCGTACCAGTCCTAACATATGGTTTAGAAATGTGTACCCTACTAAACAATGACCTCAGCGGAACTCAGGCAACAGAAATGAGATTCATTAGAAGTATGAATCAAACACTAGAAAGGACAAAAAATGGAGACTGAACCTGTCACAAGGGATGTATACAAATTCGCACTGACGCCATTCCTCATCATTAAATATTCATCAGTTTCATTCCCATCAGTTTGTTCATTTTCTTTCAGTGCGATTAATACATTTCACTTCGGAATGTGATGAAAACTTATCAGAGTTGCCCATGTTTAAAAAAATAGTACTCGTGTCAAGCATAATACTGTTTCATTACTGGTAACTGTCCAGTCACCTTTTATTTACATACTCACTTAATCTGCCTTACTTTTTCATTCCTGGAAAATTTATCTTCTACATCTACATCTACATCTACATCCATACTCCACAAGCCACCTGACGGTGTGTGGCGGAGGGTACCCTGAGTACCTCTATCGGTTCTCCCTTCTATTCCAGTCTCGTATTGTTCGTGGAAAGAAGGATTGTCGGTATGCTTCTGTGTGGGCTCTAATCTCTCTGATTTTATCCTCATGGTCTCTTCGCGAGATATACGTAGGAGGGAGAAATATACTGCTTGACTCTTCGGTGAAGGTATGTTCTCCGAAACTTTAACAAAAGCCCGTACTGAGCGTCTCTCCTGCAGAGTCTTCCACTAGAGTTTATCTATAATCTCCGTAATGCTTTTGCGATTACTAAATGATCCGGTAACGAAGCGCGCTGCTCTCCGTTGGATCTTCTCTATCTCTTCTATCAACCCTATCTGGTACGGATCCCACACCAGTGAGCAGTATCCAAGCAGTGGGCGAACAAGTGTACTGTAACCTACTTCCTTTGTTTTCGGATTGCATTTCCTTAGGATTCTTCCAATGAATCTCAGTCTGGCATCTGCCTTACCAACGATTAGCTTTATATGATCATACCACTTTAAACCACTCCTAATGCGTACTCCCAGATAATTTATGGAATTAACTGCTTTCAGTTGCTGACCTGCTATTTTGTAGCTAAATGATAAGGGATCTATGTTTCTATGTATTTGCAGCACATTACACTTGTCTACATTGAGATTCAATTGCCATTCCCTGCACCATGCGTCAATTCGCTACAGATCCTACAGCATTTCAGTACAATTTTCCATTGTTACAGCCTCTCGATATACCACAGCATCATCCGCAAAAAGCCTCAGTGAACTTCCGATGTTATCCACTACATCATTTTAGTATATTGTGAATAGCAACGGTCCTACGACACTCCCCTGTGGCACACCTGAAATCACTCTTACTTTGGAAGACTTCTCTCCATTGAGAATGACATGCTGCGTTCTGTTATCTAGGAACTCGTCAATCCAATCACACAATTGGTCTGATAGTCCATATGCTCTTACTTTTTTCATTAAACAACTGTGGGGAACTGTATCGAACACCTTGCGGAAGTCAAGAAACACGGCATCTACCTGTGAACCTGTGTCTATGGCCCTCCGAGTCTTGTGGACAAATAGCACGAGCTGGGTTTCACACGACCGTCTTTTTCGAAACCCATGCTGATTCCTACAGAGTAGATTTCTAATCTCCAGAAAAGCCATTATACTCTAACATAATACGTGTTCCAAAATTCTACAACTGATCGACGTTACAGATATAGGTCTATAGTTCTGCACATCTGTTCGACGTCCCTTCTTGAAAACGGGGATGACCTGTGCCCTTTTCCAATTCTTTGGAATGCTACACTCTTCTAGAGACCTACAGTACGCCGCTGCAGGAAGGGGGGCAAGTTCCTTCGCGTACTCTGTGTAAAATCGAACTGGTATCCCATCAGGTCCAGCGGCCTTTCCTCTTTTGAGCGATTTTAATTATTTCTCTATCCCTCTGTCGTCTATTTCGATATCTACCATTTTGTCATCTGTGCGACAATGTAGAGAAGGAACTACAGTGCAGTCTTCCTCTGTGAAACAGCTTTGGAAAAAGACATTTAGTATTTCGGCCTTCTCTTGAAGTTTTTCAGCCTAATATTGGGCCACGTCCAGTGCTACTTTCTTGTCAAACCACAAATAGTCATAGGCACATCTTATGGTGCAGTTCAGATATTATAGATGATGTCCAATGCCGCCACCCCCCCCCCTCCCCCTCACTCCCTCCAGTCAACCCCAGTCACATTTGTTGACTGGTTCGTCTTTAAGGTCCCATTTAATTGGATTTGTTTTTACTGGTGCTAGACACATTCTCGTGTGATTCGGCATTCTCCAAATCGTCCAACTTGATGTATTGCAACTGAGCATTTCTTGTGAGGCAGGGTAGTACTTCATGGGCTCATTTAGCTCAGTATTAAGGAATCACTCATGGGAATAAGTCCACCAGATCCACTTGATAGGGGGTGGAACTCATCTAAAAACTGTTTTAGCTTTTTGTGTATGCACATGGGCAATTATTTGGGATTCAGGATCTGACAATCTGGTCGTGTTACACACAGTGGCCTCCCAACTGGTGTGGGTTTCACATGTACTGTTGTTAGCCTGCAAATGTCATTTAGGTTTGTACTGACTTTTTTGCCATGTGTGGATCTGGACCATATGAGACACGCATACTCCACCTTGGAAAAGCAAAGTTGATCTTAATACACACTTAATAATTACATAACAAATCCACATAAGACCATTGGACACACTGTCACATACAAACGTTTCATGACGAATATCGTCACATGGTTTTTTTTTTTTTTTTTTTTTTTTGATGTTTCACAGATTACGCAACTGATGTGCTAAAAAAGCAATAAGTACTGGGAATTTCTAGACAGACATGTAATTTCCTCATAATCAAAAACAGTTTACCAGTTATTATTCTACTGTCTGAATTCTCACTAAGAACTGTGTGTATCATCACTTTCAATGTTTCTTACAGCAATCTATAACAAATGCATTGATGCACATCTAAGACATAACAGAAGAAGCAACTAGAAGTGTTTCAAAATATGCTCAAATGCACACTAATTTGCTGCAAATATATTTAAACAAACCTACAAAATATGCTCAAATCCATACGAATTCACTGTAAATATATTTATAAGAACCAACTGCTGTCATATCTGACCACATTACTAGCTTTTGTGGACATGCATTACTTTTCCTGCAGCTGTTATGTGCACTTTTATCTGTACAGAGCACTAAATTCAGTAGGGAAAGTGAGTTAATGTACATTTCACAAATACGCTTAGTCGTTGCTCCTGTGACATGTTCCAAAGAATTCAGGTAATTTAAACGCTTCCTTAAGGAACACCATTCTCCATTCAGAAGTAACACCCTGAGTCAATCACATAAATGTTATTTACACAGGAAAGATTGTTCTAGACTAAGAAGGAGCTTCCAAATGGTACCACAAGTTCTCTTGTCATAGAAAATATATCTAATGTGCTACTCATGCAATGTAACTCCTGCACTGACACCTACAGCAGGGTAATTTCATGAAGTATGAGAAGTGCCTCCTGAACTCATCACTTGTATAGGGAACTTTTCTGGCTGCTATAAGTAATACAAGTTGTCATTAATAGGTTATTCCTGAGTTATTCATGCCATGGACTATTATCTAACTGAAAGGAATTTTTGTTTATTCAATGAGAAAAAGTAATTTCATATTTTACCGATTTTGGAAATAAAAGGGAAGATATCAATGAAAATAAAACCCTAGTGCTTGGTTTGGATATACCATATGAAGTATGGTGTGGAATATTTCACACAGTTCAAAAAGTTATACAATGTTGTTATTTGCAAGACAGACTTGTAGTACTGAAAGAATACAGTCTTCAATGGACATCTGGCTCTTGAACATCAGCAAAACTAGCTAAATAATTCTCAATACAAAATGACACATTTTCAGTCATCATTCATGTAGGTCATTTCTGCTGGTTAAGAGAGGAAAGCACATAGTAACACAAGATTAAGGTGATCAATCTATATTCTTCCAGGATATTATAGCAAACTAAGTATGAATGCTGCATTATCTGCCTTTATGGTCACTTTATAAGGCAAAGTTATTTCCTACTAACACTTGCTGTGAAAGTTGCAAGATTGAAGTTGATGGAGAGAGCCGGAACGCATATTGTGCATATTTACATTCCCAAGGAGCAGAAAATACCAAGCCTATTCCATAATATGGGCCCACAGGATGCAACAACAAAAATTTCATGCAATGACAGATACATCAAGACACTAGCTTATGTGGTGTACAGAGTGTAACTTTTAATTAACTGTATCAATAATGGAGAGGAAACTTAATAACTTCCAACACCACAGCCAATACTATGCTGTGACTGATAATTACAATCTGTACTTTCATGTTTAACAGTATTAAATTTTGTGATTTCAACTACAAAACACCAAGTGTGAAGTCAACTCACAAACAGGAAATAAACAAGCAGTGCAGACACATAGAGAACTACATACAACAAACAGAGATCTACGAGTTTTTGATCATGCAGAGTAACGAATAAAATTAACCAAATCCAAAAGGTCATTAGAAAGTGGAGCAACAAGTGAAGATAGGAAGGTCGGAGCAGCCAATGCTGAAGTCCTTATGTGAAAAGAACCACCTCAAACTGGTCTAAGATGATGACTGGCCATGTTTAAGGAACCGTCCCAGCATTAGCCTCGAGTGATTTAGGGAAATGACTGTGTCTAAATCAAGATTATGGGACAGAAATGTTTACGTCTTTAATGTGGTTTCAGTGTCTTAACTACTGTGCCATATCCTTCATTGTACCAACACGAGTGTAACTATCATAGTATGTTGGAGGGTGGGTGCATCTGTACACTAACGTAGTAAAACTGTTTCACAACTAATGTAAGGAAAGTAAATGAACAGTTATAGTCATAAACACAAAATAAGAATTATACACTAAAAAGGAAACAAGTACATACAGCAGAACTTTGAGGAAACATAGTAAAAGTGATTGCCTCAAAAGAACAAATACAGATACTCATTGAAATCATTAATAATTATTGTACAACTTCAAAGAACATCTCTATCAAATGTTGTTGCTTTAAAAAAAAAAGCCTGTGCATTCTGAATCAAAATAAACATTATCATGATGCAAGATGACCCTCAGTACAAAATGGCATGCTTGGCTACAGGTACAAACCTGCTTGCTAGATGTTCTTTTCCTGACTTCAGGTCCTGTGCCAGCTCTAGATCTATAGGGTCCACCAATCCCGGAACGACTCTCCAGCCCATCTTGTACAGTGCCATCACTTTCCTCCCTTACACACTGTCCTAATGTGATACAAAGAAGAAGGTTCTAATGCTGCCATAGCTAACACAATTATTTAATACACAAAGGCAAAACAGTTGGCCAGTACTTACCTTCCAGTATAGCTGATTAGACACATTTAAAAATGAAAATAGTAATCCTATCTTAAGAACTATTAGTACCTTCCTCAGGGTGTAATAAGGATAGAATGGAAAATGGTGATAGGTTGAGGAATGTGAGAAAGGAGCAGCTGGCCAGTAAAGACTCCAGTATAACCTCTCATGAGGAATAGGAGAAACAGAGGTGAAGTGGGACGTGTCAGAAGAAAACAGCCCAGAGATGATAAGATAAGGGTAAGAAACAAAAGTGAATTTTCCTCTTGAGAGGAGGGATAGCTATCAGGAACTGTACAAATATAATTTTTCAAGCAATCTTGTAACAGTGCTAGATACGACACTGCAAATGTGCTATGCCCTAAGGAGCAAAAATACAAACAACAACTGCACACTTCCATTCTGCAATTGACGTCAAATTACCATCAATATTTGATCAAATTTCATCAACAGGCTGTGTAGTTTTCATTAACATCCACTTTTCTCCACAACCACTCACTGACACCCACTCGTGATTGTGAAGCCAGGGAGTGCTTGGTGTGCCATCAATAATTAGAAAGTTTGGTAGCACTGTCTACGATTGGTGGGAATGAGTGCTAAAAAAGTGTGGCGAGATAGAATCTCTCTTTTCCTAGCACTTTTTCCTTTTGTGTGAGAAGGCTAAGACTGCTTCTAAACATTTTTAATGGTGTCACGTACCAGTTAGTAGCAGAAATGTGTAAGCAAGGCACAAGGTATGAAAAAGAAACAAGATGTGCAATTAAAAAGAATATTCTAGGAAATTCTAAAATTTTCTGCAAGTGTTTTATAACAAGAAACTAATTCTTGTACAATCTCAAGCAAGAGCACAAAGAAACGAGGTGGTATGGAGAAATAAAATGGGAACAGAAAGAGAAAGATGACTCGTGTAGGAGTACAATGAATAAGAGATTGAACTTAGAAGAACATGAAGATATTAGGGAACAGAAATAATAAAATCATTTCAAGGAAATTGAGAAGCAGAAAAAAACAGTAATTGCAAAGTGGAACTTACAGGGTCCCATTATGAGCCCACGAAAGGATACAAATGGCTCTGAGCATCATGAGACTTAACATCTGAGGTCATCAGTCCCCTAGAACTTAGAGCTTCTTAAACCTACCTAACCTAAGGACATCACACACATCCATGCCCGAGGCAGGATTCAAACCAGCGACCGTAGCGATCGCGCGGTTCTAGACTAAAGCGCCTAGAACCGCTCGGACACAGCAGCCGGGGAAAGAATACGTCATCGAAAAAATATGTGCCTATTGTGGCACAGATAAATTCTAGGGGGAAAATGCAGGTATAACTGGCACAGTCAGACCGATAACACTTCAAGCTTCACTAACAGAATTATTGTCTTTTATTACTGTAAAGAGGCCAGAATCAGTATACTTTCTACAAATTGTGTACTGATACAGCACATGCTCCCACATGAAATCATTTGGAGCTATATTTAAACACAGCAAAGGTACTTTGAAACCAGTTTTGAAGGTCAGAGGACAAATTTCCCATCGAGTGAGCTGGCTACTGCTAATGGCAAACTTTCTATAAGCATATTTTAAGAGTTATGAACAACTCTAAAAGGACTTACAATGTCTACTCCATAATCACAGTGACTGGGCAATAAGTTAATGACTTTTCTGGAACATATGGTCAATGACTACTTTGAGATCATCATTCGGGCCAACAAAGGACCCAGCAGTGAGAACAAACAAAGGTTTAATGTACCTTAAATTGCCAAAATTTTAGTTGTTATTGTTGACAACAAATACAGGCAGCATGATATCATTATTCATATCTGAAATAGTACACTGCAACACACTGTTGAAACACATCATAATAGTATCCACAGATATTTTTGCAGCATCCTACATGTCTAAGCAGGGATATAAAAATAAAACAAAACTAACACTGATGCACTTCTACAATGAATGATCAAATTATAGTTAGAAACAACGGATACAATTACATCTTGAATTGTTGCCAGTTGTTGTGGCAATTCCTTGCTGATATGTATGTCAAACCATGGACCACTGGCCTTGCTGTTGGTGAGGAGGCTCGCATGCCTCAGCGAAACAGATAGCCATACCTTAGGTGCAACCACAACGGAGGGGTATCTGTTGAGAGGCCAGACAAATGTATAGTTCCTGAAGAGGGGCAGTAGCCTTTTCAGTAGTTGCAGGGGCAACAGTCTGGATGATTGACTGATATGGGCTTGTAATACTAACCAAAACAGCCTTACTGTGCTGGTGTAGCGAACGGCTGAAGGCAAGGGGAAAATACAGCTGTAATTTTTCCCAAAGGCATGCAACTTTACAGTATGGTTAAATGATGATGGCGTCTGTTGTAATGGCGACCGGAACGGTCAGGGGGTAGTAGTGACAGAAATGCGGCGGGACCCGCGAACAACAACACAACGGGAGAGGACGGACGCGACCAACGGAGGACCTTATGAGACAACAAGAACAGACAATAGAGTAACAAACCAAAGAGACAACCACATCCACTGGAATAGAAACATGAATGTCAATATGCAGTCTGAGGCGATATGTCGTGAAACGCATGCAATGTAATCATTGCTGGCTGAGCGCGAGGCAGGCGCTTAAGTATGATATCAGCGGTGTCACTATTGGTCGCTGGGACCACGTGTTCCACTGTGGTGCCCTCACACAAAAAGCGGGCCAAGAGGCCACAGCTTACGGCGCAATGGTGCAGAGACCTCTACGTGTCTTCGACGTCCATGACGTCTGGCGCATATTCAAATTCCATGGTGCGCGGTACCAGAGTGTCCTCTTGGGTAAAATATTCCGGAGTTAAAATAGTCCCCAATTCGGATCTCCGGGAGGGGAATACTCAGGAGGACATCGTTATCAGAAGAAAGGAAACTGGCACTCTACGGATCGGAGTGTGGAATGTCGGATCCCTTAATCGGGCACTAGGTTAGAAAATTTAAAAAGGAAAATGGATAGGTGAAAGTCAGATATAGCGGGTATTAGTGAAGTGTGGTGGCAGGAAGAACAAGACTTCTGGTCAGGTGAAAACAGGGTTATAAATACAAAATCAAGCAGGGGTAATGCTGGAGTAGGTTTAATAAGGAATAAAAAAAAAATAGGGGTGTGGGTAAGCATTATTGTAGCCAAGATAGACATGAAGACCACGCCTACCACAGTAGTAAAAGTTTATATGCCAACTAGCTCTGCAAGAAATTATTCAGATAGTGAAGGGAGGCGAAAATTTAATAGTCATGGGTGACTGGAATTTGATAGTAGGAAAAGGAAGAGAAGGAAACATAGTAGGTGAATATGGAATGGGGGTAAGAAATGAAAGAGAAGGCTGCCTCGTAGAATTTTGCACTTAATCATAGCTAACATTTAGTTCAAGAATCATGAAAGAAGGTCATATACATGGAAGAGGCCTGGAGATACTATAAGGTATCAGATAGATTATATAATGGTAAGACAGATTTAGGAACCAGGTTTTAAATTGCAAGACATTTCCAGGGGCAGATGTGGACTCTGACCACAATCTATTGGTTATGACGTGTAGATTAAAACTGAAGAAACTGCAAAAAGGTGGGAATTTAAGGAGATGGGACCTGGATTAACTGAAAGAACCAGAGGTTGTAGAGAGTTTCTGGGAGAGCATAAGGAATGATAGACTGGAATAGGGGAAAGAAATAAAGTAGAAGAAAAATGGGTTGCTTTGACAGATGAAATAGTGAAGGCAGCAGAGGATCAAGTAGGTAAAAAGACGAGGGCTAGTAGAAATCCTTGGATAACAGAAGAAATATTTAATTTAATTGATGAAAGGTGAAAATATAAAAAAAGCAGTCAATGAAACAGACAAAAAGGAATACAAACGTCTCAAAAATGATATCGACAGGAAGTGCAAAAGGGCTAAGCAGGGATGGCTAGAGGACAAATGTAAGGATGTAGAGGCATATCTCGCTACGGGTAAGATACATACTGCCTATAGGAAAATTAAAGAGACTTTTGGAGAAAAGAGAACCACTTGTATGAAAATCAAGAGCTCAGATGGAAACCCAGTTCTAAGCAAAGAAGGGTAAGCAGAAAGGTGGAAGGAGTATATAGAGGGTCTATATAAGGGCGATGTACTTGAGGACAATATTATGGAAATGGAGGAGGATGTAGATGAAGATGACAGAGTTTGACAGAGCACTGAAAGACCTACGTCAAAACAAGGCCCTGGGAGTAGACAACATTCCATTGGGACTACTGATAGCCTTGGGAGAGCCAGTCCAGACAAAACCTTACCATCTGGTGAGCAAGATGTATGAGACAGGTGAAATACCCTCAGACTTCAAGAAGGATATAATAATTCCAATCCCAAAGAAAGCAAGTGTTGACAGATGTGAAAATTACTGAACTATCAGTTTAATAAGTCACAGCTGCAAAATACTAATGCCAATTCTTTACAGGCGAATGGAAAAACTGGTAGAAGCCGGCCTTGGGGAAGATCAGTTTTGGATTCTGTAGAAATATTGGAGCACATGAGGCAATACTGACCATACGACTTATCTTAGAAGATAGATTAAGGAAAGGCAAACCTACGTTTCTAGCATTTGTAGACTTAGAGAAAGCTTTTGACAATGTTGACTGGAATAATCTCTTTCAAATTTTGAAGGTGGTAGGGGTAAAATACAGGGAGTGAAAGGCTATTTACAATTTGTACAGAAACGAGATGGCAGTTATAAGAGTCGAGGGACATGAAAGGAAAGCAGTGGTTGGGAAGGGAGTGAGACAGCATTGTAGCCTCTCCCCAATGTTATTCAATCTGTATTTTGAGCAAGCAGTAAAGGAAACAAAAGAAAAATTCAAAGTAGATATTAAAACCCATGGAGAATAAATAAAAACTTTTACGGTCTCCGATGACATTGTAATTCTGCCAGAGACAGCAAAGGGCTTGGAAGAGCAGTTGAACAGAATGAACAGTGTCTTGAAAGGAGGATATAAGATGAACATGAATATCAACAAAAGCAAAACGAGGATAATGGAATTTAGTTGAATTAAGTCGGGTGATGCTGAGGGAATTAGATTAGGAAATGAGACACTTAAAGTAGTAAATGAGTATTGCTATTGGGGAGCAAAATAACTGATGATGGTCGAAGAAGAGAGGATATAAAATGTAGACTGGCAATGGCAAGGAAAGCATTTCTGAAGAAGAGACATTTGTTAACATCGAATATAGATTTAAGTGTCAGGAAGTCATGTCTGAAAGTATTTGTATTGAGTGTAGCCAAGTATGAAAGTGAAACATGGACGATAAATAGTTTGGACAAGAAGAGAATAGAAGCTTTCAAAATGTGGTGTTACAGAAGAATGCTGAAGATTAGATGGGTAGATCACTTAACTAATGAGGAAGTATTGTATAGGATTGGGGAGAAGAGAAGTTTGTGGCACAACTTGACCAGAAGAAGGTATCGGTTGGTAGGACATGTTCTGAGGCATCAAGGGATCACCAATTTGGTATTGGAGGGCAGCGTGGAGGGTAAAAATCGTAGAGGGAGACCAAGAGATGAATACACTAAGCATATTGAGAAGGATGTAGGTTGCCGTAGGTACTGAGACATGAAGCAGCTTTCACAGGATAGAGTAGCATGGAGAGCTGCATCATACCAGTCTCTGGACTGAAGACAACAACAACAACAACAACGACGACAATGACGACAACAACATCATGTCAAAACTGAGTTGTAATGGTTACCATCTAACCACCATAATCAACGAAATTTTATCTGGATAAATATATATCGATTTAAGACACACAATAATGGGAGATGGCAATGACAACGTCATCAATCCCCTCATTAGCAATGTTCTCCAGAAGCTCACATCACATGCACGAGTCTTCACTCACTGCAATAACATACACCAGAAAATATGGTCTGCCCAACTTATTCATAATGTTTAGATGCAAGTCTTCTTGACCACAAATGAAAGAATAAAATCACTGACTAATATGGCATTACTGCCAGAGTTTTTCATCAAAAACTAATTTAATTTACTGAAGCGCTCATTAAAAATAAAACAGTTTGTGCTGCCATCTTTGGGATGTATTTGATTGAGCTGTAAAACTTATGACTGCCACATTTGCACTTCCTGATTCAGCTTCAAAAATGCAGCCTAATCAAATAGATATCATCATAAAGGCTGAATTTTGGAAGTCGTACAAAGATGCTGAACTCTGTACAATAATGTAATTCAAACTGGCGAAGATGGCTATCAAAAATATATGGGCCAAAATCACCAGAAAAAGAGTGGATTTATGGCAAAGATCAGAAAAAGAGGCCACCAATAAATCTGAATTGAGAATAAACAGATTTTTCTGTAAGAATCACACCTTTCCCATACAGATATAAAATATCCATTACATGCGTGTGCATGTATGTGAACTAGGATACTAACATGGACATTTTTACACTGACAAGAGGGGACACATGGTGGAACAGTAATGTCTCAAATGAGTCATTACGATAACAGCAATGAAGCAGCTCAGTGTATTTTAAGTTTCCAAATATGCGATTGTCATCCAGCTGTTATCCACTTAACTGTCCACTTCAAATATGGGCAATGTGTGAATTTGACCAAGTAAACTGCAGAAGGATGGAAGCACCAGCACAGGAGACTTTGACTACCTTCTTCAATTTGTGTCAAGATAATCTCTTAAAAGGATTTTATTTTGTACAGAAAGTAGTACACACAGAGGGTGTCGAAGAAAAAAATTCTACAGGCAAAAATGTGGAGCGTCAGTGCAAAGTATTCAATATTGAGACGGAAGGGTGAGTATACACTGTGCATCCACAAATGCTGGGTAGTTCTATTTGTGTTTCCTGCTTCACACAATTTGTGGTACAAGATGTTTTGAGGACTTAAGAACTGCCAGTTTCTACATTTGTGAAACATTTATGGAAGCATATCAGTGACTAGATCCATTGGAGAATGACAACCATTGCAAGAGGACAGGAAACTATCACCCTGTCCTGAAATGAGAGAAATCCTACCCGAGATCCTTACAACCCGCCCTAAAGTGGTAATCCATTACCCACCTAACTTCCACAACATTCTAGTCCATCCGTATGATAACTATCAAACTCAATCCCTTGCCACAGTGATCACATCTATCTGTGAGGCCCAGTCAATCCATCCATCCAGCACTTCCTATTCCAGTCCTGTCACACACTTATCCTACACCGTCAGAGGCAAAGCCACCTATGAAAGCAGCCACGTCCTACACCACTTCTTCTGCGATCACTGCACAGCTTTTTTTATTCAAAGGACTACAAACGAGCTGTCCACCAGGATGAACAGCCAACACCAAAATGTGGCCGACAGCTTGGTAGACTACCCTGTGGCACAATATGCAGCTGAACATAACACTCTTGATTTCAATGGCTGCTTTACAACCTAGACCATCTGGATCCTCCCTTACAGCACATTCTCTGCTTCCGAAATTATCCCAGCATCAACGTACAGTAACCTACTGTCCTCACACCCTCCCCTCTGTCCTATCACCTCCTCCCTATTCACACCCTCTCATCCTCACAGTGTGCCACCCTCTTCTAACACACCTGCCCATTTTTCCTGCCCCTGCTCCTCTCTCTTCCCACTTCTCCCCCCTCCAAATCTCCCTGCCTCACAGAACTGTGATGCAGCCTCGGCATTCTTCCATCTAGTCCTCGCACACTCTGCCAGACACTGCTTTTCTCTTCCCCTGCCTGTGCTGTGCTCTCCTCCACCTTCTCTGTCCCACTCCAGATTGCTACTCTCATTCAAAGTGACAGTATTCCATTCGGAGTTGCCAGAGTTGGTGGCGTGTGTGCATTAGCTATGCTCGGTTGTGTGAATCTATGTCTGCTTTCTGTTTGGGGAAGGCTTTCGCTGAAAGCTAAATGTGCAACAGTCTTTTTATTGTGCCTGTCTCCAATTCAATGTGCTTTCTTTATGGTGAGTAGCAATCTATCCTTTTTTCCTACTATTGTTATTTCCTAACCTGGACCTTTAGTGTTTAATTTGACTACATTTCATTACCCATGTTTTGCTTTTGTTGATTTTCAGTTTACAGTGTCTTTTCCAGACACTTTTCCATTACATTCAACTATTCTTTCAAATCCTTTGCTATCTCATATAATTACAATGCTATGAACAAAACTCTTAACTGTTTATTTCTTCTCCCTGAACTTTAATTGCCTTTCCAAATTTATCTTTGGTTTCATCACTATTTGTTCAACGAACAGATTGAATAACATCAGGGAAATTCTACGATCACATCTCACTCCCTTCTCAACTACTGCTTCTGTTTTCATGTCCTTTGGCTCTTACAACAATTCCTATCTCTGTACACATTGTAGATATGATATAGCTCCCTATATTTTATCCCTACCACTACTAATTGCATCACTGTTTTAAACGCATGACTTATTAAACTGTTAGGTCAGTAACGTTCTCGCCTGAAAACATCTGCCTCCTTTAGTATTGGAATTATTACACTGCAGTAATTTCTGAAACCCTTTTACTTATTGCATTCATCCAGACACTTTAACCAAGGACCTCATTGATGTGAGGTTATTGCATGCCTCAGCACTACAGATAACCGTATCAAAGGTGCAAACCACAACTGATGGGTATTTGCAGAGTACCTAAACTATCTCACAGTTTCTGAAGAGGGCACAAGTCTTCAAGTAGTTGCAGCACCACAATCTGGATGAATGACTCATCAGGACTTGTAAATAATCATCTTGGTGTTGAAGCTCTTTTGTCTGTGTTCGCTTTAACAATACATATGTTTTTGGATGGGTCTGCCTTTAGCTAAACACATTGTTTTTCATATCAAACATGTTTCACTGCTGTTGCACCATCATCAGTGGGTTTTTGTGGCTTACCACATGGTAAAAACCCACAAAATAAAAGCCCACTGATGATGCTGCTGCAACTGCAGTGACACATGTTTGGGATAAAAACAAAATTGTGTTTTGCTACCGGTGGACCCCATCCAAAAACATATGTATGGCCTTGTAAAATTAGTCAACATGAATTCACTATGTTGGTACAACAAACAACTAAAATTAAGGGGAAAACAATACTTGTTATATTTCCCAAGCACCATCAGCTCTACTGCATATCTTAATGATGAAGACACCCTTTTTGGTAAAATAGTACCCCATTTGGATCACTGAGTGGAAAGTATTCAGCAGGATGTCTTCAGGAAAAACAAAACTGACATTCTAAGGGTCAGCACAAAATCAAATAGGAGCAATAATGTAATATGTCTAAGAATAAACAGGAAACCACGAATACACATAAGCTTTTATGAATAGCACAGTGAACACACTATCATTGCCAAAAGAAACGCAAAAAGTCAGTATCTGCTCCAGTAGTACACATTCATATGATTAGTACCTCCAAACGATGAAGAGATCGAAAATATGTATGGGGTGATAAAAGAAATTTTTCAGATGGTTTAGGGAGCCAAAAATTAAATTGTGATGGAGAACAAATTCATTAGTAGGAAAAGGAAAACAAGGAAAAACAAAATGAGAACATGAACTGGGAGGAAAGGAATTATATGAGAAGCTGCATTGTGGAATTTTGCATCGAGCATACTTAAATAATTGCAAACACTTGGCTTAAGAATCAAGGACATCTGTAGGCATCAGAGAGTTTCAGGTACATTATAGAATGCTAAGAGAGAAATTTCAAAATTGGGTTTCAAACTGAGAAACATTTCCAGCTACAATTTGGATTCTGAGCATAACCTATTGGTTTTGAGTTGCAGATTAAAACTTAAGAAATTGCACAGAGGTCACAAAATAAGGAGATGGTACCCAAACAAATTGAAAGAGCCAGAGGTTGTTGAAAATTTCAAAGGGAGCATTATGCAATGGGTTACTGAATGAAATACAAGATGAATGGATAGTTTTGAAAGACAAAATAATAAAGGCAACTGAGGATGAAATAGGCAAAACGACAAGGCCTACTAGAAACATGACAATACATGAAATATGACGATTACCTAAGATGATGTGACTTACCAAACAAAAGCGCTGGCAAGTCGATAGACACATAAACAAACACAAACATACACACGAAATTCAAGCTTTTGCAACCGACAGTTGCTTCATCAGGAAAGAGGGAAGGAGAGGGAAAGATGAAAGGATGTGGGTTTTAAGGGAGAGGGTACATCTACATCTACATTTATACTCCGCAAACCACCCAACAGTGTGTGGTAGAGGGTACTTTACGTGCCACTGTCATTACCTCTCTTTCCTGTTCCAGTCTCATATGGTTCGCGGGAAGAAAGACTATCTGAAAGCCTCCGTGCGCGCTTGAATCTCTCTAATTTTACATTCGTGATCTCCTCGGGAGGCATAAGTAGGGGGAAGCAATATATTCAATACCTCATCCAGAAACGCACACTCTCGAAACCTGGCGAGCAAGCTACATCGCGATGCAGAGCACCTCTCTTGCAGAGTTTGCCACTTGAGTTCGTTAAACATCTCCGTAACGGTATCACGGTTACCAAATAACCCTGTGACGAAACGTGCCACTCTTCTTTGGATCTTCTCTATCTCCTCCGTCAACCCGATCTGGTACGGATCCCACACTGATGAGCAATACTCAAGTATACGTCAAACGAGTGTTTTGTAAGCCACCTCCTTTGTTGATGGACTACATTTTCTAAGGACTCTCCCAATGAATCTCAACCTGGTACCCTCCTTACCAACAATTAATTTTATATGATCATTCCATTTGAAATCATTCCGCACGCATGCTCCCAGATATTTTACAGAAGTAACTGCTACCAGTGTTTGTTCCGCTATCATATAACCATACAATAAAGGATCCTTCTTTCTATGTATTCGCAATACATTACATTTGTCTATGTTAGGGTCAGTTGCCACTCCCTGCACCAAGATCCTATCCGCTGCAGATCTTCCTGCATTTCGCTACAATTTTCTAATGCTGCAACTTCTCTGTATACTACAGCATCATCCGCGAAAAGCTGCATGGAACTTCCGACATTATCTACTAGGTAAGGTTAGGTAAGGAGTCACTCCAATCCCGGGAGCGGAAAGACTTACCTTAGGGGGGAAAAGGATAGGTATATACTCGCACGCACGCACGCCCGCGCACGCACGCACGCACGCACACCTATCCATACATATACAGACACAAGCAGACATATTTACAGGCAAAGAGTTTGGGCAGAGATGTCAGTCGAGGCGGAAGTGCAGAGGCAAAGATGATGTTGAATGACAGGTGAGGCCTGGTGGATAACGAGAAGAGAGGATATATTGAAGGGCAAGTTCCCATCTCCGGAGTTCGGATAGGTTGGTGTTGGTGGGAAGTATCCACATAACCCGGACGGTGTAACACTATGCCAAGATGTGCTGGCCATGCACCAAGGCATGTTTAGCCACAGGGTGATCCTCATTACCAACAAACACTGTCTGCCTGTGTCCATTCATGCGAATAGACAGTTTGTTGCTGGTCATTCCCACATAGAAAGCGTCACAGTGTAGGCAGGTCAGTTGGTAAATCACATGGGTGCTTTCACATGTGGCTCTGCCTTTGATCGTGTATACCTTCCGGGTTACAGGACTGGAGTAAGTGGTGATGGGAGGGTGCATAGGACAGGTTTTACACCGGGGGCGGTTAGAAGGGTAGGAGCCAGAGGGTAGGGAAGGTGGTTTGGGGATTTCATAGGGATGAACCAAGATGTTACGAAGGTTAGGTGGACTGCAGAAAGACACTCTTGGTGGAGTGGGGAGGATTTCATGAAGGATGGATCTCATTTTGGGGCAGGATTTTAGGAAGTCATATCCCTGCTGGAGAGCCACATTCAGAGTCTGATCCAGTCCTGGAAAATATCCTGTCACAAGTGGGGCACTTTTGTGGTTCTTCTGTGGGAGGTTCTGGGTTTGAGGGGATGAGGAAGTGGCTCTGGTTATTTGCCTCTGTACCAGGTCGGGAGGGTAGTTGCGGGATGCGAAAGCTGTTTTCAGGTTGTTGGTGTAATGGTTCAGGGATTCAGGACTGGAGCAGATTCGTTTGCCTCGAAGGCCTAGGCTGTACGGAAGGGACCGTTTGATATGGAATGGGTGGCAGCTGTCATAATGGAGGTACTCTTGCTTGTTGGTGGGTTTGATGTGGACGGATGTATGAAGCTGGCCATTGGACAGATGGAGGTCAACGTCAAGGAAAGTGGAATGGGATTTGGAGTAGGGCCAGGTGAATCTGATGGAACCAAAGGAGTTGAGGTTGGAAAGGAAATTCTGGAGTTGTTCTTCACTGTGAATCCAGATCATGAAGATGTCGTCAATAAATCTGTACCAAACTTTGGGTTGGCAGGCTTGGGTAACCAAAAAGGCTTCCTCTAAGCGACCCATAAATAGGTAATTACCGAATGATAAGTTTAGTGAAACATAGTAGCAAAATTCAGACAAAAATTATTTTACATCCTGGTGAAATAGTTTTGTCATGGACTGTTCTCAATAATTTCCAGGGAATGTCATCTACTCCAGGCATATTGTATCGACTTAGGCCTTTCAGTGTTCTGTTGGAATCCTCTTGCAATATATCATTTCATCCTCATCTACTTCCTCTTCCTTTTCTATACTATTGGCATCAAATTTGTTTCTACTGTATGGACTCTCTACATATTCCTTCCTCCTTTCAGTTTCAATTTTGCACTCTCTGTCAGTATCGCATTTTGAACACCAGTATTCCCACTTGCTTGCTTCATTATTATATTTTATCCTTTTGTGAATTACTAAGAAGGAGGAAGGTAAGTAAGTCACAGATTCAGACACGTTTTCTAGTTCAATCTGGCTAAAGACGCCTCTTGTTCAACTACACAATATGTATAGTCTTTCATTTCCACACTGTCATGAAGCTCAAAACACATGGACTGGATCTTATAACTGAACTGTAAAGATGTATTGGAAAGGGGGAAGAGAGAGACTGAGACAAAAAAGGTTACTTGAGATTTTTGCACTTTAATGTTTTCAGATTTGTGAGCAAGAAAGGACACAAAATGTGTAATAATGATTACAATTGTCCTCCTTGCATGAAAGCATGTAAATGATGTGTTCTCCACTAGTAATATTCAAAAGCTATATTCCAATAAATGACTCTACTGATGAGTGCATTGTAACAAGCATGCAATAACAACACACCATATAACAGAGATGCTATGTTGCAGATAAAATACATAAATAAAAACAAGAGAGAGAGAGAGAGAGAGAGAGAGAGAGAGAGAGAGAGAGAGAGAGAGCGCTTTCGACCAACTAGAAGCTAACTTTCTGACAGTCTTTTTCTGTGCCTATCTGCGATTCAGCTACTATTCTTTTCGCAATACTGTTACATTCCATCCTGCATTTTCCATTGTTTCATGGCTAATTTTCTGGCTTATACAGAATTAGACCCATTTATTGACTCACAAAGCAAATGGAGGCAGTAAGATTTTCCTAATTTTTTTCTGTCTGGTACAAAACTTCAATTAACATTATCTTTCACACCAGTCACAAAAAACCTTAAAAGCCCTTTGAACAGACAGTACTAGCACATGTCAGGTGGCATCAGCTGCACTCACCTCCACATATTTGTTCAGCATTTGATGACTGTGCCAGCCTTCGGGAGAGAGCCAGAGGGGAAGCCGTAAGTGGAGAATCACCCTGAGACCGTCGCCCAGTCAGTGGCGACCGACGCTCCAGGCTGTCAGTCGACTGTGACTGCATCGCAGCTCCAGCTGCCAGCTGTGATGAGACAGGCTCCAGAAGCCCAGAAATTGCTTTTGGTAACGGTGAGCTACAGACATACACAACAGGATAAAGTTGTACTTCCATGACTATTGACATGTCACATTGAATAATGAAACTAAGATATCTACGTAATAATACTGAACACTCTGAGAATGATGTATACATAGAAAAGAACTTAATAACAGCAGTGGGAAGATAAGCAGCACCTGTTAACTACATTTTTCTAACCTATTCAAGAATAACTCCTGCCACTTTCTACAACAGGAGGCTTATGAAATAAATCCAGACACCAACTAGATGTGGCTGTTAAATTTTCATAATGTCCACAGCGAATTGTATTTACGAAATTCTTTGAGCTTTGGGGTCTTAGTCCTGATGATTTAAAATATTACTAATAATATGCTTACCCAATAGTAACTTATCTGTTAAAGCAAAATGTATAATAAACTCCCAAAAATTTGGCCAAGTGTGAGCATGACTGGTGCACAGAGGGTTCCATAAAAAGCTAATTGTGTATACATTATACAGTTCAACCATCCAGGGAATCGAGAATCTCAACAATTTTCCCTGTTATACATATCGACACTGCGAAGATATTTGACCAGGGAATTCCAAGACTGAATCAAAATCTCTACAGCAGTTTGTCAGACTAGCCCATACATACAAAAAGAAGCGAGCAGGGGACTTGAAAGTTTATATATGTAGAGGCAATAGATTTAATAAAACCATCTTTACTTACTTACTAAAATATGACTACAGCTCAAATTTTATGTTTGAATGAAGTAATGTCAGTCTGTTATGGTTTTGACAAATGAATGCAATGTATGTTCGAATGGCAAAAGATATTTTATATATGATAGAATTACATTTTATCAAATTTCAGATCATTTAACTTTCTTGCACTGTAAAACCGTGTGCCATTCCGAATTGCATGATTATAGCGTAACAGGACATATCCCATAGGTTTTGATGAGCGAGTTTTCAAGTATCAATATATGTGACACATATGGCCAATTTTTTTTCGTTGCACTGATTTAGAAGCTTAAAACCTTCAGATGTCCAACAGACCATGACCTTAGTGTGCTGGTATAAGCTGCCATCAGCACATTGTGTGGCACAGAGTTTGTGAGAAGATTGATAGAGACTGAAGAGAGACTCATTGGAAACTTGCCACCGACACCCCTTGGCCCCCAATATTTAGATCACCACTGCGAAGTGGAGGGCCCGTCTGTCGCATCCAGTGAATTCCAGTGTGTCATCAGTGGCAGCCCAGGAGGAGTCACAGTGGCAGTTAGCTCCTCTGCTAGCTCAGAATCGGGCAGCACATAGCAACGAGAATAGAGTACAAAGCAGACCTGTACTTCACCAGCAGTGAGGTTAACGTGGACTATTACACAGAGCTTGTACCATGACGACAATCTTGAGATTTCTTCTTGTGTTCTTGCATATATTTCAGGAGGAGAGCCACATAACTAATCAAATTTCTCTTTTCAAAGGCTTTGCTTGCTTGTTCTGACATATTTATGTAAACCATGGCTACACCGTCCCCTCCACCCCCTGCCCCTGCACCTCAGCTGCAGATGGCCAATGTGATAGATCTAACACAAGCTTTTCAATTTTTCAGTTTCAGAAACAGCAAATTGTTGCTTTGCTGATGACAGTACTGACAGTACAACCAAGTTCTGGTTGCACAAGTCATGTCAACCACACAAAAACACCCAACCAAACAACAAGTCCAACAAATGCCACTGACCAGCATACTAATGTTCCGGCAATTTAACAACACAAAAGAAGAATGACTAGAATACCTGACAAAGTTTGAGCACATTGTGAAGTTCATTGAGTTCAAGGTGCTGTAAAGCTACAATACTTTCTTTCAACTGTGAGGTCCCCAGTGTTCAGGTTAAAACAAAAACTATTCCCAACTGCATACAAACTCAGTTATGATGAAGTAATTGCTGCATTAACCAAGTACTATGACTGAAAAGTCCAAGTGGCTGCAACCAGGTATCAGTTCTTTCACTTGCAGAAAAAGCCGAAACAGACGAACAGTCAGTGGTACACAGAATTAACGGATATCACTAGGAAGGGTAAATTTAAGTGTAGATTTGGCAGTGACTTACTGAATAGGGATGCTATAATGCTCAATGTCCCAGACAGTAGAATACGGAAACAGATCTTAAAATACTCTGATCCATCACTTCCTCAAGTGTTCCAAATCTTAGAGCAATACGATTGCCATAGCAGCCAATGAGTTTTACCAGGCCCCAATTTCTCTAAGTTTGACCAGGCTCCGATTTCTCAGGTTGGGTCGCTCCTTTCTCGTGACTGCCCCATGAAGCCACAACATCGAACGCGTACACAGATGTTTGGATAGCCACATAGACATGTAAACAAGCTGGTAACATACTAAAGTCTTGCCCAATATGTTTTGCTCGCCATAAAAGACAGGATTGCCATCATGTAACGCAATGTGTTACAAGTTTGGAAAAGAAGGCCATGTCCGGGGAGTTTGTTTGCAAGGGCACAGAAACGTTAATTTTGTCCACTCTCAGAAAAAAACATGCTCACACTCATGCAGTGATCATTGTGTTTTCCAGATCTACAATAGGTTCCGACAAAAGTAAGATTAAGGTTGTGCCTCATTCTTGTCCCAGTGCTCTGCAACGATGTTCTAACAAACTATTTGTCTCATTATGAATTTCTGGCCATTGTGCTAACTTTCAGTTAGACACAGGTGCCTCAGTAACGTTGCTTAATAGTGCCATGTATGAACAGTTAGGTTCACTACGACTTTCTAAATCTAGCAACCACGTCATTGCTTACACCGGATGGGACATTCCAGTGCTTGGACAGTGTAGTTTGCCTCCCACTTACAAATTTCACACTAGGACAGAGAATTTCACTCTGTTACAATCCAAAAACGGTGGAAAAAATTTCAGTTTGCAAGCCTTTGATTTGTTTGGACTTAGCATCCATAACAACGTACTGTCCATATCGACTTTGGTTCAATCCCGTCTCCGGCCATCCTGATTTAGGTTTTTCGCTTCAGGCAAATGCCGGGATGGTTCCTTTGAAAGGGCACGGCCGATTTCCTTCCCCATCCTTCCCTCACCCGAGATTGCGCTCCGTCTCTAATGACCTCGTTGTCGACTGGACGTTAAACACTAAGATCCTCCTCCTCCTCCATATTGACTTCCAGTCCAAAAGACAATGTACCTAGCTTGCTTAAAAACTTTTCTGAACTATTTTCAGAAGGAATGGAGAAAAGCTAATAACTTCATAGTGCATATTACACTGAAACATATTGCACAGCCTAAACTTTTCTGAGCCCACCCCATTCCAATTCCTTTAAGAGACAAAGTAGCCAATGAATTGAAAGATAATGGTGTGACTGCTCCCATTTAAGCTACTCAATGGGCACTCATTTCGTTTTGTTGCCTAAGCCTTCTGGCTGCATTCGCATTTGTGTTGACTTCAAGTATACAGTCAACCCGCAGACAATCTATTACCTCATGCTGAGGAAATCAGGGACAGACTTGGTGCAGAACGTTACATTTCTAACATAGATTTGAATGATGCCTACCTGCAAATTCCATTGGATAAAGAATCACAGAAAGTGTTTGTTGTAAATACTCACTTAGGACTACTCAAGTTTGCGCTTGCCCTTCGCCAGTGCTTCCGCACCTGCCATTTTTCGACGTTACTTGGAACAGCTGACTGCAAAAGTGCCATTTTATTCAAACTACCTTGACAATACTGTCATCTCAGGTCATACACCAGAGGAACACACAGCCAATTTGTGTATTCTTTTTCAAATGTTGTAAGAAGAAGCACTCAAGTGTCATCTTGAAAAGTGTGACTGTTTTCGAACAGAACTACAGTACTTAGGTCATGTGATAAACAGTCAGGGTGTGTACCCCCTCCAATCTCATTTGCTTGCAATCTGTAACCTGGCAGTCCATTGCAACGTGTCTGAACTCCAGTCAGTACTACGCATAATGACATACTAAATTTGGTTCATAACAAATGCCGCTCGTATCAAAGCTTCATTGCATCACAAAAATGTACCTTTTGTGTGGACTAAAAACTGTCACAATGCATTTCAGAAACTAAAAAATGCTTCACTTGACCTGCCAGGCCAGTAGTTTTGCAAGTTGACGCTTCTTCCTACGGAGATGTCACAGTGCTTTTGCATAGAATTAGGGCACAAGACAGACTTATTGAAGGTGTTAACTCGAACCCAATGTGATTATTCACAAATTGAGAAAGAAGCTGTGTATGGTGCGTCAAAATTCTGTCACTATTTGTATGGTTGCAAGTTCTATTTATTGACAGATTGTAAGCCTTTGCAGTCCTTGGCCCATCCAGTAAAACTTGTTCCAACACGCACTACTCAAAAATTGTGACGCAGTAATAGTATGAAATTGTGTACAGACCTACAGCAAAGCATGGCAATGTAGACACCCTATCTTGTCTTCTGATTGGCCCTGAGTCTGATTTTGATGCATCTGCTACATGTTGTTGTCAAATTGATGTGCAGGACTCTGAATTGCTGGAATCTTTTTCCCTTGCACGACAGAAAAATACCACAGACCATAGAACAGACCCAGATCTCAAGATTTTGTTGCATTATATTCACACGTCATGGCCTCATTCACTGAACAGTATCCAGAACTCAGTTGTGAACCGATACTTTGCTCGTAGGCATAGCCTTTCAGTACAACAAGGTGTGATTCTAGTTCAAAATGACAGTGTACAATCGCATGTGCTTATTCCCAAAGTGTTTCAAAAGGACGTTTTGCAATTGTTCCACCAAGGACATTGGAGAATTGTTCGCACTGAACAGTTAGCACGCTGGCACTGTGCTTGGCAGGGCATGGACGACCTCATTGAACAGATGATGCGACAGTGTTGCATTACAGCTTACATTTTATGTTTGAATGAAGTAATGTCTGTCTGTTATGGTTTTGACAGATGTTGAAGGCAATGTATGTTCGAATGGCAAAAGACATTTTATATGTGATAGAATTACACTTTATCAAGTTTCAGATCTTTTACTTTTCTTGCACTGTAAAACCCCGTGCCTTTCCAAATTTCATGATTATAGCTCAACAGGACATATCCTATAGATTCTGAAGAGTGAGTTTTCAAGTATCAATATATGTGACATAAATGGCCAACCTCTTTGATTGCACTGATTCAGAAGCTTAAAACCTTCAGATGTCCAACAGACCATGACCTCAGTGTGCTGACATCAGCACAACATGGAGCAAAGAGGTTGTGAGAAGATCAGTACAGGCCAATGACAGACTCGTAGGAAACGTGCCATCAACGCCCCTTGGCCCCCTCTATTTAGATCACCACCACACACCGGAGGGCCAGTCTGCTGCATACAGTGAGTTCCAGTGTGTCGCAGCCGAGTAGGAGTCGCAGTAGCAGTTAGCTCTGTCACTAGCTCAGAATCAGGCAGTACATAGCGACCAGAATAGAGTACAAAGTAGACTTGTACTTCACCAGCAGTGAGGCTAATGTGGACTACTGCAGAGAGCTTGTACCATAACGACTATCTTGAGTGACGTTGATTTCTTATTCTTATGAATACAGAACACAGTTAACATACAAGCGCAGTTTCTGTTATAGAAAGAGGATACAAGCCACCAATCAACATCCGTTCCTAGCTTCCACTGGTACAAGCTTAGTGGAGACAATGAGAGAATGTGAGATAAATCTGAACTTAATATGTCTATGCTTTCCTCAAAAAAAGGGTCCTGAACAGTCAGTCAGACAGACAACATAGCTAGTCTATAAGGGTTCCATTTTTACAGATTGAGGCCCAGAGCTCTAAAACTGAGCATGACGATGATTTTTAAATTATATAACTACACTTCTGGGTAGTAATTATCTTTGGGAGGTGAAATATTTAGTACTGCTGATAGATATGTACAAAAGTAAAAATGCTTTTGGAACTGCTAGTTCCTTCATCAGAGAGGAGAGGGGCAACACAATGGGTTAAAAAGGGATCCTTAATCTTTGCCGACTATCGCCCTACAAGTGTGCCCCTCTCCTTTCATCCTGCCCTCCCTTTTTAACCTTTCACAACCTATGCCTCTCTTCTTCCTGAGAATGGAACTAACAGTTCCAGAGCTATGATAATGTTGTGCACATTTACTTCTGTATGTGCCTCTCAGCAGTACTAAATATTTTGCCTCTCAAAGATAATTAATTGCTAAAATCTCTGTCTCATAATATAATAGTTTTCAAAATTGAATTTTTGTTTTGATATGCTTGTGTATTCCACTATTCCATTACAATCCTTTTTTACAATGAATGCTTACTTTCAACACTCTGCTGTTCATCGTGCTCTTACTTGCAGTGTCAATATGTAATCCCCTGGAAATAGAAAGGGCTCCACTTTAAGGGTATGACACTATTTACAGGCGAATAACTGCACAAGGAAGGGAGAAAAAAAATTGGTCTCAATATTTCAGATGACAGTTTGTAACTGGGATTTATTAGGGAAATAGATCATTCTTTGATGACATAAGCCAGAGCTAATTAAATTGCACAAAAAAGCTTATCATCATCAATATGAAAAGCTAACATGCCCCACTAAAAGAATCTGCCTATTAATGAGCAAAAAATAAATGCCACAACTGCAGAAAGAGTAAGGTAGACAGTGGCTGTTATCACTGGCTAGACAGTTTGGAAGACTGGTATGCCTGATGTAAAAGTGATAGCCTTTTAATTATTTTATTTGGTGCTTTTCTGTTATTTTTATTTTATTTTAGATCAAAGTGTCAGAGTCGCACAAAATCTGAGTAACTGTATTACCTTCTCCCCAATCGTGTTTCACTTCTGGAGTCTTCTTCTGTAAAGCTTCTGCTCATCTCTGGGGTGATTCTCACATTTCTAACAATTTCAGATGACATTGTTTTGTTTTCTTGGTAATTTAGTTCATCTTTTATTAGTGGTGTGTGGTTAGGGCTGACATCTGATGGAAACGTGTGTGAACTGAAAAGCAATTCAACAATGAAACCATAATAATATTATACCAGCACACTTAGTACTCAATGATGTTATACGAAGGAAAATTAGAAAGTAATGCACAATAATTTTATTACCAAAAAGTTCAATAGGTAAAAAAAAGAACTTACATCTTTTAGCTATTTTTCTACAAAGGCACCAACATTTTCAACAAATTTTTCCCATCATAGTACCAGTTTCAAGGTGCCCTGTTTGTAGAAGTCCACTGACTGGAGTAAAGCCATCTGTGGATTGCATGTTTCACTTCCGCATCTGCCGCAAAGCATTGCTGAGCCAGAAATTTTTTCATGGGACCAAACAGATGAAAGTCCGATGGTGCAAGGTCCAGACTATGTGGTGGATGCTGGACCATCCCCCACCCAAATTTATTAATTAATACTGCAGTGTTGGTCACAAAGGTCATGACACCAACTTAACTAAATTTTTAAATAAGGGCAGCATTCACAGTGATCCCATGTTCACCAAAGTCCACCAATAGTATACAATGCGTATCCCAGAACCCTTCCACAAGTACTTTTCTAGCAGACTGAGTCACTCTAAGACAAAATTTTAGTGAATTTTTTTTTATATAGATTGCTTAACATACAGAAGATCATTGCCTTCGCCGAAAAAAGACAATTCCCCTTTCACACGCACACGACCACAGTCTCTAGCTGCTGAAGCTAAACAGCAAGCAGCAGCACACGATGGGAGAGGCAACTGGGTGGTGGGTGTAAGGAGGAGGCAGGGAGGGAAGGGCAAGGATAGCACAGTAGAGGTGGCGGATGGTAAAGTGCTGCTTGTAGGGCGTATAGAGGGATGTGGTGACGAGAGGGTAGCGCAGCTAGGTGCGGTCAGGATGTTAACGGAGGGTGGAGGGGAGAGGAGACGGCAGTAAAATGAACCCACCTGTTCCTGAATAACAAAGCTATCTGTTTTATGAATATTTTTCTACTTAAAGCTCCCACTTTTGTCACATCTAGTATTAGATTGACAGTATTCAATATTAACATGTGTCATTTTTGTCTCCTCAACTGGAATCATGACCAGTATCAGTGGCTACTGCCAATTTTTATATATTTCATCCCATAAGTCCATTGACTCCACTACTTCCTTAAACAGTTATGTAATTCTGCTTCAACTTGCTTTTTGATCTTCCATTTCGTTACATTCTTATTAAACTCACCAAAAGTAGTTGACTGTAGTTCTAACCTGTCATCAGAAACTGGAGAGACAAGAGGTGTTGTCGATCCAGGTCGAAAGAAAGTGTCGAGACCTTCAGAAAGACCCAAACCGTCGACATCTGTTAACTCTGAAGGACGTAGAACCGGCCTCGTTGGAGCGCGTGTTTTTGCACGACGTGGGCGTCCCTTCACGAGATGTCTTAGCCGTAATGGGCCACAGTCGGGTGATTCTGCAATACGGAATTAAAACACAATGTTTCGAGACCTCAAGAACATCTGGTACTCATCAAGTTGCACATATGCAATGAACTTAGACTAAATCCTAAATGATAATGCTTCTTTGTCAAGAAATGCTGAGCTTAAGCAAGCAAAATAGCAAGAAACAACAGGCATACGCAATAGTATTTGACCAATATATCAAAAGGCATACAATATGGCAAGCTGCAACCGCAAACAGTATTATCACCTTGGTTTACCAACTGGAACAGGAACAGACAATTTATTATGTGCATGATAGAACAGAGGGAATGGAAATTGTTTGATGGAGCTTCACGATAAAGGATGACAGCCAAAACAGTTGCAGGATATAAATTTATTAAAATTATTAAAATTCTTGACCAAGGTTTCGGTATATCTTCATCGTAAGTAATAAATCTAAAATTACGTAATGCAATGGAGATTAATATAACAGTTGTGCCAAAGGCGTCATTAATAATTAAGACATCTTCTCCATCTGTACGACATGACTATAGGCACAGGGTCAGTGCGAACAGTTTAGCAGCAGTATGATAGCTCATAGGCAAAGTACTGGTGCTTAACGACGCCTTTGGCACAACTGTTATATTAATCTCCATTGCATGATGTAATTTTAGATTTATTACTTCTGATGAAGGTATATTTATATATATACCGAAAACTTGGTAAAGAATTTTAATAAATTTTTATCCTGAAACCGTTTTGGCTGTCATCCTTTATAGTGAAGAATTTCAACAGTTGCTGTTTCAGCCGTGTTTAAAATCTTGTTTGATGGGTATGCGGGAACAATAGGTTGACATCAGGGTAGTTGCGGAAGCAGAGGAAGTGCTGTAAAGGTTGTAAAACAGCCACTGAAATCAAGTGTGTTCTATTCAGCTGCATGTTGTGCCACAGTTTGGTGGCAGCCGTTCATCCTTGTGGACAACTGGTTGGAACTCCCATCAATATAAAAAGCTGCAGCAGAGCTGATATATGGCGTGACTGTTTTTACAGATAGCTCAGCCTTTGATAGGGTAGGATAAGCCTGTGACAGGACTGGAATAGAAAGTGCTGGGTGGGTGGATTAAGCAGGTCTTGCACCCTGGCCTGCCACTGGGATACGACACTTGTGGCAATAGGGTGGGATTGAGAGTGGCATAGAAATGGACTAGGATGTCGAAGAGGTTTGGTGGGCCATGGAACACCACTTGAGGAGGAGTCGAAAGGACCATACCAAGCCATGATATGTACCAGTCCGGTGGTGTTAGATGGCTCCTTTGTAACTCATTCTTGGGATTCACTGGAGGATTGCTGTGTGTGTGTGTGTGTGTGTGTGTGTGTGTGTGTGTGTGTGTGTGTGTGTGCCCCCCCCTCCCCACGTTTTTTTTATACAGAACTTGAGTGGAGTAAGAAATGGCTTTTGCCTGCTATCCCGCATGTTGCGCTGTGTACCAAGCACACTTGATTGAATTTGTAAAATGTTGTGATGAAAACTGAAAATCAGAAATGTTTGAAGTTTAACATAGTGATAAACCTCGAATAACAGAGAGCTATCAGAAATTATATTGTCCATCAATTTTCTGAACAATGCTTTAAGCTATTGAACTCCTTCTTCTTCTTCTTCTTCTTCTTATCGGGAGGCTGTATCACACAATTAGTTCTGGGTGGAACCCAAATTATATTTACAGTCTTTTCATCATAGTCCTTCATATGTAACAGTGAAAATTATTCTCTCCCATTTTTCCAAAATTTGCTACATAGATCACAAGAGTTTTGCAAGTAAAGTCTGCATTTTTCCAGCCACTTGGCAATCTAAGAAACTGGAATGGGGTGCGAAAATAGGAGAGAATAAATTATGTAAAACTATGACAGTTTCCTGAAACAATAAAGTAATGCCACGTAACAGCTTACTTCAATTTAGTTCACCTGCTCACCTCTTTCTGAGCAGGGCAGTGGTGGAAGCAAATCTGGAATGTCATCAGCTGAAAGACCCTCTATACTGTCTACAACAGATTTTGGTCTCAGTTTACGACCATGGAGACTTTTTCGTTTTGTAGAGAGATGTGGAGTGGCCTGTAAAACACAAAATTAAATTCAGATAGTATTTCTATATCATCTCTATGGTACACATCAAATTGTCTGGATTTGACATGCTGTTATAATGACAAAATGACAGTATCGACAGTATGAATACTGACACCAATGTATTGATAGATTAAACAATGGTAAATCCAGGATGGATTAACAAGAATATGAATTAGGATTGGCTACTCATTACACAGATGAGGCATTGAGAGGCAGAGAGGCACATTTAAAAGTAGGCTAAGCTATTGTACATAGTTTTTCCTTCACACACACACACACACACACACACACACACACACACACACACACACACAGAGCCACTGTCATCTAAAGGCACCGAGGTCCTCAGTGGTCCCGGACAACAGTGGCAAAGTGTGTGCAAGGTGCTTTTCTAAACCTTAAGAAGGGCTGTGTCTGATCATTTATTTTCATGTGTACTTTTAAATGTTCCTGCCTGCTGCTGAATGCCTCCTCTATATGCGAGTAGGAACCTAGCTAATTTGTATTGTTGCTATACTGATATATTCAATTCAATTCAGTACCACCTAATTCATTATTTGATCCACCCACCCAATCTATATTGCCACATTTTGAAAGCTACTATTTTCTTCATGTCTGAATTTTGTACTGTCCATGTTTCACTTTTGTTTCACTGCATTCCACACAAATACTTACCATAAATCAGAGTTACTTGGACCGAAAATGTTAAATTGATTTAAGCCACTCCTGCAGGGCCGGCGATAGCCCAAGTGCCACCCTGGGCGAGCTGCTAAATTGCCCCCCCCCCCCCCCCCCCAATTTATTTTTTTACAAAATATTTGTGGAATATTATTTAAACAAATCTGTAGGAAATGTCAGCAATCAATCACAACTTTTGTTTTTACTTTTCAGATCTACCTACGTTTCAGCCACTGAGTGGCCAATCTCTAAGCTTTTAATATGTGCTTACATCGAAACCATCATGTTGACAGTTACGTTCAGCATGACAGTATAGACATGAACACAACTCAAAGCATTGAGAATAGTGCCCAGAATCTACATAGATCTGGAAAATGAAAACAAAAATTGCGACTGATTGGTGACATTCTCTACAGATTTGTACAAAACAGTCGCGGGGCACCAGCTCAAAAATGGAGTCAAACCTGATTGAAGAAATCTAACTAATTTTAATAAGCCACGTGAATTTACAAAAATGATCAAATGTGTGTGAAATCTTTGGGACTTAACAGCTCAGGTCGTCAGACCATAACCTTACACACTACTTAAATTATCCTAAGGACAAACACACACAGCCATGCCTGAGGGAGGACTCGAACCTCTGCTGGGATCAGCCGCACATTCCATGACTGCAGTGCCTTAGACTGCTCGGCTAATCCTGCGCAGCATTAACTTACAATTAACGTAAATAAACATTTTTCAGTGGTTGTGAACAGATAATGTATTCAACAGAAAACAATATATATTTACAATTTAATGATAATTTGGTTTGAACAATAATATTTACAATAACTATTTAATGTAGAACAAAATAAGAAACAACACAGTAAATAACAAAGACACTGATCATAATACAAAAATTTTAAAAAATACTAGACAAGTCCAACCTTCCTGGCTTTTACTTGTGCAAACTCTTTCACACAATCCGTGTAATTTCAGTCCTCTGCAAGCTCATGCTCAATCGATATTGTTGCAAGATCATTCAAACGAGTTTGGCTCATTGTTGATCGGAGGTATGTCTTTATCAATTTCAGTTTTGAGAATCCCCTCTCTCAACTTGGAACTGTCACTGGGAGCATTAGGAGAAATCTCAGAGCAATGTTAACATTAGGGCAAAAATTATGTCTTCCTATATACTTCAGAGTCTCTTTTGGATTTACTCCAGGTTTCAACAATGTTGAAAGCACTTTTAGTTCTTCCCTCAACTCCAGTGCATCAATGTCGCTTGACTCATGATCTTGCAAAATCGCTGCGAGGTTTCTACACTTTGTGTTCAGGCTGTGAGGAGGTGCATGCTTCAGCTCGTCGATGTTATAGAGAAAATCAAAATAGTCACAATGAGATTTCAGTTGATTGAATCTTTCATTCAAAGATGTGGTTACTATATCTAAAAGTTAATAGTAGAATTCAATCTTGTAATGTTTTGTTGGGTCATCTATTGTCTCATCCCTTCCTTCATAGGTAAAGTATATTGGCTTCTTACTTCGTCACCGCGAAACACTTATCCGTGGTAACGTTAGATCTTCTAGCTCTAATTCTGTAGCCAATTCTTTGGAATCTGCCAAGAAAGACACAAACTTTTCTTCTCTTCTGCAGATCTCAAAATATGCTTTCGTTTTTTCAAGCATTTCCACGGCCTCAGAAACATTTATGTCAGTGGCCTGGAGGGTCTTATTGACTACACTGATGTGAAGCAGAATGTCGTACAAGATTACCAGAGAAGTGAGAAAGGTGTAATTTTATTATTTGATTCGCAAGTGACGTTGCTTCGTGAGTGGCCATGCCATCAAATTCTTCTGATATCTGAACTAGTGCATCATAAACGTCTCCAATTTGAAACTTCATTGGAGTAAGTGCAGCGATGCAACTTTTCCACCTAGTATCACTCAGTGGTTTCAGCGATAGGTAAAGCAGATACTTCTTCAAGACATCCCAACGTCAAACAGAGAATGAGAAGAAGTCATACAAGATTTTCACTGTCTAAAACACAGAAACAGCATATTTAGACGACAAAGCAGCAACGTATACAATAAGATTCAATGAGTGACTGCTACACGGTAAATAAAATGCTCTCTTATTCATGTCTGAAATTCTTTTCTGGAGACCAGACTTCTTTCCTTTCATGTTTGCTCCATTGTCATATCCTTGCCCTCTCATATCCACACAATAGGATTTTTTTTTATCTTCTAAAAACTTGAGTAGACCTGTGTCAAAATGGAGCTTGAAGTGTAAGGCACTGGAAGAAATCCCAGGAAATGCTCCCGAATTCGGACATCGTATACCCCGTCGAGTCTTGTCTCCTGGACGAAACGTACCTCAACTTTTGAAATATGTGGTGTGCAATCCAGAATTATACTGTAATACTTAGCAGAATTCATCATTAATAGAATGTTGTTGGCTATAGATGATCCAATAACATGAATTATTTCATTCTGTGTTTCTTTTCCAAGATAATGACGACCCTTGTTCTCACCTTGCTTTGTTCTGTACAGGTGCTCCATCACATCTTTCCGAAGAATTCAAGAAGTTTCCACTGTCAGGCTGAAAGAGTGTATCTCAAAGGCAGACAATGCCGACCCAGGAAATGGATTATTGCTATTAAGCGCTCAAGAACATTTTTCTAATGTTCGCTTTCAGTATTCTGAAGCCTTTGATGATGGGCGTCGACAGTTCGTGACTTTTTTCAGTCCCTCTGAAAACACGATCCACATTTTATGTGAATTCAAATGCTCAGTAGACTTCCCATAACTTTCGAGATGCGAAGCAAGGTGCCGTCAGTCGCTTATATCGTTCTTTGCAATTTTTTTCTGTAGATGACGAAAAAAGTTTGCAACATAAGCAGAACACAGCTTCCTTGTTCTTTGAGTACACCAACCAATGTCTATCTGCTTCTGCTAAATTCTTCAAAGAATAGCTGTAGTGCACAGGGCTGAAACGACGGTTGTCCGCATTTCAGGACATTCTTCAGCTTCCTTAATGCACTCGGGAAGACCTCGCATGACCAAAGTCATTTGAATGCAGTCGTTAATACACTACTGGCCATGAAAATTGCTACACCAAGAAGAAATGCAGACCATAAACGGGTATTCATTGGACAAATATATTATACTAGAACTGACATGTGATTACATTTTGACGCAATTTAGGTACATAGATCCTGAGAAATCAGTACCCAGAACTGGCCGTAATAATGGCCTTGATATGCCTGGGCATTGAGTCAAAAGAGCTTGGATGGCGTGTACAGGTAGAGCTGTCCATGCAGCTGCAACACGATACCACAGTTCATCAGGAGTAGGGAGTGGCGTATTGTGATGATCTAATTGCTCGGCCACCACCGACCAGACGTTTTCAATTGGTAAGAGATCTGGAAAATGTGCTGGCCAGAGAGGGAGTGAGGGAGGGAGGGGGGGGGGGGGGGGAGAGAGAGAGAGAGAGAGAGAGAGAGAGAGAGAGAGAGAGAGAGAGAGAAAAACACACACACACACACACACACACACACACACACACACACACACACACAAATGACCGCCAACTCCAGCATCACGGTCAAAATGCAAATATCGTGTGGCATGCAAGCAGCAGTCTGAAGGGAGTGGGGAGGGGAAGGGATAGTATTATACGGACAGGGAGAGAGATGAACGTTGTTTGGTGGAGTGTGCAGTGACTAGACTGCCAACAGGCACAGTGTCAGGAGGTCGTCGGGCAGGTATATGGGGGGAAAGAAAGGAACAAAAAAGGAAAGGAGTAGCTAAAGACAGGCGGGGGTGCTGGCAGAGGGATGCAAATAAACAGTGTGAGAGACAAGAATGGAGCGGAGATGATAGGACAGAGGGGGTGGAAAGTGTTGGGTGGATGGTGTGAGAACAGTGTATTACTGTAGCTTGAGGCCAGGATAAATACAGGAACATGGAATATGTTGTAAACGTAACTCCCAATGTGCGCAGTTCAGAAAAGCTGGTGGTGGAGGGTGGTGGTGGGGGATCCGGATAGCACAGGTTGTAACACAGCCATTGAAAACAAGCCAGTTACATTCAGCTGCATGTTGTGCTACACGGTGTCTTACTTTGCCCTTGGTTTTAGTTTGGCACTGACCTTTCATTCTGGTGGACAGCTGGTTGTTAGTTGCACCAACTGTGCACCACTGCACAGCTTTCGACATTCGTGTGGCTACCAATCTGTTCTGCACCAGGATGAATGGCCATCATTAAACTGTGGCGAAGATCATAGTACCCCACCCTGTGGCGCAACATGCACTTGAACATAACACACTTTATTTCACTGGCTGCTTCCCTCCACCACCAGCTTTTCTGAACAGCGCACATGGGAGTTGTGCTTATAACATGTTCTCCACTATTGTAATTATCCTGGCCTCAACCTGCAGTAGTACACTGTCCCCACACTCTCCACCCAACAGTTTCCACAACCCGTGTCCTATCGCCTCCTCCTCATTCTTGTTTTGTGCTCCTTTTTTCCCCACCTCCCTGCCCCACAACCTCCTAACACTACACCTGTTGGCAGTCTCGTGCCTGCACACTCCACTAGACACAGTTCGTCTCTCTCCCCACCTGTGCACTACTATCCCTTCCCTTTGCCCTTGCCCTTTCCCATCCTCTTCCAGTTTGCTGCTCACCTTCCATATGATGTTGTATTCCAACCCGAGATGCTGGAGGTAGTAGCTCTATGTGCATGAGAGTGCTTTATTGTTTGTGTTTGTGTGTGTGTGTGTGTGTGTGTGTGTGTGTGTGTGTGTGTGTGTGTGTGTGTGTGTGTGTGTGTTTACTGATGAAGGCTGCAGCCAAAAGCTATATGTGACTGTCATTTAATCATGCCTGTCTGCAACTTGATGTGTCTCTTTTACAGTAAGTAGCAATCTATCTTTTCCTTCATTGTTGTATACATTCATATGTATGCCATGAACAGCCACAATACTGTCTTTTTTTCCTTCAAAAGTCTTTGCATTTCTGTGTTAGGTTTCAGAAATATGAGGAGTTGTTTCGAATTGCTGTTAGGTGTGATTTCTGACAAATGTTTGTTTACATTCGCTTACAACCTCATGTCTCAAGGTTTCTGAGATTGCGGCAGTAACGAGTCAGCAGAGGTAACATTCTTTTTATAATGACTAAATCTAACATATTTAGCAATATTCCATTAGTGTTCCATATTTAAGGTTTTTTTTGTTACTTTAGACATTATTTTACCAAGAGTGGACTCTGTGAAAGCTGTCGTAGGAAATTGGGTAGTGGGATACATTGTGGAAACAGTAGCAAATAATTTCAATGCAGGCAATATAGTGAGAGAGACTCTGTGGAGCTCATTGAGCAACCTTCCTGGAACTGCATAATTTGCAGCAAGGAGAGAGCTGACGAGGATGAGGGAAGACGGCAGTGAGGGAGGTAGTTGGGAACTGGCAGCCAGTAGGAGGGCTAGCAGGAGGAGGACGCGACCTAATAGTTTAGTTGTCTCTACCAGCCAGCCAGAGGTTAGTGGAGAGGAGCATCTAGATGACGTACAAGTAGGATATGTGCAGTAGACCCTGCCTGCGATCACGAAGGTTAGGAATAACATTAACATGAGGGCGAAGAGAGTACAGCTGATAGGTAGCAGTAGTGGCAGAGGTGTAGGACCTCTGTTACAGGAGAAGTTAGGGGAGGAGCATCACATTGTCAGCAAGTGAAAGTCAATTGCCGGGTCGGATCAGGTGACTGAGTGTTTACAAGGATTTCATGAAACAGGATCAGTTAGTGATAGTGGGTGGGGCAGGGAACAACCTGGACAGGGACAAGGCATACAATATAGGTGGTGACCTGACTAAGATAGTTTGCCCAACTGGTGGCACCAGCATGAGCTTGGTTAAGGCTGTTCCAACGGCACCATGGGCCTCGTCTCGGCAATGCAAGATATGTCAATGCAGAGCTGGAGATGGTATCCATGACCGATGGCACGGCACACATTGTGGTGATGCCAGTTGGTATTATCGGGAGCTACACTAGGCTTGGTCTGCACCTCAACATGTCTGGGACAGTGACGATGATGATGGAGTTGATTGGTTAGTATCTAGTGGGTGGGTGTGGGGCCACACATGGTCAAATATCTGTTGTTATGGGTAGAAGAAGTATGCTTTTTTTTTCTTTTCAGGATACATCATGACAACAGGCTTCCCTCTCTTACAAGGATCTCAACCAGCTCTGAGACGTCTGGAAGATGTATGGAGGACAAATTATGTGCCACCCTAGAGTGTACAAAAACCATAGAAATTTGCCCAGAATGTTCTATTATCCATCAAAATGTGCAGTCCATAAAGAACAAACTACAATGGTTTGAAGTTGAATTATAGTCATTGAGCAACAAGGTAGTATGCATTACAGAGCACTGGTAAAGAAATGGCAAATTGCAACATATAGTGTTATCATCATTTGAATGTGCAAGTTGCTGCTGCAGGTCTGCCCCAAAGGGTGGGGGTTAGGTTTCTGTATAAGGTGTGGCACTTACTTTAAAGCTAGAGAAGATGTGATCATAATTAGTGTAGATGAACATTTAGTATTCTAGCCACTAAAGTAACGAAGCTAGAACCTATAACCAGCTGATTACTCTGTGTTTGGTAATAGACACTTTCTTCAACAAATTAACTGGAGTCCTGGAAATGGTCTCAGCCCCCAAAACTAGCATAGTAACATGTGGAGACATGAATTGTTGAGAGTAAAATTAGTAATATCTCCTAAAACATTTTGAGTGCTTTTGATGTGGCAGAAACGGTAAATACTGCTACGATGGTTTCAGAAAGTTCAGATTCAGTTTAACACAATGTACTTACAAACACTGATAGGGAAAATTGTGAAGTATTTATTACAGATCTTGGTATTTTGGAACATTTGTGTAAGATAAAGTTAAAGTGAGGCTCTGTGAAACCTGAAAAAGCTGCAGGCCTATCAAAAGAATTTCTCAGATCAAAAAGATACATACTTTTTCTGGGGCATTGGCATATGAAACATGGGAAAGTATATGGCAAGCAATGCAGATGCCAAGTTATCTTGATTTTGCATATTATTTAAATTATTTTTTGAGATGATATTTCCAAAAATAGCCACATCTATTGCTATAGGTAAGAAAAATTGATAGATAACTGCAACTCCTAGAAAGTTCTCACAGACAGTTAAATTTCTAAGTTCCTTGCGAAAGTGTTGCACTAATCCACAGTTACACCACTACAATCAAAGATATAAAAAAGTACACCGGAAGGCATTGCTTTTGACAAAAAATTCATTCAATGAATAATTAATATATAATGCAAATAATAAAAGCTAACTGGTGTGGGAGATTACAAAACAACAGACTGGAAAATGCAGACACAGGAGTAATAATACACAAATCAAAAGGTGGAGATAACATTTTAAAAATTTCTCAGGAACTAGCATATTCTATAACAGATTATTTCTCTGGTATTGCGGAGAAGCTGCAACAAAATCTTCCTGACTCGCATGTAGCATCCACAATGACTTATATAGCAAACACATTGATGATATTCTCACGGCAGAGCTTCAAGTTAGAAAGCCCAACAATTAAAAATAGGAAGTCAGCAGGCATAGATGAGGTTCACATCTCTGTTCTGAAGGCATGCATAAATAGCATACAGTCCCCATTAACAAAACAAAATAAATTAGTCTTTCAATTGACATGTTTTCCCAGAATATCTTAAGCATGACCAAGTGGTGCCCTTGCTAAAACAGGTAATGTGGAAAGTATTGAAAACTACAGGTCAATTTCAATGCTGTCTTCATTCTTGAAAATAATTGAAGCAATCATGAAAGAGAGACTGACAAGTAACATGAGTAATTACAATATCTTTAACAAAGCACAGTTTGGTTTCAGAAGTGGAGGAAGTACAATATCAGCCACTGCCGAGTCCACAAAAGTGCTAGTTGGTGCTCTTCATAGCTACGATAGTTCTACAGGCCTTTTTTAGTCTCATTCAAGGCTTCTGGCACGGCTGCCAATAAAATACTACTGAGAAAACTAGAATCATTAGGTATGAGAGAAAAGCAAATGATTGCTTTTAATCTTTCTTCAAAAACACCTTCCTAAAGGTGGAGATAGTTCGCATTACTGTTGATGCTAAAATTTTAATAAAAAATTGTCGAACAAGAAATATATAAACATAGTTGTACCTCAGGGTAATGTAGTTGATCGAATTCCATTCTTCATATCTACCAATGACTTTCCTGACTGTGTAAAATATGGAGAAAAAGTTCTCTTTGCCAATGGCAACAATATCACAATCCCTGAGATGATGTCAGAACTTTTATTAGAGAAAGGAAGTGAAACCCTCAAGGATGTTTAATATTGGGCAGTATGTGATAAATTAACATTGAACACAAAAAAGTACAGAATGCATTTCAGCATAAAAGGAGAAAGCAACTCTTGTCACTTTAAGCACATATTATATCTCTATAGACTGTGCAACAAACACCAAGTTTTTAGGGATGAACAACGATTGTCAACTAACATGAAACGCACATACAAAGATACTGGCAAAAAGAATGTCATCAGCATGCTATGCTCTCACTGTGTTAGAAGAAGTTTGTTACACACAGTGTTCTGTGGTGACATACTGTGTCTGCAAAAGCTCAATTCTTAGCTAGGGCCTTCTTTTCTGGGAACTGAAAGCACAAAATATGGACACAGTTTTTAAATTGCATAAAAAGATCATAAAAATAATAATAGGAAGCAGTAGTCGGGCTCATAGTAAAAAGTGATTCAAAAAATTAGGCATCCTTTCTGCACTAAGTGAGTACATATATCAATCCATTGTGCTTATCAGGGAAAAATATTACTAAATACTGCACTAACAGTTCTATTTGTAATCAGGGCACAAGACCTTATTTGGATAACATATACCAAGTAAAAATAAAACATGGAAAACAGAATTTTATATCAGGGGATAAAATTGCCAAAGCAAGTGAAAAAGATTACTAAAACATGTTTGTTTAAAAAAAGGCAGCTAAAACGTTCTTCACAAGTAATGCATATTACAAAATTAAAGGTCACCGAGCGGACTCAGAGTTGTGGACAGTAATGAAAGGGGATACCACAGCACCTTGCCACATTTCGGTACATGGTTATCGTTTAGTGTTTCCACAAGGATTGTGTGTCAAGATTGTAATGTCCATTAGCTTAGTTTTTCAGGTGGACACTTGCGGGTGTAGTCAGGAAGTGACGCAAGGGGGCAAAGCAGCATCTTCCCAGCCCAGGAGTCATCAGTGTTTGAATAATTAAAAACACCGTTATCTGTCATTTAAAAGTGTACATGGAGAAAGTGAGTCTCTGATCACAGAAAGTGTAAACTAGAGAAAACATTGCATTGCTTCAATTGATACAGGGCTGAGAGCTTAGATATAGGGATGGCTGAGACACATCAGTTGCTGCTGAAGACAGCCTTGTTCCAAGAGAAGTATGAAGTAGTAAAATTGATATTTCTGAATATTCCACATTCCAGGACATTGTTGTGATGAAGATGTGATTACGTCCACACAGAAGATTGAAGCAAGTGAAATGCTTATGAAGGAATACAGGTAGGAGTTAGCAGTGACAGTGAGGAAGAGGAAGAAGAAGAAGAAGAAGAAGAAGAAGAAGAAGAAAAGAAGGAAAGGCACTGTGTCAAGATTCACTGCTGCTGTGCAAAAAATTGATATTGTCAGCAATTTCTTTTCCTCTTTTAATGTAGATGACTGAATTCTAACTTATATCAAATAGCTGGAGAGAAACATCTTTCACTGCATGATGTTGAAAGGACAAAATATAAAGAAATCTTGATTTTAAAAAATAACAACAGATGTGTTCTGTGAAAAGAGTAATAACTGCATATTTACTGCATTTAAATTTGTAGCACAGGGTAATTAAATAGCACTTACATCATCTAAACAAGCTTTAATTATGATTCAGCATCACTCCTTCCAAGTACTCTGCATAGCTCCCATTTCAAGAAAACCCTTATTTAAGGGGAAAGACATTGGGTCCCAAGAGATTTGTTACAAAGGGGGTTTTACTGCATGTATGCTGTGTCTTACTGGCAATGTATTACCTTGAAAAATCCTGTAACATTGTGAGATGATCCTTAGATGTATAAGAAAAATAAATAAACAGTATCCTGTCATATACATCTCATCAATCCAGTGACTGCCATGATAAAACTCAATCCCTGTGGCATCAAATATACAAACACTGCCTTAATACAACGTCCACTTTACAGATGGCCCCACTGTTGTTATGTTTCAATATTGTCATTGCTGTGGTAAGGGAAAGGCAGAGTGCCATGTCACAGGTGTGTGCGCATGTTGGGTTATGACCTTGGCTGTTGTTGGACTAGTCTAGTGTGTTTGTACAGTTGTTGACATGCAGGCAAACAAATAAGAGCAGAGAGGTATGGTTCATTTTCTATTGTCTGGCATTGCTGGAGCACCCAAAATTCATCATCACATGTCAGCTGTGGAATGTGAACCCTACACGTCCCTGAAATGTGTGTACGAGTAGCAGAGGAGATTCCGGGAACAGAGCACTCAGTGATATAGTGATTTAGAAACTATTGTTACAATACTGGGAGCTTTTCACTTTCCTCATTTTTTTTTAGTTACTGTAATAATATACATGTATAATTCAAAGTAAATTACAATTACTGATTTAAATAATCATTATGTGATGATAAAAAGATTTGTGATTTTTAATCTTTTTACAGATCCGAATTTGCAAAATGAATGGTATTTACTTTTTAAAAAAATCCTAATACATGCAACAAAATTCTGAAGCCTATACCATTACACATAGAAGATAGTGTCGTCACCAAAGTAAGAGCTAAATTACTGAACACTAAGACTACATGCCAAATCAGGAACTCAGCATGAACATCTACTTTTTTGTGGAGAGTACACTGCTTCCCTTCTGTGCATTTCTAAAATACCACCAGGAGTTAATCAACTTGCTGCTAGTGCCTCTCCATTACACACTTTCAAAAAGGTTTCAATTACATGCTACATTTGGTTTCAAGGCATCAAATATGTTTATCACAGCATGCACTCCATTAAGGAGTAAAAATACATAAGCTCAGGTAAGCTTTTGTATTCTTTATTTTGTGGGTTGTATATTGAGCTTTTCACTATTTTTTGTCTTTTCCTTATCTAACCGAGACATTGTCTCATATGTCCCCCTAAAGAAACATTACTTAATTACAAAAAATTAACAATAAACAATGCTAAACCTCTTTTCCAAATGTTTACACAGTTCATGTAATGGTGCAAATTTTTAAGAATGCAAGTACTTGTGAATGCAAGACAATTTTTTTCCATTTACTGAATGAACATGCCAACACAGTGTCTACTAACAATTTATAGATTTTATGTGCTAGACAAATAAGGCAACACAGAAAAGACACAACTTACACGCTAACATACTGTGCTGTGAACAGAATGTGCATTCAGAAAGTTCAAATCAATGAAGATGCTATACATTATGTCTCTGTAAAGGTAGCTACAGAAAAATTATTCAGCTCTTTTTAATATATGACGCATGTCAAAAGAACCAAAGAGGTTTTGTGATTATGAAACAACATGAGAGGAAATGTAATACTTGACAAAAGTTTACAATAGTCATGCTCATCCATATATTCATGCGTGTTATCAATTGTTAAGAGATCAAATGAGTTATATACAATTTATTCCATAGCTCATACTTACGAGGTTTAAATACTCCAATTTCTGATAGAATGGTTCAGTTTAAAGTGGGAAAAATATAAAAACGTTTATTAGTGCCCAATCAACATACAGTATATTACATCAAATTTAATACATATAGTGACACATAGTTAAAAGTTGTGAGCTTCCTCAGTTTTGGAAAAATCTTGGAAACTGAGAAATCATCAAATTTCACATTTAAGGATTATGGGAAAAACTTAGCATTGTTTTTATTTCAACCATTATGCAAGAATCATGAAACAATAACACTTTATGTTCAACTGTTAGATCAACATATATAGTTCTTGTTCCTTTCATTGGAGCAGAATATATTTGTTTCTCTTTTCATTATTTGGTTTAGAATGCTAACATACCATAGTGAAACACTACAAATTTTATTTAAGTTAAAAAAAATAGGTTGACATACCATTGGTGACTGGTCCGAACGTTGGCTAATGGTGTCAGCTGTGGAGAAGGTGTCACTGGGATCATTGCGTGACGAGCCAGAACTCACACGAGACCTGGTTCTCAATACATCCGGTGTTGAGGAACGCTTTTCATTTGTATCACCAACCTGTGAACAAAACAAAAGCATGTGTCACCAACAAGTATTCATTTACATGTAGCAACCGTACAGAAATTCACAGGTTATTTTTTTCATGATAATAGAAAGTTATGATTTGAATACAAATAACCAAAGGAGTAAAGGTAACATCTCAGTGTGTAGTGTCCAGGCACTGAGTTATTGACAGATACATACATAAGACTAATCTTTCAACGATGTCCTCCAAAGGGCAGGGCAACATCTTTCTACCATCCAGTTACCTCATATTGTCTATCTGCTCTGTCTTTTGTTTCACAGTTATACACCCCACCCCCCTCTCTCTTCTTTCCTCCCTCCCTCACCCTCATTAAAAAGTAGACATAACAGTTCTCCATGCTTCAGCTTCACAAAAAATTTTATCAATGTCCACAGGTAAATGCAACAACACAAAAACACATTTGGCACAGGAAAACAAACTTGTCCCGGATCAGGAGTGGCCAAATACTATGATAATAAAGCCAAATCCAAGCATATGCCATGATTTTCACCTGAACATACATTTTAAAGATTGGATTATAAACAAAATTCAACTCCTAATAACCTTCATGTTTGCAGATGACATGGTGTAATAATTTAGATCTGTGGCCAATTTCGGTTGGCAGCCACAGGACATTCGCACTGTAAGTTACAAGGTAAAGTGCATAAATAATTTAAATAACAACAAAATCTGATATAACATATTTATTAACCTAAACATAATACTAAGTCTGTTTTACTTGTAAAAAGATGGACCCATCCTTAATTTTTTATTTTCTGCATGCACGGGAAGGGAGTTCAAAACTCCAATAAGATTGTTTCAGTGCCTTGTCAAGCATTCCCCTTGTTGCTCTTCAATCAGTATAGGAATAGAGCACTGTAACTACACCAAACCATATGAAATATAAGGTTTAACAAAATATGTTTATCTAAAACTGTTATTCATGAATATGTCAAGATTAATGTAAAAAAAATGTCATTTGCTGCACAATTTGCAAAAAGAAAAGCAAAATTTTCTTGGCTTGGAGAGAAAATACAATCCCTGCACTCAAAGAAATGACTGCTCAACAGAATGATATACAAAACACTTACAAACAATGGAAACAACAGGTTGGAATACCACCAACATCAGGAAAGGGCTAGACTGCTACTCACCATAAAAATGACCTGACGAGCTGCGGACAGGCACAATGAAAAGACTATTACATATTTACACTTCATAGCTTTCAGCCATAGATTTCTTCAGCACGCACACGCGGACGCGTGCGCACACGCACACACACAGATATTCACACAAGTGAGCACACCACATGTACACCTGACTGCTACCACTGGCAGCTCCAACTGGAATGTGTCATATTAATAGCAGTCTGTAGTGGGGCCAGAAGGGAAATGAGTAGCAGGGTATGGGTGGGAGGAGGAAAGAGTGCTGTCTGTTGGGGGTGCACAGGGGGGGGGGGGGGGGAGGAGAGGCAGGGAGTGGGAGAGTGGGAGAGAGGGAGTGGGAGAGAGGGAGGGAGTGGGGGAGTGGGAGAGAGTGAGAGAGTGAGAGGAGAGAAGGGAGGGGAATTGATGGGTTGGTACAATGTCAATGAGAGTGAGGGATTGTGGAACGGAGGAGGTGACAGAACAAAAGAATGGAGAGTTCTGGGTGGAGGGTGAGGGGATAGTAAGTTACCACATGTTGAGGCCGGAATAATTTTGGGAGGGGAGAACATGTTCTAATGATAACTCCTATCTGTGTCTTTCAGAAAAGCTTGTGGCAGAGGAGAGAATATGTCCTAATGGTAGCTCCCATCTGTGCAGTTCAGAATAGATGGTGTTGGAGGGGAGGATCCAGACTGCCTGGGTCATGAAGCAGCCACTGAAATCAGGCCTGTTACATTCAGCTGCATGGTTGTGCCACAGGGTGGAGTACTACATCTACATCTACATCACTACTCTGCAATTCACATTTAAGTGCTTGGCAGAGGGTTCATCGAACCACAATCATACTATCTCTCTACTATTCCACTCCCGAACAGTGAGCGGGAAAAACGAACACCTAAACCTTTCTGTTCGAGCTCTGATTTCTCTTATTTTATTTTGATGATCATTCCTACCTATGTAGGTTGGGCTCAACAAAATATTTTCGCATTCGGAAGAGAAAGTTGGTGACTGAAATTTCGTAAAAAGGTCTCGCCGCGACGAAAAACGTCTATGCTGTAATGACTTCCATCCTAACTCGTGTATCATATCTGCCACACTCTCTCCCCTATAACGTGATAATACAAAACGAGCTGCCCTTTTTTGCACCCTTTCGATGTCCTCTGTCAATCCCACCTGGTAAAGATCCCACACCGCGCAGCAATATTCTAACAGAGGACGAACGAGTGTAGTGTAAGCTGTCTCTTTAGTGGACTTTTTGCATCTTCTAAGTGTCCTGCCAATGAAACGCAACCTTTGGCTCGCCTTCCCAACAATATTATCTATGTGGTCTTTCCAACTGAAGTTGTTCGTAATTTTAACACCCAGGTACTTAGCTGAATTGACAGCCTTGAGAATTGTACTATTTATCGAGTAATCGAATTCCAACGGATTTCTTTTGGAACTCATGTGGATCATCTCACACTTTTCGTTATTTAGCGGCAACTGCCACCTGACACACCATACAGCAATCTTTTCTAAATCGCTTTGCAACTGATACTGGTCTTCCGATGACCTTACTAGACGGTAAATTACAGCATCATCTGCGAACAATCTAAGAGAACTGCTCAGATTGTCACCCAGGTCATTTATATAGATCAGGAACAGCAGAGGTCCCAGGACGCTCCCTGGGGAACACCTGATATCACTTCAGTTTTACTCGATGATTTGCCGTCTGTTACTACGAACTGCGACCTTCCTGACAGGAAATCACGAATCCAGTCGCACAACTGAGACGATACCCCATAGCTCCGCAGCTTGATTATAAGTCGCTCGTGAGGAACGGTGTCAAAAGCTTTCCGGAAATCTAGAAATACGGAATCAACTTGAGATCCCCTGTCGATAGCGGCCATTACTTCGTGCGAATAAAGAGCTAGCTGCGATGCACAAGAGCGATGTTTTCTGAAGCCATGCTGATTACGTGTCAATAGATCGTTCCCTTCGAGGTGATTCATAATGTTTGAATACAGTATATGCTCCAAAACCCTACTGCAGACCGACGTCAATGATGTAGGTCTGTGGTTAAATGGATTACTCCTACTACCCTTCTTGAACACTGGTGCGACCATTCATCTGGTGCACGTCTGGCTGGATGTCATACAAACATAAAATGCTGTGCGATGGTTGCAACAGAGTTTGTGGAGTACCAACTAGCTGTCCACCAGGTTGAAAGCCCACTGCCAAACTAAGGCAAAGAGCAAAGTAAGCCACAGTGTAGCATAACATGCAGCTTGCAGTAGCAGGCTAGATTTCAATGCCTGCTTTACAACCTGAGCTGAGCTATCAGGACCCCCCTTCACCCCACCCCCATCCATCCTCAACTGCGCAGGTGGGAGTTGTTCTTTCAATACATTTTCCACACTGGAAATTATCCTGGCCTCAACCTATGGTAAGCTACTGTCCCCACAACTCCCACCCAACAGTTTCTGCCCCTCAGTCCTATCACCCATCACATTCCTCCACCCTCTTTGTGTGCTGCCCTCTGCCAATGTACCTGCCTGTCCTTTCCCCTTCCCTGCTTCCCTCCTCTCCTTTTCCACTCCCCCTGCACACCCTGCCACTCAGTGCTCTTCTCTTCTTTCCTAATATTGCTGCTAAAACACAATTACAACTACGCAATCACATTAAACAATCTGCAATAACTTATGAAATGACTGAGCAGGCAAAATCTCACATACAGGCATAAACAGAAAATAAAATCGTGAAACAAGACCAGAAACTAAAGAAAACTGTTAAACACAAACCCACCCAATAGGAGGAACAGGAACCAGCATGTGAAACATACATTCTATACAAGAATTGTTAGTTCAGCTGAATTACAGTTCTCAACACAAGAAAAAGAAGTACTCCAAAAGGGACCCAAACACAATCTAAACACGTATCACACAAAAACAATAGAAAACATCATTACAGAAAGCAAATATATAATAGAATAAGAAGAACAGAAAGATACAGGAAATTTCAATGCAGAGCTAACCAAAGAATTAATAGCAGAACAATCAGACAGACGATTAGGAAGAACAAAAATAGTCTACGTGATAACAGACAACCAAGGAGGAGAAAAGAGCTAAAGACATACACAAAAAGCTATAGTCACACAATGCAATGATTATGAGGGCAGACAAGGGAAGAACATTGGTTGTCATGTATGAAAAGGACTATACATATAAAATATTAAATTTCATAAGAGAAAGCCAAATAACAAAGATAAAAATTGACCCCACCCAACGATTCCAAAGACACAAACAAAAACTACCAAAAACATCTAATCTATCCTCTAACAAAGTCAAATAAATAGAACAACACAAAAGAATCCCAGGTCACCCACACTCAGTGAGTGGTCTGTCAAAGATTCACAAGTCCAATACTTCAATGAGACCTATGATCACTTTCACAATTGTTCCAACAAACCATTTAGCCAGGTACATGCACACATTTCTACAAAAACACTACACTTATAAAAACAACAGAAGCTCGGAAAACACTAATTATCTAATCAACAATTTAAAGATACGAATTTACTCAACACAGCTACACTACTCTCATTTGACATCACATCAATATACATCCACATACCAACTAAAGAAAGACTCAAAATAATTTAAAGATAGCTAAGACAGACAAATATTGTCCCACAAATACAGACACAAGAAGACTCTACTATCCTGAAAGTTATCACAGGACAAAATTTCCAACAGGAAGGACTCTCATGGGGTCACCCATAATTGGCCTGCTGACCAACATCTTGCTTAATCACCTTGAAAACAAATTTTCTGAAGAACCAATAAAACCAAAACACTACAAAGAAATATGAGGTATGTTCAAAAAGAAACCTAACTTTTGCTGCATCAGCTTTATTGATTATTGTACAACATTTTAAGCACTGTCTCCTTTGAAATAGTCCACTCTACTGGCAACACACCATTCCCATCATTTCTTTCAGTTTTGGAATGCCTCCTGGAACACATTTTGTGGGACGACACACATCGCATTGTCTTTTATCTCCTCTACAGCTTAGAAACAACGTTCTTTCAACATCTTTTTCAGTTTAGTAAACCGGGACATGTCTGCTGGGGCTAGATCCACAGAATACGGTGGATGGGGCACTGAGGGAATGTTGCGTTTTGCTAGATAGCTGCAGACAAGGAGTGACGTATGAGCTAGTGCACTGTCATGACGCAACATCCAACTCTGGTTTTCCCACAATTCAGGCGTAGTCCTGTGCACTAGGATTCCTTGGTAGACTTCCTTGGTTATCATCCGACTATATGGCAGAAATTCATGATGGATGATGCCTTTAACGTCAAAACACACAACCAGCATCACCTCGACCTCCGACTGACTCATGTGCTTTTTTTTGGACGAGCTGACCATTTGCCCACCCACTGCGACGGATGCATATTTGTTTCTTGACTTCCGCAAGGCGTTTGACACAGTTCCCACAGTCGTTTAATGAACAAAGTAAGAGCATACGGACAATCAGATCAATTGTGTGATTGGATTGAGGAGTTCCTAGATAACAGAACGCAGCATGTCATTCTCAATGGAGAGAAGTCTTCCGAAGTAAGAGTGATTTCAGGTGTGCCGCAGGGGAGTGTCATAGGACCGTTGCTATTCACAATATACATAAATGACCTGGTGGATGACATCGGAAGTTCACTGAGGCTTTTTGCAGATGATGCTGTGGTGTATCGAGAGGTTGCAACAATGGAAAATTGTACTGAAATGCAGGAGGATCTGCAGCGAATTGAGGCATGGTTCAGAGAATGGCAATTGAATCTCAATGTAGACAAGTGTAATGTGATGCGAATACATAGAAAGATAGGTCCCTTATCATTTAGCTACAAAATAGCAGGTCAGCAACTGGAAGCAGTTAATTCCATAAATTATCTGGGAGTACTCATTAGGAGTGATTTAAAATGGAATGATCATATAAAGCTGATCGTCGGTAAAGCAGATGCCAGACTGAGATTCATTGGAAGAATCCTTAGGAAATGCAATCCGACAACAAAGGAAGTAGGTTACAGTACGCTTGTTCGCCCAATGCTTGAATACTGCTCAGCAGTGTGGGATCCGCACCAGGTAGGGTTGATAGAAGAGATAGAGAAGATCCAACGGAGAGCAGCGCGCTTCGTTACAGGATCATTTAGTAATCGCGAAAGCGTTACGGAGATGATAGATAAACTCCAGTGGAAGACTCTGCAGGAGAGACGCTCAGTAGCTCGGTACGGGCTTTTGTTAAAGTTTCGAGAACATACCTTCACCGAAGAATCAAGCAGTATATTGCTCCCTCCTACGTATATCTCGCGAAGAGACCATGACGATAAAATCAAAGAGATTAGAGCCCACACAGAAGCATACCGACAATCCTTCTTTCCACGTACAATAGGAGACTGGAATAGAAGGGAGAACCGATAGAGGTACTCAGGGTACCCTCCGCCACACACCATCAGGTGGCTTGCGGAGTATGGATGTAGATGTAGATGTAGATAGCTGTAAACCCACGTCTCATTGCCTGTTATGATGTTCTTAAGGAAATTTTCATTGTCATTAACAGCAGCAAGCAGTTTCACACACATTCCAACACAGATCTGTTTCTAGTCTTCAGTCAACAAATGCAGTACGAATTTTGCACTGACACAATGCGACTCTTGTTTTTCACACAAAATTTGATGACAGGATCCTACGCTGATGCCCACTTCCTCAGCAACTTCCCAAACAGTTAAACAATGATATCCACGAATTGCAGTACAAACAATATCCACTTGGTCATCATCCATTGATGTGGAAGGGTGTCCAGGCTTGGAATCACAGACCGACATTCCGCCCTGTTGAAAACTCACAGCATTGTGTGCGTCTCACACAATCCTCTCCCATATACTTGCCTAAGTACCTGAAATGTCTCTGTGAATGTTTTGCCAAGTTTGTATTGTAGCAGAATTTCTCTCTCTCTCTCTCTCTCTCTCTCTCTCTCTCTCTCTCTCTCTCTCTCTCTCTGTCTGTGTGTGTGTGTGTGTGTGTGTGTGTGTGTGTTGTTCAAGCTCCTCCACTGGAAACTGTCAAGCAGTTTGGAAACTGTCAAGCAGTTTGGAAACTGTCAAGCAGTTTGGAAACTGTCAAGCAGTTTGGAAACTGTCAAGCAGTTTGGAAACTGTCAAGCAGTTTGGAAACTGTCAAGCAGTTTGGAAACTGTCAAGCAGTTTGGAAACTGTCAAGCAGTTTGGAAACTGTCAAGCAGTTTGGAAACTGTCAAGCAGTTTGGAAACTGTCAAGCAGTTTGGAAACTGTCAAGCAGTTTGGAAACTGTCAGCAGTTTGGAAACTGTCAGCAGTTTGGAAACTGTCAGCAGTTTGGAAACTGTCAGCAGTTTGGAAACTGTCAGCAGTTTGGAAACTGTCAGCAGTTTGGAAACTGTCAGCAGTTTGGAAACTGTCAGCAGTTTGGAAACTGTCAGCAGTTTGGAAACTGTCAGCAGTTTGGAAACTGTCAGCAGTTTGGAAACTGTCAGCAGTTTGGAAACTGTCAGCAGTTTGGAAACTGTCAGCAGTTTGGAAACTGTCAGCAGTTTGGAAACTGTCAGCAGTTTGGAAACTGTCAGCAGTTTGGAAACTGTCAGCAGTTTGGAAACTGTCAGCAGTTTGGAAACTGTCAGCAGTTTGGAAACTGTCAGCAGTTTGGAAACTGTCAGCAGTTTGGAAACTGTCAGCAGTTTGGAAACTGTCAGCAGTTTGGAAACTGTCAGCAGTTTGGAAACTGTCAGCAGTTTGGAAACTGTCAGCAGTTTGGAAACTGTCAGCAGTTTGGAAACTGTCAGCAGTTTGGAAACTGTCAGCAGTTTGGAAACTGTCAGCAGTTTGGAAACTGTCAGCAGTTTGGAAACTGTCAGCAGTTTGGAAACTGTCAGCAGTTTGGAAACTGTCAGCAGTTTGGAAACTGTCAGCAGTTTGGAAACTGTCAGCAGTTTGGAAACTGTCAGCAGTTTGGAAACTGTCAGCAGTTTGGAAACTGTCAGCAGTTTGGAAACTGTCAGCAGTTTGGAAACTGTCAGCAGTTTGGAAACTGTCAGCAGTTTGGAAACTGTCAGCAGTTTGGAAACTGTCAGCAGTTTGGAAACTGTCAGCAGTTTGGAAACTGTCAGCAGTTTGGAAACTGTCAGCAGTTTGGAAACTGTCAGCAGTTTGGAAACTGTCAGAAGTTTGGAAACTGTCAGAAGTTTGGATACTGTCAGAAGTTTGGATACTGTCAGAAGTTTGGAAACTGTCAGAAGTTTGGAAACTGTCAGAAGTTTGGAAACTGTCAGAAGTTTGTCCTACTTGATTAACATAACATGACCATATTATTTTACGGAGCTAGTTAACTTAGAAGTTTTAAAAATATGTAATTTTATCTCATTCAAATAATAAACTAAATCTGGAGGGTACTCAAGGTAAAATGTTACACAGCTTAATCGTTTTCTGCAAATTCATAAAGATTACAAAATACAGGGCTTTGCAGAACAAAATAAAGACTGCTCACATTAGTATGGAGCTATCGGTCATGGCGTATTAGGGCACAACTATTTTTTTTATTTTAGATGTGCTTCCTCCTGCTCCAACAATTTTCAGCTTACTTGATCAACTCGGCAGTGCGTGAGATGTTTACTACAGATGTCTTCTTGTGAACAGCTGGATGGGGAAAACATCAAAGTTCCTGCATAGCCTCATATTGAATGACCAGCTCCCTACCTAGAAAGCAAGTACCACTAACTGAATGTATTTGGTCCACAATCAAATTTACAGCTTCGACCTCATGTTTTTTTCTCTACAGTACATTTTCAGATGGAGCACAGGAGCACGTTTGTAGCTGCCACCAAAATAACTGATTCTGATGAAATGTGTTCTCATCATATGGAATCAATTGAAGGTTGGTTGTGGGGTTGGAAGACTAGGCAATGATTGTGTGCTAAAACACTAAACAGCCAAGAAACTGGTACACCTGCCTCGTATCGTGTAGGGCCCCCACGAACATGCTAAAGTGCAACAACATGACGTGGCATGGACTCAACTAATGTCTGAAGTAGTTCTGGAGGGAACTAACACCATGAATTCTGCAAGGCTGTCCATAAAACCATAACAGTATGAAGGGATGGAGATCTCTTCTGAAGAGTACATTGCACGGCATCCCAGATATGCTCAGTAACATTCATGTCTGGTGAGTTTGGTGGCCAGAAGATGTGTTTAAACTCAAAACAATGTTCCTGGTGCCACTCTGTAGCAATTCTGGATGAGTGATGTGTCACACTGTCCTCCTATAATTTCATTAGTCTATCAGAATGCACAATGGACATGAATGGATACAGTTGATGAGACAGGATGCTTACATAAAGGATCCCATATCACTGCAACTGCACACGCCCCACACCATTACAGAGCCTCCACCAGCTTGAACAGCCCCCTGCTGACATGCAGGATCCATGGATTCATGAGATCCATCTGTTCGATATAATTTGAAATGAGGCTCTTCTGTCCAGACGAGATGTTTCCAGTCAACAGTACAATGTCAGTGTTGATGGACCCTGGCGAGGCAAAATGCTTTGTGTCATGCAGTCATCAAATGATTCACACGCTGACACTTGTTGCTGGCCCAGCATTGAAATCTGCAACAATTTGCAGAAGAGTCTAAATTATGTCATGTTGAACAGTTCTCTCCAGTTTTCATTGGCCCTGTTCTTGAGGATCTTTCTCCAACGGCAGTGATTTGATGTTTTACTGGATTCCTGATACTCACGGTACCTTTTACATCTCCATCTACATGATTACTCTGCAATTCACATTTAAGTGCTTGGCAGAGGGTTCATCGAACCACAATCACACTATCTCGCTACCATTCCACTCCCGAACAGCGAGCGGGAAAAACAAACACCTAAACCTTTCTGTTCGAGCTCTGATTTCTCTTATTTTATTTTGACGACCACTCCTACCTATGTAGGTTGGGCTCACCAAAATATTTTTGCATTCGGAAGAGAAAGTTGGTGACTGAAATTTCGTAAATAGATCTCGCCGCGATGAAAAAGTCTTTGCTTTAATGACTTCCATCTGAACTCGCGTATCATATCTGCCACACTCTCTCCCCTATTACGTGATAATACAAAATGAGCTGCCCTTTTTTGCACCCTTTCGATGTCACCCATCAATCCCACCTGGCAAGGAACCCCACTGCGCAGCAATATTCTAACAGAGGACGAACGAGTGTAGTGTAAGCTGTCTCTTTAGTGGACTTGTTGCATCTTCTAAGTGTCCTGCCAATGAAACGCAACCTTTGGCTCGCCTTCCCAACAATATTATCTATGTGGTCTTTCCAACTGAAGTTGTTCGTAATTTTAACACCCAGGTACTTAGCTGAATTGACAGCCTTGAGAATTGTACTATTTATCGAGTAATCGAATTCCAACGGATTTCTTTTGGAACTCATGTGGATCACCTCACACTTTTCGTTATTTAGCGTCAACTGCCACCTGCCACACCATACAGCAATCTTTTATAAATCGCTTTGCAACTGATACTGGTCTTCCGATGACCTTACTAGACGGTAAATTACAGCATCATCTGCGAACAACCTAAGAGAACTGCTCAGATTGTCACCCAGGTCATTTATATAGAACAGGAACAGCAGAGGTCCCAGGACACTTCCCTGGGGAACCCTTGATATCACTTCAGTCTTACTCGATGATTTGCTATCTATTATTACGAACTGCGACCTGCGACCTTCCTGACAGGAAATCATAAATCCAGTAGCACTTCTTAGACTATACCCCATAGGCTCGCAGCTTGTGTAGGAGTTGCTTGCGAGGAACGGTGTCAAAAGCTTTCCGGAAATCTAGAAATACGGAATCATATTGAGATCCCCTGTCAATAGCGGCCATTACTTCGTGCGAATAAAGAGCTAGCTGCATTGCACAAGAACGATGTTTTCTGAAACCATGCTGATTACGTATCAATAGGTCGTTCCCTTCGAGGTGATTCATAATGTATGAATACATTATATGCTCCAAAACCCTACGGCAAACCAATGTCAATGATATAGATCTGTAGTTTGATGGATTACTCCTACTAACCTTCTTAAACACTGGTGCGACCTGCGCAATTTTCCAATCTGTAGGTACAGATCTATCGGTGAGCGAGTGGTTGTATACGATTGCTAAGTAGGGAGCTATTGCATCAGTGTAATCTGAAAGGAACCTAATCGGTATACAATCTGGACCTGAAGACCTGCCCGTATCAAGTGATTTGAGTTGCTTCACAAACCCTAAGGTATCTACTTCTAAGAAACTCATGCTACCAGCTGTTCGTGTTTCAAATTCTGGAATATTCCATTCGTCTTCCATGGTGAAGGAATTTCGTAAAACTGAGTTCAATAACTTCGCTTTATCTGCACAGTCGTCGGTTACAGTACCATCGGCACTGCGCAGAGAAGGTATTGACTGCGTCTTGCTGCTTGTGTACTTTACATACGACCAGAATTTCTTTGGATTTTCTACCAAATTTTGAGACTGTTTCGTTGTGGAAGCTATTAAAGGCATCTCGCATTGAAGTCCGTGCCAAATTTCGCGCATCTATAAATTTTAGCCAATCTTCGGGATTTCGCGTTCTTCTGAACTTCGCATGCTTTTTCCGTTGCCTCTGCAACAGTGTTCGGACCTGTTTTGTGTACCATGGGGGATCAGTTCCATCTCTTACCAATTTATGAGGTATGAATCTCTCAATTGCTGTTGCTACTATATCTTTGAATTTGAGCCACATCTCCTCTACATTTGCATAGTCAGTTTGGAAGGAATGGAGACTGTCTCTTAGAAAGGCTTCTAGTGACACTTTATCCCCTTTTTTAAATAAAGTTACTTTGCGTTTGTTTCTGGTGGATTTGGAAGAAACAGTACTGAGCCTAGCTACTACAACCTTGTGATCACTAATCCCTGTATCAGTCATGATGCTCTCTATTAGCTCTGGATTGTTTGTGGCTAAGAGGTCAAGTGTGTTTTCGCAACCATTTACAATTTGTGTGGGTTCGTGGACTAACTGCTCGAAATAATTTTTGGAGAAAGCATTTAGGACAATCTCTGAAGATGTTTTCTGAACTACCCCCAGTTTTGAACAAGTATTTTTGCCAGCATATCGAGGGAAGGTTGAAGTCCCCACCAACTATAACCGTATGAGTGGGGTATTTATTTGTTACGAGTCTCCAATTTTCTCTGAACTGTTCAGCAACTACACTCCTGGAAATTGAAATAAGAACACCGTGAATTCATTGTCCCAGGAAGGGGAAACTTTATTGACACATTCCTGGGGTCAGATACATCACATGATCACACTGACAGAACCACAGGCACATAGACACAGGCAACAGAACATGCACAATGTCGGCACTAGTACAGTGTATATCCACCTTTCGCAGCAATGCAGGCTGCTATTCTCCCATGGAGACGATCGTAGAGATGCTGGATGTAGTCCTGTGGACCAGCTTGCCATGCCATTTCCACCTGGCGCCTCAGTTGGACCAGCGTTCGTGCTGGACGTGCAGACCGCGTGAGACGACGCTTCATCCAGTCCCAAACATGCTCAATGGGGGACACATCCGGAGATCTTGCTGGCCAGGGTAGTTGACTTACACCTTCTAGAGCACGTTGGGTGGCATGGGATACATGCGGACGTGCATCGTCCTGTTGGAACAGCAAGTTCCCTTGCCGGTCTAGGAATGGTAGAACGATGGGTTCGATGACGGTTTGGATGTACCGTGCACTATTCAGTGTCCCCTCGACGATCACCAGAGGTGTACAGCCAGTGTAGGAGATCGCTCCCCACACTATGATGCCGGGTGTTGGCCCTGTGTGCCTCGGTCGTATGCAGTCCTGATTGTGGCGCTCACCTGCACGGCGCCAAACACGCATACGACCATCATTGGCACCAAGGCAGAAGCGACTCTCATCGCTGAAGACGACACGTCTCCATTCGTCCCTCTATTCACGCCTGTCGCGACACCACTGGAGGCGGGCTGCACGATGTTGGGGCATGAGTGGAAGACGGCCTAACGGTGTGCGGGACCGTAGCCCAGCTTCATGGAGACGGTTGCGAATGGTCCTCACCGATACCCCAGGAGCAACAGTGTCCCTAATTTGCTGGGAAGTGGAGGTGCGGTCCCCTACGGCACTGCGTAGGATCCTACGGTCTTGGCGTGCATCCGTGCATCGCTGCGGTCCGGTCCCAGGTTGACGGGCACGTGCACCTTCCGCCGACCACTGGCGACAACATCGATGTAATGTGGAGACCTCACGCCCCACGTGTTGAGCAATTCGGCGGTACGTCCACCCGGCCTCCCGCATGCCCTTTATACGCTCTCGCTCAAAGTCCGTCAACTGCACATACGGTTCACGTCCACGCTGTCGCGGCATGCTACCAATGTTAAAGACTGCGATGGAGCTCCGTATGCCACGGCAAACTGGCTGACACTGACGGCGGCGGTGCACAAATGCTGCGCAGCTAGTGCCATTCGACGGCCAACACCGCGGTTCCTGGTGTGTCCGCTGTGCCGTGCGTGTGATCATTGCTTGTACAGCCCTCTCGCAGTGTCCGGAGCAAGTATGGTGGGTCTGACACACCGGTGTCAATGTGTTCTTTTTTCCATTTCCAGGAGTGTATATCATCGAAGTCTGGGGGTCAGTAGAAGGAGCCAATTATTAACTTAGTTTGGCTGTTAAGTATAACCTCCACCCATACCAATTCGCACGGACTATCTACTTAGACTTCACTACAACATAAACCACTACTGACAGACACAAACGCTCCACCACCAATTCTGTCTAATCTATATTTCCCGAACACCTTCATGAAATTGTCGTATGTAAAATGCCCACTTCATCACTATCTCGGAGATGCTGTGTCCCATCGCTCATGCACCGACTATAACACCATGTTCAAACTCACTTAAGTCCTTGATAATTTGCCATTCTAGCAGCAATAACCAATCTAACAACTGTGTCAGACACTTGTTGCCTTGTATAGGCGTTACTGACGGCAGTGCTGTGTTCAACCTGTTTACATATCCCTGTACTTGAATACGCTTGCCTATACCAGTTTCTTTGCTGCTTCAGTGTATGTGATAACACACAGTTCCCTAATAAAGTGTGCTATCTAGTACCTCTTGTATTAAGTCATATTTCATTAGATATCTCACAGTCAATTGGTCCCAGTGTCCTCAGAAATGGAGAGGAAAATGTAAACATTCATTGTGCCAACTATAGACTTCCTTTAAGCAGAATCCAGATAACTCAGTGTTATTGTAACATAGCAAGAGAACAAGAAAGACTGCTGCTTGTGCTGCTGCTGCTACTACTACTACTGATGATGATGATGATGATAATGATAATAACAATAATAATAATAATAATAATAATAATAATAACAATAATAATAATACAAAACACACTGACTCATCCAATAAACCTTAACTGGCACAACTTCCAAAGTCAAGTTCAGCTGAGAAATCTTCCAACCATTCCTCATCAAAACCAGCATCTGACAAGGTGATAAGACTACTACTCTTCAACACTGTTCTCGGTAAGGTCATCAAAGAATGGGAAAAGGAAGTGAAAAAACAAAAACAGCTGGAGACCCATCACGATACGAAAAAAAACGGGATAAAATCAATGTCACATGTTTAGCCTTCACTGGCAACCTTGCAATCCTCTCGGAGGATGAACAAACAACAATTTGTCAGATCAAAGTGCTCAAAGAATGTGCTGAAAAAGATGGGCTCCAAGTCTCTTTCACAAAAACAGAATTTATGGCTACAAAATAGAAAATTTAATTACAGTATACTGCACAATAAACAGAGTCAATCACTTTAAATACTTGGGCAAAATCATCGAACCCACTGGAACAGAAAGATTAGCCCAAAAAGCAGGTGAAGTCAAAATACAAAAAGCGTACGGGAAAATTGCAAACTCTACAACAAAAGGTGCATGAATTTCAAAACAAAAAATAGATGTTATGTGACTGTCATCAAACCCAAAGGGATCGTGACTACATCAAAAAAGTTGAAAGTAAAATCATTCGCAAAATCCTGTGTCCAAAGGTCACAGACAAAGAATATAGACACAATCAAACACAACAACAGAAAAATACACAAACACTGAAACACTTACGCAAATGACGACGGAAGTTCTATGGACCCATCATGAGAGCGAATGACAACAGGTTAACACAGAAAATTCTAATGTACTTACAGAAACTAAAAGTGACAACACTTTGGATCAAACAAGTTCAAACTGATCTCAAAAATGCCAACATCACATCCGCAGACATTACACATTGAAAAATCTTCAGACAGAAGATCCACTGCTGGGTGGTTGCACCAGAAGAAAAACCCAAAAGATCTACAGGAAAATGGATGGACAAGTGACAAGCTAAACATAGCAAGAGGATGAAACAATTCTGGAAGGGTAAGAAAAGTGGCAACCGCAGATCGTAGTTCACTTTGTGCGATAGTCTATGCGTCTAACCAATTTAAATAAATAATACAAAATCTCTATTTGGATTTTGTAAGGACTACTTAGAATACTGTCTCACCAGTGCTTTGTAACTCCTCGACAGTGATTCTATGACTTCATCTGTAATGCGGTCTGACACACGGGCAGCCACAGCCAAATTCAATTCACTGGAAGAGAAAGCCATATTAAAATAACTTAGCACACAAAAGAATGGTATGTGTCTTTCAGTAGCTTAGTGCATACATCATGTCAGCAATATCACAATGAAATGATTCAATTATGCTTCACAAATCTTTATTAATAGTATCAATCAAATATGCACAGTGTAATAAAAAATTAACACAAGAGCATACAATTCCTTGGAATATTTGAAGGTCAAACTAATAATCTATAATACTCCAACCTTTGCACCTTACTGTTTCAGTGGTTTCGTAGCACTATAGTGGCATACAAGAGAAGAACTATTTATATGCAATATTTTTTTTATAGCTCACATTTTAGCTAAGTGGTAAATAGTTTGTTCTTGTAATATGTAGGGCAGTAAACATAGCCAATTACACAGGTTACAACACTTCAAATGAGAGAAGTATAGAATAAAAAATGAAATAAAAGAGTTCCTTTAAATACAATAATGGAAAATACAGGATATATTTACATATGTATATAAATAAGAAGAATGTTACTGCTCACTAAATGAGACAAGCACAAAAAAGGCAAACATGATGTTACACACACACATACACACACACACACACACACACACACACAAACAAAATCTGCCACTGTTCTTTTCTGAACCTAACACTTGACTAAAATACGTGGTGAACCTTGATGTGATGGGTGGTGTAGAAATGAATGGGGCGATAAGGAGGAGGGGAGAAATGGGATGGATAGGGGCTACAAAAGATTGTGCTGAAATGGAGTAAGTAGCTAAATGCGGGTGGAGACAGAGTTGGGAATGTGAGAAGGAACATGGAGAAAAAGTGAGAGGGGCAAATACTGGGGGAAGCAAACAGAACATATTAAATAAACAGGTGACAGGAACGATTTCAAAGATAAAGTTGGGGTGGAACAAAAAGAGAGATATGGGGAACAAGAGCCAGTCTGAGGACAACAGGGTGGAAACAGGAAGTTGAGAGACAGGTATCAGAGGGAGAATAGGAACAAGAGACATTTTTCAAGTACAGTGCTCACCAACACAATTCAGAAGACCTGTGATGGTGGGGGAAATTCAAATGGTACACGATGAGAAATTGTCATTGTATTGAGCAACATTCTCAATCAAGAATGTTACCATTTATGTGATTGAACACTCATAATAACATAGAAGGCTCTGTAGTGGTTGCAGGAAAGCTAATGTATAATGTGTCTGTTTATAAATACTGCACTGTTTTTGAAGGAGTATGAAATGCCAGTGTCTAGGTTTTAAGCAACTAGTTGAATTACTTGCTTATGAACAGGTTTGACTCAGGCCCATCTTTTACTCAATAATTACTACCCTCTTCCACCAACATAGAAGGTAGAAGTCAGTCTTTGCTAAACAGTCTCACAATAATATGTTGAAAAGTGTCATAGTTTGTTACTGATCGAGTTCAGTTTGTCTAAGACTACATAAAAAACAACAAAAATAGATTAAGTGCAAAGGTATGACAGGTCATCACACTATTTTATCAGTCAGCAGGTATGTTAGCAGTATAATATCACATAGATACAAAGTTAAGTTATACAGTTCTCAGACTGAGATTGAAAGACAGAGTAAAAAGACACTTAGTTTCTAATGCATATCCCTTTTACATCAATGAACTTTAAACACAGTTAGTTTTTGTAATTACTGGAATGCACGGTCTGTCATAGTATCTAGACAGTATACCATAAAGTTCTCGCAGCAAATAAATAAAAAACGTTTCTGTAAACAGTCTGCATGTTACAAGAAAATGCTCCAAAACCCTCATTTTTACAATTACCATAACACCTTTCTGGGCAGGCACATAGTCAGAATTTATTTTCACTCCCTTCTAAGATATTTACTCATCCAGTTGATCCAAACAACTTGCGTAGCAGAGGCTATCAGTTTTTGTGTCACCCTTTGTGAGGTAATAACACTTTCCACGACATGGTTTGGAGCAGTGTCACTGGTCTGCCCATAGTTAGATTGTGTATCATTTCTGACTGTAGAAGGTAGACACACATCCAATCTACATAATACATCTTCGGAAAAAAATCGGTTAGGCTATTTTTGGAACTGTCCAAATACTGGCAAGAAATCTGTTTTCAAATTTGCTATTGTTAAGCATTCAACATACACTGTACACACTGTAACCACACCTTATCATAACTTGCATAAAATGCAACAATTGCAAAATCAGAAACGCAATTGCAAAATTTTTCTCATTGTGCACTTATTGTAAGGCTGGTGCCCTCTTTCCTGCAATAGGGAACTACGGCTAATGCTGTTTCAGTAAATGATAAGATTGGCAATCTTACTTTTGTTTATTCAAATTCATGAAATCAAGCAAGTTAATCATCTTATTCACTCTCACTTACTTAAAACAATGGGTTTAGTTCAAAAAGGATTCTCAATCAAATTAGCCCCCAAGGCCAATTATTATAATGTTCTCAGTGCTAACTTTGATTAATAAATTAACCTTCATAAAGAAGCCAGTATTCTTGCAGATTTACTACAAATCACTAGAATGTTCTTGGCACATAAAAAATAATTAACTAAAATAATTTCTGTCCACTAATTACTACCATAGTGTGAGTAGTCGATAATTGTCCACTGTCAGGAATGGTTGGTTGGTTGATTTGAGGGAGGGCCAGTGAGGTCATCGGTCCCATAAGCTATAATGGTGGAAATCAAGGGAGGAAGAACACTAACAGCACAGTTCAGTCATAGGGAAGGCATAACATGCAAACAAAGAGTGAAAAGGGACATCTGGGCAGTAGGACGAGGAAAGTACAGGAGAGGGATGGATGGAAACATGGAGAGCAGGGGTGTCCCAGAAATGGTATGCGCGGTGGGGCACCAGCACTGCCACTGACCCATCTCGACAGCCACACTATACCCTAACATTATCACGATACAATGAGGACAACACTAGGGGAAGAAGACACAAGAGAAGGGGAAATACAACAGCGCCATAAACTAGACAAAATGAAGGGAAAGGGGGGAAGAACCTGGCCAGTGTGAAGGGAAAGTCGAGGCCTCCACAATCACTGCCTATACTAACTGAGGGATGCAAATTCCAGAGGAAAATTCAACAGTTTGTACCTGAAAGTATAAACCACTATCATGAAGAAAACAAAGGACACACGTTAACCATGCAAGCGCCGTTCGCTGACACCCGAGACAAGGGAGGTGGGAGGGCATGTTTAGTACAAAGGGTATAAACCATGGGTCAACCTAGTATTGCCAATATGAAGAGGATGTTATATTCCTGCCAGGAGAGGCAGAGGGAAGAATGCCACATCGTGTGAGTCTCCTGGGTGGTGCGAAGTTTATTAGACATATGATCAGGAAACCAAGATCAGCGACGAAGTCACAGTTGGCACAGATCAAGGGATGGCAGAAAAAATATAGCAATAGCCTAAAGGCCACTCATTGGGTCTATACATAACAGAATTTGGGGATGGGGGATGAGTGGTTCGTGAGAGAACATGGGGAAAAGTAAACATTGGGGAGACGGAAGTCCGAAGTGTAGGCACCAAGTTGTTGATGACCCTCTGTTGCGAAAAGAATAGAATAGGAGGGATGAGCAGGCAAAGAATGGGATAGTGATGGCATAGGAAATCAGGAGCTGGGAATGGTGAATCTAAAGAGAAGGGATTCCAGCATCAACCAGAGGACGATCGACAGGCCTAGTGAGAAAGACACTGGTGGATAACATGAAAGTGAACCAGATCCAACAGGAGCAGCGCGGAAGGGGAGCTGATCCTTAAACTTAACAACTACAGTCCACATGAGAACTAATGCTTAGTAAAGGCACAGAAGGGTCGAATGATCAGAGCCCCAAGAAGTGTGGGCAAGGAAGTGAAGAACACTGCATTTACACAATCAACCTTCAGACGGGGCAACCAAGTATACTTGTTGTCAAAAATAAGACCCAATAAATGGAACTGGGGGACCCCTGTCCAGGAGGTAGAGCTCTGGATCAGGACGGGCCATAGTATGCTGACAGAAATGCACCAACCGTCACTTAAGGGGAGAGAACTGAAAACTGTGAGAGTATGTCCATGTAGAAGAACGCCTGATAGCACGTTTTGACTGTCATTCCGCAGAGGCCATTGAGTGGTAGTTAGCCCGAATATAGAACTCATTCGAATACGGAGCAGGGGTGACCCACACTCCAGCAGAGGCTGCAAGTCCACTAATAGCGGGGTTGAGAAGACTTAGTAAGGAGCTGAAAACAGTGCCAACCCAGAATCTAAATGACAGGAACTGGTGGACAAAGAAGAATGTGATGGTGCCAAGCTGTGTCATAGGCCTTACGAAGATCGAACGAAACTGGGACAAGATGTTAGGAATCATGGACCCAACTGAGACTAAGAGCCACCATCTGCTCTAGTAACTTGCAGGGGACACTTGTCAGACTGATGGGCCAGTAACTAGCAAGGGACAACAGATCCTTGCTGGGCTTGAGGACAGGAACCATGGTACTGTCTCTCCACTGAGAGGGGAAAATCACTTGAAACCAAACACTATTAAACACATGGAGGAGATACTGGTGCTGTGGAGGACTGAGATGCTGACACAGCTGGTTATAAATGAGGGTAAGGAACTGAATCGTGGGAAGAAGAGAGGGCCAGAAGAAGCTCCCATTCAGTAAAAGGTTCATTGTAAGGTTCCATCTGACAAGTGTGAAATATAAGCCGATAGCTTCAGCCGGCTGTTTCTGGAGGAGGAAGGCAGCTGGGTAGCAGGCTGATGCTGTCGGAAAATGGATTGCAAGGTGATCTGCTGGAACTGATGGATCTGTACAAACACCACTTAGAAGGGAAAGGCCAGAATGGAAGACCGCCGCTGACAGCCTTGGAGAGTGCGGAGTGTATCACAAGAACACAGATAAGAGACAAAGTGCTCCCAACACATCCATTTGCTCTGTTTGATTAAGTAACAAGCTTCGGCAAGAAGACGTTTCTAGGTAAAAAGACTGGCAGAGAACAGGTGCCACTTACGATGATACAAGGCGTGAGACAATTACGAATAGTAGTGGCAACGGCCATGCTCCACCACAGAGCTGGCCGATAGCAAACTAGGACTGTCAAGTGGGGAACGGAAATGCTAGTGGTGCTGATTATCTTACTGGACATAATGAGGAGGTATTGGTTGGTTGGTTTTGGGGAAGGAGACCAGACAGCAAGGTCATCGGTCTCATCAGATTAGGGAAGGAAGTCGGCTGTGCCATTTGAAAGGAACCATCTCAGCATTTGATTGGAGCGATTTGGGGAAATCCCAGAAAAGCTAAATCAGGATGGCCGGATGCGGGATTGAACCGTCGTCCTCCCGAATGCGAGTCCAGTGTCTAACCACTGCGCCACCTAGCTCGGTCTTACTGGACAGATCACGGACAATTTCATCAATACAAGCTTACAAAAAATGCAGAAACACAACCTGGGATGTATATAGAGGCCAAACGGCACAATTAAAAGCCCTGCGGGGAAGCCTGGTCAGCAGAAGGCAGGAAGAAAATGAGAGAATCACTATCACAAAGGTCATCATGTGGTGACCTGTGTGAGAGAGGAAGAAGGGGAGGGTGAGGGGAAGAGAGTAAAAGATCAATTGCAAAAAAAGTGCCATAGGTGGCACTAAAATGAGTAGGGAAACCATCAATAACAAGCCGAAGGTCATGGTACACTAGGAATTGGCCAACGAGGAGCTCCTGACTAGATGAGGAAGCACTGCCCCACAAATAGTGATGGGCACTAAAACATATAATGACGTGGAATGGAGAGGGGAGTTTGCTGAAGGAGGGCAATTAGGACAGCAGATGTGGGTCGCAAACCATGATAGAGATTGCAGACTAGACTGCAGAGTCCAAGTGGATCTAAATGGCAACCATTTCCAAAATGGTGTATGAAGTGGGATCTATCTAATGACAATATCCGTAAGGACTAATGTGCAGACACCACTGGAAGCCCTCAGAGGGCTGACCCAGTTGCAACAGAAAGCATGGAACCCACGAAGGGTCAGTGAATGAGCATTAGTAATATGAGATTCCTCGAGAACAACACAAGCTCTCAAACAAAAGACAATAAGGGACTGCTATTCAGTTCCATTGAAAAATGGATATCCAAATGGGAGGCAAAACAGGCTGGAACGAATAATGCCATCGCACCATCCATCACTGCTGACGACATTGTGACATCCATAAAAAAGATGTCAGACTCAGGTTGCGAGGGCGGAGATGCCATCTCCAGGGCCACCAGGGAGCCTTGTCCTGGTACTTATGTTGCTCCTCCTTTTCTTTCATAGGCTCAGGAGGGCAGGGCATAGGAGGAGAGTAGGCTTCTGGAAGATCCGGAATAAAAAGAGAGTGGGCGACTATGGGGTGTGCCGACTATGCTTCCCTTGGCTGAGCTGTGGTAGCAGGAATTCCATGGAGTGGGAGTGGGAGTGGCACCCAGAAGGCAGATAAAAAGAAGTGCAGGGAAGGGGGAGAGGAGACAGACATGGGACTGTGGTAAAAGAGAGGGAGGAGGGAGAAAGGGTGTAACAGAGGCAAAACTAGAAGTCACTGATGCAGGATGAAGTCAAGTCAAATTTCTAATGAGTCTCAGTGTAAGACAAATGATCCAGGGACTTCTTGTTGATGTTGCGGTCTTCAGTCCTGAGACTGGTTTGATGCAGCTATCCATGCTACTCTATCCTGTGCTAGCTTCTTCATCTCCCAGTACCTACTGCAACCTACATCCTTCTGAATCTGCTTAGTGTATTCATCTCTTGGTCTCCCTCTACCATTTTTACCCTCCACGCTGCCCTCCAATACCAAATTGGTGATCCCTTGATGCCTCAGAACATGTCCTACCAACCGATCCCTTCTTCTGGTCAAGTTGTGCCATAAACTTCTCTTCTCCCCAATCCTATTCAATACTTCCTCATTAGTTATGTGATCTACCCATCTAATCTTCAGCAATCTTCTGTAGCACCACATTTCGAAAGCTTCTATTCTCTTCTTGTCCAAACTATTTATCATCCATGTCTCACTTCCATACATGGCTACACAAAATACAAATACTTTCAGAAATGACATTCTGACACTTAAATTTATACTCGATGTTACCAAATTTCTCTTCTTCAGAAACGCTTTCCTTGCCATCGCCAGTCTACATTTTATATCCTCTCTACTTCGACCATCATCAGTTATTTTGCTCCCCAAATAGCAAAACTCCTTTACTACTTTAAGTGTCTCATTTCCTAATCTAATTCCCTCAGCATCACCCAACTTTATTCGACTACATTCCATTATCCTCGTTTTGCATTTGTTGATGTTCATCTTATATCCTCCTTTCAAAACACTGTCCATTCCATTCAACTGCTCTTCCAAGTCCTTTGCTGTCTCTGACAGAATTTCAATGTCATCGGCGAATCTCAAAGTTTTTATTTCTTCTCCGTGGATTTTAGTACCTACTCCGAATTTTTCTTTTGTTTCCTTTACTGCTTGCTCAATATACAGATTGAATAACATCGGGGAGAGGCTACAAATCTGTCTTACTCCCTTCCCGACCACTGCTTCCCTTTCATACCCCACGACTCTTATAACTGCCCTCTGGTTTCTGTATAAATTGTAATTAGCCTTTCGCTCCCTGTATTTTACCAATGCCACCTTCAGAATTTGAGAGCGAGTATTCCAGTCACCATTGTCAAAAGCTTTCTCTAAGTCTACAAATGCTAGAAACGTAGGTTTGCCTTTCCTTTATCTTTCCTTCTAAGATAAGTCGTAGGGTCAGTACTGCCTCACGTGCTCCAGTGTTTCTACGGAATCTAAACTGATCTTCCCCGAGGTCGGCTTCTAATAGTTTTTCCATTCGTCTGTAAAGAATTCGTGTTAGTATATTGCAGCTGTGGCTAATTAAACTGATTGTTCGGTAATTTTCACATCTGTCAACACATGCTTTCTTTGGGATTGGAATTATTATATTCTTCTTGAAGTCTAAGTGTATTTTGCCTGTTTCATACATCTTGCTCACCAGATGGTAGAGTTTTGTAAGGACTGGCTCTCCCGAGGCCGTCAGTAGTGCCAATGGAATGTTCTCTACTCCTTGTTTCGACTAGGGTCTTTCACTGCTCTGTCAATCTCTTCACGCAGTATCATATCTCCCATTTCATTTTCATCTACATCCTCTTCCATTTCCATAATATTGTCCTCAAGTACATCGCCCTTGTATAAACCTTCTATATACTCCTTCCACCTTTCTGCTTTCCCTTCTTTGCTTAGAACTGGGTTGCCATCTGAGCTCTTGATATTCACACAAGTGTTTCTCTTTTCTCCAAAGGTCTCTTTAATTTTACTGTAGGCAGTATCTATCTTACCCCTAGTGAGATAAGCCTCTACATCCTTTCATTTGTCATCTAGCCATCCCTGCTTAGCCATTTTGCACTTCCTGTCGATCTCATTTTTGAGACATTTGTATTCCTTTTTGCCTGCTTCATTTACCACATTTTTATATTTTCTACTTTCATCAATTAAATTCAATATTTCTTCTGTTGCCCAAGCATTTCTACTAGCCCTTGCCTTTTTACCTACTTGATCCTCTGCTGCCTTCACTACTTCATCTCTCAAAGCTACCCATTCTTCTTCTACTGTATTTCTTTTCCCCATTTCTGTCAACTGTTCCCTTATGCTCTCCCTGAAACTCTGTACAACCTCTGGTTCTTTCAGTTTATCCAGGCCCCATCTCCTTAAATTTCCACCTTTTTGCAGTTTTTTCAGTTTTAATCTACAGGTCATAACCAATAGATTGTGGTCAGAGTCCACATCTGCCCCTGGAAATGTCTTACAATTTAAAACATGATTCCTAAATCTGTCTTACCATTATATAATCTACCTGATAACTTTTAGTATCTCCAGGGTTCTTCCATGTATACAACCTTCTTTCATGATTCTTAAACCAAGTGTTAGCTATGATTAAGTTATGCTCTGTGCAAAACTACCAGGTGGCTTCCTCTTTCATTTCTTAACACCAATCCATATTCACCTACTATGTTTCCTTCTCTCCCTTTTCCTACTCTCGAATTCCAGTCACCCATGACTATTAAATTTTCGTCACCCTTCACTACGTGAATAATTTCTTTTATCTCATCATACATTTCTTCAATTTCATCATCATCTGTAGAGCTAGTTGGCATGTAAACTTGTACTACTGTAGTAGGTGTGGGCTTTGTGTCTATCTTGGCCACAATAATGTGTTCACTATGCTGTTTGTAGTAGCTTACCCGCACTCCTATTTTTGTATTCATTATTAAACCAACTCCTGCATTACCCCTATTTGATTTTGTGTTTATAACCCTGTAGTCACCTGACCAGAAGTCTTGTTCCTCCTGCCACCGAACTTCACTAATTCCCACTATATCTAACTTTAAACTATCCATTTCCCTTTTTAATTTTTCTAACCTACCTGCCCGATTAAGGGATCTGACATTCCACACTCCGATCCGTAGAACGCCAGTTTTCTTTCTCCTGATAACAACATCCACGAGTAGTCCCCGCCCGGAGATCCGAATGGGGGACTATTTTACCTCCAGAATATTTTACCCACGAGGACGCCATCATCATTTAATCATACAGTAAAGCTGCATGCCCACGGGAAAAATTACGGCCGTAGTTTCCCCTTGCTTTCAGCCGTTCGCAGTACCAGCACAGCAAAGCCATTTTGGTTATTGTTACAAGGCCAGATCAGTCAATCATCCAGACTGTTGGCCTTGCAACTACTGAAAAGGCTGCTGCCCCTCTTCAGAAACCACACGTTTTTATACTTTTATCTTCTTTTCTTTCTTATAAGGTGAGCAATCTGGTGACCATGGAGAGTTACCGTTGTGACAATTAACATACAGGATAGTGGAACACATGGGCTGCCCTCATGGAGTGGGTGTCCATAGTCACCACACAGAGGGTCCACCATACAACAGTAAGACGTGTCTCAAATGAAAGCCCCAAAAGCATCTCACGGGCAGCGGGATGTATGGCTTCATGTCACATTAACAACACAAAACATTGACCTTCTCTGGGAGCAATGTAACCCTCTCAAAAGCCAGAATAAAGGTACCAGTACAGGTACAGTTGTCCTTATGGCCTTCCTGCACATACCGAGCAAAATGAAAGTCTTTTCAGATGGGCCTGGAGATCATCAGTTGAAGGATGAGGTCCCTATGAAACATGACTCCCTGAACCATATTCGAAGATGGGTGAGGTGTAATGGACACTGGAGCATCCCCAAAATGATCATAAGCACAAAGACATGCAGCAATAGGAAACCTAACCATATCTTGCTGAGAGACCCCACTTTGCCGAACTTGTCTTTGATATTTTCCACATCTGTCCTAGTACAGACCAGGCAGTGGGGAAACTGTTTCACACCAAGCTGGCAAGCCTGGCCCTCCTGCCAGGGAAGAGAAAGCCATGCGGTCTTAAGCAGCAGCATTTAAGGATGCGTTACCACTTGACGAGACGGCCATAGGGGAATGGTCATATTTTTGGAGCTTGATATGCTTTATGCACAAAGCATCTGCCCTGATACCACCCACTCCAATCAGGAGCTGCACCCATGGATGCCAGCCAGCCACAGCAAGGCTGAGGGCCATCTGGTATGGCAGCCAATTCCGGGCATTATAATGCTCCAAAATGACAAGCAACCACTCCTAGGCATATGAGGAGGTAACCCCCCCCTCCCCCCCAAAAAGGAACTATTTTTGTAAAAGCCATATATTTTCAAATTGTTTATGAAACTATCTTATCCCCTTCAAAATGCTCTCCATTACAACTAATATAATTGTCCCATCGGTGCTTTCACTGTCTGAAACATTTTTTATGTCATCTTTAGATATCGCTGACAGCTTTTCCCTTTTTTTCCCCTTGACTTCTTCAATGTTGTCAAATCAGTGTCCTTTTATGTCCCTTTTCATGCTTGGAGAAAGTTGCACGGAGCCAGGTCAGGCGAGTAAAGTGCTCGGGGCAGAGGAACCGTGCCATTTTTAGCCAAAAACTGTCTAATGGAGATGGCTGTGTGTGCAGGTGCATTGTCTTGATGGAAGAACCAGTCTCCTGCCTGCCACAATTGGAGTCGTTTATGACTAACACTCTTGCGGAATCTTCTTAAAAACTTCAAAATAAAATGTTTTATTGGCGGTATGACCTGAGGGAACAAACTCTGAATGAACTGTGCCCTTGCTATCAAAAAATGCAAATCAGCATTGTTTTGATGTTTGACCACTTTTGTTTACTGGTGAATGACAACATCTTCCACTGGCTTGACTGTTGCTTTGTTTTTAGGTTGTAACCGCAGCACCTCGAGTCTTCACTAGTAATTACCTTAGACAGGTAATCAGGATAAGTTTCAAGCTGTTGTTTCAAAGCACGACATGTTTCAACTCGATATTCCTTTTGAACGTCAGTCAAAACATGAGGAACAAACTTGGCAGTGACTCTTTTCATTCTCAAGTCTTCTGTTAATGTTAAGTACACTGAGCTCCACGATTACCCACTAATCTCTGACTGTTGTTCAACTGTCTGTTGACAGTCTGTGAGCTTGAGTTCTCAAATTTTTTCAATATTTTTGTCAATTCGGGCAGCTGATAGATATTCAGAATGAAGTCGCTATTTTTAAATCGAGCAAACCAATCGTAGATTTGAGATTTTGGCACATCATCATCTTGGTAAGGTGTTTGCAACATTAAAACAGTTTCAGCAACATTTTTACTGAGTAGAAAACAAAATTTCACAAACTTGCCATCATAAAAAATGAAACAAGAACAAAACAGCACTAGTAAAAAGAATCACTGCAGATGAACAGAACAAGCCAGATCGACAACACAGATGGTGCTGTATTGGCAATGAATTGTGCTACACAAGCCTAATGGCAGAAATGTGTACTACACAAGCTCTGCCCATGGCAATGTTATTCTGTTTTTCTTTTTGGGTATCCCCTCGTACATGCGGAGTCAACAGCTCAGACATCAGAAGTGTGATACTGGTGTTGACATGGCGTTCTGCCAGATGGGTACGTAACAGCAGCACCACAGGGAGTTCTTACCTGAATGGTTTACACCAATTAGAGAAAATTTGGAAGTGGAGATAAAACCCCAATAGCAGACCAAAAATGCCAAACAGGAAGGATGACAGAGAAAAGGCGAGGGGAACAAAACCACAAGGAATACAGATGCATATCCAGGTCAACATAAGGAAGAACACTGAGAAAGGGAAGGAGGGGGGCAGAGGGGGAGGAGTGAGGACAGGGAGGTAGAGGTACAGGGATGGGCTTGTAGCCCCGGAAGGAAGATTGGGCACCTTGTTTAAACTCATGAAAGAACCATGGGCCCTCTTGGAAGACCTATCATCAGGAAAGTCTACTCTCGAACTCTCCCTTGACACTATCTTAAACCCTAGCAAAGTACCACACATACTGTTGAGGATTATCAGTAGTCAGCATGCAGTGCAGCTGTCTACAATGTATGAGAAAAGCAATGATATTTTCGCCACAAAGGTGAGTGATAACACTACCCTTACACCAATTAACACAAAACTATCTAAAGCTTAATTCTTCATTAAAAACGAGTGGCACTCTCTCTTCCAATATGGGTGTGGTGCCAGAAAATTTGTACGTATTTAATGGCTGACCTTTGCTGATATTTCTTCATTATCATTTGATATACAGTAATATCTCGATCAGTAGGAAAATTACATTTCATGAATAACATAAAATAACTAACAGTAAAACACACAATATTTCCAAACTGTATGGTATTTGGAAACCTGGAAGTCTGCCTCTGGATACTGTCCCTCGAACACATCCTTCAATTATTGAACTGCCCAGGGCTGGACTCATACAATCCTGTGTCCTTTCCTGTGTCTTCAATCATTTCACTCCCCCCACCGCCCAATCCCTGCAACAGCTACTCTCATACCTTCTACTTGCAATGGGTCCATGAAAACATATACCGGAAAACTGAGCGAAAGCATCAAATTAAACATACATTACAATTGAAATCTTACTTAAATATTTAACTTTTCCAATCATCAAGATATATTCAGTAACTTACTTGATTCTGTTAACAATTTCTGTGCCAGCACGCTCAACAACACAAGAGTGCACAAAATCTGAAGAAAGACGATTTTTTTCTCTGCACAATTTCAGAATTTCTGCACGTACATGTTCATCAGACAGAACATGTGGGCACTGTTCTTGTGCACATTTCATCATGCTCTCCAAAGAATTCTGAAAACAAAAGAATCTCACATTATTTCACGCAATTTTTCTCTTTTTTGTAAGTCAGAAAATAAATAAATAATTAGCACGTAATTTGTGGAGTTCTCTACAATAATGTTACAGCACACAGATACAAAATGAAAATGTAACTGGTTAAATCTTTCTGAACAAAAACTGGCTGGAAGTATCAAAGTCAAAGGTAACAAAGATACAACATAAAAGTTCTAATAAAACAATTTAATTTTATCCCCTTCAGTCACAACTTTTCGTGTTTTATTAATTAAAAATGCATTTCAGACTCTGTCGGCTCATCATCAGCTGTAATTCGTCTTAATACATGCTTTTTTTTCCTCTCTCGAATGAGGGGAAATGCAATTCCTGCCACGAAAAGGTTTGATGTTAGGTCACAAATTTTGTAAGTCAAGCGCAAAAAAATGTGTGATATAGTGGAAAAGATGAACAGTGTAAACTTACCACATAATCCAAGAAAACCATTTTTAATGTTTTAGCTACAGCACCAGCAAACGATGGAGAAAAAAAAGTATGTTGGTGCTAAAATGTTAAAAACACTGTTCTTGGATTATTTGGTAAGTTTACACTGTTCATCTTTTCCACTACTTACAAAATTCCAAGAATATGCATTTCACCTCATTCAAGAGAAAAAGTAAAGCATGTACTAAGACGAATTACACCTGATAATAGATCCACAATGTCCAAAACGCATCACATACTGAATAAAACACGAAAGGTTGTGACTGAAGGCATTTTTAATTCATACCTCAAGTGTAATAAAATAGAGTTTAGCTTTGTCGTTCAACAGCCATTATAAATCTTCAAAACTGCACAAACGCCAATGGAGGGTGTGTGTGCAGTGGGTTAGTGGAGGTCGAAACTTGGAGGATTAAGGGAACAAAGGATGTGTTGCTAGGATCAGTCCCATCTACACAGTTCAGAAAATCTGGTGTGTGTTATGAAGCAGCCACTAAAATCCAGCACGTTGCACCCAGCAGTGCATTCTGCCACTCGGTGGTCAACTCTAGTCTTATCCACAGTTCGGTTGTGTTCATTCATTTGGGTTGACGGTTGATGGAAATGCTCGCTAAAATGCTGTGCAGAAATTGCATCAGAACTGGTATAAAATACAGCTGCCTTCACAAGTGGCCTTGCCTGTGACGGGACTGAAGTATGACGTGCTGTGTTGGTGAATCTGACAGGCCTTGTACCTGGGACTTTCACATGCGGCAAGTAGTATGGACTGTGTGTGTGGCAAAGGGATGGACTAGGATGTTGTGCAGGTTGGGTGGGTGGGTGGTAGATACCACTTTAGGAAGGTTGGGAAGGATTGAGTGTAGGACGTCCCTCACCTCCACAAATGATAGATATTGTAAGCCCTGGTGAAGGCTAATGTTCAGTTGTTCCAGTTAGGCACGATATTGGGTGATAAAGAAGAGGGAGTGGTTCTCTTTTGCAGACGGTTCTTGGGGATGGTGGGAGTATTAGAGGTATGTGAGGGTATGCATGTGAAATCTGTTTACAGACTGTTTGTGGGACAGTGCCCAACTGTGAAAGTCACGGAAAGAAATTCAGCAAAAGAAATTCTCATCACTGTCGATGTGCCACCCACAGGTAGCCAGAATAGATGAGAGAGAATTTTTGATGTAGAAGGAATGATAGCTGTGAAAATCATAGTACTGTCAATCTTTAGTGGGCTTTTTTGGACAAAAAAGTACTGATGGAGCCATCATAGAGGTGAAGATCAATGTACACGAAGGGGGATGGTGAACATAGAAGAACCAGATGTATCAAGCAGAAGAGAAAGCACTGATGCTGTGGAGAAATGAGTATAGGGTGTTGGCTCTGGATCCAGATAACAAAGATGACATTAAAAAACCTGAATTAGAGAAGGACTTTGGATTTTGGGAGACTACAAAGGTTTCCTCTGAATGGTCCATAAACAGACTGGCATAGGTTGGTGCCATAAGGGGTGCCCATAGTCATGACTCTTCCTCTACTCTTGTCACACTTCCCAACACAATCCCTCACACCACTGTCATTGCCCACCAGTTCCAGTGGCTGTGTGTTGCATTCCTATCCCACGAATCTGCTAATTCTCTATCCCACATTTCAATCTGACTGCTGCTGCCCCCTTACACCCATCAGCTACCCTTCTCCAACCATCCCTTCCTCCTACTACCCACATCTTTTCTCCCCTTTCCCACTACATATGACACAATCATTCACCAGAGTCTACCATCCAAACAACATTCTGTATTCAGCCAGCACAATATAACTGTGCTAGAGGTGTGTGTGTGTGTGTGTGTGTGTGTGTGTGTGTGTGTGTGTGTGTGTGTGTGTGTTGAGACTATGAATAGAAGTCTGTTGCTATGGAACAATACTCAAAATTTCTGGGTGTGTTCATTGATGAGAAACTGAATTTGAAGAAACACATCGACGATCTGCTGAAATGGTTAGGTTCAGCTACTTATGCTATTAGGGTATTGCAAATTTTAGCGATAAAAGTATCAGTAAATTATCCTACTATGCCTATTTTCATTGACTGCTTTTATATGGCATAATATTTTGGGGCAATTCATCACTAAAAGACAAAGTATCCATTGCACAAAAGTGTGAAATCAGAATAATAGCTCGAGCCCATCCAAGATCACCTAGCAGTCATTTATTTAAGGAACTCGAGATATTCACAGTACCTTCGCAATACATATATTCACATATGAAATTTGTCACTAATAACTCATCCCAATTCAAAAATAACAGGGAAGTGCATAGCTACAACACTAAAAGAAAAGACGATGTTCACTATTCTGGATTAAATCTCACTTTGGCACAGAAAGGGATGAATTATGCTGCCACAAAAATCTTTGGTCATTTGCCAAATAGTATTAAAAATCTGACAAATAGCCAACCAACATTTAAAAGCAAATTAAAAGAATTTCTGAATGACAACTCCTTCTACCAACAGGTGAATTCTTAGATATGAAGTAGTAACTGAAAAAAATTAATTATTTTGTGTAAAGAAAACTTACGTTAAAGTGACACGTTCCACATCATCACAAAATGTCATATTCATGATCTATGGAACAAGGATTAGTGTTGGTGTTGGTGCATATGTGTGTGTGTGTGTGTGTGTGTGTGTGTGTGTGTGTGTGTGTGTGTGTGTGTGTGTGTGGGGGGGGGGGGGGGGGGGGGCACGCATGCACACTTGTAGGAGCCGCATGCACACTTGTAGGAGCCGCATGCGTACCCACTTTATATGTTTAATCTAGCTTAAAAGAGGGTGCTTTCAAAATATACCAGTGACTAAATGCATATATTATAGCTTGCATCTTGTAGGAAGGCACTTCAGCACAGAGGCTGAATGATAGCGAAGTGTGGAAGGAATGAGGTTTGCCCATACGTAGCAGCACAGAGCAGGCAAACGAAGTCCGTGTTTTCAAACCATGCTGCTATGGACATTAATCAGGTTCATTTGCTGATGGTAGATCATATTACATGTTCATATATTAAAAACAAAGATTCCAAGGCTTACCAAGCGGGTAAGTGCCGGTAGACAGGCACAATAAATAAAACACACACACAAAATTTCTAGCTTTAGCAACCGACGGTTGCTTCTTCAGGAACGAGGGAGGAGACGAAAGGATGTGGGTTTTAAGGGAGAGGGTAAGGAGTCATTCCAATCCCGGGAGCAGAAAGACTTACCTTAGGGAGAAAAAAGGACAGGTGTACACTCGCACACACACACATATCCATCCACACATACACTGACACAAGCAGACATCTGTAAAGGCAAAGAGTTCGGGCAGAGATGTCAGTCGAGGTGGAAGTACAGAGGCAAAGATCTTGTTGAAAGACAGTTGAGGTATGAGCGGCGGCAAATTGAAATTAGCAGAGATTGAGGCCTGGCGGATATCGAGAAGAGAGGATATACTGAAGGGCACGTTCCTATCTCCGGAATTCTGACAGGTTGGTGTTAGCGGGAAGTAGCCCGACAACCCAGACGGTGTAACACTGTGCCAAGATGTGCTGGCCGTGCACCAAGCCATGTTTAGCCACAGGGTGATCCTATTACCAACAAACACTGTCTGCCTGTGTCCATTCATGCGAATGGACAGTTTGTTGCTGGTCATTCCCACATAGAAAGCATCACAGTGTAGGTAGATAAGTTGGTAAATCACTTGGGTGCTTTCACATGTGGCTCTGCCTTTGATCATGTACACCTTCCGGGTTACAGGACTGGAGTAGGTAGTGATGGGAGGGTGCATGGGACAGGTTTTACACCGGGGGCGGTTACAAGGGTAGGAGCCAGAGGGTAGGGAAGGTGGTTTGGGGATCTCATAGGGTTAAACTAAGAGGTTACGAAGGTTAGGTGGACGGCAGAAAGACACTCTTGGTGGAGTGGGGAGGATTTCATGAAGGATGGATCTCATTTTGTGGCAGGATTTTAGGACGTCGTATCCCTGCTGGAGAGCCACATTCAGAGTCTGATCCAGTCCTGGAAAATATCCTGTCACAAGTGGGGCACTTTTGTGGTTCTTCTGTGGGAGGTTCTGGGTTTGATATGATGAGGAAGTGGCTCTGGTTACTTGCTTCTGTAACAGGTCGGGAGGGTAGTTGCGGGATGCGAAATCTGTTTTCAGGTTGTTGGTGTGATGGTTCAGGGATTCCGGACTGGAGAAGATTCGTTTGTCACGAAGACCTAGGCTATAGGGAAGGGACCGTTTAATGTGGAATGGGTGGCAGCTGTCATAATGGAGGTACTGTTGCTTGTTGGTGGGTTTGAAGTGGACGGATGTGTGAAGCTGGGCATTGGACAGATGGAGGTCAATGTCAAGGAAAGTGGCATGGGATTTGGAGTGGGACCAGGTGAATCTGATGGAACCAAAGGAGTTGAGGTTGGAGAGGAAATTCAGGAGTTGTTCTTCACTGTGAGTCCAGATCATGAAGATGTCATCAATAAATCTGTACCAAACTTTGGGTTGGCAGGCCTGGGTAACCAAGAAGGCTTCCTCTAAGCGAACCATAAATAGGTTGGCATACGAGGGGGCCATCCTGGTACCCATGGCTGTTCCCTTTAATTGTTGGTATGTCTGGCCTTCAAAAGTGAACAAGTTGTGGGTCAGGATGAAGCTGGCTAAGGTGATGACGAAAGAGGTTTTAGGTAGGGAGGCAGGTGATCGGCGTGAAAGGAAGTGCTCCATTGCAGCGAGGCCCTGGACGTGCGGGATATTTGTGTATAGGGAAGTGTCATCAATGGTTACAAGGATGGTTTCCGGGGGTAACAGACTGGGTAAGGATTCCAGGCGTTCGAGAAAGTGGTTGGTGTCTTTGATGAAGGATGGGAGATTGCATGTAATGGGTTGAAGGTGTTGATCTACGTAGGCAGAGATACGTTCTGTGGGGGCTTGGTAACCAGCTACAATGGGGTAGCCAGGATGTTTGGGTTTGTGAATTTTAGGAAGTAGGTAGAAGGTAGGAGTGCAAGGTGTCGGTGGGGTCAGGAGTTTGATGGAGTCAGGTGAAAGGTTTTGTAGGGGGCCTAAGGTTCTGAGGATTCCTTGAAGCTCCGCCTGGTCATCAGGAATGGGATTACCTTGGCAAACTTTGTATGTAGAGTTGTCTGAAAGCTGACACAGTCCCTCAGCCACATTCTCCCGACGATCTAGTACCACGGTTGTGGAACCCTTGTCAGCCGGAAGAATGATGATGGATCAGTCAGCTTTCAGATCACGGATAGCCTGGGCTTCGACTGTGGTGATGTTCGGAGTAGGATTAAGGTTTTTTAAGAAAGATTGAGAGGCAAGGCTGGAAGTGAGAAATTCCTGGAAGGTTTTGAGAGGGTGATTTTGATGAAGAGGAGGTGGGTCCCACTGTGACGGAGGACGGAACTGTTCCAGGCAGGGATCAATTTGGATCGTGTCTTGGGGAGTTGTATCATTAGGAGTGGGATCAGGATTATTTTTCTTCGTGGCAAAGTGATATTTCCAGCAGAGACTATGAGTGTAGGACAGTAATGCAATGAAATGCATGACACAATATCATCAAAACGTGAAGTCAGATTTCTCTCATGCAGATTTTTGATCGAAGTTGGTTTAAAAATTTGTTATTCCCCTGATATATTAGAACATGTAATATACTTTGATGTTTCAACAAGTAAATCCCTGTCATTTTCAAGGTAATTATTGGAAAATGCTTTAAAATGATAAGGAGGGCTACCTGTGAACCATCAAAGTTTTTGGCAAATTTATTTGGCTGAATTCTTGTGAGTTATTAGAGCATACAACATTGTAGGAAAATCTTCACTTTCCCTCAGGCAATATGATGAACATTAAACTCTGCATACCTCATAGGATGCAAATTCCTAATCAATAAAGTCTAGGAAGTTCTCACATACTATGTATGCAGTTGATATGTTGACAAACACATTTTTTAAACCAGGAATCTTTAAAACCAAGGAATATTATTACATAACTTTGTTCTACATTGTAATACCACTGTCACTGCTATCTGTGGGTGTCCGAATCAACTGATTGTAAATTTACAATCACAGTGTCAAGACTTATATCGATCTTCACCTCCCTGTAAAAGTCTTATTTCTGAAGCATTTCAGCGTGCCATTCACACTGAGCCAATGCCAAAGGGGGAATGTTGTCCACTGCTTCATGCACAAGTGATTCAGCATCTGTTATCTCGAATCATTTTCTTTTCTTCCACATAGCATTTAACCTCTGCCCAAATTAATTCCCTCCGATTATACTGATAGCGATATGCAGATAACCACAAAATTATGTGACCACATTCATGTGCTAGAAAATCAACTTTGTGCATTCTGTTGTGAAACTTTAATAAATTAATGAGCTACAGGAATATTAATTAATGACCTGTGCAGAATATTTTTGCTTTTAAGTCAGAGCACATGGTGTTTCCTCTGTAACAACTGAATGATAACTGGCATCGTATATTACATGACCGGCTTTGAAGCGAGATACAGCAAGAATTGTTCAGTCAACCACTTCCTGAAACCAACAGCATTCATATCTGAATGGTAGTCACTGCTGTTTTTCTTACAATTAAATATAAGTTTACCCTCAAAAGAAGAGCCAGCATGCAGAATAATTTTTGGAGAACATATTCCTATGGGAACTTTAAAACAGACAGTCGAATTATTACTTTACTACTAGGTTTCCCTGGAATGATTCTGATTCAGCTACATTTCATCAAGATATTACACTGTTTAACTAGCTCTTCCTTTTGTATCATACATGTTTATAACAGATGTGGTTGGTGTTGCACCTAATTCACTTCTTTCAACTAAAAGGGAGAGGGGGAGGTTTTGTATTAGGTATCTCAAAAGCAGGACATTATCTGAAAGTATTTTTCCATGGGCCCATTGACTGTGTAACATTTCAACTAGATGGGGAGCTGTTACCTACCATTACTGCTTTATATCTATATAATACAGATGGAGACAGCCTTTTTATTGGGGGGGGGGGGGGGAGGGGGTGGCGAGAGGATGGTTTCACTGTCCCTATGACCGAAGCCTGAAAAAAGTTAATTTAAATAATTAAATTTCATTTCACGTAGGGAAAATTCAGGAAATGCACAGCTTGAAATTACCAACAGAAAACCAGACGAGACTGAAGCTGCTGTTAAAAAAAATCACAAACGGAATACTAAAGACACAAAAAATTAAATATGGGGGAAGAGTACTTACAAACATTGATTAATGAAAAATGATAAAGTTGTAAATATACTGGGATGTATGCTACATGTCAAATGAAGAGCAGAGTGCATTAATTATTACCCTCCACTTAAGGATAATTTGTGGCTTAATTGATCTCATAATAAGATATTATTTATTATGTTTTGCTTCTGTTTAAAGAGACGTTAGTTCAACAATAATTCAAAAGAAGGTTCTTTATTATAAAGTTGCACCACAGACATATGCTGGTAGCTGGTAAGTCAGGTGTGAATATAATTTCCTCTGCAAATACTGATGTGCCACCCAAAACTCCAGAAAGGGTACAAGGTATGCCCTATGAACTCTTCTTCTTTGAAGGGAAAGGTCCAACCTATGGACAATGGGGAACAGAATGCGTAAGATAACTAATGTAGGTGCAGACCAAATGTCTCCTGGAAGGAGGAACCGATGTCTATGAAATGCCAACAGTCTCCTCAGAGCATGAATGAGCAGATAGAGGTCGGACACCCTTTGAGTTAGGGTACCCCTTTGCCCTTGGGATGGGAAAACTATCCCTGAGGGTGGATGAGCTGCCAAGGTCAACAGCATACAGGTGTGGAAAGCAACAGCAAACTACCAAATTATCCATCTGGACAGCTCATGGGTAGCAACTATCGCTATGCCCTGCAGAGCAATGGTGTGTGTGTGTGTGTGTGTGAGGGGGGGGGGGGGGGGGGGGGGGGGGGTGAAGGCTGTGGTTGCAAGTGCGTGGTCTACTTTCAACAAAGGCCTTGTTGGGTGAAAGCTCATTCTGCAAGCCCTTTTTGTTGTGCCTATCTGCGACTCAGCATATACACTATATCCTTTTCATAATATTGTTACAGTCCACCCTTTTTTTTCATTGTTCTATACAGGAATTACAGTTGCAAACAAATTCAATTCTAAAGGTCACATAGGTAACCGTGTGGGGATGGAAAAATGCCGACTATGCTTTACTGGCAGAACACTTAGAAGATACAACAGGTCTACTAAAGAGACTGATTACACTACAATTGTTTGTCCTGTGTTAAGAGTAGTGTTGTGTGTGGCATCCTTACTACATAGCATTGACGGAGGGCATCAAAAAATTCGAAAGAAGGGCAGCTCACTTTGTATTATTGTGAAATAGGGGAGAGAGTGTCATGCATATGACAATTAAGTTAGGGTGACAATCATTAAAACAAAGGTGTTTTCGTTGTGGCAAGATCTTTTTGTGAAACAATGCTGCTACTGCCAATTTAGAGAATATGAATAACTACCAGTCTTCCCACAATTCTGGAAACTGCTTCAGAAATAAATATATATATATATATGAACCGTCCACATAAAAACAGACTTAGTCTGCAAAAATTGATTTTTCAGTGATATATTTATGAGGAAAGGACATGCTGCTGAGTAAATTCCTGAAGTATTATAATGAGTTTTCACTACTATAGAGAAGAGGGGAATTTTTATGCTATATCAAAATCATAATCATCACTATCAGCAGCATCAGTAGTAGTTCGAAAAGTAGTCATCTAACTATAGTAATAGTAGTAAAAACACTACCACAGTTTCACTTTAACATCTTGCATTGTGTGTTTATTTTATATATTAGGACTGATTGAATTTTTCTGTTTTCTTCCATTTCGTCTTCTACTACATAACTCTGGCTATACTACTGATCCTGCAAATCTTTTGCCTCAGGGCTACGAATTCCACTATTCGTAAAGGTACTCCTTTTACCTTTATCAGTGGTTGGACCTCTTGTATAGAATTTTCATCCTGTTCTCTCTCAGCCTGGGAAAACATGGCGTTGCAGAAAGCTACAGACTACTGTACTTTTACACATTTTCTGCTAGATCTTTGAAATAGTTCTTTATGTGCATCTTAACACAATTTGTGAACAATAGCATACCAATAGAGCAAGATCGTTTTAAACCAGCAAGAAGCTGTTGCAATCAGGCCCTCTAAATCACAATTAAAAAACAGAGAGGGTTTCAATAAAAATTGATAACATCTGCTGTGTTTATTGATTTATTGATTTAAGTCCAGTCTTAGATATACACTCCTGGAAATGGAAAAAAGAACACATTGACACCGGTGTGTCAGACCCACCATACTTGCTCCGGACACTGTGAGAGGGCTGTACAAGCAATGATCACACGCACGGCACAGCGGACACACCAGGAACCGCGGTGTTGGCCGTCGAATGGCGCTAGCTGCGCAGCATTTGTGCACCGCCGCCGTCAGTGTCAGCCAATTTGCCGTGGCATACGGAGCTCCATCGCAGTCCTTAACACTGGTAGCATGCCGCGACAGTGTGGACGTGAACCATATGTGCAGTTGACGGACTTTGAGCGAGGGCGTATAGTGGGCATGCGGGAGGCCGGGTGGACGTACCGCCGAATTGCTCAACACGTGGGGCGTGAGGTCTCCACAGTACATCGATGTTGTCGCCAGTGGTCGGCGGAAGGTGCACGTGCCCGTCGACCTGGGACCGGACCGCAGCGACGCACAGATGCACGCCAAGACCGTAGGATCCTACGCAGTGCCGTAGGGGACCGCACCTCCACTTCCCAGCAAATTAGGGACACTGTTGCTCCTGGGGTATCGGTGAGGACCATTCGCAACCGTCTCCATGAAGCTGGGCTACGGTCCCGCACACTGTTAAGCCGTCTTCCACTCACGCCCCAACATCGTGCAGCCCGCCTCCAGTGGTGTCGCGACAGGCGTGAATGGAGGGACGAATGGAGACTTGTCATCTTCAGCGATGAGAGTCGCTTCTGCCTTGGTGCCAATGATGGTCGTATGCGTGTTTGGCGCCGTGCAGGTGAGCACCACAATCAGGACTGCATACGACCGAGGCACACAGGGCCAACACCCGGCATCATGGTGTGGGGAGCGATCTCCTACACTGGCCGTACACCTCTGGTGATCGTCGAGGGGACACTGAATAGTGCTCGGTACATCCAAACCGTCAACAAACCCATCGTTCTACCATTCCTAGACCGGCAAGGGAACTTGCTGTTCCAACAGGACAATGCACGTCCGCATGTATCCCATGCCACCCAACGTGCTCTAGAAGGTGTAAGTCAACTACCCTGGCCAGCAAGATCTCCGGATGTGTCCTCCATTGAGCATTTTCGGGACTGGATGAAGCGTCGTCTCACGCGGTCTGCACGTCCAGCACGAACGCTGGTCCAACTGAGGCGCCAGGTGGAAATGGCATGGCAAGCCGTTCCACAGGACTACATCCAGCATCTCTACGATCGTCTCCATGGGAGAATAGCAGCCTGCATTGCTGCGAAAGGTGGATATACACTGTACTAGTGCCGACATTGTGCATGCTCTGTTGCCTGTGTCTATGTGCCTGTGGTTCTGTCAGTGTGATCATGTGATGTATCTGACCCCAGGAATGTGTCAATAAAGTTTCCCCTTCCTGGGACAATGAATTCACGGTGTTCTTATTTCAATTTCCAGGAGTGTACTTTAGCAAGGAGGACTAGTACCCCAGATGTACCAGCGTATTCCTTGCAGATTTTCATCTGCTAAACAAGATGTTCAGTGACAGACTTTTCCACATTCATCTCTGTGGGAAGTCAAGTATTTTCTTTAAGTCTATAAAAAAGCATTAACACAATAGCCCCATACACCCAACCACAGAATACTATGCTCCTGTCCAGATCAATAGCTGCCATATCAATCTTGTCAACACACTGATAAAACAAACAATGGAAACCATAACTGGAATTATTATAACAAATCTGTTAATGAAGTCCCATACTCCGTGACGGAGCATAGGAGATGATGCGGGAAATCCGTACCGCTGCACTAGGCAAGGTCCTAGTGGAAGTGGTTTGCCATTGCCTTCCTCCGACCGTAATGGGGATGAATGGGGATGATGATGATGATGATGATGATGATGATGAAGACACAACAACATCAAGTCATCTCGAGGCAGATGAAAATCTCTGACCCCGCAGAGTATCGACCCCACACTCAGGAAGCAAGAACGCTATCGCGAGACCACGAGCTGTGGACATAACAACTGTATTACTGTGTACGTAGGTGACTGGCAGCCCTCAAATCACAGTCGGAATAATCCAATTTTGACTCATCCCATCCCTTCCCATCATCATCGTTGTAGAATTCCTTAAAATGGCAGCAACTGATACCAATGTCAATATAGGACAGTCATCAATCAATTCCCTGACTTCAACGTCACTGGAATCACTTTGGCAAGATCGTAATATCAAAAATTCCCATATTGTGGCAGATCCAACTTTGAAGGTACCACAATTTTCTCCTCCCATAAGATAGTGGTGCAACATCAACAGAATTTGCACAACTGTGGTATCTGAGACAAATCTACAATGAGCTTCAGAATGCTCCTGATGTGACCAATGTGGAACTGAAGAGCGAACTATGGTCCACCTGGCTCTGATACATCCTTCAAGGATGCTTTACAAGACACCACTACATTACCATTCAGGCATCGGAATGACTGGTCCACAGTGACCTGCATTTGTGATAAAGAAGTGCAATGAACAAGACAGATAATTGTTGTCTTAAATAACTGACATGCCAAGGGCACAAGTACTCATACAGTATACATTCCACTTGCTGAACAGATAAATTGAGTCTTCATATCTAAAACTAGAGATTATTCTTATATCCCTTACCTGCAGGTACTCAACAATGACCGCATGCAGTTCATCCGAGACTTCACGCAGCTTTACATCAATCGGGTTTCCGGCTTCTTCTTTGCACTGCACAGCTTCTTGTAGTCTTGTCAGAAGCTGCAATCATTTTTGTGATTAGCAAATATAGATAAATATCAACAAGGATATCACTGCACAGATAGGACATCATTGAAACTACAAGTTTATTTTTAACAGTGACCATTTCTTTCCACTATATGTTTCAGAAGTTTAAAAATCTGTCACCAGTAGTATTTCTGTGCACTAATACAACATGTATGTGTTGTGTGTATACATTTTAGAATATCCTGTGGCATTGTCTACTAACAGAGGACACACCAAAACACAATTTCAGTACTTGGCTCAAGGTATTGTAGGGTCTTCAATTGCAAAGATGAACAAAAATACAAATGTAAAAGTAAAAATACCCCCAGTGATAACAGACCTTTCCTGGCATGTTATATCACATACAACATCACAGCCACTTTATAAACACTGAAGTCAGTAATGATGGCATCTAGAATCTATTAAGATGATAATGTTGCCCATAGTGATCAAAGCAAGTCACTATTTTGGAACGCGTCCCAGAGTACTGTGGAGGTCTTTCATTGATATGATGAACAGAAACATAAATGTGAATATCTACAGAAATTTTTATTTATTTTTTTCTATAACAATTTCACCTGTTATTATTATGTTATATTTGTAATTGTGTGTCTGTGTGTGTGTGTGTGTGTGTGTGTGTGTGTGTGTGTGTGTGAGATAGAGAGAGAGAGAGAGAGAGAGAGAGAGAGAGAGAGAGAGAGAGAGAGAGAGAGAATTTAACTGTAATAGAGGACTAGAATTCTTGCCAAAATTTGGTTTATAAATAACGAAAGAAGGCAGAGGCACGGGAAAGTTTCAAATACATTACATAATGGTAAGGAGGAGGCTTCAAAGCCAGATTTTAAACTGTAAATAACTTCTAGGGTAAGGAGGGGCCTCTGACGATAATTTACTGGTTATGAAGGACAGATTAAAACTGATCAAATAGTACAAAGATAGAAACTTAGGGAAATGGGACCTGAATAAATTGAAAGAACCAGAGATTGTCGAGTTGCATAACTTTAGGTGGTGATTAACTGAAATGGTAAAAATAATACAAAAGATGAATTCTAGCAAGTGAGGTATGACACTTGAAGCAGCACAGAGCCCAGACCTGCACAAATCCTCAGAGAACACTCTACACATTGAACTTAGATAACAGAACTAAAAAAAAACAGTGAATTAAACAAATTAAAGAAAATGCTGATCTCTGAATATGTGATTAGCAGAAAGTGAAATGTGGCTATCAGGAATTGTTAGAGAACAAATGCAAGGCTGCAGAAGCATGCATATCTAGAGGGGAAAAATAGATGCTACCTATAAGAAAATTAAATTGACCTTTGGAGGAAAGACAAGCAGCTGTATGAATATTGAGAGCTAGATGGCAAGCCAGTACTAAGCAAAGACAGGAAAGCTAAAAAGTGGAAGTAATATACAGGGTGTCCCATTTATCTTGACCACCTGAAATAACTGTTTGTCCAGATGCAAAATACAAAATGTTTCGAGCAAATGTTCTTTAGCCGTCACTCGGACATCGATCAATACTATTGCTTTTGTTGTAGCTTTGTTTTTTTACAAAGGTATGAGCAGCGCTATGACGTTTTTTAGATGGTACGTCGTAATTTTTATTCGGTAATTCATTTCCTCTCCTAAAGACCTATTCAAAAATGTATCTATCACAGTGTACCATTCACTGAAACATGACATTATTAATTACATAACACAACATTGACTTTACACCCGGGATGACAAACTCAGCCACTTGCTGGATTTGTCAAAAAACAAATGAAAAACAAGTAAAAACGTAACAAAAAATTGACTTTGACTCTTCAGTACCATTGCCCAGGAGTAGAACATTCGAAGGTGCTCAAATTGGAAACCCTCGACACCAAAACACTGGTGTACTCGTTGAATGATAGAATTATTTACTGCTTCCAGAGTTGCCTACTGAAGAGAATTACAAGCAAGCAGGATATGTTCCTTCATGTCCTCTGGAGTTGTTGGAATGTTACTATAGACAAGGTCTTTAATGCATCCCCAAATAAAAAAAGTGCAGAGGATTTAAATCAGGAGACCTAGCAGGCCAAGTAACTGTTCCTCCTGGGCCAATCCATCTGGCAAGATACCTTCGGTTCAGAACACAACATGCACGCAAGTCATTGTGTGTTTGACATCCGCATATTGATACCACATTAGCACTGTGGTTCTTAGAAGCACTTCATCCAGAAGAGAAGGAAGAATTTGTATGAGGAAGTTGGCATACACTGTGCCATTTAAACTACCACTGTTTAAATATGGGCCAATAATTGTAGTACCGAGAATCCCACACCAGACGTTAACACTCTACTGACGCTGAAGTTCCACCTGTCTAAGCCATCGTGGGTTGTCCCTTGTATTTACCTGTCCTTTGTTTGAGAAGGAACATTCGTCAGTAAATAGAACATTGGAGAAGAAGTTTGTGTTGGCGAGGATTTGCTGCTGTGGCCACTGACAGAACTGTAACGATTCTGGAAATCATTCCCGTGCAATTCCTGATGTAGGGGTACATGGTAAAGATGGAACCGACGATGTGTAAGAATATGATGTACACTGGTTTTATGAATGCCAATCTCGTGTGCTCATATGCGGATTCCTAGGAACAGAAGCGAGAAGAGTAACTTCGGCAGATTCGTCTCTGCGAGTGCTACAAAGATTGCGTTGTCGTGGATTGAAACTTCCTGCTTCCTGAAGCGTCGCAACATGACGAGAAAACATCCATCGGGAAGGTGGGTCCTTGTCAGGGTATCGCTCTCTGTACAGTTCCGCTGCCTGCATAGCATTTTGCCCACCTTCAACAACAATAAAAGAAACGTTATGTTGACACAGTTTGTGGGAAGGACAGCCTCTACTGTATGCCTTCTCTGGACAACAGTATTTAAAAGTACTAAACTACTGTACTAAATATATCCATGCATACGAAAACAGCATTTCAATTACTGTTCTGCTAACTTAACATTCCCCATAGATGAGTAGCATTTTTACCTTCTCTTCAGTGGTGTACATTCTACTCACACAACTCTTCAACTGACAATGGTTGATGGAATGACAGGTGTGCATTCTACTAATGTTTACATTTGTCCTCTGCCAACGTCAGCATGTGTATGTGTTCTGTTACCCTGAGGACCTGCACTAAGCGCAGGGAGTGGCAACATCAATGTTGTTTTATGTAATTAATAATGTGAATAGTACACTGTGATACGTTTCTGAATAATTCTTTAGGAGAGGAAACTGAATAAAAACTACCGAGTGCCATTTGAAAAAGTCATACCACTGTTCATATCTTCATAAAAAGCAAAGCTATGACGAAGGCAATCAAGCTGATTGATGTCCCCCTCATGGCTAAAGAACATTTGATTGAAACAATTTGTAATTTGCATCTGGACAAACAGTTATTTAGTGTGGTCAAGATAAGCAAAGACAAGGCTCCAGGAGTAAACGACGTTTCTTCGAAATTATTGATATCCTGAGGAAAATCAATCATGATAAAACTATTCCAGCTACTGTGCAAAATAAATGACACATGCAAAATAGGCTCAGACTGAAAGGAGAACGTAACAATTCCAGTTATAAAGAAGGCAGGCGCTGACAGATGTGATTACTGTCAAACTATCAGTTTAATAGATGATGACTGCATAATATTTACACAAATTATTTACAACAAAATAGAAAAACTAGTAGAAGGTAATCTCAGGGAAGATAAGCCTGGGTTTCCGAGAAGTGTAGGTACACACCATGCAAAATATGACCCTACAGCTTACCCTAAAAGACAGAGTGAAGGAAGGCAAACCTATGTTTATATCATTTGCAGATTTAGAGAGCAAGAAGAGAACAGAGAAATTTTGAAGATTATATGGGTAAATTGTATAAAAAACAAAGAGGTACTCAATAGAATTGGGGAGACTATTATGAAAACGGTAGACTGCTACTCACAGTAAAGACAACAAGCTGAGCTGCAGACAGGCAAAACAATAAGACTTTCACAGATTTAGTTTTTACCTAAGGCCTTCTTCAGATAAGGAAACACAGACACATTTCCACAAGCAGACACACCACATGCACATATGATCGCTATTCGCGGCCACAGATGCCAGAATATGTTCTCACCACAGTGCCAAGAGACAGAGGTCATGTGTGCATGATGTGTGCCTAGTCGTGTGTGTGTGTGTGTGTGTGTGTGTGTGTGTGTGTGTGTGTGTGTGTGTGTGTGTGTTTTCCTAAAAATGCTTTGGCCAAAAGCTCTGTGAGTAACAGTCTTTCTGTTGTGCCTGTCTGCAACTCAAAGTGCCATCTTTATGGTGTGTAGCTATTTACCCTTTTCATACTTGTTAATATTCCAATCTAGACTTTCAAATATCTGGCACAACCTGGTGGATCAAGGAATAGTCAATCTGGAACAGAAGAAAGCGTAAAGGCAGTAAGCACGTTAAAATGGTAGTTAGTTGTGGTTATTCAGATATGAAGAGGCTTGTAGACGATATAATAGCACGGGGAGCTGTATCAAATCATTCTTCAGGATGAAGTTCACAACAACACATGCGCAGTATGTAGTGTAACTATGAAAACCACCAAAATGCAGTACTTTAGCTTCGCAAATATGTAAATAGGCATGGTATCCGCTCGGCTTGGTTCTATCAGTCAGTCACAACACAGGACATGTAATATCACAAAACAGTTTCTGACAGTATAGCAGAACAATGAGAATGTATGCTTCAGTCGTTACTAATTTTTATTTTTACAACTTCATGAAGTAAAGTTAAAGGCTACAGCCCAATCTATAGTGCAGCTCAAGGTGGTCTGATTGGCCGATAACAGAAAACCGAGTGGGAGTCACGTTGGGTTACATGTTTGCAAAAGTAGAGTTCCATATTTAGTGGTTTTTGCTATCGCACTTGCATACTATGAGAATATGAAGTTCAACTGATGCACCTCATTAACTGTCTCTTCAAATGTATAATTTCTGGCACAATTTATTGAGATAAACTATCAGGAAATGTGACACTTGACAAACATGACTTTCTTTTGGCAAAATTAAATGTAGTGCACCCATTCTGTAGGTGGGAAATGAATGATCACTTTAATTTTATAAGCAAATGTCAACCTACAGAAGTCGAGATACAATACCAACATTAAATTACTATCTGTGAACAACATTGGTAAACTGCTGCCTACAAATTTACAACAATTTACAGGAAATGAAGAAAATGCCAAATTTTTCAACATTTCGTAAAAACTGCTTTTTCGTGTTGAGTCACTGAAAACTGCCATTTTCACATTATTTGTCATCTTTTTGTCGACAAAAAAGGTTTATGCACCCAATTTTCACTTCTTATCTGGTATGTGTGATGTGTTATCGAAGTCTCGTCCCCTTACACATTGCAGTGCAAAAAATTATGACCTTGCTGTCAATAACGTGCAATAAACTTGTTTACAACTACTTCATTATGTGATTTCCCATTAACATTCCCAGCAGCAGTATTTCCAATAACCCAATCATGTTGAGGGTTTTGTATTGTGAACTATTTTGACAATTCTCAATATTGTTCTTGAAATTTCTTGAAAGTTAATTTACTGTTGTTGTTGTGGTTTTGAGTCTGAAGACTGGTTTGATGCAGCTTTCTGCATTTCTCTATCCTGTGCAAGCCTCTTCATCTCTGAAGAATTACTGCAACCTACATCCATTTGCAGCTGCTTACTACATTCATCTCTTGGCTTGTTTACGAGTCTTGCCCTCCACACTTCCTTCCCATTCTAACCTGGTGATCCCTTGACGTCTCAGAGTGTATTCTATCAACCAACAAATTTCTACACTCCCCAGATGTATTCAGCACCACCCTGTTCCTTATGTGATCTACTCATTTAATCTTCTTCACAGTTCTGTAGCACCACATTTCAAAAGCTTCCATTCTCTTCTTGTATGAACTGCTTATCATCCACATTTCACTTCCATACTGGCTACACTCCAGACAAATACCTTTGGTAAAGATTTCCTAACACTTTGAATTTATATTCAATGTTAACAAATTTGTCTTCCCCCAAAACACTTTTTTTGCCACTGCCATTCTGCATTTTGTACACTATCTACTTCAGCCATCATATATTATTTTAGTGCCTAAATATGAAATCTCTGCTTCTACTTTCTGAGTCTCTCATTTTCTAATCAAATTTCCTCAGGCTCTCCCGATTTAATTCAGATACATCTATACTTGGGCTGCTGGAACATGGCAATTCATGTCACTATACAAGTGCCTTAAAGTTGGCAGTACGACTGACAAACAAACAAGGAAAGCCAGCTACTGCAGATTCTGAACCGATTACAGCACCAGCAACAAAACCCAGATCTGGTGTCCATGCTACTACGTTACCGGCTTTTATGTAAATGTTTTGTGTTAGTGTGTGACCACCTGTTTCTATATGGTTGTGTCGTGTTACTGTCTCAATACCAATTATTGTTTATTAAAGAATGTTACCAAATCAATGTCGTTGTTGTTGTGGTCTTCAGTCCTGAGTCTGGTTTGATGCAGCTCTCCATGCACCATACAGTGAAGCTGCATGACCTCGGGAAAAATTACAACTATAGTTTCCCCTTACTTTCAGCCGTTCGCATTACCAGCACAGCAAGGCCGTTTTGGTTAGCGTTACAAGGCCAGATCAGTCAATCATCCAGACTGATGCCCCTGCAGCTACTGAAAAGGCTGCTGCCCCTCTTCAGGAACCACACGTTTCTCTGGCCCCATTCAACAGATATCCCTCTGTTGTGGTTGCACCTACGGTACAGCTATCTGTATTGCTGAGGCACGCAAGGCTCCTCACCAACAGCAAGGCCAGTGGTCCACGGTTTGACATACATATCAGCAATGAATTGCCACAACAACTGGCAACAATTCAAGATGTAATTGTATTCGCTGTTTCTAACTATAATTTGATCAATCATTGTAGAAGTGCATCAGTGTAAGTTTTGTTCTATTTTTATATCCCTGCAATACTGAGAATATTAACCAGTTGTTGGAATGTGTGTCTAAATCCATTAAGTTCAAAAACAAAGAACATTTTTGTCTAACATTATGCATGTAGCAGTTGATTACGGTCTGTATACTTTCCATAGTTTCTACTTTACTATCACCTGTTAGTACTGTTTTGTGGCAAAATAAACGCAATTTGCAAAATTTCAGTCTGTTGCTTTAATTTTGGACACCAGTGTATGTACTATAATGAGGTGATGTGTCCTTGATATACATTCATACATTGCTCAACCTTCAATTAATTTGTCAAGAAGCAGGTCAGGTGATCATTTGATACTGTACTATTTACCGGGACATTCCACCAACTATGTGGGAGGGAGGGAGGGAGGGAGGGAGGGAGGGAGGGAGGGGGACAGAGATCAGTGTAAACATTAGAAAGTAAATGCAAACCTGTTTGGAGTTATCAGCATCCTTTATGAGCCCTGTTGCTTGATTAATATCATTGTTATTCTCTGTTGATTCCTGAGCAAGAGTACGTATCTTATTCTGTGTCTGTACTACTAGTCGATCCACCATTTGCTGTGTGGAGCTCAATAGGAATCCCTGTAAATAAGAATCAGATTTAAAATATATCACTTTTGCCTCATAATCCATTCACATCAGCAGAGGATAAATAAAGTTCTCAAAGGACATGAGTGTTAACATGAGGCAAAAGGAATTTTGCAATGAGGGGGGGTAGGACAAGGAGGGGGAGGGGAGGGGCAGCGATATGTATAAAAAATTTGCTGTCACTTACTTCTACAACTTATTATTATTATTATTGGTGTAGGTAATACCTTAAAACTAATAGTATACCACATTAATGCATTGGTTTGAATACTGTATGAGGTATGACTATCATATTTGAGCTGCTCGAGGGAACAAAATGGTAAGCGCCAAAATCACAGTTTCGGGATACAGTGCATCTAAAGTTTCAATTGATCTGCAAATCTGAATAATTTTTTTTTTAACAGTACTTTTATTCTGTAGTGATTCCAACATCTATATTCTACTATAAAGACATAAATGAAACTCAGAACTGACCAAAACAAATGAAATATACAAAAATTATTACATTACCATACACCATTAACAACACATAGTGATAGAACATTACATATTAAATTTTACAGTAAGTCTTCAACACTTTACTGAAACTGCAAAATCATATTACTAAAGCCTTTTTCATCCAAAACTGTTGGCTTTAGTGACAGGATAAATCCATGGTGCACAGGAGGTATGTAATTTAGGAGCGACAGGATGTCAGCAACTTTCTTCTTTTCAATAAGCCTTGGTCCATTGTATTTAAGTCGAAGCATAGGAACTGGTCCTTGTCTCCCACGTTTCCTGAAGCTTATTTCATGCCAAATGTCATGACAAAATGTCTCGCTGATGAATAAAGATGATGGATATTTGGAGGTCACCTTCCACCTACATACTTTCCTTAGGTTGACATCTCGACTATTCTTTCTGAGGACAAACGCTTCTTTGGAGTATTGTATTTGATAGAAATCCTCTCTCTTCATGTTATAAATAAGCAATGGATTCTTCTTAGCCGACTTCTTGATGATCTCGCACCACTGATCTGGACTGTGCACATCTTGTACTTGTCGGCGAATGTAATTTTCAATTGTCGGGAAATCTTTATCGGACGCGAAATTGTGTGCCCACTCACGGGGAAGTGGTGTTCAATCACACGAAATCTACCAGTTGAAATTAGATATTTCCAAAACAATACCATGTTTGAGTTCTTATTTTGGCCACAGCAGCACCTTTTCCGAGACGACATCTTTGTCTGTTCCTGAATGGTTTCTGCAGGAGCAATACACTGTTTGTTGTTTTGGGCAATATGATCCGATTCGCTATTAACCTGTATAACAACGAAAACTACTATTACCGTTACCATTATTATTCTTACATGTAATAATATAAATGAAAAATGCGCTTTCACACACCACTTGCCCAAAAAAAATGTAGCCATTCTAAAATAACCTCAAAATTAATGTACTTCAGGAACATAATGGTATGTACATGCACGTACCATTATGTTCGTGAAACGTACTAAAGACAGTATATTTACAAAATAACATACCTTTGAGTCATCTGAATCGTTAGGAATGTATTCTGGATCCCTCTCGAAGATATTAGTATCATTGGAAGTATATTTCTCGTCTTCTGCCATGTTCACTGTTGCCATAATCTCGGAGATGTTTTTGCTTGCTGCCATTCTCTCTGTCACTTACCATTATGTTTCCGCAACATACGGGCAGTGGCGCTTACCACTAAGCTCGGCCCTGATGTCTGTTGAGTGAATTTGGAACTAATAGTAAGTTTACTGCATTGTGCATCCCACAGGTGGTGTCATTAGCCATCTACCGCAAAATACACGGCGATGGCGCTTACCATTGTGTTCCACCGAGCAGCTCATTTATTGAAATTAACTTCAATCTATCATTGAAATCTTGTATGTGAGCAACAAACGAGTTACCTGCTGCAATCTGAAGGCCTGGCCATTACTGTATATTTTTGGTGTGACATTTCTGTGCAGGATATCTTGGATTTTCTTCATAACGGCATCTGTTCTTTCTGCAGAAGTCTTCATACAGGGGACAATGTCATAAATTGGAAAAGGCATGTAGCGTACAGTGTAATTACTGTAACAATGAAGCATACGTAAGTACTATTGAACAATTTTTGATGCAATGTATGTTTGTACAAGAACAGAGAAGCTCCTAAAGATTCCATTACAGGAAAAAACTGCACACAGTATCTGTGTCCAGTTTAAATACATGGCAACATCTTATAAATAATATGAATAAAAATATTACATTGCCGTTTTCCAGTCACAATTAGAAGTTAGATTTTTGATGGATGATAACAAGATTTACCTCTCCAATGCATAGGCTATGTCCGAATAACCTTGCAATGTTATATTGTTGCGATCATAAATTATTGTTCGCAATTTCGAGTTGATCTGCAGTGCTTTTGCAAGGAGCCTGGCCCCATTGTCCCCCATCATGTTTCCACTGAAACACCAATCCAAATACAAACAATAAATATCAAATACCAAGGATAAGAATTCATGAGACAGAAAAATGGCACCTATTTACTGTTTGTTGGAACAGGACTTACTAACACACAAAAACAGGAAAAAGGAAACGCACATTACATCTCTAACTTTGGGACATGAAGAGTACTGTTTGTTTATGAGGAAGGCATGAGGGAAATAGGAAAAAGCATGATAAGATAAAAGTTCATTGCAAACCTTCACAAGTGAGAGACAATGTAACTGACAATGTGATGGGACAATAAAGGTTACAATTCAACAGTCTGGAACGTACCAATATACGATATTAAGATAAGTATGAACAAGCAATGGAAAATTATCCATGCTGAGCCACAGATACGCCCAAAAAAAAAGACTGTCACACAAGTAAGCCTTCGGCCGAAAAAGCCTTTGTTGGAATTAGATCACACACACACACACACACACACACACACACACACACACACACACACACACACCACGACAAATGACTGCAAACAGCAGCCTGGCATGGGAGAAGCAATATGGATGATAGGGCTTTTTAGGGTTGCACAGGGAGGGGAGGGATAGCATGGTAACAGTGAGAGACAGTGAAGTCCTGCTTGTGGGAGCATACAGGGACGAGTTGGAGAGAGGGTAGGACAGCTAGGTGCATTTAGGAGGTTAGAAAGAGGGTGCCGAGAGGGGGTGGGGGTGAGAATGGGGGATCGCAGTGGAAAACTACAGAAGTAAAAAGACTGTGGGTGCATTGGAGTATTAGAGGGCTATGTAGTGTCCAAGTGGGAACAGGGAAGGGGATACGTGGGTGTAGGACAATGACTAACGAAGGTTGAAGCCAGGAGGGTTAAAGGAACATAGGATATATTGGAGGGAGAGTTTCCACCTGCTGGTGTTGGTAGGAAGGATCCAGATGGCAAAGTCTGTGAAGCAGTCCTTAAAATGGGGAATGTTGCATTGAGCAGTGTGCTCAACAACTGGATGGTCCACTTGTTTCTTGGGCACAGTTAGTCTGTGGCCATTCACGTAGGCAGACAGCTTCTTGGTTGTCATGCCTACATAAAATGCAACACAGTGGTTGCAGCTTAGTTTGTAGATCACATGAGTGATTTCACAGGTAGCCTTTCCTTTAATGGGATAGATGATGCTTGTGACTGGACTGGAGTAGGTGGTGGTGGGAGGATGTTTAGGAGACATCTTGCATCTAAATCTATTACAGCGATAGGAGCCATGAAGTAAGGGGTTGCAAGCAGGAGTTTTGCAGGGATGGATGAGGATATTGTGTAGGTACAGTGGGCACTGGTATACCACTGTGGGAGGAAGGATGGGAAGGATAGTGAAAAGGATGTTCTCTACTTCACGGAATGACAAGGTAGTTGAAACCCTGGAGGAGAACGTGACTCAGTTGTTCCAGTTCATCTGTGGTTGGACGGTGGGACTTTGGGAGGTGGTGGATGACTGGAGAGATAAGGCACGGAAGATCTCTTTCTGTACAAGGTTGGGAGGGTAATTACCCTGATTAACCTGCTATCTGTCCCCTCCCCACCCCAGCCTCCTCTTTAGCTCCACCACCCAGATTGCTTCTCACATCATGTGCTGCTGCTTGCAGTCTGGCCTCAGTAGCCAGCGACTGTGTGTGTGTGTGTGTGTGTGTGTGTGTGTGTGTGTAATTCCGATGAAAGCTCATTTGGCCGAAAGCTTACTTGCTTGACAGTCTTTCTGTTGCAGCTATCTGCGACTCAGCATTTCCTCTACACACTCCTCATTGTAATCTATCCTTTTCATAATATTGTCAAGATAAGTATGACATTAAGGGTTGACCTCCAGTGTCATCTGCCACTCTTACAGGCTTATATAAATTTTGTGACAATCTTATTTAATTTATCTAGTCTTTTTAAAAATCAATTTATTATTTTTATTCATATTCTGATGATAATTTTGTTTAGATCTTGACAAGCATACAAATATTTCTGTGCTGGTTGGACTGTTAGTAATTGACACTTTAACACAAAACATAAACAATTCTCATTTTGTAATTCCAGGAAAACTTTTAGGCAGAGTGAAACTAGTTTTTTGTTAGTATTTGTGGAATAAACTTCTGCAAATGTTAGGAACATTTTCCAGCTAATAATCTTCATGATATAAGCAACTTAATAAAAAGCACTGTTAATGATCAAATTTTATCAATTACAATATTCAAAGCTAAGAGCCATGTAAAACTTCATGTTGCAATGTGAGAGGCACAATAGGAGCTGACATGCTCCATTGTTATCCTATACCACGCACAAAGGAATGTCAATTCTACCCACCAAAATCTGGAATTTGATGACACTTATCCGAAATGGAAATTTGCAACATGTAAGTCTAGATTCCCAATCCTGAAGAAAAGCGATTATCTTAAAATTTGGAGGAAAGAAGTACACCAAGGTGGCACCAGACTTGAATAATTGTCCTTAACTGACTTGGAAAAATGGGAAATATTTCAAGAGGCACGACGCTGTTATGAACAGGTCACAACTAGAAACCTACAGCAATGGGCAATGACCACTGAATTTCCGTATTTGTCAGAGAATTTTCACTTCCATGCTTCTAATACTTGGGCAAAATCCTTCAAGAAAAAATATTTGATAAGGCAGCGAAAAATCACGAAATTCGTCAGCAAAAATGATGTCGCAACTTTGGACGAAACAGTGGCAGCAGCAGAGAAATTTCATATGCAGATGAGACATTTCAACATCGACTATATATAACACCGACCAGATCATATGCCAGTATGAGTCAATGTACAACAGGTCTCTGGATGTTAAAGGTGAAAAGACTGTTATGGTGAAGAAACTCAATCTATTGAAGACCACCCACTCTTATGCAGCACAGTTCAGTTTAACCGCTTCAGGGAAAGCTTTACCCCTTGTGTTTTTATGTTTGCAAGAGCCTGAAAATAAATTAGGTCCTTGGGTTGCCACCACTGTCAAAAAATTAGAAGAGGAGCACGAAAATGTTGTCTTTACTTGTTGCATGTCAGGGAAACTAACAAAAGAGCTTTATGCAACATTCTTGAAAACAACACTGAAGCCATACATCACAGACAATAAATTTCTTCTGTTGGTGGATTCTTGGAGCAGCCAAACAGATTCAACGTTGTATGATGAGAGAGTTACGAATGAGCTAGGCAAGGCAATGAGTACCACGAAGGTCATTCCACCAAAATGTACACCGCTGGTTCAACCATGTGATGTATATTTCTATTGCCAAGTCAAAATTCTAATTAAAAGACTATAAAGTATCCCTGAATTGCTCCAACAACAGCGAAAAATATCATCAAGAGAAGATGCAATTAAAAGACATTCGATCATGCAACATCAATTCAGTGCTCCTGTGTTCACCCCTATGATCCAGTACGCTTGGTTAGCACACAAACTGATATCAGAAAAACTGTCGTTTCAAAACTAGAATGAAATGTCCTTTCCAATGACACATGTTTCGGCAAAATGTAACAACTCAAACAATGCCTTCATAAAATGTGCCTGGTGTGAAACATACATATGTTTCACATGTTTCTGTGATAGATGTCACCATAAAAACTGCAAACCTTCAACTGTGATAATAAATAAAAAGTAGAGCACGTAATCACAAGAATCTTTGGAAGCTTTATTTTCATATTAACACTTTTGCCTAATTATAAAAATATACTTCTTGAATGTGTTTAATTTCTATGGTAAATAGTAGAACAATTGGAAGAAACAAAGTAAAATAAACATGGGAAAAAACAGAAAAAAAAATCAGGAAGCACCTGGGATTGATCCCAGGTCGCCTGTTTCGTAAGCAATGTGCTTGACCAACACTCTACACCGTTAATGACGAACGGAGTGCTGAATAAGGTACATAGTGCTACTGGAAAAACTTTCGAGAGCATTTTCTCTTTTCCTAAGGTCCACCCAGGCGAAATATTTAAGGCATGTGATGAGGAGACCCACCTCCTTCTATACACGCAATTTGGGCGAAATTGGCGTGTCCCGATTGGTGACCTCCCCTTGTCAGTTGTGCAAGGACATTCATCAGTTTTTTGCACAAGACAAAGAAGCAATGACAATGAAACTTCTGCAATGGACTAAAAAAGTGGAACAAGAGCTCTTCAACATATTTCCAGTCTTACATGATTTTCTGGGAACCAACAAAATCAGAGTTGATACACATCAATAGCTACAACAATAAAGAACACTTCAAATCTTTGACCTCCAACATCACCAAATTAAAGGTACATATTTTCCCAAATTTTGTGCCAAATTTTTAGGAGGTTGAATTGTAAACACTAATTTTCTTCAGACAGTAACTTTATCTAAAACAATTAATTTTTGAAAAAAAAATTAATCTAATAATAATTTATTTCAATAACTTGTCTAATACGGTGATTATACATTTTATTCTGCATTCATATGAATGACAAATCAACTAACTAGAGCAGTATCTAAGCCTTTTCATGTTTCTTTTAGGAACTACTTCCCTAAAATTGAGGGCAAAATCCAATGGATCAGAAATACCTTTTGAGTAGGTGACTTAAGGAAATGGAAAAAGTCCTGAAGTGAAAGAGACTTGCTATCTGAACTATCATGTGACCAGACTCTAAAATCATTTTTTAAAACACCACCATTGGTCCAGTTCTGGAAAAGTGTTTGGCAGAAGTATCCAGCAATTGTCAAAATTGCACCAAGAGATCAAATGGGCTTTTCAACCACCTATCCATGCGAGACAGCTTCCGTTTTTTTTAAAAAATAAGTACGGGAATATAATGAATGTACATAGTGATTTGAGGCTAAAACCAACCAGTTTTACTCCAGATTCGATTCTCTTTTGCAGAACAAACAATGTCAAAAATCCCACAAAGCTTCTTTTTTTTTTAACACTGATCGCTCAACTTTGAGTTTTCATATAGTCGTGACAGCCAAGACTTTTTTTTAAAATTATGTTTGGTAGTGTGTGATTGTGGTTAGTCATGAAGGTGGTTATGGAAAGTTGAATGATGACCTAATAGCGGTCAAGGAGTGGGTAAAAAGTTCTATGTTCAAACATGTTTTGTTTTTGGTTTAAAAGTTAGTTGAAGGGGATCATGCAAGAGTGAGGGGAAAGGAATGGTCTGGAATTATTCTGACGATCATCTCTTGGGATGTTACTCTACTGTGGATACAACAGTAACAGTCAGCAAGGTAAACCACAAGATTAAAAGAATGGAAAATCATAATGAAATGCAGGAGGATCTGCAATGAAGTGACGCATGGTGCAGGGAATGGCAATGTGCTGCAAATACATAGAAAGAAAGATCCTTTATCATTAAGCTACAATATAGCAGGTCAGCAACTGGAAGCAGTTAATTCCATAAATTATCTGGTAGTAGGCATTAGGAGTGATCTAAAATGGAATGACCATATAAAATTAATCGTTGGTAAAGCAGATGCCAGACTGAGATTCAATGGAAGAATCCTAAGGTAATTCAGTCCCAAAACAAAGGAAGTAGGTTACAGTACACTTGTTTGCCCACTGCTTGAATGCTGCTGCTTGAATGTGTGGAATCCGTACCAGATAGGGTTGATAGAAAAGATAGAGAAGATCCAACAGAGAGAAGCACGCTTCATTGCAGGATCATTTAGTAACCACGAAAGCGTTACAGAGATGATTGATAGACTCCAGTGGAAGACTCTGCAAGAGAGATGCTCAGTGGCTCGGTATGGGCTTTTGTTGGAGTTCTGAGAACATACCTTCACCGAGGAGTCAAGCAGCCTATTCATACCTCCTACATACATCTCGCGAAGAGACCATGAGGATAATATTAGAGAGATCAGAGTCCACACAGAGGCACACAGACACTCTCTCTTTCCACGAACAATACGAGACTGGAATAGAAGGGAGAACCGATAGAGGTACTCAAGTTACCCTCCGCCACACACCGTCAGGTGGCTTGCGAAGTATAGATGTAGATGTAGACATCCAACACAAAGCTACAAGCAACAAAACGGATCCAATGCAATCATGCACACTCAGTACCGTAACAACCACACGCACTAGTCAGGAAAACACAAGATGGTAGACGACAACATACAAACTCTCACGCAAAATTAGCAACATTTTCAAAAATTAAGATATGAACACAGCATACAAAACACTTAATTCCATTAAAAACACCCTACAAAACTGAGCATAAGACATAGATTTATACTAAAATGCAAGTATATATTGATTACAAAGTAACACTTGTGATAGTAGGTATGTGGGGGCAAGAAAGGTACAAAATTCAATGTCAAGATACAAAGAACACTTGAAAGCACAGAGTAAGGGGCAAATCATTCCACATTTGCAGATTATCACAGGAAGCATAATCACAAGCCAGCCTCCAGGGAAGAACATGAAAATAATCGGAATACATTGTAAAAGACACCTTTGACTTTGCAAGAAAATCATCATACATTAGAAAGCCAAGAAGAAAAGAAAACACTTCTGAATGACCAAGCATATGTGACAAACAACTCAATATTTACATTATAACAACAGTGGAAATTCCTGGGTGGAACAACACTTACAACAAAGGAAATGCAACCACTTACCTATAGCTCTGTGACGTGGTAGATATAAACAAGCAACAGAAAACAGTATTCAAACTAGCTTTCAAAACTGCTCCTCTTTCACATAAAACTACACAGACAACCAAATGTACATAACTGAGGCAAGGCCAACTGCTTGTTAGCAGCTGTTAAGAGAAGTTTGCCTGGGCACATGGAGGTGTGGTGGGGGGAGGGGTGTGGTATAAGGAAGGATGCACAATGTGAGCAAGGATTTGCGTGATAGTATGAGACAGGTCTATCAACAGATGACTGAACATCTCAACAAGAAGAAGATAGGAATTCAGAGGATACGACATATAGGAAGGAGGGAGGGAGGGGGGAAACTAAGGAAACAATGGGGAAGAAGAGAGAGCGGGGGAGCGGGAGAGAGGGGTGTGAGAGGGGGAGTGAGGGGGGGAGTGGGGGGGTGAGAGAGGGGTGGGAGAGAGAGTGGGGGGGAGAGAGGGGGAGAGGGGGAGAGAGGGGGGGAGAGAGGGGGGAGAGAGGGGGGTGAGTGAGGGTGGGAGAGAGGGGGGAGAGAGGGGGGGGAGAGGGGGAGAGGGGGGGAAGGAGGGGGGGGAGAGGGGGGAGAGTGGGGGGAGAGAGGAGGGGGGTGTGGGGGGAGAGTGGGGGGAGAGTGGGGGAGTGTGAACAATACGTTCTAGTGTAGGGGAGAGGGGGGAGAGAGGAGGGGTAGAGGGGGGGAGAGAGGGGGAGAGAGGGGGAGAGGGGGAGAGGGGGGAGGGAGGGGGGAGAGGGGGGAGAGAGGGGGAGAGAGGGGGGGAGAGAGGGGGAAGACGGGGGGAGGGGGAGGGGGGGAGCGGGAAGAGGGGGAGAGAGAGGGGGAGAGAGGGGGAGAGAGGGGGGGAGAGAGGGGGGAGAGAGGGGGGGAGAGAGAGGGGGGAGAGAGGGGGGAGAGAGGGGATAGAGAGGGGAGAGAGAGGGGAGAGAGAGGGGGGGAGAGAGGGGAGAGAGAGGGGAGAGAGAGGGGGAGAGAGAGGGGAGAGAGAGGGGAGAGAGAGGGGAGAGATAGAGGGGAGAGATAGAGGGGAGAGAGAGAGGGGAGAGAGAGAGGGGGAGAGAGAGAGGGGGAGAGAGAGGGGGAGAGAGAGGGGGGGAGAGAGAGGGGGGGAGAGAGAGGGGGGAGAGAGAGGGGGGGAGAGAGAGGGGGGTAGAGAGAGGGGGTAGAGAGAGAGGGGAGAGAGAGAGAGGGGGAGAGAGAGGGGGGGGAGAGAGGGGGAGAGAGGGGGGAGAGAGGGGGAGAGAGTGGGGAGAGAGGGGGGAGAGAGGGGGGAGAGAGGGGGGAGAGAGGGGGGAGAGAGGGGGGAGAGAGGGGGGGAGAGAGGGGGGGAGAGAGGGGCGAGGAGAGAGAGGGGAGAGAGGGGGGGAGAGAGAGAGGGGAGAGAGAGAGGGGAGAGAGAGAGGGGGAGAGAGAGAGGCAGAGAGAGAGGGGGAGAGAGAGGGGAGAGAGAGGGGGGAGAGAGAGGGGAGGAGAGAGGGGGGAGAGAGAGGGGAGAGAGAGGGGGGAGAGGGGGGAGAGAGGGGGGGGGAGGGGGAGAGAGGGGGGAGAGAGGGGGGGAAGAGGGGGAGAGAGGGGGAGAGAGGGGGAGAGAGGGGGAGAGAGGGGGGAGAGAGGGGGAGAGAGGGGGAGAGAGGGGGGGAGAGAGGGGGGAGAGAGGGGGGGAGAGAGGGGGAGAGAGGGGGGGAGAGAGGGGGGAGAGAGGGGGGAGAGAGGGGGAGAGAGGGGGGAGAGAGGGGGGAGAGAGAGGGGGGAGAGAGGGGGGAGAGAGGGGGAGAGAGGGGGGAGAGAGGGGGTGAGAGGGGGAGAGAGGGGGAGAGAGGGGGAGAGAGGGGGAGAGAGGGGGAGAGAGGGGGGAGAGAGGGGGGGGAGAGAGGGGGGAGAGAGGGGGGAGAGAGGGGAGAGAGAGGGGGGAGAGAGGGGAGAGAGAGGGGGAGAGAGGGGAGAGAGAGGGGAGAGAGAGGGGGGAGAGAGAGGGGGAGAGGTGGGGGAGAGGTGGGGGAGAGAGAGGGGAAGAGGGGGAGAGAGAGGGGGAGAGGTGGGGGAGAGAGGGGAAGACGGGGGAGAGAGGGGGAGAGGTGGGGAGTGAGGGGAAGAGGGGGGAGAGAGGGGAAGAGGGGGGAGAGAGGGGAAGAGGGGGGGAGAGAGGGGAAGAGGGGGGAGAGAGGGGAAGAGGGGGGAGAGAGGGGAAGAGGGGAGAGAGAGGGGAAGAGGGGGGAGAGAGGGGAAGAGGGGGGAGAGAGGGGAAGAGGGGGGGAGAGAGGGGAAGAGGGGGGGAGAGAGGGGAAGAGGGGGGAGAGAGGGGAAGAGGGGGGAGAGAGGGGAAGAGGGGGGAGAGAGGGGAAGAGGGGGGGAGAGTGGGGAAGAGGGGGGAGAGAGGGGGGAGAGAGGGGGGAGAGAGGGGGAGAACAGGTGAGAGGCGGAGAGGGTGAGGGGAGGAGAGGGTGAGAGGGGTAGAGGGGTAGAGGGGTAGAGGGGGGAGAGGGGAGAGGGGGAGAGGATGATGCACAGCGTGGAACCCTGAACACACCATTTTCCTTGATAAAGGTGTCTGACAAGGCAGAACCCACACAGACTTTCAAAACACGGTCTTTTGAAAATTCCTGAAGAAGAAAATACGGCATGCGGCCTTGGAAGTCTCACATGTAGAGAATATGGAGGATACCGGTCCTTCAGCAGGCATCAGAGACTTTCTCCAAATCAAAAAAACAACCACAGTCTGGTACATCTACAGAAAACCATTTATGATGTGGTTGGACAAAATGACGAGATAGACAACTGCAGAACGGCACCCAGTAAATCCACACTGTGCAGTGGTTAGGAAATTCCAAGACTCGAGCCACCGTACCAGCCGGGCATGAAACCATCAACTTGGAAACACAGCTGGTGAGAGAAATGGGACGGTAGCTAGAAGGAAGGTGTTTGTCCTTTCTGGTCTTGGGTATGGGTATGGCAATGGCTTCACCTAAGCGTCTGGGGAACTTGCCCTCTGCCCAGATGTGGTTGTATGTGAGAATGAGAACGTGCTTGCCTGCAAGAGAAAGGTTCTGCATACCTGAATGTGAAAATTGTCCAGCACTACGGCGGAGGATCAGGATGAGGTGCTCCCTCACAGTTAAGGCGGCATTGTAGTACTCATGATTGTGAGAAGAAAGGGGTATTGCCCAAGCATCCTCCACTCAGTTCCAATGGAGTGGATGGAGCCTGAAATTTCCACAAAATTGCAGCCCAAGGTGTTGAAGATAGCAATAGGGTCCACTATGACATCATCTGCTATGGTCAGGCCAGAAATTGGGGAATGGACCTTGGTCCCAGAGAGCTGTCGGCAATTGGGCCACATGATGGAAGAGGGAGTGGATCTGTTGAAATAACTAGCAGATGAAATTAAATTACCTTTTTGCTATCCCGAAGAACACAATGACACAGTGCAGGCAGCTGTTTACACTGAATGCAGTTCACCGTCTAAGGAAGATGGTTAAAAACACAGAGAGCATTGCCTAGCACGCAAATCACTTCATGCCACACCTCAGTCCATCAAGGGATCAGGTCACAGTGCAGTAAAGATCTAGTGCCAGGAATGAAACATTCTGCAGCGGTAAGGATAATGTTTGTAAGTTATTTTACCAGGTCATCACAACTGGGGAAAAGTTTGTTGAAGGTTGGCAGGGAGGAGTAGAGATTTCAGTTGGCCTTAGAAAGCTACCACTTGTGCACGCATGTAGGTGGGATAGGGGTAAGCAAACGGATAGCACATTGGGAATGGTCGCTCGAGTACTTGTCACATAGGATGGACCACACAAGATGACAGGCAAGCTGGGCAGTGCGGAGGGATAGATGCAAATGCGAATAGGTGTGGGTGGACTCCGATAGGAACATGGGTTCTCCCGTGTGAAGACAAACGAGAATAAATTGACTGACAAGGTCACCCAAGAGGATAATGATCAGACAGTTTCTGGGAGAACTCCAAAGAGGATGGTGTGCATTAAAGTTACCAAGCAACAGAAAGGGGTGAAGGAGTTGCCCAATAAGCTGGAGGAGGTCTGCCCTGCTGACACCGAATGACAGTAAACGGTACAAAAAACAGTTAAGTGAGGAAGGAAAATTCTGGACAGCAATGGTTTGGAGCCAGGTGTTCATTAAGATGGTTTGACTATGATCATCATCCTAGATGAGTAGCATGACTCCCCCACAAGATAAAATGCCATAAACCGGGGGAAGGTCAAAGCAGACTGGGAAAAAATGCGAGAGTTCAGAGCAGTTGTGAAGACGCAATTTTGTTTCTTGGTGGCAGAGAACAAGTGGATGCTGTGATTCCAAGAGCAGCCGTAATTCTTCTTTGTTGGATCTAAGGCCATGAATGTTCCATTGGAGGAGAGTCACGATGAGGAAAGGGGAGGAGGAAAAGATTAAGGGGTGTCACCTTTAAGGCTGCCGAGTGCTAGTCTTCATGGACCCTGTACTACAGGGCGCAGAGGCTGGAGAATCCTGCTCCACGAGATCTACAGAGGCGTCAGCATTCTCCCTCTGTCGATACACTAAGTCATGAGCAGAAAAACGATTGGTCGTGCACACTAGTGACACGGAGGTCGGCCAGGTGAGGCTATCATTTGACGACAATATTGAAGGGGATCTCCAAGTCAGCGAAGAAGAAGACCATTTGCCTTTGTTTGATTTCTTAGGGCCTTTATGGTTGACAGAGGGAGACTCACAAGCTTGTTGGCTGGAGGGACGTAAAAAGTCTACACAGGAGTATTCCTTCTGCCTTTTCCGGCCTGCTGGTTGTGTAGCAGAGGACTTTGCCCCGTGAGGCAAAAGTCTGATGGCTTGTTGCACAGCTGGAGGAGGGAGGAAACAGGGATGCTACCATGACACTGAGTGATTATACAAACGCAGTGCTGAATTTGAGGTCGCATGTCTGTGTCGCCATGTTCTTCATGGAGGAAGAACAGTACTGCAAGTGCCAGATCGTAGAATGCAAGGTTTCCGACTAGCCAACAACTTGCAAGTGACAGGGTAAAGCACATTTCCCTACCCCTGAATCTTTTGAACGGCATGCTCATTGAGATATATGGGACACAATCTTGGAAGAAGGCTGCATGGTCGCCATTGCAGTTGATACAGTCAGGAGGTGGGGGGAAAGAATCGTAAGAGAATGTACATGCAGCATGAACAGTAAAGAGGCTGCAAAGGCTGGGGCCCTATGGTAGCCAAGCACGAACCTGCCAAAGAAAGGCGAGCACCTTGTGGGGAGGTTTAGGTGAGGAGGAGTGCGAGACCGCAGAATGTGATGGAGAGAGGTTCCCTCTTGCATATTTCAGAGAAATCAGTGCTGAAAGCCAGTATCCAAATGGCTTGTGCAGTGAAACAGCTGTTCAAAACATTTGTAGCGCTTTTGTCTGGTAAGTCAAATCAACTTTGTTTTTAGATATATTTTTCCCCACGTGGAATGTTTTCCTTTATTATTAAAAACAAAGATTCCAAGACTTACCAAGCGGGAAAGCGCCGGTGGATAGGCACAATAAAAAAAACACACAAACACACACACAAAATTTCGAGCTTTCGCAACCGGTGGTTGCTTCGTCAGGAAAGAGGGAAGGAGAAGGAAAGATGAAAGGATGTGGGTTTTAAGGGAGAGGGTAAGGAGTCATTCCAATCCCAGGAGTGGAAAGACTTACCTTAGGGGGAAAAAAGGAGAGGTATATACTCACTCACGCACACGCACGCGCACGCACGCACACACACACACACACGCACACACGCACACACGCACACACGCACACACGCACGCAAAGCTGTGGATCAGGATGTGGTTTGCTAGAAGGATTAGGAAAGACGTGGTGGATTTTGTACCACGGAAACATTGAGAAAAGTAGTATTCCATGGCTGCAAGGTAATGGGTGTAGGGTGTGTTGGTATGTAAGGATGCACCATGCATTGTGACCAACAAGGAGTCTGGAGGTAAAGGGACAAGAACTGTGGAAGGATGAGAAGTCGTGGAAAACCTGCACTCTCAAGGCACCTCAGCAGTACATGGTATGCCTCCAATCGTAGATGGGATTAAGAAGGAAAAAAATATAGAAAAAAAAGATAATGCAGTAGTACATTCATCACAAATACTAAATCAGTTTTATCTTTCTGGGGGGATGTGTGATGAAGGAGGCAATATGTAACTGTAAAGTGAATAATGTACAATAAGTACAGCTTGGAATCCTGTGCTAGCTATGATTAAATATAAAGAGAAACAAGAATATTTGACAACAGCGCACTTTATCCAAACCCACAGCTAAATTTGGCACACACATGGTAGGCCGCAGCTCAGTTCCCAGTTGGAGTCTGTGAAAACTTCCATCATCTATCTGCAAGCACCTCAATCACACACAGGTGGCTTTCAAATGAGGCCTCCATCACAGACCACAGTAGTGTGGAGACCCACAGTCATTAACTGCTAACAGTAGAACACAGTCACCATCAGACTAGGAACAGTATTTGTGGGATACACACAGTGTCACACAGCAGCAGACCCGAGAACCATAAATTGAATACATCCTCTGACTCCTGAACAGCCACACGTGTTTCACCACTCCAAATGTATTGTCAGTAATTACATTAAAACTATAAATTATTTCAGTGCAAAAATTACACTTCACAAAATACAAGATGTCTGACTAAACAAAAATTGTAGCTGCAAAAGATATAAAGAGAATTTTAACCAATTGTAGACTTCATATACTTTAGATACTGTCAATCTACTTTAGAAACAAGAAGAAAGGAGAGAGAGAGTACCTGATGTCTATCATCTGCAAGCACTGATTACTCCCCAATGCATTAATCAAATTGTAGAGATCCGACTTCAGTTTGGAATCTGGTATGCATAATGACTGAAGAACACAGTCTTCTTCCTGAAATCAATTTCACTAATAAATGAACAAATAGAAAATTACATATGTATATAATGAAATATTAGTATTGATTTCCTTTCATTCACGAAATACAAATCAGACACTTCTTATTAGGCACCCAACGATCCAATGAGGCCAACATGTACCATGGAAAGAATTGTGTAGGAGATAAGATACAAAGGAGAAAAGAGAGGGAACTATGTCTTTGATTATTCAATTTCATGTAGCAGCCATAATCACAGTAACCCAATGACTACAATCCAACCAGAGTAAGAAACATCTTCAAGATATTCTGTGTGTCACACTACATCATCATTTGTAACTTCTATCCAAATAACTTGCTGGTAACATGGTTATGCTGCATCCAAACCAAAAAGCTAAGTACATTCTTAAACACAACCATATGCATTACACAGCTCAACTGTGCTTCCTTTTCTCAGCTTTTTATTTGTTGGTACACCACAGAATACACTCCCTCCCTTACACTCTTTTACTGGAAGACTATACTTTCCTCACACTGATAACTTTTTTTGTTGCAACGTGACTTACTCCTCTTCGTATATATATACATGATGATGTAAATAAAATAGAAAGAAACTTCCACTTGGGAAAAATATATTAAAAACAAAGATTTCAAGACTTACCAAGCTGGAAAGCGCAGGTAGATAGGCACAATAAATAAAACACACAAACACACACACAGAATTTCTAGCTTTCGCTACCGGCACTTGCTTCTTCAGGAAAGAGGGAAGGAGAGGGAAAGACGAAAGGATAAGGGTATTAAGGGAGAGGGTAAGGAGTCATTCCAATCCCGGGAGCAGAAAGACTTCCCTTAGGGGGGAAAAAAGGACAGGTGTACACTCGCGCACACACACACATATCCATCCGCACATACACAGACACAAGCAGATATTTCTATAGGCAAAGAGTTCGGTCAGAGATGTCAGTCGAGGTGGAAGTGCAGAGGCAAAGATGTTGTTGAAAGACAGGTGAGGTATGAGTGGCGGCAACTTGAAATTAGCGGAGGTTGAGGCCTGGCGGATATCGAGAAGAGAGGATATACTGAAGGGCGAGTTCCCATCTCCGGAGTTTGGATAGGTTGGTGTTGGTGGGAAGTATCCAGATAACCCGGACGGTGTAACACTGCCAAGATGTGCTGGCCGTGCACCAAGCCATGTTTAGCCACAGGGTGATCCTCATTACCAACAAACACTGTCTGCCTGTGTCCATTCATGTGAATGGACAGTTTGTTGCTGGTCATTCCTACATAGAAAGCGTCACAGTGTAGGCAGGTCAGTTGGTAAATCACGTGGGTGCTATCACACGTGGCTCTGCCTTTGATCGTGTACACCTTCCGGGTTACAGGACTGGAGTAGGTGGTGGTGGGAGGGTGCACAGGACAGGTTTTACACACAGGGTGGTTACAAGGGTAGGAGCCAGAGGGTAGGGAAGGTGGTTTGGGGATTTCATAGGGATGAACCAAGAGGTCACGAAGGTTAGGTGGACGGCGGAAACACACTCTCGGTGGAGTGGGGAGGATTTCATGAAGGATGGAACTCATTTTGGGGCAGGATTTTAGGAAGTCGTATCCCTGCTGGAGAGCCACATTCAGAGTCTGATCCAGTCCTGGAAAATATCCTGTCACAAGTGGGGCACTTTTGTGGTTCTTCTGTGGGAGGTTCTGGGTTTGAGGGGATGAGGAAGTGGCTCTGGTTATTTGCTTCAGTACCAGGTCGGGAGGATAGTTGCGAGATGCGAAAGCTGTTTCCAGGTTGTTGGTGTAATGTTCAAGGATTCCGGACTGGAGCAGATTCGTTTGCCATGAAGGCCTAGGCTGTAGGGAAGGGACCGTTTGATGTGGAATGGGTGGCAGCTGTCATAATGGAGGTACTGTTGCTTGTTGGTGGGTCTGATGTGGACGGATGTGTGAAGCTGGCCATTGGACAGATGGAGGTCAATGTCAAGGAAAGTGGCATGGGATTTGGAGTAGGACCAGGTGAATCTGATGGAACCAAAGGAGTTGAGGTTGGAGAGGAAATTCTGGAGTTGTTTTTCACTGTGAGTCCAGATCATGAAGATGTCATCAATAAATCTGAACCAAACTTAGGGTTGGCAGGCCTGGGTAACCAAGAAGGCTTCCTCTAAGCGACCCATGAATAGGTTGGCGTACGAGGGGGCCATCCTGGTACCCATGGCTGTTCCCTTTAATTGTTGGTATGTCTGGCCTTCAAAAGTGAAGAAGTTGTGGGTCAGGATGAAGCTGGCTAAGGTCATGAGGAAAGAGATTTTAGGTAGGGAGGCAGATGATCGGCGTGAAAGGAAGTGCTCCATCGCAACGAGGCCCTGGACGTGCGGAATATTTGTGTATAAGGAAGTGGCATCAATGGTTACAAGGATGGTTTCCGGGGGTAACAGACTGGGTGAGGATTCCAGGCGTTCGAGAAAGTGGTTGGTGTCTTTGTGAAGGATGGGAGACTGCATGTAATGGGTTGAAGGTGTTGATCTACGTAGGCAGAGATACGTTCTGTGGGGGCTTGGTAACCAGCTACAATGGGGCGGCCGGGATGATTGGGTTTGTGAATTTAAGGTAGAAGGTAGGGGTGCAGGGTGTCGGTGGGGTCTGGAGGTTGATGGAGTAAGGTGAAAGATTTTGTAGGGGGCCTAAGGTTCTGAGGATTCCTTGAAGCTCCGCCTGGACATCAGGAATGGGACTACCTTGGCAAACTTTGTATGTGGTGTTGTCTGATAGCTGACGCAGTCCCTCAGCCACATACTCCCAACGATCAAGTACCACGGTCGTGGAACCCTTGTCCGCCGGAAGAATCACGGATAGCTTGGGCTTCAGCAGTGGTGATGATGGGAGTAGGATTAAGGTTTCTTAAGAAGGATTGAGAGGCAAGGCTGGAAGTCAGAAATTTCTGGAAGGTTTGGAGAGGGTGATTTTGAGGTAGAGGAGGTGTGTCCCTCTGTGGCGGAGGACAGAACTGTTCCAGGCAGGGTTCAATTTCGATAGTGTTTTTGGGGAGTTGGATCATTAGGAGTAGGATTAGGATCATTTTTCTTCGTGGCAAAGTGATATTTCCAGCAGAGAGTACGAGTGTAGGACAGTAAATCTTTGACGAGGGCTGTTTGGTTGAATCTGGTAGTGGAGCTGAAGGTGAGGCCTTTGGATAGGACAGAGGTTTCGGATTGGGAGAGAGGTTTGGAGGAAAGGTTAACTACTGAATTAGGGTGTAGTGGTTCCAGATTGTGTTGACTGGAATTTTGAGGTTTTGGAGGGAGTGGAGCTGGAAGTTGGAGATTGAGTAGATCGGAGAGACTGGGTTTGTGTGCAATGAGAGGGGGTTGAGGTTTGCTGGAAAGGTTGTGAAGGGTGAGTGAGTTGCCTTTCCAGAGGTGGGAACCCAGGAGATTGGATAGTTTTTTGAGGTAGACGGTGGCATGCTGTTCTAATTTGCGGCTGGCCTGTAGGAGGATGCTCTGAACAGCCGGTGGGAGAGGAAAGATTGAGGACATTTATTAAGGATAGGAGTTGCCGGGTGTGTTCAATGGAACCTGGATAAACTGAAAGAACCAGAGGTTGTACAGAGTTTCAGGGACAGCATAAGGGAACAATTGACAGGAATGGGGGAAAGAAGTACAGTAGAAGAAGAATGGGTAGCTTTGAGGAATGAAATAGTGAAGGCAGCAGAGGATCAAGTAGGTAACAAGACGAGGGCTAGTAGAAATCCTTGGGTAACAGAAGAGATACTGAATTTAATTGATGAAAGGAGAAAATACAAAAATGCAGTAAATGAAGCAAGCAAAATGGAATACAAACGTCTCAAAAATGAGATCGACAAGAAGCGCAAAATGGCTAAGCAGGGATGGCTAGAGGACAAATGTAAGGATGTAGAGGTGCATATCACCAGGGGTAAGAGATATACTGCCTACAGGAAAATTAAAGAGACCTTTGGAGAAAAGAGAGCCACTTGTATGAATATCAAGAGCTCAGATGGAAATCCAGTTCTAAGCAAAGAGGAGAAAGCAGAAAGGTGGAAGGAGTATACAGAGGGTCTATAAAAGGGCGATGTACTTGAGGACAACATTATGCAAATGGAAGAAGATGTAGATGAAGATGAAATGGGAGATACGATACTGCGTGAAGAGATTGACAGAGCACTGAACGACCTAAGTCGAAACAAGGCCCCGGGAGTAGACAACATTCCATTAGAACTACTGAAGGCCTTGGGAGAGCAAGTCCTGACAAAACCTTACCATCTGGTGAGCATGGTGTACGAGACAGGTGAAATATCCTAAGACTTCAAGAAGAATATAATAATTCCAATCCAAAAGAAAGCAGGTGTTAACAGATGTGAAAATTACCGAACTATCAGTTTAATAAGATACAGCTGCAAAATACTAACGCGAATTATTTACAGACAAATGGAAAAAACTGGTAGAAGCCTGCCTTGGGGAAGATCAGTTTGGTTTCTGTACAGATGTCGGAGCACGTGAGGCAATACTGACCTTGCAACTTGTCTTGGAGGGAATATTAAGGAAGGGCAAACCCACGTTTCTAGCATTTGAAGACTCAGAGAAAGCTTTTGACAATGTTGACTGGAATACTCTCTTTCAAATTCTAAAGGTGGCAGGGGTAAAATACATGGAGCAAAAGGCTATTTACAATTTTTACAGAAACCAGATGGCAGTTATAAGACTCGAGGAACCTGAAAGGGAAGCAGTGGTTGGGAAGGGAGTGAGACAGCGTTGTAGCCTGTTCCCGAGGTTATTCAATTTGTATGTTGAGCAAGCAGTATAGGAAACAGAAGAAAAATTTGTAGTGGGTATTAAAATCCAGGGAGAAGAAATAAAAACATTGAGGTTCGCCGATGACATTGTAATTCTGTCAACGACAGCAAAGGACTTGGCAGAGCAGTTGAACGGAACGGACAGTGCTTGAGAGGAGGATATAAGATGAACATCAACAAAAGTAAAACGAGGATAATGGAATGTAGTCGAACTAAGTCGGGTGATGCTGAGGGAATTAGATTAGGAAATGAGACACTTGAAGTAGTAATGGAGTTTTGCTATTTGGGGAGCAAAATAACTGATGATGGTCGAAATAGAGAGGATATAAAATGTAGACTGGCAATGGCAAGGAAAGCATTTCTGAAGAAGGGAAATTTGTTAACATTGAGTACAGATTTAAGTGGCAGGAAGTCCTTTCTGAAAGTATTTGTGTGAAGTGTAACCGAGAATAGAAGCTTTCAAAATGTGGTGCTACAGAAGAATGCTGAAGATTGGATTGGGAGATCATGTAACGAATGAGGAGCTACTGAATAGAATTGAGGAGAAGAGGAATTTGTGATACAAGCTGAGTAGAAGAAGGGATCGGTTGGTAGGGCACATTCTGAGACGTCAAGGGATCACCAATTTAGGACTGGAGGGGTAAAAATCGTAGGGGGAGACCAAGAGATGAATACATTAAGCAGATTCAGAAGGATATGGGTTTCAGTACTAATTCAGAGGTGAAGAGGCTAGCACAGGATAGCGAAGCATGGAGGCTGCATCAAACCAGTCTCTGGACTGAAGACCACAACAACAGCAACTCCTCTCTTCCCATTTATGGTAAAGTCGAGCAACTAACAATTCAAAGAGAGGCACAATTGCAGCTCCACATTTGATTAAGCAAGTAAGAGTTTTCATTCACATTTTTAGCTGCTCAATAATCTTTAATTTGCCTCTTTCTGGGCACAAAGAAGAGTCTAATGCAAATTTATTTAAAGAAATTCATATTTATGTACCACTATCACCTGTTGATAAAATAAATCGTTATATTCACGACCAGTTTGAATCAAAACAATCATCAGGAAACACATAATTATTACAGAAGCTGCATCCCATCACTTGTCCTGTGATCTTAATAAAATAGAATAATTTGAAACCATTCTGCATTCTGCCATCTAGGGTAAAATCAGTTTTACAGTTAAAAAACCTTAGTACACTGTCCATTTCTACATTTCCTACTATTATGTGGAGGGCAGCAAAGAATGCGGAAATGGCTGTATGCTGGTCTCTACTTTCTTCTGAATCACTCTAAGCCATTATGACGCGATCCCTCAGTTTCCTTCTGGAAAGGAGACTGCTACTAAAATAACTCTTTGTATAAATCTTAGGGGATCAGGAAACAGTTCTGATACTTTAGCTTCTCCTTGGTACTTTCTACAGTACCTGACATGTTATATCTTATTACAAACCTGTATCATCTGCACAACAGCATCCATAACAGAGGCAATATATTTAGCTTTCATGTTATTGAGGTTCCTGCCCATGCTCAAGTGCTTGATTGATTTATTTTTGCTAATTGCAGTCACCACAGAAGCTAAGTCTGCATCCATATCTACAACAAAAAGAAATTAAAACTCAAGTTACATAACAAGAAAAATATGCATTTTCTATACAAAAAAAAAAAGAGCAAAGAAGAGGGCATCAAACGACGCAAAACCATACCAGAACTGCACATTAACATGCAAAGGATAACTATGAAAATTAAATGTTTCATTCATTGAAATACAGCACTATATATTGTATAACTCCATTATTTACATAAAAGAAAATTGACAAACATCAAAAAAGTAAACATTACTGAGTAATCTGGAGGATAATAGCTATCAAGCCCAGACAAAGACAAATAAAAGACATAACGTAAGTGGGAATTTAAGATTTCTTCTGCAAGCTTAGAACTAAGAAAATATTGTATGAAAAACTGACCATATAAACTGAAAAAATAATAAAATCCTAGTAAGAACAATCTCATGGTATCTTTAAGTATAAAACACGAACACACATCATGTATCATTAGCGTAACACTCATAGCTCAATACAATAACAAAGAACTTAGAGCGGGAAGAGTACAATTTTTAAAAGGACATAATAAAAGGCATATTCAAAAAAGTTGTCTCCCTATCTTTAAAAGTTGGTAGCTCATCACAACGTTGCACGAGTGCAGTGGCATCTATTGCTTGCTTAAAAAGTCACAGATGTCACTGTTTTGAGTCAGTAGTCATTTGACTGTGGATGACAGTAGAGAACAATGGCTTAGAAAACTGTCACAAAAAAGCCTTGTCACATGGAAAGGCTGTTAGTGGCACCAAACTTTGTATCCTGACACTCATGCACTGCACACACACTAAAATTGAGGGTACCAAAGGAGAAATACTCAACTTCATTTTAAAATGTTCTTTTGGAGAGGAAATGCAGGAGTACTACTGGAATTAAATTCTTGCATCTCTACAAAGATGACTGATATAGATATTAGTGTCAGTAGTACTGCAAAACAGCTGAAGTTGCCAAAATTTAACAAAGCTGCAGGATCTCATGGAATCCCTACCAGATTCTATGCACAATGTGTAGCTGAGATAGTCCTCCCACTAAGCACAGTCTACTGTAGATCCCCCAAACAAAAAATTGTGCCCAGTAATCAGAAGAAAACACATGTTACACCTGGTGGCAAAAGGTAGCCACAAAACTACCATCCAGTACCATTGATGCCCATCTCTGTGGAATCCCATAACAAATTCTGAGATCAACTGGAATGATGTGTCTCGAATAGAATGACATTGGTGCCAACTGGCATGGATTTAAAAAATATGAGTAATTTCTCACATAAAATGCTAAAAGCAGTGGATTTGGTCAGTTAGTTGAATTCAGAGAAGCATTTGACTCACTCCCACACCTATTCTTAGTAACAAAAGTGTGATTAAAATATGGGGTACCCAATAAAATTTGAATCTGGATTGAGGATTTTCTGATTGGAGGGAAAGCAGCATGTTAGCTCCGATGGAGAGTCATCGACAAATGTAGAGTTAATTTCATGTGTGCACTGGTGACATTTGTTGGGATCCTCCCTATTCTCGTGTATTAATGACCTGGAAGACAATATTAATAGTAACATCAAACATTTTGCAGATGACATAGTTATTGTATCTCTGCCAAGTGGCAATGAGGATATCTTGTCAGCATTCTGTGGTATGGAGGTGGAATGAACTGTGTGCCTCCACAGGGAGCAGGCACAGACACTGAGGCTGCCAGGAGGTCTAACTTAAATGACCAAATCCTTTGGGTCCTTGGCTGCTTTAAATAAGTGCACTTCAAGGATATTATTCATTTACTGCATGTGAAGCAATCCTTGCCATCCTATTATGGTACTGCATTGATTATGCTCAGACTCTGACTTGGAAACAACTGGGACAATTTGTGCATCGGGATTAGTTGTACTGCTTGTGTACATGTTACCCAACAGTATTTTGAAACAGTTCCTGCACAGTATCATATAATTTATTAAGGATATAAGATTAGCATCAACAAAAGCAAAATGAGGATAATGGAATGTAGTCGAATTTTGAAACAGTTCCTGCACAGTATCATATAATTTATTAAGGATATAAGATTAGCATCAACAAAAGCAAAATGAGGATAATGGAATGTAGCCGAATTAAATGGGGTCATGTTGTGGAAATTAGATTAGGAAATGAGACACTTAAAGTAATAAATGAGTTTTGCTTCTTGGGGAGCAAAATAACTGATGATGGTCGAAGTAGAGAGGATATAAAATGTAGACTGGCAATGTCAAGGAAAGCATTTCTGAAGAAGAGAAATTTGTTAACAGCGAGTATAGATTTAAGTGTCAGGAAGTCGTTTCTGAAAGTATTTGTATGGAGTGTAGCCATGTATGGAAGTGAAACATGGACGATAAATAGTCTGTAAAAGAAGAGAATAGAAGCTTTCGAAATGTGGTGCTACAGAAGAATGCTGAAGATTAGATGGGTAGCTCACACAACTAATGAGGAGGTATTGAATGATTGGAGAGAAGAGAAATTTGTGGCACAACTTGACTAGAAGAAGGGATCGGTTGGTAGGGCATATTCTGAGACATCAAGGGATTACCAATTTGGTATTGGAGGGTAACATGGAGGGTAAAAATCATAGAGGGAGACCAAGAAATGAATACACTAAACAGATTCAGAAGGATGTAGGTTGCAGTAGGTACTGGGAGATGATGAAGCTTGCACAGGATAGAGTAGCATGGAGAGAGCTCTGCATCAAACCAGTCTCTGGACTGAAGACCAGAACAACAGCTGTATCATGTCCAGAACTTATTGGGATCCTTTTATCTGGAGCCAAGTGCATGGTCTCAACCAGAGGTTCCATTCATTCTGTGATAAAATTAAAATGAAATCCAGACCATTAGTTGCTTACAGGCATTGATAAATATCAACAGGGACAGTTGAAAATGTGTGCCCCAACTAGGACTCGAACCCAGGATCTCCTGCTTCCATGGCAGATGCTCTATCTGACTGAGCTATGAACGACATAGAGGACAGTGCAACTGCAGGGACTTATCTCTGCCATGCTCCCCTTGAGACCCACATTTCCAACTTACTGTCCACACACTACATTTGTTGCAACCCTGTCCATTATACTCATTACTCATGGCAGCCAATCTACCGATTCCGGTAAGAGTTTGACCAATGTGAGAGCATCTGCACTGAAAAAGATCATTGGCCGGCAGATTCCATGATAGTCGAGGTTGCAGTTTTCAGGACTTTTGTTAACAGGTGGAGTGTTTATAGGTCATGGATACACTACATAGAAGAAGCTGCTACTCAAATGGCAGAGCACTGTGGACTACAAATGTTCTTACTTTAAGCTAGGCGGTAAGATTGCACATTATGTAAAACAGTTCAATGTTAAAATCTTAACAGTAAATTGTGAAAGCATTTGTAGAAAAGTCCCTGAATTTATGCCCTGCAGAAAAGTTGTCACACTCAAATCACATTTGAAATCAAGAGCTGAATGAAACTAAATACAAAGATCTGAAATATTTAACGAGGAATGTAACAATTATTCAAAAGACAGTTTAAATGTCATAGAAGGGGGAATGTTTATTGCAACTGACAAAAATATTATGTTTATCGAGGTAAAAAACGAGTCTGACAGGAAAGGTAACTGGATGTGAATAACTGGCCTCAAGTAAATCAGATGTTTTCTCACCAATCACCTCATTCCTCATAACAACTGTATCAGCATTCAAAAAAAGTCTACACTCAGTAGCATGAACATAACCTGATCCTGCAATATTGGATGTGACTAACCTACTAAGTACAGACTGGTATGTCTGCAGATTCATTGCAGGTGGTATAACCAGACAATCTTGTGCAGTAGTTCTGAGCACATTCTTCAAAATCTGTCTTTAGCAGGTAGTTCGATAACCCACATGCGACGGAAATATTTTAGATATTGTAACTACAAGAAGACCTGACCTTATCAACAGTGTCAGTATACAGACAAAGATTCCATGACTGTAGTTATGAATCACAGTAATTATCTGGCAGAAGACCTCTGCCAATTACCGGACTTCTCCACCTATAAACTCTGCCACAGTTACGCCATTCCAGAAGACCAACACAAACTCTAATCACTGCTAAAAGCCTTAGGACTTTCTCAGAACATATCCCTTCATTTCATTTCCCCCCACATCCCTATGACACCCTGCACAAAAGCCCGTACCGTGCTATTGAGCATCTCTCCTGCAGAGTCTTCCACTGGAGTTTATCTATCATCTCCGTAACACTTTCTTGATTACAAAATGATCCTGTAACGAAGCGCACTGCTCTCCATTGTATCTTCCCTATCTCTTCTATCAATCTTATCTGGTACGAATCCCACACCAGTGAGCAGTATTCAAGCAGTGAGCGAACAAGTGTACTGTTAACTTACTTCCTTTGTTCTTGGACTGCATTTCCTTAGGATTCTTCCAATGAATCTCAGTCTGGCATCTGCTTTACTGACGATAAATTTAGGTGGTCATTCCATTTTAAATCACTCCTAATGCCTACTCTCAGATAATTTATGGAATTAACTGCTTCCAGTTGCTGACCTGCTATATTGTAGCTAAATGATAAAGGATCTTTCTTTCTGTGTATTTGCAGCACATTACACTTGTCTACATTGAGATTCAATTGCCATTCCCCGCACCATGCGTCAATTTGTTGCAGATCCTCCTGCATTTCAGTACAATTTTCCACTGTTACAACCTCTCGATATACTAGAGCATCATCCGCAATAAGCCTCAGTGAACTTCTGATGTTATCCACAAGGTCATTTATGTATATTGTGAATAGCAACGGTCCAACGACACTCCCCTGTGGCACACCTGAAACCACTCTTGCTTCGGAAGACTTCTCTCCATTGAGAATGACATGCTGCATTCTGTTATCTAGGAACTCTTCAATCCAATCACACAATTGATCTGACAGTCCATATACCCTTACTTTGTTGATTAAACGACTGTGGGGAACTGTATCGAACGCCTTGCGGAAGTCAAGAAATACAGCATCTACCTGTGAACCTGTGTCTATGGCCCTCTGAGTCTCGTGGATGAATAGCGCGAGCTGGGTTTCACACGACCGTCTTTTTCGAAACCCATGCTGATTCCTACAAAGTAGATTTCTAGTCTCCAGAAAAGTCATTATACTCGAACATAATAGGTGTTCCAAAATTCTAAAACTGATCGATGTTAGAGATATAGGTCTATAGTTCTGCACATCTGTTCGACGTCCCTTCTTGAAAACGGGGATGACCTGTGCCCTTTTCCAATCCTTTGGAACACTACTTTCTTCTAGAGAACTACGGTACACCGCTGCAAGAAGCGGGGCAAGTTCCTTTGCGTACTCTGTGTAAAATCGAACTGGTATCCCATCAGGTCCAGCGACCCTTCCTGTTTTGAGAGCGATTTTAATTGTTTTTCTATTCCTCTGTCATCTATTTCGATATCTACCATTGTGCAACAATCTAGAGAAGAAACTACAGTGCAGTCTTCCTCTGTGAAACAGCTTTGGAAGAAGACATTTAGTATTTCGTCCTTTAGTCTGTCATCCTCTGTTTCACTACCATTTTGGTCACAGAGTGTCTGAGATTTTGTTTTGATCCATCTACCGCTTTGACATAAGACCAAAATTTCTTAGGATTTTCTGCCAAGTCAGTACAAAGAACTTTGTGTTCGAATTCGTTGAACGCCTCTCGTATAGCCCTCCTCACACTATATTTTGCTTCATGTAATTTTTGTTTGTCTGCAAGGCTTTGGCTATGTTAATATTTGCTGCGAAGTACCCTATGCTTCCACAGCAGTTTTCTAACTTGGTTGTTGTATCATGGTGGCTCTTTTCCATCTCTTATTATCTTTCTTGGCACATACTCATCTAACGCATATGGTACGATGGTTTTGAACTTTGACCACTGGTCCTCAACATTATCTATACTTGAGATAAAACTTCTGTGTTGAGCCGTCAAGTACTCTGAAATCTGCTTTTTGTCACTTCTGCTACATAGAAAAATCTTCCTACCTTTTTAATGTTTCCATTTATGGCTGAAATCACCAATGCTGTAACCGCTTTATGATCGCTGATTCCCTGTTCTGCGTTAACTGTTTCAAATAGTTTGGGTCTGTTTGTCACCAGAAGGTCTAATATGTTATCGCCACGAGTTGATTCCGTGTTTAACTGTTCAAGGTAGTCTTCAGATAATGCACTTAAAAAAATTTCACTGGAATCTTTGTCCCTGCCACCTGTTATAAACGTTTGAGTCTCCCAGTCTATATCTGGTAAATTAAAATCTCCATGAAATGTTTTCGACATTTTGCTTCAGGTGTTCTGCCACACCACTGCTGATCCAGGAGGGGGGTGGGGAGGGGGGGGGGCTATAGAGACATCCCATTACCATGTCTGAGCCTGCTTTAACCGTGACCTTCACCCAAATTATTTCACATTTCAGGTCTCTGTCAATTTCCTTCGATACTATTGTACTCTTTATCGCTATAAACACGCCTCCCCCATCACTGTCCAGCCTGTCTCTGAGGGATTATCTTCCAACAGGAGTTTAGAATTTCATTACCGTTTACATCTGGTTTCAGCCAACTTTCCGTCCCTAGTGCTATGTGCGTATTGTGGCCGTTTATTAATGAGAGCAGTTCTGGGACCTTCCTATAGACACTCCTGCAGTTGATTACATTAATACTGCCATTTCCTGTTGCCTTTTGCCTACTGCTACCTTGTCGCATCTCAGGAGGCGTCTTGTCGGGCGTAGGAAGGGAATTCTCCAACCTAAAAAAAACGCATGTGCACTCCACACATACTTTGTTACCCTTGTAGCCGCTTCCTGCATTAGTGCATGCCTGACCTAATCAGGGGGACCCTACATTTCTCCACCCAATAGCGGAGGTCGAGAAATTTGCACCCAAGATCTCCGCAGAATCGTATGAGCCTCTGGTTTAAGGTATCCACTTGGCTCCAAAACAGAGGACCGCAGTCAGTTCTGGGAACGACACTACAAATAGTTAGCTCACCCCCGTGAGCAAGGCTTTCCGCCTTCACCACCTCCGCCTATCGACTGTTTGAATTGAGGATCACCTCTGAACCCATATGACAGGAGTCATTGGTGCTGATATGAGCAACAATTTGCAGTCTGGTGCACCCAGCGCTCTCTATCGCCGCTGGGTAAGATGAGCCCCCCTGGTAAACACACATAGTGAACACTGGCCTTCTTCCCCGACCTTTCTGCTATTTCCCTAAGTGGCTCCATCATTTGCCTAACATTGGAGCTCCCAATCACCAATACACTCCTCCCCCCCCCCCCCCCCCTGTGTGCCTGCTCGGACCTAGCTGAAGGAGTGGCCACATGTCAACTCACAGGCAGAGTGGGCAATGCCACACGGCCAGTCTCCACACTGACCCTCCGCCTCGTGTGACGCAAACGCCGTTGAACCCGCCACTCCCCTCGGGGAGAGAGTGGTCCAACCGCACCTGGTACTGGCGAAGATGTCCTGTCAGCAGGGACCGTGGGTGAAGCACGAAACACCTGGGGTGTACCACGCAACGAACCAGACTCCCCACTGACACTACACTCCGAGGCAGCAGCCTGAAGATGGCTGACCGCGGCTATCAGCACATTCAGCTGTTCGCGAATAGTGGCCAGCTGCTCCTGCATTCGTACACAGCAGTCACACATCCTATCCATCCTAAGAAATCAACAATTTACTGTAGAGAGTTAAGTAATCAACTTTTAACTAGACTGCTAATTCACTAAAGGCGGCTGATAACTGACTAAACTGTGGTCACTAGACACTTCTTGCTGGAAACAATGAAAATAAGCACTAACTATCTCTGGACTGTATTCAAAACGAACATGAGTCTATGGAACCCTATTACTAGTACTTGAAAATTAAAGCTTCCTAGGAGATGTGAAGCAGACAGCAGTTACAATGACACTGGCACCTCCCTAAACGCTAACATACCTCATGCCCATGGTCTTACCGTTATTGGACATTACCTTTCCCAACGTCCTTGAGTGTACGAACCCACTGCCTCATTCCTCAAACACCTTATTTACTTTATACTAACCCAGAACTACTACTACTTTGAAGAGAATGTATATAAACAAATCCATGACACAACCATGGACAACCATGGGCACCCGCATGGCACCCTCCTCTGTCAACCTTTTTATGGACCATCTAGAGAAGACCTTCCCAGTCTCCTGAATCACCAAACCCCTAGCCTGGTTAAGGTTCGTTGATGATATTTTCATGATGTGGACTAAGAGCCAAAGCAGCCTATCTTTGTTCCTTCACAATCCTGGTCCCCCTCAACTCAGGGTGCCACCTTCCTAGTTGTTCACCTCTTCCTCCCTGATGCCGCCACCCGCACCTCTGTTAACAATGAACCACCAAACACCAACACTACCTGCATTTTAACAGCTGTCATTCCTTTCACACCAAAAATCCCTCCCATACAGCCTGGCCATCCCAGGACGGCATATCTGCTGTGACAAGAGCTCCCCTGCTCAGTATGCTGAATCTCTCACCAAGGCCTTTACAGACAGGCAGTATCCCCCAGACCTAATCTACAATCAGATCTCCCATGCCATCCCCCCCCCCCCCCCCACTCCTTCCACCAGCCCCAATAACCAGCCACAAAAGAGTGTCTCCTTCATTGTCCAGTACTACCCCAGACTGGAACAACTGAACCACATCTTTCGCCAGGGCTTTGATTACCTATCACCATGCCCTGAAATGAGGGACATCCAACCCGAGATGCTTCCCACCCATCCTAAAGTGGTATTCTGTCACCCACACAAATTCCACAACATCCTATTCTATCCCTATGCCATTCCCAATTCCAACACATTACCACATGGATCTTACGCCTGTGGAAGACCAAGGTGAAGACCTGCCCTATCCACACATCCAGCACTTCCTGTTCCAGTCCTGTCATGGGTTTATTCTACCCCATCAGGGACCAGACCACATGTGAATGCAGCCATGTCATTTACCAGCACTGCTGCAACCATTGCACAACTTTTTATATTGCTATGACTACAAACCAGTTGTCCATCACGATGAAAGGCCAATTCCAAACTAAAACTAAGAGTAAAGTAGGCCATCATGTAGCACAATTTGCAACTGAATGTAACCGGTTTGATTTAAATGGCTGCTTTACAACCTTTGCTACGTGGAGCCCTACCCCCCCCCCCCCCCCCCAAAAAAAAAAAAAATCTCCACCACCAGCTTTTCAGAACTGCACAAATGGGAGTTATCCTTACAACACGTTCTCCGCTCCTGTAATTACCCCGGCCTCAACTTACAGTAATGCACTATCCCCTAAACCTTCCACCCAACATTTTCCACCTCCCCCGTCTTATCATCTCCCACACTGTTTATTCGCAGCCCTCTGCCAACTCATCCGCCCATCTTTCCCTGCCTAGCTCTTTTTTTTTTCTCATCTCCCTGCCCCACAACATCCTGAGACATTGGACATGTTGGCACTGTCCCTGCACACTCCACCAGAAAGTGTTCATCTCTCTCCCCACCCATACACTACTATCCCTTCTCCTTCCCCAAGCCCTCCAGACTGCTGCTCACTTCTCACAGAATAGTTGCATTCTGTCCTAGATGCTGGAGTTGGCGGTTGTTGTTGTTGTCGTCGTACGTGTGTGTGTGTGTGTGTGTGTGTGTGTGTGTGTGTGTGTGTGTGTGTGTGTGTTTTACTGATGAAGACTGTGGCCATAAGCTTTATGTAAGTGTCTTAATTGTGCCCCTCTGCAACTTGATGTGTCTTTTTTATGGTAAGTAGCGATCTGTCTTTTACTGCATTTTTGTAATGGACTGGACTGGGTCATCTGCAAGTCATGAATTACCACTCTGGCTAGAATTAACACATTTTAGGCCAGCTTTTGACCCAGACTTAACAAAATCTTTGCTGATACTCCTTGAAAACAAAAAGCACTGATTCAAGGTATGTGAATAAAATGAGGAATTTAACTGAATTTTTAGTCAGTGCTTGACAGACAGTAGCTGCGATGCTAACTTCCTCGGAAGACTATCCAAAATTTTGCCAGCAGTTGGCATGGGGCACCTGTGTTTGTAACTATGAAGTGGTTTCTATTCGCCCGTGTACAGAAGACCTGTAATTTCATCCATTTCTCTTTGTCAAATATTATCAATCCAGTAAGAGGGGTAGCCGTTAACGGACATGTTTAAGGCTGACAGGGTGTAAGGCAGATGATGTCAATGGAACTGATATGAATAATTTGGATTGGTAAGCTGCACATTTGTGACTTTGCACAAACTTGAAGGGATTACAGTTTCAGTAGCTGCTGTTTTTCTGTAGCTGCTAGACAAGAGTTTCTTTGTTTAGTATTTATGTTAAGGCACAAGAAATTTACAGAAAAGCCTCCCAGCCACTAAATTTTATTATGTTTGGAGCACAAACATTGCAAGAATGTATATAATTGTCTAGTAGTACCTGACTGTAAATATAGCACAAAATCCATATACCTGAACATTTTGCAAGTAAGTGGTTCTTTCTGTGGGAAAATGAATTTGCAATTCTTTACAAAAATTCAGATAGAATAGGAATCAGAGGGGAATTCACAGTCAGGTCATCAGACTGTCCATGACAAGTGTTTTGAAAGTAGAAATTATTATGCCTTACACATGTTTTAGTAGCTAGTATTATGTTATGTTATGTTAAGTTATGTTATTCTACATGATTTAGTTTAGGATGGATAACATGCTCATACACTTATTTCCAGCAACATTTGTAAATAAGTTAGTTACGTCGCCAAATACTAGTTTAGAACAGGTGGGAACATGGGGAGTGGCAGCAACAGTGGTAGTATATTACCTTTACCAACAAGTGTAGATCAAATATGGCTTAAATTAAAAGAAATTGCACCAACAGCAATTGCGAGATTTATACCTAACAAAGTGATGAGAGATGGACCTGATTATTCATCACGGCACATAAAACAGGTCAGAGCACAAGCAACAAAAAAGCATGTCAAATTTAAAAGAAACAAAATTATATGAGATTGGTGATGTTTTACAGAAGCTTGAAATTAAGTAGAGATTTCAATATGAGATGCTGTCAATAGTTCCCGTGACAAAATGTCTCGAAATCCTACAGAAAATACCAAGAGATTCTTCTGCTTGTAAGAAAAGTACACTGAAGAGTGGAAAGCTGCATAAGTCCCACCAATACACAAGAAAGGAAATAGAAGTAATCTGCTGTATTACAGAATCATATCACTGATGTTGATTTGTAGCAGGACTTTGGAATATACGGTGCTCAACCATTATGAATTACCTAGAAGAAACCCATCTACTGACACACAGTTAGCAAATATTCATAAAAACAAATTGTCTTTTTTCCATGAAGTAAGGATTGCTATCAACAGGAAACCTCTGAATCCTCATCTCTGGACTTCCAGAGGGCTTTTGATACCTTTCTTTAGAAGTGGCTTATAATGAAACTGCATGCGTGTGGAGTATCATCACAGTTGTGACGCTGCATTCATGATTTCGTATCAGTAAGGTGACAGTTTCTAATAACTGAAGGAATGTCATCAAATAACACAGAACTGATATTTGGTATTCTCCAAGGAAGTGTTATAGGCCCTCTGGTGTTAATCCATGAGAGTGATTTGGGAGACAATTTAGGCAGGTCTCTTACCTTGTTTGCAGATGATGCTGTCCTTTACCACCAAGCAAAGTCATCATGTAAACCATTTACAGTTGGTGTTGACCAATTGCAAATGATTTACATGAATTGGTGCAAAATGTGGCAATTGAACCTAAATAATAAAAAAGTGTGAGGTGATCCACGAGACTACTAAAAGTGATCTGTTAAATTTTGGCTGCAGAATAAATCACACATTTCTATGGATTATCATTTCAACTAAATACCTTGGAATTACAACTCACACTGCCATGTTCACACAGAAAATGTAGAAGGCAAGGTAAACCAAAGATTGCATTTTAGTGGAAAAACACTTTGAAGAGGCAACAGGTCTACTAAAGAGACTACCCCTACGCTACACTTGTCTGTCCTCTGCTGGAATACTGCTGCACAGTATGGGATCTATAGCATACAAGAAAAAGGAGAACATAGGAAAGTTCAAAGGAGGATAACTCATTCTGTATTATCATGAAACACGAGACAAAGTATCACAGATATGACACACATGTTGGTGTTTCAATCATTACAATGAATGCGCTTTTCATTGTGGCGAGATCTCTTAATGAAATTACAATCCCAACTTTCTCATCCTGATATAAAAATGTTTTTTTGACACCCGTCTACATATGCAGAAATGATCATCACACTAAAATACAAAAAATCAGAACTCTCGCAGAAAGATTTAAGTGTTTGGTTTCTCCCATGCGCTGTTCAGGGGGTGCAATGGTAGAGAAATAATGTGGAAGTGGTTCAATTAAAGGTATGCCAAGCACTTAATTATGAATTAAAGAGCAGTTGTGAAAATGTAGATTTCATGTGTAGCACAAACAATTAACACTACCAATACTGTAATTCCTACAAGACCCCAGCCAACGTACTTGCAAACATGCATGAAGTTTTGAAAGAGAACTAAAAATGAACTGTACATAGTATAACACTATTACACTATTTAATCAGTACTTTTTATACAGTGATAACTAGTCACCACCCTTTATTTTCATTACATAATAAGAAGCTTTACTGTATGGATAAATGATGATGGCGCCCTCTTGGGTAAAATATTCCGGAGGTAAAATAGTCCCCCGTTCGGATCAGCGGCCAGGGACTACTCAAGAGGATGTCGTTATCAGGAAAAAGAAAACTGGCGTTCTACGGATCGAAGTGTGGAATGTCAGATCCCTTAACCGGGCAGGTAGATTACAAAATTTAGAAAGGGAAATGGATAGCTTAACGTTAGATATAGTGGGAATTATTGAAGTTCGGTGGCAGGAGGAACAAGACTTTTGGTCAGGTGGATACAGGGTTATAAACACAAAATCAAATAGGGGTAATGCAGGAGAAGGTTTAATAATGAATACAAAAATAGGAGTGCGGGTAAGCTACTACAAACAGCATAGTGAACACATTATTGTGGCCAAGATAGACACAAAGCCCACGCCTACTACAGTAGTACAAGTTTATATGCCAACTAGCTCTGCAGATGACGAAGAAATTGAAGAAATGTATGATCAAATAAAAGAAATTATTCAGATAGTGAAGGGAGAGGAGAATTTAATAGTCATGGGTGACTGGAATTCGGTAGTGGGAAAAGGGAGAGAAGGAAACATAGTAGGTGACTATGGACTGGAGCAAAGAAATAAAAGAGGAAGCCACCTGGTAGAATTTTGCACAGAGCACATCATAATCATAGGTAACACTTGGTTCAAGAATCATGAAAGAAGGTTGTATACATGGAAGAAACCTGGAGATACTAGAAGGTATCAGATAGATTATATAATGGTAAGACAGAGATTTAGGAACCAGGTTTTATATTGAAAGACATTTCCAGGGGCAGATGTGGACTCTGACCACAATCTATTGATTATGAACTGTAGATTAAAACTGAAGAAACTGCAAAAAAGGTGGGAATTTAAGGAGATGGGACCTGGATAAACTGAAAGAACCAGAGGTTGTACAGAGTTTCAGGGAGAGCATAAAGGAACAATTGACAGAAATGGGGGAAAGAAATACAGTAGAAGAAGAATGGGTAGCTTTGAGGGATGAAGTAGTGAAGGCAGCACAGGATCAAGTAGGTAACAAGACGAGGGCTAGTAGAAATCCTTGGGTAACAGAAGTAATATTGAATTTAATTGATGAAAGGAGAAAATATAAAAATGCAGTAAATGAAGCAAGCAAAAAGGAATACAGATGTCTCAAAAATGAGATCGACAGGAAGTGCAAAATGGCTAAGCAGGGATGGCTAGAGGACAAATGTAATAATGTAGTGGGTTTTCTCACTAGGGGTAAGATAGATACTGCCTACAGGAAAATTAAAGAGACCTTTGGAGAAAAGAGAAACACTTGTATGAATATCAAGAGCTCAGATGGAAACCCAGTTCTAAGCAAAGAGGAGAAAAGCAGAAAGGTGGAAGGAGTATATAGAGGGTCTACACAAGGGCGATGTACTTGAGGACAATATTATGGAAATGGAAGAGGATGTAGATGAAGATGAAATGGGAGATATGATACTGCGTGAAGAGTTTGACAGAGTACTGAAAGACCTGAGTCGAAACAAGGCCCCGGGAGTAGACAACATTCCATTAGAACTACTGATGGCCTTACCATCTGGTGAGCAAGTTGTTTGAGACAGGTGAAATACCCTCAAACTTCAAGAAGAATATAATAATTCCAATCCCAACGAAAGCAAGTGTTGACAGATGTGAAAATTACTGAACTATCAGTTTAATAAGCCACGGCCGCAAAATACTAACACGAATTATTTACAGACAAATGGGAAAAACTGGTAGAAGCAGACCTCGGGGAAGATCAGTTTGGATTCCATAGGAATACTGACCTTACGACTTATCTTAGAAGAAAGATCAAGGAAAGGCAAACCCACGTTTCTAGCATTTGCAGACTTAGTGAAAGCTTTTGACAATGTTGACTGGAATACTCTCTTTCAAATTCTAAAGGTGGCAGGGGTAAAATACATGGAGCGAAAGGGAAGCAGTGGTTGGGAAGGGAGTGAGACAAGGTTGTAGCTTCTCCCCGATGTTATTCAATCTGTATATTGAGCAAGCAGTAAGGGAAACAAAAGAATAATTTGAAGTAGGTATTAACATCCATTGAGAAGAAATAAAAACTGAGGTTCGCTGATGACACTGTAATTCTGTCAGAGACAGAAAAGGAGCAGTTGAACGGAATGGACAGTGTCTTGAAAGAAGGATATAAGATGAACATCAACAAAAGTAAAACGAGGATAATGGAATGTAGTCGAATTAAGTTGGGTGATGCTGAGGGAATTAGATTAGGAAACGAGACACTTAAAGTAGTAAAGTAGTTTTGCTATTTGGGGAGCAAAATAACTGATGATGGTCGAAGTAGAGAAGATATAAAATGTAGGCTGGCAATGGCAAGGAAAGCGCTCCTGAAGAAGAGAAATTTGTTAACATCGAGTATAGATTTAAGTGTCAGGAAGTCGTTTCTGAAAGTATTTGTATGGAGTGTAGTCATGTATGGAAGTGAAACATGGACGATAAATTGTTTGGACAAGGAGAGAATAGAAGCTTTCAAAATGTGGTGCAACAGAAGAATGCTGAAGATTAGATTGGTAGATCACGTAACTAATGGTGAAGTATTGAATAGAATTGGGGAGAAGAGAAGCATGTGGCACAACTTGACAAAAAGAAGGGACCGGTTAGTAGGACATGTTCTGAGGCATCAAGGGATCACAAATTTAGCATTGGAGGGCAGCGTGGAGGGTAAAAATCGTAGAGGGAGACCAAGAGATGAACACACTAAGCAGATTCATAAGGATGTGTGTTGCAGTAGGTACTGGGAGATGAAGAAGTATGTGCAGGATACGGTAGCCAGGGGGAGCTGCATCAAACAAATCTCAGGACTGAAGACCACAACAACAACAACAATAAGAATATGATAACCAAACTAGAAAACTAAAAACCATATAACATTATTAAATAAATTCAATATTTTGTGTTGTGTTTGTCTGCATTACTACATAAGACTGAATTTCAGTGGTGTAGCAGTAACCAAATAAAAGAAGCAGTTGTTGCCCCCCAAGGCCAATAAAGGAACTCTCATAGACTTTTTAAAATTCCATCTTGGTAACAAAACTGTCTTTGTCTTTAATGGTGCACTTCTTTCAAGTCCAGTCCTAAACTCGGATTTAATTCTGAAAAAGATTGGTGAACACATGTATCACTTACAGTTATGAGCAAACATTGTAAACCCATAACAAATATCTGTGGAAATTTCTGTTTGCAATGAGAGGAAAATAACTGACACATATCTATATAATGGAATGCCAATGTTGTCAACAACTGACTCTTCAGTAACCACGCTGTAGATTTTTGTAATAATTATAGATGAGATATGATTTTCTTCTACAGCACAGAAAAAATTATGCAAAAACATGACAGCAGTAAATATAACTAGCAGAAGCTCACTCTTTTCATTTCATTTTAGATCTGTATATTTAACAACATCCATTGATTCCGACCGCTGCATACCCCCCTCCCCCCAAATCTCTCTCTCTCTCTCTCTCTCTCTCTCTCTCTCTCTCTCTCTCTCACACACACACACACACACACACACACACACACACACACACACACACACACACACACACACATTATTTTTCTTTCTTAAATTCAGACTGACCTTTTAAATAAGAACGCTTCTTCTCTGAAATATCTCCCAACTTTGACATACATGGTTGTTACAGTAAATTAATGTACAAATTTTATACAAAGAAAGAGAAACTGTTAACATATCGGCTCACTGTTTTCACTGATGTCCAAACTCGAGATGCAGCGGATACCGTGCACGCAAGATTCTAACACGTGGGCGCCTTGGGCACCCAGGTTGTTGCAGCTCAGATCGAGTTCCAGGTCAACTGTAGACTCATTGCATGCCAGTCCAAGCAATAGGTTCCTGTCACCAAAGCAAACTGTTCACTGAGTGCTGTAGTTCTTAACAACAACAATTAAACAAACAGTACTTGGAACATGAACTAACTATTTAAGCTCAATCATTTTACTCTGCACTCAGATAGAAACAGACATACTTCCACACGATAATCTCCTTTTATATTTACCTGCAATAGGAAATGTTAAACAATACAATAGCTCTAGATGTTTGTCTACCAACAGTAAATAACAACATTAAATATAACAATATGATGCAAAGGATAGTTGCCACTTACCATATAGCAAAGATGCTGAGTCGCAGAAAGGCACAACAAAAAGACTGTAACACAATTAGCTTTCGGGCAACAAGGCCTTTCTAAAAATTAGACAACACACACACCCCTGGCGTCAGACTGCGAGTAGCAGGGCACTGTGGAAGAGCCAACTGGGTAGGTGTAATGAGGTGGCTGGGGCAGAAAGGGGGAGGGATAGCAGGGTAGGGGTGGGGGACGGTAAAGTGCTGCTGGGAGCGCGCAGGGACGAGGTGAAGAGTGTGGCAGCTAGGTGCAGTCGGAAGGTTATGCAGAGGGCAGAGGAGACAGTGGGAAGAGGAGGAGGGGGGAGGGTAGCAGAAAAGGAGAGATCTATAAAGCCTGGGTGTGTTGGTGGAATAGAGAGCTGTAGAGTGCTGGAATGGAAACAGCAAAGGGACTAGATGGGTAAAGATAATGACTAATGTAGTTTGCAACCAGGATGGATAAGGGAAGGTAGGATTATTGCAGGGAGAGTTCCCAATTGCGTAATTCAGGAAGTCTGGTGGTGGTGGGAAGGATCCAGATGGCACAGGCTTTGCTTTGAAGCAGTCATTGAGATGAAGAACATCGTGTTGAGCGGCGTGATTGCCGAGCACTTTGATGAGCACTATGCTCAAGTCTCAGTGTCGGAGACTTACCCCCCAGCCTTTCGCACCCTCAAACGGCAGCTGGAAGGGAAAGTGCTCTAGTTCACTACACGCCACAGTGAATCCTATAACGTCCCATTTACAGAGTGGGAGCTCCTTAGTGCCCTTGCCCATTGCCCCGACACAGCTCCTGGGTCAGGTTGGATCCACAGTCAGGTGATTAAACATCTCTCATCTGACTACAAGCAACATCTCCCTGTTATCTTCAAGTGGATCTGGTGCAATGGCATGGCACGAGAGCACCATCATTCTGGTACTCAAACCCGGTTGAAACCCGCTTGATGTGGATAGCTACTGGCCCATGAGTCTCACCATCTTTCTGTGTAAGCTGCTGGAACATATGGTGTGTCAATGGCTGGGTAGGGTCCTTGAGTCATGCGGCCTACTGGCTCCATGTCAGGGCGGCTTCTGCCAGGGTCACCCTACCACTGATAATCTTGTGTCCCAACTTTTTCCACACTAAGCAGACGTGTTGGCCCCTGCATTACTTCAGCTGACAGTATATGCATTATATTGTAATAGTATAGATTCTTGTGTGAAATTCCGAAGCTTTCTTTTTCATCCATTTCTTCCAAACAAAGGCCCCACTAGGGTGAATCGCTACGGGATGTGATACCTGGGACCCTAAGGACTGTACGAGTATATATGTTTCCGGAAGTCGATCTTGAAATGCTGATGACTGGGAGGGAGAGGCAGCAGGTTAGCAGGGGGATGGGATGGGAATGTGGCACTGTGAGCTCAGCTCACTATTTCTGCAGGCAGGGACAGCTGTGCGCAGTGCACAATGTCCTGCAGGAGTCAACTGAGAGGGGGAGACAGAATGGGGGAATAATGATACTATGGACAAGAGTGTGTGGGTGTAGAACAGATGCGTGAAGTGAGGTTCGTGGGACAGGTGTGAGACAGGCATTCATGGAGACTGAGAATGAGAGGAGTTCCGGATTTCAGGATGTGTTGTAGGAAAATTCTCACATATGTAATTCAGAGAAGTTGGTGGTGTGGGGAAAAATGCAAATATCACAGACTGTGAAAATCCACCACCTCATGCTTAGCAGTGTGTTCTACAGCCAGTCAGTGAACACTGCTCCCAGCCACAGTTTGGCAGTGGACTATCATTTGAGATAACAGCCTGTTGATGGTCATGCTCGTGTAAAAGGCTGTGCACAAATTATTACAGAGCTGGTATATGACACAACTGGTTTCACAGGCAGCCACATGTCCAACAGGATAAGATAAACCCATAATGAGGTTGGAGTGGGCTGTGCTGGTTGAGTATTGAACAGGTATCAGTAAAAAGGTCTTCCACAGCAGTACGATCCACATGACAATGAGTCGGGATTGGGTGTGGCATGAGGACAGACTAGGACATTATGCAAGTGGTAGAATACCACTTTGAGATAGTTAGAAAACACTGGGGGGTAGGGGGTTTCTCATTTCCAAACACAAAGATATGTAACTATGTGCAACAACTGCTGCTGCAGCCAGAATCAGCTGAGCTCACCAGTTCTACATTCCCGTCCCATGCGCCTGCTGACCTCACAGCTATCAGCTGCCCTTCCCCATCCCTCCTTCTCTCCCACTCCACACTTCCTACCGTCCGTTGCCCACTCCACCTGACACATCCCTTCAGTCCTCTTAAGCTGCATGCTAGCACAGTGCTGTCAGGTGGGACAATCCCTCTGTGCATGTGGGGAGTAGGGGGAGGGGGGAGGAGATGAGGGGCAGAGCGGAGGGGGCATGGCGCAAGCTCTGAAGTATAACTTGTCCAAAAGCTTCTGAAGTTCTAAGTCTAGTTTACGTGACTACTAACAACTCAGCATTTCAAGTATTTCCTCAGTTGTTAGCTTCATTCCTCAAATTGTTTTACTAGTAACATTGTTGCCAAGTAAGGAACAACAGAAGATATATGTTATGAAAAAAATATAAGATACTTATCTAATTTCTTCCAGTTACACTGTTAAGTGTATTCCTCTTTTCAGTACCACTGAATTAGGGTTCTGACCATCATTTCACACCTACACAAAAATTATTAAATTCTTGCAACTGGATACACTCCTTTGTTAACAAGTTTTGAAGGTTTGCCTTCCACTCGTGCAGGTTGTGCTCTTTGTGTGTGTGTGTGTGTGTGTGTGTGTGTGTGTGTGTGTGTGTGTGTGTGTGTGTGTGGAGTACAACAACCTATTCTTTTTGTAACATTGATAAAACAATAAAAACACAGCTGCTAAAAGAAAGGACAGTCCCTCCAAATACTGGATCTGGACTACTGGCCATTAAAATAAACGGCTATTCATTGGACGTAATGTATATTATACTAGAACTGACATCTGATTACATTTTCACACAATTTGGGTGCATAGATCCTGAGAAATCAGCACTAAGAACAACCACCTCTGGCCGTAATAACGGCCTTGATACGCCTGGGCATTGAGTCAAACAGAGCTTTGATGGCGTGTACAGGTACAGCTGCCCATGGAGCTTCAACACTACCACAGTTCATCAAGAGTAGTGACTGGCGTCTTGTGACGAGCCTGTTGCTCGGCCACCATTGAGCAGATGTTTTCAATTGGTGAGAGATCTGGAGAACGTGCAGGCCAGGGCAGCAGTCGAGCATTTTCTGTATCCAGAAAGGCCTGTACAGGACCTGCAACATGTGGTCATGCATTATACTGCTAAAACATAGTGTTTCGCAGGGATCGAATGAAGGGTAGAGCCACGGGTCGTAACACATCTAAAATGTAATGTCCACGGTTCAAAGTACCGTCAATGTGAACAAGAGGTGACCGAGACGTGTAACCAATGGCACCCCATACCATCACACCGGGTGATACACCAGTATTGCGATGACGAATACACGCTTCCAATGTGCATTCACCGTGATCTCGCCAAACACAGATGTGACCATTGTGATGCTGTAAACAGAACCTTGATTCATCCGAAAAAATGATGTTTTGCCATTCGTGCAACCAGGTTCGTTGTGGAGTACACCATCGCAGGTGCTCCTGTCTGTGATGCAGTGTCAAGGGTAACCGCAGCCAAGGTCTCCGAGATGATGGTCCATGCTGCTGCAAACATCATCAAACTGTTCGTGCAGATGGTTGTTGTCTTGCAAACGTCCCCATATGTTGACTCAGGGATCGAGACATATCTGCACTATGAGTTACAGCCATGCGAATAAGATGCCTGTCATCTCGACTGCTAGTGATACGAAGCTGTTGGGATCCGAAGCTGTTGGGATCCGAAGCTGTTCCGTATTACCCTCCTGAACCCTCCGATTCCATATTCTGCTAACAGTCACTGGATCTCGACCAACGCCAGCAGCAATGTCGCGATACAATAAACCGCAATCGCAATAGGCTACAATCCGACCTTTATCAAAGTCGGAAACGTGATGGTACGCATTTCTCCTCCTTACACGAGGCATGACAGCAACGTTTCACCAGGCAACGCCAGTCAACTACTGTTTGTGTATAAGGAATCGGTTGGAAACTTTCCTCATGTCAGCACGTAGTAGGTGTCACCACTGGCGCCAACCTTGTGCGAATGCTTTGAAAAGCTAATCATTTGCATATCACAGCATCTTCTTCCTGGCGGTTAAATTTCACGTCTGTAGCACATCATCTTCGTGGAGCAGCAATTGTAATGGCCAGTAGTGTAGATACACATAAGCCACAGGAAATTAATAGGACAGTATTCTAAATTTTATTTCACACTGCGGACAGGCGCCAGCTTATAGCTCATAAAGGAAACCAACATGTAATGGATTAATGTGTTGCAGAAATAACACAAAAGTTAACACGAGTCACTAAAAGGACCACATACAGCTTCTTTGTTTATTTCTTTAAATAATATTAACAATCACAAAGCACACAGATCTACAATATTATTACAATGGCTACTTATAGTTTCAGCACACAATACCGTTATGTACGTAAGGCTGACAACCAGTGTAAACAACCTGGAGCAGCACGAAGTCAGGCGTCATCAACAACCACAGATGGGCCAAGTATAAGTGTATGACCAGTATTTGTGTTTCTGTGGACTGTGCACCATATGCTCTGCTTTCAGTAAACGATAGGTAGGTATCCAACATAATTACTTACAATACAGTTTTGCTTACTACAGCTTAGTTTTCCTTACGAAGCAACCATGCCCACAGGGAAAAACACACACACACTCACACACACACACACACACACACACACACACACACAAAGCATCAGAACTTCAACACAACTGTGCTAAATAAATAAATAAAATAAAAAAGTACTTCAAAATTTCTTACAACTTGATAGATATTACACTTTCATTTTATCTACATTATATTTTCTGTTTTTGTACTTCAGTAATATACAAGACACTATTTTCCCAAGAAATATGCCAAGAACAGTGAATAATTTCACATAAGTTGAAGCTACTCTTGTACCAAACAAATCTAGCCATTATTTCACAAAAATGGCAGGAATTACAAAGGATATTTGAAAATCAAGTCTTACCACATAAATTACTTAAAATTATACAATTTTAATAAAAATCATATAAACGTAAAATACTTTGAATAATTACTTCAGAGCTTCCAGAGGCAGTTTGCAAAATGACATATTGAGAGATTTGAGGCTCAGTGTACTTGTGAAGAACTGTTTGAATGATGGTGGAACTTCTTTGGTCTTCTTTGTGCTGAACATGTTGCGGGAAACATTTAAATGTACCAAGTTAGTTGCACATCCTCTCAAGAGAGCTCCAAATATCTGAAATTGCAAAAAGTAGCCTCTTGATTTAAAGCTTTTTACAATTTACACTGAAAGATGTCATTGGTACTTAAATATGGGATATATAAGACATTTGTGTGTTAAATATTTAGCAACCATACAGATAACATAATGAACAGGATCATGAACAAACAGTTCAATCTGTTGACTTTACATTACAAATACTTGTATATTCTCAATCTATGGCTTTCCTTTAATGTTTACATCTTTCACTTACTAATTTCATTTAAACTATAGTAACAATGGAACATTCACGCAGTTAACTAAATGTGGTTGCTCTCCTGACCTCTCCAATAATATTATTACATATTTGCAACAACTCCATGGCGCACATACATTTTAGCCTACGATTCATTTATATTTTAATGCCAGACGCACAATTTTTCAACACAGTTGTATTTAATAGTCTTTTGTATATATGGGTCCATTGCTGCTGAAAATTTCTTGATGGAAATCATTGACCAACACAGATTGTGTTTATTTTTTAAGTAAACACTTCACTTTGTGTTTTTGCACTATTAGCTAATTCGAGGGAGATATGATAAGTAACTACAATTTTTCACTGTGACGAAGGTTACTTGAAAATACCCAAGATGACATAATTAGCTAATAGTGCAAAAGCATTAAATAAAGTGTGTATTTCAAAATTAAAGCAGCCTATGTAGGGCAATGACTTCTTTCAGGCAAGATGTACTTATTTCAAGTCAGTGGAATAATCATGTTTTATCAGAGATAAATTACTGGAAATGTCATTTTCATGTAAATTATATATTAAGCATTTCGTAAGAAGACATTTAGCATAATAAAATGTAAAAGAACTGTTCATTTAATGATTCTACTTATAATCCCAACTATGGTTTTACTGTCCAGGAACAATTTCACTTGACAGTAAAGAGAAACATGTTTTTATCATTTTCTGTAAGATAAAGAAGCACTACTCGAATTAGTACATGAAGATAAATTACATCAAATCGTTTCACTAAAATAAAAAAAAAACATCAAATGGATAATTTACAACATTCTGAATAAAATGTGGACTCTACTATGTTAAAGACAGGTGTGATGATTTCTCTGAGAAGCAGTTTTGTAAAAAAAGGAATCAGAGCAACATGCAAAGAAACATAATATGTACCTCCGCTCAAGTTAAGTCACCATCAGATATTGTTACTGCTATTGAGCTTTGCTGGAAATACCACATCTACAAACTGAAAGCTGTTTCTAATTTACTAATATCTGTGAAGCTTATTATGATATTTTTATGATACAAAACTAAATAATCAAATTTACTACTTACCGACTCTAGTACCGTATCAGTTCCAGAAAGATCTAAGTGTGTCAAACTGTTTGGCTGTGCAAGGAAGTTACAAAGGTTCTGAAAAAAATAACAGTTAATGTGAAAGTTAAAGAAAATAATAAAAATGGTTGTATAATTCATTACTGTTAAGTGATTCTATTGATTATTAATACAAAGAGTTCATATGGTGTTTCAGTATTGTGTAAATGACACAAATAGTTGAGACTAGCATAGAGTATGCAAAGTAAGTGTGTAAATGCCGAATTCTGTTCCAGAACTTCAGTAGTTAGTACAATCTGCTGTAATATGTTTTAATTAGGATCTATTGCCATTTCAAAATTTAGCTCTTTCAAATCTACATTTAATCTTATTGACCATGGGAAGTTTTGTGGAAATTGCAAATTCATGCATGCTACTAAAACAGCTTCTCAAAAAAAGACTGACTACACAGAATAATGGCCACTCCCTCCTCCCTTTCTTTCTCTGGCTGTGTGTGTGTGTGTGTGTGTGTGTGTGTGTGTGTGTGTGTGTGTGTGTGTGTGTCTGTCTGTGTGTGTTTTTCTGAACAAAACACTTTTTCCCTTTCATTTGAGCTTATATTAATATAGGCTATTGATTTCCTCTACGACCAGAAATATCTTCATTGTAAACATCAAATACATGGAATTTTAAACTAATAAAAACAGAAAATTACTTATAGTCTTTCTTGTACAACTCACATTTATTTCCTCCTTGAGATTGTTCCCACTGAGGTTGAGGTAGCTTAATGTGCTTGGGACCAGCTTATTGACCGACAGTGCATGTGCGAGCTGGTTTACACCCTTTGAGGACAAACCACAGTGAGAAAGGTTTAGATGAACCAAGCCTTTTGGAAGTTTCCCAAGTGGGCTACTCAGCTGATTAACACCTACACACAATTAGAGGTCAAGTAACATGAATTAGATTGTTAACTTTTAGGTTACATGGTTATTAACAAATACACTGATGTGACAAAAGTCATGGAATAGCGGTAAGCACATATAATGGTGATTGTAGTATTGTGTTCACAGGTATAAAACGGCGATGCTTTGGCAGAGCTGTCAGGTGATTCATGTGAAAAGTTATCTGAAGTGATTATGGCCACATTAAATAAGTTAACAGACTGGCAGATTAAAACTGTGTGCCAGACAGACTAGAACATGGGACATTTGCCTTTTGCGGGAAACTGCTCTACCATCTGTTAACAGACTCTGAACGCAGAATGGTAGTTGGAGGTAGGTGCATGGGACATTCCATTTCGGAAATTGTTACGGAATCCAATATTCCAAGATCCACAGTGTCAAGAGTGTGATGAGAACACCACATTTCAGGCATTAACTCTCCCCATGAAGAAAGCAGTAGCTGACGTCCTTCAGTCAACAACAGAGAGCAGCAGCATTTGCGTAGAGTTGTCAATGCTAATAGACAAGCAAAAGTGTGTGAAATAACCGCAGAAATCAATGTGAAACATGTGACAGAAGTACCCGTTAGGAAAGTGCGGTGGAATTTGGAATTATATATTAAAAACAAAGATTCCAAGACTTACCAAGTGGGAAAGCGCCGGCAGACAGGCACAATGAACAAAACACACAAACAAATTACTAGCTTTCGCAACCGATGGTTGCTTCTTCAGGAAGGAGAGGGAAAGACGAAAAGATGTGGGTTTTAAGGGAGAGGGTAAGGAGTCATTCCAATCCCGGGAGCGGAAAGACTTCCCTTAGGGGGGGAGGGGGGGGGGGGGGGGGGGAGGGAAGTCTTTCCGCTCCCGGGATTGGAATGACTCCTTACCCTCTCCCTTAAAACCCACATCTTTTCGTCTTTCCCTCTCCTTCCTGAAGAAGCAACCATCGGTTGCGAAAGCTAGTAATTCTGTGTGTGTGTTTGTGTGTTTTGTTCATTGTGCCTGTCTGCCGGCACTTTCCCGCTTGGTAAGTCTTGGAATCTTTGTTTTTAATATATTTTTCCCATGTGGAAGTTTCTTTCTATTTTATTTACGAAATTTGGAATTAGTTAGCTATGGCACCAGGTGACAGATACAAGTGCCTTTGCTAACAGCACGACACTATCTGCAGTGCCTCTCCTGGGCCCGGGACCGTATCAGTTGGACCCTAGATAACAGGAAAACTGTGGCCTGGTCAGATGAATCCCCATTTCAGCTGCTAAATGCTGATGATAGGGTTCGAGTGTGCTGCAGACTCCATGAAGCCACGGACACAAGTCATCAACAAGGGACTGTGCAATCTGCTGGTGGTCCATAATGGTGTGGAATGGACTGGAAATGGTTTGACTTCTTGGAAACCAGTTGCAGCCATTCACGGACTTCACATTCCCCAACGATGACAGAATTTTTATGAATGACAATGGTCCATGTCAGAACATTCTTTACAATTTGAACAAAAGTTTTGACCACCCACATTGTCCAAGATGAATCACATTGAACATTTATAGGACATAGTAGTGAGGTCAATTCATACACAAAATCTTGGACCAGCAACACTTCACAATTATGGACACCTATTTAACAATTACTGACAGCTATAGAGGCAGCATGGCTCATTATTTCTGCAGCGGACTTACAACAACTTGTTGACTCCATGATGCATTATGCTGGGCAAAAGAAGGGCCGACATGATATGAGGAGGCATCCATTGACTATTGTCATCTCAGTGTGCAAGCCAAAACACAATACAAAAACAACTTATATAACTCCTAGCCTTACCCTAATGCTTTCCAATTTTCAAGTAAGTGTGTCTTTCTGGAGATGATTTACTGTTGCCTATTTTTATATTTGCTTTCTTCCTTGCCTCGTTTCTCTCACTTGCATTTTTCATGATGTTTATTAAAAAAGAAACCCACGTCCAGCTATCTGATGTTATGTCGATTACCATTATTAAAGATAACATGTTGCTTATAAATCATGTCCACTCAAGTTTCCCATTATTTTTATCCCTATCTTTCTGCCCTCCTGGTGAATTTTGAGCTGGACTACCTTCTCTGCCCCATCAATTTTATCTTCCTAAGCCACCACTAGCTTTTAAATAAGAAATTTATGTTTGCATTGGCAAAGACTCAACATGATACACACAAATTGCAGAACTTGTCTTTATTAATCCATGTCACCTAAGTCACAGTGTTATACACATACATCGTATCATAACAACATTACAGAAATTAAAACCAGACAATAAATATCATTGGTATGAAGGTCTTGTACCACAAATAACATGTAGAGAGAATCTGGGTATAATCTTAGAACTATTAGGCCCTTCATTATTTTTGCTTCCAGACAGAAACAGCACATTTATCAGTATAATATAAAAGTGAAAGCTATGTATTCCCACTCACATGATTTCTCGAAGCATGTATAATGCATTAAACATTACAAATTAGAATGTGCTGTATGGAGTAAGATATTTACAACAGTATTATAAATAAAGCCATGTCACAAGTTTATCTTATTAACATGCAATAATTATGAGAAGTAATCAACAATGACCTGCAGCATCCCAACTACTTCAACTACACAGACATAGTTATCTTAATCAAATCACAATAATTGCACAATAACAATCAGGATTCAAGTACATACATGTAACAGTAACACACAGTGATCAGCCAGAACATTATGACCACCGACCAACTATTGACATAAACCCGTCCAAGTCATAGCAGCATCATCTGGCAAGGAATGACTGCTAGTCAGAAACATGCACAGTGCATGTAGTTTTCAGTGTGCATGCCACCCGTGTGTACAATGTGGAAGGCATGTGATCAATCTGAGTCCGACTAAGGGCAGACTGTGATGTCCCAGAGGCTCAGCACAGGCAGTTTACAAACTGCACAACTTATCAGGTGTTCAAGGATTGCTGGGTGAGTGTCTTCAACATGTGGCAAGACCTACATTAAATCATGTCCAGATGTCATCGGGTCGGACAGCCACCCCTCACTACAGATGTCGGATACACCTAACAACAAGATTCCGCAGCCAACAACTCATTCATGTACCAACACGAACACCACAACATCGTTAACCAGAACTGAAATGGGAATGCGACCATCAGCACTGGATGTTGGTGCAGTGGCAGAGCACTGAACGGTCTGCTGAATCCCAACACCTTCTCGCATCTGTCGTCTTCTAGGGCACAGCTCCTTGATGCCTGTACTGCAAGATGGAGACAAGCAGGCAGTTGCTCCTTTATGCTCTGGGGAACATTCACGTGAGCATCCATGGGTCCAGTGGACCTTGTTCAAGAGGATATGACAGCCAAGGAGCATCCTAAACTGATTGCAGACAACATACACCCCTTTATGACGAGCGTGTTTCCCGACAGCAATAGCATTTTTCAGTAATATGGTGCACCATGTCACATGGCCAGGAGTGTGATGGAGTTGTTCAAGCCAAATGATTTGCTAACGCTCCCCCCTCCCCTCCTCCCCCCCCCCCCCCCCCCCAACTCTCGAGATAACACGATCAAAGACATCTGTTATGTAACTGAAGGTGGTGCCAGAGCTCATCGGCCCCCTCCCCAGAATTTACGGGAATTAGGTGACGCGTGGGCAGCAGATGTGTTACCAGCTCCCTCCAGGAACCTACCAAGTCTTCCTCATTGCTTCCCCTGCCACAACGCATTGTTGCTGTTATCTGTACCAAAGGCGGACATACCGGCTGTTACTGAAAAACAGCCATTTTGTGGAAAATATTAGAACTAAAAATTTCCCTAGACACTTTGTTTGCCTCTTAAAGAGTCTACATGTAAATATGAACATAGTTGAATGTTCAAGTTTAAAAATGACAGATGAAATTTTAATAACCTAGGATCTTTGACAAGAGTATAATCCATCTCCCACTTTATTTCATTTATATGGTGACGACCTTGTTATGAAGTGGAATGATGAAATACAGTTACAAATTAAAATATGATCTAGTATACCATTAAATACTCTATTATACACTGATGAACAAATAACTATACAGGAAATAGAAGATAATATACAAACAGCAGTCTGCACACTCAGCCAAAATGTAATGTATTTCAATTTAACTGTATCTGCAACTAATAAAAATATAATGGCGTTCAAAGGAATGAATCCAGACAGGTAAAAAGAAAAAGAAAAAGAAAAGAAACACACACACACACAAATGAGAAAATTTTAGAACCATTTTATAGGAAAAGATATTAATGTAAATTACGACAAAGACACTGACAAAAAGTTCAACAGCTTTCAAGCTATCTTCAGAATGACTAGTAGAACTTTGGTAATAAAACAAGAACGGAAATATCCAGAAATTCTATAAAGTTATGGTTATATATGGTTCTAAACCATGGACAATAAAAAAAAATTATACAGGCAGTAGGGATGACTTTTTGAGATATGTAATGGGCTGTAATAATGGATAAAATATGGAATGAAAAAAATAAGATTTAATTTGACTATCTTTTCAGTTAATGACCAGGCAGAATACCATAAAATAGAATAGAATGAAATGGAAGGATCATGTTGACACAACAACAGAAAACAGACTGCCAAAAAAATAATGAATTGTTGCCCAACTTGAAAAAGAGAACTAGGTGACCTCGTAACAGGTGACTGGATGAAGAGAATCAAACAGGTGACTGTAACATCAAATCCTTGAAAGGAGATGATGATGATGATGATGATGATGACAATGGGAACATGTAATGATAATTTAATCACTGGGTGTGTACAAAATTTGCAAATGGTCGAGAAATAGTGTAGGTATGTTGGTATCAAAAAATGGTTATCTATTTGGAAGAAAATTATGATGTAAATGAATTATGGGGTACATAGACTGTAGCAGCTATAATCAGAAAATTTTTGTTACTGTAACTGAACACTCCTAGAAATAAGAATGCCAAATTTATGTACTACAATATATTTTGGAAGTTAACTGTTGCTATATTTTTCTGCCTAGAGCAGATTAAAAAAGAAATGGCTAGTTTAATTCTGAACAATTTGTAAATAAGAATGAAAGAAAAGTAGAAATGTATACAAAAGTGTTGTTGATATTTTCTGTTCAAACTCAGTGTGATAAACGTTGTCCCACTTTCAGTTAAGTTAGTCAATTTGCTACACAAAACAGCTGGTTACTCTTTCTCTTGCACTAGAATAGTGAACAATATCTCAAAATATGGTGTCTTCATTAATCTTTGCCATACGAAGAGCCATGTCTACCACTCTCTGCTATGCAAACTCGGAAAGAAGGTCTAACATCCACTCACCAGTAGTCAATACAAGTTGGGCTGGGAAAGGACAGGGAGGAAAACTGGCAGCTTATCTTCTCAAAACAACTGCGGTTATGACGAGACAAGATGCCCTGACAAAAGGAAGTAGCCATCAGGATCTGAGACAGATGAGAACTCCACTACCCAAGGTGCAGTGGGTTTAGTAGTTTGGTTTGGCTGGCTTTTTAGAGTTAAAGGAACCAAACCACGAGGTCATCAGTCCCTTCACCCCGTTTGTGTTAAATCAGGAATAATTATCATAAGAAAGATACAAAAGGCAAATCCTGGGAAGCCCAGTTGTAATGAAGATACAGTAAGACAGAGATAAAAGCAAGGAGAAGTAGGGGAGGAGTGAGAGGGAGTAAGGTAGGTGAGTTTTGTCTGCCCAGATTGCAGCTGGGAGGTCCTCAGAGCACAGTATGCAGTAGGAGACATATCCTCTGCATCACACCAGTACCATCTCACCATCCATTACCCCAAGAAAACGAGCAGCACAGACATGATGATAAAATTTTTGGCAAGATAGAACATTAAAAATGGTAAATGGAAAAGCATAAAGAGATGGGAAGGGTAGGAGACAGGCTGGACTGCTGAGCAATCACCGCCGTGGTTCTTCTGTATCAGAGCAGACCCTCCAACCCCTCAGGTGGTCAACGGGGCGAAAGTGCCCCACATTAACAGAGATGATTCATGGGCAAAACATAAAACCAGGTCAGGTGCTTCCAGTCGAGTGTGGCAAATGTATAACTGACAAAGGATGGGTGACTGCCTGTGAGAAGTGCAAAAGGAACACTGACACATTTTCGTGGTCTCCTTTATTGCCCTCGGTTTGTTTGGGGAATCCAGGGTAGGCCATTCTGGGTTCCATACCTCCAACAACTAATGGTGTAGAGTCAACCAGAATTCCAGTTGTGGGACCCCCATTTCCAAAATCGGCATCCTGGTAGCCCACTTTGCCAAACAAGGCATGTTCATTCCCTGAGATCCAAACATGACCAGAGGCCTAAACAAAGATGACCAGCAGTCCAGCTTGATGGAGATCAGATAAAAGATCCTCGATAGTGATGACTAATTGGTGACGAGGGTAGCACTGGTCCACTGCCTGAAAGCTGCTCAGTGAGTTGCTGCAGATTAGAAGCATCATTAGTTTGGATGCTTATGGGAGCTACGAATGTGTACAGCATAACTGAATTGCTGTTGTTGGTGCCTGATCCGTAGTGGAGGGACCAGCCTCTGTGAGTAGGCTGTTCACAGGTCTAGTTCGAAAGGCTTGTGTTATGAGTCAGACCCCACAGTGGTCCATTGGCTCCAGTGACTGCAACGCTGAGGGTTTTGTAATGCTGCAAAAAGATAGTGCAGTCTGCACGCTCAACTGGTGTTATTGAGGCAGCAAAGCGTATTAAGGTGTAGCCAGCACCTTTCCTTATGTTAGCGAAGATGTGGAAGCCATGTCAATGGGCATTTAAGACCAATCTCAAAAAGTGATAAGTCTCCACCACATTGAGTAATTGGTCATTAGGATAAAAATTAGGATTGTGTCAGTCTTAGCAGCTGAAAACAGAAAGCAAGGGGTGAGAAGAGTCCAAGACTGCACCTTTCCCTGCAGTAAGCATTCATTAACACTCATACTAGAGGAGAAACAGTAAAAGCAAAAATCATCGGTATACAAGGAAGGTGATATGAAGACCCCACAGCTGCTGCTAGACCATTGGTGGCCAGCAAAAACAGAGGAGCACTTGATACAGAGCTGTACTGAACCCCATTCTCTTGCATATGGAAGGGAGAGAGGCAGGGAGAGAGGGGGGGGGGGGGGGGGGGGGGAGGAGAGTGTACTGTGGGAAGCATCAACTTGAACCAAGAATGTAGTTCTGGGCAAAATCTGAAGTGGGCCCCAGAGACCCCACTCACATAAGGTAGTGAGGATGTGGTGTCACCATGTGATGTCAAAAGCCTTTTGCAAGTTGAGGAAGACAGTAATAAGGTGATGGTATATGTCAGAAACTGTCCGGTTGGCAGACATCAGACAAACCAAGTTATCAGCAGTGGAACGGTCATGAGGAAAGCCACCCTGGAACGGAACCAGAATGTCACAAGACTCAAGGAGCCGATGTAGCTGCCAGCTCGACATGTGTTCAAGCAACTTACAGAGAACACTGGTGAGATTAATTGGGCAACAACCGTCCATCTCTAGAGACTGCTTATCCACTTTCAGAACCAAGGCAATGATTCTTTCTTGCCACTGAGAATGGCACTCATCCTCACTCAAGATGCAGTTGAAGGAGATGACACTGGTAATCCACTGACAGGTGTTTGAGCATTCAGTTGTGGATGTGGTCTGGCCCCGGGCCTGTATCAGGCCAAAGGACTACAGCACTGAAGAATTCCCACCCACAGAATAGAGCATTATTTGGCTCCAAGTGACATGTAGTGACGGACAAGTGCACTTGTTCCACCTGCTGTTTGAGGACATGGAAGATAGGTTGATAGTTCTCGAATGCAGAGGCTCTAGCATAATGCAGAGGAAAATGCTCAGCAACAGCATCTAGGTCAGTGAGTACCACACTGTTCCAGGAAATACCAGGTGCAACAGCAGGGGACTGCTATGCATAGAGGGATATGGTCTTCACCCAGACCTGTGACAGAGGGATGTGTGTACAATGGCTGAAATGTACTATTCCCAGCATTCTTGCTCTCATCATTTTATAAGGTGTGAACCTGGGCACAGAACCTTTTAAAGGCAATGAAATGCTCCATTGGTAGGTGGGCACTGAATTATGCTGACTGGGATGTTTTCCTTCCACAGTCCTTAGCTCCCTGCTATGTGGTGGTATTGGTGCAGCTATCCAAATTAAAGCAGTCCTGTCACACGGCAAGATCAACAGCCATGAACGGAAGTACTGCATGAGGGGTGAAACTTGCTGCCTTAGCAGATGGCCAAACTGCTAAGACAGTGGTGCAGCAAAAGGCCGTCCCAAGTTCTTACCAGTCAAAGTCGTCCGACCCGACAGTTGAATGGTCAGTGTGACAGATTGCCATCCTAAGGGGCCCGGATTCGATTTCCGGCTGGGTCGGGGATTTTCTCCACTCAGGGACTCTTCACCATCGTTTCATCCCAATTCGGGGCGCAGGTCACCCAGTGTGGCGTCGATTGCAATAAGACCTGCACCAAGGCGGCTAGACCTGCCCTGTAAGGGGCCTCCCAGCCAATGACGCCAAATGCTCATTTCCATTTTACCAGTCAAAGTTACAAAAATTTAACTGAAAACTAAAATAATGAAAAAATCTTGGGTTTTTCCTGGCTGAAAAAATTCTTGTGTTTTTCCTTGATTCCCCAGCTAACCTGAGGCATACGCACTCTGGTGGAGCCTTAACAAAATTCAATTACTACAGAACCAGCCATACATTTGTTTCAGGTTGTGTGGGGGAAATTGTGGAAGAGTTAAATCGAGATGTCTTCTTCAGTTAAAACTTCCAGGCTGAGAGGCCACAGTTGATGTATAGAACTGCTTCCTAAGATTTCATCTCCAACTGTGGGAGACATGTTTGGAGGTAAAACGGCCACTACCACTAAGGCAGTTGGAGATGCAACATTAGGAAGCAGTTATATACATAGACCATGGCCTCTCAGCCCAGAAGTTTTAACTGAAGATGCTGTCAGCCACAAAGGCCTACAATGTATGACTAAATCTGGGTCAGCAGATAGGGAATTGAACCACCATCCTCCCAAATGCAATCCATTGCTAACCATGGTGCCACTTTGCTCGATCATAAACTCAGATATGCCACATTCTTCTGTCAGACACTACTCTCTTTAGTTTAGATGCAAGAGATAAATTAAGCACAAAACTCTTTGTGTTATGAATGAGGTGAATTGCTATTCTCCTGTAAAATAAATTGTCACAGGAGAGCAATCACCATTTATTATTAAGTTAGTAAAATTACTGTTATATCATCTGGTTATAATTATGTCTATTATACATAATTATGAATAGCTCAACCGAGCGTATCAACTGTTATCTTATCCATACCAAACTTCAGCTGCATCAGTATTACATAACTGTATATGTCTCAATGTATTTCTTTCTGTCCTCATTTTAAAGTGTAAGTAAATTAATGACATGAGAAGTATTACAGCTGCAAATATTACTGAAATTGTTAGATTTGCTGGGTTAAACATGAATTTTGTGTGAAACACATGTGAGAACTATTACAGAAAAGTTTAACCTTAGAGACTTTGTACCTTGCAGTTCTGATTAAGTGGTGGAATGACTCCAGCAAATAGTTGTGTGGGGTCCACAACGGTCTTCTCGCTGCATGAGCGGCAAACCTGCAATTCCTCACATTACTGGCTGACACGTGTTAAAGGGATGTTTGGTGTTTAAACCATAAGGGCTGCAATTAGTGCATACTCTTTAGGCTGCTAATACAAGGAAATGTGTCAGCTTTAGCAATGCTCTGCTTGAAGATGTGGAAGATGATAGATTCTTCTCACAGTTTGTTTTTGATGATAAAAATACCTTTTGAAGTTTTCAGTACAGTGAACAGACAGAATGTGTGTGTATGGAACCCTCAGAGTCCTTATGTAATTGTTTAGCATGAAACATACTTGCCTAAAGTGAAAATGTTTTGTGCCATTTCCTGTTAAAAAGTTTATGGGACCTTTTTTGTTTAACAAAACACAGCGACTGGAATGAACAATCTTTGAATGTTACAGACTTGGCTTTTCTGACAACCTGAGGACGAGTCTAATGACTCCATTTTCCAATAGTATGGAGTTCCATCATACAACACTGTACCTGAATTCTCAATGACATGCTGCCTCAATGCTCGATAGGGGTGCACGGGAACCTGTGAAATTGCCCTATATTCTTAGCCTAAAACATCTCCAGGCATAACCGTGCAACTTTTTCTCCTAAGGATATCATTTGTCCGTTACTTTGTGACACAGATGAGTTGTAGAACATGGTAAGAGCTGTAGTAACTTCAATCAATGAAGAAATGTTACATAAAGTTAATGATGTATTAATTATTATCTACATGTGATTTATGATGCAGCAGCTGCTGGTGGTGGTGGAAACAGACAGCATTTGCAATAAAATAACTAAAAACTTCAAAATTTTAGTGAGTATTTCACAGTATGTATCTGTGCTATAACGTGTTTCCAACAGTAAATATGAAAGCTTTAATTAGGCCATGTCCTATGTTACACGTGCATGAGACTCTTGACATTCAGAGACATATAAATGATTGAATGTGAATGGTTACTGAAAGACCCTATCAAAAACATGAAAGTGCCATATTCTCCTTTCGTAATTTAGAGTTCTTATCAACAAACTTCACTGAGGGGGAAACACTTAGTAAATGAAAGGCTGCAGAATCACATCAATTTACAAACCATCGAGTGCTGATTCCCTGTGTCAAAGTTCCAAGTAACTTTTAGGGCCTGCGTACAAAAACTGTGATTGTTGACATTTACTGCCTCAGGGATATGAGCACAACAATTTGAATGGCCACAGCAATGCAAGAATGCACTGAAGGTAACCACCTGAAAGCCAGCTAAGATGCCACCTGAACTTTGAACTTTTGGCCCATCAGGAAGAGAATGGATCCTTCAGCTCTTCAAAAATTGCATGAGCAGCCATCAAACAACAAAGGTATTGAGGGGAGGGGAGGGGAGGGGAGGGGAGGGGGGGGGGGGGAAGTAATACTTCTTCTCAAAGGAGGCAAGGAAGCATAAACCAGGCAATGAAGCAAATGATCATGAGAACCTTAGCTCAGTTAGCCTTTACAAGCCACATCTACAAACTGATAAAATACATGATACCTAATAGAAATCTATCAATAATTCATCCTCTACTTATAAATGAGCAATTAGGGCTTCAGCCAAAAAAAAGTTGTACAAGGTAACTCTTGAATATTACACCGTTCACGTAAGGTGAGTTTGAAACTCATCGTATTGCTGGTATGGCTTGCACAGATTTGACAACAGCATGTGATACTGTCAATCATAGTTAATGCATGTCTGATTGTACAACTTTCTCAATGGCCTCCATGTCACTGAATTCACCAGCACTCTTCTGCAAAATCACCTCTCCAATATCTACTTCAATGACTAGCCATTGGATTAGTACATGAAGCTTCCTTTGTTTGTATGAAATAGCCCTTGCTGCACAAAACAACAGCTTTGACAGTGGATACGGAAATCTGACAAAAACCCCAAGAAATCCATCAGTATGCTATAATTGGAACCATTTAAGACCAAACCCTTCTAGCACACAAGTTTGCATATTCCGTCTACAGAACAGAGATGCTCATCGTGAGCTACATATAGTATTGCCAGGATCCTGATTACTGCTCTGTCACATTCCAAAGTTACGTTAGAAAACATTGTAAGAACATCAAAATGAAAAACTCCACATGAAACAATCGGCTTTGTAAAGTGGCAGGATCAAAATGGGGCTCATACCCTCCAAAAACCAGTGCAGCTGCACTGGCACAGTAGAATGTGCCTTTTCGGCACAGTCCAGAGCATTCTATACAAGACCAAGGAATAGAACATTTACTCAGAGAAGCCTGCGGGCTGATTAAGGACTGCCTCAAGCCTACTATTTCATATAAACTTTTATTACCTAGCTGGAACAATGCCACCATCTGTATGCAGTGAAGTGGCTGCCGATAAGCAGAGGTTTAAAATGAAGCAGAGCAGTGGCCAACCGTTGCACGGGTATACCTCTCTTCCTCGATGGCGGAGATCTGGGAAGAGCTTCCTACAGTCATGTGAGAATCTTGCCATGCCTCCTCCTGAGAAAACGAGGCTGCAAACATCTACTCCGCTGATCAATGACACCACCTGAGCAACTGAACCCCAGACACAGCATGTGAGCTGACTATGACACCACCTGAGCAACTGAACCCCAGACACAGCATGTGAGCTGACTATGACACCACCTGAGCAACTGAACTCCAGACACATTATGTGAGCTGACTGGTACAGTAGTCCCTAATTTTACTACAATCAAGAATGAGATGTCTATGACGTGTACTGTGAATGTGCATAAGAGCAAACGATGAGCCCTACGTTTCAATACCATCTGTGCCATAGACCAGCGCAGAGAATGATACTGTTCGTGCCACCCCAAGTGCCCTATGTGTTTTAATGTTCTCAACAGATATGATACAAACATACTGTGTTTTCACAGTCTAATTATTCTATTTCCTGATATTTCTAATCCGAATATAATAATTGTTGTTGTTGTTGTTGTCTTCAGTCCTGAGACTGGTTTGATGCAGCCCTCCACGCTACTCTATCCTGTGCAAGCTTTTTCATCTCCCAGTACCAGTACCTACTGCAACCTCCATCCTTCTGAATCTCTTGGTCTACCTCTACGATTTTTACCCTCCACGCTGCCCTCCAATACTAAACTGGTGATCCCTTGATACATCAGAATATGTCCTACCAACTGATCCCTTCTTCTAGTCAAGTTGTGCCACGTTCAATACCACCTCATTAGTTATGTGATCTACCCATCTATTCGTCAGCATTCTTCTGTAGTACGACATTTCGAAAGCTTCTATTCTCTTCTTGTCCAAACGGTTTATCGTCCACATTTCACATCCATACATGGCTATACTCCACACAAATTCTTTCAGAAATGACTTCCTGACAGTTAAATCTGTACCCGATGTTAACAAATTTGTTTTCTTCGGAAACACTTTCCTTGCCATTGCCAGTCTTCATTTTATATCCTCTCTACTTCGACCATCATCAGTTATTTTGCTCCTCAAATAGCAAAACTAATTTACTACTTCAAGTGTCTCATTTCCTAATCTAATGCCTTCAGCATCATCCAACTAAATTCGATTACATTCCATTATCCTCGTTTTGATTTTGTTGATGTTCATCTTACATCCTTTGCTGTCTCTGACAGAATAACAATGTCATTGGTGAACTTCAAACTTTTTGTTTCATCCCTGTGGATTTTAACTCCTACTCCGAATTTTTCTATTGTTTCCTTTACTGCTTGCTCAATATACAGATTGAATAACATTGGGGACAGGCTACAATGCTGTCTCACTCCCTTCCCAACCACTGCTTCGCTTCCATGTACCTTGGCACTCATAACTGCCATCTGGTTTCTGTACAAATTGTAAATAGCCTTTCACTCCCTGTATTTTACGCCTGCCACCTTCAGAGTTTGAAAGAGAGTATTCCAGTCAATATTGTCAAAAGCTTTCTTTAAGTCTACAAATGGTAGAAATGTAGGTTTGCCTTTCCTTAATCTATTTCGTATGATAAGTTGCAACATTTCTACGGAATCCAAACTAATCTTCTCCAAGTTATTGAAAAAGCAGAAACACGGATGCACCACAGAATAACATCAAACAATTTGAGAAAAACAAAAGAACTGATGATCACATGTATACTTTTTCAGAAACTGCGAAAGGATGATTCCAGTTGTCAAATATTACCGCAGAGTCACATTCACGATAAACTAAAGCCTTAGAATGGTACAAAGAGCACTAGACGTTAGAGAAAAGTAGGAATTCAATGTGTAGTTGATTTCAGGCAATATAATGAAGTCAAGTAAGATACAACAAATACACAGGTGTTCCATAAAAGCAAACCTGTCCTCAACTCAGGGTGTATACGTGGAAAAGGGGGGGAAAAATTTAAAAAAATTAAAATAAAAAAAAATTTAAAAAATCCCGGATTTCCCGGTTAAAAATAGACTTTCTCCCAGGTGACAGTATACTTTCCCTTATCAATCCTGTCAATGGTTACGGTCTTATACATTGACGTACACTTTCCCGGCACTTTAGAAAACGAAAGTCAGGCAAAAAGATGTTTTGGAAACATCTTTGATGTGCAGCAACATGTACGCTGCGTATTTTCTTATTACGAAAGTAGACACTGGAATTCCACCAAACACCGCATGTTACTTTCCGAATCATTGAAATAGAGCGTTCAATGCGCTTTTGTAGGCCGTTCGTAGCTCATGTCACGTGATCTCGCCAGCCGGTGACAGCGGATATTGAGAGCATAGGACACGTGATGTAGTTAGCCAACAGCAACATCACTGTTAAGTAGCACCAACATACGAACAGGGAAAGTTAATAGTTTAAATTAATGTACATAGTGTTGCTGCAAGAAAAGCAAAGTTTTCACATATAATATTGTTCTCACGCTGCAAGAGAAGCTATGCTTTCGCATATACTGTTGATCTTGTTGCGCATGTTACACTTTAAGATATATTACACAAATGTGCCAGTAAAATTTTTAATAATGACATAAATGTCTGATCTTCAGGGTTCGAAATTCTTCTAAATGGTGCGTCATCAAAGAGTTGATTTTTAAATGATAGTCAAACACACTGTTATTTAATAAATTCATGGTACATTCTTGCACATAGTTCAACATACGTAAAAGGATGTTTACTTTGAAAGTGATGCTTTTCAAACCATTATTCACAATATTTTCCAGCGACCTGTTAGAAATAGGTTCGTTTCAGCAGTTGCCAGAAAGCGCAGATAACAGGTGACACCGCGCTTGGGTAGTTATCATGACGTAGGAAGCCCGTATGTACCTACGTGTAAAGCATTGAAAGATCATACATTTGTCATAAAAGAAACAAGACATCAGAGGATACAGCAAGAGCATCTGAATTTCATGAACAATATTAAAATGTGCACATTTAAAGTGCTCATTCGTATGTCCGAATTCCCAATGAAGTAGGCCACGACCTGATATTAAGCTTTTCAGTATGGCTTTCGGGACGTAAATTTTCGTGGAGCACCAGTACTGTATTATATCATGTTTGGTTCTTTATTATGACATAATGCCATAGGTGCTAGAAAATGAAAATGTGTGCCTGAAATGCAGCTAACAGTTGAAACTAGCCAGTACTGTGGAATTAAACATTTTGTTTCAAATATATTTACTGCCTCTGCGGAAAAGGTTAACAAAAGTCATTTTTCTTTTTTTTTTCTTTAGCAAACGGACAAAAATAACTTCATTGTTCGGCAAGGCGATTAATGCTTGACTGTCAGAAAGGTGGAAATAAAATAAAAACTGACATATTTTAGCCTTCTGTAATTATGTGAATGTGTTTTAATTCACTTGATAGCTCCTGGCCTCAGATATCCGTTTTGTTTTCATTTGACGTGAGAGTAAGCGAAGGGGAAACAGCAAAATCACCAAATGTAAACACGGGTCATGTGGAGACTACCCACTATAACTCAGACTGCTCTGCACATCAGCCCCGGATATACGACATTTGTGAACCGAGTCAATATCAAAAATATCGAATTTTCAAAATATGTTCATCTTGTAGCGCACATCTTCCTGAAAAGTCTAAAACATAAAACATATGTATTCGAGGAAATGTAAGACATATTATTTGGTCTTAAGTATGCCAAAGTGCAGTGCCACGCCTCTTCATAAAGCATTTTTCTACCGCACATCCAAACCATATTCAGGCAAGTGGAAATTGAAATGTCCTGTGGTGCCTCTCCTGCTCCCAGTCAGCCGGTTACACAGCCCATCCTTCTTTAAAAAAATCTCGCAGTTAATATCTCATGGGATTATTTGTAATCGAGAGAACAAGAACTCTTCAGAAAATCTTAACTCTTTATTACCTATTAGTTAGTATCTTGCCGTTTTGTCCGACATAAAATTAAATATAGGGTATATAAAACCAATACTGACAAGAGATAAGCAATAAATTACACATTTCTTAAAAGCTTAGCTCCTAGCATTTTTTTCTCTCTCACGTTGCTACAGATTTACATGGCGTCCTTTCCTTTCTGTGAAAGGATCTATTACCTCATCAAAGTTCGTCAAACGTTTTGCTACATGAAAAATCGGAATGTCATTATCTAATACTGAAAATCTGTTAATACAAATAATACCCAAGACTGGTGTGGTTCCTCGATCGGATTACACCTATTTTGTCACTGTCTGCTAGATAAAACAAAATAGGCCTTTCTAATGTGGCAGCAGTTTTGTAACACATCAAATAAACAAGACTGTTTTGTTTGGCACAAATGGTCATTTTTACAACACGACAGAATATAATTGACGAAGTACCAATATCAAATGCCTATTAGGCCTACTACAAGCAAAAAGCTTTATGTTAGGAAATAGTTTCACATTTAATTCATACACACCAGCTTCTCAAGCATGAGATCGAAAAGTAGTATTACGAAATTTTTATATAAATTTGGAATGTCCCCATTTCTTCTCCTTCCTCGTTCTAACAATCTTGTCATCACCAATTCTGTAGCTATTGCTGCCATTGTCAAAATTTGTTCACCGATTAACTTCACTAATCCTGTCAGAATCACAGGTTTAGTTATCCCACGATTATTTTCCGGTTAGGCGTTATTACGTGTTCGAACAACACATTTTCCGTGTTACTTCCAGAATAGAACTTCTGCGTCTGCTAGCCGGGGACTGTACAACTGGTCGTTACTAGTGTAGCGATCTAGCCAAAAAAAATTGTCAAAATTTCATTTTCTTGGATACACCGAGAAGATAATATGTAATCTTTCTCTCCTGTTAGTCGTTTATTTCCATTCTGGTAGTCTGAATCTATGGATTTCGCTAGTAATTATAACAATGCTGATCATTCACAAACCCAATCAACCACATAATCAGACACTGATTGGCATTCATCTGTTCAGCTTTACTCCCTCAGCTTGTATTGCCCTGCCCCCTTTTGTCTGCAGAAAGTTTATTTCTAGATGCGATGAGGATTCTCCTGACAGAAACATCACGTTAACTATGCATCCATTCAGAAATCAAATTAAAATGTGTTCAAAAATGTTCAAAAACCAACTGGGAAGCATTTCAAAATCATATGAATAATTGATAGATAAACGTGCGATGGATGCTAGGCGCTTTGTGAAACAAGTTTTTGTTCCTCAAGAATATGAATTTGGCGCCCCCTTTTCCCAGTAGCATCTAGCTGCTTGCTGCGACTGTTTGCACAGCAGTTCCTGCTTCCTGTAGCCAGAAGCGGGAGAATCTACTACTCAAACGTGACTCAACTGCGCATGTAAAAAGTTGCGACTTCATGCTCATCGGAGGCAATTTGTTGTTATAAAGCACTGCAAAGTCTTCTAAAGCCATTGACACATTTTCACTTGGCAGACGCTTGCATGAGCACCGTGTCGTCGTCGTTGTATATGGCGCATTTCCTTTGCAATTTAAGTTATTTCTGTCTTTTTCTCTCGTTTATGTTTTATTGATTATTCTGCAGTAGTGGTATACAGTAATATCCTTTGTTAGAGTATCGGTTCTTACAAGTCAAAATTACAAAAATTTAACTGAAAACTCAAACAATGAAAAATTCCCGGAATTCTAAAAATATCCCAGGTTTTCTCCCGGATGAAAAAATTCCTGGGTTTTTCCCGGATCTCCCGGTTGTACTGGGTTATATACACCCTGTCTGTTCATCTGAATGCTTTACTAGGCACTGCCCTAGTGGAGGTGGTATGCCCTCGACTTCCTCTGGGTTCAGGGTGGGGAAAATTAAAAGGAAAGTAAGCAAATCAGGCAGCAGGCACGCTGTCACAGGTGGTCTCTCTCCTCCTATCCTGGCCTCAGAGTAATGTGTGCTCACTTTTTAGCCTCCCCCAACCTAGCCCCTCTCCTCCCTGAGAAAGGTACTATTAATTCAGACACCTAGGAAGTGTCTCACTTGTACCTTTATGTGTGCGTATTGGCAGTACTGTAAATATGACTTCTGTCCTGTTGACCTCCTCCTTTACTTTAGTGTCAGGTTGTAAGATATCGATACTGCCAACACCCAGATGAAACTCACCGCTCTATAAATAATTTTTTAAAGAAATCATCTTGCTTTCAGCTGTTAGCAAAACAAAATTCAAACAGGTGATAGGAAGATTAAATACTTTAAAAAAATTAAATGCAAAGAGCTCTAATATCCCATCCGAAATGAATTATTTCTGAAATCCACAAACATAAATCTGTACAAATACTTGTTCTGTCAAACCTCCACTACTGTGATGTAATCTGAGGTGGTACGAGTAGTGAAACTTCCACACAGATAGAACTACACACAAATGGTTATGTATGTTACATTTGTTTGTTTATTTAATCGTATTAGCAATTTTTATGCTCGTACAGTTGCTGCCAGACAAGTTGCACGACTACCGATATGAGGTCTACATCAGTATCTCAGTGTTCGTGCACCTTAGTACCTCACATCAGAGATCAGCATCTAACATCTCTCCGTAATCACAACACAAGGTGTTGCTTATTTAGTATCACAGCAATGGCCATCCCTAAAACTAAAATATTCACAAACTTCTTCAATGTCACTGCTGTCCAGCTCTGGGAGAAATTAATCTGCACTCTGTGCAAATTCAGTGCCCTGTTACATTTAAGAAAAGTTGAAGTGACTCCCTTTGTCAAGTTCATAATTTTTTCTTAAATAATTAACATACATAGTCAGTTCTCTCTCAAACAATGAGGTACTTTTTCAGTGAGCAAAACTCTCCCTTCCTGTGTAATACTCTATCCCACACCATCTCTCACGCTCTTTGCTGCAATACGCACAGTAATTTGTCTTAATGAGTCTAATTTTCACACCTGAATATCAACCTCCAAACCTCAACCTGTCATGTCATGTCATGTGTCTTAATAAATGTCACGATATACAACAGAGAATGTCTGTTCATGTGTGTGACATAGTTCCAGTATTTCCTCGATAAATAAAGCAATAAATAACTAAAAAACAATACAACAAGCTGTCAAGTCTCTATAGCTAAATATGAACACATTATGTCTTAATAATGGAGAAAATATTTTTGGTTGATATGACTACTAATGACTGGGAAAGACTGGCTGTACAAGATTTTTAAAAATGTGGATCATCATTGAATATGGTAAAAATTGTAGAGGGAGACCAAGAGATGCATACACTAAGCAGATTCAGAAGGATGTAGGTTGCAGTAGTTACAGGGAGATGAAGAAGCTTGCACAGGATAGAGTAGCATGGAGAGCTGCATCAAACCAGTCTCAGGACTGAAGACCGCAACAACAACATCATTTTTGCACATCCCCCCCCCCTGTAACTGCAGAATTATGGAGAGTAGTTGAGAAGACAGAGTTTTAAAATGGAAATCAAAGGAAAAAAACTTATCCAGGAGATTACTATCCAAGCAAATAATGGTACACAGTAAAAACAGTCTTTGGAATAAACAATGCAGAGCAACAGATTCAGAACTGAACAATGGGAAATCCAGAATAGAGTAGCAACAGTAAAAAACTGGAAGACTGAGGAGGCACCGAGTGGCAGGCAGGCACATTGAAAGAGGACTGCTAGATATTACCAGCTGTTGGACTAAGTCCTTCATCACACACACACACACACACACACACACACACACACACACACACACACACACACCCCGTGCACCGTGTACGTGTACGTGTACATGTACGTGTACGTGTGCGCGTGCGGGAGCGTGTGTGTGTGTGTGTGTGTGTGTGTGTGTGTGTGTGTGTGTGTGTGTGTGTGTGCGCGCACATGTGTGCATGTTTTTGTCTGCAGCTGATGTAGGGCTTAGTCCAACAGCTAATATCAGACAGTTATTTTCCAATATGCCTGGATGCCACTTAACACCACCTGCATAAAGTGAATAGCAATCTGTACATTTCATATTCTGCAACAACACACACACAATTAATTAAATAAAACAAATCAAACAAACAGTTATCAAAATATCACAAATAGGCCACAGAAGGTGTTGAAAGACAAAACACAGAGAACAACAATTGATAAGAGAAGGACGTACAGTGACAAAGATATAATCAGAAGCTGTAATATAAATGTACAATTTTCCCAGCTGAGCCTGCAACAAAGCTCAAAAAGAAATACATAACTCTTTCCTCGCCAAAAAAATTCACCTGTTTTTGAATGCTCTGATCGACGTAACTTTAACAAATTATCAAGTTTTAGAACTCTACCTTAAATGTGGATAATCAATCTATACAGACAAGTAATATATTTAAATGCAAATAACATGCTGAAAATTAATAGCATTTTCCGCTTATACACTACACAAAGTAAAGAAAAGTAGGGGGAAATATCACATTCACAGTTAACAGTCTGCTTGCCTTTGACACACACTGAAGAGGCAACAACTACATAGACATCATGCAAAGGAAGTGAGATATCTGTTGCTACGTTCCAACAGTAAACTGAAAAGTACATGTTAATCACAAGTACCATGCAGAAATTCAACACAATTCTATTAACACAAATTAGTTTTACATACAAAAATAATAAACTTAAAAGTCACACCTTGCATAATTTTGGCAATAATTCCACACAAACTAGAGGCACCTACAAGAAAAAGAAATTACACGTGTTAAGTGATAATCTGCATATTACGATAACAACTCTTGTGAAAAAAATAAAACACACCAAATGTTAAAGTGCAATAAAACACTTAATTTAGCAAATTTACTGTTGAAAAGTCAAAAATTTTAAGAATATATGGATCCACATACTACTTTAGAAAAAGTGGTTTCATGTCTAAGGAATCACACAGCCCAATTAATGTTACCTTTAAGTCCCGATTTTTGCAGCTCACTTGCAGAAACTTACATTTGCAAAACAAGTAGAAAAATGTAAAGTGATTAAAAAAAGTGGTACATATGAGATACCTTGAGGTGGTTTCCTTTTTCTTTCTTTTTTTTTAAAAAAAAAGAAAAACCTGGTTATACTGCAGAAACTATTATGTGCATGTTTCTGAAATTTATCTGTTGTACAATATTTCTGCAAATAACAGCATTTATTTGCCAGTTCAGATGAGGTCCTGTTTCTATATCAGTTCAGTAGTATGTTATTTTAACCAGTTTAAGGCATAAAGATATGCATTAACACTTTACTTCTGACCAACTTTGCTCTGATACAAAGCCACAGAGTGTATCAGAACATATTAGCTCAACACACGAAAGAATGAGACACAGCAGAGCACCCCACCTGACAGCAATGTGCAGTTGCTCTTGGCTCCAGTAACAAACAAGCTGTCCACAAGACTTCAGTGTAAAAAGGGCATAGCAATTTTCAATATCAATATCCTACTGAACATAAATAATTTACAAGTAGAAGAAACAAAAACCAAGTAGTAGAAATGTTGAGTTACCGACAGGCCCAAAACTAAAATGATGGAAAACACACACACATACTGAAGGGCATGGCACAGGGTATGTTCCATTGTACCAGTTATTAGGGTTTCTTCCTGTTTCATCCACATATGGAGCATGAGAAGAATGATTGACTGCCTCTGTGTGTGCTGTAATTACTCCAATCTTGTGTTCAAGATTCCTACATGAGCATTACATAGAAAGTTGTGATTTATTCCTACAGTCATCATTTAAAGTTCATTCTTGAAACTTTGTTAGTAGACTTTATCATGATGGTTTTCATCTATCTTCAAGAGTCTGGCAGTTCAGTTTCTTCAGCATTACTGTAACACTCTCCTATGGGTCATACAAACCAGTGACCATTTGTGCTGCCCTCCTCTGTGTCCTATTTAGTGTGGGTCCCATACAATTTAGCAATAATCTAGAATGGTCCATACAAATGATTTGTAAGCAAACTACACTATGTGATCAAAAGTATCTGGACACCTAGCTGAAAATGACTTACAAGTTTGTGGTGCCCTCCATCGGTAATGCTGGAACTGTATGTGGTGTTGGCCCACCCTTAGCCCTGATGACAGCTTCCACTCCTACAGGCACACATTCAATCAGGTTCTTGGAGGTGGGGCAGGGGGGTGGGGGGGGGGGGGGGGGGCAGCCCATTCTTCATGGAGTGCTGCACTAAGGAGAGGTATCAATCAATGTCAGTTGGTGAGACCTTTGGCATTCCAAAACATCCCGAAGGTGTTCTAAAAGATTCAGTTCAGGATTCTGTGCAGGCCAGTCTATTACAGGGAAGTTATTGTCATGCAACCACTCCGCCACAGGCTGTGCACTATGAACTGGTGCTCGATTGTGTTAAAAGATGCAATCGCCATCCTCGAATTGCTCTTCAACAATGAGAAGCAAGAAGGTGCTCAAAATATCAGTGCATCACGCAAAACAACAAAGGTTGCAAGCCTCCTCCATTAAAAACACGACCACAATGTAACACTACTGCCTCCGAATTCTACTGTTGGCACTACACACACTGGCAGATGACGTTCACTGGGCATTCGCCATACCCTCACTCTGCCAACAGGTACCACACTGTGTACCGTGATTTGTCACTCCACACAACATTTTACCACTGTTCAATCGTCCAATCGTCCAATCGTTACACTCCTTACACCAAGTGAGGCGTTGTTCACCCTACCATGTTCAAAGTCTGTGAGTTGCGTGGAGTTCCCCATTCTGCTCTCTCACGATGTCTAATGGCTGCTGAGGTTGACGATATTGAGTACTAGCAGTAGGTGGCAGCACAATGCACCTAATATGAAAAAAATTATGTTTTTTGGGGGTGTGTGGATAATTTTGATCACATAATGTACTTTGTAGACTGATTGCACTTTCCCATTATTCTAACAATAAACTGAAGTCTACCTCCTGCTTTACCCACAACTGAGCCTATATGATAATTCCATTTTACATCCATACAAGTTGTTACACCCAGAAACAAAGAGTTACACCAGGTATTTGCATGAACTTGTCAATTTGAATCATTGATATTACAGTCCTAGGAGACAAAATTTTTTCGTTTTGGCAAGTGCACGATTTTACATTTTTGAGCATTTAAAACATGTTGCCAACCTTCGCACCAATTTGAAACCTTATCAACTGAATATTTATGCCACATCTTTCAGACAGTACTTTATTATACACAATAGCATCAGTTGCAAACAGTCTGAGGTGACTATTAATGTTGTCTGCAAGGTCATTAGTATACAACAAAAACAGCAAATGTCCAAATACACTTCCCTGGGACACAGCCGAAGTTACTTCTACATCTGACAATGACTCTCCATCCTAGATAACAGGTTGTCCCCTCCCTACCAAAACATCATCAATCCAGTCACAAATTCAGCTGATACCCCATATGTTAAAACTTTTGACAGTAGGCATAGGTGTGGTGTACACACACACACACACACACACACACACACACACACACACACACACAAGGAGGTTCTGTTGGATGGAGTAGCTGCTGGGGGAAAAAAGGCACGGATAGGGAGGGAGAGTTGGGGAAAGCTGACTGACTACTTTGAAGGAGGCAGCAGTAGGAATGCAGGAGGGAGAAGCAGAAAAAGCACAAGATAGGGAAACAACACAAGGGCATCAGCGTCAGCAGGTTTGTGCAGTTCATGACAACATGACATGGGGGTGTGGGCTGGGAGGAGATTGGAAAGGTTGAGCAGAATCCACTGAAACTGAGCTTGCAGCAGCATGTTCCATCACTGAATGGTCAAGCTGAGCTGTGGCCATTGTTTGACAGGGGCCATTCACTTGGGTAGCCTACTGGTTGGCGGTAATGGTCCATATAAAAAAAAATATGCAGAGACTGAAGCAGAGCCAGTACATGATATGACTACTTTCACATGTGGCTCTGCCTTTGATAAAATACGATAAGCCTGTAATGGGACTGGAGTATGATGTACTGTGTGGTTGAGTTGGGTATTCTTGCACCCAGACTTTCCACAGAGATATCATCCATGCAGCAAGTGGTTGGGAGTGGGAGGGGCATAGTGATGGATCAGGATATTGTGTAAGTTGGGTAAGTGGTAGACTTTCACATTGGAGTTGGGCATGGAGATGGGAGGGCTTATGGGCAGGATGTGACCTCACTTATGAATATCTTATGGCAATTGAAGCCGTGGTGCAGGAAATGGTTCAGTTGCTGGAATGATACACATTGCTTATGGGAGGGAGGGGGTGGTATCTGTGCAGTTCATATTAGGGGTTGTTGCGGGGCATAGGTAGGGGGTGGGGAATGTAGAGGACTGCTCCTGTGCAGCTTGTTCTTGGGGTTTTTGGGAGGGAGGATTTGGCCTGGGAAATCTATTTCTACTCTTAACTTTGTGGGAAAGTGCTTGTCTGTGAATACATTAGTGAGACCTCCAGTATACTGGGCATGGGAATTCTTATCACTGCCAATACCCTGTACACAGGTGTTCTGACTACATGGAATTGATTTTTAGGTGTGGAAGAGACGGCGGTTTCCAAAATGCAGCTAACACTGATAATTGGTGTGCTTGATATGTACAGAAGCATCAGAGAGGTGAAGGCAATGTCAAGGAAGGTGGAACATTGGGCTGAGGCAGACCAGGTGAACAGAATGTCTTGGCCCCGGGTCCAATCATGAAGGTATCAACAATGAACCTGAACAAGAGAAGAAGTGTGAGGTTTTGGGGAACTATGAAAGTTTCCTCTACATGGCAAACAAAGAGACAGGAGGGTGCCATATGTACACTCCTGGAAAAGGAAAAAAGAACACATTGACACCGGTGTGTCAGACCCACCATACTTGCTCCAGACACTGCGAGAGGGCTGTACAAGCAGTGATCACACTCACGGCTCAGCGGACACACCAGGAACCGCGGTGTTGGCCGTCGAATGGCGCTAGCTGCGTAGCATTTGTGCACCGCCGCCATCAGTGTCAGCCAGTTTGCCGTGGCATACGGAGCTCCATCGCAGTCTTTAACACTGGTAGCATGCTGCGACAGTGTGGACATGAACCGTATGTGCAGTTGCCGGACTTTGAGCGAGGGCGTACAGTGGGCATGCGGGAGGCCGGATGGACGTACAGCCGAATTGCTCAACACATGGGGCGTGAGTTCTCCACAGTACATCGATGTTGTCGCCAGTGGTCGGCAGAAGGTGCACGTGCCCGTCGACCTGGGACCGGACTGCAGCGACGCACGGATGCACGCCAAGACCGTAGGATCCTACGCAGTGCCGTAGGGGACCGCACCACCACTTCCCAGCAAATTAGGGACACTGTTGCTCCTGGGGTATCGGCGAGGACCATTCGCAACCGTCTCCATGAAGCTGGGCTACGGTCCCGCACACCGTTAGGCCATCTTCCACTCACGCCCCTACATCGTGCAGCCCGCCTCCAGTGGTGTCGCGACAGGCGTGAATGGAGGGACGAATGGAGACGTTTCGTCTTCAACGATTAGAGTCGCTTCTGCCTTGGTGCCAATGATGGTCGTATGCGTGTTTGGCGCCGTGCAGGTGAGCGCCACAATCAGGACTGCATACGACCGAGGCACACAGGGCCAACACCCGGCATCATGGTGTGGGGAGCGATCTCCTACACTGGTCGTACACCTCTGGTGATCGTCGAGGGGACACTGAATAGTGCACGGTACATCCAAACCGTCATCGAACCCATCGTTCTACCATTCCTAGACCGGCAAGGGAACTTGCTGTTCCAACAGGACAATGCACGTCCGCATGTATCCCGTGCCACCCAACGTGCTCTAGAAGGTGTAAGTCAACTACCCTGGCCAGCAAGATCTCAGGATCTGTCCCCCATTGAGCATGTTTGGGACTGGATGAAGCGTCGTCTCACGCGGTCTGCACGTCCAGCACGAACGCTGGTCCAACTGAGGCGCCAGGTGGAAATGGCATGGCAAGCCGTTCCACAGGACTACATCCAGCATCTCTATGATCGTCTCCATGGGAGAATAGCAGCCTGCATTGCTGCGAAAGGTGGATATACACTGCACTAGTGCCGACATTGTGCATGCTCTGTTGCCTGTGTCTATGTGCCTGTGGTTCTGTCAGTGTGATCATGTGATGTATCTGACCCCAGGAATGTGTCAATAAAGTTTCCCCTTCCTGGGACAATGAATTCACGGTGTTCTTATTTCAATTTCCAGGAGTGTATATTGACACACACAGATTTCTTTAGGTATCTACCACTCAAAAGAGAAGAAGTTATGTGTGAAGATATAATTAGTTATAATAATGAATATAACAAACATATACATAACAAACATACAATGAAAATAATAAGTTAGATGTACAAGGAATGAGGAAATGTGGTTGCAATCTGGAGGATTGGAGACTTAGTGTTCAATGGCAACAAGTCCATGGGTAGGGATATGTTTATCTGTGGGAGCGGGCATCAACAGTGAAAAGTAGGAATCCAGGTGATAATGGGGTGGGGATGGCTGAGAATTGGTGAAGGAAATAGTTCATATCTTTAATACAAGAGACTAGACTACAAACAAATGGATCTATGAGACTGATGACAAGAGCAGAGATTCTTTCAGTGGGACTGCATTAACCAGCTACAAAGGGGCATCCAGGATTGTTAGCTTATGGATCTTGAAAAGCAAGTAGATGGTGAGTGTGCAGCGGGATGTTAGGGAGAGGATGGGGATGGGCACGGATGCAGGGGAGGTGGGTGTTCTAAGATGGACAGCTACAAAGGGGCATCCAGGATTGTTAGCTTATGGATCTTGAAAAGCAAGTAGATGGTGGGTGTGCAGCGGGATGTTAGGGAGAGGATGGGGATGGGCACGGATGCAGGGGAGGTGGGTGTTCTAAGATGGACTCAAGGGTTTGAATAGGGATTGGAGACTTTGCTGGCCTTTTTGTATGTGATCACTATGGCAGAACATGTAGTTGATGTCACATAGTTGGCAGATGCTTTCTGTGAGGCAGTCACTGTGATTCATCATGACAGAAGTGGAGAGCCTATGTCTGCAAGGAGGCTGAAGAAATCAGGGTCTGTCTTGAGGTTCTGGATGGCTGTTCTTTCTTCCACTGACAGATTTACATAGCAGGTAAGGGTGATAAGGTGAAATTGAACATAAGACATTGCTGGAAATTAACTAGGGGGGTGGGTAGGTGCCAGAGAGGGTTTGCCCCTGCAAGAATCTCCATTCTTGTCCACCAACTCCTCTGACCAATTGCCTATAGGCTAGCCTGTAAAAGATACTATCACGTCCTCCACCAATTCTCAATCATCCCCAACTCTTTATCATGGAGATCACTACTTGTCACTGTTGACGTCAGCTCTCTATACATCCAACATCCCCCATGCCCACAGCCTTGCTGAAAATGAACACAACTTGCCACAACATCTCATTTCTTCTAATGCCTCTACTTAATTACGTCCTCACACACAACTACTTTTCTCTGAGGAAGCTAATTTATCAGATCTGTGGCATGCCCATGGGCATCTGTGTGGCGTCATCCTATGCCTGTCTGTTTATGGGCCGTCTAGAGGAAACATTCCTAACTAGCCCATGTCTCGTTCAGGTTTATTCATGATACCTTCACAATTAAGACCAGTCTCAAACTTGAAAGGAATTGCAGCTGCAGTGAATGCAAGTCCACCTAAACCAGTTCCCAAGTGAACACTGATTAGGGAAGTTCACAGAATGGATATTTAGAGTTTTGTACCTCGCAGAAGACCATTGCCCACTCTGGCACATAAAACTGCATGTCTTCAGTGGGGAAAACAACACAAAGTGGGCAGCAGCTGACTGGAGGCACACAGTCTGTCTAGACAGGTTATAATGATGTCTCTTTCTCAAATTATGCGTAGTGTCAAGTGCACAAATGGCCCAATGAGGCATTTAAACATTAGAGTATGGACGTTTTAGTTCGATCTGTAGGTGGTTCTGTAACCCACCATCCCTCACAGTGCCTAGGTAAAGATTAACATGAACAAGAATCAGGGTGTTTTTTTTTTCAACATTCTTAGTGACCAACTGTTTACCTTTCTTCTAAATTCTCACTATGAGTATACTGTGGAAACTCTAGTCTCTGAAGACAGCAGCAACAATTGCTTGATAGTATACTGTAGATAAGGGGCCCAAATTGCGATGTCACCAGTCCCTTCATCCTTTATGTACCAAACCACGAATAATGCTAAGAAAAAGGACATAAAATGCAAATCCCAGAAAGCCCAACTGTAAGCAAGATACAACAAGACAGAGATAATATCAAGCAGCAGTAAGAGGGGGTGAGAAAGGGGGATGGGGGGTAAGATGGGTGAGCTGTTCTGCCCAGAATGCAGTTGGAGATCCCTTGAAGCATGGTATGCAGCGAGGGAGACATCCTCTACATCCCATCACACCACTTGTTACTCCAAGAAAATGAGCAGCATGGCCAAGATGATAAAATTTAAGGAAAGGTAAAAAATTAAAAATAGCAATTGTAAAATAATAAGGACAATAAAAAGATGGGAGGGGTAGGCGACACACCAGACTGTCGAGAAAAGGCCATTGTACATCTCCTGGCCCAAACCAGGAAAGGGGTGCCCCCTTAACTCCTTAGGCAGTCAATGGGACCAAAGTTCCCCATCTCACAGAGATGAATAGAAACCACCTTCACAGGTGGAACAGAAAACCAGCTCAGCTGCTTTGACATCATCTGGTAGCACCAGAGGTAGTGTATTAGGAAAGTTAAAATATCACCGTAAAGCAGCCAAATTTTGGCAGTCTAGTAGGATGTGGGCCACCGTCATGCAGGCAACAAATCAGCAGTAAGGTGGATCCACACATTGGAGGCTGTGGCTGCGGACAGCCTAGTATGGCCAATGCACAGCTGACAAAGAACAGTGGATTCCCTGCAAGAAGCCCACAAAGGGAAGACTGTCGTGTGGTTGTGGTCTCTTTATTGCCCCCAGTTTGTTTGGAAAATCCATTGCAGAACATTCATAGTTCCAGACCCCCAACAAAATACGGCTTAGAGTCAACTGATGGTCCAGTTGTGGAACCCCCATTTACAAAGTCGTCATCCTGGTGGCCATCTTTGTCAAATAAGCATGTGTTGTTACTCGCTTACTTCATAGTTGCTACATGAAGTTAATAGTTTTATCTCTTCCAGCAATATGGATACCATGGTGGAAATGGGAAGCAAAACCTTCATATGTTAAATGAATGAGGAAATCTGTCTGATAATCCATTGTCTGAGATCCAAACATTTAGATGTTTCCCAATTAGCAGTTTCCACTCACTGATATCTTATTGCTCCATCAAGGAATAAACTTGAAAATCTTAGCTATTTTTGTATGTGCATATGACCTAAACCATTTATCAATGATGTTCAAGTTCAGTTAATGTTATTTTACAATAGTCTACCGTACAAGGAGAAATAGTTTATCTGTGGACAACTAAAACCTGAAGAAATAAAGTGCACAATACTTTTTTGAATGGTGTTTCATCCCCTCACTTACATTACTTCATTCAATGAACAGTGATTTGAAACAGCACCTTAAATGATGTCAGTAAAGATACTGCAAATGCCACTACTGTTTTATCATAACCTCAGCACATAGCCAGCGGCTGTGAAATTAAAACACACAACTAATAAAATTCTACACTACATCAAGACATAACTTCAAAACATCAAAATGGTATGCAGTAAGATGGAGTAAACAATTAAAAAATTACCTTTATCCTCTATCAGATTGTTAGACAAGTCTAAAGTATGAAGAGGAGAGTTGCTGTTGGCTATTAACGCCAGTGACAGTTTGTGAGCAAAATCCCTGAAACAAGGAGATAGAAATGTAATTTTTTTTTTCTTCTTCTTCTTCCAAATATTTTGTTGCTACAGAAGGAGAATAGCAGTTGCGTTTCATAACCTGTAGCACATAATTATTTCAGTAACATGCTAAATAAAAGTACAATTAATTTATCTTTATAATCTTAATGATTTATAATATGAAACCACTAATTTAAGCAACAGTGTGGTTGCTCAATCGATGGTGTTTCACTTCAGTATACTGTAACATTCTTGGAGTGTACACGACACACTTTTTTATTTTTTTATTTATTTATTTATTTTTTTTTTTTTAACAGAGCTCTCTATCATTCCTAAATACTGAGGGGTTAATGTTGCCAGAATTAGTATTGCAGTATGTTCTACTAGAGCATCTAATAGTGGTTGTTTAAGAACACACAGAGCATACTGTAATGGAGAACTTGCACTCACCAGAACTAGAGCAGGAGTTGCTGACTGTCCTATAGTGTGTACCATACATAGTTTGTTCAATATAATGTATACAGTGAACAGAATATTCTATTTACTATCTGTCGGTGAGTGTGTGCAAAGAAAATGAATAAGACACTGATTAAAAGTCTACTATTTATGCAGACACAAATAATAGCTTTTGCCATTGGTAATTGGTACAGCGGATGATACTATCCAGCAGAATATGAGCTGCATACAATGCTAGGCTTTTGTGTGGGAAAAGGACTTTATTTATGTTAGAAGTGGTGTAGGAAATATGCACTGAATGGGAGCAAAGAATAATTGTACAATGGGAAATCTGGGATGAAATAACAACAATATGAATTACGATATTGCTACTACTTACTGCATACAGAAGTCTTGGGCAGAAAGCAACTTTAAAAGTATTACTTTACTGTATACTTCAGTGAAAAGCAAAAAGGTTAAAACTTACAAACCACACACAACAGTTGTCTATCAGTCACCCCAAAATCTCATCAAAGTATACTTCTAAGCAATAGTCAGCTAATCTAAAAGAAGCACTGCGAAGGGGTAGGTGATTTGAAGTGACAATCTAATCCAAGAAACACATTGAGTGAGCACAGTTATTCAAATGCTTATTCTAATTATTTTATCAATAATTATGTTTAAAATTATACAAAGGCAACAGAGACACATTAAATTAGTTGCACAAGCCCTAATAATCATATTCATGCCAATGAGGCATTCAATAGGCTGTGATGCCCTTTGATAGTGGTTCTATCACTTTTTAAGGTTTTTATATGAAGAAGTAGGTATAGTTTTAAATTTACTTCAGCCTATTTCCAAATATTTGGTTACTTATATATTTTACTTTGCTTTACTTCTCCTTACTAACTGGCTGTTGTTTACCTACTGCTAACAAACACACACACACACACACACACACACACACACACACTACATTTAATTATACATATATGGATACTCAGCAAAGAAAAATACTTACTTACTTATTGGTTTATTGTACTATGATGTTTATTTCCCAGAGCACAAACAAACATTAAAACTGTGTGCCCAACCGAGACTCAAACTCGGGACCTTTGCCTTTCGCAGGCAAGTGCTCTACCATCTGAGCTACCGAAGCACGACTCACGTCCGGCACTCACAGCTTTAATTCTACCAGTATCTTGTCTCCTACCTTCCAAACTTATTCTGGAAACATCCCCCAGGCTGTGGCTAAGCCATGTCTCCGCAATATCCTTTCTTTCAGGAGTGCGTCCTGCAAGGTTCGCAGGAGAGCTTCTGTAAAGTTTGGAAGGTAGGAGACGAGATACTGGCAGAAGTAAAGCTATGAGTGCCAGGCGTGAGTCGTGCTTCGGTAGCTCAGATGGTAGAGCACTTGCCTGCGAAAGGCAAAGGTCCCGAGTTTGAGTCTCGGTCGGACACACAGTTTTAATCGGCCAGGATGTTTCATATCAGTGCACAAACCGCTGCAGAGTGAAAATCTCATTCTGGATTACCAGGAAGAGTTTGCAGCCACGGCAGGTCTCCTTTGCATATCAGCCACTCCATTTTTCTCAATCCTCCCATCACCATCCTCCCATCCTCTCGGAATATTCTCCTCCAATCCTTTCAGCCAACTACATGTTCATCTCTTGCCTTAGAGTCACAATTCATGCATCTGCCTCAGTATTCTGTCTTGTGTGATTTTCTTTACGTTTCTCTACCAATTAAGCATTGCCGATTCCATCTGCTTCAGTAAGGATACATCCTTTATTATCTACCTCATCACTACATTTAATAACCTATCCATCCTCGTTGCTATTACTCTGGTTCTGTTAAATTTCATTTCACATGCCTATACCTTACTTAAATCCCTTTACTTTACTGTCCAGGTTTTACAATCACAGCTCAGGACAGGCACCTGGTGAGATCAATACATTATTATTAGCTTGGAGTTACATGAGACATCTTCATTCCACACCTAGCTGCTGACACACTTACCCCCAAACAACCCCTACCATCTCAGTGAAGGGTGAAGACAGTTACAGAGCAAAGAATGTTTCCTGCCGCTCAGAGCAGGAAGACTGCGGTTAGAGTGGAGCAGCATCGCAAACCAGAGCGGCGCGGCAGAGCAAGCATAGTAGCTATGGCAAAACAAACAATAATTGTCCAGTGCACACAATTATAGTGGTACCACAAGCAAAGAAGAGTGCCACAGAGCGGCGCCGAGCAAATCGAATGCGTTTGTTTCAGAGAGCTGTGGTAGTGGATCACCGGCGGTTTTTGGTTGTCGCTACTGGTAGCAGAGTCAGTACTATTTCTTATGCTGTGTTTCTGCTGTTATACTGTTGAGAATCTGGTATCTGTGGAAGCTTCGATAGCAGCCGTTTTTACTTGGCGTCCTTTATGGGACCACCAAAATAATGATCATCACAATTGACTCATTTTGGCCCACTAAATGATGAGGTTGCAGCAGAATTACAGACTACAGGTACAGAAGGCATTTCATTAATTTCTCATTTCTTTCACTGTCTTAAAAGATGCAATAGTAAAGTTGCAGTAGCATAACTGAGAAACACATGAAAATTGTGTTGTATTATATGACAAAAAACTTCCAAAATCGTCACCTTTCGGCACCTCCATTTAAATGTTTGTTAAAGTTTCGTCCTGTCTGATAAATGCCTTGCATAGAATGCTCGATGTCTACTGTATGTTGCTCCTCAGCAATGAGGGATTCTTGTAGGTGAACGGCAGTATCGTGGAGAACATGTATATTTGACAAGATTCTCAGCAAATTCTGGAATCTTCTACTGGCTTCCAAAATATGCTCCACTTAGTGTTCATTATTCCAAAAGCACCTTCTATTAATCATTGTGGTCTGGAAAAGCATTTGTTGAAACATTCACTCAATTGATATAGATCGTCTGTAATATTTGATAAAATGCCACAACGATGAATATGCCTATTCTCTAATGAATACAAAAGGCAATCCCACTGATGTATTTAGCTGTGGAGAGTCTGGTGGTGCTCCCATCCTTGCATCAAGTGAAATACACTTTCCTACACATATCCCTCAACATCGATTATAAGGAGTTTCCCCTGAGGATCGGCAAATGCTTGTCGTATGATCGCACAAAATTTTTTATTACTACAGAATATTGTACCAAAATTTTCTGAGTATTTCAGGTGAAAATGTTTTCTGTCAACGTCACTGACTGCAATTGGAAAGTTCTGTATGTCATATAAACAATTTACTGTGAATGTCTCAAACACTACTTCTGGTTTCTAAGAACCTGCATCAGCTATCGATGGCCCTCAAAAAAGACGTTATTTAGCTGGTAAAATCTGTAGCAGCTTGAATGCCTGTCGGACAGATATGGAAGTTTGCTCTATTAATCATATAGAAAAATAGTCTCCCCTTTGCATACAATCATTTGCCAAAATATTGTTTCAATACCTCATACTGTTTCTGAGACTTGAGGAAGTTACAAATATTTCCATTTTGGCTTTTCCACTGGCATGTGAGTTTGCAATTAAGCACTGTACATCAGTTTTCTTGAGACAGGTCATCGATAGCAACATTATTCTAAGTTTAATGAATAATTCAGTAGGTTAGCTACATTCATACGCAGAAACATATGACCTAATAACATGACCGAAATGCCAGTTCATAGAAACCCCTAATTTTCAAAGCAATCTTTTCGAAATTCTTGCAGTAGGTTACTCAAGTTTCAAATATCACAATAACTATTACCATTAACAAAATAACAGAGTGTTCATCATGAAGCTGAGGAGTAAAGTTACGAGATGTGCAAGAATCATATTTTTTCCACAGAGTAGTTTCTTTAAAATCATTTGAGAAAGACTGCAGATTGGCTAGCCTGCATGTTTTCCACCCACACACTCCAGTGAGCCTGCTGACTGCTGCTCCATGACCTGCCTCATTATACCTGAGCACAAAGCAGTGCACTGGCATACGCTCAACATGTAACTCCGCTCTGCACTGTTATACAGCTCCACTGTAATCTGGCACTAAAAGTGAGAACGCCAGAATTGTAATGGACATTAGTTGGGAGAAGAGGTAAGGCAGCCGGCGGGTATTCCCGGGGCTCTGTATGCGACGAGGCATGTCCCACCTGCAGCTGTCCCACCTCTGCTCCAGTACAGCCAAATGGTTAAAGAACACCTATCATCCAACAAAGTCCTACATCTAAAATAGAAAATAGGATGTGGCAGAAAAGGAGACAAGCCTTAAAGCAATTAAAACGAGAGAAAGAGAGTAATGAGTGAGCACGTCAAGGAGGTATGCTAGTATCAGGGGCCCCCTGATCCAGCACGCAATGAGACACACCCCAACCCCAATCATCCTGCGCTTGTCACAAAAGGTAGCTAACAACCTTATATCTGAAAATAAAGCCACTTTCATGGATAAAACAGATAACCACGAATTGTCTTCCAAAAGTAGAAGCACAGAATTTAGAAGCCCACACTCAGCATCAAGGGCCAGAAGAAGGGGCATTCCACCAGGATATGAGCTACTGCCTATAAGGCTCTATAACTACACTGTGGGGATGGCTCATCAAATAAAATAAAAACCATGGGTTAGCCTGTTATGGCCAATGTGAACACGACAAAAGACAGTGGATTTTTTCTGGGAGGAAAGGAAGGAAGAGCACCATGCAGCAACGGTTTCCTCTACAGCACAGAGTTTATTAGAGGGTGCAGTTTACTACCAGATGTTATTCCATCCCTGAGCAAGCACAATTCTTAGATGCACCCACAAATCCGTAGCTGGGATCAGCAAAGCAAATGGGGCAAGTAATCGCTCCTCTTATCAAATGGTCAGCCAGTTCATTCCCCGAGATACCCACATGACCTGGGGTCCAAAGAAAGGCAACTGATCAGTCAGTATGATCACGTTCAGGAGGAAGGTCGTGAATAGCAGAGACAACATAGTGACAAGAGTAACATTGGTCAATAGCCTGGAGGGCTGACATTTTAAAACGCAGTGAAGGTAGACCCATTTCATAAACTGTAGAGCTCTGTTAACGGCTATGACTTCTGCTGCAAAAACACGACATGTTCCTGGCAACAAATGGTGTTCCTGACTGTAAAAGCATATTCCATTTTATCTACAATTTTCGAGTATAGTGCTGTGAGGCTATATGTTTGACCAGTTACGGCTTGCCCGCTGAAGGGTGGGACTGAGATGCTTGTGTACAGCCCCACAGTACTCTACTCAGCCACATACTCACTCCATGACTGTTGGCACATGCGAATATCCGAGTGTGAACAGTCTTAGTTGACAACCAACCTCGCCCTTTCCTTGCCCCACCACACTGTAAATCCAATATCTCCCTCTCTCATTTTCTCTCTCTTTCCCTTTTCTTGTTTTCTTTATCTCTTTTTTAACACTAAAGTAACATTTCCAAGAACACATACACGACAATTAATTTGATGCATCACATGGATAATAATCTAATATTCAGTACAAAAAGTCTTATTTCCAAGCAGAAGATTTATTCTGCTTGCCAATAATAGGAAACTGCACAAATATTAAATACATACTCTTGAATCTAGGGAACAACTGAAAGTAGAAAGAAAAAATACTAACAACATTATTTATGCATAGCCGTAAATATTCACACTTTTCAATTAAAGAAAATTTGCAATTACTATTGATAAGCAGCAGCATCATTGTTGCAGTCTAGATTTAATTGATTGTGCCAGTTTGTTAATAGCTTGTTAGCATTACTGAAGCATCACTTACTACCTGTGCTTGTTGCTGGGATATATAAAATACATCTTATAACTGCAGCCATCACTTATAGATAGTTTACACGTATGTTCTATCCTATGTGAATTCAAATATACAGATCTACTGCAACATGCATTAAAATATATGGCTCTAGTTCATCTGCAACTGAGAATTTCTTATAGTCCAAGTTCCTGAAATGATCTCTCTCTCTCTCTCTCTCTCTCTCTCTCTGTGTGTGTGTGTGTGTGTGTGTGTGTGTGTGTGTTGTGATGACACAGTACTTGATAGCTCTAATTTAAAAAAAACAACAGAGAGAGAGTAGTAATACAGGACTGTATGTAAGTGTACCCACAAAAAATGTATTTTACACTGATAAAATATTATACAACTTCTATTTGGCTGTAAGACAATACACAATAGCTATACAAGGAGGATTACGTGAATGACTGCATGCAGTGCCTGTAAAATTAGCCCACTTTTGTCGCACAGTGCTAAGAATATCCTGCTTTTCATTTGTGTCAAGCATATTGACAACAAGTGAAAATAACCTAAGGAAGATATGAATTTTATGGTCGAAAGTAATTACGACCTTCTTGTGTACAAACATCACAGGTCAATTATTAATCCCCCATACCTCATATTAAAAAACACATATCTGTTGTATACATCAATTAAGCTAGTTAATTACAAATTCATCCTTTCTTTGTACCATAAAGAACAAATACTTGTCACTGCAGTCATGTAACTCACTTCACACTATTTGATAGTTATTTTCATTGACTTGGCAGATTTGTTGTTAAACCATGCATGATCTAACTAGATTGTAGGTTGTTTTTTCCGCCTTCTAACTCATCACTCCCACTTTAAATGGTTCCAGGAAACATACATTTTTTTTATTGAAGTGGAATTCTTCTTCGTCACTAACACAGCAATTTCATCTTGTTTCAAAGATGATTTTAAAGGTAAGCAAACACCAGTTTTCTTCATGTTTTGTACAACACATTTTGCAGCATTTAATGTTGCTAGAATCTTTGGGGCATAATTTAGCAAAAGGCAACCATCATCTAAAGTGCTGCTAAGTGCTGTGTTATTACAATGACAAGCACAAAGAAGCCTTTTGTTGTTTTTTAATGCATTGCAATCAGCTATACATTCTTACATTTCTTTGTTAATATTTTCTGTCCGTGATTATGTAATGCGCTGAAAGTGTCAAATAATGCACCCATTTGTGTGAAACAGTTGCAATGCAAATTTTCTCAATAACTTTCTTAATAAAGAAAGGTATTATGCTGTTTCACGTTGTATCAACCTGTTCTTTGCATGTCTGCTTACAGTGTAGGGGTATAGCATGACATCTGAAATGCTGACTTCCCCATAGTGCATATCTAGACATTCTTGGCTTTGTTCTCTGAAGCCTACACCAGAACAGCATCAAAAGGTCTCATATCTTTGACACACAATGCAACGCATTTTGTTGTTATGCTATTTTTGTTACTGTCGGCATCCCTGAAGGAACTGTGTCAATGTTAGATTTCTTTCAGCTGTGTTTCTTTAAATGAATAGTTCCAAACTGGAACCACAACAGTGAGCAGTTTATGCAAGATGCAAGCACTTTGAACTAAACTGTTTCCATCGACAACCAACACAAATTTATTCCATGGTTTGCTTTTTAGACTCTCTCACTTCCTCACTGTCTACACAACACTGGTTTCAATCTTACTGCACTCATTTCCTTATCCTGTGCCATTACAGACAAACAAATCATGATGAGACCTCTGTGACAGCAGTAGTTGTGCGAGGATAAAGACATCTTTAATGGTGGAGTGATGATTGTGGCTTTTGCATAACTGGACGTCTTATCAACAGGATTTAGGCATTCAAATTTTTTATACACCTCAGTACACAACTTTACTTTCTTCCTTGAAGACTAGGCACGTGGTGGATGGTGTTCTGTACAACTCACACACAAATGTGGCTGTTTACAAGGACAGCCTCATGGAGTGATCATCCGCAGTTACTACATTTAGGGTCTGCCATGATGTGGAATGACATATGAGTCATATGATATGACTAAAATGTAAGCATTGGAAGCACCTCATGTGCAGTGGAATATGTGGTTTCAGTCATACCTGAACACCATGACTTAACTTTTTCTGGGAGGGCATTCACTTCCAAGAATAAGATACATGTGCCTGATTTGTGTTATCATCATTGGGACCTTTCTGGGTGCAAGAGATAAAATGAACATCACACTGATCAAGATTAGCCTGTAGCTCCTCATCTGTTTGAAGTGTAGGGTCTCAGTGGAAGATGATTCCTTGGATCAGATTTAAAGTCTTCTGTGGGGCAATGGTCACTGGTATGTCACCCAGATGTTCTACTCTGATCGAGGACTCTTCCCACAGACATCAAGCAGCCGCATCAAAGGCCATCTGGCACAATGGGAGCAGTAAGAGCTATTCAAGAGGTTCTTCCCCAGTCAGTTCACGTACAGAGATATCTGAATAATGAAGGTCAGACTCATTAGGAAACGACAAATTACTTCAGCCAAAAAGTGATAAATGAAGGAATATTCCAAGAAAGGAAGAACCTATGGAATGACCCGGCTGAAATAAAAAAAGAGAGCAAGTGAAGGAAGGATATTCAGAGATGAGAGATTGCAAGTCAGGAACGAAAATAGGTGCTGCAGTAGCTTGGGGTCCCATGCTTGCCATACATGTACTCACATAAGAGGCATCTTCCCCGTCAAATTTCTTCACACAAATCAACATTTTGCACCTCTGCTAGCATCTTCAGAATCTTCTGGTGTCCTCTGTTTACTCAATACTGTCAAAGAGCAATGTTGCATTCACTTATAACAGGGAGCTTTCCCATTCTTGTTCTTAAAAGGTGGCATTACTTAAAAGGCTACCTATGATGGGCCAATATCATTGGCTGGGTAACAATAACAGGCAGAGAAAGAGAGTAGGAATATTTATCAAAATACAGGGTGATCAATACTGAACACACCCACCTGGTGGGGATTCTTTCTCTTGCCAGCTGGCAGCTGGTGACAGCACTGATAAGAAGTACATTTCCCTTCTGTTGCAACTTTTGTTTGTTAGGCGATGCAATATAGTTCATCAAGTAGAAGTGTAGAAAGTGAAATGGGAAAATACAAGTATTCTATTCACCAAAGAGTATTCATGTACGATTCATGCATGTGCACAGAATAAGGAGATTATTTAAAAAGGAATTCCCTGATATTCAAGTTTATAATTGGAATAAGATTCATCGACTGGTAAGAAAATTTCGTGAAACAGACAGGAAACATGAGACTCTCACGTGTAGGACTCATAGAAGAAACTCTGGCTCACATCGGACATGCTCTGGAAAGGCTTCCTTGAAAATCAGTTTGATGTCTTTCTCAGCAATGGGAATTTCCTATGACTCTGCTCAAAAAGTTATGAAGTTACTGAAGCTACAACCCTGTAAAATAACTGCAGCACAAGAACATAAACCCAGCAAAAATGTTGAGGTTTAGTGAATTGAATTTGACTAGTGTGCATAGTGCAGAAACTGACCCTAACCAAACTTTATTTTTGGACAAAATAACAATAACTGGAGTTCTGAAAAGCCTAACATACTACATGATGAACCCCAGAATGATCAAAAACAGGAGAGTGGTGCATTATTAGCAGTGAAAGAAACACAGCTAGCTTTGGCATTTCAGTAAATTCATGACATGTTTCGTCACTAACAACATATGGCCATCTCATTACCTGAATTTATCCACTTTTAATTCTTATCTGTGTGTGTGTGTGTGTGTGTGTGTGTGTGTGTGTGTGTGTGTGTGTGTGTGTGGAGGGGGGGGGGGCATTAAAAGAGGAAGTGCACAATTCAAATCAATAAACTTAACACAAACTTAAAACATACATTCAATACAAAATTGGCACAATTTCTCAGAAAAAAACTGCAGTTACAACTGAGCAATTTCCTAAGTAGGTGTCAGCAATGATTGAACAATGAAAGGAGGCAGCTCTAGTATCTCCTTGATTAATATACAAGAGCAATTACTTTTCTTTTTTAGTGTTCATGTTACATGTTACATATGTTAGAAATAATTTATGTGAGAAACAGCTCGATATTTACTGCGGTCCTCCTCTCATTCCTACAGCAGACACACCAGCTGGCCTCGCCATCTGGCCACACACCATAAAAGCGATCACCTTAACCTTGCAGTATCATCATGCCACAGAGGCAGTTTCCTGGCAGTGGTTTGTATTTCTAGTGCGCTGTGGCCAAGTTTTTACTTCTTTGACGGGAGGTGCCATGTGGGGTAACTGCACAGTCTAAAGTGTCTTGTCATGGTCCGCACGGCTCCCCCCATCGGAGGTTCGAGTTCTCCCTTAGGCTTGTGTGTGTGTGTGTGTGTGTGTGTGTGTGTGTGTGTGTGTGTGTGTTTTGTCTTTAGTGTAAGTTAGTTTAAGTTACATTAAATAGTGCATAAGCTTAGGAACCAATGACCTCAGCAGTTTGGTCCCATAAGACCTTACCACAAATTTCCAAATTCCTTGATGGGAGGAAGTCAAGAAGCTGGAAGCCTACAGTTGTCACGCCTAGTGAAATTACCTTCATTCTTGTAAATATCAACTGCTTCTCCTTCAATAAATGTTACATTCTTTCATTAACACACATACATTGTTGAAATCTACGTCCTGGCTGCAGTCCTCCTAATGTTCCACTACTTCATATTTCATACTTTGCTCTAATTTGAAGAGTATGACATAGCATAACAACACAGAAGATTTTGCCTTCGAATTGAAGACTGCTGCAGCAGAAGATAATTGGAAGCATGTATCTCTTACCATTTAACACCGAGGTTATCCAGATAAAGTTCCTCAAGGCTAAGAGTCTTCTTCAATATGTGCAATAACCGATCCAAGGCCTCATGGGTCAGCTTCATATTGCTGGCTTTCAGTTTTGTGAACCATGTATTGTACTCTAGGGCGCTGATTATAGGCACTATGTCCCTGAAAAATCGCACAATGTTGATAGCAAGGTGACATTCACAGTTATATCCAATCATGGCAAATAATTTACTAAAAATGAACAAAATTAACTTAGTGATATTAGATATTATGTTTTAGGACTGAACTGACACTTAAGTAGGAAATATATGAACCCTAAATTGATTATGTTGTATATACTTATCAATTAGTAAATGATTTATGTTAGAAAGCATATACTCTTGGTAAGTTCTAGTTGGACAAATATAACATTCTGGTTGGGGAAAAAGACAACGAGAAAGAAGAAGAAGAAGAACAACAACAAAAATTAACTCCACCTATGTTATCAGGCTGATCCTTTCAGCAAAAAAGCATCCTTAGAAATGAAAGATAATCTGCCAGCTAAACTTCAATCTTTTCCAGGGCCAAAGATGACATACCAGGCTCATCTTCAATGGGTGAAAATACACTTTTTCTGTTTTAAGTGACAGTATACATTCCTTTGGAAGTGTAAACTTGTCAATCCTTAGAATGGTTAACGTTTTGTACAATGCCGGAGAACTTACCACAACTTTGGAAAATGAAACCTAAGAAAAAAGTTTTGGCAAGCTCTTTGATGTGCAGCAACATATACACTGCATATTTTTGTATTACGAAAGTGTAAATTCGAATCTCACCATGCTACCTTCCAAAGCATTGAAATTGATATTGTGATGCACTTTTGTAAGCAATTGTAGATCATGTTATGTGATGTGATCTCGCCATCACAAGGTAGCAAATATTCAGAGACAATAGCATCATCACTGTTAAGTAGTGCAAACACACAAATAGGAAAAGTTAATGGTTGAAATTAATATGCATAGTGTAGTTACAAGAAAAGCTAAGCTTTCGCACATAATATTAGTCTCAAGAGAAGCTAAACTTCCAGATTAATATTGGTCTTATTTTGCATGTGTTACACTCTAAGATGCACCACACAAATGTGCAAGTAAAATTTAAAACACTGACATAGCCCTTCTCGGCTTGAATTTCTTCTAAGTGGCTGGCCCACTATGTATTCAGTTTTAAAAAAGAGTCAAACACCCTGTGATTGAGGAAATTCTCATACCATTTGCAATATTTTTCCGAGTGCTGTTACAAATAGGTTCATTTCAACAATTGCCCGAGAGTTCCAGAAAACAGGCATTAACGCGCATCCGCAGCTGCAATCACACAGGAAATGTGTATCTCTACAAGATCTTATATTATGTCATAAATGAAACATAACATGAGAGGATACTCCAAGAGCACTGGAAATCCTAAACCATATTAAAATGCAGAATTCGGCGTGAAGTGCACATTCATATGTCCAGATTCACAATGAAGTAGTCCCCAACCTGATATTAACCTATTTAGTGTGGTTTTCAGGATGTAAATTTTCTTGGAGTACCAGTACTGTACTATCTCCTGTTTGGTTCTGTACTGTGGCATAATGTTGTATGTGCTGGAAGATGAAAACGTGTACTTGAAATTCAGCGAACATCTGGAACTAGCCAATATTGCAGAATGAAACTTCTTTTCAAATAAATGGGCTGCCTAAGCAGAAAAGATTAATAAAGGCCAAATGTCCTTAGCAAACTGACAAAAATAACTTCACCCTTCTGCAACGTGTTTAATGCCTGACTGGCAAAAATGTGGAAATAGAATAAAAAATCAGAAAACAAACTAACAATATATTTTAGCCTTCCGTAATTATCTGAACATATTTTAATTCGCTTGATAGCTCCCGGCCATAGAAACCCGTTTTGTTTTCATTTGACATGGGAGCTGTAAACTAGGAGCAAAAAGCAAAACCACTAAACCTAAACATGGGTCATGTGGAGACTACTATTATCCTCACAACAACTCTGCTCTGCGCGTGTGCAAATTTGGAGCTTGGGCACGAAAGAAAAATTCTTCCAGTTAGCATCTGGATGCTTGCTGCTACTGCTGATACAGCTACTGCCACACTTCAAGTAGCCACAAGCGAGAGATTGTACTGCTCATACACAACTCAATTGTGCATGTGCATTAGCTCACTGCCAACTGCTCAAACAAACCTAATGTAAACTACTTGTGATGCCACACTCATTGGAAGCAGTTTGTTGTTACATAGTATTGCAAGTATTCGTCATAAGGTTTTGGGGGTCATTTTGCTTTTGGCAAACGCTTGTGTTTGCACAATGTTCCACTTGCAACAAAAATTTAGTTTTAGTTTTTTTTTTCCTCATTTATGTTTTATAGCTGCACTATTATTCTACAGTAGCAAAATACAAAAATATTCTTTGTTAGAGTATCAGTTCTCATGAGTCAAAATTACAGAAATTTAACTGGAAACTAAAACAATGAAAAATTCCCAGAATTATGAAAAATTCCTCTGTTTTCCCTGGTTTTCTCCCGGATGGAAAAATTACCGAGTTTTTCTCAGTTGCCCGGGGCACACATACCCTGTGTATGCATCAATCAGAAACATGATGAATTGTGCATCCAAGCTATCATAATACACATAATAATGTTAGAAAAAGAAACAAGTTAAAAGTGCATCACCATTCAACTGCGTGACTGTATTATTTCCTCTGTGTACAAACCTCCAGGCAATAAATTTGATTTTGAAAAACTTGAGAACTTCCATAAAAGAAGGGTGTGAAGTTTGAAATTGGCAATTTCAACATTCACAGTATTGAATATAACTAATTAATGGAAAATCTCATATAAAGATGTGAAACAATTACTAACAAAGAGATAGAGGGGCTGGCCAGTACTTACCTCAGCTCAGTACAGCCAATAGAAACACAAAAAACAACCGAAAATTTAAGTTCCTAGCTTTCGGAATAAATGTTCCTTCATCAGGGAGGAGAGAGGGGAAAGAAAGGGAAGAAGGGAAAGTGGATTTAGTTACTCACAACCCAGGTTATGAAGCAACAGGGAAAGGAAAACAGGGAAGGTAACAAGGATGGAGGCATGGTTGTCTGAGGGAAGCCAAAGATATTCTACTGCAGGTACTGTGCCAGCTTCAAACCAAAGAGGATGCATACAGAAGTAAAGAGGTGTATAGTATAAAGATGTAGGATGCAAAGATGCATGAATGGCTAAAGAGGAAAGGGAAAGAGGAGAAGACTGAAAAGTAAATGGGAGTGAGGTTGTTTAACGTAGGTTCAGTCCAGGGGGATGGCGGGATGAAAGGATGTGCTGGAGTGCAAGTTCCCATCTCCACAGTTCAGAGGGACTGGTGTTGGGTGGGAGAAGCCAAATGGCACATACAGTGTAGCAGGTTCCTAGGTCCCTAGAATTATGCTGGAGGGCATGCTCCGCTACTGGGTATTGGACATCTCCTAGGCGGACAGTTCGTCTGTGTCCGTTCATACGCTCAGCCAGTTTAGTTGTTGTCATACCAATGTAAAAGGCTGTGCAGTGGAGGCATGTCAGCTGATAAATGACATGTGTAGTCTCACACGTGGCCCTGCCTTGAATTGTGTATGTTTTCCTAGTAGCGGGGCTGGAGTAGGTGCTTGTGGGGGGATGCATGGGGCAGGTTTTGCAGCGGGGTCGGTTACAGGGGTAGGAACCGCTGGGTAGAGAAGGTAGTCTGAGAATATTGCAGGGTTTAACAAGGATGTTACGGAAGTTAGGGGGACGACGAAAGGCAACTCTGGGTGGTGTGGGGAGAATTTTGTCAAGGGATGATCTCATTTCAGTGGTTGACTTGAGAAAGTCATATCCCTGGCGGAGAAATTTATTGATGTATTCGAGGCCAGGATAATATTGGGTGACAAGGGGGATGCTTCTGTATGGTCTGAGGGTAGGAATATTGTTGTTGGACGGGGAGGAATGTATTGCTCGGGAGATCTGTTTGTGTACAAGGTCTGCAGGATAGTTGCGGGAGAGGAAAGCACTGGTCAGGTTATTGGTGTAATTGTTGAGGGATTCGTCACTGGAGCAGATACGTTTGCCACGAATACCTAGGCTGTAGGGAAGGGAGCATTTGATGTGGAATGGATGGCAGCTATCAAAGTGAAGGTACTGTTGTTTGTTGGTGGGTTTGATATGGACAGAGGTGTGGATGTGAGCTTCAACAAGATGAAGGTCAACATCCAGGAAGGTGGCATGGGTTTTGGAGAAGGACCAGGTGAAATTCAGATTCGAAAAGGAGTTGAGGTTATGGAGGAAATTAAGGAGTGTTTCTTCACCATGAGTCCAGACCACAAAGATGTCATCTATAAACCTATACCAGGCCAGGGGAAGCAGCTGTTGGGTCTTCAGGAAAGCCTCCTCCATGCGGCCCATGAAGAGGTTGGCATATGATGGAGCCATCCTGGTTCCCATGGCAGTTCCCCTGATTTGTTTGTAGGTCTGGCCTTCAAAAGTGAAGTAATTATGGGTGAGGATGAAGTTGGTAAGTGTGATAAGGAACGAGGGTTTTGGAAGATTTTCGGGTGGGCATTGGGAGAGGTAGTGCTCAAGGGCAGAGAGACCATGGGTGTGTGGGATGTTTGTGTAAAGGGATGTAGCATCTATGGTCACAAGAAAGGTTTCAGGTGGGAGAGGAGTGGGAATGGATTTGAGGCGTTCTAGGAAGTGGTTTGTGTCCTTGATGTAGGATGGGAGTCTGCAGGTGATAGGTTGGAGGTGTTGGTCTACCAGAGCTGAGATACGTTCTGTTGGGGCTTTGAAGCCTGCTACAATGGGACGGCCAGGATGGTTCTCTTTGTGGATTTTGGGTAATAGGTAGAAGGTAGGGGTACGTGGCTCAGGTGGAGTGAGTAAGTCTATGGAAGCCATTGTGAGGCCTTGTGAGGGACCTTGGATTTTTAGGATTTTCTGCAGCTCAGTCTGAATGGAGGGAATGGGATCCTGGGTAACAGCTTTGTAGGTTGAGGTGTCGGAGAGTTGACGCAGTCCTTCTGCCACATACTCCACACGGTCAAGTACCACAGTTGTGGAGCCTTTATCCACCGGAAGGATTACAATAGAGCGGTCTGTTTTCAGCTGCTTAATGGCACGGGATTCAGCTGGGGTGATGTTGGGGATTGTCGGGATGTTCTTCAAGAAGGACTGGGAGGCAACACTGGATGTGAGGAATTCCTGAAATGTCTGCAAGGGATGGTTTTGGGGGAGCGTATGAACGGACACAGACGAACTGTCCGCCTAGGAGATGTCCAATACCCAGTAGCGGAGCATGCCCTCCAGCATAATTCTAGGGACCTAGGAACCTGCTACACTGTATGTGCCATTTGGCTTCTCCCACCCAACACCAGTCCCTCTGAACTGTGGAGATGGGAACTTGCACTCCAGCACATCCTTTCATCCCGCCATCCCCCTGGACTGAACCTACGTTAAACAACCTCACTCCCATTTACTTTTCAGTCTTCTCCTCTTTCCCTTTCCTCTTTAGCCATTCATGCATCTTTGCATCCTACATCTTTATACTATACACCTCTTTACTTCTGTATGCATCCTCTTTGGTTTGAAGCTGGCACAGTACCTGCAGTAGAATATCTTTGGCTTCCCTCAGACAACCATGCCTCCATCCTTGTTACCTTCCCTGTTTTCCTTTCCCTGTTGCTTCATAACCTGGGTTGTGAGTAACTAAATCCACTTTCCCTTCTTCCCTTTCTTTCCCCTCTCTCCTCCCTGATGAAGGAACATTTATTCCGAAAGCTAGGAACTTAAATTTTCGGTTGTTTTTTGTGTTTCTATCGGCTGTACTGAGCTGAGGTAAGTACTGGCCAGCCCCTCTATCTCTTTGTTAGTAATTGTTTCACAGTATTGAATATTCAACATTCATGAGGTTGAGAACAATAAAATTTTCTTCAGTGGGCAGACTCCTATTAGCTGACATTAACTCATGATAACAAACAACACTCACTGTTCAATAGCAGCAGACGGACAACAGCTACATTCCTCACCTTTTGTTTGTTGTTGATAACATTGCTGAATAAAGTGCTAAGACCACCCCAAACTCCCAACATTGACTAATAATATGTCAGGTCATTTCACCAATAACAGCCCACTTAGTTATCAGTCAATTGAAGATTTAACTTCGGTAAGGTTAATTGGGAGAAATTCAAAGTCATATTAGATCAGAAGATAACTAAACTGGTCCCTACACCTGGGTCCTTCGAATGTTTTGTTGAAACAGTTTAGAAATGCAAACAGATAGCTACTCCTTGGGGCTGTTGAGCAAATTACATACAGGCAACTAGTGTGAGCACTAAGCAACAAGTACTTTGAACTTTTTGAGGAAAATCCAAGGAGCAGGGAAACAACTCTAGCTGGCAACATGCTAACAAATCAATCACTGAAGTCAAGAGAGAAGTGGATTGAACTCGTGGAAGAACTATTAAGTCCAGAATTTGGCAAAAAGCATGGGCACTGCTGAAGAGATTAAATAATGATCCTATAAAGAGATCTGTACATGCCAATGTTACTTCTGATCAAATACTTAATAGCTTGCTTAAGAATGGTTAACAGAACTGTCACATTCATAATTCTTCGGCAAAAGCACACATATCTCCAGAAGAGGAACTAAGTGATCTTTCTCAACCATTTACTCAAGAAGAGGGCAATACCAGGTGCTTAAGTTAGTAAAGCTGCTGGCTTAGATCATATATGACTTGAAAAAATAAAAAAATTTGGTCTAAAACTGTATGACTGGCTCCTATGTTTCTTCAGTATATGTTGCCAGATCCCAAAATTATGGAGGAAATCTCGTGTAGTTGCCATTCTTAAAGGCAAGCCCAATGAATTTCAGAGCAGTCTCTCTCCTATTTACTAGATCTTTCAACAAACGATATATAGTAAGACTCTCAGGAGCAGTTGGACCCATCTTAATAGCACATCAAGCTGGATTCAGACTACCTAAAGACTGCACAGCACAGGTATTAAATCTAACCCAACATACTGAAGATGGCTTTGAGACAAGAAAGGACACTGGGACATCATTTATTGATCTAACAGCAGCTTACAGCACAGCCAATCCTCAAATGTTCTTGCTCAAAATGCATAGAATAACTAGAGATTGCCATCTTACACAAATGATTCAAGATACTTTCAGAATAGTCAATAGGGGTTCCAAAAGAATGAGTTTCCACAGTTCAGTGTTTTCTCTCATTTTGAGAGAAATGCAGCTGGAACGCCCATTTTCAGCCCAAATACATTGGGGACTGTACACTGACTTTTGAGAAGCACGGCCCGAATGTAAAACAACAAGTGTCTGCAAGGCACAACATCTTGCACAAAATTACTGTTCCGTCTTCAGGTGCACCAGCGAAAACAGTTAAAACAACAGCTTTATCCATGGGTAATGCAGCCCCTCTTATACAATGCTGTCTATACAAAACAAATATAATTCACTCTTAATGAGTCATGTAGACTCATTACTGGATGTCTGAAACCTGCACTGCAGCATCATTTAACTGGAATTGCCACTCCAGCAATCAAGTGTGAGGTAGCAGTGTGCAGGAGAAGGTATAAAACATCCATTATAAAAGTTTCACAACACTGCAAAAACACTGGAAACAGATAACACTGGAAAAACAGACACGTACCAATTTATCTATGTGGAAGACAAGGTATGAATACCATCAGGAAATCTAGCTGCTGGTTCCACCAAAGAACTGCCTTTATAGGACACCCAGGACAGCATCGGAACAGGGGTAACAAGTAAAACGACGATCTGTAGACATGGGATTACTGAGCAATGTATGCCTTTTGTGACTGAGGAGTTAAACAAACTATGGATTACTTATACCAGTATAGATTATGTCTTGCAAGCTGTACCACTGATGGCCATGTCCACAAGCTCTGCAGTCATAGTGTCTGCCAAATGCTGGACTAAAGCTCCTTTCACTGTCATCCTTGTTTTTACCGTAACACAAATGAAGTTAAAGCTGTTCAGATAAGAAGGGCTACAAGAAAATTCAAAAGACAGTATCCTCCATATTCCAAATAGTTACAGATTGGAAACAGTTAACAATACTAATCAAATTATTATAAAAATAATGATAAGAATGAAACAGTAGTCTGTACACCTGAAAGAATAACAAGGAGAATAATAGTATGTGTTGCACCCTCAATTAAGAGCTTATCTAAGTAATAAAGATAAAGTGATATACAAATTTTGCAGAATGTTAAAACAATGCATTACAATTTATGGGGATTGGGTTCCTTCTATTCACAAAAACAACAATAATTCTCCTGGGTTATTTTTCGTCATTAAATGAGTTTCCGCATGTATGCGTCATCATTAGTGGGGTCTTATTTTTCTGCAGTTCAAAACTACATGACTGACAATAAAATTTGTGAAATACAATTAGGTCTCACAAGTTTTTTGAAAAATCTGTTGCAGACAGTTGGAAGGCCTTGATAGAATATAAATAATGGAAAGAAGAATGGTAACAAACAACTCACTGTTTAGTTAAACAATGGGAACTCCATGTAGGAATACCAGCGATGCAAGAAAACACAAACTCCTACTTACCATAATGAAGACACGTTAAGTTGCAGACATGCACAATTAAAAGGCGCTTACACAAAGCTTGTGGCCACAACTTTCATCAGCAAAAGAGAAACAGAGGAACACATACCACTCACACACACAAGCAAGCACTAGTGCCAATTCCGGCAGCTAGGCCAGAAAGCAACTGTCACGTGGGCTGGCAGCAGCAATTTGGAGGGGGCAGGAAGGGGAAGGGATAGTAGTGTATGAGTGGGGGAGAGTGGAATGCTGTCTGGAGGAATGTGCTGGAACTAGAATGCCAATGGACGCAGTGTCAGCAGGTTGTGGGGCAGTGAGATGAAGAAAAAAAAGGAGCGAAAAGGAGAGAAGTGGGAAAAGATGGGCAGGTCCATTGGCAGAGGGTGGCAAACAAAGAGACCGAGAGACAAAAATGGGGATGAAATAATATAACAATGGGGGATGGAAACTCTTGGGTGGAGGGTGTGGGGACAGTATGATAGTACGACAGTATGATAGTATTATAGTACTGTAGGTTGAGGTTGGGATACTTACGGGAGCGGAAAATGTGTTCTAAGGATAACTCCCATCTGCGCAGTTTAGAAAAGCTAGTAGCAGAGTGTAGGATCCAGATGACTCCAGTAACGTAGCAGCCACTGAAATCAGGTATGTTATGCTAAGCTACATGTCGTGCCACAGGGTTATTTACTTTGCTCTTTGCCACAGTTTGCCCAATCCCACATCATTCCCATTTCCTTTAAACTATTCCTGCCACAATGTACCCCTCCTCCATCTTTCTGCTTCAGTTCAGGAAACCACAGTATCCCATTAAATGGCTTAGTCATAAAATTTTCTTTCTCTGAATCATACCCCTCCTTTCACAATGACCTTCACCTCTACAGATTCTCCGAGTCCCTGGCCCTAACTAACCTGGTACAGCAAAAACACAAGTCCATGGCACAGGCATCCCAGAACCAGCTCTGCTTCAGCCGCCGTATATTACTGCCGTATAGTCCCTGCTCCATACATCCACACCTCTGCAATTGAATTCCTTGCTCTTCAGCACATGCACCTCTATACCCCCTGTGTGACACCCCACATGCCCACCTTCTACAAGCTCCCAAAATTCCACAAACCCAACAATTCTGGATGCACCATTGTGGCTGGTTATTGCATCCACACTGAAAGAATTTCGGCACTCATTGATCAACACCTCCAACAAATTGCCTGTAATCTAGCTTCCTCCACCAAAGATACTAACCACTTCCATCACCGACTCTCTACACCATCCACATAAGTTATCAAATCTGCTAACATCCTACAGCCACATCAGGGCGCATGCCACTACCCAACTGCTACTCTACCCACAGTCTTACTCCTCAACCACCCCTCATAGCACCTAAATCCTGCCTAGCTGAACTTTTCAACTTTCCACATCCCTCAAAACTCGCTCCCAATGGGACTAAAGCTTCCCTTATCACTATTGTTAACCCTTCCAACAAAACCCTCAGCTCACAAAACTTTCAATCCTATTCAAAGGCCTCATATTTAGCCCTGTACCCAAAAGTAATCGGAGCACTTCTTTGCCACCAACCCCTCCCACCAAAACTAACCTAATTCCAACACTGAACCCTGCGTCTCACAATTCGTACCATCACCTAACCAACCGCTGGTCATCTTCTAGGAATTTCTTACCTGCAACTTAGCCTCACCATCCTTCCTCAGGTCCCTTCCTCAGAAGACTTACCTTTCAGCAGAAGAAAGAATAGCCATACACAAACTCAAAACAAATCCTGACCTAATCATCCTACCTGCACACAAAGGCACCACCACTGTTGTTATGAATTGTAGTGACTACCTGGTGGAAGGCCTCTGACAATTATCCTACACCTCTACCTATGAACTATGCCAGAGTGATCCCATCTCAGAAGTACAACACAAACTCCAATCCATGCTTAAACCCTTACACCCTTCCAATATCCTCTCCCCTGAATCCATTTCCCCCCTCACCTCTATACCCCCTGTGTGACACCCCACATGCCCACCTTCTACAAGCTCCCAAAATTCCACAAACCCAACAATTCTGGATGCACCATTGTGGCTGGTTATTGCATCCACACTGAAAGAATTTCGGCACTCATTGATCAACACCTCCAACAAATTGCCTGTAATCTAGCTTCCTCCACCAAAGATACTAACCACTTCCATCACCGACTCTCTTACTTACAAATCTGCAGCACTGCCATGGACAACGGATGGCAACCTCCTATGCTATCCTTTTTTTGGCTCATCTAGAAAAGGCCTTTCTTGCCTCCCAAAATGGAAAACCCCTAGTCTGATTAATGTTCATTGTTGATACCTTCATGATCTGGACTCCAGGTCAGGATACCCATCTTCATTCCTTCACAACCTCAACAACTTCTCTCCCAACTGCTTCACCTGTTCCTCCTTAACCCAGTGTCCCAGCTTGCCAGACACAGATCGCCTCCTCTCTGCTTGCTCCATATGCACCTCTGTCCACATTAAATCCACCTATCACCACAGTACCTACATTTCAACAGCCTCTTTCACACCAAAAAAATTCCTCCCATATAGACTGGTCATCCTAGGACAGTGTATCTGCTGTAGTAAGAACTCCCTTGCTCAGTATGCTGAGTCTTCACAGACAGGCACTATCCCCCAGACCTAGCCCGCACACAATCTCCCATGCCATTTCCCTTCACACCCACAATCCTCTCATCAACCCCAAAAACCGGTCACAATGAAGTACCCTGTTCGTCACCCAGTACTACGCCAGACTGGAACAACTGAACCACATCCTTCAGCAGGGCTTTGATTACCTATCATCAGGCCCTGAAATGAGGGACATCCTACTCGAGTTCCTTCCCACCCCTCAAGTGGTGTTCCAACATCCACCCAACCTCCACATCATTATCAACCTCATCTATGCCTATGCCACTCCCAATTCCAACGCATTGCCACAAGAATGTTATGTCTATAGAAGACCAAGGTGCAACACCTGCCCAATCTGCCCATTCAGCACTTCCCATTCCAGTCCTGTCAAAGGTTTATCCTAAACCATCAGGGGTCGGTCCATCTGTGAAAGCAGTCGTGTCATTTACCAACTCTTCTGCAACCATTGCACAGCTTTTTATATTGGTAGTACTACCAACCATCTGTCCATCAGAATGAACAGCACTGCCAAACTGTGCCAACAGCAAAGTGGCTCAACATGCAGCTTAGCATGACATGCTTTATTTCAATGGCTGCTTTCCTACTGGAGCCATCTGGATCCTCCTCTCTACCACCAGCTTTTCTGAACTGCACAGATGGGTGTTATCCTTACAACACAGTCCCTGCTCCTGTAATTATCCTGGCTTCAACCTACAATAACATACTCTCCCACACCCTCCACCCAAGGGTTTCCACCCCCTTTGTCCTATCATCATCATTTGAGACTGATTATGCCTTTCAGCATTCAGTCTGGAGCATTGCCCCCCTTATAAAATTCCTCCATGATCCCCTATTCAGTGCTAACATTGGTGCCTCTTCTGATGTTAAACCTATTACTTCAAAATCATTCTTAACCGAATCCAAGTACCTTCTCCTTGGTCTGCCCTGACTCCTACCCTCTACTGCTGAACACATGAGTCTCTTGGGTAACCTTGCTTCTCCCATGTGTGTAACATGACCCCAACATCTAAGCCTGTTCGTCCTGACTGCTACATCTATAGAGTTCATTCCCAGTTTTCCTTTGATTTCCTCATTGTGGACACCCTCCTACCATTGTTCCCATCTACTAGTACCTGCAATCATCCTAGCTACTTTCATATCCGTAACCTCAACCTTATTGATAAGGTAACCTGAATCCACCCAGCTTTCGCTCCCGTACAACAAAGTTGGTCGAAAGATTGAACGGTGCACAGATAACTTAGTCTTGGTACTGACTTCCTATTTACAGAAGAGAGTAGATCGTAGATGAGCGCTAACTGCATTGGCTTTGCTACACCTTGCTTCCAGTTCTTTCACTTTGTTGCCATCCTGTGAGAATATGTATCCTAAGTACTTGAAACCGTCCACCTGTTCTAACTTTGTTCCTCCTATTTGGCACTCAATCCGTTTATATTTCTTTCCCACTGACATTACTTTCGTTTTGGAGATGCTAATCTTATACTATAGTCCTTACATTTCTGATCTAGCTCTGAAATATTACTTTGCAAACTTCCAATCGAATCTGCCATCACAACTAAGTCATCCGCATATGCAAGACTGCTTATTTTGTGTTCACATGTCTTGATCTCACTCAGCCAGTCTATTGTTTTCAACATATGATCCATAAATAATATGAACAATAGTGGAGACAGGTTGCAGCCTTGTCTTACCCCTGAAACTACTCTGAACCATGAACTCAATTTACCGTCAACTCTAACTGCTGCCTGACTATCCATGTAAAGACCTTTAATTGCTTGCAAAAGTTTGCCTCCTATTCCATAATCTTGTAGAACAGACAATAACTTCCTCCTAGGGACCCAGCCGCCTTCTCTAGATCTATAAAGCATAGATACAATTCCCTGTTCCACTCATAACACTTCTCCATTATTTGCTGTAACCTCTAAGAGGCCTAAACCCACACTGATTTTCATCCAATTGGTCCTCAACTAATACTCGCACTTTCTTTTCAACAATACCTGAGAAGATTTTACCCACAACGCTGATTAAAGAGATACCTCTGTAGTTGTTACAATCTTTTCTGTTTCCATGTTTAAAGATTGGTGTGATTACTGCTTTTGTCCAGTCTGATGGAACCTGTCCCGACTCCCAGGCCATTTCAATTATCCTGAGTAGCCATTTAAGACCTGCCATTCCACTGTATTTCACGAGTTCTGACTTAATTTCATCCACCCCAGCTGCTTTATTGCACTGCAATCTACTGACCATTTCCTCCACTTCCTCAAATGTGATCCTATTTCCTTCATCATTCCTATCCCATTTTACCTCGAAATCTGAAACATTACTGATCGTATCTTCACCTATAATGAGCAACTCTTCAAAATATTCCCTCCATCTGCCCAAGGCATCCACAGGATTCACCAGCAGTTTTCCTGGCCTGTCCAGCATACTTGTCATTTCCTTCATATCTCCCTTTCAAAGACTGCTAATTACACTCCAGAATGGTTTTCCAGCAGCTTGACCCAAAGTCTCCACCCTGTTTCCAAAGTGTTCCCAAGATTTCTTATTGGATGCTGCAATTATCTGTTTGGCTTTGTTTCTTTCTTCAACATAACTTTCTCTGTCTACCCGAGTTCTAGTATGCAGCCATTTTTGATATGCCTTCTTTTTCCTATTACAGGCTGCCTTGACTGTGTCATTCCACCAAGCTGTTTGCTTCATCCTACCTTTACACACTACTGTTCCAAAACATACTTTAGCCACTTCTAAAGAGCATAGTGAACACATTATTGTGGCCAAGATAGATACGAAGCCCACGCCTACTACAGTAGTACAAGTTTATATGCCAACTAGCTCTGCAGATGACGATGAAATTGAAGAAATGTATGATGAAATAAAAGAAATTAATCAGATAGCGAAGGGAGATGAAAATTTAATAGTCATGGGTGACTGGAATTCGAGTGTAGGAAAAGGGAGAGAAGGAAACGTAGTAGGTGAATATGGACTGGGGCAAAGAAATGAAAGAGGAAGCCACCTGGTAGAATTTTGCACAGAGCATAACTTAATCATAGCTAACTCTTGGTTCAAGAATCATGAAAGAAGGCTGTATACATGGAAGAATCCTGGAAATACTAGAAGGTATCAGATAGATTATATAATGGTAAGACAGAGATTTAGGAACCAAGTTTTATACTGTAAGACATTTCCAGGGGCAGATGTGGACTCTGACCACAATCTATTGGTTATGAACTGTAGATTAAAACTGAAGAAACTGCAAAAAGGTGGAAATTTAAGGAGATGGGGCCTGGATAAACTGAAAGAATCAGAGGTTGTACAGAGTTTCAGGGAGAGCATAAGGGAACAATTGACAGGAATGAGGGAAAGAAATACAATAGAAGAAGAATGGGTAACTTTGAGGGATGAAGTGGGGAAGGCAGCAGAGGATCAAGTAGGTAAAAAGATAAGGGCTAGTAGAAATCCTTGGGTAACAGAAGAAATATTGCATTTAATTGATTAAAGGAGAAAATATAAAAACACAGTAAATGAAGCAGGCAAAAAGGAATACAGACGTCTCAAAAATGAGATCGACAGGAAGTGCAAAATGGCTAAGCAGGGATGGCTAGAGGACAAATGTAAGGATGTAGAGGCTTATCTCACTAGGGTAAGATAGATACTGCCTACAGGAAAATTAAAGAGACCTTTGGAGATAAGTGAACCACTTGTATGAACATCACGAGCTCAGATGGAAACCCAGTTCTAAGCAAAGAAGAGAAAGCAGAAAGGTGGAAGGAGTATATAGAGGGTCTATACAAGGGCGATGTACTTGAGGACAATATTATGGAAATGGAAGAGGATGTAGATGAAGATGAAACGGGAGATACGATACTGCGTGTAGAGTTTGACAGAGCACTGAAAGACCGAAGTCGAAACAAGGCCCCTGGAGTAGACAACATTCCACTGGAACTACTGACAGCCTTGGGAAAGCCAGTCCTGACAAAACTGTACCATCTGGTGAGCAAGATGTATGAGACAGGCGAAATACCCTCAGACTTCAAGAAGAATATAATAATTCCAATCCCCAAAGAAAGCAGGTGTTGACAGATGTGAAAATTACTGAACTATCAGTTTAATAAGTCACAGCTGCAAAATACTAATGCGAATTCTTTACAGACGAATGGAAAAACTAGTAGAAGCCCACCTTGGGGAAGATCAGTTTGGATTCCGTAGAAACACTGGAACACGTGAGGCAATACTGACCCTACGACTTATCTTAGAAGCTAGATTAAGGAAGGGCAAACCTTCATTTCTAACATTTGTAGACTTAGAGAAAGCTTTTGACAATGTTGACTGGAATACCCTCTTTCAAATTCTGAAGTTGGCAGGGGTAAAATACAGGGACCGAAAGGCTTTTTACAATTTGTACAGAAACCAGATGGCAGTTATGAGAGTCGAGGGGCACGAAAGGGAGTAGGTATTAAAATCCATGGAGAATAAATAAAAACTTTGAGGTTCGCCGATGACATCGTAATTCTGTCAGAGACAGCAAAGGACTTGGAAGAGCAGTTGAACGGAATGGACAGTGTCTTGAAAGGAGGGTATAAGATGAACATCAACAAAAGCAAACGAGGATAATGAAATGGAGTCTAAGTCGGGTGATGCTGAGGGATTAGATTAGGAAATGGGACACTTAAAGTGAGTTTTGCTATTTGGGGAGCAAAATAACTGATGATGGTCAAAGTAGAGGGGATATAAAATGTAGACTGGCAATGGCAAGGAAAGCGTTTCTGAAGAAGAGAAATTTGTTAACATCGAGTACAGATTGAAGTGTCAGGAAGTCGTTTCTGAAAGTATTTGTATGGAGTGTAGCCATGTATGGAAGTGAAACATGGACGATAACTAGTTTGGACAAGAAGAGAATAGAAGTTTTCGAAATGTGGTGCTACAGAAGAATGCTGAAGATTAGATGGGTAGATCACATAACTAATGAGGGAGTATTGAATAGGATTGGGGAGAAGAGGAGTTTGTGGCACAACTTGACCAGAAGAAGGGATCGGTTGGTAGGACATGTTCTGAGGCATCAAGGGATCACCAGTTTAGTATTGGAGGGCAGTGTAGAGGGTAAAAATCGTAGAGGGAGACCAAGAGATGACTACACTAAGCAGATTCAGAAGGATGTGGGTTGCAGTGGGTATTGGGAGATGAAGAAGCTTCCACAGGATAGAGTAGCATGGAGAGATGCATCAAACCAGTCTCAGGACTGAAGACCACAACAACAACTAGAAGACCACAACAACAACAACAACAACAACAACAGTGCTGTGTCCCTGTACCTTGTCCATTCCTTTTCCAATGGCTGTAATTGACTATATTCAACTAACTGGTACCTTTCTGAGATCACTGTTATGTACTTGTGACTAATTTCCGTATCCTGAAGTTTCTCCACTATTATCCTCCTACATATGGCCCTTACCTCCTGCACTTTCGGCCTCACAACACCAATTTCACTGCAGATTACATAATGATCAGTGTCATCAAAGAATCCCCTGAATACATGTGTGTCCCTCACAGCCTTCCTGAATTCCTGATCTGTTATTACATAGTCAATGACAGATCTGGTTCCCCTGCCTTCCCAAGTATAAAAAAAAAAAAAAAAAAAAAAAAAAAGGAGTTTGTGATTACTAAGCCCATACTGACACAGAAATCCAAGAGTTGTTTCCCATTCCTGTTGGCCTCCATATCCTCTCCAAATTTACACATAGCCTTTTCATGCCTTTCAGTTCGATTTCCAAGCCTGGCATTAAAATCACCCATGAGCAAAACACTGTCCTTGTCCTTTACTCTAACAACTACATCACTGAGTGCATAATAAAAACTATCCATCTATCTTAGCCATTTTGCACTTCACAATGCGAATATACTGACACAATCCTAATTTTCTTGCTAGACACTGTGAAATCTATCCACATCAGTCGTTCGTTTACATACCTTATTGCAACTACGCTGTGTTCCATTTCTTTCCTATCATCTCCTCCCCATTTTCCTCTTCCAGCCTCTTTGTTTGCAACCCTCTGCTGATGCACCTGCCCATCTTTTCCCGCTCCTCTCCTTTTCACTCTCCTCTCCCCCCCCCCCCCCCCCCCCCCCACTTCCTTGCCCTACAACATACTACATCTGTTGGCGGTGGTTCGAGTCCTCCCTCGGCCATGGGTGTGTGTGTGTGTGTGTGTGTGTGTGTGTGTGTGTGTGTGTGTGTGTTTGTCCTTCAGATAATTTAGATTAAATAGTGTGTAAGCTTAGGGAGCGATGACCTTGGCAGTTAAGTCCCATCAGATTTCACACACATTTTAACATTCACGTCCCAGCACACTCTTCCAGACAACTCTCTTCTGTCCCCTCTACTCGTATACTACTATCCCTTCCCCTTCCGCATCTCCTCCAAATTGTTGCTGCCATCCCACGTGACAAATGCATTCTGGCCAGAGCTACCAGAGTTGGCAGCCATGTGTGCGTGAGATGTGCTTGCTTGTTCGTATGAATTGTGTGTATTCCTCCGCCTCTCTTTTGCTGGTGAAGGCTGTGGCCAAAAGCTTTGTGTTTAAGTGTCTTTTACTTGTGCCTGTCAGCAACTAAATGTGTCTTCTTTACAGTACGTAGCAATCTATCTTTTTTCTACATTGCTGGTGTTCACTGTATAGTTGAAGTGTTAAGTGGTTATTTACGCACACACAGAAAAAATGAATGTGTTGCCAAGCTTCATCCATGTCCCTCTTCAGAGCCAAATAGTACAGAACAAATACAAATACACACACACACACACACACACACACACACACACACACACAGACACACACACTTTTAGTACTTACGTTGTGAAATATTACAGATTACAGTGGAAATACAAAGTTATTGCGTTAACCTCCTATTACTGTCAGAAAAGCATCATGCTGTTGCAGGTGAGAAGATATACGACCAGTTACTGAAGCCTCTTAAAGCATACGCAACTAAAAATTAACATAGAAGATTTTAACAGACAAATTTTTTAGCCGTAATTTTCACTCATGAATTTTATTGTAAAACATTTATTTCAAAATTTCAATACTATAAGAATCCCCCTCCAGTCATGGCACCAATGTGGCTGAACACGTTGGGGCAAGAAGAATAACATAAAACTTTGTGGCCTGAATAAACAGTTGAAACTTAAGTCTCATAATTTATTCTGCAAACACAGCTACAGGAGCATCAGAACACCAAAGAATGATGTATGCTGAGATTTGGATTTGGACATATATTTGTGTTTCCAGCAGTTGCTCTATAACCGAGGCATCTGAGAAAACCTCAAGAGCCGAAATGGCAACTGGTGATTATCCTACAGAGAATACCTACTACAAAAATATACATACTATTCCCAAGTTCTGTTCTGGTATAGGACTCCAATCATCGTAAATTGCTGAACCAAGATAATTCAGTTGCAGAGGAATTGTACACATATACTGAAACACAAGTGAAGATTCTGAAAGAGAACTCAACTCCCAGGAAAGTTGTTACACTACATTCCAGCTGGTCCCTGTACAGCTCTCCTTACAAGCATCACCAGTGTACTATAATGCAGAAGGAGAAAACATTCTGTAATGAGTCAGATCACATACTGAATAGCATTGGGGTAAAGTGTTGGTCTCAAAAACAAGTACTTTGCCCCCAAATTTTTCACCAACTTTTGTTCTCTACCATGGAATACTGAATCATTCCTCCCACACATTCTGTCATTATTGTGCAACTTGAAATGTGATACTTACTTTGGATCTAGGTGGTCGAAGTCCCTCAGACATAGTTCTCGTGTGTCATGAGAGAGGTATATTGTGTCCACGTCCTACGAGAAGGACAATTATACATTTTATGAAAATGCAAACATAAATAATTATGTGAGCAATCAGATTCTCTCAGTGTGAATGATTAATGGTGTTCTTTACAGTGTTCTGTCAAGTTGCCAATTCCATTTTATGCACAGTGTTTTGACGATTGATAAATTCACTCATATGACGAGGTCAATATCGTAGTGCAAACATCAACTTTTTGAGGCAGCAAACCTAAAGACTACGTTGAAGTGGCAATATCGAAAAATCTAATAAAATGGGACAGAGATTTCAAATTAACCACAGCTTTGGACCTCGCACTCAATTAATGTCTTGTGGATTGTATCATCCACCACAGATGGAATATACAGAGAACGTGCATTTTGTGGAATGACAGTGTGGGCTCTGAATAAAAAAAATAATATCAAAGGATGTAGAGAGCATTAGGAACCAAACTCGGCTATAAATAGTTATGTAGTAATACTTCACAGTCTTGTTGGAGCTCTCGGCAGCTGATTGAACGACCAGGTCAATCAGCAACATATTTGGTATAAAATGGAATCAGCAACTTTGATGAACACTTGAAAATACATCAATAATAAAAATAACTTTCTGTTATCAAACTAATAGCCTAAACATGTACCTAGTTAAGTAGTACACTACTAATGCCAACTCAACAAGAAAAAAGGGTATGTAAACATACATATAAAAGTTTTAATCTGTAATTAATGACTTCCTTTAATATACAATTATGACTGCATCTTAACAACTGAATGACATGATGAAAAATAAATGATAAGGTAAAAGCTAATGTAGTAAGAAGAAGACACGGTAACAGTGCATCCTTATGTTAGTTCCATCATAGTAAAGTGAAGTAAAACAAAACATACCCAGGACACCTCCTCCCGATAAGGCATATTGTGGTAATCACACATGCAAGCATACTGTGTGGAGAAGCCACCACATGGACCAACAGCCGTGGCACGCCCATCACTGGGACTATCTTGCAGGTACTGGTTTCGTGACTCTGGCACCACTTCTATCCTCCTGATAATATGCCTTTAATGAAAAAAAGCCTGTTAACAATAAGAATATATGATACTGCTTACAAACTGAAGTAGATGATTATTATCTATTTACTGACTTTAAATTAGCTATTAACTTTTTAGGCTTTTTGGTCAAATTTGTCGGCAAAATTTTATACCAAATTAATTGAATGCTGCTCAGATTATTATTATTAATTGTCTTTTCATATTACTATTGATATGCCCTGTTTATCTTTTTCTAGGTTTTGTCAATAATGCTTCAACTTCTTTAAATATTGGATGTAGTTCCCTTTCCTTTTGTACCAAGGTTATTGAAGCATGGTGCATCTTTCCCAGCCCTCCTAAATATCATAACAGTATTGTGAAGTCTAAAGTAAATTGAACACTGCTTTGAATTTTATTTACTTGTGCTCCAAATGTCCATCCTTAGTGTTGAATATTTGATGTTGACTGCCCAGATACTACACAGTTTGTTTCCTCTCACTCTTGTTACACATTTTTTTCTCTTACTTTTCTTAACATTCCTTATAGCAGCTGTAGTTTATACGAGCCTTATGTTTACTGATACCCTCTTCTAAGTGAACTGATGTGAGAAGCTTAGATCTGTTTGTTACTAGATCAAAGATTTTGCTCGTATGAGTCTGTCCTATTGCCAACTTCTCAAAGTACGGTGGCGGAGGGAAGGGAAGTAATCTCTGCCCCCTGTAACAGTTCTAACCATATGAGTCTTCCACTCTGTAGCTCACAAGCTGAAGTCTCACCCTATCACAATAGCGTGACCAGGAAACAATCTCAACATTCCGCAAGTTCCCTCTGAAACGTTTAGTCACTGTAACTCCAAATGCAAATTATCTATAAGATTCGACTACCATGTTTGAGACATCTTTGATGCTTACCTATACACAGATTATTTCATATTCAGAATCTGTAATAACTGAAATAAAGGGTGCATACGCAAACACGGAAAAAATTCCCAGATTTCTACTGGATTTCCCAATTAAAAATACACTTTCTCCCAAGTGAAAACATACTTTTTCCCTGTTAACTGACAGTATATTTTCTCTCGGAACTGTGTAACTAATCAATCCTTTGAATACTTCTATACTCTGTGTTCCGCCTTATGGCAGGTCTTGACATCAGGGAAGCCTCGTCAGAGATGTCTACCACATGAGAGTCTAGGGAAGTGATTCCCGTTGCCTTCCACTGATGATGATGAAATGATAATGAGGACAACACAACACACAGTCCCTGAGCGGAGAAAATCTCCAACTCAGCCGGAAGTCAAATCCGCGTCCCTTGGTGTGATGGACCGCCGCACTGACTACTCAGCTATCAGGGCGGACAATCCTTTGAATGGTTATGGTTTCACACATGGATGTTAAATTTCCCGGTGCGTTATAAAATGAAACTCGGGGAAAAAACACATTTAGGAAAGATCTTCGATTAACAGCATCATGTACGGTGCATATTTTCAAATTACGAAAGCATAAACTTGAATTCCCTCAACAACCGCATATTACTTTCCAAAGCATTGAAATCAAAATTGCAATGCGCTTTTGAAGCAGTTATAGCTCATGTCACGTGATCTCGCCAGCCAATGACAGTGAATATTCAAAGCTTAGGACACATGATTTGGTCCGCCAATAGCAACATCACTGTTAAGTAGACCGAACACACAAACAGGAAAAGTTAATGGCTTAAATTAATACATATAGTGTTGCTACAAGAAAAGCACAGCTTTCACATATGATAATGGTCTCTAAGGTCAATACACTGCAAGAGAAGCTAATCTCTAACACATAATGTTGGTCTTTTATGCGCGTCTTACACTGTAAGATATATAACAAAAAAGGGCCAGTAAAATTTTTAATAACAACATAACTGTCAGATATTCTGGGCTTGAAATACTTCTCCATGGTTCGTCATCAATGAGTTGATTTTTAAATGAGATTCAAACGCTCTGTGATTTAAGAAATTCATCATATACTCTCGCACATAGTTCAACTTACGTAAAAGGAAATTTACTTTGAAAGAAACGCTTTTCAAATAATTATTCACAATATTTTCCCACAACCTGTTAGAAATAGGTTCGTTTCAGCAGTTGCCAGAGAGCACCAGATAATAGGCGCCACCGCACTTACACAGCTACGATGACGTAGGAGGCCCATATGCTCGAACGTGTAAAATATTAAAAGATCTTACATTATGTCATAAAAGAAACCAGACATTAGAGGATACTCCAAGAGTATCAGAATTTAGCGACCCATACTAAAATGTCCAGATTCCCAGTGAAGTGGGCCTCGACCTGATACTAAGCTTTTCAATCTGGCTTTCAGGATGTAAATTTCGTTGGAGTACCAGTACTGTGTCATTTCATGTTTGGTTCTTTGTTATGGCATAATGCCATATGTGCTAGAAGATGAAAACGTGCGCTTGAAATGCAGCGAGAAGTTGAAACTAGCCAACGCTGTTAAAATATATTGACTGTCTCAGTGGAAAAAATTAATAAAAGAAAATTTCTTTAGCAAGCTGACAAAAGTAACTTCATTGTTCTGCAAGACAATTAATGCTTGATAATCAGAAAGATGGAAATAAATAAAATCTGAAACTAATAACATATCTTAGCCTTCAGTAACTATGTGAATGTATTTAATTCACTTTATAGCTCCTAGCCACAGAAATCCGTTTTGTTTACATCTGACGTGAGAGTACTAAATGAAGAGGAAACAGCAAAATCACTAAATGTAAACACGGGTGACATGGAGACTACCCACTTCCCCACTCTAACTCAGACTACTCTGCGCATCAGGCCCGGATCAATGATATTTCCGAACTTGGGCAATACTAGATAGTGGCGCCGCTGCCCGCTCCCCTCCCCCTCCCTCCCTCAAGCATTTGAAATAGGACGTCAAAAATTTTTTTTTTTTTAAATCGAATTTTCAAAAATATGTTCACTTTGTAGCGCACATCTTTCTGAAGAGTCTGATGCGTAAAGCATATGTATTCGAGGAAAGTCATGTTATATGGCCTTACGTGTGCCAAAGTGCAGTGCCATGCCTCTTCACATAGCATTCTTCTATAGCACATCTGTGGAATTGAAACATGTATACTCTGTAATGGATGCCTTCAAACTACACTCAGGACAGTGGAAATTAAAATGTCTTGTGGTGCGACTCTTGCTTCCAGTCGACCAGCTTCAGAAAATTTGAACTCCTTATTCCCTATTAGCTAACAACTTAGTGCTTTGTGTGACATAAAAATAAACAAGGGATACTGAAGCCAGTAAAGACAAGAGACAAGCAAGACAGTAGACATTTCTTCAATCCTTAGCTCCTAGAATTTTATTCCTCTACTCTTGCTACAGCTTCAAATAGCGTGCTTTCCTTTCTCCGAAAGAATCTATTACTTCACCAAAGTTTGTAAAACATTTTGGTACATGAAAAATCGAAATGTCATTGTCTAATGCTGAAATAGCTGTTAATACAAAAAGGACCCAAGACTGGTGTGATTTCTCGATCTGATTATGTGTATTTTGTCACTGTCTGCTAGATAAAACAGAATAGGCCTACCTATTTTGTTGCAGCAATTGTAACACACACCAAATAAGAGAGACTGTTTTGGCACAAATGGTAATTTTTTATAACGCGACAGAATATAATTCAAGTACCAATATCAAATGCCTATTGGATCTACTACAATAAAAAAGCCTTAGGTTGCGAAATAGTTTCACACTACATTCATATGCTCCATTTCTCAGGCATCAGATTGAAAGGTAGTAGTTTGAAATTTTTATACAAATTGGGAATTGTCAGATTTTTCCATAATTTGTGTGATGACTCGTTTCTTCCCCTTCCTCGTTCTAACAAACAGTCTTGTCATCACTAATTCTGTTACTATTCCTGCCATGTCAAAGCTTATTTGCCGGTTAACTTCATTACACCGAGAAGAAAACACGTAATCTTTCTTACCCATTATTCCTGTTAGTCTTTTATTTCCACTCTGGTAGTCTAAATCTACGGATTTTGCTAGTAATTATAATAACGCTCATCATTCAGAAACCCAATCAACCACGTAATGAGACAGCAGCTCGCATTCATCCGTTCGGCTTTACTCCACTCAGCTCGTATAGCCCCTTTTGTCTGCACGGAAGTTTGTTTCTAGATGCGACGAGGATTCCCTTGACAGAGACATCACATACACTATGCACACATTTACAAATAAACTTATGATTCATTGAGAAATCAACTTAGAATGTGTTCAAAAATCGACAAGGATGCTTTTCAAAGTCATATGAATTATCGATAGACCAATGTTGAATGATGGATGCTTTGCGAAACAAGGTTATTTTTTCTAAAAAAAAAAAAAAAAAAATGAATTTCACCCTCCCGCTCCTAGATCCGGGCCTGCTGCTCATGCATGATTCTGACAGCTTGGCCTCCGGTAAATTTTTTCCAGTAGCATTTTCCTGCGACAGCTTAGACAGCCAACAGCCACATTTCTGTAGGCAGAAGCAGGAGAAGGTACTATTCAGCTCGGCATGTGCATGATCCTGCTAGTAACTGCTAACACAAATTTAATGTAAACAGTTGTGACGTCACACTCGTCAGAGCCAATTTGTTGTTACGAAGCATTACTTAGACTTCTTAAAGCCTTTGACACATTTTGCTGTTGGCAGACGATTGTATGTGCACAGTAATTTGTTGTTGCATATGGCGCATTTCCTTCGCAATTTCAGTTTTATTTTCGTTTTTTCTCTTGTTCATGTTTTATTGCTACAGTATTATTCTACAGTAACAGGATACAGAAATATCCTTTGTTAGAATATCGGTTCTTGGAAGTCAAAATTACAAAAATTTAACTGAAAACAAAAACAATGAAAAATTCCCGGGTTTTCCCGGGTCTCCCAGTTGTTCCGTGTCGTATACACCCTGAAACAGATATTGTGCATTGCTTTATGACAATAAGTGCACTTCCAGCACTTACATACAACCTAGGGTTGCAATATACAGGCTGTTCATTTTAACTGAAGACATTTGACATATCTCAAAACTATATAACTGATAAAAAAATTGTATCTCCAATTTCAACCCGCCACCCCAACCCGTGCGTGGTTGGCAGGGGCAACTTAGATATCTTCAATGGGAACCCCAATTTTGCCCGTTATGATTCTACAGTAAAATCTACGTTTGTTTCGTGTGATGCATTTTCTTCATTTCACCACCATAATTTACTACATGCTACTCAATAGTCCTTGAATATTCAGAAGCACTTGGGACCACACCTGCATGCTGAGTGGATAGGACAGGCCAGTATTTCACCACTTCTAAATGGAAACCGCATTCGCAATGTTGTATTATTCTGACATATCAAATGGAGAACTACTCGATGCACCACTCTGGCCGTTTAGTAAACTACGACCTATGATAAAAGGTATTATACTCCATCCGGAGCTCACATATTGTACAGGTACAGAAAAGATAGTGGCTCCAAATATTACAATACTTGTGTAGTGTTTATTGCCTGCACACTTACTTATCCAAGGTGTATATGTGGACAAGGAAAAAACATCTCCTAATTTTTCCTGGATTTCCTGGTTAAAAATACATTTTCTCCCAGGCAAAAACACGCTTTTTCCATGCTAAGTGACAGTATACTTTCCCTTGGAACTGGGTAAGTTATCAGTCGTTTGAAAGGCTACGGCTGATAAACCGGCATAAAATTTCTCGTCAGTTCAGAAAACAAAACTCAGGGAAACCTGTCTTGCAAAGATCTTAGGTGTGCAGCAGTATGTATGTTGCAAATTTTTGTATTATAAAAGTATAAGTGCGAGTTACACCAAACACTGCATGTTACCTTCTGAAGCATTGAAATCGAAATTGCAATGCGATTTTGTAAGCCAGTCACAGCTCATGTCATGTGATCTCGCCAGCCGATGACAGCGGATATTCAGAATAAAAGACACGTAATGTAGTCAGCCAATAGTACCATCAACATTAAGTAGCGCGAATAAACAAATAGGAAAAGTTAATTATTTAAATTAATATACATAGTGTTCTACAAGAAAAGAAAAGCTTTCACATATAATATTGGTCTCTAAGGTTCGTGGGGACTTACAACCAATGGCTCACACCCAAATAATATCGCTATCCTACCTCAGCGAGAACAGCTGTATCTTTGCCAGGACTCGCATGGTTATGGTGGAGTGTCTAGCAGAATATTAAAGTACTGTGCTGCACATGTTAGCCCTGTATTTAGCCATATTTGTAATTTTTCCTTTAGGAATGGTCAGTTTCCTGAGCAATTGAAGTACTCAGTAGTAAAGCTGCTTTATAAAAAGGGAGGAAGGGATAATCTAGAGCCGGCCGTTGTGGCCGAGCGGTTCTATGCGCTTCAGTTGGGAACCGCCCGACCGCTAGGGTCGCAGGTTAGAATCCTACCCCGGGCGTGGATGTGTGTGATGTCCTTAGGTTGGTTAGGTTTAAGTAGTTCTAAGTTCTAGGGGACTGATGACCTCAGAGCCATATGAACCATTTTTTTGATAATGTAGAAAATTTTGGACCTATTTCTTTGCCATCAGTGATATTGAAAAGGCTGTGTATATAAGGATAATTGATTATTTTATAACACACGATTTGCTATCAAATGTACAGTTCGGCTTTAGAAGTCGTTTAACAACTGAAAATGCTATATTCTCTTTTCTCTGTGAGGTACTAGATAGGATAAACAAAAGGTTTCAAATGTTTGGCATATTTCTTGATTTTACTAAGGCATTTGATTGTGTTGATCACAAAATATTGCTCCTGAAGTTGGACCATTGCAGAATACGGGGAGTATCTTACTTTAGCAACAGACAACAAGAGGTCATTATTCACAATGTTGATAATGGCTGTGATGTGGCATCTGAGTTGGGTACGGTCAAGTGGGGGGTGCCCCAGGGATCAGTGTTGGGGCCTCTCCTGTTCCTTATTTATATGAATGAGATGCCCTCTAGTATTACAGGTAACTATAAAATATTTCTGCTGTGTGCAACATTGGCTGAGTTTCAAATAGTGCAGTACATGGCACAAGTTCATGGCTTGTAGGAAATAAACTAACGCTAAATCACAGTAAGACTCAGTTTTTACAGTTTCTAACACACAATTCAACAAAACCTAACGTTTTAATTCCACAGAACAGGCATATGATTAGTGAAACTGCACAGTTCAAAATTTCTAGGTGTTCAGATAGAATAGTAAGCTGTCGTGGAAAACCCACATTCAGGATCTTGTTCAAAGACCTAATAATGCCATTTTTACTATTTGTACAGTGTCAGAAGTGAGTGATCGTTCAACACGAAAATTAGCCTACTTTGCTTATTTCCATTCTCTTATGTCATATGGTATTATATTTTCGGGTAAATTTTCCCATTTTAAAAGGATATTTTTGGTTCAGAAACGTGCAGTTCGGGCAATAAGTGGTGTAAGTTCACAAACCTCTTGTCAACCCCTGTTCACGAGTCTGGGTATTTTGATATTGGCCTCTCAATATGTATATTCCTTGCTGTTATTTCTTGTTAAACAGCTTTCACTTGGTTAATACTTGGCAGAAATCAAACCTTCATTTGGATCGGACATCCTTAACTCTTGTGCAAAAAGGTGTGCAGTGTACGGCTGCATCCATTTTCAATAAGCTACCACTCAAATTCAAAAATCTTAGCAGTAATCCATGCGCTTTCAAATCAAAACTGAAGAGTTTCCTCATGGGTCGCTCCTTCTATTCTGTTGAGGAGTTCCATGAAAAAATTAAGCTGATTCTTATTGTATTGTTGATTGCGTTTACTTAAACTTATGGACTGACCTTTCTCGGGTTTCATAAACATTTATTTTACACAATGTGTAGTTTAAGATATTTCAATGTCTTCATTTAAAGTGAACACCCTGTGTATTCCAATTTAAATTGACTATTCACTTCCAATTTCACCCAAATTTATGTCCTTAATATTATATACGCTTTATTGTCTTTAGTAAATGAGACTTTCTCATGAATCTTGCCACTAAGACCAGATTCTCTCTTTTCGATCTATCAAGATAAAAGTTTTCGTCTTGTACTAATTTGCCCCATCTGTCCCTGATTAAAGCAGATAATTTATCTTAGACCTTGCAGAAGGATTCCTTTAACTCTCATGTGCACACTACATGTTTTCACTAAATATGTAACCACTACCTTTGTGTAGTGCACGCCTGATCTGTTTGTTTGGACGGATAGGGGGGTGTTGCTCTAAAATTCTCCACTGCTGTAAGTGCGCCACACATTTGTAGTTACATCAACCGCCAGTTGGTATCAGTGCGAGCCGGCCACTAGAAGACGCCTGCAGACGACGCATCCACGGCAAGGTCTCCACCGCACCACCTACCGGTGACTCGCGCCTATATATGTGCTGAGCAGCGTTGACTCAACTCTCACTATGTTCTGATTCGTTATACATGACCATGTGACCAGTGTCAATGGCGGTAAGCCTAAACTGACATACGTTTAAGAATTCATTACCGACACTGCAGCACCTGTGTCAACCTGTAGCCCGAGCACTTGCGGAAAAACTCGATAAACAACTTGGGAGAAGTCACAAACATTGGACTCGCACAGTTTAGATCCATGTCCATATCTTGAGCCGCGTATGACATACGGAAACGATTTTATCTCCTTCTGGCAAGCATTACAAGTAGTCCAGCGCCCAGGGCTTGCCAAACGGTCGTGTTGGACAAAACAGAGAGGACAAGTTGGAAACAGAACGCTGATGCTGGCGCAAAGCTTGTGCTATCTGCAAAACTTCTGCCAATGGGGGCTTTTCACAGAGTAAAGTCCTCTGATGCACTTCCTTGTTTGGTTGCTTGGTTTAAAGCCGGGAGAAGGGGCCAAACTACGAGGACATCAGTCCCTTGTTCCTAATAAAACAATGCCACAGGTGTGAGAATAAAACGGACGAAACATATAACACAAAACGGAAAACAGAAAGAAAGAAATTGCCAAAAGAATGAAGCGAAGGCAACAAACACTAAAAGGAACAAGAGAGGACAAGGAAACAATAGACTCTAGAAACAGAAGAGAGTAAAACATGAAAGCAGATTACAATGGCTGTCCAACCACAAGAATAAAAAGGGAAGGCCAGCCACTCTGCAACACATTAAAACCTCCACCCTAAAAGCACTAGGGTGGAGGACACAGAGGGACAAAGGACAAGCGGTAAAACCTACATAGAAGCATAAAACCCACTCTCACACACAAAAAACATGAAACTAAAGAAGCTGTGGAGGCATTGTCGCCCAACACCGAAGGCAGGGTGCTGGGAAGTTAAAAGTCTGCCGCAGAGCGGATAAAATTGGGCAGTCCAACAACAGGTGGACAACTGTCATTTGGGAGCCACTGCAACACTGAGGTGGGTCCTCCTCATAGAGTAGGTAACCATGCGTTAGCCACTTATGGACAATGAGGAGCTGGCGGAGGATAACTGATTCCCTGCGAGAGACCTGCATGGAAGACTTCCACACATTCATAGTCTCCTTAATGACACACAGTTTGTTATGTGTGCTGTTATGCCATTCCATATCCCAAAAACCATGCGGTGTAAGACAGAGTGCAAGTCAGCTTCGGAGATGCCTATCTCCGGAAGCGATTTCCGCGTCGCTGTTTGGCCAGCCTGTCAGGAAGTTCATTGTCAGGGATTCCGACGTGGCCTGGGGTCCACACAAACATCACAGAAGGGCGGGACTGTTCCAGGGCACAGATGGACCCCTGAATGGAAGCTACCAGAGGGTGGCGAGGGTAGCACTGGTCGATAGCTTATAGGCTGCTCATTGAGTCAGTACACATGAAAAATGACTTGCCAGGGCATCATCAGATGTGCTCAACAGAACGAGATATGGCTGCCAGCTCTGCAGTGAAAACACTGCAGCCAACTGGCAAGGAGTGCTGCTCAATATGTCCTCCATGAACATATGCGAAGCCTACGTGACCAACAGCCATTGAGCCGCCAGTGTAAACCACTTCAGAGCCCCGGAACACGTCAAGAATCGAGAGGAAGTGACAGCGGAGATGGGCAGGGTTAACGCAGTCCTTAGGGCCATGCAAAACACGTCTAGACGAAGCTGCGGCCGAGGCATACACCATGGAGGCGTACGTGAACGGACCGCAAGTAGAGAGAAGGTCTCCAGTTCGGGGAGAAGGAACCGCACGCGAACTGCAATCGTTAGCCCCGATCTGGGCTGCCGATGCAGGAGATGGACTACTGCAGGCAGGAAAAGGAGACAGTAATTCGGATGCTCAGGGGAACTATGAATGCGTGCTGCGTAACTGGCAAGCAGTTGCACACGTCTGATCTGCAGTGTAGGGGCACATGTTCACTGAAGACTGAGTTTAGGACATAAACGCATACTCCACCTGACACTCGGTTATAGTCACTACGGCTCCTGTAATATCCCTCATAGCCGCGGAGGGCAGGGGGTCCACATTGCTTGGAACCAGGTTACATGGAGAGCAATGGAGATAGCAGGTGTGAAGCTTAACAGTTGCCCTAGCTCAGCCAGGCGGTGGAAAAAACTGCCGCAATTCCACTGGAGGATGACATCGTGAGACTGGAAAGGCATGAAACATTCAATATGGCAGTTTACGCCAGAGAGTCACCTGCTGCCACAGATTTATTGCCTGAGCAGCCTATGTCCATTGTGTCTGAGGGTCTGGCGAGATCTAGGTCCTCAGCGGACGCCAAAATCTCCACCCCATCATCAGGCGCAGAGCTTGTAGTTAGTGCTGGTGTGGGTGCCACTGCAATTTCCTTGGTCTTAGTGGTTACCTTTTTGGATTTCTCTCACTGCTCCTTGAATTCCCTGGCTGGGAGGACTTCACTGGCTCCGTCTCTGGAACTGAGGATGAGCATGAAGCCGTATGACCAGCTGCTTTTGGGCTCTTCAGCCACTGATGGGTCTTTCCCACTAGAAGAAACCTGGGAAGGGACTGAGCCAAGAGACCCCTTCCTAGTGAGAGAAGCCGAAGAAGACTTACGCTTCTCTGGCTTTGGACGGATGTCCCCAATAGTTGGGTTGGGGGAAGGGGGGAAGTTGCTCCTGAATTAGGTGGTGCAGTAGCAACAGGGAGGGAAATGCGCCCCCACAGGTGTAGTCTTCCAGCTCTGAGAGGTGCCCTGGGTTAGCGGAGCTAATGGTGGCAGAACTGTTGTAGAGATGGCGTAAGACTATGTCATACGCACAGGATGCACATGTTAAATTTTTCTCTTAGCCTCAGTGTAGGTCAGTGCATCCAGGGTCTGGTACTCCATGATTTTCCTTTCTTTCTGGAGAATCCTGCAGTCAGGTGAGCAAGGGGAATGGTGCTCTCCACAGTTGACACAGATGGGAGGCGGGGCACATGGTGTATTGGGATGTGATGGGCATCCGCAATCTCGGCATGTGATGCTGGAAGTACAGAGGGAAGACATAGAGCCGAACTTCCAGTACGAAATGGACACCTCGCCGCTCTAAATTGGTGCGCAGCTCATCATCGGACTGCAAAAGAAGGTCTCTGTGAAATAGGATACCCTGTACCATATTTCAGCTCTTATGGGGCATGATGGTTACAAAAACAGTGCCCAGCTTGTCACAAGCGAGTAACTCCCGTGACTGGGCAGAGGATGCTGTTTTGATCAAGACTGATCCAGATCTCATTTTGGACAAGCCCTCCACCTCCCCGAACTTGTCCTCTAAGTGCTCAAGAAAAAACTGAGGGCTCATCGTCATGAAAGATTCACCATCAGCTCTCGAACATACAAGGTAATGGGGCGAATAAGATCCGCTGCCATCTTTAGCCTGACGTTCCTCCCATGGTGTGGCCATGGTGTGACTGATTTGGGGTCGTACTTCTGTGCGTTGAATTGAGCTCTTGATCGCTTACAGACTGCTGGTATTTCACCAGCAGCAAGCGATGATGGACTATGCTTCATCGTCTGTCATCCGCCCTGATGCCACCCATTCCGACCAGGGGCCCTACCCATGGGCGCCACCCAGCTGCAGCAAAGGCCACCTGGCAGGATGGCCATTGCCAGGAGTCCCGATGCACCAGGAGGATGGGCATCTACCCGTTGGCATACGTGGGGAGTTAACGGTGAAGGCATCAGCAGAGTGATCCCTGTGTAGTCAGGGGGCTACAACCAACAGGGTACACGGTGGCCCCACCAGAACGGATATAAGGTGCAAAGAAGTCCACGGTCATCGTCAACGCAGAAATCAACACTGAGTAGTGCATGGTGGAAAATGCACCCAGAAGGTGTCGCCCCCAAGAGATGGAGAATGGGCAGGACTGCAATGCGATGACGAGAAAGAGGGCTAAAGATCTCAATGCAGAATGGACACGATGCACCTTGTAAAGCGCCCTTCCCCAACTGGCTCGCAGTTCGAGAAAATTTTGAACAATGGAGGTCAAACCTTACAGAGGACCATCACATAAAGAGCAAAACATGTGTTTCCTTTTAATCGCCTCGTAGGACAGGCAGGAATACCTCGCGCCTATTCTAACCCCCAGACATGCTGGGGGGGCACTTCCTTGTCTGCAGCCAAACAGAAAATTGCGTAGTGCATTGTACAGTTTGCATAAGAGTCATTATGGGCATCAGTAACAAAGAGACACAGTTAAGGCTGTGAAGTTTGACTGTGCAGTCCTGTATGACTGGTCTGGTTTCTTGTCGCATCTGTAGAATGCAACTCATGCCGCTACAACATGTTTGTCTGCGATGGTAATGTGACAATACACTGCACATGTAACTAAAGGTAAGAGCTAACAGTTCTTGTAAAGGGCTACTTGACACAGTAACTGATATGCCTTTGGTGGAATCCATGAGAGGAATAAGGCTTTGCACAAATTAGGCTGCCACACGAAAGCCAAGAAATGCTGTCCGTGTCTTTCTTCGTAAGCTTTGCAACCCTCGCCTGAATCAACGTACGGACGAAAAGTGGGTGGATAGACTGGAGAAACGGTATTCTCTCTGATAATGGAAGCTGCCAAAGAGCTCAATGCCGAAGTAAGTTGTTCAGTCTTTAATGACTAAACCTGATGAAACAGCACTGAAACACTGCACACGCGGAAACAGTTCAAAACTTGGCGCCAATCGTGTAGTAACCAAGTAATATACGAAACCGGTCTAAGTAACACGAATATGGCTTTATTTATAAACCTCAGAACAGTAACACAAATAAGCCTCTCGTGACTCCACATGTTTCAAGAGCAAAGAACAATACAGAAGGTGTAATGTAAGTGATACACAGAACAGCTGACAGAGACAGTACCTACTAAACAAACATACTGGGAGGGAGTCAGCACTGGTCCGCGCATCTCTAGGTGCAAGTTGCCGGTAGACAGTGCAGTGCAGTGGAGACCGTGCAACGTGAACACTTCCTACAGGCGGAGGCTGCTTCCAGTGGCTTGCCCACACTGATATAGGTGGCAGTACAAACGTGCAGCGACACGACACTTGGCGTACTCACACCGACACACAATAGTAGCAGGACACAGCATCCACCCTACACGAAAGGTCCGGAAATATGCGCCTGAGACCGCTGACGAATCATGTAAGTCTCAGGTGTATGCCATCTTCTTAGCTCCAAATAATGAATCAGTTTGTACCCCAATCTAAAGTTACAATTGACGGCCTCACAACACAGGAGTGCACACAGAATGGTGTCATTAATGCAGCACTTAGGCAACGCTACTGAACACTTAAAATAATAATAATAATAATAATAATAATAATAATAATAATAATAAGCTGTGTGATTCACTGAGCAGTACTGCACTACTCAGACTAAGTATGTGACACACACACACACACACACACACACACACACACACACACACAACACAACACACACACACACAGTGTAAATTATACATTACTCACTGTAAAGGAACTGTAGGAAATATATTTCTGATGGCTGTTGTCAGCGCTTTTATCATGGAGTCAACATCATGGCTGGCTGAATCATCAGCAGTCAAAAAGGAGTACTGCTTATCACCAACAGTGAGGCACAACTGCAAAAATAATCACAGTGTTACTAAGTCAAGATTCACTGTCTGCTATAAGGAAATTTCATCATGCTGTAAGGAGGGGAAGAACATCAGAAGTATTGTTGCATGGTACACACAAGAAATAACTATAATTACACAACAAGGTTACAGTTTCCATTACAAATCTGTTTCACACTTTTTCATACAAAATTCATTCTCAGACTAAAGCCTCAACTGGTAAACTGCCTGCATTGGATGCATTGTACCACTATATGTTTGCAATCACCTGAAAATCTAATTTGAAGTCAAAAAATTGCGTAATTTACTATTCAGAAGAACAGTGTTCAATGATCATGTGCTGAATATCATATAACAAAATTCAACATTTATTACAAACAGAATGATGCAATATGATAAGTTATAGGAACTGAAAAGAGAAACAATAGTTACACTGTTATTTTAAACTGCAGAATACATAAATAAAACAAAGTACATACCTGATTTGATTTCTTGCTTTCAACAGCTTGTATTTCTAGGTAATGGAAGTGTGATTCAATCTGTTAAAAAGAAAAGCAATGAATTAAAACTTGTTAAGTACATGGAATATAGATTTTTTAACTCCTTCCTTGCGTTTATGCCTTTCTTTTTAGTTGCACATAAGATGCTATCAGTGGAAAAAGAGAAGATGGGACAATGAAGTGGAAAGGGAAAAGGAAAATACATTAGCTTATCATTATTTTAACAACAGGTTATTATTTTATGGTTTATTTTGAGTATGGCAAGAACAGTAGGTGACAACTGATTACTGCACTTGTATTCAGTAAACATGAACAATGGTAATAAAGGTGGATGAAATACACACAGAATTTGACATATGCTACGAATGTCTGCAGTTATAGAGTGCTTAAGAGTCATAGTCTATCTTCTCTGTCTCTGTCCTTGTCCTCACATATCTAACTATTTGAATATCACAATTACGGAAAGACTTGCTGATACAATTGTTTTATTCCACAACCAGTTTTGGTCCACAGACCACCATCAGGTTGTTGCTGTTGTTGCTGCTGCTACTGTGGTCATCATTCCAAAGACTGGTTTGCTGCAGCTAACCAAGCTACTATATGCCGTCCACGTCTCTTCATCTCCGAGAAACTATGGCAACCTACATGCTTCTGAATCTGCTTACTGCATTCTACGATTTTCATCTTTCACCACATTGTTTGAGGGCAAAAAAGGAATCCTTGATAGTCAGTACAAAGGGATGGTGACGGTAACACCAATCGACAGCTTGTGAACAGCTCAAGGAGTCGCTATTAATGAGGAAGGGCTCAACGGTGCAGGAACAGATATGCTCAAGAGCTACCAACTTTGCAGTGAAGAGACGGGAGCCTTCCGGCAAGGAGCAGAGTTCATTACTTCACACATCAATGCAAGAAAAGACAGTGTGTCCAGCAACCATCAAGCCATCAGTATAAATTACTTCTGAATCCCAAAATGCGCTGGGAATGGAATAGAGAGCCGAGCTCTTCGGACCTTGTGATAGGTCAAGACAGAGCTGTCGACAAGTGATGCACCATACAGTTGTATGTGAACAGGCCCAGGAAAGAGGTGACGACGGGAGAGCTGGAGTAAAAAATGGGACTGGATGCGAACGGCAATGGTAAACTCAGGCTTCGGCTGCCGTTATAGGAAGCAGATCAGCTGGAAAGAAGAGATGGAAGTTTGGATGCGTAATGCATAAGTGACTCAACAGTGCTTTGAGCAGAACCTACAATGGTAGAAGCCCTGCCTCAGCTAGGAGCCTGATCACGAGGACAGTCCGAAAAGCGCTAGTTGCCAGGTGTGCCCCACAATGGTGTATCAGGTACAGCTCCGGTAACAAAGAAGGTGACGCTGAGCTGTATGTAAGACTCTCATTATCTAGATGGGGCTGGACCAATACTTTGCAGATCCATAACAAAATACATCTGTCCACACCCCAAATCGTACTACTGAGGCACCAAAGAGCATTGAGATGTGACCAACAAGTCTGCTTTAGTTGACGAAGATGGGGGCCCATATCAACTGGGCATCAAAGACAAATCCTAAAAAACGATGAGAGTCCACCACATTGAGAGGCTGTCCATCAAGGTACAAATCCGCATGGGGTCGCACTGTATGGGGCCAACAGAAATATGTAACGCAGGTCTTAGGCAACTGGAAGCCATGAGCAAGAGCCCATGACTGCATGCACTCTATATATTGCTCCCTGCACACCGCATTCAGCAATACCCACAGTGGACAAACAAAAATAAATGCAAAAGTCATCAACATAGAAAGAGTATGGTGGTGGTGGGGGAGGGGGGGACCCAAAACACGAAGAGAGACACTCAAAAACAGAACCCAATGGAACCCCATTCTCCTGCGGATGTGGGTGCAAGTACCAACTTGTGCCTGAAAAATGTGACATGAAAGAAAATTCTTGATAAAAACCGAGAGGGGGCCAAAGAGGCCTCACTCATGTAAGGTGGCAAAGGATGTGGTGGCGCAATGTGGCATCATAAGCTACACGCAGACCAAGAAGGGTTCAACAATGTGTTAACACTGGGAAAAATTCATTCAGATAGCAGACTTCAGGAGGATCAGGAGATTAGTGTTTAATGTCCCACGGTTAATGAGGTCATTATAGATGAAGTGAAAGTTTGGATTAGGGAATGATAGGCAAGGAAATCAGCCATGCCCTTTCAAAGGAACCATTCCAGCATTTGCCTGAAGCAACTTAGAGAAATCATGGAAAACCTAAATCCAGATTGCTGGATGCAGGTTTGAACCATCGAGCTCCCCAACATGAGTCCAGGGTGTTAACCACTGCGCTATCTCACTTGGTAGCACACTCCATGTGGACTAAACTCTGTCATCAAACGGCCTTGTTGGCAAAACCATCTGCATTGAAGCCAGAAGGTCCCGGGGTTCAAGGATCCAATACAGCTTTCAACTCACCATATGTTCCAAGTAACTTGCATAGTACACTGATTAAATTGATCGGGTGATAGCTGTCTGTCTGTAGAGGCCGTTTAACCTATTTCGAAACTGGAATGATGACACTTTCTTGCCACTGGCAAGAGAATTCCCTCTTGCTCCAGAGACGCCTGAAAAGGGCAAGCATTTGGTTGTGCACCCAGGCTTGTCCAGGAGCCATGTTGGTGCAGAGAGCAAGGTCCCTGGCGACTTCCCACTTGCTAAACAGGACATTATAAGACTCCAGGTGATGGGGAACGAGAGATAAAAGGAGTCATTTCAGATGGTGTTTGAGAAAACAGAACACAGGCAGACAGTGGACGAATGCTGAGGCCTGCTAGAAATGTCGAGCAAAATGTTCAGTGCTAGAGCCTGGGCTGATGAGGATAACCTCACTCTGGGAAATTCTCAGGACACCAATAGGACAGCAACCAAAAATGTGCCTTATCTTTACCCCACCTGCAAAGACGGAGTATGCAGCCCTATGGCAGCAACGTACCATTCCCAAAAAATCTGTTTCTGGCATTTAATTAGATAACTGGTCTGAGCATAAAGCTGCTTAGAGTCCAGGAGGTGATCTGAGGTGGATGCCGCTTGTAGCGTTGGAAGGCTCAGCGGCGGTCTTTAACAGTTGCAGCAATTTAGAGGTTTCATGAAGGGACAGTCTTCTGTCGGGGAAAATACTTAGGAATAAGTAATCACTAAAGCAGTTGGCGAAAGATACCGTCGGTCAAACTCTATACGGACTCATCAATGCCATTGTGTGGTGGAACAGTTGGGTTGGTAGACAAGGAAAAAGGCATCCCCATCCACATTAGTAAAGTCCCACGTGGAAGGGCATCCAGGCTTCAGAAAAAAGACAAGACAATCGGAAAAGGATTGTTGTCATACAAATCGTCATGAACTACCCATTGAATGGTGGGGAGAATTCCAGGGCAACAGAGGGAAAGAGAGCAATGGTCAAGGAAGTGCCATGTGCCACACTAATGTGTATGGAGCTCCAGTGTTGAGGAGGCAGAGATGAAGCCTTACCAGCAGGCCTTCAACAATCCTGCCCCAGTACGCCGACACAGTATCACCCCAAAGAAGGTTATGGGCATTAAAATCCCCAACGAGAAGGGAGGGAGAAGGAGTTCGTCGATAGAGGGAAGAAGAGTAGGAAGAGAAGGAGGCCAGCCTGGAGGGAGCTAAAGACTACATATTGTTACTGCAGCATCTAAGAACATGTGAAATGCCACTGCTTCCAGAACAGTTCGAAGGGGAACCCAATAATTAACAATGCCCATAAAGACCGAAGGACAGACACCACCAGAGGATCACAAAGGACCAACACGGTTCCGGGAGGAAGTTTGGAAACCATAAGAGTCGGTACCTCCCCCCATGAACCATGGACCTTGCCGTTGGTGGGGAGGCTTGCGTGCCTCAGTGATACAAATAGCTGTACCGTAGGTTCAACCACAACGGAGGGGTATCTGTTGAGAGGCCAGACAAACGTGTGGTTCCTGAAGAGGGGCAGCATCCTTTACAGTAGTTGCAGGGGCAACAGTCTGGATGATTGACTGATCTGGCCTTGTAACAATAACCAAAACGGCCTTGCTGTGCTGGTACTGCAGCATGCAGCTTTACTGTATGATTAAATGGGTAAAATATTCCGGAGGTAAAATAGTCCCCCATTCGGATCTCCGGGCGGGGACTACTCGAGGATGTTGTTATCAGGAGAAAGAAAACTGGCGTTCTACGGATCGGAGTGTGGAATGTCAGATCCCTTAATCGGACAGGTATGTTAGAAAATCTAAAAAGGGAAATGGACAGGTTAAAGTTAGATATAGTGGGAATTAGTGAAGTTCGGTGGCAGGAGGAACAAGACTTCTGGTCAGGTGACTACAGGGTTATAAACACGAAATCAAATAGGGGTAATGCAGGAGTAGGTTTAATAATGAATAGGAAAATAGGAACGCGGGTAAGCTACTACAAACAACATAGTGAACGCATTATTGTGGCCAAGATAGATACGAAGCCCACGCCTACTACAGTAGTACAAGTTTATGTGCCAACTAGCTCTGCAGATGACGAAGAAATTGAAGAAATGTATGATCAAATAAAAGAAATTATTCAGATAGTGAAGGGAGAGGAGAATTTAATAGTCATGGGTGACTGGAATTCGGTAGTGGGAAAAGGGAGAGAAGGAAACAGAGTAGGTGACTATGGACTGGGACAAAGAAATGAAAGAGGAAGCCACCTGGTAGAATTTTGCACAGAGCACATCATAATCATAGGTAACACTTGGTTCAAGAATCATAAAAGAAGGCTGTATACATGGAAGAAGCCTGGAGATACTGACAAGTTTCAGATAGATTATATAATGGTAAGAGAGAGATTTAGGAACCAGGTTTTAAATTGTAAGACATTTCCAGGGGCAGATGTGGACTCCGACCACAATCTATTAGTTATGAACTGTAGATTAAAACTGAAGAAACTGCAAAAAGGTGGAAATTTAAGGAGATGGGACCTGGATAAACTGAAAGAACCAGAGGTTGTACAGAGTTTCACGGAGAGCATAAGGGAGCAATTGACAGGAATGGGGTAAAGAAATACAGTAGAAGAAGAATGAGTAGCTTTGAGGGATTAAGTAGGTAAAGAGACAAGGGCTAGTAGAAATCCTTGGGTAACAGAAGAAATATTGAAATTAATTGATGAAAGGAGAAAATATAAAAATGCAGTAAATGAAGCAGGCAAAAAGGAATACAAACGTCTCAAAAATGAGATCAACAGGAAGTGCAAAATGGCTAAGCAGGGACGGCTAGAGGACAAATGTAAGGATGTAGAGGCTCATCTCACTAGGGGTAAGATACAGGGTGTTTCAAAAATGACCAGTATATTTGAAACGGCAATAAAAACTAAATGAGCAGCGATAGAAATACACCGTTTGTTGCAAATATGCTTGGGACAACAGTACATTTTCAGGCGGACAAACTTTCGAAATTACAGTAGTTACAATTTTCAACTACAGATGGCGCTGCAAGTGATGTGAAAGATATAGAAGACAATGCAGTCTGTGGGTGCGCCATTCTGTACGTCGTCTTTCTGCTGTAAGCGTGTGCTGTTCACAACGTGCAAGTGTGTTGTGGACAACATGGTTTATTCCTTAGAATAAAGGATTTTTCTGGTGTTGGAATTCGACCGCCTAGAACACAGTGTTGTTGCAACAAGATGAAGTTTCCAACAGACGTTTAATGTAACCAAAGGACCGAAAAGCGATACAATAAAGGATGTGTTTGTAAAATTTCAACGGACTGGGGACGTGACGGATGAACGTGCTGGAAAGGTAGGGCGACCGCGTACGGCAACCACAGAAAGCAACGCGCAGCTAGTGCAGCAGGTGATCCAACAGCGGCCTCGGGTTTCCGTTCGCCGTGTTGCAGCTGCGGCCCGAATGACGCCAACGTCCACGTATCGTCTTATGCGCCAGAGTTTACACCTCTATCCAAACAAAATTCAAACGCGGCAACCCCTCAGCGCCGCTACCATTGCTGCACGAGAGACATTCGCTACCGATATAGTGCACAGGATTGATGACAGCGATATGCATGTGGGCAGCATTTGGATTATTGACGAAGCTTATTTTTACCTGGACGGCTTTGTCAATAAACAGAACTGGCGCATATGGGGAACCGAAAAGCCCCATGTTGCAGTCCCATCGTCACTGCATCCTCAAAAAGTACTGGTCTGGGCCGCCATTTCTTCCAAAGGAATCATTGTCCCATTTTTCAGATCCGAAACGGTTACTGCATCACGCTATCTGGACGTTCTTCGTGAATTTGTGGCGGTACAAACTGCCTTAGACACACTGCGAACACCTCGTGGTTTATGCAAGATGGTGCCCGGCCACATCGCACGGCCGACGTCTTTAATTTCCTGAATGAATATTTCGATGATCGTGTGATTGCTTTGGGCTATCCGAAACATACAGGAGGCGGCGTGGCCTCCCTATTCGCCAGACATGAACCCCTGTGACTTCTTTCTGTGGGGACACTTGAAAGACCAGGTGTACCGCCAGAATCCAGAAACAATTGAAGAGCTGAAGCAGTACATCTCACCTGCATGTGAAGCCATTCCGCCAGACCCGTTGTCAAAGGTTTCGGGTAATTTCATTCAGAGACTATGCCATATTATTGCTACGCATGGTGGATATGTGGAAAATATCGTACTATAGAGTTTCCCAGACCGCAGGGCCATCTGTTGTTGACAATTGTAACTACTGTAATTTCCAAAGTTTGTGTGCCTGAAAATGTACTGTTGTCCCAAGCATATTGCAACACACAGTGTATTTCTATCGCTGCTCGTTTAGTTTGTATTGCCGTTTCAAATATACCGGTCATTTTTGAAACACCCCGTAGATACTGCCTACAGGAAAATTAAAGAGACCTTTGGAGATAAGAGACCCACTTGTATGAACATCAAGAGCTCAGATGGAAACCCAGTTCTAAGCAAAGAAGGGAAAGCAGAAAGGTGGAAGGAGTATATAGAGGGTCTATACAAGGGCGATGTACTTGAGGACAATATTATGGAAATGGAAGAAGATGTAGATGAAGATGAAATGGGAGATACGATACTGCGTGAAGAGTTTGACAGAGCACTGAAAGACCCGAGTCGAAACAAGGCCCCCGGAGTAGACAACATTCCATTAGAGCTACTGACGGCCTTGGGAGAACCAGTCCTGACAAAACTGTACCATCTGCTGAGCAATATGTATGAGACAGGCGAAATACCCTCAGACTTCAAGAAGAATATAATAATACCAATCCCCAAAGAAAGCAGGTGTTGACAGATGTGAAAATTACCGAACTATCAGTTTAATAAGTCACAGTTGCAAAATACTAACGCGAATTCTTTACAGACGAATGGAAAAACTTGTAGAATCCGACCTCGGGGAAGATCAGTTTGGATTCCGTAGAAATGTTGAAACACGTGAGGCAATACTGACCCTACGACTTATCTTAGATGCTAGATTAAGGAAGGGCAAACCTACGTTTCTAGCATTTGTCGACTTAGAGAAAGCTTTTGACAATGTTGACTGGAATACTCTCTTTCAAATTCTGAAGGAGGCAGGGGTAAAATACAGGGACCGAAAGGCTATTTACAATTTGTACAGAAACCAGATGGCAGTTATGAGAGTCGAGGGGCACGAAAGGGAGTAGGTATTAAAATCCATGGAGAAGAAATAAAAACTTTGAGGTTCGCCGATGACATTGTAATTCTGTCAGAGACAGCAAAGGACTTGGAAGAGCAGTTGAACGGAATGGATAGTGTCTTGAAAGGAGGATATAAGATGAACATCAACAAAAGCAAAACGAGGATAATGGAATGTAGTCGAATTAAGTCGGGTGATGTTGAGGGAATTAGATTAGGAAATGAGACACTTGAAGTAGTAAAGGAGTTTTGCTATTTGGGGAGCAAAATAACTGATGACGGTCGAAGTAGAGAGGATATAAAATGTAGACTGGCAATGGCAAGGAAAGCGTTTCTGAAGAAGAGAAATTTGTTAACATCGAGCATAGATTTAAGTGTCAGGAAGTCGTTTCTGAAAGTATTTGTATAGAGTATAGCCATGTATGGAAGTGAAACATGGACGATAACTAGGTTGGACAAGAAGAGAATATAAGTTTTCGAAATGTGGTGCTACAGAAGAATGCTGAAGATTAGATGGGTAGATCACATAACTAATGAGGAGGTATTGAATAGAATAGGGGAGAATAGAAGTTTGTGGCACAACTTGACCAGAAGAAGGGATCGGTTGGTAGGACATGTTCTGAAGCATCAATGGATCACCAATTTAGTATTGGAGGGCAGCGTGGAGGGTAAAAATCGTAGAGGGAGACCAAGAGATGAATACACTAAGCAGATTCAGAAGGATGTAGGTTGCAGTGGGTACTGGGAGATGAAGAGGCTTGCACAGGATAGAGATTAGCATGGAGAGCTGCATCAAACCAGTCTCAGGACTGAAGACAACAAAAACAACAAAAACAACAACAACAACAACAACAAAAGTCAGTGAACGAATATCCATGAAATGAGATTCCTGGAATACAACACAGGCTACAGAGTAGAGAGAAAGAAAAGGCTGCAGTTCTGAAAGGAGACAATAGTAACCATTACAGTTCTACTGAAAGAGAGTATTACATGAGACGGATGGATGTCAAGCTGAGTCAGTGTCCATCATCAGTAAGGAGTGAGAAGAAAGGGGCGACATCCCCTGGTATTTTGGGAGGCCCTCGTCATGAGACTTGCGCATCTGAATGTTCTTCTTCTTCTTCTCCTCCTCCTCCTCCTCTTCCTCCTGTGAAGGGCGAGGGGAGGTGTGGTCGGAAAGAGAGGAAGTCACAGCAAAATCAGGATCAGAAAGAAAATGAGCGGGCTTGAGGCCCACAGAATGCGGACCCCATGTCCAGCTCTAAGTAAGAGGCGTTTTTTTGCAAGTGGAAGCCCCATACTCGGCAGGTGCCAGAGAAGACAGTTTCTTTCTGCCACTGAGGAGAAGGAGCAGTTCCGTCAAGGGAGGGGACAGGAACCACCAGTGAGGAGGAAAGGTAAAGTGGACAAGTTAGAGGTAAAGAGGAAACAGCACTGTTTTAGAAAGAATCATTTGTGCGAAACTCAGTTTGCCCTTTTCTCACATGATTAGCTATGGGTAAGGGCAACAGGCATATCCCATATTTCTACATTTCTCGAAAGCATTGGACCCTGTGTCCCATTGCAGGCTGTTAGCACAGGTACGAGCAAACAGAGTAAGTTCACGGATATGTGGGTGGCACGAAGACTACTTAAATAATAGAAGCCAGTATCTTCTCCTCGACGGCAAGTGCTCATAAGAGACATCGGCATCATCAGGAGTGCGCAGGGAAGTGTTATACGACCATTGTTGTTCTCTATATACATTAATGATTCGGCAACCGATAGGGTGGGCAGCAATCTGTAGTTGTGTGCTGACGATGCCGTGGCAGATGGTAAAGTGTCGAAGTTGAGTCACTGCAGGATGATAGAAGACGACTTAGACAATATTTCTAGTTGGTGTCATGAATGGCAGCTAGCCCTAAATGCAGAAAAATATAAGTTAATGCGAATGAGGAGGAGGACCAAACCTGTAATGTTGAGATACAGTATTACAAGTGTGCTGTTTGACACAGTCAAGTCATTTAACCATCCAAGAGTAACGTTGCAAAGCGATATGAGACGGAACTGAGCCGTGGCGGCTGGGGTTTGAGCTATCGAACGTACCGCGTGTAATATTATCGCTGTATCGCGGAGGAAAGAGAGAAGTGGCGCCCCCTCGTGGGGGAAGCCGGCGAGGCACCTCTGACAGTGGAGTAGTGGGATTTTGGAGGGCCAGCAGAACCAGTGAGATAGGCAGTAGCGCACGGAGCGTGAAGCCGTGTCTGCCGACGCCGTGTGTGGTGGAAAGAGAAAAGTTTGCCGCGTTACCTGATTGTGTTTGGGCGTTTGCAGCGGACTTGGTGGGTAGAGGCGCCGATGCTGTCGGGAACACACTGCTTCCTTGTTTATGATGGATTTACCGTTTGCTTTTAGTGACTACACTCTCGTCTCTATGGCTCTGAGTGATGTGATGCCATTGCAAGCACAGCTGGTTTGGATATAAGCAGCATTTTGTTCTCAGTGTCCATCGTTCTAGCGATTACTGAGTGTGCTTGCCGTTGTGGTGTATTTATTGGACGGTTGACCTTACTATTAGGAGTCCACTGCGTAAGGCCTCGTTTATCCTGTGAGAACTTGTGTTCTGCATTTAAAAACTTAGTTGTTGTCAGTCACTGAATTGCTCAAATGCGTTCATACTTCTCTGTTTAAGCGTTATTGTTTTACGCCCCACTGAATGGGAAAATAATAAAGGGCCTTACTACTACTGACCTCCATGCGTGCCACTGACTTGGTTGTGTTTTTCAGCCACGTAAGTTGTGCGTTTATTGTAACGAGCCGATGTCTCTTTCTGATCGTAACATTGAGTGTTAATCTTGTAACGAACACTGTTTTAGATATTTTAATCAGTGTGTTGCAGGACATATCCTATTCGTGCCTCGCAAGGGGAGAGCGGAGGCGGTTTATTGGCCATGACGTGTTGGTAGATCCATTTCACGGGTCCAGGCCAGTCACCCAGAGACTTAGAAGTTGTATGTTGTGTTAAGTTAATACTCCTTATTTTAAGCGTAGTGCGCTCATGCTCAGGAAGTTTGTGGTTTTGCGCAGATTGTGCGGTATGTTTAGACGACTCTGAATTCACTGTGTTAAGTGGTGTCCTCTGAGGTGCTGGAAGTAGTGGATAGACAGCTGTTTTGGACACGTTGTATAGGCAAATCATTTATGTCCTTATTATGTTGGTGAGTTGCTTGCCCTTTGTGCCACAGGTGGTGCTAATTTCATTAATTTCGCCACCGGTCTTCGCAGAGGCTGTGGGAGAAATCGACCCACTGTGGCAAGTAGTTATGTGGCCGCGCTCGCCCACTGTAGCGAGCGTTGTTTACTAGCCCGACACCTTCCTGTACTTGGTGGCCGGAGTGTGTTGACTGGCTTCTTACGGCTTGCATTCTGAGAAACCGTGCCTTTGGTGTACACGTGGAAGAATTATGTTTTGCTTCCAGTACCTCGGAGTGGCTCTATGCGGGTAATGATAACGAGTTATGTTGTTGGTGTCGCAGGCCGAAAGTGGTTAATTTGCTAAACAGAAGATGTATTTGCATTTCTTTTCCATAATTCTGTAAACATGTTTAGGTGGTTTCAAGTTGTTAATTATGTGGGAAATTGCCTTGAACAGACATTTAATTAATTAGTAAACAACTGAATGCTATTTGTGATTGAAGTTTGTGTTCCTAAACATTAACGATTATTTTCAGTAGTTCACTTATGCAGTTAGGCGATTTACAAGGCCTGTTGGGTTCTTTCCTTTTAAAAGTATTATCAATGTTATTAATAAAGAAGTGTGTTGTAAAAAATAAACAGTGAATGAAGTGCCTCAAATCCCTTTGGTCCACACCTTCCGTCATTCACCATTGGGTGGTATAAACAAACAGTGAAAGCCCATTTCAGGAACGAGCATGTGAAAACTGGTAGGAAAGGCGAATGATCGATTTCGGTTTACTGGAAGAATTTTAGGAAAGAGTGGTTCACCGGGCGGATTCGCGCCGGGGACCAGGCACTCCTCCCCAATCCTGAAAGCCGTGCGTTAGACTGCACGGCTAACTGGGCAGGCATGTGATAATGAATACCACACCCGCCGATGTAATGCTTGGAAAGACATCACCGACGCGGTTTGGTGTAATGTATTAACATCACTGTCGATAGAACAAAAAAAATAAAAATGCAAGAGTACGCTTAGGAGTGCCGATGAGGGGACATATTGTTACAGCCGTATTGCCCGTCCTGTTTGTACACTATAGCAGGTCCAGTTGAACTGTTGGAATGCTATATTGTGCAGCTACTCCTCAGTGCGTTGAAATCACAATTCACCATGTCTAATCTATTCTTCCATTACGACTACGCACACGTAATTTTTTTGTTTTTTTTTATGTGAATAGTAGTTTGATTACTTTCCAGAGACGTATGATGGGAACATAAGCCACAGTACCTTTACGTTCAAGTAGCAGATTTACGTTTCTGACTATCAATTATAGGTGTATATAAGAAAAATTATTGTACGTCCACACTTGCACCGGCTGGGTGTCGTTTTCGCACTGCAAAAAATCCTCCCGCCATACGTATTTGCGATGAATAAAGGATAAAAATTATAATTTAAAAAAGACCTAGAGTCTTTTCTGTTTATCGATTTCACCATTTCCACGAAACCTTTTGGTATTTTCGATACTTGTAAAACCAGCCAACACACATTGGCGTCTTTTATATACAGGGTGGTCCATTGTTAGTGACCGGGCCACATATCTCACGAAATAAGCGTAAAACGAAAAAAACTAAAAAGAATAAAACTCTTCTAGCTTCAAGCGGGAAACCAGATGGCGCTATGGTTGGCTCGCTAAATGACGCTGCCATGGATCAAATGGATATCAACTGTGTTTTTTTGTAAATAGGAACCCCATTTTTATTACATATTCGTGTAGTACGTAAAGAAATATGAATGTTTCAGTTGGACCACTGTTTTCGCTTTGTGATATATGGCGCTGTAATAGTCACAAACATATGGCTCACAATTTTAGACGAATAGTTGGTAACAGGTACGTTTTTTAAATTAAAAAACAGAAAGTAGCTACGTTTGAACATTTTATTTCAGTTGTTCCAATGTGAGACATGTACCTTTGTTAACTTATTTCTGAGAACGCATGCTATTACAGCGCGATTACCTGTAAATACCACATTAATGTAATAAATGCAGAGAACCATCTGCCTCTAAACTTACTTGCATCTGCGTTAAAGGATGACATGGAGTTGTAACGAGGTGCGATATAATGGTAGACTAATGATGCATTCGAGAGAGAGAAGATTCTGCAGGTCAATTTTTCAACTGTTCTGTCAGGATGCAATGGTCGTGTGACATAGCGTGAGCGTTCGACTTGTATACAACCGCGTGTTCTGTGGGGTCTTCGAGCAGTGTCTACTTGCTACCATTAACAGTAAACCTCTTGGTGATCAGCGGACTTCCATCTCAGGTGTGATGAAACATAACACATTTCTCTGAACGAACGAAGATCTATGCGATGTTCTCCATTCCCCTATCGCATCTTGGGTATAAATTAAGACTTCAGGTTCATAACTAAGATGATTCTAAGTTAGCGATAGGTGTTTGTGATGCACTTCAATCCCCGTGTATACATTTGCCTGACAGATGTCCTGTTTACAGAGTTAGTGGTGCATGACGTGTAATTACACATGTCAAACGCAGCTACTATGCGTTTATCTGTTTCCTTCTAAGAGGTATTTTTTGTTAGTAACGATCATTTTATATAGGACTAATGCAGGTATATCATAATTTCTGCACCGTGATCGAATGTGAACAGTGGACGCTATACATATGTGGAAAGCTATATTGTGCACTTCACACAGAATCGATATATGGTTGGTTACCATAGTTTATCGTAGAGGAACCTGCAAGAAGGTATGTCATACGCTGGATATATATATATTCCTTACATTGGAATATTAACAATGTTACATTCAGTACAACTAATGGGTCGGAAACTGGAGCGACCTAACATTATAGCCTGGAGAACAATAGGTTTGCTCCTGAGAGCATACCCGCCCCTGACGTAGGCAACCTCCACGAACGAAATGCATAAAAAGGAACTTTGGTCCATTGCTTTCGCCCTGGTACCACCCACTCCGAACCGGAGCTCACCCTGTGGGTGCCAGCCAGCTGCAGGAAGAGCTGCCTGGCCCAGCAGTCGGTGGTGGAAGTTCCAATGCCCCAAAAAGCTGAATAACCACTCCTAGGCATACACAAGGCAGTGGCAACTCAGCTACTGGAATGTGAGCTCTGTTTTGTCAGGCGGCTCAGCCACATGGGTACACAACAGCCCTGTTTCTGGAGATGCTGGGGAGGGAGTTCTTCCTCAAATGACTCACACTACGGAAACAATTTAGAAAGAGAGGCCAAATCCCAAGGGGGGACCAGAAAAAGGTGAAAAAAGGGAAGAGTGGAAACGCGAGACAAGGCTGAAACGGACTAGCAGAACCCAGTGAATAGCTGAGTCGTCGGAAAGGGAAACAGTGTGGGAGAAAGAAGGGGGGGGGGGTGGCAGGGGGGAGGAGCTCAGATTGGAAGGAGTGGATATGGGGAAGGGAAGGCAGCCCGGGAGAGGAGAGGGGTGCAATAGCATGAGGCCCCCCTTGTGCGACACACACACACACACACACACACACACACACACACACACCTCCAGGAAAGAGCTCTGGGGAGGGGGGGGGGATATATGTAGGGGGTTGAGATGTATTCCCCTCCAGTCGATATGAACAGAACGAAAACGGATCACTTAAAAAATGAAGACACTTTGAATGCGAAAATTTTAACAGTAAATTACATAAGCATCTGTAATAAAAATCCATGAAACCATCCTCCAAAAAACCTGTCCTGCTCAAATTATACTCGGAACTGACACATGGATGAAACCCGAAGCAGAAAACTTCAAAATATTTAACCTGACAGTGAAGATATATATCGAAAAGATAGGTTAGACGGCACAGGAGAGAGAGTGTTCATCGTAATCGACAGTAATGTCGTCTCTGTCTAGGTCTGACTGCGATGAAAGCAACTGGCCCAGGTGAAATCAAGATAATCATCCGAAACAACCGAAATCCGCCGCAACAGTTGTCGAACCATTCAAGGAAACTCTTCCCGGAAGTAAGCCGATCATCCAATATTGACTGGAGGCGACCTTATCCTCCAGAGTACAGGCTGGAATATCATGGATTCATTGCAGGTGATATGGGCTGATAATCTTGTGAAGTAGTTCTATACACATTTTCCGAGAACAGTCTTGAGCGGCTTGTCCAGGAACCCATAAGCTGTGGGAGTATTTTAGACCTTGCAGTTACAAACGGGCCTTTCCATATCGAGTATTAGTATGCAGAAAGGGATTAGTGACCGTGACATAATAACGACAGTGGTTACGGTATTTAAAAATTCCGTCAAGAATGATAGGACAGCAGATACGCAGTCGTCAAATCCGACGTAGACAACGAATATAGTTCTTCTACGATGCATGTAGAGGAGTTATGGGCAAATTTCCAGTTGTAGATCGAGGACCTGGAAGGAAAAACCCACCACGATTTAATAACAAAAGACAGAAAATGCTGAGGTAAGAGAGACTGTTACACTCTAGTTTCAAATGAGAACAAAGAAATATAGACGGGACAAAAAATGTAGAAAGATCGATGTGCGCAGCATACGACTTTCACTGCCCCATGTTAGTGAAATAAGTTGCAAAGAAACCGAGAAAATTCTGATCCTGCACAAAATTCATAAACGGGTCAAAGACTTCTACTCAGTTACTCGTCGACGAGTATCGTATGACAACAGTACACTATTAAAATAAAGATGAAGTTTTAAATTTCGTGTTAACAATCATTAACGAAGGAGGATCATCGTTTAGACATACCATCGTTTGGTGGTCGCACAGATTCCCGTATGGAAGGGACAGAAACAGGTATCCCTGGGGTTGATAGTCAGCTGGAAGAAATGGAAATGATTAAATCGCTTGGCCCGGACAAAATTCCAAATCGATTTTAGAGAGTGTACTCTTCGGAATTGTTCTCTTACTCAGCATGAATTTATAGTAAATCCGTCAGACAGCGCAAAGTACCAAGTGACTGTCAAACAGTGCAAGTGGCTCCCGTAAATATTGTAAAAAGCATACAAGAATCAACTTGCGAAGCATAGACCAATATCCTTAGAGCTGACTTTCTGCAGAATTCTTGAGAATATTCTATAATTTCGAAAACCATAAATTTTCTTGTGGCGGGAAAGCAAATCAAATTTGCTCGTCCGAAACTCAGTTTGTCATTTTGTTGGACAATGTTCTACGAGCCATGGACGAAGGATAGACAGACTCCATATTCCTAATTTTCGTGCGAACGAAGGTCTGAGCATATGGTGTAGGCTCTCAGATATGTGAGTGGCTTGAAAATATCTTAAGCCGACGACGAGTGTTCATCCGAGACAGAGGTATCATAAAGCGGTTACTGCATCGATGATTTCAGCCGTAACTAGAAATATTAAAAAAGTTAGGACGATTTCTCTGTTTAGCAAAAGTGACAAAGAGCAGATTTTAGAGTACTTGACGGCTCAACACTAAAGTTTTGTCTCAAGTACAGATAGTGTTGACGATCAGTGGACGAAGTTCAAACCATCGTACAATATGCATTAGATGAGTATGTGCCAATCAAGACGTAAGAGATGGAAAAGAGCCACCATGGTACAACAACCAAGTTAGAAAACTGCTATGGAAGCATAGGGAACTTCACAGCAAACATTAACATAGCCAAAGCCTTGCAGACAAACAAAAATTACCAGAAGCAAAATATAGTGTGAGGAGGGCTATGCGAGAGGCGTTCAACGAATTCGAAAGTAAAGTTCTGTGTACTGACTCGGCAGAAAAATCCTAAGAAATTTTGGTCTTATGTCAAAGCGGTAGGTGGATCAAAACAAAATGTCCAGACACTCTGTGGCCAAAATGATAGTGTAACAGAGGATGACAGACTAAAGGCAGAAATACTAAATGTCTTTTTCCAAAGCTGTTTCACAGAGGAAGACTGCACTGTAGTTTCTTTTCTACACTGTAGCACAGATGACAAAATGGCAGATATCGAAATAGATGACAGAGGAATAGAAAAACAATTAAAATCGCTCCAAAGAGGAAGGGTCGCTGGACCTGATGGGATACCAGTTCGATTTTACACAGAGTACGCGAAGGAACTTGCCCCGCTTCTTGCAGCGGTGTACCGTAGGTCTCTAGAAAAAGTAGCGTTCCAAAGGATTGGAAAAGGGCACAGGACATCCCCGTTTTCAAGAAGGGACGTCGAACAGATGTGCAGAACTATAGACCTATATCTCTAACATCGATCAGTTTTAGAATTTTGGAACACCTATTATGTTCGAGTATAATGACTTTTCTGGAGACTAGAAATCTATTTTGTAGGAATCAGCATGGGTTTCGAAAAAGACGATCGTGTGAAACCCAGCTCGCGCTATTCGTCCGGGAGACTCAGAGGGCCATAGACACAGGTTCACAGGTAGATGTCGTGTTTCTTGACTTCCGCAAGGCGTTCGATACAGTTCCCACAGCCGTTTGATGAACAAAGTAAGAGCATATGGACTATCAGGCCAATTGCGTGATTGGATTGAAGAGTTCCTAGATAACAGAAGGCAGCACGTCATTCTCAATGGAGAGAAGTCTTCCGAAGCAAGAGTGGTTTCAGGTGTGCCACAGGGGAGTGTCGTTGGACCGTTGCTATTCACAATATACACTCCTGGAAATGGAAAAAAGAACACATTGACACCGGTGTGTCAGACCCACCATACTTGCTCCGGACACTGCGAGAGGGCTGTACAAGCAATGATCACACGCACGGCACAGCGGACACACCAGGAACCGCGGTGTTGGCCGTCGAATGGCGCTAGCTGCGCAGCATTTGTGCACCGCCGCCGTCAGTGTCAGCCAGTTTGCCATGGCATACGGAGCTCCATCGCAGTCTTTAACACTGGTAGCATGCCGCGACAGAGTGGACGTGAACCGTATGTGCAGTTGACGGACTTTGAGCGAGGGCGTATAGTGGGCATGCGGGAGGCCGGGTGGACGTACCGCCGAATTGCTCAACACGTGGGGCGTGAGGTCTCCACAGTACATCGATATTGTCGCCAGTGGTCGGCGGAAGGTGCACGTGCCCGTCGACCTGGGACCGGAACGCAGCGACGCACGGATGCACGCCAAGACCGTAGGATCCTATGCAGTGCCGTAGGGGACCGCACCGCCACTTCCCAGCAAATTAGGGACACTGTTGCTCCTGGGGTATCGGCGAGGACCATTCGCAACCGTCTCCATGAAGCTGGGCTACGGTCCCGCACACCGTTAGGCCGTCTTCCGCTCACGCCCCAACATCGTGCAGCCCGCCTCCAGTGGTGTCGCGACAGGCGTGATCTCCGGATCTGTCCCCCATTGAGCATGTTTGGGACTGGATGAAGCGTCGTCTCACGCGGTCTGCACGTCCAGCACAAACGCTGGTCCAACTGAGGCGCCAGGTGGAAATGGCATGGCAAGCCGTTCCACAGGACTACATCCAGCATCTCTACGATCGTCTCCATGGGAGAATAGCAGCCTGCATTGCTGCGAAAGGTGGATATACACTGCACTAGTGCCGACATTGTGCATGCTCTGTTGCCTGTGTCTATGTGCCTGTGGTTCTGTCAGTGTGATCATGTGATGTATCTGACCCCAGGAATGTGTCAATAAAGTTTCCCCTTCCTGGGACAATGAATTCACGGTGTTCTTATTTCAATTTCCAGGAGTGTATATAAATGACCTTGTGGATAACATCAGCAGTTCACTGAGGCTTTCTGCGGATGACAGTGTCGTATATAGAAAGGTTGTAACAACGGAAAATTTTACTGAAATGCAGGAGGATCTGCAACAAATTGACGCATGGTGCGGGGAATGGCAATTGAATCTCAATGTAGACAAGTGTAATGTGCTGCGAATACACAGAAAGAAAGATACGTTATCATTTAGCTACAATATAGGAGGTCAGCAACTGGAAGCAGTTAATTCCATAACTTATCTGAGAGTAGGCATTAGGAGTGATTTAAAATGGAAGGATCATATAAAGTTGATCGTCGTTAAAGCAAATGCCAGACTGATACTCATTCGAAGAATCCTAAGGAAATGCAATCCGAAAACAAAGGAAGTAGGTTACAGTACACTTGTTCGCCCACTGCTTGAATACTACTGCTCACCAGTGTGGTATCCGCACCAGATAGGGTTGGTAGGGGAGGGGGGGGGGGGAGGGAGAGAGAGAGAGAGAGAGAGAGAGAGAGAGAGAGAGAGAGAGAGAGAGAGAGAGAGAGAGAGCAGCGAGCTTCGTTACAGGATCATATAGTAATCGCGAAAGCGTCACGGAGATGACAAACTCCAGTGGAATACTCTGCAGGAGAGACGCTCAGTAGCTCGGTACGGGCTTTTGTTGATGTTCCGAGAACATACCTTCACCGAGGAGTCAAGCAGTATATTTCTCCCTCCTACGTGTATCTCGTGAAGAGACCATGAGGATAAAATCAAAGAGATTAGAGCCCACACAGAGGCATACCGACAATCTTTTGTTCCACGACCAATACGAGACTGGAATAGAAGGGAGAGCCGATAGAGGTACTCAAAGTACCCTCCGCCACACACCGTCAAGTGGCTTGTGGAGTATGGATGTAGATGGATCGTCAGAAGTGATACAGGGAAGTGCGATAGGACCACTCTGGTCCTCTATACACAGACACGATCTGACTGACAATGTGAGCAGCAACCTGCGATGGTTTGCTGATGACGCTACAGTGTGCAAAACACTTCCGTCGTGGAGGATAGAGGATTGCTTGGGCAGAATTTCTATTTCGTATCATGAATGGCACTTTGCTGTAAATGTAGGAAAGTTGATATAGATGAATAGGAAAAACAATCACACTTTGTTTGAATACAGTATTCGCAGTATGCTGCTTGGGGGCAGTCACAACAACTAAATACTCTATGTGATCAAGAGTATCCGAACACCTGGTTGAAAATTGCGTAAAAGTCCGTGGCGCCCTCCATCGGTAATGCTGACATTCAATATAGTGTTGGCCCACCCTTAGCCTTGATGATAGCTTCCACTCTCGCAGGCGTACGTTCAATCAAGTGCTGGAAGGTTTCTTGGGGAATGGCAGCTCATTCGTTACGGAGTGTTGCACTGAGGAAAGGTATCGAAGTCGCCTGGCACGAAGTCGGCTTTCCAAAACGTTCCAAGGGTGTTCGATAGAATTCAGAACGACTCTGTGCAAGACAGTCCATTACAGGGATGTTATTGCAACCACAGGCCGTGCATTATGAACATGTGCCCGATCGTGTTGAAAGATGCAATCGCCATTCCGAAATTACTCTTCAACAGTGAGAAGCACACCATAACACCCCTCGCCTCCTAATTTTACTGTTGCCACAACACACGCTGGCAGATGACGTTCACCATCGGATCGCCACATTTGCGTACCGTGACTCGTCACTCCACACAACGTTCTTCCACTGTTTACGCTTCTTAAACCAAGCGAGGCGTCGTTTGGCATTTACTGGCTTGATGTGTGGCTTATGAGCACCCGGTCGACCATGAAATGCAAGTTCTGTCACCTTCCGCCTAACTGTCATAGTAGTTCTGGATCATGATGCAGTTTGGAATTCCTGTGCAATGATCTGGATAGATGTTTGCCCATTACACATTACAATCCTCTTCAACTGTCGGTGGTCTCTGTCAGTCAACAGATGACGTCGGCCTGTACACTTTTGTACTGCATATGTCCCTTTCACGTTTCCACTTAACTATCACATCGGAAACAGTGGACCTAGCTATGTTTAGGACTGTGGAGATCGCGCGTGCAGACGTACGACACAAGGGACACCCAATCACCTCACCAGTTTGTAAGTCCGTAAGTTCCGCGGAGCTCCCCATTCTGCTCTCTCACGATGTCAGTTGACTACTGAGGTCGCTGATACGGATTACCAGGCAGTAGGTGGCAGCAAAATGCACCTAATATGAAAAACGTATGTTTTTCGGGGTGTCCAGTGTATCTACATGTAACGTTGTAAAGCGATGTGATATTGAGCGAGCACATAAGTGCTCGGTAGTAGGAAAGGCAAATGGTTGACTTTGGTTTATTGGGAGAATTCTAGAAAAATGTTGCTTATCTGTAAAGAAGATCGTGTGCACAATACTAGTGCAATCTATTCTCGAGTCCTACTTGAGTTGGTTTGTTTGTTTAAAAGAGGGGGGAGGAACCAAACTGCTACGTCATAGGTCCCTCGTTCCGATTAAAATAATTCCACAAGGGTAAAAGTAAAATAATTGAGACATACGAAACACAGCTGGAAGAAAGGAGAATACCAAAAGAATGACAGAAGGTCAACAAACACTAAAATGGACAAAATCGGACAAGAGAACCACAGATAGGCTCAAGAAACATGTAGAAGAGATCAAAACAAGAGAGCAGATTATCATGGCTGGCTGACCATGAGAATAAAAAGGAGAATCCAGCCAGCCACTCAGCAACACATTGAAACCTACAGCCAAAAAGCACTAGGGTGGATGATACAAGAGGGACAAAGGACATGCGCTGAAACTTAGATCAAATTATAAACCCCACCCTCACTTATAAAACGTAAAACTAAAGCTGCTGTTGAGGCGCTGTCGCCCAACGCCGAAGGCAGTGTGCAGGGTGCTGGGAAAGTTAAAAGTCCGCCGCAGAGCGGCTGAAAGTCGGCAGTCCAGTAAGAGGTGACGACAGTCATTTGTGAGCCACAGCGACAACGAGGTGGGTCCTCGCGACGGGGGAGGTAGCCATGCGTTAGCCACGTATGGCCATTGTGGAGCCGACAAGAGACTACTGATCCCCTGCGAGAGACAACTGATCCCCTGCGAGAGGACCGCATGGAACACTTCCACACATTCATTGTCTCCTTAATGACACACAGTTTGTTGTGCGTACTGTCATGCCATAGCTATCTCCCAAAGCCGAAAAACCCTGCGGTGTGAGACATGAACATACATAAAGCCTACGTGACCATCAGCCATCGAGCCGTTGGTGTAAATCACTTCATGGCCCCAGTACATGTCGAGAATCGAGACGAAGTGATGGCAGGGAGCCACAGGGCCATACGAAAGGTCCGGAAGTATCTGCGGCCTAGGTGTACACCATGGAGGCGTACTTTGAATGGACCTCGAGGATAGGTGATAATGGGAAGGACTCCAATTCAGACAGAAAGGACCGGACACAAACCGCAATCCTATGCCCTGACCTGGGCTGCCAATGCGGGAGATAAGCCGCCAGGTTGGGAAAATGATATGGTAATTCGGATGCACAGGAGAACTTACGAACGTGTGCAACGTAACTGCCGAGAAGTTGTACACGCCTAACCTTCAATGGAGGGACTCCAGCTTCCACCAGGACACTGGTCACCGGACTCGTACTAAAAGCTCCCGTCGCTAGGTGAACCCCGCAGTGGTGCATAGGGTCGAGTAAATGCAACGCTGAGGGCGCCGTCGAACAGCAAATCAAACTCCCATAGTCAAGGTGGGATTGAACAAGGGCTCTGTAGAGCTGCAGCAGCGTAGAGCCTGAGTTGGTGTTGCTCAGGCAGCAGAGGGTAGTGAGGTGCTGTCAGAGCTTCCACTTAAGCTGACATAGGTGAGGTAGCCAAGTCAATCGGGCGTCGAAAACTAGTCCCAAGAATCGATATGTCTCCATTACAGTGAGTGGATCGTCATTAAGGTAAAGTTCTGGTTCTGGATAAAAGGTGCAACGCTGACAGAAATGCATGACACACGACTTCACGGCTGAAAACGGGAAGCATTGGGCTAGAGCCCATAACTGCGCCTTGCGAATGGCTCCCTGTAAGCGCAACTTTTACGAACACCAGTAATGGAGGAGCAGAAGCAATCTGCAAAAAGAGAAGGTGAGACCGACGGCCCTACAGCTGCTGCTAGACCGTTAATAGCCACTAAAAATAGAGACACACTCAATATGGAGCCCTGCGGAACGCAATTCTACTGAAAACGGGGGAACTATGGGAGGCACCGACATGGACACTGGAAGTATGGAGTGACAGGACGTTTAGGATAAAAATCGGGAGCGGGCCCCAGAGACCCCACTCATACAATGTGGCAAGGATATGATGTCGCCAGGTAGTATCATATGCTTACTTAAGTTAAAAAAGATGGAAACCAGATGTTGGCATCTGGAAAAGGCTGTTCAGATGGCAGTCTCGAGGGACACAATATCATCAGTGGTAGAGCCACCCCGGCGAAAGCCGCCCTGACATGGAGCTAGTAGGCAAGTGACTTCAGAACCCAACCCAAACACTGACACACCACACATTCCAGCAGCTTACAAAGAAAACTGGTGAGACTAATGGGCCAGTAGCTATCCACATCATGCGGTTTTGACCAGGTTTGAGTACCAGAATGATGGCGCTCTCCCACCATTGCAATGGAAAGACACCATCGCACCAGATCTGGTGAAGATGAAGAGGAGATGTCGCTTGTAGTCACTAGATGTTTAATCATCTGAATGTGGATCCGATCCAGCCCATGATCTGTGTCGGGGCAATGTGCAAGGGCGCTGAGGAACTCCCACTCTGTAAATGGGACATTATAGGGTTCACTGTGGCGTGTAGTGAACGAGAGGACTTTCCTTTCCATCCGCTGTTTGAGGGTGTTTGAGGCTGGGGGGGGGGGGGGGGGGGGGTTGTTCTCCGACGCAGAAGCTCAAGCATAGTGCTCAGCATTTGCGTCGGTAGATAACACACTATCGATGTTAATGCCAGGGACACCTGTTTGAGTCTGGTACCAAAAAAGACGTCTGATATTCGTCCGGACTTGGGAAGATGACGAATGGCACCCAATGGTCGACACGTATCTCTCCCAACACTCCGGATTCCGTCCTTTTATAAGCTGGAGAACGCGGGCATGGAGCCGCTTAAATGCTATTACGTGGTCTAGGGAAGGTTGGTTGGTTGGTTGGTTTGTTTGTTTGTTTGTTTGTGGGATTAAAGGGACCAGACTACTATGGTCATCGGTCCCTTGTTCCATAAAAACTAAAACCACCCGAAGAGAATAAAAAAACGAACAACAGGAAAGACAGCAGACGAAACAGGACATGAAATACTCTGACAGAGACCAGACAAAGCAAATTAAAACACACAGTGTGACGGTGGTTGGCCTATAGTAGAGAAAAAGAGGAAAAGCCAACCACCAAGAACACTTTAAAAACTCAGTTTAAAATCAGAGGCTAAAAGCCATAATCAACACAAAAAAAACCACACTCAGATTAAAGGATAAAAACCTCCTGCCCGAATACAACACAAAACCAAGTCCACCATGGCAGAGTCATCTGATAAAAGAGCAGAGGCATTGAAAAGTCTGCCTGAGCACGGTTAAAAGGGCGCACTCCGACAGAATATGGACCACCGTCAAGGACGCCCCACAACGACAAAGAGGGAGATCCTCACGACAAGGGTAAATAACTGTGCGTGAGTCGGGTGTGGCCAATGCGGAGCCGACAAAGGACGACTGAGTCCCTGCGGTTGGCTCGCATGGATGACCGCCAAACAGTCGTCGTGTCCTTGACGGCACGGAGTTTGTTAGGGGTGGTCAGACCGCGCCATTCAGCATCCCAAAACGAGAGAACTTTGCGGCGTAAGACTGCAAGCAAATCAGCCACCAGGAGGCCAATCTCCAGAGATGGCGCACTGGTGGCCTCTTTCGCCAGGCGGTCAACAGTTTCATTGCCGGGTATACCAACATGGCCTGGGGTCCAAACAAAGACCTGCAGCTACGAGCGAGAGTATGCAGGGACTCCTGGATAGCCATCACCAGACGAGAACGAGGGAAACAGTGGTCGAGAGCTCGTAAACCGCTCAGGGAATCGCTACAGATAACGAAGGACTCACCTGAGCAGGAGCGGATATACTCTAGGGCACGAAAGATGGCGACCAGCTCAGCAGTGTAAACACTGCAGCCAGCCGGCAACGAAAGTTGTTCAGAACGGTCCCCTAGAGTTAGTGCATAACCGACTAGACCAGCAACCATCGAACCGTCGGTGTAGACAACGCCAGAGCCCTGATACATGGCCAGGATGGAATAAAAGCGGCGTCGGAAGGCCTCCGAAGGGACTGAGTCCTTCGGGCCATGTGCCAAGTCGAGCCGAAGCCAAGGGCGAGGCACACACCATGGGCGTGTACGCAGAGGCGCCCGGAAAGGAGGTGGTACAGGGAAACACCCAAGCCCATAAAGAAGCTGTTTGACACGTACGGCGATCGGACAACCCAACTGTGGCCGACGTTCTGGCAGATGAACGACTGACTGCGGGAAGAGGACACGATAATTTGGATGCCCGGGCAAGCTAAAAACATGGGCAGCATAAGCAGCCAGTAATTGTTGGCGTCGTAACCGCAGTGGCGGGACACCTGCCTCCACGAATATGCTGTCCACAGGGCTGGTCCGTAAGGGAACAGTGGTAAGGCGTATCCCGCTGTGGAGGATTGGGTATGCTGAGCCATAAGCCAGACCCCGTAGTCCAGACGGGACTGGATTAACGCGTGGTAAAGCCGTAGGAGAGTAGATCGGTCGGCGCCCCACCTGGTGTGGCTCAGGCATCGCATAGCATTTAGATGCCGCCAACACGCCTGTTTAAGCTGCCGAATATGAGGCAGCCAAGTCAACCGGGCATCAAAAACCATCCCCAAAAACCTATGTGACCACCACTTTAAAAAGCTCGCCGTCAAGATAAAGCCGCGGCTCCGGGTGAACAGTGCGTCGCCGGCAGAAATGCATAACGCAGGTCTTGGCTGCGAGCCCGTTAATAGCTATTACAAACAGACACACACTGAGAACAGAACCCTGTGGCACACCGTTCACCTGGACTTAGGAGAAACTATATGAGGCCGCGTCGTGCACGCGGAAGGTACGATACGACAGAAAATTGCGGATATAGATCGGCAGAGGGCCCCGAAGACCCCATCCATGAATCGTAAAAAGGATGTGATGACGCCATGTCTTATCATACGCCTTCCGCATGTCGAAAAAGACAGCAACGAGATGCTGACGGCGGGCAAAGGCAGTACGAATGGGCGACTCCAGGCTCACCAGATTGTCGGCGGCGGAGCGGCCTTTACGGAACCCACCCTGAGACGGAGCCAGAAGGCCTTGAGACTCCAGTACCCAATTCAAGCGCCGGCTCACCATCCGTTCAAGCAACTTGCAAAGAACGTTGGTGAGGCTAATGGGACGGTAGCTGTCCACCTCCAAAGGGTTCTTCCCTGGTTGCAGAATGGGGACAACAAGACTTTCCCTCCATTGCGACGGAAACTCACCCTCGACCCAAATGCGGTTGTAAAGATCGAGGAGGCGTCGCTGGCAGTCCACTGAAAGGTGTTTCAGCATCTGAGAGTGGATGCTATCTGGCCCAGGAGCGGTATCAGGACAAGCGGCGAGGGCACTTCGAAATTCCCACTCACTGAATGAAAGGAACATTGTACAATTCAGGATGGTGAGTGCGAAAAAAAGACTCCGACGTTCTATCCGCTCCTTAATGGAGCAGAAGCCCAAGGGGTAGTTGGCAGAAGCGGAAGTTATCGCAAAGTGCTCTGCCAAGCGGTTCGCAATGACGTCGGAGTCAGTACAAACTGCTCCATTCAGTGAGAGCGCAGGGACGCTGACAGGGGTCCGATAGCCATAGAGGCGGCGAATCTTGGCCCAGACCTGCGATGGGGTGACATGGAGGCCAATGGTGGACACATACCGCTCCCAGCACTCCTGCTTGCGTTGGCGGATAATGCAGCGGGCTCGCGCACGCAGCCGTTTGAAGGCGATAAGTTGGTCGATTGAGGGATGTCGCTTGTGACGCTGGAGCGCCCGCCGGCGAGCTTTAATCGCTTCAGCGATCTCAGGCGACCACCAAGGCACAGTCTGCCGCCGAAGGGACCCAGAAGAACGGGCAATGGCAGATTCGACGGCAGTAACGATGCCGGTGGTGACCGATTGAACCACTGCATCAATGGCATCGTTAGAGAGAGGCTCAATAGCGGCAGTGGAGGAGAACACGTCCCAGTCAGCCTGATTCATAGCCCATCTGCTAGGGCGCCCAGAAGACTGACGCTGTGGCAGTGACAGAAAGATCGGAAAGTGGTCAGTACCACACAGGTCGTCATGCACTCTCCATTGGACAGACGGTAAGAGGCTAGGGCTACAGATCGAAAGGTCAATGGCGGAGTATGTGCCATGCGCCACACTGAAGTGTGTGAAGGCACCATCATTTAAGATTGAGAGATCGAGCTGCGCCAACAAATGCTCAACGATGGTGGCGCCTCGACCTGTTGCCACTGACCCACCCCACAGATGGTTATGGGCGTTAAATTCGCCTAGTAACAGGAAAGGTGGTGGCAACTGAGCTATCAGAGCAGCCAGGACATGCTGCGCGACATCACCATCCGGTGGAAGGTAAAAACTCCAGACGGTAACAGCCTGTGGTGTCCACACCCGAACAGCGACAGCCTCTAAAGGTGTGTGGAGAGGTACAGACTCGCTGTGAAGATAGTTCAGGACATAGATGCAGACGCCACCAGACACCCTTTCATAAGCTGCCCGGTTCTTATAAAAACCCCGATAGCCACAGAGGGCGCGGGTTCACATTGCCGGAAACCAAGTTTCCTGCAGAGCAATGCAGAGGAAAGGGTGAAAGCTCATAAGTTGGCGGAGCTCAGCTAGATGGTGGAAGAAACCGCTGCAGTTCCACTGGAGGATGGTGTTGTCCATGGCTCAGAAAGGCTTGACGGGACTAGGAAGGGAGATTACGCCGCTGGGTCACCTGCTGCCTCCGATTTAGCACCTGTGATAGTGCTTTCCATGGCGTCTGATGGACCGGCGAGATCGAGGTCCTCAGCGGACGCCAGAATCTTCACCGCATCCTCAGACGTAGAGCTGGAAGGTTGCGGTGGGATGGCTGCCACCGCGAGTTCCTTGGGCTGAGAGCTCTTCTTGGGATTCTCACGCCGTTCCTTGGGTCGCACCGGCTGGGAGGGCTTCACCGATTCAGTCTCCGGGACGAAGGAGGATCGTGAAGCCCTACGACCAGCTGATTGCGGGCACTTACGCCATTGTCGGTCGTCAGGCTTCTCGCTGGCGGAAACCTGGGAAGGGAGGGACCCAAAGGACCCCTTGCGAGCGTGAGAAGCCGCAGAAGTTGGACACTCCTCCGGCTTAGAAGTGGGGACGGACGTCCCCGATGGGTGGGATGGTGTTGCTCCTGAGGTAGGTGGCGCAGGAGCAACCCGGTGGGTAGAGCCCCCCACTCGCGAGGGGGCAGGAGGAGCTTTACTACTCGTCGATCCGGCCACAATTGGAGAAACATACGGGGCTAGCACAGGTGCTGTAGCAGCAGCGTAGGAAGATGTCATTCTCACAGGATGGCGTCGGTCGTATTTCCTCTTGGCCTCAGTATAGGTTAGTCGGTCCAAGGTCTTGTATTCCATGATTTTACGCTCTTTCTGGAAAATTCGGCAGTCTGGCGAGCAAGGTGAATGGTGCTCCCTGCAGTTGACACAGATGGGAGGCGGGGCACATGCAGTATTGGGATGTGATGGGCGTCCGCAATCTCGACATGTGAGGCTGGAAGTGCAGCGAGAAGACATAAGGCCAAACTTCCAGCACTTAAAGCACCGCATCGGGGGAGGGATATAGGGCTTAACGTCACACCGGTAGACCATCACCTTGACTTTTCCGGTAATGTATCCCCTTCGAAGGCCAAGATGAAGGCACCGGTAGCAATCTGATTTTCCTTCGGACCCCGATGAACGCGCCGGACGAAATGTACACCTCGGCGCTCTAAATTGGCGCGCAGCTCTTCATCAGACTGCAAAAGAAGATCCCTATGGTAAATAACTCCCTGGACAATATTTAAACTCTTATGGGGTGTGATCGTAACGGCAACATCCCCCAACTTGTCACAAGCGAGTAACCGTCGTGACTGGGCAGAGGATGCCGTTTGTATCAGGACTGACCCAGAGCGCATTTTTGACAAGCCCTCCACCTCCCCAAACTTGTCCTCTAAATTCTCGACGAAGAACTGAGGCTTTGTGGAGAGAAAAGACTCCCCATCAACCCTCGTACAAACTAAGAAGCGGGGCGAATAACTGCTACTGCCATCCTGAGACTTACGTTCCTCCCACGGTGTGGCCAGGGAGGGGAACGTTTTCGGATCGTACTTCTGAGCGTTAAACTGAGCCCGAGAACACTTACAGACTGCTGGCCACCAGCGAGAGACGATGTACCACGCTTCATTGCGGGTCATCCGCCCTGATGCCACCTACTCCGACCAAGGGCCCTCCCCACGGGCGCCACCCAGCCACGGCAAGAGCCACCTGGCAGGATGGCCGTTGCCGGGAGTCCCGATACCCCAGAAGGATAGGCATCTACTCCTTGGCATACGTGGGGAATTAACGGCGCAGGCATCAGTAGAGCGATCCCTGTGTTGTCAGGGGGCTACAACCAATAGGGTACATGGCGGCCCCACCACAACGGACTGGGTACCGTGCTGGATGTTAGGTAACATGTGGTCCATGGTCGCCGTCGGTGCAGAAAGAGGCACTGCACAGTGCAAGGTGTTATCTGCACGCAGAAAAAGAATCATGCCCAAGAGATGGAGAGCGGACAGGACTGCAGTTCAACGGTGTATAACTTTTCTCAGATTTTTACACCCTGACTGACATAAGCTAGACTCGCCACACCGCACCATCATCAACTCTACCGCCAAACTAAACACCAGAAATTGTAAAAAAGTATTCCAAGTTTGATTTTTAAAATGACGACAGATAAATAATATTTAGTTTTTGTAGGTGTTTTGTAGAGCGTTGAACCAATTCTCAGTGCAGAGGGAATACTATCTAATTCCAGATCTGGTCTGACCAATTACCAACTTCTACTCTTCAGGCTATATTCTTGTAAGCACTGTAAACTGGGGCACTCACAGTTTCGAATCTTGTTCTGGAGCAATAATTATTTTATAGATTAAATGTATTCGCAATTGTGAATATGGACAACCATCTGCTGTCGAGTGGAATGACGAGAACGAAAATTTATGCCTCACCGGAACTCGACCCCGGATTTCCGCGAGCGGTAGCCTTAAGAGTTCTAGCTATACGTGCACGACTCACGGCCACAATAAAAATTCCGTATGTCGTCAACCATTGTCTATAGCCTATATTCGTACATCCATCACGTATGTTCTCCTACAGGGGAGACATTTTACTTGGAAGAGGCTTGTCCGGTGTCGGCAGATAATTAACATATTGCAGTGCCTGTGTTGTTCTAAATTACGGTGGCAAAGTTCCTTTGGATATACATGCATGCTCACATCTCGTTGGCTGTAAGAAGTCCTTTGAAAGTATTGATGGGACCAGCAGAATACCACGACATGGCTGCCCATCCCATGACACATCCACCTCCATGCGTAAGAATTCCGACTGTAGGATTCTTTTGGCGTTCTGCGGACGTAAACCCGGTCTGATGTTTGAAATAACGAAAATATTGATTCGTCGGACCACATGACGTGTTTACACTTATCAGTCGTCCAGGATTTGTGCTCCTCTCACCATGTTTTACGCTTCTTTGCGATGGTTGTCGTCACTAATGGTTTCGGTATAGCAGCTCTCCCATCACATTCGCTTTACGGAGTTATCGGCGGGCAGTGTCGATAGATATGGGGTCTCTCAGATCAAGATCCACGCACAGCACGCAGGCGGTAGAATACCAAGTCGTACACCTCGTTCCAAGGCAGGGTGCGGCTGGGCACAACTCGGGACAGGACGTATTTGACAGTCTCGAGGTCCGGGTATCCTCGAGATCTAGTGGTTCGTGTCCAGCTGCCGGCCGACTGAAGCTTTTATTGACGCCATTGTAGGGCGCTCGCCAGCGTGACTTGACAGTTGTTCTGCTGCCAGTTACAGATTCACTTTTTTCAATCTGTACACTTTCCAATTGATGTAGCCTAAAGACGAGAAAGCATACGAGGGCTCTGATGGAGAACAAAATTTATAAAATATTCATTGCAAGAAGCTGTTAAATGAACCACATATTACTTTCTTAACTAAAAATTGATTTCTGTTTGCAGCTTTTGTACAGTGTATTACATATGTGATTTTAACTACGATATTATCGTAGAATAGTTCTGTAACTGGTTTAAATTATTCTAATTTTTCTTCTCCAATATTTGTAACAAGATTATTATTATTTAAATTTTCTGTTAGTAACCATAAGCCAAACCTTTCGTTGGTTGGTTTTCCTTTCTGCAGAATATTTGTTGTAGACATTTTTGTTTTTAGTAGACAGTTTATTTTCAACTTCCCTTTACAGAGGGAAAATTTATTACATTTCTGCATAAGTAGCTACAATTAGAGACGCAAAATCATTATTAAAAGACGTAAAATTTAATTGCTTTCAAAAAGTAGTTAAAACTGGGTCGTTGAAAGCACAGCGATATGATTTTTTACCTATTTAAGCCAGAATTAAGCCAAGTGAGGTAGAACTGAGCCAAGTGACCTGGAAGCCAGCTTCTTCACCTCCTGGGCTCCCTCACCCATAAATCACGTGTCCTCACTGCAATAAAGATTTATTTCCCCCACGCGTACCTCACAGTTACTTTTTGTACATGTATTAGTTCTTGGAAATAAAACGTCAGGATACTTGAAATAATCGCATCACAATCCAAAATGTAAATAAACTGCGTAAAATGTTGTTGTTGTGGTCTTCAGTCCTGAAACTGGTTTGATGCAGCTCTCCATGCTGCTCTATCCTGTGCAAGCTTCTTCATCTCCCGGTACCTACTGCAACCTACATCCTTCTGAATCTGCTTAGTGTAGTCATCTCTTGGTCTCCCTCTACGTTTCTTACCCTCCACGCTGCCCTCCAATACTAAATTGGTGATCCCTTGATGCCTCAGAACATGTCCTACCAACCGATCCCTTCTTCTGGTCAAGCTGTGCCACAAACTTCTCTTCTCCCCAATTCTATTAAATACCTCCTCATTAGTTATGTAATCTACCCATCTAATCTTCAGCGTTCTTCTGTAGCACCACATTTCGAAAGCTTCTACTCTCTTCGTGTCCAAACTATTTATCGTCCATGTTTCACTTCCATACATGGCTACACTCCATACAAATATTTTCAGAAACGACTTCCTGACACTTAAATCTATACTCGGTGTTAACAAATTTCTCTTCTTCAGACACGCTTTCCTTTCCATTTCCAGCCTACATATTATATCCTCTCTACTTCGAACATCATCAGTTATTTTGCTCCCCAAATAGCAAAACTCCTTTACTACTTTAAGCGTCTCATTTCCTAATCTAATTCCCTCAGCATCACCCGACTTAATTCGACTACATTCCATTTCTCTATGTCTACAGATGCTAGAAACGTAGGTTTGCCCTTCCTTAATCTAGCATCTAAGATAAGTCGTAGGGTCAGTATTGCCTCATGTGTTCCAACATTTCTACGGAATCCAAACTGATCTTCCCCGAGGTCGGCTTCTACTAGTTTTTCCATTCGTCTGTAAAGAATTCGCGTTAGTATTATGCAGCTGTGACTTATTAAACTGATAGTTCGGTAATTTTCACATCTGTCAACACCTGCTTTCTTTGGGATTGGAATTATTATATTCTTCTTGAAGTCTGAGGGTATTTCGCCTGTCTCATACATCTTGCTCACCAGATGGTACAGTTTTGTCAGGACTGGTTCTCCCAAGGCCGTCAGTAGTTCTAATGGAATGTTGTCTACTCCGGGTTTGTTTCGACTCAGATCTTTCAGTGCTCTGTCAAAATCTTCACGCAGTATCGTATTTCCCATTTCATCTTCATCTACATCTTCTTCCATTTCCATAATATTGTCCTCAAGTACATCGCCCTTGTATAGACCCTCTATATACTCCTTCCACCTTTCTGCTTTCCCTTCTTTGGTTAGTAGTGGGTTTCCATCTGAGCTCTTAATATTCATACAAGTGGTCCTCTTTTCTCCAAAGGTCTCTTTAATTTTCCTGTAGGCAGTATCTATCTTACCCCTAGTGAGATAAGCCTCTACATCCTTACATTTGTCCTCTAGCCATCCCTGCTTAGCCATTTTGCACTTCCTGTCGACCTCATTTTTGAGACGTTTGTATTCCTTTTTTGCCTGCTTCATTTACTGCATTCTTATATTTTCTCCTTTCATCATTTAAATTCAATATTTCTTCTGTTACCCAAGGATTTCTAGTAGCCCTCGTCTTTTTACCAACTTGATCCTATGCTGCCTTCACTATTTCATCCCTCAAGCTACCCATTCTTTTTCTATTGTATTTCTTTCCCCCATTCCTGTCAATTGCTCCCTTATGCTCTCCTTGAAACTCCGTACAACCTCTTGTTCTTTTAGTTTATCCAGGTCCCATCTCCTTAAATTCCCACATTTTTGCAGTTTCTTCAGTTATAATCTACAGGTCATAACCAACATATTGTGGTCAGAGTCCATATCTGCCCCTGGAAATGTCTTACAATTTAAAACCTGGTTCCTAAATCTCTGTCGTACCATTATATAATCTATCTTAAACCTGTCAGTATCTCCAGGCTTCTTCCATGTTTACAGCCTTCTTTTATGATTCTTGAACCAAGTGTTACCTATGATTAAGTTGTGCTCTGTGCAAAATTCTACCAGGCGGCTTCCTCTTTCCTTTCTTTGCCCAGTCCATATTCACCTACTACGTTTCCTTCTCTCCCTTTTCCTACTACCGAATTCCAGACACCCATGACTATTAAATTTTCGTCACCCTTCACTATCTGAATAATTTCTTTTATTTGATCATACATTTCTTCAATTTCTTCGTCATCTGCAGAGCTAGTTGGCATATAAACTTGTACTACTGTAGTAGGTGTGGGCTTCGTATCTATTTTGGCCACAATAATGCGTTCACTATGTTGTTTGTAGTAGCTTACCCGCATTCCTATTTTCCTATTCATTATTAAACCTACTCCTGCATTACCCCTATTTGATTTTGTGTTTATAACCCTGTAGTCACCTGACCAGAAGTCTTGTTCCTCCTGCCACCGAACTTTCACTAATTCCCACTATATCTAACTTTAACCTATCCATTTCCCTTTTTGTATTTTCTAACGTACCTGCCCGATTAAGGGATCTGACATTCCACGCTCCGACCCGTTGAACGCCAGTTTTCTTTCTCCTGATAACGAAGTCCTCCTGAGCAGTCCCAGCCCGGAGATCCGAATGGGGGACTATTTTACCTCCGGAATATTTTACCCAAGAGGACGTCATCATCATTTAATCATACAGTAAAGCTACATGCCCTCGGGAAAAATTACGGCTGTAGTTTCCCCTTGCTTTCAGCCGTTCGCAGTACCAGCACAGCAAGGCCGTTTTGGCTAGTGTTACAAGGCCAGATCAGTCAATCATCCAGACTGTTGCCCCTGCAACTACTGAAAAGGCTGCTGCCCCTCTTCAGGAACCACACGTTTGTCTGGCCTCTCAACAGATACCCCTCCGTTGTGGTTGCACCTACGGTACGGCTATCTGTATCGCTGAGGCACGCAAGCCTCTCCACCAGCGGCAAGGTCCATGGTTCATGGGGGGGCTGCGTAAAATACACACAAATAATTTGTCATAGTTATTCTACTAAATATCTTTTTTCTGCATGCGACCTCCAGTGAGCATAATGTCTATTGTACAGTCCAAGTTTGGGAGTAACTTGCGTTGGATTCTGATAATGTACGTTGGCAAGTACATATGCATTGTGAACAACAGAAAATAAATAATGAATTCATCGAAAATTTGCAAAAAGGGATAAGCTAATGACTTAAGCCTTAAATACGATATATCCAAATTTCCGAACGACCCGTAACAGCAGCGTAAGTCGTGTAACACGTGTCTACAATGAACTATCGGCGGCTCCGAAAAGTACCAGAGAAGTAAATACTTCACAGTAGTACTTGGTCTCAACCGTTCTCAGAATATGCAACATCCGTTTACTGGGACAAATTGTACTCGGCTGCAAACTATTTATGGATAGGTGAGAACTAGTAAACTTCCAGGGTCCACATATATGCTGGAGACACACCAAATACAGAGACGCTTAATCAGTATGTTCAGAGGCTGCTGTTAGGTACTTTATTCAAGTCCACGTCGGTTTCGGTCTTCCCATTCAGGCAATTTTAAAGTGGGTCTGAAACTGCCATTGTTGTTGCGTAGTATGATGTATATACAATCATTTTACAAAATAAGACACGAAAAACTAAGTTTAAATGTGTACAGAAAAAATATGTATCTTACATTAAGCTGTTTGATTAATTTTTACCCGCTGATACTGGGTGTGCACAGAAAGAGAGGGAGGCTACTTGCGCAGGGGGGCGGCTGGACCCAGCGCAGAAAATGTCCCCTCGTTACCTAATGAGGCAGCACACAATGGCGGCGCCGGCCGGCGAGCCGGAATGAACGAGACATTCTGTGCACGCTTTTGGTGCGCCCGTTGGCGGTGCGTTGTGCAGACGAGATAGAGGCGTATGCCCTCCAACCTTTCTAAAACCATTTTCCGCAACTAATCGGTATTTTTTTTAAAAGTGAATTTCGCGTTACTTCTTGCTTTGTACGTCAGCTTTATGCGGAAATGTCCAAAACGTCGGCAATGGTCGGTCATATCTAACATGATATTTGCATTTAAGTACGACACTACATGAAATTAGAAAACATTGTAATGAAAAATAGACGTCGCTATAGTTTTTCGTTTGGTGCATGTTACACCATATGTTGCTATGAGTGAAATTTAGCTAAAATATTGATTTTTTCTTTTACGCTTGGGAGGATGTCTGTATCCATCTACAATCTCGAGAAAATGGAATTTATGTAACACCTTCACTTCCGATCGCACACGCTCAAGAATGAAATATTCAATTATTCTGCGATATGGTTAACATATAGAACTTTGTTATCTACAGCGATATAGCAGAAGCTGTGGTTTTTGCGCTATTTTTTTCAATCCAGTACTACAATTTTCGAAGAGTCTTCAACAGATCTTGGAAAGAGAATATGCTAGTGTGAAAACAACCATGAAACTAGATATGTTACTGCAAACCGTAACGATGAGGTTTTCTGTAAGGTATTGACCTCTCTGGTCACCAATTGCTCGTTTAATATGACACTGTGTAGTGTTTCCTTTACTCGGGGTTCTGCCGTGAAAATATAAAATAGAAAATCTGATTGGGTTAGTTACGGATAAGGCGGACTTCGTATTATTGATTGAGATAGTGCTGTAATTTGACCGTGCATGGCAGACCGGGTCGGCAACACTACAAAAAGCGACTGTACGGAAATAGCATCAGAAACTAGTGGAAATTTACCTTATAATCTTGTTAGAAACGCAGTACTAATTACAATATAGTCTTCATGGCTGTCCTCCTAATTCCCTTGTAGGACGACCCGTCTTTCACTTTTCTCCGTCTGTTGAAAACTACTTCAAGTTGTCACTGTCATGATCAATTCACAAATTTCGCGATAACCACCTCGAATCACTATTGAAACAACCTCGCTTTGTAATATAATTTTAATTTCCACCCAAAAGCACATTCAACACAGCGCAGAAAAATACACGTCTTTCGTATCAAGTCGAGAGAGAGAGAGAGAGAGAGAGAGAGAGAGAGAGAGAGAGAGAGAGAGAGAGAGAGAGAGAAATCAATTAGCTGTTAAAAGCAAAACCTACGCAAAAGTAAAAAAAAAAAGAAAAAAGAACAAAATTGTTTATAAAAATCGGTCGCTGGCACAGCGCTCTTCTGCGTGCGCGATCGTGAACTATATCTACGTATTGGCGGAGGCGCGGTAGTCAAAGTACCATTACAACTGTTTCAGAATTATGTCGCAATAGCTACTGCAAGGCGAGTTTGTCAAATTATACTGTTTTTCTATGTTTTGGCAAAAGAAGCAAAATTAAACATGTTAACAAGAGAACAGAAGCCATTACTCATAATTGGTGATGCCTGTTCAAATTAGGAATGATTAACAATTCAGACAAAAGTAACTTGCCAATTCTGTTGTATATTTCGGGACAATCATGTAACCCATCGTATTTTTAACATCGAACGACTGGACTGAGAACTTACCAAATGATTTTCTTCCTGTTCTTCATCTGAGAAATAATTGCAGCAAATAGTGCACCATCTTTCTGTTGCTATCGCCATTCAGAGTAAGTGATGACCTCCGTCATGTTATTTGTCTTTTGGTATGTTTAAGTTAGACTATACATGTTTTTAATCTGTTTTAACTGTAATAAAGAGTCTCAAGAAGTTCATAAAGTAATGAGTATCCGGATTTTGTAACCTTGTCGCCCAGAGATACAAAAACACTAAATTTGTATTTCTAATAGAAAAATGCTGCATTTTTGCTGGACAGTCAACTGATTCAATAAAACTCTTTCCCTGACAACTTGCAGAACCTTGACCCAACTACTCAGCAAAGTCAATATTATTGATTAATTAAAAGTATTTGTAGTAAGACGATTCATTGTCTCACTCTGTACAAGGACACCAACGGAAAGATGGTACACTATTTTGAGCACTTTTTCACATGTCAAATGTAACAGACATGTAGAAAGAAAATTATTAGCTAAATTTCTATCCCAGCTGTTCATTATTGAAAACTCTGCGCTACAGGATTACCCTGAAATTTTAACAGAAATGGCAATTTATTTATATATATTTTTTTTCTTTAGTGTTTTTTTCTTTAGTGTTTTCAGTGAGAAGTTTTGAGTAATGCATACATTTAACTAACTGCCACGTTAATTTTTTTCCGAAACACTGTATACATTGCACTAACTCACCTTGCAATAACTACTGTTACAGAATCATAATTCAGTGTCTTATTAAAGAAGCAATAAGTGACCAAAGAGGTGAATACCTTAGAGAAAACCTCACGTTTATTTTCACTATAGAAAATTCTCTTTCACTAGCTATCAACGACTTTTCAAATATCGCAGTACTGTACTGAAAGAAAAAAAAATAATGAAAACTGTAGCTTTGGCCATACTGATACAGGCAGAAGGTTCCGTATGTTAACCATATTATGGCAATATACTCTCCTCATGGTATGCTATCATTTAGCATACTCTTGTTTCGATATCTCGAACGGTTAGGACATATGAGGTAAGTTATGAATATTTCCATCTCGTACACGTGTGGCTAGGAGTAAACGTGATATATAAATTCAGTTTTCTCCAGACTAGAGGCAGATAGAGACCACCTCCCAAAAGAAAACAAAAACTCAATATTTTAGCTAAATTTCATTCGCAACAACTTTTAGTGTAATATGTGCCAAAGGCAAAATCACAGCGGCCCATACATTTCATTGCAACCTCCATCAATTTTCGCACAGCATCTTACTTTAATTAACTATGAACATTAGCAAGATGATGGGCACATCACCATGAAGCTGACATATAAAGCTATACGTAATGTAAAAACCAAATTTTAATGAACAGTTTACGAGTCATGTGAGGAAGACTACAGAGCTAACGGGGCGCTCATGATGTCCTCCTATTGCTGCATCTTGACAAGCAAGCAACCCAGTTTCTGTGTTGCACCCACAGCGACGGCGCAGCGAACCAGCACGCACACTACCGGCTATCTTCCTGCTCATACTAACTTTACACTCGGCCTGGACCAGCGTGCACCAACTGACAGATGGCCAACATGATGGCATAAGCTTGGTGCCGCGTCTGGGCGAGTTCTGTCTATTTAGTTTTAGGGCGCAAAAACAACGAAGGCCATATATGCCCATGTGAGAACCGTAGAACACGAAGACGAAAACGGAGTTAAAAGCGAGTACACGTTAAGCACAATCGATGGAAGGAAAGACAGCTAAAAACAGGGACTTGTGTAAAGGTCCATTAAAAGCACCATAGAGACAACGGAGTACCTGAACTAAAGTTTCAATATCCTTCGCCATACTGATACGACGGATAAAAAGTAAAACGCGGTCGACAGCCGGCGCGGCGTTCGCTAAAACGGTCAATAACTCAAGGCGGCAAACATACATTAGAACGTAAGTGGTCAACGTACGCGGTTAACAAAAAGGCATTCCGTCAGCAAATGGTGAATCGTCAAAGGTTGAGGACAATGAGCACAAAGTGGTAGGGGATCACTGCTTAACAAACTGCGATAGCTAAAATGACTCTGCCTAATATGCAACCTTGGGGAGAGAGTGCCGAGAGGAGGTCGTCCAAGCCACTGGAAGAATTCCCCCACAGCTTGTTCCTATAAGAGGAAGACGCCAAAGCGACACCACATACAGACAGACGACAACACAGGGGTCATTCGAGAGAATGGAAGAATTAGCAGGCCGACATACGAGGACTGCAGCCTTGGCAGCAGCGTCAGCTACCTCTTTCCCGCCAGACCAACGTGACCAGGAATCCAAATAAAGATCACAGTGGCTTCATCAAGAATAAGCAAGTAAAAGCTTTACTGGACCTATTTCACTAATGGAAGGATGGTGTACAGCGCACAGAGGCTCTGTAGGGCACACAGAGTCTGAGCACACAACTGAAAATCCTGTCTCGCCGGATATACTGCGTGGCCTGATACAAGGCGAAGGGCTCCGCTACGAATGCTGAGCACTGTCCAGGAAGCCGATACCGAAAATCGTCGGTGCCAATGACGTTGGGACACCAGACACCACGGTCAGTCCTACAGCCATCGTTCTACACAAAGTTTCCATCGTGAAGTTCCCCGCGAAGGTCGTGAAAGTTACAGCAACAGGACGAGTCTGAAGCAGTGTCGTTAGGAAGTGAATGAAGTCCAAGGTCAATAAGGAACCGCCGCACGAAGCAAAGGTGGTGAAGGGTTCACATCCATTGGGAAAGTGGCAGGTAGCGTGAAGATAACCTGTCCCAGCAATAGCTCAAAACAGACTCCAGGGGGTAACACAAATGAGGGATGCGCCCTATACTGGTGGACAAAGGAGTCACCGCAGGAGGCATGGAACGTGTGGCCAGGCATGCAAGACAAACGGCGTACTTATCCACTGTGCAGGACATCACGTCGCTATGATAGCGGAGCTTTGGCAGCTTCTGCATACAGGCTGTCAACCGGGCTAATGTAAGAGGCATCAGTGGCCGAACAGAGGCCAAGATGGCAGTTTGTATGGAGAAGGGCTAAGATGGACGGGCATGCAAATGCTAAACGAAACACCCGTAGTCTAGATTCGAATGAACAAAAGATCGGTACAAATGGGGGACGGACATTCAATCTGCTCCCCAGGAAGTACCACTGAAGACATGTATGACATTGAGGACATGTATGACATTGAGGGACCAGGTACAGTTGGCGGCCAAGTAAGACACGTGGGAGGACCAAGAAAGCTTTCCATCGAGCATGAGCCCCTGGAATTTTGTAGTTTCAACGAATGGAAGAGAAACAGTCCCAAGATGTAAGACGGTGGTAGAAACCAATGCGCCGCCAGAAATTCATATAAACAGTTTTGTAAGTAGAAAAGAGAAAATTCATGAAGGGAATGGGGCAGGAGGCTTCAGGACCACCATACGTAGAGTCTACGGAGAATACGAGTCCTCCAGCAGATGATGTGCGTTTTCTCCAAATCGAAACACACGGCCACAGCCTGATATTTCAGAAGAAAAACCTTCATGACATGGATTGACATAATGACAAGATTGTCAACTGCAGAACGGCGCATTCGAAATCCACACTGCGCAGTGGTTAGTAAATTACGAGACTCGAGCCAACGTACCAGCCAGGCATGAATCATACATTCTATCACTGCAAACACAGCTGGTGAGAGAAATGAGTCGGTAGCTAGAAGGAAGGCGTTTGTCCTAACCAGGCTTGCTTATTGGTATGAGAGTGGCTTCACGCCAGCGCGTGGGAAACATGCCCTCAGCCCAGATGCGATTGTACATATGAAGGAGGAAGTACTTACCTGCAAGAGAAATGTGCTGCAACATATGAAATGTGAACATCGTCGCGCCCTTGAGCGAAAAATTGCGATGACGTGAGGGCATGATCTAGCTCCTTCATAGTAAAAATCGCCTGAGCCGCCTCCACTCGTTTCCACTGGAGGAGTGACAGTGGTTGGAGCTCGAAATCTCCTCAAAATAGGAATGGAGCCCACTGCGTCAGACTGGAAATTGGGGAGTGGACCTTGATCCCAGAGAGCCGTCGGATATGGCCCGCACGATGGAAAAGGAAATGGAACTATTAAAAGAACTAGTAAATGAAATCCAGCTACCATTTTTGATATCCCGAAGAACGCGACAACACTGTGCACGCAAGTTTTTATAACGAATACAGTTCGCCAAGGTAGGATGACGGTTGAAAACGCAGAGAGCGCGTTTCCGCGCGTGAATTGCGTCGCCGGAAGCCTTAGTGCACCAAGGGACCGGGACACGGCACTGTAAGGATGAAGTGCGAGGAATTAAACGTTCGGTGGCGGTAAGGATAGCGTTAGAAAGGTATTCTACCTGGTAATGAAAACTGGGTAAATGGTGTTCGTCGAAGGCCGCCAGGAAGGTGTAAAGTATCCAGACAGCGTCATAAAGCTGCCATTTGGGTGTGGACTTAGGTGGAGAAGGAGTCAGCAAACGGATGGAAACTGGGAAATGGTCACTTGAGTATGTGTCAGAGGGAACAGACCATTCGAGACGATGAGCAAGCAGAAGAAGAGGTTCGCATAGGAACAGGTGTGTGTGGAGTCTGAAAGGAATGTGGGTCAGCCAGCGTTATGGTAGATTAGGTTTTGTTAACTGAGATTAGGCCAGAAGGCGCCGTTCTGAAGGAACCCTAAAGGGGATGGTGCGCATTAAAGTCATCTAGCAGCAGAAAGAGGTGAGGGAGTTTGTCCAATAAGCTGGAAGAAGTCTGTCCTGATGATAGCGAATGACACAGGGATGTAAGCGGTACAAAGAGAGAACGTGAAGTGAGATAGGCAAATGCAGACAGCAACAGCTTGAAGCCAGCTTGGTATGATTGTGATCATCATCCCGGATGAGCAGCATGACTCCCCCATGAGATCGAATGCCGTCCTGGGTGAGAATGTCAAAGCGGACCAGAAAGAAATGCGAGAGGTCTAAGCAGTTGTGAGGACTCCATTTTATTCCTGGAGGCAGAGAACAAGTGGACGCTGATATTCCGAGAGCAGTCGTAATTCCTTCTTGTTGGATCTAAGGTCACAAACATTCCATTGGAGGGGAGTCATGATGAAGAAAAGAGAGGAGGGAGAAAAAAATGAAGCAGTGTCACCTCGGCAGCTGCCCGAGTCCGAGCTTTCGAAGACTTTCTGCCACAGTGCGCAGAGGCTGGAGGATCTTGCTCCATGAGATCTATAGACGTGTCGCCAATCTCCATCTGTAGGTCTGCGGAGTCCAGGGCAGAAAAACTGTTGGCGGTGCGCACCGGCAACTTGGAGGTCGGCCAGATGAGGATATCACGTGGCGACACTGTTGAAGAGGATCGCCGAGTCAGAGAAAGAGAACAACGCCATTTCCCTTTGATTTCTTGGAGCCTTTTCAGTTGGCAGATGACGATTCAGATGTTGTTGGATGGAGGGACATTAAATTTCTTCGCGGGGGTATTACTTCTGTCCTTTCTGGCCTGCTGGTTGTGTAGCAGGTAAATTCGCCCGATGAGGCGAAAAGTTTGATGGCTTGTTCCACAGCTGTAGGAGGAGGAGGAGGAGACGGGGATGCTACCGTGACAGTGGGCGATTTTACAACAGCGGTGTTGAATTGGAGCTCGCATGTCTGCGTGGCCATGTCCTTCGTGGCGCTGGATATAGAAAGAACGTTACTGTAAGTGCCAGATAGTAAAGTGCAAGTGCCTCCAACTAGCCAATTACTCACGAGCGACAATTAAGGCACTTTTTCTTTCACCCAGATCTCCTGGACGGTCCGCTCATCGAAATACACGGGACAATCTCCGGAGGCGGCGGCATGGTCGCCACTGCAGTTGATACAGCATGAAGAAGGAGACGGAGCATCACCCTCGTGATCATCCATACCACAGGTTACACATTTGGCCAGGTGTCGACAGTATATTCGAGTGTGGTTGTAACGATGACACTGATAGCAGTGCATCATGTTCGAAATATGATAACATGATAGCCTCCTTTGATCTCTGATCGAAGCACCACTCTACCAAATGTCGGAACAAGAGTGTGGGCACTAAGGATGCATCTACCTTTTTCAACACCTGATGGATTGCAATGACGGTCTTATCAGAGAGGTAAGTTTGGATTTCTGCCTCGGATAGATCATCGTCAGCCTAGTGTCAATAACGCCACGGGAAGAATTCAGCATTCAATGGGGCTCGACAGGAACAGGATAACCGTGGACGAGCGAAGCTGCAAGCAGTTGTGCTTGAGAATCACAAGTAGACTCCAAAAGCAAACTGCCATTGCGTAAATGTGAGCAGGATTTCACAGGGCCGGCAATTCCATCAACACCTTTCTGAATAAGAAACGGATTAAACATAGCAAAGGACTGACCGTGTTCAGTACATGAAACCACAAAGAACTGTGGTGTATCTGTAAGGGTCTTTGAGTTGTTAGCCACACTCCATTTACGTAGACTGTGCATATGATGATTGGTTCATTGCGAGAAAACAGCCCACGATTGCCAGGGTCTCCGATGGCGTGCACGTTCCAACTGCGGGCCCTCTCAGAGGGCGGCGCACCCGCCTTAGGTGACTGTTCGCATCTTATGCCACGCCTCACAGAGGGACCAACTGGCAGTATGTGACGGTAACAGCTCATGTAAACACCCGTGCCTGGATCTGGCCTGCACCAGGGGGTACGTGCGGGCCCTACCTGTCGACACGGGACTGGGAATTACGCGTTACCCATTCACCTATTAGGCGTCAGACGTGTGGGCCGGCCTTCAGGAGCGCACAGGGACGAACATGGAAAAAAAGGAACCTCAAACGCCGACGCGGAGGAAAGATAGGAGAAGAGGAACGAAGAACGAAAAAACAGTGGAGAGACTGTTCTGGTGTCAGGCACCGAAAATGTACAACACATTTTCAAGAACAATCTCACACATGCTTTTTCAAGGGAGGGGAAAAAAGTAGCAAGAAGACAGACAAGATGCTGTAAAGTCTGGGGGCCCGTGGTAGCCAAGCCCGAACTCAGCAGTGAGTTGTGAGCCCCCAGGAGAGGGGGTGGCGGGTGGAGGTGGGGATTATCTGAATCCTCATTGTAATCGTAGATATACCGCAGGTTATGGTCAATATTTCGTAGAACCACAATGTAGTGTTGATGGCAGTACCCATCACTTGAGAAATTTTATCAAGTTACTAATGCAATGGAAGAAGTTCGCCACTATCGTTCCTTGAAATTTCTTCTCGCCACTATCGTTCCTTGAAATTTCTTCTAAACAAACTTAAAAATGTCCAACTGTGTTTTTTCTTTGCTGCAAACAACAAGAAAGCCACCATTCACTGAAAGGAATATGTTTTTAGTGGACTGCAAATATCTATTATTATTTCAGTTTCAAATGGATCCTCTAGATTGTAGGTTTGTACACTACAGACAAATGTGTGGTGCATGTTACCATATGTCAGTATCTCTGGTCTTAGACTCCGAACAGAAACTAAAAGTGATGAGTATATTAAAAATTAGATCTGTGTTGTGTGGGGCTGCTATGTAAAAGATGTGCCATTGTGGCTTAGAGAAATGACTGTTAGTAAGTGTATAGTAGGCATTTAAAGCACTCATGATGTTCTATACGGAAGGTTACGTATCATAACGTTAATTAAAATTCATAAATGTGTGCGATAAATGTAAAATTCGCTCACTGCAAGCGTGATGGAGAGTAGTTTTAGTTTATATTTAATCAATGTCTGCGGAGGCGCCTGAAGGCAAACACGTGATTTAATACATAAAATTGCCATTTAAGGTTGCCAATTATTTCAAACAAAAACGATCGCATTGAAAATTCCGAACAGCAGAGAAGTTTCTAAATAGCGTCTGGATATAACGTCGACCATACTCGCTTTTCTGAGAGATCTACTTGTAAAATCGTGAAGGAAATCACTTGCAAAACATGACATTTTTGAAATTTTTTTCCACTACGACTATTCTAAAATAAGGAACAACTACCTTGCAAAGGACAGCAGACGGAAGTCACTCATATAGTCAAAACCAAATGTAGACTTCTGTGCAGTGCTGTGTCCTTTCCTCACTTGTCTTCCTTCGTGAATGCCATTTCTTACACCGGTTTACGCTAGCTCGAAAATGAACCTTGAAGGTAAGTCGCATTTAAAGTAATATGGCTGAAGAGTGTGTACAGTTTATTCCCGCTTCTCTGTTCTTGTGCAGCTTAATGCATTCTGCGTGAAATGAGCAATACATGAGAGTTCATACGTCTGAACCAAAATTTCCTGCTGGAATTCGGACCGTAAGACTAGAGTGCCCGTATCCAGCACTTACGCGTAAGACTAATACATCAAAAGAGACAGCCAGGGAGGCTTCCACAGCAACTATTTCGGAATTTCATTAAATCCAAAGAAGTGGTTCCAGCTTGTCACCGGTAAATAATGCAAACAGAAATTTCGGATATGAGAATTTAACTTCTTTTAAACGTAAAAATAACAATGCTTTTAATGTCTTGTATTTTACAGATTTTATAATCATGACAAGCTTATTTTTCCTACGTTATCATTGGGCATCTAAGTTTGAAACCCGCCCTACTTTATTTTTTTTTTACTATTTGGCGTCGTTTCACAACAGCATAATGAACGATATTATATATCCTGTACTTATAATATACGTATATGAACTTAGGTGCCGCGAGGAGTGGTCACGCGGTTTGAGGCGCAATGTCACAGATTGCGCGGTCCCTCCCGCCGGGGGTCGTGTCCTCCCTAGGGCACGGGTGTGTGCGTTGTTCTTAGCATAAGTTAGTTTATGTAGTGTGTAGGCCTACGCACCGATGACCTAAACAGTTTGGTCCCTTAGGAATTCACACACATTTGAAGATTTTTGAACGTAGTTATCGGTGTCCTCTTAGTATCATATTTATATACCCACATTACGCATGGACAATGACAGTTCCAGATTCACGTGAAACTCGCCTGGTTGTGAAAGTCGGAACGAGTGGTGGACTTGAATGAAGTATCAGCAAATGGAGTAGTATTCCATTAGTTAACTCACTGCCCTGCTACGAAAGGTAGGCCATTTGACGCCCGGCACAACATGATGAATTTCATTTCAGTTACCGCCTCACGCTATATAAAGTCGCTTTTACAATTGTTAACCTACAATTACGGACAATCTTTAGAGTCCACGAACCCAATTACAAGAACCGAGTGCTCGTTTACTCTCACTTCCACTGCATCCAACATTAAATGCACTGACTTCATTCAGTTAGGAATCAAATGCCACAGCAACAGTCGTGCCCCGTAGCGGCACTGCTCGCGAGAGACAAGGGCCCGGGTTCGTGCACCGGCCCCAACAACTAAGTAGCCGAGAAGCTTCGGCGGACAGTGAAAGATCTGTTCGACAGATAAAACACTACACTTACCTTGGTTGGCACCTTCGCGGTGAGCAGGAACAACCGGCATGGGGAAAACACCTGCAATAAAACACAAGATTAACCATTGGCAGGTGGTTTGAAGCAATACACAACAAAAGCACTCTGCAGAATGTTCACATTACTTTTACAGAACGCAATGGTGTGGTTAATATACCATTTTATGCAATAGCAACTACTTATAAGCATATGTATTTTGTCCGTAATATTAAAAAGCTCCCTCACTTGAAAAAATGATTTTTGTGATATAAATTGCTGCGTCGATGATCTTCTAATACGTTTCAGTTGCTACATCTACATATCACCACTCATATACGACACGGTATTCTGAGTGCTGTAAGAAGCCAACGTAAATCGATGGTGTTAATGGGTATCATTTTTAACAGCCGATTTCATAGAATTCTTGCCCTGAATGATACCAGCGTCAGTCATGCGACAGGAAAACAGCAAGATACTTTCCTCCTTAGCTCACGACGTATTTTATGATTTATCGACAACGAAATAAGCCCAGAACCGAAACTACTGCACTGGTAACACAAAATAAAGCATGGCCGCGGATCACTTTTATGTCGCCTTGGTTTATCCAAGTGTGTTGGTGATGCAGAGGTTACGGCAGAATCCGAGAGAATTACTCGGAAACGTCGAACATCGACGTCGTCATACGAGACAACTAACATGTCAAGTTTTCGAAGGTAATCGATTTGCAATGTCTCCCGACATTTTAGAAAAGAAACTTCACTAAATGCACAGCCACTGCTGAAAATCTTATTTAAAACAAAAGGGATGTGCTAAAACATGGTGTATGTAAACGATCAAACATGTTCGTCAGAGTCACTAACTGCTTTCCTCATCTTTCTCAGACACGCGCACAGGCTTATAAATCCAGTTCGTCCATCTTAAACAAGCTTTTAAAGCAAAAAGTGCTGTGCTGTGCATGAAGAAAGTAAAACGAGACACTGATTCCGCGACTTGAAAGAATTGTTGAAGCTTAAAACTTAAAAATCTGCTACGGGGAATGTTACGCACATATCCTAATGATTACATTAACTTTGTACGAATTGTCAGTAAAACTCCTAAGAATTGAAAATGAAGACATAGTACAACCCATCTGCAATGTCTTCGCATAATCAACCCCGACATCATCTTCAATTTAGCCACTTAAAAATGTCAGTGTTTTAAAGTACCACAATGTGGGCATAAACATATCGTCGGTGGAAGATCCGGAAAGCCTTGACTGCCTCATTTCGTCACACTTTCGCTTGTACTCGGTGTTTTTCTTATATATTTCGCGGACCTTTGTTTCCACAATTGTAGGAACTGAAGATACAACGGCATGAACTGCAACACGATTTCTTTTGCGCTCAAAATGCACAGCGCAACATCAACATGCGAACGGTCCGTTATCTCTGACGCCTCGCGCCAAGTGACAATCATAATTTCTCCCAAACACGACAATAAGGCAACACGCTGCAAACTGAATAATCGTCTACGGCAGTGGATCTTAACTTTTCTCAGATCTTTACACCCTGACTGACATAAGCTAGACCCGCCACACCGCACCATCATCAACTCTACCGCCAAACTAAACACCAGAAATTGTAAAAAAGTATTCGAAGTTTGATTTTTAAAATGACGACAGATAAATAATATTTAGTTTTTGTAGGTGTTTTGTAGAGCGTTGAACCAATTCTCAGTGCAGAAGGAATACTATCTAATTCCAGATCACGACCCACACTTAGGGCAGACATTTATTACAAAACTTGCTTCCTGAACATCTCTCCCTAGCGACACCTGCTATTACCCCCACACCTTGGATTCCCATTTAAAATCAACCGAGTTACTATTTGTAATTCATTTGATTGTAAAAGTAGTATAAATTGGAAAACTGCCACTGCTTTAATTCTGATATCTGCCACTAATAATAATAATAATAATAATAATAATAATACATCAACAACTTGCCATACAACATAAACCAATAAAGCAACACGTTCCCACATACAAGCACGCACCACAAAATGTAATGGAGAATAATGAATACAAATTATACTGGAACAGAACCATTATACGAGATAAAACAACACCACATAACAAACCTGACATACTCACAAATAAAAAGAAGAAACTAACACAACTAATCGAAATATCCATTCCTAATACAACAAATATACAAAAGAAAACAGGAGAAAAAATTGAAAAATACATTCAACTGGATGAGGAAGTCAAAGAAATGTGGCATCAGGATAAAGTTGACATTATACCAATTATACTATCAACTACAGGAGTCATACCACACAATATCCACCAGTACATCAACGCAATACAGCTACATCCAAACGTATATATACAACTACAGAAATCTGAAATACATGTTCAATTACCCGAAAGTTCCTAAATGCAATGTAACATATAACGTACAGTTAAAAGGAAGTCACGCTAGATCAAGGTCCGCGTCACTTTTATTTTTAACCTGACATAACGTCTGCGACAGGAAAGAGAAGAAATAATAATAATAATAATAATAATAACAATTACTAAAGATAACAGAAGTATTCAGCAATGATATAAATATGACTTTTGGAACAGACAAATGTAAGAAAAATAGCATAGTCAAGGGAAAACACACTAAACAAGAAGATTACGTATTGGATAACCACAGCGACTGCATAGAAGCGATGGAAATCAGGTGCCTATAAATACCTACGATACAGACAAAAAATAGGAATAGATAATACAAATATTAAAGAAGAACTAAAAGAAAAATATAGACAAAGACTAACAAAAATACTGAAAACAGAATTGACAGCAAGAAACAAAACAAAAGCTATAAATACTTATCCTATACCAATATTGACCTACTCATTTGAAGTAGTGAAATGGAGTAACACAGACCTACAAGCACTCAATACACTTACATGATCACAGTGCCACAAATATAGAATACATCACATACATTCAGCAACACAAAGATTCACATTAAGAACAAAGGAAGGAAGTGGATTTATCGACAAAAAACCTACATTATGGACAGGTAGACAATTTATGAAAATTCTTTCTGGAACGAGCAGAAACTAGCAAAATACACAGAGCAATCACTCATAAATACATCGGCTACACCACTGCAATTTCATATCCACTTCTACAACCCTTTAGATCACATAACATCAACAGATACGAAGAAAGTAAATTGGAAAAAGAAAACACATGGCAAGCACCGGTATCATCTAACACAGCCACACATCGATCAAGACGCATCCAACACATGGCTAAGAAAAGGCAATAGATATATAATGAGACGGAAGGATTCATGATTGCAATACAGGATCAAACAATAAACACCAGATATTACAGCAAGCATACTATTAAAGATCCCAATACCACAACAGATAAATGCAGACTTTGCAAACAACAAATAGAAACAGTAGATCACATCACAAGCGGATGTACAATACTAGCAAATACAGAATACCCCAGAAGACATGACAATGTAGCAAAAATACAACAGCTTGCCTTACAACATAAACTTATAAAACAACACGTTCCCACATACAAGTGTGCACCACAAAATGTACTGGAGAATGATGAATACAAATTATACTGGAATAGAACCATTATAACAGATAAAACAACACCACATAACAAACCTGACGTCATACTCACCAGTAAAAAGAAGAAATTAACACAACTAATTGAAACATCCATACCCAATACAACAAATATACAAAAGAAAACAGGAGAAAAAATTGTAAAATACATCCAACTGGCTGAGGAAGTCAAGGATATATGGCATCAGCATAAAGTTGACATTATACCAATTATACTATCAACTATAGGAGTCATACCACACAATATCCACCAGTACATCAATGCAATACAGCTACATCCAAACTTATATATACAACTACAGAAATCCGTAATTATTTATACATGTTCAATTACCCGAAATTTCCTAAATGCAATACAACATATACCGTACAGTTAAAAGGAAGTCACGCTTGATCAAGGTCCGCGTCACTTTCTACTTTAAACAGACATAACGTCTGAGATAAGAAAGAAATAATAATAATAATAATAATAATAATAATAATAATATCGTCCAGGTTTTCAGCAATGTAGTGGCTGCTATATAGTCACTATTCTGCTGTGCTGTCAATCAGTTCGTTTATCTGTTGCGAGGTGAATGATGAAGCAATTTCTGGTCCACTGAAGGAACTACCAACAACTTTTTCATGAGAAATTTAAGCATCTAAATCTCAATTTCACTTTGAACAACGTATATGTGTAGTATGTGGAGGACCAATGAAGATATTATTCACATATTCGTTTCACAAGCTGTAACCACCACAATGTGTCACACGTAATGACAGTATTTGACAAAAAAGGTAATGATTGGTAACTTCTGTAATTAATATTACAACACTGCGAAATATTATTAATAGTGACAATTTTTTAAAGCCGGCCATGGTGGCCGAGTATTCTAGGCACTTCACTCAGGAACCGCGCGACTGCTACGGTCGCAGGTTCGAATCCTGCCTCGGGCATGGATGTATGTGATGTCCTTAGGTTAGTTAGGTTTAAGTAGTTCTAAGTTCTAGGGGACTGATGACCTAAGATGTTAAGTCCCATAGTGCTCAGAGCCATTTGAACCATTTTTGAATATTTTAAAAATAATTCAGTTTTGTGACCGGAACACAACCGAACTCCTTGTTTTTTACCCCTCCTCAGAACATTTCATTTTACCCCTCAGATGGTAATGACCGCCATGTTGGGAACGAGTGTTCTATGGGAACCATTTAAGGGCGATGCCGACAGAAACATTGGAAATTCAACCGGTAATCGCAAGAGATACGCCTCCTAAAAGAATATCGTTTAGCGAGAAAATAAACATGTCGCATGTTAACGAATAGCTATAGATTTTCGTTTATGAACGACGACGCTCTCTCTCACTGCAAGGGAAACTAGCTAAGGTCCAGTCTGCTACTTCGCAAATTATGCTTGACGCATGAACGTTTATTTATCGTATGGCAACACATTAACATACATTACAAAACCATTACTCATCAAAATTTAAGAACAGCTCTCAGCATAAAATAACAAATGACAACAGTTATACATGCTTATCATGGTCTTTTATGTATTTTACAACGTCACTCGCCGTTGTCAGGAGATCTTCGAAAGGACTCTTGTATGCACGTGAGGGAGATCCTGATACAACATGAGCGTCACCGTCACACGATGATGAAGATTTACTTCACTAGTAGAATGTGTCTGCACATGTCCCAGGGGCCGTTAGGGTGTGGTTAAGGTAGTCTAAACTGCCCGAGGCTGGTCGAATCCAGGGGATTTCTTCTGGATGCAAGGCAGCTTCAGGCATTGTGGAGAACAGTTTTGTTGCCAGCAGAGTTTCTATCATCGATGGTACAGAATTCAGTTTTAAAGAGAGTCCTGGCTGTGGTGACAGTGGAATGTCTTGATCTTAGTCTTTTTCACTCCGAAGGGACTATGTCGCCCATTATTGGGAGGCCGGTGTAATTAGCAATCTTCTGATATTCACGCAGTAGCACGCTCTTCCATCTGATATCAGGTGGAGGATTGCGGCTCAAGACAGGTAGCTATTGTGTGGGAGTAGATCGTATAGACCCACCAACATGTATAGGCACGTTAAGTTTTACATCTGTCTCTCTTTTTTACCTTTGAACTATTGAACCATGCAGGCTGAGTATACCAATCCGGATGCCGGTACCCGGAGTGTGTCTGCTGACGATCCCCAACAAGAACCACAGAGTTTATGAAGGATGTTGTTTCTGGTTTTGAGCTTAGCAGATGTTCGTGTCAAGTGCTCCTTAGGAGAGAGTGTCCCAACGAATACGATCCCCAGGTAATTTGCATGCATGTTATGATGAAGTTTTTCACCTACAAAATAGACATCGAACGTTGTCTGTGCCAATCTACTGGACATGAAACTCCTGTTTTATTTGAGTTTGATTGTAACCTTCATTTACGGGAATAGTTGCTCGAAATGTATAGATCAGAAGTTAGGATATCTTCAGTTGGTTCGAAGTTTTTGTGTTGGATAGCTGTTGTCCGGTCGTCTGCATAGCCAAACTTTCTGGACTGTTTACTTTAGTATGCCTGTGATGAATGTTGATGATAAGTCATTTTGGGCAGGCTCGCGTACACTTCCAAGTCCCACATTATTCCTTACAACAAGAAATATTCGCACACGTCTAAGGGACCAACGGCGGCTGTTGGTATCCAAAGGCAATACTTTATGTGATGATACTCTTCAACCGAGAAGAGGCAGTCGGTAGCTCCGGAGTGCTTGTGATTTAACGGTGGTGCAAGGCCTGTACTTTTCCGGTCGATGTCCAGAAGGTTAAATGCGAACTATGCGTAGTATTCTCGTTGTTTGGCCGATTGTAACAGTAGCCTCGACACCCGATAAAATTTTCGTTCTAGGATCAACGGAGGTGCTTAATTTGCAAAAGTCAAGCCCAAGAGATATGGCCGAAGCAAATAATTGGCGGAAATAAAGTAATTAGATAAACAATTTACTTTCTACATCAACAACTGAAGATCATACTAGTTGCACCCTTCAACATTCTACAGACGCTCTACTGAGATGCAACACTGACATTGTTTTAAAATTTTGCCATCTGGTATTGTTAAAACAACGGCAGCTCATGATCTGACCAATTTCTTTGCTTAAAGCGAACGTTTAAAGGACTAGTCTTGAAAAAAATCCGAAATTTCACGTGACGGTTTTCAATGGATTTTTAAAATGATTTCCATAAAGGCCTAACTGAACAACTGGAGAAGTGACTGCTTCGCAGTATCCCATCGTGGTCGTAGTTCCGTCAGCGAAGACTTTCGTGAAGGTCTACCAAAACCGTTTGTTGTTTCACACAAAAAAGCAGCATTTCATTAATGCCGTGAGCTACATGATTGAAGAGGATCGGCACGTGACGTGGTATCTAACACTGTGGCACATTCGATTTTGCACGAACTCTTAGCTGTTAGAAAGATCTGTTCTTGGGGATTACGCACAATTTTATGACGTTCAAGAACAAAGCTGTGCTCAAATACTTCGACCGATGAAAAACAAAATCCGGGTACAAGCCGGAAATACAGCGGTAATCTACTACCTGGGTGTTCGAATATAGAAAGAAAGCAACTTGCGATGTACTTCCAAGAATACGAACGCCTGCTTCTTTGGCTACACTGTACCCGTCGTGACCTCTGCTTCAGAAGATCGAAGTAAGCTTACAAAAGCTAGGACCCAACCCATCAGTTTATCTTTAGTTTCTACGACGACTTCATTGACATCAACTTGACGAGAGCCAAGTGCTGCAGTTGATCTGTCGTAGCAAAGGACCCTCCCAAAATCCCACTCTGATCTAACGTCGAGTCTACGTGTTGCTCACAGGTGGAAGTGTGTTGATGCACTGTCGCCTTCCGATAGACGAAGACTTTAGGCGCTTAGTAATCGTATCATACCAATTCAGGTGTCTCTTAACTTAGTTTCCGTAGGGGCATCGTGTGATCAAAGTCTAAAACAGGTCCCATTCTTTCGTTCTCGACGTCTGCGTGCGCATTGTTTCCAATAGTGGCTATCCCTCCCCCCGATTCGTCTTCTCAACGCTGTCCAACCCCATCGTCTCAATTTCGTGATGAACAAAGACTTAAAATTCTGGATTACAGAGAGGTTGCAGCTATGAATTGCTGTTACCATGGATACGGATTCACATCGTTCAGGCTCATCACACACTTTTTGACGCCTTTTTGTTGAACCTGTAAGGCACAGGAAATGGTCAGATACCCTTGTAACATTTAGGATTGGTAGATTTCATCATTCACTGCTGGCGACAGTTTTTGATTCTTTGACATGTATACCGCTCCTCACGGAATTTTTTACCCATCTCGATCAGGCAGACAGTTCGGAGGGGGGAGGGGCGGGGGTACAAAGTGTTTTAGTTTGTACTGATTACATCTCGATGCATGTAATTCGCTACCAAACTATCTGATTCGTCTTTCCACTAGGGAACGAACACAACAACACCAATTTCACCATAAATTTTCTTACAAGCAGTGCCCCGCTGTTTTCAAAGTTTTTCCATCATCCCTCTCCTGTGAAACATACAAAACTCTAGCACCGGGTGACTTAGCTTCTTCACTAAGTATGTAAACTCCAACAGGAATGTTTGGCCGCCTACATTGCCCAACACGATACAGGAGGTCACCTTGCACCCTCCAGATTTTCAGTAGTGATATATTTCTCATTCATGATGTCGATAGACTGGTTTTGTTATAACTTCCATCGAAATATATGCAGATAAATATTTTGCATCAGCATAACTGATAATGGCAACATCGTACTGTTCCCTTTGGACACCGATATCCGGCCGTACACCCGTGAATTATTTCCTGCGGGAGAAACTGAGGAGTAACAATAAATAGTGTTTCCGGAGCATCCTAAAGCTACGTTTTCCCAGATGCGGAAATTTATCGCAGCGTGCTGCACAATACACTTTTGTCTTTCGTTGTCCAATGCAGGCCGCAGAACGCTGCGAGCAAAGTTTTCCTAGGCGCGGCGCAAGATAAAAAATGAAAGTGGAAGTAATTTCACAAATATACAAGACTTCAGACACCTTTTTTAAGCCGATGAAAATTTAGTGCTACTGAAATAGAGAAATATTTTAAGCTTTTAAGAAAATTGATTTTTCGCGCTAATAAATATTTATCACGCCGTATCTCCTAAACTGTGTCTTAGGTTGGTTGGTTTGTGGGGGTTAAAGGGACCAGACTACTTAGGTCATCGGTCCCTTGTTCCACGACCATAATAATACACGAAGAAAAGTCCAACAAGCAATAAACACATAACGGAGACAAGGGACGACACAGTACAAGAAAGACATAGACGAAGACCAGAGAAAAGAGATTAAAAGACACACAGAGTGCGACGGTCATTGGCCGACCATGAAAATAAAACTGGAAAGGCCAACAACCAAGGGACACATTAAAACACCACAAACTAAAACCCCAGGCCAAAAGCCACAGTCGACACTAAAAAAAAATAAAAAGGGACTCTCATATTGAATGATAAAAACCCCCTGCTCGAATACAACGGAGAACTAAGTCAGCCATAGTAGAGTCATCGGTTAAAAGAGCAGGGAGTGTATCAGGCAGCGCGAACGTCTGCCTGAGGGCAGTTAAAACTGGGCAGTCTAGTAAGACGTGTACCACGGTCAGGGCCAATCCGCAGCGACAGAGAGGCGGGTCGTCACGGCACAAGAGATACGCGTGCGTGAGCCGGGTATGTCCTATGCGGAGCCGGCAGAGGACGACAGCGTCCTTGCGAGACCCCCGCATGGAGGAGCGCCACACACTGGTTGTCTCCTTGACTGCCCGAAGTTTGTTGGGAGAGGGCAGGGTGCGCCACTCATCACGCCAAGCAGCAAGGACCTTCTGCCGCAATACGGATCGGACGTCACTCTCTAAAAGACCGATGTCCATGGCCGGGGAACTGACCGCCTGTTTCGCCAGTTCGTCAACCCGCTCGTTACCCGGGATGCCGACGTGACCCGGGGACCAAACAAAGGTGACAGAGCGGCCGCAACGGACGAGAGTATGGAGGGACTCCTGGATGGCCAGCACCAGACGGGAACGAGGGAAACACTGGTCAAGAGCTCGTAAACCGCTCAGGGAGTCACTACAGATGACAAAGGACTCACCTGAGCGGGAGCGGAGAAACTCTAGGGCACGATAGATGGCAACCAACTCGGCAGTGTATACACTGGAGCCAGCTGCCAATGACCGTTGCTCACAATAATCCCGTAGAGTGAGAGCGTAACCAGTGTGACCAGAGACCACCGAACCGTCGGTGTAGGCCACCGCCGCGTTCGGAAACTCGGCCAGGATGGAAAGAAAGCGGCGGCGGAGGGCCTCCGGAGGCACTGAGACCTTCGGACCCTGTGCCAAGTCGAGCCGAAGGCACGGTCGGGGCACACTCCACGGGGGCAGACGGAGATTGGCCCGGAAAACAGGCGGCAGAGGAAAAAAGTCAAGGCCACGGAGAAGGTCCCGGAGGCGAACCGCAATGGGACACCCTGACCGGGGCCGCCTGTCTGGAACATGGACGATCGAGCGCGGGAACAGGAGACGGTAGTTTGGATGCCCTGGCATGCTATAAACGTGCGCGGCATAGGCGGCCAGAAGGCGGTCACGCCGGAACCGCAATGGAGGGACACCAGCCTCCACAAGTATGCTGTCGACGGGGCTTGTCCGGAACGCTCCCGTGGCGAGGCGGATCCCGCAGTGGTGTATGGGATCCAGCAATCGCAATGCTGAAGGCGAGGCAGAACCGTACGCCACACACCCATAATCAAGGCGGGACTGGATCAGCGCTTGATATAGGTGGAGGAGGGTGGACCGGTCGGCACCCCACCTGGTGTGGCTTAAGCAACGGAGAGCGTTTAAGTGCCGCCAGCATGTTTGCTTCAGCTGCCTAATATGGGGCAGCCAAGTCGACCGGGTATCGAACACCAGTCCCAAGAACCGATGCGTCGCGACCACAGCAAGAGGTTCACCGTCAAGGTAAAGGCGCGGCTCAGGGTGAACCGTGCGACGCCGGCAGAAATGCATAACGCAGGTCTTCGCGGCCGAAAACTGGAAGCCGTGCGCTACAGCCCACGACTGCGCCTTGCGGATGGCACCTTGCAGCTGCCGTTCAGCAGCGGCGATGCCACTGGAGCTGTAATATAGGCAGAAGTCGTCCGCATATAAAGAAGCCGCGACGGACGACCCCACCGCCTCAACGAGCCCATTGATGGCAATTAAAAACAGGGACACACTGAGGACAGACCCCTGTGGGACCCCGTTCTCCTGGACCCGGGAGGAACTATGCGACGCAGCTACTTGCACGCGGAAGGAACGATACGAAAGAAAATTCTGAATAAAAATCGGGAGCGGGCCCCTAAGGCCCCACCCATGAAGTGTGGCCAGGATGTATCGTATGCCTTCCGCATGTCGAAGAAGACGGCAACCAGATGTTGGCGGCGCGCAAAGGCTGTACGGATGGCAGACTCCAGGGAGACCAGATTATCGACGGCAGAGCGGCCTTTACGGAACCCACCCTGAGACGGAGCCAGAAGGCCCCGAGACTCGAGGAGCCAACTCAACCTCCGGCTCACCATACGTTCCAGCAACTTGCAAGGAACGTTGGTGAGGCTTATGGGGCGATAGCTGTCCACCTCCAGCGGGTTCTTGCCAGGTTTCAATACGGGGAGGACTATGCTTTCCCGCCATTGAGACGGGAAAACACCCTCGACCCAGACGCGATTGAAAAGATCTAGGAGGCGTCGCTGGCAAGGCACTGAGAGGTGTTTCAGCATCTGGCTGTGAATGCGGTCTGGTCCAGGAGCCGTATCAGGGCAAGCAGAAAGTGCGCTCTGGAATTCCCATTCGCTGAAAGGAGCATTGTACGACTCCGCGTGGCGCGTGTGAAAGGAAAGCCTCCGACTTTCCAACCGCTCTTTCCGGGAGCGGAAGGCCAACGGGTAGTTCGTTGACGCGGAACACTGAGCAAAATGCTCTGCTAACCGGTCCGCAATCGTGTCGGAGTCGGTGCACACTGCTCCATTCAGCGAAAGCCCAGGGACAGAGACAGGTGGCCGATAGCCTTGGAGTCGCCGAATCTTGGCCCAAACCTGCGATGCGGAGGTACGGACGCCAATGGTGGAAACATAACGTTCCCAGCACTCCTGCTTCCGTTGGCGGATAAGGCGTCGGGCTCGGGCGCGGAACTGTTTAAAAGCAATGAGGGTCTCCAACGACGGGTGCCGCTTATGGCGCTGAAGAGCCCGCCGGCGATCTCGAATCGCCTCTGCGATCTCGGGCGACCACCACGTCACAGTCCTCCGCCGAGGTGACCCGGATGTACAGGGAATCGCAGATGCCGCCGCAGAAACGATGCTGGTGGTGACCGACTGAACCACCGCATCAATCGGATCAGTGGAAGGAGGTGCGATCACTGCGACAGATGTAAATAAGTCCCAATCAGCCTTATTCAGAGCCCATCTGGAGGGGCGTTCAGAAGAGTGACGCTGTGGCAGTGACAGAAAGATGGGGAAATGGTCACTACCACATAAGTCGTCATGGACCCTCCAGTGGATGGATGGTGAAAGTCCGGGGCTGCAAATAGAAAGGTCAATGGCCGAAAACGAGCCATGGACCGCACTAAAGTGGGTCGCCTCTCCCGTGTTTAAAAGGCAGAGGTCAAGCTGTGACAGAAGAGTCTCGACATCTCTGCCCCGGCCAGTAATCGCGGCGCTACCCCACAAGGGGTTATGGGCGTTAAAGTCGCCCAGCAACACAAAGGGAGGCGGCAGTTGTCCTATCAATGCAGCCAACACATGACGAGAGACATCACCATCCGGCGGAAGGTACAAACTGCAGACAGTAATAGGCTGAGGCGTCCACATCCTTACAGCGACAGCCTCTAAGGGTGTATGAAGAGGCACACACTCGCTGTAGATAGAGTTAAGGACGTAGACGCAGACTCCACCAGACACCCTCTCATAAGCTGCCCGGTTCTTATAATAACCCCGATACCCTCGTAGGGCAGGGGTCCGCATTGCCGGAAACCACGTTTCCTGGAGGGCAATGCAGAAGAAAGGGTGACTGCTGACGAGTTGGCGGAGCTCAGCAAGGTGGTGGAAAAAACCGCTGCAGTTCCACTGGAGAATCACTTTGTCCATGGGCGAAATAGGCGTGAAGGGACCGAGGAGGCAGATCACGTCACTGGGTCACCTGCTGTCACCGATCGAGGACCAGTACAATCGGCGTCCTTGGCGTCTGAGGGTATGGCGAGATCCAGGTCCTCAGCGGACGCCAGGATCTCCACCTCATCCTCAGACGCAGAGCCTGTATGGAGCGGTGGGGTGGATGCCACCGCGCGTTCCTTGGCCTTAGAGGCCTTCTTCTTCTTCGTCTTCTCTCTCTGCTCCTTGGGCTTTACTGGCTGGGAGGGCTCCACCGAGTCAGTCTCCGGGACGGAGGAGGAGCGGGAAGCCCTGCGACCAGCCGCTGGCCTGCATTTCAGCCCTTGGCTGACGTCACCCTTCCCAGAGGTGGAAACCTGGGAAGGGAGGGACCCGAGGGATCCCTTGCGAGAGAGAGTCGCCGAAGAAGTCGGACGCTTCTCCGGCTTAGAGTTGGGGACTTGTGTCCCCGATGGTTGGGGGGTCGTTGCTCCTGAGGTAGGTGGTGCAGGAGCAACAGATGGGGAAGTGCCCCCCACCATCAAGGGGGCAGGTGTAGTATTCCGGCTCAGAGTGTTCAGTGGAATCGGTGCAGCAGATGACAAAACTACTGTTTTGGCAGCGGTGGCATAGGAGCTGGTCAGAGCCACAGGATGTAGCCTCTCGTATTTCCGCTTAGCCTCAGTATAGGTCATGCGGTCCAGGGCCTTATATTCCATGATCCTTCGTTCTTTCAGTAGAACCTTGCAGTCTGGCGAGCAAGGGGAATGGTGTTCGCCGCAGTTCACACAGATGGGAGGCGGCGCACATGCAGTATTAGGATGTGAAGGGCGTCCACAATCTCTGCATGTCATGCTGGAAGTACACCGAGATGACATGTGGCCGAACTTCCAGCATTTGAAACACCTCATCGGGGGAGGGATATAGGGCTTCACATCACATCGGTAGACCATCACCTTGACCTTTTCGGGTAGGACGTCACCCTCGAAGGCCAAGATGAAGGCACCGGTGGCTACCTGATTATCCCTCGGACCCCGATGGACGCGCCGGACGAAGTGAACACCCCGCCGTTCTAAATTGGCGCGTAGCTCGTCGTCTGACTGCAAGAGTAGGTCCCTATAGAATATAATGCCCTGGACCATGTTGAGACTCTTATGGGGTGTGATCGTGACGGAAACATCCCCCAACTTGTCACAAGCGAGTAACCGCCGTGACTGTGCAGAGGATGCCGTTTTGATCAATACTGCCCCAGAGCGCATTTTGGACAAGCCCTCCACCTCCCCAAACTTGTCCTCCAAGTGCTCGACAAAAAACTGAGGCTTGGTCGCCATAAACGATTCCCCATCGACTCGTGTACAGACTAAATAGCGAGGTGAATAAGGTTCGCTGCCAACCGTAGCCTTTCGTTCCTCCCATGGTGTGGCCAGGGAGGGGAACGATTGTGGATCATATGCCTGAGCGTTGTATTGAGGTCGAGAACGCTTAGAGACTGCTGGCGGTTGGCCGCCAGCAAGAGATGATGTACCACGCTTCATCGCGGGTCATCCGCCCTGATGCCACCTACTCCGACCAAGGGCCCTCCCCACGGGCGCCACCCAGCCTCAGCAACGACCACCTGGCGGGATGGCCATTGCCGGGAGTCCCGATGCCCCAAGGAGACAGGCATCTACTCCTTGGCATACGCGGGGAGTTAACGGCGCAGGCATCAGTAGAGCGATCCCTGTGTTGTCAGGGGGCTACAACCGACAGGGTACATGGCGGCCCCACCACAACGGACTGGCTACCGTGCTGGATTTCAGGTGAAATGTAGCCCATGATCGTCATTGGCGCATAAAGCGACACAGCAGAGCAGACTGCAAAAACCGCACCCAAGAACAAAGCCACGCCCTAGAGATGGTGAGTGGGCGGGACAGCTATGCGACGACGACCAACCAAGCTAGAGATGGTAATGAGCGATGGACACATTGCACCTTGTAAGGCGCCCTTCCCCAATCAGCTCGCTCTTCGGTAGAATTTAGAAGATGGAGGTCAAACCGGTAGGGGACCATCACATAAGGCCGAAACGTTTGAGACTCCTTGTAGTCGCCTCTTACGACAGGCAGGAATACCGTGGGCCTATTCTTACCCCCGAACCCACAGGGGGTAAAAACTGTGTCTTACAACAACATAATGTTATAGTACTTCAGTAGCATATGTCGATAACGTGTGCAGACTTTCTGACCAATAGTGTCACTGACAGTGATCTAATAAATTAAAATCTCACGTACTACTCGGAATTCATACCAAATCAACTTTTTCTGTAGGGGGAGAAAGCGAGAGGAAGTTTTGGAAACGTTTTAATTTGTTTTTACAGCTGCTGGAGGGTCTGTGGGTGCTACTTTTTCTCTAGACGGGATCAGGACTGTATGGTTGATTGGTGCGATCCGAGTTCCAGCGTGCCGCGAGGAACTTTAGCTATCACAAGCGCGGGGATCAGGGGGGAGTGGTGGCAGTAGCGGAGGCACCAAAGGCAAAACATGCAGAGCAGTGCTCGATCTAAAAAGAAGACTTGGCATTCAGGGAAGAGGACGACGACTGTGTATTATTGGGAAGGGCACTAAAGAAGCGCGAATCGCTTAATAAATGTACTTACATCGTGAAGAAGGAGCGCATACCTTTTCAGTAACGAAACATTTGCTCGAATATGCGGAGGAATACCAGTTCCTATTGCCTTATAACGCCGAGGTATCAGGACATCATCCCAACCTTGGCAGAGTAGGCGGTTAGGCCAAAGCTGATGGATTCACTGTGAGGAGCAAATTCACTGATTACTTCAACGGCCCGAATTTTTATCGTCGCACATTATTTATCACAATAACAACAACACGCAACTTATAAGTATGGTACAAATATAATCGCAATTGCGTTACACTGGCCATAATAAAGAGACATTTCTTCTTGACTGTTTCATTCATTTTTCTTCCGATTTATCGGATACCAGCTCGATAAGCTGCTCATACTGCGAGGCAGAGAAGCGGTGAACCGACATTTCTGGTGAATGTATCAACAATGAAATCGGACGAATCAGCTTCTTTCGTGCTTCCGAGCGCGTGAAACAAATGCTGCGGTTGTCGCCTAGCTGGTTGCTCATTAATCTGACTTCCCTCACTCCTCCATCCAAACAAATCGCTGCGACTTCTCCCCAAGCACGCAAGCGCTTCCCACAGGTGGAGCCCGCGTCTCAGGGAAACGGTCTGGCGCGTTTGCGCTGTGCGAGTGAGGAGCGCGCTCTCGCACACGTTTTACGCAGCAGGCTGCGAGAAATTCCCATAGTTAAGAAACCGTAGTTTACGCGTCAGGCAGTTAGTGAAGCACCACTATAGGCAAACACTCCACAAAAATAAAGAGGCGTTGCGATTTAGTCGGTGGAAGCGACGCGTCCGAAATCTGCAGAGGAATGAAGGTCCAACTGTTGCAAAATGGTTCAAATGGCTCTGAGGTCATCAGTCCCCTAGGACTTAGAACTACTTAAACCTAACTAACCTAAGGACATCACACACATCCATGCCCGAGGCAGGATTCGAACCTGCGACCGTAGCAGCAGCGCGGTTCCAGACTGAAGCGCCTAGAACCGCCAGGCCACACCGGCCGGCTCCGACTGTTGCAGTAAAATTGTGTCGTCGTGTGGAACTATTCGCAAACGGAACACATAATGCCAGTGGCAAACAGCGAAGTAGTAAACGTGCAGCAGTGTGCGCATCGGCACAGTAGTACTGCGGAGTCAGCCAACAGGTCTGTCTGTGTTGCAGGTGCTGCGGCCTCTGACATGGACCGCGGATATGCATTAACTATTATTGCCGAAGACTTCGGCATGAGGTATCCCTGGTTATCACAGTGGCTGTCCGATTATCACAGGCGCAAAGGCATACAATTACTCACGAACACTTCGGTGTTCTTTCACGCAATTCAAACAGAAGGAGGAGGAGGAGGAGGAGGAGGAGGAGGAGGAGGAAAGATATTAGTGTTAGACGTCCCGTCAACAACGAGGTTATTACGGACGGAGTACAAGGCCGGGTTAGGGAAGGGCGGAGAAGGAAGTCGGCCGTGCCCTTTCGAAGGAACCATCCCTGCATTTGTCTTAAGCGATTTAGGTAAATCATGGAAAACCTAAATCAGAATGGCCGGACGCGGGTTTGAACCGTCGTCCTTCCAAATGAGAGTCCAGTGTGCTAACCACTGCGCTACCCCGATCTGTAATTCAAATAGGAAACGAGTACTAGGTGAAAGATTACGAATCAAGGATTAAAGGAAAATAAATGAGGCACCCATAGGCGCTAGCAAAGAGAAATGTAACGACACAGACAACCACTGGGACTCTCATGCTAACGATCATTTGCAACGCCTTAATAATTACACTGAAGCGCCAGAGAAACAGAGATAGGCATGCGAATTCAAATACAGAGATATGTAAACAGGTAACGCCTATATAACAAAATAGGTGTCTGGCGAAGTTATCAGATCACTTACTGCTGCTACAATGGCAGGTTATCAGGTTTTAAGTGAGTTTGAACATGGTATTATAGTCGGCGCACGAGAGATGAGAGACAACATCTCCGAGATAGCGATGAAGTGGGTGTTTTCCAGCACGACCATTTCACGAGTGTACCGTGAACATCAGCAGTCCGGTAAAACATAAAATCTCAGATATCGCTGCGGCCAGATAAAGATCCTGTAAGAACGGGAACAACGACGACCGAAGAGAATCGTTGAAAGTGACAGAAGTGCAACCCTTCCGCAAACTGCTGCAGATTTCAATTCTCGGCCATCAACAAGTGCCAGCGTGCGAACAATTCTCCGAACTATCATCTATATGGGCTTTCTGAGCCGCTCGTGTATCCTTGAGGATTGCACGACACAAAGTTTTTTACATTGGGCTGTTGATGACCGGAAACATGATGCCTGGTCGGAAGAGTCTCATTTCAAATTGTATCGAGCGGATAGACGTGTGACAGCATCATGAATCCATGGACCCTGCATGTCAGCAGGAACCTGTGGCAAGCTGGTGAAGGCGCTGTAATGGCGTAGGGCGCGTACATTTGAAGTGGTATGGGGCCCCTAATACCTCTAGATACGACTCTGACAGGTAAGCATCCGTCTGATCACCTGCATCCATTCATGTCCATTGTGCATTGCGACGGACTTGGGCAATTCCAGCAGGACAATGCGACACCCCACTCGTACAAAATTGCTACAGCGTCGCTCCAGGAACACTCTTCTGAGTTTAAACACTTCCGGTGGCCGCCAAATTCCCCAGACATGAACATTATTGAGCATATATTTTATGCCTTGCAACGTGCTGTCCAGAAGAGCTCTCCACCCCGTCGTACTCTAACGGATTTATGGACAGCCCTGCAGGATGCAGCACTACTTCAGACATTAGTCCAGTCCATGCCACGCCATGCTGCGTGATCGAGGGGGCGCTACACGATATTAGGCAGGTGTTCCAGTTTCTTCGGCTCTTCAGTATATGCCTAGGAGAAGGTCCAAAGAGTGAGATGCTGGTAAGGCAGTTGAAGGGTCGGGACTTGTTTTAAGAGGACTACGCCAGACACACACACACACACACACACACACACACACACACACACACACACACACACACACACACACCGCGCCACTGGGCACGGAAGTCGGCGGTGGCGGCTGCATGCTGCGTGACGCACTCGCTACACGCTGCAGCTCCCACGTCAGCAAGCAGCTAGCTTATCAGAGCCCTGTGGCAGCGGTACAGAACATGTAGAAGCTAGCAACACTTAAAATACGTAGCCGATAAACCTGGCAACTCGCATCAACGGAACGTTACGTTCCAAACTGGCTACAGACTTACGTCATTTATCAGCATGTAGCATTTGCTGAATTCGATACTATACTTTAATAAAAATTCAACAACACATAAACATAAACTAAAACTTTCCACTTGATCATGACAGCTATTTCTGAAGATCTTGGATTCTTTGTAGTGTTATTTGCCAGACAGAGGGAAGCAAATTATTGTTTGTGGGGATATCAATGTAGATTTTCTGAAAGACTTTGAAGTATTACTTGGTTCTTTCAAGTTGACGTCAGTTATTGATTTTCCGATTCGGGTGGTACAGGAATGAAGCACACTGATGGATAATGTTTTTACAGCCTACGATAAATTTAATCAAATAAAAACTTTTCCTGTTAATAATGGTATGTCTGATCACGGTGCATAGATACTTACAGTATTTGACATAGCTCCATACAGTAAAGCAAAACAGTCCTCCAAAATACTGCGTTCAATTAACGACTTAACAATCGAAAATTTTATGGAAAGCTTGCATCAGTTAGACTGGGATGAGGTGAACAGTGAACCTGACGCTAATTTAAAATTTGATACATTGCATGATACCTTTGCGAGTGTATTTGGAAACAAATTCCTTAAGAAAACAGTGAAATATGATTGTAAGATACCATAAAAAAGCCATGGCTTACAAAGGCATAAAAATTCCTTCTGAACAGAAAAGGGAAATGTATCTTATATCTAGCAGGAGTAACATCCAGAAACAGTGAAACATTAAGATAACTATTCCATAAGTATGTGCCGTATATCTGAGATTAGCACATCTGATTATCAAATTAAAACAATTTGGAATATTGCTGAAGGGAGACAGGGCAAACCAGACACAGGAGGACTGTATTTCTATCAAACTCAGGAGGACTGTATTTCTATCAAACTCAATGAAAAGTTTTTTTAACAAAACGTCAGAAGTAGAAGATATTTTTAATAATCAATTTTACGTGTTTCAGAGAAAATATGATCCAGCAATTCATTAGAAAATGTAAGGCAGTATAGGGCAGTACTTATGCAATTTGATAAAACTGAAATGCATCCCACCTCTCCTACAGAAATTAAGAAAATAATAAATACACTCAACAGTAAATGCTCACATGGAATTGATGGAATTTCCAACTGAGTACTAACAGCTTGTTCCCAATAGATATGTAAGATTCATAGCCACATATGTAGTAGCTCACTGATCCAGGGCATTTTTCCAGATAGACTGAAATACGCTATTGTTAAATAAATGCATAAAAAAGTGTTCAAATGGCTCTGAGCACTATGGGACTTAACATCTATGGTCATCAGTCCCCTAGAACTACTTAAACCTAACTAACCTAAGGACATCACACACATCCATGCCCGAGGCAGGATTCGAACCTGCGACCGTAGCAGTCGCGCGGCTCCGGACTGAGCGCCTAGAACCGCTAGACCACCGCGGTCGGCATAAAAAAGGGGATAGGTCTGATGCTAACAACCAGCGCGAAATCTCACTTCTGACAGATTTATCCAAAATTCTTGAAAAAGTAATGTACTCCAGAGTAGAATCACATATTCGTAAAAAAAAGTATTAACAAACTGACACTTTGGTTTTCAGAAAGGCTTGTCAACAGAAAATGCTATGTATGCTTTCAGTGATCAAATAATATGTGCTTTGAATAACTGAACATCGCCCATTGGAATTTTTTGTGATCTCTCAAAGGCTTTTGAATGTGTGAATCATGGAAGTCTTCTAGATAAGTTTAAGTATTGTGGTATTAGTAGGACAGTGCACAAATAGTTTAATTCGTATTTAATTGGAAGAATACAGAAGGTTGAAATTAGCAGTTGAGATAGTCTGCAAAAATCGGCAGAGTCCTCAAACTGGGGAGGTATCACAGGGTTCAGTCTCGAGGCCCTTATTGTTCTTAATATATATGACTTGCCACTCTATACTCATGAAGACGCAAAGCTAGTTCATTTTGCTGATGATTCAAGCATAGTAATCACAGCCAACAAACAAGAATCAGCTGAGGAAATTGTAAATAATGTCTTTCAGAAAATTATTAAGTGGTTCTCTGGAAATGGACTCCCTTTAAATTTTGAGAAAACACAGTATATTCCATTCTGTCTAGTAAATGGCATAACACCATTGAAAAATGTAGACTTTGAACAGAGGTCTGATGCTAAGTCACAATATTCAAAATTTTTGCTTGTGTACACTAATGAGAAATTGAATTGGAAGAAACACATTGATGATCTGCTGAAACAGATTCAGTTACTTATGCTATTAGGGTTATCGGAAATTTTGGTGATAAACGTATCAGTAAATTAGCCTACTACGTCTGTTTTTATTCATTGCTTTCATCATCATCATCATCTTCTTCTTCTTCTTCGTTTCCCCTCTATCCAACATCTGGTCGGGTTGGTGTATCAATGGTAGTTCGCCACTTTACTCGGTCTTTCCACCATTCTTCTTCCACAATTTGGTTCCATAGCAGGTTTCTCCTCCTTAAACACATATTTATTCTATCAATCCATCTTGTTCTCGGTCTTCCTCTTGCCCTCGATCTTGTACTCCATTATTATTGATATTATTTCCTCTCCCATCCTTTTCACATACCCAAACCATTTTAATCTATTCTTTTCAATTTTCTCAGTCAACTTCTCTACTCCTCACATCTTCATTTTTCACTCTGTCTCTCCTCGTCTTCAGTAGCATACTTCTCAGAAACTTCATTTCACTGCATAGTGTCCTACTCTCCTCTCTTCCAGTCGTAGTCCAAGTCTCTGAGGCGTAAATTAGTATGGGTGTCAAGTAAGCCTTGTGTAGCACCAGCTTGCACCTCATTGTCACTTCCCTTTCCCACACCAAGCCCCTCAAACACTGGTAAAATGTACTACTCTGTTGTGTTCTTTTGCTAATTTATGTCTCCAAACGAGCATTCCCCATTAATACACTTCCCAAATATTTAAAGTTGTACACTATTTCAATATCCTGCCTCCTAATATGAATTTGTTCCTTGCCCCCTCTGGTTACCACCATGGTCGTGCTTTTCTTCACACTTAATTTCATTCCATATTTCACGACCTTATCATTTAAGATGTCTTACGTTTTTGTACCTCCTTACTGCTTGTTCCTCACACCACAATATCATTAGCAAATAGTAATAGCTTCAGTCCCCTTCCCCTATGGTCTTCTTTCGTCTCTTTGACTATTTCATCCATCACCGTTCTAAACAGTACTGGTGATATCACACTTCCTTGTCTTAGTCCTGTAACATTCTTAAACCATTCACTTCTTCAAACTGGTGTCTGCACGCAACTAGAGCCTTTTTCATTCATTGCCTGGATGACTACAAGTGTTTGCTACTACGTTTTCCCTGGGAACACTGTCATATGCTTTCACTACGTCAAGAAATGTCATCACCAGATCTTTCCCTTACGCCCAATGTCTTTCCATCAACTGTCTCATACTAAAGATTGGGTCCACTGTTGATCTACCATGACGAAAGCCATACTGATCCTCTTCTAGCTGCACTTCCACCTTTTCTCTCACTCTTCTTTCCAGTATCCCCCCTATTATTTTTGCTATTTGGGATGTAAGTGTGATCCCTCGATAGTTGTCACATACTTTCCTCTCACCCTTCTAGAAAACTCGGATTATTATTCCCTTTCCAAATTCCTCAAATATGTATTTTTGGGTCCGAATGCATCTTATTAGTCTATATAGCCACTGTAGGCCAATGGGTTCAGCTGTCGATCATCTTCACAGTAATTTCATCTATCACAGGTGCCTTTCCTGTGTTCATTTTTCTCAGAGCTAGTTCCACTTCTAACATCGTTATATCCTCCTCTTCTTCCAGACCCCTGCCCCCCTGCCGTTCTTCTATTCCCTTTCCATTGCCGTACTCCACATTAAGTAATTTATCAAAGTACTGTTTCCATCTTTTCCTTATCTCCTCTGGTTGCGTTAATAGCTCTCCACTTTCCCCTTTCACTAGCGTTGCTTTCATATGGCATCATATTTTGGGGTAATTCACCATAAAGAAGAAAAGCATTCATTGCACAAAAGCGTGTAATGAAAATATTATCTGGAGGCCACCTAAGACCATATTGCTGACATTTATTTAACGAACTAGAGATATTCACAGTACCTTCGCAATACATATATTCACACTTATGAAATTTCTTATTAATAATCCATCTCAATTAAAAAATAATAGCCAAGTGCATAACTACAGCACTAGAAGAAAGGATTATCTTCACAATTCTGGGTTAAATCTGACTTTGGCACAGAAAGAGGTGAATTATGCTGCCACAAAAATCTTTGGTCATTCACCAACTACAGTAGCATTAAAAGTCTGACTGATAGCCAACCAACATTTAAAAACAAATTTAAACAATTTCTCAATGGCAACTCCCTCTACTCACTAGATGAATTTCTAGAAATGAAAAATATGATATATCTCGAAGTTTTGCATCACCGCAATTCCCCGAACTCCTGAAGATACACGTTGACTGGGGATTCATCTACATCTACATTTATACTCCGCAAGCCACCCAACGGTGTGTGGCGGAGGGCACTTTACGTGCCACTGTCATTACCTCCCTTTTCTGTTCCAGTCGCGTATGATTCACGGGAAGAACGACTGTCTGAAAGCCTCCGTGCGCACTCGAATCTCTCTAATTTTACATTCGTGATCTCCTCGGGAGGTATAAGTAGGGGGAAGCAATATATTCGATACCTCACCCAGAAACGCACCCTCTCGAAACCTTGCGAGCAAGCTACACCGCGATGCAGAGCGCCTCTCTTGCAGAGTCTGCCACTTGAGTTTGCTAAACATCTGCGTAACGCTATCACGCTTACCAAATAACCCTGTGACGAAACGCGCCGCTCTTCTTTGGATCTTCTCTATCTCCTCCGTCAACCCGATCTGGTACGGATCCCACACTGATGAGCAATACTGAAGTACAGGTCGAACGAGCGTTTTGTAAGCCGCCACCTTTCTTGGTGGACTACATTTTCTAAGGACTCTCCCAATGAATCTCAACCTGGTACCCGCCTTACCAACAATTAATTTTATATGATCATTCCACTTCAAATCGTTCCACACTCATACTCCCAGACATTTTACAGAAGTAGCTGCTACCAGTGTTTGTTCTGCTAACATATAATCATACAATAAAGGATCCTTCTTTCTATGTATTCGCAATACATTACATTTGTCTATGTTAAAGGTCAGTTGCCACTCCCTGCACCAAGTGCCTATCCGCTGCAGATCTTCCTGCATTTCGCTACAATTTTCTAATGTTGCAACTTCTCTGTATACTACAGCATCATCCGCGAAAAGCCGCATGAAATTTCCGACACTATCTACTAGGTCATTTATATATATTGTGAAAAGCAACGGTCCCATAACACTTCCCTGTGGTACGCTAGAGGTTACTCTAACGTCTGTAGACGTCTCTCCATTGATAACAACATGCTGTGTTCTGTTTGCTAAAAATTCTTCAATCCAGCCACACAGCTGGTCTGATATTCCGTAGGCTCTTACTTTGTTTATCAGGCGACAGTGCGGAACTGTATCGAACGCCTTCCGGAAGTCAAGGAAAATAGCATCTACCTGCGAGTCTGTATCTAATATTTTCTGGGTCTCATGAACAAATAAAGCGAGTTGGGTCTCACACGATCGCTGTTTCCGGAATCCACGTTGATTCCTACAGAGTAGATTTTGGGTTTCCAAAAACGACATGATACTCCAGCAAAAACCATGTTCTAAAATTCTACAACAGATCGACGTCAGAGATATAGGTCCATAGTTTTGCGCATCTGCTTGACGACCCTTCTTGAAGACTGGAACTACCTGTGCTCTTTTCCAATCATTTGGAACCTTCCGTTCCTCTAGAGACTTGCTGTACGCGGCTGTTAGAATGGGGCAAGTTCTTTCGCGTACTCTGTGTAGAATCGAATTGGTATCCCGTCAGGTCCAGTTGACTTTCCTCTGTTGAGTGATTCCGATTGCTTTTCTATTCCTTGGACACTTATTTCGATGTCAGCCATTTTTTCGTTTGTGCGACGATTTAGAGAAGGAACTGCAGTGCGGTCTTCCTCTGTGAAACAGCTTTGGAAAATGGTGTTTAGTATTTCAGCTTAACGCGTGTCATCCTCTGTTTCAATGCCATCATCATCCCGGAGTGTCTGGATATGCTGTTTCGAGCCACTTACTGATTTAACGTAACACCAGAACTTCCTAGGATTTTCTGTCAAGTTTACTTTCGAATTCACTGAACGCTTCACGCATAGCCCTCCGTACGGTAACTTTGACATTATTTAGCTTCTGTTTGTCTGAGAGGTTTTGGCTGCGTTTAAACTTGCAGTGAAGCTCTCTTTGCTTTCGCAGTAGTTTCCTAACTTTGTTGTTGAACCACGGTGGGTTTTTTCCCTCCCTCACAGTTTTACTCCGCACGTACCTGTCTAAAACGCATTTTACGATTGCCTTGAACTTTTTCCTTAAACACTCAACATTGTCAGTGTCTGAACAGAAATTTTCGTTTTGATCTGTTAGGTAGTCTGAAATCTGCCTTCTATTAGTCTTGCTAAACAGATAAACCTTCCTCACTTTTTTATATTCCTATTAACGTCCATATTCAGGGATGCTGCAACGGCCTTATGATCACTGATTTCCTGTTCTGCACTTTCAGAGTCGAAAAGTTCGGGTCTGTTTGTTATCAGTAGGTCCAAGATGTTATCTGTATTGACTGTTCAGAGATGTCACTAAACCAGCCCAAATACGTAAACATGAGCAGCGCCTGTTAGGCAGAGGGCGTCCGACAGCCGATCAGTTCCTTTCATTCCACCAAGAAGGAGATACGCGGCTCGTGTTGTCTGTACTTCAACCATGCCTAGACGGTCAATACCGCGGTTCGATAGCAGCCGCATTGTTACATTGTGCGAGGAAGGGCTCTCAACGAGGGAAGTGTCCAGGTGTCTCGGACTGAACGAAAGCGATGTTGTTCGGTCATGGAGGAGATACAGAGAGACAGGAAATGTCGATGACTTGCGCGCAAGAGCTACTACTGCAGTGGATGACCGCTACATAAGGATTATGACTCGGAGGAACCCTGACAGCAATGACGCCTAGTTGAATAATGCTTTTCGTGCAGCCACAGGACGTCGTGTTACGACGTAAACTGTGCACAACAGGCTGCAAGATTCGCAACTTTACTCCCGACGTCCATCTTTTCATCCACGACACCATGCAGCGTGGTACAGATGGGCCCAACAACATGCCGAATGGTCTGCTCAGCTCAGGATTGGCACCACGTTCTCTTCACCGAAGAATGTCGCATATGCCTTCAACCAGACAATCGTCGGTGACGTGTTGGAGGCAGCCCGATCAGGCTGAACGCCTTAGACACACTGTCCAGCGAGTGCAGCAAGGTGGAGGTTCCACGTTGTTTTGGGGTGGCATTATGTGGGGCCGAGGAACGTCACTGGTGGTCATAGAAGGCGCCGTAACGGCTGTACGATACGTGAATGCCATCCTCCGATCGACAGTGCAACCATATCGGTACCATATTGGCGAGGCACTCTTCATGGGTAACAATTCGCGCCCCCATCGTGCACATCTTGTGAATTACTTCCTTCAGGATAACGACATCGCTCGACTAGAGTGACCAGCATGTTCTCCACACATGAACCCTATCGATCATGCCTGGGATAGATTAAAAAGGGCTGTTTATGGACAACGTGATCAACCAATCACTCTGAGGGATCTACGTCGAATCGTATTTGAGGAGTGGGACAATCTGGACCAACAGTACCTTGATGAACTTGTGGATAGTATTCCACGACGAATAGAGGCGTACATCAATGCAGGGGGACGTGCTACCGGGTATTAGAGGTACTGGTATGTACAGCAATCTGGACCACCACCTCTGAAGGTCTCGCTGTATGGTGGTACAACATGCAATGTGGGGGTTATCATGATCAATGAAAAGAGCGGAAATGATGTTTATGCTTATTTTTATTCCAGTTTTCTGCACAGGTTCCGAAACTCGCGGAACCGAGGTGGTGCAAAACTTTTTTTGATGGACATACATGTATACTCTGTAAAGAAAACTTATGTCAAACTGACACATTCCAAATCATTACGATATGTCGCATTCATGATCTATGGAGTAAGTAATAATGTAATGTTACACGTTACTATTACTCATTTCTCGACTTTAAGCTGTCGCACGAAGTTGTTCAATGTACTTTTCCGCAGCATCAACCCCGGGAATACAGTTTACGGTCTAAAAAAAGGTGTTTCATTTCGCGCCCATGTTGTAGATGCATTCAAGTAACGTTGTAGTAAGTACTTACTGCGTAGGGCGGCAATAGTGAGATGCTGCAACAAATATCGAGAGAAACACGGCACATTCCTCTGCAAACAAATTAACGAATTGTCATTCGATGATCGCGTTTTCACTGCACGAACCCATTAACCTGTATTTGGCTGATCTAATTCAGTGAAGTATGTCCAGTTCCGTGGGCGCTGGTAGGCACGCAAAATGATGACCGCCTGCCAGTACCCAGAGCCAGCGCCGTCTGCAGGCACACAGAAAAGGGCGTCAGTTCGGCCCCGTGTTGTACAAAGAAGGTGAAGAGCTCGACAATCCCCACTCCGCCCAGGAAAAGCACCGTATCGGAGGATCATCTACTTCAGTCACCAGCCAGCCGTCCACGGGGAACAAAGGGGGGCGCCACTGCACAACACAGGTTCCCAGCCATTTATCACGGAGACCGTGGTGCTCGTTTACGGTACTGACGAAGTCTCTCCTCGCCTCTCCGCATTTGACAAATAGCCGCCAATGACGCTTCTGCATTACCTCTAATGCACAATTACGCTGTCAATGAAACGTTCCTCTCGTACTAGTGGCAGTGCAGTTGAGAGCGCCCCAACGGGTCTCGGCTGGCAGCGACGATGACTGCTCCCGCGGTCGCCCCCGTAAAGCAGCCTGACTTGGGCAAGGGGCTCAATTGATATTTTTGTAGCTGCAGATGTAAGATACTACCAAGTCCCTTCCTCAAATCTTTGTTCACACTGTGGCAGAAAATTTTCCTCTTCTTACAAAAAGCCCCTTTCGCCACTATAATCACGGTTTTTCACTCCCATGCTGCTCTTCCAACCGCGTGCCATTATGGTTCCTATGTATTTAAAGTTTACACCTGTTTCGTGATTCTTCTTTCGGTGTTACCTTGGCCCTTCATCGTACAGCCATTACTTTCTTTTCTTTGTACTGATTTCCATTTACTAGCTCTTTCCTAAACTTCAAGAACGACTTGCACTGCTTCCTGCAAGTCTTCCACCCATTGCTAGAAGGACCACGCGTTCTGCAAACCTCGAACACCATTTTCTTCTTCTTCCAGTGTTGACCCCCTTGTCATATAGCAGTTAGTACTCAGTCATATTCTGCAAGTACAGACTTAAAATCGCAGAGCATACGCAACAGCCTTGCTTTGCTCCTTTTCACCTTTAGGCCTATGAAGTACCTATCCTATAAATTTTTAATTTAAATGTTCGTGAAAGATCATATGGCATGACAAAATACCAGATCCACGTCACTGAAAACTTTTTTCTTCTCCTTTCTAAATTTTGTGACAGGTCCCTGGGAATGAGACATAACAAGTCTTAATGCTGCAATCACAGGAGCATACGTACCGCAAATATGTTATTCTATTAAATCGTTCTCTCTTATTTCGCCTAGCGACACAACGCTATATTCACGTTTACCTTCCCATGTTAATTCCTTTAGCTTGAATCTTTCTATTGAAATGTTTATCTGTTACTTTTGTCTTCAAGACATTCTGGTTATCCTTCTTAGTAACTGAAACACCAACACTTGATGGGAACAACGACACACTGATAATAGCAGCCAACAAACAAACTGCGTGGAACGGCGAAAAACGTCTGATGGTCCTCTACCTGATACAGTCTACCTCTTTAATGTAGTGGCAAGCGCGACCAAGTTGAACGACAATTTTAAAACAACTTCCTACGGGGAAAATTATATGCCGAGCAGTAAAACAGTAGTGAACCCATCCGGAGAAATAGCATTCCGCTGAAAGCATCATATGCTGCTTTTTGTAGCAGAAGAACGACTAAACTTTACAACTGTACCTCTGACAGAAAACCGAAGCAGCGCAGAAGTGCGCAAGCCGCAGAAAGGTATAATTTCATATCAAACCTATCTGTATTGCACTGTAAACTGTCACTGAATACGACGCGATGCAACACCCGGAAAACTTTCATGTTAACCGATTCGCGACGCGGAAGATTACAAAAGTATTATCACTTGCCTCAGACTAATGTTCAACGCTACGCTACAAATGGCGCATACTCTATCATGGATCGGTAGAAACTCTTGTTCCCACAAATCACCCTAGCATCAACCCATTATATCCCTTCGTTAAGGTGTTGTTAAACAATTCAAAACGAAATCATCGTTAGTATAAGTTGTACGGAGACGTCAGCAGAGATATGAAAATCGTTATGTTAATCGTTTTCAATGCTGACCAGGACGCCATGAAGAGGGAGGAGCACTCTATGTTCCTCGAAACTACCTTTGGCGAGTTGATTGTGATACACCTTTTTTTATTGAAATTCTGTTTTCGCCGAAAGCGCGTAGTCTGGGGATACTGTGCTACAGTTGCCCGTCAGTGGACCCTACACAGTCATTGTTATTCTGAAATAATGTAGGCTTTCAGTCATTCATTGGTACTTGCAGGGTTTCCGAAAACGACTGTGAAAAAACACCATACATACAAAAGAATGATACATATCAGTGTATAGACCACAAGTTACGATCTCTAATATTTGATGTGACGTAGCTGCACCAGGGGGCAGGCGTGTCAGATCATCCGCTCCGTAGTTTGGGCCTGCAACCCCCAACACAACGGACGCATTTCCAAAGCGTGCTGCCATAGTTGCGCCCGTGTGGACGGTGTCATGTTGAGCATCTATGGTGTGAGTTAAAAACTGGGGAGATGCTCTCAAGCCACTGGCTCGTGTCTACCTTTTGTATGTCTGTAGTTTTTGCGCAGTTGTCATCTGTAATCCCGAAGATACTTACGGATATATTGTGACGTGTTAGCGCAAGTGTTATCTGGGCATTTCAACACATTTGTTATTATTTACTCTGGTTTGAAATGTTATACTATAGGAAAGTTAATTCTACAGTGTATTCTTTTTATACTCAACGAGCATAAATTACACTAATTTTTTCTGTTATCCGTTTTTTATATAACAGTTATTTTTTTGACTGTGTTTCACAGCTTCCATGAATCGTACAAATGTCATACAGTAACACGTAACTTTTTTTTAACTGTATGACAGGTTTCCGTTAGGGACAATTTTCAAGTACAAACTCTTGTTAAAAATAAGAAGTACAAAAACAAAGTAATGTAGTTTGCAAGTTTTAAGAACGAAAAGCCGATTCCAGTGGCTGTACCTCATCGAATCTCGAGTCAAATGACAGCACATTACATAATAAAGTAAACAGTCGGCACAAAACTTCTCTTATTTGACAGTGTTCTGTTTTAACGTCTCAGTAACACTAGGGAGTGGAAATATTGTGCAATAATGCTGATCGTCTAGTGTCTTCCTATACAGTTTCGTGACGACAACGGGGAACCGCATGCTCAGGTGGACCTACACTGACTAAAGCAGCTTGTCTTGAAACGTAATATGTTTCAGACTACGGCATATGTCTTAACGTTTTAAAACGAGCTCCAACGACAAAATTAATCAATATTTTTAGTATATGTAAAGACTATTTAATCATGGACCTTGCCGTTTGTGAGGAGGCTTGCGTGCCTCAGCGATACAGATAGCCGTATCGTAGGTGCAACCACAACGGAGGGGTATGTGTTGTGAGGCCAGACAAACGTGTGGTTCCTGAAGAGGGGCAGCAGCCTTTTCAGTAGTTGCAGGGGCAACAGTCTGGATGATTGACTGATCTGGCCTTGCAACACTAACCAAAACGGCCTTGCTGTGCTGGTACTGCGAACGGCTGAAAGCAAGGGGAAACTACAGCCGTAATTTTTCCCGAGGGCATGCAGCTTTACTGTATGGTTAAATGATGATGGCGTCCTCTTGGGTAAAATATTCCAGAGGTAAAATAGTCCCCCATTCGGATCTCCGGGCGCGGACTACTCAAGAGGACGTGGTTATCAGGAGAAAGAAAATTGGCTTTCTACGGATCGGAGAGTGGAATGTCAGTTCCCTTAATCGCGCAGGAAGGTTAGAAAGTTTAAAAAGGGAAATGGATTGGTTTAAGTTAGATATAGTGGGAATTAGTGAAGTTCGGTGGCAGGACGAACAAGACATCTGGTCAGGTGAATATAGAATTATAAATACAAAATCAAATAGGGGTATCGCTGGAGTAGGTTTAATAATGAATAGGAAAATAGGAATGGGGGAAAGCTACTACAAACAGCATAGTGAACGCATTATTGTGGCCAAAATAGATACGAAGCCCACGCCTACAACAGTAGTACAAGTTTATATGCCAACTAGCTCTGCAGATGACGAAGAAATTGAAGAAATGTCTGATGAAATAAAAGAAATTATTCAGACGAAAATTTAATAGTCATGGGTGACTGGAATTCGAGTGTAGGAAAAGGGAGAGAAGGAAACGTAGAAGGTGAATATAGATTGGGGCTAAGAAATGAAAGAGGAAGCCGCCTGGTAGAATTTTGCACAGATCACTACTTAATCATAGCTACCACTTGGCTTAAGAATCATGAAAGAATGTTGTATACATGGAAAAACCCTGGAGATACTAAAATGTATCAGATAGATCATGTAATTGTAAGACAGAGATTTAGGAACCAGGTTTTAAATTTTAAGACATTTCCAGGGGCAGATGTGGACTCTGACCACAATCTATTGGTTATGAGCTGTAGATTAAAACTGAAGAAACTGCAAAAAGGTGGGTAATTTAAGGAGATGCGACCTGGATAAACTGAAAGAACCAGAGGTTAGAGAGAGTTTCAGGGAGATCATAAGGGAACAATTGACAAGAAAGGGGGAAAGAAATACAGTAGAAAAATGGTTCAAATGGCTCTGAGCACTATGGGACTCAACTTCTGTGGTCATTAGTCCCCTAGAACTTAGAACTACTTAAACCTAACTAACCTAAGGACACCACACACATCCATGCCCGAGGCAGGATTCGAACCTGCGACCGTAGCAGTCGCACGGTTCCGGACTGCGCGCCTAGAACCGCGAGACCACAGCGGCCGGCAATACAGTAGCTTTGAGGGATGAAGTAGTGAAGGCAGCTGAGGATCAAGTAGGTAAAAAGACGAGGGCTAGTAGAAATCCTTGGGTAACAGAAGAAATATTTAATTTAATTAATGAAAGGAGAAAATATAAAAATGCAGTAAATGAAGCAGGCAAAAAGGAATACAAACGTCTCAAAAATGACATCGACAGGAAGTGCAAAATGCCTAAGAGGACAAATGTAAGGATGTAGAGGCAGGACAGATACTGCCTACAGGAAAATTAAAGAGACCTTTGGAGAAAAGAGAACCACTTGTATGAATGTCAAAAGCTCAGATGGAAACCCACTACTAACCAAAGAAGGGAAAGCAGAAAGGTGGAAGGAGTATATAGAGGGTCTATACAAGGGCGATGTACTTGAAGACAATATTATGGAAATGGAAGAGGATGTAGATGAAGATGAAATGGGAGATACGATACTGCGTGAAGAGTTTGACAGAGCATTGAAAGGCCTAAGTCTAAACAAGGCCCCGGGAGTAGACAACATTCCATTAGAACTACTGACGGCCTTGGGAGAGCCAGTCCTGACAAAACGCTACCATCTAGTGAGCAAGATGTATGAGACAGGCGAAATACCCTCAGACTTCAAGAAGATTATAATAATCCCAGTCGCAAAGAAAGCTGGTGTTGACAGATGTGAAAATTACTTAACTATCAGTTTAATAAGTCACTGCCGGAAAATACTAACACGAATTCTTTACAGACGAATGGAAAAAGTGATAGAAGCCGATCTCGGGGCAGATCAGTTTGGATTCCGTAAAAATGTTGGAACAACTGATGCAATACTGATCCTACGACTTATCTTAGAAGAAAGATTAAGGAAAGGCAAACCTACGTTTGCAGCATTTGTAGACTTAAAGAAAGCTTTTGAGAATGTTGACTGGAATACTCTCTTTCCAATTCTGAAGGTGGCACGGGTGAAATACAGGGAGCGAAAAGCTATTTACACTTTGTACATAAACCAGATGGCAGTTATAAGAGTCGAGGGACATCAAAGGGAAGCAGTAGTTGGGAAGGGAGTGAGACAGGGTTGTAGACTCTCCCCGATGTTATTCAATCTCTATATTGAGCAAGCAGTGAAGGAAACAAAAGAAAAATTCGGAGTAGGTATTAAAATCCATGGAGAAAAAAATAAAAGCTTTGAGGTTCACCGATGACATTGTAATTCTGTCAGAGACAGCAAAGGACTTGGAAGAGCAGTTGAACGGAATGGACAGTGTTTTGAAAGGAGGCTATAAGATGAATATCAACAAAACCAAAACGAGGATAATGGAATGTAGTCGTTTTAAGTCGGGTGATGCTGAGGGAATTAGATTAGGAAATGAGACACTTAAAGTAGTAAATGAGTACTGCTATTGGGGGAGCAAAATAACTGATGATGGTCGAAGAAGAGAGGATATAATATGTAGACTGGCAATGGCAAGGAAAGCGTTTCTGAAGAAGAGAAATTTGTTAACATCGAGTATAGATTTAAGTGTCAGGAAGTCATTTCTGAAAGTATTTGTTTGGCGTGTAGCCATGTATGGAAGTGAAACATGGACGATAAATAGTTTGGACAAGAAGAGAATAGAAGCTTTCGAAATGTGCTGCTACAGAAGAATGCTGAAGATTAGATGTATAGATCACATAACTAATGAGGAAGTATTGAATAGGATTGGGGAGAAGATAAGTTTGTGGCACAACTTGACTAGAAGAAGGGATCGGTTGGTAGGACATGTTTTGAGGCATCAAGGGATCACAAATTTAGCATTGGAGGGCAGCGTGGAGGGTAAAAATCGTAGATGGAGACCAAGAGATGAATACACTAAGCAGATTCAGAAGGATGTAGGTTGCAGTAGGTACTGGGAGATGAAGAAGTTTGCACTTGATAGAGTATCATGGAGAGCTGCATCAAAACAGTCTCAGGACTGAAGGCCACCACCACCACCACAACAACAACAACAACAACAACAACAACAACAAGAAAGACTGTTTTGGAATACGTTAAATAAATAACACGAAACCAAAGATTGAGAATTTCATTATGTCGCTCGATTCTCGTACCATCTGTTTTGAAGGTACTAAGAAACGTGTCGTTAATATCTATGTTTACAGAGGTTCGCCTTTTCGTTTTTAGAAACAACCACTAGATGTCGCAACTGAGGTGTGTAATGACATTTGCCAGCTATTTCCAAAGAGGTATACATGAGAAAAAAAAGGAAGCGCTGCAGCAGAGATGCTGTTAGATGAGAGAGATGTGACTGTCACTTTTTTGTATGTCGCAGAAAGAGAGAAGTCCGTGGTATGTCTTGATGAAGAGAGGCCGCGAACATTTTATCGCTCCTCCTATTCTACAAATTTTGTTAATAATATTGGATATCGGATGCATTAAATAACACGTTTCTTGTAGTCGCCATTTTCGCAGCAGCTGTATACACCAAGAAAAATACAGAACCTGTCTACTTATTTGACAAGCAGTTCATTTCAACGCCTCGAAATATGAGTTTGTTTCATTAAGAGAAGCGGTCAACAATTAGCAATTACTACGACGGCTGTATTCAACACGATCATCGCAACAGAAAAAAAGAGGTAAAGTTTCCCACTACGTAAGAAGAAAATACAACTGAAAACTTTTACTATTAAATTTCCTAGAAAGTTTATTTTGGATATGTCTGACGGTGTCTGTTCGGTAGCCGGCCGTAGAAGCATTCATGAACTATCATTTATGATTTGACAGTCAAAACTTATAAAACATTTCCAATTCAAAATATCTGATTCATTATCCAGCCAGTTGTAAAAATAGAATATAATACAGGTGTCACATCACTTTGTTAAAACACTGTTAGATCATAAACTGGCAGAGTACTTAATTTAGAGAGAGCTGCTGAGATACCGGTAAGAGTATTGTGAATAAATGGAAATTTCGTGTGGAGACTGTTTAGGAGATTTCTTTTTTATATTTCTAGAAAAAGCTTAACAACGTTTCCTCCCACCGCTTCGTTCAACTTCTGGTGGGCAGCCACCTCCAGAGTACACGGCTTTCGACTGCTCTTGTAGAAATTCCAGGTGGTCGAGTTCTCGTTGGCGATTCATTTCTTGAAGGTTGGACAAAATCTTTTGTTCCAGAAAACATCTACGACGTTAGCTACATGACTTTACGGTCAACACGAGACTTACAGCTTAGCCTATATAAAGTGCCGCTACACTCTATGTTTCATTCACATTTTACCTGTGGAAAATATTTGTTGTTGATCGATAGCTGATAATTTGATCGAAGGCGGAAATCAGGGTCGCATGAAATGGTGCGAAGAAAGGCACAAAATATTCGGCTGCGGGAATGCCGAGTCGATAACGTACATCGCATCGTAACAGGAACAGCAAACAATTATTTGTTTTTACAAGTGAACTGAAACATCCACCTGGTTCGTTCTCGAAGCATGATAATATGTATTATGGTTACACTGAACTTTTGGTCATTGCTCTAGATTATCCAAGAATATCTAATTGTGAACTGTATTCTACAACTCGTCTGCCACAAAAACGTCGGATCACCCCCTCCATCTTAACAATGCCAGCCAAACATTTGACGAAAAAAAAAATTCATTTAATGTCTCATTGCTGATGCTGCCTAATGAGTTCTTTTCGTTCCAGTACGTCAAGCAAGAAATTGAACATGGGACGTCCTCTACAATCTGTACCGTTTATACGAGCTGCGAGTGAGCGCAAACCCAAGACCCAAGATTGAAGCCCGCCGCTTGTTCGTAATGTACATTCGGCGAAGGGGCACGGTACGCCGCGAGGAGGATTCTTTCACCGCATGCAGCTTCCACCAGCAGCCGAGTAACCTCGACATCGCTGGGCAATTCCTTGCTGATGCAAGTTTCGCACACGAAAATGTAGTCTATAGACTCCCTGCGTATCACCAAGTCGAGTGAGTTGCAAATTCAGTTGAACGTGTTAGCAATCTCATGCGCAGTCCTAAGGCGATATCAGCTCTTAGATAAGCAAGCATTTCCAGGTAGGTTCTCAATATGTCATTGTCAGCTCCGATACGCAGCGGAAAGTGACATCTCTCTGGTCGGATACAAAATCTCATTTTAATTGTTCTACCGACGCTGGCGCTGAGCTATTCTGGAGCAAAAACACCTTACGTCTTTCATATGTTACCAGTAATACGAATCATTTCGCTCTTACTAAAGTATGCCATCGATTTAAAAATGAGCACTTTACTGCACCGTACCTTATTTTGCATCAACCTTTCAGTGGCACTAGACAGCGAAGACACAACGACCCAGTGAATAGAGAAACTGCTACTGTTGTCTACAGTTGCTGAATGAGAGGTAGTATTTGTACTATACTAAGCATAAAAACAATCTACGTTCCTCGACCGTCGTGTCGCAATTAGTTGTTCTGCGCGACATTTCATTACTAACTCCGCAGCTTTACGACAATGGAATATATTTAGCCAACATATTTTTTTGTACGATGGCACTCCTGGTATTCTCATCCAACTTGGACAAAATTCTGTCTTTTTTTTCCCTTTTCCCACAATAAACTTCATTTTATGGCAATCTGACAAGTGAGTGTGTGTGTGTGTGTGTGTGTGTGTGTGTGTGTGTGTGTGTGTGTGAGTGAGTGAGTGAGTGAGTGAGAGAGTGAGAGAGAGGGGGGGGGGGGAGATTGTTTTGTTTCGTTTCGTTTCAGGGCTCAACTAAGCTCATACTCGACCACGTCACAACCTTAGAACACTAGTACGAAAAGTAAGCGACTACACGGTAAGCCCAATCGAGGGACGGAAAGGAAGCTAAGAACAAGGACTTCCTCTTGGACAAAAGTCTACAAAATACGTAGTAGAGATAACGGAGGTCCCGAACTAAAGATTAAATGTCCTTCGCCATATTTCTGCGACGGATAAAACGTAAATCGCAGTAGATAGCCCGCGCGTCGTTCGCTAAAACGACCCGACTACTCAGACGGCAGACAGATACTAGAACGTAAGAGGTTAAATAAAACACATTCGGTCAGGAAATAGCGAATCGTCAAAGGTTGACGACAACAGCACATAGTCATGGCATCAGCACTTAACAAATGGCGATGGCTTAAGATGACGCTGCCCAATACACGACCTAGCTAAAATTATGTCCTCGCCACGAGAGGACCGAGAGGAGGTCAGTCATGTCGCAGGGAGAGGTTTAATTACCCACAGCTTGTCTCCATCAAGAGAAGCCCTGTGGTGATGCCAAAGTGAAACCACTTTCCGACAGATGGCAACACGAAGATCATCGGAAGGCACGGAAGACCTAGCGCCCCATCAGACCTACATAAACAACACAACGACGCCCTCAAGAGCGAGTAAGTGGAAGCTTTCTTGGACCTAATACTCTAAGGGGTGGACTGTGTACAGCACACAGAGGCTCTGAAGGGCACTCGGAGAATCGAAGGATGTGACACAATTAAAAAGCCTTTGTCGCTGGCTCTACTGCGTGGCCTGAAAGAGTGCGAAGAAGTTGAGCAGCGTTCCGTAAGCCGATACCGAAAGTCGTCGGTGCCAATCACAAAGGCACACCCGACGCCACGCTGTCTTACAGGCATCAGTGTACATGAAGGTACCATCGCTAAATTTCGTGAGGAGGTCGAGAAACTTATAGTGAGAGATCGAACCCGGAGTAAGTATCCTTAGGAACCGAATGAAGTTGAAGGTGAACACGGGCCGCTGTAAGAAGCTAAGGTGGTGAAGGGTTTACACCCGCCGGGGACGTTCCAACAGCATGAAGGTACGCTGCTGGACCAATAGCCGAAAGCGAAGTCCGGGAGTAACAGAGAAGAACGACGTGCTCCGTACTAGCGGTCAACGGAGTCATCGAAGGAGAAACAGTATGGATGGCTGGGCATGGCAGACAAACGGCATTCATATGTGCTGAGGAGAATATCACGACAGTATGGCAGCAAATATTCGGCAGCTTCTCTCAACCGGAGTAGTGTAAATATCGACAGTGGCCAAACGGATTCCATGATGGTGGGTAGTATTAAGATGGCGTAAAATGGACGGACGTGCAGATGCATAAACCACAAACCCACAGCATAGTTTCGAACAGACAAGGGATCGTATGAACGTTGAACGGTAGTCTGATCTGCTCCGCACGAAGTACCTTTTTCGACACACACAGGGCATTGTGAGACCGGGTACAGCGTGCAGCCAGGTAATATATGTTGGAGGACCAAGAAACTTTCCATCAAGCATGAGCTCCAGGACTTAAGTAGTTTCAGTGAACAGACAGGACAGAGATGTAAAGACGGAACAAACCCATTGCACCGCCAGAAATTCATACAAACGGTCCGTGGAGAACTACAACGTAAAGCCGTCAGTGAGCAGGAGATCACCGGCGGGACAAAGGCAATAATAGGGTTAACGGCCCCAGCAAAGAGGACGACGTTCTGGACGAATCCCTGAGGCACCCCATTTTCGACGATAAAAGTGTGCGACAAGGCCATACCCAAACACATTCTGAAAAATCGGTCTTTTAAAAATTCCTGAAGGAAATGAGGTAGACTGACTTGGAAGCCCCATATGCATAGAGTACGGGAGATACCTGTACTGCGGCAGGTGTTGTAGGCTTTCCCCAAATCAAAAGACACGGCCCTAGCCTGGTATTTCCGCAGAGAACCATTCATGGGTTGACCAAGTGACGAAATAGTCAACTGCACAACGGCGCGCTCCAAATCTACACAGTGCAGCGATTAGTAGAGTGCGAGCCACAATACTAGCTGGCCGTGGCCTCCCAGGAAGCAAGGCAGGATGATAGCGGCCTAAGGAGTTGGACACAGCAATAGAATGAATCTGCTACAGTAAGGCCGGAAAGTGGAAAATAAACCTTGGTTCCAAAATGTATTTCGACGTCGCCACACATAACGGGAGAGGGAGTGAAACTGTTAAAAGAACTATTAAATGAAATCCAGCTAGCTTTTTTGCTATCCCTAAGCATGTGACGACACTGCGCACATAACTGCTTATGACGAATACAGTTCGCCATCATAGGATGACGGTCAAAAATGTGGAGATGATGTCTCCGCGCGCGAATCGCTTTGTGGCACGCCTCAGTGCAACAGGTGGCTGGGGTCACTGCGCAGGAAGTGCAGGGTACAGAATGTTCTGAGCTACAAGGATAATGTTTGTAAGGTCTTCTATCTGGTCTTCACAAATGGGGAAATATTCGTCAAAGGTGGCCAGGGAAGAGTAAGGCGCCCAGTCGGTCTCAGAAAGTTGTCAAGTGCGTTTACATGTAGTTGGGGCTGGGGCAGGAGTCAGCAAATGGATAGCACACGGGAAATTGTCACTCAAGAACGTATCACAGAGAATGAACCACTCGAGACGACAAGCAAACTCAGAAGTGCAGATCGATAGCTCCAAATGGGAACAGGTGTATGTGGAGTCCGAAAGAAACATGGGTCCTCCAGTGTTCAGACAGATGACGTGGAGTGGATTCGCGCGGGTTCTGGAAGAGCCCCAAGGGGAATAGTGTGCTTTACTCACCAAACAACAAAAAAGGGTAAGGAAGTCGACCAGTAAGTTGGAAGAATTTCGCCCTTGTGAACCAAATGACGGTGGGATGTAGACGTTACAAAATAAAAAGGTGAAGTGAGGGAGAGGAATGCAGACTGCAACAGCTTCCAGCCGGGTCTTCAGTGAGATGGATGACTAGCCAACAACTTGCGAGCGAGAGGGTAAGGCACTTTTTTTCTTCACCTGGATTTCCTAGATGGCTCGCTCATCAAGGTACACGGGACATTCTAGGGATTATGCTGCATGGTCGCCATTGCAGCTGATCAGCAGGGGGGAGGAGGCGGGCAGTCAGCCTCCTGGGCGTCCCTGCCACAAGTAACACACGTGGCGATGTTTCGACAGGACATACGCATGTGGTTGTAACGTTGACACTAGTAGCAACACATCGGGTTCGGAATGTACGGTCGGACCGTGACGAACTCATAGCCTGCTTTGTTCTTTGATGGAAGCACTACTCTATCAATCATGAGAAAAAGAGTGCACGTAGGCACTAAGGTTGCATCAACCTTTCTCATTACCTGAGGCAGTGCAGTGACACCATGATCAGAGAGGTACGTTTGCATTTCTCTCTCGGTCAGACTATCGAGCAGTCGAGTGTAAATAAAACCACGTGAAGAATTCAGCATTTGATGGACCTCGACAAGAACAGGATAGATGTGGAGGAACGAAGCTGGAAGCAGTTGATGGCTTGATAACCGCAATCGGCCTCCAAAAGCAGAGTTCCATGACGTAAACGAGAGCAGGTTTTCACATGGCCTGCAACTGCATCAACAACTTTCTGAATAATAAACGGACTAACGTTCTTCAATAAATGATACCACGAGACACCGATGTGCTGCTGGGGGATTCACCTTCAAGAGCGCACAGGGATGAAAAAGATACAGAGGAACCTTCAACGCATAAGTTGAGGAACGTTAAGAGATGAAGAACCAGAAAAAAAAAGATGAGGGACTGTTCTGATGTCTCCCCAAGGGAGAGGAGAAAGACCAGCATAAGGACAGAAATGCAGCATGGATAGGAAAGAGGGCTACAATAGGCCCTAGCCTTTGCTGCACAAGCACAGTCACCAAAGAGGTGAGAGCCCCGTGGGTAGGAGGGAAGGGGGAGGGGGTTAGGGGGAGAGGGAGTGAGGGGGTGAGAGAGAGTGGGGGGGGGGACACAGGCAAGTTCATTGAAAAGCATGACTCCTTAGAATCCGGATAAGACGTTCAAATATCATTTGATCTATGTTTCTTATCAAACTAAGACTTTTGTCGATATTAGGTGCTTGCATAAATGAACTCATTTATTGTCAGAAGGCTGATTTGAAGCACCTCTCCATGCTCAGCAGTCCTGTGCAAGACTCAGTAAACTGACAAATTAGTAGGCAGATATCGCTCTTTAAAATGAACAAACCACTCAGTAATCAGTCATTAAAATTTATACGGATCAGGTATCGACATCCATTTCTCCAGCATAACTCAGATGTTCGGCGGTTGGGTCAATATTCGACGAGAAAGACATGTGCAGTTAGGATACAAATATCACCCAGAAGGACTCAAGAGACCAAAAGGTCGTGTAGATAAGGGAAATCGGCAACACCGTGTCCGAAGGAAGAACCCAACGTTCGCTTTGGTAGATTTATGTAAATCACGAAACAGCTTCACCAGATAGCTGGCGATGTGAACCGTCCCTTCCAGAATGAGGCCCGCGTGGCCCGGTACTGTAACACACCGTAAAAGGGACCGAACTGCCTAACATCTAGCGTCGCTATGTTCTTATCAGTTATGCTGACTAACTTAAATCAAAGATGGAACTACGTTTGGAAAAATATAGTTGCTGGCCGGTAGCGAAAAAACTCTCCCGATTCGAAGCTTTAACATGTGTGTCATGATGCCTTACTGCACAAACATCTCGCACTCTGGTCTGTCTTCCCATTGCGCAAGGAAACCATTCCTCAAGGGACAGAGTCCTGTTCGTTTTTTGGACGACTTCACATTTGTCAGAGCAGTTCAAAAAAACTACTTTCAAGCTGCACGTAACAAGCGTCACTGCGTATGGACATCTACGATTACATAGGACCCCGTGGTCGATGCTTGTTTTGCTCAAACACTTTTCGTCGTATTCCTGTATGGAATTCCGATAGTACTGTAGCATCACGTGACCATGTGCACCAGTGCGTCATGTTGATCAGAAGGGACATATAAAGTTATTGAACTTAGGACAATTGTTTTATCATACACTACCCATTTTGTGACGACTTTAACGTACATTTCTTTTACATTCATACCCTGTAATACTGCTACGTAGCATTTCCAGTCATGTTAACACATATACAGCACTGCACAAAGCTAGCAATAAGGAACGTAAATTTCTTGCAAAAATAAAAAAAATACACCAGAACTAGGGAGAATGAGTTACTACATGACTATTTCGATCTCTATAAAAAAAAAATTAACAATGTCTTATGTGAAGCCAAGGAACTGTACAACTGGCTGTTTATATTCTACTTTAGGAATAAATATAAAGCCATGTGGGGATTTACGATGATAAAACACTTCGTACTTTCAATTTACAATTTACGAAAGGACGGCACTCTAAATTTAAGACGTAAACAACACAAAGTATGACGTCACGCCTCGAGGAGATATCAAACAAGTGCTGAAGCACGTTTTGTGATCGAAAAAAATTGTGTTTCACGAAAGGTAGGTTTATGAAAGGTACAATTTATTCTGCTAAGGCTGTCAATATATTTAAATAAAATATTTTATTCAATACCACAACCAAATTTGCTTGCTTAGTTATTTTCTACTGAAGATTTAGGGATGTTCGTACATGTATAGCATTATGGGATGTCATAAAAGAAACACGGTTTCGGAAAGCACTCCAACACCATCTGAATTCCATGATACTAAAATGCATAGTTCGCCATGAAGTGAACATTCGTAAGGTCAGATTCACACTGAAGTACCTCGTATGGGCTTTTTCACTGTGATTTTTTTCTCGGAGTAACAGTACTGTATTATGACATGTTTGGTTCTTTATTAGGGCATAGTGCCATATGTGCCAGATATTGAAAATGTGCACTTGCAATTGAGCGAACAGTTGAAACTAGCCAATATTATGGAATGAAATTCTTCCGTTCAACTAAAGTGACTCCCTCTGCAGAAAAGACTTTTATTTTAGTTGATTAATGCAAGCCAAATTTCTTTAGCAAACCGACAATAACAACCTCCAAACTTCCAGGATGATTCAGTAATTGTTGGTCAGCAACTTCTATTAGTCACTCAACGAAAAACGAGCCAAAGCTGCAAATTTCACTTTTTTTATTCACTCGTAGACTAATTTCGTGTCGGGTCCCATTTGGAAACCATTGTAACAAATAGTCAAAATGGTATTTCCGAAAATGCAAAGACCATGCCATGTACACGTATTATGAAGTGCAAACACACACTTACAGCGCATACAGATGACTGTTTTTCCTCGTACTGAATGACAACTTCATTGTTCTGCAGGGCGATCAATGCTTGATCTCCTAATAACGTGGAAATACAATAAAATTAGAAAACTTGAACCAATAACATTATTATTATGGATTCAGGTTACCTTATCAATAAAGTTGAGGTTACGGATATGAAAGTAGCTATGATAATTGCAGGTACTAGTAGATGGGAACAATGGCAGGAGGTTGTCCACAATGAGGAAATCAAAGAAAAACTGGGAATGAACTCTATAGATGTAGCAGTCAGGGCGAAGAGGCTTAGATGGTGGGGTCATGTTACACGTATGGGAGAAGCAAGGTTACCCAAGAGACTCATGGGTTTAGCAGTAGAGGGTAGGAGGAGAAGGTACTTGGATTCGGCTAAGAATGATTTTGAAGTAATAGGCTTAACATCAGAAGAGGCACCAATGTTAGCACAGAATAGGGGATCGTGGAGGAATTTTATAAGGGGGACTATGCTCCAGACTGAACGCTGAAAGGCGTAATTAGTCTTAAATGATGATGATGATGATAACATTATTTAGTCTTGTGATTTTGTCAATGCGCGCTAAAAAAAATTTCCAGCGTAGCACCTAGCTTCTGTCGACTCTCAGCTCAAAGAACTAACAGCCACAGGTCACATCATGTCATAAAACTTCTCAACAGATGAAATGAAAGTTTACTTTGTAGTTGAAATTTATTTATGTGCAATCCATGCAAACAGTTTGTTTCAAAGTATATATTTCTTAGTACAGAAACATTCTTTCTTCAAAGGTATTCAGTTTAGAGCAGCGAAATTCTAACCTGGTAATCTGTATTTTGAGACCTCATGTAATTTCAATACATAATGGAAATTTAGTTAACTTACTGAGAAAAGAGAATTCATTGAAATTTGTATTGGCATACCAAAACTTTATGGCAATACCATTACATACTCATCTTGGGTCAGTGAAATTTTCTTAATGGAAAGAAAGTTTCTTAGGGAAAGGTGCACAAACTGAGAAGACACATCATATCATTCATTAGAACTGCATTTCACTTAAAAACTATGAACAGGAGAAATGTCTTTAAATTAAAAAAAAACATGAATACAAGGTTGCTGAAATGGTGGACTAAAACATATGTAGAACATGTCTTTCAGGGCAGTGTTAGTTTTTGAAACGACTTATACAATTGCTTATTACCAGTGCCTCTCTATAGGGGGTGTTATAATTCGAACACTATTTGCCCAATTTTCGTGTTTCTTTTTTTAATTCACAGGTATATCATCCAATCTGGTTTTAAAATGGATTTTGCTACATAAGGAATAAACAGCGGCAATAACAGTGTCTGTAAAATTTTAGCTGCCAGTGTGCTACTTTGCAAAATGCCGTCCACATTATTAGACCCGCGTCAAAGTGATGCAATATTTAACTTAAAAAACAAAACAAAAATCCTAATAGAAAGTCCGCGAGAGCATACGAGAATCTTTCGCGGGTGGCTTTCAATCAAAATTTTTGTCATAAAAATCTTCTTACACAGGAACCGCAAAACGAATGAATGGTGAATGGTGATCAGCCATAAAATATAAATGTATACCGTTGCAGACGTTTCGATTGGCCTTTTCGAGATTTACAATTCATACTACAGCACTTACAGTTTAGGAATGGTATTGGAAAAGAGCACACTGGTGAAAACACTTGCACTTTGTGTAGCTGACGATCTTTGAACGGCTAACCAGACTGTCATCAAACAAGTCGTGACAATCCCAATTAAAGCAACTGTAAAATAAAGTACAATGAAATGGGTCCATTCACTTGGGAGTTTTGATGCCTCAGATAGTGAAAGTTATTACATCCACTTTTCACGTGGAGGCTAAAAGGTATGCAGAAATAAATTACAGGCAAAAAAAGAAAGGAAATCTTGTAATTCATGAGAGAGGTATGTCAGATTTCTTTACGAATTTTCCTCGTGCGGTTCCCTTAACAGTCTATTGCTGTCGCCAAACGGACAGCGACACCGGCACCAGACTACGTGCGTGCGTCACTGAGCGGGCGCGCAGACTTTCCTCTATAGGGGGTGCTGGCTGGACACTTTACGTCAGCACGTGACTGAGATTTGGACTTTATTCCCACGCCCATACTCCGCGAGCCACTGTGAGGCGTACTGCAGCAGGTATTTCAGCCGTGCCCCCTGCTAGGACTTCTTCCCGTCCTCGCATGCCGCTGTGCGCGCTGGAGCTGTCGCGAATTCCTAGATTCCCCGTTTGATTGTAGTCCTTGACACTTTGTGAGCAGGCTTTTGAGGGATAGCTGCTGCCAGTTCTGGTTTTCCGTGAAACCGTCCCGTGCGTCAAACAAGTGCCCCATAATTCGTGCTACCACGGTTGTTCAATATCCCCTGCTGGTTCTACTTGAGAAATATTCTAGGAAGAATGACGTCCTTTGCAGAATGATTGCGTTTTCCTATACTACCATGCAACCGAAGGCCGCCAACTGCGTTAAGTACGACTAAGCCTATCTGATCATTCTGTTTCATATACATCATTTTTGCAAGTATTTGTATGACTTGTCCATTCCAACTGTGAGAAACTGCTATTGCAATCATAAGTTACGACGTTTTTTGCGGTTGTGAAGTGTTTACTTGTACGTTTCTCAACATTTTAAACAAGTTTCCAATTTTTTGTCACTTTGAAATCTTACACGATCTGACACTTATTTCTGCAGTTCTTTTTAGATAGTACTTTACTACAGATAATTGCTTCATATGACAACAATCGGGCCTCTCACGCACTGCGAAAAAAAGAAAGCCAAGCTCAGAGATTCACGGTAAGTTTAATTGTTAAATTTGCGAATCTCTCAGTTCTGCTCCTCTCCTCCTCGTACAATACAGCAGCGTGGAGACTGAAGACAGCGTACAGTTTAACGTCTCACCGACATCGAGCCCACTTACAGACTGAAGCGAGATCAACAGGACACCACTGGGAAGATATGGAAGCAGAAACGGCGTGGTCTAATGTAATGATCCGTACTGAAGTTGCCAGGTCAACACGAAAAATGCGAAGCGGTATGCAGATCTGATCCGGCTTCTCTGGATTATCAAAGTCCCTGACGACCTCTACGTATCATAACGCCGCCGCGCTACTTCCTTCGTATCACCAGCTACACTCTAGATCAGTGGAACTCCAGCAGAACATTTTTAAAATAAAATAAAAAACAACCTCGCAAATGGTGTTTCAAATGTAGCGCTTCCACAATAGGCGTGAACTCTGCGCTCGAATACAACATAGGCTACAGACGGTATATACTGTTGGCGGCGTGCAGACCGCGTCCACGAAACACGCGATGCTGCAATTACCGACGCTACGGCAGCGGTCCGCTTAATTGCCTGAATCCAGATCCTACCTCCGAGTAATAATGCAACGACGCATGAATCGGAAAGATGATTTTCTTTGTTTCTTTGTGAGTACAATGTTCACTGTGCTTCGCAGAAAGAACGTTATTTAACACAGTGTAACTTAAAAACTATTCCTCGTCTTCAACTTAAAATACAAACTACTGCAAAAAGTCACATTTTCCCTTTTTCCATCTTATCGTTTTCTAGGATTAGTCAATTTATCGGAAACATACAGTGTCCAAAATTAAAGCAACAAACGGAAATTTTGCGATATTGCTTTTATTTTGCCACAAAACAGTATAAACAGGTGATAGTAAAGTAGAAACAATGCAAAGAATTCAGAACGTAAACAACTGCATCATACAACACGGCAGGCAAAACGGTTCTTCGTTTTTTTCCAACTTAAGGGACTTGCATACACATTCCAATAACTAGTTAGTGTGCTCAGTATGGGGTGCGACACCCTCTGGCAACAATAATGGTAATACTGGCAACAATACAGGCCGAACAACGATGGCGTATGCTGTGAATGTCGCCGCCAATCTCAAGTTGAGGCAATAAGGCTCATTCTTCCTGCAGAGCTGCTCGCAAGTCTTGGAGAGTGTTTGATGGAAGCTGATGTGATGCAACCCGTCTCCCTAGTGCATCACAGACATGCTATATGGGATTTAAATTGGGCGAGCAAGTAGGCCACGCCATGTGTGCAATAGCCTCTGTTTCCAAGTAAACATCAAGCAACCGTGCTCTGTGAGGTCGAGCATTATCGTCCGTTAATATAAAATCTGGGTCCACAGCAACTCGTAACGACCCAAGGTCTCATCAAGATAGTAGTTAAACCCTGCCGATTCTCATGTACAGTTTCATGAAGACGTGTTCGAGTGGTCAACATATACCCTGCTCACATTATTAGGTATCTTCCTCGATGTCGATCTCTTTCCACAATGTTTGGGTCCCGAAATCGTGTTCCACGTTCCCTCCAGATGCGAATCCCTCAAGGATCACTCTCCGGAGGAAATCGGAACTCATCTGTGAAAAGAACATTGGCCCACTGTCCGACCGTCCAGGTGGCATGTTGACGATTCCACCCTAGTCGCTCCCTTTTGTGAAGATGTGTCGGAGGTAGACACACACACAGCAGGTCTCCGACAGTAAAGGCGGCTCTGCCGAAGCCTTCTGCACATCGTTTGCCTCTATACAGTAATAGGACGGTACTCTCGTGCCCTTACAGCCAAATGACGGTCCTCTCTCTCTCTCTGATGTCACACGTGATGGCCCTGCCCTGGTTTTTGGGATAGAGTTCAGTCTGTATAAACTGTCGCCACATCAGAGAAACAACAGGACGATTGACATTAAGCCACTGGGCCATACATCAGTTCGCGACTGTCATGTTTGCATTCTTCCTAAGGTCATCCACCGCAGAGAATCTGCTAGGCATCTTCTCTGTGCCATACTGCACCGTCTGTGACTGTGTACATAGTGACTTTGGATGTGCAACTACCTGGCCAACACTACCTCATTTCATAGGTGCACTGATGTCATCGCTGGCACGGTTATCCGTTGACCGGAATGCCGGATTCCGTGCGGAAGAAGATCGTACGGACATCTGGTTGACGATATGATTGTGTCCCGAATTAGACACGGAGAAATAAAGGTTTGTTGCTTTAATTTTGGACATCAGTGTGTTTACACTTTCATATCTGCAATCATAAAATCCACATAAATTTAGGACTTTTACAACATTTCTACCAACAACCTACAAGCAAAGTTTATAAGACGCGATAACAAGGCGAAAAGTTCTGTTTGACAGGGCGCTTTCTCGAAATTTTCATTTGTGGCTATAGTCTTTGCGCATTATCTTCAAGACAGTGTTTCTAACAAACCACATGTAAGCCTTCATAGTCATTAAATGAATTTCCGTTGGCGCCGGACAGCCCGAAACAAATCATTTTCTGCGTCAATTTTATACATCTGAACGGAAGAAAGTGTCTGCAAGTCGCAAATGTGCTCATTTTTTCGAAACCTCTCTTCACTTCATCCAAACCTTGTCCTGTAAGGTGAGTGCATGCCACGCAGGAAACGAGAAGGGGGAGAGGGGAGTGGTGTCTGTGCACGGGTGCCCATCTACGCGTGCAACCTGGTCTTCAACTTACGCAGGCTGCTGCCCACCCTGTCCGCCAGATCATTTATGTATACAGAGAATATCAAATTTCCCTGTGGTATTCTGACGACAACTTTGGATAATATGCAGGGAGAGAGCGAGCTGAGTTTCGCAAGAGCGATGCTTTCTAAAACTGTGCTGATTTGTGGAGACAAGTTCATCCTTCTCAAGGAACTTTGCTACATTCGAGTATCGTGCGAAAGACCTGGGTTCGATTCTCGAAATTACCACGAATTCTTCCTCGGTGGGAGGAGCGGAACGAGGTGCACACAACCACTCGAATGACAAGTAGCCACACCGAGTTCGGGAAGGTCGACAACGGCCAAGAGACTTCTGTGCCGACCACACGCCCCTCCATAGCGCGTCCGTACGATACTACAGGGCAGAGCATTGAACGGCGACCGGTTGATCGTCGCCTGATCATGATGATGATTTAGTTGAAGGGGCACTCGACACCATGGTCATCAGCGCCCTGACGAAAAATCAACATGAAATCTCATGGGTGGGGGCGAAGTCTGTCCCCACATGCGGAGCAGTTTGTACCGTACTAAAGTGTACTAAAGTCTGCCGGCCTTCCCTACCAGTTTATCGCCTGGTCTTCAGACTAATGTCGGAGTTTCTAGTAAACGCTGTCTCTTAAAACAGCTAATACTATCAGGAGGCAAATTAAAGTGACTCTTTAAAAATACGTAGACCTACTGCCCCCCGTTTTCTGAATGAACGAAATGTTTGACCAACGATACGCAAGTCCAAGTTACCCGACACGATCATTTCAACGGAAGAATCAGGCGAGCACATATTTTTCCCGCATTTTTCACAATTATTACTCAATACCGCGCGCGTCGCTTTGTGGCCAAAGAGGTGTTTAAAGCGAGCACTGAAAGATGTAAAAAACGTTTTGGAGGCCGTCAAAGAAAGGCCAGCGTGACCTTTGTGGTGAGCGCAGGCACAGCGGGCAGTGGGGTGAACTGGGGTGCGTCAGCAGCACGGCCAGCAGCCGCGTCCGGCGGGCCAGCGGAGGCAAATGCCCAGGGCTCTTCCCTCAGCTCGCGACTCTCCAAAGCCCGTCATCACAACACGCCTTCTCTGTCCGCCAGAGAAATGACAGAACAATGCTCGAGAGCTCCCTCCGCAGCTGGAAACGTATCCGTGTGCTTCGTTTAGCCTGAAGTCGCACAGCGTTCTTTTTAACTGCATTCTATCGAACTTAATGCGTGGCTACTCACAACAGTCGGTCCATGGTCTTGTACTCCATGACTTTCCTCTCTTCCTGCAAAATCTTGCAGTCTGGCTAGCAAGGTGAATGATGCTCTCTGCAGTTGACACAGATGGGGGGCAGACAGTTGACTGTGGCGGTCCAGAACGCTATGGAGCTTTGACCACACCTGTGACAAAGAGGCATAGTCCCCAGGGAGGAAACATGGCGCTCCCAGAATTCCTTTTTACTCCGCTTAATAATGTAACGAGCCTTAGCTCAGCAGAGACGCTTAAAACTTAGGAAGCTGGTCTCGGAGAGGCGTCCCTTAAATCGCTTCAGCGCCCATCGGCGGTCCTCGACAGAGACTGCGACGTCCTTGGTCCACCACAGTACCAGCCAATGATGAGGGGCCCCAGTGGATAGGGGGACAGCAGTGCCAGCAGAATGAAGAAGAGCAGCAGAGATGCCTTGCACGACTACATCAATGGAATTCGAGAGGGAGGTGTCAAAGCGGACAGCAGACGTGTGTAAAAGCCAATTGGCCCTCAGAATGCCCAATGTGGGGGCCTGTCTGCAGCAGGAGAACAGTAGTGTCACTGGGTAGTTGTCACTGTCACAAAGGTCATCATGGGATGACCAATTTAGGGAAGGCACGAGAGCAGGGGACGAGATCGTAGAGATCGATAGTAGAGAACGTGCCATGAGCAGAACTGAAGTGGGTAGGGGAACTATCGTTGAGGGGAGACAAATCGAAGTGTGTAATACGTTTCTCGATTATCATACCCTGACCCGTTGAAGTGACACTCCCTGACAATGGATGGTGGGCACTGAAATCCCCAAGGAGAAGAAATGAGGGCGGGAGTTGCTGGATTAAGGTAAATAGTGCAATATAAGCAAGGGGCCGACCTGGAGGGAGGCAGACATTGCAAAGGGCGATTGTCGGTATCACTTCCAAGGTGGTACATGGCGGATCCAGTCACTAAGGAAATAGGAGCGAACCAAAGTGCAGACCTCACCAGATGCTATCCCAGGGCCAGCACGGTACCGACAGAACGCCCGATAACCAGGGAAAGTTAGAGTGGTCATCAGGGAAATGCGTTTCTTGAAGAACAAGACAGATGCAGAATAAGTGGAGACAAGACATTGCATTGCTGGAAGGAGACGATTGTATCCGTTGCACTTCCACTGTATGATCGTGTGGCGTGAGTCCAAGGTAGGCATGAAGGAGCCAAGGAGGAGGTCAGGTCACTTTCTCAGTAGTTGTCACCGACAAGGATGGGGTGACATCCATAAATAAGATGACAGACTCAGGTTGTGGGGGGGAGTTGGCACCTCCAGGGGCACCTTGTCTCGGGATTTAAGTTTCTTATTCGTCTCTTTCTGAGGTGGAGGGCAGGACACAGGGGGAGTACAGACGTCTGCAAGATCGGGGAACAAAAGAGAGTGGGCAACCTTGGGGGGCACAGATGGTGGGCGAGTCGTGGTAAGTGTCTTCTGGCCTGAGAGACCCTGGGCAGAGGGTTCCTGGGAAGGAGCACGCATCACAGGCAGATGCCGAAGAAGGGGGACATGGGTGCCCTTTTTCGGCCGGGGAGGGGGAGCGACTCCCTGACGGGACGTTGTGGGAACTGCATGGGAGGTGGAAGGAAGAGTGGGGTGGGGCTGGGGTAAGGACAAGGGAAGAAGAGAAGGAAAGGAAGTAACAGACGCAAAAGTTGAAGATACTTTTGTCGAGCCTCAGCGTAAGACAAGCGATACAGGGATTTGTATTCTTGTATCTTCTTTTCGCTCTTGTAAGCGGGGCAATCCGGCGAGCGAGGGGAGTGGCAGTCAGCACAGTTGACACACACAGGTGGCGGAACACAAGGGCTTCAGTCATGGACCGTGTGGCCACAGTCACCACACACAGGGTCCATCGTACAGTGTGAAGACATATGCCCAAAACGCAAGCACTGCATAGGTGGAGGGGTGTACGGTTTTGAAGTGACATCTGTAGCATATAACCTTGACCTTCTCTGGGAGGGTATCCCCCTCTAAAGCCAGAATGAAGGCGCCAGTATCGGTGCAGTTCCTTGCGACCCTTCTGCACACGTCGAACAAAACGAATGCCCCGCCGCTCCACATTAGCCTGGAGTTCCTCATCAGTTTGCAGGATGAGGTCCCTATGAAAAATGACGCCCCGGATCATATTCAGAGATTGGTGACGACGATCACAGGCACGAATGGCTGAGGGTTGGGAGGCAGAAGCAGCTTTGATCAACAGGGAGCCCGACCACATCTTACTAATAGACTCCACTTCACCAAACTTGTCCTCGATGTTGTGCACGAAAAACAATGGCTTTGTGGAGGCGAAAGTGTTCCCATCCGTCCTAGTACAGACGAGGTAACGGGGAAAGGGTTTCAGCCCAAGGCAGCAGGTCTGGCCCACCTCCCACGGGGTAGCCAGGGAAGGGAAGGCTGGCAGGTCATACGAGGCAGCATTTAAGGATCCTTCACCATTTGAAGAGACGGCCGAGTGAGAACGACCAGATGTTTGCAGCCTGATACACTTCAAGCGCCAAGCATCTGCCCTGATACCACACACTCCGACCAGGGGCTCTCGCCATGGGCGCCACCCAGCCACAGCGAGGGCCATCTGGCATGGCAGCCGTTGCCGGATGTTCCGATACTCCAAGAAGACAAGCAACTACTCTTTGGCATACACAGGGAAGGAACAGCTCAGGTAGCAGTAATGTGATCCCTGTGTAGTCAGGGCGCTCAACCATATGGGTACGTAACAGCCCAACCACACAGACTGGCTACACATGCTGGTGACCTAGCAGGGTTGGTTGGTTGGTTGGTTTGTTTAAAAGAGGGGGAAAGGGACCAAGCTACGAGGTCATCAGTCCCTCGTTCTTAATAAAACAATGCCACAGGTGTGAGAATAAAATAGACGACACATATAACCCGAAACGAAAAGAAAGGAAAGATCTCAAGAATGAAGGAAAGGCAACGAACAGAAGAGGACAAGAGAACAACAGAGAGATTCAAGAAACAGATAGAAGAGAGTAAAACAAGGAAGCAGATTACAGTGGCTGGCCGACCACCAAAATAAAAAGGAAAAGGCAGCCACCCTGCACCACATTAAAACCTTCACCCTAAAAGCACAAGGGTGGAGGACACAGAGGGACAAAGGAATGATAAAACCGACCTTCACGGATGAAACGTAAAACCAAATCAGCCGATGAGGCGTTGTCTGCTAAAATCAATGATAACGAGTCCGGCAACCGAAGATGAAGTCGCAGGGCAGCCAAAGGAGGACATAGTAGAAGAATATGGGCCACTGTCGGACCGACACTGAGGTGGGTCTTCACGGCGTAGGAGGTAGCCGTGGGTCGCCCACGCATGGCCAATGCGGAGCCTGCAGAGAACCACAGTGTCCCTGCGAGACGCCCTCGTCGAGGACTTCCACACATACGTGGTCCCCTTAATGGCTCGCAGTTTGTGTCTCACAAAGCTGAAAAACCTTGCGGCGTAATAATGAACGCATGACCTAGCAGGGTTGAAGCGGGCTACATTAGGGGAGGGCTAGGGGAAGGGAGGTGGGAGAGGAATAGACACTGTAGATGCTACGTAGAGAGTTCTTCTCCATATGGCTCACACTAAAAACAGGAAATTTTGAGGTGGAGGACAAACCTCAAGTTGGGACCGAAATGCCAAAAGGAACAAAATTGCAACCAATACAGGAAACCAGGGGAATAGCCAGGTCGACATAAACCAGAACACCGAAAGAGAGGAAGGAGCGGGGATAGGGAGGGAGGGGACAGGGAGAAGGAAATGCAGCTAGGGAATGAAGAATGAGCTGGAATAGTTCGGAGCCCTGTGTGCGCCACGCACGAACTCACGAAAGAACCGTGAACCCCTTGGGGGGAGGGGGGGAAGGATTCCTGAATTACGAAAATTGTGTACCTATTCCTTCATTGATAGATGTAAACCTCGATTGCTTGCAATCTTGTAAATGCCTGGAGTATAAAATAGCTTCATTCGGTTTCAGAAGACGACACCTTGTACACAAGTGAAGATCGGAACTTACGACATACACTGAGCAGCCAGAACATTACGAGCCCCTACCTAATAGCCGGTACGTCCACCTTCGGCACGGACAACAGTGGCGACGCCTCGTGGCATAGAAGTAATGAGGCCTCGGCACGTCTCTGGAGGGAGTTGGCACCACATCTGCACATATAAGTCACGGTGCCTTGCACGAGCTCTATTAGACCCTCGGATGCCCACAATAATGTCCCTCAAGTCATAATAAAGCCGCTGCCGGCTTGTCTCCATCCCGCCGAACAAGGTGTGAAGGAGCTGTTCCCCTGGGAGACGACATTCTCGCGACCTCCCAGCGGCACGACGACGAAGATACCGGAATTCATCGGACCACTCAATGCTCTGCTACTATGACAACATCCAGTGCCGATGGTCACGTGCACATTCCAGTCGCAGTCACACACACACACACACACACACACACACACACACACACACACTTGTATTCCGCCCACCGCCACAGTTGGCCACCTCACCTATCCTGTTCTACCATTCTGCCCAGCCTACGACGCCCGACATGTGTGATGAGAGGTGGCCGTCCATTACCACGACGCCAGGACGTCGTTCATCTGCGCCACAGCAATTATCAAGCGTTGTGATGACGTGTGTCTAGAACATCGGGATCTGCCACTAACGTCTAAACATTTACCCTTCTTTGATATTCCTATACGTAATTCCTTGCACTTATTTGCACTTCTCACAAAAGCTTTTTATATCAAGCCAGTTGTCGACTAAGAGCGAAAACAATAATTTGGTGTGAATTAGCGTAATATCAAAAAGAGACTGCTACATCTTACCGAGAGAGGCAGACAGAGAACAGTAACCGCGACAGCGACTTCAGTTTTATACTTCAAAGGCTGTCTCCCGACTTTAAATGAACATCTATAATTTACCAGTAAGAACAGTGCAATAGTTTTGCCGCTAAACAATACCAAAATTTAATCCAAAGCTAAGCGCAGAATACGTGTCGTTAATACTCGGAAGCAAGTTGTGAACACTGGCATTAACAGAGCTACTTAAATCAGCATGGCGCTCGTTGCTTCACTAGCGTCGACTGTATGGCCTGCAGACATTAATTCTTTTTTCCCTTTAATCAAATATTTATGCATCTCACAAACTGCAATATCATCTTTTCATGTTAAGCGAGGCAAAGTCTTTTCCGAACATAGTTCTGACCAAAAAGCGGTGCTGTTAGATTTTGTCTGGGGTCTTTGTTAATCCTGCCTTTTGAGTTCTTGTGAAGATATTTCCAAATAAACTTTCATCCCCTAATACATATTTCTTTCCCCAAGTCAATCACAAAATTTCATAGACTTAACTTTAAAAATGCTTTATTAGTGCTTTAACGATGATTTACTTCCAGAAAGGAAACTTTCAACCAGTGTTTTCACCTCCTTAGGGGTGGAATTTCGTCAAATCCCTTCTTCAACGATGCCTACGCTATAAGATCAACAGCCTCTCAGAATTTCAAGTTTCTATCTTTAGGAACTAGTGCTTGGCGGCGATGCGTCACGAATTCGGGTGGGACATTTCCTTTTATATACAGAGGTTTACTTGGCTTAGCAATACAAGGGAACACCAGGAAGCCTCGTCGTCGTCGTGCGTGACATCTCGTGCATTCACTGCACGTTTTGGGCAGGTTAAGCAGGGCCTGCTGTTCCTGCGTCAGAGATCGCAATTTGTCGTTGTGGTCCTCACGTTTTGTTCGTCTTCACGTCTTCACGCTTCGTAATTTTTCTTCTCTTGCTGCTTGGATTACTCCAGCAGCAGGTCTGGCCATCTGGTCGCTGGGCGCCAGTGGGGTTGGTTTCCCAGCCCCCTGACCAGCGGGTTTTCGGAGGTCCTCGTCAACTCATAAAATGGTGTAGCGAGCGCGCGGAAGCGGCGCTCCAACATCTGGACTCCAGCGGCGTCGTGCAGCCTGCGTGTGCCGTAGTCCCTCGGCAGGTGTAGAGCCAGCCGAAGGGCTTTATTCTGCACACGCTGCAGCGTCTGGATGTGCATTTCTGCCGCGTTTCCCCACACCACGGCCGCGTACTCTAGCACTGGCCTGATGAGTGCTAGGTACAGCGAGAGGCCGCAGTGGGGGGGCAGTGTCGTCGTTGGGTTGAGGAGCGGGTACAGCAGGCGCAACCTGCCGAGCGCTCGGCCCCTCAGCTCCCGGATGTGTGGACCCCACGTCAGGCGTCGATCGAGGGTGACGCCGAGGTATTTTCCTGTGCGCGACCACGGGATGGGGCCTCCCATGATCCGCACTTGCAGCAGCGCGTCGGGAATGCGGCGGCGCGTGAATATCACCGCCTGGCTTTTCCCGGCGTTGAACTTGAGCCGCCATTTGGTGGCCCAGGCTCCAATCTCGTTGCAGGAGAGCTGCAGCCGGCGGCGCATTAGCTGCGCGTCCTTGCTGCGAGTGTAGATGGCGGTGTCGTCCGCGTAGAGCGCCAGGTGCACCCTCGGCGTCGACTTTGGCACGTCGGCGGTTTACAGAGAGTACAGCAGTGGGCCAAGCACGGACCCCTGCGGTACTCCTGCTCGGATGTGGCGCGCCGTTGACACGCCACCGTCAGCGCGCACATGGAAGGTGCGCCCGCTCAGGTACGACTGGAGAAGGCGGACGTGCGACACAGGAACCCCCTGTACCAGCAGCTTGTACAAGAGGCCGTCGTGCCACACGCTATCGAAGGCCCTAGAAACATCAAGGAAAACCGCCCCGAGGTACTCGCGATGTTCCAGGGCCCCCATTGCCTGCTCCACCAGTCGTAATAGCTGATGCTGCGTAGCATGACCGCGGCGGAATCCGAACTGCTCGTCAGGAAGCAGGCCTTCTTCACTGACGTGGCGCTGCAGTCGGATCGAGTAAATCCTCTCGAAGGTTTTCGAGAGGGAAGGCAGGAGGCTTATTGGGCGATAGCTTTGCGCCAGCCTAGGATCTTTGCCAGCCTTCGGGATGGCGACCACCTCTGCGTGTTTCCACGCAGCAGGGTAGACGCCAGTGCGAAGGATGGCGTTGAATATCGCTGTGACGACACGCACTGCTTCCGGCGGCAGCTTCTTCAGCAGTGCGTTACCCATCTTGTCACATCCCCCTGCCTTCCTGGGCTGCAGGAAGTTGAGGTGATGTTGGACCTCTTCTTCTGTTGTCTCTGTGAGGATGTCGTCCTCTTCCTGCTGGGTCAGGTACAGTGGGAGGCGCTCGTCCACCTCGCGGATCATGTCGTCATCGACGACGTCGTCCACCGGTGTAAAGTTTTCCGCGAAGGCGTCCGCAAGGACGCTCGCCTTGGCATCTGGTTCCGCGACGACGTCTCTGCCAACTTGCAGCGGCGGGATGCGTTGGCCCTTCCTCAGGAAGCTCTTAGTTACGGCCCAGGCGCTTCCGTCATCGATTCTGAGCGTGGCTATTTTGCCAGCCCAGTCCCGATTTCGGTGGTGGCTGACGGCCGCCGATATCTCGCGGCGCAGGCGATTTAGCAGGCGTTTGGTGGCGGGGCTTCTCGTGATCTGCCACTCACGGAAGACCCGGTTCTTCTCACGGATGGACATCAAGATATCCGGCGGAAGCTGCTTGGATTTATCCATCGGCTTCCTTGATCGCTGTGGCGCCGCCGCATCTGCCGCCGCGAGTGTGTAGTGGGTGAACGCAGCTAGCGCGGCGTCCACCCCCTCCACGTCCGGATCGGGTGTGGCGGTGACCGTCTCTGCTAGGTGCTGTTGGAAGTGCGCCCAATTGGTGTTGAGGCGGGCGCTGCGGTGCTCAGGTGGGGCCATCCCGTCTGTGTCCATGTCAAAGATCACTGGCAGGTGATCTGAGGACAGGGCACAGCGCGTGGTCGCGATCGCGTTGTGAGCTGCCCCTTTCACGATCGCGATGTCTAGAACATCGGGACGGCCACGCTTCGGGTAGTGCGTGGGGTCGAAGGGACCCAGCACTATGGCGTCGTGGAGGTTTGCGGCCCGGAGTAGTCGTCTGCCGCTGATGGTGGTGACCCTGGAGTTCCACTCCGGGTGTTTAGCATTGAGATCGCCGCCGATGAAGAGGTGCCCGCGCATCGACAGCAGCGTCTCGATGTCCCTGGATTGCAGGTGTCCCGACGGTTGTCGGTACGCTGCCACGAACGTGACGTGGCCTGCGGAAGTGCAGACGACGACGCCCGTGGTTTCCAGAGTCGGCGTCTCTGGGAGTAGAACCTGGTGATGGCGCAACGACGTTTTGACGTACACCGCCGTTCCGCCTCCATAGGTTGCCCGGTCCGTGCGGTAGCAGCGGAAATTTGCAGCCCTCACGTCCACGCCTGGCTTCAGCCAGGTCTCGGTGACGAGGCAAACGTCCACGTGCTCATCACGCAGGAACTGGCGGAATTCTCCCGCTTGGGTTCTGATGCTGTTCGCATTCCACACACAAACGGTTAGGCCCTGGATGTGCCTATCCATGTTTGGGTGTGGGGACAGCTGGTGTGGTGATGGCCTGAACGGCCGACTGCACTGCAGACGCAATCATCTGCGGAAGTTGTGTCAGGAACAGCTTGAAGTCCTCCCTCATGGCCCTGACTTCTTCCGCGACACTCGCTGCAGAAGTCCTGTCAGTGCCTGGGGGTGGTGCCGCTGCCTGGTCTCGAACAGCAGGCTGTGGAGCTAGCCTCAGCCGCAGTCGGAGACGGCCAGAGCGGGAGCGGACGGAATAGGGAACGTCCAGAGCGGCATTGGAGCGCCAGTCGCGGGTGCGGACCGAGAAGGGAACACCAGGAGGCCACGACCGCTGTTGGGGACGGCCAGAGCGGGCGCGGACGAAATAGAGAGCACCTAGAGCGGCAGGATAGCGCGACTAGCGGGCGCGGACCGACTAGGGAACGGCAAACAGAACACCGGGCACCGGGCAGGCATAAATATGCGACCCGGTCCAGCAAGCAGCCAGTCTCAGGGAACACCTGATGAAGACGTCAAGTAATGACGTCGAAATATCGTGTTTGGAAGACGCTGATATCCGGCAGAAACCCGATTTCCACGAGATGTCAATACAATTTTTGCTATTAATATACACCATAATTAATAGCGAAAACTGACGCGGGTACGACAGCAGAAACACAATATTGACAATAAACATCAGTCTGCAGATGCGGCATTTGCAAATGTGTGGTTAGGGGCAGCCGTGGCCAACGGTAGGGGAACGCGGCTGGGCACCGGCAGATTTAAGACGACGCCCAACGCGGGCGGCCTCTGGGATCGTCTCGAAAGTCAAGCATACAGCGCACCCCTGGCTACGGTTCGGAGAAATGGAGCAGCGATCTGCAGTCTTGTCAAGCGAGCTCTTACTGACCTGGAGGCTCGTAGCCGGACATTTCAAACGTTTCTGGTTCTACTATCGTACATTTGCACTGAAGCACAAATGCTTGCGTTAAAAATCGGCCACTCAGAGGCGCGTACACGTACGCACGCGCACACCCACACACACCCACACCCACACAAAATATTCTCGTTGAGATAGTGTTTCTGTGTAAGTTGCTTGATAGATGTGGAGTCGGACTCCTGATCAACCGTAGCATGTAGCTTAGGGAATGATTTCCCATATAATCCCATGAACTTTTCAGGAGTTGGAAGTTTCCACACACTTCAGCGTCGCGCACGACAGCAGTAAGACGTATTATGTGAAGAATTAATTCTCAACTCTAGTCCCTCTGAGAGATCGTTTTGTGATAGTTGCGTTATTGAAGAAACGCGGCCTTTTCCGATATACGTGACAGTCTGGTCTTACTTCGTACAGCTGTGTCTGGATTTCGTCACAAGTCATCGTCATAACATGGCTGAAGGTCTCAGACAATCTTTTTAGACAGTTATTTCGCAGAAGGGTACAAGACACACTTGGGTTCTTAACAAGTTATATCTCGAACCGTTCTTTCATCTATGGCACATTCCGTTAATTTAAAATTTTATGGCTATTCTCCACTATCGGGCAATATAATATTTCGAAAATCTTTTGACATGCTTCGACTCAGTTCGATTGCTTAACAGGATACGTGCAACCCCACTGCCAAACAAATCTGCGGTTCGATTTAAGAGGTGCTAGGAAACGGCACTCGGTACAGCTACCCGAAACTATGAAGAAGTCACGGGTATTGTACCGTGAGACATTAGGGGGAAGAGCCGTTATGTCCAGCTCGTGCATCAGAGCCAATTGTCCCTCAATTTGGAAAACATGAACAACCTGGCAAGAGTGAGTGACGACACCGTATCTGAGTATCATAATAGGTGGCTTGCGTGAGAGACCGTTAAATTCTGGTAGGACCAAGCGGGACAGAAGACAAAACCTCTTTACTAGAATACTCAACTCTCAAATATAACTCATATACTGTCTCCTCTAATAACCTGTTTCAATTGCCCAGTGGACTGTGCACTGACCTACTGGGGCACTCAACAGACAATATCACAGCACTGGTATAATACCATAGTAACAGTTAGGCTTTTCAGCATACTTCTGTGCACAGTTGTCATTTATTGCGTGTGTTCTTAACAGATAAGTGACTATTCCACTGAACTGCTATTTCAAATGTATTCTTTCCGACACAGAATAAACGACGTCGTACGGAAATAGATGAGTTTCGTAAATTACTTTTAATCGAAAAGTCTCTGTCGATAATATCGCCCGCGTTATCACGACAGAAAATTACATTTGAATTGTGACAAATTCGCATTTCCACACTCATAGCACAATGATTGATTTCTACAATTCGCTGCCGGTGTGAACATATTTATCTAAGAACTACCAACATGCAGCAGCCGTTCGACGACTCTCTAGCGTTTAATTGAGATTTCCAAATTAGGCACAAATAAACCAAGACGATGAGCGTGTTTCTCTGTAAATCAAGATCGTTTCCTTTACTCCGACTTCAATTTAAGCTTTGCTATACCCCACAGCAGTCAAGTCAGCTCCAGTGGCCTTGCGCTGCGTTACCTCGGTTATTACAAGCCGTAGCTCCGTGACAAAAAAAAATATTAGTCACAACCGATGAGCCAGGAGCACGACCCGGTGCACCCTCCGACCGAGCTGCGTGGCGCCTTTCCAACTCGCCCACTTGCCGACGCTGACAGCGGGAAGTCATCGATCCGCGCAAGCCTTGCCGCAGACGGTCACGCGAACGCGGAGCGTTTCTTTGTACTCGACATCCTGTACATCTAGACACGACGCGCAAAGTGGCCACATAGCTGCACAGTGTTCCAAGACGCAGAATCCGTGGCACCGAGAACACTCTGCGCATTCTTCTGAGCCTGCCTCCGGATGCTTACATCGAGAACCCGAGAGAGGGAACAACTTTGTCCGGTGAAGATAGATTTTTAAAAAAAGAGATGTCAGCCGTGCTGGCGCAGGATTCGATGTCACTAGCAGTATTAGTTTTATCGATGAATCCGAATAAACACTCAGAATTATCACCGTCATGCTATCAACAGGAAGAAGAAGTGAACACAAAACTACTTTGCTTGCATCAGAATTAACATTCAAAATGCAACACATACATAAACAACAAAAACTCCAAAACGGCAGCAAAAAAATGATTAATAAAATCGTGCCGTACTATGTATGATAAACAGATATATCATTGAAACTTCCTGGTAGATTAAAACTGTATCCCAGACCGAGACTCAATCTCGGGATCTCTGCCTTTAGCGGGAAGTTCTGGAGATGTACACTACGTTATCAAAAGTATCCGGACACCCCAAAAAACATACGTTTTTCATTATAGGTGCGTTGTACTGCCACCTAGTTGCCAGTGTGTGTCGTCCTGTGATGAACAATGCAATACCACCCTACAATATCAAGACTTCGTCATTAAAACAGGCTGTTGACGAATGGGTAAAGAAATGGAGCTTTCACCCTGACATTAAGGCCGATATTACGCTATGATTCAGCCGACAATCAAAACTTCTTCCTGATTTAGACTGTCAGAGGTACCTGTACAATTCAATAATAATAAACAGCACACAAAACACCAAGCTTATGACATTACAGAGAGTTTAGTAATTTTACTCGCGGCGTTGGCGTAGTATGCGCTGATTTACACGGTTCAAATGGCTCTAAGCAATGTAGAACTTAACATCTGAGGTCATCAGTCGACTAGACTTAGAACTACTTAAACCTAACTAACCTAAGGACATCACACACATCCATGCCCGAGGCAGGATTCGAACCTGCGACCTTAGCAGCAGCGCAGTTCCGGACTGAAGCACCTAGAACTGCTCACCCACAGCGGCCGGCTGACTTATGCGTCCCCGCTGAACAGGCGCAGAAAGAACACGCAAATACAGTACACAGAAGTTTTTCTTAACTAGTAGCTTTCTGAAAGTGTTTCGAAGAAACTTTACAAAAGATCAAACTAAGGAGCCTCGTGTAGTGTGAGGCATCCACTACGTATGTACGAGCGAAATGTCCATCACTGACGAAGACTGGGCTGTGTAGCTGCTGCCGGTCATCCTACACTGAAGCGTCAAAGAAACTGGTACAGGCATGTGTATTCAAATACAGAGATATGTAAACAGGCATAATACGGCGCAGAGGTCGGCAAATCCTGTGTAAGACAACAAATTGCTGCAGGTTTCAATGCTGGGCCGTCAACAAGTGTCAGCTTGCGAACCATTCAACGATATGGGCTTTCGGAGCCGAAGGCCCACTCGTGTAACCTTGATGACTGCACGACACGAAGCTTTGCACCTCGCCTTGGCCCGTAACATCGACATTGGACTGTTGACTGGAAACATGTTGCCTGGTCGGACGAGTCTCGTTTCAAATTGTATCGAGCGGATGAACGTGTACGGGTATGGGGACAAGCGCATGAATTCATGGACACTGCACTTCAACAGGGGACCGTTCAAGTTGGTGGAGGTTCTGTAATGTTGTGGGGCGTGTGCAGTTGGAGTGATACGGGACTCTTGAAACGTCTGTATACGGCTCTTACAGGTGACACGTATGTAGGAATCCTGTCTGATCACTTGCATCCATTCATGTCGATTGTGCATTCCAACAGGGAGAATGCGACACGCCAGACGTGCAGTATTGCTACAGAGTAGCTCCAAGAACACTCTTCTGAGTTTAAACACTTCCGCTGGCCAACAAACTCCCCAGTCGTGAACACAGCATATCTTGCAACGTGCTGTTCACAAGATACCTGCATCCCCTCGCTCTCTTACGGATTTACGGACAGCCGTCCAGGATTCATGGTGTTAATTCCCTTCAGCACTACTTCAGACGTTAGTGTAGTCCGTGCCACGTCGTGTTGCGGCACTTCTGCGTGCTCGCGGGGGCCCTACACGATATTAGGAACGTGTAGAGGTTCAGTGGTTCTTCAGTGTGTATCGAGGTGGCAGAGGGCGCTCTCTCGAAGTCTGAGCCACTGGAGGCGTGGATCAGTAGGCGCGCATCATTGGATCCGCCGGGGCCCCTAAGAGACCACTATCGGCGCTGTCGGAAACGTTAGTCTCCACTCTAGGAGTGAGAGGTCAGAGAGAGTGGTATCGGTCTATGATACCACAGGTAGTCCTTATCTGCCAACAAGATAGTGAGGAAAACCGAAAAAAGTTACTTTACGCCATCAGCATTGGGGTAGACTGCATCCACGCCACGTGCACACATGTGTAAGCAGCAGTGATGACTAATACGGGGTAAAGAACACAACACGAATATCTACATTGCCATCGTAAATTACACGCTGACCTTATTCAGTACTTCGTTTCTATTCAAATGTTCTGGGAAATCGTGATAGATGTAGTACGTATACTATCTGATGAAAAGTTTCTGGGCATTTATTAGTGGACTCTGACATGGCCATTGTCACCTTTGACATCTATGGTGGCTTGAGCTACAATTACTTTTAATGAGGTGTCTGAATGTCGAGTCTTCCTCAACAGCCGAAATCAGAGATGGTAATGTTGGAGAAAAGTCGTCGTATTAACTTTTCCCGAACGTGCTGATTGGGTCGGACCATGACTCTCGGCAGACCAGCCCATTTTAGGAATGCTATTTTCCATGAACCATTGTGTCAGAGTCTGCTGTATGACACAGGTGGACTGTCGAGCTGATACAAATAACCATCGTCACTGAATTATTCCCCTACTGATGCAGTACAAAATGCTGTAAAATGCATTCATATCCTTCCCCATTTATCATTTTTCTTAAGCTAAATAAGAGCACAGTACCCCAACGACGCCGGCCAGTGTGGCCGAGCGGTTCTAGGCGCTTCGGTCCGGAACCGCGCTGCTGCTACGGTCGCAGGTTCGAATCCTGGATGTGTGTGATGTCCTTAGGTTAGTTAGGTTTAAGTAGTTATAAGTCTAGATAAGTCTAGGGGACTGATGACATCAGATGTTAAGTCCCATAGTGCTCTGAGCCATTTGAACCATTTTTGAACCCTAACGACGAAAAACACCCCTATACCCTAACACCACCTCACCTGTGCGTCTCTGTTGCCTCTTACACGTGATGACAGGTAACGCTCTCCAGGCATTCGGCATACCCAAACCCATCCAATGGATTGCCACAGTTGCTGCTAGCTGGACAGCTGGTAGCACTTCGGAACTCACAAGCAATTCCTTCTGGTAATTTTTTATTTTTGCGATCTTTTACAACTGCCTGGTCGTTCCATTGCCCTTCCATCACGAAGAGTCGACTTGGGTAACGGTAGGAGGATTGAAAGGTCCCTGCTGGGTTTCTTCCTCAGGTGGTATGCGATGACTAGTCCACGTTCGAAACACTAAGCTCTCCTGACCGACAGATTCTGCTGTTGCTGCTTCTCTACTGACAAAACACTACCCCTCAGCTCCTTTTATACTGGCAGGTCCACGTGCATTTAGTCACCTATTCCGCATTACACAGGATTGTTCGTGCACTTTTGTCAATAATCTTCTGTGTGGAAAACTCTTCACAGCACCGATTCAGATAATGTTTTGCATGCAGACAAGCAGACATTGAGGTATACATCTCCCTCTTCCCGAATGAACTGCAGGTCCGCTACACTCCGCGTCACTGGCTAGGCGTCACGCACGGAATAGTCACTGAAAACCCCGCTGAGGCGGTCGGCACTGCTGTGTACGCACCGCACGGCGACCGAGGCGCGTGTTTGCGGCCGAGTCACAGATGGGCCGCGCCCAGGGGGCCGTGACTGACTGCCAGCGGCTGCGAGCCCCCCTGACTCACCCACTTCCGCCGACGACGCTATCTCTGACTCACCTGCACCACTGCCGCGCCGAGTCTCGGCAGATTCCCGTCCCGACACGGCCACTTAGGACATCTCTACACGCAGCAAGTGCGCTAGCCCCTTGTGTTTCTGTCGTCTGCAGCTGTTAGGTTGAACTTATCGTTTAATCAATGCTCCGCATGAGCTCGATTTTCTTAACACACGGGGCTAGCAATCGAGAACGCGGCGGTTCAAATCCCCGTCCGGTGATTCAGATGAAGTTCCAAAATGTCGGGATGGTTCTTGTGACAATCGCACTGTCGATTTTCTTGCCCGTCCTCGTCCCATCTGAAATCGAGACTTACCTCCAATGCTCTCGTCGTCGATGGGATGTTAACCGAAATGTATCTATCTTCCTTTTCTTCTGGAAACTCGACTGAACGAAATCGGCGTTGATCTAGCCTATGCGCTACAGCCAGTGAAATGTAGTAATTGTCAACATTTGCGTCGTAGTGGGTGAAAGCAACGCCTGCACTGTAAGTGCAGTTACAGGGTGTTTCAAAACTGACCGGTATATTTGAAACGGCAATACAAACTAAACGAGCAGCGATAGAAATACACCGTTTGTTGCAATATGCTTGGGACAACAGTACATTTTCAGGCAGACAAACTTTCGAAATTACAGTAGTTACAATTGTCAACGATAGATGGCGCTGCGGCCTGGGAAACTCTATAGTACGATATTTTCCACATATCCACCATGCGTAGCAATAATATGGCGTAGTCTCTGAATGAAATTACCCGAAACCTTTGACAACGTGTCTGGCGGAATGGCTTCACATGCAGATGAGATGTACTGCTTCAGCTGTTCAATTGTTTCTGGATTCTGGCGATACACCTGGTCTTTCAAGTGTCCCCACAGAAAGAAGTCACAGGGGTTCATGTCTGGCGAATAGAGAGGCCAATCCACGTCGCCTCCTGTATGTTTCGGATAGCCCAAAGCAATCACACGATCATCGAAATATTCATTCAGGAAATTAAAGACGTCGGTCGTGCGATGTGGCCGGGCACCATCTTGCATAAACCACGAGGTGTTCGCAGTGTGTCTAAGGCAGTTTGTACCGCCACAAATTCACGAAGAATGTCCAGATAGCGTGATGCAGTAACCGTTTCGGATCTGAAAAATGGGCCAATGATTCCTTTGGAAGAAATGGCAGCCCAGACCAGTACTTTTTGAGGATGCAGGGACGATGGGACTGCAACATGGGGCTTTTCAGTTCCCCATATGTGCCAGTTCTGTTTATTAACGAAGCCGTCCAGGTAAAAATAAGCTTCGTCAGTAAACCAAATGCTGCCCACGTGCATATCGCCGTCATCAATCCTGTGCACTATATCGTTAGCGAATGTCTTTCGTGCAGCAATGGTGGCGGCGCTGAGGGGTTGCCACGTTTGAATTTTGTATGGATAGAGGTGTAAACTCTGGCACATGGGACGATACGTGGACGTTGGCGTCATTTGGACCGCACCTGCAATACGGCGAACGGAAACCCGAGGCCGCTGTTGGATCACCTGCTGCACTATCTGCGCGTTGCCCTCTGTGGTTGCCGTACGCGGTCGCCCTAGCTTTCCAGCACGTTCATCCGTCACGTTCCCAGTCCGTTGAAATTTTTCCTTTATTGTATGGCTTTTCGGTCCTTTGGTTACATTAAACCTCTGTTGGAAACTTCATCTTGTTGCAACAACACTGTGTTCTAGGCGGTCGAATTCCAACACCAGAAAAATCCTTTATTCTAAGGAATAAACCATGTTGTCCACAGCACACTTGCACGTTGTGAACAGCACACGCTTACAGCAGAAAGACGACGTACAGAATGGCGCACCCACAGACTGCATTGTCTTCTATATCTTTCACATCACTTGCAGCGCCATCTGTAGTTGAAAATTGTAACTACTGTAATTTCGAAAGTTTGTCCGCCTGAAAATGTACTGCTGTCCCAAGCATATTGCAACAAACGGTGTATTTCTATCGCTGCTCGTTTAGTTTTTATTGCCGTTTCAAATATACCGGTCATTTTTGGAACACCCTGCAGAAACGGCGGAAACAGAAGACAGAAGGGAATCCAGTGTTGGAGAAAGTGAGCGGAAGGGGAGCCGTGCGTGTGGCTCCTGGAAACGTCCTGGAGAAGGAAGCGAAGCTGTTGTCGATATCCCACATAGAGGTCGTCCCCTCAGAAAACGCAAGGTCACTACAAGGTGTGTGTGTGTGTGTGTGTGTGTGTGTGTGTGTGTGTGTGTGTGTGAGAGAGAGAGAGAGAGAGAGAAACTTCAATTAGATCAAATGTCATTAGATCTGTTGATTATGATCTAATAAGTTTCCTAAGAATTGTTCCAGCAGTATTACGCATATAAACATGATTAATGCTTACAACTGAAATCAGTAGATAAACAAAAAAGAATCAAATCCTGTCGTGCTGAATTGTATATTTTTACGTGGATGGAGAATAAGGTATACTGCAGAAAAGCTGATCTCACTTGCTCTCAGACCAGAATTTTCTGTATTTCTATAACGTAATTACGTCTTCAGTAAATGAAAATACCAATGTTCGACATTCGAAAGTCAAGACAGAAGGTGTCAAGTCACAGCATTTGTGGAGTGTTCAACAACTGCTGGAAGCATGTATAAGGAACATACTTTATGGTCATTTTCAAACCTATCAGTTGGTTTTGATTCCAGCTATAGTTGCAACAAAGTAAATCTTGTTTTCGCTTCCAGAAGTCTGTCATAGGTCATAGTGCAATGTTACCTCAATATTATGTGGGAGACGTTGCAAATGAAAGGCATGTCATGAATATGACCATACTTGAAAATGGACAGGTCATGATAGCCAGCCACCACAGCGAAAGTAACTGTAGCAACTTCTGAAGATAATTGAGTGAAATGGAGATTGTGACAAAAATGGCGTATTTTCCAAGGTTCAAAATCAAATGGCTTTGAACACTATGGGACTTTACTTATGAGGTCATCAGTCGCCTACAACTTAGAACCACTTGAACCTAACTAACCTAAGGACATCACACACATCTATGCCCGAGGCAGGATTCGATTCTGCGACCGTAGCGGTCGTGCGGTTCCAGACTGTAGTGACTAGAACCGCTCGGCCACCACGGCCGGCCATTTTCTAAGGCAGTGCTTTCTTCAGTTACGTGGTCGGTTGAACACGTGTCAATAAAGCCGACAGACAACCCACGAAAATGGGAGCTCCTAGAAGTGCATCGTGACGGCTACTTTAGTTACTCTTCATTTTTAACAACAACGAAAGCAAACTAGTAGCACAAAGCGGAAGTTACCAGGTTCGATACCAAGCAAGTACGCTGCTTTTCGGCCTGCCTGAAAAGTAATCGTGACTGTTACAATACCGTCGACCCATAACAAAACAACCGCTCCACTCCTACTGCCCCCCTCCATCCCCTTCACAAACGAACGCGCGTCTTGGAATTTTGGAAGTCATGGTTCTTTCACACCTGAGACTTGTTTTTTTTAAATTGGTACTTGTTATCGTAAGGCCACGGCTGTGTTAATATGGAACTGGAACTGTTATATAAACGCCCTCCTCACATGCGCGCGCGCACACGCACATGTAACGGGTGTGAGAAAGCTAGATAGAACACATCCGATAAATACACAATGAACTGTAGTCGTTCACTTAGCGATTACACCAAGACAATATACGCCACGCCCCGCTCCCCTGCCCCCCCCCCCCCCCCCTGTTTTTCGCCTGAAATGAGATAAAAGCAGAAAGTAGTTTAATGAGCAGAGGGAATTTTGATGAGGTTAGGGGTGGTGTATTTACGTAAGTACGTGTGGGTAAATGAGAGCAGGATATGTAGAAGGGCCGGGTCCTACGCGCACAACCCAAAAGCGACGTTTCGAGAAGGCTGACACTGCTCTTTAGCCCGTCTGCATTACTGAAGTGAGTTGGTGTGTTTGTATTAGTTTTTTTCCAAAACAACGGTTTTATTTAAGCAAGTTCGTCATCTGTGTCATCAAAAACATCGTTAACAACGAGATGGACTAGTGTCAGACACAGTTCAAAAACAGTAAGTGTTTCAACCACGCCAGGGCTCTAAGAAGTTACGGTCAACATGGAAGACGTGACAGTTCATTAGACATGGACACACTGACCTCTCGCTGTTGCCGCCGTGTAGAGGCGGCAGTGACGCAGCCTGGATAACCGCCTGCTGCCCCCGTTCCGTTGTTGGCACAGACCGCTTCCCTTGGCAGCTCACACCGACCCACCAGGAGCATGGCGAGCAGGCCATCCTCCAACCACGTGACGTACTGTCAGCAACACTGTCGTCGTCTCATCTTGACGACTCCTGCCTTCCCATCTCTCGTCTAATACCGAACGCAACTGAACTGAGATCTCGCTGCAAGCTGTTGTGCAAGTCCCTTACCAGTCCTATCAATGCTTTCAACTTCAGCGCCAGTAGGCGAGGTCTTTGTCAACTGTACTCAGAATCCTAGGTGCTGAATGACTGGTGCCGGCATGCGACCCGTATGAATGAACACTATTACAATGCTTTCTATTTTTCTGTGAAACGCACACTATTGTCACTTAAATATCACTTTATACACACTTGCTGCCAGCTCTGTTAGATTACGTGCCCACACACTTCATTTTGTTCACGTCCTCTTCGAAAGCTTTTACCAGTGGCACACAAAATAGTACCATTTTTTGGTAATTTTCAAGAAAGTCTGCCTATCGAAGCTGCCGGCTCCAAACGATAGATATCGAAGTTGAAATTCTAAATCGATCACGCGCTGTGGTGGTGTGCGTTATGATAAATTATTTATGAGTTTCTAGGGAAACCCAAACTGTTTATGTCGGTAGTGGGTGGGCTGTCTGGTATTGTATATGTTTCTTCGTCCGATTGCCTCACGTGGAAGAACGTAATTCCATGCTTATGCAATGTAGAAAATTGCTTGAAGTTTTGTCGGAAATGTGGACTAATACCAAGTGACGAAATAAGGGATTGTGTAGACTTTGGTGGCGCAAAGTCTATAAAAGTTCGTAAGACGAGTTCTGATAGTGAAGTACCTTTAGAATTTCATTGCGGAAACCGTGGTAAGCGAACGACTATCAGGAAGAATACACGGTTTGACTATTCCAAATTATCGATCCGGACCAGCATAATTCTTGTATCTTGCTGGGTTAGGGACTACACCCACCAAGCAACAGCATCGGAAACTGACTTATCTACCAATACCGTGTGCAACTATTTCGGGTTTTGCAGAAAAGTGTGTTATGTAATAGTGACGAGCTACAGTGTACCGATCGGTGGCCCAAATAAAGTTGTTGAAGTGGACGAATCGCACATAGCAAGAAGGAAAAACAAGAGAAGATGACCATAAGAGAATGATATCAAACATATTTGGGTACTGGGTGATACAGAACGAGAGTCCCGGAAGTGATTTGTGCCAAGAGTGTTGTCCAGAGACGAGGTAACATTAGTCGGTTTGATAAAGCACTTTATACGGCCCGGTAGCAAAGTGGTTACAGACGTCTTTCAGCCCTACAAGACGCTGAAAACAGGAGGATTCAACCACGAGTTCGTCACCCACTCTGTAGAGTTCGTGTGATGCATGTGACACTCTATCAGTATTTATGCTACACTGGCAGAGTCTACCCAGGTTACAACACGTTGACGGCGAGTGAGGTAAGTCGTTTTCTTTGTAATTACAAGTATTTTAGTAACGCTCTTCTTTTGTCGTTGTTGCAGTGACCATTATAAACATGCTCATAACGCCAGCCACCAAAGTCGCGTGATCGATTTAGAATCTCAAGTTTGATGTCCATTGTTCGGAACCCGAGGCTTAGGTAGACATACATCCTTGGAAATTAACCATTTCTTATATAAATAGGGTCGGTTTCACGATTCGGCAGCCGGAATCTTAAAAATTAACAGCGTACGTCGGTAGCTCAGAAGACATATTCTTCAAGCTTGCAGTGAAATTACGGAAGAAATGTGTCGTAGGGTAATCACTAACTCCAGTGTTCGTTTGGCGGAAGTTAGGAAACGAAATGGACATATTGAGCATGTGCTGAGTTAGAACAAATCTCCATGGACGGCTCTTCATTGTAGTATATGTTCCTTTCAGATTGTATTGACAATAAAGTTTATATTCAAAAACAAAATGGTAACATTTCGTGCGCGACCCTGTAGATAAGGAACAGTAAAGGGCCTGACAGGAAATCAGAAATCCAGTCACAGAACTGAGACGATATTCCATAAGCACGCAATTTCACTGCGAGCCAGTTGTGTGGTACAGTGTTAAAAGCCTTCCGGAAATCCAGAAATACGGAATCGATCTGAAATCCCTTGTCAATAGCACTCATGTAAATAAAGAGCTAGTTGTGTTTCACAGGAACTATGTTTTGTAAACCCATGTTGACTGTGTGTCAATAGACAGTTTTCTTCGAGGTAATTCATAATGTTCGAACACAATTTACGTTCTAAAATCCTGCTGCATGTCGACGTTAACGATATGGGCCTGTAATGTAGTGGATTGCTCCTACTACCTTTCTTGAATATTGGTGTGACCTGTAACATTCCAGTCTTTGGGTACGGATCTTTCGTCGAGCGAACGGCTGTATAAAGTATGGAGCTAACGCATCAGCATACTCCGAAAGGAGCCTAATTGGTATACAGTCTGGACCAGAAGACTTGCTTTTATTAAGTGATTAAGTTGCTTCACTACTCCGAGGATATTTACTTCTACGTTACTCATCTTGGCAGCTGTTCTCGATTCGAATCTGGAATATTTACTTCGTCTTTTTTTGTGAAGGCATTTCAGAAGGCTGTGTTTAGTAACTCTGCTTTGGCAGCACTATCTTCGATAGTATCTCCATTGCTATCATGCAGAGAAGGCATTGATTGTTCCTTGCTGCTAACATACTTCACATACGACCAGATTCTCTTTGGATTTTCTGGCAGGTTTCGAGACAAAGTTTCGTTGTGGAAACTGTTATAGGCATCTTGCATTGAAGTGCGCGCCAAATTTCGAGCTTCTGTAAAAGATCGCCATTCTTTGGAATTTTGCGTCTGTTTAAATTTGGCATGTTTGTTTCGTTGTTTCTGAAACAGTGTTCTAACCCGTTCTGTGTACCAAGGAGGATCACCTGCGTCATTTATTAATTTATTCGGTATGAATTTCTTAATTGCTGCCGATACTATTTCTATGAATTTAAGCCACATCTGGTCTACATTTATACTTTTAATTTGAAATGAGTGGAGATTGTCTTTCTGGAAGGTGTCAAGTGAATTTGATCTGAATTTTTTAAAGAGGTATATTTCTCGCTTATTTTCGAGGATTTGGGGATTGCAATATTCAATCTCGCTACGACAACTCTGTGTTCACTAATCCCTGAATCGGTTTTAATGCTCGTTATTAAAAGAGATGAAGTGTGCTTCCACAACCGTTTACTATTCACATGGGCTCCTGAACTAACTGCTCGAAATGATTTTCAGAGAATGCGTTTAGCACAATTTCGGATGATATTTTATGCATACCTCCAGAATTAAACATGTATTTTCGCCAACATATCAAGGGTAAATTAAAGTCACCACAACTACTATTGTATGAGTCAGGTACATGTTTGAAATCAAACTCAAGTTCTCTTTGAACCTTCCATCTGAATTGGGAGGTCGGTAAATGATCCAATTATTATTTTATTCCGGTTACCAAAAATGACCTCTGCCCAAACCAATTCACAGGAAGCATCTACTTCAATTTCGCGACAAGATAAAATACTTCTGACAGCAAGAAACATGCCACCGCCAACCGTGTTTAGCCTATCCTTTCTTCGAAAAAATTTCAGCTGAGCTTATATCCAGCTTTCAGTGCCTATAACGATTTGAGCATCAGTGCTTTCTGTTAGCGCTTGGAGCTCTGGTACTTTCCCAACACAGCTATGACAATTTACAACTGTTATTCCAATGGTTCCTGTATCTACGTTCTTCCTGTGTTCAGCCTGCACCCTTTGTGACTGAAGTCCATCTTTTGTTTTCCCTAGACCCTCAAACCTAAAAAGCGCCCAGTCCATGCCACACAGCCTCTGCTACCCGTGTAGCCGCCTCCTGCGTATGCACATGTGGCAGTCTTGGAACACCTGAACAGTTCGTGTTAACGTGTAATCTACTCGACCACACAAAACCTGCTGTAAGAGACGACGATGTCAGTACGATTCTCCGTGATTCCGATAAATGGAATAATTTAAATAGTCTTGCTGACTCAGTGTCAGCGACACTGCTGAAATGTATAAAAATCAACATCCTACTGAAAGGACAAGAACACAGATAGAAACAGTACCACAACGCAACACATGGGACGATTCAAGTTCAGGCACTGACGCGGATACAGGAACAGATACCGACTGACTGACGCTTATCATTAGACATACAATGCAGGTTCCCTCTCTTGGCTCACAACCTTGTCACTTGACTTGGCAGATGTACTAGATTTAGTTGCAATTAACTTAAGTAATTTCACATTTGAATCATTATATTCTATATTTCCACGAGACTTAACGTTTCATTTTCTAATATAGAGATTTCTAGCGCATTCAAGATTTATTACGCATATGCAATTCTTAAGATTTGTTCTTCAATGTAATATTAAACCATTTGTTGTGTTTATTTACTTCTAGTTTTATTTAATGAATTTCTACATATCGTTTGCATTTTGGTAATCTTTTGTCTGAAAACATTGTTTGTATTGCAGTGATATCTCATCTTTAAATTAAATTCCTTTTAATTTTGTATAGAGGAATTGGTTATGTTCAACTTCTAGCTACCTTAATATTTTTGTATCTATACTCGTCCATGCGAGAATTATGGCTTCGATTATGACTAATAGCTTTCAAATGTTATCTTATACTTCTATTGTTATATGTTAATATTCATAATGTTTTTATTATTCATGTGAAATTTAAACCTCATTTACCATCTCATATAGAGAAATCTAGTTATGTTCAACTTCTAGGCACATGCACATCCTATGTATTCTGGAATCTCATGAGTGAGAACTTGGTTTTAATTGGCACTATATATTCTAGAAATTGTCTATTTTTATTTTCTTTTATATTTTGTATAATTATATTGCTTTTATTAATTATGCTGAATTCAAATATCGCTTACTGTATTATATAGAGCACTAACATGCAGGGCAACAGCCAGGCCAGAAATATTAGAAAGACGTCCACCACCTCGTGGCAGGAACGGGAACGGAATGGGTGCTTGCCAAGCTAACCTAACTTGTGAGCAGCCATAACGGCTAAGAGACCTACATGCTGCCTGGCTTGTTACTTTTCTTACGTAGCACACGGCCCACCTTAGTAACCCAGGTGGTGGGCTACTGTGCAGTGTAAATAAATAAGTAACTTAACCTCCAATATACCTACTGTGTAACTACACTTTTAGGCCTTTCTCCCTGACTGAGGCTTCTGAAGTTCAGAACGAGCAGAGCAGCGGATGACGCCCGTTGCGAAAGACAGTCCCAGGACCACCATCACCGCGAAGACAATGGAGGAGAACCTTCTTTGGGATCTGGAAGGATTGCTGTGTAGGCCAGCGATCACTGACTAAAGAAATGGTTAGCTCAACTACAAAAAATGTTACCCAAAACTTCAAACGCGTTTTTCACGGAACCGTATTTTTCAAACTGGCGGGGAAACCTAGTCTGGGAACAGTACACGCAATTTGGATCGGAATATGACGCCGACATTCTAAATTGAATTCTCTATCAGCATACGTACCCGAATTTCAAAAATCTATTTTCGGTGTTCCCTTTTGTCTCGATTTTGTGGGCGATGAAAATGACATTTGATTCAACACGTCACAATTTTGTCAGATCTAAATACACTATGTATGCTGATAGAAAATATATCGAAAATGACTTATACAAAATTATTTTGTTACGTGTCCAATAGGAGGGCTTCGGGAATTCCCGTCAAAGACCAACTACGAGGGGGCTCCGACATGGTGTAGCGGTTTCAGGGAGGGTCTGATGGGGACACAATGATTTTAAGAGGAAAGTGCAAGGAATAAAAATATATCGATTTAGCACAACTTTTTTATTTTAGTTGAGAAACAATCACGATTACCACAAATTTTTTATGCTCATATATATAGTTTCATTGAGAGTTGAATAAAGTGGAGAAGATAAGCTTGTGTTTCACGGTAAAAGCATTGAAGGTCGGCTGAATTTGCAGCCGTCACCGGCACTGCGACTTAAATTTTCTAGGATAATTATGACGCAACTGATGTCCTGTTACTCTTCACACACCAGTCGGACAGAGGGACTGCGAGTGTCACTTGCAGGATGGCGCCCTCTCTCTGAAGTAAGCAAGCAGGCGGCAGGGCCTCGGCAGTTGGCGGGCTTGGCCAGCTATCGGCCCGCTGAGCTAATCTGCCGCCCTCACTATGAGGAATACGGCACAACAGACGGCCTACCTGTGTCACAGATTAAAACGACGCACCACAGCACAGCACTACTGCTGGAGCTCTGCAACGTACCAGAGTCTCACGTACTGCGCAGCTGAGCGGCAATATGTATCCATCCAACTTGACATCTTCTATGTAAGTCTGTTATGATCCAGAAAAAAGGCGAATTCTGCTCCTGTGTTACTTCTAGCGTTTCCATTTCGCAGAACGTTTTTAGCCAATGCTCAGTTCGTAGACAGGAAGGGTAACATGAATAACGAGGAAGGGAGGCTAGGGTTCGCCATCCCGCCAATCACGAGGTCACTTGGAGACAAATATCTCGGAAACTAAACACCCGGCAGAACACGAGTCCAGCGTTCTACCACTGCGCCATGAAAAGTGGTGAAAAAGCGTTCACAGTTTATTTTAGGGGAAAAAATATATAAATGGTCCATTCTGTGTCTTGTACAGAAGGGAGACACTGCATAAAAAACGAAGCATTATGCTGATCGACCACTGTAGTAAGTACGTGTCCTTCCTTCTTCCTTTTGAATTGAAAAGGCAACAGAAATTTAAGATCGGCGTATGATGTCCATACTTATAGTTTATTACATATACGTCAGAATAACAGCGTACGGATTATTGAACCCTTCTCGTCTCGCTTTTTTTCATTATTTGATGTTGAGGTTCAATTGCCAGTTTCTGCACGTGATGACTGTGCCAGAATTCAGATATCACATAGTACTGCTGAACGTGCGTGATGGTAGTGTGACGGGGCCGCTGGAATTTGCGATGTATGTAATGAGTGAACCCGCATATTTCGCAGATTTCTGCGATTCGAGGTTATCACAGTCGCTTTCAGCAGGAGCTTATCTCTGTTCAGAAGTGCCGTCGCAAGTAGAATATCAGCATTTGATGTCATGACTTGCGGCTGACAGGCGTATGCAAAAGTGAGGCGCGGAAGTTGGCGTCTTTTGTAAAAGCGGTAAGTCGCTTTCACATGCGTGATAGTTAGGAGGACACAAAGAACGAGTATATACTTTGTTAATGTTATAGCAGCAAAGGTAGGTGAGGATTCCTAAAGGTCGAGATTCTCGGCAAAAGCAGCCGCTTCAATAAAGCTTCTGCAATGCATTAGCGACTAAGTTTCCTCTGTTGGAAGTCCGTATAATCCCGATTGATTAGAGCTATAAATTAAGTTCAAGTATCATAAACTTAATGTAGCTCCGATTTACTTGGTCGTTACTTCATGCGCGCGGAGGGGGGGGGGGGGGGGGGGAGGGGACGACGACGACGAAAATTACTACACTGCAATTGGATACTCTACAAGAAAGATCACATCTTACTTGGAAAGAGCGACTGTAAATTTTGGAGAAACTACATTGGCAGAATAATATAAAGATAGATCACGGAAATTAGAACATCAAGAGAAAGTTATGTTATTGTTGTCCCATGTAAGATCCTTGAGGACAGAGGAGGTGGAGCGGACAGTGGGAAGCAACGGTTCCTGTTACATCGTGAAATGGCTCTGAGCACTATGCGACTTAACTTCTGAGGTCATCAGTCGCCTAGAACTTAGAACTAATTAAAACTAACTAACCTAAGAACATCACACACATTCATGCCCGAGGCAGGATTCGAACCTGCGACCGTAGCGGTCGCTCGGTTCCAGACTGTCGCGCCTAGAACCGCACGGCCACTCCGGCCGGCTGTTACATCGTTAGATCGCTAGTAAAGTGTGAATCCATACCTAACAGCAAGGAAAAAACCTTTGGATAAACACAAAAATATAATAATAATAATGATAATAATAATAATAATAATAATAATAATAATAATAATACAGATAGCTGAAAACAATGACGGAAAACGCATACGCTCCATACAGAGAGATTTGTAACAAAACTAAACGTGTCTCGCGTCAGAGTGTTTTTAAAAAAGTTGTCAGTAATCTACGTGTTTAGGGAAATAGCTGTCAAAACCATTAAAAGTGACATTCTCAAACTTATTTTAGTACAGAGGAAAAACTGATGTCGGCGGTTCCTTCAGCGCAGACAACATTCTTAACAAAATCAAAATTGTAACTAAAATACGGTATACCTAAGTAGACTATATTATTAAACAATTGTTGTTATGCTAATGAGGATATCGCTGCGCAATACAAATATCTCTGTCCCACCGAGAGAATAATCTTAGATGGCTGTAAAATTGAAGTTGGTCTGAATGGATTTATGGGGTATGCAAACCGATGTAAGTTTGGTGCCGGACGAATTTTTACTGGGTACCTGTCATTTTGGCTCTATGTGAATCGTATTCGATCGGTTCAGCATTCCTCTCTATCTGCATCCTTGCCTGATATTCTTTCACTGCCACACTACGTTCTTCACTCCGCTGCCCGTGACGTTTTGTCCTGGGTCTAATTCTGTATCGGAAACCTGTAGCAATCTCCATTTTCGATTTGCAAGTCGTTTTGCTGCTGCTAACTCCCTCCCGCCGTGGACGAGCAGCCGTGGCACAGCTGTGTGGAGACACCACTCTTGTACCAACACCGACTCAAAGGAAGGCCTCGGCGCTTGTTCGTGACGTCACGGCAGCTATGCACGGCGAACGCCAGATCTGTTGCAGGCGTACTCATAATGGTGGTGTCTCCCTCCCTGACACAGGAAAATGGGAAACTATTGGAGGCTGTTGACCGACACGCATTCTTCTGAGAGATTTCTGCAATCAATTAATTGAGCAATTCATTACACTTCTTAACAAATAGTGTACTCCTGAACTTAAATTTCCACCCGTTTTAAGGATTGACATAAAAAGACAACTTCATGGACCAGCAGCAACAGAATTCGCGCTTCTTTACCTTATTTGTAAATCTGAGGAAGTTACGTGTGCACTGGGTTGTTTTTACAAGAAACTGAAAATATTGGTGCTCTTCTTTAGGTATCTTGGTTAACTATGGGGTGAGGAGTACTCAATGTTAATGAAATATCTTGCGATTGTACACGTTGGGGGAAGGGGGTGGGGGACAGAAGAAGAGGCAAAAGAGAGATACTTGTTTTATCAAATAATTTTTTTTCTTATAAAGTTTCTCCTTTCAATTGCAAGAGGGGAATATTTATCTTGTCTAATGTGCATGTTTAAAAAAGTTTAAGCCCAGCAGTATTTTCGACGTATGAACCTATTTTGTTTCCTGTTTAGAATTCCTTTCGTTGATAACGACTGTAATCTAATGACTGGCAACAGATGGACATTTACACATGTAAATTAGTTCACATTTCTAGTGACGATGTCAAACGAAAATAAATAGATAAATAAAAGAAACGAGTTAACTGTAAGGGGGTTGGGGTAAGTTTCGATAACAAAATGGATCAAGTAAATATAGGTACTTTAATGTAAAATTTCCGAAGCTTGCAATGGGGCAAAGCATCTTCTCATATTGATCTCCATTTGTTTCGACAGGATTCAGTAATACAAAACTATGATCTTCATTTGTAGCTTTACGATAGTAAGAAAATCTTTCATCTAAATAAAACTGCAGAATCCAAAACAATGCCAAACATTTTGTCCAAAAATAAGATATTTATAGTGATAAGCACGCCCAGGCGTTTCTGCCAGCAACAGACCTGGCGTTCGCCGTGCCTAGCTGACGTAACGTCACCAACAAGCGCCGAGGCCTTCCTTTAGAGTCTGTGTTGCTTGTACCCGTCGGGACACCGTTCACGGCCTCTGCCGTACCTTGCCTCTTCGCGTGACAAAAAAACACAACGACGCTAGCATTCCGCTTTTTGATTGACGCTCTGGAACTTTCTTGCGGAGGTATTCATAATCACTTTTTTTATTTATCTCCTCGCTTAACAGATCATTTCTTAGAACTTCAATGTAGCGGCAACCAGTGACGTCAGAGAGAGCTACCCACGAGTCACAGCGGAGATATTTAGTAACGTATGTTTCACACGTACGGAGTTGAACAATAAACACCTTAAAACAGATATTTGATTTACAAATTTTACGAATATAACGGCATGATTATGACGCGAAAGTCTACTCTAATATTTTCTCAATATTCTTTATACGTCGCTAGTTACTATGATAGACCAGACAACCATAGTGATGTTATGTCAAATCATGATTCATAATAAGGGCGTATGAGCTTGTTAAGACCGTAAAACCAATATACTAGGTCACTGTTTCCCAAAATCTGGATAGTTATCCCGTGACGGGTAAAATGAAATTTCCTGAGGGGTAAAAGCTAAGAGATTCGAATCCGTTTCAGTCACGAAACTAAATTACTTCTACAAGATCATTACTATTATTATAATTTGGATGATTCTAATATTAATTATGTAAGTTATCAATAATTACTTTTTCTCAATTAGTAACATTAATCTGATGGAGGTTACAGATTCCTCACATAGTCCATCCACTACACACATAAGCTGTGCTTTGTCACATACATTGCTGATGATAAAAAGTAAGAAATATATGTAACAAATGCTAAATATCTCAAGAAAATGTCTTCTGCCAAGCTGAATTTAGTACCTGCGCAGGTGTCCAGAAATTGCATCATTACTCGCGTCGAAACAGATAAATGAATAATTGACAGCACGATTCAGCAGTAACTACACAAGGGCTGCACATACTTTTATTTATTATTATTATTATTATTATTATTATTATTATTATTATTATGTTTACAATGTTTAGACCCATAGAGGAGCACATAAAGCAAATTATGACATGTGGCTGTTATTTTTCTTGTTATTTAGGAATTTTTTCATCATCTCTCTATGCTTAGCTTGACGTTCTGCTGACCACTTTCTTCTGGATGCCTTGGGTTTGCCTTGTGATGAAATTTCCCAGCAGTAGACCAGTCTCAAGACGTTTCGATCTTCGATGTCTTTCGGTAAGATTTTGGCATTTTTTAGATCAATTTCGACCAGCTTTATCAAGTCTGTTGTGTTTTCAGTTTCTGTAAGTACGTCAAAATTTTCTTTGTTATTCGGTTATCATCTCGTCTCATCATGTGTTCGTAGAACTTCAGTAGTCTTTTTCGGAAATCTGTTTTCATGCTGGAATATTTTTCTGTGACTGTGCATGATCGTAGACGGTATCCTTTGTCTGTAAGTTTTGAGCCAAGGATTTTTCGGATATTTAGATATTTTCGAGGTCTCCTTTGTAATTAAGGTTTAGAGTCTCGCTGGTGTACTGTATTTCAGGTTTGATCCAACTTTAGTGTTGACGTTCATGTATTTTTTTTTTACTGTAGATGCTCACAACTTTCCCATATGCTTTCGGCATTTCGAGTTTTCGTGTAATTTCTCCTAAGTACTTGAAGTGTTTAACTTTGTTTACTGTGCCATATTTTGTGATTGAATTTCATGTTTTGATTTGTTTTGTAACCATGAATTCGGTTTTAGAAAAATAAATTTGCAGTCTAGCTGTTTGTTCATCACCAGAAAGGATCGTGAGGTCATTGTCGAAGGCAGGCACGTGACGTCGATACTATCCTATTCTTCTTCTTCTTATTCTTATTATTATTATTATTATTATTATTATTATTATTATTATTAGACTGGTTAGCCAAAAGCATTAATAGCATGAAATCATCTAATTTGCGCCAGTTCAGAAGTAAGGAGTGCAGCAGTCAAGCTATTTATGAACAGGAAGTATAGTGCACACATCTGAACTTGTTTGATTTTGAAAGCGATTGCAGTGTGCAAGTCAAGCAAGTGCTGCAATGGATAGCATTAATGCAGGGGAAGTATGTTTTGTAGCACGTGTCTGCCCTCACTGAGGAGTAGTTGTGGTAGCACTTGCGACGCACCGCAAATTGTTTTATCATTCATTCTAACACACACACACACACACACACACACACACCACTAAATATTATTCTCATTCACGTTTCACATCTTTCATAATTTTAGTAATAAATGTGTTTCAAGAATAGTCTGTAATTCCACGGTATAGTTAGGAGCTGAAGTTTTTGGTAATGTGGGAGAGGGTTCAACAAACGGCATGGGGGAGGAGGGTGGGGGGATTCTAGCCAATGTAGGACTACACTCAGGGGTAATTGTCTAGGAAAGGATGGGAAACGTTGTACTAAGTGCTAAGGCGACGGTCCAGTCAACTTTTAATGAGGAATTATGCGACCTATTGTCTTGGCTTTTTTTGAAACGTACTGAAAAGCGTAAGGTCCCTCCCTCCGCCGCAAAGTAAAGGACCGTGTGTGTGTGTGTGTGTGTGTGTTTGTGTGTGTGTGTGTGTGTGTGTGTGTGTGTGTGTGTGTGTGTGTGTGCGCGCGCGCGCGCGCGCGCGCATCGGACGGATGTGATTAGTGGCTGGCCACCTTAGAATGGTTTCAGTTGTTGTGAAAATGGAAATGAAAAGGAGAGGGTGCAAGACGATTCACACACAAAGCTCACTCCTCTATATAAACGACGACAGAAGATTACCACGGTGCATGCTCTAAGTACGCTTTACACGACAAGCGATCCTCCTGATTCGAGAGGTGGAAGTGGCCAGAGGTGTGTGTGTGTGTGTGTGTGTGTGTGTGAGCGCGCCACGTCCACAACAAAGAGTGTACTCAGCGGCTGCGAAACCGTCACAGCTTTTCGAGAAATCCAACACGTCGCGCGGTTCTCCCTTTTCCACCGGAAATAAACTTAATATGTTGTATGTGCCTTCCAGGCATCACTGTGCAACAGTTCCTGGGAGACATATCGCAGAAGTAATATCCAAGTAGTATCAAAATAGGTTGTACTTTGAATATTGAACTGGGGAATGCATTGAACGATTTAGTAACAGCGTGATCATCAGTTACTGGTTTTACACCTTGAGTTTTTAAATCGGGCACCCTTGGAGTACTGTGTAGAGTAGCAAGCGAACGTTAAGAAAAGTGCAGAGGTACTTGGTTCGAGGATACGGAGCGAGGTGTCAGGTGGACCGTGAAGCCCTCTTGCCCTTACAGCACGCAATACACTCTTGTCTTTTGCGTAATTAAAGCAAATAACCGTCCGAATGTGACCGTAGTGCCTTAAAAAACTTTTCTTGTCCGTACTCGCATGAAAGATTCAATAGCTGGAAGTTCTACTGAGTGAAGCAGACGACTTTCCGTATCTTACTTCTACAGTCGACTACTCAGGGGTCTATATCTACATACTTATCACGCCTGCACAAGTACTGTTCTGCATTATATCAGCATTTCAGTAGGATATAGAGAACGACCGCTCTATAACGCGATGCAGTACACAAGCAGACGTCATAACCATGTCGATATCAAACAGCAGCGCCTGACAAGGAATGTAACGCATGTCGTGGTTTATCGAGAGCTTCCGGATCTATAACTTATACAATAACTGATTTTCATCACCTTTCATGAGAGATAAATTAAGAGGAGAGTTATTTGGTTGTGTATGGTGTAGTGCGCTAATTTGGATGCGCACCATCCTTACTTCTATGCTAAAGCGAAATAAGGTAAGTAAGCCTTGTTTACGTGACTAAAGTTTGCAATAAGTTTACGTTAAAAATGTATACTAAAATGTCTATCTTTTTTGTTTGTTACATGTATTGCAGGAAGTTACTGACAAGGTGTTCCAGCGGTGTTGCTCCCGAGTCAGAGCCTGGCGGTGCGGGGCAGTTCATCACAGTGTTGTTAGGACGTCATTGCAAATAGATCATACTACCCACTACAGGAGTATCATATCACCACTGAAAATATCCTACATTTTTAGTTTCGAATCTCTGCTCACCAACTATCATATAGTGCTGATAGGCGTATGTTTCATACTTACAAAACAACATTAAATCTATTTAGCAAAATAAAACAAAAATAAACAATGTCACTGCTAGAACTGTTTGCACTTGCCTGAATGAGTCTCTTTACTGTCACTGACTTCAATAAAATCGTCTGATACAGTTGGAAAGCTGTCAACTTCATCCACATCCTTCGATGGGTAAAGACGAGCAGTAGTGATACCTTCGGTCACGGGCTTCGTCGGCCGGAACGTAATGCAACAGTCAATTTGAGACGCCAGGAGAGTTCCATTCTTTGTAGAGGTAGACAGCTGGCTTCTCACTATTTTATGTACTTTCAGCTGCATATGTTTTTAAACAGCTAGCTGACATTACCGCTTTCAAATTAGTTTCAGGTAATAGTATTATGTTGCACTAAGGCCTGAGTGAGGTTCTCATACAAGTTAGCCCCAGTTGCAGACAATTATGCTAGTCAAATTGAAGAGAGTGCTCAATATTTGGCCTTCCATTGTGTTATAACGGAACACAAGAAAAGAAGCTTGCAAATGAGATATTTTTATGAGAAGCTGCAATAGCATTCCGTGCTTTTCTTCCCCTCCGTAACACTTTTTTTGGCTATCTTGCAAACAGGAAATGAACTTTTTCGCATAGCTGCCAAGTGGTCAGTTGTATTAAAAGAATATCACGAGATGTTACAAAAGTGGCAGTTTTAAGCTCGGCTACCGTAGTTAGTTTGTAGAGCATTGTCATGCCTCTAGACAAAAACACTGCAATGTTGCATATGATTTTTCAGTGATACCACTCATTTTATTAATATGTTTTTTTTAATTGCATGTGTTTCTTTAGAACAGTTAAAAGTAGGTACTATAAAATCATTACAGCGTTTGAATTTTGCCTAATAGCCTTTGCTATCCATGAACAAAATGGCATATCCTCCTCCCATGCTGTGCGATATTGTTAAAGCCTGTGCTGAAGTTTCTAACTTCTTGGCAATTCACTTCTTTGCATCTTTTTTTTCTTTACAATAGAAACACACTACATCTCATCATCACAACTTAACATTACACCCGCCTAATAAATTAAACAAATTATCACAAAATGTTTACGCTCTACGTTATTGACAAAGCGTGCTGCGTACCCAAATGGAGCGCGAAAAGCTGAGAATAACTGTTAAATAGCTCACATCTCACCTATCGGTATAGCCACGTGTAATGAGAAATCATGCACTACAGGAAGGACGCAGCCGAAATCCACTGTTAGGTAAATATTTAGTACGAAGCCGAACTTTACTGGACGCACAGCGCTAAAATGAACCTTGCTGAAATGCAGGGTCCCTGCGAGGCGGGTATCTGATGAGAAGATGTTCTTACACTCAACTAACTAATCCTGAAGTGAGTGTAGTTCATTGCTGTGTCTGTTTCGTAACCGCTATTCATGTATGCACAGTTTATTTGCTTCGCAACGGTTTCTAGCTCAGAAAGTAAAAATCCCAAACTACCGTATTTTCGCGTATAATCCTTCGCTTATCATCATGTCATAAAGGGCTTGATATTATGGTGTCCGTATAAACTTCATCGTACACCGACAAACCTGCTTCATCTGATAGAGCCGACGGTTGTTATCGGCGAGAACATCGCTCCAAAATTGTTCAAATTCTACGAATTTATTGTATAAGAATTGTATAATAAAAATGTAAAATATAAGGACTTCTATATGGAATTCCAAACTGTACAGATGTTAACAGTAATGAGTACATGTTGTTTCGTGGAAAATAAAACATTTAGTTAACGTTAATATTCGGTTGTCGAAGTCTTTATTTGACAAGGCAATGAAGAATTTTTTTATGAACATTGACTTAGCTGAAGTGTCCGCGATAACTTCGAGTTGAAAGGCAATATTGAGATGTAAACGTAGGCTTCCGCGGCCGTTGTCACAGGGATTTGAGGCCGCATTGTCATCTGTAAAATTCCGACGTTTCGGTGACTGTTGCAAGGCGCCTTCCTCAGGGTGCATTGCTCGGAATTTTACAGACGACGATGTGGCCTCAAACCCAGATGAATTTTATTGACTGCAATATTGAGATGTTTCGTGAAACAAAAGCCTACTGAAATTGCTGAAGCAAATTATATTTTTCCATGAATCTGATTCTGCGACAGTTTTGAAGGAGACTGCCTTCGTAAGACTGGTATCATTAATTCCAGAAAGGCAAAAAGTAGTAAATCAAAATTTTAAAAAAGTGTTTTGTGATAAATAATTGAAGAGCTTAATTATCAACCAGTGCTTGAGGTCAGTTTTGATCTACGTAGTGACTAATTATCGATCTCTTATAAGAACTTTACCGTTCGTTTCGCAATATTTAACTAGTGCAGCAAATCCGAAGGGACTTTCAAAACTAATTGAAGACACAAACCTCTGTTTGCAGGGACTAAATATTTACGATACGGTATTTGAACATTGGGAGTTAATCGTTACGCTGCAGCCCATTTCAACCATATCGCTGGTAGACAGAATTTTTCTACTTCGGCGCTGCATTGTTAAGCCGCAGTTTGAACCTCGTCTTCTCTCTATGTCAGAAAGGAAGGATAAAAACTGAGACTTCGTCCCACTCCGACACACACGGTCAAGATTGTATGCAGAAGAGAGTATGACAAATGAAGACAGTTTCTTAACGTCGTAGTTCAGCATTTTAGCGGGGCGGGATACCCCAATGGGAGTATGCCCTGTGAGAGTCAGCCGGCAAGGCACTCTTGCTTGCAGTTGCTTGGCATCTACATAGCTTCCCGCTCTTGTAGGTTCCTCAGTTAAGCTCAGATGTACTACATGCCACAGTTCCGTCGAACCACGGTATGTCGTATGCGACGAAATAAAATCCTCAATTGACTTGTTTAAGTCCTGCGTAAATGTTGCATTTGTTTGTTAGTCGGAATTGAAATCGTTGTACGCATTTCTATGGGTATGGAGAAGCTTCGCAGCCATGATACACTTAAATTTTAGAACTGTCCTTAGGCTATTGTTATACACTGAAAAGCCAAAGAAAGTGGTACACCTGCCTACAATATCCTGCAGGACCACTGCGAGCACGCAGAAGTTGCCGCAACACGACGTAACATGGACGCGACTAATGTCTGAAGAAGTGCTGGAGGTAATTGACACCATGAATCCTGCAGGGCTGTCCATAAATCTGTAAGAGTACGGCGGGATGGAGATCTCTTCTGAACAGCACCTCACAACAGCACGAAACAATGTTCCTGGTGCCATATTGCTATTGCAATTTTGGACGTGTAGGGTGTCCCACTGTCCTCCTGGAATTGCCCAAGTACGTCGGGATGCACAATGGACATGAACGTATGCAAGTGATCAGACAGGATGCTTACGTATGTGTCACCTGTCAGAGTCCTATGTAGGCGTATCAGGGGTCCCATATCACTCCAACTACACACGCCCAGCACCATTACAGAGCCTCTACCAGCTTAAACAGGTACCTGCTGACTTGAAGTGCCCAAGGATTCACGAGGTTGTCTCCATACCAGTACACGTCCATCCGCTCGATACAATTTTAAACGAGACTCGTCTGACCGGACAGCATGTTTCCAGGTATCAATAGTCGAATGTCAGTGTTAACGGGCCCAGGCGAGGCATAAAGCTTGCAGGATCTGGTTCCGGCTGCACAGATGTAGGATTCCTGATATTCACTACACACTCGTGAAATGGTGGTACAAGAAAATCTCCATCGCTGAATAGAAGATGCTGTGTCCCATCGCTCGTGCGCCGACTATAACACCACGTTCGAACTCACTTAAAATTAGATAATCTGCTTTGTGGCAGCAATGACCGATCCAACAACTGCGCCACACTTGTCTTATACAGGCATTCCCGACCGCAGTGCCGTATTCCGCCCGTTTACGTATCCCTGTATTTGAATACACGTGCCTATATGTTTCTTTGGCGCTTCGGTGTATTAACATCCGCGACACACTGGCATCCTTCTATTTATGTTTTAGAAACACATTAATAGAAAATCATTCGTATGGTACAATCTCAAAGAGAGATTTTCACACTCTCACTATTGCAGCTAAATAGCGTGGGTTCAAGGATTCAATAAAGCTTCTTGAGACGATGAAATCCGCTGTCCACGTACTTTTATACTAACAGAAGGGAACAAAAAGAAATCGTTAACAGGGATAACTAGATGGTTTGCTCTGTCATGTAGTCAATTGTTTCACACATGCAATGGTCATGATGTGATGTCTACGATTGTTCTACCTGAATTCATAAATGATTTGTCGCAAGCAAATACTCGCATAATATTCAGCATTAAGTCTTCCTCGATCCTCTAAAGCAGTGGTTTCCAAACACGTCCGTAATTGCCTTCTGGAGGTTAAAATGACATTTTTTGACGGGCGAATAAAAAAAAGGGTTCAACTTTCTTCCGGCCATGGAACTCAATTATTTTTAAAAAATCACTAAGTCTTAAGACTGTAAACTGATTACATAAGTTACGAATAATTACATTTTTATATCAAATACAAGGGTGGTTTGAAAAGTTTTCGGAATCACCACGTCAGCGCTAGCGCAACGAGTTGTTCATTGAACTGTTGCCTGTAAACACGTGCCATGTCTGTGCTCTTGGAAGAGAGCTGTAGCGGTGACGTGGCTCTGTTGTTGTTCCTGCGTAGTGATTTGCGAAGACGGAAAAAATCGAGATCAGAGCAGTGAATAAGTACTTCGTAAAGAAAGGCATGAAAGAAAAAGACATTCGTGCCGATTTCCAGAATACACTGGGGGACTTTGCTTCTTCATACTCTAATGTTGCCAAGTGGGCAAATTAATTTAATTTTGGTCGGGAGAGCATAGATGATAATCCACTCAGTGGTCGTCCAAGACGTGTCACTACTCCAGAAATCATTGCAAAAGTGCCCAAAATGGTCATGGAGGATCTCCGATTGAAAGTGCGTGAAACTGCTCACGCTTGCCAGATATATCTGAAAGTGTATATCACATTCTAACTGAAGAATTAGAAATGAAAAAAACTATCTGCAAGATGGGGGCCGCGACTCTTGACGCGCGCCCGCGCGCATGTACCGTCGCCATGGCAAAATTACACGAACTAAGGTACGAATTGGTGCCACAACTGCGTTATTCACCTGGTATGGCCTCGTCAGACTTCCATCTCTTCCCAACACTGAAAATTTGTCTTGGTGGACGAGGATTCACTCAAATGAAAAACTGGTGGCGGGAGTGGGCAACTATTTTGCAGGCTTGGAGGAAACTCATTTTTCGAGATTGGATCAAGGCACTGGAACATCGTTGGACCAAGTGCATTAATCTACAAGGAGACTACATTGAAAAACTGAAAACGTTTCAATGATGTAAGTACTTTTTTTTCTAATCCGTTCCGAGAACTTTTCGAATCATCCTTGTACTAATACAACCACGTGAGAGCATGTTTTGGAGGTTACAAATGTATCTTGCTCATGACACTACACACGAAGGTACGGTTGTTGTTGTTGTTGTTTTCAGTCCAGAGACTGGTATGATGCAGTTCTCCATGCTACTCTATGAGTGTAGAAATTTCATCTCCCAGTACCTACTGCAACCTACAGCCTTCTGAATCTGCTTAGTGCATTCATCTCTCGGTATCCCTCTACGATTTTTACTTTCCACGCTGCCCTCCAATACCAAATGGGTGGTCCCTTGATGCCTCAGAACATGCCCTACCAACCGATCCCTTTTTCTAACCAAATTATGACTCAAATTCCCCTTCTCCCCAATTCTCTTCAGACCCTCCTCATTAGTTATGTGATCTACCCATCTAATCTTCAGCATTCTTCTGTAGCGCCACATTTCGAAAACTTCTATTCTCTTCTTGTCTAAACTATTTATCGTCCGTGTTTCACTTCCATACATGGCTACACTCCATACAAATACTTTAAGAAACGCTTCCTGACAAATCTATGCTCGATGTTAGCAAATTTCCCTTCTTCAGAAATGCTTTCCTTGCCATTGCCATTCTACATTTTATATCCTCTCTACTTCGACCATCATCAGTTATTTTGCTAAACAAATAGCAAAACTCGTTTACTACTTTAACGGTCTCATTTCCTAATCGAATTCCCTCAGCGTCACCTGATGTAATACTACTACATTCCATTATCCTCGTTTTGCTTTTGCTGATGTTCACCTTATATACTCCTTTCAAGACACTGACCATTTCGTTCAACTGCTCTTCCAGGTCCTTTGCTGTCTCTGACAGAATTGCAATGTCATCGGCGAACATGTACTTGGAACACCGAAACAATTAACTGGTGCTCAGTTTCCGGCTAGTGTCGATATATGTACGTTTTATCTCCTGTCACACTGTGTAGGGCTTTTCCTTTTCTGAGGGAGAATTTTTTCAAGCATTTGCTGACAACAATTGACACGAGCCTGTATTCGCGTTTCTGTCAAATTCCGCCTAATCCGTCGTGACAAGTGTTTTCTACGGCTGAAGGTTCCTACAAAATCGAATGTACCGACACCGTGCATCCGCCTACGGATGACCACCACAAGGGCACAGTGCGGACGTGTAACAACTCATCCTGTTCAATGCACACGAAATTCATGGCAGGCAGAGGCAAAATGCCGACAGAATTCAGCAGAACAATTTATTGACAACAGTCTTCTGAAAGTTGAACGAGACGATTGGAGGCACTGGTGTCGCGTTAAACCGTAATGAAGATCGCAAAGAAAGGTACGTCTACTAGAAACCTCCGCGAGAATCTTTGATTTTTATTTCGCAACAGTGCTTCTTCAGACGCCGACTGTAAGCTGACTGACTGACAGCACAATACACACTGCTGTAGGGGTTACAGAGTATTATTATTATTATTATTATTATATTACAGCTGTTACAGTTTCCGACTCAGTCAAAACAATGGTTATTTCTCTTCACTTAAATAGTAAGCCTGCTCTACACTTAAACGTTTTGTCGTCGGTCTTACACGATCACACAAAACTGACAAGATTCACACAAATAGCACAGCTACACTACTCAAACTTCTGCTCAGTCGTTCCGAAGTAGTCACGAAGGAAGAACAACGATGTGACGACGGTCGCGCGAAGTGCTCTTTAGCTGAAGAAGGGAACAAAGGCTACCGTCGTTCACGACAGTCCCGCGATTGTTGACTGTAAAGAGGGGCATTCTCGTACGTGAATTTTCTCCGTGTACCACGGCACTAACGAGAAGATTGGCGCATTATTTACTTACGGACACACAAACGTATTGTAAACTGTAAACATTTGTGACGCGAGAAACTGAAAAAGACTGTGTCACAGGGCGACTGCCAGTCCTCACGACAAACACACAGCAACATTAAGGTTTTTAGCGACTGGCAGGAGTTACAAGAACCTTTATATGAGAGACGCAATAAGTAACGGTTCACTAGTTCACAAACTATGCCAGTTTGTGAGCTGCCACTGGCTTTACAACAGACGACAAGTTTTGAAAGGAGAGTAATGTGATACCTCAACAGCGCCATCCAAACGGGCCCTCACACTTTCAAAAATATTGTCAAACCGTCAATATATTACTGTCTGGAGGCGTGCATTGACGTATTGTCAATACTAGAACAATGACGAGCAGAATCGATGGCCCTCAAATATTCTCAGTATGGTCAATACATAATGAACGTGTGAGCTCAAGCACTTACGGTTTGGCAATATTTTCCATGTAGATGTTGACCGAGTTTCACGAACTAGCCACACGGCGTTAGCGTGCACTGTTTATGTTTTCAAGCCGACATTGTGTACTTAAAAATGTGATCTGAGGTACGACATAGTCTTTTAATACAAAAACAAATTTAACATGGCTATTCAAAGGTTATCACTGTATAAACCTGTTTACGATCGTTAACGAAAGATTCTCAAATGACTGTGCTTACTCGATTAATTTGAAACAGGTTGGAGAATTACATGGTAGTTTGGAAAAACTGCTTCCATTTTGAAAAATATGTCACATCTGCAATGACTAGTATGTTGCTGTTGTGGTCTTCAGTCCTGAGACTGGTTTGATGCAGCTCTCCATGCTACTCTATCCTGTGCAAGCTTCTTCATCTCCCAGTACCTACTGCAACCTACATCCTTCTGATTCTGCTTAGTGTATTCATCTCTTGGTCTCCCTCTACGGTATTTACCCTCCACACTGCCCTCCAATACTAAATTGGTGATCCCTTGATGCCTCAGAACATGTCCTATCAACCGATCCCTTCTTCTGGTCAAGTTGTGCCACAAACTTCTCCCCAATCCTATTCAATACTTCCTCATTAGTTATGTGATCTATACATCTAATCTTCAGCATTCTTCTGTAGCACCACATTTCGAAAGCTTCTATTCTCTTCTTGTCCAAACTATTTATCGTCCATGTTTCACTTCCATACATGGCTACACGCCATACAAATACTTTCAGAAATGACTTCCTGACACTTAACTCTATACTCGATGTTAACAAATTTCTCTTCTTCAGAAACGCTTTCCTTGCCATTTCCAGCCTACATTTTATATCCTCTCTACTTTGAACATCAATTATTTTGCTCCCCAAATAGCAAAACTCCTTTCCTACTTTAAGTGTCTCATTTCCTAATCTAACTCGCACAGCATCACCCGACTTAATTCGACTACATTCCATTTCTCTATGTCTACAGATGCTAGAAACGTAGGTTTGCCTTTCCTTAATACATTTTCTAAGATAAGTCGTAGAATCAGTATGGCCTCATGTGTTCCAACATTTCTACGGAATCCTTACTGATCTTCCCAGAGATCGGCTTCTACTAGTTTTTCCATTCGTCTGTAAAGAGTTCGCGTTAGTATTATGCAGCTGTGACTTATTAAACTGATAGTTTGGTAATTTTCACATCTGTCAACACCTGCTTTCTTTGGGATTGGAATTATTATATTCTTCTTGAAGTCTGAGGGTATTTCGCCTGTCTCATACATCTTGCTCACCAGATGGTAGAGTTTTGTCAGGACTGGTTCTCCCAAGGCCGTCAGTAGTTCTAATGGAATGTTGTCTACTCCGGGTTTGTTTCGACTCAGATCTTTCAGTGCTCTGTCAAACTCTTCACGCAGTATCACATCTCCCATTTCATCTTCATCTACATCCTCTTCCATTTCCATAATATTGTCCTCAAGTACATCGCCCTTATATAGACCCTCTATATACTCCTTCCACCTCTCTGCTTTCTCTTCTTTGCTTAGAACTGGGTTTCCATCTGAGCTCGTGAAGTTCATACAAGTGGTTCTCTTATCTCCAAAGGTCTCTTTAATTTTCCTGTAGGCAGTATCTATCTTACCCCTAGTGAGATAAGCCTCTACATCCTTACATTTGTCCTCTAGCCATCCCTGCTTAGCCATTTTGCACTTCCTGTCGGTCTCATTTTTGAGACGTTTGTAATCCCTTTTGCCTGCTTCATTTACTGCATTTTTATATTTTCTCCTTTTATCAATTGAATTCAATATTTCTTCTGTTACCCAAGGATTTCTACTAGCCCTCGTCTTTTTACCTTCTTGATCCTCTGCTGCCTTCACTACTTCATCGCTCAAAGTTACCCATTCTTCTTCTACTGTATTTCTTTCCCCCATTCCTGTCAATTGTTCCCTTATGCTCTCCCTGAAACTCTGTACAACCACTGGTTCTTTCAGTTTATCCAGGTCCCATCTCCTTAAATTCCCACCTTTTTGCAGTTTCTTCAGTTTTAATCTACAGCTCATAACCAATAGATTGAGGTCAGAGTCCACATCTGCCCCTGGAAATGTTTTACAATTTAAACCTGGTTCCTAAATCTCTGTCTTACCATTATATAATCTATCTGATACCTTTTAGTATCTCCAGGGTTCTTCCATGTAAACAACATTCTATCATGGTTCTTAAACCAAGTGTTAGCTATGATTAAGTTGTGCTCTGTGCAAAATTTTACCAGGCGGCTTCCTCTTTCATTTCCTAGCCCCAATCCAAATTCACCTACTACGTTTCCTTCTCTCCCTTTTCCTACACTCGAATTCCAGTCACCCATGACTATTAAATTTTCGTCTCCGTTCACTATCTGAATACTTTCTTTTATATCATGATATATTTCTTCAATTTCTTCGTCATCTGAAGAGCTAGTTGGCATATAAACTTGTACTACTGTAGTAAGTGTGGGCTTCGTATCTATCTTGGCCACAATAATGCGTTCACTATGCTGTTTGTAGTAGCTTTCCCCCATTCCTATTTTCCTATGAATTATTAAACCCACTCCTGCATTACCCCTATTTGATTTTGTATTTATAACCCTGTATTCACCTGACCAAAAGTCATGTTCCTCCTGCCACCGAACTTCACTAATTCCCACTATATCTAACTTTAACCTATCCATTTCCCTTTTCAAATTTTCTAACCTACCTGCCCGATTAAGGGATCTGACATTCCACGCTCCGATCCGTAGAACGCCAGTTTTCTTTCTCCTGATAACGACATCCTCTTGAGTAGTCCCCGTGCAATGCAATTACCATAAGCGGAAATGAAGTGTTTACGTTAATTGGCTGAACATATTCTTGCCAGGCAATTTTACTAATTGTGTTTGTTGATATTTAAGAAGTTAACTCCGAGCATAAGAATGGCCTGTCTCACGCCAGAAATCTCACAGTTAGTGCTATTCTCTTGGCGACTGCGACTGCTTCTCTCATTAACGTATTCTGATTCTCTATTTTATCTGGTACCAACTTTAAAACTTTTAGTACGATACAGGACTCATCGGAAAATAAGTCATGAAATCTTTCGGGTCCATGGTTCTGATTTCAATCGGTAGTCAGTCTCTCTCTCTCTCTCTCTCTCTCTCTCTCTCTCTCTCTCTCTCTCTCTCTCTCTCCCCCCCCCCCCCCAAGAGCATTCTCGGGTCTACTGAATCTTTTTCGTTGTTTTCTGTTGCTTGCAAGCTATCAAGCTATACGCAATACAACTGCGGCACATGCTTTATTTTGGGTGTTCGGCATCTTAGCACTGTAAAACCACGTTGTCAACTGACAACTCTGTCGGTACTATTGAAAGTTTAAGTTCGCTTCAGTATAACGGGGGTTTGACTCACTAGCGGTGTCAGTAAGTACGGAACCTGTGCAGGTCCCTCAACAGCGCCTGTACTCTGCCAGTGCCACTACTTCTGGCCAGAGCAGTGCGTGTTGTGGGGTGGTCACGAAAAACACAAGTTGGGTAGCGTAGCGGCCCACGGGGAGCGCCGGTCTGGAGCTGGAGCGACGGGGTCGATGGCCAGAGTTACGCGAATGCGGCACCGTCCTTCCCCCCCCCCCCCCCCCCCCTCCCGCCACACCCTGCTTCAAGTTTATCCGCACCTGGCCACTAGGGAGGCCAAGCACGCGGTTTTAACCCAACTCCAGGCGCAGTGGGAGCTAGAATTTACGTAATAATAATAATAATAATTACTATTATTATTATTATTATTATTACTTACGAATACCAGCAGCACTGTGTAAATTGTCCAATTACTTACTAAACAAAATTATTTCTATTATAAACTACTTACGCGATTGAAAATTTCAAGATCCAACGGAACCACATTGTCGCGAACGCCGATCCCCTTAAGGCGTAAAAGGCAGAAAGCATTCACCTCGGTGCTCACAGCCAGAGCCAGCCGGAGCGTTGCGACATCGTCGGAACGAACAGTCCAATCATGCGAGACGCGCCGAGCGACAAAATGGTTCAAATGGCTCTGAGCACTATGGGACTCAACATCTTAGCTCATAAGTCCCCTAGAACTTAGAACTACTTAAACCTAACTAACCCAAGGACATCACACACACCCATGCCCGAGGCAGGATTCGAACCTGCGACCGTAGCAGCCCGCGGTTTCGAACTGCAGCGCCAGAACCGCACGGCCACCGCGGCCGGCGCCGAACGACAAACGGGGCTCGTACTCACGGATGAAGGGAGGCGTGCAATGCCTACATGACTCTAGCCACGCTGAGCACTGGGCAACGTTAGAGGAAACCTCCTACAACCTTCGTAACATGGTTCGGGCCAAAAAAGCGACCATTACGAATAATGTAAAAACGGGTCCGTCCGCAACCCACAGGAGAACAAGTCCGTAATAGTAACTACCCATGTGTCGCTCGTCGCCCGCTCTCAGACTTAGGGCAGTTTGTTAGCATTAGCATGCCGTCGTTGCTAACGAAATAGATTTTGAGGAATAGTCATCATCTTTATATCGACACGAATACAGAGCTAGATATGGAAAGCTAAGTAGGTCTTAGCCACCGAGATCTCGCTCTCGGGACACAACATCTATCGGAAATAAGAGCGAAACAATAAAAATGTAAACTATTTTTTATTCGTCATCGAATATTCTTCCAAAGTTACCTGTTTCTCGGTTTCTTACAGTGAAGAATCGCGAAGTATGCCTTCTTTCATCTACACGTTTCCAACATTATTTGTAATAGCCGTATGAAAAGATATTAAACAATATTTTAAAGATGTAGCTGTACCTCCTTTTCTTGAACATATTCTCTTCCAAATTTTACACCTGCCAGTATTTGAGTCGATTTCACTGAACTGATTCCCAATCACATTCATAATGATTAATTTTCAGGCTCACGAGTGGGTGATGAATGCAGACACAGAGTAATCGAACAACATAGGACAAACTGCATTTAAAATAATCAGTCATTTATCTGCCACCTCAACGCCACTGCTGGGGTGTTTCCACATCCTCGATACTCTCCTCTACTGCAAAAGAGTCTCAGAAAAACCCACTGACCTTCCCCAAAGTTGACATGCCCGTAGCGGACGTAACGTAGTTGTTGCAGTCTGACGTTCTGATTTTCGAGGTTTAAGCCCTCAGTAAAACCTCCATTACAGAACTATCTAAGCCCGACTACCTTTAACTCTGTACGAAGGCCGCTAGGCGCTACAGTTTTTAACCGCGAGACCGCTACGGTCACAGGTTCGAATCCTGCCTCGGGCATGGATGTGTGTGATGTCCTTAGGTTAGTTAGGTTTAAGTAGTTCTACGTTCTAGGGGACTGATGACCTCAGAAGTTAAGTTCCAAAGTGCTCAGAGCCATTTGAACCATTTTTTATATAATTTTTTATTAAAGGCCAGCGTCAGCCGCGTCCTCCCTTCTGCCAGGAGTAGGTAATTGAGCCTACACAACGTCCACAGCGCTGAATAATGACGGTTCATACCAACGGTGCCACACTCACCATCACCCTGCCAGTCCATCTTGTGTAAGCCACTTCATACGTGCGTAATTACGTAATTCCACTTCCCCCTGTTAGAAGCTTCACTATTACTTGATCCAACTCGACGTGATCCGTCAGCCTCCCCTTATCTTCAGTAAAGTTGTACCACAAAGATCTCTTCTGCGCAACTCTATTTAGTAACTGTGCATTAGTACATTTAACCACGTATCCAATCAGCGTTCTTCTGTAGCATCTGGTTTTAAAAGCTTCTGTTTTTTCCGACAGGCTGCGCAGCCTAATGGTTAGTGCCGCTACCCTCGGTGCGGAACGATCCGAGTGCGATTGCTCAATTTTTTTCTGAGGTAGGGACGTTGTTACGGGATACACTCAGCCCTCGTGAGTCCAAATGAAGAGCCGCTGAATAAAGAATCAGCGGCATCATCAGGATTCCCCTACTACCAATAACCGTTGGTGGGGTGGGCGACTCACTGATCTCATGTCCCAAAATCACGGTTCGCTCCTCTTCCCATGTCCCAAAATCACGGTTCGCTCCTCTCACTGCCTTGTATGCAGCAGTTGCCCAGCTCTCGCAAGCCTACGGCCTAATCCCTGAGTGGTGTTTACTATACTACGCCATTCTCTTTCCTTGTATGTAGAGTTTATCGTCGTATGTAGAGTTTATCGTCCACGTCTCACTTCCGTACAACCGAACAAGGCTGCGCTCAGAGCAAATACTAACGCTAAAATTTGTATTCGATGTTAATACATTTCTCCATGAGCGCTTTCCTCGATTATTTGGCCATCGTCAGTTTTTGATGCGCAAATCATCGTGTCCTTTACCAAGTGAGTTGGCGCAGTGATTAGCACACCGGACACGCATTCGCGAGGACAGCGGTTCAAACGCGCGAGCGACCACCCCGATTTAGATGTTCTGTGATTTCCATAAATCGCTTTAGGTAAATGCCCGGGATGGTTCCTTTGGAAGGGTACTTCCGACTTCCTACCCCGTCCTTCCCTAATCCGACGGGACCGATGACCTCGCCCTTTGGTCCCCTCGCCCAACCAACCAAAAATCGTGTCCTTTAATTCGACTGCATTCCATTTCTTTGTTTTACTTTTATCATTCATCTTATAACCTCATTACATTCAACTGCTCTTCCAAGTCTTTTGCTGCCCTTGACAGAAATGTGCACAATGTGATCGGGAAACGTCAAAGTTTTTATTTGTTCTGCCCGGATTTTAATTATTATATTCAAGTTTCTTGCTGGTCTTCTTCACTGCGTTGTCAGTGCACAGACCGTGTAACACAGGGGCAGGCTAGAACCCTCTGCCATTCCCTTTTCAACTATTGCTATCCTTCCATGTCATTCAACTGTTACAGCTCCAGTTTGGTTCCCTGTATTTAATGCCTGATGTTCTCGGAATACGAAGTTCAACGGGCTGTTCCAATAACGACGGAGATTCCACGCTTCACCGTTTAGTGTGTAACTTTCTATCAACGTCGCGCTCGTCAGAGGAGCACAAGCTCACGCTGCCCAAGAATGTGGGCGGGACACCTTCACTGGTCTTCCCAGAGCCACCGATCCGGCGTGCATCTCAAGTGATTTTAAGGAAACAATGGGAAAAGAAATTACGGGTGGCGAGGCGGAGGGAGATGTCACCACACTGCTCAGTCCGTGGTTTGCAGGCGTAACTCGTCCAAATGACATTAGCTTGCAGGGAGGGGGCGGGTCGAGACACTTCCTCCTCTAGTCTACTCGGCAGGCGACGCTTTAGAGCTGGAGTTCGGCCCTTAAATATTTTGTACATTACTGCGTGTAGAGGGAAAGGGCGGCAGGGCTCTCTTCGTAGAAAAATCCGATCGTGACGCACTCATTTCCGTATTGTGGACCACAAACGACTATCGCCAACCTGTTTCCTGTTGAGCGGCTGCTGGCAGACTTCGACGTTATTGTGTTCGTGACTATTTCTCTAGTGGGTACGGGACGACGTGGCCTGATGGACCCTATGGCAGACCTGACAGCGACGTACGTCGCCTCTGGCTGCGCCTGCCGCTGAGACTGGACGACATCCCAGAGGCTCTCTCGCGCTGACCTATGAATCACGTCTATCTCCCCTATTAGCGCCAGCTATTAAGAGACCCCCTCTACCGGACAGCACTCAAGAAACAGTGGAACGAGCATTTTCTATTCTACCTCCTTCGTTGGCTGTTTACATTGTCTCAGAACCATTCCAATTAATCCTAGTTTGGCATCTGCCTCTCTTAATTGTAGTTTCACGTGATAGCTCAACTTTAAATTGTGGCGGATGAACGCTTATTCATATTTAACGTTTGTGAACAATATCGGTGATTTACTGCTATAGTACAGTTAAACAATAACTGGTTTATTTACGTGCAATGCGTTACACTTTGTCTTTGGAGCCAACCGCCAGTACTTGCGGAATGTATAACGCCTCTGCAGGTTTTGCGAAACTTGTAATTATTGTGAACAGTAACGGACCTAAAACGTACCCGAACCTAGTTTCTGGCCCACTTCTCCTCGTTGACAGCGAAACGCCATACTGAGCCTGGTTCTATGAGAAACCTTCAGTACAATCATAAAACGGGTTCTGTGCTTCACAAGGTCAATTTGGAAGCGCGTTTTTATCTCTTTCAGGATGTAATTGGATGAAATGAAGAAGAGTTGTTTCTCACTGCACATGCCATTGCGGAATGCACATTCATTCCTACAAATGAGATTTTCGGCATACACTGGCGTGATAAAAGTCATTGTGTAGCGATATACGAGGTACGACAATAAAGTGATTAGATGTGACAACCCTGCAGGCTTGCGTAGGCACAATACTTTCGACCTTGGTCTACAAGCTGCTTCTAGTCCAAGCGGCACATCGATGCTACTGTTCAGTCGTGAGTTGTGCTGTAATAAGTTAACACATGTTTGTGTCTCTCGTCACGGAAATGAAACCGCATAATATTGCGCAACGGTATGCCATTTCTTTTTGCGTTAAATTGGGTGAAAACGCGATGACAGCTTACGGTAAGCTTCAGAAGGCTTTTGGAGAGGAGGTTATCTAAAGAGCTGAAGTTCTTCTTTGTCATAAAATGTTTAGTGAAGGCAGAACGGATGTTGAAGATGAGGACCGCACTGGACGACCATCAACCTCACGGACGGAAGTCAACTTTGCCAGCCTGCGTGAACTCTTACAGTCTGATCGAAGATTATCTGTGAAAATGATTACAGAAGAACTGAACATCAATCGAGAAACTATTCGTCTAATAATAACTGAAGATCTTGGTAAGAGAAAGATTTATGCAAAAATTTTTCCCAAAAATCTCACATAATAACGAGAAACACGGAAAAATGTGCAGCCGGTCTGTTAGAGGAAACGGAAATCAATCCAGAATTGTTGAGTCGTGTTATCACTGGTGATGAAAGTTTTCTTCTTCTTCTTCTTTTCTTTTCCAGTACGATCCAGAGACAAAACGCCAAAGTTCGCAATGGTGCTCGAAGAGATCACTCAGACCAAAAAAAGCTCGCATATCAAAGGCAAAAGTGAAATGCATGCTTGTGTGCTTCTTTGATTCCAAGGGAATTGTTCATAAAGAGTTGGTGCCTCCTGGATAAACAGTTAACCAATATTACTACAAAGAAATTTTAGAAAGACTTCGTGTCCGTGGATTCTGCATCACGATAATGCTCTGTCTGTACAGCAATTTTTTACCACAAAACAAATTTCAGTACTACCACAGCCACCTTATTCACCCGATATCGCTCCGTGCGAATTTTTTCTATTTCCAAGAGTCAAAACGGCGGTTAAAGGACACCATTTTCGAACAACACAAGATGTCCAAAAAGCTATAACAAGGATCTTGGAGGATATTACAGAAGATGATTTCCAGAAATGTTACCATCAATGGCAGAAGCGCTGAAAAAAGTGTGTGCAATCAGAAGGGAACTACTTTGAAGGAGACAACACTGAACTTACCTAAAACGGTAAGCAAAATTTTTTTCACATCACTCTCATTACTTTATTGTCGCACCTCGTACAAATATACAGATGGCGGTAGAATCCCATACACACGGTATAAAAGGGTAATGCAACTGACGGAGGTGTCATTTTTACTCAGGTGATTCGTGTGAACACGTTCCGACGTGGTTATATTCGCACGACGTGGATTAACAGACTCTGACCGTAGAATAATAGTTGGAGCTAGACGCATGGAGCAGTCCATTTCGGTAATAGTTAGGGAATTCAATATTCCGAGATTGGATCAAAAGCGTGCACAGAATACCAAATTTCAGGCACTAAGTCACACCACGGACAACGCAGTAGTCGACGTCCTTCGCTCAGCGATCGAGAGCTCTGGTGTTTTCGTAGCTGTTAGTGCTAACAGGCAAGCAATACTGCGTGAAATAACCACAGAAATCAATATGGGACGAACGTATCCGTTAAGACGGTGTGGCGAAATTTGGCGAGTGCCTTTGCTGGCAGCACGACAGCGTCTGCAGCGCCAATTCTGTGCTCGTGACCATATCAGTTGGATCCTAGACGACAGGAAAACCGTGGCCTGATACGATGAGTCCCCGTTTCAGTTGGTAAGCGCCGATGACAGAGCTCGAGTGTGGTACAAATCCCAGTAAGCCGGCAGGTGACAGCACTAGCTAATGGATGGTACACAAAGCACGTCGGGAGGACGCGCAAACAGTGCAGTCAAAGTCCAGTACAGTCGTAATCGCAACACAGAAACGGAGCGATTGGTCTTACATTCAAAAGGGGCAAGATCATTGACTTTCGCGCCAAGCGTGGAAGCATTTCCGAAACGGCTCAGTTTGTAAACTGTACGCGTGCCACCGGTCAAAATATATCGTACATGTCAAAACAGAGCAACCGTGGTGCGCCGTGGGCCACTGATAAGTGTGAGCGACGGCTACAGAGACATGTACGAGTGAATAGACGTGCAACAGCCGAATAGTCGACCGTCCCACTGAACCGACGGGCCACTAGTAATGTCTCTTGGACGTTTGACCGACGGACGTTGCTGCGCACGGGAGCCGCAGCAGGCGTCACCCTCGTGCCGATGCTGGAATCTGCACTTCGAGACCGCAACTGGACGTCCACCGAGTGGCGACAGCCGGCCGCCTCGGATGAACCACGTCTGATGGCTCGTCGGACGGGAAGCAAATACCCTGCAACAATAGTCGGAAGGCCGGAGGAGGAAGCGTTACGTTCTGAGGACTGTGCTCGTCATTCCGGAAGGCACAATGAATCAATCCTGTTTATGGTTATACCCTTGGGGACCGTGTCCACATCTATATGCCGTCTGTTTTTCCTCGGCTCGATGGCACCTACCAGCAGGCCTGTTTAAGATGGTTATTCGGGCTTCTGGCAGTTTCTCACATTAACGTGACTGGACAGTATATGTAAACAGCAACACGAGACCATAAAACATTTTCCACAGCACTGGACTGACGTCAACTGGAGTAGAGCTAACGTTTCCGTGCACCTGCCACACGATGTTCTCCGAAAACGTAAATTAACGTGACAATGCGTGAAATATTTGTTGTTCCACCAGGTTTGTTAGAATTTTGTCGCTTTTTGTAAAAACTTGTTAATTTTTATTGGAGAATTTTTTAGTACAGCGAGTTTTTTCTGTACAAATACGTTTATGAGTAATTGCAGAAGAGTAATACGCACGTAAACCGTATAATTTAATTTCTTATTCTCCATTTGGACCGAATACGTCAAAAGAGCGTAAAATGATCACTTACTGGACACGTAAAGTCGTGCTGTGACAGAAACCAGGGTGATAGGAAACGGAAGGTCATCTACAGGTTGTGCTGAAACGGGACTGTACTTAACGATTGTCGAAGACCATCAGATGGACGCACTATTTGATAAGGGTATGACACAGGATTGTGCCGCGTCACCCGCGTATCGATCAATCAAACCGTACATTGGGCAAATCGAAGAGAAATTTGGAAAGGCAGTAACAGTTCAGGGAGAACAAATGAAAACTTAAAAATTTCGCCGACGACACGGTCATTCTGTCAGATACGGTTACGTAATAAAAGTATCCATTGCACACAATTGACGGACTTGACATTTGGGAAGCAAAGTAACTGATGAAGGTAGAACTAATTGGATATTAATATTTACAATGGTAATCGTTGAAAAGCTTTGATGAGAAAGACAAATCTGTTAAACATGAATACCAACTTCGGGAAGATTTGTGTGGAGCGTTGGTTTGTACGGAAGTGAAACGTGGACGATAAACAGTGCAGACGAGGACAAAATAGAAGCTACTGAAATGTAACGCCGGAGAAAAGTGCTGAAGATTAGGTATTTAGGTCAGGTCACTGATGAAGAGGGCGAGAAACGGGATGTATCGCACAACTTGACTAAAAGAAGGGATTTGTTAAGGGACATCGAGAAATCGTCAATTCCGTTTCGTAGTGCAGATAACTGTGGAGTGGTGTAAGGCGAAAACTATACAAGGAGAATGCCTGGCTACAGTATGGAGATCCAAACGGATGTAGGTTACAATAGTTACGCAGAGATGAAGATATTTTCACGGTGGGGAATTGCATGAAACCACTGCTCGGACAGACAGCAACAACGAAAAGTCGCCGGAAAGGCACGTTTTTCCTTTCGTGTCAGAAACGTCAAATTAGAAGCACGAATTAAAGGAACAGAACTGTTCTATACTTGGGGCACTTGTAAGGCAAACTGGAATTATATACTTGAAAAAAAGAGAGGGCGTATTACAGTAGTTTAGCGACGTAAGCTGTTGACGTGAATGACTCGAGTTCAGTACCATCTTCATTTCAGGAGATTTTCTTTCCGCCTTGTTGTTCCTATCCGCAAGTGGTTCCTATTCTAGTGATGGCGACGAAGGAGGGGTCGTGGAGAGCGCTGGGATGAGGAGAAGCGGAGAGCGGCGAATGCACCGAGTGACGGTTTCTGGAGTTGACGACACCTCCACCCACTTGAGCTGAGTTTGTCGTTCACAGACCTCGGTCGCTCTGAGTAAGCTATTTCTGGATTTCAGACTTTCGGTATGCGGTGGAATGAGTGGTGCAGACTTGAGGAGACTCGATTCTCTCTTTGGAGGTGATTGCCGTGAATTTTAAGGGGGTTATCCGTTATACTCTGTTTGGGAGATAGCCTGCGTGTGTCGCGACCGGGTTTGCAGCAGAGGCGTGGGGGACGGCCAACCGGCGGTGCTGCCGTGTCGTCCAGCTCGGCACGAGTTGGGCCGGAGCGTGGCGTGGCGTGTTGGTCAGCTGGCAGCCCCTCCTGCAGGCAGCGGGCCAGGCTGGAGGCCAGCGTGGCGGTATCGACCGCGCCGCCACTGCGGTCAGCCCGCGCTCTGCTCCTGCCTCTGCCTCTGCCTCCGGCTCCAGCCAGACGGTCGGCGCCAAGTGGCGCCGCGCCGCGCCGCGCCGCGCCACTCCAGCGCCGCTATTCTGGGAGCGCAGAAGCGGGCGCACAGTCCCCGCGAGCTCACTGGCAACCGTGACGCGAAACTTCTCTCTGTTGTTGCTCGACATTCCAGCAACGAGTTAAATTTAGTAAACCACGCCATAAATTACACCAATTGAAAATACAAATTATCTCTATCATCGTACGGCAATTCAGAGTGCATGCAGACACCGGACCAAGCCTCAGTGCGTGTGGTGTTCGCACGTACGTGAATGTTAGCAGAATACGTCACTTGCTTCCTGCACTATAACCTGTTTCTAATGCCCTATGTGGGAACTATTGTTAGAATCCTGTGGGAACTGTCATCATCAGTGGTTTGCAAACAGCACGTCCAAAGTTGCTGCCTTTCGCCATTCGAGTGGTTTGCAAACAGCACGTCCAAAGTTCCTGCCTTTCGCCATTCGAGTACACAACGAGGCGGCTGGCACTAGGTTCCACGATCTCTCTCGCCCCACGCCCGTGTAGCGATCCCTACGTTACACTACTAAATGACTATCTCGGAAGTCGGAGCCAGCTGAAGGTTGTCTAGCGGCTTCCACGATCAACAAAAAATTTATTTCTAATGTTTCGTGTAATTACTGACTGAACTAAAAATTTAAAATGCTGAAATGGTCTACTCGATAAGAGGTCTAACCTTATGTCAAAAGTTTAACACAATACGACAAATATTAAAGTTATAAACTGTACTTGTCGTGAGTGAGTGTACCTGATGACGCGCAAATACCCGGAGTTGATTGCTCCAGTATTTCAGAATCAGAGCAGTTAGACACTTGCAACAGACTTTACACATAATTTCAAACCATTAAGAAACTTTTTCTCGCTGACGCTCTCCATAACAATTATGAAAGGAAACCACTTTCTCGCTTACCGCATTTTCGCTGTCCGTGCAGTAAAACTTCAGCATCAAGCATTGATTTTTCGCTTTATTATTTCTGTACCACACACACACACTATTCGCAGCCCACTATGCAGCCAGTATCCACACATAGAACTGAGTGTACGTGCAAAATTATATTATTGTACGACACGTAGTTGAGCAGATACGATGTGATAAATACTGAGATAGGTGAACACTAGCTTGTGTTTAAAATGAAGCGCAAATTACTCAGACTATATTCCTCCAGCCTTCCTTAATGACAACACTTGGCGACTTCCAACAACCATTAAGTATAGCTTCGAACTTTTTTTTAAACTTTTCCCGTGTTTTTGCTTTCAACATTTAACATATTAAGTCATTTCTACAGTAATCATAAATGTATTTGAAGGTGTTTTATACACAGTCCAGTCACATTAACGTGACGACCTGTCAAAATCCTGATTAACCACCACTTTGCAACGCGGATCTCTGCGAACCGTGCAGGAAGGGAGTCAATCAATGAGGTTCTGGAAGGTGCCGACAGGGATGTGGAGCAGTGCATTGAGAACTGCACTAGGTTTCTCAGCTGAGGATCCGTCACGCGAACAGCTCGATCGAGTTGGTTCCACAGATTCACTACTGGGTTTTAATCTGGGAGGTTTGATGGCCGGGGGAGTACAACAAACTCCTTTCTGTGTTCTTCGAATCACACACGTACACTGCGAGCTGTGAGATACGTTGCACTGTTCTGCTGGTAGATGCCATCGTTCTGAAGGAAAATAAACTGCATGTAAGCTTGGCCGCAAATGGTCTTTAAGAACAGATGCATACTTCTGCTGATCTGATCCATTGTGCCTTCCAGAATGACGAAAGGAAATTGCACAAATCTTCCAGTTTTCGTATTGCGACTACGACTGCACTGTTGTCCGCACACCCAGGTACGCTTTACATACCCTCCACTGCTGGTGCAGCCACCTACCGCCTGTGAGTGGTTGACGTCGAATATGGGCGGTGGTCACGTGTGTACACTGAAGTTCGATTCTTTACAGAAAAAGTTGAACTGTTACAGCGCCTTCCTCATACAAGTCTCTAAAATTACCCAGAAGCTTTCGCACGAACTTCTCTTTTCTGCCAGATGTCTCATGCGAGTTCCCCGAGAATCCCTTATCACACTTTCGTACGAGCTGCACTGATATATGCGCCACGAATTCGGCCCATCTCTGCTATCAGATCTACTTCCGAGCGTCTCAAAACGCTGAAGTAATAGTACTCTGGAATTTTTACGGGGTAGACATGAAATCGGTTCACTTTATAGAGGCACCGTACTTCCCCAGAACCCTCGCGCCACTCCCAGTCTTCCGGTGAACTCTACCGGGAGCCTGGAGCCTGTTCCGCACTGAGTGATCTACCATTTCTAAAGCAGTCATCCGCGTGTCCTGCGGTCGGGCACCGGTAGCACTGTAGCGCACGCCGCCCCTCCTCGTTCCAGCCACGGGGAGCCACAATGAGCCACACTCCCGTAAGCCCTACTGCCTCTTCCGTTTCACCGTCAGAGGCGAACTGCGAGGTGACGAACTTGTCTTTCATCTTGTCCACAATGGGATTCACTCGAGTGAATCGAACCAATTTTCTGAAACACAGGAAACTGTCTCATCAAGTATGTGTTGAAGTCACTGCATTATTGCAGTTAGTTCTGAACAACTTCCCTTTCAACAGGACAGTCTCTACCAAAAATGGCAGGCTAGACTCGAGCATTTCAGGAACAATAGCAGACATATTTATTAACCATACAGAAAAGAAAATTTTCACAATCCCCAACATCTGGTAGATAAACTGTAAGAGCCACTTGGGTAATACACTACTATCAATAAATAGCGGGGACGAGTTTACGGAGATAGCTGAAACGTTTAATAACTTTCAGGATAAAATTGATGTTACCGTCGAACACAAAAGTTTGCAAAAAGTTTCTAACTGAAATATCAGGTACGCTCTGGTACATTTGATGTTGATTAGATAGGGTGAAAAAGATTTGCTTCCGTGAAATAGTAAATTAGTATCATCTTTACAGATCTGAAGATGGTTCTGAATGAACCGAAACCGGTCATTTGAATAAAAAAAATTTGCAATCAAGACGGTTTTTAAGTAACATTAGAACACAAAAGTATTAGTGAACTGTTGTTCCTCGGTCTGCATATCAAGGTATAAGAATGTAGACATGAGGTCGAAGTTCATAAAACGCCAACTGTTCAAAATACATGCCTAAAGGGAATAGGGTAAGAACTGAATATTATTAATCAGTTACCCAAAGCAAATAGATCAGGTGAATAAATTAATACGTTGGAAACAGAGCACAAAACATATGACGATGCTACACATTTTGTTAACAATCATGATCCAAATTTTGGTAATCTAGTGCAGAAGTTACCCAATATTTTACAATCTTTTAAGATACAATCCGAATTTTAAAACTAACGGTATGTTATGTATAAATCAAGGTATAGCTTTTAGCAAGTGGCGGATGAAATGACAAAGCAGAATTCTACAAAATTCGATGCAACACTTCTTATGTGAACTATATATGTCAAACGATAACGTCTTTGAAAACGAAATTCAAAGTACACAAGGATGAATTTCGGGTTAATAATTCTGAAAAGTAGGCTGTAGACGCACAAATTTATTAGGCTGACAGACTTCTCATCGTTCATTTAAGTTGGCACAACCTTCCACATGCAAAATAAAATTAGGAAAATGTGTGTGTTTGAATTTTTGGAGATTACTTTGAAGATGGCAGAAAAATGGAAATGCGTTAAATGAAGAGTTTGGCAAATTGGAATAATTTTATCATCATCTTCAATAGCATCATTTAGACTGTTATACTGCGTAGTTACGAAACACTGCACCCTATACAGTCGACGTTTCGACCATGGTTGCAAAGGTACTCCTAGGGGTGTTTACATAGTTCAGTCGCCTTGAAGACGACCGCTTCAAAGATGACCGAAACGTCGGGTTTAGTGATTCTAGTAGTCAAAGGATTTCATACAAATTGACACTAGCCGAGGGAGCCCGTGAACTTATATTAACGTCGTATACATACCAACGTTAAATACGAGCTGTACTAGCGATGAGGCCGTCTTTAGCATCTACTGTGTGAAACGTGTGTCGAATTCCTAAGTCATTGATTAAATGGAGGCAGTAGTTAAGAAGTGAGACAAGATTGTAGCCATCATCCAGATTAATGAATGTGGACATTAAGCATCCAGTACACTAAGGTAACAACTGGAAAAAGAATTAAAAGTTCAGAGAGAAAAAGGAAGAAAAAAACATTGCCGTTAGCCGATACTAAAGTAATTCTGCCAAGACACAGTAAAGGGCTTGGAAGAGCAGCTTAACAGACAGGATAGTAACTTAAAGAAAAGGTTATAAGATGATTATAAAAAAAAAGTTAAACAGGGCTAACTGAGTCAAGTCAACTAAATCAGGAATGCTGTGATAAATACATTAGGAACTAAGAAGAAGTGGCAGATGAATTTTGCTATTTGAGCAATAAAATAAATGCCGATGGCCGAAGCAAAGAGGATATACACTGAAGCGCGAAAGAAAGTGGTACAGAGCTACGTAAACAGGCAGAATACGGTTCTACGATTGCCAACGCCTACATAAGACACCAAGTGTCGGCGCACATGTTAGGTCGGTTACTGCTGCTACAACGACAGGTTATCAAGATTGACATCAATATAAACGTGGTGTTGTTTGTTTTGTTTAAGGGAGAAATAAATATATAAAGTCATACACGCCCAAGTCAAAACTATACAACACAAACAAAGAGACAAGGGAAACTACTATATATCAGTCCCAATGGACAGAATAGCAGACAGCTAAACAAGGCACGTGAGAAAAGGGCTAAAAAAAAAAACATACAGAAATGGATATATTGTTCTTGTTGTCTTCAGTCCTGAGACTGGTTTGATGCAGCTCTCCATGCTACTCTATCCTGTGCAAGCTGCTTCATCTCCCAGTACTTACTGCAACCTACATCCTTCTAAAACTGCTTAGTCTATTCATCTCTTGGTCTCCCTCTACGATTTTTACCCTCCACGCTGCCCTCCAATGCTAAATTTGTGATCCCTTGATGCCTCAGAACATGTCCTACCAATCGGTCCCTTCTTCTAGTCAAGTTGTGCCACAAGCTCTTCTCCCCAATTCTATCCAATACCTCCTTATTAGTTATGTGATCTACCCATCTAATCTTCAGCATTCTTCTGTAGCACCACATTTCGAAAGCTTCTATTCTCTTCTTGTCCAAACTATTTATCGTCCATGTTTCATTCCCATACATGGCTACACTCCATACAAATACTTTCAGAAACGACTTCCTGACACTTAAAACTATACTCGATATTAACAAATTTCTCTTCTTCAGAAACGCTTTCCTTGCCATTGCCAGCCTACATATTATATCCTCTCTACTTCCAACATCATCAGTTATTTTGCTCCCCAAATAGCAAAACTCCTTTACTACTTTAAGTGTCTCATTTCCTAATCTAATTCCCTCAGCATCACCCGACTTAATTCGACTACATTCCACTATCCTCGTTTTGCTTTTTGTTGATGTTCATCTTATATCCTCCTTTCAAGACACTGTCCATTCCGTTCAACTGCTCTTCCAAGTCCTTTGCTGTCTCTGCCAGAATTACAATGTCATCAGCGAACCTCGAAGTTTTTATTTCTTCTCCATGGATTTTAATACCTACTCCCTTTCGTGCCCCTCGACTCTCATAACTGCCATCTGGTTTCTGTACAAATTGTAAATAGCTTTTCGCTCCATGTATTTTACCCCTGCCACCTTTAGAATTTGAAAGAGAGTATTCCAGTCAACATTGTCAAAAGCTTTCTCTAAGTCTACAAATGCTAGAAACGTAGGTTTGCCTTTTCTTAATCTTTCTTCTAAGATAAGTCGTAGGGTCAGTATTGCCTCACGTGTTCCTACATTTCTACGAAATCCAAACTGATCCTCCCCAAGGTCCGCATCTACCAGTTTTTCCATTCGTCTGTAAAGAATTCACGTTAGTATTTTGCAGCTGTGACTTATTAAACTGATAGTTCGGTAATTTTCACATCTGTCAACACCTGCTTTCTTTGGGGATTGGTATTATTACATTCTTCTTGAAGTCTGAGGGTATTTCGCCTGTCTCATACATCTTGCTCACCAGATGGTACAGTTTTGTCAGGACTGGTTCTCCCAAGGCCGTCAGTAGTTCTAATGGAATGTTGTCTACTCCAGGGCCTTGTTTCGACTCAGATCTTTCAGTGCTCTGTCAAACTCTTCACGCAGTATCGTATCTCCCATTTCATCTTCATCTACATCCTCTTCCATTTCCATAATATTGTCCTCAAGTACATCGCCCTTGTATAGAGCCTCTATATACTCCTTCCACCTTTCTGCTTTCCCTTTGGTTAGTAGTGGGTTTCCATCTGAGCTCTTAATATTCATACAAGTGGTCCTCTTTTCTCCAAAGGTCTCTTTAATTTTCTTGTAGGCAGTATCTACCTGACCCCTCGTGAGATAAGCCTCTACATCCTTACATTTGTCCTCTAGCCATCCCTGCTTAGCCATTTTGCACTTCCTGTCGATCTCATTTTTGAGACGTTTGTAATCCCTTTTGCCTGCTTCATTTACTGTGTTTTTATATTTTCTCCTTTCATCAATTAAATTCAATATTTCTTCTGTTACCCAAGGAGTTCTACTAGCCCTCGTCTTTTTACCTACTTGATCTTCTGCTGCCTTCACTACTTCATCCCTCAGAGCTACCCATTCTTCTTCTACTGTATTTCTTTCCTCATTCATGTCAATTGTTCCCTCATGCTCTCCCTGAAACTCTGTACAACCTCAGGTTCTTTCAGTTTAAGCAGGTCCCATCTCCTTAAATTCCCACCTTTTTGCAGGGCATTCCAACAAGTAGTGGCGAGCAGGTAAAAATTTAAGCGCAATGCGTACAAAGTGGCGGGGTAGCGCCACTGAGCATATGACGATGGCTAAAAACGCAATGCCCAATACGCAGCTGAGTTAAAATAATCTCCTCACGACGGGAGGGTCGAGAGGAGGTCGTCCAAGACGCCGGGACAGGCTTAATTTGCCGAAGCTTATTCCCGTGAAGGCAGGACCATTGGCGATGCCAAAGGGATACCACCTCCTGACAGATGGCAAGGCTGAGATCATCGGAGGGAATAGAGGTACTAGCGGGCTGAGGTAAGAGGACTGCAGCCTTGGCAGCAGCGTCAGCAATCTCGCTTCCTGGCAGACCGACATGACCAGGGACCCACAGATACATGACATTGTCTCCACCAAGAGTGAGCAAGGGACAGTTTTCCTGTCCCCGCTGCACTAAGGTATGAGCAGTGTACAGCACACAGAGATATTGGAGGGTGCTGAGTCAGTCTGAACAGAGGACACAATAGGGAAGGCTGTGCCACCAGGTGTACTCCGTGGCCTGATACAAGGCGAAGAGCTCGGATGTAAATACCGAGTAGTGGACAGGAAGCCGATATCGAAAGACACGGGTGCCAATGACGAATGCACACCCAACCCCACGTTCAGTCTGAGAGCCACCAGTGTGTACAAAGGTACTATCGGTAAATCCCATGCAAACGTCGTGAAACTGAAGGCGATAGACCGAAACTGGAGTAGTGTCCTCAGGAAGCAAATGTAGGCCAAGGTTAACATGGGCTGACAGCCAAGGTGAGGAAGCGTTCACATCCACCGGGAAAGGTGCAGGTACTGTGAAGTTAAGCCGCTGTAAAAAGTGTCAAAAGCGTACTCCAGGAGGTAACAGAGAAGAAGGACGAGCCCCATACTGACGATCAAAGGAATCATTAAAGAAGGATGGGTGGCAGACAAGCGGCATGCATACCTGCTGAGGAGAAAGGCACCGTGGTAGGACAGTGGTAGTTCAGCAGCTTCAGGATACACACTCTCAACCGGGCTGGTCTAAAAGGCGCCCGTGGCCAAACGGTTGCCAGGATGATGGATAGCGTTGAGACGGCATAAAGGGGATGGGCCTACAGGCACATAAACAAAGCACCCGTAGTCAAGTTTCGAACGGACAAGGGACTGGTACAAAAGAAGTGGGGTGGTTCGATCGGCACCCAATGAGGTACCATTGAGGACATGTAGGACATTGAGGGACCGTATACAGTGGGCTGCCAGGTAAGAGACATGGGAGGACCAAGAGAGTTTCCTATCCAGCATGAGCCCCAGGAGTTCCGTAGTGTCAACGAACGGAAGGGCAATAGGCCCAAGATGTAGAGATGGTGGGAGAAACCAGAATTCATACAGCGAAGGCCATTGGCGATGCTCCAGAAGTGAAGACGATCAAGATAGCGCTGAAGACGCCGCTCAGTGAGACTAGTCTGTGGAGAACTACAATACTTGGCAAAATCATCGATAAAAAAGGAGCCGGAGACGCCTGGTGGAAGACAGTCCATGTTAAGGTTAGAGGCGATAGCAAAGAGGATGACGCTCTGGACGGAACCCTGAGGCACACCATTTTCCTGAATAAAGTTTTCCGACAAAACAGAAACCAGACGCACCCTCACAAAATAAAAATGCACCAAGAAAACAGGGCAGGCGTCCATGGGAGCCCCACATGTAGAGAGTACGGAGGATACCAGTTATCCAGTAGCTGTCGTATGCCTACTCCAAATCGAAAAACACGGTCACAGTCTGGGATTGGAGCATAAAACCATTCATGACATGGGTGGACACAGTAACGAGATGGTCAACTGCAGAAAGCCGAGCTCGGAATCCACACTGTGCATTCGTGAGTAAATGGCGAGATTCGAGCCACCACACCAGCCAGGCATGGTTGGTTGGTTGGTTAGTTTAAAAGCGGGGGAAGAGACCGAACTAGGAGGTCATCGGTCGATTGCTCCTAATAAAACAATGCCACAAGTGTGAGAATAAAACAGACGAAACATATGACGTAAGACAGAAAGAAAGGAAACGCCACAAGAACAAAGGGAAGGCAACGAACACTAAAAGGAACAACAGAGGAAAAGAATACAACAGAGAGACGCTAGAAACAGAGGAGAGTAAAACATGAAGGCAAATTACAATGGCTGGCCAACCACTAGAATAAAAAGGGAAAGCCAGCCACTATGCAATACATTAAAACTTCCACCCTAAAAGCACTAGGATGGAGAACACAGAGGGACAAAGGACATGCACTAAAACCTACATAGAAGTACAAAACCCACTCTCAAGGATAAAACGTAAAACTAAAGCTGCTGTGGAGGCATTGCCGCCCAACACCGAAGGCAGGGTGCTGGGAAAGTTAAAAGACTGCAGCAGAGCGGCTAAAAGTGGGCTGTCCAGCAAGAGGTGGACAACTGTCATTTGGGAGCCACAGCGACACTGAAGTGGTTCCTCCCAACAGAGTAGGTAACCTAGCGTTAGCCACGTATGGACAATGTGGAGCCGGCAGAGGACAACTGATTCCCTGGGAGAGGCCTGCATGGAAGACTTCCACACATTCATAGTCTCCTTAATGACACGCAGTTTGTTGTGCGTGCTGTTATGCCGTTCCGTCTTCCAAAGCCAGAAAACCATGCAGCGTAAGACAGAACGCAAGTCACATTCGGAGATGCCAATCTCCAGAAGCGGTTTCCGCGCCGCCTGTTTGGCCAGCCTGTCCGACGTGTCCTGGGGTCCACACAAACACCACGGAACGGCGGGACTGTTCCGGGTCATAGATGGACTCATGAATGGACGCTACCAGAGGGTGGCCAGGATAGGACTGGTCGGTAGCTTGTAGGCTGCTCACTGAGTCAGCACACAGGAGAAATGATTCGCCAGGGCATCAGCGGATGTACTCAACAGCACGAGATATGGCCGCCAGCTCTGCAGTGAAAACACTGCAGCCAACTGGCAAGGAGTGCTGCTCAATATGCCCTCCATGAACATATGCGAAGCCTACGTGACCATCAGCCATTGAGCCGTGGGTGTAAACCACTTCAGAGCCCCAGAGCACGTCAAGAATCGAGAGGAAGTGACAGCAGAGATGGGCGGGGTTAAAGGAGTCCTAACGGCCATGCAAAACACATCAAGACGAAGCTGCGGCCGAGGCGTACACCATGGAGGCGTACTTGAACGGACCGCAAGTAGAGGTGGTAAAGAGAAGGACTCCAGTTCGGAGAGAAGGGACCGCACGCGAGCAGCAATCGTCAGCCCCAATCTGGGCAGGTGGGAAAAGGAGACGATAATTTTGATGCTCAGGGGAACTATGAATGTGTGCTGCGTAATTGCCGAGCAGTTGCGCACGTCTCATCTGCAGTGGAGGGACACCAGCTTTCATCAGTACGCTGGTCACCGGACTCGTCCTAAAAGCTCCTGTCGCTAATCGAACCCCACATTGGTGCACAGTGTCGAGTAAATGCAATGCTGAAGGCGCTGCCGAACCATAAACCGCACTCCCATAGTCAATTTGGCGACAAGGGCTATGTAGAGCTGCAGCAGCGTACAGCGATGTGCACCCCGATTGGTGTTGCTCAGGTAACGGAGGGCATTGAGGTGCTGCCAGCACTTCTGCTTAAGCTGACGAAGACGATGGGGCCAAGCCAATCGAGCGTCGAAAACTAGTCCTAGGAATTGATATGTCTCCACTACAGTGAGTGGATCGTCGTCATTAAGGTAAAGTACGGTTCCAGATGAAGGGTACCACGCCGACAGAAGTGCAGGAGACACGACTTTGCGGCTGAAATCTGTAAGCCGCGGGCTAGAGCCCATGACTGCGCCTTGTGGATGGCTCCCTGGAGTCGCTGCTCAGCAACAACAGTACTGGAGCAGCAGTACGAAATGCAGAAGTCGCCTGCATACAGAGAAGGTGAGACGGAGGGCCCCACAGGTGCTGCTAGATTGTTAATGGCCACTAAAAATAGACAAACTCAATACAGAGCTCTGCGGAACTCCATTCTCCTGGATATGGATGTAGTCATCAAAAATTGGAAACGGAAAGGACGGAGCGACAGGAAGTTTTGGATAAAAATCGGGAGTGGACCCTGGAGACCCAACTCATACAAAGTAGCAGGGATATGATGTCGCCAAGTTGTGTCGAATGCTTTAAGTGAGTCAAAAAAGACGGCAATCAGGTGTTGCCGTCTGGAAAAGGCTGTTTGGATGGCAGACTCGATGGACACAAGATTATCAGTGGTAGAGAGACCATGGCCGAAGCCGCCCTGACATGGAGGCAGCAAGCCAAGTGACTCCAGGACCCAACCCAATCGCCGACATTCCGTAAGTTCCTGCAGCTTACGAAGAATGTTGGTGACGCTGATGGGCCGATGGCTATCCACATCAAGCGGGGTTTTACCGGGTTTGAGCACCGGAATGAAGGTGCTCTCCCGCCACTGCGATGGAAAGACGCCATCGCACCAGAGGCGGATGAAGATGACGGCTTGTAGCCAGATGAGAGATGTTTAATCATGTGGCTGTGGATGTGATCAGGCCCAGGAGTTGTGCTGGGGCAATGTTCAAAGGCGCTGAGGAGCTCCCACTCTGTAAATGGGGCTTTACACGATTCACTGCTGCGTGTAGTGAATGTGAGGACGTTCCCTTCCAGCCGCCGTCTGGGTGTGCGAAAGGCTGGGGGGTATTTCTCCGATGCAAAGGCTCGAGCAAAGTGCTCGGAAATCACGTTTGCGTCGCTACGTAACTCGCCATTTATTTAACACCAGGGACAGCTGTTGGGGCCTGGTACCCGAAAAGACGTCTGATCTTTGCCCAGACTTGGGAAGGTGACATGTGGCACCCAATGGTGGAGACGCATCTATCCCAACACTCCTCCTCCCGTTGTTTGATAAGGTAGCGAACACGGGAACGGAGCCGTTTAAAGGCTATCAGGTCCTCCAGGGAAGGGAGCCACTTATGCCGCTGTAGAGCTCGCCGACGCTCCTTCATTACTACAGCGACTTCCGGCGACCACCAAGGGACTGCCTTACGCCTCGGGCACCCTAAAGAGCGAGGGATCGCCTTTTCTGCCGCAGAAACAATGTGCTAGTCACCTGCTCAACCATCACATCGATGTTACCGTCTGGGGAGATTCAACGGTGACAGCAGAGGTGAAATTTCCCCAGTCCGCCTTGTTCAAAGCAAATCTGGGCAGGCGTGCGTGCGCCTGGCGCTGGAGCAGTGACAGGAAGATGGGGAAGTGGTCGCTACCACACAGGTCGTCATGTGCTCTGCAGTGGATAAATGGGAGAAGTCCTGGACTGCAAATTGATAAATCAATGGCTGATTAACTACCATGAGCCACACTGAAATGTGGGGCGGCCCCAGTATTTAAGAGGCAGAGGTCGAATTGCGACAGTAAAGTTTCGACATCTCTGCCTCGGCCAGTAAGCATGGTACCAGCCCACAAGAGGTTATAAACATTAAAATCTCCCACAAGTACGAAAGATTTGAGTTGATCAATCAGTGCAGCTAATACATTCAGGGGTACTACACCATCTGGAGGAAGATGTACACTGCACGCAGTTATTTCCTGCGTCGTCCTTATTCTCATAGCCACAGCTTCAAGAGGGGTTGAAGGGGCACATGATCAATACAGCCCGAGTTTAGAACATAAACACAAACTCCACTTGATACTCGATTATAGTCGCTATAGTTCCTGTAATATCCCTTATAGCCACGGGTGTCATGGGTCCGCATTGCTAGGAACCAGGTTTCCTGGAGGGCAATGCTGATAGCAGGTGTAAAGCTTACCAGTTGCCGTAGCTCAGCCAGGCGATGGAAAAAAACCGCCGCAATTCGAATTCTTCGCGGCATGCCTCAGTCCACCACGGTACTGGGACACGAAGTGGTGAAGAGGAATTGCGAGGAATGGAACGTTCTGCAGCATTAAGGATAACGTTTGTGAGATAGTCCACCTGGTCATCCATCATAACTGAGGAAATCTTGTTCTGTGAAGGTCGCCAGGGAGGAGAGCACTCGGAAAATGGTCGCTCGAGTTTGCGTCAGAAAGAAAGGACCACTCAAGATGATGGGCAAGCTGGGCAGTGCAAAAGCGTAGGTCCAAATGGGAATAGGTGTTCGAGGTGTCAGAAAGGAAAGTGGGTGCACCTGTGTTAAGGCAGAAAAGGTTGAGTTGGTTAAGCATGACAGCCAAGAGGGCACCGCTCTGGCAGGTCTTAGGGGAACCCCAAGGGGGATGAGGCGCATTAAAGTCACCAAGTAGCAGAAACGGTGGAGATAGCTGCCCAATAAGCTGAAGGGAACGTGGTGTTACATTCGGTGTACAAGCTATGGACACAGCATCTTCGAGGTAGAGGTGAAGTAGGGACTTTCCCGTACGACCATTCCACAAGCGTACCGTGAATATCAGGAATCCGGTAAAACATCAAATCTCCGACATCGCTGCGGCCGAAAAAAGATCCTGCAAGAATGGGCCCAACGACGACTGAAGAAAATCGTTCACCGTGACCCTTTCGCAAATTGCTGCTGATTTAAACGTTGGGCCATCAACAACTGTCAGTGTACGAACCATTCAATGAAACATTATCGATATGGGCTTTCGAAACCTAAGGCCAACTTGTGTACCCTTAATGACTGCACGATACAAAGCTTTACGCCTCGCCTGGCCCTTCAACACCGACACTGGACTGTTGACGACTGGAAACATGTTGTCTGGTCGTACGAGTCTCGTTTCAAATTGTATGGAAGATATGGACGTCTCCGGGTATGGAGACAACCCATGAATTCTTGGACACTGCATGTCAGCAGGGGACTGTTCAAGTTGGTGGACGCTCTGTAATAATGTGGGGCGTATGCACTTGAAGCGTTACGGGAGCCCTGACATGTCTAGATACAACTCTGACAGCTGACATATACGTAAGAATCCTGTGTGATAACCTGCATCCATTCTTGCCCATTGTGCATTCCGACGGACTTGGGCGATTCCAGTAGCACAATGCGACACCCCACACGTTCAGAATTGCTACAGAGTGGCTCCAGGAACACTCCTCTGAGTTTAAGCACTTTCGCTGGCCACCGAACTCCCCAGACATGAACATTGTTGAGCATATTTGGGATGCTTTGCAACGTCCCGTTCAGAAGAGCTCCCCACCCCGTCGTACTCGTACAGATTTATGGACAGCCTTGGGGGATTCGTGGTGTTTGTTCCCATCAGCACTACTTCAGACGAGTCCATGCCACGTCGTGTTGCGGCATTTTTGCGTGCTCGCGGAGCCTCTATTAGGCAGGTGTACCAGTTTCTTTGGCTCTTCAATGTAATATGCAATCAACAGCAAGGAAGCGCTTCCTGAAGTGGCGCATGTAAGTTTTAGTGTTAAGTAGCAATTTTTGAAATTATGCGTTTCTATTGTACGCTTATGTAGTAGTGTAGCGTAGACGAGGTCCCGCACAGTCGAGAAGAGAATCGGAACTTCTGAATGTGGTGTTAGCCAACAATGCTGAAGCTGTATGTGGACATTCAGTAGTTAATGATGACGTACTGAATCGACGCGGTGGAAAAAATCTTTATTTCTCAGTTTAATTTTAAGAAGGGTAGCACATCCTGTGATATCGTCCAAAAATCGTGGTGCCACTCCAAAGCCGGCAATGTATATCGATGCTACAGACATTACCCATGCCTCGCTGTAATCCGCGAAGCCATGCTCACGGAGGTCGATTTAGAGCCAAGCATGGACTCACTCTCACCCAGTTCGCGACCTCCGATGAAGCAGTCAAAATCATCTAGTCTAGACACCTGTGCTATTCACATGGAACTGCAATTTTGTAAATATTGAACTTTGAGATCAAGAGAAGAATTTGTAATTGTGTGCATGTTAAGTGATGCTGTGCTGTTCAAATACAGTTGTAAATATTTGCCACATTCCTGTGGCAACGGAATGTATATAGTTAAGTACAACTTTTTGTTATTTTTAAGTGAACTAATGGTTCATATGTTCTACTTCCGATCAGCCATCTCCCAGAGCAATCAAAGGACCAATATTTACGATCGGACTATTGTAGTTCCTCAGGTTGTAACACATCATGAGATCTTAAGGAACAGTTAATTTGGTTAATGACAGAAATGTGGGAAGTGAAGTTGTAGAGAGGGACCAAGAAGTAACAACAGTAGACAGGTTTTTGAAGATGTAGGTTGATGTATATATGCAGAGCTGGAGATATGTGCACAAGTTAGCGTGGAGAGCTCCATCGAACCAGTCTTGGGACTGATGACCATAACAATAATGCTACTCCTAGTACATAGAGAGCCAACGCTGGATTGCTTAGGCCTTGTGTGTCAGTTTCAACTCGGTCCTCGCCTTAGATAACTGTCCTGAACAGATGTCCAACGACGAGGTGGCTCGCATCCGTGACAGTAATGTTGTAAATGGGTAACGCCTTCGTGTTTCCGAATAAGTACGCGTGTTTAGGCTTCCTCTTAATACACGTGTGGGCTGCCAGGTAAGAAATTCCATGCACATAACGGCGTGGTCGCTGGAGCTGGAAAAAAGGAGGGCTGCTTCGCGCCGCCACTCTGCTGCTGCCTCCCTTCAATTGTCTTCTCCACAGAGCGGCGCCACCACAGGGCCTCCACATTCATTGCTCAGCTACTGACGGCAAGTACAATTCGTCCTTGCAGAAGGAGATGGTCGCGCCGCGCAGGTACAGGAAGAGGGCAATTCCCGCACCGACACGCTCTGCCAGGGACGCGGCTCGGCTGATAAGCGCGTCGTTACGCATCCAAGAGCCTCCGCGGCTAGTCTGAGCAGATGTCCGCAGTCACACCGCGGGAAATATGCACGGGGAACCTGATACCGGCCTCGATAACCTATTAGCGCGCACTTTCAATGTCTGGCGAAGTATTCGAAATTTTTTTGCTGTCGACAATTACAATTTCATCGGCAAACCTTCATTTTTTTTATTTCTTCTCCCCGAATTTTGATTCCCTTTCCAAATTCCTGATTGGTTTCCTTTATTGCTCGCCCAATGTACATTCTTGAACAATATCTGGGATAAGCTAATAACCTATCCCATTCCTTCTTAAGCACTGCTTCCCTTTCATGTCCTTGCGCTCTTTAACAGCATTCTGGTTTCTGTACAATTTGTGCAAAATCTTTCCCTACATGTATTTCCTAGGCATACTTCGAGAATGTGTATTCCAGTGACTTTTGCTAATTCTGCAAACGGTATGAACTTAGGTTTGCTTTCCTTCAACCTGTCTTCTAAGACAAAGCGTAGCGTCGCTATTGCCTCGAGCGTTCCAACATTTCTCTGGAACCGAAAATGATACCTAGGTTAGCTTCTACCATTTTCTCCATTCTTCTATAAATAACTCGTATTAGTATTTTGCAACTGTAGCTTATTAAATTGTTAGTTCGGTACAGTCCACAACCGTCAGCAGCTGCTTTCTTTGGGACTGGAACTATTACATTCTTCTTCAAGTCTAAGGTTACAGACGACCCTTCTCACTGTGATAAGCCTTTGACTCGTAGGTGAGAAGCAATTATTAATTCACTGGCGACTACAGCAAAGCCTCGCAAGTGCTAAATATGTACGCGAATTGAATGTACCTCCTAATTTCTTACTACCCCTCTCTTTGTGCATCTTCTCCTAATGCCCCTCTCCCTACCACTTACGCTCTTCTACCTCTGCCCATCTCTCCTCTCTATATCAATTTCCTCTTCTCTCTCCCCTTCTGAACATGAGATTAGTTTGCGATTATTGCCACCAAAACCGTGATTAGGGACTGAAATAGCTTATAATGAATGGGTAAATCGATTGGGATTGATGATATACTGGGTCTGCGAGATCTTACCTGCTGCTGGATCTATGAGGACAGTGTTTTGCATAGTTTTGATCTGCAGACGGATAGCATTTCATAGTTCCGAACGATCCAGTTTCTATAGTAGTATTTAAATCATAAGTTGATAAGCCATAAATTCAACTTCTTGTTTTCCGTTAAAACCGACTACAAGGAAGAAAACAATACTATATACATAGTTGTGTGTACATTGTTTCCAGAAAATTATATATAAGGAGAAAGAATATGTATGGGAGGAACAGTTTGTCTAATGGTTTAAATGCCCAGCTACCGTCGTTAAACTTGACTGCGAGAAAGGAAATAAAACGACTCATTTTCACAGCACATTTCTTTTCTTGCAAATTGTTTTAACAAAAAAAATCTCTACATTCTTAATTTTAAATGTCTGTCTGAAAGTTTGTAAGGGTATTGTGTAAAAATCTCAAGCCAATCAATAATAGTTTATCAGAATTTGTACTAACGACTAACAATGTTTATCGGTCTAGAACTTTTGGAGATATTTGGTAATCCTCACTCGGCAGGGAATATGGCCGCGTACTGTTTCAAGAAAAGCATCGCGGCATACGCCTCAAACGATCCAGGGGAAGTATGTAAAGCCCAAATTTGGACGCAAGCTCCGTCGTCCCAAATGCGAGTCCGGCGCCTTACCACACGACTGTGGCACAGCGCAGTGCAGGATCTGGTGACCGCTGCTCGGCCAACGCCCAGACTCGATCGCTTTTCACGGAACTTTATACGGCGTGTCGCTTGAAATTGCGAGTAGTCGCATTTATTTTGAGTCGAGATATATGTTGTCGGAACGAGGTATATATCCACAATTGCTGAAGAGCTTACAGCTAGGGCGACCCACTTTTGATGACGGGTTTAAGGGAGATGACCAAAATGTGACCATGATAATAAGGGAGATTTAGTAATAGTGACAGCTACACAATTATACGCATTTCCTTCAACTGGATGACAATGGGGATGTAAACATAAAAAGTAAGACATACTTTGCTTACTTTTACTCATATATTTTGGGATAGCTCGTCACGCTGAGACCAAGATAAGAGTGCAATGAAATTAATAAAAGTTATTTGTGGAGTAAATTCAATATATTAAAAGTGCACTTAAATGTGTTACACATGGGTGTTTCAAGCATGTTTGTTATGTTTTCTATTATGTTTCACACCTACAAGGATCCACTCATTTTTTGGTGTATGGAAGCACAAAGGAATTTAAACAAAACAATTTATTTTTTCCATGGCATAAAGTGCTCAAAAATAATCACAATAAAATGTAACAAATTTACAAATGCTTATTTACAGAAGCAGCACAACTCTGCAGTTTCTTATCTTCCTGAACAAATTAAAAAAAAAGCTCTTTGCAATTACAATCAAAATTAATTTCAATCATAAGCTATGTCTTAAGTTCTAAGCTACAACTGTTTCTTTGATATGTCCTCTTACTGTTCATTAGAGAAAAAACTCTGTGTGAGCATTTGAGCCTGATTTTTACTAAGGTTTGGGACATCAATTTGTTTGAATTTTAAATCTTTAAAATTTTTTACCCAACTTTCTGCTGTTATTCCTGTTTTCACCATACTGACAGCACTTTTTACAATAGAAAACTCCTCATACAGAGCATCCTGATTTACAAAATCAAGAGCAAATCCTGAAACTATGGCTTGTAACTCTCTGAAAGAAAGTTCAGTTTCTAACTTTAATGGTTAAGAGACAGTGAACTGGACTTACATAAAAATTTTTTGTTGTGTAATTATTTAAGGAATGGTAGAAATTAATAAAATCATCTCTGACACGTTTTTTCCATGGATGGACTTTAACTGTCTTTAATCCTTTGCTGAATCTTACTACACACATCTTTCATCATTTCATTGCACTCCATGATGCAGTAATTTGAAGTTTCATATATTTTTTCAGACTGAACAAGTGAAGCACCTATGTTGGAAAAGAAATTTAGATAAGCCTCAGTAACACATTCTTTTTCTGTATCTTCTTCACAAAAAAAAACTTCGTAAATATTTTTGGACAGTCATCCACACTCTTGAAATAACTTTTAATTGATAACCAGTTCTGGATTAGCCTGTCCACAGCAGATGTCAACAAAAGCCAACAGGTAGGAACATGACGAACAATTTCTAGCACTCAGCAGCAACAAAACTGAAGCATGTTTGCAACTCTTCTCTTTGCATATACAGAGAAATGGCCATATATTTTCATAACAACCATTTCAATATCTACATCTAAAGCATCACAAGCATGTTTTAATGCATTATGTAGCAAGTGATTTGAGCAATTTGCTTTTGCCAAATGCTTCTCTAAGCAGTTTAAATACAGAATTGTGCTTCCCATAATTGACATTTGCATTATCAGCACAGTATGCAGTCATGTACTTTACATCTAAATTATGTAAACTCAATGAAGAATTGATCAAACTGGGAACAGCAGTAGCTGTCTCACTAGCCTGTTCAATGAAGTCCAGAAGTCTGTTTTTTAACCCGTTTTCAGGATCAAAATATCTTAGAACAATAGGAGACATCTTTCTGTTTTTGTGGTTCGAAGCATCAGTTGCAATAGAAAAAAGTTACTCGATTTAGCTGGATCTTTCAAGACACCAGTAAAACTCTGAATACTTCTCTGAGCTAAATCGTTTTTCACAATTGCTTCTGCCTTAGTTCGATCACATGACATCATATTGGCCAAATTAAAGTCATGGAAAATGTACTTCGATAATTTATTTGCACAATCCATACTTCTATAGCTGATCTTATGCTTTACCGTATGAAAAATTGTTGCTAGCTCACCTGCAAACGTTTTTCATGTCGTTGCTAAAATATTTAAATAAACTTGAATTCGCCTTTACGTCTCTTTCGTTTCGATTGCGTAATTCTGTAGAATATTGGCTGCAGTCAGCTCTATCACCATGACCGATGCTAAAGTCACGCTTACATAGCACTCAGTAAGCTCGATTTACGTTGTTGGCCATGGGCTTTAACCAAGAAGATTGTCCCTCCCACATCTTCAAGTAAACAAAGTACTTCATCTTCTTGCTTCGTGGAGTTTTCACATCTTCATTTTCACGGCGAGAGCACATAATAAAAACCCATTAACTTGAAAACCAAATGAAAATACTGTATACACGAATGCTTCACAGTAGTTATTATGAAAAAACCAAGAAGTTAGCAGCAATCGAAATTTTTGCGCTTACCTTCATATGTTTCGATTGCTGACACGAACAGTGATCGAGAATAGTATCGATTAAATCAATGAAAGATTTAGAATATCTCAATGGAAGAATTGCAATTATCGATAGTGCATCACGGGTTATAACAGCGATCACTAAACGAAATTAAGAGAGAAACAGGTGGACAATAAGAGAGATGGGAGAATTAAACAAAACAAAAAAAGTGCTAAGGTACGGGAGAACCCGTATACTACGGGAGAGTTGGTCGCCCTACTTACAGCACAAGATTAAATGTATGTTTGTGATTCAAAATGCACTGGTGAAATATTTTAGTCTGGCTGAAAAGTAAGGTGAGGATGGCACACGATCTGGCCTTGCTACTCCGGTGTCTCACAGAACGCGCATTTCATCGCTAAACACGACACGCGTCAAAGAATTCACAGTTACGTATCTCGTGCATCAAAAACATCAGTGTGAAGCCAATCCGTGTTGGTCCCCGTTCACTTAGCGCCAGCCTCGGGCGTTCTCGCAGCCCACATTAAACGTGCGGCACGAGAGCCGCGCTGCTGATACATCTTTCACGACACCACACGCCTGTGTCACGTACCTCCGATTTGCTCATAGTCGCACGTGTGCCGACTCGGAAATGAGTGTCGCATGCAGGGAATGTGGACGCCTACATTTATTCTGAATAGGCGACGTCTGACAACAGCGCGGCGCTCGGTTAAACCCTAGTCGTTTAGTTCCTGCTGAATGCAGTCCTTCGCCAAATACCCCACACTCACACTGTTTCTTCACGTTTTTAGATTCGTTAGCATTATAACATGAACTGTACACTTTAGATTATTAGATATAAATTACCTTGACGGGTGATACACATGTCTCCATATTGTGAAATAATTTTTATTTGGTATAAACTGTCCAGACTAGGGCAACGGCCTAGCCGCAGCGCATACACCGGTTCCCGCGAGATCACCGAAGTTAAGCGCTGTCGGGCGTGGTCGGCACTAGGATGGGTGACCGTCCAGGCCGCCATGCGCTGTTGCCATTTTTCGGGGTGCACTCGGCCTCGTGATGCCAATTGAGGAGCTACTCGACCGAATACTAGTGGCTTCGGTCAAGAATATCATCATAACGTCCGGGAGAGCGGTGTGCTGACCCCACGCCCCTCCTATCCGCATCATCGTCCTGTGCGGATGACACGGCGGTCGGATGGTCCCGATGGCCCTTTTGTGACCTGTAGACGGAGTGGTTTATATACTGTTCAGACTAGCGTACGTACTTCGTTAGCATCCTTAAACGTGTTTGGGAACAGCTTTGCCTTCGGCTAGTCTAAAACTTAAATATAAAATGCGGTACTACGAAATGTGGCGTACTACGAAAGAAAGACGACATGCAACTATTCTTCAGGGTGTTATATATATACCGCGTTCAAAATAAAGGCGTTTATTCAGTCTCAATTCCAGCCCGCGCCGTTAGCTCAAGGAGCCGCACTCGCTTCGCTGCGATGGCCCTGGCCAGCGCTGGCTCGTGGCCGGCCGCTTCCGTCTGGCGAGGAGACGATCTCAGGCCGGAGAATGGCCGTGACGGCGGCAGTGCCGCAAATTGTGCTGCGATGGTGACCCACCGGAGAATGGCCCCTTCTCGCACCTGTGGTGACTACCGCGCGCGGGATGCGAGTCGCTGCTCTCCGGCACAGTGCTGGTGGTGGTTCGCCCAACCGGGACTCGAACTCGTGGCTGCTAGTGGCGACGTCCAGTCGTCTCTTCGCCCGTCGTGGTCCTGGCGTCGTGGCGGTCGTGCTAGACTTCCGAGAAGTACCTCCGCCTCAAAATTCTCACCTATCTCGCGATCGTTCTGCGTGCGTGTTATTCTGACCCGTACGTCGCCATACTGCGACTACCGGTGTGCAGCTGCTATTGCAATATTTCACGGCAGCTTCCTTACTACTTACTACAAACTGGGCAGCGGTACTATGGGATAAACAGAACACACTGACAAAAGTAAGCCTCAACGCAGCAGAGTTTAACGTCCTGGTGGCAGTGAAGCTGTCAGAGAAGAAATACGGAAACTTGGACTGCAATATGCATTAAGACACTCGTCTGGTCCTTCACGTACATCGTTCAGCCATACACTAACAACCGTAAAAGAAAACGGTACGAAAAACCTCTTTGCTTTTTTCTACTACGTTACAGGTATATTTGTTCGCCTTACACTGCCCCAATGACTTACATCGCGTTTAACTGATTATTTTAAGATGTATGTCGCAATTTTATTAACACAGCCTAATTTTAGCGCCCGTTATCGGATTACGACCGAGTCTGAGCTGCCGCATTGACGTGAATCGCATTTCATTGCGATTTTTCGGCAAGTTTCTCTGCTACTGGCGAGATACGCTTGTTCCAACCTGATCGGAATGATGCTGATCGACTCCGGCAGCCGCGACTCGTGACACGCGCCGTTCCGCAGCCGGCACCCCTCTAAGCGCCGGTTAACGTTACTTACACACCTCATCCCGCCGACGCAACTTTTATTGAAAACCTGAATGTTGACAGCGAGTGGATGGTCACCGGCCGCACAGCTGGCGGGACGGCCGCCACACGCCACGCCACGCCACGCGTTCTGCGGCGGAACAACACAACAGCACACAGGGGAACTCCCCCCTTCTCACCTCTGCAGTTTTTTCCCCATAACGCCTGGGTCGTCGAGTCGAACCACGCCAATTCTGGCCTTTTAACTACTTAAGCAGTTAAACGAGGCTTTCAGGTTTCGTTGTGTGTAACTGACTGCACGCAGTTTATGGCCCGTCGTAACCATTTCACGTCAATTGTGGGGTCATCAAGGCCTGATTGCTGGACGGTGAGATAATGAGAGGGACCTGTGTACAGCCCACTTTTGTTTTTGCCTGTGCCAGGGGTGCGTGCAAACCCTACCTGCCGACCTGATGTTGGGAATCACTCATTACCCAGTCACTTGTTACACGTCAAATGAGTGGGTCAGCCTTCAAGGGCACAGGGAAGTAGAAGAAACATACAAACCTCAAACGCCGAAATGGAGGAAAGGGAGGAGACAGAGAACTAAGAAAGAAAGAAAAAACACATCAGCGATAGTTCCAGTGCCAAGCTATCTAAATATTGGATCGCATTCGCTAAACTATTCAACACATGCTCCCCAAGTGAGAGGAAAAAGAACAGCAGGAGGATAGACGTGCATCATGGAAAGGGAAGAGGTGCAGCAAAGGCGGGGGCCCGTGGTAGCCAAGCATGAACTCACCAAAGTGTTGTGAACCCCTCAGCATGCAAACTGAGTCTGCCTGCAGTCCGACTATGATGCAGCGCCCGATTTATCACAGGACATAGAAATGTTTCCAGACTTCAAGTAAACAATATATCCAACATATACACCAATCGTCGAGACGCCAGCACTGCACAGTGCACCTGATACACAAGAGCAGAAATCAATGCAGCATGCAGAACAGAGGTGAAATAATGGTACACTTGTTCTAAAAGTACACTGCTCGTCAGAAATGTGTATGATACATTCACCTTCAAAGTTGTAATGGTTTTGAGCTTCCAGTAGAAATTCAAATACGTTAACGTGCTACTTGAATGGACAGTACTATTATATGTCATAATTGCAAGATTTGAGAACTGGCAGTACCGAATTCGATACATTATTCGTTGATTCCACTATAAAATATACACGAAAATTCAATGTCTCGCTTTATGTAAGTCACCTGTCACCATTTGGAAGACCTATGGAGAAAACTGATAAGTATGCACCATAAAAGTTCGCTGACTTAAGGAAAATTCGACGAACTGTGGTTGCTAGGAGCACGTTGGCCTACAGGTCGCAGGCCGTCAGCACCAGCCGAGAGCAGCAGCGCCCACTGTACTGTGTGCTGGGAAATTCATGCTTCCCCGTTACATGAATGGATGAGGGCTTCATTTGCTTGTAGTTTCTGGGTCGTATCGACAGGATGCGCAGTGTCAAGTGTCTGATACTGGCATCTACCACCACTCGGTGCTGCACTCTGTTGATGGTGGTAGCTCAGTTTTTCGCGTTGAAATGCGGAGGAAAAGGAGTGATGTTCTCACTCTCATCATATGCCACTGTTTTTCATCCCTCTATTTGTCACATTTTGATGAGTACCGTTCGAGCTGTAAGTAAGTATAGGCGAGCCCACCCAGTTAGCCGTGCGATCTAACGTACGGCTTTCCGGACTGGGAAGGAGCGCCTGGTCCCCGACACGAATCCGACCGGCAGACTTCTGTCGAGGTCCAGTGAGCCAGCCATTCTGTGGATGGTTTTAGGCGGTTTTCTATCTGCCTCGGCGAATGCGGGCTGGTTCTCCTCATTCCGCGTCAGTTACGCTATGTCGGCGATTGCTGCACAAACAAGTTCTCCACATACGCGTACACCACCATTACTCTACTACGCAGAGTTACACTCATCTGGTGTGAGACGTTCCCTGGAGAGGAGAGGGTCCGCCGGGGGCCGAACCGCACAATATCCTTGAAAGAGTGGTTTAGTATGGGGCAGCGGAGGGGTGAAGTGGACTGCGGTAGTCGTCGTGGGGTTGTGGACCACTGCGGCTGAGGCGGGGACGGAGCCTCTCCGTCGTTTCTAGGCCCCCGGTTCACATACAATACAAGTACAGGCGCGATTCATTTTCAACTGTCACCTTCCACATACAGTATTTGTTCATATGTTTGATGGCTCTGTGAGGTTTGTGATGTTGGTTATGTTACTGCATCCCCCCCCCCCCCCCCACCACCCAACACCAAACTTCAGAGCTTGCACGTGTCCACCATCTGGAGATGGAAGTGCACCTCTTTATTTTCCTTTTCCATACAGAATGTATGATATGTTGCAGATCATTGGTGCTTCTCATTAGCTGCCCCAGCATTCATCCCTCGTTCCCCATTAAGTAGATTTGGCCATAGAAACTTACCGGTGCTTCTCAATCCTAACACGCCAATCTAATTCCCACCGTTACCTCTTACCTGTCACTTAGGTTAAAGTACAACTGCGTTTCCTGTCACTTTAACTCAGAACCCTCACAAAGAGCGACAAAATAAGCTCTGCGTGCCTCTCTTCAGCCACTGGCAGTGTTCGTGTCAACATTCTTCTTGGCGAATGTGGGCGGAATTCTCGATGTCGAACTTTGTGGTCATCGAATAGGTACTTCTCCCCAGCCTGGTATCCGTTTGTTTACATAAGTATGAAGTTACTATCCGCTCAGTGCAGTTGCTTTAAACGTAGCACATGCGTAGAAAACTTAGGAGACGGACTGTAGATGCAGCGATAGCCTCCACTTTGGGAGAGGTAGTTGAACCAACACTACGAATGTGACGGCTCTGCGCACGGCCCCCTACCTCCAGTGCGGCTCCAGGACTTGTTAGATGAATTGGAGTTAGGAGAAGCAGTGACGACATTTCTGAGTAAATAGTAGATGGGGGAAACATGTCAGGCAGAACAGGACATGCACAAACATCCTTTGTCTCAGATGTCATAGTGCCAGTATTTTGTAACTTGGATTCTGACCATAGAGCCTATCCCAGTATTGACAGTCTTGGATATCCTTCCCCAGTATTCTGATGTCATAGCAATACTGGGCCAGTATTTCAAGTCTCGGATTGTGATGTCACCAATACTGCATCAGACTTCCAGGTCGGCCATCTTCCATCGCCATCTTGCATTCTCATGTCGTAGCACGATGTTATTCTTAGTTTAGGGATGTGACATCATTAGAGCCTGTCCCAATATGCCAAGTCCATGAGCCCGATAATGCACCATTTTGAATTTCCTGCCAATTTATACTCATGACAACAGCCCAGCTCCCACATGAGCACAATTTGCCTGGTTTTTGAATCCCCCCCTCCAAAAAAAAATATTTTGAATTTCGCACCAAAATTTGAATTCCCAGTAGTTTACACATAGGGGAATTGGCGTTTGCCAGAGGAGGAGTAGTGAGGGAGGCGAACCGGAAGGAAGGGGAGCGGAGAGCACAAGTCATCACCGAACTCCAGGTCGTACCTGCTGCGTCTGACATTGTAGCAAAACAAGTCTATTACAAGTCAACATAGCACCATTTTTAATTTCTCGTCAATTTATATTTAGGACAACAATAACTAAGTCCAAACTGCCGCAATTACCTATTTTTTTTTAAATTATCGCCAAAATTTTGAATGTCCTGCCGAAATCTGAATTCCCACCGTTTTAGACACAAGACAACTTGCCTTTGTCAGAAGAGGAGGGGGGAAGGGGAAGACCCATAACTCATCATCGATGACGTCAGCATACCAGAAAATGAGGCCAGAACCTCCCAACACACTCACTGGAGGTTCTGTTGACTTGTTGGAACTGTTCAACACTTAATGCTCCAAAATCTTGGAAGGCTTTATTTTCGACGGACTGCTTTAGGAAACTGATGTTCGCCAACTGACTTTCAAGTCCTACAAGCATGGATAAAATCGTGCGGAACATCTTTGTGTGTTGGGGGGGGGGGGGGGGTGCACAGGAGTGGGGGGAGAGGGAGATGAGGGGAGCGGAGAGCTCAGCGGGCAAGCAGCAGGACCTGGGGCGACGGCGCGCTTACAGGTGGCGAGGCCGGCTGGGAAACTCACTAAGCCACTGCCCTGGCTGGACCGGAGACGTCGGGTGGCTGAGACGGGAAATTAATTTCAAGCCGTACAAGTGAGCCGCGCACTCGAGGCTCACTGCCCGAGTCAACTGGAGCACCTGCTTCAATGATTGCGCATTGCGCTTCAACGATTTCAACATCTACATCCTGACCTGAAAGAGCGGCAGGAATGGTAATTCATAGTTCCTTTTCAGTGTCCGCCGTCTCTTGGCAATACTAAATGTTTGCGGACTGTGAGTAGCGGGCGGTTGTCCTACTGCACAACTCGCCATACGTAAACGTGATACTTGCAGGCTTCAGAGAAGAGCGAACGTTGCACCAGGGCAGGACGCAAAACCGTATCACCTCAGACGTCCCACGACTTCCGAGAAACAGCTTATCGAATCCCAGCAGCCGTACGTCACAGAGACACAGCGTACATCCTGTACTGCGACCGTTCGCTCGGCAACAGACTAATGGCTCCATTGCGTTTCCATCCAGTAGGACAACTCTCCTTACTCGCTCCATCCATTTGGGCAGTTCTCGTTATTCGCCCTTACTGCAGACCTTGGAGGACTACATCACGTAGTAACGTCTTCCCTGTTAAGTTGTCTCCTTGCTTCCTTTTCTTTTCAAGTTTTTTTTCACTTTCCTTCCTGCTTCTACGACATATGAGAATTCTCTTGAATGAAAGCCAACCAATAACTTCTCATCCCTTTAAGTGAGACTGTTAAACATGTATACTACTGGTAACATCTGGAATAAATGTTTTTCTTCTTCAAAGTCACTGGTATCAATATTTGCCAGTCCGTAACCTACGACAGACTTAGAAACGACTATAAATACAAATTCAGCAGGTGTATTCATTGCTAAACCTAACGCTACATACTGACATGTATTTCATTTTTACGCTGGAAAAAATCTTTTATCACTTAAAGGGCCAGCAGAAGAAAGTTCGCCGGCCGGGGTGGCCGAGCGGTTCTAGGCGCTACAGTCTGGAACCGCGAGACCGCTACGGTCGCAGGTTCGAATCCTGCCTCGGGCATGGATGTGTGTGTTGTCCTTAGGTTAGTTAGGTTTAAGTAGTTCTAAGTTCTAGGGGACTGATGACCTCAGAAGTTAAGTCCCATAGTGCTCAGTGCCATTTGAACCATTTTTAGAAGGAAGTTCAGTCATGTGCAATTATAGGGAGGGGACGTGCATTGCCAAGTACCTGTCAGTCATTTAATTCAAACGGCATTTGTTACAGTTGCAATGTGTTTCTGGGACGGATATCAGTGCATCATAAACAATTATATTTTGCAACCGACGATTCCACTCCACCTATGGACAATGGTTGAACAAACAGAGACATGAAAAATATAGTTTGAAAATAGGAGCCGGTCCAACAACTGACACTACCGAAACAGAGCCATTCAGTACTCGGGAAATAATTGAGACGGAGAAACTCAACGCACTCTTGCGACTGAATCGTTGGCTGTCTCAACGCGACGTTCAAGTCCGAGTGATTACAGCACTACACGAAGCACACGTATCTCGTGAGACAGAGGTTCTCAATCGATGGTTACTGTAGTGTCTGCTGTCAAAGGAAGAGAAGGCTTCTCGTTTGAACATCTGTGTTTAAGTGCTATCCGTGCACGCCACAAAGGTTCAACTTGCCAGGTGTGACTTGATTCCACTCATACTACACAGAACATGAGGAACAACTTGCTCCTCGTATAGCAACGTCCTACGGTAGTCACTGGACCGTCGAAGTATCCCAGTCTTTAGAAAAATGCTAGCTAATGCCCCTTCCACGCACGGTCATCCAGAACACACACACACACACACACACACACACACACACACACACACACACACACACACTATGGGGATCTATCGCTTACGTCAATGTGTTGATCGCGTTTTACTATCTTTCTGGACACCAAAGACCTCCTCTGCAGGAATCAATAAGGATTCCGCAAATAACCATCGTGTGGAAGCTCTTTCCATTCGTCCATGAGAACAAGAAAGCAGTATAATATACCAGCGCCCACATTGATATCAAATTTCTTGACTTCCGTAAAGCGTTCAACCAATTCTCACACTATCGAATTAGAAACAAAATACGTTCGTACGGAACTGGGATGAATATTTCACAGAAAATAAAAAATAATAAAAAATAAAATTTCACGTTTTGTCTTAACAGAGAGAAATGTTTCGACGTAATCAATAACTTCGAGCACACCTCAAGGGAGTTATTTTCACAACGCAGTATATTTTATATAAATGACCGAGTGGATAACGCCTGTTCGCAGATGATGGTGTGTCAACTTTTCTAGAGAAGTCGCGACGCTACAAAATTTAAGCGAAATACAGGAAGACCTAATGAGGACCAATGTTCGGTGCAGATAATTTCAGCTCATCCTCGACCTACACAAATATAACGCACTGCACATAAACACGTGGACAGTTCCTTTATTGTATGATTAGACGATTGTCGAACAATCACTGAAATCAGTGACATCCATTACAAATCTGGGGTACGCGTGCGTGCGATTTTAATTGGAAGGAGCACATAAAAGTAACTGTAGGAAAGGCAAATGCCAGACAGATTCATCGGGAGAATCGGTAGGCCACAAGGAGGCTTGCGAAGTAGACAGCAGATGTAGAACAGAACAGCAGCAAGAGCACATGAGCAACTTGGAAGCCACAAGAAGCCTTGCGTCGGGCGAGCGCAGTTTGTAGCATACTGCTTTCTGAAAGTGGCGACGTTTAGCATACCGACTTGGGAAGTGCTTCACTAGTAAGAGTAACGGCCAATTACCCTGTGGGGGGAAAAAAAGCAGCGATGAAAAGTTCCTTACGTTTCGCTTTCAGAAGGCATAGCTGCAGCCACGGGCGGTGATTCGACAGTACAGCACGCGGGATGCTGTTCTGAGGGTCAACTGCGAAATGTTTGTGAGCCAACGCGCATCAGTTTCCTGCATTGTTACGCCATAAACCAGTCCAATCATGAAGCGCCATCCTCGCTTTGACCCACGAGAAAGGGTTAAATTTGCCGTCCCTCAAAAATCTATTACCTAACTGCGTCCAGAAAGATTCCTAGATCCGACCACTGGGCTGCAAAATGTGCACCTCCAACAGTCAATATATTCCCTGCACCCGTTCTGGTAGCTTGAGCCAATCAACCCCACAAAGGCAAAACTGGGTAACAGTTTAAAGTCAGAGAGACACAAAAACACTAAACTTCAAACTTAATCGAAAACTAAAACTGTGCGGCACACCGGGACTCGAATCCCGACTAATGAGGTCACGTCCAGCATCAACCAAGTCGTATCAATGATGCAGATCTCTGTGCTGTAGCGAAGAAAGAAAAACCTCTCCGCAAGATCAAAATAATGTGAAATTTGTACAAGAAATCCTCGCTGCCGTCTGACGAATGGCTAAGTTACTAGTTACGGAGAAGCCGATTGTTTACCAAAAAGTGTGGCGGGGTGCAGTACCTTCCTCACTGATGTAGGTTAAACTTTAATGTGGTACCTTAATGTTGGTCTCTCTTTACTAAACAATCGCGATACTGCCGTAAGGAACTAAAAGGCTGCCGCCTCAACCTTCGGATTCATAATCCCAAATTCACGCAATCATAAACACAACTAGCGGGGGATCAGACGTTGCTACATGAATTTGACTCGGAAAAGGGCTGGCAGACTCAAATCTTCATCTTGTGGCCTGCTGGTCGTCTACCACATGCGACGAAAGCAAAGGAACGTGGTCAAAAGAGAAGTCTGCAAGAGGATGCATTTCGACCGTCACACTTTACAAAGATCTGCAGACGACATGTCGCTTTTCAACAGAATCCACGAGAAGCAGGCCTGCAAAAGCTTTTGTTCCACTGCTTAATCGCAGAGGAGTTCACTCAAATGTCTTAGCTCTGTTCCAGCCACCTTGCATATTCTTCGGCGCCCATGTCTCTATCCACAAATATCGTACTGAGTTCCTTGATGTATTACTGGACAACATCGAGAAGGAAGCATACGGCGAAGTTTTCTGCACACAGTTTGAGAGGTTAAAACAGGTTTGTGGGGACAGCATGCAAGAAATTAGGAGTCCGAAGATTGCAGGTTGTGTAACAAAGCATGCTACATTTACTGTGGCAAAACTGATCACAAATAAATAAAACGGGTGCAGAGGGGGGAGGGGTGGGGGGTCGGGCAAATTATTATAGTGAATGTGACAAACTTTAAAATAAGTGTAACGCATTAACATTTGCAATTTCTACACCTAGTGTACAATAGCTCGACATCTGAGGAAAGAACGGCGTCAACCCCGTCATTGACGTCGCAGTCAGTCATTTATGTCGACCTGTCTGGCAACGGCAGGCGTCACGAAACTTAAGAGAATAATTTTAAAAACGAATTCTAGGGTCCTACAGTTGTGTGTGTAACGTATTACGGTTGTAGGGGGCACTGCGGCTTCTAGAGATGAGCCACGTATGGCTACCGGCGCTCGACAAACAACGTGTTAGTCAGACATCTCGTATTTTGCGTCGTCACTTGGGGGATTGAAGAACTATCACATTTAAATTTCAGTGTATCGCTGTGAGAAAAGATAAACATCGGACTATTTGTTTAAATTTTACCAATATGCAACCTATCGACGAGCAGCCAACGCGGATAGTTATCCAAGAACTCATAGTTTCGACGATCCCCGTTAGTTTCAGACGTTGCGCACACAGCAAGAGCACTACGAGAAAAAGTAGAAATGAGTACACCATGTAATAGCAATTGATAGACATTCCCAAGAGATACACTTACGGTAAAAACGGAAGTGATGCGTTGCAGTAGACATGCCGTTAGAGAGCTGTGACTAACTTTTTTTACGTCCGCAGAAAGAGTCTGTAGTGTGTCTCAATGAAGAGAGGACACACATTTTATCGCTCCTCTTATTACTATCGCTCCTCCTATTACAACATCTTTGTTAATAATATTGGTTTTTGGGTTAATATAAATAACTTCAAGTAAAATACATGCCTGTCTATTTATTTGAAAAATACTTCATCTAACAGCATCGAAATATGAGTTTGTTTCATTGGGCGACACGGTCAAAAAGATGCAGCTTCTACGACGGCTGTATCAAAATGACCATCGCAGCAGAAAGAAGAGAGAGAGATTTCCATTGAGAAGAAAATGTAGCTAAGAACATTTGCTATTACATTTCCTAGAAAGCTTATTTCAAATGTGTTTGATAATGTCTCTTTGGCATCCGTCCGTAAAAGCATTTCATTAACTTCCACTTATGATTTCATAGTTAAAAGTCATAACATTTCCAATTCGAATACTCTAGTTCATTATCCAGTCAGTAGTAGAAACATAATGTAACACAATCAAAAATCAGGAATATTACCTTCCTTTATCACAACTAATGGCGTAAAAGCAGAAAACAATTCAGGCATCAGTAAATGTAATACGCATCATCATATATATTAGTATACTCAGAGTGCTACCGAACACCACATAAGCTAGTAGAGTCCCTTATCGCACTGTCTACAATTTTAATTATTTTCGACATTAACATCTTTTTGACGTGAAAAGGTCGGTACCAGTGACGCCGAATGGGGGATGGTCCAACAGTCGTGCTGGCCCCATTTCGCCAAGTGTGCATTCGCTAAGTAATACTTTCGACTCGACGGATCCGGCAAATGTCCAAGAACGGGAGTCATACCTCAGAGACCAATTATCCAATCCGAGCGATCCGTATGTTGTTAGGAGGAGAGAACCTGCTATAGACAGGAGAATCACACAACTCGAGCACGAACGCAGGCTCACAACCCGTACCGATGCACAGTACGCGGATCAGGCCCACTTGGGACAGATGCTGGCTACGTTAGGCGTGGAGGCGTATTTCGTTAGCTAGCAAATAGGGGGTGCACGCGCAGAGTCGGATCTGTATTGGGGTCGAAAACGACACACCATACACGATTGACGTTTTCGACGTCATAAGTCCATCACTGTGCGATATTGTGTATTATTATTTTCACTATCTAAACCACCTCAGTTGCTCACAGCAGCCACTATCGAGAATATCCGATGTTTTCGAAACGGAACACTAATATCTCACGGAGCAATCATTTAAATCGTAAAGAAATATTAGTGACACTTGAGTTGTATTTTTATAGTAGGGTAGATATCCAAAATATGGCCGCTGAGCCTAATAACACCGCTGTGGCGCTACCTCAGAATTTCCGCAGCAACCCTGAGCTCCGCCGCAGCTCTTCGTCGCTGCCACGCGTAATGGAGTTGGAGTGGGAGCAGGGAGAGGCGCGGCAGCACCAGTGTGGGCGGCAAGCGCCCCAGCCGGCCGGTCTGCAGTCTCTTAAGAAAACTGATCCTTGCATATCTCACAGCTTTATTCGCGTGCTCCACGATGAACTGGTTACCTTATCGTTAATCCTCATAGTTATTGCGATATTTCAAAATTAAGCAAGCTACTGCAACAAAATCAAATAGTTAGCAATGAAAAATAGAGGTCGATAAGAATTTTCGTTTGGTGCTCATTAGATTACATGTTGCTGCATACGAAATGTAGTCAACATATTCGACTATTCTTTAGACTTGTGATGGGATCTATAATTCACTCCAATCTAGAAAAAAATGGATCGTATACAGGGTGTTACAAAAAGGTACGGCCAAACTTTCAGGAAACATTCCTCACACACAAATAAAGAAAAGATGTTATGTGCACAAGTTGTCCGGAAACGCTTAATTTCCATGTTAGAGCTCATTTTAGTTTCGTCAGTATGTACTGTACTTCCTCGATTCACCGCCATGATTTCATACGGGATACTCTACCTGTGCTGCTAGAACATGTGCCTTTACAAGTACGACACAACATGTGGTTCATTCACGATGGAGCTCCTGCACATTTCAGTCAGTGTTCGTACGCTTCTCAACAACAGATTCGGTGACCGATGGATTGGTAGAGGCGGACCAATTTCATAGCCTCCACGCTCTCCTGACCTCAACCCTCTTGACTTTCATTTATGGGGGCATTTGAAAGCTCTTGTCTATGCAACCCCGGTACCAAATGTAAAGACTCTTCGTGCTCGTATTGTGGACGGCTGTGATACAACACGCCATTCTCCAGGGCTCCATTAGCGCATCAGGGATTCCATGCGATGGCGGGTGGATGCATGTATCCTCGCTAACGGAGGACATTTGGAACATTTCCTGCAACAAAGTGTTTGAAGTCACGCTGGTACGTTCTGTTGCGGTGTGTTTCCATTCCATGATTAATGTGATTTGAAGAGAAGTAATAAAATGAGCTCTATCATGGACACGTGTCCACATAACATATTTTCTTTCTTTGTGTGTGAGGAATGTTTCCTGAAACTTTGGCTGTACCTTTTTGTAAGACCCTGTATAACACACACGATTATACTCGTACTTGCGTGCCCAGAAGATAATGCGAGAATGAAATATTCGTAACACCCTTGTATTCGTGTACACTGAGATATCGAAACAAGATTTTGGCAAATGCTTACTGTGTGTAACTTTCTTATCTAACGCGATATACAAACGACTACAGATTCTTTTTCATAGGAATAATGAAATTTTTTAAAGACGCCGACAGCTGGTAAACGAGAATTGTTACAGGTTCCTATAAACCATAGGAAGTTTTCGAGAAATATCTCTGACATTCAAAATTGTAAGCGATGTAAGAGTCAGCTATCGAAATGTTGTGGAATTGCCTCCAGTCGCAACAAGAGTGCCTTCGGAAGATGATTTTCTGTATGCTGTAAATGATTTGTATGTCCTACTGAACTTTCCAAATGCAGTCGGTAATGACAAAAAAACACGTTCGTCTAAAACGCTCAGAAAATTCTGGTGCAATGTTTAATAGTTATAAACATTTTTATTTGATCGTTCTCCAAGCTGTTGCAGATCCTCACAGGAAACTGGTTATAATCGATGTTCGGTGACATACGGAGGAAAGAGAAGATAGTAGATTTCTTTCTTCTTGTGTATTTCGCTTGATGCCGGAAGGAAAGCTTAATATAACGTCACACACTCCACTACCAAAGACATCAGGTGTTTGTTCTGTTCGCTGGAGACGAGACATTTTATTAACTCTTACAGTCGATAGGTCTTTAATCCAGGGAAAGATAATTTCGGCAAGCAGTCTTCCAGACAGAGACCATTAACCAAATGTGCTTTAGGAATAATGAGCGCTAAGTGGAGCATATTTTAGAAGCAAATACGAACTTCATCAGAATTTGCTGTCGATATTGATCAATGTGCATATTCTTTACAACACTGAACTAGAAGAATCCCAGAGTGTCCACAAGCAACATACAACAGAAACTGAGTGTTCTATGCAAGGCATTTATAAGAGAGGGCGAAACTTTGACAGACCTTCAAACGAAGCTGTTGAAACGAGACTGTTTCGGAAACTTTTTCACATAATAAATCAAGATTTTCATGTGTTCGTGTGCTATACTACTTCAACTCTTTAAGACAATGAAAGAACTAAGAGATTGAGAAAATATAATTTGTACTTGCACTTTGTAATACTGCTGCCATACATCATATAACTTATCCGCCGGTTCCATAAAGAACGCCGTGGGGGAAAAAGAACACACCTACTATCGAGGCTTCTGCTGGAGCCATTTGTGCAACAAAAGAAACACAAGAGCGAGCAACAGTACTGACTGCTGTCGGAGGGCAGCCGGAGTCACTCTGACGCTCTGCTCGCCGCTTCATTTGCAGCGGAACTGAGCAGTACTGCTTTGTTTCGCCAGCACGGCGCTGCTCCTAGCACAGCTCCGCTATAAGCGCTGTCTTGCTACGTGTTTACATACAATAATTCCGTTTTTACGACTAGAACGTATGTTAAATAACGATTCCAATAATATTAATAGTGAGAACAGGTGTGTGTGTGTGTGTGTGTGTGTGTGTGTGTGTGTGTGTGTGTGTGTGTGTGTGTGTGTGAGGGGTAGGGGTAGGGGGAGGGTAGGGGGAGGGGTAGGGGGAGGGGGTGACTGGGTTCCCAATATCACCCCTAGGCACTTATTTTAATTTGTTAATCAAACTTTCTTGCATTTTCCTCTTAAAATTGATTTGATTTTATTAAATTCGTCATTTTTATTGTTGTAAGGCTTGTACAAGAAGAAGGGACTAACTTGGAGCACTTCAAATCTTCAGACTCCATGACGGGCTGTTCAGGAGAAAGAGAGAATGCTGCCAAAGTGAAAGAACCCAGTCCGTTAAAAGATTCGCAGAAGGAGACAGTGAAGACGGAACTGCAGTTGTAAGACAGAAACTTGGAAGGAAACCTGCGATGACGCCTGAGGTAGAGAAGAGCTGGTCAAGTATTGTACGGAGGTGGAAATGAATTTGTTTGGTTCGGATCGAAATGATGTAAAGCAGGTAGTGTTCCAACTTGTCTTAAGAAACAACCCGCGCCCTACCTTTTCTAAATTGGCGAACACGGCGGGTCAAAAGTGGCTCGACTTGTTTTTGAAAATGTGTTGTTCCTATTTAACAATAAGAACACCACAGTCACTGACAAAGGCTAGAATCTCAGTCTTCACTCGAGACAATGTGAGTTCATTTAGAACAGAACTTGATAAAATCTACTTCAGTCCAACCAGAAAACCACAACCGTCAAAAGCATAAATGTGAACGAGCTTTGTACAAAAGAGAAACTGCAATCTACAAATTGTCAGGGCAGAGAGGGGAAAGCTAAACACCACCGTCGCCCAAACGACAGCTGCCCACCAGTATGTCCCTCTGATGATAGTTTTCCCCAGAAAAAAAAGCAGGACTTGACACTAATGAATGGAGCTCCTCTGAGCTATTCCAGGATATCATCCATCAGGATGGATTCAATGTGATTTGTTTTGCAAGTGGAAGAAGTATTTTGCTTCTTTTGTGACGATTACTACCGAAGACCGGATTGTTTTAATCCAGGTTGGACACCACTCACAATATAGAAACTGAGAAATGGATTTCCAATAATGAGGGTAGAATTGTGACGCAATATGAAGACGCTGAACTCGACGGCAAAACATACACTACACCAGCAATCGTGAGAAATGCATTGAGTGGTTTTCGTGGCACTGGCATCCACTCCTATAAAGACTCAGTATTTCCTGATGCCAATTTTGTTCGTGAAGTGAGCGATAACCGAAAATGCGTGTTTGTGAAGCTCATTGTGTGCCTCAACTACTTACAGATATCGCCACAGTTCATCTAACACTCAGACCTTTTTCACAGTGTTAAGAGCCAAATTAAGTCTGCAGGTGAAGATGAACCTCAATCCGAGTCGCATTTCTCATATGCCTGCATCTCAGTGCATCCTACAGTCTCGCCTAAGAACATAAAAGCGGTACTAACCAGCGTCTCACGAACCAAAGCGTGGAGAGATCAGGTACTGACCTGTTCTTATAAGGAAAATATGGGTGCCTTTTATGCTTCTCAGGGTACAAACATGTCAAATGAGTCTTCAACAACCGGCACAACACAAATGAGGAATCCTGCCACCAACTATAAAAGGAAACATAAAAGAAAGTCTAAAAACTCAAGTTCTTCTGAGAGTCACTAGCAGACCCGGAGGACGATCTCGAGGTGTTTGTTCGTGACGATTCTGTGGATGTCACCTGTGCATTTTGTAATAATAAATTTTCTGATGATTTCAGCGGAGAACAATGTCTTACGTGTTTTTCGTGTTTCAATTGGAATCACACGTACTGTGATGCACAGGGAGGGGACCGGAAAAGATACATACGTTCTTTCCGGCTCATAATTAACTCTTAAATTTGGTTTCCGTAATTCTGATGAAAATAACCCCATCTAATTGTACAAATGTTTTATTGTTTTCCAATAAAGCCTAAAGGAGTTGATTTTGTCTTACTTTTAAATTAAATCTTTTTTCAGCGAACCACATTCAAATCCACATACAAAAGCTAAGTCAGTATGAGATTTTCCATCTTTGAACCGGTGCTCCTAATTTCACATAATGGGCGATAATAGTAACAGGTGTAGACGATATTACAAAGCCACCCTCTGAAAATTGCCTTTTGACACTTATTAAACTTTCCAAGATAACACACGCTTCCATAGCTTCAGACGCGGTTTGGCCTATGGAAACCGAGGGAAGATAGTTGCTGATAATATTCATTTAGGTCAGAGATTGATTTTACAAACCAGGAGGTTGACGAACAGAGAAATAATTATGGTAGGTCATATTAGGGGCCCTTTGACTGATGTTTTGATGTTATTCGTGTATGGAAGTGAGTATTACATATACTCGATAATGACTGGAGTACTGCAAATTGGGCCAATTTGTGTAAACTTTGAAACAAAGCGACTAATTCCGACTTCACAGGTCTTACAAGCCACATGAGATTGATTAACAGCACAAAATGAGTCTAGAAAAAGTTTTCGATATTGGATATACAAAGAAATGTAAATATGAACAAGAATTGCTCACAGAATTCATAATAAAGAGTGACTGTCGAAGTGCTCTCTCTCGCTTTTTAGCTGTTCATTACACAGTGAGAGGACAGAAGTACTCTATCTCGCTTTTTAGCTGTTCATTATACAGTGAGAGGACAGAAGTACTCTATCTCGCTTCTTAGCTGTTCATTACACAGTGAGAGGACAGAAGCAGGCAGAGTCGCCAGCACTGGTCTCATAACTAAAGGTGCATTCACATTATAAAAACTCACCAGCACTCTGTTTTCTGTCTTGTCTCCTTTCGTCTCCAGCTTAACGACGTTCTTGTGCAGTATCTTGACATGTTTTCCAAGTAACGCTTTCACACTTTCTGCAACAGAAGAGAATAATTCATATAGTGAAGTCCTAACTGTTGGTACAGTCTTACTAGCACAAAATACACACTGAAATAATATATTGTCTCTCGTCGTGCCCTTCAAATGACGTACAGTCCTGGAGTTTGAAACAGAAGATCACAAGCCGAATCGGACAATCATTTTTGAAAGACATTCCGTAAGTGTGTAACACCCCTGTAAAATAAAAATGAGTGAATAAACAGAAATTTGAAGTCTAGTAGTATGAGATGGGAGAGTGCGTAAACCCGTGAGATTATGTCACCAAGAGGGTGGCTACTTTGGAAGCTGTCATCTTGTATGCATCTCTTAAATCTCCAATGAAATAAGGGTCATGTGATATATCAGAGATTTAAACAAAAAAACAGTGTAGCCTTTCCATTGCGAACAGCTTTATTCACGTTCTAATTACGACTAATATTTCTTCAGGTGACGTAAGAGGTGATGGCATTAACACAAGGCGGCTGCACTGAAGTCGCCCTAGTGCATGGAGAGGCGAGCATCCGTGTTATTGTGAAATATTCAACCAACGCCACCCACACAGATCACCCGTTACCCACAGACCGGTGGTAAAATGTAGCGTAAAACCCCCTGGCAATCTGGCACTATAGCAACCAAAGAGCAACATGGTATTTGCTAGAAACTCATTCATAATTCCCACATAAAAATTCCATATTTTGCTCATGTTGTAACACCTTTGGACTCGGGAACACTGAATTTTGCTGTGTTGGTCCACATTTTATCGGTGTCGTGAGTCGGCGTTATGTGGAGCTACTGATACGTTGGAAGAGAGACTATACATGTTGTCTCCAGAAAGGGCATAAGACATTCTCTAAAACCGCACAAGCAACCATTGGCAGCAATATAGACTTTTGGTTGTACGAATCAACTTTATGATATTTCGCGCAATACATTTTACATTTCTGTTAGAACTTCAACTCGCAGAGCAGGTGTAGATCTGAAATATAGTAGCATAACCCACTGAATTGTCATGTTAAGGTATTCACATTTCTACCGGAGACCAAAAACCACTATAACTTGGAAGCTGAAGGTTCCATAGAAATTTCTGAAGAGCAGTGCAACTTTTAAACTAAGATAATGATCTTCAGCTCTGGGCTTGGTGTACGCAAGTGCTGAGTGTTGTGCACCTGTTTGGATGAACGGTCATCATATGAGGCTTGTTGACACCCAGCTGAATACGATAATACGAATAATATCTGGCACAATCAGATCTACTCCAGTTTATTGGCTTCCACTGTTCAGTATAATGCCTCCTGATCTGTACAGATGTACTGCCCTTATGCGAGAATTCAACAAGATCTCCAGGAATTCTAACCTACCTGTACATAGCAACCTGCCACTTTTAAACCGTAAGAGACTGAAATCACACCACCCAACTCTGTGCGAAGCTGCTAGCAAAGCAGTGACATGTGTGCCTGCATAACATCTTTTCAGGTGCTAAACTTCCAAGTGGATTCGACCTACCACACAAGACCTGGATTACTCCCAACAGAATCCGTACTGGCCATGGTCGATGCAGGGACACACTCTTTTAAGTGGAAGAAACTGCCTAATCCAGCCTGTGACTGCGGGGCTCCATACCACACTGTTCACGGCAATTTCAGTGAATGCAGGATTCGAGCATTTCACGATGATGAAGAGGACTTCCTGCTAGCAACTGCAGATGCAGTGCACTGGATTGAAGGACTGGATATTCAGTTGTACAGACAAACTTAAGTTTCTTGTGTGTCAATATGTACATATGTATATGTAATTTAATTTTATGATATGTCTGTATTAGCCATACACTAAATAATAAAATGTTCGTACTGGAGAAAACTCTCTCCCTGAATGGATTTGAAGGAAATATAGTCAAAACAGATGTAACTAAAACACTGCACAATTTTGATGCGCCAATCATTTAGATAATGCAGACCCATCTCTGGTATTGTTATAGTAGCTAACTTTGCTTTCAAATACTCATTTACTTGCCCCCAAAATAAATAAGAAACCATAGCGACCTCTGAAAACATATTGTCTATACTAAGGAAATCAACAATACAAAGTGATTCAGCTAATTTCAAAGTATTTTGAAATTCAGGATTTTTTTTTTTTCAAATGATATTCAATGCATAAAAGGGAAAAAGTTACGCTCATCAAAATCAAACCATTCATTAAAATATTTCAGACAAACTTCCTATATATGTCTGCATTCTTCAACTTGTGTTTGTTTTTCACCAGGAATCAGGTCCTACAATTTATCTAGCAACTGTTGCATGTTATAACCAAAAAGCAGTAGCAACTGTTGCCATGTTATAACCAGCAGATCATTTATCCTATGTTCTAACGCCATTTTTATTTTCTCCATCACATGGTATACGTCAAACTGTCATTTCATTTTTTTTTCCTAAGTTCAGCCTACCCTTCGAAAAAATGTTAGTGAAGTGCAAGGAAAATTTTAGATTTAATTCCCTAAAATAAGTTGTTTTCCTGAACCAGACAAACCTATCACGAGGTTTTTAATGAAGCAGAGGCAATCATCTACACTAGAATAGTATGCAGGAAGAGTTTTCAACAATCTTTCTATGACAAGCTTTAGACTTAACCTTCTTGTAGGTATACACCTCAACAAAGCACTGTATTCTATATCAACATCTCCAGCTTTTCCAACACATAAAGTACACCTTGCTTTATATACATTTACTGGAAATGGTCGCAATTCTGGAAATTCTTTTTCCCAAACTGAACGATATACTTGCTGTCACCTACTCTGGTGTGTGCTGGTTTGAATATCTAATTTACTTTTTGTGGGATTTGTCAGTCACATCCATTTTGAACACACTACTTCCACAAAGAAATACGGTCTAAAACGTAAAATACATGATGGCTTGTGATAAAGTGTTGAACCTGCCCCCGAAATGAATGAAACAATATGGCTTGTTGCACGAAGTAGAAGTACAGTTTGTTCACAAAAAAAAAAAAAAAAGGAAAATTCTGAGGGGGTGCGGTGTTGGGGGAACAAGCTGCACTTCCATCACGAAGTTGTAGTACTACACTAACACACACATACTGGTATCACTTTATGTCAAAGCAAGGCTCCAAACAGAATTTATAGTTTCATGTTGAATGATGGTGCTTTTTGCTACTAATTCCATATCACAGACAATTTGAAATTGAAAAGTGCCAGTAATAAAACTTACATTTTGATAATAAAAAGTACACACCACAACAATTAATAGCTATAACGCAAAGTTCTGAGTAGGATCACTGAGGCCGGCTGTGACCGACACAAAATATGAGCACGCCAAAGTCGACTTATTTCTGCTGTGCCAGAACTAGGCAGGCCTCACTGGTCACTTTGTAATGGATGCACAAAATGCAGTCCTGCTTGTCACATCATATTCGTCTCGCTCTGTCTCAACTGCCATCACATACGCACCCTAGCATGAAAAATGTAATCTTTATCATAAAATTTGGTACTGGAAGATTAAAAAATATAAGTCATTACACTTCATGTTCAAAATTTGAACATCTGGCATACAGTTAAAGGTTTGTACCATACCCTCAACAAAACGGGAAAATTCCGTATTGTTCTGGCTAAAACCGTACGTCTGGAAACCCTACCCCAACCTACTATTGATTTCAACCCATTCAGGCGATAGCAGTGTCACTGGGCGAAGAATGATTGCTGGTCACGACACATGCATCGTGCAAGCTGTATCAGTGAGCGTACAGTCTATGTACAATGGAGAAGGCACGCGATCTGAGCATGACGAGGACAGAGTGTGATGGCCAGGAGGCTCGGCAGAAGCAATTGAAAACTAAACGGTTGTTCAAAGAGTGCTCTGGCTAGAGTCTTCAACATGTGTCGAAACCAAGCTGAAACAACGTCCACACATTGTGGGGTTGCGTGGCCAACCCTCATTGCAGCTGTCAGATGTCATAGGCTGGGCAGACTGGTGAAAGGACGACAGGCAACAAATTGTGGCAGAACTACCATCAGAATCACTGGTGGCAGAGTACAAGTGTGTCTGAACACACAATGCACTTAACACTCCTAACGATGGGCCTCTGCAGCAAACAACCCATGCATGTGCCAATGTTAACACCACGGCATCAGCAACTACGACTGTAATGGGCACTCGACCATCGGCAGTGGACATTAGCACAATGGCAGAGCATTGCATGGCTGAAGAGTCCCAATACCGTCTTGATCATGCCAATGGGAGGGCGCTAATCCTTCATCTTCCAGGATAACAGCTCCCTGACACCTGTATGGTGGGACAGAGTCAAGGTGGCGTCGTCTTCATTCAGCTCTTGAGAAACATCGATTTCAGCATCCATAGCTCCAGTGACAATCATGCAAGGAACCATGACGACCGAGTAGTATCATCCACTGGTTGCAGACCACCTACATCCCTTTACGACGATCATGTTTCCTGATGGCTGCTGTTATCTACGCCAATTCTGGACACATGAGTTGGTAGGTGGTCATAATGTTCTGACTGATTAGTGTATGTATATTTGAATAAAATACTTCAGATTTTGTAAACAAATACTATATACGACTTTTTAACATCAAACAATGGAAAATCCAGGATGGAATGTAACAATACCAGAGAAGGAAAGTACCATATAGCGGAGATGCTGAATCACAATAGGCACAACAAAAAGATTCACAGAATTATAGATTTCGGCCATTAAGGCCTTTGTCAGCAGTGTACACACGCACGCACGCACGCACGCACACACGCACATCTGCAGTCTCAGAGAACTGAAGCCACACTGCAAGCAGCAGCACCAGTGCATGATGGGAGCAGCGACTGGGTGGGGGTAAGGAGGAAGCTGGGGTGGGCAGTTGTAGTTCAGGCGGACAGTGAAGTGTTGCAGTTTAGATGGAGGGCAGGAGAGAAGGTGCGAAGGGGGGGGGGGGGGGGGGTAAGTAGTGGAAAGGAGAGAAATTAAAAGACTGGGTGTGGCAGTGAAATGATGGCTGTGTAGTGCTGGAATGGGAACAGGGAGGGGGCTGGATGGGTGAGGACAGTGACTAACGGAGGTTGAGGCCAGGAGGGTTACAGGAACGTACGATGTACTGTAGAGAAAGCTCCCGCCTGCACAATTCAGAAAAGCTGGTGTTGGTGGGAAGGATCCATATGGCACAGGCTGTGAAGCAGTCATTAAGATGAGGGATATCATGTTTGGTAGCATGTTCAGCAACAGGGTGGTCCACTTGTTTTTTGGCCTCAGTTTGTCGGTGGCCGTTCATGCAGACGGACAGCCAGCCAGCTTGTTGGTTGTCATGCGGACAGACAGCTTGTTGGTTGTCATGCCTACATAGAATGCAGCACAGTGGTTGCAGCTTAGCTTGTAAATCACATGACTGGTTTCACAGGTTGCCCTGCCTTTGATGGGGTAAGTGAAGTTAGTGACCGGACTGGAGTAGGTGGTGGTAGGAGGATGTATGGGACAGGTCTTGCATCTAGGTCTATTACAGGGGTATGAGCCATGAGGTATGGGATTGGGAGCAGGGGTTGTGTAAGGATGGACGAGTATATTGTGTAGGTTCGGTGGACAGAGAAATGCCATGGTAGGAGGGGTGGGGAGGGTAGTGGGCAGGACATAGGACATTTCTCATTTCAGGGCACAACGAGAGGTAATTGAAACCCTGGCGAAGAATGTAATTCAGTTGCTCCAGTCCCGAATGGTACTGAGTTACGAGGGGAATGCTCCTCTGTGGCCAGACTGTGGGACTTTGGGAGGTGGTAGGAGACTGGAAAGATAAGGCACGGGAGATTTGTTTTTGTACAAGGATGGGAGGATAATTACGGTCAGTGAAGGCTAACAGCAGGCTGAAGAAGAGAGATTGCAGCCCTTTGCCGCTATATTGGCCGTCTCCTTTCCACGGATACCAATGTGTCCTGGGATCCAGAGGAATGCCCCCAAGTGGAGGCAGTCCTGAATCTGGTGGACCAGAGGGTGGACAGGGTACAGAGGTTGGAGACTGAGGAGAGAGCTGAGCGTATCTGAGCATATAATATACTGTATCTGCTGATGGCGATGGATGTATTTGACAGCCTGAAGAACAGTGTAAAGCTCCGCAGTAAAAACTGAACACTGGTCGGGAAGCCGAAATAGATTAGGGGTGTCGCCAACAATATAGGCACTCCCAACACCAAATGATGCTTTAGAGCTGTCAGTGTAAATGAATGTGGCATCCTTCATTTGTGTGCATAGAGCAGCAAATGCCTGACAATAAATGAGAGAAAGGGTACTATCCTTGGGAAGCTGACAAAGGTCTCGGAGCATGCAGGTCCGGGGGCGGAGCCAAGGCAGTGCTGTACCCCCCGTTGTCCAGAAGGTTTTAGGAAAGTGGAAGGAAAGAGAATGTAGCAGTTGACGAAAGCGGACTCCCAGTGGTAGTAGAGAGGAAGGGCAGCCTGCATACCCTAAATCCAAGTAGGCGTCGAAAAAAAAGGTCATGGGCTGGATTAGCAGGCATGGAAGACAGATGGCTAGCATAACGACTCAGAAGGACAGCTTGCCGAATGGACAGCAAAGGGTCAGCAGTCTCAGCATAAAGGCTTTCCACAGGGCTGGTGTAAAACACTCAAGATGCTGAACGCAATCCACAGTGGTGGACAGAGTCGAGATGCCGAATAATAGACGGCTGAGCAGAGGAGTAAACTATGCTTCCATAGTCCAATTTCAATTGCACTGAGGCGTGATAGAGGCAGAGAAGAACCACTCGGTCAGCTCCCCAGGAGGTACCATTCAGAGCATGGAGGGTGTTGAGGGATCGCAGACAGCAAGCCGAAAGATAGGAAACGTGGGAGGACCACCACAGTTTTCTGTCTAATATAAGACCCAAGAATTTAGCAACATCCACGAATGGAAGGTCGACAGGGCCTAGATGTAGGGAAGGTGGAAGAAACTCCGTACCACACCAAAAACTGACACAAACGGTCTTACTGGGAGAAAAGCGGAAGCCAGTTTCAATGCTCCACGAGTGGTGGCGACCGAGACATCCTTGAAGACATCGTTCAAGAAGGCTGGTTCGTTGAGAGCTGTAGTAGATTGCAAAATCGTCCACAAAGAGGGAGCCTGAAACGTAGGGAAGGAGACAATCCATAATTGGATTTATGGCAATGGCAAACAGTACAACAATTAGCACAGAGCCCTGGGGTACCCCATAGTCTTGGCAGAAAGTATGGGAGAGAGTAGTGTTCACCCGCACTTTAAATGTGCACTCTGCCACAAATTCACGAAGGGCAGCCGACCTCGAAAGCCCCCAGAGAACAATGTGCGGAGGATGCCTGTCGTCCAACAGGTATCGTATGATCTCTCCAGATCAAAAAATATTGCTACCGTTTGGCGTTTCCTGAGAAAATTGTTCACGATATAAGTGGAGAGAGCAACAAGATGGTCAACTGCAGAATGATGCTTTCCAAAACCGCATTTGATGGATGTTAAAAGGCTTAGAGACTCCAGCCACCAGGCTAAACAGCAATTCACCATACGCTGCAAAACCTTACATACACTACTCGTGAGAGAAATAGGGTGAAAGCTAGAGGAGAGGGAGTGAAGGTGTTGAAATAACTAGTAAAGAAGTCCCAGCTTGCCTTCTTGCTATCGCAGATGACGCGAGGGCATTGCACACATAGCTGCTAATAGGGGATACAGTTGGCCAAAGTAGGATGGTGGCGGAAAACGCGAAGAGCACCTCGCCGCTCACATATTGCGTCACGGCACGCCTCATTCCACAAAGGAACTGGGGCGGGCGCCGGGGCAAATTGGATGTGCGAGGTATTAAATGTTCCGCGACTGTAAGAATAACTTCTGTATCATGAGTGACCTGATCGTCGATGATAGGAAAGTGACGGTCATTGAATGTCACTAGAGACAAAAAAGGTGTCCAATCAGCTTAGACAAACTTCCAGAGTCTCAGGCGCATAGATGGCAGTTGTGGTTGCAATTGAAGGACACATGGAAAATGGTCACTCGAGTGTGTATCAGCAAGAGTGAACCATTCAAAGCGCTGAGGTAGCTGAACAGTACCGACCAAGAGGTTCAAATGAGAGAATTTCGTCAAGGGGCAGAAAAAAATGTAGGTTCCCCAGTGTTGAGGCAAACAAGATCCGCTTGGTGGAAAACGCCAATCAATAGGGAGCCCAACGGACAAAGACGAAGAGATCTCCAAAGCGGGTGTAGTGGGCACTGAAGACCCCAACCAGCAAATAGGGGGGGGGGGGGGGGGGGGGGGGGGTAGCTGTCCAAGGAGATGAAGGAGATCAGCTCTTGCCATCAATGTCGACGATGGAATGTATATGGTACTAAGAGAGAAGGTGTATCCAGAAAGGGAAAGACGGACAGCAACAGCTTGGCAGCTTGGAAGGAACTGTTTGAGGGGATTGGGTCATAATGGACAGTATCATGGAGAAGAATTTGGAGTGTGCTGGAGTGCCATCAACAGAGGGGAGAACATACCGGACTGACTGGAAATGAGGGAAAACAAAAGCGATTGTGGGGATGCTGCTCTCTTCCCTGAAGACGGAAGACGACCTACGAGTAGGATCGTAGGAGGATCGACAATTCATCCTGACTGGTTCTAATGGCGCAGATACTCCAATGAATAACTGACAGAGGGTGGACAGAAAAGGGAAGAATCTTACCACGGTTGCTCTCAACTCAACGACTGCTGAGAGCCGGAGGCTGACAGCGTGGAACGGCATTCAGCCAAAGGCAGAAGATCCTGATCCATAGGTTGTTCGGGGGCAGCTCCTGCCACCAGCGATCGGCTAGTTGATTGGCCACCAGCATTGTGCCTTGGCGACATGGAAGACGGCCGAGGGCGGTTACCGCCAGATGGTGCTGTAGATAAGAGACGCCATTGCGGAGGACGAGGATAGAAACTTAGTTTCTTATGAGCCTTCTTGGAAACAGGACGTTGAGATGAGGGAGGAATCGATGGTTGTGAAATCGGGGTACATAAAAAATCTTCGCGAGTAGGTTCTTTTTTTGGAAATCCAGGTATATGATTTTGGGGCTCGTGATTTAGTAGAAGCCGATGTAGAGTGAGCTGTAGAGTGAGCAGGTGATAGAGGGGAGGTCGAACGGGCGGTCTTTACATTGGCCGATCTGACGACTGTGGCACAAGTCTGTGTGGCTGCCTCCTTAGTAGGCAAGGACAGTGCTATATTTACCCGCTTGGCGCACGGTGGGCTTTCGACTGGCGAATAACGTACGAGCAGCAAATGTAGACACCATTTTCTGATTTCCTGAATAAGCCGTTCATCTTTGAAAATGGGGCTATCTCTACAGGAAGCAGCGTGGTCACCCATATAGTTGATGTAATGAGGGGATGGAGGTGGACAAGCACCCTCATGGGCACCCGTGCCACATGTAATGCATATGGCTAGATTGGAACACTACTAGCTAGTATGATTAAACTGCTGACACTGACAGCAACCCATAGGGTTGGGAATGTAAGGGCAAACTGAAATTATCTCATAGCCCGCTTTAATGTTCAATGGAAGGTGAACTCTGCCAAATGTCAAGGGGCTGAAACCAAGTCCTTGTCAACCCTTTTCATGACTATGTACAGCTGTTACGTCCTGGTCAGACAGGTAGTTTCGAATTTCCTCGTTGGACAATCTGTCGAGAGTGTGTATAAGCCATCCCGCATGATGAGTTTTTAAAGTGCGGTGCGCTTCCACCCGGACAGGGAAGGTGTGTAGCAGTGAAGTTCGCAGCAATTTCTGTCCCTGGACGGCACTGACTGTTTCTAACAACAAGGTGCCATTTCGTAATCGAGAACAAGACTTTACAGGACATGCAACAGCGTCGACATCTTTCTGAATAATGAAAGGGTTGACTGTGGAGAAGTCTTGACCTTCATCCGAATGAGAAACAACATGGAACTGTGACACTGATGGAAGAATTGTCCGTGGCCAAGACTCATCTAACTTTTGCTCGTGAGCAGAAATTGTAGACGTAGAGGAAACCATTGCGGGAGAATCCCCCACGATTACCAGTCTCTCCGATGGCGCGCTCTTCCCTTGTGGGGGGGTCCCCTCTCTGAGGGCACTCCCACCTTACGCGAATGTTCACACCTCAGGTCACACACCCCGAGAAATGGACGAAGGGACCAATCGGCACATTTGGAAGGTACCAGCTCGGGTAATCACCACTCCCTGGGCCCGGCCGTTACCAGGGGGTACGTGTGTGTCCTACCCGTCTACCCGGGGCAGGGAATTATGCGTTACCCCATCACTATGCGTGGAAACGCACAGGCAGCCTTCAAACTCACACAGGGAGGAAAGAACGAGAAAAGGAGGAACAAAGAAAAGAAAAGAGGTCTCAAACGCCACAACGGAGAAGAGGATAAAGAGAAGAGGCAAGGAAATGAGAAGGACAAAGAGAGGACAGATACTTTCCAGCATAGAAAGCAAAGAAGAGAGAGTGTCTTACAGTTACAAGCGTACATCTCCGGACGTAGGCATGAAAGATCCTCCCATAGGGGGACAAGGGGAAGGGAAGAGGCGGAGGTGAGGGGGGGGAGGGAGGATGGGGGGGGGGGGGGGAAGGATGTGGAAAAGGAAGGTATGCAGCCCAGAAAGGAAAGAGAGCCGCACTCTTGCGGGGTCCCGTGCTCGCCAAACACCAAAGAGTTATGGACCCCCTGGTGGGGTAAATCAGGCTATAGGAAATACCACAACCAGTCGTACTTGTGGTTGGTTGCAGTATTTCGTACTGTGTAATTGAATTGAGTGAGTGAGTGAGACAAAAATATCCACTGTGCGCATCCTCATGCCTATATGTGCATATGGTGTGGACGATATATTGGCATGCAGCAGCCAAAACCTGCAACAATAGGTTTGTGGGGGGTTAAAGGGACCAGATTGCTACGGTCATCAGTCCCTTTTTCCAAATACTAAAAACACACACAGAGAATAAAACCGATCAACAGACGACACGGAACAAGAGAAACGTAGACAAAGACCAGACAAGACGAACTAAAATCACACAGAGTGTGACGGTGGTTGGCCGACCATACAAACAAAAAGGAAAAAGCCAACCACCGAGAAACACATGAAAAATCAGACAAATCGTAGACCATAGGCCAGAATCAACACAAAAACAAACACACTTACATTAAGCGATAAAATCCCCCTGCCCGAATAAAACGCAGAACTATGTCCGCTATGGAAGAGCCGTCAGATAAAAGCGCAGAGAGCATATCAGGCAGCGCAAGTCTGCCTGAGCACAGTTAAAAGGGCGCACTCCAACAGAATATGGACCACCGTCAAGGATGCCCCACAACGTCAAGAAGGGGGATCCTCAAGACATAGTAAATAACTGTGCGTGAGTCGGGTGTGGCCAATGAGGAGCCGACAAAGGACAACTGAATCCCTGCGGTTGGCTCCCATGGATGACCGCCATACAGTAGTCATCTCCTTGATACGGCAGAGTTTGTTTGGCACGGGCAGGTTGCACCAATCAGTGTCCCATAAATCGAAAACTTTGCTGCGTAATACTGTCCGCAAATCAGTCGTCGGGAGGCCAATCTCCAGAGATGGTGCACTAGTGGCCTCTTTCGCCAGGCGGTCAACAGTTTAATTTCCAGGTATCCCAACATGGGCCGAGGTCCAAACAAAGACCACAGATCTGACGCAACGGGCGAGAGTATGCAGGGACTCCTGGATAGTCATCACCAGACGAGAACGAGGGAAACACTGGTCGAATCGCTACAGATAACGAAGGACTCACCTGAGCAGGAGCGGATATACTCTAGGGCACGAAAGATGGCGACCAGCTCAGCAGTGTAAACACTGCAGCCAGCCGGCAACGAACGTTGTTCAGAACGGTCCCCTAGAGTTAGTGCATAACCAACACGACCAGCAACCATCGAACCGTCGGTGTAGACAACGTCAGAGCCCTGATACGTGGCCAGGATGGAATAAAAGCGGCGTCGAAAGGCCTCCGGAGGGACTGAGTCCTTCGGGCCCTGTGCCAAGTCGAGCCAAAGGCAAGGGCGAGGCACACCCCCACGGGGGTGTACGCCGGCAACGAACGTTGTTCAGAACGGTCCCCTAGAGTTAGTGCATAACCGACACGACCAGCAACCATCGAACCGTCGGTGTAGACAACGTCAGAGCCCTGATACGTGGCCACGATGGAATAAAAGCGACGTCGGAAGGCCTCCGGAGGGACTGAGTCCTTCGGGCCCTGTGCCAAGTCGAGCCAAAGGCAAGGGCGAGGCACACCCCACAGGGGTGTACGCAGAGGCGCCCGGAAAGGAGGTGGTACAGGGAAACACCCAAGCCCATAAAGAAGCTATTTGACGCGTACGGCGATCGGACAACCCAACCGGGGCCGACGTTCTGGCAGATGGACGACTCACTGCGGGAACAGGACACGAAAATTTGGATGCCCAGGCAAGCTAAAAACATGGGCAGCATAAGTAGCCAGTAATTGTTGGCGTCGTAACCGCAGTGGAGGGACACTTCCCTCCACAAGTATGCTGTCCACAGGGCTGGTCCGGAAGGCACCAGTGGCAAGACGTATCCTGTTGTGGAGGATTGGGTCCAGCAGCCGCAACGCAGATGGGGATGCTGAGCCCTAAGCCAGACTCCCATAGTCCAGACGGGACTGGATTAACGCCTGGTAAAGCCGTAGGAGAGTAGATCAGTCGGCACCCCACCTGGTGTGGCTCAGGCACCGCATAGCATTTACAAGCCGCCAACACGCCTGTAACTCCACCACTGTAAGAAGCTCGCCGTCAAGAAAACGCCGCGGCTCCGGGTGAACAGTGAGTCACCGGCAGAAATGCATAACGCAGGTCTTGGCTGCCGAGAACTGAAAACAATGCGCTACAGCCCAAGACTGCGCCTTGCCGATTGCGCCCTGTAGCTGACGTTCAGCAGCTGCAATGCCAATAGAGCTGTAGTAAAGGCAGAAGTCGTCAGCATACAGGGAAGCGGAGACAGAATTTCCCATGGAAGCAGCGAGCCCGTTAATGGCTATTAAACAGAACCCTGTGGCACACCGTACTCCTGAACTTGGGAGAAACTATATGAGGCCGCGACGTGCACGCGGAAGGTACGATACGACAGAAAATTGCGGATATAGATGGGCAGAGGGCCCCGAAGACCCCATCCATGAAGCGTAGAAAGGATGTGATGACGCCATGTTGTATCATACGCCTTCCGCATGTCGAAAAAGACAGCAACGAGATGCTGACGGCGGGCAAAGGCAGTATGGATGGGCGACTCCAGGCTCACCAGATTGTCAGCGGCGGAGCGGCCTTTATGGAACCCACCCTGAGACGGAGCCAGAAGGCCTCAAGACTCCAGTACCCAATTCAAGCGCTGGCTGACCATCCGTTCAAGCAACTTGCAAAGAATGTTGGTGAGGCTAATGGAATGGTAGCTGTCCACCTCCAAAGGGTTCTTCCCTGGTTTCAGAATGGGGACAACAAGACTTTCCCGCCATTGTGACGGAAACTCACCCTCGACCCAAATGCGGTTGTAAAGATCGAGGAGGCGTCGCTGGCAGTCCACTCTCAGATGCTATCTGGCCCAGGAGCGGTATCAGGACAAGCGGCGAGGGCACTGCGGAATTCCCACTCACTGAATGGAACATTGTACAATTCAGGATGGTGGGTGCGAAAAGAAAGACTCCGACGTTCTATCCGCTCCTTAATGGAGCGGAAGCCCAAGGGGTAGTTGGCAGAAGCGGAATTCATAGCAAAGTGCTCTGCCAAGCGGTTTGCAATGACGTCAGAGTCAGTACAAACTGCTCCATTCAGTATGAGTGCAGGAACACTGACAGGGATCCGTTAGCCATAGAGATGGCGAATCTTGGCCCGGACCTGCGATGGAGTGACATGGAGGCCAATGGTGGACACATACCGCTCCTAGCACTCCTGCTTGCGTTGGCGGATAATGCAGCGGGCTCGCTCACGCAGCCGTTTGAAGGCGATAAGGTGGTCGATTGAGGGATGTCGCTTGTGACACTGGAGCACCCGCCGGCGAGCTTTAATCGCTTCAGCGATCTCAGGCGACCACCAAGGCACAGTCCACCGCCGAGGGGACCCAGAAGAACGGGGAATGGCAGATTTGGCGGCAGTAACGATGCCGGTGGTGACCGATTGAACCACTGCATCAATGGCATCGTTAGAGAGAGGCTCAATAGTGGCAGTGGAGGAGAACAAGTCCCAGTCAGCCTGATTCATAGCCCATCTGCTAGGGCGCCCAGAAGACTGATGCTGTGGCAGTGACAGAAAGATCGGAAAGTGGTCACTACCACACAGGTCGTCATGCACTCTCCATTGGACAGACGGTAAGAGGCCAGGGCTACAGATCGAAAGGTCAATGGCGGAGTATGTGCCATGCGCCACACTGAAGTGTGTGAAGGCACCATCATTTAAGATCGAGAGATCGAGCTGAGCCAATAAATGCTCAACGTTGGCACCTCGACCTGTTGCCACTGACCCACCCCACAGATGGTTATAAGCGTTAAAGTCACCCAGTAACAGGAAAGGTGGAGGCAATTGAGCTATCAGAGCAGCCAGGACATGCCATCCGGTGGAAGGCAAAGACTGCAGACGGTAACAGCCTGTGGTGTCCACACCCGAAAAGCGACAGCCTCTGAAGTTGTGTGGAGAGGTACAGACTCGCTGTGAAGAGAGTTCAGGACATAGATGCAGACGCCACCAGACACCCTTTCATAAGCTGCCCAGTTCTTATAATAACCCCGATAGCCACGGAGGGCGGGGGTTCGCATTGCCGGAAACCAAGTTTCCTGCAGAGCAATGCAGAGGAAAGGGTCAAGGCTCATAAGTTGGCGGAGCTCAGCTAGATGGTGGAAGAAACCGCTGCAGTTCCACTGGAGGATGGTGTTGTCCATGGCTGAGAAAGGCTTGACGGGACTGGGAAGGGAAATTACGCCGCTGGGTCACCTGCTGCCTCCGATTTAGCACCTGTGATAGTGCTTTCCATGGCGTCTGATGGACTGGCGAGATCGAGGTCCTCAGCGGATGCCAGAATCTCCACCGCATCCTCAGACGCAGAGCTGGAAGGTTGCGGTGGGATGGCTGCCACCGCGAGTTCCTTGGGCTGAGAGCTCTTCTTGGGTTTCTCACGCCGTTCCTTGGGTCGCACCGGCTGGGAGGGCTTCACCGATTCACTCTCTGGGACGGAGGAGGATCGTGAAGCCCTACGACCAGATGATTGCGGGCACTTACACCATTGTCGGTCGTCAGGCTTCTCGCTGGCGGAAACCTGGGAAGGGAGGGACCCAAGGGACCCCTTGCGAGCGTGAGAAGCCGCAAAAGTTGGACACTTCTCCGGCTTAGAAGTGGGGACTGACGTCCCCGATGGGTGGGATGGTGTTGCTCCTGAGGTAGGTGGCGCAGGAGCAACCGGGTGGGTAGTGCCCCCCCACTGGCGAGGGGGCAGGAGGAGTTTTACTACTCGTTGATCCCGCCACAGTTGGAGAAACATACGGGGCTAGCACAGGTGTTGTAGCAGGAGCGTAGGAAGATGTCATTCTCACAGGATGGAGTCGGTCGTATTTCCTCTTGGCCTCAGTATAGGTTAGTCGGTCCTGGGTCTTGTATTCCATGATTTTACGCTCTTTCTGGAAAATTCGGCAGTCTGGCGAGCAAGGTGAATGGTGCTCCCCGCAGTTGACACGGATGGGAGGTGGGGCACATGGAGTATTGGGATGTGATGGGCATCCGCAATCTCGACATGTGAGGCTGGAAGTGCAGCGAGAAGACATATGGCCGAACTTCCAGCACTTAAAGCACTGCATCGGGGGAGGGATATAGGGCTTAACTTCACATCGGTAGACGATCACCTTGACTTTTTCCGGTAATGTATCCCCTTCGAAAGCCAAGATGAAGGCACTGGTAGCAATCTGATTTTCCTTCGGACCCCGATGAACACGCCGGACGAAATGTACACCTCGGCGCTCTCAATTGCCGCGCAGCTCTTCATCAGACTGCAAAAGAAGATCCCTATGGTAAATAACTCCCTGGACCATATTTAAACTCTTATGGGGTGTGATCATAACGGCAACATCCTCCAACTTGTCACAAGCAAGTAACCGTCGTGACTGGGCAGAGGATGCCGTTTGTATCAGGACTGACCCAGAGCGCATTTTTGACAAGCCCTCCACCTCCCCAAACTTGTCCTCTAAATGCTCGACGAAGAACTGAGGCTCTGTGGAGAGAAAAGACTCCCCATCAACCCTCGTACAAACTAAGAAGCGAGGCGAATAACTGCTACTGCCATCCTGAGACTTACGTTCCTCCCACGGTGTGGCCAGGGAGGGGAACGTTTTCGGATCGTACTTCTGAGCGTTAAACTGAGCCCGAGAACGCTTAGAGACTGCTGGTGGCTGGCCACCAGCGAGAGACGATGTACCACGCTTCACTGCGGGTCATCCACCCTGATGCCACCTACTCCGACCAAGGGCCCTCCCCAAGGGCGCCACCTAGCCACTGCAAGAGCCACCTGGCAGGATGGCCGTTGCCGGGAGTACCGAAACACCAGGAGGATAGGCATCTACTCCTTGGCATACGTGGGGAGTTAATGGCGCAGGCATCAGTAGAGCGATCCCTGTGTTGTCAGGGGGCTACAACCAACAGGGTAGGTACATGGCGGCCCCACCACAACGGACTGGCTACCGTGCTGGATGTTAGGTAACATGTGGTCCATGGTCGCCGTCGGTGCAGAAAGAGGCACTGCACAGTGCAAGGTGTTATCTGCACGCAGAAAAAGAGTCATGCCCAAGAGATGGAGAGCGCACAGGACTGCAGTTCAACAGTGTATAAGCTGGCGAAAGGTCTGATCGCAAGATGGACACAATGCACCAAGTAAGGCGCCCTTCCCCAATCGGCTCACTCTTCGGAAAATTTTGAGAGATGGAGATCAAACCCAACAGGGGACCATCATATAAGGCCGAAAAGTTTGAGACTCCTTTTAGTCGCCTCTTACGACAGGCAGGAATACCGCAGTCCTATTCTAACCCGCAGGGGGATCTGCATCTCTGTGACGCTCACATTCTTCCACTCTTCACCTAACTCCGCGGGGTCCACCTCCATTATACTGGAGCAAGTAACCACGCCCTTACTAAAGTTAAGGGTGTTACACAACTCAGCCTTGACTGGGAAGTCACCTAAGGTCTCACATCCCAGCAGCTTAGATATTTGGTTGGAATTAGCAGTTTCAATTAGAAGTGTTCCATTACAAAGTCATTTGACACTTTTCAGAGACCCAGCAACATCCTTCAATATCTTGTGAATGTAGAAAGGGAATATCACCTCAAAGCTTCCCCTATTTCACTTGATTATAGTGTAAGTGTTACGGCACACTAATGCCCTGTTACTATCACTCTGAGGCTTCTTTTCGGGAGGACACACCAACCGAGCTCTCTTTGAGGAGTGGGTGTAGGTGCTGTCTGACGGTACACCCGTCCCATAAAGAATAGCAGTTTCCTGACACCGTTCCATAGGGATCTCACAAGATGCTAGGGAAAGAACTGTCAACCTAGGCAGAGCGCTGCATGCCTGAGCAAGCCTTATACAACGGGGGGTGGTGGTGGGGGGGGGGGGGGGGGGGGGGGCGGCGCCACGTGCCCATAGGTTGCCCGCTAAAGACCGGTTTAGCTCAATAGCCATTCACCTCCTCAGCAGGTAGCACACCTTGAGGTTGAGGTTTCTTTAAAGAGGTGTGTACCTTAATCGCCGTCCAGGCGGTGGAGCCAAGACCCCTGTTCTCCGAAACACACAACATTCCACCGCAGAGCCGCATGGTGTTTGCTGTAGTAGGACCAGAGCTTAAGGCGACAGAGGACTGATGGTGCTTACCAGTCCCCAGCTCAGGAATCCTGGGGTCACCAAGCCCATACTCAACAAACGAATGCTGAGCCCCTGAGAGGAGTGGGAAAGGTGTGCCCCACCAACCACTCAGGCAGGCAAAAAAGCCCTACCTTACTGTCATGAATATAAACTACCTTCATAGGCAAAACACAACACCAGATCAGCCACTTGGCATCTTCTGCTAGTAGCAGAGGGAGCATGTCAAGAAAATTAAGATGCTGCCTCAAAGGAGTCAAATGAAGGCAGTCTTGCCTCAAAGCAGTCAAATGAGGACAGTCTATGAGTAAGTGGGCCACCATCAGGTGGGCTCCGCATCAGCAGTGAGGGGGATCCCCACTTCGGAGAATGTGGCCATGGGTCAGCCAAGTGTGACTAATGCAGAGTCGATAGAGGATGGTTGATGAAACCACGTCAGCCAGGAATCCAAGACTAGTGCCAGGAAGTGGTGTCTCTCAAGTAGAAGAAGTAATTGATAGGCTCCATAGAGCACTGGGTGTGAGTGGGCAGTATGATGGCGACAGAAGTGCTCGACATGAATTTTGGCGGCTGAAAACCAAAAGCCTTGTGTGGGAGTCCACGACTGCACCTTTTGTACGGCGAATTGTACGCAATGCTCAGCAACGACCGCAATAGAGGAGTAATAATAAAAGCAAAAATCATCAACATACAAGGCAGGTGATACCAAAGGCTCCACAGCTGCTGCTAGACCATTGATGGCCGCCAAAAAGAGGGAGATGCTGAGCACGGAGCCCTGCAGAACTCCGTTTTCTTGGGTAAGGGGGGCACTGAGTAAAGTGCCCACTTTAACCAGGAAGTTCTTGACAAAAATTACAAGTGGGCTCAAATTGTGTAACATAGTATGAATGCGGTGACATAACTTCGTGTCGTGAGCCTTCCACAAACTGAACAAGACAGTTATGAGGTGCTGACGATGCGCATAGGCCACGTGGATGGTGGATTCTAGATGAGCTAAATTATTAGCAGTGGAGTGGCCTTTGCAAAAACTGCTCCGAGGTGCAGCCAAAAGGTCATAAGACTCAACAAGCCAATGCTGCCACTTGCTCACCACACATTCGAGCAACGTACAGAGAAGAACAGTAAGACTGGTTGGGCAATAACTGTCCACCTCAAGTGGGTTCTTACCCGGTTTTAGTACTGAACTACCGCACTTTCTCGCCACCGAGATGGGAACTCGCCCTCATTCCGGATCAGATTAAAGAGAACGGCAATGTGATCCTGACAATCCATTGAGAGATGTTTCAGCATTTGGCTGTGAATGAAGTCTGGCAGATTCGCCTGATCTTTGGCCTTATTTGTGATGGAGAGGTATGTGATCCAATGGTGGAAATGTACCATTCCCATGATTCTTGCTTTCATCAGTTTTATCAGGTAGTAGATGCAGGCACAGAACCATTTAAAGGCATGAGTTGCTCCAGTGAAGGGTGCCATTTATGGCATTGGAGAGTCCGCCTAAATGTCTAATGGTCGCAGCAATCGCTGGGGTCCACCAGGGAACCGTCTTCGAATGAGGGGATCACGAGGAAGAGAGGATGGCTTGGTTGCTAAATGAATATCTGCCGTGGTATGCTGAACAGCAATGTACAGAGTGAAACAGTGACTTCATGTTGAAAAGTTAAGTGAAGTCAGATAGGAGGGCAGCTTTTATACCTAAACGAGTACCAACAGGAGTAGGTTAGAGATATGCAAAAACAAGTTGCAGCACAAGATAATGTAAGTTTACATCAATAATGCTGAATATGACAGGCAGTTTGTCTGCTGAGTCTAACATCATTTTCACTTCGAAGATGAAAACACATGCGGAAGTTCCTATTGAAGAAACCTGAACTGGGGTTCGCAATGCTAGATTTAGCATCTATGCAAAACAATATAACTAGCGATAATACAAAGTTTGTGGTGACGGTTAACAGCTTCGATGCCCGAGCAGTCAAAATGGTGTGCAACGTTATATTGATATCACCCTCACAGCAACAGTACCTCCACATTGTGCTGATACGGATGTACAAAATGTTCAAACAATAAATACAAGAAGTGGTTCAGTTTGAGTGTATCAGCAATAGAAGGCTGTCTGAATTCTGATGACAGCTGAGGAGCATCGTGGAAGAGGAAGCAATGTCAGATGAAACACTCCTGCATGTATGGCAAAAGCAACTATCACTTTCAGTGGAATGGCAGTGGTGATGTGAGGGAAGAAATGCATTAAAAATCTGTGCTTGGTGACAATCTTCATGCTTGGGGTTGTTTGGGGAAGGATACCAGACAGTGAGGTCATCGGTCTCATTGGATTAGTGAAGGAAGTCGGCCGTGCCCTTTCAAAGGAACCATCCCGGCATTTGCCTGGAGTGATTTAGGGAAATCACAGAAAACCTAAAACAGGATGGCCGGACGCGGGATTGAACCGTCATCCTCCCGAATGCGAGTCCAGTGTCTTAACCACCTCGCTTGGTAAGCTTCAGGCTATAGTGGTGCAAGGGAGTACTTCAGCAGTGACACAGCAACACTCGGGAGACTACAGCTATACAGCACGGGCAACAGATGAATATCCACGAGTAGCTCTGACTTGTGAAATACCAGACAGACACAAGTCAGAAGCCACTGTTGTCACTGGTGATGAATAAGTGGACCTGCACAGGGAAAGGTAAAGAAGAGGGGTATCCATCAGCTCAGATGACCCAAGGAGGAGAAAATCATCTGGTGTATTGGTGTCACAAGCATTTTGCTTATCAGGCCACGAGATGCACATCTCCCTGCTTCAAATGCAAGGAAGAGCAGTAATTGACAGTTTCACGGTGCAAAAGCCACCATCAAACTGACGACGGAGAAAAATTATGTGGCGCAGTACTAAAAAGCAACATGCACACAGGCCAGTGAGAGACTTTCCTAAAACAATAAATCCTTTCTCCCATGTTCACACAGACCTTGTTGGCCTGCTCCCACCATCAGAGGAATATCGTTACGTACTTACAGCTACAGATAGGTATACACACTGAGCGGAGGTAACACTAACCAGTGATATGTTGGCACAACTGATAGCACAGCCCTTCCTAAAAATGTGGATATCCCATTTTGGCGTCCGGCTTGTGTCATCATGGAGCAGGGCGGAAATCTGAGTTGAAAATGTGGATTCCAGCACCTCATACGACCAGTTACCATCCTGCAAGTAACGGAATGGCAGAGAATGGCACAGAATGTTGACATCCATGCTTATGTGCCATGAAAACAGCTGGACAGCTATGCTACCACTGGTTTTGCTGGGACTTCGCACAGCCTTTATGCATGACAGAGCATAAACTACAACAACAGAGCACCTGTCGTCAGAGGTGTTTTTTTTTTTTTCAGTAGAATCAAATAAGAACTGTCACCATATAAAAAACAAGGTCTCCAAAATGTGCTGGAAACGAGAAAAAAATTATTACTGGTAGCATAGTGATTTTTTTATTTATATATCACTTTGTATTACCTATAATTTAGTGATTTCTGAAAAGTAAACAGTCCCAAAAGATTAATATGCAAACATGCATTTTTAGAACTAAAATTATTACAAAGAATAAGCATCTGAAACAAACCAAAAAACAAAATATGCTTAAGCAGTTGCAAATCAATGAAACTGTAATGAGAAGATTGTATTCAAATTTCTGTCCAGACATGCTCATTTAACTTTTCTGCCTATATCATTCTGAATGAAAACTGAAACTATACATTTCATAATACTTAACAATAACTAATGTACTGCCACATTATAGTCACCACATTGTTTATGACATCTGTCACAGTTCCTACATCACTCGTCACAGCCGACAACTACGGTAAAACTGAATATCCCTGTTTACCCAAATTAACTATTAATGCAACATGTTCTACAAAGGCAAGGAGAATACTTTTCAAACTGCCAGCGAACCCAGCAGCTTTTCACTCAACACTATGTATTCTCATTACATCAGCTCACTCCATCCAACATTTTTCCACCGAGTCTATTACATCCCGGCTGCGTGTTATTTCTAGCATATTGATTGGCACAATATAACTTGAGACAAATCCTATATCACATGAAGATGATCCTTGGGTGAATAAAGATAAATAATAAATAAAGTGCAATAGTGGAGAGCCTGTAGAACGCCCCCCAACAGTATCTTCAAGGGCGCTTCAGAAAACTTTCCAGGCACAAATTTATTCACTTGAGGAAACAGGTATTAAGTCGCAGGGTGGAACATATGAAAACAGTGGTTGTTAAGAGTTCAAGTAGGACAGTGAAGAGGTACGCTGCTTGGTCAGTTTTCTTAACAGTAAAAAGATGAGTTGGATTTTTTTTTCATGTCCGTATTTGCTTTTTACCAGCTGTCATTAAATGCAGCATACTCATCTTACACAAATAATTCACATAATTAATTCTTAGTGCAAAATACATCATACTTTTTTTTCTGAAATACCAATGCTCCAAATCACTTCATTTGTATTTAACCACCAGATGTTAAATACCAAATTATACATCTCCTTAACACTTTCACCCATGGTTGAAGTTTTAGGACCTAGTTGAGATGGATAATCTTCAAGACAGGCACAAAATGATTCTGTATCCACCAATTTCATAACAGTTGAAAATGAAACTGCAAACTCATAAACCTTCATCAAAATCATCAGGGTAATACACTATTAAGAACCATAAATTTTATGCCTGTGGTTTATTTGGTTTGTTGACTTATACAAAACAATACTACAGATCAATTCCACACTTGATATATACTAATGTGCAACATATACCAATGAAGATAAAAAACGGAAACTATTCAACTGTGTACCATACAGCAACAGAGTAATATCTACTATCTTAGGCAAAATGCAGATAACATGTATTTGCCGACAATCCAAATCCAAAAGAGGCTTGTCGCATCTAGAAATTTTAGATGTGCAAAAGATGGTTTGCAAATACAAAAAAGCCAAATGGATACCTCATTTTTAACACATTAAGTCAGTGATTATTCGAGAAAAACTGTTACACACCTGAAATATCTTTGCCCTTTGCAAATATCTCCATACAGAAAATCATCAATCAAATGAAACTCAGGGCCTCAAGTAGTGCTAAAAATGATATTGTGATTACAAAACTGTTATCCACATCTTATAAACTGTGTTGGTTGTGGCCAGTATGCCTGCAGCTGCATATGGCTGATTTTATTTTAAAGTTTAAGTAGACTAACTAAGTTGTAGGCCTACTTATTTCCAACGGGGCATTTTTGATGGATTTTTATTGTAAAAACTGCAATGTCATAAATAAAACACAAGCTCAATAACAGTACAAATACAAACTGGAATAGTAATATAAATAATAATAAAGAATTTAACAGGAATCTAATAATCTCAAACATCATGGGGACACACACCAAACGAAGTAACACACACACACATTTACGTTATGATTCGTTCCATATCATTACGACATGTATTCATCATCTAAGGAACAAGTATTAATGTAATTCCACTCGTACTTTGGTCAAACATTCCGACTGTGATGTGAAATGTCATTAAGTTCGAACGCAGAAACTATGGTTTTTTCATATCTCATCCACGCTCGTACGTGGCGAACTTGATATACAGACAGTTTCCTGCACCACTGCTGTCACTGAGAGCAACACACAAGAAAAACCTTCGGTAATAATGCAAACAGTCTCTGCAAAACTCAACAAAATTTCCCCAAACGGTATATGTTCAGTTCTTAATCGCACATATTCTGTCTTGCTAACAATTCTGCATCGAGTCTTTTTTCCAGAGCACAAGATACCAAATTGAGAAGAATGGACCTACGCCAAGCGCCACTAATTTCTAACGATTTATCAGTTTTGTGTTCTGTAGCAGTAAACAAATACGAAAGCCAACAGGGCCGAGGATTCTATTGTATACATCAGTGTAAACCTTGGGTGCCTAGATCGCCACACGTGAAATATTTGGTAAAACAACGAGAAAGCAAACGGTCCAGATACGCAACTGAATTATCATTAAATAGGTGTAACCAAATCAAAATTGTAATGCACCAGATTTTTTTGTCACCAGATGAAATACTATCAACAAAGCAGACAACAATAAATCATGCCGTATTTTAGCCTTGATCTCACATTTCAAAGGAAAGCAAAACTTAAGTGTGTACTTAATGAAAACAAACTGAAACTTACCGTTTAAATCTTTTGTTAGTTGGGATCTAGTTGACATTTTACGATAAAATCGATCACCATATGAACACTCGCAATTTTATATCCTATTAATAAAAATATACTATTTCTTAAGACACTAAGAACTACAACACTCTCGCTTTGGCACTGAGCTTCCAACCACTTGCTCGAAAACTTCAGCCATTATTAGAGCTAGTCACAGATTCAAGACACGGCACGTCAAAGATACAGGTAGATGCGGGAGCATGGGAAGCACGGCCGCCTATAAGGTAGCCATGGCTGGAGCTTGACAGTAGTTATAAGGATCGTAGCCTTCTCGAGATTGTACCTCTGTTTGGTGCAACAGTGATTAGATACCTGATATTGAATATCTATATTTACTTAACTTTTTAAAAAAGCTATGGCGTGTGCTGTGCTACAGAAGTTTGCCGGAGCACAAAAAGTGTTAACGTTTCAAGGTGAGCGAGCATCGATATGTTACGCTAACATTAACTCTTTCTATCAAAACACAACAAAAATGAAAGAAGCGTGTTGGTGATACAATTTGACGGTATATAATGCATGCATCAACGTATTAATCATGACTTAAGAAGCTGATAATCTTATGTGGCTTTACAGTAAAAATATACCATTAAGTCGACTCATTTTCCTCTCCGGAGTCGGCTTCCCTGTTAAGGAAGCGGACAAAATTTAAAGCATTGGTTAAACATTGAATTGTTTAGACGGTAGATTTTTTATTGTTATTTAATTGTGTCAGTATTCTGACGAATACGAGACAGGAGTATTTTCATTGCGTCAGTGACTGATTGTTCCAGTGAAATACAAATATAGTTTAAGAATTTCCATCACTGACACCGATAGTGATTCCTGTACAAAGCCTGAAGGCAGCATCGTATTAAATCGATCTTCTGAGTTGAATTATTACTTTATTGACTCTACTTTCCGTTTAGTCTACCTGTTCCAATCAGAAACTAAATAGCCAGACTATAAACTTCAGCCTTTTTAAGTAGGTTTTTTTAAATGACTGTTAGTGAAATGCTAATGGTGCTGTTTTGTACTCTGTTTTCTGTGATCATTGTTAAATCTAAAAGAAAGTTTCCCGGGTGTTGTAATATACGTTGTAGTTTTCCTTATAATCTGTGGACATGTTTGCTATTCCTAGAATATTGTCAAGAATAAGGTGCTATTTCTTAGTTATTTTATTTAATGATTATAAGTCACATTGTTCAGTATATTTTGTACTTACCAATAGCTCTGCTAGGTTCTGGTAGACCTACTGTAGTATATTGAGTAACTTATAAGGCCGAGACAACCCATCTTCAGACATCAAAACGGCAACAGCTCTTTTTATTTTTAAACTAATGAAACTTGTTCTGCCAATTTATTATGGATGTTTGCAAATACAACAAAATTACTCGTACAGAATGCTAAAAATGGAAATAGTTGGTTGCATGAATTATACTTTGTCTCATTTCAGTTTTACATGCCCTAACTATACTTTTATTCTTTCCTGTAACCTGCAGTGGTGCAAAGTCATATATCTGTAGTCTTTAAATCATCATCATTCGAAGCCGATGTTTTTACAAGAAGATATATCCTGTAAGCAAGCTCCACCACCTTCAGCATCAGAAGATGTGTCCAGTACAACTTTCTCTCTCTCTCTCTCTCTCTCTCTCTCTCTCTCTCTCTCTCTCTCTCTCCCTCTCTCCCTCTCTCTCTCCCCTTTTTTCCCAGCCTTGAGTTCAGTTGTTATCACTTCCCCCACCCCCACCCCTAAGATAACATCTTTATGAAACTCAGTTTTAAGGTTTTAATTGTAATATTGATAATTTTCCCCTCTTTATTCCCCTAGTTTCACTTCTTGCTGCTATGTTCAAAAAAAGGGGCAGACATATTATTCTTTCCTTTTGTCAGTTTTTGTTCTGCTGAGCAGTTCATTTAAACATGCTCAGAACCAGTTACAGTGTCCATGTTGTTATTTAGTGTCCTGTGAAACCGCTTGAACAAATAGCAATTGCAATGTTTTCTTACTCATGGCTAGCCAAATTTGGGCTTAATATAAAGTTACCCAATCTAAAAGAAATCGGCTTACTTTTCACATACTGGGTGGGGCAAATGAAAGTGGCCCGGAGAACAGAGTTCCAGGGTACAAAGAAACACAGGAGAGGAAAGGAAATGCAGTACTAACATGACTGTGGTAGATGTTGATAGTGACCACCATTCACCTCTTAGCACTTTTTGGACCCTGTTCAGCAAGTTGCTGAAGGCGGATCAAAGCTGGACTGCTGGAATTTATGTGCTCCTGGAGTTCTTAAAGACTGTGACGGTTGTTGCACTGCGTGTTAGACTTGAGGGCTCCCCACACGAAGTAATCGCACACTTACAGATCAGGTGACCTTTATGGTCTCCTAGGGCAACCAGACTGACCTCTGCCAACAACTCTGTCAAATGTGAAGATTATGTAAATGTGGTCCAAGGTTTTGTATTAGCAGTTGCTTCATCCTATATGAAGAAACTGTAGGTCTTTCCCTCCTCAGTTAATGCTGCCACAAATGTTTAAAAATGTTGGAAATGTAACATGCTAAAGTCAGTGTCTGATGAAGAAAGATGGAATCAGTAATGAGGTGTGCAGACACAGCACACCAGACCTCAACCTTCTGATCATGCGGTTGTGTTTTGTGGAAGTTATGTGAATTCTCTGCTGCCCAGAACCTGTGATTCTGTGAATTGACATAAACACTCAGGGAAACCAGGCTTCATCAGACATAAAGAACAGATCTGTTCACTCACAAAACTGGAGGTGGTGAGGAGTATCTACTGGTTTTAATCTGTGAACTCAGTAGGGATGCATATGCAGGTCCCAGGTGGAGTATTTGCCTTCATGATCAACATGATCAGTTGGTGTCTTGCAGCAGGCATCGATTTAGTTTGATAAGACTCTCGAACATTTTCTGCTGAATTGCACTCATATTTTCTGGTGTGCGGGCATGTTTTAGAATGTTTTTTTTCCAAACCAGATCCTACCTCTCACCATTTTTGGACTGAGCATTGCGTGGCACTCTTCGCTGGCCTAAACTCCACAACCTACACCTGCTGCTCCACTTGAGTACCATTGTCCCCTTTGCACTGCTCCACCTGCACCGACATGGCACACATGGCTGGCATTTATGTGGTGTGCACATCATGGAATGTGATAATATGCATACATTCCCATACAATCATATCCACTCATCCAGGCCACTTTTATTTACCCCACCCTTTATTATTGCATGTGGTAATATATTATTGCAGAAACAATACACCAAGATGGGCTGGTGATATATTTCAGCATTGTTGAAATTTACCCTCAATGGTTCTTTAAAACTTGCTCCACATGCATCCATTCATGTTAAAACACTATTACTTCTTTTTGAAAAGGGGCTTAAAGTGGTTTGTAGTACATTTAGATGCAATATCTTCTAATTAATTTGGTGATAAGTCTCATGTACCTCAATTAATATTAACAAAAATGCTCCATTGGAAACAATACTGAGGGTTTACTTAGCACACATGAAATGGTATTTATTGAATAGCAAATATATTACAGATAATAATGCACTGTCTTCTAGATATTGATTTTGTACCTGTTCGTCATTTAAACAGATGTTCTGGTGATGAGAAATTCAAGCTGTTGAGATATACCAAATCCTTGACATATTTAGTGATTACAGAGAAAAATTACTACAGTTACAGTGGTCTAGATGTTTAAAAATCTTGAACTGATTATTCATAATTCCTGACTTATTCAGATGTTACAAAACTAGATGAAGTGGTAATTGAGGTAAGATTCTTCATAAAGGAACGGTGTCTTTGATTTCCAGGATAAATCAAATGCAAAAATTTGACCATTAGAAGGGACCCATTGTAGCAAACAGGAAGAAAGTGACCTATATATTTTTGCAGTCGTGCATGATTTGTTATGTAAAGTGTCAATAAGCAGACTACACATAAATGATGAGCAACAAATATTTCTTAGAACAGTTGGATGCCCAGCTAGCCATGGGCAGTGCAGTTGATTTTAATTTTTCGGTCATGTGACACTCTCAATTGATCAGTCTGCAAGCTGCAAACAAGTACCTGCTTTGTATGCAGATTTGAGCATTTAAATGAGTTAACTTTATTCAGAGGAGATACATCTGCTGATATGCAAAACAGTTTGCACAAGCCATTAGAATTCTGTTATTATGTCAAAGGTCAATTAATTTTTGAAATATAATTTTGTTTGGCATTTTATGAGTTACTTTATTCAGATTTCTAATGTTGCCAATAACTGCTATTAAATTGGGAGCCATTACAGATGATTGACATACTCTCCTCTGACACTTTCTGCCCCAGTTCTTGGTTTCTGATGTAATACAAGCTCAATACAGTAATTAAAAAACACTAGTTATTTTCTTACATGTTTGGTTCATTTCATATCGCACTGAGTGTCCCCATGCCCCTTTACCCTGTCATTACTTCAGTATTTTATTTGTAAATAAGGAATTAGAGTATTCCGCCATCCTGAATTGCGTTTTCCAAAAATATTCTAAAGTGAATGCTGGACTCTTCTAACAATAAGCCATCACTTTCTCTGCACACATGGCTTTTGCTTTCTGGAACAAGGGCATGGAAATGCTATTGCTGGAGGAAAAATTTCAGCCTTTCAGAAGAATAAGCTGGGTTGGAAACATTTGTGTTTTAACAAATGTTGTATGTGCTGACACATGATTCTCTGTAACATCCAGGCAAGAAGTTACATTAGTTCTATGACGAGGGGGGAGGGTTGAGGACCACTGGTTTCCAGTTTGACAGAAGTGGTCCTTCATATGACAAGATTGCTACTTACCATATAAAAGTTGAATTGATGATAAATATAACGAAAAGACTATTGTACGATTAAACTTTCAACCAGAAGGCCTCCTGATCTCTGTTTCTGGCTGCTGTGGCCAGACTTGAAACTGAAACAGCACCTTATGGAACAAGCAATATGATGTGGATTGTGGAGGTGAGGGGAAGGCTGGGGCGGAGAGGAGAAACAATAGCAGGGCTGGACGAAGGTGTAGCACTACTTGTGGGAGTGTGGAGGGACAAGAAGGGGACTGCTAGGTGCAGTCCAGGACATTGGTTTGAGAGGGGGGGGGGGGGGGGGGGGAGGCCAGGGGCCTTACAAGAACGTAGGCTATGTTACAAGGAGAGTTCCAACCTACATAGTTCAGAAAAGGTGATGTTACTAGGAAAGATCCAGATGGGCAACATGTTCAACAACTGGGTGGTCCAGCTGTCTCTTGGTCACAGTTGCTTGGTGACTGTTCGCATGAACAGACAGGTTGTTAATTGTCATGTCCATGTAGAAAGCAGTACAGTGCATAGATCCCATGATAGCCGATATCCAGCACAGTAGCCAGTCCGTTGTGGTGGGGCCGCCTTGTACCCTGTTGGTTGTATACCCCTGATCACACAGGGATCACCATGCTGATGCCTGCACCGTTAACTCCCCACGTGTGCCAAGGGGTAGATTCTCGTCCCCCTGGGGCACTGGGACTACTGGCAATTGCCACCCTGCCAGGTGGCCTTTGCTGAGGCTGGGTGGGGCCCCTGGTCGAAATGGGTGGCATCAGGGCGGATGACACGCAATGAAGCGTAATCGATCATCTCTTGCTGGTGGTGAAACACCAGCAGGCTCTAAGCGTTCACGAGCTCAATTCAACGCACAGAAGTATGACACCAAATAGTTCCCCTCCCTGGCCACACCATGGGAGGAATGTCAGGCTAAGGATGGCAGTGGGGAATTTTTCACGACGGTGAAGCCTCAGTTTTTTGTTGAGCATTTAGAGGACAATTTTGGGGAAGTGAATGGATTGTCCAAAATAAAATCTAGGTCAGTCTTCATCAAAACGACATCCTCTGCCCAGTCACGGACATTACTCACTTACGACAAGCTGGGGTATGTTTCTGTTTCCATCATGCCCCATGAGAGCTTAAATATGGTCCAGGGTATCGCATTTCACAGGGGCCTTCTTTTGCAGCCTAACAATGAGCTGCACAGTAATTTAGAACTGCGAGGTGTTCATTTTTTGTCTAGCGTGTCCACTGGGGTCCAAGTGGTATTCAGGTTGCCACCGGTGCCTTCATCATAGCCTTTGAGGGTGATACATTGGCCAAGAAGGTCAAGGTGATGGTCTACCTGTGTGATGAATTAAGTGCTGGAAGTTAGGCCATATGTCTTCCCGCTGTACTTCTAGCATCACATGTCGAGATGGGGGCACCTATCACATCCCAATACTCCCTGTGCCCGCCTCCCATGTGTGTCAGCTGCGGAGAGCACCATTCACTTTGCTCACCAAACTGCAGGTATCTCCAGAAAGAAAGAATAATCATCGAGTACAAGAACCTGGACCAACTCACCTACACTGAGGCTAAGAGAAAATTTGAACACCTGCATCGCGTGTATGTGACATCATCTTACGCCTCTGCTACAACAGTTCTGGCGCCATCAGCTCCGCCAACCCCAGTCACCTCTGAGCCCTCCAGGAAACCAGGTTCCTGACAATGTGGACCCCTGCCCTCCGCAGCTGTAAGGGATATTACAGTATCCGTAGTGACTGTAATCGAGTGTCAAGCAGAGTTTGCGTTTATGTCCTAAACTCAGTTTTAATGCTCATAACAGCATGTGATTTGGCACCGAACCTACTGGCCGAGGCAGAGATGTCGACACTTTGTCTCAGTTCGACCTCTGCCTCTTAAATACTGGGGCCGCCACATAGTTCAGTGTGGCTCATGGCAATTACTTGACCATTGATTTATCAATTTGCAAACCAGGACTTCTCCCATCCATCCACTGAAAGGCACATGATGACCTGTGTGGTAGTGACCACTTTCCCATGTTCCTGTCACTGCTCCAGTGTCAGGCCCACGGATGCCTGCACAAATGGGCTTTAAACAAGGCAGACTGGGAAACTTTCACCTCTGCTATCACCATTGGATCTCCCCCACACGGTAACATTGATGTCATGGTTGAGCAGGTGACTACCCCAATTGTTTCTGCGGCAGAAAATGTGATCCCTCAGTCTGTAGGGTGCCCCCCTTGTAAGGCAATCCCTTCATGATCGCCGGAAGTGCCTGAAGCAATTAAGGAGTGTCGGCAAGCTCTACAGAGGTATAAGCAGCACCCTTTCCTGGAGCACCTCATAGCCTCTAAATGGCTCCGTGCCCGCATTCGCCAACGTATCAAACGACGGAAGCAGCAGTGATGGGAGAGATACATCTCGACCATTGGGTGCCATACGTCACCTTCCCAAGTCTGGGCAAAGATCAAGCATGTTTTCGGGTACCAAACCCCAACAGATGTTCCCAGTGTTACCATAAATGGCATGTTATCTACTGACGCAAACGCCATTGCCAAGCACTTTGCTCAAGCCTCTGCATCGGAGAATTACTCCCGAGCCTTTCACACTCTGAAACAGTGGCTGGAAGCAAAAGTCCTCTCATTCACTACATGCCATAGTGAATCCTATAACGCCCCATTTACAGAGTGGGAGCTCCTCAGTGCTCTTGCACATTGCCCCAACACAGCTCCTGGATCTGATTGGATCCACAGCCAGATGATTGAACATCTTTTATCTGACTACAAGCAACATCTTCTCGTCATTTTCAACTGGATATTCTGCGATGGCATCTTTCCATCACAATGGCGGGAGAGCACCATCATTCCGGTGCTCAAACCCGGTAAAAACCCACTTGATGTGGATAGCTTTCAGCCCATCAGCGTCACCAACGTTGTTTGTAAGCTGCTGGAATGTATGGTGTGTCAGCAGTTGGGTTGGGTCCTGCAGTCATTTTGCCTGCTGGGTCTATGTCAGGACAGCTTCCACCAGGGTCGCTCTACCACTGATAATCTTGTACCCCTCAAGTCTGCCATCCGAACAGCCTTTACCAGACGCCAACACCTGGTGGTCATCTTTTTTGACTTAGGTAAAGCATATGACACGACCTGGCGACATCACATCCTTGACGCATTATTTGAGTGGGGTCTCCGGGGAACACTCCCAATTTTTATCCAAAACTTCCTGTCGCTCCGTACTTTTCGTGTCCAAGTTCCCATAGTTCCATCCATATCCAGGAGAATGGAGTCCTGCAGGGCTCTGTATTGAACATGTCTCTATTTTTAGTGGCCATTAATGGTCTAACCGCAGCTGTCGGGGCCCTTTTTGTCACTTTCTCTGTATGCAGATGACTTTGGCATTTCGTACTGCTGCTCCAATACTGGTGTCCTTGTCTCCTACCTCCCAAACTTTACAGAAGCTCTCCTGCGAACCTAGCAGGCTTGGAAGGGAGGAGACGAGGTACTGGCAGTAGTAAAGCTTTGAGGACGGGCCGTGAGTCGTGCTTGGGTAGCTCTGATGGTAGAATACTTGCCCACGAAAGGCAAAGGCCCCGAGTCCGAGTCTCGGTCCAGCACACAATTTTAATCTGCCAGGAAGTTTCATATGAGCGCACACTCTGCTGCAGAGTGAAAATCTCATTCAGGAATATATATGTTGAGGGGCCAGTGTGAAAATACCCACACAGGCATGTCCTATCCTATCAAATGCAAAAGCAGTCATGTGATCGAGAAGCTGAGCTGTGACCACAGTGCTGCGTTCTCAATGGGCACGATAACTAATGAACCTCCCAACTGCACCTAGCCACCCTACCTTTCCTCACCACATCCTTCCTCACTACCATAAGCAGCACTACAGCTTCTTCTAGCCCCAACCTGCTGTCCCTCCCCTCTCCAACCCAGCCTCATCCTTACCCATACCAGATTGCTTCTCCCATGAGACTTTTAGTTGTGCCTGTGTGCAACCCAATGTCTCATATATATATGTGGTGAGTAGCAATCTACAGTGTTTTAGGTGACCTCCAGAGTTAGAGCTGTCGTACATGAACCCTGCTGTGAGGCTTGCATGGCTCAACAATACAAGCAACAGTACTGCAGGTGTAACCAGATCTTGGAGAGGCCAGACTAATACATGACCATCATCATGTCCTCCTTGCAGTGTTCAGCGACAGGGACTCCGTCAGTCGTTTAGTACGTATGATGACAGGCTCGGATGTGGCTTGCAAAACCAAGCTTTGCTTTGAAGATCTGATAGCATGAAGTGCAATACAGTTGCCCAGTGGAGTTATACGTATAGATGTAATTAGGCTTGGGCTTAGATTTGCGGAGCTTCCGTTTGTCATCTTGGTTCTTTAGGCGAATATGCTCAAATTGTTTCACACTCTCGTGTACAGTTGAGCACCACTCTTTTCGGTGCAATTCAAGCTCCTCCCAACATTTGCTCAGAATGCAACAGGCTGTGGTGTGGTGTTTAACGGTGTTTGTTTTATATCACTGGTGTTGGCCATCTTGCCGCCGCTTCCCACATGAGAGATGTAAGTAGAACACCGCTTTAGGAAGTCTTCTGTTGTCCATGTGTATGATTTGTATGATATGTGCACTTCATGTCAGTTGGTGTTTCATTAAGAGAGCTTCAATGCCAGGCAGTTTCACGCAACGCAAAATCTCCGTGTTTGGAACACGGTCTTCCCATTTCATGTTGAGAATTGATATCAGACAGTGAGGATGAAAGGTGTCTAGCCTCCTAATGTCAATTTTAATACACCACCAGGTTTCAAATACATAGAGTAAAGTTGGTAACATTATCGCTTTGTTGACCACAATTTTAGTTTGTAGTCTAAGATAATGTGATTTCCATACTCGGTGATTCAGTTTGCCGAAAACTGAGGCTTCATTGGCTATCTGAGCTGCAACTTTTGTTGTCAACCTATTGTCGCTTCTGATTTGGCTACCTAGATATATAAAGTGAGACACGTTTTCCAAATGTATGTTGTCCAACTTAATACTGCAGATGTCTATATTGGAACCTGTAAGTGGTTGTTGAACGACTTGCGTCTTGGTGATGCTTATTACTAAACTAAATCTTCTGCGGGGGTCATTTAGCAGGTTCATGTATGTTTGGAGAGATTAAGGAGAATTAGCCATCACACATATGTCATCTATGTAAAGAATTTCTAAATAAAATAGAAAGAAACTTCCACATGGCAAATCTCTCTCTCTCTCTCTCTCTCTCTCTCTCTCTCTCTCTCTGCGCGTGCGTGTGCGAGCGAGCGTACATCTGTCCTTTTTCCCCCTAAGGTAAGTCTTTCTGCTCCCCGGATTGGAATGACCTCTTACCGTCTCCCTTAAAACCCTCATCCTTTCGTCTTTCCCTCTCCTTCCCTCTTTCCTGAAGAAGCAACCGTCAGTTGTGAAAGCTAGAAATTCTGTGTGTGTGTGTTTGTGTGTTTTATTTATTGTGCCTGTCTACCGGCGCTTTCCCGCTTGGTAAGTCTTGGAATCTTTGTTTTTAAAGAATTTCTAAGATATATATTTTATTTATGCGACTCTTTGTTCTGGGGTGAGAGGTGTTAGAGACACTTTTGTCTGTTCTCGAGTCAAGACCCATTTGACCACTGCAGGCTTTGGTCGCGTCTCTCATAACAGCTGTGAAATAAAGTGAGAAGAGTGTGGGAGCCAGTAGACAGCCTTGTTTTACACCGCATGTGATGGGAAACTGGTCTGAAAGCTCATTTTCATGGCGGGTTTTGCCATCATGTTGTCATGAAACTGTCTAATCAAGTTAATAATTTTGTCAAGGCAGCTGGTTTTCTTAAGTATAATCCAAAGAGCTTCCCATGGGACTTTGTCAGATGCTTTTTCCAGGGCTACAAAGCACATGAAAAGAGGCTGATGTTGCTCTAAGATTTTCTCTTGCATTTATTTGACAAAAAATATGGCATCCATTGTGCCTCCGTTCAGGCGAAAGCCGCACTTGGTCTCTAGTAGCACTTTATCTGCAAGGTGCGTTAGGCGGTTGTTGAGTATGTGAGCCAGGACTTTCCCTGCTGCTGAGAGGAGAGAGATTCCCCTGTGAGAACTGCAGTCAGAAATTTCACATTTGCCTTCGTAAATCTTGCAAATGCAGGCATCTTTCCAATCTTGTGGAATTATTTCGCACTCTCAAATCTTTGAAATTAGAACAAACAGTGGGTTCGTAATGTTTGGTCCATCATATTTATAAAGTGCTGATGGTAAGTTGTCTAATCCTGCTGATTTGTTATTTTTCAGCTTAGCCAATGCTGAAATGAATTCACTGAATGAAGTGGCATCAGCAAGTTGTTCGGCGACTGGCAGGCCTTCAAGTGATTCTATGTATGGAATATCAGTCGTCTGATGTTTGGGGTTAAGAACGGCATCAAAATGTTCTGCCCATCAAGCAAGGATATCACTCTTCTGTCATAAACTGGTGCTATCTTCCTTGATTTTGGACCAAAGATAGTTTTCAGGCACTCGAAGAATCTGCCTGTCTGGTTTGTGTCAGCGTGTGATTGCATTTCATTGGCTTTATTCAGCCACCATTGGTCTTTGAGGGCACGCACCTTCACTTCCAGGTTTTAATGTGCTACTTAACACTTGTCAAGATCAGGACTGCAAAGAGATGCTCTGAAATCATTAACAAGCTTTTTGATCTCTGCATCTGAGTCTTCAAACCAATCTTGGTTTTTTTCCCTGAGGTTTTTCCAAGACTTCTATGGCACATCTGTGCAGTTGAGTAGCTTATACATTTCAGTGCTCATTTACAGAGGCTGACTTAGATATCAAAAGCCCATTAGAACCGAATGCATTGTCCAGTTTTGCTCTCATAGTCTAATTGTGGACCAAGGTTTTGATTTTGAAGGATAAGTTTGATTGTATTTTGTGTGGCACTCGGCATGGTGCTTTCTAAGTTATGTTTAATTTGGACCTCACAAGTCGATGGTTTGTCCAACCCTGAGCGCCTCTCGTAGCACGTGTGATCAGTACTTCACCAAGATCTTTTTTCCATGTGATCACATTATCTAGAAGGTGCCAGTGCTTAGATCTTGAGTGCATCCATGTCATTTTATATTTATCGGGCATCTGAAAATATGTACTTGTCAAACAGAGTTCAAATTCAGCACATAAAGTTAAAAGATCAAGACCATTTGAGTTGCATTTTCCAACTCCATGGCAACCAGTGACTCCTTACAAGCATTGAAATCACTGCCAACCCGAGCATTGAAATCTCCTAGCAACAGGACTTTATCCGCAGAAGGAATGCTCTGAAGTATGTACCGGAGATCTTGGTAGAACTTGTACTTCTCTTCATTGGGAGAGGGCAGTGTAGGTATGTAGACACTAACCAGATGAATGTATTTCTTAGATGTTAGTTTTAGTCTGAGTGTTTTGATTCTGTCGCTGATGCCTTTTGGAAGTTCCATCAATGAACACTCCAGTTCATTGCTTATGGCAAAGCCTACGCCACTTTCTGCCCTTTCGGTAGGTGGTTTCCACTCCGGTAGTAGGTGTAACCTCCGAGCTGTTCACACAGCTCTCCGGAGTCACTAAGATGTGTTTTGCTTAGGGCGGCAATGCTGATGTTATATCTAGCCATCTCTCTAGCAATAACTGCTGTCTTTCTCTCTGGACATTGATTATGGTCATTATCCAGTAAAGTACACACGTTCCATGTACCAGTCATAAAGTGTTTAATGTAAGTATTTCCTTTATTATTTTTTCGAGCGCAGATTTTGGTGAACAAGTGACCGCAGTTTGCCACTTGCACTGAGTTGAGATGGGCTATGTGGCCACCTTTTCTAGGCCCCTCCCTGGATTAGGGGAAGCAGAGCAATCCTAAATAGGGCTGCTTTGTCATCTGAAGAGTTGCCGAACCAGTCTTCCCGTGCCTGTCGACCGCCTAATATGCAGAGCACCAACTAAGGTTCGGGCACACCAAACTCTTGCCTCACTGTCAGTACTCCATTGCCGCAGGGCTTTTTTAAAAAAACTCATAGCCCATGAAACTTTGCCGGAGTCATCTGTGTGTGAATATATTTAAGTGGACAAGCAGTTGCACAGGAGCAGATCTACTCTCTCATCCTCACCCTCGGTTGACAGTGGATCGCAAGGCCAATATGACTGCCGAGAGGCAGAGGGTGCAGTGAATGACGGCTAGGGCAGCATGAGGATAGGAAAATTGGGATAGATATATATGATAGTATAATAGTCACAGCACCCTTCACAGTTGTTGCAGGAGCAACAGTTCAGATGAATGATCCAGCCCAGTGACATAAACTGACAGTCACATTATATTAGGACCGTGACTGATAACAAGTGGAACTGCATCTGATTTAGTCATTCATTCATTCATTCTGTAAATGCCATCGGCTTAGGAGAACCATCGGGGATGTGGAATGAGACAAGTTGTACACTCAAAGGCTGGAGAACCCACTGCTAGCTACTTCTGTGAAGTATACTAACACCAAATTATGACTGCCACTAGTCTACTCAAACTGGTAGCTGTGGTAATTACTTGTAGATTGCTACATATCTGTCTCTTAGCAGAAATACAGCTACTTCGAAAAACTCCACTTCTCCCCCTCCTGCTGTGCTATTCAACTGCTTTTATTCTCTAAGGCTTCAAACAAAATATTTATGTAAGTTTCCATTGGCCACTGTTAGCTGTCCATATACTGGAAAATCGGGTTTCATTTAATACAAATAGGAGTAATGCTGAATTTATGTTATCAAGTAAAAGCATTCTGAAAAATTGTAGGAGATGTGCCTAACAAGATATTCTTTTCTTTTGTTTTCAAATATTTGGAACTGTTCAGTTTCCTCCCTGATGTCTACTGATATCCTTTTAGAGACTTTTGCACCAGAATGTAAAACTTGATTCTGAATCAGAGAAGGGTCTTGAAAATTATTTCTGCTACTAGTATTTTGGCTGCAAACTGTGAAGTTTATCCCAAATTTGCTCTTAGTGTTAACCACAAATACGAGGGTAATCCCAAAAGTAAGGCATTCTTTTTTTTATGTATATAAGTACATAGACCTGTCTATTTCCACAATGGTTTACATCAGTTTACAGCTTGAACATTTAGCTATTTTGTGACATAATCACCATTTCTGCCAGTGCATTTTTGTAGATACTGTGGTAGTTTTTGCATGCCCATGTCATACCAGCTCGCCGCCATGCTGTTCAGAAAGTCACTGAATATGTTCCTGGGAGTGATTTTTCATCAGGACTACTCATGCAAACGTACGAGGAACTCGATGCTAATCAGAAGCAACGTGGCATTTGCTAATTTCAACATGTGGAGAAGAGTCATAAAGTCAACTGCTCCAATACCATTGCCTTTATTCTGGCCTTTGAGGGAGAAACATTCCCAGAGAAGGTCAAAGTTGTGTGTTATGGACGTGACGTGAAGCTGTACGTCCTACAATGCGTGAGGTGTTTTGGGGCTTGTGTTTTGGGCATGTCTTGCCACTGCATGGCGGATGCTCTGTATGGTGACTATGGACACCCACTACGTGAAGAAAGCCCTTCTGTTCCACCACCTGTGTACGTAAATTGTTGTGACCACCACGCTCCACATTCACCAGATTGCCCAGCCTACAAACAAGAAAAGAAGATCCAATCATACAAGTCTCTGGATCGCTTATGCTGCGGCTTGCCGCTCCATCCAGTGCCACTTACCTCAACTCTCCCCTCTGTCACATCATCTGCTCCACCCCGTAATTTCTTACCCCAGCCCCGTGAAACAAAGACAGCATTACTCCTGTGACATATCCCAGGAGTTAGGGAGAGAGAAGCCAGCATTCTACCCAATCCCAGCCCTGGACATTGGTCACTGTGCCATCATATGCTCAAAAATCCTGAGCGATGCACATCATGACGTCAGCACCCTGGATGAGATGATGGAGAACTCCTGCACCTGGAAGCCCAGCTTCAGGAGGTCGTTCACAGACTGGGGACGCTGTTCCCCTCCATTTCAAGGTGACCGACAAATAAGTGACGACTAATAAGTAACACGAATAAGTGTATGCCGGGACACAGGTCAAAAACGGCACGCCTGATGGATGGCATGTTGTACTTTGCCACCTTCTGCTGGCGGCACCAGTTGAACTGAAGGTGTTTGCCAATTATGAGGGCCTGGCCATCTTCAACCACAACAAAGTCAGGCTTGCGGAGTCCTTCCGTTGTTCGAAGGTGGGGTTCCACCGAGATGTCAAATCCCCTTTGCATGAATCCACAGGCGAGGTACTTCTCAACAGCGTCATGACATTTCACACTTGATCCGTGCGTTTGTCCACAAGCCTGGATGACGTGGTTGACAGTCTTGACGGCTCTGCAGCCTGTGCAGCATCGGTTATCAGCCTCGCACCTATTACTGTGTCATGCCTTGGAGGGCAAGGTATTAATGCGGGTGCAGATAGCATTGATGAAGTTGTGCCCAGAGAAGAGATGACTGGTATCGGTGACCCACTGGTGCTGCCACCGGATGGTGGCAGACTCGGAGAGGGCCACACCATCGAAGGCAACATGTAGGCGGGCTGCCCACATGTCTCCGACCTACTCCGACATCAGGAGGAGATGGCTTTCCCACGTCAAGAGTCGCTCGATCTCCATGGCCTCATGCTGTACCTCGCGCAGGCCTGTGTCGTCCGCGGCCCCATTTTCTGCAGCATCAGGAGTCGGGCCTGCCATAGGGTAGGGCCTATCCATCAGGCTGATGGAATGCTGAGCCCCCTATGGGCTACAGGAGAGTGGAAGTAGCCCAAGGGGGTGTCCGCCGGGAGGCGGAACCGTCTCCTGATGGCTGCTCGCACCACAGTGTCCGTGGCATTCATGGCACCAATCTGGGTGCGACTGAGGGCCAGCCCATGATGCGGGCCCAGTAACAGCATGTGGACGAGGGCGTAGAGGTGCTGTTGCAGCTTCAGGGGAGCCTGGGTAAAGATGTCCAAATGCTCCTGCAGATGGCGGCGAGGATGGAACAAGCACTTACCAGAAGAGGAGAACTGCGGCCCCAGGTAACGAAGGTCACACCCCCGTGTAGGGCTGGCATGGTGACGTTGCCAGCTGTGAAGGTGATGGAGTCACCCACCTCCACCTTCTTCTCGTAGCCAGAGGCCACTAAGGCGAGGTTGAGACACATTTGCACATTGATCTGCAGCCCCAGATAGCCGAGGGCTGCATCGATGAGGGACTGCAGGCCCCTCTTCATTGATGCAAACAGCAGGACATCATCAGCAAATGTCAGTGTTGACTCTGTGACCTATAATCCGGGCTCCTATGTGGGAAGGCAAGGTGTCGAGCATTATGTCGATGGCCGTGTTGAAAACGAGGGGGGGTGGAGGGAGAGGGTCCTCTCGACAGATGCCCTTTGACAGCTGCACAGCCACACTGATGCTGCAGCCACCCGCCATAACTGTCGTGCTGCCTCTGTAGCAGCTCTCAACGTAATCGGCAAATTCGCCTAGGAGGCCGTGCGCTTTCAGCACAGAGTGCAGGGCAGCATGCTTTAATGAGTCGAACGCCTTAGACAAGTCGAGAGACGCAACAAAGACAGAACAGCAGGAGCGGACTGCGTTGACAAGATCCTGATCCAAGATGGACGTGTTTTCCAGCATCCCATCCCAAGGTATGAAGGCCCACTGACATTCATCCACAGCACACAGATGCATCAGGTGCAAGGCCAGAACCTCGTGGAAGGTCCTCGCCAGCTCCACGTATGGTGATGGGACGAAAGTCAGCGGGGGATGCTGATTCAACTGTTTAATACAGCATCTCCTGTCCTCATATATCCTCCTTGGGGACTTCACTGCACATCATCCACATGGGGTAGTGCCACTTTCACTGGGTAGGGGTCTTTTAATTGACCAACTGATTACAGACTTTGATTTGTGTCTCCTCAGTGATGGTTCCCCTACCCACTTCAGTTGCACTCACAGCACCTTTTCTTCTATTGGTCTCACAATCTCCTCCCCTGCTCTGATGGCTTCCCTACATTGATCATCCCATGGTCTTTGTGACAGTGACCACTTTCTGGTGATTCTATCTTTCCTCTGCTACCAACAGGCAAACAGGTCCCACACTGGGCATTCCACAGAGCCAGTTTGCCTTTATATACGTCTGCTGTGCACATCAACACCTCTCTCTTGGATTGCATCGATGGAAGATGTCTCTGGTGACGCTCTCCTTCATCTCGCTGGCACTGCTATCCCCCATCGATAGACCTCCCTCATTGTCGGCCAGTACTGTGGTGGACCGAGGACGTCACAGTCACTATCCAGGACTTCCAAAAGGCACTGCAACAATCTAGTGACACCCTTCACAGTTCAACCTTATATGAAAGCATCTCCGTGCTAAGGTCCACTACCTTATTAAGCTGAGTAAAATGAAATGCTGGGAGCGCTGTGTTTCCTCCCTGGGGGACATATGCTTTTCATCGCTGGCTTGGTCCAAGCTCCATAACCTTCTGGGCTGCCAGCTATCATCAGCTGTGCAGCATCTTAACCTGCAGGGTGCTCTTATATACAGGTCCATCAGTCCTTGCAGAACAGCTCATGACACATTTTGCGACAGTACCTGCATTCTCTTCCTATCCTGGTACCATTCCCCGGCAGAAACGACGAGTTGAAGAAAACCCCCCTCTGTTTCAACTCCCACCAAGATGAAACCCTAATGAACCCTTCACTGGAAGGGAATTTGTGCAGGCTCTTAGCTCTTCACGTGACATAGCCCTGGGCCTTGATTCCACCCACAACTAGATGATCCAACACGTGGACATTATCCAGAGGCAACATCTACTCAGCGTCTTCAACCAGATTTGGCCCAAAGGTGCCTTCCTCTTGCAATGGCAGGACAGCATAGTTACCCTTGTCCTTAAGCCCTGGAAGATCTCAACATCTCTCGACACCTGCCGACCGATTAGCCTGACCGACATACTTTGTAAATTGCTCGAGAGGATGGTTAGCTTCCAATTAAGTTGGGTACTTGAATCTCGTTTTTGTTGGTCCCCCATATCAGTGTTTCTTCCGTGAAGAACTATGTGCAACTGACCATTTACTCAGATTGGAAATGGCAATGAGACAGGCTTTTACTAACCGCAGACACCTTGTCGCGGTATTCTTTGACCTACGTAAGGCATACAATATAGCTTGACACCATCACATATTAGTTACCCTCCATAACTGTGGCTTACGCAGCCCCCTTCTGATTTTTATACAATTGGCTCTTCTGGGTTCCAGTTGGCACCTCGCTCAGCAGCCCTCAAACACAGGAGAAGAGTATCCCACTGGGTTCTATGTTGTCACACTATTTAGCATCTCTGTCAATGGGCTTCTACCTTCTGCTGAGCCTCTGGTTACCTTGGCATTGTATGTCGACAACTTTATTTAGGCAACCAACACTTAGATGTTGTAGCACAGTCCTGTTTCTTGGGCATTCTTTTTGATAAAAAGCTGACATGGCTGCCCCATATTGCCATCTGAAGACTACATGCATGCAGAAGCTTGATGTTCTCCACCTCGTGGCCTATTCATCTTGAGGTGCAGACCACGCTCTCTTCTCCATCTTTGTCATGCTGTGGTTTTGTCCAGATTAGATTATGGGTATCAGGTTTATGGCTTGGCAGTTCCTTCCATCCTGAAACAACTTGACCCTATTCATAAGTATGGGATGCGTCTGCCTATTGGCACTTTTCGCACTAGTCCTGTTGACAGGCTCCTCGCAAAAGCAGGGCCGCCGCCTCTATAAATATGACGGAGCCAAATCCTGTTTTCTTATGTAATAACCATTTAATTCCCTGACCATCCCACGACCTGCCCTCTTAGCAAATAAGGGATGTGCCCTCCTGATACCAACACTTGGTAGGCATTGCCACTTGGAATGCATCTCAGTTCCTTCTGTCGGTATCTCCATCTCCAGTCACTGTACTTCCTACTTCCTCCCACACTCCCGCCCTCCCTTTATGCTGATGAGTCTAAAACGATAGCTGGATAGGAGGTCTCTTTTACATCTCCTACTGGCATGGAGCACCATTTACTACCATGTTCGTGTAGTTTGTTCACAACAGAGCTGCTAGCCATTAACAGGGATCTCCATTTTGTTACTCAGGTCTCCCCCCCCCCCCCCCCCCCCCCCTGTGGTTTCGGGGGTAAGAATAGGCCCACGGTATTCCTGCCTGTCGTAAGAGGCGACTAAATGGAGTCTCAAATGTTTCGGCCTTAATGTAGTGTTCCCCCTTGGGGTTTGACCTCCATTTTTCAAAATTCTACAGAAGTACGAGCGAGCCTTTTGGGGAAGGACGCCTTACGTGGTGTATCACTGGTCCTCAGTGCACTAAGACCTTGGCACTCAGCATTGTAACGGGTTGTAACTGCACCCACTATTCCTCAAATTGGGCCTAAACGCCTGATGGGTTGCACAAGTTACGCCCATAGTGCGTCCCCATCAGCACCTACGATCATGATGGACTTTCCATGGCACCCGAAATCCAGCACGGTAGCCAGCCCGTTGTGGTGGGGTCGTCATGTACCCTCTAGGTTGTAACCCCCTGACAACACAGGGATCGTACTGCCGATACCTGAGCTGTACCCTCCCCACGTCGGCCAAGGAGTAGATGCCCGTCTCCTTGGGGCATCAGAACTCCCGGCAACGGTCATCCTGCCAGGTGGCCCTTGCTGAGGCTGGGTGGCGCCCATGGGGAGAGCCCCTGGTCGGAGTGGGTGATATCAGGGCGGACGTTTCGCAGATGAAACGTCAACATGTATCAGGTCCATCTGCGGTCGAGTCTTTTAAAAAGAAAGGTAGTGTCTCCGGTTCTGGTTCTGGTTCTCCTGCCCTTTCCCCCTTGGCCACTCCCTGGGAGGAAGGACAGGCCCGCCGGCTTCGGCCGAAGTACTTCCCCCGCTATTTAGTCTGTTCTCGGACCGATGGGGGGGACGTTCGCCACCTCCAAGTCCATGTTCTTTGTCCAGCATTTCGAGGACGTCTTTGGGGAAATCGAGGCTCTCAGTAAAATGCGTTCGGGGTCCGTTCTTTTAAAGACCACCTGCGCCACACAGTCGGCGTCGCTCCAGGCGTGCGACAGACTAGGGGACATCCCAATGTCCATTGTCCCGCATCTGGCACTGAATCGGATGCAGGGGGTTATTTTCCATCAGGACCTCCTGCTGCAATCTGATGAGGAGCTCAGGGCCAACCTGGAGCGCCGAGGCGTGCATTTCATCCGGCAAGTCCATCGCGGCCCCAAAGACCGTCGCATCGACGCCGGGGCCTTTATCCTCGCCTTTGAGGGGGACGTTCTCCCGGAGAAGGAAAAGGTGATGTGCTACCGGTGCTACGTGCGACCTTACGTCCCGCCTCCTATGCGCTGCTTTCAGTGTTTGTGCTTCGGGCACATGTCGTCACGGTGTGAGGCTGAGCCCCTTTGTGGCGATTGTGGACGTCCTCTTCGTGAGGAAAATACATGCACCTAACCACCTCGGTGCGTCAGTTGTCCTGGCCTCCACTCGCCTAGATCTTTAGACTGCCCCGTGTATCAGAAGGAGAAGAAGATTCAGCAAATAAAAACTTTGGACCATCTCTCTTATTCTAAGGCCAGGAAGAAGTATAACCGCCTCAATCCCGTGACGTTGACGACTTCGTTTGCCTCAGTCGTGTACACTCCTTCCACAGTATCCTCGCCCCTATCCTGTCCCCCCTCCACCTCCTCACCCCATTCGGGGTCTATGCCTCCGCCTCCCAAATCCCTCCCTTCCAAATCCTCCTCCCTCGTGGCCCCTGCCCCCTTTGCCCCAGGGGCCATCCTTCCTCCCCCTCCGCCACCTGAGAAGCGATCCTCTTCTCAGGCGTCCATCGGGGAAACGTTCCGGACCCCGGCTTCAGAGGTCCGGCATTCCAAAACAGACCCCGCGCGTGAGGACCTTCTTTGGGTCAAGCCCACCATCCCCGTGCCTCATCGGACTTCCAAGAAGGCCTCCAAGAAGAAGTCTTTATCCCTCTGTCCACTGCGGCACGTTTCGTCTGACGCTCCATCCATGAGTCGCTGCTCCCGGCCGTCCTCAGTTTTGCCGGGACGCTCTGCTGCCAGGCACTCAGCTGGCATGTCGTCGGCGAATGATGCTGCCCCTCCTACGCAACCCAGGAATGTGGCCGCAGCTGGCGACGACTCGATGGAACAGGATCCGCCTCCCGCCAGTTGTAGCGTTGTTCCCTCGAAACCTGGCCCTCCGCGGCTGTCGAGGTGACCAGCTCTTCACCCGTTTTGTTCCCCTTTTTTTCTGACTAGCGATGGCTTTGTTACATTGGAAGAGGTATTCGATCTAATCAGGAGGAATTACAACTGCTCCTCCGCCTGCACTGTCCGCTCGTCCTTGGTCTCCAGGAAACCAAGTTGCGCCCAACTGACCGTATTTCTTTTACCCACTATACCTCAGAGCGGTCTGACCTCACCCCTGTGGACGGTATTCCAGCTCATGGTGGGATCATGTTGTTCGTTCGGAACGATGTCTATTATCATCCCATCCCATTGACCACCCCACTCCAAGCAATAGCTGTCTGTATTACTCTTTCTGCCTCTACTTTTTCTGTTTGTACTGTCTACACTCCATCGTCGTCGGCAGTTAGTCGGGCTGACATGATGCACCTGATTGTTCAGCTTCCTCCGCCGTTTTTATTGTTTGGCGACTTCAATGCCCATTATCCCCTTTGAGGCTCTCCTGCATCCTGTCAGAGAGGCTCCCTCTTGGCGGATGTCTTCAACCATCTCAATCTTGTCTGCCTCAATACTGGCGCCCCGACTTTCCTCTCGGACTCTACTCATACCTACTCCAACTTGGACATCTCGATCTGTTCTACCACTCTTGCCTGTCGGTTCAAGTGGAACGTCCTTTCTGACACCTATTCGAGCGACCATTTCCCCTGTGTCGTTTGTCTCCTGCACCACACCCCATCCCCACGTCCTTCGAGCTGGAACATACCGAAAGCTGACTGGGGACTTTACTCTTCCCTGGCGACCTTTCCAGACCACGATTTTCTCAATTGTGACAGTCAGGTCGAATACCTTACAGCTGTTACCATCAATGCTGCCGAATGTTCCATTCCTCGTACTACCTCTTCTTCACGTCGCGTTTCCGTCCCCTGGTCGAATGAGTCTTGTAGAGACGCTATCTGTGCTCGACGACGTGCTTTACGCACCTTTCACCGCCATCCTATGTTGGCGAATTGTATTGGATACAAATGACTCCGAGCGCAATGCTGTAGAGTCATCAAAGACAGCAAAAAACCTTGTTGGGCCTCTTTCACCAGCTCCTTTAACAGTTTTACTCCCTCTTCTGTCGTCTGGGGTGGCCTGCGCCGGCTGTCTGGCATTAAGGCCCAGTCCTCGGTAACTGGCCTAACTTCAGGTAATGAGGTACTTGTTGATCCTGTGGATCGCTTTTTCGCAGAGGTTTCAAGCTCCGCCCATTACCACTCTGCGTTCCTTCCCAGGAAAGAGGCAGAAGAGGCTCGGCGACCTTCCTTCCACTCGCTGAATCTGGAAAATTCTAATGCCCCCTTTAATATGCGGGAACTCGAACGTGCACTTGCACTGTCCCGGTCCTATGTTCCGGGGCCAGATGCCATTCACGTTCAGATGCTGACACACCTTTCTCCTGCAGGCAAAAGCTTTCTACTTCATACCTACAATCGCATCGGGACCGAAGGTCGAGTCGCCATGCGTTGGCACGACGCCGTCGTTGTTCCTATACCCAAACCCGGGAAGGATAGACGCCTTCCTTCTAGTTACCGCCCCATTTCTCTTACAAGCTGTGTCTGTAAGGTGATGGAGCGCATGGTTAACGCTCGGTTAGTTTGGATTCTTGAATCTTGACGGCTACTTACCAATGTTCAATGCAGCTTTCGTCGCCGCCCCTCCGCTGTTGACCACCTTGTGACCTTGTCGACATTCATCATGACCAACTTTTTGCGAAAGCGCCAAACGGTAGCCGTCATGACCAACTTTTTGCGAAAGCGCCAAACGGTAGCCGTGTTCTTCGATTTGGAGAAGGCTTATGATACCTGTTGGAGAGGAGGTATCCTCCGCACTATGTACAGGTGGGGTCTCCACGGTCGCCTGCCCCTTTTTATTGATTCCTTTTTAACAGATCGAAAGTTTAGGGTACGTGTGGGTTCCGTACTGTCCGACGTCTTCCTCCAGGAGAACAGAGTGTGTCAGGGCTCCGTCTTGAGCGTAGCCGTTTTTGCCATAGCGATCAATCCAATTATGGATTGCATTCCATATAATGTCTCAGGCTCTCTTTTTGTCGATGACTTCGCGATCTGCTGCAGTGCCCAGAGAACATTCCTCCTGGAGCGCTGCCTTCAGCGTTGTCTTGACAGCCTGTACTCATGGAGTGTGGCTAATGGCTTCCGGTTCTTTGAGGAGAAGACGGTTTGCGTCAACTTTTGGCGATATAAAATGTTCCTTCCGCCATCCTTACATCTCGGTCTTGTTGTTTTCCCATTTGTGGAAACAACTAAGTTTCTAGGGCTCACACTGGACAGGAAACTTTGTTGGTCTCCGCACGTCTCTTATTTGGCTGCCCGTTGTACACATTCCCTTAATGTCCTCAGAGTTCTCAGTGGTTCATCTTGGGGAGCGGATCGCACTGTCCTGCTTCGCTTGTATCGGTCCATAGTCCGATCAAAGCTGGATTACGGGAGCCTCATCTGCTCGGCCATCCCTCTTACGCCGTCTCAACTCCATCCACCATCAGAGGTTACGTCTTGCGACTGGAGCATTCTACACTAGTCCCATCGAGAGTCTTTATGCTGAAGCTGCCGACTTACCATTGACCTACCGGCTCGACGTACTGCTTTGTCGGTATGCCTGCTGGCTGTTGTCAATGCCCGACCACCCCTCTTATCAGTCCTTCTTCGCCAATTCTCTCGACCGTCGGTATGGGTTGTACGTGTCTGCCCCCTGGAGTCCGCTTTCGTCGCCTGCTTCGACAATTGGATTTTGCCCTCCCTACCACCTTCAGAGATGGTGAGAGCCCGACACCACCTTGGCTCCAGGCTCTGGTTCATATTCATCTCGGCCTCAGCTCGCTCCCGAAGGAGGGTACTCCGGCTGCAGTGTATTGCTCACGGTTTGTCGAACTTCGTGCGCGACTTGCCAGTCACACCTTTATTTACACTGATGGCTCCAAAACTGACGATGGTGTCGGCTGTGCCTTTGTCGTCGGGGCCGTCACCTTTAAATACCGGCTCCTCAACCAGTGTTCCAGCTTTACGGCCGAGCTTTTTGCTCTCCATCAGGCCGTTCAGTATGCCCGCCGCCACTGCCATTCATCGTATGTACTCTGCTCTGATTCACTCAGTGCTCTTCAGAGCCTTGGAGCTCCATATCCAGTCCATCCCTTGGTGCAATGGATCCAGCAGTCCCTCCATTCTTTTGCTGATGATGGCTCTCCTGTCAGCTTTCTGTGGGTTCCCGGCCATGTAGGAGTGCCTGGGAATGAGGCTGCTGATGCTGCAGCCAAGGCTGCAGTCGTCCTGCCTCGGCCAGCCTCCCATTGTGTCCCATCATCTGACACTAGTGGGGTTGTTTGTAAGAGGCTTGTGTCATTGTGGTGGGATACTTGGTCATCACTTCAGGGAAACAAGCTCCGGGCCGTAAAACTGTTCCCAACTGCATGGGCAACCTCCTCCCGACTATCTCGGTGAGAAGAGGTCCTTCTGACCAGGTTGCGGATTGGGCATTGCAGGTTTAGCCACCGCTACCTGCTCTCCGGTAACCCAGCCCCGCAGTGCCCTTGTGGTCATGCATTGACAGTGCGCCATATTTTATTGTCGTGTCCCCGTTTTAGTCAATCTCATGTTGTCCTGTCTCTGCCATCTACTTTACAGGATATTTTAGCTCATGACACCCGAGCAGCTGCTCGTGTATTTCGTTTTATTACTTTGACTGACTTGTCCAAAGACATCTAACTCTTGCACTTATTTTATTTGCATCTTTGTAAGAACTTCAGCGACTCTGTATGTGTAGACCTCTCCTTTGTTTTACGCTTATTATGAAGTTGTCTGTGTTTCTGTAGAAGTTCATTTACAGTGGCTGTATGCCATGGAGGGTTGCTCCCTTTATGAACTGTTCTGCTGGGTAAATATCTGGCAAGTACATGGTCAATTATTCGTTTGAACATTAACTGAATTTTCTGTTGGTTCTTGGCAGATCGTGATGAAATATTAAAGAAGAAAAAAGCTCCTAATGTTCTGTAAAATTATATTTATTGGGTCACAAACTGGCTTTTGGCTTTTCAGGCAATCTTCAGATGTCAACTGAACATCACAAACACAGATATTAACAGTATAAGGTAAGCATAGATTGCTACTTACCATAAAGATGACATGTTAAGTAGCAGATAGGCACAATTAAGACATACTTGACATCCCGGTTTAAGCTGGTGGCCTAGTATTAAATGATCAGATTCAGTTTCCATTTTCCCCTTTGTTAAATTAAGTTTTCATTACAAATACTAGATTCAAACTGTAGATTCATATCATTGCTCATCATTTGTTATGTTGTTTGCCCCATGTTTAGTTAATGTAAACACTTTGTCATTTTTGTATCTTCTGTACAAATAACTCTCACGTCCTATTTATCTTTCTTTGCAACATTAAGTTGACACCCTGAAGGTAGCAAGGCAAGTCAAAAGCCAGTTCAGGATCAAATAAATATAATTTTGCAGAACATTAGAAATTGTTTTCCTTTTTAATATTATTCTTTTGAACCATGGACCTTCCCATTGGTGGGGAACCTTGCGTGCCTCAGCGATACAGATGGCCGTACCGTAGGTGCAACCACAATGGAGGGGTATATGTTGAGAGGGCAGACAAACGTGTGGTTCCTGAAGAGGGGCAGCAGCCTTTCAGTAGTTGCAGGGGTGACAGGGTAACAGTCTGGATGATTGATCTGGCCTTGTATCACTAACCGAAACGGCTTTGCTGTGCTGGTACTGCGAACAGCTGAAAGCAATGGGAAACTACAGCCATAATTTTTCCTGAGGGCATGCAGTTTTACTGTATGGTTAAATGACGATGGTGTCCTCTTGGGTAAAATATTCCGGAGGTAAAATAGTCCCACATTCGGATCTCCGGGCGGGGACTACTCAGGAGGACGTCGTTATCAGGAGAAAGAAAACTAGCGTTCTACAGATCGAAGTGTGGAATGTCAGATCCCTTAATCGGGCAGGTAGGTTAGAAAACTTAAAAAGGGAAATGGATAGGTTAAAGTTAGATATAGTGGGAATTAGTGAGGTTCGGTGGCAGGAGGAACAAGACTTCTGGTCAGGTGTATACAGGGTTATAAATACAAAATCAAATAGGAGTAATGCAGGAGTAGGTTTAATAATGAATAGGAAAATAGGGGTGCAGGTAAGCTATTACAAACAGCATAGCGAACGCATTATTGTGGACAAGATAGACACAAAGCCCATGCCTACTACAGTAGTACAAGTTTATATGCCAACTAGCTCTGCAGATGATGAAGAAATTGATGAAATGTATGATGAGGTAAAAGAAATTATTCAGGTAGTGAAGGGAGACGAAAATTTAATAGTCGTGGGTGACTGGAATTCGAGAGTAGGAAAAGAGAGAGAAGGAAACATAGTAGGTGAATATGGATTGGGGGTAAGAAATGAAAGAGGAAGCCACTTGGTAGAATTTTGCACAGAGCATAACTTAATCATAGCTAACACTTGGTTCAAGAATCATGAAAGAAGGTTGTATACATGGAAGAATGCTGGAGATACCAGAATGTATCACATAGATTATATAATGGTGAGACAGAGATTTAAGAACGAGGTTTTAAATTGTAAGATATTCCAGGGGCAGATGTGGACTCTGACCACAATTTATTGGTTATGAACTGTAGATTAAAACTGAAGAAACTGCAAAAAGGTGGGAATTTACGGAGATGGGACCTGGATAAGTCGAAAGAACCAGAGGTTGTAGAGAGTTTCAGGGAGAGCATAAGGCAACAATTGTCACAAATGGGGGAAAGAAATACAGTAGAAGAAGAATAATGGGTAGCTCTGGGGGTTGAAGTAGTGAAGGCAGCAGAGGATCAAGTAGGTAAAAAGATGAGGGAAGTAGTGGTTGGGAAGGGAGTGAGACAGGGTTGTAGCCTATCCCCAATGTTATTAAATCTGTATTGGGAGTAGGTATTAAAAACCATGGAGAACAAATAAAAACTTTGAGGTTCGCCGTTGACATTGTAATTGTGTCAGAGACAGCAAAGGACTTGGAAGAGCAGTTGAACAGAATGGACGGCATCTTGAAAGGAGGGTATAAGATGAACTTCAACAAAAGCAAAATGAGGATAATGGAATGTAGTCTAATTAAGTCGGGTGATGCTGAGGGAATTAGATTACGAAATGAGACACATGAGTAGAGTTTTGCTATTTGGAGCGAAAAATAACTGATGATGGTCGAAGTAGAGAGGATATAAAATGTTGACTGGCAATGGCAAGGAAAGCATTTCTGAAGAAGAGAAATTTGTTAACATCGAGTATAGATTTAAGTGTCAGGAAGTCATTTCTGAGAGTATTTGTATGGAGTGTAGCCACCTATGGAAGTGAAACATGGGCAATAAATAGTTCGGACAAGAAGAGAATAGAATCTTTCGAAATGTGGTGCTACAGAAGAATGCTGAAGATTAGATGGGTGGATCACATAACTAATGGGAGGTATTGAATGGAATTGGGGAGAAGAGGAGTTTGTGGTACAACTTGACTAGAAGATGGGATCTGTTGGTAGGACATGTTCTGAGGCATCAAGGGATCACAAATTTAGCATTGGAGGTGAGTGTGGGTGGTAAAAATCGTACAGGGAGACCAAGAGATGAATACACTAAGCAGATTCAGAAGGACGTAGGTTGCAGTAAGTACTGGGAGATGAAGAAGCTTGCACAGGATAGAGTAGCATGGAGAGCTGCATCAAACCAGTTTCAGGAATGAAGACGACAACAACAACAACAACAACAACAACATATTGCCACAACCGACTCATGGTTACTAATGGCCCTTTCGATGTGGACATCCTCGGTCAGGTCATGTAGTATCTGCCCATTGATCTCTACTTTTCATACCTGTATGTCATTTTACTTGTTTGGAACTGCATGTTGTGAAGCTCTGGAAGATTAAGGGTTAAGCTGTTGGCTGTAAACCAATTGTAAGCCTGTTCCATCATTCTGCTATCTGTGTCAGGTGTGGGCCTTTTATCAATATACTTCTCAACAGCAGACATTACAGTTTTTAAAGAGCTCAGTAATGGACATTCTAAATCATTTCTGTACTCCAATACCCTGTTGATTTAAACACTTGGTACAACAAAGAACAAGCACTGAGGTTGTCTAATGGCTGGCCTATGTCCATGTGACATGCCCGTGTCATATCTTGCGGTTGGCTATGGCAACTTCCCTGCTAGAGATTTTCAGCATCTATGAGTTGCCACTTCTGTCAATACCAGTTGTAAGAGGTGATACTATTTATAGTCAGACAAGCTACTGCTTTGCAGTGACCTAATGATTTTTGTGAATACTCTGACAGATATCACCAAAAGGAAAGGTAGGAAGCAGTGTGGTAGGATAAAACTGACTGACTTTAAAACTGAATCAGAGTATGAGGTATTTCATAATTTTTCTGAATGACAGCTAGACATTTTGAACTGTTACTAAATTGTGTAGGCCCTAAGACTTCAAAATATGACAACTCTTTTAGGAGAGCTATACCCACTGCAGAAAGATTTATGGTCACTTTTGAGATATTTTGCTACTGGCGATTCGTATACCAGCTTAATGTATTTTTAAATGTAGTTAATAAACACCCATTCAACAGGCACAGTAAATCACACGGTACAAATGAACTTTCAACCCGACATTCACACTTGATGAGGGGTCTCAAGGCCAACGCACCGCCAATGCTTTAATGTTACTGCCGAATGTACAAACTGCAACTAAGGAGAACCGCTTCATTGGTTCTAATTTGCCACCCACACACACACACTAAGAAAATCTTGGCCAACGAAGTGGTTGGTGGTCATTCATTGGTTCCATTTGCTTTGTGTGTATGCTCCTTTAAGTTACTTCAGTTCCCAGTCAAGGTTTCACGTGAAATAACAGTAAACAAGACTTAGTCAGAGAGTGAGGGAGGAAGAGAAGATAGGCAAGGAGAGAGGAGGAGATCCTAGAGAGAAGAAGGCGGGAGGAGGATATGGGAGGGGGTGAGAGGGAGATGAGATGGAGGGAGGGGGTGGGAGGGAGGAGATGAGGTACAGAAAGAGAGGGGGGGTGGACGAGGAGAAGATAGGTGGGGGGGGGGGGGTGAGTGGCGGGAGATGAGAACACATATCCTGTATTGTGAAACATTGTGATCGTTTCTCAGTTTTGGTTACTGATAATAACTTGAAACCAGTGACACCACAGCACTGAAGATGATCACTATGTGATTGAAAATCGATTTTGCTATCAATAAACCATCAATATTACGGCCAATGCTGACCTTCCTTTTAATTGCCAGGTCTGTATGGCTCTGTGCAAGATCTTTTTCTTTACAAGTGTCCCAGATTTGAAATTGGCAGTATTATGAAAAAAAAAATTACGCTACCCACCACATGCCAGAGATTTGAGTTCACAGATAGGCACAATGTAAAGACTGCTGAACATTATTCCATGTTAGATTTTCCATTGCCAGATTTTAAAGTGTCAGAGTAGATGTAACAGCATTCAGTGTTTGGATATCTCATAAGATTTTTTTCCCTTTCTGGTGTTTTGGGCTAGAATAGACCTGTACAACTCTTGCCTGTTCCAAGAGGCAACTAAATGGAGCTTTCATGTTGACAACTGGGCTGTTATCAGGACAGCTGTCAGATTAGTTCACATCACAATCTCTCCAGCAACCTTTCTGGCTTAATTACTTATACTACCCTTCTAAAGTTTTACCTCTGCTTTCGTAAATTTAACAGAAGTGAGGGCTGTTAAGGGAGGACTTACTACAACAGATGGCCTCTGCTGTGGCACGGTTGCAGACATGGAGAGAGCCTCTGATCAGAGGGAGTGATATCAGAACAGATGATCCACAATGAAACAGTCCAAACTTACACCCACACCAGTGACCTTAGCAATACAATCATCTCAGCAGATAGGAACAAAGACTTCAATGCAGAAGCTTACAACTCTGATACTTGGCAACACCATCAGGTGAGCTGGGCACGAAAAAATTACAGGTAGACAGTTTTCTTCGTTCTTGGTGTTCTCCAGAACTGGTGGGGATTATTTTGCGACAATGAAGCCCTAGTATTTTTTTTGTTTTTATTTTTTTTTAATCTTATGGATGTGTTGGCAGAATTTGCTGCAACAGAGAAGCCTGTGACAAGCTTGGGGATCGAGCAGTTACCATCTCTACTCGTAACAAACTCAACAGGATTCGTGGCGGCACCTTCCTGTCGGACCTAACATTACAAACATTTGAACACCGCCAGGGGGCTCACCACTATTTGGTGAGTTCGTTCTTGGCTACCTAGAGGCCCCTGCCTTTGCAGCATGTTTATCCTCCTGCTATTCATTTTCCCCATCCTTGAGGAACAGTTCTTGGATATTTTTAGTAGCCTGACAACAGAACAGTCCCTCCACTATTTTCCCCCCTGCGGGTCCGGGGGTTTGAATAGGCCCAAGGTATTCCTGCCTGTTGTAAGAAGCGACTAAAAGGAATCTTACGTGTTTCGGCCATCATGTGATGATCGTGTATAGGGTTTGACGTCCATATTTCAAAATTTTCCCGAAGGGCGAGCCAATTGGAAAAGGGCACCTTACATGGGGTATAGTGTCTATCGTGCGCTGAGACCTCTTGTATCCTTTGTTGACATGAATCTGCACTTCCACTCATTCTCCAGCTGTTGAGCGAGGTCACCCTCGTGGATGCGTTTTCTTCCATCCTCTGTGCAGTATCGTTCTCTGCGCTGTCGACAATAATGGACTTCTTAGATCGTTTGCACCTGATATCCAGGACGGTAGCCAGTCCGTCGTGATGGGGCCGCAATGTACCCTGTTGGATGTAGCTGACACCTGCGCCGTTAACTCCCCATGTATGCCAAGGAGTAGATGCCCGTCACCCTGGGGCATCGGGACTCCCGACAATGGCCATCCTGCCAGGTGGCATTTGCTGCGGCTGGGTGGCACCTATGGGGAGAGCCTCAGGTCGGTGTGGGTGGCATCAGGGCGAATGACACGTCATGAAGTGTAGTACGTCATCTCTTGCTGGTGGGCAAACACCAGCAATCCCTAATAAGCAGTCAAGGACTAACTTCAAAGCTGAGAAATATGACCCCGAAACCTTCCACCCCAACCCCTCCCCCGGCCACATCAAGCTACGGATGGCACGATGGGAGGAATGCCAGGCTACAGATGGCAGTGAAGGTTATTCACCCTCGTACCTCATATGTACGAGAGTTGATGGGGAATCTTTCTTGTCAATGAAACATCAGTTTTTTGTGGAGCATTTAGCGGACAAGTTTGGTGAGGTGGAGGTTTGTCCAAAATGCGGTCAGAGTTGATCTTGATCAAAACAGCATCCTCTTCCCATTCACAGGCACTACTCACCTGGGGGATGTTTCTGTTTCCATCATGCCCTATAAGAGCTCAGATATGATCCAGGGTATCATATTTCACAAGTACCTTCTTTAGCAGTCTGATGATGAGCTGCACGCCACTTTAGAGCGGCGAGCTGTCCACTTTGTTGGGTGCATCCACTGGAGTCTGAGGGATAATCAGGTTGCCACCAGCACTTTCATCTTGGCCTTCAAGGGTGACACATGGTGATGGTCTACCACTGTGACATAAAGCCCTCCCTTGCCACTGCATTGCATTAAGTGTTGGAAGTTCAGCCATAAGTCTTCCCACTGTAATTCCAGTGTCACCTGTCAAGATCGTGGATGTCCTTCACTTCCCAATACTCCCCCCCCCCAGGGGGCTCGCGGTCCTTTCGTGAGTACGTGCGTGGCGAGCACGGGGCCCCAAGCTATTGCAGCCTTCCTTCTTTTTCCGGGCTGCATTTCCTTTGCCTTCCCCTCCTTTCCTGTCCTTCATCCTTCCCTCCGACCTCTCCTCTCCCTCTCTTGGTGTCCCTACTTATGGTGTCCTTCCTTATGTTGGCCCTGCTATTCTCCTGGTTCTGTTGACCTTGCAATTCGGCCTTGTTCTGTAATTCCTTCATCCTTTTGGTATTCTCTGGTCCCCTCTGGGGTTTGACCTCCATCACTAAATTTTCTTCCGTAGTGTGAGCCATTTGGGGAAGAGCACCTTACCTAGTGTCTCCGGCGTGTGCCATCATCATTGATTCCATCGTTTCCTTTACGTCGTTGTTTGACGCTAGGGTCCATAGCCAGCACGGTAGCCAGCCCGTGTGGTGGGGTCGCTATGTACCCTTTTGGTTGAGCCCCCTGAAAACACAGGGATCACACGTCTGATACCTGAGCTGTGACCTCCTCATGTAAGCCTAGGAGTGGTTGCTTGTCGTCCTGGAGCATCGGAACTCCCAGCAATGGCCGCCGTGCCAGACGGCCCTTGCTGTGGCTGGGTGGCGCCCATGAGGAGAGCCCCTGATCGGAGTGGGTGGTATCAGGGCGGACACTATGCTCATGAAACGCATAAGAGTCCACAACTCTGGCCGTTCTCCGGCCGTCTCTTTGACTGGAAAAGATTCTTCACGTGCTGCTTCCTCTGCCCCTTCCGCCTTCCCTTCCGTGGCTACCCCCTGGGAGGAGGGCCAGGCTCGTCGGCTGGGGGCGAAACCTTTCCCTCGCTATCTGGTTTGCGCCAGAACTGATGGGGATACTTTTACTCATACGAAACCTATGTTTTTTGTTGAACACATCGAAGACAAGTTTGGCGAGGTGGATTCTATCAGCAAGATGCGGTCTGGGTCGCTGTTGATTAAAACCGCTTCAGCTACCCAGTCTGCAGCTCTCCGTGCCTGTACCCATCTTGGTACGATTCCTGTGTCAATTACCCCACACCAGTCCTTGAACATGGTGCAAGGTGTAATTTTCCATAGAGACCTCCTCCTTCAATCTGATGAGGAACTTCGGGACAATCTAAGCCGGCGGGGGGTTCACTTTGTTCGGCGGGTTCAGAGGGGTCCGAAGGACAACCGCGTTGACACTGGTGCCTTTATCTTGGCCTTTGAAGGGGACACCCTCTCTGAGAAGGTCAAGATTATGGTCTATCGGTGTGACGTGAAGCCATACATCCCACCACCTATGCGATGTTTCAAGTGTTTGCGTTTTGGCCACATGTCTTCGCGCTGTTCGCAGGCCCCCCTCTGTGGTGACTGTGGACATCCGTTCCATGAGGGAAGTTCCTGTGTTCCCCCTCCTGTGTGCGTAAATTGTCGTGGAAATCATTCTTCACGGTCACTGGATTGCCCAGTGTATCAGAAAGAGAAAAAGATACAGGAGTATAAGACTCTTGATCGTCTCACCTATACCGAGGCCCGTAAAAAGTATACACGCCTTCATCCAGTGACCCTGACAACTAGTTATGCTTCAGCAGTATCTTCACCCCCTCCTCCTCATTCCTTACCCCAGTCCCAAACCCCTTTCCTCCACCCTCCCCCTGCGGTTCCCACACCATCCCCCCCGGGCACCGCTTCCTCTCCCCGGCTGGAGAAGTGTCCTGCTTCTTCGGCGTCTGCCGGTCATGGGCGCCCCTCGCGGGATCCCCCTTCCCGGCACCTTCCAGGCCAAAGGTCTGCTGCCACGCGGCCACCACGAGAACCACGGTCTGCGGGCCCTCAGATCGCCCGCTCTCTTTCTGTTCCCGATCTTGCTGTGGCTGGCTCCATTTTGTTGCACAGCCCTCCACGATCCCAAACAGAAAGAAAGAAGAAGCACAAGTCCCGGGACAAGGAGTCTCTGGTATCGCCAGAGGTCTCGTCCCCATCTTCACAACCTAACTCTGACCTGTTATTCATGGATGTCGCCCCCTCCTTGTCGGTGACGGGTGGTGACCCACCGGCATGACTGACATTAGCCTGTTCACCCCCCAATTGACTCATCGTTCTTTGGCTATCCAGTGGAACTGTAATGGCTATTACCGTCACCTACCGGAGTTGCAATCCCTTCTTTCGTTTTACTCTGCGGCTTGTGTGGTTCTACAAGAAACTCATTTTACTGGTGGTCACTCACCAACCCTCCGTGGCTTCCGTGCTTTCTGTCGAAATCGGGTCGGCCCCCTACGGGCGTCTGGTGGAGTTTGCACGTTGGTCCGAACGGACATTGCCAGCACGTGGATTCCTCTCCAAACTACATTGGAAGCAGTTGCTGTTAGGATCCACCTGGACTCTGGAGTCACAATTTGCAATCTGTATCTCCCTACTGACAGAACTCCTACACCTGCCTCCTTAAGTGCCCTCCTTCAGCAACTTCCTCCTCCCTTCCTTATACTTGGCGATTTTAATGCACATCATCCCTTGTGGGGCAGTGCATTTCCATCTAGTCGGGGTCATCTCATTGACCAGTTTATTACCGACCACGACTTGTGCCTTCTTAACGATGGCTCCCCAACCCATTTCAGTGCCGGTCATGGTAGCTTTTCTGCCATTGATCTTTCTCTCTCTTCTCCCTCCCTCCTCCCTTCCCTAAAATGGTCACCGCACGACGACCTTTGCGATAGTGACCACTTCCCGTTGATTCTCTCGCTCCCTTCCCGCTCCCCCATGGACAGATCACCTCGTTGGTCCTTCCAACGTGCCAATTGGCCTCTGTATACTGCACAGGTCGTTTTTTCTCCCTCATTGTCGGATGGTATTGATGATGTCATACGTGACATGTCTGACGCGATTGTTCACGCTGCTAGCCTTGCTATCCCGCGCTCATCTGGACCATTTCGCCGCCGGCAGGTCCCTTGGTGGAGTTCCGACATTGCCGTTGCCATCCGTGATCGCCGTCGAGCTTTGCAACACCTTAAGAGGCATCCATCCGTTGCCAATCTTATTACCTTTAAACGCCTTCGCGCAAGGGCCCGTTACTTAATCAAACGGAGCAAACGGATGTGTTGGGAACGCTTTGTTTCTTCCCTCGGTTCTGCTGTCCCTCTGTCGCGGGTATGGGCTACACTTCGCTCTCTCCAAGGTTGCCATCGGCAGTCTACCCTCCCGGGTCTTCACCTCCCGGATGGCCTTTGCACGGACCCGTTGATTCTCGCGGAACACCTTGCGACCCATTTTGCAACAGCGTCGGCATCAGCCTCCTATCCGCCTGCTTTCCTTCCCCAGAAACAGCGGGCCGAAGCTTCCGCCTTATGTTTTACCCCCAGCCAGTCAGAATCATACAATGACGCTTTTACTGAATGGGAACTTCTTTCCGCACTCTCCTCTTCTCATGATACGGCCCCTGGCCCAGACTTCATTCATAACCAACTGCTTCAACATCTCAGTGCTCCACAACAGCGACATCTTCTCCGGGTATTTAACCGTATTTGGCTCCAGGGTGACTTCCCTTCTCAATGGAGGGATAGCATCGTGGTTCCCGTCATTAAGCCCGGTAAGAACCCCCTGTTCGTCGACAGCTATCGGCCAATTAGTCTGACGAACGTTGTTTGTAAGTTACTTGAACGGATGGTAGCCCGTCGGCTCACTTGGGTCCTCGAATCTCGGCGTCTGTTGTCCCCTTACCAGTGTGGCTTCCGAGAGGGACGGTCTCCGATCGATCATTTACTTCGCTTGGAATCCGCAGTTCGGCAGGCCTTTTCCCAGCGCCGCCATTTGGTTGCTGTATTTTTCGACCTTCGCAAGGCCTATGATACGGCTTGGCGCCATCATATTTTACTTACACTTCATGAGTGGGGTCTTCGGGGCCCACTCCCGATTTTTATCCGCCAGTTCTTGTTTCATCGTTCGTTTAGGGTTAGGGTTGGTACAGTTTTAAGTTCTCCGCGAACCCAGGAGAATGGCATCCCTCAGGGTTCCGTATTGAGTGTACTTCTGTTCCTCATTGCTATAGATGGACTTGTGGCCTCCGTCGGTCCTTTGGTCACTCCTGCTCTGTATGTGGATGATTTCTGCATTTGGGTTAGTTCCTCTTCGATGGCCGCTGCAGAGCGTCAGCTCCAGGGTGCTATACGGCGTGCCTCTGCATGGACCATCTCACACGGATTTCAGTTTTCTCCTTTAAAATCGCGAGTGGTCCACTTTTGTCGCCGTGTGACAGTCCACCCCAATCCAGAGCTCTATCTCAATGCACAACGATTACCTGTGGTCCCACAGTTTCGTTTCCTTGGCCTTCTTTTCGACAACAAGCTCACTTGGCTGCCTCATATCAGACGCCTGAAGATAGGATGTTTCCGTAAACTAAATGTCCTTCGCTTCCTTGCCCACACCTCTTGGGGTGCTGACCGTTCCACTCTCCTCCACCTTTATCGGGCCTTAGTGTTGTCTCGCTTGGACTATGGTTGTCAAGTTTACGGTTCAGCTGCCCCTTCTACATTGCACCTCTTGGATCCGGTCCACCATCGTGGTATCCGTTTGGCCATCGGTGCCTTCCCGACTAGCCCTGTAGATAGTCTCCTGGTTGAGGCTGGGATCCCCCCCCTTTCCGTTCGGCGCTCCCAGCTTCTGGTTTCGTATGCAATCGCTGTCCGTTCCTCTCCCACTCATCCTTCCTATTCTATCCTGTTCCCTGCCCAAGGAAGTCGCCCACCTGACTCCCGCCCTCGGGCGGGTTTACCGGTTGGGCTCCGCCTAGCGTCTCTTCGCCGTGATTTTCAGCTTCCTTCCTTTTCCTGTATCTCACGTTCCCTCCCCAACACACCTCCTTGGTTAGTTCCTCGGCCCTGAGTTCGGATGGATCTCTGCCGAGGTCCGAAAGATTCCGTTCCCCCGATGGTGTTCCGTTGTTTTTTCCGCCGCATTTTATCTGAGTTTCGGGATGCTGTTGTGTTTTACACTGATGGCTCTAAATCTGCTGATCGTGTGGGCTATGCCTTCACCTCCTCTGTAGGCATGGAAAATCATCTCCTGCCAAATGCATGTGGGGTGTTCACTGCGGAATTGATGGCGGTCTCCCGGGCCCTGGCCTTTATTAAACAGTCCAAGCTCAATCGCGTTTTGTTATGTACAGACTCAATGAGTGGCCTTCAGGCACTTGACCAGTGTTTCTCCCGTCATCCCTTGGTCTCCTCCATCCATGACCATCTTGCTGATCTCCACCATGCTGCTTGCTCTGTTAGCTTCCTTTGGGTCCCTGGCCATGTGGGCATCCAAGGAAATGAGCTTGCTGATCGTTTGGCTGGGGGAGCAGTCACTTACCCCCCATTCCCTGTCACCCCTCCTGTGGCGGATTTACGGCTTCATCTCAAATCCCACTTTGCGCAATCATGGGCCACATCCTGGGAGGCTACCTCCTTGTCTAATAAACTTCGTGCGATTAAGGTGACACCTGTCCCATGGCGTTCTTCCTTACGCCTCTCGCGAAAGGACTCAACCACCCTCTGTCGTCTTCGCATCGGCCATACCAGGCTGACCCATGGTTTTCTTTTGCGTGGTGAGCCACCCCCACTTTGTGGTTGTGGAGCTTTCCAGTCAGTGGCCCACATTTTGGTGGAATGCCCCCTTCTTTTAGCTCTGCGTACTAAGTACAGACTTCCCTGCACTTTACCCTTAATATTAGCAGACGATTCCCGGATGGTTGAACTGGTTCTCAGTTTCCTCCGTGAAAGTGGTTTTTATTCTCAGTTTTAAGGATTTTCATCTCCCTCTGGAGTAGGGGCAGGGCGGTGAGGGTTGGGATGTCTCCCACTGTAGGCTGTGCTTGGAGATTCCTGACTCCCCTCCCTGGCCATGTTCTATCTTTTTTCCCTTTTACTGTTTTTATCGCCTTTTAGGTTTGTTTAATCCCTTTTACAATCCGCCCTTTTACACTCTGGCGGTTGAACGCTTTTAAATAGCATGTGGTCTTGCTTGTACTGCTTCACAGGTGGGATATTTCCTCTCTTGAGTTTGCCCATTTACTGACTTCCCTCCTTGTGTTTTTATCATTGACGACACAACTGCACTTTTTTTTTAGCCTTTTACTTTTTACCTTTATCGTTTTTGACTCTTCTGAGCTGTCCCTCTGTCGGAACTGACCGTCTTTGTAACAAGGGACTGATGACCTTGCTGTTTGGTCCCTTCAACCCCAATCAACCAACCAACCAACCAATACTCCCTGTGCTCCGCCTCCGATCTGTGTAAACTGTGGAGACCACCATTCACCTTGCTCGCCAGACTGCAGGATTCTCCAGGAAGAAAGAAAAGGAGAAAATACAAAAATGCAGTAAGTGTAGCAAGCAAAAAGAAATACAGATGTCTCAAAAATGAGATCGACAGGAAGTGCAAAATGGATAAGCAGGGATGGCTAGAGGACAAATGTAAGGATGTAGAGGCTTATCTCACGAGGGGTCAGATACATACTGCCTACAGGAAAATTAAAGAGACCTTCAGAGAAAAGAGAACCACTTGTATCAATATCAAGAGCTCAGATGGAAACCCAGCTCTAAGCAAAGAAGGGAAGGCAGAAAGGTGGAAGTAGTATATAGAGGGTCTATACACGGGCGATGTTCTTGAGGACAATATTATGGAAATGGAAGAGGATGTAGATGAAGATGAAATGGGAGATACGATATTGCGTGAAGAGTTTGACAGAGCACTGAAAGATCTGAGTCGAAACAAGGCCCCAGAAGTAGACAACATTCCATTAGAACTACTGACAGCCTTGGGAGAGCCAGTCCTGACAAAACTCTACCATCTGGTGAGCAAGATATATGAGATTGGTGAAATTCCCTCAGACTTCAAGAAGAATATAATAATTCCAATCCCAAAGAAAGCAGGTGTTGACAGATGTAAAAATTACTGAACTATCAGTTTAATAAGTCACAGCTGCAAAATACTAATGTGAATTCTTTACAGACGAATGGAAAAAGTGGTAGAAGCCGACCTTGAGGAAGATCAGTTTGGATCCCGTAGAAATGTTGGAACACGTGAGGCAATACTGACCCTACGACTTATCTTAGAAAATAGATTAAGGAAAGGCAAACCTACGTTTCTAGCATTTGTAGACTTAGAGAAAGCTTTTGACAATGTTGACTGGGATACTCTTTTTCAAATTCTGAAGGTTGCAGGGGTAAAATACAAGGAGCGAAAGGCTATTTACAATTTGTACAGAAACCAGATGGCAGTTATGAGAGTCGAGGTGGCACGAAAGGGAGTAGGTATTAAAATCCATGTAGAAAAAATAAAAACTTTGAGGTTCGCTGATGACATTTTAATTCTGTCAGAGATAGCAAAGGACTTGGAAGAGCAGTTGAATGGAATGGACAGTGTCTCGAAAGGAGGGTATAAGATGAACATCAACAAAAGCAAAATGAGGATAACGAAATGCAGTCTAATTAAGTCGGATGTTGCTAAGGGATTAGATTAGGAAATGGAACACTTAAAGTGAGTTTTGCTATTCGGGGCGCAAAATAACTGATGACGGTCGAAGTAGAGAGGATATAAAATGTAGACTGGCAATGGCAAGGAAAGCGTTTCTGAAGAAGAGAAATATGTTAACATCGAGTATAGATGTAAGTGTCAGGGAGTCGTTTCTGAAAGTATTTGTATGGAGTGTAGCCTTGTATGGAAGTGAAACGTGGATGATAAATAGTTTAGACAAGAAGAGAATAGAAGCTTTCGAAATGTGGTGCTACAGAAGAATGCTGAAGATTAGATGGGTAGATTACATAACTAATGAGGAGGTATTGAATAGAATTGGGGAGAAGAGGAGTTTGTGGCACAACTTGACTAGAAGAAGGGATCGGTTGGTAGGACATGTTCTGAGGCATCAAGGGATCACCAATTTAGTACTGGAGGGCAGCGTGGAGGGTAAAAATGGTAGAGGGAGACCAAGAGATGAATACACTAAGCAGATTCAGATGGATGTAGGCTGCAGTAGGTACTGGGAGATGAAGAACCTTGCACAGGATAGAGTAGCATGGAGAGCTGCATCAAACCAGCCTCAGGACTGAAGACCACAACAACAACAACAACAACAACTAGCTTACGTGGTTAACCCATCTTGAGGACCTGAAAAAATGGTCACTTAAGGCTTTAAGTATTTTAAATTATCTTAGCCTCAATGCAGGGGAGCAGACAGGACTTGCCTGCTCCGCTTTTACAGGTCATTTGTGTGGTCTTGGCTTGATTATGGGTGCATGGTGTAGGGGTCCACAAGACCATCTTATTTAAAGATGATGGATGTGGTGCACCACGAAGGGATTCGGTTGGCTACTGGAGTATTCAGAACAAGCTCCATACCAAGTCTCTGTTCAGAGGCTGGTGAACTGCCACTTCACGTCAGGCAGTGGGTTCTTATGGTGCACCAGGCGTACAAAACACTGCCCACACCACACATATCTGCCTACCATACCATATCTCAGCCTCCACTGGAAAGGCATTCTTGTAACAGGCGCCGAGGCCCTATGGGATTCGTGCAAAGGGTTGCCTTCTACAGAGGGGTGTGGCTGGTCTTCATGTTCTAAATTGTGGTGCGAACAGATTTCCACCTTGGTTCTCTAGAGGCCAAGATTTATTTTAGGCTTGACGAATTGTGAGGAGGATCGTTCATCAGATTTTACATTTAAATCTCCATTTTTTTTTTTTTATTTTTTTTTTTTTTTTTTTAACATTTTAGATATGTCACACGGTTTCATGGTAGCGTACACTGGTAGCTCCAAAAAAGGGAATTCCCTTGGCTGCTCTGTCACATTCTCTGACCATGTCACCTTGAAGGCACTGGAGGAGATGCGCCGCATTTGGGGCAAACGGTTTCTCATTTACTCCTATTCATTTAGAACCAGTAGCCAGCTGAGGAATTGGTCCAGCTGATAGATGACCAACTGTACTTGCTCCAACGGGAAGTTAAGCAGGTGTCATTCAGCTGGGTGCCAGATCATGTAGGGATATGGGGAAATAAACAGGGCGATTTAGGCTGCCAAGGAAGCCTATAAAGGACAGGATGTGGCACAGTGTCCCATTCCCTTGCAGGCTGTTGTTTCTGCACTGCTCAGGAAGTACATGCAATTGTGGGATGAGGAATGGTTAGTGGTAACAGCCAGTAAGCTGTGGTTGGTGAAGTCAGCAGTGCAACCGAGCCGTTTTTCCTACCAGTTGCTCAGGCAGGATGAAGTGACACTCGTGTATGTCAGAATTGGACCTGCCCTCTCACACACAGCTTTTTACTACGGTAATAGTATCCCCTGCTTTCTGATGCTTGTGGCATGTGCATCTCTATTCTGATTGAGTGCATTTTATATCGTGATGCAAGGGCAGAAGCAAATATTGATGGGGATCTGCCCTCTATTTTAGCTGATGACGATAAGAGTGTGACTAAGTTTTTAAAGTTTTGTTATGTGTCTGGACTCTGGCCTAAACTTCTAGGGTGGAGCTTTAAGTTTGTTGTGGGGTGGCTGGCTTCTCCTTTTTTTTTATTCCTGTGGTCAGCCAGCCACATGCACCTGTTACATTGCTTTAACTCCTTATACCACTTTCTTCCTTTGTCATTAATGTTTTACTATTGACGCAATACTTCATTCTGTGTTTCTGTGTCGGTATGCACATAGTTTTCCAACTTTTGTTACCTGTTTTTTATGTATTGTTTTCTCTTCCTGTTTTGTGTATTTTGCTGACACTTGTCTCAATCTGTTTTCGAGCGCACGATAAAGACCTTGCTGTTGTATGCCAATACAAACTTGTCCATGTCCGTAAGTTTCTTAACCTTTGCACAGAACTTTGTGACAGTATCTTTCTGTACACTGATGGCTCTCAGGCTGACAATGGTGTCAGGTGTGCCTTTGTTGTTGGCCTCCATGGAGGTAAACCTCTCCCAGCTGTGGACATTGTTGTTTTAGCCATCGCTGTTTGTTAAGTGGTGAGCCCCCCTCACTTTGTGGACATTGTCATCAACCTTTGACAGTTTGCCATATCCTGACCGAATGCCCTTTTTTTTTTTGTCATCAGTCTACTGACTGGTTTGATGCGGCCCGCCATGGATTCCTTTCCTGTGCTAACCTCTTCATCTCAGGGTAGCACTTGCAACCTACGTCCTCAATTATTTGCTTGACGTATTCCAATCTCTGTCTTCCTCTACAGTTTTTGCCCTCTACAGCTCCCTCTAGTACCATGGAAGTCATTCCCTCATGTCTTAGCAGATGTCCCATCATCCTTATCAGTGTTTTCCACATATTCCTTTCCTCTCCGATTCTGCGTAGAACCTCCTCATTCCTTACCTTATCAGTCCACCTAATTTTCAACATTCGTCTATAGCACCACATTTCAAATGCTTCGATTCTCTTCTGTTCCGGTTTTCCCACAGTCCATGTTTCACTACCATAGAATGCTGTACTCCAGACGTACATCCTCAGAAATTTCTTCCTCAAATTAAGGCCGGTATTTGATATTAGTAGACTTCTCTTGGCCAGAAATGCCTTTTTTGCCATAGCGAGTCTGCTTTTGATGTCCTCCTTGCTCCGTCCGTCATTGGTTATTTTACTGCCTAGGTAGCAGAATTCCTTAACTTCATTGACTTCGTGACCATCAATCCTGATGTTAAGGTTCTCGCTGTTCTCTTTTCTACTACTACTCATTACCTTCGTCTTTCTCCGATTTACTCTCAAACCATACTGTGTACTCATTAGACTGTTCATTCCGTTCAGCAGATCATTTAATTCTTTTTCACTTTCACTCAGGATAGCAATGTCATCAGCGAATTGTATCATTGATATCCTTTCACCTTGTATTTTAATTCCACTCTTGAACCTTTCTTTTATTTCCATCATTTCTTCCTCGATGTACAGATTGAAGAGTAGGGGCGAAAGGCTACAGCCTTGTCTTACTCCCTTCTTAATACGATCACTTCATTCTTGATCGTCCACTCTTATTATTCCCTCTTGATTGTTGTACATATTGTATATGACCCGTCTCTCCCTATAGCTTACCCCTACTTTTTTCAGAATCTTGAACAGCTTGCACCATTTTATATTGTCAAACACTTTTTCCAGGTCGACAAATACTATGAACGTGTCTTGATTTTTCTTTAGCTTTGCTTCCATTATTAGCCGTAACGTCAGAATTGTCTCTCTCATGCCTTTACTTTTCCTAAAGCCAAGCTGATAGTCACCTAGCGCATTCTCAATTTTCTTTTACATTCTTCTGTATATTATTCTTGTAAGCAGCTTCGATGCATGAACTGTTGGGCTGATTGTGCGATAATTCTCGCACTTGTCAGCTCTTGCTGCCTTCGGAATTGTGTGGTTGATGCTTTTCTGAAAGTCAGATGGTATGTCGCCAGACTCATATATTCTACACACCAACGTGAATAGTCGTTTTGTTGCCACTTCCCCTAATGATTTTAGAAATTCTGATGGAATGTTATCTATCCCTTCTGCCTTATTTGACCGTAAGTCCTCCAAAGCTCTTTTAAATTCCGATTCTAATACTGGATACCCTATCTCTTCTAAACCGACTCCTGTTTCTTCTTCTATCACTTCAGACAAATCTTCACCCTCATAGAGGCTTTCAATGTATTCATTCCACCTATCTGCTCTCTCCTCTGCATGTAACAGTGGAATTCCCGTTGCACTCTTAATGTTACCACCGTTGCTTTTAATGTCACCAAAGGTTGTTTTGACTTTCCTTTATGCTGAGTCTGTCCTTCCAACAATCATATCTCTTTCGATGTCTTCACATTTTTCCTGCACTTGCTATTTATTTCATTCCTCAGCGACTTGTATTTCTTTATTCCTGATTTTCCCGGAACATGTTTGTACTTCCTCCTTTCATCAATCAACTGAAGTATTTCTTCTGTTACCCATGGTTTCTTCGCAGCTACCTTCTTTGTACCTATGTTTTCCTTCCCAACTTCTGTGATGGACCTTTTTAGAGACGTCCATTCCTCTTCAACTGTGTTGCCTACTGCGCTATTCCTTATTGCTGTATCTATAGTGTTAGAGAACTTCAAACGTATCTCGCCATTCCTTAGAACTTCCGTATCCCACTTCTTAGCGTATTGATTCTTCCTGACTAATGTCTTGAACTTCAGCCTACTCTTCATCACTACTATATTGTGATCTGTGTCTATATCTGCACCTGGGTCCGCCTTACAATCCAGTATCTGATTTCGGAATCTCTGTCTGACCATGATGTAATCTAATTGAAATCTTCCCGTATCTCCCGGCCTTTTCCAAGTATACCTCCTCCTCTTGTGATTCTTGAACAGGGTATTCGCTATTACTAACTGAAACTTGTTACAGAACTCAATTAGTCTTTCTCCTCTTTCATTCCTTGTCCCAAGCCCCTATTCTCCTGTAACCTTTTCTTCTACTCCTTCCCCTACAACTGCATTCCAGTTGCCCATGACTATTAGATTTTCGTCCCCCTTTACATACTGCATTACCCTTTCAATATCCTCATACACTTTCTCTATCTGTTCATCTTCAGCTTGCGACGTCGGCATGTATACCTGAACTATCGTTGTCGGTGTTGGTCTGCTGTTGATTCTGATTAGAACAACCCGGTTACTGAACTGTTCACAGTAACACACCCTCTGCCCTACCTTCCTATTCATAACGAATCCTACACCTGTTATACCATTTTCTGCTGCTGTTGATATTACCCGATACTCATCTGACCAGAAATCCTTGTCTTCCTTCCACTTCACTTCACTGACACCTACTATATCTAGATTGAGCCTTTCCATTTCCCTTTTCAGATTTTCTAGTTTTCCTACCACGTTCAAGCTTCTGACATTCCACGCCCCGACTCGTAGAGCATTATCCTTTCGTTGATTATTCAATCTTTTTCTCATGGTAACATCCCCCTTGGCAGTCTCCTCCCGGAGATCCGAATGGGGGACTATTCCGGAATCTTTTGCCAATGGAGAGATCATCATGACACTTCTTCAACTACAGGCCACATGTCCTGTGGATGCACGTTACATGTCTTTAATGCAGTGGTTTCCATTGCCTTCTGCATCCTCATGTCGTTGATCATTGCTGATTCTTCTGCCTTTAGGGGCAATTTCCCACCCCTAGGACAAGAGAGTGCCCTGAACCTCTATCCGCTCCTCCGCCCTCTTTGTCAAGGCCGTTGGCAGAATGAGGCTGACTTCTTATGCCGGAAGTCTTCGGCCGCCAATGCTGATTATTTATCAAAATTTAGGCAGTGGCAGGGATCGAACCCGGGACCGAAGACGTTTTGATTATGAATCAAAGGCGCTACCCCTAGACCACGGGGTATGTATGTTTACAGTCTGAGTTATCCGCTGTTTTAGGGAATGACTTGCTGACTGTTGACTGTTTTTACTTTTTATCTGTTATAGCAGTATGACAAAGAACATTTAATCTTTAGTTCAGGACCTCGGTTACCTCAATGGCGTATTTTGTGGACCTTTCCCCAAGAGGAAGTCCTTGTTCTTAGCTCTCTTTCTTTCAGTCATTTGGGTGTAATGTGTAGTCTTTCTTGTCTTCATGTTCTAAGGTTCTGACAGAGGTGCATAAGACATTATTTGTGTTTGCCCCCCCTCCCTTCCCCACAAAAAAAAAAAATCTGCCTGGACTGTGTGTTGCTTATGTGTCAGCAGCACCATCAGTACTGGTATTTTTAGACCATTAGATCTTGTCCCCCACAATGGTGTGAAGTTGGCAGTTGAAGCTTTCCAAGCAAGCCCATTAGACAGACCAGTTTGGTTACGATTGGGGGATCTATGCAAGAACGTCCAACTCCGCCCCCCTGTCTGCATACAGTTTGCTGTTGACACTCCCTCGTGTGTACGAAGTCCTGTGATATGAATGGACCTCTTCCATGGCCTTAAGGGAAATACAGGCCATGTAAGTCTTAAATATCTACTCCATTCAGTTCTGCATTACTGCCCCAATTTGGGATGCATCTACACAAATTGAGTGAAAGTTAGTGGCAGAGTTGATTATACTTTAGCTGTATGGGGGGCTTTGTATCACGTTAAGTCTCGAAACATCTGGGATTTTAGCAACTCGGTGACCTACATAGAAGGAATATATCAATGCTACCCCAGAAATGTTTTGGTCACCAATAACTACGATTTACTAGATGAGCTGCACAGCTCTGAATCTGGACACTGGATACTGAGACACTTGAATGTACCAGGAAATGAACTTGTTGAGAAATTATAAAGAAGCAACCACACAGGGGAAAAAACTTGAGCCCAGTGTACCTGGCTCAGACCTACAGATGAATAGAGATGTCAGGTTTTGAAAATGGAGCCGCTGGCTACCACAACCCTCAACAAGGAGGAGGAAATCAAAGGGGCCACCAAAGGATGGCATACTTCTCTCCGCACCTGTCAGAAAGGTGCAGTCATACTGGGCTGATTATTTATTGGTCATACCAAACTTAGGCTGTGGTTAGTGGCAGGTGATTCTGTCGATGACAGACATTGTTAATCTTGTGGACAATCTTTTAATATCAGTACACCACTGTGCGTGCAATTTCTTTGCGAATGATCTCAGTGCCCAAAAGTGCAGACAGTGGACAAAGATTAGTGGAATTCAAGTGTGTTTTCTTCATTTGAACCTGTGAATGTTCCCACATGCAAAATAATGATGGTGAGAAATTTTTAAGTTTAATACAAGAAAGAAAGAATTTGTGGCATCTTAAGGGAAAAAAGACAATAACAAAGCTATATCTCAGAATCGGTGGCCGGAAATCACTACTTTATTGGAAACCACCGGTTTTTGAACAACTTAAGACTGTATTAATAATTTATTGGACAGTACCATATGTTACATTATGCATGTTCTACAACTGTTTACCCATTTCAGCCTCATTTCTATATTTAATGCAGCATTGACAAAATCTGCCTCAGAAATGCTAGGCCCAGATTATAACCTCAAAAAGTTCCTTAAATTTTCTGTAGCGGATCCTTTCTTATGTTGTGATAGTTCAATGTCGGTTATCAACAGATTATTATTGTTGGTTACTGGTGATTTTATGCCAGTAGGGTTGTGATCCTGTTACATGAGATGGTTTGCAAATGTGGTGTATATGTTTCCACTTTTCAGAGCTTTAGGGGTTCAAGTGTCTTACTCTGAAGTTTGTTTTTGTTACACACACATGCTAAAAGACAGTAATTGATGGTTAATTGGCATGTGTTTGGCTTGTTGAATTGTTTTGAATTTTTGCAGTGTATCTGTGATCTTACTTTTTAATGCCATCAGGAATCATCTTGAACATTTAATAGTGATGTAAATAAAATAGAAAGAAACTTCCACATGGGAAAAATATATTAAAAACAAAGATTCCAAGACTTACCAAGCGGGAAAGCGCCGGCAGACAGGCACAATGAACAAAAAAAACACACACACACACACACACACACACACACACACACACACAGAATTACTAGCTTTCGCAACCGATGGTTGCTTCTTCAGGAAGGAGAGGGAAAGACGAAAGGAAGTGGGTTTTAAGGGAGAGGGTAAGGAGTCAAGAAGTCATTCCAATCCCGGGAGCGGAAAGACTTCCCTTGGGGGGGAAAAAAAGGACAGGTGTACACTCGTACACACACACACACACACACACACACACACACACACACACACATCCATCCGCACATACACAGACACAAGCAGACATATTTAAAGGCAAAGAGTAAGGGCAGAGATGTCAGTCGAGGCGGAAGTACAGAGGCAAAGAGGTTGTTGAAAGACAGGTGAGGTATGAACGGCGGCACCTTGAAATTAGCGGAGGTTGAGGCCTGGCGGATATCGAGAAGAGAGGATATACTGAAGAGCGAGTTCCCATCTCTAGAGTTCGGATAGGTTGGTGTTGGTGGGAAGTATCCAGATAACCCGGACGGTGTAACACTGTGCCAAGATGTGCTGGCCGTGCACCAAGGCATGTTTAGCTACAGGGTGATCCTCATTACCAACAAACACTGTCTGCCTGTGTCCATTCATGCGAATGGACAGTTTGTTGCTGGTCATTCCCACATAGAAAGCGTCACAGTGCAGGCAGGTCAGTTGGTAAATCACGTGGGTGCTTTCACATGTGGCTCTCCCTTTGATCGTGTACACCTTCCGGGTTACTGGACTGGAGTAGGTAGTGATGGGAGGGTGCATGGGACAGGTTTTACACCGGGGGCGGTTACAAGGGTAGGAGCCAGAGGGTAGGGAAGGTGGTTTGGGGATTTCATAGGGATGAACCAAGATGTTACGAAGGTTAGGTGGACTGCAGAAAGACACTCTTGGTGGAGTGGGGAGGATTTCATGAAGGATGGATCTCATTTCGGGGCAGGATTTTAGGAAGTCGTATCCCTGCTGGAGAGCCACATTCAAAGTCTGATCCAGTCCCGGGAAGTATTCTGTCACAAGTGGGGCACTTTTGGGGTTCTTCTGTGAGAGGTTCTGGGTTTGAGGGGATGAGGAAGTGGCTCTGGTTATCTGCTTCTGTACCAGGTCGGGAGGGTAGTTGCGGGATGCGAAAGCTGTTTTCAGGTTGTTGGTGTAATGGTCGAGGGATTCAGGACTGGAGCACATTCGTTTGCCACGAAGGCCTAGGCTGTAGGGAAGGGACCGTTTGATATGGAATGGGTGGCAGCTGTCATAATGGAGGTACTGTTGCTTGTTGGTGGGTTTGATGTGGACGGATGTATGAAGCTGGCCATTGGACAGATGGAGGTCAACGTCAAGGAAAGTGGCATGGGATTTGGAGTAGGACCAGGTGAATCTGATGGAACCAAAGGAGTTGAGGTTGGAGAGGAAATTCTGGAGTTGTTCTTCACTGTGAGTCCAGATCATGAAGATGTCATCAATAAATCTGTACCAAACTTTTGGTTGGCAGGCTTGGGTGACCAAGAAGGCTTTCTCTAAGCGACCCATAAATAGGTTGGCATACGAGGGGGCCATCCTGGTACCCATGGCTGTTCCCTTTAACTGTTGGTATGTCTGGCCTTCAAAAGTGAAGAAGTTGTGGGTCAGGATGAAGCTGGCTAAGGTGACGAAGAAAGAGGTTTTAAGTAGGGTGGCAGGTGATTGGCGTGAAAGGAAGTGCTCCATTGCAGCGAGGCCCTGGACGTGCGGGATATTCGTGTATAGGGAAGTGGCATCAATGGTTACAAGGATGGTTTCCGGGGGTAACAGACTGGGTACGGATTCCAGGCGTTCGAGAAAGTGGTTGGTGTCTTTGATGAAGGATGGGAGACTGCATGTAATGGGTTGAAGGTGTTGATCTACGTAGGCAGAGATACATTCTGTGGGGGCTTGGTAACCAGCTACAATGGGGCGGCCAGGATGTTTGGGTTTGTGAATTTTAGGAAGTAGGTAGAAGGTAGGAGTGCGAGGTGTCGATGGGGTCAGGAGTTTGATGGAGTCAGGTGAAAGGTTTTGTAGGGGGCCTAAGGTTCTGAGGATTCCTTGAAGCTCCGCCTGGACATCAGGAATGGGATTACCTGGACAAACCTTGTATGTAGAGTTGTCTGAAAGCTGACGCATCAGCCACATACTCCCGACGATCAAGTACCACGGTCGTGGAGGGTGGCATGCTGTTCTAATTTGCAGTTGGCGTGTAGGGGGATGCTATGTACAGCCGGTGTGGATGTGGGAGAGGAGAGACTGAGGACTTTGATTTGGGATAGGAGTTGACGGGTGTATTCATTGGCCGAGTCGATGTATAGGTGAAGGATTAGGCGGGTGAGGGCTATGGATTGTGCTGTTTGGAACTGGTATAAGGACTGATGGAAAGAAGGATTGCAGCCAGAGACGGGAACTTTAAGTGTGAGGCCTTTGGGAGTAATGCCAAATGTCAGACAAGCCTGAGTAAATAAAATATGGGAGCGTAATCTGGCTAGGGTGAAGGCATGTTTGCGGAGGGAATGTAAATAAAATTTAATGGGGTCGTTGTAGGGATGTTGTGAGGTTGACATGGTATTAGAAGGTGGAAAGGGTAATAGAGATTTATATAGGGAGAGATATGGGTGTGAAAAAAGTCGAAAAAGTGTTGGTTTGAAATGAGCTATGTTGATCCTGTGCTGAACTTAGGTTGGTGAACAACAATGGGTGCAAAGGTTAGGTAGTTATGTTGTCTCCAGATCACGTTAATGGGTGGGGAAATTCAAGAAAATTTCGAAAAAAAATTTTCGAAAAAAGTTACGAAAAAATAATTTCCGAAAAAATAAAATTCGAAAAAATTTTTCGAATAAAATCTCGAAAAATATGTGTGTAAATGTATTCAAAGGACTGGTTGTGTACTGGCAGGTTATGAGAATGAGGCTAACAATTGTTTGATGAAGAAATAATAACTTGTAAACCTGTGGGAAGCTGCTAAAAAATGATAGGTTATGAGGGAAAAACGGGAATGGAAATAAAACGTAAGTTGTTGGAAATAACTGAGATTGTTGTTTAATGGGTGAAAGGAACTGAAGCTGTGAAATAGTATTCACAAGTTTACACGAAATGTTTGTAAACTTGGAACAGTGGATTTTATAGCAGCGGTTATGTTGAAAGCGTTATGGTTGTTCACCAACCTAAGTTCAGCACAGGATCAACATAGCTCATCTCAAACCAACACTTTTTCGACTTTTTTCACACCCATATCTCTCCCTATATAAATCTCTATTACCCTTTCCACCTTCTAATGCCATGTCAACCTCACAATATCCCTACAACGACCCCATTAAATTTTATTTACATTCCCTCCGCAAACATGCCTTCACCCTAGCCAGATTACACTCCCATATTTTATTTACTCAGGCTTGTCTGACATTTGGCATTATTCCCAAAGGCCTCACTCTTAAAGTTCCCATCTCTGGCTGCAATCCGTCTTTCCATCAGTCCTTATACCAGTTCCAAACAGCACAATCCATAGCCCTCACCCACCTAATCCTTCACCTATACATCGACTCGGCCAATGAACACACCCGTCAACTCCTATCCCAAATCAAAGTCCTCAATCTTTCCTCTCCCACATCCACACCGGCTGTACATAGCATCCTCCTACAGGCCAACCGCAAATTAGAACAGCATGTCACCCTCCACCTCAAAAAACTATCCAATCTCCTGGTTTCCCACCTCCGGAAAGGCAACTCACTCACCCTCCATAACCTTTCCAACAAACCTCAACCTCCTCTCATTGCACACAGACCCAGTCTCTCCCATCTACTCAGTCTCCAACTTCCAGCTCCACTCCCCCCAACACCTCAAAACTCTAGTCAACACAATCTGGAACTACAACACCCCAATTCAGTAGTTAACCTTTCCTCCAAACCCCTCTCCCAATCCGAAACCTCTGTCCTATCCAAAGGCCTCACCTTCATCCCCACCCCCAGGTTCAACCAAACTGCCCTTGTCAAAGATTTACTGCCCTACACTCGTAGTCTCTGTTGGAAATATCACTTTGCCACGAAGAAAAATAATCCTGATCCCACTCCTAATGATCCAACTCCCCAAGACACTATCCAAATGGAACCCTGCCTGCAACAGTTCCTTCCTCCATCACAGCAGGACCCACCTCCTCTTCCTCAAAATCACCCTCTCCAAACCTTCCAGGAATTTCTCACTTCCAGCCTTGCCTCTCAATCTTTCTCGAAAAACCTTAATCCTACTCCCAACATCACCACAGCCGAAGCCCAGGCTACCCGTGATCTGAAAGCTGACCGATCCATCATCATTCTTCCGGCTGACAAGGGTTCCACAACCGTGGTACTTGATCGTCGGGAGTATGTGGCTGAGGAACTGCGTCAGCTTTCAGACAACTCTACATACAAAGTTTGCCCAGGTAATCCCATTCCTGATGTCCAGGCGGAGCTTCAAGGAATCCTCAGAACCTTAGGCCCCCTACAAAACCTTTCACCTGACTCCATCAAACTCCTGACCCCACCGACACCTCGCACTCCTACCTTCTACCTACTTCCTAAAATTCACAAACCCAAACATCCTGGCTACCCCATTGTAGCTGGTTACCAAGCCCCCACAGAATGTATCTCTGCCTACGTAGATCAACACCTTCAACCCATTACATGCAGTCTCCCATCCTTCATCAAAGATACCAACCACTTTCTCGAACACCTGGAATCCGTACCCAGTCTGTTACCCCCGGAAACCATCCTTGTAACCATTGATGCCACTTCCCTATACACGAATATCCCGCACGTCCAGGGCCTCGCTGCAATGGAGCACTTCCTTTCACGCCGATCATCTGCCACCCTACCTAAAACCTCTTTCCTCGTCACCTTAGCCAGCTTCATCCTGACCCACAACTTCTTCACTTTTGAAGGCCAGACATACCAACAGTTAAAGGGAACAGCCATGGGTACCAGGATGGCCCCCTCGTATGCCAACCTATTTATGGGTCGCTTAGAGAAAGCCTTCTTGGTCACCCAAGCCTGCCAACCAAAAGTTTGGTACAGATTTATTGATGACATCTTCATGATCTGGACTCACAGTGAAGAACAACTTCAGAATTTCCTCTCCAACCTCAACTCCTTTGGTTCCATCAGATTCACCTGGTCCTACTCCAAATCCCATGCCACTTTCCTTGACGTTGACCTCCATCTGTCCAATGGCCAGCTTCATACATCCGTCCACATCAAACCCACCAACAAGCAACAGTACCTCCATTATGACAGCTGCCACCCATTCCATATCAAACGGTCCCTTCCCTACAGCCTAGGCCTTCGTGGCAAACGAATGTGCTCCAGTCCTGAATCCCTCGACCATTACACCAACAACCTGAAAACAGCTGTCGCATCCCGCAACTACCCTCCCGACCTGGTACAGAAGCAGATAACCAGAGCCACTTCCTCATCCCCTCAAACCCAGAACCTCTCACAGAAGAACCCCAAAAGTGCCCCACTTGTGACAGAATACTTCCCGGGACTGGATCAGACCTTGAATGTGGCTCTCCAGCAGGGATACGACTTCCTAAAATCCTGCCCCGAAATGAGATCCATCCTTCATGAAATCCTCCCCACTCCACCAAGAGTGTCTTTCTGCAGTCCACCTAACCTTCGTAACATCTTGGTTCATCCCTATGAAATCCCCAAACCACCTTCCCTACCCTCTGGCTCCTACCCTTGTAACCGCCCCGGGTGTAAAACCTGTCCCATGCACCCTCCCATCACTACCTACTCCAGTCCTGTAACCCGGAAGGTGTACACGATCAAAGGGAGAGCCACGTGTGAAAGCACCCACGTGATTTACCAACTGACCTGCCTGCACTGTTACGCTTTCTATGTGGGAATGACCAGCAACAAACTGTCCATTCGCATGAATGGACACAGGCAGACAGTGTTTGTTGGTAATGAGGATCACCCTGTGGCTAAACATGCCTTGGTGCTCGGCCAGCACATCTTGGCACAGTGTAACACCGTCCGGGTTATCTGGATACTTCCCACCAACACCAACCTATCCGAACTCCAGAGATGGGAACTCGCTCTTCAGTATATCCTCTCTTCTCGATATCCGCCAGGCCTCAACCTCCGCTAATTTCAAGGTGCCGCCGCTCATACCTCACCTGTCTTTCAACAACCTCTTTGCCTCTGTACTTCCGCCTCGACTGACATCTCTGCCCTTACTCTTTGCCTTTAAATATGTCTGCTTGTGTCTGTGTATGTGCGGATGGATGTGTGTGTGTGTGTGTGTGTGTGTGTGTGTGTGTGTACGAGTGTACACCTGTCCTTTTTTTCCCCCCAAGGGAAGTCTTTCCGCTCCCGGGATTGAAATAACTCCTTGACTCCTTACCCTCTCCCTTAAAACCCACTTCCTTTCGTCTTTCCCCCTCCTTCCTGAAGAAGCAACCATCGGTTGCGAAAGCTAGTAATTCTGTGTGTGTGTGTGTGTGTGTGTGTGTGTGTGTGTGTGTGTGTGTGTGTGTGTGTGTGTGTTTGTGTGTTTTCTTCGTTGTGCCTGTCTGCCGGCGCTTTCCCGCTTGGTAAGTCTTGGAATCTTTGTTTTGAACATTTAATAGAACGTATTTCTCTTCATCTCATATATTTGTTAAACTTTTCTTGTTATTCCTGTAACAGAGGGAAGAGATCTTAACTTCCTTGATAGAATTCACCCAAACACAACAAAACTCGACAAAAACTGACGGACTATGAAAAGCTGTTGGCTGATTGTCTCAGATGAGCTCTGACAGTAGGAGCTGGTGACTGCTGTCGCTGCCATTGTGCATGCAACGTTACCCATGGGTGACTTTTATATAGAGATACGCCAGTGCAGCCATTGTCATCTCGTAATGATTTTTCGTATTCACGCGCTTCATAGCTACTCTGAAATGAGCCATGAACCTGTATACCTTCCTCCTCAGGTGCTTGTGAATGATGGGATGGCAGCAAAAGACATTCATGTGCTGAGGGGAAAAATTTTACAACAATTTTAATTCATCTCAGTGTTTGATGTCAGGGGTGGTTGTGGAAGGAGCACATCCTGCTGCCTGCTGTAACTTGGGTCCTGAGAGGCCCCCTGCCCCCCCCCCCCCATCCTCTCTCTCTCTTTCTCAACATTCAGCCATTTTTAAATTTTTGTGTGCATAATTTATTTATCTGTTTCAGCTAATAAGCTGTCTGATACCTACAAGTTTAATTTCCTCACCCCATTTTAGTCATACTGAACATGACAACCTTTCTCGGGCTAGCAGTGATGATACCAGACAGATGTGGAAGGTGCACTTCTCGCCACAGATATTTGCAATGAGGAGCCTACAGCTGTTGCCACTTCTGCACCGACATCCATTCCCTGTGACTGGCTACAGTTGGTAACTGCCTGGGTTTTATCATGCTTTCAAATGCGTGACTTAGGTTACTGTTGTGCAAGTTTTCAACCATGATGACAGCATTAAGGCCATGGAGCTGACTGTTCTCCTTTTTTCACAGCAGGTTTAATAATAATAATAATAATAATAATAATAATAATAATAATAATAAAGAATAGGCCTCCGGTATGCTCTGCCAGTCGTAAAAGGCGATGAAAAGAACAAACCACTAATAGGGCTAACCCCCCTTTTAGTGTGATTAGTTGGTTCATTGGTTCAGGACACAACTAAAGAAGCCTCGGACAAGCGCCGTCATGGTGGGGAACGACACTTGAACCCTGTGGTGTCACCGCCAGACACCACACTTGCTAGGTGGTAGCCTTTAAATCGGCCGCGGTCCGGTAGTATACGTCGGACCCGCTTGTCACCACTATCAGTGATTGCAGACCGAGTGCCGCCACACAGCAGGTCTAGAGAGACTTCCTAGCACTCGCCCCAGTTGTACAGCCGACTTTGCTAGCGATGGTCCACTGACTTCTACGCTCTCATTTGCCGAGACGATAGTTAGCATAGCTTTCAGCTACGTTATTTGCTATGACCTAGCAAGGCGCCAGTATCCGTACTATTGATATTGTGAATCATGTACCATAAAGAGCGATGTTCTCTGTTAATGGATTAAAGTTAAGTATTCCACCAGCTACGTCCGTTTTTCTCATTTGTAATTCCCTTGTCATGTTCCAGACCTCATGCCAGCCTGCGTGAGCTAAAACGCGTGCATTTCGGCCTCCTTTAGAAAAACACGGTTGCCTCTCCTGCCAACCACAACAAACCCTATGCCCGTTACAATGGTAACGACACTGCTAGCCAACTGGAAAATGATTTAAATCCAAATAGAGGTGTTTTGCAGGATATGCTTCCTGCAACCACCCTAGAAGGAAAACAAAGACAGAGGATGAGACGGTCAGATGAAGTTAATCGACACCTCATGTTCTGTTATTACCAAGCAACTAACCTAGGAACCAACAAAACTGGATACAGATCACAAGTATACACAACATTTATTACCAGATACCCAGAATTAAAATTTTTAACAGAACGACGACTAGCTGATCAGATCCGTGTAATAATCAAAAATAACAGGATACCCCAGTCAGAATTAGAAAACATCAAACAACAAGTACAACAAATACTGGAACAAAATAATGTGCCATCAGAAGAAGAAGAAAATACAGTAATGGACTCAAACATCCCAGAGCAAACAAACAAAGAACAATACACATCAATTAAACAATCGGAGGAAAACAAAATCTTAAGACTGCCACCAGAACAAGTACAAATAGAGCACGAAGTGACACACATGTTAGATATAGAAGAAAAATTTCAGCTGATATATATAGAATACAAAGACACAAATACAGACATTAGACCATTCTTGCATAGACCGCCAAATAACCCACAAGTCGAAACAACAATAAAAACTATCAACACAATCATACACAACAAAATAAATGAAAACACAACTATGGAAGAGTACAACTACTGGTTTATATAGGAGCACTCACTACACTAAATATACACTCTAGGCAGAGATCAGAACCAACCAACACCAGAACAAACCCACAAAACCAGCATGGCAACACAGGCTACAGATCAGAAATAGAAAAACTGAGAAAAGACATTGGACAGCTAACACAATTTATAAGACATCAAATGTCTGTGTTTTATGTGTTGTTTTATCGTCCTGCTTTGTGCGTTTTACTAATACCCATTTCAATCTGTTTCCACGCGCACGCTAAAGACCTTGCTGTTGTGCATCCGTACAACCATATCCATCCATCCATCCATGTTGTTATTTGGCACATTGAAATTTTGATGCAGCAAAACTCCAAAACAGTGCTCTTCATTCATTCACTCACTTTGTATCCTGTTTATGCTTGAGAAGGCTCCAATTTACTATTTCATGCAGAGAGAGAGATTGAAAACAACAACAACAACAACAACAACCTGTGCCATTATATTTGTTTCTCAGCTGCTGCAAACATTGGACTGTGTACTTAACAACTTCCCTGACATATATAATAAAGTAATATCTGCCTTCTTTGTTTTAAAATTTTTTACCATATGAAGAATCTGTGCTGATAGCTTAAGAAAACATTTTTGGACCACAGTTGAACTTTTGGAATTACTACCATTTGGATAACCAAGTGATACATTGGTATTTTCAACCTGTGGTTCTGAGGTGAAATTTTCTAGAACACATGATTATTTGTTGGACCTCATGCCATCTTAAGTGATGCCAACATCTGTCTTGCTAATGAAGTTCCGTACGGCAGTGGACCTGTTCTTTGCAGACTACAGTATGGCGTGTAGCGGGGGGGGGGGTGGGGGGGGGGGGTGGGGGGGGGGGGAGACACAGTGTACCATTGTAACAGATTTCAGTTATAGAAGGACCCCCTTCAGGCTGCTCTATTGTTATTTTTCATATCACCACCTTATTTCAGTCTGTGGGTGACCGCATTTCAAGTTGTAACTCCAACTTTCTGTATGTCACATGTTCTGCCTCGCGAAAATGTGGCAATTTCTCGAAAATTGTGCAGTTTTTATCTGTGCAGTCTATTGAATGTGTGAGGTGGGGACCTGTTAATAGTCAAGTCTGCAAATAGTTACTAAGTTCATCTGTTGACTGAGTTCATCCATTTTCTTCCTACAGACTGCACTGCTTGTGGACTTTCACATATATAAATTTGCAAAACCTCATTGTATGTACCGAGTTAAGTGGCTCATTGTGTAGGACTATGTCACGATGGTTTCTTTGAAAAGATTGTATTGGATCTCCTTTCTCATTGTTCACCAATCCTAGCTCTTATCTGTCCAACGAGTCATCGGGGATGGTGTCGTTATCAAACAGCAATTTTTCTTTCGTCCATGTTGTGCAATGTAGTATCATTTTTCCACAGTTTAAGTATGTACAAGGTATTAGGCCTACAACCTGATCTTGCAATGACAGAACTTTTTTAAATGTAGGCAAAAGGAAGCCTATTTTGCATCACAATAAAAGGCACTGCTTTCATGAAATGTGTTATTTAGCATAAAAGTTATTTTGTCATCTTAACTTATAAATTAATTTGCCAATTAGTATGACTGTTTTGTAGAGGTCCTGCACATTTTGATAATATTTTTTTCTTTCATATGGCATTTTTACAAAAATAACAAATACATATCTGCGTTATTATGTTGTATGCCTTAATTTCCAGAATCGCTGTTAGAGTTGTAACATTTGTTTATTAGAATGTATGCTCTTTTCAGTGTTGACTTCACTGGGAAGAATCTGACTGTTTTGAGCTACTGGCTGTATCATTGCAGAATAGTGACATTTAAGATTTCTGAACCGTGATAATGGCGGTAACAACAGAGGATGATGTTGACAATCTCTCTGAAGCACCCCTTGAGCATACTGCAGTGTTGGTGCACTGTCTTTCAGCTGGAGAAACGGAGAAAGCTAGTGCTATATTCAGTGATGTTAAGTATGAAAAGTGTATTGTGGAAGATAGCAGCAGCATTATCGAGGCAGTGAAGCAGTTTGTGACCCGTGATGTATTTAAGAAAAGACCAAATGTGTTTCAGTGTGTCCAGGATATTCTGTTGTGTTTGGCACAGAAAGCCATCCCAGAAAATTTACTTCTTGAATTTGTAGAATTAGGAGAAACATTGGGTGACGACACTGTACTAATAATGATCCTAAAACCATTACAAGTTGTGTTGGGCAGGCTTCAAAAAAACAGAGGTTTCTCTCTTATGTGGTGCCTAAACATGATAGAACAGAATGTCAAAAAATTACCAGCTCCAGAGAATCACAATCTCGAAGGGGAAGAGACAAAATTGCTAGATTGTGATCCAAACATAGAACATATTGTCAGTGTATATAGGTGTATTGAGCCATTTTATAGCCATTTCATTTCTCAGATAACTGCCAAAACTGCAGTTACCTCAATTGAAGCATCTGCACAGAGAACTAGAGAGAGAAAATTTTTAATCAGATCCATAATTATGATATTAGGCCACCCCTTCATTCACACTTCTCTGAGACTTGAAGGTCACAGTAAAAGTGAGTCAAGAGTCATCGCAGAGAATCTGGTAAGAAATTTATTCTGTATTGCAAATGATCTTTTAAAATTCTTAGAATATACTGAAGTTAAAAGCACAAAGATAAAAAAGAGAGATCAGCAAAGCCATTATAAATCAGTAGAAGATGCTCTCAATGACCCAGTTTTAGAGCAGCCATCAACTAGTATATTTGGTACAGATGAAGAAATCCCCATGTTAGGTTTGGGTACATTGTATTATTTAATTCTTGGGGAACATTTTCTTGAAGAAATTCTACCTACAGTTTACAACCCCATTTACGTATTTCATAAAAACTTACTTCTTAGTGCAGAAATGCTCAAATGTTCTGAACAATTGATAATATACAAGGGCTTGATTTTAGCACACACAGTCACATCAAGGATTGCTAAAGCATCCCTGACAAACTCTTCAGTTGAAAGTGAAATCCACAGCAAATTTCTAGGTCGTTTACAACCTGTGATGGTTTATTGTCCAACTGAAGAGTATAGAAAGCTTGCAGTCAGTGTTTTTGAAGTGTACCTTTCTGTATTAGACAGGAAATGTCTTTATTTGTTGCTAGTGCATTTGTCACAAACGGCTGAGTACTCTGCTGTCAATAGTTTTCTTGTCACGTATTTAAAGAATGTTATGTTGGAAGAAATGAAGATTAGCAGCAACGTATCACCTTATTTTAAAGGCAGAATGCTTCAGATTTTAGTCAAGAAGTGTTGTACACTACCTGAAGGAGCAGAGACTGACCTTCTGGAACATATGTCGAGAATAAATTCTGTTCTTAATTTCATTCGCTATATGGTTATAAGAGACAAAGAGAACAAAACAGGGTTTCTTGATTGTTTGCCTGAATTAAAGCAGTCATTTCTTAATCCACTTGAAGAAGCTCTTAAGTTGTCAAGAAGCCACTATGAACTGAAACTCAAAGAAGAACTCGAGAATAAAAAAAACAAATCAAGTTCAGACAAAAGTGATGGGCTGGAAATAAAAGTTACAGTGGCAGGAAAACTTTTCGAACAAGATCCTGTCAGTACAATAAAGTGCTCACTGACCTATTTTGATTTGATAGAAAGTCTTCTGTGCCGAGTGAACGAGTGTTTAGAATCTCTGTAATGTTGATGTGAGTGTGTTATTGTTGTTGTGTAAGTGCGCAATGTGATTTTTAGGGTTCAAGTTGACATTGTTAAAATTGTGCCTTGCTAGTACTTGTTATTGAACATTACACTACTTGTGTAATAAAGTGTTCATGCCTGTAATGTAACAACTGAATCATTGACACATATCTTTACATTTTGTGGCAGAGTAAAATATTAAAAAACTTATAAAATGTATTTGTTTTTGGATTTAAAATAAGCCAGCTGATTATTACATACACATAATAACAATTTAATAGGTAAATTATTACTCTTCAGCATTAGTCCCACAGAATACCATTTCTCTATTTGCTGTCTTTCAAAGTATAACAAAGTTATGTGAGTGTATGTTGACAGCCAGAAACGATCAAAAATGAAATACCATATTTTACGGACTATAAGATGTTACAAACTGTAAGACTCAGATTAATTTCTAAGCAATTTTTAAAAAATACCATTTTTATTATTAGAATTTTTTTATTCTGGCTTTGCAATCTAAGTGTATAAAACTGACTTGACCTTTTAAATCCCTGGAAATCATCTGAACTTTCTTCTTCTCCTCCTCTCTTCCTTCGGCGTGAATTCATGTTGGGTTTCATCCATCATCTATTTCTTCCATTCCTCTCTCAAATGCTCTACAAATGGTTTATTTATGAAGGCATCAATATGTTGCAGTTGTGAAGCAAGTCGTCCTGGAATAACAACAAGCTTTGTTTTTCCCTGTCTCAGTTTCTCTTTCACAGAATTTTTCAAATGGCTTCTAAAATGATCTAGGACAAGAAGAGAACTCTTCTTCAATAAAGCACCTTTCCCTCTCTCCCACATTCTGTTAATCCATAATTTCATACAGCCTTGTCCATTGAACCCTTGATGTGTATGTGAACAACACCTGGCGGTATTTTAGAAGGTTTTGGCATGTTATGCACTTGAACATGATCACTGGATTAAGTTTAGTACTGTCAACACAACATGAAACAGTGTAGTGCATTTTTTCATGTTCATTTGTTTTTATAGTTACAGTTTTAGACCTTTCATGGCAACATTTCTGTTACTTGGCACATTAAATGTCAGAGGAGTTTCGTCCATATCCGCTATTTGGCTTAGTTCCACACTAGTTTTCTTTTGATATTGAATAATAAAGTGATGGAAAGATAATACTTATACTCTTGTGGCATTTTCTGAGGTATTTTGGTTTTGGTCCGCATTCTAAGTCCATGACGCTTCATAAACCTGTTGCACCAATCAACTCGAACCTATTTGAATCATTTTTGTATTAATTCCAATGCCATTTTGACAGTGTCTTCAAATCTGTTTCAATATGCCATCATCTAGTTATGTTCATTTTGCATTCAATTCTCTCTTTACACATTTAGTCTTCATCATTGTTTCAGCTCTTTTTTACTAGGCTGTGATTGCGAATGTCTATTCTGTGGTGGAGGCCCGAAATGCCACTCGGCTGCTCTGTTTCCATGTTGTTCTGCATCTGCTATTACTTTCAATTTATAGCCCACATCATATGAATACCTTTTATTTTTTCCGTTATGAAACTAGCTGCTAACAAAAATATGTACTGTTATTGATAACACAAATCGCTTTCAATTCAAGTTCATTGCTACTGCAGACTGCAATGATACACCATAGGCTAGAAAGTGTTCTGGGTTTGTGATGGCGAGGTGGGAGGGAGACGGGTGTTAGCAAGCTTGTGAATTTTCACAACTCATGTTTGTCACATTTGTGCAGTGCTGCTGCTAATTGAATCTGATGTTTCTAGTAATAGGTAGGTTTTCCCAGCATCGAATATGTGGTCATTTTTAAGATTGACGGGAATTTTAAATCGAACATTGGACACTTTTATATTAATTTCAAGAATAAGAGGCACCTAAATTTTGGAGGCAATTTTTGAAGAAAAAAGTGTCTCTTATATTCCGTAAAATATGATACTGTAAATATCAATCCATCTAATGTATGATTTGTGAACTTTTCCTAAAATCATTATTGTTAATCCTGCATATATACTTTTGAGCGTACTGCTGTGTTAACAATTTTATAACTTGCCAAATATTTTTAGTCTAGGTCAGTCTCGCAGAAGTCAAATCATCATTCCAGCTTGACAGTTGGAAAGATATCTATTAATAAATATACCATCTTCTGGGTCATATTAGAAAACGCCAGGCATTCACTGATCTTATCTGCTATGTATTATTGCTGTATAGCAGTTTGAGATAAGACCGATTGCAACATTGTGTTTGGGCACTCACCCTTGTCATGACCTGGTTCTGAAACATCTCTGCGCAGGTTAATTAGTACACTGTAATTGAGCATTTATGTATTGCAACACAACATAAACCATAACATCCACTTCAGGTTATACACTTACAGAGTGAGTCCGTGATGATATCAACTTTCAGGGGTGATGGAGAAGGGTAAATGTTCAATTTCAGGCAAGGGACCATAGACCAGAAACACCAGAGTCGGAAAGTATAAGCAAAAATCTACACAATCTCAACCTAGGCCACATGCTTCGCTAGACTAAGGCCCCCAACTTATGAACCCTGTTAATAACATACAGAATTCCTGCCGAATATACCCCAATACACTCAAATAGATACACCCATTGATGGACTAATAATGGGGCTCACAAATTGATGTCGGAGTGATCTAAAATACTAACTCTATGGTACAGTAATAATGAATTCTATTTATCTCCACAAGTTTCACAAGCTGCTACATTCACAGAAGCTGTTCAAAATGACATCCCCAAGTGTCAGTGCAGGGGTGGAATAATCACATAAAGTTTGAAACTTCCTGGCAGATTAAAACTGTGCACCCGACCGAGACCCGAACTCGGGACCTTTGCCTTTTGCGGACAAGTGCTCTACCATCTGAGCTACCGAAGCACGACTCACGCCCGGTACTCACAGCTTTACCGGGCGTGAGTCGTGCTTCGGTAGCTCAGATGGTAGAGCACTTGCCCGTGAAAGGCAAAGGTCCCGAGTTCGAGTCTCGGTCGGGCACACAGTTTTAATCTGCCAGGAAGTTTCATATCAGCGCACACTCCGCTGCAGAGTGAAAATCTCATACTGGCACATAAAGTTTGTCGTAGCTGTTATAATGTAGCCTGTGTCATTAGAACAGTTTTGTAGACAGTAAAATTCTTGCCAGGAGGTACTCTCCAGTCTCAAAAGGTGATTCATACACAAGACTTTTCTCAAGGCCCCACAACAAGGAATCACATGGGGTGAGATCAGGTGAATGTGCCGGTCACGAAATATCTCCTCTGCCTCTCCACTCCTCAGGGAATGTGTGATCCAGGAGGTCATAAACCCTCTGTTCAAGGTGAAGAGGGACTCCATCATGTTGAAACCACATCCATTGACAAATAACAAGTGGGGATATATTTCAGGAACTTGGGTAGGTTGTCTCTAATAAACACTGTGTACACCGGTGCATTTAGCTGGGAGGAAGAAGAAATGAGTGTACTAAGTTATCATTGGTTATGCCTCCCCAAACTCTGATTGACAATCCATGTTGCTGACTCTTCAAAGCTGTAGCGAGTGCATTTTCATCGACCAAGTTATGACTAAAACTGACTGTTCAGTATTCCGTCTCTGGCGAAACAGGCTTCATCTGTAAAAAGTACATAAACAGAAAAGTGAGTATTGACTGTAAGACGCTGCAAGAAACATTGCCTGAACACAGCATGATGTCCGAAGTTGGCAGGAGTCAAATCATCCACTTTCTTTGGATGGTAGGGATGTGTTTGCATTTCTTGTACTACTGCCACACGGAAGTAGGAAAAGCACGCACTTCACATACAACTGGTTGACTGCTCATTGTAGGCACCTCATCTGAGCTGTGCAAGCAAGCACTGCATCTTCGAAACTGGGAGTCCGTGTAGTTCATCATCCTCCTTGGTCATGGTGCTGCGATAATAATTGCCCTGCTTCACATAATTATTGGAGCAGTCTTGGAAACATGGTGTGAGCCAGATGTCTTCTATGAGGATATCTGATCTGGTATGATCTCTCTGCTCCTCTCCTGCTTCCATTTGGTTGCCCATACATGAAAATTGTGTCTGTAAGTTCTGTCATCGTGTAAAACTCCATTTGGTTAGGGCTGGTAGACACCAGTACTTCAACTTAACACAGACTGCAGTCTATTACAGTACAGACATTGTACACCAGGATTGCTGATGCCACTATGTAGTATGCCATCGCTTGTCTGCATTGCCTACTATATAGTCTTAGCAACAGTAGTATCAGTGCACGTATTCCACTGTCGGAGATATCAGAATGATCTGTCATTTCTGGATGAGGTTCCCTTGCCTCTGATACATTTACCATTCTCCCTCATCCTGTAAGTTTGTAACATCATCGTGGAATTTCCTTGTATATAAATCTGTCCAGGGTGAGAACTAAGTACCATTACAAACATCACTTCCAGAAGTAAACATCCATCCAGAGACTAGTGTGTTACCAACATCACTGCACTAACAAGGCTGCAACAGTTCCTTTCTTTGAGGGCTGTTTCAGATTATTTCAGACTCGCAGCTGCACTCTTCTGACTGCTGCTCGGAGCGATCTCTGGAGTGTGAAACTAATGCAGTCTCGGTGAACTCCATTGCTGCTGGTGCAGAACTCCGACTAACTTATTGTGCCACAAGTTGTAAGGCTTTGCAGATTGAGACATACAATCTGCATGGTTGCCCAAGGCCATGTCCTGCTCGTTTGCTGCCTGTGCAGGGTGATGTCACTGTTCTGCCAGTGCACAGCTGCTGATGACTTGCGTGGGCAACCACCTAAGAGTTGATCCTCAATTTCCTACATGTGTACTTTTCATGGATGAGCCTGTTCACCAGAGATGGAATACTGAACAGTCACAAGTTTAGTAGAGCCAATGAGAGTCCCCATGCTACAGTTGTGAAGAGCCATACACACAGCAAGATGTAGGCTATGTTGACACATCGCTGTGACTGATGGTTGGCTACCTGCCACTAGTAGTGGTGCAGCAGACAACAATTCCAGTCACATTTAAGCTACAATAACAAGCATATAGACCCTTAAAATGGAAATTTTGTTTGAATATGCACTGGTTGAAATAAAATTTAATTTTGTAGATGCATACCCATTGCAACTCGCGATTTTCATTACTGTTACTGTACAAATATTCATTTGCATAGCAATTACAGTCTTACTTTACCTCATTTTATGTTTATAAGTGCCAAGTTTTTTGTCAGTTCATTTGGTCTTAGTCTGCAAATTCAGATCTACAATGTTTCTCTGTAAATTAAAATGTACAGTGCCTCAAATGCATAAATGGCTGTGTCATCTTTACCAGTTTGTTACTACAGGTACTACAGTTCTTAGCATATCTAATCAGTACAGTACAAGCTACTGCATAGTCTTACAAAACCATGCATTTTCAGGAAAACATAAAAAGCTATAAGCTATTCAAAATAATATCTTTCATAAGTTGACTTTTTTTTTTTTTAAAGACATTGGTGTGGCATTCGAATAATTTATCTTGCAACCTAGCACCTAGGAATATTTCACAAAGCATAGACTTTGTATAGAAAGTAAGTCAGAGAGTATGTTTGACAATACTAGTTACATGGTGTTTAACTTGTGGCGTACTGATATTGCCTAGAGGGAGAAAAATGAAATTACATAGATGTCTTGAGCTGTGTCATTGTCTGTTTTCTCTGTAATTGTAAAACTATCACAGAATCACATCTAGTGGAATCAGCATTTTGATCCAGAATACACTCCTGGGCTAAAGATATTGGTCAACTGCTCTGAAAGCAAATGTAGTTTTTGACTTGTCTCACTTTTGTGTATTCAGAGTTCCTTGAAATTTGTTTTCTTCACAGAGAATGTAAAGTAACAGTTAACAGTATCCTTCACATAGAATTTCTGTGAATGGTCTGTTTTGCAAGTTCTCTGAAAGGTGGATGAAGAGGATGGTGATGAGGATGATGAAAAATTTTAAAAAATTAGCACATTTTTTGATGTATCTCTTACTCAGAATACGTCCCAGGAGGAATGGTCAGTATATGGGGATATGTCGGGAACAATCATTCGAAGCAGAAAAATTCTGTAAATATGGGCTCTAAAATGCATAGCTTAAGAGTTATGAGCACTTCTTCAGTAGAAGAAAAGTGTTTCATAGTATCGAAGGTAAAGTGCTCACAATTTAGTATCGCTACCCCCCCCCCCCCCCCCCCCCCCCCCCCCTCCCCTTTCCAGTGAGCTCACCGCTCTTTGGTGAGTATGTACTTGGGGACCACGGGTCCCCAGCCCTCGCGCGTGGAGATGTCCCGTGCCTACATGGGCTCTTGAAGCTCAATTGCATTGGTTTACTTGTAGATCTCTTCTCTCTTGTACTGCCCTTTCCCTGTTCCCTCTTTCCTTTCTTTTTTTGTTCTGCTCTCCTTTTCCTCCTCCTTTCTTTCCTTGTTCTGCTCTCCATTTCCTCCGCTGTTGTGTTTGAGGCCGTCTTTCCTTTCTTCCATTCCTTCTTATCTTTTCTTCTCCTCTCTGTGTTGCCTGATGGCCACCCATATGTTGGATGCGTAGCAGGAGACTGGGCAACAGGTAATTCCGAGCCCCGGGTTGGCATGTAGGGCCCGCACGTACCCCGTGCTGCCGACCAGGCCCAGGGAGGAGTGATTGCCTGAACTGTTATTACCTTCCTCCTCTGCCAATTGGTCCCTCTGTCTGTCGTACGGGAGGTGTGACCTAAGGTGGGGGCCTCCCCTATGGAGGGCCCCTGCTAGAAGGAACGTGCCATCAGAAATGCTGGCAGTCATGGGGGACTTCTTCCCAATGACTGATTTTCCTTGTCTTTCTCCAAGTGTTTCACATAAAAGAAAGTGGAATGAGGCTCCTGCCTCAATTTCTCTTCCTGTTGCACCTGGATATCTAGTAGTCTCACGTTTAGACGAAAACCAGACTTTTGCTTCTGTAAACCCCTTTGTTGCACAGAAAGGCATGGATGGCATCGCCGGCCCTGTGAAGTCATGCTCTCATCTCTGCAGTACAACGCTGGTTTTGGAAATTGGTAGTGCTCTCCAGGCCCTTAAACTACTCGAGGCCCAAACCCTCGACGAATATGCTATAAAAGTAGAGGCTCGCAGGACACTTAACTCCTACTGTGGTGTTATCTACACCCGGATGCTGGATGGCTTGACAGAGGACGAAATAACTAATTATCTATCGGATCAGGGCGCTACTGCTGTTCATAGAGTTATGAAGAAGGAAGCTGCCGATTTGGTGCCCACTTGTCCATTATTCCTGACGTTCGATCGGTTAACGCTTCCTACCAAGATCAAGGCAGGCTATGAAGTCATCTCTGTGTGCCCCTACATTCCCAATCCATTGAGGTGTTAAATCTCCCACCCCCACCAGTTCAATCATACCAGCACATCATGTAAAAATGTGGCCAAATGTGTCACTTGTAGCAGGGATGCACACGAGGGTGCCTGTCCACCTCCTTTCCCCCGCTGCATTAATTGTCATAGAGAACATTCTGCTTCTTCTCGTTCTTGTCCTGTCTACAAAGACGAGCAGGCTGTTCAGGAGATAAAGGTGACGGAGAAGGTACATTTTCCTGTTGCCCAGAAACTGTTGGCAAACCGTAAACCGAATGTTCATTTGTCTGGAAGCTACATCACTGTGTTAGCCTCTCCCTGTCCCACAAAAAACATGGTACGCAAACTTGTGACTTACAGTTCAGTTCAATGGTGGCCAAGTCGCCTCGCCTTCAAGCTGACACACTCTCTCCTGCTTCCCAGGCAGTGGATTCTGCTGCCCGTTCTTCGCTTTCACCGATGAAGACAGTTGCAACGCAGACAGCGAACCGTCCTTTCAAAAAGGATTATTCCCGGGAAGATTTCTTGCGTAACTCAAGTTTGCAGCTGTCTGGCTCTTCTGCCAATCATCAAAAGCCAAAATAATCATCCAAAGGCAAACAGTCTTCCCCCTCTCAGACTCTTAAGCCCTCTTCAACTGACCGACTTCGGGGAAGCTCCATTGATCCTGCTGAGTTGATGGACAAAGATCCTCCACCTGTGGATTCCGGAGTCCGTCCTCCCTCGACAGCTTGCCCTAAGCAGTTGTCGAAGTGAGTTTCTTCTTCATTCTCCAGTGTTCCTAAATTTTATGGCCCTTTTACAATGGAATATCCATGGCCTTCGGTCTAAAAGGGCGGACCTCCAGCTGCTGCCGTGATCGCAATGTCCGCTTGTCGTCTGTCTCCAAGAAACCAAGCTATGTCCTCAAGACCATTTTGCTCTCTCCCATTTTACATTGCTCTGGATGCAACTTCCCCTTAGGGTGGGGAGTCCTGCCCATGGTGGGGTCGTGCTGCTTCTACGAGATGGTGATTGTCATCGTCCTATCCCCTTGCACACCCACCTGCAAGCAGTTGCTATCCGTGTTTTCCTTCCTGAATTTACCTTTTCCCTCTGCACCATTTATATCCCTTCATCTTCTGCTGTCACTAATGCAGACCTGATGCAGCTTGTTGCCCAGCTTTCTCCACCCTTTCTGCTCCTCGGTGACACCAACGCCCATCATACGCTTTGGGACTCACCTGTCGCCTGCCTGAGAGGTTCTCTTTTGGCAGATCTTCTTCATCTTGTGTGCCTTAACACTGGCGAAGCCACGTATCTCTCTGATTCCATACACACTTATTCCCTCTTAGACCTCTTGATCTGCTCTGCCCAGCTCGCTTGACGTCTCAAGTGGTGTCCTTTTCCCAATACTTACTCGAGTGACCACTTCCCTTGTGTGACTTGCCTGTACAGTCATACCCCACCACAGCAGCCCGCTCATTGGAAATTCTCTCTTGCTCATATTCCTCCGTAAGTAGGCGATATTCCTCCGTAAGTCTTTGTCAAACGTCCGTTTCCCAGCTGTGGTGATCTGTTCGAGCACCTCGTGGACATTATTCTGTCAACTGCCGAATCCTCTATCCCTCGTACTACTACTTCTCCCCGTTATTTCCTGGTCCCTTGGTGGACTGTGGAGTGCAGCAATGCGATTTGTGCCTGACGACGTGCACTTAGTGCCTCCGCACTATTAAAGAAAGCATGCTAGGTTTCCTTCACCAGCTCATTCAACAGCTTTACTCCGTCATCTCTCGTTTGGAGTGGCCTGCAGCGGCTTTCTGGGACTACAGCCGACTCCCCAATCCCTGGTGGCGGAAAACGTCATAGTCGACCCTGTAGATGTTTCCAACACTTTTGGCCAGTACTTTGCAGAGGTTTCAAGCTCCACCCACTACCATCCTGTCTTCCTTCCTCGGAAACAGGCGGAGGAGGCTCGTGCTGTCTCTTTTCTCTCTTTGAATCGAGAATGCTACAATACTCCTTTTACTATGAGGAATCTCAAATGTGCTCTGTCCTCATCCAGGTCTTCTGCTCCTGTGCCCGATACAATCCACGTCCTCATGTTGCAGAATCTTCCTCCTGTGGGAAGACGCTTTCTCATTGATACCTGAAACCATATTTGGACTGACGGTGTATTTCCCACGCCTTGGCGCGAAGCTGTTAATGTTCCGCTACCTAAGCCTGGTAAAGATAAATCCCATCCTTCCAGCTATCGTCTGATTTCCCTTACCAGCAGCATCTATAAGGTGATGGAATGAATGATCAATGGTAGATTGGTGTGGTGGCTGGAGTCACACCATCTTCTCAGTATGGGTTCCGAAAGCGCCACCCGGTGTCGATGTTCATCATGAATAATTTAATGCAGAATTGACAAATAGTGGATGTTTTCTTTGATTTGGAGAAAGCCTATGATACCTGTTGGCAGACAGGCATTCTACATACTATGCACACATGGGGCCTTCACCGTCGTCTTCCCACTTTCATTCAGGAATTTTTAAACAGATATAGTTTTCCGGGTATGTGTGGGTTCCTCCTTATCCCACACCTCTTCACAGGAGAACAGGGTGCCTCAGGGTTCCATACTGAGTGTCGTCCTCTTCGCCATAGCCGTCAACCCCATTATGGACTGCCTTTCAGCTGGCATTTCTGGTTCTGTTTTGGTTGTCGACTTTGCTGTTTATTGCAGCTCCCAGCGGACGTGTCTCCTGCAACGCTGTCTTCAGCATTGTCTGGACCATCTGTATTCGTGGAGTGCTACAAATGGTTTCCGCTTTTCTGCTACCAAATTTGTTTGTGTCAACTTCTGGCAGTACAAGGTGTTTCTTCCACCGTCTTGCGACTGGGCCAAAATGCTCTCCCTGTCCTCCTCCGCTTCTATCGATCTCTTGTCTGCTCCAAGTTGGATTATGGATGCATTGTCTACTCCTCTGCACGGCCGTCTATCTTACACCGTCTAAGTACAATACATCATTTGGGGATCCGTCTCGCCACTGGTGCCTTCCGTACTAGTCCTGTTGAGAGTCTCTACGCAGAAGCCTATGAACTTCCACTGTCATACCGGCGCAACATCTTACTCAGTAGGTATTCGTGTCAGCTTTCTTCCATGCCAGGCCACCCATTCTTTGACACTTTTTTTGATGACATTTTTGACCGCCAGTACGAGATGTGCGTTTCTTCTCTGCGGCCTCCCGCCATCCGCTTTTGTCACCTAATTCAGCAGCTGCAGTTCACACTTCCTGCCACTTTCCGAATGGGGGAGAGCCCTCCACTGCCTTGGCTTCAGATACAGGTTTGTGTTCGTTTTGACCTCAGCTTGTTCCCGAAGGATTCGACTCCCGAGCTGACCTATCGCTGCAAATTTCTCGAACTTCGCTCACAACTTGCCGACAGCATATTTTTTTACACTGATGGTTCCAAGTCCGCCCAAGGTGTGGCTGTGCTTTTGTCATCGGGCCCGATAAGTTTCAATACCGGCTTCTTGACCAGTGCAGAATTTTTACAGCAGAGCTTTTTGCCCTCTATCGGGCTGTTCACTACGTCCTGAGGCACCAGCTAACTCGCTTTGTGATCTGCTCTGACTGCCTCAGTGCCCTTCAGAGTCTAGATGATTCCAATCCAGTCCACCCCATTGTTCGACGGATACAGGACTGCCTCCATTTGTTCCCAGATGGGGGAGCCCAAGTGATGTTCATGTGGGCTCCTGGCCGTGTTGGTGTGCCTTGGGATGATGCTGCATCTAAGGCCGCAGTCCATATCAGTCGGCCTGTCTCTGAGTCTGTTCGCTCGCAAGATGTTTGTACTTTTCTCTATCGGCGTATCACGTCACTTTGGCATGACCATTGGTGCTTTCTTCATGGGAACAAACTCGGAGAAGTCAAACCTCTGCCAGCAGCCTAGTCGACTTCCTCCTGGCCGTCTCGCCATGAGGAAGTAATGTTAGCTCGGTTGCGAATAGGACACTGCCACTTTAGTCACCACCACTTGTTGAGTGGCGACCCTCCACCCAGCTGTCCTTTCTGTAGCCAGCCATTAACAGTCAGACATTTCCTGATGCTCTGCCCCTATTTTAGCCACTTACATCTCAGGGTCGGGCTGTCGCCGCTTTGCTGGACATGGGAGCTGTGGCTCACATTTTAAGTTTTTTTAAAAGCAGTAATATGACAAAAGAGATTTGATTTCTACCTGGTGACTCCAGTGCCTTGTCGACATCTTTTAGATACTTCTGTAATGTCTTGATGTTTTAGATTTGTTTATTCTTCCTTTTTGTATTGGACCTCGCAACGGTTTTTTACCCTCGCGGTCCCAGCATTCTGTGGCCCCATACTGGGCTCTTATGACCTTAGATGTTTTGCACCCTAAAACACAAAAATAGTATTGGAAGGAAATCTGGGGAGGGCAGTTTTATTGTTGTTTGTATAGACAGATCCCCACAATGGAATGCACTTGGTTGTTCACGCTAAAACACAAGAATAGTATTGGAAGGAAATCTGGGGAGGGCAGTTTTATTGTTGTTTGTATAGACAGATCCCCGCAATGGAACGCGCTTGGTTGTTCACATCTTTTCCCTGTTAAGGTTTTCCACTTGTGCTTTCCAGAGCAATTTAAAAATTATGATGCAGAGTTACGTGGTATGACTGCACTGGAGTGGATGTAAAGGCACCACAGAACAAAGTTTCTTTTCTATTCCAACTCACTCATTGTGATCCACATAATATACCCAAGAGAGCATTTGATTCAGCTCAGCCATGACGCAGTGGCTCCAACACAGTCAAGGAGGCACCTTGGCAAATAGACTTACAGAGCAACAACATACCTGACAAAGCAGCCGAAGAAACGTGTCGGGATGTTGTTGTACACCAAGGTGCTGACCACTTTTATGCCGCAATCTCATTATCTGACAGAAGAATCATTTTTCATTTGGAATCTGAATGGTTGGAAGTGGCGGACAACAAACTACGATCACTCGAATCAACCACACAGACATGATGGACTTCATGCCAACTAGACCAATGGAAGGAAAAGCTGCTCACCAAACTGCGCATAGGAAACAGCCCTTTAACATAAGGTCTCTTCCTCTGTCAGAGGAGCCATCGTTCTGTTGAGTTCGTGGGTGCCACTTTCGGTTCAGCATATTTGGACTACAGAGCAGTCTTCAGTTTCTCTGGAGATCTGCCCACCATCCTCATTTACACTGTCACACAGGTTTTGTGAACTGTTGGGTCTCATCCTTAAGATGGTGGTGAGGGGAAGTGGACTTGGATGCATTATAAACTACTCGACCTGTGGGAACTGCCTTCATAGCTAACCCATTCTCCCCCTCCCCTCGATGAGAGTGGCATGCTGACTCTCTGTAAGGGCACTGGTGACAATGCTGTTTTCTCCCCCACATCCAAAATAGTCATCATCTAGTGTCCCCATATTGTCAGCTGTTCACAGTACTGGCACACCAAGGCCATGTGGGCTCAGGTGCGACTCCAAGTAATTGATCGTCTGGACTGTTCTCTCTGCAAGTACTGAAAAGGCTGCTTGCCCCTCTTCAAGGACCACATTACAAAATTTCAGTTTGTTTATAAATTACCTCATCACTGGTCTTCAGCTGCGAGAAGTCTGTGAACCCCTGACTCGTTGATAATTCTTCTTATGTCTGTACAACAATTTAATTGCTACAAAAACCAGGACTCATCATTTCTGATTTTTAGGAAGGCTTTAGTTACAAACTTGATCTGAGGTTAACCATCTAGGTACATCTCGTTTTTATGAGTAACAGTAGGTGGCTGGGTATCCTGCCTCACATCACCATCTCATTGTTAATCTGTGAAGTGCATTTTATCCAGGGCGGGCTCACCTTCTCGAATCCTAGGGGTGGTTTGATTTGTTTGATGACCACAGTAGAACATAAATACAAGCTGACACAACGCTATAGGTACTGCACATGTTGAGCAAGGCATAGACTTCATTCTGTTTTCTGCTGTCTCCCATTACTTTGCACGTTATGGTGCCAATTACAGCCTCAACATGCTTGGGATGGCATGGAGCTCATGTGGAATACCTCAGACAAAAATAATAAAACATGTGAAACAAGAGTATCTCCTTAGTAAATCCTCTTACATAATAATTAAACTTTTAACTTGGTTTTTTGTTTCGTCTGGATAAAGAAACATACAGATCTTCTGCTAATAAAGCTTGTTCATTCGTATTCAAAGGTGGTATGAGAGTTCACCCGTAACCAACAAAATGATTTATTTGGCTTCAGAACATCTGGGAAATCTTGTGTCCTCACAACATGTTTGTGTGGCCTCTCCACAGACACCTGTCTGTTGTGGTTGCACGTAAGGTAGGTGTATCTGTGTTGTTGAGGGGTGCAAGCCATCACACCTTGACAATGCCTGTGATTTGTGGGACAGCTAAACAAACAAAAAAAATTTATTAAATAAAAACTGTCACAAACTTAAATGTACCCTGGTAATTTCTTATTTAAATTAATTGCTTCCAGCATTGTGATGCCCTGAGTAACTGCAGAAGGAAAAGTTCTGCACTTCAGAGGGAATTGTGGCTGCAAGGATCACATTGATATTGAATATGATACTCTGGCAACTATTAGAGTGAGAGCAGAGTTTTATTCCTGGTCTAGAACATAGCTCTAAAAAATAACTAAAATGACAATATAAGGAAAAGAGAGATTGTTACGTACCATTAAGATAACACATTAAATTTCGGACAGGCACGCGCAAATGACCACCATCTGTGGGGTCTTGGAATAGAATGCAACTGTCTCATAGAACAGAATCAGTTGTGCATGTCTGCAACTTAGCGTGTCGTGTTTATGGTAAGTAGCAATCTATCTTTCCCATATGCTGTTGATATTCCATCCTGTAGTTTCCATTGTTTGAATTAACTAAAACACATTTTTGACTGTTGACAGAAGGCTATTTGTCTAGAAACAAATAGGCCTACTTTTGTTATCTTTTAATGGTTACTTCCTGTACTGGAACATTTTGTTTACCAGTGGAGGAGACTGATCGTTTTTTGTTTTTTTTTCCTTCCCCCCTGCACTTGTGAGACTTCATAGTCAATCTCAGAAGGAATAAATGCTAACTAATTGTGAAACTTACTGCAAGTGACACAAATACTGATGATAACAAATGAGACACTTCAAACAAAGTAGTGCAGAAAGAAATAAACTGAACAGAAGATAAATCAAGAGGAAAAGAAAAGTTACACAAATATATTAAACAAAGACGCAGAAAGATCATTTGCATGACATTTTTTGAAGAGTATAGAGGTCAATATACTTACATTAAAGTTATTTTGTGATATTTCACAGAATCGAGTGGTAATTGACACCTGCCAGCCAATCACAGTTACGTCTTGAGTGTCACATACTTGCTGTGATGCCTGATTTGTAGGTACCTACAGAGTTTTGTCTGGGGTAGTTGTCCCATTGCCTCTGCAATGTCAGTTTTGAAGTTATTTTATTCAGCCTATTAGAAAGTTTCAGCACAGGCCCCTTTATCGACTACTGCATGCTACTTTCTCCCAACAACATTTATTTTACAAAATGATTTGTACTGTGCTATCTCATGAACTGTCGAAATTAGTCTTCAAACTTCTTAATTTATCCTTCTCTTCTTTCTTCAAAAGCGTTTATGGCTGCTGTGCATATTGACTGTAACACATCATTCAAGAGATCTTCATTTGTAAGTAATTGTCCTTTCAACTGAGTTCTCACATCTCTTCAGTGACTGATGAAGGTGATTAATATGAGTAACGAACATATGTGTGAAGAAGCTTGAGTCCTCCCCCCCCCCCCCTCCCCCCACACAGCCAGAACCAACCTAAGTGAGAAGGACAATGAGAGGCATTGTGTTGAAGCACTGATTCAAAATTGCAGTTAGTGTAACATTTATGTACTCTACCTTCCAGCTCTGAGAACCCTACAGTGCTGACTGGCCACAGTGTCTCCTCTGCCAAAGTTGTCATTTGAATGGACACTGGATGCCAAAATTGAAGCAGCAGATGGAAATTTTGCAATGTTACATTTTATTTTGCCACAAAACAATGTAAACAGTGAAGTAGAAACAATGTAAAGAACACAGAAAGTAAAAAACTGCAACATGCATAATGGATGACAAAAATGTTCTTTAAGGGTGTGCACAACGCGGGACGACCACAAAAACTCAGGAATTTTTTCATTCGGCAGAAAACGGGGAATTTTTTAGAATTTCGGGATTTTTTCATTGTTCTAGCTAAATGTATGTAATTTTGACTGGAAGAACCGATACTGAAGAATAATACTGCAGCCGTAAAACATGAATGAGAGAATAAAACTTAAATTGCAAATGAAATGAAATGCGCCATATAAAAAAACAGTGCTCATCCAAGCGTCTGCAAATGGCAAAATGTGTCAAAGGCTTTAGGAAAGACTGCAATGCCTCATAACAACAAATAACCCCTGATGAACGTGACGTCACAACTTTATATTATATTCATTTGATCAGCCTCATGCGCAGACGCATATGAGTAGTACCTTCTCAAGCTTCTGGCTACAGAAATGTGGTTGTTGACTGTGTAGGCAGCAGCAGCAAGCAGCCACATGCTACCCGGTGAAATGGGGACATCACACAAATTATGGAAGAATATGACGATTCCAAATTCATACAGAAATTTCATATTACTACTTTTCAATCTCATGCTTGAGAACCTGGAGTGTATGAATGAAATGTGAAACCATATACTAACATAAAGCTTTTTGCTTATAGTAGGCCAAATAAGCGTTTCATATTGGTATTTAGTGAATTAAATTCTGTCGTGTTACAAAAATGACCATTATTGCCAAAACAGTCCGCGTATTTGGTGTGTATTACAATTGCTGAAATATTAGAAAAGCCTGTTTTGTTTTATCTAGCAGACTGTGACAAAACAGACATAGTCAGATCGAGAAACCACAACAGTTTTGGGTACTATTTGTATGAACAGCTTTTCCGGTATAAGACAATGGCATTTCAGTTGTTCTTGTAGTAAAACCTTTAACGAGCTTTCCTTTTACAGAAAGACTGTTGTGGTTTCTCGATCTGACTTTATGTTAGTATATGGTTTCACATTTCATTCATACGCTCCAGATTAAAAGAGAGACTAAAACGCTAGGAGCTAAGGCTTGAAGAAACGTCTTGCTTGTTTCTTGTCGTTACTGGTTTTATATATCCTATATTTAATTTTATGTCACCCAGAACAGCAAGTTATTAGCTAATAGGCAATAAAATTTTCAGAAGAATTCTTGTTCTCCTGATTACAAATAATCGTATCCTGCATTAACTGTGAGATAGAGGGCCAGATTGTCAAACCGGCCGACTGGGAGCAGGAGAGGTACCACAGGATATTTTAATTTTCACTGTCTTGAATATAGTTTGATGGCTTCCATTACAAAATACATGTTTGAGCTCCACAGAGTGAAATACAGTGACATGCGGTAGAAGAATGCTGCGTGAAAAGCATGGCACTGCACTTCGGCACACTTAAGACCAAATAACATGTCTTCCTCGAATACATATGTTTCACGCATCGCTGGCCGCGGTTGTCGTGCGGTTCTAGGCGCTGCAGTCCGTAACCGCGGGACTGCTACGATCGCAGGTTCGAATCCTGCCTAGGGCATGGCTGTGTGTGATGTCCTTAGGTTAGTTAGGTTTAAGTCGTTCTAAGTTCTAGGGGACTGACGACCTAAGATGTTATGTCCCATAGTGCTCAGAGCCATTTTTACACATCAGAATTTTCAGAAAGATGTCCGCTACAAAATGAACATATTTTTGTAAAGTTGTTTCCTTTTAATTTTTTGACGTCCTATCTCAAACGGTCATGTGAAGGAGGGGGGGAGCACTATCTAGTATTGCCCCAGTTCAGAAAGATCTGAGGTACGGGGCTGATGATGCATAGAGCAGTCTGAGTTAGAGTGGGGAAGTGGGTAGTCTTCATGTGACCCGTGTTTACATTCAGTGATTTTGCTGTTTCCTCTTAGTTTACTGCTCTCACGCCAAATGAAAACAAAATGGATATCTGTGGCCGGGAGCTATCAAGTGAATTAAAACACATTCACATGAACACTGAAGGCTACAATTTGTTATTAGTTTCAGATTTTATTTTATTTCCAACTATTTGACAGTCAAGCACTAATCATGTTGCAGAACAATGATATTATATTTGTGACTTTGCTAAAGAAATTTGACTTTTATTAAGGTTTCCCGCTCGGGCAGTCAATTTATTTAAACGAAGTTTTAATTCCACACTATTGGCTAAGTTTAGATCGTCCGCTACATTTCAAGTGCACGTTTTCATCTTCTAGCATGTATGGCATTATGCCATGACAAAGAACCAAACTTGAGGTAATACAGTACTGGTACTCGAAGAAAATTTACATCCCGAAAACCACACTGAAAAGCTTAATATCAGGTCAAGGCCTACTTCATTGGGAATCTGGACATAGGAATGTGCACTTTAAGGCGAATTATGCATTTTTATATGGTTCACGTAATTCCGATGCTCTAGGAGTTACCTCTGATGTCTTGTTTCTTTTATGACATAATGTAAGATCTTTTGATGTTTCACACGTTCGAATATACGGGCTTAGCTGCGCAAGTGCAGTGACGCCTCCTTATCTGGCATTCTCTGGCAACTTCTGAAACAAATCTATTTCCAAAAGGTTGCGGGAAAATATTGCGAATTGTGGTTTGAAAATCATTATTTTCTAAATAAAATTCCTTCCTCTCCAAAATGAACTAGGTGCGAGAATTTATGATGAATTTCTTAAATGAAACTTCCTGGCAGATTAAAACTGTGTGCCGGACCGAGACTCGAACTCGGGACCTTTGCCTTTCGCAGGCAAGCGCTCTACCAACTGAGCTACCCAAGCACGACTCACGCCCCATACTAGCTGTGATTACGGGGCGTGAGTCGTGCTTGGGTAGCTCAGTTGGTAGAGCGCTTGCCTGCGAAAGGCAAAGGTCCAGAGTTCGAGTCTCGGTCCAGCACACAGTTTGAATCTGCCAGGAAGTTTCATATCAGTGCACACTCCGCTGCAGAGTGAAAATCTCATTCTGTAAATTTCTTAAATCGTACAGTGTTTGACTCTTAATTTAAAAATGTAGTTTTTAGAAGAATTTCGAGCCCAGAACAGCAGAGATTTATGTTGGTATTAAAACAATCCCCACATGAACCATGGACCTTGCAGTTGGTGGAGAGGCTTGCGTGCCTCAGCGATACAGATGGCCGTACCGTTAGGTGCAACCACAACGGAGGGGTATCTGTTGAGAGGTCAGACAAACATGTGGTTCCTGAAGAGGGGCATCAGCCTTTTCAGTAGTTGCAGGGGCAACAGTCTGGATGATTGACTGATCTGGCCTTGTAACATTAACCAAAATGGCCTTGCTGTGCTGGTACTGCGAACGGCTGAAAGCAAGGGGAAACTACAGCCGTAATTTTTCCTGAGGACATGCAGCTTTACTGTATGATTAAATGATGATGGTGTCCTCTTGGGTAAAATATTCCGGAGGTAAAATAGTCACCCATTCGGATCTCCGGGTGGGGACTACTCAAGAGGATGTCGTTATCAGGAGAAAGAAAACTGGCATTCTACGGATCGGAGCGTGGAATGTCAGATCCCTTAATCGGACAGGTAGGTTAGAAAATCTAAAAAGGGAAATGGACAGGTTAAAGTTAGATATAGTGGGAATTAGTGAAGGTCGGTGGCAGGAGGAACAAGACTTTTGGTCAGGTGAATACAGGGTTATAAATACAAAATCAAATAGGGGTAATGCAGGAGTAGGTTTAATAATGAATAAAAAAATAGGAGTGCGGGTAAGCTACTACAAACAGCATAGTGAACGCATTATTGTGGCCAAGATAGATACGAAGCCCACACCTACTACAGTAGTAAAAGTTTATATGCCAACTAGCTCTGCAGATGATGAAGAAATTGATGAAATGTATGATATAAAAGAAATTATTCAAGTAGTGAAGGGAGACGAAAATTTAATAGTCATGGGTGACTGGAATTCGTCAGTAGGAAAAGAGAGAGAAGAAAACATAGTAGGTGATTATGGATTGGGGATAAGAAATGAAAGAGGAAGCCGTCTGGTAGAATTTTGCACAGAGCATAACTTAATCATAGCTAACACTTGGTTCAAGAATCATAAAAGAAGGTTGTATACATGGAAGAATCCTGGAGATACTAAAAGGTATTTGATAGATTATATAATGGTAAGACAGAGATTTAGGAATCAGGTTTTAAATTGTAGGACATTTCCAGGGGCAGATGTGGACTCTGACCACAATCTATTGGTTATGACCTGTAGGTTAAAACTGAAGAAACTGCAAAAAGGTGGGAATTTAAGGACATGGGATCTGGATAAGCTGAAAGAACCAGAGGTTGTACAGAGTTTCAAGGAGAGCATAAGGGAACAATTGACAGGAATGGGGGACAGAAACACAGTAGAAGAAGAATGGGTAGCTCTGAGGAATGAAGTAGTGAAGGCAGCAGAGGATAAGGTAGGTAAAAAGACGAGGGCTGCTAGAAATCCTTGGGTAACAGAAGAAATATTGAATTTAATTGATGAAAGGAGAAAATATAAAAATGCAGTAAATGAAGCAGGCAAAAAGGAATACTAACGTCTCAAAAATGAGATCGACAGGAAGTGCAAAATGACTAAGCAGGGATGGCTAGAGGACAAATGTAAGGATGTAGAAGCTTATCTCACTAGGCGTAAGATAGATACTGCCTACAGGAAAATTAAAGATACCTTTGGAGAGAAGGGAACCACATGTATGAATATCAAGAGCTCAGATGGCAACCCGGTTCTAAGCAAAGAAGGGAAGGCAGAAAGGTTGAAGAAGTATATAGATGGTCTATACAAGAGCGATCTACTTGAGGACAATATTATGGAAATGGAAGAGGATGTAGATGAAGACGAAATGGGAGATACGATACTGCGTGAAGAGATTGACAGAGCACTGAAAGACCTTAGTCGAAACAAGGCCCCAGGAGTAGACAACATTCCATTAGAACTACAGACAGCCTTGGGAGAGCCAGTCCTGACAAAACTGTACCATCTGGTGAGCAAGATGTATGAAACAGGCGAAATACCCTCAGACTTCAAGAAGAATATAATAATTCCAATCCCAAAGAAAGCAGGTGCTGACAAATGTGAAAATTACCGAACTATCAGTTTAATAAGTCACAGCTGCAAAATACTAACGCGAATTCTTTACAGACAAATGGAAAAACTGGTAGATGCGGTGCGGACCTCGGAAAGGATCAGTTTGGATTCCGTAGAAATGTTGGAACACTTGAGGCAATACTGACTTTACGACTTATATTAGAAGAAAGATTAAGAAAAGGCAAACCTACGTTTCTAGCATTTGTAGACTTAGAGAAAGCGTTTGACAATGTTGACTGGAATACTCTCTTTCAAATTCTAAAGGTGGCTGGGGTAAAATTAAGGGAGCGAAAGGCTATTTACAATTTGTACAGAAACCAGATGGCAGTCATAAGAGTCGAGGGGCATGAAATAGAAGCAGTGGTTGGGAAAGGAGTGAGACAGGGTTGTAGCCTCTCCCCGATGTTATTCAGTCTGTATATTGAGCAAGCAGTAAAGGAAACAAAAGAAAACTTTGGAGTAGGTATTAAAATTCGTGGAGAAGTAGTAAAAACTTTGAGGTTCGCCGATGACATTGTAATTCTGTCAGAGACTGCAAAGGACTTGGAAGAGCAGTTGAACGAAATGGACAGTGTCTTGAAAGGAGGATATAAGATGAACATCAACAAAAGCAAAACGAGGATAATGAAATGTCAAATTAAATCGGGTGATGCTGAGGGAATTAGACTAGGAAATGAGACACTTGAAGTAGTAAAGGAATTTTGCTATTTGGGGAGCAAAATAACTGATGATGGTCGAAGTAGAGAGGATATAAAATGTAGACTGGCAATGACAAGGAAACCGTTTCTGAAGAAGAGAAATTTGTTAACATCGAATATAGATTTATGTATCAGGAAGTCGTTTCTGAAAGTATATATTTGGAGTGTAGCCATGTATGGAAGTGAAACATGGACGATAACACTTGGACAAGAAGAGAATAGAAGCTTTCGAAATGTGGTGCTACAGAAGAATGCTGAAGATAAGGTGGATAGATCATGTAACTAATGATGAGGTATTGAATAGGATTGGGGAGAAGAGAAGTTTGTGACACAAGTTGACCAGAAGAAGGGATCGGTTGGTAGGACATGTTTTGAGGCATCAAGGGATCACAAATTGGAGGGCAGCGTGAAGGGTAAAAATCGTAGAGGGAGACCAAGAGATGAATACACTAAGCAGATTCAGAAGGATGTAGTATGCAGTGGGAGATGAAGAAGCTTGCACAGGATAGGGTAGAATGGAGAGCTGCATCAAACCAGTCTCAGGACTGAAGACAACAACAAACAACATTAAAAAAATTTTACTGGCACATTTGTGTGATGTATGTTATTAAAGTGTAGACGCGCAAAACAGATGAACATTATATGTCAAAGCTTAGCTTCTTATGTAGCTTATTAATCGTAGAGACAAGTATTATGTGTGAAAGCTTTGCTTTTCTTGTAGCAACACTGTGTGTATTAATTTAAACCATTAACATTTCCTGTTTGTGTTTTTCTCATTACTTAACAGTGATGTTACTATTGACTTATTACATCACATGTCCTATGCTCTGAAAATCCGCTGCCATCAGCTGGTGAGATCACGTGACATGAGCTATGAGTGGCTGACAAAATCGCATCACAACTCGATTTCAATGCTTCGGAAAGTAACATGCGGTGTCTGATGGAATTTTATACCTTTGTAATACAAAAATATGCAGCATAGATATTGTTGTACATCAAAGATCTTTCCAAAATGTTTTTTTTTTCCCTCCTGAGTTTCTTTTTTTCCTCCTGAGTTTCTTTTTCTTAGATGCTTGGAAATCCTACACTCCTGTACAAAACCATAACACTTTAAAGGATTGATAAGTTTCAAAGTTCCGAGGGAAAGTATACATCACTTAGCATGGAAAAAGTGTATTTCACCCAGGAGAAAGTGTATTTTTAACCAAAAAATCTGGAAATTTGTTTTCCTTGTCGGCATATACACCCTGTCTTTGTTTCTTCCAACGCGCGCGCGCGCGCGCACACACACACACACACACACACACACACACACACACACACACACACACACCAGCTGGTTACTGTGCTCAGTATGGAGCGTGACTCTCTGGCAGCAGTACAGACCTGATGACGACAGAAAATGCTGTGAATGGTATCTTTAATCTTGTGTTGAGGCAATAATGCCCATTCTTCCTGAAGAACAGCTAGCAAGTGTTGGAGAATTGTTGGAGGACTCTAACGTGACGTAACCCATCTCCCTAGTGCGTTCCAGACCTGCTCTATTGGATTCATTTCAGGAGAGTGAGCAGACCGTGCCATGTGTACAATATCTTCTGCTTCCAAGAAAACATAAACTGCGCATGGTCTATGAAGTCGAGTATTGTCATCCACTGGGTCCGCAGCACGTCGCAACAACCACACATGAGGCCCCAAGATCTTGTCACTATAACTGACAGCAGTTAAATCTTTTCTATTCACCTGTACAATTTCACAAAGACGTGTTCTAAATGGTCAACATGATCCCTGCGCACAACATTAGGAATCCTCTTTGATATCGGTCTCTTTCCACAATGTTTGGGTCCCCAAATCCTGTTCCACATCCTCTGCAGATGCAAATCCGTCGAGAATAACTCTTTGGACCAAATTGGGACTCATCTGTGAAAAGAACATTGCCACACTGTTTGAAGACCATTTAGGTGGTTTGTTGACAACAACATAGCGAACTATGAGCAATATACTGAATAGATTATTATAGCCAAGATAGACGAAAGGCTATGACCCATCACAATAGTAACAGCATAGATGCCTAGTATATCTACAGAAAAATTGAGAAAAATATATGATGTGAGTAAAGAAATTATTCAGTATGTCGAGGGAAATGGAAATTTAGTCATGGTGGCCAACTGAAATTTGATACTGGAGAAAGGAAGAGAAGGTAAGATCGTAGTGGAACATGAACTGGGGGAAAGGGATGAAATGGGAAGCCGCTTGGAAAAATTCTGCACAGAAGACAATCTGTAATTAGTGCCAAAGGCTGGTTTAAGAACATAGTATGTGATACTGACCTTTTTATACTGGAAGGTATATTGTGTTAGATGATACAGGGTGTTCCAGGAGGAGTGATCAGTAGTAAAGTTTATGGCAATAACAGTCATTTGAAAGAAAGAAGTGTCTAGTAAACATTTGCCTTAAAATGCATACCTTACAAGCTGCGAGCACTTGTTCACTAGACGAGATTATTTTGGAATAGTGAAGATTAATAAGTATTGATAGCTCTTAAGCTACATGCTTTATAACCCATGTTACAGACTATTTTGCTTAGAATGATCATTCCTGTCACATCCCTGATTATAAACCACTCCTCCTGGGACACCCCATATAATGGTAAAACAGAGATTTCTAAACAGAGTTTAAACTGCAAAACATTTCCAGAAGTGTACTTTTGCCACGATTTACTAGCTCTTACATGCAGTTTAAAGCTGAAAATATTGCAGAAATGTAGGAAATTAAGATAGGGGACCTGAATATGTAAAAAAAAAAAAAAAAAAAAAAAAAAAAAAAAAAAAAAAAAAAAAAAAAAAAAAAAAGCATAAGAGATCTTTGAGGTAAGGGCAAATTGAAACAGAAGAAAAGAATGCAATGGAGAAGAATTGGTATCTGAAAGATGAAGCAGTAAAGGCAGTACGGTCAATCCAAATGAAGTGGTCCAATAAAAATTAAGTTGGTTGCTTGACCATTTTTAAATATTTTAAAATTGAGAAGTTCAAAACAGCAATTTTTTTTAAAAAAAAAATTGCCTTTCACCTTTACTGAATGGCGGCCATTTTCATAGGAAGTGGGCGACAATTTCAGTTTAGAGACGTTAGAAAAAATATGATTATCTCTGCACTGGGTTAAGTTAAAACATTGCAATCGACATGATTGTTTTTAGAAAAGTGTCCTCTACAACATTGTCTATTACATGGTATCCTAAATTCAAAAATAACCAGTCAAGATGACCTCCAAAGTTTGATATCCAAATTTTCAAAAATCCCCTTTTTAGACCCAAAAATAACAAACAAGGAATGATTTATGAGAGTCTATTTTTTCCTATACTTACATATCATTTACTACTAGTCTCATATAGAGCAAGAACTCTTACAAATGTTTCCTTAATTTTTTATGAAATTTGAAAATTTTCATTTTTTGTTAAGTTTGGGGTTAGTTATCTCATGTGCGACTGTGAACAAAGAAATGAATTTTTTTAAATGTGGATTATCTCCACATTACTCTACACCTGAACTTACGGTTGTTGCCTATTCATGTGTGATATTGGGGGGATATAATCAATTATTATTGCAGTAAGGTACTGAATTATTTACAAAAAGTGTAAGCATCACTGAAATTAACATTTATATTATTTTGGCATGCTTATTCTTTCAACCTCTGCAAGCCACCACTGCCCATCATACACACATGCAACTATGTCTTTCAACGTTAAAGACAGATGTTTTTTACTGACACAATGATCCTCATAAATTTCGGTTTCTGATGTTACATAGCATTGAACTAAGTTTTTTGCAATGCCAAGGAATTTGTGGAAATGCCTTGTTCCTTTTATTGCTATACAGTTTTTAAATTTGGTCTGAAGTGTTGTTTTCATAGGCAGAACCACTTTTTCTTTCTTGATCAGAAAATAGGTAAAGCCTTTCATATTATCCTTGCGAAAGACACACATGTCATGTACTGTGTGAATTTGGCCTTTGGTTGGTCTTTGTAGGCTGGTTTTACTTACTTCACATTTTGTTGTACCTCCTACTCCATCACATGCATTTTTACCATGGCAAGATGTAAAAAAAGTGCCATTCAACCATCAACCCAAAGTCTACTTTGTGGTTGCACAGATTTGAAAAATTCTTTTTGTTCGTATACTGACTACCACTTCCATATGAAAAGTATATAAGCTTCTTAACCTTGGGAAAATTTTCTTTTATGTAATTTATTACATACTTTTGAAACACATGTACAGCTAAAGTGTTGTGCTCCAAGTAGTTGCTTAGAATGCAAATCGATGAACTGCAAACTCCATCTTTCTCATTTTTAATGTAGAGAATAAAAGGATGCACTGTTGCCTGGTCATTGACCCAGTGGTACCCTTGTATTGCATCCTGAATCACAAATGTAAAATTTTCTGCAAAATCAGCTAGCACTATGCATTCAGGCTCATGAAGTTGTGCTTTTAGGTCCTTCAAAAACTTCCTTTGGATTTTAGAAACATAGTGGTGACTTTTGAGTTTTTGTAAGTTATCAATTAAAGATTCCAAGTACTCTTCCTGAGCTTTAACCACTGTTATCATTTCTGCCCTGTCAGGTGTGACCCACTGTTTGAAGGTAATACTGTCTGGCATTTCCTCATCATATTCGTCAAACAATTCAATAAAAGTTTCCTTACCAGGGCATTTATTACACAAACTCATCATGCAGTCATAACTGTTAGTGTCACAGACCATGCCTTGCTCTTTCACTAATTTTTTGGGTTAGTTTAACCAAATGATGAGAAACGTTGAATTCATGAACTATTTTTCCTCTTGACCATGAGTCAGGAAGCAAACTTAAAATTTTAACTTTTTCCTCTTTAGATGTCACTGAACATTTAATTTTTAATTTCTCTATGAAGCTCAAATATTCAGTGTCAGATGATGCTGGTGGTAGGTTTTCTTCTTCTTCTTTAGAAATAATGTTGGTATCTGCATTGTTAAAGCATGATTCCAAGTGTAATCTAATTTTGTCTGAAATTTGTTGTACCTTATTTTCAATAGGTGCTTTTCTTTTTCTGCTACTTAATTTTATTATTTTTGAAGCAGGGGATACATCTAACTTAGAACAAGCAAAATCCAATATACTAACAGCTTCCTCATTAAGAATATAAATGTCATTAACAAGGTTACTTGATTCTGCTTCTGATTCATGAGGAATACCTTTGAGTAACAATTTGGGCACAGGGAATTTCCAGGAATCACATTACGTTTCACCTGCGAAGCTGTTTCACTCTCACCTAACAAGGACAAATGTTAAAGTTTTATTTCCCTCAAACCTTTAGTAATAGACTTTTTATGAACTTTAAGTGGATCATAGCACTTTCTTCCAAAAATGTGGTTGTACTTCAGAATATATTTCTGTTCATGATACTCACACACTGATGTTAGAGAAGAACTTACTTTAAATTTAAACAAAGTTTGTCTAACTTCATCAAAGTCATTGACATTTTTCAAGTTTTTTTGAAACTGCACCGTAAACTGATTTGTGACACACTTCACTTGCAATCTGTCCAACAGAGCACTGTTCATCCATGTTATTGCATTCCAGTTAATCTCTCAAAATTAATTACAAATTACACACAGAACAAAACACATTCTACACTCTCAGTGAAGTATATACATCCACTCCAATATGTACATCCACTCTAATAGAGGTTTCAGAACAGACTGACTACAACAGTGCCACAACCAACAATAATGTACTTTTGCAATGCCACACCCAGCAATAATATATTTCTTTATTGACAATAAACCTAAACAGAAATGGACATTTTTAGTACCATAGAACAAATGTGAAAGCTCCTAGTGTTTAATATTGCATTATTAAATATAAATAAACTAAATTAATATTGGGTGATAGTGTTAACTAAATATATGTCACAATTAAATTTTATTGCAATGAAATATTAAACCATTTAAATAGTCAACAGCCATAAGATCAGTTGTAGAGTAATGTGAATTATTTCCTAATTTTCAAATATTCACATCTTTGTTCACAGTAAGATATCAATACTTTTACAGTACGTTGCTATCGTATAGATGTACAAACTGTGCAAAAATCATATTTTTATATGCAGTCCAACCTGAGATACGAAACCCCATACGTATCTAACTATAGGAAAAAAATAGACTCTGATAAATCACTTCTTGTTTGTTTAAATTATTCTCTCTCTCTCTCTCTCTCTCTCTCTCTCTCTCTCTCTCTCTCTCTCTCTCTCTCTCTCTCTCTCTCCCCCCCCCCCCCCCCAATAAAAAGTGGATTTTTTTGGCAATTTGGATACCAAACTTTGGAGGTCATTTTGACTCATTATTTTTTAATTTAGGGTATCTTGTGTAATAGACAGTGTTGTAGAGGACACTTTTCTAAAAGCAGTCATTTCAATTGCAATGTAACTTAACCCAGTGCAGAGATATTCAATTTTTCGCTAATGTCTCCAAACTGAAAAATCGTCGCACATCTACAAATAAGACTGGGCGCCACCCAGTAAAGGTCCAAGATAAATTATTTTAAAAAACTGTTTTGAACTTCTCAAATATAGGGCAATCACATATAAAAAAAATAAAATATTTAAAAAGGGTCAAGTACTTCATATAGATTGACCCAGTAGAGGAAAAACTGAAAATGGTAAATTGAAATGGAAGAAAAAAATGCAATGGAGAGGAATTGATATCTCTGAGAGATGAAGGAATAAAGACAGTAGAGGAAAAACTGATTATAAAGACAAGATTCAACATAGATCCTTGTATAACCCAGGCGATGTTAAACTTGATTTATTGAAAAGAAAAGTATAAGAGGCAAAATGGATAGTTTGAAAAATGTCAGGAGGAAGTGCCAATTGGTAGAGCTAGAGGAGAAATGTAAAATGCGCATGTCTATGGGAAAGATGGGTGCCACTTACAGGGAAAGTGAAGAACACAAAGGGGAAAAATAGAAGTAATTGTTTGAACATCAGGAATTTGGATGGCAAATAGTACTGAGAAGAGAGAGCTGAAAAGTGGAAAGCCTGTGTAGAAGGCAGAGGGGTGGACTGACTGATAGAATTTGACCTGGAAGAGGAGATAAGTTTGGGTCCCAAGCAGGTCACTCCTGTTTTTTAGTAAGTAGATGTGCACAATTATCGGCCTATTTTGCTCGTGTCTGTCTACTTTAGAATTTTAGAATGCTTCTTGTGCTCACTTATTATGACCTACCTATGGACTGAAAATCTCTGTACGAATCAATATGTACTCCACAAATGTTGATGATGTGAAACCTGTCTTGCTTTGTTTTACCACAACATCCAGAAAGCAGTACATATTAGAGATCAAGTTGCTTGGCTATGGATGGCATTTGATACAGTTTTGTGCTGTCACCTTACGAATAAATTAGCAGTGCAAGGAATATCATATCAGTATTGTGACTTGAAGAGTTTGTAGCAAATAGAGCACAGCGCATCAGTCTTAAGAGAGGTAAGTCTTAAGATGTAAAAGTAACTTCAGACGCACCACAAGGCAGTGTTACAGACCAGTACTGTTCACTCTTTACATAGTGTAAATGAGCTCGTGGAGACTGCCAGCAGTCCCATGAGACTGTTTACAGATGATGCTATTGTACACAGAGACATCATAATGCTAGAAAATTGCTGCAAAATGTAGGAAGACTTGTAGAGTATCAAAGTTTGTGGCAGGGACTGGCAGTTAACTGTGAATGTAAATAAATGTAGTGTACTGTACGTAAATAGGCAGAAAGTCGCATTACTGTATGATTAGATTTCTGCTGAACAAGCACTGGAAGCATTCACATGCATAAAATATTCGACACCGTGTACAGAATGACTGGACAAAACTAACTGTAGGAAAGCCGGATACCTGACAGAGATTTGTTGGAAGAGTCCTGAAGCAGTGAGGATTATCTGTGAAGGAGGTAGCTCACAGCACTCCCCAGTGTGGTTTATCAAGAACCAAAAAGAATTGACACAGGATATACAGAAAATCTGAAGAAGAGGTGCACGTTTCATCAAAGGTTCATTTAGTAGGAGCAAAAGCATCATGCATATGCTCATCCAGTTTCCAGTCAGTGGCAGACTGTACAACAGAGGCACTGTGTATGATAGAGCAGTTTCCTATTAAAATTCATGTGCAAACATTCATAGAAGTTCAAATAATTGCATTGATTCCTCTTGTGTACAAACTATCTGATAAAATGTATCTGGACACCTATTTGTGGACAGTAATATGCCTTTGAATGTTTGAGCTCTGCTGGGGACACTTTCAGTGAATGGAGTGAATGTCTGTGGAGAAATATTATCCCACTCTTCCTCAAGAGCCAAAACCAGAGAAGGTAATGATCTCAGGTATTGCATTAACTTCTAAACAGAATGACGTACCATAATATTAAGTAAGTGGACATTTTAATTTGAATGTTCAGTGCAAATACATGATGCAGCCATACTCGAGTCTGTTGTCATTTCATATAACCTAACTCACCCTCACACAATGTATAATGATAGTCATGGTAATCAACAGTCCTGCTATTAACATTTCCATAGACACACTGAGACTGCGAACACAGGACCCCAAGCTAGTGCAGCTCTTTCCTTTCTGGGCTGCATGCCTTCCCTTTCCACACCCCTCCCTCTCCCCAATCCTTCTTTCTCTTCTTTTATCTCTACAGTATAACATATCTGTCCTTACTTTGTCCTTCTCTTTCCTTGATTCTTCTCTTTACCTTCTTCTCCACCACAGTGTTTGAGAATTCTTCTCTTCTTTCCTTTTCTTTGTTCCTCCCTTTTTCTTTCGTTCCTCCCTGTGCATGTCTGGAGGCCGACCCACGTGTTCCCAGACGTAGCCGGTGACGGGGTAAGTGTAATTCCCTGCACCAGGTAGACAAGTAGGACATACACATCACCCTGGTAAAGGCTAGGCCCACGGAGGGGTGGTTACCCAAGCTGATACCTTCCGAACATGCCGATTGGTCCCTTCATCCATGTCTCGGGAGGGGTAACCTGAGGCATGGACAATCACCTAAGGCGAGGGTGCCCTCAGTGAGGGCCCCCACTAGAAAGGACCATGCCATCAGGGACGCCAATAATCATAGGGGATACTTTCGCAATGGTTTCTTCTACTTCAACAACTTCTGCCCCCAAGAGAAAGGTAGATGAGTCTCAGCCACAGAAAATTCTTCCATCAGTGCCAAAGTTCCTAGATGTTTCTCGGTCTGATGATAGTCAAGACTTCTCAACAGTCAACCCTTTCATTATTCAGAAAGGTGTTGACACAATTGCAGGTCCTGTAAAGTCTTGTTCCCAGTTACAAAATGGCACCTTGTTGTTAGAAACAAACAGTGCCCTCCAGCACACAAATTGCATCGAACTACACTACTACACATATTCCATATCCGGGTGGAAGCGCACCGTACTTTTAACTCATCACGCGGAGTGGTCTGTAAAAGATCGCTCGACGGATTATCAAATGTGGACATTCAAAATTACCTGTCTGATCAGGGAGTAACGACTGTACATTGAGTAATGAAAAGGGTTGAAAAGGAATTGGTACCACCCCACTCTCACTTCTTGACATTTGACAGAGTTCAACTTCCATCGAACATTAAAGCAGGCTATGAGATAATTTCAGTTCGCCTTACATTCCCAACCCTACGCATTGCTATCAGTGTCAGAGGTTTAATCATACCAGCTAGTCATTTTTCAATACAGCTAAATGTGGTACCTGTGGCAAGGATGCCCATGAGGCTGATTGTCCATCTCCATCCCCTCATTGCATCAACTGTATGGGTGACCACACTGCTCCCTCTAGAAATATGTCCCTTTTTTAAAGATGAACAAATTGTTCAGGAAATCAGAGTGAAGGAAAAGGTGTCTACCTTTGCTGCTCGTAAGTTATTCGCCAGTAGAAAGCCCACTGTGCTCCCAGCGTGCAAGTATTGAACTGTCCTCACCTGTCCTTGACCTACTAGTGAGGTAGCCACACAGACGTGCGACCTCACCTTTAGCGCCACAGTCGTCAGATCACCCAGCCCCAAGATCACCCGTTCAACCGCCCCACTATCACCTGCTCACTCTAAAGCTCAACCTTCATCACCTCCTGTTAACTCGAGGGCCCCAAAATCGGACGCCCAGACTTCCAAAAAAGGGCCTACCTCATAACCATCGACTCCTCCCTCATCTCAATGTCCTGCTTCCAATAAGGCTCATAAGAAACAAAGTTCCTCTCCTCCTCCCCCACGGTGTATCTCTTCTACAGCGCCACCCAGGTGTAGCTGCCCTCGGCCGTCTTCCTTGTCGCCGAGACGCCCCACTGGCAGCCGATCAACCAGCCAATCACTGGCGGCAGGAGCTGCCTCAGAACAACCTATAGATCAGGATCTTATACCTTTGGCTGAATACCATTCCACGCCATCGCTATCGGCTCACAGGGATCACTGAGTTGACGTCATCTGTTGCGAGATTTTTCCTTTTTTCGTCCACCCTATGTCAATTATCTGTTGGAATATCTGGGGAACTCGCTCCAGTTGGGATGAACTGTCGATCCTTTTACGATCCTATTCCCCAGTCATCTTCTGTCTTCAGGAAACACAAAGCTACATCCCCACGATAGCTTCGTCTTCCCTCATTTCCAATCAGTCTGATTTGATCTCCCCTCTGTTGCTGGCAGTCTGGCACACAGGGGACTTACGATTCTTCTCTGTGGTACAATCAATTATCACCCAATCCACTTACACAGTTCCTTCCAAGCTGTCGCTGTACGTCTTCCCCTTTCTGTATTCACCTTCTCTCTTTGTACCATAGATTATCGATCATCCACACCAATGGCAAGAGCTGATCTCAGTCTCCTTGGTCAGCTCCCACCCCCCTGTGTGCTGGTTGGGGTCTTCAAAGCCCACCACCCACTTTCGGGATCTCCGCATCCTTGTCAAAGAGGCTCCCTATTGACTGACCTCTTCCACCAAGTGGATCTTGTTTGCCTCAACACTGGGGAACCTACGTTTTTGTGTGCCTCCACGTCAGCCTATTCTCATTTGGACCTTTCGGTTGGTACTAGTTGGCTAGCTCGGCACATTGAATGGTTCACTCTTGCTGATACACACTCGGGTGATCATTTTCCCTGTGTCCTTTGATTACAGCCACAACTGCCATCTACGTGCCCAAGATGCGGAAGTTTTCCCAGGCTGATTGAACACTGATGACTGTCAGTTTCCTAGCATCGATGATCAGGTCACTCATGATAAAGAAGTTATTCTTACAGCCATGGAACGTTCAATACCTCGTACCTCCCCTTTGCGCCAGTGCCCTCCATTTCCTTGGCGGAACAAGGTGTGCTTTGATGCAATATGTGAGCAGAGATGTGCTCTTTACATTTTCCACCATGATCCTACATTGGCCAACTGTATCCGCTGTAAGCAGTTACGTGTGCAATGCCATCAAATCTTATGCTGTAGTAAGAAGGCAAGCTGGGATTTCTTTACCAGCTCCTTTAACACATTCACCCCCCACCCCCAATCTGTAATTTGGAGGTGAATTCGATTGCTATCCGGCATGTCTAGTTTCTCCTATCTCTGAGCTAACTGTTGCGCAAGATACCTTAGTGGATCCAATTGCAATTTCTAATTTGGGTCAACACTCTTCTTGGATTTAGAGCTCTTCTAATTACCCATCAGTCTTCCTCCCAAAGAAACAAGCAGCGGAAGTGCGACCTCTTGCTTTCGCCTCTCAGACTCATGAAAGCTATAATACCATTTTTTCTATGTGGGAACTCTGACTCACACACTCTTCCTCTTGCTCTTCTGCCCCAGGACCAGGACCGGAATCATACCCTAGACTGCATTACCTCCTTCATCTTTATAATCGAATTTGCTCCGACAGTACCTTTCCCAGAAGATGGCAGGAAGCTGTTGCCACTCCTGTTCAGAAACATGGAAAGGACAAACATCTCCCACCTAGCTATCACCTGATCTCTCTCACAAGTAGTGTATGTAAGGTTTTGGAGCGTATGGCAAATAGCTGTTTAGGCTGGTGGCTGGAGTCCTGAAACCTTTTAACAAATGCCCAATGTGGTTTCCAAAACCATGGATCCGCAGTAGACCATCTTGTTGCTTTTTCAATTTACATCGTGAACAATTTTCTAAGGAAATATCAAACAGTAGCTACGTTTTTTGATCTGCAGAGGGCAGACAATACCTGTTGGAGGACAGGTATCCTCTGCACACCATTCTCTTGGAGCTTTTGAGCTTGGCTACCCCTTTTCATCTGTGAATTTATGACAGGGCGCACATTTAAAGTGCAGGTGAACACTACTCTTTCCTGTACTTTCTCCCAAGAAAACAGGGTGCCCCAGGGCTCCGTGTTAAGTTTTGTACTGCTTTCCATTGCCATAAATCCAATTATGGATTGTCTCCTTCCTGATGTCTTGGGCTCCCTCTTCGTCAATGACTTCACAATCTACTACCGCTTTCAGCGGACCACCCTTCTTGAACGTCATCTTCGAGGATGCGTCGATTGCCTCCACTCATGGAGCATCGAAACCAGCTTCAGATTTTCTCCCAGTAAGACCGTATGTGTAAATATTTTTGGCATTGTATGGAGTTTTATCCGCATTCCATACATCTAGGCTCTGTTGACGTTCCATTCATGCACATTGTCAAATTCTTGGGACTTAACATTTGACAGAAAATTGTGTTGGTCTTCCCATGTTTAATCTCTTTCAGCTAGCTGTCTGCCATCCCTCAGCACCCTCCATCTTCTGAGTGGTGCCTCGTGGGGAGCGGAGTGAGTGGTCCTCCTCTGCCTATATCATGCCTTAGTGTACTTGAAATTAGACTATGGAAGCATAGTTTACTCCTCTGCACGGCCATCAATTCTGTGGCGTCTAGATTCTCTGGATTGCGTTTAGTGTCTGGAGCATTTTATACTAGCCCCAGGGAGAGCCTTTACGCTGAGACTGTTGAACCTCTGCTGTCCAATTGCCGAGCTGTTCTTCTGAGTCGCTACGCTAGTCATCTGTCTTCCACGCCTGCTCATCCTACCCATGCCCTTTTTTTCGATACTTCCTTGGATTTAGAGTACGCAGGCAGCCCTTCCTCACTACTACCACGGGAGTCTATTTCTGTCAGTTGTTCCATTCACTTTCCTTCGACTTTCCTAAAACTTTCTTGACAAATGGGGGTACGATGCCATCTTGGTTTCGCTCCTGGACCTGCCTTTTCTATGACCTATGACAGCTTCCCAAGAATAGTACCCAGCCAATAGTTCATCATCGGGCATTTGCTTCTCTATGCACACAAATGGAGGATGCTATGTTTAATGAGGCAGCCGATATAGCAGCAAAGGCTGTTGTCTCTCTTCCTTGACCTGCTGTTCGCAAGGTTCCCTTTGCCAATGAACAGAGTGTTTATGTCGTCGTGTTGCTCTTTTATGGCACACACAATGGTCTGCACTTAATATAAATTGTGGGACATAAAACTTCTTCACTGTGCTTGGACCTCTTTCTCCCAGCCTGGTCCTCGAAGGTAATTTTAACTAGATTCTGGATTGGACACTGTCTTTTTAGCCATCGACATCTTTTAAGTGGTGATCCTCCCTCGCGTTGTCCCCACTGCTCTCAGTCGCGGACAATGCGACACCTGTTACTTCAGTGCCCCTATTTTAATCTGCTACATGCCCGCTTACCGCTGTTGCCTGATGTATCTTCCCTTTTAGCAGATGATGCACACTTAGCCAATCGCGTCCTTGAGTTTATCTGTGTTAGTGGGATGACAATGGTTATTTGAAGCACTTTTCTAAGATTTCCTTCCATTTTTAGTTTCGCTCCTCCGTGAGTTTTGCTCCCATTGCTGCTGATTTAAATTCCTGTTTATACAGAGTAGGCACTTATGATCATAGATGTTTTGCACCCTAAAACTGTAATATAAGAGATGGAGGGTGCAAAACAAATTGTGTAAAGACTGGATGTACGAGGTGCATTCAAGTTCTGAGGCCTCCGATTTTTTTTCTAATGAACTACTCACCCGAATTCGATGAAACTGGCGTTACTTCTCGACGCAATGGGTAAGGATTACGCCCTCACTGTCCCAGAACATGGACACCATCATTTTTTCATCACTGGCGGTTACCCGAAATTTTTTTGGTGGCGGTTTATCTGTGTGCTACCATTGAGCTGACTGGCGCTTTGTTTCTGGATTGAAAAATGGCATCCACGTCTCGTCCATTGTCACAACGGCGAAAAGAAAGTCCCATTCATGCTGCCGTTGCACGTCAACATTGCTTGGCAACATGCCACACGGGCAGCCATGTGGTCAACCGTCAGCATTCGTGGCACCCAGCTGGATGACATTTTTAGCATTTTCAGGTCGTCATGCAGGATTGTGTGCACAGAACCCACAGAAATGCCAACTCTGGAGGCGATCTGTTCAACAGTCATACGGCGATCCCCCAAAACAATTCTCCCCACTTTCTCGATCATGTTGTCAGACCGGCTTGTGCAAGCCCAAGGTTGTTTCGGTTTGTTGTCACACAATGTTCTGCCTTCATTAAACTGTCACACCCACGAACGCACTTTTGACACGTCCATAACTCCATCACCACATGTCTCCTTCAGCTGTCGACGAATTTCAATTGGTTTCACACCACGCAAATTCAGAAAACGAATGATTGCACGCTGCTCAAGTAAGAAAAACGTCGCCATTTTAAGTATTTAAAACAGTTCTCATTCTCGCCGCTGGCGATAAAATTCCATGTGCCGTACAGTGCTGCCATCTCTGGGATGTATTGACAATGAACGCGGCCTCATTTTAAAACAATGCACATGTTTCTCTCTCTTTCTAGTCCAGAGAAAAATAATCGGAGGCCTTAGAACTTGAATGCACCTCGTATAACTGGAAGTATAATGAATGAAAAAGGGTTTGATGACTAATAAAGATAAACATTATTGCATTAATACAGTGGAAAGATGTGCACAATCCACTTGGCATCACATTCTGTAAAGTAGCCTACAGTTCCCAAGAGAAGCATTACAGAACGAGTTTAATAAATTATGACCCTAATTTGATTCTTAGTTTTCTCCTTTTTTTAAAAATTTCGTTTCTGTATTCCTAGGAATACAGAGATAAACTTCAACAGTTCTCAGTGTAACAGTTCATTTTCCCTGCCAGAACTGCTCGACACAGTAGAATTTGTAATACTTTTCAAAACTGGTTGGCAAATCATCCATGTGTAGCAGGGGCGAGGCAGGTGATCAAATACAGCGATCTGTTACTCGTGCGAGAGGGCCTCAAAACCACCACCACTTCCTCCATGCTTTACTGCTGGCACTGTTCGTGATGGCAGGTAACATTCCACAGGCATTCACGAAAGCCAAACACTTCTGTCTGATTGTCGTAGGATGCAGCACGATTCGTCATTCTGAATTGCTTGTTTTTAGTCATCCACTGTCCACTGTCCATCCACCGACAGGAGCATCACTTCGCACTCACTACAGAAATGTTGACTTACTAGGAGATGCTCAGTTGTTGAACCCACTTCTTTTTAACTTCTTATATACGAACACTGTGCTAGCTGGACTGCTAGCAACACTGTAGAATATTTGAGTTATTCCTCTTTTTGATTTCAAGCTATTTTTTACAGCTGCACTCTGCAATGCTAGACGGCTTCCATCCGTCAGTTCAGTGTCTGACTGATCACTGTTTAGCCGTGCTCATTCCTTCACATTTCCGCCCCACTATAGCATCTCCGACAGTTGACTCGAGCAGTGTCAGGAGCATTGAGGCATCTTATAGATTTATTACTTAGGTGAAATCCGGTGACAAGCCTACATCTGAAGTCTCGGAGTTCTCCTTACTTATCCATTCTACTGTTACTGCTTCTTTGCTGGCAACACAACTCTCTCCACCTCCTTTTGTAATGGTGGCCAACTGGGCATCACAAAAGGATGTCTTGATAATGTATCTTGTTAAAAGACCTTGAAGGTGAAATTAGAGAGATCACATTGATTCTTACTAACAGTAGTTCTGCCAGCAGACCATTTGTGACAGTAGTACACAAGGTGCCACCCTTCACAGACCGTAAGGTGGCCCAGAGAGTATGGAGGGAGACAAAGCCTCAAACAAAGGTGGTTATGCAGGTGTGAAAATAATTGCACAAGATAAAACTAGGGCAAAAGATATGTTAAATCGGTCTGCAGAATAATGACTACCACACTAGCAGTGGCAGCAATAATGACAGTAATAGAAAAATTAACATCGGTCATGCCTTACAATCTTAACAGTATCCAATAATTGTTAATGATCAGACAGATGTAAAACCAGAAATTTTCCATCCGTAGTCAATAACTTGAGAAATTAGAATTCCATTATTACCTTTACCCACCCACGCCTTGCTGTGGTTCAGTCTGTTTAAATGGAACAGAAAGAAAAGAGAAAGCACCCATTTCTAATACGTATGGAAACTGGACATATGTCCTAATCTCCTTCCCTCCCTGTCTCTGTCCATCTCGCCCATCCCCTTTGTTTGTCCATCTCAATCTCCTCCTACCCCTCCTGCCCCCTCTCTCTGTCCACCTCCTCCTTTTCCTCTCACCCCTCTGTCCATCTTCTCTTCCCTCCTCTCTGTGGTCATTTATTACAAAATGTGTAAAAATTTGAAGTGAACCAGAAATGCATATTTGTATTTTTTTGTTAACAATGTTCACCCTTTTATACATTATGCACTGTATAGATACTTATACAGAGTGGTCCATTGATAGTGACTGGGCCAAATATCTCATGAAATAAGCATAAAATGAAAAAAAGTACAAAGAACAAAACTCATCTAGCTTGATGGGGGAAACCAAATGGTGCTGTGATAGGCCACCCTGTATATTACATTTTTGTAAATATGTTTGTTGTTGTTGTCTTCAGTCCAGAGACTGGTTTCATGCAGCTCTCCATGCTACTCTATCCTGTGCAAGCTTCATCATCTCCCAGTACCTACTGCAACCTACATCCTTCTGAATCTGCTTAGTGTATTCATCTCTTGGTCTCCCTCTATGATTTTTACCCTCCACGCTGGCCTCCAATACTAAATTGGTGATCCCTTGATGCCTCAGAACATGTCCTACCAATCGATCCCATCTTCTGATCAAGTTATGCTACAAATTTTGCTTCTCCCCACTTCTACTCATACCTCCACCCATCTAATCTTCAGCATTCTTCTGTAGCACTACATTTTGAAAGCTTCTATTCTCATCTTGTCCAAACTATTTATCGTCCATGTTTCACTTCCATACATGGCTACACTCCATACAAATACTTCCAGAAACGACTTCCTGACACTTAAATCAATACTCTTTGTTTTTAAAAATTTCTCTTCTTGAGAAACGCTTTCCTTGCCATTGCCAGCTACACTTTATACCCTCTCTGTTTTGACCATCATTAGTTATTTTGCTCCCCAAATAGCAAAACTCACTTCCTACTTTAAGTGTCTCATTTCCTAATCTAATTCCTCAGCATCACCAGACTTAATTCAGCTACATTCCATTATCCTCATTTTGCTTTTGTTGATGTTCATCTTATATCCTCCTTTCAAGACACTGTCCATTCCGTTCAACTGCTCTTCCAAGTCCTTTGCTGTCTCTGACAGAATTACGATGTCATCGACGAACCTCAAAGTTTTTATTTCTTCTCCATGGATTTTAATACCTACCCTACTCTTATTACTGCCATTGGTTTCTGTACAAATCGTAAATAGCCTTTCGTTCTCTGTTTTACACCTGCCACCTTCAGAATTTGAAAAAGAGTATTCCAGTCAGCATTGTCAAATGCTGTCTCTAAGTCTTCAAATGCTAGAAATGTAGGTTTGACATTCCTTAATCTATCTTCTAAGTGAAATCGTAGTGTCAGTATTGCCTCATGTGTTCCAACAATTCTACGGAATCCAAACTGATCTTCCCTGAGGCAGCTTCTACCAGTTCTTCCATTTGTATGTAAACAATTTGTGTTAGTATTTTGTTGCCGTGACTTATTAAACTGATAGTTTGGTAATTTCCACATCTGTCAACACCTGCTTTCTTTGGGATTTGAATTATTGTATTCTGCTTGAAGTCTGGGGGTATTTCACCTGCTTCATACATCTTGCTCACCAGGTGGTAGAGGGAGTTTTATCAGAACTGGCTCTCCCAAGGCTATCAGTAGTTCTAATGGAGTGTTATCACTCCTGGGGCCTTGTTTAGACTTAGGCCTTTCAGTGCTCTGTCAAACTCTTCACGCAGTATCATATCTCCCATTTCATCTTCATCTACATTCTCTTCCATTTCCATAATATTGTCCTCAGGTACATCGCCCTTGTATAGACCCACATTCTACTAGCCCTTGTCTTTTTACGTACTTGATCCTCTGCTGCCTTCACTGTTTCATCTCTCAAAACTACCCATTCTTGTCAGTCGTTCCCTAATGCTCTCCCCGAAACTCTCTACAACCTCTGGATCTGTCAGTTTATCCAGGTCCCATCTCCTTAAATTCCCACCTTTTTGTAGTTTCTTCAGTTTTAATCTACATTTCATAACCAATAGATTGTGGTCAGAGTCCACATCTACCCCTGGAAATGTCTTATAATTTGAAACCTGGTTCCTAAATCTCTGTCTTACCACTATGTAATCTCTCTGAAACCTTCGAGTATCTCCAGACCTCTTCCATGTATAGAACCTTGTTTTATGATTCTTGAACCAAGTTTTAGCTATGATTAAGTTATGCTCTGTGCAAAATTCTATGAGGCAGCTTCCTCTTTCATTTCTTAACCCCATTCTATATTTACCTACTACATTTCCTTCTCTTCCTTTTCCTACTACCGATTCCAGTCACCCATGACTATTAAATTATCATCTCCCTTCACTATCTGAATAATTTCTTTTATCTCATCATAACCCCCCCCCCCCCCATGAACCATGGACCTTGCCGTTGGTGGGGAGGCTTGCGTGCCTCAGCGATACAGATGGCCGTACCGTAGGTGCAACCACAACGGAGGGGTATCTGTTGAGAGGCCAGACAAACGTGTGGTTCCTGAAGAGGGGCAGCAGCCTTTTCAGTAGTTGCAGGGGCAACAGTCTGGATGATTGACTGATCTGACCTTGCAACATTAACCAAAACGGCCTTGCTGTTCTGGTACTGCGAACGGCTGAAAGCAAGGGGAAACTACAGCCGTAATTTTTCCCGAGGACATGCAGCTTTACTGTATGATTAAATGATGATGGCATCCTCTTGGGTAAAATATTCCGGAGGTAAAATAGTCCCCCATTCGGATCTCCGGGCGGGGACTACTCAGGAGGATGTAGTTATCAGGAGAAAGAAAACTGGCGTTCTACGGATCGGAGCGTGGAATGTCAGATCCCTTAATCGGGCAGGTAGGTTAGAAAATTTAAAAAGGGAAATGGATAGGTTAAAGTTAGATATAGTGGGAATTAGTGAAGTTCGGTGGCAGGAGGAACAAGACTTCTGGTCAGGTGACTACAGGGTTATAAACACAAAATCAAATAGGGGTAATGCAGGAGTAGGTTTAATAATGAATAGGAAAATAGGAATGCGGGTAAGCTACTACAAACAGCATAGTGAACGCATTATTGTGGCCAAGATAGATACGAAGCCCACACCTACTACAGTGGTACAAGTTTATATGCCAACTAGCTCTGCAGATGATGAAGAAATTGAAGAAAAGTACGATGAAATAAAAGAAATTGTTCAGATAGTGAAGGGAGACGAAAATTTAATAGTAATGGGTGACTGGAATTCGAGTGTAGGAAAAGGGAGAGAAGGAAACATAGTAGGTGAATATGGATTGGGGCTAAGAAATGAAAGAGGAAGCCGCCTAGTAGAATTTTGCACAGAGCACAACTTAATCACAGCTAACACTTGGTTTAAGAATCATGAAAGAAGGTTGTATACGTGGAAGAACCCTGGAGATACTAAAAGGTATCAAATAGATTATATAATGGTAAGACAGAGATTTAGGAACCAGGTTTTAAGATGTAAGACATTTCCAGGGGCAGATGTGGACTCGGACCACAATCTATTGGTTATGACCTGTAGATTAAAACTGAAGAAACTGCAAAAATGTGGGAAATTAAGGAGATGGGACCTGGATAAACTGAAAGAACCAGAGGTTGTACAGAGTTTCAGGGAGAGCATAAGGGGACAATTGACAGGAATAGGGGAAAGAAATACAGTAGAAGAAGAATGGGTAGCTCTGAGGGATGAAGTAGTGAAGGCAGCAGAGGATAAAGTAGGTAAAAAGACGAGGACTGCTAGAAATCCTTGGGTAACAGAAGAAATATTGAATTTAATTGATGAAAGGAGAAAATATAAAAAAGCAGTAAATGAAGCAGGCAAAAAGGAATACAGACGTCTCAAAAATGAGATCGACAGGAAGTGCAAAATGGCTAAACAGGGATGGCTAGAGGACAAATGTAAGGATGTAGAAGCTTATCTCACTAGGGGTAAGATAGATACTGCCTACAGGAAAATTAAAGAGACCTTTGGAGAGAAGAGAACCACGTGTATGAATATCAAGAGCTCAGATGGCAACCCAGTTCTAAGCAAAGAAGGGAAGGCAGAAAGGTGGAAGGAGTATATAGAAGGTTTATACAAGGGTGATGTACTTGAGGACAATATTATGGAAATGGAAGAGGATGTAGATGAAGACGAAATGGGAGATACGATACTGCGTGAAGAGTTTGACAGAGCACTGAAAGACCTCAGTCGAAACAAGGCCCCCGGAGTAGACAACATTCCATTAGAACTACTGACGGCCTTGGGAGAGCCAGTCATGACAAAACTCTTCCAGCTGGTGAGCAAGATGTATGAGACAGGCGAAATACCCTCAGACTTCAAGAAGAATATAATAATTCCAATCCCAAAGAAAGCAGGTGCTGACAGATGTGAAAATTACCGAACTATCAGTTTAATAAGTCACAGCTGCAAAATACTAACGCGAATTCTTTACAGACGAATGGAAAAACTGGTAGAAGCCGACCTCGGTGAGGATCAGTTTGGATTCCGTCGAAATGTTGGAACACGTGAGGCAATACTGACCTTACGACTTATCTTAGAAGAAAGATTAAGAAAAGGCAAACCTACGTTTCTAGCATTTGTAGACTTAGAGAAAGCTTTTGACAAAGTTGACTGGAATACTCTTTTTCAAATTCTAAAGGTGGCAGGGGTAAAATACAGGGAGCGAAAGGCTATTTACAATTTGTACAGAAACCAGATGGCAGTCATAAAAGTCGAGGGGCATGAAAGGGAAGCAGTGGTTGGGAAAGGAGTGAGACAGGGTTGTAGCCTCTCCCCGATGTTATTCAATCTGTATATTGAGCAAGCAGTAAAGGAAACAAAAGAAAACTTTGGAGTAGGTATTAAAATTCATGGAGACGAAGTAAAAACTTTGAGGTTCGCCGATGACATTGTAATTCTGTCAGAGACGGCAAAGGACTTGGAAGAGCAGTTGAACGGAATGGACAGTGTCTTGAAAGGAGGATATAAGATGAACATCAACAAAAGCAAAACGAGGATAATGGAATGTAGTCAAATTAAATCGGGTGATGCTGAGGGAATTAGATTAGGAAATGAGACACTTAAAGTAGTAAAGGAGTTTTGCTATTTAGGAAGTAAAATAACTGATGACGGTCGAAGTAGAGAGGATATAAAATGTAGACTGGCAATGGCAAGGAAAGTGTTTCTGAAGAAGAGAAATTTATTAACATCGAATATAGATTTATGTATCAGGAAGTCGTTTCTGAAAGTATTTGTTTGGAATGTAGCCATGTATGGAAGTGAAACATGGACGATTACTAGTTTGGACAAGAAGAGAATAGAAGCTTTCGAAATGTGGTGCTACAGAAGAATACTGAAGATAAGATGGATAGATCACGTAACTAATGAGGAGGTATTGAATAGGATTGGGGAGAAGAGAAGTTTGTGGCACAACTTGACTAGAAGAAGGGATCGGTTGGTAGGACATGTTTTGAGGCATCAAGGGATCACAAATTTAGCGTTGGAGGGCAGCGTGGAGGGTAAAAATCGTAGAGGGAGACCGAGAGATGAGTACACTAAGCAGATTCAAAAGGATGTAGGTTGCAGTAGGTACTGGGAGATGAAGCAGCTTGCACAGGATAGAGTAGCATGGAGAGCTGCATCAAACCAGTCCCAGGACTGAAGACAACAACAACAACAACATCTCATCATACATTTCATCCATCTCTTTGTCATCTGCGGAGCTAGTTGGTATACAAACTTGTACTACTGTGGTAGGCATGGGCTTCCATCCACACTCCTATTTTTTGTTCAATTATTGAGCCTACTCCTGCATTATCCCAATTTGATTTTGTATTTATAACCCTGTATTCACCTGACTAGAAATCTTGTTCCTCCTGTCACCAAACTTCACTAATTCCCACTGTATCTAACTTTAAGCTATCCATTTCCCTTTTTAAATTTTCTAACCTACCTGCCCGATTAATGGATCTGACATTCCATGCTCCGATTCGTAGAACGCCAGTTTTCTTTTTTCTGACAACGACATCCTCCTGAGTTGTCCCTGCCCAGAGATCCGAATGGGGGACTATTTTACCTCCAGAATATTTTACCCAAGAGGACGCCATCATCATTTAACCATACAGTTAGGCTGCATGCCCTCAGGAAAAATTACGGCTGTAGTTTCCCCTTGCTTTCAGCCATTTGCAGTACCAGCACAGCAAGGCCATTTTGGTTATTGTTACAGGGCCAGATAAGTCAGTCATCCAGGCTGTTGTCTCTGCAACTACTGAAAAGGCTGCTGCCCCTCTTCAGGAACCACACGTTTGTCTTGTTTCTCAACAGATACCTCTCCATTGTGGTTGCACCTACAGTACAACTATCTGTATCTCTGAGGCATGCAAGCCTCCCCACCAACGCCAAGGTCCATGGTTCATGGTGGGATTTGTAAATATATATGAATTAAAAAATCTGGTACCTAAAAACATGCCTGTGGTATAATTCGAAGTTTTGTCAGAATTTCAAAGCAGTTGGTCAAGAACTTGTGGGGAATTAAAGATTCTGAAAAAACCAGCTTTACATTTTTAGAATTTTTCCCCTATTATTACACATATTCCAGATAGCGCTCCATAAGGTATATGAAAACACAGGAGTATTCAAATGCAGTGTTGTGTCAAAATTTCAAAACAATCCGTAAAGAACTTTCGGAGAAGTAAGATTTTGAAGAAATGAACATCTACGTTTGTACTTATATATAAACTACAACTGTCCCTAATAACAAATCTCTGCAAGTTTTTCACAAAATTCTTTGAAATTTGACATAGTGTTGCATTGAAATACACATGCGGTTTTACGTATGTATTTTTTTAGTATATGTAATATACCGTGTGATTATAATTAAAGTTAAACTTTCACACCCTTGTAGAAATAACACCTCTGGGTAGACTGATGTCAATTTGCATCGGAATGTTATCAGAGAAGGGGGAAAACATATGGCAGAAGAAAAATAAATAGTTACACCGGCACTGTAAGCATCATAATTTAATAGTGGTAGACTACAAATGACAAATGAATTATACAACAACACTGAAGGTGTACATTTTATGGTGAACAAACTGTACTACTCACAAGGGAACCTCCCCATGGCACCACCGCCCCCCCCCCCCTCCCCCCTCCAGATTTAGTTACAAGTTGGCATAGTGGATAGGCCTTGAAAAACTGAACACTGATCAATCGAGAAAAGAGGAAGAAGTTATGTGGAACTATAAAAAAAAATAAGCAAAATATACAAACTGAGTAGTTCATGTGCAAGATAGGCAGCATCAAGGATAGTGTGAGCTCAGGAGCGCTGTGGTTCCGTGGTTAGCGTGAGCATCTGCGGGATGAGAGGTCCTTGGTTCAAGTCTTCCCTTAAATGAAAAGTTTAATTTTTTGTTTTCAGAAGAAGGTAGAATAATCTTTTTACCCATTCGCCAAGTGTACAAGTTAGGTGGATCGACAACATATTCCTGTCATGTGACGCACATGCCGTCACCAGTGTCATATAGAATATATCAGACGACGTGTTTTCCTGTGGAGGAATCGGTTGACCTATGACTTTGCGATCAAATGTTTTCGGTTTCCATTGGAGAGGCACGTCGTTTCGTCTACTAATCGCACGGTTTTGCGGTGTGCTCGCAAAACACAGACACTAAACTTATTACAGTGAACAGAGACGTCAATGAACAAACGGACAGATCATAACTTTGCCAAAATAAAGAAAGTAAACTCTTCACTCGAGCGAATACTTGAACCAAGGACCTCTTGTTCCGCAGCTGCTCAAGCTAACCATGGGACCACTGCGCTCCTAAGCTCACACTATCCTTGATGTTGCCTATCTTGCGCATGGACTACTCGGTTTGTATATTTTGCTTATTTTTTTCATAGTTCCACACAACTTCTTCCTGTTTTCTCGATTGATCTGTGTTCAGTTTTTCAAGGCCTATCCACAGTGCCAAATTATAAGTAAAACTGAGGGGGGGTGCGATGGGGAGTGTGCATGGCTGTACAGGTGTGAGATGTTAGTTATGTAAGCCCATCCACCGTGGCAAGGTCATATCACATCGGATGGGAAAAATCAGTAAAAACTGATAATTGTCCTGAGGCCAGGAACCACACAAAAAAGCATCAATCACATCGGTTTTTAATTGTCTTGAGGCAAGGAAGTGACATCTGAAAATTGTAGCATTTTCGAAATGAAGCTTCAGCAGCTGCTTAACTGGATTTACAATGTGCGGTGGTGTGCCATCTTGTACATAAATGATCCCATCCACGCTGTTGGAGAGCTGTAATGACATGGTTGCGCAAAAGACACTCACAGCCTTTACCAGTGACGGTACAGGTAACAGCCCCTGTGATAAATGATACTGTAAGCCTGCACCACGTAGTGACCTTTACAGGATGAAGTGGTACTGGTTGATTTGGGTGTGGATTTTCCATTGCCCATTTTGACAATTCTGTGTACTGACATTTCCTGTCAGATTGGAGTGGGCTTTGTCTGCCGACAAAATCTTCTATGGCCAATCATTGTCCACTTCCATCCAAGTTAGAAATTCTAAAACACAGGTCTCTTTTTCCATCAGGTCAACAGGAACCAACTTGTGCACTTGGGTAATTCGGAATGGATAGCAAAGAAGGATGTTTCGTACAATTTTATGCACCATGCTTACTTGTATGTCCAATGTTCAGGCAATTCTCTGTACACTACCCATTTGCACACCATCACTCATCTCCTCCTGCATTGATGCTAAATCAATTTATTTCCTCCCTCTACCAAGTTGTGCACCAAAAGAACCCATCTTTTCGAATTTCCAAATCATTTTCTCCAGACCCACAGCAGTCATCAGACCAACGCCTTTTTTCAAACCCTTCAGTGTCTGGAACTTCTGTAGAGTGACATGTACACAGTCATCATTCCTGTAATACAGCCTTACCAGCAGAGTGCAATCCTGCATTGAGACAGTCATGGCGAAAGGAGGAAAAGCTGTGTACCAGGCATGTTTCTACAAACTTCAATGGACCTTGTGCACGACAGCTGTTTTCATTTACTTATTCTCGCACGTACAGCCCCATTTCTTGATCAGTTTTCACATGATTTTTTTTTCCTTCTGCTATACATTTTCCACCTTTTCTGATAATATTCCATTGCAATTTGACATAATTTTGACCAGTGGTGTTATTTCTACAGTGTTTTGAAGGTTTAACTTTAATTATAATCACCCTGTCTAATTTTTTATAAATTGTTCCATTACTAGGATGTCTCTGTAATACGATTTGACACTGTGTTGCTACAGAAAATATATATATTATTTCTAATGATGTTATTGTAATGGACAGTTGTAAGCATATTTGTGGCCTCAAACATCGGACAGCCTGCATATGTGGTAAGGTTCATGCTCTACTTAACAGGTGTGAGGATACAGCTTCCATCAGTTTTTGGCACAAATAGGAATGTTTGCAGAAAATAGAGAACAAGCGCAGGCTCTGCCTGTTCCCATGCAACAGCAGAAACCAATTACTCGATGAAGAACAATGGACTTTCACTCTCGATCACAATTTTTTTTTTTCCCCTTTAGGTAATATGATACTGCTAGTAAGTTTCGTCTTGGAGCATAAAACTAAGTGAAAATATGGATGTATTTGTATGATGGATGCCATGTGGAACGTTTAGCTCATTTCACAAATTAAAGCTTTGCAACAGGGACACAAACCCAAATCTTTAATTTCCACTATCTTGTAATTTCTACATGCCAGTGCTTTTCTTTTGCAGTTCCTATGCCTGATAAATTTGTTGGAGCTGTCTTTAACCATCAGTACAAGAATATGCACATATATTTTGTAATTACAAAGGATGTGTGATACACTCTCACACGTCAGTTCAGCAGGACATTTTGATGATATATAAAGTTAATGCAACTGTGTATTTGTTTATCTTCTGCACAACTAGAAAAAAAAAAAAAAAAACAGGAAGAAGAAAATTACCCACTAAGATCACTAAAGCTGTAGCAGTAAGTGAATCCGAGCGTGCCCACCCAAAGAAGAATGTGTGGAAAACATGTAGCAAAAACAGGGCCAGTTAAAGAAAATTTTACTACACAAGCAATATATCACCACCTGCATGCGATCTCCCCCTCCCCGCCTTTATATAACTCCATATGCATCAGTTTTGCCACAAATTATGATGCAACCTGTGTATAAATTTTGTACTTGGGCTGCTTCTGGCACCCCTGTTGGGATGATGTCCCAAGCAGCCACTAGGGCCTTAGACCAACCTAGGTGATAGAGTGCACAAACGTGATGGAATGAAACAGTGAAATAAAATGTGATTGATGTGTAATTTCACTTTCTGCAGTAGGTAAGTATTTTGGAAAGAGTAGAATTGGGCAAAAGTTGTTCATACTGAACTAACTGATTAACAGAATTATATCATATTAGGCTGTTACTCAAGATCTCTCTCTCTCATTAACAGTCACACAAACAGAAGTAAGATAAGATTCATTCTTGTAGTGCTCTTAAAAAAATGCAGTTTGATAATAGAGTGTATGTAACAAGACAATGACCAGATTTATAGCAATCAAGCGCTACTGTTAATGGTGTTCTGGTAACTGCATTTCGATCTTCCAGGACCTGGTAAACAAAAAAATAAAAACCAGTCAAAGCATGTTATGTCCCAGGTATGATTCACCGCTGCAGCAGCTGAGGTTAGAGATGTACCTTAGAGTGCAGTGCTTGTTTACCACTCAATTGCAACATACATCTGTGCTAGTTCAATTGCAGTGCTAACGGTGGATCCTCACCATAATTTGCTTCTCAATTCAACCCAATAAAATGTATTCAACTGATAGTTCATGACTCTGTCCTTACTTCAATCTCAACACTATTGGTACACTTGAACATTTAATGCTTGAACACTTAGTGCTCCCAAAAAAAAAATCTCCAAATGAAACTGTGTTTTTGAACGATGTAATGAAACTCTCTTTGTACCTTGATGCAGCAAAGCATACAAAAAATGATTCATTAGTAAACAGTGTAAACAAATAACCTTGACTATACAAGTACCTGTTTAAAGTTGAAATAAGCAGAGAGGTTAAAACTATGAAGCACATGAGAAGTATTCATCATCACAAGCAAAGCGAATGGTGCGATAATGCAGCATCCGGGGCTTAATATGTATACCAAAATGGTGGCATCAAAACAACTAATCACTCGATCTTTTCCCTGTAGTAACTGACAGAAGTTCTTAGGAAGCCATTTGAATTTCAGTTGTGAGTTATGATAAGGTTAAGATATTCACAATATGGACAGTACTTAATATTGTTATGTTGTACATTAACACCATTTTTGACATTGTTACACAAGTTTTTTAGTGAGCGTAACCTCGAATTACCTCTGAAAGACATGTAATTTTATCTCGGGTTTTCCTTCTGTTATTTGCACAAACCGCTTAGTTGTGCACAGAGGGAACTTGGAGTACTTGAAGCATACCAATTCTTATCCCCTCCCAGGGGGTCGCCGCTCTTTGGCAGGTCCGTGCTTGGCTACCACAGGGCCCCAGCCTTGCAGTGTCTTTTCCCTTCCTTGCTACATGTATATCCTCTTTGCTCCTCCCTTGGGGAACATTTCTAGGCTGTTTCTGGAAATGTATTCTGCATTTTCTGTAATCAGTATCAGAATACTCTTCACTGTTCCTTCTTTTTTCTCTTTCTTTCTTCATTCACCTTCTCCTGTCCTTCCTCCACTTCAGCATTTGAGATTCCTCTTTTTCTTCTTCCTCTCTTTGCGCTCGCGAAGGCTGGCTACACAGCTAACACATAACAGGTGACTGGATAATGCATAATTCCAAGCCCTGGGTTGACAGGTAGGTAACAAATACTCCTGGCACAGGCCAGGCTCATGCCCGGAGGGGTGACTGCCTGAGCTGCTACTTTCCCAGCTTGCTGACTGGTCCCTCTGCCAGGTATTTGGGAGGTGTGACCTGAGGTGTGAACTATCACCTAAGGCTGATGTGCCCCCTTCTGAAGGGGGCCCCCAGATGGAAGGATTGTGCCATCGGAGATGGTGAATTCGTGCGGGATTTTCCCACAATATGCCAATAATTTTCACAGTCAGTGGCTGCAAAATGTAAATGGAATGACGCTAATGATTCAAAGACCTTCCCAGTTGCACCACGGTTCCTCTTGTTTTCACATACCGAAGATGGTCAGTCTTTTGCAACTGTAAATTGTAAATCCGTTTATTGTTCAGGAAGGTGTTGATGCAATTGCTGGCCCTGTGAAATCCTGCCCTCAGGTAAACAATTGCTCTTAGAGACTACTTCTGATTCTCAGGCACAACAACCACATGCAGCTTTGCTCCTCCGTGGCTATTCTGTTTGTGTTGAAGACCATTGAATGCTGAATTCTTCCCATTGTGTTATTTAAGCTAGGCTTGATGGTCTGACTGAGGCAGAAATCCAAATGAGTCTCATTGCCATCCATTGGGTGATGAAAAAACGTACACGCATCCATAGTACCTACAAGCACACTCTCACTTTTGATTGAGTGGTTGTTCCATCAAAGAACGAAGCAGGTTATGAAGTTAACACAGTCAGACTATATATTCCGAACCTGATGCGCTGCTACCAGTGTCCTCGTTACAACCACACTCGAGAGACCTGTTGACACCCAGACAAATATGTAACCTGTGGTAGGGTTGCTTACGGGGGCTATTGTCTGCCTCCTCCTCCCTGCTGCATCAACTGCAGTGGTGACCATGCCGCCTCCTCCTGCGATTGTCCTGTGTATCTCAGTGAGTGGGCTGTCCATGAGATCTGGGTGAAGGAAAAAGTGCCTTATCTGGTAGCTCACAAGTTGTTGGTTAGTCGAGAACCCTGTGTTCTCCCATCTAACACCCACAGTATTGCTCTAGCTACATCTTGCTCCACGAAGAACACGGCCGTGCAGACATGCAACCTCAAATTTAGTACCACAGTTATGAAATTGCCTATGGTCACGGTAGCGGGTCCGTCTCCTCCTCCAGCTGCTAAACTTAGCCTCAGGGGGCGAAGTCACCAGCTACATAGCCGGCCGTCCGGAAATGACAGAAGGAATACTTCCACGAAGGTTTCCTACAGCCCTCCTGTCAACCAGTATTCCTATGCTGACCAGAAGGGCTCGAACAAGTCAAACAAAGGCAAAGAATCTTATCCTTCGTTGACTCGAAGATCCTCTTCGATGGTGTCGCCATGTGATACCCTTGCGTAGCTGACTTCAGTGTCACTCTAACAACTTCTTCTTGTGCCCTGGGCTCCACAGGCCAACAGAAGGAGAATGCTAATGCTTCTGTAGACCTCATGGAGCAGGCTCCTCCTGCCTCTGTGCCCTGCATCAATGAGTCTTTGAAGGTTGACACTCCACTGCCGCTGAGGTGGCACCCCTTCATTCTGCCCTCGTCATGACTCTTTTTCCAATGGAATGCTCGCGGCCATTGATCAAACAAAGAGGATTTATGCCTGCTCTTAGAATCATAGTGTCCACTTGATTTCTGCCTTCAGGAAACAAAATTGCTTCATCACAACAGCTTTGAACTCTCGCATTTCTTACTGGTCCATTTTGACCTTCCCCCCGAGGTCGGAATTCCATCACGTGGGGGAGTCATGCTGCTCATGCAGTCCCTGACTACCCACCTTCAAGTTGTTGCAGTTCCCCTTTTTTTGTTTCTCACTTGACCTTTTCCCTATTTACTGGGCAGGTACCTCAGCCCTTTCTGCTGCTCGCTGATTTCAATGCGCACCATCCCCTTTGGGGTTCTCCCAGAACCTGTCCTAGATGTGCCCTTGTAGCTGATGTTCTTGATCAGCTTAAGCTCTTCTGCTTTAATACACGAGCACCCACATTCTTTTCAGATTTCATGTGCACTTATTCTGATTTGGACGTATCCTTCTGCACTGCCTAGCTTGCCCATTGTTTTGGGTGGTCCATTCTCTCTGACACATAGTTGAACACCCATTTTCCATGTGCTGTCCGTTTGCTGACTCCTACCCCAACTACATGCACACCCAATTGGCAGCATACTAAGGCTAACTAGAGGCTTTACTCCTCCCTGGGTACCTTCGGCGAACAACGATTCCCCAGTTGTGATGACCAGGTGCAATATCTTACAAACGCTATACTTCTGCTGCAGAATGTTCCATTCTTTGCACTTCCTCTTTACCATGCCGTGTCCCTTTCGGTTGGTGGACTGAGGCATGCCGGGGCGCAATTTGCATGCAGAGATGTACTCTCCACCTTTTTAATTGTCATCCTATGATGACAAAGTGCATTCATTATAAGCAGATGTGTGCACAGTGTAGTCATGTTTTTCAGGATAGCAGAAAAGGTAGCTAGATTTCATTCACTGCTTCTTTTAACAGGTCCACTCCCTCTTTTGTTGTGTTGGCCAACCTCCGATGGCTCTCTGGGACCAAGATCCATTCCCCAATTTCCAGCCTTACAATACCAGACGATATCATCGTGAATCCTGTTGCTACCTTCAACACCTTTCCATGCATGTTCACCTATCCTATGCCTCCTTCTTCGATGATTCCTTTGATCGCCAGTATGCAGTGTGTCCGTCTTCTCTGTTACTTTGGCATCACCAGAGGTCCACCCTTCATGGGAACAAGCTCCGGGTTATTAAGCCCCTCCCAGCTGCTCGAATGACATCTTCTCAGTCCTCTCGCCACAAGGAGATCATTGTATCTAGGTTGCATATTGTGCACTGTCTTTTAAGCCATCACCGTTTGTTAAGTAGTGCACCACTTTGTGCACATTGAGCTCAACTTTTAATTGTTCGCCATTTCCTGATGGAATGCCCTTTTTTCAACTGCTTACTTTCCCGCTTATGTTTGCCGCCTGAGTTATCGGCAGTTTTAGTGAACAATGCACGGGCTGTCGGCTGCGTTTCCCTTTTTATCCATCGTAGCAATATGGTGAAGGCCACTTATTTTTTAGTTCTGGACCTCTATAACACGTTTTATAGACTTTCTCCATGACCCTGTTTTCAGTTGTCTTCTCATCTGTAGATTGGGGTTGACATGTAGTCATTTTTAACTCTTCTCTTTGTCTTTGTGTGCTTCAGTTTTGACATGGGCGTGTATGACTAGTTAGTTCTGCACCCTATAACTAAACAAAACAAAGCAAAAACAACAACATTTTTAAGTGTTCAGATAAATGTTATTCCAGTAAGAATTCAATCCGTCGTAAATTCTGTTCTTGGCCACAGGATGAGTTAGTTGCTGTTCGTAAGCAGCCCGGAACTGCTCGCACTGCTGTAAGGCGATTGGAAGCTGCTTCAAATGGGTCTTTGGGTGAAATGGCGGGAGACATGTAACAGAACACTGAAGATACGGGAGAAAGTTAGTACAACCATCCCCAAATGGACAATTTTAATGCGCTGCCTTACACTGCCTGTGTCACTGAGCCGCACTACAACTATTGACAAACCTGGTGCCTCATGTGTCAAGGGAAGGTAAACACACAAAATGGTCAGTGTCTGAGGACCATCTGCAGTTCAGACATATCATAAATAATGGTACCCCTTAAAGAACAGGTGGCAAGGGGTACAAGGGATCACTTTGTACACTCTGTGTGTTTGCTTGGAGGTCTTGTTCAACATGCTGAGTGGTTATAGAAGACCAGCTTTGCTCGTGGAGTTTTAATGAAGCTCACAATGTGCAGCATTGTTCCCAGAACTAATTTTGGCCTACTGGTTCAGAGACGAGTAAAAAGATCGAAACCAGAAACTTCAGAGGTTCTGTGGTAAGCTAAGTGGTGACTTCCTGGACTTGGGCCTTAGGGTTAAGAATTGTAGCGTCCACTTAAGTGGATTTGGTGTGCACTGTGTATCAGTGTCTGATATCCGGATGATTGACTGTGGGTGGGGTGCACACAGGTGTTTGTACCTTCAGTAATTCCTCATCCAGTACAGATAAGGCTAGCTCCGGGAGACCCCACAGTTTTTAGATGAAATTAGTTTTTAGATGAAATTAAAATAAATTGCCCCCACAGCTATAAAAATCCTAATGATTAATTGCTAAAACATTCACAACAAAGCCCTTTATTTAGAATCACTCATTAAAAGCAGTGGAGTTAGTACACAGTCCAGTCGCATTAATGTAGCCACATATTAAAAGCCTGAATAACCATCTTTTGCGGTGTGGACAGCTGTGAGATGTGCAGGCAGTGTGTCTGAGGTTCTGTAAGGTACTGGTAGAGATATGGAACCATGCTGACTCCAGCACCTTGCCCAGCTACACTGTGTCTTCTGATTGAGGATCTGTGGTGTGTACAACCCAATCCAGTTCATCACACATGTTCTCTGTTGGGTTTAAATCTGGGAAGTCTGGTGGCTGAGGGAGTATAGTAAACCTCACTCTGGTGCATATACACTGTGAGTTGTGCAACACGTTGCAATGATCTGGTATTGGTAGATGCCACTGTGCTGAAGAAATCAAACTGCATGTACAGGTGGATGTGGTCCCCAGAGATAGACACATATCTGTATTGTTCCTTTGTGTGTTCAAGAATGATGAGATTACCCAAGGAAGGCCACAAAAACATTCCAAAGACCATAATGCTTCCTCCTCCAGTCTGGAATCTTCCAGCAATTGTTGTAGGGTTTTTGCTTTCAGACTTTCATGCCAGCGGCCATCTGTCTGATGGAGTGTGAAACATGATTTATCTGAAAAGTTCATCTGTCGCCACTCGGTGGACAACTGGGATGCAAATTCCAACCATCATCACCAATGAAAAGTACGTGGGTGCGTGAACTAGGCATCTGCTGTGGAGGTGCATACGCAGCAATGTTTGGTGGACAGTCGTTTAAGAGACACTGTTGGTAGCTCCTTGGTTCATCTGGGCAGTCAGTTTCTCAACAGTTGCAGGTCTATTTGCCTGTACACATCTCTGCAGCCGTTGTTCACCCCTGTCATCTGTGGCCCGTGGTGCAACAATTGCCTCGGTACCAGTTTTGGGTAGCAACATTTTGCAATGTGTGGTATATTTTAACCACAATGGCACACGAATAGTCGACAAGCTTAGGTATTTCGAAAATGCTTCCACCCTGGCCCGAAAGCCAATAGTCATTCCCTTTATGACGTCAGATAAATCATCTATTTCTGCACTACGATGACAATTGCACTGTGTTCTGCTTGCCTTGAACAAGCTTTATATAGCTTTCACTACCAGTGCTGCCACCTGCCATCCGTGAGTAGTTATTGCATGTGAACCTTGAATGTAGGCAATGGTCTCATGAACATGACTGAACAGTGTATAACACTAGGTATAGGAAGCTGTTGAAAACCTGATATCAACTACAATGAGAAATTTTGGGTTAATCTATAGTTATATTGGAAGGATAGGCAAATAAGAAATGCAGTTGGCGTATTTGTTGCAGAACAGCTCAAATTCACAGAGACAGAAATTGAAGCTGCATGCGAGATTGTTTGGCCAATACTCTGTATCAAGGGTGGACGTACGCTTACAACTGCATCTTTGTATCAACTACTGGAGTCACGTGCAGGTGTAACAGAAAAATTTAGGGAAAACCTCAGTTCGCTAGCACCTAAATTCATCAATCATTCAGTGATCAATGGAAGTGGCTTAAATTATGCAACAGCCAACTGGGATGGTTACAGTTTTGAATTGTTGGATGTGCCAAGACATAATGCTTAACACCAGTAAATGCATTTATCAAAAGCGACCTAGGACAGATAGTTCAGGAGCCCACTCATGATGGACATATAATGACCCTTATGGCAACAAATACACATGACCTATTTAAGTACATCTAGGTTGAAATTGGCATCAGTGACCATCGGGCAGTTGTTACCAAAGTACAGAGGACAACTAACACAAGCAAAAAGATTTACAGTTTCAGCAAGCTATGCAAGAAGATTGACAATGTTGACTGGAATGCTCTCTTTCAAATTCTAAAGGTGGCAGGGCTAAAATACAAGGAGCAAAAGGCTATTTACAATTTGTACAGAAACCAGATGGCAGTTATAAGAGTCGAGGGGCATGAAAGGGAAACAGTGGTTGGGAAGGGAGTGAAACAGGGTTCTAGCCTGTCCTCGATGTTATTCAATCTGTATATTGAGTAAGCAGTGAAGGAAACAAAAGAAAAATTCAGAGAAGGTATTAAAATCCATGGAGAAGAAAGAAAAGCTTTGAGGTTCGTCGATGACATTGTAATTCTGTCAGAGACAGCAAAGGACTTGGAAGAGCAGTTGAACGGAATGGACAGCGTCTTGAAAGGAGGATATAAGACGAACATCAACAAAAGCAAAATGAGGATAATGGAATGTAGTCTAATTGAGTCGGGTGATGCTGAGGGAATTAGATTAGGAAATGAGAGGCTTAAAGTAGTAAAAGAGTTTTGCTATTTGGGGAGCAAAATAACTGATGATGGTCGAAGTAGAGAGGATATAAAATGTAGACTGGCAATGGCAAGGAAAGCGTTTCTGAAGAAGAGAAGTTTGTTAACATCGAGTATAGATTTAAATGTCAGGAAGTCGTTTCTGAAAGTATTTGTATGGAGTGTAGCCATCCATGTATGGAAGTGAAACATGGTCGATACATAGTTTGGACAAGAAGAGAATAGAAGCTTTCGAAATGTTGTGCTACAGAAGAATGCTGAAGATTAGATGGGTAGATTACATAACTAATAAGGAAGTACTGAATAGAAATGGGGAGAAGAGGAGTTTGTGGCACAACTTGACAAGAAGAAGGAACCGGTTGGTAGGACATGTCTGAGGCATCAAGGGATCACAAATTTAGTATTGGAGGGCAGTGTGAAGGCGAAAAATCATAGAGGGAGACCAAGAGATGAATATCTAAGCAGCTCCAGAAAGATGTAGGTTGCAGTAGGTACTGGGAGATGAAGAAGCTTGCACAGGATAGAGTAGCAAGGAGAGCTGCATCAAACCAGTCTCAGGACTGAAGACCACAACAACAACAACAACATATAAGAAGGTAGTTATGTCATATCAGGAAGAGGAACTTGAAACATTTATTACGGGGCAGGTGCACATAGAACAGCTGTGTCTCAGATTTAAAGCAGTGTCCATACACTAGATAGATATGCACCTAGTAGAAAAGTTCATGATGGGAAGAACCTTCCAGGCATATGATCACGGTAACTACTGCATAAGAGGTGTAAAACAAAACATTTAGCTGTTTATTGATTGATTGATGACTTAAGTGTGTGTGGAGTTAAGAGGGTAGTTTGTGAAGGTTCAGTGGTAACCATACAGGATTTAATAAAAATCCAACGAACTCTCTCTGATATGCAAAGTCTGTCAGTGGCACAAAAGTTATGTCCCGACACTTGTGGATGACACAGGAACTAGAATTGAGGGCAGAAAAGCTAAAGCAGAAAACTTAACTCGATTTCAAACGTTCTTTCATAGAGGAAGGCAAAAAAGTGGTGCACCAGTTTATTTCTCTCACCAATGCAGATATGACTGATATAGACATTAATGCCAGTGGCATTAAAAAACGACTAAAATTGCTAATTAATTTTAGGATCTCATAGAATACCTATCAGACACTGCAGATAATTTGCATCTACATTATTTGCCCCTTTTTTAACCCTATCCTACCGTAGATACCTCGAGCAAAAAACTGAGTCCAGTGGCTTTACTCTCACTTGTCTACAAAAAGGGTAATGGAAGTGATCCACAAAATTATTGTCCAGTCTCACTGACATCCGTCTGTTGTAGAGTCTTAGTATATAGTCTGAGATCAAACATAAAGAAGAATTTCAAACAGAATGACCTCCTTGTCAACTTTGTGGATCACTTCTGCCAATATTTATTAATAAAAAGTTTGATTATATGGGGTACCAAACAAAATTTTCAGCTGGAGTGAGGAGTTCTCATTAGGCAGGGTGCAGCATGTTACCTCAGACAATGTGTCATCAACTAACATAGAAGTAACTTTAGGTATGTCCATGAAAGTTTGTTGAGATTCTTGTTTTCATGTTGTGCATTATTTATTTTGTGGACATTTACTATTAACAGTAAACTTGGACTTTTTGTAGATGCATTTATCTATAATGAACTACCTTCTGAGGAAAGCTGCAGAAGTGCCCTACCAGATATTGACAAGATTTTAAAGTGGTGTACAGATTACCAACTTGGTTTTAATGCAGAGAAACACAAAATGATGCATTTACAAAATTAAACATTTTGTCTGTGACACAGTTTGGTGATTCCTAGTTAGGATCAGTCAACTCATACAAATACTTGGGTGAAACAATTTGTAAGGCTATGATACAGAATGCTTACATAGATGCATTCATAGCTAAAACAGATGTCAGACTTAAATTCATTAGCAAGATACTGGGAAAATGCAGCCAGCATTTAAAGGCGACTGGTTACAAATGACTTCAGTGTCCCATCTGAGAATATTGCTCACATGTGTGGAACCTATAGCAGAGAGGACTAAAACGGGTTATTAAATGTATACGGATTTGTTTGATTCATGAGAGAGAGAGAGAGTGCCATCGAAATGAGAAACAGCCAATTGAAAATGCTAGAATCAACCTTGTTGAAAATTACGAATAATTTTATAAGGAAGTTCACATGTCATTGGTTAACACGTCAACTGCTATGTGGCCACCAGACCCACATGCTTCACACTGTGTGTGTGGCCTGGCCTGATGGTGAAACTTCCGTCACTAAGCTTGAGGCAGTCAACTTGTTAACTAAGGCTGTCATCAGTCCAAAGACTGTTATGAACACCACAGTGCTTTACTAGACACAATCCTGTCGGAGGTGGTATGCCATCACCTTCCCCTGATCTTTGAACTGGCTTACTCAGCAAGTTATAAGGGGACCTACACATTAACGCGGCTTCCTAACCACGGTGTAGTTCGGGATTATTCACATCAGTTACAGATAAAAATCCTAGAACTGACGGGATCGAACCTGAGACCTTTGCATTTGTAGTCTTACACTTTACCACTGAGATGCCTTATATATGTGTCTGTAGTATTCGCTGTGAAACATTGCATGTGTCTGATTCTGGACAACTGTAAGTATGGTTGAAATATGAACAGTAATGAATGGCTACACTGAAACATGTTTTGTTTTTAAATATTGATGTATGGTAGTGCAGCTGTCATAGCCAACAAAATTTAATTGTGAAGGTTTCTGAATAGTCCTGTGACAACACCTAAAGTAGAAGTTAATGGTTAGATACTACATGAAACACTCTAAAATTCTTTGGTGTCTAGGGAAGAAGCACAACTCAGCTTGTTTTAATTGGGTAGCCTCTATCATTGTAGTGACCTAAATATAAAGGTTGTGGCTTAGTTTGCACATTTTTGCTGCCTATTGTGGGCAGCATAAAGTAAGTGAAGTATTTATTATATAAAAGTGACATCAAAGAATATTGTATAATATTGCAGAGACTTGTTTAAGGAGTTTAGAATACTTGCATTCTCTTCCTAATACATTTACTCCTTGATGGTTTTTGTTGCTGACGATGAAAACTTGGTTGCAACAGATCTGTGAGCTACACAAAAACTAAAAACAGCAATGTGGAAAGGACAAATTGCTAATCACCACAGAGCCACCCCCCCCCCCTCTCCCTCACACACACACACACACACACACACACACACACACACACACACACACACACACACACAAAATGAAAAGGATTGCTAGAAATATTTTAGCTTCTGAACAAGGCTCTTCAGCAATCTGTCCTTTCCACATTGCTGTTACTCCATTCTGGCCGTCCACCGTTTGATTCTGCTGAACAAAATAAGAGATACAAACAACTTTTGTGCTAGTTGGAGTGGAGTTATGTTGTACTCTGGTGCAAAGGTACTCAACAAGCTTCCATGTAACATTAGACAGCACTGACCCAGTTTCTCTACATACTTACTTTTCCCCAGGAGTTCGAGGCTTGTGGGCAACTTCGCTGTGGAGGCATTCTCGTGCTGTTGCTACTGATGGAAAGTCAGCATCATCAGGTGAAGAATTTTCAAATGGTAATGTTGAAAGAATGGAAGAGGAGAAGAAATTGGAGGACAAAATCTTAACAGCGGCACTACCATATGTTTTGCAGTATGGCTGGACAAAACATGCAATAGCTGCAGGTATGTGTTAGAAATTTTTTAAAGTGCAAAGAGTCATAATTTCTGTTACAGCAACTGCAAATATGCAAAAGTAATAAGTGCAATTAGTAGTATGCCTTAACTAAACCAAAACGGTGCTATAGGTAATATATCATTACTTGAGCAAGTCTGAGGCAGTTTTGTGCTCAGTCTGTACTATCCCTTCAGTCCTCAGCCTCTGCGTGGTACCAGTTGTCTGCGCAAATACACTGTTTATTATGTCGTGGCTTCTGGATTATTGATTACACATTTTTCACTAGTGAAAAGAAAAAAATGTCTCATTGCATTGTTGGCTGAGAGAAGCTGACGGATTTTTTCAGCTAATGAACTGGAAAGAGTTTATGAGAGCAGCTAACAAACTTCTCTCAATTAACGCCATTGGGACGACAAGACTTAAGTCTGCATCTGAAGCCCAGATCACCATCAACACTGAATTTAATTCAGGGTACCACCAGAAGGTCTTGTGATTAGAAATTTTATGTGACCATCTGTTCTCCTGCTGCTGATCAAACCGTGGTAGTGAAAACTTCTTCCACCAAAGGGAGTCACCTGCATTAATCCATCATTCATTCATGCATCATGCCCTGTAAATTCCGCATGAAGCGGAGCTGCCAGGGATGTGAAACGGGACAAGTTACATGTAAGACACAGAATCTACCACTGCAGGCTTTTGAGAACACTGACTGCTTCTAATGTACACAGATTAAGAGTAATGGTAATAATGCTTTATGTACACAGAAAAATCTGTGACATTAAAACACTCAAAACAGTGTACACTGCAAGTGTACTCTCATTTTTCTCGAACAGTATTCCTTTCTGGAGTGTAAAACACAGAGAACTATTCCTCATGCATAAATAAATTAGTAAAACAGTGAAGAAAGTTTCATTACCTTCTAGTACATGAAGTCTCTTCCTTGGTCTAAATGTCTTGCTAGTACCACATACGTATGTTCTTGAAACTGTGAGTTTTATTCAGGGTAGTACCCTGTTGTTTACAAACAAAGACGATGTGTGTCAACACCAAACCCACTATTCATATAATATTTTTATAGTGGATGAAAGAATGGAAAATACAGGATGGAATGATGACAGTATTATGAAAAGGATAGACTGCTACTTGTCATATAGTGGAGATGTTGAGTTGCAGACAGGCATGGTAAAAGATTGCTTGCTAAACAAGTAAGATTTCAACCAAAATGCCTTTTCCTGAAGTAAACACTACACACACACACACACACACACACACACACACACACAGGGTAGGGTTAAAACGCACAAGTATGTGGTGTGGAGAGAGTACTGTAGTTAGGTGCAGATGGGAGGTTATGTGGAGGGGGGTGGGAGGAGAGAAGTAACAAGACTGTGGGTTTCTTGGTGGAATATAAGGCTGTATAGTTCTGGAGTGGGAACAGGAAACAGTATTCTGGAGTGGGAACAGGAAACGGGATAGGTGGGTGAAGGACAGCGACTAAGAAGGATGAGGCCAGGGGTGTTAAGGGAACTTAGGGTATATTGTAGGGACAATTCTGACCTTCACTGTTCAGAAAACCTAGTATTGGTAGGAAGGATCAGGATAATGCAGGCTGTGAAGTAGCCATTGAACTGGGTGGTCCAGCTGTTTCTTGACGACAGTTTGTTGGTGGCCATTCATGTAGAAAGACAGCTTATTGTTTGTCATGCCCATGTAGAACACACCACAATGACTATAGTTTAGCTTGTAGATAACATCACTGGTTTCACAGATAGCCCCGTCTTTGATAGGATAGGTGATTCTTGTGACTGGACTGGAGTGGGTGGTGGTGAACGGATGTTAGAGACTGGTCTTGCATCCACATGTATTACAGGGATACAGTCCACCCCTTCACCTCTGTGGTTAGTGCGTCTGACTGCCATGCAGCGGACCCGGGTTCGATTCTTGGCCAAGATGAAGAGTTTCTCTACTTGGGGACTGGGTGTTGTGTTGTTCTCATCATAATTTCATCATCATTGACACCCAAGTCATTCAATGTGGTTTCAATTGAAATAAGAAAGACTTTGTAACTCAGCATCCAAATTTCCCCAGAAGTGCATAAGATCATTTCATTTACATTTTACGGGAATATGAGCCATGCGGCAAGAGGTTGGGGACAGGGGTGGAGTAGGGACAGACGACGATATTGTGTAGGTTTAGTGAGTGGCAGGGTTCCAGTGTGGGATGAGTAGAAGGATAGTGGGTAGGACATTCCTCATTACAGGGCATATGAGACATAGTCAAAACTCTGGCAGGGAATGTGGTTCAGTTGCTCTGGTCCTGGGTGGTACTGAGTTCAGAGGAGAATGCTTCTTTGTGGCTGAACGGTGGGACTTTGAGGGGGGGGGGGGGGTGGCAGCTGGTGACTGGAGAGATATGTACATTTTATACAATGTTGGGAGAGATTTTTTGGTCTGTGGGGCCTCAGTGAGACATTTGGTATATTTTTGGAAGTACTGCTTGTTACTACAGATGCAATGGCCATGGGAGACTGGAGGGAGTTCTTGGTATGGAATGGGTGGCAGCTGCCAAAGTGTAGGTATTACTGGTGGTTGGTAGGTTTGACTTTTTTTTTCCTCCTGTGTTTTACATGTCACCTTCCAAACCACACCGCACAGTCTGACTTAACAAACCACATGTTACCAACCGTCTCGCCCACAGACAACACAAGTCTATGTGACTATCCACAGACAACATATGGCTATGTGACTGCACTGGTTGTTGGTGCAGCATCTTGTGTCCCACATTACTCCATTCTAGATCTTCAAACTGATCACTCCTCTTGTGTAATTCTTGCATATTTTCACATGTTGTTTTCTGTATCTTCCTTTTTTCACACAAACTTGTACGCTGTCCTACCAACCCGCTCCCCACCCCCACTCTTTCTCGTCTCTGATGCCAGTACACATATACTAACATCACCAAATTTAGTCACATCTACTGTCTCCCTTCCTCATATACCACCAATGTGCAAACCACATTATAGTCCCTTCTTTTTTTTTTTACCTTTGATCTCTTTGTGCTTTTATGTCAATTTCAGTTCATTTTCACCTTTCACTATCAGCCCTACTCCCTCTGATTTCATATTCTTTCCCATGCTTCATCCATTCTGTCCTTTTCCCATGTATTTTTGCATATTTTTGCTATTTTTTCACATCTATTTCTATATTATTTACATATTTTTACGTGTTCTTATCCTCCACCATTGATCCTTGCTCCTGCCATCTGTGACAGTTCAGAAAAATTTCTTACCCACAGTCAGAAACCAGTCCCGCATACTCCTCCAGTGTTATTGTCTGACTCATGGAATCTCCATAATGGTCTTACCATGAAATTATCACTCTCTGGCTGCAACCCTCCTTCCACAATGTCCTCTGTGTGTTCAGATTCATCTACTCCGTACCTTTCACCAACCTGATTTTGCAAAACCATAAAAATCAGGCCCAAGCCTCCTTGTAATACCTCCTCTTCATCCCTAAAATTCACCTGCTTTGCAATCTCGGTTTCCTGTATTCCATCTCTCACATTGAAACTCTTGTCCTCCAAGAACTAGCACAGCATATACAGTGACACCCCAAAAAACTCTCCACCCTGTTCATCTCCTACTCCCACCTTGGACTACAACTGTTCACCACATGTATAACAGTCTCCAAAACCTCCTTGACATCCCCTCATACCTCACAAACCCTGCCTCACAGACCTACTACATTTACCACACCCTCAAAAATTTCCTCCCACCATCATACAGACTCCTTAACCTAAATAGACTCAAAACACAGTCTTGAACCTTTTTTCCAAAACCCTTAGTCCCAAAGAAGTATCACTCCTTTCTGAAGGCCTTACCTTTTGCCCCATTCCCAAATTTGATCATGCTGGCCTTCTTAAAGACTTTCCATCCTTCTCTCGGTCCCTACAGTGGGAACACTTTTTCACCCCCAACCTTTCAAATCGGACTGAACCCAAAACCAATGTTGAATCCTGCCTAACATAGTTCACTCCTACTTCCAGTTGTGATCCACCCCCACTGCACTCAGTCATCCCATGTTAACTTTCCAGGATTTCTTAACTTTGTACCTTCTCTCATTGTCATTCCGCAAACCCTTCAACATGCAAGTCAAACTTACATCTGCAGACAGAACTGCAATCCACAACTTAAAACCTGATTTTGACCACTGTGGTTTTGAACTGCAAGGATTACCTGGTGGAAGGACTCTGCCAGCTGTCAGATTTGCCCCTCTACATACCCTGCCACAGTGACTCCATTCCAGAAATCAGGATCTCCAGTGTCTCCACAAATCTGTAGGTTCATTTCAGAGCCTCTCCCCTGATTCTATTTCCCCTCACCCTTACCAATCCTCGCACTCCTACAAGCTTCATGAAGTCCATAAATCCAATCACCAAGGATGCCCCATTGTGACAGTTACTATCGCCCCACTGAGATAATCTCTGCTTTCTTACCTTAACACTTTCAACCTGTTATGCGTAACCTATCCTCCTATATAAAAGACACCAACCATTTCCTTCACTGACTCGCAACAGTTCCTGTCCCTTTCCACAGGATGCCCTGTTCATCGCTATTGATGCCACCTCCTTTACACTAACATCCCTAATGCCCTTAGCCTTGCCACTATTGAACACTACCTTCCTCAAGGCCTGTCTGTTTCCAAGCCCACAACCTCCTTCATGGTCTCCATGACCAACTATACCCTCACGCAAATTACTTCACCTTTGAAGACATTACATACAAACAAATCCATGGTACGGCAATGGGCACCTACATGGCAACGTCTATGCCATTCTATTCATGAACCATCTGGAGGAATCCTTCCTATCCACTCAGAATTCCAAAACATCCACGTGAAGCAGTACTTTACCGACTCCCAATCCTCCCCGTCCCCACCACAGTGTCTCCAAACCCCCACCACACAGATTGCTTCTTCCATACCACACAGTTGCTCACAGTCTACCCTTGGCAGCCAGAGACAGTGGTCATGTGTGTGAGAGTCGTGTTTACATGAATGAGTGTGTGTTGTCTACCTTTGGGCTGAAAGCTTACCTGTTTAGCAGTCTTTTCGTCGTGCCTCTCTGTGGACTCAGCGTCTCCACTATATGGTGAGTAGCAATCTATCCTTTTCTTTCTATTGTCCTTATGATGAATCAGGGTTAATATAAGGCTTGTGACAATGTGAGATGTACAGGAGTACTTAACGACAAGGTACAAGCAGGCAACAGCAACTTAGGATGGATTTAGAGACAGACTAAAAGAGATACTTCAAAAATAGTGCTCCTGTACTGTAAAAGAGTATATGGAATACCAGTTAGTCTGATTAATGTAGGATTGTCTGTAACTCATTATAGTTTCAATGATAAAGGTTATTAGTAATTAATAAAGTTTTATTTCCTTTACAGACATTTCCATTTTCATATATTTTGTGTGATCTGGCACTACTGTTTAAGATTATGTAGTTATGACTTATTCCTGTACATAGCTACACTCGTGTTCAGAAAAAAACACACCACCTTGAACAACTAGGAATAAGACATTCATATTCATAGGACAAGGACAACATTGATATCGTGCCGCAATACCACCCGTCGCTAAAATGTGCCTGCAGCTCTTGTTGTTGCTATAAACTGAATGCTGCCTTTCCTGAGTTGTATATGTGGGAACTCTCCCTCCAGCAGATGCTTTGTACCACTACCCCTCTGGCCTTCATCTGGCTCTGCACCCCCACCTGATCACAATTCAGTCTCATAATCACTTTCTGTCCCTCCAGCACACTTATGTAGTTGTGCGTAGTCCTCTGTCGCCCTCCAGCACAGCCTGCTGATGTGTATCTAAGGCAGCACTGGAATCTTCTCCCTCCCCTACCGTGCTCCCCCTCCCCCACCCTGCAAACCCTCCCCCTCCTCACACCACACCTCTTTGTACCCCGCACTACTCATCGCAGTAGTTGGAGATTTTATCTATACGGAGACTGGGTGTCATGTTGTACTCATAATCATTTCATCACTGTCGACACGCAAATTGCCAACGTGTCGTTAAATAAGCCGACTTGGACTAGACAGCCAAACAACCCCAAGTGGCGTCTCCTGGCCAATAATGCTGTACGGTCATTTCATTTTGACAGTTACATTTGTATAGCCTCTTGTAGGCTGATCTGAGCCTTAAGGATAAGTAACAGAAATAACTTTCTTCTTTTAGTGTTCTAGCTACGGACATTGCTGTTATTTTACAATTGCGCTGGATTTTTGGTCGTATCCTGCTTATTAGTGTGTGTGGTTGTGAGTGTGCCGAGTTTAATGTTACTGTGCGTGTGCATGTAAATCGACCGCCAGCTTTATCAGTGCTAGTTGGCCACTATAAGCCACCTGTAGGAAGTGTACTCAAAGACACAGTCTCCGCTGCATCGTCTACTGTCGAGTCGTGCCTGTTTCATCAGATTTAGTCATTACGGACACTGTGCCATCGGCCTTGATTGAACAGCTTACTTCAGCAGTGACCACTTCTTCAGGTTCCGTTAGCAGATGGAGTACCGTTCCACCGATCTATCCATTCCCTTTTCCTCTGTCTGACGATTCAGCCGAGCATTGGGAACCTTACAAAACAAAGACTCGGACAGCATTTTCTGGCTTTTGGTGTGACAGACTCGAGTTTGTGTAAAGCCTAATTCCTCTCATACATTCTATCTAAAATGTATGAATTATTGTGTCAGTTTGCCCTTTTACAAGAACTGGCAGCTCTTACTTTTGATCACATGTGCAGTTTATTGTCCGACCACCATCACGAAAGAATGCTTGTCATAGCGGCACGAGTGAATTATACCGAAGCCAAACGAAACCAAACCAGTCAAACAGGGCCTGGGCAGCTGAACTTCACTGCATTAGCCATGAGTGTCAATTTGTATCTGTGCCTAGTTTACTCTTGTGCATTGTCTATGGTACACAATGCAATTATCTTTTTAGCTGTGGACAAGGAACTGCACTAGAGGGCTTTACTGTGTGAAAAACCCCCGTTTTCAGAAGTTTTGCAAATAGCACAATCTTTTGAAGTTTCTCAGGCAGCAGATGACAAATTGAAGCATGGGGCGATGTGGCAATAATGTCAAAAGATGTGCCTACTAGGACAGATAGCTTGTGTGAAGAAGCAGTGGTGGCGATAAACGTGAGGTCCAAGTACCGAGCAGACCCAGGCTGGCCCAAGCAGCCGTGACCGTCACAGCATCAGCATTCTGTGTTCTGTCTTGTCCATTCTGTTTTGCTATCACAGACATTTGGCGTGCCCAAAGCACTGTGCTGCCTGTAACACTTGCCAGAAGAGAGGCCATGTTACCTCGAAGTGTCATTCACCAAATTTTGCTCAGGATATGGACACGGATGTAAACCGTGTGACTCCAATGCTTGTGACTTCTCCCAAGTTGTTTATCGCATTAAGTGTTACTCGCCAAGTGCTCTGGCTCTAGGTCGATACAGGTGCTGCAGTGACAATTTCTCGAACGTTTATGGGTGTAGGCTCACCGTTGTTGACACTGGTCATACGGGAAGCTGGTCAGTTATAATAAACAGAACATTGCTCTGCTGGGACAGTTTACGGCATCTGCCTCTTACAAATCAGTAATTTGTTCCATTACATTTTTGGTGGTTGCTTATGCCAGTCTTAAGAACCTGGCCGGGATGGATGTATTTCAGGCATTTTTATTTGCTGTGACTGATGCAGTTCACCTTGTGTTCAGCCAGGTACTGTATTCCAAATTGAGAAGACTGTGTGAGTAGTATTTGGACTTGTTTTCAGAAGGTATAATGTGTGCTATGAATTTTTCTTGTTTACATGTCTTTCAAATCCACCTCTCGGCCTCTTTTCTGATTGTGCGCATCCTATTCCTGCCCCTCAGAAAGATGAAGCGGAAGCAGATTTGGACAGAGTTCAATCTCTGGGAGTGGTGTAACCTGTTATGGCTAGTGAATGGTAGTCTCCGCTGGTTGTAGTTCGGAAGCTGTCGGGAAACTTCGCCTCTGTGGTGACTTCAGTATTACTGTCAGTTTGCAGTCAATTGTAGATGTGTATCCTCTCCCACTCCAGGAAGAACTGCTGGGGACAAAATAAGGTGGCCAGTACTTTCCTAAAATTGATTTGTCTGAAGCAAGTTTGCAGACTCCTGTGGTTGAAGACTCTCAGCGAGTTCTGATATTGGACACTCATTTTGGTCCCTATCAATATTTGTGCGTTATTTTTGGAGTGGCTCATGCCCCTGCTATTTTCCAATGATTTTTAGAGCAATTGACTATGCCTGTCATGGTTTGCTTTAATTATCCAGACGAATTTGTTGTCGCAGGCTCCTCCACAGCCAGTCACTTGAGAAATTTGCACTCTTTGTTTTCTGTCTTACAGTCAGCAGGCTTGCAGTGTAACCTCACAAAATCTTTTTTTTTTTTTTTTTCTTTCAACCTTCTGGTGTTTATTTGGGTTTCGAGGTCTCACAGGATGGTGTTCGCCCTCTGCCAGATCACATCTCCACTGTTACGTCTGTGCCTCGCTGCTCGACCGTGAAGACCTTCGGGCTCCCCTAGGGAAAAAGCCTCCTGCCATAAATTACTGCCGTATTCGCCCTTCCATTGCAAGCCTTGTTACACAAGAATTTACCTTTATGCTGGAGCCTGGATTGTGAACGTGCTTTTCGAATGTTGGAATCCAAGCTACCCTGCTCCTTGTTCAGGTACTTTCTTTCTAGGCGAGCACATAGTTTTGTGACTGACACCTTACAGTACAGCCTCGGTGCAGTCCTACTTCACTGATATGCCAACAGCTCTGAACAACCTAATTGCTTTCATCTCTAAGTGTCTCACTCCGGCCAACCAATGATACTGCCAGGTGGAAGAAGAGTCTTATGTTGTTGCCTGTGCTCTCCAGAAATTTCATGTTTTCTTGTATGACTCAAAGTTTTACCTTATTACTGACCATAAACTGTGGGTTTCCTTGTTTAACCCTCATACTTCTTTCCTGACAAGGCAGCATATCACCTACAACCTGTTCTTGTCTTGCTACAATTATGAAATCCATTTTCAACCTATGTCTAAATAAGTAAATGCGAAAGGCTTGTCTTGCCTTCCTGATAGCCATTATCCTTACTTCGGTCAGGAAGGAATGCTTTGCTTCCATCTTGATGTTGAAATGCAGACTGTGGTTGAGGGTTTCCCAATTATGAGTTTGTGCTTAGCACTGCTGTTGTCACCAACCCAAATCTTGGTTCAGTTTGGTCAGCAGGGCTGCTGTTTGTGTAAGACCTCCTTCCCAGAGTTGCCATTTCTTCTGCATTGCAGCACGAGGTTCTATGCCTTCACCAGCAGGGACATGGAGGAATTTCACAAACTAAAGTGTCAGCTAGGAGACACGTATTTTGGCCAGAGATTAGGAGTGAAATTGTCTGTTTAGTCACAGGTTGTGAGCAGTGTTCCTGACAACCGACAGCTCCCAGGGCATGTCTGTCCCCTGGCCTGCTCTGTGCCAGTGATGGGAACACATTTGTATAGACTTTGCAGGTCTCTTCTTTAATTCCTACTGGCTCTTGGATGTGGACGCATTTTCCCAGTTTCCTTAGTCTCCAGTGCGTCAGCCGAGGTCATAATTTGTATGGTTTTCAGAGTTCTTCTCGTGAGGGGTTGCCTTGTACCTTAGTTTCTGATAATGGGCCATGGGCCCCAGCTTGTTTCTTAAACCTTTCAATTGTTTTGTTCCTGCCATGGCATTTGTCGTGTTACAGCTCTGCCACTTAACCTTCAATCAAATGGCAAGGCGCAACTACTAGTGGGTAGGTTTTAAGTCCCAAATGAAAACGTTTGTTGTGGATTCTTCGCTGGTTGATGCCCATCTCCTCCACACTGGGTCCTGTCTCGTGACAATGGCACAGAGATAGTGATGGTACGCTCCTCACTGGTACTGTAGTCGGGCACTGCACAAACCCACCACCCCTTGGACGTGCCCACGTTCCCACGCATTCCAATCATATGCTCCAATGCCCAACCAGCACATCGTCCCACCCCCACTGTTGACACCAGCTGCCATTGTTCCAGATCCAATGAGCATGTTTCTCATTGGGCTGCTGGCATCTCCTCCATCACCCGGGCACCCTCTTCGCATGAGAGAGAGGTGTGCTACGTCTCAGTCTGTATCTACACAGATACTTTGCAAATCACATGTAAATGCCTGGCAGAGGGTTCATTGAGGCACCTTCACAATTCTCTATTATTCCAATCTCGTATAGCACACAGAAAGAACGAACACCTATATCTTTCTGTACAAGCTCTGATTTCCTTTATTTTATCTTGGTGATTGTTTCTCCCTGCGTAGGTTGCCATCAACAAAATATTTTTGCATTTGGAGGAGAAAGTTGGTGATTTGAATTTTGTGAGAAGATTCTTACACAGCAAAAAAGTCTTTAGTTGTTGTTGTTGTTGTTGTTGTTGTTGTTGTCGTCTTCAGTCCAGAGGCTGGTTTGATGCAGCGCTACGTCCTACTGTACACTGTGCAAGCTTCTTCATCTCCACATAACTACTGCAATCTACATCCTTATGAATCTGCTTATTTATTCATCTCTTGGTCTCACTGTACAATTTTTGCCCCCTCTCTGCAATTTTTGCCCCCCAGTACTAAATCGGTAATCCTTTGATGCCACAAAACATGTCCTACCTACCAATTCCTTCTTGTAGTCAAATTGTGCCGCAAACTCCTCTTCTCCCCAGTTCTTAGTTACATGATCCACCCATCTAACCTTCAGAATTCTTCTGTAGCACCACATTTCGAAAGCTTCTATTCTCTTCTTGTCTAAACTATTTATTGTTTATGTTTCGCTTCGATACATGGCTTCACTCCATACAAATACGTTCAGAAAAGACTTCCCAACACTTAAATCTATACTCAATGGTAACAAATTTCTCTTCTTCAGAAACGCTTTCCTTGCCATAGCCAGTCTACATTTTATATCCTCTCTACTTCGACCATCATCAGTTATTTTGCTCCCCAAATAGCAAAACTCATCTACTACTTCAAGTGTGTCATATCCTAATCCAATTCCCTCTCTTGTTTAGTTTGTACCACTCACATCAGTTGTTCTGTGTATCATTTATGTTGTATCTTATGTGTGATTTTTTTTTTTTACATACAAAGTGACAGCAGGCTTATTTCCGTTATTGTTCAAAGGTTTATAAATAAAGACTTATTTGTGTTACTTGGATTAGTTTGTGCATTACTTGGGTAGCACATGAATATTTAGCAGATGTAACTAATGGACGGTACAGTCAGAATCCCTTGAATATTCATGTAATAGCGACAGCTGGTGAACACCCCATAATTACTTTCACTGCTCTTGGTTTTACAGTTGATGCTGTCTTTCTAAGTCATGAAGTACCTCTAGATATTAGGACATTAATGATTGTAATTGTGACTGTTAAGGTGAAATGCTGAATTTATTTTAGAGACAAGCAGTGATGCACAGAGCAAAAGTTATTGAACTGATATTTCCTCAAGATCTGCACATGAACAGAAACTTGCTGCATATTCATCTTACCACCACTCCAGAAAGATTAAAAATTATTTCTTGTTTGTTGACAGTAGAGAAGAACTTTCGGTTCCTCTTTTCTTTTGCTCCTTCTTTCCCACCTCAGAAGGAGGGGGGCCAGGCTGATCGAGTGCCTTTTGGCTACATTTTTCAGCCATTGTGTTTATTGGTTGTTCTGTTGGCTCACTCTTATTTATGGGTAGGGGGATAGGGGGACGGGCTTGTCTCCCAATTGGGAATTTATTTGTGGGAGGTTGTGGAGACAGCTCTGGTATTCATCTTATGGCCTAAGGAAAACCTGCAATATCCGCCCATAGCTGCTGGTGCTGTGACTTTCTGTGGCCTGTCAACCTTTGTCAGTCTTTGATTTCTGATGACGGACTGAAGTGTGGGTCTTTCCAATATTGAATGTCCTCAACGTCAGTGTGGTCTCAATGTTCTTCTTTCTTCTTAGTACCATCTCAGCCACTCTGCTTGTAGCTGTGGTGTGGGAGGCCTCTGCTCGAGTCTCACGTTCCTAGTATTTGCGCCTTTTTGTTTTTCGTCTTCTGTCATGGTAGGCAGGTGTTGTCTGCTCTGCTGGCTTCCTTCATCTGAGTAGCTTGGTTAGCTATAATTTTCTTCTTCTTATACTGCTCTGGGCGGTCTCTGTGGTCCTCCATTTGCAGTGTCTGTGTCTCTTGCTATTGTAGACAGCTGTTCTCAGTCTGGAAGGCCGGAGTGACATAGAGATAACTCCCGTCTGCTCAGCTCTCAGTTGCTCTCATGGCCTCTGGCGCTGAGCCTCTTTCAATAGGAGACAAGCAGCCTCCATTTTCATTTGGATTGCCATTCTGAAATGGCTCTCAGCTTCCTGCAGGGCAGCATCGATGTCGGGGCATCAGGTGTCTTCATCACCTAGTTAGGTTGCGTCATCTTCTATCGCAGCAAAAACTTTTGCTGCTCGGCACATCGGCACTGATTGGTGCTACTCTTCTGTGTGCGCCCGGCCTCCCCTTCCACTGTGTGCGCCCGGCCTCCCCTTCCACATCCACTCTCACTGGTGGTGGGGAAAGCCATCTGCACATGAAGAGATGCCACTGCCTCCTCACCTCTCATCTTCTCGGAGTTCGAAGTTGTGTTTCTTCTCTGCCTTTGTCTCCCAGTTCATCTCTTCTCAGTTTGGGCGCCAGTTGAGGTCCCACGGGATGTCTTCTTGGATGTGTTGCTATTGCTTTTGTGGACAGCGGAGGCTCCACATCTGTGTCACCTGGTAACACGTGGCCCTCCACAGTGGCGCACGTTTGTGGATCTTCTCTCTTCCGTGGGCAAGTCTGAGTGGTGTTTCCTGCACACTTGACATATGCCAGCTCGTTGCGGCTACGATTAGCCGCATGCCCCTCTTGCTGACACCTGAAGCTCTGTGGTTTCCTGTAGAGCTCCACTGGGAGAGGCGTCACCTTTACTGGGAATATTGTGAGCTTCTGCAGCTTGTAGACATCCTCTGTGGGCCGCGTCCTTTCACCCTCAGCTTTTTCTACAGCGAGAATGAAGAGCGGTGGTCTCTCCCCATTTGTCCAATTGTGCAGCTTTACAGCCACCTTCTCAAACCCTGCCCTGACTATGCTCCTCCTCTGCTTTCTCTGTGGTTCCACATCCTTTGTCGGTGCTGCGACAGCGTGCGACATGAGGTAGGTCACGAGTTTCTTTGCAGCACTCTCGTGCTTTGCTTGTATCATGAGCAGTGAGTTGTCGTTCCGGGCTCTTCATTTCCACTGCCACAACTTTCTCGAGCTGGGTGACGAACTCTGGCCAGTCGTCACCCTGGTAACAAATGTAAACTGGGGGAGTCAGTGCTTTGAGGTAGCAGCAGTTTCTGTTGTTTGCAACAGTCCCGTCTTGTAGTGTGTCCTCTTCGGTACTGCTGTGTGAGGTGTCTATCACCAGGCATTGTCTGTTGGGGGTGCCTGGCTCTTCAGTCGGGGTATCGTCCCATCAGCCCGCCTCATCATACCTTTGAACTTTTAGTCTCGAAACATCGAGCAGGCAGAGCCACCGAAGCATCGCTCTCTTTTTTCAGTCTTCTTCCTTTCACTTTGCTTTCCCATAGTGCTACGTTCAACACCGATACAACAATCTTGTTCACTCGCTGTTAGAACAGCAATGCGACAATCTTGCTGGCGTGCCCGGAACACTAGACAGTTATTCTTCTCAGCCTCTTCCTGTAGTGAGCACTCTGCACTATGGTGTGCACACCATGGATGCGCAACTGGAACTGTATCCTTCATTTTAGATGTCTGTTTAAGAATTCACTGGCAGTAGTGTATTTAGCAATAGATTAAATAATTAGTAGGCATTTATTAAGTAATTAAATTCAGTACACAAACAAACAACATGTAAAGCTGGTCTTTACTTAAGAAGTTTAAGTGCAAAGTCAAAATAAATTTTTGCTAAAACCCTCCCCTATTTATGTGCTCATAGTATATCAGTTTGAATTTGTCACATGCAGGAGCAGAGTCTGTCGGCTATCCAGGTGTTGCCCATGGCCTCTTCCCTCGTGGTGGTGCTCACTTGGTGGAGCATTTTTATGCCTCCTGCAATCGGAAACTTGCACAGCACCTTGAGAATGAGGTCCAGTCAACAACAGAAGATCTAGCCAGGTAAGGCTGGGTGCCATTTTATTTACTTCCTAAGGCTTCATCAACATCTATATATCACTTTTGTTTTTCCTATTCCCCAATCTACGTACAGTTTCTTTGCCTTCTTGTTTCACAGAGATCAAGGGAATCAGCTATCTCAACTGTATATTGCAGGAAGAAGCCTACGTCAGTATTTGTAAATGATGCCGTGGAATATCGCCTACGGATGATTGGTCCATATTTAGAGAAGTGGCCTCAAGCAGTTGGAATAATGACTTTACCACCTAATGTTCCTACTGCTCTTGCCAACTTGCTGACACTAGTTGATGATATATGTTATTATGCTGGAGATAGATCTGTTGATGTAAGTGCATGAAAATTTTATTCTTCCTCTCAATTTTCTATTGCACCATTTATGGTATGAACCACTCAATGTCTGTCTCATGTTAAGAATATTTTCTGTGACATTCCACTATTTCTTTCTGTCAGTTGTGCTCTTCTGTTTCACTAATCATTACCAAGTAATGTTTTCTCCCCTCATTTATATGATGTTAATGTACGTTTTAGTTCCCTTTTTGTTTTGTTTTTCATTTTGTAGCAAGCACACAGCTCCTTTGAGTCATGTTGTGGAGCATATTCAACAACTGGTTGCTGTATATCCCAAAGCAAACAGATTTTCTATGTGCATTTATGCACTTCACCAGTTTAGTGTCACCCATGCCTGTATAAAATGCGGGCCTGTGCAGTGCACAAGTTCATTGATAAAACATCATGCAAGATTTTGCAGTTTGCTCTGCCATTGATATTGTAGGATTTAGTAGTAGTGGCCCTGGAGTAAGTGGTAGTGGGTGGTTGCATGGGGCAGGTCTTATAGCAGGGACGATTTCTCATGTAGGAACCAGAGGTTTGCCGCTTGTACTCACTCGAGTGCGCCGCACACTGGTGTGGCTTTTTGAGTATGAATGCTAGTGGAGCGGACAGACTGTGGGTGAACGAGGTGCTGCGGGCAGGAAAGGGCAGAGGTCGCCTGGCATGGTGCACTCACTGCTCTTATATTGTGGCCATCATAGCAGCTATCGATGTGCTGACTGGTGTCACTTCTCACATTCCCACCAGCTGGTGGAACTGCTGTCTGATCAGTTTAGCTATGCTGCACATGTATATTCTTGCCTGTTAGCATCTAATGCTTTTTTAGACAACAAAGAAAATTTGGAAACAGTTAAGTCTCACAGACCATGTAAGTTCTGTAAATTGCCATGTCACTTCATTGTCAAATGTGATTGTAGGCAACATAACTTAATTTGAACCATCTTATAACTTTTGCATTTATGCATTCGCTATTATTTCATACAGTTTTTGTGTTTACAAATAGTCTTCTCTCTGGTATTCTGAGTTAAGGGCAATCTTAGCTTTTATAGCATCCTTATTTGTAACAGCTACTATTTTTCGTCATTTTGTAATTAACCTCAACATTATGTAGTGGTAATGTTCTAAATTTGAGCTATTACATATGGTCTAAATTTGTGCCACTTCAATGACTGCTGAGCACAAAGTCAAAATATATTCTGAAGAGAAAAAGGAAGAAACAGTATGAAACAAATATGACTGAGGTAACTCGTGCAGTCGGGTGTAAAACTGTATGGTTACTGAAGTCTAGTAAAATATTTTCCATGTGACACATGATGATACAAACATTTAGAAAGGCTGAAACTTCTGCTTCGAAAAAATAAATAAATAAATTTCATGGAACACTGAAAGAAAACTAGGATTATGCACAGAATTGGAAAATGAACTAGTGTCTCACCTACTTCACATAGAACAGAAATTTTATGGCTTCATGTGTCGAATAGCTCACAAATCGTCAACAAAGAGCGGTCTACAACATCCATCTGAGAAAAAAAGAAGCAGGATGGGCTTGGGTAGATCTGTTATGCAGCATCACAGCATCATAAGAAATGGACAAGAATTTATTGCTTTTATGATACATTGTATGAGCTGTTGCAAGACCGTAGCAGACAGTTCTCCAGTGTAATCAGTCTTTGCCGAAGGATGAATTAGTGTATATTTGGAGTTTTCTGTGCGTGAATAATTAAAATCACATGAGGGTCTGATACTGCACTTCCTTCACTATTAACTGTATTACTGGTAGACTTCACAAATCCCTTCCATGCAGGAACTGGTAACAATTGTAAAGTGAAGTGCATGGAATGGAACATCCACAGCATGGTGGCCATTAATATGCCAAATGGAATGGTACTAATCATGTTAAACTCAAGGACAGTAATCTGCCATAATGCATTGTTTGTCTGATGTTCAAATATCTGGAGTTCCGAAACACCCAGATGGCCTACTTCTATGGCAGAGGGAGCCGATTTAAGCTTCTGGTCTCCTCAGGTGGTTACGGAAATTAGGCTGGGGTGATGTAATTGATGCCCCCATGCTGTGAAAAGTATTCCATTTATAGTGTGGGTGTTGAAATTGACGTTGTCAAATGTATTTTGATAGAATGTTCCACTTGGGGCACACTCTCTAGTGTGGTAGACAGTTGATTGCTACAACTGTTGTGCTATTCCACAGAATCCCAAACCAGCAAATAGATGGATCAAATTTTTTAATCTAGACTTATTGTGACTGAAGAGAGCAACAGCATGTAGTACACGTGACACAAATGATTGAGGACGAATGAAATCAGTGAGGGCATGGGATGTATATATATCAGCTTCTTTTCAATTTTCTGATTTGCCTTTTCTTTACTGAAATGCAGTCCATGAAAACAAGGAGTGCTTCAGATACTATTTCCTCAGCCCCACTACAGAATTTGTCACAAGATGGAGAAACAGAATTATCATATGCTATTAACTCAGTTCTAAGATTATACTGTCCTCTACGTTTACAGTTCTTTCCTGTTCTGCTTATTTGACTTTGCACTTTGAAGGATACCAGGCATCATTCAATTTTTTTTCAACTGAGCCATGAAAGCACACAACAGTTTTTCTGGTGTGGATTGTGCTGCAAACAATGTGGTCCCCATACTTTACTCTGTTTGTCCTCAACTGTCTGTAATGTTCTTGAAACTTGGTCCAACAGCTCAACTATGGTTAACTGACAGTTGTCATTCTCCTCTATGTAATTTCCTCCATTGATAAATTAATTTATTCATAGTCAGGGCCACTTTTTATAGGTTTAAGTGCTATGCCTTAAAGAAATTTCTATAGCTGTTCTTGTAATATCTCAGTTCTGCAACGTGTAGATCCCCAACAGAGCAGATATATCTTCGGATGATGTCTCCCTATTCATCCTTCCTTTCCAGTAATTATATTAGCTTAACTGAAATATCGAACACTGTAAACCTTTCGCCACTGTCCCCCCTCCCTTCTCTTTCTAAAAAGAAATTCATCAGTAGCTTTCACAGAAGACGACAGCTACTTCTAAATTCATTTCGCTTCAGCTGAAGACAAAAATGTGACTCTAGCTGTCATTGAAGGCTGATCCTTTGAAACAACCTCTCTTAGAAATCTTTTGATTGAGTTAGCTCTGGTGTACTCTTTTCTGCAAATACATGAACAAAGCTTTGGGTTCCTGAATCTCACAACTTTCCCATCTTTTCTCAGCTGACTGGCATTTACCAATCCACATATTTACATGTTCTTTTCTCACCAAAACTGCATAGCTTACTGATAACATTACTCTCACAGATTAAACACTTTTCAGCCATTGTTTATGGGAACATGTTTCATATAAAACACATTTTATTAAAAATATTATGGTACAAAAGTATTCACTTAATAAACTGACTGTCACTCTGCTGTTTAAACATGACCATAGTGAAGTTATTTGGCCTACACACATAAGTGAACTGCACAGGAAATGCTGGGGAGTGTATCGTGGCTTATTCTGTGTGTAAACTGAAAAGTGATCAGTGGTGGGGAACTGACCTTTCCCAGAAGAAAGCCAACTGTTGTACAGGATGAATAACAGTCGGTTTCCTTACTAGCAGTGCAGGTTGGTGAGCGGAGATTTACATAGATTCTTTTCATATGTGTAGTTTTGTTAGTAACTAAATCTGTATTTCATTTAGCATTAATACCCTTTGTGGAAAACAAACGATCTCCAGGTGTCTGCACATTGTGTCAACAGTGACTTAAAAAGCTCACTGCAGAAGGGTCAGTACGATTGTGAAACGGCGTGTAGTTATTTTTTATGATGTACCAGTGTAAACAGACTGGGGACCACGTACTCTTTCTTAGTTCTGAAGACATACAATCAGGGAAGAAGTGACCTCGTTCTGGTGATCTGCCTTCCGTCACACTTCTATCCTCCAACCCCACTCCCTTCCACTACCACCAGTCATATCCCTAGAACATAATTGATTCCCCAATACAGCTCTGCTGTACTTAAATATGGTACAGTTATTTAATATTTGGTCTTCATTTAACAATAAACATCTATTTTATGTCATTATAACACCATTTTTAATAATTTGTGATTTCTCCATGCCCTGAAATGCAGAACCCATTAGTGCTAGAGAAAAAAATGAATAGGGCCAATTTTTTGTTGTAAATTTGATTTAGTTTAATTTTTAACTTGGAAACATTTTGCTAGAAGAATTAGTTTTCAAGTTATTCAAAAGAAGCATAAAAACTGATCTTGAATCCCCCGCCAACGCTCACTCCCCACAGGCAATGATGATTTAATATGTTGTTCATGACACTTCCCCCTACCACTGTACAAAAAATTGGGACTACACGAATTGTTTTCCCTTTTTCAGTCGTCATTGACTGGGCTAGTGGTATAATTACAGGAGGGAGAAACCCAGAAAAGGTTGTCAGTGAAAGTGTTGAGGGATTCACTGATGGGGCAGATACCAGTGGTGTCTAGGCTGTAGAGGAAGCATTTGACATGGAAGGGGTGACAGGTGGTGGTGGTGGTGGTGGTTAGTGTTTAACGTCCCGTCGACAACAAGGTCATTAGAGACGGAGCGCAAGCTCGGGTTAGGGAAGGATTGGGAACGAATTCGGCCGTGCCCTTTCAAAGGCACCATCCTGGCATTTGCCTAAAGCGATTTAGGGAAATCACGGAAAACCTAAATCAGGATGGCCGGAGACGGGATTGAACCGTCGTCCTCCCGAATGCGAGTCCAGTGTGCTACCCACTGCGCCACCTCGCTCGGAGGGGTGACAGCTGTGAAAGTGAAAGTATTGTAGCTTATTGGTGAGCTTTATATAGACAGTGGTTTTGGCGTGGATTCAATGAAATGGCGGTTAATGTCAAGGCTGGTGCTTCAGATTTAGAAAAGAACCAAATGAATTTGAGTAGAGAAAAGGAGTTCAGTTGTTGCAAGGAGTGAAGGAATTTTTATTCACCATGAGTTCAGATCACAAAGTTGTCATCAATAAATTGGTGCCAAACCAAAGAGCCTGGCTTCTCGGTTTTGTGAAGTGCCATTTCCGTGCAGTCCACGAAAAGCTTAATGTAGGTCAGGTCCATCCCAGTTCCCATAACAGTCACTCTGATTTTATTTATTACTACTTTCCTTTATCTTGATTCTTAGTTGCGCTATTCGTCTCTCTTCCCCCTAATATACCTTTACCTCTTGCTCTGACTTACTGTCTCTGTACAGAAGTAAGCACTGTGTTTCCCAGTGCATCACCTTCATCTTCACATCTTCATCTCTACTAATCTTACGACAGATTGGTCCCTCTCATCCTGGACTCTGAGTAACTCGCCCTCCCTTTTTAATCTTCCTCATCCTATCGCTCTTCGCTTCCTCGAGGAAGGAACAATCAGTTCCAAAAGCTAAGTGGAGTGTCGTTTTTACTTTCAGAATTGAATGCTCTGTTTAGATAATGATTCTTTCGACTTCAGGAAAGGTAAAACATTGTGGAGGAAGTTCTGGGACTGTACTTAATAAAAGAGATAAGAACTGAGAAACATGAGACACGTTTCAGCTTGTTGAACTAGAAAAAGCGTTCTGCAACATAAAGCTTTCAAGAAAATATGTGTGAGGTGAAGGGAAAGATGGGTGATACACAAGATGTGCAAGAACTGAGAGAGAACAGTAAAGCTGGAGGAGCAGAGGATAAGTTCTCAAATTAAAAATGATGAAATGGCAGGGGTGCAGCTGATTCCTTCTTCTGAATCTCAGGTAAGCCATGATGAAGTGAAAGAAAGATTCAGATTGGGACTAAAATTCACAGTTGAAAAGATATCAGGGATAAGAGTTGCTTACGGTAATTCTATTTTGCATTAATGTGAACTACTATTATAGGGCCTATCGAATGGAATGAATAGTCTGCAGAACGTGGATTGAAAGAAAAATAAAAATATTTAGGAGAGGATAAATGAGATATGTAACAAATTTAGATGAGATGAAGGAATTATGTTAACTTGGAAGCACAATAATGTACGGCAGACAAAAAGAGAAGGCAGTAAGAAACAGAAGGGTACAGGTAAAGAGAAGATTATTTCTGTAAAAGAAGTCTACTACTATCAAACACAGAATGTACACATAAAGTGCAGAGTTGTATGATAGTGAAACATGTACAGTTGGAACATAGGAGAGTAGAAGTGTTTTAAGGTGCATTCTTACAGAAGGATGTTGAAAATGAAGCAGACTTATAAATTGAGAAATGAGGAGGTTGTGCACAGAATTGGTGATACAAGAAATGTTGTGCCTAGGAATCCTGCAGACTAGACAAATAATCAAACAGCTCGTATTAATGAGTTTTATAGCAACAAGATAATTACAAATACTTAACTTTGATAGATTTGTCGCAAGCAAAGGGTGACGTACAAAATAATCAATCTTCTTCAGAACAACCAAACAAAAGTCTGTGCAATGTAGAGCTTGCTGGTGGTACAGGCTATGATGTGTCAGCTAATGAAGTGGCTAATGTGAAAACTGCTATCGAAGTGGGTTGCACCAGTTTGGCATGGCGCTTATATCCTCTTCACCTAGGGGCCACTGCTGTCTCGTTGTCATCCTAGAGAGAGGTCGGTCAGCGTGCGACTGGCTAACCTCATCTCTGTCATTGCCGACTGTTGTGCCAGTGCTAACATTATGCAGTAACATTTCTCCCCGCCCCCCCCCAAAAAAAGTGAAAAACCTGTCGTCATATACGGAGCACAAAAACAGGACGGGAAGCAGGAATGTGGATGCTCTGGTTGACCAGAAGCTGTGGTTGCAGGAGATGTCAGGCTCTCAGTTGCACCCTGTGCTCTGGTGGAAATGTCCCTGAGAAAATGCTCAGAAGGGTACGTGCCCACCTCCTGCGGCCCCTAACAGTACGTAGAAGGCATTGGCTTCTGCGGCGTGGACGGGTCCAGCTCCATCGGTAGGACAGCAGGAGGCAGAGGAGACAAAGGCTGCATCTCTGTGGGGTCATCTCGTGGTGCCATGCTGACGCCCTTTAACAGCTACTGCAGCAGCTCAGGATGCGTGAATCTGGAGGAAGAAATACACAAGGCTCATGTGCACATGACAGAAGCGAATTTGATTGTGATGCCGGTGCTGCAATCTGTCTGGGCCTGAAATGAGATGAGGGTGGAACAGTGTCCGATGGCGGTGGCCGTGAAGCAATTACACCAGCAATGGTCCATCTCGTGGATGCGAACGATAGGAGGTGGGAAACAGTTGCAATGCTTGATACCCGGTGTGAAATTTGGCTATCTGCTGCTTAAAGGTTCTGACAAAACATTCCGCTTTGCCGTTGGACTGGGGATGGAATGGTTCTGTGTGTCATTGTGTTCACAGAATGTTTCAAATTGACTCGATGTGAACTGAGTGCTGTTGTCCAACACTATGATTTCGGGCAAACCTTTGAGACAAAAAATAGAGGACAATGCCTGAGCTGTGCTATGTGATGTTGTCAGGTTCATTGGTCCAGCAAAAGGAAACTTGCTATACAAGTCTACCACAATCAACCTATGACTGCTCCAAAAAGGTCCCACAAAGTCTATGTCACACCTTGCCACGGTGATTTTGACTTGGGCCAAGCAGAGAATTTTTGTGACAGAGCGGAATGATTTTCCACACATGCGTGATACTGTGACGTCATCCGTTCTATTTGGGTGTCCACATCCTGCCAAGTACAAAGTCGATGCACTAACTGTTTCGTACAAACAATCCCACAGTGTCCTTGGTGAAGTATCTGCAACACTTCTTTTTGGGAAGCTTTGGGGATCAACGCACATGACTGCCCACTGTTATTTTGAACAAGAATCGCACCTTGCTGTATAGCGAGGCTATGCTGACATGCAAAATATTGGCACACTACAGAGTTCTTTATGCTATGTAATGAGCGAGGCCAAGATGTGCAAATGTATTTTAGTAAAATGTTCAAAACTGAATCAGCTTCCGTGGCCTGTGTAATTTTCATATAGTTTCAAGGAAAGGATTGAAGCAATTCAGAATGATGAGCATTGATGTGACAACAAGATGCAGCAGAAGTGTCAAAGTCTGTACCAGGGCCCATCGGAAGATGTGAAAGTGCGTCCGCAACATCAAGTTGAGCTGTTGGACAATACATAATCTCGTGCTGGTACTAAGACAACAATAAAGCCTATCTTTGCAATTTTTGGGTAGTTCATCAGTTGAAATTAGGACTGCAATGCGATCCGTTACTAATTAGAATTTTCTGCCATAAAAATAGTGGTGAAATTTGGTGACACCATACACTATAGCCCATGCTTCTTTCTCTATTTGTGAATAGTTACACTGAACTTTGAAGAACACTTCTGATATGAAACCAATAGGCCTGTCGTTATCACCAAACATTAATGAGAAGATAATAGGACATACATTAAGTTTCCCGGGAATAATAACTGTTGTACTAGAGGAAGCTGCAGGAGGCAAAAACTGTAAGAAAAAACAAAACATTTTACCATTCAGTTGGTAGGCATATACCTGGTAGAAGAGTTTATGATGGGAGGCTCACTGTGTAGTAAACAGTCACTGTAAAAAACCTTCTAAACTAACATAGAATACTACATGTTAGGTGTAAAAAAAGTATAGGACTATAGACAGAGAGATGCTGAATGAAGTGTTTTTGAAACTTGAGAGGCCAGTGCATGGAGCTTTAAACAATTATTGTAGCAGAATATTATTGAATGGTCATATGTAAAGGCTGCCAGTGGTACCATGGTTAGTGTCCAGGAACTTACGGGTGAGAGGAAAACTGAAATTGAGGGTAGCAAAGCAAACCCAGAAACACTTAATTCATTTTTTAATGTCCTTTTATATAGATGGCTCCAGGGGTGTTGCCCCAATTTAATTCTTGCACTACAACAATGATGAATTGTACAGACATTAGTTTCAGTGATGCTGAGAAACAGGTGAAGTCACTAAAATTAACAAATCTCCAAGGCTCCATGGAATCCTTATCAGATTCCATACCAGATATACAGCTGAGTTATCTCCTGTTTTAACCTTTGCAGGAATGGTGATCCACAAAACTGACCGATATCGGTGACGTCCAATTCTTGTAGAAGCTTGTAACATAGTCTGAGCTCAAATGTAATGAGGTATTCCTAAAGGATTCCGAAAACATTGATAAAGTGGAACCCAACTCACTTTTTCTTCACATGACATCCTGGAAGCCTTGGATCAAGGTAGTCAGGTAGAGACAGCATTTGACTTAGTATATACTTATATATACTTATTATTGAAAGTACGATTATATGGGGGTCCAGCAAAATCTATGACAGGGTTGGGGAGAATGTCTTGTTAGAGAGAATGCTGCATATTATTTTGGATGGAGTGCATCAGCAGATGGAGAAGTAACTTCAAGTATGCTCTAGTTTGACTGCAATGTAGTCCATGGATTTAGATGTTGAATACATATTTTTTTATTTTTGGGTGTGTGTGGGGGGGGGGGGGGGGGGATCTGAAACAGTTTGGAAAGGCTGTAAGGGAACTGGCTGCCTGAGTGTGCCAACTGGGTTGGTTCATGCAAGGATACAGAGAATTGTTAGTATTGGGGTTGTCACCATTGTTGTTGGACACTTGCCTCTTCTGGACCATCTGCTGCAGTCTACTATCTGTAACATGCCAAAGTCATAATAAGAGAGACGATTTTAATTGTAAAGTTGGTTTGCTGCTACTCTTCGGTGTAAGGGCCACACCCGTGTCTCGGTGTGATCAGTTTTTGCTGAAGTGTTGCGGGGACAGTCAGTCAAAATTTCTACTTTACAGGGCTTGCCAATATTGTGTTGATTGTAATGTGCAGTGTTGAGTGTATACAGGCAGTTGGGTTCTGCTATGAAATGGTCCCTTTGTCAAGTGTCACTTTCATCTGTGATTGTGATTATAGTTTCCCATTCTCATAATGAAGGAATTATTAAGATGGTGTGTGTTCGTATAAAGCTGTGTTGCAAGCTTTATAAATTCATTGATAAGAAACTTGAAATGAAGTTCATACTGCCTGTCCACATAATGAGCATTGCTTCTGATGCACAAGGTCATGCTCAGTATGACCGGCCAGAATGACAGACTTATTGAAGTTGCATACCTCAGGACTAAAACTACATATGCCCTCAGTGGTCTAATGGGTGTCATTTTCACAGATTTATATGTTCTCTGTTTAAGTGCTTTACGTGTAGAACTTTGGAAAGACCTCAGATGTGCTCAGTTGGTGATGGATTATATGTGGTCCCCACAAGTGAGTTTCTGGCGCAGCTAAATGCGAAGGTCTCTCACTTCCCCATGGAAATGTATTGAATGTTCATTTAGTGTGGTTTGTCTACAGAGTTGCTGTTTACACAGTTGTTATAACCTGCATGTGAAGACAGTTTCTTGCATTTTCAACATTTACTCTAGGTTGTTATTTCTGTGGTAATGAGGCTCCAGTGAGCCAAATTGTAATGATACTAGAATAATATTATCAAACATGTATCATACTAACACATACTTGTAAACTCATCTTCAGTGGCTATCTGCATGTTATAAAGATAAAATACAGCAGGTGGAATAGAATGGGGTGTGGGTTGTGTTGTGTGGGCTAGATAGAGGGGGCAAGAGGCGGGAGGCAGGAAGAGGGGTTGAGGATGGGTAGAGAGGGCAGAGTTTGGAGGCAGGAATAGAGGGTGGAGGTGGCCCACAGGGAGGAAGCAGGTTTGGTAGCTAGGAGTTCATGAGGGAGGGATGGTATGAGTGGGGTGCATTGCACAATAAAGGCGATGAGGAAAGGTTGACAGGACACAGAAATTGATGGGTGAAGGGTGTGGGACAGTGGCTTAACAGATTTCAAGGCCAGGAGGGATATGGGAGCAAAGGGCGTGTTGTAAGGATAATTCTCATCTTCATAGTTTAATGGTAAGCTGGTGGTGGAGGGAAAGGTTTGAACAGCTCAGGCTGTAGTTATTTAATGTGTTCATTAATGTCATCAGTAATCATGTATACATATCCTGTAAACTGACTTGGACCACATAATTTCAATAAAAGAGTCCACCAGCTTAGCTGGGTGGTAACATGCTCGCCTCCCATGCAAGCAGGCCTGTGTTCGATTCCTGGCCGGGTTGGAGATTTTCTCCGCTCGGGGACTGGGTGTCGTGTTGTCTTCGTCATTATTTCATCCTCATCATCGGCGTGCAAGTTGCCCAATGTGGCGTTGACTGAAATAAGACTTGCACTTGGCGGCCGAACATCCCCAGATGGGAGGCCTCCCAGCTAATGACGCCATATGCTCATTTCATTTTATTTCATTTCAATAAAGGAATTGTTCAAGTGATCTATGGAACATCTAACTAACTAACTAACTGTGTAGCAGCCACTGAACTTGAGCCTGTTGTGCTCTGCTCGAGTTGACTGCAAAACTGAAGACAAGCAAATCACCTCCAATTATGGGCCTCTTTTAAAAAGTTTTTGAGAATGTAAGCTACAATAGAATACTGAGTCATCTGTCATGTGGGTAGATTTTTTTTTAACTGCCTCTAATTTTCATTTTTACAGAGAGTTGTCCACAGAGAAAGGTGTACCATAATTCCCAAATAAAGTGGAATATTTTGTGACCTTGCCACACTCTTTTATTGTGTGGATTATAAAAATCAATTTGACGAATCAAGATGTTCTGGCATTAGTGTCATCCCTTTCGCACTTGTTCCGTAGGGTTGGTAACTGTAGGGTCCCACGAAATGGATCAGGTGAGCACTACACATCAGAGGCAACTACTCAGGTAACTGGTTGTGTGTGGGGCACACATAAGGGTTGTTAAGATGAGATGACTCTCCATCCAACCTAGATAACAATAGCTGTAGGAAACGCGGAAGTAGCAATGTAAGATCAAAAGAAATGCCTCTCTCAGGCGAGAGTATTAAAATGCTAATGGTAAGCTGCCAAAGCATTCACAACAAAGTTTGAAGCATACATGAAAAGCAGTGAAGCTCCCATAATACTACACACAGAAAGCTGGTTGAAACCTGAAATTGATAGTTGTGAGATTTTTTAGTGAAAATTTGTGTGTATCAAAAGGATAGGTGACTGGGAAATGAAGGTGGTGTATTTTTCACAGTAGACAAGAAACTCAAAACACTGAGGTAGAATTTGAAACTGCATGTGAGATTGTTCAGGCAAGACTCAGTATCAGGGGTGGGTGTAAAACAATAATTTGATCCTTTTATTGTTCACCGGATTCATCTGAAATGACCAAAAACTCTAGAGGAAACCTCGCCTTCACTTTCACAAAAATTCCCAAATCATAGTCTCAGTCATTGGTGGAGATTTTAATCATCAAACAGTTAATTGGGGAAATGACTGTTTTGTTAGTGGTGGGCACGATAATACGTCCTGTGAAACAATACCTAAATGCCTTCTCTGATAACTACTTAAAACAGATAGTTAGGAACTCCACTCACAATGGAAATATATTGGATTTAATGGCAACAAATAGACCTGACCTCCTTGAGGATATACACATCAAAACTGGTATTAGTGACCATGAAGTGGTTGTGGCAACAGTGATTGCCAAAGTACAAAGGACACCTAAAACAAGCAGAAAGTTATATATGTTCAAGTAAAGTAGATAAAAAATCAACAGTGTGATATGTCAATGAGGAGCTTGAAACTTTCGGGAGAATATTTGACCATGCACAGGATAGATGTGCATTGAGTAGAAGAGTTCATAATGGGTGCACTGAGTACACATAGTGTGCAGTCACTTTAAAGAAACTTCTAAAGAAACAGAGACTAGTGCATAATAGTTGTAGAACAAAGTGTAAGACTGTAGATACAGAGATGCTGAATGAAACGCGTTTGACTGTCAAGAAAGTAGCACTTGATGCCTTCAACAAGTACTGTACCAGATTGTTGTCAAATGACCTTTAATAAAACCCAAAGAAATTTTGGTCATATGTAAAGGCTGTTATCAGCACCAAAGTTAGTATCCAGTCCTTAGTAAATGAGACAGGAACTGAAATTGAGGTTAGCAAAGCAAAAGCAGAAATACTCAAATTTGTTTTTAAATATTCCTTTACAAAGTAAAACCAATTTAATCCTCATTCCACTGAAAAGAAGAATGAAATAAGTACTAGTGTCTGAAATTGTTAAAAATTGAACAAAGCTCCCAGGTGTGATGAAATCCCTATCAGAGTCTATACTGAATTTACTGCTGAGTTAACAGAATGACCACCTCAATGCCAACCAGTATTGATTTCAAAAACACTAATCAAATTAAACCCAACTTGCACTTTTCTCACATGACATACTGATGTCATGTGAGACGCAATATTTATTGATTTCTGAAAAGCATTTGACTGAAGCCACACCTATACTTATTGTCAAAAGTGTGATTGTACGTGTTACCAAGTGAAATTTGTGACTGGATTAAGGACTTTTTGGTATGTTATCTTGGATGGAGCGTCATTGTCAGATGTGAAAATATCTTCAGATGTGCTCCAGGGAAGTGTGTTGGGCCCCTTGCTATTCATGTTGTATATTAATGACACTGCAGACAATATTAATAGTAACATCAGACTTTTGGTAGATGATGTAGTTACCTATAATCAAGTACTGTGTGAAAGATGCTACATTAGTATTCAGCCAGGTCTTTATAAGATTTCAAAGTGGTGCCAAGATTGGAACTTGCTGTAAATGTTCAGAAATGTAAAATTTTGCGCTTCACAAAATGAAAAAAACATTGTATCCTATGACAATGTGAGTGAGTCACTGTTGGAATCAGCCAACTCGTACAAATACCTGGGAGAAACACTTCATAGGGATATGATATGAAATGATCACATAGGTTCAGTAGTGGGTAAAGCAGGTGGTAGATTTTGTTTTATTGGTAGAATACTGGGGAAGTGCAGTCGGTCTACAAAAGAGATTGCTTACATATCACTTGTGCGACCAGTTCTAGAATATTGCTCAACTGTATGGGGACTCGTACCAGATAGGACTAACAGGGGATATGGAACGTATACAGAGAAGGGCAGCACAAATGGTCACTGGTTTGTTTAATCCATGGAAGAGTGTCACAGAGATACTGAAGGAATTGAACTGGTGGAGTCTTGAAGACAGATGTAAACTATCTTGAGAAAGTCTTCTAACGAAGTTTCAAGAACCGGCTTTAAATGATTACTCTAGGGATATATTACAATCCCATACATATCGCTCACATAGGGATTGTGAGGATAAGATTAGAATAATAAGTGTACTCACAGAGGCATTAAAAAATTCTTCCTGCGCTCCATACATGAATGGACATACTCTCTGCCATGCACCTCATAGTGGTTTGCAGGGTATAGATGTATATGTAGATGTAGATGCATAGATGGAGTATTTACTTTGTGACAGTTTCGTGACTGTGACATAGTCTGTGAATAAGACACCATAATGTCAAACCTACTCTAACACGAGGTGTTACAAGGATTGGTACTGGGCCCACTCCTGTTCTTGATGTACACAAATGACCTAGCAGTGATTTTGAAACACAGTTGGAAAATTGTAATGTTTGCTGATGAGAAAAGCATACTAGTCAACAGTCCAAATTCCGCCCTATCAGTCACAGCTCAGATGATACTGGAACAGTCCTGCAAGTCCAATCTCAGACATTGTAACTGACTGTAACATGTTATTGTAATATAGACGTTAGTCCATAATTCATAGTTGATTTTTTGTATATCACTTTGTATTTTACAATTGTCTTCAGCTGCAGATACTGTGTTGTATGAACTGAACATTGAGAACTCCTTGTTACAACTCTAAACTCACCTCTTTCTTCTCACATCTTCACCTCCTTTCTCAACTGTTTGCTCCTTTCTGTTATAGTTCAGTAAAAATACTTACTCCTTAAGATCACTATGTACACAAGAGTAAAATATTAACAGCTTAAGATAGCTGCATGAGACATTCATTTATGCAAAGGAAAGCATCATGCCATAGAAATAACTGTATATATCCAACGATGTTATGAAAAGGATGGATTGCTGCTCAACCCTTAGGAGGCACTGAGTGTCAGACAGCCACAGTGAAAAGACTGCTAAGCATTTAAGCTTTCAGACAAAAAAGTCTTCCTCCTCAAGTAGATAAAACACACACACACACACACACACACACACACACACACACACACACACACACACAGTGCCCACTATCTCCAGCCACTGTTTTCCAACTCGTCTGTCCGAAACCTTAAATGTTTAACAGTCTATTCATTGTGCATGTCGGCAACTTAGTGCCTCCTCTAGGTCATGAGTAGAAAAGAATGTCAGAGCCACAGAACAGTCAAGTTGTTCATCACTCCCTTGTCTGGGCCTTCTGCTGTAAGTTGCAGTTTCATATTTTGCTAAATCAAAATAAGGTAGTTCTGTACTACAGATAGTTTTGACTTAACCAGAATGAAAATCGAGCAAAAGTTATATGGTAACATTGAGACAAAATTTTCAAGATAATTTCGATCACAGCCTTGTCGATGGTAGGTAAGTTTACAGAGTCTTGTTTGGTTAACGAGAGCGTCGCCCGTGCTGCAGCTGCTGTATCCTGCTGCTAGTGTGAGTGAGTGTGGGTGGGCCGAGTGTGGTGCCGCTGCACGTGTGTACTTCCGTCAACTGCCGACGGTACCGACGTGGGTTGGCCAATAGAGGCTGCGTGTAGGAAGCGTACACATAGCACGGTCTCTGCCGTGACGTCTACTGGTGACTTGCACCTATATATGCACAGAGCAGCACACACTAGTCCTCATTACGCCCTTTTGGTTTGTACTGCTCACATCAGTTATTCTTTGTATTGAATATGTTGCACCTTCTGTATGATTCTTTTGTCTTGTTATGTGTGGAGTCACGAGAGGCTTATTTCCATTTATTTATTTCATTACAGCCATCTATGGGCTACGTTTAAAAATTTCCCTCACTTTCTAAAGTTCTCTTCCGTCCTCTTTCGCCAGTACTCCTTCGTCCAGTGGCTCACTCGTGCACGTTCTTCTGCCGAGAGTACTCTGTTCTTCCTTGTTTTCTCCTCGAGGAAATCCTTCACCTCCGCAACCTTTTTCCTAAAGATCTGCCTGCTCACAATTTCGTCTGCCGTGATCCCACATTTTTCTAGAAACCAGTGCAGTTCTTCACCCGTAGAACTTGTGTCTTCCTGTTCTCCTGGAAGAGATGAATCCTGTTGGCGAGCCTCTCCGATTCCATTATTCTAATATGTCCGTAAAAAGACAGTATTCTTTTCTTCATTGTAGTGGTGATATTTTCAAATCGTTGATAAAGTTCACGATTTGATCTTAGGCAGAACATAAATCCATTAGATATTTTTCTGGGCCCAAGAATCTGGCTGAGGAGTTTCCTTTTGTTCATTTCAAAGTCTGAAAGTCCCTTCCTGGATATTGTCGTAGATGCAATAAACATTCAGGTTTGACGACTGTGCTGTAGTGTTGGAATTTAGCCTGGTGTGAGAATGATTTAGATTTTTATTTGTTCTGACACAATCTGAATGCTATTTCCATTTCTCTTGCCCGTTCTTCTTATTTTCATTATTATTGAGAGGTTTATGAATAAAGCCATATTTACGTTACATGTATTACTTGGTTACAACACGATTGGTGATGAGTTTGGAACAGTTTCCATGTGCAAAGTATTTAAGTTGGGTTTCATCAGGTTTAATCATTATAGGTGCCATGCTACCAGCTTGATTACTTTAGCAGTGACAAATTTGTCAGGTTCCATTAACGGACAAGAGTACCATTCCTTTGGTCTGTCCATCACATCCCCCCCCCCCCCCCCCCCTTCCACGCAGGGGGCACTCAGTTCGTTCGTGAGTTCATGTGTGGTGCAGACAGGGCTCCAACCTATTGGAGACCATTCTTCCTTCCCTGGCTGCATTTATTTCACCGTCTCACCGTGTCCCTTTCTCACCGTCCTCGCTCCATCCCTGCTGCCACTCATTCCCCTCCCTCAGTGTTCTGATTTATGTTGACCTGCTACCCACCTGGTTTCCTGTATTGCTTGCAGTTTTGTTTCTCTTTCATCCTATTTGGCATTTTGGTTCCCCCTTGGAGTGTGGCCTCCACTTCTAAACTTTCTGTCTTTAGTGTGAGCCATTTGGGGAAAGCTCTGTCCCCGAGTGTCTCCCCCCTCCCTCCCCCTCCCTCTTGTCGCGCCTTCATCCCCATCCCTCACCCCCTCACTGTCCTACCCTCTTCCTTCCCCACCATAACCACCCCTCCACACCACTAGGTCACCAGCATGTATAGCCAGTCCATGTGGTGGCACTGTTACGTATCCATCTGGCTGAGCCCCTGACACCAAAGAGAATACACTACTGATACCTGAACCTACAGCAGGGGAAACTACAGCCGTAATTTTTCCTGAGGGCATGCAGCTTTACTGTATGATTAAATGATGATGGCATCGTCTTGGGTAAAATATTCCGGAGGTAAAATAGTCCCCCATTCGGACCTCCGGGCGGGGACTACTCAAGAGGATGTCGTTATCAGGAGAAAGAAAACTGGCGTTCTACGTATCGGAGCTTGGAATGTCAGATCCCTTAATCGGGCAGGTAGGTTAGAAAATTTAAAAAGGGAAATGGATAGGTTAAAGTTAGACATAGTGGGAATTAGTGAAGTTCGGTGGCAGGAGGAACAAGACTTTTGGTCAGGTGAATACAGGGTTATAAATTGAAGTTCGGTGGCAGGAGGAACAAGACTTTTGGTCAGGTGAATACAGGGTTATAAATACAAAATCAAATAGGGGTAATGCAGGAGTAGGTTTAATAATGAATAAAAAAATGGGAGTGTGGGTAAGCTGTTACAAACAGTATAGTGAACGCATTATTATGGCCAAGATAGACACGAGGCCCACGCCTACTACAGTAGTATAAGTTTATATGCCAACTAGCTCTGCAGATGATGAAGAAATTGATGAAATGTATGATGAGATTTAAAAAATTATTCAGTTAGTGAAGGGAGACGAAAATTTAATAGTCATGGGTGACTGGAATTCGATAGTAGGAAAAGGCAGAGAAGGAAACGTAGTAGGTGAATATGGATTGGGGCTAAGAAATGCAAGAGGAAGCTGCCTGGTAGAATTTTGCACAGAGCATAACTTAATCATAGCTAATATTTGGTTCAAGAATCATGAAAGAAGGTTGTATACATGGAAGAACCCTTGAGATACTCAAAGGTTTCAGATAGATTATATAAGGGGTAAGACAGAGATTTAGGAACCAGGTCTTAAATTGTAAGACATTTCCAGGGGCAGATGTGGACTCTGACCACAATCTATTGGTTATGACGTGTAGATTAAAACTGAAGAAACTGCAAAAAGGTGGGAATTTAAGGAGATGGGACCTGGATAAACTGAAAGAACCAGAGGATGTACAGAGTTTCAGGGAGAGCATAACAGAACAATTGACAGGAATGGGGGGAAAGAAATACAGTAGAAGAAGAATGGGTAGCTTTGAGGGATGAAATAGTGAAGGCAGCTGAGGATCAAATAGGTAAAAAGACGAGGGCTAGAAGAAATCTTTGGGTAACAGAAGAGATACTGAATTTAATTGATGAAAGGAGAAAATATAAAAATGCAGGAAATGAAGCAGGCAAAAAGGAATACAAACATGTCAATAATGATATCGACAGGAAGTGCGAAATGGCTAAGCAGGGATGGCTAGAGGACAAATGTAAGGATGTAGAGGCTTATCTCAGTAGGAGTATGATAGATACTCCCTACAGGAAAATTAAAGAGACCTTTGGAAAAAGGAGAACCACTAAGCAAAGAAGGGAAAGCAGAAAGGTGGAAGGAGTATATGGAGGGTCTATACAAGGCCGATGTACTTGAGGACAATATTATGGAAATGGAAGAGGATGTAGATGAAGAAGAAATGGGAGATATGATAGTGCGTGAAGAGTTTGACAGAGCACTGAAAGGCGTGAGTCGAAGCAAGGCTCCCGGAGTAGACAACATTACATTAGAGCTACTGACAGCCTTGGGAGAGCCAGTCCTAACAAAACTCTACCATCTGGTGAACAAGCTCTATGAGACAGGCAAAATTCCCTCAGACTTAAAGAAGAATATAATTATTCCAATCCCAAAGAAAGAAGGTGTTGACAGATGTAAAAATTACTGAACTATCGTCACAGCTGCAAAATACTAATGCGAATTCTTTACAGACGAATGGAAAAACTGGTAGAAGCTGGCCTCGGGGAAGATAAGTTTGGATTCCGTAGGAATGTTGGAACACGCGAGGCAATACTGATCCTACGACTTATCTTAGAAAATGTATTAAGGAAAGGCAAACCCACGTTTCTAGCTTTTGTAGACTTCGAGATAGCTTTTGATAATGTTGATTGGAATACTCTCTTTAAAATTCTGAAGGTGGCAGGGGTAAAATACAGGGAGCGAAAGGCTATTTACAATTTGTACAGTGACCAGATGGCAGTTATATGAGTCGAGGGGTATGAAAGGGAAGCATTGGTTGGGAAGGGAGTGAGACATAGTTGTAGCCTCTCCCCGATGTTATTCAATCTGTATATTGAGCAAGCAATAAAGGAAACAAAAGATAAGTTCTGAGTAGGTATTAAAATCCATGGAGGTCAGAAACAGCAAAGGACATGAAAGAGCAGTTGAACGGAATGGACAGTGTTTTGAAAGGAGGGTATAAGATGCACATCAACAAAAGCAAAACGAGGATAATGGAATGTAGGTGAATTCAGTCGGGTGATGCTGAGGGAATTAGATTAGGAAATGAGACACTTAAAGTAGTAAAGGATTTATTGCCATTTGGGGAGAAAAATAACTGATGATGGTCGAAGTAGAGAGGATATAAAATGTAGACTGGCAATGGCAAGGAAAGCGTTTCTGAAGAAGAGAAATATGTTAACATCGAGTATAGATTAAGTGTCAGGAAGTCGTTTCTGAAAGTATTTGTATGGAGTGTAGCCTTGTATGGAAGTGAAATGCGGATGATAAATAGTTTAAACAAGAAGAAAATAGCAGCTTTCGAAATGTGGCGCTACAGAAGAATGCTGAAGATTAGATGGGTAGATCACATAACTAATGAGGAGGTATTGAATAGGAATGGGGAGAAGAGAAGTTTGTGGCACAACTTGACTAGAAGAAGGGATCGGTTGGTAGGACATGTTCTGAGACATCGAGGGATCACAAATTTAGTATTGGAGGGCAGCGTGGAGGGTAAAAATCGTAGAGGGAGACCAAGAAATGAATACACTAAGCAGATTCAGAAGGATGTAGGCTGCAGTAGGTACTGGGAAATGAAGAAGCTTGCTCAGGATGGAGTAGCATGGAGAGCTGCATCAAACCAGTCTCAGGACTGAAGACCACAACAACAACCTGAACCATCGCCTCCCCATGTATGCCGTGCCAGGCGACCTTTGCTGTAGCTGGGTGGCACCCGTGAGGAAAACTGATAAGAGTCAGTGGTATCAGGGTGGATGCTTGGCACATGGAGCATATCCAGCTGCAGAAATATGACTATTCTCAAATGGCTTTCTCTCCCAGTGCTAACTGAATGCTACTTCGTATGACCCTGCAGCATTGCCTTCTCTGGCTACACCCTGGGAGGAGGGCCAGGGTCCTTGGGATGAAATACTTTTCCCACCAGCTGGTCTGTACTAGGATGGATGGAAACACATTCCCTGTCACAAAACCATTGTTTTTGTGGAGAATATCGAGGACAATTTTGGTGAAGTGGAGTCACTCAGTAGCACGTGATCTTTCTCCTTGTTGGTCAAAGCTTGTTCTGCCACCTAGTCTGGAGCCCTCCGTGCTTGTGATTATGTAGGCAGCAACCCAATGTTTATTACCCCTCACCAGTCACTGAATATGGTCCACGGAATGATTTTCCATTGGGATCTCATCCTGCAAACTGATGAGGAACTCCAGGCTAATCTGGAGTTGTGAAGTGTTCACTTTGTTCAAGATGTACAGAGCAGTCACAAAGACAAACGCACCGATACCAGTGCCTTTATCCTGGTGTTTAAAGGGGGATACCCTCCCAGATGAGGTTAAGATCATATGTTACCGACTTGACGTGAAGTAGTATGTCCCGCCATCCGTGAAGTGCTTTTAGTGCTTGCATTTTGAGCATATGTCTTTCTGCTGTACAATGGATCCTGTGTGTGGTGACTGTGGACACCCACTCCGTGAGGAAAGCTGCAGTGTTCTGCCAACTGCGCGTGTAATTTCTAGTGGCCGCCACTCTCCATGCTCGGCAGATTGCCCAGCTTACAAGAGAGAAAACAAGATAAAAAAGTACATGTTCCTGGATCACCTACTTTATGCTGAAATTCGCCAGAAATAGGATAAACTCCAGTCAGTGGCAATTTCTTCAACTTTTGCCTCTGTTACATCAGTTCCCCCTCCTCCCTCTTCCTTACCCAGCCCCCTCCCCCTCTCCCATCTCTGCGATTCCACACCTTCCCCTCCAAGTGCCGCACCCTCTCCCCAGCTGAAGAAGTCTTCCCCTCCTTCAGCACCCACCAGTAATGGGGCTCCTCCTCGGAACCCCTCCCCCCAGTGTCTGTCAGGACAGAAGCCTGTTACCACAACTCGGGCACAAGGTGCACTCTCTGTGTGCCTGAAAAACGCTCGCTGTCTTTTGGGCCCAGATCTTGCAGAAGCCTGATCCCCTTCCATGCCTTGCCCTCCTCATTCTCCAAAAGAGAGAAAGCAGAAACAGAAGCTCCAGGACAAGGTCCCTCTTGGTGCCCTTGGGCCATCTCCTCCTCACAACTTTATTCTGACATCTTATTTATGGATGTCATGCCATCCTCGTTGGTGATGACCACAGACCAAGTGGCTTCTTTGTGTCTAAGCTGAATTCTCACCACACGCTAATCCAGTGGAATTGCAACAGATATTACTGTCACCTACCAGAAGTACAGCAACTTGTTTCCTCTTATTCTGCATCCTGTCATGCTCTTCAAGAAACACACTTTCGTGATGACCAAACTCCAACATTCTGTGGTGATTGGATGCTCTGTCGGAACCATGCCGGCCCCAGGATAGTGTCTGGAGGGGTCTGCACTTTGCTTCGCACCAATGTCATCAGTGGCTGGATTCCCCTTGGCACTAACCTGGAAGCAATAGTGGTATGAGTGCAAATGACTGCAACAATTAACATTTGCAATGACCTTCCTCTAGCTAGACCATTTCCTCTTGTTGACCTGCCTACCTTAATGCAGCAACTACTTCCCCTGTACCTCCTCCTTGAGGACTTCAGTGAAGACCACCCCCTGTGGGGGGAGTGCCACTTCAATGGGTAGAGATCTTCTAATTGACCGACTTATCACAAACTTTGGTTAGTCTCTCCTCAATGACAGTTATCCTACAGACTTCAGTGATGGTCACGGCACCTTTTCTGCCATTGATTCCCCCTGCGGGTCCAGGGTTTAAAATAGGCCCGAGATATTCCTGCCTGTCGTACAAGGCGACTAAAATGAGTTTCACATGTTTCGGTCTGGGGTTTGACCTCCATTCTTCAAAATTTTCCCGAAGAGCGATCCAATTGCGAAAGGGTGCCTTACGAGGTGCATCTTGTTCATTGTGCATTGGGATCTTTAGCTCACTTTCTCGCCGTCGCATTGCAGTCCTGCCCATTTTCCATCTCTTGGACAGGGACACCATCCTGTGTGCATTTTCCACCATGCACTAAGCAGTGTCAATTTCTGCTTTGACGATAACCATGGACTTCTTTGCACCTGATATCCAGCACGGGAGCCAGTCCGTTGTGGTTGGGCACTGTTGGTTGTAGCCCCCTGACCACACAGCAATCATTCTGCTGATGCCTGCGCTGTTAACTCCTCATGTATGCTAAGGGATAGATGGCCATCCCTCTGGGGCATCGGGACTTCCAGCAATGGCCATCATGCCAGGTGGCCTTTGCTGTGGCTGGGTGGCACCCGTGGGGAGGGCCCCTGGTCGGAGTGGGTGGCATCAGGGCAGATTACACGCAATGAAGCATAGTCCACCATCTGTTACTAGTGGTGAAACACCAGCAGTCTCTAAGCCATCACAATCTCAATTCAACGCACAGAAGTACGACCCCAAATCTTTCCCCTCCCTGGCCACACCATGGGAGGAACGTCAGGCTGAGGATGGCAGTGGATCTTATTCGCTCCAGTTCCTTCTATGTTCGAAAGCTGATGGGGAATCTTTCATGACGGTGAAGCCTGAATTTTTTGTTGAGCATTTAGAGGACATGTTCCGGGAGGTGGAGGGCTTGTCCAAAATGAGGTCTGGGTCAGTCTTGATCAAAACAGCATCCTCTGTCCAGTCACGGGAGTTACTTGCTTGTGACAAGCTGTGGGATGTTTCTGTAACCATCATGCCCCATAAGAGCTTAAATATGGTCCCGGGTATCATATTTCACAGAGACCTTCTTTTGCAGTCTGACAATGAGCTGCGTGCCAACTTAGAGCAGCGAGGTGTCCATTTCATGCTGGAAGCTCGGCTCTATGTCTTCCTGCTGTACTTCAGGCATCACATGCCGAGATTGTGGACGCCCATTATATCCCAACACTCCATGTGCCAACTGCGGAGAGCACCATTCGCCTTGCTCGCCTTACTGCAGTATTCTCCAGAAAGACCCTGGACCAACTGACCTACACTGAGGCTAAGAGAAAATTTGAATGCCTTCACCTGTACATACGACAACGTCTTACACCGCTGCTACAGCAGTTCCGGCACTATCAGCTCTGCCAACCTAGGTCACCTCTCAGAGCTACAATACTACAATTGCTGGTGGTGGGCATTTCCCTCCCTGTTGCTCCTGCACCACCTACTTCGGGAGCAACACTCCCCCCAAACCACCCGGTGACGGCCGTCCCCACTTCTAATCTGGAGAAGCGTAAGTCTTCTTCGGCTTCTCTCACTAGGAAGGGGTCCCTTTGGTCACTCCTTTCCCAGGTTTCTTCTAGTGGGAAAGACAACACCTGCCAGTGCCAGAAGAGCCCAAAAGAAGCTGGCCATATGATTGTACGCTCATCCTCAGTTCCGGAGACTGAGCCAGTGAAGACCTCCCAGTCAGGGAAACCCAAGCAGCAACAAGAGAAATCCAAGAAGAAGACCCCTAAGACCAAGGAAATTGCAGTGGCACCCACACGAGCGCTACCTACAAGCTCTGCAGCTGAGGATGGGGTGGAGATTTTGGCGTCCGCTGAAGACCTAGATCTCGCAAGACCCTCAGATGCAATGGATATAGATTGTTCAGGCAATAAATCGGTGGCAGCAGGTGACTCAGAGGCGTAAACTGCCTCATTGAATGTTCCATGCCTTCCCAGTCTCACGATGTCATCCTCTAGTGGAATTACAGTGGTTTTCTCACCGCCTGCCTGAGCTACGGCAACTGTTAAGCTTCACACCTGCTGTCTGCATTGCCCTCCAGGAAACCTGGTTCCCAGCAATGCGGACCTCTGTCCTCCGCGGCTATAAGGGATATTACAGGAACCGTATCAACTATAATCAAGTGTCAGGTAGAGTTTGCGTTTATGTCCTAAACTCGGTCTGTGGTGAACATGTGCCCCTTCAAACCACTCTTGAAGTTGTGGCTGTCAGAATAAGAATGACACAGGAAATAACTGTCTGCAATGTGTATTTTCCTCCAGATGGTGTATTATCCCTGAATGTATTAGCTGCACTGATTGATCAACTCCCTAAACCTTTCCTACTTCTGGGAGATTGTAATGCCTATAACCTCTTGTAGGGTGGTACCATGCTTACTGGCCAAGGCAGAGGTGTCAAAACTTTACTGTCGCAATTCGACTTATGCCTCTTAAATACCGGGGCCACCACACATTTCAGTGTGGCTCATGGTAGTTACTTGGTCATTGATTTATCAATTTGCAGCCCAGGAATTCTCCCATCTATCCACTGGAGAGCACATGACGACCTGTGTGGTAGTGACCACTTCCCCATCTTCCTGTCACTGCCCTGGCATCAGGCACACGGACTCCTGCCCAGATGGGCTTCGAACGAGGTGGACTGGGGAACTTTCACCTCTGCTGTCACCACTAAATCTCCCCCACATGGTAACATCAATGTGATGGTTGAGCAAGTGACTAGCACAATTGTTTCTGTGGCAGAAAACGCGATTCCTCGCTCTTTAGGGTGCCCGAGGCGTAAGACAGTCCCTTGGTGGTCACCAGAAGTCACTGAAGCAATTAAGGAGCGTCGGCAAGCTCTACAGCGGCATAAATGGCACCCACTCCTGGAGCATCTCATAGCCTTTAAATGGCTCCATGCCCTCGTTTGCTATCTTATCAGACAATGGAAGAAGGAATGTTGGGAGAGATACATCTCCACCATTGGGTGTCACACATTACCTTCCCAAGTCTAGGCAAAGATCAAATGTCTTTTCGGGTACCAGGCCCCAACAGCTGTCCCTGGTGTTACCATAAATGGCGAGTTACGTACCAAAGCAAACACGATTGCCGAGCACTTTGCACCAGAGAATTAACCCCCAGCCTTTCGCACAGTCAAACGGCGGCTGAAAGGGAACGTCCTCTCATTCACTACATGCTGCAGTGAATCCTGTAATGCCCCATTTACAGGGTGGGAGCTCCCTTGAACATTACCTGACCCAGCTCATGGGCGTGATCGCATCCACAGCCAGATGATTAAACATCTCTCATCTGACTACAAGCCGTCACCTTCAACCGGCCGTGGTGCGATGGCATCTTTCGATCGCAGTGGCGGGAGAGCACTATCATTCCGATGCTCAAACCCGCTAAAACCCCGATTGATGTGAATAGCTATCGGCTCATCAGCCTCACCAATGTTCTTTGTAAACTGCTGGAACATACGGTATGTCGGCAGTTGGGTTGGGTCCTGGAGTCACATGGCTTGCCAGCTCCATGTCAGGGCGGCTTCCACCAGGGTCGCTCTACCACTGATAACCTCGTGTTGATCGAGTCTGCCATCCGAACAGCCTTTCCAGATGGCAACACCTGATTGCCATCGTCTTTGACTTACGTAAAGCATATGACACGAATTGGTGACATCATATCCTGGCCACATTGTATGAGAGGCGATCACTGCCGATTTTTATCCAAAACTTCCTGTCGCTCCGTACTTTCCGTTTCCAAGTTGGTGACTCCCATAGTTCCATCCATATCCAAGAAAATGGAATCCCGCAGGGCTCTGTATTGAGTGTCTCTCTATTTTTAGTGGCCATTAACAGTCTAGCAGCAGCTGTCGGGCCCTCTGTCTCATCTCCTCTGTATGCAGACGACTTCTGCATTTTGTACTGCTGCTCCAGTACTGTTGTTGCTGAGTGGCACCTCCAGGTAGCCATCCACAAGGTGCAGTCATGGGCTCTAGCCCAGGGCTTCCAGTTTTCAGCCGCTAAGTCGTGTGTCATGCACTTCTGTCAGCGTCATACTGTTCATCCGGAACTTGAGCTTTACCTTAATGATGATCCCCTCACTGTAGTGGAGACATATCAATTCCTAGGGCTGTCAGCTTAAGCAGAAGTGCTTGCAGTACGTCAATGCCCTCTCTTGCCTGAGCAGCACCAATTGGTGTGCAGATTGCTGTACACTGCTGCAGCTCTAGACAGCCCATGTCCAATTGCGAATTGACTATGGAAGTCAGGTTTATGGTTTGGCAGCGCCTTCAGCATTGCATTTACTCGACCCTGTGCACCACTGTGGGGTTCGATTAGCGACAGGAGCTTTTAGGAAGAGTCCGGTGACCAACGTACTGGTGGAGGCTGGTGTCCCTTCGCTGCAGATCAGATGTGCGCAACTGTTTGCCAGTTATGCAACACACATTCATAGTTCCCCTGAGCATCCGAATTACCGTCTCTTTTTTCCTGCCCGTGGCAGTCCACCTCCCGCATCGGCAGCCCACATCGAGGCTAACGAATGTGGTTTGCGTGTGGTCCTTTATCGCCTCCACTCGCAGTCCATTCATGTATGCCTCCATGGTGTACGCCTCGGCCACAGCTTCATCTGGATCTTTTACATGGCCCTAAGAACTCTGTTAACCCCGCCCATCTCTGCCGTCACTTCCTTTTGATTCTTGACGTGTTCTGGGGCTCTGAAGCGGTTTACACCAACGGCTAAATGGCTGATTGTTACATAGGCTTTGCATATGTTCATGGAGGACATATTGAGCAGCACTCCTTGCCAGTTGGTTGCAATGTTCTCACTGCAGAGCTGCTGGCCATTTGTTGTGTTCTTGAGTACATTCGCTAGTGCCCTGGCGAGTCATTTCTCCTGTGTACTGACTCATTGAGCAGCCTACAAGCTATCGACCAATACTGCCCTCGCCACCCTCTGGTAGCATCCATTCAGGAGTCCATCTATGCCCTGGAACAGTCCCGCTGTTCCGTGGTGTTTGTGTGGACCCCAAAACACGTCGGAATCGCCGGCAATGAACTTGCCGACAGGCTGGCCAAACAGGCTGTGCGGAAACCGCTTCTGGAGATAAGCATATCCGAAGCTGACCTGCGTTATGTCTTACACCGCAAGGTTTTCCGGTTTTGGGAGACGGAATGGCATAACAGCACACACAACAAACTGTGTGTCATTAAGGAGACTCTGAATGTGTGGAAGTCTTCCATGCAGGCCATTTGCAGGGAATCAGTTGTCCTCTGCCAGCTTCGCATTTGCCATATGTGGCTAACGCATGGTTACCTACTCCGTCGTGAGCACCCACCTCAGTGTCGCTGTGGCTCCCAAATGGCACTGGTCCACCTCTTGCTGCCCACTTTTAGCCGCCCTGCGGCAGTCTTTTAACTTTCCCAGCACCCTCCCTTTCGTGTTGGGTGACAATGCCTCCACAACAGCTTTAGTTTTACGTTTTATCCATGAGAATGGGTTTTATACTTCTATGTCCTTTGTCCCTCTGTGTGCTCCACCCTAGTGCTTTTAGGGTGGAGGTTTTAATGTGTTGCAGAGTGACTAGCTTTCCCTTTATATTCTCGTGGTTCGCCAGCCACTGTAATCTGTTTTCATGTTTTACTCTCTTCTCTTTCTAGCGTCTCTCTGTTGTTTTCTTGTCCTCTTTAGTTCCTTTTGGTGTTCATTGCTTTCCATTCGTTCTTGTAGCTTTTCCCTTCTTTCCGTTTTGTGTTATATGTCTCGTCCGTTTTATTCTCACGCTTGTGGCATTGTTTTATTAGGACCAAGGGACTAATGACTTCGTAGTTCGGTCCCTTCTCCCGCCTTTAAACCAACCAACGAACCAACCATCTGCCATGTATCTCACAGTCTCCTCCCTTGCTCTCGTGGCTTCACTACACTGGTCATCCTATGGTGAAATTTGTGACAGGGACCACTTTCTGATAATTTTATTGTTCTGCTAGTCCCCACATTGGGCATTCACCTTTATATACATTTGCTTTGCACATCGACACCTCTCTCTCAGATTGGACTGGTGTGATTGTGCAAGATGTTTCTGGCACAATCCTTCATGTTGATGGCACTGCTATTCCCCTACCCACAGATCCTCTTCGTCGTCGACCAATACTGTGGTGGAGCAAGGACATAGCAGTCGCTATCCAGGACCACCGATGGCTGCTGCAACTATTTAAATGACTCCCATCACATACGTGGCCTATCACTTTCAAGTATTTCACTAAGCAGAGTAAAAAGGAATGCTGGGAGCAGTATGTTTTCTCCCTGGGGACATCGCAGGTTTGGTCCCAGCTCCGTAGCGTTCTGGGCTGCCAGAAATGCTTAGCTGTCCAGGGTCTTATCCTACAGGGTGGTCTGTGTACCGATACACTGGTCAATGCAGAATACCTTGTGACACACTTTGTGACAGCATCTGGTTCCTCTTCCTACCCTTATACCTTTCTCCAGCAGAAAAATCGAGATTAAGGAACCCCCTGCGAGCTAACATCCCAAAGATGTTCGGGCTCACATGCAGTTCCTCTTCATCGAAATGTCTTGGCTCAAACTCGTCTAGGGGTTGCCCGCACGTTTTTCCTTACATGCCCTAAATTAAACACTTGTGGCTCTGTGGTTAAATTGTCTAACTGATGGCAAGTTTGCTGAATAAAAAGTTATTGTAACATATAATAATAGTAATAATAATAATAATATCAGGAACTAAATTAACAACCCATAAATGATATAAGTCACACAGTTGCGATTTGGTTAGAATAATGTTTATTGAGAAAGCAAACTAACAGTGAAAGTGGTCGTATTTCGAAACACTGTTACACTTGAGTGCATATGCGTTTGACACAGTTCGATCATTCACGATCTCATTGTGAATTAAAAGTCCAACACTTCACCTCATTAACTATGTGAAAAGTTCAGAGTTCACACAAGGTGCGCGGCTGCTCACTGCTCAGAGACTAAGTCCCGCGAAACCACACAACTTGAAATTTTCTAAGTCGTTTCACTTCCTAGCTGCCTCAAGACTGACTGTCCACTTTCGTGTCTCAATCTGAACTGTCCACTTTGGTGTCTCCAGCCAAACTAGCTCGCTACCCTTAACCTGTCCATCTGATTGGCTACAGCTTATTCTACATTATTTTACATTTAAACACATTTAAATAATCAAATCTTGGCCACTTTTGTATTCCAAATAAAGTAACAATAATATACATTGTTAAATTCTTTTACATAAAACCAATACAGTTTCCTTCTTAACTTTGAATGTCACAGCCAGTAACCTTGCACCAATGTTCTTTATGATAAATAAATAAAGAGCAAAAGTAACAATTATGCACTAAACTTTACAACAAATATTCTATTACCTCATGATTCAATAAGGTGTCATGCTGTCTTCGTTCAATGTGTTTTGTGTGGAGGAAATGATGATCTGATACTTAACTGTAAATACTGAGAAATTAAATTTACTATATCTTTTAAACAAATAAAGTTACAAAGTTGATATTTACAACATTTGCCATTTTAATGATGTGCTTCTATATGAAATGTAGATCGTCAAGATTGACCAAAGTGTTCAGATTTTAGCATTCAGGTCTTTGTTACAAAACTTGTTAATTTCACTTTAACAGTAAATCCTAAACTATTATAGATATGATCAGTATTCAAGTTTTATTGGGATCACCATAAAAATTTATGGGTGGCAGTATAAAATTACTGTGGCTTCATTCCCTGACTTACTACAGAATTAAATAGCTTCCGTAAATGCTTCCCCTTATGACGCATCTTAGGTCTGCCATATTTAACACTGCTGTCTCCTCAGCTACATAAGCCTTCTACTGGATTTCCCTATGACATAGGTTCTTGTCTGTCTCACTCGCACACTACAGTGATTAGGCCTCAATAAACAATAGACACCTGTGAATTTCCCCATCTCATGGTGAATCTGCGCCCTTTGTGGCACATGGTCCTCGACGACAGGGTTCGTTTCACAATTCCTGTAGGCTGACTCTTTTGGCTATATATTTAAATGAGAGCACAATGCTCATTAACTCATACCCTCCTCTGTTTAAAACCCCATAGAGCTGAATCTTACACTGAACCTTTCACTGAATAGGAATTCATGCAGGCTCTTACCTCTTCACATGACACGGCTGACTGGCAACTTTACTCCTCCTTGGCGACCTTCGCTGAACGAGATTTCGCCAGTTGTGATGACCAGGTGGACTATCTCACCAACATTATCCTTACTGCTGCGTAATATTCCATTCCTCATACTTCCTCTTTACCACGTCGTGTCCCCGTCCCTTGGTGGACTGAGACATGCCACGAAGCAATTTGCACACGGAGACGTATTATCCGCATTTTTAACTGCATTCATTGCAAAGATGTGTGCAAAGTTTCGTCACGTTCTTCAGTATAGCTTATGAGATAGCAGGATTTCATTCACTAGTTCTTTTAACAGTTCCACCCCTTCCTCTGTCATGTGGGCCAACCTCTGACAGCTCTCTGGGACCAAGATCCATTTCCCCATTCACAGTAGCAGCCGATGTTATCGTGGATCCTATTGCTATCTCCAACACCTTGGGCGACCATTTTGCAGAAGTTTCAAGCTCTTCCCACTATCACCCTGCCTTCCTTCATTGGAAACGAGCAAAGAAAGCTCAGGCAATACCCGTCTCTTCTTCAAATCGTGAGTGGTTCAATGCCTTCTTTACTATGAGGGAGCTCAGTCTTGCTCTCAGTTCATACCAATCCTCCACCCCTGGGCCAGGCGTCATTCACATTCAGATGTTGCAGCAACTTTCTCTTGCAGGCAAGCACTTTCTGCTTAACATGTATAACTGGATCTGGGCCGAGGACACATTTCCCAGATGTTGGTGTGAAGTCACCATCATACTCATACCTAACCCCGGTATGGACAGAAACCTTCCTTCTAGCTACCGTCCCACCTCTCTTACCAGCTGCATTTGCAAGGTGATGGAACATATGATTCATTCCTGGCTGGTATGGTAACTCGAGTCTCGCAATTTACTGACGAATGCACAGTGTGGATTTTGAGCACAGCATTCTGCAGTTGATCATCTCGTCACTTTGTCCACCCATGTCATGAATGGTTTTTTGCAGAAATCCCAGGCTGTGGCCATGTTTTTCAATTTGGAGAAGGCCTACGACACCTGCTGGAGAACTGGTATTCTCCGTACTCCGTACTCCTTACACATGGGGCTTACATGGTCGCCTCCCCTATTTCCTTCAAGCATTTTTAGAGATCGTGTTTTCAGGGTGCATGTGGGTTCTGTCTTCTCGAACACCTTTATCCAGGAAACGTCTGTGCCTCAGGGTTCCATCCTGAGTGTTGTCCTCTTTGCTATTGCCATTAACCGTTGCATGGCCTGTCTCCCACCGGGCATCTCTGGCTATTTTTTCTTTCTTTCTTTCTTTTTTTTTGCTTTACAATGGCTTTTGCTTTTGCTTTTCTACTGACAAAACCATCTGTATGAATCTCTGGTGACGCAAGTGATTTTTCCCACTTCCGTTCATTTAAACTACAAAATTCCTGGGGCTCACACTTGATAAGGAACGCTCTTGGTCCTCCCATGTGTCTTACCTGGCAGCCCGCTGTATGTGGTTTATCAATGTCGTGTTTGTCCTCAATGGTACTTCGTAGGGTGCCAATTGAACCACCATCCGCTGTTTGTACCAGTCCTTGGCTGTTCAAAACTTGACTATGAGTGCTTTGTTCATGCATCTGAACGCCCATCCCTTTTACACCGTCTCAACACTATCCATCATCATGGCATCCGTTTGGCCACGGGTGCCTTTTACACAAGCCCAGTTGAGAGTCTGTATGCTGAAGTTGCTGAACTACCCCTGTCCTCCTCAGCAGGTATGCATGCTGCTTGCCTGCCACCCATCCTATGCCTCCTCCTTTGCTGATTCCTTTGATCATCAGTATGGGGCTCATTCTTCTTCTCTGTTACCTCTTGGAGTAAGCTTTTGGCACTTGCTACAGAGGCTTAACTTCACACTACCTGCACCTTACCCGGCAGATGTAAACCCTTTCTCACCTCTGCTTAGTGAAGCGGCCTGTGTTAATTTTGGCCTATGTTTGCTTCCTAAGGACACTACTTCGGCCTCAGTCTATCACCTCCAGTTTGATGACCTTCGCATGGAACTTCACGATAGTAACTTCATATAACTGATGGCTCTCAGACTGACCGTGGGGTCAGGTGTGCCGTTGTCATTGGCACCTGTGTTTTTCGCTATCGGCTTCCGGTCCACTCCTCAGTATTTACAGGCGAGCTTTTCACCTTGTATCAGGCCACGGAGTACATCCGGCAACACAGCCTTTGCTCAGACTCACTCAGTGCCCTTCAAAGTCTTTGTGCACTGTACACCGCCCATCCCTTAGAGTAGCAGGTCCAGGAAAACTGTCACTTGCTCACTATTGGTGGAGCCAGTGTGATGTGTCCGTGGGTTCCTGGTCATGTAAGTCTGCCAGGAAATGAGGCTGCTGCCAAAGCTGCAGTCCTCGTACCTCAGCCCAGGAGTACCTATGTATCCTCCGATGATCTCTGTGTTGCCATCTGTCAGGTGGTGGTGACCCTTCGGCATCGCCAATGGTCCTCCCTTCACGGCAATAAGCTCTGGCTTATTAAGCCTTCCCAGCAGCTTGGACAACTTCCTTTCAGCCCTCCCGCTGAGAGGAGGTTATTTTAGCTTAGCTGCATGCATTGCCTTTGTAGCCATCGTCATTTTCTGGGTGGCACTACCCCACCACTTTGTACGCATTGCGCCCAAGTTTTAGCTGTCCTCCACTTCCTGGTGTAATATCCATGTTGACCGCATTTTACTTTTTATGTGCCAAAGCAATACAGTGATGACCATTTAATTTTGGGCCTCAGTTTCTGTATGGTGTCTTTTTTAGCCATTTTTTCATGTGCCTGTTTTTCGCTGTTAGTTGGGACTGACGTATAGTCGTTTTTTAACTCCTCTCTGTCTTCATACTTGCACACATATGACCCCAGTCGTTTTTGCACTCTAAAGCATAACAAAACCAAAACATGACATGGCCCCTAGTCTGGATTCCATCCACAGCAAGATGATCCAACACTTGGTTGTTACTAAGAGGCAACATCTGCTCAGGGTCTTCAACCAGATTTGGCTCGCAGGTGCCTCCCCATTGCAGTGGCATAGTTATCCGTGTCCTTAGGCCTAGGAAGAACCCAGCATCCCCAGACAGCTACTGACCAATTAGCTTGACTAACATACTTTGTAAACTGCTAAGAGGATGGATAACTTCTGATTTTGTTGTGTACTTGAAACTCGGGCCTTTTGTCCCTGTATCAGTGTGGCTTCTGGGAAGGATGATCTTTCAACTGTCCATTTACACAGATTGGAAACAGTAATCAAACAGGCTTTTACTAACTGCGGACACCTTGTTGCAGTCTTCTTTGACCTGCATAAGGCATACAACACAGTTTTTATCCATGAGTTTCTATCCCGTCAGTTCTTTAGGGTTCGAGTCAGCACCTCACTCAACACCTCTTGGACTGAGGAGAACAGTAACCCACAGGGTTTTGTGTTAAGTGTCACACTATTCATCACCTCCATTAATGGGCTTCTGGTTACCGCAGCATTGTATGTGAACAATTTTTGCATCCTGTGCAGCTCCCACTCGGTAGCATCTGCTGAATTCCAGCTCCAAGGTGCTATCCAATGGGCCTCTGCATGGGCCCTTCCTCATGCTGTCCAGTTTTCTCCCAACCGAATGAGGATTATGCATTTTTGCCATGGACCTACAGTACCTCTGATCCAGAACTTTATTTATGCTAGATGTTGTAGCGCAATCCCATTTCTTGGGCCATATTTTTTTTAAACAGTTCACATGGCTGCCCCATATATTTGCCACCTGAAGACTAAATGAGTACGGAGCTTAATGCTCTCTGCCTCATGGCCCACATTTCTTGGGGTGCACGTATCTTCTCCGTCTTTGCCATGCTCTGGTTTTGTAGAGACTAGATTATGACTGTCAGGTTTATGGCTCAGCGGATCATTCCACTCTGAAACTACTTGACCCTGTTGATCATTATGGGCTGCTTCTGGCTATTATTGCCTTTCACATTAGTTGTGTCGACGGCCTCCTTGCTGAAGCGGGCATTCGCCATCTGCAAATACAACAGAGCCAACTCTTGATTTTGTATGCAATCACTATTTGATAATTTTCTGACTGTCCCGTATACCATGTCTTTCAGTTGAGTGACGTCTCCCTCATGTTACCCCCCGTCAGGTGGGATTGCTGGTTGGAATGTGCCTCATTTCCCTCTGTTGGGGTCTCCATCTCCACACAGTGGAAAGCGATCCGCGTATTTCTCCTCCCCCCCCCCCCCCCTTCTTACCCCTCCCCTGCTGCCAATGGTGCCGTGGCGGCCATAAATTGGGACCAACGTCACCCCTCTGGTATTCCAACATGTTGTAAATTCCATACTTCAGGAGTTCCATGGTGTTACCATCTTCTACACTTATGCTTTCAAAACAATACAGAAGACGGGATATGCCTTTATGTCTCCTACTGGCACTACTCTTGTCACCCTTTGATCTCTGTTATCCAAGACCTTCTCTCTGCCCTTGCCCCTCTGCAGGTTCAGGGGTTAGAATAGGCCCGCGGTATTCCTGCCTGTCGTAAGAGGTGACTAAACGGTGTCTCAAACTTTTCGGCCTTATATGATGGTCCCCTGTTGGGTTTGACCACCATCTCTCAAAATTTTCCGAAGAGCGAGCCGATTGGGGAAGGGCGCCTTACTTGGTGCATTGCAGATTACACCTTGCGCTGTGCAGTGCCTCTTTCTGCACCGACGGCGACCATGGATCACATGTTACCTAACATCCAGCACGGTAGCCAGTCCGTTGTGGTGGGGCCGTCATGTACCCTGTTGGTTGTAGCCCCCTGACAACACAGGGATCGCTCTACTGATGCCTGCGCAGTTAACTCCCCACGTATGCCAAGGAGTAGATTCCTATCCTCCTGGGGTATCGGGACTCCCGGCAACGGCCATCCCGCCAGGTGGCTCTTGCCGTGGCTGGGTGGCGCCCGTGGGGAGGGCCCTTGGTCGGAGTAGGTGGCATCAGGGCGGATGACCCGCAATGAAGCGTGGTACATCGTCTCTCGCTGGTGGCCAGCAGTCTCTAACCGTTCTCGGGCTCAGTTTAATGCTCAGAAGTACGATCCGAAAATGTTCCCCTCCCTGGCCACACCGTGGGAGGAACGTAAGTCTCAGGATGGCAGTAGCAGTTATTCGCCCCGCTTCTTAGTTTGTACGAGGGCTGATGGGGACTCTTTTCTCTCCACAAAGCCTCAGTTCTTCGTCGAGCATTTAGAGGACAAGTTTGGGGAAGTGGAGGGCTTGTCAAAAATGTGCTCTGGGTCAGTCCTGATACAAACGGCATCCTCTGCCCAGTCACGACGGTTACTTGCTTGTGACAAGTTGGGGGATGTTGCCATTACGATCACACCCCATAAGAGTTTAAATATGGTCCAGGGAGTTATTTACCATAGGGATCTTCTTTTGCAGTCTGATGAAGAGCTGCGCGCCAATTTAGAGCGCCAGGGTGTACATTTCGTCCGGTGCGTTCATTGGGGTCCGAAGGAAAATCAGATTGCTACCGGTGCCTTCATCTTGGCCTTTGAAGGGGATAGATTACCGGAAAAGGTCAAGGTGATGGTCTACCGATGTGACGTTATGCCCTATATCCCTCCCCCGATGCGGTGCTTTAAGTGCTGGAAGTTCGGCCATATGTCTTCTTGCTGCACTTCCAGCCTCACATGTCGAGATTGCGGATGCCCATCACATCCCAATACTCCATGTGCCCCGCCTCCCATCTGTGTCAACTGCGGGGAGCACCATTCACCTTGCTCGCCAGACTGCCGAATTTTCCAGAAAGAGCATAAAGTCATGGAATACAAGACCCTGGACCGACTAACCTATACTGAGGCCAAAAGGAAATACGACCGACGCCATCCTGTGAGAATGACATCTTCCTATGCTGCTGCTACAACACCTGTGCTAGCCCCGTCTGGTTCTCCAATTGTGGCCGGATCAACGAGTAGTAAAACTCCTCCTGCCCCCTCTCCAGCTCTACCCATCGGGTTGCTCCTGCGCCGCCTACCTCAGGAGCAACACCATCCCACCCATCGGGGACGTCCGTCCCCACTTCTAAGCTGGAGAAGTGTCCAACTTCTTTGGCTTCTCACGCTCGCAAGGGGTCCCTTGGGTCCCTCCCTTCCCAGGTTTCCAACAGCGAGAAGGCTGACGACCGACAGTGGCGTAAGTACCCGCAATCAGCTGGTCGTAGGGCTTCACGATCCTCCTCCTTCCTGGAGACTGAATCGGTGAAGCCCTCCCAGTCAGTGCGACCCAAGGAACGGCGTGGAAACCCAAGAAGAGCTCTCAGCCCAAGGAACTCGCGGTGGCAGCCATCCCACCGCAACCTTCCGGCTCTGCGTCTGAGGATGCGGTGGAGATTCTGGCGTCTGCTGAGGACCTCGATCTCGCCGGTCCATCAGACGCCATGGAAAGCACTATCACAGGTGCTAAACCGGAGGCAGCAGGTGACCCAGCGGCGTAATCTCCCTTCCTAGTCCCATCACGCCTTTATCAACCATGGACAACACCATCCTCCAGTGGAACTGCAGCTGTTTCTTCCACAATCTAGATGAGCTCCGCCAACTTATCAGCCTTCACCCTTTCTTCTGCATTGCTCTGCAGGAAACTTGGTTTCCGGCAATGCGAACCCCCGCCCTCCGTGGCTACCGGGGTTATTATAAGAACCGGGCAGCTTATGAAAGGGTGTCTGGTGGCGTCTGCATATATGTCCTGAAATCTCTTCACAGCGAGTCTGTACCTCTCCAAACACCTTTAGAGGCTGTTGCTGTTCGGGTGTGGACGCCACAGGCTGTTACCGTCTGCAGTCTTTACCTTCCATCGGATGGTGATGTCGCGCAGCATGTCTTGGCTGCTCTGATAGCCCAATTGCCGCCACCTTTTTTGTTCCTGGGCGACTTTAACGCCCATAACCATCTGTGGGGTGGGTCGGTGGTAACAGGTCGAGGCACCATCGTTGAGCATTTATTGGCGTAGCTCGATCTCTCGATATTAAATGATGGTGCTTCACACACTTCAGTGTGGCGCATGGCACATAATCTGCCATTGACCTTTCGATCTGTAGCCCAAGCCTCTTACCGTCTGTCCAATGGAGAGTGCATGACGACCTTTGTGGTAGTGATCACTTTCCGATCTTTCTGTCACTGCCACAGCGTCAGTCTTCTGGGTGCCCTAGCAGATGGGCTCTGAATAAGGCTGACTGGGACTTGTTCTCCTCCACTGCCGCTATTGAGCCTCTCTCTACCGATGACATTGATGCAGTGGTTCAATCGGTCTCCACCGGCATCGTTACTGCTGCTGAATCTGCCACTCCTCGTTCTTCTGGGTCCCCTCGGCGGCGGACTGTGCCTTGGTGGTCGCCTGAGATCGCTGAAGCGATTAAAGCTCGCCGGCGGGCGCTCCAGCGTTACAAGCGACATCCCTCAATCGAACACCTTATCGCCTTCAAACGGCTGCGTGCGCGAGCTCGCCGCATTATCCGCCAACGCAAGCAGGAGTGCTGGGAGCGGAAAGTGTCCACCATTGGCCTCCATGTCACTCCATCGCAGGTCTGGGCCAAGATTCGCCGCCTCTATGGCTATCGGACCCCTGTCAGCGTCCCTGCGCTCTCACTGAATGGAGCAGTTTGCACTGACTCCGACGTCATTGCAAACTGCTTGGCCAAGCACTTTGCTCTGAATTCCACTTCTACCGACTACCCCTTGGGCTTCCGCTCCACTAAAGAGCGGATAGAACGTCGGAGTCTTTCTTTTCGCACCCACCATCCTGAATTGTACAATGTTCCATTCAGTGAGTGGGAATTCCGCAGTACCCTCGCCGCTTGTCCTGATACCGCTCCTGGGCCAGATAGCATCCACTCTCAGATGCTGAAACACCTTTCAGTGGACTGCCAGCGACGCCTCCTCGACCTTTACAACCGCATTTGGGTCGAGGGTGAGTTTCCGTCGCAATGGCGGGAAAGTCTTGTTGTCCCCATTCTGAAACCGGGGAAGAACCCTTTGGAGGTGGACAGCTACCATCCCATTAGCCTCACCAACGTTCTTTGCAAGTTGCTTGAACGGATGGTGAGCCGGCGCTTGAATTGGGTCCTGGAGTCTCGGGGCCTTCTGGCTCCGTCTCAGAGTGGGTTCCGTAAAGGCCGCTCCGCCGCTGACAATCTGGTGAGCCTGGAGTCGGCCATCCGTACTGTCTTTTTCGACATGCGGAAGGCGTATGATACGACATGGTGTCATCACATCCTTTCAATGCTTCATGGATGGGGCCTTCGGGGCCCTCTGCCGATCTATATCCGCAATTTTCTGTCGTATCGTACCTTCCGCGTGCACGTCGCGGCCTCATATAGTTCCTCCCAAGTCCAGGAGAACGGTGTGCCACAGGGTTCTGTTCTAAGTGTGTGTTTGTTTTTAATAGCCATTAACGGGCTCGCTGCGGCCGTGGGAAATTCTGTCTCTGCTTCCCTGTATGCTGACGACTTCTGCCTTTACTACAGCTCTATTGGCATTGCAGCTGCTGAACATCAGATACAGGGCGCAAACCGCAAGGCGCAGTTTTGGGCTGTAGCGCATGGTTTTCAGTTTTCGGCAGTCAAGACGTGCGTTATGCATTTCTGCCGGCGACGCACTGTTAACCCGGAGCCGCGGCTTTATCTTGATGGCGAGCATCTTACAGTGGTGGAGTTACATAGGTTTTTGGGGGTGGTTTTTGATGCCCGGTTGACTTGGCTGCCTCATATTCGGCAGCTTAAAAAGGCGTGTTGGCGGCATCTAAATGCTCTGCGATGCCTGAGCCACACCAGGTGGGGCGCCGACCGATCTACTCTCCTACGGCTTTACCAGGCGTTGATCCAGTCCCGTCTGGACTATGGGAGTCTGGCTTATGGCTCAGCGTCCCCATCTGCGTTGCAGCTGCTGGACCCAATCCTCCATAGCGGGATACGCCTTGCCACTGGTGCCTTCCAGTCCAGCCCTGTGGACAGCATACTTGTGGAGGCAGGTGTCCCTCCACTGCGGTTACGACGCCAACAATTACTGGCTGCTTATTCTGCCCATGTTTTTAGCTTGCCCGGGCATCCAAATTATCGTGTCCTGTTCCCGCAGTGAGTCGTCCGTCTGCCAGAACGTCGGCCCCGGTCGGGTTGTCCGATCGCCGTACGCGTCAAACAGCTTCTCTGCGGGATTGGGTGTTTCCCTGTACCACCTCCTTTCCGGGCCCCTCTGCGTACACCCCCATGGTGTGTGCCTCGCCCTTGCCTTCGGCTGGACTTGGCACAGGGCCCGAAGGACTCAGTCCCTCCGGTGGCCTTCCGACGCCGCTTTTATTCCATCCTGGCCACGTATGAGGGCTCTGGCGTTGTCTATACTGACGATTTGATGGTTGCTGGTCGTGTCAGTTATGCACAAACTCTAGGGGACCATTCTGAACAACGTTCGTTGCCGGCTGGCTGCAGTGTTTACGCTGCTGAGCTGGTCGCCATCTTTCGTGCCCTAGAGTATATCCGCTCCTGCTCAGGTGAGTCCTTCTTTATCTGTAGCGATTCCCTGAGCGGTTTACGAGCTCTCGACCAGTGTTTCCCTCGTTCTCGTCTGGTGATGGCTATCCAGGAGTCCCTGCATACTCTTGCCCGTTGCGGCAGATCTGTGGTCTTCTTTTGGACCCCGGGCCATGTTGGGATACCCGGAAATGAAACTGTTGACCGCCTGGCGAAAGAGGCCACTAGTGCACCATCTCTGGAGATTTGCCTCCCGGCGACTGATTTGCGGACACTATTGCGCCGCAAAGTTTTCGATTTATGGGACACTGATTGACGCAACCTGCCCTTGCCAAACAAACTCCGCCGTATCAAGGAGATGACTACTGTGTGGCAGTCATCCATGCGAGCCAACCGCTGGGAATCAGTCGTCCTTTGTCGGCTCCGCATTGGCCACACCCTACTCACGCACAGGTATTTACTGTGTCGTGAGGATCCCCCTCTTTGTCGTTGTGGGGCGTCCTTGACGGTGGTCCATATTCTGTTGGAGTGCGCCCTTTTAACTGTTCTCAGGCAGAGTTTAGCACTGCCTGATACGCTCTTCGCGCTTTTATCTGACGACTCTTCCATAGCGGACATAGTTCTGCGTTTTATTCGGGCAGGGGGATTTTATCGCTTAATGTAAGTGTATGAGTTTTTGTGTTGATTTTGGCCTCTGGCCTTACGATTATACTGATTTTTCATGTGTTTCTCGGTGGTTGGCTTTTCCCTTTTTGTTTGTATGGTCGGCCAACCACCGTCACACTCTGTGTGATTTTAGTTCGTCTTGTCTGGTCTTTGTCTACGTTTCTCTTGTTCTGTGTTGTCTGTCTTATCGTCTGTTGATCGTTTTTACTCTCTGTGGATGTTCTTAGTGTTTGGAAAAAGGGACCGATGACCGTAGCAGTGTGGTCCCTTTAACCCCCACAAAAGAAACCAACCATCTCTGTCCTTGGCCATGCCATCTGCTCTGTTGATTCTCTCTGTGTCTCAAGTCACGTGGGCATCCCAGGAAATGAACTGGCTGACTGTCGGGCTAGAGATGCAGATATTTAACCTCTATTCCCTTTCATGATTCCAGGTGCAGATATGCGGATAGACAACAAATCCCTTTTTGCGCAAAAGTGGAATGTTGTCTGGTGCACTACTGCTCTCAGTAATAAACTGTGCACAATCAAGGAGACCGCTGTAGTTTGGCACTCTTCCTTCTGCTCCTCTCGGAAGCATTCCACTCTCTTACAATGCCTATGCATTGCTCATACTACTCTCGCCCATTGTTTCCTATTGCATAACGAGCCACCCCCACAATTTGGTTATCAAGCCAGAGTGGCAGTATCCCATATATTGGAGAAATGTCCCCTTTTTTTAGCCCTTCATACTAAGTACAGCCTTCCAAATTCCTTGTCTTTAATATTAGTAGACGATGCATGGATATTTGAAATGGTCCTCAGTTTCCTAAGTGAAAGTGGTTTTTATTTTCAATTATAAGGTTTTCCTTTCCTCCTGGAGCAGAGGCAGGGTGGTTGTGGTTGGGGCCTCTCATTTTGTTTTCTGTATCTGGGGCCCCATGACCACTCCCTTCTGCAAAAACCACTCTTTTATCGCTCTGTTTTTCCAGTTTTTGGATTTGACCTAACCTTTTATGCCTTGCACTGTTTGTGTTTTTAGCTTCGCTGCTTTATAGTTTGACCCTTTGACTGGATCCACCCACTTTTCACAGATGCCTCTATCTTATAAATGTAACTTTTGAATTGCGGTACTGATGACCTCACTGTTTAGTAAAATTGATTTGTCTGAAATGCATCTGCAGGTTCCTGTGGACGAGGAGTCTCGGCGAGTTCTGATTTTGGACACTTGTTTTGGTCTCTGTCAGTATTTGCATGTGCCTTTTGGTGTGACTAGCGCCCCTGCTTTCTTCCTACAATTTTTAGAGCAATTGATTATCCCTGTCTTGGGTTGTGCTAATTATCTGTATGATATCGTTGTCACAGGTTCCTCCACAGTCGATCACTTGAAAAATTTGCACTTTGTGTCCTTTCCTACAGTCCGAAGGCTTGCAGTGTAACCTCACTAAATCTCAGTTTTTTCAGCTTTCTATTGTTTATTTGGGGTTCGAGGTCTCACAAGGTAGGCTCTAGTCGACCACGTGTCCCCCGTTACGTCTATGTTTTGCCCCTCGTCCACAAAGGAGCTTCAGGCCATCCTAGGAGACAGATGCCTTGTCTCACCTTCCTGTGTGCTGAACCCACCTTTGATCGTGAAGAATTGCTGTACTTTCAACCCCATAGTGAAACAGAGACCACGGGGGGTTTTCCAATTACAAGCTAGTGCATAACAGGTGCCTTTGCTGCTGACCTCGTTTCCTGCCACACGGTTCGCTTTGTTCAACAGGGCTGGCTAGAAAATCTGCCAGGTCGGGCTACGGACCTCATGCGCAACTACTTTTCCTTACAGTATTGCCTTTCTGTTTTTGACAGTGTTCTGTTGTTGTCTACGGAAGACCCCTGTGCCGCAGTAGTCGTTCCCACCACTTTGTTAAGCGAGGTTCTGTGCCTTCTCCGCCAGGGCCATTCGAGAGCTTCACACAGTAAACTGTTAGCTAGGAGACATTTTTTTGGCCAGTGATTGATGGTGAATTTTCTTCTTTGTGTGGCTTCTGAGCAGTGTGCCCGACAATAGGCAGCTCCTAGGGAGTCTCTTTCCCACTGGCCCACTCCATACCAGCCACGGGAATGCATTCATTTAGAATTTGCGGCTCTCTTCTCGAATTCCTATTGCCTGGTTGTCGTAGGTATATTTTTCCCATTTCTCTACATTCTGTGGTGTGCATCGACATCGGTTCTGGTCATAATTCATATACTTTTGAATAATGAGCCCCCAGTTTGTTTCGCACATCTTTCAATTGTTAGTCCCCTCACAGAATTTGTCACAGTATCACTCCGCCATTCCAACCTCAATCAAATTGTGAGGCAGAATGCCTAGTGCATACATTCGAATTCCAAATGAAAAAGTTTGTTGTGGATTCTTCGCCAGACAGTGCCCTTCCCCATTTCCTGACCGCCAATCTCTCAATGCCTATCGAGGAGTGGAGCCCAGCCGAATTGCTTCAGAGCTGGCGGCATACCTGCTCCTCCACCTTCTGCAGTCTGCAACGCACCTGCTGTGATCAGTTTCTTGCAGCCACTTTGTGCTGGGATCACAGGTGTGGGCCCAAGGGTTCGGTTGCCAGACCTGTACTCTGGTGCCCACCCGCCACACTGTCCCACCCCTGCCATCAGTACCGGCTAGCACTGTTCCAGATCTGATGGATGCATCTCTCATCGGGCCACTGGCACCTCCTCTGTCACCTGGGCACCCTCTTTGCACAAGGGAGAGTTGTGCTGTAGCCTGCTACTAGGACGTGTGAGTGTGTGTGTGTGTGTGTGTGTGTGTGTGTGTGTGTGTGAGTGAGTGCAAATGCACGGAGTGTAGTGTTGCCACATGTGTGTACTTAAATCAGCTGCCAACTGTATGAGCAAGTGCCAGCCACTAGACGCACCTGTAGGAGGTGTGCATAAGGCACGGACTGTGCCGCTCTATCTACCGGTGACTCGCACCTATATGCTCGCGGAGCAGTACTGCTTCACTCTCACTATGTTCATTTAGTTCCTACTGCTCACATCAGTTTTTCTGTGTATCACTTATGTTGCACCTTCTGTATGATTATTTTGTCATGTTATGTGCGGAGTCAAGAGAGGCTTATTTCCGTTATTGTTCAGAGGTTTAAGAACAAAGCTGTATTTGTGTTACTTGGATCGGGTTCTCGTATTACTTGGTTACTACAGCAGCTATTCAGAAGAGTCAGTAAAATTTTAGGTTACATTAAAGTGTGCAAAGTAACTGACTTTCTCATTAAAGAGGTGCATGTATTCATTGGGAGGAATGATATGGTGGAAATAGTGCACTTGAGCTGGTGTGTGTGTGTGTGTGTGTGTGTGTGTGTGTGTGTGTGTGTGTGTGTGTGTGTGTTTACTGTCAGCCACAGGTCGGACTGGTAATGATTACTTCTCATTGCTGAGGAGCATATTAAAAATGACAGATCTCCAGTAAAAATATCCCATGCATTGTGTGTGTAGTCATCAGTAACCCTAATAACAAAATTACACTTGAACCATAGGCTTCAGCAAAACAGTTTGTAACAGACATCATCTGGTCGATATTTTCCCACTGTTGTAGTGGAAAATTGTCATTTCCGCAAGAGCATCACTGGAGTAGTCTCCCAGACACTAGACCTATACAAAAGTGTGACTATCCTACAGTTATCAGCCCGAACTGTTTGAGGTCACAATGGAAGAATTCTGCAAAGAAAGTTATGATCAAAAAGAACTGAATAGCAGGAATTTTGAAACCTGTGTATTGATCTCTCTCTCTCTCTCTCTCTCTCTCTCTCTCTCTCTCTCTCTCTCTCTCTCTCTCTCTCTCCCCTCCCCCCTTGCCCTCTCTGAGATACCTGCATCCATGTTGTGTGATCCAGGAAGTGGATTCTGTTTGAAGTGATTGGGTTATGGAAAACATCAAAGACATCCTCAATGTCTGTGTAAAGAATGGAGCTATCACCTAAGCAGTGTACTGTTTAAAAGGACGACATAAAACTCTGTTATGTGTACTGCACTAAGATAAAAGATTGTTTTTTTTTTCTTTTATCTTATTCAGCTTTATTTTCATTTATTTCCAAAATAATGGAACCTGATTTACTACACTATGCATAAGTGAAACATTTTCTTTCAGTTTGGTTGGTACACAAGGAGGATCTCTCTGGCTGGGATCTATAAAATGACGGAGCTCTACATGATACAAGATAAATCAGATGGTTTCCAGGAAACATGGCAATTTCTGCGTAGACGAATTGATGATGCTGAGAGGTTACATACGTATCTGCACCAGTCAGAAGAAGCGTCAACCATAGCTCGAGAAACTGCTACTGCTGCTTTTATCACAGTAAGAGAAATGTGTTTTGAATACCTCTACACAGTTATAATTTACTCTGTCACCATGTTTACGAATTTGACAATTTCAGTAGTGATATAAACTGGTATTTTTACTCCTTTCTCTGGACTGGAGGCCTTTAATTTCATTACTCACTGTTTTTAGTTCCAAAACATGATTAAAAAGGAGCTGTACAGTACCTATGTTATTGTGAAAAGTAACCAAAGAGGTTCAAATTCCCATCCCCACATCTGTCTTAAGTTTTCCAATATTTCCATAAATCACTAGTGTCCAGTGCCAGTCTAATTCTTCAAAAAAAATTCTGACCAAATTCCTTCTCCATCCTTGCCAACACTGGAATTGTGCTCTTGTCATTAATAATGTGTCCACCTTGCCCAAAACACTATTTTTACCTTTTTTTCTCAGACATATTTCATTGAAGTTTCAGCCTCATCAGTGGGCTTTTATTATTTTTCTTGTTACCACATGCTGAGGAAAGCAGAAAAAATGACAAACTGTAAAGAAAACAACTGCAATAAAAAACTAAAAATCCAAGAAAACTGCAGCATGTGGTAACAAAAAAGGTAATAAAAGCCCACTGATGATACCAAAATTGCAGCAGAATGTTGGGGAAATAAAATAAAAGATAAAAAATTATGTGTTGCTCAAGGTAGATCCTCTCCAAAAACAAAGCTATTTGTAAGTCAACAGGGACAGAAGAGGTTTAATCTCAAGATGAATAATGTTGATATCTACAAAATATTGAACTCAAGTCTTTCCCCCTTTCATTTGATAAGGTAGTTAAACTGCAGTAAATACTGAAGAAAGACAGAAAGGAGCTAAAGATTTCTGAAATCAAATTTCTAAGATTTTTGGTGTGTGTGTGTGTGTGTGTGTGTGTGTGTGTGTGTGTGTGTGTGTGTGTGTTTACAGTTACAGGAAAAGAACAAGAATACATTTGTCTCTTGAAAGTGAAGGCAAAAATGGAAAATACATTCAAAGTGATTAACTGATGGGGTTAAACTGATGTGCTTGCAAGCAAAAGCTTCAGGAGCAAGCAGTTTATATATACAATTCAGTTTCCACCACCCCCTTCCATTCCCCTGCCATCTAAAATCTCTCCCCCTCCACTCCCACCCTTCCTCCACACAGTCCATCCCCACTGCACCACCCCAAGTCCATGCCCCCCCCCCCCCTTTCCAGTCCAATACCATCACCTCCACAACCACTCCCAGTCCATCACCATCACCCCCACAACCACTCCCAGTCCATCCCCACCTGGCCACTCCCCTCGCCCCCACTCCCAGTCCACCCCCTCACCCCCACCCCCACTCCACCCCCCACCCCACACAATGCTTCCCTCCCCCCACTCCCCTCTCTGCCCTCACCCCTCTCTGCAATGTGATTAACACTCCGGAATCACATTTGGCATAAGCAGGGTTTTAATTCCTGTGTAGCCCTCGAGATGTAGCTCTTACACGATTTCCTTAAACTATTTAAGGCAGATGTCTTTGTGACAAGCAATATTGAGGGAATAGTGTGTCTTCAGTCTTTACAAATATAATGGCAATGTTACTGGTGACAATGCCACTATAGCAGAGTTCCTAAACATGATTTTCCAAAATTCCTCCACCAATGAAGATTGAGTAAGAATTCAAAACTTCAGATCATAAACAGCTGCAACATTAGTGATTTGGAAGTAGAGAACCTCAGTGCAGTGAAGTCAATCAATAAAGGTAAATCTTCTGGTCCAGCCTGTACACCAATTACGTTCCTTTGAAGTATGCTCACAAAATTGCTCCATTTTTGGCCATTGTGTACAAACCAACAGTTAGATGAAGCATTTGTGCCTAAAGACTGAAAAGAGCATTATGACCACCATCCTACTATCGGTGTAAATCAATCCAGGCGATAGCAGCATTACTGATGTAAACCCACCCAAGCAATAGCAACATCACCTGGTGAGGAATGACTTCTGGTCTCACACACACACACACACACACACACACACACACACACACACACACACACACATGGTGCATGTACGTGTAATATCAGTGAGCATACTGCCTGTGTGTAACATGGGGAATTCTTGTAACCTATCTGAAATTGACTGTGGGCAGATTATTTTGACCCGGAGGTTTGGCACGAGCATTTCAGAAACGGCACAACTTGAAGAGCGTTCGAGGAGTGCTGTGGTGAGTGTCTTCAAAACGAGGTGAAACCAACTCAATACAAAATGGGGTTGGGCAGCTACCCCTCGTTACAGGTGTTGGACGTCACAGGCTTGTAAAATAGGAAAGCGGGCAAACTGTTGTGGGAACTAACATCAGACTCTAATTCTAGGCAGAGTACAAGTGTGTCTGTACACACAGTACACTGAACTCTCCTAACGATTAGCCTCTGCAGCTGACGACCTTTTGTGTGCCAACATTAACACCACGAAATCGGCAACCACAACTGAAATGTGCATACAATCGTCGGCAATGGACGTTGGTTCAGTGGCCCAGTGTTGCACGGTCCAATGAATCCTGATACTTTCTTTATCGTGCTGATTGGAGGGCACGAATCTGTCGTCTTGCAGGGGAGCAGCTCCTTGACACCTGTACTTCGGGATGGAGAAAAGCTGGTGGCGGCTCCATTATGCTCAGAGGAACATTCACATGGCCATCTTTCGGCCCCGTGGATCACGTGTAAGGCACCGTGATGGGCGAGGAGTTTCTTACATTGGTTTCAGACCACATACACCCCTTCATGACGATAATATTTCCTGACTGCAGTGGCATTTTTCAACAAGATAATACACCATGTCACAAGGCCAGTAGTGTAAAGGAGTAGTTGGAGGAACACAGTGGCGAGCTCCAGTTGATGTGCTGATCCCCCAATTCGCCAGGTATGAACTCAATCGAGCACATCTGGGATGTAATTGAATGTGGTGTCAGAACTAATCGCCCCATCTGTGAAATTTACGGGAATAAGCTGACTTGTGTGTGCAGATGTGATGCCAACTCCCTCCAGCAACCAACCAAGGCGTCACTGCTTCCGTGCCACGAAGTATCGGCGCTGTCTTCTGAGCCAAAGGTGGACATAACGGCTGTTACGTAGTTAGTCATAATGCACTGGCTGGTCAGTGTAAATAGAATTGAATTATACACCCGTAACATTGATATTGATTTGCAGTAGGATTTTGGAACATATTCTGTGTTCCAACATTATGGAATACCTTGAAAAAATGAGTTACCGACACACAACCAGCACAAGTCAGAACTGGTAGTAACATTGTGACATTAAGCCATCGGAGGTGCGCTCAATGAAGACAGGGTGACCTCGGCACTGTTGGTCGACTGCCGATGTCCACTTAGAGCACGAGACAAACCTGCAGGCCCAGACAGTGAGACCGGATAGGATAGCTGCAAGGTGGGTGCCTGAGGGCAGCTGGGCATTGGCTTGAGCAGATGAAGTAGCATACCAGGCTGGAGGTGTGAGGCAGCTCTGCCAGGGTGCTTTCTCAGAGTGGAGTGAACCTATATGAACTGAAGAACCTATCGAGGGCTTCCTTGTGAGAAGACTGAGCAAATTATTTCTTTCACCTGGGCTTTGAATGTACAAACCAGCTGATCTGCCTCTCCAGTGTACTGAGAATGAAAGGAAGGAGCAGCAACATACTGGATGCCACACTTTGAAAATTTATGTACAAAGTCTTTAGACAGAAACTGTGCATCATTTTACATTAGAAGTACATATGAAAATCCTTTTAAGGGAAAAATTTTTTGAGAGGCCTGTGAGTGAAGGTGCCGTGAATGTGGACCGGCAACAAACCACGTAAGGCAACTTTGAGACAGCATCAACTTCTACAAGCCAAAAGAAGGTAAGGAATGGACCCTTAATATGAGCATGAAAACACTCATATACTTGCTGGAAGGTGGGGATGGGGAAAGAGAGGCCTGTGGTGCTGCTTAATGGATAGTTCACTGCAGGCAGGCTGTCACAACTTGTTTGACCTCATTGTCAATAACCAGCCAAAACCCGTGTCAGTGGGACAGCCATTTTGTATGAGAAACACCCGAGTGGTCCAGGTGGACAAGGTACATGACATCACACTGCAGTACATAGGAGATCGAAACCCTGGGCACTGGCTGTTCAATAGCCAACAGTAACACACCATCAAGAACTGAGAGGCAGTGCCAGAAAGCATAATAATTAGCAAAGGATACAACACTCGGCCTGATCATTTATATGGCCAGCCATGGTGTTAAAACTGAACAAACTGACATAAGACAGGATTGGCAATGACAGCAGCTGGAGTTTTGGGGTTCAACTTGTAAATGGAAATACAACAATTCATCCTCATCAAATTCTGAATCGGGGCCAACTGGCAATCGACAAAGAGCATCCTCATTAATGTTTTCTGCTGTGGGTTGGAAATGAATCTCATAGTCACAGTCTGACAAAAACAGGGCCCAGCATTGCATGCAGTGGGCCACTTCGTTCGTTAAGGTGCTGCAGGACTGAAAGGAGAGATGAGAAGTTTATGATCAGTAATCAAATGTAATTGTATAGGAAAACATGAAATTTATTTGAGTATGCTTCTTTTTCTGTCTGGAAGTAACGCTGTTGCACCTGATTCAAAGTTTTGGAAGTTTACACAATAGAGCGTTTAGAAATATCTGCGTATTTGTCCACAAGAACAACCCCAAAGCCATATCGGGAGGTGTCTATGGCCAAAACAAGAGATTTGCCTAATTGGATGGTAACCGGGCAAGGTGCTGAGTGTAATTTTGATCTTAGCAGGGTAAAAGCACGCTCGCAGGTGAGTGACCAGTGAAAAGGAATGTCTTTACATAAGAGAGTGTGAAGTGACCGGGAGAGTGTGGCTGCACCAGGAAGAAATTTATGGTCACATGCAATTTTTTCAAGAAAGGCTTGCAACTCTTCGATAAAATCAGGATGTGGGAAATCTGCAATAGCATTTATTCTGGCATAATGACTTAATGCCAGCACAAGAGACTTCAAATCAGAAACAGACAATAGAAGTCGGAAAAAACTGTGACTTGCCCAACCAGCAGCCTGTAGCACTGTGAACAAGGCACAAAGCTTCCATAGATGTTCATAAGTTGATGAACCTGAGACCACAATACGATCCAGGCAGCTCTCATGCCCCAGTACAGAGGCCTCGAGTTGCTCCAAAACTCGGAAAGTAGCAGGAGCACTAGCCACTTCGAATTACAGATGCTGGTTTTGATATAACACAAAGGGAGTATTCATTTCGAAGATACCTTTGGAATCGTCATTCAAAGGGAGTTTTAATTAGGCTTCTGACAAGTGTATTTCGAAAGAATGTCAGCCCTTGGAAAGCTGTGCTAACTTTCCAGAATGAGATATTCACTCTGCAGCAGATTATGTGCTGATATGGAACTTCCTGAAAGATTAAAAGTGGATGGGGTAAGGAATAGGTATCAATAATAGACTGTGAATTTACGTATGCTTTAAAATCACGACAGATCAGAAGGTTACTGTTAGGTGCAACTACCAAAAGAGTAAAACATTCACTAGAGGAGACATAAGTCAATTGTTTCCAATTTGACTTGCTCCTGTAAAAGCTATTGGGACTAGGCAGGCATGGAAAAAATGGGGTCTTGCCATTAGTTTCATTGTGATGTGAGCCTCAAAACTGGTACCACACCATAAACCTTCCCAAAACAGCAAGGAATATTCAGAACAGAGTGCATCCAGTTGTTGATCCAGAACTTGACCTGATACCAGATGTGCTTCTTTAGAAATAGAGAACCCAAAAATTTTAAAGATTTCTGACCCAAATAAGTTTTTTAATATTGGCATGGTCCACTACTAGAAAGATCCAAGACCTAACAACTGCTTCGAACACTGTGGAAGTAGAAAACTGTCCTAATATGGATATTTGTTGTTTGTTGTAACTCACCAACCAGTGGGAGACAGCAGCAACCCCAAGGAGCAACAAGAGAAATCCAAGAAGAAGACCCCTAAGACCAAGGAAATTGCAGTGGCACCCACACGAGCGCTACCTACAAGCTCTGCAGCTGAGGATGGGGTGGAGATTTTGGCGTCCGCTGAGGACCTAGATCTCGCCAGACCTTCAGATGCAATGGATACAGATTGTTCAGTCAATAAATCGGTGGCAGCAGGTGACTCAGAGGCGTAAACTGCCTCATTGAATGTTCCATGCCTTCCCAGTCTCACGATGTCATCCTCCAGTGGAATTGCAGTGGTTTTTTCCACCGCCAGCCTGAGCTACGGCAACTGTTAAGCTTCACACCTGCTGACTGCATTGCCCTCCAGGAAACATGGTTCCAAGCAAACAAATCTACATTGAAGTACATGTGATAGGTAATATGTTAAAAATGCAAGTGGACATGTAAGCAGCAGCCACTCAAATTCTCAAACCCACATGGACCTTGATGTTGAGCAAAACAATAAAGGCATGACGGAAGAGGAGCACATGGCGGCTGTTGTGACACAGACTGCTGCTGCCGCAGCTGTTGCTGCTTAGCATGTTGCTGCCCCCTGCAGCTCTGCTTACGCGTCCACTACATTGTCGTCCCCTCCCCCCCCCCCTCCCCCCCACCCCGTCCGTGAGCTAACAAATGGCAGCTGAGGAGGAGAGGAAACAATGATGGCTCTTTCACACCGCGCTTCTGTCTGATTTCATGCTGCCCTACATACTTAAAACGACTGAGCAATGTTGAGAACATCTGTGGATTTTCATTTTGTAAAGCATGTTCACAAACTTCATATTATAGCATCAAAAACCATCAAATCAGCAGCCCAGGAGGTCTCAGTAACTGCAACAACAGCTAAGCCTGTGAAGTTCCACTGCCCGAGCTCTGTACAATTGTTGCAACTGCGTTTGATAATGGTAGAACTCGACACGTGCAGCTATAACATGAGTATGTTTGCTATGATAATTAGAGAACTGACATGTTTCATCAAAAGAGAGACTCGCAGGTTCCTGAAGAGGAGCCACATGACAAAAGGTGATAAACATAAGGGGAAAGGCATGACAAAAATAAAGCCTGACACAGCTTGAGGTCAACAACTCCAAAAGCTTGAAAATCTTCCACAGAATCATCAGATGAAACAGTGGCGGCTGTGTCAATTATGTTGGAACTTGGCACATCAGTGTGGCTGCCAAATTGTTTACTGCTACGGAGAGAGTCTGCTGCCGGTTGGCGAGACCTCACTGTTGTTCAATAACAGACTGAAGAACTCCTTCCACTGACATGTATACTGAACCAAAGAAACATGTATACTGAAAACACGGAGTAGAATACCGCACTCATCACCAAGTATGTTATAATATTGTACAGGCATAAATCGGAAGTAACACCGTCCAAGTTTTATTCTGCTTCCACATAAAGTGACCCACAATGACACTGAATGATGTATAGAACAGTTCAAAGTCTTGTAACTATAGAACACATCAATATACAGTCTTGTAATTGAGCATACTATAAGCAAGCAAACATAAGTGATGCCGAGAGCCCAGCATGTGGGGATTGTATCGGGTTGTCGTGCATACGGCACAGCGCTTGCTGTGCTATCTGTCCACATTGTGAGGCAATCTCTCTAGGCTGGCCACGGAGCCGCTTGTACCACACACCGTTTACTACGCACGCTCACACTGTATATAGGATTACAACAGTTTGCCTGTGTTATATTGCTTGATCCGAGTGAAGCATTTGACAGCGCATCACATAATATCCTAATATCTAAATTTGAGCAATATTGTATCTAGGACAATGAACCATAATTGACGATTAATCAAAATGTATCTAATTTTGTTTGCTGGAGGACTGGATGTTCGTGTTGTCCTTAATTATTTCATCTTCTCTTTGTCCCAAAGAGGAAATATTGATTTGTACAGACAGACACACTCAACAAGAATGCTAGGAGTATTGCAGATTTCACACAAAGTGCCTCTTCAGAAGTAATCTTCACTTGTTCCCACAGTTACTCTCACATGAACAACCCCCTGCAAGTCCAGAGAGGTGACTAAAAGGTGCCTCACCTGTTTTGGCCCTAGGAGTTCATGTCCCATTTTCTGGTTTGACCTGCCACTTTACAAATCCAGCAGAAGTGCAGTCCATATCGGGAAGGATGCTATACATGGTGCACAAGTTAGCCCTAGAGACCTTAGATTTGATCTCCTGAACCTCTTTTCGTCATGGGTTTGCATCTCCACCTGTACTTCAACTATTTGTGCAATGACACTTCCCGGAGTATGTCATCTTCTTCGGTTGTCTCCTGTCCTCTTTCACCCCCGTGACAATATTGGATTTCTCTACACCCAAAATCCAGAATGGTAGCCAGTTTCTTGTGATGGGGCTGTCATGTACCCATTTGGTGGTAGCCCCTGACAACACAGGGATTGCACTGCTGATACCTGAGCTGTAAACTCCCCATGCATGCCAAGGGGTAGATGCCTGTCTTCGTGGGGCATTCAGACTCTTGGCAACGGCCATCGTGCCAGGTGGCGTTTGCTGTGGCTGAGTGGCGCCCGTAGGGAGAGCCCCTGATCGAAGAGGATGGCATCAGGGCGGATGACCCGCAGTGAAGCGGACTAAGTCATCTTTTACTGGGGACCAAATGGCCCCAGCAGTCTCTAAGAAAGGAAAGGTTGATTTCAATGCTGACAAGTATGACCCCAAATCGTTCCTCTCCCTAGCGACACCTTTGGAGGAACGTAGGACTTCAAAGGAACAGGATCCTTATTCGCCACGTCACTTAGTTTGCAACGGAACCAATGGGTACTCCTTTCTGGAAATGAAGGATCTCTTTTTTTTGTTGAGCACCTGGAGGATAAGTTTGGGGAAGTGACAGCTCTGTCCAAAATGTGCAGTGGGCCGGTTTTAATTCAGACGGCGTCCCCAACGCAGTCCCGGGTGTTACTCGCCTGTGACAGGCTGGGTGATATTTCTGTTTCGGTCACTCCTCACAAAGCCTCAATATGGTCCAGGGAATTATTTTTCATCGCGACCTCGTGTTACAGTCCAATGACGAGCTGCGTGCCAAGTCAGAATGGCGGGGTGTTCATTTCGTTCGGTGCATTTACAGGGGACCCAAAGACAGTAGGCCTTCATCTTGGCCTTTCAGTGTGATTCATTACCTGAAAAAGTTCAAGGTGATGGTTTTTCTGATGTGACATCAAACCCTATGTCCCTCCCCCTATGCAGTGCTTTAAGTGCTAGAAATTTGGGCACATGTCCTCCCGGTGCCCATTCAATGCCATAAGTAGAGACTGTGGACGTTTGCTGCATCCGAATACTCCATGTGCACCTCCTCCCACTTGTGTGAACTGTAGCCAGCATCACTCCCCCTGCTCACCAGAGTGCCTGGTACTTCAAAAGGAGTGCAAAATTATGGAGTACAAGCCTTCAGAATAGGCTATCTTACCTTGAGGCTAAACTCAAATATGACCGACTAAACCCCGTTGCCATGCTACCTTCATATGCTGCCGCCGCGATGATGTCACCATCAATGACGCGGTTATGCCCATCCTCTAAGGTTGCTCCAGTGGGACCCCAGGGCCGCCCATCTTCCTCCCCCATCCAATTGACTGGGGGCACATCTTGTTCTGTTGCTCCCAGGCATTCTACTTTGGGAGAATCGCCCCGCAAAATGCCGAGGCCATCGGTCCCCTCCCCCCAGCCAGAGAAGCAATGACCTCCTCCGGCTCCTCTTATCCGGTAGGGGTCCCTTGGGACTCTACCTTCCATGGTCTCCCCCAATTGTCCAGTGTACACCAGCCAGTAGTTGAAAGAGCCACTGCTGGTCCAAGAGCTTCAAGGTCTTGCTCTGTCCCTGAAGCTACTTCCAAGAAGCCCTCCCAGCAAGTCAGTAAGGAGCGGCGAGAGGGCAAAACCTTAAAGCAGTAACCCACTAAGAAACGACAGCCTCCAGTGTCCCCTACAGCAGCAATCCCCCACGGCTCTACATCAGAGAACGAGGTGGAGATTCCGGCGTCCCCTGAGGACCCAGATCTCGCCAACACCTCGGATGCAATGGTACTGGACGCCAACACTCATCCAGTGGTGACAGGTGATCCTGAAGCCTAATTTGCCTCCTTGGTCATCCATGCCATTCCAGACTACAGAAAGTGTCATTCTCCAGTGGAACCGCAGAAGTTTTTTCTCCCACCTGGCTGAGGTATGTCAGCTCTTTAAGTAGTATACCTGCCTTTTGCATTGTCATTTGAGATTCCTTGTTTCCCGCTATGCGGACCCCCGCCCTTCGCGGCTACCGGGGTACTACACAAACCGTCCTGCCTGTGACAGACTGTCAGGTGGAGTATGTATTTTCATTCTTTCCTCCGTCTGTAGTGAACCTGAGCCCCTTCAAACACCTTTAGAAGCTGCACCTGTAAAGGTGATGACAATGCAGGAAACTACCATCTGTAACATCTACCTCCCTCCATATGGTGAAACACCACCCTATGTTTGGCTGCACTTATTTCACAATTCTCCCCCACCTTTTCTAGTTCTGGGTGATTTTAACACCCATTACCCGTTGTGGGGTGGAGCCAAGGTTAATGGCTGTGGCAAAGATGTTGACGAACTACTAACTCACCTCGACCTTTGCCTCCTAAATACAAGTGCCCCCACACATTTCAGTGTGGCACATAGAACATATTCGGCCATTGATCTCTCAGTTTGCAGTCCTGGCCTTCTTCCATCTATCCACTGGAGAGCACATGACGACTTGTGTGGTAGTGACCACCTTCCACTCTTTCTGTCCACACTGCAGTGTCCCTCATCTCAACACTTGCCCAGATGGGTTCTTCTCAAGGCTGACTGGAACACTTTCACATCTGCTACCACTGCAAAGATGGCCCTCACCCTGGACGTTGGGAGTGAAGTTGTGCATTACGCAGCCTATTGCACACAGTTTGAGTCATAACATGAGTCCTGTGGCTGTACGAAAAGCATTATTCAACATGGTGGCATTGCTGTCAGGGTTCCTTTGAGCCATAATCCGTAGGTAGCAGTCATCCACTGCGGTAGTAGCCCTCGGACGGCCTGAGCGAGTCATGTCATCGACAGTTCCTGTCTCTCTGTATCTCCTCCATGTCCCAACAACATCGCTTTGGTTCACTCCGAGACGCCTGGTCACTTCCCTTGTTGAGAACCCTTCCTGGCACAAAGTAACAATGCGGACACAATTGAACCACGGTATTGACTGTCTGTGCATGGTTGAACTACAGACAACACGAGCTGTGTACCTCCTTCCTGATGGGCTGACTGGAACTGGTCAGCTGTCTAACGCCCTCCGTCTAATAGGCACTGCTCGTGCATGGTTGTTGACATCTTTGGGTGGGTTTAGTAACATCTCGGAACAGACAAAGGGTCTGTGTCTGTGATACAATATCCACAGTAAACATCTATCTTCAGGAGTTCTGGGAACCGGGGTGAAGCAGAACGTTTTTTGATGTGTGTATTTTACAATTTTCAAGGGAGCCGTAGAGGATGCACGTATGAAGACTGTGGATATGTTGGCAGACTAGAAGGCTGTATGGTGATGGAGTGGGAACAGGAAAGGGGCATAGCTGGGTGAAGGAGAGTGACTAATGAAGGTTCGGGCCAGGGGGGGTTATGGGAACATAGAATAAATTTCAGGCAGAATTGTCAGCTGTGCAATTTGGAGAAGCTGGAGTTGGTAGGAAGGATCCAGATGCGAAGCAGACACTGAAGCGAAGAACATTGTGTTGGGCAGTGTTCTAAGCAGCTAGGTGGTCCAGCTGTTTCTTGGCCACAGTTTTTCAGTGGCTATTAATATGGATACCCAGCTTGTTGGTTGTCATGCCCACATAGAATGCAGCACAGAGATAGCAGCTTAGCAGGTACATCACGTGACTGCTTTCACAGGTAGCCATAATTTGATGGGATAGGCAACGCTTGTGACTGCGCTGGAGTAGGCCTTGGTGGGAGGATGTAAGGGACAGGGATGTGTGCCGTGAACAAAGGGATTGGGACCAGATGTCAGAGTCACAAGGAGAAACTTTCACAGTTTGTTTATAAATTTTTCTTTGCTGTCCATCTGACATTTTATATTCTGGCCAAGTCACCAAAATTTGTAGTTGTGGCATTGTGCAACCCTTTTTGTGCTAAAAACAATCCTAGCGTGGTGTAATCAATGTTATTTTTACTTCTGCTCTTGTTATTGTGTACATCATTTTTCCTTTTAAACTGTAGTGAATTATTTATAACAAACTTCATGAGGAAATAAATACACTGTGAAGTGGTGGTCAGAATGCCCATCTCTTTAGACAGACATCTACAAGATGATTTGGGTGAGTACCACAGGTTATTTGTATGGCACATTTTTCAACAATGAAAACTTTCTTTCTTATAGATGAGTTACCCAAGTACATTATTCCATATGACATAATTGAATGAAAATATGCAAAGTATGTCAACTTATTTATTTATCTATTTTATCTCTCCATGAGATTTGCAATGATTGCAAGTGCAAATGTGTTTTAACTAAGTAGTTTTAAGAGTTCATAAATCTGCCTTTTCCAGTTTGACACCTCGGAAATTAATTTTCCACCCTGTTTATTATTTCCCCACTATGTGTTACACTTACACTGAGGTGACAAAACTCGTGGGATAGCGATAGGCATGTATACGTAGGCGGTACTATTACATACACAAGGTGCAAAAGGGCTGTGCCTTGACAGAGCTGTCATTTGTACTGAAGAGATTCATGTGAAATAGTTTCCAATGTGATTATGTCTGCACAGTGGAAATGGACTGACTTCGAACATGGAACGGTAGTTGGAGTTAGATACAGGGAACATTCCATTTTGGAAATCTTTAGGGAATTCGTTATGCCGAGATGCACAGTGTGAAGTTTTACATTCCTTGATTGGGTCTTAATGACTAGCCCAGCTAGAAGTTCACAATGTTTATTCCTTTCAGGACGGTACACTGAGAACAAAAATTGCTGCACTCTCCGCACACGTCACTGGCAGTGACATGGCTAGGTGGTAGTGTAGTGGCCTCTGGCGATTGCTGGTTAGGCTCCTCACTCCCAGTATGCCTCCTGGTGACTTGCCAGTAAGTCAGGCATCTAGCGATGTCACGGCCATATGCATGAGTGGCGCATTCCTCGCCTGTGCAGCATAGTTGTTGTTTGGGTTGCAGATGCTGCCCCTGGACGCCATAGTGTCAAGAGTGTGCTGAGAATACCAAATTTCAGGCATTACTTCTCAATGTTGATAACATATTTGCCGACAGCCTTCACTTAATGACTGAGAGCAGTGGCGTTTGCATAGAGTTGTCAGTGCTAACAGTCGAGCAACACTACATCAAATAACCGTGGAAATGAATGTGTGATGTATGGAGAATGTGTTCATTAGAATAGTGTGGCAAAATGTGGCATTAATGGGCTGTGGCAGTAGACGACTGACACAAGTGCCTTTGCTAACAGCATGACATCACCTGCAATGCATCTCCTGGGCTCGTGACCACACTGGTTGAACCGTAGACAACCAGAAAGCTGTAGCCTGGTCAGACAAGTCCCAATTTCAGTTGGTAAGAGCTGAGGGTACGGTTCAGGTGTGGCACAGATCCCAAGAAGCCGTGGCCCAGATTGTCAACAAGGCACTTTGCAAGCTAGTGGTGGCTCCACAATGGTGTGGGCCAGATTTGCATGGATCATTGACTGGAAATTAAATACTTGACAAATTCTTCTAAAATCCAAACTATGATTTGCTGAGAATATTGTTGTTGCTCTAGTGAGACTCTATTCTAGTGTACATCACCTTCTCAAAAATTTTGGAAAATGATGTTAGCAGTAAATAGTTTGGTAGTTATGGACATCTCTACTACCACTTTTCATAAAGAGGAGTTTGAAAATAGTATAATTCAGTCTCTCTGAAAAAATGCCTTGAGTTATTGAAGCATTATGGCTGATCATGTAGGAACAACTCATTAGTATTCTATTGAAAACACTTTCAACTCCAAATGAGATTTTATTTTGGAGAAAATGTGAGAAGTATGACTTCATTTTGTGAGAGTTGCTTTTTCAACACATTGCTGTGATTTCCCTCGTGATCTGTTTGCCCCTATTTTTCTAGTATATTTATGAAATGATTATTAAATATATTTACTACATGAGACTCATCATTTATAGTGCTTCCATTCAGTTCAGTAGAGATGTCATCTTTTTCTGTGGCTGGGTGTCCTGTCTCTCATTTCTCTACATTCCATATGGACTTAAGTCTGTTTTTGCAGTTACTGATTTCTGACATTTTATGCACATTCCTTGATGTTTTAATAACTTTTGTAGTAGTTTCAAATAATTCTTGTATTGTGGAATTACTACAGGATCTCTACTTGTTCTTGTCAAGAGAAACATTTCCATTTTCCTTTCACAAACCCCGCTAGTGATTCGTGGTTTTTTTACATTACTGCATAGTATCCTTTTTGATTAGCTTGTATGGAAAGGTATTTTCAAATAATGGTATGAATGTAACATGAAATAGATTAAATTTTATGTTAGCATTTGGTTCATTATAAATTTTATCCCAGGTCATCTCTTGTAAAGTAGTCTTAAAGACATTTATTGAGATAACTGATTTCTTTGAGGAACATCAAGCACTATCTAGTTTATTCTAAGTAATTATGGATTGTGATCAGAGAGAGCATTTGTTACTGAATAAATAGGTATTTTTCTTCACCAAAGAAAATGTTATCAATTAGGGTCTTACTGCCTTTATCCTTTTGTGTTGAAAGTTATTACTGATATCAAATTGAAGGATGAAAATAAGGTTTCCAGATCAATTTTCCAATCAGAATTGTTTAGAAAATCTACAGTGAAGTCTCCACAGACTATTAACTGCTTGCTGCTGTTTGACAGATTACATAGTAAGGAATCTAGATTCCTCGTAAACAGTTCACAATTTCACAGTGGGGGTCTGTATAAAGTTACTGCTGAAAATGAACTACTTATCAGTATTAATTCACAAATTCACAAGTACACACTTCTGTGTACTCACCACTACAAAATATGTGTGTCTCAGTGTTTTTGAACTTATGTTCTATCTTAATATAATATGTAAGAATACCTTTCTCCTGCCATATGGTTTGTGTTTAGTTTTTTTTTCCTTTTTCCCCCTTTTTTTAAAAAAAATATCGCTATGTGTCACTTGTGGAAAAAGTATTATCGTTGGCAATTGCAATCTGTTTCACTTTGTTTGTTTCCTGTTGCAATTTTTTAAAGGTATTTTAGTTGCCCTGTGGTGCCTCACTGATATGTATGCTGCTTGTATATGAATGCCTGGGTTACACAAAGTTGCAAAGGTTGTGGTGTTGCTCATTGTATTTTTCATATTAATTTTCAATGTGCATGTGTTATGTCTTGTGGCTATTAGGGTAAAGTGATTTATGTTTTTGTCTTGTTCATGTAATTATCTGATGTAGACTAGTGAAGCAATTCAGAAATTTCATATACAGGGTGTTACAAAAAGGTACGGCCAAACTTTCAGGAAACATTCCTCACACACAAATAAAGAAAAGATGTTATGTGGACATGTGTCCAAAATGCTTAATTTCCATGTTAGAGCTCATTTTAGTTTCGTCAGTGTGCACTGTACTTCCTCGATTCACCGCCATGATTTCATACGGGATACTCTACCTGTGCTGCTAGAACATGTGCCTTTACAAGTACGACACAACATGTGGTTCATGCACGATGGAGCTCGTGCACGTTTCAGTCGAAGTGTTCATACACTTCTCAACAACAGATTCGGTGACCAATGGATTGGTAGAGGCGGACCAATTCCATGGCCTCCACGCTCTCCTGACCTCAACACTCTTGACTTTCATTTATGGGGGCATTTGAAAGCTCTTGTCTACGCAACCTTGGTACCAAATGTAGAGACTCTTCTTGCTCGTATTGTGGATGGCTGTGATAAAATACGCCATTCTCCAGGGCTGCATCAGCACATCAGGGATTCCATGCGACGTAGGGTAGATGCAAGTATCCTCGCTAATGCAGGACATTTTGAACATTTCCTGTAACAAAGTGTTTGAAGTCACACTGGTACGTTGTGTTGCTGTGTGTTTCCATTGCATGATTAATGTGATATGAAGAGAAGTAATAAAATGAGCTCTAACATGGAAAGTAAGCATTTCCGGACACATGTCCACATAACATATTTTCTTTCTTCGTGTGTGAGGAATGTTTCCTGAAAGTTTGGCCGTACGTTTTTGTAACACCCTGTAGTTAAATCATGACTCATATTCAGGCTCTGGAGTATACAAAATAACAGGACAGGAATGCTCCATATTCTACCCAGGACAAACAGGCCAAGATGTTAATAGCAGGTATACGGAGCACATTAAAGAGTAGACACACATCGAAATAGCACTGCTTCCCTCCCCCGTCCCCCCTACACACACACACACACACACACACACACACACACACACACACACACACACACACACACAAATATAGGACTCAAATTTGGAAATAAATGGAAAACTGGAAAGTGAATCAGTGAATAACTTCAAATATGTTGAGATTATGCTTAAAGAAAATTAGTAACATGTAGAAATAAGTACCATTGTAAATATATACAAGGAAGTAAGGACCCATATTATTAAGATAAATGCCCTCTGAATGAACGTATATGTACTCTGTAGACAAAGTACAGCATTCTGTCCGCTGACTCCCAGTTGACCATGATATTACTGTACTTGGGAGTGAGGGCACTGTGGTTGGCTTGTCACGATTTTTTATCACGATATTTCATGACGACACATTGAACCACTTAATAACACATGCACAAATGTCTTAAAATCATTCACAATACTGTGTGTTTTCTTTAGTCACCACTTTGCTTGTTTACTGTAATGTCACTTTGTGTTTCCAATAATGGCCACGGGAAGCAAAGTACAATAATACTGTGGTTGGGTAATACATGTAAAAAAAATCTTTGTAACTATTTGGTTTTGTATGTTTTGCTATTTTCATTGTGTACTATTCACAGAAAGTAGCAGTAGTGGTGGTGGTGGTGGTGGTATGCGTAGGGTGAACATGCACAGAAAGTAGTGAAAGTAGACCAGAAAAAAACCTTAAGTAACAGTCTTTCCGAATTCCACTACTAATTCTATATGAAGATGGATTATAATTAATTAAAAATTATTGTGTATTTCTATATTACAGTAAAGACAACAGAATAATGCAGCAACTCGGACATAAAAAATCCATCACAAATAAATGTTGTTGTTGTTGTGGTCTTCAGTCCCGAGACTGGTTTGATGCAGCTCTCCATGCTACTCTATCCTGTGCAAGCTTCTTCACCTCCCAGTACCTACTGCAACCTACATCCTTCTGAATCTGCTTAGTGTATTCATCTCTTGGTCTTCCTCTACGATTTTTACCCTCCACGCTGCCCTCCAGTACTAAATTGGTAATTCCTTGATGCCTCAGAACATGTCCTACCAACCGATCCCTTCTTCTGGTCAAGTTGTGCCACAAACGTCTCTTCTCCTCAATCCTATTCAATACTTCCTCATTAGTTATGTGATCTACCCATCTAATTTTCAGCATTCTTCTGTAGCACCGCATTTTGAAGGCTTCTATTCTCTTCATGTCTAAACTATTTATCGTCCATGTTTCACTTCCATACATGGCTACACTCCATACAAATACTTTCAGAAAAGACTTCCTGACACTTAAATCTATACTCGATGATAACAAATTTCTCTTCTTCAGAAACGCTTTCTATGCCATTGCCAGTCTACATTTTATATCCTCTTTACTTCGAACATCATCAGTTATTTTGCTCCCCAAATAGCAAAACTCCTTTACTACTTTAAGTGTCTCATTTCCTAATCTAATTCCCTCAGCATCACCCGACTTAATTCGACTATATTCCATTGTCCTCGTTTTGCTTTTGTTGATGTTCATCTTATATACTCCTCTCAAGACACTATCCATTCCATTCAACTGCTCTTCCAAGTCCCTTGCTGTCTCTGACAGAATTACAATGTCATCGGCGAACCTCAAAGTTTTTATTTCTTCTCCATGGATTTTAATACCTACTCCGAACTTTTCTTTTTTGTTTCCTTTACTGCTTGCTCAATATACAGATTGAATAACATAGGGGACAGGCTACAACCCTGTCTCACTCCCTTCCCAACCGCTGTTTCCCTTTCATGCCCCTCGACTCTTACAACTGCCATCTGGTTTCTGTACAAATTGTAAATAGCCTTCCGCTCCCTGTATTTTACCCCTGCCACCTTTAGAATTTGAAAGAGAGTATTCCAGTCAACAGTGTCAAAAGCTTTCTCTAAGTCTACAAATGCTAGAAACATAGGTGTTGCCTTTCCTTAATCTTTCTTCTAAGATAAGTCGTAGGGTCAGTATTGCCTCACGTGTTCCAGTGTTTCTACGGAATCCAAACAGATCTTCCCCGAGGTCGGCTTCTACTAGTTTTTCCATTCGTCTGTAAAGAACTCGTGTTAGTATTTTGCAGCTGTGGCTTATTAACTGATAGTTTGGTATTTTTCACATCTGTCAACACCTGCTTTCTTTGGGATTGGAATTATTATATTCTTCTTGAAGTCTGAGGGTATTTCGCCTGTCTCATACATCTTGCTCACCAGATGGTAGAGTTTTGTCAAGACTGGCTCTCCCAAGGCCGTCAGTAGTTCCAATGGAATGTTGTCCACTCCAGGGGCCTTGTTTCGACTCAGGTCTTTCAGTGCTCTGTCAAACTCTTCACGCAGTATCGTATCTCCCATTTCATCTTCATCTACATCCTCTTCCATTTCCATAATATTGTCCTCAAGTACATCGCCCTTGTATAGACCCTCTATATACTCCTTCCACCTTTCTGCTTTCCCTTCTTTGCTTAGAACTGGGTTTCCATCTGAGCTCTTGATGTCCATACAAGTGGTTCTCTTTTCTCCAAAGGTCTCTTTAATTTTCCTGTAGGCTGTATCTATCTTACCCCTGGTGAGATAAGCCACTACATCCTCACATTTGTCCTCCACCCATCCCTGCTTATCCGTTTTGCACTTCCTGTCGATCTCATTTTTGAGACGTTTGTATTCCTTTTTGCCTGCTTCATTTATTGCATTTTTATATTTTCTCCTTTCATTAATTAATTTCAGTATTTCTTCTGTTACCCAAGGATTTCTACTAGCCCTTGTCTTTTTACCTACTTGATCCTCTGCTGCCTTCACTACTTCACCCCTCAAAGCTACCCATTCTTCTTCTACTGTACTTGTTTCCCCCATTCCTGACAATTGTTCGATTATGATCTCCCTGAAACTCTGTACAACCTCTGGTTCTTTCAGTTAATCCAGGTCCCATCTCCTTAAATTCCCACCTTTTTGCAGTTTCTTCAGTTTTAATCTACAGGTCATAACCAATAGATTGTGGTCAGAGTCCACATCTGCCCCTGGAAATATCTTACAATTTAAAACCTGGTTCCTAAATCTCTGTCTTACCATTATATAATCTATCTGATACCTTTTAGTATCTCCAGGGTTCTTCCATGTATACAGCCTTCTTTCATGATTCTTAAACCAAGTGTTAGCTATGACTAAGCTGTGCTCTGTGCAAAATTTTACCAGATGGCTTCCTCTTTCATTTCTTAGCCCCAATCCATATTCACCTACTACGTTTCCTTCTGTCGCTTTTCCTACACTCGAATTCCAGTCACTCATGACTGTTAAATTTTCATCTCCCTTCACTATCTGAATAATTTCTTTTATTTAATCATACATTTCATCAATTTCTTCGTCATCTGCAGAGCTAGTTGGCCTATAAACTTGTACTACTGTAGTAGGTGTGGGCTTTGTATCTATCTTGGCCACAATAATGCGTTCACTATGCTGTTTGTAGTAGCTTATCCGCATTCCTATTTTCCTATTCATTATTAAACCTACTGCTGCGTTACCCCTATCTGATTTTGTGTTTATAACCCTGTAGTCACCTGACCAGAGGTCTTGTTCCTCCTGCCACCGAACTTCACTAATTCCCACTATATCTAACTTTAACCTGTCCATTTCCCTTTTTAGATTTTCTAACCTACCTGTCCGATTAAGGGATCTGACATTCCACGCTCCGATCCGTAGAATGCCAGTTTTCTTTCTCCTGATAACGACATCCTCTTGAGTAGTCCCCGCCCGGAGATCCGAATGGGGGACTATTTTACCTCTGGAATATTTTACCCAAGAGGACGCCATAATCATTTAATCATACAGTAGAGCTGCGTGCCCTCGGGAAAAATTACGGCAGTAGTTTCCGCTTGCTTTCAGCCGTTCGCAGTACCAGCACAGCAAGGCCGTTCTGGTTATTGTTACAAGGCCAGATCAGTCAATCATCCAGACTGTTGCCCTTTCAACTACTGAAGAGGCTGCTGCCCCTCTTCAGGAACCACACATTTGTCTGGCCTCTCAACAGATACCTCTCCGTTGTGGTTGTACCTACGGTACGGCTATCTGTATCGCTGAGGCACGCAAGTCTCCCCACCAACAGCAAGGTCCATGGTTCATGGGGAGGCACGAATAAATGGCTTGCCACGAATAAATGGCATGTGGGAAATCATTTCCCAAATCGGGCCATGCAAAATAATAATAATAATAATAATAATAATAATAATAATATATTATTTCATTAAAAATATTTTTTATGGTCATGGGCTTTCACTAGCCATTTGTAATGGGTAAAATCTAATGGAAACTATACACTTTTTTCTCCATAAACTGGGTGAAAAGGTAAATGAGTGTGAATCTGTCAGATTACCAGGAATTCCTTTGAACCCACAACTGGAATTTAAATGGACACACAGGGCAGTTCCCCACTCGACTATTGTGGGTGATTTACTTACTAGGCAAATGAAAATCCTGTGCCAGTAAGGAGCAGTTTCTGCATTCATATTATGCATTTTTCCATTCTCACTTAACTTCTGGAAATAATCTGTGGGACAAATCTTCTGGGTCCTTTTAGAGCTATCTATACACCTTATAAATCAACAGCTATGTTCATGACAAAGTAATTCCATAATAATGTGGTACCCTGCACCAAACACACAAATTTAGTGTATAAATTTTTAATTTAACATATTATTATTGTATATGTTCATAAGTTCAGTTGTCAATGCTCATATCATATGAGTTTGTGGAATTAGCAATTGATGAATAAGTATGAAATTTTAAAAAAGGAAAGAAAAAAGAAATATTGATCTCGTGAAACACGACTAGCTTTTATATTCACTTGAAATAATTAGTGCTGCCATAAGGGGATCTCAGGACAATTTCATGTGTAGATTTCTAAAAGGCTTTTTGCACTGTTTCTCAAAAGTAGCTTCTTCAAATTGCATGCCATGAATTCCATCATCTCAGATTCAGATTCTTTATTCACCATTGATCACCTGAGGTGGAATAGGCAATTTACATGGATGTCGTATAACGTTTTCCTTGAATAGTACCTTAAAGCTAAATGAGCATTGCAGATAGTGCCCATAGATGATAACATAAACCATAACATAAGATAAATACATTCAGTGCCATCACATAATGAAATCCTTAAAAATTAATGTCAATTGATTTTATAGTCATAAATTCTGTTATACTGTAAAAAGGATTGATTAGTAACCAGTTTAGTGGCTTGCTCCTAAAGCTACTTACGTGAGCCGACCGAGAAGAAAATGGAAGTTTATTAAATATTTTTAGACTTTTGATTAGATGGGAATTCCCTGTTCTTGTCAGCCTGTGCCTAGGTATGTCTAATTTTGTTTTGCCTCTAGTATTATGGTTCTGCATATCAGTGACCATGATGCAGTTGTGGTAACAATTATTTCTAAAGTACAAAGGACAAATAAAATGACAAGAAAGATATACAGGGTGATTCAAAAAGAATACCACAACTTTAAAAATGTGTATTTAATGAAAGAAACATAATATAACCTTCTGTTATACATCATTACAAAGAGTATTTAAAAAGGTTTTTTTTCACTCAAAAACAAGTTCAGAGATGTTCAATATGGCCCTCTCCAGACACTCGAGCAATATCAACCCGATACTCCAACTCGTTCCACACACTCTGTAGCATATCAGGCGTAACAGTTTGGATAGCTGCTGTTATTTCTCATTTCAAATCATCAATGGTGGCTGGGAGAGGTGGCCGAAACACCATATCCTTAACATACCCCCATAAGAAAAAATCGCAGGGGGTAAGATCAGGGCTTCTTGGAGGCCAGTGATGAAGTGCTCTGGCACGGGCTGCCTGGCGGCCGATCCATCGCCTCGGGTAGTTGACGTTCAGGTAGTTACGGACAGATAAGTGCCAATGTGGTGGCGCTCCATCCTGCTGAAATATGAATTGTTGTGCTTCTTGTTTGAGCTGGGGGAACAGCCAATTCTCTAACATCTCCAGATACTGTAATCCATTTACAGTAGCACCTTCGAAGAAAAAGGGACCAAAAACTTTATTGGCTGAAATGGCACATAAAACGTTCACCTTAAGCGAGTCACGTTCATACTGAGTTGTTTCCCGCGGATTCTCAGTGCCCATTTACAGACATTGTGACGGTTGACTTTCCCGTTAGTGTGGAAAGTTGCTTCATCACTAAACACAATCTTTGAAACGAAAGATTCATCTGTTTCCATTTGAGCAAGGATAAAATCACAGAAATAGATTCTTTTAATCTTATCAGCTGCAGACAGTGCTTGAACCAATTTCAGACGATAAAGTTTCATAACTAACCTTTTTCGTAGGACTCTCCATACAGTTGATCGTGGAATTTGCAGCTCTCTGCTAGCTCTGCGAGTCGATTTTTCCTGGGCTGTGAACAAATGCTTGCTGGATGCGTGCTACATTTTCATCACTCGTTCTCGGCCGTCCAGAACTTTTCCCTTTGCACAAACACCCATTCTCTGTAAACTGTTTATACCAACGTTTAATACACCACCTATCAGGAGGTTTAACACCATACTTCGTTCGAAATGCACGCTGAACAACTGTCGTCGATTCACTTCTGCCGTACTCAATAACACAAAAAGCTTTCTCTTGAGCGGTCGCCATCTTAGCATCAACTGACGCTGACGCCTAGTCAACAGCGCCTCAAGTGAACAAATGTACAACTAAATGAAACTTTATAGCTCCCTTAATTCGCTGACAGATAGTGCTTAGCTCTGCCTTTTGTCGTTGCAGGGTTTTAAATTCCTAAAGTTGTGGTATTCTTTTTGAATCACCCTGTATATTTGTTAAGTAAAATCGAAACTTGATAACTCCGGGTTGGAATACCAACAATATTAGGAAAAGGATAGATTGCTACTCATCGTAAAGATGACCTGTGGAGTTGCAGACGGGCACAATAAAAAGACTGTTATGCACTATAGCTTTCAGCCAAAGACTTCTTCAGAAAAGAAAACACACACACACATTCACACAAGCAAGCACATCGACATACACATGACCATAATTACCGGCAGCTCCAACCAGAATACAACTCTCATGTGAATAGCAATCTGGAGTTGGGCAGGGAAAGGGAGAGGGGAGAGAGCAGGGTATGTGTGGATGAGGAGAAGAGGGGAGTCTGGCAGGGCATGAGGGACTAGGGACTGCCAGGTGCAGTGTCCACAGGTGGCGTGTGGGGGGAAGAATGAGGAGGAGAGGAGCTGGTTAAAGCAAGGATGGGTGGTAAACTGGCAGAGGGTGGCACACAAAGAGGGTGAGGAAATGTGAAAAGGGAGGAGGTGTGGGGACAGTAGGTTACCATAGGCTGACACTGGGATGATTTTGGGAATGGAGAATGTGTTGTAAGGATAAGTCTCACTAATGCAGTTCAGAAAAGCTGGTAGAGGAGGAAAGGATCCAAATCACCTCCGTTGTGAAACAGCCATTGTAATAAAGCATGCTGTGTTCAGCTGCATCTTGTGCCACAGGGCAGTTTACTTTGCTCTTGGCCACAGATTGGCAGTGCCGTTCTTTCGCTGGACAGCTGGTTGGTAGTCATACAAATATACAAAATCTGTGCAATGGCTGCAGCAGAGCTGGTATACAACATGGCTGTTTTCACAGGTGGCTCGGCCTTTGATAGGGTAAGATAAGTATATGACTGGAGTGGAATAGGAAGTGCTGGATGGGTGGATAGAACAGCTCTTGCACTTGGGTCTTCCACAGGGATATGATTCTTGTGGGTATGGGTTGGAATTGGGAGTGGCATAGGGAAGGGCTAGGATGTTACGGAGGATGGGAGGGCAACAGGATACCACTTCAGGAAGGTTGGGAAGAATTTTGGGTAGGGCGACCCACATTTCAGGGCATGATGATGGATAATCAAAGCCGTGACAAAGGATTTGGTTAAGTTGCTCCAATCCAGAGTGGTATTGGGTAAAAAATGGGGAACTATTTTGTAGCTGACACTTGGGGGGGGGGGGGGGGGGATTGGGAGTATGTAGGGGAGATGGCATGGGAGATCTGTTTCTGGATTATGTCTGGGGGTTAGTGCTTGCCTGTGAAGGCCTTGGCGAGACCTTCAGCATACTGGGAAAGGAGTTCTTGTCACTGTAGATACGCCATAACCAGGTTGCCAGGCTGTACGAGACAGATTTTTTGGTGTAGAAGGTATGGCAGCTACTGAAATTCAGGTACTGTTGATGATTGGTATGTTTAATGTGGACAGAGGTGTGGATGGGGCCATCAGAGAGGAGGTGGTCAACGTCTAAGAAGGCGGCATGCTGGGTTGAGGAGAACCAGATGGGAGAGAAGTTGTTGAGGGTGTGAAGGAGAGAAGACAAGGTGTCTTGGCCGTGCGTCCAGATAGTGAAGATATCATCAATGAATCTGACCCAGAGCAGGGGTTAAGGTTCTGGGAGGCTACGAAGGTTTCCTGTAGATGACCCATAAATTGTGACATGAAATTTTAACCCTCAATAGCTGATGCCAGTAGGAATCAAAATGTTGTGAAAATCGAAAATGCACCATTTTTAAACTACGGAAACTTGGCACCACACACTCTGATTGGCTGTGGGATTGCCCTGCCATTTGTTGATTGACGGTCAGCGCTATGGTTGATGGTTCGCACAGACAAACGTCCCTCGCCCTGTCACTGCCCCAATGTTATACACACATGTGTTGAATAGGTGTTGCTGTTTGTCTCCACCTCACATCAGAGGCATTCATACGCAAGCTTCGCTTTAGAGCATACACACATCACCTATGATTTAGGCACACAGTAAGCATGGGGGCACAGTATTCATTTGAAGAACAATGAGATATGGTTTTTGCTTATGGACTAGCCGATGGTAATGTGCTGTATGAGGAATGGTATCCAGCAAGATGCCCCCACACCTGCAGACATTTATAGCAATTCACTAGCGACTTGGTGAAACAGGCTCATTAATTGGATAACATGGTGATGCTGGAAGACCTTGAACACGATGGGGTGCTGCATTTGAAGAGCCGGTTCTAGAGCACTTCGAGGAAGAACGTACAAGTACTCGAGCAGTTTGACACGGCATGAGGGTCACTCATTGGTTAGTCTGGGTGGTTTTGAGGGATGACGGCCAGTGTCCATTTGGTGTCCACCCTCTCCAAGACCTAAATCCTCTGGCGGACTATGAACATAGGCTAGGGTGACATGTTGCACGAGATCCCAACTTCCCCACCATTATGTTGTTTACCATGAGTGCATCTTCCATCAGAATGACTCTTACAGCACTCGAAACGTTCATTGTTGGGCAAAGGGAAATCCTCCCATCATACGTCCATGGACAACAGGAACGATTTTCACTCAACATTTGGGCAAGCATTGTGGGTGACCATTTGATTGGGCCGGTCTGTCTACCTCCTCAACTTATTGGGGAAAATTACCTTCACTTTTTGCAAGTGACTGAACCTGGCCTGCTGGAAGATGTTCACCTGCACATACAGCTACACTTGGGGTTGCAGCATCATGGGGCACCTGCACATAACAGTTGTGCTGTGTGTGGATGTTTAAATGAACTCTTCGACGGCCAGGTAATTAGCAGAGGTGCTCGTAGAAAGTGATCTCCACAATCACCAGACCTCACGCCACCGGACTTTTTCTGTGGGGATTCTTCAAGGTTCTAGTTCACCCATCTGGACGTGAACCAACTAGAAATTAAGAGGAATTATTGGATCGCATTCAACATGCCACTAGTTGCATCATGACAATACCAGGAACCTTTGAAAGAGTTCGGCAAAACACAGTGAGATGTTATCGAGCTTCTGTCGCATTAGAGGGTCACCAGTTAAAGCTACAGCTTCAAGTAAACAATGTACTAGCTATGAAAAAAGGCACTTTTCAGGGCCAACACAATTTGTAAAAGACTTTCTGTACACGAATTAACAGCTATTGATGGTGTTGTTCCCAGTACATCTTATCATGAAACTACAATGGATGTGTCAGGATCCCAGCGGCTTCGACCTCAGGCCTTCAGAGTGGAAGGCTGGCACACTACTACCGAGTGTGCAGGCCACCTTGGGTACATCATGATCTCCAGCAGGCAAAGCATTCGCAGTCATGCATTGTCCAGAGCATTCGCCAGCAGGGCAATCCCATGGCCAATCAAAGCGCGTGGCGCCAAGTTTCCACAGTTTAAAAATGGTGCATTATCGACCTACACAACATCAGTAATTTTTGTTCCTACTGGCATCAGCTATCCAGGGGTAAAGTTATGCGACCCAGTTTTTCTCCACCCTGTAGAGGGGTGTGGCATCAACAGTAATGGTAAAGGGGTGTGGATGGTGGAGAGTCGGTGAAGAAACTGATTGGTATCTTTGAGGTGGGAAGCTAGATTATGACAATTCGTTAGAGGTATTGGTCAATTTAAGACATTTCCAGGGGCAGATGTGGACTCTGACCACATCTATTGGTTATGAACTGTAGATTAAAACTGAAGAAACTGCAAAAAGGTGGGAATTTAAGGAGATGGAACCTGGATAAACTGAAAGAACCAGAGGTTGTACAGAGTTTCAGGGAGAGTGTAAGGGAACAATTGACAGGAATGGGGGAAAGAAATACAGTAGAAGAAGAATTGGTAGCTTTGAGGGATGAAATAGTGAAGTCAGCAGAGGATCAAATAGGTAAAAAGACAATGGCTAGCAGAAATCCTTGTGTAACAGAAGAGATACTGAATTTAATTGATGAAAGGAGAAAATACAAAAATGCAGCAAGTGAAGCACGCAAAAAGGAATACAAACGTCTCAAAAATGAGATCGACAGGAAGTGCAAAATGGTTAAGCAGGGATGGCTAGAGGACAAATGTAAGGATGTAGAGGCTTATCTCACTAGGGGCAAGATAGAGACTGCCTACAGGAAAATTAAAGAGACCTTTGGAGAAAAGAGAACCACTTGTATGAATATCAAGAGCTTTGGTGGAAACCCAGTTCAAGGCAAAGAAGGGAAAGCAGAAAGGTGGAAGGAGTATATAGAGGGTCTATACAAGGGCGATGTACTTGAGGACAATATTATGGAAATGGAAGAGGATGTGGATGAAGATGAAATGGGAGATGTGATACTGCGTGAAAGAGTTTGACAGAGCACTGAAAGACCGAAGTCGAAATAAGGCCCCTGGAGAAGACAACATTTCATTGGAACTACTGACGGCCTTGGGAGAGACAGTCCTGACAAAACTCTGCCATCTGGTGAGCAAGATGTATGAGACAGGCGAAATTCCCTCAGACTTCAAGAAGAATATAATAATTCCAACCCCAAGGAAAGCAGGTGTTAACAGATCTGAAAATACCAAACAATCAGTTTAAAAATACTAACACGAATTCTTTACAGACGAATGGAAAAACTAGTAGAAGCCGACCTCGGGAAAGATCAGTTTGGATTCCATAGAAATATTGGAATACATCCGGCAATATTGACCTTACAACTTAAGGAGAAAGATTAAGGAATGGCAAACCTACATTTCTAGCATTTGTAGACTGAGAGAAAGCTTTTGATAATGTTGACTGGAATACTCTGTTTCAAATTCTAAAGGTGGCAGGGGTAAAATACAGGGAGAGAAAGGCTATTTACAGTTTGTACAGAAACCAGATGGCAGTTATAAGAGTCGAGGGGCATGAAAGGGAAGCAGTAGTTGAGGAGTGAGACAGGGTTGTAGCCTGTCCCCGATGTTATTCAACCTGTATATTGAGCAAAAAAAAAAAAAAATCGGCGTAGTCTACGGAGAAGAAATAAAATGTTGAAGTTTGCCGATGATGACATTGTCATTCTGTCAGAGACAGCAAAGGACTTGGAAGAGCTGTTCAATGGAATGGACAGTGTCTCGAAAGGAGGATATAAGATAAACATCAACAAAAGAAAAGCGAGGATAATGGTATGTAGTCAAATTAAATCGGGTGATGCTGAGGGAATTAGATTAGGAAATGAGACACTTAAAGTAGTAAAGGAGTTTTGCTATTTGAGGAGCAAAATAACTGATGATGGTCGAAGTGGAGAAGATATAAAATGTAGACTGGCAATGGGAAGGAAAGTGTTTCTGAAGAAGAGAAATTTGTTAACATCGAGTATAGACTTAAATGTCAGGAAGTCCTTTCTGAAAGTATTTGTATAGAGTGTAGCCATGTATGGAGGTGAAACATTGATGATAAATAGTTTGGACAAGACGAGAATAGAAGCTTTCGAAATGTGGTGTTACAAAAGAATGCTGAAGAGTAGATGGGTAGATCACATAACTAATGAGGAGGCATTGAATAGAATTGGGGAGAAGAGGAGTTTGTGGCATAACTTGACAAGAAGAAGGAACTGGTTGGTAGGACATGTTCTGAGGCATCAAGGGATCACAAATTTAGCATTGGAAGGCAGTGTGGAGGGTAAAAATCATAGAGGGAGACCAAGAGATCAATACACTAAGCAGATTCAGAAGGATGTAGGTTGCAGTAAGTACGGGGAGATGAAGAAGCTTGCACAGGATAAAGTAGCATGGGGAGCTGCATCAAACTAGTCTCGGGACTGAAGACTACAACAACAGCATTGGTCAATGAGGGCCAAAACTCTTTCGGTGGGGGCACAGTATGTGCGACAGTGGGGTACCCAGAGTTGTTGAGTTTGTGAATTTTGGGAAGCATGTAGAAGTTAGGTGTGTGGATTGTTGTAGAGGTAAGGAGGGAAATGGATTCAGGGGAGAGATTCTGGAAAGGGCCTAAGGCTTTAAGCAGAGATTGGAGGTTATGTTGGACTTCTGGGATGTGAGCACTCAGGCAGAATTTATATGTAGAAGAGTCAGATAATTGTCAGATGCCTTCCACCAGGTAGTCACTGTGATTCATAACAACAGAGGTGAACCTTTGTCTGCTGGTAGGATGATTAGGTCAGGATTTGCTTTGAGGTTGTGTAAGTGTTTCTTTCTTCCACTGAAAGGTTGGTGTTCTTAGGAAATGACCTGGGGAAGGATGGGGAGGCCATGTTGGAGGTAAGAGATTCCTGGAAGGTGATAAGTTGGTGGTTAGGTGGTTGAATAGGAGACTAATGGTTAGATTGGTGGTGTGAACTGGGAGAGGCAATGTTCAGTGGAAAGATTAGGGTGGCTCTGGTTGGAGGGATTGGTGATGGAAAAGTGTATCCACTGTAGGGATCTCGAAGAGGAAAATAGGTTGTTGACAGGTCCAAAATGGTTAAATTTCGGTGTAGGGCTAAAGTTGAGCCCTTAGATAGGACTGAAACTTGTATGGGACCGACAGTTTGGTGGAAAGGTTAACAATGGTGTTTTGGGAATGTTTTGAATCTTGATTTGACAGTGTGTTGGGAGGGAGTTTTGGGGGATGGGCAAAATTGAAAAGGTCCAGTTGGCAGTGTCTGGGCACTATGAGCCATTGAAGAGGACGAACGTTGTGCATAAGAGTTTGAGATGACGCCTCAAGGCTGCATTAGGATGTCAGTACGTTGGGTAACTTATGGAGTTGGTGTCGGGAATGCTCTTCCAGGTGTTGGTGTGTGGAATGCTCTTCCAGGTGCCGGAGAGCAAAGGGTTCAGTTTCAAAGATGTGATGTATTTAGCAGGGACTGCACAGTGTCAGTATCTTGGGAAGGGAGCAGGTGTTTTTCTGGGCTGACTGTGCCATGGAAATGTGTTTTTGCAGTACAGCTTTGAGACAGACGGAGACTGGCAGAATCTGGAAAGATGAAGGTCATTGTCAGAGTAGGAGGGAGGGGGGGGGGGGGGGAGGAGGAGGCAGAGAAAGGAATTTTTAAGGCCACAGAGAGGGATTCCATGGTTTAGGTAAGATGTGGACTCTGACCACAATCTATTGGTTATGGCCTGTAGATTAAAACTGAAGAAACTGCAAAAAGGTGGGAATTTAAGGAGATGCGACCTAGATAAACTGAAAGAACCAGAGGTTGTACAGAGATTCAGGGAGAGCGAAGGGAACAATTGACAGGAATGGGGGAAAGAAATACAGTAGAAGAAGAATGGATAGCTCTGAGGGATGAAATAGTGAAGTCAGCAGAGGATCAAATAGGTAAAAAGACGAGGGCTAGTAGAAACCCTTGGGTAACAGAAGAAATATTGAATTTAACTGATGAAAGGAGAAAATATAAAAATGCAGGAAATGAAGCAAGCAAAAAGGAATACAAACGTCTCAAAAATGATATCGACAGGAAGTGCAAAATGTCTAAGAATGGATGGCTAGAGGACAAATGTAAGGATGTAGAGGCTTATCTCACTAGGGGTAAGATAGATACTGCCTACAGGAAAATTAAAGAGACCTTTGGAGAAAAAAGGACCACTTGTATGAATATTAAGAGCTCAGATGGAAACCCAGTTCTAAGCAAAGAAGGGAAAGCAGAAAGGTGGAAGGAGTATATAGAGGGTCTATACAAAGGCGATGTACTTGAGGACAATATTATGGAAATGGAAGAGGATGTGGATGAAATGGGAGATATGATACTGTGTGAAAGAGTTTGACGGAGCACTGAAAGACTGAAGTCAAAACAAGACCCCGGGAGTAGACAACATTCCATTAGAACTACTGAAACGTCCCCTTTGAAAAATTTTACACGACTGTGCTTAAACTGACACACAATAGTTTTTAGCGCAACGCAATCTGACTTTCAAAAATCCCTACGAAAGAATGGCCCTGACTAACATTAACCTATACGTTTCACAAATCACTTACCTCACAAAAATCTTCGTTACTCAAGCTACTGCAATACAGCGAGCACCACTACTGCCAGCTAAATAAAATATTCAAACTACTGAAGGCACTAACTACTGACAGGCATAGTTAGCAAATGAAAGATTTTAATACAGAACAGACAATGTATTTACCTTAATAGTCATAATATATAAATCAGTTCGTGACACCAATTCTTACAAATTTCAAAACTCCGCCACCTCTCTACCCCCGTCCACCACTGCTGGCGGCTCACCTCCAACTGCGCAACGCTACGCGCTGTTAGCATCCAGCTGCCGCTGCCCGACACTACAATGGCAGACAACAATGCAAACCAGCCACAGACTGCACACAGCACAGCCAGTGATTTTCTTACAGAGTGCTACGTGGCGTTACCAATAAGAAAACGTAAACAGCCTACTTACATAGCCCCCATGCTCCCCACAAAAAAATTTACAAGTTGTTTTGGGCATTGGCCAATACAGATTTGAAAAATTTTTTCATGATTACAATAACAAAGAAATGGAATGCACACACTTTTTGATACAATGTTGGTCAAAAGCTAAAATTTTCTCACAGTCCATAAAGACAGTCATGATCATTCATCAAAGTAAAATTGCAGTGTTTTTCTCAAAGTCTGAGTAGTAAAAGAAAATGCACACGGAAGTAGTGGATTTCCATGCACTCTTAAAGAAGTAGTGTTGTCCTTCCAACGGAGAGACAGTGCTGACTCTTGACATGCAGACAGGTAATGGGCCACAACAGAGCAAACCCACAGCAGAGTCAGTCGAAGTTGAAGACTATTGGTACTTAGGTCATCACAGAGCAGACCCACTGTAGTCCTGGTAGAGATTATGGTATTGGTGGGTCATCAAAGGTGTAGACCCACTGTAGTCCTTGTAGAGATGGCCAGCAGCCATCTGTTTGACTGTGCAGGCGCACAATCACCATTGAAGAGTCTTGCGGATAACATAGCAAGTCCATAACCCACCACTTGTCCACTCACAAAGTTTTTGGAATTGTCCTTAGAACCAGCAATGCTGTTAACCAGTCCGTTGCTGAATTATTAACACATGTGCAAACACTATCAGTCCCTACTTCTCACATATTGTCCATATACTATGACCAACAGAAACATGTGCAGTGAAATGTAATTTACAAGTTACTTAATTTGATGAACTGGTGTCAATTACAATTTTATAACACAAGAATACAATAACAAAATACAAAATACATCATTAAAGAACATAACAATACAGATAACATTAGCAGTAGTACAGGCGTTACAAAAGAATCGAAATAGCAAATACATCAGTGTTACAAAAATTACGACATAAGTACATACATAAAAGATCAGAATAACTTTTGAAACATCAACTTCACACATGAGCATTAGAACAAAACAGAATAAATAATGTGTAAACATCTTTACGAAGTAAATAACATGTTATTAACGCAAATTATATTTGAGGATAACAGTATTCCTCATCATAGTGAATGTAGCTTAGTATTAGAAGAGAAAAAATTCTATGAAACAGCACACAGAGACAGGAAGAAAATAAATACACAAGGGTACACAAACACATAGTGCGATAACACAAAAGGAAAGGACTGGGTATGTTTTACTGCAGTATTTTGCCATAGAGATCTCCCTTCATTCATCATGATTCCCAAAAAGTCCTATCTAAGCCTGCTTTCTGTATTCTGTTCACATCCTCTTTCAAAAATAGTTTTTCTCCACTGTACACTACTTTTTTTGGCCAAACCATTTTCTTATAGCTTCTCAATGCTTTTCTTCCAACTCATTATAGTTAGTTTCTTATATAGTCTACCCCCTCTTAAACTATCTTAAATCTACTGAGCTCAGATGCTAAACTAAGGGACGAGGCAATGCAGCAGCACAAAACAATTAATACAAACAGCAATGACAAAAAAATGCAAGTAAGCATAGCGAGCAGCAATAAATGTAATAATTTATATCTAAACATGGCAAAGCTCAAGCAGAAAAAATGTTACACTAAAGACAACAATGCAGATAAGGACAATGTCTATTCACATCTTAATGTCTATGTAATTAAAGTGGTGCACGACAAAAATTTATTGTAAAAAAATATTACCATGTACTTGAAAAGACAATTCTGTATGCAATTTCTGTGAAGGGAAATGTCTTTTTGTGCTACTTCGTTTTTTTTTTTTTTTTTAAGTACATCATAAAGTTATTATTTACTGGATCTGTAGGCATAAAATATTTATATTAGTACATCCATAAAATTTATTTTAACCAATGCTTCAGTGCAGTTAGAAACTAGATATTAAACAAAATGAGTAAATAAATCCATAAAGCAAGCCACATGGCATTTCTCTCAACTAGCAGGACAATAGCCGAAATATTTCTCGTCGTTTCATTAGGCATTTTAGTAAATATCATAAATTAAGAGCTCCACAGTGTAATCATATGTTTACAAGTTTGAGCATGTCGTATTTTTTTACCTGTGCCTCTGAAAGGCACACACTAATGGCTTGTTTCCTGGTGGCTGTCGCCCAGCTGGGCGCCCACGACGAATTATGTTCAGGTGGTCACTTAACTTTCTTACCGAAATATTTACGACACCAGTTTCCGCTACAGTGGCTGTCTCATATAAAAAATTTCACAGGTCAAGCATTTGCGTTACAAATATGTGGAAACAAAATCCTGTAAATATAACAGTGTCCAAAAATTTTTGGCGGCCTTGTGATACATTCACGCGTATACACACATTTCATAACTCTTAAAGTACGATTCTTGGTTTCCAACATCCTTTTTCACAAACCAGAGTCCCTAACCACTACTCATTATTCCTTACCTTATTACACATATGTATATTTGTCGACACTTCTTCAATATGTCATCATAACAGATACGTAGCATAACCAAATAACTCATATAGCATCAGCTTAAGCATACTTCAGCAGCATAATTCACATCGTCGTCGTAATAATAACATCATAACACCACAGTCAAATTCTCAAAATCTCCGTAGCTTCCTCCAATAATTTCAAAACCTAAAAAAAAATTCTCTGCTCATGTCAAAAGTGTCATCTGCCTCAAACGTACTTTAAAAATCGTGATCCCATACCAAATATGTCATTCAAAGCTCTCATAGTATCACAATGGTTCCGAAAAAATATGAACAGTTCACAAAATACAACTTCGTAAGGGTGAAGTTATCCAATGGTGTAATTACGTAAACATCTGTCACTGATGTAGTAAAGTAAATGTTTGTCTCTCTCAGTTAAATGATCAGATAGCTGTGTAATTTATGTGTTAGAGAAATATGGTACCGATGTGTAAACTTGTATAAACAAATACCATATTAGCTAGGGCTCCTTGTGCTTGCCAAACACATGGTACACAAAGTAAGCGTGTACCCCCCTGAGGAATAATGTAATTATATCCTCAGGTGTTACAGATTACAGCAATGGAATGAAATGTATCACGTAAAACTTTCTTTGTAATTCAAATATGTTGAAAAATAAATAGTTTAATGCGTGTCCTGTAGCGCTAAATGTGCGTCTTGCTGTAAGACAATCTCTGTGGAAGTGTCGTAGTTATTGTCCTCCGAAAGCTAAGTTCTGCAGAAGTCAATGTACTTACCTCATGATAAACGAAATTGAAATGCTTTGCGTATAGATATCTTAGTTATTACGCTTATTGCCGTGATGAAGTAAGTACTGTACTGTACGTATTGTTGTGCTACAGAAAAGGCTGTCTCATTGTAGCTATACCACAAACGTTACTACTAAAACATGTTTTACTTTCCAGAAAAATTCAGAAAAACTGTGCAGTTATAAAACAGAGACACCGCAAAAGCAACATTGTAAATTGTGTCACACATTAGTAGCGTCGTGATATAATAGTGTAGCTGTCAAATAAACCAAATTCTAAGTCATTCTTAATTTCACAGAAAGTACTTCAAATCCAGAATTTATTTTCAAGTAAACCAAAATGTTGCATTAAAATCTCATTAGCAGTACTGGTAACTGTTCTAAGTGTGTCAGCCTTATAGTCGTTACGTAATCGTGCAACTAACAAGCAAGAATGTGCACGCACAATAACACTGTGACGTCTGTTCACTATAACAATGCATTCGTAATTTCTGTTTAAATAAGTTCTCTTGGTTCTTGACTGGATATTTAACTTCAAAACATTGTTGCATGTTAACAGTTTCTCAGTGTGACAAAGCATACTAGAAATGTGAAGTGAAAAGTTATATGGCAAAGGCAAAGTTAAAAAGCAGATTATCTTTCAATAAATGGTTTCACATGTGAAATGTAGTACAATCCTTTACTCTTCCTAGTACGCAGACTGTCAACTGAACAGCAATTATCATGTGATTACGTCGGTAAGGAACACTGGAATTTTGCTCAAGGTTAGCTTATGTTACTTTTCTCTGAGCCAGCCGGCGCACGCGGCTGCCTGCGATGCGAGTCATTGTCTGTTTCTTTGTTGGCACGCGTCGTTATTGGGATTAGGAGACCTAACTTCTACAAATTCACCTTGCCGCGAGGGCCCTACCCTGTTTGAAGCTCGCCAATTCTGATGGATTTCCGGTCTGTCATTATGATTATATCGTCTGCCGTCATGTCGGTAGTTCCTGTAATTTCTTGTTTGTCGGTCATGTGGTGGAGAATTTCTTCCTGAATTATCACTGCGCGGTGGACCCTTGCGTCTGAAGTTATTCCGTCTCCCATGATAATAATAGTTCTGGTTGCCATATTGTCTGTTTCTGTGATTGTCTCTGTCATGTTCATTACTACGGAAATATGATCTTTCTCTGTAACTATTACTCTGCCAGTGGTTGTCATACGGGTGGTGTTTGTTTTGGTCACGATTTGTGTTGTGAGAATAGCCTTGTCGTGTCCAGTTGTTATTTCTTTCATCGCAGAATTGCGACGGATATGGCCTGTAATTGTTGTGCTTCTGTTTTTGCGTTCCGCGATTGTCAGTGTCAATTTCCAGTTCTTGTAAGAGTCGCTGAAAAGCTTCACTGGTCGTCTTTGCAACGTCCTACCAAAATAATGTGTTGTAAATGATCAGGCAATTTGATTAAGCACATGCGGATGAGTTCTGAGGGGCTGTATGGGTTTGAAAGATATTGATTCTTATGCAACATGTCTTCAAAATATTTGACAAGACTGGAAAATTCAGATTGTTCAAAGTTTTTCATCATGATGCTATGTTTTACTCGGTCTTGCGTGGCTTGAGACCAATATGATGAGAGGAAGGCATGATAAAATTCTCCTTCACTGTAGCAATCGTCAATGACCGATCGCACTCTTACAGCTGGTTCATTCTCTAAGTAGCCACACATAAATTCTAATCTGTGCTCTAGTGACCAGTTGGGAGGAAAACAATGAGAGAATTGATGAAGCCACGCTTGAGGATGAATGTCGTTGCCAGATTTCTTAAATGTTTTGAATTTACGTGTAGTAATGAACAGCTTATAGTCAAAATCATCGTGTCGGCGGGTCGCATATCGGTCATTGTTACGTCGTTTCGGCGGTTCCATCTCAAAATTCGGTGTACTTTGCCAATTTCTTTCATAATCTCCAAAGTGCCCTGTGTTGTTATTTTGTGGCAGTTCCGTATTTTTATGTCCCTCTTCCCGTATTGGAGTGCGAGTGTCCTCTGAAATACGTAATTCTTGTATTACCTGTGTCAACTGATCTTGTACTTCCCGGATTTCTCTTTGGTGTTGCGTATTAATTTGATTCTGATTTTGTTTGAATTTCCTAATTTCTTCGAACTCTTCTGTGTCATTAAAGACTACCGGTTTTGTGTCATTCAGATTATCATCTACCTTCGTAGATAAATTAGTGAACTGATCCGAAAGTTCGGCTACTTTCTCCGATAGTGAACACATTTCCTCGGTGTGTTTTTCTGAACCAAGTTTCAGAGTGTCCATTTGTGTTGAAATCGAATCTAATGTGTCCTTTAAGTTTTCCTGAGTTCTTGCAAGTTGCGTAACCGAATCGGTGGATGCAACTGAGTCCATTTTAGCTTGCAAGGTGTCGTGATTTTCACGAACAACAGTTTGCAATTCTTTTATGGCTGCTTCGTGATTCTGTAATGAGTTTTCATGCCGCAAAAAAATAGGTTGAAAATGCTCACAAATTTGTGTTTTTACGTCATTACAGATTTTTTGACATTTCGATTCAATGTTATGTAACTCAGTAGTTAAATCTTCACGTGTTTGTTCAAGTGTGGTGTCTAACTTACGAAGATTATGTTCCATTGTGTCCAACTGTTGCTGTGTTTGTCTCTGATTTTGTTCCATTGTGTCTAACTTTTGAAGCTTTTGTCCCATTTGTTGTATTAATTGTAATAACAATGCACTGGCGTCTGAAACATGTTCCTCAGTGCTTTTCGGCAGTGCATTTGAACCGGCAATATTCGCATTTTGAAAAGCAGAAAATGTGTCTTGATTTATTTGAGAAAACGGTGAGGACGCAAAATCTGAATCTACAGTATTTGCAAGATTGTGTCCTGTCATTTCGGACTCCTGAGGCGAGCTGTTGCCGACCGATCGATCGATAACGCTTCCCTGTTCACTAATTGTTTCACTGCCTACACCATTATTTGCAGTCCGCTCCATTTCCCTATGCACAATTACCAAATTACTACTTTGAACGTTAGTGAATTCATTACATGGTGACGCTAACACACTGCTTTCGTCTTCACTGTCATTTCTCAGTTTAGTTTGGAGCCTAGTGTTACGTTTTTCACACGCCATTATTGTCACGATTTTTCACACGACAACACAGAAAAACACAATTTGAAGAACAAAAATAAGAGAACACATTAACATAGCACTGAAAATAATATCTAGTTAATTGCAAGCGCAGCTGCGAAATACTTCGTGCAAAACTACATGCATGCCACAACTATTTTACTGCACAACAATGAAAGACTGCAACTACAAAGGAAATTCTCTCTATGATTACGCGCTAGCAATAAACAAAAGCTACACTAATTACACAAACTGCAAGGAAAAACTCAGAAGATTCCAGTAAAGTATCCTAGGCTAAGGGTCGACATATGAAACGTCCCCTTTGAAAAATTTTACAGGACTGTGCTTAAACTGACACACAATAGTTTTTAGCACAACGCAATCTGACTTTCAAATACCTATACGTTTCACAAATCACTTACCTCACAAAAATCTTCGTTACTCAAGCTACTGCAATACAGCGAGCACCACTACTGCCAGCTAAATAAAATATTCAAACTACTGAAGGCACTAACTACTGACAGGCATAGTTAGCAAATGAAAGATTTTAATACAGAACAGACAATGTATTTACCTTAATAGTCATAATATATAAATCAGTTCGTGACACCAATTCTTACAAATTTCAAAACTCCGCCACCTCTCTACCCCCGTCCACCACTGCTGGCGGCTCACCTCCAACTGCGCAACGCTACGCGCTGTTAGCATCCAGCTGCCGCTGCCCGACACTACAATGGCAGACAACAATGCAAACCAGCCACAGACTGCACACAGCACAGCCAGTGATTTTCTTACAGAGTGCTACGTGGCGTTACCAATAAGAAAACGTAAACAGCCTACTTACACTACTAACAGCCTTGGGAGAGACAACCCTGACAAAACTCTACCATCTGGTGAGGAAGATGTATGAGACAGGTGAAATACCCCCAGACTTCAATAAGACTGTAAGAATTCCAATCCCAAAGAAAGCAAGTGTTGACAGATTGAAAATCGCCGAACTATCAGTTTACTAAGTCACAGCTGCAAAATACTAATACGAATTCTTTACAGACGAATGGAAAAACTGGTAGAAGCCGGCCTCGTGGAAGTTCAGTTTGGATTCTGTAGGAATGTTGGAACACGTGAGGCGATACTGATCCTAGGGCTTATCTTAGAAGAAAGATTTAGGAAAGGCAAACCTATGTTTCTAGCTTTTGTAGACTTAGAGATAGCTTTTGATAATGTTGATTGGAATACTCTCTTCCAAATTCTGAAGGTGATGGGAATAAAATACAGGGAGTGAAGGGCTAAATACAACTTGTACAGAAACCAGATGGCAGTTATAAGAGTCAAGGGGCACGAAAGGGAAGCAGTGGTTGGGAATGGAGTGAGCCTACCCTCGATGTTATTCATCCAGTATATTGAGCAAGCATTAAAGGAAACAAAAGAGAAATTCAGAGTAGGAATTAAAATCCATGGAGAAGAAATAAAAACTTTGAGGTTCTCCGATGACATTGTAATTCTGTCGGAGACAGCAAAGGACCTGGAAGAGCAGTTGAACGGAATGGACAGTGTCTTGAAAGGAGGATAAGATGAACATCAACAAAAGCAAAATGAGGATAATGGAATGTAGCTGAATTAAGTCGGGTGATGCTGAGGGAATTACATTAGGAAATGAGACGGTTAAAGTAGTAAAGGATTTATTGCTATTTGGGGAGCAAAGTAACTGATGATGGTCGAAGTAGGGAGGATATAAAATGTAGTCTGGCAATGTCAAGGAAAGTGTTTCTGAAGAAGACAAATTTGTTAACATCGAGTATAGATTTAAGTGTCAGGAAGTCATTTCTGAAACTATTTGTATGGTGTGTAGCCATATATGGAAGTGAAACATGGATGATATATAGTTTGGGCAAGAAGAGAGTAGAAGCTGTCAAAATGTGGTGCTACAGAAGAATGCTGAAGATTAGATGGGTAGATTACATAACTAATGAGGAGGTATTGAATAGAACTGGGGAGAAGAGAAATTTGTGGCATAACTTGACAAGAAGAAGGCATTGGTTGGTAGGACATGTTCTGAGGCATCAAGGGATCACCATTTTAGCATTGGAAGGCAGCATGGAGCGTAAAAATAGTAGAGGGAGACTAAGAGATGAATACACTAAGCAGATTCAGAAAGATGTAGGCTGCAGTAGGTACTGGGAGATGATGAAGCTTGCACAGGTAGAGTAGCATGGAGAGCTGCATCAAAGAGCACTCTCTGGACTGAAGACAACAACAACATCTACTCAGTTGGTTGCTGGGAAAGGTAATGTTTGATAGCAGCAATGCCATCAACAGTGACAAGCTGGGCATTGGGTGGTAAAGGAACAGAAACCTTGGAGGAGGGGAGAGGGTAGTCAGAGAAAATGCTTGGTGTCTTTTATGTAGGAGGTTGTGTTACAGGTACATAGGCTGGAGGTGTTGGTTCGTGAAGGCAGAGATTCTCTCTGAGGGGGCACAGTGATGGGCCACATAGAAGATTGGAATGTGGGGATTTATGGGGTTGATGACCTAAGGACTGGAGTCATGCTAGTTTTTTGAAATGGGGTTGCTGTGGAAAGGCATTTAAGTAGATGTAACTGACAGCTGGTAGATGTATCTTACAGCTGGCAGAGTCCCTCCAACAGATAATCCTTCTGATCCTAACTGGCCACAGTGGTGGAACCTTTGTCAACAGGTAGGAATACAAGTTTGGGATCAGGTTTGAGGTGCTGATTTGCTGTTCTTTCTTCAGATGTCAAGTTGGTTTCCATATTGAGGTTTTTGAGGAATGACAATGAGGCAAAGTTCAAAGGAAATTCTGGAAAGTTAACAGGGGTTGATTTGGGACAGTGGGAGTGAATTGTGGTTGGGGGAGTGAACAGAGTCATCCAAGTTTAAGTATTGTTCTTGGATTTAGTCCGATTGATAAGGTTGGAGCTGGAGAAAGTGTTTGCACTGTAGGGACCGAGAGAAGGGGAGGAGAGGTCTTTAAGAGGCCCAGTATCACTGAATTTGGGTGTGAGGCTGTAGGTAATGCCTAAGTGTTTTTACTTCTGTGGGACTGAAGCTTTTGGAGGAAAACTTCATGACAGTGTTTCAGGTCCGTTTAGGTTCTAGAATCTGTACAGTGATGGGATGGAGTTTTTGAGGGTGTTATAGATCTGCAAGGCAGGGTTTGTTGGTTACATTCAGGGGAGTTTTGATGGAGGCTTGCGTAGTGATTAGCGATAGTGCTAGGGTGAGGTGAGGGGATTAGACAATTTCATTCTTACATGGAAGCATGAATGTGTTCCAGTTCCTGGAGGGCAAGGTTTTCCATCTACAGATGGAATGCAGGAATTTGGGATTACAGAGCAAGAGAATTGTATACATGAAGAGAAGGCAGTACAAAGATATTGACTGATTTATATGGTTTTGCATGAATAATGGGTGGAGATATTTGAAGAGAGAAAGCAGCAGAAGTAATTGGATTATCTTATGTCTGTAAGGTGCATGCTTGGAAGGAAAGGGGTGGGGGTTGTTAGGTATGTGATGCACCAAAGTACATGTGTTACAGGAAGGTACAGGGAAACATACAAAAATATGTGAGGTTGAATGGAGGTAGTGGAATCAATTAAAAGTCCAGGAATGATTGTATTGGCCAGAGGTATATGGGACATGAGGCACAGCACCTACAAGCCGTGCAGACTCCTAGTTGTGTGTTGTGCAGGGAGAACATCATCAGTACAGGGTGGGTCAGAAGTCAGAGCTTTACAGAGTGGTTTTCTCCACCCGATAAGGAATTTAGCCTGAAAGCTGAAAATTTCTAGCATTCTTTTTCATTGTGCTTGTGTATGACTCAACACCACCTCTTTGTGGTGAGTAGCAATATGTCTTTTCCCTATTGTTGTTATTCATTACTAATGTTCTGATGTGACAACTTCAGGCTTCTTTCTACCAATATATTGTTACTATTATTCTAATTATTTCCTTTTTCTTTTTCAGGCACGGAACATACTTGGATTAAATAAAGCTTTTCGGTGATGTAAAAATAAGTAGTGCTAATTTATCTTTGCCATGCAAAGTTACATTGTTAGCAAGTGCATTTCATCCTCTATGCTGAAAACAAAGTTGTGTTAATAAAATACTTAGGGTATGGAACTAAATTGTTTTAGTTTTTGACCATTCTTGCCTGTATGTCTATCCTATATAAATTTATTGGTCTCCTCTAGTACAGTTATGATTCATTTAGGGAGTATCGAAGAATGACAGGCCCCAAATTTTGTATCTGCATAAATATTGATTATCCCACCCCAGTGAAAAATTATTAAATTAGTAAAATATTTTATCTTCATTGTCAACTGTAAAGCATAAGTTCATGCAATCTTAACATAGGTAAGTGGTAAGTACTTGCCAGTGCACGTGTTTAACATACTACTCTCTCCGACATTTCTTCCTTCACCTTTTGTCTCCACTTGTCCTCACAACAGATAATTGTGAATCTGGGCCTTGGTGACTAGGCCCTCCTTCCTAGTTTTCCAAATCCTTCCCTCGTTTCTTCTCTGAGAAAGAAACTAATAGTTCCAAAAGCTAGAAACAGTTTTATCTTCTCTTAAATGTGTGAATTGGCAGTAATGGAATTTCACTACTTAATGGTAAGTACTGGTCAGCTTTTATCTCCACTGTTATTTGGTTAATTTCAGTTGGATTCTCCTTTTGATACAGAAGAGCAACTGAACAATATTTTGGGACAAGGAGGCAAAGTCTATGCCAATATTTTTTTGCATCTCGTATTGTGACTGTGTAGGTTATAATTCAGCTGAAACTGATAAACAGCAAAGAAGTAAATCTATTGGAAAGTGAACACAAGAATACTGAGATCCTTAAAAAACTTCAGCAGTTATCTATTTTACACAATATTCTTTCTGTTCGCTTCTGCTCAATAAAGATTTTATTTGCTTTAGATGCAATGACCCAGAATCCAACTCAATAAGACAAAAAGGAGTAAAAATATGGAAATGAACCAATACTGTTGCCTTTACATCAATGCAGGGCAAAGCACACTGAACTGCTCGCTCTCTCTCTCTCTCTCTCTCTCTCTCTCTCTCTCTCTCTCTCGATTGGTTTGTCTATGTTTGTACTGCATTTTAATTCATTATTCACTTGGACTTCAAATAATTTCACGCATTGTGCTTCATCTAGTATTTGACCATTTATACAGGCATGATACTGACACGTCATTTTTGCTCGTTTAAAACTGCATAATATGAGCCTTTTACTCAGTGAGTGAATTAAGATGATAAATTAACCAGTCAAACATATCAGCAACTGATATGCTGCTTCAAAAGTTCCCTGATCAGCTTAGAATTTCAAAAGTCATACCTATATACAAAAAGGAGAAAAGCAGCTCGCCAAGAACAATCATCAGGGAATGATAACAGTGAGAATTTGTGCCAGACTAGGACTCAGACCCAGATTTCCCACTGTATGTGAGCAGCCACTTTAACAGCTATGGTTATCACCGAGCGAGGTGGTGGAATGCTGTGCACATAAGATTCACTCTTCAGGATGATGGTCCAAACCAATGTCCGGCTATCCTGATTTAAGTTTTCCATGGTTTCCTTAAATCACTTCAGGCAAATGCCAGTATGGTTCCTTTGAAAGAGCTTTAATCCGATCTTGTGCTCCATCTCTAATGACGTCATTGTTGGTGGGATGATAAATACTAATCTCCTGCTTTGTCTCAGATATCCGCGACTCACGGCCAGACCCAGACTGCCGTATGCCATCACAAGCTGTACTCGTACAAACATAATGTAACTCCCTTACAGGGGAGGATGTTTTAATTGAAAGTTGCTGCTGGGTATCAACAGATAAATTACAATATTGCTGTGCATGCATGCATGCATACCTGCATGTGCACTGACTCGGTCGAGACAAGATGGCCATACGCAGTACAGACAGGGCATTGGATGACACATTGTGACCACAGTGTGACTGCCATCTTGTCTGCTTAGATGTAATGGACAGAACAGCTTTGTCCACAGTGTTAGCACAACATTGGAGCACTGCAGCAGGTGTGGACATCTCTGCCTCTATGGATCAATGCCATCTTCTTCAAATTGAACTAGTGACAACATGTCATTGTGTTGGCTTCCACTGACAAGAAACCGCCAACGTTGCAGACTGCAACAGGCACTTGAATGCCAATACTGGCATGCTGAGTGGCAAAATTCAGTGTCTTTGAATGAGTTCTGCTTCAAATTGTCCTACAGTGATGGCTGTATACACATTCGACACCACCATGGTGAACACTATCAGGCAGACTGTATTGTTAAGTAGCATAGTGGACAAATGGCCAGTGTGATGGTTTGGGACACAATCGTTCATAACACGTGATCTTGCCTTCTATGTCTTGAGAGCAATCTGAACAGCTAACCTTACATCAGGGAGGTTTTACAGCCCGAGGCACTGCACCTCCCGAATGCCGTTCCACATGACATATTTCAGTAGGTCAACGCTCAGCACATGTGGCGAAGATTGTACAAGCTTTCTTCAAAGAATGATGGGACTGCCCATTCACCTGACAATTAACCCATCAAACACTGAACATGTCTGGAATATAGTCGGTCGGCAACTTGTTCGTTCAGTTCCTCCTGCAGCCACAGTTGATGTTTTGTGGATGTGCCTATAAATCCTATGGCAGAGTATTTCCCAGCAGCATATTCAAGCACGCAATGACATCTAGTGGATTCGATTGTAGGACATGGTGGCGCTGCTCTGTACCGAATTTCCACAGTCGCAGTGCATGGGTAAATCTGTAAATCTAATCATTTGTGTAGTGTTACATCCCTAATTGGTGGAATTGATTTCATTGTGATCACATCTCTCAGTCTTGGTGTAGTGTATGTTTTATAACTATATTTATTTGATAATTTTAAAAACTTACGTACACTTTACAACTGAACATAGTTAAAAAAAAGAAAGTATCTTGTACAAATGACCTAAGTTAATAAAACTTTTATCAAAACGGTGTTACATTCTAAGCACAGTTGAGGGTACTGGAACAGCCAAGAACAATCATCATACCAAGAGGGCTCGAGATCTTGTTATGATGTTGATAGATGCTTCATCCAATGACTCATCATGCTTTTGTTCACTGCCAGGTCAAGATAGGCATTCCGCAAGCATGTGTGATAGTTTGGTTTTCTGCCAGAAGAAACTCAATGATCACCCTCTCCCAGGAACGCGCCTCCGTTACAGATGCCAACTTGAAGTTACATATAGTGCCACTGGAACTTTGTGAAACTATAGCAGATGCAGATCAAATATTTCATGCTGTCCCACAGCAAATTAAGCATATTTCCAACTGAAACTGGCCAATAAAAAATTACTTATTGAATGCCCTTCATATATGGACCACATACTCAAAGGTTTCATGTATAGTAAATTCAAGATTGAAGTACTATGAATCGTATAAACATAAATGTTTTTAAAGTAATTTAAGAAGTAGATAATAGTTTAAATGTTTACATATTGGATTAGTATCTATCCTGTTTTTACAATATTTTCCAGTAGGTTACGTGTTACAGATTTACTAATTTTAGCCAGAAACTGCATTAGTAACTGAATTGAGTTTGAAATGAAATGATTAAATAAACCAAATTGAAATATGTATATTTTGTCTTTTGATCTCTATTTTTGGGTAATTTAGTATACAAAATGAGATGATAAACTTTGCTGTATACATGTCATTAAATTACTTTAAATGGTCTTATACAATGTTTAATATGTATGAAAGTAAGAAACATAAATACAGAACACAATAGGTGGAGTACTTCCGTAGTCGGAGATACTGCACACATTAATGTATGTGATTAGAGACAGGAGTACCGTTTATTAAAATTGAGAAATGTGTCACGTATTAACGTATGAATCCAGTATTGAATAATGCATTAACTGGTTTCCCTAACCTAGCAACTACAACTAAAATTACATGTAGTTTGCCTATCTTCAGTTTTATAGATGGATGTTGGTATAGCATCTTTAAATCTGTTACAAAACATGCTGAGCCATTGATTGATCGTAAAGATATCTCAAGTACGATCCTATCAAGACAGCTCAAGATTTTAATATTCTACTATACTCACTATCATAGCTGGCATAATTATTACATTTTAGTGACATAATGATTTTTGTAATCTTTCTGGGGTGTTTTATTATTGAACTAATGTCTGTTGATAGATCATGCAGTGTCTGCACAAGTAAATCTAAGCATCTCTATTTGGTTTTTCATTAGTAGGTACAACATTGGATGCAGTGGATAGCACGAAGGGCATTGATGCCGACGAGAGAATAAAACCAAGAGGGATCACTGAAGAAGTAAGGGAGACATGCGGAGCCATGATGTTACTGTTGAGAATAGAGGCCAATGTGTGCGGGGCACAAGTTCCACATAGCAGGGGATAAGCTAGATATCCTGTATGAGGGAATTTTAGACAGAGACTTCTATGAGAAGCAAAAATTAATCATAGATTATACAACGAAAACATTATGGGTCAAGAGCTGACAATTACGGCTACATATGGAACAGGAGCAGAATTGTCGAATCTTGTGGACTGGCAGAGAGCTGTGCAGAAAGGAACGTTGTCCCATGGACAGGAATTTAGGTAGCCAAGAGGAATGGATAGCAAGAATGAGGGCATCAGTAGGGATGCAGGTAGAGCTGGAGAGAGAAACCAAAAGGCATCAGGAGCAAAGAGACACTACAACTAAGGGAAACATAGGAAAAAGTCAAGCAGCAGATGGGACAGAAAGAGTGCTCAAGTGACGTTATACGAGTAGGCTCATGAGAGGAGAAGATTTTACGGTCTATGGTTCAGCCTACAGACCTGACTGAAGGAATAATGGAAAAGCAGCAGTTGCAGACGGGTGTGTGTCTGTCTGCAGCATTAGAGAGGCGCGTGTCTCACGAGTATTCTGAGTACTACAGAAGAAGACCCCAGTACTACAAAACAGTTAGTTTCCCCTGGATTGTCCCACCAAGGACTTCAGTTGGATAGCAAAGCCATTACATAAACTGCTGAAGAAAGGAGCAAACTATGTGTGGTCAATACAGCAAGAAGCAGCTTTCTAGGAATTTAAAAGAGAAAATAGTAAGCCCACCAATCTTAAAGTATCCTGATTTCACAAAGCAATTCATAACCACCACAGACACAAGCAAGAAAATGATTGAGGTGCTTCTGAATCAAGAACAACTAGGACAGGATTTACCAGTTACCTTCGCATCCAGAACACTGAACCGCACCAAGAGATAATATAGTATGACAGAGTGAGAACTTGTAGCCTAGTATGGGTAGTAAAGCACTACCGGCCTTATGTGTATGGAAGAAAATTTATCGTGTGCACTACCACTGGAATGGTGGGCGCATGTAAGTGATCCTTCATCAATATTACAACTTTGAGACTGTACACAAAAACAGATAAGAAAACTCTGAAGCAGTTGTTTTGCCACGCATACTGTGAGATCCTGCTGCAGTCATTCGGAGCATGGAAGAGGCTGATGAGGAAGATCATGATGACCACCAATCAGTGATCAGGGAAGAAGAGAAATGAGCTACTCTGAAGCAGTTTCACGATTCAACTGTAGGGGACACCAAGGGATCAGCTGCACATAGACTGCATTAAACAGTACATAGCATGGAGAGATAAGAAGAGAGACACAGAAGAATACATTTGAAGTTGCAAGAATTGTTAGAAGAACAAAGTTACACAAAATAAGGTGAAGAAGGCCTGAAGTGTTTACTGGGTTGATTGAACTATTTAGCCAAGTATTCGCTCATTGTGATATCATGGTCAGACTGCTTCAAATAACAGAGAAAGGCAATAGATACATATTAACGCTCCAGGATGTCGTCACGAAGGTTGTTGTAGCAGTACCTATAGCACAACAGGACACTGATACAATAACACAAGTCGAGAAAATAATCTGCAATTATGGAATACCATCTAGAACTACTGAGTGACCAAGAGACAAATTTCCTGAGTGACATTCTCAAAAGACAATGTTTACTGAGGATTAAAAAGATTCAGTCTCATGCATACCACCCACAGACAAGTAAAGCACTCAAAAGAACACATAGAACATTAAAAGAATATCTACGTCATTAGGTGGGAATGGAGCAGGAAAATTGGGACAAATGGATGCATCTTGCCACCTTTGTATATAATACCACACCAAATTCCTCGCCCCATTATAGTTGTTTTTTCATTAAGATTGTAAGGAGAGAACAAGGAATACTGTATTGCATGCAAAATCTCAAGGAATTTAAGGGTGGAGTCAAAGTATTATTACATGATGAAAGTGTGAGAAGAGGGAGGTTAAAGAAGTTGATACACCCACAGAGACGGCCCTTCCATGTTATAAGGTAGTGTGGACCAAATGTAGTGCTCCAGCTAATGAATAAGAAATTCTTAACTGCACATTCAGACTGACCAAAAGAGTTCTTCTAACTTTAGATGTGTGAGGTTGGAAGAAATAGAGTACGGTGTTCTGAAATAGGAGGAGAGAATTGGTAAAAACTATAAAAGCTGATGAAGAAAGGTCTTGCATACTGAGGGTGTAGGTAAGGAAGATATTGTGATTGGTTCTCAAGAGACAAGCCGACCATCGATCACTTTGCCTCTATTAGCCTAACTGTGGTAGCAGTAGCAAATGGGAGGAGGAGACAGAGAAGGAAACTTGAAGTTGGATTGATATTCTTCACGGGTTTGCAGCCGGATCATTTCGTCCTCCAGACACAATATTTCGGCGGACCAGCTGGCCGCCATCCTCAGGTGAGTTAATGCTGGTGCACTGCCTCGCCGGAACTGAGTTCCAGCCACAACGACGGAAACCTTTATACACCACAAACCGTTCACCGCGCGTGCGCGAGAAGATAGCGCCTCCTGGCGGTAAGAAGACACGCAGCGCGCCGGTGGAAAAAGACGGCGGAAACGATAAATCGCATCAGGAAGGATCCAAAGATCGAAAAGAAGAACGTTTTTCTTTAATGTCCGACAACATCGGATTCCATATTTTGCTTAGAGGAAAACCTCTATCCCTGTTAATAATATTGCTTGCTAATCTGATTTCAATAGATTCTTTAAGAATACATTCCCAATAGCGAGAAGCAGGAGAGATCAATTGTGTCCTGTCGTACATCATTCTGTGTCCCTCGTTAAGGCAATGTTCCGCCACTGCAGATTTCTCGGGTTGGATTGTAAACATCAAGAGAGTAAAGATAATTCCTTTTACTTTACGTATGGTCCCAACATCAATGCTGCATGGAGCCATTTTAGTAAGTGGGTGGACAACGGCGACGTCAGTCCATTTATGTCAGAAGCTTACCAGATCCAGGAGTTCTGCACATCTCCAGGAGCGTAATAAGATGCAGAAGGGAAGGTACAGATCACCAGCATCACAACAAAGATTGTGACCCATTTAAATTAAAGGAGGCTGGAGGAAGAAGCCAACAGTACAATACGAATGGCACAAGCTGCCACAGTGTATTGGGACAAATGGATCCATATAGAAGTGCTAGGTGCTATGGAAGGACACTCTACACAAAATGTTGTAGAATGCCAGTAAAACAGACTATGAGAATCACTGCACTGATTAAGAAGCTGGTACATCATGAACCATGACTAAGTGAGGACTCATGAACTTCATTGGCGCTGCCAGCAAACTTTTATTCAGTACCTTAAATGAGCAAGACACAGAGTACATTGAAACCAGAATAAAATAAGTATAAGATGAACAGAAACAACTACAGCACTTAAGCCAGAAGGAACTTAATAAGATCAGCAATAACGAACTTTAACAGCCAGAAGAGGATTGGCACAATTATACTATCATGTGATCCAGTATGGAGAAAATGAAGTAACAAGTATCCAAATTACAGGACGAAACAGATCAGAGAATGCAGCAGATTATCTTAGAGACAGTATTCAATTAGAAGATAACACAAATGCTCATAATAGTTCAAGAGTTACCTGGAGAGGACGAACAACTGTGAATGCACAGAAGGGGCTACTAACTCCACATATCATTAATCCCACACAGGTTATAGAATACTTCAAATAATCAAGAGTGATATCGACGACAAGGAGTTACCCCTAGACCTGAAAGAGGAGACTGGGAATGGCGTCCTCTGAATGATACAAACTGTGATGACGCATTGTTTTGTATTGAAAGTTTCCTTAGTGGAATATCAGCTCTTCAAATTATACATGGCATTACCACTTCCCATAATAGGTGGGAAGGAATGGTATGTATAGCTAGCTCCTGAAGGTGACTGTCTGCCAATAGATGATGTCAGGCAACAACAAGCAGCCATACACCAGGATCAGTTAGTCTGCAAATAAGTACGACAAGCCCAGAAGATACGCAAACATGTTTGTGATCAAAACGACAAGGAGCACAACCTCTGTGTGATAGAGCTGTGGAAATAACTGAAAGAGACTTCTGTTCACGAGTCTGGGTATTTTGACATTGGCCTCTCAATATGTGTATTCCTTATTGTCGTTTCTTGTTACCAATATTAGTTTATTTCCAACAATAAGCAATTTTCACTCGGTTAATACTCAGCAGAAATCAAACCTCCATTTGGATCAGACTTCCTTAACTCTTGTGCAAGAAGGTGTGCAGTACACTGCTGCATCCATTTTTAATAAGCTACCACTCGAATTCGAAAATCTTAGTAGTAATCCATGCGCTTTCAAATCGAAACTGAAGAGTTTCCTCATGGGTCACTCCTTCTATTCTGTCGAGGAGTTCCTTGAAAAATTAAGCTGATTCTCATTGTATTGCTGATAGCATTTATTTTTATCTGTTATTACTTTTATATTGTAAGTTCATGTACTGACACGTTCCATGACCTTGGAGATTTGCTCCTCAATTTGGTCCTACAGAACTTGACATGTACATAAATAAAATAAATAAATAAGATTCCAAATAACTGCATAAAGAAACTTGTATTGATAGCAAGCAACATTTGGCCTCCAGTAGGAGCTAATGAATGGATTTATTTAGCCCCCAGAGAGGGGCAGGACTTAAAAGGAGTAGGGCAGCATCTGCATGAATTAGAAAATAAGTTAGGATTACATAAAAGGCAAGGAAAGCGTTTCTGAAGAAGAAAAATTTGTTAACATAGAGTATAGATTTAAATGTCAGGAAGTTGTTTCTGAAAGTAAAGTGTGGGCAATAAATAGTTTAGACAAGACGAGAATAGAAGCTTTTGAAATGTGGTGCTACAGAAGAATGCTGAAGATTAGATGCGTAGATCACATAACTAATGAGAAGGTATTGAATAGAATTGTGGAGAAGAGGAGCTTGTGGCACAACTTGACTAGAAGAAGGGATCGGTTGGTAGGACATGTTCTGAGACATCGAGGGATCACCAATTTAGTATTGGAGGGCAGCGTGGAGGGTAATTAATACACTAAGCATATTCAGAAGGATGTAGGCTGCAGTAGGTACTGGGAGATGAAGAAGCTTGCACAGGATAGAGTAGCATGGAGAGTTGCATCAAACCAGTATCAGGACTGAAGACAACAACAACATAAAAGAATAGCAGAAACTGAGAGATCCAGTTTGGAAACACTCATATTCATCTGTGCACTAGCAACAACTGCCACCCTCATAGCTATGAGATTGCTTCTTAGGCATTTCAATCCCAGCAACTATCACAGGAAATGGAAAGAAGAGAAGTGTTACAACCAGGTGCATGGATATTATGATCCAGCTCATGGGAACATCTCACAAGAAGTGCACCTCCCCCTGGTGAAGTTTCCTCTACCCACAGTGCTTCATCATGTGAGACAGAATCACAGATGAAGGGCAAAGAAAAGGAGATAATCAGATATTGTACAGACCAATGCTTCAAGGATGCATATACAAAGAGAGAGAGAGAGAGAGAGAGAGAGAGAGAGTGTATGTATGTATGTATGTATGTATGTATGTGTTGAAAGGAAAGAGGAATCTATGTATTCATGTATGTAACTTGCGTTAAAAAAATGTAAAATTTGAGGACAAATCTTCTCCCCAGGGAAGTGTAATGATCAGATCATGAACGGATTGCCAACAAAATAAATAAATAAATAAATAAATAATAATGATAATAATAATAATAAGTCATCTTGGTAAAAATTTAGATGGAGACGTGAAGTGCTTAACATTTTCACCAGACCGATATCATGTGAGCATTAAGAAACCACTAATTTCAATTTGGCTGATTGCAAACTGTGGGCAAAAGAGCAACACAGTTACTTACCATCTATAAGTATACAGTATAAAGAGGCCACCAGTGGCAGAGTTCAACAGTTTGAGAGTTCCTGCCTGCAGATGAGCCTCAGACATTGTGTCAACTGACATCAGAAAATTATGTGATTGAAGGATTCTATTGAGAATCCTTTTCATGATTCGAGTCAAAGTGATAGGCCAGACAGGCTGTTTGTTCTAGTAATTGGAGTATATAGAAATGTCTGTGTTCTACACCCATTGAAAATAATGACCCAGAGTTTTGTCCTCTTCAACACGTTCATGTGAACTCGGAAAGAAGCAATAAAATCAGATCAAGATACCAACCCAGATGCTCGTATCTTTATTTCCATCTCCCTAGCATGATACCCGAGTCTTTCTGTAAGGCCTCCAACCATAGAGACCTGATAAACCGCAGCTAGACCCTTTCACCAATTTATTCCCTCACACGAAGCCATTCATGTGCCAGAGTGTCAGTGGTCCTGAAAAATCTCACATCATTTCCTATTTGACTGAGGGATTCATGTAAGTATGTTGCAACCCATTAGGGTAACAACAGATGTTATAAAAGAAATTATTCAGATAATTAAGAAGGGCAAAAATTTAATGATGATAGGAAAAGGATGAGAAAGAAAACAAATGTCTTAAAATTTTACATCTTTATTCTTCATGTTTACAGATTTGTAGCCCTCTGCCACCAGAGAGCTCCAAATTGTAGCATGTAACATGGTGGTGTATAACGTAACTATGGCGGTCTGTGAGAAACAGTGTGCCATAATCAACTTTTGAATTCAAAAAGTTCATCCACATATGGAGATCCTCTACTTCAGCATGACAATGCATGATCACTGTGACATCGGCAACAATCTGACACATTGGGTTCACTGTCACTGACCATCCTCCATACAGTGCCAACTTGGTCTCATCAGATTTTCATCTGTTTCCAAAACTTAAAGAACACTTGGGGACTTCACTTTCAAAGTGATGAAGCAGTGCAACAAAATCAAACATACTACAGTGATGGTATCAACAAACTGGTCTCTTGTTGGGAGAAATGTATTCATCACCAAGTTGACTACAGTGAGAAATAATTTTGTAGACATGAAGAATAAAGACATAGAATTGTTGTTTGGTTTATTTAAAAAGCTTTAATAAGAGTTTTCACATACAAAATTCTGAGGCATTGCTTTTCTGCACACCATTCAGTGTTAGATTTTATAATGGTAAGACATAGAGGTGAAATAAATGTTAAACTGAAAAACATTTCCAGGGGCAGATGTGAAGAGCAATCAAATATTTTGGTTTTGAAGGGCAGCTTAAAACTGAAGAAAGGTGGGAAATTAGATTGGATCAGTATAAATTGAAGAAGCCAATGTTTTTGGGAGTTTCAAAGATAGCAATAATTGATGGAAATGGGGGAAATGTATATGTTAGAACATTGGTTACTTCTGTGAGGGGAAATAAAGAAGGCAGGAGTGGATCAAACAAGTAAAAAGCGAAGACCAAGTAGATATCCTTATGTAACACATGAAGTATTCAACCTAATCAAGGAAAATATAAAATATAAAAATGTAGCAGGGAAAAGGAAATACAGTAACCCTAAAACAATGAGATTGACAGGCAGTGCAAAATGGCAAAGCAAGAATGGCTAGATATAGAACTATGCATGGCTAGAGGGAAGATAGATGACACCTGCAGGAAAATTAAAGAGCACTTTTGTGAAATAAGAAGCATGTCTATGAATATTAAGAGCTCAGACAAGAACAACAAACAGAGCATAGAAGGGAAGGCTAAAAGGTGGAAGGAATATATTGCAAGTCACCACAAGATAAGCAAATTTGAAGACGACATTAGAGAAGAGGAAGTATACGAAGACAGATGGGCAATAAGATGCTGCAAGAAAAATTTGACAGCACTGTGAAAGATTTAGGTCAATAGATATACTCTAATCTGGAGCAAACGGCACTCCCTCAGGATTATTGAGATCCTCGGAAGAGCCAGCCATGACAAAACTATTAGACCTGGCGTACAAGATGTAAGAGACAGACAAAACTCTCTACATCTACATGGATACTTGCAAATCACATATAAGTGCCTGGCAGAGGGTTCATCGAACCACCTTCACAACTTTCTGTTATTCCAATCTCGTATAGCGCGCAGAAAGAATGGACACCTATATCTTTCTATATGAGCTCTGATTTTCTTATTTTATTGTGGTGATCATTCCTCCCTATGTAGGTCGGTGTCAACAAAATATTTTCACATTCGGAGGAGAAAGTTGGTGACTGGAGTTTTGTGATAAGATTCCGTCGCAATGAAAAATGCCTTTCTTTTAATGATTTCCAGCCCAAACCCTGTATGATTTCTGTGACACTCTCTCCCATATTTTGCGATAATACAGACTTCAAGAAGAATGTAATAAGCCTAATTCCTACTCTGCGGAAAACAGATGCAGACCAGAATGAGTAGTACCATACCATTAGTTTAGTATGCTATGACTGTAAAAAGCTGATACAAATTATATAAATAAGAATGGGAAAACTAGTAGATGCTGACCTCGGAGGGGGTTAGCTTGAATTCTGTAGTAACATTAGAACACACTCGGCAATACTAACTTGACAACTTTCCTTGCCCCAGGTAACCTGAATAAAGAAAAACTTCCATTTACAGGATTTGTAGATGTTGATAATACTTTTGGGAATGTTGACTGGAACAAACTTTTTGAAACTCTGAAGGTAACAGAGAGTAAAAAATTATCTACAACTTTGGAAACCAAACTGTCATTATGAGTCCACAGGCATGACAGAGAAAGTAGTTGAGAATGGAATAAGACCGAATTAAAGTGACTCACTGATGTTACATAATATATTGACAGAGAAACCAGCAAAAGAAAAAAGGAGAAATTTGGAAAGGGAATTAAAGGTCAGGAAGAAGAAATAAAAACTTTTGAGCTTTAACAATAGCACTGTAATTCTGTGAGATACACCTAGATAAGAACTTAGAAGAGCAGCTGAACGGAATGGATAGTGTTTTCAAAGGAGGTTTTAACTTCAACATCAACAACAATAAAACAAGGGTAATTGATTGGATTCAGATGAAATCAGGTGACGCTAATAAAGAGTAAGATTAGGAAATAAGACTCTAAAAGTAGTAGATGACTTTGGAAATCTGGGCAGCAAAATAACTGACAATGGCTCAAGCAGAGAGGATATAAAATGCAGACTGGCATTAGCAAGAAAAGTTTTTCTGAGAAAGTGAAATTTGTTAGCACTGAATATACAAATTAAATGTTAGAAATTCTGTCTAAACGTATTAATGGTATATAAACCTTGTACAGAAGTAAAAATGTGTACAATAAACAGCACAGACAAGAGGAAAATGAAGCTTCTGAAATGTGGTGAAGTACAAGAATAAAGACTGTTACACGGATAAATCATATACCAAGGTACTGTATCGAACTGGGTAAAAAAGATATTTGTGTCACAGCTGAACTCAAGAAAGGATCAATTGATAGGATACTTCCTGAAGCTTCAAGGAACCCAATGCTTGAGAACAGTGTGTAGGTTCAGATGGATGAAGCCTGCAGTAGCTGTGTAGCTATGAAGAGGCATGTGCAAGATTCGAGCAGCAGGAGGAGCTACATTAAATCAGTCTTTGGACTAACGACTTAGGCCATTGTTTCTGTACACCATAAAATTGTATATGCAAAATTAAAATTTTGTGACATCCCTGAAATGGAGTCTTTCTTCCACAACACTCACACTGTACCACAAAATTACACTCAAACTGGGGAAACACAAGTCACTCGCATATCAATATTGGATACCGCCTTGCATAAATTATTATAAATTTACTTTAAATTTTTGTTCAGAAACTAATGTTTGCCAATGACAGGAGCACACTTAATTGTCAGAAATAAGCCAGACATGGCTGAACAGACCTACAGGTTCATAAAAATTAATATGACACAATTTTAAACAAATAAAGTCATCCACTGGTGCCATAAATGTGCATTAATGGTCATACACTAAACGAAACACTATTATATTGGTTCGGCTGGATAACAAGCAAAAATGGTGCCAAAATACTGACAAACTAATTGAGGAACTAAATTTAGCAGTTTTGTAGCTACAAGTAGACAGACCTCTTCGTGTTCACCTGAAATTCCTTGTTGTCTCACATAATTATATTGTGCCACAATTCGGCTTCAGTAAATAAAACACTCTTTTAGCTACAGAAAGCAGTAAGAATACTGTGTGAAAAAGGAAACTAAAAATCTTGCTAAAAGATCTTTTGAGCTCTCACACTAATTTATTCCTTAATAATATATGCTGCTAGTAATGAGATTATTTTGGTTTAATTGCACTTTATACAACCACAACTCTGACACTTCCATGTATACTTTACCTATTTCACTCTTTTGTTAATGTACAACTTGATTCATTTCACATTGCTGGAAGTTCTACTTCATAATGGGACCACTGGGCAGTGACAACTCTACTGATGAATCCATAAGTCATCAAGACACAATCTAGACTAGGGCTGCCAACTGTGTGCATTAGAAAACACAGTTGTGATTACTTAAATAACACAAAATAAAGGTTTGCCAAAAATACATAAACAAACATCCATTATCCATGTGGATAATTTTCAGTCTTTCTTGAGTTCGCATCTCATTCCAGGTTTTCTGACTGACAAAGAACGTATACAGCAAATCACCACTTCATAATACACAAATGTATATAGTACTGTTAACAGCAGTGTTATTGAACAGAATTTATCTTCTATACATGTTAAATGCTTTACATACACGTGTGAATTCATTCGTATCTACTACATGCTAATAAGCCCACAGTTTTATGCTGGTAAGTCAAACAGGGAGTACCGGTTTATATTATGTGGCACAGGCCAACTTGTTTAGTAGTAAGTATATTATTTCTACTGGACCAATTTTACATCTTATTGCATATATAAGTTATTATTTATAAACCATCCGTCCCTGTAGTTACAATATTTTATTTACTGAGAATAAATGCTAAGCTATAAAAATTTGTGTGTGCCAACATACTCCAAATGCTCTTGAGCAGTAGCTGGTTAGAGGATCCACACCCCATCTCAAATGTTGGTATTTAGCAGCAACAGCACTCGTGCAGTAAATAAAAGATGGAAAACAGGAGGAATTATACAAAGCACTTAGGGGATGAAATACTGGAGCTGTAAAATAAATTACTGAGAAGGAAACAGTGAAATTTAGCTTCAATGTTTGAAAGACAAATCACCCAACTATTTTAAGTTTCACATTGAGAATGGGAATATAAAGTGACCCTCAATGAAAAACCTTGTGACAAATAAAGTCCACTTATAAATTCCACAAAAAAGGAAATTAAAAGAAATCTAATATAAAAGAGCCTTCAAAAAGCTGACCTGAAAAACTCCCAAGTACATACCTATGGCAATGTTGTAACCCATTCTGCTTTTACGAGGACAATATTAACCATGAAACTGATTCACAAGGAAACAAAGCTAATGAAAATAGACAAAACGGTGCAGCTGTCTTTGACAAACAAACTGGGGGCTACATCACGCAAGAAGAATTAATTTCCATAGCTACCAATATAGGCGAATTGTTACCACGGAGATATTTCCTTAGGAATTTCATCTCCCAGAAGTTCCTGTCACTACTGTCAGTTGTGAAGGAAACATTAATTTCTGATATCATATAAATTAAAAATTACATATCGCGCGATTCTCACAAAAGTATACAGCAAATAATTGAAGGATCATCAACCGACACATTTAAAAAGGGAACATTCAACAGTACTGAAAGACAATAACATCCAGTAAAGCCACTGTGAACAAATATCAGGATGCCAGTAAATCACAGATGTAGATTGCCTATTTGGAAATACCAGTGCAGAAATTTCCAGTTTCACACAGCTAAATATTGCTTCAATGTACATAACAAAAATAATAATGTGATGTGCGAACACTTATGTCTCATTCTAGGGTGTAATATCTACAATCAGTGGCATGTAAATGTAAGTAAGAGCCTCCAAATGCAAATGAAAAAGCAGAGCAGATCATATAATATATGTACAATGGCTGGAGATGAAATATACAAGACTGTTAAAATCACCAGCAGATATTAGGAAAACAACATTCATAGTAGTAGATAATGAAGTTAATCTGTAGGTACACCAGATGCTATAAACCAAGCACAGATCCAAAAGGGTTGGGTGAGGTGAGGAGGAGAGGGGAGCAATGGAGAGAGAGAGAGAGAGAGAGAGAGAGAGAGAGAGAGAGAGAGAGAGAGAGAGAGAGAGAGAGAGAGCACACCTGTGGGGCCTTGAGACAGAGCAAAAAATACAATGTGACATTTTCATTTCTTATTTCCAGTTGGACCTTCCGATCCAACATGTGCTTGCTGTAGCTTCTTTCTCTATACAATACAAATATCATTTATAGGCTGTTATTGGCACTAATGATCAGAAGCAGCCACCCTAGGGCTCTGGTAAACAGTCTGTAATTAAGAAGAATGATTAACCCATGTCGACTGGCATCAATTGAGGAAAGTAAAGATAACATTCAGCGCCTGTAGCATTTTTTGAACATCTCGGTGCAGGTCACTGAACGCATCGGGACAGCACTTGTGCCCCATGTAGGTTTCTGTTTAGTGACAGCGAAACATCACTGCACTGATTAAACTGTAAAAGCTGTACAATTTGCTGTTGTGAATTAGACAGTTTTCACTGCTACAATAAATTTGTCTTGAACACACATTCCCAGGCTTCAAAGATTTTTCAATTCATGGAAACATAACTTATCTTTGGCCCCCAGGTTCTCATTACTGTTACTTGGCACAAACACAAGTATTGTGTCAAAATTTGGATTTGGTAACTAATTTTATTGAGAGTACACAAAAATGTAAGTCGCAAATATGTCAAAATTTGATGAATGATGATTTATGCAATGCTCAGATTTTGAATTCTGCAATGTAGCAAAAATACAATGGTCATTTAAGTGAGATAAGAAAAAACCAAGATGGCAAGGTAAGTAGAAAAGCCACAAAAATATGCAGGCAGAGCACGGATGTATATAGCTGGAGATCAGGATCAGTGGAGAAAGTATGGAATGGGTCTTCATCCAGCAGTGGGTTGAAAATGTCTGACCTGTCTTAGGAACACGGTATTTCCATTGCAAAACTTTTTGTCCCCCTTGAGCAAAGAGCACCCATTGAATAGTTTGAGCAAGACCTGCAAGTATGGAGTACTTTTAATATTTTGGAAGACAAAAAGGTGACTTGCTATTAGTCATAAAGTCCCAGTTCCGACCCAGATAAAAACGTGTAATACGAAGCTTTAAATCATTTTCTTAATATAAAGGCACCCGACAACACTTTATTTTAACCACTGTCTGAGAGCTGGAGGAGGAGGAGGAGGAGGGGGGGGGGTGCCTTGCCCCCGCATACGGGCATCCTTGCTTCCCAGAAGACAGCAACAGCCAACAAGACTGAATATACCGTAGTCCCAGTGCCGATGATCATAATCAAAAACAAATTCTTGTTCAGCATTTTAAACTTCTGAATTTGTAAGCACTGTCACCTCTTCAGATATTTCTGATTGAGGTAGATAGAAGGGATAAAAGTACGTCAAACTCAATATTAGTCACAGTGTGATATCATAAAATGCATACAGAGTTATGAAAATTCCATTTATCATCACCTGAAATGCATGATACTATACATAAATATCATTGGAAGGACTTCTGCATTTAAAGCCTTTAAAACAAAATTTTTAAAGTTATAATTGATGTCCATGAGAGCTCATTACAGTGTATACCCTGCACGGTGCCTCCTCCAGTACCTGTTTCCCATGGATCCACAGAGATAACAGCACAGAAAATAATGTTTCATGGGCATTCTTGAGCTGCTCAAGCAAACAAAAATCCCATTCCCATGTGCAAGCAAGAATTCATTTAACAGTGTTATACATTTCAACTGCTATTAAAGAACCATACATAAGCACCAGCAGCAAAATGGTAATTTTAGTTTTGTGGTACTAAATAAAAACAAATAAGAATGAGAACAAGTTCTTAAATTAAATTCACCAGTGAAATTTCTTTTATTTCTGAAAATCACAGGTATGTTAGACTGTAGGACATGGTGTGTCAACAAGGGAATAGATACTAATCATAAATAATTTTCTTCTCACATCTACAAACAACAGAGGGATAGTTGAGATTAAAGCTATCAATGCAGTTGTACATTCATATACAACTAGTTAGCACTCAGCATACAGTAAGGGATTTTTCCCAGAGATAGAAAGGCACATCAACAGCTTACATAACTGTCCAGAATATTCACTAAATATTGTTTCCTGGGACATTAACACAAGTCTTCACAGTTCACTGAACTGTGTTTTGTTCCAAGCTGTTCTGTCTACTTGTAAATAAAATATAAAAGCTTCATTGTTTACCATTTAGTTTGTAACTGTTCCGTCAGATTTATCATTTACTTCTGGTCTTGCACTCAGCTTGAAGTTTCCAGTTTGGTCAAACTAATCCCACACAGCATACTTAGAAAACCAAATTATCCATTACTAAACAAAGTAATAGGACCTTTCTAAACGACCACAGACATACACACAAAAAAACCATTATTTTGTCAACAATATTAACTACAAATGATGAGAAAGAAGCCAATATTTCTGATAGTCAGCATTCACTTACGGTACTGTAAGCTTTCTTATTTCTTATGTTTAATCTGAAAACATAAAAGTATCAAAAATACTTCAACAGCATACGTGATAGAATTGACTAATTCAGTCGTAACTCTAAATAGTGTAACAAACCACTCTCTACACTATATGTTCATACAATAATAGTCTTATATGGGCACAGGCACAACTGGTATTACACAATAATGCAACACAGTTCCATTACACAGAAGCAATTTGATGCATTTGTGTTTCTTCCTTTATTTTCACAAATCTGCGAACTTTCTCTCTATTAATGTTACGCATGTTCTTACACAGCTGTCAACTATACAACGTTCTGTAGCATATATAGGGAAGGATGGTACATACTAAATTTCTCAAAACACTCTTGATTAGAATATAAATATCTTTTTAAATTCTTAAACAGATAATAAAGACAGCTGACAAATATTTCACTTATTCAACTTTTCTGGTAACAGAAGTGAGATCAAAAAATTACACAATTTTCTTACTTAAATTGTAATTTCATGGACAATTCTCATCGCAAATTACATTACTTATTAAGAATATCACATAAAGTATAACATTTTGATGTGCATTTCACTAATTTAATCTACAAGTCGGTATCAAATTGGGAATAGCTATGCGTCACAATTTGGTTGCGATTTTAATTAATAATGTAGCACTTTAAATTTTGTGTGTGTGAGTAAGAAGGGGGGAGGGGTAGAGGTATGAAGGGGGAAGATGGGGATTCCACAAAATTAGGGCCATAATTTACACATAACACCAACTATGCTTGGGTGTGCACAAAAACTGGTAAATAACTGTAGCTTTAGTATGAATAAAATTAGAATCTGTTGAACCTCCACTATTCCTTCCTTTACTCAGTCACTGTACAAACTTCTAGACTAATATCTTTAATCTTCAATTGCTATCTGGCAGTCCTGGTCTTCTAAAATTATACGCACAACCTAACCGTCATAATGCAAATTCAAACCAATATTCATCCATCCTATCCTTTTTTTTGGGGGGGGGGGGGGGGGAGGAGGAGGGGAGGAGAAGAGTGAAACAGTGAAAAATACCTAATTCCATGACAGCAGGGCCTACATCTGTATTAAAGTAAGTGATGCCCAAAGTGTCACTCAATATAAACTGAATTATGGGTGATAGGTATACAAGAATCTGGAAAAGGAAAATTGCCAAATCATTCCCTGTACCATGCGAAGAACCCTATACTGTGAATCAAAGTTACAAATGTAAAACTATCAAACCCATTACAGATAATGATGAAATCATATAACGGGCTCACATTATTCTCACGTACTTCTCTCTCAAACATCCTTCAGTGTAGATGTTACTGCAACCAATGATAAAACAAATGTAAATAAAGTCATGATAGAAGGTTGGGTATTATTTGCAAATATTCATATAGTACTGCGTCTGACTGACGTTTACAAATATCTTGCTTGCAATATCGGTATGTCAGAAACATAGGAACAGAATCCCCCATTTTAAAATACATCTTTGTATACAGAAATCACTATATTTCACATGATTCTGATAGATCCTATGTAGTAAAATGTGCTTTGGAAGGAAACAGATTACCCAGTACTTACACATTTTTTATGGTTTAATCACCATAGCATAAATGTGCTTCAATTTTCCTATGACTCAAGATTTATAGTTACCAACATTTACAGACCAGTTTACACTGAAATGTTGTAGCAACAAAAAATGCACCCGTGAAAATGCAGAATACTTGGAAAATATTAAACTCATCACAGGAAAAATTAATTTGCTGTGACTTAAGCAGCGCAATGACATGGGATTTAAAGAGGCAAAATTAAGCTGTGTTGGCTGTAGATCTGCAAGGAGTCCAACTATACCACAAGCTTCCATCAACTACTAACAAATACAAATGTAATATCCATTGCATAATTTTCACGCACTGGATTCATGAATTCATTATTGTATGAAAACTCTTCCACTGCTCTGTTGCAAGGAATGAAATAAAGCTTCACCCATTTAATTTCTATTGTCCTCCAAATTTGTGCAACTTATTTTCTGAAAAAAATTACCACTGCACCAGCAGCTGCAAAATTAGCAGGACATTAAAAATTTTCAATTGCAGCAATGTTTTATACACAGGAATTTAGTCTGATTTTTGCCTTTAGTCATCGACATTAAAGTAAAATACAACATGTAATACAACAATAACTGTACAAAAGTCAGTCGTTAAACATGGGAACACAAAAAAGTTACAGGAGTGCTATCAACCACATAATAAAGTTCAACCCCAAAGAGGTGACACACAGTCAGCAGGTGTCAATAATGTCCTTCCTGCACATAACTTAACAGTCTCCTAGGCAGGGGTAGTTTCTGTATATTATCAACTCTGGTGTACTGTCTTATAACGAACCTGCATAGGTACTGAAGAGATCGTACTTGCGTGAAGCGAGATACAGGCTTCACCAAGCGAACAGGAAATGCAGGGTATCCTGGAGCACGAGGGCGAGAATAACAGAAAACAGCTGATTCTGAATATGTCATAGAATGTGCAATTAGTTCAGAGATACTTGGAAACCCTTCACGTCCAGGATTTGCGTAGAAACTAAATACTCCATGGCTGTGCTCAATTCTGGCATGAAACGTCTTGCCTGCGCTGCGGAAACTGACACTTAGCAAGTAGCGGTCTGCAGACGAATCTCTAACAAGGAACGAACCATCAGGTGCATCCAATAGCTTTTCTTCTGCCTCTTCTCGTGTAATTGGGCCCCAGTACCAGCCGTACTTTGCCAGCTCGAACAGCTCACCTGTTAGACTACGAGGGCTAGCCAAGCTCTCACTCTCGGTTTCAGTTTCGCTCTGAGTACCATTCTCGTTCTCTAATCTCAGTATAAGCTGTTGCCCAGTGTCAGTTCCCGACCCTCCAGAATGGTCATCTCCGTCGGCTGAACAATCATCGTTGTCTTGTGATGTACGTTTCTTGACTAAGGGACAAACAGAACTTCCTCCCCACTGGCTAGCTTGTTGTGTTGACGTCTGGGAGGCACTCGACTCGCACTGCTGTGGTATTCCATTATTCGTCACTACTTGTATATGATTCATTTCTCCTACAACACGCAGAGGGTCCACTTTATCCGACACACACTCATCACTAGTTGAAGAATCGTGTAAACTACGAGCATAAAGTGTAGATGGATCTATGCCTCGAACGGCTTGTTTAGGCTTACTTTTCACCGTCCTTCCAACACTAGACTTTAAGCGAAATTTTTTCTTAAAGCTTTTCAATATACTCGGCTTATCGTTTGAAGCATTATTCTTGCACTGACACCGCGCACTCTCCTTTATCAAAGACGAGTCAGTCTTTGAACATTTTAGAGCAGATATCTGTGATTCGCCATTTTCCTCTTCTTGCACTTCACAGCACCCGGGAGTTTTGTTTACATTTTGCCGGCCGCTTCGCCTAATTAAAGAATTTTTCAACTGACTTAAATTCATTTTTGCACTGAGATCAGCTAACTATCTCCCAAATATAGGACAACATTCCTCGTCTACATCAACAGTACCCATAATTCACTATGAACTGAGACATACGAACCCTGCTGTCCAGAGATGCACGGAATAAGTGTGTGACAGAAATATCGTTGTGTACATTTTGAGACTGCCTGTAGAGCAACTGTAACCGCTCAGTAGAGAGTGGGTATTCAGAAACGAATATTAGATTAAATTCTGTAATACGAAATTACCCAAGAGCCAAAACACGGTAGTTGTATTTCCAAGTAATAGTTAGTCAAAATTTTACAAATAGTACATATTTGATATAGAGAAACGCAAAGGGAATTCAAGGAAGACATAGCAGAGCTGCGTTTTGTTTTGAATATAAAATATAAACCAATGCACAGCATTGTTAGCTCTTTTGAGTCTTTTGATTTCAATGGTGCATGTTCGCAGTCTTCCGTGGTAGTCGGAAGTTAATGTGTTATAAGCCTAATTAAATATCATTCAGGTAACTGGATTAGACATTGGAGTGGTGGATAATAGATTATTATGAGATTGGGGCAGAAAATAGTTGGACCTTATCATGCTAAAATCTTTGCCGATCGTTGTCAAGATGATTCTGCTATTAAACGGAACGTGAGATATAGTCCCTGTGAAAAGACATAATTTGTGCTGAACAGACATTGAAAGAACCTGAACGTACGATTAATATCGTGTCGTGAGAATTAAGAGGCTTAGACATTGTAAAGTCAGAGACTTATTTATGATATATCAGATTTTAATGGTAAAGGACAGTATCTTGGGAAATCATATCTTTGGTGCTAGGAACGCGAAGGACTGTGGTACGGATTAACTGTTATTATACCAAAACGATACACACTAGGATCAAGTCCTTCATAGATTCCCCAGTGCCATCTCTCATTAATTTAAGAAATGTATTGTGTCAATAAAACAAAATCTTTACGAGACTTTCTCCGTGTTACCTAAATTGAAAAATCAGCTCGTACATAGACAAGTATATCTGTGAATATTCAAGGGTTATTGCGAAAAGCTGATCGACCTGTTGCAAACCGATAATAGAATTTAACGAAGAAATATTGACTTCGAAGATAACCAAATCAAATTATTTGGGGAACAAAAATTAGAAAAAATAGAATGGAACCCGACTGCTATGTTATTCCCGAGTAATAAATAGAATCACTGTCTTTGGAAATAGAAAACGAGATCAACATTGAACTGCTAGTTCAGACAATTAGATTCACAAGGTGATTCAGAGATGTTTTATGCCCGACCCACACAGCAGGGAATGGTTCTCTACTAGCTGGGACAATATATACAGAAACTTTTGAGATCAGCTCCGCTGCTGGGGGGAAACGGCGAAGCGGTATCTGTGCAGTCGTGACGACAGTGGGTGTGCGGGCATAAACTGGCACCCAACGTGGGGCTCAAACCCACAACCATGAGATTAAGTCTCTCATGCTCTACCAAATGAGCTAGCCGGGACTATATATGTATATATCTGTCTGTCTGTCCGTGTGTGTGTGTGTGTGTGTGTGTGTACAAACTTGTGAGATCAGTTCCACTGTCGAAGGGGGAAACGTTGAAGCTATATAAGTGTAGTTGTGATGACGGTGGGTGAGCGGGCATAACCTGGCACAGTCAGCGTGGGACTGGAAAATGGATATAAAGGCACATGAAAATTAGGAATATCAACGTTACTATCAACGAGGGTAACTGGAGTTACTACAATTTCCACCAATTGCTTCAACAACGACTTGACAACATGGTTGTGATTCAGTCATAACACACGCCGATCGACGCAGGTCTTAAGGGGAACCACCAACCAGCGGGGCTTCTGTTGGAGCTGTCGTCTTTGCGAGTGGTTGCTGAAGACGCGGCGCTGTCTCTCGAGTCGTCGCTAAGTGACATTCGAAGCTGTGAAGAAACTCAGGTAGGAAACAGTTCACTTCACTTCCTGTATCGCGGATTGGTCATCGGTCTCATCAGATTAGGGGAGGATGGGGAAGGAAATCGGCTGTGCCCTTTCAAAAGAACCATCCCGGTATTTGCCTGGAGTGACTTAGGGAAATCACAGAAAACCTAAATCAGGATGGCCGGACATGGGATTGAACCGTCGTCCTCATGAATGCTGTGGCGCGGATTTTGAGTTGAGTAATGGAATCATTTACATCTATGAAGCATTTCTTCAGAGTGCTTGAACGAGGCAGATTGGTGGCTCAGGAATATCATAAGCAGTTATGATGTAGTAACAGTGATTTTTCATACTTGTGTTCGGTGTAAAATAACCCATCAAAATGAGATCCAATCTTGATGTCAACACGTCAGATGTCGAATTCGACGAGCCTCATAGTGATAAGCTCTGTATAGGAAATGTGGCTAAACAAAATAACGTGGAGACTGAGGAATCTGAATTGATTAATAGAGGTTCGGTGCGTGCAAGAGAGACTAGCTCTAAGAATGAACACAGAGATACTATAGGCGTGCCTAGCGCCAATCAAACTGTGGGTGTGGACATTGTGTCGTCTGCACCAATAAGTATGAAAATGTTGTTTCAGTTTTTAGTTAACTCTAATAATGAACAAGAACGCAGGAACATTATTTCATTTCAAGGTCCACTCAAAAAAGAATTAATATTTTTATACTATCTTATTACTAAAAAGTATATTCGCCATTAATATGTAAGGTGAAAAAATAACATCTTAGTGCATATGCACAATTCTTACAGATAGAGGGCACTTTATACTTTTACCAATCAGGTTTCTCCAAATGGTGATGTAAGGTTTTAACAGATTAAAAATTACTTTAGTTATGACAGTGAACCAATAGTTCTGTACTGACAAGTTACTCTGTAATTGCAATATATGGTATGTTGGCGTTTAACACGTCACAAAATTTCTTTTTGTAAATTAAGTTAGTTCTATCAATAACTATGTCTCTCGTGTTAATGATACTTTTAACTTTATTTAACAGATCTGAAGGTGGGCAGCTAGCCAGAAACCTGTCACTGAAATTTAATAAATAGCGATCAAAGCCTTAAATGCCATATTTTTATTCAAAGAAGGATTGTGGCAATCCCACTAAGACAATCATGTCTAGTTTTGATAAAATTATCATATACTTCAAGTAAGCTGTCATTAACTGTAGAGTCAACTCAATGTGTAACCAACTCTTTTAAAACTAATGTAGCTAGTCTAGAAGATAATGTAAATGACTTTAGTAAAGAACATGATTAAATGACCACACAGATTGAACAGGTTTGTGATAAGGTTAAGAAGTTATAAGTAGTTGGTCAGGTGTATCTTGATGACTATCTGACCAAACAAGCTAGGAAATTAGAAGATGATGTATCTGAGTGCTTGAAAGCAAAATCCGTGGATGTTCAGACTCATGTTAATAGCGCGATTAATAATGTGATGCAACAATGTAGACCAGATGCACCAAAGTACGAAGAATCTGAAACGATAGCTAAGCTTAAAGAAGAATTCAATTTAATAAAGGGAAATGTTATGTCTGAACTCCCTATGTGGCAAGAAAGTGTGGATACACAATTAAATAAAAGCGATAAGAGTAGAAAATACACTTACAAATGTAACAACAGAAATTTTCCGAGAGGCAGTTCCAAGGGAATTGATAGAAAAGAGAATTATGATGAACAGGGGGAAAGTCATGGACCATTTAATTATAGGTGTGTTAATTGGGGAAAGAGCCAGAATGTACATTGGGGGGGGGGGGGGCTCCTACGAATGTGATAACGGCAAATAGTCAATATGTGCCAACACCGGTGCTCCCTACACCAGAGTCTAATACTCACAATAATAATGCTGAATGGAACGAGCAAGGTTCGAAAGTTTGGGTGGTGGTGCTCGAAGACACAGATAGCCCTCAGCCAAATAATACAGCAAACTAGAATCAGCTGCTCTGAGTCTTCCCAGTGTTGCTGGTGGGGTGTTGAGAGGCCATGACAATATTAACCTGTATGTTTTAAAGTATAATGAGGGAGCAGACATTCGAAACGAACTGTTAGACAACCCGGGAAAACTACGTAATAGTCCCATGGAAGTGGTACGGGCTGTTCTTAAGGTCAAAATCATTGATGAAGATGTTGAAATTCTGTTAGATACCGGCGCTGCCTTCACTATGTTGAATATTGGGTTGTTTAAATATTTAGCCACTAAACAAAAGTTACCTGTATTGACTGTAACTAACTGCATCTTGTCTGAAGCTTTGGGATCACACTCTGTCGTTATTAAACCCCAAGCATTAGGGGATGTAGAAGCACAAAGGGAAATAATAGAATGTAACTTCTTGTTGGCTCCTCATCTATCTTTTCCTTGTATTTGGGGGATTGACTTTATGTGTGGATGAGACATAATGCTCGACATCACGAAAGTGTATTCAGAACAATCAGGGTAAGGTAGTTATGTTGCATCTAGTATGGAAGCTTGAATATGTGCAAAATATATGTAATAGAATAAGAGTTCAGAGTAAGGAAGTAAAATTACTTTACTTGAATAATGATTATCACCTATGTTCATTAGCTGAGAATTCTGTGTCAGAAATAAAAGAATTAGTATTTCAAAAAACATGAGAGTCTGATATTTGTTGGATGAACAGAGAAGTAATTTAGCAGCTGTATTTAATGGGTATATTAATGTATTTGATACTAAACCAGGCATTATTAAAGATTGTGAATGAGTTGTGGATGTCTACCTGCATTAAATCTATTGTAAATCCTCATATTCAATATCTTGGGCGCATAAAGAAAAAGTGGCCAAAGATAGTAGAACCAGATATTGATTGACCAATTCTTCTCGACCGGATTCGATTAGCCTTAGCTAAAGCCACTGAATTATGTAAAAAGAAATATGACAAAAAACTAATAAGAGTATGTACTTATAACATCGACAATAAGGTCTTGCTAAGAAAATATACAAAATCGTCAGTTATCAACAGACTGAACAAGAAATGGCAACATTTGTAAATGGGTCCTTATGAAATTGTGGACATACCACATGCTGGTAGCTATGTGCTACGAGATATTAATAATCGTTGGTTAGAATCTCTTCTGTTGTCTTCATTTCCTGGTGTTTTACGACTAGAGCCAGGTCATCGGCATAGCAGTATTTTCTGGATTAAGTGTCAGTTAGATCAGATAGATATAGGTTGAACAGTAATGATGAGACAACTGATCCTTGAAGCAATCTGTTGTTCAGCTTCCTCTCCTTACTTATGTTGCTTCCAGTGATTGCCTGGAACGTCTGATAACTTAGCATGCTGTTAATCAGTCAAGCAATTGTTCTGCATGGTATGATGCACAGAAATTTGTAGATAAGGCCGTCCCTCCACTCAGTGTCGAAGGTGGCTATTAGATCAACAAGCACAACAGATGTTTTCTGCTTCATTTGGAGGAGGAGGAGATTAGTGTTTAACGTCCCGTCGACAACGAGGTCATTAGAGACGGAGCGCAAGCTCGGGTGAGGGAAGGATGGGGAAGGAAATCAGCCGTGCCCTTTCAAAGGAACCATCCCGGCATTTGCCTGTAGCGATTTAGGGAAATCACGGAAAACCTAAATCAGGATGGCTGGAGACGGGATTGAATCGTCGTCCTCCTGAATGCGAGTCCAGTGTGCTAACCACTGCGCCACCTCACTCGGTGCTTCATTTGGTATCCTGACTTTATGAAGGACGTGAGAGAAAATACTTGGTCACAGCAGCTACGCCCTGGTCTTAAGCCTGCCTGATCAATTGGAACGTTCTCTAGGATAGTGCTACTTATTCTGTTATATACTAGCCTTTCAAAAACTTGTAGCAGCAGGTAAGTAGGGCAAAGGGGCGATAGCTTTCTACCATGTTGCTGGGTATGCCAAGTTTCAGACTAGATATTATCTTCGCCTGGTGGAAGTTGACCAGTTGACCAGTCAGCATGATGTCAGTGAAGAACTCCGCCAGCCATTTCTTAGCTTTTCCTCCCATATGGACCAGGAATTCTGGATAGTAATTTACAAATATTAACACTCGAGTCCGCCACACACTCCCTTTGCAGTGGCAGCGTCCATGTATTTTCGAGGGACGCTGACCTGTCTACCTGATCTGGTGATCCGTGGTGAAGGTGCACTGGTCTGGTTGCTGTCTGTTGTCTTCTGAAGGTTGACAGTCTTTGGAATGTAATGTGATGGAATATCTGAAGTGGTGTATCCTGCTTTGTCTCCCATGTTGTCTGATGAATAGTCTGTCGGAAGGAAGGACGGTTTGAATCAGTCAGTGCTAATAGTTTGTTTTTCTATTGGCATCTCCACCTTGAAGTGCCTGTCATCGAGAGACAGGACTAGATATGGCCTGTCACATGTTGGCTGAAGTGGTGTTCTGACAGCATCACGTCAAGCGAAGACGAACTTGCTTGTCATCAGCTGTGGGTGAATAAAGATCTTCTTGTGGTTGTGATGTTCTGTTGGAATCGGTCTTAGGCTCCTCATTTGTTCCTTCAATTTGAAGACAAAGGTTGGAGTGTCAGATAGTAATTTCTGTTCATTCAGAAATGCTCCTGCTAAACTGATTGCTGAACCATAGGTCATTTCCACTGGCGAGGCATTGACTTAAGGGATAATGTAGAAGCGAAGTCCTAACAGGACCAGAGGAAGCATCGTAACCTAATCATCACACATCTGTGCTTTTAAAGCAGATTTTAACTGACCATGCCATGGTTCAATTTTTCCATAGGCTGCAGGATATTATGCTGTAGTTTCAATGCGGATGATGCTTTGTGTGCTTGTTAGACATTTGAAAAGTAAACATTCAACTGCCTTCTGCAATCAGTAGTTATGATATGAGGCACGCCAAAACGAGATATCCATGTTGAGACTACGACAAATGAAACTGCTTCTGCTGTGATGTCAGCTAGTGGCGCTGTTTCTGGCCATTGGCAAAAACGATTAATAATTGTTAGTAAAAAGCGATATCCTTGTCATGGAGATAGGGGCCCAACTATGTTCACGTTAATGTGACTGAATCTTGTTGTCATTTGAGGATAATGTCCCACTGCGTTGTTGGTGTGTCTTTAGACTTTACTTTGTTGGCAAGGAATACATGCTAAAGTCGAGGCCACCACGTCTTTTTTTAGTAATGGCCAAATGAAGTGATTTCTCACCCAATTAATGGTTGCTTGAATAACAGGGTTAGCTAAATTGTGTAGAGAGTTGAAAACTGCTTATCGTAGTTGTTGAGGTACATATTGGCAGATCATATCTCCAGATATGTCACAAACAAGTTGTTTACCATTTGGCAACGTTATTGTTTGAACTGCAAGGGCCGTTGTATTCTTGATGTGTGCATGCTCTTCATAACATCGTTGGCAATTTGTTCCATGGTAACAGCTGGAGGTATAGTTATTGAAGCAATTCGTGAATAAGTGTCGGCTGCAAAGTTCTCCTTCCCTGTAGTGCAACGTATGTCTGTGCTGAACTGTCTGATTAAACTAATGTGTCGGATCTGACATGGATAAGCTTTCTCCGAACGTTGCTTGAACATGAAGGTGAGTGGCCTGTGGTCGGTGTAAATTGGAGAATTACGTACTTCAAGCATGTACTGAAAGCGCTTGACTGCTGAGTAGGCAGCGAGGGATTCTCTGTCATAGTTTGAGTAATTCATCTCTGCATTTGTCAGTTTCTTTGAAAAGAATGCTAATGGTTGCAGATTACTATCTTTGAGTTGTTGTAAGGCGTCAACCATTAAAATTAGAGGAAAATTTGAAGATTAATGAGCCAGAAGTGCTAAACTGGCCAAACTATTTTTTAGGTCATCAAAGGCTTGACGAAAATTTTCTGCCCAATTAATTTTCCTGTTATCATTTTTCTTAGTCCCATGGAGTAGGTCCAAAAGGTCTGCTTGTTTAGTGGCTGAATTTGGTAGTGATCTTCAGTAAAAATTAATGAGATCAAGAAATCTGCGCAGTTCTTTTATTGTTGTAGGTAGCGGATAGTGAACACTGGTTTGTAGTCGATCTGGTAGTGGTCTAATTCCCTCTGCGGTTACCAAATATCGCAGGAAAGGTACTTCTATTGAACAGTAAATACATTTGTTCAGATTGATTCTGATGTTGAATTTACTGAAGCATTCGAAAAGGAATTGAAGATGCTTCTTGTGCTCTTATTCATCTTGTGATGCCTCTACAATGTCATCTATATAACAGTACACGAAATCGAGGCCTCTCAGGATATTGTCGATATACCTTTGAAAAGTTTATGCTGCATTTTGGAGTCCAAACGGAAGTCGCAAACAAACCAAATGGAGTTATCACTGCGGTCTTAGGTACATCATCTGGACGTACAGGGATGTGATGATAAGCTCTGACCAGATCTATTTTTGAAAATATTTGTTTTCCATGCAGTTGGCTGTTAAAATCTTAAAGGTTCGGAACAGGATACCTATCAGGCTTGGTGACTTTGTTGAGAGCATGGTATTCTCCGCAAGGCCTCCAGAATCCGTCTTTCTTGGGAACTAAGTGGAGGGAGCTTGCCCAGGCGCTCTTTGACGGCTGACAGATTTTCATATTAATCATCTGTTGGAACTCTGCTTTAGCTACTTTATCTGGCGGTAGTCGTCATGCCTTGCTGCTACAGGATGTCCTTCTGTGACAATCGTATGAAACACAGTGGTATGTGGGATGTCAAAATGGATGTTTTCTTGGAGCGAGTTGGAAAATTTCTTTAGAATGGCAGCATATTTATGATCTCGTATCATTACATGAACTGTTTCTATGCCCGAGAGCTTAATGAATGTACCAGATGTTGCTGCTGACGTTACTGGGTCGATTAGTCGTCTGTTCTTGAGGTCTACTAAAAGATTATAATGGTCGGCTCCGACAATCGGCGACTGCACATCTGCAGTTACGAAATTCCTTGTGAAGTTGCGCCGTAAACCCAAACTGGATAATAACAGACGCTCTCCGTAACTATTAATACCAGTCCAATTTGCAGCATAAAGTTTACGATCTGTTTTCTTTCGGCGATCACTGTTCGAAGGCGGAATCACAGAAATGTCAGTTCTGGTGTCAATTAGGTAACGACTTCCGCTACTTCTACCTGTGAGTAATAGACGGCGTGAAAGATGGCTCCAATCACCTGCTACCGCTAGTGTGGAGCGTTTTAGTTTGACTGTTGCAATCTTGGATGGGAGATGGTCGAAACGAGCATTGGCTCTGACATTTCTTTGCCATGTGGCGATATTTAAAGTGATACGAACATAATGCTCCATTAGAATGAAAATGCTGGCCTTCCCATGACCTGTCTCATGATCTACTTGGTTAGGAGCGAGATGAACTTGAACTTCCTCTTGAACGTGACAATGTTTTCAATTCACTGATTGTCAGCTTTAATTCAGCAATCGGCGTTTCTAGTTTTGAGATTCTATTGTTACTGGTATCATTTACTTTACTGACTGCAACAGTGAATGATGCCTGCATATATTCGACCGTGTTTGTGTAAATTCGACAATTTTGTCAGCCATTGTGGCTATGATGTCTAGATCATCTTTACTTACAGTTAGTATAGAACGTGCGTGACAGGAAGCCGCCGCATAAATATGGTTTTCAAAAAATCGTCATTGACTTGCATACCAGCTAAAGTTTCGATATCACGATAAAGCTGAGTTGACTTCTTATCACCTAATTCCACTTCTGTTAATAATTTCGTTACTTTTCTATTTTCTGACTCATCGAATTCCTGAAATAGTTTGAATTTAAGCTCTGTGAACGGAGTGGTAGATAATGGTCGAGTCAAAAAGTCAGAAATCAATTCTACAACATCCGATTCCAGTGATACCCAACGTCGTAAACTGCGCTTCACTTGAAGGAGCCATACCTTTACGCTTTTATTCCAGCCGGATGGAATCTTCGGTATTTGCGGCGTTGCTGTCGCCGATAATTTTTACACTTCACTAACCACAAATGCGTTCCGCTTATTATTAATCACGTCGGCGTCACCAATATGGTTTATCGATCATGGTAGAATGTCAATAAAAGGCAACAAATGATGTATTTATATGTTTAATGAACATCCAAAACATTGTGCATGTGAACAAGATCAGAGATGATAACAGTTTCTAAGTAATAAGAATGTAAACAAAGTTCAGAGATATAATTTACAAATATTAACTCTCGAGTGCGCCACAAGTTTTATTTATAATTTTAAGTACACTTTTGCTTGGGAAACATTTTTGCGCCTACGTTTTTTGTAGTTTTGCGCAATTTATCATTCTTATTATTGCTTATTGGTTTCCTTTACCTTTATTAGGTCTACAAAGTGTCAACTAAAATATTAATAAACGTCTTGGAACCAAGGCTAGATTCAAGAATCAAGATTTTTAAACTATTGAACATTTTGCAACGTGATTGACTTTATCGTTGATACAGTTCACGTATGTAAGTACAGTTTAACATCACATAGCGAGCTTAATTCATTCTAGAATTTTACTGGTGGTGCGAAACACTCTTTAAGCGAAACAATTTATCCCGTATAAATTAATATGGTGATGGGTTCCATGGAGAAGAAGTACCAAAAGTTTTTTCTTATTCTTGCCAGTTAGTCAAAGAAAATTATATATTCAGTATTATGTACTTTATTATTCATGATACACTAATTCTATCTATAGCTATTTTTTTCTGCTGATACCTCAACACTTGGCGAAAATGAGACACAGCATTATCATAAAATAAATTTGTACCTACACCTAGCCACTGCTTTATTGGAGTGATGATTTTCAGTATTCAACACAAAAAATTTCCATGCTTTCAGCATTCTCTTATTGTTCCAGATGATATGTTTCTTTGCTGTTAGTGCCTCCTCCTCTAGCGAACTCATCTCCACGATTTCATGCTGTGAAGCACACTTCTGCTCCATAAGTACTTCAGTGGTCATTTCTTGGGTGTGACGTTCCACAAGCTCATTGGTATCATTGTTATCCATGTCTACTCCCATGCTCTTTGCCAAAGACACAATCTAATTGAGTGCAGGCTCCACAGGTACCGACTCAAATTCTTCAGAGTCACATTCGACAGTGCACTCTGCCCAAAGCTTCTTCCAAGCAGAAATGAGAGTTCTCTTGTTAACCCCCTCCCACAACTTTTATATCATCTTGACGCAGGCAAAGATGATGAAGTGATATTTCTAAACCTCTCTGAGAGTGAGATTGGTAGTTTCAGACAACTGAAAGCAATGCTCGAAGAGTGCTTTAGTGTAGAGCTTCATAAAGTTAGAAATAATCTGATGGCCCATAGAATGGAGTAACGGAGTGGTGTTGGATGGCAGAAATTGGATCTTGATGAATTGTAGGCCTGGGGAATGGGCAGGAGGGTTATCCATGACAAGCAAGACAGAAAGTGGCAGATTCATATCAAGCAAAATATTTTTTCGCCAAAGGACCAAACACTTAGAAAGAGATTTCCAATCTGCAGCTGAGTGTGCGCACATATGAAACTTTCTTGCTGATTAAAACTGTGTGCCAGACCAAGACTCGAACTCGGGACCTCTGCCTTTCTCGGGAAAGTGCTCTACCAACTGAGCTACCCAAGCATGGCTCAAGCCCTCTCCTCACGACTTTTCTTTGACCAAACACTTAATTTATCCAATCACAAAAAAGATCAAGTGTCAACCCAGCCTTGTTGATTGACCTCCACATCACATTTAATATGCTCTTCTGAACTTGAGACTTCTTGAAGGCTCATGGAGTTTCCGAATGATGAACAAGCACCTGTTTAATTTTCAAATAGCAACTTGCACTGGCACAGAATAGCAGTGTGAGATGGTGTTTCATTGGCTTGTGACTGGGCAATGCATTCTCCTCTGCTGTTATGATCCTGGCATCTTCTTAATGAGGTTGGTGAAAATCATTTTCGTCTTTTCACAAATGATGTTCTCATTACTAATCTCGACTTACAATTGCTTTTCATTTATCCATATAAGGAGCAGTCTTTCGACATCGTCCAGAAAACGAAACCGTTGTTGAGATACTCTTATCACTCCCTTTGAAGCACCTATCTCCTTAATCTTGTCGTTGTTCTTGAGGACAGTGGTGCGGTAGCGTTCCCGCTTCCCACGCCCGGGTTCCCGGATTCGATTCCCGGTGGGGTCAGGGATTTTTTCTGCCTCGTGATGACTGCGTGTTGTGCGATGTCCTTAGGTTAGTTAGCTTTAAGTAGTTCCAAGTTCTAGGGGACTGCTCACCTCAGCTGTTAAGTCCCATAGTGCTCAGAGCCTTGAGGACAGTGCAAATAGTTCATGTGGACCGATTGTATAAGCGTGCTAAATCAGCAATGCTCACGCAACGTTCGCGGTTTTCAGTGATTTTATGCTTCATTTCTAAGGTCATTTTCTTTTTCGCATGGTCGCCTTCTTGCAGCTTTATCTTTGGGGACATTTCTATTAAGGTTATTAAAATATGCACACAAAAGACACTGTGTGAGCACAAGATTAGAAAAATATGTGATCACAGGCTGCACTAAGAAGGTAGCAGAAAGAGCGCTAAACCCAGAGGGCAGTAGGTACTAGAAACATTGTCCATACACAAAATGAAAGATGTTCATATTGTTGAACGTTTCCCCTACCGTGTGCGAACGACTGGTGACGCTACACTAAATGTCATCACTGGTTATGTGAAAAAATTTCTCGTAAAGTCAGTCATTTTTTTGAATTTTGTTTTGCTCGGTATGCGAATTGCACTCGTTAAGTGAAGTTCCACTGTATCATAACTTATGCAAGACGGTGTTATTATTGATGAAGTATCTACTAACATAGAAGGCAAGTGTAACATAATGCAATAGATTTCATAAAAGTCAATCATTTTCTGAGATGTTAAAAAAATCTTTAAATTGTAAAATAAACTGTTTGATATCCTGTTACACTAATTCATTTTACAGAGACTGATCACAGATTAAAAGTTTATTGAAGATCCTGAATGGGTTTGTGTTATGTGATTTTCCCATAGTGCTAATGTCTACCTTTGTACATCCAGATTTGCTTGAGGGTAAATTTCTTCTCTGCCTATAATTTATCTATTATCCCTTTGATGTAAACTGTACAATTGTAAATGTACATATTGACAATAGTCGTTACTCTCAACTTCATGAAGTGATGACAACAGTGTTCCAAGGGAGCTTTCTTAAGCATTATACAAAATATTTTTTATTTATTCCGAATGTTAACGACGTGAAGGGAATGTACTGACACAGGTGGGCTATAAGAAATATGTAAGTGGAAGAGCCCAAAATTCTAGACACCCATAAAAAGGAGGTGTAGAGTTTTGTTTGAGTTGCGGAGAAGTGTATTGGAAGCAAACAATTACAATACAGATTCAAGTGATCTTACCCAGAGTTGCAATTTCATGATATGTGGTAAGGAAGGTTGTGTCGTCAGCACAGCATATAACAAACTGAGCTTCATAACGTGACAGATATTTAATTCCAAAGATTGAAGAGAAGTATTCAAGGACATAACCATGTGGAACTGCAGTGTTTATTTTGATTAAAGGGACATATCTATTGCTGATTGAGAAAAAATATCTTCTCTTATCCAAATAGGATGCAGTTTCTGCCCAGCGTTGGGATTGTCTACTTCATAGAACTCCATTATTGCTGGTAAAATGTCCTAGAGAATGCAGTCGAATGGCTTGCTTGAGTCACCAAGTTCTTATGATGGGTTCACACATGCATCTAATGTGGCACCACTGCCTGTAGCTTTCTGTAGCGGCATTGTGATCTACTGTTTATACAGGATGCTACAAATTCTACATAATTGCACAGCTTTCAGTGTGGTGTCAATTGAAATCACATGGACAGATATGAATGTTATAGTGCAGCCTATGGCGTTAGAGTTGTGTCAAGAGTTAAACACATGAAGAGGAAACCCAAATGTTGGATCCGAAACTAGATTTCACACAGGCCCCAAATAAACTTATGAACAAGATAACACTAGGAGACGAAAATACTGTGTACAATGGCAAACTAACCAACAACTGGCATGTGAATGTCATCTGGAGACATGCCACTCCCCCAAGATTTTAGAATAACATTTTATTCGTTATTATAAGTATTTCAAACAACTGATTTTTCGTTCAACAGCTGGCACATCACTCTCTGGATCTATTCTTGCATATAATCAACAATTAATACAATGCTTGGCTTGGGCTCACAAATCGTGAAGTTTATATGACTCACTCTTTTGTTAACATATATTAAATTTATTTATTTATTCATCAAAAAGTCTTTTAAGATTGTTGAATCGTCATTGGTTTGCAAGTATTGCTCTCTCTCTCTCTCTCTCTTACACACACACACACACACACACACACACACACACACACACACACACACACACACACACACACACACACACACTCACTACCAATGAGTCCGAAAATCAGTAGCAAATAGTTTGCTGTTTTTGTATTTCCAGAAGATGTGAAATTGTACCAGCTGACCATTGCTTTCACATTTTCAGAAATAAAATCAAAACACACTGATATCGAATGGAGTACAGCAGCAATTACTCCATGATAACTGCGGCACAATGCTCATGCTTCAAAATACTGCCATCAGGAAGCGGTACTGTCAGGAAAGTGGCACAACAAACTATAACCAAGTTCAACTTTGTGTGCCATGACAAAAGTTGCATTTTTAAGTTGTGCCACGAAAAGTTGGGAATTCACACATGCAACTGCACTGCCACTACAGTATGCCACTAGCTTCTGTAAAGTTTGAAAGGTAGGTGACGAGATACTGGCAGAAGTAAAGCTGTGAGTACTGGGCGTGAGTCGTGCTTCGGTAGCTCAGATGGTAGAGCACTTGCCCGTGAAACGCAAAGGTCTCGAGATCGAGTCTCGGTCGGGCACACAGTTTTAATGTGCCACGAAGTTTCATATCAGCGCACACTCCGCTGCAGAGTGAAAATCTCATTCTGGAAACATCCCCCAGGCTGTGGCTAAGCCATGTCTCCGCTCTATCCTTTCTTTCAGGAGTGCTAGTTCTGCAAGGTTCGCAGAAGAGCTTCTGTAAAGTTTGTAAGGTAGGAGACGAGATACTGGCAGAAGTAAAGCTGTGAGTACCGGACGTGAGTCGTGCTTCGGTAGCTCAGATGGTACAGCATTTGCCCGCGAAAGGCAAAGGTCCCGAGTTCGAGTCTCGGTCGGGCACACAGTTTTAATCTGCCAGGAAGTTTCAAAAATTAGTTGTTTCGAAATGCTTGTATTAATGAATGCAATAAGATTATTAGAAGAGTGGCGTGTCTGCAGATGATATTTATGTGCCAGTTAATGTTTAATTTCCCATATCAGACAGCATTTTCGTCTTTGGGTGTTATTTCTTTTGTAAATGTGTTTGTGTCCCCTGATTTATCCCTGCATGAAATCTATTTTTGGGTCCAAAATTTAGGTTTCGCCCACCTTGTATTTAATTCTTGTCACAGTTATAGTTCCACTACAACGTTAATACCCATCCATATGTTTTCAGTTGACGTCACGTCGAAAACTGTGCAACTAAATAGAATTTGTGGCGCTCTGTGTGAATGGTAGCTCATGGTACCAGTATAAAAAGCCACAGGCTGTTGTGTAACATTAGTTGCTTGCGTGCACCCAGCTTTAACGATTCCTGCATCCTTGAAAGCTATGGCATAATTGAGACGGAAGTGTAGCTTTGGGGAGTTGTTTTCACAATTTTTTAAGAACTGGGACAACTTCTAAGATTTTGAGCTGATGAGGAAAGACACCAGACTCTAAATCCCGATTCATGCACACAAATAAAATGGTGTCACAGTCAGTGGCATACTGCAGTGCCACTGTGCTTGCATGCCTGAACACTCAGTTTTTCAGTGGTGTCGCTCAAGTGAGGAAACTCCAGTCATGGCACAAAAAGGTCAACTTTATTGTAATTTGTGATCCCACTAGTCTTCACCAGCCATTGTAGAGTATCGTTGACTACTCCTTGGTGATTGTGTTTGGAAATACTATTATCGTAATAATACTATTATCGTAATAACTGCCGCTGTACTCCATTTGATTTCAGAGTGTTTTCAAAAAAGTAAAAAAATATATCAGCATACAGTCTTTCACAACCTCTGGAACTACAAGAACAACAACATGATATTACGCTAAAATTTTCTTTAGTTGTAGGTGTGTGTGTGAATGTGCGTGTGTGTTTCTGAAAGATTTTTGGATGAATAAATAGATAAACTTAAAATGGATCGGTAAAAGGAAGTCATATAAGCGTTGTGGTTTGGAAGATCCAGCCATTGTAGAAACTGTGGATTGTATGTGGTAAATGGCTCCTGTCACTGTGAAACTATTAAATCAGAGGAATTTGAAATGCTTGCATTAACAGATTCAATAAAACTCTAAAGAGTAATGTGTCTGCAGGCGATACTGAGATGTCAGCTGCTTGTTGGTTTGCTACAGCAGGCAGCGTTTTCGGCTTCCAGTGTTATTTATTTTATAAATGTGTTAGTGAACGCAGCAATGCTTCATAGATGCTAAATATGTACAGGAATTGGATATACATTATAATCTAGGGTGGCGGTGGTGGGCAATAATTTTGGCTTAGGTGCCATTTAGTGGAAGCAGAGATCAGCAGACAGCCGCACCACTTAAAATGACTGCATGCATTAGTTAACTCTGCATTTCATGAAAGGTATAAATTGTTACACAACAATGCTGATAGCGTTGGCAGGTCACACATAACCATTAGCAAGCCATATGCAGCCCACATGCCACTATTTGTCCGCATTTTGTCTAAGGTAGCTTTAACACTTGTGTCAGGATGTAAATTTCGATTCCTCCTTGTGACTTTGTCCACTTTGGGGGCTGAGAACTCAAAATGATAATAAACCATATAGAATATAAGGACTCCTTTGTTTTCATTTTTAGTTTTCATTGTATTGAAGTGTTTTAAATTGTTTGTACACAAAGCATTTAACCAGAATATACAACAGTTTTCGAGTTTTGTATACTGTGTGGTAAAAGTATAAACTTACCAGTTCAGCAGCGAGCAAAGAACAACTGACCATTTAAAAATCTGGTAAGTGTTTAAGCCATCTGCTACCGTATTAAAATCCGAGTGCAAGGAAGGAAACAAAACAACACAATTTCACAGCAAAACTATACTATTACAGGATGTTTCAGAAATTCTTGTATAAACTTTGGGAATAGGTTCCTTATATGAAAACAAGAAAAAAAGTCTGCTAAATGTGGGGTCTAAAATGCACAACACACATGCCTCATCTTCAGTGCTGCAAAACATATCTCTTGTACACAAAACTCTTTACTTTCCACATTTTAGACCCAAAAGGAGTAAAGAAATCCAGTAAACATGGGGTGTAAAATGAACAGCTTAAGAGCCATGAGCACTTGTTCAGTAGAAGAGACATATTCCACAGTAGTGAAGATAAAGTGTTCATAACCATGAGACACACACACACACACACACGCACACACACACACACACACACACACACACACACACACACACACACACACACACACACACATATATATATATATATATTGATATATATATATATATATATATATATATATATATATTGATATATATATATATATATATATTGATCGTGACCGGGACAAATATCTCACGAAATAAGCGTCAAACGAAAAAACTATGAAGAACCAAACTTGCCTAGCTTGAAGGGGAAACCAGATGGCACTATGGTTGGCCTGGCAGATGGCGCTGCCTTAGGTCAAACGGATAGCAACTGTGTTTTTTAAAAACGGAGCGCCTTTTTTATTACATATTCGTGTAGTACATAAAGAAATATGAATATTTTAGTTGGACCACTTTTTTCGCTTTGTGATAGATGGCGCTGTAATAGTCACAAACATATGGGTCACAATTTTAGATGAACAGTTGGTAACAGGTAGGTTTTTAAAATTAAAATACAGAAAGTAAGTACGTCTGAACATTTTATTTCAGTTGTTCAAATGTGATACATGTACCTTTGTGAACTTATCATTTCTGAGAATGCATGCAGTTACAGCGTGATTACCTGTAAATACCACATTAATGCAATAAATGCTCAAAGCGTCGGCCGCGGTGGTCTAGCGGTTCTAGGCACGCAGTCCGGAACCACGCGAGTGCTACGGTCGCAGGTTCGAATCCTGCCTCGGGCATGGATGTGTGTGATGTCCTTAGGTTAGTTAGGTTTAAGTAGTTCTAAGTTCTGGGGGACTGATGACCACAGATGTTAAGTCCCATAGTGCTCAGAGCCATTTGAACCATTTTTGCTCAAAGCAATGTCTGTCAACCTCAATGCATTTGGCAATACGAGTAACGACATTCCTCTCAACAGCGAGTAGTTCACCTTATGTCATGTTCGCTCATGCACTGACAATGCGCTGATGCATGTTGTCAGGCGTTGTCGGTGGATCACGATAGCAACTTCAACTTTCCCCACAGAAAGAAATTCGGGGACGTCAGATCCGATGAACGTGTGGGCCATGGCATGGTGCTTCGACGACCAATCCATCTGTCATGAAATATGCTATTCAATACTGCTTCAACCGCATGCGAGCTATGTGCTGGACATCCATCATGTTGGAAGTACATCGCCATTCTGTAATGCAGTGAAGCATCTTGTAGTAACATCGGTAGAACATTACGTAGAAAATCAGCATACATTGCACTATTTAGATTGCCATCGATAAAATGGGGGCCAATTATCCTCCCTCCCATAATGCCGCACCACACATTAACCCGCCAAGGTCGATGATGTTCCACTTGTCGCAGCCATCGTGGATTTTCCGTTGCCTAATAGTGCATACATATTATGCCGGTTTACGTTACCGCTGTTGGTAAATGACGCTTCGTCGCTAAATAGAACGCGTGCAAAAATCTGTCATCGTCTCGTTATTTCTCTTGTGCCCAGTGGCAGAACTGTACACGACGTTCAAAGTCATCGCCATGCAATTCCTGGTGCACAGAAATATGGTACGGTTGCAATCGATGTTGATGTAGCATTCTCAACACCGACGTTTTTGAGATTCCCGATTCTCGCACAATTTGTCTGCTACTGATGTGCGGATTAGCCGCGACAGCAGCTAAAACGCCTACTTGGACATCATCATTTGTTGCAGGCCGTGGTTGATGTTTCACATGTGGCTGAACACTTCCTGTTTCCTTAAATAACGTAACTATCCGGCGAACGGTCCGGACACTTGGATGATGTCGTCTAGGATACCAAGCAGCATACATAGCACACGCCCATTGGGCATTGTGATCATAATAGCCATACATCAACACGATAACGACCTTTTCCGCCATTGGTAAACGGTCCATTTTAACATGGGTAATGTGTCACGAAACAAATACCATCTGCACTGGCGGAATGTTATATGATACCACGTACTTATACGTTTGTGACTATTACAGCGCCATCCATCACAAAGTGAAGAAAGTGGTCCACCTAAAACATTCATATTTCTTTACGTACTACACGAATATGTAATAAAAATGGGGTTCCCTATTTAAAAAAAAACGCACTTGATATCCGTTTGACCTACGGCAGCGCCATCTAGCGGGCCAACCATAGTGCCATCTGGTTTCACCCATCAAGCTAGACTAGTTTCGTTCCTTGTAGTTTTTTCGTTTGATGCTTATTTCATGAGATATTTGGCCCGGTCACTATCAATGGACCACCCTGTATATATACAGGGTGTCTCTCCTAAGAGCCATCAGATGCACTTTCTCTGGAATTTTGGCAGATATTTGCAATTTTGTTTTTGAAAATGTATAGCTGGATTCATCTCAAATAAATATTACAGATCATTTTTTTCACGCAACGTTCAATGTTCTTTCTCATTACAAACAAAACGGTTTTTAAAGCGGATTTTAGATACCCATTACACAAAGTGATCCCAAATTAGTCTAGCCCGATATGTGTTTTACCGATGTGCAGTAATAGGGACAGTGAAACACGAGGAATAACCAGTACTCCAGCACCGCCCTGGACCCCGTTGACTGCTTCTGCCGTGGTGAATCGTGCTGTTCTGTCACTGCTAGAGTACTATTATTCTCCGTGTTTTACTGTTCCTGCCAATATGTATCGATAAATCAAATGGGCACATAAAATTCCGTTTTAACAATCATCTTGTTTGAAATGTAAACGAACCAAGGCATTCAATAGGCACTGAACGTCTTATGAAAGACTTGATGAGGAGAATTTGTTTGGGATTAAAACAGATACACATTGCAAAAATTAAATTGCAAATATTTGCGAAAACACCTGAGAAAATGCATTTGCACATGACAACCCATAGAAGACAACTATATCAGCAATGCCTTGCAATTTCTAGAAATGTGTGGGAACTGGATAAACTTCATGATGTCCTTCTACCCCCTCTCTATGTCCCTACCCTGCTCTCAACTCTCCTTGCTTATCTCCTCCTCTACATGCTCCTCCTACTTATCTGTGTCTATCACCTCTCCACGCAATCCTTGATCCATCTCCTCCTGCCCCCTATCTGTCTCCACCTCCTCCCTCCTTTCTCTGCTCAACTCTTCCTTCCCTATGTCTGTGTTCAGTTGCCTCCCCCCCCCCCCCACCGTCGTCCGCCCCTCTCTGTCGATTTCCTATTTCCCTCTCTCACTGACCTTGAACCTTGTTTATTGTTGTAGCCAAAGAAGCCTTGATTGGGAACTGAAGTCGCTTAAAATAAATGGGGGTAAGAGAGAAACCTTTCCAGGTGCTGTATCTGTGAGAATAGTTTCTTCAGTGTGCTAATCTGAAAATTGGTTGGATTCCAAAGTTGTGGATGATTCAGGTTCTATAGTAGTATTCTGATCACAGTTCCATAAGCCATAAATACAGCTTCCCTGTTAAAATTGACTCCCAGGAAAAAAAACAGACCATAGGACGTAGTTGTACATACAATTTTTGTTTGAAAATGCATGCGGGGGAAGGAATATTTATGGAAGAAAAAGTCTGTCTAATAATTTTAATGCCTGCTACCATAGCTAAAACTGATAGTGAGAAGAAAATGAAACTGCGCGTTTTCATAGTAGTGCACAGCATTTTCTCCCTCATAGTCGGTGTTAACAGAAAACTTGTACTGTAGTTTAAAAAATATAGCCTAGGTCAACAAAATTCTGCTAGGTTTGTGACCATATTGTGAACTATAATATTCTGAGGTTTCGACGACTATTGCAAGGCGTCTCCCTCAGGTTGGAAGGCGTCTTGCAATAGTCGCCGAAACGTCAGAATATTATAGTTGACAATATGGTCACAAACCCAGAAGAAACGCACGCACAAACCTAGAAGAATTTTATTGACTGTGACAACAGGCTGTGGAAGTCTACGTTTACAATATAGCTTATGCCTATCTGAATATTTATTGGAGTGTCATGTAAAAGTGAAGTGGTGAAGAACATCTTAAGATTCTTGCTAACAATGTTTCTTCTTTACAAACTTTGCTAACCCATTGCCTATCGAACTCGGACCATGGTTGGTACTCAAAAAAGATCGAATTATTAGATGAACACTTTTGTTGATCCATAACATCACAATACAACATGGTTCAACTTTAATTTTCAACTGGAAATGCTATCTGAAATACTGTTCCATGTTAAAACAGTAATGAAACGAAAGGAATACTTTGACACAAGTTTCGATATCTGCACCACATCTTGCAAGCACAATAGACTATAGAATTCAATATTTCCACATCTAAATTATCTTTATTATAAACTACACACAGCCCAGTAATTGACAATACTGAAATAAATTATTGATTTGTTGATGAGCATAATTCTATCTTTCTACTACACAGTAAAGGAGCCCAAAAGGTGTAGCAATTTGTTCTATAACTTTACAAAACACACTTGGACACTTCTGCTGAACTAGCTCACAGGTTAAAGTGTACTTATCAGTGAGACTAATTTGATCTTTAAATCAAAGTAAAGAGTGTTATTCTCATATATATCTTTATGAAAAACTCTTTTCTAAAACCGATACCAAAGTCAGCCAACATTTTAGTGACTGTGCCGCTCGCGGCTCGTGTTCATGGCGTTTCTTACTTAACAGCTTGTCTTTACAGAACTGTCGCCTCGTTTCTTATTCGATTTACTGGCGTCACTAAGTTGCTGGTTTGCTTACCCGTGAGTGGCAGCAGCAGCGCTTATCGGTAAGTGCACTGTCGTACTATCTCTGGAGCGGGCGCTAGTATTTCTGGGTCGTGGTCTGTCGGAGTTCAGTTGGGACGCAGCGCCAGTGAGGTCCGGACAGCCAGTACTCGCCGACCGCTTGCGACACACATGCACTGTCCAACGGTAAGAGACTGGATCGGGAACGACCGCTGGTTGGTCGTTCGGGCGGTCGTCTCATCGGGCGATGTGTATTTGGTCTTTTGACCATTTCTGGGCCTCATCAGTTGGCCATGTTGCTGGACGTGGGTCGTTCCTTCCTTGTACAGAGATGTCGTATGGCCAATGGCTAAGTGTTACCTCTGCATGGTTGGATCTGAGTCAGTGTCTCTGGGACATCGTCCGACCAAAGGGAGTCGGGATGGAGCGCCAGTGAGGTGCGGAAAGCCAGTACTCGCCGACTGATGGCGACACACATGAACTGTCCGATGGAAGGAGACTGGGGTGGGAACGACCGTTAGTTGGTCGTTCGGTCGGTCGACTCATCAGGCGACATGTGTTTGTTTCTTCTTTTTTTGACCGTTCGTGGGCCTCGTTAGTTGGTCATCTTGCCGGACGTGGGTCAGTTCTTTGCTTGTGCAGAAATGTCGAGGTGGCCAATGGGCAAGTGTTCCCTCTGCATGTTTGAGTCCGGACCAGTGTGCCCGTGTCGCTGTGTCTCCGAGTTCTGAACGGACGTCAAGGGAGTCGGGATGGAGCTGCATTGAGCTCCAGACAGCCATGACACGCCCGACCGTTGCCGACACACATTACTTGAGTGGGGACGACCTTGGTTGATCGTTCGGTTGGTCTTCTCATCGGACGTCGTGTATATGGTCGCCGACCGCTTATGGAAACTCTGTGTATGTCGACTTGTGGTTTCTCCTTGTTGTTCCACAGTGATTCGTTTTAGCATTGTAAGAGTCCTTGGTGCGAGTGTTTATGTGGAACTGTGTGTAGCTTCTGTGATTTGCACTGAGCCGGTATTAAGGCTGTCTGCGTACTGGAGTACCCAGTCGGTTGCTTGAGACAGAGCAGCAAGGTCATTAGCATAGTGTTCCGCAGTCTGTTTTTCCTCGCCGTGTTGATGCTAACTGTACCGCGTGTAGTTCGACAGCCTTTGGAGTTGTTCATATTTTTGAGTGGTTATTGTGCCTTGGCTGTCTGTTGACGCCAATTTTGAAGACATAGTGCTGCTGGTATCTTCGTCCTCACTGATATTTTCTGTTGTCGTGCCGTTGGTCGGCGGAAGGGAATTGATCAGGTTGTTGGTTGGTCCTTCAGCCGTTTCTGGGTCAGGTTGCCATCTGATTATTTAGTCTTACTCTTGGCTGCCTGTCTCACCGAAGCTTATGTTACAGTTACCTCCTCAGGCCGACCCTTGGAACAGATCTGACCACCATTGTTCTGTTGTTTTTAGATTGTGATTTTTGTCTCAAGTACTGTGTGAAGCGTTCAGTTGCCTATTAATTTAGCTTGTTTTAATTTTAAAACAAGGCCTTCAGCTGTCTTAAGTTAAAACCTTGAAGATTCTTGTTTGAACTAATTTTTTTTAAAAAAGAAAGAAAGGGGAATTTTGCTCTTTTGTAAATCTGTGTTATCCAGGCCTTAAACCTTGAGTTGTTCTATTCCAGTGCGTGGCCTTCAGCGGAGTATTTATGTCATTTTTTTCCTTTTTTTAACTAAGACCTTCAGTTGTGTGTATTCCTTAAAGCAATTTTAATAATTTGCGTTTGGGCCTTCAGCTGTATTGTTTTTGAATCCTTTTAAGGGCACATGTGATTAAGTGCTTTTGGGGAAATAAAGTCTGTGTGTTTTGTGCAACTAACAGTAACTGATTTTGGCCCCATTCCACAACCACAACCTGATCCACTCTGTCCTGTGAAATCAGATTTCAGTGACCCAAAGCTTCAGTGTTAATTTCATCTTTTAGTACAAAACCTTTGTAATCTTTTCCTATTAGACACGGAAATTACATTCGCAAATGTAACAAATTGTTTCCTTGTTACAGCAAAAATATAACAAGTGTAACAAGTTCCCCCATGTATTACCTCCAGGTGTTGTACGAAAATGCTCCATATATTACTATGCTTACAAAACACATCGGCAAATCCATATACTGTTTTTAAAGTAATTTTATACCTGATTGAACTTTTCATGACGTAGAAAGTGAATAAAAATATCCTTGTTGTAAAATGAAATTAAAATTTTATATTAATACCTCCATCTGAGCCACCAAGGGCACAGAGGATGGTGCTAGTGCAGGGAGTATCTGGATCATGCCTCCCGTGGTAGAGCGTCTGCCGTGTAAGCAGGAGATCTCTGTCCCCGTTGATATATATCAACTCCCATCAGCAGCTGAAGGTATTAATATATAATTTTAATTTCGTTTTAGACGGCTGCAGGTCATCAATGGTGTCTGTTCTTCCAGACATACTGGAAAGAACATACACTATATCCACCTAAGTATACTGTTGGAAAATGGTTGATTTATTTATGCATATACATAAATAAAAGAACATCATTGTTTAGTTTTTGCCGTTTTCGGATATTCTACATATTTTTACCAACCATACTACTACTAGTAGTAGAAGTACTATAACCACCTTTTCATGATAAACATCAGTAAAACTGCAGCTTGATGGAATCATTGTATCTCGTATTCTTTGTATAACATCTGTATGTTCTTGCAAAAACAGTTATATCTATTTGCTGGCAGGCTTACGATTTTTTAGCTATGCAACTTCGATTCGTTGACGTTTGCTATAAATTCCTTTGACTCTCAAAGATCTGTTTCATTAACTGACCCTCACCCATTATTCAGGAGGGGCAATTTGTCTTTGAATTGGACACTTTCCAGAATTTCTATATATTCGAGTTGCTCTGAGAACTTTGTACAGTTTCTATGAGCATCCCATCTCTTGTTGTTTGGAAAGCATGAAGTATCTGATGTAGTTTGCATTTGCAAATCCACTTTTTCTTTTCTCAAGTTACAGATGAGAAACTGATACAAAATGATATGGTAAGCATGCAAGGGAGTGATGCATGACAAAAGGAAATAGGCATTCAGAATCGAAGTAGTATTCTGCTGCCATAACCTGAGAGTGGCTGTCAGCTGCTGTATCCCGTGACACCAGTAACTGACGGTGTGTATGTGAAGTGGGTGACTGCCAGTACCCAGAACACGTGGTTGACACAATTGTGAGGCACTGATGGTAATTTTACAGGATGAGGATATGATGTTAGTTGACAGGGTGACTAACATTACCCTGCAAAAGCATACACACATCTTAGTCAGCCTCGCTTACATTGCTGAGCAAGTTACAAATCATTCTGAGTAGTCCAGACTAGTTCTGGTTGGTTCCAACATATCATATCATCATGTTACATCAAAATTGTAACAAACTGACATGAACTTGTGAGAAAGTGCCTTTTTCATAGCAAAAACGTAACTGTAAAAAATTGCTCTTCTTATTAGAGAGAAATTGTAATAAATTGTGACTGTTTCTGTAAAAGTGTAACAAATTATGCAATGTTACATCAAAAACGTAGCAAATTGCCCAATACATCACTATATTACATCAAAATTATATGTGACTGCCATTACCTACTTTGTACTGTTGAATGTGGCAATCACAGAATGGAACAGATTGAAATTACATTCACAGAGAGCGTTAAAAAACGGGGTGTCATTATCTTGAATGAAACTGGGGCAATAGTGATCAGTTATTATGGTGTCCATTGTTACTCCCAAGTACTATTGAATGTGACATTGCTGGTCAGTTGAAATTGTAAGTGACATTATACACATTTGCATTTACCTCAGCCCAGCAAAATATGACATGCATAGAGATTGTATCAATGCACATACACAGACAACAGGAAGTGTAATCACGATGCCAACTAAGCAAGATGAGACTTGTTCCGGCAAATTGTAACTTGTTCTAGTAAGCAAAAGCGAATAGACAGTAAGTGATACCAGCAAATCAATACTTGTTTCAACAAGCTTAGTAAAATTTGTGGCATCATGTGTGCAGATCAGTGTGCTATTCATGACATCATAGCCACACCCCCTTTGTTATGACGTCTTATTCATGTTACACAGGGGTCTCTGACTGTGACTGCAATATGTCATAATCCAAAATGGCAGAATCCACATTATCATGATGGTATTTGTTTAAAAGGCCAGTACAGACTTAGATCAGCTGTTTTGTTTTACTGACTGGTGTAAAACTACTGTGGCATCATGGATTCCTCTATCTTGAATTGTGACATCATATGATTAAGGTCACTGACCCATGTGAGACTTTATGATGCTTTCAAGTAAAGGAAGTGTGGCTGTGGTCTCATTGGTAGGCTACTGACATGCACATGTGACATCATGAATGTCTGCTTTTGGAACAAGTTTTGATGTGCGACACAACTTGTCAGAACATGTCTCAGCTTGCTACGTCAGTGTCATGATTAAACATGCTCATGTCTGCACATGCACATTAATGCAATCTCTTAGCACGTCGTATTTCGCTATGTCAAAATAAATGCATGTGCAAGGTAATGATAATCATCATTTCAAATGACCATCATTACCCCACCCAGTAGTATTTGGTGGTTAATGACAGTCGCCATATAGGCCAACCATCATAGCCCCAGTTACAGTCAAGGTAATGGCACCCTGTTGTTTTACTGGTCTCTGTGAATCAAATTGCAATTTGTTCCACTTTATTCTGTCATTGCCCCACTTCATACACTCCTGGAAATGGAAAAAAGAACACATTGACACCGGTGTGTCAGACCCACCATATTTGCCCCGGACACTGCGAGAGGGCTGTACAAGCAATGATCACACGCACGGCACAGCGGACACACCAGGAACCGCGGTGTTGGCCGTCGAATGGCGCTAGCTGCGCAGCATTTGTGCACCGCCGCCGTCAGTGTCAGCCAGTTTGCCGTGGCATACGGAGCTCCATCGCAGTCTTTAACACTGGTAGCATGCCGCGACAGCGTGGACGTGAACCGTATGTGCAGTTGACGGACTTTGGGCGAGGGCGTATAGTGGGCATGCGGGAGGCCGGGTGGACGTACCGCCGAATTGCTCAACACGTGGGGCGTGAGGTCTCTACAGTACATCGATGTTGTCGCCAGTGGTCGACGTAAGGTGCACGAGCCCGTCGACCTGGGACCGGACCGCAGCGACGCATGGATGCACGCCAAGACCGTAGGATCCTACGCAGTGCCGTAGGGGACTGCACCGCCACTTCCCAGCAAATTAGGGACACTGTTGCTCCTGGGGTATCGGCGAGGACCATTCGCAACCGTCTCCATGAAGCTGGGCTACGGTCCCGCACACCGTTAGGCTGTCTTCCGCTCACGCCCCAACATTGTGCAGCCCGCCTCCAGTGGTGTCGCGACAGGCGTGAATGGAGGGACGAATGGAGACGTGTCGTCTTCAGCGATGAGAGTCGCTTCTGCCTTGGTGCCAATGATGGTCATATGCGTGTTTGGCGCCGTGCAGGTGAGCGCCACAATCAGGACTGCATATGACCGAGGCACACAGGGCCAACACCCGGCATCATGGTGTGGGGAGCGATCTCCTACACTGGCCGTACACCTCTGGTGATCGTCGAGGGGACACTGAATAGTGCACAGTACATCCAAACCGTCATGGAACCCATCGTTCTACCATTCCTTGACCGGCAAGGGAACTTGCTGTTCCAACAGGACAATGCACGTCCGCATGTATCCCGTGCCACCCAACGTGCTCTAGAAGGTGTAAGTCAACTACTCTGGCCAGCAAGAACTCCGGATCTGTCCCCCATTGAGCATGTTTGGGACTGGATGAAGCGTCGTCTCACGCGGTCTGCACGTCCAGCACGAACGCTGGTCCAACTGAGGCGCCAGGTGGAAATGGCATGGCAAGCCGTTCCACAGGACTACATCCAGCATCTCTACGATCGTCTCCATGGGAGAATATCAGCCTGCATTGCTGCGAAAGGTGGATATACACTGTACTAGTGCCGACATTGTGCATGCTCTGTTGCCTGTGTCTATGTGCGTGTGGTTCTGTCAGTGTGATCATGTGATGTGTCTGACCCCAGGAATGTGTCAATAAAGTTTCGCCTTCCCGGGACAATGATTTCACGGTGTTCTTATTTCAATTTCCAGGAGTGTATTATCCAGTAGTAATGGAAGTCAAACATGTTTTTGGTATAACTTGGTGCTGTATGATGCAATTTGTTAGTTTTACTGTATCAGTTGCAATCCAATAAAATTTTGCTACAACAAGAAGGGCAAATTTTTACTTTTACATTGTTACTATGAAGGGGCTACTTGTTACAGTTGCACATAATATGCAACAAATTATTCCAGTTTCATGTAACAGGCATCAGTTTCTTACAATAAATGTGACTTGTTAGAACCAGTCAGAACTAGTCAGATCTACTCAGTATGATCCAGATCTTGTTGAATGATGGAAGGGAGGCCATGCTAAGATGTTTAAGTATGCTTATTTAGGATAATAGTAATTAGCTTGTCACTGAACATCATTTACCCACCTTGCAAATTGATCATCATTGTCCCACAATAGTATGAACCATGTGTTCTGAGTACTGGCTGTCTCTCACTGCACATACACAGTCAGACAAAGGTATTACAAACATAGGGGGATATGGGGGTGGGGTGGGAGAATGATCGTTCACCCCCCCCCCCCTCCAAACAGCACAGGCACCACTGTTGAAAAAGATTGGGTCTTCAAAGCTCAGATTGTGACTTTCATCTCCTCAGTCAATTTGATCATAAACCTGAGTTGATGAACCATTCAAACCAAGACGATGAGTGAAAGTCTGAGGAGGGAGACTGGCAACAAAAGTGTTTGGTTAGCCATGTGTGGGCTAGAATGAGGTATCTGGGACTTGAGTCTCACTGCTGCGAAATGTGTTATGGTTTTCGACGACACTTGGCTGAACTCGGCCATTGTCGATGAGGAATGGTTAGGTAAGTTCGGCAGTACTTTTATGCAGGAAGAAAATGAGAATTGATTACGACTAAGTGAAGCGACTCAGAGAAAGCGTGAAATGGTGGCTGTAACGACTGTCAATGGTACTAAAATGTGCGGTCAATGACTCAATACAGTGTATGTCGCTAGTAATTCGTACTCTTTCCTGTGCGGCATAATTTAGGGGGTGGCAAGTTATGGACAAAATTTTAGGTTTAGGTTACAAATAAATTATTTTTGTCTGATAAATTTTAATAAAGGTAATTGTCGTAGAACAATACACACATAAAATGAGTGCAATCAAAAAGTATTACAATTCAATGAGACTGGAGTTATTCCAGGTTGACAGGGCTGTATACTACTACATCTATTGTTTAACATTTGCTGCGAAGCATTTTTCAGGGAAATTTTGGCAGAAGAAAGCTATGGGATCATTATAAACGGAAAGATAATTAGTAATGTTAGGTACAAATCTGACACTGTCACCATAGAAAATGATCTGCAAAGCACTCCAACACACAACTGACAATTTCGTCATGTGCTTCAAAGAGTTTGGCCTGTGTGTCAACACTTCCAAGATCAAAGAAAACTTCTCTAAGTGAGAATCCAAGAGATATTGTCAATAAATGAAACAAGATTGTATCCTCCTTGAAATACTTGGGCACTCTCGTAGCATAACTGGATGCATAGTGTAACTGGAAGAATGAGGTCAGACCTGACATAGAACAGACCAGCAGTCATTTTGTTAGCATGGAAAGATTAGTTGCTATACATCTCCATTTTTCTCTATCGATGCGAACTGTGGACACTTGACCAATATCTAGATAAAGGAACTGCTGCTTTTGAAATGCATCTGTACTGTCGTCCCTCTTCAAACGAAGATGTTCTTCATCATATGAAAAGCAAGAACGAAGGAAAACTCAACATCTGGGACACACTATAATAGGAGAAAGATACCAAATATTACAACTCGTCATTGAAGAGAAAATACGAGGGAAAATGTTTATTGGAGGAAGATGGAACTCGTTGTTGAAGGATATTCTCAGGTAATACACTTGCTCATCAGAAGATGCCTTCCATGCTGCAACGTCATTTCAAACACTGTGTTTGGGGACCATCAATGTCATTTAGGAGAGTGCACTTTATGTCCCCACAATGCCTCTTATAACAGAGGTACGAGAAACACTAAGTGACGAAAGCATTTAGTTTGCGAATTTCAAAACGAGGTCACAGCGAGATATTACATTTTCAGCTTGGGAAACTGGAGCGATTAGGGTGGAAATTTCGTTAGCTAGTAATTGGCGACTTATGTACGTGTTTGAAAAATTTATTTCACATTTCAAAATAAAGCATTTCAGTGAGCAATCCTAAAACTGAGAACCACTTCAGGGGTGTTCTTAGATGTTATTTGAAGTTCAGTTGACTTTTGAAGTGTTTTTGACCCTCTTCTTATGCATTTGGAGCTGAGTCAGAACACTGAATTTTGATGTGTCACTTGACGTATCGTGTGTTAATTTATCTTTAATGTAACTCGGTCGCCGTTATTTATCTTCTTTATGAGGAGGTCCTGCAAAGCAGTATCTCCATTGAATCATACATAGCCCTGGAAAGACTTGAACTCTTCTCCTTTGAAGCTGTTATTCATGGAAGGAGAAATCGTATCCCCTCTAATTGTGAAATGACATTAACACTTCGCCATTGAGTGCCTTGTATTTGTTTTAGTGGGTGTACACATCACAATTACCTTTTAACGTTGAACAGATACAATTTAATTCAAATGTAACATCTGCCTTGAAGCCTCAAAAAGAAGTATCCTAAGTAAAACTCACTTCCTTTTCCCACAGCTGCGTCTGTCTGCTCATTGACAGTCAAAGCATCACCAAACAGCGACGTCAAAACATAAAAGGCCACAGCTACAACACGTGAACACATTTATTCGCCATTGCGCCTTGCCAATTACTCGAACGGCACACTTTTCCATACAACTCTACACAAATGTGAAACAGAACGATTTCACATGGAATGTGTTTTGCAATTTATTCTCTATCTGATACTACTTTACTATTTTATCACGATAATCTTTCCTGGTCATAAATTGGGAGTGGAAAATTTCGTTTGCCTAAACAGCATGTAATACTACATTTTCAATGCATAATTTCTGTTTTATTTTATAAAAAAATTGTTTACACAACTTTAATCACGAAATATTGCATATATATTAACATTCCTCTACCTGGACACGAAAAATTTGGGTTTCATAGAAGACAATATTAATTAGAATAGAGATGGTGTCTTTCAGTTTTGAATTTTTTAAATCATCAATATCCTTCACTTTTATTTCTTCTAGTTTGCTGAGGAGCTACACAGTTCTTGTGCTGTTAAGTCGCCATAACATGAATATTTGCCCACAGATTTCAGGTCCAGTTCAATTCAGGCTCTGTAACCTTTGAAAAACGTGAACACACTGGGAATGCAGGTTTCTGGAAAAAATATTTTATTGCGGCAACAGTATTTACCAAACAAAGTGCACAGGGAGCATATCATTATCACTGTCCGTCGAGTATAAACCCGAATGTAGACTCTGAAGTAAATCGTTCTTGAATTACGAATCCTCGAGAGGCATTCAGTAAGCAATTGCTATTGACACCCAGAATGACAGACACAATAACCAAACAGAAAACATGGGATGTACAAAACATATTAAAATTCACAATAACTAATGAACAATACAGAGAGATGTTAAAACTTATTAGGAAACACAGAGCTCCTCAAGGCTGGTGCAGAGGCTTGTTGACATGGTAAACATGCTAGTGAAGAGTAGTTAGTTGTCTGGAGGAACTGTGTTGCTATTAATTTAATGATATTTTTCAGATGCCAGACAAGTCTTGGTGTCGTGTCCCAGGATGCTGAAGCAATTACTGATACAGTGACGATAAAAGCTATTTCACAGTGTTGCGGTTCCCAAGAGATACGGATATGCTTCGTGAGTGGTTAAAAGCCATTCCAAGAAAAGACTGGTTGCCTTCCAAGAGATCTGTGGTAACCACTGCGAAGAAGGAGATTTAATAAACTTCAATACTTTTAAAGATGTTCAAGGAAACGAGGAGAAATACCCAAGGGTTCGACCCAAAATTAAGAGACATCGCAATACCAAGAAAATTTTACAGACTCCTGTGAAACTGTAGGTAGAACAGGGTATTTGACTGTTTTCTGGAAATCGTCTTAAACGGTTAATTATGTCATTTTATGTTCATAATATACGTTTTTTCCTTCTTGAATTTCAATATTCATTTATAAAAAACGAAATGAAATCCAAATAATTTGAAAGCCCACTAAAACGCACAATTAGAGACATGTGATGACTGTGACGTCATTGACTACCTCGCTGTTCCTACTGACATAAAGCTAATTCACTGTGATGCGTTGTTTCGGAATTTACGTTCCGGAAAATGGATTAAAATGGTATCTTGCACCTCACTCCACGAACACATTCATAGCAACTCTTGAAAAATTATTTTTAAATATTTCAGAGAATGAGAATGTTCGTAAAAATTTGTTTCAGTGGCAAAATGCCACCACAGTGGTGCCTAAATTCCCTTACTTAATTAAAAAGGTCTAGCACTCTGTAGTTAACAATAATTTATCTCCAAGATATTCTATCGCAGTGTTACAAAGAAGGATAGCGTGAGTCAATGAAATTAAACTCTTAGTAAAAATTATCGTTTACTCACTTCTTTGCACACCATTGATAGCTCGATTTGTAGAGAGGTGGACAGTCTAATATTGCAAATAACATATTGTCTGAGTGACAGTTTGGGTTTCTTAGGGATTCTGATATAGAGAAAGCTATTTACGCTAACAATGAGAATGTACTTAATTCATTAGGTAAGAAATTTGAGGCTACTGGAATTTCCTGTGACCTGTGAAAAGCCTTTGACTGCGTGAATCACAGCATTCTCTTAAGTAAATTAGAATATTATGGTGTCACCGGCAATGCTGCGAAATGATTCGACTCTTACCTAACTAACAGGAAACAAAGGGTGTCGTTGTAAAATACCTGTACAGTAATCAGTCTCCATCTGACTGGGAATTCATTACATGTGGTGTTTCTCAACGTTCCATCTTGGGTTACTTGTTTTTTCTTGTGTACATACAGGATGTTTCACTAAATGTGTTTGCCTCTGTGAGTTATGAAGTAATAGGCGACGGAAATATTTATTGTGGTAGGTCACCATTAGAAAGGTTACACTGTTTGCGGAGCTATTAACATATGGTTCAAATGGCTCTGAGCACTATGGGACTTAACATCTGAGGTCATCAGTCCCCTAGAACTTAGAACTACTTAAACCTAACTACCCTAAGGACATCACACACATCCATGCCCGAGGCAGGATTCGAACCTGCTACCATAGCGGTCTCGCCGTTCCAAACTGAAGCGCCTAGAACCGCTCGGACACTCCGGCCGGCAGCTATTAACATAATTTATTGTGTCATTATCCAAGGAGTTACAGAAATATGATACAATTTTTTAAATGGAACAATAGTTGTTTCTATTATGTACTGGAGTCAGTAACACCAGCTGTGTATACAACAATTTTAATTGCATTCTTATCACTTTTAATTTGGGAGCTAAAACCCTTCAAACTTTCAGGGGCAGATACCACACGCCGTACATAATACATGGCTGAGTGGTGGGTGACGGATGTTCTGGCGGTGGGACGTTGTTTTAAATGAGATGTTCAAATGTGTGTCCATGTTCTTGAATGCACAACGTAATGCGCCTTCTAAAGGATCTGCTGACGAGATGTAACATCGCCGGTGTCATGGAGCAACATGCATCCTCGATGCGCCATTTTAGATCATCTGGGGATGTGTGCTCAGTGACATAAACACGATCCTTTAGATATCCACACCAAAAGAAAACTAATGGTGTTAAATTGGGCGACCTTGCGGGCCATGAATGAGGACCATGGCGCCCCAGTCACCTTTCTGCAAACCTGTTGTTTAGTTCTTCCACAACAGCACATGCAGAATGGGCTGGGTGACCATGGTGCTGCATCCACTTATGGACTCTCGTGTGTAGACCCACATGTTCAAGGAGTCCACCTAAACTGTCGATTATAAACATGCGATATAACTAACCTGTCAGTGTACCTGGGAAGTAGTGTGGACTGATGATATCATCCCCAAAAATTCCACACCATACATTAATAGACCACCTACGTTGACGGTCTATAGGTTATACCCACTGGGATTGCCTGCGGCCCAGTAGTGCACATTATGGCGATTCACAGTACCATAATTTGTGAACGTGGACTCACCAGAGAACATAACACCTTGTAAAGACTCCAGCGTGAAATTACACATGGCCCATTCACAGAATGTAACTCTCGCATGGAAATCGTTCCCATGCAGCTCCTGGGTGAGCTAAAACAAACCCCTCCGTCTCCTCACTTCTTGAAGTTCTTTGTCTGTTGCTGTGGCGCATTACCAAACCGCCTGTTTCCCGAAGTCGTTGTTCGGCATGTAAGAATGTAATGGCTGCTGGAGCACTTTGACTAGGATATCTCACGGTGTACGCCATGGCTGCTTCAGTGGCATCGTGACGGCAGTCGCCGAGCATCAGCAACATGTCATCATACTCGTTGTTCATGTATGCCATCTTCATCAGATGTTAGTAACTGTGACATATTGGGCCCTGTTTGCTTGTGTGGCTCGAACCGTCGGGTATACGGCCGTATGCGGCGACCGCCAGCAGTCTAACAGCACATCGAGGAAGGTTCTCACTCTGTGACACCGGCGACGTTACAGCTTGGCCTCACCACATTTAGAAGGCGCATTGCGTTATGCACAGCATGTGTGGTATCTGCCCTTACAACTTGAAGGGCTCCCAAACTAAAAGTGATAGGAATGTAATTTAAATTGATGTATACACAGCTGGTGTTACTGATTCCAGTGCATGATAGAAACAACTATTGGTCCATTTAAAAATTGTATCTTTTTGCTGTATTCTTTGGATTATAACACAATAAACTATGTTCATAGCTCCATAGACAGTGTAAAGTTTCTTATGGCGACCTACTGCAATAAATATTTCTGTCATCTATTACTTCGTAACTTACAGAGGCAAACACACTTAGTGAAACACCCTGTACATGACCTGTCGATTGTACATTGCAGATGCTAAGTTTATTTTGTCTCCAGGTGATACAAACATTGCAATAAGTAGTAAGTCAAGTAAAAATTTAGAAATAGCTGCTAATCAAAATTTCACTGACATTAATAAGTGGTTTAAAGCTAATTCACTGACATTAAGCTTTGAAAAGACCCACTATATGCAGTTCAAAACCTGTAAGAGATTTCCTTCTCTAATGAAGACATATGAAGACATGCAAATCGAAGAAGTTGTCGATGTTAAATTGCTGGGATTTTAGCTCGATAGTAAATTTAGTTGGGAAGGACCTACCACAGAACTGCTGAAGCGCCTAAGCAAGACTGTATTTGCAGAGCGAATAATGTCAGTTGTAGGAGATACAAATATAAAAACTTACATACTTTGATTCCGTTCATTCAATCACATGGAAGCATATTCTGGGGTAACTCATCAAACTGAGAAAAAGTTTTTAGCGTGCAAAAGATTATAATAAGAAATATTTGACGTGTAAGTTCAAGAACATCATGTAGAAACATGTTCAAGGAACTTTCTATTCTAACCACTGCTTCTCAGAATATTTCTTCCTATTGCATGTAATACATCTCTATTTCCAACTAATAGCTCAATACATAGTATCAATACTAGGAATAAAAATAATCTTCCTAAAGACCTAAACTCACCTTGGTCCAAAAAGGGGCCCAATATTCAGGAACACACATTTTCAATAAATTAAAAACTTATTTCAGATGATGCACTGTTTAAACAGAGCTTGAAAGACTTTTTGGTATGCAGCTCCTTCTACTCTATATATGAAAATCTTAAGAGGGACTGTGACACAAGCTTAAGTAAAAATGTCTCCTAGATTTCAATTCTGACAGCACTTGGTCATAACAGTCAAGAATAGGTTTTTTTGTATGATAAATTTATGAAAAGTGCTTAATAATGTGTCATTCTGACAGTGTATTAATTCTGTAAATATTAGCGGTTCCAGTTTGCTGCAGTGTATTCATCTATTTTGATTATCTCCTGACAGATCATCAGGGTAGTAAGTATAAAGTCCAAATGTTTCATTTTTTATGTTATACTTCCTTACATGTTACTCATTGCCGAGAATTATCGCATTTTTGGGTCTGTGGAACGAAAACTGATTCTAATCTAATCTTGTTAAACCAAATCACAATTACAAAACTTCACTGCAGAATAAGAAACAGAATACAACTGCGTTTTCTCTGGTGTTTATGTGCACTTACATTTGCAATATTTGTTCACACACATCATGTTCAAAAACATATCTTCTAGTTAATGTGATCACAAAGTTTTTACTTTATTGCAAACAATGCCTTTTTTGGCTCTGTACTGTCCAGCGAGAATAAGCGCCCAGGGCGGGAAACAATGGATACTAGGTGTGAAGAATCAGGGGGGGGGGGGGGGAACATCTGAATACGAGATGACGATGATGATGTTTGGTTTGCTGGGAGCTCAACTACGTGGTTATCAGCGCCCATGCAAATCGCCAACCTTTGCTCAGTCCAATCTCGCCACTTCCATGAATGATGAAATGATGAGGACAACACAAACACCCAGTCATCTCGAGGCAGGTGAAAATCTCTGACCACACCAGGAATTGAACCCGGGACACCATGCTCGGGAAGCGAGAACGTGACCGCGAGAGCACTAGCTGCGCAACTGAACACAAGAGAGGGTGTAATCAAATCAGCAACGGAATTCCACAAAGCAATATACTCAAGTTCTCTACCAAACAAAGCCACAGACTGCAGCCCTGTGGATCGAGACCCAAACACCACTAGAACCATACTATCTATAATACACAGCAAGGTTAGAACAACTACCACTGAACTGAAAAGTGGAAAGTCACCTGGAGAAGACAACATATACAATGTTGGATTATGCCTCAACAGCAAGATACTAACAAATTTGAGGTTCGCTGACAGTGTAGCCCTCTTTGTCAAAACTGCAAGGGAACTGCAATCGATGCTCCAGGAGCTGAACACATAAAGCAAGATGGTAGGACTCACAATGAACAAATCTAAAATGTAGGTAATGACAGATGAATTATAAACCCTAATATATCTTTAAGGAATGGAACTAATTTATGCATCACAATACATATACCTAGGCAAAATAATTTCCTTTAATAACAAAATGAAAAAAGAAATTAAAGTTTCCTTCCCTTGGTAATCTTTCTGAGCCTTAAAGTTCATATTGATAGACAGAAACCTGAAGAGGAGGCTCAAAATGGTGGCACTCGAAAGCTGCATTTTTCCAGTGTTATTATATGGATGTCAGACATGAGTTCTCAAAGCCAGAGAGAGAAACACTCTACAGGTATTCCAAAGGAAAATGCAGAGGAAGATTCTTGGCACTCTGAAAGACAGAATACCAAACACCTCGATACACAAGATGTCAGCAATAATAGACAGGCTACAAAGACCAAATCTAAATGGGGCGGCCACGTGGCGAGGCTGCAAGACGACAGATGGACAGCATAAGCTGCCACATGGGACCCCTACATCAGCATGAGATTCCCAGGAAGACCAAGATGCATGTGATATGACTTATTCAGGAAGCAATCAGGTAGAGAGTGGACCAGTACAGCCAGAAACAGAAAGGTATGGAAAGACATGGAACTACAACTAAGTGATCAAGTATAATTTAATGTCTCGTGTGCATTACGTGTGGTACCCTCTTACGGGGACTGGCTCACTAGCGTTAAAAGCAGCTACCCCTACTTGTAGGAGGTCTTTGCCCTCAATGGGATAACAGAGGCTATTTTTATTCATTCATTCATTCACTGTCTATCTAGGATCCTTAATGTTAAGCTTTTGACATTTCATCACCTTACATAATATGAAGTTAAGTCTGCTTCAGACACTGATGTTAGTTTACACTCACAATAAGCACAGCCCTTTCGTTTGTGCTACCTGCATGTTGCACATTCTTTATATCTCTCCATATTCAAAAGCTCGCCATCCTGCAACCCATTGTAGTGTGGGAATATGGCGATATGTTCAGTAATAACAGTGCTTTCCAAGAAAGGTAATTGTTTGTAAGCAAAGTAGATGCAGTTATCCTCTGTTGTCCGTTTCTCAAAGATTAAAGTGAAGCTATATATACAATACATCCCACGAACGAAACAACTGTTACAATGAGTTCTTGCTAACACTATTTTCATATATCATGTAAATATTTTAAAAATTTATGTCCTTTGCAGTATTCGAACCTTCATTCTTCTTATCCATAGTTATGTGCACTATACATTGCACCACAGAGTCCATGATACTGACCGGGTCTATGCTGAGTATCTTGTATAGCAGAAATCAGCACTAAGATTTGCCAAGAATGATTGTATTGCGCTTTGGGTCATATTTCATGACTGATAGTCGACAATCTAGTTATAAGATAGAGACCCATTTGCAAAAGATCCACAATTCCTTACTTTTGAGCGGATTTAATCATGTTGAGGGGAGCAGGGGAAAGAATGCTTGTTCTTGCACATATCGCTGCTCTAAATGAGTGGAGTATAAACGTATCAATTTTCGTAAGGTTTCCTCTCTCGGCGTTCACAACATTCCTTTCTATTGTTACTTAAAAGTTGTACATTAAGCCCTTTGGCGGCCTTGGCGAGGCATGTCATCGACAGTTCCTGTCTCTCTGTATCTTCTCCATGTCTGAACAACATCCCTTTGGTCCATTCCGAAATGCCTGGACACTTCCCTTGTTGAGAGCTCCTCCTGGCACAAAGCAACAATGCGGACGCGATCGAACTGCGGTATTGACCGTCTAGGCATTGTTGAACTACAGACAACACGAGCTGTCTGCCTCCTTCTTGGTGGAATGACTGGAACTGATTGTCTGTCAGACACTCTCTGTCTAGTAGGCGCTGTTCATGCATGGTTTTTTACATCTATTGGGTAGGTTTAGTGACATCTCTGGGCAGTCAAAATGACTGTGTCTGAGATACAATATCCACAGTCAATGTCTGTCTTCAGGGGTTCTGGGAACCAGGATGATTCAAAACTTATTTCGATGTGTGTACATGTTTGTGTGGTGATGCTCCAAGAGCCATGTATGAAGATATAACCAATACAGTCTCAAATATTCCGCTGAATAATTATGCAAAACAAAAAATGATAGCATCCACTCAAAAAGAACAGCAAGGATACAAGGAAACTTAATGTATTTCAAAGAAAACAAAAAAATAGTTACATAGTTATATTACTGCATCCTATTAATTTCATGTTTTGGTCTTACACAACTCATTCTGATTTTTGTCTATTGAATCTCCTGTTTTAGAAAGTGTGGTGTAAGGAAAGAATAAAGATTATTCTGATGTTAAACTGTATTATATGAAATTTTTATTAGCACACTGCAAAAGGATTTATAAATGGAAGGAAATTTTTCGAAAGAGCTCATTGAAAGTATGCTACTTTTCATCATCAAAATAGAAATGTTACATTTTCCTACAGTAAACACCAAGGAAACTTTCACTGAAATGCTAATGAATTAAGCGACTGTGTAATAATGTTGCAAACCACTTCATGCACATTTAATTTAATAAATAACAGCAAATGACTCTCATCTATCATTATCGACACGGAAAGCTTGTTTTTTAATGTATAAGAACATATTGATTGTGATCCCATATACAGCTGCACGATATTTTGTTTTTGCTACATAATAAGTTTTCTGTATATTTAAATTTCATTCATGGGTATTGATAATTTGTAATGGTAATTTCTTCTTGCACACTTCTATTAATCGTAGACTTGTGCTAATTAATACACGTACCACACATCCTACAGCATCATTGACTTCTGTTCTAATTCCTGATTTTGTATATTAGATTTTACAACACTCGTTAAAACTGCATTTTCACTATTTAAATATGAAGAATATAAGCGATTCTCTCTTGTCTATATGCTATAGTAATACAGTTGCACTTGTTACAAAATAAAACAGTTTTGTTTTTAATGTATGACTAGACATGCATTCTGAAAAGCTGTCTGAAGTTGTCACATTGAAGGCTCCAGCTTCTGTAGAGTGAGCTACGAGTTAATGGGTCCAGAGATCAACCAAGAGAAGTTGACATTGCAAGATTTGATGAAGCACCATCACACATCAAAGATACATATTTGACTCCTACATACTCTGCAATAACAATGCATTTCCTCACCAAAATTTCTCTTTGAGCTCCTTTTGCAAACTGATTCAATAGCAGAGCTCATGTCAACATAACCAAAGTATTTATGGCCATAAAATTCCACAAGCCGCCTTATTGCATGTCATCCATTATCAGATTACAAATGACAGGAAAGTATGAACTACTTGAGGCAGCTTTCAATCTCAAAAGTACAGATGCCTCATTTGTGAAACCAGATGCCCCATCCATACCACTTACTTATTGTTCGATGCTGTGGCAATGAAGTATCGAATGGGGTCCTGACATAATCATAACCTTTCAGTGAAGAAGGTTAAGCATTAAAGAAAAGACCTCAAAGCTGCTTCATATTTTCTAGGAACAATGGAATCTGTAGTCTTTGCAAAACTAATGTGACAAAAACTGTTCATTTATTCCTAATACATCTCCCAGCGCTGAAGCACTTTCTTCATCCATATAGTTCTTCTTCTGTAGTGCTTTGATTAAATTATGCAAATGACAATAGTATTTTTCTTATTGACGTATAAGAAGCTTTATTTTCTCATGGTACTGCTTGTTTCCTTCACACACTGTGTCCAATTTTCTCTTCAGATGAGCAGTAGGGACATCATGTGGTGTGTTTGCATTGACAGGGCCACCGTCTGGCAACACTAGAAAACAAAGAGAGCCATTAAATTCCAAAAGTATCAACACATTATAACATTTTATTTTCATAAATTATCATTTCTGGAACAGTGCTGCCCAATCTCTATTACGTGATTCACTGATTGCTTGGTTATTTGGATAAAAGAGGACCATTCCTCCAGGTCATCAGTCCCTTTGCTCCATTGATCCATAGGTATATAGCATGCAATCTCCCAGCCTTTGATCTCTACTGCCTTTACAATAACACAATATAAAAATTGGATCTCATTTACCTCCACTCCTCCCCTTATCACAAATTTTGCATATGAGTAGCAGATAAGATGTAAGGCAGTCAAAAGAGGTTCTGCCATATAACTTTGTTCATCAAAGAGATCCACAGGAGAAAAAGTTGGGAACCTCTGCAGTAATTGTTTGAATTTCACTGTAAAACTTACTCTCCTGAGAATTTGTTGATTGTTCATTCTCCCCTTCATCACATTTTACAGATAGGATGCTCTCCTGCAATGGTTTCTGTAAAACATATGAGTTTTGGGACCACCATCACAACATTTGTTCTAGTATACATAATGTATTCAGCAGTCTAGGCTCGGATCCTACAGCCTAAAACTGTAATAATTTGTCATATAATAGAATTGTCTTAAGTATAACATTACTGGTAGACATCAATGTTGTTATTGTTGTTGCTGTGGTCTTCAGTCCAGAGACTGGTTTGATGTAGCTTCATCTCCCAGTACCTACTGCAACGTACATCATTCAGAATCTGTTAGTGTATTCATTAGTCCAGAGACTGGTTTGATGCAGCTCTCCATGCTACTCTATCCTGTGAAAGCTTCTTCATCTCCCAGTACATTCTGCAACCTACATCCTTCTGAATCTGTTAAGCGTATTCATCTCTTGGTCTCCCTCTACGATTTTTACCCTCCAAACTACCCTCCAGTACCAAATTGATGATCCCTTGATGCCTCAGAATATGTCCTACCAACCGATCCCTTCTTCTAGTTAAGTTGTGCCACAAATTTCTCTTCTCTCCATTTCTATTCAATACCTCCTCATTAGTTATGTGATCTACCCATATAATCTTAAGCATTCTTCTATAGCACCACATTTTGAAAGCTTCTACTGTCTTCTTGTCTAAACTATTTATTGTCCATGTATCACTTTTATACATGGCTACACTCCATACAGATACTTTCAGAAACGACTTCTGACACTTAAATCTATACTCGATGTTAACAAATTTCTCTTCTTCAGAAATGCTTTCCTTGCCATTGCCAGTCTACATTTTATGTCCTCTCTACTTCGACCATCAGCAGTTATTTTGCTACCCAAATAGCAGAACTCATTTATTATTTTTATTTTATTATTATTTTGAGCTTTTCCTCACTACAGAGGCATATCTCCAACATAATAATTTACTTGGAAATTACAATACAAACAATAACCGTTCTTAAACTATATTCTCAAAATATTTCTCCAGGTGTTTCGATCTTGTGTGTCTTCTTCCTCTGCGCCCATTCTCCTCATTGTGTGCTGTACATTTTGGATCAAGGTGGTCATAGGGCGTCCCCTTCTTCTTCTCCCCTCGGGTTCCCACTCCAGTATCAATTTTGGTATTCTGATTTTGTCCATTCGTCGTACATGCCCGTACCACTGTAATTTCTTCCTATCCATTACGTCATATATTCTTTCTTTTATTTCCATTCTCTTTATTACTTTGGTGTTCCTTATCTTTTCTATCCTGGAGATTCTTGCCGATCTTCTCCAAAAGTCCATCTCTAGAGCTTGTAATTTTTTAATGTGCTTTATGTTAATTGTCCAGGTCTCCATTCCATACAGAACCACATTCTCTAATATGGATTTGTATATTAATTTTTTAGTTCTGCTCATTACATTCCTGCTCCATAAGACTGAGTTAAGCATCCCAATGACCCTCCGTCCACTACTAATTCTTTTATTGATTTCTGACTCTGATTTTCCCTCGATATTTAAAATGGATCCCAAATAACAGAAAGTGTTTATCTTTTTTATTTTCTTTCCTTCAATGTATAGCTCATCTGAATCATTACTCAAGTATTCTGTTTTTTGGTAATTAATCTTCAAACCCCAAGTTTTGTATGCTACTGCTAGTTGATTGCACATATAGTTAGCATCCTCCCCATCTTGTGCTACGACTACTTGATCATCAGCAAATAATAAATGATGTAGGTAAGCTCTATCTCTTATTTCTAATCCCATACTATTACATTTAGGAGACATTGTTCTAAGGCTAATATCTATATAGATTTTAAATAATGATGGTGACATGGGACAGCCCTGTAAAAGGCCTTTGCTTGTTCTAAATTTCTGTGGAAGTTTATTACCAACTTTCACTTGGCAAATGTTATCTTTATACATCTGCTGTATTATTTTAATTAAGGAAGGGTTTATGTTTGCCATATGTAGTGCTCTCCAAAGTAATTTTCTTGGAACAGTATCATACGCTTTTTCTAGATATTTGAAAATTAATCCTATATCTTTTGATTTTTCCCTATGTTTCTCCAAAATCTGTCGTAATGTGAAAATATGGTCTACACATGATCTCCCAGCCGTGAATCCACATTGTTCTTTCTTGAGTTCTAAAATTTTTTTCCAGTTTGTTTTTAATTACTTTGGCAAAAATTGTCATTAATGTGTTTGTAACACAAATTCCTCGAAAGTTTGAACAAATTTTACGATCCGCTTTCTTAAATATTGTATTAATGTAACCTAGCTTCATCACGTTGGGTATTGACTGTCCATGTATCATTTTGTTGAAGAGCTGTGTTATCAGTTTCACAATTTTGTCACCACCATATTTCAGACACTCCAGACTGATATTGCCTGGTCCCGGTGATTTACCATTCTTTCCTGTTCTCAACGCCTGAAGTACTTTACTTTCTAAAATCTGGATCTCATCATCTTCATGTCCTTTATCTTCCTCTGTTCCTTCTTCTAGATATTCTTCTCTGTCCTCATTTAATAATTTTCGGAAATACTCTTCCCATTCCTTTTGTGTTATCAGTTGGAGATTAGTTTAGCTTTTTGTATCCTGTCGAAGCCCTTTCAATACTCACCTTGCTTCTTTTGCTCTCCCAAATCCTAATTTGCTATTCACCTTGGCACATGTTCTTTCCCATGCTTTATTTTTTGCCATCCTTATTTTTTTCACCACTTCATTCTTCTTTTCCTTGTATATTGATCTTGTTTCTTCTGATTTATCATTCAACCACTGAAGGAATGCATTTCGTTTTTCTCTAATGAGGACCTCAAGTTCCTCTTACCACCACTCTGCTGCATGGCTGTGATTGCTGTCTTTTTTACCCAACACCTCAGTTGCTATGATTTTCAAATTAGCTTTTATATAGTCATATATTTCCTCTCTACTTCCTTCAAATGATTCAACCAGTTTCCTTTCCATCCTGGCCGCAAAGACTGTTCTGATACTTTTCTTCTTTTTTTCAGAGAGTACGACCACATCCATGTTGAACATGTCAAGTTCTGCAGGTAGTAAATTTATTTTAGTGGAAATACCTTGCACATTCCAGCATCCAAACATAATTTTCCGTTTCTCATCACCAGTTCGTCGTCCAAAGTTCCAATTTCTCCGAGGCATATTATTAGGTTTTTTAGCATTTTTATGTTTTTATGTGAGTGAGGAGCTGGCCCACTGCACAACCCCCAACCCGGAGGACCAGGTAATTTTTACTCAAGGTTTTCTTCCTTTAGCCTTTGATAAGCCAATATCATACTACAAGGCAGCAGTTGCTAGTTTTGATGCACCCCGGGTATTTTATTTCAGCGGTACCCATCATATCTAGTGAGCATTCCCCTATCCGCCACCTGGGGAGGCGCCTGATGGGAGACCAGCAAACTCCAACGGGATTTATTATTTAGAGCTTAACATTTATTATTTTAAGCGTCTCATTTCCTAATCTAATTCCTGCAGCATCACCCTAGTTAATTCGACTACATTCCGTTATCCTCGTTATGCTTTTGTTGATGTTCATATTATATCCTCCTTTCAAGACACTGTCCATTCAGTTCAACTGCTCCTCCATGTCCTTTGCTGTCTCTGACAGAATTACAATGTCATTGGCGAACCTCAAAGTTTTATATTTCTTCTCCATGGATTTTAATTTCTACTCCGAATGTTTCTTTTGTTTCCTTCACTGCTTGCTCAATATACAGACTGAATAACATCGGAGATAGGCTACAACGATGTCTCACTCCCTTCCCAACCACTGTTTGCCTTTCATGGCCCTCGACTCTTATAACTGCCATCTGGTTTCTGTACAAATTGTAAATAGCCTTTTGCTCCCAGCATTTTACCCCTGCCACCTTCAGAACTTGAAAGAGAGTATTCCTGTCAACATCGTCAAAAGCTCTCTCTATGTCTACAAATTCTAGAAATGTAGGTTTGCCTTTTCTTAATCTAGCTTCTAAGTTACGTCGTAGGGTCAGTATTGCCTTATGTATTCCAACATTTCTACGGAATTCAAACTGATCTTCCCCAAGGTCGGCTTCTACCAGTTTTTCCATTCGTCTGTAAAGAATTCGTGTGTGATACCCAAAACAGACCACTGTCTGCTTGGATGACCAACAATTCCAAGAGAGACAGGTTGGCAGTTGTACAGTTAATACTAATTGCTATTTGTAACTACTACAACATTATAACGCACACAATTATTTTGTATTAGCAATTTGCGCAATAAACCTTAAACTAGGACCATCTAATACACATAACAGCATGTTTGTACAAATTTACACTGCCTGGCAGTTTTTGCAGGCAATAACAGATAGCGTTGTGTATCACACGAAATTGACTATTAAAGAAGTTAAACTAACCATGGGATCCTATTTATGTCGCTATAAACAAAGCTTACCTGTATCAGTCATCTCATCACAACCTGCATAAGAAAACTGTAATAGAAATATTTTTGGAATGCTTCACACTGCCTACACACACTAGAATAGACCAATCCATTCTCAACACCCCTTAAAAGCCAGTTTTAAAAAAGGTACCTTGTTAATTTCATAATGACATACATATATACATAGTTTTTCCAAGAAGTACAAAAGATTTATTACACAATAATTACACAGAGCACAACAATCATATGAAAAAATACGCTATGCCAAAATTTTTTACATAAATGATCGATTCTTTGTTACAGTATTCACTCAAATGTAAATAATGAAGTAAAAATATACATGGCACTCCAGTACCACATGGAACCACATAATCAACAAAGAGGGTCATATAAATATGTAACATGGACTTAAAAATTAGAGTCATGTATGAAACATCTAGTGCAACTTGCACTCTGCAGGTATAAGGGAAATGATGAGAAAATGCATCGAACGGCGCCGTCTCTGAGACGAATATTTGATCATTACATTCCTTCATTGTTAGCTTCTGGCAAATGCTCTGAAGACATTCTACTACATTTTGTAGGTTGTAGTCTTTTCGTCACAATGCCTTCATCCACACACTTTTGCTTGTGGTGTCCTTTGGGAAACCATGTATTGTAAACATAAAAGTTTGGAGGCAATGAGTGACTTCACTGGAGCACACTGTTTATTTAAACTAGAATTATTTTTTACCCGCAGCATTTACCTGTGTAAAGTAATAGTTGACTTCCCACTTCTGTTAGCGCATATGTAGGCAGCACAAGTAAAAATTTTTTCATTATTACTTCGATGAACAACACAGCAATGGATACACGCTACTATGTTTTGTTCTCAAAGAAATGGTGGAGTCACTGGCTTCCTTTTCAGATTCTGACCTCGTTGGTCGTTTCTGTTCATTTGTATACTAAATACATGACAGTAGGTTTGATCGATATACAGTTGCAGCCATGGGAATGTGTTCGACACAATCATTCTGCCACTTCCCATCGATGGTGTTCGTCCGTATGATGTTGCCCCTTGCTGGATACGCCCATGACTAGGTTCCTGTTAGACTTTTAAATAACCTGTATATTTCAACTTAGTGAAAATTCAATACATCATAGTGTAATTTTATTCTATTGAGAGAGTTTCCACAGAAACGTGTTGCATGTATATAGCCTGGGGTATCAAAAGCAAAAGAATCTCATTACCCTCTGTTAACATCGTTTTAAAAATGAAGAAATTATCTTTCTTCCATTCAAGCATTCAATCATAAGAGATGATAATTAGGAGTCACATACCATACACATTGCTATAAATGACTTGAGCACATTAATTTGGCTAATTTTAGATTGGAGGTGGCATAGATAGAAATAAGCATGCTATGCTGTTGCGCAATTATTAGTGAGATTAAGCTCACACTCGATTCTCAAGCAGTGGACAAATTGCGCTCACTCCCTGCCAACTGAACCAGCCAAAATTTTTTTCAGATTAAATAATTTCCAGTATTTGTAATGTTTGGGCATTTATTACAGTGTTGTTTATTAACATTGGCACTAATTATCTGCAATCTATTGTCAATCAACAATAAAATTGGTGTTACCAAAATCAATGAGACAAGCTGATCAAATTTTTTCATTATATACATTTAATCCAAATATGTAAAAGAAAATCAGGATCTTGATGAGGAAATGGCGTCAGTAATAATTAAGAACGTCTTCAGCTGACATTTTGTATCACAACCAATGACGAGACAGACAACAATAAAGAAAAATAGAATAAAAGAAGCTTCATGTACAGTAAATAAATATAAAACTAACTTCATCAAAATATCAGGGGAATAAAAAATAAAGTAGATGAGCTTTTGGTATATTAAGATGATCTCAAAAATAAGAATGAAATTGGTATAATTTGTCTTTCTGAACACCATGTAAATGTGGGGATGGATAGTGTGAGTATAAATGGGTATAATTTAGCATCTTACACTTGCAGATATAGCATGGATAAAGGAGGAGCTGCCATTTACAGAAAACAAGCTTATAAAAAAAACCGTAGAATTAAGGAAATTTTGTGTCGATCAGCACTTAAAGGTGTGTGCATGTGAACTACAGATAGATAATGTAGTGTTCGTATTAGCAACAGTGTACAGATCCCCATTAGGAGATTGGGAGCAATTCATAAAACTTTTTACCCCCTATTAAGCTGTCTATCAGCCAAAATGAGAAGTTATTGATCTGTAGTGATTTCAATGGAAACTTTGTAACCAATCCTGATAGGAAAAGTGAACTAACTTAGAGTCAGTGATCAACTGCCATACACGTATGGCTCAAGATGGCTCGAGACAGTAGCACTCTAATACATAATAAATTTGTACAGCAACAGGATGTAAAACTAACACGTGCTTTTCCTGTGACAAATGAATTATCACACCATAATGCCCAATTGATTAACTAACAATTGTAGCGTGATGTACAGTTCAGAAACCATTAAGTAAAAGTGTAAGTTTGCTTAACCTGTGGACCGTTTTGCCTTTTTTGGGAACTACTTATTCTCCACATGTATTCATTCCTAAAATATATTATCATGTTGTGGCGCACAGGTACTTCCAGTCTCTCAAAAACCTTTAATCTGCCATCTGTACCATTATTGAAACTAAAATTTTAAGCTTAAAGAAAAGAAGCTTGATTCATGTGTGCATTTTTTATGCACTTAACACTTTCTACATCGTAACTGTTACTGTAAATTTATCACTGGAACATGTAACTAACTAACTTTTGTTGACTTGAAAGATAGTGAGCAATGATTTCAAGCAACCTTTGACAAGTGGTTGTCTTTTCTCCAAAAGTAAGTACAACAATGTAGAATCTTCATTGTAGCACACTGTGTCAATTTGTGGCTCTTTCTTGCAGTCACCAAAGAAGTGGTTTATTTAGAACACAGATGCCGAATGTTGTGGGTATAGATGTATGTCGTATTCGTTTTTGGGTATTTTGTTTGTTACTGTATGTGCTGATGCTGTTACTTGTAGGGTATATTAACTGAAAGAGTGGAAGAACGTATCTATTATCTAAACTATTTACCATGCGAGCCAAGCCACAATTTTCTGGTAAACTTCTTAATTTATATGGTTTCTAGGTACATCACTTGATGCAAACTAGACATTCAATCTCGTCTAAAGCGACTTTCACTTTATTTTTAGAATAAATGCAATTATGACGAAATCACGCTTTATAGTATTGTACTATTCCAATACTGCTTATTGCATGAGATCAGTGAGTACTTAGTAGAGAGTTGAAATGTGGGAGGTTGGGTTCTGGTTTCAGGTTTGTATTTTTATTCATACTGAGTTGGCTCTGTGGGTTTTCATGTTGTTTTGTATGTCACTGAAATAAGAAGCAACTATGTATTAATTGTAATGGGATTATTGGCGTTATGGGTTTATTTTCGTTTTGGTAGAATAATCTGATTCGCTCCCTGAAGAGCCTTTACAGGATAGAACCAGATAATGCTGATACCTGCCGACAAAACCACACATCACGGACTGACCGAAAATACAAATAAATCTCTTTCGCTCTCGTTAGTCAGAAACGAGGGGTGCAGTGCGGTCTTTGGCTAAGTCTGTGGTCTAGACTTCAGTGTTATCGTTTGGGGGCACCTTTTTGCTTGCTTGGTGTTACCATTAGAGTATGCAATGACATAAGTGGTTTTTTTCCGATGTATGGAACTTAACAAAAACTACTTTTGTTTTTCCTCAATTGTCATTAAATGATGATAGTTTTGTGAAGGGCTTAATTTCGGCCGGCACCTCCCTCTGAATTTATTTGGAACATGATGGAATAAGTCCACACCAGAGATTTAAAATAATAGGGTTGTATTAAATCATTATGTAACTTTAATCTGCTGCTGCGAATATCTTCACTATCATTCATCGCTAAATGTTCTATTCATTAATAGTGGACACATATTCACTCAGCAGCTACAATGCAACTAATTGAAAAATATTAATTAATTATTTTGTCTAAAGAAAAGTTATGTTAAAGTGACACATTCTACATAATTACGAAATGTCGTATTCATGATCTAAGAACAAGGATTAATGTAGGTATGTATGTTTGTTGCAAGACCACGTTTACATTGGGCTCCCTAAACTGGATTTCGTTGACCGATTTCCAAATACCGCTTCTGGATGGTCATGTAAACACTTCAAAATCGACCCTGGAAATCCGCTTCTACTAGTCAGTTTTCTAATTCCACAGTAGATTTTCGGTCCCACGTAAATGCAAGCGATGTTGAAATGTGCTTGGGCTGTCAGGTCTCATCTTATATTCAACATTTTTCCTCTAGTATTGACGGAATGGCTTTTTGTATGGCGAAGGATAAGAAGAAATTTTAATGGATCTAAGCACAATTGGACTTAAACATCTGAGGTCATCAGTTCCCTAGACTTTCAACTACCTAACTAGCCTAAGGACATCACATACATCCATGCCCCAGGCAGGATTCGAACTTGCGATCGTAGCAGCAGCGCGGCCACAACGGCCGGTGAAGAAATTTTAGACTGAAGCTGTTTATGCCTTGTCTGATTGAAGAGAAATAGTGATTGTGCATGACTAAACCAGAAACTGTAACAGTTATTTTCCAGGTGCCATGATGAACTGAGCTAGCAGATCTGCTTCAGACCATAACATTTAACCATGACAGCGATAAACGGAAATTCAGTTTCCATCTTTCGGAAGATGTGTCGCATGTAAACGAAGTGTCTGGGAGCAGTTGAAAACCTGATATTTTAGTTACGAAGACTACTGACTTGGGTCGATGGATCGAGCAGAAATAGGGAGCAGAGTGAGACTGCTATGGCGACAGACGATAACATCTGTTGTTCATTTAAATCTTATGGTTTCTTTGTTTTGATATAATAAATTATGTTTTAAAAACTTGAAATTCAGAACAGACTTCTGTAAAAAACGATTTCTCATTGTAAGTTTGTTCAAAAGTTTTAAAATATCTAAACTTGTGATTTTTATGTATTGATGGTTGTGGGAGGAGAGGCTGTATACTGAGATAGGCGAGTACGGGAGATCTGGCACCCAAAATTTTAATATTAAAGAATGTTCTTGCATCAACTTGACTGCTTATTAACTTTATCGTTCACTGCCCTCAGCAATGAAACCTTGTTTCTGGCTTCTCGAAAAAAGCATTATTTGGCCACATAGAAGAGCATTGGCATAGAAAACTGCCATCAATTTTAAGACGAACGAACAATGAATTGCTTCTAACTCGAATGAATTCGTAAATGTATTTTTCTATAATATAAAAAGTCTTATTTAACTTACTGTTGAATGGAAGTAAAAGTTCTTCCTTCGATGGGATGTAATGTTCGTCAGGGGCTGATAAATTCTCTTTCATTAAATTTTCAACCATTTTTACATCATTTATTGATCCACATCACTGTCAAACAGTGGGAAGACAGAACCTTTAACAGCAAAAGACCATAAACACTGGCCTTTCTGGTGTAAAGCTGGGTGTCAGACACTTTCATCAATTTTTACATAAGCCTACCATTGACTTCAAAAAACACAAGTCTGGGTAGGGTGCTTTTACTGCCAAAATAAATTAAATCCATGACTGGATGCAGAATGTGACAATGAACAGGATAATTTCTATCAGCGCTGCTGCCCTATCCTTACTCGTAAGTTAGTACTGAACATAAATTAATGATATTTTTACGGAATAAATAGCTTTTGTCTTTCATCGAGCTTGGTGTATTGCACCTGGATGTCGAGTGTTTAATTTTCTGTGTATCTACACACAAAAATATCACAGAAATCTCTGCTAACTCTCGCAAATCGTCTAGGCAACAGTCTGCCATCCCAGTGAACAGTTATAACATCCAGTAGTTCATTTTGCTAGTTAGGTTTTATGGATTCTGTACGTTCTTTCCATTATTCTGCACGAATTCTTTGAATCGAGAACTTACTTTCATGACATTCATCAGTATTTTGTCCAAATGCCTAAATGTAGCTTCAAACACAAACACGGAATATTTCATACTTAATTGGTACCTATCTACTGCTGCTCATTGTAGATTTTTCTGCATAATTGTTCTATGGGTTCTGTGATGTATGTTCTCGAACAGAGTAAGAAGATCTTCTTGTAAATTCATGTCATTTTCATTAAAATCAGGAAATTAGTCTTTTGTACTGGTTCATAGAATGGTGTCAAGGGAGTTGTCTTGGAGAGTTATTTAGCGTGTCATTTTACTTAATAGTTTTAAGCATGCACTTGCTTCTTCATTATCATTTTTTTGTCCACTCCAGCTAAGTGTTCAGACCGACCTGTCATCATTAATTGAAGCAAATCAGCGTGTGCAGTATCAAACAAATCATCTAAGTTGACAACAAACTTTTGTCTGCATTGATCATATGGGGTTTGGGTTTTTGTGCATCTTTTTTGTAACTGCTTCCAAGCTCCACACAATTAGGCAACAGTAGTATTAGCTAGCTACCAGTACTGTGTGAGGTAACCATTGTTGTGTGCTGTGTTACTTTATTGTATTTCATTGTATCTAGTACTGTTTCCTTTTCTTGTATAAACTGTACATAACTGCTGCAGTTAGAATCTGTACTAAACATGTCAATACATATTTGCATGACTTCTCCTTTTGCCATATAGCGTAGTTTATAGTGCCAGCACTGCAGGGGTAACTTACCATTAAAATACTGTAATTCCACTTACATGTTCACTGTTTGACAACAGTCCATTTACTGACAATATTAAAATTTCAAATAAACGTCGTCGACCACCGCCAATATTTCGACAGGAGCACACCCTGCCATTCTGAAGGCACAAATGCAAGGAGGAAGCAATGTGTAAGGGAATTTCATACCTCGGTTCACAGAGGAGAAACAAGGAAGATACCGCACACAGAACAAGTAACCACAGAGTCAATACACAACCGAGGATAACCAAGATCAGAAACATCGATAGTGACTGTTAATCAACAGGTGAGGTACCACTAATTCTGTCCCTCTGTTTCTTGACGAGAGACAGAACCGGATCCAGCATTTAAACAAAATCCACCATCTCTGTTTATAAGGTTGCTTGATAGTTTGATTTCAACAGCTTCCTTAATAACACTGTCCCAATAGCTGGACATGCAAGCCTGAATCTCCGTGTTGTTGTATTCCATAGGATGACTGGTGTCAAGGCAATGTTCTGTAATAGCGGATTTGCTCGGCTATTGTAAGCGTGTGTGACGCTTATGTTCAATACACCAGTCTTCCACAGTCCTGATTGTCTGATCAATATATGGCATGTCACAACTGCAAGGAATACGATAGACACCAGCCTTACGCAAACCAAGATCATCTTTTAGGGACGCCAACAGGGCGTTAGAAGATGGTCGAGAAACACATTTCACATCACATTTCCTCAAAATACGGCCACTCCTGTTGGAAGTGCTTCCTGCATAAGGCAAAAAGGCCATAGACTTAGGTGCCACTTCGTTGCTATCGTCACTCACCCGTTGCACAGAAGGCTGAAAACGCAACTCACGTTTGATCGCCTCTCACTATAACCATTCTGACGAAAGGTGACTTCGAGATGTGATAGCTCAGCTGCCAAACTTTCAGGGTCTGAGATAACGTGGGAGCTGTGAACCAAGGTGCGAAGTACTCCTTCATGCTGAGCTGGATGTGACAACTATCAGCTTGCAGATACAAGTCAGTGAGCGTAGCCTTCCAATAAACAAAATGTCCCAACGTACCATCAGTCTTCCTTCTGACCAACACATCAAGGAAGGGAAGACATCCATTCTTTTCCATCTCCATAGTGAACTGAATATTCCGGTGGAATGAACTCAGATGTTCCAAAAAGCGGTTTAAATTCTCACTACCATGAGGCCAAGAAACAAAAGTATCGTCTACATATCTGAAAAAACACGCAGGTCTCAATGTCGATGACTCCAATGCACGTTCCTCAAAGTCCTCCATAAACAAATTGGCCACAATAGGTGACAACGGGCTTCCGATTGCAATTCCATCAGTCTGTTTGTAGTACTGACCATACCAAGATACATTACTATAATGTCAATTCGTTTCAGGGTTGTTCATGTGTCCTAAAGGCGACGAAACCAAGCATTCCGCAAATTGTGCAAACACACACTGGAAGCACATAAAAATGATTTGTCTAACCATGCAAATTGTAAGAAGTATTTACAGGCCCTCAGATTTTCTCAATTCGGTTGCAGGAACTCAAGATTAGCAAAATTTTGTGGTGCAAATATACCTAGAGAAAGAAAAGTTCCTGAGCTGGAAGTGGCGGGATTCATTGCAGAACATTGTTTGGTATCAGCAGTTTACCATCTCGCACCTCTGTTGCTAGCTTTCTAACTTTGGACAAGTCATCTACTGTTCTCAGTGGAATGAAGTTGTATCACGCTAAATGTGCAGAGCTGGTTATTAATATGATTTCACCATGTTTGCTTGAGGATCTCATTGAAGACATTGGCAAAGTCCTTATTCGCTGATAAGAGATGAGAGGAAGTCCATTGACACCAAGAAAATATTGTGCATCATTGTGCATAATTTTAGTGAAAACACTAAATGTATAATAGTAAGAAAAGTATAATAGTAATATAATTTAAAAGAAGGTGGTGATGCTGACTCTTTGGATAATGTGCTTAAAAAGCAACTAACTACATATGACTTTATTTAAATAAGTTAATAGGTGCAGCTTTGGACAGAGCTATTGCAATGGCAGGAGATCATCATTAATTCTCTTCAGTTTGGAAGTAAGCTCTGGCCCAACTTACTACTGTCAAATGTGTGTCACACCCACTGCATCTTTCTGCAGGAAATGTTTCCAAAATGTTGCTTTCACATTTACAATACATTGGCAGAGAAGTTCAAAAATGGTTTTCATGCAGTACTAAGTGGCAAACTGAATAATCTCTGATGCATGAAACACTGGCCAAAAAGAAACTGCCCAAAATAAACAACTTGTCAGAGACAAGTGAGCCATTACTAAAATTTTAGACCAATGGGATTCTTTAGAGTTTCTCTTTAAATTGCCCAAGAATTAAGAAAGATGCTATACCACTGGTGAATTACATGTTATACTACTATCAAAATCCAATAAAGTGTATCCTATACCTTTGAAACACTCACTGAAAGCAGTCACCTATTGTACTTACATGTTTCAGACTGATAATGGTGAACCTCTGTTATCGGAACTACATACTTTTCTGCTGAACTATCTGTCAGTTTAAGTTCTCCAGAACGATTAAGCAATGTAAAGAAACAAGTTTTGTCTGGCTTCAATTTCAGAGATTATGTGACGCATATTGAGTGCATCAATTTAGGATTTAGTAACAATGAAGTGATAAGTGGTATTCTTTGTCAATTATGCCAAGAAATTAAGAGGAGAATTCCAAAAAATGTAAAGCTTCTAGAAAAAATTGCCTTTTTACACCTGATTTCACTACTAAACATGTTCAGCATAATGTGGGGTATATAATGGCAAATTTTAAGGAATTGCTTGGAGCTGACAACGTTGACAGTACTTTGGATCAATAACGAGTTATCCCTCTCCAACAATGGATTAGATTACATTAGATTAGTTTTTCATTCCATAGATCCGTGTTGAGGAGATCCTCGTGGATGTGGATTTTTTTCATTTTTTTATTAAAAAAACTGAAATAACATTACTAATAGTCTGAATAAATACAATACATCATTTGTTTCTATTAAAAAATTCGTCAATTGAATAGAAGGAGTTGGCCACTAGTAAGACTATCAGGCTCCTTTTAAACTGATCTTTATTTGTAACTGAATGTTTTATGTTTGCTGGCAAATTATTGAAGATGAGTCTTCCTGAGTAGTGGACCCCTTTTTGAACTAAAGTAAGTGCTTTTAAGTCCTCGTGCAGATCATTTTTGTTCCTGGTATTGTATTATGAACTGAGCTGTTTGTTGGAAAAAGAGATATATTATTTAGGCCAAATTTCATTAAGGACTACATAGACTAAGAGGCAATAGTTAGTATATCCAGTTCTTTGAAGAGGTTTCTACAGGACGTCTGTTAATTTACTCCACAAATAATATGTATTACACGCTTTTGGACTCTGAAAACTTTTGTTTGACTTGCAGAGTTACCCCAAAATATTATACCATGTAACATTATGGAATGAAAGTAGGCAAAGTATGGAAGCTTTTTCATTTTTATGTAGCCTATGTCTGCTAACACTCGAATTGCAAAAGCAGATTTGTTAAGGCATTTCTGCTCTTCTGTTGTGTGCTCCTCCCAACTGAATTTATTATCAAGTTATAATCTCAGGAATTTAAGACTGTCAACCTCTTCTATGTGTTCTTCTTCATACTTTATGCATATGCTGGATGGAAACCTCTTACAGGTTCTGAATTGCATATAGTGAGTCTTTTCGAAGTTTAATGTTAGTGAGTTGGCTTTAAACCATTTATTAATATCCATGAAAATGACATTAGTAGATCTTTCTAGAACTACACTCGACATACTATTTATTGAAATACTTGTGTCAAATGCAAACAAAACGAACTCTGCTTCTGGCAGTGTAACTTATGAGAGATCATTAATGTACACAAGAAAAAGCAATGTCCCTTAGATGGATCCTTGTGGGACACCACATGTAATTTCTTCCCATTCTGATGATGACTGAAGACTTAACTCACTAGTCCCTTGCACTGACACCCTCTGTTTCCTGTTATCGAGGTATGACGAACCATTTTGCAGCACCGTACGTGGCACCATAGAATTCTAATTTATTTAAAAGGATGTTGTGGTTCACACAATCAGATGCCTTTGACAAATCTCAGAAAATACTTGCTGCTTGTATCATGTTATTTAATGAATTAAGTACATTTTCACTGTAGGTGTAAATAGCCTTTTCGATATCAGAACCCTTCAGAAATCCAAACTGTGTTCTTGATAATATGTTATTTGTCATCAGATGGTTGAGAAGCTGCCTGTACATTACTTTTTCTAAAAAATTTTAGAATGCTGGCAAAAGTGAAATGGGTCTGTAGTTTGATGGTATCCCTTTATCCCCTTCCTTGAACAGAGGATTAAGATCTGCATATTTTAGACAATCAGGAAATTTCCCAGTTACAATTGACTGGTTACACAATAATTTAGAATTGTACTAAACTCACAAGAACATGCCTTAATTAACTTTGTTGATATTTCATCGTAACCACTAGAATGCTTTGTTTTTAAAGATTTTATTATGGAAGTTATTTCTTTTGGTGAAGTGAGTGACATATTCATGTACCAGAAGCTATTTGTAAAGGCTAGTTTCAGATATTCAAGGGCATTATTTACTGATCCTGACAATCTCATTCTATCAGTAATGGATATAAAGTACTTGTTAAATAGATTTTCTACACTATGCCCATTGGTTACTAATGTGTCATCTAGCCTCAGAGCTATTTGCTCCATTTCCTTTCTGGTTCTACCAGTCTCTTCTTTCACTATATCCCATATACTTTTATTTTGTTCCCTGACATTGTTATCTTCTTCTCGTAGTGCATTTGTTTAGATGTTTGAATTATTTTTTAAAAATATTTTACAGTATTCCTTGTATTTAGCTAAATCATCAGCATTAAGCTATTCTTGGTTGACAGATACATTTTTTTTTTGTCTTACAGGAAATCTTTATTCCTTGTGTGATCCATGGTGTTATTACAGACTTCTGTTTAATTTGAGTAACTTTTAGAGGAAAACAGTTTTCAAACATGGTACTGACATTGTTCATGAATGTGTTATATTTTTCATTCATGTGATGAGTACTACAAACATCTTTCCAGTTCATATCTTTGAGCAGTTTTCTAAAACACACAATTTTTGGCTGATTGACTACTCTCCTGTACTCATATTTAGCAGTCTTGATAATCTGCTTAGAATTTACATCTAAAACAAGGAGCTGGATGTCATGATCTGATAGTACATTTATTACAGGTTTTATGATATGATTTTGTTCCTTTGATTTATCTATAAAAATGTTATCAATGGCTGTCCTTAAAGATTTAGTGATCCTAGGTAGAGATTTTACAGTGTGAGTTAGATTTAAAGACAACATTACTAACTGCAGTAAATGTTTACTGGAAGATTGCATTAGAAAATCTGTATTAAAGTCACTAGCAATCAAAATTTCTTTCTTTCTTTCTGTTAAATAACCCAAAAAGCAGAGTCGTTTTGTGATTAAATTTCAGCCTCTGAAGATGCTGCTGAAGAGTGTAAATTCTCGACTATCCGCAAATAGATGATAAGAGTTTTGAAGCTGTCATTCTACAGTACTAGTGCGGAGAGACCATTCTCCATAATAAATGCGGTAAAAGACAAATAGAGAAACGGAATGCACACAAGCAAAGCAGATCACAAAATTAGAGTGCAGTACAGTTTGAAGAATGAAGGGTACATTAAATCCGAGCTAAGCACTAAAATTCCTACCAGATTAAAGGCAGAGAATGTACTGGGTGATCAAAAAAGTCAGTATAAATTTGAAAACTGAATAAATCATGGAATAATGTAGATAGAGAGGTACAACTTGACACACATGCTTGGAATGACATGGGGTTTTAATAGAACCAAAAAAATACAAAAGTTCGAAAAATGTCCGAGAGATGGCGCTTCATCTGATCAGAATAACAATAATTAGCATAACAACGTACGACAAGCTAAGGTGATGTTCTTTACAGGAAACGCTCAATATACACTCCTGGAAATGGAAAAAGGAACACATTGACACCGGTGTGTCAGACCCACCATACTTGCTCCGGACACTGCGAGAGGGCTGTACAAGCAATGATCACATGCACGGCACAGCGGACACACCAGGAACCGCGGTGTTGGCCGTCGAATGGCGCTAGCTGCGCAGCATTTGTGCACCGCCGCCGTCAGTGTCAGCCAGTTTGCTGTGGCATACGGAGCTCCATCGCAGTCTTTAACACTGGTAGCATGCCGCGACAGCGTGGACGTGAACCGTATGTGCAGTTGACGGACTTTGAGCGAGGGTGTATAGTGGGCATGCGGGAGGCCGGGTGGACGTACCGCCGAATTGCTCAACACGTGGGGCGTGAGGCCTCCACAGTACATCGATGTTGTCGCCAGTGGTCGGCGCAAGGTGCACGTGCCTGTCGACCTGGGACCGGACCGCAGCGACGCACGGATGCACGCCAAGACCGTAGGATCCTACACAGTGCCGTAGGGGACCGCACCGCCACTTCAAAGCAAATTAGGGACACTGTTGCTCCTGGGGTATCGGCGAGGATCATTCGCAACCGTCTCCATGAAGCTGGGCTACGGTCCCGCACACCGTTAGGCCGTCTTCCGCTCACGCCCCAACATCGTGCAGCCCGCCTCCAGTGGTGTCGCGACAGGCGTGAATGGAGGGACGAATGGAGACGTGTCGTCTTCAGCTATGAGAGTCGCTTCTGCCTTGGTGCCAATGATGGTCGTATGCGTGTTTGGCGCCGTGCAGGTGAGCGCCACAATCAGGACTGCATACGACCGAGGCACACAGGGCCAACACCCAGCATCATGGTGTGGGGAGCGATCTCCTACACTGGCCGTACACCTCTGGTGATCGTCGAGGGGACACTGAATAGTGCACGGTACATCCAAACCGTCATCGAACCCATCGTTCTACCATTCCTAGACCGGCAAGGGAACTTGCTGTTCCAACAGGACAATGCACGTCCGCATGTATCCCGTGCCACCCAACGTGCTCTAGAAGGTGTAAGTCAACTATCCTGGCCAGCAAGATCTCCGGATCTGTCCCCCATTGAGCATGTTTGGGACTGGATGAAGCGTCGTCTCACGCGGTCTGCACGTCCAGCATGAACGCTGTTCCAACTGAGGCACCAGGTAGAAATGGCATGGCAAGTGGTTCCACAGGACTACATCCAGCATCTCTACGATCGTCTCCATGGGAGAATAGCAGCCTGCATTGTTGCGAAAGGTGGATATACACTGTACTAGTGCCGACATTGTGCATGCTCTGTTGCCTGTGTCTATGTGCTTGTGGTTCTGTCAGTGTGATCATATGATGTATCTGACCCCAGGAATGTGTCAATAAAGTTTTCCCTTCCTGGGACAATGAATTCAGGGTGTTCTTATTTCAATTTCCAGGAGTGTATATACCATCATTCCTCAACAATAGCTGTAGTCGAGGCATAATGTTGTGAACAGCACTGTAAAGCATGTCTGGAGTTATGGTGAGGCTTTGGCGTCGGATGTTGTCTTTCAGCATCCCTAAAGATGTCGGTCGATCGAGTCGCACGGACTGAGGTCTGGGGAACTGGGAGGCCAAGCGTGACAAAAGTGGCGGCTGAGCACACGATCATCACCAAACGACGCACGCAAGAGATCTTTCACGCGTCCTGGAATATGGGGTGGAGCGCCATCCTGCATAAACATCATACATTCCAGCAGGTGTTTATCAGCCAGGCTGGGGATGATGCGATTCTGTAAGATATCGGCATGCCTCTCAGTCGTCACGGTAACAGTTACAAAACCAGAAACACGCATTTCCACGAAGAAAAAAGGCCCGATACCGGTAGATGTGATAAATCCAACCCATACTGTGACTTTCTCGTCGTGCAATGGAGTTTCCACGACAGTTCTAGGATTTTCGGTAGCCCAAATTCTGCAGTTGTGGGCGATGACAGACCCTCGGAGCGTGAAATGAGCTTCGTCGGTCCACAACACGTTACTCAACCAACCGTCATATTCTGCCATCGTTTGAAACGCCCACACTGCAAATGCCCTCCGCTTCACTAAATCGCCAAGTAACAGTTCACGATGTGATGGATTTTATACAGATAGCATCGGAGGGTATGCCTAAGTGCCAACCAAATAGTAGTGTATATAATGCCGGTGCGACGTGCGACTGCACGAGTGCTGACTTCCCCGTGCATAGACGAACCCGCTACAGTCTCAATTTCTTCCTGAACTGTCTCAGCAGGATTACGCCTTGTGCTCGGTCGGCCACTACGGGGTCTATTGTCTAAACAACCCGTGGCATCGAACTTCGAAATCATTCTCGCCACAGCTGCACTTGTCAATGGACCTTTACTCATTCGAATCCCCTTCCTATGGCGATCGGATTGTAACGCTGAGCTAGCACATTCCCCATTATGATAATACAGCTTCACTAAAAGCGCCTTTTCAGGTAACGTCAACATGCTGCGACTGCTGGCGCATCTGATTCTCTCTGTCATTACAGCTCCATTTATACACAATTGTCATGCGCAGTCACTGACGTTTTGCTGTCCAGCGCCATCTGTAGGACATTTTGTGAACTTTGTTTTTCTTTTTGGTTCTAATAAAATCCCATGTCATTCCAAGCATGTGTGTCAATTTTTACCTCTCTGTCTACATTATTCCATGGTTTATTAAGTTTTCAAATTTGTACTGACTTTTTGACCATCCGGTACATAATAGTGAATATGATGCTGATGTGATTGCAACTCTGACTTAAAAGGATTGATCTTGCTGGTTTTATTATTGTTTTATTCCAATATAAATAATAATAAACAGCATTTGCATTAGTGAAACAATTATAGTAGGTCTTCATATCACATAATTTCATTCTTTGTACACTCCTGGAAATTGAAATAAGAACACCGTGGATTCATTGTCCCAGGAAGGGGAAACTTTATTGACACATTCCTGGGGTCAGATGCATCACATGATCACACAGACAGAACCACAGGCACATAGACACAGGCAACAGAGCATGCACAATGTCGGCACTAGTACAGTGTATATCCACCTTTCGCAGCAATGCAGGCTGCTATTCTCCCATGAAGACGATCGTAGAGATGCTGGATGTAGTCCTGTGGAACGGCTTGCCATGCCATTTCCACCTGGCGCCTCAGTTGGACCAGCGTTCGTGTTGGGCGTGCAGACTGCGTGAGACGACGCTTCATCCAGTCCCAAACATGCTCAATGGGGGACAGATCCGGAGTTCTTGCTGGCCAGGGTAGTTGACTTACACCTTCTAGAGCACGTTGGGTGGCACGGGATACATGCGGACGTGCATTGTCCTGTTGGAACAGCAAGTTCCCTTGCCGGTCTAGGAATGGTAGAACGATGGGTTCGATGACGGTTTGGATGTACCGTGCACTATTCAGTGTCCCCTTGACGATCACCAGAGGTGTACGGCCAGTGTAGGAGATCGCTCCCCACACCATGATGCTGGGTGTTGGCCCTGTGTGCCTCGGTCGTATGCAGTCCTGATTGTGGCGCTCACCTGCACGGCGCCAAACACGCATACGACCATCATTGGCACCAAGGCAGAAGCGACTCTCATAGCTGAAGACGACACGTCTCCATTCGTCCCTCCATTCACGCCTGTCGCGACACCACTGGAGGCGGGCTGCACGATGTTGGGGCGTGAGCGGAAGACGGCCTAACGGTGTGCGGGACCGTAGCCCAGCTTCATGGAGACGGTTGCGAATGATCCTCGCCGATACCCCAGGAGCAACAGTGTCCCTAATTTGCTTTGAAGTGGCGGTGCGGTCCCCTACGGCACTGCGTAGGATCCTACGGTCTTGGGGTGCATCCGTGCGTCGCTGCGGTCTGGTCCCAGGTCGACGGGCACGTGCACCTTCCGCCGACCACTGGCGACAACATCGATGTACTGTGGAGACCTCACGCCCCACGTGTTGAGCAATTCGGCGGTACGTCCACCCGGTCTCCCGCATGCCCACTATACATCCTCGCTCAAAGTCCGTCAACTGCACATACGGTTCACGTCCACGCTGTCGCGGCATGCTACCAGTGTTAAAGACTGCGATGGAGCTCCGTATGTCACGGCAAACTGGCTGACACTGACGGCGGCGGTGCACAAATGCTGCGCAGCTAGCGCCATTCGACGGCCAACTCCGCGGTTCCTGGTGTGTCCGCTGTGCCGTGCATGTGATCATTGCTTGTACAGCCCTCTCGCAGTGTCCGGAGCAAGTATGGTGGGTCTGACACACCGGTGTCAATGTGTTCTTTTTTCCATTTCCAGGAGTGTACCATGTAACTTACCTTTATGACAATACGTTAATGTTCTATAATTTTTATGGAAGAGAAAATTTATATTATGTATTGGTATCAGCTCATTAAATTTTAAAAAATTAAATTACACCGCCACAAAATAACTTTTCTATCTGTTTCTAAAGTTTCTGTAGCATCTAATGGTAAATCAACAGGACAATGAAAAATTTGAAGAAAACAAATGTGGTGCCCAAAAACTATGCTTTATATTTTTATGATCAAGCTATCTGTTTTTATTTACAAAATAAATATTTTAGTTTGTGGAGTATATTTTATATATGTACTATAATTTTACGGTATGGGCACATAATTCCGGCTCTTCCTGCTGCCAATATTGGTGATAAACATACTTATTCATTTTATTTAATGTGTTTGAGGAGCAAATGCCAAAAAGGTACCATTGTAGGTCGTTTTAGGAGATTTTTTAATCAACTGTGGGGAAATTTACAAAAAATCTGGAAATGCTGCTGCTGCTGTGTGTGTGTGTTTGTGTGTGCACGCATGCATATAATGGATGTGCCACAGTACGGTACCTTAACCTCAAAAAGGCGACATAGTACAGTGCAAGAGAGGAACGGCACAAATACAAACAGTACACAGATTTCCCTAGAACGATTCAGGTAATTGCAAGATGGTTTCTTTGAAAAGGCGCTGCACAATTCTTTCCCCACCATCCCTAATCCGATGGGACCAATGACCTAAATGTTTGGTCTCCTCCCCCAAATCAACCAATCAACTAACCATTGTAAATACTTTCTCTTGACAATGAGAATAAATTCTCGAAACGCACAGTGATAAAACATGAAAAAGATATGTACCAGGTGCCACAGAACGACAAGAAAAGAGAAGTACAACTCCCAAGTTGAAAGATAGAAACGCAGACCGATAGCAGCGCCTCTAGTGGCATGGAGATGAACTAAAAAGACAAAGATTGCAGGTAGTATCCCTCCTAGCTTATGTATGTTGTAGGATGTTTTGCTTTTAATGTTGTTATCTCAGTTTTCTGTAAATGTTTTGGTTAGCATCATAATAAAATAATTTAAGCATATATATAGCCCATGGCAATACAGCAGTGACAAACCTATTGTTCAGGAATATTTGCAGTCCAATCTGACTGCAAAAATTTTATTTAGCTGCAGTTATTTAATCGACAAGCTTGTTTCGACTTATGTCAGTTTCAAGTGTTGCGTCTAGTTCTGATGATGCGCAATACATTCTGGAGCCTTTACATATTGATAAAAGTGTGTCAGTTTATGAGTCTATTTTTGACATTTTCGTCTGACAGTCACTGCTCCAATGATGTTTTCGAAACGTCTTACAAGCTGTGGGGTCAATGGAGGAAAAAAACTATTATTAAGAGAATAATCTTCAGTTAAAGAGGCTGAATTAAGAAATCTTTATCACAGTGTTAATTGTGAAGAATTGTAAAGTTTGTTGCAACTATGTTTCAGGACTGTAATTTCTGACCAATTGCCCAGGAAAATTGCTATACTGACCATTAATTTCTTAAAAAAATGTTCCAACATTTTACGTTTGTAAATGCTTCAACACAAAAAGAAGACATCAATATTAAGTACCAAAGACATAAAAGGTGGATAAAAAGAGTGAAATAAAAACAAAACTTACTTTTTATTTCTCAAGCACACAATAAAAATTTCCCAATTAGAAACAGTTTTACCTGATTCACTAATGATATTAGCAATTTCACAAGGAACGCCTGCCACATGTTTTGGAGAAACACCTATGTTTAGCCTATGCCTAGTATTATTCATAAAAACTTTTTCGAAAAAATGATCTTCACATAGAAAAGAAGTGGCACAGTTCACATCAGGTTACAGTTTACAAATATTTTTCCACTTCAGAAGCAATTCTTGAGGTTGTTTTGGAAGCCTGTAGAAATGCTTGTTGCTGACTTTCTCTGTTCAACCCACATAACATCCAGATGAACAGCTGCGGAGTTTACAGGAGTATTTCAGCACCAATTTATTGTGTTGAACATTCTGAAAAAAACGCAAAATTCTTCATTAAATTAATTTACTAGTGATATTTCAAAGGTAAATAAATAAACAAACGGAAACCACACAGGTTAATTCATGATAGAATACATTTCATTTATAGACTATGAGATTATTTATTGAAAATTAAATGTCTTACCTTAGGGTTAATTGTGAACATCTTTTCAGCTGGAAAACTCTTCAATTCCAATTTACGAAATTTAAACTAAAAAACCTCTTTATTATGCAGATCAGTAGTATGTAAATATGAAACAAATACAAAGACGACTGCAACCGTAGATTTCAGTACAGGGCAAGACAGAAGACTATCAACAACCGGCATTGGACAGTTCTCATCGATCAGTTCCAGCTTCGTTTGACCCCTACCATCTCTAGTGGTCAAGAAGGAACTATGTGGCTTGTTGGCTCTTCTTCCCAACAGCTTTCACCCACGTGCCTGATGCACTGTTTCATTATTTAAGGCAGAAACATTTGAGCAACACGCGGATAGCAGATATGTCAACTAGCACAACAGGTGGCTAGACAACGAAACATGTGAATTGCGCCTTCGATCAAATATGTTCTAAGCAGTGCCTCCTAGGAACAAGGTTGGTACACTGTCTTTGGAGTCGCTCATGACGTAAGCACTACGGGTCATAACAAACACAAAGCCACATGTGCTGTCTTGATTGTTTCGCCTGTGTAGCCGTTATATGATTGTGAATTGAAATGTTGGTGTAATAGTGTTCATCAACAAATAAATATGACATGCAGGTGCTGTATGCCTGCTTTAGAGGCAATTATACTGCTCAGGAAAGAGTCAGTACATTCCATTTCCCTCATGATGAAGATGCAAGGAGAAAATGGATAAGAGCAGTTTACCGTGATAATTTTACCCCTTCAGATCTCTCTGTGGTAAGTAGCAGCTTTCGTAAATAAACCTATGAAATGGTTCTGTTTAGTCTGAGCGTTGACTTTAATTTATAAATATAACCAGTATACATAGGCCAAACTTTACTCATACTAATGTAACGTAATCCATTATTTTTAACAGGTTTGTGAGCTGTATTTCCAAGCACACGATATAGAAAGAACTACATCAGCATATGATGTTAAGACTGGAAGATTAATTACAGCGCCTCTTGACCGTCCATGTCTAAGGAAAGGTAAGTTGGTTGTCTACGGATTTTGAGTTAGGTTATATAATTGTTGGATGCATCTGTTATGCTTTTGGTTTATACAATAAGATACTAAAAATTAATATTTTTTATAGGTGCAATACCAGCACTATTGCCGTTATGTCTTGAATATTTATCTACACCATCAGCATCAAGAGAACATCGTGAAGATCAAAGAGAGTGTTTGGAAAATGCTTTTATCAGATCTGTGCTGAAAGAAAGTTTTATTACTCATGAAGACCATAAGAAGGCAATATCATTCTCCTTGTTGAAGTAATTGTGTGATAAAATTAATATTAGTGATTTGAATGAGTGGACCTGTGTCAAAAAGTTGAATAGTGTGTATTTTCTTTTAGTTAGTGAGGAGCCATTTTTGAAAGTTCTGTGTTATGTTACAATTAATGCAAATCTCGCTCTCACTGTTCATGTCAATGATTTACAGCTTGGTCAAATAGGGACTATAAGGTTTCCAGTAACTGTAAGTACCACAACAGAGTTAACTAATATTCTTAATATTGTCAAATTAAAATTTAGCAACAGAGAATATCAGGAATCTAATGAGGGTATTGATTTCATAACCACTATTTTGAATAATTTATCTGAAAAGTTGCTATATAAACATGAAATTATAAACTTTATGAAAGAACAGATTTCATTGCCAAAATGCAAGAAGTACAGTTCAAGATATTCATGGAATATTTTAGTTTTGTGGTCATTAGTTAATTCTATTTCTCGTCACTGTTACAAGTTTTTAAGAAGCAGTGGTATAATAACTATGCCTGGCCCTGCCACTCTGGCTAGAATATGTGATGGATTTGCTAGTAATCCTGATTTTGAACAAGTTCCTGCACATTTTCTTGGATACATAACTAAGAAAGTGAGATTTTTAACTGAAGAAGACCGGACAGTTCTCCTCTGGATGGATGAAATCCATTTAAAGTCACAAATGGACTACAAATGGGGAAACATAGTTGGCCAGGCCTATAATAGTCGTGAATGTGCATCTTCAGCCTACGTATTCATGGTACATAGTTTGGATACACAGGTACACTGATGTAGCTGATATTCTGCTGGTCAAAGTCATGCAGTCCTCTGCTCTTTTCAGCTTCCTGAAAGATACTGTATTTAAGTTAGAAAGCATAGTATTTGAAGTTGTTGGTATTGTATCTGATAATAATTCCATGAATATCTTACTTCAATGATCCACCTGAATTTAAAATTAATTACCGACACCCTTCTCCAGGTCCTGGAAGCAGGCCTTTTCATTTTCTATTTGATAGTGTGTACCTACTAAAATGCATACGTAACAGTTGGCTGAATCAGAAAGAAGAGATTATAGAGTTTCTGGGTTTTAATAATGAGCTGGAAGATGGTTTTGCGTCTTTCAATGGTTTGAAATCTCTTAATATGGTGGAAAATGCAAATTTATTGAAATTTGCAAACAAGCCGTGTCATAAAGCACTGTATCCCTCAACCATAGAAAGGCCGAATGTAAAACTTACTCTCCATATTTTTGACCATACAACAGCTATTGATCTCACGGAATTTGGCTCTAAGCGCAATATTGAATACTGCAATGATACTGCAACTTTCATTGAGATCATTTGCATGTGGTGGGATGCAGTAAATGTAAAAACATTGTTAAAAGGTCAAAGGTTATTAAATAGGTTTCTAGAGCCAATAACCAGTATTTCTGAGCACATACAAGAGTTCCTACATCAGTTTGCGAATTTGTTAAGAAAGGAAAATTCTCAGGGTTTAATTGGTCTTAGCAGACAAACACATTTAGCTCTTAGGCATACCACTCTTGCATTGTTGGATCTGGCTTGGTATTGGCTCAATGAGAAAATGAGGCAATACTTTCTAACAGCCAAGGTTCAAACTGATGACCTGGAAAGCAGGTTTGGTAAATTTCGTCATATGAGTGGTGGGAATTCCCATGTGTCAATTAGACAGATTTTTGAGACAGAAAGTAAACTGAGGGTACAAAGCAATGTATCATTAATATTTAAATCCCAAAAAATGGGTGATGTTGTAATTGCCAAGTATGATATTTTTTCTAATGAGACAGACATAAATGACCTTCCAAAAGTGACATATAATGAAGAGTTAAAAGTAGTAGCGGAAGATATAGAGATACAGGAGTTAGATGAGGACTTGTGGCCTGTACTTCACTACATAAGTGGTTACTGCTCATATGCAGTCATTAAGAACTTAAATGTGATTATTGTAAAATTTATCTAGCAGGAGATGATGAGAATGTGAAAGATGACAGAAATCATTTAACAACTGTGACCAGTAGAAGTGGTCTCTGTATCCTAGTCAGGATGTTAGAACATACGTAGCTTGTGTATATGTTATTGCACAGAAACTGCTCACAGAAAAAGAAGAGTTATTTCTTCAGGAAAAGTGTCAAAGAAATTTATTGTATTGTGTATGTCATAACAACTTACCTGATGACATATTCTTAGGGTTTTGCTTGCACAGCAAATCACTATGTACATTAAACCATTGACAATATACATGGTGCTGCTGTCAATATTCTTTTGAACAATTATAGAAAGTGGGTCAATGACATTGTAAATACAAATAATGTTACAACCCTCAAGAGAAGAAGAAAAAGGATTGAAAATTTGGCTCTGTTTATTTTCTTGTGCTTTTAGATAATAAACAAATATGGTAACATAAATACTAATTCATTGTTTATTGAATTCTCAAACCTTTCCTTGATTTCTGTAAACAGATATTTATAAAGACAATTCATGATTTCACTTAACTTCAAATTCCTTAAGTTTAAAGGTGGTTTTACAAAAAAAATTCTTTCGTAAAAAATAAGGAAACATTATTTAAAGTATTAGAAGTTCTTTTTATTTCAGATAAATGAATTATTTGATAAACGTAAAGTCCAATATACACTTGATAAACGTAAAGTCCAATATACACCTGCAGGTACACACAGTGTATCAGCCTTATTCCTAGGTGGGACTGTTCTAAGACCGGTATTACAATATCATATTTACTTAACAAAGAAATACGATCAGATTTGCTCGAATTTCTTTGACAAAGATCATTGGCGTGGTGCTAAAATGGAGTTTTACACTGTCATCATATTCTTCGTCTAATTTCAAGATGGGTTGGGGTTGTTTTTGGGGAAGGAGACCAGACAGCGAGATCATCGGTCTCATCGGATTAGGGAAGGATGGTGAAGGAAGTCGGCTGTGCCCTTTCAGAGGAACCATCCCGGCATTGGTCTGGAGTGATTTAGGGAAATCACGGAAAACCTAAATCAGGATGGAGGACTTGGGATTGAATTGTCGTCCTCCCTAATGCGAGTCCAGTGCCTAACCACTGCGCCACCTCGCTCGGTTTTCAAGATGGCGGAGAACTTATAATTACATGCTGCTGTTGCTGGTACCACTATTGCATTGTGTATTTGAAGAAATGCAGCAGTAAAAATGAACACATACCTGAATGAAGCTTGAGGTATTGCGTCGAGAAAGTAAAAGCATTCAGCAAAATTTGTTACGAGAACTGCAAGTGGAGGAAGTCAAGTCTGAATATATAAATTATGAATGGATGAGAGTGTATTTCCGTATTTGCTCATTAAAGTGGCTTCTCATATTACAAATCAGAATACTTTCTTTAGAAATGCTATATGTGCTGAAGACAGGAAAACTGTGACACACCGATTTCTTGATACTTGAGAGAGCTACTCTAGTTTACAACACAGCACACGAATATAACATTGCACATTAACCAAATAATTCCAGCAACGTGTGAAGCGATTTATAAAGCACTCGAGGGGGAATATGTGAAAGTAAGTAAATGTTTGGTACACTATATGGGCAATAAGAACTATTTGTAATTTTGAATTATTTAATTAATGGAATTAATTTTCCAGCAACTACAAAATTAATAAAAAGTACGAAACAGATGAAGCGCTTTTTAACTTGTGGCATGCAGAGTCCAAAAATAGTCAAGCAGAATGGAAAAGTATGAAAGATTTTTTTTAATTTTAGAGTGTGATCACGTCATCTATTCCGGCTTGCTGAAAAGCTGCCTGGATGTTACCAAATGTAGAGGTCGATGGCTGTAGCTGTGATTTTAGTCGTGGCACCGTCTGTAGCATTTTCCACCTGTCCATCAACACACAATTAATAGCATGCACTGCGCTCTTTGCTCACCCCCCACTCTAGCCGAAGCAAGTTTATTATAAAAAAAGTATACGGAACAAACCAACTTTAAAGCTATGTTTACACACACATTGCAGAGGCGTGAAAAAGCTATACTGAAGTCAGCAGTCGAAGCTGTTCCATTTCATATTGCAGTGAACAGAAGACAAACGATTTTTATGATCAAATCTACGGCGAGGACCTAGATTATGATATTTATTTGACGACAGACAAGACTTGACAAAGTTTCCTACTACACCATCAAATTTCTTTGACGTATCAACCTTGACAAAGAAATACGATAGTGTACATCTCTTCGACCATCTATGATCTAAGGTACACCTCCCCTTACTGTCAAAGAGATTATTTGAGTAGAAAATTTCAGTGTATGACAAACCAAACGCAATTTTTTCCAGCCTGTCTCAACTGCGCATGCGCTACTTCGCGATAGATTCGATCATTGTTGATGTAAGTTGGAAGTAAATTCTTTAGAGGTGCTACTGAGATGCCTGTTGGTAGAGTGAGAACGAAACTTGAGAAATCAGGAGAAATTGTAGCGTATAGTGAAGCAGCTCGAAGGAACAATGCTGTTATAGTGGAATACTGCAGAACATCTATGGCCGCCTTGTCAGGCGGAACTGCTGGTCTGCTTGGATTCACAGGGTTGTATGGTTTCGCATTTTATGTTTTCGCTTTGTTGGGACTATCAGCGTTAATTCTTCTAAAGGCGGGGTCGCAGTGGAAGAAATACTTCATCAGTAGGACACACATTGTGACAAACGGGTTCTTTGGCGGATTGTGTACCTACGTGCTCTTTTGGACATTTTTGTATGGCATGGTCCACGTCTATTAGATGGTAAGCCTATGAGTTTATTACTATCTGTTTTGCGGTCTGGTTTTGAAATGTAGAATGCAGACGAGGAGTAGCGTAGTGCACAGTATGTTGTGTGAATCAAAGTTTTCTCTCGTTGAGTACAATCATAAATAATGGTACTTTTCTTGTCGGTAATGTACGTGATATCTTGCTTATACCAACAAGATTTGGTGAATAAGATTTATTTATTATGATACTCCAGTAATTTGAAGATAGGAGTGGTGGGTGGTTAAGCAAAAACTGATTCAACCTAACCAAAAATGTATATGATGTCGGTATGAACTTTAGGTAAGAAGTCAGTGTTACGTAACATAGGTAATTTGTGTGGTATATTCATCTTATAAATTGTCGCGAACTGTGTTCACATGTACATTAATCTGCAGCCTAGATTTATATGGGTCGAAATCTTAGTTTTGTATTTATGATTTTCCTTTAAAATGCCCTATTTTGTCAGAGAGCATATTTTCAGTCGCTAAAATGGTATAGTAGAGTACTACCCCTCATTAGATCCTTTAGATTATTGCCGTATGAAATGTTAAGTCAGTGGTGTCCTCCCTTTACAGTGACAAACCTAATTATCGAGATGCAGTTATTAGTAAGTGTTCTAATTGAAGTCCAGATCACCAGCTATTCCCAAACTAGAAACAACTCTTAAAACATTTAACAATACTGGAATTGACATTTTTTTTTTCTTTTCTTGTAAAGTGTATCACACAATAATGCAATCATACTGCAGAGATACAAGACACTAGTGTTTTCTTCGTGGCTTCTTTTCTCCCTGCTCCTCTCATAAAGTACAGAGAAAATGTTCTAGCTGATAGTCTCAGATCGGCTGAAATTTAGCACACCAATGTTACCAAGTGTGGAACACTCATGTACAAAATTTTAAGTTCCCCTGCCATTTAGTTCCAGAATTATGGCTTGTGAAAGAAGATTGTGTGACCCGGAAATTGCAACTCGCATCTGGCAATTTATCTTCAGGCCCAACTTAAGGTCTTAATAACTTTGTAACTACTTCGCACAGTTCAGTGAAATTTTTACAACCCAGTAACATCCATTTAGAGAACACACTCTATGAATCAAAACACCAACAATATATTTCTGAGGGAAAATAAAAAATTCCAAGATGTGATTAAAAAATGTAATTCTTTAAAAGGTACATATTGTATGTGCTCTCTCTGCCAAATACAATTCACTCAAAAAGGGTATAAATTTTTTCTTGATGGGAAGCTTAATGTGGCCTAAACACACACAGAACTCATCTTGCCTATATCAGTCACACAAACAGTTACATGCAGATGAAAATACAAAAATTTGAAACATTACCTGAAAAACATGGATTTTCGAAGTGTTGTAGCACAAAAGGGACAAGTGATATCCACGCCAAATTTCACACACTGCATAAGTAGACCATAATATAATATGTGGCAAAATTTCAACTTGTTATGACAAGGCATTTGTGTACAATAAAAGTTGACAGACATGTATTTGGTTACGTTTCTTTTAACACTATTTAGCAAGTCATAGTGATGATGCAAACAGCTTGTTTCAGATAAAGCTGCAGCAATTGTTGGGAACCATTGGGCAACAGAAAGTTAAACAATGGTAGTTTTCAGGGACAGAATGAGTCGTTGTTAGGCAGGAACAAAAAAGGAAACAAGCAACAATTACAGGTTACTCATGTGTTTAAGATTCTAGTTCAGACTGGTCAGTACTGTTGTGGAAAGTCAGTATGGAGGTAGAAGAGTGTACTAGTGGCGCTTTTGTTCAAACAAGTTGCAGTATTGGTAGAGCACAAGCATCTGAATGTCATAAAACAACATATGGAACAAAATGTGGCAATCGCTTTGTACTGTATGATCTGGATGAATCGGACAAAGATTTGTTTGCTATGTAGATCCGGGATACACCCTGTGGGCACAAAAAGTACAGTTCCAGGAAACTTTAGTGTTTATCATCATATGAAAGTGTTTCTGGATAAGTATTCTTTCCTACAAAGAAGTTGTTTTGACCCATTTTGGATTCATAAGAAGACAGTGAAGTGTAACCTCAAAGAAATTGGTATAAATCAGTATTGAAAGTGAATCAGTGCATGGGACTTGACATGAAACCAGGACAAAAGTTATGTTCCAGATTTGTTACATTGCTAAAAAATGAAGAATATTCTGATAATTTACATGACGGTGATGAAGAGCATAAGCCACCTACAGCCACAGCCGATGAGCAATTAAATACTTCAGTGACTGGTCTTGGTTTGTCTCCCATGAAGACACACAAAGTTGGGAAAAGAGACAGGCACAGCTATGGTAGAAGAAAACTACAAGAAGTTCAAATGGAATTAAAACAAAAAATAGCTGACACACTAATGGTGGAAGAGAGAGAACTATCTGCTCCAAAGGAACAGAAATCGTGCCAGAAATGCTCTGATTTGGCCAAAATTGTGCACGAGTTGAAAGAAAAACGTGCCATATCCACACGGCAGAAAAAAGTAGCTATTCTTACCCTTGCACCTACCAGCTGGTCTATTGACTACACTGTGAAGGACTTCAATGTTTCTACATATATGGTAAAGCAAGCTAGGAAAATAAAAGCAACCCAAGGTGTGCTTCCACAGCTTCAGCAGGCTCAGGATAAGCAATTGAGTTCAGAAATAAAGGTGCTAGTGTCAGAGTTTTATGAAAATAATGACTACAGCCAAATAATGCCTGGAGAAAAGAATATGTAATGGTGAAAATGGGAAATGTACATGTACAGATGCTAAAAAGACTGTTGCTATGCAACATATCAGAGCTATATGTAGAATTCAAGGGAAAGTATCCCAATACCAAAGTAGGTCTATCATCTTTTTTCAATCTTCGGACAGAATGGGTTGTGCCTGTAAGTGCAAGGGGCACACACAGTGTTTATGTATGTGAGACCCATCAAAATGCTAAGCTGATGTTTGCTGCTATAAAGGATTCTGGTCTGGATTACAAAGGTGCAATGAAGCTGCTAGTGTGTGATATCAGTTGCTACCAGTGCATGATACACAGGTGTGAAAAGTGACGATGAACTTGTTTCTTATAAACAATGGACACACGTGGAGTGCCCAAGTCTTAAACAAAGCAAAGTGCACTGAAAGATTTTGTTGAAATGTGTTGTCAAAAAATGGATAACCTGACCACACACAGCAACAGTACAGTCGACTTATCTCCAGTTTTGTAAGGATAATTTGAAACAAGATGAAATTATAGTAATACTAGACTTTTCTGAAAATTATACATGTATAGTTCGAGATGCCATCCAAGGATGTCATTGGGACAACAGTCAAGCAACTCTCAAGCCATTTGCGATATACTATAGAGGTGAATCAAGTGATGTGTCTGTCAGTAACCTGCGTGTTTTTAGTGACTGTTTAATTCATGATGCCATTGCAGTTCATACCCACATTCGCACTGTCATGGAAAACAAACAGCCTCACATACATTTTGTGAAATACTTCAGTGATGGGGCAGCTAGTCAGTACAAAAACTGTAAAAATCTCAAAAACTTTGTGCATGCATTACCATGATTTTCAGATTCAAGCAGAATGGAATTTTTTCACAAGAAGTCATGGTAAGAATGTATGTGATGGTATTGGTGCTACTATTAAGCACATGGCATCACGAGCTAGTCTGCAGCACCCTACAGAAGGTCACATTCTAACACCTCTTCAATTATTTTGGGTACAGAAAAAATATCTGACATACAATCATTCTGTGTTTCAAAAGATAAGGTGAAATCAGTCGAAGAGTTCCTAAAAAGCAGACTAGAACACCTTAAAACTGTTGCAGGCACAAGGAGCCATCATCACTTCTCTCCAGCGGTCTCTGACATTGAGCAGATGAGCAGACTGTAAGATTACAACTATAGGTTCATGCACAACATGTCTCTTCACAGTGTGTCTCACTCAGGATTCAGAAGCAAAAGCAGCAACATATGACTAGGTTGCTATGTTATTGCTGTTTATGACGACAAATGGTACTTATTATGTGTTGCAGAGTGCTGTGAAGCAGAAGGTGATGGATTTGTGAACTTCATGGCACCAGCAGGACCAACAAGATCATTTCATTGGCCACATTTGGCAGACAGGTGTTGGATTCCTTTTGAACATATTCTTATGACAGTTCCAGTTCCTTCCCAAGTGTCAGGAAGGCAGTACAATTTGTCACTCAGTGTGCAGAGTACAGTAGCTAAAGTGTGGGAGAACTTCTGTTTGAAGCACAATAGACTGGTTTTTAGCAGTTAAGATGCAGTAAACATTAATGGTAGGTTGGGGTAATCTGTCTATAAGTTGTTGCTTAGTGATTAAACAGTTGGGGGAGAGGATAAGAAGAGGCAGAACAGTTTACGATATGTTTTTACAAAATTGTGGAACAATCGCCACATTACCAAATACATCTGTCAACTTCCTTTGTACACAAATGTCAAGCAATGACCTGCTGAGATTTTGAGATATGTATAATTGTCTACTTATGCAGTGTGTGAAATTTGGCTTGGATACCACTTGTCCCTTTTGTGCTACCACACTTCGACTATCCATGTTGTTCATGTAATTTTTCAAATTTTTGTGTATGTGTAACCTATTTTTCATGACTGATATGGGCATAATGAGTTCTGTGTGTGTTTAGGCCACAGTAAGCATACCACAAAAAAATGTATAACCTTTTTGAGTGAATTATATTTGCCATAGAGGGCACCTACGATACGTACTTTTTAACATATTACTGTTTGTTAATCACATTTTGGATTTTTTTATTTTCCCTCAGAAATATGTCGTTGGTGTTAAGATTCATGGAGTGTGTTCTCTAAATGGATGTTACTGGGATGTAAAAATTTCACTGGACTGTGTGGAATAATTCCAAAGTTGTTAAGACCTGAAGTTGGGTCTGAAGGTAGATTGCCAGATGCAGGTTGCAATTTCTGGGTCACGCCACCTTCTTTCACAAGTCATAATTCTGGACCTAAGTGGCAGGGGAAACCAATACTTAGTACATGGGCCATTCCGTGCCAAGTGGTCTAATATCAAGAAATGTTCCCACATGACCATCATGGATTTTGTTGAAATTTTGTAGGAACATTCACACATGTTCTCAATGAACACTGGTAAAGCTTCAGTTTCAGAAATTCAATACTTGCACAGATATAGACACTTGTTTGAAACCATAGCACAGCTTCCAATAGTGCATCCTTGAATTTTCAGCAACTTTGAGATGAGATATCTCTAAGTATTTGCATGAAAGAAACAAAACTTGGCCATCTTATACAACTTTTAGAGCTCTTTCAAATAAAATATTAAGAAAAGGATTTCTGAGCAATTTTCATATAGATAATTTGAAGCAAAGTTGGGCGAAAAAATAGCTGTTTAAAAAAAAATGCGAACTTTAGTTTTTTATATCTCCAAAAGTAATTGTGGATGTACATGAAATTTTGCACACCATAACTCACCAACACAAGGTCTTATAATATAAAATTTCATTCTCCTATTGCTTTCCATTATTTCACAAATCAAGGTTGAAGTTGACGATTTTTCAAAAAGTGCTAAAAATGGGTATTTTTAGTCAAATTTTTCAAAAAAGTGTTTTCTCCAAACTCTTCTAAATTATGGTCATTAGAAAGAGCATATTCTAAACTACCTAGAAAAGTGGATTTGGTTTTGTAATGCATGCATATAAGGCCCTAAAAAGTAGCATCATGAAAGAGGCACACTGGAAGTTTGAACACATTTTTCTGGCACTCAGTTATACCTTAAACCTTTTATTATGCCTAATAATTATTTATTAGGGCCTTGAATAATTGAAATAAAAAGATCTGGTAAATAGGCAATGACTGTCAGAAAAACTTGAAAACCATGAGAAGTAGCCCTTAAAAGAAAGAAAGAGAGAGATCATAAGGAATAATAGCTTCATATTTTTTGTACTTCTCAAAATTGTAAATATTTACAAGTGGAAAATGAAGACCTAATTTTTGGATTCAATTGTATAAAACATTTTTCCAAAAAAAGAATCGGTTTGCTTGAATCATGCATCAAGTGATGTAAATTTTCCAATCAATATTTCAGAGATTTTAATACCTAGGTGTTGTAACCTGTGAATTTTTGTCTTAAAGTTATTAGGGAAACATTTGAAATTAGGTTAAACATCTAAGAGTTTTAATTTTGTTTCTAATCACACTTAAATGTAGCCTACTACCTTGGTAAATATGTAACCACTAGTTTCGCAGAGAAAATTCACAAGATTCACTGTTTATAGAAAATATCATGGCAACAATTACTTAAAGAATCAGATTGTTTCATTATTGTGAGCCTTGTTTGAACAATCAATATTTCAGTGGTGTGTTTGCAGCATAGTGAGTGCGTTCTCTTGACTGAGTGTGGCTTGTTAAGTGATTCGTAAGACCATCAAGGTTTGTAATCTAATTTACAAAAAATTGTTTTGTGTCTTTTATAGCATATATCTCATATTAGATTTTTTTCATTGGTATTATACATTGTGTATAATTTCATTCAGTAGCAATTTCTCTGAAATTTAAGCAGATTATAATTTGCACTTAGAGGCCAAATACATTATTCATTTACTGATTAGAGATGGATGCAGAAGGGAACAGCATACCTTCGTGCTCAATTGGGCAAGGAGATAGTGGAACAAAGAGTCATGTCACTTTCTTTGCCAAAAAAGCTGCTTTAAAATGGTTTGCGGATTTTAGTGATGAGGAAAAAGAGTTGTTGGTCCGATGTTGTGAAGCAAAGCTGGACAATACCTCTCAAGTTTGCCTACACCATGAAGCCCTGTAATTGACACAATATGAGAGGTTACAAAAAAATGCTTCATTCCCTTTGGGAAGGTGAATTATAATGTTAAGGCAGGAATTATCACTCTTTATACTGAAACAACTAATAAGGCTTCTGATATGTTGAAGAAGCAGCTCGTTAATAACATAAAGCCAGGTCAGAAAATTTGTCTGGCGTATTTCATCCCTGAAGAGAACAGTAAGCTACAGAGATAAGCCCCAATATGTGAAGAAGAAAATTCAAAAGGCTCAAAATGTGATTAAAAACAGAATTGTAAATGTAATGGGAGTAAACTGAAAAATTGAAGATGCTAGTGAAATTAAGGAATGTGGAAACTGTGCCGACTATGCACATTTGCTGACTGAACTGAAACCCAAGATGCAGAATGCAATTCATAAAGAACAGATGCAAATTTTAACCTTGGCACCTGTAAGTTGGACAGTCAGACAAACAGCAGCTCAGTTCGGCGTGTACGAAAGAATGGTGAAGAATACTCGGAAGCTTAAGGCAGAGAAGGGCATTCTGGCACTTCCCAAAAATAGGCAAAGCAGGAAATTACCAGCAGAAGTTGCTAGTAGAGTGTGAAATTTTTTTGAAGATGAGTATAGTAGGGTGTGCCCTGGAAAAAAAGTATTTCAGTTAGACTTTTAGATAGAAAGACATACGTGGAGAATAGGTTGTTACTTTGCAATTTACAGGAAATATGTTATCTATATCTACATCCACATCCATACTCCTCAAGACACCTGACGGTGTGTGGCGGAGGGTGCCCTGAGTACCTCTATCGGTTCTCCCTTCTATTCCAGTCTTGTATTGTACGTGGAAAGAAGGATTGTCGGTATGCTTCTGTGTGGGCTCTAACCTCTGATTTTATCCTCATGGTCTCTTCGCGAGATATACGTAGGAGGGAGCATATACTGCTTGACTCTTCGGTGAAGGTATGTTCTCGAAACTTTAACAAAAGCCCGTACCGAGCTACTGGGCGTCTCTCCTGCAGATGCTTCCACTGGAGTTTATCTATCATCTCCGTAATGCTTTCACAATTAATAAATGATCCTGTAACAAAGCACACTGCTCTCCATTGGATCTTCTCTCTCTCTTCTATCAACCCTATCTGGTGCGGATCCCACATTGCTGAGCAGTATTCAAGCAGTGGGCGAACAAGCGTACTGTAACCTACTTCCTTTGTTGTCTGATTGCATTTCCTTAGGATTCTTCCAATGAATCTGTCTGGCATCTGCTTTACCGACAATCAACTTATTTGATCATTCCATTTTAAATCACTCCTAATGCGTACTCCCAGATAATTTATGGAATTAACTGCTTCCAGTTGCTGACCTGCTATTTTGTAGCTAAATAAGGGACCTGTCTTTCTATTTAATCGCATCACATTATACTTGTCTACATTGAGATTCAATTGCCATTCCGTGCACCATGCGTCAAGTCGCTGCAGATCCTCCTGCATTTCAGTGCAATTTTCCATTGTTGCAACCTCTCGATACACCACAGCATCATCTGCAAAAAGCCTCAGTGAACATCTGATGTCATCCACCAGGTCATTTATGTATATTGTGAATAGCAACGGTCCTATGCCACTCCCCTGCGGCACACCTGAAATCACTCTTACTTCGGAAGACTTCTCTCCATTGAGAATGACATGCTGCGTTCTATTATCTAGGAACTCCTCAATCCAATCACACAATTGATCTGATAGTCCGTATGCTCTTACTTTGTTCATTAAACGACTTTGGGGAACTGTATCGAATACCTTGCGGAAGTCAAGAAACACGGCATCTACCTGTGAACCCGTGTCTAAGGCCCTCTGAGTCTCGTGGACGAATAGCGTGAGCTGAGTTTCACAAGACTGTCTTTTCCGAAACCCATGCTGATTCCTACAGAGTAGATTTCTCGTCTCCAGAAAAGTAATATTTCTATTTACGGCTGAAATCATTGATGCAGTAACTGCTTTATGATCGCTGATTCCCTGTTCTGCATTAACTGATTCAAATAGTTCGGGTCTGTTTGTCACCAGAAGGTCTAATATGTTATCGCCACGAGTCGGTTCTCTGTTTAACTGCCCAAGGTAGTTTACAGATAAAGCACTTAAAAATATTTCACTGGATTCTTTGTCCCTGCCACCCGTTATGAACGTTTCAGTCTCTGTCTATATCCAGCAAATTAAAATCTCCACCCAGAACTATAACATGGTGGGGAAATCTACTCGAAATATTTTCCAAATTATTCTTCAGGTGCTGAGCCACAACAGCTGCTGAGCCTGGGGGCCTATAGAGACATCCAATTACCATGCCTGAGCCTGCTTTAACCGTGACCTTGACCCAAATCATTTCACAATTCGAATCTCCGTCAATTTCCTTCGATACTATTGCACTTCTTATCGCTATAAACACACCTCCCCCTTCACTGTCCAGCCTGTCTCTGCGGTATACATTCTAATCTGAGTTTAGGATTTCATTACTGTTTACATGTGGTTTCAGCCAACTTTCTGTCCCTAGTACTATATGGGCATTGTGACCGTTTATTAATGAGAGCAGTTCTGGGACCTTTCTATAGACGCTCCTGCAGTTTACTATTAGCACATTAATATTGTTATTTCATGTTGCATTTTGCCTACTCCTGCCATGCCGTGTCTCAGGAGGTGTCTTGTCGGGCCTAGGGAGGGAATTCTTTAACCTAAAAAAACCCCATGTGCACTCCACACATACTCCGCTACCCTTGTAGCCGCTTCCGGCGTGTAGTGCACGCCTGACCTATTCAGGGGGACCCTACATTTCTCCACCCGATAGCAGAGGTCGAGAAATTTGCACCCCAGCTCTCCGCAGAATCGTCTGAGCCTCTGGTTTAAGCCTTCCACTCGGCTCCAAACCAGAGGACCGTGATCGGTTCTGGGAACGATACTACAAATAGTTAGCTCTGATTCCACCTCGCGAGCGAGGCTTTCCGCCTTCACCAACTCCGCCAACCGCCTGTACGAACTGAGGATGACCTCTGAACCCAGACGGCAGGAGTCATTGGTGCCGACATGAGCAACAATTTGCAGTTGGGTGCATCCAGTGCTCTCTGTCGCCGCCGGTAGGGCCTCCTCCACATCTCGGATGAGACCCCCCGGCAAGCAGACAGCGTGAACACTGGCCTTCTGGCCTTCTTCCCCGAAGAATATAAATGATCCAGAAATAGGGTTCTCAAAGTTTTGTGAACTTAGACCCAAATGGTGTGTGACAGTAGGAGCAGCTGGAATGCATGCTGTTTGCTTGTGTAAAATTTGCCAAAATGTTAAGCTTACACTTAGCGGAGCTGGTATACGTGAAAATTATAACGAGATTCTCAGCAAGGCAGTTTGAACTCTAAACAGTGCATGCTACATCGCTGTGAAAGGTGTCCTGGGCCCGAAACTATAGCATGTAAAATTGCCAGCTATTTCCTAGATCATGAGCCACAGGAAGTTACTGTGTTTTAGCAAAGGATACATACTGATCGGGCCACACTGGACACGAAGCAAATGGTAGTGGATGAATTTATTGAAGATGGAAAAAATAAAATATGGAGTCTGTCATGCCATCATTACATTGCCAAGCATCAAAGCTTGCATCTTAAAGGCCTTAAATGTCATCTGAAAGACGAAGAGCTTGTTGTCCTTATGGATTTTGCAGAAAATTATTCTTTTATCATTCAGGACGCTGTGCAAGGCTTCCACTGGGACAATAGTCAAGCAACAATTCATCCATTTGTTATCTACTTTCGTCAATATGAGAAAGTAGAATCTTTTAAGTTTTTACATTATCAGTGATGGTTTGCAAAATGACACTATTACAGTTCGTTTTTTATCAAGGGGCTCATCAAATATATAAAAGCAAGGTTTGCACAGATAACCCACATTCATTATTTCAGTGATGGCTCCTGTGCTCAGTATAAAAATTTCAAGAATTTCCTAAATTTGTGCTATCATAAGAGTGATTTTGGAGTGACAGCCGAATTTCTACTAGTCACGGGAAATCACCTTGTGATGGGATTGGAGGTACAACAAAGCGGTTAGCAGCAAGAGCAAGCTTGCAACGGCCACGTAATGGACAAATTCTCACTCCCCTAGATCTGTTTCACTTCTGCTCTGAAAACATTAATGGAATTAAATTTGTTTTTGCCAGTAAAGATGAAATTGAAAAACATATTGTGTCACAAGAAGAGAGGTTTAAACTTGGTCAAACCTATTGATGAAACAACAATTCAGGTCAGCAGAGTTTCAAATTATTGTTCATCTTTTCTAGCTAAAATGCATCACAGTAATGAAGGAGGCATATTAAGGTCTGCTCTCCAACCAGGACAGTATGTTGCAAGCATCTATGAAAACCTGTGGTGGATTGGGAATATCTGAGAGACCTCCACAGAGAAAAGGGATGCATTAATAAACTTTATGCACCTACATGGTCCAGCAAATTTATTTTATTGGCCACCAAGAAGTGACAAGTGTTGGGTTCTGGAACACCACATTATTGCAGTTATTCCAGCTCCATCAGTAAATTTGTCTTACCGGAATACATCATTCCCCTTGATATTCGTCAGAAAATTAATGTAGCACATCAAAAATTGAAATAGGTTAGAGGAAACAATCTAAGAAACCCAAGAGTGCTTTCTAATTTTACACAGGGCACTTAAATAATTTTACTATAATGCTTGGGATCCTGTGGTAAAGAAACCCACCCATATCTGTTGTTGCTAAGCTATCGGGCGTGGCCCCTATGGCAATTGGAATGCTGGTTTTCCCATGTGAAATGAAACTAGCAGTGGTTAAGCCATCGTGGACCAAAGCAACTCATTTCTACACATCTTTTCCATCAGCTTACGCTGGTGTTGTTCATTAAATAGACAACTAATAATTAGATGATTATGCAAATAAATTTTACAATTTACATTCATTCTTAATAATAATAATAATAATAATAATAATAATAATAATAATAATAATAATAATAATAATAATAATAATAATTGTGTGTGTGTGTGTGTGGGGGGGGGCTGACAATTAAGAAATAACATTGTTTTTACTTTTATTCTTTTGCTATTAGGACTTATGCTAGTCCTATTCATCAGGACTTCTTATTTCACTTATCCCAGACATTAATGAATGAATGAATGTATAAGGCAACATAAAAGATTTCAGGTATAATTTGAGTGCCAGAAAAACGTGTTCAAACTTCCAGTGCGCCTCTTTGATGATGCTACTTTTTAGGGCCTTATATGCTTGCATTGCAAAACCAAATCCACTTTTCTAGATAGTTTAGAATATGCTCTTTCTAATGACCATAGTTTAGAAGAGTTTGGAGAAAACACAGTTTAGAAGAGTTTGGGGAAAACACTTTTTTTTGAAAAATCGTCAACTTCACCCTGGATTTGTGAAATAATGGAAAGCAATAGGAGAATGAAATTTTATAAGACCTTGTTTGGTGACTTATGGTGTGCAAAGTTTCATGTACATCCACAGTTACTTTTGGAGATATAAAAAACTAAAGTTCGCATTTTTTAAAACAGCTTTTTTTTTCACCCAACTTTGCTTCAAATTATCTATATGAAAATTGCTCAGAAATCCTTCTCTTAATATTTTACTTGAAAGAGCTCTAAAAGTTGTATAAGATGGCAAAGTTTTGTTTCTTTCATGCAAATACTTAGATATCTCATCTCAAAGTTGCTGAAAATTCAAGGACAGCACTATAGAAAGCTGTGCTATGGTCTTAAACAAGTGACTTTATCTCCAAAAGTATTGAATTTCTGAACCTGAGACTTTACCAGTGTTCATTGAGAACATGTGAATGTTCATACAAAATTTCATCAAAATCCATGAGGGTCATGTGGGAGCCTCTAGACCATTTGGCATGGAATGACCCCAAGCAGAGTAGCCAGCCTGTGGTGGTGGTGTCACTATGTGAACTTTTGGTTGAGCCCCTGAAAACACAGGGATCACACGTCTGATACCTGAGCTGTGACTACCTCATCTAAGCCTAGGAGTGGTTGCTTGTCATCCTGGAGCATCAGAACTCTCGGCAATGGCCGCTGTGCCAGATGGCCCTTGCTGTGGCTGGGTGGTGCCCATGGGGAGAGCTCCTGCTCGGAGTGGGTGTTATCAGCGCGGATGCTATGCAAATGAAATGCATACGGGTCCAGAACACTGGCTTTTCTTCTACAGCCGTCTCTTTGAATGGAAATTATTCTTTTAGTGCTGCTTCTTCTGCCCCTTAAACAGTCCCTTGGGAGGAGGGTCAGGCTCATCGGCTAGGGCTGAAACCTTTCCCCCGCTATCTGGTTTGCATCAAGACTGGTGGGGATACTTCCACCAATACCCAACCTTTATTTTTTGTGTAGCACATAGAAGAAAAGTTTGGCGAAGTGGACTCTCTGAGCAAGATGCGATCGGGTTCGTTGTTGATCTGAGCTGCTTCAGTTGCCCAGTCTGTGGCCCTTTGTGCCTGTGACAGTCTTGGCACAATTTCTGTGTCCATTACCGCCCCCCCCCCTCCCCCCTGTCCTCTCCCCAGTTTTTGAATATGGTTCATGGTGTAATTTTTCACAGGGACCTCATCCATCAAACTGATGAGGAACTTGGGGACAAGCTATGACAGTGGGGTGTTCACTCTGTTCGACGTGTTCAGAAGGGCCCGAACGACAAGCGAATTGATACTGGTGCCTTTATCCTGGCCTTTGAAGGAGATACCTCCCTGAGAAGGTCAAGATTATGATTTATCAATGTGACGTGAAGCCATACATCCCATTGTTCGCAAACCCCCCTCTGTGGTTGTGGCAGTCCATTCCATGAGAGGAGTTCCTCCTCCTGTGTAGGTTAATTTTCGTCACAGTCATTCTCCACATTGACTGTATTGCCCGGCTTATAAGAAGGAAAAGAATGATGGTCTAACCTACACTGAGGCTCGTAAGAAGTATGCACGTCTTCATCCTGTGTCAGTGACGTGACATCTAGCTATGCTTTAGTTACATCATCACCCCTTCCCCCCCCCCCCCCCCCCCCCTTCTTTACCTCAGTCCTGAACCCCTCTCCTCACCCCCTCCCCAGCTGCAGAAGTGTCCCACTTCTTCGTCGTCTGCCAGACTAGGGCGCCCCTCCCAGAACCCCTCTTCCTGGCATCTTCCAGGCCAAAGGTCTGCTGCCACATGACGACCACAAGAATCACGGTCTGTGGGCTCCCAGGTCACCTGCTCTCTTTCTGTTGCAGATCTTGCTGCAGCTGGCTCCTTTTTGCAGTACAGCCCTCCTCAATCCTAAACAGAAAAGAAGAAGAAATGCAAGTCCTGGGACAAGGACTCTGATGTTTCCAGAGGTCCCGTCCTCACTTTCGCAACCTGACTCTGACTTGCTGTTCATGGATGTCGCCCCCTCCTTGTCGGTGACGGGTGGTGACCCGACGGCATGAGAGGCTTCAGCCTGTTCACCCCCCATTTGAATCATCGTTCTGTGGTTATCCAATGGAATTGTTATGGGTATTACAGTCAACTTCCAGAGCTGAAATCCATTATTTCATTTTATTCTGCAGCTTGTGTGGTTCTGCAGGAATCTGAGGACCACTCAACGACCCTCCGTGGGTTCGGTGCTTTCTGTTGCAGTTGGGTTGCTCCCCTGTGGGAATCTGGTGGCGTTTGTACGTTGGTCTGTACGTACATTGCTAGTACGTGGATTCCTCTTCAGACTGCATTGGAAGCGGTTGCTGTTAATGTCCACCTGGACTCTGGGGTCACAGTTTGCAATATTTATCTCCCTCCTGACAGGGCCCCTTCCAACTGCTGCCTTAACTGCCCTTCTTCGACTTCTTCCTCCTCTCCTCCTCCTCGTGGATTCATCCCTTCTGGGCCAGTTCATTCCATCTAGTCGGGTTCTTCTCATAGACAAGTTTCTTGCAAACCATTACTTGTGCCTCCTTAATGATGGCTCCCCTACCCATTTCAGTGCTGTTCATTGTGCATTTTTGGCCATTGATCTTTCTTTTTCTTCTCCCTCCCTCCCTCCTCCGTTCATTACATTGGTCGCCCCACAATGACCTTTGCGATAGTGACTACTTTCCAATGATTCTCTCACTCTCCAATGGACAGGTTACCTGGTTGGTCTTTCCGACGTGCCAGTTGGCCTCTATATACTGCACAGGTTGTTTTTTCTCAGTCTTCATAAGGTTGTATTGCTTACGTCCTACGTGATGTATCTGATGTGATTGTTCGCACTGTTGCCTTGCTATCCCACACTCATCTGGACTATTTCATGCCGTTAACTCCTGTAGTGGCGTACGGCCATTGCCATTGCTATCTGTCGAGCTTTGCAACTTCTTAAGTGGCACCCATCCACTGTCAATCTTATTAACTTTAAACGCCTTTGCGCCAAAGCCCGTTACTTAATGTAACGGAGCATATGGATGTGTTGGGAATGCTTTGTTCCTTCCCTGGGCTCTACTGTCCCTATGTCACCAGTATGGGCTACACTTCACTCTCTCCAAGGTTGCCATCGGCAGTCTACCCTCCCGGGCCTTGCCCTCCCAGATGGCCTTTGCACAGACCCGTTGATTCTTGCGGAACATCTTGCGACCCATTTTGCAATAGCATCAGCATCAACCTCCTATCCGGCTGCTTTCCTTCACTAGGCTATTGATAGGTGTTTTTCCCGCCATCTCTTGGTCTCGGCCTTCCATGATCATCTTGCTGATCTTCACCGTGCTGCTTGTTCCGTTGACTTCCTTTGGGTTGCTGGCCATTTGGGTATCCCAGGTAATAAGCTTGCTGATCGTTTGACTGGGTGAGCAGTCACTTACCCCACTTCTCTGTAACCCTCTCCTGCAGTGGATTTACGGCTTCACATCAAATCCCACTTCACACAGTCATGGGCCAACTCCTGGGAGGCTACCTCCCTGTCTAATAAAGTTCGTGCAATTAAGGTGACACCAGTCCCATGGCGTTCTTCCTTCCGCCTCTCCCAAAAGGCCTCAACCACCCTGTGTCGTCTCTGCATCGGCCATACCAGGCTGACACATGGTTTCCTTTGCGCAATGAGCCACCTCCACTTATAATGTGGTTGTGGAGCCCAACGATCTGTAGCCCACATTTTGGTGGAATGCCCCCTTTTTTTGGCTATGTGTACTAAGTACAGACTTCTCCCCACTTTACCTTTAATGTTGGCTTAAGATTCCCGGATGGTCGTACTGGCTCTGTTTCCTTCGTGAAAGTGGTTTTTATTCTCAGTTTTAAGGTTTTTTAATCTCATTCTGGTGTTGGGGTGTCTCCCACTGTAAGCTGTGTTTGGAGATTCCTGACTCCCCACCCTGGCCAAGGTCCTCTTTCTCTCCCTTTTACTCTGTTTTTTATTGCTTTTTTAATTTGGGTAGTGTCCTTTTATAGTATGCACATTCACATTTTAGCAGTTGGAACGCTTTTGAATAGCAGTTGGTCTTGCGTGTACTGCATCTAAACCAGCTTTGTGTTCTGCCTTACAGCAGGTCTTGTCATGGGGGAAGCCTTGTCAGAGAAGTCCACCGCATGAGTGTCTAGGGAAGTGATTCCACTGGTGGTTTCATGTTCCCTTCCACTAACGATGACGAAATAACGAGGACAACACATCACCCAGTCCCCCCCCCCCCCCCCCCCCCCCTGCGGGTCTGACCCGAGTTGCTCCATCCTGTCGTACGAGGCAACTAAAAGGAATTTCACACGTTTCAGCCTTTATGTGTCTGTCCCCTGTAGGGTTTGACCTCCATTCTTCAATATTTTCCATAAGAGTGAGCCAATTGGGGAAGGGCGCCTTACAAGGTGCATCGTGTCCATCATGCATTGAGATCTTTAGCCCACTTTCTTGTCGTCACATTGCAGTCCTGCCTATTCTCCATCTCTTGGGCGAGGACACCACCTTGGGTGCGTTTTTCACCATGCAGTATGCAGTGCCGATTTCTGCTTCGGCGATGACCATGGACTTCTTTGCACCTGATGTCCAGCACGGTAGCCAGTCCATTGTGGTGGGGCTGCCATGTACCCTGTTGATTGCAACCCTCGGACCACATGGGGATCGCTCTGTTGATGCCTGCGCCATTAACTCACCACGTATGCCCATCCCCCTGGGGCATCGGGACTCCTGGCAATGGTCATCCTGCCAGGTGGCCTTTGCTGTGGCTGGGTGGCGCCTGTGGGGAGGGCCCGTGGTCGGATTGGGTGGCATCATGGCAGATAACACACGATGAAGCGAAGTCCATCATCTGTTGCTGGTGGTGAAACGGTGAAACACCAGCAGTCTCCAAGTTATCATGAGGTCAATTCATCACACAGAAGTATGACCCCAAATTGTTCCCCTCCCTGGCCACACTATGGTAGGAACGTCTGGTTAAGGATGGCAGCGGATCTTACTCGCCCCAGTACCTTGTATGTTCAAGAGCTGATGGGGAATCTTTCATGATGATGAAGCCTCAGCTTTTTGTTGAGTATTTAGAGGACAAGTTCGGGGCGGTAGAGAGCTTGTCCAAAATGAGATCTGGGTCAATCTTGATCAAAATAGCATCTTCTGCGCAGTCACGGGAGTTACTCGCTTGTGACAAGTTGGGAGACGTTTATGTAACCATCACACCCCATAAGAGCTTAAATATGATCCAGGGTATCATATTTCAGTCCAACAATGAGCTGCACGCCAATTTAGAGTGGCGAGGTGTACATTTCGTCCGGTGTGTCCACCAGGGTCCGAAGGATAATCAGGTTGCCACTTGGGCCTTCATCTTGGCGTTTGAGGGTGATACATTGCCCGAGAAGGTCAAGATGGTGGTTTACCGGTGCAATGTAAAGCCCTATATTCCTCCCCCGATGCAGTGCTGGAAGTTCGGCCATATGTCTTCCCACTGTATACACATGCTGAGATTGCGGACACCCATCGCATCACGATACTCCATGTGCCCTGCCTCCCATCTGTGTCAACTGTGGAGAGCACCATTCACCTTGCTCACCTGACGGCAGGATTCTCCAGAAAGAAAGGAAAATCATGGAGTACAAGACACTGGACGGGCTGACATACACTGAGGGTAAGAGGAAAATTTGAACGCCTGCATCCTCAGCGTACATCATCTTATGCTGCCACTACAACAGTTCTGGCACCATCAGCTCTGCCAACCCAGGTCACCTCTCAGACGGAGAAGACTACACCTGTCCCCTTGATGCTGGGGGGCATTTCCTTCCCTGTTGCTCCTACACCACCTACTACAGGAGCAAACCCTTCCCCCCCCCCCCCCCCCCCCCCCTCTCCCATCCATCGGGCCATCGGGGACATCTGTCCCCACTTCTAAGCTGGAGAAGCATAAGTCTTCTTCGGCTTCTCTGGCTAGGAAGGGGTCCCTTGGGTCACTCCCTTCCCAGGTTTCTTCCAGTGGCTGAGGAGCCCAAAAGCAGCTGGTCATACACGCTCATCCTCAGTCCCGGAGACCGAGCCAGTAAAGTCCTCGCAGCCAGGGAAACCCAAGGAGCAGCGAGAGAAATCCATGAAGAAAACCCCTAAGAAAAAGGAAATTGTGGTGGCACCCACACCACGACTACCTACAAGCTCTGGAGCTGAGGATCTAGTGGAGATTTTGGCATCCGCTGAGGACCTGGATCTCGCCAGAACCTCAGACACAGTGGATATAGATTTGCTCAGGCAATAAATTGGTGGCAACATGTGACTCTGAGGTGTAAACTGCCTCATTGAATGTACCATGCCTTCCCAGTCTGACGATGTCAATTGTGGCGTTTTTTTCCACCACATGGCTGAGCTACGGCAACTGGTACGCTTTACACCTGCTATGTGCATTGCCCTCCAGGAAACGTGGTTCCAAGCTATGCGGACCCCTGCCCTCCGTGGCTATAAGGGATATTACAGGAACCGTAGCGACTATAATCGAGTATCGGGTAGCGTTTGTGTTTATGTTCTAAACTCGGTCTGCGGTGAACATATGCCCCTTCAAACTTCTTGAAACTGTGGCTGTCAGAATAAGGATGACACATGAAATAGCTGTCTGCAATGTATATCTTCCTCCAGATAGTGCAGTACCCCTGAATGTATTAGCTGCACTGATTCATCAACTCCCAAAACCTTTGCTACTTCTGGGACATTTTAATGCCCATAACCCCTTGTGGGGTGGTACCATGCTTACTGGCAGAGAGATGTCGAAACTTTACTTATGTAATTTGACGTCTGCTTCTTAAATACTGGGGCTGCCACACATTTCAGTGTGGCTCATGATAGTTATGGCCATTGATTTATCAATTTGCAGCCCAGTATTTCTCCCATCTATCCACTGGAGAGCACATGATGACATGTGTGTGGCAGTGACCACTTCCCCATCTTCCTATCACACCCTCGGGGTCATGCCCATGGACGCCTGCCCAGATGGGCTTTGAACAAGGTGGACGGGGGAACTTTCACCTCTGTTGTTACTGCTGAATCTCCACCACATGGTAACATTGATGTGAAGTTTAAGCAGGTGACTAGCACAATTGTTTCTGCAGCAGAAAATGAGATTCCTCGCTCTTTAGGGTGCCCGAGGTCTAAGGCAGTCCCTTGGTGGTCGCTGGAAGTGGCTGAAGCAATTACGGAGCGTTGGTGAGCTCTACAGTGGCATAAGCCTCACCCTTCCCTGCAGGACCTCATAGCTTTTAAGTGGCTCTGTGCCTGTGTTCGCTACCTTATCAAACAATTGAAGGAAGTGTGTTGGGAGACATAACTCTCCACTATTGGGTGCCACAAGTCACCTTCCCAAGTCTGGGCAAAGACTAAATGTCTTTTCGGGTACCAAGCCCCAACTGCTCTCCCCGGTGTTACCGTAAATGATGAGTTATGTACAGACGCACACGCGATTGCCGAGGACTTTGCTGAGCACTTTGCTCGAGCCTCTGCGTTGGAGAATTACCCCCTAGCCTTTCGCACACTCAAACGGCGGCTATAAGGGAGCGTCTTCACATTCATTACATACTGCAGTGAATCCTATAACGCCCCATTTACTGAGTGAGAGCTCCTCATTGCCATTGCACATTGCCCTGACACAGTTCCTGGGCCTGATCGCATCCACAGTCAGATGATTAAACATCTCTCATTTGACTACAAGTGATATCTCCTAGCCATCTTCAACTGGATCTGGTGCGATGGTGTCTTCCCATCATAGTGGTGGGAGAGCACCATCATTCTGGTGCTCAAACCCAGTAAAAACTTGCTTCATGTGCAAAGCTAGTGGCCCATCAGCCTCAACAACGTTTTTTGTAAGCTGCTGGAACGTATGGTATGTCGGCAGTTGGGTTGGTCCCTAGAATCAGGTGGCTTGCTGGCTCCATGTCAGGGCATCTTTTGCCAGGGTTGCTCTACCACTGATAATCTTGTCCATTGAGTCTGCCATCCGAACAGCCTTTTACAGACAGCAGCACTTAATTGCCATCTCTTTTGACTAACATAAAGCATGTGACATCACTTGCCACATTGTGAAAGTTGGGTCTCTGGGGACCACTCCAGATTTTTATCCAAAACTCCCTGTTGCTCCATACCTTCCGTGTACAAGTTGGTGACTCCTGTAGTTCCATCCATACCCAGGAGAATGGAGTCCTGCAGGGCTCTGTATTGAGCGTGTGTCTCTTTTTAGTGTCCATTAATGGTCTAGCAGTGGCTGTAGGGCCCTCCATCTCACCTTCTATGCAGACGACTTTTGTATTTCGTACTGCTGCTCCAGTACTGTTGTTGCTGATTGGCACCTCCATGGAGCCATCCACAAGGCACAGTCATGGGCTCTAGCCCACGGCTTCCAGTTTTCAGCCGCAAAGTCATGTGTCATGCACTTCAGTTGCCATCGTACTGTTCATCCGGAACCCACACTTTATCTTAATGACGATCCACTCACTGTAGTGGAGGCATATCAATTCGTAGGACTGGTTTTCGACACCCGTTTGACTTGGCTCCCTCATCTTCGCTTAAGCAGAAGTGCTGGTAGCACTTCAATGCCCTCTGTTGCTTGAGCAACACCAATTTTGGGATGCAGATCTCTATACACTGCTGCAGCTCTACGGAGCCCTTGTCCAATTCCGAATTGACTATGGGAGTGTGGTTTATGGTTTGGCAGCGCCTTCAGCATTGCATTTACTCGATCCTGTGCACCACTGTGGGGTTCGATTAGTGACAGGAGCTTTTAAGACGAGTCCGGTGACCAGCATACTGGTGGAGGCTGGTGTCCCTCCACTGCAGATGAGACGGGCGCAACTGCTTGCTAGTTACGCAGCACACATTCATAGTTCCCCTGAGCATCTAAATTACCGTTTCCTTTTCCCACTCGAGGCAGTCCATGTCCCGCATCGGCAGCCCAGATCGGGGCTGACGATTGCTGTTTGCGTGCGGTCCCTTCTCTCCGAACTGGAGTCCTTCACTTTACCACTTCTACTTGTGGTCTGTTCACGTAAGTCTCCATGGTGTACACCTTGGTCGCAGCTTCGTCTGGACCTTTTGCATGGCCCTAAGGAGTACATTAACCTCTCCACTCTCCCCTGTTGCTTCCTCTCTATTCTTGACGTGTTCCAGGAGTCTAAAGTGGTTTACATCAACGGCTCAATGGCTGATGGTCACCTAGGCTTCGCATGTGTTCATGGAGGACATGTTGAGCAGCACTCCTTGCCAGTTTTGCGGCCATATCTCGTGCTGTTAAGTACATCCGCTCATGCCCTGGCGAGTAATTTCTCCCGTGTACTGACTCATTGAGTACCCTACAAGCTATCGACCAGTACTACCCTCGCCACCCTCTGGTAGTGTCCATTCAGGAGTCCATCTATGCCTGCCTAGATACTGCCTACAGGAAAATTAAAGAGACCTTTGGAGAAAAGAGAACCACTTGCATGAATGTCAAGAGTTCAGATGGAAACCCAGTTGTAAGCAAAGAAGGGAAAGCAGAAAGGTTGAAAGAGTATATAGAGGGCCTATACAAGGGCAATGTACTTGAGGACAATATTATGGAAATGGAAGAGGATGTAGATGAAGATGAAATAGGAGATACGATACTGCGTGAAGAGTTTGACAGAGCACTGAAAGACCTGAGTCGAAACAAGGCCCTCGGAGTAGACAACATTCCATTAGAACTACTGGCGGCCTTGGGAGAGCCAGTCCTGACAAAACTCTACCACCTAATGAGCAAGATGTATGAGACAGGCGAAATACCCTTAGACTTCAAGAAGAATATAAAAATTCCAATCCCAAAGAAAGCAGGTGTGAAAATTACCGAACAATCAGTTTAATAAGTCACAGCTGCAAAATACTAACGTGTATTCTCTACAGACAAATGGTAAGAAGCTGACCTTGGGGAAGATTAGTTTGGATTCCGTAGAAATATTGGAACACGTGAGGCAATACTGACCCTACGACTTACCTTAGAAACTAGATTAAGGAAAGGCAAACCTACGTTTGTAGCATTTGTAGACTTAGAGAAAGCTTTTGACAATGTTGACTGGAATACTCTCTTTCAAATTCTGAAGGTGGCAGGGGTAAAATACATGGAGCGAAAGGCTATTTACAATTTGTACAGAAACCAGATGGCAGTTATAAGAGTCGAGGGGCATGAAAGGGAAGCAGTGGTTGGGAAGGGAGTGAGACAAGGTTGTAGCCTCTCCCCGATGTTATTCAATCTGTATATTGAGCAAGCAGTAAGGGAAACAAAAGAATAATTCGAAGTAGGTATTAACATCCATTGAGAAGAAATAAAAACTGAGGTTCGCTGATGACATTGTAATTCTGTCAGAGACAGAAAAGGACTTAAAAGAGCAGTTGAACGCAGTGGACAGTGTCTTGAAAAGAGGATATAAGATGAACATCAACAAAAGCAAAACGAGGATAATGGAATGTAATCGAATTAAATCGGGTGATGCTGAGGGAATTAGATTAGGAAATGACACTAAAAGTAGTAAAGGAGTTTTGCTATTTGGGGAGCAAAATAACTGATGGTGGTCGAAGTAGAGAGGATATAAAATGTAGGCTGGAAATGGCAAGGAAAGCATTTCTGAAGAAGAGAAATTTGTTAACATCGAATATAGATTTATGTATCAGGAAGTTGTTCCTGAAAGTATTTGTATGGAGTGTAGCCATGTATGGGAATGAAACATGGACGATAAATAGTTTGGACAAGAAGAGAATAGAAGCCTTCGAAATGTGGTGCTACAGAAGAATGCTGAAGATTAGATGGGTAGATCACATAACTAATGAAGTATTGAATAGGGTTGGGGAGAAGAGAAGTTTGTGGCACAACTTGACCAGAAGAAGGGATCGGTTGATAGGACATGTCCTGGGGCATCAAGGGACCACCAATTTGGTATTGGAGGGCAGAGTGGAGGGAAAAAATCGTAGAGGGAGACCAAGAGATGAACACGCTAAACAGATTCCGAAGGATGTAGGTTGCAGTAGATACTGGGAGATGAAGCAGCTTGCACAGGATAGAGTAGCATGGAGAGCTGCATCAAACCAGTCTCAGAACTGAAGACAACAACAACAACAACAACTACTACTACTACTACTACTACTACTATTACTACTACTACTACTACTACGCTCTGGAACAGTCCTATCGCTCCTTGGTGTTTGTGTGGATCCCAGGACATGTCGGAATCCCCGGTAACGAACTTGCTGACAGGCTGGCCAAACAGGCGACGCGGAAACCGCTTCTGTAGCTAGGCATCTCCGAAGTTGACCTGTGTTCTTCCTTACAGCACCAGATTTTCCGGTTTTGGGAGACGGAATGGCATAACAGCACACACAACAAACTGTGTGTCATTAAGGAATCAGTTGTCCTCTGCTGACTCTGCATTAGCCATACGTGGCTAACGCATTGTTATCTACTATGTCGCGAGGATGCACCTGTGTTGCTGTGGCTCCCAAATGACAGTGGTCCATCTCTTCCTGGACTATCCACTCTTAGCCACCGTGCGACAGTCTTTTAACTTTCCCATCACCCTGCGTTTGGTGTTGGGCGACAATGCCTCCACAGCAGCTTTAGTTTTACATTTTATCTGTGAGAGTGGGTTTTATACTTGTGTGTAGGTTTTAGTGCATGTCCTTTGTCCCTCCGTGTCCTCCACCCTAGTGCTTTTAGGCTGGAGGTTTCAATGTATTGCAGAGTGGCTGGCTTTTCCTTTTATTCTCATGGTTGGCCAGCCACTGTAATCTGCTTTCATGCTTTACTCCCTTCTGTTTCTAGTGTCTCTCTCTTGTTTTATTGTCCTCTTTTGTTTCTTTTAGTATTCGTTGCCTTCCCTTCATTCTTGTCTCTTTTCCTTTCTTTCTGTTTTGTGTTATATATTTCGTCCGTTTTATTCTCACCGTTCTGGCATTGTTTTATTAGGAGCAAGAGACCGATGACCTTGTAGTTTGGTCCCTTCTCTCTCTTTCAACCAACCAACATTCAGTCTATGAGCAGGGAATATCCCTGGCCCAGCTCGAAATTGAACCCGGACCCCTTGGCGTGACAGACCGCCGCTCTGACCACTCAGCTGTCAGGCCGGACTATACTGTATCAGAGGTGGGATATTTCCTGCACCTAGCATAGCCTTGGGGTTGTCCACTTGCTGACTTCGCCCCCTTTTGTTTACATCATTGGCAACACAACTGCACTTTTATGTTTTTTAGCCTTTTAACTTTTATTGTTATGGCTCTTCTGAGATGTAAATCCGTCCGAATGGACTGCCTTTGAATCAAGTGACTGATGACCTTGCTGTTTGGTCCCTTAAACCCCAATCAGCTAACCCATTTTTGCCCGTCTCCCGCTGGACATCTCAGGCTCCGTTTTCGTTAATGATTTCGCCATCTATTGCAGTTTGCCACGGACTTGTCTCCTTGAGTGACATTTTCAGTGTTGTCTCAATTGTCTTTAGTTGTGGAGCATAGACAGCAGCTTTCGCTCTCCCAATGACAGAACCATTTGTATGAATTTGGTTTCTGCCACTGTATTTACATCTTGGGCTTGTGGCTCTTTGGTTCATTGCAACTATGAAATTCCTAGGGCTCATGCTCGATAGGAAACTTTCTTTGACCTCCCCTGTCTTACATAGCCACCTGTTGTACTCGGTCTCTGAATGCCATGTGTGTCCTCAGCAGTACTTCCTGGGGAGTGGATCGGACCACCTTCCTCCATTCATACCAGTCCCTTGTCTGTTGGAAACTATACTGTTGGTGTTTTGGTTACGCATCTACATGTCCATCCATCTTACGCTAAACAGAATCGATCTTCATGAAATCCGATTGACCACTGGTGCGTTTTACACCAGCCTGGTTGAGAGTCTATGTAGAAGCTGTCAAACTACTGCAGCCATATTGCTGTAATTTTCTCCTCGGCAGATACGCATGCTGTTTATCTGCAACGCATGTCCACTCCTCCTGTGCCTCCTTCGATGACTCCTTTGATTGCCAGTATGGGGCGCATCCCTCTTCTGTTACCTCCTGGACTTTGCTTTTGGCTGTTGCTCCAGTGGCTTAATGTCACACTACCTGCCACTCTTACCCAATCGGTGTAAATCCTTCACCACCTTGGCTTTGTGCACCAGCCCCTCTTCATCTTTTTCACTAGCTTCCTAAGGACTCTACTCCAGACTCTCTTTATCACTGTAAGTTTCTTGACTTCGCATGGAACTTTGTGCTATTACCTTTGTGTACACTGATGGCTATCCGTGTTGTCGGGTGTGCTTTCATTATTGGCACACACACACTTTTTGGTACCGTCTTCTGAAACACTGCTCAGTATTTACAGCGGAGCTCTTGGTCCTATATTCAGGCCATGCAATACAGTTAGTGACACAGGATTTTCAATTGCATCATCTGCTCACTCTCTCTCAATGTCCGTCAACTTCTGTGTGTTGTACAGTGCCCATCCTGTAGTTCATCAGGTCCAGGAAAGCTTGCACTTGCTCACTCTTGATGGAGCCACTGTTACGTTTGTGGATCCCTGGTCACATTGGTCTGACAAACAAGGTTGCTGATGCTGTTGCCAAGGCTGCAGTCCTCATGCCTCGGTCCGCTAGTTCTTACATTCTCTCCCAATGATCTCTGTGTTGCTGTCTGTCAGCAGGTGGTGTCACCATTGGCCTTCCCATCATGGAAACCTTTCCCAGCGGCTTGGCTGACCACCTATCATCTCTCTTGCCCTTATGAGATCATTTTAGCTAGGTTGTGTATTGGGCACTGTCTTTTTAACCATCGCCATTTGTTAATTTTGATCCATCACCACTTTGAGCTTATTGTCCTCAGCATGTAACGGTTTGCTATTTCCTCAATGAATGCCCTTTTTTTAACCAATTACATTCTAATTTATGTTCGCTGCCTGAGCTATCAGGCATTTTAGCGAATGTCGTGCGGGCTGTTGGCCACGTCGCACTCTTTATCCCTTGTAGCAATATGGTGAAGGACATTTAATCTTTAGTTCTGGACCTCCGTTGTCTCTAAGTTGTATTTTGTGGACCTTTCTCAGAGTCCGTGTTTTTAGCTGTCTTTCAATTGAGCTAATGTGTAACCATTTTTAACTCCTTTTTTGTCCTTGTGTTCTATGGTTCTGACATACACTTATGATCCTAGCTGTTTTTGTGTCCCAAAACAAAACAAAGCAAAGCAAAGCAAAATTAGATCTGTAAACTGCTGGTGCAGAGATTTATGCTTGCTCTGCTGTGTCGGTATCAATACTGTACGTGTTCGATTTAATCGTAATTTGCATTTTTTTTGTTCAAATTTAAATTGCTTGTTTTCAGTGCTGTTCGGTAATGAGACCTGATAAGTTCTATATTTGATTAAATCTTACAGGTAACATGGCTTATGAAGTTGGCAGTTTGTCAAGTCTAATTTCTGGAATAAAAGAAAATAGCAATGAAAAGATTATTTTTCAAAAGAAAGTTATAAAACAACAGTTTCCATTAACTGAGAAAACATCACAAAACAAAAGGAAAACATCCAGCTATGAAAATATTACAATAAAGTCAAAACTACACAGGTATGTATGTATGATGTATTTTGCCTTACCCCTTACCCTCACCCTTTTTCCAAACACACATTTGAAATCGAGTGATATCAAACTTGGGATGAGAGGACTTAAAATCAATATAATCTTGTTCTTAGATGTCCTGAACTGAGAATCAAGGGAGAGTTGAGCATGTCTGATTTAACAGAACTCTTTCTACTTTTTCTAGAAAAAAGATATTCTAATTGTGTGTTTCAGTCTGCTAACCATAAGTTATTTCTGTTATTTCCTAATTAGAAGATTCTGCTAGATTAATGTTGTTCATTGTGTAATATTACTAGGTTTATTTCTGTTTTCAGTGCAATTCAATACCTACCTGTGAAATTTATGACCTAACACTTTTTTAAACAAGTAGATTTATTATTGAAAGATTTTTCTTAAGGTATTCCTGTATAAAGGTAACACCCCTCCTCCCCCCTCCCCCCCTTCCCCTGGGAGGCTCACAACCCTTTTGTGGGGATGTGCTTGGCTACCGTGGGGGTGCCAGCCTGTGCAGTGCTACTTCCCTTCCTGTGCTGCAAGCCTATACATAAATTTCTTTCCTCCTCCTGCCTATCTGTCCTGGTACAGAACCCTCTTTTATGTGGTACGTAATTCAGGACCCTAGTTTTCAATTTCATTAATAAGTACATGGCTCCCATTGTTTGGTTTGACCTGCCACCACTTTTCCAAATCGTCAGAAGTGTGGATTGTGCAGGTAAGGTCACCCAATGTGTATTATACCTTTGTTTCTTTTCAGTTTAGCAGCCTTTTTTTATAATAAGGTAATAGTCCAAAACCCAGCACTGTAGCCATAGTGTGTGTGTGTGTGTGGGGGGGGGGGGGGGGGGGGGGGGATTGTTCATAAAGTACCTGTACAGTGGTAGTCCTCTGACCACACAGTGATTGCACTGTTGGTGCCCGTGTTCAACTCTCCACATGTGTGCTGAGGAGTATGTGCCCATCATAACTTGGGCACGGGGACTCCTAGCAATGGATCACTGGCCAGGTATCTGTTGCTGAGAGGCTGGGTGGTATCCATGGGAAAAGCCCCCATTTGGAGTAGGTGGCACTATGGCAGGTGACTTTCATATGAAGTGGATGAAGCTTTCCCCCACTGGTCTGTCTCAACAGCCTCTTCCCCCACTGGTGGTCATACAGCCTCAACAGTCTCTTCAGAAGGAAATAACTTGTTCAGTGCTGAGTGATACATCGCCTAAATGTCTCCTTCCTAGCTATGCTGTGGGAGGAATGTAGGGCAAAATGACAAGCAAAGAAATACTGTCCTTAATACCTGATTTGTACAGGGGTAGTTGAGAATTTTTTTTGGCCACCAAGCCTTTATTCTTTGTAGAGAATACGGAGGACAAGTTTGAGAAAGTTTCAGCCTTCTCCAAAATGAAACGTGTTTCCAGTTTTGATTAAAGCTTCGTCTCCTGCCCAGTCATGGATCTTGCTGACTTGTGACATGCTGGATAACAATCCTGTGACCATCACTCCCTGTAATTAGTATGAGTCAAGTCATCATTTCCCACCATGACCACATCTTGTAGTCTGACAGGCTGGAGTGACAGGCTGTACACTTAGTCAGTCAGTACATAGGAGGCCAAAGGACAAGAGGATTACTACTGGGACATTTATGTAGGCCTCTGATGGTGTCTTGTTCCCTGAAATGATCAAGGTGATAATGTACCAATGTGATGTGAAACTGTATGATCCTCTTGTATACGGTGCTTCAAATGTAAGAAATTCAGGCACATGTCTCTGTATTGCGACACCAGCCCAGGTTATAAGGATTGTGGAACACAGTTGCACGTGAATGTTCCTTCTATTCCATCAACTGTGGAGAGCACCATTCTCCTTTCTCATCAGACTCCACTGTCTTTCAGAGAGAGAGAGAGAGAGAGAGAGAGAGAGAGAGAGAGAGAGAGAGAGGAGTATAAGATTCTGGACAGGCTAACATACCAAGGTTATGACAGTGCCTGCACACATGATGGTTGGGGCCTCTCCTCCTTCTGCATCACTCTAGTCTGTATTCTCACGGCAGGAAGGGGTCCTCCCCTCCAGCGTTTCTGCCGGGCTGTAATGGGATTCCAGCCAGTGGCTGAAGGAGCTACAGGCTGCTGATAGTAGGGCTTTGCGATCTTCCTCAGCCTCTGAAACTAAATCTGGGAAGCCCTCCCAGTCATCTGAACCCCGTAAGGAGAAGAAAGATAAAAAAAATTGTTCAAAGGCAAAGGAGATGATGGCCAGATCCCATGTGTTCCACTTCCATGGCTGAGGCAACATTCCCCAGAGCTCCAGATTGCACCACACAGTGTCTCTCAACCTGTGTGTGTTGATATCATAAGCTCTCAACCAGTGGCACCAGGTGACATCCTGAGGTGTAACCTGCCTCCCTGATCCCTTCATGCCCTCACCTCTCCATTGGAATTATAGCAGTTTTTCGAGCACATAGCAGAGCTATGACATCTCTTAAGCTTTTCCCTTGCTTTCAGCATTGTCTGCCAGGAAACTTGGTTTCTAGCATTGTTTACACCTGCCCTTCATAGTGATTGGGGATATTTTAAGAATCACATTGGGTGAAGTTTGCACATATCTTACGGACTCTGTACATAGCGAACATGTGCTTCTTTTTCTGTTTGTGTGTGTGTGTGTGTGTGTGTGTGTGTGTGTGTGTGTGTGTGTGTGTGTGTGTGTGTGTGTGTGTGTGTGTGTGGGGAGGGGGGGTGTCCACAGCCTAAATGTGTGATCAGCCAGGTTCAAACTTTGGGTCATCTTCAAGCTCCTGAAATACATTCAAAAAACGTGACAGTCATGTATCTCCTTTCCGATGTATTGTCTGAAATTATTTCTCAGCTCCTCCTGCCTTTCTTATCCTGCGCAACTTCAGTTTCTATAACCCTTTTTGGGGTGTAACTGTGATAACTGACAGTGACATCAAAAACTTACTGGCAGACCTCGACCTCTGTTCGTGGAATACTGGTGGCCTCATCACTTTTAATTGTGGCACATGGCACTTGGCCATTGCTTTTGCAGTTTCCAGCCCACGTCTTCCCCATCCATCCACTGGAGGGTTTAAGATGACCTGTGTGGTAGTGATCACTTCCCAACCTTTCTGTCCCTCTGTCAGCATCACTACTGGGTGCCCATCCAGATTGGCTCTCAACAGTGCCAACTGGAATGTTTTGTCCTCTACCGTTCTTATCTCCCTGCTACATGGAGGTATTGATACGTCTGCCCAGAATGCAACAGCACCCATTCTATTGACAGCTGACTTGGCGATCCCATGTTCTTCGGGATCCCCACTTTGGAAGATAGTACCTTGGTGGACTTAAGAAATCACTGAGGCCATTCAAGTAAGCTCTCCAACGCAATAAATGACGTCCCTCAGTGGGTACCTTACTACCTTTAAACGGCTTCATGCCAGGGTCCACCACCTAACAAAAAAATGCAAGCAAGAATGTTGGGAATGGTACCTTTGAACCATTGGACTACACATTCGTCCTTCACAGGTTTGGACGAAGATCAAATGCCTCTTGAGTACCAGTCCACAGCAGGTGTACCTGGTATTTCATTGAAATGTACTGTCTTCACTAACCCAGGGCAAAAATTTTGCCCTCCATTATGCTCCAGCCTCTGAATCTAGGAACTTACTTTTTCTGTCCTTAAAGAGAATGTGGCGCAAATACACCTACTTTTCACTACACTTCATCTGGAGCCCTACAATGCACCATTCACTGTGTGGGAATTCTTCAGTGCCCTAGCCCTTTGCACTGATACAGCCCTATGACCAGACTGCATTTGTATCAAAATGCTCACCCATCAGGAGATTCTCCTTACCATCCCGAGCTAGAGTGAGTTACTATCTCAGTGGCCAGAAAGCATCATTGTCCATGTCCTGAAATTGGGTAAGCATCCTTAGAAATGGACAGCTATTGCCCAATTAGTCTCTCAAATGTTGTCTGTAAGTTGCTCAAATGCATGGCGAGCTGGTGGCTGCGTTGGCTCCTTGAGTCTTGGGGCCTTCTGGCTCCATCCCAGGGCAGTTTTTGCCAAGACCATTCCATTGCTGATAATTTGGTTTGCCTGGTGTTCAACATCCAGACAGCCTTTAACCAACATCAACACCTTATTGCTGTCTTCTTTGACCTACAAAGGGCTTAAGACATCATATGACAATACCACTTACTCCCTACCTTACATGAATGGTGTTTCCAGGGCCCACCTTTGAATTTTATGCAGAACTTATTGTGCACTGTACATTCTGGGTTAAAGTTCTTGCTTCCCACAGTGCCCCCCATATCTAAGGGAACCGGAAGAATGGACACTGCAGGTTGTATTGAGTGTCCCTCTCTTTCTAGAAGCCATCAGTGATCTATCAGCAGCTGTCAGATCTTCAGTATCAACCTCCTTGTTTGCTGATGGTCTTTGTTTTTACTATTGCTGCAGATTTTGGCTGAACAGACTGCAGAGCACTATTCGAAGGTGCAGTCATGAGCCCTCACCCACTACTTTGTTTTCAGCCACCAAGAATCATGTCATCCACTTCTGACAACCTCTACTACCAGCTCCTCAATGTGGTGGAGACTTGTCCATTTTTGAGTCTGATCTTTGATGGCCATGTGATGTGGCTTTCCCATCTTCACCAACTTAAGTGAAAGTGCATTGTACATCTTAATATACTTCACTACCTCGATAACACCAGCGGGGGTGCAGTCTGCGCTACCTGTCTGCAACTTTACAGAGCTGTGATCCTGTCCCTTCTTGACTATGGGAGTCTGGCATTTGGTTTGGCATCACCCTTGGCATTTTTGTCACTGGACCAGATAAATCTCATTGCATCAGGAGTCTTTCGAACTAGCCCTGTGAACAGGCTGCTCGTGGAGACTGGTGTTGCTCCACTATGGATCAGATGCCAGCAACAGCTGCTCAGTTCTGCTATATACGTTCACAGCTCCCCTAAGCATCCAAACTATCATGTCCTTTTTCCTAGTAGGGAGATCCATCGCCCATAACAGGGACCAGAACTGGGCTCACAACTGCAGTTAGACCAGTGTCTCTGCTCTGGACTCCAACTCCCCCAGTGTCTCATTTTGTCGGGGAGCACTCACGCACACCCTCATGGCATGTACCCTGACTTCATATCTGCCTCAGTTGGCATGTATCACCTCATATGTGTGTCAGTTTATCCTTTGAACTGAAAGATTCATTTGACTCCATGGTGGTTCACTGTCTGTTCCCGGATGTCCTCAACTCATTTCCAGGATCAGAATTGACATACTGCTGGTGATTCAGCAGTCAATGGAAAACCAGTTTTGAATACACAAGTGCAAGGTGCAACGAACTACGCTCTTTGCTGAATTGGCCATCAGTGAGCCCTTAGCCATGCCCATTCTTGCTTCAGCAAGATGCTTCTGTTCTGCAGTGACTTCCTGAGCAGCCTTCAGGCTGTAGACCAGTCCTACCCTTGTCACCCATTAGTCATGACTATCCTGGCTCTTCCTTCTGACCTCCATCAAGTTAGACAAACGGTCGCCATTGTTTGGACCCCTGGACGTGTTGAGATCACAAGGAATGAACAAGCTGACCACGTGGAAAAGTTGGCTACGAGGATACTGGTTTTTTGGGAATTGCAAGTCCCATAACTGGACCTTCGGTCAACTCTACACCATCAGTTTTGAAAGTCTGGATCTTGGAACGGTCTGCTATGGACTCCCCAAACATACACTTCTGGCAGGGAATCCACTGTTCTTTGTTGGCTATGCATTGGCCACAGTTGGCTGATTCACAGCCACATTCTCAGACACAAGGACCCACCATACTGGTGATGTAGTGCCTGTCTATGGCCCACATCCTACTCGACTGCCCAAATTTGGCTGCTTTGCAGTTATCTCTTAACCTTCCAGACACGCTACCTCTGGTGGTAGTGGATGATGCCAAAGCAGCGGACCTGCTTTTACATTTCACCCATGAAGATGGTTTGTACTTCTCCCTGTGAGATGGGGCTCGTTGGCCTCATTGATTGCCTGAGCGTTTGGATTGGCAGCCCTCACCTGCTCTGGCCGAGGGGACCCATGGTGGCCCTCGGTCGGTGGTCCGACCTGTCTCCTACTCTTCCCACCTTTTTAGTCTTGTATAATTGCCATCTTCTAATGTTTTATCTCCTAAGATATTATCATTATGTTTGTGTTACTAATTTTGTTGCTGTAACGTAGGACAAAGTAATGCTGGTTGTATGAAGAAGGTGCATCTCCCACTACATAAGCTGCCACTGGGGCTTCAAACTGCATTCTAGACAGAGCAGCTCACCCATCTTACTCCCTCCCACTACTCTCCTACTTCTCCTTGTTTTTATCTCTGTGTTATTTCATCTTGTTCACAATTTGGCTTCCTCGGATTTAGTATTTGTTTCCTTCCTTTGAGGTTTATTCCTACTTCGACACATATAGGATGAAGGCACTGATGACCTTGCAGTTTGGTCACTTTGATTCCAACTAACCAACCAGTTAAGTTCAAGAGTGTTAAAGCTTGCTACCCCACCTCATCCCCTTCATCCTCATTCAATTTATGAGATCAGCAGTTTGAATTGATGTAGTCTGAGAGTTTGAACACACACAGCTGTAATCACACCCCCCCCCCCCCCCCCCAAAAAAAAAAGGAAAAAAAAGGCATTCACCAATGAAAGTTAGTTGGTGTTTCACTCATGGTGAAATCAGATACTATACTATACTAAATTATTTTTATTGTCCAGCTCAAAATCTGAAGTTAAACACTCATTAAATTTAATTAAGTCGCACAAACTGCAATAAGTTTATTAAGTTTTGTTGCTGCTGTTCACAAAAAAAATGTAAGTATGATGCTGTGACTTTTCATGAGTGAAATAATAGTCCAAGTCCCTCTGCAGAAACTTTCGAAGTTCAAATGACTGATTGTCATGAAAATTTTAAATTTATGGCAAATAGATTATTTTCATTGTAGTGTGTCTGCCTCTTGTTTAACCCTATCACTGCTGTGGGCATGTATACTTGTCGTGCTGCTTGGATTTTCCTATATTTTTAGGGACGTTTGAATGCATCCTGAGCTGCTGACCTCTCACTGCTATGGACAAGTTACTTCCATAACTCGGTGAATAAGAAAGCTTCACATATTTATCATACAACATATCTGCCTCATTGTATATTCAGGAATCCATGTTTTGATATCTTGAATCATTTGAGATATGAAGATTTTTACAACCACACAATTCACGATGCGCAAGGATGTGAATGGGGGTGTCGTGCACTACTGTCCTTTGGATATAAAACCCAATACCTCGAGAAAGAAATGACGTAACCTTTCAGTTTCAAGTAAAATTTTGATACCTTTTCTACATTTCGTTCATAGCAATGTATAAGCTAAAATCAACCATGTGCAAAGGTCACATTGTACACCTTTACCTTTGTGAATTCTTAAAAATTTCAAGCAATATTTTTACCTAATTTAATGCACAATAACTATGACAGTGAAAAGAAATTCAGTTCTTTATCAAGTCCAGATGTCAGACTGTAAGATACACAAAAATCGAATGTTTTCACGTAACAATTCTCAAAAAATCGGATGAGGATTTCATATTGGCCAGAACCCCATTTTTCAACACGGGCACCAGCATTTGGTGAGCAGTACAGCCACAACAAAAGCTGTCTCTGTAAGGAATGCAAAGAGATCATCTGTATATATTGACAAATAGATGACAAATTGTGAGATATAGATCTGACCCCTTTGACGATGTCCATATCAAAACTTGTATCGGGGACCATGACGTGGTTGTGGCATCAATGATTACCAATGTACAAAGCTCAACTAAACAGGCAGCAAGATAAACGTGTTCTGTAATCAGAGTAGATAAAAATCAGCAGTGTCGTATCTCAATGAAGAACTTGAAACTTTCAGCACAGGTCAGGAGTGTATAGAGGAACTATGGCATAAGTTTAAAAAGAATACACTAGGCTCTCACTAATCCAGCCATTCCTGGCACACATGGGTGCCACTTTAGTGGAAGTGCCGGATTATTGAGTGTCTGAAATTTATTTTATTCATTATTTTGTTTCTATTTATTTTGAAAACATAGGGAATATAGTGCACTGTACTTTATTAAGCAGAAGGATAAAATTTTAAAACATAGGGGATATACTTTATTAAATCAAAAAATACATTAATTTTCAAAGAAAACTTAGTCTTAGAGTGTAAGCAGTACGTAATTATACAGTTGTATCACTCACTATGAAACGTGTCCCTAATTTTTAACTGTCGCAATGAGAATAGACGACGGTGGCACGCTTTATCACGCAACCGCTTTACGAGCATTACGTCGGTACTGCACGTACCTGGTTGTTGCATAATGTACTCTGGGAAGACCTCTGCAGCTTCAGCACCGGCAGTGTGAGAAATCTTCGTGCTCTCTCCTCCTGTGTCCTCTTCTTAATCACTTTCATTATTACTTTCTTGTTTCCCTTTGATTATTTCTTCACCTGTTAAAGTTTGATCCACATCACAGTTTTCCTCATTCAGACACGTAGTAATATCTTCATTATCATTACAGTGTACAAAGTAATAATTCTGAATTGACAGGTTCATCGCTGTCACTCGCTACTGAATCCAACTCGACATCAGTGGATGGCCACAATTTTCTCCAGCTCTTTATTACGGTAGCGCTCCCCACTTTATCCCGTGCATTGGCTGCTTGGAAGACCTAGTGTATGTTAATTGCTTTGCATGCCTTCAGCATAGTCCTGATAGTTGTTTTCGCTTTTGTTCAGCAAGGAGGCGAGAAGTGAATGTCGATAGTGATGTTAAATTGATTCCAAAATTTGCTGCTGCGTGGGCTGAATTAGGACTGTCACATTGTGTGGGAGAAAGAGTGCTTGTATACCATCGGACTTTAGAGAAACATCTGAAGGATGACTGGGAGGATTGTCAAGTATAAGGGTAGCTTCCAGTGGAAGCTTTTTTTTTCTTCTTTATCTCTTTTCTCACTGCCAGTACAACATTTCGTGGAACCATGGAGAGAATATTTGTCTGTCCATCCACACTTTCTTCTGAGAGCAATAGTGCAGTGGTAGAATGTTTGTCATTGTGTTGAAAACAAGGTGGATGTTGGGATTTTAAATCCCATCGCCGTAAACAGTAGTTTATGACTTCCACGTCATTAATGTTACACCCTGTTTCTGTTGCTTTTAACCAAGCACTTCCTTCTCATTCTTGGCAGTTAATGTTTTTGAAGGAAGCATCTTGTAAAAGAGTCCTGTTTCATCAGCATTATACAAGGCATCAAGAGTTAAATCATCTTCCTCTGTTATCTGCCGTATCTTGCTTACAAACTCATCAGCATCCTTACTGCTAGCTGAGTGATTTTCTCTAGCAGCTGCTGAATGCCGTGTTGTTTTTTCCAGTTTGATAGACAACTTCCACTTGCTGCACACAAGTTACTGCTGCCAAGTTGTTTGTTAAATGCAGCTGCTTTTTCCGTCGTAATTGAGCTACGGATTCTAATTCCTTTACTGTGTTGTTGTATGAACCATCTATAAACAGCTACGACCAGTTCTTCATTCTCACTCATTCACAAAACTTTCTGTTTTCCCAACTCGCTATTGATTTGTGTGAAGTACTGTCAAATAACATCTTCTTTCTTTTTGGTGTCGTAAATAGTTGCTCGTCCAACATTGAACTCAGCCGCAATGGCTTTCTGCGAAGAACCTCCATTTAACTTACCTCAGATTTAGAGTTTTGCTTGAGGTCTAGTGTAACGTGTTTCCTTTTAGAATGCATTATTCCGAACTGTAAAGAAAGCTACAATTTCAAATACACTACATAAAGCACTAAGCTTACACATGATAATTCATTGTGCACGTGTTTTTGGATGTGTGCCGAATTACTGAGAGGCTGGACTATTGAGGGCTGGATTAGCAAGAGTCTAGTGTAGTTGACCTCTTGTTGGATAGATACATACCCAGTAGAACAGTTCACAATGGGAGGGAACCTCCATGGTATTCCATCACTGTAAAGTAACTTCTAAAGAAACATATGCTACTGCATAATAGGTGTAAAAAAGCATAGGCCTATAGATAGAGGGATGCTGAATGAAATGTGTTTGGCTGTCAAGAGAACAATACGGCATGCCTTCAGTTACTACAGTAGCAGAATATTGTCAAATGATGTTTCACAAAACAAAACAAAAAAATAATTAATACATAAATTCTGAACTAAAATTGAGGGTACCAAAGCAAAAGCTGAGATGCATAACTCTGCTTTTCAAATGTTCCTTTACGAAGGAAAATCTGGGAGAATTCCCCCAATTAAATCCCCTTACCACTGTAAAGATGAATGAAATTAGTATTACTGTCAGTGGTGTTGAGAAACAGCTGAAACTGTTAAAATTGAACAAAGCTCCAGGCCCCAGTGGGATTCCTGTCAGATTCTGTACTGAATTTGCGGCTGAGTTGGCCCCTCTTGTAGATCCCTCGAACAAAAAACCATGCCCAATTGTGTGAAAAAGGCACAGGTCATGCCTGTCTACAAGAAGGGAAGAAGTAGTGATCCACAAAACTACCATCCAGCATCCTTGACATCAGTTTGTTGTAGAATCTTAAATTGTATGAATCTTGAGCAGAATGACCTCATTGCCAACCAACATTGATCGAGTGAAACCCAACTCGCATTTTTCTCACATGACATACTGAAAGCTTTATACCAAGGCAACCAGGTAGATGCAGTGTTTCTAGATTTCCGAAAAGCATTTGACTCAGTCGCGCCCCTGCTTATTGTCAAAAATACGATCGTATGGGGTATCGAGTGACATTTTGATTGGATTGAGGACCTTTTGTTAGGGAGGACACAGTAGGTTATTTTGGATGGAAAGTTCTCGTTGGATATAGAAGTAACTTCAGTTGTGCCCAAGGGAAGTGTTGGGACCCTTGCTGTTCATGTTGTATATTAATGACCTCGCAGACAATATTAATAATAACCTCAGACTTTTTGAGGTTGATGCTGTTATCTATAACAAAGCACTGTCTGAAAGAAGGTGAGTAAATATTCAGTCAGATCTTGAAGATTTCAATGATGCAAATATTGGCAACTTGCCCTAAATGTTCAGAAATGTAATAATTTGCGCTTCACAATATGAAAAAACATGGTATCCAATGACTGTAATATCAACAAGTCACTGTTGGAATCAGCTAACTCGTACAAATACCTGGCATTAACACTTTGCAGGGATATAAAATAGAATAATCCCATAGGTTCGGTTGTGGGTGAAGCAGGTGCTAGTCTTCGGTTTATTGATAGAATACTGGTGATGTGCAATGTTTCTACAAGAGAGATAGCTTACAAATCACTGATTCTAGAATATTGCTCAAGTGTATGGGCGCCGTACCAGATAGGAATTGAATGTATACCCAGAAAAGGACAACCCAAATGGTCACAGATTTGTTTAATCCATGGGAAAGTGTCGAAGAGATACTGAAGGAACTGAACTGGCAGACTCTTGAAAACAGACATAAACTATCCCAAGAAAGTGTATTAACAGTGTTTCAAGAACTGCCTTTAAATGATTACTCTAGGAATATACAACCCCCCACCCCCACACCACCCCCTCAGTATGTATAACCCACATACAGATTGTGAAGAGAAGATTAGAATAATTACTGCACCCACAGGGGTGTTCAATCAATCAATCATCCCATGCTCCAAAAGTGAATGGAACAGGAAGAAACCCTAATAACTGGTACAATGGGACATACTCTCTGCAATGCATGGTTTGCAGTGTTTGGATGTAGACATAAATGTAGGTGTAGCAGCAAAAGGGTTAAGCAGCTTATTCAGCCACGCATGAGAAACATTGACACTTCCCATCCATTAAGCATGGCTGATCTCTTCAAGCCCTGCCCATGAGTTAAGTTAATAACTTAGACATATCATTGTAGTTACAGTGACACCACAAAGTGCAAGTGCACTTGCCATTGTGCCAATATTAAGAATGATATAACAGCTCAACTTTCTTACACAATATGAAAAGTCCAAACACATTGTTTTGCCATACTTCCAATGCACTTTGAAAATTAATCACTCTATTCTGTGAGAACATAAAGACTTAATTGTAAGTTTAAAAAAATCATGCTAACACATCAGGAAATCTAGTAATTCTAATTACGTAATCGAAAAATTTCACTAATTTATGCAAATCACGAATGTGGTATATCAGTCTCAACTGTTTATAGATGCTCTTTAACCTCCTGCCACTCAAAACATTGTACCTCAAAGTCTCTTTGAACCCCCACCCCCCATCCCCGTGCGGGTCAGTTGATAAGAATAGGCCCAAGGTAATCATGTCTCTCATAAGAGGTGACTAAAAGGAGTCTCTCACGTTTCGGCCTTTATGTGATGGTCCCATGTCGGGTTTGACCTCCATTCTTTCAAATTTTTCGTAAGAGTGAGGCAATTGGGAAGGGTGCCTTACAAGGTGCATCGTGCCCACGTGCCTTGAGTCCTGTAGCCCACTTTCTCGACATTGCATTGCAGTCCCGCTCATTCTCCATCTCTTTGGCGAGGACACCTCCGTGTGCATTTTCCACCAAGCACTGCAGTGTCTCTTTCTGCGCCGACGATGACCCTGATAACACAGGGATCGCTGTGCTGATGCCTGCGCTGTTAACTCCCCATGTATGCCAGGGAATAGATGCCTGTCATCCTGGGGCATCGGGACTCCTGTCAATGGCCATCCTGCCAGGTGGCCTTTGCTGCAGTTGGATGGTGCCTGTGGGGAGGACCCCTGTTCAGAGTGGGTGGCATCAGGGCGTATGACACGCGATGAAGCATACCATGTCATCACTTGCTGGTGATCAAACACCAGCAGTCTGTAAGTGTTCTAAGTCTCAGTACAATGCAAGGAAGTAGGACCCTAAATCATTCCCCTCACTGGCCAGACCGTGGGAGGAATACCAGGCTAAGGGTGGCAGCAAGTGTTATTCACCTCGGTACCTAGTTATGTACGAGAACGGAGGGGGACATCCCCAGGGGGCTCACCACTCTGACATGTTTATTCTTGGCTACCATGGGGCCCCAGCATTTGCAGCACTTTTTCGCTTCCGTGCTGTCTCTCTATCCTCTTGCTATCCATTTCCCCTCCCTTGGGGAACATTTCTAGGGTATTATTGGGAATGTTCTGCACTCTCACTGACCTGCGAACAGTCTCAACTTTCTTTTTGGCTCCCTTTTCCTTCATTTGTTTCCCTTCTCCTCTCGTTCTTCCACTTCGGCATTCAAGGATCCTCTTTTTTTCTTCATCCTCCCTGTGCGCTCCAGAAGGCTGGCCCATGCGTCTTGACATGTAAAAGGTGACTGTGTAACACACAATTCCCAGCCCCAGGTCAACAGGTAGGGTTCGCACATATTCCCTGGTACAGGCCAGGCCCAGGGAGTTGTAACCTTCCCAAATTGCTGATTAGTCCCTCTGTCAGGTGTTCGGTAGGTGTGACCTGAGGTGAGGTGTGAACAATCAACAAAGGCGGGTGTGCCACTGTGTGAAGGGGGCACACAATTGGAAGGAGCGTGCCATTGGAGACGCTGGCAATCATGGGGAATTTCCTAGGGATGAGTCTCTCATCCTCTCCATCTAAATTGACAAAACGTAAACATCATGAAGCTACTGATTCAGAGAAGACCCTTCCTTCTGCATCGCGGTACTTTGTGGTATCATGTACTGAAGATGGTGAGTCCTTCGCAGCCATGGTCAAACTGTTTATTATTCAGAAAGGTGTTGATGCCATTGCTGGCCCTTTGAAATCCTGCTCTCATTTACTGAGTGGCACTTTTGGAGGTGGCTTGAGATTCTCAAGCACAACTACTACTTGCTGACTCACTTCTCGACAGCTACCCTGTCCGTGTTGAATTCTTCCCCTGGTGTAATTTACCCCAGGCTATTTGACAGTCTGAGACTGACATACACTCTTATCTCTCTGTCATTGCCATCCATCATTTAATGAAAAAGGTGTACTCTTTTCCTCGCCTATGATAGTGTGGTGCTTCCGTTCAAGATTATAAAGCCAGTTATGAAGTCTTCACAGTCCGGCTGTACATTCCAAATCAGATATGCTGCTACCAATGTCATCAGTTGAGTCACCTAGAACATCTTGTCGACACCCAGCCAAATGCTTAACCTTGGCAGGGATGCACACGAGGGCGAATGTTTGCCTCCTCCCCGCTGTGTCAACTGCACTGGCAACCATGCAGCTTCCTGCTGGGATTGTCCCTTGTGTCTAGATGAACGGGCTGTACAAGAGATTCGGGTAAAGGAAAAACTGCCTTACCCAGTAGCCCGCAAATTACTGGCTAGTCGCAGACCCTATGTTCTCCCATCTGGCAACTATAGTTCTGTTCTTGTTACCCCTTGCTCCATGGAGGATGTGGCCACACAGACAAATGAGCTTAAATTTGGCTCTTGGTTGTGAAGTCGCCCAGTGTCAAGGTAGCATTGCCGTCCCGCTGTGCAACAAACCGTCAAACTCTCGCCTTAGTGGGTTAAGCTACCCACTCCACAACCAGCAGGCAGGAAAGGGCAGGAGTAGTACTCCCAAGGAGACTTCCTCCGTCGCTGCAGCCAAACAACATCCAAGTCTTCCTCTAACCATAAGGGCTTGAAGATGTCTGGTAAAGACAAACTGTCTTCTCCTTCACCAACTCGATGACCCTGCTTGACGGTGTGCCACGTAGTCACTTAGCCCGCCCGGCCTCTGTTTGGCCGGTGTGCACCACCAACCATTTTTCAGTGTTAGACTCCACAGACTGATCGCACAAGCACGCCAATGCTTCTGTGGTTCCCATGGAGCAGGATCCTCCTGCTTCTGTTCCCTTTAGTAGTGACTCTCCACCAGCTGTCCCTCGGCGACTGAGTTGACACCCCTACATCTATTCATTCCCTTGACTGCCCTCCAGTGGAACGTTCACGGCCTTTGGTCCCATACAGAGGATTTATGGCTGCTTCTAGCATTGCAGCATCTGCTTGTACTCTGCCTTCAGGAAACGAAATTAGGACTCTCAAGACCACTTTCGGCTTTAACATTACTTACCGATTCGTTTTAATCTTCCCCCTGAGGTCGGCATCTCATCTCGTGGGGCGTCATGCTGTTCACAATGGATGACCTTCATAGTCAACCCATCTCCCTGACTAGCCATCTTCCAGGCTGTTGCCGTTCGCCTTTACCTTCCACACCTGACTTTCTCCTTCTGTACCATTTATTTACCTCTGTCCTTCGATGTCACCAGGGCAGACTTCCTTCAGCTTATTCGGCAGTTACCTCCCCTGTTTTTACTACTCAGTTGCTTTAATGCCTGTCATCCCCTTTGGGGTTCTCCTAGGACCTGCCAGAGAGGTTCCCTCTTGGCTGACCTTCTTAACCAACTCAACCTCTTCTGCCTCTGCGCCCACTTTCCTTTCTGACTCGTCGCACACCTATTCTCATTTGGACTTATACTTTTGCACTGCCCAGCTTGCCGATTGTCATGAGTGGTCTGTTCTTTCTGATGCTTACTCCAGTGACCATTTCCCGTGTGGTCTCCGTCTAGTGACTCCTACCCCATTTACATGCATGCCCAAATGGCAGCATACTAAGGCTGACTGGCAGCTTTACACCTCCGTAGCGACCTTCGCAGAGAAACATTTCCTCAGTTGTGATGACTGGGTGGAGAATCTCACCAGCGTTATCCTTCCTGCTGCAGAACATTCAATTCCTTGCACTACCTCTTTACCACATCGTGTCCCAGACCTTTGGTGGACTGATGCATGCCGCAACACAATTTGTGCTTGGAGACGTGCTCCCTGCGTTTTTAACTGCCACCCTACGCTGGAAAATTGCATTCACTTCAAACAGATGCGTGCAAAATGTCGTCGTGTTCTTCGGGGGTAGTAAAATAGCTAGTTGGATTTCAGTCACTAGTTATTTTCACATTTCCACACATTCCTCTGTCATGTGGGCCAACCTGTGATGGCTCTTTGAAACCAAGATCCATTCCCCCATTTCCGGCCTGACATTAGGTGCCAGTGTCATCATGGATCCTATTGCTATCTCCAACACTTTGGGCCGCCATTTTTCGGAAGTTTCGAGATCTTCCCACTATCATCCTGCCTTTATCCATAGGAAATGAGTGGAGGTGGCTCGGGCGCTTCCCTTCTTTTCTCTGAATCATGAGTGCTACAATGCTGCCTTCACTATGAGGGAGATAGATCATGCTCTCAGTTCATCCCAGTCATCCACCCCAGGGCCAGATGCTATCCACATTCAGAAGTTGTAGCACCTCTCTCTTTTGGACAAGCACTTTCTGCATAACACATACAACCGCATCTGGGCTGAGAGCTCATTTCCTGGATGCTTGCTTGAAGCCACAGTCATACCCATACCTAAGCCCAGTATGGACAAAAACCTTCTTTCCAGCTACTGCCCCATCTCTCTTACCAGCTGTGTTTGCATGGTGATGGAACGTATGATTCATGCCCGGCTGGTGTGGTGGCTCGAGTCTAGCCATTTACTCTCAGATGCACAGTGTGGATTTTGAGCGCAGTGTTCTGCAGTTGACCATCTCATTCCTTTGTTCACTTATGTCATGAATGGTTTTCTGTGGAAACCCCAGACTGTGTTTCGATTTAGAGAAGGCCTACACCACCTGCTGGAGAACTGGTATCCTCTGTACTCTTTACACGTGGGGCTTCTGTGGGTGCCTGCCCTGTTTTTTTTTGGTCATTTTTTAAAGACTGGATTTTTAAGGTACGTGTGGGTTCTGCCTACTGTATTTACTCGAATCTAAGCTGCACTTTTTTTTCCAGTTTTTGTAATCCAGAAAACTGCCTGCGGCTTAGAATCGAGTGCAAAGTAAGCGGAAGTTCTGAAAAATGTTGGTAGGTGCCACCACAACCAACTTCTGCTGTCGAATATATGTAGCGCTACACAGGCATGTTTTGCAGGCACAATGATAAATTCTGGCGCCAAAACATCTGCGTCAGTGGAAGATGAGCTTTTTTCTGTCCGCCTCGAGTTTTAACCACTACATTTTCATACATTATCCAACGAAGTAAATACAAATTCAGTATTGTTCATCTTCGAATGTAGCAGCATTTCAATGTACTACGACAATCCGACTGGCAAGACTGTTTGGGATGTTTGTCAATATGGCCAACTCTACGTTCTGAATTTTTTCCTGCCTGTGAGAAGAGATGGTTGCTAATAGGAACTTTTTGTATTGTGAATCACATGCATTATTCTCTTCACCATAAGAATAATATGAATATAAGCATTTTGCCATGTATTCTTTTGTGTTTGCTGCTATCTCATTTAAATCCTGTCTGCCTAATAAACAACGAAACTAGAGTGAGACAACAGCAAGTGCGGAAGAACAAACCCTCCGCCACACACCGTCAGGTGGCTTGCGGAGTATGGATGTAGATGTAGATATCCTGTCATGTTTATATCCGTATTATTCTTATGCCTAATAGTGATATAGTCAAAAATGAAGCACGGGAATTGACTAGATTTTTAAATCTAAGATGACTCTAATTTCAATGCAGAATGTAATGTACTAAAGAGGCGTCTGCAAAGATTTTCAAACGGAGAAAATTTTTCGCTAAACTCTCGTTCAGAACATCTATCATATGCAGTATATTATTTAGCTCTTGTTGATCATTATCAAAGAAAGCAGCAGTGTAACAACAAATAGCAGTCTCTTGCCATTGTTTCGCTTATAAGACGATTTCTCTCTCTTTTTAACTGTAAGCGGTGGTAGTGCGCACAAAAGCAAGGCATACCACAAGTGGCGACAGGCCATAAACACTCATTATCAGAATGTGACAAACAATGAATGACACAGTGCAATAATGCATTTTCAGCTTAGAGTGACGTAAACACCTATAACAAAACGAACGGCACTTATCAGATCAAAGAAAAATAAGCAATCAATTCAAACCAGACGAAGCACGTGAAAAAGGAAGGGAGTACACGTCCAAATACGGACGGAGCGCCTGACACATAGCAATGGCTACCTGGTAAAGCTTTAAGCTTAAGACTCAAACCAAACTACTGTAGCTGTATCGTCATTCATTCGACTTAAATTGTCTCATATTACAATGGACCAACTTTGTTTCGATTTGGAGGTGCGGCCTAAAACTTTTCTCTCCCCTTGAATTTTAAGTCTCAAATTACAAGTGCGGCTTAGATTCGGGAATTTTTTTTTTTTCATTGATTTCAAGTCTGTTTTCATGTGTGGCTTAGATTCGAGTAAATACCTTTATTCAGGAAGATGCCTCAGCGTTCTGTCGTGAGCATCATCCTCTTTGCTATTACCACTAACCCTATCATGGCCTGTCGCCCACCAGGCGTCTCCTGCTCCCTTTTTGTCGATGATTTTGCCATCTATGGCAGTTCTCCACAGATATGTCTCACTGAGCGCCATCTTCAGCGCTGTCTTGATTGTCTTCACTCCTGGAACATCACCAATGTCTTTCACTTTTCCACTGACAAAACTATATGTATGAATTTCTGGTGGTGCAAATGGTTTCTCCCACCATCTCTACATCTTGGGCATATTGCCCTATCGTTCGTTGACACTATGAAATTCCTGGGGCTCATGCTAGATAGGAAACACTCTTTGTCCTCCCATGTCTCTTACCTGACAGCCCACTGCACGCAGTCCGTCAATATCCTACATGTCATCAATGGTACTTACTGACGTGCTGATCGAACCTCCCTCCTCCGTTTGTACCAATCCCTTGTTCGTTCGAAACTCGACTATGGCTGCTTTATTCATGTATCTGCATGCCCATCCCTTTTATGCAGTCTCAAAACTATCCATCATCATGGCATCTGTTTGGCTACCAGCACCTTTTAGACCAGCTCAGTTGAGAGTCTGTATGCTGAAGCTGCTGAAATACCACTGTCCTACCTCTGTGACTTCCTCCTCAGCAGGTATGCATGTGTTCGTCTGCCATTCGTAGCCACCCCTCCTATGCCACCTCCTTTGATGATTCCTTAGATCATCAGTATGGGGCTCATTCCTCTTCTCTTACCTTCTGGAGTCCACTTTCACCACTTGATATGGGGGTTTAACTTCTGCTACCTGCAACTTTCCCAGTGGGTGCGAACCCTTCACTGTCTTGGTTTGGTGAAGCGGCCCATGTCAACCTTGGCCTTCATTCACTTTCTAAGGACACTACTCCAGCCTCGGTCTATCGCCTTCAGTTTCATGACGTAGGCATGGAACTTAGCGATAGTACCTTTGTGTACACTGATGGCCCTCGGACTGACTGTGGGTTCTGGTGTACCTTTGTCATTGGCACCATGTCTTTCAATATCGGCTTCCGGCTCACTTCTCTGTATTTACAGCTGAGTTTTTTGCCTAGTATGAGGCCATGGAGTACATCTGGCGACACTGCCTTCCCATTTGTGTCCTCTTAGACTCACTCAGCACCCTCCAAAGTCTCTGTCCCTTAGTGTAGTGGGTACAGGGAAACTGTCCCTTGCTCGCTCATGGTGGAGCCAATGTCATGTATCTGTGGGTCCCTGGTCATGTCGGCCTGCCAGGGAATGAGGCTGCTGACGCTGATGCCAAGGCTGCAGTCCTCTTACCTTAGCCTGCGAGTACCTCTATTCTGTTCAATGATCTCTGCATTGCCGTCTGTCAGGAGGTGGTGTCCCTTTGGCATTGCCAATGGTCCTCCCTTCAACGGGATAAGCGTCAGCTTACTAAGCGCCCCCTCCCCCCCGAAGGAGATTATTTTAATTCGGCTGTGTACTGGGCCATCATGATTTGCTCAGTGGTGCTGCCCCACCACTTCGTACGCATTGCGTCCAAATTTTAACTGTCCACCACTTCCTGCTGGAATGCTCTTTTTTACCAATTTACGTTCCAGCTTGGGTTTGCCATCTGATTTATCGCCGTTTTAGCGAATGATGTGTGGTCTGTCAAGCGCCTTTTAATTTTTATCCGCCATAGAGAAGGCCATTTAATTTTTAGTTTTGGACCTCCATTTTTGTATGATGATTCTTTAGCCCTTTTTCCATGTGCCTTTTTTAGCTGTCTCTTGTTCTGTCCTTTGAGACTGATATATAGTTGTTCCCGTCATCTCTGTATTTGTGTCCTATAGTTTTGACTTGGGTGCGTATGACCCGAGTTGTTTTTTGCCCCTAAAAGAAAAGAAAACAAAACATATGGATGGGGATTCCTTTATATCAGTGAAGCAACAGTTTTTTGTTGACCATCTAGACGACAAGTTTGGGGAGGTGGTGGGCTTGTCCAAAATGCGGTCAGGGTCAGTCTTGATAAAAATAGCATCCTCTGCCCAAGGGACCTTCGTTTGCAATCTGACGACGAGCTGCATGCCAACTTAGTGACGAGGCATTCATTTTGTCCTGCGTGTCCATCAGGGTCAGAGGGATAATCAGGTTGCCATCGGTGCCTCCATTTTGGCCTTCGAGTGTGACACATTGTTTGAGAAGGTCAAGGTGATGGTCTATTGCTGTAATGTAAATATATCCCTCCTCCTATGCGGCGCTTTAAGTGCAGGATGTTCGGCCATATGTCTTCCCGCTATACTTCCAGTGTCACAATCAGAGATGTGGGCACCCACCATATCCCAATAGTCCACGTGCCCCACCTCCCATCTTTGTCAACTGCAGAGAGCATCGTTCCCCTTGTTTGCCAGACTGTTGGGTTTTACATCGCGGAAGTAAAATCATGGAATACAAGACCCTGGACCAACTGACCTGTACTGAGGCTAAGAAGAAATTAGAGCATCTTCATCCTGTGGCTGTGACCACCTCTTACGCCACCGTTACAAGAACGGTTGTAGCCCCATCCGTTCCGCAAATTCCGGTCGGCTCTCTGAGCCGTAAGAGTACACTTGCCCCCTTGATACAAACTGCTCAGGAAATAAATCGCTGGCAGCAGGTGACCCTGAGGTGTAAACTGCCTCATTGAATGTTCCGTGTCTTCCCAGCCTTAAAATCATATCATCCTCCAGTGGAATTGTGATGTTTTTTTCCACCGCCTGACTGAGCTATAGCAACTGTTCAGCTTTACACATGCTTTCTGCATTGCCCTTCAGGAAACCTGGTTCCCAGCAATGTGGACCCCTCCCCTCTGTGACTATAAGTGATATTGCAGGAACTGTAGTGACTATAATTGGGTGTCAGGTGCAGTTTGCGTCAGTGTCCTGAACTCAGTATCCAATGAGCATGTACCCCTTCAAAATCCTCTTGAAGCTGTGGCTATCGGGATGAGGACAACACAGGAAATAACTGTCTGCAACGTATATCTTCCTCCAGGTGGTGCGGTACCCCTGAACGTATTTGCTGCACTGATTGATCAGCTTACTAAACGTTTCCTACTTTTGGGAGAGTTTAACGCTCATAACCCCTTGTGGGGTGACACTGTGCTTACTGGCCAAGGTAGGGAGGTCGAAAATTTACGGTCACAACTCCACCTCCACCTCTTAAATACAGGTGCCCCCACACATTTCAGTGTGACACATGGCACGTATTGATCTCCTCGTTTTCAGTCCTGGCCTTCTGCCATCTATCCACTGAAGAGCACATGACGACCTGTGTGGTGTGGTGTGGTAGTGACCACTTCCCACAGACGCCTGCCCAGACGGGCTTTAAACAAAGTGAACTGGGAAACTTTCACCTCTGCTGTCTGTTGAATCTCCCCCACACGGTAACATCGATGTGATGGTTGGGCAGTTGACTGCAACTATCGTTTCTGTGGTATAATACACGATCCCTCGCTCTTTAGGGTGGCCGCGACGAAAGGCTCTCCCTTGGTGGTCGTCAGAAGTCGCTGAAGAAATTAAGGTGCGTCAGCAAGCTCTACAGTGGCATAAGCGGCGTCCTTCCTTGGAGCCCCTCGTAGCCTTTAAACAGCTCCGTGTCTGCATTCGCCATTTAACAAACGACGGAAGCAGGAGTGTTTGGAGGGATACGTCTCAAACATTGTGTGCCATATGTCACCTTCCCAAGTCTAGGCTAAGATCAAACTTGTTTTTGGGTACCAGACCCCAACAGGTGTTCCCAGTTTTAACATAAATGGCGTGTTATCTACTGACGCAAACGCTATTGCCGATCACTTTGCTGAAGTCTTTGTGCTGGAGAATTACCCTCCCCCTCCCCCTCCCAGCCTTTCGCACTGTCAAATGGCGGCGGGAAGGGGAAAGTGATTTCATCAGTAAACACCACAGTGAACCCTGTAACGCCCCATTTACGGAGTGGGAACTCCTCAGTGCTCTGAAACATGATGGTTTTGACATCCCAGATGTCTGGTGAGTTGGGGGGGGGGGGGGGGGGGGGGACCAGCACATCAATTGGAACTTGCCATTGTGTTCGGCGAACCACTCCATCAAACTACTGGCCTTGTGACATGGTGCGTTATCTTGTTGAGAAATGCCACTGCCATCAGGAAACATATTCATGAAGTGGTGTACGTGGTCTGCATCAAGTGTATAATACTCTTTGGTTGTCATATTGCCTTGCACGAGCTCCACTGGACCCATGAATGCCCTCGGAATTTTCTCCAGAGCACAATGGATCCACCACCAGCTTGTCTTTTTACCACAGTACATGTGCCAAGGAGCTGTTCCCCTGGAAGAGGACAGTCTTGCACACTCCCATTGGCATTATGAAGAAGGTATTGTGATTCATCAGAGTATGGTCACGTGCCCATTTCAGTTGTAGTTGTTGATGTCGTGGTTTTAACATTGGCACATGCACGAGTCTTTGTTAGGAGTGTTCGGTGCACTGTGTGTTCACACACACTTGTACTGTGTCCAGCATTAAGGTCTGCTATTAGTTCCGTCACAGTTCATTATCTGTCCTTTTCTATGAGTCTGGCCAGCCAAAGACATCTGACATGTGTAATGAGGAGTGGCTGCCAAACCCCATGTCAATGTGACATGGTTTTACCTTGATTTTGCCACGTGTTGAAGATACGGCAACACTTCCCGAACGCCTGACAATTTTCCAAAATGCTCGTGCCAAGCCCCCAGGCCATCACAATCTGTTCTAGGTCAAAGTCGAATCATGCACCTTTCCCATTTTCTACACAGACAGCACACTCCTTAACACTGCATGCAGTGTGCGTGATCTGGCTAGCAGTCACTCTTCACCAGGTGGTGCTGCTATCTCCTGGGCGGGTTTATATTGATAGTAGGCCACTGGTCACAACATCCTGGCTAATGAGTGTATATAATAGCTTTCTTTTGTTGGCTTAGCAGGCCATCTCACCACTGAATGGCAGGGGTGTTGAATATTCATGAGTTTCCTCTCCACACGAACTCACCCCTGTGAGTTTATGTTGTCTGCTGCACCTACTTTCCTGTTGCTGTTTATCACCATCTTTCAATGTGTCTGTTAGTCTGTATATTGAGTACTGCTACTTCAGGAGCAATGCCACCACAATACTGCACTTAAACTACTTCATGATGTGTACAAAATACCTCAGAGTAGCCTACTGACTTACAGATTTGATGATGGATAAAATGTCAGATTGCATCTTTTCTATTTGTTGTTACAAGCAAACATTTTTATTTATTCATTTGTAAGACTGGAAAAGCAAATTTCAATGGTTAATACAAGAAACTTAATTTCTAAAAAAAATGGCTTCGAATCTCTACCATCCATTGTCATTTAGATTTTTTGCAGTTAAACTGAATTGCGGAAAGCAGTTACTAGGATTGTTAACAGAATAAGACGGTCAGTTTCCTTGCCAAACACTGTCCAACTGACCTCAGATTTTGTTTTTGTGGCCTTATTGCACTGGTATCAATCTTCAGAAAAATGATAGCTGTAAGAGGTGAAATTTTCCTTCTTGAAATGTTTGAGAAAATAAAAAATTAATTCAATAAATCCATTCAATATATTGTTCCTTTATTGGCTTGGGGTTCTAAGAGTAACTCATCTTTAGAGCCTTTTTTTCCCACTCCCACTCCCACTCCCTCTCCTACTTGGATAGTTTTTGTTGTAGACTACTTTGGTGCATAGAATCTTTGGTTCATTTATATTTTCTGTTTTTGTCTTACAGAACAGAAAATTGTTCTGAAGAAATATCAGATGCAGATGCCACAGATCATTTTAGTTCAACACCTGACCTTAATGATAGCGGAAATGTGAGCAATAATGCCTTTAATGCACTGAAACGTATACAATTGAAGCAGAATAATGGAAAACCTACCCGCGACACAGAGCAAGAAGAGAGAACAATTTTTGTGAAAAACCTTCCACACACTTTAAATAAAAAGAAGATAAAGAAAATCTTTAAAGAATTTGGTGAAATTGAATCAATAAGATTAAGATGTGCTGCTGTGGAGGACATAAAAATCTCAAAGAAATTTGCTGTAATCAAGAACAAATTTCATGCTGAGAGATCAACTATTTCAGCATTTGTTCGCTTTGAACTTAAAGAAGATGCATTATCTGCACTAGCTGCAAATGGAACACTTGTTGAAGATCATCACATTTTTGTGGATGAAGCCTTGAACTCAAATAAGCATGATCAAAAGAGATCTGTTTTCTTAGGAAATGTTCCATTCTGTAAGTTGAAAGGTTTTATTTTTCCCCATATATATCATTTTACTCATATAATATGAAGTGTATTGTACTTTGGCATCTTTTCTAATTAAAGCAACTGAAGAAGAAGAAATTTGGAGAATATTTGAGAAATGTGGTAGGATACTGGACATCAGAATTGTAAGAGACATGAAAACTGGTATTGGGAAAGGATTTGCTTATGTCACCTTTGAGGTATGTATTTCAATTCTGAATCATTGCAATTCAGAAAACTTTCTTGTATTAGCGGGATTGAATTTTATTTGTAGATTGTCAGTTATATACAATGTGAATAATGAAATATTCTATTTAAATTTCCATGTTTGCTTAGTGTTGTTAAAGAGGGATTACTTTTACGCAAATTTGCAACATGCTGCCACCTCTGCTGTACGAAGTTCTAAAGTATACTATGCTGTAGTAGTTATGAATGACCTGTGTGCTCTTATGGTTTCTGAGCTAGACTACATAAACAGCAATCTATTGATATTTTCTTTAGTCTGTAGTAATGTATATCTTGTAGAGAAATGCTTCTATTCTTGCCTCTCATTGGTTATTTGAAACTATCATTCCTTTGGTTATGAGAAATAAACCCATTACCACCCTGCACGTTATAGAGGAAAAGCAGTGTGGTTGGAACTGCCACTGTTTTAGACTTCATCCAAGGAACGGACTAGCGCATATGACTAAAGTTATAACTGAGGTAAGTGCCTGTTGGAATGCTTGTGCTGGCATTGCTTGTTCTTTGTGTCAGCCCACCCAGCCAATGAAAGGCTTTAGGTAACCACTGAGTGCTGAGAAAACAGAATATGTGGTTTTGGCACTAGAGCTGAAATATTGTTTAGCACCTTGGCCCAATTTTTTTCTATTGTATGTTCAAAATAATTTGTAACTTTTATTAGTTTCATGCAGGGGAGAGCAGTGTTGCAGGTGCTTGCACGTAGGGTGTCTCACTCCTGGTTTTCGCATATAGTCATTAAACAGCTCTCAATGAAGTATTAATTAACAAGCAAGCAATGCCGAACAGGGCACCTGTGTTATTTAATGTTTTATAACTACTAATGATTGTGGTGTAAGCAGTGACACTCACACAGGAAGAATCATTACGGTCTTCAGACACAGAAGTTGTCTTGAAATTGTTGAGGATTGTTGGAATACAGGTTGTAGAGACAGTTGGTCCTCTTGGCTCCATGTATCTGCAACGGCATGGGTATTTACCACATTACTTTACATCTATGCCTATATAAGTTTTATAGGACTTAACTGAGCATGATGTGGAGGAAGCTTGATTGTGCTCTTGACTTTTCACCATACCAGTTTAACTTGATAGCGTAGGGTTGTCTTTTGCAGCTTTAAAAATGTTTATATTGGCCTTATGTGAGGTTCAGTCTACACTAAAAACAAAATATCCGCTTTTCTCTACTGCATTGTTATTCATTTCTTCATAGCACATGCCAATTACTGCTACTGTTGAATACAAGGAAACATTTTGGAGCAGAAAATTAGAAAACCATTCCGTGAAAACTGGCAATATTTTATTACCTTGTGGTAATCTTCTTTTCTGGAACAAAAGAGCAAAAAAAAGTGTGAAATGAAGTCATGACTTGAGTCAGCATGAAATACAGTTATCCCGTAATCCTTTCATATTGAACCTTTTTTGTTCATTTGGCAATAAGGTCTGTTCGTCCTTTTGTCAATATAAAATTTGTATAAACCTATGTGTCATCAAGCAGTGTGATGCCTTCAAATGTAGTTCTGTTTTGATTGCTAAAAAAACTGTTTATTTTACTCAAAGAATGATCACAGCTTTTTTATTGAAAATGCAAAAGCTGAAACTGCTCGTGAGGTAGCAGCAATTGGAGTCGTTAGTAATCAGTTCGGTACACAGAGTAGCAGTACTCACCAGACATGAAGAAACTAAGGTTTGTTTTTCATGTGCATCCTAAGCCTGACCCTGCCACAAAAAGGTCACATTGCCTTGTGTATTAGATGATTATTGCTCGTATGAAGTCCACATGCTTAACTGGTGATAACGTGCTTGCCTCCGATGCAGTGGGCCCGATTTCTATTCCTGGCCGCGTTAGACTTTCTCCACTTGTGTACTTGCCCAATGTGTTGTCGACTGAAATAAGATTGCACTTGGCGGCCGAACTCCCCCCCCCCCCCCCTCGCTCCGTATGAAAAGTGTCCCCCGTATGAAAAGTGTTCTTATGTGTCCTTAAGAGGAAATCAAAGAAAGGCCTCACCTTATGACATGGGTTGTGCTTTCCTCTGCCTCTCGGTGACATGTGTAACATTGTCATTGAAGTGTAACATAAACACTATAGCACAGAATTGGTCATGACTCAACGATGTACTTGCAGATCCTGACGCCAAAACATGAGTCTGTTGACTGAGTTTGGACAATCTGAGGGTGCACATACGCAAAATAATACTGAGACACTAGTAAATTTCAAGTAACTTCACCACATAGCCTTTATGCCAAAGTTTTTTTAGACTGTCTTTACATTTCATTTTGCAACAATGTTGTCAGCATACTGATTTGTTTCACATTTGATGTCTCGAATCGTGCAGTTGTCAACAAAATAATTAAAATAATGAAACTCCTCAGCGGCACCTGAAAAGATTGAGGCTTCACTGACTTCTTCCTGAAAATTGGCAGTTGTAGCTGATTGTCTAGTTACCATCATCTTGCTCTCTTTCACACATGACCAGGTACCAGAGATGGTGACAATGGTCTTTACCACTATCAGCATAGAAAAATAATGTGTAAATCAGTATGTGGAAGTCTCAATGGTACTGAACTAGTGCACAGTGTTCACAGTGCAAACCACTTGACAGACAACAAACAGACATATATGAATCATCTCTTTCTTTCTCATCTGGAGATACGAATTCTCTCTGTCGGTATTTTTAATTTCTGACCCGGTATCCTAATATAAAATATCTTAAAATATAGGACTCCTTCAGATTGCTACTCTCCATTTTGATCCACAAGAGTGCCTGCAAATGAACTACAGATAACTCAGTCCTTGTACTTCTCTCATAGCCAATAAGCACTGGCCTCTGGCTATGGAACAATGAAGTACCTCCACATTACTTGGTCAAACGGCTTTGGAATCGTACTAAACATGCTTAAGGACGGAGGTCAAGCTGATGGGATATGCGTTCTGTTGGCATCCCCAGGGCAAGTGCATCCATATGGTATATGGGCACTGTGCCATAAGTTTTAATTTAGCTGTGGATTCCTGGGTCCCCTCTTTGTCTTTTGTCAGATGACTATTCAAATATTTCTGAAACCATTTTATTCTTTTTCACTCTCATCAGATGGCCTGCCCATTGAAATCATAAATATACTATGCTCATTGTTGGTGCTTGTTGTTAAAAACATGTTGATTTGTGTTTTGTGTCTTCTTTTCAAGCATTGTGATCCTTCATCATAGTGTGGACTTTTCCTTGTTGGCAATTTAAACCCTAGAAGTCCCCTGAGGGGACTCATCGCCCTTTGGCAGGTTCGTGCTTGGCTACCATGGGTCCCCAGCTGTTGCAGTATCTTCTCCTTTCCGTGCCGCATGTGTAACCTCTTGTTCTTTTTCCCCTCCTTAGGGGAAACACATCTCGGATGTTTTTGGGACTGTGTTCTGCATTTTCAGTAGGCAACATCAGAACAGTCTCTCCAATGTTTTTCCTTCCATTTTTCTTTCATCATTCCCCTTCTCCTATCCTTCCTCAGCTTCAGTGTTTGAGGTCCCTCTTTCTCTTCTTCCTCCCTGTGTGCTCCTGAAAGCCGATCTGTGTATCTGACATGTAACAGGTGACTGGGTAACATGTAATTCCCAGCTCAGGGTCGACAGGGCCCGTAACAGGCTAGGGCGATTGCCTGAGCTGCTACCTCCAAAATTGCTGAATGGTCTCTCTGTCAGGTGTTGGTGAGGTGTGATCTGAGGTGTGGATGGTCACATAAGGCAGATGCGTCTCCCTCTGAGGGGTGTCCGTGAGTTGAAAGGAGCATGCCATTGGAGACGCTGTCATTCTTGGGGAATTTCCATGCATTGAGCCAATTGTCATCTTCACATTCAATGGCCACTAAATGTAAATGGAATGGAATGGAACGGAACTAGATGACTCACAGACCCTCCTAGCTGCACCACAGTTACACGTGGTTTCACACACTGAGAAAAGTCAATCCTTTGCATTGGTAAATCCACTGATTATTCAGAAAGGTGTTGATAAAATTGCCGGCCCTGTGGAAAGTTGCTCTCATTTCTGCAATGGCACTTTGCTTTTGGAAACTACTCCTGGTTTTCAAGCACAGCTGCTTGCAGCTTCACTCCTCTACAGCTATCCTGCTCATGCCTGGCTCATCAATTGCTAAATTCTTTCCATAGTGTTATTTACACTGGGGTACTTCATGGTCTGACATGTAGAAATCCAAGTGTACCTCTCTGTTCAGGACGTCATTGCAGTCTTTCGGGTCACAAGCACTCTTTTTCTCCCTTTTGAGACAGTGGTGCTTCTATCAAAGGTCAAAGCAGGCTATGAAGTTACGGGAGATCTGGGTGAAGGAAAAAGTACCTTACCCTGTCACTCGCAAGTTGTTGGCTAGTCGGAAACCTTGCGTTCTGTCATCCTGCACTTGCAGTACTGTTCTTGCTCCATGAAGGACATGGCCGTGCAGACATGCTACCTCAAATTCAGAACCATGATTGTACAATCACTCAGTGTCACGGTAGCCTCCCTGTCTCCTCCTCCAGCTGTGCAACAAACTACTAAATTTTTGCCGCTTGGGGAGAAATCATCTGCTACACAACTGGCAGGCTGGAAAGGACAGCAGAAATACTCACGTACAGACCTTTTACGTACCTCCATCCAACGGTCTTTTCCTATGCTGACTCGGAGATCCTATTGGTGTCGCTAAATGATACCCTCACCCGGCTGAACTCAAGTGTCGCCGGTGCGCACCGCCGACCATTTTTCTGCCCTGGACTCTGCGGACTGACAGAGGGAGAATGCCATTGCCTCTACAGATCTCTTGGTGTGCAGGATCCTCCAGCCTCTCCGCCCTGTAGCAGTGTGTTTGTAGGCTGACACTCGGCTTGTCGCTGAGGTGACACCCCTTCATTTTTTTTCCTCCTCCCTTTACATCTTAATGACTCTCCTCTAATGGAACATTAACAGCCTAGGTCCAACAAAGAGGAATTGCAGATCCTCTTGGAATTGCGGCGTCTGCTTGTTCTCTGCCTCCAGGAAACAAAATTGCTTCCTCACAAGTGCTTCGAGCTCTCGCATTTCTTTCCAGTCCCCATTAACCTTCCCACTGTTGATGGCATTCCAACTCGTGAGGGAGTCATGCTGCTCATCTGGTATGACATTCATAGTCAAACCATCTCCCTGAATGACTGATGGCCGTAGCAGTCTGGTCCCTTCAATCCCACAAACCAACCCATCGAGCTGTTGCAGTCCGCCTTTTCCTTCCTTACTTCACATTTTCTCTTTGTACCATTTACATCCCTCCGTCATTTAGTTTCACCAGGGCACACTTCCCCCAGGTTATTGGGCAACTCCCTTGCCCCTTCCTGCTGATGGGCAAGTTTAATGTTCACCATCCGCTTTGGGGTTCTCCCAGAACTTGTCAGAGGGGTGCCCTCTTGGCTGACCTCAATCAATATAACTGCATTTGTTTTATTGTGGGAGCACCCACGTCCTTTCCAGACTCCACAGACACCTATTCCCATTTGGATCATTCCTTCTGCACTGCCCAGCTTGCCCATCGTCTCGAGTGATCCATTCTCTTTTACACGTACTTGTGTGATCATTTCCCGTGTGCTGTCGATTTGCTAACTCCTACCTCCCCTCCCTACATGCACACCAAAAATGGCAGCCGACTGAAGGCTTCACTCCTCCCTGGTGACCTTCAGTGAACAATATGTCCCCATTTATGATGACCAGTTATAATATCTTACAAATATTGTCCATACCGCCACAGAATAATCCATTCCTCGCACTTCCTCTTGAACGTGCAGTGTCCCAGTCCCTTGGTGGACTGAGGCAACCCACGATGCAATTCGCATGCGGAGTTGTGCGCTCTGTGTTTTTTAACAGTCATCCTAAGAGTGCAAACTGCAGTCATTATAAACAGAAGTGTGCACAGTGTTGTCACATTCTTTGCGATAACAAAAAAGTTAGCTGGATGTTAGCGGTTCCATTCCCTCTTCCTGTGGGCCAACTTCCAATGCCCTGTGGGACCAATGCCCATTCCCCAATTTCCGGTCTGACAGTAGCAGATGATGTAGTGGATCCTCTTGCTATTTCCAACACCTTGGGCCGTTATTTTGCAGTGATTTTGAGCTCCGCCCACTATCACCCTGCCTTCCTCTGTCGGAAACGAGTGGAGGTGGCTCGGGCGATACCCTTCTTTTCCCAGAATCGTGAGCACTTTATAGTGCTGTCATTACTATGAGGGAGCTAGGTCATGCTTTCACTTCATGCCACCCGAAGGCTGGACATGGTTCACATTCATATGTTGTATAACCTTTCTCTCGTGGGAAAGCCTTTTCTCCTTCATACATGCAATTGCTTCTGGGCAGCGGGCATGTTTCCCAAACGCTTGCAGGAAGTTACTGTCGTTCCCATACCGAAGCCCGGTAAGGACTAACACCTTACTTCTACTTACCGCCCCATTTCTCTCACCAGCTGTATTTGTAAGGTGATGTATGATTCATGCCCAGCTGGTATGGTGGCACGAGTCTTACAATTTACTAATCACTACATGATGTGGATTTCGAGCAAGCCGTTTTGCAGTTGATCACCTCGTTGTGATGATCACCTGCTTTATTTCTTCATTGATAGTCCTCGGTGTCGAAATACTGCGTTGTTATACTGGTTGAAAAATTGGTGGTGGAAGTTCTACACTGACTATTGTAAATGATGAAACTGACAGTTGCATAGTTGCATTTCAGTTTTCACTTTTCGCAGTCCCCCAATATTACACAGTTACATAGCCAGTTCGCCATTGGTGAATGAAAATCCCCATTAATAGTTTGAAAACAAACATCAGCATACTGCTACAATAGTTTGATGTTGAGTATCTATGAGCAGTAAATACCTAACCACACAATTCAGTTCTTGCAGAATAATAAGGTAAGTGTGACACTATTTCTGAAATAAATTGAACAGACACTGTCAGTGTTTTAACACATGGCCTATTTGTGTTACACTAATTCCATTGTTAATGCATTATTGCTACTTGAAACTGATACAAACTCCCTGTCTGAAAATCGGCCCTGGACTGACTGTTGTTTTGGGACCAAAAATCGGGCCTTTAAATAGCCTCAGAATAATACACACTGACACTATACATTGTCCGATATAAATTAAATTAAAACTGAATACAGTAAAACTGAATACAGTAAAACTGAATACAGTAAAACTGAATACATTAAAACTGAATACATTAAAACTGAATACATTAAAACTGAATACATTAAAACTGAATACATTAAAACTGAATACATTAAAACTGAATACATTAAAACTGAATACATTGAAAATTTTCTCCTTTTAAACAGTTATTTCTACCACAAAGGTTAGGCCGAATTATTTGTTTAAATAATGAAATTGACAGATATAGTTATACAAACAATACTCTGTACAAACCTGGTAATTATTTTGAAATTAATTAAGGGCTGAGTTTGCTAATATGTTTCTGAATAGAAACAAATAAATACTTCAAGAATTCTTGTAGTTCTTCTTCCAAATGTTTGTAAGTACTACAGAACTTAATATTTGTTTATAAGTCAACAGTAGAATCTAAGTCACGAAACAATTAATGATTTCACCCTATAACAAGTGATATTAGCTGGGAATAGTCAAAATAAGTTAAGAAAAGGATTACATACACAAAACTAAGCAAAAATTAGATCTGGTGTTACAAGTCTTAAGACTGAGGGCCAACCTTTCTCTGTTGCGAAAATGAAGATTATATTCTTCTTTGTTAGTGGTAATTAGTCAAAATGAATTTAAGGAGGCAGACGCCAAAGAAGAGATGAAGTAATGAGATCCATGCTTGCTTCGCCACATCAACACTGTCAACCCATGTCATGAATGGTTTTTTGCAGAAATACCAGACTGTGGCATTGTTTTTCGATTTGGAGAAAGCCTAAGACACCTGCTGGAGGATTGATATCCTCTGTACTCTCTACACATGAGGTTTCAGAGTCCGGCTTCCCGATTTCCTTCAGGAATTTGTAAAAGTCACAGTTTTCAAGGTATCTGTGGATTTGGCCTTGTTGAACACATTTATCCTGGAAAATGGTGTGCCTCAGGGTTCCATCCTGAATGTCGTCCTCTTTGCTATCACCACTACCCCTGTTGTAGTCTGTCTCCCACAGGGCATCTCCGGCTCCCTCCTCGTTGACGATTTTGCCACCGTGGCCATTCTGCATGGCCTTGTCTCCTTGAGTGATGTCACCAGCGTTGTCTGGATTGTCTTTACTCTTGGAGCCATGACAATTGCTTTTAGCTTTTCCACTGGCAAAACAGTTTGTATTAATTCCTGGCAGCATAATTGGTTTCTTCCACCATATTTACAACTTGGGCCTGCTGCTCTTTCATTCATTGAAACTATGAAATTCCTAGGGCTCATACTCGATAGGGATCTCCCTTGGTCCTCCCACGTATCTTACCTTGCTGCCAGCTGTATACGGTCTCTCATTGCCCTACTTGTCTTTGGCAGTACTTCCTGGCAAGCAGATCAGACAACCCTCCTCCATTTGTATGGGTCCCTTGTCCGTTCAAAACTAGACTATGGGCATTTCATGTATGCAGCTGCTTGCCTCTCCGTCTTTATGCTGTCTCAATACTGACCCCCATCGTGGGATCCTTTTGGCCACTGGTACCTTTTCCATTATCCCAGTTGAGAGTATGTATGCCGAATCTGCTGAACTACTGCTGTAATACCAATGTGATGTTTCCTCAGCCGATGCGCATGCCATTTGTCTGTCATGCCCGGCCACCCGTCCTGTGTCTACTTCTTGGATGACTCATTTGACTGCCAATATTGGGGCATGCCCCTTTTTGCTGCTGACTCCTGGAGTTCACTTTTGGCTATTGTTCTCGTGGCCTAACGTAATGCTGCCTGCCATTGTCCCAATGGGTGTGAACCCTTCACCACCTTGGCTCTCTGTAGTAGCCCATTTTTACCTTGGACTTCATCTGCCTACAGTACTCCAGCCTCACTCTATTGCTGTAAGTTTATTGACCTTCACATGTAACTTTGTGATAGTAGCTTTGTGTACGCTGATTGCTCTTTGACTAATCGCAGTGTCAAGTGTGCCTTTGTCAATGGCACCGACAAATTTTGGTATCAGCTTCCAGAACATTGCTCAGTATTTACAGTGGGGCTCTTCACCCATCCGGCCATGCAGTACATCCAGCAACATGGGCTTTCCAGTTGTCATCTGCTCTGACACTCCGTGCCCTTCAGAACCTCTGCGAGCTGTACACTGTCCACTCCTTAGTGCAACGGGTTTGGGAAAGCTGTCATTTGCTCACTGTTGATGGAGTCACTGATGTTTGTGTGGGTCCGTGGTCACATTGATCTGATGGGGAAACAAGACCGCCGCTGCCGCTGCTGCTGCTATCAGGGCTGCAGTCCATGTATCTCAGCCCGAGGGGATCATACCTCTTGGGCTACATGTTTCATTTGAGGCATATGTGGTCCTATTCGTAATCCTGATGTTTTCTGTAACTGGGTTATTCACTCTGCGTACAAACCCCAGACTGGACGCCTGTGCAATGTGTATGAGAGAAGTTAAATGCCCTCTGAGTTCGTGAATAATATGGCAATGCCAATCCAAGGATGGCAGGTGCTCAGAGGTGTGTGTAAAGCTGAACTGTCAGTTTAATTAATTGTGGTTGCCAAATATTGACATAAATTATTTTCAGAAAAATGGAAAAACTGCTAGACACAGCCATTGGGAAAGGTCAGTGTAGATTGCGGAGGAATGTAGAAACACACAAGGTAGTACTGACCCTACCACTTATTTAGAAGACACATTGGAGAATTGGCAAACCTATGTTTATGTTTGTATATTTATGAAGAGCATGTATAAATGGTGACTGGATTACTGTTAGAAATTCTGAAGGTAGCAGGGTAGAATACAGGGTGGGGTGGGGGAGAAATAGTGATCAACAACTTGCACAGAAACCAGATTGCGGAGTCGAAGGGCATGAAAGAGAAGCAGTAGTTGAAAAGAGAGCAAGACAGGATGGTACCTCACCCCAGTATTGTTCAAACGGTACATTGAGCAAACAGCAAAGGAAATCAAGGTTTTCTCATGACAATGTGATTCTGTCAGACAACAAGGGGCTTTGAAGAACAGTCGAACAGAATGGATAGTGTCTTGAAAAGAGATTATAAGATGAACATTAACAGAAGCAAAATGAGGCAAATAATGTATTCTGATCAAATCAGCCAGTTCTGATAAAATTAAATTAGAAAACTAGACAGTAAAAGTAGCAGATGAGAATTGCTATATGGGCAGCAAAATAACTGATGATGGCATAAGTAGAGAGGATATAAAATGCGAACTAGTAATAACAGTCAAGAAATACTTTTAATGTGCTGCTACAGGGAAGTGTGGAAGACCTGATGGATAGCTCGGATAACTAATGAATAACTACTGAATCAAATTGGGAAGAAAAGAAATTCGTGGCGCCAAATTCACTAAAAGAAGGAATCGGTTCTCAGGATACGTCCTGAGACATCAATGAATCATCCATTCTTTCATGGAAGTAAGTGTGTAGGGTAAAAGTTGTTGAGGCATACCAGGGCTTCATTACACTAAGCAACCCCCCAAGGATATAGTTAGTCATACCCATGCAGAGATGTAGAGGCTTGTGCAGGACATAAACTAGTGTTGAGAGCTGCATCAATCCAATCTTTGTCATTGTTGCTAACTGTAATATAATTGAATTGTTTTAGGCAAGAATTAAGACTGAAGAAAGGAAGAGGACAGATGCTGAAGTTAAACAAAGCTGTACCTCCTGTGTGGCACTGGAAAATGAAAAAGACTGGTTTTATGTGAGCAGCAGCAAGTTTTCAAAACTACAAAATTATGCTTTTTGGGAAGATGAAGTGGTGGTTAGAAAAAATTTATCTCTCAAGGACAGAAAAATCTGAAAGGCAATGAAATGCAGAATGTGAAACACAGACTCAATGTATCTTAGCCACATTATAAAGGCAGGACCTTAATGAGCAACTGGAGAGTAGCCATGGAACCTTTTGAAGTACCTGCAGAAAACTTTTGGAAATGTGCATATATTACCTAACAGTAATGAAGGCCAGCTGACCATGACCTAAATGGAGGGTCACATGTTCTTCCTTCTTTGCAGTTCAACACTGCAGCTCAGTTTAACTAGAGTGCTGGTCCTCTTCCTTTGTCGAAGTACCTTGGCTAAAAAAAAACAAAATCACTCATTCCTGAAATTGAAAACAGTAACGCATGTCTCAAACGGCGGTCAATGACTGGTTTTCTTGGTGATGGTAAGACCACAGACTGAATCCAGACGTGAATATACCACTCTACACTGTGCCCAGTTGCAGTGTATGGTGCAGAATGTTAGCCTGCAATAAAGGAAGTGGAGCAGTGGCTTACTATAATGCAAACCAAAACATACGGGTGGAGGACTGGCCTGATACTTAAAAGTGGGACATAGTAGCTTCTACTGTAGAGAAAGTGATGGAAAGTAGTCTATGATGGTATGGAAGTGTACTTTGAGCAGATTGAGAGACAATACCAAAACACAAATTTTCGATGAAAGTCAATGGCAGCCAATCTGTTGGCTGAAAGAGGCACTGTTGGCTAGGTACCCACCATGTAGACCTCGAAGATAGTGGGTTTCCACTCTGATGACTGACCACAAGATCACATCAGTTGGAGACAGATAGTGTAAAGAGGAGACCCCACTACCTTGTATCACACACTCTGAGGAGGAGGAAGAAAAAGCTATTCATTTTAGCATATTGCCACTTGAGCAGGAACAGCTTCTTTCATAGAGAAAGTTTGCCCACCCCACACTTCACTCAGATGTTTTACTTTGTTGCTAGTGTAGGTTTAAACTACTTTGCAATTTGCCTTGTACTTAAAATGTTTAAATGTTTGTTTATAACATAAAATTTGTTGTTCTACTCAAGATAAAAGTGTAAAAATTAGCACCACAGAATATTTCAATGAGAAGCAGCAATGCCTTTCAAATATGATGTTGGTCCCAGAAGTACCCGAAGTGACATATAGATTGCAGTTGTTGTTTCAAACAAATGACTATGCTTAAAATGCCAGCCATATAAAGATTAAGTTTGAAGTTTGGTTATGTTAATTTGTTTACTGTTTATTTGCCAGTCATCAATAGTTACCACATTCAGGAACTTTGTAAACTTGGATCAGACTTGTGATGGTTATGTTTGAAAGGTCTCAATCCAACTAATATTAAAGCTGAGCTAGATTCTGATCTGGGGAGTGTCTGCTCCTTTGTTCACAGAGGTAAATTGTTGGGTGGCATAGTTCAAATGAGGCCTTACAAACTGCCAAGATGAACTTAGCAATGCTCAGTCAGATGAGATAACCACGCCAGAAATTTCCTTGGGGTAGAAAAGTTAGGGATACAGCAAAGGAAACACTCATGGGAAATCCAGTGGGCAAGAAGATCTGGTTTGGAAAGGAATGTGCAGATGCCCTGGAAAGGAGAAAAGAAGGCAGGAACAAATGGCTGAAGGGGACAAATCTGGCACAGGCCAAAGCACAATTTGAGGGGGTCCGAAAGACTTCACAAGCAATTCTGAGAAGAGCAAAGAGGAAATACATAAGGAATATCACTGAAGCAGAAACAGACTTCAGAGGACAAAAGATGAGGGAAATGTTTCTGAGGGTGAAGTACCTCTGCAAAGGTCACCAGGCCAAGCAGAAATTTCTCAAAGATTCCCGTGATAAGATCCTGACGAACAATAGGGACATACCTGAGAGATGGAAAGAGTACTTTCGACAGCTGCTAAATTGTGATGAACCCGAACTGCAGTTTGATTTCCAGTATCCAATTACAGCCGATGCACCCACCTACCCTGGATGAGATAAAAACCAGAATCACACCTTAAACAGAATAAGAGTTCAGGTGAAGATGGAATACAGGCTGAAATGATCCTGGCAGGAGGAGAGAAACTTGCAGAGAAAATACAGACTGATACAGGCAATATGGACCAAAGAAGAACTACCAGGAGAATGGAAAACGGCTCTGATTTGTCCAATACATAAGAAGGGCGACAAACTGAAATGAGACAACTATAGAAGAATCGCCCTGCTTAACGTCTGCTATAAGATCCTGTCCAATTGCCTCATACACAGCATTCAACTAGTGGCAGAATCGGTGATTGGGGAGTACCAGGGAGGTTTCCGGCCAGGACGGTCAACAGTAGATCACATCTTCAGTCTCCGGCAGCTCACTGAGAAACTGGGTGAATATGGTAAAGATTTGCATATTTTATTCGTTGATTTTAAGAAGGCCTATGATTGCATACATTGCAAGAGCCTGCTCAACTGTTTAAGGGAGTTTGGCATAGCAGAGAAACTCATCAATCGGATACAGATCTGTCTGAACGAAACACATGCAAAGGTGAAGATGGGAAATCACGTAACTGAGGAATTTGAAATTGAGACAGGACTCAGGCAAGGAGATGGGTTGTCCCCTATCCTGTTCAACTTTGCCCTCGAGAAGATCGTACGCAAGACCTTCCAAGAGAACGAAGAGATTGAAATAGAAGGAAAGAGACTGGCATACTTAGCCTATGCAGACGACATCTGTTCACTCTCTAGGTCGGAAGAGGAGTTGGAGCAAATGACCAAAGCACTAAAGGAGGCTGCCAGCAAATTTGGGCTAAACATAAACAAAGCTAAGACAGAGTACCTCTTTATGACGTGTGGTTATTGTCAGACTGCTGATCATCCACAATCACTGCAGGTTGGGGACCATTCCTACAAGAGAGTGCAAGAATTCAAATACCTAGGGGCACTTTTCACCGAGAACTTGTCATGTGAAGCAGAGATCAATGCCAGAATACAAGCAGGAAACCGATCTTACCACAGCCTAGCACAACTGCTTCGGTCCAAATTTGTCTCCAGACAGTTCAAGATACGACTGTACAAAACCCTGATCCAGCCTGTTGTTCTAAATGGCTGAGAGACATGGAGTATCCGGAAACAGGACTTCCATAAGCTCCTTGTCTTTGAGAGAAAATTGCTTCGGAAGATCTTCGGTCCGGTTCTGGATGCAGATACAGGGGAATGGAGGATCAGATACAACCAAGAGCTTGAGGACCTATACCAGCAGCCCTACATAGCAGGAGCTGTGAAAACCAAACGAATGCAGTGGGCCGGCCATGTGGCCCGGATGGAGGATCACAGATGGCCTCGGAAGCTCCTGGATTTCACACCTACAGGAAAGAGACCGCCAGGGAGACCCAAGAAGCGATGGAGGGATGGACTTCATGAAGATTTAAAACAAATGTCAATAGATGTGGACGAATGGCGGATAGCAGCAATGGACAGAATACAGTGGAGGAGGAAACTTGTAGATGCGTGCGGTCCACTGGGCCTGATCATGTAGTAGTAGTAGTAGTAGTAGAAAAGCTTCTGTCCACAAATCAGCACAGTTTTATAAACTTGCCCTGCCCTTTTCCTGCATGATACCATGTGAAACCCTCTGCCACACACAGTCAGGTGGCTTGCGGAGTATGGATGTAGATATAAATGAAATGGATGAAAGGCAACAGACAGATTCTGCATCCCTAAACTTCCAAAAGCGCATTGCACACGGTGCCCCACTGTTGACTGTTACCAGAGGTATATGCATATGGAATAGGTTCCCAGATAAGTGAGTGGCTTGAAGACATAACCCAATGTGTTGTCAGCAGCGAGGGTTCAGCAGAGACAAGGGTATCGTCAGGAGTGCGCCAGGGAAACGTTAAAAGACCACTATTACTTTCTATCTACATAAATGAGCTGGCAGACAGAATGAGCACAAACTTGTGGTTGTTTGCTGATGATGCTGTGATATATGGGGAGGTGTTGAAGGTTAGTGGCTGTAAGAGGATACAAAATGACTTGGACAAAATTTCTAGTTGGTGTGATGAATGGCACCTAGCTCTAAATGTACAAACTCGTAAATTAATGCAGGTGTGTTAAAAAATGAAACCTGTAAGTTTGAAACAGCATTAATAGTGTGCTGCTTGACACAGTCGAGTCAGTTGCATAGGTAGGTAATGTAGCAGAGCAGTAGAAATGGAACGAATATGTGAGGATTGTAGTGGTGAAAGTAAGCGGTTGACTTCAGTTTATTGGGAGAATTTTGTAATGTGTGGTTCATTTGTAAAGGAAACTGCATGTTCATAGTAGAGCAACCCATTCTTGTGTACTGCGAGTGTGTTGTGATCCACATCAGGTCAGATTAAAGGAAGATAGCGAAGCAGTTCAGAGGCGGGCTGCCCAATTTGTTACTAACCATGGACCTTGCCGTTGGTGGGGAGGCTTGCGTGCCTCAGCGATACAGATAGCCGTACCGTAGGTGCAACCACAACGGAGGGGTATCTGTTGAGAGGACAGACAAACGTGTGGTTCCTGAAGAGGGGCAGCAGCCTTTTCAGTAGTTGCAGGGGCAACAGTCTGGATGATTGACTGATCTGGCCTTGTAATAATGACCAAAACAGTCTTGCTGTGCTGGTACTGCGAACGGCTGAAAGCAAGGGGAAACTACAGCTGTAATTTTTTCTGAGGACATGCAGCTTTACTGTATGATTAAATGATGATGGCATCCTCTTGGGTAAAATATTCCGGAGGTAAAATAGTCCCCCATTCGGATCTCCTGGCGGGGACTACTCAAGAGGATGTCGTTATCAGGAGAAAGAAATCTGGCGTTCTACGGGTCGGAGTGTGGAATGTCAGATCCCTTAATTGGGCAGGTGGGTTAGAAAATTTAAACAGGGAAATGGGAATGCGGGTAAGCTACTACAAACAACATAGTGAACGCATTATTGTGCCCAAGATAGATACGAAGCCCACACCTACTACAGTAGTACAAGTTTATATACCAACTAGCTCTGCAGATGACGAAGAAATTGAAGAAATGTGTGATCAAATAAAAGCAATTATTCAGATAGTGAAGGGTGACGAAAATTTAATAGTCATGGGTGACTGGAATTTGGTAGTAGGAAAAGGGAGAGAAGGAAACGTAGTAGGTGAATACGAACTGGGGCAAAGAAATGAAAGAGGAAGCCGCCTGGTAGAATTTTGCACAGAGCACAACTTAATCATAGGTAACACTTGGTTCAAGAATCATAAAAGAAGGCTGTATACATGGAAGAAACCTGGAGATACTGACAGGTTTCAGATAGATTATATAATGGTACGACAGAGATTTAGGAACCAGGTTTTAAATTGTAAGACATTTCCAGGGGCAGATGTGGACTCTGACCACAATCTGTTGGTTATGACCTGTAGATTAAAACTGAAGAAACTGCACAAAGGTGGGAATTTAAGGAGGATGGGACATGGATAAACTAAAAGAACCAGAGGTTGTACGGAGTTTCAAGGCGAGCATAAGGGAGCAATTGACAGGAATGGGGGAAAGAAATACAATAGAAGAAGAATGGGTAGCTTTGAAGCATGAAATAGTGAAGGCAGCAGAGGATCAAGTAGGTAAAAAGAGGAGGGCTAGTAGAAATCTTTGGGTAACAGAAGAAATATTGAATTTAATTGATGAAAGGAGAAAATATAAAAATACAGTAAATGAAGCAGGCAAAAAGGAATACATACGTCTCAAAAATGAGATCGACAGGAAGTGCAAAATGACTAAGCAGGGATGGCTAGTGGACAAATGTAAGGATGTAGAGGCTTATCTCACTAGGGGTAAGATAGATACTGCCTACAGGAAAATTAAAGAGACCTTTGGAGAAAAGAGGACCACTTGTATGAATATTAAGAGCTCAGATGGAAACCCAGTTATTACCAAAGAAGGGAAAGCAGAAAGATGGAAGGAGTATATAGAGGGTCTATACAAGGGCGATGTACTTGAGGACAATATTATGGAAATGGAAGAGGATGTGGATGAAGATGAAATGGGAGATGTGATACTGCGTGAAAGAGTTTGACAGAGCACTGAAAGACCGAAGTCGAAACAAGGCCCCAGAAGTAGACAACATTCCATTAGAACTACTGACAGCCTTGGGAGAGCCAGTCCTGACAAAACTCTACCATCTGGTGAGCAAGATATTTGAGACTGGTGAAATTCCCTCAGACTTCAAGAAGAATATAATAATTCCAATCCCAAAGAAAGCAGGTGTTGACAGATGTGAAAATTACCGAACTATCAGTTTAATAAGTCACAGCTGCAAAATACTAACACGAGTTCTTTACAGACGAATGGAAAAACTAGTAGAAGCCGACCTCGGGGAAGATCAGTTTGGATTCCGTAGAAATGTTGGAACTCGTGAGGCAATACTGACCCTACGACTTACCTTAGACGCTAGATTAAGGAAGGGCAAACCTACGTTTCTAGCATTTGTAGACTTAGAGAAAGCTTTTGACAATGTTGACTGGAATACTCTTTCAAATTCTGAAGGTGACAGGGGTAAAATACAGGGAGTGAAAGGCTATATACAATTTGTACAGAAACCAGATGGCAGTTGTAAGAGTCGAGGGGCATGAAAGGGAAGCAGCGGTTGGGAAGGGAGTGAGACAGGGTTGTAGTCTATCCCCGATGTTATTCAATCTGTATATTGAGCAAGCAGTGAAGGAAACAAAAGAAAAATTCGGAGTAGGTATTGAAGTCCATGGAGAAGAAATAAAAACTTTGAGGTTCGCCGATGACATCGTAATTCTGTCAGAGATAGCAAAGGACTTGGAAGAGCAGTTGAACGGAATGGATAGTGTCTTGAGAGGAGTATATAAGATGAACATCAACAAAAGCAAAACGAGGACAATGGAATGTAGTCGAATTAAGTCGGGTGATGCTGAGGGAATTAGATTAGGAAATGAGACTCTTAAAGTAGTAAAGGAGTTTTGCTATTTGGGGAGCAAAGTAACTGATGATGGTCGAAGTAGAGAGGATATAAAATGTAGACTGGCAATGGCAAGGAAAGCGTTTCTGAAGAAGAGAAATTTGTTAACATCGAGTATAGATTTAAGTATCAGGAAGTCATTTCTGAAAGTATTTGTATGGAGTGTAGCCATGTATGGAAGTGAATCATGGACGATAAATAGTTTGGACAAGAAGAGAATAGAAGCTTTCGAAATGTGGTGCTACAGAAGAATGCTGAAGATTAGATGGGTAGATCACATAACTAGTGATGATAGTGAGGAAGTATTGAATAGGATTGGGGAGAAGAGAAGTTTGTGGCACAACTGACCAGAAGAAGGGATCGGTTGGTAGGACATGTTCTGAGGCATCAAGGGATCACCAATTTAGTATTGGAGGGCAGCGTGGAGGGTAAAAATCGTAGAGGGAGACCAAGAGATGACTACACTAAGCAAATTCAGAAGGATGTAGGTTGCAGTAGGTACTGGGAGATGAAGAAGCTTGCACAGGATAGAGTAGCATGGAGAGCTGCATCAAACCAGTTTCAGGACTGAAGACCACAACAACAACAACAGGTTTTAATATCACACAAGTATTATGAAGATGCTTCAGGAACTCAAATGGGAGCTCATGAAGAGAAGGCAATGCTCCTTTTGAGGAACAGCATAGATGAAACTTGGAGAAAGGCATTTGAAGCTGACTGTAGAACATTTCATGCAAAGATCCTGAAGATAATAGAAATCAGGGCTCCTACAGAGGCATATAGCCCCCCAGGGGGTCCACAGCTCTTTTGTGGATACGTGCGTAGGGAGCACGGTACCCCGAGATAATGTGGCTCTCCTTTCTTTCCGGGCTGCATAACTTCCTTTTCGGCATCCTTCCCTATCCCCCATCTTGCCACCCTCCCCACACCTCCGGCACTTTCCTTCCCTTTCTCCCCCTCTGGGAGTATGTTTCGGGCCTACATCCGGAGACGGATGCTCGAAAACGTAACACATTCTTCGCTTTCTCTGCTTGCACGTCTTCAGACTTCCTTTGTCCTTCTCTTTTCCTTACCTCTTCTCTTTACCCTTTTCTCCGCTGCAGTGTTTGAGACCTCTCTTCTTTCCTTTCCCTTTCTTTGTTTTTCCCTCTCTTTTTATTTTCCTCCCTGTGCGTGTCTGAAGGCCGACCCACGCATTTTTGTGTGTAGCCAGTGACGGGGTAACGCGTAATTCCCGGCCTCGGGTAGACAGGTAGGACACGTACGTACCCCCTGGTAAGGGCCAGGCCCAGGGAGGGGTGATTACCCGAGCTGATACCGTCCAAAAATGCTGATTGGTCCCTCCGTCCGTTTCTCGGGAGGTGTGAACAATCATCTAAGGCGGGAGTGCCCTCAGAGAGGGCCCCCACAAGGGAGGAGCGCACCATCGGAGACGCCGGTAATCATGGGGATTCTTCCGCAATGGTTTCCTCATCTTCCACTATGTCTGCTCACAAGCGTAAGTTCACGGAGTCTCAGCCACAGACGGTTCTTCCATCGTTGCCACAGTTCCTTGTTGTTTCTCGGTCTGACGAAGGTCACGACTTCTCCACGGTCAACCTTTTCATTATTCAGAAAGGTGGCGACCCAATTGCAGGTCCTGTAAAGTCTTGTTCCAGATTACGGAATGGCACCGAAACAGTCAGTGCCTTCCAGGCACAAAAATTGCTGCATACTTTACTGCTCCACACCTTCCCTGTCCGGGTGGAACCACACCGCACTTTAAATTCCTCACGTGGAGTCGTTTATACACGCTCCCTTGACAGATTGTCCGATGAGGAAATTCAACACTACCTGTCTGACCAGGGCATAACGGCTGTTCATAGAGTCATGAAAAGGGTTGACACAAACATTGTTCCAACCCGTACTGTCTTCTTGACATTTGACAGAGTTCAACTCCCATTGAACATAAAAGCGGGCTATGAGATAATTTCCGTTTGCCCCTACGTCCCATACCCTACGCGTTGCCATCGGTGTCAGCGGTTCAATCGTACCAGCCAGTCCTGTTCTAATCTGGCCAAATGTGTTACGTGTGGCAAGGATGCCCATGAGGGTGCTTGTCCACCTCCATCCCCTCGTGGCATCAACTGTATGGGTGACGACGCTGCTTCCTCTGGAGATTGCCCCATTTTTAAAGACGAAAAGCTCATTCAGGAAATCAGAGTGAAGGAAAAGGTGTCGACCTTTGCTGCTCAAAAATTATTTGCCAGTCGAAAGCCCACTGTGCCTCAAACAGGAAAATACAGCACTGTCCTTGCCAACACCTTTAATGACACGGTCGTCAGATCGGCCAGCGCAAAGATCGCCCGTTCAACCTCCCCACTTTTGCCTACTCACTCTATGGCTCACCCTTCATTGGGTTCTGCTAAATCTCAATCCCAAGTCAGACACCCAGACTTCAAAAAAGAGCATACTCGTGAAAATTTTTTATGTACCCCAACTTCACAACCATCGGTTCCTCCTTCATCTAAACATCATGTTTCCAAAAGGCTAATAAGAAACCCAGTTCCTCTCCTTCTCCACCACGGAGTGTCTCGTCTACGGCACTACCTGGCAGTAACCGCCCTCAGCCGTCTTCTGTGTCACCAAGGTGCACTGCTGGCAGGTGGTCGCTGGTGGCAGAAGCTGCTCCTGAACTACTCATGGATCAGGAGCTTCTGCCTTTACCTGAGTGCCGTTCCACACTGTCGGTCACAAGCTCTGAGCAGTCGTTGAGTTGATGGCAACCTTGGTCACATTCTTCATTTTCTGTCCACCCTATGCCCATTATCCATTGGAATAGCTGTAGCATTCAAGCCTATCAGGATCAATTGACAATCCTCTTACGATCCTACTCGCCGGTCATTTTCTGTTTCCAGGAAACAAAGCTGCATCCTCACGACCACTTTGTTTTGCCCCATTTTCAGTCAGTCCGATTTGATCCCCCCTCTGTTGAAGGCACTCCAGCACATGGAGGACTCATGATTCTTCTCCATGATACTGTCCATTATCATCCAATCCCCTTAAACACTTCATTCCAAGCAGTCACTGTCCGTCTTTCCTTTCTGGATACACCTTCTCTCTTTGTACTGTATACATTCCATCGTCCACACCAATGGCACGAGGTGATCTCCCTCATCTTCTTGGTCAGCTTCCACCCCCCTGTTTGCTGCTTGGGGACTTCAATGCCCACCACCCACTTTGGGGATCTCCACATCCTTGTCCGCGTGGCTCACTATTGCTAGATGTCTTCCACCGAGCGGATCTTGTTTGCCTCAACACTGGGGACCCTACATTTTTGTCTGTGTCCACGACAAATTTCTCTCATTTGGACCTTTCGGTCGGTACTGTTCCGCTAGCTCGGCGCCTCGAATGGTTCGCCCTTGCTGATACATACTCAAGTGACCACTTTCCATGTGTCCTTAGATTGCAGCCACAACTGCCATATATGCGCCCGAGACGCTGGAAGTTTGCCCAAGCTGATTTGACACTTTTTTCGTCTCTAGCGACATTCTATGACCGTCACTTTCCTAGCGTTGACGATGAGGTCACTCATATTACAGACGTTATTCTTACAGCTGCGGAACGTTCAATACCTCGCACCGCCGAATGCCCCGGCGTCCCTAGTTCCTTGGTGAAACGAGGCATGCCGTGACTCAATACGTGAGCGGCGACGTGCTCTTCGCGTTTTCAGACATCATCCTACTTTGGCCAACTGTATCCGCTATAAGCAGTTCCGTGCGCGGTGCCGTCGCGTCATCCGTAATAGCAAAAAGGCAAGCTGGAACTTCTTTACTAGCTATTTCAACACCTTTACTCCCTCCTCTAAAGTTTGGAGTTGGCTTTGACGGTTATTGGGCGCGCCTAGTTTCTCCCCAGTGTCAAGGCTCACTGTCGTGCATGATACATTAGTGGACCCCAACTCATTGGGTCAACACTATGCTGAGATTTCGAGCTCTTCAAATTACCCGCCAGCATTTCTCCCGAAGAAACGTGCAGTGGAAGTGTGACCTCTTGCTTTGTCCTCTCAAAATTGCGAAAGCTACAATACTGTTTTCTCCATGTGGGAACTCGAACATGCACTCTCTTCTTCTCGCTCCTCCGCCCCAGGACCAGATGGTATCCACAACCAAATGTTGCTGCATTTATCATGCCATAGTCTGCATTACCTCCTTCGCCTTTATAATCGAATTTGGACCGACAGTACTTTTCCCAGACGATGGTGGGAAGCTATCATCGTTACTGTTCCGAAACCTGGAAAGGACAAACATCTCCCCTCTAGCTATCGCCCCATATCTCTCACGAGTAGTGTAAGTAAGGTTTTGGAGTGTATGGTGAATTGCCGTTTAGCTTGGTGGCTGGAGTCCCGCAGTCTTTTAACACCACCCAATGGGGTTGCCGAAAGCATCGTTCTGCAGTTGACCATTTTGTTGCTCTCTCCACTTATATTATGAACAATTTTCTCTGGAAACGCCAAACAGTAGCAATATTTTTTGATCTGGAGAGAGCATACGATACCTGTTGGAGGACAGGCATCCTCCGCACACTGTTATCTTGGGGCTTTCGCGGTCGGTTGCCCCTTTTTCTTCACTAATTTATGGCAGAGTGCACATTTATTGTTTATTGTCGGGCATTTTCTGCTCTATGTGCACAAATGAAGGAAGCCACATTTATGTACACTGATGGCTCAAAAATATCGTTAGGGGTAGGGAGTGTCTATATTGTTGGCGACACCCCAAATAGATTTCTGCTTCCCAACCAGTGTTCGTCTTATACTGCGGAGCTTTACGCTGTTCTCCAGGCTGTCAAATATATCCGTCGCCATCAGCGGATGCGGTATGTTATCTGTTCAGATTCTCTTAGTTCTCTCCTCAGTCTCAAAGCTCTCTACCCCATCCACCCTCTGGTCCACCGGATTCGGGACAGACACTTGCTGCACTTGGGGGGCGTCTCCGTGGCGTTCCTCTGGATCACAGGACACGTTGGTATCTGTGGAAATGAGGTGGCCGAAATAGGGGCCAAGGCTGCAGTCTCTCTTCTTTGGCCAGCTATTCGCACGATTCCCTTTGCCGATCTACAGAGTGTTTTATGCCGTCGTGTTCTTTTATGGCACACACATTGGTTGACACTTCCCCATAATAAATTGCGGGATGTTAAAGCACTTCCCTGTGCTTGGACCTCTTCCTCCCGAACGCGCCGTTGGGAGGAGGCAATTTTAACTAGACTCGGGATAGGGCATTGTCTTTTTAGTCATTGACATCTTTTAAGCGGCAATCCTCCCCCACTCTGTCCCCACTTCTCTCAGCTGTGGATGGTAAGACACCTTTTACTTGAGTGTCCCTATATTACTTCATTCTGCGCTCCCTATGTTACTTCATTCTGCGCCCGTCTACAGCTGTTGCCTGATATATCATCCATTTTAGCTCAGCCGATCTCGTTCTCAAGTTTATTTGTGCCAGTGAGATGACATAAGTCATTTGAAGCTCTTTTTGGGGACAACCAACCCCTTTCTGTAGTGGTTTTTTAAGCTTTCCTTCTGCTTTTAGTTTCCCCAATTTTTTGATTTTCGTTCCCATTGCTGCTTGTTTCCATTTTCGTTTTTTCCCTTTTCCTAAGTCACAGAAAAAAAGAGAGGCATACAGATAGTCGTTCTGTATGCGGTTGGAACAGGAAGTAAAATGACTAATAGTGGTACAGGATACTACCCACCATATCTGCCATACATTGTACATTGGCTTGCGGGTGGCATATGTAGATGTAGATATTGTGGAGAAAATTCACAAAATTGTATTGAATGACCATCAACTGATGATATGAAAGCTAGTCTATGTTGTATGTATTTCAAGAATTGCTGTTCCATTGCATACTGATGGAAAATTTTAATCTGAGAAAGCATGGGTGCTGCATTTAGGGGCTCGCAGTTGAACAAAAACAGCATTGTGAGGAAGTTTCAGTCGTGTGTTTGATGTTCCACAGCAGTAAAGCCCAGTTTTTGCATCAGTTCATAACCCTGAATGAAACATGGCAGAGGAACAGTTGAAACAATCACCTGGAAGGGGAGACTCAGCTCCAAAGAAGGCAAAAACGTTCCATCTACAGACAAGGTCAGCGCATCAGGTTTTTTTGTGTGTGTGGTGTTATTTTCATTGATTATCTTCAAAAAGGAGGAGGAGTCAATGGCGAGTATTATGCGAACTTATTGCAGTTTTTGAGTTACGAAATAGAGAAAAAATTGCTTAATTTAGTGAAAAAGAAAGGTACATTTGGTCATGATCTTGCACCAGTTTACAACTCCATTTTTGCCATGACCAAAATCTAAGAGTTAAAAATTCGAATTGCTTCTTCCTTTGGGTATTTTGTGTTTCCAAACTTCAAGAAATGGCTTCCTCATAAAAGGTGGGCCAAAAATTAAGTGGTGGTGTCTGCAGTTGAAGGCTGTTTTGCAGAGCTAGATGATTCTCACTATAGCACACTATCAAAGCGTTTGAACATTGCTATATCGATCTGAAAGGAGACCCTGTAGAGAACTAAAGATGTTTTCTCCCAAAATTTCCATTTTGTTAGGTAGGGTATTTCTGAGGGTGTCCTCATGAAACATTGTAGGTGGCTGCTCTTTTCCTTTAAAAAATGTTTCTTTGTCTTAACATTCTCTAAGTAAAAGATGAAATCTGTACGAATGATCGAGATGTAGTCATATGAAACTTGACTGTTTCGAAAGTCCCTTACCTCTATGTAATAAAAATTTTCAGGAACGGAAAAAACAAAAACAAAAACTGTCACTCAGTTTTAAATGGGTTTTATTGTTATTATGTACTTATTACAATTTTCTTTTATATTTTGGACTTATATTTACACTTCCCATAAATCACACCAGAGTATTTTTTTAATATAACACGTTTCGGAACTATAATCTGAACATAAGTTTCTGGAAATATTTTGGCATTAAAATGATGGGTACACATGAAAAATAAGAAAAGAAAGAATAACAGTGCATACCTACTAATTAATATTTTTTGAACAATTGTTAACTTTGTATTAAAATAGCATATCATTATGAATCACTACTTTTTAAATCAAATACTGATCTGCTCTTAGCCTCATCAGGTAAATCTGACATCAGATTCTTCATCCAGTTCAGATCCAGACTGCTGTTTGAAGACATCCTTGTAGAATGAAAGTTCATAAACGTCCATCCAACCTGATCCATAGCGGTTCAGTAAAAGGACTGTTGCACATTAACCTTTTTTTCCCCATGAAACTTTCATTTATATTTGCTGATTTTTACTTCCTTTCTGCAGATACTATTACCACATCTGATATCAGTGTTATAGCTTTGTTCCCATTGAGTAGTAATAGTGCTCTGATCTTTCTTTAAATAATGTACTTTTTGAAAGCTTAAACTGAAAGTGCCCGGAAGAGGGAGGTTTCATGGGATCTTTAAGAGATGTCTTCCAGTCAACAACTTGTACATCTGAACAAAGTTTGTAGAGTGTCCGTAAGTTTCTGACAATGGCATAGTAGTTACTGGGGTTCAAGGTAGAGCTCTTTGAAAGTAATTCCTTTTCAGTCGGACCAAATATGTGATCAACAGGGATATATGAATGGTTGACAACTGAAAAAAAAAAAAAGTTGGCATGTGTAATATTTTGTGGACAATTGTGCATATGTCAATTATAACTCGATTTTTGTTTTGCGCTCCATAACCATAGGCTAGTAGCTTTAGTGTATGTATATTTTTTAGATTTTTATTGCACAGTCTATGAAAAATTGATGCATTTTGACATGAACCTTGTTAGAATTCATTTTCTAACCATGTATAGCAAAACATAACATCCTGATCTGGGACCAAGAGAGCTTCACCTGTGGCAGGAGATCCAAATCTAATATTGTAATTATTATAAAATGCATTTTGTATAATTTGAAAATTGAAAGGTCTCTACGTAAATATTGCCTGTGAATGTTTTTCCTCTGACAGTAATGTTTCTCAGTAGGTTTTAATGATTTCAGTAAAATCTTTCACAGACCACCACCTATCACCATAAGTGTGAGATTCTGTCATCACCTCTTCTGTCCTTGGGAGTTACTCCAGTCTCCGGAAACTGTTTACACAGATTCTGAACACGATATTGCCCTACCCTAAGTGTTTAGTGAATACTTTTTTACAGACACTGTAGCCTCCCATTATGTAGCTTTAGAATGTTGTATTTAGTCTTTCTAATGACCTTCTCCACTTTACTGATTGTGTAATTAAGAATGAAATCATTCAGGGCCTGTCAGGTGTTGCATGAACTTCTGTATCTTGTATGGAAAGTTGCCCACATTCTTCCATGAGGGTGTTGTTGGAAATCCCTTGCTGGAATGTATGGTGATGTAAATGCAATGGACATTAGATACTACAAATTTTCTTGGCTATAAGAATGTTATTTGAAAAAGCAAGCAGAAGTATATTATAAATTAAAATAATAAATTTTACCTTATTTTCTTTTCAACATTTTTGCCCAATGTTTCTTCATCTGTTGCTTTTGCTCAATTCCACTACAGGAGCTTGTGCAATAAAATGGCTGGAAAATACTAAGACTTACTTATCCATGATTTATGTAGTGTACTTCTTAAAATGAGGCCTACAATGTGTTAAGTTTAGTTAAGTGACCAGCTGTTACTCAATGTGTATTTATGCCAAGATCCAACTTCTCACAAGAGAAGTTTGTGCAATGTTTAAAATGTATTTTAAAAACAATTTGACAAGTGCACTAAAGTAACGGGTTTTAGAAATAAATCTTTATCCAGATCATTAAATGTGAACTCATTATAATAGTTTTTAGATACTGTTTTGTTGTCCGTATTTATCGTCTACTGAAACTGTGGCCAACATGGAGATAACAGTGTCTGTAACTTCAGACATTTCTGCAGTTACTCTTATAACAGAAATAACAGCTTCTGGAACTTGTATTATGTTCTAAACTGTGCAGCTCAAAACATGCTCTTTTGACATATAAAACAGTTATTATTGGGGGGGGGGGGGGGTGGCAAATTAACAGGTATTGAAAATCAGTGACTCATTTGAAAAATATGTGTCTTTCTTTTCTACAGAGTGCAGATGCAGTGGAACTGGCATTAAATCTTCATGGAACATCACTCAAAGACAGGCCACTACGTGTATCAAGAGTTATTCGAAAGAAGAAATTTGGAGTTAATAGCCGCAGTAACAAAATGAACTGTCATTCTGCCAGAAAATCTGGACAAAATCCTCATTTCAAAGATATTGTCAGAATGAAAGCTGCAAAGAGGAAGGAGCATAGTAGTAAAGAAAGTAACATTCCAGACAGAAAATTTTCTGAACATACATCAGATAAAACAGTGAAACCAAAACAGAAAAGGTTGCCTTTCCAAGGGCAAAAGAGTCTTGATAGGAAGCAGAAGAAAGTAAGTTTTCCTGTTTTTGTGTGGTCGTAAAACGTACAGCTGCTATACTAATATTCAGATCTTCACATCAATTTTTTATGTTAGATTTATTGCTGATGTGGTGGTACTTAAAGAAGCAGGTAAATGTAATCTGTAATACTTATTGTCTTAAATTTTCTACTTGACCTTTTTCCTGTGTCTGATACCACAGTCAAATATGTATTATATATAATTACATAGGTTCCAGTTACATTCATACATGTTGTTTTTCTTAAAGTTATTATTCATATTAAACATCGTTGTCACAGGTGAATACCCTTTAGACAATTCAATTCTCTTTGTGCCCCATTGAATTTACTTAGTTGCCCCATCAGTAAACAAATTTACAGTACAGTGGGAATATGGGTAAAAACTACCATTAGTATTTCAGTATTAGGAAAAAGAATAGATTGCTACTCAACATATAGCAGCTGAGTCGCAGATAGGCACAACAAAAAGACTGTCAAACAGAAAGCTTTTGGCCAAAAAGTCCTTCATCAAAATTGGACACCACACACATGCACTCTCACCTGCAGCTACAGTTCACACACACGACTACAGTTTCTGGGTGCCGAGGCCAGAGACATTAGTTGTGTGTTTTTTGCATGTGTGCGGGATATGGTGAGTTGCAGTCTATCCATTCCATAATATTGTCGTTCTATCCTGGATGTTAGATTAATTAGTATTTCAAATTTGTTTAGGTTGTGGATCTCATTCTGCAGTACCCAAATAACTATGAAATGCAGCGAGTACCAGTACATAATGGACTAAAAAATTCTTAAATTGTTGAGATTAATTCTTCCACGTTGATAAAAGTGGGAACGTGGGATATTTAGTGAAATGTACGTAAAGACCAACTGAGGTGGCATAGTGGTTAAGAATTTATGTTTAGAAGGAATGGGCTGCAAATTCCCACTGTTGGAGGCTCAGCATGTATTTGCTAGGTACTGGCTTGGTGACTCCAGGGCTCCTGGTAAGCACCACCAGTCCTTTGTCATTGTAAGCTCTGGGTATGCTTCAACAAGCACCATTCAGTGCAAAGGGGGGCTCAGTATGAGTGGATCATTGTACTCGAGGCTGCTGTTGGGACCAAGATGGAACCCTCAAAATTTTCTCCCCCTCATTCCAGTGGAATGGGTGGATCACTTGTAACTATTAACACCAAATCTAACCAGAGGACTCCTAAAAGACACACCTTAATACATTCAGAAGGGCTTAAGAAGCTACATAGGTCCATTAAAATCTGTCAAGTGATTGCACAATGGGACGTGATTGGCCAAAACCTCTAGTTTCTAACAGGCAATGAGCGTGCAGAAAGCGAAAAGTCTTGGAGAATATACCACTGAAACTGAGCTGCACACCAACTTGACTATAGCAAAGGTGTTGACTTGTATGAATCTGGTGGATATTCCCAAAGAAGAACTGAAAGCTGAATGGACCCAAGAAGGCAGTGTTGATCTGCAAGATATCGTGAAAATGGTGAATGGCGTTCTTGTCAAATTGCCCTTTTTTTTTTTAATTACCTTTAATAGCATGAAACTTCCAGAGCACGTCAAGGCAGGTGTGGCCTTATGCCTCCCAACCCAATGTACTGATTTAAACGCCAGCACTTAGAGCACACTACTCTCAGGTACCACGGAGAAGCCACTTGTGGCAAATATGATAAGGAAGCCTACAAAGGAGTCATTTATCTCCTCTAAAGGTGTAAACTTCTCTGGGGCTCACTGTATTTGGATTAGGGATTGCAGTGTTTGTCTTCAAGGAAGGAAGATACAAGAGATGAAAACAAGAAAGCACGTCCCATATGGTGAGCCCAAAAAAATCTATAAGGTTACGCAACCGCGCCCCCCCCCCCCCTCTCTCTCTCTGCCACAGGCTACCTCCTCTGCTAAAGTTCTGAAACAGTGAGTTCAGAAGACCGATAGCACTCAAACGGAGGTTGCTAGTTCCAGCAGTAATACATGCGTTTGTCAAAGCACTTGGGCCACTGCAGTTATTTTGAAACCTAGACCAATTTCATCACTGACCGAAAAATCAGGAAAAGCCATAGTTGCCGATGTGGCAGAGCTCCCTGCCCCTCGAAAGGTTCAGTCTGGTCCACTATCCACCATGCCCACTACCACAACCACAGTTGTGGCTCTGGAGCCTGCCCATGCCAAAAAATTAAACACAGTGTCGACCACTATCAGTCGGGAAGTAAACTGTTGGATATCATCATCATCATCCTCCTCCTCCTCCTCCTCCTCCTCCTCCTCCTCCTCTCTGATGTCTCTCTTGATTCTTCCTCAGAGAAAATGGTCTTGGTTTTGGACTGGGACACTGCACAAGACTGAGCCTCCACCTATCAGGGGCTCCCTTCCCCCATGGAAACAAAGGTTGAAAGAGCTATCCCCATACTACAGTGGAACATTGCTAGTTTCAGGACATGTATGAACTAAAACTCCTGTGGTTGTGCTTTTGAGGAAATGCATTTTAAAATGTCTGACGCCCCTTTACTATTGGGCTACACTGTGAGGATGACATGACTGGGAAAAGCATGAAGGGAGGTGTCACTGTGTTAATCAGTAATGTAAACCACTCTTGTCCTGTCCCCCTGCCTACTGACCTGCAAGTGGTTGCAGTTGAAATTAATGTGTGTTGGACAATCACTGTTTGCTAGCAGCATTTACCTCAGCAAATGCGATACTCCTGAGGCTCTAACAGATCTTATAGAATGACCCCCAACCCCATTATTTCTTCTACTGGGGGACTTCAGAGCTCGACCCCTGGGGCTAGGTTCTGGAGAGCCACATGCTGTTTCATGAGCTGTGCTTCCTCAACAAAGTCTTTACCACTCATTTCAGTGCTGGTGCTGGTTAGTCCACAGCTGTTGAACTCTCTTCTCTCCCACCCTTTTGGACTTCGTTCAGTGGCAAGTCACTGATGACCTTCATTCCAGTGACCAGCTCTCTCTGAAAAGAGACAGCCAAGATGAATGATCATAAGAGCTGTCTGGACACTGTTCAGCCAGCTGACTGTGTTTAAACACCACAACAATGTCCAGAGTGGGTGAGCCACAGTGGACGAGTGATCCATTATGCTGCTGTTGTCTCCATCCAGAAGTCGTCCAGTCATTTTTGGAGGCAACCTGTCTCTAGGTGGATGGATGTGTACTGGTCAATAGTTCGGGTTGGGCATGTAGTTCTGTGATGGTTCAAGTGCTGCACAACAGCAGAAAACCTCACAGTCTTCGAAGTTGATAGGGGCAGGGCTTGACGTCTCATCCAGGAGAACAAGGAAAGATCATGGCAAGCGTCCCTGGAGTCTGTCAACCATTCCTCTTGTTCTACATAAACATAGGAATCCATCAGGATGCTTTCCCGTAAACACTGTTGCTTGCCAATAGCAGCAGTCCTGAAACAAGGTGTCTTCACACAATGCTTTGAGATATTTCCCAGGCGATGGCAGAGCATTATGCAATGACTACTGCCCATGCCACCCAGGATCCACCATTCTGCCACTACAATGTGACTGTAGAAAGGGGCCAGTTGGACTTAAGATCCAACAATTCAGAGTTGTACAACTGCATTTTCTCCACATGGGAGCTGGATGTTGCACTGAGTGAGGCTCATGACACTGCACCCGATGACCAAATCTGGTGCATCCTGCTTAGGCATTTTCTAGTAATCTCAAAGTAAATCCTTCTCGAATCTTTTCATTTGATGTGGCAGACAAGTCACTTTCCCAACTTGTGCAGTGAGGCAATTTTTATACCTCTCCTTGAACCAGATAAGGGCCAAATATGTTCACATTGTTACCAGAACATCACTTTAATGAGCTGCGTAGGAAAGACCCTGGAGCAAATGGTTAACCGGTGTTGGCGAAAAAAAAGAATGAGAAAATAATGCAACGTGACTTAATGTGCAATTAGATTTTCATAATTTTGTAGAGACTGCAAGAATTATCACTACCACTACTCACTGTAAGGTTACTACTTGCTGTAAAAAGGACACATTGCTTTGCAGATAGGCAGGACATGAAGACTGTTGCACATTGAGCTTTCAACAAATGTTGTCTTCAGAAAGGAAACACACATACACATAAGCAAGCATATCTTATGCACATGACCACTATCTCCAGCCTCTCTGTCCAGAATCAGAGCACGTGCAGTTTGGAAGGTGATGAAAAAACACAGGAAGGAAGAGGTGGGAATGGACACTGAGTAGAGTAATTCTAGTTGGAAATAGCGATAATGTATGCATGAGATGTGCTTTTCCTTTCTGAAGAAGGCTTTGGCTGAAAGCTCAATGTGTAACAGTCTTTTTATTCTTCCTGTCCACTACTCTATGTATCTTTGTGGTGCATACTCATCTATCTTTTCATAATATTGTTGATACATGAAACTGGACCTTCTATTGTTTGATTTATTTTTTATAGGCATATTCTCCCTCACCCTATAGATAAATTTTTGTGGACATGTGTGCTATCATTGTAATGTCAATAACTGTTAAGGCAGTAATTAAAAATCAGGACCGTCAAAAGAATTTCTATACTACACTGTCTGTATGTAAACTTATTGATTTGCTTATGTCTTCTGTGAATATGTCATCTTGGAGTTTCCACCATTCTTTGGGTTATTAAAAATCAGTTGTGTAAGAAGGTTAGTGTACACTGCTAAGGAAATGCTTTATCAGACCTACTTAATAAAGGTCAGAATCATACCACACATTGGTGCCTGATAGACCTAGTTAGAAGACATTGTGGAACAACTTATTTCTAAATTTTGCAAGGTATTTCTACTATGAAACATACTACTATGCTAGAACTGTATACTTAAAATTTTAAAAATATATGGTGAAAGAAAGGAGCCATGTGATATTCCAGTACAGCAGTTGAAGGCAGCTGCTTCAGTACCCCCCCCCCCCCCCCCCCCCACACACACACGTAAGGTTTACCATTGAGAATTTGAATTTGTTATCTGTTGCTGGCAATCACTTCTACTGTGCCAGAACTAGTGTAGAAATTTTGGAATTTCAGTCTTAAAGTTTTATAGTGTAGTGCTTTGTTATAAATAGTGCTATTTGTCATCAATAACTTTACTAGAACTTTTTCTTTTTACAGAAACAGAAAATAAATAAAACTGAACAGAAGAAAAAGATTATAGCCCTGAAGTTGAAACATAAGGCCAAATCTGCAAATGAGAAGACCAAGAAAATAAAACATTCTGTTTAATAGTGTAGTTTCATGTATGTAATGTATAATACTGAATAAAGTAATGCTACTGTCAGAAAAAGTTTCATGTCTGACCTTTGCAATTTACAATTGAAAATATAACATGAAAGCCTCTGCACCTTCATTGACTAAGCAAAATATCATAGAACCACTTTATTTAGATCATGAGTTTTGGCATTTCTGATCCTGTCTTTCCCGACAGGAGGCGGGCTCTTTGGCTTCCACGAGCCACCAGCCTGTGCAACGTTTCTCTTACATGCTGCATGTATATCCTCTTGCTATTGTTTTTCCCTCCCTTGGGCAACATGTCTGGGATGTTTTCGGAACTGTGTTCTGTCTTTTCAGAAGCAGGTATCAGAACAGTCTCTCCAGTGTTTTTCTTTTCTTTCCTTTTCTCTTCATTCAACATCTATCCTTCCTAGGCTTCGGCATTTGAGGGTCCGCTTTTCTTTCTTTCTCAATGTGCACTCCGAAGGCCAGCACGCGCGTCTAACGTGTAACAGGTGACAGGGTAACGCAGAATTCCCAGCCCCAGATTGACATGTATGGTTTGCGTGTACCCGCTGGTACAGTCCAGGGTGCTGGTGACCATGATGTCGAGTACTCCCTCAACCCAACACATCATGGTACAGGCCAGGTCCACGTAGGGAGTGATAGCCTGAGCTCTTGCCTTCCGAAATCACCTAAGGTGGGTGTGTGCCCTTCTGAATGGACCCCCCAGCTGGAAGGAGGGTGCTATTGGAGACTCTGGCAATCTGGGGGATTTACAGACAATGAGATAATCATCTTCAGTCAGTGACTACTAAACATAAACAGAATGAGGCTAACAATTCAGACATTCCCAGCTGCACCACAGTTCCTTGTGGTTTCACGTACTGAACGAGGTCACTCCTTTGCTACTGCAAGTCCGTGTATTATTCAGGAAGGTGTTGATGCAATTGCTGGCCCTGTGAAGTGTTGCTCTCGTTTATGTAATGATACTTTGCATTTGGAGACTACTTCTGATTATCAAGCACAAAAACTGTTTGCAGCTTTGCCCCTCCATGGCGTTATCTACACTAGGCTGCTCGATGGTCTGACATGCAGAAATCCAAACGTATGTCTCTGATCAGCGTGTCATTGCAGTCCATTGGCTGATGAATGTAGATGCCTCCTTAGTGCACACACACACACACACACACACACACACACACACACACACACACACACACACACACTTTTTCTCACTCTTGATTGAGTGCTGCTTCTGTAAAAGATCAAAGCAGGTTATGACGTTACTGCAGTCTGGCCATATATTTCAACCTGATGTGCTGCTACCAGTGCCATTGTTACAACCACAGTCGAATGGCCATGTGTGAACACCCGGCCAAATGTGTAACCTGTGGTAGGGATGCACACGAGGGTGATTGTCCGTCTCCTTCTCCCCCCTCTATCAATTGCAATGGAGACCATGCTGCTGCTTCTGAGATTGTCCTGTGTATCTTGATGAGGGTTCTGCCCAGGAGATCCGGGTAAAGGAAAAAGTGCTTTACCCTGTTGGTGGCTAGTCAGAAACCCTGCATTCTACTATTCAGTACTTATAGTACTGTTCTTGTTGTTTCTCGCTCCACAAAGGGCATGGTCACGTAGAGATGACCTCAAATTCAGCACTGCGGTGTCATGGTAGCATCCCAGTCTCCTCCTCCAGCTGTGAAACTTTTCATCTCAATGGATGAAGCCAAGTGCTACATGAATAACAGGCCAGAAAGGATATAATGAATACTCCTATGAAGACTTTCTGCGTCCCTCCAGCCAGCAAGAGTCACTGTCTTCCATCTGCCAGCTGCAAAGGCTCCAAGAAATCGAACAAAGGTCATCTCTTTCACCAACTTAGAGATCCTCTTCAATAATGGTGTCACCACATGATACCCATGCCCAGCTGACCTCCGTGATGTCTGTGCGCACTGGCAATTGTTTTTCTGACCTGAACTCTGCATACTAATAGAAGGTGAATGCTGACGGCTCTGCGGATTTCATGGCAGTATCCTCCAGCCTCAGTGCCCTGTAGCAGTTGGAAGGCAGGCACTCAGCCGGTGCCAAGGTGACACACTCCTTCATCCCCCCCCCCCCCCCTCCCCTCTTTGTAATGACTACCAATGGAAGGTTTGTGGCCTTCAATCCAACATAAAGGACTTAGGGCTGCTCTTAGAATTGCAATGTCTGCTTGTCCACTGCCTCCAGGAAACAAAATTATGTCCTCACAACCGCTTTGAGCTGCTGCATTTCTTACCGGTCTGCATTCACCTCACTCAGGATGGCATTCCATCTGGTGGGGGGGGGGGGGGGGGGTATTGTGCTTCTCATCAGGAATGACATTCATAGTCAACCCATCTCCCTGAGTACTCAGCCTCTAGCTGTTATATTTCACGTTTCTTTCCACACCTGGCTTTTTCTCTTTGTGCTATTTACATCCATCATCCAGTGTCACCAGAGCAAACTTCCTCCCGCTTATTGGGCAACTCCCTCACCTCCTTTTGCTGCGCACCATCCCCTTCGGAGTTCTCCTAGAACGTGTCAGAGAGGTGCCCTCTTGGCTCACCTTCTCTGTACACAGGAACAACCATATTACTTTCAGACTCCATGCACACCTGTTATCATTCGAATGTTTTGTTCTGTAGTGCCCAGCTTGCCCATCATCTCAAGTGGTCCATTCTCTCTGACATGTACTCTAGCAACTATTTCCCATGTGCTATCCATCTACTGATTCCTACCCTACCTGCATGCACACCCAAACGGAAGCTTTCTAAGGCCAGCTGGAGGCTTTACTCCTTCCCTGCGACCTTCAATGAACCCCATTTCCCAAGTTGTGGTGACAAGATAGATAACTTTACAAACGTTACCCTTACTACTGCAGAATGTTCCATTCCTCGCTGTTCTTCTGTGCTGCACTGTGCTCTTGGTGGGCTGAGGCGTGCTGCAATGCAATTTTGTGTGCAGACACATGCTCTCCGAGTTTTTGACAGTCATCTTACAAATGACAAACTGCATTAGTTACAAACAGTTGGGTGCTCAGTGTTGTCACATTCTTCGTGATATCAAAAAAAGCTAGTTCTTTTAACAGTTACACCCCTCTTTCATTATGTGGGGCAATCTCCGATCAAGATCTATTCCCCAATTTCTGGCCTGAGAGTGACAGGTGATGTCATGGTGGACCCTATAGCCATCTCCAAAATCTTAGGCCGCTATTTTGATGAGATTTCGAGCTCCTCCCAGTATCACCCACCCTCGCTCCCTTCCTTCATCGGAAATGAGTGGAGGATACCCTTCTCTGCTTAGAATAGCGAGTGCTACAGTGTTGTCTTTACTCTGAGGGAGCTAGCTTGTGCTCTTGCTTCATCCCGATCCTCTGCCCCAGGGCCGGATGATGTTAACGTACAGATGTTACAGAACCTTTGTCCTGCAGGCAAGCATTTCTTCTTTCATACGTACAATCACATCTGGGTGGAAGGCATTCCCAGGTGCTGGTGTGAAGCCACTGTCATATCCATACCAAGGCCTGGTAAGGACAAACGCCTTCCTTTTAGTTATTACGCCATTTCTCTCACCAGCTGTGTTTGCAAGGTGATGAAACATATTATTATGCCCGGCTGGTATGGTGTCTAGTCTCGCAGTTTACTAACAACTGCATAGTGTGGATTCAGAGTGCACTGTTTTGCAATTGGCCATCTTGTCACTTCATCAACTCATGAATGGTTTTCTGTGAAAATACCAGGCTGTGGCCACTTTTTTCAATTTGGAGAAAGCCTACAATACCTGCTGGAGGACTGATATCCTCTACACTTGGAGCTTCCATGGTGGCATGCCTTATTTTCTTCAGGAATTTGTAAAGACAGTTTTCAAGGTACATGTGGGTTCTGCTTGCCAGACACCTTCATCTAGGAAAACGGTGTGCCTCAGGGTTCTGTCCTAAGTGTCGTCCTCTTTGTTATTACCATTAATCCTCTTATGGCCTGTCTCCTGCTGGGCATCTCCAGTTCCTTTTTCGTTGACGATGTTGCCATCTATAGCACTTCTCCATGGACTTGTCTCCTTGAGTGGCGTCCTCAGTGATGTCTCTATCGTCTTCTAGTCATGGAGCATAGACAATGGCTTTCACTTTTTCACTGACAAACAGTTTGAATTTATGGCATCACAGTTTGTTTCTTCCATCGTCTTTTCATCTTGGACCTATTGCTCTTTCATTTGTTGGAAATATGATAGGAATCTTCCTAGGTCCTCCATGAATTTTACCTGATCGACCGTATTCAGTTCATCAGTGCCCTGTGTGTCCTCAGCAATACTTCCTGGGGAGTGAATCGGACAACTCTCCTTTGTTTGTACCGGTCCTTTGTCTGTTAAACTCGACTACGGGTGTTTCACTTATGCAGATACATTGTCCATCTTACATGTGGCCTCAATACGATCCACCATTGTGGCATCCGTTTGGCCACTCGTGCCTGTTACAATAGCCTGGTTGAGAAGTCTTTGCAGAAGCTGCTGAACTACCGCTGTCATACTGCTGTGACTTCCTCCTCAGCAGGCACGCATGCAATTTATGCTGTGCATGGCCACCTTCCTATGCTTCCTCCTTCCAATGAATCTTTTGATCATCAGTATGGGGCGCGTCCTTTTCCTCTGTTACCTCATGGAGTTCGCTTTTGGTTCTTACTTCAGCAGCTTAACTTTAAGCTACCTATCCCTTTCCCAATGGGTGTGAACCTTCACCATCCTGGCTTCACACAGTGGCCCATGTTCATCTTGAACTTCATTGGCTTCCTACGGAAACTGCTCCATATTTGATCTATCACTGTAAGTTTCTTGACCTTTGCACGGAATGTAGTGATAGTACCTTTGTGTACACTAATGGCTCTTGCACTGACCACACTGTTGGGCATGCCTTCGTCATTGGCACCGACGATTTTCAGTAACGCTGCTGAGTACAGCAGAGCTCTTAGCCATGCATTACATGGCTCAGGCCATGCATTACATCAGCAACACAAGTTTTTAAATTGTGTTATTTGCTCTGATTATCTGAGTGCCCTTCAGAAGGTCTGTGTGCTGTACGCAGTCCATCCCATGGTGCAGTGGGTCCAGGAAAGCTTTTACTTGCTCACTCTTGATGGAGCCACTGTTGATGTTTATGTGGATCCCTGGTCATGTCAGTCTGACAGGAAATAAGACTACAGTCCTCGTGCCTCAGCCTGTCCCCCTCTGAGGATGTGTGTTGCCATTTGTCTACAGGTGGTGTCATTTTCACATTGCCACTGGTCATCTCTTCATGGGAACAAGCTCTGGCGAATTAAACCTTTCCCATTGGCTTAGGTGACTACCTACCGTCCCTCTTGCAGTGAGATCACTTTAGTTAGGTTGTGTATTGGGCACTGCCTATTTAGCCATTGCCATGTAAGTGGTGCTATCCCACCACTTTGTGCTCATTGTCCTGCTGAATCTTTGACAGTTCACTCTTTCCTTACAGAACACTTTTTTTTTTTTAAAAAAAAAAAACTTGTTCTTATTTGTGTTTGCTGCCTTTAAGCGAATGTCATGCAGGCCGCCAATCATGTTTTACTTTTTATAAATCATAGTGATATGGCGAAGCACATTTAATCTTTAGTTGAAGACCTGTTTGTTAAGGTTTATTTTATTGATCTTTCTCAAAGTACCTGTTTTTAGCTGTCTTTCTTCCATCAATTGGGCTTAATGTGTAGTTGCTTTTAACTCTAGTTTTACAGTTCTGACATGACCCTAGTTGCTTTTGCACACTAAAACAAAACAAAAGATCCTGTCTTTTACTTGTCAGTATTTTCCACATATTTTCGTCCTCATGAATTCTGCTGAAAATCTTATTTCTTACTTTATCAGACCACCTAATTCTCAAAATCCTTCTATAGCATCACACCCCAAGTCCTTAGATTCTCTTCTTTTCCAGGTGTTTCACAGCCTATGATTCACTTCCATACAATGCTGTGCTCCAAATATTCAGTCTGAAAAATATCTTCATCAAATAGTGATGGGTTTGATAGTAGTAGACTTGTTTTGGGCTGGAATGCCCTTTATGCCTGTGGTGGTCTGCATCTGTCCATCATATGTTACTTTGCTTCTAAAATAGCAGAGTTCACTTTGTATGCTCTGTGGTTCCCTATTTTGATATTAAGTTTCACTAACTTCATTTCTGCTACTTCTCATTACCTTAGTCTTTCTTCAATTTGCTCTCAGTCCATAATCTATGCTCAGTAGACAGTTCATTCCATTCAGTACTGACAAGAATTCTTCCTTGCTTGCACTGGATGGTAGACACACATGTTACTGCACAATATAGTGAATGTGTATGGTAAAGGTAGAAAAATGGGTGTCGAATTTCAAATACACAGGTATACAGATACGTCAGACAATGCCTATCTGGTGCTTTGTCTTTCCAAAAGCAAAACTGGTCATCGCTTAAGATGAGACCTGATTGTTTTACATATTTTATACTGTGTAAATTATCTCCAGGAACACTGAAATGGGAATGTAACAGCTCTTATAGATATCAAACGATACATGTTACTGAGTAGCAACTGTAGACACTGTGATGTTACTAGAGTGAATTGTACCATTTTTTATATTTCTTCAGATAGTTTACACTGAAGCAAGAACCCATTCAAAGTACATAGTGACGAATCCACCGGGGCAGAGAAAAGGCAGAGTGCAAGATTTCGATAAGATTATTCTGTTACAAGGGGGTATTTTTGCTTACATCTATTGGAATTAATACAGTTGTGAGTATTGGAAAAGATTGAATAATACCCTAGGTAATTTTTTTGGCACTTGCCATGATTTTTCCCTGTGTTCATTGCTAAGGGTTTGTGAATTAGAAGTGACCATGTTTTGTATCTGGTAAAAATGGGGAACACCTTCGACTGTCAAGTAAAATTTGATACAGCTTTACTGCAGTGGAGTTTGCGCCGCCACCTCGCGGAGTTTGCGCCGCCACCTCGCGGGGTTTGCGCCGCCACCTCGCGGGGTTTGCGCCGCCACCTCGCGGAGTTTGCGCCGCCACCCTCGCGGGGTTTGCGCCGCCACCTCGCGGGGTTTGCGCCGCCACCTCGCGGGGTTTAAGTTCTTGTGCATACATAAACTTTATATTTCTTAGTGCTTATAGTCAAACTGCAGTAAATTTCTGATCTTTGTGTGAAAGTCAGATAGTGCTAGTACTCAGTTTATCAATGTATGTATGGTAAAGATAAGACATGTTTGTAAGGAATGGAATTCAAAATGGTAGTTGCCTATTCATGTTTAGCTTTTCTCCAGTAGCTAGAAAAGAATGGGATGCTGCAGTGATATGGCATTAAGGGGGTCGTCGTTAAAACCCCATGTGACCATTTAGATTAAGGTTACCTGAACCACTTCAGGCAAGCACTGGTACAGTTCCTTTTAAGAACACACTGCAGGTTTCATTGTCGAATCAGAGTTTGTGTTCTGTGTTTAATGAACTTGTTGCCAACTGGACATTAAACCCTGATCTCCCTTCCTTTCTTTTCCTAAATAGCTTAAGGTAAATACCAGACGATTTATTAGGGAACGATACAACTGGTTTACTTCCCATTGTCATCCAGTCACCTTTTACTTGATATTTAAAGATTTTAAATACTAATCTTCCTTTTATTTTAAGTGATCGGTAACTCTGCTGTAATATTTAAAAATTTAATCATCCACTCATAACCGTTTTCTACAGCTGTAAGTAAAACTGCTGCTGAAAAATAGTATTATATGAAAACAGTATGGATCACTCCAGCGTACTAGGTTACAATATCCATTGGTATTAATAACCTTAGTTACCCGACTGTTGCTGATACCGCTGACAATGTGTCCTATATAATAAACACTGGAAATTTTCTCACAGCCATGTAACTCTATGTGATAACTACATTCATTATGCTGTTGTAAGGCCATTACAAGTTCTGGAAGTCAGGGAATTTCAAACATATCGGGGAAATTTGTAAAAACACTGGAAAAATCTCGTTTTTGTCTCAGAAGATGAAATGATTTGTTTACTGAGATGTCACACATTGTCATCGGCTGGGTGCAGCTGAGTACGTGAGCTGCTTCCCTACTTCCTCATTCTTACTGCTTCTTCCCATTGTACCACAGCTTGCAGTCAGTGCTGCCACCACTTCTTATTTCTAGCCTTGCAGCTGCCAGCGAGAGGCAGGGAGGTATGAGGAGTGGTTCGTTTGGATCTGATTCTCAGAGACTGTTGATGCAGTGGCCGGAGACAGCGGTCATGTGTGCAAGAGTTGTATCTGAATGATTGTGTGAATGTGTGTGCGCTCTCATTTTCTGACAAAGGCTATGGCCAAAAATTTAGTTGCGAGAGTGAGATTGTCTTTTCTGTGTGCCTGTCTGGAGCTCAGTAATCATCTTTATGGTGAATTGCTACCTACCCTCATTACTATTAACTTTCAGAGTATTCACACAAGTTATCTATTGCTCGGATTGATCACTGCAGTCTCATTTCATTGCCATCGTGTCTGTGAGATGTAAATATCTGGCAACGCCAATGGGCTTCCATGATGGGGCCATTTCTGTGGGTATCTCTAACGGATTGGGCCTGCCAATCTGAAGCCCATAATTTCCCACTAATTTGCAGACCCTGCCTGTCGGATCTAGTCTCGTAGATCAGCATGCAGGTCAGGTCCGTTTGTGTGTGGCATAATTTGGCAGATTTTCATGGTTTATCCATGGACTCAGCACTGCAGTTCTCCTTGCTAGACCAGAAGCCACTGGAAATGGATTTCAGGAATTGTGACTGCCTCACAGCAAGAACATAGTACAGTTCGGTGTTTTACGGCCATTTTATTTATTCTAGTACATTTTGGCACTTTGGAAGTAGTCTACATATTAGAACATATGGATGATAAGAGGAAGAAAATTGTGGCAGTTTGTACACTGTTTTCACGATTTTATGAAAGGAAAACCACATAGTGTCTTCAAAATAATAAACATAACACAGTGGGCAATATCCGACAATAACAAACATAGTAAAACCAACATTTTATTGGCTGTCAATTATAATGTTGGTTTACAAAAATTTTCCCTGACTTATACACTTCTTTCTGAGGTTACTTCTGAATTTATTTTAAATCTTGTCTTGCGACTCCAATATGTATTTTTGTCGCCACATGTGTTTATTTTTAGTGAAATGAAATAACATTAGTGGTATATATACACACACAATTTGGCTCACTTTCTCCATTTAAAATCAGTTCATTGCAAAAGATGTTGAGTTAGTACTTAAGATTTTTACTCACATGTTTGGAAATACGAAGTCTACTTACATCTTCACTTAACCTTGAGATCACAAAATTTGTCCCTCTAGGGGCCAACAGCTCTTCTGTGAGTACGTGTGTGGACGAACAGGTCCTTGAGCTGTTGCAGCTTTTGTTCTTTTCTGGGCTCCTTTCCCTTTCTCCTTTTTCCTTTCCCTTTCTCCTTTTTCCTTTCCCTTTCTCCTTTTTCCTTTCCCTTTCTCCTTTTTCCTTTCCCTTTCTCCTTTTTCCTTTCCCTTTCTCCTTTTTCCTTTCCCTTTCTACTTTTTCCTTTCCCTTTGGACCTTCCTTTTCTTTCTTGGTGGTGGTCTTTATGTCAGCATGGTTATTCTCATGAGTTTGCTCTGTCTTGTGATTTTGGTTGGTTGTATTTCCTCCTCCTTTTTCGCTTTTCTTTTGTGGTCCCCGTCAGGGGTTTGACCTCCATCTCCAAATTGGAAATCTGTAGTGTGAGCCAGTTGCGGAAGAACTACCTCCCTAGCATCTTCGGTATGGGTTCCTCTCCCCTTCCTCCTCAGCTTCTTTGTCTCAGCTGGACTCTGACCCCACAATAATCCAGTGGAATTGCAGTGGACAGTATCGCCACCTGCCAGAAATAAAATGCTTTGTTTCATCTTACTCTTCATTCTCTCTTGCTGTTCAAGAAACTCACTTTCATGATGTTTAGTGTTATTGGGTGTTCTGTTGAAACTATGCCGGACCTGGGATAGCATCTGGAGGTGTCTGCACTTTGGTTCACACAGATTTCATTAGTGACTGGATTCCCCTTCGTGGGTTTTGCATTTTTGTCGTGAATTCATAGTACACCCTGATCCAGAACTTTATGTAGGCGACCAGCTCCTAGATGTTGCAGCACATTTGTTTCTTGGGCCTTTTTTTTTAATACGAAAAGCTGATGTGGCTGCCCCATGTTCGCTTCTTGAGGACTACATGCATGCAGAAGCGTAGTGCCCTCTGCCTCCTGGCCCTCGCATCTTGGGGTGCAGACGGTGCTACTCTTCTCCATATTTACCATGTTCTGGTCTTGTTTAGACTAGATTATGGCTCTGGGGCTCCTTCCACTCTGAAAATAATTGGCCCTGTTCACAATTGTGGGATGTGTGTGGCCACTGGTATCTTTCTCACTAGTTCCGTTTCCCCCTGTGGGTCCGGGGGTAAGAATAGGCCCGTGGTATTCCTGCCTGTCGTAAGAGGTGACTAAAAGGAGTCTCAACTGTTTTGGCCTTTAATGTGATGGTTCCCATTGGGGTTTGACCTCCATTTTTCCAAATTCAACAGAAATACGAGCCTTTTGGGGAAGAACACCTTACGTGGTGCACCATCAGTCCTCTGTGCCCTAAGACCTTGTCACTCTTTATCGTCTTGGCGTCGTCACTGCACCCTCCATCTCTCATTTTGGGCATACACCCCTGATGGTTTGTGTATGTTACATCACTAGTATGTCCCTATCTACACCCACGATACCTATGGACTTCCCATGGCACCCGAAATCCAGCACGGTAGCCAGCCTGTTGTGGTAGGGTCATCATGTACCCTCTATGTTGTAGCCCCCTGACAACACAGGGATCGTACTGCCGATGCCTGAGCTGACACCTCCCCATGTAATCCAAGGAGTAGATGCTTGTCTCTCGGGGGCATTAGGACTCCCGGCAACGGCCATCCTGCCAGGTGGCCTTTGCTGTGGCTGGGTGGCGCCCATGGGGAGAGCCCCTGGTTGGAGTGGGTGGCATCGGGGTGGATACTCCGCAATGAAGCGGATGAAGTCTCAATTTTTAACGCTGTGGCATATAACCCCAAATTGTTGCCTTCCCTCGCCACATCCTGGGAGGGTCGTCGGGCTGCGGACAGACAGAAGCTGTATTCGCCACGATACCTTGTGTGCAGCAGAGCTGATGGTGATTCGTTTTTGGGGACTAAGCCTCTGTTCTTTGTGACCCATCTTGAAGATAAGTTTGGGAAAGTGGCGTCTATTTCCAAAATGCGGAGTGGGGCCATTTTGATACAAGCATCTTCAGCTGCACAGTCAAGGGCATTACTCACCTGTGAGAAGCTTGGTGACATCCCCGTCAACGTCACTCCCCATAAGTCACTAAATTTTGTCCAGGGGATTATCTTTCATAAAGTTCTTCTGCTACAGTCTGATGACGAGCTACGGGAGAACCTGGCACGACGAGGGGTACACTTCGTTCGTCGTGTCTTTAGGGGACCCAAAGACAATAGGATCGCTACCGGTGCTTTCATCCTGGCCTTTGAGGGCGACTGCCTGCCCGAGAAGGTCAAGGTCATGATCTACCAGTGATATGTCAAGCCCTTTGTCCCGCCCCCTATGCGATGCTTCCAGTGTTGGAAATTCGGACACATGTCTTCCAGATGCACTGCCAGCCCCACGTGTCTAGATTGTGGACAACCTTCGCATCCCAATTCTCCGTGTGCTCCGCCTCCTACCCGCATTAACTGTGGGGAGCATCATTCTCCCTGCTCGCCAAACTGTGCAGTCTACCAATGAGAGCGGAAGATACAAGAAATTAAGACCCTGGACCGTTTAACTTATGAAGAGGCCAGGAAGAAATTAGAACGGCTCAACCCCACACCTATGTTGAGGAGTTATGCTGCTGTAACACTGCTGCCACCAGTTCCTGCAAAGACTCCTTCCACGTTACACCTGCCCCACCACAGGTGGGGACCACGCTCTCTTCCACTGCTCCCAAAACACCCGGGAGGAATGCAAACGGCTTTCTTTTGCTTCTCGCCACCCTGAGGCGCATAACACCCCGTTTAGTTTGTGGGAACTCCAAAGCGCCCTGGCGCAGTGCCCCGATACAGCCTCTGGGCCAGACGGCATCCACAATCAGATGCTCAAACATCTGTCCCTGGACTGTCAGCGATGTGTTCTTGCCATCTTCAACCGCATATGGGGCAATGGTGTCTTTCCGACACAGTGGCGAGAAAGTACCATCATTCCGGTGCTGAAGCCTGGTAAGGACCCGCTTAATGTGGATAGCTATTGGCCCATCAGCTTGACAAATACTCTGTGCAAGCTCCTGGAACGTCTGGTGAGTCGACGGCTGTGTTGGCTGCTCGAGTCTTGGGGTCTTCTGGCTCCGTGCCAGAGCGGCTTCCTTCAGGGCCGTTCCACCGCCAATACTTTGGTCTTCCTTGAGTCTGCAATCCGCACTGCATTTTCCAGGCGCCAACACCTCATCTCCGTCTTTTTCGACCTCTCCAGAGCATGTGACACGACATGCAGGCACCATATTTTCGCCACGTTCCACAGGGCTCTGTATTGAGTGTGCCCCTCTTCCTTGTGGCCATTAATGGTGGCCTTGCAGCAGCAGTAGGGTCGTCTGTCTCACCCACATTATATGCTGACGATTACTGCATCTTTTTCAGCTCCTCCACCATTGGTGTTGCAGAATGTAGGTTGCAGGGAGCCATACGCAAGGTGCAGGCATGGGCCCTAGCCCATGGGTTTCAATTTTCTGCTACGAAGACTTGTGTCATGCACTTTTGTCGGCGTCGAACTGCCCATCCCCACCTTGAGCTCTATCTTCAGGATGCCATGCTCAGGGTTGTTGACACTTACCGTTTTCTGGGATTGCTGTCTGATGCCCAGCTTACGTGGCTTCCACATATTCGTCAGCTCAAGCGTCAGTGCTGGCAGCATCTGAATGCCCTCCGCTGCCTCAGCAACACAACTTGGGGTGCAGATCGTAATACGCTGCTGCAGCTCTACAAAGCCCTCATGCTGTCCCGACTCTACTATGGGAGTGGGGTGTATGGCTCAGTGTTGCCTTCAGCATTGCAACTGCTGGACCCTGTTCACCATTGTGGGGTTCGATAGGCAACAGGAGCATTCCGCACCAGTCCTGTTCATAGCCTCCTTGCTGAGGCTGGGGTTCCTCCGCTTCGTATTCGGCGTCTACAACTGTTAGCGAACTATGCTGCCCATGTCCGTTTGTTTGTCCCGTCACCCTAACTACCGTCTCCTTTTCGCTAATATGGCAGTCCATATCCCACACCAGTGGCCACGATCAGGCCATACAATTGGGATCCGTGTTTGGTCGCTCCTCTGTGAACTCGAGTGTTTGCCTCTTCCGTCTGCTTACCAGGTCCGCCAACATACACCACCTTGTTGTATTCGTCGGCCGCAGCTTCGGCTGGAACTTTCCCGATGGCCAAAGGATTCGGTTCCTCCTGCAGTCTTGCGCCGCCATTTCCTTGCTCTCCTCGGTGCATACCATGACTCTGAGGTTATCTATACCGATGGCTCGATGGTCGATGGCCATGTGGGGTACGCTTACACTCATGCGGACTATGTCGACGAGCGCTCCTTGCCGGAAGGCTGCAGTGTTTACACCGCAGAACTGACAACCATTTTTCGTGCCCTTGAGCCTATTAGTACCAGTACTGGAGAGTCATTCGTCATTTGCAGTGACTCGCTCAGTAGTCTGCAGGCTCTTGGCCAGTGCTACCCACGCCATCCCATTGTTGGTGCCATCCAGGGGTCCATTCACACTCTTGAACAGCATGGTCGTTCGGTGGTGTTCATATGGACCCCGGGCCACAATGGAATCGCGGGAAACGAACTTGCCGACGAGATAGCCGAAGAGGCAACCTGCAAACAGACGTTGGAGATCGGCCAACCGGCAATTGATCTCTGAAAGATTTTGCACCGTCGAGTCTTTGGGATGTGGGGAGACGAATGGCGCACCTAATAAGCTGCGGCAGGTAAAGGAGACCACGACTGTGTGGGGTTCCTCCATGCGGGCCTCTCGCAGGAATTCTGTTGTTCTGTGTAGGCTCCGCATTGGTCACTCTTGGCTGACGCATGGTCATCCGCTGCGTCGAGAGGACCCCCCCTAATTGTCGCTGTGGTGCAACCATGACAGTGGTGCATCTGTTGTTAGAATGTCCTCTTAACTGCTCTCAGGTATGCTTTTAATCTCCAGGGTGATTTATCATGTCTTTTAGTTGACAATGTCTCTATGGCAGATCGGGATTTACGTTTTATTCACGCAAGCGGCTTTTATAGCTCCATTTAATTTTATTACGTCACCCTCTTTTGAGCTGTATTTTTAATTAGTTTTGTGTTGTAATTCAACTCATTCCTAATCTTTTAGGTGGAGGTTTTAACGTGTTGCAGAGTGGCTGGCTCATCCTATTATATTCGTGATCAGCCAGCTATGATCCTCTGCTGTACAGTTTTAATTCTTTGTGCCTTTCTTCTCTATGTTGTTTTTGTTGCTGTGCTCTGTTTTCTGTTTCTTTATTATTGACCGTGGGGATTTTCTTCCCTTGGAATTTTTATCTTGTGCTTCGAATGACAAATGGATGGTTTCACTGTGCTCTGTGTGTTTATGAAACAAGGGACTGATGACCTATGCAGTTTGGTCCGTTTAATCCTCAACCAACCAACCAACCAACTAGTTCCGTTGACAGTCCCTGCGCAGAAGCAGGGATTCCCTGTCTACAATACAGTGAAGTCAACTTCTGGTTTCTTATGCAATCACCATTCACAGATTCCCTGTCCATCCTGTGCCCTCTTCTCTTTGCAAGCGAGGGACATCTCCTTCCTGATCACCACCCATGAGAGGATTGCCGGTTGGAATGTGTCTCACTTCCCTCTCTCAGGATCTCCATCTCTGTTCTCAGGATCTCCATCTCTGTTCACTGAAACGTGCCCGGTGTATTTCCTCTCACACCCTCCTTGGATGGTACCTAGATCACAGATTAGGACCGACCTATTCCAGGGTCCTGAGATCTTTGTCGCCCACATGGTCTTCCTGCGTAAGTTCCATCCTTGCAAAGTTTCAGGGTGCTACCATCTCCTACACTGGTGGTTCTGATATGATAGATAAAGCAGAATATACCTTCACGTCTCCACTGACTTAGAACACCATTTATTCCCGGAATCATATAATATGTTCACAGCAGAGCTGCTAGCTGTTACCAGGGCCCTCCATTTTGTTACTCAGGCCTCCCTCCACAGTGTTTTAATATGTACCGACTCATTGAGCAACTTGCTACTCTCGTCATCCTTTGGTCTCTGCTATCCATGACCTCTCCTCCCTAGTCCATGCCACTTGCTCAGCTTTCTCTTGGTCCAAAGTCATGTGGATATCAAGGAATGAACTGGCTTACCATTTGGTTAAATAAGCTAGTACCCACCCTCCATTCCCTTTCATGGCTCTACCTGTGGATATGTAGATCTACGTCATATCTCTCTTTTCCCAAAAGTGGAATGACATCTGGTGTGCTGCTGGTTGAGTAATAAACTCCAGTCAGGGAGACTACTGCACTTTGGTGCTCTTCCTTCTGTTCCTCTCAGGTATAGTCCACTGCTTTATACCATCTACACATTGGTCATACCAGGCTCATGCATTATTTCCTCCTGTGTAATGAACCACCCCCACAATATGGTTGTCAAGCCAGACTCATAGTATCCCACATATTGATATTGGTTGAATGTTCCCTTCTTTTAGCCCTTCGTTCTAATTCTTAATTTTAATGTTAGCAGTCAATTCACGGATGGTTGAAGTGGTCCTCAGTTTCCTCTGTGAAAATGGTTATTTCCAGATATATTTGTAAGGTTTTGTTCTACTCTTGGAGCAGAGGCAGTGTGATTGTGTTTGGGACCTCTCTTCACGTTTTTCGGGTCCACTCCCCCATGGAAAGACCACTCATTTTTTTTTTTTTTTTTTCGTTTTTAGATTTGGTCTTTCATGCATTTTACTGTCTGTGTTTTGTTTTATATTTGATCCCCTGGCTGGATCCATCTATGTTTAGTGGACCCTCTTTCCTCTGAGTAACTTTGGATTTGTGGGACTGATGATCTTGCCATTTAGTCCCATAAACCCTCTCAGTTAATTAATTAATCAATCAATCAATCAGTCTCAAAATTTGTCAAGGAAAATGCTAAAACGTGTGGAAATGAGGAAATTTCACTTGGGCAAACTTGTGACAACCTTGATACAATACCATCATCACCCAACATACAGACTGACTGTAAGCAAGCTCGTCACCATTGGCATAGCCATTTATTTTGCTAAATGTAAAGTCATCTTGCAAAGTATCGTTACACTTATCATTTCCAGTATTTGATACCCTGTACATTATCTGAGCATTCTCTCGCAGTTTTTCCGTAATTGCAGGACCTATCTTCCCCACCACCTCAGTTACTAGTGGAGTTGTGCTCTGATTCACACCATACACAAATAAGTTAAGAGCAAGAGGTGTCTCTTGCACTGAGTGTACATTCTGATTATTTGACCTTTTTGTACAGTCAACTGTTCCAGCTGCAGTAATTTCCTTGTGCTTTAATATGCTCTCCTCCATAAAATATACCCCAAAATGATTACTGTAGTTCCAATATCTGACACTTTTATAAGCTAACAGTTTTGTTTCCTTTGATGTGGAAGGTTTTTTCAGTCCATAGCTATACACATCTTTACTATGAATTCTGAGCACAACTAGGTAAATAACTGACTTAAAACATACTTACCTAATAGCTGCCTTGTTCATATTGTCTTGGCATTGATTTATAACAGTCTGTCAAATGCAACGAAGCAAATCATCTACAGAAAAGTTTTCTAGAAATCTGCATCGTTTTCCCCCAGTGCTGATTCAGTGGAGAGCTTGGTCATAGAAGTCTACATTTTGACTTTTTAGGAATGGTTCCATCTTGAGATTCATCTAATTGTTCTGGGAGTTCATACCACACAATGATCTTTTTTCTTCTTCTTCATTTTAGGGTAGAGGAAGTAGTCAATGGGTGCCATGCTAAGAGAATACTGGAGGTGAGGCAAAATTGTATAACTCCAAAGTAGTAATGTGTGTGACTGTCACGCAGTTTTTCTGCAACACTTCGTCTGGACAGGTTCCGTAACATTAGATTTTTGTAATATGCCCTTGTGATGGTTTGCTCCTTCATGAGCATAATGTGTTATAGTTGTACACAGCAGTCCCAAAAAAGACAACTTCACCTTGCCCAATGATGGATGGGTCTTTGCCTTTTTCAGCAGTGGTGAACCCACATATTCACATTCCTGCAATGCTTCTGTGTCTCCCGATCATACAGATGCAGCTAGCATTTGTCAGCCGTGATCAAGTGGCTGAAGATGCCATCCAGATCGCCCTTACATAGCTGCAATATTTCCGCTGTGTATTAGTTGGGAATAACTATAATTTGGATTGTCCAGATGTGCAGCAATTATGCTAATGCATGTCTAGCCGCACTAGGACTTGTATGTCAGGAACTCATACAGGTATAGATGCGTGCATGTTAAGAACGTTGTGGCAGTTCTGAAATGTTAATTCCTTTAGTGTTTGGTGTTACAGAAGGTACAGCCAAACATTCAGGAAACATTCCTCACACACAAATAAAGAAAAGATGATATGTGGACATGTGTCCAGAAACACTTAATTTCCATGTTAGAGCCCATTTTAGTTTCGTCAGTACTTCCTCAATTCACCGCCAGTTGGCCCAATTGAAGGAAGGTAATGTTGACTTCGGTGCTTGGGTTGACGTGCGACTCATTGCTCTACAGTACTAGCATCAAACACATCAGTACGTAGCATCAACAGGTTAGTGTTCTTCACGAACGTGGTTTTGCAGTCAGTTCTATGTTTACAAATGCGGAGTTGGCAGATGCACATTTGATGTATTGATTAGCACGGGGCAATAGCCATGATGCGGTACATTTGTATCCAGACAGATTTCCAGAACGGAGGTGTCCCAACAGGGAGACGTTCGAAGCAATTGATCGGCGTCTTAGGGAGCACGGAACATTCGAGCCTATGACTCGCGAGTGGGGAAGACCAAGAACGACGGGACACGTGCAATGGACGAGGCAATTCTTCGTGCAGTTGACGATAACCCTAATGTCAGAGTCAGAGAAGGTAACGTTGACCACGTCACTGCATGGAGAGTGCTACGGGAAAACCAGTTGTTTCCGTACAATGTACAGCGTGTGCAGGCACTATCAGCAGCTGATTGGCCTCCACGGGTACACTTCTGTGAGTGGTTCATCCAGCAATGTGTCAATCCTCATATCAGTGCAAATGTTCTCTTTACGGATGAGGCTTCATTCCAAAGTGATCAAATTGTAAATTTTCGCAATCAACATGTGTGGGCTGACGAGAATCCGCACGCAGTTGTGCAATCACTTCATCAACACAGATTTTCTGTGAACGTTTGGGCAGGCATTGTTGGTGATGTCTTGATTGGGCCCCATGTACTTCCACCTACGCTCAATGGAGCATGTTATCATGATTTCATACGGGATACTCTACCTGTGCTGTTAGAACATGCATCTTTACAAGTACGACACAACATGTGGTTCATGCGTGATGGGGCTCCTGCACATTTCAGTCAGTGTTCGTACGCTTCTCAACAGATTCGGTGACCAATGGATTGGTAGAGGCTGACCAATTCCATGGCCTCCACGCTCTCCTGACCTCAACCCTCTTGACTTTCATTTATGGGGGCATTTGAAAGCTCTTGTCTACGCAACCTCGGTACCAAATGTAGAGACTCTTCTTGCTCGTATTGTGGATGGCTGTGATACAATACGCCATTCTCTAGGGCTGCATCAGCGCATCAGGGATTCCATGCGACGGAGGGTGGATGCAGGGTATCCTCGCTAACGGAGGACATTTTGAACATTTCCTGTAACAAAGTGTTTCAAGTCCCGCTTTTGCTGTGTGTTTCCATTCCATGATTAATGTGATTTGAAGAGAAGTAATAAAATGAGCTCTAACATGGAAAGTAAGCGTTTCCGGACAAATGTCCACATAACATATTTTCTTTCTTCGTGTGTGAGGAAAATTTTCCAGAAAGTTTGGCGGTACCTTTTTGTAACATGTATGCTTTACTTGTAACTTCATATATCAGATTCATTGTGATGTGCCCATCATTTAGTTAATGGTCATACTTACTGGGATATTTACGTAGAAAACCGAGCGAGGTGGCGCAGTGGTTAGCACACGGGACTCACATTCGGGAGGACGATGGTTCAATCCCATCTCCGGCCATCCTGATTTAGGTTTTCCGTGATTTCCCTAAATCGTTTCAGGCAAATGCTGGGATGATTCCTTTAAAAGGGCATAGCCGATTTCCTTACCAGTCCTTCCCTAACCCGAGCTTGCACTCTGTCTCTAATGACCTCGCTGTCGACGGGACGTTAAACACTAACAACCACCACAACAACCACCACCACCACCACCACCACCACCACCACCACCACTTAAGTAGAAATAAACACTGCACGAAAATAAAAAAAACTATGCAATGGAAAATAGTGGTCGAGATGATTTGCGTCTGGTGCAATATTATGTAATATGTTCCCGCGTATGAAATTTAGCTAACATGTGGAATTTTTCTTTAGTTGTGGTTGGAGGTCTCTATCGCCAAACTCTAGAAAATTGACCTGATGTAACGCACTCATTTGCGACTGCACCGTGGCAGCGGTAAAGCCAGAGTGAAATACCCACAACATTCGTCATATTTCATAAACTGTTTGAGATATTGACATGAGATTTTGGCAGATGATAGCTGTCTGCTTATTATGCAAAACTTCATTACCTTCCACTAACTACAGACTTTCCCGATGGAAGAAAGTAATTTTTATGGCCATCGATAGTGTGGTTGAGGAGACTCCAACACTTATCAATAACACGTGTCAACAATAAACACAGAAGCCGATAACACAACCGACAACCAAACATCGTAGGCTTCGAAATTCAAGGAGGGTGTGGGAGTATAGAAGCATTCCACCACAACTGGCCTTCGAGAGCGAGTTAGAAAATTTTTGCGGTTTCTGAGAAACCACACCTTGAGTTAAGGGATAATACTATGTTAGGTGAGAACGAGAGCATCTTCTGCATTCTGCCTGGTCACCTACGAAGCATGAGGTAGTGCTGGAATATTATTTCGTTCTTTTTAAAAAGTAAATGACATTCCAAGCTATATTCTTTCTCTTGCTTGTCTCTTCCTACACCTGAACTGCAACTGCGCCTGTCATTGCAGGTTGGTTGGACCAGCTGGCTGCCCAATACTGTCTTAAGTTAAATGCATCTGTAATGCTGCGCCTCCCATGTTCCATGGTCCTTGCCATGGACCTTGCCGTTGGTGGGAAGGCCTTCATGACTCAGCGATACAGAAAGCCGTAACGTAGGTGCAACCACAACAAGGTGTGTCTGTTGAGAGGCCAGACAAACGAGTCGTTCCTGAAGAGGGGCAGCAGCCTTTTCAGAAGTAGCAGGGGGCTAAATTCTGGATGATTGACTGATGTGGCCTTGTAACAATAACCAAAACGGCCTTGCTGTGCTGGTACTGCGAACGGCTGAAAGCAACGGGAAACTACGGCCGTAATTTTTCCCGAGGGCATGTATCTTTACTGTATGGTAAAATGATGATGGCGTCCTCTTTGGTAAAATATTACAGACGTAAAATAGTCCCACATTCGGATCTCCGGGTAGGGACTACTCAGGAGGACGTCGTTATGAGGAGAATGAAAACTGGCGTTCTACGGATCAGAGCGTGGAATGTCATATCCCTTAGTAGGGCAGGCAGGTTAGAAAATTTAAAAAGGGGAAATGGATAGGTTAAAGCTAGATATAGTGGGAACTAGCGAATTTCAGTGACAGGAGGAAAAAGATCTCAGGTCAGGTGAATACAGGAGTATAAATACAAAATCAGATAGGGGTAATGCAAGAGTAGCTTTAATAAGGATAAAAAAGGAGTGCGGGGAACTACTATGGACAGCATAGTGATGCATTATTGTAGCAAAGATAAAGAGGAAGCCCACACGTACCACAGTAGTAAAAGTTTATATGTCAATTAGTTCCACAGATAACGAAGAGATTGAAGAAATGTATGATGAGATAAAAGAAATTATTCAGGCTGTCAAGGGAGACGAAAACTTAAGTCATCAGGGACTGGAATTCGATAGTAGGAAAAGGAAGATAAGGAAAAATAGGTGAATATGGAATGGGGGTAAGCAATGAAAGAGGAAGGTGCCTGTTTGAATTTTGCATAAAGCATAACTTAACACTGGCTAATACAGTTTAAGAATCATGAAAGAATGTATAAGTGGAAGAGGTCTGGAGACACTGAAGGGTTTCTGATAGATTATATAATTGGTAAAACACAGATTTAGGAACCAGGTTTTGCATTGTAAGAGGAAGATGTTGACTCTGGCCACAATATATTGATTATGAACTGTAAATTAAAACTGAAGAAACTGCAAAAAGGTGGAAATATGAGATGAGACCTGATAAACTGAAACGACCAGAGGTTGTAGAGAGTTTCAGGGAGAGCATTAGGGGACGATTGACTAACACGGGGGAAAGAAATACAGAACAAACACAATGGTTAGCTTTGAGAGGTGAAATGGTGCAGGGAACAGAGGATCAAGTAGTTAGAAAGACGAGGGCTAGTATAAATCCTTGGGTAACAGAAGATAAATTGAATTTAATTGATGAAAGGAGAAAATATAAAAAAATTGTAAATGAGGCAGGCGAAAACGAATACAAACGTCACAAAAATGAGATCAACAGGAAGTGCAAAATGGCTAAACAGGGATGGCTAGAGGACAAATGTAAGGTCATAGAGGCTCGTCTCATCTCACAAGGGGTGAGGTAGATACTGCCTACAGGAAAATTAAAGAGACCTTTGGAGAAAAGAGGACGACTTGTAAGAATATCAAGAGTTCAGAAGGAAAACCAGTTCTAAGCAAAGAAGGGAAGGCAGAAAGGTGGAAAGAGTATATAGAGGGTGATGTACTTGAGGGCAATATTATGGAAATGGTCATAGATGAAGATGAAATGGGAGATACAATACTGTGTGAAGGGTCTGACAGAGCACTAAAAGACTGAAGTTGAAACAAGGTCCCGGGAGTAGACAACATTCCATTGGAATTACTGATAGCCTTGGGAGAGCCAGACCTGACAAAACTCTACCATCTGCTGAGCAAGATGTCTGAGACAGGTGAAATGCCCTCAGACTTCAAGAAGAATATAATAATTCCAATCCCAAATGAACAAGTGTTGACAGTTGTCAAAACCACCGAAATACCTGTTTAATAAACCATATCTGCAAAATAATACCGCGAATTCTTTACAGACGAATGGAAAAACTGGTAGAAGCCAACCTTGGGGAAGATCAGTTTGGACTCCATAGAAATGTTGGAACATGTGTGCCAATACTGACGCTACGACTTATCTTAGATCAAGGAACGGCAACCCTACGTTTCTAGCATTTGTAGACTTTAGAGAAAGCTTTTGACAGTGTTGACTGAAATACTCTTTCCAATTCTAAAGGTGGCAGGGGTAAAATACAGGGAGCGGAAGGCTATTTACAATTCGTACAGAATCCAGATGGCTGTTATTAGAGTTGAGGGGCATGAAAGGAAAGCAGTGGTTGGGAAGGGAGTGAGACTGGGCTGTAGCCTATCCCCGATGTTATTCAATCTGTATATTGAGCAAGCATTAAAGGAAACAAAAGAAAAATTCGCAGTACCCGTAGGAATTAAATTCCATGGAGAAGACAAAAAAAATTGAGGGTCTCCGTTGACATTGTAATTGTGGAGACACAGCGAAGGACCTGGAAGAGCAGTAGAATGGACAGGGTCTTGAAAGGAGGTTATAAGATGAACATCAACAAAAGCAAAACGAGGATAATGGAGTGTAGTCGAATTAAGTTGGGTGATGCTGAGGCAATTAGATTAGGAAATGAGACGGTTAAAGTAGTAAAGGATTTATTGCTATTTGGGGAGCAAAATAACTGATGATGGTCGAAGTAGAGAGGATATAAAATGTAGACTGGCAATGGCAAGAAAAGCGTTCCTGAAGAAGAGAAATTTAACATCAAGTATAGGTTCTAGTTTCAGGAGGTCTTTTAGAAAAGCATTTCTATGGGGTGTAGCTATGTATGGAAATGAAACACGAACGATAAATTGTTTGGACAAGAATAGAAACTTTCGAAACGTGGTGTTACAGAACGATACTGAAGATTAGATGGGTAGATCGTGTAGTTAATGATGAGGTACTGAATAGAATTGGGGAGAAGAGTAATGTGAAGCACAACTTTACTACAAGAAGGGATCGGTTGGTAGGACACGTTCTGAGGCATCAAGAGATCATCAATTTAGTAATAGAGGGAGACCAAGGCATTAATAAACTAAACAGATTGAGAAGGATGTAGGTAGCAGTAGTTACTAGGAGATGAAAACGCTTGTGCAGGGTAGAGTAGCATGGAGAGCTACATCAAACCAGTCTCTGGACTGAAAACCTCAACAACAAAGCCATGGTCCCGCATTATCGCTCAGTTTATGTGCGTGTAACACAGCAGAAAATGTCTCCTTATGATCACACTCAAAGGCGCCGACTCCATGGGGCCTGAGGGGCCTGAGCCCTCTCAAAAAATCGTTTGGGTGGGCGGAATCCTCCCAATAATTTGAGAAAATTATTAGTTACATTATGCTTTATAAAACCACAAAATTATGTTGGAATTTATTATTTTCCTTGTTTGACGACATTTACCTTATAAAATACATTCAGTAATGAGTTAAAATAAGTAATTTTTGTGGTAGTAAGCAGGTTAACTGAAAACGAGTAGTGTGAATCATGATAGTGTTACGGTGGTGGGGCCACACCTGGAATTAGTCTCGGTGCGCGAATCTTCAGGTCAGGTAAAGTCTGGCGCCGGCAGGTCATCAAAAGGACTGGAACAGAAGTGACTGGACCGCTCCGCCTAGCGTCGCCTTGGCACTTCGAGATATTACAACGCCGCAGCTATATAAAGCCCACCCTGCTGTCGCAGTCATTCAGTGTGGATAGTTTCGTTCAGTGCATGCTGCAGACGTGTTTAGTGTTCTGACTTTAGTGTCTATTGGACTATTTTATATGACTATATTTTAGTTGTTTACTGTAGTCTCTTAGTGTACTGTGAATTAAGTTTGCAATGGATAAATTTGTTACCAAAAAAGTGTGCTTGGAAGTTGTTTTCACTGCAAGTCAACCTCCAACAATTATTGTATCATCAGTTGCTTCGTTGTCTTCATGCGAGAACCATTCACAGCCAAAACCTGGACAATCCGGTAAGGTAAGATCATTTCAGAAGTCTTGGTTGATCAAATATACATGGCTAGTATATGAAGCATCTACCGAAAAAGTTTTGTGGGAAACCTGCAGAGAGGCATATTCTAAGAACCTATTAAAATTTTCTTCAAGAAAAAAAGGCATTTACTTCCTTAGGGTTTTATAAGTGGAAAAAGGCTTTGGAAAAATTCCGTCTTCACAAAAATATGTTTATGCGTAAAGGTGTTCCTAAACTAAACTAAACTCTATCTCTCATCGAAGTGTGGCCTCCCAACTGAATGAACAGTTAGATAACGATATGAAGAAAGGCCGTTTAGCTCTTGAGACAATTTTTACTACTATGCAATTTCTATGCTGACAGGGACTAAAAATTAGAGGGCACAAACATGTAAACACAAATTTGTCTCAATTGTTGGAACTCCGAAAGAATAACATACCTGATTGCTTAGGGCGTTCGGGGTATAAGTGGACATCCCACGATAATCAAAACGAGATCATTGATCTACAAGGAAAGTCTGTGCTGAGAAAGGTATTGGCGTCAATCAAGAAGACTGAACATTTTTCTGTTATCAGAATGAGATTTTCACTCTGCAGCGGAGTGTGCACTGATATGAAATTCTTCGCAGTATCCTCTCTTTCAGGAGAGCTAGTTCTGCAAGGTTCGCAGGAGAGCTTCTGTAAAGTTTGGAAGGTAGGAGACGAGATAGTGGCAGAAGTAAAGCTCTGAGGACAGGGCGCGAGTCATGCTTCAGTAGCTCAGATGGTAGAGCACTTGCCCGCGAAAGGCAAAGGTCCCGAGTTCGAGTCTCGGTCGGGCACACAGTTTTAATATGACAGGAAATTTCATTTTTCTATTATGTTTGACTTAACATGTAATCCTAGGATTTATGAACAAGTGTAATTCTGTATTTGTATTGTCAAAGATTCCTTAATCATCAATACAGACTGTATTGGCTTGCACGATACCCCGAACACTGAATCACAAGCTTTGTTTAGCATTTTAAAAGACGTTTTGTTAGTCTTGATTTGTCAATGGATAACTTAGGACGACAGTGCCTCGAATATGAGAGGTAAGTTGATAGGACTAAAAAAGTTAGTTTTGGATGTACAACGAAAAGCACGTTATTGTACACTGCACTGCTCACAGTTTAGAGTAGACAGTTCTAGACATCCTCCGCCATCTTAAGTCTATCAGGGATATTATGGCTTTAACCAAGGGCTTAATAAACATCATAAAGGAATCAAACAAATGGATGGGACTTTTCAGAAGCATACGCTGTGAGAATGCCAATGACCAAGCTGGTGTACGATCCCTTTGCCCGATTCTATGGACTACGCGAGCTTGAGAATATTGATAAACTTGGAAGAACTTGAAACATTTTCTGCAGAGGACAAAACAGAGGCAGGTTACAAATGTGCAGGCTCCCTTGAGTCCATGTTACAATTAAAGACTTATTTCTTTTTACTTCTTTATTGCCATGCAATGAACTCAGATGAGGGCATTAAATTTTTTCATTAACATCCTCTACTAAGTGTTGCTGATCTGGAAAGAATATATGAGGGTTTGATTTGTATGTTTAATGGAAAGCGTGATCATTTTAAACACTTTTGGGAATTGTGTTTAAAAGAAAAACCTTCACAAGCTGATGAGCCTTTGCTTCATTGGAATCCAAGTATACCTAAGAAATATGAAAAAAACAAAGCCAGCTCACCTCGCATGGTCAAAACCCCAAAGGAATACTACAAAGCTATTTACATTGAAGTTTGTGAAACCAGGGCCGGCGCAAGCCCAAGTGCCGCCCTGTGCGAGCTGCTAAATTGCCCCCCCCCCCCCCCAATTTTTTTCTTTTACAAAACGTTTGTGGAATTTTATTTAAACAAATCTGTAAGAAATGTATGCAATCAATCGCAATTTTTGTTTTTACTTTACAGCTCTACCTAGGTTTCGGCCACTGAGTGGCCAGCTTTTAATATGTCCTTACATCTAAACAGTCATGTTGACAGTTACGGTATAGAAGTAAACGTAACTCAAAGCATTGAGAATAGTCACACTATGCCTGGAATCTATGTAGATCTGGGGAAAAAAATTACGATTGATTGGTGACATTGTCTATAGATTTGTACAAAACAGATGCTCGGCACCAGCTAAAAAATGGAGCCAAACATAATTGAAGAAATCTAGCTAATTTTAATAAGCCTTGTGAAGTTACAAAAATGTTCAGATGTGTGTGAAATCATATGGGACTTAACCTTTAAGGTCATCAGTCCCTAAGCTTACAACTTCTTAACCTAAATTATCCTAAGGGCGCACGCACGCGCTCTCTCTCTCTCTCTCTCTCTCTCTCTCTCTCTCTCTCTCTCTCTCTCTCTCACACACACACACACACACACACACACACACACCATTGGCTGTGAACAGATAATGTATTCAACGGAAAACAAAATATATTTACAATTTGACGATAATTTGGTTTGAACAATAATATTTACAATAACTATTTAATGTTGAACAAAATAAGAAACAACACAGTAAATAACCAAGACACTGCTCATAATATAAAAATTAAAAAAAAAGTACTAGATAAGTCGAACCACTTTGGATTTTGCTTGTGCAAACTCTTTCACACGATCTGTGTAATTTAAGTCCTCTGCAAGCTCGTGTTCAATCGAGATTGTTGCAAGATCATTCAAACGAGTTAGGCTCATCGTTGATCGGAGGTATGTCTTTATCAATTTCAGCTGTGAGAAACTCCTCTCTCCACTCCAAACTGTCACTGGGAGTGTTAGGAGAATTCTCAGAGCAATGTAAACATTATGATCTTGCAAAATCGCTGCGAGGTTTCTACACTTTGTGTACAGGCTGTCAGGTTGTGCTTTCTACGTCTCACCGATGTCGTAGAGAAAATCAAAATAATCACAATGAGATTTCAGTTGACTGACTATCTTATCCAAAGATATGGTTACTATATCTAATAGCTAATAGCAGAATTCAATCCTGTAACGTTTTGTTGGGTCATCTATTGTCTTATCTCTTCCTTCATAGGTAAAGTATATTGACTTCTTACTTTGTCGGCAGGAAACATCCGTGGTAACGTTAGATCATCTAGCTATAATTCTGTAGCCAAGTCTTTGGAACCAGTCTTTGAAGGACACAAACTTTTCTTCTGTTCTGCAGGTGTCAAAATATGCTTCGTTTTTTCAAGCATTTCCACGGCCTCAGAAATATTTATGTCAGTGGCCTGGAGGGTATAACTGACTACACTGATGTGAAGCAGAACGTCATACCAGATTACCAGAGAAGTGAGAAAGCTGTAACTTTTTATATGATTCGCAAGTGACGCTGCTCCGTGAGCGGTCATGCCATCGAAGTCTTTTGATATCTGAACCAGTGCATTATAAACACCCCCAATTTGAAACCTCATCGATGCGACTTTCCCACCTAGTATCACTAAGTGGCTTCAGCGACAGGTTAGGCAGATACTTCAAGACATCCCAACGTCTAACTGAGAACGAGAAGAACTCATGCAAGCTATTCACTGTCTAAAACATGGAAACAGCGTATTTAGAAGACAAAGCAGCATCGTTTACAACAAGGTTCAATGAGTGATTGCTACATGGTAGATAAAATGCTCTCTTGTTCATGTCTGGAGACCAGACTTACTTCGTTTCATGTTTGCTCAATTGTCGTATCCTTGCCCTCTCATATTACACAATAGGATTTTTTTATCTTCCGAAAACTTGAGCACGACCTGTGTCAAAATGGAGCTTGAAGTGTCGGGCACTGGAAGGAATCCCAGGAAATGCTCCCGAATTCGGACATCGTATATCCCAAAACGTCCCACAACTGTCATCTGCTCAACTTTTGAAATATCTGGTGTGCAATCCAGAATTATACTGTAATACTTTGCATATTTCACCATTAATAGTGTGTTGTTGGTTATAGATGATCCAATAAGGTGCATTATTTCATACTGTGTTTGTTTTCCAAGATAATGATTACCCTTGTTCTCACCTTGCTTTGCTCTGTGCAGGTGCTCCATCACAGTGTCGAACTTTTCGAATAATTCAACGAGTTTAAAGAAGTTTTCATTGTCAGGCTGAAAGAGTGTATCTCAAAGGCAGACATTGCCGACCCAGGAAATGAATTATTGCTATTAAGCGCTCAAGAACATTTTTCCAATGTTCGCTTTCAGTATTCAGACTCCTTTGATGATGGGCGTCGACAGTTTGTGACTTTTTCAGTCCCTTTGAAAACACGATCCACGTTTTATGTGCATTCAAATGCTCGGTAGACTTCCCGTGACTTTCGAGATGCGAAGCAAGGTGCCGCCAGCCGCTTATACCGTTCTTTGCAAATTTTTTCTGTAGATGACGAAAAACGTTTGCAACATAAGCCGAACACAGTTTCCTTGTTCTTTGAGTACACCAACCAATGTCTATCTGCTTTCCTAAATTCTTCAAAGAATAGCTGTAGTGCACAGGGCTGAAACGCCGGTTGTCCGCGTTTTAGGACATTCTTCAGCTTCCTTAATGCGCTCGGGAGGACCTCGAATGACCAAAGACGTTCGAATGCAGTCGGTAATACACTACTGGCCATTAAAATTGCTACACCACGAAGGAATGCAGACGATAAAAAGGTATTCGTTGGACAAAAATATTATACTAGAACTGCCCTGTGATTACATTTTCACGCAATTTAGGTACACAGATCCTGAGAAATCAGTACCCAGAACAACCACCTCTGGCCGTAATAACGACCTTGATAACGCCTGGGAATTGAGTCAGAGCTTGGATGACGTGTACAGGTACAGCTGCCCATGCAGCTTCAACACGATACCACAGTTCATCAAGAGTAGTGACTGGTGTATTGTGACGAGCCAGTTGCTCGGCCACCATTGACCAGACGTTTTTAGTTGGAGAGAGATCTGGAGAATGTTCTGGCCAGGGCAACAGTCGAACATTTTCTGTATCCAGGAAAGCCCATACAGGACCTACAACATGCAGTCGTGCATCATCCTGCTGAAATGTAGGGTTTCGCAGGAATCGAATGAAGGACACAGCCGCGGGTCCTGACACATCTGAAATGTAACGTCCACTGTTCAAAGTGCCGTCAATGCGAATGCGAACAAGAGGTGACCCTGGATTCACCCGAAAAAAAAAAAATGACATTTTTCCATTCGTGAACGCAGGTTCGTCGTTGAGTACACCATTGCAAGCGCTCCTGCCTGGGGTGCAGCGTCAAGTGTAACCGTAGCCATGGTCACCGAGTTTATAGTCCATGCTGCTGCAAACTTCGTCGAACTGTTCGTGCAGATGGTTGTCTTGCAAACGTCCCCATCTGTTGACTCAGGGATCGAGACGTGGCTGTACGATCCGTTGCAGCCATGTGGATAAGATGCCTGTCATCTCGACTGCTAGTGATACGAGGCCGTTGGAATCCAGCACGGTGTTCCGTATTACCCTCCTGGACCCACCGATTCCATATTCTGCTAACAGTCATTGGATCTCGACCAACGCGAGCAACAATGTCGCGATACGATTAACCGCAATCGCGATAGGCTACAATCCGACCTTTATCAAAGTCGGAAACGTGATGGTACGCATTTCTCCTCCTTACACGAGGCATCACACCGACATTTCACCAGGCAACGCTGGTCAACTACTGTTTGTGCATAAAAAATCGGTTGGAAACTTTCCTCATGGCAGCAAGTTGTAGGTGTCGCCACCGGCGCCAACCTTGTGTGAATGATCTGAAAAGCTAATCATTTGCATATCACAGCGTCTTCTTCCTGTCGGTCAAATTTCGCGTCTGTAACACGTCATCTTCGTGGTGCAGCAATTTTAATGGCTAGTTGTGTAATTTCGGCCATCTTCCGGGGATCTGAGTCAATTATGCCTTCCAGGTTAGGCTCGTCTTCAGTCCCTTCTGCTGTGGTGAGTATCTCGGCTGATCTTCCTCTGGTATTTTCCGAATCGGGTCGCCTAATTTCAGTCCTGCCTGATGTTTTAGTCTGGTTGCTTTCGTAACAAAGCAAGTCTTGAGTCCAGCCGAGGTCTGTTGATCATGTTGTGGATGGCCCACTATCAGCATTGCTACTGTATGCGGTGGTCGTAGTACTGTGTTCGTCAACTTCTAGGTCATATCCGGAAGATAAAAATGTAGTTACAGTAGCTACACCAGTTTCAGTAATTTCAGGATGTATTTTTCCACCCTCACCACTGCTAGGTCGTTCTCTCTTTGGCATGAAATATCGTTATAGTGCATCCTTTTGCTTCTTATCGTCACCTTCCTTCAGCGCCCGCCTTTTCCTATATTCACTGCCAGACAGTCTTTTTCTAACGTCGGTCATGTTTCGATCCAGCCTGTAAAGAACGATTACGTGAAACTAACTGTTGATGTCAGTGTACTAACTTTATTTGCAACACACTTTGCAGACAATTTCTTGATATTCCACTGCACGTAAACGGAAGATTATATTACTGTTGGATACACTGGTCAGCAGATGAAGTCGCAATAATTGAGCCGCGTGAAATTGAATTTCAGGCGGAATTTCACTACAGACGTAGGTGAAATGGTCAAAGAGTAGGGCGGAAAACAACGGGGAGAGGAAGAATAAGAATAAGGAGATGGAGTAAGATAATAATGCAATAAATACACACCCGTGCATCGATGGGTACTAATGCTAGTCGAAATATATTAACTCACTGCACAGCAGTTGTTCATTTCAAAGAACTGACACTCGACATCTGTCGTAATTTCCACATGTCACTTCTTTCATGTCTGATTATGGAATAAGGGGTAACAAATTAGTCGTCGCAGTATCACTTCACTTTTCTTCGCTTTATTTTGATTCTAGCTATTTGGACGACACGTGCTTATTTGCCGACTTGCCAATTTTTGAAGTAACAGATCATAAGAAAAATAAATTTTCCTATTCTGGAACCTTGAAGGAGAAAAATTCTAAATTATGAGTAACGTGCACGCGCAATACTAATTGTATGTTATATGAAAAGCCCTTACCTATTACATCCGAAGTTGCATCAATTCGGACGCACTAATTCTTCTGTTCTTACGAAATGCAATGAAAGTGCTTCTGACCAGTCCTGACTCCCTCGGCCAACTGCCGAAACGAATTCTGTAGTTTTCGTTGTAGAGAACGCAGCAATACCTATTGCCTTGAAAGGCGAAGTGGTGACGCAGCATTGCCAGAAACTAGGTCACGTGACGAGGTACAATGAGGCTACGGTTAAACAAGCGCCCAAGAATAAGAATAAGCAAAAAGCTCACAATAAGTATGTGGCCGATGATATGGATAAATGTACTATCAGGCAGCAATTTCTATGGCATTACGAACAATAGAAAGAAATACGAACTTTACGAAAACTGCACAACTTTTGTCAAACAGAAATGAGCTTCAGAGCTAGCGAGGAAACGCTTAGAAGCAATGTTCTGTCCGTGGATTTTCGTTTTAGGTGTCAAAATTAACGTTTTGTTTTGTGCGGACGAGAGGTCAGTGTTGCTAAAATACCATACTTTCTCAAGTTTTCATCAGAATCAAAGCGACCAGTAGTTTACTAAGATGAAACATGTATTCACACACATTATACAGTAAATAAATGTTGGCAAAGAGATAGTGTGCGATTAGTATTGTCAAACAAAAGTGTCGGTCAGAGTTTAATTGTTGTTCATGCAGGCGGAGACAGGTGTTTCATGGCTCAAAAACCAAAACGGCCGACTATCACTCAGAAATGGATAGCAAAAATTTTCAAAAATACATCGAAACCCAACTTACGCCAGGCTTATTAGCAATGTCTTCATCCCTTGTAATTACTCGTAGCGTATTTACCCATTCGGAATACTTCTATCGATTGTAGGTGTTGGATATATTTGACTGTAGTAATGTTCAACCATTTTTTTCCCATAATGCGGGAAGAATAAAACAATCGGAAACTGCCATTGAAGGGCTTAGCAAAATTGCTTCAGGCTTAACATGTAACCGCAGTATCGAACGTTGCATTTCGTCTTCTGCAAATTTAGTTGTGAGTTAACGCACGACGCGTAACAGGGTGGCAGCGCACCACTCATAAGCATACTGGCGTGTACGCCAGACAGCTTCCCCCTCTCTCTCCCACCGGTGTAAACACGACGGTGCTGCCACAGTGGCGAGGAAGAATTAGTCCTCCTCCCTCCCCTTGTTCAGCAGGGGCGGCCGGCAGGTACTCGAGGCGCCACGTCACAGTTCCCGAAGACGCTACGTCCGAGGTTTGGTTCCAAATCCCCTCTTGGTCATGATGTTGAGTTTGTCCTAAAGAAAAGGGGGGCCGGCAGGTTTGCCGCCTCGTGCGGCTGCACGTTTTGCACGTGCCTTGCGCCGGCCCTGTGTGAAACGGTGCAATCTTGCATTGCTGAGCGGTTTGCTTCAACTGGACTCACACAGGTCATTGCAGATGAACAAGAGTGCTTGCTTTTAACAAACAGAGGTGAAACAAATTTCGAAAAATCAACTGAGTTTGTCAAAAATGACCTAGACATTGAGAGACTGCGCTTACACTTTAATATGTTACCGGTGGCTGATATCACTAATAAAAAGCAACTGGTCTTAAAAAACATACATGATGCAAGAAAGTACATTACACAAGAGCCAGCAGGTGTAGAAATGTTATGTGAAACAGTGAAATGCATTAAGCTTCACCAAGTAGTTCCAATTACGACAGTAAAAGCAGACCGCTCATTTAGCGCCCTTAGACGTCTGAAGTCGTATCTCCGATCAACAATGGCACAGAAACAATTGAACAACTTGGCTGTGCTTCATGTCCACATAGATGTTTTGGATGAATTGGATATCTGACCAGTCATGAACATATTCAGTAATGCAGTCAGACGGTCGACATCTGCACCTTTCTAAAGATGGTTCAAATGGCTCTGAGCACTATGGGACTCAACTGATGTGGTCATCAGTCCCCTAGAACTGAGAACTACTTAAACCTAACTAACCTAAGGACATCACACACAGCCATGGTCGAGGCAGGATTCGAACCTGCAACCGTAGCAGCAGCGCGGCTCCGAACTGGATCGCCTAGAACCGCACGGCCACCGCGGCCGGCCTTTCTAAAGACACTGTAGCCTTAATAAAGGCATTTACAGTAATATTAAAAATCTTTATAAAATAGAGAATAAAATACATACATAATGTTAAGTTTTCAGTTTCGAAATATTAGTACTATTTAGTATGGTATTACTATAGTAGTTATTTTCAAATACTTAAATATTTTTATGGTGTAAGACCCAATTAAAACCCGTTATTTATATACTTTTTGACTGAAAGTATACTGTATTAACTTTATTAACTGTATTAAAGCATTAGCTTTGAGATTTGTTTTTATTTTACGAGTCCTGAGCGTTATTCAAAGTAAGTTTAAATGAGCTATTTCACTAATTAATTAGAGTGCCATTACTGTGCGACAGTATTATTATATGTTTTATTGTTTTAATGCTAGCTTAGAATTTATTTAAATATAATTTCAGTTTTTTCAGAGCTATATATTCACTGCTCTGTAATAGTCTACAAGAATAATTATTAGTGGAAATTAAACTAGCTTTTTACGAAAATACCGTGGTTGTTTGTTTTGTTTCTTTTTTTCAAAGCCAAAAGGTGTCGCGCTTGTCGAGTTTCCCGGAGTGTTGAGAGTCCAGTTTCCGGGGTTCTAATGTTGATCATATGACTAAAGTGCTTAAAAAAGTTTAAAACTCACTATTTTTCATCTAAAATTTAGAAAATTTCCCGGGGCAAGACCACCAGTACTCCCCCAACATTTTTTATAAGTCGCCGTCCCTGATCGTTCTTGACTGTACTGTTCAGCTTGGCTTCGCTCCACGTGAAACGAAATCCAATGAGTTTCAAGCAAACGAGGAGTAATACATAGTGTAATGTTTACATCAGGTTTATTCGTATAATGAACGGAGTATAGCGACCAACGCATTTTGGGCGCACTATATAACAATGCCGGCGTGGCTGAGCCGACTTTTCTTTCTTTTAAGTTTAATTTTAAAATGCAAGGCCTGGTCGCATCTGGAAAGGAAATTAGGACGTAGCTCGGTAGAAGAATGAAAAACTTGTGACTTCCGCATATTAGAACTTTTACTTAACACAATACAGAGATAACTCGATTACATGCGCCTCTCTCGCACAAGCTCATAAGACCGACAGATACCGAGATGGATGACAGACAAATCAGGTACATAAAATTTTTACACTTCAATAATCTTACTCAGATAATCATACCTCCCTACAACATCGTTGCTGCACGGGGACGACTCGAATATTTGTTTATATGTGTAGGCCATTTAAAGAAACTACTCAACTGCCCCACCCCCTCCCCCCTCATACAGCGGCGTCATCCATATCACTGGACGTCGATGCACAGTGGTGGTACAAAAAAAGGTTCAAATGGCTCTGAGCACTGTGGGACTTAACATCTGAGGTCATTAGTCCCCTAGAACTTAGAACTACTTAAACCTAACTAACCTAAGGACATCACACACAGCCATGCCCGAGGCAGGATTCGAACCTGCGACCGTAGCAGTCGCACGGTTCCGGACTGCGCGCCTAGAACCGCGAGACCGTGGTGGTACATCAAGCTATTTGTACCTTTTCTGCACTTTTAAACTCTTGGCTTTTAAATCCTATGCCTGTTACTACGTCTTTTATAGTGTTGTCCCTTTTAGTTGCTGTTTTAACCTTGTGCCTCGCGGTGCATTCCTAACTTAGTCTGGGCGCTAATGGGCCAAGTTTTCTTCCGGAACGTATCATTACAAAATATAATGAGAGGGTTAGTTTTGATTAACGTAAACTTTACAAATTACCTTTACTACTATTCACAAAAAAAATTAAGCAGTGCGTCAACAGGCGGAATTGAATTCAGTCGGTAGTTTGATTATTGGAATCTAACTGCTGCTGGTGCAGCATTGTCCAGCGCGTGCATCTCACGTGACGTGTGCTGTGCGCGCATTGAGTTTGTTAACGCTGCAGTCAAATTGAACTCTAAATTTGGGAGCTACAGTATTCACTCCAAGTCAATAAAAGTGTTCATCCCGCCCGCATCTCGTGGTCGTGCGGTAGCGTTCTCGCTTCCCTCGCCCGGGTTCCCAGGTTCGATTCCCGGCGGGGTCAGGGATTTTCTCTGCCTCGTGATGGCTGGGTGTTGTGTGATGTCCTTAGGTTAGTTAGGTTTAAGTAGTTCTAGGGGACTGATGACCATAGATGTTAAGTCCCATAGTGCTCAGAGCCATTTTTTTGTTCATCCCGTTACTGCAACGTGGTGCGCTAAGGCTTGTGCGTAGTGGAACCATCGATACTGTGGCGAGGAGGTTCATCGTTAATGGCCGAGGCATTTGTTCCTGTCGTAATCAAAAGTTTTCAGTCCTTGAACCAAGTTGACGCTATCAACTTCTTGAAGACACTTGAACGTGTTAAAAGTAAATCTCTAGTGCCTCTGCTCGTTTCCATGCCCCCTCTGTGTCAGATTGTCTCGTCGATACAAGAGTCCATCGAGGATAAAAACGTTTTACACGGGAACCACGAAATTACAGGTTTCAAAACTTCACAAAATGTTCGTACCACATTTACACTTATTAATTCACATATGTAGTCCTGGAAAAAATATTCATCCTTACATAGTCTTTACATTTAATCATTGCTACGATAAGCTAAGTATTTACATTTTAAAATACGCTGACACGCCATTTTAGCGTATTTCTTACACTTTAAACATACATTTTCATATTGCATTTATATTTCCTTACATGCATGTTATACAAAATTTTATATAAACACTGTACAGAAATTACACATACAAATTAGGAATACCTCTTGTGATTATATGTCGCATAACATCTTTCAGTTTTTACGCGATTACTTTTATCACATTTTACTATCGGGCCTTTTGATTGTTCATTTGTGAGCAATCTGCATTCATAGTTTCATCTTACTCTGATATTACACACTTCGTCGTTTTTTCAGTCTCATTTTCCCGTATTGACAAAATATTAGCTTACTACATTATCACATGATGTGCACCTAACGCCAGTATCCATCGTTACAGATGCGAAGGAAGAAAAGCTTCGCGAAAGGCCAGCTCAACTCCGCTTAGCTACGCCTCTGAAAGTGTACTAGAATGTGCCTAGTGGTCTACAGGAGATATTATGGACAGCAAGGAGAGTGTTCAGTCTAACTCTACCATCACGAGGGAACTGCCCGCTCAGGGGGCTCGCCGCTCTTTGGCAGGTTTGTGCTTGGCTACCAGAACTTTTCCCCTTCCGTGTTGTATGTCTATCATCTTGCTATTCTTTTTCCCCTCCCTAGGAAAACATGTCTGGGATATTATTGGGAATGTTCTGCATTCTGTCGCTGACCTGCGAACAGTCTCAACTTTCTTTTTGGCTCGCGTTTCCCTTCTTTGTTTCCTTTCTCTTCTCGTTCCTCCATTTCGGCATTTGAGGATCTTCTTTCTTTCTTCTTCTTCTTCTTCTTCTTCTTCTTCTTCTTCCTCCCTGTGCATTCGTTAAGGCTGGCCCACGCGTCTGAAGCATAAAAGGTGACTGGATAACGCGTAATTCCCAGTCCCGCGTCGACAGGTAGGATTCGCACGTACCCCCTGGTACAAGCCAGGCCTAGGGAAGGGTGATTACCTGAGATGTAACCTTCCCAGATTGCCCATTGGTCCCTCCGTCAGGTGTTCAGGAGGTGTGACCTGAGGTGTGAACAATCACCAAAGGCCACCTTGTGAAGGAGACTCCCAATTGGAAGGAGCACGCCACCAGAGATGCTCGCAATCGTGGGGATTTCCTCATGATGAGTCAATCGCCCTCTCCATCGATGTCGACGAAACGTAATGAGGCTACTGATTTGAAGACCTTTCCCACTGTACGACAGACAGTCCTTCGCAATCCGTTTATTATTCAGAAAGGTGTTGATGCCATTGCAGGCTCTGTGAAATCTTGCTCCAATTTACGGGGATGGCTTCTGATTCTCAAACACTATTGCTGCCTCGCTTCTCCACAGCTACCATGTTCGTGTCGAGGTGCATAGAGTTTTGACTTCTTCCCGTGGTGTAATTTACACCAGGCTGCTTGACGGTCTAACCAATGCTGAAATACAATCTTACCTCTCCGATCAGGGTATTATTGCTGTCCATTGTGTAACGGAAAAGGTCGATTCCACCTTGATGCTCACTCGCACTCTTTTCCTCACTTCTGATAGGGTGGTGCTGCCATCCAAGATTAAAGTACCCTATGAAATAATCACAGTCTGGCCGTACATTCCGAATCCAATGCGCTGCTACCAGTGTTATTGGTTCAGTCACACTAGAACGTCTTGTCGACACCCAGCCACATGCGTAACCTCTGGCAGGGATGCTCACGAGGGCGAATGTCCACCTCCTTCTCCCCACTCTATCAACTGCGATGGCGGCCATGCCGCCGCCTCCTGGGATTATCTGGTGTATCTAGATGAGCACGCTGTTCCAGAAATTTTGGTAAAGGAAACAGTGCCTTATCCAGTAGCTTGCAAGATACTGGCTAGTCACAGACCCTGCGTTTTCCGGTCTGGCACTTATAGTTCAGTTCTTCTTACCCCTCGCTCCATGAAGGACATGGCCACACAGACATGCAACAACAAATTTGGCTCTGAGGTTGTGAAGTCGCCCAGTGTCAAGGTAGCATCGCCGTCCCCCCGTCCCACTGTGCAACAAACTGTCAAACTCTTTCCTAAAGGGGCGAAGCTACCCACTACACAATCGACAGGCAGGAAAAGACAGAAGGAGTATTCCTGAGAAGACTTCCTCCATCCTTCCAGCCAAACAACACCCAAGTCTTCCTCTAATCAGAAGTCCGCTAAAGACAAATGGTCTTCTCCTTCACCAACTCGAATATCCTGCTTGATGGTGTCACCACGTGGTCTCGCCAGTGAACGCCACCGACCGTTTTTCAGCGTTGTACTCCACAGACTGACTGCACAAGCACGCCAGTGCTTTTGTGGATCCCATGGAGCAGGATCCTCCTGCTTCTGTGCCATGTAGTAGCGACTCTCCACCGGCTCTCCCTCGGCAGCCACCGAATTGACACCCCTACATGTCCTCCTCTTCATGACTGTCCTCCAATGGAACATTCGTGGCCTTCGGTCCCACAAAGAGGATTTATGGATGCTTCTAGCATCGCAGCATCCCTTTCTACTCTGCGTTCAGGAAACGAAATTGCGCCCTCAGGACTGCTTCGAGCTTTCACATTACTTACCAATTCGTTTTGACCTTCCCCCTGAGGTCCGCATCCCATCTCATAGGTGCGTTATGCTGTTCATAAGGGACGACCTTAATAACCAACCCATCTCCCTGACTACCAGCCTTCAAGTTGTTGCCGTTCGCCTTTTCCTTCCGCATCTGACTTTCTCACTCTGTACCATTCATCTACCTCCATCCTTCGATGTCACCAGGGCAGACTTCCTTCAGCTTATTGGGCAGCTACCTCCCCCATTTTTGCTCCTTGGTGACTTTAATGCACATAATCCCCTTTGGGGTTCTCACAGGTCCTGCCAGAGAGGTGCCCTCTTGGCTGATCTTCTTAACCAGCTTAACCTCTTCTGCCTTAACACTGGAGCACCCACTTTCCTTTCTGACTCCTCGCACATCTATTCCCATTTGGTCCTATCCTTTTGCACTGCACAGCTTCCCCATCATCCTTAGTGGTCCGTTCTTTCTGATGCCTACTCGAGCGATCATTTCCTGTGTGCTCCTCTCCATCTGCTGACTCCTACCCCATCCACATGCATGCCCAAATGACAGGTTACTAAGGCTGACAGGCAACTTTACTCCTCCCTGTTGACCTCCACAGAAAAAGATTTCCTCAGTTGTGATAACCAGGTGGACTACCTCTCCAACGTTATCCTTACTGCTGCAGAACATTCCATTCCCCGCTCATCTTGTTTACCACATCCTGTCCCAGTCCCTTGGTGGACTGAGACATGCCACGATGCAATTCACGCTTGGAGACAAGCTTTCCGCGTTTTTAACCGCCACCTTACGCTGGAAAACTGCATTAATAATAAACAGATGCGTGAAAAGTTACGTCGAGAAAGAGCTATTTGGATTTCATTCACTAGATCTTTTAACAGTTCCATACCTCCCTCTGTCATGTGGGCCAGCCTCTGATGGCTCTCTGGAACCAAGCTGCATTCCCCCATTTCTGGCCTGACAGTAGTTGCTAATTGTATCGTGGATCCTGTTGCTACCTCCAACACCTTGGGCCGCCATTTTTCGGAAATTCCGAGCTCTTCCCACTATCACTCTGCCTTCATCCATAGGAAACGAGTGGAGGAGGCTCGGGCGATAATCCTTCTCTTCCGAATCGCGAGTGCTACAATGCCGCCTTCACTATGAGGGAACTAGATTATGCTCTCAATTGATCTCGGTCCTCCGCCCCAGGGCCAGACGCTATCCACATTCAGATGTTGCAGAACCTCTCTCTTGCAGGCAATTACTTTCTGCATAACACATACAAAAGCATCTGGGATGAGGGCTCATTTCCTGGATGCTGGCGTGAAGCCACCGTCATACCCATACCTAAATGTGGTAAGGACAAAAACCTTCCTTCTAGCTACCGCCCCATGTCTCTTACAGCTGTGTTTGCAAGGTGATGGTACGCATAATTCATGCCCAGCTGGTGTGGTGGCTCGAGTCTCGCCATTTACTCACGAATGCACAGTGTGGATTTCGAGTGCGGTGTTCTGCAATTGTCCATCTCGTTACTTTGTCCACTCATGTCATGAATGGTTTTCTGTGGAAATCCCAGACTGTGTTTCGATTTGGAGAAGGCCTACAACACCTGCTGGAGAACTGGTATCCTCTGTACTCTTTACACTTTACACGTGGGGCTTCTGTGGGCGCCTGCCCTGTTTTTTTTTTTTTTTTGCATTTTTTTGAATTTTCAAGGTGCATGTGGGTTCTGCCTAGTCGGACACCTTTATTCAGGAAAATCCTATGCCTCAGCGTTCCGCCGTGAGTATCATCCTCTTTGCTATTACCACTAACCCTATCATGGCCTGTCTCCCACCAGACGTCTCCTGCTCCCTTTTTGTCGATGATTTTGCCATCTATGGCATTTCTCCACAGACCTGTCTCACTGAATGGCGTCTTCAGCGCTGCCTTGATCGCCTTCACTCCTGGAGCATTGACAATGGCTTTAGCTTTTCCACTGACAGAACTATCTGTATGAATTCTGGCACCGCAAATGGTTTCTCTCACCATCTCTACATCTTGCGCCTGTTGCCCTTACATTCATTGACACTACGAAATTCTGGGCGTCATACTTGATAGGAAACTCTCTTGGTCCTCTCATGTTCCCTACGTGGCAGCCCACTGTATACAGTCCCTCAATGTCCTACATGTCATCAATGGTACTTCTTGGTTTGCCGATCGAACCACCCTCCTCCTTTTGTACCGGTCACTTGTCCGTTCGAAACTCGACTATAGGTGCTTTTTTTGTTTATGTGTCTGCACGCCCATCCCTTTTACGCCGTCTCAACACTATCCATCATCATGACATCCATTTGGTCACTGGCACCTTTTACACCAGCTCAGTTGCGAGTCTGTATGTTGAAGCTGCTAAATACCACTGTCCTACGGCCGTGACTTTCTCCTTAGCTGGTATGCATACTGTTTGTCTGCCATGAGTTGCCACCCTACCTATACCTCCTCCTTTGGTGATTAATTAGATCATCAGTATGGGGCTCGTCCCTCTTCTGTTACCTTCTGGAGTCCACTTTCGCCAAGCTATGCCGGCTTAACTTCACGCTACCAGCAACTTTCCCCATGGGTGTGAACCCTTCACCATCTTGTCTTCGTGAAGTGGCCATGTTAACCTTGGCCTTCATTCACTTCCTAAGGACACTACTCCAGCCTCGATCTATCGCCTTCAGTTTCACGATCTTTGCATGGTACTTAGCAATAGTACTTTTGTATACACTGATGGCTCTTTGACTGATAGTGGAGTCAGGTGTGCCTTCATCATTGGCAGCTGTGTCTTTTGATATGGGCTTCCGGCACACTCCTCAGTATTTACATCCGAGCTTTTCACCTTGTATCAGGCCACGGAGTACACCTGGTGGCATGGCCTTCCCAATTGTGTCCTCTGCTCAGACTCACTCAGCACCCTCCAATGTGTCTGTGTGCTGTACACTGCTCATACCTTAGTGCAGTGGGTCCAGGAAAACTGTCCCTTGCTCACTCTTGGTGGAGCCAATGTCATGTATCTGTAGGTCCCTGGTCATGTTGGTCTGCTGGGAAACGAGACTGCTGACGCTGTTGCCAAATCTGCAGTCCTCTATTCCCTCCGATGATCTCTGCCTTGCCGTCTGTCAGGAGGTGGTGTCCCTTTGGCATCACCAATGGTCCTCCCATCACAGGAATAAGCTTCAGCTTATTAAGCATCTCCCGTCGCCTTGGAGGACCTCCGCGGCCCTCCCGCCAGGAGGAGGTTACTTTAACTCGGCTGCGTATTGGGCACTGCCATTTTAGTCATCTTCAGTTGCTCAGTGCCGCTGCCCCACCACTTTGTACGCATTGTGCCCAAATTTTAACTGTCCTCCACTTCCTCCTGGAATTCCCTTTTTTACCAGTTTATGTTCCAGCTTGGGTTTGCCATCTGATTTATCAGCCGTTTTAGAGAACGACACGTGGGCTGTCGACTGCGTTTTGCGGTTTATTCGCCGAAGCAATATGGCGAAGGTTATTTAATTTTTAGTTTTGAACTTCCTTTTTTTTAAACCCTTTCTCCACAGGCCTTTTTGAGCTGTCTCCTATTCAGTCCATTGGGATTGACATGTAGTCGTTTCCTTCATCTCTGTGTTTGTGTTCTATAGTTTTGACTTGGCACGTATGACTAAGTTGTTTTTTGCACAATAAAACAAAACAAAACAAACGACGCAATTACTGAGTGCATCATTGCATGATTGTCTACTGGTGTTAATCCACCTACTTCGTGATTACTATCTACTGATACGTTCTGACATTACACTCCCTGTGGGTCCAGGGGTTAGAATAGGCCTGAGGTATTCCTGCCTGTCGTAAGAGGCGACTAAAAGGAGTCCACACCTTTCAGTTTTTATGTGACGGTTCCCTGTCGGGTTTTACCTCCATTCTTGAAAATTTTCCCGAAGAGCGTGCCAACTGGGGAAGATGCCTTGTATGGTGCGTTGTGTCCATCGTGCATTGAAATATTTAGCCAACTTTCTCGCCATCGCATTTCAGTCCCACTCATTCTCCATCTCTTGGGCCAGGAGGCCTTCCTGGGAGCATTTTCCACTGTGCACTATCGCTTTCTGCATCGACGATGACTATGAACTTCTTTGCGCCTGATTTCCAGCAAGGTAGCCAGTCCACCGTGGTGGCACCAACCACGTTGGTTGTAGCCTCCTGACCACACAGGGATCGCTCTGCTGATGCCTGTGTGTATGCCAAGGGGTAGATGCCCATCTGGGACTCCTGGCAATGGCCATCCTACTAGGTGGCCTTTGCTGTGGCTGGATGGTGCCCGTGTGGAGGGCCCCTCATCAGACTGGGTGGCAACAGGGTGGATGGCACATGATGAAGCATAGTCCATCATTTCTTGCTGGTGGTGAAACACCACCAGTCTCTAAGCGTTCATGAGCTCAATTCAACGCACAGAAGTACGACGCCAAATCGTTCCCCTCCATGGTCACACCATGGGAGGAACATCAGGCAAAGGACGGCAGCAGATCTTGTTCGCCCCAGTAGCTTGTTTGTTTGAGAGCTGATGGGGACTCTTTCATGACAATGAAACATCAGTTTTTTGTTGAGCATATAGAGCAATGGTTGGGGAGGTGGAAAGCTTGTCCAAAATGAGATCTTGGTTAGTCTTGATCAAAACAGCATCCTCTGCCCAGTCATGTGCGTTACTTGCTTGTGACAATTTGGGGGATGTTTCTGTAACCATCATGCCCGATAAGAACTTAAATATGGTCCAGGGTATCATATTTCACAGGGACCTTCTTCAGCAATCTGACGATGAGCTGCGCGCCAATTTAGAGCGGCGAGGTGTACATTTCGTCCAGAGTGTCCATCGGGGTCCGAGGGATAATCAGGTTGCTATTCTTTGCTTCCGTGCATGATACATTGTCTGAGAAGGTCTAGGTGATGGTCTACCGCTGTGATGTAAATCCCTATATCCCTCACCCAATGTGGTGCTTTAAGTGCTGCAAGTTCGGCCATATGTCTTCCCGCTGTACTTCCAGTGTTGCGTGCCGAGATGTAGGCACCCGTCACATCCCAATACTCCATGTGCCCCGCCTCCCATCTGTGTCAACTGCGGAGAGCACCATTCGCCTTGCTCGCCTGACTGCAGGATTATCCAAAAAGAAATGAAAATCGTGGAGTAGAAGACCGTTGACCAACTGACCCACACTGAGGCTAAGAGAAAATTTGAACGCCTGCATCCTGTGTGTACGACATCGTCTTACGCTGCTGTTACAACAGTTCTGTCACAATGAGCTCCAACAAAGCCAGTCACCCCTCAGAGCCGGGAGACCACACCTGCACTCTTGATGGTCGGGGACATTTCCCATCCTGTTGCTCCTGCACCACCTACTTCGGAAGCAACACCCCCTCAACCATCGGGGACGTCCATCCCCACTTCTAAGCCATAGAAGCGTAAGTCTTCCTCGGCTTCTCTCGCTAGGAAGTCGTCTCTTGGGTCACTCCCTTCCCAGGTTTCTGCTAGCGGCAAAGATGATAGTCACCAGTGGCTGAAGAGCCCAAAAGCAGCTGGTTGTAGGGCTTCACTCTCATCCTCAGTCCCAGAGATTGAACCAGTGAAGTCCTACCAGGCAGGGAAACCCAAGGAGCAGGGAAAGAAACCCAAAAAGAAAGCCCCTAACAACCAAGGAAATTGCGTCTGAGGATGGGTGGAGATTTCGGCGTCCGCTGAGGACCTAGATCTCATCAGACCCTCAGATACAATGGATATAGGCTACTCAGGCAACATTGGTTGCAGCAGGTGACTCTTAGGCGTACCTCATTGAATGTTCCATGCCATCCCAGTTTCACGATGACGTCATCCTCCAGTTGAATTGCGGCGGTTTTTTTCACTGCCTGGCTGAGCTACAGCAAAGGTTAAGTTTTACACCTGCTATCTGCATTGCCCTCCAGGAAACCTGGTTTTCAGCAATGTGGACTACAATCGAGTGTCAGGTGGATTTTGCATTTAAGTCCCAAACTCGGTCTGTAGTGAACCTGTGCCCCTTCAAACCCCTCTAGAAGCTGTGGCTGTCAGAATAAGGACGATGCAGGAAATAACTGTCTGCAGTGTATATCTTCCTGCAGATGGTGCAGTACACCTGAATGTATTAGCTGCTGATCGATCAACTCCCTAAACCTTTCCTACTTTTTGGAGATTTCAGTACCCATAACTCCTTGTGGGGTGGCTGCATGCTTATTGGCCGAGGCAGAGATGTCGAAACTTCACTGTTTCAGTTCGACGTTTGCCACTTAAATTCTGGGTCAGCCACACATTTCATTGTGGCTCATAGTAGTTACTCAGCCATTGATTTATCAATTTGCAGCCTAGGACTTCTCCCATCTATCCACTGGAGAGCACATGACGACCTGTGTAGTAGTGGCCACTTCCCCATCTTCCTGTCACTGCTCCAGTGTCAGGCCCACGGACGTCTACCCAGATGGGCTTTAAACAAAGTGGACTGGGAAACATTCACCTCTGCTGTCACCGCTGAATTTCCCCCACACGGTAACATCGATATCATGGTTGAGCAGGCGACTACAACAACTGTTCCTGCGGCAGAAAACGCGATCCTTCGTTCTTAGGGTGCCCGAGGCATAAGGCAGTCCCTTGGTGTTCGCTGGAAGTCGCTGAAGCAATTAAAGAGCGGCGTAAGCAGCACCCTTCCCTGGAGCACCTCATAGCCTTTAAACGGCTCCGTGCCCTTGTTTGCCAACTTATCAAACGACGGAATCAGGAGTGTTGGGAGAGAGACGTCTCGACCATTGGGTGCCATACATCATGTTCCCAACAACAACGTGTGTTAACTACCGACGCAAACGTGATTGCCAAGCACTTTGCTCAGCACTTAGCTCGAGCCTCTGCATCGCAGAACCCCTCCCCCCCCCCCCCCCCCCCCCAGCCTTCTGCATTTTCAAACACCGGCTGGAAGCGAACGTCCTCTCATTCATTACACACCACACTGAATCCTATAACGCCCCATTTACAGAGTGGGAGCTCCTCAGCGTCCTTCCAACACAGCTCCTGTGCCTGACCGGATCCACAGCCAGATGATTACACATGTCTCATCTGACTACAAGCGGACATCTCGTCGTCTTGAACCGGATCTGGTGCAATGGCGTCTTTCCACAGCAATGGCGGGAGAGCACCATCATTCTGGTGCTCAAACCCAGTAAAAACCCGCTTGATGTGGATAGCCATCGGCCCATCAGCCTTGCCAACGTTCTTTGTAAGCTGCTGGAATGTATGGTATGTTGGTGGTTGGGTTGGGTCCTGGGGTCATACGGCCTACTGGCTCCATGTCAAGGCGGCTTCTGCCAGGTTCGCCCTACCTCTGATAATCTTGTGTCTCTCGAGTCTGCCATCCGAATAGCCTTTTCCAGACACCAACACCTGGTTTCCGTCGTTTTTGACTTATGTAATGCATACGACACGAATTGGCGACATCATATCCTTGCCGCATTGTATGAGTAGGATCTCCAGGGACCACACCCGTTTTTCATCCAAAACTTCCTGTCGCTCAGTACTTCCTGTGTCCAGGTTGGTGACTCCATATCCAGTCTAATGGGGTCCCACAGGGCTCTGTATTAAGTGCCTCTCATTTTTTTAGTGGCCATTAACAGTCTAGCAGCAACTGTGGGCCCTCCATCTCACCTTCTCTGTATGCAGACGACACCTGCATTTTGACCTGCTGCTCCAGTACTGGTGTTGCTGAGCGTCGCCTACAAGGAACCATCCACAAGGCGCAGTCATGGGCTGTAGCCCATAGCTTCGAGTTTTCAGCCGCAAAGTCGTGTGTCATGCACTCTGTCGGCGTCGTACTGTTCATCCGGGCCCATAACTTTACCTTCATGACGATCCACTCATTGTAGTGCAGTCGCATCGATTCTTAGGACTCGTTTTCAGCTCTCAGTCGAATTGGGTTCCTCTTTCTTCGTCAGCTTGCAGCACCTCAATGCTGTACATTGCCTGAGCAACAGTAATTGGGGTGAAGATTGATCTACGCTGCTGCGGCTCTACAGAGCCCTTGTCCAATATCGAAATTACTATGGGAATGTGGTTTATGATTCGGCAGCGCCATGATCGTTGCATTTACTCGACTTTATGCATCACTGTGGAGTTCAACTAGTGACAGGATCTTCTACTACGAGTCCAGTGACCAGTGAACTGGTGGAGGCTGGGGTCCCTCCATTGCAGATCAGACGTGCACAACTGCTCGCCACTTACGCTGCTCACATTCATAGTTCTCCTGAGCATCCGGATTACCGTCTCCTTTTCCCGTCTGCGGTACTCCATCTCCCGCATCGGTGGCCCAGGTCAGGGCTAACGATTGCAGTTCGCTTGAGATCCTTTCTCTCCGAACTGGAATCCTTCCCTTTACCACCTCTACGCCTCCGTGTGGTACGCTTTGGCCGCAACTTCGTCTGGACCTTTCAAGTGACCCTAAGGACTCCGTTAACCCTGCGGCTCTCCACTGTCACTTCCTCTCGATTCTCGACGTGTTCCAGGGCTCTGAAATGGTTTGCACCGACGGCTCGATGACAGATGGTCGCGTTGGCTCTGCATACATTCACGGCGGTCATATTGAACAGCATTCTTTCCCAATGGCTGCAGTGTATTCACTGCAGAGCTGGTGGCCATTCCTTGTGCACTTCCGTTTATGCCACGTGGAGTCTTTTATTTTATGCACTGGCTTCCTGAGCAGCCTGAAAACTATTGACGAGTGCTACCCTCGTCATCATTTGGTAGCGTCCATCCAGGAGTCCATCTCTGCCCTGGAACGGTCCAGTGCTTCAATTGTGTTTGTCTGGAACCCTGGTCACATCAGAATCCCAGGAAATGAACTTGCTGACAGGCAGGCCAAACAGGCTACACAGAAACTACTTCTGGAGATGGGCATCCCCGCAACTGACGTGCATTCATTATTACGCAAAGTTTTTTAGCTGTGGGAGACGGAATGGTAAAATCTCAGTACGGACAACAAACTGCGACTCATTAAGGGGACCACGAATGTGTGAAAGTCTTCGGTGTGGGTCTCTTGGAGGGACTCCGTGGTTCTCTGCCAGCTCCGCATTGGCCATGCGTGGGCGACCCACGGCCACCTCCCTCACCGTGAAGACCCACCTCAGTGTCGGTGAGGCGCTCGGTTGACAATGGCCCATATTCTTTTGCTGTGTCCTTCGTTTTCTGCCCTGCGACTTCATCTCCGGTTGCCGAACTCGTTATCATTCATTTTACTAGACAACTTCTCGTTGGCTGATTTGGTTTTACGTTTTATCCGTGAGGGTAGGTTTTTTGTCATTCGATCTGAGTTTTGGCGCATGTCCTTTGTCCCTCTGTATCCTCCACTCTAGTGCTTTTAGGGTGGAGGTTTTAACGTGTTTCACGATGGCTGGCTTTCCCTTTTTACACTACTGGACATTAAAATTGCTACACCACGAAGATGACGTGCTACACACGCGAAATTTAACCGACAGGAAGAAGATGCTGTGATGTACAAATGATTAGCTTTTCAGAGCATTCACACAAGGTTGGCGCCGGTGGCGATATCTACAACGTGCTGACATGAGGAAAGTTTCCAACTGATTTCTCATGCGCAAACAGCAGTTGACCGGCGTTGCCTGGTGAAACGTTGGAGGTATGCGTACCATCACGTTTCAAATGTTCAAATGTGTGTGAAATCTTATGGGACTTAACTGCCAAGGTCATCAGTCCCAAAGCTTACACACTACCTAACTTAAATTATCCTAAGGACAAACACACACACACACCCATGCCCGAGGGAGGAATCTAACGTCCGCTGGGACCAGCCTCACAGTCATCACGTTTCTGACATAGACCAAGGTCGGATTGCAGCCTACCGCGGTTGCGGTTTATCGTATGGCGACATTGCTGCTCGCGTTGGTCGAGATCCAATGACTGTTAGGAGAACATGGAATCGGTGGGTTCAGGAGGGTAATACGGTACGCCGTGCTGGATCCCAACGGCCTCGTATCACTAGCAGTCGAGATGACAGGCATCTTATCCGCATGGCTGTAACTGATCGTACAGCCACGTTTCGATCCCTGAGTCAACAGATGGGGACGTTTGCAAGACAACAATCATCTGCACGAACAGTTCGACGACGTTTGTAGCAACATGGACTATCAGCTCGGTGACCATGGCTACGGTTACCCTTGACGGTGCATCACACACTGGAGCGCCTGCGATGGTGTACTCAACGACGAACCTGGGTGCACGAATGGCATATCGTCATTTTTCGGATGAATCCAGGTTCTGTTTACAGCCTCATGATGGTCGCATCCGTGTTTGGCGACATCGCGGTGAACGCACATTGGAAGCGTGTATTCGTTTTCGCCATACTGACGTATCACCCGGCGTATGGTATGGGGTACCATTGGTTACATGTCTCGGTCGCCTCTTTTTCGCGATGACACGCTTTGAACAGTGGACGTTACATTTCAGATGTGTTACGACCCGTGGCTCTACCCTTCATTCGATCCCTGCGAAACCCTACATTTCAGCAGCACGATGCACGACCGCACGTTGCAGGTCCTGTACGGGCCTTTCTGGATACAGAAAATGTTCGACTGCTGCCCTGGCCAGCACATTCTCCAGATCTCTCACTAATTGAAAACGTCGGGTCAATGGTAACCGAGCAACTGACTCGTCACAATACGGCAGTCACTACTCTCGATGAACTGTGGTATCGTGTTGAAGCTGCATGGGCAGCTGTACCTGTACACGCCATCCAAGCCCTGTTTGACTGAATGCCGAGGCGTATCAAGGCCCTTATTACGGCCAGAGATGGTTGTTCTGGGTACTGATTTCTCAGGATCTGTGCACCCAAACTGCGTGAAAATGTAATCACATGTCAGTTCTAGTATAATACATTTGTCCAATGAATACCCGTTTACCGTCTGTATTTCTTCTTGGTGTAGCAATTTTAATGGACAGTAGTGTATTTTCGTGGTCGGCCAGCGACTGTAATCTGCTTCCTTGTATTTCTGTCTTCTAACTGTTTCTTGCATCTCTCTGTTGTTTTCTTATCCTTGTTCGTTGCCTTTCCTTCGTTCTTGTGGTCTTTCCTTTCGTTCCGTTTTGTGTTACACGTCTCGTCTGTTTTATTCTCACACTTGTGGCATTGTTTTATTAGGAACAAGGGACCGAGACCTCGTAGTTTGATCCCCTTCCTCCACTTTTAAACCAACCAATCTGACATTACAGTATCGTGTTATACAAGTGTCGTCATCGACTGCACTCCCGTATCAGTGACTTTTATTTCCTTTGCTATATATTACTCTTGTGTATTGTGTTGTTTCACGACGTCTTTGTGAGAATTGTGTCAGTGAACAAGTGTAAAGCAATGCTGAGGAAACTTGTGTTCGTGTGCAAGTGTACTTCAATAACTCCTGCTTGGTGCCCTTCTCAGTAACATGGACCTGTAATGCTTGGTCTAATCACTTTTCATTTCGTTGCACAAGACTGTAGTTTAACCTCTTTGTACATCTGATTTACTGTAGTTTTTTTTCATGGACACATTCACACACATTTTTTCATACATATAATTACTTATTTTCGCTGTGGTCCTTATTGTTTGTTCCAAACACCTAACTATTGTGTTTTCTATTTTACACAGGACGTGACTCTGCGTCGTTCGCTGGATGGACACTTAAATACTGAGTGCATAGTTGCTCACCAGCTACTAATGCACTAAATTCCAATATACATATGTTCATTTTCTATAAGTTCATTCTTTACCGATTTTTTTAAGTTGTAAGGGTGCACGTGTTCGTACTGCGATTGTCGTTTTGACTTGTCTTTCTGCACCTAGAAAGAAAAGTGTCGTCGTAGGCGAGGTAGTAGATTCAAGACTTGTTTATATTCCCTCATTCCTCATGTAGGTATCCCCTTGGTGTAGCGTGTAAATAGCCATTCACATAAACGTAAATAACTTGCACATAGTATCATAGTGTGTTGCTAGTTCTCTGTAGATAGAGTGTACTTTGTCCTTTGTATATATATCCCTTAGCTTAGTTCTTCCTAATTTCCTCATCTTAGTTTAGTTATGTTTTGTAGACTTTTCATTTATCTAAATGCAAATTGCTTGGCGTTTCTTTTCTGGCGGCGATCCCTCGGCCTACGGCGCTTCTACAGCTGTGCACCTTGCGGCTACTCGCCGTGCGGGTATACCTGCCCCAAGGCACGTAGAGGCGCCCAGTGCGAACGAGAGGAATGACTCGCGGGCACGTGATGCCTAAGAGGTACGCTGCCGCACGCATGCCTCTCCTTGCGTGTTTGGCAAGCACAGCGGCGTGGCGACGAGCCGCAAGGCGCCAAAGTGTAAACGCACCTTCACGCTGTACTGCGCGCATGCACCGGCTTGCACCACTCGTTGGGTGTAACGAGTTGCACGCAGGTAGTGTATAGTTAAAGCTTCGTCGTTATGTGAGTGCCGTAGTCGCGTATGAAATGAAAAAGTGTTGGTAGCTGTACGGGTTGCGGCGACAAAATAAAAAGACAAAATAAAAAAAAGGAAAAAGAAACGTGTTTGGATCCGTGACTGCATAAAGAAAAGAAGTCAGCTTGGACGCTCACCGATCTTGCTGAAACAAGTTCTAGTCTAAGACACTAAGTTTTCTTAATAATCTGTACTACAGTTTGTAAAGGAGAAGTACTGCAGTGACGTTTTAAATAAATAAATATTGAACAATTAATATTGAATGAATTTCCAGATGTCTATAGCCTTTTCCCTTGTCAACTCCCTCCCTCCCTCTCTCTCTTTCCAAGCATTATTCCCGACTTGCGGAGTCTGCTGTTTTGCTACATCTCCTCCATTTCTTTCTGTCGTTTATATCTTCTGGTCTTAAGCCAGCAACGTGCATGTCTCTTTGCCGGTCTTGCTGGTGGTCTTGTTCCTCCTGGGTTGATGTAGAGAGATGCTTTTGCAACTGAATTGTCTTGGTTTCTCATGACGTTGCCGTAACAGCGGAGACAGGCTTCCTTCGCTTTGTCTGTGATCGGTGCGACACCAAACCTTTGCCGGACGTCTGTATTTTTTATGTGGTCACATCGTGTCAGCTGCATGGACAATCGAAGCCTCTTCATCTCCACGGTGTGTAACATTTCCTCCTGTTGTTTCGTCATAGAGCGACACTTAGTCCCATACATTGCTGCTGGGAGTACCATGGTCTTATATACTTTTGCCTTTAGCTACTGAGGTATCTTTTTATCGCAGAGGACTCCAGTGACCTGTCTCCACTTGAGCGAAGCTACATTCACCTTCATCCTTAAAAAATAATCAGCCAACTCTATCCGTGGAATTTTAGCCTTGTAGATGTGGGCTGTTCCGCAGCTAAATGTTTCACATGTCTGCGTTTCTCTTAATTCATTTGTGCATATACTCGTATAATTTTAATTGAATGGATTTTGCCCTGCAGCTCAGTTATTGCCTATGAATTCATGTTCAGATCGCGAATGAGAGTCTCAAGCGCAGCAACAAGTCAGAGCTTGTTTCTGTAGTCAACGTCATTAAAATGCTACAAATACCCATGCATAACATTGATACCCAAAAAGCGAAGCATTTCCTCCGTTCCCCACTTAATATTTCAGTTTGTTTACTCTCTACCGACACACCTAACCACAATATTCATCCAACTACAGTAGCGTCGCCAAGTTGAAGCAAGCCGAAAATGTGTAGTTTCACCAAAGAGTTGCGCACGCGCAGTGGTCGGTTGCTTCAGTTGCGTGCAATCAAGTAGTGTAAACTGGGCTTTGAAAGCAGATTCCCACCACCATGCGGCAACGCAACGGCAGCGGCAGCGGCAACGGCAGCGGCAGCGACTAACGTTTCCCGCCGTGCCCCGAAGGCACGCGGAGTTGGCGTTCCCATCTGGAAGCGGCAGGTGATAGCGGTAGCCAATGACAGACAGCTGCTGAGATATGTGTGGGGAGCCACTGAAAGGCGTTTCAACGTGCACATTCGAGACGGGTCCATTCGTCAATATGGCTCGTAACGGTGACTTAGAATCTGCAGTTGCAGTACACATACACTCCTGGAAATGGAAAAAAGAACACATTGACACCGGTGTGTCAGACCCACCATACTTGAACCGGACACTGCGAGAGGGCTGTACAAGCAATGATCACAGGCACGGCACACCGGTCACACCAGGAATGGCGCTAGCTGCGCAGCATTTGTGCACCGCCGCCGTCAGTGTCAGCCAGTTTGCCGTGGCATACGGAGCTTCATCGCAGTCTTTAACACTGGTAGCATGCCGCGACAGCGTGGACGTGAACCGTATGTGCAGTTGACGGACTTTGAGCGAGGGCGTATAGTGGGCATGCGGGAGGCCGGGTGGACGTACCGCCGAATTGCTCAACACGTGGGGCGTGAGGTCTCCACAGTACATCGATGTTGTCGCCAGTGGTCGGCGGAAGGTGCACGTGACCGTCGACCTGGGACCAGACCGCAGCGACGCACGGATGCACGCCAAGACCGTAGGATCCTACGCAGTGCCGTAGGGGACTGCACCGCCACTTCCCAGCAAATTAGGGACACTGTTGCTCCTGGGGTATCGGCGAGGATCATTCGCAACCGTCTCCATGAAGCTGGGCTACGGTCCCGCACACCGTTAGGCCGTCTTCCGCTCACGCCCCAACATCGTGCAGCCCGCCTCCAGTGGTGTCGCGACAGGCGTGAATGGAGTGACGAATGGAGACGTGTCGTCTTCAGCGATGAGAGTCGCTTCTGCCTTGGTGCCAATGATGGTCGTATGCGTGTTTGGCGCCGTGCAGGTGAGCGCCACAATCAGGACTGCATACGACCGAGGCACACAGGCCAACACCATTCCTAGGCCGCCAAGGAAACTTGCTGTTCCAACATGACTATGCACGTCCGCATGTATCCCGTGCCACCCAACGTGCTCTAGAAGGTGTAAGTCAACTACCCTGGCCAGCAAGATCTCCGGATCTGTCCCCCATTGAGCATGTTTGGGACTGGATGAAACGTCGTCTCACGCGGTCTGCACGTCCAGCACGAACGCTGGTCCAACTGAGGCGCCAGGTGGAAATGGCATGGCAAGCCGTTCCACAGGACTACATCCAGCATCTCTACAATCGTCTCCATGGGAGAATAGCAGCCTGCATCGCTGCGAAAGGTGGATATACACTGTACTAGTGCCGACATTGTGCATGCTCTGTTGCCTGTGTCTATGTGCCTGTGGTTCTGTCAGTGTGATCATGTGATGTATCTGACCCCAGGAATGTGTCAATAAAGTTTCCCCTTCCTGGGACAATGAATTCACGGTGTTCTTATTTCAATTTCCAGGAGTGTATTTCAACCACTCGGCACAATCACTAAAATACCATCACAATACTCATCTCCATATCCCATTAACGTTATCACAGCAAAAATAGACATAAAACCACAGCCACCCACCGTAGTGGTACAAGCTGTCATGTCTACAAACACCACAAATGAACAGTTTGGAAGGGTGTACGATGATATAAAGAAAATTGTTCAGATTGCTAAAGGAGCAAAAATTTAACATGTAATGAAAGACTGCAATTTGGTTGCAGGGATAGGAAGATGAAATAGTAGAACATGGGCAAGGGGGAACGAGTGAAAGGGGGAGACGTCTGGAAAATTTTACATGGAGCGTGATTTAATCATGGCTAACAGTTTGTTCAAGACCCACGAAAGGAGGATGTGTACGTGGAATACAGTAGACTTTTCGAAATCAGATTTTAAATCCCAAGACATTTCGAGGTACAGATGCAGTCTGACGATAATTTATTGCAGACTGCAACGAAAGAGACAGCTACATGCAGCGAATTAAGAAATGAAACCTGAAGAAGTTAAGACACATAATTAGTCGACAACCATAAAAGGGATCATTAGGCAACGATTGATTGAAATAGAGGGAGGAATACACTACAAGACGAATGGGAACCTATGAGAAAAAAGTACTGAGAGCAGCAGAAGATAACAATGGGGGAAGAGGTACAGTAGAAACTCTTGCATAACATACTACGACAGTACTGGGCACTACTCGCTGTAGACTGAATGGTTAGCTCGAGCCCCCGTGTGCTATGGCACCAATATGTACATTTGTTGTACTCAACACTCAGCTTAATTGACCTGCTCAGAGATGTGGCTGGTCTCAATGTTTAGCTATGTTTTGCGTCATAGTGTCCCAGTTCACACCTGTCATAAACTCAGCTTTCAAACTAACATTAAAAAACAATGCAGGCAGGTATCGCGGTGAAATTGAAAAATATTGAGTCACTCACGTTGGTCCACAATTTGAACAAGCACTTTATTTCTATTTTTCCATGAAAGTCTTCAATATAGTCACTAAACACTTAAAATGCAGTCTGAGGGGCTTTTACGTAAGGGTGGCCGTTAGTAACTGATGCTACAATACTTAACTATAAAATCCGTATGTCGCAATCACGGTACTCGACAGTCTGTTCACTGTTCACAAACGACACTGTTTTCTTCTGTCCTGGTCCATTATATTGCGCTCAACTTAATCGTTTTCGAACGTCACTACATACATACTTGTCCCCGAGTGTGGATTCCTACCCACTGCTACCCCCAGATGGGCAAAACGTCGGGCTCTTAGCGTCGATCAAACTTCACTGCCGCTGTCCTCAAAGATGGCCGCCCTATGCACCCTCGAAGCAAATTCCTAACTCAAAACAATTACGAATATTCTAAAACGAAACACAAAAACACACATGCTACATTGAAAAATATGGAAATTTCCAGTTTTGTATCTGCCACCGTTTTTTCACAAATAATTTTCTTGTGGCGTGATTTTGCTTTTCCCGGATTTTTGATACCAAAAATAAACAAACAAATAAAAATACTTAATTACTCACCTATATCTTTAAACTTTAGAATGCTGCCGCTAGTTTCGTCTTTTTAAATTTTATTTATTACCAAAAACACAGTATCTCTGTATCGAATCCCATATTTCGACATCTCATTCAAAAATAGTACATATTCTGCTAAATCGCCTATGATTGCTCGATGCGGCTCTACTAGTTGCATCCGTAAACACCTTGTTCATGTTAACCGGCCAAAGCATTGCCGAGATATTAGCTTTTGAACTTTCATAAATTTACAATTTTTAAGACAACAATAACTTTTAGACTATTATATATTTTTGTGGCGCGTCTAGATGATTTAGCTTTACATATTTTTCTCTCCGTGAGTGCCAACTCGCATCTCCATGTCACTCTTAGTTTAGTTTTTATCAATTTTTCTCTGGCATATAAATTTATCCAATCGCGAAAACACGGCCATACACGCCCCTGCCAAGCTTATGCTCGGGTTTTTCCGCCACCACGTAAACGCTAGCCACTCGCCAGGGCCCCGTAGCAACCGCCAGCCACGTGCTCTGCGGCGGGAAACTGCCGCTGTAATCTCCCCCGCACAGCTTGTACGGTCACAAGACGATATGTTGACTACAGTTAATAACAGGAGAAAATATAAAACAGGAGTAAATCGAGTAGGCAATAAGAAATGGAGACGTCTAAAAAATTACACTGACAGAAAGTACAAAGTCGTAAATCAGCAAAGGCTTTTCAGTTGTATTTGGAAAAGAGAGATGGTGCATGTAGGAAAATTAAATTAAAAAAAAAGCAAAGCTTTGGAGCAGAGATAAGCAACTATACGAATATCAACAGCTCAGATGGCAAGCCAGAACTAAGCAGGTAAGAGAAGGCTGAAGGAATGTGTGCATGGGGCGGCGGTGTCTATTGGTCTGTTGTGTATACAAACTAAACTAAGTACAATGTTAGGATCCTATGAAATTTGTGAATACGTGATGCAGTACTGATCATACAACTTATCTCAGTAGATAACTGAAAAAAGGAAACCCTGCGTTTATGGCATTTGTAGATTTAGAGAAAGCTTTTGAGAATCTTGTCTGAAATACACTCTTGGAAGCTCTGGAGATATCAGCGATAAACACAGGGACTCAATATTATTTACAGCTTGTACAGAAACCAGACTGTAATTGTAAAACTTCAAGGATTTGAAAGGGAAGCAGTAATTGAGAAGATTGAGGTAAAGCAGATGTAAAATATAGACTCGTAATAGCAAGAAAAGCATTCCTGAAAAAGGAAATTTGTTGATACCCATTATAAATGTAATTGTTGGGAAGTATTTTGTGAAGTTAGACTTGTATGTAAGTGAAATGTGGACACTAAACACATCTGTCAAGAAGGCAGTGGATGCTTTCGAAATGTGGTGCTGAAGGAAAATGCTGGCTATTGGGTATGTATATCGTATAATTTAACTAATGAAGACATGCTGAATCAAACTGAGGAGAAAAAGGAAATTGTGGCACAACTTGTCTAAAATAAGAGGCTGGTTGACAGGACATATTATGAGGCATCAAGTTTGGTGACGGGAACAAAAATGTTAGCAGATTCGAATGGATGTAAGATGCTATAGTTAGGTAAAGATGAAGAGGCTTACACATAATAGACTACGGTGGAACGCTGTATCAACACAGTCTTCTAACTGAAGACCGCAACAAATAAACTGACGAACTGTGTTAGTCTTAACCAAACCCTGCTGCTGCCAGGAGCACCTTTGATTAACCATGTCAGTTGTGCATTTATTTGCAGATTATTCTTTAAGTAGCAGCTAGTGCGTATCACTTGTGAAGTATTTGTGTATACTTTCCTCTTACTGCACACAGTTTTATATTAGGAAAAAAGTTCCAGAGTCTCCAGACACTAAAGACAGTGTACAGTATATTATATTTGGCACTTTATGCCAAGGTGTTTCACAAGGATGCGATCAAGTTTGGAAATAGAAACTGACTTATCACAGGATATTATATCGTGCCTGTAAAGAATATTTTAGCGATGCTTAGGGAATAATTGGCAAGTTGGTATTATACATGTCGTTCTAAAGTATTCTAAATGTTGCAAACAAACAAAGTGTCTGACGGCGAAATGACATAATTAATACTTGTTGATACGTAGCAGTTACGTCTTATGACATACCAGCAAAATAGTTTCCGTTTAATCAATGTAGGTCTACATAGGATATTGTAAATATTAACGTGTTTCATGTCGCTGTGCTACCCATTTCACACGATGTTCAATGGTTTTAAAATGATGATCGGCGGCATCAGTTCGACCTGGGCAAACCGCGCCGCTGAGGGCATTTCCGTGGCAACCACGGCGCTGCCCCGTGCTCTGACTCGCGGCTGCACCAGTGGAAACCGGCCTTGCAAGGTAGCTGCCGAACGTACGCACTTGTGTCCCCACATCTATTCGCTACTACATGTGATGCGTCTCATTCGCGTACTGTGTGTTTAAACAGTACAGTGCCAAATTAAAAACATTCTCGCGCACGGCGAGGGTAGTATTTTCTGAGCTTCTCAGCTCCGTAAACATACAATAAACCGCCCCCCCCCCCCCCAGGAGGTCCACAACTCTTGTGGATACGTGCTTGGCGAGCACGGGACCCCCAGCTAGAGCAGCTCTCTTTCCTTTCCGGGCAGCATACCTTCCTTTTCCACATCCTTCCCCATCCCCCATCCTCCCCCCCCCCCCTCACATCCATCTCTTCCCTTCTCCCCTATGGGAGCATGTTTCGTGCCTACGTCCGGAGACGGACACTTGTAACTGTAAGACACACTCTCTTCTTTGCTTTCTATGCTGGAAAGTCTCTGTTTGTCCTCCTCTTTCCCTTGCTTCTTCCCTTTACCCTCTTTTCCGCTCCGCTTGGGCGTTTGAGACCTCCGTTCTCTCCTTTTCTTTGTTCCTCCTTTTCTCTTTCTTTCCTCCCTGTGCGTGTCTGAACGCCGGCCCTCGCGTTTCCACACGTAGCCGGCGACGGGGTAACGCGTAATTCCCCGCCCCGGGTAGACAGGTAGGACACGTACGTACCCCCTGGTAACTGCCAGTCCCAGGGGGCGGTGATTACCTGAGCAGGTACTTCCCGAACATGCCGACTGGTTCCTCCGTCAGATTCTCGGGAGGTGTGACCTGAGGTGTGAACAGTCACCTAATGCGGGAGTCCCCTCAGAGAGGGCCCCCACAAGGAAGGAGCGCGCCATCGGAAACCCCGGTAATCGTGTGGGATACTTCCGCAATGGATTCCTTTACGTCTACCATTTCTGCTCACAAGCAAAGTTAGATGAGTCTCAACCACGGACAATTCTTCCATCAGTACCACAGTTCCTTGTCGTTTCTCGGTCGGACGACGGTCGAAACTTCTCCACAGTCAATCCTTTCATTATTCAGAAGGGTGTCGACGCGATTGCAGGTCCTGTAAAGTCCCGATTACGAAATGGCACCTTGTTCTTAACAGTCAGTGACCTCCAGGCACAAAAATTGCTGCAAACTCCACTGCTACACATCTTCCCTGCCTGGGTGGAAGTGCACTGCACTTTAAATTCGTCACGCAGGGCGATTTATACACGCTCACTCGGCGGATTGTCCAGCGAGGAAATTGAAAACTACCTGCCTGACCAGGGCGTAATGGCTGACAAGGACTGGGTACCAACACGTACTTTCTTCTTCACATCTGACAGAGTTCAACTTCCAACGAACATTAAAGCAGGCTATGAGATAATTTCAGTTCACCCTTACATCCCCAACCCTATGCTTTGGTATCGGTGTCAGTGGTTTAATCTCACCAGCCAGCCATGTCCCAATCCGGCCAAATGCACTACGTGTGGCAATGATGCCCATGAGGGTGCTTGTCCACCTCCATCCTCTCGTTGCCTCAACTGTATGGGTGACCACGCAGCTTCCTCTATAGATTGCCCCATTTTCTAAGATGAACGGCTTATTCAGAGTGAAGGAAAAGGTGTCTATATTTGCTGCTCGTAAGTTATTCGCCAGTCGAAAGCTCACTGTACCTCCAGCAGGTAAATATAGTACTGTCCTTGCATCTCCAAAGCCTACTAAGAAGGTAGTCACGCATTCTTATCATCTCACTTTTAGTGCCACGTTAGTCATATTGGCCAGCGCAAAGATTGCCCATTAAACCTCCCCACTACTACCTGCTCGATCTACAGCTCATCCTTCATCAGCTCCTGCTAAAACACGAGCCCCAAAACCAGACACCTGGACTTCCAAAAAAAGAGCCTACTTGCGAAGATTTTTTATGTACCCAGACTTCACAACCACTGATTACTCCCTCATCTCAACTTCCTGTTTCCAAGAAGGCTCATAAGAAATCAAGTTCCTCTCCTTCTCCGCCATGGCGTGTCTCATCTACAGCGCCACCTGGCGGTAACCACCCTCGGCCGTCTTCCGTGCCACCAAGGCCCACTGCTGGCGACTGGTCTGCTGGCCAATCGCTGGTGCCAGGAGCTGCAGCCCAACAACCTATGGATCAGGATCTTCTGCTGCATGCCGTTCCATGCTGTCGGCTGCCGGCTCTCAGCAGCAACCGTGGTGATTCTTCCCTTTTCTGTCCACCCTATGTCCATTATCCATTGGAATATCTGCGGCATTAGAGCCAATCCGGATCAATTTTCGATCCTCTTACGATACTACTCACCAGTCATCTTCTGTCTTCAGGAAACAAAGCTGCGTCCCCACGATCACTTTGTTTTCCCTCATTTCCAGTCAGTCTGGTTTGATCTCTTCTCTGTTGATGGCACTCCAGCACACAGGCGACTTATGATTCTTCTCCATGATACTGTCCATTATCATCCAATCCACTTAAACAGTTCCTTCCAAGCTGTTGCTGTCTGTCTTTCCCTTTCTGGATACACCTTCTCTCTTTGTACTGTATACATTCCATCATCCACACCGATGGCAAGAGCTGATCTCCTTCTTCTCCTTGGTCAGTTCCCACCTCCCTATTTGGTGGTTGGGGACTTCAATGCCCACCACCCGCTTTGGGGATCTCCACGTCGTTGCCCGCGAGGCTCTCTGTTGATTGAAGTCTTCCACCAATCGGATCTTGTTTGCCTAAACACTGGGGAACCTACATTTTTGTCTGCCTCCACAACAAATTTCTCTCATTTGGACCTTTCAGTCGGTACTGTTCAGCTCTGAATGTTTCGCTCTTGCTGATACACACTTGAGTGACCATTTTCCATGTGTCCTGCCACCTATGCGCCCGAGACTGGAAGTTTGCCCAAGCCGGACACTTTCTTCGTTTCTAGCGACTTTCGATGACCGTCACTTTCCTAGCGTCAACGATCAGGCCACTCATGTTACAAAAGTTTTTCTTACAGCCACGGAACGTTCAACACCTCGCACCTCCGATTTGCCCCGGCGCCCCCCACTTCCTTGGTGGGACGAGGCGTGCCGTTACGCAATACGCGAGCAGAGACGTGCTCTTCGCGTTTTCCGCGACCATCCTACTTTGGCCAACTGTATCCACTATAAGCTGTTACGTGCGTGTTGCCGTCGCGTCATCCGCGATAGCAAGAAGGCAAGATGGGACTTCTTTACTAGCTCTTTTAACACCTTCACTCCCTCCTCGAATTCGGCGGTTATCTGGCGCGCCTAGTTTCTTCCCGATCTCTGGGGTCACCGTCGTGCATGATACCTTAGTGGACCCAGTCGCAATTTCTAACTCACTGGGTCAACACTTTGCTGAGATTTCGAGCTCTTCAAATTACCCACCAGCCTTTCTGCTGAAGAAATTTGCAACGGAAGTGCGACCTCTAGCTTTATCCTCTCAAAATAGCGAAAGCTATAATACTCTTTTCTCCATGCAGGAACTCCAACACGCATTCTCTTCTTCTCGCTCTTCCACCCCAGGACAGGATGGTGTCCACGTCCAAATGTTGCTGCATTTATCATACCATAGTCTGCGTTATCTCCTTCGCCTTTATAATCGAATTTGCACCGACAGTACTTTTCCCAGAAGATGGCGGGAAGCTATCGTCGTTCCTGTTCCGAAACCTGGGAAGAACAAACATCTCCCCTCTAGCTATCGCCCCATTTCTCTCACGAGTAGTGTATGTAAGGTTTTGCAGCGTATGGTGAATTGCCGTTTAGCCTGGTGACTGGAGTCCTGAAGCTTTTTAACACCTGCCCAATGCTGTTTCCGAAAGCATCGTTCTGCAGTTGACTATCTTGTTGCTCTCTCCACTTATATCATGAACAATTTTCTCACGAAACGCCAAAAGGTAGAATAATTTTTTGATCTGGAGGACAGGTATCCTCCACACACTGTTCTCTTGGGGCTTTCGATGTCGGCTACCCCTTTCTATTCGTGAATTTATGACCGAGCGCACATTTAAAGTGCTGGTGAACACAACTCTCTCCCGTGTTTTCTCCCAAGAAAACGGGGTGCCCCAGGGCTCCGTGCTAAGTGTTGCACTCGTACTGTTTGCTATCGCCATAAATTCAATTATAGATTGCCTCCTTCCCGATGTCTCGGGCCCCCTCTTTGTGGACAATTTTGCGATCTACTACAGCTCTCAACGCACCAGCCTTCTTGAACGCCGTCTTCAAGGATGTCTCGATCCCCTCCAACCTTGGAGCATCGAAACCGTCGTATGGAGTTTCTTCAGCCTTCTCTACGTCTAGACCCTGTCGACCTTCCGTTCGCGGACGTCGCTAAATTCTTGGGACTTATGTTTGACGGAACACTGTGCTGGTCTTCCCCCTTTTACTATCTTTCGGCTCGCTGTCTGCGATCCGTCAACACCCTCCGTGTTCTGAATGGTACCTCCTGGGGAACGGATTTAGTGGTCCTTCTCCGCCTATGTCGCGCCTTAGTGCGGTCGAAACTGGACTATGGAAGCATAGCTTACTCCTATGCTCAGCCGTCTATTCTTTGGCGTCTCGACTCTGTCCACCATCGTGGATTACGTTTATCGTCTGGAGCTTTTTGCACCATCCCTGTGGAAAGCCTTTATGCTGAGACTGCTGAACCTCCGTTGTCCAGCCAGCCAGCTGTCCTGAGTCGTTATTCTAGCCATCTGTCTTCCATGCCTGCTAATCTGGCCCATGACATTTTTTTCGACGCCTCTTTGGATTTAGGGTATGCAGGCCGCCTTTCCTCTCTACTACCACCAGGAGTCCGCTACTGTCAACTGCTACATTCTCTTTCCTTCCACTTTCCTAAAACCTTCTTGACAACTGGGGTACAGCACCGCCTTGGTTCCACCCCCTGACCTGCCTGCTCTGTGACCTTTGTCACCTTCCCAAGGATGGTACCCCTTCTCTCATTTATCGTCGGGCATTTTCTGCTCTATGCGAACAAATGAAGGATGCCACATTTATTTACACTGGCGGCTCAAAAACATCATTTAGTGTTGGGAGTGCCTATATTGTTGACGACACCCCTAATAGATTTCGGCTTCCCGACCAGTGTTCGGTTTTTACTGCGGAGCTTTACTCTGTTTTCCAGGCTGTCCAATACATGCGTTGCTATCAGCGGATACAGTATATTATATGCTCAGATTCGCTCAGCTCTCTCCTCAGTCTCCAAGCTCTTTACCCTGTCCACCCTCTGGTCCACCGGATTCAGGACTGCCTCCACTTGCTCCACTTGGGGGGCGTCTCTGTGGCATTCCTCTGGATCCCAGGACACGTTGGTATCTGTGGAAACGAGGCGGCCGATATAGCGGCCAAAGCTGCAGTCTCACTTCTTCAGCGTGCTGTTCGCATGGTTCCCTTCGACGATCTACAGTGTGTTTTCTGTCGTCGTGTTGCTCTTTTATGGAACATACATTGGTATACACTTCCCAGTTATAAATTACGGGACGTGAAAGCTCTTCCCTGTGCTTGGACCACCTCCTCCGGAACTCGACGTCGGGAGGAGGCAATTTTAACTAGACTCAGGATAGGGCGCTGTCTTCTTAGCCATCGACATCTTTTAAGTGGCGGTCCTCCCCCGCATTCTCCCCACTGCTCTCAACTGTGGACGGTGAGACACCTTTTACTTCAGTGCCCCTATTTTACTGCGCTACTCGCCCGTTTACAGCTGTCGCCTGATATATCTTCCATTTTAGCGTCCTCGAGTTTATCAGTGTCAGCGAGATGACGTCGGTCATTTGAAGCTCTTTTTTGGGGAAAACAACCACCAGTTCCATAGTGGTTTTCTAAGCTTTCCGTCAGCATTTAGTTTCCCCACATTTTGAGTTTCGCACCCATTACTGCCGATTTTATATATATATCCCAAAGCCACAGAACAGGAGCTAATGACCGTAGCAGTTTTGGACCCTAAAACCATAACAAAAAAATGCAATAAAATCTTATGTAACTAAAACTTACATAACTTACATCCTAGTAAGGCAACACACATGACATAGCCAAAAACGAACTCCTTCCTTAATACTAAACATCAACCGTAATACGTATATTCAAGTGGACAGTAGGTCATCTCTTATATACACTTATATACGTTCCTCCGAACCGTGCTTGATCAGAGTCAGATTCTGTTTAGTGTCCACGAAAATCTTTGTGTGGGTAGAGCCCTTTTTCGTTACCACGGTTTAAGTCTGTTAACTTATAGGCTCCTGGGTGAGGGATTTTTGAAATGAGAAATGGCAGTTGCCACTTGCGATTCAACTTACCACACCTACACCATTTTGGATGGGCCCTAAGGCCCACACGGTATTCTACAGTATGTCCTACTTTCTTATAATGCACTTGTGTTCTGTACTCTGCCTTTTTTCAGTGCTCACCAGTGTCCGACGTATTTTGTCCTCATCCGTTATTTCCGTCCTAGGAACCATGGGTAGTGGTTTTTCCCAATCGTGATGGTGGTGCTGGTGGTAAGTTACTATGGGACCAAACTGCTGTGGTCATCGGTCTCTTTCCCAATCGCCTATTGTCTTTCGTCAAACAGCAATTCCGTAGGTGCAAACCTGGTTGAGCTATGTGGGAGAATGGAATAACGTTTTCGATCCACCATGTGTGTTAGCGAGGGGTGCAAGTACGGATAAACCTATTAAATTCCTTAAATAGCTTCTTTATGGCACTAGCCTCTGAATGAAACTTGGATACAGCTACATGCTTAATGCTGGGAGTGTTCATGGACTCTTTCCAATGGTTACCTGTAAAGTATGACGTGTTGTCCATCAACAGTAATCCCAGCTTGCCTACTCCGTGTAGAAAATCCGTCGTAATTCTTCTGATGATGGAGCTCATAGTCACTGATCGCTCAGCACACAATTTGATTAACGTACAGAAAACTTCTCATAGTGCAAAAACATATCGTACATCTCGTTTCCCTTGCAGGTACGGTCCAGCTGTGTCCAATGAAGCTATCTGCAAAGTTGCTTTCAAGCAATATCGGGTGTTGTACAATTAGTTTTGACTTAGCTCAGCCTTCTGACACACAGCACATATCCGAATTGTCTGCCAAACTTTTCGTCTTAATTTGGATAGTAACAATAAGTGCTTATCTTACTAAGGTATTAGTTACACTATAGTGTCCCCAGACATTGTGAGTATATATAACAGAATTGTTAACGTGATTCTCTGGTAGCCGGCCGATGTGGCCGAGCGGTTCTAGGCGCTTCAGTCTGGAAACGCACGACCGCTACGGTCGCAGTTTCGAATCCTGCATGAACGTGTGTGAATCCTTGGGTTAGTTAGGTTTACGTAGTTCTAAGTTCTAGGGCACTGATGACCTCAGATGTTAAGTCCCATAGTGCTCAGAGCCATTTGAACCATTTTCTGGTAAATACACACAAACATCACTGGCTCTGCTCCAAGTGGTGTCGGTGAAACAGCACAACTTGGTAAATCATAACTTTTTTTTCACCTGTCATTATTGTTCTGCAGCAGTTTTAGCCTTAACTTTCGCCAGCTGGGATCCTTCTGTTGTAGTTACTCTTTTACACAATCTAACGTAGTATGGCTGTTGTGTTTTATCTTTCATCATCGGAACCCTGATTACTGAATTCCAATAATTCGTCTAGACCTTGTGGAAGCCTCGATAAGGCATCCGCAATTACGTTTTTGTGACCTTTGAGACACACAATTTAAAAATTCGATTCCTGTAAATACCACAACCACCAAGCGATCCTCCTGTGTAAGAGTCTACAAGTCAGAAGGAAGGACAAAGACTGATGGTCGCAATACACCTAGGTAATCTTTCCCCACAGGTAATATTCGGACTTTTTGAAGGCCCATATTTCAGCGAGCCATTCCAATTCAGTCATGAGATATGCTCGTTGAGCTTCAGATAGGTTCCTACCAGAAAAACTAATTAGCTTGGAGGTAAGGTCCCCACTCGTATTAGTAATTTGAAAAAAAAAAGCTCCAATACAAGTGTCTTATAGCAACGAGCTTCTTAGGGTCTGGAAGTATGCCTTGAGGTGATATTACGTGTTCCTTACTGCAATGTGACTCCATTAGGGTGTGACCTCGTATTCTAAAATCCTATAAAAGGCTTGAGCCAAGCCTTAAGTGTTCTGACCATGTGAGTTAGCAATCAGTAAAACATCAACATACACATTGCAGTTCAGGTTCTAAGATTCTATCTAAAGCAGAAATAAATACGCCAGCACTGACGTTTAAACCAAAAGGGAGAACACAGAACTCGGGGCATCTGCCGTCACATGGAAAAGCATACTTAACGGCTATCTTCATGTACTGCGATTTGCCCTTATGCGGCCCTGAGATCTATTATGGTGAAATATGAAATTTTAGAACGTGATCTTCTAGGTTGTCAGGCTGCATCCTGACAGGGACAATAATTTTATTTATTGCTCGTGCGTCGAGCACGAGGCAGGCCCTACCGTCTGATAAGTAATGGCCAGAATGGGGCTACATCTCTTTCCTTACAGCCTCCTCCTCGGCCTATGGTATAGGCTAAAAAGAAAAGCAGACGGTTTTGCTTGTATATACCTCCATTTAGTATTTGTGTCCATTGATTACACCAGTGCGTCGTTCAAAAAGATGAGCATAGCGCATTATAAGTTCCTGCAGTTCTTCCTTTGGTTCTCCTGTAAGACACGCAGACTCACTCACCTTGGTGGGCACGATCTGAGGGCCTATTTTCTCTTCCTGTGATTGCTCAATTAGTTGTGCATTTATAAATATGACGATAGGATAGAAGAATTGTATTCGACGTCAGCAGTGTGTTTTGGTTTGCTTTCGTTCACAACGAAATGACATTTCCCTTTACCAATGTCAGTTTCTGCTTGATACTTTTTAAAGGTGTCCATGCCAATAAGGCAGTTTACTATTAGCCTTTCAGCCGCAAGCAAATCCACAGTAAAGAGAAGGTATCAATTTGAAGAGGAATCCATGCCTGCAAGTTTATGCCTCTAGACCTGATATAAGCTGTTTGTATTTCACAATTTTGTACTGCAAGCATGGTATGTGTCCTCGTTTTTGTAATTGGTCAAAGAGACGCCTCGAAATTATATTCGTGTTACTCTAGTGTCCTGTACTATGAGTACCCTTAAACCAAGTGTTTGTGCATCGAATGGAGGCCAATCGCGACGAGTTCGAGTTTCCCAGATCACCATGAGCACGGACCACCTTGTTAGGGTAATCTCATGTTCTGGTTGCGCCAGTTAGTATCTTGCGCGACTCTCGATTCGAAATTTCGCTGCGCTAACGACCACAATCTATTGCTTATGACCTGTAGATTAAAACTGAAGAAACTGCAAAAAGGTGGAAATTTAAGGAGATGGGACCTGGATAAACTGAAAGAACCAGAGGTTGTACAGAGTTTCAGGGAGAGCATAAGGGAACAATTGACAGGAATGGAGGAAAGAAATACAGTAGAAGAAGAATGGGTAGCTTTGAGGGATGAAGTAGTGAAGGCAGCACAGGATCAGGTAGGTAAAAAGACGAGGACTAGCAGAAATCCTTGGGTAACAGAAGAAAAATTGAATGTAATTGATGAAAGGAGAAAATATAGAAATGCAGTAAATGAAGCAGGCAAAAAGGAATACAAACGTCTCAAAAATGAGATCGACAGGAAGTGCAATATGGCTAAGCAGGGATGGCTAGAGGACAAATGTAAGGATGTAGAGGCTTATATCACTAGGGGTAAGATAGATACTGCCTACAGGAAAATTAAAGAGACTTTTGGAGGTAAGAGAACCACTTGTATGAACATGAAGAGCTCAGATGGAAACCCAGTTCTAAGCAAAGAAGGGAAAGCAGAAAGGTGGAAGGAGTATATAGAGGGTCTATAGAAGAGCGATGTACTTGAGGACAATATTATGGAAATGGAAGAGGATGTAGGTGAAGATGAAATGGGAGGTACGATACTGCGTGAAGAGTTTGACAGAGCACTGATAGACCTGAGTCGAAACAAGGCCCCGGGAGTAGACAACATTCCATTGGAACTACTGACAGCCTTGGGAGAGCCAATCCTGACCATCTGGTGAGCAAGATGTATGAGACAGGCGAAATTCCCTCAGACTTCAAGAAGAATATAATAATTCCAATCCCAAAGAAAGCAAGTGTTGACCGATGTGAAAATTACCGAACTATCAGTTTAATAAGTCACAGCTGCAAAATACTAACACGAATTCTTTACAGACGAATGGAAAAACTAGTAGAAGCCGACCTCGGGGAAGATCAGTTTGGATTCCGTAGAAATGTTGGAACACGTGAGGCGATACTGACCCTACGACTTATCTTAGAAGCTAGATTAAGGAAGGGCAAACCTACGTTTGTAGCATTTGTAGACTTAGAGAAAGGTTTTGACAATGTTGACTGGAATACTCTCTTTCAAATTCTGAAGGTGACAGGGGTAAAATACAGGGAGCGAAAGGCTATTTACAATTTGTACAGAAACCAGATGGCAGTTATAAGAGTTGAGGGACATGAAAGGGAAGCAGTGGTTGGGAAGGGAGTGAGACAGGGTTGAAGTCTCTCCCCGATGTTATTCAATCTGTATATTGAGCAAGCAGTGAAGGAAACAAAAGAAAAATTTGGAGTAGGTATTAAAATTCATGGAGAAGAAATAAAAACTTTGAGGTTTGCCGATGACATCGTAATTCTGTCAGAGACAGCACAGGACTTGGAAGAGCAGTTGAACGGAAAGGACAGTGTCTTGAAAGGAGGATATAAAATGAACATCAACAAAAGCGAAGCGAGGATAATGGAATGTAGTCGAATTAAGTCGAGTGATGCTGAGTTAATTAGATTAGGAAATGAGACACTTAAAGTAGTAAAGGAGTCTTGCTATTTGGGGAGCAAAATAACTGATGATGGTCGAAGTAGAGAGGATATAAAATGTAGACTGGCAATGGCAAGGAAAGCGTTTCTGAAGAAGAGAAATTTGTTAACATCGAGCATAGATTTAAGTGTCAGGAAGTCGTTTCTGAAAGTATTTGTATGGAGTATAGCCATGTATGGAAGTGAAACATGGACGATAAATAGTTTGGACAAGAAGAGAATAGAAGCTTTCGAAATGTGGTGCTAAAGAAGAATGCTGAAGATTAGATGGGTGGATCACGTAACTAATGAGGAAGTATTGAATAGGATTGGGGAGAAGTTCGTTTCACAACTTGACCAGAAGAAGGGATCGGTTGGTAGGACATGTTCTGAGGCATCAAGGGATCACCAATTTAGTATTGGAGGGCAGCGTGGAGGGTAAAAATCGTAGAGGGAGACCAAGAGATGACTACACTAAGCAGATTCAGAAGGATGTGGGTTGCAGTAGGTACTGGGAGATGAAGAAGCTTGCACAGGATAGAGTAGCATGGAGAGCTGCACCAAACCAGTCTCAGGACTGAAGACCACAACAACAACAGCCGCTATTCCAGACGTAATGTTGAGTGTATCGATTAGACCCAGGCGGCGCGGCGGATTATCATGTTGCCCGGTTGCGTTCTGCCCCTGCAACTGCCCGTTCGGGTCCTGCCGCCTGTCGGCAGCTCATTCTGCTTTTGCTGACCATAACCTCTCTGGCCATTAAATCCTGACCGACTGAAATCTGTCCGTTGTTATTTTTATATCGTCGCTTGAATTTTGCTCCTTTTCCGTTACCATATTGGTTGAAGTTGTTGCTGTTGCGAGGGTATATGCCTGCCAACCGCGATAGTTGTTAGTGCCATTCCCGGTGTGTTGTTCGTTAGTACGTACAAGGTCTGCCTGCACACTATCACTTTGTAGTTGTGCACGTATCTCTTCGAAATAAGATCTACGGAATCGAGAATTGGGAGAGAATTCTCTATAACGTGCTCGGGAGTGGTCATTAATTTCTCACATATGTTAGCCTGTAGGCGGCTTTTCTAATTTTTAGGTCATCTCCACGTGATATCTGGTTTTTAGAGTAACGGGTTTTCTTTACGAGGGTCACTCCAAAAGAAATGCACACTATTTTTGTAAAACAGTTTTCATTCTGCATGTGTGAAAGTTTTACAGTGTGAAGATGCATCCTTCCCGCTTATTTTCAAACTTAGTTCAACCTATTCCCGTGAGTGGCGCCGTCACAGCATGTCTTCGAGATGGCTGCTACACTCGACGTTCGTTAGAAACAACGTACTGTCATAGAATTCCTGTGCTGTGAAAACGAGACGGTGGGAAACATCCTCAAGAGACTGAACAAGGTGTATGGAGATGCTGCTGTCGATTGCAGTACAGTTAGTCGGAGGGCTAGCAGGTTACGTGATGAAAGCCGGCACGGTAATATTGAGGATTGTCCCCGCAGTGGCAGGCCTCGTACTGCACACACTCCAGACAATGTGCAGAGAGTTAACGAATTGGTGATTGCTGACAGACGCATCACAGTGAACGAATTGTAGCGCTACATTTGGATGGGGGAAGGAAGTGTTTGCAGAATACTGAAAGTGTTGGCGTTAAAAAAGGTTTGTGCCAGGTGGGGTCCCAGGATGTTGACAGTGGCTCACAAAGAAACAAGAAAAACGGTATGCAGTCAACTTTTGGAACAGTACTAGAATGGCGGACATGAATTTCTTGGAAGAATTGTGATAGGTGATGAAACATGGCTCAATCATTTTTCACCAGAGACGAAGAGGCAATCAATGGAGTGGCATCATGTAAATTCATCCAAGAAAAAAAAATTCAAACCGACGCCTCCAACTGGAAAAGTTATGGCTACGGTGTTTTTCGATTCCGAAGGACTCCTGCTTGTTGGACATCATGACAAGTGGAACCACCATAAATTCTGATGCATATGTGACGTCACTGAAGAAACGTCAAGCTCGACTCAGCCGTGTTCGACCACATCGGCAAAACCAAGATGTTTTGCTGTTGCACGACAATGCATGGCGACATGTCAGTCGAAAAACCATGGGAGCGATCACAAAACTCGGGTGGACAACACTGAAACACCCGCCTTACAGTCCTGACCTGGCTCCATGTGACTATCATCTCTTTGGAAAACTGAAAGACACTCTTCGTGGAACAAGGTTTGAAGATGATGACTCCCTTGTGCACACTGCCAAGCAGTGGCTCCAACAGGTTGGTCCAGAATTTAATAGTGTGCATTTCTTTTGGAGTGACCCGCGTAGATACTTCTCGAAGTATCTTCTGAGCCCTCCGTCTTTACAGCTGAATGGTGCCAGGTTAAACATTTCGCGCCTCACTCTCTCTTGTAGCACGATGGACCAGAACTCGTTTAAGAATACCGTTTCGAACTGTTCGTACGTGTGATATTTTTGCCCCGTGTCAGTGGCCCACCTGTGTATAACCTATCATAAAGCGTATCTTCTGCTATTCGGTCCAATTCCTTGGGAAAACGTTCCGAAAGGCTCTTGTGAACACGACTGCGTTTGTTTGCTTACCTTAGGAAGAAAAACTCGGAAATTGCCTGTGTCGTAATAAGCCTTCAACCATGAGCAAAGTAGAAAGGCATGCAGCACTGCCCGTTGCGGGAGTGGCATTGTTTTAATGTATCGGTTCGTATTCCGAATACCTCTGCGTGACAGAGACACAGGGACACTGCACTAAGTTGGCTGCATGTTACAGTTGTATTCTATTTCACCTCACATGTGCGGATGGACGTTGCGATTATCTATCTTGTATGCTGATACCTGATAACTGCTGCCTCTCCTTTTCAATGTTACTGACGATGTTAGTCCGCGATTTTTCCTCAACTGCTTGCAACTTCTGATCAATTTCAGTTCTGCCTTATGTACCTTCGTTGCTTCCTCGAACACATCTACATCACCCTTGTGTTGCTAGACTACCTTCTGCGCCAGGGTACTGCCATGATCTAGGATACCAGCCTCAGCTCTATCCCTTATTTCCTCAATATGTTTATCTATCCGTTCTTGCTCCTTTCTCATGAAATGTGTGTTTAAACTGGTGCTATTTAGTTGCAATACAGGTTTCGCACCTGTTCAGGTAACATTGTAAGCCGTTTGTACTACAGCAAGGGTACCTACGAGTGTATTTATATTCTGGCACAGTAGTGACTCCTCCTGCTGCGGTTTTGCCTTAACTTCAGATATCTCTTTCACCTTTCCCACAAACTGTTTCCGTGTCTTGCCCACTGGTGACATTTCTTGGCTTCAGTTATCTGTATCTTCTGACAAATCACTAAGCAATTGTGTTTTTAGGTCTTTCCCCCATACAAAAGTTTACCCAATAATCCGTTTTAAAAGATCAGCTAGCAAATCTTTTGCCAAGTCATTGAACTGTTGTGTTACGTCGGTTTTGAAAGCATCAAGAATGTGTTTATGCTGTTCAAATAATTCCTTTCGTGTATGCGTCTATTGTTTTGAAAACTCATTAAATTTTCATTTAGTTGTTTTGAAAAATCGTTGAATTTGTCATCAATACTTTGCTTTAGTGTTCGATTTTGCTCATTAATTTGTTTCATTTTGTTGTTTTGAAAAATCATTGAAGCTTTGTTTGAATAACAGTTATAAAATTTGCACCGTGGTCAGGGATTTCGGTGTGAGCGGCGCACTCTGTTCAGTCACGTTTGCATTAGGCGTAAGTGTGGCAGGCAAAGAATGATTTAATTAAGTCCGAGCTGCTGCGCCTTACATTTTCACCAGGGGAAAAAATACTCCCTGGACAAAATTAGGACCCTGTCTCATCTATTGTCATCATTGTATCATTTCGAATGATCGTAACATTATCATGTGTCCATTTTAATTGAAAAATGTAATTGGTCCTCACTGCGAACGCCATTTTCAGTTTTGATTTAACTTGTTGCCACGTCCATTTCGGCGACAATGTGCCCATTGTGTGTACTCATTTATTGATATTTATACGAAATGACAAAATAAATGAATATTTTTGAAAATGAAATATTCTGTTTGTAACAGTGAGAATACCGAAACCTATCAAAATACAATGTTGGCGTAACTCAATTGTACGCATACATTTATAGCGCTGAAATTAATTTTCTGTTCAAATGTGTACATATTTTACGAAAAAACAGAGAAAGACTACAGTTAGTATAATAGAAAATGTACAAATTTATATAATTATTTTACGTTTTTACAAACGTGCAAGCTCTCCCTATGGCAACGTCCTACTGTGGGTCGCTAGATATATTGGTGAGGGGGAGAGATAATTTGGATTGTCCAGATGTGCATTAATTATGCTAATGAACGTCTAGCCGCACAAGGAATTGTTTGCCCAGAACGTACGCGGGTGCGTGCTAAAAACGTTGTGGTAATTCTGAAACATTACTTAAATGTTAGTTCCTTTAGGTTTTGGTGTACGGCTTTTCTCCCCAACGATGTACGCGTGGCTGCGGCGGCTTTTCTTTCTTTGAGTTGACAATGTCTCCGAAGAGCTGAATTTTAAAGTGCAACAACTCTATTACATACATGTTTCTCGCACCAGGTCAGAAGACCAACAGACACATAGATTGGTGAAAAAAGACAAATGATGTACATAGAAACTACTAAGTTTTACCCTTCAACTATCTTACCTAATCATAACTCCGTACAATATATGTGCCACATGAGGATAGCTCGAATATTTATACTGTATGTGTAGGCCATTTAAAGAAACTACACAGCTGGTGCCTGGTTTGGCAAGCTTTTCGAATGGCTGTGAGCATTTGTGGGGCACAATGGGTGATGAGGTATGGTGTGTTGTGACTGTAGAAAATTTTAATTTTTATTCTTGCTTTTGTGACCATAATAAGAGTCCAGGCTCCATAGGCAAACAGCCATCTGACATTAAGAAATAGTCCACCAGGGCGTACGGACAAGATAAGCGGCGGAGGCTGCCAAGTACGGCTTGTTGATCAAATGACTTAGTGTTTGATTTCCTGCCAGAGAAAGCACCACGAATCAAACTTGCGCAAAGGAAGACGCAAACACCTGGGCGATAATACAGCAACAAAGAGTGTCAGTCACGTGCGGAAAAGACTCGTGTGGAGCCAAATTAAGTAGTGTGCAGCTAGAAACGAAAGTGTCGTGTGGAACCGAAGGCATTCTTGTGCAATCGGATCACTTAGAAACGAAAGGGTCATGTCAAACAAATTAACTCGTATGCCCCCAAGTACATGAGAAACGAAATAAGAGGCCAGGCAGCGGAATAGCTAGAATCAGAGATTCAGATGCACATTCAGAGCCAGTGCCGGCAGTTTGGAGATTCTGCAGAGAGACGCCAGCGGGGCCGAGTAGGCCAGTAGCAGCCAATACAACTGATTGAGACTTCAACTACGAGAAGACGGTGATAAACTCTGGTGGACACTCAGGAACTGCAGGTCAAGTAGGACTTTTGGAGTTTCATTGGAATATTGTTGAACAGGGGCTGTCAGTCTTTGTCTCAATTACGTAGAGAGATTTCAGTGCTAACCAAGAACAAGTGATTGCTTTTTACTTGTTTCTTATATGTACCGGCAATTAGCTCTGAAGTAGCAAGTCCGAATAAATAGACGAAATCTTACTAAGGGGTTTATGGTCCACCACCTCACATAAGTATATGTGAGAATGAACTTGATAGAAACTAATCAGTTTTTTCTGCCTATTGCAATTATGTAACCTATTTTCAGGAAACTCATTTGCTTCAAACCAAGGAGATTCTCCCCCTCCCATATAAAGGTTGACAGCAATTTATAACCAACCCATTGTCGTTAACGTCCCGATTGCGCTGCGCAGTTCGCACTTAAGGCCTGGCCGGACGGAATGCGGCCCGGCCGTCCGGCCTGTGGCCTCGAACCGCAGCCGGCAGGCCGCACTGTTGAATCGCTCGTTACTGTACGGCGGCGGTCACACAGAGTGCGGCTGTGACGCACCGGCAGCCGGCCTGACGCACCGGCCGCCGCCGGGTTGTCACACATTACAGATTCGCCGCAAGCCGGAGCGGCTGCTTGCCGCTGTTGGCGCACGCAGCTTTCCACAGTGTAACAGCTGACGCATCAAGAGTCGCTGCCTGTGTGGCGTCCCTGGCCCTGACTGGCCCGGCCTCCTGCTGCGCCGTCCGCCTCAGCGCAGGCCGGGTTCTGTCTGGCCAGGCCTTTACTTCATTCTGGTATAGTGAGGCTGTGCCTGGACGCAACAGATGTGACACACTGTTCTTTTCTTAAGACTTCCGGCTCTTGAGGAAGATGGTGGGCCTCTTTATTATTGGTCGTTCAGACACAACACAGTGGAAGTGTGTGCCCACACCTCTCTGCTGTGTCATATGGTGGTGCATTGTTGCCATACACTTCCACCAACTCAGCATAGATTATTGTGTCATTCAGACGCAGAAAATGAATTACGACACAATACTCCACTTCATAAAAAGGCTGCACAGTTTTGTTTAGGCTCTTATAGTGGCATGCAGTGGTACTGTGGCTTGAGGATTTCACTGTGAACCAGGGCTGCAAATGTGGTTCAAATGGCTCTGAGCACTATGGGACTTAACATCTGAGGTAATCAGTTCCCTAGACTTAGAGCTACTTAAACCTAACTAACCTAAGGAGAGCACACACATCCATGCCCGAGGCAGGATTCGAACCTGCGACCGTAGCAGCAGCGCGGTTCCGGACTGAAGCGCCTAGAACCGTTCGGTCACAGCAGCCGACGCTACAAATTTGCCTACAAAAAAAAAGTGTAAATTTGTTTTGCCAAGGTGACAATTCTAATTTTGGCTACTATTCGTACAACGGTAGAAAAATTAATAATCTAGTGTCAGTCTTAAGGTCCGTGTTGTATAAGTGAACGTGTGTATTTTTTAATAATAAAAGAGCAAGAGCTCAGAAGCAAGTCTAAGTAGTGTTTCCTGTTACGTATTTCTATGCCCCACACATCAGTCTGCGATAGGTGACTAATTTACCTTTGTTTACATACAGGAATTTCCGTTATTCTAATTCGTAGGTCTGATAGTAAGTGGCCTTCCACACGTGCATATTCATAACATCTTGAAGCATGTGTTGCAGTACACTTAATCATTGTTATTATATTGATTCAAAATAAAGGAGACAATGTAGCTTTTGCAAAACATAGATTTACATTATTTGATACTTTTCACCTTTGTAGACATGACTGCATGCTACTGTATGAAATGAGTTCCGTATGTGAAATAATATTGACGTAGCTGTGCAGAAGTAGTAACGTCTTCGTAAAAGTGATTGGTTATTACCTTCCTTGCAAGCCATTAAAGTGTGAGGTACGTACGAGCCATGTCTTAACAACTATGAAAAGTGGGTTAGCGGGCACAAAACACAGCAAAAAAATGTTAAAGTGTGTGTGTTCTAAAATGTTGTCTTAATAGTAAGTTTTAGAATCAATGGAAATGAGATGAAATGCCTATATACTAAAAGTATCAAATATTCTCACTCAACCTAGGAACATGTCTGTAAGAAAACTGGCCCTCACCTAACGCTGAATGGATCGATTTTAAAGAAACAACCTGCAGGTTTATGTGGGAAAACAATTGCAAGCCCGTACACCATAACACACAACTACTTGGTAATACAGTTTTGTTTCTCCACTATTGATGTAAACACTTCTTAAAACAAACTAGTATTCAAGGTGCAAGTACTGACATTTTGTGACCTCTTCGAATACACACTGGACTCTTATTTGGGAGGACGCCAATGAGTCCCGTCCCGCAGTCCTTACAGAGGTTTTCCGTAATGTCCCGAAGTCGATTTAGGCGTATGCCAGAATGGTTCCTTCGAAACGGCACTGCCAGTTCCACCACCACCCTTCCTCAATCTGAGCTTGTGTTCTGTCCTCATGACATTGTTGCCGACGAAACATGTTCTAGGCAACGAGTATAAAAATGGATGTGGCACCTTATAAAGAAGAAAAGATTTTATCCTGTAGTGATACTGATATTTCATTGCATCAAAGTACATCAGAGTGTAGTACATCAGAGTGTAGTAATTTGATAAGTGTTGCGCAAATGAATAACAAAGATACATTATTGGAATTATTTTCCACATTCGGCAGAATGTTTGAAAACTACCGCAATGTACCTAACTGCTCATTGGTTATTTTAAAAAAAATACTGGTTCAGTGATTGTTACACCAACTGGAGTTGTACTCTTTTGTACAGCGTATTTTTTGTTGACCGTGTGTGACAAGTTAAGGCCGTGTGTTGGATGTGAAATCAGAATTCTGTACCAGTAGCTGTCTGCCCCTGGCAGTGCACCACCAACAACGTAACCTTTGAAGTCCTTCAGTTGATTTAGAACGTGTAGCTGCCGGCACGCTGGCCTTGGAAAATGGGAGGTATTCTGGTTGCTGGCATTGTCTAGTTTAAAAACTTTTCACATATAATTAATCACATCAGATGTTTGTAATTAAGTTTTGCACTCAAAATGGTGTCTCCTTTAGGCTGACCAGACATCCTAGTATTGCTGGGACAGTCTCGTTTTTCACATAAATGTTCCAGTGTATCGAGAAAATAATTCGGAACTTATAACTGCCCTAGTTTTGAATCGAGAAACGAAATGTGTGCAATAATTTTTCTCATTTAATGAAATATTTGTCTAAACAAATTTCCTAGAAGAAGAATATTATAGAAATATATATTTCCACAACATATACTGCATTTGGTTTAACCCATCTTATGCCTACAGGAAGCAACTGTTACCTATTTCCCACCTTCCACCTAATGTCCCTCAGATAACCAAACCAGAACCAGAGGAGGTGTAAAGGAGCATTACTTAAAGCATTGCTCCTAATGGGAACTGCAGCCGCATGAAAAGTTACTTTTGTGAAGAATGTGGGGAGACGGCGTGTGTTAGCAGTACTTATTGAATAAATTGTTTGGCGTGTATGCACGATTATCCTAACAACCTGCAATCAAAAGAAAGGGAGGCGCATTGTTGGGAAAACTTCACTCACTCAAGGACAGTATTCCAACTCTACTGTTTCTTGGAACAACTGACAACAGTTCTGGCTTAAAAGTGAAAGGCGGCACATGATCCACTGTGTGAACAAAGTTAGTACATTCTATTGTTAAAGTTAGTACGGTCTACAGGGTGTACATAAAGTGTAGGAACACTTTCAATTATTTATTTCACAAGAACCAAACATTGTACAGATGTCATACATGTGTCTTTTTTTTCATGTATGCCGCCACAGCGTAGGTTCGTAATTTGCCGATAGTCAGCGCTAGCCGCAAACATGGCGAGTTCAGGTGCGGATTGAGCTTTCTGTGTGTTGAGTTCGACAAAAACTAGTGCGCTACAGCTGTTCAACGGATGCTTAGAACCAAGTACGGTAAGAAGCCACCACCAAGGAAGGCCATTTACCAGTGGCACAACAAATTCGTTACGACGGGTTGTTTGTGCCCGTTAAAGAGGAGTGGACGTCCCAGTGTGAGTGAATGTGGAGCGCGTACAAGAGACATTCATGACTCCAAAGCAATCGATGCGTCGTGCATCCTGTGAACTCGAAACGGTTCCAATGGCAGTGTGGAAAATGACGACAACAAAGGCAAGCGTGTTGAGTTTTGTTTGCAGTGGCAACAACTGAATGACGATGGCATCGTTGATCGCTTACTTTTTAGCGACGAAGCCATTTTTCACACTAATGGGAAAGTGAACTGGCATAATTGTCAAATCTGAGGTACAAAGCATCCACACGAATGCACTGAATTAGAGCGTGGTTCCCCAAAGGTCCCTTGTTACGTCGAAAACTGTACTGGAAATTCCTACTTAGACATGTTGCAGCAATGGCTGAGGCCTCAAATGTAATCGTCCTCTTCACCTTTAAGCGGGATGGGTCTCCATCCCATTTTCATCGTGAAGTTCGTGGTTACCTGAACACGGAGCCGCCGCATCAGTGGATCGGCCGTGCCACAGAAGGGGACAGCTGTTCCGCCACAGAAGGGGACAGCTGTTCCATGAAATGGCCTCCCCAATCACCAGATCTCACTCCATGTGACTTTTTTTCTGTGGGAAGACATGAAAGATCTGGTGTATGTACCGCCTCTACCACGCGATGTAGCAGAGCTCCGGGAGAGAATACGGGAAGCGACTGCCACAGTCGACGATGCCATGCTGGACGGGTATGGCAAGAATTCGATTGACGTTTGCTGGGTCACTCATGGTCTGCATATCGAATCGGAGTTTCTCTTCAAAATGCAATATGTATGACATCTGTACCATGTTTAGTTCTTGTGAAAAAGATAATTGAAAGTGTCTCAGGACTTCATGTACACGCTGTATTGGTTATGCTCTTCACGGGTACGCTGCTGGATATTATCGTCTTTACTACACGATATTTCGGCGGTCTATCTGGCCGCTATCTTCAGGTGCGATCGCTGAGTACACAGTCACGCCGGAACTGAATGAACATATTTTTTTTTTCTTTATTGATTTTCGATTCCTCCCAGAGGAGGAGGAGGAGGGGGGGGGGGGTGGCAGCAGCGTAGTATGTGCTCTGCAGCTTACAGAAGAGTTGAAAACATAACGAAGAGACAACAAAACAATAAAAACAGGCGATAAAACGGCGACTGATAAAACTGTAACATGGCGAAAAGTATGCTGATTAAAACACACAGTAATTAGATAGGCACAATTAAAAATCACAGACAATATGGTTTCTGTCCGCAAGACATAAAAAAAAAATACCCACCGAGCGACAGTATGGTGTCCGTTCGCAACACTTGTAAGCGGGACGCACCACACTGAACACTCACATAAACACTGCAGGACACGAATGCTGATGGGGGGTGGGAGGAGGGGGAAGGAAATTAACATCAGAGACGGCGGCTCCTTTATACCCAGGATCCAGGCCACTGCTCCTGCGCGAGAAGCGAAGAACTGCTAATTAAGATGTAGCGGGTGGAAAACCAGACCGTTGTTGTTGTATATCAGATAAAATAGGATTCCATATCTTGCTTAAAGGAAAACCTTTGTCTCTATTAATGTCATCAGATATATTTCGATGGATTCCTTGAGCACACAATCCCAGTAACGAGAAGCCGGAGCAATAATCTGCGTCTCATTAAACGACATGTTATGCTCTTCATTGAGACAATGTTCGGCGACGGCTATTAGACGCCGGGAAAATCTACGGAATCACATATTACGTTCCAGTGGCGACCACTGAGGCATTCCATTGGCGGTGCCACAAAAACTTGGTTTAGTAGAATCGAGCGTATTACGGAATTTTATCAATAATTCATGTATTTCATAAGATGTTATATCAAACAAAACGTATAGAGAAACAGAAATAAGCACATATTACAACAGCGCCCTTCTTATGCACAGTATGATTTTGATATTTTCCTGGAGAATATGATATCAACCGTTTGTATAAGAAAGAGAGAGAGAGTGGTTCCTTGAACTATCTTTTTCGCCTGTCTGCGTGAGATATAAAACGCAATACTAACTCCGAAGCTCTTTGCCGCACACACAAATGCACGCGCGCTCACACCTATCAGCAGAACAATTCTTCAGTGCTCGCAGGGTACGTGCGATCAGTTTTACGTAGCAGTAGGTTTGCAAGAGATACCGAAGGAGATCGAGCCTGAACTAACACGATAACGACATTGCCAATCTCAGCTGACAATCGCGCTCTAGCCGTTAGGCTAGGCGCAAATTGAGAAGCGTGCAGCACGTGTGACGTGACACGACACTAGAGTGCGACACGCGCGGGTCCAGCGCATATTGTGAGCCGTACACCATACTTCGCACGCGCTGACTGGCGACCCTCTGCGCTGACTGAACCGAAGCGCACGCAAACTCTTATCCTTCTCAAACGATTTTACAGAAACTATTCTCTGAAAATATATGATTTTTGCCTTACTTGTAGCGTTATATGTCAACTTCGTGGCAAGTGACCATCACCTCGCTAATGACCATTCTTACTGCGATGTACACATTTTAATAAGACATTACTCAAAACTCAAAAAGTGTGCAACGAAAATTAGGGGTCGCTATGATTTTGCGTTTGGTGCGAATTACTCCATATGCTGCTGCGTATGAAATTTAGCTAATATGCTGAATTTTTGTTTAGACTTGGGAGGAGATCTCTACCTGCCTCCGATCTCGAGAAAATGGATCCCATGTAGCGTGCTCACTTCCGATCTCACGCCCGCGAGAATGAAAAACTCGCAACATCTCTCGTATCTCCTATAACGCTCGAGACATCGAAACGAATGTTTGGCGAATGATAGCACACAAGGAGGAGAGTGTTTTGCCAATTATTAAACACACGGAACTTTCTTATCTATGGCAACATATCACTACTTATACTTCTCTTTTTATTTATTTTACTCCAGTGACTGTAATTTTTTGAGAGATATCGACAGCTAGCGAAACAAGAGCTTCCTTGTATGAAAATAAACATGAAATTTCTTCTTTTATGTTACTGCAAACCGATACTATGAGGTTTTTCGTAAGCTATTGAGCTCTGTAATTGCCAATTACGTTTTTAACGAGGCCCTACGTTTCGGAATTCTGTCTCATTAGCTGCTGTGAGATGAGTTTGGCAAATTACATTGTGACAAAGGAAGTACAATTAAACCAGTCACCAAGAAAAATGTGGCCTTTACTCATAAATGGTGATGCTTCTTCGAATGAGAAAAGGTTAACAACTCACACAAAGACAGATTGACAATTCTGTTGGAATTTTGGTGGAATCCCCGTAACCCATCGTATTTTTAACACTGAGCGACTGGAATGGAAACTTACCAAAGGATTTTATTCCTTCTGTTGATCTGAGCAGTATTAGAATAATGACGAGCGGTCCTTCAGGCGGAATGATAGGCACATGCCAGATACTGTTTACTCACCTAGGGCTTGCCAAACTGACAATGCGTGATCGCGAATAAAATAGTTGTTATTGAGCCCGCATCTCGTGGTCGTGCGGTAGCGTTCTAGGTTCCCACGCCCGGGTTCGATTCCCGGCGGGGTCGGGGATTTTCTCTGCCTCGTGATGGCTGGGTGTTGTGTGATGTCCTTAGGTTAGTTAGGTTTAAGTAGCTCTAAGTTCTAGGGGACTGATGACCATAGATGTTAAGTCCCATCGTGCTCAGAGCCAGCCAGTTGTTATTAGGAAAAATAAACAATTGATCTGTCGCACAGCACAATGGTCAGTGTATTGTCAGCAGCGAAGGATAAAGCGCGTGACAGGAATGCACAAGTTAGCCATGAAATGGAGTTCGAAAAACATTGTCATGAAAGTAGATCTGCCTTTGTCAGCAACCACTTCAACAAATTAAATGTATCTAATCATAACACTCTTTTAGGATATTCCTACTTACGTAATAATACCGACCACTTTCTTCATTTGTGTAGCCTGTTCTTGTATAATTAGTTTATTAATGCTGATAATTCCACTGCAACAATTGATATGCTCTTTCTCATCACAGCGAACCAATTAAAACATTGTTATTTGTGACTGCTTTTCGACTGTTTCTAGCTTGCAGTGGAAATGTGATGTTCATATGCATTTAGTACAGTGTGCCGTATTACATTATTACATTTATATCAGAGTAATCACAGTGAAACTTCTATAATTAAGATCTTGGACGCTTTTTACCACAAGAGCAAAGGGATCCTGTGGAGATTATCCCTCTCTAAATTTTTGTAACAGATCGTACAGATACACTAGCTTACTAGGCAGCGAGAATATAACCTTGCTTTACTTTCCTTCCTTGATTCTTAATCACATAATTTTATAATATTCCTTGCTTCCTTATTCACTACCTTCTGTCCCTTCTTGCGATCTGAAAACATCACGGAGGCATATGGTACAATTCCAGCGGCCAATGGCTATCAGTTACTGAAGTACACATTTTTCTTGAAAACAAAACAAAATTGTGCAGATATAAACAACAGAAAAGTATAACGTGCTAACAAAGAAAGGTGGAGCGTTTGAATGGCGAAAAAACGAAACACTATCCATGTTGTTGTTGTGGTCTTCAGTCCTGAGATTGGTTTGATGTAGCTCTCCATGCTACTCTATCCTGTGCAAGCTTCTTCATCTCCCAGTACCCACTGCAACCCACATCCTTCTGAATCTGCTTAGTGTAGTCATCTCTTGGTCTCCCTATACGATTTTTACCCTCCACGGTGCCCTTCAATACTAAATTGGTGATCCCTTGATGCCTCAGAACATGTCCCACCAACCGATCCCTTCTTCTGGTCAAGTTGTGTCACAAACTTCTCTTCTCCGCAATCCTATTCAATACTTCCTCATTAGTTATGTGATCTACCCATCTAATCATCAGTATTCTTCTGTAGAACCACATTTCGAAAGCTTCTATTCTCTTCTTGTCCAAACTATTTATCGTCCATGTTTCACTTCCATACATGGCTACACTCCATACAAATACTTTCAGAAATGACTTCCTGACACTTAAATCTATACACGACGTAAACAAATTTCTCTTCTTCAGAAACGCTTTCCTTGCCATTGCCAGCCTACATATTATATCCTCTCTACTTCGACCATCATCAGTTATTTTGCTCCCCAAATAGCAAAACTCCTTTACTACTTTAAGTGTCTCATTTCCTAATCTAATTCCCTCAGCATCACCCGACTTAATTCGACTACATTCCATTATCCTCGTTTTGCTTTTGTTGATGTTCATCTTACATCCTCCTTTCAAGACACTATCCATTCTGTTCAACTGTTCTTCCAAGTCCTTTGCTGTTTCTGACAGAATTACAATGTCATCGGTGAACCTCAAAGTTTTTCTTTCTTCTCCATGGATTTTAATACCTACTCCAAATTTTTCTTTTGTTTCCTTTACTGCTTGCTCAATATACAGATTGAATAACATAGGGGAGAGACTGCAACCCTGTTTCACTCCCTTCCCAACTAATGTTTCCCTTTCATGCTCCTCAACTATTATAACTGCCAGAGATAAGTCGTAGGGTCAGTATTGCCTCACGTGTTCCAACGTTTCTACGGAATCCAAACTGATCTTACCAGAGGTCGGCTTCTACTAGTTTTCCTTTGGTCTGTAAAGAATTCGCGGTAGTATTTTGCAGCTGTGACTTATTAAACTGATTGTTCGGTAATTTTCACATCTGTCAACACCTGCATTCTTTGGGATTGGAATTATTATATTCTTCTTGAAGTCTGAGGGTATTTCACCTGTCTCATACATCTTGCTCACCAGATGGTAGAGTTTTGTCAGGACTAGCTCTCCCAAGGCCGTCAGTAGTTCCAATGGAATGTTGTCTACTCTGTGGTCCTTGTTTCGACTCAGGTCTTTCAGTGCTCTGTCAAACTCTACACGCAGTATCGTATCTCCCATTTCATGTTCATCTACATCCTCTTCCATTTCCGTAATATCGTCCCCAAGTACGTCGCCCTTGTGTAGACCCTCTATATACTCCATCCACCTTTCTGCTTTCCCTTCTTTGCTTACAACTAGATTTCCATTTGAGCGCTTAATATTCATACAAGTGGTCCTCTTTTCCCCAAAGGTCTCTTTAATTTTCCTGTAGGCAGTATCTATCTTACCCCTAGTGAGATAAGCCTCTACATCCTTACATTTGTCCTCTAGCCATCGCTGCTTAGCCATATTGCACTTCCCGTTGATCTCATTTTTGAGACGTCTGTATTCCTTTTTGCCTGCTTCATTTACTGCATTTTTATATTTTCTTCTTTCATCAATTAAATTCAATATTTCTTCTGTTACCCAAGGATTTCTACTAGCCCTCCTCTTTTTACCTTCTTGATCCTCTGCTGCCTTTACTACTTCATCCCTCAGAGCTACCCATTCTTCTTCTACTGTATTTCTTTCCCCCATTCCTGTCAATGGTTGCCTTATGCTCTCCCTGAATCTCTGTACAACCTCTGGTTCTTTCAGTTTATCCAGGTCCCATCTCTTTAAAGTCCCAGCTTTTTGCAGTTTCTTCAGTTCTAATCTGCAGCTCAAAACCAATAGATTGTGGTCAGAGCCCACATCTGCTCCTGGAAATGTCTTACAATTTAAAACCTGGTTCCTAAATCTCTGTCTTACCATTATATAATCTATCTGATACCTTCTAGTATCTCCAGCATTCTTCCATGTGTACAACCTTCTTTCATGACTCTTGGACCAAGTGTTAGCTATGATTAAGTTGTGCTCTGTGAAAAATTCTACCAGGCGGCTTCCTCTTTCATTTCTTAGCCCCTAACCATTTTCACCTATTACGTTTCCTTCTCTCCCTTTTCCAACTACCGAATTCCAGTCACCCATGACTATTAAATTTTCATCTCCCTTCACTATCTGAATAATTTCTTTGATTTGATCAAACATTTCATCAATTTCTTCGTCATCTGCAGAGCTAGTTGGCGTATAAACCTGTACTACTGTAGTAGGTGTGGGCTTCGTATCTATCTTGGCCACAATAATGCGTTCACTATGCTGTTTGAAGTAGCTTACCCGCATTCCTATTTTCCTATTCATTATTAAACCTACTCCTGCATTACCCCTATTTGATTTTGTGTTTATAACCATGTAGTCACCTGACCAGAAGTCTTGTTCCTCCTGCCACCGAACTCCACTAATTCCCACTATATCTAACTTTAACCTATCCATTTCCCTTTTTAAATTTTCTAACCTACCTGCCCGATTAAGGGACCTGACATTCCACGCTCCGATCCGTAGTACGCCAGTTTTCTTTATTCTGATAACGACACCCTCTTGAGTAGTCGCCGCCCGGAGATCCGAATGGGGGACTATTTTACCTCCGGAATATGTTACCCAAGAGGACGCCATCATTATTTAATCATACAGTAAAGCTGCATGCCCTCGGGAAAAATTACGGCCGTAGTTTCCCCTTGCTTTCAGCCGTTCGCAGTACCAGCACAGCAAGGCCGTTTTGGTTATTGTTACAAGGCCAGATCAGTCAATCATCCAGACTGTTGCCCCTGCAACTACTGAAAAGGCTGCTGCCCCTCTTCAGGAACCATACGTTTGTCTGGCCTCTCAACAGATACCCCTCCGTTGTGGTTGCACCTACGGTACGGCTATCTGTATCGCTGAGGCACGCAAGCCCTCCCCAGCCTCCCCCCCCCCCCCCCTCCAACGGCATGGTCCATGGTTCATGGGGCAATAAAATTCAGTACACAGTAAGGCAAAATTTATCGTATTAGCAATACGACCACTGCTGATATGCGCCGTTCCTACACTCGTGGAAATTGAAATAAGAACACCGTGAATTCATTGTCCCAGGAAGGGGAAACTTTATTGACACATTCCTGGGGTCAGATACATCACATGATCACACTGACAGAACCACAGGCACATTGACACAGGCAACAGAGCATGCACAATGTCGGCACTAGTACAGTGTATATCCACCTTTCGCAGCAATGCAGGCTGCTATTCTCCCATGGAGACGATCGTAGAGATGCTGGATGTAGTCCCATCCAGTCCCAAACATGCTCAATGGGGGACAGATCCCGAGATCTTGCTGGCCAGGGTAGTTGACTTACACCTTCTAGAGCACGTTGGGTGGCACGGGATACATGCGGACGTGCATTGTCCTGTTGGAACAGCAAGTTCCCTTGCCGGTCTAGGAATGGTAGAACGATGGGTTCGATGACGGTTTGGATGTACCGTGCACTATTCAGTGTCCCCTCGACGATCACCAAGGTGTACGGCCAGTGTAGGAGATCGCTCCCCACACCATGATGCCGGGTGTTGGCCCTGTGTGCCTCGGTCGTATGCAGTCCTGATTGTGGCGCTCACCTGCACAGCGCCAAACAAGCATACGACCATCATTGGCACCAAGGCAGAAGCGACTCTCATCGCTGAAGACGACACGTCTCCATTCGTCCCTCCATTCACGCCTGTCGCGACACCACTGGAGGCGGGCTGCATGATGTTGGGGCGTGAGCGGAAGACGGCCTAACGGTGTGCGGGACCGTAGCCCAGCTTCATGGAGACGGTTGCGAATGGTCCTCGCCGATACCCCAGGAGTAACAGTGTCCCTAATTTGCTGGGAAGTGGCGGTGCGGTCCCCTACGGCACTGCGTAGGATCCTACGGTCTTGGCGTGCATCCGTGCGTCGCTGCGGTCCGGTCCCAGGTCGACGGTCACGTGCACCTTCCGCCGACCACTGGCGACAACATCGATGTACTGTGGAGACCTCACGCCCCACGTGTTGAGCAATTCGGCGGTATGTCCACCCGGCCTCCCGCATGCCCACTATACGCCCTCGCTCAAAGTCCGTCAACTGCACATACGGTTCACGTCCACGCTGTCGCGGCATGCTACCAGTGTTAAAGACTGCGATGGAGCTCCGTATGCCACGGCAAACTGGCTGACGCTGACGGCGGCGGTGCACAAATGCTGCGCAGCTAGCGCCATTCGACGGCCAACACCGCGGTTCCTGGTGTGTCCGCTGTGCCGTGCGTGTGATCATTGCTTGTACAGCCCTCTCGCAGAGTCCGGAGCTAGTATGGTCGGTCTGACACACCGGTGTCAATGTGTTCTTTTTTTCCATTTCCAGGAGTGTAGTTGCTTATCTCTGCTCCAAAGCTTTGCTTTTTTTTTAATTTAATTTTCCTACATGCACCATCTATCTTTTCCAAATCCAACTGAAAAGCCTTTGCTGATTTACGACTTTGCACTTTCTGTCAGTGTAATTTTTTAGACATCTGCATTTCTTATTGCCTACTCAATTTACTCTTGTTTTATATTTTCTCCTGTTATTACCTGTAGTCAACATATCGTGTTGTGACCGTACAAGCTGTGCGGGGGAGATTACAGCGGCAGTTTCCCGCCGCAGAGCACGTGGCTGGCGGTTGCTACGGGGCGTGGCGAGTGGCTAGCGTTTACGCGGTGGCGGAAAAACCCGAGCATAAGCTTGGCAGGGGCGTGTAGGCCGTGTTTTCGCGATTGGAGAAATTTATATGCCTGGTGTGTCCGCTGTGCCGTGCGTGTGATCATTGCTTGTACAGTCCTCTCGCAGTGTCCGGAGCAAGTATGGTGGGTCTGACACACCGGTGTCAATGTGTTCTGTTTTCCATTTCCAGGAGTGTATGTGAGCATATGGCTGGGCTACTTTTCCGCTCCCCTCCTCAAATTTCCCACGATGTTAGCGAGGCAAGCGCGACGCGCGGTGCTAGAAACTGTGCCTCAACCACAACGCCGCGCGACCTGGCGCAGGCGCGTGTCGCGTCCCAGTCGCGTCGCGTCGCAATTTGCGCGGTCCCATTTGAACCTGTGATGTTACAAAAACGCGGGCTGCGTTGCGTCGCGCCACACGCGCTTTAATTTGCGCCTAGCCTTCGCAGCGCGCGTGTTTGTAACATCACAGGTTCAAATGGGACCGCGCAAATTGCGACACGACGCGACTGGGACGCGACACGCGCCTGCGCCAGGTCGCGCGGCGTTGTGGTTGAGGCACAGTTTCTCGCACCGCGCGTCACGCCTGCCTCGCTAGCACCGTGGGGAAGTCTGAGGCGGGGAGCGGAAAAGTAGCCCAGCCATATGCTCACATCGGAACAGCGCATATGAGCAGTTGTAGTATTGCCCATACGATAAATTTTGCCTTACTGTGTACTAAATTTTATTGCCTTTGGGTAGCGTTTCGTTTTTCGCCATTTAAACGCTCCAACTTTCTTCGTTAGTACGTTACACTTTTCTGTTATTTATATCTGTATAGTTTTGTGTTGTTTTTATTCTGTCAAGAAAAAGGCATACTTCAGTAACTGATGAGCCATTCGCCACTAGAATTGCATCATATGACTCCGCGAGCAAGGAATATTATAAAATCATGTGATTAAGAATCAAGGCAGGAAAGTAAAACAAGGTTATCTTCTCGATGCCTAGTAAGCTAGCGTATCTGTACGACGTGTTACAAAAATTCAGAAAGGGAAAATCTCCACAGGTGTGATCCCTTTGTACTTCTGGTAAAAAGCGTCCAAGATCTGAAGTATAGAAGTTTCACTGTGATTACTCTGATATGGATGTAATAATGTAATACGACACACCGTACTACATGCATGTGAACAACATATTTCCACTGCAAGCTAGAAACAGTCGAAAAGCAGTCACAAATAACAATGTTTTAATTGGTTCGCCATGATGAGAAACAGCATATCAATTGTTGCATGGACATTATCAGCATTAATAAACTAATTATACAAGAACAGTTTACACAAATGAAGAAAGTGGTCGGTATTATTACGTAAGTAGGAATATCCTAAAAGAGTGTTATGATTAGATACATTTAATTCGTTGAAATGTGCTGCTGACAAAGGCAGATCTACTTTCATGACAATGTTTTTCGAACTCCATCTCATAAGGCACACATGGCTAACTTGTGCAATCCTGTCACGCGCATTATCCTTCGCTGCTGACAATACACTGACCATTGTGTTGTGCGACAGATCAATTGTTTATTTTTCTCAATAACAACTATTATATTAGCGATAACGCATTGTCAGTTTGGCAATCCCTAAGTGAGTAACCAGTATCTGGCATGTGCCTATCATTCCGCCTGAAGAAACGCTCGTCATTATTTTAATACTGCTCCGATCAAGAGAAGAAATAAAGTCGTTTGGTTAATTTACATTCTAGTCGTTCAGTGTTAAAAAAAACCATGTGTTACGGGGATTCCACCAACATACCAACAGAATTTTCATATGTTTTTGTGTGAGTTGTTAACTTTTCTCATTCGAAGAAGCATCACCATTTATGAGTAAAGGCCACATTTCTCTTGGTGACTGGTTTAATTGTACTTCCTTTGCCACAATGTAATTGCCAAACTCATCACAGAGCAGCTTTTGAGACAGAATTCCGAAACGGAGGGCCTCATTAAACAAGTAACTGGCAACCACAGAGCTCAATAGCTTAGGAAAAACCTTATAGTATGGGTTTGCAGTAACATAAAAGAAGAAATTTCATGTTTATTTTCATACTAGGAAGCTCTTGTTTCGCTAACTCTCGATAACTCTTAAAAAATTACTGTCCCTAGAGTGAAATAAATAAAAAATGAAGTATAAGTAGTGATATGTTGTAAGAGATAAGAAAGTTCCTTGTATTCAATAATTGGCAAAACACTCTCCTCCTTGTGTGCTATCATTCGCCAAACTTTCGTTTCGATGGTTCAAATGGCTCTGAGCACTATGGCACTTAACATCTGAGGTCATCAGTCCCCTAGAACTTAGAACTACTTAAACCTAACTAACCTAAGGACATCACACACATCCATGCCCGAGACAGGATTCGAACCTGCGACCGTAGCGGTCGCGCGATTCCAGACTATAGCGCATAGAACCTTTTGGCCACCCTGGCCGGCTCGTATCGATGTCTCGAACGGTTTAGGAGATATGAGAGATGTTGCGAGTATTTCATTCGCGGGCGCGAGATCGGAAGTTAGCGCTCTACATGGGATCCATTTTCTCGAGATCGGAGGCAGATAGAGATCTCGTCCCAAGTCTAAACAAAAATTCAGCATGTTAGCTAAATTTCATACGCAGCAACATATGGTGTAATACGCATCAAACCCAAAATCATAGCGACCCCTAATTTTCGTTGCCAACTTTTTGAGTTTTGAGTAATGTCTTATTAAAATGTGTACATTGCAATAAGAATGGTCATTAGCGATGTGATGGTCACTTGCCACGAAGTTGACATATAACGCTACAAGTAAGGCAAAAATTATATATTTTCAGAGAATAGTTTCTGTAAAAATCGTTTGAGAAATATAAGAGTTTGCGTGCGCTTCGGTTCAGTCAGCGCAGAGCGTCGCCAGTCAGCGCGTGGAAGTATGGTGTACGGCTCACAATATGCGCTGGACCCGCGCGACCCGTGCGTGTCGCGCTCTAGTGTCGTGTCACGTCACACGTGCTGTACGCGTCTCAATTTGCGCCTAGCCTTACGGAATGATTTATGTGGCCCGCTTTGCTTTGAGTTGTGCTTGCTGATTGTTTCCTTTTCTTATTTTGTAAAGAGTGCAGAGAGCAATCTAGCTGTGTCACGGGGTTCGAATGCGACTCTCACAACACCAGATGGAATGAGCCATCCATATGTTCTATGTTACCAGGACATAGGCTGCCATCCCTGTGAGAGGGAGGGCTGACTTGTCCCCCCATTCCCCTCCACTCTCCTCGACAGTCAGAACTCCTCGTTTGTTTTACTTCGCGGCCGACTGCCAGAGAAGTGTTTGCTACAAAATGAGTGCCACAACGAGAAATAATAGAGCGTGTATAAATTATTCCAACTTGTAATCTGGATTTTGCGAAGAAAATTTAATTAAACTATCAATATTTAAAACTAAAAAGTCACCAAAAGCAGGAACTACATGACTTTGGGAAGACAGCTTCAAAATAATTAATAGGAACGGTACTGGAAATCCATTCGTCGCTTCTTCTTGTTGACAAATACATCTGTCACTCTCAAATTGAAATCTTCAATGTTACACACTAATGACTTTTCACAGGATAGCTTGCCTAAGGCGCTCAGTCGATCCTCTTTCACGGTGTTTCGTAAGAACATTTTAATTCTCTTGAGTACTGAAGAGCACTTCTCAGCCTCTGATGTCGAGATAGGAGTCGTGATTAGCAGATTCAAAACGTAACAGTCTCGTCGAATGTGTCATGAAGTTCATCCTCTAGAATCAGCAAAAGAAACGGAACTGTGCCAGAAACTGCTCTCAACACAGACTTAGCATAGAAGACTTGCAGCCCACTCTTCAACTACCTTTTTTCTAGAAATGTATCTGCGTCTGTAATTTCAAGGTATCTGTCTGAAAAATTTGTGTTGTATTTGTGAAAGTGATTTACATCAAACGAGTTGGCTGAAATGAGGTGTATAGTTAACTGAAAACAATTTTATTTCAAAAATCGCACACTTCCAGAGCATCTGTTTTTTTATGTCCATCAAGATTCCGTGGCTTCTTAGAGGGCATTGTTTCGTCGTTTTCGAAACTAATCTCGTTAAGGATGGAGTCGATGTCGTCTCTGATATTTAGCATTACCGCTTCAAAGTTCTGGATGTCTTGGTTTGTTTTGGTCGGTTCGGTTATCTTCTTCGGAAACTGATTAAAAAGTACGTCTGTATGAGGAACTGTCTTATAGAAAAATGATAGCCAGAAAATGAATTCGTTACCTTGCAGTTGTTGTTTGTATGAACCAGCCTTTTTAATAATAGTGTTTCCAAAAACATCTTTTACTGCTCGCGAATGGTAATTCCACATCGAACCAGCCTTTTTAATAATAGTGTTTCAGTGTAATAAGATATTACCTGTTTCCAAAACATCTTTTACTGCCCGCGAATGGTAATTACATATCGTGACACACACACAGGACAAGCTTTTTAGAATAATGCTATGCAACAATTGTGCCGAGTTAGAAAAGAAAGATGACATACCAGATAGATGGGCAAAAAAGACGCGGGATTTGCGATTAACACAGGCTGCCGTAGACGTAACAAGGTTGAACTGCTGCACATAACACTGAATGTAGTTTTCATCTGGGTACTTGTCTTTAATTAATTTCTGAAACCCCGTTCGACTTGCCATTCATGACATATTATTACAACATAATCGGCATGTTTTATTTCTTTACGAACTTCATCAAGGTTCACTTCCAACATGCATTGCAATAGTTTGTTCTGAACAGTCTTAGAAATGCCTTTAAACACTGATGCTTGGTTGAAATGAATTAGCTCACGAAAAACCCCCTTATTTTGAGAGGCATCGTCGCCCCTGAGAGCCAGTTCCAAAGCACCGCAAAACCGAATATAGTTTACAATTAAATTCAGTATATACACACATCAAAGAAAGTTTTGCATCTCCCCAGTTCACATAATGCCTGAAGACGAAGACAGACGTTGACTGTGGATATTGTATCACGGACACAGTCCCTTTGACTGTGCAGGAATGTCACTAAACCTGCCCAAAGATGTAAACAACCATGCATGAGCAGCGCCTATTAGACGGAGGGGTCCGACAGCTGATCAGGCACACGGCTCGTGTTATCTGTAGTTCAACCATGCCTAGACGGTCAATACCGCAGTTCGATCACGTCCGCATTGTTACTTTGTGCCAGGAAGGGCTCTCAACAAGGGAAGTGTCCAGGTGCCTCAGAGCGAACCAAAGCGATGTTGTTCGGACATGGGGGAGATAGACAGGAACTGTCGATAACATGCCTCGCTCAGGCCGCCAAAGGGCTACTACTGAAGTGGATGACCGCTACCTACGGATTATGGCTCGGAGGAACCCTTACAGCGATGCCACCATGTTGAATAATGCTTTTCGTTCAGCCCCAGGACGTCGTGTTATGACTCAAACTGTGCGCAATAGGCTGCATGATGCGCAACTCTACTCCTGAGGTCCATGGCGACGTCCATCTTTGCAACCATGACAACACGCAGGGCGGTACAGATGGGCCCAACAACATGCCGAATAGACCGCTCTTCACCAATAAGTGTCGCATATGCTTTCAATCAGACAATCGTGGGAGACGTGATTGGAGGCAACCCAGTCAGGCTGAACGCCTTAGACACACTATCCAGCTAGTGCAGCAAAGTGGATGTTCCCTGCTGTTTTGGGGTGGCATTATGTGGGGCCGACGTACGCCGCTGGTGGCCATGGAAGGCGCCGTACGATACGTGAATGCCATCCTCCGACCGATAATGAAACCGTATCGACAGCATATTGGCGAGTCATTCGTCTTCATGGACAACAGTTAACGCCCCCATAGCGCACATCTTGTGACTGACTTCCTCCAGGATAACAACATCGCTCGACTGGAATGGCCAGCATGCTCTCCAGACATGAACCCTATTGAACATGCCTGGGATAGATTGTAAAGGACTGTTAATGGACAACGTGACCCACCAACCACTCTGAGGGATCCAAGCCGAATCGCCATTGAGGAGTGGGTTGGGTTGTATGGGGGAGGGGACCAGACAGCAAGGTCATCGGTCTCATCAGATTAGGGAAGGACGAGGAAGGAAGTCGGCAGTACCCTTTCAAAGGAATCATCCCAGCATTTGCCTGGAGCGATTTAGGGAAATCACGGAAAACTTAAATCAGGATGGCCGGATGCGGGATTGAACCGTGGTCCTCCCGAATGCGAGTCCAGTGTGCTAGCCGCAGAGCCACCTCGCTCGGTGAGGAGTGGGACTATCTGGACCAGCAGTGCCTTGATGAACTTTTGGATGGTCTGCCTTGACAAATGCAGGCATGCATCAATGCCAATGGACGTACTACTGGGTATTAGAGGTATCGGGGTGTGCAGCAATCTGGACAACCACCGCTGAAGGTCTCGCTGTATGGTGGTACAACGTGCACTGTGTGGTTTTCATGAGCAATAAAAAGGACAGAAATGATGTTTGTGTTCATCTCTATTCCAATTTTCTGTACATGTTACGGAACTACCGGAACCGAGCTGATGCAAAACTTTTTTTGACGTGTGTATATATTCTTTTCTACATGTTTGTTGTGGATGTCAATTGTTTATATTGCGAATCTAATTTCTGTTGAATGTTGGTTTTGCCTAGAGATGAAAGACCAAGTACATTACTCATGTGTCACTTTGACATTTCATGTACTTTCATTTTATACAATATATGCCTCATGAACCATGGACCTTGCCGTTGGTGGGGAGGCTTGCGTGCCTCAGCGATACAGATGGCCGTACTGTAGGTGCAACACAACTGAGGGGTATCTGTTGAGAGGCCAGACAAACGTGTGGTTCCTGAAGAGGGGCAGCAGCCTTTTCAGTAGTTGCAGGGGCAACAGTCTGGATGACTGACTGATTTCGCCCTGTAACACTAACCAAAACGGCCTTGCTGTGCTGGTACTGCGAACGGCTGAAAGCAAGGGGAAACACCAGCCCTAATTTTTCCCAAGGGCATGCAGCTTTACTGTATGGTTGAATGATGATGGCGTCTACTTGGGTAAAATATTCCGGAGGTAAAACAGTCCCCCATTTGGATCTCCGGGCCGCGACTACTCAAGAGGATGTCGTTATCAGGAGAAAGAAAACTCGCATTCTACAGATCGGAGTGTGGAATGTCAAATCCCTTAATTGGGCAGGTAGGTTAGATGTAGTGGGAATTCAAAAATGGTTCAAATGGCTCTGAGCACTATGGGACTTAACATCTGTGGTCATCAGTCCCCTAGAACTTAGAACTACTTAAACCTAACTAACCTAAGGACATCACACACATCCATGCCCGAGGCAGGATTCGAACCTGCGACCGTAGCAGTCACGCGGTTCCGGACTGAGCGCCTTAACCGCGAGACCGCCATGGCCGGCATAGTGGGAATTAGTGAAGTTCGGTAGCAGGAGGAACAAGACTTCTGGTCGGGTGAATACAGGGTTATAAATACAAAATCAAACAGGGGTAATGCAGGAGTAGGTTTAATAATGAATAATAAAATAGAAGTGCGGGTAAGCTACTACAAACAGCATAGTGAACGCATTATTGTGGCCAAGACAGACACGAAGCCCACACCTACTACATTAGTACAAGTTTATATGCCACCTAGCTCTGTAGATGATGAAGAAATTGATGAAATGTATGATGAGATAAAAGAAATTATTCAAGTAGTGAAGGAGACGAAAATTTAATAGTCATGGGTGACTGGAATTCGTCAGTAGGAAAAGAGAGAGAAGAAAACATAGTAGGTGATTATGGATTGGGGATAAGAAATGAAAGAGGAAGCCGCCAGGTAGAATTTTGCACAGAGCATAACTTAATCATAGCTAACACTTGGTTCAAGAGTCATGAAAGAAGGTTGTACACATGGAAGAATGCTGGAGATACTAGAAGGTATCAGATAGATTATATAATGATAAGACAGAGATTTAGGAACCAGTTTTTAAATTGTAAGACATTTCCAGGGGCAGATGTGGGCTCTGACCACAATCTATTGGTTATGAGCTGTAGATTAAAACTGAAGAAACTGCAAAAAGGTGGGAATTTAAGGAGATGGGACCTGGATAAACTGAAAGAACCAGAGGTTGAACAGAGATTCAGGGAGAGCATAAGGCAACAATTGTCACAAATGGGGGAAAGAAATACAGTAGAAGAAGAATAGGTAGCTTTGAGGGATGAAGTAGTAAAGGCAGCAGAGGATCAAGTAGGTAAAAAGAGGAGGGCTAGTAGAAATCCTTGGGTAACAGAAGAAATATTGAATTTAATTGATGAAAGGAGAAAATATGACAATGCAGTAAATGAAATAGGCAAAAAGAAATACAAACGCCTCAAAAATGAGATCGTCAGGAAGTGCAAAATGGCTAAACAGGGATGGCTAGAGGACAAATGTAAGGATGTAGAGGGTTACCTCACTACGTGTAAGATAGATACTGCCTACTGGAAAATTAAAGAGAGCTTTGGAGAAAAGAGAACCACTTGTATGAATATCAAGAGCTCAGATGGAAACCCAGCTCTAAGCAAAGAAGGGAAAGCAGAAAAGTGGAAGGAGTATATAGAGGGACCATACAAGGGCGACGTAGTTGAGGACAATATTCTGGAAATGGATGAGAATGTAGATGAAGACAAAATGGGAGATACAATACTGCGTGAAGAGTTTGACAGAGCACTGAAAGACCTCAGTCGAAACAAGGCCCCGGGAGTATGCAACATTCCATTGGAACTACTGACAGCCTTGGGAGAGCCAGTCCTGACAAAACTCTACCATCTGGTGAGCAAGATGTATGAGACAGGCGAAATACCCTCAGACTTCAAGAAGAATATAATAACTCCAATCCCAAGGAATGAAGGTATTGACAGATGTGAAAATTACCGAACAATCAGTTTAATAAGTCACAGCTGCAAAATACTAACGCGAATTCTTTACAGACCAATGGAAAAACTAGTAGAAGCCAATCTTGGGGAAGATCAGTTTGGATTCCGTAGAAATATTGGAACACGTGAGGTAATACTGACCTTACTATTTATCTTAGAAGAAAGATTAAGGAAAGGCAAACCTACATTTCTAGCATTTGTAGACTTAGAGAAAGCTTTTCACAATGTTGCCTGGAATACTCTCTTTCAAATTCTAATGGTGGCAAGGGTAAAATACAGGGAACGAAAGGCTATTTACAATTTGTACAGAAACCAAGTGGCAGTTATAAGAGTCGAGGGGCATGAAAGGGAAGCAGTGGTTGAGAATGTAGTGAGACAGGGTTGTAGCCTCTCCCCGATGTTATTCAATCTGTATATTGAGCAAGCAGTGAAGGAAACAAAAGAAAAATTCAGAGTAGGTATTAAAATCCATGGAGAAGAAATAAAAACTTTGAGGTTCACCGATGACATTGTAATTCTGTCAGAGACAGCAAAGGACTTGGAAGAGCAGTTGAACGGAATGGACAGTGTCTTGAAAGGGGGATATAAGATGAACATCAACAAAAGCAAAGCGAGGATAATGGAATGTAGTCGAATTAAGTCATGTGATGCTCAGAGAATTTAATTAGGAAATGCGACATTTAAAGTAGTAACGGACTTTTGCTATTTGGGAAGCAAAGTAACTGATGATGGTCGAAGTAGAGAGGACATAAAATGTAGACAGGGAATGGCAAGAAAAGTGTTTCTGAAGGAGAGAAATTTGTTAACACCGAGTAGAGATTTAAGTGTCAGGAAGTCGTTTCTGAAAGTATTTGTATGGAGTGTAGCCATGTATGGAAGTGAAACGTGGACGATAAACAGTTTGGACAAGAAGAGAATAGAAGCTTTTTAAATGTGGTGCTACAGAAGAATGCTGATGATTAGTAGATCACATAACTAATGAGGGGGTATTAAATAAAATTGGGGAGAAGAGGAGTTTGTGGTACAACTTGACAAGAAGAAGGGACCGATTGGTAGGACATGTTCTGAGGCATCAAGGGATCACAAATTTAGCCTTGGAGGGCAGTGTGAAGGGTAAAAATCATAGAGGGAGACCAAGAGCTGACTACACTAAGCAGATTCAGAAGGACGTAGGTTGCAGTAAGTACTGGGAGATGAAGAAGCTTGCACAGGATAGAGTAGCATGGAGAGCTGTATAAAACCAGTCTCAGGACTGAAGACCACAACATCAACAACATGCCCAATATGAGTTAGTCTGGTACTAAGCGATGAACATCTTCCCCAAATAACACACAAGGAAAAGAAAAAACACCGTTGCTTTCTTCACAGCCACAAATCAATTTGTTCTTTTGGTAAATTGCTGCTGCAAATTCAGATTGAGGAGGGGCCTACCTAGTGTTTTTTCTCTGAATTTTTGCACTGTGAGTCCTGTCGCTAAATAGCATTTTTAATTACTCATTTATTTTGTTCATGTTTGCTATTTTCACAGTCAACTGAATTTTCCCCTACAAATAACACTGTGCACGCAGCTATGTACAGTCAGTTACCTGATCTTACAATAACGACAACATGTTTGTACAGAACTGTATTACACGAACACAACGAATATAAACAGAAATACTATAATGTTGTTTGGAAAACACATGTTCAACAGGTGTTGAATATGTTAGTCTTTTTTGTTCTGTACCAATAGCCCTGTTGTTGTGTTAGTTTCAAAATCTATGGGCATAATTGTATTCAAATCATATGCAGCTATTTATAACAATATTTAAGTGTCTTATTTCTGCATTCGTTTTAATTAAGCATTAATTTGCGTTTAGGAATGCATAAAGATTGTAAAACTGGATTACAAGAAGATTGCGCCCCCCCCCCCCCATGTATTTTAACATGATCGCTAGATGGGAGATCATGCTTCTGTAGGTTCTTCACTTTACTGCTCTCTGGTGGAAGGGACGTAAAGCGCTGAGACGGACCAGCTGTGGAAACCGACAGCCGAGCCTTTCACACTGCTCTTACGAGGCCAGACGGTGCCAATCTGCAGTTGGCTCCAGGCTTCATACATCTACCACGAGAGGGTGCATGGCAAAACGCACCTCTTCAAATCAGAAACTGTATACTTCAAAGCGATGTTTTATGCGCAATTCGCATAGATTTCTCTTCTCTCCTATTTCATACACGTAGTGCCACGGCACAGCTGCACTACCACGTACCACTGGTACGTTCTACTGTTTGTAGCAATAGCTCGCGTCATGTAAGGACAACACAAACCCAAAAGCATGTAAGTTATTTTGGAATAAAACTTTACAATGCTCTGCCAGCGTGCATGAAGGAAATAATAGATGAAGTTAAATTTGAGACTGAGCTTAAAAATTACCTTTTAAGCAAAACTTTCTATTACGTAGATGAGTACTTTGATTGTGTGTAAATTTACTGCCAAAAGTTTTAATTTAAATGTCTCAATTTGTACTTTTAAAAAATGCCTTGAAAGTGGTATTACATTATTATGTCTATTGTAGTTGTACTAGTATGATAACTTTGTTGTGACAATTCCTACATCATGTAAATGATTTACAGGAAGATAATAAACTGAAATGTAATGTTGGAAAGCGACCCTATTGTCAGCCGTTCTGCGCATCCCCCACAATTAACTGCTAGTAGCCAGTAAGATTCATTCTCTTTCCGAGCGGCCAGACGCATTTCCAGATGAAAATGTCATGTGACAGCAATAAACGTGAAGTTCCTCACAGGCAACTTTAGTTAAACTGCGTGCCTATGGAGTATGTATCGTCTGAGTCATGCTACTGGTTTCGTGATTTCCTGTCAGAAAGATGTGGCAACGTAGCATGTAGTAATCGAAAGAAAAAAAAAAGTGTGTGAAATCTTATGGGACGTAACTGCGAAGGTCATCTGTCCCTAAGCTTACACACTATTTAACCTAAATTATCCTACGGACAAACACACACGCCCATGCCCCAGGGAGGACTCGAACCTCCGCCGGGACCAGCCGCCCAGTCCATGGCTGCAGCGCCTGAGACCGCTCGGCTAATCCCCGGGGGGCATTCGACAGAAAATCATCGAGTAAAACAGAAGTGATATATCTGGCGTTTGCAAGGAAGTGTTATAGGCGCTCCTCTGTTCCTGATCTAATAAACGATTTAGGAGACAATCTGAGCTCAGTCTGTGTCTTGCTGCTGCAGGCAACTGCATTAAACGCTGCCAACATGCCATACCGGAGGTATCGTCGTACCCGCACAACAGTCTACAAAACCATAGAAAACATTGAACTTACAACTTCAGGAGACAAGAAAAATCGCATTCCTGTGAAGAGTGTTGCAGCCCACGCGCTCGTCGATGGATCTTGTGTATTTATGGGGTGACCACTTAATTTTAGCTTGGACATAAATGATGCGTTCTCACATGGAAATGGAGGGATCAACGTTGCCATGGTAAGAGATGGTAGCGGAGTTCCTAGTGTACCTGGTCTTGAAAGTTTTAATGATAGAGATGTAATGCCTGTCGTACTTATCATATGTTTGAAATTGGTAGTAAAGATTTTGGTAAATCAGCTTATGACTCAACATCTGCACTTGTCTTGTATACTCGTAGCAAAAGAAAAATTAATCAAACTGAATCTGTATTTATTTGGGTTAAAGGTAAAGGTGTATGTGAATATTTAAAATTTGTTGCTGATTGAAACAAGTGACACAGAAGCAAATGGTTCAAATGGTTCTGAGCACTATGGGACTTAACAGCTGAGGTCATCAGTGCCCTAGAACTTAGAACTATTAAAACCTCACCAACCTAAGGACATCACACACATCCATGCCCGAGGCATGATTCGAACCTGCGACTGTAGCGGTCGCGCGGTTCCAGACTGAAGCGCCTAGAACCGCTCGGCCAACCAGGCCGGCTGACACAGAAGCAGCATGAAGCACGTCAGTTATAAGATGCACAATGAAGAGGAGGAGGTAGTTCTACAGTGTATTACGTTGATGAAACATCGGTGAATCACAGTCATTCCAGGAATAACTGCTGGAAAATGAGTGATGGTACTCGCGGTGTTAAGATTCCCTTAGGAAAAGGTTCTAGGATACGTACTCTGACTTGCTTCCTGAGAGTAAACTTGTATTTAGATGTAAGTAAAACAGTAGTGACTACTATTCGGAAATCAATGCTGTCACTTTCAAGAAATGATTCACTCAACAATTCTTGCCATCCTAGCTCCGAGGTCATTCTTTGTAATTAATGTGCCAATTATCATTCAGCTGTTACAGAGAAATGGTCTAGTACGAGCACCAGGAAAGGGGATATTGTGCTCTGGATAAAAAATAAAAATATTCCGGACAATATAAGGCAGACTCGTGCTGACCTCTTCCATCTCGTTAATTTTAAACGTCACGCGACAGAATGTACAAATTTGACTTTCTTGCGTGTGAATGTGGTCACACAGTGTTGCGTTTACCCACAGTATAATCTGACAGAATTAATTTTCGCACAGGTTACAAGCTATGCGGAGAAAAAACAAAACATTCAAGACAACAGACACTGAAAGGCTTGTGCTTGAAGCAACAGACAGCATCCGACTTCAGCGTGCATCATGTGAAAAAGTTTCAGAAATAAGACTTTCACAGGGAGGTGAAGATGGATAAAAACCATGAATGTATCATCCTAAATTTGCAATCAGATGGTTCGGACATTGACATAGATAGTAGATGGTATTACAATGTAAACTCTGATACAAAGGAATGATCTTTCTTGGCCGGCAGTTGTGGCCGAGCGGTTCTAGGCGCTACAGTCTGGAACCGCGCGACCGCTTCGGTCGCAGGTTCGAATCCTGCCTCGGGAATGGTTCAAATGGCTGTAAGCACTATGGGACTTTACATCTATGGCCATCAGTCCCCTAGAACTTAAAACTACTTAAATCTAACTAACCTAAGGACATCACACAACACCCAAGGGTTTTTTTTTGTGCTATTTACATCCATCATCCAGTGTCACCAGAGCAAACTTCCTCCAGCTTATTGGGCAACTCCCTCACCTCCTTTTGCTGCGCACCATCCCCTTCGGAGTTCTCCTAGAACGTGTCAGAGAGGTGCCCTCTTGGCTCACCTTCTCTGTACACAGGAACAACCATATTACTTTCAGACTCCATGCACACCTGTTATCATTCGAATGTTTTGTTCTGTAGTGCCCAGCTTGCCCATCATCTCAAGTGGTCCATTCTCTCTGACATGTACTCGAGCAACTATTTCCCATGTGCTATCCATCTACTGATTCCTACCCTACCTGCATGCACACCCAAACGGAAGCTTTCTAAGGCCAGCTGGAGGCTTTACTCCTTCCCTGCGACCTTCAATGAACCCCATTTCCCAAGTTGTGGTGACAAGATAGATAACTTTACAAACGTTACCCTTACTACTGCAGAATGTTCCATTCCTCGCTGTTCTTCTGTGCTGCACTGTGCTCTTGGTGGGCTGAGGCGTGCTGCAATGCAATTTTGTGTGCAGACACATGCTCTCCGCGTTTTTGACAGTCATCTTACAAATGACAAACTGCATTAGTTACAAACAGTTGGGTGCTCAGTGTTGTCACATTCTTCGTGATATCAAAAAAAGCTAGTTCTTTTAACAGTTACACCCCTCTTTCATTATATGGGGCAATCTCCGATCAAGATCTATTCCCCAATTTCTGGCCTGAGAGTGACAGGTGATGTCATGGTGGACCCTATTGCCATCTCCAAAATCTTAGGCCGCTATTTTGATGAGATTTCGAGCTCCTCCCAGTATCACCCACCCTCGCTCCCTTCCTTCATCGGAAATGAGTGGAGGATACCCTTCTCTGCTTAGAATAGCGAGTGCTACAGTGTTGTCTTTACTCTGAGGGAGCTAGCTTGTGCTCTTGCTTCATCCCGATCCTCTGCCCCAGGGCCGGATGATGTTAACGTACAGATGTTACAGAACCTTTGTCCTGCAGGCAAGCATTTCTTCTTTCATACGTACAATCACATCTGGGTGGAAGGCATTCCCAGGTGCTGGTGTGAAGCCACTGTCATACCCATACCAAGGCCTGGTAAGGACAAACGCCTTCCTTTTAGTTATTACGCCATTTCTCTCACCAGCTGTGTTTGCAAGGTGATGAAACATATTATTATGCCCAGCTGGTATGGTGTCTAGTCTCGCAGTTTACTAACAACTGCATAGTGTGGGTTCAGAGTGCACTGTTTTGCAATTGGCCATCTTGTCACTTCATCAACTCATGAATGGTTTTCTGTGAAAATACCAGGCTGTGGCCACTTTTTTCAATTTGGAGAAAGCCTACAATACCTGCTGGAGGACTGATATCCTCTACACTTGGAGCTTCCATGGTGGCATGCCTTATTTTCTTCAGGAATTTGTAAAGACAGTTTTCAAGGTACATGTGGGTTCTGCTTGCCAGACACCTTCATCTAGGAAAACGGTGTGCCTCAGGGTTCTGTCCTAAGTGTCGTCCTCTTTGTTATTACCATTAATCCTCCTGCTGGGCATCTCCAGTTCCTTTTTCGTTGACGATGTTGCCATCTATAGCACTTCTCCATGGACTTGTCTCCTTGAGTGGCGTCCTCAGTGATGTCTCTATCGTCTTCTAGTCATGGAGCATAGACAATGGCTTTCACTTTTTCACTGACAAACAGTTTGAATTTATGGCATCACAGTTTGTTTCTTCCATCGTCTTTTCATCTTGGACCTATTGCTCTTTCATTTGTTGGAAATATGATAGGAATCTTCCTAGGTCCTCCATGAATTTTACCTGATCGACTGTATTCAGTTCATCAGTGCCCTGTGTGTCCTCACCAATACTTCCTGGGGAGTGAATCGGACAACTCTCCTTTGTTTGTACCGGTCCTTTGTCTGTTAAACTCGACTACGGGTGTTTCACTTATGCAGATACATTGTCCATCTTACATGTGGCCTCAATACGATCCACCATTGTGGCATCCGTTTGGCCACTGGTGCCTTTTACAATAGCCTGGTTGAGAAGTCTTTGCAGAAGCTGCTGAACTACCGCTGTCATACTGCTCAGCAGGCACGCATGCAATTTATGCTGTGCATGGCCACCTTCCTATGCTTCCTCCTTCCAATGAATCTTTTGATCATCAGTATGGGGCGCGTCCTTTTCCTCTGTTACCTCATGGAGTTCGCTTTTGGTTCTTACTTCAGCAGCTTAACTTTAAGCTACCTATCCCTTTCCCAATGGGTGTGAACCTTCACCATCCTGGCTTCACACAGTGGCCCATGTTCATCTTGAACTTCATTGGCTTCCTACGGAAACTGCTCCATATTTGATCTATCACTGTAAGTTTCTTGACCTTTGCACGGAATGTAGTGATAGTACCTTTGTGTACACTAATGGCTCTTGCACTGACCACACTGTTGGGCATGCCTTCGTCATTGGCACCGACGATTTTCAGTAACGCTGCTGAGTACAGCAGAGCTCTTAGCCATGCATTACATGGCTCAGGCCATGCATTACATCAGCAACACAAGTTTTTAAATTGTGTTATTTGCTCTGATTATCTGAGTGCCCTTCAGAAGGTCTGTGTGCTGTACGCAGTCCATCCCATAGTGCAGTGGGTCCAGGAAAGCTTTCACTTGCTCACTCTTGATGGAGCCACTGTTGATGTTTATGTGGATCCCTGGTCATGTCAGTCTGACAGGAAATAAGACTACAGTCCTCGTGCCTCAGCCTGTCCCCCTCTGAGGATGTGTGTTGCCATTTGTCTACAGGTGGTGTCATTTTCACATTGCCACTGGTCATCTCTTCATGGGAACAAGCTCTGGCGAATTAAACTTTTCCCATTGGCTTAGGTGACTACCTACCGTCCCTCTTGCAGTGAGATCACTTTAGTTAGGTTGTGTATTGGCCACTGCCTATTTAGCCATTGCCATGTAAGTGGTGCTATCCCACCACTTTGTGCTCATTGTCCTGCTGAATCTTTGACAGTTCACTCTTTCCTTACAGAACACTTGTTTTTTTTTTTTTTTTTTTTTTTTAAAAAAACTTGTTCTTATTTGTGTTTGCTGCCTTTAAGCGAATGTCATGCAGGCCGCCAATCATGTTTTACTTTTTATAAATCATAGTGATATGGCGAAGCACATTTAATCTTTAGTTGAAGACGTGTTTGTTAAGGTTTATTTTATTGATCTTTCTCAAAGTACCTGTTTTTAGCTGTCTTTCTTCCATCAATTGGGCTTAATGTGTAGTTGCTTTTAACTCTAGTTTTACAGTTCTGACATGACCCTAGTTGCTTTTGCACACTAAAACAAAACAAAAGATCCTGTCTTTTACTTGTCAGTATTTTCCACATATTTTCGTCCTCATGAATTCTGCTGAAAATCTTATTTCTTACTTTATCAGTCCACCTAATTCTCAAAATACTTCTATAGCATCACACCTCAAGTCCTTAGATTCTCTTCTTTTCCAGGTGTTTCACAGCCTATGTTTCACTTCCATACAATGCTGTGCTCCAAATGTTCAGTCTGAAAAATATCTTCATCAAATAGTGATGGGTTTGATAGTAGTAGACTTGTTTTGGGCTGGAATGCCCTTTATGCCTGTGGTGGTCTGCATCTGTCCATCATATGTTACTTTGCTTCTAAAATAGCAGAGTTCACTTTGTATGCTCTGTGGTTCCCTATTTTGATATTAAGTTTCACTAACTTCATTTCTGCTACTTCTCATTACCTTAGTCTTTCTTCAATTTGCTCTCAGTCCATAATCTATGCTCAGTAGACAGTTCATTCCATTCAGTACTGACAAGAATTCTTCCTTGCTTGCACTGGATGGTAGACACACATGTTACTGCACAATATAGTGAATGTGTATGGTAAAGGTAGAAAAATGGGTGTCGAATTTCAAATACACAGGTATACAGATACGTCAGACAATGCCTATCTGGTGCTTAGTCTTTCCAAAAGCAAAACTGGTCATCGCTTAAGATGAGACCTGATTGTTTTACATATTTTATACTGTGTAAATTATCTCCAGGAACACTGAAATGGGAATGTAACAGCTCTTATAGATATCAAACGATACATGTTACTGAGTAGCAACTGTAGACACTGTGATGTTACTAGAGTGAATTGTACCATTTTTTATATTTCTTCAGATAGTTTACACTGAAGCAAGAACCCATTCAAAGTACGTAGTGACGAATCCACCGGGGCAGAGAAAAGGCAGAGTGCAAGATTTCGATAAGATTATTCTGTTACAAGGGGGTATTTTTGCTTACATCTATTGGAATTAATACAGTTGTGAGTATTGGAAAAGATTGAATAATACCCTAGGTAATTTTTTTGGCACTTGCCATGATTTTTCCCTGTGTTCATTGCTAAGGGTTTGTGAATTAGAAGTGACCATGTTTTGTATCTGGTAAAAATGGGGAACACCTTCGACTGTCAAGTAAAATTTGATACAGCTTTACTGCAGTGGAGTTTGCGCCGCCACCTCGCGGTTTTTGCGCCGCCACCTCGCGGTTTTTGCGCCGCCACCTCGCGGGGTTTGCGCCGCCACCTCGCTGGGTTTGCGCCGCCACCTCGCGGGGTTTGCGCCGCCACCTCGCGGGGTTTAAGTTCTTGAATGACCCCAAACCCAGCATTGTGCATACATAAACTTTATATTTCTTAGTGCTTATAGTCAAACTGCAGTAAATTTCTGATCTTTGTGTGAAAGTCAGATAGTGCTAGTACTCAGTTTATCAATGTATGTATGGTAAAGATAAGACATGTTTGTAAGGAATGGAATTCAAAATGGTAGTTGCCTATTCATGTTTAGCTTTTCTCCAGTAGCTAGAAAAGAATGGGATGCTGCAGTGATGTGGCATTAAGGGGGTCGTCGTTAAAACCCCATGTGACCATTTAGATTAAGGTTACCTGAACCACTTCAGGCAAGCACTGGTACAGTTCCTTTTAAGAACACACTGCAGGTTTCATTGTCGAATCAGAGTTTGTGTTCTGTGTTTAATGAACTTGTTGCCAACTGGACATTAAACCCTGATCTCCCTTCCTTTCTTTTCCTAAATAGCTTAAGGTAAATACCAGACGATTTATTAGGGAACGATACAACTGGTTTACTTCCCATTGTCATCCAGTCACCTTTTACTTGATATTTAAAGATTTTAAATACTAATCTTCCTTTTATTTTAAGTGATCGGTAACTCTGCTGTAATATTTAAAAATTTAATCATCCACTCATAACCGTTTTCTACAGCTGTAAGTAAAACTGCTGCTGAAAAATAGTATTATATGAAAACAGTATGGATCACTCCAGCGTACTATGTTACAATATCCATTGGTATTAATAACCTTAGTTACCCGACTGTTGCTGATACCGCTGACAATGTGTCCTATATAATAAACACTGGAAATTTTCTCACAGCCATGTAACTCTATGTGATACCTACATTCATTATGCTGTTGTAAGGCCATTACAAGTTCTGGAAGTCAGGGAATTTCAAACATATCGGGGAAATTTGTAAAAACACTGGAAAAATCTCGTTTTTGTCTCAGAAGATGAAATGATTTGTTTACTGAGATGTCACACATTGTCATCGGCTGGGTGCAGCTGAGTACGTGAGCTGCTTCCCTACTTCCTCATTCTTACTGCTTCTTCCCATTGTACCACAGCTTGCAGTCAGTGCTGCCACCACTTCTTATTTCTAGCCTTGCAGCTGCCAGCGAGAGGCAGGGAGGTATGAGGAGTGGTTCGTTTGGATCTGATTCTCAGAGACTGTTGATGCAGTGGCCGGAGACAGCGGCCATGTGTGCAAGAGTTGTATCTGAATGATTGTGTGAATGTGTGTGCGCTCTCATTTTCTGACAAAGGCTATGGCCAAAAATTTAGTTGCGAGAGTGAGATTGTCTTTTCTGTGTGCCTGTCTGGAGCTCAGTAATCACCTTTATGGTGAATTGCTACCTACCCTCATTACTATTAACCTTCAGAGTATTCACACAAGTTATCTATTGCTCGGATTGATCACTGCAGTCTCATTTCATTGCCATCGTGTCTGTGAGATGTAAATAGCTGGCAACGCCAATGGGCTTCCATGATGGGGCCATTTCTGTGGGTATCTCTAACGGATTGGGCCTGCCAATCTGAAGCCCATAATTTCCCACTAATTTGCAGACCCTGCCTGTCGCATCTAGTCTCGTAGATCAGCATGCAGGTCAGGTCCGTTTGTGTGTGGCATAATTTGGCAGATTTTCATGGTTTATCCATGGACTCAGCACTGCAGTTCTCCTTGCTAGACCAGAAGCCACTGGAAATGGATTTCAGGAATTGTGACTGCCTCACAGCAAGAACATAGTACAGTTCGGTGTTTTACGGCCATTTTATTTATTCTAGTACATTTTGGCACTTTGGAAGTAGTCTACATATTAGAACATATGGATGATAAGAGGAAGAAAATTGTGGCAGTTTGTACACTGTTTTCACGATTTTATGAAAGGAAAACCACATAGTGTCTTCAAAATAATAAACATAACACAGTGGGCAATATCCGACAATAACAAACATAGTAAAACCAACATTTTATTGGCTGTCAATTATAATGTTGGTTTACAAAAATTTTCCCTGACTTATACACTTCTTTCTGAGGTTACTTCTGAATTTATTTTAAATCTTGTCTTGCGACTCCAATATGTATTTTTGTCACCACATGTGTTTAGTTTTATTGAAATGAAATAACATTAGTGGTATATATACACACACAATTTGGCTCACTTTCTCCATTTAAAATCAGTTCATTGCAAAAGATGTTGAGTTAGTACTTAAGATTTTTACTCACATGTTTGGAAATACGAAGTCTACTTACATCTTCACTTAACCTTGAGATCACAAAATTTGTCCCTCTAGGGGCCAACAGCTCTTCTGTGAGTACGTGTGTGGACGAACAGGTCCTTGAGCTGTTGCAGCTTTTGTTCTTTTCTGGGCTCCTTTCCCTTTCTCCTTTTTCCTTTCCCTTTCTCCTTTTTCCTTTCCCTTTCTCCTTTTTCCTTGCCCTTTCTCCTTTTTCCTTGCCCTTTCTCCTTTTTCCTTTCCCTTTCTACTTTTTCCTTTCCCTTTGGACCTTCCTTTTCTTTCTTGGTGGTGGTCTTTATGTCAGCATGGTTATTCTCATGAGTTTGCTCTGTCTTGTGATTTTGGTTGGTTGTATTTCCTCCTCCTTTTTCGCTTTTCTTTTGTGGTCCCCGTCAGGGGTTTGACCTCCATCTCCAAATTGGAAATCTGTAGTGTGAGCCAGTTGCGGAAGAACTACCTCCCTAGCATCTTCGGTATGGGTTCCTCTCCCCTTCCTCCTCAGCTTCTTTGTCTCAGCTGGACTCTGACCACACAATAATCCAGTGGAATTGCAGTGGACAGTATCGCCACCTGCCAGAAATAAAATGCTTTGTTTCATCTTACTCTTCATTCTCTCTTGCTGTTCAAGAAACTCACTTTCATGATGTTTAGTGTTATTGGGTGTTCTGTTGAAACTATGCCGGACCTGGGATAGCATCTGGAGGTGTCTGCACTTTGGTTCACACAGATTTCATTAGTGACTGGATTTCCCTTCGTGGGTTTTGCATTTTTGTCGTGAATTCATAGTACACCCTGATCCAGAACTTTATGTAGGCGACCAGCTCCTAGATGTTGCAGCACATTTGTTTCTTGGGCCTTTTTTTTAATACGAAAAGCTGATGTGGCTGCCCCATGTTCGCTTCTTGAGGACTACATGCATGCAGAAGCGTAGTGCCCTCTGCCTCCTGGCCCTCGCATCTTGGGGTGCAGACGGTGCTACTCTTCTCCATATTTACCATGTTCTGGTCTTGTTTAGACTAGATTATGGCTCTGGGGCTCCTTCCACTCTGAAAATAATTGGCCCTGCTCACAATTGTGGGATGTGTGTGGCCACTGGTATCTTTCTCACTAGTTCCGTTTCCCCCTGTGGGTCCGGGGGTAAGAATAGGCCCGTGGTATTCCTGCCTGTCGTAAGAGGTGACTAAAAGGAGCTCAACTGTTTTGGCCTTTAATGTGATGGTTCCCATTGGGGTTTGACCTCCATTTTTCCAAATTCAACAGAAATACGAGCCTTTTGGGGAAGAACACCTTACGTGGTGCACCATCAGTCCTCTGTGCCCTAAGACCTTGTCACTCTTTATCGTCTTGGCGTCGTCACTGCACCCTCCATCTCTCATTTTGGGCATACACCCCTGATGGTTTGTGTATGTTACATCACTAGTATGTCCCTATCTACACCCACGATACCTATGGACTTCCCATGGCACCCGAAATCCAGCACGGTAGCCAGCCTGTTGTGGTGGGGTCATCATGTACCCTCTATGTTGTAGCCCCCTGACAACACAGGGATCGTACTGCCGATGCCTGAGCTGACACCTCCCCATGTAATCCAAGGAGTAGATGCTTGTCTCTCGGGGGCATTAGGACTCCCGGCAACGGCCATCCTGCCAGGTGGCCTTTGCTGTGGCTGGGTGGCGCCCGTGGGGAGAGCCCCTGGTTGGAGTGGGTGGCATCGGGGTGGATACTCCGCAATGAAGCGGATGAAGTCTCAATTTTTAACGCTGTGGCATATAACCCCAAATTGTTGCCTTCCCTCGCCACGTCCTGGGAGGGTCGTCGGGCTGCGGACAGACAGAAGCCGTATTCGCCACAATACCTTGTGTGCAGCAGAACTGATGGTGATTCGTTTTTGGGGACTAAGCCTCTGTTCTTTGTGACCCATCTTGAAGATAAGTTTGGGAAAGTGGCGTCTATTTCCAAAATGCGGAGTGAGGCCATTTTGATACAAGCATCTTCAGCTGCACAGTCAAGGGCATTACTCACCTGTGAGAAGCTTGGTGACATCCCCGTCAACGTCACTCCCCACAAGTCACTAAATTTGGTCCAGGGGATTATCTTTCATAAAGTTCTTCTGCTACAGTCTGATGACGAGCTACGGGAGAACCTGGCACGACGAGGGGTACACTTCGTTCGTCGTGTCTTTAGGGGACCCAAAGACAATAGGATCGCTACCGGTGCTTTCATCCTGGCCTTTGAGGGCGACTGCCTGCCCGAGAAGGTCAAGGTCATGATCTACTGGTGATATGTCAAGCCCTTTGTCCCGCCCCCTATGCGATGCTTCCAGTGCTGGAAATTCGGACACATGTCTTCCAGATGCACTGCCAGCCCCACGTGTCTAGATTGTGGACAACCTTCGCATCCCAATTCTCCGTGTGCTCCGCCTCCTACCCGCATTAACTGTGGGGAGCATCATTCTCCCTGCTCGCCAAACTGTGCAGTCTACCAATGAGAGCGGAAGATACAAGAAATTAAGACCCTGGACCGTTTAACTTATGAAGAGGCCAGGAAGAAATTAGAACGGCTCAACCCCACACCTGTGTTGAGGAGTTATGCTGCTGTAACACTGCTGCCACCAGTTCCTGCAAAGACTCCTTCCACGTTACACCTGCCCCACCACAGGTGGGGACCACGCTCTCTTCCACTGCTCCCAAAACACCCGGGAGGAATGCAAACGGCTTTCTTTTGCTTCTCGCCACCCTGAGGCGCATAACACCCCGTTTAGTTTGTGGGAACTCCAAAGCGCCCTGGCGCAGTGCCCCGATACAGCCTCTGGGCCAGACGGCATCCACAATCAGATGCTCAAACATCTGTCCCTGGACTGTCAGCGATGTGTTCTTGCCATCTTCAACCGCATATGGGGCAATGGTGTCTTTCCGACACAGTGGCGAGAAAGTACCATCATTCCGGTGCTGAAGCCTGGTAAGGACCCGCTTAATGTGGATAGCTATTGGCCCATCAGCTTGACAAATACTCTGTGCAAGCTCCTGGAACGTCTGGTGAGTCGACGGCTGTGTTGGCTGCTCGAGTCTTGGGGTCTTCTGGCTCCGTGCCAGAGCGGCTTCCTTCAGGGCCGTTCCACCGCCAATACTTTGGTCTTCCTTGAGTCTGCAATCCGCACTGCATTTTCCAGGCGCCAACACCTCATCTCCGTCTTTTTCGACCTCTCCAGAGCATGTGACACGACATGCAGGCACCATATTTTCGCCACGTTCCACAGGGCTCTGTATTGAGCATGCCCCTCTTCCTTGTGGCCATTAATGGTGGCCTTGCAGCAGCAGTAGGGTCGTCTGTCTCACCCACGTTATATGCTGACGATTACTGCATCTTTTTCAGCTCCTCCACCATTGGTGTTGCAGAATGTAGGTTGCAGGGAGCCATACGCAAGGTGCAGGCATGGGCCCTAGCCCATGGGTTTCAATTTTCTGCTACGAAGACTTGTGTCATGCACTTTTGTCGGCGTCGAACTGCCCATCCCCACCTTGAGCTCTATCTTCAGGATGCCATGCTCAGGGTTGTTGACACTTACCGTTTTCTGGGATTGCTGTTTGATGCCCAGCTTACGTGGCTTCCACATATTCGTCAGCTCAAGCGTCAGTGCTGGCAGCATCTGAATGCCCTCCGCTGCCTCAGCAACACAACTTGGGGTGCAGATCGTAATACGCTGCTGCAGCTCTACAAAGCCCTCGTGCTGTCCCGACTCTACTATGGGAGTGGGGTGTATGGCTCAGTGTTGCCTTCAGCATTGCAACTGCTGGACCCTGTTCACCATTGTGGGGTTCGATAGGCAACAGGAGCATTCCGCACCAGCCCTGTTCATAGCCTCCTTGCTGAGGCTGGTGTTCCTCCGCTTCGTATTCGGCGTCTACAACTGTTAGCGAACTATGCTGCCCATGTCCGTTGTTTGCCCCGTCACCCTAACTACCGTCTCCTTTTCGCTAATATGGCAGTCCATATCCCACACCAGTGGCCACGATCAGGCCATACAATTGGGATCCGTGTTTGGTCGCTCCTCTGTGAACTCGAGTGTTTGCCTCTTCCGTCTGCTTAGCAGGTCCGCCAACATACACCACCTTGTTGTATTCGTCGGCCGCAGCTTCGGCTGGAACTTTCCCGATGGCCAAAGGATTCGGTTCCTCCTGCAGTCTTGCGCCGCCATTTCCTTGCTCTCCTCGGTGCATACCATGACTCTGAGGTTATCTATACCGATGGCTCGATGGTCGATGGCCGTGTGGGGTACGCTTACACTCATGCGGACTATGTCGACGAGCGCTCCTTGCCGGAAGGCTGCAGTGTTTACACCGCAGAACTGACAACCATTTTTCGTGCCCTTGAGCCTATTAGTACCAGTACTGGAGAGTCATTCGTCATTTGCAGTGACTCGCTCAGTAGTCTGCAGGCTCTTGGCCAGTGCTACCCACGCCATCCCATTGTTGGTGCCATCCAGGGGTCCATTCACACTCTTCTACATCTACATGACTACTCTGCAATTCACATTTAAGTGCTTGGCAGAGGGTTCATCGAACCACAATCATACTATCTCTCTACTATTCCACTCCCGAACAGCGAGCGGGAAAAACGAACACCTAAACCTTTCTGTTCGAGCTCTGATTTCTCTTATTTTATTTTGATGATCATTCCTACCTATGTAGGTTGGGCTCAACAAAATATTTTCGCATTCGGAAGAGAAAGTTGGTGACTGAAATTTCGTAAAAAGGTCTCGCCGCGACGAAAAACGTCTATGCTGTAATGACTTCCATCCCAACTCGTGTATCATATCTGCCACACTCTCTCCCCTATAACGCGATAATACAAAACGAGCTGCCCTTCTTTGCACCCTCTCGATGTCCTCCGTCAATCCCACCTGGTAAGGATCCCACACCGCGCAGCAATATTCTAACAGAGGACGAACGAGTGTAGTGTAAGCTGTCTCTTTAGTGGACTTGTTGCATCTTCTAAGTGTCCTGCCAATGAAACGCAACCTTTGGCTCGCCTTCCCGACAATATTATCTATGTGGTCCTTCCAACTGAAGTTGTTTGTAATTTTAACACCCAGGTACTTAGTTGAATTGACAGCCTTGAGAATTGTACTATTTATCGAGTAATCGAATTCCAACGGATTTCTTTTGGAACTCATGTGGATCATCTCACACTTTTCGTTATTTAGCGTCAACTGCCACCTGACACACCATACAGCAATCTTTTCTAAATCGCTTTGCAGCTGATACTGGTCTTCGGATGACCTTACTAGACGGTAAATTACAGCATCATCTGCGAACAACCTAAGAGAACTGCTCAGATTGTCACCCAGGTCATTTATATAGATCAGGAACAGTAGAGGTCCCAGGACGCTTCCCTGGGGAACACCTGATATCACTTCAGTTTTACTCGATGATTTGCCGTCTATTACTACGAACTGCGACCTTCCTGACAGGAAATCACGAATCCAGTCGCACAACTGAGACGATACCCCATAGCTCCGCAGCTTGATTAGAAGTCGCTTGTGAGGAACGGTGTCAAAAGCTTTCCGGAAATCTAGAAATACGGAATCAACTTGAGATCCCCTGTCGATAGCGGCCATTACTTCGTGCGAATAAAGAGCTAGCTGCGTTGCACAAGAGCGATGTTTTCTGAAGCCATGCTGATTACGTGTCAATAGATCGTTCCCTTCGAGGTGATTCATAATGTTTGAATACAGTATATGCTCCAAAACCCTACTGCAAACCGACGTCAATGATATAGGTCTGTAGTTAAATGGATTACTCCTACTACCCTTCTTGAACACTGGTGCGACCTGCGCAATTTTCCAATCTGTAGGTACAGATCTATCGGTGAGCGAGCGGTTGTATATGAGTGCTAAGTAGGGAGCTATAGTATCAGCGTAATCTGAAAGGAACCTAATCGGTATACAATCTGGACCTGAAGACTTGCCCGTATCAAGCGATTTGAGTTGCTTCGCAACCCCTAAGGTATCTACTTCTAAGAAACTCATGCTAGCAGATGTTCGTGTTTCAAATTCTGGAATATTCCATTCGTCTTCCCTGGTGAAGGAATTTCGGAAAACTGCGTTCAATAACTCCGCTTTAGCGGCGCAGTCGTCGATAACAGTACCATCGGCACTGCGCAGCGAAGGTATTGACTGCGTCTTGCCGCTTGTGTACTTTACATACGACCAGAATTTCTTCGGATTTTCTACCAAATTTCTTGAACAGCATGGTCGTTCGGTGGTGTTCATATGGACCCCGGGCCACAATGGAATCGCGGGAAACGAACTTGCCGACGAGATAGCCGAAGAGGCAACCTGCAAACAGACGTTGGAGATCGGCCAACCGGCAATTGATCTCTGAAAGATTTTGCACCGTCGAGTCTTTGGGATGTGGGGAGACGAATGGCGCACCTAATAAGCTGCGGCAGGTAAAGAAGACCACGACTGTGTGGGGTTCCTCCATGCGGGCCTCTCGCAGGAATTCTGTTGTTCTGTGTAGGCTCCGCATTGGTCACTCTTGGCTGACGCATGGTCATCCGCTGCGTCGAGAGGACCCCCCCTAATTGTCGCTGTGGTGCAACCATGACAGTGGTGCATCTGTTGTTAGAATGTCCTCTTAACTGCTCTCAGGTATGCTTTTAATCTCCAGGGTGATTTATCATGTCTTTTAGGTGACAATGTCTCTATGGCAGATCGGGATTTACATTTTATTCACGCAAGCGGCTTTTATAGCTCCATTTAATTTTATTACGTCACCCTCTTTTGAGCTGTACTTTTAATTAGTTTTGTGTTGTAATTCAACTCATTCCTAATCTTTTAGGTGGAGGTTTTAACGTGTTGCAGAGTGGCTGGCTCATCCTATTATATTCGTGATCAGCCAGCTATGATCCTCTGCTGTACAGTTTTAATTCTTTGTGCCTTTCTTCTCTATGTTGTTTTTGTTGCTGTGCTCTGTTTTCTGTTTCTTTATTATTGACCGTGGGGATTTTCTTCCCTTGGAATTTTTATCTTGTGCTTCGAATGACAAATGGATGGTTTCACTGTGCTCTGTGTGTTTATGAAACAAGGGACTGATGACCTATGCAGTTTGGTCCGTTTAATCCTCAACCAACCAACCAACTAGTTCCGTTGACAGTCCCTGCGCAGAAGCAGGGATTCCCTGTCTACAATACAATGAAGTCAACTTCTGGTTTCTTATGCAATCACCATTCACAGATTCCCTGTCCATCCTGTGCCCTCTTCTCTTTGCAAACGAGGGACGTCTCCTTCCTGATCACCACCCATGAGAGGATTGCCGGTTGGAATGTGTCTCACTTCCCTCTCTCAGGATCTCCATCTCTGTTCTCAGGATCTCCATCTCTGTTCACTGAAACGTGCCCGGTGTATTTCCTCTCACACCCTCCTTGGATGGTACCTAGATCACAGATTAGGACCGACCTATTCCAGGGTCCTGAGATCTTTGTCGCCCACATGGTCTTCCTGCGTAAGTTCCATCCTTGCAAAGTTTCAGGGTGCTACCATCTCCTACACTGGTGGTTCTGATATGATAGATAAAGCAGAATATACCTTCACGTCTCCACTGACTTAGAACACCATTTATTCCCGGAATCATATAATATGTTCACAGCAGAGCTGCTAGCTGTTACCAGGGCCCTCCATTTTGTTACTCAGGCCTCCCTCCACAGTGTTTTAATATGTACCGACTCATTGAGCAACTTGCTACTCTCGTCATCCTTTGGTCTCTGCTATCCATGACCTCTCCTCCCTAGTCCATGCCACTTACTCAGCTTTCTCTTGGTCCAAAGTCATGTGGATATCAAGGAATGAACTGGCTTACCATTTGGTTAAATAAGCTAGTACCCACCCTCCATTCCCTTTCATGGCTCTACCTGTGGATATGTAGATCTACGTCATATCTCTCTTTTCCCAAAAGTGGAATGACATCTGGTGTGCTGCTGGTTGAGTAATAAACTCCAGTCAGGGAGACTACTGCACTTTGGTGCTCTTCCTTCTGTTCCTCTCAGGTATAGTCCACTGCTTTATACCATCTACACATTGGTCATACCAGGCTCATGCATTATTTCCTCCTGTGTAATGAACCACCCCCACAATATGGTTGTCAAGCCAGACTCATAGTATCCCACATATTGATATTGGTTGAATGTTCCCTTCTTTTAGCCCTTCGTTCTAATTCTTAATTTTAATGTTAGCAGTCAATTCACGGATGGTTGAAGTGGTCCTCAGTTTCCTCTGTGAAAATGGTTATTTCCAGATATATTTGTAAGGTTTTGTTCTACTCTTGGAGCAGAGGCAGTGTGATTGTGTTTGGGACCTCTCTTCATGTTTTCCGGGTCCACTCCCCCATGGAAAGACCACTCTTTTTTTTTTTTTTTAGTTTTTAGATTTGGTCTTATCTTTCATGCATTTTACTGTCTGTGTTTTGTTTTATATTTGATCCCCTGGCTGGATCCATCTATGTTTAGTGGACCCTCTTTCCTCTGAGTAACTTTGGATTTGTGGGACTGATGATCTTGCCATTTAGTCCCATAAACCCTCTCAGTTAATTAATTAATCAATCAATCAATCAGTCTCAAAATTTGTCAAGGAAAATGCTAAAACGTGTGGAAATGAGGAAATTTCACTTGGGCAAACTTGTGACAACCTTGATACAATACCATCATCACCCAACATACAGACTGACTGTAAGCAAGCTCGTCACCATTGGCATAGCCATTTATTTTGCTAAATGTAAAGTCATCTTGCAAAGTATCGTTACACTTATCATTTCCAGTATTTGATACCCTGTACATTATCTGAGCATTCTCTCGCAGTTTTTCCGTAATTGTAGGACCTATCTTCCCCACCACCTCAGTTACTAGTGGAGTTGTGCTCTGATTCACACCATACACAAATAAGTTAAGAGCAAGAGGTGTCTCTTGCACTGAGTGTACATTCTGATTATTTGACCTTTTTGTACAGTCAACTGTTCCAGCTGCAGTAATTTCCTTGTGCTTTAATATGCTCTCCTCCATAAAATATACCCCAAAATGATTACTGTAGTTCCAATATCTGACACTTTTATAAGCTAACAGTTTTGTTTCCTTTGATGTGGAAGGTTTTTTCAGTCCATAGCTATACACATCTTTACTATGAATTCTGAGCACAACTAGGCAAATAACTGACTTAAAACATACTTACCTAATAGCTGCCTTGTTCATATTGTCTTGGCATTGATTTATAACAGTCTGTCAAATGCAACGAAGCAAATCATCTACAGTAAAGTTTTCTAGAAATCTGCATCGTTTTCCCCCAGTGCTGATTCAGTGGAGAGCTTGGTCATAGAAGTCTACATTTTGACTTTTTAGGAATGGTTCCATCTTGAGATTCATCTAATTGTTCTGGGAGTTCATACCACACAATGATCTTTTTTCTTCTTCTTCATTTTAGGGTAGAGGAAGTAGTCAATGGGTGCCATGCTAAGAGAATACTGGAGGTGAGGCAAAATTGTATAAATCCAAAGTAGTAATGTGTGTGACTGTCACGCAGTTTTTCTGCAACACTTCGTCTGGACAGGTTCCGTAACATTAGATTTTTGTAATATGCCCTTGTGATGGTTTGCTCCTTCATGGGCATAATGTGTTATAGTTGTACACAGCAGTCCCAAAAAAGACAACTTCACCTTGCCCAATGATGGATGGGTCTTTGCCTTTTTCAGCAGTGGTGAACCCACATATTCACATTCCTGCAATGCTTCTGTGTCTCCCGATCATACAGATGCAGCTAGCATTTGTCAGCCGTGATCAAGTGGCTGAAGATGCCATCCAGATCGCCCTTACATAGCTGCAATATTTCCGCTGTGTATTAGTTGGGAATAACTATAATTTGGATTGTCCAGATGTGCAGCAATTATGCTAATGCATGTCTAGCCGCACTAGGACTTGTATGTCAGGAACTCATACAGGTATAGATGCGTGCATGTTAAGAACGTTGTGGCAGTTCTGAAATGTTAATTCCTTTAGTGTTTGGTGTTACAGAAGGTACAGCCAAACATTCAGGAAACATTCCTCACACACAAATAAAGAAAAGATGATATGTGGACATGTGTCCAGAAACACTTAATTTCCATGTTAGAGCCCATTTTAGTTTCGTCAGTACTTCCTCAATTCACCGCCAGTTGGCCCAATTGAAGGAAGGTAATGTTGACTTCGGTGCTTGGGTTGACGTGCGACTCATTGCTCTACAGTACTAGCATCAAACACATCAGTACGTAGCATCAACAGGTTAGTGTTCTTCACGAACGTGGTTTTGCAGTCAGTTCTATGTTTACAAATGCGGAGTTGGCAGATGCACATTTGATGTATTGATTAGCACGGGGCAATAGCCATGATGCGGTACATTTGTATCCAGACAGATTTCCAGAACGGAGGTGTCCCAACAGGGAGACGTTCGAAGCAATTGATCGGCGTCTTAGGGAGCACGGAACATTCGAGCCTATGACTCGCGAGTGGGGAAGACCAAGAACGACGGGACACGTGCAATGGACGAGGCAATTCTTCGTGCAGTTGACGATAACCCTAATGTCAGAGTCAGAGAAGGTAACGTTGACCACGTCACTGCATGGAGAGTGCTACGGGAAAACCAGTTGTTTCCGTACAATGTACAGCGTGTGCAGGCACTATCAGCAGCTGATTGGCCTCCACGGGTACACTTCTGTGAGTGGTTCATCCAGCAATGTGTCAATCCTCATATCAGTGCAAATGTTCTCTTTACGGATGAGGCTTCATTCCAAAGTGATCAAATTGTAAATTTTCGCAATCAACATGTGTGGGCTGACGAGAATCCGCACGCAGTTGTGCAATCACTTCATCAACACAGATTTTCTGTGAACGTTTGGGCAGGCATTGTTGGTGATGTCTTGATTGGGCCCCATGTACTTCCACCTACGCTCAATGGAGCATGTTATCATGATTTCATACGGGATACTCTACCTGTGCTGTTAGAACATGCATCTTTACAAGTACGACACAACATGTGGTTCATGCGTGATGGGGCTCCTGCACATTTCAGTCAGTGTTCGTACGCTTCTCAACAGATTCGGTGACCAATGGATTGGTAGAGTCGGACCAATTCCATGGCCTCCACGCTCTCCTGACCTCAACCCTCTTGACTTTCATTTATGGGGGCATTTGAAAGCTCTTGTCTACGCAACCTCGGTACCAAATGTAGAGACTCTTCTTGCTCGTATTGTGGATGGCTGTGATACAATACGCCATTCTCTAGGGCTGCATCAGCGCATCAGGGATTCCATGCGACGGAGGGTGGATGCAGGGTATCCTCGCTAACGGAGGACATTTTGAACATTTCCTGTAACAAAGTGTTTCAAGTCCCGCTTTTGCTGTGTGTTTCCATTCCATGATTAATGTGATTTGAAGAGAAGTAATAAAATGAGCTCTAACATGGAAAGTAAGCGTTTCCGGACAAATGTCCACATAACATATTTTCTTTCTTCGTGTGTGAGGAAAATTTTCCAGTAAGTTTGGCGGTACCTTTTTGTAACATGTATGCTTTACTTGTAACTTCATATATCAGATTCATTGTGATGTGCCCATCATTTAGTTAATGGTCATACTTACTGGGATATTTACGTAGAAAACCGAGCGAGGTGGCGCAGTGGTTAGCACACGGGAATCACATTCGGGAGGACGATGGTTCAATCCCATCTCCGGCCATCCTGATTTAGGTTTTCCGTGATTTCCCTAAATCGTTTCAGGCAAATGCTGGGATGATGCCTTTAAAAGGGCATAGCCGATTTCCTTACCAATCCTTCCCTAACCTGAGCTTGCACTCTGTCTCTAATGACCTCGCTGTCGACGGGACGTTAAACACTAACAACCACCACAACCTCCACCACCACCACCACCACCACCACCACCACCACCACCACTTAAGTAGAAATAAACACTGCACGAAAATAAAAAAAAAAACTATGCAATGGAAAATAGTGGTCGAGATGATTTGCGTCTGGTGCAATATTATGTAATATGTTCCCGCGTATGAAATTTAGCTAACATGTGGAATTTTTCTTTAGTTGTGGTTGGAGGTCTCTATCGCCAAACTCTAGAAAATTGACCTGATGTAACGCACTCATTTGCGACTGCACCGTGGCAGCGGTAAAGCCAGAGTGAAATACCCACAACATTCGTCATATTTCATAAACTGTTTGAGATATTGACATGAGATTTTGGCAGATGTAGCTGTCTGCTTATTATGCAAAACTTCATTACCTTCCACTAACTACAGACTTTCCCGATGGAAGAAAGTAATTTTTATGGCCATCGATAGTGTGGTTGAGGAGACTCCAACACTTATCAATAACACGTGTCAACAATAAACACAGAAGCCGATAACACAACCGACAACCAAACATCGTAGGCTTCGAAATTCAAGGAGGGTGTGGGAGTATAGAAGCATTCCACCACAACTGGCCTTCGAGAGCGAGTTAGAAAATTTTTGCGGTTTCTGAGAAACCCCACCTTGAGTTAAGGGATAATACTATGTTAGGTGAGAACGAGAGCATCTTCTGCATTCTGCCTGGTCACCTACGAAGCATGAGGTAGTGCTGGAATATTATTTCGTTCTTTTTAAAAAGTAAATGACATTCCAAGCTATATTCTTTCTCTTGCTTGTCTCTTCCTACACCTGAACTGCAACTGCGCCTGTCATTGCAGGTTGGTTGGACCAGCTGGCTGCCCAATACTGTCTTAAGTTAAATGCATCTGTAATGCTGCGCCTCCCATGTTCCATGGTCCTTGCCATGGACCTTGCCGTTCGTGGGAAGGCCTTCATGACTCAGCGATACAGAAAGCCGTAACGTAGGTGCAACCACAACAAGGTGTGTCTGTTGAGAGGCCAGACAAACGAGTCGTTCCTGAAGAGGGGCAGCAGCCTTTTCAATAGTAGCAGGGGGCTAAATTCTGGATGATTGACTGATGTGGCCTTGTAACAATAACCAAAACGGCCTTGCTGTGCTGGTACTGCGAACGGCTGAAAGCAAGGGGAAACTACGGCCGTAATTTTTCCCGAGGGCATGTATCTTTACTGTATGGTAAAATGATGATGGCGTCCTCTTTGGTAAAATATTACAGACGTAAAATAGTCCCACATTCGGATCTCCGGGTAGGGACTACTCAGGAGGACGTCGTTATGAGGAGAATGAAAACTGGCGTTCTACGGATCAGAGCGTGGAATGTCATATCCCTTAGTAGGGCAGGCAGGTTAGAAAATTTAAAAAGGGGAAATGGATAGGTTAAAGCTAGATATAGTGGGAACTAGCGAATTTCAGTGACAGGAGGAAAAAGATCTCAGGTCAGGTGAATACAGGAGTATAAATACAAAATCAAATAGGGGTAATGCAAGAGTAGCTTTAATAAGGATAAAAAAGGAGTGCGGGGAGCTACTATGGACAGCATAGTGATGCATTATTGTAGCAAAGATAAAGAGGAAGCCCACGCGTACCACAGTAGTAAAAGTTTATATGTCAACTAGTTCCACAGATAACGAAGAGATTGAAGAAATGTATGATGAGATAAAAGAAATTATTCAGGCTGTCAAGGGAGACGAAAACTTAAGTCATCAGGGACTGGAATTCGATAGTAGGAAAAGGAAGATAAGGAAAAATAGGTGAATATGGAATGGGGGTAAGCAATGAAAGAGGAAGGTGCCTGTTTGAATTTTGCATAAAGCATAACTTAACACTGGCTAATACAGTTTAAGAATCATGAAAGAATGTATAAGTGGAAGAGGTCTGGAGACACTGAAGGGTTTCTGATAGATTATATAATTGGTAAAACACAGATTTAGGAACCAGGTTTTACATTGTAAGAGGAAGATGTTGACTCTGGCCACAATATATTGATTATGAACTGTAAATTAAAACTGAAGAAACTGCAAAAAGGTGGAAATATGAGATGAGACCTGATAAACTGAAACGACCAGAGGTTGTAGAGAGTTTCAGGGAGAGCGTTAGGGGACGATTGACTAACACGGGGGAAAGAAATACAGAACAAACACAATGGTTAGCTTTGAGAGGTGAAATGGTGCAGGGAACAGAGGATCAAGTAGTTAGAAAGACGAGGGCTAACAGAAGATAAATTGGGTAACAGAACATAACAGAAGATAAATTGAATTTAATTGATGAAAGGAGAAAATATAAAAAAATTGTAAATGAGGCAGGCGAAAACGAATACAAACGTCACAAAAATGAGATCAACAGGAAGTGCAAAATGGCTAAACAGGGATGGCTAGAGGACAAATGTAAGGACATAGAGGCTCGTCTCATCTCACAAGGGGTGAGGTAGATACTGCCTACAGGAAAATTAAAGAGACCTTTGGAGAAAAGAGGACGACTTGTAAGAATATCAAGAGTTCAGAAGGCAAACCAGTTCTAAGCAAAGAAGGGAAGGCAGAAAGGTGGAAAGAGTATATAGAGGGTGATGTACTTGAGGGCAATATTATGGAAATGGGCATAGATGAAGATGAAATGGGAGATACAATACTGTGTGAAGGGTCTGACAGAGCACTAAAAGACTGAAGTTGAAACAAGGTCCCGGGAGTAGACAACATTCCATTGGAATTACTGATAGCCTTGGGAGAGCCAGACCTGACAAAACTCTACCATCTGCTGAGCAAGATGTCTGAGACAGGTGAAATGCCCTCAGACTTCAAGAAGAATATAATAATTCCAATCCCAAATGAACAAGTGTTGACAGTTGTCAAAACCACCGAAATACCTGTTTAATAAACCATATCTGCAAAATAATACCGCGAATTCTTTACAGACGAATGGAAAAACTGGTAGAAGCCAACCTTGGGGAAGATCAGTTTGGACTCCATAGAAATGTTGGAACATGTGAGCCAATACTGACGCTACGACTTATCTTAGATCAAGGAACGGCAACCCTACGTTTCTAGCATTTGTAGACTTTAGAGAAAGCTTTTGACAGTGTTGACTGAAATACTCTTTCCAATTCTAAAGGTGGCAGGGGTAAAATACAGGGAGCGGAAGGCTATTTACAATTTGTACAGAATCCAGATGGCTGTTATTAGAGTTGAGGGGCATGAAAGGAAAGCAGTGGTTGGGAAGGGAGTGAGACTGGGCTGTAGCCTATCCCCGATGTTATTCAATCTGTATATTGAGCAAGCATTAAAGGAAACAAAAGAAAAATTCGCAGTACCCGTAGGAATTAAATTCCATGGAGAAGACAAAAAAAATTGAGGGTCTCCGTTGACATTGTAATTGTGGAGACACAGCGAAGGACCTGGAAGAGCAGTAGAATGGACAGGGTCTTGAAAGGAGGATATAAGATGAACATCAACAAAAGCAAAACGAGGATAATGGAGTGTAGTCGAATTAAGTTGGGTGATGCTGAGGCAATTAGATTAGGAAATGAGACGGTTAAAGTAGTAAAGGATTTATTGCTATTTGGGGAGCAAAATAACTGATGATGGTCGAAGTAGAGAGGATATAAAATGTAGACTGGCAATGGCAAGAAAAGCGTTCCTGAAGAAGAGAAATTTAACATCAAGTATAGGTTCTAGTTTCAGGAGGTCTTTTAGAAAAGCATTTCTATGGGTGTAGCTATGTATGGAAATGAAACACGAACGATAAATTGTTTGGACAAGAATAGAAACTTTCGAAACGTGGTGTTACAGAACGATACTGAAGATTAGATGGGTAGATCGTGTAGTTAATGATGAGGTACTGAATAGAATTGGGGAGAAGAGTAATGTGAAGCACAACTTTACTACAAGAAGGGATCGGTTGGTAGGACACGTTCTGAGGCATCAAGAGATCATCAATTTAGTAATAGAGGGAGACCAAGGCATTAATAAACTAAACAGATTGAGAAGGATGTAGGTAGCAGTAGTTACTAGGAGATGAAAACGCTTGTGCAGGGTAGAGTAGCATGGAGAGCTACATCAAACCAGTCTCTGGACTGAAAACCTCAACAACAAAGCCATGGTCCCGCATTATCGCTCAGTTTATGTGCGTGTAACACAGCAGAAAATGTCTCCTTATGATCACACTCAAAGGCGCCGACTCCATGGGGCCTGAGCCCTCTCAAAAAATCGTTTGGGTGGGCGGAATCCTCCCAATAATTTGAGAAAATTATTAGTTACATTATGCTTTATAAAACCACAAAATTATGTTGGAATTTATTATTTTCCTTGTTTGACGACATTTACCTTATAAAATACATTCAGTAATGAGTTAAAATAAGTAATTTTTGTTGTAGTAAGCAGGTTAACTGAAAACGAGTAGTGTGAATCATGATAGTGTTACGGTGGTGGGGCCACACCTGGAATTTGTCTCGGTGCGCGAATCTTCAGGTCAGGTAAAGTCTGGCGCCGGCAGGTCATCAAAAGGACTGGAACAGAAGTGACTGGACCGCTCCGCCTAGCGTCGCCTTGGCACTTCGAGATATTACAACGCCGCAGCTATATAAAGCCCACCCTGCTGTCGCAGTCATTCAGTGTGGATAGTTTCGTTCAGTGCATGCTGCAGACGTGTTTAGTGTTCTGACTTCAGTGTCTATTGGACTATTTTATATGACTATATTTTAGTCGTTTACTGTAGTCTCTTAGTGTACTGTGAATTAAGTTTGCAATGGATAAATTTGTTACCAAAAAAGTGTGCTTGGAAGTTGTTTTCACTGCAAGTCAACCTCCAACAATTATTGTATCATCAGTTGCTTCGTTGTCTTCATGCGAGAACCATTCACAGCCAAAACCTGGACAATCCGGTAAGGTAAGATCATTTCAGAAGTCTTGGTTGATCAAATATACATGGCTAGTATATGAAACATCTACCGAAAAAGTTTTGTGGGAAACCTGCAGAGAGGCATATTCTAAGAACCTATTAAAATTTTCTTCAAGAAAAAAAGGCATTTACTTCCTTAGGGTTTTATAAGTGGAAAAAGGCTTTGGAAAAATTCCGTCTTCATAAAAATATGTTTATGCGTAAAGGTGTTCCTAAACTAAACTAAACTCTATCTCTCATCGAAGTGTGGCCTCCCAACTGAATGAACAGTTAGATAACGATATGAAGAAAGGCCGTTTAGCTCTTGAGACAATTTTTACTACTATGCAATTTCTATGCTGACAGGGACTAAAAATTAGAGGGCACAAACATGTAAACACAAATTTGTCTCAATTGTTGGAACTCCGAAAGAATAACATACCTGATTGCTTAGGGCGTTCGGGGTATAAGTGGACATCCCACGATAATCAAAACGAGATCATTGATCTACAAGGAAAGTCTGTGCTGAGAAAGGTATTGGCGTCAATCAAGAAGACTGAACATTTTTCTGTTATCAGAATGAGATTTTCACTCTGCAGCGGAGTGTGCACTGATATGAAATTCTTCGCAGTATCCTCTCTTTCAGGAGAGCTAGTTCTGCAAGGTTCGCAGGAGAGCTTCTGTATAGTTTGGAAGGTAGGAGACGAGATAGTGGCAGAAGTAAAGCTCTGAGGACAGGGCGCGAGTCATGCTTCAGTAGCTCAGATGGTAGAGCACTTGCCCGCGAAAGGCAAAGGTCCCGAGTTCGAGTCTCGGTCGGGCACACAGTTTTAATATGACAGGAAATTTCATTTATCTATTATGTTTGACTTAACATGTAATCCTAGGATTTATGAACAAGTGTAATTCTGTATTTGTATTATCAAAGATTCCTTAATCATCAATACAGACTGTATTGGCTTGCACGAGACCCCGAACACTGAATCACAAGCTTTGTTTAGCATTTTAAAAGACGTTTTGTTAGTCTTGATTTGTCAATGGATAACTTAGGACGACAGTGCCTCGAATATGAGAGGTAAGTTGATAGGACTAAAAAAGTTAGTTTTGGATGTACAACGAAAAGCACGTTATTGTACACTGCACTGCTCACAGTTTAGAGTAGACAGTTCTAGACATCCTCCGCCATCTTAAGTCTATCAGGGATATTATGGCTTTAACCAAGGGCTTAATAAACATCATAAAGGAATCAAACAAATGGATGGGACTTTTCAGAAGCATACGCTGTGAGAATGCCAATGACCAAGCTGGTGTACGACCCCTTTGCCCGATTCTATGGACTACGCGAGCTTGAGAATATTGATAAACTTGGAAGAACTTGAAACATTTTCTGCAGAGGACAAAACAGAGGCAGGTTACAAATGTGCAGGCTCCCTTGAGTCCATGTTACAATTAAAGACTTATTTCTTTTTACTTCTTTTTTGCCATGCAATGAACTCAGATGAGGGCATTAAATTTTTTCATTAACATCCTCTACTAAGTGTTGCTGATCTGGAAAGAATATATGAGGGTTTGATTTGTATGTTTAATGGAAAGTGTGATCATTTTAAACACTTTTGGGAATTGTGTTTAATAGAAAAACCTTCACAAGCTGATGATCCTTTGCTTCATTGGAATCCAAGTATACCTAAGAAATATGAAAAAAACAAAGCCAGCTCACCTCGCATGGTCAAAACCCCAAAGGAATACTACAAAGCTATTTACATTGAAGTTTGTGAAACCAGGGCCTGCGCAAGCCCAAGTGCCGCCCTGTGCGAGCTGCTAAATTGCCCCCCCCCCCATTTTTTTCTTTTACAAAACGTTTGTGGAATTTTATTTAAACAAATCTGTAAGAAATGTCTGCAATCAATCGCAATTTTTGTTTTTACTTTACAGCTCTACCTAGGTTTCGGCCACTGAGTGGCCAGCTTTTAATATGTCCTTACATCTAAACAGTCATGTTGACAGTTACGGTATAGAAGTAAACGTAACTCAAAGCATTGAGAATAGTCACACTATGCCTGGAATCTATGTAGATCTGGGGAAAAAAATTACGATTGATTGGTGACATTGTCTATAGATTTGTACAAAACAGATGCTCGGCACCAGCTAAAAAATGGAGCCAAACATAATTGAAGAAATCTAGCTAATTTTAATAAGCCTTGTGAAGTTACAAAAATGTTCAGATGTGTGTGAAATCATATGGGACTTAACCTTTAAGGTCATCAGTCCCTAAGCTTACAACTTCTTAACCTAAATTATCCTAAGGGCGCACGCACGCGCGCGCTTCTCTCTCTCTCTCTCTCTCTCTCTCTCTCTCTCTCTCTCTCTCTCACACACACACACACACACACACACACACACACACACACACCATTGGCTGTGAACAGATAATGTATTCAACGGAAAACAAAATATATTTACAATTTGACGATAATTTGGTTTGAACAATAATTTTTACAATAACTATTTAATGTTGAACAAAATAAGAAACAACACAGTAAATAACCAAGACACTGCTCATAATATAAAAATTAAAAAAAAAGTACTAGATAAGTCGAACCACCTTGGATTTTGCTTCTGCAAACTCTTTCACACGATCTGTGTAATTTAAGTCCTCTGCAAGCTTGTGTTCAATCGAGATTGTTGCAAGATCATTCAAACGAGTTAGGCTCATCGTTGATCGGAGGTATGTCTTTATCAATTTCAGCTGTGAGAAACTCCTCTCTCCACTCCAAACTGTCACTGGGAGTGTTAGGAGAATTCTCAGAGCAATGTAAACATTATGATCTTGCAAAATCGCTGCGAGGTTTCTACACTTTGTGTACAGGCTGTCAGGTTGTGCTTTCTACGTCTCACCGATGTCGTAGAGAAAATCAAAATAATCACAATGAGATTTCAGTTGACTGACTATCTTATCCAAAGATATGGTTACTATATCTAATAGCTAATAGCAGAATTCAATCCTGTAACGTTTTGTTGGGTCATCTATTGTCTTATCTCTTCCTTCATAGGTAAAGTATATTGACTTCTTACTTTGTCGGCAGGAAACATCCGTGGTAACGTTAGATCATCTAGCTATAATTCTGTAGCCAAGTCTTTGGAACCAGTCTTTGAAGGACACAAACTTTTCTTCTGTTCTGCAGGTGTCAAAATATGCTTCGTTTTTTCAAGCATTTCCACGGCCTCAGAAATATTTATGTCAGTGGCCTGGAGGGTATAACTGACTACACTGATGTGAAGCAGAACGTCATACCAGATTACCAGAGAAGTGAGAAAGCTGTAACTTTTTATATGATTCGCAAGTGACGCTGCTCCGTGAGCGGTCATGCCATCGAAGTCTTTTGATATCTGAACCAGTGCATTATAAACACCCCCAATTTGAAACCTCATCGATGCGACTTTCCCACCTAGTATCACTAAGTGGCTTCAGCGACAGGTTAGGCAGATACTTCAAGACATCCCAACGTCTAACTGAGAACGAGAAGAACTCATGCAAGCTATTCACTGTCTAAAACATGGAAACAGCGTATTTAGAAGACAAAGCAGCATCGTTTACAACAAGGTTCAATGAGTGATTGCTACATGGTAGATAAAATGCTCTCTTGTTCATGTCTGGAGACCAGACTTACTTCGTTTCATGTTTGCTCAATTGTCGTATCCTTGCCCTCTCATATTACACAATAGGATTTTTTTATCTTCCGAAAACTTGAGCACGACCTGTGTCAAAATGGAGCTTGAAGTGTCGGGCACTGGAAGGAATCCCAGGAAATGCTCCCGAATTCGGACATCGTATATCCCAAAACGTTCCACAACTGTCATCTGCTCAACTTTTGAAATATCTGGTGTGCAATCCAGAATTATACTGTAATACTTTGCATATTTCACCATTAATAGTGTGTTGTTGGTTATAGATGATCCAATAAGGTGCATTATTTCATACTGTGTTTGTTTTCCAAGATAATGATTACCCTTGTTCTCACCTTGCTTTGTTCTGTGCAGGTGCTCCATCACAGTGTCGAACTTTTCGAATAATTCAACGAGTTTAAAGAAGTTTTCATTGTCAGGCTGAAAGAGTGTATCTCAAAGGCAGACATTGCCGACCCAGGAAATGAATTATTGCTATTAAGCGCTCAAGAACATTTTTCCAATGTTCGCTTTCAGTATTCAGACTCCTTTGATGATGGGCGTCGACAGTTTGTGACTTTTTCAGTCCCTTTGAAAACATGATCCACGTTTTATGTGAATTCAAATGCTCGGTAGACTTCCCGTGACTTTCGAGATGCGAAGCAAGGTGCCGCCAGTCGCTTATACCGTTCTTTGCAAATTTTTTCTGTAGATGACGAAAAACGTTTGCAACATAAGCCGAACACAGTTTCCTTGTTCTTTGAGTACACCAACCAATGTCTATCTGCTTTCCTAAATTCTTCAAAGAATAGCTGTAGTGCACAGGGCTGAAACGCCGGTTGTCCGCGTTTTAGGACATTCTTCAGCTTCCTTAATGCGCTCGGGAGGACCTCGAATGACCAAAGACGTTCGAATGCAGTCGGTAATACACTACTGGCCATTAACATTGCAACACCACGAAGGAATGCAGACGATAAAAGGGTATTCGTTGGACAAAAATATTATACTAGAACTGCCCTGTGATTACATTTTCACGCAATTTAGGTACACAGATCCTGAGAAATCAGTACCCAGAACAACCACCTCTGGCCGTAATAACGACCTTGATAACGCCTGGGAATTGAGTCAGAGCTTGGATGACGTGTACAGGTACAGCTGCCCATGCAGCTTCAACACGATACCACAGTTCATCAAGAGTAGTGACTGGTGTATTGTGACGAGCCAGTTGCTCGGCCACCATTGACCAGACGTTTTTAGTTGGAGAGAGATCTGGAGAATGTTCTGGCCAGGGCAACAGTCGAACATTTTCTGTATCCAGGAAAGCCCATACAGGACCTACAACATGCAGTCGTGCATCATCCTGCTGAAATGTAGGGTTTCGCAGGGATCGAATGAAGGACACAGCCACGGGTCCTGACACATCTGAAATGTAACGTCCACTGTTCAAAGTGCCGTCAATGCGAATGCGAACAAGAGGTGATCCTGGATTCACCCGAAAAAAAAAAATGACATTTTTCCATTCGTGAACGCAGGTTCGTAGTTGAGTACACCATTGCAAGCGCTCCTGCCTGGGGTGCAGCGTCAAGTGTAACCGTAGCCATGGTCACCGAGTTTATAGTCCATGCTGCTGCAAACGTCGTCGAACTGTTCGTGCAGATGGTTGTCTTGCAAACGTCCCCATCTGTTGACTCAGGGATCGAGACGTGGCTGTACGATCCGTTGCAGCCATGTGGATAAGATGCCTGTCATCTCGACTGCTAGTGATACGAGGCCGTTGGAATCCAGCACGGTGTTCCGTATTACCCTCCTGGACCCACCGATTCCATATTCTGCTAACAGTCATTGGATCTCGACCAACGCGAGCAACAATGTCGCGATACGATTAACCGCAATCGCGATAGGCTACAATCCGACCTTTATCAAAGTCGGAAACGTGATGGTACGCATTTCTCCTCCTTACACGAGGCATCACACCGACATTTCACCAGGCAACGCTGGTCAACTACGGTTTGTGCATAAAAAATCGGTTGGAAACTTTCCTCATGGCAGCAAGTTGTAGGTGTCGCCACCGGCGCCAACCTTGTGTGAATGATCTGAAAAGCTAATCATTTGCATATCACAGCGTCTTCTTCCTGTCGGTCAAATTTCGCGTCTGTAACACGTCATCTTCGTGGTGCAGCAATTTTAATGGCTAGTTGTGTAATTTCGGCCATCTTCCGGGGATCTGAGTCAATTATGCCTTCCAGGTTAGGCTCGTCTTCAATCCCTTCTGCTGTGGTGAGTATCTCGGCTGATCTTCCTCTGGTATTTTCCGAATCGGGTCGCCTAATTTCAGTCCTGCCTGATGTTTTAGTCTGGGAGCTTTCGTAACAAAGCAAGTCTTGAGTCCAGCCGAGGTCTGTTGATCATGTTGTGGATGGCCCACTATCAGCATTGCTACTGTATGCGGTGGTCGTAGTACTGTGTTCGTCAACTTCTAGGTCATATCCGGAAGATAAAAATGTAGTTGCAGTAGCTACACCAGTTTCAGTAATTTCAGGATGTATTTTTCCACCCTCACCACTGCTAGGTCGTTCTCTCTTTGGCATGAAATATCGTTATAGTGCATCCTTTTGCTTCTTATCGTCACCTTCCTTCAGCGCCCGCCTTTTCCTATATTCACTGCCAGACAGTCTTTTTCTAACGTCGGTCATGTTTCGATCCAGCCTGTAAAGAACGATTACGTGAAACTAACTGTTGATGTCAGTGTACTAACTTTATTTGCAACACACTTTGCAGACAATTTCTTGATATTCCACTGCACGTAAACGGAAGATTATATTACTGTTGGATACACTGGTCAGCAGATGAAGTCGCAATAATTGAGCCGCGTGAAATTGAATTTCAGGCGGAATTTCACTACAGACGCAGGTGAAATGGTCAAAGAGTAGGGCGGAAAACAACGGGGAGAGGAAGAATAAGAATAAGGAGATGGAGTAAGATAATAATGCAATAAATACACACCCGTGCATCGATGGGTACTAATGCTAGTCGAAATATATTAACTCACTGCACAGCAGTTGTTCATTTCAAAGAACTGACACTCGACATCTGTCGTAATTTCCACATGTCACTTCTTTTATGTCTGATTATGGAATAAGGGGTAACAAATTAGTCGTCGCAGTATCACTTCACTTTTCTTCGCTTTATTTTGATTCTAGCTATTTGGACGACACGTGCTTATTTGCCGACTTGCCAATTTTTGAAGTAACAGATCATAAGAAAAATAAATTTTCCTATTCTGGAACCTTGAAGGAGAAAAATTCTAAATTATGAGTAACGTGCATGCGCAATACTAATTGTATGTTATATGAAAAGCCCTTACCTATTACATCCGAAGTTGCATCAATTCGGACGCACTAATTCTTCTGTTCTTACGAAATGCAATGAAAGTGCTTCTGACCAGTCCTGACTCCCTCGGCCAACTGCCGAAACGAATTCTGTAGTTTTCGTTGTAGAGAACGCAGCAATACCTATTGCCTTGAAAGGCGAAGTGGTGACGCAGCATTGCCAGAAACTAGGTCACGTGACGAGGTACAATGAGGCTACGGTTAAACAAGCGCCCAAGAATAAGAATAAGCAAAAAGCTCACAATAAGTATGTGGCCGATGATATGGATAAATGTACTATCAGGCAGCAATTTCTATGGCATTACGAACAATAGAAAGAAATACGAACTTTACGAAAACTGCACAACTTTTGTCAAACAGAAATGAGCTTCAGAGCTAGCGAGGAAACGCTTAGAAGCAATGTTCTGTCCGTGGATTTTCGTTTTAGGTGTCAAAATTAACGTTTTGTTTTGTGCGGACGAGAGGTCAGTGTTGCTAAAATACCATACTTTCTCAAGTTTTCATCAGAATCAAAGCGACCAGTAGTTTACTAAGATGAAACATGTATTCACACACATTATACAGTAAATAAATGTTGGCAAAGAGATAGTGTGCGATTAGTATTGTCAAACAAAAGTGTCGGTCAGAGTTTAATTGTTGTTCATGCAGGCGGAGACAGGTGTTTCATGGCTCAAAAACCAAAACGGCCGACTATCACTCAGAAATGGATAGCAAAAATTTTCAAAAATACATCGAAATCCAACTTACGCCAGGCTTATTAGCAATGTCTTCATCCCTTGTAATTACTCGTAGCGTATTTACCCATTCGGAATACTTCTATCGATTGTAGGTGTTGGATATATTTGACTGTAGTAATGTTCAACCATTTTTTTCCCATAATGCGGGAAGAATAAAACAATCGGAAACTGCCATTGAAGGGCTTAGCAAAATTGCTTCAGGCTTAACATGTAACCGCAGTATCGAACGTTGCATTTCGTCTTCTGCAAATTTAGTTGTGAGTAAACGCACGACGCGTAACAGGGTGGCAGCGCACCACTCATAAGCATACTGGCGTGTACGCCAGACAGCTTCCCCCTCTCTGTCCCACCGGTGTAAACACGACGGTGTTGCCACAGTGGCGAGGAAGAATTAGTCCTCCTCCCTCCCCTTGTTCAGCAGGGGCGGCCGGCAGGTACTCGAGGCGCCACGTCACAGTTCCCGAAGACGCTACCTCCGAGGTTTGGTTCCAAATCCCCTCTTGGTCATGATGTTGAGTTTGTCCTAAAGAAAAGGGGGGCCGGCAGGTTTGCAGCCTCGTGCGGCTGCACGTTTTGCACGTGCCTTGCGCCGGCCCTGTGTGAAACGGTGCAATCTTGCATTGCTGAGCGGTTTGCTTCAACTGGACTCACACAGGTCATTGCAGATGAACAAGAGTGCTTGCTTTTAACAAACAGAGGTGAAACAAATTTCGAAAAATCAACTGAGTTTGTCAAAAATGACCTAGACATTGAGAGACTGCGCTTACACTTTAATATGTTACCGGTGGCTGATATCACTAATAAAAAGCAACTGGTCTTAAAAAACATACATGATGCAAGAAAGTACATTACACAAGAGCCAGCAGGTGTAGAAATGTTATGTGAAACAGTGAAATGCATTAAGCTTCACCAAGTAGTTCCAATTACGACAGTAAAAGCAGACCGCTCATTTAGCGCCCTTAGACGTCTGAAGTCGTATCTCCGATCAACAATGGCACAGAAACAATTGAACAACTTGGCTGTGCTTCATGTCCGCATAGATGTTTTGGATGAATTGGATATCTGACCAGTCATGAACATATTCAGTAATGCAGTCAGACAGTCGACATCTGCACCTTTCTAAAGATGGTTCAAATGGCTCTGAGCACTATGGGACTCAACTGCTGTGGTCATCAGTCCCCTAGAACTGAGAACTACTTAAACCTAACTAACCTAAGGACATCACACACAGCCATGCCCGAGGCAGGATTCGAACCTGCGACCGTAGCAGTCGCACGGTTCCGGACTGCGCGCCTAGAACCGCGAGACCGTGGTGGTACATCAAGCTATTTGTACCTTTTCTGCACTTTTAAACTCTTGGCTTTTAAATCCTATGCCTGTTACTACGTCTTTTATAGTGTTGTCCCTTTTAGTTGCTGTTTTAACCTTGTGCCTCGCGGTGCAATCCTAACTTAGTCTGGGCGCTAATGGGCCAAGTTTTCTTCCGGAACGTATCATTACAAAATATAATGAGAGGGTTAGTTTTGATTAACGTAAACTTTACAAATTACCTTTACTACTATTCACAAAAAAAATTAAGCAGTGCGTCAACAGGCGGAATTGAATTCAGTCGGTAGTTTGATTATTGGAATCTAACTGCTGCTGGTGCAGCATTGTCCAGCGCGTGCATCTCACGTGACGTGTGCTGTGCGCGCATTGAGTTTGTTAACGCTGCAGTCAAATTGAACTCTAAATTTGGGAGCTACAGTATTCACTCCAAGTCAATAAAAGTGTTCATCCCGCCCGCATCTCGTGGTCGTGCGGTAGCGTTCTCGCTTCCCTCGCCCGGGTTCCCAGGTTCGATTCCCGGCGTGGTCAGGGATTTTCTCTGCCTCGTGATGGCTGGGTGTTGTGTGATGTCCTTAGGTTAGTTAGGTTTAAGTAGTTCTAGGGGACTGATGACCATAGATGTTAAGTCCCATAGTGCTCAGAGCCATTTTTTTGTTCATCCCGTTACTGCAACGTGGTGCGCTAAGGCTTGTGCGTAGTGGAACCATCGATACTGTGGCGAGGAGGTTCATCGTTAATGGCCGAGGCATTTGTTCCTGTCGTAATCAAAAGTTTTCAGTCCTTGAACCAAGTTGACGCTATCAACTTCTTGAAGACACTTGAACGTGTTAAAAGTAAATCTCTAGTGCCTCTGCTCGTTTCCATGCCCCCTCTGTGTCAGATTGTCTCGTCGATACAAGAGTCCATCGAAATTACAGGTTTCAAAACTTCACAAAATGTTCGTACCACATTTACACTTATTAATTCACATATGTAGTCCTGGAAAAAATATTCATCCTTACATAGTCTTTACATTTAATCATTGCTACGATAAGCTAAGTATTTACATTTTAAAATACGCTGACACGCCATTTTAGCGTATTTCTTACACTTTAAACATACATTTTCATATTGCATTTATATTTCCTTACATGCATGTTATACAAAATTTTATATAAACACTGTACAGAAATTACACATACAAATTAGGAATACCTCTTGTGATTATATGTCGCATAACATCTTTCAGTTTTTACGCGATTACTTTTATCACATTTTACTATCGGGCATTACCCTTTTGATTGTTCATTTGTGAGCAATCTGCATTCATAGTTTCATCTTACTCTGATATTACACACTTCGTCGTTTTTTCAGTCTCATTTTCCCGTATTGACAAAATATTAGCTTACTACATTATCACATGATGTGCACCTAACGCCAGTATCCATCGTTACAGATGCGAAGGAAGAAAAGCTTCGCGAAAGGCCAGCTCAACTCCGCTTAGCTACGCCTCTGAAAGTGTACTAGAATGTGCCTAGTGGTCTACAGGAGATATTATGGACAGCAAGGAGAGTGTTCAGTCTAACTCTACCATCACGAGGGAACTGCCCGCTCAGGGGGCTCGCCGCTCTTTGGCAGGTTTGTGCTTGGCTACCAGAACTTTTCCCCTTCCGTGTTGTATGTCTATCATCTTGCTATTCTTTTTCCCCTCCCTAGGAAAACATGTCTGGGATATTATTGGGAATGTTCTGCATTCTGTCGCTGACCTGCGAACAGTCTCAACTTTCTTTTTGGCTCGCGTTTCCCCTTCTTTGTTTCCTTTCTCTTCTCGTTCCTCCATTTCGGCATTTGAGGATCTTCTTTCTTTCTTCTTCTTCTTCTTCTTCTTCTTCTTCCTCCCTGTGCATTCGTTAAGGCTGGCCCACGCGTCTGAAGCATAAAAGGTGACTGGATAACGCGTAATTCCCAGTCCCGCGTCGACAGGTAGGATTCGCACGTACCCCCTGGTACAAGCCAGGCCTAGGGAAGGGTGATTACCTGAGATGTAACCTTCCCAGATTGCCCATTGGTCCCTCCGTCAGGTGTTCAGGAGGTGTGACCTGAGGTGTGAACAATCACCAAAGGCCACCTTGTGAAGGAGACTCCCAATTGGAAGGAGCACGCCACCAGAGATGCTCGCAATCGTGGGGATTTCCTCATGATGAGTCAATCGCCCTCTCCATCGATGTCGACGAAACGTAATGAGGCTACTGATTTGAAGACCTTTCCCACTGTACGACAGACAGTCCTTCGCAATCCGTTTATTATTCAGAAAGGTGTTGATGCCATTGCAGGCTCTGTGAAATCTTGCTCCAATTTACGGGGATGGCTTCTGATTCTCAAACACTATTGCTGCCTCGCTTCTCCACAGCTACCATGTTCGTGTCGAGGTGCATAGAGTTTTGAATTCTTTCCGTGGTGTAATTTACACCAGGCTGCTTGACGGTCTAACCAATGCTGAAATACAATCTTACCTCTCCGATCAGGGTATTATTGCTGTCCATTGTGTAACGGAAAAGGTCGATTCCACCTTGATGCTCACTCGCACTCTTTTCCTCACTTCTGATAGGGTGGTGCTGCCATCCAAGATTAAAGTACCCTATGAAATAATCACAGTCTGGCCGTACATTCCGAATCCAATGCGCTGCTACCAGTGTTATTGGTTCAGTCACACTAGAACGTCTTGTCGACACCCAGCCACATGCGTAACCTCTGGCAGGGATGCTCACGAGGGCGAATGTCCACCTCCTTCTCCCCACTCTATCAACTGCGATGGCGGCCATGCCGCCGCCTCCTGGGATTATCTGGTGTATCTAGATGAGCAGGCTGTTCCAGAAATTTTGGTAAAGGAAACAGTGCCTTATCCAGTAGCTTGCAAGATACTGGCTAGTCACAGACCCCGCGTTTTCCGGTCTGGCACTTATAGTTCAGTTCTTCTTACCCCTCGCTCCATGAAGGACAGGGCCACACAGACATGCAACAACAAATTTGGCTCTGAGGTTGTGAAGTCGCCCAGTGTCAAGGTAGCATCGCCGTCCCCCCGTCCCACTGTGCAACAAACTGTCAAACTCTTTCCTAAAGGGGCGAAGCTACCCACTACACAATCGACAGGCAGGAAAAGACAGAAGGAGTATTCCTGAGAAGACTTCCTCCATCCTTCCAGCCAAACAACACCCAAGTCTTCCTCTAATCAGAAGTCCGCTAAAGACAAATGGTCTTCTCCTTCACCAACTCGAATATCCTGCTTGATGGTGTCACCACGTGGTCTCTTACCCTGGCCAGCCTCTATCTCGCCAGTGAACGCCACCGACCGTTTTTCAGCGTTGTACTCCACAGACTGGCTGCACAAGCACGCCAGTGCTTCTGTGGACCCCATGGAGCAGGATCCTCCTGCTTCTGTGCCATGTAGTAGCGACTCTCCACCGGCTCTCCCTCGGCAGCCACCGAATTGACACCCCTACATGTCCTCCTCTTCATGACTGTCCTCCAATGGAACGTTCGTGGCCTTCGGTCCCACAAAGAGGATTTATGGATGCTTCTAGCATCGCAGCATCCCTTTCTACTCTGCGTTCAGGAAACGAAATTGCGCCCTCAGGACTGCTTTGAGCTTTCACATTACTTACCAATTCGTTTTGACCTTCCCCCTGAGGTCCGCATCCCATCTCATAGGTGCGTTATGCTGTTCATAAGGGACGACCTTAATAACCAACCCATCTCCCTGACTACCAGCCTTCAAGTTGTTGCCGTTCGCCTTTTCCTTCCGCATCTGACTTTCTCACTCTGTACCATTCATCTACCTCCATCCTTTGATGTCACCAGGGCAGACTTCCTTCAGCTTATTGGGCAGCTACCTCCCCCATTTTTGCTCCTTGGTGACTTTAATGCACATAATCCCCTTTGGGGTTCTCACAGGTCCTGCCAGAGAGGTGCCCTCTTGGCCGATCTTCTTAACCAGCTTAACCTCTTCTGCCTTAACACTGGAGCACCCACTTTCCTTTCTGACTCCTCGCACATCTATTCCCATTTGGTCCTATCCTTTTGCACTGCTCAGCTTCCCCATCATCCTTAGTGGTCCGTTCTTTCTGATGCCTACTCGAGCGATCATTTCCTGTGTGCTCATCTCCATCTGCTGACTCCTACCCCATCCACATGCATGTCCAAATGACAGGTTACTAAGCCTGACAGGCAACTTTACTCCTCTCTTTTGACCTCCACAGAAAAAGATTTCCTCAGTTGTGATAACCAGGTGGACTACCTCTCCAACGTTATCCTTACTGCTGCAGAACATTCCATTCCCCGCTCATCCTGTTTACCACATTCTGTCCCAGTCCCTTGGTGGACTGAGACATGCCACGATGCAATTCACGCTTGGAGACAAGCTTTCCGCGTTTTTAACCGCCACCTTACGCTGGAAAACTGCATTAATAATAAACAGATGCGTGAAAAGTTACGTCGAGAAAGAGCTATTTGGATTTCATTCACTAGTTCTTTTAACAGTTCCATACCTCCCTCTGTCATGTGGGCCAGCCTCTGATGGCTCTCTGGAACCAAGCTGCATTCCCCCATTTCTGGCCTGACAGTAGTTGCTAATTGTATCGTGGATCCTGTTGCTACCTCCAACACCTTGGGCCGCCATTTTTCGGAAATTTCGAGCTCTTCCCACTATCACTCTGCCTTCATCCATAGGAAACGAGTGGAGGAGGCTCGGGCGATAATCTTTCTCTTCCGAATCGCGAGTGCTACAATGCCGCCTTCACTATGAGGGAACTAAATTATGCTCTCAATTGATCTCGGTCCTCTGCCCCAGGGCCAGACGCTATCCACATTCAGATGATGCAGAACCTCTCTCTTGCAGGCAATTACTTTCTGCATAACACATACAAAAGCATCCAGGATGAGGGCTCATTTCCTGGATGCTGGCGTGAAGCCACCGTCATACCCATACCTAAATGTGGTAAGGACAAAAACCTTCCTTCTAGCTACCGCCCCATGTCTCTTACAGCTGTGTTTGCAAGGTGATGGTACGCATGATTCATGCCCAGCTGGTGTGGTGGCTCGAGTCTCGCCATTTACTCACGAATGCACAGTGTGGATTTCGAGTGCGGTGTTCTGCAGTTGTCCATCTCGTTACTTTGTCCACTCATGTCATGAATGGTTTTCTGTGGAAATCCCAGACTGTGTTTCGATTTGGAGAAGGCCTACAACACCTGCTGGAGAACTGGTATCCTCTGTACTCTTTACACGTGGGGCTTCTGTGGGCGCCTGCCCTGTTTTTTTTTTTTTTTTTGCATTTTTTTGAATTTTCAAGGTGCATGTGGGTTCTGCCTAGTCGGACACCTTTATTCAGGAAAATCCTATGCCTCAGCGTTCCGCCGTGAGTATCATCCTCTTTGCTATTACCACTAACCCTATCATGGCCTGTCTCCCACCAGACGTATCCCGCTCCCTTTTTGTCGATGATTTTGCCATCTATGGCATTTCTCCACAGACCTGTCTCACTGAATGGCGTCTTCAGCGCTGCCTTGATCGCCTTCACTCCTGGAGCATTGACAATGGCTTTAGCTTTTCCACTGACAGAACTATCTGTATGAATTCTAGCACCGCAATTGGTTTCTCTCACCATCTCTACATCTTGCGCCTGTTGCCCTTACATTCATTGACACTACGAAATTCTGGGCGTCATGCTTGATAGGAAACTCTCTTGGTCCTCTCATGTTCGCTACGTGGCAGCCCACTGTATACAGTCCCTCAATGTCCTAAATGTCATCAATGGTACTTCTTGGGTTGCCGATCGAACCACCCTCCTCCTTTTGTACTGGTCACTTGTCCGTTCGAAACTCGACTACAGGTGCTTTTTTTGTTTATGTGTCTGCACGCCCATCCCTTTTACGCCGTCTCAACACTATCCATCATCATGACATCCATTTGGCCACTGGCACCTTTTACACCAGCTCAGTTGAGAGTCTGTATGTTGAAGCTGCTAAATACCACTGTCATACGCCTGTGACTTTCTCCTTAGCTGGTATGCATACTGTTTGTCTGCCATGAGTTGCCACCCTACCTATACCTCCTCCTTTGGTGATTAATTAGATCATCAGTATTGGGCTCTTCCCTCTTCTGTTACCTTCTGGAGTCCACTTTCGCCAAGCTATGCCGGCTTAACTTCACGCTACCAGCAACTTTCCCCATGGGTGTGAACCCTTCACCATCTTGTCTTCGTGAAGTGGCCATTTTAACCTTGGCCTTCATTCACTTCCTAAGGACACTACTCCAGCCTCGATCTATCGCCTTCAGTTTCACGATCTTTGCATGGTACTTAGCAATAGTACTTTTGTATACACTGATGGCTCTTTGACTGATATTGGAGTCAGGTGTGCCTTCATCATTGGCAGCTGTGTCTTTTGATATGGGCTTCCGGCACACTCCTCAGTATTTACATCCGAGCTTTTCACCTTGTATCAGGCCACGGAGTACACCTGGTGGCATGGCCTTCCCAATTGTGTCCTCGATCTATCGCCTTCAGTTTCACGATCTTTGCATGGTACTTAGCAATAGTACTTTTGTATACACTGATGGCTCTTTGACTGATAGTGGAGTCAGGTGTGCCTTCATCATTGGCAGCTGTGTCTTTTGATATGGGCTTCCGGCACACTCCTCAGTATTTACATCCGAGCTTTTCACCTTGTATCAGGCCACAGAGTACACCTGGTGGCATGGCCTTCCCAATTGTGTCCTCTGCTCAGACTCACTCAGAACCCTCCAATGTCTCTGTGTGCTGTACACTGCTCATACCTTAGTGCAGCGGGTCCAGGAAAACTGTCCCTTGCTCACTCTTGGTGGAGCCAATGTCATGTATCTGTAGGTCCCTGGTCATGTTGGTCTGCTGGGAAACGAGACTGCTGACGCTGTTGCCAAATCTGCAGTCCTCTATTCCCTCCGATGATCTCTGCCTTGCCGTCTGTCAGGAGGTGGTGTCCCGTTGGCATCACCAATGGTCCTCCCGTCACAGGAATAAGCTTCAGCTTATTAAGCATCTCCCGTCGCCTTGGAGGACCTCCGCGGCCCTCCCGCCAGGAGGAGGTTACTTTAACTCGGCTGCGTATTGGGCACTGCCATTTTAGCCATCTTCAGTTGCTCAGTGCCGCTGCCCCACCACTTTGTACGCATTGTGCCCAAATTTTAACTGTCCTCCACTTCCTCCTGGAATTCCCTTTTTTACCAGTTTATGTTCCAGCTTGGGTTTGCCATCTGATTTATCAGCCGTTTTAGAGAATGACACGTGGGCTGTCGACTGCGTTTTGCGGTTTATCCGCCGAAGCAATATGGCGAAGGTTATTTAATTTTTAGTTTTGAACTTCCTTTTTTTTTAAACCCTTTCTCCACAGGCCTTTTTGAGCTGTCTCCTATTCAGTCCATTGGGATTGACATGTAGTCGTTTCCTTCATCTCTGTATTTGTGTTCTATAGTTTTGACTTGGCACGTATGACTAAATTGTTTTTTGCACAATAAAACAAAACAAAACAAACGACGCAATTACTGAGTGCATCATTGCATGATTGTCTACTGGTGTTAATCCACCTACTTCGTGATTACTATCTACTGATACGTTCTGACATTACACTCCCTGTGGGTCCAGGGGTTAGAATAGGCCTGAGGTATTCCTGCCTGTCGTAAGAGGCGACTAAAAGGAGTCCACACCTTTCAGTTTTTATGTGACGGTTCCCTGTCGGGTTTTACCTCCATTCTTGAAAATTTTCCCGAAGAGCGTGCCAACTGGGGAAGATGCCTTGTATGGTGCGTTGTGTCCATCGTGCATTGAAATATTTAGCCAACTTTCTCGCCATCGCATTTCAGTCCCACTCATTCTCCATCTCTTGGGCCAGGAGGCCTTCCTGGGAGCATTTTCCACTGTGCACTATCGCTTTCTGCATCGACAATGACTATGAACTTCTTTGCGCCTGATTTCCAGCAACGTAGTCAGTCCACCGTGGTGGCACCAACCCCGTTGGTTGTAGCCTCCTGACCACACAGGGATCGCTCTGCTGATGCCTGTGCTGTTAAGCCCCATGTATGCCAAGGGGTAGATGCCCATCTGGGACTCCTGGCAATGGCCATCCTATCAGGTGGCCTTTGCTGTGGCTGGGTGGTGCCCGTGTGGAGGGCCCCTCATTAGACTGGGTGGCATCAGGGTGGATGGCACATGATGAAGCATAGTCCATCATTTCTTGCTGGTGGTGAAACACCACCAGTCTCTAAGCGTTCATGAGCTCAATTAAACGCACAGAAGTACGACGCCAAATCGTTCCCCTCCATGGTCACACCATGGGAGGAACATCAGGCAAAGGACAGCAGCAGATCTTGTTCGCCCAAGTAGCTTGTTTGTTTGAGAGCTGATGGGGACTCTTTCATGACAATGAAACCTCAGTTTTTTGTTGAGCATATAGAGGAATGGTTGGGGAGGTGGAAGGCTTGTCCAAAATGAGATCTTGGTTAGTCTTGATCAAAACAGCATCCTCTGCCCAGTCATGTGCGTTACTTGCTTGTGACAATTTGGGGGATGTTTCTGTAACCATCATGCCCGATAAGAACTTAAATATGGTCCAGCAATCTGACGATGAGCTGCGCGCCAATTTAGAGCGGCGAGGTGTACATTTCGTCCAGAGTGTCCATCGGGGTCCGAGGGATAATCAGGTTGCTATTCTTTGCCTTCATCTTGGCTTCCGTGTGCGATACATTGTCTGAGAAGGTCTAGGTGATGGTCTACCGCTGTGATGTAAATCCCTATATCCCTCACCCAATGTGGTGCTTTAAGTGCTGCAAGTTCGGCCATATGTCTTCCCGCTGTACTTCCAGTGTTGCGTGCCGAGATGTGGGCACCCGTCACATCCCAATACTCCATGTGCCCCGCCTCCCATCTGTGTCAACTGCAGAGAGCACCATTCGCCTTGCTCGCCTGACTGCAGGATTATCCAAAAAGAAATGAAAATCGTGGAGTAGAAGACTGTGGACCAACTGACCCACACTGAGGCTAAGAGAAAATTTGAACGCCTGCATCCTATGTGTATGACATCGTCTTACGCTGCTGTTACAACAGTTCTGTCACAATGAGCTCCAACAAAGCCAGTCACCTCTCAGAGCCAGGAGACCACACCTGGACTCTTGATGGTCGGGGACATTTCCCATCCTGTTGCTCCTGCACCACCTACTTCGGAAGCAACACCCCCTCAACCATCGGGGACGTCCATCCCCACTTCTAAGCCATAGAAGCGTAAGTCTTCCTCGGCTTCTCTCGCTAGGAAGTCGTCTCTTGGGTCACTCCCTTCCCAGGTTTCTGCTAGTGGCAACGATGACAGCCACCAGTGCCTGAAGAGCCCAAAAGCAGCTGGTTGTAGGGCTTCACTCTCATCCTCAGTCCCAGAGATTGAACCAGTGAAGTCCTACCAGGCAGGGAAACCCAAGGAGCAGGGAAAGAAACCCAAAAATAAAGCCCCTAAGAACCAAGGAAATTGCGTCTGAGGATGGGTGGAGATTTCGGCGTCCGCTGAGGACCTAGATCTCATCAGACCCTCAGATACAATGGATATAGGCTACTCAGGCAACATTGGTTGCAGCAGGTGACTCTTAGGCGTACCTCATTGAATGTTCCATGCCATCCCAGTTTCATGATGACGTCATCCTCCAGTTGAATTGCGGCGGTTTTTTTCACTGCCCGGCTGAGCTACAGCAAAGGTTAAGCTTTACACCTGCTATCTGCATTGCCCTCCAGGAAACCTGGTTTTCAGCAATGTGGACCCCTGCTCTGACTATAATCGAGTATCAGGCGGAGTTTGCATTTAAGTCCCAAACTCGGTCTGTAGTGAACCTGTGCCCCTTCAAACCCCTCTTGAAGCTGTGGCTGTCAGAATAAGGACGATGCAGGAAATAACTGTCTGCAGTGTATATCTTCCTCCAGATGGTGCAGTACACCTGAATGTATCAGCTGCTGATCCATCAACTCCCTAAACCTTTCCTACTTTTTGGAGATTTCAGTACCCATAACTCCTTGTGGGGTGGCTGCATGCTTATTGGCCGAGGCAGAGATGTCGAAACTTCACTGTCTCAGTTCGACGTCTGCCTCTTAAATTCTGGGTCAGCCACACATTTCATTGTGGCTCATAGTAGTTACTCAGCCATTGATTTATCAATTTGCAGCCTAGGACTTCTCCCATCTATCCACTGGAGCACATGACGACCTGTGTAGTAGTGGCCACTTCCCCATCTTCCTGTCACTGCTCCAGTGTCAGGCCCACAGACGCCTACCCAGATGGGCTTTAAACAAAGTGGACTGGGAAACTTTCACCTCTGCTGTCTCCGCTGAATTTCCCCCACACGGTAACATCGATATCATGGTTGAGCAGGCGACTACAACAACTGTTCCTGTGGCAGAAAACGCGATCCCTCGTTCTTAGGGTGCCCGAGGCATAAGGCAGTCCCTTGGTGTTCGCTGGAAGTCGCTGAAGCAATTAAAGAGCGTCGGCGATATCCATAGCGGCGTAAGCAGCACCCTTCCCTGGAGCACCTCATAGCCTTTAAACGGCTCCGTGCCCTTGTTTGCCAACTTATCAAACGACAGAATCAGGAGTGTTGGAAGAGAGACGTCTCGACCATTGGGTGCCATACATCACGTTCCCAACAACAACGTGTGTTAACTACCGACGCAAACGTGATTGCCAAGCACTTTGCTGAGCACTTAGCTCGAGCCTCTGCATCGCATAACCCCGCCCCCCCCCCCCCCAGCCTTTCGCATTTTCAAACACCAGCTGGAAGCGAACGTCCTCTCATTCATTACACACCACACTGCATCCTATAACGCCCCATTTACAGAGTGGGAGCTCCTCAGCGGCCTTGCACATTGCCCCAACACAGCTCCTGGGCCTGACCGGATCCACAGCCAGATGATTACACATGTATCATCTGACTACAAGCAACATCTCGTCGTCTTCAACCGGATCTGGTGCAATGGCGTCTTTCCACCGCAATGGCGGGAGAGCACCATCATTCTGGTGCTCAAACCCAGTAAAAACCCGCTTGATGTGGATAGCTATCGGCCCATCAGCCTTGCCAACGTTCTTTGTAAGCTGCTGGAATGTATGGTATGTTGGTGGTTGGGTTGGGTCCTGGGGTCATATGGCCTACAGGCTCCATGTCAGGGCGGCTTCCGCCAGGTTCGCCCTACCTCTGATAATCTTGTGTCTCTCGAGTCTGCCATCCGAATAGCCTTTTCCAGACACCAACACCTGGTTTCTGTCGTTTTTGACTTATGTAATGCATACGACACGAATTGGCGACATCATATCCTTGTCGCATTGTATGAGTGGGATCTCCAGCGACCACTCCCGTTTTTTATCCAAAACTTCCTGTCGCTCCGTACTTCCTGTGTCCAGGTTGGTGACTCCATATCCAGGAGAATGGGGTCCCACAGGGCTCTGTATTAAGTGTCTCTCATTTTCTTAGTGGCCATTAACAGTCTAGCAGCAACTGTGGGCCCTCCATCTCACCTTCTCTGTATGCAGACGACACCTGCATTTTGATCTGCTGCTCCAGTACTGGTGTTGCTGAGCGTCGCCTACACGGAGCCATCCACAAGGCGCAGTCATGGGCTCTAGCCCATAGCTTCGAGTTTTCAGCCACAAAGTCGTGTGTCATGCACTCTGTCGGCGTCGTACTGTTCATCCAGGCCCATAACTTTACCTTCATGACGATCCACTCATTGTAGTGCAGTCGCATCGATTCTTAGGACTCGTTTTCAGCTCTCAATCGAATTGGGTTCCTCTTTCTTCGTCAGCTTGCAGCACCTCAGTGCTGTACATTGTCTGAGCTACATTAATTGGGGTGAAGATTGATCTACGCTGCTGCGGCTCTACAGAGCCCTTGTCCAATATCGAATTTACTATGGGAATGTGGTTTATGGTTCGGCAGCGCCATGAGCGTTGCATTTACTCGACTTTATGCATCACTGTGGAGTTCAACTAGTGACAGGATCTTCTACTACGAGTCCAGTGACCAGTGTACTGGTGGAGGCTGGGGTCCCTCCATTGCAGATCAGACGTGCACAACTGCTCGCCACTTACGCTGCTCACATTCATAGTTCTCCTGAGCATCCGAATTACCGTCTCCTTTTCCCGTCTGCGGTACTCCATCTCCCGCATTGGTGGCCCAGGTCAGGGCTAACGATTGCAGTTCGCTTGAGATCCTTTCTCTCCGAACTGGAATCCTTCCCTTTACCACCTCTACGCCTCTGTGTGGTACGCCTTGGCCGCAACTTCGTCTGGACCTTTCAAGTGGCCCTAAGGACTCCGTTAACCCTGCGGCTCTCCACTGTCACTTCCTCTCGATTCTCGATGTGTTCCAGGGCTCTGAAATGGTTTGCACCGACGGCTCGATGACAGATGGTCGCGTTGGCTTTGCGTACATTCACGGCGGCCATATTGAACAGCATTCTTTCCCAATGGCTGCAGTGTATTCACTGCAGAGCTGGTGGCCATTCCTTGTGCACTTCCGTTTATGCCATGTGGAGTCTTTTATTTTATGCACTGGCTTCCTGAGCAGCCTGAAAACTATCGACGAGTGCTACCCTCGGCATCATTTGGTAGCATCCATCGAGGAGTCCATCTCTGCCCTGGAACGGTCCAGTCCTTCAATTGTGTTTGTCTGGAACCCTGGTCACATCAGAATCCCAGGAAATGAACTTACTGACAGGCAGGCCAAACAGGCTACACAGAAACTACTTCTGGAGATGGGCATCCCCGCAACTGACGTGCATTCATTATTACGCAAAGTTTTTTAGCTGTGGGAGACGGAATGGTAAAATCTCAGTACGGACAACAAACTGCGACTCATTAAGGGGACCACGAATGTGTGAAAGTCTTCGGTGTGGGTCTCTTGGAGGGACTCCGTGGTTCTCTGCCAGCTCCGCATTGGCCATGCATGGGCGACCCACGGCCACCTCCCTCACTGTGAAGACCCACCTCAGTGTCGGTGAGGCGCTCGGTTGACAATGGCCCATATTCTTTTGCTGTGTCCTTCTTTTTCTGCCCTGCGACTTCATCTCCGGTTGCCGAACTCGTTATCATTCATTTTACTAGACAACATCTCGTTGGCTGATTTGGTTTTACGTTTTATCCGTGAGGGTGGGTTTTGTCATTCGATCTGAGTTTTGGCGCATGTCCTTTGTCCCTCTGTATCCTCCACTCTAGTGCTTTTAGGGTGGAGGTTTTAACGTGTTTCAGGATGGCTGGCTTTCCCTTTTTACACTACTGGACATTAAAATTGCTACACCACGAAGATGACGTGCTACACACGCGAAATTTAACCGACAGGAAGAAGATGCTGTGATGTACAAATGATTAGCTTTTCAGAGCATTCACACAAGGTTGGCGCCGGTGGCGATACCTACTACGTGCTGACATGAGGAAATTTTTCAACTGATTTCTGATACACAAACAGCAGTTGACCGGCGTTGCCTGGTGAAACGTTGGAGGTATGCGTACCATCACGTTTCAAATATTCAAATGTGTGTGAAATCTTATGGGACTTAACTGCCAAGGTCATCAGTCCCAAAGCTGACACACTACCTAACTTAAATTATCCTAAGAACAAACACACCCACACACCCATGCCCGAGGGAGGAATCTAACGTCCGCTGGGACCAGCCTCACAGTCATCACGTTTCTGACATAGACCAAGGTCGGATTGCAGCCTACCGCGGTTGCGGTTTATCGTATGGCGACATTGCTGCTCGCGTTGGTCGAGATCCAATGACTGTTAGCAGAACATGGAATCGGTGGGTTCAGGAGGGTAATACGGTACGCCGTGCTGGATCCCAACGGCCTCGTATCACTAGCAGTCGAGATGACAGGCATCTTATCCGCATGGCTGTAACTGATCGTACAGCCACGTCTCGATCCCTGAGTCAACAGATGGGGACGTTTGCAAGACAACAATCATCTGCACGAACAGTTCGACGACGTTTGTAGCAGCATGGACTATCAGCTCGGTGACCATGGCTACGGTTATCCTTGACGGTGCATCACACACTGGAGCGCCTGCGATGGTGTACTCATCGACGAACCTGGGTGCACGAATGGCATATCGTCATTTTTCGGATGAATCCAGGTTCTCTTTACAGCCTCATGATGGTCGCATCCGTGTTTGGCGACATCGCGGTGAACGCACATTGGAAGCGTGTATTCGTTTTCGCCATACTGACGTATCACCCGGCGTGATGGTATGGGGTACCATTGGTTACATATCTCGGTCGCCTCTTTTTCGCGATAACACGCTTTGAACAGTGGACGTTACATTTCAGATGTGTTATGACCCGTGGCTCTACCCTTCATTCGATCCCTGCGAAACCCTACATTTCAGCAGGACGATGCACGACCGCATGTTGCAGGTCCTGTACGGGCCTTTCTGGATACAGAAAATCTTCGACTGCTGCCCTGGCCAGCACATTCTCCAGATCTCTCACTAATTGAAAACGTCTGGTCAATGGTAGCCGAGCAACTGACTTGTCACAATACGACAGTCACTACTCTCGATGAACTGTGGTATCGTGTTGAAGCTGCATGGGCAGCTGTACCTGTACATGCCATCCAAGCTCTGTTTGACTCAATGCCCAAGCGTTATCAAGGTCGTTATTACGGCCAGAGGTGGTTGTTCTGAGTGCTGATTTCTCAGGATCTATGCACCCAAATTGTGTGAAAATGTAATCACATGTCAGTTCTAGTATAACACATTAGTCCAATGAATACCCGTTTACCGTCTGTATTTCTTCTTGGTGTAGCAATTTTAATGGACAGTAGTGTATTTTCGTGGTCGGCCAGCGACTGTAATCTGCTTCCTTGTATTACTGTCTTCTAACTGTTTCTTGCATCTCTCTGTTGTTTTCTTATCCTTGTTCGTTGCCTTTCCTTCGTTCTTGTGGTCTTTCCTTTCGTTCCGTTTTGTGTTACACGTCTCGTCTGTTTTATTCTCACACTTGTGGCATTGTTTTATTAGGAACAAGGGACCGAGACCTCGTAGTTTGATCCCCTTCCTCCACTTTTAAACCAACCAATCTGACATTACAGTATCGTGTTATACAAGTGTCGTCATCGACTGCACTGCCGTATCAGTGACTTTTATTTCCTTTGCTATATACACTCCTGGAAATTGAAATAAGAACACCGTGAATTCATTGTCCCAGGAAGGGGAAACGTTATTGACACATTCCTGGGGTCAGATACATCACATGATCACACTGACAGAACCACAGGCACATAGACACAGGCAACAGAGCATGCACAATGTCGGCACTAGTACAGTGTATATCCACCTTTCGGAGCAATGCAGGCTGCTATTCTCCCATGGAGACGATCGTAGAGATGCTGGATGTAGTCCTGTGGAACGGCTTGCCATGCCATTTCCACCTGGCGCCTCAGTTGGACCAGCGTTCGTGCTGGACGTGCAGACCGCATGAGACGACGCTTCATCCAGTCCCAAACATGCTCAATGGGGGACAGATCCGGAGATCTTGCTGGCCAGGGTAGTTGACTTACACCTTCTAGAGCACGTTGGGTGGCACGGGATACATGCGGACGTGCATTGTCCTGTTGGAACAGCAAGTTCCCTTGCCGGTCTAGGAATGGTAGAACGATGGGTTCGATGACGGTTTGGATGTACCGTGCACTATTCAGTGTCCCCTCGACGATCACCAGAGGTGTACGGCCAGTGTAGGAGATAGCTCCCAACACCATGATGCCGGGTGTTGGCCCTGTGTGCCTCGGTCGTATGCAGTCCTGACTGTGGCGCTCACCTGCACGGCGCCAAACACGCATACGACCATCATTGGCACCAAGGCAGAAGCGACTCTCATCGCTGAAGACGACACGTCTCCATTCGTCCCTCCATTCGCGCCTGTCGCGACACCACTGGAGGCGGGCTGCACGATGTTGGGGCGTGAGCGGAAGACGGCCTAACGGTGTGCGGGACCGTAGCCCAGCTTCATGGAGACGGTTGCGAATGGTCCTCGCCGATACCCCAGGAGCAACAGTGTCCCTAATTTGCTGGGAAGTGGCGGTGCGGTCCCCTACGGCACTGTGTAGGATCCTACGGTCTTGGCGTGCACCCGAGCGTCGCTGCGGTCCGGTCCCAGGTCGACGGGCACGTGCACCTTCCGCCGACCACTGGCGACAACATCGATGTACTGTGGAGACCTCACGCCCCATGTGTTGAGCAATTCGGCGGTATGTCCACTCGGCCTCCCGCATGCCCACTATACGCCCTCGCTCTAAGTCCGTCAACTGCACATACGGTTCACGTCCACGCTGTCGCGGCATGCTACCAGTGTTAAAGACTGCGATGGAGCTCCGTATGCCACGGAAAACTGGCTGACACTGACGGCGGCGGTGCACAAATGCTGCGCAGCTAGCGCCATTCGACGGCCAACACTGCGATTCCTGGTGTGTCCACTGTGCCGTGCGTGTGATCATTGCTTGTACAGCCCTCTCGCAGTGTCCGGAGCAAGTATGGTGGGTCTGACACATCGGTGTCAATGTGTTCTTTTTTCCATTTCCAGGAGTGTATTACTCTTGTGTATTGTGTTGTTTCACGACGTCTTTGTGAGAATTGTGTCAGTGAACAAGTGTAAAGCAATGCTGAGGAAACTTGTGTTCGTGTGCAAGCGTACTTCAATAACTCCTGCTTGGTGCCCTTCTCAGTAACATGGACCTGTAATGCTTGGTCTAATCAGTTTTCATTTCGTTGCACAAGACCTAAGTTTAACCTCTTTGTACATCTGATTTACTGTAGTTTTTTTTCATGGACACATTCACACACATTTTTTCATACATATAATTACTTATTTTCGCTGCTGTCCTTATTGTTTGTTTCAAACACCTAACTATTGTGTTTTCTATTTTACACAGGACCTGACTCTGCGTCGTTCGCTGGATGGTCACTTAAATACTGAGTGCATAGTTGCTCACCAGCTACTAATGCACTAAATTCCAATATTCATATGTTCAGTTTCTATAAGTTCATTCTTTACCGATTTTTTTAAGTTGTAAGGGTGCACGTGTTCGTACTGCGATTGTCGTTTTGACTTGTCTTTCTGCACCTAGAAAGAAAAGTGTCGTCGTAGGCGAGGTAGTATATTCAAGACTTGTTTATATTCCCTCATTCCTCATGTAGGTATCCCCCTTGGTGTAGCGTGTAAATAGCCATTCACATAAATGTAAATAACTTGCACATAGTATCATAGTGTGTTGCTAGTTCTCTGTAGATAGAGTGTACTTTGTCCTTTGTATATATATCCCTTAGCTTAGTTCTTCCTAATTTCCTCATCTTAGTTTAGTTATGTTTTGTAGACTTTTCGTTTATCTAAATGCAAATTGCTTGGCGTTTCTTTTCTGGCGGCGATCCCTCGGCCTATGGCGCTTCTACAGCTGTGCACCTTGCGGCTACTCGCCGTGCGGGTATACCTGCCCCAAGGCACGTAGAGGCGCCCAGTGCGAACGAGAGGAATGACTCGCGGGCACGTGATGCCTAAGAGGTACGCCGCCGCACGCATGCCTCTCCTTGCGTGTTTGGCAAGCACAGCGGCGTGGCGACGAGCCGCAAGGCGCCAAAGTGTAAACGCACCTTTACGCTGTACTGTGCGCATGCACCGGCTTGCACCACTCGTTGGGTGTAACGAGTTGCACGCAGGTAGTGTATAGTTAAAGCTTCGTCGTTATGTGAGTGCCGTAGTCGCGTATGAAATGAAAAAGTGTTGGGAGCTGTACGGGTTGCGGTGAGAGTTAATCTCGGTTTGCATTAAATCGCTGTAAAAGACAAAATAAAAAAAAGGAAAAAGAAACGTGTTTGGATCCGTGACTGCATAAAAAAAAGAAGTCAGCTTGGACGCTCACCGATCTTGCTGAAACAAGTTGTAGTCTAAGACACTAAGTTTTCTTATTAATCTGTACTACAGTTTGTAAAGGAGAAGTACTGCAGTGACGTTTTAAATAAATGAATATTGAATAATTAATATTGAATGAATTTCCAGATCTCTATAGCCTTTTCCCTTGTCAACTCCCCCCCTCTCTCTTTCCAAGCATTATTCCCGACTTGCGGAGTCTGATGTTGTGCTACATCTCCTCCATTTCTTCCTGTCGTTTATATCTTCTGGTCTTAAGCCAACAACGTGCATGTCTCTTTGCCGGTCTTGCTGGTGGTCTTGTTCCTCCTGGGTTGATGTGGAGCGATGCTTTTGCAACTGAATTGTCTTGGTTTCTCATGACGTTGCCATAACAGCGAAGACAGGCTTCCTTCGCTTTGTCTGTGATCGGTGCGACACCAAACCTTTGCCGGACGTCTGTATTTTTTATGTGGTCACATCGTGTCAGCCGCATGGACAATCGAAGCCTCTTCATCTCCACGGTGTGTAACATTTGCTCCTATTGTTTCGTCATAGAGCGACACTTAGTCCCATACATTGCTGCTGGGAGTACCATGGTCTTATATACTTTTGCCTTTATCTACTGAGGTATCTTTTTATCGCAGAGGACTCCAGTGACCTGTCTCCACTTGAGCCAAGCTACATTCACCTTCATCCTTAAAAAATAATCAGCCAACTCTAACAGTGGAATTTTAGCCTTGTAGATGTGGGCTGTTCCTCAGCTAGATGTTTCACTTGTCTGCGTTTCTCTTAATTCATTTGTGCATATACTCCTATAATTTTAATTGAATGGATTTTGCCCTGCAGCTCAGGTATTGCCTATGAATTCATGTTCAGATCGCGTATGAGAGTCTCAAGCGCAGCAACAAGTCAGAGCTTGTTTCTGTAGTCAACGTCATTAAAATGCTACAAATACCCATGCATAACATTGATACCCAGAAAGCGAAGCATTTCCTTCGTTCCCCACTTAATATTTCAGTTTGTTTACCCTCTACCGACACTCCTAACCACAATATTCATCCAACTACAGTAGCGTCGCCAAGTTGAAGCAAGCCGAAAATGTGTAGTTTCACCAAAGAGTTGCGCACGCGCAGTGGTCGGTTGCTTCAGTTGCGTGCAATGGAGTAGTGTAAACTGGGCTTTGAAAGCAGATTCCCACCACCAGTGCGGCAACGCAACGGCAGCGGCAGCGACTAACGTTTCCCGCCGTGCCCCGAAGGCACGCGGAGTTGGCGTTCCCATCTGGAAGCGGCAGGTGATAGCGGTAGCCAATGACAGACAGCTGCTGAGATATGTGTGGGGAGCCACTGAAAGGCGTTTCAACGTGCACATTCGAGACGGGTCCATTCGTCAATATGGCTCGTAACGGTGACTTAGAATCTGCAGTTGCAGTACACATATTTCAACCACTCGGCACAATCACTGAAATAGCATCACAATACTCATCTACATATCTAAACTCCCATTAACGTTATCACAGCAAAAATAGACATAAAACCACAGCCACCCACCGTAGTGGTACAAGCTGTCATGTCTACAAACACCACAGATGAACAGTTTGGAAGGGTGTACGGTGATATAAAGAAAATTGTTCAGATTGCTAAAGGAGCAAAAATTTAACATGTAATGAAAGACTGGAATTTGGTAGCAGGGATAGGAAGATGAAATAGTAGAACATGGGCAAGGGGGAAGGAGTGAAAGGGGGAGACGTCTGGAAAATTTTGCATGGAGCGTGATTTAATCATGGCTAACAGTTTGTTCAAGACTCACGAAAGGAGGATGTGTACGTGGAATACAGTAGGCTTTTCGAAATCAGATTTTAAATTCCAAGACATTTCGAGGTACAGATGCAGTCTGACCATAATTTATTGCAGACTGCAACGAAAGAGACAGCTACATGTAGCGAATTAAGAAATGAAACCTGAAGAAGTTAAGACACATAATTAGTCGACAACCATAAAAGGGATCATTAGGCAACGATTGATTGAAATAGAGGGAGGAATACACTACAAGACGAATGGGAACCTGTGAGAAAAAAGTACTGAGAGCAGCAGAAGATAACAATGGAGGAAAAGGTACGGTAGAAACCCTTGCATAACATACTACGACAGTACTGGGCACTACTCGCTGTAGACTGAATGGTTAGCTCGAGCCCCCGTGTGCTATGGCACCAATATGTATATTTGTTGTACTCAACACTCAGCTTAATTGAGCTGCTCAGAGATGTGGCTGGTCTCAATGTTTAGCTATGTTTTTCGTCATAGTGTCCCAGTTCACACCTGTCATAATCTCAATTTTCAAACTAAAATTAAAAAACAATGCAGGCAGGTATCGCGGTGAAATTTAAAAATATTGAGTCACTCACGTTGATTCACAATTTGAACAAGCACTTTATTTCTATTTTTCCATGAAAGTCTTAATATAGTCACTAAACACTTAAAATGCAGTCTGAGGCGCTTTTACGTAAGGGTGGCCGTTAGTAACTGATGCTACAACACTTAACTATAAAATTCGTATGTCGCAATCACGGTACTCGACAGTCTGTTCACAGTTCACAAACTACACTGTTTTCTTCTGTCCTGGTCTATTATATTGCGCTCAACTTAATCGTTTTCGAACGTCACTACATACATACTTGTCCCCGAGTGTGGATTCCTACCCACTGCTACCCCCAGATGGGCAAAACGTCGGACTCCTAGCGTCGATCAAACTTCACTGCCGCTGTCCTCAAAGATGGCCGCCCTATGCACCCTCGAAGCACATTCCTAACTCAAAACAATTACGAATATTCTAAAACGAAACACAAAAACACACATGCTACTTTGAAAACTATGGAAATTTCCAGTTTTGTATCTGCCACCATTTTTTCACAAATAATTTTCTTGTGGCGTGATTTTGCTTTTCCCGGATTTTGGATACCAAAAATAAACAAACAAATAAAAATATTTACTTAATTACTCACCTATCTCTTTAAACTTTAGAATGCTGCCGCTAGTTTCGTCTTTTTAAATTTTATTTATTACCAAAAACACAGTATCTCTGTATCGAATCCCATATTTCGACATCTCATTCAAAAATAGTACATATTCTGCTAAATCGCCTATGATTGCTCGATGCGGCTCTACTAGTTGCATCCGTAAACACCTTGTTCACATTAATCGGCCAAAGCATTGCCGAGATATTAGCTTTTGATCTTTCATAAATTTACAATTTTTAAGACAACAATAACTTTTAGACTATTATATATTTTTGTGGCGCGTCTAGATGATTTAGCTTTACATATTTTTCTCTCCGTGAGTACCAACTCGCATCTCCATATCACTCTTAGTTTTGTTTTTATCAATTTTTCTCTGGCATATAAATTTCTCCAATCGCGAAAACACGGCCTACACGCCCCTGCCATGATAATGCTCGGGTTTTTCCGCCACCGCGTAAACGCTAGCCACTCGCCACGGCCCCGTAGCAACCGCCAGCCACGTGCTCTGCGGCGGGAAACTGCCGCTGTAATCTCCCCCGCACAGCTTGTACGGTCACAAGACGATATGTTGACTACACGTAATAACAGGAGAACATATAAAACAAGAGTAAATTGAGTAGGCAATAAGAAATGCAGATGTCTAAAAAATTACACTGACAGAAAGTGCAAAGTCGTAAATCAGCAAAGGCTTTTCAGTTGGATTTGGAAAAGATAGATGGTGCATGTAGGAAAATTAAATTTAAAAAAAAAGCAAAGCTTTGGAGCAGAGATAAGCAACTACACTCCTGGAAATGGAAAAAAGAACACATTGACACCGGTGTGTCAGACCCACCATACTTGCTCCGGACACTGCGAGAGGGCTGTACAAGCAATGATCACACGCACGGCACAGCGGACACACCAGGAACCGCAGTGTTGGCCGTCGAATGGCGCTAGCTGCGCAGCATTTGTGCACCGCCGCCGTCAGCGTCATCCAGTTTGCCGTGGCATACGGAGCTCCATCGCAGTCTTTAACACTGGTAGCATGCCGCGACAGCGTGGACGTGAACCGTATGTGCAGTTGACGGACTTTGAGCGAGGTCGTATAGTGGGCATGCGGGAGGCCGGGTGGACATACCGCCGAATTGCTCAACACGTGGGGCGTGAGGTCTCCACAGTACATCGATGTTGTCGCCAGTGGTCGGCGGAAGGTGCACGTGCCCGTCGACCTGGTACCGGACAGCAGCGACGCACGGATGCACGCCAAGACCGTAGGATCCTACGCAGTGCCGTAGGGGACCGCACCGCCACTTCCCAGCAAATTAGGGACACTGTTGCTCCTGGGGTATCGGCGAGGACCATTCGCAACCGTCTCCATAAAGCTGGGCTATGGTCCCGCACACCGTTAGGCCGTCTTCCGCTCACGCCCCAACATCGTGCAGCCCGCCTCCAGTGGTGTCGCGACAGGCGTGAATGGAGGGACGAATGGAGACGTGTCGTCTTCAGCGATGAGAGTCGCTTCTGCCTTGGTGCCAATGTGGTCGTATGCGTGTTTGGCGCCGTGCAGGTGAGCGCCACAATTAGGACTGCATACGATCGAGGCACACAGGGCCAACACCCGGCATCATGGTGTGGGGGAGCGATCTCCTACACTGGCCGTACACCTCTGGTGATCGTCGAGGGGACACTGAATAGTGCACGGTACATCCAAACCGTCATCGAACCCATCGTTCTACCATTCCTAGACCGGCAATGGAACTTGCTGTTCCAACAGGACAATGCACGTCCGCATGTATCCCGTGCCACCCAACGTGCTCTAGAAGGTGTAAGTCAACTACCCTGGCCAGCAAGATCTCCGGATCTGTCCCCCATTGAGCATGTTTGGGACTGGATGAAGCGTCGTCTCACGCGGTCTGCACGTCCAGCACGAACGCTGGTCCAACTGAGGTGCCAGGTGGAAATAGCATGGCAAGCCGTTCCACAGGACTACATCCAGCATCTCTACGATCGTCTCCATGGGAGAATAGCAGCCTGCATTGCTCCGAAAGGTGGATATACACTGTACTAGTGCCGACATTGTGCATGCTCTGTTGTCTGTGTGTATGTGCCTGTGGTTCTGTCAGTGTGATCATGTGATGTATCTGACCGCAGGAATGTGTCAATAAAGTTTCCCCTTCCTGGGACAATGAATTCACGGTGTTCTTATTTCAATTTCCAGGACTGTATACGAATATCAACAGCTCAGATGGCAAGCCAGAACTAAGCAGGTAAGAGAAGGCTGAAGGAATGTGTGCATGGGGCGGCGGTGTCTATTGGTCTGTTGTGTATACAAACTAAACTAAGTACAATGTTAGGATCCTATGAAATGTGTGAATACGTGACGCATTACTGATCATACAACTTATATTAATAGATAACTGAAAAAAGGAAATCCTGCGTTTATGGCATTTGTAGATTTAGAGAAAACTTTTGAGAATCTTGTCTGAAATACACTCTTGGAAGCTCTGGAGATATCAGCGATAAACACAGGGACTCAATATTATTTACAGCTTGTACAGAAACCAGACTGTAATTGTAAAACTTCAAGGATTTGAAAGGGAAGCAGTAATTGAGAAGATTGAGGTAAAGCAGATGTAAAATATAGACTCGTAATAGCAAGAAAAGCATTCCTGAAAAAGGAAATTTGTTGATACCCATTATAAATGTAATTGTTGGGAAGTATTTTGTGAAGTTAGACTTGTATGTAAGTGAAATGTGGACACTAAACACATCTGTCAAGAAGGCAGTGGATGCTTTCGAAATGTGGTGCTGAAGGAAAATGCTGGCTATTGGGTATGTATATCGTATAATTTAACTAATGAAGACATGCTGAATCAAACTGAGGAGAAAAAGGAAATTATGGCACAACGTGTCTAAAATAAGAGGCTGGTTGACAGGACATATTATGAGGCATCAAGTTTGGTGACGGGAGCAAAAATGTTAGCAGATTCGAATGGATGTAGGATGCTATAGTTAGGTAAAGATGAAGAGGCTTACACATAATAGACTACGGTGGAACGCTGTATCAACACAGTCTTCTAACTGAAGACCGCAACAAATAAACTGACGAACTGTGTTATTCTTAACCAAACCTGCTGCCAGGAGCACCTTTGATTAACCATGTCAGTTGTGCATTTATTTGCAGATTATTCTTTAAGTAGCAGCTAGTACGTATCACTTGTGAAGTATTTGTGTATACTTTCCTCTTACTGCACACAGTTTTATATTAGGAAAAAAGTTCCAGAGTCTCCAGACACTAAAGACAGTGTACAGGATATTATATTTGGCACTTTATGCCAAGGTGTTTCACAAGGATGCGATCAAGTTTGGTAATAGAAACTGACTTATCACAGGATATTATATCGTGCCTGTAAAGAATATTTTAGCGATGCTGTAGGGAATAATTGGCAAGTTGGTATCATACATGTCGTTCTAAAGTATTCTAAATGTTGCAAACAAACAAAGTGTCTGACGGCGAAATGACATAATTAATACTTGTTGATACGTAGCAGTTACGTCTTATGGCATACCAGGAAAATATTTTCCGTTTAATCAATGTAGGTCTACATAGGATATTGTAAATATTAACGTGTTTCATGTCGCTGTGCTACTCATTTCACACGATGTTCAATGGTTTTAAAATGATGATCGGCGGCATCAGTTCGACCTGGGCAAACCGCGCCGCTGAGGGCATTTCCGTGACAACCACGTCGCTGCCGCCGTGCTTTGACTCGCGGCTGCACCAGTGGAAACCTGCCTTGCAAGGTAGCTGCCGAACGTGCGCACTTGTGTCCCCACATCTATTCGCTACTACATGTGATGCGTCTCATTCGCGTACTGTGTGTTTAAACAGTACAGTGCCAAATTAAAGACATTCTCGCGCTCGGCGAGGGTAGTATTTTCTGAGCTTCTCAGCTCCGTAAACATACAATAAACCGCCCCCCCCCTCCCCCAGGAGGTCCACAGCTCTTGTGGATACGTGCTTGGCGAGCACGGGACCCCCAGCTAGAGCAGCTCTCTTTCCTTTCCGGGCAGCATACCTTCCTTTTCCACATCCTTCCCCATCCCCCAACCTCCCCCCCCCCTCACAACCTTCTCTTCCCTTCTCCCCTATGGGAGCATGTTTCGTGCCTATGTCCGAAGACGGACACTTGTAACTGTAAGACACTCTCTCTTCTTTGCTTTCTATGCTGGAAAGTCTCTGTTTCTCCTCCTCTTTTCCTTGCTTCTTCTCTTTACCCTCTTTTCCGCTCCGCTGCGGCGTTTGAGACCTCCGTTCTCTGCTTTTCTTTGTTCCTCCTTTTCTCTTTCTTTCCTCCCTGTGCGTGTCTGAACGCCGGCCCTCGCGTTTCCACGCGTAGCCGGTGACGGGGTAACGCATAATTCCCCGCCCCGGGTAGACAGGTAGGACACGTACGTACCCCCTGGTAACTGCCAGGCCCAGGGGGCGGTGATTACCCGAGCAGGTACTTCCCGAACATGCCGACTGGTCCCTCCGTCAGATACTCGGGAGGTGTGACCTGAGGTGTGAACAGTCACCTAAGGCGGGAGTCCCCTCAGAGAGGGCCCCCACAAGGAGGGAGCGCGCCATCGGAAACCTCGGTAATCGTGGGGGATACTTCCGCAATGGATTCCTTTACGTCTACCATTTCTGCTCACAAGCAAAGTTAGATGAGTCTCAACCACGGACAATTCTTCCATCAGTACCACAGTTCCTTGTCGTTTCTCGGTCGGACGACGGTCGAAACTTCTCCACAGTCAATCCTTTCATTATTCAGAAGGATGTCGAAGCAATTGCAGGTCCTGTAAAGTCCCGATTACGAAATGGCATCTTGTTCTTAACAGTCAGTGACCTCCAGGCACAAAAATTGCTGCAAACTCCACTGCTACACACCTTCCCTGCCTGGGTGGAAGTGCACTGCACTTTAAATTCGTCACGCAGGGTGATTTATACACGCTCACACGTCGGATTGTCCAACGAGGAAATTGAAACTACCTGCCTGACCAGGGCGTAATGGCTGACAAGGACTGGGTACCAACACGTACTATCTTCTTCACATCTGACAGAGTTCAACTTCCAACGAACATTAAAGCAGGCTATGAGATAATTTCAGTTCACCCTTACATCCCCAACCCTATGCTTTGGTATCGGTGTCAGTGGTTTAATCATACCAGCCAGCCATGTCCCAATCCGGCCAAATGCACTACGTGTGGCAAGGATGCCCATGAGGGTGCTTGTCCACCTCCATCCTCTCGTTGCACCAACTGTATGGGTGACCACGCAGCTTCCTCTATAGATTGCCCCATTTTCTAAGATGAACGGCTTATTCAGGAAATCAGAGTGAAGGAAAAGGTGTCTATATTTGCTGCTAGTAAGTTATTCGCCAGTCTAAAGCTCACTGTACCTCCAGCAGGTAAATATAGTACTGTCCTTGCATCTCCAAAGCCTACTAAGAAGGTAGTCACGCATTCTCATCATCTCACTTTTAGTGCCACGTTAGTCATATCAGCGAGCGCAAAGATTGCCCATTAAACCTCCCCATTACTACCTGCTCGATCTACGGCTCACCCTTCATCAGCTCCTGCTAAAACACGAGCCCCAAAACCAGACACCTGGACTTCCAAAACAGAGCCTACTTGCGAAGATTTTTTATGTACCCAGACTTCACAACCACTGATTACTCCCTCATATCAACTTCCTGTTTCCCAGAAGGCTCATAAGAAATCAAGTTCCTCTCCTTCTCCGCCATGGCGTGTCTCATCTACAGCGCCACCTGGCGGTAACCACCCTCGACCGTCTTCCGTGCCACCAAGGCCCACTGCTGGCGACTGGTCTGCTGGCCAATCGCTGGTGCCAGGAGCTGCAGCCCAACAACCTATGGATCAGGATCTTCTGCTGCATGCCGTTCCATGCTGTCGGCTGCCGGCTCTCAGCAGCAACCGTAGTGATTCTTCCCTTTTCTGTCCACCCTATGTCCATTATCCATTGGAATATCCGCGGCATTAGAGCCAATCCGGATCAATTTTCGATCCTCTTACGATACTACTCACCAGTCATCTTCTGTCTTCAGGAAACAAAGCTGCGTCCCCACGATCACTTTGTTTTCCCTCACTTCCAGTCAGTCTGGTTTGATCTCTTGTCTGTTGATGGCACTCCAGCACACAGGCGACTTATGATTCTTCTCCATGATACTGTCAATTATCATTCAATCCACTTAAACAGTTCCTTCCAAGCTGTTGCTGTCTGTCTTTCCCTTTCTGGATACACCTTCTCTCTTTGTACTGTATACAATCCATCATCCACACCGATGGCAAGAGCTGATCTCCTTCTTCTCCTTGGTCAGTTCCCACCTCCCTATTTGGTGGTTGGGGACTTCAATGCCCACCACCCGCTTTGGGGATCTCCACGTCGTTGCCTGCGAGGCTCTCTGTTGATTGAAGTCTTCCACCAATCGGATCTTGTTTGCCTAAACACTGGGGAACCTACATTTTTGTCTGCCTCCACAACAAATTTCTTTCATTTGGACCTTTCAGTCGGTACTGTTCAGCTCTGAATGTTTCGCTCTTGCTGATACACACTTGAGTGACCATTTTCCATGTGTCCTGCCATCTATGCGCCCGAGACTGGAAGTTTGCCCAAGCCGGACACTTTCTTCGTTTCTAGCGACTTTCGATGACCGTCACTTTCCTAGCGTCAACGATCAGGCCACTCATGTTACAAAAGTTATTCTTACAGCCACGGAACGTTCAATATCTCGCACCTCCGATTTGCCCCGGCGCCCCCCAGTTCCTTGGTGGGACGAGGCGTGCCGTTACGCAATACGCGAGCAGAGACGTGCTCTTCGCGTTTTCCGCGACCATCCTACTTTGGCCAACTGTATCCACTATAAGCTGTTACGTGCGTGTTGCCGTCGCGTCATCCGCGATAGCAAGAAGGTAAGATGGGACCTCTTTACTAGCTCTTTTAACACCTTCACTCCCTCCTCGAATTCGGCAATTATCTGGCGCGCCTAGTTTCTTCCCGATCTCTGGGGTCACCGTCGTGCATGATACCTTAGTGGACCCAGTCGCAATTTCTAACTCACTGGGTCAACACTTTGCTGAGATTTCGAGCTCTTCAAATTACCCACCAGCCTTTCTGCTGAAGAAATTTGCAACGGAAGTGCGACCTCTAGCTTTATCCTCTCAAAATAGCGAAAGCTATAATACTCTTTTCTCCATGCAGGAACTCCAACACGCATTCTCTTCTTCTCGCTCTTCCACCCCAGGACAGGATGGTGTCCACGTCCAAATGTTGCTGCATTTATCATACCATAGTCTGCGTTATCTCCTTCGCCTTTATAATCGAATTTGGACCGACAGTACTTTTCCCAGAAGATGGCGGGAAGCTATCGTCGTTCCTGTTCCGAAACCTGGGAAGAACAAACATCTCCCCTCTAGCTATCGCCCCATTTCTCTCACGAGTAGTGTATGTAAGGTTTTGCAGCGTATGGTGAATTTCCGTTTAGCCTGGTGACTGGAGTCCTGAAGCTTTTTAACACCTGCCCAATGCTGTTTCCGAAAGCATCGTTCTGCAGTTGACCATCTTGTTGCTCTCTCCACTTATATCATGAACAATTTTCTCACGAAACGCCAAAAGGTAGAATAATTTTTTGATCTGGAGGACAGGTATCCTCCACACACTGTTCTCTTGGGGCTTTCGATGTCGGCTACCCCTTTCTATTCGTGAATTTATGACCGAGCGCACATTTAAAGTGCTGGTGAACACAACTCTCTCCCGTGTTTTCTCCCAAGAAAACGGGGTGCCCCAGGGCTCCGTGCTAAGTGTTGCACTCGTACTGTTTGCTATCGCCATAAATTCAATTATAGATTGTCTCCTTCCCGATGTCTCGGGCCCCCTCTTTGTGGACAATTTTGCGATCTACTACAGCTCTCAACGCACCAGCCTTCTTGAACGACGTCTTCAAGAATATCTCGATCCCCTCCAACCTTGGACCATCGAAACCGTCGTATGGAGTTTCTTCAGCCTTCCCTACGTCTAGACCCTGTCGACCTTCCGTTCGCGGAAGTCGCTAAATTCTTGGGACTTATGTTTGACGGAACACTGTGCTGGTCTTCCCCCTTTTACTATCTTTCGGCTCGCTGTCTGCGATCCGTCAACACCCTCCGTGTTCTGAATGGTACCTCCTGGGGAACGGATTTAGTGGTCCTTCTCCGCCTATGTCGCGCCTTAGTGCGGTCGAAACTGGACTATGGAAGCATAGCTTACTCCTATGCTCCGCCGTCTATTCTTTGGGGTCTCGACTCTGTCCACCATCGTGGATTACGTTTATCGGCTGGAGCTTTTTGCACCAGCCCTGTGGAAAGCCTTTATGCTGAGACTGCTGAACCTCCGTTGTCCAGTCAGCCAGCTGTCCTGAGTCGTTATTCTAGCCATCTGTCTTCCATGCCTGCTAATCTGGCCCATGACATTTTTTTCGACGCCTCTTTGGATTTAGGGTATGCAGGCCGCCTTTCCTCCCTACTACCACCAGGAGTCCGCTACTGTCAACTGCTACATTCTCTTTCCTTCCACTTTCCTAAAACCTTCTTGACAACTGGGTGACAGCACCGCCTTGGTTCCACCCCCGGACCTGCCCGCTCTGTGACCTTTGTCAGCTTCCCAAGGATGGTACCCCTTCTCTCGTTTATCGTCGGGCATTTTCTGCTCTATGCGAACAAATGAAGGATGCCACATTTATTTACACTGGCGGCTCAAAAACATCATTTAGTGTTGGGAGTGCCTATATTGTTGACGACACCCCTAATAGATTTCGGCTTCCCGACCAGTGTTCGGTTTTTACTGCGGAGCTTTACTCTGTTTTCCAGGCTGTCCAATACATGCGTTGCTATCAGCGGATACAGTATATTATATGCCCAGATTCGCTCAGCTCTCTCCTCAGTCTCCAAGCTCTTTACCCTGTCCACCCTCTGGTCCACCGGATTCAGGACTGCCTACACTTGCTCCACTTGGGGGGCGTCTCTGTGGCATTCCTCTGGATCCCAGGACACGTTGGTATCTGTGGAAACGAGGCGGCCGATATAACGGCCAAAGCTGCAGTCTCTCTTCTTCAGAGTGCTGTTCGCATGGTTCCCTTCGACGATCTACAGAGTGTTTTCTGTCGTCGTGTTGCTCTTTTATGGAACGTACATTGGTATACACTTCCCAGTTATAAATTGCGGGACGTGAAAGCTCTTCCCTGTACTTGGACCTCCTCCTCCCGAACTCGTCGTCGGGAGGAGGCAATTTTAACTAGACTCAGGATAGGGCGCTGTCTTCTTAGCCATCGACATCTTTTAAGTGGCGGTCCTCCCCCGCATTCTCCCCACTGCTCTCAACTGTGGACGGTGAGACACCTTTTACTTCAGTGCCCCTATTTTACTGCGCTACTCGCCCGTTTACAGCTGTCGCCTGATATATCTTCCATTTTAGCGTCCTCGAGTTTATCAGTGTCAGCGAGATGACGTCGGTCATTTGAAGCTCTTTTTTGGGGAAAACAACCCCCAGTTCCATAGTGGTTTTCTAAGCTTTCCGTCAGTATTTAGTTTCCCCACATTTTGAGTTTCGCACCCATTACTGCCGATTTTATATATATATCCCAAAGCCACAGAACAGGCGCTAATGACCGTAGCAGTTTTGGATCCTAAAACCATAACAAAAAAATGCAATAAAATCTTATGTAACTAAAACTTACATCCTAGTAAGGCAACCACATGACATAGCCAAAAACGAACTCCTTCCTTAATACTAAACATCAACCGTAATACGTATATTCAAGTGGACAGTAGGTCATCTCTTATATACACTTATATACGTTCCTCCGAACCGTGCTTGATCAGAGTCAGATTCTGTTTAGTGTCCACGAAAATCTTTGTGTGGGTAGAGCCATTTTTCGTTACCACGGTTTAAGTCTGTTAACTTATAGGCTCCTGGGTGAGGGATTTTTGAAATGAGAAATGGCAGTTGCCACTTGCGATTCAACTTACCACACCTACACCATTTTGGATGGGCCCTAAGGCCCACACGGTACTCTACAGTATGTCCTACTTTCTTATCATGCACTTGTGTTCTGTACTCTGCCTTTTTTCAGTGCTCACCAGTGTCCGACGTATTTTCTCCTCATCCGTTATTTCCGTCCTAGGAACCATGGGTAGTGGTTTTTCCCAATCGTGATGGAGGTGCTGGTGGTAAGTTACTATGGGACCAAACTGCTGTGGTCATCGGTCACTTTCCCAATCGCCTATTGTCTTTCGTCAAACAGCAATTCCGTAGGTGCAAACCTGGTTGAGCTATGTGGGAGAATGGAATAACGTTTTTGATCCACCATGTGTGTGTTAGCGAGGGGTGCAAGTAAGGATAAACCTATTAAATTCCTTAAATAGCTTCTTTATGGCACTAGCCTCTGAATGAAACTTGGATACAGCTACATGCTTAATGCTGGGAGTGTTCATGGACTCTTTCCAATGGTTACCTGTAAAGTATGACGTGTTGTCCATCAACAGTAATCCCCCTACTCCGTGTAGAAAATCCGTCGTAATTCTTCTGATGATGGAGCTCATAGTCACTGATCGCTCAGCACACAATTTGATTAACGTACAGAAAACTTCTCATAGTGCAAAAACATATCGTACATCTCGTTTCCCTTGCAGGTACGGTCCAGCTGCGTCCTATGAAGCTATCTGCAAAGTTGATTTCAAGCAATATCGGGTGTTGTACAATTAGTTTTGACTTAGCTCAGCCTTCTGACACACAGCACATATCCGAATTGTCTGCCAAACTTTTCGTCTTAATTTGGATAGTAACAATAAGTGCTTATCTTACTAAGGTATTAGTTACACTATAGTGTCCCCAGACATTGTGAGTATATATAACAGAATTGTTAACGTGATTCTCTGGTAGCCGGCCGATGTGGCCGAGCGGTTCTAGGCGCTTCAGTCTGGAACCGCACGACCGCTACGGTCGCAGTTTCGAATCCTGCCTCGGGCATGGACGTGTGTGATATCCTTGGGTTAGTTAGGTTTACGTAGTTCTAAGTTCTAGGGGACTGATGACCTCAGATGTTAAGTCCCATAGTGCTCAGAGCCATTTGAACCATTTTCTGGTAAATACACACAAACATCACTGGCTCTGCTCCAAGTGGTGTCGGTGAAACAGCACACCTCGGTAAATCATAACTTTTTTTCCACCTGTCATTATTGTTCTGCAGCAGTTTTAGCCTTAACTTTCACCAGCTGGGATCCTTCTGTTGTAGTTACTCTTTTACACAATCTAACGTAGTATGGCTGTTGTGTTTTATCTTTCATCATCGGAACCCTGATTACTGAATTCCAATAATTCGTCTAGACCTTGTGGAAGCCTCGATAAGGCATCCGCAATTACGTTTTTGTGACCTTCGAGACACACAATTTAAAAATTCGATTCCTGTAAATACCACAACCACCAAGCGATCCTCCTGTGTATGAGTCTACAAGTCAGAAGGAAGGACAAAGACTGATGGTCGCAATACACCTAGGTAATCTTTCCCCACATGTAATATTCGGACTTTTTGAAGGCCCATATTTCAGCGAGCCATTCCAATTCAGTCATGGGATATGCTCGTTGAGCTTCAGATAGGTTCATACCGGAAAAACTAATTAGCTTGGAGGTAAGGTCCCCACTCGTGTTAGTAATTTGAAAAAAAAAAAGCTCCAATACAAGTGTCTTATAGCATCGAGCTTCTTAGGGTCTGGAAGTATGTCTTGAGGTGATATTACGTGTTACTTACTGCAATGTGACTCCATTAGGGTGTGACCTCGTATTCTAAAATCCTATAAAACGCTTGAGCCAAGCCTTAAGTGTTCTGACCATGTGAGGTAGCAATCAGTAAAACATCAACATACACATTGCAGTTCAGGTTCTAAGATTCTATCTAAAGCAGAAATAAATACGCCAGCACTGACGTTTAAACCAAAAGGGAGAACACAGAACTCGGGGCATCTGCCGTCACATGGAAAAGCATACTTAACGGCTATCTTCATGTACTGCGATTTGCCCTTATGCGGCCCTGAGATCTATTATGGTGAAATATGAAATTTTAGAACGTGATCTTCTAGTTTGTCAGGCTGCATCCTGACAGGGACAATAATTTTATTTATTGCTCGTGCGTCGAGCACGAGGCAGACCCTACCGTCTGATAAGTAATGGCCAGAATGGGGCTACATCTCTTTCCTTACAGCCTCCTCCTCGGCCTATAGTATAGGCTAAAAAGAAAAGCAGACGGTTTTGCTTGTATATACCTCCATTTAGTATTTGTGTCCATTGAATACACCAGGGAGTCGTTCAAAAAGATGAGCATAGCGCATTATAAGTTCCTGCAGTTCTTCCTTTGGTTCTCCTGTAAGACACGCAGACTCACTCACCTTGGTGGGCACGATCTGAGGGCCTATTTTCTCTACCTGTGATTGCTCAATTAGTTGTGCATTTATAAATATGACGATAGGATAGAAGAATTGTATTCGACGTCAGCAGTGTGTTTTGGTTTGCTTTCGTTCACAACGAAATGACATTTCCCTTTACCAATGTCAGTTTCTGCTTGATACTTTTTAAAGGTGTCCATGCCAATAAGGCAGTTTACTATTAGCCTTTCAGCCGCAAGCAAATCCACAGTAAAGAGAAGGTATCAATTTGAAGAGGAATCCATGCCTGCAAGTTTATGCCTCTAGACCTGATATAAGCTGTTTGTATTTCACAATTTTGTACTGCAAGCATGGTATGTGTCCTCGTTTTTGTAATTGGTCAAAGAGACGCCTCGAAATTATATTCGTGTTACTCTAGTGTCCTGTACTATGAGTACCCATAAAACAAGTGTTTGTGCATCGAATGGAGGCCAATCGCGACGAGTTCGAGTTTCCCAGATCACCATGAGCACGGACCACCTTGTTAGGGTAATCTCATGTTCTGGTTGCGCCAGTTAGTATCTTGCGCGACTCTCGATTCGAAATTTCGCTGCGCTAACGACCACAATCTATTGCTTATGACCTGTAGATTAAAACTGAAGAAACTGCAAAAAGGTGGGAATTTAAGGAGATGGGACTTGGATAAACTGAAAGAACCAGAGGTTGTACAGAGTTTCAGGGAATGGAGGAAAGAAATGGAGGAAAGAAATACAGTAGAAGAAGAATGGGTAGCTTTGAGGGATGAAGTAGTGAAGGCAGCAGAGGATCAAGTAGGTAAAAAGACGAGGACTAGTAGAAATCCTTGGGTAACAGAAGAAAAATTGAATGTAATTGATGAAAGGAGAAAATATAGAAATGCAGTAAATGAAGCAGGCAAAAAGGAATACAAACGTCTCAAAAATGAGATCGACAGGAAGTGCAATACGGCTAAGCAGGGATGGCTAGAGGACAAATGTAAGAATGTAGAGGCTTATCTCACTAGGGGTAAGATAGATACTGCCTACAGGAAAATTAAAGAGACTTTTGGAGATAAGAGAACCACTTGTATGAACATGAAGAGCTCAGATGGAAACCCAGTTCTAAGCAAAGAAGGGAAAGCAGAAAGGTGGAAGGAGTATATAGAGGGTCTATACAAGGGCGATGTACTTGAGGACAATATTATGGAAATGGAAGAGGATGTAGGTGAAGATGAAATGGGAGGTACGATACTACGTGAAGAGTTTGACAGAGCACTGATAGACCTGAGTCGAAACAAGGCCCCGGGAGTAGACAACATTCCATTGGAACTACTGACAGCCTTGGGAGAGCCAGTCCTGACCATCTGGTGAGCAAGATGTATGAGACAGGCGAAATTCCCTCAGACTTCAAGAAGAATATAATAATTCCAATCCCAAAGAAAGCAAGTGTTGACCGATGTGAAAATTACCGAACTATCAGTTTAATAAGTCACAGCTGCAAAATACTAACGCGAATTCTTTACAGACGAATGGAAAAACTAGTAGAAGCCGACCTCGGGGAAGATCAGTTTGGATTCCGTAGAAATGTTGGAACTCGTGAGGCAATACTGACCCTACGACTTATCTTAGAAGCTAGATTAAGGAAGGGCAAACCTACGTTTCTAGCATTTGTAGACTTAGAGAAAGGTTTTGACAATGTTGACTGGAATACTCTCTTTCAAATTCTGAAGGTGGCAGGGGTAAAATACAGGGAGCGAAAGGCTATTTACAATTTGTACAGAAACCAGATGGCAGTTATAAGAGTTGAGGGACATGAAAGGGAAGCAGTGGTTGGGAAGGGAGTGAGACAGGGTTGAAGTCTCTCCCCGATGTTATTCAATGTGTATATTGAGCAAGCAGTGAAGGAAACAAAAGAAAAATTCAGAGTAGGTATTAAAATCCATGGAGAAGAAATAAAAACTTTGAGGTTTGCCGATGACATCGAAATCCTGTCAGGACTTGGAAGAGCAGTTGAACGGAAAGGACAGTGTCTTGAAAGGAGGATATAAAATGAACATCAACAAAAGCGAAGCGAGGATAATGGAATGTAGTCGAATTAAGTCGAGTGATGCTGAGTGAATTAGATTAGGAAATGAGACACTTAAAGTAGTAAAGGAGTTTTGCTATTTGGGGAGCAAAATAACTGATGATGGTCGAAGTAGAGAGGATATAAAATGTAGACTGGCAATGGCAAGGAAAGCGTTTCTGAAGAAGAGAAATTTGTTAACATCGAGCATAGATTTAAGTGTCAGCAAGTCGTTTTTGAAAGTATTTGTATGGAGTATAGCCATGTATGGAAGTGAAACATGGACGATAAATAGTTTGGACAAGAAGAGAATAGAAGCTTTCGAAATGTGGTGCTACAGAAGAATGCTGAAGATTAGATGGGTGGATCACATAACTAATGAGGAAGTATTGAATAGGATTGGGGAGAAGTTTGTTTCACAACTTGACCAGAAGAAGGGATCGGTTGGTAGGACATGTTCTGAGGCATCAAGGGATCTCCAATTTAGTATTGGAGGGCAGCGTGGAGGGTAAAAATCGTAGAGGGAGACCAAGAGATGACTACACTAAGCAGATTCAGAAGGATGTGGGCTGCAGTAGGTACTGGGAGATGAAGAAGCTTGCACAGGATAGAGTAGCATGGAGAGCTGCACCAAACCAGTCTCAGGACTGAAGACCACAACAACAACAGCCGCTATTCCAGACGTAATGTTGAGTGTATCGATTAGAGCCAGGCGGCGCGGCGGATTATCATGTTGCCCGGTTGCGTTCTGCCCCTGCAACTGCCCGTTCGGGTCCTGCCGCCTGTCGGCAGCTCATTCTGCTTTTGCTGACCATAACCTCTCTGGCCCTTAAATCCTGACCGACTGAAATCTGTCCGTTGTTATTTTTATATCGTCGCTTGAATTTTGCTCCTTTTCCGTTACCGTATTGGTTGAAGTTGTTGCTGTTGCGAGGGTATATGCCTGCCAACCGCGATAGTTGTTAGTGCCATTCCCGGTGTGTTGTTCGTTAGTACGTACAAGGTCTGCCTGCACACTATCACTTTGTATTTGTGCACGTATCTCTTCGAAATAAGATCTACGGAATCGAGAATTGGGAGAGAATTATCTTTAACGTGCTCGGGAGTGGTCATTAATTTCTCACATATGTTAGCCTGTAGTCGGCTTTTCTAATTTTTAGGTCATCTCCACGTGATATCTGGTTTTTAGAGTAACGGGTTTTCTTTACGAGGGTCACTCCAAAAGAAATGCACACTATTTTTGTAAAACAGTTTTCATTCTGCATGTGTGAAAGTTTTACAGTGTGAAGATGCATCCTTCCCGCTTATTTTCAAACTTAGTTCAACCTATTCCCGTGAGTGGCGCCGTCACAGCATGTCTTCGAGATGGCTGCTACACTCGACGTTCGTTAGAAACAACGTACTGTCATAGAATTCCTGTGCTGTGAAAACGAGACGGTGGGAAACATCCTCAAGAGGCTGAACAAGGTGTATGGAGATGCTGCTGTCGATTGCAGTACAGTTAGTCGGAGGGCTAGCAGGTTACGTGATGAAAGCCGGCACGGTAATATTGAGGATTGTCCCCGCAGTGGCAGGCCTCGTACTGCACACACTCCAGACAATGTGCAGAGAGTTAACGAATTGGTGATTGCTGACAGACGCATCACAGTGAACGAATTGTAGCGCTACATTTGGATGGGGGAAGGAAGTGTTTGCAGAATACAGAAAGTGTTGGCGTTAAAAAAGGTTAGTGCCAGGTGGGGTCCCAGGATGTTGACAGTGGCTCACAAAGAAACAAGAAAAACGGTATGCAGTCAACTTTTGGAACAGTACTAGAATGGCGGACATGAATTTCTTGGAAGAATTGTGATAGGTGATGAAACATGGCTCAATCATTTTTCACCAGAGACGAAGAGGCAATCAATGGAGTGGCATCATGTAAATTCATCCAAGAAAAAAAAATTCAAACCGACGCCTCCAACTGGAAAAGTTATGGCTACGGTGTTTTTCGATTCCGAAGGACTCCTGCTTGTTGGACATCATGACAAGTGGAACCACCATAAATTCTGATGCATATGTGACGTCACTGAAGCTCGACTCAGCCGTGTTCGGCCACATCGGCAAAACCAAGATGTTTTGCTGTTGCACGACAATGCATGGCGACATGTCAGTCGAAAAACCTTGGGAGCGATCACAAAACTCGGGTGGACAACACTGAAACACCCGCCTTACAGTCCTGACCTGGCTCCATGTGACTATCATCTCTTTGGAAAACTGAAAGACACTCTTCGTGGAACAAGGTTTGAAGATGATGACTCCCTTGTGCACACTGCCAAGCAGTGGCTCCAACAGGTTGGTCCAGAATTTAATAGTGTGCATTTCTTTTGGAGTGACCCGCGTAGATACTTCTCGAAGTATCTTCTGATCCCTCCGTCTTTACAGCTGAATGGTGCCAGGTTAAACATTTCGCGCCTCACTCTCTCTTGTTGCACGATGGACCAGAACTCGTTTAAGAATACCGTTTCGAACTGTTCGTACGTGTGATATTTTTGCCCCGTGTCAGTGGCCCACCTGTGTATAACCTATCATAAAGCGTATCTTCTGCTATTCGGTCCAATTCCTTGGGAAAACGTTCCGAAAGGCTCTTGTGAACACGACTGCGTTTGTTTGCTTACCTTAGGAAGAAAAACTCGGAAATTGCCTGTGTCGTAATAAGCCTTCAACCATGAGCAAAGTAGAAAGGCATGCAGCACTGCCCGTTGCGGGCGTGGCATTGTTTTAATGTATCGGATCGTATTCCGAATACCTCTGCGTGACAGAGACACAGGGACACTGCACTAAGTTGGCTGCATGTTACAGTTGTATTCTATTTCACCTCACATGTGCGGATGGACGTTGCGATTATCTATCTTGTATGCTGATACCTGATAACTGCTGCCTCTCCTTTTCAATGTTACTGACGATGTTAGTCCGCGATTTTTCCTCAACTGCTTGCAACTTCTGATCTATTTCAGTTCTGCCTTATGTACCTTCGTTGCTTCCTTGTGTTGCTAGACTACCTTCTGCGCCAGGGTACTGCCATGATCTAGGATACCAGCCTCAGCTCTATCCCTTATTTCCTCAATATGTTTATCTATCCGTTCTTGCTCCTTTCTCATGAAATGTGTGTTTAAACTGGTGCTATTTAGTAGCAACACAGGTTTCGTACCTGTTCAGGTAACATTGTAAGCCGTTTGCACTACATCAAGGGTACCTACGAGTGTATTTATATTCTGGCACAGTAGTGACTCCTCCTGCCGCGGTTTTGCCTTAACTTCAGATATCTCTTTCACCTTTCCCACAAACTGTGTCCGTGTCTTGCCCACTGGTGACATTTCTTGGCTTCAGTTATCTGTATCTTCTGACAAATCACTAAGCAATTGTGTTTTTAGGTCTTTCCCCCATACAAAAGTTTACCCAATAATCCATTTAAAAGATCAGCTAGCAAATCTTTTGCCAAGTCATTGAACTGTTGTGTTACGTCGGTTTTGAAAGCATCAAGAATTTGTTTATGCTGTTCAAATAATTCCTTTCGTGTATGCGTCTATTGTTTTGAAAACTCATTAAATTTTCATTTAGTTGTTTTGAAAAATCGTTGAATTTTTCATCAATACTTTGCTTTAGTGTTCGATTTTGCTCATTAATTTGTTTCATTTTGTTGTTTTGAAAAATCATTGAAGTTTTGTTTGAATAACAGTTATAACATTTGCACCGTGGTCAGGGATTTCGGCGTGAGCGGTGCACTCTGTCCAGTCACGTTTGCATTAGGCGTAAGTGTGGCAGGCAAAGAATGATTGAATAAGTCCGAGCTGTTGCGCCTTACATTTTCACCAGGGGAAAAAATACTCCCTGGACAAAATTAGGACCCTGTCTCATCTATTGTCATCATTGTATCATTTCGAATGATCGTAACATTATCATGTGTCCATTTTAATTGAAAAATGTAATTGGTCCTCACTGCGAACGCCATTTTCAGTTTTGATTTAACTTGTTGCCACGTCCATTTCGGCGACAATGTGCCCATTGTGTGTACTCATTTATTGATATTTATACGAAATGACAAAATAAATGAATATTTTTGAAAATGAAATATTCTGTTTGTAACAGTGAGAATACCGAAACCTATCAAAATACAATGTTGGCGTAACTCAATTGTACTCATACATTTATAGCGCTAAAATTAATTTTCTGTTCAAATGTGTACATATTTTACGAAAAAACAGAGAAAGACTACAGTTAGTATAATAGAAAATGTACAAATTTATATAATTATTTTACGTTTTTACAAACGTGCAAGCTCTACCTATGGCAACGTCGTACTGTGGGTCGCTAGATATATTGGTGAGGGGGAGAGATAATTTGGATTGTCCAGATGTGCATTAATTATGCTAATGAACGTCTAGCCGCACAAGGAATTGTTTGCCCAGAACGTACGCGGGTGCGTGCTAAAAACGTTGTGGTAATTCTGAAACATTACTTAAATGTTAGTTCCTTTAGGTTTTGGTGTACGGCTTTTCTCCCCAACGATGTACGAGTGCCTGCGGCGGCTTTTCTTTCTTTGAGTTGACAATGTCTCCGAAGAGCTGAATTTTAAAGTGCAACAACTCTATTACATACATGTTTGTCGCACCAGGTCAGAAGACCAACAGACACATAGATTGGTGAAAAAAGACAAATGATGTACATAGAAACTACTAAGTTTTACCCTTCAACTATCTTACCTAATCATAACTCCGTACAATATATGTGCCACATGAGGATAGCTCGAATATTTATACTATATGTGTAGGCCATTTAAAGAAACTACACAGCTGGTGCCTGGTTTGGCAAGCTTTTCGAATGGCTGTGAGCATTTGTGGGGCACAATGGGTGATGAGGTATGGTGTGTTGTGACTGTAGAAAATTTTAATTTTTATTCTTGCTTTTGTGACCATAATAAGAGTCCAGGCTCCATAGGCAAACAGCCAGCTGACATTAAGAAATAGTCCACCAGGGCGTACGGACAAGATAAGCGGCGGAGGCTGCCAAGTACGGCTTGTTGATCAAATAACTTGCGCAATGGAAGACACCTGGGCGATAATACAGCAAGAAAGAGTGTCAGTCACGTGCGGAAAAGACTCGTGTGGAGCCAAATTAAGTTGTGTGCAGCTAGAAACGAAAGTGTCGTGTGGAACCGAAGGCATTCTTGTGCAATCGGATCACTTAGAAACGAAAGGGTCATGTCAAACAAATTAACTCGTATGCACCCAAGTACATGAGAAACGAAATAAGAGGCCAGGCAGCGGAATAGCTAGAATCAGAGATTCAGATGCAGATTCAGAGCCAGTGCCGGCAGTTTGGAGACTGCAGCGAGACACCAGCGGGGCTGAGCAGGCCCCTAGCAGCCGATACAGCTGATAAAGACTTCAACTACGAGAAGACGGTGATAGACTCTGGTGGACACTCAGGAACTGCAGGTCAAGTAGGACTTTTAGAGTTTCATTGGAATAGTGTTGAACAGAGGCTGTCAGTCTTTGTCTCAATTACGTAGAGAGATTTCAGTGCTAACCAAGAACAAGTGATTGCTTTTTACTTGTTTCTTATATGTACCGGCAATTAGCTCTGAAGTAGCAAGTCCGAATAAATAGACGAAATCTTACTAAGGGGTTTATGGTCCAACACCTCACATAAGTATATGTGAGAATGAACTTGATAGAAACTAATCAGTTTTTTCTGCCTATTGCAATTATGTAACCTATTTTCAGGAAACTCATTTGCTTCAAACCAAGGAGATTTTCCCCCTCCCATATAAAGGCTGACAGCAATTTATAACCAACCCATTGTCGTTAACGTCCCGATTGCGCTGCGCAGTTCGCACTTAAGGCCTGGCCGGACGGAATGCGGCCCGGCCGTCCGGCCTGTGGCCTTGAACCGCAGCCGGCAGGCCGCACTGTTGAATCGCTCGTTACTGTACGGCGGCGGTCACACAGAGTGCGGCTCTGACGCACCGGCATACGGCCTGCCGGACCGGCCGCCGCCGGGTTGTCACACATTACAGATTCGCCGCAAGCCGGAGCGGCTGCTTGCCGCTGTTGGCGCACGCAACTGCTCTGTGGTCACACTGGAAGCAGCGGCGAGAGGCGGGTTTTGTCTTGCAGCTCGTAGTGCATGAATCATGGACACAGAAAGACTTATATAGGAGGTGAGACAATACAACTTTTTTGTAAGATACCGGCGATCATGATTCGGAGGTAGAATACTTAAGCCCCCGATATAATCTTGAAAGAAATCTGATTTCTCAGAAATAGTGTTGTCACTGTGACGTCCTTAATTCCCAATATCAACTACTGTAACCTCGTAGTATGGATCAACGATCGCCAGGAGATCCAGGGAAAAGAATTGTTTGTAACAGAAGAACTGGTATCCAGTATCCTTCGGGCCTTTTAACCTGATATGCTTTACGTCTAAGCTTCCAAGGCAGTTCAGAAACCCCCAAAGTTCTAGAAATCCTTCTTCAGATTTCTTACACATCACTGTTGTAAGAGTAAGTAAATTCTTGGGTTGTAGAACAGTCCATATTGCGTGGCACACTTGTTTCACAATTTCTGAGACTGTTGAACGTCCTAACCGAAAAGAAAAAGCTATCGTCTGGTAACTGTCGACTGTAGTCAAGTATCTGGAAAAGATTAAAATAAGTTATGCCAATCGAACGAATAGATAAGTTAACGACCAAATATATGCTCGTTTAAATTTAATGACAATGTTATGAATACAATGAAACAAAACAATCTATTAAGTAGAAAGTTCTCTCTAGCAGGACATACGGAATTAGACGCTACTATCATTTGCTTTATTCGTAAATAAATTTACCACTCCACTCGTAACTACGTTGTGGGATAGCACTTTCTTCCTCCGAACCTTTCATATGATACAGCAAAACTGAAATGGAATAATTTATATGACTTCTATTTGAAGCACAAAGAGCCCACAAACGTTAAAACTTACCTCAAACAAATGGCTTGTCTGTGCCTTGTATCAATTGGCTTTGTTGTGCACTTCTCGGTGCTTACCTTTTTGTCAGGCGATGCAGTTCCTCGAAACATTCTCGCGACATACGAAAATATTTGAAGAACCTATCTTCGTCAGACTCTAGATCAATACACAGACGATGGTATTCTCCTAAGCTTTCTCTCTTGCTATTAATGTCGTGCACCCAACATCTCATCTTGGTGCCATTTCGTATCCCTAGTGCGAGCTACTCACTTCTTCCTTTCTCTTTTTTTTTTTTTTAAAAAAAAAGAAAAACTCGGACACAGATAACGTGTCCCGCTTTCAAATCGTCTAACGCCAAGACAATCGCGCTACGCATGCAAGCTTAATAATGGGATCCGGCCCCTTCCACAGTGTAACAGCTGACGCATCAAGAGTCGCTGCCTGTGTGGCGTCCCTGGCCCTGACTGGCCCGGCCTCCTGCTGCGCCGTCCGTCTCAGCGCAGGCCGGGTTCTGCCTTTACTTCATTCTGGTATAGTGAGGCTGTGCCTGGACGCAACAGATGTGACACACTGTTCTTTTCTTAAGACTTCCGGCTCTTCAGAAAGATGGTCGGCCTCTTTATTATTGGTCGTTCAGACACAGCACAGTGGAAGTGTGTGCCCACACGTCTCTGCTGTGTCATATGGTGGTGTGCATTGTTGCCATACACTTCCACCAACTCAGCATAGATTATTGTGTCATTCAGACGCAGAAAATGAATTACGACACAATACTCCACTTCATAAAAAGGCTGCACAGTTTTGTTTAGGCTCTTATAGTGGCATGCAGTGGTACTGTGGCTTGAGGATTTCACTGTGAACCAGGGCTGCTAATGTGGTTCAAATGGCTCTGAGCACTATGGGACTTAACATCTGAGGTCATCAGTTCCCTAGACTTAGAGCTACTTAAACCTAACTAACCTAAGGAGAGTACACACATCCATGCCCGAGGCAGGATTGGAACCTGCGACCGTAGCAGCAGCGCAGTTCCGGACTGAAGCGCCTAGAACCGTTCGGACACAGCAGCCGGCGCTACAAATTTGCCTAAAAAAGAAGTGTAAATTTGTTTTGCCAAGGTGACAATTCTAATTTTGGCTACTATTCGTACAACGGTAGAAAAATTAATAATCTAGTATCAGTCTTAAGGTCCGTGTTGTATAAGTGAACGTGTGTATTTTTTAATAATAAAAGAGCAAGAGCTCAGAAGCAAGTCTAAGTAGTGTTTCCTGTTACGTATTTCTATGCTCCACACATCAGTCTGCGATAGGTGACTAATTTACCTCTGTTTACATACAGGAATTTCCGTTATTCTAATTCGTAGGTCTGATAGTAAGTGGCCTTCCACACCTGCATATTCATAACATCTTCAAGCATGTGTTGCAGTACAATTAATCATTGTTATTATATTGATTCAAAATAAAGGAGACAATGTAGCTTTTGCAAAACATAGATTTACATTATTTGATACTTTTCACCTTTGTAGACATGACTGCATGCTACTGTATGAAATGAGTTCCGTATGTGAAAGAATATTGACGTAGCTGTGCAGAAGTAGTAATGTCTTCGTAAAAGTGATTGGTTATTACCTTCCTTGCAAGCCATTAAAGTGTAAAGTACGTACGAGCCTTGTCTTAACAACTATGAAAAGTGGGTTAGCGGGCACAAAACACAGCAAAAAAATGTTAAAAGTGTGTGTGTTCTAAAATGTTGTCTTAATAGTAAGTTTTAGAATCAATGGAAATGAGATGAAATGCCTATATACTAAAAGTATCAAATATTCTCACTCAACCTAGGAACATGTCTGTAAGAAATCTGGCCCTCACCTAACGCTGAATGGATCGATTTTAAAGAAACAACCTGCAGGTTTAGGTGGGAAAACAATTGCAAGTCCGTACACCATAACACACAACTACTTGGTAATACAGTTTTGTTTCTCCACTATTGATGTAAACACTTCTTAAAACAAACTAGTATTGAAGGTGCAAGTACTGACATTTTGTGACCTCTTCGAATACACACTGGACTCTTATTTGGGAGGACGCTAATGAGTCCCGTCCAGCAGTCCTTACAGAGGTTTTCCGTAATGTCCCGAAGTCGATTTACGCGTATGCCAGAATGGTTCCTTCGAAACGGCACTGCCAGTTCCACCACCACCCTTCCTCAATCTGAGCTTGTGTTCTGTCCTCATGACACTGTTGTCGACGAAACATGTTCTAGGCAACGAGTAGAAAAATGGATGTGGCACCTTATAAAGAAGAAAAGATTTTATCCTGTAGTGATACCGATATTTCATTGCATCAAAGTACATCAGAGTGTAGTAATTTGATAAGTGTTGCACGAATGAATAACAAACATAGATTATTGGAACAATTTTCCACATTCGGCAGAATGTTTGAAAACTACCGCAATGTACCTAACTGCTCATTGGTTATTTTTAAAAAAATACTGGTTCAATGATTGTTACACCAACTGGAGTTGTACTCTTTTGTACAACGTATTCTTTGTTGACCGTGTGAGACAAGTTAAGGCCGTGTGTTGGATGTGAAATCAGAATTCTGTACCAGTAGCTGTCTGCCCCTGGCAGTGCACCACCAACAACGTAACCTCTGAAGTCCTTAAGTTGATTTAGAAGGTGTAGCTGCCGGCACGCTGGCCTTGGAAAATGGGAGGTACTCTGGTTGCTGGCATTGTCTAGTTTACAAACTTTTCACATACAATTAATCACATCAGATGTTTGTAATTAAGTTTTGCACTCAAAATGGTGTCTCCTTTAGGCTGACCAGACATCCTAGTATTGCTGGGACAGTCACGTTTTTCACATAAATGTCCCAGTGTATCGAGAAAATCATTCGGAACTTATAACTGCCGTAGTTTTGAATCGAGAAACGAAATGGGTGCAATAATTTTTCTCATTTAATGAAATATTTGTCTAAACAAATTTCCTAGGAGAAGAATATTATACAAATATATATTTCCACAACATATACTGCATTTGGTTTAACCCATCTTATGCCTACAGGACGCAGCTGTTACCTATCTCCCACCTTCCACCTAATGTCCCTCAGATAAGCAAAACCAGAACCAGAGGAGGTGTAAAGGAGCATTACTTAAAGCATTGCTCCTAATGGGAACTGCAGCCGCATGAAAAGTTAATTTTGTGAAGAATGTGGGGAGACAGCGTGTGTTAGCAGTACTTATTGAATAAATTGTTTGGCGTGTATGCATCCTAACAACCTGCAATCAAAAGAAAGGGAGGCGCATTGTTGGTAAAACTTCACTCACTCAAGGACAGTATTCCAACTCTACTGTTTCTTGTAACAACTGACAACGGTTCTGGCTTAAAAGTGAAAGGCGGCACATGATCAACTGTGTGAACAAAGTTAGTACATTCTATTGTTAAAGTTAGTACGGTCTACAGGGTGTACATAAAGTGTGGGAACACTTTCAGTTATTTATTTCACAAGAACCAAACATTCTACAGATGTCATACATGTGTCTTTTTTTTCATGTATGCCGCGACAGTGTAGGTTCGTAATTTGCCGATAGTCAGCGCTAGCCGCAAACATGGCGAGTTCAGGTGCGGATTGAGCTTTCTGTGTGTTGAGTTCGACAAAAACTAGTGCGCTACAGCTGTTCAACGGATGCTTAGAACCAAGTACGGTAAGAAGCCACCAACAAGGAAGGCCATTTACCAGTGGCACAACAAATTCGTTACGACGGGTTGTTTGTGCCCGTCAAAGAGGAGTGGACGTCCCAGTGTGAGTGAATGTGGAGCGCGTACAAGAGACATTCATGACTCCAAAGCAATCGATGCGTCGTGCATCCTGTGAACTCGAAACGGTTCCAATGGCAGTGTGGAAAATGACGACAACAAAGGCAAGCGTGTTGAGTTTTGTTTGCAGTGGCAACAACTGAATGACGATGGCATCGTTGATCGCTTACTTTTTAGCGACGAAGCCATTTTTCACACTAATGGGAAAGTGAACTGGCATAATTGTCAAATCTGAGGTACAAAGCATCCACACGAATGCACTGAATTAGAGCGTGGTTCCCCAAAGGTCCCTTGTTACGTCGAAAACTGTACTGGAAATTCCTACTTAGACATGTTGCAGCAATGTCTGAGGCCTCAAATGTAATCGTCCTCTTCACCTTTAAGCGGGATGGGTCTCCATCCCATTTTCATCGTGAAGTTCGTGGTTACCTGAACACGGAGCCGCCGCATCAGTGGATCGGCCGTGCCACAGAAGGGGACAGCTGTTCCGCCACAGAAGGGGACAGCTGTTCCATGAAATGGCCTCCCCAATCACCAGATCTCACTCCATGTGACTTTTTTTCTGTGGGAAGACATGAAAGATCTGGTGTATGTACCGCCTCTACCACGCGATGTAGCAGAGCTCCGGGAGAGAATACGGGAAGCGACTGCCACAGTCGACGATGCCATGCTGGACGGGTATGGCAAGAATTCGATTGACGTTTGCTGGGTCACTCATGGTCTGCATATCGAATCGGAGTTTCTCTTCAAAATGCAATATGTATGACATCTGTACCATGTTTAGTTCTTGTGAAAAAGATAATTGAAAGTGTCTCAGGACTTCATGTACACGCTGTATTGGTTATGCTCTTCACGGGTACGCTGCTGGATATTATCGTCTTTACTACACGATATTTCGGCGGTCTATCTGGCCGCTATTTCAGGTGCGATCGCTGAGTACACAGTCACGCCGGAACTGAATGAACATTTTTTTTTTCTTTATTGATTTTCGATTCCTCCCAGAGGAGGAGGAGGAGGGGGGAGGGGGGTAGCAGCAGCGTAGTATGTGTTCTGCAGCTTACAGAAGAGTTGAAAACATAACGAAGAGACAACAAAACAATAAAAACAGGCGATAAAACGGCGACTGATAAAACTGTAACATGGCGAAAAGTATGCTGATTAAAACACACAGAAATTAGATAGGCACAATTAAAAACCACAGACAGTATGGTTTCTGTCCGCAAGACATAAAAAAAACACCCACCGAGCGACAGTATGGTGTCCGTTCGCAACACTTGTAAGCGGGACGCACCACACTGAACACTCACATAAACACTGCAGGACACGAATGCTGATGGGGGGTGGGAGGAGGGGGAAGGAAATTAGCATCAGAGACGGCGGCTCCTTTATACCCCGGATCCAGGCCACTGCTCCTGCGCGAGAAGCGAGAAGCGAAGAACTGCTAATAAGATGTAGCGGGTGGAAAACCACACCGTTGCTGTTGTATATCAGATAAAATAGGATTCCATATCTTGCTTAAAGGAAAACCTTTGTCTCTATTAATGTCATCAGATATATTTCGATGGATTCCTTGAGCACACAATCCCAGTAACGAGAAGCCGGAGCAATAATCTGCGTCTCATTAAACGACATGTTATGCTCTTCATTGAGACAGTGTTCGGCGACGGCTATTAGACGCCGGGAAAATCTACGGAATCACATATTACGTTCCAGTGGCGACCACTGAGGCATTCCATTGGCGGTGTCACAAAAACTTGGTTTAGTAGAATCGAGCGTATTACGGAATTTTATCAATAATTCATGTATTTCATAAGATGTTATATCAACAAAACGTATAGGGAAACAGAAAAAAGCACATATTACAACAGCGCCCTTCTTATGTACAGTAAGATTTTGATATATTCCTGGAGAATATGATATCAAGCGTTTGTATAAGAAAGAGAGAAAGTGGTCGCTTGAACTATCTTTTTCGCCTGTCTGCGCGAGATATAAAACGCAATACTAACTCCGAAGCTCTTTGCCGCACACACAAATGCACGCGCGCTCACACCTATCAGCAGAACAATTCTTCAGTGCTCGCAGGGTACGTGCGATCAGTTTTACGTAGCAGTAGGTTTGCAAGAGATACCGAAGGAGATCGAGCCTGTACTAACACGATAACGACATTGCCAATCTCAGCTGACAATCGCGCTCTAGCCGTTAGGCTAGGCGCAAATTGAGAAGCGTGCAGCACGTGTGACGTGACACGACACTAGAGTGCGACACGCACGGGTCGCGCGGGTCCAGCGCATATTGTGAGCCGTACACCATACTTCGCACGCGCTGACTGGCGACCCTCTGCGCTGACTGAACCGAAGCGCACGCAAACTCTTATCTTTCTCAAACGATTTTACAGAAACTATTCTCTGAAAATATATGATTTTTCCCTTACTTGTAGCGTTATATGTCAGCTTCTTGCCCATCACCTCGCTAATGACCATTCTTATTGTGATGTACACATTTTAGTAAGACACTACGCAAAACTCAAAAAGTTTGCAACGAAAATTAGGGGTCGCTATGATTTTGCGTTTGGTGCGTATTACTCCATATGCTGCTGCGTATGAAATTTAGCTAACATGCTGAATTTTTGTTTAGACTTGGGAGGAGATCTCTACCTGCCTCCGATCTCGAGAAAATGGATCCCATGTAGCGTGCTCACTTCCGATCTCACGCCCGCGAATGAAATACTCGCAACATCTCTCGTATCTCCTAAAACGCTCGAGACATCGAAACGAATGTTTGGCGAATGATAGCACACAAGGAGGAGAGTGTTTTGCCAATTATTAAACACACGGAACTTTCTTATCTATGGTAACATATCACTACTTATACTTCTCTTTTTATTTATTTTACTCCAGTGACTGTAATTTTTTGAGAGATATCGACAGCTAGCGAAACAAGAGCTTCCTAGTATGAAAATAAACATGAAATTTCTTCTTTTATGTTACTGCAAACCGATACTATGAGGTTTTTCGTAAGCTATTGAGCTCTGTAATTGCCAATTACGTGTTTAATGAGGCCCTACGTTTCGAAATTCTGTCTCATTATCTGCTGTGAGATGAGTTTGGCAAATTACATTGTGACAAAGGAAGTAGAATTAAACCAGTCACCAAGAAAAATGTGGCCTTTACTCATAAATGGTGATGCTTCTTCGAATGAGAAAAGGTTAACAACTCACACAAAAACAGATTGACAATTCTGTTGGAATTTTGGTGGAATCCCGGTAACCCATCGTATTTTTAACACTGAGCGACTGGAATGGAAACTTACCAAAGGATTTTATTCCTTCTGTTGATCTGAGCAGTATTAAAATAATGACGAGCGTTCCTTCAGGCGGAATGATAGGCACATGCCAGATACTGTTTACTCACCTAGGGCTTGCCAAACTGACAATGGGTGATCGCGAATAAAATAGTTGTTATTGAGCCTGCATCTCGTGGTCGTGTGGTAACGTTCTAGATTCCCACGCCCGGGTTCCCGGGTTCGATTCCCGGCGGGGTTGGGGATTTTCTCTGTCTCGTGATGGCTGGGTGTTGTGTGATGTCCTTAGGTTAGTTAGGTTTAAGTAGCTCTAAGTTCTAGGGGACTGATGACCATAGATGTTAAGTCCCATCGTGCTCAGAGCCAGCCAGTTGTTATTGAGAAAAATAAACAATTGATCAGTCGCATAACACAATGGTCAGTGTATTGTCAGCAGCGAAGGATAATGCGCGTGACAGGAATGCACAAGTTAGCCATGTGTGCCTTATGAGATGGAGTTCGAAAAACAATGTCATGAAAGTAGATCTGCCTTTGTCAGCAACCATTTCAACAAATTAAATGTATCTAATCATAACACTCTTTTAGGATATTCCTACTTACGTAATAATACCGACCATTTTCTTCATTTGTGTAGCCTGTTCTTGTATAATTAGTTTATTAATGTTGATAATTCCCCTGCAACAACTGATATGATCTTTCTCATCACAGCGAACCAATTAAAATATTGTTATTTGTGACTGCTTTTCGACTGTTTCTAGCTTGCAGTGGAAATGTGATGTTCACATGCATGTAGTACAGTGTGTCGTATTACATTATTACATTTATATCAGAGTAATCACAGTGAAACTTCTATACTTCAGATCTTGGACGCTTTTTACCAGAAGCACAAAGGGATCACACCTGTGGAGATTATCCCTCTCTAAATTTTTGTAACAGATCGTACAGATACACTACCTTACTAGGCAGCGAGAATATAAACTTGCTTTACTTTCGTTCCTTGATTCTTAATCACATAATTTTATAATATTCCTTGCTTCCTTATTCACTACCCTCTGTCCCTTCTTGCGATCTGAAAACATCACGGAGGCATATGGTGAAATTCCAGCGCCAATGGCTCATCAGTTACTGAAGTATACATTTTTCTTGAAAACAAAACAAAACTATGCAGATATAAACAACAGAAAAGTATCACGTGCTAACGAAGAAAGCTGGAGCGTTTAAATGGCGAAAAAACGAAACACTATCCATGTTGTTGTTGTGGTCTTCAGTCTTGAGACTGGTTTGATGTAGCTCTCCATGCTACTCTATCCTGTGCAAGCTTCTTCATCTCCCAGTACCCACTGCAACCCACATCCTTCTGAATCTGCTTAGTGTAGTCAGCTCTTGGTCTCCCTATGCGATTTTTACCCTCCACGGTGCCTTTCAATACTAAATTGGTGATCCCTTGATGCCTCAGAACATGTCCTACCAACCGATCCCTTCTTCTGATCAAGTAGTGCCACAAACTTCTCTTCTCCCCAATCCTATTCAATACTTCCTCATTAGTTATGTGATCTACCCATCTAATCATCACTATTCTTCCGTAGCACCACATTTCGAAAGCTTCTATTCTCTTCTTGTCCAAACTATTTATCGTCCATGTTTCACTTCCATATATGGCTACACTCCATACAAATACTTTCAGAAATGACTTCCTGACACTTAAATCTATACACGATGTTAACAAATTTCTCTTCTTCAGAAACGCTTTCCTTGCCATTGCCAGCCTACATATTATATCCTCTCTACTTCAACCATCATCAGTTATTTTGCTCCCCAAATAGCAAAACTCCTTTACTACTTTAAGTGTCTCATTTCCTAATCTAATTCACTCAGCATCACCCGACTTAATTCGACTACATTCCATTATCCTCGTTTTGCTTTTGTTGATGTTCATCTTACATCCTCCTTTCAAAACACTATCCATTCCGTTCAACTGCTCTTCCAAGTCCTTTGCTGTCTCTGACAGAATTACAATGTCATCGGTGACCCTCAAAGTTTTTATTTCCTCTCCATGGATTTTAATACCTACTCCAAATTTTTCTTTTGTTTCCTTTACTGCTTGCTCAATATACAGATTGAATAACATCGGGGAGAGACTGCAACCCTGTCTCACTCCCTTCCCAACCACTGTTTCCTTTTCATGCTCCTCAACTATTATAACTGCCATCTGGTTTCTGTACAAATTGTAAATAGCCTTTCGCTCCCTGTATTTTACCCCTGCCACCTTTAGAATTTGAAACAGAGTATTCCAGTCAACATTGTCAAAAGCTTTCTCTAAGTCTACAAATGCTAGAAACATAGGTTTGCCCTTAATCATGCTTCTAAGATAAGTCGTAGGGTCAGTATTGCCTCACGTGTTCCAACGTTTCTACGGAATCCAAACTGATCTTCCCCGAGGTCGGCTTCTACTAGTTTTCCTTTGGTCTGTAAAGAATTCGCGGTAGTATTTTGCACCTGTGACTTATTAAACTGATTGTTCGGTAATTTTCACATCTGTCAACACCTTCATTCTTTGGGAATGGAATTATTATATTCTTCTTGAAGTCTGAGGGTATTTCGCCTGTCTCATACTTCTTGCTCACCAGATGGTAGTGTCTTGTCAGGACTAGCTCTCCCAAGGCCGTCAGTAGTTCCAATGGAATGTTATCTACTCTGGGGCCCTTGTTTCGACTCAGGTCTTTCAGTGCTCTGTCAAACTCTTCACGCAGTATCGTATCTCCCATTTCATCTTCATCTACATCCTCTTCCATTCCCGTAATATCGTCCCCAAGTACGTCGCCCTTGTGTAGACCCTCTATATACTCCTTCCACCTTTCTGCTTTCCCTTCTTTGGTTAGAACTGGGTTTCCATCTGAGCTTTTGATGTTCATACAAGTGGTTCCCTTATCTCCTAAGGTCTCTTTAATTTTCCTGTAGGCAGTATCTATCTTACCCCTAGTGAGATAAGCCTCTACATCCTTACATTTGTCCTCTAGCCATCCCTGCTTAGCCATATTGCACTTCCTGTCGATCTCATTTTTGAGACGTCTGTATTCCTTTTTGCCTGCTTCATTTACTGCATTTTTATATTTTTATCTTTCATCAGTTAAACTCAACATTTCTTCTGTTACCCAAGGATTTCTACTAGCCCTCCTCTTTTTACCTACTTGATCCTCTGCTACCTTCACTACTTCATCCCTCAGACCTACCCATTCTTCTTCTACTGTATTTCTTTCCCCCGTTTGTGACAATTGTTGCCTTATGCTCTCCCTGAATCTCTGTACAACCTCGGGTTCTTTTAGGTTATCCGTGTCCCATCTCCTTAAATTCCCACCTTTTTGCAGTTTCTTCAGTTCTAATCTGCAGGTCATAACCAATAGATTGTGATCAGAGTCCACATCTGCCCCTGTAAATGTCTTACAATTTAAAACCTGGTTCCTAAATCTCTGTCTTACCATTATATAATCTATATGATACCTTTTAGTATCTCCAGGCTTCTTCCATGTATACAGCCTTCTTTTATGATTCTTGAACCAAGTGTTACCTGTGATTAAGTTGTGCTCTGTGCAAAATTCTACCACGCGACTTCCTCTTTCATTTCTTTGGCCCAGTCCATATTCACCTACTACGTTTCCTTCTCTCCCTTTTCCAACTACCGAATTCCAGTGACCCATGACTATTAAATTTTCATCTCCCTTCCCTATCTGAATAATTTCTTTTATTTCATCATACATTTCTTCAATTTCTTCGTCATCTGCAGAGCTAGTTGGCATATAAACTTGTACTACTGTAGTAGGTATGGGCTTCGTATCTATCTTGGGCACAATTATGCGTTCACTATGCTGTTTGTAGTAGCTTACCCGCACTCCTATTTTCCTATTCATTATTAAACCTACTCCTGCCTTACCCCTATTTGATTTTGTGTTTATAACCCTGTAGTCATCTGACCAGAAGTCTTGTTCCTCCTGCCACCGAACTCCACTAATTCCCACTATATCTAACTTTAACCTATCCATTTCCCTTTTTAAATTTTCTAACCTACCTGCCCGATTAAGGGACCTGACATTCCACGCTCCGATCCGTAGAACGCCTGTTTTCTTTATTCTGATAACGACATCCTCTTGAGTAGTCGCCGCCCGGAGATCCGAATGGGGGACTATTTTACCTCCGGAACATGTTACCCAAGAGAACGCCATCATCATTTAATCATACAGTAAAGCTGCATGCCCACGGGAAAAATTACGGCCGTAGTTTCCCCTTGCTTATAGCCGTTCGCAGTACCAGCACAGCAAGGCCGTTTTGGTTATTGTTACAAGGCCAGATCAGTCAATCATCCAGACTGTTGCCCCTGCAACTACTGAAAAGGCTGCTGCCCCTCTTCAGGAACCACACGTTTGTCTGGCCTCTCAACAGATACCCTACCGTTGTGGTTGCACCTACGGTACGGCTATCTGTATCGCTGAGGCACGCAAGCCCTCCCCAGTCTCCCCCCCCCCCCCCCCCCCCCCCCACCAACGGCAAGGTCCATGGTTCATGGGGCAATAGAATTCAGTACACAGTAAGGAGTTTTTCGCCATTTAAACGCTCCAACTTTCTTCGTTAGTACGTTATACTTTTCTGTTATTTATATCTGTATAGTTGTTTTTCTTCTGTCAAGAAAAAGGCATATTTCAGTAACTGATGAGCCATTCGCCACTAGAATTGCATCATATGACTCCGCGATGTTTTCACATCGGAAGAAGGGAGAGAGGATAGTGAATAAAGAAGCAAGGAATATTATAAAATCATGTGATTAATAATCAAGGCAGGAAAGTAAAACAAGGTTATCTTCTCGATGCCTAGTAAGCTAGCGTATCTGTACGACGTGTTACAAAAATTCAGAAAGGGAAAATCTCCACAGGTGTGATCCCTTTGTGCTTCTGGTAAAAAACGTCCAAGATCTGAAGTATAGAAGTTTCACTGTGATTACTCTGATATGGATGTAATGATGTAATACGACTCACCGTACTACATGCATGTGAACAACATATTTCCACTGCAAGCTAGAAACAGTCGAAAAGCAGTCACAAATAACAATGTTTTAATTGGTTCGCCGTGATGAGAAACAGCATATCAATTGTTGCATGGACATTATCAACATTAATAAACTAATTATACAAGAACAGGCTACACAAATGAAGGAAATGGTCGGTATTATTACGTAAGTAGGAATATCCTAAAAGAGTGTTATGATTAGATACATTTAATTTGTTGAAATGTCCTGCTGACAAAGGCAGATCTACTTTCATGACAATGTTTTTCGAACTCCATCTCATAAGGCACACATGGCTAACTTGTGCAATCCTGTCACGCGCATTATCCTTCGCTGCTGACAATACACTGACCATTGTGTTGTGCGACAGACCAATTGTTTATTTTTCTCAATAACAACTATTTTATTTGCGATAACGCATTGTCAGTTTGGCAAGACCTAGGTGAGTAACCAGTATCTGGCATTTGCCTGTCATTCCGCCTGAAGAAACGCTCGTCATTATTTTAATACTGCTCCGATCAAGAGAAGAAATAAAATCGTTTGGTTAGTTTACATTCTAGTCGTTCAGTGTTAAAAAAAACCATGTGTTACGGGGATTCCACCAACATTGCAACAGAATTGCCATATGTTTTTGTGTGAGTTGTTAACTTTTCTCATTCGAAGAAGCATCACCATTTATGAGTATAGGCCACATTTCTCTTGGTGACTGGTTTAATTGTATTTCCTTTGTCACAATGTAATTGCCAAACTCATCACGCAGCAGCTATTGAGACGGAATTCCGAAACGGAGGGCCTCATTAAACAAGAAACTGGCAACCACAGAGCTCAATAGCTTAGGGAAAACCTTATAGTGTCGGTTTGCAGTAACATAAAAGAAGAAATTTCATGTTTATTTTCATACTAGGAAGCTCTTTTTTCGCTAACTCTCGATAACTCTTAAAAATTACAGTCTCTAGAGTGAAATAAATAAAAAATGAAGTATAAGTAGTGATATGTTGTAATAGATAAGAAAGTTCCTTGTATTTAATAATTGGCAAAACACTCTCCTCCTTGTGTGCGTGCTATCATTCGCCAAACTTTCGTTTCGATGGTTCAAATGGCTCTGAGCACTATGGGACTTAACATCTGAGGTCATCAGTCCCCTAGAATTTAGAACTACTTAAACCTAACTAACCTAAGGACATCACACACATCCATGCCCGAGACAGGATTCGAACCTGCGACCGTAGCGGTCGCGCTATTCCAGACTATAGCGCATAGAACCTTTTGGCCACCCTGGCCGGCTCGTATCGATGTCTCGAACGGTTTAGGAGATATGAGAGATGTTGCGAGTATTTCATTCGCGGGCGTGAGATCGGAAGTTAGCGCTCTACATGGGATCCATTTTCTCGAGATCGGAGGCAGATAGAGATCTCATCCCAAGTCTAAACAAAAATTCAGCATGTTAGCTAAATTTCATACGCAGCAACATATGGTGTAATACGCATCAAACCCAAAATCATAGCGACCCCTAATTTTCGTTGCAAACTTTTTGAGTTTTGAGTAATGTCTTATTAAAATGTGTACATCGCAATAAGAATGGTCATTAGCGATGTGATGGTCACTTGCCACGAAGTTGACATATAACGCTACAAGTAAGGCAAAAATCATATATTTTCAGAGAATAGTTTCTGTAAAATCGTTTGAGAAAGATAAGAGTTTGCGTGCGCTTCGGTTCAGTCAGCGCAGAGGGTCGCCAGTCAGCGCGTGCGAAGTATGGTGTACGGCTCACAATATGCGCTGGACCCGCGCGACCCGTGTGTGTCGCGCTCTAGTGTCGTGTCACGTCACACGTGCTGTACGCGTCTCAATTTGCGCCTAGCCTTACGGAATGATTTATGTGGCCCGCTTTGCTTTGAGTTGTGCTTGCTGATTGTTTCCTTTTCTTATTTTGTAAAGAGTGCAGAGAGCAATCTAGCTGTGTCACGGGGTTCGAATGCGACTCTCACAACACCAGATGGAATGAGCCATCCATATGTTCTATGTTACCAGGACATAGGCTGCCATCCCTGTGAAAGGGACGGCTGACTTGTCCCCCCATTCCCCTCCACTCTCCTCGACAGTCAGAACTCCTCGTTTGTTTTACTTCGCGGCCGACTGCCAGAGAAGTGTTTGCTACAAAATGAGTGCCACTACGAGAAATAATAGAGCGTGTATAAATTATTCCAACTTGTAACCTGGATTTTGCGAAGAAAATTTAATTAAACTATCAATATTTAAAACTAAAAAGTCACCAAAAGCAGGAACTACATGACTTTGGGAAGACAGCTTCAAAATAATTAATAGGAACGGTACTGGAAATCCATTCGTCGCTTCTTCTTGTTGACAAATACATCTGTCACTCTCAAATTGAAATCTTCAATGTTACACACTAATGACTTTTCACAGGATAGCTTGCCTAAGGCGCTCAGTCGATCCTCTTTCACGGTGTTTCGTAGGAACATTTTAATTCTCTTGAGTACTGAAGAGCACTTCTCAGCCTCTGATGTCGAGATAGGAGTCGTGATTAGCAGATTCAAAACGTAACAGTCTCGTCGAATGTGTCATGAAGTTCATCCTCTAGAATCAGCAAAAGAAACGGAACTGTGCCAGAAACTGCTCTCAACACAGACTTAGCATAGAAGACTTGCAGCCCACTCTTCAACTACCTTTTTTCTAGAAATGTATCTGCGTCTGTAATTTCAAGGTATCTGTCTGAAAAATTTGTGTTGTATTTGTGAAAGTGATTTACATCAAACGAGTTGGCTGAAATGAGGTGTATAGTTAACTGAAAACAATTTTATTTCAAAAATCGCACACTTCCAGAGCATCTGTTTTTTTTATGTCCATCAAGATTCCGTGGCTTCTTAGAGGGCATTGTTTCGTCGTTTTCGAAACTAATCTCGTTAAGGATGGAGTCGATGTCGTCTCTGATATTTAGCATTACCGCTTCAAAGTTCTGGATGTCTTGGTTTGTTTTGGTCGGTTCGGTTATCTTCTTCGGAAACTGATTAAAAAGTACGTCTGTATGAGGAACTGTCTTATAGAAAAATGATAGCCAGAAAATGAATTCGTTACCTTGCAGTTGTTGTTTGTATGAACCAGCCTTTTTAATAATAGTGTTTCCAAAAGCATCTTTTACTGCTCGCGAATGGTAATTCCACATCGAACCAGCCTTTTTAATAATAGTGTTTCAGTGTAATAAGATATTACCTGTTTCCAAAACATCTTTTACTGCCCGCGAATGGTAATTACATATCGTGACACACACACAGGACAAGCTTTTTAGAATAATGCTATGCAACAATTGTGCCGAGTTAGAAAAGAAAGATGACATACCAGATAGATATAGATGGGCAAAAAAGACGCGGGCTTTGCGATTAACACAGGCTGCCGTAGACGTAACAAGGTTGAACTGCTGCACATAACACTGAATGTAGTTTTCATCTGGGTACTTGTCTTTAATTAATTTCTGAACCCCGTTCGACTTGCCATTCATGACATTTGCATCGTCGTAACTTTGAGCTATTAGTTTTGCTCGATCACTGCCGATTAATGGCTCAATTTCTTTCAGAATACTCTCAGCTGTAGTATCAGCATTCTGACTTTCTGGATTAACAACGTTCCACAACCTTTCGACAGCTTTTCCCTCAAGAACATAACACAAAACAATAACCAATTGAAATTCGCAAGACACACATGTGCTTTCGTCTGCGATTATTACAACATAATCGGCATGTTTTATTTCTTTACGAACTTCATCAAGGTTCACTTCCAACATGCATTGCAATAGTTTGTTCTGAACAGTCTTAGAAATGCCTTTAAACACTGATGCTTGGTTGAAATGAATTAGCTCACGAAAAACCCCCTTATTTTGAGAGGCATCGTCGCCCCTGAGAGCCAGTTCCAAAGCACCGCAAAACCGAATATAGTTTACAATTAAATTCAGTATATACACACATCAAAGAAAGTTTTGCATCTCCCCAGTTCACATAATGCCTGAAGACGAAGACAGACGTTGACTGTGGATATTGTATCACGGACACAGTCCCTTTGACTGTGCAGGAATGTCAGTAAACCTGCCCAAAGATGTAAACAACCATGCATGAGCAGCGCCTATTAGACGGAGGGGTCCGACAGCTGATCAGGCACACGGCTCGTGTTTTCTGTAGTTCAACCATGCCTAGACGGTCAATACCGCAGTTCGATCACGTCCGCATTGTTACTTTGTGCCAGGAAGGGCTCTCAACAAGGGAAGTGTCCAGGTGCCTCAGAGCGAACCAAAGCGATGTTGTTCGGACATGGGGGAGATAGACAGGAACTGTCGATAACATGCCTCGCTCAGGCCGCCAAAGGGCTACTACTGAAGTGGATGACCGCTACCTACGGATTATGGCTCGGAGGAACCCTTACAGCGATGCCACCATGTTGAATAATGCTTTTCGTTCAGCCCCAGGACGTCGTGTTATGACTCAAACTGTGCGCAATAGGCTGCATGATGCGCAACTCTACTCCTGAGGTCCATGGCGACGTCCATCTTTGCAACCATGACAACACGCAGGGCGGTACAGATGGGCCCAACAACATGCCGAATAGACCGCTCTTCACCAATAAGTGTCGCATATGCTTTCAATCAGACAATCGTGGGAGACGTGATTGGAGGCAACCCAGTCAGGCTGAACGCCTTAGACACACTGTCCAGCTAGTGCAGCAAAGTGGATGTTCCCTGCTGTTTTGGGGTGGCATTATGTGGGGCCGACGTACGCCGCTGGTGGCCATGGAAGGCGCCGTACGATACGTGAATGCCATCCTCCGACCGATAATGAAACCGTATCGACAGCATATTGGCGAGTCATTCGTCTTCATGGACAACAGTTAACGCCCCCATAGTGCACATCTTGTGACTGACTTCCTCCAGGATAACAACATCGCTCGACTGGAATGGCCAGCATGCCCTCCAGACATGAACCCTATTGAACATGCCTGGGATAGATTGTAAAGGACTGTTAATGGACAACGTGACCCACCAACCACTTTGAGGGATCCAAGCCGAATCGCCATTGAGGAGTGGGTTGGGTTGTATGGGGGAGGAGACCAGACAGCAAGGTCATCGGTCTCATCAGATTAGGGAAGGACGAGGAAGGAAGTCGGCAGTACCCTTTCAAAGGAATCATCCCAGCATTTGCCTGGAGCGATTTAGGGAAATCACGGAAAACTTAAATCAGGATGGCCGGATGCGGGATTGAACCGTGGTCCTCCCGAATGCGAGTCCAGTGTGCTAGCCGCAGAGCCACCTCGCTCGGTGAGGAGTGGGACTATCTGGACCAGCAGTGCCTTGATGAACTTTTGGATGGTCTGCCTTGACAAATGCAGGCATGCATCAATGCCAATGGACGTACTACTGGGTATTAGAGGTATCGGGGTGTGCAGCAATCTGGACAACCACCGCTGAAGGTCTCGCTGTATGGTGGTACAACATGCAATGTGTGGTTTTCATGAGCAATAAAAAGGACAGAAATGATGTTTGTGTTCATCTCTATTCCAATTTTCTGTACATGTTACGGAACTACCGGAACCGAGCTGATGCAAAACTTTTTTTGACGTGTGTATATATTCTTTTCTACATGTTTGTTGTGGATGTCAATTGTTTATATTGCGAATCTAATTTCTGTTGAATGTTGGTTTTGCCTAGAGATGAAAGACCAAGTACATTACTCATGTGTCACTTTGACATTTCATGTACTTTCATTTTATACAATATATGCCTCATGAACCATGGACCTTGCCGTTGGTGGGGAGGCTTGCGTGCCTCAGCGATACAGATGGCCGTACTGTAGGTGCAACACAACTGAGGGGTATCTGTTGAGAGGCCAGACAAACGTGTGGTTCCTGAAGAGGGGCAGCAGCCTTTTCAGTAGTTGCAGGGGCAACAGTCTGGATGACTGACTGATTTCGCCCTGTAACACTAACCAAAACGGCCTTGCTGTGCTGGTACTGCGAACGGCTGAAAGCAAGGGGAAACACCAGCCCTAATTTTTCCCAAGGGCATGCAGCTTTACTGTATGGTTGAATGATGATGGCGTCTACTTGGGTAAAATATTCCGGAGATAAAACAGTCCCCCATTTGGATCTCCGGGCCGCGACTACTCAAGAGGATGTCGTTATCAGGAGAAAGAAAACTCGCATTCTACAGATCGGAGTGTGGAATGTCAAATCCCTTAATTGGGCAGGTAGGTTAGATGTAGTGGGAATTCAAAAATGGTTCAAATGGCTCTGAGCACTATGGGACTTAACATCTGTGGTCATCAGTCCCCTAGAACTTAGAACTACTTAAACCTAACTAACCTAAGGACATCACACACATCCATGCCCGAGGCAGGATTCGAACCTGCGACCGTAGCAGTCAAGCGGTTGCGGACTGAGCGCCTTAACCGCGAGACCGCCATGGCCGGCATAGTGGGAATTAGTGAAGTTCGGTAGCAGGAGGAACAAGACTTCTGGTCGGGTGAATACAGGGTTATAAATACAAAATCAAACAGGGATAATGCAGGAGTAGGTTTAATAATGAATAATAAAATAGGAGTGCGGGTAAGCTACTACAAACAGCATAGTGAACGCATTATTGTGGCCAAGACAGACACGAAGCCCACACCTACTACAATAGTACAAGTTTATATGCCACCTAGCTCTGTAGATGATGAAGAAATTGATGATATGTATGATGAGATAAAAGAAATTATTCAAGTAGTGAAGGAGACGAAAATTTAATAGTCATGGGTGACTGGAATTTGTCAGTAGGAAAAGAGAGAGAAGAAAACATAGTAGGTGATTATGGATTGGGGATAAGAAATGAAAGAGGAAGCCGTCTGGTAGAATTTTGCACAGAGCATAACGTAATCATAGCTAACACTTGGTTCAAGAGTCATGAAAGAAGGTTGTACACATGAAAGAATGCTGGAAATACTAGAAGGTATAAGATAGATTATATAATGATAAGACAGAGATTTAGGAACCAGTTTTTAAATTGTAAGACATTTCCAGGGGCAGATGTGGGCTCTGACCACAATCTATTGGTTATGAGCTGTAGATTAAAACTGAAGAAACTGCAAAAAGGTGGGAATTTAAGGAGATGGGACCTGGATAAACTGAAAGAACCAGAGGTTGTACAGAGATTCAGGGAGAGCATAAGGCAACAATTGTCACAAATGGGGGAAAGAAATACAGTAGAAGAAGAATGGGTAACTCTGAGGGATGAAGTAGTAAAGGCAGCAGAGGATCAAGTAGGTAAAAAGAGGAGGGCTAGTAGAAATCCTTGGGTAACAGAAGAAATATTGAATTTAATTGATGAAAGGAGAAAATATAACAATGCAGTAAATGAAGTAGGCAAAAAGAAATACAAGCGCCTCAAAAATGAGATCGACAGGAAGTGCAAAATGGCTAAACAGAGATGGCTAGAGGACAAATGTAAGGATGTAGAGGGTTACCTCACTACGTGTAAGATAGATACTGCCTACTGGAAAATTAAAGAGAGCTTTGGAGAAAAGAGAACCACTTGTATGAATATCAAGAGCTCAGATGGAAACCCAGCTCTAAGCAAAGAAGGGAAAGCAGAAAAGTGGAAGGAGTATATAGAGGGACCATACAAGGGCGACGTAGTTGAGGACAATATTCTGGAAATGGATGAGAATGTAGATGAAGACAAAATGGGAGATACAATACTGCGTGAAGAGTTTGACAGAGCACTGAAAGACCTCAGTCGAAACAAGGCCCCGGGAGTATGCAACATTCCATTGGAACTACTGACAGCCTTGGGAGAGCCAGTCCTGACAAAACTCTACCATCTGGTGAGCAAGATGTATGAGACAGGCGAAATACCCTCAGACTTCAAGAAGAATATAATAACTCCAATCCCAAGGAATGAAGGTATTGACAGATGTGAAAATTACCGAACAATCAGTTTAATAAGTCACAGCTGCAAAATACTAACGCGAATTCTTTACAGACCAATGGAAAAACTAGTAGAAGCCAATCTTGGGGAAGATCAGTTTGGATTCCGTAGAAATATTGGAACACGTGAGGCAATACTGACCTTACTATTTATCTTAGAAGAAAGATTAAGGAAAGGCAAACCTACATTTCTAGCATTTGTAGACTTAGAGAAAGCTTTTGACAATGTTGCCTGGAATACTCTCTTTCAAATTCTAATGGTGGCAAGGGTAAAATACAGGGAACGAAAGGCTATTTACAATTTGTACAGAAACCAAGTGGCAGTTATAAGAGTCGAGGGGCATGAAAGGGAAGCAGTGGTTGAGAATGTAGTGAGACAGGGTTGTAGCCTCTCCCCGATGTTATTCAATCTGTATATTGAGCAAGCAGTGAAGGAAACAAAAGAAAAATTCAGAGTAGGTATTAAAATCCATGGAGAAGAAATAAAAACTTTGAGGTTCACCGATGACATTGTAATTCTGTCAGAGACAGCAAAGGACTTGGAAGAGCAGTTGAACGGAATGGACAGTGTCTTGAAAGGGGGATATAAGATGAACATCAACAAAAGCAAAGCGAGGATAATGGAATGTAGTCGAATTAAGTCATGTGATGCTCAGAGAATTTAATTAGGAAATGCGACATTTAAAGTAGTAACGGACTTTTGCTATTTGAGAAGCAAAGTAACTGATGATGGTCGAAGTAGAGAGGACATAAAATGTAGACAGGGAATGGCAAGAAAAGTGTTTCTGAAGGAGAGAAATTTGTTAACACCGAGTAGAGATTTAAGTGTCAGGAAGTCGTTTCTGAAAGTATTTGTATGGAGTGTAGCCATGTATGGAAGTGAAACGTGGACGATAAACAGTTTGGACAAGAAGAGAATAGAAGCTTTTTAAATGTGGTGCTACAGAAGAATGCTGATGATTAGTAGATCACATAACTAATGAGGGGGTATTAAATAAAATTGGGGAGAAGAGGAGTTTGTGGCACAACTTGACAAGAAGAAGGGACCGATTGGTAGGACATGTTCTGAGGCATCAAGGGATCACAAATTTAGCCTTGGAGGGCAGTGTGAAGGGTAAAAATCATAGAGGGAGACCAAGAGCTGACTACACTAAGCAGATTCAGAAGGACGTAGGTTGCAGTAAGTACTGGGAGATGAAGAAGCTTGCACAGGATAGAGTAGCATGGAGAGCTGTATAAAACCAGTCTCAGGACTGAAGACCACAACATCAACAACATGCCCAATATGAGTTAGTCTGGTACTAAGCGATGAACATCTTCCCCAAATAACACACAAGGAAAAGAAAAAACACCGTTGCTTTCTTCACAGCCACAAATCCATTTGTTCTTTTGGTAAATTGCTGCTGAAAATTCAGATTGAGGAGGGGCCTACCTAGTGTTTTTTCTCTGAATTTTTGCACTGTGAGTCCTGTCGCTAAATAGCATTTTTAATAACTCATTTATTTTGTTAATGTTTGCTATTTTCACAGTCAACTGAATTTTCCCCTACAAATAACACTGTGCACGCAGCTATGTACAGTCAGTTACCTGATCTTACAATAACGACAACATGTTTGTACAGAACTGTATTACACGAACACAACGAATATAAACAGAAATACTATAATGTTGTTTGGAAAACACATGTTCAACAGGTGTTGAATATGTTAGTCTTTTTTGTTCTGTACCAATAGCCCTGTTGTTGTGTTAGTTTCAAAATCTATGGGCATAATTGTATTCAAATTATATGCAGCTATTTATAACAATATTTAAGTGTGTTATTTCTGTATTCGTTTTAATTAAGCATTAATTTGCGTTTAGGAATGCATAAAGATTGTAAAACTGGATTACAAGAAGATTGCGCCCCCCATGTATTTTAACATGATCGCTAGATGGGAGATCATGCTTCTATAGGTTCTTCACTTTACTGCTCTCTGGTGGAAGGGACGTAAAGCGTTGAGACGGACCAGCTGTGGAAACCGACAGCCGAGCCTTTCACACTGCTCTTACGAGGCCAGACGGTGCCAATCTGCAGTTGGCTCCAGGCTTCATACATCTACCACGAGAGGGTGCATGGCAAAACGCACCTCTTCAAATCAGAAACTGTATACTTCAAAGCGATGTTTTATGCGCAATTCGCATAGATTTCTCTTCTCTCCTATTTCATACACGTAGTGCCACGGCACAGCTGCACTACCACAGAAGCCGCCCCTGGTACGTTCTACTGTTTGTAGCAATAGCTCGCGTCATGTAAGGACAACACAAACCCAAAAGCATGTAAGTTATTTTGGAATAAAACTTTACAATGCTCTGCCAGTGTACATGAAGGAAATAATAGATGAAGTAAAATTTGAGACTGAGCTTAAAAATTACCGTTTAAGCAAAACGTTCTATTACGTAGATGAGTACTTTGATTGTGTGTAAATTTACTGCCAAAAATTTTAATTTATATGTCTCAATTTGTACTTTTAAAAAATGCCTTGAAAGTGGTATTACATTATTATGTCTATTGTACTTGTACTAGTATGATAACTTTGTTGTGACAATTCCTACATCATGTAAATGATTTACAGGAAGATAATAAACTGAAATGTAATGTTGGAAAGCGACCCTATTGTCAGCCGTTCTGCGCATCCCCCACCATTAACTGCTAGTAGCCAGTAAGATTAATTCTCTTTCCGAGCGGCCAGACGCATTTCCAGATGGAAATGTCATGTGACAGCAATAAACGTGAAGTTCCTCACAGGCAACTTTAGTTAAACTGCGTGCCTATGGAGTATGTATCGTCTGAGTCATGGTACTGGTTTCGTGATTTCCTGTCAGAAAGATGTGGCAACGTAGCATGTAGTAATCGAAAGAAAAAAAAAGTGTGTGAAATCTTATGGGACGTAACTGCGAAGGTCATCTGTCCCTAAACTTACACACTATTTAACCTAAATTATCCTACGGACAAACACACACGCCCATGCCCCAGGGAGGACTCGAACCTCCGCCGGGACCAGCCGCCCAGTCCATGGCTGCAGCGCCTGAGACCGCTCGGCTAATCCCGTGGGGCATTCGACAGAAAATCATCGAGTAAAACAGAAGTGATATATCTGGCGTTTGCAAGGAAGTGTTATAGGCGATCCTCTGTTCCTGATCTAATAAACGATTTAGGAGACAATCTGAGCTCAGTCTGTGTCTTGCTGCTGCAGGCAACTGCATTAAACGCTGCCAACATGCCATACCGGAGGTATCGTCGTACCCGCACAACAGTCTACAAAGCCATAGAAAACATTGAACTTACAACTTCAGGAGACAAGAAAAATCGCATTCCTGTGAAGAGTGTTGCAGCCCACGCGCTCGTCGATGGATCTTGTGTATTTATGGGGTGACCACTTAATTTTAGCTTGGACATAAATGATGCGTTCTCACATGGAAATGGATGGATCAACGTTGCCATGGTAAGAGATGGTAGCGGAGTTCCTAGTGTACCTGGTCTTGAAAGTTTTAATGATAGAGATGTAATGCCTGTCGTACTTATCATATGTTTGAAATTGGTAGTAAAGATTTTGGTGAATCAGCTTATGACTCAACATCTGCACTTGTCTTGTATACTCGTAGCAAAAGAAAAATTAATCAAAATGAATCTGTATTTATTTGGGTTAAAGGTAAAGGTGTATGTGAATATTTAAAATTTGTTGCTGATTGAAAGAAGTGACACAGAAGCAAATGGTTCAAATGGTTCTGAGCACTATGGGACTTAACAGCTGATGTCATCAGTGCCCTAGAACTTAGAACTATTAAAACCTCACCAACCTAAGGACATCACACACATCCATGCCCGAGGCAGGATTCGAACCTGCGACTGTAGCGGTCGCGCGGTTCCAGACTGAAGCGCCTAGAACCGCTCGGCCAACCAGGCCGGCTGACACAGAAGCAGCATGAAGCACGTCAGTTATAAGATGCACAATGAAGAGGAGGAGGTAGTTCTACAGTGTATTACGTTGATGAAACATCGGCGACTCACAGTCATTCCAGGAATAACTGCTGGAAAATGAGTGATGGTACTGGCGGTGTTAAGATTCCCTTAGGAAAAGGTTCTAGGATACGTATTCTGACTTGCTTCCTGAGAGTAAACTTGTATTTAGATGTAAGTAAAACAGTAGTGTCTACTATTCGGAAATCAATGCTGTCACTTTCAAGAAGTGATTCACTCAACAATTCTTGCCATCCTAGCTCCGAGGTCATTCTTTGTAATTAATGTGCCAATTATCATTCAGCTGTTACAGAGAAATGGTCTAGTACGAGCACCAGGAAAGGGGATATTGTGCTCCGTATAAAAAATAAAAATATTCCGGACAATATAAGGCAGACTCGTGCTGACCTCTTCCATCTCGTTAATTTTAAACGTCACGCGACAGAATGTACAAATTTGACTTTCTTGCGTGTGAATGTGGTCACACAGTGTTGCGTTTACCCACATATTGCTGTCAGTATAATCTGACAGAATTAATTTGCGCACAGGTTACAAGCTATGCGGAGAAAAAACAAAACATTCAAGACAACAGACACTGAAAGGCTTGTGCTTGAAGCAACAGACAGCATCCGACTTCAGCGTAGGCACACTGTGTGCATCATGTGAAAAAGTTTCAGAAATAAGACTTTCACAGAGAGGTGAAGATGGATAAAAACCATGAATGTATCATCCTAAATTTGCAATCAGATGGTTCGGACATTGACATAGATAGTAGATGGTATTACAATGTAAACTCTGATACAAAGGAATGATCTTTCTTGGCCGGCAGTTGTGGCCGAGCGGTTCTAGGCGCTACAGTCTGGAACCGCGCGACCGCTTCGGTCGCAGGTTCGAATCCTGCCTCGGGAATGGTTCAAATGGCTGTAAGCACTATGGGACTTTACATCTATGGCCATCAGTCCTCTAGAACTTAAAACTACTTAAATCTAACTAACCTAAGGACATCACACAACACCCAAGGGCATGGTTGTGTGTGATGTCCTTAGATTAGTTAGGTTTAAGTAGTTCTAAGTTCTAGGGGACTGATGACCTTATATGTTAACTCCCATAGTGCTCAGAGCCATTTGAACCATTTGATCTTCCTTGGTTTTAAAGTCTCACGATTTCAAAACGTTTTTGTCAATATATCAGTTGCGTACACTGTACATGAGAACTTCCTAGCTTTCATTGGTTGGGAATATGTAGCCTGTGAAGTTCAGACTATAATGTTCAACACATTGCCCAAGGAGAAGTTAAGCTTTTCCCAGCCTGTTGTGTTACATGCGAGAATGCGGCTGGTTAAACTCGTCGAGGACTCCAGTATTTGGACATGTAAGGGCCTGTCATTTTCATGGTACGAATTGGAAAATACCTTAAAATGAAAGGGAGGTTTACCTTTCGAGATATCGGTGGTTTTCGACGTTACCGGTCAGCATTCCGTCGAGTTATTGAGAGAACACAGTTGTCAGTTTGTTCTATGGATCCAAAATGCGTCCTCCCACTGTAATGTCGAAACTGATAATGCCTGTTGACACCGAAAAATATAACATACTGACAATTTTTACGACAGTCTTTTCCACTAGTGTTTTTTACACATACTGATTTACACTGAACAGCAGTGAAACACACCCACATACGAGGATGATAAACATGTAAAATGTTACATGGAGTAAAAGCAGTTTTCAAACAAATATAATCATTTCGGTTTAAGCTTGAAGTTAATTTTGTTACGTATTACATTTTTACTTATAATACAGTCCAAATCGCAATAAATGGCAATTATTGCAACTATTTTCGATAATCTTGTCGTTACACAATGGTCGTTTTGTGAAAAATCGTTCTTGACGCCTTCACAAAGCTATATCAGCCGTTCACGCCTTCCGACGTCACACAGATAATTGTTGTGGAGCCGTGGACACTAAGCTCAACACTCATGTAGACGAATGATCGAAATCGGTTTGAAAATGTGTTATTCCCTCGTATCTGAACGTACAAGACGATGTGCCAAAGGCAAACGAACCAGATGGTTGCCCACAGGAGCACAGTTCGACAACACGGACTTGGTTTGCCCGCTCTCTGCTGCCACGTATGCTCTAACCTCATCCCCTACACGGCTTCCCTCTCGCTCCGCCTCTATGCGCGGAAGCGCCGTCTTACGTAAAGCGGGCTATAGTGAATGCCAATATTAAATTAAGAAAGTGTGGTGTCTGGTGACAATGCCCAAGCAGAAGCGTTCATTTAATCAAATATTAAAGAATGAGTTTCCGTTTTTAAAAGTAAGTGCCATAAACGATAAAACTGAGCGTATAGTATGCAGATCAGTGTTTTCAATAGGTAGCAGGAGATCAGTGTTTTCAATAGGTAGCAGCAGAAGTGACACAAACGATCACGTCCAAAAATAAAGTACAGGGAAGCGTTGTCGGCATCTAGAAGTAGTAAGAACATGAATTGTATAAAAGAAACAGTCCAGGAATGCCCGAATTAAAACTGGCAGCTGAAGATGGTACGTTTGCGTATCGTGCCATCTATCAAAATCGTAGCTTTCGATGAAACGACTTCTCTGATTCCCAAGCTTTTCAACAGGCCTAAATATTGTGTTAGAACTAAAAGTGAAGCAGTTGTTGTTAACTGTTTGCCACTCATGCTCTTCCAGTAATAGCAAACAAATTACAAAAAGTAAAATTTGTTTTCATAATGGCTGATGCATCAGATCACAAAGCAATGAAAACGATGCCATAGTGGGTTGATAATACATTCCTGGTTTTGGCATAAAAGAAAATTTTTGAATATTAGCGATGTTCCAAATGAAACAGGTGATACACAGATTCAGCGTATTGAGAAAATTTTGACCAAATGTAGTTTAATGGATAAATTTATTGCATTCTCGGCAGACAACGCAAATACCAATTTTGAAGGAGCCAGCTGTAATGGAACACAGAATGCCTGAAGAAACTTTAAGCAAAATTAAACAAAACACTTTTTGGTGTGGTGGTTCATGGTGTGGGTTACTGTAGTCATTTCGTAGTTCATGAACCACGGGCAACGTATGAGTGGCCAAGTAAGTGGTCCTGACAGTCGGGATACCAGTTACTTTGGAAGAAGGCTGGGCATCTCGGACATATTCTGAGTCGTGGTCACCTTTGTGCTCATACGGCAAAGACTACCAAATCCACCGGTTAGTTCCTCAACCGTTAGGGGTAAAACCCAATCGGACTCGGGGCAAGTAAGGCTAGCAACCTGTTTCCCTGGTACTTTAAATACGATGCTGGCAACAATCAGAGCAAAATGCCTCGGACCTTTGGAGGTGACGGAGTCCCACCTCTAACTGACAAACCAGGGACTCCTAAGACACCACTTGGCAAACAAATGGTAATGAGATGGGGAGCTTTTAATATCAATGGGGGCTACTCAGGGAAGAAGGTAAAGCTGGCAGAGGCTGCAAGTAAGATGGGGCTGGACGTTTTAGCTGTTAGTGACATTCGGTTAAGGGGTGAGAAAGAAGAGGAAGTGGGAGAATACAAGGTCTACCTGTCAGGAGTCAAAGCAGGAAAGAAATGGAACCCAGCGTAGTTGCAATAAGGTATGTAAACGAACGACTGATGTGGATAGATTTGACAGTGTCTAGCAAGAAAATGAGGATTGTGTCAGTATATTCGCATTGTGAAGGGCAGATCAAGATAAGATGGATAGTTATTATGAGGCACTCAGTGATGTAGTTGTTAGAGTAAAGGACAAGGACAGTGTTCTGCTCATGGGGGATTTTAATGCCAGGATTGAAAATCGAACAGAAGGGTATGAAAAGGTTATGGGTAAATTTGGAGAGGATATGGAGGCCAACAGGAACGGGAAACAACTCCTGGATTTCTGTGCCAGTATGGGCTTAGTAATCACAAACTCCTTTTTTTTAAACATAAGAACATTTGCCTATATACTTGGGAAGGCAGGGGAACCAGATCTGTCATTGACTATATAATAACAGATCACAATTCAGAAAGGCTGTGAGGGACACACGTGTATTCAGGGGATTCTTTGATGACACTGATCATTATTTAATCTGCAGTGAAATTGGGATTGTGAGACCGAAAGTGCAGGAGGTCAGGTCCATATGTAGGAGGATAAGAGTGGAGAAACTTCAGGATAAGGAAATTAGACACAAGTACATGACAGCAATCTCATAAAGGTACCAGTTAGTTGAAAGTAGTCAATTACAGTCATTGGAAAAGGAATGGACAAGGTACAGGGACACAGAACTAGAAGTGGCTAAAGAATGTCTTGGAACAGTAGTGTGTAAAAGTAGGATGAAGCAAACAGCTTGATGGAATGACACAATCAAGGAAGCCTGTAAAAGGAAAAAGAAGGCATATCAAAAATGGCTACAAACTATAGCTCAGGTAGACAGAGAAAGTTATGCTGAAGAAAGAAACAAAGCCAAACAGATAATTGCAGCATCCAAGAAGAAATCTTGGGAAGACTTTGGAAACAGGTTGGAGACTATGGGTCAAGTTGCTGGAAAACCATTCTGGAGTGTAATTAGCAGTCTTCGAAAGGGAGGTAAGAAGGAAATGACAAGTATTTTGCAGAGGTCAGGAAAACTGCTGGGGAATCCTGTGGATGCCTTGGGCAGATGGAGGGAATGTTTTGAAGAGTTGCTCAATGTAGGTGAAAATACGATCAGTAATGTTTCAGATTTTGAGGTAGAATGGGATAGGAATGATGATGGAAATAGGATCACATTTGAGGAAGTGGAGAAAATGGTCAGTAGATTGCAGTGCAATAAAGCAGCTGGGGTGGAGGAAATTAAGTCAGAACTCGAAATACGGTGGAATGGCAGGTCTTAAATGGCTACTCAGGATAACTGAAATGGCTTGGCAGTCGGGACAGATTCCATCAGACTGGACAAAAGCAGTAATCACACCAATCTTTAAACATGGAAACAGAAAAGATTGTAACAACTACAGAGGTATCTCTTTAATCAGCGTTATGGGTAAAATCTTCTCAGGTATTGTTGAAAGGAAAGTGCGAGTATCAGTTGAGGACCAATTGGATGAATATCAGTGTGGGTTTAGGCCTCTCAGAGGTTGTCAGGACCAGATCTTTAGCTTACGCCAAATAATGGAGAAGTGTTATTAGTGGAACAGGAAACTGTATCTATGCTTTATAGATCTAGAAAAGGCATATGACCGGGTTCCTAAGAGGAAGTTATTGTCTGTTCTACGAGATCATGGAATAGAAGTCAAACTTTTGCAAGCAATTAAAGGTCTTTACATGGATAGTCAGGCAGCAGTAAGAGTTGACGGTAAATTGAGTTAATGGTTCAGAGTAGTTTCAGGGGTAAGACAAGGCTACAACCTGTCTCCACTATTGTTCGTATTATTTATGGATCATAGACTGGCTGGGTGAGATCAAGACATGTGAACACAAAATAAGCAGTCTTGCATATGCGGATGACTTAGTTGTGATGGCAGATTCGATTGAAAGTTTGCAAAGTTATATTTCAGAGCTAGATCAGAAATGTAAGGACTATAGTATGAAGATTAGCATCTCCAAAACGAAAGTAATGTCAGTGGGAAAGAAATATAAGCGGATTGAGTGCCAAATAGGAGGAACAAAGTTAGAACAGGTGGACGGTTTCAAGTACTTAGGATACATATTCTCACAGGATGGCAACACAGTGAAAGAACTGGAAGCAAGGTGTAGCAAAGCCAATGCAGTTAGCGCTCAGCTACGATCTACTCTCTTCTGTAAATAGGAAGTCAGTACCAAGACTAAGTTATCTGTGCACCGTTCAATCTTTCGACCAACTTTGTTGTATCGGAGCGAAAGCTGGGTGGATTCAGGTTACCTTATCAACAAGGTTGAGGTTACGGATATGAAAGTAGCTAGGATGATTGCAGGTACTAGTAGATGGTAACAATGGCAGGAGGGTGTCCACAATGAGGAAGTCAAAGAAAAACTGGTAATGAACTCTATAGATGTAGCAGTCAGGGCGAACAGGATTAGATGGTGGGGTCATGTTACACGCATGGGAGAAGCAAGGTTACCCAAGAGACTCATGGATTCAGCAGTAGAGGGTAGGAGGAGTCGGAGCAGACCAAGGAGAAGGTACCTGGATTCGGTTAGGAATGATTTTGACGTAATAGGTTTAACATAAGAAGAGGCACCAATGTTAGCACTGAATAGGGGAACATGGAGGAATTTTATAAGGGGGCTATGCTCCAGACTGAACGCTGAAAGGCATAATCAGTCTTAAATGATGATGATGATGACTTTTTGGTGTTGGCTGTGGTGCTCATGTTTTGCACAATAGTGTTCACTCGGCAGCAGATGTGTGCCAACTGATGTTAAGGTAAGTTTGTTCAAAAATTGCAGATACATTGATACATAGAGTTTTGGGACCCATGCCTTAAACGAATTCTGTGAGTTCTGGTATTAAATATCCATGTTAAGACACAGAAAAACACGTTGGATGCCTCTTCTTCCTGCAGAGAGTCCTGAAAACGGCCGTGTTAGTTTTGATACAGTCAAAGGCAAATCTTAGGATGAAATGTATAATTTGTATATGATTACTGATTACTAATATTACATGGTTTTTAGGATTAATAAATTTTACCTGCTTAAGATAGTGACTAAATGTTCGATAAAATATATTCAGGCTATTGTACAGGGTGTATGCATTCCAGGAAAACCACGAAAAAACACGGGAATTTTTTCATCCGGGAAAACCGTGTGAATTTTTTAGTCTTCTGGTACTCACATAGTAACACATTTTTCTGTCTGATGTCAGCAGCCGGAATGTGACACAAGATAGGTAACCAGTGTGTGGGAATAGTTCGTACTGACCTACTGACAGTGTGCATAGATTGGTTAAGTTGTGCATCCATGGTTTTCATATATGGACTACTAAGCCACACACATGAACAGTAGACCTAATCTGCTGTTGAGTGTACCAGTCTGAGTGCAGTTACTCAAAGTAACTCAACTCGGACACAGAGCTTATGGAGAATGTTGTTTCTGCTTTTGATCTTAGTAGATGTTCGTGCCAAAGGCAAATGCCCTGTGTAACACAATCCCAAGGCATTTTCAATCAATGGTATGATGAAGTCTGTACCCTTCAAATAGACATAAAGGGTTCTGTGTGCCAGTCTATTAGACAGATGAAAACTTGAAATTTCTGTGTTATTTGAGTTAGTTTGTAACCGCCATTTATGGATGTTTTAGCTCAAGATGTCAAGATCAGAAGTAGGATTTCTTCAGTTGTTTACAATTATTGTGTTGGGTGGCTATTACCCAGTCATCTATATAGCCAAATTTTAAGCGCTGTATTGAAGAAATATTAGATACATATAAATTAAACAAGGGAGGAGTGAGGACAGAGTCATGTGTAAAGCCATTATTCAATACCTTTGGACATTAAGTGTCTTTTTTGTAGTTAAAGCAAATGACTTTCAAAGCTAACATTTTGTTGATTAGTTTTGTTGTTCATCTGCATGGAATAAGTTGTAATACTTTGACACAAATATCTAAAGCCAAGAAGCAGAGGCAGGCAAATAAAGCCAAAGATGTCCTGGCTAAAGTGAATATCACAAGACATGAATAACTAGTGAAATTCTATTATTCTGCTAGTTGAAGCATGGAACATGAGTCTGGAAGTGGTAGGGGAGCCAGAAAATCTGAAAAGAGAAGTTTGAAGGCTCAGTCTAGATATAATTGTAGTTAGTGAAGTGAAACTGGAAGAAGGTAAATTCATGTGACCAGAAATGTTTGTCACAAGAAGAAAAGTAGGGCAGAGAAGTAGCTACTGTAAGGACAGCAGACACAAATATCTGAAGCCAACAAAAATAGCTCAGTTATATCTGCCAATGTCACAACCAGAAGAGGAAGAGCTAAAGTATATGAAGATGTGCATATGTATGGGCCATAAAAAATCTATTAATCATGAATGATTGGAATGCTGTAGCTAGGGAAGGCAGAGTTACAGGTGAATATGAGCTTGGCGATAGAAATGACAGAGTAAACTGACAAATTCAATTAGTCCATAAAGTTTAGCTATTAACTGCGCAAAACTCACAAGGCAACGTGAAAAAGCATGGGAACATGGGAAGATTCTAGCTCATTACTTTGTGGGGGGGACAGATTCCAGAATCAAACACCGGATTGCAGGGTGTATTTAGGGGCAGATATAGACTCAAATCATTATTAATTGATCACAGTTAAGTAATGATGAAGTATAGACTGAAGTTTAAGAGAATTGTCTGGGAGAATCACTGGGAAATGCCACAGCGATACTAAGAAGAAGAATGTGTATTTCAAGTTCTTTGAGGCAATAAATAGCGTGATAATGAATACCACAATAGGCATGTCACTTGAAGACGACTGGACATATATGAAAAGAACAGTCACAGAAGTTGGACAAACAAATTTAGGTTACAAGGGAGGTAGTTGTGAAGAAACCTTCAGTAATAGAAGAAATACATCAATTGTGAAAGAAGGAAGTACAAAATGTGAAGGGAAAGATGTACATATGTCAATATCAGTGCCTTACATGTAAAATAAATAGGAAAGCAGGGAAGTCAAGGCAAAACAACTCCAGAGAAAATGTGAAATGGTTATTTGAAGGACTGATTCTGCATATTAAAAATGCAGAGCAACCTTTGATTAAATTAAAAGCAAAGGCATCAACATGAAGAGTGCAAAATAAATCCCACTGTTGAAGTCAGAGGCATGAGCTGATAGGTGTAAAGAGTACAAGGCCACTACATGGGGTAGGGTGTGTCTGATGACATGATAAAAGAAGAGTTAGAAGACATAGATGATCCAGTGGTCAAGTAAGACTTTATGAAAACTTCAGGAGACCTGCAATCAAATAAGGCTAGAGAAATAAATAACATTCCATTGTAAGTGTCAAACTCATGGGGTGGGGTTGACAACCAGACAGCTGTTACAACTGCTCAGTAGAATATGAGTGCAGATACATACATTCAAATGCACACATTCTGAAGGTAGTAAGGGGAATTGGGTGCAAGAAGTATCATAGTATCACCTTAGCATGACATGCTTCCAAGTTGCTGACAAGAGTAATGTACAGAAGAATGATAAAGAAATTTGAGGATCTGTTAGGTAACAAAATGTTTGATGTTAGGATACGTACAGGCACCAAGCAAACAATCCAGACATTACACTTGATAATGGAAATGAGACTTCAGAAAAATCAAGACATATTCATAGGATTTCTGACACTGTAAAATGGCGTGAAATGTTTGAAAGTCTTATGCAAATAAGTGTAACCAATAGGGAAAGGTGGGTAATATGCAATATATACAAGAACAAAGAAGGGAAAAATAGGACTGGAAGATCAAAATCAAAGTGCTTGGATTAGAAAGAGGAAAACACACTATTAAATTTACATATTAAAGCAGCAATAACAGAAATAAAAGGAAAAATTCAGGAGTGAGATTCAAATTCATGGTGAAAGAATATCTGATAAGATTTGATGCTGAACAAAAATGAAATTAGTGATAAATCTGACATCAAATCCGGGGACAATGAAGTAGGTGAAGTGAAGTAGCTTTGCTGTCTCGGAAGCAAGATGACGCCTATTGAATGAAGCACCAAGGACAAAAAGGAGACTACCACAGGGTACCACTGGTCAAAAGAAGCCTCCTAGTATCAAATATTAGACTTAACTTAAGGGAATGTATGTGTAACTGGTCCAAAGTTTTGAAACTTTTTTTTGTCACCATATAATTCTGTAGCATGTTAGAAATATTGTGTCCAATTTTCAAAGTTTAATTCAAGCTACAAATGATTGAAAATCAATTTTGTTTTAACCTGTGGTTATCACATAGGATTGGTTGGAGATAATACACACTGTCTTGAATATGCATTTATTAATCACTGATACTTAACAGACATTGCAGTAGTACAAGTTATGCGTCGAAAGTCAAGACTAGAACAAAGCAGTCCAAAGAGCAAAACAAAAGTCACAAAGATAGGTCCTTAGCCAGATTACACATAGTGTTCACGAGTGGCTTGTGGTCTGTATAGATAATGAAAGGTCACGCCTCGAGATCGCTATGGAAATGTTTAATCGCCTCTTTCACAGTGAGGAGCTCACAGTTAAAAGCCAACCACTTGCACTCGATCTTAGTCAGTTTCTTGGAAAAGCAGCAGATGCATTGGGTGGAATCGGCGGTGTGTTGTTGTAAAACGGCACCCACAACTGAGTCACTGGCATCAGTCGTGATCGAGACATGGGCCTCAGGGTCAGGGTGGGCGAGTGTGACGGCTTTGGCGAGGGCAGTTTAAAGGTTACCAAAAGCATCGAGCATGGGTTTGGTCCAATCCAGCTTCCTTTTCTCAATGGTGTTTTTCCCGGAGAGAGCGCCGGTGAGGGCCACTTGGACGGAGGCAGCTTGAGTAGTAAGGCCACGGTAAAAGCTTGCCATACCCAGAAAGTGAGGAAGCTGAGCATAATCCTCAGGGAGAGGAAGATCAAGTATGGTTTCGACACGAGAACTCATCTATCGGAGGCTGTCGGCAGAGACAATGTGGCCTAGGAAGGTAACTGATGTGGAACACAGTTGAGATTTATCACGGTTGTTCACCACACTGTTGACAGCAAGTGTCGAACAGACTGCATTGAGATGAACTTGATGCTCTTCAGCGAAGGAGGAAAAGATCAGTATATCATCTAAGTAAGCAGAGAGTGCAAAATGGAATCAATGAACCGCTGCCACGCCTGTGCAGCATTTTTCAATCCATAAGGCATGTAACAGTATTCAAGTAGGCCAAAGTGTGTGACAATGGCCATCTTCGGAGCAACTGGTGGATGCATAGGGATCTGATGATATGACTTGGAACACTCTAAAATGGAGAAACAATTAGAACCACGGAGTCATTGAGTGAAATCCTGGATATGTGGGATTGGGTAGTTATCAACAATGGTGGAAGCATTAAGGGACCTGTAGTCTCCGCACATGCATAATAAGCTGCTGTCCTTTTTTGGAACAAGGTGAATAGGTGAAGACCAGTTGCTGTCGGAGGGATGGAGGACACCCAAAGCTGACAGATCCTGAACGACCTCCTTCACGAACAGAAGTTTGGAAGTGTTAAGGCACCTGGCCTTATAACAAACAGGTGGGCCATTGGTGGTGCGAATCCTATTACAAGTGCCATTACTGTTGGCTGATAATCGTGTAGGAGGGTGAGCAATAGGGGTCGAGAAGCTTTTTGCAGATGACGTCGGTTCACTGACCTCGGTGAACCGGTGCGGCATAGGCGGGGCGTCGGCTGAAGTCGGCGATGAAAGATGTGATGCAGGAGTGGAGCATGCAGATGTGTCTTGTAGATTCGTCCACAGTGGTGGGAAAACAATAGCAGGTGGTGCAATGAACGATACAGGGGTAGATTGTTGAGAAGACGCTGTAGAGGCGCGTGATGGACCACCTCGTTGCGCGTCTGCAGATAGGCGATGTATGGTGTGCTGTGCATGTGACAATTCAACTGAGAAAGAGGCAATGCGGGGGCATAAGGCATTGTTCTGGGTGTGGAGTTCATCGATTTGTGAGTGCACATCTGACAGGTCAGAGAGCTGTGTAGTAATGTGCTCAATCAGAGATGCACGTGTGGTAAGGAGGAAGAGAGCAAAGTCGTGCTGAACTTTGAACTGTATAGCCAGACGCATGGAGGAGTGCAGCGGCCTGCAGGTCTGCTGAAAGTTCTTAATGGTGTAGAAAATCCAACCCGATCACAGGTTCATCCACATCGGCAACGTTGAAGGTCCAAGAGTAGGTGTGAACCAGTGAGAGATGAAGCGACATCTTGATGGAGCCACGGATCACAATAGGAGAACAATCGGTGGCGATTGAGGCAAGGGTAGAAGGTGATAGTGTGTTGGCAGTGTGCTCGGCCAGGATTATTCTAACATTGTCGGCAGTGCCGACGAGAAAGCAGATGCCCGTTGGTATGTCCGTGGCAGAGTGGCATCGCATTGCTGAAGCGAATGGTGCAATGTCGGATGATAGGCGCTGTGAAGGAACGTGGTGTGATGTGGTGCATAAACGTGCTCACTGGTCTCATTTGGATAGGGGCAAGGCAGACGGCAGTTGTGGGTGGCGTCTCCGTAAGTAGTGTGGAACCGGCACAGTGGGTAGGCTGGTTGGTGGGGCGGTGCGGTGTGGGAGAGGTCCACAGCTGACTGCGTCAGGGCCGGTAACTGATCGGGTTGCCGGTTAGGTGAAGTCGGCGGCTGTTGGGAGCCCACTAGCAGTACCTCCTGTAGGCCACTGGGTGGCAGCTCCTGAGTGGCAGCTGAGGTGCCATGGCAAGCGTGCTTGCCTCTGCTGATAAGGCGCAAAACCGGAGGTGCAGGCATGCCAACTGAGAGTGGTGGAGATGCCGTTTGTGGCAGGCAGTGTCGGTGATGAATGCTAGCATAAGGCTGATCCACCGTGCGTAAACAAACCTGTAGTGGGTCAGTGATGTGACAGTGGAAGTTGCAGATCCGAAGGCATCTTCACCATCTGCGACATCCAAAGTGCGGTGTCAGTAATGCTCAATTGTCGACTAATGCACGTAGGCACCGCCAAAGCTGCGAAGGGGTGTGGGTCATCAAAGTTGTTGTTGTGAATAATGTGGTGGATAGCCTGCGCCAGAAAGCGGGGAATGCGCTCGATACATTGTGCTTACACCGTCGAATATTTCTGCAAGGCAGGTGGTGAGAGAATCGAGTCACTGACGAGGTCCACATGAGTGTGGAGGTTGCTCACCAGGCAGACAAAACGGGTGTCGTCATTCGAAAGGCTGTGAATTTTCAGCAGGTGATCCACAAAGATGAACCAAGTCTTTGAGTTATCTTTTTGCAAAGCAGGTAGCTTAGGAAACTTGCTGGGTAACACATGGTGAGGCAGCACTGGCAGATGGTGATTGGTGCTAGCAGAGCAGGATGTCTCCGACACCTGAAGTGTGTTAGCGGGGAACGGTGCATTGGCCGAGGTCTGTTTGGGGTGGTGGCTGCATACAGCACACAGTGCAGAGAGAGTGGGTGTAAAAGTTGGCACGGTGTGTCCAATCTGCAAGTCCAATGAAGAAAACGGCACAAGTGTAATGGCCGGTGCCATTGCAACTGTGGGCAGGAGGTGCTAGCAAAGAAGCCACGGGGTGGCTGACCCGGTAACTGGTATAGGCGTCACAACGAGCGCTGTTATGAAAGTGAGCGAAAGGCATATTAAAATGTGCTACGCCATGCATAGAAATGTTTGATTCACAGTTCCGGAACTTCGTCGGCATGTCAAACCATCCTGAAGGTAATGACGTAGATGAAGGATAAACCACAATGTCTTTAACTGGAAGGTCATCCATGTTGTCGTTAGGCGGCGTGCACTGTCCATGTTGTTGCTGTTGTTGTGCTGCCACGCTAACCACCTAGCTGGTTAAGGTTAGGTGGCTGCTGGCATGGCTGGGCGTAAATAATTGTTCAGTTTTAACCAAATTAGAAGTAGGTACACTTGTCCACTCATGGTTCCAAGCATAGTTAATGGGACCCGTTACACTTGCACTGAAAGACACCGGTATACCCATTGTGGTGTAAACAGTGTGGACTGGCACATGAAGTTCATAAACGATAAAAACAAACACAAAATAACTCTTGATGAGCCAATGACGGTGTCGGGGTCACCACTGTGGTTATCACATAGGATCAGTTGGAAATAACATACACTAAGTATCAAATAGGCATTTATTAATCACTGATACATAATAAACATGGCAGTAGTACAAGTTATGCACCAAAAGACAAGACTAGAACAAAGCAGTCCAAAGAACAAAAGTCACAAAGATAGGACACTCTCTGCCAGAGATGCCACGAACCCAAGTCCAGTGCCATATCCCCTCACTACATGACCCAGTCCTTGTTGGTGGTATTTTATTATTTCCTGTCATCGGAGAATACATCTGTAGTACAGAAGACTGTGAGCTCTTTTCTAAATAAATTAATTGAAATGTACTAAGAAATGCACACATGATGGAACACGAAAAATCTGAACAAAAGCTTTATTAACTGCATGTTGAAGACATGCTCAAAGACAAATTTTACCTATGTACTATTGTTAAAATTTCCTCATATGATGCTCATCTGGTGTTCAGTGATGGTAACACCGAAAGAATCAGGATCCTTATAAGATCAATGATGTGTGTGTTGCTAATTATGATATTTCAGTGAAGGATATTGCCAAAAGGCCACATGAGAAGGATCAGACTAAGAGAAAAGAACTATGCAATGACCAAATAAATCAAATGTACAGTTTGTGGCCAACATTAAGATACTTTATTCTGCATTTCCCAGAACTTACAATTTTCAATTTTTTTGCCGAGCCTTGCAAATTAAAAAGTGATATTTGCTACAGACTTTTCATATATTATAACAAAACTTCCTGTTGCATAAATTTTTTTAAAGTGTAGTATTGTCAAATAAATTTACATTTTTCTGAAATAATAATTGCTGTGTATCATACACATAAATTTAATAAAATGCGGGAATTCTAAGACTTAAATTAAAAACAATGGATCACAGATTTGTTTAGCTAATTACTAGGAATAACCTACCACATATTGACAGTGATAAGTAAAGTAATCTTAGAGGATATGTTCCTGATGCAATAGTATGTGTTCTGAAACTATCCAACAAAAACCTGATCGAATTATTTGACAAGAAAGTTGAAAAAAATCCATATCATAGCCACAATTCTCATTGCTCCTCATATTTTATCACTGGTTCTGTCTGAGGTTCAATGACCATATACAGATCAATATTTTCAAAAGCTTTCTCTAAATCTACAAATGCTTTTATGGTTTAATTCAACAATGGAAAATCCAGGATGGAATGTGACAAGGTAACTATATTATGAAAAATTTTCTGGCAGTTTTTTCGTTGCGTCTATCTGTGACTCAACATCTCTGTTATTATGGTGAGTAGCAAGAATCCTTTTCAGCCTAGATTCTAAGATAATTTCTAGGGTCAGTATTGTCTCTTGTGTTCCAACATCTCTGTGAAACCCAAACTGATCTTCACTGAGGTCAGCCTCTTCCAGTTTTTACATTCTTTTATAAATAATCTGTTCAGTATTTTGAAAGCATGACTTATTTGACTGGTGGTTGGGTAAAAATGATACATGCCAGCACCTGTCCTCTTTGGATTTGGGTTTATTATATTCAACGTGAAGTCTGAGGGTATTTAACCTGTCTCATATATCTCAGACACGTCCACCCCAGTAGCTGAGTGGTCAGCGCGACAGAATGTCAATCCTAAGGGCCCGGGTTCGATTGTCGGCCGGGTCGGACATTTTCTCTGCTCAGGGACTGGGTGTTGTGTTGTCTTAATCATCATCATTTCATCCCCCATCGATGCACAAATTGCCAAAGTGGAATCAAATCGAAAGACTTGCACCTGACGAACAGTCTGCCTGACGGGAGGCCCTAGTCACACGACATTGTTTCTCAGACACTAGATGGAGTAGTTTTGTCATGGATGACACTCCCAAGAATATAATAAACTACAGGGGACTTAGTTTGACTTGGGTCCTTTTTGAACTATGCTGGAGCTTCTATTTTTGAATGAGTTTACTATTTCCTTGATTTGAAATTTGGGGAGGGAAGGGGGTGCTGATGGGAGAGAGTACATCACTTAATTTTATGGGAGTTACTTCCTCAGTAAGTCTAATCTTAGTTCGTACTGAAATTTTATTGTTACTGATTGGTTCAGAATTTGCATTTGCTCTGACTGTAACCACATTGTAATCAATGAATTTAAAGTTACTTGATAAGTTTATTCAAACAATTCTTTCCCATTTAGAAAATGTGAGACCAAGACAAGAGACATGAAGACAATCACGCAATATTCTGCCCTTCATACAAAGCCTCTAATGGGACCAATTGCTAATCCAGTCTGAGACTTTAATTATATACAGGAAAACATAGATCTTTGATAAGGAAAGCATTCAAATACGTAATATGTCAGAGACACAAATTAGGCAAAATGCAAAGATTTATTCAAATAAGAAATGGGCTTAGCATGTTGGGATATTCTACAAAACCAGTGACAAAATGAAGTGTTGAGTACTTTCAGTTATAAGACAATAGGGTGAAATAAGACTGTGGCCTGTAGTTGAAGAAGTGTCATGATGATCTCTCCATTGGCAAAAGATTCCGGAATAGTCCCCCATTTGGATCTCCGGGAGGGGACTGCCAAGGGGGAGGTTACATGAGAAAAAGATTGAATAATCAGCGAAAGGATAATGTTCTATGAGTTGGGGCGTGGAATGTCAGAAGCTTGAACATGGTAGGGAAACTAGAAAATCTGAAAAGGGAAATGCAGAGGCTCAGTCTAGATATAGTAGGGGTCAGTGAAGTGAAGTGGAACGAAGACAAGGATTTCTGGTCAGATGAATATCGGGTAATATTAACAGCAGCAGAAAATGGTATAACAGGTGTAGGATTTGTTATGAATAGGAAGGTAGGACAGAGAGTCTGTTACTGTGAACAGTTCAGTGACTGGGTAGTTCTAATCAGAATCGACAGCAGACCAACACCGACAACGATAGTTCATGCATACATGCTGACGTCGCAAGCTGAAGATGAACAGATAGAGAAAGTGTATGAGGATATTGAAAGGGTAATACAGTATGTAAAGGGGGACGAAAATCTAATAGTAATGGGCCACTGGAATGCAGTTGTAGGGGAAGGAGTAGATGAAAACGTTACAGGAGAATATGGGCTTGGGACAAGGAATGAAAGAGGAGAAAGGCTAATTGAGTTCTGTAACAAGTTTCAGCTAGTAATAGCGAATACCCTGTTCAAGAATCACAAGAGGAGGAGGTATACTTGGAAAAGGTCGGGAGATGCGGGAAGATTTCAATTAGATTACATCATGGTCAGACAGAAATTCTGAAATCAGATACTGGATTGTAAGGCGTACCCAGGAGCAGATATAGACTCAGATCACAATATAGTAGTGATGAAGAGTAGGCTGAAGTTCAAGACATTAGTCAGGAAGAATCAATACGCTAAGAAGTGGGATACGGAAGTTCTAAGGAATGATGAGATACGTTTGAAGTTCTCTAACGCTATAGATACAGCAATAAGGAATAGCGCAGTAGGCAACACAGTTGAAGAGGAATGGACGTCTCTAAAAAGGGCCATCACAGACGTTGGGCTGGAAAACATAGGTACAAAGAAGGTAGCTGCGAAGAAACCATGGGTAACAGAAGAAATACTTCAGTTGATTGATGACAGGAGAAAGTACAAACATGTTCCGGGAAAATCAGGAATACAGAAATACAAGTCGCTGAGGAAAATGGCTGCAGGAAAAATGTGAAGACATCGAAAAAGATATGATTGTTGGAAGGACAGACTCAGCATACAGGAAAGTTAAAACAACCTTTGGTGACATTAAAAGCAATGGTGGTAACATTAAGAGTGCAATGGGAATTCCACTGTTAAATGCAGAGGAGAGAGTAGATAGGTGGAAAGAATACATTGAAAGCCTTTATGAGGGTGAAGATTTGTCTGATGTGATGGAAGAAGAAACAGGAGTCGATTTAGAAGGGGATCCAGTATTAGAATCGGAATTTAAAAGAGCTTTGGAGGACTTATGGTCAAATAAGGCAGAAGGGATAGATAACATTCCATCAGAATTTCTAAAATCATTAGGGGAAGTAGCAAACGACTATTCATGTTGGTGTGTAGAATATATGAGTCTGGCAACATACGATCTGACTTTCGGAAAAGCATCATCCACACAATTCCAAAGACGGCAAGAGCTGACAAGTGTGAGAATTATCGCACAATGAGCTTAACAGCTCATGCATCGAAGCTGCTTACAAGAATAGTATACAGAAATGGGAAAGAAAATTGAGAATGTGCTAGGTGATGATCAGTTTGGCTTTAGGAAAAGTAAAGACACGATAGAGGCAATTCTGACGTTACGGCTAATAATGGAAGCAAGGCTAAAGAAAAATCAAGACACGTTCATAGGATTTGTCGACCTGGAAAAAGCGTTCGACAATATAAAATGGTGTAAGCTGTTCAAGACTCTGAAAAAAGTAGGGGTAAGGTATAGGGAGAGACGGGTCATATACAATATGTACAACAACCAAGAGGGAATAATAAGAGAGGACGATCAAGAATGAAGTGCTCGTATTAAGAAGGGAGTAAGACAAGGCTGTAGCCTTTCGCCCCAACTCTTCAATCTGTACATCGAGGAAGCAATGATGGAAATAAAAGAAAGGTTCAGGAGTGGAATTAAAATACAAGATGAAAGGATATCAATGATACGATTCGCTGATGACATTGCTATCCTGAGTGAAAGTGAAGAAGAATTAAATGATCTGCTGAACGGAATGAACAGTCTAATGAGTACACAGGATGGTTTGAGAGTAAATCGGAGAAAGACGAAGGTAATGAGAAGTAGTAGAAATGAGAACAGCGAGAAACTTAACATCAGATTGATGGTCACGAAGTCAATGAAGTTAAGGAATTCTGCTACCTAGGCAGTAAAATAACCAATGACGGACGGAGCAAGGAGGACATCAAAAGCAGACTCGCTATGGCAAAAAAGGCATTTCTGCCCAAGAGAAATCTACTGATATCAAATACCGGCCTTAATTTGAGGAAGAAATTTCTGAGGATGTACGTCTGGAGTACAGCATTCTATGGTAGTGAAACAAGGACTGTGGGAAAACCGGAACAGAAGAGAATCGAAGCATTTGAGATGTGGTGCTATAGACGAATGTTGAAAATTAGGTGGACTGATAAGGTAAGGAATGAGGAGGTTGTACGCAGAATCGGAGAGGAAAGGAATATGTGGAAAACACTGATAAGAAGAAGGGACAGGATGACAGGACATCTGCTAAGACATAAGGGAATGACTTCCATGGTACAAGAGGGAGCTGTAGAGGGCAAAAACTGTAGAGGAAGACAGAGATTGGAATACGTCAAACAAATAATTGAGGATGTAGGTTGCAAGTGCTACTCTGAGATGAAGAGGTTAGCACAGGAAAGGAATTCGTGGCGGGCCAAATCAAACCAGTCAGTAGACTGATGGGGGGGGGGGGGAAAGAGGACTGTGGATTCTTTGCACACACAGACAAAAATTATTTCTGCAAAGCTATGTCCACACAATGCCTCTTACCTCACACACACACACACACACACACACACACACACACACACACACACACACACACTTGGCAATAAAAGTGCACGTTAAAAAATCAACAGAATTCCTATACTGTACTGTATGTATACATGCTCTTGTGTCCACATGTCAACAGAATTCCTATACTGTACTGTATGTATATATGCTCTTGTGTCCACATGTTGCCTCATTGGAAGTACAGTCTGCCTTACAATCTCTCTTTGTGTGGCAGTTTCTGCTGAATTTCTTGGATAAAAGTGGCCGAAAAGTGAACAGCTGGGTGACCAAGGGGAAAATAGTATCTAAATAAGATAGATGCCACACGGCATGAAATATAAAGTGACAGTAATGTTCTGTTTGCAAATTTCAGAAGAATGTCTTGGCAAGATTTTGTTTTTCTGCTTTGGGAACTTACTGATAATACCTCCACACAAGATACTGTTATGTATAGTGAAATGTCTTAGTTTTAAGGCTGGAAAAAACACTATAGAACAACTCCTACAACTGTTTAAGCTATCTGCTTTGCATTTTGGAACAAAGCATTGCAGTGATTAGTTCTATAAATTGAAAATAGTCGAGAGATGTGGTTAGCAGAACTGTTCATAACTGTTACAGGCTTGTCATCTTAATTATAGAGTCCTGGGAAGTTACTAAAAATTACAGAGTAGACATTTTATAATTTGATGTTTTAAAAAATCAGAAAAAGTACTGCTTACTTTTTGCTAATCATATGCTGCTATAATGTGTTATAGATTTTAATGATTTTCTTCCTGAGTATGTAGTATGCCTGTACAAATGATTTGTTCACCACACTTATTAAAGTCAATTATTCTGATTGTATCAAAGTTCTGCGCATATCAGCTTAAAGGATAGTGACAGAAGTACTTACTAACCAAGTGACATCACAAGTTCAAGGCATTTGTCTATAAGCTGTTGCACTTTTTTTTTAACCATGTGATGTCACTAGACGCACAGTTCATCTGTTTATCCATACTTAAATAATCACCGAGCGAGGTGGCGCAGTGGTTAGCACACTGGACTCGCATTCGGGAGGACGACGGTTCAATTCCATCTCCAGCCATCCTGATTTAGGTTTTCCGTGATTTCCCTAAATTGTTTCAGGCAAATGCCGGGATGGTTCCTTTGAAAGGGCACGGCCAATTTCCTTCCCAATCCTTCCCTAACCCGAGCTGGCGCTCCGTCTCTAATGACCTCGTTGTCGACAGGACGTTAAACACTAACCACCACCACCACTTAAATAATCCACGCTGTGTTGACATTTTTACAGTAATGTCTCTCTCCTTCAATTGTGCTGTGAGTAGATTATTATAGACCAATGAAATTTTTGGTTAATTTGTGACATTGGTGGTTTTATTCATATTCTTAGAATTAAAAAATGCTGTATATATAGTGTTAACAGCTAAGGGTTTTTAGTTGTTTTGTGAATAATGCAAGGAGTTAGACTTCTTTTGTTCCTTCAGCAACTGTTAATAATTCCATAAAAACAAACCTGGTACAAATGATACTGTGAAATTGAACAGTGCAAATTATATTAGTAATATGAGCAGAGACTATTTACCTTATGTCTAGTCAAGCCCATTCTTTGCACTGGGGATATCACATCTCAAATTTACATTTGAATAATCTTTAAAAATGGAGATCCATATGGTTAGTCTTTGTCTCTGTTCATCTGTAAATTTCAGTGTGAGTTCTTCAAGGTCAGCAATCATTGCATATAAATCACCTTATAGTATAACAAACAGTGGAAAATCCAGGATGGACCATAGCAATATTATGAAAAGGGTAGTTGCTACTTACCAATTAGTGGAGATGCTGAGTTGCAGATAGGCACAAGAAAAAGACTGTCAGAAATTAGCTTTCAGCCAACAAGGCCTTCATTGAAAGTAGTCAACACACACACACACACACACACACACACACACACACACACACATGCTCACATAAATGCAACCCACAGACATGTGGCCACAGTCTGTGGCAACTGAAGTCAGACTTGTAGCGTAACAACAACAGTGTACAAAACAGAACACACACTGGCCCCAGCTAATCACAAGGGAGTGTCATCTTGCAAACAATGCTTCCCCCAAGGGGCTCATGGTTCTTTCATGAGTTTCATGAGTTTGTGTGCAGTGCACATGGAGCCCCAAGCTATTGCGACCCAATCTTCCTTTTCTGATTGCATTTTCTTCCCCGTGCTCCTCCTTCTCTGCCCTCGATCCTTCCCCACTGCTGACCTCCTTCCTTTCTCTCAGTGGTCTTCCTTACGTTGACCTGGATATCCACCTAGTTTTGTGGATACCTTCTGATTTTGTTGCACTTGCCTTTTCTATTTCATTCTTCCATTGTGACATGTTTGGTTCCACTTTGGGGTTTGGCCCCCACTACCAAATTTTCTCTCTTTAGTGTGAGTCATGTGGCAAAGAACGCCCTCATTAGTTATTCCTCTTGCTGTGTGGTTAGGTGCAACATCATGGACTACGCGGTCCCTCCAGCTGGAGGTTCTAGTCCTCCCTCAGGCATGGGTGTGTGTGTTGTTCTTTGCATAAGTTAGTTTAAGTAGTGCATAAGTCTAGGGACAGATGACCTCAGCAGTTTGGTCCCTTAGGAATTCACATACATTTGAACATGTGATTCCTCTCCTCTCCCATTCCCCTTCTCCTCTTCCTTCCCCACTGTAGCTTCCCTCCAACCCACTAGGTCACCAGCATATGTCAGTCCATGTGGTGGGGCCATTGTGCATCCATCTCGCTGAACCCCCTGACAACACACAGGTCATATTTCTGATACGTGAGCTACTACCATCCCATGTGTGCCAAGAAATGCTTGCTTCTCATTCTGGAGCATCAAACTGTCTAGCAATGGCTGCTGTGCCAGACGGCCCTTGCTGTGGCTGGGTGGTGTCCTTGAGAAGAGGGCCTGATCAGAGTGGGTACTATCAGGGTAAATAATTCACATATGAAATGTATTAAGCTTCACAAAACTGGCTGTTCTTCTGTGCTCATGTCTTTGGTTGGCAATGCTGCTTCTTATGACCTTGTAACCTTCCCTTCCCTGGCTACACCCTAGAATAAGGGGCAGGCGTGGGGTGAAACATGTTCCTCACTACCTGGTCTGGTCTGCACAAGGACTGCTGGAGACATGTTCACCACTATCACCAATCCATTATTTTTTGTGCAAAACATCAAAGACAGGTTTGGAGAAGTCTTTCAGTAACATCTAGTTGGGTGCGCTCTTGCTCAGAATTTCTTCCACCACCCAGTCTGCAGCCCTTCATACTTCTTATCATCTTGGCAACATCCTAATATCCATTACTCCTCACCAGTCTTTGAATATGGTTCAGGGAGGTATTTTTGATAAGAACCTCATCCTTCAAACAAATTATGAGCTTCAGACCAAACTGAACAAAAGATCTGTTACCAAAGACTGGGAAGTGGCACAGGTCACACCAATATTCAAGAAAGGTAGTTTGAGTAATCCACTAAATTACAGGCCAATATCATTAACGTTGTTATGCAGCAAGATTTTGGAACATATACTGTGTTCTAACATTATGAATTACGTCGAAGAAAATGGGCTATTGACACTCAGTCAACATGAATTCAGAAAACATCATTATTGGGAAACACAACTAGCTCTTTACTCACATGAAGTGTTGTGTGCTATTCATAAAGGGATTTCAGATTGATTCCACATTTCTGGATTTCCGGAAAGCTTTTGTCACTGTACCACACAAGCGGCTTGAAGTGAAATTGTGTGCTTATGAAATATCTTCTCAGTTATGTGACTGGATTCGTGATTCCCTGTCCAAGAGGTCACAGTTTGTAGTATTGATGGCAAGTCATCAAGTAAAATAGAAGTGATTTCTGCCTGGAGAAATGTCACAGTTCTTCAGCTCCCATCAGTGATGGGGCTCTGTCTCGGGACCACTTCCTCCACCATCTCCCAGGCCAGAGACTTGCTACCACAAATTGGCCATGGGAACCACCGTCTACACACCCGAAGGCCACCTGCTTTTGCAGCTCAAGATCTTGTAGAAGTCTTCTCTCCCTCCAAGCCCTGGCTGTGTCGACCTATGAAATTGTAGAATAAGAAACATAAGCCCCAGAACAAGGCCACCCAGTGCCTCCAGAGGTGCCACCTCCTCACCTCACAAACTGAGTCTTACCTCTTATTCATGGATGTCATCCCATCCTTGGTGGTGATGGATTGTGACTTGGTGGCATGATTGGCTCCAGCCTGTTTGCCTTCCATTTTTATCCCTGTTCTGTGCTTATTCAAGGGGACCATAGTGGACACTATCATCACCTTGCAGAGTTGCAATCTCATATTTCCTTTTGTCAGTATCTTGTGTCATTCTCCAGGAATCTCATTTTTTTGAGACTACACTCATCAACTCTTCATGGGTTCCGTGCTTTCTGTCTGAACTGAGTCGGCCCTTTTACGACTTCCAATGGTGTTTGCACAGTGGTCCTTATGGATGTTGTTATCACATGGATCTCCCTTCATACTGTATTGGAAGCAGTTGCTGTCTGGGTCCAGTTGGAATCTTCTGTTGCAGTTTGGAATCTCTGTTTCCCTTCTGACAGGTCATCTACAGCTGCTGCTGTAACTGCTCTCATTCAGCAACTCCCCATCCCTTCTTCCTCCTTGGGGATTTTAATGCCCATTACCCTTTGTCAGGCAGTGCTTTTTCCTGTAGCCAAGTGCTCCTCACTGACTAATTTCTTGCGGACCATGACATGTACTTTCTTAATGATGGTTTTCTACTTATTTTAGTGCTGTATATGGCACTTTTTCTGCCATTGATCTTTTGCTCACTTCCTCTCCCTTTTTCCCACCCTTATACTGGTTGCCACATGATGAACCCTATGACAGTGACTACCATTGATTCTCTCATTCCCTTCCCACCTCCAGATGCTGGGCTTTCCATAATGTTGATTGGCCTTTGCATACCTCCCAGGTTGTATTGAGGAAGTCACTTGTGATCTATTTGATAAGATAATTCGTGCTGCCGGCTTTGCCATTCCCAACTCAACAGACCCTGTTTGCCATTGGCCAGTTCCATGGTGGAGTACAACTTTTGCCACTGCCACCCACAGTCACTGTTGTACCTTGTGGCATCTGTCTACATTACTTTCTCTCTTCCCTAGGTTATTCTGTTCCTTCGTCACTGGTGCGGGCTACACTCTGCACCTCCAAGGTTGTCAGCAGCAGTCTTCTGTTATGGGCCTTGCCTTTCCAGGTAGTCTTTGTCAGATTCATCAGTTCTCATAGAACACCTCACAACCCATTTTGTGTCAGTATCAGCATCAGCCTCCTATCCAGCTGCCTTCCTCCTCCGGAGACAGTGGGCTCGAGCTTTTCACTTCACCCCTGTAATGTGGAATCCTACAGTGAACCTTTTACTGAATGGAACTTCTTTTGGCTGTCTTTTCCTCCAATGATTCAGCTCCTGGTCCTGATTCCATCCATAGCCAATTGATTCACCACCTCAGTCTTCCACAGTGACAATATCTCCTCCCCTCTCAATGGATAGAAAGTATTGTGGTTTCTGTCCTTAAGCCCAACAAGGATCTGTTGTCCCTGATAGTTACTGGGCCGTTAGTCTGACCAGTGCACCCTGTGAGTTATGTGAAGGGATGGTGGCTTGTCAACTCAGTTGGGTCCTCAAATCTCAGGACCTTTAATCTTCTTAACGGTGCAGCTTTGAGCAGGGACAGTCTCCAATGGATCATCTGCTTCAGTTGGAAACTGTAGTTCTGCAGACCTGCCCTCAGTGCTGCCATCTTGTCACAGTTTTCTTTGATTGTGGTAAGGCATATGATACATCTTGGCATCATCACATCGTACTTATGCTCCATGATTGAGGTCATAGGTGCCCCCTACCAATTTTTATTCACAGAAATGTACCACCCTCAACTTAAGTGGAGAGAATTGAAAACCAAGCCAGTGTGTGCATGTGGAAGCATACCAGATGACACTCAGGGACTGTTGTTCCACAGAGGTCACCGAATGGGTGCTAGCCCAAATACAGAAATCATCCACATACATAATCATATGGAAATCTACCTCAAATGAATGTCCTTCCCTACCTTGCTCACTCCTCTTGGGACACAGATCGTTCGACTTTTCTCTGCCTTTATCAGATATTAGTTGTGTCATCTGGACTACAGTTGTCAAGTTTGTGGGTCAGCTGTCCCTTCCACACTGCTTGTCTTGAACCCAGTGAATCATTGTTTTCTCTGACCCCAGCAGGGGCCTTTTGGCAGCCTTACATTACTCTTTTTTTGCTAAGTTGTGGGCCGACTCTTGAGAGCTACACCCTCCACCCCTTCCATTCTCCCTCCCCGTTCATTTAATAAGCTTCATGCAATAACACAGACTCTCACCTCATGGCACTCTTCCCTCTGTGTCTCCTGGTGGGTATCTACCTTCCTCTGCTGTCTGCATATAAACTGTACTAGGTTGACTCAAGACTTTTTACCCTGCAATGAGCCTCCCTCCCCCTTTGTAATTTGAGGTTCCCTCCTCACAGTGATCCATATTTTCTTGGACTGCCCATGGCTTTTGGCCCTTTGCACTAAATATGCCTTCCCACTTTCCTTGTCCCGGGTGCTTGCAGCTAACGCTCGCATGTTGCACATGTATTTGGTTTTCTTCATGAAAGTGGTTTGTCCTCCCAGCTTTAAGGCCTTCAATTTCCCTTTGCAGTTTGAGTCCCTCAGTTAGCAGTGGCACTGGTTATGGAGGCCTTGGCCTTGACTCTACACGGCTGGGTCCTCCATCCCTCCCCCCTTCTGACTATGTTTTATGTGGTCTTTTGTGCCATTTTATTGTCCTGAAATTCTTGTTACCTATTTGTTTGTCCATTTTCCCATCCTGTTAACTACACTGTGATGTTTGCGTTTGTTCCTTGGTTTCTGCCACCTGTAATGAACCATCCTCCTCCAACATTAACTTTTTTTATATAGTAACGGATGCCATGTAAACTATCAATTCTTGCACTGGTTAAAATTATCTCAGCTGTTTCACTAAAGGAATTAATATGATTTTGTCAGGCTAAAATGTATAAAAAAGAAATTAAAGTGTTACAATTAATATGTACTTCTTTTAAAAGTAATTGAAATTACAAAATTTGTGCGATACTTAAAATTCATATTATTAATCGTGCAATATAATGCTAATTATTAAATTTGTTTCTGGATTTATTTATGAATTAATGATATATTTTAATGATGATTGATCTTTTGTTTTGTAAATTCTTTTGCTTTGTAAACTCTTTGGAATTGTGTGAGTGCCACAAAATGTAAGTAGTGGCAGGCATGCCTCAGATGGAAATGCACGTATTTTGCTGAACTTGTTGACAATGATGTAATTACTGTTTTTTTTTTTTAATGTGGAAATTATAAAGTCGGCACGATTTGATGCGAGCATGTACTGCTAGGATCTGGGCCAGGATGACAACAGGCACGAGGATGTAGAGTGGAGGCCGATGTGAGCATCTGTTGCCAGGCTCTGGATAACGTGACAGCAGGGGCGACACGGTGGATCAGTGGCCGATGTGAGTGTCTATTGCCACGACCTTGGCCAGGTTAGCACCACGCATGAGGAGGTGTAGCAGTTTGCTGGTGTGAGTTTCTATAGCCAGGACCTGGGCCAGTGTGGCACCAGGCGCAAGGAGGTTGTGTGGATGCTGATATTTATGTCTATCGCCAGGTCCTTGGCGAGGATGGAAGCAGGTGGGAGGAGGTGGCCCGGTGGCCAATGTATGTGTCTAATGCCAAGACCTGGTCCAGGGTGGCAGCAGGATCGTGGAAATGTACCATAGCTGATGAGAGTGTCTATTGCCAGAACATGGGCCATGGTGGCAGCAGGAGCAATTTGGTGGCACGGAAGCCAATGTGAGATTCTAATGCCATGACCTGGGCCAGGGTGGCAGCCGGTGTGGGGAGATGGTACAGTAGCCGATATAGCGCCTATTCCGAGGACCTGGGACAGGGTGGCAGCAGGTGTAAGGAGGTGGAGTGGTGGCCAATGGGAGCATCTATTGCCAGGACATGGGCCAGGGTAGCAGCAGGTGGAGCGGTGGTTAATGTGAAAGTCTATTGCCAAGACCTGGGTCAGAGTAGCAGAACGCGTGAGGAGGTGGAGCAATGGCTGATGTGAGTGTCTATTGCCAGGATTAGGTAGGATTTTCTTGAATATAAATGATGAGGTAAGATAATGGAAAATAAATTATGAGGTAAGAAATATGTGAAGATATAAGTACAGAAAGCATGCTTTAATAGCACTTTTTTGTGTGTGAACAAATGTTGAAATAAGAGGAAAAATCTATGGAAAGAAGTTTTGGTTTGGACTGCAGCACCAAATGTTACACTGAAGACAAACCCTGTCCTTTCCTTTTGTGTATGTGCGGATGGATATGTGTGTGTGTGCGAGTGTACACCTGTCCTTTTTTCCCCTTAAGGTAAGTCTTTCCGCTCCCGGGATTAGAATGACTCCTTACCCTCTTCCTTAAAACCCACATCCTTTCGTCTTTCCCTCTCCTTCCCTCTTTCCTGAAGAAGCAACTGTTGGTTGCGAAAGCTTGAATTTTGTGTGTATGTTTGTGTTTGTTTGTGTATCTATCGACCTGCCAGTGCTTTTGTTTGGTAAGTCACATCAACTTTGTTTTTAGATATACTAATGTTTTCTGTATTATTGTGTCTTTAATAATATTTTCTGTACCTTTGTAATTGTATTTTCCTGTTATAAAATTGTAATTGACACCAGTTCATCAAATTAAGTAACTTGTAATCACTCATTTGAGTGCACACATTTCTGTTGGTCATATTATATGCACAATATGTGAAATGTTGCGACTGTTAGTGTAATTCAGCAAGAGACTGGTTAACAGCATTGCTGGTTGTAAGGACAATTCCAAAAGCTTTCTGAGTGCATAAGTAGTGAATTATGGACTTGCTATATTGTCCGCAAAACTCTTCGATGGAGATTGTGCACCTGCACAGCCGCAACAGATGGCTGCTGGCCATCTCTACAAGGACTGCAAGGGTCTGCACCTTTGATGGCCCACCGATATCATACTCTCTACCAGGACTACAGTGGGTCTGCTCTGTGATGATCTACCTACCAATATTCTTCAAAAATTCGAATGACTCTGTTGTGGCCCATTACCTGTTTGCAAGTCAAGAGTCAGCACTGTCTTTCCATTGGAAGGACAACACTAATTTTTCAAGACTGCATGGAAATCCTCTATTTCTATGTGCATACTCTTTTACTGCTCAGACTTTGAGAAAAAAAGAAAAGAAAACTGTAGTTACTATTGTGATGAATGATCTGGACTGTCTTTATGAGAACAAATTTTGCTTTGGGCCAACATTACCATCAATAAGTGTGTGCGTTTGATATCTTTGTTATTGTAATTATGAAAAATTTTATCAAATTATTGTTGGCCACTGTCCAAAACAATTTGTAAAATTTTTTGTGGGGAGCATGGGGGCTATGTAAGTAGGCTGTTTAGGTTTTTATGTTGGTAATGCCATGTAGCGCTCTGTATGAAAATCACTCACTGTGCTGTGTGTAGCCTGTGCCTGGTTTGTATTGTTGGAATATTTACTATTGAAGTGTTGGGTAGCAGAATGTGAACAGTGTGTAGCGTTGCACAGTTGGAAGTTAGCCACCAGCAGTGGTGGATGTGGGGAGAGATATGACAGAATTTTAAGAGCGGACGATCTGAATGTGAGTCCGCCGGAAAGAGTAAATTTTTAATACTGGATGTTATGAAGTGATTTTATATATATAGACTTTTGAACATTATTAAGGTAAATAAATTGATCGGTCTCTATCAAAATCTTTCATTTGCTGATTATGCCTATCAGTAGTTAGTACCTTCAGTAGTTAGAACCCTTTATTTAGCTGGCAGTAGTGGCACTCGCTGTATTGCAGTAGTTTGAGTAACGAAGATTTTTGTGAGGTAAGTGATTCATGAAAGGTATAGGTTATTGTTAGTCAGGGCCATTCTTTTGTAGGAAGTTTTGAAAGTCAGATTGCGTTGCGCTAAAAATATTGTGTGTCAGTTTAGTGTTGATCACATTAAGTAAAGAGAGTAATGACTAAGTATGTCCAGTTTGACTCCACTGTTTGAAAATCAAATAACGTAGAGCTTTATCATCACAGTAATACATTAATTTTTCAAAGGGTATGTTTCAAGTTGTGTGCAGGTGGCACTGTGGCCGATGTGAGCATCTATCACCAGGACTTGGGGACAAGATGGCAGCAGGCACGGGAGGTGGAGCGGTCAATGTTGTGACTGTCTATTGCCAGAACCTGGTCAACGGGAAGTAAGAGTCTGCTGTGAGGACCTGGGCAGGTTTGCAGCAGTTGTGTGGAGGTGGCACAGTGGCCAATGTGAGCGTCTACATCTAAATCTACATCTACATCTACATCCATACTCTGCAAGCCACCTGACCGTGTGTGGCGGAGGGTACCTTGAGTACCTCTATCGGTTCTCCCTTCTATTCCAGTCTCGCATTGTTTGTGGAAGGAAGGATTGTCGGTATGCTTCTGTGTGGACTCTAATCTCTCTGATTTTATCCTCATGATCTCTTCCTGAGATATACATAGGAGGGAGCAATACACTGCTTGACTCTTCAGTGAAGGTATGTTCTCAAAACTTTAACAAAAGCCCATACCGAGCTACTCAGCATCTCTCCTGCAGAGGCTTCCACTGGAGTTTATCTATCATCTCCGTAATGCTTTCACAATTACTAAATGATCCTGTAACAAAGCACACTGCCCTCCAATGGATCTTCTCTATCTCTTCTATCAACCATATCTGGTACTGATCTCACACTGCTGAACAGTATTCAGGCAGTGGGCGAGCAAGCATACTGTAACCTACTTCCTTTGTTTTCGGATAACATTTCGTTAAGATTCTTCCAATGAATCTCAGTCTGGCATCTGCTTTACCAAAGATCAACTTTATGTGATCATTGCATTTGAAATCACTCCTAATGAGTACTTCCCCCATGAACCATGGACCTTGCCATTGGTGGGGAGGCTTGCGTGCCTCAGCCGTACAGATAGCCGTACCGTAGGTACAACTACAATGGAGGGGTATCTGTTGAGAGGCCAGACAAACGTGTGGTTCCTGAAGAGGGGCAGCAGCCTTTTCAGTAGTTGCAAGGGCAACAGTCTGGATGATTGACTGATTTGGCCTTCTAACAATAACCAGAACGCCCTTGCTGTGCTGGTACTGCGAATGGCTGAAAGCAAGGGGAAACTATGGCCGTAATTTTTCCCGAGGGCATATAGCTTTGCTGTATGATTGAATGATGATGGCATCCTCTTGAGTTAAATATTCCGGAGGTAAAATAGTCCCCCATTTGGATCTCCGGGCGGGGACTACTCAAGAGGAGGTCATTATCAGGAGAAAGACAACTGGCGTTCTGCGCATCGGAGCATGGTATGTCAGATCCCTTAATCAGGCAGGTAGGTTAGAAAATTTAAAAAGGGAAATGGATAGGTTAAAGTTAGATATAGTTGGAATTAGTGAAGTTCGGTGGCAGGAGGAACAAGTCTTCTGGTCAGGTGACTACAGGGTTATAAACACAAAATCAAATAGGGGTACTGCAGGAGTAGGTTTAATAACGAATAGGAAAATAGGAATGCGGGTAAGCTACAACAAACAGCACAGTGAACACATTATTGTGGCCAAGATAGATACATAGCTCACACCTACTACAGTAGTACAATTTTATATGCCAACTAGCTCTGCAGATGACGAAGAAATTGAAGAAATGTATGATGAAATAAAATAAATTATGCAGATAGTGAAGGGAGACGAAAATTTAATAGTCATGGGTGACTGGAATTGCAGTGTAGGAAAAGGGAGAGAAGGAAACATAGTAGGTGAATATGAATTGGGGCTAAGAAATGAAAGAGGAAGCCACCTGGTAGAATTTTGCACAGAGCACAACTTAATCATAGCTAACACTTTGTTCAAGAATCATGAAAGAAGGTTGTATACATGGAAGAATGCTGGAGATACTAGAAGGTATCACATAGATTATATAATGGTAAGACAGAGATTTAGGAACCAGGTTTTAAATTGTAAGATATTCCAGGGGCAGATGTGGACTCTGACCACAATTTATTGGTTATGAACTGTAAATTAAAACTGAAGAAACTGCAAAAAGGTGGGAATTTAAGGAGATGGGACCTGGATAAACTGAAAATCCCAGAGCTTGTTCAGAGTTTCAGGGAGAGCATAAGGGAACAATTGACAGGAATGGGGGAAAGAAATACAGTAGAAGAAGAATGGGTAGCTTTGAGGGAAGAAGTAGTGAAGGCAGCATAGAATCAAGTAGGTAAAAGGCAAGAGCTAGTAGAAATCCTTGGGTAACAGAAGAAATATTGAATTTAATTGATGAAAGGAGAAAATATAAAAATGCAGTAAATGAAGCAGGCAAAAATGAATACAAACGTCTCAAAAATGAGATCGACATGAAGTGGAAAATGGCTAAGCAGGGATGGCTAGAGGACAAATGTAAGGATGTACAGGCTTATCTCACTAGGGGTAAGACAGATACTGCCTACAGGAAAATTAAAGAGACCTTTGGAGATAAGAGAACCACTTGTATGGACATCAAGAGTAATTGGAAACCCAGTTCTAAGCAAAGAAGGGAAAGCAGAAAGGTGGAAGGAGTATATTGAGGGTCTATACAAGGGCGATGTACTTGAGCACAATATTATGGAAATGGAAGAGGATGTAGATGAAGATGAAATGGGAAATAAGATACTGCATGAAGAGGTTGACAGAGCACTGAAAGACCTGAGTCGAAACAAGGCCCCTGGAGCAGACAACATTTCATTGAAACTACTGACCGCCTTGGGAGAGCCAGTCCTGACAAAACTCTACCATCTGGTGAGCAAGATGTATGAGACAGGCAAAATACCCTCAGACTTCAAGAAGAATAGAATAATTCCAATCCTAAAGAAAGCAAGTGTTGATCGATGTGAAAATTACTGAACTATCAGTTTAATAAGTCACAGCTGCAAAATACTAACACGAATTCTTTACAGACGAATGGAAAAACTAGTAGAAGCCGACCTCGGGGAAGATCAGTTTGGATTCCGTAGAAATACTGGAACACGTGAGGCAATACTGACCTTATGAAGAAAGATTAAGGAAAGGCAAACCTACGTTTCTAGCATTTGTAGACTTAGAGAAAGCTTTTGACAATGTTGACTGGAATACTCTCTTTCAGATTCTGAAGGTGGCAGGGGTAAAATATAGGGAGCGAAAGGCTATTTACAATTTGTACAGAAACCAGATGGCAGTTATAAGAGTCGAGGGACATGAAAGGGAAGCAGTGGTTGGGAAGGGAGTGAGACAGGGTTGTAGCCTCTCCCCAATGTTATTCAATCTGTATATTGAGCAAGCAGTAAAGGAAACAAAAGAAAAATTTGGAGTAGGTATTAAAATCCATGGAGAAGGAATACCAACTTTGAGGTTCGCCGATGACATTGTAATTCTCTCAGAGACAGCAAAGGACTTGGAAGAGCAGTTGAATGGAATGTACAGTGTCTTGAAAGGAGGATGTAAGATGAACATCAACAAAAGCAAAACGAGGATAATGGAATGTAGTCAAATTAAGGCGGGTGATGCTGAGGGAATTAGATCACGAAATGAGACACTGAAAGTAATAAGGGGATTTAGCTATTTGGGGAGCAAAATAACTGATGAAGGTCGAAGTAGAGAGTATATAAAATGTAGACTGGCAATGGCAAGGAAAGTGTTTCTGAAGAAGAGAAATTTGTTTACATTGAGTCTAGATTTAAGTGTCAAGAAGTCATTTCTGAAAGTGTAGCCATGTATAGAAGTGAAACATGGACGATAAATAGTTTGGACAAGAAGAGAATAGAAGCTTTTGAAATGTGGTGCTACAGAAGAATGCTGAAGATTATATGGGTGGATCACATAACTAATGAGGAAGTATTGAACAGGATTGGGGAGAAGTTTGTTTCACAACTTGACCAGAAGAAGGCATCGGTTAGTAGGACATGTTCTGAGGCATCAAGGGATCACCAATTTAGTATTGGAGGGCAGCGTGGAGGGTAAAAATCGTAGAGGGAGACCAAGAGATGAATACACCAAGCAGATTCAGAAGGATGTAGGTTGCAGTAGGTACTGGGAGATGAAGAAGCTTGAACAGGATAGAGTAGCATGAAGAGCTGCATCAGACCAGTCTCAGGACTGAAGACCACAACAACAACAACACCTAATGAGTACTCCCAGATAATTTATGGAACTAACTGCTTCCAGTTCCTGACCTGCTATTTTGCTAATTATGCCTATCACTAATTAATGCCTTCAGTAGCCAGGATTTGGGTCATGGTGGCATCAAATGTGGGGAGATGGTGTGATGGCAGATATGAGCGACCATTGCCAGGGCTTTCGCCAGGTGGGCAATGGGTGTGGGGTGGTGTAGCAGTAGGCAATGTGATCGTCTATTGTCAGGATCTGGGCCAGTGTAGCAATAGGCGTGAGGAGGTGTAGCGGTGGGTGGCTTATGAGTGTGTCTACTGCCAGTGCTCGGGACCAGGTTGGCAGCAGGCACGAGGAGGTGGAGCGTTCCCCGATGTGAGTGTCTACAGCCACTATCTGGGCGAGGGTAGCAGCATTCTCGAGGAAATAAATCGGAGGCCGATGGAGTGTCAATTGCCAGGACCTGGGCCAGGGTGGCAGCAGGCGCAAGGAGGTAGCGTTGTTACTGATATGTGTGTCTATTGCCAGGTCCTTGGCCAGGGTGGCAGGGCGGGAGGAGGTGGCGCAGTGGCCGATGTGAGTGTTTACTGCCAGGACTTGGGCCTGGGTGGAAGGAAGTGTGGGGAGGTGGTGTGGTGGCAGATGTGAGCGCCGTTAGCTGGGCTTGATCCAGGTTGGCAGCTGGTGTAGGGAGATGGAGCAGTGGCCAGTTTCAGCAATTATTGCCAGTAGGTGGGCTAGGGTGGCAGCAGGCACGAAGAGATTGCGTGGTTGCCAATGTGTGTGTGTGGGTGTATTGCCAGATCCTTGGCCGGGTTGGAAGGAGGCAGGAGTGGGTAGTGCGGTGGCTGATGTTAGTGTTTATTTCCAGGACCTGGGTCTGGGTGGAAGCAGGTGTGGTGAGTTGGAGTGGGGACCAATGTCAGCATCTATTGCCAGGACCTGTGTCAGGGTAGCAGAAGGCAATAGGAGGTGGAGCGGTGGCTGACGAGAATGTCTATTGCCAGGAACTGGGGCGGGTTGGCAGAAAGCGCAAGGAGATTGCGTGGCTGCCGATGTGAGCGTCTATTGCCAGGTCCTGGGCCAGGGTGGCAGCAGGCAATATGAGGTGGAGTGGTGGCTAATGTGAGCGTCTACTTCCAGGATCTGGGCAAGGGTGGGAGCAGGAGCGAGGAGGTAGAATGTTGGCCGATGTGAGTGTCTATTGCCAAGGCCTGGGCCAGTGTGGTAGCAAGTGCGACGAGGTGGTTTGATGGCCAATGTGAGTGTTTATTGTCAGGACGTGGGCCAGGGTGGCAGCAGGTGTGGGGAGGTTGAATGATGGGAAATGTGAGCGACCAGTGCCAGGGCCTGGGCCAGGGTGGCAACAGGTGTGGGGAGGTCCAGCAGCGGCCAGTGTGAGTATCTATTATGAGGACCTGGGCCAGGGTGCCAGCAGGCACGAGGATGTTGCATGTTTGCTGATATGTGTGTGTGTATATCGCTAGGTCCTTGGCCAGGGTTGAAGTAGGAAGGAGTAGGTGGTGCAGTGGCTGATGTTAGTGTTTATTTCGAGGACCTGGGTCTGGGTGAGTGCAGGTGTGGTGACATGGCGTGGTGGCACCTGTGAGCGTCAATTGCCAGGGCCTGGGCCAGGGTGGCAGCTGGTGTGGTGAGGTGAAATGATGGCCAATGTCAGCGTTTATTGCCAGGACCTGGGCGAGGGTAGCAGATGGTGTATGGAGGTGGAGCACTGGCTTATGTGAGTGTCTATTGCCAGGACATGGGCAAGAGTGGCAGCAGGAGCAAAGAGGTGGTACGGACGCTGACGTGAGATTCTATTGCCATGACCTGGGCCAGGGTGTCAGCCTTCACGAGCAGTTGGAGCAGTGACCAATGTTATCGTCTACTGCGAGTACCTCGGCTGGGTGGCGGCAGTTGTGTGGAGGTGGCATTGGTGCCAATGTGAGCGTCTATTGCCATGATGGCAGCAGGCACAGGCCACGGTGATGTGAGGATCAACTGTCAGGATCTGAGCCAGGGTGGCAACTGACGTGAGGAGGTTGCGTTGTTGCCAATGTGTGTGTGTATCACCAGATCCTTGACAAGGGTGGTAGCATACAGTAGTAGGTCACACGGTGGCCGATGTTAGTTAGTGTTTATTGCCAGGACCTTGGTCTGTTTGAAAGTAGTTGGGCGGAGGTGGCGAAGTGGCAGATGTGAGCGTCTATTGCCAGGGCCTGGGGCAGTGTGGCAGCAGGTCTGGGGAGATGCAGCAGTGGCGAATGTCAGCGGCTATTGCTAGGACGTGGGCCAGGGTAGCAGAAGGTGCAAGGAAGTGCAGTAATGGCTGATGTGAGTGTCTATAGCCAGGTCCTTGTCCAGGGTGGCAGCAGGTGGGAGGAGGTGGCATGGTAGAAGATGTGAGTACTTATTCCGAGGACCTGGGCCAGTGCGGCAGCAGGTGTGGGGATGTGGAGCTGTGGCCAATGTGAGCATCTATTGCCAGGATGTGGGTCAGGGTGGCAGCAGGTGTGGAGAGGTGGAGTGGTGGCCAATGTGAAAGTCTATTGCCAGGACCTGGGCCAGGGTAGCAGAATGCACGAGGAGGTGGGGCAATGGCTGATAGGAGTTTCTATTGCCAGGCTTAAGTAGGATTTTCTTGGAAATATATGATGAGGTAAGATAATGGAAAATAAATTATGGGGTAAGAAATATGTGAATATATAAATACAGATAGCAGGCTTTAATAGGATTTTTTGTGTTTGAACAGATGTTGAAATAAGAGGAAAGATCTATGGAATGAAGTTTTGGTTTGTACTGCAGTACCAAATGTTATACTGAAAACAAATCCTGTCCTTTCCTTTTGTGTTTTTCTGCTATGTGTTTGTGTACCCTTTTGTATTTGTGTTTTTCCTGTCTTTATGTGCTTACCTAACAAGATTTATGTTTTGGAATTTTTCTAATACTAAGAAGGGAACCTCCCCATTGCACCCTCCTCAGATTTAGTTATAAGTTGGCACAGTGGATATTCCTCGATAAACTGAACACAGATCAATCGAGAAAACAGGGCTACGCTCCCTCCCAGAGGCTGGGAGGCCTGTTGCGACAAAAATGCATAAGTACTCACACTACGTGCTCCGTCAATAGGGCCCGTCGCCTAGAAGCAGTGTTGTGCCGCGACCTAGGTTTTTGAGGTGCAGGGGCCTTTGGCAGAGTGCAAGCAGCTACAGAAACGGGAACCGATTCTGGACGAAGCGAAAGGGGGGCAGTACGCACTCGGACAGGTTCAGACGCCGATGTCACCGTCACATCAGACACTTTCTGTGACGACACAAGTACACGTTCGACAGGAATAGAATCGGACAGGTCAGACTGTACGTGTTCCTCAACACGAGAAGCATCCTTTTGAACAATGACAGCGTCTGAGGAGACCGCGTTCGCCACTACGTCAGAAACAACAACCGTACCGGAGTGGGTTATGAACCCGCCATTGTCGACTCGGACAGAATGTCCGACTGTGGAAAAGAAGCAATAGCAACATCAGCAGACTGAGACACGACCGGCACGACCGAAGCGGCATCGACGAGAGGGACAACAGGAGTTACATCCATTGCAACAGGGGTGTCAACAGGGCGGGCAGGCGAATTGGGTGCACCTAATGCAACCCCCTCCCACATCGTCTGTGCGTCACTGAGTGGCAACTGTACCGGACCCCTACAATGCGGACAATGCTGTCGAAAGTGGTCCGTTTCATTACAGTAGGAACAAGTTTGCGGTTGTTCACTATATGTAATAAAACCACGATGACTGCACAATCATTCTAACACTGCAAATACCGTTTTTGACCTGAAAAGGGTGCGCAGACGGCCACTTTTCTTTAATAACTGACAACACAGTTCCATAAGGGCCACGACAACGCGAGATAGTCTCGTTCTTAACCTCAAATGGAAGGATGAATACACGCAAATTGCTAACACCAAAGCCTGCATTCGAGATGTTAACATTACTAACACTTCCGTCTGCATGTTTAAATTTCCGGACACCATCATTTACGTTCACTATACTGTCACAAAGGTCGGAATTACTCAACTTTACAAACAGAGCATTAAAAACGTATCCAATTGCAAACCGAGTACATTACTGTCAGTTAATTTTAAATCATTGATTAGCCAATGGTGAATTTCAAACGCGGACGGACGAGTTACACTGCGATCAATTTCACACTGAATGTTGTTTTCACGATCTTTGGAATCCCTTAATACTCACAGTTCTGATGAAAACAGGTCCTTGGCCAGAGGGCAAAGGATGTGGGGTGGTTTAGCAGTGGCCAATATGATGGTCTATTGCCAGGGCAGCAGTAGACGTGAGGAGGTGTAGCGGTAGCTGATGACGGTGTCTATTGCCAGGCCTTCGGCCAGGATGGCAGAAGGTGCGAGGATGTCGCGTGGATGCCGATTTGAGCGTCTATCGCCAGGTCCTGGGCCAGGGTGGCAGCAGGCGTGAAGAGATGGCGCGGTGGCCGATGTGTGCAGCTATTACCAGGACCTGGGTTAGGGTGGCAGCTGGCACAAGCAGGTGGAGCAGTGGCCAATGTGAGTGTCTGTTGCGAGGACCTGTGCAGGGCGGCAGCAGTTGTGTGGAGATGGCACAGTGGCCGATGTGAGCGTCTATTGCCAGGACTCGGGGCCAGGTTGGCAGCAGGCACGGCGAGGTAGCGTGGTGGCTAATGTGAGCGTCCACAGCCAGTTTCTGGGCGAGCTTAGCAGCATTCTCGAGGAGATAGATTGGAGTTTGATGTGAGTGTCTATCACCTGGACCTGGGCCAGTGCGGCAGCTGGGGCAACGAGGTGGAGCAGTGGACGATGTGAGTGTTTATTGCCAGGACCTGAGCCAGAGTGGCAGTAGGCATGAGTAGGTTTCGTGGTTGCCAATGTTTCTATCGTGAGGTAATAGGCCAGGGTGCAGCAGGCGTGAAGAGGTGGTGCGATGGCCGATGCGAACATTTATTGCCAGGACTGAAGCCAGGGTGGCAGCAGGCGTCAGGAGGTTTTGTGGTTGCCAATGTGTGTGCCTATCGCAGGTCCTTGGCCAGCGTTGCAGAATGTGGGAGAAGGTAGTGCGGTGGCCGATGTGAGTGTTTACTGCCAAATCCTGGGCCTGGGTGGAAGCACGTATATGGAGGTGGCAAATATGAACGTCAATTGCCAGGGCCTGGGCCAGAGTGGCAACAGGTTCGAAGAGGTGAAGTGTTGGCTGATGTGAGCATCTATTGTCAGGACCTGGGTCACCCTATAAGCAGGCACGAAGAATTGAGGCCAATTTGAGCATTTACTGCCAAGACACGGTGCAGGGTGGCAGCAGGTGAGAGGAGATAGAGCAGTGGCTGATACAAGTGTCTACTGCCAAGACCTGGGCTAGGACGACAGCATGTGTGAGGAGGTGGCGCTGTGTACGATGTCACCGTCTCTTGCCATTACCTGGCGCAGGGTGGCAGCAGTCATTATTAGGTGGAGTGGTGGCAGATGTGAGCGTCTATTGCCAGGACCTGTGCCAGGGTGGCAGCAGGCGCACAGAGGTCGTATGTTGGCCAATGTGAGCATCTATTGCCCGACCCTGGGCGAGGGAAGCAGCAAGTGTGGGGTGGTGGCATGGTGGCAGATATGAGCATCTATTGCCACAGCGTCATCCAGGGTGGCAGCTGGTGTAGGGGGGTGGAACAGTGGCCAATGTGAGCATCTATCAAGACCTGGTCCAGTGTTGCAGCAGATGTGAAGACGGGGCATGGTGACCGTAGTGAGCAATTATTGTCAGGACCTGGGCGAGGGTGGCAGAAGGTGTGAGGAGTTTGCGTTGTTGCTGATATGTGTGTCTACCATCTCGTCCTTGACCAGTGTGGCAGCAGGAGCAAGGAGGTGGCATGGGGGCTGATGTGAGTTTCTTTTGCCATGACCTTGACCCGAGTGGCCGCTGGTGTGGGGTGTTGCCACATTAGCCAATGTGAGCGCCTATTCTGAGGACCTGGGCCAGGGCGGCAGCAGGCCATACGAGGTGGAGTGATGTGAGTGAATATTGCCAGAACCTGGCCCATGGTGTCAGCAGGATGGTTGAGGTGGTGCGGTGGCCAAGATTGGCGTCTATTGACTGTATTTGAGCCAGTGTGGCAGCAGGTATGAGGATATGAAGTGAAGGACAATGTGAGCCTCTATTGCCAGGACCTGTGCCATGATGGTTTCAGGCGTGACGAGATGGCGCACTGTCTGATGTAAGCATCTATTGCCAGGACGTTGGGCCAATGTGGCAGAATGCGCAAGGAGGTGGCACAGTGGTTGAAATGATCTTCTATTGCCAGGATCTGAGCCAGGGCGGTAGCAGGCTCGAGGAGGCGGAGAGATGGCTGTGTGCATCTATTGTGATGACCTAGGCCAGCAGGGATGAAGAAAGCTAGTGGAGGCCAATTCGAGCGTCTATTGCCAGTCTGTGGGCCTGGGTGGCAACAGGTGTGGTGAAGTGGAGCGATGGCTAAAGTGAGCGTCTGTTGCCATGAGCTGGGGCATGATAATAGAAGGTGCATGTAGATGGAGCCATGGCTAATGTGAGTGTCTATTGCCAGGACCTGGGCCAGTGTAGCAGAATGAATGAGGAGGTGGAGTGGTGGCTAATGTGGGTGTCTATTGCCATGCTTAGGTAGGATTTTCTAGGAAATAAATTATGAGGTAAGATAATGGAAAATAAATTACGAGGTAAGAAATATGTAAACATATAAATACAGATAGCATGTTTTAATTGGATTTTTTTGTGTGTGAACAAATGATGAAACAAGAGGAAAGATCTATGGAATGAAGTTTTAGTTTGGACTGTAGTACCAAATGTTACACTGAAAACAAACCCTGTCCTTTCCTTTTGTGTTATTCTGTTATGTGTTTGTGTACCCTTGTGTATTTGTGTTTTTCCTCTATGTGTTTAGCTAACAGGATTTATGTTGTAGAATTTTTCTACTACTAAGCTACATTCATATGATGAGGAATACTGTTATCTTCAAATATAATTTGTGTTAATAATATGTTATTACTTTGTAAAGATGCTTAGACATTAATTTTGAATGCAATTCTGATCTTTTATGTATTTACCTATGTCATAATTCCTGTAACACTGATGTGTATGTTTATTTCTATACTTTTGTAAAGCCTGTATTACTACAAACGTTATCCGTATCATTATATTTTTAATGATGTTTTCTGTACTTTCGTAATTGTATTCTCATGTTATAAAATTGTAATTGACACCAGTTCATCAAATTCAGTAACTTGTAAGCTTTCATTTCAGTGCACACATTTATGTTGGTCATAATATATGCACAATATGTGAGACGTTGGGACTGTTAGTGTTTGCACATGTGTTAATAATACAGCAAGAGACTGGTTAACAGCATTGCTCATTCTAAGGACAATTCCAAAAAATCTGTGAGTGCATAAGTAGTGGTTTATGGACTTGCTATATTGTCCGCAAGACTCTTCGATGGTGATTGTGCATCTGCACAGCGGCAATAGATGGCTGCTGGCCGTCTCTACAAGGACTGCAGTGAGTCTGCACGTTTGATGGCCCATTAAGACCATACTCTCTTGTAGGAATACAGTGGATTTGCTCTGTGTGGACTGAAATACCAATATTCTTAAAAAATTTGAATGATTCTGTTGTGGGTTTGCTCTGTTATGGCCAATTACTGGTCTGCATGTCGAGTCAGCACTGTCTTTCTGTTGGAAGGACAACACAGTAGTAGGGGTATGATAGATACTGCCTACAGGGAACGTAAAGAGACCTTTGGAGAAAAGAGAACCACTTGAATGAAAGTTAAGAGCTCAGATGGAAACCCAGTTCTAATCAAAGAGGGGAAAGCAGAAAGATGGAAGGAATATATAGAGGGTCTATACAAGGACAATGTACTTGAGGACAATATTATGGAAATGGAAGAGGACGTAGATGAAGATGAAATGAGAGATTTGATACTGCCTGAAGAGTTTGGCAGAGCACTGAAAGACCTGAGTCGAAACAGGGCCCCCGGGGTAGACAACATTCCATTAGAACTATTGATGACCTTGGAAGAGTCAGTCCTGACAAAACTCTACCATCTGGTGAGCAAGATGTATGAGACAGGCGAAATACCCTCAGACGTCAAGAAGAAAATAATAATTCCAATCCCAAAGAAAGCAGTTGTTGACAGATGAGAAAATTACCGAACTATCAGTTTAATAAGTCACAACTGCAAAATACTAACACGAATTCTTTACAGACGAATGGAAAAACTAGTAGAAGCTGACCTCGGGCAAGATCAGTTTGGATTCCGTAGAAATATTGGAACACGAGAGGCAATACTGACACTACGACTTATCTTAGAAGCTAGATTAAGGAAAGGCAAACCTACGTTTCTAGCATTTGTAGACTTAGAGAAAGCTTTTGACAATGTTGACTCGAATACTCTCTTTCAGATTCTGAAGGTGGCAGGGGTAAAATACAGGGAGCGAAAGGCAATTTACAATTTGTATAGGAACCAAATGGCAGTTATAAGAGTTGAGGGGCATGAAAGAGAAGCACTGGTTGGAAATGTAGTGAGACAGGTTTGTAGCCTCTCCCCTATGTTATTCAATCTTTATATTGAGCAAGCAGTAAAGGAAACAGAAGAAAAATTTGGAGTAGGTATTAAAATCCATGGAGAAGAAATAAAAACTTTGAGATTCGTCGATGACATTGTAATTCTGTCAGAGACAGCAAAGGACTTGTAAGAGCAGTTGCACGGAATGGATAGCGTCTTGAAAGGAGGATATAAGATGAACATCAACAAAAGCAAAATGAGGATAATGGAATGTAGTTGAATTAAGTCGGGAGATGCTGAGGGTATTAGATTAGGAAATGAGACACTAAAAGTAGTAAAGGAGTTTTGCTATTTGGGGAGCAAAATAACTGATGATGGTCGAAGTAGAGAGGATATAAAATGTAGACTGGCAATGACAAGGAAAGCGTTTCTGAAGAAGAGAAATTTGTTAACATGGAGTATAGATTTAAGTGTCAGGAAGTCATTTCTGAAAGTATTTGTATGGAGTATAGCCATGTATGGAAGTGAAACATGGAAGATAAATAGTTTGGACAAGAACAGAATAGAAGCTTTCGAAATGTGGTGCTACAGAAGAATGCTGAAAATTAGTTGGGGGAGATCACATAACTAATGAGTAGGTGCTGAATAGAGTTGGGGAGAAGAGAAGTTTGTGTCATAACTTGACTAGAAGAAGGGATCGGTTGGTAGGTCATGTTCTGAGGCATCAAGGGATCACCAATTTAGTATTGCAGGGCAGCATGGAGGGTAAAAATCGTAGAGGGAAACCAAGAGATGAATACACCTAGCAGATTCAGAAGGATGTAGGTTGCAGTAGGTACTGGGAGATGAAGAAGCTTGCACAAGATAAAGTAGCACGGAGAGCTGCATCAGACCAGTCTCAGGACTGAAGACCACAACAACAACAACAAGTGATTCATGGAAGGCATAGGTTGTTGTTAGTCAGGGCGATACTTTTGTAGGGATTTTTGAAAGTCAATTGCGTTGTGCTAAAATTTTTGTGTGGCAGTTTAGTGTTGATCAGAATAAGTAAAGAGAGTACGTCCAGTGTTGATCAGCTGTTTGAACATCAAATAATGTAGCACAGTAACTCAGTAAGTTTTCAAAGGGTATGTTTCAAGTTGTGTGGAGGTGGCACAATGGCCGATGTGAGTGTCTATTGCCAGGACTCAGGGCCAGGATGCCAGCAGGCACAAAGAGATGGAGCGGTGGCTCATGTGAGTGTCTACTGCCTGCATCTGGAACAGGGTGGCAGGACGTGTAGCGGTTGCTGATTTGAGCGTCTATTGCCAGGACCTGTGCCAGTGTGGCAACAGGGGCGACGAGATGGAGCGGTGTACGATCTGATTGTTTATTGCCAGGACCTGGGCCATGATGGCAGTAGGTGTGGGCACGTGGAGTGGTGGCCAGTGTTACTGTCTATTGCCAGGTCATGGTCCAGGGTGGCAGTATGCGAGAGGAGGTGCAGCAGTTGCTGATGTGTGTGTCTATTGTCAAGACCTTGGCCAAGGTGACAGCAGGTGCGGCGGTTAGGAGATTGCCAGTGTGTGTGTCTATATCGAGGTCTTGGACCAGGACTGCAGATGGTGTGCGGAGGAGGCATGGTGGTCGATGTGAGCATCTCTTGTGAGGACCTGGTCAGGGTTGCAGCAGTTGTGTGGAGGTGGCACAGTGGCTGATGTTTGCGTCTATTGCCAGGAGTCGGAGCCAGGATGGCAGCAGGCACAACGAGATAGAGCAGTGGCTGATGTGAGCGTCTACTGCCTGGATTTGGAATAGGGTGGCAGCAGGCACGAGGAGGTAGAGTTTAGGCCGATGTGAGGCTTGTTTCCAGGACATGATCCAGTGTGGCAGAAGGGTGACACGTTGGAGCGGTCGCCGTTTGAGTTTATATTGCCAGGAAGTGGACCAAGGTGGCAGCAGCTGTCGGGAGGTGACGTGATGTCAGATGTGAGCGACCATAGCCAGCCCTGGGCCATGCGGGCAGCAATTGTGGGGAACTGTAGCAGTGGCTATTGTGCTTGTCTATTTCCTGGACCTGGGTTAGGCTAACAGTAGGCGTGAGGAGGTGTAGCGGTGGTCAATGTGAGCGTCTACTGCCAGGACTCAGGACCAGGGTAGCAGCAAGCGCGAGGCGGTAGTGTGGTTGCTGATGTGAGTGCCTATCACTATGTCTTGGGCCTTGGTGGCAGCAGACATGAGGAGGTGGCGTGGGACCTGGGATAGGGTGGCAGCCGGCATGAGCAGGTGGAGCAGTGGCCAACGAGATCACCTATTGCGAGGACCTGGTCCAGGGTGACAGCAGGTGTGGGGAGGTTGCGTGATTACAGATGTGAGCGACCATTGCCAGGGTCTTGGCCAGGGTGGCAGCAGGTGTGGGGAGCTGGGGCAGTGGCCAGTGTCAGCGTCTATTGACAGTACCTGGGTCAGGGTAACAGAAGGTGCGATGATGTGGAGTGGAGGCTGATGTTTGCATCTATTGCCAGGACTTGAGCCAAGGTGGCAGAATGCGTGATGAGGTGCCACAGTTGTTGATATGACCATCTATTGCCAGGACCTGAGCAAGGGTGGCAGCAGGTGAGAGGAGGTGGAGCGGTAGCTGATTTAATTGTCTACTGCCAAGACCTGGGCTAGGGCGACAGCATGTGTGAGGAGGAGGTGCTGTGTCTGATGTGAACACCTCTTGCCATTACCTGGACCAGGGTGGCGTCAGTCACGATTAGTTGGCATCTATTGCTAGGTCCTGGGTCTCCTGCCAATCTGTATGAGGTCCAGGCGATAAACAATTTCATGATCCGCCGCGCCACCTCCTCCCCACTGCTGCCACCCTGGCCCAGGATTGGGCAATATTCGCTCACATCGGCCTCCACTCAGTCTCCTCGAACTTCCTACCACCCTTGCCCAGATCGTAGCTGTAAACGCTCACAGCAGCCACTGCTCCACTGTGTCGTGCCATCTGCCAACCTGGCAGGGGCGACACAGTCGATTGGTGGCCAATGTTAGTGTTTATTGCCAGGACTCGGTGCCAAGTTGGCAGCAGATGCAATGAGGTGGAGCGGTAGCTGATGTGTGCATCTACAGCCAGGGCGAGGGTGGCAGCAAGCTCGAGGAAGTAGATTGGAGGCGGTTGTGAGCATCTATTGCAAGGACCTGGGCCAGTATCGCAGCAGGGGCAACGAAGTGGAGCAGTGGCTGATGTGAGTGTTTACTGCCAGGTCCTGGTCCAGGGTGGCAGTAGGTGTGAAGAGTTGGCGCTGTGGCCATTGTGAGCACTGAAAATAGACGCTCACATTGGCCATCGCGCCACCTCCTCTTGCCTGATGCCACATTGGCCAAGGACCTGGTGATAGACACATACATCGGCAACCACACAACCTCCTCGAGCCTACTGCCACCCTGTACCAGGACCAGGCGATAAACACTCTCATCAGCTACCGCGCCACCTCCCGCTTGCTGCCACCCTGGCCCAGGACCAGGCCATAGACACACACTTGGCAACCAGGCAACCTACTCTTGTCTCCTGCAACCCTGGCCCAAGTAGCTACGCTACAGATCAGTTTGCAAATAAAAACTTTATTTATGAAAATAAACAGTACAATCACCAACAAACTTTACATATTCACATACACCTTTTCCTTTAACCCAAATAAATACAGACTCATTTGCAGATAGTTTCCTCCTGTTACGAGTATATAACGACAATGCAGAAGGTGAGACATATGCTGATTTACCAAAATCCTTATTAGCTAGTTCTGAAATATGGTAAGTACAAAAAGCAATAATGTCTCTGTCCACAAAACTTTCAAGTCCTGGAACATTTGGTACTCCTGTACCTCCTTGAACAATGGCTACGGTAAACCATCCTTTGCCATGACCAAATGAATCATTTATATCTAAACTAAAATTAAGCCTGCAACTGCAGAAAACAGTACAATCACCAACAAACTTTACATATTCACATACACCTTTACCTTTTACCCAAATGAATTGAGATGACCTGGGCCTGCGTAGAAAGGACGGCACAGTGGTCAATTGGAGAGTCTTTTGTGAGGACCTGGATAGGGTGGCAGCAGTTGCGTAGAGGTTGCCAGGGTAGCGTCCGGGATAACGCGCCGCTGGCAGCCAGAAATATTCTAAGTCCGAATCAAGGTCACGCGTGTTCGGACTTGTATATGTCACGCTGCTGCTGCTGCACAGGCAATCGCATTGAACACTCCCAAGATGCTGTACAGAAGATGCCGCCGCCGTTCTAAACAGACAGTCTACAAGACCATCGAGAACATCGAATTTGCTACAACTGCTGGAGACAAGAAGAATCGTATTCCAGTTAAGTCTGTCGCTGCTCAAGCCCTGCTGGACGGCCATTCTGTTTTCTGTGGTTGCAGACTTAATTTTAGTTTAGATATAAATGATTCATTTGGTCATGGTAATGGATGGTTTACCGTAGCCATTGTTCGTGGTGGTACAGGAGTACCAAACGTTCCTGGACTTGAACATTTTGTGGACAGAGACATTATTTCTTTTCGCACATACCATTGTACTGTATATTTTCATAAATAAATTCTTTCTATTCAAACTGATCTGTAGCGTAGCTACGTACTGGTTGATTGTGGCAGCAGGAGTGAGGAGGTGTACCGTGGCTGACGTGAGTGTTTATTGAGATGACCTGGGCCTGCGTGGAAAGGACGGCACAGTGGTCAATTGGAGAGTCTTTTGTGAGGACCTGGATAGGATGGCAGCAGTTGCGTAGAGGTTGCCAGGGTAGCAACAGGCGCGAGGAGGTATAGTGGTGGCTGTTGTGAGTGTCTTTTGCCCATACCTGGGCTTGCGTGGAAGCAGGTATGAGGAGGTACTGTGGTGAAAGATGTGAACGTCTATTGCCAGGACAGGAGCCAGAGTGGCAGCAGTCGTGAGGAGGTAGTGTAGTTGCTGATGTGAGCGTCTATCACCAGGTCCTTTGCCAGGATGGCAGCAGTAGTGAGGAAGTGGAGCTTTGGCTGAAGTAACTGGCTATTGACAAGACCTAGGTCAGGATGGCATCAGGCACAAAGGCGCTGTTGCCGATGTGAGCATCTATTGTGAGGACCTGGGTCAGGGTGGCAGCAGGTGGGAGGAGGTGACCTGCTGGCCGAGATGAGCCTCTATTGCCAGTTCCTGGTCCAGGATGGCAGAAGGAGCAAGAAGGTGCAGCGTGATTGATGTGAGTGTCCATTGCCAGGACCTGGGCCTGTGTGGAATCAGGTATCTGGAGGTCACATGATGGCAGATATGACTTGGCAGGACCTAGGCCAATGTGGCAGTAGGAGCAAGGAAATGGCATGGGCGCTGATGTGAGTTTCTATTGCCATTACTTGGGCCAGGGTGGCACCCGGTGTGGGGAGGTGGTGCGGTAAAGGATGTGAGCACCTATTCCGAGGACACCTGGCCAGAGCGGCAGCAGGCAAGATGAGGTGGAGTGGTGGCTGATGTAAGCGAATATTGCCAGGACCTAGCCCAGGGTGGCATCAGGATGAAGGAGGTGGCGCAGTGGCTAATGTTAGCGTCTATTGACAGTATTTAGGCCAGCGTGGCAGCAGGTAAGAGGAGGTGATGTAGAGACCAATGTGAGCCTCTATTGCCAGTACTTGAGCAAGGGTTGTAGGAGCCGCGATGAGGTGGCGCGGTGGCTGTTGTAAGCATCTATTGCCAAGACCTGAGCCAGGGAGACAGCAGTTGTGAGGAGGTTGCGCAGTGGCTGGTGTGAACATCTATTGCCAGAACCTGGACCATGGTGGCAGCATGCGTGAGGAGGTGGCACAGTGGTTGATATTATAGTCTATTGCCAGAACCTGGGCCAAGGTGGAAGCACGCACGAAGAGTTTGAGTGGAGGCCAATTTGAGCGTCTATTGCCAGGACATAGGCCAGGGTGGCAGCAGTCATGATTAGGTGGAGTGGTGGCTGATGTCTGCTGCCAGGACCTTCTAACAATACCACCTCTTGCAAAGTAGATTAGAAATCAAGTTAATAATGTTGCTCACTCATCATATGTTTGCTTTATTGGGCAACAACAAAACTATTGACTTTGGATGGTATTGTCAGAATCGAAATGATGAGGTCACCGTAAATGAGTCATTAAGTTGGCATTTATCTTGAATGCATTCCCACGTAGATTTCGTCGAAGTTGTTATGGCTCATCTTGTTGATTCTAGGGTGATTCCACTTTGCCTGCTAGAAGGCCCGGATCTGTGTTTTAGCAATATTTGAAGATCTAACAAATGTGTTTTTCAGGAAATTCTTAATGATCAAACAATCCCTGACTGGAACAATGGGATGATAGAAATAATTTTTGACTTGTGTTCACAGTCCACATTTTTAATAAACTTCCTGTAAATTCACATATACTACTTCTTAATTGTCACATCATCAAGAAAACAGTTATGCATCGATTTTCACATATTTAATTTCCACTTTAACCAAACACAAGACTTGACTGTTCTTTTACTAAGTGAAATAACAACATTACTTCTGCAAAGTGAAACAAAGACTGCTTTGTGCGCATTCATGGCAAAATGATTACAAGTAAGTCAAAGATTATGACAGTCTCACAGAAATGAATGTACACAAGAACTATATCACTGTAATATATTGATACATCGGAGTATGTATACATTAATAAAACCAAATGTGAATATTGTCACAAAAATATGTCTGTTACTTCGCAGAAAAGTAGTTCGATATTATTGGTATCGAGAACTGGAATTGAAGTGCTGTAAAGGTCACGTAAATAAAGAACCATTACAATACCCTATACCCTCCCCCCCCCCCCCCCCCTTCCACACACAAATACACCATTCCATGCACAAGCTGCATGGAGTTGTGTGTCCCAAAAAACAAAGGTATTAAAAGAAATTATTCTCTAATTGGTAATAAGTTGCAATAAGTATTATGAAAATAATGATTTTTGGAAATGTTCAGTGTACCTACAAAACTATTCAACAGCCATTATATACACACACAAAACATTAGAAATGATAATAGTACATCAATTTAGATCAGTCTGTCATTCAATAATCCACAATATTTTGCATGTAAAACAAAGTCAATAAATTATTCATTTTTAATCCTTTCCTCACAAATCCTATTCTTTTAATTTTTTCCCAACATAATTGTTTGACTGTACACATCTCCAATCCTTTAAAAATATCACACACTATCCATTTCACGACTATCAATCTTGCTCTCATGGTCTAGTCTCTCTTCGATAGGTAGGTCAATAAATCCTTTCTTTCCTATAGTTCCTTTTTCTGCTAGTGTGTTATATTGGTTACTCAGGCAGTTAGTCTGAAATTATTACATGAGTCTTAATTCTTAGTTCATTTAAACTTTCTATACAAATATACATACTATACATGATAAAATTATATCACTATGAACTGTTGAACCTTTGTAGAAATTCATAGAGACAGAATGGAAAATCCCAACATTACAAAGATTTGTTACTCACACACGCAAATTCTATATACTACAACACATCATATGAAATTGATCATTTCAAAATATTACTTCAGAAATTTTTTTACTTATTCTATAATCTACTCTTTAACAAACTAAACAAGATAATCTTAGTTCTATGTAAAATTACCAAAATATTATTTAATGATGACATGTCAATGGCAAGTTATCATATTTTTTTTAAATAAAATTACTTCCATAGCCCACTTATCCAAGGTCCAATCACAAACCTCATTCACTTAAAGACAGACTCTCAGTTTCTCTGCCCTCTCATTATTAATTCTCATCAGCAATATGTGACAAAATTTGAACAACTGTCTATCATTCTTATGTTCCCATCACACACAGTCTCTTCATTATGTCACAGTGCCAGGATGGAAACAGGTGTGGGGAGGTGGCATGATGGCAGATGTGAGTGACAATTGCCAGGGCCTGGGCCAGGGTAGCAGCAGGTGTGGGGAGGTGGAGTGGTGGCCAATGTCAGCGTCTATTGCCAAGAACTGTGCCAGGGTAGCAGAAAGCGCAAGGAGGTGGAGCAGTGATCAAAGTGAGTGTTTTTTGCCATGACCTGGCCTAGGATGGCAGCAGGAGAAAGGAGGTTGCGTGGTTGCTGATGTGAGTATCTATCGCCCTGTCCTGGGCCAAGGTGGCAGCAGACATGAGGAGGAGGCGTGGTGGCTGATGTGACGATCTACTGCCAGGACGTTGCAGCCAGCACGAACAGGTGGAGCAGTGGCCGATGTGAGCATGTATTGCAAGGACCTGGGCATGGTGGAAGCAGTTGTGTGGAGGTGGCACAGTGGCCGATGTGAACGTCTACTGCCAGTACTTGGGGCCCTTGTAGCCATAGGGCGAGGAGGTGTAGTGCTGTCCAATGTGCATGCCTATTGCCAGGACCTGGGCCGGCGTGGAAGCAGGTGTGGGGAGGTGGCACGGTCACTGATTTGAGCGTCTATTGCCAGGACCTGTGCCAGGGTGGCAGCAGGAGCAAGGAGGTGGCACGGTGGCCAATGTGAGTTTCTATTGCCATGACCTGGGACAGGGTAGCAACCAGTGTGGGGAGGTGGTGTGGTGGCAGATTTGAGCATTAATTGCCAGGGCCTGGGCCGTGGTGGTAGCAGGTGTGAACAGGTGGCGTGGTTGACGATGTGAGCATCTATTACCAGGACCTGGGTTAGGGTGGCAGCCGGCACAAGCAGGTGGAGCAGTGGCCAATGTAAGCGTCTATTTCCAGAACTCAGGCCAGGGTGACTTGAGGCACGAAGAGGTGGAGTGTTGGCTGATGTGAGCGTCTACAGCCACTATCTGGACGAGGATGGCAGCATTTCTGAGGAGGTAGGTTGGAGGCCGATGTGAGTGTCCATTGTAGGGACTTGGGCTAGGGTAGCAGTAGGTGAGAGGCTGTGTAGTGGGTACTGATGTGAGTGTCTATTGCCAGGATCTGGGCCAAGGTGGCAGGAGGAGTGAGGAGGTTGCGTGATTGCTGATGTGTGTGTCTATATCGAGGTCCTGGACCAGGATGGTAGCAGGTGTGAGGGGGTGCCGCAGTGGCAGAAATGACCATCTACTTCCTGGAGCTGGGTTAGGATGGCAGCCGGCATGAGTGGGTAGAGCAGTGGCCAATGTGAGCATCTATTGTGAGGACCTGTGCAGGATGGTACCAATTGTGTGAAGATGGCACGATGGCTGATGTGAGCATCTATTGCCAGGACTCGAGGCCAGGTTGCCAGTAGGCAAGGAGAGGTGGAGTGGTCTCTGATGTCACTGCTTATTGCCAGGACCAGGGCCAGGACGGCATCAGGTGCTAGGAGGTGGAGCAGTGGGCAATATGAGCATTTATTGCCAGGAACTTGGCTAGGGTAGCCGTAGGTGTGAGGAGTTGTAGCAGTGGCCGATGTGAGCATTTATTACCATGACCTGGGCCAGGGTGGCAGCATGCGTGAGGAAGTGGCACAGTCGTTGATTTGATCATCTATTGCCAGAACCTGGGCCAGGGAGGCAGCAGGCTCAAAGAGGTGGAACGGTAAAAGCAGGCACGAAGAGTTGCAGTGGAGGCCAATTTGAGCGTCTGTTGAGAGGGTGGCAGCAGCTGAGAGGAGGTGGAGGGATGGCTGATATATATGTCTACTGGCAAGACCTGGGATGGGGTGACAGCATGTGTGAGGAGGTGATGCTCTGTCTGATGTAACAGTCTCTGCCCATTCCTGGACCAGGGTGGCAGCAGTCAGGGGCAACGAGGTGGAGTTGTGGCTTATGTAAACGACTATTGCCAGGACCGTGCCAGGGTGGCAACTGGCACAAGGAGGTTGTATGTTAGCCGATGTTAGCATCTACTGCCCGGACTTGGGAGAGGAAGGCAGCATGTGTGGGGAGGTGGAATGGTGGCAGATGTGAGCATCTATTGACGGGCTGATCCAGGATGGCAGCTGGTGTAGGGAAGTGGAGAAGTAGCCAATTTGAGCTTCTATTGCCAGGACCTGGTCCAGGGTAGTGAAGTTGCACAAAGCTGGAATGATGGCTGATGTGAGTGTCTATAGTGCATACCAGGGCCTGCATGGAAGCAGCTGTGGGAAGGTGGCATGGTGGCAGATTTTTTTGTTAAATCGTCAATGTAAGGGTGTGACTGTTACAGTAAACTGGCAGTGGTGCATTACTCACCCTTAGAGATGTCGGCATTGGTCGTTAGGGGAGATTTATGAAAATGAATTTCCTACCAGTGTTACTCTTGTAGCGTGTAAGTTAAAAGTATTTCTGCATTGGAATAGTAGAGCCAATTTATACAAGAAGAATACTATGTTGTACCTCAAAATCTACATTGTACCTCAAGAATTATATTGTACCTCAAGAACTATATTGTATTTGTGTTAACTGAATAACCAAGGAAATAAAATTCATCACCATACGTGTTTTTTGTTGTTACTATTTACAAGAGCCCTATTCCCTATTGCATTACGTATGTACATAAAGGCTGTGCAGGTCATAATGAAATTAGTTTTGCTCAAGATGAGTGCTATTAAGGAGATGAAGTTGAAGATAACAAAATAAATAGAATGGTTGCATGGAATTAAGCCTATCCTGCAGCACGAATTGTGTTATGGGAGCAGGAGGCATGTGACCATGTCTGCTTCCAAAGATATATAGCAGACTTTTCCAAAATGATATCTCCCATGCTTGAAGAAAACCACAGACATAGCCTGTGGTTAAAACTGTACACTATCAAAGTGGGAAAAGGGTTGAAAAAACAACACAGAGGTTGTGCGGTAAAAATTCATCCAGTGGAATTATATGCTAACTACTGTGGACCATTATACATCAATAAACCAGTTTACTTCATATCTAAACATTTGCCAGTCATCTAGTCACTAAGAACACTAGCATGACACAATTCCCATAACAATCTTTGATGGGTGTTTCCAGAGCAAGCCTTATCTGTTATGTTTTGATAATGATCATATTTCTGGAAATGTACCAAGTCCTCTCTACAACCCATATAAGCTTGTAATAGAAATTGTGAAATGCCCTGTATATAGGGCAATCTATAGATTTTATGTTTTGCTTGCAGTGATGAGTTTGAAACCACTTGAATTTCAAACTGTCATTACAGTGAATAGTTTAATTGCAGTACTGCAACTATTAACAGCAGTACACTAGATTACGAACCAGTATTGTCTTATTGACTCTACATTCTTAAAATCATTTTTCACAAATTACTGTATCATAGGACAGACATAATTTCACTACCTCTTCATATTGGTTTACGGCAATGACTAAAACAAAAAAGTGAGATTGTAAAACACCATAACAACTATCACAATGTGTCTATAATAAAATCACCCGAAAATTGTGCAGCTTGTCTTGCACAGAGATATTTTGTTGTAAAATTACCACAAGGAGCTAAATGCACATTAATAAAACAAACTTAGAACAGCACTTTGTGGTCACCTTACAACAGATTGCATTTGTGTAAAATGTATGTGACAATACTAAAAATGAGCCAGCTGGAAGAATGGTGTGGTGTTTCTGACAAAAAGAACCACAATGCCATTTATTTATATATATACACTCCTGGAAATTGAAATAAGAACAACGTGAATTCATTGTCCCAGGAAGGGGAAACTTTATTGACACATTCCTGGGGTCAGATACATCACATGATCACACTGACAGAACCACAAGCACATAGACACAGGCAACAGAGCATGCACAATGTCAGCACTAGTACAGTGTATATCCACCTTTCGCAGCAATGCAGGCTGCTATTCTCCCATGGAGACGATCGTAGAGATGCTGGATGTAGTCCTGTGGAACGGCTTGCCATGCCATTTCCACCTGGTGCCTCAGTTGGACCAGCGTTCGTACTGGACGTGCAGAGCGCGTGAGATGACGCTTCATCCAGTCCCAAACATGCTCAATGGGGGACAGATCCAGAGATCTTGCTGGCCAGGGTAGTTGACTTACACCTTCAAGAACACATTGGGTGGCACGGGATACATGCGGACGTGCATTGTCCTGTTGGAACAGCAAGTTCCCTTGCTGGTCTAGGAATGGTAGAACGATGGGTTCGATGACGGTTTGGATGTACCGTGCACTATTCAGTGTCCCCTCGACGATCAACAGAGGTGTACGGCCAGTGTAGGAGATCGCTCCCCGCACCATGATGCCGGGTGTTGGCTCTGTGTGCCTCTGTCGTTTGCAGTCCTGATTGTGGCGCTCACCTGCATGGTGAAAAACACGCATACGACCATCATTGGCACCAAGGCAGAAGCGACTCTCATCGCTGAAGATGACACGTCTCCATTCGTCCCTACATTCACGCCTGTCGCGACACCACTGGAGGCAGGCTGCACAATGTTGGGGCGTGAGCGGAAGACGGCCTAACGGTGTGCGGGACCGTAGCCCAGCTTCGTGGAGACGGTTGCGAATGGTCCTCGCCGATACCCCAGGAGCAACAGTGTCCCTAATTTGCTGGGAAGTGGTGGTGTGGTCCCCTACGGCACTGTGTAGGATCCTACGGTCTTGGCGTGCATCCGTGCGTCGCTGCGGTCTGGTCCCAGGTCGGCGGGCACGTGCACCTTCCGCCGACCACTGGCGACAACATCGATGTACTGTGGAGACCTCACGCCCCACGTGTTGGGCAATTCGGCGGTACGTCCACCCGGCCTCCCACATGCCCACTATACGCCCTCGCTCAAAGTCCGTCAACTGCACATACGGTTCACGTCCACGCTGTCGCGGCATGCTACCAGTGTTAAAGACTGCGATGGAGCTCCGTATGCCACGGCAAACTGGATGACACTGACGGCGGCGGTGCACAAATGCTGCGCAGCTAGCGCCATTCGACGGCCAACACCGCGGTTCCTGGTGTGTCCGCTGTGCCGTGCGTGAGATCATTGCTTGTACAGCCCTCTCGCAGTGTCCGGAGCAAGTATGGTGGGTCTGACACACTGGTGTCAATGTGTTCTTTCTTCCATTTCCAGGAGTATATATATAACTATTTTGGTTAAATATTCATAGTTAATTGACATCTGTAATACAATGGGCAATGTGTATATTGAAATAAGAAACTGGAGTAAGTGATGGGATTACTTTACTTGGTACATAACTATATTGGCGGGTGGGTATCCCAAGTATCAACAGCTTATGACGGAAAGCTCTTTGGTTAAATTCTCCGGAGCTAAAATAATCCCCCATTCGGATCTCCGGGCAGGGACAACTAAAGAGATACCAAAATCCAAAAGCATTAATGTAAGAAGGATAGCAACATGGAACATCAACTCACTTCTTAAATGTGGTAAACTGGAAAACTTGAAAATGGAAATGAAACGAATGGATATTGATGTACTGGAAGTCTCTGAGATGGCCAAACGCTCGCGACTTTTGGTCAGGGGATTACAGAATCATACACACTGGAACAGCACAAGACAATCCCGGGATTGCAGGAGTGGGAATTATCCTCAATAAAGAGATGGAGTTAAGAGTAAAAGGATTTGTTCAACACAGTGAGACGATAATTTATGTCTGATTGGAAACTAAACCAAGAGACACAATCATAATCCAGGTATACATGCCAACTATGAGGCACAAGGATGATGAAATCGACATGATGTATGACCACCTTGAAGAAGTAATTGGCAGAATTAAAGGAGCTGAAAACCTTGTCATCATGGGAGATATGAATGCCGTTGTTGGGAAAGGTAAAGAAGATGATGTGGCAGGGAATTTTGGATTAGGATTAAGAAATGAAAGAGGGGATAAACTTGTAGAATTCTGCCAAAGAAATAAACTTTGCATTACAAATACCTTCTTTAATCATCATCCAAGAAGAAGATATACTTGTAAAATGGCTGGTGACATTAACAGATATCAAATTGACTTCAAATTAGTGAAGCAAAGATTTAAAAACCAAGTTTAAGGACAGCAGTTCATATCCAGGCTGTGATGTGGAAAGTGACCACATACTTGTTGTGATGAAGACTGAACCAAAATTCAAGAACATTAAAAAAAAGAAGTACATATAAATGGGATTTGATAAACCTGAAAAACGAAAATACCCTGATGCACTATCAACTAGAAACAGACAAGAAAACAAATACACAGGGCTGCAATGACATACAAAGCAGCTGGGAAAAAATAAAAACTGGTATTTTAGAAGCAGCAGAAGAAGTAATAGGAAAAGAAAGGACAGAGAAAAGGAAGGAATGGATCACTAATGACCTACTAAATATGATGGAAGAAAGAAGGAAATTAAAAAATACCTTGATGATCTCTGTATTTCAGTTGAGGAAATATCGACAAAGCCTATAAATGTGTGAGGCATTGCTTTGGAGACAGAAGAAACAAGTGTAGGGCTGTGATGGATGAAAATGCCAATATGTTGGATGACAATGATGAAGTTGCAAGAAGATGGAAACAATATATAGGAAAACTGTACAGCAGACCAGACCTGTCTGAAAACATCATGGAAGAAGAAACAGAAGTAGATGCACACAACATAGGTGAACCTATATCAAAGGAAGGGTTTGAACTAGCTCTGAAAAAATTGAAAAACAACAAATCGCCTGGTATAGACAATATCTCAGCCGAACCTCTGAAATCTGGAGGAGCAAAACTGAATCAGGAGTTGTATAGTCTTGTTTTCAACACGTATGAGCAGGGTAAAATTCCTACAGACTTTGAGAAATTCATTATGATCCCCATTCCAAAGAAGGCAAATGCTACAAGATGTGAAAATTATAGGACGCTCAGCCTAGTTACTCACGTCTCTAAAATATTAACCTCAATTATCCTAAAACGCATAGAACAAAAAGTCGAAGCTACACTCTCCGAAGACCAGTTTCGATTCCGGAAAGATAGAGGAACCAAAGAAGCAATATTTGCTCTAAAACTAATAATAGAGAAACGACTAGATAAGAACCTGAAAACATACATAGCTTTCATAGATGTAGAGAAAGCCTTTGATAATGTTGAATGGAATAAGATGTTTGAGGTACTCAAAAAAAGTAGGAATAGACCATAAAGATAGAAAAATGATATGGAACCTGTACAAAAACGAGACAGCAGTTGTCCGTGGACGGACAAAACAAGAAGAGGTGCAGATACGGAAAGGTGTCCGACAAGGTTGTGCGCTATCCCCTGTTATCTTTAACGTATACATTGTAGAGGTGCTGAAAAAAGTAAGGGAAAATTCACAAACAGGTGTAGTAATTCGCGGCCAACGAATAGATATGATAAGATATGCCGATGATATAGCTGTCCTGGCTGAAAGTGAAGATCTTGTGGTCCTACTGAATAGAATGGATAAAGTTATGGGTGAAGAATATAATATGAGAATTAATAAAGCAAAAACAAAAGTAATGGCATGCGACAAAGAAGATGAAGTGAAAGTCGAAGTTCATGTAAGCAATGAATTGCTTGAACAATTTGATAAATTTACTTATCTGGGCAGTAATATTACCAGAGATGGAAGGAGCAAGGCAGAAGTGAGAAGTAGAATAGCTCAAGCAAAGGCTGCTTTTAACAAGAAGAAAAACATATTAACATCTAAGAGCATCAGCCTTGAAATCAGGAAAAGATTTTTGAAATCATATGTGTGGAGTGTGGCATGCTATGGGTGTGAAACATGGACTCTCAGGAAAGAGGAAGACCAGAAGCTAAATTCTTTTGAAATGTGGTGCTATTGACGCATGCTCAAAATAAAATGTATTGACAAAGTCACAAACGAAGTGGTTCTGGAAAGAGCAGGTGAGAAGAGAATCTTCTGGAGTTTCATTATTAAAAGAAGAGTGCAATTTACTGGCCATCTATTAAGACATAAAGGACTCCTGAACACAATCATAGAGGGATATGTCGAGGGAAAAAGACCAAGAGGAAGACCATGACTGAGGTACATGGATCAAATAGTGAAAGATGTGGGATGTAACACCCATAAAGAAATGAAGAGAAAAGCTGAAAGACACACAGAATGGAGACAAGCTGCCATTGTAGCTGTTGCAAACCAATCCTTGGATTGACCACTACAGAAGAACTATATTGCCTGCATATCGATTTAAAATACATTGCAGTACCAGTATCATTTGAGTCTACCACAGCTTCTCTGCAGCAGTACTATTGCAAGTCAGAGCAGCAGTACTGTTGTAAAACAGAAGCAGAGAATGATGTTTAAATCACAAATACTTACATAAACAGTGTTCTTCTCTTAAACACATTATGACGACTTATGAGCAAAACACACACACACACACACACACACACACACACACACACACACACACACACACACACACACACACACACACAAAAGAGAGAGAGAGAGCCAATTCGATAAATAGACCAGCTCTTGCTGCATGGCTCACAACATGTTAGGATTTTCACATCCTCCACAGAATGTTCTGTCCTAATTTTCGTTTTGGTATTCTCCTGACATATGGCACTGACAAAATTACTTTATTCTACCAACCAAGAATGTCCAGCCTGGTGCAAACATCTCTTGTTGTCATAGATAGTTTTAAAGACCAATCAAAACATTTATCACAACCATTCTGCCAACCACCTGCCCAGAGTACATTGAGCAAGTATGACACACTGGGTACAGTGAACTGTGCCAAGAGAGGTGCTCCATGGGAGAGTTAAATGTGTTTTCATTATTTTTATATGCATCAACAATATCCTAAGAACAGAACTGATACTAAATACCTAATTAATCAAAACAAATCACAAATAGAAATGAATAAATGTTAAACAGGCAATTATACACAACACCAAGGAACAGTTAAGAGTGATTACAACAAATAGTATCAGCATTTAACACATAAACAGTAAGCAAATAATTATAAAATACAACTGCTATGTCATTATGTAACATATATCAGGAACAGTTATTAATATCTCACTGAACAATTGTAAGTTATGAACTACATAGTCCAGTATATGCATAGTCATTGAGAATGTAAAAAGGGCTAAAGCAACTGAACTTTTATTCTTGTCTTAAATGTGTGTTGCTAATAAAATTACAATGATCTTTGTTTAACTCACAACAATTATTTATGTGGAAGACAAGTGTCAGTTGTTACACAAAGCTGTATCATTCTACTTTTTGTACAATGGATTATGAATTAATTACATACTACACAACAGAAAGTGTAGCTGCGATCATAAAATATTCTCATGACTACAAAATAAAAGCAATTACAATGAACAAGTTGGTGGTGCTGAAATACAAAAGAAGAATTAAACAGGATTAAAAATAACTGAATTTTATAGGTCTTACATGTATTGGCAACAAACTGAAAGCAGGGTGTGTTGAATTTGCTACATATCTTGACAATAATAGAAAAAGTGCCAAAGCTTACATAAGGTTATAATAGATGAAACAGTGGGTAACCGATTAAAAAATTACATGGAATACAAGAAGGTAAAATTTACAAAGAAGAAGTTATACGAACATAACAGAGAATTGCAAGATATATGAAAGTACATAAAAAATGTTAAGTTAATGTTACACTAATTTTTGTATTTATGACTTTATTGGCATATGTAAAACTTAATCATCAACTGGGTGACCAAATGATATACTGGGAAACCACTTGATGCAATAACTGCAGCATCTCTGCATTTGAGCAGACTTTTTACACTGTTTATACCACTTAAAAGCTACATATAATACTTTAAATATCCACTGTTTAGGTCATGTAGTACCAATATTAGATTATTTATTTCATGTTCCGTAGACCTCGTATTGTGAGCACGTCACATGAGATGTGGAACAAGTCAAACACACAAAACAACAAACATGTAACTTGTTTTCCATTGTTTAAACGGAATTTTGGATTTACTATTATTTATATTTACACAACTGACAAAAAAGAAAAATAAATGAAAAAAAAATTATCTGCAGATGAGAGGTGGAGGATGTATCTTGCTTGGCAACTTGAGAACTGCTGGTCATTAAACTGTCACTGTCCTTAAGGTGCCCATTCTAATATGTCTTACTGGCTGGCTCATGAAACAGCAGGGAGGGACTTCCACATTTGAGGTGGTGGCCTACTACTTCCATCTTAAACTATATTTCTTCTTAGCTGACTACCTGCAAGTCACACAAAAGTAACAGTCAGCTGGTACTTAAGATTGCATTCACCCAAACAGTCACCATGATGCTATGATGTGCCGTGAATAAATACAGAGGGGAAGTGTGGTCGATATGCCACAGTGTGTACATGGTGATAACCATGAACTATTCTTTGTATATTTGTCGCCTCTGGCCCTCTCTATAGGGTGCCTAGGAAGTTGTTTTCTTGGATAGCTAGACAAAAATTAAAGCAAATCTTGTTAATGGAGTTTATTACAGTAAATTAAATATTTACAGCAATGGGTCATTGTAGGTGCATGGTGAAAGACCCCAGATATGTTAAAGTTTATACATATATATATACACACACATATATATATATATATGAACATGATTTTGTTTCACTCTCTCATATGTAGAAGGATGGTTAAGATGTATGCTCAAATTAGGAAGTATTATGGGTGTTATGTATTATATGTGAGTTTAATAAGAGAATACTTAACAACAGTATTAAGTATTATTATTGAAAAGAAGTGGAGCCAAGTAAGGAGGATTTTCTTCATGTTTTGACATTCACTAGTGTCTTTGAATTCAGCTGCCTTCATCCACAATTGTAATGTAAGAGAGGAAGATGAATAGCGTAAATTCATACATGCAGAACATTTCTAATAATGCAATTGCACTATACTTTAAATAATTTTTTTTCAATTTTTTACCCAGCCAGGAATCGAACCCAGGTCCCCTAGGAAAGCAGTCCATCACGCCAGGACCTGTGCCAGTAGGCAGTAGGGACGAGCAGGTTGCGTGGTTGCCAATGTGTGTCGTCTATCGCCAGGTCCTTGGTCGGTGTGACAGAATGCAGGAGGAGGTGATGCGGTGGCCAATGTGAGTGTTTACTGCCTGGACGTGGGCCTCAATGGAAGCAGATGTGGGGAGGTGGTATGGTGGCAGATGCGAGTGTCAGTTGCCAGGGCCTGGGCCAGGGTGTCAGCATTTGCGAGGAGGTGGCACAGTGGTTGATATGATCATCTCTTGCTATTACCTGGGCCAGGGTGGCAGCAGTCATGATTAGGTGGAGTGGTGGCTGATGTGAGCGTCTATTGCCAGGAGCAGTGTCAGGGTAGCAGCAGGCGAAAGGAGGTTGTATGTTGGCCAATGTGAGCATCTATTGCCCGGACCTGGGCGAGGGAAGCAGCAGGTGTGGGGTGGTGGCCTGGTGGCAGATGTGAGCATCTATTGCCACGGCGTCGTGGTCCAGGGTGGCAGCTGGTGTAGGGAGGTAAAGCAGAGGCAAATGTGAGCTTCTATTCCCAGTACCTGGTCCAGGGTAGCAACACGTGTGAGGTGGTGGAGCGGTAGCTGATGTAAGTGTGTATAGCCAGGACCTAGGTCTGGATGGAAGCAGGTGTGGGGAGGTGGCATGGTGGCAGATGTGAGCATAAATTGCCATGGTCTATTGCCAGGAGCTGTGTCAGGGTAGCAGCAGGCGAAAGGAGGTTGTATGTTGGCCAATGTGAGCATCTATTGCCTGGACCTGGGCGAGGGAAGCAGCAGGGGCCAGGGTGGCACCATGTGTGTGGGTTGGAGCGGTGGTCAATGTCAGCTTCTATTGCCAGAACCTGTGTCAGGGTAGCAGAAGGTGCAAGGAGGTGGAGCAGTGGCTGATGTAAGTGTCTATTGCCAGGACTTGGGGCAGGCTGACAACAGGCAAGACGAGGTGGAGCAGTGGCTGATGTGAGCGTCTACGGCCAGGATCTGGAACAGGGCAGCAGCAGGAGCGACGAGGTAGAGTGGAGGCCGATGTGAGCGTCTATTGCAAGGGCCTGGGCCAGTGAGGTAGGAGGGGCGATGCGGTGGATCCTTGGCCAATGTTAGTGTTTATTCCCAGGAGCTGGTCCAGGGTGGCAGCAGGTACAAGGAGGTTGTGTGGTTGCTGATGTGAGTGTGTATCGCCTTGTACTTGGCCTGGGTGGAAGCAGGCACGATTAGGTGGCACGGTGGTTGATGTTAGTGTTTATTGCCAGGACCTGGGTCTGTTTGGAAGCAGGTGAGGGGAGGTGGCATGGTGGCAGATGTGAGCGTCAATTTCCAGGGCCATGGTGGCAGCAGTTGTCAGGAGGTGCAGTGGTGGCCAATGTCAGTGTCTATTGCCAGAACCTGGACCAGGGTATCAGAAGGTGCAAGAAGGTGGAGCAGTGGCTGATGTGAGTGTTTAGTGCCAGGAATTGGACCATGGAGGCAGACAGGAGTTGCTAATGCCATGACCTGGGACAGCGTGGCAGCCGGTATGGGGAGGTGGCATGGTAGCCGATGTTAGCACCTATTCCGAGGACCTGGGCCAGGGTGGCAGCAGGTGTGGGGAGGTGGAGTGGTGGCCAATGTGAGCGTCTACTGCCAGGACCTGGGTTAGGGTGGCAGCCGGCACGAGCAGGTAGAGCTGTGGGCAATGTGAGTGTCTAGAGGACTTGGCAGGGTGGCATCAGTTGTGTGGAGGTGTCACAGTGACCAATATTAGCGTCTATTGCAAGGACTCATAGCCAGGTTGGCAGCAGGCGTGATGAGGTGGAGCAGTTCCTGATGTGAGCGTCTACTGCCAGGATCCGGGCCAGGGTGGCAGCAGGCTCGAGGACGTAGAGTGGGGGGGGGGGGGGGGCATGTGAGCATCTATTGCCTGCTCCTGGGCCAGGGTGGCAGCAGGTGTGAAGAGGTGGCACGGTGGCCCTGTTAAGCATTTATTGGCAGGACCTGGGCCAGGGCGGCAGCAAGTGCGAGGAGGTTGCGTGGTTGCCGATGTGTGTGTCCACTGCGAAGTCCTTGACCAGTGTGGCAGCAGGAGCAAGGAGTTGGCACGGGGGCCGATGTGATTTTCTGTTGCCATGACCTGGACCTGGGTGGCAGCAGGTGGGAGGATGAGGCCCGGTTGCCAATGTGAGCATCTAATGCTAGGACATAGTGGAGGGTGGCAGCAGGAGCGAGGATGTGTAGCGTAGCTGATATGTATGTCTATTGCCGGGACCTGGGCCAGGGTGGCAGCAGTAGTGGGTGTGTGGATGGATATATGTGTGTGTGTGTGCGAGTGTACTCCTGACCTTTTTTTCCCCAAGGGAAGTCTTTCCGCTCCCGGGATTGGAATGACTCCTTACCCTCTCCCTTAAAACCCACATCCTTTCGTCTTTCCCTCTCCTTCCTGAAGAGGCAACCATCGGTTGCGAGGGCTAGTGGTTCACTGTGTGTGTTTTGTTCATTGTGCCTGTCTGCCGGCGCTTTTGCAACCGATGGTTGCTTCTTCAGGAAGGAGAGGGAAAGACGAAAGGATGTGGGTTTTAAGGGAGAAAGCTAGTAATTCTGTGTGTGTGTTTGTGCGTTTTGTTCATTGTGCCTGTCTGCTGGCGCTTTCTCGCTTGGTAAGTCTTGGAATCTTTGTTTTTAATATATTTTTCCCATGTGGAAGTTTCTTTCTATTATATATATATATATATATACAGGGTGATTCAAAATGCATGTAAATATTTTAAGGGTGTATTTGTGAGGTAAATATAAGACAAAAATGTTCTATACAATTTTTGCTATACTTGGCTTATTACAGAGTTATGAACAAAACATGATAATACATTCAATACAACGTAAAGTATTTACTTCCCAGAGTTCACAGTTTAATTACAGTGCATTTGGACTAAAAACGCAAACTGGTAAATAAACGTGACGTAACAAACTGAAACAATTCCTCGCGAATACTGTATTACTTTAGTTCCTGTTGATTGAACTAAATCAATGCAAAATAACTAAGGAAAATACGTGAAGAATTTACAGACTGTACTGTACTGTATTTGCACAAATCTTAATGCAATTCATGTTCAAAATGCTGTCCCTGAACTTGCAGACAGACCCGCGCTCGTCGCCGCAATGATCTCTGCACATTACACAGTCCGTTCAACTCTCCACGAATAATTTCACAACCACCTTCAATTCTTTGTTGTAGCACTTCTCTGTTCGGTACTCCAGAAGAATGCACCAATGTCTTTAGTCGGCCCCATAAATAAAGGTCTAAAGGGTTCAGGTCAGGTGATCTGGCTGGCCAAGCAATTGGTCCTCCGCGACCTATCCATCGATGTGGATACGCATCATTGAGGTACGCCCTTATGTTGCGGCTGTAATGGGCAGGAGCACCATCGTGCATAAACCACAAGGTGGCTCGTGTTGCAAGAGGGACATCCTGTAACAATCCAGGCAATTCCCCCTCCAAAAATTCGCGGTAAGCGTGCCCAGTCAGCCTTGGAGGTAGAACATGAGGTCCGAGTAAGTCATTCCCCACAATACCACACCAAATGTTTATGGAGAATTGATGTTGATATCCACGCACAATTCTCGCGCCAGGATTCTCGACAGCCCACTGGTGCATATTATGCGAATTGATTACACCCGAATGAGTAAACATGGCCTCATCTGGGAATAATATCCGCCGAATGAACATTGGATCATTCAAATGACGCTCTTGTAACCACTGGCAGAATTGCTGACGGCGAGGATAGTCTGCAGGTGTCAATTCGTGCACTTTGTGCAGGTGAAATGGATGCAACTGTTGTCTCCGAAGCAGCCGCCATACAGTAGATTGTGGAAGTCGTACAGCTGCACTAATTTGTCTCGTACTGATGGCTGGATCTTGGTCTACCAGGTCCAAAACATGTTCCTCGACGTTCACTGCATGCTCAAGTGGTCGACCTGAATGTGGCCCAGGGCGAATGCCATACTCCCGCATACGTCTGTCCACAGATACAAACGTCTGATGACTTGGTAACCGTCGTCTTGGAAACAGCTCACTGTACCTTCGTCTTGCTGCAAGTGCGTTTCCATCTGCTGCACCATACACAAGGTGCATATCAGCATACTCACTGTTTGAGTACATCATGTGCACGAAACCTGTAGCCTTCCGACGATGACTGAACGACAGGAAGTACGTTGCTGTTACCAACAACATCAGCGCCATCTTCTGTACAGTAGGAGTAAACAGCAATTGCAAACACAAACAAACACTAATCATGCAGTTTCGAATCAACTGTTGGGAGATACGTATGTGCATTACGTACCAGAATATGGCATCCTGCTGCTTGCACTGACGTCGTTTTGATACGGACATCACTTTCGTATTTTAACGATAACTCTGGAATTAAACGTTTATGGAAAAACATTTATAGAACATTTTTGTCTTATATTTACCTCACAAATACACCCTTAAAATATTTATATATATATATATATATATATATATATATATATATATATATATATATATATATATATATATATAAACAAAGATGATGTGACTTACCAAACGAAAGTGCTGGCAGATCAATAGACACACAAACAAACACAAACATACAAACACACAAAATTCAAGCTTTCGCAACCAACGGTTGCTTCATCAGGAAAGAGGGAAGGAGAGGGAAATATGAAAGAATGTGGCTTTTAAGGGGCAGGGTAAGGAGTCATTCCAATCCTGGGACCTGAAAGACTTACCTTTTGGGGGCACACACACACATATCCATCCGCACATACACAGACACAAGCAGACATTTGTAAAGGCAAAGAGTTTGGGCAGAGATGTCAGTCGAGGTGGAAGTACAGAGGCAAAGATGTTGTTGAAAGACAGGTGAGGTATGAGCGGCGGCAAATTGAAATTAGCGGAGATTGAGGCCTTGCAGATAATGAGAAGAGAGGATATACTGAAGGGCAGGTTCCCATCTCTGGAGTTCTGACAGGTTGTGTTAGTGGGAAGTACCAAGAAAATCCGGACAGCGTAACACTGTGCCAAGATGTGCTGGCCATGCACCAAGGCATGTTTAGCCACAGGGTGATCTTCATTACCAACAAACACTGTCTGCCTGTGTCCATTCATGCGAATAGACAGTTTGTTGCTGGTCATTCCCACATAGAAAGCATCACAGTGTAGGCAGGTCAGTTGGTAAATCATGTGGGTGCTTTCACACATGGCTCTGCCTTTGATCGTGTACACCTTCCGGGTTACAGGACTGGAGCAGGTGGCGGTGGGAGGGTGCGTGGGACTGGTTTTACACGGGCGTGGTTACAAGGGTAGGAGCCAGAGGGTAGGGAAGGTGGTATTGGGATTTCCTAGGGATGAACTAAGAGGTTACGAAGGTTAGATAGACAGAAAGACACTCTTGGCGGAGTGGGGAGGATTTCATGAAGGACGGATCTCATTTCAGGGCAGGATTTGAGGAAGTCATATCCCTGCTGGAGAGCCACATTCAGAGTCTGATCCAGTCGCGGAAAGTATCCTGTCACAAGTGGGGCACTTTTGGGGTTCTTCTGTGGGAGGTCCTGGGTTTGAGGGGATGAGGAAGTGGCTCTGGTTATTTGCTTTTGTACCAGGTCGGGAGGGTAGTTGCGGGATGCGAAAGCTGTTTTCAGATTGTTGGTGTAATGGTTCAGGGATTCCGGACTGGAACAGATTTGTTTGCCACGAAGACCTAGGCTGTAGGGAAGGGACCGTTTGATGTGGAATGGGTGGCAGCTGTCATAATGGAGGTACTGTTGCTTGTTGGTGGGTCTGATGTGGACGGACGTGTGAAGCTGGCCACTGGACAGGTGAAGGTCAACGTCAAGGAGAGTGGCATGGGATTTGGAGTAGGACCAGGTGAATCTGATGGAACCAAAGGAGCTGAGGTTGGAGAGGAAATTCTGGGGTTCTTCTTCACTGTGAGTCCAGATCATGAAGATGTCATCAATAAATCTGTACCAAACTTTGGGTTGGCAGGCCTGGGTAACCAAGAAGGCTTCCTCTAAGCGACCCATGAATAGGTTGGGGTACGAGGGGGCCGTCCTCGTACCCATGGCTGCTCCCTTTATTTGTTGGTATATCTGGCATTTGAAAGTGACAGAAAAGATTTCGAAATGCAACAGTGACAATAACAAACGTAACTGTTGGGTTCAAATTCATGATATGAATATAATAGAGGGAAACATTCCACATTTCGAAATCTTTTCTGTCATCTTTTTTTTTTTCTTTCTGTTTTTGCAAGTATTTTCACTTTGTATTCACCTTCTCATTTTTACCGAATCTACCATACAATTTTATCCCGCCTATATGTACTCAATAATACGTAACCAACTTCCAAACGATAAACAAAAGTTTTTTTCCGCTTTCAACACTACCGCTGCTATAAAATCCATCGTTTACAGTTCACAAACAGTTCTTTTCACCTATCAAACAGCCATTTCGGCTAGTTCCAATAACTTTCGCTTTTTTTCCATTTCCGTTTTCCCCACATCACTGCTCATTATTAGCCGCTTCCCACAGGTTTTAACGCCATTATTTCTTCGGCAGACAATTGTTAGCCTCATTTTGAGAATCTGTCACCACAGAACCACTCCTTTAATACATTTACACGCAGTGTTTTCGAAATTTTCCCGTATTGTCCACCCTTTAACGTGTTTTGGCGGTAACACAACCACCTAACCTTTGTGCATATCGTTGTCTACCAACCCAAGTTCACCACAGGATCAACATAGCCCAGCATTAACCACACTTCATCGCCTTTTTCACACCAGATCTCAGTTGCTTTCTCGTTCACCTTTATCTCTTCCCATATACTTTTATTTTCATTTTCATTTCAGCCTCATGTTACACTTTCCACCTTCTAATACCATGTCACCGTCACAACATCCCCAGAACGACCCCATTAAGTGTTATTGACATTCACTCTGCAAACATGCCTTCGCCATAGCCAGATTGCGCTCCCATACTTTAATTTCTCAGGCTTGTCTGCCATTTGACGTTACCCCCAAAGGCCTCACACTTAAAGTTCCCATCTCTGGCTCTAACCCATCTTTGCATCAGTCCCTATACCAATTCCAAACTGAACAATCCATTGCCCTCACCCACCTAATCCTTTACCTACACATCAACTCAGCCAATGAACACACCTGTCAACTCCTATCCTTAATAAAAGTCCTCAATCTTCCCTCTCCCACACCCACACCAGCTGTTCAGAGCATCCTCCTACAGGCCAACCGCAAATTAGAACAGCACGCCACACTCCACCTCAAAAAACTATCCAATCTACTGGTTTTCCAACTCCGGAAAGGCAACTCACTCACCCTTCACAACCTTTCCAGCAAATCTCAACCTCCTCTCATTGCACACTGACCCTGTCTCTCCCATCAACTCAATCTACCACTTCCGGCTCCACTCCCCCCAAAATCTCAAAATTCCAATCAACACAATCTGGAACCACAACACAATAATCCAGTAGTTAACCTTTCCTCCAAACCTCTCTCCCAATCCGAAACCTCTGTTCTACCCAAAGGCCTCACCTTCACCTCCACACCCAGATTCAACCAAACAGCCCTTGTCAAAGATTTACTGTCCTACACCCATACTGTCTGCTGGAAATATCACTTTGCCACGAAGAAAAATGATCCTAGTCCTTCTCCTAATGATCCAACTCCCCAAGACACTATCCAAATTGAACCCTGCCTGGAACAGTTCCGTCCTCCGCCACAGCGGGACCCACCTCCTCTTCCTCAAAATTACCCTCTCCAAACCTTCCAGGAATTTCTGACTTCCAGCCTTGCCTCTCAATCCTTCTTAAAAAACCTTAATCCTACTCCCAACATCACCACTGCTAAAGCCCAAGCTATCCATGATATGAAGGCTGTCCGATCCATCGTTATTCTTCCGGCAGACAAGGGTTCCATGACCGTGGTACTTGATCGTCAGGAGTATGTGGCTGAGGAACTGCATCAGCTTTCAGACAACACTACATACAAAGTTTGCCAAGGTAATCCCATTCCTGATGTCCAGGCGGAGCTTCAAGGAATCCTCAGAACCTTAGGCCCCCTACAAAATCTTTCACCTGACTCCATCAACCTCCTGACCCCACCAACACCCCGCACCCCTTCCTTCTACCTTGTTCCTAAAATTCACAAACCCAATCATCCCGGCCGCCCCATTGTAGCTGGTTACCAAACCCCCACAGAATGTATCTCTCCCTACGTAGATCAACACCTTCAACCCATTACATGCAGTCTCCCATCCTTCATCAAAGACACCAACCACTTTCTCGAACGCCTGGAATCCTTACCCAGTCTGTTACCCCTGGAAACCATCCTTGTAACCATTGATGCCACTTCCTTATACACAAATATTTTGCGCTAATATTATATCCCGTGAATGAAATGCGAACAGCCAAACCACACACGAATAGTGACAAAGTCAAATTCCTATGAATCCCAAGTCCTTGTAACATTATGTGATTGCCTTATCATTTTAAATCATTCACTAATCGAGCAGTCGCTCGGCAACAGCTACAGTTAGCAAATAATGTTGCGAGAATGTAAAAGGTGAACGACCTGTGACGTAACTTGTTTATTGTCGAAGCGCCGTCAGAGATGCAGTAAGTTATTGACTTTGAAAACCGCGGCGCGAAAAACGGACAGAAGAAGAACACTTTTACACATTTCTTTTCTTATGTACGAGATATTCTCGATGAACAGTTACTCATTCTTCTCCTGTCTCTTGTAACTTGTGTCGGACGCACGTGTCTTGCCGCCGTATTATTATCGTTAAAAATAATATTATTTTAGTGTAAAGTAAAGTGAAATACTAAAAGTGCAATACTGCATAGCAGTAAATTTATTGTGCGACGTGTATGTGAAAACGTCAAAGGAATCATTGTCAGTACCAGAAGAGAAGTGCCAGTCAAAAACGGCATCCATGTTAAATCTTTCATTGCAGTGTAAGTTCTTCTATTAATTGCCATAAATTCAGATTTAAATGTAATTGGTGTATGGACTATTTATTTAGTGTAGAATCTACGTCTCACTCCTTCATGAAGTTATTTAATTTTCTTTATGTTTCTGCCAAATACAGAGTTCACAGTCACGAATTCTTTCGTCGAAATCGGACGGAAGTTGTATGCGGCGAAATATTTTCTCCGCGCCACATTCTACTGGTAAATGCATGATAAACTACGGTCCCTTCGGAAATTCATGTTGAGCTATCCAAGAGTAATTATATTTTGAATAGGCATTTACTCTCCTCTGCAATGCAACTTCCGACTGATCAGACGATCCAACAAGAGGTTGCAACTTCCGACTGATCAGACGATCCAACAAGAGGTAGCCGCACACGGTCGGCGTTCGCAAATATATTTCCACCGCTGATTATAGCTATATGTTGCAGCATAAAAGAAACATATTGTTATAATTAGCGACTACGAATGGGGACGTTTATAACGTATGTTTATGTATACACATTACGTAAACATATCGTTATAATTGGCGCCCGAACAGAAAAAAAACTCAAAGGAATAAAAATTTATATAAGATACGCATTGTGGGAATATTCATAAAGAATTGTAGCTAATCTTGTGCTTTTTATTTGTTACATGGCATCAAACACCATCCAAGTAAGTTTCCATTGAGCGAAAGAAACGAGATATTCCGAGTAAATTACGGAAGAGTGATTTTTTTTGGAACAGAATTTGTGCGAAAATCTACTTGCAACGCCCAAGGCAGTCATCAGCAACGTACGTTAAAATTTCGTTAGCCATAGCCAAGCTTCCTTAATTTCATCCGACATTAATCAATTTGTGAGGATCTTTAGTAGTTGCAGTAAAAATTTGCTTTGATTCAGTAGATTGCATTTAGTAGATTGGTAATTTCTTTACGTGTTGTTTAAATTCCATTGTTGTGTACTGCATATCACTTGTTTTTAAATGTCCGCTGCCCGTTCACGCATCTGACCAGCCTTAGTTTTCAGTTATTTTGACCAGTGTGCAGCCATACTTTCTTTTCGGTCCAGAATAGTCTCTTGTTCTCGTGAAGTGCAACTCCCGACATTCCGATCTTGTGACGTAGCAGTGACAACCGACTCGCAACCTATAAATTATCTCTGTCGACAGCTGACGGCCGTAGCTCAAACGAACTTTATTGACTTACTGTTTGTAAATAAGTGAGCTATGGCAGACGATAAAACGTCATCGCTAGATTCAAATGAACAGAACGAAACGAGTGAAGTGTCACGTCGCTTACGGTCCCGCAGGGTAATTAGTAGGGCTGAGACACCAACCGAAACAATTGTAGAAAGCGAAGTGGGAAATCTTATGGACTTTGGTGCCTCACACCATAATGTTACCTGTACTGAACTAAACAATGCCAGCATAGTTTCTGCCATTAGTACTCGTAGCCATATACCGGTTACAAAGGAGGCTGGTGAAAGCAATTCAGGGGTAGTGAGAGACGATGTATTCAAACAGCTAGTGAGTCAAATAAGTCAAATGATGCAGGACGCAAATCGCCAAATGAAAGACGAAAATAGACAAATGTTAGCCTCGCTTGAAGGTAAACTTTCTACAGTAATTGAAGATAAATTTTCTACAGTAAGCGAAGAAATAAAAACTGTTAGAGAAAATGTAGCCAAAGAAGTAGCAAAGCAAGTTAAGGATGCTGTTTCTCAAATGCGAAGTGGAATAATTTTCGAACTAAATGACACTTTAGCTACCATGCAAAGCGAGACAGCTGACATCCGAAACGCAACCAAGAATCTTGACTCCACCGTAACCACGGTTAATCACAGATTAGACAGAGTAATTACGCGGGTAGAAAAACTAACCGAGGGAATGTCAAACTTGACTCTGGAAACTGAAACGAAAGTAAAGGAGAGGCTAGATAGTCATGAGAGAGAATTTAGAGAAAAGTATGAGAACTGGATTTCTGGAAAGGACAAATTTGTTGAAGATAAAATTAACAAAGACCTAGTAGAGACTGTGAAAGCAATCACTCTTGGTATCTTGTCAGCTAAGCTCCGGAGATACCGTAATGTCTGAACTCGGTAGCATTAGGCGTACCCTTCAGCAAGAATTACCAAAGTGGAAGCAAGAGGTAACGGAACAGCTAAATAGCCTGAAGGCACAAGTGAGTAGTAGTTTCCGAATACAGAGACCGAATTATCCTAACTCGTTAGCCTCAGAGGAAGAAGATGAATTATTTCGGCAATTCCGAGTACCTGTTGTATCTAATGAACACACTTCACCACCACATATTCCAGTTAGTCACCGAAACCAAGAATCTGATTCAGTAGTAAAAATGATGAAGGAAGAAAGCATGATAAAGCATCGAGTTTTTCAAACCTTTAACCCGGAAAAACGAAATATCCACCCAATTGTTTTTCTTCGTGGATTCTCTGGCATTTTTCCAAATTCGTGGTCTGACAGACAGCGTATCCAATTTGTTACCGGATATATAGGTGGCGAATCGGCAATATGGGGAACCGAAACGTATGAGGAATTTGAGAACTGTTTCCTCAGCAAATTTTGGAGCGAAGGTGTTCAGAAGCGCCTTCGTAAAGAAGTCTATAATGCAGAACAATTCTACCCCAGGAATAGTAGCCTGAGAAAGTACTTCGAAAAATATATTGGCAAAATCAGGTATTGGGATAACCCTATCAATAGTAAAGATGTAATTATGATTCTCAAGTCTAAATTACCCATTTCGATTCGTGAAAAGCTGATAGACATACCACATGATGATCCAGATACCTTTCTGTCGATATTAGATTCTCTAGACCTGATCTATGAGGACATGAGAGCTAACAAACGGCGGATTACTTCGCACAATTCTTGACCACAACATTACGAGAGTAACGGCTATGAAAAGCCAGGGAACGGTTACAAAAATAGTAACGATTGGCAAAACGGAAATAAAGGCAATGGGTATCCGCACAAAAGGAATAGACATAATCAACACAACCGATTCAATCCCGTGTATAACACGACTGGTAACCAGTACGGCAATCAACCGTACAAGCAGAAGTTTGGAAATAGTTTCAGTCAAAAAGGTTGGCAACAGCAGAGCGGATCGCAATGGAATGCACCGTACTCGCGCAGCCAACACTCAAATTACGAGCAGCAACAAACAGCTGATAACGCCCACTCATACCAATACACCTCCGCGCCTGGTAAAAATCAAGCGCAGGGAATATACAGAAACACCCAGTTTAACGGCAAACCACAGTGTGAAGGTGGATTTCACAGTAACAATTCCGGAAATAATAATAGTAATAAAAATCATCAGACCCCGCGAAGGCATTACAATCCCCCTGTATTTTTCGCAAACGCGGAAGACAGTAACACGTATTGGACACCAGAACAAACGCAGCAACATTTTGACACAAGGTTTGTGCAGAACAGTAATTTTGTTCCTCAGTGTTCTCACAATGTCAGATTGGTCGAACTTTCTAATGATGAAGGCCAATCAAAACCACACAAGCAGGAAAACTAAGTTCAGCATCTGAAAGCTCCCTAAGTGATGCTGTGAGACAGAATGGGGGCGACCACTTCGACGGAGAGACTAACCATAACGTACTTCTACTGAGATACAATGACGGGATTGACATGAGACAAGAATTATTACAAGAGGAAGAGACGACTGACGGTGATGAACCGATATATGACCAAGTTCAAGCTATGACAAAACTTCCTATAGCCGGAATTTTGACGACTGTAATCCTAGATACAGGTGCAAATATTAATGCTATATCCTTATGTTTCTATAAGCAAATTAGTACATTAATCAAAATTCCAACATTACCCGTCCAAGGATGTTCAATAACAGGCGCCATCGGCTCCCAGACACAAAAGGTCAGTATACAAGCTTGGGTACCACTGGAGATTCGATCAATACCCATAAAATGTATTTTCCTCGTTGTCAAGAATTTGGCAGTGCCATGTCTCTTGGGAATGGATTTTCTACGACGATATAGAGCCCGAATAGATCTTTATATAGGCATTTGCACACTGTTAGTACAGCAAACAGAAGTTGCACTGGAGTTAGTGAAAGAAAGAGTAAAAAACTTTGGCACTTGTAATAGCATTAGATTACAAAGGATAGGCAGAAAACCTCCTTGTCGTAATCATTTCAATTTGTTTTATGGTAACTGTGATACATTTAATGATACAATAACAGACAGTGCCTTACCCTCTCAGCAGGAAATAACCAATAAGACTACAGAATCAACAGTTATCCGAACCTCAGCGACAGGAATTATTCAGTTTGTTGTCACACTATATCAACGTGTTTTCAAAGCGACACGGTATTATAAAAGACTATGAATATACTATGGAAGTGGTACCGCACCAAACTTTCTGTCGCTCGACATATCCCATACCGTATGCAAGAAGGGAAGCAGTTCGTAATGAAATTAAGAAAATGCTGAACTGGAAAGTCATAGAGTATTCTAATTCGCCATATAGTAGCCCCTTGTTGACGATTTTGAAACAGGATAACACCGTACGACTCGTACTTGACGCACGAAACATAAATAAAATTGTTGTGCCAGTACGAACGAGACCTGAAGCGATTGAAGAACACCTTCAGAGATTTTATGGAATTAAATATTTGAGTAGCATAGATTTGAAAATGTCATTTTGGCAAGTGAGACTAAATCCTAACTCACGAAAGTATACGGCATTTATCTTCGCCGGCAGATCCTATCAATTTCAGGTCATGCCTTTTGGATTGAATGTTAGTTCTGGAGTATTCATCTCTGCCTTAGATCATGTTCTTGGTCCAGATCTTATTGATGAAGTCACTCTCTACGTTGATGATCTTTAATTGCCACTAAAACCTGGGAGGGCCACGTTGAACTAATATAGAAAGTGTTTCATCGATTCCTGGAATACGGAGTCACCGCCAACTTGCAAAAGTCACACTTTGGCCGAGCCGAAATCAAATTCTTAGGACACGTCATTTCATCTGACGGATCCGTCCTGATCCGGCTAAGCTAAGTGTAATTAAAAATTTTCCTATCCCATCTTCAAACATTCTTCACAAGATTTTTACCAAAGCAAGTAATGAACAACCCTGATTTATTGAAACTGTTAAAGAAAAATACTCAGTGGAATTGGACTAACGACTGTCAGAAGGCATTCCTTGATATCAAGGAAGCTTTGTTAAATAGCAACATTCTTTATCATCCAGATATGGAAAAGGAATTTTGTGTGTCATCTGACGCAAGTTTTCAGGGATTAGGTGCATGTCTCTTCCAGATCCATGAAACCAATGGAAAACCAGACATCAGAGTTATTAGTTTTGCTAGTAGGGTTCTTACAGACACTGAACGATCCTATTCTGTTACTGAGTTGGAAGCTCTTGCAGTAGTTTGGGCTTTCAAGAGATTCAACTACTACATCAATGGCAAGAAAATCAAAGTCTATTCTGATCATCAGGCTCTTAGTTTTCTTCTGACGTGTAAACTCCTACATCCCCGCTTAACGAGGTGGTGTCTTTTCTTACAGGAATATGACTTCGAAATAATCTACATAAAAGGCAAAGATAACATTATTGCGGATGCTCTATCTCGCATGCCTGAAGGCTCTTCGGACAGTACTGAACTTTTGGAACAAATGTCAAATTACAGAATTCTTTTGATGAAGGATCCAATAAATCGGAAATATTTTCTTGATCTTTGTAACCAGATTGTACAATTGCAGGAAACTGATCCAAAATGGAGAGGTGTGAAACAGATCCTCGAAACTAATCCTACCCATCGCATGTGCAAATATTACAAATTGCATAATCAAGTTCTTTTCCACCGAACATCACTGTCATCAGAAAATTGGCTAGTATGCATTCCGCAGGAATATGTAGAACACTTACTCTGGTATACACATATTTCGTGGGGACACTTTGGTCCAGAAAAGTGTAAGCGTAAAATAGCAAAGTACTGTTACATCCCTAACCTTCATAGCAGAATTCACAAACTCTTGAAACACTGTATCACTTGTCAAAAAGCAAAACCTTTTAATCTTTCGAATGTACTACCTTTGAATCCTATTATCACAGAGAAACCTAGACAAATAGTAGGCATAGATTTGGCAGGACCCCTCCTACGAGGTCGTGGAGGACTAAGGTACCTTGTAGCTGTCATTGATTTATTTACCAAACATTTGAGGTTGTACGCTATGACATCTGCAAACACTCAACTAATCATCAGTCGTTTAGAACGTGACTACTTTCCTAGATTCCGAAAACCTGAATCAATTCTCTCAGACAATGGGTCTAACTTTGTCTGCAAAAGATGGAGACTTTTCCTTGCTAGTCATCAAATTAGGCAAACCCTTGTCTCCAAGTTTAGACCGCAGTCGAACCCGACTGAGCGGGTGTTCAAGGAGTTTAATCGTTTTATTCGTACTTGTATACCAAATCAGCAGACTCGCTGGGTTGACTTTGTGTCACCTTTCGAGGAAATTGTGAATAATCTACCACACCTGTCTACTGGTTTCACTCCGAGTGAGTTGATGTCTTCTGACCAAGAGAAAAATGAATGCGTCAATTCAATTCCTAAATGTAACAACACAAGCGCTAGTTTAGACGCCAGAATAAGACAAGCTCTAACAACGTTGACCACCCAAGCCAATTTACGCAAGAAGGCGTATGACAAACATATTAATAAGGTGTTAACTTATAAAGTAGGCGAAAAGGTCTTGCTAAAAACACACTTTAAACCATCGTTGCTCTTACGCAAAAATCGAAAATGGCAAAGTCTTTTTGAGGGACCTTACGAGATCCTTCGTACACCGCACACAGGTTGTTATCTGATTTCTGATCCCGCAAATGGAAAAATAAAAGGGTTATATCATCAGTCTGATCTTAAAGAATATCATGTTGCAGAATAAGTCAAAAGGAAAGCTTTATAATGGGAAGAGAAGGTTAGCCGCTAGTGACTAAGTGACAACTGATATGACTTCGTAAAAAATGCTTAGAATAAATTACACGACAGTGAGTCTGTCTTGCTATACAGCAGAGAATTTAAAATATGTTATCTTGAGCCATAATTTAAGTACAGGAAAGCTGAAAGTGATCAACTCCAAGAACTCTAGTTTTTGAGATTTAGTCTTAAGGAGATAATATTTAAGAGAAAAATGAAATATAAAGCGAAGGACGTGCGTAACAAGACGGCTTCTGCGATATGAAATGCCAAACAAGTGAAAATAAAACATAGTATGTAAGAAATTTTTTTTAAGTTCAGGGAGCAATGATCGAGAAATGAAATTTGTTTTCGTCAAGGACAAGGGTCGCTTGACAATTATTGGTTCCTGATCCCACTAAAAAGGAAAACAAGTAACTAGTTTCTAAGTCAGCTATGTCTAGATTAAATTCTAATGTACATAGAAATCCGGAACAGGTTCATCTCTGCATTAAAATAACGTAATGTTTACGAAGCATGTGAGTTACTTGTAAGTACCAACATGACCACGAAAGCGCTATCCTTCAGCTAGGTAAACAAAGTAGCATTAATAGTAATTGCAATACGCAGGTCAGATACATTCAAAGCCATAAGTGAAATAAATACCAAGTACAAGAGCGTAAGTGACAAGGCCAAAGCAATGATGACTTAAGGTCATATATAGAGGTCAATGCTGTGTAGCGCAAGCAGGCGTCAACGCGAGAATAAGACCGCCGGCAAAACAACGCAACTAGTTCTTAAGCGCAGCGCTTAGGCAGACGTACGGCGCAAAGAAAAATTAATTTCTAAGTCATAAGGAACAAGGAGTTGTTTGCTAGATTTCTTCTTCTATGTACTATTATACATATGCCTTTCTTCTGAATTTGTGTAAATATCCAAACCTGCCTAAACCCGTCCCGTAGACTTGACGTCACAGATTGAGAAATGCGGTTGACGTGGAAGGCTGGTTTGGCATACGATTTTCAAAAGGAAACGCGTGAACGAAATAGGGAAAAGCTAGTTTTGAAATGTCTTTATTTTTCCTTTCAAAGTCAATCCGAGACGCAAACCGAGATCGCGATAAGGAATTTGAATATTTTCTTGAATGGTGTTCTGTTCTCATGAGAGAGGGCGATCAAATGTGACTGGTCCTCACATCTAGTAAAAAGAGAATTTTTGTTGAAATGACAGTGATAACTTTAATAAATCTAATGAATAGAAAGAACGATTCAAATGAATTAAAATAACAATAATAATAATTGCCAACAGATCGGAGAAACTAATGTAGTGTGACTGTGAACTAAAAGCATAATTAGTCTTAGAGAAAGATGATGAACAATGTAAAGCGAAATGTTATAGATAGTTACCAACAAAGTAACAGAAATTGAAATGGACATGATAATCAAAGCTTTCAACCAGCAACCTTCAAAGTGAGACAAACTATTTGATTATAAACTGTAAAAAAATTGTGTACATAGTAGCGTATAAGTGAAGGCTTAAATGCTGTGGAAGTCTGCCACAGAGACGAAGCAATGCATCGTTGTTATAAGTAAGTGATAATTTCATTCACGATGAAGATAAAAAGTGTTAAACGTGCAGATAGGCCGACGGACAATGACAGGACGGTTGTGTAACCGAAGGCGGTGACGTGATTACGTGCAGTGCATCGGAAACCATGTGTGTTAGCTGCTTTGCAAATTGCGAGCGCTAGCCTACCTTAAAATCTTCAAAATCGGCTGGAAAATGTGGAGGTAGGGATGGTTTCAATGGAGTCTCTGTCCCTGGTAATCCTCGTCCCTCCGCACCAGCTCAGCAAACCACAAAATACCACAACGCCATCGACGCAACGTGTTCACTGAACCGTGCACGGAAAAGCTGAAATACCGCCAGGAGGCTAGTGAGCGCCTCTAGTTGCGTTTCAGCTCTAACAATCAGCCAGTGCCAACGTCTATCGACGCAACAAACGCGTTAAATTTAAAGTGATGTACTAGCACAATTCTCCCGCTGCAGTTCGACGAAACGGACTTTCGATGAAAGCTGCTCCCAAAATAAAAGACTCTTATATGAGTTCACAACATATCACATACTATGCTAATGTTATATCCCGTGAATGAAATGCGAACAGCCAAACCACAAGCGAATAGTGACAAAGTCAAATTCCTATGAATCCCAAGTCCTAAAATTAGATTTAAGCTTAGTTCTTAGACTAATGGGTATTAATATTTTTTGTTACATGTAACGTGTGTACGTAACGTGCGAGTGAGACTCGCCCACCAGAGCTGATGAAAAGTTTTCTACTCGGAGAACTCAAAGGAGCGATCCAACTTCTCAAGGGATAAGCTTCACCTGGAGCAGAATCAAATTTTAACTTACCTGTCAAATACACAAACAATGAAAGCGTAAAAATCATGACAACTAGTGAGCAATGGAAAATGGACACGTGTGAGAAATTCCATGTGCGAGAATTATATGTGTATAAAAATGGACACTTGTGAGAAATTCCATGTGTGAGAATTGTGTGTGTATTAAACGATGAATCCTGTGTGTTTTCTTTCAGGAACAAAGAGCCTATGAGCTCTGGACAATGACTTGAGGCCACAAAGACGGTCGTTATGAACTCTGTAAAAAAAGACTGTAATGAGTATAATGTATAATCTCCATTGTAAACTTTGTAGATTTATTGTCTTAGTTTTAAATTTTTTTTGCGTATCTTTACCTTAAGAATTGTCTTAGTCTATGAATGAGAGATCACCATATTTGTGTAATCCTAATAATCAAATGACAGCAACACTATGTTAGATCAATGTAAATCTGTAAAGTACTCAATCCCATAATGTTAACGGCGACATGTGAATCTTGGTAATCTCCTTGATTTCCAAGATTCCCATGGAAGACAATGTAACATTATGTGATTGCCTTATCATTTTAAATCATTCACTAATCGAGCAGTCGCTCGGCAACAGCTACAGTCAGCAAATAATGTTGCGAGAATGTAAAAGGTGAACGACCTGTGACGTAACTTGTTTATTGTCGAAGCGCCGTCAGAGATGCAGTGAGTTATTGACTTTGAAAACCGCGGCGCGAAAAATGGACAGAAGAAGAACACTTTTACACATTTCTTTTCTTATGTACGAGATATTCTCGATGAACAGTTACTCATTCTTCTCTTGTCTCTTGTAACTTGTGTCGGACGCGTATGTCTCGCCGCCGTATTATTATCGTTAAAAATAATATTATTTTAGTGTAAAGTAAAGTGCAATACTGCATAGCAGTAAATTTATTGTGCGACGTGTATGTGGAAACGTCAAAGGAATTATTTTTATTACGAGCAGAGAAGAGCCAGTCAAAACGGCATCCATGTTAAATCTTTCATTGCAGTGTAAGTTCTTCTATTAATTGCCATAAATTCAGATTTAAATGTAATTGGTGTATGGACTATTTATTTAGTGTAGAATCTATGTCTCACTCCTTCATGAAGTTATTTAATTTTCTTTATGTTTCTGCCAAATAGACAGTTCACAGTCACGAATTCTTTCGTCGAAATCGGACGGAAGTTGTATGTGGCGAAATACACTCCTGGAAATGGAAAAAAGAACACATTGACACCGGTGTGTCAGACCCACCATACTTGCTCCGGACACTGCGAGAGGGCTGTACAAGCGATGATCACACGCACGGCACAGCGGACACACCAGGAACCGCAGTGTTGGCCGTCGAATGGCGCTAGCTGCGCAGCATTTCTGCACCGCCGCCGTTAGTGTCATCCAGTTTGCCGTGGCATACGGAGCTCCATCGCAGTCTTTAACACTGGTAGCATGCCGCGACAGCGTGGACGTGAACATTATGTGCAGTTGACGGACTTTGAGCGAGGGCGTATAGTGGGCATGCGGGAGGCCGGGTGGACGTACCGCCGAATTGCTCAACACGTGGGGCGTGAGGTCTCCACAGTACATCGATGTTGTCGCCAGTGGTCGGCGGAAGGTGCACGTGCCCGTCGACCTGGGACCGGACCGCAGCGACGCACGGATGCACGCCAAGACCGTAGGATCCTACGCAGTGCCGTAGGGGACCGCACCGCCACTTTCCAGCAAATTAGGGACACTGTTGCTCCTAGGGTATCGGCGAGGACCATTCGCAACCGTCTCCATGAAGCTGGGCTACGGTCCCGCACACCGTTAGGCCGTCTTCGGCTCACGCCCCAACATCGTGCAGCCCGCCTCCAGTGGTGTCGCGACAGGCGTGAATGGAGGGACGAATGGAGACGTGTCGTCTTCAGCGATGAGAGTCGCTTCTGCCTTGGTGCCAATGATGGTCGTATGCGTGTTTGGCGCCGTGCAGGTGAGCGCCACAATCAGGACTGCATACGACCGAGGCACACAGGGCCAACACCCGGCATCATGGTGTGGGGAGCGAACTCCTACACTGGCCGTACACCTCTGCTGATCGTCGAGGGGACATTGAATAGTGCACGGTACATCCAAACCGTCATCGAATCCATCGTTCTACCATTCCTAGACCGGCAAGGGAACTTGCTGTTCCAACAGGACAATGCACGTCCGCATGTATCCCGCGCTACCCAACGTGCTCTAGAAGGTGTAAGTCAACTACCCTGGCCAGCAAGATATCCGGATCTGTCCCCCATTGAGCATGTTTGGGACTGGATGAAGCGTCGTCTCACGCGGTCTGCACGTCCAGCACGAACGCTGGTCCAACTGAGGCGCCAGGTGGAAATGGCATGGCAAGCCGTTCCACAGGACTACATCCAGCACCTCTACGATCGTCTCTATGGGAGAATAGCAGCCTGCATTGCTGCGAAAGGTGGATATACACTGTACTAGTGCCAACATTGCGCATGCTCTGTTGCCTGTGTCTATGTGCCTGTGGTTCTGTCAGTGTGATGATGTGATGTATCTGACCCCAGGAATGTGTCAATAAAGTTTCCCCTTCCTGGGACAATGAATTCACGGTGTTCTTATTTCAATTTCCAGGAGTGTATTTTCTCCGCGCCACATTCTACTGGTAAATGCATGATAAACTACGGTCCCTTAGGAAATTCATGTTGAGCTATCCAAAAGTAATTATATTTTGAATAGGCATTTACTCTCCTCTGCAATGCAACTTCCGACTGATCAGACGATCCAACAAGAGGCAGCCGCACAATATATTTCCACCGCTGATTATAGCTATATGTTGCAGCACAAAAGAAACATATTGTTATAATTAGCGACTACGCACGGGGACGTTTATAACGTATGTTTATGTATACACATTACGTAAACATATTGTTATAACGTCCAGGGCATCGCCAATGGAGCACTTCCTTTCACGCTGGTCACCTGCCACTCTACCTAAAACCTCTTTCCTCATTACCTTAGCCAGCTTCATCCTGACCCACAACTTCTCTACTTTCGAAGGCCAGACTTACCAACAATTAAAGGGAACAGCAATGGGTACGAGGATGGCCCCCTCGTACGTCAACCTATTCAGGGGTCGCTTAGAGGAAGCCTTCTTGGTTACCCAGGTCAGCCAACACACAGTTTGATCCAGATTTATTGATGACATCTTCATGATCTGGACTCACAGTAAAGAAGAACCCCAGAATTTCCTCTCCAACCTGAACTCCTTTGGTTCCATCAGATTCACATGGTCCTACTCTAAATCCCATGCCACTCTCCTTGACATTGACCTCCACCTGTCCAAAGGCCAGCGTCCCTCCACATCAGACCCACCAACAAGCAACAGTACCTCCATTATGACAGCTACCACCCATTCCACATCAAACAGTCCCTTCCCTACAGCCTAGGTCTTCGTGGCAAACAAATCTGCTCCAGTTCGGAATCCCTGAAACATTACACCAACAATCTGAAAACAGCTTTCGCATCCCGCAACTACCCTCCCGACCTGGTACAAAAGCAAATAACCAGAGCTACTTCCTTATCTCCTCAAACCCAGAACCTCCCACAGAAGAACCCAAAAAGTGCCCCACTTCTGACAGGATACTTTCCGCTACTGGATCAGACTCTGAATGTGGCTCTCCAGCAGGGATATGACTTCCTCAAATCCTGCCCTGAAATGATATCCATCCTTCATGAAATCCTCCCCACTCCACCAAGAGTGTCTTTCCGCCCTAACATCTTAGTTCATCCCTATGAAATCCCCAAACCACCTTCCCTACCCTCTGGCTCCTACCCTTGTAACCACCCCCGGTGTAAAACCAGTCCCATGCACCCTCCCACCACCACCTGCTCCAGTCCTGTAACCAGGAAGGTGTACATGATCAAAGGCAGAGGCATGTGTGAAAGCACCCACGTGATTTACCAACTGACCTGCCTACACTGTGATGCTTTCTATGTGGGAATGACCAGCAACAAACTGTCCATTTGCATAAATAGACACAGGCAGAAAGTGTTTGTTGGCAATGAGGATCACCCTCTGGTTAAACATGCCTTGGTGCACGGCCAGCACATCTTGGCTCAGTGTTACACCGTCCGAGTTATCTGGATACTTACCACCAACACCATCCTATCCGAACTCCGGAGATGGGAACTTTCCCTTCAGTATATCCTCTCTTCTCGATATCCGCCAGGCATCAATCTCTGCTAATTTCAATTTGCCACCACTCATACCTCACCTGTCTTTCAACACTATCTTTGCCTCTGTACTTCCACCTCGACTGACATCTCTGACCGAACTATTTGCCTTTACAAATGTCTGTTTGTGTCTGTGTATGTGCGGATGGATATGTGTGTGTGTGCGAGTGTATACCTGTCCTTCTTTCCCCTAAGTGTGTGTGTGTGCGAATGTAACCTGTACTTCTTTCCCCCTAAGGTAAGTCTTTCCACTCCTGGGATTGGAATGACTCCTTACCCTCTCCCTTAAAAACCACATCCTTTCATCTTTCCCTCTCCTTCCCTCTTTCCTGATGAAGCAACCTTAGGTTGCAAAAGTTCGAATTTTGTGTGTATGTTTGTGTTTGTTTGTGTGCCTATCGACCTGCCAGCACCTTCGTTTGGTATATAAAATTACCGATTTTATTAGATCTTATAGTAATGCTCATAAAAATTTTAAAATTTTCAACCAGTGTGGATTATATTTTAAAAAATTAGTGAGCAAAAAATTTGACAATGTGAATTTTTTCCCATTCTAACTCCCCTTAGTGTTAAGGGGCACCAGTGTATCTCTAATCATAGGCAAGTGCAATGTGGTAGGAGGAATTCCCTGTCCATGAATTATACGATCTAAGTAGTTCAGTTTTTGATCTAGGTAGTTCAGTTCTTCCTGCACGACAGAGCACTTTTCTCTATTGCACTTCAGGCCAGCTACAGAAAGAATGCAAAACAAGCAGTCTAAATTTGCTACATGTTCATCAGGTGTTCAATCCTATGGCTGAAATATCATCCAAATAGTTTATACAAGAAGGGACTTCTGTTGTTAACTGTTCCAGGAACCACTGAAAAACTGCAGAAACTGAAGCACTCCCAGACTGTAGTATTCTGAACTGGGAAAAAACCTAAGTGAGCATTCATCACAAAGTACTGCTTGCACTATTCATCTAGTGGTAACTATAAATACGCCTCATGCAAATTCAGTCTTTGAAAAGTATCTACCCTGTCCTAGTTCATCCATCACTTCCACCAGACATGGAAGAGAAAAAGAATCCACAACAATTGGTGGCACTATTGTTCCTTTAAAATTGACACACAGATGTAAACCACCTGATGGCTACTTTTTAATAATATCTCTACCTATCGCTTGTGCCAGTCATGAATTCAAGTGTTGCTGTTTATGCTCCTTTCCAGCTGCCTGGCCAGCCACCCAGAAACACATCCTCTGGCAAACCCAGGGTATCCTGGTCATTAGTAAAGATCGTCAGACTTACGCAGCAATCTCTTAATGCCTTTCAGTCTTGTAGCCATACCAGTTATTATCCTGCGTTCTCCACTGCCGCAAGACTAAAATCTCTCCTAGTCCTCATACCATGATTATGACACATAAACTTTGGTTCATCCCTGTCAGAAACAGCTTGTGATACTCTGTGCCACAACCAGTCTCAGTAGTTTCAATCTGCTATCATTCTATGCTCATGTCTTAGACCTACCGGGCTGTCGTAGCTAACAGTAGACATAGTTATGCCCGATGTTAATCTTTCTGTCCATTTAACCTACTCCCACAATACTAGTCTTAGGTCTTTTATGTGATATCTGCCTAAAGTAACTGATGTGTTACCACACACACACAGCTTTCTAATGTTACCCAACAATTCTCAAACTCGACTTTTAAGAGTCCATTAACAAATTATTTGCTAAAGAAGATGGACAAATCACTCTTGATCAGACAATTGTGCATCTCATTGAGTGGAATGATAAATATTACATGCACTGAGTGGAATGATAAAGATTACATGCACTGAGTGTTATTCCCAGTGCTACAACTGACTCTCTAACTCGAATCCTTGTTTGCTTTATTGTAGGATCTTGTATGCCCATGGCTATCGTAAATATTTTAAGGCATTACCTTAGCCATTACCTGAGCAACAGCCATTGGGTGAATATCATGCTTAATACCTAGTCATACATCAGGTGTGGACCTCCAGGTTGTGAAGATGTGGAAATTAGTGGTCTGTGTTGTAACAGTGATGCTCCCCGTAAATGGTCAAATTTCCTGTTTTGGCATGAGGTCATGCTGGGTCACTGTAGTGGATAATTGTGTATTAAAGATTATTTGTATTTGAACATTAAAAGTCATGCATATCAGGCAGAATGGTTATTTGCCATTTTTATTAAGAAACATAAATGAATATACATTTTTATAAACCACATTCACAGATATTACCTAATTGTCTTCATTTGTTGAACAAAGCCAATTATGTGGCATGTTTGTTAATAACCATGCTCTGTTGCTTTTAAATAGCTGTGCACACTGAATTCTCCCTGGGCTCTCCACTGATGTGACCCCCCGGGGGCTCAACATTCATTTGCTGGGTTCCTTAGCTGAGGACTGGTAAGTGCCACTAGCCCGTCACTGTAAGCTTTGGGCATTCTTCAGGGATCACCATGCAGCTCAGTGCTGGAATGTTGTGTGTTTCAGAGACCCGGGGTCTTGGCTTCACCACCTGGACTGTGAGGAAGCTACACACCTCTATAAAGAAACAACTTAAGTTCAAAGTGAGCTACGTGCTGAATCCCTAGGGAATGGTCTCATCAAACAACTGCTCCTGCAGGACAGGTGTACCGTCAGGTTGTACCTACACCCACTCTTCAAAGAGAGCTCATTTGGTTAGTCCTCCCAAGTAATGGTCTCAGAATCATAGTGAAGAGCACTTTTGTACCATAACACATTCATTGTAATCAAGAGAATGGGAGGAACCATTGAGATGGTTCCCCTTTCTGTTTTCACAAGACATTGAAGGGTATTGCTGGGTCCTAAAAAAAAGTGTCAAATGACTCCATAGTGGAACACTACTAGATCAAACTACTAATTCAGACCAAGTATTTAAGCTTCTGGGATGTAAGACCTTAGGTGACTACCCACTCAAAACTGAGTTGCATAACACCCTTAACTTTTGTAAGCTGCTCTTATAAAATAGAGATGGATGATGCAGAGTTATGTGAGGAATGGAAAAATATGGGTGTCATGGAAGTCTAGAACTATATGAGGAGAGTCAATGGCACACTGGAAAAATCTGCAACATTTATTCTAACTTTTAGCACTCCAGAATTACCTGAGTATGTACTCGCATGCTATATCCATCTTAAGTTTCAACTGTTTGTTATTAACCCATTACAAAATTTGGCAATACCACTATGTGCTGCAATGGGAAGGCTATGTGTGGAAATTGTGAAATCTCAGCTCACAAATCAGGCAATTCTTGTACACTTCCTCCAAAATGTATACACTGCTCTGGGATCACCCAGTACAGAGCAGAAAGTGTGAGGTATACAATGAGGAAAGGAAAGTTCAGGAGTTGAAAGTCACAAGGTGCATACCTTGTGGTGAAGCTAAAAATTCTTTCAAAGCTATGCAATCTTTGGTTTTTGCTATTTCATTTGCACTGCCCTTAAGAAGGCAATTGCCGTGTGTGATGCTTTCACACAAACTCGGACCACAGACTCAAGTATGAGCACATGCACCTGCCAGTGTACCTGTGTGGGGGGGTGGGGGGTGGGGGAGCTACACTTGAACCAGAAATCATTTAGAAGCCATTGGCAGTGGGCCTACAACCTAAGCCACATACTGCTGCCCACCATCAGAAGCCTACTAAGCAATTACCTCAGCTCAAGCAACCAGCTTGTCCAATAAGTGCGGAAAAATGTCCCTCAAAAAGTAGTTCAAAGTCAACGAAAGTGGCATTTAAACCTTCAGATCAGTGATCTGTCTTCCTCTCAGATGTAGACTTTATTGTTGAGGATATGGATTTCTACTTGGAGAAACTGGAGAATCGGGCACTGGCCTCCCAGGTAAATCATCATCACCTCTGAGGGAGAAAAATGAGGCCAACCATTGCTAATCAATGGCTCTCACAGAGAGTTCTGTGTTGCAGTGGAATTTAAATGAATACCAATCACATTTGGAAGAATTACATCTCCTGGTCCACGAGAAACTGTTCTGCATCTTCTTGCAAGAAACTAATTTTAAAGACACCAACACACCTGGATTGAGGAATTACCACCCCTACAGGAAGGACAATATTACTGGAGACAGGGCTAAAGAGGGAGTGGCTGTTTCCATTAATGACAAATGCCGCTCCTTTCCTGTCCCTCTTACCACAGCCATACGAGCAGTTGCTGTGAAAGTTCTAGCACCATTAACATCACAGTGTTCCCTTTATATCTTCCACCTGATGATCCTTTGGATGCAGACACTCTGATGGAACTCTTCCACGCATTTCCATGACCATTCCCCCTTGTTGGGAATTTCAATGCACAAAATGTGTTGTGAGGCTCAGCTACCACTTGCTCCATGGATTGAATTACTGAGCAACTCATTCATTCTAAGAATATCTGCCTTTTGAACTCGGGTCAGATGACACAGTTTTCCATGGATACGGGGTCTTTTCAGCCACTGACCTTTGTTTTTGCTCCCCAGCTATTGCAGACTTAGTTCGGTGGTAAGTGGTTTCAGATTTACGTTCTAGTGACCACTTCCCAGTGCTGATGTGTCTTCCAACTCAGACAGTGGTCGACAGAAGGACACTAAGATGAATGATTCAAAGGGCAAATTAATTGCAGCACAGTTCTCAGACCATTTTTGGTCCATATCACTTGTGAGATCCAACTGGCTGCTCCAGAGTCCATCCTCCGGTCTAGCAACCACTTCAATGACGGCCTGTACCTTGGTGGAGTGACAACTGTCACTTGGCAATCAAAGCCAGATGAATAGCTCTGCTGAACTTCAAACACAATCCACCCACAGAAAACCTTAATGCCTTCAAATCTGCAAGAGCACACGTGAGGCAAGTGATAAAAGAATGAAAGAGGGATTTCTGGAAGGAATTCATGACATCCATTAACTGATCCACTTCCAATGCACAAATTGGGGAATTAATAGGGTGTATTTCAGGGAAGAACAGCACACATCGCCTTACAGCCTTATAAAGAAATGGGGTCTTGGTGGACATGCCTCAAGTTATGGCTCAGGTTTTAGCTGAATGCTTTTTTACAGTCACTGCATCATCTAGATAAGTTCCCACACTTCAGGTGTTCTGTAGGACTGCAGAGATGAGAAAGCTCAATTTCTTCTTGCATAGGTAGGAAGTCTACAACCTTCTATTCTCCATGTGGGAACAGGAATCAGCTCTGTCTGTAGCTAGAGACACTGCTCCAGGACCTGATGAGATTCATTCTGCCATTCTCCATCATCTGTGCCCTGAAGCAAAAGGACAGCTCCTCTCTTGTTTCAGTTAGATATGGAATGATGGACAGTACTCCATGACTTGGAAGGAGGCAATATTAATTCCATTATAGAAACCAGGCAAGGACCATTGTGCTCCTAACAGTTACTGGTTGTATGGGTTAGACTCTTGAATGCATAGTCAACTGTTGCCTCGATTGGCTGCTTGAATCCTGAGGTCACCTGAGCCACTCCCAGTGTAGAGATGGTGATACAGGACTCCTTCTTACACAAAAAAATGGTTTGTGTGCTTTTTGACGTCAGAAAAGCATATGACACTACCTGGAGGCACAAAACCCTTCACTAACTTCTTGAGTGGGGACTACATGGACGTCTGCCACACCTTATCCAATCCTTCTTCGAGGACCAGTGCTTTTGATATCATGTTAGTGATGCTTCATATGAATGATATGTTCAAGAGAATAGCCTCCCCCCCCCCCCCCCCCCCAGGCAGTCACATGGCTTGCCATTACTGTCAATGGCATTGCCCCTGCAGCCAGGAGCCCTGTCCAATGCTATTGTTTGTAGATGATTTCACATTCTTCTTCTCTTCCTCTGATCTTATAATGACAAAGAGGCAGCTACAGCTGAACATCAGGAGGCTGGGCCAAGACTGGTTTTTGGTTCTCACCAGAGAAGACTAAATGTGTCAATATTAACTGTGCCTGTTCAAGTTTTAATCAACCAGTGCTCACATGAGGGGACAATATTTTACATTTTCAGGAAAGTGTGCACTTTTTGGGATTATTATTTGACTCAAAATTAATGTGGCTCCCACACCTGAAAGACCTATGAACAAACGGCTTCCAGTCTTTGAATATTTTGAATTGCCTGAGAGGAAAATCATGGAGAGCTGACAGGTCTTGCCTCCTGCAGTTTTATATGGCATTTGTTAAATCATGTTTAGATTATGGCAGCATGGTCTATGGATCAGCCCCTGAACCACCACTCTGGATCAGTGATGTATCCTTTTGGCTCAGCAGGCACTGAAAATCTGTGTCACATCAGTCATTGACAGTTTGTGCTGTGTTCCAACCCAACTTTGAATGGCTGTTCAGGAACTGGCCCCCTGCGACCAAGTTATTCTGGATACATGCTACTGACCATCTCAAGGATCTGCATCTGTCAGATCTACGAATACACAGCCAAGGATGGAACATGTTGTCTCTTTGTTGTCTTCAGATGCCCAAAGTGATTTTAAGCTTGATGCGACACAAGAAAACTCATACTTCAGATTATGTTTTCATGAGTGGGTTTTCTTCCATTTTATTGTTGTTTGCACAGGTGGATCACAGCAAGAGAATGTCCTTGGAAATGCAGAGAAAACAGGTACGGAGACTGTTTAATATTGTGAGACGTAAAGTACAATGGGCTAAATATCGCGAGGCCCTTGTCAGTTACAATCTTGCAATAAGACAAGCAAAGGAGGCATCCTGGAAGGCATTCTGTGAGGAAGTGGAAGGCATGGCTGCACAAGCCAGACTTCACAAGATTCTCACTAGAATACCAAGTAATCCAGGAGGTACATTGAGGAAGAAGGATGGGGAATATACCAAGACAGCACATGAGATGCTGGAATTGCTCCTTGAAACTCACTTTCCTCAATATGCTCTGCCTGATAACACAGACCAGTATGTGACCCCAGAGAGACAACGGTTCTCAGACACTCAAAGAGAGGACTGGGAATCGGGTAAGGAGTGTGTGAACTTCAACAAAATCCAGTCGGCAGTAGGAACATTCCAGCCATTCAAGTCACCTGACCCAGATGGAATTTTTCCAGCTCTCATGCAACAGGCACGAGGAAAGCTTATAAGAACCCTATGCAGGCTATTTAGGGTTAGCTTAGCAGTAGAAATCATTCCCAATGTTTGCAGGGCAGTGAAGGTTGTCTTCATTCCAAAGCCAAGGAGAATTGATCATACCAAGGTCAAGGATATGAGACCAATCTGTCTGTCCTCCTTCATTCTCAAAACATTGGAATAACTGGTTAATGTATACGTTTGGGAGAGGAGGGTCCCTCTACACATGAACCAACACGCATACGAACAAGGTAACCATGTGAGACAGCTCTCAACCAACTTGTCGGGAAGGTGGAAAAAGCAGTTCACTTCCAAGAAACAGCCCTCTGCATCTTCCTGGATATCAAGGGGGCCTTTAGTAACACAACCTTCGATTCCATGGTAAGGGCAGCAGAGGTGCATGACCTGGGGACCACTAGATGTAGGTGGACCAGAGCCATGCTTAGTGGAAGGCAGGTAGAGGCTACCATGATGAATGAAAAGATGGTAATTAAGACCACTAGAGGCTGTCCACAAGGAGGAGATTTGTCTCCTCTATTGTGGAATCTAGTAGTAAACGAACTCATTGAGGAACTAAATTCCAGACAATGCTTCTGCCAAGGATACGCAGATGACCTTGTCACAATAATACTTGGCAGATTCACTGACACAGTCAGGAATATGGCACAAGGAGGGTTGGACATTGTGCAAAAATGGTGCATTAAACAGGATCTGAGAGTTAGTCCTAAGAAGACTGCTGTGGTGCCATTTACAAAGAGACATATTCAGCATGCAAGTTGGAATCTAAAGCTCTTCGATGAAACTCTATCTGTGAAGGGGACAGTGAAATATCTAGGTGTAACCTTGGATGAGAAGCTAACTTGGACCCCTCATATTAAGAGTATCTGCTCCAAGGCAAAACACACCTTAGTGAGTACTAGGACGGCTTGTGGCAAAAACTGGGGCCTGAGCCCCAGGGGTACGCACTGGATATACACCACAGTGGTTAAACCTAGGATTTCTTGTGGGGCCGTAGTGTGGTGGAAGAAGGTAGAATAGCGGGTTGCTGCTAAAGAACTTGCTAAGGGGCAGAGATCGGCCTGCTTAGCCATAATGGGTGGAATTAGCAGCACACCAACTGCTGGAATGGAAGCCATGCTGGATATGCCTCCACTTCACCTTTGGGTTAAGATGGAGGCAGCAGCTGGGGCATACAGACTTAAAACTGGCCAAAACTGGGTCTCATTCGGATATCCAGAATCACATCCTAACATAGTGAGTGAGGTAAATATAGGTAAGGCTGGGGAAATGCCTGCTAACTATATGATAACTCCGAACTGCTTCAACAAGCAATACAACAGAATAATTGGAAGTAGGGAGCAGTGGGAGAAAACAGTTTGACACCATATGGGGGACATCATTTGGTGCACCGATGGGTCAAAAACAGATCAAGGCATTGGGGCAGGGTTGTACGGGGTTCTGCCAAGACTGCAGAGCAGCATCTCTCTAGGGAAACTGGCCTCTGTATTTCAAATCGAAATTACTGCAATCAGGGCATGTGTGGAGGAAAATATGAGTAGGTGCTACAATGACCATAGCATCTATATCTATTCAGGCAGCCCTGAAATAATTGGCAGCTCCTGCAACAAGATCTAGATTGTTGCTGATTGCCACAGGGCTCTGGTGGAGCTAGGGGGAAGCAATAGGGTGTACCCAGTGTGGGTCCCTGGATCTGTGGCAATGAACAAGCCAACAGATTGGCTAGGATGGGGGCAACAACTCCATTTATTGGACTGGAACCTGTCTTGACAATCACCAAAGCAAGCAGTAAAGGAAACAAAAGAAAAATTCGGAGTAGGTATTAAAATCCATGGAGAAGAAATAAAAACTTTGAGGTTTGCCGATGACATTGTAATTCTGTCAGACAGCAAAGGACTTGGAAGAGCAGTTGAACAGAATGGATAGTGTCTTGAAAGGAGGATATAAGATGAACATCAACAAAAGCAAAACGAGGATAATGGAATGTAGTCGAATCAAGTCAGGTGATGCTGAGGGAATTAGATTAGGAAATGAGACACTTAAGGTAGTAAAGGAGGTTTGCTATTTGAGGAGAAAAATAACTGATGATGGTCAAAGTAGAGAGGATATAAAATATAGACTGGCAATGGCAAGGAAAGCGTTTCTGAAGAAGAGAAATTTGTTAACAGCGAGTATAGATTTACGTGTCAGGAAGTTGTTTCTGAAAGTATTTGTATGGAGTGTAGCCATGAATGGAAGTGAAACATGGACGATAAATAGTTTGGACAAGAAAAGAATAGAAGCTTTCGAAATGTGGTGCTACAGAAGAATGCTGAAGATTAGATGGGTAGATCACATAACTAATGAGGAGGTATTGAATAGAATAGGGGAGAAGAGAAGTTTGTGGCACAACTTGACTAGAAGAAGGGATTGGTTGGTAGGACATGTTCTGAGGCATCAAGGGATCACCAATTTAGTATTGGAGGGCAGCGTGGAGGGTAAAAATCATAGAGGGAGACCAAGAGATGATTACACTAAACAGCTTCAGAAGGATGTAGGTTGCAGTAGGTACTGGGAGATGAAGTGGCTTGCATAGGATAGAGTAGCATGGAGAGCTGCATCAAACCAGTCTCAGGACTGAAGACCACAACAACAACAACAACAACATGATCAAATTAGAACTATGGAACTGGCTTAGGAAACAGCATGTAGGATACTGGACCAAGGTCCATAAACAAAAACATGGTAAGGTAATAATGCCCAAGCCATGTTTTAAAAGAAATTCTGTAATCCTGGGATTGAACAGGAAAGAGATCAAACTCATGACTGGACTGATGAGTGGCCACGGGAACTTCAAAAAACACCTATACACATTGGGTATAATGGAAGAGGACCCTAAATGTAGGATCTGTGATGAGGGTGAAGAAACTGCATCCCACCTAATGTTTGAATGCATGGCATTGGAGAGTAAAAGATACAGAATATTCGGGACAACTAGACCTGAAGAAATTGTGTCTAACAAAAACTAGTAGAGGGACTCCTTGCACTATTTAAGGGCACTGGTTGGCTATACTAGATATACAGGGAGCAATACCGCACAACTAATCTAGTTTCGGTGTGGGCATTGGCGGGTTAGACCTAAGCTGTTTTAGCTCGCCTGTTAAAATCAAATCAAATCAAGAGAATGTCCTTGTTTGTTCTGCTGTTATCACTGTTAGGATTTTCAAAGTGCATCTTCTTGAACACATTACAAATTATTATGCGGGTTATATGGGATTATGATGGCACTGGGGAGGATTCACAGATATCACTGTGCTAGGTGTCTTGTCTGTTGCCACTCACTTAGTGCACTACAAACACTTCACCAAATGTATCCAGTAGATCAGATTGAACCAGCTTATCCATGACTCCTTACAGTGGCTCCAACACTGTGACAAGGAGGTGGTAGTTTGCTGGGTACCTGGCCACAGCAGGATACAGGGAAATAACACAGCCAACAAAGCAGCCAGGGAAGCACGTTGTCTGTCAATTTTCCACCCCGTTCCACATCATCATCTCATTTTTGGACAGGTACATCATGCATCAGTGGGAGACTGAATGCTTGCAAGTGACAGAAAACAAAATGTGGTCACTCAAATTGCCCACACAGACAAGGCGGACTTTGTTTCAGCCTCACGGCTGGAAGGAGGTTCTTCTTTCCAGGCTGCACATCAGACATAGCCCATTAACACATGGCTTCCTTTCTAGCAAAAGGATCCACCACTCTGTTGAGGTTTGTGGTGTGCCACTTTCAATTTTGGCAACATGTGTCTTATATACTGATATCAGGGCTGTCCTCAGACTCGACGGCGATCTTCGCTCCATTCGCAATGATACTGATTCCAGTGTTACAAGAGTGGTGAAATTTTTTGAAATGTTGGACCTCATCCCTAAATTGGTGGGGAAAGGAGGGAGACTTAAGTGCATTATAAACTTCTCTGCATGTGGGATAGTCTTCATCCCCAACTACGAGACTGGCAAGCTGACTTGTCATCAGGGCACTGATGATCTTGGTATTGTGTGCCTCTCACCTAAAATCATCATCCACTGATATGAGCCCCATTGTTGACTATAACAGTCACCTGTAATCTGTGAGGCCAACTCACTAAGCCTGTTGCCCCCCCCCCCCCCCCCCCACCCTTCAACCCACCCCCCTACAGCAGCACCAGTCCAGTCAATTTCCTGCTGTGTGGTGCACTGCTCAGCCACGGTCCAACTGACCCTCTTTACTACGCTGCCATCCAGCAGCTTTGACAGCAGTTGCTCTCACTTCGACAGTGTTGCATCAGCAAACACACATCGAGATCTAACTTGCAAGGCCAATTCTCGCCAATTTTGTTTAATTCTGTAACAAGTACTATGTGGCTATTGATCTACACAAATAATAGAACCAAATTAATCAGTTTAAACAATTTAATCAGTTTAAACAACTATCACAAATGATTTGTAAACCATGCCCCACCCCCAAGGTCCTACATTACCGTAAATGTTGGCAGAGCTTCCATGGGAGTCATTTAAATTTGAATTTAATTTTATAATTTTTAACTCATTTTCAGGATCTGTATAACAGCTTTGATGGAAGGGGGATGAAATGTGTGTGGTGTGCAGTTTAATTGAGAGAAAAGTGGTTTTTCAAATTTTTCTTGAATTTTTCATTTTAAGTATATGTCATATGAAAATATGACATAGAGTACAGCCTTTTTGGTAAGACTGTGGCTTAGCCTGAGTTGATACAGTACCAGATGTTTTGCATGACACCCACACTCAGTCCATGTGAGTATCGATCCACAATAACACTGCTGACAAGGAACATTATGTTTCAGTACCACTGACAGAGGAATGCCCACTGAAGCACCATCTGCCCATCAGCAGGATGACTGCAGGGTGGGGTGTGGTCACGTGGGGTGCACCGGACAAGTTGGTGAGGGTGTGTTAGTATTGAGAACGTTGTATTGCTTGACAGCTCGGTCCGCAACTGGATATGTCCACTAGTTCTCCCTTTTGGGGCACAGTGCCTCCCAGTTTAAGTGCAACAGCATCCTGTTATCATAGCAAGTTTGAGTTTAATATACCCCTCAGGCAAAGGCTTTTCGAGAAATAAAACCTCCACTGGTGACTGGAATGAGGTCTTCTCCCAACACCACCGGACACTTGCTTTCTGCTCATTTTCCACCATGACCAACTCCAGCATGTACAATACTTAAATGATATAAGAGAAAAACTACAATGAGTAGGAATTTTTGTAAGGAAAAAGAAGCAAAATTCAGAAAACACTTGAGACAAGTATGTGCTCTCTCCTCAGTTATATTCAGTGGTTACATCCAGAAAAGTCTTGACCAAGTTTGCGAAACAACTCCTGAGGGATCAGAATTAATGGACAGAAGATAAACATACTGTGTTATGCAGATGATATTGCTGTATTCATGGAAACGAAATAAAATCTAGGGAAGGTCTTCAGCACAATGAAAATGAGCTTCCGTGTAGATTAATACTGCGCACTAGACTGAGACTCAAACTAAGGACCTTTGACTCTCTAGGGCAAGTGCTGTACCAACTGAGCTACCAAGCACAACTCATGACCCTTCATCACAGCTTTACTGCTGCCGGTAGCTCATCTCCTACCTTCCGAACTTCACAGAAGCTCTTCTGCAAGTCTTGGAAGATTAGCACTCCTGGAAGAAAGGGTTTCCTTAACCTCATTGGCCCAGGGAAAGCTGAAATGTGGCAGGAATATGTAGCAGGACTATGCAAGAGAAATTAACTTGTAGGCAGTGTTACAGAAACTGTGTAATATTAAATGAATATGAGATAGGAGATATGATGCTGTAAGAAAAGTTTGGCAGAACACTGAAAAACCTGACTCAAAGTAAACCCCCTGGAGAAGAGTAATTTGCTCATAATTATTGAAATTCATGGGTGAGACAGCCATGATAAAACTATTTCAACTGATGCACATCAGTATGAAGTAGGGTAGACTGCTACTCACCATGTAGATATGATGTTGAGCGACAGTCATCTACAACTGAAAGTTAACTGTTGGGTATTATTAAGCTATCAGATAAAGTTCTTCATCAGAGATAGAAACACACACACACACACACACACACACACACACACACACACACACACACACACACACACACACACAATAATTCCAATTCCAAAAAAGATAGTGCTGACAGGTGTATTACAAAACTTTCAGTTTATTTATCATCTAACTTCTTGAAATGCTAAAAATATGTAATGGTATATAAAGATAACAAAAGTATGTGGAGTATAACATAAATATAATACAAAAGTTTACAAATGAACATCTAGTGTATTTATGTAATGCATCAACTGGGGTTGCCAGCAGGAAGCCTTCTGGTTTACCATCATAATGATGTTTCAGAGTATTCTTTTTTTAATGTGTCTAATGGTCCGTAGTACTCTGCAGTTGCAAAGTGGGAACAGCTGCTTACCTCACTGGAGAAAAATTTAATACCACAAAATACTGATATGATTTTTTTTACAGAAAAATGGAAAAAGCTTGTAGAGTCTGACCTTGGGAAAGATCAGTTTGGGTTCTGGAGAAATATAGGAACTGTTGAGATAAAATTGCCCTACAACTTATCTTAGAAAAACCACCAAAGAAAGGAAAACCTATGTTTACAGCATATGTAGTTTAGAGAAAGCTTGTGGCAGTGCTGACTGCACTTCACGCTTTGAAATTCTGAAAGCAGCTGGGGTAAAATACCTAGAGCAAAAGATTATCTATAACTTACAGACACCAGACTGCAGAGTAGAGGAACTTGAATGGGAAGTAGTAGTTCAGAAGGGAGTGAAACAGGATTGTAGCCCATCATAAATTGGCAGAAGTAAAATAGATGAGAATGTCATAAAGATAGGCGTAGCAATAAAGTAGATTAAATAAAACTGAGTTGATGAACCTTTGCCTACTCCGAGCCATGTTTTCAGGCTATAAGTGTAAAACAGTATTCAAATAGGCTGGACGGTATAATGATGGCTCTTTTGGGAATGTTGTCTTTGAACATAGGAATGTGGTGGTATCGTTTTGATTTTCGACACCCGTTAAGCAGTTGGTGAAGCCCTGAATGTGAAGGATGGGATAATTGTTCATAGTAGGATGGGCATTAAGTTCCTGATAGTCAATAGACAACCAAACAAACCATCCTAAATCATAATGTGAATGGGAAAAGAACTGTTACTGTCTGAAGGGTATGCAATGCTCACACCCAAAAACTCATTAATAACCGCTTTAGCATGACAATTTGTTTTAGTGAGGTGTTTGGTTTTGTAACATGTGGGAGTACCTTCTGTCATCATTACCTTGTGGCAAATACTGTTAGTAATAGCACTTAGTTGTGCAGCTCAAGTATGTGAGATAGGAACACAATTATCATCTCACAAAAGGGTTGGCGTGAGGAAGAAAAATGCTTTGAGGAAGGATGCCACTGACCTTAGCTTGTTGAGGTGCAGGCCACAACAGAGGGCATGATGGTGGTATGTGTCAGCTGTGAACCGGTGAGGCTATTGAGTCTGTGTGTAGCACGTGCCAATTTCTGTGACGTGTCATCGACAGGGATGTGAGCTCAGCATGACATCAATCTTGGCACTTTGAGTAGTGAGCTCAATCTGTGTGTTGGTGAGGTGAGTCATTAGTGTTGCACACTTTTATAGAGCTGGGAGAAGCTGATCAGATCTCAAGGAAGATATAGCAGCAGAAGGATGAAAGAAGTCTGGTATGTGAGTGCACGTTGCATGGTGAATCAGGCATGCTGTTTGCAGGTTTTTTAGAAAGTCAGTACTAAGAACTTGATCACTGACATCTGTGACATGAAATTTTCAAATGAACTGTATCTGTAGCAAAAGCTGGAGCCAGAGTTCCACTGCACCACGAACACAGATATGCGAGCTGTTAGCTGTGCCAAGAGGAAGTTTCACAGAAATTAACTGAGTGGGAGAATAAGAGGATGGGATGACCCTGGTGTCTGGAGCAGACAAGAAAGTTCATGTTACTGTAGTGGTCTAAGATGCATGTTACGATTACCATATTTGATGACTGTTGTCCGAAGCAGCACCCTGCAGGAGCGTTGTGAGCTGTGGCACCTAGACCAGCCTGTGCATAGAGTTTGTGTAGGTGCAGGGAGGGTGGGAATTTCTCTTTGTGTCACCGAAGGCAACGTTGAACCCTCAGAGTTGGTATTCTGGGTATGGGGTATGGCGGTCATCATCTGCACCATCTGTTGTGCTGTGTTGTGATTCACTTGTCTACCTGGGCAGCGAGTTGGCAGGACTCATTGACACATGGCAGGTCATCTCTCGCACAGCCTTTACCCGCCAAGCGCAACAGTGGAGCATGGGGAGTCGATGAAGTGCTGCCAACTTTTTCATTCACAGAAGTGTTTGTAGTTTGAAGTAGCTGCCTGTGTCTGATAATTGTGTAGGCATGGTCTGCTATCTGAAAATTGCCCTCCAAAGGGTCACTGGAGTGAGAGGGGAGCTGCAGTTGAAGTTAGTATGGAAGTTTGATGAGCTGTTATGTCCAGAATGCAATGTCAGATATGACTTCAGGTCCCATTTGTACACACTGGTGCCTCCACAGCTGAGAAGGCGATCTTATGCTGATGTGTTCTTCATGGGTTGTGCAGTGTTTAGCTTCTGTCAGAGGATGCAGTAGACATTTGATGTGACTTGCCTTTGTCGTAGCATACTGGAGCTGTGCTGGTGGTCTCAGCAGGATGCCACTGATAAGATCTGCATGATCATGTAAGTGACCAACTAAGCAAATAAACTGAGCATCATCATCAGGACCCCATACAAATCTGGCAGGATGTCAATCAGGGTGAACCAAGCCTCAGCTTTTTTTTTTTTTTTTCAAGGCAATTTAGGAAATCTTCTCATTGGAGCATGTCGCATAGCATGTGTTGCACAACACAACAAGCGTTGATGACAAAGCTACTGGCATGGACAGAATGACTGTGGTCACTGATGGATGAGGTTGTAATGCAGAAGGCCAGACAGTACCTTGCATCACGAATCTGGAATAACTGATCAGCATCTGTTGTGGGTAACATGCTGATGGATGTGGTAGGTGTATCGAGATGAAAGGTTGTGGGATGAATTTCTGTTTCAAAAAGCATAAGCCACAATCTGGGGCAGCAAACAGAATGTGGTAGCCACCTTATGCCGTCGTTTGGAGGAGAGCTGTAGCATGCACGTCCCGACATTGTCATCCAGATGAGGTTAAGTTCATTGCATGAAGACCAGTGTGAAAAGTGGATTCATAATCAAGAGAATTTGGTGCTTGCACTGTTGACATTGCCTGTGCATCACAGTCAAAGCCTGACATGTAGGAATGAAAAGCAGGATCCAAAGCATTACATAACAGGCAATCAGTTGTCTGTTGGCCAGTAACGAGTAATGGTAACACTTGAAACACAATGAATAATTTACAAAAAAATCCGAATTCAGGGTCGCCACTTGAATTTTCTCTTTCTATGCTCAATGGTGATAAGAAAAGGCACCACATTCGATACAGAATTCCTTTTATCGTCACAGAAACACAACATGTAATTAGAAGCACATGCAATAGTTAACACATGAGAGCAGAGAGTACAGTTAAAGATCATAGCTTAACATAGGAGTAGTCTGTTTGATTATCAACAGTCACCACAACTCCTATGACTTAAATTTTTAGGTAATGTCTTACTGAAAAATAAACTATTTCTGAAAAATAAAGTATTACAGAATATGGTATAAGAAATCATTAGAAACAATTAAACACTGGTACCGTATTTACTCGAATCTAAGCCGCACTCGAATCTAAGCCGCACCTAAAAAATAAGGCTCGAAATAAAGGGAAAAAAAATTTCCCGAATCTAAACCGCACCTGAGATTTGAGACTCGAAATTCAAGGAGAGAGAAGAGTTTTAGGCAGCACCTCCAAATAAACAAAGTTGGTCCATTGTAATATGAGACACAATTTAGGTGGAATGAATGACGATACAGCTACAGTAGTTTGGTTCTAGTCGTAAGCTGAGCAGTTAAGCTTTACCAGGTAGCCAATGCTATGCGTCAGGCGCTCCTTCCGTATTTATACGGGTACCCTTCCTTTTTCACGTGCTTCGTCTGGTTTGAATCGATTGCTAATTTTGCTTAAGTCTGATAAGTGCCGTTTTCTTTGTTATAGGTGTTTACGTCACTCTAAGCTGAAAATGCATTACTGTAGTGTGTCATGCATAGTTTGAAGCATTCTGATAGTGCGTGTTTACGGCCTGTCGCCGCTCGCGGCATGGCTTGCTTATGTGCGCGCTACCGCCGCTTACAATTAAGAAAACAAGAGAGAGTGATCGTCTCATTAGCGAAACAATGGCAAGAGACTGCTATTTGTTGTTACTTACACTGCTGCTTTCTTTGATAATGATTAACAAGAACGAAATAATAGACTGCGTATGATAGAACATGTTCTGAACGAGAGTGGCGAAAATTATTCTCCGTTTGAAAATCTTTGCGGCGGCTTCTTTAGTACATCAAATTCTGCACAGAAATTAGCCATCTTAGATTTAAAAATCTAGTCAGTTGCCGTGCTTCATTTCTGACTGTCTCATAAGACAGGCATAAGAATAATACGAATATAAACATTACACGATTCCTATATTCTTTCGCGTTTGCTGTTGTCTCACTCTACTTTCGTAGTTTATTAGGCGGACAGGTTTTTAATGAGATAGCAGCAAACACGAAAGAATACATGGCAAAAAATTTATATTCGTATTATTCTTATGTTGGATTACTGTATGTGATTCACATTTCATCAGGTTCCTGTTAGCAACCATCTTTTCTCACAGGTAGGAAAAAATTCAGAACGTAGAGTTGGCCTTATTAGCAAACATCCCAGTCTTGCCAGTCGGATTTTCGTAGTACATTGAAATTCTGCTACATTCGAAGATGAACAATACGGAATTTGTATTTACTCCGTTGGATAATGTATGACAATGCAGTGGTCAAAACTCGGGGCGGCGAAAAAAAACTCGTCCTCCACCTATTTTTTTAAATTTATTTACTGAAGCAGATGTTTTGGCGCCAGTATTTATCTTTGTGCCTACAAAGCATGCCTGTATAGCGCTACGTATATTCGACGGCACAAGTTAGTTGTGGCGGCACCTACCAACATTTTTAAGAACTTCCGCTTGCTTTGCACTCGATTCTAAGCCGCAGGCGGTTTTTTGGATTACAAAAACGGGAAAAAAGTGCGGCTTAGATTCGAGTAAATACGGTAACTCCAGGTTGGAATATCAACAATGTAGGAAAAGACAGATTGCTACTTACCATAAAATTGACAGATTAAGCTGCACACATGCACAATTAAAAGTTACACTCACGCAAACTTCTGGCCACAGGCTTAATCAGAAAAAGAAAGAAGCACACACCATTCATTCACAAAAGCAAGCACATTTCATGCATACAACCACCAACTGTGGCAACCTGGACCAGACTGACAGCATTCTGATGCAAGCACATTTCATGCATACAACCACCAACTGTTGCAACCTGGACCAGACTGACAGCATTCTGATGATGTCTGTGGCTGAAAGCTTATGTGTAAGTGTCTTTCAGTTGTGCCTGCCTGCAACTTAATGTGTTATCTTCATGGTAAGTAGCATCTTATCTTTTCCTACATTATAAAAAAAATTCATTAATTCATTCATTTCATATAAGCCATCTTTGGTCCATGTTATTTCAACTGTCTTGCTTTATGAGTTCTGATGTTTGCCCAGTGTTCCTGCATTCATTCTCAGTGTTGCTCCTTTGTCTCCTGGGTCCAAGCTTTTCCTGTTTTTAGTTTTGGCTTTTCTTGGAAACCCTGTGATGCCATGAGTTTCTCCTCGAATGAAACATACTCCAAGATGTCATCATGGGTGATCCCCACTTCTTTAAGATCTTTCTCCACCTCTGTGAACCAGGCCCATTTTGTTTTCTTCTCTTGAAAGTAGGTGAGCATACAACTGGTGAATCTTTCACAGCTCATTGGGGTCATATATCCATAAAACATAAATCTTCTGAAAATAATTAATAATTTTTCAAAACTTTAAAATACAAGCTACATGATTAGATACCAATATTTCCAGAAGGAAGGTGTAAGCACCCCCTTCCCATCCACCAACTATTGTGAGGGTTAATAAGTTCCATGGAATTCTCTGTCTGTGGCTTATTGTCCAGCTCAAAGAGTGACACAATGTTCACACTATTATGAGAAGCGCACTTAGCAATGTGCCTTACGTCGTCAATTATAGAACTGAGGTTACAGTCCAAACTGTTACCTGCACCCCTTACTGTACGTAGATTATCTTCTTGTCCATTATGTTTCACTAAGTCTAAAACACAGGTGACATAATTGAGCAATGTGGCTTATGCCATCAATTATAGAACTGAGGCTACAGTTCAAACTACATACCTTACTGAAAGTAGGTGTGATGTATATATCTGTTCATGTTCTGCTAATTCACAGATTCACAGTGTGTTTGTCTGATATATCCACCCTGTGACTAGTCGCTAGTGTGAATAACTGTCATAGTACGTGAGCTTCATCCATTAGATGGCAGCTCTATTCATGCAACAAAGTATCTTTTGTGCAGTTGCTGAGTCATACGTGTCACCACACACTACACCTTCCTCGCCTTGTGCATTCTCATTCTTTCCTACCCCCCCGCCCCCCCCCCCCCCCCCCAATCCCACGCTCCTCCTCCACACCCCGCCGCTTCAGTAATCAGTAATCGATATTCAATAATCAGTGTCACCACTGCAATGGGCGTATACTCTTTACACTTGGGTTTCTATGTGCTTATATGGGTGAACCTACAGGTATGTGTGTTTACTAGAAAGAAGAACAAGAGCTTGAAAATTAGTGATAACTGTTTCTATTAAATATTAAATGTTTCTGTGCCCAATTCACCATGGGTAAGTGGTTGCCTTTCCCTTATTTTACATATTTTTCCATCCATGAATTTCGATATTCATTAAAAGAAAGGTAACATCTAATGCATTTTGTGATAAAATTTTCAAAATGATAATTATTTAGTGCAACATGTTGCATAATTTAAATGTATCTAATCTTTTAAGCTTAAAAGTAACGGCAGTTTAGTTATTGTGCTGGAAGAATATGTGACTAAATTTGTAAATTATTTGGGGGCATACTAGGTGCAAAATTTATTACACAGAGCAGCCACCTCTTCCAGCAACAGTGGCTCTAAACTGGCTGGGCATCAAATCAAACTGAGAGAAGGAGGCATGTCATCCCACCTTGCTTCAACTCTGTGGCAGGGTTCATCAGTCATAATAGCTGACACGTGTCAGCAATTGACAACCAGACAGCTTTGCCAGGTGAGAGAAGTGGCAATGTGCTCGCCGGTGCAACAGTCAAATACCCTCAGCACTGGGGTCACTCAGAACAGCACAAATGACACAGAGTCTCGAGATATTTCTTCAAAAGGTAATGTCGTAGAGTCCTCGATGATAGGGATGGCCACCACCCTTAACACGTCCGAGCACTAGTTAGATTATCAGCTGTGTTAACTGGATCCGATCACACTTTGTAACCAGTGGCATCTCATACGTTGTGCCGAGTGTTGGAACTGTACAAAATGACAAATGCAATCTGACAGTGTTTGTTCTCCTCGGAACCTCCACACATAGATATATTCATTGTGATGTTTGATGCAGAATTGAGTCCCACCTGAAAAGATGACACTTCACCTCTTCCATGTCCACTGTTATCGTTATCAGGTGCAGTGCCTCTCTCTGCTGACACTGAGAGAAGCCACAAAACTGGTCGCTGTCCAGACGGTCTGTGCTGCTCCAGAAGTCATCCCATTGTCCGTGTGGATATTTGCCTTGTTGCAAACGAGCCCATTGCCTAACTTGTGGTACCAGATGGTTGTAATTAAAGTGCAGCTACTCACAGACATCCAGTGTTGGCTGTAATTATTGTATGGCAGCAAAACTAGAGCATTAATGTGGAACCAAATTACGCTGGAAAAAAATTTGTTACACTTTCAGCTGTCAGGTGCAAACCTGGCACTGTACATTGTTTGCGTGAAGGTATGACACCTAAACTGTCATTTGACAAGTCATAAGATGAGTGAACAGTATGGCTGTCGAGAAGAGAGATCGTGCACTGTTAGTGAAACTGCTTTGTGTGAACAGAAGTAATTAGAGTAGTGCATTGTAGAGTATTGCTGACTGTAAGGTCTGAGGAGAGGCCCAATGTCTTTAAATGCTTTAAATAACATGATAATTAAATCTGAAAACAGGTGAGCTTAGTGTGAGACCTGGTAGACGAAGGCGTCCTGTTCCGGTGGAAATTTTTGACAAGGTTGCTGTTGATGTAGCTGATCGTGTAGCATGTGTCCTGGGTAGCACTAGTATTTGTGCAATCTCACGTGAATCCATCCTGTGATCAACAGTACAGAAAGTTTTGTGATCTATTTTACTCTAGTACCTGTACAAGACCTAGATGATGCAGCAATTGGAACCTCACAATCATTAGCAACATTCTGAAATTGATTTCCGATTTCTGGCACAGACTGAAGTTGATAACATGTGGCTGGGCAATATTCTATTAGGGACGAGGCACATTTTATTCTAAAGGGTGCAGTGACTAAAAAGAACTGCCAAATTTGGGGTACTATTGAACCATGCATTGTGCACAATGAGCCATTGCAGTCACCGTATGTGACTGTGTTGTGTGGGTTCACAAGCATCTGTGGTCTTGGTCCATTTTCCTTTGAAGAGAATGCACTCAGATGGCCTGTCAGGTGCACTGTGATGTCTGCACATTTTTGAGACCCACTTATACAGCATGTGTTGAAGGAGTGCAACTGTGTCAAAACCACTGTTTTTGTCAAGATGAGGCAACACCTCATGTTATCTTTCCACAGAAGGATCTGTTGAATGCAACCTTGCATGAACATGTTATCTCCAGGGGTTTTCCAGGTGCAAGATCTGAATCCAGGTGGATTTTGGCTCTGGGGATGTCTAAAAGAGACACATTTGGTCTCTACCTGATCTGAAGGCCAATATACAGGAAAACATTGTTCAGATTCCACTGGAACTGCTGTGAGAAACTGCTGAACAAATTATGTAAGTGGCAGTTAGTAATAAAGTCAACATTATACGTGTCTCACTTGTTTTATGTTTTCTGCCCACTTTTCTTTCTTAATTTATTACATATGGAAATATTTATGTATGATTTTCTTGCATTCACAGCACCAAACTTGCACCCCACAGTTAGAATTGTAACTAATTATTTTCAGCATAAACTGGATCCAAATTAATGCATTAGAATACCTACCAAGTTTTGTTGTCATATCATAATTTCAGGTCACTCTGCCCCTCTGTGAGTAGCTTGACTTACAATTATAATCAACTGGTATGTGACACGGCCATATGATCCTGAACAGCTGAGCAAATGATACATCTGTCCTATTGGACACTAGTCACAATGGGCTGTTAAGATCCTGTGTGGCATGAAGTATGGCCCTTCTGAAGCCATAGCTTCTATATTTACATGAGTCGTGGGATCCAAACTGACATGACAAACAATATCGTGAAGCAATAAGCCATTGTTTTAATAGGCCAGAATCCTACTGCAGTGGAATTCTAGTGTACTGGTGAACATTTCTACTAGTTAAATGAGACATATCAATGTCTTTTCACACCATGAAAATTAGAATGCTAACTCACTGCAATCTTTCCTTATATACAGAACATAGGTGGCATTACTCCTAATTACTTTGTGCATTTGTGATGAAATCCTCATCATTTCAATGTAGTACACTTCATGCCAATTTGACATTTGTTTTTGCTTCCTTCATAGTGTTGTAATTTTGATGGCTGTGAGTGTATATAATATCAGACAACAATTTAGTTTCTGTCTAAAACTAAAGAAGTAAGGAAATGGAGCACACAGTTCCTTAAACACCAGTCATGTTTGTGAAAAAAATATCACATTACAATGTGTTTCAATAATTATTATGTTGTTTTTTAATTTCACATACATTTATAGAATCAATTTACTTCCATCATTAGTATACTGTACATGTATACTTTTATTTCAGTCATAGGTTCAGGAAAGGCTTCATATTTACACAAATAAGTGGTGATTAAATTTGATAGATGAATCACTCCATACAAATTTCTTAAATATTGTGAATACCCTATAGACACCTAGTCTTTAATGAGATTATTCTTAGCAATAGCATGATAAAAATCAGTATGCAAGCAGGTGATGTTTCTCATAAAAGAAAGGGATTCTGTGCTGCACAACACCCATTTTCCAAAAGTGTGTGTCATTGAATGAAAACACAGGAATAGATGTGATTTCTTTTATTTTCCATAGCAAACACATTACTTGTAGAAGCCTTAAAATGTTGGCGCACACAATGATCAAAGTTGTGCTTTCATTCACCGAAATTTTTCATTAACTGTGTATAAAAGCTAAAGTCAGATGAAATGAATAAATATGAATCTTTATTTGCACAAACATTATAGTATTTAATATCCTTTGAGCTATATTACAATGTTCTCTGTGATAACTACAACAAGTTATCTGTCTACAGACTTCAGAATTAGCACTCTATCACTAATTGTCTGTTGTTATGATAAAATATTTTAAATAGTATAGTAGGACTAAATTTCCCAAGTTTGGTTGCTACTCCAGATTCAATTTTGGAGTTATTTGTAATAACAATGTGTTATGCCACGATATAATACATGTGTCTATATTGTGTGACATGATATAATAAGGCCTCTTCTGTCATTTAATGAGTATATCACTAAAACAAACTATATACAAAAGTTAGTTCTAATCATGCATACTGTTAACTTTTATCTCTGGTTATAAAGGTATTCATTAGACGTGACAATGGTCCCCTACCTTTATATGTATGTAACACATAGTAATAAAAGTATTTCTTCTTTGGACATTTCAGACTCACATTTGTGTGAGAATTGCTGATATCAGTTCAAACTGTAATTAAACATCTAAAGCAATATTTTACACATAAAACACAGAGTCCTGAACATAGGCCTATTTCACACCTAGCTTCTTTTTAGTGAGACATACAGAGATATTAGCGTAAAATAAATCTATTACTATTTGATTCCACTGGAATTGATACAATAATCAGCAAGGCTCCATAAGCCCCTCTCTGCACAATCACAATCACTTGTTATGCACAAAATAATGAAATCCTGGCACAGTGATAACATGAAACTGAGTAATATGAGTAGAAACTTTGTATGCAACTGAACCAACTTGGGAATTTCTACATTAAGAGTTGATGAAATAGAACTTCCCCGTGAGAGATGTACACTTCATTAACAGAACTGAAGATACACATTCAGTATAAAGGTTCAACATAAAACAAAACAAACTCTTTTTTGTTCAAGAACAAACATAAGCTCAGTATAAACCCAAATCAAGAAAAAACAAGGTATGCCAAATCCTGTTTTTATGATCTGACAAGAAGATATTTGAATACCAGATGTTGCAATTATAAGAAAACATGTCTTGGTTGCAAGTGTGAATTGTAATGTTCAGAGTAATTATAACATTCTGAGATGAAATGGATAATTTTAAGTTGATGTTTTCAAGTGGTATGAAATGAAAGCAGAAAACACAAACACACACACAAAATTTCTAGCTTTCGCAGCCGAGGGTTGCTTCTTCAGGAAAGAGGGAAGGAGAGGGAAAGACGAAAAGATGTGGGTTTTAAGGGAGAGGGTAAGGAGTCATTTAAATCCCGGGAGTGGAAAGACTTACCTTGGGGGGAAAAAAGAACAGGTGTACACTCGCACACACACACATATCCATCCACACATACACAGACACAAGCAGACATTTGTAAAGGCAAAGAGTTCGGGCAGAGATGTCAGTCGAGGCGGAAGTACAGTGGCAAAGAAGTTGTTGAAAGACAGGTGAGGTATGAGCGGCGGCAACTTGAAATTAGCGGAGGTTGAGGCCTAGCGGATATCGAGAAGGGAGGATATACTGAAGGGAAAGTTCCCATCTCCGGAGTTCGGATAGGTTGGTGATGGTGGTAAGTATCCAGATAACCCGGACAGTGTAACACTGAGCCAAGATGTGCTGGCCGTGCACCAAGGCATGTTTAGCCACAGGGTGATCCTCATTACCAACAAACACTGTCTGCCTGTGTCCATTCATGCGAATGGACAGTTTGTTGCTGGTCATTCCCACATAGAAAGCTTCACAGTGTAGGTAGGTCAGTTGGTAAATCACGTGGGTGCTTTCACACGTGGCTCTGCCTTTGATCGTGTACACCTTCCGGGTTACAGGACTGGAGTAGGTAGTGGTGGGAGGGTGCATAGGACAGGTTTTACACCAGGGGTGGTTACAAGGGTAGGAGCCAGAGGGTAGGGAAAGGTGGTTTGGGGATTTCGTAGGGATGAACCAAGAGGTTACGAAGGTTAGGTGGATGACGGAAAGACACTCTTGGTGGAGTGGGGAGGATTTCATGAAGGATGGATCTCATTTCGGGGCAGGATTTGAGGAAGTCGTATCCCTGCTGGAGAGCCACATTCAGAGTTGATCCAGTCCCAGGAAGTATCCTGTCACAAGTGGGGCACTTTTAGGGTTCTTCTGTGAGAGGTTCTGGGTTTGAGGGGATGAGGAAGTGGCTCTGGTTATTTGCTTCTGTACCAGGTCGGGAGGGTAGTTGCGGGATGCAAAAGCTGTTTTCAGGTTGTTGGTGTAATGGTTCAGGGATTCAGGACTGGAGCAGATTCGTTTGCCACGAAGGCCTAGGCTGTAGGGAAGGGACCGTTTGATATGGAATGGGTGGCAGCTGTCATAATGGAGGTACTGTTGCTTGTTGGTGGGTTTGATGTGGACGGATGTGTGAAGCTGGCCATTGGACAGATAGAGGTCAATGTCAAGGAAAGTGGCATGGGATTTGGAGTAGGACCAGGTGAAACTGATGGAACCAAAGGAGTTGAGGTTGGAGAGGAAATTCAGGAGTTGTTCTTCACTGTGAGTCCAGATCATGAAGATTTCGTCAATAAATCTGTACCAAACTTTGGGTTGGCAGGCTTGGGTAACCAAGAAGGCTTCCTCTAAGCGACCCGTAAATTGGTTAGCATACGAGGTGGCCATCCTGGTACCCATGGCTGTTCCCTTTAATTGTTGGTATGTCTGGCCTTCAAGAGTGAAGAAGTTGTGGGTCAGGATGAAGCTGGCTAAGGTGACGAGGAAAGAGGTTTTAGGTAGGGTGGCAGGTGATCGGCGTGAAAGGAAATGCTCGATTGCAGCGAGGCCCCGGACGTGCGGGATATTTGTGTATAGGGAAGTGGCATCAATGGTTACAAGGATGGTTTCCGGGGGTAACAGACTGGGTAAGGGTTCCAGGCGTTCGAGAAAGTGGTTGGTGTCTTTGATGAAGGATGGGAGACTGCATGTAATGGATTGAAGGTGTTGATCTACGTAGGCAGAGATACATTCTGCGGGGGCTTGGTAACCAGCTACAATGGGGCGGCCGGGATGTTTGGGTTTCTGAATTTTAGGAAGTAGGTAGAAGGTAGGAGTGCGAGGTGGCGGTGGTCGTCAGGAGTTTGATGGAGTCAGGTGAAAGGTTTTGTAGGGGGCCTAAGGTTCTGAGGATTCCTTGAAGCTCCGCCTGGACATCAGGAATGAGGTTACCTTGGCAAACTTTGTATGCAGAGTTGTCTGAAAGCTGACGCAGTCCCTCTGCCATATACTCCCGACGATCAAGCACCACAGCCGTGGAACCCTTGTCAGCCGGAAGAATGATGATGGATTGGTCAGCTTTCAGATCACGGATAGCCTGGGCTTTGGCTGTGGTGATGTTGGGAGTAGGATTAAGGTTTTTTAAGAAAGATTGAGAGGCAAGGCTGGGAGTGAGAAATTCCTGGAAAGTTTGGAGAGGGTGATTTTGAGGAAGAGGAGGTGGGTTCCTTTGTGATGGAGGACGGAACTGTTCCAGGCAGGGTTCAATCTGGATAGTGTCTTGGGGAGTTGGATCATTAGGAGTGGGATCAGGATTATTTTTCTTCGAGGGAAAGTGATATTTTTTTCTTCACTTTGCCACGAAGAAAAATAATCCTGACCCCACTCCTAATGATCCAACTCCCCAAGACACTATCCAAATTGAACTCTGCCTGGAACAGTTCCGTCCTCCATCACAAAGGGACCCACCTCCTCTTCCTCAAAATCACCCTCTCCAAACTTTCCAGGAATTTCTCACTCCCAGCCTTGCCTCTCAATCTTTCTTAAAAAACCTTAATCCTACTCCCAACATCACCACAGCCAAAGCCCAGGCTATCCGTGATCTGAAAGCTGACCAATCCATCATCATTCTTCCGGCTGACAAGGGTTCCACAGCTGTGGTGCTTGATCGTCGGGAGTATATGGCTGAGGGACTGCGTCAGCTTTCAGACAACTCTGCATACAAAGTTTGCCAAGGTAACCTCATTCCTGATGTCCAGGCGGAGCTTCAAGGAATCCTCAGAACCTTAGGCCCCCTACAAAATCTTTCACCTGACTCCATCAAACTCCTGACGACCACCGCCACCTCGCACTCCTACCTTCTACCTACTTCCTAAAATTCAGAAACCCAAACATCCCGGCCGCCCCATTGTAGCTGGTTACCAAGCCCCCGCAGAATGTATCTCTGCCTACGTAGATCAACACCTTCAATCCATTACATGCAGTCTCCCATCCTTCATCAAAGACACCAACCACTTTCTCGAACGTCTGGAACCCTTACCCAGTCTGTTACCCCCGGAAATCATCCTTGTAACCATTGATGCCACTTCCCTATACACAAATATCCCGCACGTCCGGGGCCTCGCTGCAATCGAGCATTTCCTTTCACGCCGATCACCTGCCACCCTACCTAAAACCTCTTTCCTCGTCACCTTAGCCAGCTTCATCCTGACCCACAACTTCTTCACTCTTGAAGGCCAGACATACCAATAATTAAAGGGAACAGCCATGGGTACCAGGATGGCCACCTCGTATGCTAACCAATTTACGGGTCGCTTAGAGGAAGCCTTCTTGGTTACCCAAGCCTGCCAACCCAAAGTTTGGTACAGATTTATTGACGAAATCTTCATGATCTGGACTCACAGTGAAGAACAAATCCTGAATTTCCACTCCAACCTCAACTCCTTTGGTTCCATCAGTTTCACCTGGTCCTACTCCAAATCCCATGCCACTTTCCTTGACGTTGACCTCCATCTGTCCAATAGCCAGCTTCACACATCCGTCCACATCAAACCCACCAACAAGCAACAGTACCTCCATTATGACAGCTGCCATCCATTCCATATCAAACGGTTTCTTCCCTACAGCCTAGGCCTTCGTGGCAAACGAATCTGCTCCAGTCCTGAATCCCTGAACCATTACACCAACAACCTGAAAACAGCTTTCGCATCCCACAACTACCCTCCCGACCTGGTACAGAAGCAAATAACCAGAGCCACTTCCTCATCCCCTCAAACCCAGAACCTCTCACAGAAGAACCCTAAAAGTGCCCCACTTGTGACAGGATACTTCCCGGGACTGGATCAGACTCTGAATTTGGCTCTCCAGCAGGGATACGACTTCCTCAAATCCTGCCCCGAAATGAGATCCATCCTTCATGAAATCCTCCCCACTCCACCAAGAGTGTCTTTCCGTCATCCACCTAACCTTCGTAACCTCTTGGTTCATCCCTATGAAATCCCCAAACCACGTTCCCTACCCTCTGGCTCCTACCCTTGTAACCGCCCCCGGTGTAAAACCTGTCCTATGCACCCTCCCACCACCACCTACTCCAGTCCTGTAACCCGGAAGGTGTACACGATCAAAGGCAGAGCCACATGTGAAAGCACCCACGTGATTTACCATTTGACCTGCCTACACTGTGAAGCTTTCTATATGGGAATGACCAGCAACAAACTGTCCATTCGCATGAATGGACAGAGGCAGACAGTGTTTGTTGGTAATGAGGATCACCCTGTGGCTAAACATGCCTTGGTGCACGGCCAGCACATCTTGGCACAGTGTTACACCATCCGGGTTATCTGGATACTTACCACCAACACCAACCTATCCGAATTCCAGAGATGGGAACTTTCCCTTCAGTATATCCTCTCTTCTCGATATCCACCAGGCCTCAACCTCCACTAATTTCAAGTTGCCGCCGCTCATACCTCACCTGTCTTTCAACAACTTCTTTGCCTCTGTACTTCCGCCTCGACTGACATCTCTGCCCGAACTCTTTGCCTTTACAAATGTCTGCTTGTGTCTGTGTATGTGCGGATAGATATGTGTGTGTGTACAAGTGTACACCTGTTCTTTTTTCCCCCCAAGGTAAGTCTATCAGTTCCCGGGATTGGAATGACTCCTTACCCTCTCCCTTAAAACCGAAAGCTCGAATTTTGTGTGTATGTTTGTGTTTGTTTGTGTGACTATCGACCTGCCAGCGCTTTTGTTTGGTAAGTCACATCATCAATAATCATTGAGTATGGGTGAGAATAACTGTAAAAAATGTATTATAGTGCTAGAGCTACAGAGGAGAACTTGTATAGTAGATCAGAAAATTATTTTTGGATAAAAAAAAAAAAGTGGGAGAGAGGGGGAGGGAGGGAGGGAGGGAGAGAGAGAGAGAGAGAGAGAGAGAGAGAGAGAGAGAGAGAGAGAGAGAGAGAGAGAGAGAGATTAAACCACAAAATTAGTTCATCTTAAGCAGATTATAAGTATGAAATCTAGTCATGAGATTTGCTTTGCCGTTTTTTTAAGCAACTTTGTGTTTTTCTTTTAGAATACACAAATTGAGGAATTTTTAAAATTGTTGTTATCACTTGTCTTTAAGTAATGCATGTATTCTGTCTAGGTCTCAACACTATTCTTAAGATATATTTATATTTTATCCTTGGTTCATGTAAAAAAAGAAAAAAAATGGAAGAAAAGTATAGAAAAACTATATATCACAGAGAGTTCTCATTTCGTTATAGAGAAACACATGATCAAAGTGTTTAAAGTACATGGAATACTGAAGAATAAATTGTACATTATTGAAACATCAAAAGGTCAAAAAACTGAAACACTACGAGACACTGTCTGTGTGCACCAATGGGCTGCAGCAAGAATTCCATTGAACAATACTGTAACTTTTCCCTTGGTTTTCCACAACTGCAAGTTTCTTTTTTGCCATGAGAAGGAAACAGTGTGGTTTCTGTTTATTTACACGTTTTTTTATTAACTGTAGTGGGAGCTGCATTTTCTGTAAATAATTATGTTAAGAATTAACAAGGTGTCTGAATATGGTTATATGTTTTTATATGGTAATGTAGCTTTGTAAGATTTTGTAACATAAAATGAACACAAAAACAGTACTTTGAGAAATTATCATGTGGCATTTCAAAGGAACATAAAAATATCATTGCAGTTTCACAATGTTCTTTTCGAAATGGGAAGTAGATTGTGCAGCACTTATTCATTTATAAGCCATTATTATAAGAACTTAGAAAGATAATCGGTACAGTAGTAATTTTGGAAGCTATGACAAAGAGTAACATAAATGCTGATTAAAGCTCCTAGATATACAATGCTTAAAGAAATATGTTCAGCTAAGGATTGTTGATTCAGAAAGCAACCACTTTTTAAAAAAAATTTAATTTTTTGCTGTAACCAGTTTTAGGCTATCATGTCCATCTTCAAATGACTTCATCTGTTTTACAACAGTATTATATTTGTCAGCAGCACATTGTCCACTCCTGTACCACCTAAGGATATAAACAAATTCAGCCATTTCATGAAGTGCACGGTAATCAGAATAAAATGCAGTCTTTTTAAAAGTATTTGTTGCTGGTTGCATTCTCCATCAACAATTCTTAGTTGAATAATGACCTTGGAGTTCAGAAAGGTCCAGCATGGATAAAATAGCATTGATATATTAAAATTTTCATTACTGTGAAAATACTTAAAAAGACGTTAATTTATTCATACAGAGCTTGTACATTCCTTCATCTAGGGTGGAAGAGGCATAGGTGGGGGAAGGTTTGGCAGTAGGGTAAGGCAGCCCATTCACTTCACAACCCAAAGCCTGACTGACGAACCTGTGCCTGTTTCATCCCTGAAGAAGGAAGAAACAGGTTCCAAAAGTTGGGTAGTTTTTTGATTCTGCTCCTGAGTTTTTCTGTTCACACATATGTTGAATCTCACCTCATACAGATAAATACTGACTTTCTGTTTCCTTGTAATTTCATAGTTTTCTCTACTGGTTTTTCCTTTCAGTACATGTATTTGTACACTAATAAGGTTTCCTGTATTTTTTGAAAATCATCTTATCATGACTGTTCATGATGCTTGTTATAATTATTACAGTACAAAGTGGAAACATGTTGTTTGGAACTGTGCTTTCATTGGTAACAGTGTTCTTGATACGACAATAATTACTTGCTGTAAAATATTCCAAAACTGAAAGTGAGCATTTTGAAAGCTGTAAGAGGGTAACTGTAAGAAGAACACAAATAAACTAACATACATAATGTTTCGTCTTCTCTTCAATTAAAATTGTAGATTTGTCCTCTACAGATCATCAGTATGTCTGATAAAATTGCACCGATGTATGAGAAGGATGATCTCAACTGTCTCATATTGAACTATCTCAGATGTGAAATAATTATTCAAAACTCATTAAGTATATTTTTATATTAAAAACAAAGATTCCAAGATTTACCAAGCGGGAAAGTGATTTTTAATTTTTTTAAACATGAATGATGTTTTGTTGTGTTCTATTTTTTGTGTTACAGTTTTCAGAAAATGATATTTTTCTTTACATGGACAAAATCTGTACTTGAAACATTATGTTCTGCAATTATATGACATATGTATGCAAATAGTGATTAGAGAATTCAAGTTATTTCACAATCCAGTAATACAATCTTTTATATAATTAAAATCATTTGCAATGATGAAGAGTGATGTTGAACCATTTATTACATTCACTGAAGTTAGTAATGGAAGAAAGTGTAGCTGGAAAAAACTGTGTAGTCTGTATATTGCTAATATCTTGTGAATTGGGAGACCTAACAATGGAAAGTCCAGGTTCAAATAACAATTATGTAGAAATGATAAAGTGCTGCTTACCACATAGAGGAGATGAGTCGCAGACAGGCATGGTGGACAAGACTGCTAAAATATTAACGCCTTTGGACAATGTCCTCCTTCCGCAATAGAAAACATACACACAGTCACACAGATGCACTCACATTTGCTTGTGTGAATGTGTGTGTATTTTTGACTGCAGAAGAAGGACTTGGTCCAAAAACTTTCATATTGTAGCACTCTTTTCCCCTGTGTCATCTGTGGTTCTGTGCCTTCTTTATATGGTAAGTAGCAATACATCCTTTCCATGTTGTTGTTGAATTGGAAGACCTGATACAAAGAATTTGTGAAATACTGATAATGTCTTTCTTTTGATTCAGATGGAAACAGGTAAAAATAAGAAAGTTATGGAACTAGAGTTTAACGGTTAAAATTAAACTACTAGTTTTCTGTCTCCAGAAAAAGACACACCTCATGTTGCAACTAGTCAGGAGCAGATGTGTTGGATAACTGGTGGCATCAATGACTGAAGAACCACTAGTGCTCAGGAGTATGTAGATAATTAAATTACATTATCTGTGTGTTACTTTCACTACAAATATTTTACCACAAGATGGATCTATCAAAGGATTAGCTAATTTTTCTCTTAAGAAGAATACTGAACAGAATTTACAGCTAGTAATAAAAATACTGCCCTGCTGAAAATGTGTTCTCCATCACTCTAGTCTAAAATTCAATAATTTCTGCAGTCAACCAACAGTTTTTTAATCAAAATTCTGATAGGTGGTTTATAGCATGAAGCATATGTCCAATAAGCATGGTACTTCACTGCATATTTATTTTTAATTGCTACCCCGTTCCAGTTTCTTGGTGTTAATGTGCAGAATCTGTGTATTTACAGATCATACCATGAAAAGTCGGATGTTATACAGTTATTTTACTAGCAGCTTATTACATCTTATTCCCCATGTGCATTAACCCATGTACAACTTAAAGCTGACAATAAATGAACATCATAGTAAATTTTTGCCCTTTTCTGGCTAAAGTAATTGTTGATAAGGTATGTGTTTTTTAAGAAATAAAAAGTGATAATTGCTATAAACTGAATGAATAGTGGTTTGAAACAGGTCTGATTTTATATTTCCAAAGGTGTGTACTGATTTATTCAAGATGATGGGGAATAATTATTATTTGCATAAAAGAATGCACATAATGTACAACGATGAACAATCACTTTTCATTCGCTTCTTTGAGACTTAGTACACTCCCCAGTCTCTGTTTTGAAAAATATAATAAGAAAAAATTGCCACTGGAAAAAAATCTCAATAATAACTTATACTGAAATATCTCTGAACTCACTAACAATAGAAATGCTGTGTGGCTAGGGCCTCCCGTCAGGTAGACCGTTCTCCTGGTGTAAGTAAGTCTTTCAAGTTGATGCCACTTTGGCGACTTGCATGTCGATGGGGATGAAATGATGAAGATAAGGACAGCACAACACCCACTCCCTGAGTAGAGAAAATCTCTGACCCACCTGGGAATCAAACTCTAGCCGTTAGGTATGACATTCCAGCGTGCTGACCACTCAGCTGCCAAGGGCGGACTCTGAACTCAACTTATAAAGTATATTAGATTTGGTGGCACATAATTCATTTCCGACATCTGGAATGAGGGTTTCTTCATTTTCTGCTCCTACATGACAGGCAGTATGTTCTTCAAGAGTCTAGTTCTGCATTCACATCTATAAGATTTCCTTATTGTGGAGCTGTATTTTAAACTTTACAACCATATTAGTGAATGTTATGAGTATTAATCTTGCTTGTGAAAGCTAACATTATGGGGTATTTATTGCAGTTACAGTTAGAGGAGACACTGACGAATTCTGAAGAAGTTTTTTGTGATTTCTTTCCTGGACTGATCATGGTCTTTCTGTCTTTTACTTTCCTGTGTCGTCAAATATTAATATTGTTGCAAGCTTAAGGAGACTAGCTATTTTCACAGTCTAGTCATATTGAACAGAATTTAAAACTAACAATAAAAATACTGGGCAGCCAAAAACGTGACCAACATTTATAAGAAATGATAAACATTAACAGAATTTGTGATTTTCTTCTAAGAATTTAAGGATTTTCTGAAAAGACATGGAAGTAATAAAATCTGCATATTATTGAGAATTAATGGGCTACTATAAACCATTGCATAAAACAATTAAGCTACCTGATATCATCTGTAAACTTATAATGTCATAACTGAAATTTATGGCCTGCACGTTTTCGAAACGAGATCGACTGTAGTACGAGGTATCATGAGGGAAATACTTGGCCAAAGTACATATTTAAAATATTGTGAGGCTGACATGAGATGTGTTCTGACTTCTGCTATTTATTGATTCCTACCAGTGGCTTTCAGACAATAGATTTTCCAATGTAAATGCATGATGTAGCTTCTCCTAATACTTCCACTCTTGAGTGTTCTTTTCCTAACATTGTTAACTAGTGTTAGTACAAAAGTGTTGCTTCCAGAAACACATTCTCATCCTTCTCACACTCACATCCTTCTGCAAGTAATGTCAAATGATATCTTAGTCAATAAACACTGAGAGTATCAAAAATATCATTTAAAATTTTATTCAATACATTTAATAATTTGTTGGAGATGCTTCGAGAATTTCTCAGGGAAATGTGAGAGAGTCAGCAAAATGTAGGTAAATAAAGTTTTCCGTAATGACTTTATGTTAATGTGTTTTCAGAGGAGAATAAACTGCTTCCTTACAATAAAAATAATCCACAGATGGCACATGAAATTTATGTAGTATGATTATGAATAGTTCATCACTAAACCTTGGATACTTTGTCACACTTACCCTTCACTGAGTTTCTATTTATAAGACTACAATATAGGTTGCTGTTTTAGTTCCAGTTGCTATCTGAGAACTGTGTACATTACTAGGAAAATAATGCAAAAGACTATCTGCCGTCTGAGAGAGATGACAGATGCTAATGGGCTCCTGACTCTTTATGCTTTGGTCTCACACAGCGTCAAGAGATTATCAAATGGAGATAAACCACACTCAATGCCTAAATTGACATTTTTAGGCAAAACACTATTATAGTTTTCAGATTATGTCTTTGAGCATGTTCACTTTTGGGTGACAGTGCAGAGTGAGTGATAATACAGAGCATCATAGCATTTTTGTTCCCACATAACTGAGGAAGTGTGGAGTTCCTGCACTTTTTATAGGATCTGTATATTAAGATTACACTCTTGAGCATCAAGCAGAGGAAAGTGTACCACAATTCTTATACAGCCCTTTCTGCATGCTACAGTTACTTTAGGCCAGCAGGAGGGCAGAGAGCAGCACATGACACTTCTAATTCAAGATATCACCATCCTCAGACCACAGATGTGTCACTGCTTACTGTTCAGCCACTCAGAGGAGAAAGACAACCAGTTCAGAGCTGGGTAGCAGTGCACAGATGTTGTATGTTTGTGCAGTGCTACCACCATTACGGACCAGCCGTAATGCAGCTCACAGCCAACCAGCTGAGCCGTCGTGTCCACTGAGTGGTTGGATTCCTGGCAGGTGCGGCAGTGCTGCCACCACCACAGAGCCATTGCGTGGCAGCTTAGTCACTCCCTGTTGCTGCTGCTGCTGCTCGCCAGAAATGACAGTAGTGTCTGTCTCTGTTGTTGATGTCGCCGTTGTAGTTGAGCTTGATGACACCTGTGGTTCTTGACATTGCTGTTGTGCATCCTGGTGGAAATTTGCACTCTGATCCTGAAACACAACATATATTATATTCTCTCTATAATATTGTTTGGGAGTGGAAGTCATGTGATAAAGAAGTAAGATTTGTATAACGGCAAATACCAAGTAACTGATTCCAAAATTGAAGCTAAAACAATGTTTTCTATCGACACTTTAATACAAAAATAATTTCTTCTGAAGTCTTCAGTTACATCTTGTAACCCAATCTAGCCAATAATATCATAAGAAACATACAATATCATTGGATATCAATGTTTTGAGTTTGATAAGAATAATTTTGATATTTATACAGCAATAAAAATGAATTATTCCATACTTAAGTATTTGTATCCTGCATATAGAAAATAAAGTTAAAGCATGTCACTTGCGTTCATGTAAACCTATTTTATTCACGGGTTTAAAGTTGTTCCTGCAGTCATTATTGATACTGTTATAAAAACTTTTAATTCTACATGAAATTGCTGTTCTTGTTCGTTATAGGGAGATAAAGAGACTTGGTGGGAATGTGTTGCGGAATGGACACTCTTTACAGAAGTGTCATTGCAAAGGGACCTGATCTTGTTTTATAGCAGCTATACAGTTCTATGAAATACAGGGAAAAGCCATAGTCACCGCAATATACAGACCACCTACTGGGGATACAGAAATATTCACTATTCAATTAGAAACACTGCTTAACATTCTTTTCACTGAAAGAGCCACTGTAGTTGTCTGTGGGGATTTCAGCATAAATCTTATGAATGAAAGTAGGCTAAAAAAACAATTCCTAAATCTATTATGTAGTTTCAATCTGTTTCCACACATACATGAACTCACAAGAATAACATATAATACAAATAGTCTTATAGATAATATATTTTCAAATGTACGATTCACAGAAGTGGAAGTAACAAATACTGATTTAGGATTACGTATCAGACCATAATGCTCTTGTCCTCAAAATTCCTTCAATGCCACTGGAAGAAAAAAAGGTGCACTTCAGATATAAAAGAAAATATTCCACTGAAAACTGTGTTGACTTAACGAATATCCTAACTAGTGAGTCGTGGGCAGTTGTGCTGTCCCTAATCAATAAAAATGATGTGTATATCAAACAATGGAAAATCCAGGATGGAATGTAACAATATTAGAGAAGGAAAGTTGCTACTCACCATAAAGCAGAGATGCTGAGTCGCAATAGGCACAACAAAAAGATTCACACAATTATAGCTTTCGGCCATTAACACTAGAACTCCGGCTGGGTCACTCGTGACCCACTTGATAATTCTTTTGTTTGTCACTCTTTTGTATTATTGCCTAGAGTGTTACATTTCTGTGACTTTTTATGAAATAAGGTAATTAGTGATTATATTTCATTTCACATTTTATGGTGAAAACATAAAAGAGAAATACGAAGATTCGCCTAGAACTGTGGAAGGGTCAGTTCTGACCCGACGGCGCAGTCGCTATAACAATCGCATTTTTCATGTAGCTTCATGCCTGTTGTTAGTGTGTGTTTGTTCAATCACAAAACTCGTTTTTACTTCACTTCCAGCTGATGTTCCAGTTTTCAGCAGGGGATGATAGGGAGAGAGGTTCAAACAAGTCTGACTTGTATGCAGATATTGCGCACCCAGAGTTTTGTACCATGAAAATGGGTTTAGTAGTGGATTCTGTCTGTGTAGATAGTGATTGTAACTTATGAATATATTATGTCCAAATTCCTATGGACAGAAGAGGACATTATAAATGCTCTAAATGAGATTTTAGATAATGAATCTGAGGGCAAACCGCTGGAGACTTTATGTGAAGAAGAATTTCCATCACCAATAGTTCCGGATTCTTCATCAGAACACAATGTTACTCCTGAGAGGGTTCTATTGAATGCTGATGCGATAGGTATGCTTGTTTATGTGTTTGTTTTATGATAATTTTTGTTTATGTATATGTTGAGTAGACACTAATTTCAATTGCCACACTTATGTTTATACTTTCTACATCTACATCTACATCCCTGAGTACCTCTATCGGTTCTCCCTTCTATTCCAGTCTCGTATTGTTCGCGGAAAGAAGGATTGTCGGTATGCTTCTGTGTGGGCTCTAATCTCTCTGATTTTATCCTCATGGTCTCTTCACAAGACTTTGTTTCGTGTTGAATTTTTACAAGTTATATATTACATTTATGAAGGTGTTTTTTTATTCTAATATTACACAATATATTCAATATTAAATCGCATTCTAATACGTATAACTACTATTACAGGAGCAGCTGCCACAAAGACTAAGTCAACTGAAGGAAGTGGACGTCCTTAAGGTCTACATCTACATCTACATTTATACTTCGCAAGCCACCCAACGGTGTGTGGCGGAGGGCACTTTATGTGCCACTGTCATTACCTCCCTTTTCTGTTCCAGTCGCGTATGGTTTGCACGAAGAACGACTGTCTGAAAACCTCCGTGCACACTCGAATCTCTCTAATTTTACATTCGTGATCTCCTTGGGAGGTATAAGTAGGAGGAAGCAATATATTCGATACCTCATCCAGAAACACACCCTCTCAAAACCTGGTGAGCAAGCTACACCGTGATGCAGAGTGCCTCTCTTGCAGAGTCTCACACTTGAGTTTGCTAAACATCTCCGTAACGCTATCATGGTTACCAAATAACCCTGTGACAAAACGCACCGCTCTTCTTTGGATCTTCTCTATCTCCTCCGTCAACCCGATCTGGAACGGATCCCACACTGATGAGCAATACTCATATAGGTTGAACGAGTGTTTTGTAAGCCATCTCCTTTGTTGATGGACTGCATTTTCTAAGGACTCTCCCAATGAATCTCAACCTGGTGGGCAACAAAATGCCCAGGGTTCTGGACTACGTCAGTTTCCTCCAGGTAGCGGCACCTGATGGGACAACCTGGAAAGTTGGTGTAATAGGTCACTGTTCAGCTGGAAGATATGGACAACAGAATGTTTTCAAAGATAGGACAGGACCACCTCCACATGCAAAACGAAACATGAAAGAGACCTGTTAAAGTGCATGGTATCTAATGATAAACGACAAAATGTTGAAACATATTGTAAAATGTACAGAAACTGAAACAAGTCATGTACTGAGCTCAGATGAGTAGACTATAAAAATTGAAGAACTGGAAGCTTTTATAGCTATATTGTACAATCCATGGTGCTATTGGAGGTAAGAGCTTAGAACTAGACACATTGTGGTCAGTGAAGTGGGGAAATAATTGTGTGAAATCAACAATGGTTCGTGACAGATTCAGAGAGATAATGCGTTATCTCAGATTTGACCTTAGATCCACAAGATCAGAACGACTAAGAGAAGACAAGTTTGCTTTGTTATCAGAAATCTGGAATGAGTTCATTGTGAATGCACAGTCTAGCTACATACCGGGTCCATATATAACAATCGACGAACAGCTTTTTCCTTCAAAGTGCCGTTGCAGATTCACGCAGTTTATGGCCTCACAACCGAACAAATACGAGCAAAAGTATTGGATGGTGGTAGATAAAGACTCAAAATATATTGTGAATGCTATCCTTTATCTAGGAAAGGATGACACTAGGTGGAGTGATGAGTGTCTTGGTGACTTTGTTGTAAAAAAAATTGCTGCAACCTTACCTCAACAAAGGAATAAATGCCACATGTGACAATTTTTTAACCTCCTTAGCGCTCTCTGAGACACTGAAAGCTAAATCTATGAGTCTTGTGGACACAATAAATCAATATCGAAGGGAAATACCAGTCTGTATCAAGAAGGCAAGAGAACAGTTATACAGCACAGTATTGTTGTAAAAAGATGATACCACACTGACTGTTCATCAGGGTAAGAGTAACAAGAATGTTCTGATTCTGAGCACTATGCATCCTTATGTGACGATTGTGGATGGTATAAAAAAAGAAGCCATATACGGTTACATTTTATTACTGCTCTAAATATGGAGTGGACGCGGTCGACCAAATGGCTCTCAAATACTCTATCAAAGCACCATTGAGACGTTGGCCTGTTCACACATTTTACAACTCGCTGGATTTGGCTGGGATAAATGCGTAGGTATTGTTCAGTTCTCTAAATGATAAAAAATTGAAATGCAGGGATTTCATCCTGCAGCTGGGGGAGGAGCTTGCTGAGAAGTACACAGCGACTAGAAAGACTAGTGTCCCTGTCAGATCTGAAGATATTCCTGACAGACAAAAAAAGTGAACACATTGCCTTGTAAAGTCTAACTGTGAAGGAAACAAATCATTTGTAAAGTGTCACATCTGCAAGAAAACTGTGAGCAACAAATGTACATCAAAAAACTATTATTTGTGTTCATTATGTAACGGTAGCCAGCAAAAACACTCAGCAAATACATATAAGTTTTAAAATGTAAAATTATAATTTGTGTAAGCCTTGTTTATTTTTGTTGATTTCATTCTAAATTTCCTAGTGCTTCTAACAATAGATTCATTGGCAGTAACAATAACCCATTGACATAGGGGAAATAAAGGAAAAGATCGTGGGTCATTAGTGACCCAGCTACGGTTCTAGGTATGTCCAAATATCAGTGGTTCTAGTGTTAAGGCCACTGTCAACAATAGACACACACACACACACACACACACACACACACACACACACACACACTCACACACAAATGCAACTTGCACACATGTCTGCAGTCTCAGATAACTGTGTGTGTTTCCTTTTCAAATGAAGCATATAACACTTTTTCTTCAATTTTTATGGGATATTTTGAAATGCACTTTCCAAAGAAGCTATCAAGAATCACATCACATCACAATACAAAGTCCAGTTCTTTGATCACAGCTGGCATCAAAACTTCTTGTGGAACTCTAAAGAGATGAAATTCAAAATTGAAGACATCTAAAGATCCACAGTTCATAGAATATGTTAAGAACTACAAGAGGGTATATTGAAAAGTAATTAACAAGGCAGAATTTATGAGTAATGACAACTGAATAAGACAGTCTGATAACAAATTAAAAGCCATACGGCGTATTGTGAAGACTGAAACAGGAAAGAGATGCGAGGACTAGGATATCATTCTCAAAAATATAGAAAATGTCAATATTAAAAAACAATATTTGCCAAATTACATCAACAATTATTTCATAAGTGCAACAACGTTATTAAGCTTGAAATTTAGAAACCAAGGAAAACCTGAATTTCCAAAAGCTGCTTGTAGCATGAGGATAGATCCAACAGATGAAGTGTTCAAAGTAATAAAGAGCTTGAAACCTAAAATGTCAGCAGGAGTAGATGAGATGCCTGTTTATATCATAACAATGACAGCTGCACTTTGCAAGGCACTTGGCATACATATCCAACTTATCATTTAGTGAAGTAGTGTTTCTGGAAAGAATGAAAATGTCAAAAGTGAAACCATTATTCAAAAACAGTGACAAGCATAAGGTAGAAAACTATTGCCCAATATCCCTCCTTCCAGCATTTTCCAAAATAGTAGAAAAATTAATGAAGCACAGAATCAACAAGTATCCAAATGACCGTAAGTTGCTAAATAGAAATCAGCATAGCTTCCAGGTAGGCAAAAACAGAAACAGCACTAATGTACTACACTGAACAAATAATCAAAAATATAGAAAAAGACAACAACGCAGTAGGAATAAATTTAGATCTCTCCAAAGCATTTGACACTATCAATCATGGCATTCTTTTAGGAAAACTGGAAGCATTAGGAATTCATGGAACAGGGAAAAAAGTGGTTTGAATCATACCTACGAAACAGACCAGAACACAGATTGTAGGACTGATGTCAGATTACTCCAACCACAAAATAAATTTAGTATCAGATGAAAAAAAAATGGAAATAGGAGTGCAGCAAGGCAGTATTTTAGGTCCCTTAATGTTCCTTGTCTACATAAATGACTTCCACACCTCATATGGAGCAGCAAAGGCCATACTATTTGCAGACAACACTAGTGTGATAATAGGTGAACCAAAGCAAATTCTGCAAACATCTGCTGATCAAGTAATAAAAAATGTCCACACTTGGTTCAAAGCAAACCATTTGACATTAAATGCAAATAAAACAAATTATACACAGTTTGGGAAAAATGTCAAAATGTAAATCTTGATCTGTTGTTGGGTGACAAGGCCACAGACAGAGTGGTATCAACAAAATTGCTGGGGATTCATGTAAATGAAAATCTTAATTTTAATGACCATGTAATGAAACTTGTGCAGAAACTTAACTCAGCCTGTTTTGGTCTTAGAATTATTGGAAATGTCTTTAATGAAGAGGGTGCCAGGATGGCATATTTTGGCTATTTTCAGTCTATTGAAACATATGGAATAATATTTTGGGGTTCCACCACTTGCCATCTAAAACAAATGTTTCTGTTACAGAAGAGGGCTATCCAAATAAAAACACACAGTCATCCACAGATATGATGCAAACCCTTATTCAACAAGCTTAAAGTTATAACAATACCTTCCATACATATATACAAATATGTGTTAGGGCCCATCTTGCAGACTTTCAGACAAATGCTGATTTGCCGAACTACAATACTCGAAATAGCACACACTCCATACTCAGTGAACAAAAAGCACACACAGATAAAGGCATGTGAGCCATACTGGTAGAGAACTCTACAACATACTTCCAGCCAGCATCAGGAAGTTAGAAGATGAAAACAGATTCAAAGTAGATTTTAAAGAATTTCTACTTGAACAATGTTTTCACTTGTTAAATGACTATTTAGGCCAATAAATAATTCTGATAATGTTTATATTAAGGTAAAACTGAAAACACTGTCTTACATCCCGTAAATTTTCTGTTAATTTATATATCTGATGGACAGCTACTGAGTGTGGTAAAATCTTTACTGAATAATTGAAGCAAATATGCGAGCTTCCTGTTCAAGGAAGAAAAAAGTAAAGCCTTACGGCAAACAGACTATGCAGTAAAAATATTGTTAGTATACATGTATAAAAAGTTCTATTACTGTGTCTTGTATGACCAAGTATTATTCTTTGTACATTTTTGTACAGTTTTGTATGTATTATTCTTTGTACTATTTAATGTAAAATTTTGTATGTTCCTTTTGCACAAATTGTTTCCCATAAATTTCAAGTACTTTTGGACAACATCAATACAATATTTATTGTCTGTGAATGGATAAATAAATGAACAAAAAATACAGTACTGCTCAAGGCAGAAGTATTATATATTGCTAGAAGTGAGTGTGGAAATACTGAAAACTGTATCTATTTCAAAGTTCAGTAATAACATTTTTTGGAATAACCATCAGAAGTTACCTGAATAACAATCTTTTGACCATTTAATGTTGTTTGGTACAAGGGCAATGACTTGGAACTATCAACATACTCCATGGAAGACAAGAGACCAACAATGAACAAACAAAATAAGCACTAATTTTGAACTATAGATGTGATATGGGCCTTAGTGCAAACTAACAACATAGTAATGGTCAACATCATTTGAAGACATATAACTGAACAGGCATTACTGAAGAACCCAGTACAATCTACACTTGTGTGTAAATAATTAGGGTTTCATCTGTCCTAATTTTTACAGGACATTAATTTTTTTGTTAAGAAACTGTCATAGTGTCCCTGATGACTTTTTGGGAACAGTGAAATGTCTCAGATTTTCAGTATTGTATTGTGCCTTTTTTACCTTTAAATGATCTCGTGATCTGACAGGATGTTTTCTTTCATAATAATAGACAGTTTTCCTGACATTAAGTACAATGTTTTCTTTCATCTCATCATATATTTCTCCAATCTCTTCTTCATTTGCAGAGCTAAATGGAACACAAACTTGTACTTCTAATCATTAAGGATGACAAAAATTTAATAGATCAGAGGGTTCTGGAATTTGACAGCAGGAAAAGAAAGAGAAGGAAAAACAGTAGGTGAGTAGGGACTGGGAAGGAATGAAAGAAGCAGTAACCTGGTAGAATTCTGGACAGAGCATAATTCAATCATCACAAACACTTGGTTTCAGACTCATGAAAGACTGTATACATGGAAGAGACCTGGAGACACTGGAAGATTTCAAAGCCGGCCGGTGTGGCTGAGTGGTTCTAGGCGCTTCAGTCTGGAACTGCATGACCGCTATGCTCTCAAGTTCGAATCCTGCCTCGGGCATGGATGTGTGTGATGACCTTAGGTTAGTTAGGTTTAAGTAGTAGTTCTAAGTTCTAGGGGACTGATGACCTCAAATGTTAAGTCCCATAGTGCTCAGAGCCATTTGAACCAAGATTTCAAACTGATTACATAATGGTAAGATAGAGATTTTGGAACCAGATTTTAAATTGTAAGACATTTCCAGGGACAGATGTGGACTGTGATAAAAATTTATTGATTATGAACTGTAAACTGAAGAAATTGCAAAAAGGCAGAAAATTAAAGGGATAGGACCTGGACAAACCGAAAGAACCAGAAGTTGTGGTTAGTTTCAATGAGAGCATTAGGCAATGATTGATGAGAACAGGGGAAAGGAACACAGTCGAAATGAAATGGTTAGCTTTGAGAGATGAAATGGTGAAGACAGCAGAGGATCAAGTGAGTACAAAGATAAGGCCTAGTAGAAATCCTTAGATAATGTAGTAAATACTGAATGTAATTGATGAACAGAGAAAATTTTAAAATGCCACGAAAGAAGTAGGTGGAAGGGAGTACAGACATTTAAAAAAATAAGATAGACAAGGAGTGCAAAATAGCTAATCAGGAATGGCTAGAGGACAAATGTAAGCATTTAGAAGCATGTTTCATTTGGGGAAAGAGGGATAATGCCTACAGGAAAATTAAAAAGACCTCTAGAGAAAATATAAGCAGCTGTATTAATATTAAGAGGTCTGATGGAAAACCAGCTCCAAACAAAGAAGGGAAAGATGAGAGATGGAAAGATTATGTAGAAGGTCTGTACAAGGTAGATGTTCTTGAAGTTAATATTACAGAGAGGGAAGAGGATGTAGATGAAAATGAGATTGGAGATATAATACTGCTAAAAGAAATTGACAGAGCACTGAAAGACCTAAGTCAATACAATGCCCGGGTTTCAACAAAATTCCGTCAGAGCCTTTGGAGAGCCATCCATGATGAAACTCTTCCATCTGGTGTGCAAGATGTATGGGACAGGTAATATATTCTCAGATGTCAAGAAGAATATAGTAATTCCAATTGCAAAGAAAACATGTGCTGACAGGTGTGAATATTACTGAAATATCAGTGTAATAAGTCATGGTTGTAAAATATCAACATTAATCCCTTACAGAATGGAAAAACTGATAGAAGCTAATATTGGGGAAAATGAGCTTGGATTCTGGAGAAGGCATACTCAAGGCAATGCTGACCATATGACTTCTCTTAGAGGATAGCTTAAGAAAAGGCAAACTTACATTTATAGCACTTGTAGACTTAGAGAAAGCTTTTGACAACGTTGGCTTGAATAATCTCTTTTAAGTTTTGAAGGCAGCAGGGGTGAAGTACAGGGAGCAAAAGGATATTTACAACTTACACAGAAACAAGATGGCAGGTAGAAGAGCCAACGATCATGAAAGGGAAGCCGTGGTCGAGAAGGGAGTGAGACAGGTTTATATACTATCCCCAATGGTATTCAATCTGTACATTGAGCAAGCAGTAAAGGAAACCACAGAAAAATTTGGAGGACGACTTAAAGCACAGGGAAAATAAATAAAAACTTTGTGTGATGATGAGATTGTAATTCTACCAGAGACAGCAAAGGACTTGGAAGAGCAGTTCAGTGGAGTGGACACTGTCTTTAAAGAATGAGATTTTCACTCTGCAGCAGAGTGTGCACTGATATGAAACTTCCTGGCAGATTAAAACTGTGTGCCGGACCGAGACTCGAGTTGTGATTGGGTAGCTCAGTTGGTAGAGCACTTGCCCGTGAAAGGAAAAGGTTCTGAGTTCGAGTCTCGGTCCGTCACACAGTTTTAATCTGCCAGGGAGTTTAATATCAGTGCACACTCTGCTGCAGAGTGAAAATCTCATTCTGGAAAATCCTCCAGGCTGTGGCTAAGTCATGTCTCCGCAGTATCCTTTCTTTCAGGAGTCCTAGTTCTGCAAGGTTCGCAGAAGATCTTCTGTAAAGTCTGGAATGTAGGAGATGAGGTACTGGCAGAAGTAAAGCTGTGAGGATGGGACGTAAGTCATGCTTGGGTAGCTCAGTTGATAGAGCACTTGCCTGCGAAAGGCAAGGTCCCGAGTTTGAGTCTCAGTCCGGCACACAGTTTTAATCTGCCAGGAAGTTTCAAGAATATAAGATTCATTCAATAAAAGATTCATAAATAAGATTCATTCAATAAAAGCAAAACAAGGATAATGAAATGTTGAATTAAAACTGGTGATGCCGAGAGAATTAGATTGGGAAACAAGACACTTAAGGTAGTAGGTGAGTTTTGTTACTTTGGTAGCAAAATAACTGATAATGTAAAATGTACACTGGTCTTTCTGAAAAGAGAAATTTGTGAACATTGAATATAGATTTAAGTGATAAAAAGTCTTTTCTAAAAGTATTTGTGTGGGATGTAGCTATGTAAGGAAGTGAAACATAGATGATAAACAGCTTAGACAGAAAAGAGAATAGAAGCATTTGAAATGTGGTGTTACAGAAGAATTCTGAAGAATAATGAGTTACTGAACAGAATTGGGGATATAAGAAATTTGTGGCACAACATGTAAAGACATATGGATCGGTCGATAGGACACATTCTGAGATATCATAAGATCACCAATTTAATATTGGAGAGAAGTGCAGGGGATAAGAATTGTACAGGCAGACTAAGAGATGAACATGGTAAGCAGATTCAGAAGGATGTGGGTTGCAGTAGTTATTCAGAGATGAAGAGGCTTGCTCAGAATAGGGTAGCATGGAGAGCTGCGTCCAACCAGTCTTTGTACTGAAGACCACAACAACAATTAAAGTGTTGTGTCAATTTGAGGAGCATAACACTTCATTATCTCAAAAACTGCTGTATGTCATGCTTTGATTCAGAATATGATATGAATATTTTTGAAAACTCATGGGTGCCATGGTTGCATCAACAGTGTGAGATGAGATGTTCAGATTTTGGTGTTCAGTTGCCACAACAGTATTGTTGTTCATGAGTAATATATCTTGTAATTGTATAATCAGTGCTTGTACTAAAGCTGTAACTGTTTATCGATGAAACTGTTGCAGACATGGGAAAACATCTTTCAGTGCAAGAAGCCACTGTGATACATAACCAAATTTTAGGATTATGGGTGATGTCACTGATAAATGGTAATTGGAAGCACTGCTCAACAAGAGGTTTTTGTACTCTCAAATGAAAAAGAAAACATGTGTCATGAATACAGCTCAGTGGAAAGAAAATACATAAAACTGACTGTTTGAAGTGCTTCGGTTTGCACATTGATCAGAACATGAATTGGAAATCATATATTACAGATCATCTTAAATTAGTGTTATATGTAACTTGCTGAGTACTCAGCATTGCCCAGGTATGTATGTATTCCAATTCCATTAGCCTATCTCCTCCTCCTTCCCTCCTTCTTTCTCTCCATCTCTCTGCCCTATCCTCACTGTCCATCTCCTTCATCCCAACCCACACTCCCACACTCCATGTCCATCTCCACCTGCCCCCCACTTTGTCCATCTGGTACTCTTCCCTCTCTCTGTCCACCTGCTCCTCCCCATTTCTTGTCATCCACTCCTTCCCCTCTGTCCATCTGCTCCTTCCCCCTTGGTCCATCTCCTCCTCCCCCTCTAAGTCAATCTTCTCCTGCCCCTCTATCTTCTCATGACCCCCTGTCTCCTACTCCACCCTCCATCTTCTTCTCTCTCTCCCCACCTATTCCTCCTCCTCTCTCAGTCCATCTCCTCTATCCTGCCTCTGACCATTTCTCCTCCTCCCTCCCCCTGTCCATCTCCTATCTCATTCTCCCTGTCTGTCTGTGAACTCCTTGTCTTTCCTTTCTCTGTCCACTTCCCTCCCTAACTTTTCTGTCCATCTCCCCCTCCCTTCTCTGTGTTTGTCCATCTCCCCCTCCCCAATTCTCTCTCCAAGTTATCTGGCTCACCCAATTGGAGGTTTCTGTTCTTACCCCCAAAGTACCAAGTTTGGTTGAAAATGATCCCTGGGTTTAGGAGGAGTTTTTTTTACCCATGGCTTTGCCAATGTATGCACATGTCACATATATTTAACATATTTCACACATATTTGCACACAAATTTCATCTGTATCTCTAGAAAATTCCAACCTACATGTTGTTTTTCATGCATTCCAATGTTTATGATGTGATATGTCGTGATCTAAGTGTTGTACAATGATATAACATTGTAAGTAAATTCAGCGGTGTATGTGAATACTATCTGTAAAGTGTGCTGTGAATACAGTTGGTAGCAAAGAAGTAATATATTAAAACAACATGTCTGATGTGGCAGTTTTACTGCATGAAAAGATTTAGAGTAGTAAGTGAAAAACTCTTTTCCTTTCATCATTCTGAGTGGAGTTTATAAAGTGAGAAAAAGTATCATGAAGATTTGAAATTATGTGTAAAGTTTGTTGTAAGCCATTAACAGGTCTCATTCTCAAATACTGGATGAATGAGGAATTGGTATTACCATGTCATTGGTTGTAGTTCCTTTTCACCCACACCCCCAGCCCTTGATTGTTTGGTGGTTCTTACCCCAGCAATTCTTTCCAGAAAGCAAGTAATATGTGTACCAACTTTGGCTGAAATCTGTCCAGTGGCTTAGGAACAGATGTGGAACATACATACATACATACATACAGCACTACAATTATTGTAACCTGTTTGGTTGGCCACAGGGCATGATGGGAATTAGAATGCACATGGATAATATTGTGTACATAGTTCCGCGTAGTCAGCGCTTACACAACTTTCCCACTAGAGCGCACCCCGCTAAGCACAACAGCGCAGGCACAGCGCTCGTCTGTCTCCGCACTACGAGATGGCACTGCCTAATAGACGGACCAAATTCTGCTTTTGCTGATCCGTGTATTAGTATGTAACGTTTACATGTTGAATAAAGCGTGTGCATGCTCTAGTTTCTAACTAGTTAGCTAATAATTAATTGTTGGCCAGTATATAAATACATACATTTTTATAATATGTATATATGTGTGGACAGCTGATTTTGGTGATGAAACTGTTAGAATATTAGCGTACTTTGTATCCATCCATTCACTGATGTCTTATGAAATAATTGTTTGGGGTATTTCCATGCATAGACACTAAGTACCCACTACATAGAAACAATATCTGGTGTTGATCCTCAACTGTTTAAAAGATTAACAATATTATAAAAAGGATAGTTGCTACTCACCATATAGCGGAGATGCTGATTCGCAGATAGGCACGACAAAAAGACTGTTACAAAATAAGATTTTGGCCAACAAGGCCATTGTCAAAAATTAACAAACACAGACAACACACACACACACACACACACACACACACACACACACAAAATGTAACTCATACACACATGAGCACAGTCTCTGGCAGCTGAAGCCAGACTACGAGCAACAGCAGTACGTGACAAGAGAGGCAACTGGGTGGGGGTAAGAAGGAGGCTAGGGTGGGGACAAGGAGGGATAGGAGCGTAGGGGTGGGGCTTGTAAAGTGCTGCTGGGGAGCCTGCAGGGATGAGGTAGGGAGGGGAAAAGGCAGCAATGTGCAGTTGGCAATGTTAGATGGTGGGCAGGGGAGGAAGGGAGGGGAAACAGAAAATGAGAGAAGTAAAAAGACTGGGTGCATTGGTGGAACAGAGGGCTGTTTAGTACTGGAACAGCAACAGGGAAGGAGCTAGATTGGTGAGGAGAATGACTAACAAAGGTTGATGGCAGGAGGGTTATGGCAAAACATAGATGTACTGCAGGGAGAGTTCCCACCTCTGCAATTCAGAAAAGTGATGGTGGAAAGGATCCATGTGGCACACACTGTGAAGCAGTCTTTGAAATGAAAAATGTTGTGTTGGGTGGCATGCTCAGCATCATTGTGGTCCAGTTGTTTCTTGGCCACAGTATGTCAGTGGCCATTTATGTGGACAGACAGCTTGTTGGTTGTCATGCCCACATAGAATGCAGAACAGTGATTGCAGTTTAGCTTGTAGATCACATTACTGGTTTCACAGGTAGCCCTGGTGTTGATGGGTTAGGTGATGTATATGACCAGATTGGGGTAAATGATGATGGGAGGATGTACGGGACAGGTCTTGCATCTAGGTCTGTTACAATGATATGAGCCATGAGGGAGGGGTTGGGAGCAGGTGTTGTGTAGGAATGAACAAGGACATTTCTCATTTCAGGGCATGAGGGCATGATGAGAGGTAGTCAAAGCCCTAGCCAAGAATGTAATGCAGTTGCTCCAGTCCTTTAATGCTCCTCTGTGGTCCAATGGTGGGACTTTAGGAGGAGGTGGGTGGCTTGACAGATAAGCACGGGAGATTAATTTTTGTACAAGTTGGGAGGGTAGTTACAATCTGTAAAGGCCTCAGTGAGACCCTCAGTATATTTCAAGAGGGACTGCTCATCACTGCAGGCTAGGCTGTATGGGAGGTACTTCTTGGTACGGAAGGGGTGGCAGCTGTTGAAGTGGAGGTACTGCTGGTGGTTGGTGGGTTTGATAGGAATGGAGGTGCTGATGTGGAGATCAAAATCTACTAAGGTAGCTTGTTGGGTTGAGTAGCACTAAGTAAAGCAAATTGCGAAGACGGGTTGAGGTTCTGTAGGAATGTGGATGGGTTGTCCTCACCCTCTATCCACTTCACAAAGATTCCATTAGTGTATCTGAACCAGGTGATGGATTTAGGATTCTGGGTGACTCGCTGAAGTGTCAGAACATTGATGCTGTTGATGACCTCTTGAATGGCTGTTTTCAGCTCAGCAATGGTTTTGGGTTTATATCCTCACCCACAATTACTTCTCCTCTGAATGCATTACCTACATTACCTGCAAACAAATCTGGCGTATGGCTATGAGAACCAGTGTGGCACTATCCCATGCCAACCTATTCACGGGCCATTTAGAGGAATCCTTCCTAGTCACCCAGAATCCTAAACCCCTCACCTGCAATCTGGATCAGGGGTGAGGACACCTTGTCCACATTCCTCCAGATCCTCAACACCATCTCCCCCATTTACTTCACCTGGTCCTACTCAACCCAACAAGCCATCTTTCTAGATGTTGACCTCCACTTCAAAGATGGATACATCAGTACCTCTGTCCAAATCAAACCTACCAACCACCAGCAATACACCCACTTTGACAGCTACCATCGGTTCCATACCAAGAAGTCCTTTCCATACAGTCTTGCCACCCTTGGCTGTCACATCTGCTGTGATGTGGGATCACTCTCAAAATACACCGAGGGTCTCACTGAAGCCTTTACAGATTGTAATTATCCTTCCAACCTTGTACAAAAACAAATCTTCTGTGTTTTATCTTTCCAGTCAGCCAACACCTCCCGAAGTCCCACCATCTGGTCACAGAGGAGTATTCCCCTCATAACTCAGTATCACCCAGGACAGTAGCAACTGAATTACATTCTCTGCCATGGTTTTGACTAGCTCTCATTGTGTCTTGAAATGAGAAATGTCCTGCCTGCTATCCTCCTCACCCCCAAAAGTGGTAATACACGGTCCACCATACCTACACAATATCCTCAATAATCCCTACACAACCCCTGCTGCAACCCCTTGCCTCATGGCTCATATCGCTGTAATTGACCTAGATACAAGACCGGCCCGTATATTCTCCCACCACCACCTACTCCTATCTGCTCACAAACATCACCTAACTCATCAACACCCGAGCTGCCTGTGAAACCAGTAATGTGATCTACAAGCTAAACTGCAACCACTGTACTGCATTCTATGTGGTTATGACAACCAACAAGCTATGTGTCCACATGTATGGGCACTGACAAACTGTGGCCAAGAAACAACTGGACTACCTTGATACTGAGCACGTCACTCAACATGACATTCTTCATTTCAATGACTGCTTCACATCCTGTGCCATAAGGATAATTCCCACCAGCAGCAGCCTTTCTGAATTATACAGGTGGGAGATCTTCTTGCAATATATCTTACATTTCCATAACCCTCCTGGTCTCAACTTCCATTAGTCATTGCCTTCACACATCTAGCCCCTTTGACGTTCCCAAGCCAGCACTAAACAGCCCTTTATTCTACCAATGCACCCAGTGCACCCAGTCTCTTTACTTCTCTCCTTTTTCACTACACCCCCCTCTTTCTCCCCCTTCCACCTACCGTCTCACCTACTGACGGCACGTAGTTTCCCTACCCGCTCTCCACCTTGTCGCTGCATGCTCCCCAGCAGCACTTTACTGTCCGCCACCCCTACCCTGCTATCTTTCCCCCTCCCCACCCCAGACTTCTCCTTGGTGCCTACCCAGTTGTCTCTTCCATGATGCACTGCTGCTGCTGCTCGTTGTCTGGCTTCAGCTGCATGAGATAGTGGTCATGTGTGTGTGAGCTGCAGGTGTGTACGTGTGTGTGTGTGTGTGTGTGTGTGTGTGTGTGTGTGCGCACTATATGGTGAGTAGCAACTGTTGTTTTCATAATATTGTTACATTCCATCACGGATTTTCCATTGTTCAAAAAATTAGTCATTCTAACAACAACCTCACAATAAATTTGTTGTTGTATGACATCTGTTGTCAAGAATCAGGCACAATCCGAAAATAAGAGCAGAATTCAGAAATGCAACACATGGCAATAGAAGAGCCTGCTCTACCTAAAACTTACTCTCACATGGAAAGAAATAATGCACGCAGCCATAAATATATTTGACCACCTTCCTTGTGAATTAAAGATGTAACAAAAGTTTTAGAAAAAAACCAAAATAACTTTTTCATGACAACTCCTTTTACCTCATAGATGAATTTTGGAATAGAGAGTATCTGTGTAGTTGGGTTACATTTATAAAATTTTGTAATAGATCAAGGTTTGTAAAAAAAAAGTAGCAAATGTGTTAATGGTCAGCATGCAGCAGCCATGTTTTTGTAGAGAAAATGTAGGTTTACAAACCTACTGAGACGTTTCTCTTCACACCATAAATAATGCAAAAAGATGCACTAAACTAAACTGAACTGCAATTGTGTCATTTACAAGTTTACTTGATTAATGGTCAATTCTTCCAATCAAGAGGATTCATATTGGTGCCTTTATGTGTTAGGCTTTATGATCCAAATAAACATATCATAATTTGAGTTTGGGGTTTGGCAGATTTTTAGGTGAAAGTGTCAAGCATTTGACTTTCTATATCTTAGTTGTCCAGGAAAGGTTCAGTGATGAGAAAATGGTAGTAACAGTTTCATCTGTCAATACAAATACCAGTTATGGAGAGAAAAAAAGCAAATGCAAAAATTATTTTCATCATAAACTGCAAGCAAATCTACCAACATTTCTATATTTATGATCCACATATTGTGAATTCACTCAAATACAATACAAGAGACAACCCCTCTTGCCATCTACTGAAAGATGTATAGATGTTTTTCAAGCTTTAGTTTCAATTTGTATTCTCTAAGGAAGCACTCTCTCACCCTGAAGACTTCAGGACTCTCTCCATCATCTACCAGTTCCTTTAAAGCCAATTATGTACCTCCTCTAACAGTAATTTCCTTATTAATAATACATGGTGACATTAGATTAGATATATTTTTTGTTACATAGGATGTGGAAGGCCTGATAAAACAAGAACACACAACACTTGTTTACAAAGAAAAACAGAGATGCTAATAGATGTGAAATAAGTTAAGAGACCATAAATATTTTCATTTAAGAAGTTTTAGCATACTTCTGTACAGTGAGGTGCAGATGAAATCAGATAGAACAGAATGTGTTACTTTATATAAGTAACTATTTATACTTCCGGAGGTCCTCCTAAGAAATTTGTATACAGAGTAGGAGTTGTCCACCAATAAATCCTTTAGGCTCCTATTCAAATGAACTTAATTAGCAGTTAACCTTTTTTGTGGCTGCCACAGTGGAAAGGCACTGAAAATGTATGTCTCTGAATAAAGTACACCTTCATGGACCAAAGTACATGGACTTTAAATCTTTATGAAGATTATTCTCATTTCTAGTACTTATGCCATGAACTATGCAGTTTTATTGAAAAACTGACAAATTTCACTCAAAAATAAATACTTAAGCAATTAGTAGTCAGTATACCCAGTGTGTTGAATGGGATTCTGCAGGGCATTCTTGAGTTAACACCACAAATAATTCACATTACATGCTTTTGGACTGTGAAAACTTTTTTTTGGCTTGTACCTCAAAAAACTGATCCCATATATCATTATGGAAATGAAGTAATATTGCCTTTTTTAAAAATTTTATATCATCTTATTACATATCAGTATGTAAAATAAGGGGAAGGCAACCACTCCTGTATCACAGATCAATGTGTGGAGCACAGCAATGTGTGGGGGGATAGTAGATGTACCGATAATGGTTTCAACATTGTCCATCAACAGACAGCATAGTGGCCTAGCTACCAGACTGCCATCTGTGTCCATGCATTAATAGGTAATTCTCACAATCATTAGGATGCAAATGAGTCAAGCAAGTTGGCAACAATGACACAGAGACATGCTTGTGCTTCCTACAGCCAACTGAATGAGTTTGCCACACAAGCTAGAGGTACTGCATCAGTTGTACAACAAAGGTGGTATCAGTGGTCACGTGAACATTCTCACACCTGAAGATGAGCTTCTGGAGATCCAAGCAGCACAGACACCCTCCAGGAATATCATACTGTAAGAGCAGCAGTGGCAGGTCATACAGCTACCACAGTACAGTTAAGAGGAGTTGTAAGCCCAGATCCCAGATGTGTCAACATGAATGGTTGTGAACTGGTTATTAGCATTGAGACAGTGGGCACACACACATCATCTACTCTCACCTCAATGTTGGTGCAGTGTCCGTCCTGTCCGTTCTGTCCACCTGTGACACTGGCAGCCCACATGACCAAACAGAGATACAGGCTGCCTTCATCACAAGAGTGAAACCAAAGCAGATGTTTATGGAATGAATGAGGCCAATGCTGGAGATGAAAACACAGCCTTTTGTCTCATATGATGGTCACCAGGGCCCACTACCTGAGCACCATGGACAGCAGCTCCAGAGGTTGCAATCAACAAGTGATCAAAAATAGTGCAAGAAGATCCATCCACAAACTGGCCTTATAAGCCAGTGCACCACTTGGCAGAAGGCAATTTGACATCCCACCCAGACTTGTAGGAATCTGCCATCCCAGCCACAACATCATTGTGCCTCATCTGCTGCTACTCCCAGATCATTTGGAATGGTAGCTTCAGACTGTGACTCAAGAGTGTCATGTAACAGTGATCCGGCCTCCCTGGACAGCTTTGTGGTAATGCTATGGTAACTACTACCTAGTAATTTTGTTTCTGTCCCTTCTTGTGTGCATTCTCGAGTGAGAGACTCACAAGGAAAACATTTTATTTTTTTGTTCTTCTGTTATAAGATCCAAAGTGGGATCCCTAATTGTTTCTTGCTTGAATTGTATTTTGTTGCACGTACTTTATTGACAATGGCAATGTTCTTGTTTATTGGTTTGTCACAATCAAACAGCTTGAGGAATATCTTTCGTGTTTTGTACCTGCTACCACAGATACAGCAATCATTGTGCATGGCTCTACTGGTGCTGTCAGAGGATCGCAGGAATGGTCCATCATGGTCTTCAGCAATGAAAGCAGATTCTGCCTGCATGCAAGTGATGGCCATTTGCCTGTACAATGATGACCTGGTGAGTGCTGTCTTATAGCCTGCATTTGTCCAAGACACACTGGCGCCACCCAATGTCTCACAGTTTGGGGTGGGATAAGCTACAACTTTTAGGGAGAGACAGGACATATGCAGTATGTCAATATGTACAACAGCCCAGAGGGAATAATAAGAGTGGATGACCAAGAATGAAGTGCTCATATTAAAAAGGGTGTAAGACAAGGATGTAGTCTTGCACCCCTACTGTTCAATCTGTACATCGAGGAAGCAATTATGGAAATAAAAGAAAGGTTCTGTAGTGGAATTAAAATTCAGGATGTAAGGAGATCAATGATATGACTCACTGATGACATTGCTGTCCTGAGTGAAAGTGAAGGAGGATTACATGATCTGCTGAATGGAATGAACACTCTAATCAGTACAGAGTATGGATTGAGAGTAAACTGAAGAATGGCAAAGGTAATGAGATGTAGTAGAAATGAGAACAGTGAGAAACTTAATATCAGGATTGATGGTCACAAAGAAGAGGAAGTTAAGGAATTCTGCTACCTCAGCAGTAAAATAACGAGTGATGGATGGAACAAGTAGGACATCAAAAGCAGATTAGCAATGGCAAAAAGGGCATTCCTGGCAAAGAGAAGTCCACTAATATCAAATATTGGTCTTAATTTGAGGAAGAAATGTCTGAGAATGTATGTCTAGAGTACAGCATTGTATGGTAGTGAAACATGGACTGTGGGAAGATCGGAACAGAAAAGAATCGAAGAATTTGAGATGTGGTGCTACAGACAAATGTTGAAAATTAGGTGGACTGATAGGGCAATGAATGAGGAGGTTCTGTTCAAAATCGGCGAGGAAAGGAATATGTAGAAAACACTGATAAGGAGAAGGGATAGGTGATTGGACATCTGTTAAGACAAGGGGGAATGACTTCAATGGTACTAGAGGGAACTTAGAAGGCAAAAACTGTAGAGGAAGACATAGATTGGAATACATCCTGCAACTAATAGAGGAAACAGGTTGCAAGTGCTACTCTGAGATGATGAGGTTAGCACAGGAGAAAAATTTATGGTGGGCCGCATCAAACCAGCCAGAAGACTGATGACCCCCACCCCACCCCCACAAAAAGGGGCTACAGCTCTGTTTCACTATGTGCAGCATGTTGTTAGACCCATTCTTTTGCCATTCTTGCAACAGGGTGGTGATGTTTTATTTCCAACAGGATAATTCTCACCCATACACTGCCGGTGAAACACAATGTGCTCTGCAACATGGGCAACATCTTCCACAGCCAGCACGATCTCCAGACTTGTCTCCAATTAAGCACGTGTGGGATACAATGGACAAGAAATGATTTGTGCGACTCGTCAACCAACAACCCTTACAGAATTACATGAAAAGGGTCAAGCAGGGATTACGTAACATATACCAGTACAGTATTTGCCAACTGTATCATTGACTGGATGTCAGAGAGGGTGCCAGCATGCTGTCATTGGATTGAAGTCGACGTCAATTTCCAGGTGTACTAATTTTTTTCCTGACAGTGTATATTGGGTTGAAACCTCTTACAAGTTCAAAGCTGTGTGTAGTGTATCTTTTAAAAGATTATTGACAGTGATCTGGCTTGGAACGATTTACTACTGTCCATGAAAATTTCACTAACTGAAATATCTAAAAGTACTCTTAATTTCCTATTTATTGCAATGATTGTTGCAACTAAAACAAAGTCACTATATGCTAAAGTTATTGATGACATGTCATTAATATATACAAGAAAAAGTAAGGTCCCTAACATGGACTCTTTTGTGTTAGTACACCCAATTTTTTCCCAAATGCATGATGACTGACAAGTTAATACAAGACTCTTTCCTTGACAACCTTTGTTTCCTACTAAAGAGATAGAATTTGAACAATTATGTGGCATTTCCTGTTACACTGTAATATTTTTATTTGGTTAAAAGGCCGTTTTCATTTACAAATCTTGGGATCTACAGACCACTAAGCTGAACTTGCTGTCTGAGCTCTGTCAGGGAAACAATTGTAGCAATAAATCTGCAAAAATATCATTTTCAAGCAATTTATATTTAAATGTCTAAAACAGAAGATTTAAAGTTTATTATTTAATTTTTATAGAATTTTCAGCACTAACAGTTTATGATTTAATGAATCACTGAGAATAAAAATGAAAAGAATTGAAATCATTAAGGTATTCTACAATATTCAATTAAAGTCACTGTTGTTGTTGTTGTCTTCAGTCCTGAGACTGGTTTGATGCAGCTCTCCATGCTACTCTATCCTGTGCAAGCTGCTTCATCTCCCAGTACCTACTGCAACCTACATCCTTCTGAATCTGCTTAGTGTACTCATCTCTCGGTCTCCCTCTACGATTTTTACCCTCCACGCTGCCCTCCAATGCTAAATTGGTGATCCCTTGATGCCTCAAAACATGTCCTACCAACCGATCCCTTCTCCTAGTCAAGTTTTGCCACAAACTTCTCTTCTCCCCAATCCTATTCAATACCTCCTCATTAGTTACGTGATCTATCCACCTTATCTTCAGTATTTTTCTGTAGCACCACATTTCAAAAGCTTCTATTCTCTTCTTGTCCAAACTAGTTATCGTCCATGTTTCACTTCCATACATGGCTACACTCCAAACAAATACTTTCAGAAACGACTTCCTGATACATAAATCTATATTCGATGTTAACAAATTTCTCTTCTTCAGAAACGCTTTCCTTGCCATTGTCAGTCTACATTTTATATCCTCTCTACTTCGACCATCATCAGTTATTTTGCTCCCCAGATAGCAAAACTCCTTTACTACTTTAAGCGTCTCATTTCCTAATCTAATTCCCTCAGCATCACCCGATTTAATTTGACTACATTCCATTATCCTCGTTTTGCTTTTGTTGATGTTCATCTTATATCCTCCTTTCAAGACACTGTCCATTCCGTTCAACTGCTCTTCCAAGTCCTTTGCCGTCTCTGAAAGAATTACAATGTCATTGGCAAACCTCAAAGTTTTTACTTCTTCTCCATGAATTTTAATACCTACTCCAAATTTTTCTTTTGTTTCCTTTACAGCTTGCTCAATATACAGATTGAATAACATCGGGGAGAGGCTACAACCCTGTCTCACTCCTTTCCCAACCACTGCTTCCCTTTCATGTCCCTCGACTCTTTATAACTGTCATCTTGTTTCTGTACAAATTGTAAATAGTCTTTCGCTCCCTGTATTTTACCCCTGCCACCTTTAGAATTTGAAAGAGAGTATTCCAGTCAACATTGTCAAAAGCTTTCTCTAAGTCTACAAATGCTAGAAACGTAGGTTTGCCTTTTCTTAATCTTTCTTCTAAGATAAGTCGTAGGGTCAGTATTGCCTCACGTGTTCCTACATTTCTACGAAATCCAAACTGATCCTCCCCAAGGTCCGCATCTACCAGTTTTTCCATTCGTCTGTAAAGAATTCGCGTTAGTATTTTGCAGCTGTGACTTATTAAACTGATAGTTCGGTAATTTTCACATCTGTCAACACCTGCTTTCTTTGGGATTGGAATTATTATATTCTTCTTGAAGTCTGAGGGTATTTCGCCTGTCTCATACATCTTGCTCACCAGCTGGTAGAGTTTTGTCATGACTGGCTCTCCCAAGGCCATCAGTAGTTCTAATGCGATGTTGTCTACACCGGGGGCCTTGTTTCGACTCAGGTCTTTCAGTGCTCTGTCAAACTCTTCACGCAGTATCGTATCTCCCATTTCGTCTTCATCTACATCCTCTTCCATTTCCATAATATTGTCCTCAGGTACATCGCCCTTGTATAAACCTTCTATATACTCCTTCCACCTTTCTGCCTTCCCTTCTTTGCTTAGAACTGAGTTGCCATCTGAGCTCTTGATATACACACACGTGGTTCTCTTCTCTCCAAAGGTCTCTTTAATTTTCCTGTAGGCAGTATCTATCTTACCCCTAGTGAGATAAGCTTCTACATCCTTACATTTGTCCTCTATCCATCCCTGTTTAGCCATTTTGCACTTCCTGTCGATCTCATTTTTGAGACGTTTGTATTCCTTTTTGCCTGCTTCATTTACTGCATTTTTATATTTTCTCCTTTCATCAATTAAATTCAATATTTCTTCTGTTAACCAAGGATTTCTAGCAGCCCTCGTCTTTTTACCTACTTTATCCTCTGCTGCCTTCACTACTTCATCCCTCAGAGCTACGCATTCTTCTTCTACTGTATTTCTTTCCCCCATTGCTGTCAATTGTTCCCTTATGCTCTCCCTGAAACTCTGTACAACCTCTGGTTCTTTCAGTTTATCCAGGTCCCATCTCCTTAATTTCCCACATTTTTGCAGTTTCTTCAGTTTTAATCTACAGGTCATAACCAATAGATTGTGGTCAGAGTCCACATCTGCCCCTGGAAATGTCTTACAACTTAAAACCTGGTTCCTAAATCTCTGTCTTACCATTATATAATCTATCTGATACCTTTTAGTATCTCCAGGGTTCTTCCATGTATACAACCTTCTTTCATGATTCTTAAACCAAATGTTAGCTATGATTAAGTTGTGCTCTGTGCAAAATTCTACCAGGCGGCTTCCTCTTTCATTTCTTAGCCCCAATCCATATTCACCTACTATGTTTCCTTCTCTCCCTTTTCCTACACTCGAATTCCAGTCACCCATTACTATTAAATTTTCGTCTCCCTTCACTATCTGAATAATTTCTTTTATTTCATCGTACATTTCTTCAATTTCTTCATCATATGCAGAGCTAGTTGGCATATAAACTTGTACTACTGTAGTAGGTGTGGGCTTCGTATCTATCTTGGCCACAATAATGCGTTCACTATGCTGTTTGTAGTAGCTTACCCGCATTCCTATTTTTTTTATTCATTATTAAACCTACTCCTGCATTACCCCTATTTGATTTTGTATTTATAACCCTGTAGTCACCTGACCAGAAGTCTTGTTCCTCCTGCCACCGAATTTCACTAATTCCCACTATATCTAACTTTAACCTATCCATTTCCCTTTTTAAATTTTCTAATCTACCTGCCCGATTAAGGGATCTGACATTCCACGCTCCAATCCGTAGAACGCCAGTTTTCTTTCTCCTGATAACGACATCATCTTGAGTAGTCCCCGCACGGAGATCTGAATGGGGGACTATTTTACCTCCGGAATATTTTACCCAAGAGGACGCCATCATCATTTAATCATACAGTAAAGCTGCATATCCTCAGGAAAAATTACGGCTGTAGTTTCCCCTTGCTTTCAGCCGTTCGCAGTACCAGCACAGCAAGGCCGTTTTGGTTAATGTTGCAAGGCCAGATCAGTCAATCATTTAGACTGTTGCCCCTGTAACTACTGAAAAGGCTGCTGCCCCTCTTCAGGAACCACATGTTTGTCTGGCCTCTCAATAGATACCCCTCCGTTGTGGTTGCACCTACGGTACGGCCATCTGTATTGCTGAGGCACGCAAGCCTCCCCACCAATGGCAAGGTCCATGATTCATGGGGGGATCACTATGAGCAACAAAATCCTACATTAAAAAGTTGACATTCTTAGTCATCCAAAACCAATATTTCTATTTTAAAATTAATGTTACATGCATAACAGAACATGTCTGTGAGGTAATTACTAGATAACTAAAGTCCTAACAGCCAAGCAAATTTTACATACATTTAATTCAAATACAATACTTTTCTAAACAGTGAGTCTTAAAATGGAAGTTTCACATAACCTTACTGGTTAACTGGCTTGTACCTGCACTTCATACTAATTACATTACTCATATCATTTTCATAACTTGTCTGAAAATATCACATTCAGTACTGAACAAAGGCAAATTATGGGCATGTCTTCTAACATGGAGATTCAAAATTAGTCTTAGATCAACTTTCAGTTTAAAAATTACTTTTCTTTGGAGCTATATGCAACCGCAAATGACAAGTACATTCTTAGAACAACCTTGATATTGTGAATATAATATTTGCTATTTTTTAGTCCAAAAGGAAGGAGTTGTTCTGAATAATTAAACAATGGAAAGTCTAGAATGGAATAATAACAACCCTGCTATCCCTCCTTCTCCCCTCCCCAGTGTCTCCTCCTTACTCCCACCACCCACCTCAGCACATTGCTACTCATGTCAGATGCAGTCGCAGTTTGCAGTCAGGTCTCAGTACCTGGAAGCAACACTTGTGTGTATGTCTGTGTGTGTGTGTGTGTGTGTGTGTGTGTGTGTGTGTGTGTGTGTGTGTGTGTGTGTGTGTTTCTAGTTTAGAAGGACTTTTTTGTCTGAAAGCTTAAATATTTACTAGTCTTTTTCATTGTACTTGCATGTGATTCAATGCCTCCTCTGTACAATGTTGTCCTAAATAATTCCTTTTCATCTTCCTCATAATGTTATTGCAACTCATGGAAGAAAGCCTCGAACTAGTTCATTATTTAGTTAATGTTGGAATCATTGTTATACGTCTCAATTAACTTTTGATTTACTGCAATTACCTCTTCATTGGAAACTGTTTCTCACTTGCTGAGAAACTAAGATGGGAATTTAATAATGAAAACTCCAGGTGTGAATATCAACAATGTAGGAAAAGATGATTGCTGCTTACCATAAGGAAGAGACATTAGGCTGCAGAAGGCACAATTAAAAGCCACTTTATGAAGCTTTCGGCCACAGCTAAACATTTTATTACATAAAAGGTTTGTATATTTCCCATTAAATGATTGTGGTGATAAACATTTTTATTTTTTCAAGAATAATAGCATCTACATAAAGAACATATTTTAGATTTATTATGTCTTGATTCTTCTTCAGGTGTTAGAGGTTTCATTTCTTCTGTTTCAGAATAAATTCTTCCTCTTTCTTCAACATCTTTTTTAATACATTCTGTACATTTTATGAGAGTTTGGTTCTCTGTATATGACAGGATGGTTCTCTATATATGACAGGATCTTTACAATCTCTATTAATATATTTAATATAATAAATAGAACATTTGGTGCGTGTTTTTGATAGTTTGTAGTAGGAAATTCATCATTTAATGTTAATGCTATTAGAATTATCTTTTTGTTGCTAAGTTTATATGTTTTTTGTAATAGCTCCTCACAAAAACTACTATGAAAATCATACTCTGCTAGTATGGGATATGTTTGAAATAATTTAAATATTTTTATCAATTTTGGATTTGGTTTACAATGAAGCAAACTTTCCAAATTTGCATAAATAACAAAAACAACTGTCTCTGCAGGTTGATGATTTAAAAAAATTATATATTTGCCTTTTTTGGTAACTCTTCTTTTAGGGGTTTATAAACTGTACAATATTTGGCGTGGTTATCTAATTTTTACTAATTATTGAAATGTAATAAACACAACTGTAAATAAACTTCTATTCTTTGTTGTGTAATTTGGGTTGAAACAAGTCTAGATAAACCTTTTGTCCAATAACAGTGAAAGTTCCTCCTCCTTTAAAATATAATAAATTTACATGATTTTTTCTTACATTTTGTAGTTTTTTTAATCAAAAGAATAATCATTAATTGATATATTAATTTTAGTCTCAGTTTTTGGAGTATTATAAACCATAATTGAAAATTCAAGATTTTCAAGTTTTTGATCAATATCAAGACCTACATTCTTATATTTACTAACTCCTTGTGGTTGTTTGTTTGCAGGAAATAATGCAGCTTTTATAGTCCATTATTCCTTGTTTTTAATGTTAATATAAACTTTCTGATCACAGACTATTTTCCTTCATTAAAATGTGATTTGGGTTGTTGTTATTTGCAGTGATTATAATACTCAAATCACATGTACAGTCAATATCTCTTTTTTTTTGTTATTGGAGAATAAAAATCATTAAATATCAAGAGCTGGTCGCATGATCGAAAATGTTCTGTTCTTGGCTGAAGTTCTGGTGATGTCACAGAAAAGGAGTAAGACGAAGCTATATGTGTGTTACTACAGTGTTAGCCAAAGTTACTGTGTTTTTATGTACTTTTTCTGCAAATAGTTTAGCTGTTTAGCTATGGAAAATGCATTTACAACTTTTAAGTAACAATAGAAAGGAATTTTGTGGATGCTGATTGTGGGAAACTTATGAAAATTGATGCATTTATGCTCCACTCATTTAGGGCAGTGATATGTGCAAGGATGAACACTCTTTTGCCTGCTCCATGGAGCATCATTAAACCCACTCAAAACCACAGAAACGTGGAACTTTGGGTCTGTATCTCATATCTAGATTGTTGACTATCAGTCATGAATTATGACTCAAGCATAATAAAATTATTCTTGGTAAATTTTAGTGCTGATTGCTGGTATACAAGGAATGCAGCAGAAGTGCCACAAGCAGCATGCACTCTGTGGTGCAACGGATAGTATATGTGACTACGGATATGAAGAAAAGAAATTAGGGTTCTATAAATGGATCTATTTTGCTTACAGACACTTACCTTTTCTTGGAAAGTGTTGCTAGTAGTGAAGATATCATCATACTACCACAGTACGAGGTGTGGGACGATGAGAATTTGTATGTGGAGAGATATAAAGCAATTACAACATGCAGGTAACACAAATGTAAGGCCTGTACTGTTTGTAAGTGTAAACTAATGTCATGTCTGAAGCAGACTTAACTTCATTTATGTAAGATGATGAAGGCTCAAAAGCTTGGACAATAAGGATCCTATGTGTGCAGTGTGAAGGGAAAAAAAACTAATAAAGTAAGAAGTGTTTGGCCACATTAACAAGAAAATATCTTTTTGAACGTGACGTGTGAACAGCTATTGCATATGTAACCACATGTAAAAAACAAGGATAACACAATAATACTCTGTTTGTAATTGGTGTGGTGAAGTTTTGTAATTATGGCTTGGTTTTCATATGAAAGGATTAGCCATTTGTTTTATAAATAAGTTAAAATATTGTTGCAGGCTAAATTTGAACCAGCAACCTATGGATATCATCTTTTAATATTCGACAGTCCACTGCTCCACCAACCAAGCTACCAATGGTGTGGAAGTAAATGGGTATAATGATAATTATTACTGAAAGTTTAATTTTGTCTACTGATGATATCCTTCTTTGTAGCTGTGGGAAAATGTATTTGGGAGGTAAATTAATAGAGTAAGACATTTTTGATTAAGTAAGGGAAATTGGGTACGGTGTGGTGGTATTTTGTTGGTACAGTGCAACCAATTTTTCTGCACCTTCTCATTCTCTGAAATACTCAAAAACAATTTCTCAAGAGCTTTTTGAAAGTATTTATACAGTGTGGTACTACACAGCATTTTGGAATCCATTTACCAAATTCCATAACAAGACATCACTGTGAATCAGCTTTACGACAGTAGGAGCAGTGAGCTAGTCAGTGATGTCATAGGAATCACACGACTCGAATGGAGTGTTTTAGCAGGCTTTCAAATTATTTGAATTTCATTCCCATTTTCATAAAAGAATACTGAAATTCCAGAACGAAAAATGCATTTTATGAGCATAAAATGATATGATTGAGCATTCAAGACAATTTCCAGAAAACAGAAAAATCTCCTATTCAGTACAAGAAGAGCCTCTTAATGAACATATCTATTAATTTCTAATTGAAAACCTGTAAGTCTGTTTAATGTCCACCCTGATCCTCATGCTTGAAATTGAGACATTCATGATGTAATTTATCTTTTTACCTCTTTTTAATTTTTTAATTAATTATCTTCCATTTATAATTGGATATTTTGTGTCAGAAACATAATCCCCATGATTCTTTTATCTGCTTGCTACTCACAACATAAGAGAAAATTAAGTTTCAGTCCATGATGAATTTTTAGTCTACCTTAGAATATTTTCACAATTTTGGCTTTGAGACACTCAGAAAGAAATTTGGATTACGCAAGTTTAGACTATTTTTGGAATTTAGAATTTGTAATCTGTTCACAAACGCTTTATTACTTCTTTTTCCTTTTTTTCCCCAAATACATTAGTAGAAAATGCAGATATTTCTTCGAATTTTTTAGATTCTTCAGTTTCAAAAATTTTGACATTGCTTTAAATTTCAGAATAAGGTAATGTTTCCAATTTTTTATCTTAATATTATCATCTTTAATAGTAAGAGCAATTAAATCAACTTTTCTTAATTTATAATATCCATTTAAACTACTTCCCTTACGATAATCATGAAGTTAACTTGTGATCTGTCTCTGTTTAGTGTCGATTCATAAGAAATAATTTTTATAATGTTTAAAAAAACATGAAAGTAATTGGGGTAAACTCGATTTTTTAACATAAGATTTCTTATTTACAATTATTACATTTGGTCTCAAGTTTGGAAAGAATTCTTCTTTTTTAAAAAAGATCTTTGCTTCAGTGACTGAAAAAATCTTTTGTCCCTTTTTAAAAGGCTCAGAATGCTCAGGGGCATGCATCTTGCGTGGCGCACATGGCGGGCATGGGTCCCCAAGCTGGGTCTGGCATTGCTTCCACTTACTTGTGCCAGGCTCCTCACTTTCATCTATCCTATCTGACCTCTCTTGGTCAACTCTTGTTCTTTTCTGACCCCACTAGTTTTACTTATGGAGGCCTAGGGTGTCTTTTATTTTCAAGCCCTTTAATGGTCGTCGTCTTCCTGGCAGATTTCTTCAACTGTCTATTTTTTCCGTCTTCATAATTTCATATTGGCACCTTTCAGCCTTCATCTTCACCTTTCTGAATAACATTCAGAACTGTAATTCAAGGATTTATCCTAACAACAAGATGACACCTTAGACAGCCGACAATGAACAGTCTTTTGAAGAATAATACCGCTGACTGCAACCATAAATTGCAGGAAAGACAGCATTCAGATTCGGTGGGCTGTCATTCAGAAGATAATGATGGATCAGTGCATCTAGAAACTCAACAGTCGGTACAAACCAAAAACATCAAAGGATTAAACCTAAACAAATCCCATTCTTCTCGACACTCAATGTTAACTCTCATTGCCAAGCTGGAAAATTAAAAATCATAACTGATATCATGAAGAAATACAAAATTGTAATCATGGCTCTTCAATAAATCTGAAACAATGATCAAGACCCTACGGAATCACAGGGATACCAACTTTATAAAGTCATGAAAAACTGCCCACAATTTGGCAATGGATTTCTTATAGATCTCAAAATTAGCGACTTGACATAGAATTCAAATCTCAGCCACCCAGACTAGCAACTAACTTTGAAATCTGCAAATAAGACATATATAATTATCAATGCACAGAAAAATAATACTCTGAAGGACTAAGAAGAAACACAGAAATTTTGGAACCTCTTGGATCAAGACTTAACCAACATTCCTCCATCAAACATAAAAATTCTCCTTCGTGAGTTCAACACTCAACTGAGGCAAGAAAGAAGATGCAGGGATACAATTGGAAAATGGCCAGCACATACATTGACTATTAAAAATGGTCAAAGGTTAATTGAAACTTGTAGAAACCATAACCTGGTCTCAAAATCAACGTGTTTTAAAAGGGAATCTCACAAATTAAAAACCTCAAAACACCCTGATTTCCAAAAAGGCGAATGGCAACTGGACCATGAATGCACGGATAAATTTCAGCATCGAGAAATCTATGTCAAAGTCTTAAGGGGTGAAGACATGGTCAGACCACTACGTTGTGAAGATCAAAATAAAATTAACACCAATGGTAAGGAAAAGATCTCAGAAAAAAACTAAAAGAAAATTTGACCCAACCATCTTAACAAAAAGAAAAAGAGGAATACACTAGGACAACAGGTGAAGGATCTATCAACAATAATATTCTAGAAGAATTAACCACAAAATTAAAATCCTTAGCAGAAGAGTTGGCTCCAATACATCCCAGGAAGAAACATGAGTGGTGGAATGAAGAATGTGACCAGGCATTAGAAAGAAGACACCAAGCTTGGATAAAGCATCAAGCCCAAAAGTCTGAAGAATCTCATCTAGAACTAACTAAGCAAAGAAAGTCAAGCCATAAAATCATCAGACAGACAAAATGGAAACATCTTAAAAATACCCTAGAAAAGATAGAAGAGAACTTCCAGAACAAACGGTCAAGAGATTATTACAAAACCTTTGGGAGTTATCTTAAAAAGTACGAGTCCCCAACATTGATGCAGAGAGATAAGTCAGGAAAGTTGGCGCATAGTAATCAAGAAAATGTAGAGATCCTTGCAGAGACTTTCAACAAACTTTTAAACTGTGACGACCCACTGGAAACATTTCAAGTAGACACTGAAGTACCTATTATAGCCACCCCAGAGCACCAGAAGCAAGTAGTCCAATCTTCAAAGAGAAAGTGAACATGGAATGACTCAAGTGGTTCATTGTGGCCAATCACGTTAATAATAATAAGACACTCTCAGATCTTTCCTTAAAAGATTTAAAAATATTTTATTTTGAAAATTTTTAGATCTTTGCTTCAAGGGTTGGAAATAATATTTTATTTTCAAAACTCCCAAATCTTAGCTTAAACCTTTATGGATGTAAAAAATATTTTATTTATTTTTTAAAAGTTTTAGATCTCTGTTCATGGGTCAGAAAGAAGATTGCATTTTTAAAAGTCTATAATCTTTGTTTAAAAAAATTAAAAATATTTTTTTAATAAGTTTTAGATCTTTGCTTTAAGAGTTGAAAGAATATTTTATTTTTAAAAGTCTCAGATCTTTGCTTAAAAGATTTAAAAAATATTTTATTTTTAAAGTATTAAATCTTTGGTTCAAGAGTTGAAAGAATATTTTATTTTTAAAATTCTTAGAAATTAGAACTTTATCCTTCAAGGACTTAAAATATTTTTTATTTCTTTTTTATTTTTTGTGCAGGAAATCCTGCATAGGCAACACATTCACAGTCAGGGACAACTACAGAGGCAGCACGGTTCAATATTTCTGCAGGATACTTCCGAATACATGTCGAGTCTACGCTACGTGGAGTTACTGCACTGTGTCGTGCGAAAAGGGGTCTGACACGATCTCAGGAGGACCTCGGTGACTTTTATCACGTAAGTGTTATACCACTGGTGCGCAAAATGTAAGGACCTAGATTCGTCTGAAAACACTATCTGATGCCATTCCTGTACCCAGTGACGTCGTTCCATCCACCATCGGTCAAAGGTAGACTGAGAAGTGAATGATGCGCACGTAAGATACGGACTGTTACCCCCGATAGTTTACGATGTGCTATAGTGTTCCACTGTTGCGCCATAGCTGAGGAGGATGCAGATCTGTCCTGCAATGCTATCCGAATGAGGTGTCGACCTGCTCGGGGGTCGTCTGGATTGAACGACCTGACCGACCATTCGTGTCGTACAGTTTTCCACCAAGTATTTGCCCACACCTGTCGGACTGCTGAAACACTTCATCACACACTAGCAGCAATTTCCTGGACTGAGGCATCACGATCTGTGGTCCCAATGATGTGCCTTATTTCAAACTCACTGATTTGACAGTACAGTTCCACAGGCATCTGCAATGCATCCTGCACTTCTACTCAAGTCACACTGATCCATTACCTTCAGTTTATACTGACAACAAGAGCTGCAGGCACATCTTACCAGTAGGCGGTGTCGAGCTGCGATATCGATGTCGATCTCGAACCCATTTGCTGCCACCGTTCAAATACTAATCATTTCTTCAGAACATGCTATGTACATAGCCTCGTGGTAGGGCATTCCATTCCTCCGACAGCTGCCGGACGGTCTTTCGTGCATCTGGGCGTGCTGCAGTACATCTCCCCAATGTATTCTGGATGGGCTCGATGCATTTAAGTCGGGGATGGGGCAGGTCAGTCAAACCCTTTGTATAATTTCATATATGAAATCTATTGTAAAGAATTTTAGCAAGTAATACTAACTTGATTCACGAAAGCAATAATATTACGACTACGCGTGAGTCGCGATGATTCTGGCGGAGTCATCGCTCCTCATGTGGGAAGCAATGTAATATTATTGGATTTTAGATACTTTGCATATGAGATATTTGTCATAAAAGAAAAGAACAGCCAACGAGCGGTAGTAAAGATACTAAGCATCAGAGCGCGAGAGTAAAGAGAAGAAACTTTTTTTTTTAATGTGCGCCTATACCAAGACGCGCGTCCCGCGTTTAAATTCTCTAAATAAATAAACACTTTGACCCGCTGGGAGCAGATATTTAAAATCATTGCCGCAGCGCTTGATAGCAAGAAGCTGCGGAACAGAAGAAAGAACAATCTATCTTTTGTTAAGAAACGTTCTAGAGACTTCATTATCCCTTGTACTTTTGATCGCCGACACGTTAAGACGAACTACATAGCATTGCTACAAGCTGTGTTCTTATTTTGTGTGAAACTATGTGAAACGACTAAAAACATTTCGGTAACTCGGGTGTGGATACAATGTACTTTTACCCACACGCATGGACATTTAATTTTAACGGATTGACAAAGCAGCGATTATGGGACTGCACCATTTACAAAAGAAATATCAGATATAAGTGATGCATTTATTGTGTGTTTGTCAACGTGTAGTAGTTTAAAGCCAATTTGTTCAAAATATATTAATATTTTACGATGCAGTAATTTTCTTCTTATTCTTTTTATTTCACTAACCAAAATGATTTTCAAATTGTAAATGACCTTTGTTACAGGTTTGCTCTTTATCGCGGTGTCTCGACTGTATTTGGGAGACCGGTAATGTGTTCAACTTCCGATTTGTTAATCTTGCTCTTAAGAAATTCCACTAATTTGCTTTCATTTCCGCTTTTATTTTCAAATAGGTCCCTTAGGTATTGCTTGAATGCAATCTGGTTCAAAAGGTCAATTATTCGTGTAATCAATCCGTAAGTCTCCTGAACACAATCGAGAACCGACGCGTCGGTGATCAATTAATTATCTCTCTGTCTCTTAAATTCGTACTAAAAAACGCCACACAGGATAGCCGTAAGTACGCAATCCAGCGTTAGGTTGCATTTTGTCAGTAAATATTACCAACCAACAATTACAGCATCACTAATATTAATAAGCAAATTCCTAACGCCAGATATGGCGCCCAAACAGGGACTTCACTAAAAACTAATGTGTTCTTTTATTTTTCACGCAACCAACTGGGGGAAGTTTGGAAGCGAGTGGCAGAAAAATCAGTGAAAGAAAAAAAAATCGCAGTACGAAACTACAACAGCCGTAAATTGCAGAGCTCAAGACAACGAAAAGTGAGTACGACTTTTCATTACGTTTGAAGCTCTGCATACCAAGTATTCAATCGGCTAATGAGAATTCCTTCTCTACGCTTTGTTCCTTTTCCTTTCGCTCTCTAAATCCCAAATTTCCGTTTCCTTTTTCCAATTGAACAGTCTCTTTCATATCATTTCGCTTAAAATAGTTAGAAATAGTTAGTCAAAATTTCCATTGTTGTATATTTTAGTTTATCAAAACGGCCGCTATCTATACCAGTGGTGTTTCAGTGGTGTATAAGTGTTCTTCATTTATTTTATCTCTCCAGTTGCCAAATTGGCATCTTCGTGTGCTAGATTTTCAATTGTTCATAACGCGCAAGAAACATCTGAAAAATCAGGCGCGCGTGACAAGTGAAAATCATAATTATAAATTATCTTTTCTGGCTCGTGTGGTGTAACAAGACTAAATTTAAGGTGGCAGATGAGCAACCCAGACAACTTAGACCGTGCGCAGGTGTAAACAAACTTGAATCTCGTAGTGAAGGAACAACAGACGACGAAGAGGTGTTGGCGCCACACTCCGCGTGAATGCTCGTTGTCAGATGTACTAAAATTGTTTGCTGATGTGAAAATCAGTTATGAAGCACACATGGGACAGTTAACAAATGCAAGTGACAATACTGAAATGCAGATCAGATAGTTAACACAAAAAGGTGATGATATTGAAATGCAGATCAGTCAGTTAACAAACAAAGATGACAATATTGAAATACAGATCAGTCGGTTAACAAACAAAAGTGACAATATTGAAGTTCACATGGGTAATCTTAGAAGCCAAATAGCGGAAGTTGATGCCAGACTGAAATGCGAATGACCAATATAAATTCTGTTATTACCGACATCCATACACAAATCAAAAGTTCGAATGACACCATGGAGGAAAAAATTGAAGACATTACCACTGCTTACGCAAGCGAGCTAAACGCAAGCGTACATGCAAAAATAGACAGTGTTCTTTCCATGGTGGATTCCGCCGATACCAACATTGGTACCGGCCTGAGTGGCTGAGCGGTTCTAGGCTCTTCAGTCTGGAACAGAGCGACCACTACGGTCGCAGGTTCGAATCCTGCCTCGGGCATGGGTGTGTGTGATGTCCTTAGGTTAGTTAGGTTTATGTAGTTCTAAGTTCTAGCGGACTGATGACCTTAGATGTTAAGTCCCATAGTGCTGAGAGCCATTTGAACCAACATTGGTAGAAAGTTTACAGATTTGCAGACCCAAGTCGATGTGTGTAAATCATCAGCCAGTGACTCTTTGAAACATTACAATGATGTTTCAAAACGATAGGGCAACGGACTGAAGGTGTCAGCCACATTGGAGAGCGAGTAGAAAACCTTGCTCAGCGAATATCCGATGTCACTATTGACAAGAGGATCTAAGATGTCGCCGCAGGAATAAGCACCACACTTAATGGGGAATTTGAAAAGTGGATACAATCCAAGGAACAGCACGTTGAAAGTAAGGTACACTCTGACCTAAAAGGGGCAGTTAAATCCGCCACAGTAGATATCCTAACCGCTCCGGTGCTTCTGTTGACACTTTAACCAGTGAATTAGGCGAAATCAGACGAGCCTTCAGCCACGATCTTCCGGAATGGAAGCAACGGCTGACCAATGACATAGATCTACTGAAAAGGTAAGTTATAGAACTGCAAGGTGACAATCAAATTGACTATTCACTACCGCCAGAACAAGATACTCGTCAACATCCCGAGTATCAGGTACAATTCTCACCAACAGTAAACAGTACGCGTGATAAAGTTTCAACGTCGCATAGTCATACCGATCAACTGATATTCGTTGAACTAACGTGAGATGAGAGTGTGCTGAAACACAGTTTTTCAGCCTTTTATACCTGAAAAACGAAATATACATCTCATGGTATTTCTAAAATCATTCACCGGTGCTTTTCCAGAATCATGGAACGACAGACAGCGAATATAGTTTATATTAGGATATGTAGACAGAGAAGGATCAATTTGGCGTACTGAAATAATAGACAAATGTCACACCTGCGCAGATTTCGAAAGGCATTTTGTTAATAAATTCTGGAGTTCTGGTATACAGCAAAGGCTCTGAAAGGAGGTCTACAACGCCGAACCTTTCAACACCAAGGGAGGAGATTTGAGGCGTTATTTCGAAAAATACGTAGAATTCAGTATTGGGACACGCCCTTTGAACCAAAGATGTCATCATGATCTTAAAGTCAAAACTTCCTGTGTCAATAAGGGAAAAATTAGTTAATGTGAGTGAAGAGGACCAGGAAGCTTTTCTTTCCGTTCTTGACAATTTCGATTTGATCAGTGAGGATGTGCGTGCGAGTGCGCGGAATAATTACAATGATGGACCGCCCGCTTCGCAACAGCACGTAGCAGACTGTGCCAACGGAATGTCGTACCAACATAACACGGGACAACCAAACGCTCAGCCTTAACAGCAATCATAATAATTTCAACTGCCGCAATGGAAAACAACATAGTAAATATCCAAACAAGAATACATACAACCCGATTTATCAAAACACACAGCGACAATACGGTAACTCACCGGTAATTACCAGCATCCGAACAACAGGAAATAAAATGGAAATCGTCACAAGGGAAAGAAATGAAATAATTATAACGGGCCACAACAGTACAGTCAGCCAAGTCACTTCACTCCCTCACATCAAAGAAATTCTTTACAGCCTCAAAATGCGACATTTTCTCACCAACCCAACCAACAGTTCAGGAACAATAATCAGGACAATCCGTCGCATGCTTTTATTAATACCGCCAGTCGTAATAGCCAAGGAAACCCGACCATTTTTTACACACCGGCGAACCAAGCATCAAACGCGATGTCGAGTAACACACAATTAAGTGATGCACGGTTCGTATGGGATACGAACGCAAGTTTTCAGCCTGCCATGATATAAAATACTAATCAAGTAAAAATAAGTGACATTTAAACTCCACTCAACTCGGAAAACCATTAGCAGCTTCTTTCTGACTCCACAGGGAAGCTGCGGAACAAATGGGGAGCAACTTCATTAAAAGACATATCAACGTAATTAGATACGAAGAAGACAGCGACTTACGGGACTACCTGTTAGACGAAAAGAACACGTTCGACAACGACGACTTATGGGAGAACCAAGCACAGGCGTCAACTCTGATTCACATCTCTGATATACCAATCATTCTCATTATTGACACAGGTGCTAATATCAGTCCTATGTCTAAGTGTGTATACAAAAAGGTGTGCTCATCATCATCATCATCATTTAAGACTGATTACGCCTTTCAGCGTTCAGTCTGGAGCATAGCCCCCTTATGAAATTCCTCCATGATCCCCTATTCAGTGCTAATATTGGTGCCTCTTCTGATGTTAAACCTGTTACTTCAAAATCATTCTTAACCGAATCCAAGTACCTTCTCCTTGGTCTGCCCCGACTCCTCCTACGCTCTACTGCTGAACCCATGAGTCTCCTGGGTAACCTTGCTTCTCCCATGCGTGTAACATGACCCCACCATCTAAGCCTGTTCATCCTGACTGCTACATCTACAGAGTTCATTCCCAGTTTCTCTTCCTCATTGTGGACACCCTCCTGCCATTGTTCCCATCTACTGGTACCTGCAATCATCCTAGCTACTTTCATATCCGTAACTTGAACTTTGTTGATAAAGTAACCTGAATCCACCCAGCTTTCGCTCCCATACCACAAAGTTGGTCGAAAGATTGAACGGTGCACAGATAACTTAGTCTTGGTACTGACTTCCGCCTTGCAGAAGAGATTAGATCGTAGCTGAGCGCTCACTGCATTAGCTTTGCTACACCTCGCTTGCAGTTCTTTCACTTTGTTGCCATCCTGTGAGAATATGCATCCTAAGTACTTGAAACTGTCCACCTGTTCTAACTTTGTTGCTCCTATTTGGCACTCAATCCGTGTATATTTCTTTCCCACTGACATTACTTTCGTTTTGGAGATGCTAATCTTCATACCATAGTTCTTACATTTCTGATCTAGCTCTGAAATATTACTTTGCAAACTTTCAATCGAATCTGCCATCACAACTAAGGCATCCGCATATGCAAGACTGCTTATTTTGTGTTCGCATGTCTTGATCTCACCCAGCCAGTCTATTGTTTTCAACATATGATCCATAAATAATATGAACAACAGTGGAGACAGGTTGCAGCCTTGTCTTACCCCTGAAACTACTCTGAACCATGAACTCAATTTACCGTCAACTCTAACTGCTGCCTGACTATCCATATAAAGACCTTTAATTGCTTGCAAAAGTTTGCCTCCTATTCCATAATCTCGTAGAACAGACAATAACTTCCTTCTAGGAACCCGGTCATATGCCTTTTCTAGATCTATAAAGCATAGATACAGTTCCCTGTTCCACTCATAACGCTTCTCCATTATTTGCTGTATGCTAAAGATCTGGTCCTGACAACCTCTAAGAGGCCTAAACCAACACTGATTTTCATCCAATTTGTCCTCAACTAATACTCGCACTTTCCTTTCAACAGTACCTGAGAAGATTTTACCCACAACGCTGATTAAAGAGATACCTCTGTAGTTGTTACAATCTTTTCTGTTTCCATGTTTAAAGATTGGTGTGATTACTGCTTTTGTCCAGTCTGATGGAACCTGTCCCGACTCGACTCCCAGGCCATTTCAATTATCCTGTGTAGCTATTTAAGACCTGACGTTCCACTCTATTTGATGAGTTCCGACTTAATTTCATCCACCCCAGCTGCTTTATTGCACTGCAATTTATTGACCATTTTCTCCTATTCCTCAAATGTGATCCTCTTTGCATCATCATTCCTATCCCATTCTACCTCGAAATCTGAAACATTGCTGATCGTATTTTCACCTACATTGAGCAACTCTTCAAAATATTCCCTCCTTCTGCTCAAGGCATCCACAGGATTCCCCAGCAGTTTTCCTGACCTGTCCAAAATACTTGTCATTTCCTTCTTACCTGCCTTTCGAAGACTGCTAATTACACTCCAGAATGATTTTCCAACAGCTTGACCCATAGTCTCCAACCTGTTTCCAAAGTCTTCCCAAGATTTCTTCTTGGATGCTGCAATTACCTGTTCGGCTTTGTTTCTTTCTTCAACATAACTTTCTCTGTCTACCTGAGTTCTAGTATGTAGCCATTTTTGATACGCCAACTTTTTCCTTTTACAAGCTGCCTTGACTGTGTCATTCCACCAAGCTGTTTGCTTCATCCTACTTTTACACACTACTGTTCCAAGACATTCTTTAGCCACTTCTAGTACTGTGTCCCTGTACCTTGTCCATTCCTTTTCCAATGACTGTAATTGACTACATTCAACTAACTGGTACCTTTCTGAGATCGCTATTATGTACTTGTGCCTGATTTCCTTATCCTGAAGTTTCTCCACTCTTATTCTCCTACGTATGGACCTGACCTCCTGCACTTTCGGTCTCACAATCCCAATTTCACTGCAGATTAAATAATCAGTGTCATCAACGAATCCCCTGAATACACGTTTGTCCCTCACAGCCTTCCTGAATTCCTGATCTGTTATTATATAGTCAATGACAGATATGGTTCCTCTGCCTTCCCAAGTATACCGGTGAATGTTCTTATGTTTAAAAATGGAGTTTGTGATTACTAAGCCCATACTGGCACAGACATCCAAGAGTGGTTTCCCGTTCCTATTGGTCTCCATATCCTCTCCAAATTTACCCATAACCTTTTCATACCCCTCTGTTCGATTTCCAATCCTGGCATTAAAATCACCCATGAGCAGAACACTGTCCTTGTCCTTTACTCTAACAACTACATCACTGAGTGCCTCATAAAAACTATCCATCTTATCTTGATCTGTCCCTCCACAATGCGACTATACTGACCCAATCCTAATTTTCTTGCTAGACACTGTCAAATCTATCCACATCAGTCGTTCGTTTACATACCTTACTGCAACTACGCTGGGTTCCATTTATTTCCTGATGTAAAGCCCTACACCCCATTGTGCTAAACCTGCTTTGACTCCTGACAGGTAGACCTTGTATTCTTCCACTTCCTCTTCTTTCTCACCCCTTACCCGAATGTCACTAACAGCTACAACGTCCAGCCCCATCTTACTTGCAGCCTCTGCCAGCTCTACCTTCTTCCCAGAGTAGCCCCCATTGATATTAATAGCTCCCCATCTCATTACCATTCGTTTGCCAAGTCGTATCTTAGGAGTCCGTGGTTTGTCAGTTAGAGGTGGGACTCCGTCACCTCCAAAGGTCCGAGGCATTTTGCACTGATTGTTGCCAGCATCATATTTAAAGAATCGGGGAAGCAGGTTGCTAGCCTTACTTGCCCCGAGTCCCGTAACAAAAATTCATCCACTCCCTGTACAAGGATGTACTGTATCCGGAGCAGAAGGATCCTTAGTACAGAAGGTTAGCTTGCAGGTACAAGCAGCGATACAATTAGAATCCGACTGTATACAGTGCACATTTTTAGAAGTAAAGAACCTGCCTGTGCAATGTTTGTTAGGAATGGACTTCCTAAGAAAAAATCGTGCCATCATTGATTTAGGTGAAGGTAAGCGCACGCTAAGACTATACGATGAAACACTCGTCATACATCTGATGAGAACCAAAGTCAGGATAACCAGCCTAGAATGTAAAGTGAGAATACGCAGACTCTCTGACAGGCAACATTACTACCGTGCGATTGACGAGTTCAGCGACGTCAACAATGACACTGACTTCTTACCAACTGCCGACGAGTTACGCGTAAATATTATGGAAACAGAAGGACTCAATGACAGACAGAAATATGAACTACATGACTTATCATCAAAAGTTGTGAACATATTTTCCAGAAAACATGGTATCATAGCAGACTATGAATTTAACATCAAAGTGAAACCCCATGATACTTTTTGTAAAACAACCGCAGTCCCGTAAAGAAGCCGTCAGACAAGAAATGCGTAAAATGCTTAAGTGGAAAATAATAGAACCGTCCGCCTCTCCTTACAGTAGCCCGTTATTATCTATTTTCAAACACGATGGAAGCTTCAGTCTTGTCTTGGACACAAGGAATAATAATAAAATCATCATACACGTATGCACAAGACCTGAAGCTCTGGAGGAACAACTACAAAAATTCCATGGTGTGAAATTCTTATCCTCAATTGACCTCCGCGGTAGCTATTGGCAGGTGAAATTATCCTCATCGTCTAGGAAGTACACAGCCTTCATCTTTGCCGGCAGATCCTATCATTTTCGTGAAGTACCTTTCGGTCCCAACATTAGTTATGGTGTTTTCATTGCAGCACTTGATCATGTGCTAGGTCCAGAGTTACTTGACCAAATCACCGTCTATGTTGATGATTTACTAATAGCAACGACTTCCTGGGAAGAACATTTAACTCTACTACAAAAGATCTTCCAAAGATTCTCTGAATCCGACGTTACCGCAAATTTACAAAAATCCAAATTCGCCGAGAAAGAAGTCAAGTTTTTAGGAGATATAATTTCTTCGGAAGGGATCTCTCCTGATCCCAGCAAGTTAAAAGCAATAGAAAATTTACCTGTACCTTGCACTAAAAGGCAACTAAAAGGTTTCATTGGATTAGCTTTATTCTTCCGTCGCTTCATTTCGAATCAATTAATGAACAATCCAGCGTTGTTAAATTTGCTCAAGAAAAACGTCCACTGGACGTGGACTTCTGAATGTCAAAAAGCCTTTGACAAAATCAAGAGGCTCTTTTAAAAAGTAGCATTTTAAGTCATCCAAACATGGGTCTAGATCTCTGCATTTCTTGCGATGAATCGTTTCAAGGATTAGGTGTGTGTTTATTTCAAACAGACAAAACTGATGGCCAGGAGGAAATCAAAATAATCAGATTTGCGGGTCGGGTCTTAACCGAATGTGGGAGATCATATTCGGTAACCGAATTAGAAGGGTTAGCCGTTCTGTGGGCTTTTCGCCGCTTTAATTACTACATTTATGGACACAAAATCTGAGTATACTCAGATCATCAAGCGCTGAGCTTTTTACTCTGTTGAACACTGAATCATACTCGGCTTATCCGATAGTGTCTGTTTTTACAAGAATACGATTTTGAAATTATTTACGTAAAGAATAACATTGTTGCTGATGCATTGTCACGTATGCCGGAAGGATTACCGGAACCTATTGAGCAAATAGAACCGATTTCTAATTACAAAATACTTCTTATGAAAGATCCCCTGCATCGAAGTTACCTTCTTCGTCTTTGCCGTCAAATGAACACTCTTCAAGACACAGATCGCAATTGGCTAGGAATCAAATAGCTTCTTCAAAATAACCCTAATCACTCGTTGTCAAAATATTTGAGGTACACAATGGAGTTTTGTTCCATCGAACTTCTCTTTTGACAGGGAGATGGTGTCTCTGTATCTCTGGAGATTATGTTGAACATCTCATCTGGAACACTCACCTGTCCTGGAGTCTCTACGGCCCAGAGAAATGTAAACGCAAAATTCAGCATACTGCTTTGTACCTAATGTTCACAAGAAGGTTCACTAACTATTAAGAAATTGGTCCATTTGTCAAAAGGCAAAATCTTTCAACCTAACAAATGCCTTGCCTTTGAACCCGATACGTACAGAAAGACCAAACCAAATCGTCAGTTTGTATTATGCAGGTCCACTTCCTCAGGGAAGAGGGGGTGTGAAGTATCTGGTTGTATTGTTAGATCTTTTTACCAAACATGTAAGACTCTATGCAATGAAGTCATCTAATATACTTCCACTCCTCAGGCGAATTGAGAAGGACTATTTTCCTCGCTTTGGCAAACCTGAAGCCATGTTGTCTGATAACACATCAACTTTTATAGGGAAACGATGTCGAAATTTTCTTGCAACCAACATCAGACAAATTTTGATATCCCGGTACCGACCACAGAGTAATCCCACAGGTAGAATATTCAAAGAGTTCAATCGTTTTATACGAATTTATATTCCAAACCAGCAGACACGGTGGATTTATTTCGTCACACCCTTTGAAGAGATTGTTTATATTTTACCTCACACATCAACTGGTTTCACACCATCAGAACTAGTTTCTAAACGACTAGAAAGAAATGAATGGGTAGACCCCATTCCGAAATTACAACAGCCTGAAGTAATCTTAGACGACAAGTTAAGACAAGCTCTCGTATCTTTAATCATTCATGCCAACGTAAGAAAAAAGGCGCATGACAAACACATTAGCAAAGTCTTATCGTATCGTATAAATGAACGAGTGCTATTAAAGACCCACTTCAAACCATCTTTGATTCATCATAAGAATCGCAAGTGGCAGCACTTGTATGAAGGACCATGTATTATACTGAGAAAGCCGCACATTGGTTGCTGTCTGTTAGCTGACCCTGTATCTGCACGAATGAAAGGGTTGTATCACCATGCAGACTTACAGGAATACCGAGTCAACCATTGAAGAGATCAGCTAAGTTAAGATGCTAAGTAAGATATAAGTGTGAAGTACAAGTGTACATTACATAAGAATAATGCACAGGACTAACACCCTGTAGACCTGCCTCCGCAAGAGAAGTAATTTATGTGAGCACCAGAAAAAAAATCCATTTATTGTAGGAGAGTAAGATTTGCCTTAGATGTAAGTTAGTTTTAAGTTAATTGAGCCATGAACGGCCACGGCCAGAGAGCTGACAAATAAATAATATAGTAGGGGCAGCTTTTCCTCAAGTCTGTCGATTCTTTGTGAGCAGAGCATCGGCAGAGTTGAGGAAAAGCTGGAGGACGGCACTAGAAGAAAGAGACACGAAAATTAGCAGGACAAAGTCAGAATATTTAGCACTGAAGGATGTACAGATGAGGTCTTGCAAGATCCAGGATGATGAGCTGAAATCAGCGGTAAGGCCAGCTTTGATGTACGGGGCAGAGACATGGCCAATCACAGTAGCTAAAAGGAAAGGAAGATGGAAGTGGCCGAAATGAGGATGCTGAGGTGGATGTGTGGGGTAACAAGGAAGGACAGGATTAGAAATGAATTTGATACAGGAGCTGTGTAAGTGGGACCCGTGGGGAAGAAGATACAAGAGAGCACACTAAGGTGGTACGGACACTTACAGAGAAAAGGGGAAGAGTATATTGGAAACAGATCCTTCCAGCTGATCTTCGGTCTTCCTCTCCTTCTCGCTCCTTCAGTCTTGAAGGAGCGAGAAGGAGAGGAAGAGCGAAGATGAGGTGGAAGGATAAGATATCCAGGGACCTAAGGGAGAAAAGATGGGAGAACGAAGAGTCAATGGATAGAGTACTATGGAGGAGAAGGATCCAGAAGAGCAACGCCGACCCTGCGTGACGTGGGACAAGAGGACGATAAAAAAGAAGAAGAAGAAGAAGTAGGGACGTGCTAAGTGCCACCTACTACCATTAGTTTTAAGTATAGCAAAGCTCTCTCCTCTTGACTGAAATAAATTGAAATGATCATTCGGACCAGAATGATTGCTCGTAAATAAAAGTTGATTAAGGTCGCTTACTCTTATGAGGAAAATGTTATGTTATGTATAAGGAGTGTTTGACATCAATTTTTATGGGACCTGTGAAGAGCAGCAGACAAAGGTAGTAGCAGCTTAGCATATAAGACTCAAGTAAATCAATAACGATGCAGGTTGCAGGAAGACGTGCGCAACTCAATTATATTTATTACAGTAATGAGAAAACCGTATGTGTTCATAAGAATTTTACGGCTTAGTGCGGATGAAATACTTACAAAGATCATTCATAAGTAAACTAATTTAGTACCAGAAGCATCTATTTCAGGTCCTCGAGATACGACGACTGTTTCTTTTTTTTCAGAACAGAAAATAGCTATCAGCCTCTGTTCACTGCTAATGCATGGTGTAAGCAATTTTAGATATGTATAGACTATAGAGAAATGCTGGAGAGCTGGATCAGACGATACTGAGACTACTATATCGATTTAATTACGCTATCTACTTGTCATGAAAAACTTGGGTGGTAATGCACTATTTATGTTAGTCTCATCATTTCATATGTCATTAACATTGTGTCTTCAAATCGCTTCACTCCATAAAAGTCTACTGTGTTTTCCTCTAATCAGTATCCTTACCTTCCTACCTTACCCAGTAGAGAAGTGAATTTTACGGACTGATTGCATGCTGATACATACAGACTGTACGTATGGATGGTCGTGACACTTTGGTTGTAGACAGGCTATGCTTATTTTCCGCGAACTGCTAATTCAATTAAGATTTGTTGTTTGCAGTTGCACGATAGGGAACACCAAGCTTCTCAATTTCTCTAATGGAAACTTGAACATGAACTGTTCACCACGTGAACGAAGCCACATTGATTATGTCTTCAAATTAACGACGTAATTAACAGAGAGAAAATAAAAGAGCTGAACTTGAGAAAATAGTAATTACTGTAAAAAGAAAAGAATAACAAGATTTCGATCAAGGTGTAAACCTAAAGTGCCTTGGAAGCACAAACTATAAATAAGAGACACGTTTTTTAGTCAGGCCTTGTAGTCACAGAGACAAATTTTTCTTTGTAAATAATTTTTAGACACAATTTGTATACCGAATGTTAACTGTACTTTGTGGTAATAATGCAGTCATCAATTTATGGACACGTGAGAATCGGCCATTGACAAGCAATTAAAGGACACGTATGTGCTGCGGCGTGTGAACCGACTATAGACAAGCGATAAACGGATACGAGCAAAAGTGGTGCGTGTGAACTTTAACATGACGACCAAATACATGTGGGCACGAAATAATCATAACGTATGAACTTAAAGGGTGATAACTTTATGGACACGTGTGAAATTGCGCGTGTGAAGTAATGTTACAAGTACTTGCACCACGAAACCACGATGTAGAAAGCCGAACGGTACAAGTAGTAAGTGTTGGACTTCCCGCAACCGGTACTGTACGCCTTTCCACGGACACATTCTTCACCACAGCTGCGGGAGTAGCCACGTTTCGCTGCTTCCGTAATAAGACTGTAAAAACTCGCAAACGGCTAGCAGACACCAAACGTTCTGCCTCTCGCAGAACATTGCTACTAACGTGGTGAAGCCGTCAAGTTACTATCGCGCGGGCGCCAAATATGTTGGGAGTACTTTCAATATCAAATCTGATAAAGCCATTAGTTAAGCACTTATGTACCTTATAAAATCAGCAAGACACTAATCTGAAAAGTCTTAAACTCGACTTTGACAATTCCCACCGAATATATAGACCAGGCCAAGTAATGACGAATACATGTCGATCCAAATAAAACCAGAAAAATAAATAAATACGAGAACTAAGCACTCCTAAGAGAATGAGACCTTAAGTACATAAACAATTGTTATCCTTACCTAATCCACTTTTCTTTGAGACTAAGTTATTAGTAAGTATTCACATTCTAGTACAGATTTTCTCTGTGCTTTTCATGTACGAGAACATGAATGGAAGGTCGAACATGTGACAAGTGAAACACGGCACCAAGCGGCACAACACGTTGCAGAACCAGTCTTCCAGTTTCTGATCGACGACGCATTTCCAACGCACCCTCACATCCAGACAACCACTTCAATCTCCATAGTGAAAGTGATGCCTTACTTTTCCTCTACCGTGAAAGTTCAATCAATTTCCCTCACTCAAGTGCAGTGCTACCATTTATACCCGAAGGTCTACCACTCCCAGTGCAAGTCAGGTGTAGTGAACCTTTTTTATTTGCAGGTTATGAAAGCCACAAATCGGTAAAGTGCTACGTGTTTACTGCAAGAAATCTTCGTCGAAACCACGATCAAAAATTTTCCTGCAATATCTAATTGTAAAACAAGAATGTCAATTATTTATAATATATTTTTCCAAGAGTGGGCACTGCAGCCACACTTCCTACAAAGTCAAATAATTCATTTCTTTCTTATTTTTTAATATTTATAATGCCATGTATAATGTATCTATGTATATGTGTCTTTATCCTAATTTCATTGTCTCTTAACGCGAAATGAACATTTGTTATCTTTATATAATGCGTTAGTAAGAATACGGCTCAATCACAAGTTACCATCAGTTTCAGATGTACGAATACATTTACCTGTTATTCTTTATGTCAACCACTTTGTCTAATGCCATATATCTGACGGAGTCATCGCCTCTCACGCGGGTAGCAATGTAATATTATTGGATTTTAGATACTTTGCATATGAAATATTTGTCATAAAAGAAAAGGACAGCCAACGAGCGGTAGTTCGTAAAGATACTAAGCATGAGAGCGCGAGAGTAAAGAGAAGAAACTTTTTTTTTTAATGTGCGCCTATACCAAGACGCGCGTCCCGCGTTTAAATTCTCTAAATAAATAAACACTTTGACCCGCTGGGCGCAGATATTTAAAATCATTGCCGCAGCGCTTGATAGCAAGAAGCTGCGAAACAGAAGAAAGAACAGTCTATCTTTTGTTAAGAAACGTTCTAGAGACTTCATTATCCCTTGTACTTTTGATCGCCGACACGTTAAGACGAACTACATAGCACTGCTACAAGCTGTGTTTTTATTTTGTGTGAAACTATGTGAAACGACGAAAAACATTTCGGTAACTCGGGTGTGGATTCAATGTACTTTTACCCACACGCATGGACATTTAATTATAACGGACTGACAAAGCAGCGATTATGGGACTGCGCCATTTACAAAAGAAATATCAGATGTAAGTCATGCATTTATTGTGTGTTTGTCAATGTGTAGTAGTTTAAAGCCAATTTGTTCAAAATATATTAATATTTTACGATGCAGTAATTTTCTTCTTATTCTTTTTCTTTCACTAACCAAAATGATGTTCAAATTGTAAATGACCTTTGTTACAGGTTTGCTCTTTATCGCGGTGTCTCGATTGTATTTGGGAGACCGGTAATGTGTTCAAATTCCGATTTGTTAATCTTTCTCTTAAGATATTCCACGAATTTGCTTTCATTTCCGCTTTTATTTTCAAATAGGTCTATTAGGTATTGCTTGAATGCAATCTGGTTCAAAAGGTCAATTATTCGCGTAATCAATCCGTAAGTCTCCTGAACACAATCGAGAACCGACGTGTCGGTGATCAATTAATTATCTCTCTCTCTCTTTTAAATTCGTACTAAAAAACGCCACACAGGATAGCCGTAAGTATGCAATCCAGCTTTAGGTTGCATTTTGTCAGTAAATATTACCAACCAACAATTACAGCATCACTAATATTAATAAGCAAGTTCCTAACGCCAGAAGCACTCTGATTACATGTAGACCGAGACATGACGTTCCTCTTTGACGGAAACAATACGTAGTGAAAGCAGCTTACACTTTATCTCCCGTATGGGAACAGTTTCACAGTCTCCAAGTAGTGAAGGGTCAGGATGAAGATTCAAAAGGGTAAGAATTAATCAGTGACACAAAACTAAACTCTACTTACCATGGGAATAATACCGTTGCTTCCAATGTAAAATACCTTAGAAATCCATATTCTGTTACCAAAACCGTCCTACTCGGTCTGACACCTAACACAGCATTGCCGTGGACCGAGGCCAAATTACAGGCTAGCCTTTGTAAATGAGAACCGGCGATGAAAGTGACAATATTGAAGTTCACATGGGTAATCTTAGAAGCCAAGTAGCGGAAGTTGATGCCAGACTGAAATGACTAATATAAATTTTGTTATTACCGACATCCATACACAAATCAAAAGTTCGAATGACACCATGGAGGAAAAAATTGAAGACATTACCACTGCTTACGCAAGCGAGCTAAACGCAAGCGTACATGCAAAAATAGACAGTGTTCTTTCCATGGTGGATTCCGCCAATACCAACATTGGTACCGGCCGGAGTGGCTGAGCGGTTCTAGGCGCTTCAGTCTGCAACAGAGCGACCACTACGGTCGCAGGTTCGAATCCTGCCTCGGGTATGGATGTGTGTGATGGCCTTAGGTTAGTTAGGTTTAAATAGTTCTAAGTTCTAGGGGACTGATGACCTCAGATGTTAAGTCCCATAGTGCTGAGAGCCATTTGAACCAACATTGGTAGAAAGTTTACAGATTTGCAGACCCAAGTCGATGTGTGTAAATCATCAGCCAGTGACTCTTTGAAACATTACAATGATGTTTCAAAACGATAGGGCAACGGACTGAAGGTGTCAGCCACATTGGAGAGCGAGTAGAAAACCTTGCTCAGCGAATATCCGATGTCACTATTGACAAGAGGATCTAAGATGTCGCCGCAGGAATAAGCACCACACTTAATGGGGAATTTGAAAAGTGGATACAATCCAAGGAACAGCACGTTGAAAGTAAGGTACACTCTGACCTAAAAGGGGCAGTTAAATCCGCCACAGTAGATATCCTAACCGCTCCGGTGCTTCTGTTGACACTTTAACCAGTGAATTAGGCGAAATCAGACGAGCCTTCAGCCACGATCTTCCGGAATGGAAGCAACGGCTGACCAATGACATAGATCTACTGAAAAGGTAAGTTATAGAACTGCAAGGTGACAATCAAATTGACTATTCACTACCGCCAGAACAAGATACTCGTCAACATCCCGAGTATCAGGTACAATTCTCACCAACAGTAAACAGTACGCGTGATAAAGTTTCAACGTCGCATAGTCATACCGATCAACTGATATTCGTTGAACTAACGTGAGATGAGAGTGTGCTGAAACACAGTTTTTCAGCCTTTTATACCTGAAAAACGAAATATACATCTCATGGTATTTCTAAAATCATTCACCGGTGCTTTTCCAGAATCATGGAACGACAGACAGCGAATATAGTTTATATTAGGATATGTAGACAGAGAAGGATCAATTTGGCGTACTGAAATAATAGACAAATGTCACACCTGCGCAGATTTCGAAAGGCATTTTGTTAATAAATTCTGGAGTTCTGGTATACAGCAAAGGCTCTGAAAGGAGGTCTACAACGCCGAACCTTTCAACACCAAGGGAGGAGATTTGAGGCGTTATTTCGAAAAATACGTAGAATTCAGTATTGGGACACGCCCTTTGAACCAAAGATGTCATCATGATCTTAAAGTCAAAACTTCCTGTGTCAATAAGGGAAAAATTAGTTAATGTGAGTGAAGAGGACCAGGAAGCTTTTCTTTCCGTTCTTGACAATTTCGATTTGATCAGTGAGGATGTGCGTGCGAGTGCGCGGAATAATTACAATGATGGACCGCCCGCTTCGCAACAGCACGTAGCAGACTGTGCCAACGGAATGTCGTACCAACATAACACGGGACAACCAAACGCTTAGCCTTAACAGCAATCATAATAATTTCAACTGCCGCAATGGAAAACAACATAGTAAATATCCAAACAAGAATACATACAACCCGATTTATCAAAACACACAGCGACAATACGGTAACTCACCGGTAATTACCAGCATCCGAACAACAGGAAATAAAATGGAAATCGTCACAAACCCACACCTGTCGGACTGCTGAAACACTTCATCACACACGAGCAGCAATTTCCTGGACTGAGGCATCACGATCTGTGGTGCCAATGATGTGCCTTCTTTCAAACTCACTGATTTGACAGTACAGTTCCACAGGCATCTGCAATGCATCCTGCACTTCTACTCAAGTCACACTGATCCATTACCTTCAGTTTGTACTGACAACAAGAGCCGGCCGCGGTGGTCTCGCGGTTCTAGGCGCGCAGTCTGGAACCGTGCGACTGCTACGGTCGCAGGTTCGAATCCTGCGTCGGGCATGGATGTGTGTGATGTCCTTAGGTTAGTTAGGTTTAAGTAGTTTTAAGCTCTAGGGGACTGATGACCACAGCAGTTGAGTCCTATAGTGCTCAGAGCCATTTTTTTGACAACAGGAGCTGCAGGCACATCTTACCAGTAGGCGGTGTCGAGCTGCGATATCGATGTCGATCTCGAACCCATTTGCTGCCACCGTTCAAATACTAATCATTTCTTCAGAACATGCTACGTACATAGCCTCGTGGTAGGGCATTCCATTCCTCCGACAGCTGCCGGACGGTCTTTCGTGCATCTGGGCGTGCTGCAGTACATCTCCCCAATGTATTCTGGATGGGCTCGATGCATTTAAGTCGGGGATGGGGCAGGTCAGTCAACCCCTTTGTATAATTTCATATATGAAATCTATTGTAAAGAATTTTAGCAAGTAATACTAACTTGATTCACGAAAGCAATAATATTACGACTACGCGTGAGGCGCGATGATCCTGACGGAGTCATCGCTCCTCACGCGGGAAGCAATGTAATATTATTGGATTTTAGATACTTTGCATATGAGATATTTGTCATAAAAGAAAAGGACAGCCAACGAGCGGTAGTTCGTAAAGATGCTGAGCATCACAGCGCGAGAGTAAAGAGACGAAGTATTTTTTTTTTTTTTTTAAATGTGCGCCTATACCAAGATGCACGTCCAGCGTTTAAATACACTTTGACCGACTGGGCGCAGATATTTAAAATCGTTGCCGCAGCGCTTGATAGCAGGAAGCTGCGAAACAGAAGAAAAAACACCAGTACTTCGTCTCCTATCTTCCAAACTTTGCAGAAGCTCTCCAGCGAACCCTGCAGTACTAGCACTCCTGAAAGAAAGGATATTGCAGAGACATGGCTTAGCCACAGCCTGGGGGTTGTTTCTAGAATGAAATTTTCACTCTACAGCGGAGTGTGCGCTGATATGAAACTTCCTGGCAGATTAAAACTGTGTGCCGGACCGAGACTCGAACTCGTGACCTTTGCCTTTCGCGGGCAAGTGCTCTACCGACTTTTTTTAAAAAAATTTTGTTCGTTATTGATCGTTGTGTTTATTCGTTTCGGACGTAGCAGGACATCCTGTTCAAGTTCGGTGCTTGATCCTTCCACTCGGTTTTTGTATTATAGAGGCCAACCGGCTCTCTCACCGAACACGCTGAGCTACCGTGCCGGGTACAGACTGAGCTACCCAAGCACGACTCACGGCCCGTCCTCACAGCTTTAATTCCGCCAGTAACTCGTCTCTTACCTTCCAAACATTACAGAAGCTCTCCTGCGAACCTCAGTCGGTAGAGCACTTGTCCGCGAAAGGCAAAGGTCCCGAGTTCGAGTCTCGGTCCGGCACACAGTTTTAATCTGCAAGGAAATTTCATATCAGCGCACACTCTGCTGTAGAGTGAAAATTTCACTCTAGAGAAGAAAGAACAATCTATCTTTTGTTAAGAAACATTCTAGAGACTTCATTATCCCTTGTAATTTTGATCGCCGACACGTTAAGACGAACTACATAGCATTGCTACAAGCTATGTTTTTATTTTGTGTGAAACTATGTGAAACGACGAAAAACATTTCGGTAACTCGGGTGTGGATACAATGTACTTTTACCCACACGTATGGACACTTAATTTTAAGAAGGAACGGGCTGACAAAGCAGCGATTATGGGACTGCGCCATTTACAAAAGACATGTCAGATGAAAGTCATGCATTTATTGTGTGTTTGTCAATGTGCAGAAGTTGAAAGGCAATTTGTTCAAAATATATTAATATTTTACGATGCAGTAATTTTCTTCTTATTCTTTTCTTTCACTAATCGAAAATGATGATCAAATTGTAAATGAGTTTTGTTACAGGTTCGCTCTTTATGGCGATGTCTCAATTGTGTTCAACTTCCGATCTGTTAATCTCTCTCTTAAGAAATTCCACTAATTTGCTTTTATTTTCGTTTTTATATTCAAATAGGTCCCTTAGGTATTTTCATCGAAGATTCTGATTGCGTGAAGGCAATCCGGGTCAAAAGGTCAGTTATTCGCGTAATCAATCCGTACGTCTCCTGAACACAATCGAGAACCGACGCGTCGGTGATCAATTAATAATCTCTCTCTCTTTTAAAGTCGTAGTAAAAAACGGCCACACAGGATAGCCGTAAGTACGCAATCTAGCGTTAAGTTGTATTTTGTCAGTAAATATTACCAACCAACAATTACAGCATCACTAATATTAATAAGCAAGTTCCTAACGCCAGAAGCACTCTGATTACATGTAGACCGAGACATGACGTTCCTCTTTGACGGAAACAATACGTAGTGAAAGCAGCTTACACTTTATCTCCCGTATGGGAACAGTTTCACAGTCTCCAAGTAGTGAAATGTCAGGATGAAGATTCAGAAGGGTAAGAATTAATCAGTGACACAAAACTAAACTCTATTTACCATGGGAATAATACCGTTTGCTTCCAATGCAAAATACCTCAGTAAGCCATATTCTTTTACCAAAACCGCCCTACTCGGTCTGACACCTAACACAGCATTGCCGTGGACCGAGGCCAAATTACAGGCGAGCCTTTGTAAATGAGAACCGTCGATGAAAGCTGGAAGGAAAGGAGGCGGTTCGCGCTGTCTGAGGGGCTGGGCGCTCACCGCAGCCAGCCGTCTGCTCCCAACTCACTGGCCGGTTCCAGGCTCAGCGCTTGGCTACCGTGTCACAGGGAACAAACATGCTGCTGAGTGAACAGGAGAGAAAGAAGGGAACACAATATGAAAGATGTGTACGACAAAAAGTCATTAACGTGGATAATTTCATACTATGTTTCCGCATTTGTTGGAAATTTATACACTTTTTCTACATGTACATCTACATCCATACTCCGCAAGCCACCTGACGGTGTGTGGTGGAGGGTACCCTGAGTACGTCTATCGGTCCTCCCTTCTATTACAGTCTCGTATTGTTCGTGGAAAGAAGGATTGTCGGTATGCTTCTGTGTGGGCTCTAATCTCTCTCATTTTATCCTGATGGTCTCTTCGCGAGATATACGTAGGAGGCAGCAATATACTGCTTGACTCCTCGGTGAAGGTATGTTCTCGAAACTTCAACAAAAGCCCGTACCGAGCCACTGAGCGTCTCTTCTGCAGAGTCTTCCACTGGAGTTTATCTATCATCTCCGTAGCGCTTTCGCGATTACTAAATGATCCTGTAACGATGCGCGCTGCTCTCCGTTGGATGTTCTCTATCTCTTCTATCAACCCTATCTGGTACGGATCCCACACTGCTGAGCAGTATTCAAGCAGTGGGCGAACGAGCGTACTGTAGCCTACTTCCTTTGGTTTCGGATTGCATAGTATTCTTCCTATGAATCTCAGTCTGGCATCTGCTTTACCGATGGTCAACTTTATATGATCATTCCATTTTAAATCACTCCTAATGCGTACTCCCAGATAATTTATGGAATTAACTGCTTCCAGTTGCTGACGTGCTATTTTGTAGCTAAATGATGTATTCGCAGCACATTACACTTGTCTACATTGAGATTCAATTGCCATTCCCTGCACCATGCGTCAATTCGCTGCAGATCCTCCTGCATTTCAGTAAAATTTTCCATTGTTACAACCTCTCGATACACCACAGCATCATCTGCAAAAAGCCTCAGTGGACTTCCGATGTCATCCACAAGGTCATTTGTGTATATTGTGAATATCAACGGTCCTATAACACTCCCCTGCGGCACACCCGAAATCACTCTCACTTCTCTCCATTGAGAATGACATGCTGCGTTCTATTATCTAGAAACTCTTCAATCCAATCACACAATTGGTCTGATAGTCCAAATGCTCTTACTTTGTTCATTAAACGACTGTGGGGAACTGTATCGAACACCTTGCGGAAGTCAAGAAACACGTTTCTATGGCCCTCTGAGACTCGTGGATGAATAGCGCGAACTGGGTTTCACACGACCGTCTTTTTCGAAACCCATACTGATTCCTACAGAGTAGATTTCTAGTCTCCAGAAAAGTCATTATACGCGAACATAATACGTGTTACAAAATTCTACAACTGATCGACGTTAGAGATATAGGTCTATAGTTCTGCACATCTGTTCGACGTCCCTTCTTGAAAACGAGGATGACCTGTGCCCTTTTCCAACCCTTTGGAACGCTACGCTCTTCTAGAGACCTACGGTACACCGCTGCAAGAAGGGGAGCAAGTTCCTTCGCGTACTCTGAGTAAAATCGAACTGGTATCCCATCAGGTCCAGCGGCCTCTTTTGAGCGATTTTAATTGTTACTGTATCCCTCTGTCGTCTATTTTGATATCTACCATTTTGTCATCTGCGCGACAATCTAGAGAAGGAACTACAGTGCAGTCTTCCTCTGTGAAACAGCTTTGGAAAAAGACATTTAGTATTTCGGCCTTTGGTCTGTCATCCTCTGTTTCAGTACCATTTTGGTCACTGAGTTCAAAAATGGTTCAAATGGCTCTGAGCACTATGGGACTTAACATCTATGGTCATCAGTCCCCTAGGACTTAGAACTACTTAAACCTAACTAACCTAAGGACATCACACAACACCCAGTCATCACGGGTCACAGAGTATCTGGACGTTTTGTTTTGATCCACCTACCGCTTTGACATAAGACCAAAATTGTTTAAGATTTTCAGCCAAGTCAGTACATAGAACTTTACTTTCGAATTCATTGAACGCCTCTCGCATAGCCCTCCTCGCATTACATTTCGCTTCGCGTAATTTTTGTTTGTCTGCATGGCTTTGCTTTGTTTATGTTTGCTGTGAAGTTCCCTTTGCTTCCGCAGCAGTTTTCTAGCTCGGTTGTTGTACTACGGTGGCTCTTTTCCATCTCTTACGATGGAATACCAATTGTAGCTTCAAAACTGCCTATATAGCGAAAAATTTCACACAGCCTTTCAGCCCGTATTTCACTCCCCTAAGAGGTCGAACATGCAAAAATCCCTTCTTAAACAACTACGATCTTGCTTGGCACATACTCATCTAACGCATATTGTACGATGGTTTTGAACTTTGTCCACTGGTCCTCAACACTATCTGTACTTGAGACAAAACTTTTGTGTTGAGCCGTCAAGTACTCTGTAATCTCCTTTTTGTCACTTTTGCTAAACAGAAAAATCTTCCTACCTTTTTTAATATTTCTATTTACTGCTGAAATCATCGATGCAGTAACCGCTTTATGATCGCTGATTCCCTGTTCTGCGTTAACTGTTTCAAATAGTTCGGGTCTGTTTGTCACCAGAAGGTCTAACATGTTATCGCCACGAGTCGGTTCTCTGTTTAACTGCTCAAAGTAGTTTTCAGATAAAGCACTTAAAAAAATTTCACTGGGTTCTTTGTCCCTGCCACGCGTTATGAACGATTGAGTCTCCCAGTCTACATCCGGCAAATTAAAATCTCCACCCAAAACTATAACATGGTGGGGAAATCAACTCGAAATATTTTCCAAATTATCCTTCAAGTGCTCAGCCACAACAGATGCTGAGCCAGGGGGCCTATAGAGACATCCAATTACCATGTCTGAGCCTGCTTTAACTGTGACCTTCACCCAAATTATTTCACATTTTGGATCTCCGAAAATTTCCTTCGATACTATTGCGCTTCTTATCGCTATAAACACGCCTCTCCCTTCACTGTCCAGCCTGTCTGTGCGGTATACATTCCAATCTGCGTTTAGGATTTCATTACTGTTTACGTCTGGTTTCAGCCAACTTTCTGTCCCTGGTACTATATGGGCGTTGTGACCGTTTATTAATGAGAGCAGTTATGGGACTTTTCTATAGACGCTCCTGCAGTTTACTGTTGTTGTTGTCGTCTTCAGTCCTGAGACTGGTTTGATGCAGCTCTCCATGCTAATCTATCCTGTGCAAGCTCCTTCATCTCCCAGTACTTACTGCAACCTACATCCTTCTGAATCTGCTTAGTGTATTCATCTCTTGGTCTCCCTCTACGATTTTTACCCTCCACGCTGCCCTCCAATGCTAAATTTGTGATCCCTTGATGCCTCAAAACATGTCCTACCAACCGATCCCTTCTTCTAGTCAAGTTGTGCCACAAACTTCTCTCCTCCCCTGTCCTAATCAATACCTCCTCATTTGTTACGTGATCTACCCACCTAATATTCAACATTCTTCTGTAGCACCACATTTCGAAAGCTTCTATTCTCTTCTTGTCCAAACTATTTATCGACCATGTTTCACTTCCATACATGGCTACACTCCATACAACTACTTTCAGAAATGACTTCCTGACACTTAAATCTATACTCGATGTTAACAAATTTCACTTCTTCAGAAACGGTTTCGTTGTCATTGCCATTCTACATTTTATATACTCTCTATTTCGACAAGCATCAGTTATTTTGCTCCCCAAATAGCAAAACTCCTTTACCACTTTAAGTGTCTCATTTCCTAATCTAATTCCCTCAGCATCACCCGACTTAATTCGACTACATTCCATTATCCTTCTTTTGCTTTTGTTGATGTTCATCTTATATTCTCCTTTCAAGACACTGTCCATTCCATTCAACTGCTCTTCCAAATCCTTTGCTGTCTCTGACAGAATTACAGTGTCATCAGCGAACCTTAAAGTTTTTATTTCTTCTCCCTGGATTTTAATACCTACTCCAAATTTTTCTTTTGTTTCCTTTACTGCTTGCTCAATATACAGATTGAATAATAGAGGGGAGAAGCTACAACCCTGTCTCACTCTCTTCCCAACCACTGCTTCCCTTTCATGCCCCTCGACTCTTATAACTGCCATCTGGTTTCTGTACAAATTGTAAATAGCCTTTCGCTCCCTGTATTTTACCCATGCCACCTTCAGATTTTGAAAGAGAGTATTCCAGTCAACATTGTCGAAAGCTTTCTCTAAGTCTACAAATGCTAGAAACGTAGGTTTGCCTTTCCTTAATCTTTCTTCTAAGATAAGTCGTAAGGTCAGTATTGCCTCACGTGTTCCAACATTTCTACGGAATCCAAACTGATCTTCCCCGAGGTCGGCTTCTACCAGTTTTTCCATTCGTCTGTAAATAATTCGTGTTAGTATTTTGCAGTCGTGACTTATTAAACTGATAGTTCGGTAATTTTCACATCTGTCAGCACCTGCTTTCTTTGGGATTGGAATTATTATATTCTTCTTGAAGTCTGGGGGTATTTCGCCTGTTTCATACATCTTGCTCACCAGATGGTAGAGTTTTGTCAGGACTGGCTCTCCCAAGATCGTCAGTAGTTCCAATGGAATGTTGTCTACTCCTGGGGCCTTGTTTCGACTCGGGTCTTTCAGTGCTCTGTCAAACTCTTCACGCAGTATCGTATCTCCCATTTCATCTTCATCTACATCCTCTTCCATTTTCATAATATTGTCCTCAAGTACATCGCCCTTGTATAGACCCTCTATATACTCCTTCCACCTTTCTGCTGTCCCCTCTTTGCTTAGAACTGGGTTTCCATCTGAGCTCTTGATATTCATACAAGTGGCTCTCTTTTCTCCAAAGGTCTCTTTAATTGTCCTGTAGGCAGTATCTATCTTACCCCTAGTGAGATAAGCCTCCACATCCTTACATTTGTCCTCTAGCCATCCCTGCTTAGCCATTTTGCTCTTCCTGTCAGTCACATTTTTTATACTTTTGCGTACCTTTTTGCCTCCTTCATTTATTGCATTTTTATATTTTCTCCTTTCATCAATTAATTCAATATTTCTTCTGTTACCCTAGGATTTCTACTAACCCTCGTCTTTTTACCTACTTGATCCTCTTCTGCCTTCACTACTTCATCCCTCAAAGCTACCCATTCTTCTTCTACTGTATTTCTTTCCCCCATTCCTGTCAATTGTTCCCTTATGCTCTCCCTGAAACTCTGTACATCCTCTGGTTCTTCCAGTTTATCCAGGTCCCATCTCCTTAAATTCCCATCTTTTTGCAGTTTCTTCAGTTTTAATGTACAGGTCATAACCAATAGATTGTGGTCAGAGTCCACATCTGCCCCTGGAAATGTCTTACAATTTAAAACCTGGTTCCTAAACCTCTGCCTTACCATTATATGATCTATCTGATACCTTTGTGTATCTCCAGGGTTCTTCCATGTATACAACCTTCTTTCATGATTCTTAAACCAAGTGTTAGCTATGATTAAGTTGTGGTCTATGCAAAATTCTACTAGGCGGCTTCCTCTTTCATTTCGTAGCCCCAATCTATATCCACCTACTACGTTTCCTTCTCTCCCTTTTCCTACACTCGAATTCCAGTCACCCATGACTATTAAATTTTCATCTCCCTTCACTATCTGAATAATTTCTTTTGTTTCATCATACATTTCTTCAATTTCTTCGTCGTCTGTGGAGCTAGTTGGCATATAAACTTGCATTACTGTAAGAGGTGTGGGCTTCGTATCTATCTTGGCCACAATAATGCGTTCACTATGCTGTTTGTAGTAGCTTTCCCCCATTCCTATTTTCCTCTGAATTATTAAACCCACTCCTGCATTACCCCTATTTGATTTTGTATTTATAACCCTGTAGTCACCTGACCAGATGTCTTGTTCCTCCTGCCACCGAACTTCACTAATTCCCACTATATCTAACTCTACATCCTTACATTTGTCCTCTAGCCATGCCTGCTTAACGATTTTGCACTTTCTGTCGATCTCATTTTTGAGACGTTTATATTACTTTTTGCCTGCTTCATTTACTGCATTTTTACATTTTCTCCTTTCATCAATTAAATTTCGTATCTCTTCCGTTACCCAAGGATTTCTACTAGCTCTCGTCTTTTTACCTACTTGATCCTCTACTGCCTTCACTACTTTATCCCTCAGAGCTACCCATTCGTCTTCTACTGTATTTCTTTCCCCCATTCCTGTCAGTTGTTCCCTTATGCTCTCTCTGAAAATTAACACATTAATATTGTTATTCCCTGTTGCATTTTGCCTACTCCTACCTTGCCGCGTCTCAGGAGGCGTCTTGTCGGGCCTAGGGAGGGAATTCTCTAACCTAAAAAAGCCACATGTGCACTTCACACGTACTCCGCTACCCTTGTAGCCGCTTCCGACGTGTAGTGCACGCCTGACCTATTCAGGGGGACTCTACATTTCCCCACCCGATAGCGGAGGTAGAGAAATTTGCACCCCAGATCTCCGCAGAATCGTCTGAGCCTCTGGTTTAAGCCTTGCACTCGGCTCCAAACCGGAGGACCGCGATCTGGGAACCATATTATCGAAAGGTTCGTGAGAATATTACGGCCGCCTTGACTTACTTACGCAGAGATGTAACCACACAAAAGCCATCATCCGTCTGGCGTGAGGTCAGTCGCTTGACGGCGCGTTTCGGCGCGGGCCCGCACGTTACCGGCGGGCCGTAAGGCACGGGACCTCGCACTGGGGCGTATCGCTTCCAGTCGGGCGTGCCGCGGCAGTCCTCACAGGGGAAGTGATGCGCCTCTCACAGCCTCTCCTTCCCAAGTGGCTCTTTCCGTCTTCCCGTGGTGCCAGATGTCAAGCTCGGCTTCCGCCTTGCGACAAAAGGGAGAGCTGCGACCCAACCCGATGCGAAAGCGAAGGGTGCGTGGCACAGGGGGAGCTGTGTCAGGGGACCGAACACCAGTCCCTCTCTGTTCGCAGGGCACAGGCCATCAGGTGCTCTGCATGCCGGAGACCTCGTTTGTCGGTGCGGGATCGCGGCGCGACTCGGCAAGTGTGCTTCGCCGCGCCCCTGGGTAACCGGGACGTGTTCTGCCAAACCCAGGAGGTGGTGACATCGCCTGGGCTAGGTTGATAGGTCCAGACCGCCGAACGACTGGGCGACCGACCCACCACCTGAATAGGAGTGGGTCCTTGGCCGAGAGGTGGAAGCTCGGGCTAGTAGGCGGCGAAGGGCGAGAGGGGCATCCGCCTCTCCGGAGGGCGGGGTGCACTTGCCGAGAAGCGTCGAGTGAAATCGACGATGACGGAGCCACCGAAGGGGACCAGTGTGCTGGCAACGGCGCGCTGAACCCTGCAGTTCGAAGAGTGTCCTTGGCCTTGGGGCGAGGCCAGTGGGCGAACTGCAACAGTCCACCCCCATGCCAGAGGAGCCGGTCCGGGGTAAGAGACGGGCTCCCAATCTTTTTTCACTCGTCTACAAACATGGCTGACGAAGAGACGAGTGACTCGTGTGCGACTTCGAGGGCGAGTATGCCTACTGTCCCCACCTCACAGGAGGAAATGGGACATGAAGATGAAAATGTATATGACAGACACTGTCGAATAAGCCAAATTTTGGACTCAAGTATAAAGAATGGAAAAATAAGCCAGGCCGCGCTCCTGGCAATAAAGAACGAGCTCGCTGCCTGGGCTATTGCCAACACAAAGCTTGAGGGGCGTCTCGAAGAGTTAGAGAAAGAAAATACAAGACTTAGACAACAACAACCGGTCAAGGCATGGGCTGGAGTGGTGGCGCAAGCCGCCACGAAGGCCCAATCAACTAAAGAAAAAAAGAAGATCTCCAAGAAACCAGACACGGCAGTCTTTCTAAAGCCCCTGCCTGGACAAACCATCAAAAAAGTGAAAGAGATCTTCACAACTACTATCGACCCAGAAAGAGACAAGATTAAAATTAATAAACTAAAAGCCACAAAAAATGTTGTAGTTGTAGATCTTGCCACGGAGAAAGACAGGGACAAAATATTAAAAAACTCAAAATTGAACAAAGACATTAAATGCGAACCACCCAGGAAAAGAAATCCTTTGGTAATACTGTATGACGTACCTGTAGCATTAACAGAAAGCGATATATATGAAACCATGTATAATCAAAACTTTGAGGACATTGAATGGGAAACGTTCAAGAACGAATTCAAACTGCGTTTCAAAACGGGACCTCGGGAACGTGATGTTGTCCATCACGTAGCCGAGGTCTCTGGCAAGATGTGGCGCAAGCTAACCGCTATGGGGAAAATATACATTGGTTTCCACGCAATTAATGTTGGAGATTATTTAGTAGTCCCCCGTTACCACAACTGTGGCGATTTGGACCATGTCCATAAACACTGCGAGAGGAAGCCGGCCTGCTCCAAGTGTCGGGCAGAGGACCACACAAGGAAAAGTTGTAATAAGAATACAACCTGCATTCCATGTACAAAAAGGGGAAGAAAACCCTGCAATACCACGGGTAGGAACTGCCCTACGTACAGGATGCTAGAACAAAGATTAATTTCTCGAACAGACTATGGCTGAGGCTATACCTGAAATCAGGAAGCCAAAAAGGAAATCCCCAAGCAAGAGGCTGAGGAACGCTCTGAGGGCGAACAAAGTTAAAGAATTCATACAAAAAACCACGCAGTCGCGATCTCTGGTGATAACTAAGAAAGACGTGTGCATACAAACTGACCCATGTGAAGAAGATGCTCCCTCTCCTCCCTGCTGGGAACCTAGGTCGAATCAAGATCACTCTCGACCACAAAGGCATCCTGTGCTTGGGAGTTGACTGTCCCACAACAAAGAAATAGTAACCGAACATGTCCAATGTAAGCAAGTGACCAGTACAACCCCATCCTCAGACCCACCTTCCCAGGGAGGAATGGGAATTGATCCCTTACGAGTATACCCCAACCTGGGGCACGCACTGCAACTATCCAGATTGGAGGAGCCGGCAATCCTCACCACTGCACTAAGACATGTGGTACGCGTCGGCCACGAGTATGGCAGAGACGTCACCTTTCCAGTAATGGAGGCTGTAGACAGAATCCAGCTCAAGACAATGAATCTCCCCACCGACTTCGGGGCCCTGCGAGACCTAGTCAAAAAGGTATTTGAAAGAAGGAATGAAAAATTTGACATAAATGAATTATATCACCAATCAGTAACAGTAGCCCACGACTGCCCCAAAAACTGGCCAGAATCACATATTCACACCTATTTCCCACGTGAGCCAATTAAACGTGGGTCAGATCAACACCCACAATAGTAAGCTAGTCCTGCAGGAACTCCGGAGGGTGGTGGAAGAGAAGAGTCTAGATGTACTCAGTTTGGAGGAACCGTACTCCCAAGCGGGGCGGATCCCATTCATGGCTGCCAACTGGCAAATAATACACTCTGATACAGAGCCAAAAGCTGCAGTGGTAATCATCAATAGAACATATAGACCCACCGTACTTGCGCAATATTCTGGCGAACATTGCAATGTTGTGGAATTGCAAACACCTACAGGTGTGATATACATCACCAACATATACTTCCAGTATGGAAGAGAAATAGACGAGTTCTTGGAGACACTCATACAAGTTGCCACGGCATGGCAGGGACGCAGGATGCTCGTAACGGCGGACATAAATGCAAAGTTCCCCCTGTGGTTCAGTGGCACACAAGACGAACGAGGGCTCAAGGCCGAAGAGGCAATCATGGCACTGCAACTGGTGGTTGCCAATCAGCAAGGGAACCCCCCGACCTATTCCGGCGGGGGGGGGGGGGGGGGGGGAGAAGGCACCAATATTGATGTTACATTAGTGACACCAAACCTTACAACAAAAGTCGCTAATTGGAAAGTATGGGACAGAGCAACCACCAGCGATCACAACCTAATAACTTTTACTATTGGAGAAAGGGAGTGCCACTGGGACTTGGGGTGGGAGCTGCAGCTCAGTTATAATAAGACTAACTGGAACCGTCTTGCGGAAGAGTCCAACATTCCGGCATTGCTGGAGGGTGATGAAAACGTACGCCGAAGAACTGGTACAAGCGATCACCAGGGCAGTGTGTGCTGCTGTACCAACCAGGAGGAGAGCCGTTGCGGCCACCCCCACACCATGGTCGGTCGAATTAGGACAGATGCGGCAGGCTGTAAAGAGGGCAAGGAGGTACTACCAGCGGAGTGTCGTCTGGGGAGAAAAACAAAGATGGTTGCGGATCTATAGAGAAAGCAAGGATCAATTTCAGCAGGAGCTTAGGGCAGTAAGGATCAGAAGCTGGGAAAATTACGTAAAAAGCCAATTGGCTGCAGACCTTTGGGGCGTCCCGTACAAACTAGTACGGGAAAAAATAGGAATACCTATGGTGCTATCCACTGTCAGGGACGGGGACCGGATGACGGGCACATCGCAGGAAAGTGCTGAGGCCCTCCTTGTTACCTGACGATGAGGAGGAAAACGACACAGAAGAGCAGAAAAGAACAAGGAGAGAAGACCTAAGGGACTATGGCAATAACATCGGAACTTACCCCTTCTCTGAAGAAGAGGTTGCTGCCCAGGCCAAGGCCCTCAAAAGGGGAAAAGCTCCTGGCCCAGACGGCATTACTGCGGAAGTGGTGCAATTCCTTGCCCCCCAGCTCGTAGCTCCTCTCACTAAGTTATATAACGATTGCCTGAGACTCGGGAAATTTCCAGCAATATGGAAAAAGGCAAACATAATCATTATCAAAAAGGGTCCAGAGAAAGATCCCACCGAACTCAAGTCATATAGACCCATCTGCCTATTAGACTCACTGGGAAAACTTTTTGAGAGGCTACTGGCAAACAGACTGACAGCACACCGTACGCTGTGCGGGATGAGTGACAGACAATTCGGCTTCCGGTCTGGGCGTTCCGCGTCTGACGCAATCGCCGTGGCCGCCGAGGTCTGTGCCTCCACCCCGCACAAGTATGTCGTCGGCATCATGGTGGACATCAGTGGCGCCTTCGACAACCTGTGGTGGCCCTCACTCTTTTCCTGCCTACGGGAAAAGAACTGCCCAGGGCTACTATACGGCTGTCTGAGGAGCTATTGTGCAGACAGGGAGGTCTGGCTATCGGCCCCTAGCGGCATAGTCAGGAAGACTGTGACCAAAGGATGTCCTCAAGGCTCTGTCCTAAGACATCTCTTTTGGGACATCAACATGGAGCCATTACTGGAAGACCTGAAGAACAGTGACGATGTTCTGGAGGTCATAGCATACGCAGACGACCTTCTCCTGTTGGTCGGCGGCCGAAGCCGCGAGGACTTAGAGCCCAAGGCAGAGAGAGCCATAAACATACTTACAACATGGTGTCACAAAACCAAAATGACGATTGCGCCTAGTAAGTCTACATACCTACTTCTTAAAGGCCAATTGGTCAGGAATCCAACAGTGAGAATCAATGGCACACCAGTTCTTCGGCGCCGCGAGGCCCGTTATCTGGGTGTAATCATCGATGAGAGGTGGAACTTTGCATCACATATTGATACCGCATCCCAAAAATCCCTGGCATTACTGAACAACCTCATTGGAATTGGTCACAAACGATTTCACCTCCCACCAAACCTAATCAAATTATACCATAATAGCATCTTGACTTCAATACTAGGATACGGATCAGGGGTCAGGGCACACAGACTCACGAGGGTCATGCCTGCCATGGCCGTAATAAGAGTGCAGCGGAACATCCTCCTACGTTCAGCAGGGGCCTACAGGACTACACCTGGATAAGCGCTTTTAGTGCTAATGGGGATATGTCCACTGGACATAAAAATTCGTGAGCAGGCCGCCTGGTACTGGATGAAGAAGGAAAACCGGGTCAAAATTAGGGAAATACTTGGGGTCTAACGCTGCAGGTAGCATTAAGTCCTTAGATTAAGTAGCTTAGAACCTCATAGCGGTCAAGTTATAGTATTAACAATAGTAAAATTACCTGTAGTGTAGCGTAGTGTAGTTAGTGTAGAATAAAAAAGCTGCAATTCCTTGTATCATTATTAGGACCCACTAATGTAGTTAGGTAGTGGGTTATTATGTGTAATACAATAACTGAATAAAGAATTTAAAAAAAAGCCATCATCCAGAAAGTGTATAAGGAAATACTTACATTTACATAAAGTATGCAAGTTTATTTTAAACTGATAACTACGAGGGGTACTCAATAAGTAATGCAACACATATTTTTCTGAAAGCAGGTTGCTTTTATTTAGGATTCCAGTACCCCATACTATTTACTACCCTTGTGGCTATAAAAACCTATTTTTTAATATAACCTCCGTTCAATGCGACGGCCTTACACCACCTTACTGGGAAGGCCTGTATGTCCGCACGGTACTCCTTTACAAGTCGACGTCGAAGCCGCCGTCGTGCTGCATCAATAGTCTCGTAATAGTCCACATACTGCTTTCCGTGGAGCGCATCCTTCACTGGGCCAGACAGATGCAAGGTGCGAAATCAGGGCTGCAGGGTGGACGAGGAAGAAAAGTCCAGTGGAGTGTTGTGAGCTCCTTGCGCGTATGAACACTTATGAGAGGCCTTGCATTGTCACGGAGAAGGAGAAATTAGTTTACATTTTTGTGGCGACGAATACGCCGAAGTCGTTCTCCATTTTCCTGAGGGTAGCACAATATTCTTCCGAGTTGATCGTTGCACCGTGATGGACCACATCAAACAGAATGATCCCTTCAGAGTCCCCGACGACCGCCGCCTTCACTTTAGCAGCTGTCCTCGTATATTATACTTCAGCGAAGAACAACTCATTTGATTCAGTTGACTCTAAATACAAGTCATCTATTACAGTTATATTTTTCTGAAATGGGTGGGGGCAGATTTCGACTTATGTGGGTGCTACATGAAGTAACTTGGCATATCCTTCGAAACGCATTTTGCAGCCTCATTTGTACTCCAGCTATCACGCCGAACACCTTTATCTTGGTTTCAATTTCGTCTCCAAATGGGAAAATTTACTTTGTTTAATCACTTAGATTCTTCTCGGTTTCCAAATATTCTTGCGCAACAGAATCTGCCAATTCATCTTCTTTCTTCGCGGTTGCGGTCTCTCTTATTTTCTGAAGGGCTTCAACTTGAAGAAGAGAAAATACTACTCGATTCTTCGTCATTCCAAAGAGTAATCTTTCGTCCATTGCCATTCTTTACACTAGTCACAAAATTTAAAGAACCAAGAACTTGAGTGTTTTCTTCATTATCGTACCAATCTATAGTCGGATAGTGTTTCTTCGATGATAGCTGTACTCTGCGCGAGTACGATTAAGAAGTGGTTTGTAATTTGTTGACCAGAGCGGTATGGATTTGGCCGTCCAGTGGGCGCCTGCGCCCTGATAAGTGCCGAGCCGGGGCAGTCACAGCGCGGAATCTGCCTGTGACGTCAGGCGCCCGTTTTGTCGTTGCCCCTCAGTTCACTTGCAGCAATTTAAATTGTCCTCTTAAGATTCCCGCCTAACCACACACTAGCAAATCGCCACATATTCGAAAAGAAACAAGGAAATACTTGTGACAAGGAATAATATGAACGTTATTGCTGCTGGTTTCACTCGCAGTAATTTAAGCTGTCCTCTTAGGTTCCTGCCTAACCCCACACTCGGAAATCGCCACGTACTCGGAAGTAAAAAGCCAGATATTTGTGAAAAGGCAGAATATGAATTTTATTGCTGTTCGTTCCAGTAATTAAAATTGTACTCTTAGGTTCCTGCCCAACCACTCACTCTGTAATCGCTAAATATTTATTCCATCCTACGTCCTCATCCAGACTGAACGTAAGTAACATCAAGTATTGCAGAACATACTTGTATTACATTCATAAGAAAGTTGCAGAATGTGTTACCAACGCTAACATGAAAAATACTTGCATGTGATTTTTTAATTTTCTCTATTTTCATTTATTTATTTATTTATGTTTTACAAGAGCATTAACGGATCAGGTCGTGTCGTGGCAGAGGCAGTGTGGGCATGTGTCGCAACCCCAGGCCTGGCCACAATGTCTCCTCCCTCCCTTTCCTGGGGATGTTGTCCAAGGGATGAAATGGTGTTTTTTATTTTTATTTTACGTTTTTTGGTCTTTTGTAGGTGCAAAGCACAACATACAGAAACTAAAGGTGCCATTCAACACAGCCAAACGTAAAACGGCTCCCAGCCGCGTCTTTATTTAAAGAACTCGCTAACAAAGAAAAACGGGACCCTGCAACGGTTCACGGCTTCTCGGTGACTTAAAAACAATGTATCGTCCCCTGAGCAGGTCACGTTTCACTTCTCGCACCCGTAACACCTCAGCTAGTCGGAGAGTAGTGGGATGCGAACACACAATTTCCGACTTGAGAAACCATAACGTTATCCTTTACTCATGCGATGTCTGTCTCCTGTCTTGGTTATGATATTCTCTCATTGAAGGCTTATATCGTTAATGCATTACTAAGTGACATTTAATGATAATGGTGACACGTTTGTGATACATTTTCATGCTCCGTTACTATGAAACGGCATACTGCGAAATATATATAACAAGTGTGTTTCGTGCTGAATTTGTAAATTATTGGCGATAATAACTCATTCCTGAGAGAGTAGAAGAGATTAACCGTCGGTAAACCTTGAGCAACAATTTATTATAGCAATAATTTTGATAAATCACTCCAAGAATGACGTGTTTTCGAAATCGCCGGTACGCCTGCATAAGTCTTGTGAGAGGTTCGCATCGAACGCCAACGCACGTCGAGAGCCGATCGTGCGGAAGAAACAGCTCACAATATGCTTTGCTAATAACAATTTTTTTTGAGCACTGTGGGACTTAACATCTATGGTCATCAGTCCACTAGAACTTAGAACTACTTAAACCTAACGAACCTAAGGACATCACACAACACACAGTCATCACGAGGCACAGAAAATCCCGTACCCCGCCGGGAATCGAACCCGGGAACACTGGTGCGGGAAGCGAGAACGCTACCGCACGACCACGAGCTGCGGACTGCAAATAATAAATTTGGGAGATTCTGCCTCCCCGTCATAGTGGTTCAGTCACATTAATACTGTTCTACAGTGAGAGCAGTTCTGTGTTCAAAGTTACCAAGGGTCAATTTTCTTTTTTAAATACGTAAGTTGCCTCCAAGTAGCAGCTGGTTCGGAGTCCACGTTAACCTCGACGCAAGTAGGGAATTACCTTCAGCAATGATGCAGCTGTCAAAATTTAAGACTGAAATGCCTAACGCCAAAGGATATCCTCCATAATGTCAACCAATTACAAATATCACTGAAGAACTGGATCGGTGTGTCTGAAGTTGTCCCAGTACCGTCAGTTTATTAGTAAGAATTATTGAACCTGACCTCTGAACACGCTTTAGAGATTTTCAATCTCACCAGGGAGAGAGATTGGTGGCAGTACGACTTAGTTGCCGTGAGACATCAAGGAAGTCATCAGTCACATCTAATGCTAAGTTTAACTTCTCATTTCGTTTCTGTCTACATGATCGGTATAGCATTTATGCTGAAAATAGGCGCCCAAAGAGGTTTCTTCTCAAATGCCAGTCCCAAGTGACTGTACTGAGCTGACAATATTTGCAAATGGTTCTTCATATCAGTAAAATGCAATCATTTGACAGTCAACACATTGTAACATTTGCAGGAGTTACCAAATCGTGATGAATACTGGAGTGAACGACTCTGTTTTCGAGGGGACTGGGATGCAGATTCTGAACTACCTGGAAAAATAACCTATGGCATGTTAATGCCCTTCTGCCTGTGTCAAGGCAGACTACTTTTCTTAAACACTTTGTCATTAGTCATGCCTTAAGCTTTTAGGATTGTGATGGGTAATTTTAATAAAACTCTGGATTTTGCTCGTATGTTACTGGTCGGCCGTCCGTGGTGGCCGAGCGGTTCTAGGCGCTACAGTCTGGAACTGCGCCACCGCTACGGTCGCAGGTTCGAATCCTGCCTCGGGCACGGATGTGTGTAATGTCCTTAGGTTAGTTAGGTTTAAGTAGTTCTGAGTTCTAGGGGACTGATGACCTCAGAAATTAAGTCCAATAGTGCTCAGAGCCATTTTTTTTCTGTAACTGGTCGTCAATGTCTGTCTTTAATTTTAACAACTGAATCATATCTGAATACACTTTCCTACTTGTATTGAGTTTACCGTGGACTTCGTTCCACGCTGCTACTTGGGGACAATTTTCACATTAAAAAAAATTGAATAAATAATCGATGCTCAGTAGTTTCGTACACGGGACTTCTTTCACCATACAACTTTATTTCACTGACTGTGCCACTGTCGCCGGCCAGTGTGGCCGAGCGGTTCTAGGCGCTTCAGTCTGGAACCGCGCGACCGCAACGGTCACAGGTTCGAATCTTGCCTCGGACATGGATGTGTGTGCTGCCCTTAGGTTAGTTAGGTTTAACTTGTTCTAAGTTCTAGAGGACTGATGATCTCACATGTTAAGTCCCATAGTGCTCAGAGCCATCTGAACCATCATCTGTGCCACTGTCACAGTGATACATTTAGTCTTAAAATTACCATGTACAAAAAGATTGCGAGCTCCTTTTTTCCAAAAGTTTGCAGGTCCACAATTCCAAAGAAAATAAAGACATCAGAATTTTCAAAATTGAGGATATAACGATCTGCTCATCTAATTCGTCTGGAAAAATGGCTGCTGCAGTTTAGCGTCTCAAACGATCGCAAAAGTCGATAAGCGCTCCCTGTGATCTTCGACACAGCATGTAGTACAACTCAGCCGTGCTGAACTACCTCTGACATGGGAAACTACGTAGCTGGCCGGCTCGGCTCTGTGAACCGGCAGAGCACCCGAGCCGGACAAACTGCAATCTTTCTCGAATGACTGTTCTGTGAAAAAATCAATTAGCGTTTGGTGCGTGTTAGCTCATACGTTGCTGTGTGTAAAACGTAGCTAACATACTGAATGTTTCTTTAAACTATGAAGGATATTGCTGCGTGTTACCTGTCTCCAAAAAATGGAGACCAGTAAGAAGGGTTGGCTAGAACAGTTACTACAAAAGTTGAGCACACTGACCATAAATTAAATTAACTGGCACAAGAAATAACGACGACGACAGGAAGCAAATGAAAATGAAAATAAGATATCGCAAGTGACTGCATCTTTGTCTGACATGATTATTATCGACTTAGTATTCTAATGTAATTATTAATTCATCAACTGACGGAGATAAATCCACATGGGATTGAACTATCAGCTGATGTAAGGTGAGTGTAATTACGAGTGTGAACAACGGCTGTTCAAATATACAATTTATCAAAGGACACGGCAGAATTTTTGGTGAAGTACAAAGTGTAATCAGACACTGAAGGCTCTCAATAACTGTATATAAATGGTGTCGTAACTCACTTCAAAATTGAAGTGCACGGGGTGGGTATGTGTGAAAGGAAGATATGCTGACAGTGAGGGTAAAAAACGTCTACGTTACATTCACACTCATGATAAAGGATTTACAGAGACAGAATCTACATCTACATGATTAATCTGCAATTCCCAGTTAAGTGCTTGCACAGGATTCGTCGAACCGCCTTCAAGATATTTCTCTACTGCACCACTCTCGAAAGGCGAGCGCGAAAAACAAGGGCTTAAATCTTTCCGTGCGAGCTCTGATTTCTCTTATTTTATCATCATCATTCCTCCCTACGCAGTGGGTGCCAACAGAATATTTTCGCAATAGAAGAAGAAAGCTGGTGATTGAAATTTCAAGAGGACATCTTGCCGCAGCGAAAAATACATTTGTTTTAATGGTTGCCACCCCAATTCACGCTGGCCGTTGGGACCGAGCGGTTCTAAGCGCTTTAGTCCGAAACTGCGCTGCTACTACGGTCGCAGGTTCGAATCCTGCCTTGGGCATGGATGTGTGTGATGTCCTTAGGTTAGTTAGGTTTAAGTAGTTCTAAGTCTAGGGGACTGATGACCTCAGATGTTAAGTCCCATACTGCCTAGAGCCATTTGAACCATTTTTGAACCCAATTCACGTATGCGGATCCCATAAAGCATAGCAGTATTACAGAAGAGGGCAGACAGGCTAGGTGTTAGCAGTCTATTTAGTATATCTGTTGCACTTTCTAAGTGTTCTGCCAGTAAATCGTAAGCTTTGGTTTGCTTTCCCCGAAACGTTATCTATGTGATCCTTCTAATTACAGTTACTCATAATTCTAATCCTTAAGTACTCAGACGAATTTACGGCCCTTATTTCTATGTGCTTTATTGCGTAACGGAAATTTAGCAGATTTCTTTTAGTACTCGTGTGGATGACTTACACTTTTCATCATTTAAACTGCCATTTTTTTTAACATGTAGGTGTTTGTCTAACTCATTTTGCAATTGGTCTTCATCACTTGATGACTTTACAAGATGGTAGATGACAGCATCATCTGCAAACACTTTAAGAGGCCTGCTCAGATTGTCTTCTCTGGGGTTTATCTAGATCAGGAACAGCAGAGGGCCTTCCTTTGGGAACGTCATATTGCTTCTGTTTTACTCGGTGACTTTCTGTCAATTACCGCGAAATGTGACCTTTCTGGCAGGAATTAACAAATCAAGGCGCACAACTGAGACGATACTCTATAAGCGTTCAATTTGATTAGTAGACTCTTGTGAGGAACCGTGTCAAAAGCCTTCTGAAAATCTAAAACGATGGAATCAATTTGATATCTCCTTCGTGAGAATAAGGATCGTTCTAGGATCTTAATCAAAATTATTCACCTACTCACACGGAGTTCTAGCCTTAACTTATTTAGGGTCGGTATGGCTCATTGTCTGACTAGTCTTGCTCGTGTGGATGCCTGCAAACGAAGACCCTACAAAATGTGGTAACAAAAATCATTCAACTTCAGACGCAAATATACAGGGTGAGTCACTAACTATTGCCACCAAGAATAACTCCGAAAGTATGACAGTAGCTGAAACGATTGTGGGACAAATGTTGCATGGGACAAGGGGGCATAATATGACGTTGGTCTTTTATTGCTAGGTGGGGTTGCGTCAGAGATATGAAGGTCAACTTTTTTTTAATGGGATGCTGTAGTTTGGTAATTATTTTCTGATAGCGGCTATCGAGACGAATCCAATGATGTGTAACAGTAAGATCTTTGAAGAACAACGAACGTGAAAAAGGTGGCATGAACATCTATTTAGAGAAGGTATTCCAAGTGATGACCATTGGTATCAGTGCAATGCTGCAATCTTCTTTTCATGGATTGAGTGGCATTCCTTATCACATCGACACGTACTGAAGCACATGATCTGACAGTTCTCTCTCGTATATCGTGCAAATAGTAAATATTCGCCGAATTCGGCGTATCCATCTAACGTGCCATTGGCATGTAAACACCATTCGACGGTTTCGCAATACAACACTAATAGGAACGGTAAGACTAAAGTCGGTGTCATATTCGATGGCGGCTCAGTTGAGAGCCGTTCGGCGCATCGCCCTCTTCTAGCGACTGGCAGCCAATAACATTCATCCTCTTTGCGAGCTGCTAGACAGCGACGGTCTCGCTCTTACATGCTGCACAGTTGCCGTACTTTGCAACAACCGAATTATTCATTCAGCTGTCAGGTTTTATTGTATTCTTCTTTTTATTGTTGCAGTATATGTGTGAGATTAAAAAAAATTAAAAAAAGCCCAGGTGATGACAATAAATGTGGAGTGCTTCACAAGCAAGCGAGAGGGTTTATTTACCGCATTTATAACTTTTTCAAACATGAATTTGAAAGCAGATCTGCTACTGTCAACATTTGAAGACACAAGAATGGACTCCAGAACTGTGTGGCGTCGACAAGAGAACTGCAATGAGAATTGTAAATGAAAGTGTCAGAGCTGTAGAAACCGTAGAAAAAGTTGGTTTCGTGTCACCTGGAGAACATCGAAATCGCAAGGAACTTGTAGCACAAATGGATGGTTTTCTTCATGTAAATAATGAGTGAGCCCGTTGCCATCACCCAGTAGTGGACAGGTGGTACACTTCTTTACCACCGGCATCCATATACCGTTTAATTTCACGCCCTCCTCCTTACGATTGAAATTATTAGGGTGTTTTGCGATTTCGATTGCCTCCCTGTAGAGCCTTTCGTAATATCCGCCTGTGGCCGCTAGTACTTGCATCTCCTCGAAACGAATATGGTGGTTCCCTGGCTGGAAAGCATGTCCCGCAACAGCTGATCGTTCCGTTTCTCCTCTTCTGCAACTGCCCTTGTGCTCTTCCAAACGTTCTTAAACCGTTCTTTTAGTGGTACCCACATACACATCTCTACAGCTACACTGGATCCTATACACTCCAGCTTTTTCCAATGGTTTGCGGGCGTCCTTGGCAGGCTTATGGTATTCCTTTATCTTCCTGGTGGGCTTGTAAATTACAGTGATATTCCACTTCGTCAAGATCCTCCCTATTCTTTCCGTTACATTTTTAACAAACGGCAGGAAAACCTTAGATTTGTCGTAGCTTGTACGTCACTATGATTTCTCCGAGGCTGTCTCAACGCGCGTTTTATTTCGGCGGACGAATATCCGTTCTTCATTAGTGCATTGTGGCGATGTTCCATCTCAGTTTCGAGCAACTCAGGTTCACAAATATTTTTAGCTCTGTCCGCTAACGTCTGAACCGCTTCTGTTGTGGATGGTGGTTCGAATCCCGGTGCAAATAACGGTCCGTGTGCGTGGGTTTGCGGTATACTGAGTGGCCCAAACTACTATTTTCGTTTCTAAAAACAAGTACATCGAGGAAATGTAATTTGCCGTCTACCTCCTCCTCCATTGTAAACTGAATTCTGGAGTTTCACTATTCAGACCTTCGTGGAACCAACTTAGTTCCTCCCTGCCATGTCTCCACAGCACAAACGTGTCATCCACGTATCGGAACCATACATTTGGTTTTTTGCTGGCAGTACCTAAGGCCTGTTCTCTGAATTCCTCCATAAAAAAGTTTGCAATTACGGGACTTAGTGGGCTTCCCATAGGCACGCCATCCGTTTGCTCATAAAACTGTTCATTCCATTTGAAGTATGTGGTCGTCAAACAACACTTAAACAGTTCTGAAATATCGGCAGGAAAAATTCGATCCAGCTGTTCCAGTACATCATTAAGTGGAACCATGGTAAACAGCGACACCACATCGAAGCTGACCAATGTGTCCTCCGGCTGGACCACTATGCCATGCAATCTGCTGATGTCATAATGGACATGGCATTTCCGGCCGTGAAAGTCTACATTTTAGTATTACACTTAATTACAGTCAAACGCATCAGCACACACACCTTATACACATTTTTCAAACTGCTATTGAGTAGAAGCAAATATAATGATTTTAGTTTGTGATTGAAGTTGATTTTGTTGTGTATTAAATTTTTACATATAATACAGTTCAAATCGCAATAAATGATAATTATTGCAAGCAGTTTCAATGATCTTGTCGTTAGACGACTGTTATTTTGAAAAAAAAATTGTCCTTCACGTCTTCACATAGCTGTGTCAGCTGTTTTCCCCTCCCGACGTCATGCAGAGTAAATCTTTGGAGCAGTGGTCGCAATGTCGTCAAGACGTGAATTAATATTTCTCTGACGACGATTGGTCGAAATTAGTTTTCCCCTCATATATGTGAACGTATAATACGATGCACCATAGGCAAATGAGTCTGACAGTTGTTCGCAGCAACGCAGTTCAGCAACGTGGACTTTGTTTGCCCCGCTCTCTGCTGCAGCGCATGAGCAGTTCTCATCCCTTCACTGCTCCGCCTCTATGCGCGGAAGCGTCGTCTTACGTGAGGCGAGCTATAGTGTAGTCGAATCAAGCAAATGTGAATAATGTACTCCTTCGAGGAACAAATCGATACACTTCTCATTTACGGAGAATGCCAACGAAACTCAGTGAGAGCTAGAGACTTATACGCTGAGAGATATCCTCATATGTACTCACCCCACATGCCATGCAACTGGATCTTTAACGCATCGGAAACTTATTGAGCAACGGAAAGTTACTAATGAGGAAACGAAAAATTGGTACTCTTGCAACTGTGGTTCGACATCCCTGTGTTATTTCACGTCAAATCTCAAGGGAATCTGGCATGAGCCAGAGTAGTGTTGTTCGTGTTCTGCATCGCCATAAATATCATCCTTACTATATCAGTGTCCACCAAGAATTAACTGGTACGGATTGTATGCGTTGCATTGAATTCTGCCGATGGGTTCAACTTCAGATTCAGAGGGACGACACATTTATGAATTTGATTTTATATACTGATGAGGCTGCATTCACGAACCATGGATATATTAATTTGCATAGCATGCATTACTGGGCAACTGAAAATCCATGTCGGCGGCGGCAAGTTGCACACCAATGACCGTGGTCGGTGAATGTATGGTGTGGGATTCTGGACGACAGAATTATAGGCCCCTATTTTATCGAAGGAAATCTTAAGGGCAGGAAGTACACCACATTCCTGCAAGAAACATTAGGTCTGTTATTGGAAGAAATACCTTTAGGAACAAGGAACAGAATGTGGTATCAACAGGATGGGTTTCCGGCACATTTTTCGCCGATGGCTAGAACTAAGTTGCAGAGACAATTCCCAAATTGTTGGATTGGATGCGAAAGAGATGTGCCATGACTGGCTCGTTCGCCAGACTTGATGCCTCTCGTTTTTTTCTTGTGGGAATTCATAAAGGACATTGTTTATAAAGACATTCCAACTACACCTGAAGATATGCGAGAGAGTTGTCAGAAGAATGTAGCACTGCATTGATACCACTGGTCATCACTTTGAACACCCTCTGTAAATGGACGTTCATGCCGCCTTTGTGACCTTTGTTGACCTTAAAGTCCTTACTGTCACACATCATTGGATTCGTCTCGATAGCCGCTATCAGAAAATAAGTACCAAACTATAGCACCCCATTTCAAAAAACAGTTAACCTTGGTATCTCTGACGGGAGGGACCCCACCTAGCAACAAAAAACCAACGTCATATTATCACCCCGTTGTCCCATGCAACTTTTGTTCCACAAACTTTTCAGCTCCTATCATACTTTTGGAGTTATTCTTGGTGCCAATAGTTAGTCACTTACGCTGTATATTATCCACTGTTCACATGCGTAGATATCTTAGCTGAAAAATTTATATTGAAGTACCTGCCCTTTGTCAGAGTGGTTGGAGCCACACGGCTACGTAGTGGACCAAGGCATAGGATCCATCTCACAAAAAAAGTTAAAAGATGTTATCGAAATCTAAGGAAATTAACAGGTAAAAGCACGCCGTTATCACCCCGTCTATATATGCATCTGCGTCATTACTCTAGTATACACAATTAAGTGCCTGGCAGAGGGTTCAATGAACCACCTAGAAGCTTTGTCTCTGCTGTTCCCCTCTCGAACGGTGCGCGGAAAAATGAGCACTTAAATTTTTCTGTGCGAGCTCTGATTTCTCTTATTTTATCGTGATAATGTAGGTGGGCGCCAACAGAATGTTTTCGCAATCGGAGGAGAAAACTGGTGATTGAAATTTCATTAGAAGATCCCGTCGCAACGAAAAACGCCTTTGTTTTAGTGATTGCCACTCCAATTTACGTATCATGTCTGCGGCACTATCTCCCCTATTTCGCGATGATACAAAACGAGCCGTCTTCTTTGAATTTTTTCAGTATCATCCGCCAGTCCCACCTGATACGGATCCCACACCGGACAGCAGTACTCCAGAATGGGGCGGACAAGTGTAGTGTAAGAAGTCTCTTTAGTAGATCTGTTGCACCTTCTAAGTGTTCTGCCAATGAAACCCAGTTTTTGGTTTGCTCTACCCACAACATTATGTATGTGATCGTTCCAACTTAGGTTATTTATAATTGTAATGCCAAAGTATTTAGTTGAATTTACAGCATTCAGATTTGTGTGACTTACCGCATAAAGGAAATTCAGCGGATTTCTTTTAATACTCATGTGAATAACTTCACAACTATCTTCATTGAGGATCAATTACCACTTTTCGCGCCACACAGATATACAGGGTGATTCAAAAATAATACCACAACTTTAGGAATTTAAAACTCTGCAACGACAAAAGGCAGAGCTAAGCACTATCTGTCAGCGAATTAAGGGAGCTATAAAGTTTCATTTAGTTGTACATTTGTTCGCTTGAGGCACTGTTGACTAGGCGTCAGCGTCAGTTGATGCTAAGATGGCGACCGCTCAACAGAAAGCTTTTTGTGTTATTGAGTACGGCAGAAGTGAATCGACGACAGTTGCTCAGCGTGCATTTCGAACGAAGTATGGTGTTAAACCTCCTGATAGGTGGTGTATTAAACGTTGGTATAAACAGTTTACAGAGAATAGGTGTTTGTACAAAGGGCAAAGTTCTAGACGGCCGAGAACGAGTGATAAAAATGTAGCACGCATCCAGCAAGCATTTGTTCGCAGCCCAGGAAAATCGACTCTCAGAGCTAGCAGAGAGCTGCAAATTCCACAATCAACTGTATGGAGAGTCCTACGAAAAAGGTTAGTTATGAAACCTGAACGTCAACTACCCGAGGCGATGGATCGGCCGCCAGGCAGCCCGTGACAGAGCACTTCATCACTGGCCTCCAAGAAGCCCTGATCTTACCCCCTGCGATTTTTTCTTCTGGGGGTATGTTAAGGATATGGTGTTTCGGCCACCTCTCCTAGCCACCATTGATGATTTGAAACGAGAAATAACAGCAGCTATCCAAACTGTTACGCCTGATATGCTACAGAGAGTGTGGATCGAGTTGGAGTATCGGGTTGATATTGCTCGAGTGTCTGGAGGGGGCCATATTGAACATCTCTGAACTTGCTTTTGAGTGAAAAAAAACCTTTTTAAATACTCTTTGTAATGATGTATAACAGAACGTTATATTATGTTTCTTTCATTAAATACACATTTTTAAAGTTGTGATATTCCTTTTTGAATCACCCTGTATTATCTAAATCATTTTGCCATTTGTTTTGGTCATCTGATGACTTTACAAGACGGTAAATGACACCATCATCTGCAAATAATCTAAGAGGGCTACTCAGATAGTATCCTATGTCGTTATATAGATCAGGAACAATAAGAGGGCCTATAACACTTCCTTGGTGAACGCCGGATATTACTTATGTTTTACTCGATGACTTTCCGTCTATTACTATGACCTGTGACCTTTCTGACAGGAAATCACGAATCCAGTCGCACAACTGAGGCGATATTCCATAGGCACACAGTTTGGTTAGAAGACGCTTGTGAGGAACGGTGTCGAAAGCCTTCTGAATATCTAAAAATATAGAGTCAATTTGACATCCCCAGTCGACAGCACTCATTACTTCATGAGTATAAAGAGCTAGTCGTGTTTCGCAAGAACAATATTTTCTGAATCCGTGCTGACTGTGTGTCAGTAAATCGTTTTCTTCGAGGTACTTCGTATAACGCTTCCGTGCGCAGAATGTGATGAAGGCACAATTTAATTAGGCACGTCCAATTGGTTCGAAAGGAGCACAAAAGACTCTTTAGAAAACAAATTCCGAACCGTCCCAGCAATACCCTAAGTAAAACAGGCCAGAAAAAGGACGTATTAGTAAAATTAACTACAATACATCTCTAACTTAAAATGTGAGGTTAGGCTTAACCGCAACTGTTATTGACACTGTAGTCTAATAAATATGTAATGCACTAAATCGACTGTGAGAAAGCTGACTGGCAAAGACGTTATCTGAGAGATTCTATGATAATTATATCGTCGACTCGGAATATTACTCTCTTTGTGGTTTACTCGTAACTAAGGGTAACTAGAGTTTTCTGTTCGCTTCTTTTGATGTTATATGGAGATTGTACAAGAGACGCAATAAACCGTTATTATTTCATGAGAACAAAGGTGAGCGTCATTATTAGTATTTTTGGAAGTATTGAAACAGCAGAATTGTTTCAGATTGAATGCAACGTGTACGGAAAGAGACGTGGACAACAGCAGTCGAACCTGCAATCTCATGTATGAATAGTTGCTAAAAATATCCAGGCGTCTCTCCCAAGAGTCTTCATACGCGCAACAAACAGTAATTCCTTTAACAGTACGATCAGAGACAATTTTATCACGTTGTTACGACTTTTTACTGCGAGCATAATACATCGACAACAGACACACAAAAAAAATAGACAAACACATGAAAGAATCTAACACAACACTAAATGAAACAACAAGCATACTGTAACCAGTCACTGTTTATTTATCTCCATGACGCATTTCAGAGGTTTAAACCTCCATTTTCAGGTGGATTTACATTTGTTAGTATGACATTTGTGGAACTTGTAGCACTGTCTCCAGTGGTGACAGGTTACTTTCACTGTCGTAACACATCACACGTACACTGTCATATTCTGTACACAAAACGCCATATTTGTTTACAGAATATGACAGTGTATGTGTGACGTGTTACGACAGTGAATATAACCTGTGATTACTGGAGACAGTGCCACAAGTTACGCCAAAAAATCGTAACACAGCACACACAAATGTCATACTAACAAATGTAAATACACCTGGCGATGGAGTTCGAAACCTTTGAAACGCGTCGTGGAGATAAATAAACAATGACTGGTTACAGTACACATGTTGTTTCATTTAAATACAATACACCTTACTCTGATACTTCACCGTTCAACCTGATTACACGGTCACAGAGTCCGTCCATTCCCTTAGCCAGCCAGAAACCGAATGACGAAAATGGCGCGGAACTCCCTAACGAGGTGACTTAGTTGACGCCACCGATGTCGTATTATACAACCTACAATGTTATACCTCGCCTTCAAAAACCACGCTCGAGTACACTATGTGATCACAAGTATCCGGACACCCCTAGAAACATTCGTTTTTCATATTAGGTGCATTGTGCTGCCACCTACTGCCGGGTACTCCATATCGGCGACCTCAGTAGTCATTAGACATCGTGGGAGAGCACAATGAGGCCCTCCGCGGTACTCACGGACTTCGAACGTGGTCAGCTGATTAGGTGTCACTTGACTCATACGTCTGTACGCGAGATTTCCGCACCCTTAATCATCCCTAGGTCCACTGTTTCCGATGTGATAGTGGCGTGGAAACGTGAAGGGACACGTACAGCACAAAAGCGTACAGGCCGACCTCGTCTGTTGACTGACAGACACCGCCGACAGTTGAAGAAGGTCGTAATAGGCAGACATCTATCCAGACCATCAAACAGAAATTCCGAACTACATCAGGATCCACTGCAAGTACTATGACAGTTAGGCGAGAGGTAAGAAAACTTTGATTTCAAGGTCAAGCGGTTGCTCAAGAGGAAAAACGTTGTGTGGAGTGACGAATCACGGTACACAATGTGGCGATCCGATGGCAGGGTATGGGTATGGCGAATGCCCGGTGGACGTCATCTGTCAGCATGTGTAGTGTCAACAGTGAAATTCGGAGGCAGTGGTGTTATTGTGTGGTCGTGTAATTCATGGAGGGGACTTGCAACCCTTGTCGTTTTGCGTGGCACAATCACAGCATAGACCTACGTTGATGTTTTAAGCACCTTCTCGCTTCCCACTGTTGAAGAGCAATTCGGGGATGGCGATTGCACCTGTCAACACGTTCGAGCACTTGTTCATAATGCACGGCCTGTGGCGGAGTGGTTACACGACATAACATCCCTGTAATGGACTGGCTTGACCACAGTCCTGACCTGAATCCTATAAAACAGCTTTGGTATGTTTTAGAACTCCGACTTCGTGCCAGGCCTCACCATCCGACATCGATACCTCTCCTCAGTGCAGCACTCCGTGTAGAATGTGCTTCCATTCCCCTAGAAACCTTCCAGCACCTGATTGAACGTATGCCTGCAAGAGTGGAAGCTGTCATTAAGTCTAAGGGCGAGCCAACACTATATTGTATTCCAGCATTACCGGATACTTTTGATCAGATAGTGTACGTATTTGGATGCTCTCGCTAACTACGCGGAAACCACTACTTCTGCAGAAAAAATGGACAAGACGCTTTTTGCAGCAATTTCAATCTAGTTAAATACAAGAGTTCGTAGTTTTCGAGTTATTCGAGAAAACCATTCAAAATTCACTGCCCCACCCAGTCACACCGGTCGGGATTTATAATACGTTGCTGATGGCAACTCCCTCCTACCACTGTATAAACATTTGCGACTGCACGAATTATTTCGCACAGTCGATCCTTTTTGGTCTTCATTGACTGGTCTTAGTACGGCACTGGCTTAGTCGAGCACACACAAATTGTAAAATTGCCTTATGTCTAAATTTTACTTAACAATTTTATGAATTTTAACAGCGCAAAGTGAACATTTACGTCGTTCTGTTTGTCAGGCTTTCTGACTACGAAATTACATTGCTTGTAAAAGTTAAATTTGCATCCAATGGTGAGCGTAATTATTTTTTGCATAACGTTTACGAAAGTCGCTTTTGTTTCATTATCCTCACTGGCACGTTTAAGTAAATAATTTTAACGAAACAGCAGACTATGCTGGTGTAATTACCCAAAAGGTCGAATATCAGGGACAGTTCGTGTAGTCGGAAATGTTTGTGCAATTGTAGAGGTGAATGACACGATCCTGACTGGTGAGCGACGAGTGCGGGGCTGAAGGTGCGCTTAGAGGTCATTTTGTACGTTTTTCTCGAATAACTCGAGAACCGTGGGCTCCGGAGAAAAAGTTTCCTCGTACAAGACTTAACTACATGAAATTGCCTAAAAGAAGGTCCTATTCATTTTTTTCCCCTGTGGCACTAGCAGTTTGCGCATGGCGAGCGAGAAAATATGAAACCTCGAGCGTGGTTTTTGAAGGCGAGGCATAGCACTGCGGGCTGCATAGAACGACATAATTAGCGGAACTGAATCCCTCCGACTAAAGGACGTACGTAGTGAACAACATCGGTAGTTCCGTGAAGCTTTTCGCGGGTGACGCTCTTGTATACAGAGTAGTCGCAAGACTAGACAACTGTAGCGAGATACCGGAAGACCTGCAGAGGGTGACGCTCGGTGCAGGGAGTGACAAGTGAGGCTCACCATAGAGAAGTACAGAGAACTGCACGTAAATAGGCAGAAAGAACCGTTATTGTACGATTACACGATTGCACGGTATTCACTGAAGGAACTCACATGTACCTATATTAAAGCTGTGGAGGCGTGCGCGTGGAGCGATTTGAACTAGGGAGATCACACAAAACGAATCACACGAAGGGCAGAGGGCAGACTGAGATTCACTGGAAGAATCGTCAGGAAGTGGAATACTCCGACGAAGGGGCAATGTTACAAATCCGTTTCGGTCAATACTTTACTACTGTTCGTTAATTTGGGATACATATGAGATGTGATTGGCAGAGAAAAGAGAAAGGATTCGAAGAAAAGCGGAGCACGAAAACGTCACGCAGATGCTCAGCTAACTGTATTGAGAGACGATACAAGGAGAGGGTTCTGCATCACGGTGTGGTCTGCTGTGAGACTTCCTACCAGGATGTTCTCCTCCGTAGCGCAGCGGTAGCGTTACCGCCCACCACGCAGGGGGCCCGGGTTCGATGCCCGGCAGGGGACTGGGTGTTGTGTGTCCTTCATCATCATTGACTCGCAAGTCGCCGATGTGGCGTCACCTAGAAAGGACTTGCAATACGGCGGCCGAACTCACCCGAATGGGGCCTCCAGGCCAGCAATGCCATACGACCATTTAATTTTTTTTTCCTTACTAGAGTCAGCCAGTACATCACATCCTCCCGTGTACATCTCCAAAAAAGACCGCGAACGCAAAACCAGGAAGAGTCGAAGTCACACGGCGGGTTACCGGGGACCGTTGCTCCCGCGAGCCATGCGCGACTCGGAAAGGAAAAGGGCGAGCGGCGGTGGTACACGAAGTACTCTCCGCCACACACCGTGGACGTAGATGCAGACATAGACTGGTGTCAGGGAGAGCCCCACGAGACTTTGGTCGGCACAGAGTTTCCCACCGGCCTGCTGCGTGAGTTTAGTCAGAGTGGCGCCACTGGAGCTTTCGGACTGCTGCGTAAGGCTGTGGACTTGCCTCCTCCGTGCTGTGATGACACACTCTGAATGCTGCTCCACCAGCAGGACTGCTGCACCTGCTGTGGGAGCTGAGATTTCAGCGGCGGTGGCAGTGCACGGGCGGCGTTGCACTCTGATTTGTTCGCTCGTATTGTGTTTTACTGCAATAAGAGGGGTTGTTTCACAGACACTACATAAGTGAGGCAGGGTTCTTAAAGAATGTGGAGCCAGTCCCCAAAATAAAAATTGGGTCGAGTAACAATGCAGAAGGTTAACTAATCCTCGATAATGTCAGAAAGGATAGACTGCAGCTACTCGTTTTCTTTACCGTCATCTTTTTACATATTTTGTTACGATATAAATTATCTTTATTATTTCAGAACATAATTTATCATTAACTTCTGAAGGATCTGCCTCGTCACTGCAACCACGCTCTTATATTTTGTTCTGTGGTTCTTATTTCTCGATGATTTTCCATTCGATTACCCTCGGTAGATATTCTCGTACTTTCTCTGTCCTTTGCTCGATTTTCTTTTCCAAATTTTTTCCTCGCAATTTATTTTTTGAAAGCTTATCATTTCAGTGTGGCCAGAAATAAGTCACTGTGAAAGTTTACGAATAAAGAACGCTAGCGACTTCAAAGGCAGACAAAAGTGACTATTGTAACACCAGAGAAGGCCGAAGTAAGAATTCTCGATACTGGAAGTTCGCGTCAGCACAAAAATGGTTCAAATGGCTCTAAGTACTATGGGACTTAACATGTGAGGTCGTCAGTTCCACAGACTCAGAACTACTTAAACCTAACTAACCTAAGGACGTCACACACACCCGTGCCCGAGGCAGGATTCGAACCTGCGATCGTAGCAACAGAGCGGTTCCGGACTGAAACGCCTAGAACCGCTCTTCTCACAGCGGCCGGCTGTGTCAGGACAGCTCGAAGAAGGCGCGGACTGCCTAGCCGCCCTGTGCAGAATACAAACTGGTACCGTCAGGACGGTTTGAACTGGGTTGACTCGCAGAAACAGCGTGCCGCCACAGCGCAGCAACAACGAGGGACACGGTGAAGCAGTGAAGGAGAAGAGACGCGCCAGTGCTACTCACGTGACGCACGAGTCGCGCATCGCCCGTCGTCGTCGTCGTCGTCGGCGGCGGCGGCGGCTGCTGCAGGTGGAGGCGGTGGGGGTGGGTGTGGTGCGCGGGCGGCGGTGCGGGTAGCGCGGCCTCGCAGGAGCGCGTCGGCACGCTGGACGCCCTCTGCAGCTGCAGCTGGCGCCGGCCGCAGCACGGCGACAGTGCGCTCGCACCCGCGGGCACCTGCAAACCGAACCCACCACGGCCTGTCTACACACGAGCTACCACGTATCCTTCACCACTGACATGGTGCAGCCACCACCTCCTGCAGGTCCCCAATTACACGCTGCCACGTATCTAGCGCTATACCCCTCCCCCCCCCCCCCCTCTTCAATCCAAATCCCCTCCCCCCGAAAAATCCCAGCTGCCCCTTCACCGCATCCCTTTGATTCCACCTTCGGTGAGGCAACAGTTTCGAGATAAACGGCTCGCAGTTTCCGTCTCTGGGCCGTGGCGGTTTGTATCGATAGTGTCTGTCCACTGTTGTCAGTGGTAGTTACCCAGCAACGAGTTGGGATGCGTGCGACGAGACGGTGCAGCCTGTCTGCCCGTGACGTTTTAGGGGGCCCTCGACGCATTTTGCTATTCGTTCTGTTTCGGCATCAGGACTGGAGTGGAGAGGCGAGGCAGCGCCTACTGGCATTTAGGGGCCGGGGAGAAACGGAGATGCTGCCACGACTGCGTTGTGTGGAGACACGTCGAGAGCACCGGCCACCAGCCACTGGGAGGCACAGCCTGCGTGGACTGCTGCGGAGTACGTATGTCAGCTACCGTCACCAGTGGGACTACCATTGGCGAGCGCATTTCTCAACATTTGCTTCCGACATTTTCGTGTTTTGCAAACCGAGCCTATTCACACTCATCCTGGCCACTGTTATTTTGGGTTCGAGCTTCGTTACTCGCTGACACGGATGTCTCTGATATTGTGTTAGGTGCCTGCCCCTGTTTTGACTTCTCGTTACAATAGAGCCCTCTGAGCGTGGATTAATACAGGCATGTTCTGTGAGCTCGGTAAACTAATTAATTTTATCTTACGTTTATTCTGTAAATCAATATCGTAATTATATTTATTTTGCCGAGTGTTTCCCGTGGGTTAATCACCCTTTCACGTAATAGTTAAGATAATTCTGGGGCTTAGTAGTGGACGCAGGTGTTCGCCCTTTTTAAACTGTTGTGTTGCTTTTTGATTTTTGCCAGGGTCTCAGGTAACGCGCACGCCCAATACAGGTGCCTGGGGCCGGCTCCTTCTTGTGTGCGTCATCCCAAGTCTTCTAAACGTGTTTGGTGTCTCTTTGTTATGATGCGTTTTTTTTAAAATTCTAAGCCTTTTAGCAACTACTAGTGTTTCTTATGTGAACAATGCAGCGCTGGTCTGAGTAAATCAAATATTGGTTTCTTTTGGGGAACGAAGTTTTTTCGGGCCAGCAACTTCCGCTCGGAGCTCCCCGCTCTCTACATTCAGTGTCTATGACTCTCTTCCAACTACTCATGGTCGACCTATCCAATTAACACACCAAAATACCGCAGACTGTGAACTGACACAAACACTTCACCTACTAACCACCCAACAGAAAGCCCACAATCGACCAGAACCACTAAAGTGAGTAACAAACCAAACAATACGATAGCATTCATCTAACAACCTCCACTCTACAAGTCTTGATCCGTGCTACGCCAATGTAGGCTGAATATCTGTTGTATCGAAGTTCTCTCTCTCTCTCTCTCTCTCTCTCTCTCTCTCTCTCTCTCTCTCTCTCTCTCTTTCTCTCCAAACTCTCATCTCATTTTCCATACCCGTTTACCGTCCTGTACACGAATCATTTACTAGCTAATCACTTTTTCTACCGTTATCGCATACAGTGAACACCTCTGTATATCCAATACGCCCCACGCAAACTCTGCTCCAACTATGCCATTACTTCCTGTCTTATTTCCAATCCTCGAATACTGGCACAGTTATACAAACACATTACATCATCACTCCAACTCACATTGTGCAGAGTGTGAAATGCCCTCCTACTTGTAGTACTTGACAGCCTGACGTTGATGAGAACAGGGTTCCACATGCCACACGCAGTTGATATTGTGAGGTGGGCAGCTGCGGATTAAAGGAAGTGTTCGGCCCACTCTGACTGACAGCAGAGGACCACTGCCAACCGCTCATAAGCCACTCAGGATGCGGGGGTGGATGGTGCATCACCCCGCAATGTGCGTCCAGACAACGTGACAACGACGCGGGAGTTGGCACGGTGTACAGTGGTGGCTTTCCGAAGCGAGACTGGAACGTTTCGCACCCTGTACGTAAACCGACAGGGTCGATCGTCTGCTGGCTGAGATTTCAAACTGAGTCCACCAAACATAGAGACGATACAGCAGGACACTTTGGCGGAGAATGAAAATAAAAGTGCAGAGCACGGGCAGCCTCGAGACCGGTAGGATCATTATGGCGGCGCTGTCGGAGTTCACGTAGTGGGACTCTGAGTCGTAGAGAGATGAGATTTCGTTCTCAGGTGAATCGATCGTCCCTCGAGAGATTTTCATACATCACGTTAGATGATTTACACCCCTTTTCCCATAACGTATTCTGACTTTAATTTCTGAAGAGATGTCAGCCGAGTTTCATACTAGTAGCCTCATCACTACACTCGTTCTGGTATCTGGTGTCAGCTTTTGAAATTCTGATTTTCCATTCTGTGTCGAATGGTCTTCCTTGTAATGTGATGCTCGAATCTTTAAGCATCCAATTTTGTTTCCCTTATCGGACCTTAGGTTGCAAATATAGCACTGTGCGGTCTACTTGCTGCAGACAACAGATACTGTGAGTGCGTCAGGAGGTACCGAGTATTCGCACCCGGCTGGGACGCTAGCCTTTCCCGGACCAGTGGGCAGTGTACTCATGTTGAGAGCGCTTAGGTAGGAGATGGTTGACGAAGAACAAGTGAAGTCGGACTCAACGCCATCTACACGCCGAAGTATGGGGATGAGAGCTGCTGGCCTCCAACCGACAGCCGAGTGACTCCGAGAGAGAGTTGGCAGGAGACTGACGCGTTTTCTGACACCGTACCAGTCCCCCGCGTTTGCACATAACACTGACTCCATCAAGTGGCGAGATAAAGCGGGTAATATCCCTCTCCTTTCCACCTATCCAGTTACTGAGTCTTGCGTGTGTCCAGTCACATTGGTCCCAATTACTTTTGTGTTCATAATTATGAAAGATTATGGTAAACGTAAATGTATCCCTGCTTTGTTAATTTTCATTTGAACACATACCACGGCTAACACAATCCATATCCTCCCCTTCCCACCTTTCTTGATCTGTCTACTAATTAAAGTAACTGATGACCTGAAATATGCCAACGACAGCCGAAAGGCAACAATATTGACGCTACTGGACTTCAGCAAAGCTTTTGACACTGTTAACTTTGACATAGTGCTCAGAAAAACGCAACAGCTTAATTTCTCAGATAGTGCAATGAGATGGTTTGAAAGGTACTTAAAAGTCAGACAGCAATGTGTTGTCTGTGTAAATGAAAAATCTTCCTGGAAACATGTGTCCCCGGGAGTGCCACAAGCATCAGTGTTAGGACCACTTTCACTTTCTTTATATGTCAACGATATTTCGTCGGTTCTGTCCTCCTGTAAATATCACTTCTATGCCGACGACCTCCAGCTCTACCTAAGCGTTAGGCCCGAAGATATAAACACTGCAATCGCTCAAATGAATGATGATCTGTCTTCAGTAGTGACATGGGCGAAAAAACTGGGGCTTAAACAAAATGCAAAAAAAGGCACAAGTAATCTTAATAGCGCATCAGAAATTAATAAGTTCAGATTTCCGCGAACGGCTGCCTCCTATTCTGCTCGTCAGTATTGCAACACCAAATGAGAAAACAGTGAAGAACTTGGTTGTAACTTTGGATGAGCATCTCAACTGGGCGGAGAATACAGTCGCAGTGTGGAGGAAGACGTCCGCTTGTCTCTATGCTTTCAGAAAGTTTCGGAACGTATTTTCACAGGGCCTGAAACGCCAGCTCGTGCAAGCACTCGTTCTACCGAACCTCCACTACTGTGATGTAATTCAACAAGGCATGAGTAGAGAAAACAACCGACGGCTAGCACTAACAATGAATGTCTGTGTGCGTTACACCTGGAACATACGCCGATATGATCATGTTAGTGCTTCATACTTCCAGCTAGCGTGGCTGCGGCCGGACAAATTGCGAGACTACCACACACTACGTCTACTTCGCCGACTCCTCGTCGTACATGCACCGCAGTATCTTGCTTCAGAGATTAAACACCTTTCATGCCATCATAATCGAAACACGAGGTCACTCTTATTTGGTATCCTAACTGTGCCCACTCTCAAAACAAAAACTTTTGCAAACTCCTTCTCAGTTGCCGCTGTCCGCCTCTGGAACAAACTGCCCCTTACCTTGCGCAAAATTCAATCCCCTGCTGTTTTTAAGAAGAAGTTGAAGCATTTACTACTGTCATCCTAATAACGTTTTCCACAAAATTAATGTACAAGGCCAATCCTGTCCTCTGTCAAATAGCAAAGCTAGTGCCTCCTGTCTTGCTCCTTTCTCTTCTTCCTCTTCATCTATGTCTGTTAACCACGCAATCTCCTTTTCCTTTATATTTCCTTGATTATGTTTCATCATGTCTCTCTACTCTTCTCCTCCCTTCACCATCAGTCTCCCCCATACTCCCTGCTGCTAGCACTCCTATCTAAAATATGCCTCTTTCATAATGTCTAATTATAACAGTACTTATCATCTACGAATATAAACTCTACATGTATGTATTTTTCCAAGTGTGCCTTTGTAATTGTTTATTTCACTTTTTGAACCAGATGTGGTTTAACATGACTACCAAAATATATGAATGTAAAATAATTAGAATACCTGGATAGATATAACAGAGGGTCTGATGGCCCTAATCTTACCAGGTTAAATAAATAAATAAATAAATCTTCCTTCTTCACTACCAACTACCATCCCAAATAACAACTGTCCAGCTCCATTTCCAACTCCCACCTTATGCCATCAGTATCTCTCAAACTTTGATCCAAATTATCGCTTCCCATTGTAGGTCCTTGCTGTTTTATGAAAGTGAAGTACTTAATCACTTTTTTACAAAACCATAAACATAACTTGTTTTAAATAAATAAAAAAGGTGTGAATATTATATCCTTTTTTATACTTTAACTCTATTTCTAATGTTAATGTTTGTGCCTGAAGACTGGCATACTGCTCCACTGCCACCCCACCTTCACCTATTACGGGCGAGCAAGACAATGCGTCGTGCCTCACTGCAGAGAAAATTTGTACATTTGAATGGGTAAGTCTTCTGCACCCTCCTTTCAGTCTCGACTTGGCTGTGGAAGAAATGCTGCAACGTTACTGCTGTGAGATGCTGGATGAATTCTATCGCAAGGTAATTTTTAGGTCTACAGAACAGCGTAAAGGAGTTTGCAAAGGAATCTGGACTACAATTAAGTGACACGAAAGTGTTCTGATTAGGTGCCGTGTACAGTTCGGATGAAAAATTATGTCTAATACGCTGAAGCACCAAAGAAACTGATAGCGTATTCAGATACAGAGATATGTAAACAGACAGAATACTGCGCTGCGGTCAGCAACACCTATATAAGACAACAACTGTCTGGTGCAGTTGTTAGATCGGTTACTGTCGCTACAATGGCAAGTTATCGTTATTTAAGTGCGTTTGAACACGGTGCTATAGTCGGCGCACGAGCGATGGGACACAGCCTCTCCGAGGTAACACTAAGTGGGGATTTTCCCATACGAGTATTCCACGAGAGTACCGTGAATATCAGAAATCCGGTAAAACATCAAATCTCCGACATCGTTGAGAGCAGAAAAAGATCCTGCAAGAACAGGACCGACGACGACTGAAGAGAATCGTACAACGTGACAGAAGTGCAACGCTTGCGCAGATTGCTGCAAATTTGAATACTGGGCCATCAACAAGTGTCAGCGAGCGAACCTTTACGAGCATATCTGGGATGCCTTGCAATGTGCTGTTCAGAAGAGATCTCCACCCCCTCGTAGTCTTACGGATTTACGGACAGCCCTGCAGGATTCGTTGAGTCAGTTCCTTTCAGCACTACTTCTGACATTAGTCGAGTCCATGCCACTTCGTGTTGCGACACTTCTGCTTGCTCGCAGGGGCCCTACACGATATTAGGCAAGTGTACCAGTTTCTGTGGCTCTTCAGTGTACTTGCAGAACATGCGTCCTGCCGACGTGCCTCAGATGGGCGCCCTCACTGTAGTCTACCCTCTGCACAGCAGTGGACGACAGTCTCTCTCAACTGCAGCTCCCGGGACAGTTCTGCAAACGAGTTGTTTGCGAGATAATTGCGACTTTATGGCTTCCAGCACCTACGGACGTCATTTGGTATAAAGAGTGCGTGCCAGTCTGTGGTGGGTCTGTCCTTACATTTTGATGCCGTGGAGTTGCAAGCAGATTGGACACGGTCAGAGTCCCACTGACGCCAGCTGCGGCAGTACGGAACGTTACAGTGATGGCGAGCGTGTGGGTTGACGGCAACGCGCGGGGCTCGCAGTCGTGCCCTGCCCGAAGCACACCGCCTCCGAGAAACTGACTGCGCTTCAAGATGCGGTGCTGGAAGAAGTCAAACACTCTCCAGGAGACTTGCCACACAAATTCCTGGAATGAGCCACCTGCGACGAGTTCAGTGTCTTCGGCGGGCTGTCAGAGTTGGTGTATGATGGAACGCAAATGCGGTGGGCGAGGAGGACCTGCACCGTGGCCTCCAACTTGTAGTGCATGCGCCTCCAGCTAACGCTGTCAAAGAATGGGAGCAGAGACTTGTCAGTGCTTGTCAAGAGTTTTAAAATGAACCAGGCCCGTTTGAAAGGGTTCAAAACTGATTGCGGCAACGGATGCAGGACTGCATCTGGTTACAAGGACGACACTCAACAGTTGCATTACAGTCATGTAAGTGTTGTCGTGCTCATTCAAAGTGCGTCCACTTACAATACAGTATCTTTAACATCTTTTCTTACTGTTTTACAGTAATTTTACGTTTTCCTAACTCGGACGACGTTTGAACAGAATGAAGTCAGTGGTTCCCGGTAGGCAGTAAATCGCAATTACCTCGCAAATTGTTTGTTTGTGGAGCTATTTTAACTGAGACTTTTATTTCTAGTATTGTATACGTTGAACTGTGTCGTTTACGCCATTAATTCTGATACACCCTGAATGTAGTGCCGTTATGTTTGTTAGAAGAGGCAAATAAGGAAGCACAAGTCTCAGTAAATAGTGTGTTTTAGAAGGTACCAGGAACCGCTACTTATTCCAAGTGCGCAATGCAGAGAATGCAGAAAGAGAGCGGAAACACAGCTAGCAGTGCTCTCTCAGATTCTACTACTTCATAAAGATGCTGAAGCAGGAGAAGAGAACTCTTTTTATATTGTCGGAAATGTTTTCGTGGAAATGAGATATAGTTTCACATGACATGTTCTTTATTGGTTAAATGTTCGAGAGGAGTGAAAACAAAACTCTTTATAAACGACACAATGGGTTTTTGTCAGAATCCTCATGGGCAAACGAAGAATGCACAAAAGAATTATCAGAACAATCAGCGTGACGTCTAGTTTTGCAAAAAAAAATATTTCAGCGCTTTAGGGTAATCACGTCGGTTAAGATAAACAGAGTCTCTTGAGGGTAGATTGAAATATTTCGCGAAGAGGTGCTGCTAGCTGTTCCAATGAAGAGTCAAAAAGTTCATCTCTTCGAAGCCCAACTATTTTGAGCACAAAAGATTAGATTGGTGTGATACTTAAACTGTCAAAATTGTTTCCTTCGAATCAAATAGTAAGTTCACGACATTACGAGAAAAGGAAACCTTAGTAAAGCAGATCTGTCAATAAGGCCATGCTCTCTGAACGAATGTTGAAAAAAAAAAAAAAAAAAAAAAAAAACCAAACTGATCAAATATTTTGTGAAATTATTTGTCTAAAAGTAGGACATAAAACAGATAGAGAAATATTTTACACGCTTTTGAATGATGCTCAGTATTAATGTACAGTACATGAGGTACATCAAATGCTCCTCTAACCAGTTCTGTTTCTTACTTTTAGACAATTCGCTCACAAAACATTTGGCTGACTTTTTTTCAATTGTTTTACAATGTCAGTATCATAATCAGCAATGTTATTCTCTACACTATATTTTTATATTTTTTGTCAGACGAGAAACCATAGACTCGGTGCGACTATCCTGGTAATATTAGTGGACACCGTTTGCAAATTCACTAGTTGTAGCTTTGAAGCTGTGCGCGCTAAGCACCTCTGTGGCTGCTTCAGCTGAACAACTGCTGCAGTGGCCTTTCGTAAGAGAGCCTGCACCAAAGGCGTTGTCCCTCCCCTCCAGCGCTGCCTGTGCGGCTGCGGACCGAGTTATTCTGTGCTCACAGCGCCGACGTCACTCAGAGTGTCCCTCGTTACGTACGAGTTCAGACAGTGGATCGAAAGTTCCAGAAAGCGGGCCTCACCTCGACAGCATCGATGGCGCGCGACGCGGAGAACTTCTTCCTCTTGCGCTTGAGAGCGGCGAGGGGCCCGCCCCCGCTGCCTCCTCCGTTGGTGCTGGAGCTGTTGTGGTGCGGCTGCTGGTGCTGCAGGTGGTGGTGGTGGTGGTGGTGGTGCTGGAAGGGCAGCGCGTGGTGCAGGCCCTCGCTGAGGCTGGGGTTGGAGTCGGACGGCGACTCCGTGGAGGCAGGGCTGGCGCTGTTGGCCACCCCGGCGGCCGCCACCGTGCACGCGCCGTGGCCGTGTCCGTGGCCGTGGCCGTGGCCGTGCTGCGGGCAGCCCTGGCTGTGGCAGCCGCACACAGAGTCCTCGGAGCGGCTGCGGCCGATCAGCCGGCTCACACGGCCCGAGCGCGCCGCCTCGATCAGCGTGCCCCAGCGCCGCTTGTGCGACGACGACCGCTTCATGTGGAACCTGCCGGCACGTCGAGGCACCCGATACAGGGGCTCAGCCTGGAGTGCACAGTTCGGGACTGGACTGGACATGAGAGTAAACTGGACTGGAAGGGAGTGGGCTGGACGAGAGCGCATTGGACTAGTCCAGGGACTGGACAGGACTGGAATGGAGAGGACAAGACTGGATTGGAAGGTACTGGATTGGACTTGACTAGAAGGAGCTGCGTGTGACTAATTAAAATGAGGAACAGATTGTCGACATTCTTACACAAACAAAATTCATGTATTAATTATAATTTTAATAACGAACAGCCTCAGTTGCACCGTTTATCTAGAATTTACCTAGGTTTCAGGCGGAATAACCCAACCTTCTTCAGAATAACAGTATCTACCGTTTGTCCATAGTGGACTGAAACCCAGGTAAATTCTAGGTAAACGGTGCAACTGAGGCTGTTCATTATTAAAATTAAAATTAATATTTATACAGTTGCTGACAGGTCCGCGAAATGTTGAAGATATTTAGATTCATGTATACAGTATGTAAGTTCAGACGTTTTGAAATGAGTTTTTCTATCACCGTGAACAGCGTGGCACTGCGGCAGACTGTAGTTCACACATTGAACATCACACTCCAACTAATTCTAATGAGAGTGTAGCACCTGAAACTTATCAGTGCTGTACACAGTAGCGTCGTACCTTCCAAACCTATTCACGCTGTTTATCTGTGGCCAGGGCAACTTTGCTGTCCCAGGCTGATTACAAGCACTTACATCTGATCAGACAGTGGCAGAATGGGAACTGTCATAATATCTGCATTTTCAAGATTCCCTACGTATATATGTGAAATGACAACAATGGAATATTTTTCGAGAGACAGTATAGAAAATATCTTGAATTAAACATTTTAAATTATGTGTAAGAAATTTCCACGAAAATTGATTTATTATCAGCACCAGCGTAGCAGTAACTCTTCATTGTACATACGATTAACAGAAGGGACTTTGGGTTTTGTATTTGCGACAATGTGTCGGAACCTGTATCACGATCAAAATCTCTCCATCTAATAAATATTTCGTTAAAAGTTATGTAAAATGTTAAATGACATGTGTAAGAACTGATGCTGCGTCTGACAAAGTGAATTCACCCTTGTGCTGGTATGACGTGCCAGCAAAGATTCAGTTCTTCTTTATAATCATTGGAGCTTGCACATCTGCAGCTACTGTTGCATTTCCACCTCACTCAGTGCTCTCTGAATTAAGTAAGTGTGGGCTGAAAAGAAAATTACTCAAAGTCTAGTTTTTCGTGGAACCATTTCTGCAAGGAACACCTCTTGCTCTATATAAGCAAGAATGACTAATATGCCTCAGTCCCTTTTTGTAGTTGTGAAAGTATAAAAGTAACTAAAGTGTTTTGCACATTGCCAAAAAGTAAATATTGGAAACTGTTGAGATAATTGACTTTATGTAGTAACAGTGAATAGTTATTTGATACAATCAGTACCAGTAAATTCGAATAGAAGTTTTTACAAGTGTAGATGGAAGACTGTGGTTTATCCCTATAGCAATACTTAAACAACTCTAATTACAACATCCAACTCACAGACCAGAACTGACAACCAACTGTGGCAGTTAAGCCACACACTCTGCGAGTCTTAAGACTATACGTGTTTTACATCGTAATTCGATATGTGACCACGGCCAACTTGATATATGCTGAAGTTTAAACTCGTATGGAGACTAACGACAAAATACAGAAACTAAGCCACTTGAACTGACGTAAGATATATCGGACATTAGCTTCACTACAGTTCAGAATTGTCCTACCGTCCCCAACATGAAGTGCTAATAACAACCGCTGACATATTAATAAGAGATAAACTATCACCACTGCACTAACATAACAACACACTTCATCTCCAGTCGGATACCCAAGTGACTGCCCTACTTAACAACTTCCAAAACCAGTGACCCCCGGATGAACGTAATCTGGAAACCCCCTGAAGAACAAACAATTAGTGAAACTTGGTGATAAAACAACAAATATGAGCACCATGCCTAGAGAGATATTAGAAAAAATTGATGAACTAAGCCCACTCAATTCCGTATGCGCTGCAATATAACCACAAGCAGTGTCACTCTTAAGCTATTTACTAACACGCAGTTTAGGGAAATAGTTGCAACGAAAGGCACACCCTTCAACGCACATGCTTATATGGGAGTCGTACGCACTCCTCATGAATATTACTAACACCGATGGGATTCTACGTGGTACAATGACAACGACGTGTCATCACAACGCAAGCTAATCGGCGCAGCACTTAAAACAACATAAATATTTAAAGAACAACTAGAGTAACGCTAACCACAACTTTGCAGATGCCAGACGAAATCCACACAGCGGAAAGCTCGTCAGCACAGCAACGTATCACCAAGATAGTGAGAAGTGACATGCCACTCATTTCAACAACACTATCAGTGAGCTTAATATTCGTATTTTATGTCATAATCTCGGTGTTCCCCAGTGCTACTTTTGATATGTGTGGTTTAAAATTCTTTTACATGAGGAAATTTTGCGCAGACTTCATATAACTGCATGTGTGACCTGCAGAGACCTTCTCCCCGAGAGGACATAGTGGAGGCTACGGAGAAGCGGGAGAGAGATGGACAGCGGGCCATAAATTTGAGTCCAGCGACCTGGTAGTGCGAGCGATTCTGAGAAGCAGCATTCTCACGCTAGAAGCTGGGACGATACGGTCGGAGCGGCTGCAGCGCATCTTTAGGCGAGACAGCACTGGGAGTCACCAGGTTCTTTTCATGGGCCCGACTGTCTGGCAAGTTTAACAGCCTTCTTTCATAAAATGGAAATGGGCGGCCTGGAAAGATTAGATCTCTCTGTAAATGAGGGATCGTGGTCCCGTGTAGGTAGACATTTTATTGTCCAAGTATGGCCACGCTTACAGTAAGAACGACACGTCCCTAGACTAAAATCTTTTCTCAGACAAGAGAGATTTTGAGTCGCTGATTGGCTGCTCTCAGGATATACAAAGCAAGGGATTGCTCCCTCGGGATGGGAACCCTCGTGCCGCGTGTGGCTTGGCTACCAGACCAACAGAATAGTCGAGAGGGGACATTCGATGAGTAGAGGATAGTTCGATTGGTTTGTACAATGTGGAGGCGGTTTCGTTTTTGTTAATTCGGCAGCTGTAGGAAGGCTCGGTGGAAAGTGGTTGCGATTCTTTGTCTTCTTCGTCTTCTGGTGCTCCCGTGGTGGAGAACTTGAGGTCTTTCCCCAGTGGATGAGACTTGTCGTCTGTAACTTGCAGTCGACTGAGAGCCAGTTGCAGTTTCCAGCTGTGCCGAAAGTGGAACTGCCTATCGTCTCGGACATGTCGTGTGTCGCGAGGGAGAACTTGTTCGTCCTGAGTACGTACCATCGTGCCTATGAGTGAAATGGTTTGGCGAGACCGGCGCTCTGACAGGGAAGTTCCCGGCAGCCGGTGCAGTTTGCAGACTTTGGTGGACGCGCCGGAAGACAGCGGCTTGCGCAGTGCGCCACTCGTTGCCAGCAGCGAGCCGCTTTCTGCTGACGCAGAATCAAAGCGATAGGCTGAAGCGTTGCTGCACCGGCGTAGGGTTCAAATGGTTCAAATGGCTCTCAGCACTATGGGACTTGACAGCTGTGGTCACCAGTCCCCTAGAACTTAGAACTACGTAAACCTAACTAACCTAAGGACATCACATACATCCGTGCCCGAGGCAGGATTCGAACCTGAGATCGTAGCAGTCGCACGGTTCCGGACTGCGCGCCTAGAACCGCGAGACCACCGCGGCCGGCACCGGCGCAGGTTTGATGAGTCATGTTCACGGCTCCCTGTTCATAGTTTGTGGTATACTCGGTCGTAGCTGATTCCATTTGAATAGAACTGAGCCACACAGTAGATTCACGTAAACAAGATGAGATTGTGTTGTGAAAGGGAGAAAATTTGTGTACCTTGCACCCCAGTAATTGCTTTGCCAATCATGGTTCAAATGGCTCTGAGCACTATGGGACTTAACATCTGAGGTCATCAGTCCCCTAGAACTTAGAACTGCTTAAACCTAACTAACCTAAGCACATCACTCACACATCCATGCCCGAGGCAGGATTCGAGCCTGCGCCCGGAGCGGTCGCGCGGTTCCAGACTGAAGCGAATAGAACGGCTCGCTCACAACGGCCGGCTGCCAATCATGTACTGTCCTTCCTCTGACATGTGTATGTCATTTATCAGCTCGTTGTAGTTATAAAAGGACTAATAAAAAACCTGGCATTATTTTTGTAAACTTAAACAAGCCGATTCTCATTCATAATCCCTCAACTATTCAGTGTATTTTTAATTTTTTTTTTTGTGGTGATATATGAGTACATCAGAAATTCGAGATTCAATCTTATTAAATTGATTTCAGTTCTGTACGTGACAGCAGACATAGGTAACAAAAGTGCCATGAGCAAATTCACTAACGTCGTGTAAAAACGTTAAAGGTGCAGCTCACAATTTCAATGTTATTCAGACGATGATACTTTTTTTACTTAAAGATAATAAGATATAGCATCACTCGGATATATATTTATGATTAAAGCAAGCAACTGATAAATTCCTAGCTCCTGCTCCTATTCAAGTAACAACAGCTAACACCAATGGAAAACATAAAATCATCGAACTTTCAAATATCGACATCCACAAGCTAACCGACGTAATGAACGATCTCTGACTGCGCAACCGCATCGCATTACAGCGTTTCTTCTGAGGGTTATTGTATTATTCTGTGTTGTTTGTTGTTTTTTTTTTTACATTCTGGTTACTGCTTACTAGGGACTTCTTTACTGTTGTGAAGGTAATTTCACAAAATCAATAGCGAATGTGATGTAAGGAGCCGCGTAAATCATGATAACATTATTACTCTACGAGCCACTGAACATGTGGATCCATTACACCAAAATAGTCTGAATGTATCGCTGAGTAACCTTTGAAACATTGTCGGCGGAGTTGTGATTCAGCCTGTAGAAGTGTATTTGTCGCGTATGCAACATATTGCTATGTCTTTCACTTCTTTAGAGACAAACAGGGTGTATTTATTGGTACATAAAAACCCCCGTTGGCAAAACCAGATAGTTTTCCTGGACTTTGATATGAGGACTGTGACGCGATTTTACGAAACAGTCACGCTGTTAGAAAACGTTTACAGCATTTCATATTTTGCTACTTTTGTACGTGCGTGCCCGGCGAATCCGGCGAGCGGCGGGCGACAACCTCCTGCTGCAGCTCGCTGGGGTCGATCCGATAACAGGGCGTGGCGCGCGCCCAGAACCTGGCGATAGGCAGACACTGATCGAGAGTATAGACGAAACAGCAGCCATATACCGCGAGAAGCACGTCACCAAAAATTACATTCCACCAATTTATTTCCATAGTTAAAAATATCAATATCGAAATCCTTTGAGTACACGAGCATGACTACAGGTGTGTTAGCTATCCGACACACTGCCGGCCTTTGAAATTGCAACAGCAGGTGACGGCAGCAAATACCGAAACACTTACTTGCTTGTCTGAAAGAACAGACGTTGCTGAGAGCTGTTGAATAATTTCAGATTTATTCGCTGGCTGCGAATTCTTTGACATCTGATGTATTACGTATAGGTGTACTACAGTACCTATTAGTGACATATGGCAAGTCATGCCAGACCAGGACTCTAACCCAGAATTCCCGCATTAAGCAGCAAATCTGGATCCGAGTCCCTCTCCGGAACATATTTTCACATGTCACTAATAGGTAGTATGTGTATAGCTTGTACAAGTGATGTTCAAAATGGGTCAAATGGCTCTGAGCACTATGGGACTTAACTTCTGAGATCATCAGTCCCCTAGAACTTAGAACTACTTAAACCTAAGTAACCTAAGGGCATCACACACATCCATGCCCGAAGCGGGATTCGAACCTGCGACCGTGGCGGTCGCGCGGTGCCAGACTGTATCGCCTAGAACCGCTCGGCCACTCTGGCCGGCTACAACTGATGTCAAAGAGTTCGCAGTCAGTGAATAAATTTCGAAATTACCAATTTTACGCATGTCCCATAGTGCGAAGAATACATTATTAGGACTAATAGTTTCTGCGAAGTAAGCAAGAGAATATGAAAATATCATGTGGTTTATGAAGGTCAGATATAAGTCTGCCACATCCATAAAACAAAATCGGTAGGGCAGCTGAATCACGCCGTATAGCAGCGTGAAATATTTGTCATTTCAAAACAAAGCATTTCTGTGCTTAGTCCTGAAACAGAGGAATACTTAAGGGAGGTCTCAGTTATGATGTGAAGGTTAATTAAGTTTCAATTTGTCATTTATATTTCATTTTAAAAAACAAATATTTATTCAACTTCGTGAGGGTCTATACACCCTAAGACACAAAAAAAGGCCTCTTGGCCGGGCAAAGTGACGTACAACATACAACACTGTTATTGCTAGCTGTAAGAGGAAGGGCAGAGACGTTTAACTTTCAGCTGAACGCTGGTGCCACCAAACTTGGAATTTGTTAATGTAAAGTCCAGAAACATGGCTACCTACCAAGTAGGAGAAGGGGAGGAATCTGAATGTGGCTGGCTAGAGGCACCATGGCAGTGTAGAGCCAAAGCCTGTAAACTGCGCGGGGATTGGTGGGCCAACTCAGGGAAGGAAGAAATAGTACGCCATTACTAGCCTCCAGAAACGCATGTTTTTATATTCAGACGGAGTTCTCCCTCAGACCGCTGGGACTGCAGCTCCGTGCACCTCACCGCTGGCCTCGGGTAGGCTCTGACAAGTCTGCTTCTCTCACTTGGAGTGCTACTCTCAAAGTTTCTACTGAAAATGCTGCTAGTGTTTGCTGCTTGTCTTAGCGCTCAGACACTGAATTCTGTTGCGCAACCGGTTGCCTCTTCAGCTTTATCCAAATGTTTAGAACAGCTTTCAGTGCAGCATCTGGCCTGATGGTAAATAAACAGTGTTAACCGGACCCTGATATCCTCGAGTCTTGTGCTGCGAACGTCCAGTCGAGTCTGAAAATCCGCGCCTCTCGTAGGTGCCTCGTGACAGTGTTTCGTGGTGACCCACGCAATGAACCGGACTTTCCTGGACGTTTGTCCTAACTGCTGACTTCTGACTCCTGTCTTCCCTCCATCCTCTATTACGGTGCGCGTCACTTACGACAGCGGCCGAGTTTAGGTTGGTTCTGCGCGTCTGACGTCACAAAACACAGTCAGCCAATGAACAGAGCTCGAGTGTAGTGCAGAGCACGGACGAGTGTTTTCAGTTTTAGAAACGTTCAGTCATAAAGAAAGTAAATGAACAAAAGCAATGTCTTGATAGCAGACTTTCTTTTATAGAAAGTTTGGAAAAAGCATTCTTTATACCAATTGCTTCATATTCTATTAATTAATTAATTAAAACAAACAAGCAGTAAGCCTCCTAATTCAGGCGACAGCAAGGAAATTCATTCTCACTAACCGCTTTTTCGCAACAAAGAACAGCGGTAATTGTTTATTTCCTATTGTACTTCGACGAAACGTGAGTAATTCATAATCATACCAACAGTGTTTGTCGGTATTTTGAGTGAGTGTTTAAAGTACTTCAGTATTTCTGTTGAATGATGAGCTGCGTTAGCGTAATGGTTAAGGTGTTTATCTGCCAAGCAAAAGTTTCTAAGTTCAAAGCTTCTTCTATGCTAGTATTTTCTTTATTTAAAAACAATATCGAAGTATGCCGGCACGGTAGCTCAGCGTGTTCGGTCAGAGAGCCGGTTGGCCTCTGCAATTAAAAAAAAAAAAAAAAAAAAACCTGAGTGGAAGGATCAACCACCGAACTTGGACAGGATGTTTTGCGACGTCCGCAACGACCAAACACAAAGAACAAAATGAAAAAAAAAGAAAAAAGAAAGAAAAAAATAATAATAAAGCTGAACGCCTTTTTTTTTAAAAAAAAGTGTCTTACTTCATGAATTTTATTCGTTTGAATGTAATTTTTTGAAATTTTTAGTGACAACTAAAATCGACCATACGGAAAGTATACGCTGTAGACTTTCACCTCTGGAAACTCATCAAAATTTCGTGCAGTGATTTACTACATTTAATGCTGCGTTGAATATCGAAACAAAATTAACTCATTTATGGGGGGAAGGTATCAGTCAAGAAGATGTGTAAAAATCAAATTTTTGGGCTAAATAGTTTTTGTGAAATCGAATGATAAGTGTGTCAAAGCAGTCGGAAGACCATGTGTCTGCACAGGCGAGCAGTGGAATGCGGGGAGCACGTTTCTGTAGCAGTGAAACGGTTAATGCGTCCGTGGTGGCTTTACTTCATAAACTGCGCGCTCCCCCCTAAACGGAAGTTTGCGAACTATACTGTACTATACTATGGCGCTGCTTTTCTTGGCGCGTGCAACTGGCAATGCAGCAATCTCCCGCGTCTGGGCGGGCATGCCCGAGCCGCCAACATAAAAGAATTGAACTGTAGAACACGTGAGGTGGGCTAACGGATTATTGACTTGCTCAATTTCTGAAGCTCTTTCTCTTGAATAAATTACCCAATATTTCTGAAATTGTAATCACTCGTTTGTGTGTACATGCACATTATATGTTCCGATTTCCGTCCCATTTTGCTAATTCCATTATACGTGCAGTAACAAATTTGACCACAGTAATGTTACTTGTGAGATGTTTCTTTAGAATATATGCATTTTTTCCTTCTCAATGGCCGGACGGTGTGGCCGAGCGGTTCTAGGCGCTTCAGTCTGGAACCGTGCAACCGCTACAGGTCGCAGGTTCGAATCCTGCCTCGGGCACGGATGTGTGTGATGTCCTTAGCTTAGTTAGGTTTAAGTAGTTCTAAGTTCTAGGGGACTGATGACCTCAGAAGTTAAATCCCATAGTGTTCAGACCCTTTTGAACTACTTGGTATTTAACTGTAGCAAACTGGACCAAAATCAACGCGATCTTTGTGCGTCGTCAGCGTACCTTAGCACTGAAGTAGTACAGTCCTGCAGCACTCAAGTTACTGTATGAAAATTATCAAATGCGAAAAGCCTTCAAGTACCGATATGTAGCTTCTGTCATTTTATTACACCAAATCGTAGCAAAGGCGATGTTTTTTCGTCAGACAATGTGCCGGTAATCATAGCACGAATGTTACAATGTAAAAAAATATAAAACCGGACCAGTGAGGGTAGGAGCCGCACTCTTGGTGCTTCGTACAGACTTATGTACGTGTACACAACACATACTAAACATTTCGTTTATCTCTATGGTTGGTGCAGTTCTTTCTATTGGACGCCAGTTCGTAGCTAACATATTCCAGTTATCCAATTGGATGACGGGGACCTACCATTTAACGTGGAACCTGAACCACGTATATTTCTGACGACTCCTCATATCGTTGAGAAGTGAACTCAAAGTTAAAACGAAGGCCGAAAAATCCGTGATCCGACCTTGATCTGATCCCGTGATCTCGCAGTTTCGGGGAAAGTCCGTAGTTCGTGTACAAGTTGTGACGAGTGAGTTAGCGAATATCAAAATATGTAACATAAATAACAGTATCTTTTGATTGCATTGACTTGGAAGCTTAAACTGTTCGCGCCGCCAAGGAACCGAAGACCTTAGTACTGTACAAACTGCAACTGGATACCTGTCCCTACCCCTTTCTCAGAAAAAGGGGTTTAAGAAGTCGAACAGACCGACGGCAGACTCGTCCCACACTGAAGCGCCAAAGAAACTGATACGGCCATGCGTATTCAAATACCGATATCTAAGCAGGCAGAATACGGCGCTGAGGTCGGCAACGTCTATGTAAGACAACAAGTGTCTGGCGCAGTTGTTAGATCGGTTACTGCTGCTACAGTCGAGATTGAAGTGAGTTTCACCGTATACAGTCGGCGCACGAGCGATGGGGCACAGAATCTCCGACTATTTGACGAGTGTACGGACGGAAAAAGATCCTGCAAGAACGGAAGCAATGACGAGAATAGTTCAGCGTGGCACAAGTGCAACCCTCCCGCAAACTGCTGCAGATTTAAGTGCTGGGTCGCAAACAAGTGTCAGCGTGCGAACCATTCAACGAAACATCACCAATATGGGCTTTCGGAGCCGAAAGCCCACTCGTGTACCTTTGATGACTGCATGATACAAAGCTTAATGTCTCGCCTGGTCCCATCAACACCGACATTGGACTGTGGATGGCTGCAAACGTGTTGCCTGGTCGACGAGTTTCGTTTCAGATGGTATCGAACGGATGGACGTGTAGGGGTGTGGAGACAACCTCAGGAACCCATGAACCTACATGTCAGCAGGAGACTGTTCAGGCTAGTAGAGGCTCTCTACTGGTATGGGGCGCATGCAGTTGGAATGATATGGGACCCCTGATACGTCTACATACGACCTGAACACGTGACACCTACGTAAGCATCCTGTCTGATCACCTACATCCATTCCTGTCCATAGTGCATTCCGACGGACTTGCGCATTGGCAGCAGGACGTTGCGACACCCCACACGTCCAGAATTGCTACAGAGTGGCTCCAGGAACACTTTTCTGAGTTAAACACTCCGCAGACATGAACATTACTGAAAATCGTCAGGTGAAACTTCCGGGCTGAGAGGCCGTGGTCGATGTATAAAATTTTTACCTGACGTTTCGAAAAATCGGCCGTAGCTGAGCATGTTTTTCGAGATGGGAATCACGAAATTAAATTTAATAAGACAAGCGTTGTAGCACGAAATCCCATTATCATGCGCGCATGTGTAGAGAAGCAATAGAAATTCACAAACACCATAACAATTTTACTAGAAAAGAGGAAGTTTTAAAGTTGTACAAAATATGCATGTCGACGTTGCGCCAGTAGAATGACAATCGGTTACTCTTAACAGAGAATGATGACGCCTTCCAAAGATAGGCATACGGTCGTCATCACGTGATGAATGGCGGTGCCCTCTATGTGCTCTATAAATGCGAGAGTACCTGCAGCCTCAGTGGAAGCAGCCGGATGACCTCAGAAGATGTCTCCCACAGATGGAAACGAAACGTCAGGTAGAAATTTTATACATCGACCACGGCCTCTCAGCCCGAAAGTTTCAACCGAAGACAACACCGGCTGTGAAAGCCTACATTGAGACAAATTGCTGGTAGGTGGTTTCGCTTGGCTGTTTCAGTCCTGATTTCATCCGCAGAATTCGATGATAATAAACGACTCTACTGGGAGGAAGTGTCAGTTTTGGTTCGGCAACTGGGGGGACAGCGCTAGAAGGAAGCACAACAACTGTGTACGCTTACTTTCCTGCTACGCTGCCGGGACACCGCGCCAGTGCCCAAGTTTCTGAAGGCGAGGAGAATGTTTCACTCGGCGCAAGCGCACCGTATTTACAACCACATGGAACTAGCGATGCTGTTGTTGTTGTTGTTGTGGCCTTCAGTCCTGAGACTGGTTTGATGCAGCTCTCCATGCTACTCTATCCTGTTCAAGCTTCTTCATCTCCTAGTACCTACTGCAACCTACATCCTTCTGAATCTGCTAAGTGTAGTCATCTCTTGGTCTCCCTCTACGATTTTTACCCCCCACACTGCCCTCCAATACGAAATTGGTGATCCCTTGATGCCTCAGAACATGTCCTACCAACCGATCCCTTCTTCTCGTCAAGTTGTGCCACAAACTTCTCTTCTCCCCAATCCGATTCAATACTTCCTCATTAGTTATATGATCTACCCATCTAATCTTCAGCATTCTTCTGTAGCACCACATTTCAAAAGCTTCTATTCTCTTCTTGTCCAAACTATTTATCGTCCATGATTCACTTCCATACATAGCTACACTCCATACAAAAACTTTCAGAAATGACTTCCTGACACTTAAATCGATACTCGATGTTAGCAAATTTCTCTTCTTCAGAAACGCTTTCCTTGCCATTGTCAGTCTACATTTTATATCCTCTCTACTTCGACCATCATCAGTTATTTTGCTCCCCAAATAGCAAAACTCCTTTACTACTTTAAGTGTCTCATTTCCTAATCTAATTCCCTCAGCATCAACCGAATTAATTTGACTACATTCCATTATCCTCGTTTTGCTTTTGTTGATGATCATCTTATATCCTCCTTTCAAGACACTATCCATTCCGTTCAACTGCTCTTCCAAGTTCTTTGCTGTCTCTGACAGAATTACAATGTCATCGGCGAACCTCAAAGTTTTTATTTCTTCTCCATGGACTTTAATACCTACTCCGAATTTTTATTTTGTTTCCTTCAGTGCTTGCTCAGTATACAGATTGAATAACATCGGGGAGAGACTACAGCCCTGTCTCACTCCCTTCCCAACCACTGCTTCTCTTTCATGTCCATCGACTCTTATAACTGCCATCTGATTTCTGTACAAATTGTAAATAGCCTTTCGCTCCCCGTATTTTACCCCTGCTACCTTCAGAATATGAAAGAGAGTATTCCAGTCAACATTGTCAAAAGCTTTCTCTAAGTCTACAAATGCTAGAAACGTAGGTTTGCCCTTCCTTAATCTAGCTTCTAAGATAAGTCGTAGGGTCAGTATTGCCTCACGTGTTCCAACATTTCTACGGAATCCAAACTGATTTTCTCCGAGGTCGGCTTCTACTAGTTTTACCATTCGTCTGTAAAGAATTCGCGTTAGTATTTTGCAGCTGTGACTTATTAAACTGATAGTTCGGTAATTTTCACATGTGTCAACACCTGCTTTCTTTGGGATTGGAATTATTATATTCTTCTTGAAGTCTGAGGGTATTTCGCCTGTCTCATACATCTTGCTCACCAGATGGTAGAGTTTTGTCAGGACTGGCTCTCCCAAGGCCGTCAGTAGTTTCAATGGAATGTTGTCTACTCCGGGGGGCTTGTTTCGACTCAGGTCTTTCAGCGCTCTGTCGAACTCTTCACGCAGTATCGTATCTCCCATTTCATGTTCATCTACATCCCCTTCCATTTCCATAATATTGTCCTCAAGTACATCGCCCTTGTATAGACCCTCTATATACTCCTTCCACCTTTCTGCTTTCCCTTCTTGCTAGCGATGCTACGGGAACGAATTCACCAGACGCGGCGAGAACTAGCGGAAACTAGCAGTAAGCTGTTATATCTCCATGTATACAGGGTGTTACAAAAAGGTACGGCCAAACTTTCAGGAAACATTCCTCACACACAAAGAAAGAAAATATGTTATGTGGACATGTGTCCGGAAACGCTTACTTTCCATGTATGAGCTCATTTTATTACTTCTCTTCAAATCACATGGAATGGAAACACACAGCAACAGCGGGACTTCAAACACTTTGTTAGAGGAAATGTTCAAAATGTCCTCCGTTAGCGAGGATACATGCATCCACCCTCCGTTGCGTGGAATCCCTGATGCTCTGACGTAGCCCTGGAGAATGGCGTATTGTATCACAGCCGTCCACAATACGAGCACGAAGAGTCTCTACATTTGGTATCGGGGTTGCGTAGACAAGAGCTTTCAAATGCCCCCATAAATGAAAGTGAAAAGGGTTGAGGTCAGGAGAGCGTGGAGGCCACGGAATTGGTCCGCCTCTACCAATCCATCGGTCACCGAATCTGTTGTTGAGAAGCGTACGAACACTTGGACTGAAATGTGCTGGAGCTCCATCGTGCATGAACCACATGTTGTGTAGCACTTGTAAAGACACATGTTCTAGCAGCACAGGTAGAGTATCCCGTATGAAATGATGATAACGTGCTGCATTGAGCGTAGGTGGAAGAACATGGGTCCCAATCAAAAAAATGGCTCTGAGCACTATGGGTCTCAACTGCTGTTGTCATAAGGCCCCTAGAACTTAGAACTACTTAAACCTAACTAACGTAAGGACATCACACACAGCCATGCCTGAGGCAGTATTCGAACCTGCGACCGTAGCAGTCGCGCGGTTCCGGACTGAGCGCCTAGAACCGCTAGACCACCGCGGCCGGCTGGGGCCCAATCGAGACATCACCAACAATGCCTGCCCAAACGTTCACAGAAAATCTGTGTTGATGATGTGATTGCACAATTGCGTGCGGATTCTTGTCATCCCACACAAGTTGACTGTGAAAATTTACAATTTGATCACATTGGAATTAGGCGTCATCCGTAAAGAGAACATTTGCACTGTAAAGAGGAGTCACACATTGCCGGATGAACCATTCGCAGAAGTGTACCCGTGGAGGCCAATCAGCTGCTGATAGTGCCTGCACACGCTGTACATGGTACGGAAACAACTGGTTCTCCCGTAGCACTCTCCATACAGTGACGTGGTCAACGTTACCTTGTACAGCAGCAACTTCTCTGACGCTGACATTAGGGTTATCGTCAACTGCACGAAGAATTGCCTCGTCCATTGCAGGTGTCCCCGTCGTTCTAGGTCTTCCCCAGTCGCGAGTCATAGGCTGGAATGTTCCGTGCTCCCTACAACGCCGATCATTTGTTTCGAACGTCTTCCTGTCGGAACACCTTCGTTCTGGAAATCTGTCTCCATACAAACGTACCGCGCCACGGCTATTGCCCCGTGCTAATCAACACATCAAATGGGCATCTGCCAACTCCGCATTTGTAAACATTGCACTGACTGCAAAACCACGTTCGTGATGAACACTAACCTGTTGATGCTACGTACTGATGTGCTTGATGCTAGTACTGTAGAGCAATGAGTCGCATGTCAACACAAACACCAAAGTCAACATTACCTCCCTTCAATTGGGCCCACTGGCGGTGAATCGAGGAAGTACAGCACATACTGACGAAACTGAAATGAGCTCTAACATGGAAAGTAAGCGTTTCTGGACACATGTCCACATAACATCTTTTCTTTATTTGTGTGTGAGGCATGTTTCATGGATGTTTGGCCGTACCTGTTTGTAACACCCTGTATATCAGTAACATAATGCAGTGTTATGACTGGAATAAGTTGGACTGCCTAACGATCAGGACCAAGGGGCTCAGTGCACAAATGGCAACTACTGGGCAGAAGAGGAACTTCGATGGCCTACAGAAAGACAGAGGTGAGGCATCAGTCGCTGGCAACTCTCGAACTGTGATTAATATGTCTGGGAGGGAATTAACAAAAGAGGAACATTCAGTTCTATCGAAAGGAGGCAACTTTGCAATCACGCCACTAAAGGTTGCCACGGAGGACATTATAGCGAATGTGGAGGCAGGAATCCGTTTGTTATCATCACATTCCGCGGATGAAATCAGAAATGAAACGGCCAGAATATTACGCCAAGCGAAACCACCTACCAGCGATTTGTCTCAAGCGGAAAGGAGGGCACTGAGGGAGATCAACGCGGATAAGAGCATTATTGTACTTGCAGCTGATAAAGGAAATGCTACGGTTTTGCTGAACACCGAAGATTATCACAAGAACATTAGTGACCTTTTGGATCCCGCTACGTACAAATAGCTTCAGAAGGATCCTACAACCAAACTTTTGAGAAACACCAATCAACTGGTGAAACAATCGTCTCTTTCTTCCGATGATAAAAAAACAACTCTGTAAAACGGAAGCTTATCCACCCAGACTTTATGGATTCCCAAAAGTACATAAACCACAGGTACAGTTGCGACCGACTGTGAGTGCCATAGGATCTCCAACACAAGAGGTGGCCAGATATCTCGCCTCCTTGCTGCAACCACACATCGGCAGAACGGACAGGTACATTAAAAACTCGGCGCATTTTATTGAAAAGCTGAGGGAGATTAACGTCACCCGCAGTGATATTCTTGTTAGCTTCGATATAGTGTCATTGTTTACCACGGTGCCTGTAAACGAAGCTACACCCCTGGAAATTGAAATAAGAACACGGTGAATTCAATGTCCCAGGAAGGGGAAACTTTATTGACACATTCCTGGGGTCAGATACATCACAGTATCACACTGACAGAACCACAGGCACATAGACACAGGCAACAGAGCATGCACAATGTCGGCACTAGTACAGTGTATATCCACCTTTCGCAGCAATGCAGCCTGCTATTCTCCCATGGAGACGATCGTAGAGATGCTGGATGTAGTCCTGTGGAACGGCTTGCCATGCCATTTCCACCTGCCGCCTCAGTTGGACCAGCGTTCGTGCTGGACGTGCAGACCGCGTGAGACGACGCTTCATCCAGTCCCAAACATGCTCAATGGGGGACAGATCCGGAGATCTTGCTGGCCAGGGTAGTTGACTTACACCTTCTAGAGCACGTTGGGTGGCACGGGATACATGCGGACGTGCATTGTCCTGTTGGAACAGCAAGTTCCCTTGCCGGTCTAGGAATGGTAGAACGATGGGTTCGATGACGGTTTGGATGTACCGTGCACTATTCAGTGTCCCCTCGACGATCACCAGAGGTGTTAAAGACTGCGATGGAGCTCCGTATGCCACGGCAAACTGGCTGACACTGACGGCGGCGGTGCACAAATGCTGCGCAGCTAGCGCCATTCGACGGCCAACAGCGCGGTTCCTGGTGTGTCCGCTGTGCCGTGCGTGTGATCATTGCTTGTACAGCTCTCTCGCAGTGTCCGGAGCAAGTATGGTGGGTCTGACACACCGGTGTCAATGTGTTCTTTTTTTCCATTTCCAGGAGTGTAGAATGTTATCCCGTCTGTGAAGACCTTTATGTGAGAATTCGAAAAAAATAGACGAAACTGATATTTCCACTCTGCGATTACCGATGTCAGTGATGTAACAGATTCCGAATCATCCCTATAATTTACCAAGTCAACTGTTTCTCATGTCTAGAGAACCAGCAAACGTGTCTTCCACCTGTCCTCAACCTGCTACATGCACACACCACAATCGATGTCCTCTCAACTGAATAAAGACATGAAACGTGAAAGAACATTCAACCAAACAATTTATATGGGAGGAAATAATGGTCCAGCGCAAACACATGTCCATCTTGAATCTTCTCAGATTTCCACGCGGTCATGAAAGCTACCCAACACATACTAAGTATTAGTTCGCTATTTGGCCGTCTACAGGATGATACGGTTAAGTCAGCTACACTCCTACACTCCTAACAGACCTTTCCATTCAGACTGCTCCTACCGTCAACGGGGAACGAGAATCATCCCCACACAGGTCAACAGCGCTGCACCCCAAGCACCCCTAAACAGTAGACAGAATTGGGGAAGCAGTCAATTTTATTTTCCTCCAAGGCAACATTATACTGTATGTCTATTGAGATACCAGTGAGACACTCGTCTTGGCTACTGTATTTGACGCTTTTCAGGAAGACAGAACTCCCTCTAAACTTACATATATCTGCGTTGAACGATGACAAAGAGTGGATGGGGTGATCGATTGAGATGGAACTGTAATGAGGTTCGATTTAATGGTAGACTGGTGATGAATTGTAGAGAGAGAGAAGTTGTTTTAGGTCAATGTTTCCACTGTTCTGTCAGGATGCATCAGTCGCATACCATAGCCTGAGTTCGAGTTGTATACAGCCACGTGTTCTGTATGTTATTTAAAGCACTGTCTAGTTGCGATCATTAATGATAAACCTGACGGTCATCAGAGGACTTCCATCTCAAGGTTGATGAAACGTGAGACATTCCTCTAAACGAACTATGATTTATCGATGTACTCCATCCCACCCATCTCATCTTGTGTGTAAAATCGTGACTTCAGCTTCTTAACTAAGTTTGCGAAAGGTGCTTGTGAGGCACTTCCATCCTCGTGTATAAATTTGCATGACAGATGTGCTGTTTACAGAGTTAATGGCGAAATAACTTGCAATTTTCACATGTCGGACGCTGCTGCTACGCTGTTTCCTTGTAAGATGTATTCCCCATTAGTAACAATAATTTTATATAGGTCTGATGCAGGGATAGTATAATTTCTAAAGCGTGATTGGGTGTGAACAGTAGACGCTATACATCTATCAGAAGGTATAATATGTCCGTATCACACAAAGCCAATGTTTTAAGGAAGTAGTTTTTTCGTTTTACGGTTCAATAACATAGTTTATTGTAGAGAAACCGGGAAGAAGGATGTATCTCAAGCGCTTGATATTTCTTACATTGGAATATGAACAGCGCTACATTCCATACGACTGATAGGACAGAAACGCAAGTGATCTAACATTCTAGCCTGTTTTAAGTGCGGAACATTGTAGCCTTAGGAGTGCATGTGTTTATGTTCTGTCTTACCAGTATCTTCCAGGTGTTGATCCTTGACTGTGGAATAATACTTTAAAATCTATAGCTTCGTTGATTTACGTAAAAATTCTTCGAACTGCATCCATCTGGAGCTCCATTTTTCATAAAAATCACCTGTTTCTTGTTCTTCTTCACTGTCTGCTATTACATCACAACACTTTCAAATATGTTACTGTACATCGATAAGTAGAACTAACCTCCTCGACATGGGCTCATCTCAAGAAATCATTTGCACTTGGATGGGCGAGTGCTCGGCAAGCTCCATTCATTCACGAGATGTGGAATGCAGTGGTCTACTTCTCGTCGATAGCAAATTAAATCGGTAATGGTGCTGCAGGGCGGGTTGGTCAATGGCAGTGCGAGGGGGGTCTTTCAGTATCTAGTTTTACCCTAAGACTGCGAGGATGCTCTGTGACTCTCATCAGCATAGAGACAGAGTACTGTGCTCAAAGTGTTAGAAATATGTAGAGCACTGTTTGATATTCTTTGATGATGGATGTGTTCGAGAATTGACAGTGCAGGGACGTACTACACACTTGTTTGAGTTGGAGAAAGAGTTTTGGTAGAGGGACAACACCAAAACAGTGATCACGTACATGACTGCAATATGAAGAATCAGTTTAAATGGAATGTGGAGCCATTAGCTATTCCATCACTGTGACAGATGAGTTTAAATACAGAGTCGTCAACCACTTTTGGACAGCAGTTTGGAAACTCTCCATAACGCAGTCAAACTCTTTTATTTAAAATCATCCAGTGTGTGTGGCATGGTATGGTAGGTGCAGTAACAACATAATTTACTCTGTGTGACATCTAGTTTTCTGTGAGGGGCAATGAATCAGAACGTGTTAATGTCAGTTTAGAACCTGACATAGACCTCAAAGTCGCGAAAGAAAATGAAAATATATGGCAGTGTACAAAGTGTGTTACAGCAGAAAAAAAAATGTTTCAAACAATGACACAGGGGCACAGAGAGCATCTCTTGTGACTTACAGTATAGTCTGTGGGATATGGTCATCCTCCTGCAGAATAGGTGATGAAACTTTAAACTGGTCTGTGCGATCACTACCTGTATATTTAACAGGAATGTCACATGTGTTCGAAGCTGGCGTGCATGTGGTATTTGTTTTCGATATATGGGATGAGAGAGATGTGGTAAAAATCTTATCGAGTTCTCTGTCGGATGAAGTTAGTGGAGCTTTTATAGTTCGTAATTTTTCTCTGTTGGATGGTACAGAATAACGACGATAGAATGTTTGGGCGATAGACATGAATGGACGCTGAGGGATGCGGACCCATCTGCTTGCAGTTTGGAGAAGCACCACAATGCAGTAGCAAAATCGACGTCCTTCCCCCAGCTCCCGTACTGTCTTCTATACCGCCTCATTTTGCAGGTGCACGCTTCGTTTCAGTCAAATGGTCAAAATACAGTTCTGTCATAGTAACTCAGCTTTGCCTGTTTCTACATGGTTTGCAGTAGATGGTAGATATCGCTATCTCCGACTTCTACTCAGTTCCGACTTACATTGGAACAATGACATGCGCAAAGCTGCAGGGACGGTAGCGCAGAGCTTGAGGGGTAGAAATCAAATGTTTGTGAATTCCTAAGGGACCAAACAGCTGAGGTCATCAGTGCCTAGTTGCACACACTACTTAAACTAAAACCAACTTATGCTAAAACAACACATACGCCCATGTCCAAAGGAGGACTCGAACTTTTGGTGGGACAGGCTGCACAGTCCGTGACATGGCTCCTCAAACCGGGCGGCCACAAAGCGCAGCTCTGAGGGGTAGTTGCAAGATACATAGGGGCTACCTAAAACCATGTTGGAATTTTACTGTACCAGATAGGTTCAGGGAAGGTGGCTCGTTACGAGGTATGAGTGTGCCAGAAATATGATTCACTGGTGGCTGTAGTTATTAGTGGACTTCTCCGTAGGATCCAACACAGGGAATTGTATGTTGTTGAATGGAAAGACTTTATTCCAAGTCATAGACATCATTTCTACCAAAAGCGCAGCACTAGAGATCTGAAAAGCTAGTGTACATTTCTTACGATCTCAGTCATCATACCATCTACTACTCTGTCTGATCCTTCTCAATCAATCCTCGCCTATATATCAGCGGCGGCGACAGGGAGTTGCAAATACTGGTTTCATACCACACTCCTTAGCCGAATCGCTTTCAAAACGTGGTGATTTTACTACAAGGTTGCACCACTGGCGACGTGTTGGTCTTACACTATACACTCCGGCGATCACCGCCTATATTCAGTGCCATGGTATTTGTCTGGAAAGAACCACTTCATTCAGAGGTAATGCCATACGTAGATTTCTAAAGCCAGTATAGCTTTCAACATGGATAATTTTAGAACCAAGACCGCCTGTGATGGTAATATGGTTGTGTTTTTTAACATCTGACGATTTGTAAGACGAGTACGCCTCTCTTTCTAAGACACAGTGGTACCACCCATCATTGACTCTCGGTGAGTATTATTTCATATCGCCGGAAATCATTTATTGGCGAAGTATTATACTTAGTAGTAGGGGATGCGGTATAACTTCACCTTGAGCACCAGGCTTATAACGTAGGAGTCTGTGTTCCGACATGTGCAAAGGAAATTACTATGTCTAGTCGTAGGGAAGGTATGGATCTGACATGGAAGACTGTGATAACAAAGGGGGCAGTATGTAAAATCTGAAGAATAATAGAGATATTTCTATTTCCAGAGCCACAGCCGTCAGCAGGGTGTATTTCCGATACTTGATTCGTTGTCGAATTTTGTTCAATTGAGACTGCAATCATAACATTCAATTATAAGTATAGTGATCAAATATATATATATATATATATATATATATATATATATATATATATATATATATATGACCGATTTCCTAGGGGTGCTTGGCGTGTAGCGCTAGTGACCAATGTGGGGATGATTCTCTGACTAAACTGTATCGTCCTCTAGATGGCCGATTAGTGAACTAATATTTAGTATGTGTTGGGTAGCTTTCGTGATCACGTGGAAATCTGAGAAGATTCAAGATGGACATGTGTTTGCGCTGGACCATTATTCCCTCCCATGTAAATTGTTTGGTTGACTGCTTCTTTTCATTGTACGTCTTTGATTAGTCGAGAGGACATCGATTGTTATGTGTGCATCTAGCAGGTGAAAGACAGGTGGAAGACATGTTTGCTGGTTCTCTAGACATGAGAAACACCTTAGTTGACTTTGTAAATTATAGGGATGATTCGGAATCTGTTACATCACTGACATCGGTAACCGCAGAATAAAAATATCACTTTTCCCTACTTTTTCGATTTCTCCCATAAAGGTCTTCGCAGACGGGATAAGTTTCTAGTTACTCTGTAGTTTACAGCACGCTCCACCTAGCTGAAGTTTACGGTTTCTAGAGAAATAATTTCCAGTCTATATCTTCGGAATTGTGCCGTGCAAGTGATGCTGCTATGCAAGCGATATTGCTGTGGGCTTGATATCGACAAGTACTGCGAAAATAGGATGATATTCTAGCAAAATATACGAAATTACATATGTTCTTGTGATCCCAGAGTCTGAAGATGTGTGTAGAAAAGCAAGCAAGCAAGCAGGTACGGATCGGAAATAGTAACACGTTTGTGCCGAGGTGAAAACGAGCCCGTCTTTGCACGACAGTTCTGAGAGTGACTTCGATCCACTGAGGGTGTAATGGTCGCACGTTGGGAGTGGTTGACCATCCAACTGCGTTGGAAATACCTAGTCCCACGAGTATACATACGGGGCGTCTGCGTATGCTGTGTGTCTTTGTGGTATATGTACGAATGATGTAAAACTGGTGGTTTTCTATGGCACAGGATACGAATTGTGAGTGTACTACATCGACAAGGTATGTAGTAATATAGCTGGGTTGGAGATTGGTTTTACGCTCTAATATTCGAGGTCCTGTCATCAGACGGAGAGCAGTGTAATTGTAAGTAATAGTCTTTCCGTGTTTAACGTTATGTAGGGGACTTCCCAAGGTTTAATTGTCCGTGCAATATGGCGATCTGTGTAAAATAGTTTTTTGCTGCTGAGAATGTTGTCTGCAGAAAAAAAAGCTGGATGGTGACATCAGTAATTCGGTGGGTAAATTTGATAATTTGTTTGAACTACATGCCATCTATTTTGCCGACCAATAGGATGCTGAGAATTGAGAAAAACTTCACCATACAATGCAAGAATACCGACTTTATTAATTTGAATAATTTTTTTATATCAATGTGGTGTTAGCGGTACAACAGTTAAGGGGATGGTGTGTGTGAGCGGGTGACATTGGAGCAGAACAGCAAGTTAAATGCAGAACAATACCTTAATTTGCATAACTTTTATGTAAAATGCAGTACAATAGTTCAAGGGGTGGGTGACAGAGAAGAATGCTCCAGAAATAGTGTTCAAAAGCATGTGAAATTCGAAAAGTGTATCAGAAAATGGTGGGAGGACATAACTAATTACTTAATTTGGTATACAAGGGGGGGTACTATAGTTTAAGGAAACTGAGGTGACATGGAAAACCACTTAACAGAACAATAGGTTAGATGCCGACAAAGGCCCAAACATCAGGTTAAGACACCAAAATACAGTGCTGAACCATACATTATCAACAGGTTTGCCACATGTAATTGCTTCTTATAAGACCTACATGTTTCCAAACAGCAAAGAAAGATGAGCAAGAGAAATCCAATACCACAAACTGATTTTTTTGTATAAATAAACATCATACCCTTGAATGTCCTGTTATGAGATTCTTCCTCTCCACCACCACCAGATGGCCATCATGGATTGCATCATGTAATGGACGATAGAGGCCTCTGGTGGCAGTACTGTGTACTAGGTCAGTTGGACTCTGGACCTTGGGGAGAACACACTTGGTGGCGGTACTACCTGTAATTGTTTAAATAAGGACTGCAAAAAAGACTTATGTGCAGCACAGGCAGAGTCCTTTTCCTGCCTATCCCTAGGAAGAGGTGGTCATCAGATGACTTAGGTTAGTGGAGGTAGCAGTTGTGTGTTGCATTGTCCAGGTTTTCTTTGGGGGGGGGGGGGAGGGATTTACCAGTGGGTGAAAGGTTAATTAATTGATGAATTTCATAAAGTAGTCAATCAAACTGATAAGAGTGAGAGGAGCTATTCCAATAACTTGGACCTGGAAGTGTGTTGGGGATGGGGGAGGGGGGGGGGGACAGTAGGATAAGTGCCGTTCAATCAAATGGAACTGGGGGTAACAATAATAGGTTAAGTACCTGTCAATCAAAGGAGAACAATAGGTTTGCCCACGAGTGCTTACCTGCCCCTGATGTAAGCAACCTACACTAAAATATGTGCCACAACGTAACTTTTCCCAATACTTCTATCGACGACTCAAGGCTTTTGCTTTTTGATGAGTGTGGTCTTCTGTAATCCATAAGTATTTACTCTCTACCAGAAATAACTTTCTTTGGGCAGAGTATATGCTATGTAGTAATTTCCTGGCAGATTAAAACCGTTAGCCAGACACGAACGTTGCTCATTAGTGAAAAGCTAAAACGTTATTTCTATTTTCCTGAAATAATAACTAGTAACAGCCACCAATGCAATGCACTTAGTTTTGTGCTGAAATCTTGATTCTGTGTAATCGACTTATCATATGTGGAAGAAGCTTGCAGTTATACACGAATAATGCTTACAAAGACATCTTTTCCACGTAGGAAAACTTTTGACATTTATTGAAATAACAGTTTCTACCGAAAACCACAGACAAATGTGTGCATTAGATGTGCAACATTCGTCCATTTGGTCACTAGCGCGGCTAGGTGGGATGTATCAGGCGAACCGGGTGGCTTGTCCGGCGCTGTTTGCACATCATCTGCTCCTCAGCGCGCATGCGCCGGACTACCTCGCATCACCTCTCAGTTTTACCATCATAATCGGGACACACGGTCACACTTTTCTACTGTTCTAGCCGTATGCATCCAAAAAACAGGAACACTCGCAAACGCCTTGTCCAACGCTGATGTCAGCCCCTCGAACAAGCTACCCTGCACGCTGCGCGTAATACAAGTCCTGTTGCGTGTAATAAAAAACTGGAGCATTTCCTTTTTGTCAACATCACAACTTTACCACAAAAATTTTACATTTTCTGTCAGTTTACCTCTGTTCATTAATGTGGGGGCTATTCCTTGTTCATAGGCTACATTTGATTAAGGTAGGCAGTTTTATTATATATATTGCAGCTATTTAACAATATAAGATGAGTGAAAGATGTCTTGGAAAATTATATGAAAAATTATCAGAAAAAGATTTGTAACACTATTAGTGGATATCTCTGTGGAATTAATGTTACTCAAAACTGGTATGACAAGAGAAATAATTTTTGCAGTGAAATGAAATGATCGTATGGCATTTAAGGCCAGGATATCCCCCTTCGGGGTTCGGCCGCCGTATTGCAAGTCTTTTTATTTGACGCCACTTCAGCGACTTGCCGGGAATCGAACCTGGGGCCCCTTGCATGGTAGGAGGTAACGCTGCCGCTGCACTACGAAGGTGGACATTTTTGCAGTAATTAAAGCACTTTTAAGCAAAGATAGACAGTGAATAGCCCATTTTTCTTTATACGGAGATACAAGCAAAGTCTATAATCAATAATAAAATTTGTATAAGCCAAAAATTGGTAAGCGAAAATTCAGTAGTTTTTTTATGTGGTTGTAAAGAAAATCTTACATGTGTAACTGAATTTCTTACTATCGCAAGTGCTGTTTTCTTTGAATTGCAGCGTTGTTGTTGCTGTCTTGAGTCCGAAGACTGGTATGATGCAGCTCTCCATACTCCTCTACCCTACTCTACATCTTCGAGCAACTACTGCAGCCTAAACCCTTCTGAGTTTGTTTGCGTATTCATCTTTTTGTCTGCCTCCATCTACGATTTTTACTTCCCACACTTACCTCCAATACTAAATTGGAGACCCCTTGATGTCTGAGAAGGTGTCCTATCAAAAGATCCCTGTGCCACAAATACCTTTGCTCCCCAATTCTCTTCAGTGCCTCCTTATTAGTCATGTGATCTACGTAACTAATCATCAACATTCTTCTGTAGCACTACAGTTTGAAAGTTTCTACGAGAGGGTAGCAGAAAAACCGGAATTATTTTTTAAAAGCTATATATTTTCAAACTGTTTACAAAACAACAAATACATTTGCGACACCGGTGCTTCCACTGTTCGAAACATATGTTGTAGTCATCTTTAGAAATGGTGAACAGCTCCTCCCTCGGATTTTTCTTGACTTCTTCAACGTTGTCAAACCGGTGTCCTTCCATGCCCCTTTTCATGTGTAAAAATAAACGTAAGCGACACAATGCCAGGTCAGGCGAGTAAGGAGCATGGGGCAGTGGAACCATACCATTTTTAGCCATAAACTGTCTAACAGAGATGGCTGTGTATGCAGGTGGTGGAAGAACCAGTCTCCCGTCTGCCACAGATCGGGTCTTTTCTGAGGCTGAACCGAGCTCAAAGATAACCCACTAATCTCTGACAGTTGATCAATTGTCTGTCAACGGTCTGTGAGCACAAGCGCTCCAATTCTTTCGATATTTTCGTCTATTTGGGCAGCTGATAGACGTGCAGAACAAAGTTTATCATCAATCGACATGTCGCCATTTTCAAATCGAGCAAACTACTCGTACACTTGAATTTTTCCCATAGCGTCCTCTTGGTACGCTGTTTTCAACATTAAAACAGTTTCAACAGCATCTTTACTGAGTAGAAAACAGAATTTCACAGCTGCACGTTGTTCACTTAAACTTGCCATCATAAAAAAGGAAACAAGAACAAAACTGCGCTAGCAAAAACAATCACTGCAGACGAATGGAACAAGCCAACATGGGCGGCACTGAACCTGCAATAAGTTAAGTTATACACGCCTAGCGGCAGAAATGCGTACTACACAAGCTTCACCCACAACAATGTTATTCTCTTTTATTTCTTTCTTGGGTACTCACTCGTATTCTCTTTTTGTCGAAACTGTTTATCGTCGATGTTTGACTTACATACACTCCAGATAAATACTTTCAGAAAATACTTCCTGACATTTAAATCTATATTCGATGTTAACAAATTACTCTTCTTCAGAAATTCTTTTCTCGCCATTGCCAGTCTACATTTTGTGTCCTCTCTACTCAGGTCATCGACAGTTATTTTGCTGCCCAAATAGCAAAACTAATCTACAACTTTTTCCAAATCTAATTCCCATAGCGTCACCTGATTCCATTATCCTTGTTTTGCTTTTTGCGATGTTCGTCTTATATCCTTCTTTCAAGACAATGGCCATTCCGTTCAACTGACGAAATATCGTTTAGTTCCGGGGCCTTGTTTCGACTTAGATCTTTCAGAGCTCTGTCATATTCTTCTCGCAGTATTATATCTCCCACGTCATCTTTATCTACGTCCACTTTCGTTTCTACAACATTCCTTTCAAGTTTATCTCCCTTGTATGGACCCTCGTCACACTCCTTGCAACTTTCTGCTTTCCCTTCTTTCCTTAAGACTGGTTTTCTACCTGAACTCTTTATATTCGCAGAGCTGCTTTCCCTTTCCCCTTTCCCCTTTCTTTAATTCTCCTTTAGGTGGTATCTGTAGTCTTGCTAGTGAAATCATTTTTTAAAAGTTTATACTCCCTTTGGCCTCGTTCATTTGCCGCATTTTTATTTTTCTCTTTTTATAAATTAATTCAATCTCTCTTGTGTTATCCAAGGATATATACTAGGCCTTCTCTTTTTTACGTATTTGATCCTCTACTGCCTTCACTGTTTCATATCTTGAGGCTACCAATTCGTCTTGTACTTATTCCTTTCCCCCAGTCTTGTTAACTGTTGCCTAAGGCTCTGAAACTTTCAGCAACCACTGGTTCTTTCAATTTATTTAAGTCCCATTTCCTCGATTTCCTATCTTTTTCCAATGTCTTCAGTTTTAATGTACAATTCATCAACAATAAATTGTGGTCAGAGTCTACATCTGCTGCTGGAAGTGTAGTATATGATGAAAATATAAGTGATGGAATTTTCGTGTACGGACGATTTCTTGACTTACGCATTGGTAAGTTTGAGGAGCTGGAAACCAATGAACGGACTCCAGGCTAGGAAAACGGACACCAGAGAGAGAGCAATCATACAGCGCTGAGGTTGCAAGAGGTAAGCAGTAACGGTGCAGGGCTGCGAACAGCAAACGCTCCGGGCGTTTGTCACAGGGAGTAGTTCAGAGAGTTAACTGGTAACTTCAAAAACGACCTAAACGCAACTGTAACGTGACACGGTAGATGGCACCCTCTTTAGCGAAGCAGCTAGCTTGATGTTTGCTGCCTAAAACAGCGACGTCAGTGGAGTCGTAGAGGCTACGGTGAGATTGTAGACGAGAAAAACGAGAGGGAAGTCTCCTGCTTTAGCGTGAAGGCAAGTGACGAAAAACGCTGTTTTCTCTATCCATGTTGGGAACGGTAGCGCAATTTAGCTTTCTGGTGAACGCTGTTGCCACGAAACTTGGAGTTTGTTAGAGTGTTAGGGAACGTCCCTATGCAGAGAGTGGGAAAGGAGAAGGTGATTGGCCAGAGGCAGCACGGAGGAGAAGAGCCCAATGTCAGATTGTCCAATGTCTGTAAAATGGCGGTAGGTTGGCGGACGAGTGTAGACAGGGCGAAATACTGCGCCGCCACACCCTTTAAAATCCGAAGTTTCCCTCGTCGAAACCGCTGCGCAGCCAGGTCCGTGCCGCTCGTAACCATTCTGGGGTGAGCTGCGACGAGCCTCGTTCTCTCACTCGGAGCGCTGCTCACATGTTCGTACTTTATGATGCTGTTAGTGAGTGCTGTTTCTCTCAGCTCTCATCTCACAGACTCAGACACTCATTTCTGTTGCGCAAACAGTAGAGTCCTTCGCCTTTTCCGATGCGTGGGAACGGCCTCGTTGTACGAAGTATGTAGTTTGAATGCGGTAGAAGATTGTTAATCAGACATGCGAGTCTGCCGCGCGCCCCGCTACCAATTTCCTCGTCGAGTCAAAAAATCGGCACCTTCCGTAGGCGTCCAGCGACGGTGTTTGGCGTTGACCTGAGCCATCAGTGGAAACTTGACTTCCTGGATTTAACTCTTATCAGGCCTGTAATTGCAGACTGACCTGATACTCCCTTCTTCCCTCTGTCCTATACTAGAAAATAAGAAAATAAATCTCGCGAATGCAATCAGTCTAACATTCACCCCAAATATACTTTTTTGTGGAAATAATATTATTGTAATGTACTATATTCACATTTGAGCTGCTGGCGCCTATATTTCTTATCAACTGCATGTGCGGAGCCGAGGCAGTGGGCGAAGGCAGGCGGCAGGCTACCTGGGCGGCTAGGCTACCTGGGCGGCTAGGCTGGGCTGCAAGGCTACCTGGGCGGCTAGCCTACCTGGGCGGCTAGGCTACCTGGGCGGCTAGGCTGGGCTGCAAGGCTACCTGGGCGGCTAGGCTACCTGGGCGGCTAGGCTACTTGGGTAGCTAGGTTAACAGGGTAGCTAGGCTACCTGGGCGGCTAGGCTACCAGGGCGGCTAGGCTACCTGAGCGGCTAGGCTACCTGGGCGGCTAGGCTGGGCTGCAAGGCTACCTGGGCGGCTAGGCTACCTGGGCGGCTAGGCTACTTGGGTAGCTAAGCTAACAGGGTAGCTAGGCTACCTGGCCGGCTAGGCTACCTGGGCGGCTAGGCTACCTGGGCAGCTAGGCTGGGCTGCAAGGCTACCTGGGCGGCTAGGCTACCTGGACGGCTAGGCTACTTGGGTAGCTAGGCTAACAGGGTAGGTAGGCTACCTGGGCGGCTAGGCTACCTGGGCGGCTAGGCTGGACTGCAAGGCTACCTGGGCGGCTAGGCTACCTGGGCGGCTAGGCTACTTGGGTAGCTAGGCTAACAGGGTAGCAAGGCTACCTGGGCAGCTAGGCTACCTGGGCAAGTAGGGTACCTGGGCGGCTAGGCTGAGCTGCAAGGCTACCTGGGCGGCTAGGCTACCTGGGTGGCTAGGCTACTTGGGTAGCTAGGCTAACAGAGTAGCTAGGCTACCTGGGCGGCTAGGCTACCTGGGCGGCTAGGCTAACTGGGCGGCTAGGCTGGGCTGCAAGGCTACCTGGGCGGCTAGGCTACCTGGGCAGCTAGGCTACTTGGGTAGCCAGGCTAACAGGGTAGCTAGGCTACCTGGGCGGCTAGGCTACCTGGGCGGCTAGGCTACCTGGGCGGCTAGGCTGGGCTGCAAGGCTACCTGGGCGGCTAGGCTACCTGGGCGGCTAGGCTACTTGGGTAGCTAGGCTAACAGGGTAGCTAGGCTACCTGGGCAGCTAGGCTACCTGGGCGGCTAGGCTACCTGGGCGGCTAGGCTACTTGGGTAGCTAGGCTATCAGGGTAGCTAGGCTACCTGGGCGGCTAGGCTACCTGGGCGGCTAGGCTACCTGGGTGGCTAGGCTGGGCTGCAAGGCTACCTGGGCAGCTAGGCTACCTGGGTGGCTAGGCTACTTGGGTAGCTAGGCTAACAGGGTAGCTAGGCTACCTGGGCGGCTAGGCTACCTGGGCAGCTAGGCTACCTGGGCGGCTAGGCTACCTGGGTGGCTAGGCTACCTGGGTGGCTAGGCTACCTGGGCTGCTAGGCTACCTGTGCGGCTAGGCTGGGCTGCAAGGCTACCTGGGCGGCTAGGCTACCTGGGTGGCTAGGCTACTTGGGTAGCTAGGCTAACAGGGTAGCTAGGCTACCTGGGCAGCTAGGCTACCTGGGCAGCTAGGCTACCTGGGCGGCTAGGCTACCTGGGTGGCTAGGCTACCTGGGCGGCTAGGCTACCTGGGCTTCTAGGCTACCTGGGCGTCTAGGTACCTGGGCGGCTTGGCTACCTGGGTGGCTAGGCTACCTGGACGGCTAGGCTACCTGGGCGGCTAGGTTACTTGGGCGGCTAGGCTACCTGGGCAGCTAGGCTACCTGGGCGGCTGGGCTACATGGGTGGCTAGGCTACCTGGGCGCCTAGGCTACCTGGGCGCCTGGCTACCTGGATGGCTAGGCTACCTGGGCGGCTAGGCTACCTGGGCGGCTAGGCTACGTGGGTGGCTAGGCTACGTCGGTGGCTAGGCTACCTAGGCAGACTGACCTGTACCCCCTTTTTTCCCTCTATCCTATACTAGAAAATAAGAAAATAAATCTCGCGAATGCAATCAGTCTAACATTCACCCCAAATATACTTTTTTGTGGAAATAATATTATTGTAATGTACTATATTTACATTTGAGCTGCTGGCGCCTATATTTCTTATCAAGTGCATGTGCGGAGCCGAGGCAGTGTGCGAAGGCAGGCGGCTGGCTACCTGGGTGGCTAGGCTACCTGGGCGGCTAGGCTGGGCTGCAAGGCTACCTGGGCAGCTAGGCTACCTGGGCAGCTAGGCTACCTGTGCGGCTAGGCTGGGCTGCAAGGCTACCTGGGCGGCTAGGCTACCTGGGTGGCTAGGCTACTTGGGTAGCTAGGCTAACAGAGTAGCTAGGCTACCTGGGCGGCTACGCTACCTGGGCGGCTAGGCTACCTTGGCGGCTAGGCTACTTGGGTAGCTAGGCTATCAGGGTAGCTAGGCTACCTGGGCGGCTAGGCTACCTGGGCGGCTAGGCTACCTGGGTGGCTAGGCTGGGCTGCAAGGCTACCTGGGCAGCTAGGCTACCTGGGTGGCTAGGCTACTTGGGTAGCTAGGCTAACAGGGTAGCTAGGCTACCTGGGCGGCTAAGCTACCTGGGCGGCTAGGCTACCTGGGCGGCTAGGCTGGGCTGCAAGGCTACCTGGGCGGCTAGGCTACCTGGGTGGCTAGGCTACTTGGGTAGCTAGGCTAACAGGGTAGCTAGGCTACCTGGGCGGCTAGGCTACCTGGGCAGCTAGGCTACCTGGGCGGCTAGGCTACCTGGGTGGCTAGGCTACTTGGGTAGCTAGGCTAACAGGGTAGCTAGGCTACCTGGGCGGCTAGGCTACCTGGGCAGCTAGGCTACCTGGGCGGCTAGGCTACCTGGGTGTCTAGGTACCTGGGCGGCTAGGCTACCTGTGCTTCTAGGCTACCTGGACATCTAGGTTTCTGGGCGGCTTGGCTACCTGGGTGGTTAGGCTACCTGGACGGCTAGGCTACCTGGGCGGCTAGGTTACTTGGGCGGCTAGGCTACCTGGGCAGCTAGGCTACCTGGGCGGCTGGGCTACATGGGTGGCTAGGCTACCTGGGCGGCTAGGCTACCTGGGCGGCTAGGCTACGTGGGTGGCTAGGCTACGTCGGTGGCTAGGCTACCTAGGCAGACTGACCTGTACCCCCTTTTTTCCCTCTATCCTATACTAGAAAATAAGAAAATAAATCTCGCGAATGCAATCAGTCTAACATTCACCCCATATATACTTTTTTGTGGAAATAATATTATTGTAATGTACTATATTTACATTTGAGCTGCTGGCGCCTATATTTCTTATCAAGTGCGTGTGCGGAGCCGAGGCAGTGCGCGAAGGCAGGCGGCTGGCTACCTGGGTGGCTAGGCTACCTGGGCGGCTAGGCTGGGCCGCAAGGCTACCTGGGCGGCTAGGCTACCTGGGCAGCTAGGCTACCTGTGCGGATAGGCTGGGCTGCAAGGCTACCTGGGCGGCTAGGCTACCTGGGTGGCTAGGCTACTTGGGTAGCTAGGCTAACAGAGTAGCTAGGCTACCTGGGCGGCTAGGCTACCTGGGCGGCTAGGCTACCTGGGCGGCTAGGCTACTTGGGTAGCTAGGCTAACAGGGTAGCTAGGCTACCTGGGCGGCTAGGCTACCTGGGCGGCTAGGCTACCTGGGTGGCTAGGCTGGGCTGCAAGGCTACCTGGGCGGCTAGGCTACCTGGGTGGCTAGGCTACTTGGGTAGCTAGGCTAACAGGGTAGCTAGGCTACCTGGGCGGCTAGGCTACCTGGGCGGCTAGGCTACCTGGGCGGCTAGGCTGGGCTGCAAGGCTACCTGGGTGGCTAGGCTACCTGGGTGGCTAGGCTACTTGGGTAGCTAGGCTAACAGGGTAACTAGGCTACCTGGGCGGCTAGGCTACCTGGGCGGCTAGGCTACTTGGGTAGCTAGGCTAACAGGGTAGCTAGGCTACCTGGGTGGCTAGGCTGGGCTGCAAGGCTACCTGGGCAGCTAGGCTACCTGGGTGGCTAGGCTACTTGGGTAGCTAGGCTAACAGGGTAGCTAGGCTACCTGGGCGGCTAAGCTACCTGGGCGGCTAGGCTACCTGGGCGGCTAGGCTGGGCTGCAAGGCTACCTGGGCGGCTAGGCTACCTGGGTGGCTAGGCTACTTGGGTAGCTAGGCTAACAGGGTAGCTAGGCTACCTGGGCGGCTAGGCTACCTGGGCAGCTAGGCTACCTGGGCGGCTAGGCTACCTGGGTGGCTAGGCTACTTGGGTAGCTAGGCTAACAGGGTAGCTAGGCTACCTGGGCGGCTAGGCTACCTGGGCAGCTAGGCTACCTGGGCGGCTAGGCTACCTGGGTGTCTAGGTACCTGGGCGGCTAGGCTACCTGTGCTTCTAGGCTACCTGGACATCTAGGTTTCTGGGCGGCTTGGCTACCTGGGTGGTTAGGCTACCTGGACGGCTAGGCTACCTGGGCGGCTAGGTTACTTGGGCGGCTAGGCTACCTGGGCAGCTAGGCTACCTGGGCGGCTGGGCTACATGGGTGGCTAGGCTACCTGGGCGGCTAGGCTACCTGGGCGGCTAGGCTACGTGGGTGGCTAGGCTACGTCGGTGGCTAGGCTACCTAGGCAGACTGACCTGTACCCCCTTTTTTCCCTCTATCCTATACTAGAAAATAAGAAAATAAATCTCGCGAATGCAATCAGTCTAACATTCACCCCATATATACTTTTTTGTGGAAATAATATTATTGTAATGTACTATATTTACATTTGAGCTGCTGGCGCCTATATTTCTTATCAAGTGCGTGTGCGGAGCCGAGGCAGTGCGCGAAGGCAGGCGGCTGGCTACCTGGGTGGCTAGGCTACCTGGGCGGCTAGGCTGGGCCGCAAGGCTACCTGGGCGGCTAGGCTACCTGGGCAGCTAGGCTACCTGTGCGGATAGGCTGGGCTGCAAGGCTACCTGGGCGGCTAGGCTACCTGGGTGGCTAGGCTACTTGGGTAGCTAGGCTAACAGAGTAGCTAGGCTACCTGGGCGGCTAGGCTACCTGGGCGGCTAGGCTACCTGGGCGGCTAGGCTACTTGGGTAGCTAGGCTAACAGGGTAGCTAGGCTACCTGGGCAGCTAGGCTACCTGGGCGGCTAGGCTACCTGGGTGGCTAGGCTGGGCTGCAAGGCTACCTGGGCGGCTAGGCTACCTGGGTGGCTAGGCTACTTGGGTAGCTAGGCTAACAGGGTAGCTAGGCTACCTGGGCGGCTAGGCTACCTGGGCGGCTAGGCTACTTGGGTAGCTAGGCTAACAGGGTAGCTAGGCTACCTGGGCGGCTAGGCTACCTGGGCGGCTAGGCTACCTGGGCAGCTAGGCTACCTGGGCGGCTAGGCTACCTGGGTGGCTAGGCTACCTGGGGGGCTAGGCTACCTGGGCTGCTAGGCTACCTGGGCGTGTAGGTACCTGGGCGGCTGGGCTACCTGGGTGGCTACGCTACCTGGACGGCTAGGCTACCTGGGCGGCTAGGTTACTTGGGCTACTAGGCTACCTGGGCAGATAGGCTACCTGGGCAGCTGGGCTACATGGGTGGCTAGGCTACCTGGGCGCCTAGGCTACCTGGGCGCCTGGCTACCTGGATGGCTAGGCTACCTGGGTGGCTAGGCTACCTGGGCGACTAGGCTACCTGGGCGGCTAGGCTACCTGGGTGGCTAGGCTACCTGGGCGGCTAGGTTACTTGGGCGGCTAGGCTACTTGGGCAGCTAAGCTACCTGGGCAGCTGGGCTACATGGGTGGCTAGGCTACCTGGGCAGCTAGGCTACCTGGGCGCCTGGCTACCTGGATGGCTAGGCTACCTGGGCGGCTAGGCTACCTGGGCGGCTAGTCTACCTGTGCGGCTAGGCTACCTGGGCGGCTAGGCTACCTGGGAGGCTAGGCTACGTGGGTGGCTAGGCTACTTGGGTGGCTAGGCTACCTAGGCAGACTGACCTGTACCCCCTTTTTTCCCTCTATCCTATACTAGAAAATAAGAAAATAAATCTCGCGAATGCAATCAGTCTAACATTCACCCCAAATATACTTTTTTGTGGAAATAATATTATTGTAATGTACTATTTTTCTTTTACATTTGAGCTGCTGGCGCCTATATTTCTTATCAAGTGCATGTGCGGAGCCGAGGCAGAGCGCGGAGGCAGGCGGCTGGCTACCTGGGCAGCTAGGCTACCTGGACCGCTAGGCTACCTGGGCGGCTAGGCTACCTGGGCGCGAAGCGTGCCAGCACGCGGTGGTGGTCTCCGTTGTGGGCGTCCGCGGAGGTGGCGGACAGGCCGGGCGAGAGCAGCCCGGCGGCGCTGTGGTGCGGCGACTTCTTGGGCGTCGAGCCGGCGAAGATGGCCGACGTGGTCGAGCCGAAGAGGTCGTGCAGGTGCGCGGGCAGCGCGTGCTCGTGGCCGTGGCCGTGCGCCGCCCCCGCGCCTGCCCCCGGCGCCGCCCCCGCCGCCGCGGCCGCCGCCGCCACCGACTGGTGGTGCGCCAGGCTGGCCATCAGCTCCGCCACCGAGCCGAGCGGCGCGCCCGACGTCTGTGGCGCCGGCGCGATGTTAAAGCCCTTCATCAGGCGGCGCTCCTTCTGCCGGTTCTTCTTGCCGCCCGAGCCTGCGAAGCGGCCGCGCGCACTAGAGTAGGTCGCCGCCTCCACGACTACATTTCTACACTCACTCTACTTATTTCTGCATTTCGAGAGAGAGATTCTGCGATGTCACAAACCTCTGGGACGACGGAGAAGGATAAATGTATTCGTACGGTGCAGCCGATTCGAGTCCGCTAACGACCGAGTCGGAGGGCACGGGCGAAAACTTCCACCTCAGCCTCTCACAGAGCTGAGACTGAGGGACCCAACTTCGGAAACTTCGACATCGCCTTCAGAGTTGCCGCTGAACGCGCTCCAATACCCTCAGGCTACTTCCCCTGTTGACGGACTAGCAACGGCGCGCGTAACTTGATGTCACAAAAAATTGTTCAAATGGCTCTAAGCACTATGAGACTCAACTGCTGCGGTCATCAGTCCCCTAGAACTTAGAACTACTTAAACCTAACCAACCTAAGGACATCACACAAATCCATGCCCGAGGCAGGATTCGAACCTGCGATCGTAGCAGTCGCACGGTTCCGGACTGCGCGCCTGGAACCGCGAGACCACCGCGGCCGGCTTGATGTCACAGAGACCGAAAATTCTAAGTCTACATTACAGCAAAAATGAATTCTATTTACCTGCACAAGTTTCGCAAGGTGCTACACTTACGACACTAGTTCAAAATGGCGTCCCCCTGCGTCAAAGGAGGTGTGGCATAGTCGTGCGAGGTTCCGTCGTAACCGATCCGATGCCCCACTGTCGTCTGAAGTGTCGCTGACAGCGATACTTCTCTCTTTACAGTCTCGACAGTTTCGACGAGGGTGCCGTTCGGAAGACTTTTCGCGTGGGTCCACAAGAAGAAATCGACTAGGATGAGATCAGGTGAACATTTTGGCTGGAAACAGGACCTCCTTTACTCATCCACTTTTCAGGGAATGTCTGATCCAGGTATACACGAAACGAGGTGGGGCTGCACCGTGTTGGATCCACATCCGTTGACGAGTAACGAGTGGGATATATTCCAGGAACCCGGGTAGTATATATCTGATGAACACTGGGTACGCTTGTGCATTTAAGTGCGCAGGAAGAACCAAAGCGACTAGTACACGATCACTGACTATGCCTGTCAACACATTCAGTGATAACCTGTACTGCTGGCTCTTCACGACTATACTGAACAGACTCTCGTCGGCCCAAACAGGACTATTCCACTTCTTAGCATTCCGTCTCCGGTGAAACGGGCTTCATCCGTGAAAAGCGCATACGCAGAGAAATGAAGATCGGCTGTAAGGTCCTGCAAGAATCACTGGCTGGACAAGACATGAGATCGGAAGTCATCGGGACTCAAAGCGTACATTTACTGTGCACGGGGGGCGTGTAGCTGCAATTCCCGTAACACTTGCCGCAAGAGGCTCAGAGAGACATTCGTTTCACGTGCACGTGATCGAGTGCTGATTGCAGGCACCTCATCCGCTCCCACAATTCCGTGTACTCGGTCGGCCATCTCCAGCGTTGTACTGTGGTACCGACTGCTCTGTTTTACTTAATCGTCGGAACAGTCTCAGAATATGGTGTGAGGCGAATGCCTTGTAGGCGAATTATGTATAACAGTTTCGCTTGTCTGTTGTTTCCATTCGCTTACCTATACATAAAAATCGTGTCTGCAAGTTCAGTCACCGGGCAGGTTCGCCCTGATCGACGTTAGTATTTCAACCTGTAAAGACAGACTGCAGTCTATAACACTACATACACTGTATACCAGGATTGCTCTCGTCAGATCACAGTACGCCATCTGCATCGGATTAACTGAGTTATTAGCCCAACCTCTACAGTTAGGTGGTCGTCGGAACTGCCTACCCTACAATCTCAGCAAAACGGTACAGCTACGCGTATTGCACTATCAGAGGTAATAGAAAGATTTTGGCTTATAACTTTCCACTCGGTCATTTCCGTGCTACGTTCCTTTATCTGAATCGATGCATTTACCCTTCTCCATCGGCTGTGAAAGTGTAACATCATCACGGTATCACTCTGTATAAGGGGCATTCAAAAAGGAGCTCTAAAATAGAAACCACAGAAGATATCACTGCCTACGGAAGATGTTGTGGCTCCTATAAGAGCGCAGGGGCGTCCCTCAGACTTGCCTCTAGCGGCACGGGAGCGTGCACTCAGTGACGACACACCGAGCAGCTGCACGCCTCCACTGACCGCCGCACTCAGTTGCGGGGCCTCGAAGAAGAGCAAATGGCTGTACTGAGTTTCCTTACCACGCGAAACTGAAATTCATCGAAGAATGGTACAACTGTACGGATGGCACTGTACGTGCTTTGCAATTCCGACCTCCGGGGCATTGGCTGCCTCCATAAGCCGCCGGCCTTCAGTAATGAAGGTCCCACCTGCTGGCCATTGCAGTGGCTGACGTTCCAGGTGGTCCTACACCGGCCAACGCCTTCCTTCAGTGAATCGCTTGTGACACGCCTTGACCCTCGCAACGGACACGCAGTGCTCTTCGCACACATGTGCCACTGTTCGATGAATTTCCGTTCCCCACACTCCATCCGCTGCCGGAAACGCACTACTGGCCTTTGACCCTCTCAGGGTTTTCAGCACTACTGAGCACTGAAGGAGAGTTTGGGCCATCGGTGCTCTTATAGGGCCACACCTTCTTCCGTAGGCAATGGTATTACGATTCCTTCAGCAGTATTTATTTCACAACCTCCGGCTCGTTTCTCTTACGTTTCGCCTGGCTAAATCAGAGGAAGCGAGGCCGACTCACCAGTGCCCATGCCGGCGGCCGTGGACGTGTTCATGCCGGAGTTCTTGAGTATCTCGATGAGCTCGCAGCGGAAGGCCGAGATGTCCTGCTTGATCTCGTTGACGTCGTCCTCGGTGACGCCCTCGTTCTCCGCCTTGCGCTGCTCCACCGTCACGTAGCGCCGCACCAGGTTGCGCATTATGCTCTGCGCACACCAAAACTGGGCCAGTCAGCTGGCCCGCACACGCACGCACGCACGCACACACACACACTTACAGGCGCACGTACGAGCTGAATAGTCTTATTAGAAGGAAAGTAGTACGCTTACATGAAACTTCATCTAATCTCTTTCAGAGTACTACCTTGGCTACCACTGAACTTATCCCAGAGTTGAATCTACGACTCGGAACATTTGCGGGGAAGGATTCCTTTGGAAGTGCGCTCATCTGCTCTGTCGTGGCCCCCTGAATGTCAACAGTGGTGTCAACACGATTCCCTTAAAGGACGGTTTTAATTTCTGGGAAGAGCCAGAAGTCGCACGGCGACTAAGACGGATGTGTGGACAGAAAGACACGAACTCTTCTCCCTGCAGAAGAACTTGTGAATCAAAAGCGAAGTGTGGTACAGCAGGTTGTATAATTAATGCTCCAGGCAAATGCCGGGATGGTTCATTTGAAAAGAGAACAGCCGATTTGCTTCTCCATTCCCTTGCTAATACCAGCTTGTCCTCCGTCTCTGATGGCCGTGCTGTCGACAGGACGTAAATTCTAATCTCCCTTCCTTCATGTTTTAAGTAGTTTCTTAGTAATGTCTCACAGGATGTCAGGTCACACACACCACTTAAAAACTGTAACTATCCCATCTGATTTTTTGAGCAGCTTTCTGTACCTAGTATTTTACCGTGTGAACTCCACTGATCTTTTAGGAGTACTTCGAAACTCTGTCCTTTTGTTACGAATACTCTGGCAATTAACCACTAGGACTATAATCATTCCATCTGTGGGCAGCATTTCTTTGGATCTCACACAGATGCCTCAGTCCACCAGCATCCACATCCACGTAGATACTCCGCAAACCACTGTACGATGCGTGTCGGAGGGCACCTTCTACCAATGCTAGTCATTTCCTTTCCTGTTCCAATCGCAAACAGAGCGAGGGAAAAACGACTGTCTGTATGCTTCCAAGTGAGCCCTAATTTCTCGTATCTTATCTTCGCGGTCCTTAAGTGGAATGTACACTCCTAGAAATTGAAATAAGAACACCGTGAATTTATTGTCCCAGGAAGGGGAAACTTTATTGACACATTCGTGGGGTCAGATACATCACATGATCACACTGACAGAACCACAGGCACATAGACACAGGCAACAGAGCATGCACAATGTCGGCACTAGTACAGTGTATATCCACCTTTCGCAGCAATGCAGCCTGCTATTCTCCCATGGAGACGATCGTAGAGATGCTGGATGTAGTCCTGTGGAACGGCTTGCCATGCCATTTCCACCTGGCGCCTCAGTTGGGCCAGCGTTCGTGCTGGACGTGCAGACCGCGTGAGACGACGCTTCATCCAGTCCCAAACATGCTCAATGGGTGATAGATCCGGAGATCCTGCTGGCCAGGGTAGTTGACTTACACCTTCTAGAGCACGTTGGGTGGTACGGGATACATGCGGACGTGCATTGACCTGTTGGAACAGCAAGTTCCCTTGCCGGTCTAGGAATGGTAGAACGATGGGTTCGATGACGGTTTGGATGTACCGTGCACTATTCAGTGTCCCCTCGACGATCACCAGAGGTGTACGGCCAGTGTAGGAGATCGCTCCCCACACCATGATGCCGGGTGTTGGCCCTGTGTGCCCCGGTCGTATGCAGTCCTGATAGTGGCGCTCACCTGCACGGCGCCAAACACGCATACGTCCATCATTGGCACCAAGGCAGAAGCGACTCTCATCGCTGAAGACGACACATCTCCATTCGTCCATCCATTCACGCCTGTCGCGACACCACTGGAGGCGGGCTGCACGATGTCGGGGCGTGAGCGGAAGACGGCCTAACGGTGTGCGGGACCGTAGCCCAGTTTCATGGAGACGGTTACGAATGGTCCTAATTTGCTGGGAAGTGGCGGTGCGGTCCCCTACGGCACTGCGTATGATCCTACGGTCTTGGCGTGCATCCGTGCGTCGCTGCGGTCCGGTCCCAGGTCGACGGGCACGTGCACCTTCCACCGACCACTGGCGACAACATCGATGTACTATGGAGACCTCACGCCCCACGTGTTGAGCAATTCGGCGGTACGTACACCCGGCCTCCCGCATGCCCACTATACGCCCTCGCTCAAAGTCCGTCAACTGCACATACGGTTCACGTCCACGCTGTCGCGGCGTGCTACCAGTGTTAAAGATTGCGATGGAGCTCCGTATGCTACGGCAAACTGGCTGACACTGACGGCGGCGGTGCACAAATGCTGTGCAGCTAGCGCCATTCGACGGCCAACACCGCAGTTCCTGGTGTGTCCGCTGTGCCATGCGTGTGATCATTGCTTGTACAGCCCTCTCGCAGTGTCCGGAGCAAGTATGGTGGGTCTGACACACCGGTGTCAATGTGTTCTTTTTTTCATTTCCAGGAGTGTATGTTGGCGTCAGCAGAATGGTTTAGCAGTCAGCTTCAAATGCCGTTTCTCTAAATTTTCTAAACTGTCTTCCTCGAAAAGAACTTCGCCTATTGAGTTTCCGAAGCATCTTATCTTCGTAACATTTACGTGTTATTCCAACCTATAAGTAACTACTCTATATGCCTGCCTCTGACCTGCTTCATTATCTTCCTTCAATCCTACCTGTTACGGATCGCAAACACTCGACCAGTACTCAAGAATAGGTCGCACCAGCGTCCTGTGTGCGCTCTCCTCTACAGTGAATACTCTTTCCTACAAAATTCTCCGAATAAACCGAAAACGACCATTCGCCTTCCCTACCACAGTTCTCATATGCTTGTTCCACCTCATATCGCTTTTCAGCCTCACGGCCAGGTATTTAAACGACTCGACTGTGTCGAGCAGGACACTAATAATGCCAAAACCGAACATTATAAACACATCAAAAAAAGTTTTGCATCACCCCGGATCCAAGAACTCCTGAAGATAGATGTTGACTGTGGATATTGTCTCACAGACGCAGTCCTTTTGAGTGTTCAGAGATGTCACCCGCCCAAAGATGTAAACAACCATGCACGAGTAACACATATTAGACGGAGATGGTCCGACAGGCGATCAGCTCCAGTCATTCCACCAGGAAGGAGGTACACGGCTCGTATTGTCTGTATTTCAACCACGAATAGACAGTCCCTACCGCAGTTCGATCGCGTCCGCATTGTTACTTTGTGCCAGGGAGAGCTCTAGGGGTCTCAGAGTGAACCAAAACGACGTTGTTCGGACATGGAGGACATACAGAGAGACAGAAACTGTCGATGACATGCCTCGCTCAGGCCGCCCAAGGGCTGCTACTGCAGTGGATGACCGCTACCTGCGGATGATGTCTCAGAGGAGCCCTGGCAGTAGCGCCACCATGTTTTCGTGCAGCCACAGGACGTCGTGTTACGACTCAAACTGTGGGCAATAGGCTCCATGATGCCCAACTTCACCCTCCCCCCCCCCCCCCCCCCACGTCCATGACGAGGTCCATTTTTGCAACCACGACACCATGCAGCGCGGTACATGTCGAATGGACCCCTCAGGATTGGCATCACGTTCTCTTCACCGATGAGTGTCGCATATGTCTTCAATCAGACAATGGCCAGAGACGTGTTTATAGGCACCCCGGTCAGGCTGAACGCCTTAGACACACTGTCCAGCGAGTGCAGCAAGGTGGAGGTTCCCTGCTGTTTTGGGGTGGCGTTATGTGGGGCCGACGTACACCGGTGGTGGTCATGGAAGGCACCGTAACGGCTGTACGGTACGTGAATGCCATCCTCCGACTGATAGTGGAACCAGATCGGCACCACATTGGCGAGGCACCCGTCTTCATGGACGACAATTCGCACCCCCTCGTGCACATCTTGTGAATGACTTCTTTCAGGGTAACGACATCGCTCGACAAGAGTGGCCAGCATGTTCTACAGACATGAACCCAATCGAACATGCCTGGAATAGATTAAAATGACTATTTTTTGGACGACGTGACATACGAATTTCTCGGAGGGATCTACACCGAATCGCCGTTGAGAAGTGGGACAATGTGGAACTACAGTGTCTTGATGAACTAGTGGACAGTATGCCACAACGAATACAGGCATGCATCAATGCAAGAGGACATGCTACTGGATATTAGAGGTACCGGTGTGTTCAGCAATCTGAAGGTCTCACTGTATGGTGGTACAACATGCAATGTGTTGTTTTCATGAGCAATAGAAATGGCTGAAGTGATGTTTATGTTGCTCTCTATTCCAATTTTCTGTACAGGTTCCGGAACTCTCTGAACCGAGGTGATGCAAAACTTTTTTGATTTGTGTAGGTTTGATCTTCCGACTCATCCACATTGAATTACATTTTTGCACATTAAGGGCTAACTGCCATTCACCTCACCAACTGGAAATTTTGTCTAAGTCGTCTTGTATTTTCCTACAGTCACTCAACTTCTACACCTTACCGTATACCACGCGATCATCAGCAACCAACTGCAGATTGCTGCCGCCCTGTCCGCCAAATCTACTCTGTCTAGCACAAACACTCTCCTTGACTAATTTATTAACGTCCGTAATTACAGTTGTTGTAATGAGACGATGATCGCCAATCCCCGTTTCCATACTGACGCTGTCGATAAGATTCTTTCTATTCGTAGCGACAAGGTCTAAGATATTTTCATTGCTTGTGGGCTTCTGAGCTAGCTGCTCAAGAGATGTGTCAGACAACTTCATAGGTATTTCGCACGACTGGCTGTTTGTACATCCCCCCTGCAATGAATCGATAGACATCCGAGTCTATACTCGGTAGGTTGAAGTCGTCTCCAGCTGTATTTCATGATTTCCTGCACATGTCGTTATTTGGACGGTGAAGAGTCTGGGTGGCAGCGTCTGGCGTGTAGTGCACACCTGACCTATTTAGGGGGAGAAAGCGCTGCCTAGCTTCTAAGTCTCTGGTTTAAGCCTTCCACTCGAAGTAGTACCAGAGAACTACGATCATTTCTCGTGAGAATGCTGGAAACTATGAACTTGGCTGAAAATCCTTGAACAAGGCTGATATCAACCTTTTTTGGCAGCCACCGACATGATCGAATCCCAGACGACAGACATCGTGTGTTTCAACGTGAGCATTTCTACATTTTTCCCTCAACGGCTGCCGGAATGAAAGCTCTTTTGCGTTTTGAATACACACTAATGCCACCTGCTGTTCCTTGCTATCGCTCGGTGCCATTTCCCCGAGGGGCATCATTATCCGTCGTACAATACGATGAACAGAGGCGCACTCTTTTGCGCCTGTCTCCCTTGACTCAGTAAACAGCACACTTCCCGACATGGGCTCTGTTTCAGTTTGAGTGGAGACAGCACTTCGAATTTATTGGTTTGGGGGGGAGGGATGCGTAAAGACACTTTCTCGCTGGTTATTGACTCATCTGTACGGGGCCCCTAGTGGACGAGTAGTGACAGAACCTGCACTTTCGTCGGAGAAGACAGAATCCACGAGGGAGCACAGTACTTGAGCTACGTTTAGAATCCCTGGTACGTGGCTCTTGGTAGCCATCCAACCTCACACATTTGTGGCAGGTTCCCATCGTAAGACAGCAGTGAAGTCGATTTCCAGCTGTTTATGAACGTCAACTAACTCATCCTGCACAGAGAACAGCATTCACAAAGGGGCTACGTTATGGATTGTACAAGGTTTTACAGAACGGTAAATAAATAACTTCGAAGCAAGCTTGCTGACACTCGTTTAATTTCTACGTTTGATATAGTGTCTTGGAACTCTACTCCATTAACCGCCTGCAAGCGATACACTCCCGTCAGCTGACAAAGGTACTGGTCCATATTATGACGTCATGCGCTGCCCGTCTCACCTGCCTGTGCCCTTAGCTACTGCCTTTCTGAAATATATTTACCAGTGAGCGATGCTGGGACGGAGTGCGCAAGATAGCCGGGCACGGTGTGCAGGGAGTGAGAGGGGGGATCAGCGCTGTACAAAACTCTCGAAATTATCCTGCAGTATGAGCGGGCAACGGAGACGCGTATCGTGCCAGCAGTCTACGTTGTGGGTTTCGTTACTCGCGCCGCTCCCTGAGCTTCCCAGCAGGCGCACACAGAAATCTGGTCACTTTCTGCGTTCCTCGGCTGCGCACACCAGTGCAGGAACGGATGCGTGGACCGTATCACAGCAGCAAGGAAACTAATGCGGATTACCACCGTCAGGTGGCTTGCGGAGTATGGACGTAGATGTAGATGTAGATGAGCCGTATGGTTACTCTTACACTGACAACAGAGAAAGCTGTGTTTTTGTGAAAGCATGGACAACGTTTGACTTGCTTTTGCAGTTGAATAAGATGCCTTGTTGTAGAGACCCGAAGCAGAATGCTAGGGCAGAAGTGCTGAAGGAGCTACGAGGCAGTGGTGGAGTAGAGTGGAGTAGAACAGAGTTGCGTGTGAGACACTTACCTGGTATCGGAAGTCCCTCTCGCTCGCTTGCTTCACCTTCCGCTGCAAAGGAACAACCATCAGATCATCAGACATGCAGATTATCAGACTAATAAACGAACGATAGTAGCCTTCTACTATGAGGAATGTCCAGACATGCATGGTATAAAAAGAAAACTAATCCACATTAATAATTAATAGATGTATCAAGTTCATTTAGATTCTGTTACTTTTTCTGAGGTTAATATAATAAATTTTGCAGGCTGTGCCTATTAACATTTTTGTGAGACTTCTGAAGTAAACTGTATTGATGTATACAAATTTCTGTTTTTTCCACATGAAACTGAATATTGCCAAAAAAAATACGTCAGTAATTTTATAGCACCGTTTTTTCTTAGTTATAATAAAAATGTAGATATACAGGAGATATAAAATAACAAAAAAAATCTGTGCATAAGCTGAAAATGTTTACTAAAACATAGTATAAAAATACACACTAGTATTGAAGTTTTATTTCACAAAGATTATCACTACACAAATAAAATTATTGTTTCAGAATGTATGCCCTAATATAAAGTTTTAAAAAAATTACTTTTATTAATAATTAACTTCATTAAGAGTCGTTTCAATATTTAACGAACATTTGTGAATCCTAGCAAAGCAGTTTCTATTGAAGGCAAGATCACATCAATAGAAAGTGAGTCGTGATTTGAAGCGGATTGTGTTCGCAACTATATTGCAAATGGTCGTAAAGTTTCTGTATTGGAAATGTTTCTACAAGTTGATTTGTCGTGTTTTATTTTATAGCTGTCTAGACGTGGAAATTTTAACAAGCACTCGCTTGTAAAATTAATAGTTCAGTGAAACTAAAGGAAATTTGTCCAACTGTATATGAATTGTTATGTTTCATGTAACAGCAACTACAATTGCATCTATTTTCCTCTTATTTGTTGTAATTGTAAACTTAGTATCTTCACAGTATTTATTTTAAATGTCACTGAAAAAGATCCAACTGTTTTTCATAACTGACTGAAATCTGTGAAACCTACAACTGATAATTCTTTGTTAAAGTTGGTGTCATAGTTCCGTGTAATTTGTGCTGGTGACTGGTTTAGAACGTAGCCGTTCATTTTAAAACCAGACGTGTATTAGAAGTATTCACCAAAGCAAAATTCCACTGACATTGTATGTGGTTAACATTCACACAATACACAGTCATACAAAACATATTCATTACATGTGTGATACAATCAGCAGATGAAAATGGCACTGATAGAATGCACCACAAACAAGCTAACGATGCCAGTTTCATCTGCTGAATGTTGAGGCTGTGATGAGATTACTCTATATGCGATGTATGACTATGTATTGTGTGGACGTCGCCCAAGTATGTCAGTTGAATTTTGCTTTGGTAGACACTTTTAGCGCAGTCTGGTTTGGAAGGAGGAGGAGATGAGTGTTGAACGTCCCGTCGACAACGAGGTCATTAGGGGCGGAGCATAAGCTCGGTTTAGGGAGGGATGGAGAAGGAAAGCGGCCGTACCCTTTCGAAGGAACCCTCCGGGCATTTGCCTTAATCGATTTAGGGAAATCGCGGGAAACCTAAAGCAGGATGGCCGGACACGGGTTTGAAGCGTCGTCCTCTCGAACGCGAGTTCAGTGTGCTGACCACTGCACTACCCGCTCGGTGTCTGTGGAAACGAACGCGTACGTTCTAAAGTAGTCACCATTGTAAATCACTCGCTATTGTGTCAGAAATTTAAACAAAGATTTACCAGTGGTAGGTTGCCGGTCGTTTCCCAACAACATGTTGGATCTACATAAGACTGTCATTGATCCGTATGAACTATTATTTATTAAGAAAATTGGATAGAGTCATTAAACGGAAAGTTAACAGGCTGTACAGGGACGGTACGTTCCAAGATGGTTTAGGAAATAAGGTCGAAAATGCGTGCTTACTGAAGTTGCTAAACTTCGACACTGGATATAAAACATTTATTTCTTATTTCTGTGTTGTTTCAGGGGGCTGTTATTGAACTTGCTTGAAAATGAAGCTCCTGTCCTCTCCCGAGGAATATATACAGTGAGACATGCACAGTGTGTGACAATGGCCACACGCAGGAAAAGTGGGCTCCCCGGGTTGCGGGATACGCCAGTCACCGCACCAGCAACGACAGGCAGAGAGAGGGAGAGGGAGGGAGGCTGCTGGAGGCGAGGGGGCGGCCGTGGTGGGGGCGGCGCGGAACGGCACAGAGCGGGCTCTGGTGGCGGCGGAGGCGGAGGGCGGGGGCGCCTCTGGTTGTGCGGCCCCCGAAATAAATATACTTACTTACTACTTGGCGCTACAGCCTACGCCTTGCCCTCTCTGATGATCACAGCCCAACCCTGACGGTTTTCTGCTCGTTTCCGCCATCTCCTGACTCCAGTCTTTCTCAAATCATCTTCCACATCCTCCAGCCATCGCTTTCGGGGTCCCTCTTTGGTCCTTTTGCCACCTGGATTTTTGACAGCTCGATCCTCTGACATTCGTCCGCAGCTCGTGGTCGTGCGGTAGCGTTCTGGCTTCCCGGGCCCGGGTTCGATTCCCGGCGGGGTCAGGGATTTTCTCTGCCTCGTGATGACTGGGTGTTGTGTGATGTCCTTAGGTTGGTAAGGTTTAAGTAGTTCTAAGTTCTAGGGGACTGATGACCATAGATGTTAAGTTCCATGGTGCTCAGAGCCATTTGAACCAGCCTCTGACATTCGCTCTACATGGCTCAGCCATCTCAATCTGTTACACTTAATTTCAGTCACCGAGTCAGGATTTCTCTACAGTTCTTCCAATTCCTTATCCTCCATTGCCCCGCCTCATACACGGCTCCAAAAATCTTCCTTAGTATTTTCCTCTCCCATCTTCTCGAGAGCTCTTCTTCTGCTACAGTCATTGTCCGCGTTTCTGAGCCATACATTACCACCGGTCTTATGACTGCTCGATAGACAGTCACCTTCCTCTTTCTGCTCGTGCTACGTGACTAAATGATCTCGATCAGGGCCCAGTAAGCTCTATTTTCTGCAACAATCCTAGATTTTATTCCTTTTCTTATCCTGCTATCCTCCATAACCGGTACTCCCAGGTATTGGAACTTCTCACATCTGTCATAATTACCTCTGTTCAACTTAATATATTTCTCTTTAACAACAGCATTTTTCCTGCAATAAGTCCCAACTGTTCTGCCTCCTGTTCCAGTCTGCCAAATCCTTCTCCATTTCTTTCAAACTTCTAAACAAAGTGCACACATCATCAGTATAAGCTAGATTTTGGTACATACGATTAAACAGAGCGCCACCTCCGTTATCAGTCTCTACCATTTGCATCACTCTCTTCGGCACTGTGTTGAAGAGTAGCGTGGATAGTACACCATCCTGCCTTAAACCTCAGTTGACCTCAAATTCTTTAGAAAGTTTTCCTTCTACTTTTAGCTGGCATTTCGTGCTGGTGAGGGCCATTTGTATCATTCTGATAAGCTTACTTGGGAAACACAACAGCATTAAGGTGCATTTCGCTTTCTCCTTTTAACACTATCATAGGCCTGTTTAAAGTCTAGAAAAAGTTGGTGTACATCAACATTGTATTCATATCACTGTTTCATTGTTTGCCTTGTAATGAAGATTGTTGATCTGAACCGTCGAAAACCGCATTGGTAGCCTCCGAGTATTTCTTCTGTAATTGGTGTCAGTATCATAGCAATGACTTTGGCTAATACTTTGTACACCGCTCTGACTAAAGCAATATCGCGATAATTTTCACAGTTAGCTTTGTCCATCTTCTTATGAATCGGGCCTATAATGGCCCCGTTCCACTGGTCTGGCATCTCTTCTACATTTACATCTACATCCATACTCCGCAAGCCACCTGACGGTGTGTGGCAGAGGGTACCTTGAGTACCTCTATCGGTTCTCCCTTCTATTCCAGTCTCATATTGTTCGTGGAAAGAAGGATTGTCAGTATGCTTCTGTGTGGGCTCTAATCTCTCTCATTTTATCCTCATGGTCTCTTCGCGAGATATACGTAGGAGGCAACAAAATACTGCTTGACTCCTCGGTGAAGGTATGTTCTCGAAACTTCAACAAAAGCCCGTACCGAGCTACTGAGCGTCTCTTCTGCAGAGTCTTCCACTGGAGTTTATCTATCATCTCCGTAGCGCTTTCGCGATTACTAAATGATCCTGTAACGATGCGGGCTGCTCTCCGTTGGATGTTCTCTATCACTTCTATCAACCCTATCTGGTACGTATCCCACACTGCAGAACAGTATTCAAGCAGTGGGCGAACAAGCGTACTGTAGCCTACTTCCTTTGGTTTCGGATTGCATTTCCTTAGGATACTTCCAATGAATCTCAGTCTGGCATCTGCTTTACCGACGATCAACTTTATATGATCATTCCATTTTAAATCAATCCTAATGCGTACTCCCAGATAATTTATGGAATTAACGGCTTCCAGTTGCTGACCTGCTATTTTGTAGCTAAATGATAATGGATCTTTCTTTCTATGTATTCGCAGCACGTAACACTTGTCTACATTGAGATTGAATTGCCATTCCCTGCACCATGCATCAATTCGCTGCAGATCCTCCTACATTTCAGTACAATTTTCCATTGTTACATCCTCTCGATACACCACAGCATCATCTGCAAAAAGCCACAGTGAACTTCCGATTTCATCCACAAGGTCATTTATGTATATTGTGAATAGCAACGGTCCTATGACACTCCCCTGCGGCACACCTGAAATCACTCTTACTTCGGAAGACTTCTCTCCATTGAGAATGACATGTTGCGTTCTGTTATCTAGAAATTCTTCAATCCAATCACACAATTGATCTGACAGTCCATATACCCTTACTTTGTTCATTAAACGACTGTGGGGAACTGTATCGAACGCCTTGCGGAAGTCAAGAAACACGGCATCTACCTGTGAACCCGTGTCTATGGCCCTCTGAGTCTCGTGGATGAACAGCGCGAGCTGGGTTTCACACGACCGTCTTGTTCGAAACCCATGCTGATTCCTACAGAGTAGATTTCTAGTCTCCAGAAAAGTCATTATACTCGAACATAATACGTGTTCCAAAATTCTACAACTGATCGACGTTAGAGATATAGGTCTATAGTTCTGCACATCTGTTCGACGTCCCTTCTTGAAAACGGGGATGACCTGTGCCCTTTTCCAACCCTTTGGAACGCTACGCTCTTCTAGAGACCTACGGTACACAGCTGCAAGAAGGGGAGCAAGTTCCTTCGCGTACTCCGTGTAAAATCGAACTGGTATCACATCAGGTACAGCGGCCTCTTTTGAGCGATTTTAATTGTTTCTGTATTCCTCTGACGTCTATTTTGATATCTACCATTTTGTCATCTGCGCGACAATCTAGAGAAGGAACTACAGTGTAGTCTTCCTCTGTGAAACAGCTTTGGAAAAAGACATTTAGTATTTCGGCCTTTAGTTGTCATCCTCTGTTTGAGTACCATTTTGGTCACAGAGTTCAAAAATGGTTCAAATGGCTCTGAGCACTATAGGACTTAACATCTATGGTCATCAGTCCCCTAGGACTTAGAACTACTTAAACTAACTAACCTAAGGACATCACACAACACCCAGTCATCACGGGTCACAGAGTATCTGGAGGTTTGGTTTGGTCCACCTATCGCTTTCACATAAGACCAAAATTGTTTAAGATTTTCTGCCAAGTCAGTACATAGAACTTTACTTTCGAATTCATTGAACGCCTCTCGCATAGCCCTCCTCACATTACATTTCGCTTCGCGTAATTTTTGTTTGTCTGCAAGGCTTTGGCTATGTTTATGTTTGCTGTGAAGTTCCCTTTGCTTCCGCAGCAGTTTTCTAACTCGGTTGTTGTACCACGTTGGCTCTTTTCCATCTCTTACGATGGAATACCAATTGTAGCTTCAAAACTGCCTATATAGCGAAAAATTTCACAAAGCCTTTCAGCCCGTATTTCACTCCCCTGAGAGGTCGAACATGCAAAAATCCCTTGTTAAACAACTACTCCAGTAAAAGAGCAACAATCTCCGTAAATTTCAAGTGTCTATACTCAGTGGTTTGGGCTGGGCGACAATGAGTCAGTTAGCCAGCCAGCCGGAACACTACTTTTTATAGAGGGTGAAAAGTGTTTAAACCGACAGACTCTGGGAGGTTGTAAGGGCCATCAAAACAAATATTTTTCCTTAATGTCATTTTTTCCTACGAGGATTATTTAAACCGTTGGAGGCCGTATTATGCTCTTCAGTTGATAGAGGCCGTATTATGATCTTCAGTAGTTAGAGGTCAGTTGTAGGCAACTGCTGTCTACCAGTGTAGTAGTGCATTGTCTCTGTTTACTAATGGAGCGATACACCTGGAGTGAGTACACTGATATGGTTGGTGCGTACTACATAGTGCACCACAACGGACGAGCTGTAGAGCGGGTTTATAAACAACAATATCGTAATCGCCGTATCCCGCATCATACGACCTGTGTATCAACGTCTGCGTGAGACCGGGTCACTTAGCAGATTACCTGGACAAGGACGCCGTCGCATGGTAGGAACGCTGCAATTTGAGGAAGCTGTCTTGCAGCATGTGGAGCGGGATCCTTGAATCAGCACTCGTGCAATTGCATGTCACATGGGGACGAATCAGACCAATGTAAGAACAGTCTTTCGAGAGCAATTGTTACGTCCATTTCACTTACAGCGTGTCCACAACCTGCAACCAGTTGATTATCCACCCAGAGCACAGTTTTCGCAGTGGCAGCTAGAACAGTGTGAAATGCATCCTACGTTGCCATCCTCGGTGTTGTTTACCGATGAAGCAACGTGATGGAGTCTTCAACATGCACAATTCGCATGTCTGGAGTGAGGATAAGCCACATGCCACAGTTACTAGCGCACATCAAGTGCGGTTCTTCGTTAATGTGTGGGTCGGTGTTGTTGGAGACTGTTTAATTGGACCGTATCTGCTACCTAGTTGTTGTCTCTTGGTCATAAAAAATGGAAAAGTGTTTGTTGGTTTAATTAATTTGTCGCCGGAGAAATCTTCCTCTACCGGTTTAAATACTCCTCATAGGAAAAAACGACATTAGGGAAAAATATTTGTTTTGATGTCCCCTACAACCTGCCAGAGTTTGTCGGTTTAAATACTTTTAACCCTGTATACAGAAATAAAAAGCACACAAGGTAGAAATTCCGAAGTAATCGAGGATTATTCAAAACATAAAAAAACAACACAAACAAAAAGAGAAAGAACAATAGGTCCCAGGAATTAGCCAGTGAGGAGACCTCGCGGTTCTGGGCTAACACCTTCTGAACAGGCCTCGAAGGCCCAACGGCAGCGACCGACCGTCGAGCCATCCTGAGGCGAAGGGCGTCACCGGAGCAGCACGTTGGCCAGCACGCCGCTCTCCTGGCCGGTGCCGCCGCTTCTCAGTCAAGTAGCTCCTCAGTTGTCATCACAAGGGCTGAGTGCGACCCACCGGCACTTCGCAGACTGACGCAGAGCCGAGCCCGGCAGCGCTTAAATTCGGTGATGTCACGGGAGCCGGTGTTACCGTTGGGGCAAGACCATTGGCTCTCATTCCAGTTACAGCACGCAGTCTACTACAGGTCTGCTACGCCGAGAAGTCTAGTGGGTGGTTGGGTAAGCAATCAGCAAATCAGTCACAGCTAGGGCACCGAGGGACAGGACCATGGCAGTGACGTCACTGACCCACGTAATGAAGGGATATAGCAAAACATAGAAAAATAACACAAACAAGGGAAAGAACGCTGCGCTTCAGGGATAACCCTGAGAGGAGACTTAGTGGCTCTGTGCTAATGGGATTGTAGTACGTCATCGCTAACCTTCTGCTGCATTATTCTATTGGATTCAATAAGAAAATCCGAGCAGCTTCACTCATTCCATTTCCAGCATATTATCTACGAGAAGTTCCCTGTTACGCTGAGCAACCCAGTACGTGGTTGGGTCAACAAACACAGATCAGCGAAGCAATCTGACCTTAGGATCCGAGGCTCAGAGGCTTGGCGCTAACTTAGTCAGTGTGAAACGTCACTGACCCAAGTAATGAAGGGTATATGTTATGCACATAGTTCCGCTAAGTCAGCGCGTGCACAACTTTCCACATAGAGCGCGCCTTGCTAAGCACAACAGAGCAGGAGCAGCGCTCGTCCGTCTCCGCACTACGAGATGGCGCTGAGACGGACCAAATTCTGCTTTGGCCGATCCGCGTATTAATATGTAACGCAGCCAATGAGATTGCTGCTAACGTAGAACCTTTTCTCCTCGCGGATCACACTCGCGCAGTGATAGCTGAACGCGCGAGGTATTATGACGAGTGTACAGACCTCCTATTAGTCAGTCTGCATTAGTCTGTAGTCAAGTTTCAGTCTGCCCCTATAAGATTACCATATTCCTGTACATAGCCATGAAGATAAATGTATAGACACTTTGTCAAGTATCAGAGATATGTGAGAATAAAATTAACATATCAAGACCAAAGGAACTTCAGAATGTCAATTGTAAACAGCATCCAGAATTAAGTTACGTAATTTCTACGTTTTTTTATTATTTTAATAAATGTATGTGAAAACTAATCAAGTTCTGTTTAAAGTTGGTCATCATCAAGTGCCCCGATAGTGTCGATGTCGGCGAAGGGTGTGGTGATGTACTTGGAGGCGTGTCCAAAAGTCCGCCGGATCGACGATGTCGTCCCGGAAGAGGTAGTTGACAGCCATGCCACTGATCCATGTGACGGCGTGACACTTAGCCGGTGGAAAGTAGGTCGTGTCAGGATATATCATCATAGTAGGAGAAACGTGATGTGGTGGTACTCGGAGGTAGAAAGCCACAATCTTCTGTACGAGGGTCCAGACAGCTGCTGCTGGCCCACACTCAAAAAGATGTAAATCTGTATCTTCGACATTGCATTTGAGGCACAGGGGTGAGTCCACCAGTGCAATACGATGCAGTTTCTGTCTTGTAGTATACTTGCCATTGACGAGAAGGTACCACATAGAGGTGGTGTCAGTGGTGTGATATGGTTGGTGGATCGTTTTCCAAACTGTAGGCCATGAAACCTGAGGTTGACGTGTTTCGGCGGGGCTGCGTGGTGGAGACTTTCGGAGAAGGCGGTAGATGTCGCGGGTGGTCGTCTTCCTGGTCCTGGGGAGCTCGGTGCATATGTAGCTGTACTCCAAAAAGAAACGGCCGATATGTGACATCGGAGGTTTGATGTGTGCCAAAGATGTCGGTGGGCGTCTCGAAACAGGTGCGAGCTCGGTGGTCAACATTTGAGTAAAACTAGCATTTTGGCTCTTCCATAACCGGAGCATGGTATTGGTGTAAAGTGCCGTAGTCCTGGCTCTCACATTAACCAGATCGAGGCCACCATCCCGCTTCGGTAAGGTGAGAACTTCATACTGGACTTTGAAGATGTGTCCAGAACAAATGAAATAGCCGAAAGCCGCCTGCGCCATTGTCGCAGTGATGGGCAGAATCTGCGCTATATGGGGTATCCGGGCTGCCAGATGGGTATTGACGAAGGTAACTCTCTGGCACATATACAGCGGGCGTAGTATGTGATTTTGTATGTTGGCCCGGATGCGTTGCAGCAGCGCCCGATAATTGATCGCCGAGGTGCGGCGAATGTCTCGCGTGTACACCAACCCGAGACAGCGAAGGGTGTCCTCCAGTTGAAATGGGACTACGCTGTCTGCGGGAAGGCCGCGGCCGATCTTCATGGCGCATTATTTTGCCACGTTCATAGCACTCCCTGCCCCTGCACTGTAACGGGTAACCCACTGCATCGCAGCTTGTACGTCGGCCGCTGAACGTACGACGAGGGCCAAGTCGTCCGCGTAAGCTCGGCAGCGGAACATATGATCCCGGAGTGGAATACCTGTCAAACGTCGCCGTAATCCGCAAATGAGTGGTTCCATCGCAATGGCATAAAGCACCATCGACAAGGGGCAACCCTGCCGTACTGAGTGTTCACTCCGTATAGGTTCTGTAAGTCTGCCGTTGATGAGAAGTCTGGACGTTGCTCCACGAAGGAGCCGCATAATCACTTGCGTGAACGTCGGGGGAATTGCCATTCGGTTCATCACTGCGTTGAAGAATCCATGATTGACGTGGTCAAACGCTTGCTTGAAGTCGATGGAGATTAAAGCGCCTGGCAGTCGTGAGTGTGTTGCCACAGCGATCAAATCTCGATATTCACTGAGGGCTCTCTGTATATTACGATCGCCGCCTAAAGATGTTTGTTCGTGGGAAACAATGTCTCGTAAGACATGTTTGAGTCGCACTGCTAGAAGGCGTGTGAAAATCTTGAAGTCGGAATTGAGTAACGTGATCGGCCGATAACTGAGGAGTCGTGTTCCTCCTGCGGGTTTCGGGACTGGTACAAGTAAGCCTTCCATGAACATTGGTGGCGGGTTCGCCGCGCCGGACAAAAGTTCCCAGTACATGTCCCTACATCGTGGCATCATCAAATCTTGGAAGGTTCTGTAAAATTCGACAGGTAAACCATCCGGGCCGGGAGATCGATTCAGAGACCCTTGGCCACAGCGCCTTGGACGTCGTCGGTGGTCACTTCAGAAGTCAGGAGGGTTGTAGCTGCTGCGTTTAGAGTACCAAGTGTCTCCTGGCCAACCTCAGCAATGGCCTCTGCACCGGCAGGTACCTCTTGATAGAAAAGTCTATAGTGCGTTGTGAATGCATCCGCAATGGTAGCTTGCGAAGTCAGCCGGCGTCCATCAGGTAAGTCTACAGTTGTCATTAAAGCCTGTCGGCGTCGACGAACATTTTGAATAATATGATGCATAGAAGGTTCTTCACCGTTAATACTATCTTGGCTGCGTGCTCGTATAATAGCTCCCTCTAGACGGCATCTGGTCAAGGTTAAAATCTTTGCCTTAATGCGTTGAGCTTCTTTTAGACGATCCGGGGATGGAGGTTGATCCATGAGTTCGCGTAGAGCGCTATAGTACAAATCAGTTGTATGGTGATTCCACCTGGCTTTGGCTCTTCCATAGTGTGTCAATGTGCGTCGGATGGCCGGTTTGGCGCACAGCAACCACCACTGCAGTGTGGTCTCGTAACGCATAATTCGTTCAACACAGGTGTGCCACGTGTCGGTGACCTGTCGTCGACATTCAGGGTCCCGCAGTAGCGCGACATTGAGTTTCCAAGGTCCTGCACTGCGCCATATAGATTGTCGACGTAGGTTCATGGTACAGATGTAGATGTCATGATCCTAGAAGGCAGACGGCCAACGCTCCGCGTCGAGGACAACTGATTTTAGAGCGTGAGAGATGTATATTCTATCAAGTCGGCTGGCGGAGTGGCTCGTAATGTGAGTATACCCCGGGCGGTCGCCGTGTACCACTCGCCAATTGTCAAGGAGACGAAGGCGGCGGACGAGGAAGCGAAGTTCCGGACATGTGGTGAAATGGGGGGTACTGGTCTGTGCGCTCGAGAACACAGTTGAAATCTCCACCTACGATGAGATGATCGTATCGGCCGAGGAATAAAGGTGTGATATCTTCTGCGTAGAACTGGGAGCGATCCCTCCGTTTATCAGTGCCCGATGGGGCGCAGAGAAGTATGATTTTGAGTCCTTCAACTGTTATGGCCACCCCTCGCGCTGTTGGGAGGTATGCGACATCGGAAACTGCAATTCCTTCTCGAAGGAGGATGGCTGCGCCTGTGTGTTCCATAGCTGCAGGGGCGGCGTACGTCTCATATCCATAACACCCAACCCAAGCTGCTCTCCTCAGTTCTTGTAACAGGGCGATGTCGATGTCCGCTGCTCTTAGCGTGTCACGGAGCAGTTGAAGTTTAGCGTGGAAGCCGATATTATTAGTATTGATAGTAGCTATTCGGTACTCCTGATGGGAGATCCGTGCTGCCGATAGGTTCGTAGCTGGTGAAGATTGTTGTGGTGGATACTGGAAGTCCATAGAAGTCGCAGGAGTCGCCGTAGAAACTTCCACCATTTTAGTGTTGGTCTAACGGAGGAACAGATCTCATTTCCGCGTCAGATGGAGGTGCGAAATCCGTGTCATCCGCCCATGAAAAATGTCCGACAGGTTTGGCATCGGCGAGAGGTGGCAGCGCCGGCCGAGTCGGCTCAGTTGCGTCGGTGACAACAGGCGTGCTATGTTCCATGGCTTCTGGGCGCGGGCGATCTCTGTTGGACGGTTCACCGTCTTGTGGATGACGCGTCTCCGTGGCAGAGGAGAAAGTGTTAACGTGTTCTCCGTCAGAGTGATGTGCCATCTCTTCGTCCTGCGGAGGGGGCTCAATGGTCGATTCTGATGTCTTGCGGCGTTTTTTTCGTCGTTTGGGCGACTTCTGCTTTCGGAAATGAGTTTCGGTGTCTGGGGAAGGAAGAGATTCATGTCGTTCTGGTACAAAAGCCGCGGGTGCTATGATGCGGTCGTCATTCTCCAGAACACTCTCATTGGTATCCTTGAGATCTTCTAGCGTGGGTGTGTCCAGCTGTTGGACATGTTCACGGGCGGCATCGCCGGTGTCAAGGTGCTGGGACGCCTCCGGGTGTATCGGGCCAGAGAGACGCTCATGAACGGCGTCTTGTGTGGGCTGGGCGTGCAGTGTCGCCGCATAGGTGGCTGAAAGGGTGGTCGTGGTTCTGTCGGTGTTGGTATCGTCGGGCCTTAGTTGTGTGATGCGGCGTTGCAGGCATTCATTACGGACGTGGCCTTCTTTGCCACAACCGGAACATGTTCGAGGTTGTCCGTCGTAAATGACCACTGCACGGCAGCCGCCGATAGAAATATACAATGGAACGTGCCGTTTGAGATCGATTCGGACTTGTCTCACACCATTAAGCACCGGATACGTCGTAAACTGTGCCCATGTCTCGGCTACGTGGCTCTGGACTTTTCCGAACGGGCTTAGCGCCGCGATGACTTCATCTTCATTCACCTCGAAGGGCAGTTCGAATACACGGATCGTGTGAAGGCCAAGTCCTGCATGGTCGACATCCACAGGCCCGACGTTTCCGTCGGCGTGCCGAAATTTTAGTCCATGTCGCGTCCTTTGAATAATCTCATGGCAGGCAGCGTCGGAAGTCACCTTAACATAAACGACGCTGCTAATGATCGATAGGTGTATGCCGATGAGTTCGTCACGGGGGATCTTCACGTCTTCGCGTAGGAAGCGTTCGACGGCCAGTGCTTTGGGTCGTGCGTATTCATTTGAGAAGGTGAACGTAAGAGTGTTGTTCCTGTAAGAGTTGGCCATTAGAGCGTGTTCACTGAGAAGCGCTGTGACGAGGAAGTAAACAAAACACTTCACGCGCAGCGGCGTGGACGGCCGAGCGCGGTGCGCACTGCTGCCCTGGCGAACGCAGACTGCCTACCAGCTGAGCTACCGAGGCACGACTCACGGCCGTTCCTCACAGCTTTACCTCTGCCAGTATCTCGTCCCCTACCTTCCAAACTTTACAGAAGCTCTTCTGCGAACCTTGCAGAACTAGCACTCCTGAAAGAAAGGATATTGCGGAGACATGACTTACCCACAGCCTGGGGGATGTTTCCAGAATGAGATTTTCACTCTGCAGCGGAGTGAGGAAGGTAGGAGACGAGATACTGGCAGAGGTAAAGCTGTGAGGACCGGGCGTGAGTCGTGCTTCGGTAGCTCAGATGACAGAGCACTTGCCCGCGAAAGGCAAATGTCCCGAGTTGGAGTCTCGGTCGGGCACACAGTTTTAATCTGCCAGGAAGTTTCGGCATTTCTATCGTCTGACCTAACGGCAGAAGATAAACACGCCACGATAAGACCAAGAGACATATAGCTGACACTCGGCTATTTCGCTAGAGCGACAAGTCAACTAATCTGATGGTGTGTGTACCGAAGGTCTTACAGTACGCACACCACAGTATACCGTAACTGACCCATGTAATGAAGGGTATACCAAAACACAGAAAAAAGGCAAAAAACGCTGTGTCCTAGTGATCACCCTTTCAGGAGATCTTGTGGCTCTGGGCTGATGGCACCGTAGTGCATCACTGTTCACCATCTGCAGAAGTTCAACAACAAACCCAAAGCAGCGTCTCTCACTTCAGTTCCAGCACGTAATCTACGATACGTTCCCTGTTAAGACGAGCAATCGAGTGGGTCGTTGAATAAGGCATTCCAGATCAACGAACCAATCAGTGTTGGCGCTCCAGGGCTGAGAGCCTCGGCAGTAACGTGGTCAGTGTGAAACGGCACTGATCTAAGTGGTGAAGTGATGAAAACGCGGAGGAAAGTTCAGCGAATGATACTACTCAAGTGGTAAACACTCCACCAACGCTTTGCGTGGTCGAGAATGCTTTTCGATTCAGGGGAGCCTGCGCCTGGCATTGTTCTCCCACACGACTTCTTGCACCTTTTGTCCAGCCCGAGGGCTCTTCGGCGCCGTGTGTGGCAACCAGAGGCCTTTTTCCATCTGTTACGACTTCTTTTGGAGATAAGCGTCTGCCGCTTCTACAAGGTGAGGGACACAGGAAACAAACTTTTGCCGCACAAAGGGCCTCTGAATTTCTCGGACTCAGTTTCGAGGCCGCGGACATTAGTCGGAGAACGTCAGTTGGTGTAAAGATGTGTGACGCCAGACTGCAGCGCTGGATTGTATGCTTTTCGGTAGTAGGGGAGGGTTTCATTTTGTCGTTGGAGGCTGGAAAAGGCACACCACGCCTGGCGCGATTCTCTGTTGGAGGGAGTGTTTGCAATTGGCGACTGGCACCTATCGGCGGCAAGGAATGGGCTGGGTTGAGGTGAGCACCACGAGTGAATCAGATCGTGGCAGGAGACGAGTGTCCGAGTCCTTGCCGATTCGGCACAGCTGCTGACTAGAGGCGGCTGCAGCACCGATTCCCGCACAGGCGCTGACGACCCCGGCACGCCTCGGCGCAGCACGCCCGTACCTACAGTGGACACGAATAAGCAGCACGGGCAGAGCGCTTCGACTTGATTTCACACTTGTGGAATCCAGGACGATCGCCCGTGTCATCTCCTTTTTCACTGGTAATGAACGCGTGGACTTCTGGGATCTAGTCACCAAACCACTGTTCTGATCGGAAATTACAGGAGTAAAACATTGTCTTTATCGCTGAGCTTCGGGAGAGATTAAATTCTTAAGAGGGAAACACGTAATTTAACTGATATGGGAACGACACTGCTTTCCATTTAATCTTCATGCAGAGTTAGACATCTTTTCCATTATTCATTTTATGTATTGATCCCATAAGTCTATTCATGAATAAATGTGAGTATTGAATGTAATCATTGTTTCTGCTCGATTCCTTCATCTACTTTAAGTTGTAGGCTTTTAATCTGTGTCCTGGAAGATATAAGCAATGAGTTCAGAATCGAAATCAACACTCTACTCCAGTCAGATAGCGTTAGTCAGAGTGAAATTTTATACAAATTCTCCACTATAAGAGCTATTCCCAGGGCCCTAATATTAGCGTTATCTATTCAAATTTGCACAGAAAAATTTAAAGGTTAGTTCTTAAAGAGGTGGCCTGAACAAATTAAGTTTTGGAGGGTTAGGAAATTCACACTGTGTGCTTCTGCAACCTTTCGAAGTATGAACAAAATTTACACAACCGTAAATTTGCATGCATCAGTCAATCAGGCTAACAATAAGGAACCAGGTGTTCAATCAGGCTAACAATAAGGAACCAGGTGTAAGAGATGTATTGTAGTAGAAATTGCGAGACTCTGCCTATAAGATTTCAATGCACAAATCGACGCAGAGAGATAATTACAAAATATTGTTGGAAGAAATGCTGCTTGCCATAAAACGAAGAGAAATAGGAAGGGAATCGTAGTGTTTTGCTAGCCATTCAATCTAATCCTGAAATTAACGGCGTTCAAACACTTACCCAGGAAACAGAAAACTTGCACATCCCCAAATCCAACCATAGGTCAGTTCCAAATGAATCACGTCGCTACCGCTATGAAAGTACATCGACAGATCTAGACTGGCAAAATTATGAGAAATGCTATCCTCGACCCAGATTGCCATGTTCCAAATATGAAGATTTAGTTTCTGACAAGGAACGCTAAGAAGGTCCAACCGACAAAAATGAGCGGGATGGACACCGTTAAGCTCAGATCTAGCAAAGAGTTCTCTCAGAAGCTGGAGTTCCAAGAGCTACGTAAATGTGAGCAGGTGCAAGAAGGATTGATGAAGGCAGCTAACAAAGCAGTCCCACCAACAAAACCAAATAAAGATCCACGGTAAATACGCGAATGTGATTTGGTTTCGTGACAAATGTAGCTTGCATATCAGAATTGAACGAAATATGTCGGCTGGGAGGAAAGACGCCATGAAAACTGTCTGCGGGGGAAAACGTGCTCACGACGAGGACCAACTACTGCAGATTGAGGAAAAGTTGAAGAAGAACAACATTTGAGACTTGTACACGACTTTCAGACGAAATATCAGCAAGTACAATTCAAGGGCCCCATATCTGCCTGGCCATAACGAAGGAGAAAGAAAAAATTGTAAACACTACACCTAGATTAGAACAAAAAACTTATCGATAGCAAGTTGGTTCTGGGACAGCTTACATCGCAAGAAAAGAGCCCGGTCACGTACTGTTTCCTGTTCACGGTTCTAAAATGCTCAATACTCAGTTGTCCCTTGCAACAGACGCTTGCGGTCGCTAACATACCAACTGTGATTACGTTGACTGCATTGTTTTTTTCTCTTTGCGGGGTGATTATTTTATGCGACAGAATGTCCGCAAGTACACTACTGTTTGTGGAAATTGCAGCACCAGGAAGGAATCGCAAGAATTCAATTAATTTAATACCACAGGTTAGGTACAGGACAAGTAAGAAATGAGCACGTTTTTAAGTCTGTACACGTGTCCTTTGAGCCCCACTACTCAGTATGTCGTGCGGCCACCATGCGCTGTAATTAGAGCTTCTATACGCCGTGGCATTGAGTCAGTGAGGTCCTGAATACGTTCCTGGTGGATTTCCCTCCACGCGGTTTGTATCCAGGCCCAAAAACCCGTGACAGCAGTTACTGGAGCACCGTGACGCACCAGCTGCCGACCAACCATATCCCAGACGTGTTCGATGGGCGATAGGCATGGTACCCGTCACTCTTCGAAGAAGGCCTGTACATTCCTCGCAATATGTGGCAGGGCACTGTCCTGTTGAAATGTGGCCTGCGGAGATACCTAAAGCAGGGGGAGTACCTCCGGCTCCACAACCCCTGTTGGGTACCAGCTGCTGTTCAAAACGTACGAGGGGAAACCGGTAGTTATAACCAATGGCGCCCCAAACCGTCCAACTTGGTGTTTGCCCGCTATGTTTGCTCCGCAATGTATCCCTCCAGGTTGCGCTCAGGACGGTACCGCCGGACACGTATGCAGCCATCACTGTAGGACGCATTTGAAATCCAGTGACGGGGTTCACTTGCCCATTGCAGTGGGAGGAGCTTGTGGTTTCTGGACAATAGAAGCCGACATAATGGCATGTGTGCAACCAGTCCAACCTGCAGCAGACGGCGACGAACTGTCGGTGCACACAAGTTGACACCTGTTGCAGTACTCCAGAGACGAGTCAACACTGTGATTAAAGCTGTACGGTCATTAATGGGCATGCGGACAAGAAGACGGTCATCCCGTGCTGTGCTAATGTTCCGTGGTCCAGTTCCCGCTCGTCGCTGCGTACGACCTTCCTCTATCCACTGCTTCCACACACACATCACTGTGGGAGCCGAAATGTCACGGTATGACAACTCCGTTTCCCGAAGACCGATCATTGTGATCCGTTCGAACTCGCTCACATGCCGATGTGGCTCCCTTTGACGTCGACGAGGCATACTTGCACTCAGTGTATTGTTTCCACCTTTCCGGATTGTGTCATTTGCAGGATAATTATAAGGAAATGCTGACCCAATTAGGCAATACTTCCATATGATCGGAACACTCTTCAGGTATAAGTATATGGGAAATAACGGCCATAAGGAACAGAAATGAATAGGACATTGCACTTTTAGAAGATTACTGATAAACGTCTCGAGTCTGTCAGATCGTTTATCTATGGCTAACGCTACGAACCGAAATGAGACGGAACGAAAGCGTCAAGACAGGAAAAGCGAAGGGGTACGGCGGACTGAACTGTTGGGAGACGTCTGGGCAGGTGTGCGGCCGTCACGTCCACAAAAGAGAACAAAATTGGGAGTCTTTATCAGGCAGGCAGAACAAGAGATAGCGAAGCAACTGAGCGACATACCGCTACCATCGGCGCAACGAGTACCGAAGTGTCGCGCCGTTATTGAAGGAGTTTCAGTGATTCAAATGGTTCATATGGCTGTGAGCACTATGCGACTTAACTTCTGAGGTCATCAGTCGCCTAGAACTGTGAACTAATTAAAGCAGCGCCTAGAACCGCACGGCCACTCCGGCCGGCAGTTTCAGTGAGAATCCCGGGGGAGAGGCGATACTGTTCTCGTGTTGGCTGAAGTTAGAGAATCCACATCTGAGGAGGACTGAGCCCCATTCTGTATTTGCAAAATAAGTCACAGGATATAGTGCCATCTGATTCGGACTAGATGTGAGCACAGAGGCTGACTGCAGCTGCAGCGGCAGCGTACTGACGCGAGCGACACGACGCTCACACTCGTGTTGTTTACAGGCAGGCCGGACTACACCTGCCACTGCTCAGTCAGTCAGCGCGGGGCGGAGAGAACAGCGTGCGGCGTGAGGCCAGCAGCGCGTTGCCGACCACGGTGGTCCGGAGTAGCGGGCTAAAACTGTCCTGGCCAGTGGGTGTACGTGTGCGGATGGGCAGGAAAAGGCGCGGAAAAATGAAACTATATTAGATCATAAAACGTAATAGTGTGAACCTATAGCACGTCTGAACACATGCTTAAAATAATCTAAAAACAAAAAAAATTGTGCTCCTGTTTCTAGTTACTCGGATGAGGACACATAATATTTCTACGAGTGCCTGAAACAAACCTGCGAAAAAAGGTGGCATTGCTTTTATAAATTAGCAATTGGTGACTTCAATGCCAATATTGCACCGTACAAGAAAGAAGATTCTGGCAGTGGAAAATATGGAACAGGAGAAAGAAGTGACAGAGGTGAGAGATTGATTCACTTTGCAGACTGTGTGAAAACACCTATTATGACCACGTTCTTCAAGAAGCATCCTAGTCGCAAATGGACTTGGAGGGGTCCTACCTGCAAGGTGACCGCACAAAGCTGTGACTCCTGCACTGTTGGAACGTGCGGACACTCTCATTTGAGGCGACGGACGGATCAGAGTGAAACACCCTGCTGCACAACTGAACGTCTCTGTTGGTAGTGTCGACACACTCGTCCACCGTTTGGGGTACTCGAAGGTGTGTGCACGCCAATTTCCATGCCGCATAACGCAAGACCACAAAGACGAACGAAGGATCGTCTATGAGGAGTTGCTTGCACATTACATGGCTGATTATGGCAATTCTTGGTCGAACATCGTCACAGGCGAACCGGAAATAAAACAGCAGTGGCGCCACAGCACCTCAAATCCGCACCCTCAGACGGTACAGCCGTGGCGACGGCCTGCCGGCACTCTGGGGGGCTTGTCCTGGCCCATGTCCTCAAGTACGTACTGCTGCCCAGAGGGACATCAGGGAACGACTTCGGTGTGTTCGTCGCCGCGAAAGTGCCAGCGAATTTGTCCGACTCCGTGGCAACGCAAGACATCGCACAAGTCTGCGCACCCGAGAGCAGCTCACAAAACTCCACTGGACTGTCCTCCCTCATCCACACTGCAGCCAGGATATCGCACCTTCCCACTTCCATCTGTCTGGCTCTCTAAAGTATGCACTCTGCGGGAAGCAGTGCGTGGATGATGAGGACGTTATCGATGCAGCAAGACGATGTCTGCGGCTACCGTGTGGGAATACAGGCTTTCCGCGTAAGGAGGCCTAAAGTCGTGACACTGAACGGAGATAATGTTGAAAAATAGGGTTCTGTAGCCAAAAAAAGGTGAGGAATAATATGGCGTATCGGAATGCTTAATAAAACCAACATGCTTTCAGAAAATACACATGTGTTTCATTACTTATTGAACGCCCCTCGTACCAAAAGTGATCATCGATCAATAACACAAATTAATAATATAAAAGATTTCTTATTTAATTGTGTGGCTAGGGCACCCCGTCGGACAGACCATTCGCCGGGTGCCGGTCTTTCAATTTGACGTCACTTAGGCGACCTGCAGTCGATGAAGATGATAGGGTGATGATGATGATGATGATAGCACAACACCCAGTCCTTGGGCGGAGAAAATTCCCCGACCCAGCGGGGAATCGAACCCAGGCCCAGAGGATTGACAATCCGTCACGATAACCATTCACCTACCGGGTGCGGACATATAAAAGATGAAAGACTCAAACTAATTAAAGGAAAAGGAACCTAAAAAATCTCGAAGAATGGAAAGAGGAATTTCAAGAAAAAATTGGGATAATATTAGTAATAGAATATAAAGCAGGAGAAATAACAGATGTACTAATCACAACAGCTGAAAAAGTGTGTGGCTTGAGCAAATCGCAAAACCAACCAAAGAAGCTAACAAATAAAAAGATTTGTTTGATGGAATGAAAAGATAAATTCGATGGACAAGTGACGAAAAATTAAAGCAGAAACAGACACAGAAAAACGAGAATATACAACGCTCTGAGAAAGACCATGAAAGAAGATACGTTAAAAGGCCATGAAAGAAGACATGAAGAAGTATGAAGAAGATACGTTAAAAGTCAGTCTTAAAGATAAAAAAAAGCTAGTTTAATGATGGCCAAACGGAAGCTTACGAAAAGTAACAGGTAATAGAGTAAAACGGAAAATAGATATGGATGCTTCCGTTTACCAAATCCCAGAAATACTCCCATCTAAAACCAAGCATGCTACAGACAACCTGAAAACAGGAACTGCGAGAGGCAGTGGTCACATCTCGATTGATATTTTAAAGCTGATGGCTGAAGAATGTATAAGGCATTTAGGTAAAATATTTTCAGGTTGTTTACTCAGTGGAAAATTGCCAAGAAGTTGGAATAAGGCCAAAATAATCCTAATATGTACGAAAGGTAGTACTAAATATGTAAGGAACTATCATCCTATCATCCTCCTGTACACACTGTAAAAAGTTTTTCTAGAATCTTGTCTAGCACAGTGAGCACTATGCTTGCCCTGGCTCAATCCACTAAGCAAACTGGGTACCGTGCGGTGTTCAGTATAACTGACCATATCCCGAATCTACGTGAAACAATCGGGAAGACAAAAGAGTACCAACTACCTCTTTGCCACGCCTTTATAGCCTTCGAAAAGGCATTTGATTCTATCAGTGATCCAGGTGTGTATGAGGCACTACTAGAAGAAGAAATAGAACAGTTTATATAACATATAGAAAACCTCCACAGCGCTTGCGAGTGTTGTTGAAGAAACCAGTAAATTTCCCAGTGAAAATGGTGAAAACAAGGTGATTCTATATTTAAAAAATTATTTTCAGCATTCTAGAGAAATCGATGCCTAAACTGGATCGGAAAACAAAGGGGAAGGGATTTAAATCGGCCGCCCGCCCTCAGGATCTCAATTCGTCAGCGCACCTAACGATGGCGACATGTCTGATCGCCGAAATATTGTGCCCGTTGGACACTATGAAACAGCAGTATACCCGTGGACTGTTCGAGCAAAGGGAATGAAAATTCTGGGACAGAGATTAAATAACCCAACGTTTGCGGATGTTGTTGTTATGTTTGCAAATAGTATAGAAGAATTTAAAATATTGATCAGTGAAGTAATATTAGTTTTCTCTGAAGTTAGTCTAAAAATGAACTATGATAAAACCAAGATCACGATGAATGAATGGCTACCACAGGGAACTATAACAAATTTGTTGCACATGCGCATCTGCAAAGGGTCTCAGAATATGTCTATCTGGGTCAGCTTACCCCTAAATATAAAAGGAGACCAAAACCCAGAAATATTTTGACGAATTTATTTAGGCTGGCAAGCTTACGGGAGATACTCTTCGGTTTTGAAATCTAAGATGTCGGCTGAGCAGAATAAAACAGTTTTTGAGCGGTGTATACTGCCAGTAATAACTTATGGCTGTGAGACATGGACGTGAAATGAGTGCATTGTTAGAAAGCTATTAGTAACCCAAAGAGGAATGGAAAGATCATGTTGGTTTAGTGAACAGCTGGTATCAGACAGACAATAAAACTCAGTGACATAATAGAGAGAGTCGATACTCTGGAGCTCATATAGCCCGAAGAGAAGCTGGCAGGTTGTCAAAACAAGTGACAGATTGGAGCCCAGTATACCGAAAAAAACCAAGAGGAAGACCACTGTACATATGGACAGAGACTTAAGAAAGACAGCTGGAGAGAACTGCTAACAGCGAGCTCGGTTAGAAAAGAATGAACCCGCAGGAATCCTTCGTTGCATGCCGACTCAAAGAGGCTACATCACAAAGTGATCGAAATTTGTGTCTCCAAAAGTTTTTTTTACATATTTTTTGTCTACGGATTCAACAGAGACGAATGGATGCCAAGCCAGCAGTTGGTCAGCTGCACCTCACGCATCCACATTCTCTGGAGATGATGACCAGGACACGACGAAATGGCTGAAAGGATTCGACCGAGTCACCGGATACAAAGGATGCGACGTTATGATGTGTTTCGGTGACAAGTACTTTCACTTGAACGGTACAGAACAACTGTGATTCGAGAACAACGAAAAGAAGCTCAATAGCCAGATAAATTCCATGGCAATCTGAGGAAAACTCTTGGCGACGATCAGCAGCAAGTCCGCTTAGCAGAAAAAAATTAATGAACAGGGCACAGTGTCTTGGGTTAACTGCACTGTCCCGCATACCGATTGTTTCTGGCTCTATGCGGCTTTGTGAATCTAAATACGACAGAACCTGATAAAATTTCACACTTTATGAAAAGAGCTGCAGATGACATATCCGAAGTTTTTCTGGTAAAGGATGTCACAACAACCGAGAAGTACGTAAACCTATGTCAGTAGAGAGAGACCACCGTTGCCTCGCCTTTCTCATACGCCAGGTAATGAGACAAAAGATACAACATTGTAGGACAACCGGAGCTGTCGAATCCAGTAAGCAAGAGATAGCAGCCACTAATATGAGCCGCTACGTCAGAGGGAGGCTACAGAGAATATTTATGAAGAGGTGTATCGGTCTTTTGCACCAGCATCAGCCCCCAAAGTAATGAGCCGGGAGAACAGACTCGGCCATCTCGGACCTTGACAAACCGACTCTCGAGCCCAGTAGGAGGGCAGACATTTTGAGGATAGAGGATAAAACGCGGGCGTGTTTCCACTGCGGACGTCCTGGAAGCGCCGTGTGCCACTGCAGAGAAAGGAGAGTTTCCGACGACTGCTACGTCACTAGACGTCTGTCATCACAACAGTTCTACTGGCGCCGGTCAACTCTCATTGACGCCATCGTCAACGGCCAACTGTCCGGGAGCTGGTCAACTCAGGAGTTTCTTTTCCTGTAATGTTGAATGCTTATCACGGTCAGATGCAGACGAATATGTTCTGTGATGCAAAAACCGATTGTGCTGGAAGTCGCAAATGGGAACAGCCGATGTGAACATGTGTTGTAAGAAAACCTATCAATGAGATAACATAGCCCTTCGAAGTTGCCACTTTAACAGAATGTATTGGATGTGTTATTCTCGGTGGAACTTCTTGCAGGCATCACAAGCAGTCATAGACTGTGGAAGATCAGAGCCCCAGATTGATGAGGCGGTGGATGGTTGTTTGCCGTGGAAGACGACGTTGTCTCGCCATCATCAGTGGTCGACTTCCAGTCATCAGTTGGAAGTTTTGTTAAAGAGTAAAATTTTTGTCGATTGCAAAAAATTACACAGGTCACAAAATAAATCTACGTGTCAGCAACGATCATAAGCGTTGTATGTGCTCAGGGAGTACTTTCGATTGCTTGCCTGGCATCGTCCTCCGCTGCCTCTACAGACAACGCAGGGAAGGAATTAGCATCGAACTGCGAATAGCATGTGGCCCCGCGGAGGGACAACGCCACTGGGTGATAGCCATTTTGCTTCAGTTTCCGGACAGAGGAAATGATCCATGGTAAAAAATATGTCAACACCGTGAATCATCTACCATTGAACCAATGCTCAAACATAACGTCGCCAGCTGAATGACGGATAATGCAGGAGGAATTGGAGACCATGCAGCTAGATGATACCACTGTTCTTGTCCTATTCTGTTGTGGTCCTCGCGAAGAAGAGGAATGGGACATGGAGTTTCTGCGTCGACTACCGACGATTGAACAAAATCACTAAGATGTCCATCCATTGCCGCACACTGATGGCATCCTAGACAGTTTGAAAGGATCAGAGTATCTTTCAACTATGAACATAGAGGGAGGCTATTGGGTAATCGAGGTCAATGAGGTTGACAGGAAAAGATCACTTCTCATGACCTCTATGAGTTTAAAGGTATACTGTTAGGACTGTGATACACTCGAGTCACCTTCGAACGTCCGTTAAACAATCTGTTTTGTGCCCTTAAATGAACAGCGCGTCTTTGCTATTTGGATGACATTGTTGTTCTCTGCGAGACGTTTGAAGGACGTTTAAGCTTCCTGACAACCCCATTGGAGTGTTTTTGGACTGCAGATCTCCGCCGGAGTCCGAAATAGCACCCCCTCCTCGCGCAAGAAATAATCACCTTGGGGTACCTAATTAATGGCACATTCACGATGTAAAAAGTTTTTTTTATGTGACTTAACTGATAAGGTCATCAGTCCCTAAGCTTACACACTACTTAACCTAAATTATCCTAAGGACAAACACACACACCGATGCGCGAAGGCCGGCCGGAGTGGCCGATCGGTTCTAGGCGCTTTAGTCTGGAACCGCGCGACCGCTACGGTCGCAGGTACGAATCCTGCCTCGGGCATTGGTGTGTGTGATGTCCTTAGGTTAATTAGGTTTAAGTAGTTTTAAGTTCTATGTGACTGATGACATCAGATGTTAAGTCCCATAGTGCTCAGAGCCATTTTTGAACCATGCCCGAAAAAAATTTTCTTGGTACGCTCTCATAATACTGGTGATTCATAAAGGACTTTTGTAACATTGCATGTCCCTTGAAAGAATTATTGCTGGTAGTCGTTACATTTTCCTGTAACAACGCGCAAGGAAGATCTTTCCTTGTTCTTAAAGTGAGGGTAACATCTTCTCCAATTCTAATATTGTATGACTAGAATGCCGAGAGAGAGAAATTCATGCTAATGCTAGCGGTTATGGATAGGGTGTCTTCTAGCACAAATTCAGGAAGATGCTGAGAAAGTGACAGCTTATGCTTCCAAACTACTCTCCAAGTCTGAAACGAAGTACTATAGAACTGAGAAAGAGTACCTTTCAATTGTTTCGGCCATCATCAAGTTCCGACCATATTTAGTTGGCAAACCGTTCACCACTGTGACAGACCACCATTCTCCGTGCTGCCTGACTAGCCCGAAGGATCCATCGGTCGACTGGCGAAGTGGACTCTGAGGATTCACGGGTGCGACGTCACAGTGACATACAAAAACCGTTACAAACACAAGGGTGCCAACTGCCCTTTCAAGTAGTCCTCTGGCAGAAAAGCAGTGTGGGTGAAATTTTAGTCATCATCGCTGCCGCATTAAACGAAATTCCTATCAAACAGAAGGAAGGTCACTGACGCATCGGAAAAGGAGGAAACGATCAAAGGAGAATTCTTGGTAATAAATGGATTATTGTACAAGAGGGACTATGACCCCATGTGGCGCAAATGACCGCCCGTCGTCGCAGCTCATCTACAGCCAGATATCGTGAAGTGTTTCCGTGATGCTTCAACATCCGGTCGCCTGGGATTCGTGAAGACGTAAGACAGAATCAGATGCAGGCATCACTGACCAAGTCCCCACCGTAAGGAACGCACGTGGCACAGTTACCTGCAGAGCAGCCCTCAGCAATCGCACCTGCAGCAGCACCATTCCACCGAACTGGAACCACACCTCATGGGGATGTCCCCAAAAGCGACAAAGGCACTCCTATCTCACCTGCTATGCTGTCACCAAAGCTATGCCGACTGATGAAGCTCCGAAAATTCTTAAGTTCCTTGTAGTAGACACGGCTCATCGTATAAAAGTTTCGTCGTCGAAACTAGTATCAGAGATTTCATGTTGTTGCATCACCCACAGTACGGCATCTGCCTACCACTCACAGACGAATGGCCTCACAGAACGTTTTAATAAGGCGTTGCAGATATTCTCTCTATGTACTCTGAAGTCGCACAGAGCGGTTTGCACACAATACTGCGTATCGTGTCTTTCGCTTAAAACACAGCGAAATAAGATATTACACACTTATACCATTCTTTCTGCTGCACGATTACGAGACAATGGATACACCGTTCTCGTTTCTGTGAGAACCGCAAAAGTTACTAAAGCGCTACTTTCGGCCGTATCGTATCCTTCGTTGGTTGTCGAACGTCAAATTTGAAGTCGAGGATTATGACCCTTCATAAGGGAGACAAAAATGCAGCGTCGTCGTTCGTGTTCTCCATATGAAGCCCTACTACAGTATAGAGGCGCAGACAGACGGTGGCAGGTTCAACGAAACTGAAAACCCACCCGACGACTGCCAAGTTTCGACAAAACGCTCATCACGGGGAACAGGATATAACAACACTACCAGAACTCGACAATCGGCCAGTGCCGTCCTACAGAACAGTATCCGCCAGATCTAGCTAGATCCAGTGTGATGTAGTGGGCTATAATGAGAACTTCTGAAACAGCTGGTCTCTGTTCGACATCTACACTTACAAACGTACTCCGTAAGCCACCGTACAGGACGTAGCGGAGGATGCGGCGACCCTCTGCTAGTCATTGCTTTTGCTGTTCAACTGGGGAGGGATATACTACTGTCTACTTGCCTCCGTATGACCACTGACTTCTCGTGCCTTACCTTAGTGATCCTTAGGCGAAACATATGTTGGCAGCAGTAGAATCGTTCTGCAGTCGGCTTCAAATGCCGGTTCTCTAAATTTTCTCAATAGTGTTCCTCGAAAAGAGAGTCGCGTTCCCTCCACGAATTCCCGTTTGAGTTACCGAAGCAGCTCCACGACGCTGCGTGTTGTTCGAACCTACTGGGAACAAATAGAGCAGGCCGCCTCTGAATTGTTTCGATATCTTCCTTTAGTCCAAGCTGGTGCGTATCTAAAACACTCGAGGAGTACTCCAGAACACGTCCCACTTGCGTCTACATTACAAATGAATCACACGTTACCAGAATTCAACAAAAAATGGAAATCGACCACTAGCCTTGTCCATCACAATGCTCATATGCTCGTTCCATTTCATATCACTTTGCAGCGTTACGCCTAGATATTTAAACGACGTGACTGTGTCGAGGAGGGCACTGCTAATGCTGTATCTGAATATTATTGGTTTGTTCTCCCTACTCATCCACATTAACTTATATTTTTCTCAAGTTACAGCTAGTTTCCATTCGTCACACCAACTAGAAATGTTGTCTAATTCATCTTGTATCTTCGTACAGTCACTCAACTTGGACACCTTGCCGTACACCACAGGGTCATCAGCAAACAACCGCAGACTGCTACCCATCCTGTGCTCCGGATCATTTACGTGTTCAGAAAATAGCAGCGGTCCCCTCACCCTTCCCTGGGGCACGCTTGACGATATTCTCGTCTCTGATTGACATTCGTCGTCGAAGACAGCATAGTTACTTAAGAAGTCTTCGAGCCACTCATATATCTGAGAACTTAACTCCACATGCTCGTACCTCCGTTAACGGCCTGTAGTGGGACAACGTGTCAAAAAATTTCCGCAGGTCTAGAAATATGGACTGTTACTCATCAGTAGGTCGTCTTACAGTATGTGAGAAAATGGTAAGCTAGGTTTCGCACGATAGATGCTTTCTAAAACAGTGCTTATTGCTGGACGTACGGTTTGCGGTCTCTAGTATCCGTATTAAATTCGAACTCTAAATATCTTCAATCATTCTGCACCACACCGTTATTGGTGATAGTGGTCTGTAATTTTGTGGGTAAGTCCTCTTACCCTTGTATACAGGAGTCACCTGCGCCTTTTCCAGTCACTTGGGACTGCGCTCTGGACGAGAGATTCGCGACAAACGCGTCTCACGTGGGGGGTCCGTGCCGCAGAGAACGCTCAGTAAAACCGCCCTGGCGACTTACTTGTCTTCAGTTGTTTCCGTTGTTTCTCTATACCAGGGACACTGCGCGACGGTCAAGCGACGGTGTGTTTGTCCGATACTCCGGCGTGATCGATTTATTAAACGCGAAAGTTCAAGCTTCCACCCAAGACTGGCCAACGAGTGACTGGATGGAAGACTTAGGCCTGCTTAGCGATTACGCATAGGACCAGAATTTCTTCGGGTTCTCGGCCAGAACTTTTGCTGAAATATGACGGTGGTATTTGTTGTATACATCTTTTCACAGACGCAAGTTTCTCTACTAACCTTTACTTGGTTTCATTTGCGTGTTCTCTTCTGAAACGACAGTGTACGATTCTTTGCTTCTTTAGCATTTTCCGATTTTCGTTAGTAAACTAGGTGGGTCTTTTCTGTCCTTAATACACTCATTAGGCACATTAGTATTCAGAGAACGAAACCCCATATGTTTAAGCTCTGCCTATATTTCCTCTACGTCCATCACACTGGAACTAAGCAATGTCAGTTTTCTGTGTGTGATGCTAACAAACACCTGTGGCATAATGCTTTTGTTTAACTGTGTGTTACTTCCAAATTACATTTGGTTTCCTCTGACTAAGCACTTTGTGTATAACTCTACAGTTGACGCTGGTAGACTCAGATGATACCTCTGTCAGAAATTAAGGCCTCCATTTGTGACACCGTAAAAAACGATAGCGTACGTCTTCTTTCACACTGCTGTTTTATTAGCTATTTTTTAAGCCATGTGAGATTAATTTTTTAGGTTTCTCTGTTAGCCGTATTCATTTATTCTTGGCGGGCTGTAGTGTCATGCAGTTGTGTATTATTTAGGTTCTTACAACGGTTGTATTAGATGATGGTCGCATTGTGCAGTTGAGGCGGCGTTCGCTGACGTTTGCCTGCCGACTAGCCTTCCAGGCTGGTTCGCAGCTTTTTGTGATGTTACTCAGCCGTTGTCAGTCGTCTGACTGCGAAAGTCGCCGGGCTGTCGACTGTATTCCGCTGAAAGTGCTCGTGCAAATAATTCTGTGTGTACGTTTGTCAGTGGAAAAGAGACTGTATGTTTGTTGTGCGTTAGCGTGCGTTTAAGCGTCTACCGCGTACTGTTTAATGATGCGATGTGTCGAATAGCGTAATCCACTTTACCATCGCTCAGTTTTTCGCTGTATGTAATTACTTTATGGATGCGGCTGCTCCCTTCTGTTGTTGTTACTGCTTTGTTTCAATATTTGGAAGTTTGGTTATAAGCCTTTGGGACGTAAGCGCGTACTAACAGGCTGTGTAACAATACACCACTCTCGGAACACAGGAGTAAGGAATAGGAGAGGTGTGGCCGTGCACTACTAGGAGTAGAATCAAAACAAGTTAACTGATCTGAAGAAATCACAGGGAGACTCCTACTAGCGCTGTCGTTTTATTCAACACGCCATGTTGTAGCTGGCCTTCATAAACCACGCGCGAGATTTTTATATTCTCTCGCTTACTAAGCGCAAACTACTAGTCCTACATAAAAACTGAGTAAGACCTGTTTGGAGGAAATTTAACGTAGATAAAGTCTGTAATGAGATACGTTTCCGGTAGAGGGAGTAAGTTTCGAGTTATTCAAGAAAATTGAAGAAATGTTAGCCCCAAACGCACTCCCGCTCCCATACTTAGCCCCCACTGCTGAGGATATATAGTATGTCGTTCGTGGCACACCCTCCTAACACTGTACAAATATTTGTGACTGCAGAAATTATATGTCACATTCGATCTTTCTACGTTTTCATTGAGTGGTCTTATTACGTCACTGACTTAGTCAAACACTTACAATTGTAAAATTGACGTTTGCGTAAATTTTACTTAACAGTTTTCTGAATTTTAACGGCGTAAAATGTACAGTTACAACGTTGTATTCTTCAGGCCTTCTGACTACGAAACTGCTGTGCTGGTAAAGGTTAAGCTTGGATCGAACTGTCAACTTAGTTAGTTTTAACGTGTCGTTTACAAAAGTCGTTTTTTGTTCATTACCATCGTGGACACGTTTAAACTAATAATTTTAACGAAGTACCCGACTATGTTAGTGGCGTAATAGCCCAATCAATGGAGACCAAAAACAGTTGAATATGGGGAGTAGTTCGCGCAGTCGGAAATTTTTGTACAGTGATAGGAGGAGCAAGTGCCACGAACAACACTGAAAATTCCGACTGATGAGGGGTAAGTGTGGGGTGGAGTTGCGTTTGAAGATAACTTTTGTTCGTTTCTCTTCAATAAGTATAAAACCGTGACCTGCAGCGTAAACTTACACCAGTACAAAATCTTAACTACACTACATTTCCTACAAAAAGGTCCTACTAATTTTTTTCTGCGCGTAGCGAGCGAGGGAATATGAAAGTGTCGAGCGTGGTTTATGAAGGCCAGCTGTAACATTGAGGATTGCGTAAAACGACAGTAGTAGGGACAGTTGAGCCGACCTGTGTAATGAACTCGCGTGGGGGAGGGGGGGGGGGGGGGGGAATCGGGACTGTACGGAGTGTAAGCGCTTGCCAGTGAAATCGATACAAGCACATATATAACAAAGAAACATGGAGAACAGGCAGTAGATAAAAGAGGCTGATAGCAGTTGGATGTCTGAAGACTCCAACCAGATAATTAATTTGTGCAGGTGTTCTACGAAGTCTTCAAGGTACCCACGAACTTCTTTGTTGGGCAGTCGTGTAAAATGTCCTCCAGATTTTGTTCCTGTGTTCCGCACTCGCTTTGGTCATCGTCGATGACTCCCCATTTGTGTGGTGACTGCGTAGCCAGCTCTGATACGGCTGAAGGAGCGCCATAGCTTTCCTGGACCTGTTGGATGGTCAGACCTGTTCCACCCAACTTCTTACGACTATGGAAGGACGTCCACTGATTTCTCCATTCCGTTCTTAGACTGTAGCTTTCTGGGTGAATTAGCTAATGATTACTAGACTAGTTCTGTACATTCTAATCGAATGCTTGGTAAGATTTTCATTATTTCACGAACAGCTACGCGTCTGGATCGTCTGAATGTCATCCAGTCACGTGTTACTGCTTGTTGTCGTCGGACATTTGGAGAGGCAGTGTTGGCGTAACAACTGTGGCAAGATGTGTACGGGCGTTTTGTTGCGAGGTCGTTTCGACTACGCTGCACAAGTTTCGCTGGGAAGGCCTTAAACACCTTCCACACACCTTCGATCCCTCTCCATGCGACTTCCATATTTTTGGAGCCCTTAAGAAGACATTCGTGGCCGTCGATTTGTTTCGGACGAAGAGGTGTGCGCTTGGGTACAATCATGCAACCGTAGGCACCCACATACATTTGTGCCTAAGGCATTAACCATCTTGTCTCACGGATGAATGAATCAACAGCTATGGCGATTACTTTTGAAATAATGAACAGTTCACCTACTGGTTCTTCATGTGAGTCGTTGTCATTTGCCTGAGCCTTACACACAGGCACAGCCAAGATTCCGTAAGTATCAGAATTTCAATTGCATCTACGGAATGGTTACAGGCGCTGAGAAGTCCATGGACTAAGAACCCGGGGAAGGTCACAGCGTGTGTGAAAATCATGTCGCTTGAAATTTTCGAGGTCGCTTATTTATTCATGTAAGAAAAACAATTCCCGTAATCAGTCAGCATCATTGTGTATGCCTCATGAGGCACCGAGTGAGGAAAGGTGACTGCGTTAGTTGACGGAGCTGAGGTAGCGAGAGTCACACCGACGGAAGAAGAGTGTTATACCGCGAAGCTCCAGTCTGACATTTATCAAATTCTGTGGAACTACGGGTAGGAAAACGTCCAACTTTTACCAACCTGTGTCCTTCACCAACGTTAGTGCGAAGCACGAGCGTCACGAGCACGAACACACTCTTTCATTCTCTGTGGCACGGAAGCAAAATGCCTGCAAATGTCATTTTGAGGAATTTATTGCCATTCCTGTAACACGGCTAATGTAGACTGCTGGCTGGCGGCTGACAAGAAAGTGTTCGTTTCCTCATCGCATCCCAGACCTGCTCTGTGGATGACAAATCAGGCAACTGGTCAGGCCAGTGAATTCCTCAAGGTGTTTGTGGCGTGAGATGTTCCATTTCCCTACTGGGAAATGCCATCTGGTACCGTTGTCATTAAAGGTATGCTAATTGGGTTTGTCATTCTTGTCACATACCGGTGAGCATTCAGCCTCGTTTCAGCAGTTACCAAATTCCTGGTGCCGTATACAATAACTCCCCACACCGGGATTCCGCAAGTTGTAGAGGTAGGGGTCTCGACAGTCGCTGTTTCCTGTGACCTTCCAGCAAGCCATCTGTGGACATGTTGGCGAAGACCAACCAGAAGCGAGACTCATTGCTGAACATGACACAATGCTACTCAATGTCTCAGTTAAGTCGAGACTGCAAGTTTCTGTGGTATGATGTCAGCGGTATACGACATTTGGTAATTTGATATCTCAACGCAGCTTCTACTAATTTATTCCCGAGTGTTCGTGGCGACTCCGTCAGCATTTCAGCTGTTCCCATCTCTCTTGTTGTTAGAGGCAGTCTAAGAATCTCTGGTTTTCTCGTGGTGTACTATTTCTGGAAGTATCTGAGCCTTCCTTCCTTAACATACTGTTGTTCCGAATCCATCTCATCAGAACTGGTTCTGCAGTCACTGCACTACAGGGAACTGTCTATGCGATCTGTCGGTGTGATGTTCCCATGTCCCTTACGCCAATGATTTAATCTTTTTCAGACTTTGACAAATGGTATCAAACTGTACATTCACGTTGTCTAGCCATGCTGTTTTAGATTGTCCGACAAACAAACACCTTCTGAACTGGCCTCGAAGGCCGAAGGGTACCGACCAATGGCCATACCATCCTCAGCCCACAGGCAGATACGGAGGGACACGTGGTCAGCACACTGCTCTCCCAGCCGCTGTCGAATAGCTCCTGGATTGGCCTAACGAGGGCTGACAGCACCCCACTTGCAGACCCAGACAGTGACCCATCCAAGCGCTAACCAAGCTCAGAGCAGCTAACTTCAGTTATCTGACGGGAATCGACGTAACCGCTGCAGCAAGGCCGTTGCCTGTTTGCAGTGCATACCTGAAAAATTCCGGTGATTTTGGATACACCCAGTAGCCATCGTGCACTCACACCATACATCATCTACGGGAGTGGCTTTCTTCTGCATCGAAAATATTATTGTATAAGGAAGGTATCTTAATAAACATGTCCCACAGCCTGGGAAGTACTGGAGTGTCAGGTCTGAAGTGTTCATTTTGTATCACTTACCGTTGACATCTGATTAGAAATGATCAACCACTACCGTGAAATGGTGGAGAAGCGTGCGTGTGTAGGTGTTGTCGTGCCACATATTTGCCCAGAAACGTGCTTGACAGCCATTGTCCACTATTTTGGACCACTGTAAGGGAATGTGGTAAAGATTGTAACTAACTGTTAAGCTAGTTTTATAATTTGATGATTCATATTTTGTTAATTAAAGTAACATGTAAAAAATTTAAATAATATTCGTTCCATGACAATGAGATACGGTTCCTAACTATCTTGTAAGAATTACTCGATCAGAGTGGTATCAACACTCAGCCACCGACATGTCTCCAATATGTACAAGTGCAATGAGCGGACGGTGATCTAAAGTGAGAGCAACAACTGATGAGCAAACTATGTGTACACTGAAGTAGGTTGCGACGAAAATTCACTTGACTGGATAGCAAGACGTAGTGGATATCAGTGTGCACAGTAGATGGACTACACCAGATGACGTGTTTCACAAATGATTACAAAACGATACCATTCTGAGACGACTGCATAAGAACCAGGCCACTAGGAATACAGCAGAGGCAGCCACTGCGCAGTACTCACCCGGATGGTGCGCATGTGCTCCTTCTTGGCGGCGCGGGAGTGCCCGCAGAGGCGGCGCTGCACCCACTGGATCAAGTACCAGACGCTCTTGGGGGTGGGCACGATGTTGAAGGGCGGCGGCACCGTGCCGCCCTCTTCGAAGTACGAGATCCACAGCTTACTCCGCGCGAACTTCCACTCCACGTCGGCCCGCTCCTGGCAAACGAGGGCGCACACGGCGCACCGCAAGTGTCAATGGGGTCCAGGCTTAGGAAGGGGACAGAGAGAGCAGGGTGGAGGCGAGGAGGACACTGCAGCGGTGGTGGGCCGGCACAGGCAGTAAGGTGCGCTAACGGAGACAATGGCAGGAGAGGGACAACCAGTCGAAGGAAGACTCAGAAAGCACGAAAAGGAGTGATGGTAGTGGGTAGGTCAGGAGGACAAGTGGTACAAGGAGGACACGCCGACAGTGTCGAGTCAGGTGGCGGGCGGTGGGAGACAAGGAGACAGGACAGGGAGCTGTTCGAGGGACAGCTGTTTTAGAGGACACAGTGTCAGTAGTATTCCATGTGGCAGGAAGGGCAGCCAAATGTAGCGTGAAACTCCAGCAGGGCATGCTGCACGAAAAACAGGGCATGCTACAGGGGTTAGCACGAGGGTGAGGGGGGGGGGGCAGGGAGGTGTGCGAGTTAATGGCAGGAGGGACAGCGAACGTGGCTGGCGGTAAGGGCACGGCGCTGATAGGTGAGCCCTGTGTAGAGCCAGTCACAGTGGCTCCCATCAGTGTACTGTAGGCTCTAGATGTGCTCAAACTCCTGTCATATGCCTTCTTCATAAACCACTCATCATACAAAAGGCCAGGTTTACACGAACGTTACGATGACGCTGTCTTCACAGGTACGAACTTCCACTTCTGTTTACGCACTTTTTGACACGAGGCAACTGAGAGGTGGAAATATTCCTATTCCAAATTTCAGTACTGTTTGGTTAGGAATATGTAATATTGAATTAAAGGATGTATGTCACACGTGCCTATATAGAAAACAAAAACAATTTGGGAACTGAAGAACTATGTCTTGTGTAGTATTCATTGCTTTCAAATCAATGTCACAGCAGTGCTTACGTATGAATGATGTAATTCTAATTTCCGACTACTTCAATATGGGAGTGATGCCATTTGATAAGTTCATACAGAAGATAATCTACACAAAGACAATGATAAGAGTATGTACCTGACCAGTGAAAATGTTTACTGTCACTGTGAGATCATAAAATCTAACTCAAAGTGTCTTTCTAACAATGTGCTAAACAAATTTTATGATTGTACTGCATAATTTTATTCGCTACTATATAGTGTACTGTGTTGCAATCTCATATGTTGATAGTAATGAGTCACATAGTGAAACTGGAATGATATAAGACTATAATTTAACTTTTGACTGGAGTTCTACTACAGGCCACTGCCCAATTTTGCTTCATTAACATAGCTGTGCTCCAGCTGAGGTGTGGGGACCAGCAGTATGCCTCATTCCCAGCCACTATGCAGTCATACTAGTGGCGAGTCACTGGCGTCATCTAATGTTGCCCTGTGTTGCACCTCAGTAATAGGGCGGTGGCCATTACCAGTGGCAGGCTAGTGGCGCTACTCTGTGCCACACCAATGTGGCAGCTCGTCGTTAAGGGGCTGCCGTCAGCAATTGTGATATACTGGCACGACACTGTGCCGTACGACGGTGCTCATCACTGCTAGAGAGGCCACCATTACCAGTTATCTGTTGTGGCACACCTCCTTATTGGGAGGCCACCTCCACCGTCACAGTTGGTGTCACTGGAGCCATACTACACCGTGCCATTGCATAACTCATTACTTGGGAGGCCACCACAAAACTGGCGCCAAGTCACACTGCATCATGGTGTGCTTCAATGATTGGCAGATGGCCATCATTCCACATTACTAGCCTCATTATATGGTTGTAATGACCTGGTAAAACCCCCAAGCATTATGTATTCTCATTCGTAAAGCGTTGACCTACAAAATTGGCAGGCTGGTGTCATTTAGATGGAACATGTTAAATGTCGATTTTATGACGAGTTCGTAAGATTACCAGTTAAGCAGCTGAATCGGCAAAAGTGGAATACTGTGGAACACTGGGCAGCTCAGAAGAGCGCCATGTCATTAGTAGTATCGTACTGCCCGACACAAAATGGCATGCAGTGTTCAGCAGATGTCCAAGGTAGCACCACGATGAAGTTGCAACAACATCAAACAGCAGTGGGTAGGTTGACATGAGCAGGGAGACAGGTACAGGGGTTAGGGGACAGTGAGCAAGGGGAAGGGGGAGGGGACAGGGTGAGAGGGCAGGGCAGGGGCAGGGGGTAGAGGCAGTGATGCAGGGCAGAGGCAGTGGGGCAGCAGAAGAGGGTGGTAAGGAGCAGGGGCAGGAGGTAGGGGCAGGAGCAGTGGTATCTGGGAAGGGGCACAGGGCCTCAGGCAGGGGCAAGAGTAGAGGCAGGGACAGAGGCAGTAGGACAGGGGGAGTGGGGAGGAGGTTAGGGGGAGAGACGAAGGGGGATGGGACACAGTAGTGGATGAGGGGGAAGCGAGCAGGGGGCAGGGGCAGACAGAGGGGCAGGGGTAGTAGAAAGGGGGCAGGTGCAGCAGCAGGGTGGAAGAGGTAGGGGAAAGAAGTCAGGGGGCAGGGGGCACACACAGGGGGACAGGACCAGGGGCTGCAGTAGAGGCAGTGGGATAGAGGTAGGGGGGAGGATGGGGCAGAGGGAGTAGGGTGCAGCAGCACAGGAGTCAATGCAGGGGGAAGTGGGCAGGGTGCAAGGGTAGAAACAGAGGGGCAGGGGTAGTAGAAAGGGGGCAGGTGCAGCAGCAGGGTGGAAGAGGTAGGGGAAAGAAGTCAGGGGGCAGGGGGCACACACAGGGGGACAGGACCAGGGGCTGGGGTAGAGGCAGTGGGACAGAGGTAGGGGGGAGGATGGGGCAGAGGGAGTAGGGTGCAGCAGCACAGGAGTCAATGCAGGGGGAAGTGGGCAGGGTGCAAGGGTAGAAACAGAGGGGCAGGGGTAGTAGAAAGGGGGCAGGTGCAGCAGCAGGGTGGCAGAGGTAGGGGAAAGAAGTCAGGGGGCAGGGGGCACACACAGGGGGACAGGACCAGGGGCTGGGGTAGAGGCAGTGGGACAGAGGTAGGGGGGAGGATGGGGCAGAGGGAGTAGGGTGCAGCAGCACAGGAGTCAATGCAGGGGGAAGTGGGCAGGGTGCAAGGGTAGAAACAGAGGGGCAGGGGTAGTAGAAAGGGGGCAGGTGCAGCAGCAGGGTGGCAGAGGTAGGGGAAAGAAGTCAGGGGGCAGGGGGCACACACAGGGGGACAGGACCAGGGGCTGGGGTAGAGGCAGTGGGACAGAGGTAGGGGGGAGGATGGGGCAGAGGGAGTAGGGTGCAGCAGCACAGGAGTCAATGCAGGGGGAAGTGGGCAGGGTGCAAGGGTAGAAACAGAGGGGCAGGGGTAGTAGAAAGGGGGCAGGTGCAGCAGCAGGGTGGAAGAGGTAGGGGAAAGAAGTCAGGGGGCAGGGGGCACACACAGGGGGACAGGACCAGGGGCTGGGGTAGAGGCAGTGGGACAGAGGTAGGGGGGAGGATGGGGCAGAGGGAGTAGGGTGCAGCAGCACAGGAGTCAATGCAGGGGGAAGTGGGCAGGGTGCAAGGGTAGAAACAGAGGGGCAGGGGTAGTAGAAAGGGGGCAGGTGCAGCAGCAGGGTGGCAGAGGTAGGGGAAAGAAGTCAGGGGGCAGGGGGCACACACAGGGGGACAGGACCAGGGGCTGGGGTAGAGGCAGTGGGACAGAGGTAGGGGGGAGGATGGGGCAGAGGGAGTAGGGTGCAGCAGCACAGGAGTCAATGCAGGGGGAAGTGGGCAGGGTGCAAGGGTAGAAACAGAGGGGCAGGGGTAGTAGAAAGGGGGCAGGTGCAGCAGCAGGGTGGAAGAGGTAGGGGAAAGAAGTCAGGGGGCAGGGGGCACACACAGGGGGACAGGACCAGGGGCTGGGGTAGAGGCAGTGGGACAGAGGTAGGGGGGAGGATGGGGCAGAGGGAGTAGGGTGCAGCAGCACAGGAGTCAATGCAGGGGGAAGTGGGCAGGGTGCAAGGGTAGAAACAGAGGGGCAGGGGTAGTAGAAAGGGGGCAGGTGCAGCAGCAGGGTGGCAGAGGTAGGGGAAAGAAGTCAGGGGGCAGGGGGCACACACAGGGGGACAGGACCAGGGGCTGGGGTAGAGGCAGTGGGACAGAGGTAGGGGGGAGGATGGGGCAGAGGGAGTAGGGTGCAGCAGCACAGGAGTCAATGCAGGGGGAAGTGGGCCGGGTGCAAGGGTAGAAACAGAGGGGCAGGGGTAGTAGAAAGGGGGCAGGTGCAGCAGCAGGGTGGCAGAGGTAGGGGAAAGAAGTCAGGGGGCAGGGGGCACACACAGGGGGACAGGACCAGGGGCTGGGGTAGAGGCAGTGGGACAGAGGTAGGGGGGAGGATGGGGCAGAGGGAGTAGGGTGCAGCAGCACAGGAGTCAATGCAGGGGGAAGTGGGCAGGGTGCAAGGGTAGAAACAGAGGGGCAGGGGTAGTAGAAAGGGGGCAGGTGCAGCAGCAGGGTGGAAGAGGTAGGGGAAAGAAGTCAGGGGGCAGGGGGCACACACAGGGGGACAGGACCAGGGGCTGGGGTAGAGGCAGTGGGACAGAGGTAGGGGGGAGGATGGGGCAGAGGGAGTAGGGTGCAGCAGCACAGGAGTCAATGCAGGGGGAAGTGGGCAGGGTGCAAGGGTAGAAACAGAGGGGCAGGGGTAGTAGAAAGGGGGCAGGTGCAGCAGCAGGGTGGAAGAGGTAGGGGAAAGAAGTCAGGGGGCAGGGGGCACACACAGGGGGACAGGACCAGGGGCTGGGGTAGAGGCAGTGGGACAGAGGTAGGGGGGAGGATGGGGCAGAGGGAGTAGGGTGCAGCAGCACAGGAGTCAATGCAGGGGGAAGTGGGCAGGGTGCAAGGGTAGAAACAGAGGGGCAGGGGTAGTAGAAAGGGGGCAGGTGCAGCAGCAGGGTGGAAGAGGTAGGGGAAAGAAGTCAGGGGGCAGGGGGCACACACAGGGGGACAGGACCAGGGGCTGGGGTAGAGGCAGTGGGACAGAGGTAGGGGGGAGGATGGGGCAGAGGGAGTAGGGTGAAGCAGCACAGGAGTCAATGCAGGGGGAAGTGGGCAGGGTGCAAGGGTAGAAACAGAGGGGCAGGGGTAGTAGAAAGGGGGCAGGTGCAGCAGCAGGGTGGAAGAGGTAGGGGAAAGAAGTCAGGGGGCAGGGGGCACACACAGGGGGACAGGACCAGGGGCTGGGGTAGAGGCAGTGGGACAGAGGTAGGGGGGAGGATGGGGCAGAGGGAGTAGGGTGCAGCAGCACAGGAGTCAATGCAGGGGGAAGTGGGCAGGGTGCAAGGGTAGAAACAGAGGGGCAGGGGTAGTAGAAAGGGGCAGGTGCAGCAGCAGGGTGGCAGAGGTAGGGGAAAGAAGTCAGGGGGCAGGGGGCACACACAGGGGGACAGGACCAGGGGCTGGGGTAGAGGCAGTGGGACAGAGGTAGGGGGGAGGATGGGGCAGAGGGATTAGGGTGCAGCAGCACAGGAGTCAATGCAGGGGAAGTGGGCAGGGTGCAAGGGTAGAAACAGAGGGGCAGGGGTAGTAGAAAGGGGGCAGGTGCAGCAGCAGGGTGGCAGAGGTAGGGGAAAGAAGTCAGGGGGCAGGGGGCACACACAGGGGGACAGGACCAGGGGCTGGGGTAGAGGCAGTGGGACAGAGGTAGTGGGGAGGATGGGGCAGAGGGATTAGGGTGCAGCAGCACAGGAGTCAATGCAGGGGGAAGTGGGCAGGGTGCAAGGGTAGAAACAGAGGGGCAGGGGTAGTAGAAAGGGGGCAGGTGCAGCAGCAGGGTGGCAGAGGTAGGGGAAAGAAGTCAGGGGGCAGGGGGCACACACAGGGGGACAGGACCAGGGGCTGGGGTAGAGGCAGTGGGACAGAGGTAGGGGGGAGGATGGGGCAGAGGGAGTAGGGTGCAGCAGCACAGGAGTCAATGCAGGGGGAAGTGGGCAGGGTGCAAGGGTAGAAACAGAGGGGCAGGGGTAGTAGAAAGGGGGCAGGTGCAGCAGCATGGTGGCAGAGGTAGGGGAAAGAAGTCAGGGGGCAGGGGGCACACACAGGGGGACAGGACCAGGGGCTGGGGTAGAGGCAGTGGGACAGAGGTAGGGGGGAGGATGGGGCAGAGGGAGTAGGGTGCAGCAGCACAGGAGTCAATGCAGGGGGAAGTGGGCAGGGTGCAAGGGTAGAAACAGAGGGGCAGGGGTAGTAGAAAGGGGGCAGGTGCAGCAGCAGGGTGGCAGAGGTAGGGGAAAGAAGTCAGGGAGCAGGGGGCACACACAGGGGGACAGGACCAGGGGCTGGGGTAGAGGCAGTGGGACAGAGGTAGGGGGGAGGATGGGGCAGAGGGAGTAGGGTGCAGCAGCACAGGAGTCAATGCAGGGGAAGTGGGCAGGGTGCAAGGGTAGAAACAGAGGGGCAGGGGTAGTAGAAAGGGGGCAGGTGCAGCAGCAGGGTGGCAGAGGTAGGGGAAAGAAGTCAGGGGGCAGGGGGCACACACAGGGGGACAGGACCAGGGGCTGGGGTAGAGGCAGTGGGACAGAGGTAGGGGGGAGGATGGGGCAGAGGGAGTAGGGTGCAGCAGCACAGGAGTCAATGCAGGGGGAAGTGGGCAGGGTGCAAGGGTAGAAACAGAGGGGCAGGGGTAGTAGAAAGGGGGCAGGTGCAGCAGCAGGGTGGAAGAGGTAGGGGAAAGAAGTCAGGGGGCAGGGGGCACACACAGGGGGACAGGCCCAGGGGCTGGGGTAGAGGCAGTGGGACAGAGGTAGGGGGGAGGATGGGGCAGAGGGAGTAGGGTGCAGCAGCACAGGAGTCAATGCAGGGGGAAGTGGGCAGGGTGCAAGGGTAGAAACAGAGGGGCAGGGGTAGTAGAAAGGGGGCAGGTGCAGCAGCAGGGTGGCAGAGGTAGGGGAAAGAAGTCAGGGGGCAGGGGGCACACACAGGGGGACAGGACCAGGGGCTGGGGTAGAGGCAGTGGGACAGAGGTAGGGGGGAGGATGGGGCAGAGGGATTAGGGTGCAGCAGCACAGGAGTCAATGCAGGGGGAAGTGGGCCGGGTGCAAGGGTAGAAACAGAGGGGCAGGGGTAGTAGAAAGGGGGCAGGTGCAGCAGCAGGGTGGCAGAGGTAGGGGAAAGAAGTCAGGGGGCAGGGGGCACACACAGGGGGACAGGACCAGGGGCTGGGGTAGAGGCAGTGGGACAGAGGTAGGGGGGAGGATGGGGCAGAGGGAGTAGGGTGCAGCAGCACAGGAGTCAATGCAGGGGGAAGTGGGCAGGGTGCAAGGGTAGAAACAGAGGGGCAGGGGTAGTAGAAAGGGGGCAGGTGCAGCAGCATGGTGGCAGAGGTAGGGGAAAGAAGTCAGGGGGCAGGGGGCACACACAGGGGGACAGGACCAGGGGCTGGGGTAGAGGCAGTGGGACAGAGGTAGGGGGGAGGATGGGGCAGAGGGAGTAGGGTGCAGCAGCACAGGAGTCAATGCAGGGGAAGTGGGCAGGGTGCAAGGGTAGAAACAGAGGGGCAGGGGTAGTAGAAAGGGGGCAGGTGCAGCAGCAGGGTGGCAGAGGTAGGGGAAAGAAGTCAGGGGGCAGGGGGCACACACAGGGGGACAGGACCAGGGGCTGGGGTAGAGGCAGTGGGACAGAGGTAGGGGGGAGGATGGGGCAGAGGGAGTAGGGTGCAGCAGCACAGGAGTCAATGCAGGGGAAGTGGGCAGGGTGCAAGGGTAGAAACAGAGGGGCAGGGGTAGTAGAAAGGGGGCAGGTGCAGCAGCAGGGTGGCAGAGGTAGGGGAAAGAAGTCAGGGGGCAGGGGGCACACACAGGGGGACAGGACCAGGGGCTGGGGTAGAGGCAGTGGGACAGAGGTAGGGGGGAGGATGGGGCAGAGGGAGTAGGGTGCAGCAGCACAGGAGTCAATGCAGGGGGAAGTGGGCAGGGTGCAAGGGTAGAAACAGAGGGGCAGGGGTAGTAGAAAGGGGGCAGGTGCAGCAGCAGGGTGGAAGAGGTAGGGGAAAGAAGTCAGGGGGCAGGGGGCACACACAGGGGGACAGGACCAGGGGCTGGGGTAGAGGCAGTGGGACAGAGGTAGGGGGGAGGATGGGGCAGAGGGAGTAGGGTGCAGCAGCACAGGAGTCAATGCAGGGGGAAGTGGGCAGGGTGCAAGGGTAGAAACAGAGGGGCAGGGGTAGTAGAAAGGGGGCAGGTGCAGCAGCACGGTGGCAGAGGTAGGGGAAAGAAGTCAGGGGGCAGGGGGCACACACAGGGGGACAGGACCAGGGGCTGGGGTAGAGGCAGTGGGACAGAGGTAGGGGGGAGGATGGGGCAGAGGGAGTAGGGTGCAGCAGCACAGGAGTCAATGCAGGGGGAAGTGGGCAGGGTGCAAGGGTAGAAACAGAGGGGCAGGGGTAGTAGAAAGGGGGCAGGTGCAGCAGCAGGGTGGAAGAGGTAGGGGAAAGAAGTCAGGGGGCAGGGGGCACACACAGGGGGACAGGACCAGGGGCTGGGGTAGAGGCAGTGGGACAGAGGTAGGGGGGAGGATGGGGCAGAGGGAGTAGGGTGCAGCAGCACAGGAGTCAATGCAGGGGGAAGTGGGCAGGGTGCAAGGGTAGAAACAGAGGGGCAGGGGTAGTAGAAAGGGGGCAGGTGCAGCAGCAGGGTGGAAGAGGTAGGGGAAAGAAGTCAGGGGGCAGGGGGCACACACAGGGGGACAGGACCAGGGGCTGGGGTAGAGGCAGTGGGACAGAGGTAGGGGGGAGGATGGGGCAGAGGGAGTAGGGTGCAGCAGCACAGGAGTCAATGCAGGGGGAAGTGGGCAGGGTGCAAGGGTAGAAACAGAGGGGCAGGGGTAGTAGAAAGGGGGCAGGTGCAGCAGCAGGGTGGCAGAGGTAGGGGAAAGAAGTCAGGGGGCAGGGGGCACACACAGGGGGACAGGACCAGGGGCTGGGGTAGAGGCAGTGGGACAGAGGTAGGGGGGAGGATGGGGCAGAGGGAGTAGGGTGCAGCAGCACAGGAGTCAATGCAGGGGGAAGTGGGCAGGGTGCAAGGGTAGAAACTGAGGGGCAGGGGTAGTAGAAAGGGGGCAGGTGCAGCAGCAGGGTGGAAGAGGTAGGGGAAAGAAGTCAGGGGGCAGGGGGCACACACAGGGGGACAGGACCAGGGGCTGGGGTAGAGGCAGTGGGACAGAGGTAGGGGGGAGGATGGGGCAGAGGGAGTAGGGTGCAGCAGCACAGGAGTCAATGCAGGGGGAAGTGGGCAGGGTGCAAGGGTAGAAACTGAGGGGCAGGGGTAGTAGAAAGGGGGCAGGTGCAGCAGCAGGGTGGAAGAGGTAGGGGAAAGAAGGCAGGGGGCAGGGGGCACAGACAAGGGGACAGGACCAGGGGCTGGGGTAGAGGCAGTGGGACAGAGGTAGGGGGGAGGATGGGGCAGAGGGAGTAGGGTGCAGCAGCACAGGAGTCAATGCAGGGGGAAGTGGGCAGGGTGCAAGGGTAGAAACAGAGGGGCAGGGGTAGTAGAAAGGGGGCAGGTGCAGCAGCAGGGTGGAAGAGGTAGGGGAAAGAAGTCAGGGGGCAGGGGGCACACACAGGGGGACAGGACCAGGGGCTGGGGTAGAGGCAGTGGGACAGAGGTAGGGGGGAGGATGGGGCAGAGGGAGTAGGGTGCAGCAGCACAGGAGTCAATGCAGGGGGAAGTGGGCAGGGTGCAAGGGTAGAAACAGAGGGGCAGGGGTAGTAGAAAGGGGGCAGGTGCAGCAGCAGGGTGGCAGAGGTAGGGGAAAGAAGTCAGGGGGCAGGGGGCACACACAGGGGGACAGGACCAGGGGCTGGGGTAGAGGCAGTGGGACAGAGGTAGGGGGGAGGATGGGGCAGAGGGAGTAGGGTGCAGCAGCACAGGAGTCAATGCAGGGGAAGTGGGCAGGGTGCAAGGGTAGAAACAGAGGGGCAGGGGTAGTAGAAAGGGGGCAGGTGCAGCAGCAGGGTGGAAGAGGTAGGGGAAAGAAGTCAGGGGGCAGGGGGCACACACAGGGGGACAGGACCAGGGGCTGGAGTAGAGGCAGTGGGATAGAGGTAGGGGGGAGGATGGGGCAGAGGGAGTAGGGTGCAGCAGCACAGGAGTCAATGCAGGGGGATGTGGGCAGGGTGCAAGGGTAGAAACGGAGGGGCAGGGGTAGTAGAAAGGGGGCAGGTGCAGCAGCAGGGTGGCAGAGGTAGGGGAAAGATGTCAGGGGGCAGGGGGCACACACAGGGGGACAGGACCAGGGGCTGGGGTAGAGGCAGTGGGACAGAGGTAGGGGGGAGGATGGGGCAGAGGGAGTAGGGTGAAGCAGCACAGGAGTCAATGCAGGGGGAAGTGGGCAGGGTGCAAGGGTAGAAACAGAGGGGCAGGGGTAGTAGAAAGGGGGCAGGTGCAGCAGCAGGGTGGAAGAGGTAGGGGAAAGAAGTTAGGGGGCAGGGGGCACACACAGGGGGACAGGACCAGGGGCTGGGGTAGAGGCAGTGGGACAGAGGTAGGGGGGAGGATGGGGCAGAGGGAGTAGGGTGAAGCAGCACAGGAGTCAATGCAGGGGGAAGTGGGCAGGGTGCAAGGGTAGAAACAGAGGGGCAGGGGTAGTAGAAAGGGGGCAGGTGCAGCAGCAGGGTGGCAGAGGTAGGGGAAAGAAGTCAGGGGGCAGGGGGCACACACAGGGGGACAGGACCAGGGGCTGGGGTAGAGGCAGTGGGACAGAGGTAGGGGGGAGGATGGGGCAGAGGGAGTAGGGTGAAGCAGCACAGGAGTCAATGCAGGGGGAAGTGGGCAGGGTGCAAGGGTAGAAACAGAGGGGCAGGGGTAGTAGAAAGGGGGCAGGTGCAGCAGCAGGGTGGCAGAGGTAGGGGAAAGAAGTCAGGGGGCAGGGGGCACACACAGGGGGACAGGACCAGGGGCTGGGGTAGAGGCAGTGGGACAGAGGTAGGGGGGAGGATGGGGCAGGGGGAGTAGGGTGAAGCAGCACAGGAGTCAATGCAGGGGGAAGTGGGCAGGGTGCAAGGGTAGAAACAGAGGGGCAGGGGTAGTAGAAAGGGGGCAGGTGCAGCAGCAGGGTGGAAGAGGTAGGGGAAAGAAGTCAGGGGGCAGGGGGCACACACAGGGGGACAGGACCAGGGGCTGGGGTAGAGGCAGTGGGACAGAGGTAGGGGGGAGGATGGGGCAGAGGGAGTAGGGTGCAGCAGCACAGGAGTCAATGCAGGGGGAAGTGGGCAGGGTGCAAGGGTAGAAACAGAGGGGCAGGGGTAGTAGAAAGGGGGCAGGTGCAGCAGCAGGGTGGAAGAGGTAGGGGAAAGAAGTCAGGGGGCAGGGGGCACACACAGGGGGACAGGACCAGGGGCTGGGGTAGAGGCAGTGGGACAGAGGTAGGGGGGAGGATGGGGCAGAGGGAGTAGGGTGCAGCAGCACAGGAGTCAATGCAGGGGAAGTGGGCAGGGTGCAAGGGTAGAAACAGAGGGGCAGGGGTAGTAGAAAGGGGGCAGGTGCAGCAGCAGGGTGGCAGAGGTAGGGGAAAGAAGTCAGGGGGCAGGGGGCACACACAGGGGGACAGGACCAGGGGCTGGGGTAGAGGCAGTGGGACAGAGGTAGGGGGGAGGATGGGGCAGAGGGAGTAGGGTGCAGCAGCACAGGAGTCAATGCAGGGGGAAGTGGGCAGGGTGCAAGGGTAGAAACAGAGGGGCAGGGGTAGTAGAAAGGGGGCAGGTGCAGCAGCAGGGTGGAAGAGGTAGGGGAAAGAAGTCAGGGGGCAGGGGGCACACACAGGGGGACAGGCCCAGGGGCTGGGGTAGAGGCAGTGGGACAGAGGTAGGGGGGAGGATGGGGCAGAGGGAGTAGGGTGCAGCAGCAGAGGAGTCAATGCAGGGGGAAGTGGGCAGGGTGCAAGGGTAGAAACAGAGGGGCAGGGGTAGTAGAAAGGGGGCAGGTGCAGCAGCAGGGTGGAAGAGGTAGGGGAAAGAAGTCAGGGGGCAGGGGGCACACACAGGGGGACAGGACCAGGGGCTGGGGTAGAGGCAGTGGGACAGAGGTAGGGGGGAGGATGGGGCAGAGGGACTAGGGTGCAGCAGCACAGGAGTCAATGCAGGGGGAAGTGGGCAGGGTGCAAGGGTAGAAACAGAGGGGCAGGGGTAGTAGAAAGGGGGCAGGTGCAGCAGCAGGGTGGAAGAGGTAGGGGAAAGAAGTCAGGGGGCAGGGGGCACACACAGGGGGACAGGACCAGGGGCTGGGGTAGAGGCAGTGGGACAGAGGTAGGGGGGAGGATGGGGCAGAGGGACTAGGGTGCAGCAGCACAGGAGTCAATGCAGGGGGAAGTGGGCAGGGTGCAAGGGTAGAAACAGAGGGGCAGGGGTAGTAGAAAGGGGGCAGGTGCAGCAGCAGGGTGGCAGAGGTAGGGGAAAGAAGTCAGGGGGCAGGGGGCACACACAGGGGGACAGGACCAGGGGCTGGGGTAGAGGCAGTGGGACAGAGGTAGGGGGGAGGATGGGGCAGAGGGAGTAGGGTGCAGCAGCACAGGAGTCAATGCAGGGGGAAGTGGGCAGGGTGCAAGGGTAGAAACAGAGGGGCAGGGGTAGTAGAAAGGGGGCAGGTGCAGCAGCAGGGTGGAAGAGGTAGGGGAAAGAAGTCAGGGGGCAGGGGGCACACACAGGGGGACAGGACCAGGGGCTGGGGTAGAGGCAGTGGGACAGAGGTAGGGGGGAGGATGGGGCAGAGGGAGTAGGGTGCAGCAGCACAGGAGTCAATGCAGGGGGAAGTGGGCAGGGTGCAAGGGTAGAAACAGAGGGGCAGGGGTAGTAGAAAGGGGGCAGGTGCAGCAGCAGGGTGGAAGAGGTAGGGGAAAGAAGTCAGGGGGCAGGGGGCACACACAGGGGGACAGGACCAGGGGCTGGGGTAGAGGCAGTGGGACAGAGGTAGGGGGGAGGATGGGGCAGAGGGAGTAGGGTGCAGCAGCACAGGAGTCAATGCAGGGGGAAGTGGGCAGGGTGCAAGGGTAGAAACAGAGGGGCAGGGGTAGTAGAAAGGGGGCAGGTGCAGCAGCAGGGTGGCAGAGGTAGGGGAAAGAAGTCAGGGGGCAGGGGGCACACACAGGGGGACAGGACCAGGGGCTGGGGTAGAGGCAGTGGGACAGAGGTAGGGGGGAGGATGGGGCAGAGGGAGTAGGGTGCAGCAGCACAGGAGTCAATGCAGGGGGAAGTGGGCAGGGTGCAAGGGTAGAAACTGAGGGGCAGGGGTAGTAGAAAGGGGGCAGGTGCAGCAGCAGGGTGGAAGAGGTAGGGGAAAGAAGTCAGGGGGCAGGGGGCACACACAGGGGGACAGGACCAGGGGCTGGGGTAGAGGCAGTGGGACAGAGGTAGGGGGGAGGATGGGGCAGAGGGAGTAGGGTGCAGCAGCACAGGAGTCAATGCAGGGGGAAGTGGGCAGGGTGCAAGGGTAGAAACTGAGGGGCAGGGGTAGTAGAAAGGGGGCAGGTGCAGCAGCAGGGTGGAAGAGGTAGGGGAAAGAAGTCAGGGGGCAGGGGGCACACACAAGGGGACAGGACCAGGGGCTGGGGTAGAGGCAGTGGGACAGAGGTAGGGGGGAGGATGGGGCAGAGGGAGTAGGGTGCAGCAGCACAGGAGTCAATGCAGGGGGAAGTGGGCAGGGTGCAAGGGTAGAAACAGAGGGGCAGGGGTAGTAGAAAGGGGGCAGGTGCAGCAGCAGGGTGGAAGAGGTAGGGGAAAGAAGTCAGGGGGCAGGGGGCACACACAGGGGGACAGGACCAGGGGCTGGGGTGGAGGCAGTGGGACAGAGGTAGGGGGGAGGATGGGGCAGAGGGAGTAGGGTGCAGCAGCACAGGAGTCAATGCAGGGGGAAGTGGGCAGGGTGCAAGGGTAGAAACAGAGGGGCAGGGGTAGTAGAAAGGGGGCAGGTGCAGCAGCAGGGTGGCAGAGGTAGGGGAAAGAAGTCAGGGGGCAGGGGGCACACACAGGGGGACAGGACCAGGGGCTGGGGTAGAGGCAGTGGGACAGAGGTAGGGGGGAGGATGGGGCAGAGGGAGTAGGGTGCAGCAGCACAGGAGTCAATGCAGGGGAAGTGGGCAGGGTGCAAGGGTAGAAACAGAGGGGCAGGGGTAGTAGAAAGGGGGCAGGTGCAGCAGCAGGGTGGAAGAGGTAGGGGAAAGAAGTCAGGGGGCAGGGGGCACACACAGGGGGACAGGACCAGGGGCTGGAGTAGAGGCAGTGGGATAGAGGTAGGGGGGAGGATGGGGCAGAGGGAGTAGGGTGCAGCAGCACAGGAGTCAATGCAGGGGGATGTGGGCAGGGTGCAAGGGTAGAAACAGAGGGGCAGGGGTAGTAGAAAGGGGGCAGGTGCAGCAGCAGGGTGGCAGAGGTAGGGGAAAGAAGTCAGGGGGCAGGGGGCACACACAGGGGGACAGGACCAGGGGCTGGGGTAGAGGCAGTGGGACAGAGGTAGGGGGGAGGATGGGGCAGAGGGAGTAGGGTGAAGCAGCACAGGAGTCAATGCAGGGGGAAGTGGGCAGGGTGCAAGGGTAGAAACAGAGGGGCAGGGGTAGTAGAAAGGGGGCAGGTGCAGCAGCAGGGTGGAAGAGGTAGGGGAAAGAAGTTAGGGGGCAGGGGGCACACACAGGGGGACAGGACCAGGGGCTGGGGTAGAGGCAGTGGGACAGAGGTAGGGGGGAGGATGGGGCAGAGGGAGTAGGGTGAAGCAGCACAGGAGTCAATGCAGGGGGAAGTGGGCAGGGTGCAAGGGTAGAAACAGAGGGGCAGGGGTAGTAGAAAGGGGGCAGGTGCAGCAGCAGGGTGGCAGAGGTAGGGGAAAGAAGTCAGGGGGCAGGGGGCACACACAGGGGGCAGGACCAGGGGCTGGGGTAGAGGCAGTGGGACAGAGGTAGGGGGGAGGATGGGGCAGAGGGAGTAGGGTGAAGCAGCACAGGAGTCAATGCAGGGGGAAGTGGGCAGGGTGCAAGGGTAGAAACAGAGGGGCAGGGGTAGTAGAAAAGGGGGCAGGTGCAGCAGCAGGGTGGCAGAGGTAGGGGAAAGAAGTCAGGGGGCAGGGGGCACACACAGGGGGACAGGACCAGGGGCTGGGGTAGAGGCAGTGGGACAGAGGTAGGGGGGAGGATGGGGCAGAGGGAGTAGGGTGAAGCAGCACAGGAGTCAATGCAGGGGGAAGTGGGCAGGGTGCAAGGGTAGAAACAGAGGGGCAGGGGTAGTAGAAAGGGGGCAGGTGCAGCAGCAGGGTGGAAGAGGTAGGGGAAAGAAGTCAGGGGGCAGGGGGCACACACAGGGGGACAGGACCAGGGGCTGGGGTAGAGGCAGTGGGACAGAGGTAGGGGGGAGGATGGGGCAGAGGGAGTAGGGTGCAGCAGCACAGGAGTCAATGCAGGGGGAAGTGGGCAGGGTGCAAGGGTAGAAACAGAGGGGCAGGGGTAGTAGAAAGGGGGCAGGTGCAGCAGCAGGGTGGAAGAGGTAGGGGAAAGAAGTCAGGGGGCAGGGGGCACACACAGGGGGACAGGACCAGGGGCTGGGGTAGAGGCAGTGGGACAGAGGTAGGGGGGAGGATGGGGCAGAGGGAGTAGGGTGCAGCAGCACAGGAGTCAATGCAGGGGGAAGTGGGCAGGGTGCAAGGGTAGAAACGGAGGGGCAGGGGTAGTAGAAAGGGGGCAGGTGCAGCAGCAGGGTGGCAGAGGTAGGGGAAAGAAGTCAGGGGGCAGGGGGCACACACAGGGGGACAGGACCAGGGGCTGGGGTAGAGGCAGTGGGACAGAGGTAGGGGGGAGGATGGGGCAGAGGGAGTAGGGTGAAGCAGCACAGGAGTCAATGCAGGGGGAAGTGGGCAGGGTGCAAGGGTAGAAACAGAGGGGCAGGGGTAGTAGAAAGGGGGCAGGTGCAGCAGCAGGGTGGAAGAGGTAGGGGAAAGAAGTCAGGGGGCAGGGGGCACACACAGGGGGACAGGACCAGGGGCTGGGGTAGAGGCAGTGGGACAGAGGTAGGGGGGAGGATGGGGCAGAGGGAGTAGGGTGCAGCAGCACAGGAGTCAATGCAGGGGGAAGTGGGCAGGGTGCAAGGGTAGAAACAGAGGGGCAGGGGTAGTAGAAAGGGGGCAGGTGCAGCAGCAGGGTGGAAGAGGTAGGGGAAAGAAGTCAGGGGGCAGGGGGCACACACAGGGGGACAGGACCAGGGGCTGGGGTAGAGGCAGTGGGACAGAGGTAGGGGGGAGGATGGGGCAGAGGGAGTAGGGTGCAGCAGCACAGGAGTCAATGCAGAGGGAAGTGGGCAGGGTGCAAGGGTAGAAACGGAGGGGCAGGGGTAGTAGAAAGGGGGCAGGTGCAGCAGCAGGGTGGCAGAGGTAGGGGAAAGAAGTCAGGGGGCAGGGGGCACACACAGGGGGACAGGACCAGGGGCTGGGGTAGAGGCAGTGGGACAGAGGTAGGGGGGAGGATGGGGCAGAGGGAGTAGGGTGCAGCAGCACAGGAGTCAATGCAGGGGGAAGTGGGCAGGGTGCAAGGGTAGAAACAGAGGGGCAGGGGTAGTAGAAAGGAGGTAGGTGCAGCAGCAGGGTGGAAGAGGTAGGGGAAAGAAGTCAGGGGGCAGGGGGCACACACAGGGGGACAGGACCAGGGGCTGGGGTAGAGGCAGTGGGACAGAGGTAGGGGGGAGGATGGGGCAGAGGGAGTAGGGTGCAGCAGCACAGGAGTCAATGCAGGGGGAAGTGGGCAGGGTGCAAGGGTAGAAACGGAGGGGCAGGGGTAGTAGAAAGGGGGCAGGTGCAGCAGCAGGGTGGCAGAGGTAGGGGAAAGAAGTCAGGGGGCAGGGGGCACACACAGGGGGACAGGACCAGGGGCTGGGGTAGAGGCAGTGGGACAGAGGTAGGGGGGAGGATGGGGCAGAGGGAGTAGGGTGCAGCAGCACAGGAGTCAATGCAGGGGGAAGTGGGCAGGGTGCAAGGGTAGAAACAGAGGGGCAGGGGTAGTAGAAAGGGGGCAGGTGCAGCAGCAGGGTGGAAGAGGTAGGGGAAAGAAGTCAGGGGGCAGGGGGCACACACAGGGGGACAGGACCAGGGGCTGGGGTAGAGGCAGTGGGACAGAGGTAGGGGGGAGGATGGGGCAGAGGGAGTAGGGTGCAGCAGCACAGGAGTCAATGCAGGGGGAAGTGGGCAGGGTGCAAGGGTAGAAACAGAGGGGCAGGGGTAGTAGAAAGGGGGCAGGTGCAGCAGCAGGGTGGAAGAGGTAGGGGAAAGAAGTCAGGGGGCAGGGGGCACACACAGGGGGACAGGACCAGGGGCTGGGGTAGAGGCAGTGGGACAGAGGTAGGGGGGAGGATGGGGCAGAGGGAGTAGGGTGCAGCAGCACAGGAGTCAATGCAGGGGGAAGTGGGCAGGGTGCAAGGGTAGAAACAGAGGGGCAGGGGTAGTAGAAAGGGGGCAGGTGCAGCAGCAGGGTGGCAGAGGTAGGGGAAAGAAGTCAGGGGGCAGGGGGCACACACAGGGGGACAGGACCAGGGGCTGGGGTAGAGGCAGTGGGACAGAGGTAGGGGGGAGGATGGGGCAGAGGGAGTAGGGTGCAGCAGCACAGGAGTCAATGCAGGGGAAGTGGGCAGGGTGCAAGGGTAGAAACAGAGGGGCAGGGGTAGTAGAAAGGGGGCAGGTGCAGCAGCAGGGTGGAAGAGGTAGGGGAAAGAAGTCAGGGGGCAGGGGGCACACACAGGGGGACAGGACCAGGGGCTGGAGTATTGGCAGTGGGATAGAGGTAGGGGGGAGGATGGGGCAGAGGGAGTAGGGTGCAGCAGCACAGGAGTCAATGCAGGGGGATGTGGGCAGGGTGCAAGGGTAGAAACGGAGGGGCAGGGGTAGTAGAAAGGGGGCAGGTGCAGCAGCAGGGTGGCAGAGGTAGGGGAAAGAAGTCAGGGGGCAGGGGGCACACACAGGGGGACAGGACCAGGGGCTGGGGTAGAGGCAGTGGGACAGAGGTAGGGGGGAGGATGGGGCAGAGGGAGTAGGGTGAAGCAGCACAGGAGTCAATGCAGGGGGAAGTGGGCAGGGTGCAAGGGTAGAAACAGAGGGGCAGGGGTAGTAGAAAGGGGGCAGGTGCAGCAGCAGGGTGGAAGAGGTAGGGGAAAGAAGTTAGGGGGCAGGGGGCACACACAGGGGGACAGGACCAGGGGCTGGGGTAGAGGCAGTGGGACAGAGGTAGGGGGGAGGATGGGGCAGAGGGAGTAGGGTGAAGCAGCACAGGAGTCAATGCAGGGGGAAGTGGGCAGGGTGCAAGGGTAGAAACAGAGGGGCAGGGGTAGTAGAAAGGGGGCAGGTGCAGCAGCAGGGTGGCAGAGGTAGGGGAAAGAAGTCAGGGGGCAGGGGGCACACACAGGGGGACAGGACCAGGGGCTGGGGTAGAGGCAGTGGGACAGAGGTAGGGGGGAGGATGGGGCAGAGGGAGTAGGGTGAAGCAGCACAGGAGTCAATGCAGGGGGAAGTGGGCAGGGTGCAAGGGTAGAAACAGAGGGGCAGGGGTAGTAGAAAGGGGGCAGGTGCAGCAGCAGGGTGGCAGAGGTAGGGGAAAGAAGTCAGGGGGCAGGGGGCACACACAGGGGGACAGGACCAGGGGCTGGGGTAGAGGCAGTGGGACAGAGGTAGGGGGGAGGATGGGGCAGGGGGAGTAGGGTGAAGCAGCACAGGAGTCAATGCAGGGGGAAGTGGGCAGGGTGCAAGGGTAGAAACAGAGGGGCAGGGGTAGTAGAAAGGGGGCAGGTGCAGCAGCAGGGTGGAAGAGGTAGGGGAAAGAAGTCAGGGGGCAGGGGGCACACACAGGGGGACAGGACCAGGGGCTGGGGTAGAGGCAGTGGGACAGAGGTAGGGGGGAGGATGGGGCAGAGGGAGTAGGGTGCAGCAGCACAGGAGTCAATGCAGGGGGAAGTGGGCAGGGTGCAAGGGTAGAAACAGAGGGGCAGGGGTAGTAGAAAGGGGGCAGGTGCAGCAGCAGGGTGGAAGAGGTAGGGGAAAGAAGTCAGGGGGCAGGGGGCACACACAGGGGGACAGGACCAGGGGCTGGGGTAGAGGCAGTGGGACAGAGGTAGGGGGGAGGATGGGGCAGAGGGAGTAGGGTGCAGCAGCACAGGAGTCAATGCAGGGGGAAGTGGGCAGGGTGCAAGGGTAGAAACGGAGGGGCAGGGGTAGTAGAAAGGGGGCAGGTGCAGCAGCAGGGTGGCAGAGGTAGGGGAAAGAAGTCAGGGGGCAGGGGGCACACACAGGGGGACAGGACCAGGGGCTGGGGTAGAGGCAGTGGGACAGAGGTAGGGGGGAGGATGGGGCAGAGGGAGTAGGGTGAAGCAGCACAGGAGTCAATGCAGGGGGAAGTGGGCAGGGTGCAAGGGTAGAAACAGAGGGGCAGGGGTAGTAGAAAGGGGGCAGGTGCAGCAGCAGGGTGGAAGAGGTAGGGGAAAGAAGTCAGGGGGCAGGGGGCACACACAGGGGGACAGGACCAGGGGCTGGGGTAGAGGCAGTGGGACAGAGGTAGGGGGGAGGATGGGGCAGAGGGAGTAGGGTGCAGCAGCACAGGAGTCAATGCAGGGGGAAGTGGGCAGGGTGCAAGGGTAGAAACAGAGGGGCAGGGGTAGTAGAAAGGGGGCAGGTGCAGCAGCAGGGTGGAAGAGGTAGGGGAAAGAAGTCAGGGGGCAGGGGGCACACACAGGGGGACAGGACCAGGGGCTGGGGTAGAGGCAGTGGGACAGAGGTAGGGGGGAGGATGGGGCAGAGGGAGTAGGGTGCAGCAGCACAGGAGTCAATGCAGGGGGAAGTGGGCAGGGTGCAAGGGTAGAAACGGAGGGGCAGGGGTAGTAGAAAGGGGGCAGGTGCAGCAGCAGGGTGGCAGAGGTAGGGGAAAGAAGTCAGGGGGCAGGGGGCACACACAGGGGGACAGGACCAGGGGCTGGGGTAGAGGCAGTGGGACAGAGGTAGGGGGGAGGATGGGGCAGAGGGAGTAGGGTGCAGCAGCACAGGAGTCAATGCAGGGGGAAGTGGGCAGGGTGCAAGGGTAGAAACAGAGGGGCAGGGGTAGTAGAAAGGAGGTAGGTGCAGCAGCAGGGTGGAAGAGGTAGGGGAAAGAAGTCAGGGGGCAGGGGGCACACACAGGGGGACAGGACCAGGGGCTGGGGTAGAGGCAGTGGGACAGAGGTAGGGGGGAGGATGGGGCAGAGGGAGTAGGGTGCAGCAGCACAGGAGTCAATGCAGGGGGAAGTGGGCAGGGTGCAAGGGTAGAAACTGAGGGGCAGGGGTAGTAGAAAGGGGGCAGGTGCAGCAGCAGGGTGGCAGAGGTAGGGGAAAGAAGTCAGGGGGCAGGGGGCACACACAGGGGGACAGGACCAGGGGCTGGGGTAGAGGCAGTGGGACAGAGGTAGGGGGGAGGATGGGGCAGAGGGAGTAGGGTGCAGCAGCACAGGAGTCAATGCAGGGGGAAGTGGGCAGGGTGCAAGGGTAGAAACAGAGGGGCAGGGGTAGTAGAAAGGGGGCAGGTGCAGCAGCAGGGTGGAAGAGGTAGGGGAAAGAAGTCAGGGGGCAGGGGGCACACACAGGGGGACAGGACCAGGGGCTGGGGTAGAGGCAGTGGGACAGAGGTAGGGGGGAGGATGGGGCAGAGGGAGTAGGGTGCAGCAGCACAGGAGTCAATGCAGGGGGAAGTGGGCAGGGTGCAAGGGTAGAAACAGAGGGGCAGGGGTAGTAGAAAGGGGGCAGGTGCAGCAGCAGGGTGGAAGAGGTAGGGGAAAGAAGTCAGGGGGCAGGGGGCACACACAGGGGGACAGGACCAGGGGCTGGGGTAGAGGCAGTGGGACAGAGGTAGGGGGGAGGATGGGGCAGAGGGAGCAGGGTGCAGCAGCACAGGAGTCAATGCAGGGGGAAGTGGGCAGGGTGCAAGGGTAGAAACAGAGGGGCAGGGGTAGTAGAAAGGGGGCAGGTGCAGCAGCAGGGTGGAAGAGGTAGGGGAAAGAAGTCAGGGGGCACACACAGGGGGACAGGACCAGGGGCTGGGGTAGAGGCAGTGGGACAGAGGTAGGGGGGAGGATGGGGCAGAGGGAGCAGGGTGCAGCAGCACAGGAGTCAATGCAGGGGGAAGTGGGCAGGGTGCAAGGGTAGAAACAGAGGGGCAGGGGTAGTAGAAAGGGGGCAGGTGCAGCAGCAGGGTGGAAGAGGTAGGGGAAAGAAGTCAGGGGGCACACACAGGGGGACAGGACCAGGGGCTGGGGTAGAGGCAGTGGGACAGAGGTAGGGGGGAGGATGGGGCAGAGGGAGCAGGGTGCAGCAGCACAGGAGTCAATGCAGGGGGAAGTGGGCAGGGTGCAAGGGTAGAAACAGAGGGGCAGGGGTAGTAGAAAGGGGGCAGATGCAGCAGCAGGGTGGAAGAGGTAGGGGAAAGAAGTCAGGGGGCACACACAGGGGGACAGGACCAGGGGCTGGGGTAGAGGCAGTGGGACAGAGGTAGGGGGGAGGATGGGGCAGAGGGAGTAGGGTGCAGCAGCACAGGAGTCAATGCAGGGGGAAGTGGGCAGGGTGCAAGGGTAGAAACAGAGGGACAGGGGTAGGGGAAAGAAGCAGGAGGCTGGAAGCACAGGCACATGGCAGAGGCAGGGGAAGGGGAAGAGGACAGGGTCCTGAGGTAGGGGCACTGGGGCAGGAGTCGGCAGGCAGTGGGGTAGAGGGAGAGGGAAGGGGCAGAGGGCATGGGAAGGAGGCAGGGCGAAGGGCGGTGGGGCACAGGGCAGGGTGGGTGACAGGGTGCAGCTGGGGAAATGGGGCTAGGGCAATGGGGTAGGGAAGGGCTGAGGGAGCAGGGGCAGGGGACAGGGCAGGGGGAAGGGTGATATGTGCCTGACTTGGGTGCTGTTCATAAAGGAATCTTTGCTGTCCTTGCATTTAACTATTCACATTATGTACATTAATATCAAACTTCAAGCAGGGCAGAAAAGCGCCATTGTGGAACTACAGACGTGAAATGGAAATCAAAGTATAATTAAAATTACAGTGTGTGCTATATGACTCGGCCCTCACCTGCATTGTGATGTATTAGGGGAGGGACAGCCGTAATGGTGGCAATTCCGTTCCAAGAGGTAGTTGCAGTTCAACAGCTGAAGCCTACGCACAAGCAGTACTTCTAAGCTGCAGCTAGCGAGTCTACAAACGATTGCATTAACTGTTATGTTACTAAGACCAATAATCTACCAAGTCAATTGTCCGTGGGTAGGATACTCAATAAGCAAATCGGCACACGAACAACTGAGACATGCGCTTCTAATGGACGAAGCGTGCAGCTCAGCATGTGACGACAAACTGAGGTGGCCACTCACTATAAGGAAGCTGTGGCTCGCCCGGCAGTTAAAGTGGGAATGCACGAAGACCGAGTTATTCTGCGCGACCTCTGACTACTGGCTGACACTTGATTTGGCACCTCGGAAGCGACTTCCTCCAATCACAGAGTGCTCTCAGCATCATCCTCCAACTGTCCAGCATTGCTAATATTGTCGAGGGAGCACCAGTTCATTTCGGCATATCCACGATGACGCGCTTCCTCCCTCAGGTTATATGGCAATTGTTTATTTGGCGTCTACCACCTTGCTCCGGCCTTAGTATAGAATTATCTTACTCCACCATGTAGCCTATGTGCTACAGTGAAGCATTCCAGAGACTAAGTGCCACTACATTCGTTGACTTTTTGGATGCTACAACTGCAGCGCTTTTCCCATGCTACTAATTTACGTACAAACCTGTCTTGTTATTAAAGAGGTTCGCAAAGTAAAAACTCTCACAGAAGACACCTTGCAGCCTATTTCACAAGATGCATGCGGATTTGCACCCATGGCATCTCAGGGGCAAGCTCACCTATCTCAAGACATGTAACCGTACGAATATCCACCCACAAAACAGATTTATCAAGCGAAATAAGCCATTAATTAAATCCATTACCTACTTATTTAAGTAACTCTTTAACGGAAGAATGTGTGCCCCTATTAATTTGTTATCACGAACCGTATGAGACGAAAAATGTGTAAACTTGCTATGGAAAATAACGGATACAAGTGCTCCCCTGGCCTGCATGTGACGTGTTCAGGATGTGGCTGTTCAGTAACTTCTTCATTACAGACCTGCAGCAGCTACCAGGACTCGTACAGTAACTGCATGGATGGAGACTCCCAACGATAGTATCCAGATTCTGATTGTATTTTTGCAACAATATTTAGCCCCTGAGTGCACCACATGAGGAAACATGCACTCTTATGTTATTATCATTATCAATGCACAGTCATGTTCCTAACCTGTGCTACAGGTTCATGTCAACCACATATATCTATACTGATTTTATTTTCATTATTATCATTATATAATACTAATAATGTCTTTCGTTTATCTCTTAACTACTAATTGTTACTGCCAACTTCCCTGGTTATATTTACTTCAGTAGTAATACATAGCTCCATATGACAGTTTTTAATTGTCATAGCTACTAATTAAAGTGCCATAATTGGCCAATTACGCACAATGCATTTAATGTACAGAAAGCACGAATAAAACACAACTAAATAGTAGTATATAATGACAAAAGAAGGAAAAAGTAAACAGCAGCACACCTGAACAAAACATTTTTCCAACTTAGTGGGTATTGAGACACTATGATCTGCTTAAGAAACAAAATCATTCTTGCAGTAACCAAATGAGAGACGAAACACTTGTCGTTTTTGCCTTATTTCGAAGGTCCACGGTATTTGTGTACAGTTCTTCATCATAGCCTGGTGAAACTAATACGAACTTATCGAATTCCTCTGATCGAGTGCATGAAATGAGTAGGACCTTCTGTTGCTGTCATAATAGGCAAACATGTTATACGAGCGGAACTCTCAGGAAACTGTATTGCAGACCTTGCACATCGCTCTCCCTCGAATCATACCAATTGTCACAGTCCGAGACACTGATAACTCGAAGGAAAGGCGACCTTCAGTATGTATTCCCCAGACTGAAAATGACTAAACTGCACTTAGTACAACGCTGACGATCCACCGTCCCTGTGAACTGCCAGCGCTGTGAGAGCTGCCATCACGCCCACACTCCACTACTGCTCGAGAGACCAGCGTGCCGCGCACCGCACCACAAGTCTTACAGTGTCGGACCAGATCTACTGCAGACACCTAGCGAGGGCTATGCTGTGCGCTTTGTGTTCAGGCGTGTGCGTGCCACGTTCCACTGGCTAGCAGTGAGAAGCAGCTGTAGACTGGAGAAGAGAGGGGGAGGGGATAGAGAGAGAGAGAGAGAGAGAGAGGAAAGACAGAGAGAGAGAGAGAGAGGTGAGGCTCAAACATAGTGCGGGACTTACAGAACTTACGGAAATGAGCTGGTAGGAGTGGTTCATCATGGCGATGAGCAGGTTGAGCAGCACCACGATGTTGATGACGGAGTACGTGCCGAACATGAGCATCCCCCAAAAGCGCGTGAAGCTCTTGATGCCGGCCAGCTCGAAGTTGTCGAGGTCGACCAGGCCAAACACGGCCCAGAAAAGCGTTTGCGTCGTCTCGAACAGGCTGCGGGCACATCACAGCCAGGCTTACGAGTACAACTGAGCACGTTGTGCAGCCAATTTTGTATACGTAGATACTTCATCTGCTGTTAATGGTTAAAGTCACAGTGTAGAACTGACACCAAAGTACCACAGAGATTGTGCCCCATTCCCGTTAGGACTGTGGCCATGAAAAATAAAAGTCAGAGATTATGTTCACAAAACCACTGTATTCCAGACAGTCTCCCTCCCGCGTAAAATCGTTGTAGAAGTTTTGAAACAATCACTATAGTCTTTTTTGGAAATGCATTTAGTATTTCAGTGCAGTTTTTTTGGATGTCATTAATTATGTCTTAATAGTGTCCTTCTTTTGGGGAACAACCAGAAGTTAGCTGGTGCCAAATTCGGCGAATGCTGAGGGTGATCCAGGGCTTTGATCCATTATCTGGCTAAAAACAAGGGCACAATCTTCGCTTTGCGTGCTGGGTGCCGTCATGATAGAGCAACCAGGAGCACGTCTCCTCTCGATATTCGGGTCGAATTACACGAGCTCTTGCCCACGAACACTGGAGGCCTCAAAGAACTTGATGTGGCCTCACTGCACCACTGCGACGAGTGTGGCACATACTGTTGCCTTCGCGGCCAGGATGCCTGCTGCAGCAATGTCAACGCCTTCATTTTGAAGTTCTAAGGATCGTAACGCCACAGCTTGCCACGAGATAGCATTGCAATTATTAATTTCACACAAGCCGTCCTAACGGGACTGGGAAACACTATCTAGCGTTGTCACCATTTGACCACGTTGCCAGTCCTGTCAGGGTAAACCAGTAACAATCCCATTGTTTAAAGACTCCAACTCCCATGTATAAAACTTTTTAGTCGTTTTGATGCAACTCAATGTTTACTTTGTTATATCTCCTGAACTATAAGCTGTGCGATTATATAATTTCGCAGCCCATTCAGTGGTTTGCGTGGATACTGCCTGCAAAATATGTTACGCATTGTCCCAGTAGTAAAGAAATAACAAATTAAGACAACACGCCTGATGCCGGAGTTTTACTTACAAACAACGAAAATATGGCAAGCGATAGATTTTTTCCTTTCATTTATTTGAAGGAGGCATCAGCGAGAAAAAGTTTTGTAAAAGTTTTCGATTCTGTGTTAAGGCATCAGCGAGAAAAAGTTTTGTAAAAGTTTTCGATTCTGTGTTAAGTTTTTTCGAAGGCTCTGAATACTCTCATTCTCATACACTGGATGAATACAATCTGCGTAAATTGCGCGCTGTGAGCTATGCCGCCCAAGATACATACACAGCTGCTAACTTAAGACTTATTGTGTTAAATCTTTAACATAGGATTATACCTCTTAATAAGCAGATTAAGACAGCATTTTAAATTTTAGAATTTGGTCAATAATTATATGAAATACTGAAAATCAAAATAGTTGTTGCTGCTGGAAGCCGTTAGGTTGGCAACCTGTAATAGTGACCAGGTGACCGTTTTGGACGTTTAGTAATATAGATAATGGGTGTGCACAGCGCCTAATGGCCAGTGAGTACTGTGTAGGACCACAAATATGACGGTGTGCGCGCCTGAGCCAATAATAACAGTGGCCCGAACAGACTGAAACGGGCGTTGTTGTCGGTCTACATGTCGCTAGCTGGTGGGACGGTTCAATGTCCGGGTAGAGGGGCGTTCAGATGCAACAGGCGACCATGTTGGAGTGTGAAGAAAACCACATATGTCGTCAGCGGTCTGATGAACTGTCTGGGTACCTACAAGAAAGGAGGATTCGCAAATTGTAAGCCAAGAACGTCATGGCTTCTGCTCTTGGCGTACGGACACAAGTGTAACGGTCAATGCAACAACCTGCGCCGCACTGCACGATCTGTCGAAATCTAGCAACAGGTGCCATCCTACGTGTAGGCTGTTGATGGCACCATGCATTGCCACTGGCGTCGTACCCGCAAGAGCTGCGCCACATCTGTAAGGCAGGAACTCCTCACTAATGGCGTTGCGCCTTTCGGAGCAAAGAATCTCGATGTAGCACGACTCCTGATTGCCATCACCTACAATTGCAACGGACCCGATTACAGGTGGGGACCGATGGCCTCAGTAGTTTGGTCCCATAGGACCTTACCACCAGTTACAGGTGATAAAGTTGCCATTGTTTAGGCCAGAAGCACCGGTGTTATCCACAGCGTTATGTTGAGCAGAACAGATCGGAAGAACGCACACACACACATATATATATATATGGGATATACGAGTTACTCACTTGGCGAACCGGCGCCAAACCACGCAGGCGTCGGGGTCCTTGGGGTCCATGGAACCTGGGGGAGGGGATGTGGCTGTTCCATTGGGGCAGCGCTGCTTCTCCATGTCAGCGTAGTACCACAGCAACTGGTTCAGCCCTGCAGCAGACACATCCATTACTAGCTACAATCCACAAACATATAGAGCCACTGGGCAGCGCTGTTTATCCCGGCCTGTGGAGTATCACAGCAGCTGCTTCTGTCTTGTGGCAGACAAATCTACCACTACCGACAACCGACAAAAATATGAAGGCGTGGGACAACACTGCTTCTCGATGTTGACCAGCTGGTTGAGCCCTGCAACAGACAGACCTACAACCTCTTAGCATAATATGCCCATGCCCACGTCCACATTATCAGTGCCTCGTGGGGATCTTTCCACCAGACCTTCACAGTCATCGTGGAAACCAGGAAGTAAAATCTTAGGTTTAGCCTGAACAGCGTCGAGCTAGACTTCTTCCCTAGTGATTCCAGTCTTGAATGTGTTCTGCAGTCACCAGTCAATCTCAGAAATTGTCACATACAACTCTGATGTTGTTAATAATCTCGAAAAGCGGTTTTTGCCCAACGTACTTGAAGAAATTGAATTCCTGAACTACTGAAATTTTATCCAAATGAAAGGAGTAGATACATAGAATTCGTTTCTGTTCGGTAGTTACTGGTTAGTAGCGTACCACTGCAGGGTTGGGCACAGATGAATATCATACCTCAGTGTCAAGTTAAGAAAGACTTCAGGAAACTCTACCCACACACCCAATGCAACTGAACTTGGTATCTTCAGGTCAACACAGGGAACCCTCTGCCCCCATCCCCCATGGAAACCGACGTCTTGGGCAATTGTGTGAGGTTCAGGATGCAACCTAATACTCTGTCACGTCTCTCAGTAAATTGCAGTTGGTTCTGGGACCAGACACAGGTCACACTCCCTGCTCTGATCTTGGCCAATAAGTATCCGGGAAACCGCTCCTCTCTCCCTGTTTCTTTTGTCTCTACATCAATAGTTAAACATTTAAATTGGCGGGTTTACGCCCCCCCCCCCGTCACCCTCCAATTCCACCGCACTCACTAGAGCAGTTGCGTGAGTTTCGTCGTTCGAGGTCTGTATACTGTAGCAAAAGGATCATTAGTTTCCTACTTAAAAAACGGTGGCAAATATAAACGTTATTTGCGCTGTGAGACACATATTCATTAAAGGGTGTGTCTGAATTCCTACAAATGAATTACAGTAGGTCATGGCATTCTGCAAAAAATAGCGATAATATAAACGTAATTTACGATATAAGACACACTGACTTTACGGTATGTGATTACATTGCTATAAATTAATGTCGTCTTGACATTTTCTGTAAGCCATCCCACCTCTCATTGTAATTTTCTATAACTTAACCGATTTTCTCCTACAACTCACGTTTCCATTGTAAGATATACATAAATATATGACTTTACATGTTTAAAAATTACCACAGCACATTATTTTAACAAAATGCTCTGATATCTAGCTTTAAACAACGTACGAAACGCATTATTTAACAATAAATACAATCCTGTCTGTACCTTCCGCAAACACACTAACATATAACCATACCCCTCTATTGCTAAGAATTGATAGAAGTGACACATACAGGTAGATAGAATTATTACTCCCTGACGTGGCATCGAAACAAGCACCTTCCGATACATAGTCGAGGACAGCTACCTGCGCTGCTGTGGCTGGGAACAGTTAATGGTAAAGTATCGGTCTGTTCTGTGCAGCAACACAGCAAGACAAGTGCAGACGTGCCCCATAGTGCAGTGTGAATATTGTGTGCGTTTCCATATCATCCGTTAGCATGTGTGTGTGATGAGAGAGCAACATGTAGGAGGCATCTTCTACTCTAGTCACGATTAGAAGCTGCAACTGAACGTACAGAACAGAGAAAGTACAGTGGAAACTCGATTAACCGTCATCTTCGGGACCGTGGTCGTGACGGTTCAGCGAGTAGACGGATAATAGAAACACTGTGTCCTCCAAAAATGACCTCAATCAATTATTTTATGTATAAACACATATCACTCTCACAGTAATATAATAATATTTCGTCATCTACAGAGCTAGTTGGCATATAAACTTGTACTACTGTAGTAGGTGTGGGCTTCGTATCTATCTTGGCCACAATAATGCGTTCACTATGCTGTTTGTAGTAGCTTAGCCGCATTCCTATTTTTTTTGTTCATTATTAAACCTACTCCTGCATTACCCCTATTTGATTTTGTGTTTATAACCCTGTAGTCACCTGACCAGAAGTCTTGTTCCTCCTGCCACCGAACTTCACTGATTCCCACTATACCTAACTTTAACCTATCCATTTCCCTTTTTAAATTTTCTAACCTACCTGCCCGATTAAGGGATCTGACATTCCACGCTCCGATCCGTAGAACACCAGTTTTCTTTCTCCTGATAACGACATCCTCTTGAGTAGTCCTCGCCCGGAGATCCGAATGGGGACTATTTTACCTCCGGAATATTTTACCCAAGAGGACGCCATCATCATTTAATCATACAGTAAAACTGCATGTCCTCGGGAAAAATTACGGCTGTAGTTTGCAATTGCTTTCAGCCGTTCGCAGTACCAGCACAGCAAGGCCGTTTTGGTTATTGTTACAAGGCCAGATCAGTCAATCATCCAGACTGTTTCACCTGCAACTACTGAAAATGCTGCTGCCCCTCTTCAGGAACCACACGTTGTGGTTGAACCTACGGTACGTCCTGTATCGCTGAGGCACGCAAGCCTCTCCACCAACGGCAAGGTGCATGGTTCATGGGGGGAGGGGTTGAATGTTAATAAGGTTTAATTGTGAAGCAGACGGGAAGTTTTCGGTTTTGAGGTATTAATATTTTCAAATTAAACATTAAATTTTTTTTGGTTTCAGCAGTAAGTCCAACTTGACGACATAAAACATCTTTGAATTCGAGTTACTGTGTCTGATGTTTTTGAAGAGGCATACTTGAGATTGCCTTGGCATTCCTTCTGGAGTCACTTCATCGGAGAATTAGTGAGGTCCATTTTCTATTGACAACATGTGGTGCATGAACACACTCCCTTTAACGTCGAATTTGCAATACACTTTACCTTGGTTCTCTACATGCAACTCAAAGTTATTATACTCAGTTAGAAGGGGCGCTTTCTGTGCATCACTGTTGTGCAAAAAATTTAACCAGTCACATATTTTCACAAGAACTTCACCTTTGTCAGTTCCAACCATCAAAGCGGAGTTAACATTCCAATGCAATCAAGCTTGTCTAACGAAGAGGAGACATAAGTTATTTCAAACTTTTTTTAAAAAATGTTTAAAGTCCTATCAAAAGCAATTTTTTGTAGCTTACTGGCATGAATGACACAGTGATTTTCTTGTTTTTCTTTTGGAAAATTCTCCATACGAAGTAAACGATCAAGATGATGATATTGTTTTGTCCAACCCAATTGTCGGCATGGATAAACATCGTTTCTTCTCCTAAACTGTTATTTTCTATATGATGATGAAAACGGCTACCTTTTGTTGTTCTGGCACTATCAGGAATAAGATATTTCATTTGTTTATTTGTGGTGTTGCACGTAACATCCAAAATACCAACTTCAAACAGCAATAAGAAAAAGAAGAAAAAAGATAGGACCTCTTGGTATGTACACTTGTGCCATGTCGGAACGGTAATGTAAAGAAGTTTTCGCGCCATTTGCAAAGTTTTCTCTAGTTTTATTTATGGTATCGTTATAATATATCGACTCCTTGTCTCTTCAGGAACGAAAGCCATTTGTGCACCAAATGTTAATTGCTTTCGGCACAAAGCACATAAATCTGTTCTGGGTTGAAAACTACGATATCAGAGCAAAATTCACTCCAAATCTCAGAAAATATCTTCGAATGTACAGTTTTTTGCAATACGTCATTTGTAAAAGACAATTTTTAAGTTTTCGAGGTTTTCGTTTGAGTCACTAGGAGGTTTTACATGTGTCTGGAATACTGCTCTGCTTTCGTCGGCCAATATAATAGCGTGCTGATCTAGGTAATTGTTCAGAAACTTTACCATAAATTCATTGTTTGAAAAACGTGATACAGTGTTTTTCAGTTTCTCCGTATTTCCATGCACTTCTACCATGAAGCCTGAGTGTTATACACTTTAGTATGACGTTTCACCCTTTTAATTCTGATCTGATGACCAAACATATAGGTGGTTTTCGAGACCATCCTACCTTTTGACATGTAAGTGGTTCGTGTACTTTCGCTTTTTGCCTTTTTTTCCTTCGATCTATATGTGAATGTAAATCTGAGGTCAGGCAGCGAAGCTGACCTAAAATCAATTGAGCTACTGTATTAACATTGCCATGGTAATGATTGATTTCAGCGCATTCATAACGTATTTGCAAAAAGTCAGTGGCAGGAAATAACTGACAACAATTTTCCTTACAATCACGGCCAGTTTCTAGAAAACTCACTACAAGGTTGTGATCGTTTTCAGCATGAAAGCATTCAACTAAATCAGTACAGTTATTAACTGTGACACGTTACTCCCACCATCATTCTCAGCAATTTCCTCATGAACATCATGACTTACTTCCATTTCAGCTGCAGCATTGTCAATGTTAACTAGACTGCAGAAGTTATTTACTGAAAGTTCATCCACATTTGGAATGTATTTTAGCAAAGAAGTTTCTGAAAGGTTAACTGATCATTCTTGTTCAGGTAGGTCTCCATCTTCGCTTGATTCGTCAGTGCTTAGACTTCTTTCCGAAAAATAATCTGCACACACGTTGTAGCCTTTATCACTATTAATACTATAATTATCGATACTATCTCATTTAATATAACTAAAACGTTATCTTTACTCACTTCTCTCACACACATCAGTCAATCACAGGTAGACATGTAAAATTTTGCAGTCACTTTTAATTTTAACTGTATTGTTGCGCTGATGGATATGCAGTTGTCTGAATTGTTACCAATATTCTTTTACTGAAGCTAGATACATTACGGTAAACGTTTAAAATAAATAACCACTCATAGTAGCTAACTCTTGAAAAGAAATGAGCAGAGCAAGAGTTTGAATATCAGCAATATTACTGACTTGTAAACTTACGAAAGAAAAGGAACGTGTAGTTGGAGCAGACACTATCGTGCCAGGTACCTTTCTTCTATTGAGAGAAACCAGTAATACACTCCTGGAAATTGAAATAAGAACACCGTGAATTCATTGTCCCAGGAAGGGGAAACTTTATTGACACATTCCTGGGGTCAGATATATCACATGATCACACTGACAGAACCACAGGCACATAGACACAGGCAACAGAGCATGCACAATGTCGGCACTAGTACAGTGTATATCCACCTTTCGCAGCAATGCAGCCTGCTATTCTCCCATGGAGACGATCGTAGAGATGCTGGATGTAGTCCTGTGGAACGGCTTGCCATGCCATTTCCACCTGGCGCCTCAGTTGGGCCAGCGTTCGTGCTGGACGTGCAGACCGCGTGAGACGACGCTTCATCCAGTCCCAAACATGCTCAATGGGGGACAGATCCGGAGATCTTGCTGGCCAGGGTAGTTGACTTACACCTTCTAGAGCACGTTGGGTGGCACGGGATACATGCGGATGTGCATTGTCCTGTTGGAACAACAAGTTCCCTTGCCGGTCTAGGAATGGTAGAACGATGGGTTCGATGACGGTTTGGATGTAACGTGCACTATTCAGTGTCCCCTCGACGATCACCAGAGGTGTACTGCCAGTGTAGGAGATCGCTCCTCACACCATGATGCCGGGTGTTGGCCCTGTGTGCCTCGGTCGTATGCAGTCCTGATTGTGGCGCTCACCTGCACGGCGCCAAACACGCATACGACCATCATTGGCACAAAGGCAGAAGCGACTCTCATCGCTGAAGACGACAAGTCTCCATTCGTCCCTCCATTCACGCCTGTCGCGACACCACTGGAGGCGGGCTGCACGATGTTGGGGCGTGAGCGGAAGACGGCCTAACGGTGTGCGGGACCGTAGCCCAGCTTCATGGAGACGGTTGCGAATGGTCCTCGCCGATACCCCAGGAGTAACAGTGTCCCTAATTTGCTGGGAAGTGGCGGTGCGGTCCCCTACGGCACTGCGTAGGATCCTACGGTCTTGGCGTGCATCTGTGCGTCGCTGCGGTCCGGTCCCAGGTCGACGGGCACGTGCACCTTCCGCCGACCACTGGCGACAACATCGATGTACTGTGGAGACCTCACGCCCCACATGTTGAGCAATTCGGCGGTACGTTCACCCGGCCTCCCGCATACCCACTATACGCCCTCGCTCAAAGTCCGTCAACTGCACATACGGTTCACGTCCACGCTGTCGCGGCATGCTACCAGTGTTAAAGACTGCGATGGAGCTCCGTATGCCACGGCAAACTGGCTGACACTGACGGCGGCGGTGCACAAATGCTGCGCAGCTAGCGCCATTCGACTACCAACACCACGGTTCCTGGTGTGTCCACTGTGCCGTGCGTGTGATTATTGTTTGTACAGCCCTCTCGCAGTGTCCGGAGCAAGTATGGTGGGTCTGACACACCGTTGTCAATGTGTTCTTTTTTCCATTTCCAGGAGTGTAGTTGCCTCATTTGAAGCTAGGATTCAGGAGATACTATTTTTGAAAATGATGCGCATTAGTCAAGAGTTTTAATGAAAAGGAACCTCTTGTCGGCCCGTGTTTTTTCTCCATAAGCGACGAGAGGTACCTTTTCCTAGGCTCGACTTTCTCTACTTTAACGACGCATTTGAGTGTTTCATGTATTAGAAATTGTTTTATTTTCAATTGTAGCTTGTGGAGGACAAAGTAAAGTTGATCTCAAAGAAGAAACTGCACCATACGTCCTAAATTATTTGCTGGATGTATTCCAATCTGTGTCTTCCTCTAGCCAGTTTACCCTCTACAGCACCATCTGGTACCGTGGAAATTATCTGCTGATGCCTCAACTTAACAGATGGCCTATCATTCTGACCCTTCTTCTTTTCAGTGGTTTCCTGATGTTTCTCTCCTCGCTGAATCTGCGGAGAACCTTATCCATGCACACAATTTTCAACATTCGTCTGTAGCACCACATCTCAAAGATGGCGGTTTTCTTCTGCTCTGGTTTTCCCACAGTCCACGTATCACTATCATACAATGGTGTTCTGCACACGCACATTCCCAGATGTTTCTCCCTATGTTTGATACCAGCAGACTTCTCTTTGCCAGGAATGCCTTTCTCGCTAGTGCCAGTCTGCCTTTCATGTCCTCTTCTCTCCTTCGGTCATCGGTATTTTGCTGTCTATCTAGCAGAATTCCTTCGTGATCAGCAACTGTAATGTTAAGTTCCTCGGTTTCTGCTACTTCTCATTGATCTTTCCTCGATTTACTATCAATCAATATTCTGTACTCGTTAGACCGTTCATTCCATTCAACACGTCCTGCAATTCTTCTTACCTTCACTGAGGATAGGAATGTTATCAGTGAATCTTATCACTGATATCCTTTCAGCCTGAATTTTAATCCCACTCTTGAACCTTTCTTTTATTCTTCTCATTATTTCTTCGAAGTATAGATTGAACGGTAGGGGCTACAGACCATATCCCTGTCTCACACCCCCTCTGCATTTAACAGTGGAATTACCTCTGAACTCTCAATATTACCGCGCTTCCTGTTAATTTCACCAAAGGTTGTTTTGACTTTTCTATCTGAATCCGTCTTTCCGACAATCATTTCTTTTCCGATTTCTTCACATTTTTCATGCAGCCGTTTTGTCTTAGCTTCCCTGCACTTCCTATTTATTACGTTCCTAACTCACTTGTATTTCTGAATTTCTGAATTTCCCTTAACATTTTCGTTCTTGCTTCTTTCGACGATCAGCTGAAGTATTTCATCTATTATCCGTGGTTTCTTCGCAGTTACCTTCCTTGTACGTGCGGTTTTCTTTCCAATTTCTGTGACTGCCCTCTCTAGAGATGTCCATTTATTATCAACATTAGTTCCTACGGAACTACTCATTATTGCAGTATCTATAACCTAAGAAAACTTCAGGCGTATCTCCTCATTCCTTAGCACTTCCGTATCCCAGATCTTTGCCCATTGATTCTTCCTGACTAATCTCTGAAACTTCAGCCTACTCTTCATCATTAATAAATTGTTGTCTCATTCAATGTCTGCTCGTGGGTACGCCTTGCAATCCAACATCTGATCTTGCCCATTGTAAATAGGATACCTAGCATCCCATACATCGGGAATATATCACAGGCGGTAGCAAATATTCTCAAAAATCACAAAGTAAAAGTTGGGTTTAATACATCAAATAAGCTACAAGAAAAACTAACACATAATATAGAGTGTAATCATGATCCTTACTCAGACTCTGAATGCCCTGTGTTCTGTCTAGGGCAAACAGACCGAAATTTCAACATCACGGACACAAAGGTCATTCAGACCTACGCACACAACAGGCGCACATCCACAATACTGGACGCCCATTTGGAAAAGTAGAGAAAAATGTCAAAGTACTCCATCGGCTAAATAAAGGGCATGAAATGGACTTATTAGAAGAATTGGAGATATACACAAATTAGAGAAAACAAGAAGACAAAATGATAACGAATAACTAGAAAGTGAATCGGCGAATTTCTTTAGATACTTTGACAGTAACTTAAAAAAGTAGTAACACACAGAAATAAACACCACAGTAAAAAAGATGTAAGCAAATCCATATTGTTAAGATAAATACCTTCTGCACAAAAGCATCTCTGTGGAGGACGTGTATGGAGGACGTGTAACATTATCTCTGTCAACTACATCCAAAAACATCTTTGTGACTGTTTTTTGTGAAAGTTATTCTCGATGTATACTGTTCACTGAAAGTTGTGAGTGATGTTTAACATGTATCAAACTCTGCACAAATGGATCATAAGAAAACCATAAGTTCCAAATTTCGCCACTAACTACATACAAAAATCGATAACAAACTAAAAAGTTGCGCGTTTTTTGTATATTACAGTAAAGTCAACAAACCCAGCAGAATCTCACACATCGAAAACATTACGAAATAATGGCATACCGGTAATGCAAAAAACTACACACTTGAAAATGGAAATGATTTTCCGGAACATAAATAAAAGAAAATCGTGACAGGTAGCAGAAAGTTATTCATAAACAAACCTAACTCTAATATCTGATTTCGGAATCTCTGCCTGCCCATGATCCCATATCTCCCGGCCATTTCCAAGTATACCTCCCTCTTTTGTGATTCTTGAACAGAGTATTAGCTATTACTAACTGATATTTGTTGCAGAACTCAATTAGTCTTTCTCCTCTCTCTCGTTTCTACTACCAAGCCCGTATTCTCCGTAAGCCTTTCTCCTACTTTCTCCCCTATAACCACATTCCAATCCTCCATGACTATTACATTTCCATCTCCCTTTACACACTGAATTATTCGTTCAGTATCCTTTATCTCTTCGTCGTCTGCTTGCGATGTCGGCGTGTATACATGAACTACTGCTGTCGGTGTTAGTCTCCTGTAGATTCTGATTCTGATGAGAACGAACTTATCACTGGATTGCACACAGTAGCTCACTCTGTGTCCTACCTTTGCGTTCACAATGTATCCTACACCCCTTATACCATTTTCTGCTGCTGTTGATATAACGCTATACTCGTTTGACCAAAAATCCTTGTCTTCCTCCTATTTCACTTCACTGATCCTCACTATATATAGATTACGCCTTGGTTTATGGATAATGCCTTTGATTAGTTACCAAAACTCCCTCATCCCCCGTTTCGAACCCGGCCAAGGCTTAGATTTTAAATAAAAGTCATCAGCAATGGCAGCCAAATATTTCACCCTCATTCAGCCAACGGCCTTGTCAAAGAGGGCGGAGGAGCAGACAGAGGTTCAGAGCGCTCTCTTATCCTTGGGGTGGGAAACTGCCCCTAAAGGCGAAGAATCAGCAATGAGCAACGGCATGGGGATGCAGAGGGCAGTGGAAACCACTGAATTATAGACACGTAATGTGTACCCACATAACATGTGGCCTAAGACTGAAAAAGTGTCATGATGACTCTCCATTGGCAAAAGACTCCGGAAAATTTCCCCCTTCGGATCTCCGGGAGAGGAGTGCCAAGTGGGAGGTGAACATGAGGAGAAGAAGACTGAATAGCCAACGAAAGGATAACGTCCTATGGGTCGGGGGGTGGAATCCCAGAAGTTTGAACGTTGTAGGAAAGCTGGAAAATGAGAAAAGGGAAATGGATGGCTCCATCTAGATATACTGGTGGATCAGTGAAGCGAAAGAGACACTAAACAACAAACAAAACAGTTTCCCTTCTGTTCTGCTGCTGGTTGAGTCGTGCCATATGACGGTTAGTTACTGACACGTGACCACAGGCGTTGCCGACACGTGACTTTGCAGGGGTTTCCCGTTTTAATGGTCACCGAGACAGTAGAGTTCTGGTCGCTGCCCCACAGACGAGGATTTCCTGAGCAGGGGGGAGGCCCCTGGCGTAGTGGTTCAGATCACGGAAGTGTGACCCAGCCAGCTGCCACGTAGATCTCGCGTGGACGGTTACATCAGGGACTCCATTTTGCAGTTTTTTGTATTTTTGTATTAAAGTTATTTTCAGTCCTATTTCCTTCCTATGCCTGTGGTGGTTATTGTTTACATTGTACGTTTGGCAATGTGTTGTGAGTGTACATACTACGATTATTCCATCGTTGCTGTTTACAAATAGACTATCCTATAGCGTTAGACTCTTCTAAGGGATCCTCATACTGACGTCACACACTAATAATGTAGTGATAATGTAGACTTTGCACGTATTTGTTGCAGTGTGTTATTTATTTAACTCGAGAAGTAGGCGCATTTTTAAAAATATCAGGCTGTGGTTGTTGTTTAACACGTAATAACTCTTAATTGTTCAGTATCGTATTTAGGTGTGTGTCTCTGTAATATCGAGGGAGAATTAACAAAATAGTAACGAACTGTAAATAGCAATAAAGGGATGTGGTCATACGTCAGTATGCATTGAGCCTTGAGCAGCCGCTGGTGAAGTATCAGTGCAGCGGTAGTGCAGCAGCAGTGCAGTAGCGAGTCGCATATTTAGCTTTCATATTTGTTTTCCGAGTGTTTGTGCACTTGCATATTTAATTACATAGAACCCTTGCGTATTCTCGTATTGGAGAGGAGTAATATTGGGTATTGATACCTGTAGAGTATAAATTCGCGGAGTCGTTAGTCAGTTATTTGTTTTCGACAGCCAGTGCTTTCTGTTTATTTCGTAGAGCCAGTTAGCAGCAGACAGAGGCCAGTGCAGTTTCATCTGTGCTTGCGGAGTGACGTGTGCGAGCAGCAGTAGCAGAAACTAGTCGTATATTCAGGTTTTCGTATTAGTTCTGCAGGTTTAATTCAAATTACTGTGTGGGTTTGTGTCATGGCGTGGTGAAATTTTTCGAATCTTTGCGTATTTTAGAATTAGAAAGAGATAGTATCAAATTTTAATAACGGTAGAGTGTAACATCGCGTAGGCGGTTGTCATTTGTGGATCGGGGTCCTTTGGTTTGGGTCCTTTGGTTTGGAGCCGAGTGGAGGGTCTCAACCAGAGGCTTCGTCTACTCTGTGACGGTCTTGGCTGCAAATTTCTAAACTTGCGCTATTGGGTGGGGAATTGTAGGACGCCTCAAGATAGGTCAGGGGTGTACTACACAAAGGAAGCGGCTACTCGAGTAGCAGAGTATTTGTGGCGTGCACGTGTTTTATTTTTATTTATTTATTTATTTTTAGGCTAGGCAGTAGTGCGAGGTGTCCTGATGAACACTGACCTGTCGACGTGCAGGCAGGGAAATCAGGACGCGATCAGTGTAAAGGCACTTCAGCTATCAAGATATTAGCAGTAAATTTTCAGAGTGTTCGGAATAAAGTTTCTGAATTTACTGCCCTCCAGGAAGCGTGTGACGCGCAAATTATTCTCGGGACTGAGACCTGGCTGAACCATGAGATAGGAAGGTCTAAAATATTTAGTGAGGGTTGGAACGTGTATCGGAAAGACAATTGCAGTTGACAAAATTATTGTGTCTACTGAGGTCAAAGTAGACTGTGATTGTGAAGTTATGTGGACAAGTTTAACAGGGCTATGAGAAATAAAGTTAATTTTTGGGTGTTATTACCGGCCACCAGGTTCCACCGTGACAGTTCTAGAATCATTCAAACGGAGTCTACACTCTATATCGCAGAAGTACCCGGATGATGCTATATTAGTCAGAGGCAACTTCAACCTACCTAGTATAGACTAGGATGTCTATGGATTAATTAGAGGTGGTACAGACAAGCCGTCGTATGAATTACTTTTGAACACATTATCCGAAAATTGTCTTGAGCAGCTAAATCGACAGCCAACGCGTAATGGAAATATTTTAGATCTGGTAGCCACGAACAGACCAGACCTCATCGACGGTGTCAGTGTTGAGACAGGGATTAGTGATCATGATGCTGTCATTACGACTATGGTTACGAAAGTTAAAAAGTCGGTCAAGGAGGCTAGGAGAGTATTCTTACTAGAAAGAGTAGGTAAGCAGTTGTTAGCATCCCACTTAGTAAATGAATCGACTTCATTTACTTCCGGTACGATGGACGTGAAAGAATTATGGGCAAACTTTAAACACATTGTAGATCACGCATTGGAGAAGTATGTGCCGAAAAAGTGGGTTACGGTCGGAAAAGACGCACCGTGGTTTAACAGCGCAATTCAGAGAATACTCAGGAAGCAAAGACAATTGCACTCGCGGCACAAGAAAGATCGGGAGAATGAGGACAGGCAAAAGTCAGTAGAGATTCGTGCTGCTGTAAAAACAGCGATGCGCGAAGCATACAACCACTACCACCGTCTTACCTTATCAAAATACATTGCTGCAAACCCATGGAAATTCTGGTCTTACGTTAGCTGGTCGCTCACTGATCAGTCTGGCCTGCCAACGGAAGACAGCAAAACGAAAGTTGAAATTTTAAATTTAGCATTTGAGAAATCTTTCACGCAGGAGGACCGTACAAACAGGCCGCCGTTTGACTCTCGTACAAATTCCCGTATGGAGGACATAGCGATAGACATCCATGGGGTTGCGAAGCAGCTGAATGGGTTAAAAATAAATAAATCGCCAGGTCCTGATGGGACTCCAATTCGGTTTTACAGAGAGCACTCTACTGTATTGGCTCCTTACTTAGCTTGCATTTATCGCAATCTCTTGCCCAACGTAAAGTCCCGAGCGACTGGAAAAAAGCGCAGGTGACGCCTGTATAAGAAGGGTAGAAGGACGGATCCTCAAAATTACAGACGAGTATCCTTCACATCGGTTTGTTGCAGGATTCTCGAACTTATTCTCAGTTCGAATATAATGAATTTCCTTGAGACAGGGAAGCTGCTGTCCATGCATCATCAGGGCTTTAGAAAGCATCGCTCCTGCGAAACGCACATGATATCTTGCGAACCACGGATGAAGGGTATCAGGCGGATGCCATATTCCTTGACTTCCGGAAAGCGTTTGACTCGTTGCCAACTGCAGACTCTTAACTAAGGTACGAGCATATGTGATTGGTTCCCAAATAAGATCGAAGACTTCTTAATTAATAGAACCCAGTACGTTGTCCTCGATGGTGCGTGTTCATCGGAGGTGAGGGTATCATTTGGAGTGCCCCAGGGAAGTGTGGTAGGTCTGCTGTTGTATTCTATCTACATAAATGATCTTTTGGATAGGATGGATAGCAATGTGCGGCTGTTTGCTAATGATGCTCTGGTTTACGGGAAGGTGTCGTCGTTGAGTGACTGTAGGAGGATACAAGATGACTTGGACAGCATTTGTGACTGGTGTAAAGAATGGCAGCTAACTCTAAAGTAGACAACTGTAAAGTGATGCAGATGAATAGGATAAAGAATCCCGTAATGTTTGAATACTCCATTACTAGTGTAGTGCTTCACACAGTCACGTCGATGAAATATTTGGGCGTAACACTGCAGGTCTTCGGTCCTGAGACTCGTTTGTTGCAGCTCTCCATGCTTTTCTATCCTGTGCAAGCTTCTTCATCTCCCAGTACGTACCGCAACCTACGTCTTTCTGAATCAGCTTAGTGTATTCATCTCTTGGTCTCCCTCTACGAATTTTACCCTCCACGCTGCCCTCCAATGCTAAATTGGTGATCCCTTGATGCCTCAGAACATGTCCTACCAACCGATCCCTTCTTCTAGTCAAGTTGTGCCACAAACTTCTCCCCAACCCTATTCAATACTTCCTCATTAGTTATGTGATCTACCCATCTAATCTTCAGCATTCTACTGTAGCACCACATTTCAAAAGCTTCTATTCTCTTCTTGTCCAAACTATTTATCGTCCATGTTTCACTTCCATACATGGCTACACTCCGTACAAATACTTTCAGAAATGACTTCCTGACACTGAAATCTATACTCGATGTTAACAAATTACTCTTCTTCAGAAATGCTTCCCTTGCCAATGCCAGTCCACATTTTATATCCTCTCTATTTCGACCATCATCAGTTATTTTGCTCCCAAAATAGCAAAATTCCTTTACTACTTTAAGTGTCTATTTTCCTAATCTAATTCCCTCAGCATCACCCGAATTCCAGTCAACCATGACTATTAAATTTTCACCTCCCTTCACAATCTGAATAATTTCTTTTATTTAATCATACATTTCTTTAATTTCTTCGTCATCTGCAGAGCTAGTTGGCATATAAACGTGTACTATTGTAGTAGGCGTGGCCTTCGTATCTATCTTGGCCACAATAATGCGTTGACTATGCTGTTTTTAGTAACTTAACCGCATTCTTATTTTCCTATTCATTATTAAACCTACTCCTGCATTACCCCTATTTGATTTTGTGTTTATAACCCTGTAGTCACCTGACCAGAAGTCTTGTTCCTCCTGCCACCGAACTTCACTAATTCCCACTATATCTAACTTTAACCTATCCATTTCCCTTTTTAAATTTTCTAACCTACCTGCCCGATTAAGGGATCTGAAATTGCACGCTCCGATCAGTAGAACGCCAGTTTTTTTTCTCCTGATAACGACGCCCTCTTGAGTAGTCCCCGCCCGGAGATCCGAATGGGGACTATTTTACCTCCGGAATATTTTACCCAAGAGGACGGCATCATCATTTAATCATACAGTAAAGCTGCATGCCCTCGGGAAAAATTACGGTTGTCGTTTCCCCTTGCTTTCAGCCGTTCGCAGTACCAAAACAGCAAGGCCGTTTTGGTTATTGTTACAAGGCCAGATCAGTGAATCATGCGGACTGTTGCCCTTGCAACTATTGAAAAGGCTGCTGCCCCTCTTCAGGAACCACACGTTTGTCTGGCCTCGCAACATATACCCCTCCGTTGTGGTTGCACCTACGGTACGTCCTGTATTGCTAAGGCACGCAAGCCTCCCCACCAAGGGCAAGGTCCATGGGTCATGGGGGAGGGGGGGTGGTGACCGCTTATAAAACACTAATACAACCTATTCTTGAGTACTGATCGAGCGTTTGGGATCCATATCAGGTCGGATTGAGGGAGGACATAGAAGCAATTCAGAGGCGGGCTGCTATATTTGTTACTGGTAGGTTTTATCATCATATGAGTGTTTCGGAAGTGGTTCAGGAACTCGGGTGGGAGTCTCTAGAGGAAAGGAGGCGTTCTTTTCGTGAATCGCTACTGAGGAAATTTAGAGAACCAGTATTTGAGGCTGACTGCAGTACAATTTTACTGCCGCCAACTTACATTTCGCGGAAAGACCACAAAGATAAGAAAAGAGAGATTAGGGCTCGTACGGAAGCATATAGGCAGTCATTTTTCCCTCGTTCTGTTTGGGAGTGGAACAGGGAGAGAAGATGCTACTTGTGGTACGAGGTACCCTCCGTCACGCACCGTATAGTGGAGTATGTATATAGATGTAGATCCTTGCAGCTCGCAGAAGGTAAAAGCAGGAATGTATTCGTTGTTAAATAATGCATTGTGAAAATTGTTTAATGTAGGATATTGGCATATTTGTTTGAAATAACGTGTTCTGGTATTGTTAAACATTTAAAATCTCGTATTTCTAAATATATTAGACTGGAAATGTGGGTAATTGGAGGAAAAAGTCGGTAAAATTATTGTGAATTAGAATGGGAGGTGTGACTGCTTACAGAAAATGTCATGACATCATTTAATTATAGTAATTCAGCCACCCACCGTTATGTGAAAGTGGCTTTCTTTGTAAATTAGAATATTTTCCACCGTTTCTTGAGCAGGATAACTTTGCTGCTGACGATTCCTCTTCTCGATATGGTGCAAAGACCTCGAATGACGAATGGCACGCAACCACTCTAGTGAGAAAAGGGGGAGGGGGAGAAGGCACCCACCACTTTAATGTATTCCTGTCGGTCTAGAGAGAAAGGCGGGAAGGATCGCAGGAGGAGCTTCCCAACTCCCTACTGGGCAGTACAGGCTGCATCCTGTACCTACGTAATGCAGTAGCCCGATGTGTGGGGATTCCGAGGGGGCAGGTTGTGCGCCTCTTCGGCGTTCAGTCCGCAGCTCGTGGCATCGCGGTCGCGTACTCCCTCCCCAGCACGGGGTCCCGGGTTCGATTCCCGGCGGGGTCAGGGACTTTCACCTGCCTCGAGATGACTGGGTGTTTGTGTTGTTCTCATAATTTCATCATCATTCACGAAAGTGGTGAGATTGGACTGAGCAAAGGTTTGGAATTTGTACGGGCGCTGATAACCGCGCAGTTGAGCACCCCACAAACGAAACATCATCATCAGCATCTTCAGCGTGACCTTGCTTCAGGTGCACGGGTAGAGCTCCTCGAAGTCTGTTCTTATCACTAGAATGGACAAGGTAAGATCGTTATCTGCGCCAGGACCCGCAGTGCTATCCTACTGCAGTTCCCGTAACTGACGTTCCAGCCTAGCTGCAGGTATGGATCTAATTTCGTAGAAGAATGACACGAGCGCTTCTCCTGTGCCGTACTTACCACAAATATGTTCGTTTTGGAAATGGAGTTAGAATGACGCTGCTTTTATCGACGTCATATACTGCAAAAAAATCTTGTGTTGTAGTTCTTTTTGTCAAAAGTGCCTATGTAAGAATGTTTTACATCGTGCTGGAACATCAACGGGTTGTAGTTGTTACAAATGAAGAGTATCAGTCCAATCTGCATTAATTTAAATTTTGCGGGTGGCTACCTCTTTCAGACCAGTTTCTATACCACGTGAGGGAGCGTCAGTGTGTAGAGGCGCCGTGTGGGTGGCCGCAGTCGGCGGTGGTGTGGACACAGCTGCTGCTCGAGATGGTTGTTATACAACGGAAACCGGTAACCACCAGCAAAATTAAAATTAGTGCAAACTGGTCCGATTCATTTTATTTACAAAGAACGTCCTGACTTGTGGCACCATTGCCCCTCTATTAATATTTGTGACAGAGTCAGATTGGTGATCAGTCAACTCGCGTAAGAAAATAAAATAATTGCATCTCGTTATTCCGGTAGGAACAGAATATTCATCTTAGTCTTCATGCGTATTTTATATCATCGGCGGCAACAGGTACTGGAGATGTACTTGGTCTTCATCTTTGTGCATCTGTGCCACTAGTCCGTGGGCTACAAAGGTGTCTACCTTGGTTGTTGTCTCTCTTTTGTTTGCCTTATCTAAAATTCATATTGCAATTTAAAATATCTCTAATCTAGCCGCAACAATCAGTCACGGGCAGTCTTCGTAGAAATGTCTGCTAGTAATGTGACCGTATTTCAGCATCGTAGAAAGAGATAATCACTTACCGCAAGAGAAGGCGAAGAGTACTAAAACGTAGAGGAAGAAAAACTTCATGATGTCCAGCACCATGCGACTCAGGGAGACCTGCAGGGGTCCCAGGTACGGGTTGACGGAGAATATGTACACCAGCTTCAGAGAGCTGCAAACAAGAAAACAGGACGGTGTCTTAATGTGCTGCAGCCAAGCCGTGGTTATCAAAGTGCTGTAGCTTAACACTCGATGCTAAACAACATATAACATTTATCTGTGTCAGCCATATTTTCCTATATGCCCACGACAGGAGATTTGAAACCTAGTTGCCAAGTGGACGAGTAGAATGTTGCAGGTGTACGTCTACCAAATGCTGCATTGTTTTGTAACTTTCCTCACTATCTTTACATGATTCTGTATACGTTTGCTGGTTTGCGCTACCCTCGGAAATGATTTTTTTCAGTTATGTTCGCTTTTTGAGCTTTCTGTACAGGTGGAGAAGTAGAGCGCCATTCAAAGATATAGTGGCAACAGCAATTGAGATATTCATACCTCATAAATTGGTAAGAGATGGAACGGATCCCCCGTGGTACACAAAAAAGGTTCGAATGCTGTTGCAGAGGCAACGGAAAAACCATGCGAAGTTCAGAAGGACGCGAAATCCTGAAGATGGGCTAAAATTTACAGACGCGCGGAATTTGGCACGTACTTCGATGCGAGATGCCTTTAATAGGTTCCACAACGAAACATTGTCTCGAAATTTGGTAGAAAATCCGAAGAAATTCTGGTCGTATGTAAAGTACACAAGCGGCAAGACGCAGTCAATACCTTCGCTGCGCAGTGCCGATGGTACTGTTATCGACGACTGTGCCGCTAAAGCGGAGTTATTGAACGCAGTTTTCCGAAATTCTTTCACCAGGGAAGACGAATGGAATATTCCAGAATTTGAAAGACGAACATCTGCTAGCATGAGTTTCTTAGAAGTAGATACCTGAGGGGTTGCGAAGCAACTCAAATCGCTTGATACGGGCAAGTCTTCAGGTCCAGATTGTATACCAATTAGGTTCCTTTCAGATTACGCTGATACTATAGCTCCCTACTTAGCACTCATATACAACCGCTCGCTCACCGATAGATCTGTACCTACAGATTGGAAAATTGCGCAGGTCGCACCAGTGTTCAAGAAGGGTAGTAGGAGTAATCCATTTAACTACAGACCTATATCATTGACGTCGGTTTGCAGTAGGGTTTTGGAGCATATATGTATTCAAACATTATGAATCACCTCGAAGGGAACGATCTATTGACACGTAATCAGCATGGCTTCAGAAAACATCGCTCTTGTGCAACGCAGCTAGCTCTTTATTCGCACGAAGTAATGGCCGCTATCGACAGGGGATCTCAAGTTGATTCCGTATTTCTAGATTTCCGGAAAGCTTTTGACACCGTTCCTCACAAGCGACTTCTAATCAAGCTGCGGAGCTATGGGGTATCGTCTCAGTTGTGCGACTGGATTCGTGATTTCCTGTCAGGAAGGTCGCAGTTCGTAGTAATAGACGGCAAATCATCGAGTAAAACTGAAGTGATATCAGGTGTTCCCCAGGGAAGCGTCCTGGGACCTCTACTGTTCCTGATCTATATAAATGACCTGGGTGACAATCTGAGCAGTTCTCTTAGACTGTTCGCAGATGATGCTGTAATTTACCGTCTAGTAAGGTCATCCGAAGACCAGTATCAGCTTCAAAGCGATTTAGAAAAGATTGCTGTATGATGTGTCAGGTGGCAGTTGACGCTAAATAACGAAAAGTGTGAGATGATCCACATGAGTTCCAAAAGAAATCCGTTGGAATTCGATTACTCGATAAATAGTACAATTCTCAAGACTGTCAATTCAACTAAGTACCTGGGTGTTAAAATTACAAACAACTTCAGCTGGAAGGACCACATAGATAATATTGTCGGGAAGGCGAGCCAAAGGTTGCGTTTCATTGGCAGGGCACTTAGAAGATGCAACAAGTCCACTGAAGAGACAGCTTACACTACACTCGTTCGTCCTCTGTTAGAATATTGCTGCGCGGTGTGGGATCCTTACCAGGTGGGATTGACGGAGGACATCGAAAGGGTGCAAAAAAGGGCAGCTCGTTTTGTATTATCGCGTTATAGGGGAGAGAGTGTGGCAGATATGATACACGAGTTGGGATGGAAGTCATTACAGCATAGACATTTTTCGTCGCGGCGAGACCTTTTTACGAAATTTCAGTCACCAACTTTCTCTTCCGAATGCGAAAATATTTTGTTGAGCCCAACCTACATAGGTAGGAATGATCATCAAAATAAAATAAGAGAAATCAGAGCTCGAACAGAAAGGTTTAGGTGTTCGTTTTTCCCGCTCGCTGTTCGGGAGTGGAATAGTAGAGAGATAGTATGATTGTGGTTCGATGAACCCTCTGCCAAGCACTTAAATGTGAATTGCAGAGTAGTCATGTAGATGTAGATGTAGACATGTAGATGTATCTCTTTTCAAATAACCCGGGCTCTGGCTCTAGGCGCCGAACACAGCCGTGGGAAGGCACTGTTCCGACGGCGACCTGGGTTTGCATCCCGCTTCCGAACGCGGACTAGGGTGCCTCAGGGGGTAGGTGTCAGAGGGGAGCGGGGCGTACGGAGGCAATGCCTGGGAGCGTCGTACTCGTATACGAGGCTCCATCCTACAACCACCTGACCCGAGCCACCCTGCCGGACGCAGAAACTTGGCCACGCTCTCCTGGAGAGAGCCAGGGGTGTTCAATCTCCGAACAATACGGAATTCTCGTGTTTCCTTACCAGTTCACGCGTAGCTGCGAGTGAAACAACTATTCACTGTGCGTTGTATCTGTTATTTAGCTTGTTCTATAGTGAATTTTGGGGCTCAAGTAATAAGTGAATAGGTAAGTTAGTAAATCAAGTAATTTACTTGTTCCCAGAACATTTCAATTTACGCAAGGTTTGAAACAGAAAAAGTACAACTCGAGAGGCTACGTAGACCGACTTTAACAATTTCGCTGACAGTTTAAGCGAAAAGTCGTCAATTCAATAGAAAAGTTAACTCCGACCTGTACAGCAAGGATGAAAGGCTGTGTAGTGGTGATGTGAAAAGCGTCTTATTCTGTTTCTCTTTTTACTATTTGTAGGAGATATTTTGTCGACTAAACACCGAGTCTGTGACATTCAACATCTCCGTGACAAAACTAGAAAACACAAACTTTCTTCGGTCTATGCAATAACGTTTTGAATCTGGCAAGTGTAGGCAATGTAAATGTACCTACCCAATTAGACATTGGATAAGCAGTTCCGTAGCATTACACAACCAAAAAGTTACCGCAAGTACACTCACGTTCAGAAAACACTGAGCACCTTGAACGACTAGAGACAGGACGTTCGTATTCACAGGACAGGTACGTCAGTATGTCCTGCAAGAACCACGTCCGCCCGGGGATTCGAGGTGAACATCAATATTGCCGCGCAACGCCACCTGCCGGTTAGATACGCCTGCGCCTCACGTTGTTGTCACTTGAGCAAATGTGCAGGATGCCTTGTTGACGTATGCGAGAACAGTACCGTCAAATCACTGAGTCTGAAAGGGGCACATTACTGGAGAACAGTACCGTCAAATCACGTTACTGGTATCAGGGAATGTGATGCATCCATATCGTTAACTGCTGCTCGTGTGGGACGATGTGCTTCGGCAGTGCAACGGATCTGCGTAGAATTCTTCACGAAAGGACGTAGAACATGACGAGATGGGTGAGGCTCCCTGCCCCCTAGAAGATCGACGCCTCATTGGAATGGCACTGCAGGACAGATCTGCGTCCTCCTCGCCTCTGGCGCAGTAGTGGAGCAGTGTGACACACTGTACATCATCTGTTGCCGTTTACTATGCCACGGGCAACGTACGCGTCGACCACTTCTCCGCCTACCTTTTGCCGGCCGCGGTGACCGTGCGGTTCTAGGCACTACAGTCTGGAACCGCGGGACCGCTACGGTCGCAGGTTCGAATCCTGCCTCGGGCATGGATGTGTGAGATGTCCTTAGGTTAGTTACGTTTAAGTAGTTCTAAGTTCTAGGGGACTGATGACCTCAGAAGTTAAGTCCCATAGTGCTCAGAGCCATTTGAACCATTTTTTTTTCCTGCCTACCTTTGACGAATGTGCAGGAACGTGCTAGACGTCAATGGTCTATGGAAAGATACCACTGGGGATAGCAATGGCATCAGATAGTGTTTTCAGACGAATCAAGGTTCAGTTGGTTTGAAAACGATGACCCCATTTTGGTTGACAGACAGGGAGCGGCATCACAGTGATTGCATTCGTAAAAAAACATACAGCACCAACTCAAAGCCTTATGGTGTGGGGTGCTACTGGGTACAAGCACAAACCGCAGTTGGTGTGTGTCCAGGGCACTGTGACCAATGTGACCTACGTGAATGACATCCTGCCAGCCGTAGCCGTACCCTTCCTGCACAACAGCCCAGACGCCATTTTTTTTTAGCAAGACAATGCACCACCATATTTTGCTCCATGAACACGTGCCTTGTCAGTATCACAGGACGACAGGCTTTTGCCATGGCCCGCCACATCACCAGACTTGTCGCCAATCGAAAATGTGTGGGATATGGTGAAACAATGGGTGCACCGTTGTGACCCAGTGTCAACCACCACAGATGACCTCGGAGCCATGTGAATGCATCATGGATGGCTATACCATGGGATACAATTAGAGCTTTGTACGCGTCGATGCCATCATACACTACTAGCCATTAAAATTGCTACACCACGAAGATGACGTGCAACACACGCGAAATTTAACCGACAGTAAGAAGATGCTGTGATATGCAAATGATTAGCTTTTTAGAGCATTCACACAAGGTTGGCGCCGGTGCCGACACTTACAACGTGCTGACATGACGAAAGTTTCCAACCGATTTCTCATACACAAACAGCAGTTGATCGGCGTTGTTGTGATGCCTCGTGTAAGGAGGAGAAATGCGTATCATCACGTTCCCGACTTTAATAATGTCCGAATTGTAGCCTATCGCTATTGAGGTTTATCGTATCGCGACATTGCTGCTCGCGTTGGTCGAGATCCAATGTCTGTTATCAGAATATGGAATCGGTGCGTTCAGGAGGGTAATACGGAACGCCGTGCTGGATCCCAACGGCCTCGTATCACCAGCAGTCGAGATGACAGGCATCTTATCAGCATGGCTGTAATGGATCGTGCAGCCACGTCTCGATCCCTTAGTCAACAGATTGGGACGTTTGCACGAACAGTTTGACGACGTTTGCACCAGCATGGACTATCAGCTCGGAGACCATGGCTACGGTTACCCTTGACACTGCATCACTGACAGGAATGCCTGCGATAGTGTACTCAACGACGAACCTTGGTGCACGAATGGAAAAAGTCATTTTTTCGGATGAATCTAGATTCTGTTTACACCACCATGATGGTCGCATCCGTGTTTGGAGACATCGCGGTAAACGCACATTGGAAGCGTGTATTCGTCATTGCCATACTGGCGTATCACCCGGCGTGATGGTGTGGGGTGCCATTGGTTACACGTCTTGGTCACCTCTTGTTCACATTGACGGCACTTTGAACAGTGGACGTTACATTTCAGATGTGTTACGACCCGTGGCTCTACCCTTCATTCCATCCCTGCGAAACCCTACATTTCAGCAGGATAATGCACGATCGCATGTTGCTGGTGCTGCACGGGCCTTTCTGCATACAGAAAATGTTCGACTGCTGCCCTGGCCAGCACATTCTCCAGATCTCTCACCAACTGAAATCGTCTGGTCAATGGTGGCCGAGCAACTGGCTCGTCACAATACTTCAGTCACTACTCTTGATGAACTGATGTATCGTGTTGAAGCTGCATAAGCAGCAAGCTCTGTTTTACTGAATGCCCAGGCGTATCAAGGCCGTTATTGCGGCCAGAGGTGGTCGTTCTGGGTACTGATTTCTCAGGATCTATGCACCTAAATTGCGTGAAAATGTAATCAAATGTCTGTTTTAGTATAATACTCGTTTATAATCTGCATTTCTTCTTGGTGTGGCAATTTTAATGGCCAGTAGTGTATATGGAACAGCAAGTTGACAAGGTACATGGCGCACCCTGTCCCTACTGAGCAACAGAGCACATACTTAAGAGAGGTGACTAAAACGCTAATCAGTTCTGCAGAGCATACTAATGTACATGTCCTGTGAATCTGAACTTCCTATCTGTGTTCTGTTTTTTCTGAACATGAGTGTATATACGTAGTAAATATAATTAGTAACTGTATACGTTTCTATGGAGCGTTGGATCTTGCCCTCAGACATAATGAGATAGAATCGTCTTCCAGTCCCAGTGCTCTTCGCTCCTTGATTAATTTTTTGTGCACAATTAGACGCTATATTAAATTCGCATTTGAAAAAAGTACAGTATAAAATGCAGTTCTATAACCATAGAGAATGACCTCCTGCACTGCATGCTTCAAGTCTGCCAGGAGGAAATTAGAAAGGAAATTAAGGGCGCAGAGTTTCTGGCTGTGATGTAGCCTGCGTTTTACAGGTAGTTATAGTACACAGGTACAGCATTAATGAAAGACTAGTTTAAAGATTTTGGAACTTCGTAGCACCAGAAAACCGTGATGCATATTGTTTGGCAATTTGCATTATAGAGCAGGTAAACCACCACTTGGCGAATTACCCACACAAACTAACAGCACAAACATATGACGGTGCAGCATTCATGTGTGGCTCGCCACGTGGAGTGCAAGCTCTGGCTAAGAAAGCGCTCTCCAGTGCTTCATACATTCACTGGTGTGTTCACCAGTTGAATCTCAAGCTGACAGTCGCTGGAGTTGTCAAAAATGTGCGAATATTTTTCACTGAACTTCAGGGGCATCGCAGCTTCTTTCTAGTATTCCCAGAAAAAATAGCAATTCTCAGAAACAATAGTGTGAAAAGGACTGCCAAGTTCAGTGTCTACTCGACGGAATTTCCAGTCAAGGAGAGTTAATACTGTTTTCGAATATAGGGAAGATATTATCAAGAACATGAATAGAATGAGCAATGAGGAAAAAACCGTGTAATGAAAACACCATCCTGCAAAACTGTGGCTTAGTAAAATCAGCTGACAGCTTTTCACCGTGAAATTACAAAAATTAGGGAAGGACTGAGCGAAAATTCAACAGATTTGTACGAGTATAATAAAGCACGTGAAACTGGAGATAGAGGAGTGATGTGTAATATACTGTAGAAGGCAAAAAGAAGTACGTGATGTTATAATTTACGAAGAAAAATTTCAATCTCGTAGGCTTTTTTTGCTTGAGGTTAAGAGTTGTTAGGTGGCTGGGAGACTATTCCCATAGACCGCCGCCAGAAAATGTTGCTGGGCACAGCATAGTAGCCACAGTAAAGACGCTTGGCGACCGTAGCCTGCAGTTATTGAGCAATGGGAGCGTGGGAGGAAACACGTGAGCTTTTGGTACACGGGAGCCAAGTGCGGATTCCAGAACGGAGACACTATTTGCTATCGTCCCCCAGCCTGGCAAATAGTCCCTCTTCAACTCTCCATACCTACTACTTAATTCGGCTGTGTTAGCCCTTGAGACAGTGGCGCCCAATGTATTCTGACCTACATAACAAATCATCCAACGTATTCGACAAATTCCTCCCCACTACAAAGTCCCGACCCCTCACATCTTGCACAACTAGTGTCAGAATCTGAAACTGACACACCTTACGGTCCAGAAACAACGCCTTCTTTTGCATCTGGATGCGGTAACGTACATTTTGACACGTTATGAGGGTGAGGGGTTGTGTGAGCAGCTCGGCCGTGTGTGGTGTAGGTCTATGATGCCGCAGGGTGCTGCGTATTCGTCTGTGTCGAAGGAATTTTGCCTCGGCGAAGCTCAAATTGAGACGCGTATAGCACGTGCGGCATGTGGCGTTCGGCACGTGCCTTTCTGGTCCTGCGCATATTGAGTCGCATACACCGGCTGGCGACGTTCTTCGCTGACAGAATCGAAGCGCGTGAACACGCAAATCTTCCTCAAACAATTTTACAGAGACTATTCAGTAGAAATGACTGATTTTGCCTCGGCTGAAGCGTTATACTTCAGCTTGATAGCGGAGTGCCATCGTGTCGCTAATGGTCATACTTATTGTGATATACACATTTTAATAAGACACTACACAAAATCGGAAAAGTTTGCAATGGAAGGACGGGTCGCTACGATTTTGCGTTTGGTGCGTATTACACCATATGTTGCTGCGTATGAAATTTAGCTCACATATTGAATGTTTTCTTTAGACTTGCGAGCCGGTCTCTATCTGTCTCCGATCTGGAGGAAATGAACCCTATGTACCTCGTTCACTCCGGATCTCACTCCTGCAAAAATGATATAATCACACTGTCCGTCACATCCCCTAAACCGCACGAGACATCGAAAGGAGATTTTGCAGTACGATAGCACACAACGAGGAAAACATGTTGCTAGTTCGTAAAAACATGGAACTTCCTTATCTACGTCGATACATCAGAGGTCATACTTACTATTTGATTTATTTCAATCGAATGACTGTAATTTACTGAATGTTATCGACAGCTAATGAAACAAGAGTTTCCTAGCATGAAAACAAACATGAAATTTCTTCTCTTATGTTACAGAACACCGACACAGTGAGGTTTATTGTAAGCTATTGAGCTCGCTGGTCGCCTGTTACTTGTTCAGTGAGACAATCTATTTCAGAATTCTGTCGCAATAACTGCTGCAAGATGAGTTTGTGCAAATTATACGGTGTTTTGGTGAAGGAAGTAGAAGTTAAGCTGTCAACAAGAGAAATGTGGTCTTTACTCATAAATGGTGATGCTTCTTAGATTGAGGAAAGGTTAACAATTCACACAAAATTAAATTGACAACTCTGTTGCAGATTTGATTGAATCTCCGTAACCCATAGTATTTTTGACACTGAACGACTGGAGTGGAAACTTACCGAGGGATTTTATTGCTTATCATCATCTGAGGAGTATTAAAATAATGATGAGCATTTCGTTCAGGCCGAATGCCAGGCACATGCCACGTACTGGCTACTCACCTATGGCTTGCCAAACTGGCAGTGAGTGATTCACGAATAAAATAGTTGTTACTGAGAAAAATAAACAAGAGATCCGTTGCACAACACAATGGTGAGTGCATTGTCAGTTGTTGTTGTTGTTGTGATCTTCAGTCCTAAGACTGGTTTGATGCAACTCTCCATGCTACTCTATCCTGTGCAAGCTTATTCATCTCCCAGTACCTACTGCAACCTTCATACTTCTGAATCTGTTTAGTGTATTCATCTCTTGGTCTCCCTCTACGATTTTTACCCTTCACGCTGCCCTCCAATACTAAATTGTAATCCCTCGATGTCTCAGAACATGTCCTACCAACCGATCCCTTCTTCTAGTTAAGTTGCGCCACAAGTTCCTCTTCTCCCCAATTCTATTCAGTAACTCGTCATTATTATGCGATCTACCCATCTAATTTTCAGCATTCTTTTGTAGCACCACATTTCGAAAGCTTCTATTCTCTTCTTGTCCAAACTATTTATCGTCCATGTTTCACTTGCATTGTCAGTAGCTGAGAATAATGCACGTGACACGAATGCGAAAGCTAGCCAGGTGTGCCTTGTGAGCGGGAGGACATCTTCTGAGGCATCAGGGGATCACAAATTTAGCATTGGAGGGCAGCGTGGAGGGTAAGAATCGTAGAGGGAGACCAAGAGATGAATACACTAAGCAGATTCAGAAGGATGTAGCTTGCAGTAAGTACTGGGAGATGAAGAAGCTTGCACAGGATAGATTAGCGTGGAGAGCTGCATCAAACCAGTCTCCGGACTGAAGAGCACAACAACAACAACAACATTTTTGTGGAAATATTTTACATTTTACCGCTACATACTTCCTAGAACCACTTTGAAGTAAAGAAAGACACTACACATATATTTTTCCAGAGGTGGTACTATGTGACGGGTAAACATAATTGTTTATATGCGAGGTGTCTGACCAACAATCCCACGAACACATATACATCAACTGGAGCCACTTTCACTATTATGCTGCCCTATTGCACATCGACATCACCCTAGATACAAGACCACCTAATGACTTGCTCTAATCAGTGTTAGACTCACTAACTTGGATGCCTAAGTTAGAGACGAGCGCAGTTCCAGCCATCGTTCTGTCTCCTACTAAATCAATGGCCACTTGAAATGCTCTACAGGAGACAACTACAATGCAGCTAAGACCTTGAGACGAGGACCAACTGTCCTTGTTCAACTGTAACAATGAGCATACATCAAACACTTGTATCAGTAGTGTCTCTGTCACCGAACTGTTTCAGTCTTCTCGTAGATGACGGTCTACTGTTCCAGCAGTAGCTCCTGCCACTGACAACTGTCTAGGTTTCAGTGCATCGAGGATTTCTTGGTACTGACTGGGTACAGCTTGCAAATTGACTATCCACTGACTACTGCCTTTCAATGGCCTTTTCCACTTGGGTATCGTGTCTTGCATCCGCTTTCCCTTTGTTACTAACTGGTTTTTCTGGCTTTTCGAATAATCTGTCTCTGTGTGTCCATGCTGATTTCCATCCAACAGGCAGCGCTCCTGGTCGAAACTGTGGTACGGTGAGCCTGCCCCGACCTTCGCTGTCTCAAGGTGCCTCATCGTCTCCAAACTTCGTGCCCACCTTCTTTGGGTCAAGTAGAGAACGCAGGCATGGCTGCCCACAGGTTGCAGCCGAATATGATTTATAGCTGAAACAGTCTCTGGTCATTGTAAGGGATCCGTGATCCCACGAACATAGATGCTAGTATCCGACACCCAGGTCGATAGTAGACAGGAGTCGATTGTCAAGCGCTGCAGGAGGCAGTGAGACCTATTGTCGAGTGCGTACTAGTACTAGAGAGTATCGAGCGAGTGGTGAGGCAGAGGCGGGCAAGAATGGTGGTCGAGTGAGTTGTTTAACGGTAAAATTCACCGGAGTATGGCGAGTGAGCACGTCCCCCTGATCGCCGTGGGGTTGACCCTCACTAATACCGATTCGCGAGAGATATGAAACGGAAAGTGACAAGTGCTGAATTACGTGTTTCGTGTCAACCGCGTCGGCCAGCAACAACCATGGATTGCAGTGAGGATTGTTGTGAATGTTAACCATCATCACTGCGTGTGACGAAGTAATTAAAATCAGCAACCAATAAAAGATATAACTGTGATTAGATGTGTAAGGCGAAGGTAGCAACTGCCTCAGAATTTGTGTGTTATTATAGAAAATACAATACAGTTTGTACATCGCAACCTTCGTAGTCCTTAATAATAGACAAACTTTCAATCATTCCACTATTCAGTCTCAGAATAGCCGCACTCGGTTGGAATATCCCCGAAACCACAGCAGGAAAATCGATAGCCTTTCATCCATTAAGCACACGGTCATTTAATCATAATAATTAACTGTTTGGCGGCTACGATAGTTTACACAAAATCCAATTAGGAAATTTAAACGGGGGTGTTTCATCATGACACCTAAAGAGAGCAAGTAATGAGTTCTTTGACGCATCCTCCTACTGAGAAACACACATCTAGAAAATAGCAGTTTCATTTGTTATTGCTATATAGATGTATTTTTTGATTCTTCAGTACTTTTTTCAGTAATGCAAATTAAAATTGGATATCAGCCTAACAGCAGCATCTACCACAGAACAATGAAAATAAACACACACACACACATAATGATTCAAAATACTTTATATAGATAATAAATGTAATTGAGGAATAAACGAAAATATGAAGTATCCACATTAAATCACACGTCATTGTGTAACATTCTACGTCAAAAAGTACATTAAATTGATACCTTATCAAAAGAAATACTTTGGGGATTAAATCAAAGTGCCAGAAGGCAATGAATAATTATAAATTAAAAAAGAAAGATAATTCCCACAATATACTACTTCCAATCAACGTTCAAGTGACATGCATCTACCAAATGCAGTGTTCTGCATAGACTAAAACTCTCCAAAAAGAGACCACTAAAACATACTTTCTTAAAATAATCATATCTGTAAAAATTACGACTACTATGATGAATAATGTTTGCAATGTATTATACTGAAAATATCCTCGTAGTAAGAATGTCAGGACCCATGTCTTGCATGCTTTGCTCAGTATCATACTAACAATGTGAACAAATGTATACATATAAAAAAGAGAAACATTTATATCTTACATCTAACAAAATAAGCTTCCTCCTGTCAGTAGTATTGGTCCCTGTGACTGCATTCAGAACCGACGGCAACGTCAAGGACAGTGTCTTTGGCCAATAACAATACTGTATTCACATGTCATCTTGGAATCACATCACATCAGAGATTTTAACAGCCACAGTACCCAATGGAAGTATAAGGAAAGTGATGAAAATGGTGAAGCACTATGGGACTTAACATCTGAGGTCATCAGTCCCCTAGACTTATAACTACCTAATTAACCTAAGGACATCACACACATCCATGCCCGAGGCAGGATTCGAAACTGCGACCGTAGCAGCAGCGCGGTTCCGGACTGAAGCTCCTACAACCGCAACCGCTCGGTAACATGGTAAGTGCAGTAAAGAAGGCAGTTCCTTGAGGGCGGGGGCGAAACACGGTCTTGTCACTGTGAGAGACACAGGGGTGAGCGAGTGTGCCGGGACTAACCTCAGTTCACTGCCGCTAGTGCCACGTCATCATCATAACACGGCTGAGCGTACCATACAAAGAATTGCGTCATAATCTAAGAGTGAAATTAAAAACCGAAATATCTTTCCCTAACCTGTTAGTAGACGCTTCAGTATACTACTGTTAAAATTGCTAAATCTCGGAATGACCAGACGTATAAGTTAATTGTTAGTAGCGGTCCACGCGTGAATGCGAGTCGCTCCAATTGCTTATGCTTTTGCTACTATAATAACGGAACGTAAGGAGTTCAACTGCGAGAAGACGACCTCAGCTGTTTCTCCCAGCAGGAAAGACATGTCTCCGTTTTGGGTGCTGCATGCGCATGCATTTAACAAACGTGCATGCGGTGTACTAGTTCCTGGGAAACGAATAGAATCGTTGTACGTGCCAGTCTTTGCGTATATATATAAGTAAGCGAAGACGGCTTAATCCTGTCACGTAGATTGCTTTCCACAAGACGCACTTTCCAGTCTCATGGACCGGTGGCCTGACATGCAGTTTGTCCTGTTGCATGGCTTACATTCAGACACTCGCAAGTTTATCGTAGTGCTTGGTTGTCGCGAAAGTGAAAAGTAGGACCTGTCCGGGATTTGAACCCGGGACCTCATGCACCCAAAGCAGGAATCATACCCCTAGACCAACAGGCCGCACAAGGAAGCAGGTGTGGACCCCGCCACCTACTGGGATGTTATTTTAAGAAAAAAATACGTAGCGGTAAATAATGAAGCTAAAAAACTAACAACTGTTCAGAATGTACAAATATACGTCACAATTAAAAGTTACAAGTCTCAACGTGATCGGTGCAATTTTTCGTGAAAATCGGTGTATCAACGAAAATTTGATGGTGCTAAATGTTAGACTCAGAAAGATAAGAATTTGTACGTAGCCTCAGTTACATATAAAAACATTAATTACGCGTCTCCATTAAGCTACCTCTATTAGTTTTCAAATTATTTACTAAAAACCAAATTTGGAATTGAAACGTCCCTATTTATCATATTAAGTGTCATTTGTAATTGCTACAGAAAGTTCTAATTACAACAGTCGATTACATTAAGGAAATAATTAAGGAAATAACACATCCGTAGCAAGTTTCAAGGCTTTAGTGTAAATAACGCTCAATAGAAGAACTCTTAAAGAGGTAGTTCAGAGGTCATGTTTTACTGTCGGTTCCGGGATACTATTATTTTTATCAAGAATATTATCATGTTTGTGCACGTGAACTTTTCTGAATATGTTAATCAGTTAGAAGTCTAAAGCTTTATTTGTAGTCTTAGTTCCTGATCCTGCTAAGTTAACAGTAAGCAGGAAGATTCTCTGTCAGTGAGCCCTGAAACAATGCGGACTTGCAGACTGGAAATTATGATCACTATGTACTCCATCGCTTTGTGGCTGACCGCAAAAATAGTTTTCAGGCTCTCGAAACGGTGAAGAAGATTATTTAACCCGCCGCACCACAACCGGACCCAATATATTCCAGACTGCAATGAAAATAATGAGCAACAGTATGATGAATTTTCCGGAAACAGCACATAAAGCGATACAGCCATAAGTACTAGGTGGATAGTAACTATTGAGTCACTCAGTTTTCAAACATAAAGTAGTGAAGCATGGCCATTGCTAAGGAAATTGGATGAAAGCAAAATTAAAGTAAGGGACGACACTCAAACATCAGCTCATAGAACTGCGTCACAATTACTGTCCACATCAAGAGCACCGAGGGCTAAAACTTGTAGCAGGTACATCAGACGCAGAACTCAAATTGCCCAAAAAGAACATAATGAACAATCTAACTTCTCAAGAACTTTCTCTGTATCTGAAATTCCTGCTGCACTTAAAACTCTAAAACCTTGAAAGGCAATAGGAAATGACGGAATTCAGCCAGAATTTTTCCTGCATAGTGAGAGCTCTACAAAAAGAAGACTGACGGATTTCTTCTCTGACACTATGATATCTGGTTCAGTCCCACAAAAAACGAAGCACTCAAAAATCATAGCAACACCAAAGCCCAGCAAGGCATCAGACCAGCCTAAGAACTATCGACGTGTCGTGCTGTTGAGCACTATTTATAAGTTGCTTGAGGAATTATGTACAGTCAGATTATTCCCGTGATCTCTCAGAACCTTCCTACTGAACAAACTGGATTCCGATCAGGATGAAGCTACACTGATCAAGTCTTATCCTCAAAAACATTTATTGAAGCAGGATATTGATTAGGATAGAAGCAACGGACGGCAGGAACAACGAAGATGTAGGAGAATGCAACGAAAGTCCACAACGTAAGTGAGGCAGTGTCTTCTGAGAGAGAGAAGTGGAAGGAAATGGGTGGTCTGCTTCGTCTGCACGAAACATCTGTTGCTTCGCAGATCCAAGTGCAGCCTGGTATATAAATTATAACTTGTCCCGTGCAAACAGGCAACAAAACTAATTGACAACATGTTAACTGGAAGGACATTTACAGCAACTATCCCTTCAACCCACACAAACCAACCAACAGCAACTACAGGAAAAGACACTAGCTGTCCAAAAGTATTGAATAATGGCTTACCACAAGCATCTGTTCTTGCTCCTCTCCTGTTTAATTTATATACGATATTCCTGAAACATTGTCCAGGACGTTTGGCTATGCCAACGATTGGGATATAGTTAACCAACAAAAAACCTTTGAAAGAACTGAAGAAATACTAACTTCTGATTTAGAAATTTTAGACCAATATTTGCATAAATGTAGATTACAACCAAAATTGAATAAAACAGAAGCGTTTTCCTTTGCCCGACAGAGTGCCACACAGAGCCCTTGATGTATGTTTTGAGGGAGACAAACTTCATCGTATGATGCATCGAAAACACCTTGGGATCATGTTAGATAGGACACTTTCTTTTCAGAAGCACTTGAAACGAACGTCTGCCAAGTTCAAAAGCAGAAACAAGGTGTGTGGCTGTCGCTGAGGGCCGTCAGCAGGCACTGGGACCGTTGTGGTCAGCAGCAGGGCCTGCCTGGCTTAACGGTCGACACGTGAAGAAGGCAGCACTGTCACTGGCTCCATACGGTCTGCTCTCACATAATGGTTACCTATCTTGAGCCACATTCCATCTCCTGACCATAAAAGAGCTCGGTATCCATATGCAGGATGTATCACTTAAAACTTGCACCGCAAATATTGCGGAAACACAAAGTGTTATTGATGTGCGGGTATCACAGAATGAATTTATATTTAGGGGCTAGTATTATTAGCCAATCAATAGATAGTAGTAACACTTAGACAGTGTATTTTTTCAAGCATACACTTTTTTAATGGAACGTTGCCTATTGACATTAATAATCTAGAATCCTGCAAAAACGCTATTGACATTCTAATTTATCCAACTTTTAGTTTGTTGATGTCAATATGCATTGTTCCATTTAAATAAACATATGTTTCCACAAAAAATACACTTCCTCAGTGTCATCACAATTTGTTGGTTGGCTGACTAGCCCATGACTACCAATCCATTCTGTGAAAAACGTACGTCAATAACACCTTTCCTTTCGGCAACATGTTTGGTCCAACTTTTAAGTGATTCACCTTTTATGTGACTGAGGAACAATGAAGATGTAAGACAATGCAACGGAAGCTCACAACATAACTGAGGCAGTGTCTTCTGAAGCGACAGAGGTGGAAGGAAATGGCTGGTCCGTTTCGTCTGCATCTAATCGATTGAGCCAGCCTAGTGTGTCATCAGCGAGATTAGTAGGAATGGAATATAAATTATGTATATTGCTCGAGGCTATTGAGAATGATCCCATATACAAACCAGAGTATTGAGAAAATGTACAGACAGAGTAACGGTGAGGAAGTTTGGAGTACTGCAACTAAAGACTTGTTGCTTAGGCAGGAGGCACATTCGATTGAAATGAGAAAACTAGAGCAAATTCCCATCTTACAGCAACATGGTAGTGAAGTGTAACGTCGAAACTTAGGAAGATTTGTGAAAAAGAGCAGACTGATCCACGGATGCATGATGAACAGAAAGTTCTCTCTCACCATCAACAGACGAATCTTTTAATTGTGAGTAATACATATCCGACAGAAAATTCCGTCTTTAGTGTCTACGTTAAAGGAATACACCTGGAAGTTTGGGTTGAACAATTTAACAGTTTTATCGACAGTTTGTCGCCTTCATGAGACTGACACAGTGCATGGGCTTTATGTGCAACTACCTCAATTACGAAGCAGTGACGAAAATACGTCTAAAAGCATATGAGGAATTTAGAAGCTCGGTTTTCGATACTTACTGACGCAGACAAAAGTAGGAAAGAATCGGATAGAAATAATAGAGAGCAACAGACTCTGGGAGACTCTTGTTCCTATAACCCAGTAAAATTTTTGGAAGAGGTGATCAGTAAAGATCAGTTTATTGACGCCACATTTAGTCTCTCAGAGAGCATAAGGTAAGTTATCGGTAGCTTACCCATGAACTGCATGTGATAACCTTTTATTGGGTTTGGGATGGTTGATACAGAGCAGAAATGCTAATCCCACCTCAAGACAGGTGCCACACCTGTTGAGTGGGATATGGGAGCTACGATACAACTTGAACCGGTGGTGAGGGTAACTTTCCGCTATTTATACATCAGACAATTGGCCTAGAGGAGTGGAGGGAACAAAAATTATGGTTATTAAGGTACTGGTAATAGCTTCTGACAGTCATGTCGTTATGGTGGGTAATATATTAGACGTATGAAAACATAACTTATGAGCACAACTGGCTTCTTGGAGAAGGAAGAGGGACAAGACAGTAATTTAAAGGACGTCTTATATAAACTTCTAGGTGTTAAATAAATACCTAACAGGAGCACAGTTGGATGGTTTGTTTGCATTAAGATAAGAGCAGAAGTGGACTCCTGGGTGGCTGAGGACAGGGGAGGTGGCAACTTCAAAGAAGTACTAAATAAATATCAAAGACTTAAACAAATAACTCATAAAGCACAAGTGAACGGTATGTTTGCTTAAGGAGGCTAGGCCAAGCCGCTGACCTGTTTACATAAGAGAACAATGGATCCCTTTGCCCCAGGGAGGGTTGCAGCTTACCTTGAGACTGAGGGTAGGGGGGTGATGTTGACACGTAAAATACGGCCAGAGGACGACAGCATTGAGGGGGTACAAAGTGGAGAAGAGCTCCCACTGTTCCCCTACTGGAGAGTGCTTGCCTGTGTGGAGGCAAGTGGGGCACCCTACCGAGAGAAGTTCGGTGCTCAGCCCACAGTACCATCACGACACAGGAATGTGACACGTAGCCTGCACCTGTCTGCATCGTCAGTGGGGCGCTGCCTGCTGTGGCATACACTACTGTATTGCAGAATCACTGTGTCAGCTTCCTGAATCCACAAACACTGACAGCAACAGGCACTCTGGCGCCAGCTCCATAGTGTCTGCTGGAGGAACGCATAAAATTTCCCCAGAGCATCCGAAAGTGCGATGGGGCTGAGTTCTGTGGGAAAAATACATCGAGAGATGTAATGTGGAATCCTGAGAACTGAGGGCATTTCTAAACACGAACCGTTATGTGTCATTTGTGCTAGAGCTCGACGTAGTGCTGTGAATGAGACAAATTCATCTGATAATATACACTTCAAAAAAAGTTTTGCATCACATCGATTCCAGGAGTTCCGAAACCTGTACAGAAAACTGCAATAGAGATCAGCAGAAACATCATTTTTCGCCCATTTTGTTGCTCATGAAAACGACACACGGCATGTTGTATCACCATACAACGAGACCTTCAGAGGTGGTGGTCCAGATTGCTGTACACACCGGTACCTCTAATACCCAGTAGCAAGTCCTCTTGCATTGATGCATGCCTGTATTCGTCGTGGCATACTATCCACTTCATCAAGGCATTGTCGGTCCAGATTGCCCCACACCTCAACGGTGATTCGGCGTAGATCCTTCAGTACCGTTGGTGGATCACGTCGTCCGTAAATAGCCCTTTTCAATCTATCCCAGGCATGATCGATAGGGTTCATGTCTGGAGAACATGCTGGCCACTCTAGTCGAACGATGTCGTTATCTTTAAGGAAGTCATTCACAAGCTGTGCATTATGGGGGCGCGCATGAAGACGAATGCCCCGCCAACATGTTGCGGATATGGTTGCATTATCGGTCAGAGGTTGCATTCGCATATCGTACAGCCTTCCATGACCACCAGCAGCATACGTCAGCCCCACATAATGCAACCCTAAAACAGTAGGGAACCTCCACCTTGGCTTGCACTCACTGGACAGTGTGTCTAAGACGTTCAGCCTGACTGAGTTCCCTCCAAACACATCTCCGACGATTGTCTGGATGAAGGCATATGCGACACTCATCGGAGAAGAGAACGTGAAGCCAATCCTGAGAGGTCCATTCGGCATGTTGTTGAGTCCATCTGTACCGCGCTGCATGGTGTCGTGGTTGCAAAGATGGAGGTCGCCACGGATGTAGGGAGTGAAGTTGCGCACAGTTTGAATCGTAACACGACGTCCTGTGGCTCCACGAAATGCGTTGCTGTTAGTGTTCCTCCGAAACGTAATCACTAGCTAGTGGTCATCTACTGCAGTAATAGCCTTTGGGCGGCCTGAGCGAGGACTGTCATCGACAGTTCCTGTCTCTCTGTATCTCCTCCGTGTCCGAACAAAATCACTTTGGTTCACTCCGAGGCGCCTAGTCACTTGCCTTGTTGAAGGCCCTTCCTGGCACAAAGTAACAATGCGGACGCGAAGGAACCGCGGTATTGACCGTCTAGGCACGGTTGAACTGCGGACAACATGAGCCGTGCATCTCCTTCCTGGTGAGGTGACTGGAACTGATCGGCTGTCTGATCCCCTCCGTCTAATAGGCGCTGCTCATGCAGGGTTGTTTACATCTTTGGGCGGGTTTAGTGACATCTTTGAACAGTGAAAGGGACTGATACAATATACACAGTCAACGTTTATCTTCAGGAGTTCTGGGAACCTGGGTGATGTAAAACTTTTTTATGTGAATTTCATTACGACAATATTAATGTGGAGTTTGCAGGGCTACTCCGCTCACTCAGCTGATGTGTGAGATATTGAATTTCTGTTTCTTTTTATTCACTGGAATTCGCACATCCCTGAATAATACCATTTGGGGGAACTGCGCATTGTTTCTGAGACTAGGTATGGTAATAGAACTTCCCGATACCAAAAAATGATGTTGACAGTTGCCTACTGATACTGAGTAGTAATTCTGGAAATGCAGGGTGGATATCTGGAGATGCACTGTTCGTAGACACGTTGCGGGTTGTGTAGGAGGCCTTTGGCGCTGACTAGGCGCTGCCCTGCACCATCCACCTGACTACAGTTCAATTCTTTTATGCTGGCGGCTCGCGCATGCCCCCCAGACGCGGGAGATTGCTGCGTTGCCAGTTGTACGCGCCAAGAGAAGCGACGCCATAGTATACTATAGTTCGCAAACTAACTTTTTTTCCGTTATTGATCGTTGTGTTTGGTCGTTGCGGACGTCGCAAGACATCTAGTTCAAGTTCGGTGGTTGATCCTTCCACTCAGTTTTTTATTACAGAGGCCAACCGGCTCTCTTACCGAATGCGCTGAGCTGCCGTGCCGGCTAATTTAGGGAGGGCAGCGCGCAGTTGATGGAGTAAAGCCACCACGGCAACGTTAACCCTTTCGCTGCTACAGAGACGTGCTCCCTGCATTTCGTCATCACTGCACTGCTCGCCTGTGCAGACACATTGTGTTCCCACTGCTTTTACACACTTATCATTCGATTTAACAAAAATTATTTGGCCCAAAAATTTGATTTTTACGCATCTTCTTGACTGATACCTTCCCCCCCCCCATAAATGACTTAATTTTGTTTCGATGTTCAACGCAGTTATTGTGCAGCATTAAATGTAATGAACCATTGCAGGAAATTCTGAAGAGTTTGGAGAGGTAAAAGTCCATAGCATATTTTGTCTCCTCCATTGCCAAGTCACCTCTCGTAGTTTTGTGCTGTGGTAACATAATATTCAACGTTTGTGTCGGCTGATCAGTGTTTTGGTAAATAAATGCTGTTTGTGTGTGCCACACACAAAAATTATGTTTGACATAGCTCAGAGCACTTCACTGATAGACGATATAGTCAAGTCCTAATGTTTTTTAAGTCCACAGTTTTGTTTAATGTATTTTGTCTACTTCTTTTTGATTGATTGAAGTGCTTTAAAATAAAGCCAAATGTGCCCGGTGTAAATAAAACTTTTATTACAGTCACGAAAGACGGAATATTTCTCAATATTACATTGTAAGTAGGCTGTTTAGGTTTATGTATTGGTAACGCCGCCGCCACGTAGCGCTCTGTATAAAAATCACTGGCTGTGTCGTGTGCAGTCTGTGGCTGGTTTGCATTGTTGTCTGCCATTGAAGTGTTGGGCAGCGGCAGCTGGATGCTAACAGCGCGTAGCGTTGCGCAGTTGGAGGTGAGCCTCCAGCAGTGGTGGACGTGGGGAGAGAGATGGCGGAGTTTTGAAATTTGTAAGAATTGGTGTCATGAACTGATATATATATTATGACTATAAAGGTAAATACATTGTTTGTTCTCTATTAAAATCTTTCATTTGCTAACTGTGCCTATCAGTAGTTAGTGACTTCCGTAGTTTGATTTTAGTTAGCTGGCAGTAGTGGCGCTCGCTGTATTGCAGTAGTTCGAGTAACGAAGATTTTTGTGAGGTAAGTGATTTGTGAAACATATAGGTTAATGTTAGTCAGGGCCATTCTCTTGTAGGGATTATTGAAAGTCAGATTGCGTTACGCTAAAAAGTATTGTGTGTCAGGTTAAGCACAGTCGTGTATAAATTTTTCTAGGGGGACGTTTCATAACATAAGAAACGTATGTGGTACTTAAATTAAATGAGATATTGTTATACAGTAAATTTTATACCATACGGAAAGTATGCGCTATGGACTTTTACCTCTACAAACTCTTCAAAATTTTCTGCAATGGTTTATTACATTTAATGCTGCACAATAACTGCGTTGAACATCGAAACAAATTTAAGTCATTTATGGGGGGAAGGTATCAGTCAAGAAGATGTGTAAAAATCAAATTTTTGCGCCAAATAATTTTTGTTAAATCGAATGGTAAGTGTTTAAAAGCAGTCGGAACATGATGTGTCTGCACATGCGAGCAGTGCAGTGATGACGAAATCGCGCACAATGCAGAATGTGGGGAGCACGTCTCTGTAGCAGCGAAAGGGTTAACGAAGAGACAAAGCGCTAGAAATTTCAAAAAATTACATTCAAATGAATGAAATTCATGAAGTAAGACACTTCAGATTGTTTTTAAATAAAGAAAATATTAAGCATCTCTCAAGGTTTGAAGTCATAACCCTTCGTTTAGCAGCCAACACCTTCACCATTACGCTAACGCAGCTCGTGCGGCAATAAAACTCCTTGAGGACTCTAAAATGTCACACAAAATACCGACAAACAATGTTGGTATGACTATGAATTACTCACGCTTTGTCGAAGTACAATAGGAAATAGACAATTACCACTGTTCTTTATTGCGAAAAAGCGGTTCGTGAGATTGATACGAACGCCTTTCCTTGCTATTGCCTGAATTAGGAGGCTTATTGCTTGGTTTAATTAATTAATAGAATATGAAGCAATTGGTGTACAGAATGCTTTTTCCAAACTTTCTATAAAGGATCGTCTGCTATCAAAACATCGCTTTTGTTCTATTACTTTATTTATGACTGAACGTTTCTAAAACTGAAGACACTCGTCCGTGCTCTGCACTGCAGTCGAGCTGTGGCAACGTCTTTCTCTGTCCATTGGCTGACTGTGTTTTGTGACGTCAGATGCGCAGGACGAACCTAAACTCGGCCGCCTTTATAAATGAGGCGCACTATAGCGCCGGCTCCCTTCAGGGAGGTGTTCCGGCAGAGCGGCGGGGCTCACCTGAAGATGTTGGCGGCGGAGAAGAGGCCCTCGGCGATGAGCATGGGGTCCCACGTGTCCCACTCCTCGCGCGGCAGGTCGCGCGGCGCTGGACCCTCCGTCTCCCTGCGGAGCGCCAGCTCCTTCTGCACCTGCCACCACACATGCACACGCATTACCGCCACCCGCAGGCGAACAATGCCCTATCTACACATTAGTCCCGAAAGGACGGTAACAACAAATGTAGTCCATCACATCGTCAATATCTGTGTACGGAATTGGACGTCTTTGCTGCGCCTTTTGAGGACGCCTGCTAACCAGTTGTATACAATACTAATACAAAGTAATTACTACAGCAAAGCTGTATTTGTGATAGTGAACAAATGATATTGTGAGGTGTAACCAGAAAATCAGTTCTGTAATTAATACAAACAAAAGAAGCATAGATACAACAAATATATTTATTGGATGTAAACTATCGATCTTAAACTATTTTTTTACACTGTCCCAACATTCCGCAGGTCTTCGTATATGTAGTCAGCTATGTAGTCGATTGTGTGGTTCATGTTCTCTGAGCTTGTTGTCGTCGCTGAAATTTTGACGATCTAGGAGCACTTTTGGGTCGAAAAGGCGATGGAAGTCGCTAGAGGTTGTACAAACGGTGGTCAAACTGGCTACATTCAAATTTAATCTCACAACCTGCGGGATTTTAAATCGTCTTCGCCATTCTAAACAAGCACTCTAAAGCATCAACATTGCACACAGAAATAAAATTGTCTCATCTCCTTCTCCAGTCAAAGCAACTACTGCACATGCTCCAAAGTGTACCTGCAGCAACAGCACAGAAAGAAAGGCAAATCGAACTTACTTGTTACATGTACATCACATATTGAAGACATTAGAAAACAAAAAGTATTTTTTACCAGACAATCAATATATACAACCAAACATACAACTAAAAATTAATTACAACATACTCTGTAAATAATATTAAAAAAAACCAAACCACTCTGTGATTAATAATATACTTCCAGAGATTATGTTACTGGAAAATTACTTCTCCTTGGATCAGTGCATGTTTCCTGTCAGAGTGGTACTGACTCAGTTATTGACACAGAAGAAAACGGAACTGCTCAGAGAATGTAATGAAGTCAGCAGAAAGGTTGTGAGTAAAGAGAGGACGTTAGGTGCCATGTGTCGAATGAGTCGCGAACAAATAGTTTCTGAAATTAACTAGGGCTGTAAGGTTTCGTTGTTGTATTAAGCTGCCAGGTCTCATAAATGAACAACTGAGTAACTAACATACAAGGCGCCTGTAACGGATCACTTTATTCCTGTGAACTTTCGTTACGGGCAGATACGTGCTGAAGCTACGCCTCACATGCAGAGCAGAGTAGAGTAGGCGAAAGTGACTTACTGCCGTTACGACTGGTGAACGACCAAAGGCGTATTGCGACGATGCTTTAATCGAATCGATTGATTTCATTTCGTCTTTATAAACATTGCCGGTAATATACAGATATTGAAAAAGATACTAGCAGAGGAAGACAGGTATCTCCTGCTTTCTCGAGTTTATAGTGACTATTACTCAGTTTTTTAAGAGACGAATTGTATCGTCATTTTTTCTCTTTTCCGTCTTTCCTTAGTTGCTTCATTTATGTTCCGTTTATGTACCTAAACGAAAGGCAGTTTGTTTATTGCCATACGCGTTTCGCTTCTTTTATTTGCGAAGTATCTTCAGTGGCGATTTCCAGCGTCGGTAGCCCAGGTCTGTGGTCCTGGAGATATGTTCATTAGTCCTTGCGCTCCAGCTGGGCGATTTACTGCTTTTATTTACCCACATTTTTTACAACGCATCGCTTACAACACCTACACTTTTCATTTTGTGTTCAACATGCTGATACGCATAAAAAGAGAACACGACACCAAATCAGAATAAAATTAATAAACCAGTGCAATTAGTGGAGGTGTGGAAGGAAGGAGCCAGTGAAGTTTTACGATGCAATCAGATGATCTCCTTGAAGAAACTAGGCAGCATAAAAATCTGATGCGACAACTTTGAGTAACAAAGTCATACTTTACTTCGGACAAAGCTGAATCCTAGACCTTCATCTAAATGTTCGGTAGTGGAAAATGAAATAAAAGCAAACTCAGATAACAGTATAATTAAAGTACTTACAATCCAGTACACGTTGTAAGAAAGGCGCAGAGAAATGTCGGAGCCCACGTTGTACCTGGTCGCATGCAGAGAAGGCGCACTGTGTCTATGTGCTGTACATATTAGTATGTGGTGCAGGTAGACCGTACATACGCCAGGCGCGGCGTGCATAGCAGTATGCGGGATAGACGCACAGTGTGTGGAGCAGGTGCGGGGTGGCTGGTAGCCCGTGGGGCGGGCCGCTCTGGTGTACCTGGTAGTAGGCTACGACGCGCAGCGCCACCGTGGCCACGTACAGCGAGTTGGTCACGAAGTCGATCACGTTCCACATGTCGTTGGCGTACTCCTCGAGGCCCACGTCCCACAGCTGCTTCACCTCACTCCAGATGAGTCCTGCACAGCACAACACAACACAACAAGGGTTACACACGTGCCCGTGCCGCGACCTGCTGACTCGCCATTTGCATTTGCCTTTCACGATCTTTTATCTGGTCCTTCTGTTTCACCCAGCGCATTAAATGACAAAATAACTCACTGATGCACTTTCAGCTTGTGACTGATCATCTCACCGAGGTCAGGTGTGACCCAGTGGCCGGCTATACTGAACACAGTTACACTGGAGTCCTGGGACTGCGCCACTGAGGAATCTATTGAGAGTCGAACCGGGGACCACCTGATGAACCACAATGCTGCCTATAACTTCAGCGAAGTACGGGAGTGAGCACTTGGTTCTGTAAGGACAAGGAACGAGACTTTGTTCAATCGTAGAGGTGTGAATGCTGGGATGGATTGAGGCACAACCGCCCACCACCGTCCTGGTAGCGGACCGCGGCGGGAACACAGCAGGTAGGCGGAGAGGGCAGAGGCGGTGGATGGGCCACCAGCGCGCCTTCCTCTGGCCACACGACTCATTACTGGAGGACAATGAACAGAACTACAGCAAGTGGGCGGTTCTAAAGTGATTTCGAGAGATCTCAGCACACACCACCGAGCATGGCGCTGTAGAGACAGGAACAGATTCTGGAAAAAATTGACGCAGTGAAATTACTAAAGCTGATCGATTAGTCGGCGAACTGCAGCAGTACATCTAGTTGGGGAGAGTCAGTTGTTGGCCTACCTGCCTGGCTGCTGTAATGGCACGTTGCACAGTGCGTGTCCCGCTGCTATCGGACCACCTAAAGCTGCTACATAAGCTTTCACGGCCGGAACGGTCCACCGAAATTCGTTATAACATGTATATGTGGGATATACGGAAAGCTGACTAGAAGGCGTACAAGAAAAACGTGGAAGACAAACATATATGTAATTGCGGATACACGTGGCGCTGTAGGAACGTATACTACTTTTACAGAGGTCATCATCAAGGAAGTCCACGGCGCAAAAGCGAACGTCTCACGTTCTAGAAGAACCTTCAAGGCCGTGTTGGAAGGCAGAAAGCCAGGACGCAAAGCCAATGAGGAAAAGAGGCACTAAGGCGATACAAGCAATACACCACATTAGTAAATCATCACGAAGTTAAATGTGCTATAGCAAATGCCAAACGTACCCTGGGTTAAAAGCTAAGAAGAAACTGGAGAAAATTATGTTGGACTTTCTTTTTTAAAGAAATACCACTTGCATAAATTTGGCGGAAAATTAAACGCTCCGCCAATAGAGGGATGCCGTGCCAGAGGGAGCGCTGCAGAAAGTGGCTCCTGCCGAGGCGGAACCAATTTGGGTCTGGAAGAGGAAGGGCCTCAGACGAAGTTCTAATGCTTTTAACAACCGACATTCGCAAATCCCTACGCGAAAATAAATACTTACTGCAGATTTTCACAGATTTAATAAATGGCTATGACAATGTATCACTACCGATATCAACACATTTCCTTATTAGCTACGATGTGCTCAGAAGATTTGCTCAAATCTACAACTACTATTATCACATCGACAGATCATGATTAAAAATTGCCCACAAACAAAGGGACCGAGGATGACGAGTACTGGCTTGCCGCAATACTCTATTTTGTCGTCAATGGTTTTCAATATTTATAAATTATTTAGTGGGCGATCACACTAAGATCTCGCAATTTGCTGACAGACTCTACATTTTTGCACCGAGACATTAGGACAACTGATGGAGAATTTCCAGTCTTGGCTCGTATTAATTCACTGTCTATATCGCCCAGGAAGACCTCACTTTGTGTATTCTCTGGACAAAGATGTACTGGACTGAATCAAATGAAACTAGGCCCATATACATTATCAGTCGACAAAACTATCAAATATTTGACTTGGAAATAGGTCACAAACTGATATGAATTCTACATGTTGGAAGAGTAAAACAGAAATGCGATGCGAAACGTCAGTAAATATTCCACGAACAGTTACAGGTGTTGCCCCGGGGGAGCCGGGGGGGCGGTGGGAGAGGGGGGGGGCGGAGGGGGGGCGGGTGCCTCCAATGTGGCTCTACGTATTTACAGAGCACTTAATCGTTCCTACCTGGACTGTACATGCGTTTGCAATGCATCTGCAAGCACTTCCACCCTAATTGTTGTTGTTGTGATCTTCAGTCCGAAGATGGGTTTGATGTAGCTCTCCACGCTACTCTATCCTGTGCAAGCCTCTTCATCTCCGATTAACTACTGCAACCTGCATCCTTCTAAGTCTACTTACTGTATTTCTCTTTGTGTCCCATGCTTCCCTCCAATACTAAACTGGTGATCCATTGGTGTCTCAGAATGTGCCGTATCAACCGTTTTGTCTCCCCAATTCTTTTAAGTACCTCCTCATTAGCTACGCGCTTCTAGTCTACAACATCCTTACGCAACACCACATTTCTAACGTTTCTATTCCGTTTTTGTCTGTCTCCCGTTCATGTTTCACTTCCATACATTGCTAGCCGGCAGGTGGTGGCCGAGTGCTTCTAGGCGCTTCAGTCTGGAACCGCGCGACCGCTACGGTCGCAGGTTCGAATCCTGCCTCGGGCATGGATGTGTGTGATGTCCTTAGGTTAGTTAGCTTTAAGTAGTTCTAAGTTCTAGGGGACTGATGACCTGAGCACCCATAGTGCTCGGAGCCATTTGAACCATACATTGCTACGCTTCACACAAATACTTTCAGAAAAGATTTTCTAACACTTTAATCTATATTCGAAGTTAACAAATTTCTCTCCTTCAGAAATGTTCCCCTTGCCGTTGCCAGTCTACATTTTATATCCTCTCTACCTCTGCGCCGGCCGCTGTGGCAGAGCGGTTCTAGACGCTTCAGTCCGGAACCGCGCTGCTGCTACGGCCGCAGGTTCGAATCCTGCCTCCGACATGGATGTGTGTGATGTCCTTAGGTTAGTTAGGTTTAACTAGTTCTACGTTCTAGTGGACTGATGACTTCAGATTTTATGTCCCATAGTGCTTAGAGCCATTTGAACCATCCTTTGCTGTCTCTGACAGAACTACAATCTCATCGGTAAACCTTAAAGTATTTATTTCTTTTCCCTGAACTGTAACTACTACTGAAAATTTTTGTTTGATTTCCTTAACTGCTTGTTCCATGTACAGATCGAATAATATTGGGCATAGGTTAGAGCCCTGTCTCACTCCCTTCTCAACTACTGCTCTCCTTTCATGCTCCTCGACTCTTACTACCAACGTCCGTTTTCTGTACACACAAAATGCAGAATAAACTGCTCCGCATCTGTGTCGGTGCAATGAAATCGACGCAAACAATTACACTGTTATGGGAGACATTAAAAGCCCCATTACACCTCCGACTGCATTATCTTCGTCGAAATTCATGCTAACATATAGCCAGTTTACGAGAACGTTGGTTATATCGAATATTCGTACGGTGGCGATCGACTGTTTTATCAGATGCTGTTGAATCATCAAAAAGGCGCCGACATATGTTCTAGATTACTTTGAAATTGAAGAGCTCAGCACGAAGTGATACGCGCTACGGATCTACCATGTTACAACTTCCTCAAATCAAAGCGAACATTGTGACACCATATGTCTTAGGACATATAACAGATCCTAGAATAATATATACAGATGTTGCCAAAATTGCAAATAGCACCGAGTGTGCATTCATAGACTAGACAAGAGATGCTTCGTGACCCTATAAATTACTTGTAGAAATATCTTTTATGACGGCGGAGCTAGTAGTCGTTTAGAGGCAATTACGTACACAGAAAACTGCATTCAGGACAAAGTTATTAACTTAACCCATTCGCGAACGATAATCTTGAAAAATCTGTTTACCTAGTGACACAACAATCTAATTGTTTATGGAATTATACAACAAGACAGTATGCTGCAAAATCAGCAAAGTGAAGCCAGACCAACGCTGAACAAGGCGCAGCGTCAGGAGTAGCATGTTGTCCAACGGTGGCGCACATTGACTTCGTACAGCGACTTAAGAGGACGATGAGAATGAGGTGGGCCGAGGAACGGAGCACACGAATCGACCACGAAGGGAAATATACAGAGCAGTAAGACCTGCGGTCCTGTTAATACATTGGTACGCGAAGCACACGCTGTCAGGAGCGTCTTACCCTTCCATTGCGCGAATGAAATTCAATAACGGTCGTTTTAAAGACTACTTACATCACCTGAGACTGATCGAGAATCTTCTTTGCAGTTGTATAGAAGAAGAAGAAGACATGAAGCACATAATATTAGGTCAGAGAGGTTAGGTGGGACAATAAATAAAGTGTCAAGTGGCACAGGAGCCTCCTCTGGGCGTTACCACGTCTTAAGAACAAAAGAGGTTAGGGTGTGTCAACTCATATACACAGCTCTCCAGAAAGAAGGAGCGCCCGTATGAAATGCTACGTCAGGGAGGGGAGGAAAGGGAGGGGGGAGGAGGAGGGGTAGGAGGAGGAGGGAGGGGCAGCCAGAGGGGGCGGACGGGAGGAGGAGAACCGCACGGACTCAATACATCGGAACACAAAAAATCAAATGTTTTTGTAAACACTTATTTAGTAGAAAATAATACACTTTCTGTTATAGCAGACTTTCATGTAATTACATACGTAGATAACCGTAGTGTATACACACCAACAATTTGTACATGGATAACAGTCAAAAGTAACAGTTGTTAGTGATATGTATAAGTTATGGTTGCTTGTATCGTCATCAAACCATAATCCAATAAATAAATAAATAAATAAGGATGGATAGCCGAGCATTTGTGTACCCTGTACGTCACCAGCCACATTATTTTGTTAGCGATCAGTGGGTCGTATCTGCGCAACAGTTCAGAATTACTGTCAGTTCCAGTCAGTCGAGGGGGCTCCCCAGCCGTTCGAGGGTAGAGCGGGAAGCTAGGCCGCTACACGCGTCTCTGCGTGCTCTACTTAATCTAATCATGTTCACAGCCTTTCAGCTGTACAAAACGTCTGAAGGATATTGAAAATGGGGATGGTCTCCTGGGTCAGATGTCTATAAGGTAAGACACAAATGAGAAGTGATAAATGCGTGTCTGTCGATGTGTGGTACTCACTTCAGTCGCTATTTAATTCGTGATACGCAGCCCCAAGACAAAGAAAATTTATGTAGTGACCCTTCTGGCCTATCGACCGTTTTTAATGGTTGCTTGACGCCAGACCACCGAAGGTAAGCCATCAGCGTTCGACTTAAAGAAGGTAGGAACAGATTCGATGAGGGAAAAGCGGCTAAAGGGGAGCCACAAACATAGAAACCATCAAACATATTTTATGCATAAATACATTATATATTCGCTACAAATACATTATACACTCCGCCAAAGCCGGTCCCAAGCCCAGTTGAAGAAAGAGGAGGGGGAGGAGTAACACCTTGTCAAGAAACCTAGGTTCGCCTGCCCCGGGTGATAGTGCCCGGTGAGGGTTCCTTGTCACATGGTCAGTCGCATGGCTGGGAATTCCATGGTGACGCTGTGTCGATGAAGGAGACACGCCGGGAGATGGCAGGCCAAGTTTTTCTGCCACCTTTACGATATGAAAGAGACTATTCCAGTCAACATCGTCAAAAGCTTTCTGTAACTCTAGAAATGCTGGAAACGTAGGTTTGCCGTTCCATAATCTATTTTCTAAGATAAGTCGTAGGGTCAGTATTGCCTCACATGTTCCAACATTTCTACGGAATCCAAACTGATCTTCCTCGAGGTCGGCTTCTACCAGTTTTTCCATTCGTCTGTAAACAATTCGCGTTAGTATTTTGCAGCTGTGACTTATTAAACTGATAGTTCGGTAATTTTCACATCTGTCAACACTTGCTTTCTTTGGGATTGGAATTATTATATTCTTCTTGAAATCTAAGGGGAATTTCGCGTGCCTCATACCTCGCTCACCAGATGGTAGGGTTTTGTCAGGACTGGCTTTCCCAAGGCCGTCAGTAGTTCCAACGGAATGTTGTCTACTCCCGGGTCTCTGTTCCGACTCACGTCTTTCAATGCTCTGTCAAACCCTTGACGCATTATTGCATCTAACATTTCATCTTCATCTACCTCCTCTTCCATTTCCATAATATTGTCCTCAAGTACATAGCCCTTGTATAGACCCTCTATATACTCCTTCCACCTTTCTACTTTCCTTTCTTTGCTTAGAACTGGGTTTCCATTTGAGCTCTTGATATTTATGCAAGTGGTTCTCTTTTCTCCAAAGGTCTCTTTAAATTTCCTGCAGGCAGTATCTATCTTACCCCAGTGAGATAAGCCTGTACATCCTTAATTTGTCCTCTAGCCATCCCTGCTTAGCCATTTTGCACTTCCTGTCGATCTCATTTTTGAGACGTTAGTATTCCTTTCTGCCAGCTTCATTTACTGCGTTTTTATATTTTCTCCTTTCATCAATTGAATTCAGTATCTATTCTGATATCCATGGATTTTTACTAGCCCTCGTCTTTTTACCTACTTGATCCTCTGCTGCCTTCACTATTTCATTCCTCAAAGCCACCCATTCTTCTTCTACTGCTATTTCTTTCCCCCATTCGTGTCAATTGTTCCCTTATGCTCTCCTGAAACTCTGTACAACCTCTGGTTTAGTCAGTTTATCCAGGTACCGTCTCCTTATCTTCCCACCTTTTTACAGTGTCTTCAGTTTTAATCTACAGTTCATAACCAATAGATTTTGGTCAGAGTCCACATCTGCCCCTAGAAATGTCTTACAATTTAAAACCTGGTTCCTAAATCTCTGTCTTACTATTATGTAATCTATCTGATACCTTTTAGTATCTGCAGGGTTCTTTCGTGGTTCTTAAACCAAGTGTTAGCTATGATTAAGTTATGCTCTGCACAAAATTCTACCAGGCGGCTTCCTCTTTCATTTCTTAGCCCCAATCCATATTCACCTAATATGTTTCCTTCTCTCCCTTTTCCTACTCTTGAATTCCAGTCACGCATGACTATTAAATTTTCGTCTCCCTTCACTACCTGAATAATTTCTTTTATCTCATTATCCACTTCATCAATTTCTTTATCATCTGCAGAGCTACTTGGCATATAAACTTGTACTACTGTAATAGGCATGGGCTTCGTGTCTATCTCGGCCACAATAATGCGTTTACTATGCTGTTTGTAGTAGCTTACCCGCACTCCTATTTTTTATTCATTATTAACCTACTCCTGCATTACCCCTATTTGATTTTGTATTTATAACCCTGTATTCACCTGACCTGAAGAGGTCAGTGAATATGTCTACCTTGGCCAGATTATAAATATGAAGGGAGACATAAGGCCAGAAATCTATCGACGCATCAAGCTTGGCTGGCAAGCATTTGGAAAGAATTCAAAAGTATTCAAATCAAAAGTGCCAGTAAATTTGAAGAAAGCAGGATTTGTCAATGCATTCTTCCTGTGATGACGTATGGCTTCGAGACATGGACACTGAACTCATTTTCAAAAGGGAAACTTAGGACAGCACAGAGAGCCACGGAGAGATCAATGCTGGACTATACAAGAAAGGACAGGAAAAGGGCAGATGACATCCGGTCTGTGACGAAGGTTAATGACATCTTAGAGGCAGTAGGTTCCTTGAAATGGCAGTGGGCTGGCCACGTCGCAAGAAGAAAAGACAACAGATGGACGAAGCTAGTGGAGTCCGAGAGAGCACCTAAGGCCTAGAGGAAGACCACCAGAGAGGTGGGACAAAGGCATCAAGAAGATCGCTGGTAACACCTGGCAGAGAACTGCCCAAGACCGTCCCACTTGGAGAAGACTGCTGAAAGCCTACCTGAATCCACGACTCGAAGCGGCCACATCATTGAATGATTGAATTGGCTGATGATGATGATGATGATTCACCTGACCAGAAGTCTTGTTCCTCCTGCCACCGAACTTCACTAATTCCCACTATATCTAACTTTAACCTATTCATTTCCCTTTTTAAATTTTCGAACCTACCTACCCGATTAAGGGATCTGACATTGCACGCTCCGATCCGTAGAACGCCAATTTTCTTTCTCCTCATAACGACGTCCTCTTGAGTAGTCTCCGCCCGGAGTTCGGAATGGGGGTCTATTTTTGCCCCGGAATATTTTACCCAAGAAGACGCCATCATTATTTAACTGTACAGTAAAGCTGCATGCCCTCGGGAAAAATTACGGCTGTAGTTTCCCCTTGCTTTCAGTCGTTCGCAGTACTCGCAAAGCAAGGCCGTTTTGGTTGGTGTTACAAGGCCACATCAGTCAGTCATCCAGACTGTTTCCCTGCAACTACTGAAAAGGCTGCTGCCCCTTTTCAGGAACCACACGTTTGTCTGGCCTCTCAACAGATACCCCTCCGTTGTGGATGCTCCTACGGTACGGCCATCTGTATCGTTGAGGCAAGCAAGCTTCCCCACCAAAGGCAAGGTCCATCATGGGGGGAAAAACATGTACATTACCATTATTTGCATGACGATTCTGATGATGTAATCAGATTTTCAATATCTTTATTAGTTTAAAGTTTAGTATCTGACTGTAAATTATACAGGTAACAATCAGAAACTAATTTCCAAAATCAAAACGGTTCATCCGATTTCATCGCTCGACATGTCTTTAGAAAGATACTATTGTAACCTTAACTGGTATAAATTACAGCCATGTAACTTGAACAGTACATGAGTTGTTAGAGGTTAAAGTGGCCGATTACTGTCGATCGCGTCAGGCCATAAGCACCTCACAGTGACACGTAAAAACGGTAGAAGCACGCTTGTAAATATATTTATTCGTGTACGTGTTGGTTTATATCCGATATATACTATTCATGAAGAAATTGGTTAAATATTTACTGTGTTTTAGAAAGCACAGAGACATTAGGCTACTGGCCTACTTTTTGTTCTATTCTTATGATATATGTTTATATAACCCCTCCATGAACCAAAGACCTTGCCGTTGGTGGGGGGGGGGGGGGGGGGGGCTTGTCTGCCTCAACGATACAGATAGCCGTACCGTAGGTGCAACCACAACGGCAGGGTACCTATTGAGAGAACAGACAAACGTGTGGTTCCTGAAGAGGGGCAGCAGCCTTTTCAGTAGTTGCAGGGGCATCAGTCTGGATGATTGACTGATCTGGCCCTGTAACACTAACCCAAACCGCCTTGCTGTTTTGGTACTGTGAACGGCTGAAAGCAGGGGGAAACTACAACCGTAATTTTTCCCGAGGGCATGCAGCTTTACTGTATGATTAAATGATGATGGCGTCCTCTTGGGTAAAATATTCCGGAGATAAAATAGTCCCCATTCGGATCTCCGGGCGGGAACTACTCAGGAGGACGTCGTAATCAGGAGAAAGAAAACTGGTGTTCTACGGATCGGAGCGTGCAATGTCAGATCCCTTAATTGGGCAGGTAGGTTAGAAAATTTAAAAAGGGAAATGGATAGGTTAAAGTTAGATATAGTGGGAATTAGTGAAGTTCGGTGGCAGCAGTAACAAGACTTTTGGTCAGGTGAATACAGGGTTATAAATACAAGATCAAATAGGGGTAATGCAGGAGTAAGTTTAATAATGAAAAAAAATAGGAGTGCGGGTAAGCTACTACAAACAGCATAGTGAACGCATTATTGTGGCCAAGATAGACACGAAGCCCATGCCTACTACAGTAGTACAAGTTTATATGCCAACTAGCTCTGCAGGTGATGAAGAAATTAATAACATGTATGATGATATAAAAGAAATTATTCAGGTAGTGAAGGGAGACGAAAATTTAATAGTCATGGGTGAATGGAATTCACAGTAGGAAAAGGAAGAGAAGGAAACGTAGTAAGTGAATATGGATTGGGGAAGAAAATGAAACAGGAAACCGCCTGGTAGAATTTTGCACAGAGCATAACTTAATCATTGCTAACACTTGGTTCAAGAATCATGAGAGAACGATATATACATGGAAGAACCCTGGAGATACAAGAAGTTTTCAGATAGATTATATAATGGTAAGACAGAGATTTAGGAACCAGGTTTTAAAATTGTAAGACATTTCCAGGGACAGCTGTGGACTCTGACCACAATCTATTGGTTATGAACTGTAGATTAAAACTTAAGAAACTGCAAAGAGGTGGGAAGTTAAGGAGATGGGACCTGGGTAAACTGACTAAACCAGAGGTTGTACAGAATTTCAGGGAGAGCATAAGGGAACAATTGACAGGCATGTGAGAAAGAAATACAGTAGAAAAATGGGTAGCTTTGAGGAATGAAATAGTGAAGGCAGCAAAGGATCAAGTAGGTAAAACGACGAGGGCTAGTAAAAATCCTTGGATATCAGTATAGATACTGAATTTAATTGATGAAAGGAGAAAATACAAAAATGCAGTAAGTGAAGCAGGCAAAAAGGAATACAAACGTCTCAAAAATGAGATCGACAGGAAGTGCAAAATGGCTAAGCAGGGGTGGCTAGAGGACAAATGTAAGGATGTCGTGGCTTATCTCATGAGGGGTAAGATTGATACTGCTTACAGGAAAATTAAAGTGACCTTTGGATAAAAGAGAGCCACTTGCATGAATATCAAGAGCTCAGATGGAAACCCGGTGTTCTAAGCAAAGAAGGAAAAGCAGTAAGGTGGAAGGAGTATATAGAGGGTCTATACAAGGGCGATGTACTTGAGGACAATATTATGAAAATGGAAGAGGAGGTAGATGAAGATGAAATGGGAGATATGATACTACGTTAGGTGTTTGACAGAGCACTGAAAGACCTATGTCGAAACAAGGCCCCGGGAGTAGACAACATTCCAATAGAACTACTGACAGCCTTGGGAGAGCCAGTCCTGACAAAACTGTACTATCTGGTGAACAAGATGTAGGAGACAGGCGAAATAGCCTCAGACCTCAAGAAGAATATAATAATTCCAATCTCAAAGAAAGCAGGTGTTGACAGATGTGAAAATTACCGAACTATTAGTTTAATAAGTCACAGCTTCAAAATACTAAGGCGAATTCTTTACAGACGAATGGAAAAACTGGTAGATGCCAACCTCGGGGAAGATCAGTTTGGATTCCGTAGAAATGTTGGAACACGTGAGGCAATACCGACCCTACGACTTATCTTAGAAGAAAGATTAAGGAACGCAAACCTACGTTTCTAGCATTTGTAGACTTAGAGAAAGCTTTTGACAATGTTGACTGGAATACCTTCTTTCAAATTCTGAAGGTGGCAGGGGTAAAATACAGGGAGCAAAAGGCTATGCACATTTTGTACAGAAAGCAAATGGCAGTTATAAGAGTGAAGGGGCATGAAAGAGAATCAGTCGTTAGGAAGGGAGTGAGACAGGGTTGTAGCCTCTCCCCGATGCTATTCAATCTGTATCTTGAGCAAGCAGTAAAGGAAACAAAAGAAAAGTTCGGAGTAGGTATTAAAATCCAGGGAGAAGAAATAAAAACTTTGAGGTTCGCCGATGAGACTTGGAAGAGCAGTTGAACGGAATGGACCGTGTCTTGAAAGGAGGATATAATATGAGCACAACAAAAGCAAAACGAGGATAATGGAATGTAGTCGAATTAAGTCGGGTGATGCTGAGAGAATTAGATTAGGAAATGAGACACTTAGAGTAGTAAAGGAGTTTTGCTATTTGGGGTGTAAAATAACTGATGATGGTCGAAGTAGAGAGGATATAAAATGTAGACTAGCAAAAAAATAAATAAATAAATAAATAAATGGTTCAAATGGCTCTGAACACTATGGGACTCAACTGCTGTGGTCATTAGTCCTCTAGAACTTAGAACTACTTAAACCTAACTAACCTAAGGACATCACACAAATCCATGCCCGAGGCAGAATTCGAACCTGCGACCGTAGCAGTCGCACGGTTCCGGACTGCGCGCCTAGAACCGCGAGACCACCGCGGCCGGCCTGTAGACTAGCAATGGCAAGGAAAGCGTTTCTGAAGAAGAGAAATTTGTTAACATCGAGTATTGATTTAAGTGTCAGGAAGTCGTTTCTGAAAGTATTTGTATGGAGTGTAGCCATGTATGGAAGTGAAACATGGACGATAACTAGTTTGGACAAGAATAGAATAGAAGTTTTCGAAATGTGGTGCTATAGAAGAATGCTGAAGATTAGATGGGTGGATCACATAACTAATGAGGAGGTGTTGAATAGGGTAGGGGAGAAGAGAAGTTTGTGGCACAACTTGACTAGAAGAAGAGATCGGTTGGTAGGACATGTTCTGAGGCATCAAGGGATCACCAATTTAATACTGGAGGGCAGCGTGGAGGGTAAAAATCGTAGAGGGAGACCAAGAGATGAATAGACTAAGCAGATCACCGAGCGAGGTGGCGCAGTGGTTAGTACACTGGACTCGCCTTCGGGAGGACGACGGTTCAATCCCGTCTCCGGCCATCCTGATTTAGGTTTTCCGTGATTTCCCGAAATCGTTTCAGGCAAATGCCAGGATGGTTCCTTTGAAACGGCACGGCCGATTTCCTTCCCGATCCTTCCTTAACCCGAGCTTGCGCTCCGTCTCTAATGACCTCGTTGTCGTCGAGACGTTAAACACTAACCACCACCACCACCACCACCACTAAGCAGATCCAGAAGGACGTAGGCTGCAGTAGATACTGGGAGATGAAGAAGCTTGCACAGGACAGAGTAGCATGGAGAGCTGCATCAAATGAGTCTCAGGACCTAAGACCACAACAACAACAACATGTTTATTTAATTTGTTTATGTGTCTAATAATGTGTGTTTGAGCGTGTTTATGGTCCAGCTGTAGGAATATTTATTTAATTTCAAGTTATTTAAATTGTTAATCGAGTATTTCGAATGTGTTTCATTATGTTTGTGTGGGTGCTTGAAGACATGGCGTAGCGCTCTAGCCAATCACAGCACTACGAAGATAAGGTTAGAGAGATTAGGGCCCGTACGGAGGCATGTAGACTGTCGTTTTTCCCGTCACTCTATTTGCGAGAGGGGGGGAATATGACTAGTAGTGGTACAGAGTACCCTCTGGTTTGCGGAATATGCATTGGGTTGGCGCATAACTTCGTAGCATATTCCGTAAGTTTAACAAACACAATAGATACACCTAACACAAACTTGAGTCATCAATAACACACAGGGTGTACCAAAAAGAATCATGCGATTAAAAAAAATCATAACTATTGTGTTGTTTGAGATACGTACGTGAACAACTTACCGTTCGAAAGAGCAAACTAGAGCTTTACATGGTTCCCGCTAGGTAGCAACAGTGCGCGCCCGGGACAACAGAAAACGTTTTGTGTTCTGAGTTTTGCGAAGTGCGCGTCGGTAACAACTGTTCAGCGTGACATTAGTACTAGGTATGGTGTGGATCCTCCAACAGTACAGAGCATTAGACGACGGCAAGAACAGTTCCGAGAGAGAGGTTGTTTGTGTAAAGGCAAATCGCCGGGCCATCCCCGAGTGTCTAACAGAATGCACCCGCTATAGTTTCACAACGAGTCTGTATAAATCCGTTCGCCGTGCAGCTCGACAGTTCAACATGCCCCCGATGTCCGTCTGGCGTGTGCTGCTTCGACGTTTACACACGAAACCACACAAAATTCAGCTGCTGCATACTCTTCGTTAAGGTGACAAACAACAGCGTGTTGAGTTCTGTAATTTCGTTATTGGCAAGATGGAGGATGACAGTTTTCTTGTACGCTTAAGTATTTAGTGACGAGGCAACATTCCATTTAAATGGAAAGGTGGACGTCATAATGCGAGAATGTAGGGTACGGAACAACTACATGAAGTTGTACAACATGAGAGGGACTCTTCAAAATTTAATGTGTTTTGTGCAGTTTCACGGGAAAAGGTGCGTGGTCCATTTTTCTTTGCTGGAAACACTGTCACAGGAACCAGATATCTCGATATGGTTGGGAACTTTCTTTCCCCACAGTTGGAGACTGATTCGAACGACTTGATTTATCAACAGGACGGGGCACCGCCGCACTGGCGTACGGGAATTTTTAAATCAAAGGACTACTGAACGATGGATCGGTCGCACTGGCCCAAATGATTCTGCCTTAGATTACCGGCCTCCGAGATCACAGGACCTGGCTGTGTGTGATTAGTTCTTGTGGGTTTTTATAAAAGACTCCGTTTATGTGCCTCCGTTACCAACAACAATGAATGAACTAAGACATCGCATAACAGCAGCTGTGGAAGCTGTAATTGAAGACACGCTCGCTGCAGTGTGCAAACAGTTTGAATACCGCGTTGACATTTGCCGTGCATTTCAAGGGCGGCATATTGAACACCTATGAAAAGGTATGAAAAATAACTTTTTGAGTTTCCCGTTCATCAAAAAATAAAATTCATTGTATATGTTTTTAGTGTCGGAAGTATAGACGTGTTAAATCGAATGGTTGTTTTTGAAACAGCCTGTATATTCCTTGACTTTTTACAACGGTCTGCCAACGTTGATAGACCCGGAAGGTAAAAATTAGAGAGGATCGGGCTCACAGGGGGACCATTCTTATCAAGAAACATTCGGAACTGGAGCAGACACGAAACTGGGTTAATACTACACTCTCGTCGAGTACTGATCTGTGTAGAAATTTTCAGGGGCTCAAGCTCACCCGGAAATGATAGTGGTAAACAAAGTACCCTCTGCCAACCACCGGATAAGAAAGCGAGTTAATGTTGCATTGTCGTCACGTACTGAGGTACGTCGAAAGTTTCAGATGACCAGCACACCGATAAGTTGCTTTAAAATCAACTGCAAAATTTGCACGGAACAAACTGACAAGAAAGCGTCCTGATACCAACGTGTTGAAATGAAAAACGCTTTACTCTTTGTTCGGTCTATATACAGGGTGTTACAAAAAGGTACGGCCAAACTTTCAGGAAACATTCCTCACACACAAGTAAAGAGAAGATGTTATGTGAACATGTGTCCGGAAACGCTTAATTTCCATGTTAGTGCTCATTTTAGTTTCTTCCACCTCCGCTCAATGGAGCACGTTATCATGATTTCATACGCTGCTAGAACATGTGCCTTTACAAGTACGACACAACATGTGGTTCGTGCACGATGGAGCTCCTGCACATTTCAGTCGAAGTGTTCGTACGCTTATCAACAACAGATTCGGTGACCGATGGATTGGTAGAGGCGGACCAATTCCATGGGTTAGACTCTCTCCTGACCTCAACCCTCTTGACTTTCATTTATGGTGGCATTTGAAAGCTCTTGTCTACGCAACCTCGGTATCAAATGTAGAGATTCTTCGTGCTCGTATTGTGGACGGCTGTGATACAATACGCCATTCTCCAGGGCTGCATCAGCGCATCAGGGATTCCGTGCGACGGAGGGTGGATGCATGTATCCTCGCTAACGGAGGACATTTTGAACATTTCCAGTAACAAAGTGTTTGAAGTCACGCCGGTGCGTTCTGTTGCTGTGTGTTTCCATTCCACGATTAATGTGATTTGAAGAGAAGTAATAAAATGAGCTCTAACATGGAAAGTAAGCGTTTCCGGACACATGTCCACGTAACATATTTTCTTTCTTTGTGTGTGAGGAATGTTTCCTGAAAGTTTGGCCGTACCTTTTTGTAACACCCTGTATACCGTTCCCTACTACGCTCGGAGGCGTGTACCACTCAAAAGTTGGCTGACAAATGTTATATACGAGTGTTTGATTTGAGCACTATGCTGGAGTAGAGCTTCGGTTTCCGAAGTTTTTACAAGACGGCTGTTCCGCTCGCCGCTTCTTGCAGAATACTGTTTACGAAGGACAGCGACAGGCGATGCTTTGCGCCGCCCTGCGAGCCGCCGTGGCCGGGGCGCCCCTCCGCCAGCGGGTGTTTTGTTTTAACGGCCTCGCGGAATCCGCCCCCGCTGACAGCCCGCATGCAAATTGCCTCGTTACACTCGCGGCTCACTCTGCCGGATTGGGCGGTGGAGGCGGGGTGGGTGTTCAGAGCGCAGCGGGATAACTCGGCAGGTCTGCACGGCCCGTCCAGCAGAAACAACGAACTGAAGGAGTGGATCACTGATTTCAGTCTGTTGTACGAGTGTGGAGCATGTTTTACATGGAGACCAGCGCTGAAGATTGTAAGAATTGCCCCCCCCCCCCCCCCACTTGTTATAAGCCTCTGGAAATGTCTCAGTTGAGCCAGTTAAGTCGGTACAGTATGGTGTGTGAGGCGTACAGTATGAGTGGCCGTGCTTTTTCATCCAAGTTTTGCGGAGGTTAAGACAATCTGTCCCCAGACTCTCTTAGTGAATCGTCGCGTAGAATTCTTTCTTTCTGTCTTGCCGAGCACCTCTCGATGTACTGTATACAGAGGCAGCATCAGCGCCGTCAGATTCTCTGTGAAGAGTAATTCTAGTTTCCGCGATTTTGAGTGATGAAGCCGGAAGCTATATTATTCTGAATAATGTTGAAAAGAAATTCCGTTATGATAATTTACTGAACACCATAAAGTGCTAATATAGACACAATTATTGATGATTAACTGAAAACTAAAAATTTCCCGAGTGCAGAACCAAATCGGAAGGCATCCTATCGGGGACTGGCGACTAAGGCGCGGAGCCCGTGCTCTCCCCACGTACTCCGCTGCTGACGTAACGGCCGTCCTCTTGTCCAGACACAGCGCCTCACTCCACCTCCAGCCAGCCAGCCAGCCAGCGTGCGAACTGGAATCTTACTCCCGACTGCGTGGCGCTTTGCAGTACCGCTTTACTCTCTCAATACTACGTGACATCTGCAGACGAGGTACAGCACTGTAAAGTCAGAAAATAAGGAAATAAAATGTGACTTGAACAGAAGGGGTACCTTACGAGTTCCCGATTTCAAAAGTAAATATCTTGAATACTAACATCGATATACGAGTGCGACAAAAGGTGTGATTATACAGAAGTTTCCGAATAGTTCGAAAAAGATGCTAATGCTTTGCACAGTAAGCTGTGCAGCTAGTACCGTATCAGTGAGCGTAACTGAAATCGCCCTCTTCAATTAGTCTTTGCAGTAACATCACAATCTTTTCGACATGTCCTCAGCTTGCAGTACTGGGGCCGCAAACTAACACGGTATCTTAACGAAAATGGATTATTATGCTCATCCAGTGTGCTGGGATGGTTCGGGTAGACAGCGTCTTTCAATGTCCTCCACAACAGGTAGTCACAGGGAGACGGACTGGCCGAATATGGACGACAGTCCAACGCAGTTACTCTTCCCGAAGTATTCATCAACAAAGCGAAACACCTGTTTGATGCAATGTGGTCTAGCCCCGTCTCGCATGGACCACTCTGTGCCTGGTCGATACTCCAACGCCAGCTGTGTGGCAACAAACTGTTCCAAAATTGCAACGTAAGGATCACTGGAGATAGTTTCTCGCATGAAAAATGGGCCAACAATGCATCTGATGCGTATTGTAGCCCAAACAATAACTTCGGGAGAATTCAGTGATTTCCCTTTACACAATGGAGGTATTCGGAACCCCTGAATTGACAGTTATCACTCATTGGGAGAATCTGGATCGCAAAATTCAGCCCTCTGTCTGACAGCTTTTTATTTTAGACGGAAACGTGTGTGGGCTCTATGTCAATATTTTCTGCATGCTGGATCGCTTTAAATCAGTCCCTGCTGCACTTTTTCGATTTTGCTGTATAATTCCAGAAACGGTGACGACATCTTCAGGAGTAAGTGTGGTTTTTCAGGGTCCAGCATCCCCCGCTAGATTGTCGGCCACGCTGCCAGTCCTTTACAATTTGGTGAAGAGCTTCTGAATGGTTTCTGAATCGGATACTTTTAGAATATTAAATCGCATTTGAAAACGGCGCCTTGTTACTGTAGAACAGAAAAACACGCTGTTGAGTGGAATGCATCTTCCTTCGGTCCGCTAACCTCCTTTCACTTTTCAAATGTCGAAATGATCGCTCTGTGCTGTAGCGCACTATTTATGTGTTCTATGCATTGCGACTACAGAGCCATCGGTTAGAAGCTTTTGAAACTAAGTATTTCGAAATTTCTGTATAACCTCTGTGCAAAATTCTTACAGCTTCCACAATAAACATACCGTTTGTTGAACTCGTCTGTCCATCTTAGTTTTCGAGGTATTTAATTATGAAATCGGGAACTCCTTCGTGAGTTCTAGAAGACGTTCGATACGGACCCACAATGTCGTCTAAACAATAAAATACTAACATGTGATTCGGTTGAAGAGTTCCTAGCAAAGAGAATACAACTTGTCTGTTATAATGGAGAGGAATCTGTAGACCTAAAGGTCACATGCGTAGCATCGCAAGGAAGTGTTAGAGACATTACATTTGACAATATTTGTATAAATTAACTAGTGGATAATGCCAGAAGATTCATGAGGCTTTTCGTGGATAATGATGTTGTACGCAGTTGCCTCTGTACATAATGAAATATATTATCCATAAATAAGTGGAAAGACTTATTACTGCATGATTACAGCATTGTACAACAATCACTGTAAGCAGTCAGATTCATTAAACATTTGGGAGTATGCATACAGAGCGATTTAAGGTGGAGTTATCTTACAAAGTTAATCGCAGATAAGGGAGTGCCAGACTGACATTCACTGAAGGAAGTCCCGCGAAATGTAGTCCATCCACGGAATCCTCCTTTGACCTACGCCTGAATACTGCTTGTCAGTCTGTCATCCGTACCAGATAGTTTTGATAGAGAAAACACAAAAGATCCAAAGAAGAGCAACACTTTTCGTCATTCATTTAGTAAACGCGTTAATGTAGCTCCAGCAGCAGACGCTACAACGACATGTGATGGATGCTGACGATGTGCGGAAGAATGGAAAAACTGGCAAAGCCATCTCAGGGAGGATGGTTTGCGTTCCGGTGAAATGATGAGAGGCAATACTGACCCTACGTCGTATCCTAAAAGATAGGCTGAAGACAGGCAAACCTATTTTGATAGCAATTGTAGATTCAGAAGCTTTTCAAAATATTAAACTGAGTACAGGGTTGGAAATTTTGAAGGCAATATGGAGAAAATACAGGGATTGAATAGTTATTTACTACCTGTGCGGAGACGAGACTGCACTTAAAGCGTCGGCGGACATGAAATGCAAGCTTTAGTTGTGGGGAGAGTGAGAAAGTATTGTAGCGTATGTTCTACGTTTTTCTACCAACACACTGAGCAAGCTGTAAATGTAGTCAAGGTAAGTTTGGGAAGGGAAATAATGTTGAAGAAATAAAAATCTTAAGGGTTGCTAATGACATTGTAATTCAGTCAGAGACTGCAAAGCACAAGCAAGAACAGTTGAACATAATGCATAGTGCATTGAAGCAGATGTTATAAGATAGACATCAAAAACAGTAAAACAAAGGTAATGCAGTATAGTCGAATTAAATCAGGTGACGGAATTCGTAAAATGCGTAAGTGTTGCCTCTATCGTCACGTATTTTACCAAATAATGCAGCCTATTTAACTTCGTGACGCATAATTTGAGAAGATCCACTGTGCGCTGCACCCAGTGGGTATATAGGTGCACAACAGTCGTGTTTGGCCACAGCTTACGGACCACCACGTGCCGCTACATGCGTCACTAAGCTTATCAGCCGCGGGCCAGTAGCCCCACAGTATTGGTGCCAACGTGGATGAGTTTCCCCCAGCCACGGTACGTAAATCATCATGGAGTGCACGGAGGGGCCACGAACCTAAAAATACTCCCATATGCATACTCAGGTAATCAAGTAGATGGCTTCCGTGGGAATTTTTTGCCTGAATCATTGAGGAGGAGCTGGAGTTTTCTGTTCGATAGGGAAGGTCAAGGAATTTGAATCCGAGACATCGCAACATCATCTGAGTTACCCATTTAAGCCATACAACCTGGAACTGGAGAAGTGCGATAGGTTCTGGGTACAGTCCTGAAAATCGTGAGCAGCAGTGCTACCTACGTGTCTTCAACAACTGTCAGCTGTGGTCTCTAAACCCAGCTTTCCCCACAACTCGTAGGAACACTTCCCTTATCCTACGATCCCTTAGGGAGGGAAAGATGGAGGCAAGCTCGAGTACCGAGCACCGAGCGGCCTTTGGCCTTCCTTCTCGATCTTCAAGCGGTTCCAGTGACGTTCTCGGCTCGGCTGGAGAATGCCGGATGGCTGACCAGAGGCAGACGTCCTGTGGAAAATGTGCAGCAGCTGGTAAGCGTTGCTGAGATGTAAAGGAGGGAGTGGGGTGGAGTGCTGGCTGCCTGCTGCCTCCGCCACCGGCGCGCCGGCTGCAGCTTCCGGCGCCGCCGCCTGCCTTGCCGATGCCAGCCTGCTACATGCATATTCATATGCGGCGGCCGCCACGCCTCACAGTAATGCAATTTCGGAGAATCTGCTCGTTGTCAGCTCGAGGGCTGCTTCCGATCACCTCTGTCCGGCCCGCGGCGTCACAGTGCTTAAATGCGGGCACAGTCCAAATAATACATCGGAGAATAGTCCTTTCCGATCGTAGAATGAAGGCATTCGCGACCGGATGACAAAGCTGCCGGTAAACCTCACATCCCGAAAGGTCTACCAGCAGCAATAGTCCTTTCTCACCACCAGCTTCGACTTTTACTACAGAATAATAGCCCGGAATCAATGCTGTAACTGAAGAGGTATTTGGCTCTTGTTATTTTTAATGCAGTAACTGGAGAGGTAATTAGCTCTTGTTATTTTTAATACAGTGACGGTCACATCTTTCAGTGTTCATAAATACACAACAGACGTTATAGTTTCTTCACGACACATTGCTGTGATCTCCAGTACAAACACTGTATCGATAATACTCTCCGTGCTACTCTTCTCCGTGCAAGTGTTTCATCTCTGCAGACGTAGTAGTTTTATTCATCCGAGGATCATTTTTACGGGTCCTGGAGATGTCGTGATGTTACGGTTTGTAGTTTCCGTAATCTTCAGTCCAGTGCGAGCCTCTGCACCTCCGCAAGACCACTACAACCTGCTCCCTCCTCGAGCCCTGCTCTCCCTCAACAGACCACACACTTTCTTCCATTAATCAAATTGGCGATGCCTTCATGCCTCGAGACTTGTCCTACCAACATCTCTCTTCTTTTACTCACATTGTGCAATTAATTTCTTTTCTCCCCAATTTAATCTATACCTCTTCGTTAGTTCGTCAATGCACCCTTAAAATTTCAGCATTCTTCTGTAACAGACCATTTCAAACTCTACTATCGTTTTCGTGTCCGTACTGTCTATCATATAAGTTTCAGTTAAATATCGGATGTCACATCAAGCAAATACATTCAGAAAGACCTTGTACTTAAATCTGTTTTCGGCGTTACCTTATGATTGTTCTTCAGGAACTCTTTCCTTGCCATTTCGAGTCTACATTTATACCCTTTTTACTTGTGCTTCCACCATTTATTTCACAGCCCAAATATCAAAACTCATCTATTGGTTACAGTATCTTATTCCATAATTTAATTCCTTGAGTAACACATTCCCACGACCGTTTATATCCTTTTTTAACTTCCATGATGTAATCCATTTTTTGGTGCGCGATCATTCAGGCTCGGCATGTGCTCATTCTTTGGAAATGTTTTGATCGCTAAATACTTTACTTATGACGTGTTTCGAGCAATCATCATCAGATGACTGTGGCCAAAATTAACAAGAAAGATAAAATTAGAAATGCTTGTATATGAATACTATAAGACCAGTGTAACATCAAGAACGAAAGTACACATAGGGTATAGGTACTTACAATATACTTACGAAAGCTCATACACGTGACGAGCACAAGAAAAACCGAGAGGGGTGGCGGAGTGTTTAGCAGACTGAACTGGCATTCGGGAGGACATAGGTTCAAACCCGAGTCTGGCCATCCTGATTTAGGTTTTGCGTGATTTTTCTAAATCGTTTTAGGCAAATGATGAGATGGTTCCTTTGAAAGGGAACGGCAGATTTCCTTCCCTGTTCCTCCGTGCTTGTGCTCCGTCTCTAATGACCTCGTTGTCGACAGGACGTTAAACACCAGTACAAGATGAATGTAGACTACCACGTGCAATTGCCGTTAGCCGTTACTCTGTGACGTCGCATGCCAGACTGGAGGCCGGAGAATAATGCTCCAGTGAGTGTGACCCGTGACAAATTAACAGCAGATACTGAACGGACATGCAGAAGGGTGGCGTGGGTGGTGACAGACCTGATGGAACAGTCCACGTGTGTAGTACTGCTGCTTCACGGTGGCCAGGCGACTGGGGGGGAGGGGGGGCGGGTTGCTTGACAAATTTTTTGTGCTCTATTTAGCCGTACGGTTTTACATACACTCCTGGAAATTGAAATAAGAACACCGTGAATTCATTGTTCCAGGAAGGGGAAACTTTATTGACACATTTCTGGAGTCAGATACATCACATGATCACACTGACAGAACCACAGGCACATAGACACAGGCAACAGAGCATGCACAATGTCGCCACTAGTACAGTGTATATCCACCTTTCGCAGCAATGCAGGCTGCTATTCTCCCATGGAGACGATCCTAGAGATGCTGGATGTAGTCCTGTGGAACGGCTTGCCATGCCATTTCCACCTGGCGCCTCAGTTGGACCAGCGTTCGTGCTGGACGTGCAGACCGCGTGAGACGACGCTTCATCAAGTCCCAAACATGCTCAATGGGGGACAGATCCGGAGATCTTGCTGGCCAGGGTAGTTGACTTACACCTTCTAGAGCACGTTGGGTGGCACGGGATACATGCGGACGTGCATTGTCCTGTTGCAACAGCAAGTTCCCTTGCCGGTCTAGGAATGGTAGAACGATGGGTTCGATGACGGTTTGGATGTACCGTGCACTATTCAGTGTCCCCTCGACGATCACCAGAGGTGTACGGCCAGTGTAGGAGATCGCTCCCCACACCATGATGCCGGGTGTTGGCCCTGTGTGCCTCGGTCGTAAGCAGTCCTGATTGTGGCACTTACCTGCACGGCGCCAAACACGCATACGACCGTCATTGGCACCAAGGCAGAAGCGACTCTCATCGCTGAAGACGACACGTCTCCATTCGTCCCTCCATTCACGCCTGTCGCGACACCACTGGAGGCGGGCTGCACGATGTTGGGGCGTGAGCGGAAGACGGCCTAACTGTGTGCGGGACCGTAACCCAGCTTCATGGAGACGTTTGCGAATGGTCCTCGCCGATACCCCAGGAGCAACAGTGTCCCTAATTTGCTGGGAAGTGGCGGTGCGGTCCCCTACGGCACTGCATAGGATCCTACGGTCTTGGCGTGCATCCGTGCGTCGCTGCGGTCCGGTCCCAGGTCGACGGGCACGTGCACCTTCCGCCGACCACTGGCGACAACATCGATGTACTGTGGAGACCTCACGCCCCACGTGTTGAGCAATTCGGCGGTACGTCCAGCCGGCCTCCCGCATGCCCACTATACGCCCTCGCCCAAAGTCCGTCAACTGCACATACGGTTCACGTCCACGCTGTCGCGGCATTTACCAGTGTTAAAGACTGCGATGGAGCTCCGTATGCCTCGGCAAACTGGCTGACACTGACGGCGGCGGTGCACAAATGCTGCGCAGCTAGCGCCATTCGACGGCCAACACCGCGGTTCCTGGTGTGTCCGCTGTGCCGTGCGTGTGATCATTGATTGTACAGCCCTCTCGCAGTGTCCGGAGCAAGTATGGTGGGTCTGACACACCGGTGTCAATGTGTTTTTTTTTCCATTTCCAGGAGTGTATATTTAGATGCGGGTTTTATTTTTGCATTATTTACGCACGCATTTTATTTATTTCAAATTTATGCAATGGCTGGTTATTACACAGTTTGATCCTTTATCTGGGATTTTATTTCTTCTTTGTTGTTCATGATGTCTTGATCTGGTCCTTCCTGTTGTAGAACTCGATGTTTTATTTCATTTACGTGGACCGGTGTTTCTTCGTTTTGCACTAGGGCCAGCATTGACAGTGTTAATCCTGGAAAGATTTTAGTAATGTTTTGGGCTATACTTCTGATTGGGTGCGTGCACTTCTATTTCCGTTTCCTGATCTTTTTCGGTTTGTTCATTAGTAACCATTCGAAATCCGGCCTATTTGATACGGTGCGTTTGCCATGTTTTGCTCTGAGGATGACTGGCTGCACTGTTTCCGCTTCGTGCTCTTCTTCTCCCGGTGTGATGTTGTTCAGCCTGATGAACTTGTGAGCAACCTCTTGCGGGCAGAGTACGTTTTGTCGGATGTGGTGCGCCGTATAGAGGTTCTGTACGTGTGGACTGCTGTTCTGTTCTGTTCTACTGCCACACCCTTCGAGGTGAATACTAAAGATGTTGCTCAACTACAGTCCCATAAGGTAAGAAGCAAAGTTGAACGAAGGAAGAAGAGATGGCTAAAGCAATATGTTGAGGGCGGAATCAACAAAGAATGTTTCAATTGTTGACCATGACGGTGATTTGAGTCTGTTCTGCCGCTCGCACAGACTTCGTAATTGAAGCACTCGGAAGTTGTTAAGTTGAGGTTTTTGAGAAATCCAGTTTGTAGCATAACATATATCCAGATGAGCAGTTCTACACTGTCCAGTCGTATTAACGTGAACATCTGTCAAAATCGTGATCTGCCAACGTTTGGAGCGCGGACTGCTGCGAGACGAGCAGGAGTGTCAGTGAGGTTCCCGAAGGCAGCGACAGGGGCGCCCACTCCAGCTGCACTCTGTTCCTCTGCTGACGATCCACAGCCTGAGCAGCCGGGTCCAGGTGGTGCCACAGATTGTCGATTGGGTTTAAACCCAAGGTGTTTGGCGGCCCGGAGGGTGCGGTTAACCCATCCTGGTGCTCTCAGAACTACGTACGTGACCCGTTGCATTGTCCTGCTGCTAGGTGTCACCGTCCGAGGAAAAAAATTCTTGTAAAGGTGTACACGGTCCCCAAGGATAGATGCATACGTGCGTCGATCCATTGTGGGTTCTTGAATGACGAGATCATCCAGAGAACGAAAACGTTTCCCAGACCAATGCGCTCCCTTCTCTGGCCAAGGCTCTTCCGAAGATTCCAGCACGGTGTTTGCTTTCAAACGTTTCACTCTGCATACTCCAACGAGCATCTGTTCGATGGAGCATAAAACGTGGTTCATCTGAAAAGGCAACGTGTCGCCACTAGGTGGAACTCCAGTAGCGGCACTGGCGGGGAAGTTTAAGCCTCGGTTGTCGACGAACAGAAGTCGCACGAATGCGTGAGGCAGGCGCCTGCTGCGGAGACCCGCACGGAGCGACGTCCTGGGAACGGTCGTTGAGGGGACGCCATGGGTAGCCCGCTGGTTCACCTGGGCGGTCAGTCGCTCGACGGCTGACGGCTGCTCGTCTCCGCAGCCGTCTTTCGCCCCCCGTTTAACCCTAGAACGCCTAAGGGGCGGGGGAGGTTCGTTGAACCCACAATTTTTTTTTATGTCCACTGCTTTTGCCCAAGTAACTTTCATACTACATATTTCCTTTGAGTTATTGTTTGTTGGCTATTTTATGAAACGCTGGTGTCAATATATTTTATAGAAAATTCCTGCTCTGAAAGAAAAAATAAATAAACTTATTATGGGTCCAACAACCCCCCCCCCCCCCTTTTAGGCTTCCATGCTACAGAAAATTTTCCTTAGTAGTATTTCGTATTTCTCATCTCTACAACAATGCAAGTTAGTTTCTTGTTGGTTGGTATTCTTGATATTCACAACAATCTGTTAACTTTCAGAGGAAGTGATTGTTGATGTCAGTCAGCTGTTATTTATCTTGTAAACTTACAGTGAGTTAGTGCAGTTCCGAACACGTAGGGCTCCAGTAAGTTTGGTGTCCTACACAGCAAAAACAAAACCAAGTAAAAACTTACTGATGTTGTCAACAATGCACCGAGATAAAGGCACTGTTGGAGGAGAGAAGAATAAAACCGAGATAAATGCATATTATAATTCCACTAAAGGTGGAACTGATACCATTGATCAAATGGTGCATATGTACACCTGCAAGAGGGAAACAAAGAGATGGCCTGTATTCTACTTTCTCATCGACATTTGTGCTATCAATGCAACCACCATATTCATCCAGCAACATCCAAGATGAAATGAAAAGAAACACAACAAACGGAAACTTTATCTTCCGCAAGTTGGGATGGCACTAGTGAAATTGCAGGTAAAAGAAAGAAGTAATGTGATGCGAATACATAGAAAGATAGGTCCCTTATCATTTAGCTACAAAATAGCAGGTCAGCAACTGGAAGCAGTTAATTCCATAAATTATCTTGGGAGTACGCATTAGGAGTGATTTAAAATGGAATGATCATATAAAGTTGATCGTCGGTAAAGCAGATGCCAGACTGAGATTCATTGGAAGAATCCTAAGGAAATGCAATCCGACAACAAAGGAAGTAGGTTACAGTACGCTTGTTCGCCCACTGCTTGAATACTGCTCAGCAGTGTGGGATCCGCACCAGATAGGGTTGATAGAAGAGATAGAGAAGATCCAACGGAGAGCAGCGTGCTTCGTTACAAGATCATTTAGTAATCGCGAAAGCGTTACGGAGATGATAGATAAACTCCAGTGGAAGACTCTGCAGGAGAGACGCTCAGTAGCTCGGTACGGGCTTTTGTTGAAGTTTCGAGAACATATCTTAACCGAAGAGTCAAGCAGTATATTGCTCCCTCATACGTATATCTCGCGAAGAGACCATGCGGATAAAATCAGAGAGACTAGCGCCCACACAGAAGCATACCGACAATCCTTCCTTCCACGTACAATACGAGACTGGAATAGAAGGGAGAAACGATAGAGGTACTCAGGGTACCCTCCGCCACACACCGTCAGGTGGCTTGCGGAGTATGGATGTGGATGTAGATGTAGATGCCAATGCAAGAGGGTTATCTAACCAAATTGTTCCATCAGCGGAGACTATTCTACAAAATAAAATCAAAGAAGTGACATCAGAAGCACGTCAGCCTCCTGCAGGAGTAGGTCGGTGCCATTCTTGTGTAAGAAATGCTAAAACAAAGAAGCAGAAGGACAACAATCTAAGTAAAGCAAAACAGTATTGTGGACACTGTCATAAACATGTGTGTAACACACATTCAGAAAAAAATTGTGAAGTGTGTCTCTTGCCTTGGAGTTGAGACTCAGAGTAGTCTATTGTATATGAACACATCTTTATTTTGTATTGTAATATGTGAATTTTTTATTCACTCAATCCAATATTCATAACAATTAAGAACATTTATAAACCGATGCCTTAGTTAACATACATAAACCATTTTGAAAGTTGTAATTTTTCGTCAGTAAACTTATTTAATACCTGTGGGCCCACCGAACCCCCCCCCCCATTATGCATCCAAGTTAGAAAAAAAGGCTTGGGCGTCCTAGGGTTAATCTACGGCCCACAGTGCTCCACATTTTTCTCGGCGCCGGTTTTGGATAGCGCCATTTTTCCACGCACAGTATGTTTTAACCACGGTGGCACGCGAACATTTTACAAACTTAGCATTTCAGAAATGCTTCACCGCTTGTCCCGAAAGCCAATGATGGCGTACTTTTCGACGCGAGACACATCTCTCCCTTTGCACACTGCATCCCGCGTCCTCCCCACACGCTTTCTATACCCTCCACTGCTGGTGCTGGCACCGGCCGTCTGTGAGTGGTTACTGCACGCTGATGTAGACAATAGGCGGTCACTATACAGATTTAGTCTTTATTTATTTTTGTGTAGTATAGGTGTCAGCAGTGCAGATTATATTGGTTGCACTAGCTGCTGGTCACAATGTTCAAGTTCATCTGTGGATTCAATAGCTGTGGTTTTAGTGCTTAAATATTCGAATCTGATGTTTCCCACGTTCAAGTTTCTTGATTCAGTGACAGTTTTACTTTCCCTTTCTTTCGGTTCTTACATAGCTGTTAGATGTACCTCGTGGCAGGTTGCCGCTAAATGTGCTGTCCTCAATTTCGATATCGCTGGAGTTGTAACTACCTGTGATGTCCATATCGTGAGATCCGGAATGAAGGCACCGCAATGACTGATAAATGTCTGCTACTCATTTTACAGTTCGATGAGATTATCGTTCAAAGTAGTTACAAGATGTTTTCCATTTTTGTTGTTTCGTTTATCACCAGATATTAGGGATATCTCATCCAAGTCGCCGGCGATTATAGCTGGCCCAAGTGAGCACGTGTAATCAATCGCGATTAATGGCAGCTCCTCGGTAGCAGGTACCGTGTATTGTTGCAAAGGAGAGAGGTCTCTCGTGTCGCGCTGTGATGTTTAGTGCAAATGCTTCATGGATATTTGCATTTTCCGGCAGGCTGCGTCTTGTTGCAGCTACGTGTTTTGTATGAAAGTTGGCAACGTCTATACTTCAGCATCTCCCATGGCCTGTTTTGCGTTGGTAGAGTCGGTGACAGAGTTAGCTACGAAGACTCTCTCCCCTACAATTGCATCTCGTTTCTCTATTGCTAGTAATGGCAATTTCTTTTTCTATTATTAGATCTTCGAGGAATTACTTTCTCGCGCAGAAACCTAAAGACTTTACAAGACACATAGTCGAACTATCTTGCTAAGACACGAATATACAGATCGGTCGCTGGTTTCTGTTGTTCCGTGTTCGGTTAGGTCTCCTTATGTGTCGGCTTTCTACTGTACCTGTGGACGTTGTTTCAGAGGTACGTGATTCCAATGTCGCAGAGACTTTTTAGAGACTGCCGCATCTTCTACACTACATCAGTTGAGGGGGTAAGAGTTTGGACGGCTATCCTTTGTGTAGTGCACAGCGCATTCTTAAAGTGGTGAGCAAGTAATTGGTCAATTGTTTATTTGTGGTCCGAGATGATTCGTGATATTTTAGTACATCTTTCAGACAGATACAAGATGATGCGCACTGAGTTTTCCATATTTTATCCCCGTGCTTTTAGTTCGTCTTCCATTTCAGTAATAGTGTTATCATGATATACCTTGGTTATTACAAAGCCGAAAGTGAGACGTCCGTTTTCTATACTGTTTGCAGTTTTCTTCGTGATTTGAGTGTTTTTATGTACGCATCAGGTCGTGAATATCACCAAAGGTCTCGGTGTGTGGAGCACTGACACTTCTTCCTGCATTGCATGAACATTACGTGGTGTTCTAGAGGACCTACAAGGCGTCCATGATTAAAGTTCCAGTTCCCCAATTTAGAATGACATCAACTTTGGACGACATATTAATGACGCATACGGAAACGTCATGAAGAAAAAGAATAGATCAATAGACGGCGCAGTAAGCGTCAGAATACGGCGAGCAACACACGCCTGGCACACGGCTGTTCCTCAGTATGCGCCCGAGACCCCCAAAATGAGTGTCCCCATGAAGGAGCGCGCCCGGCTGGTAAAACCTCTTTTACAAGAACTGTGACTGCGCGCCAGGAGCCCTGCAGAGCTTCCTGACACTCGAGGATATGAAAGAAGACATTGGTCCGATGTCTGCTAAGTATCTGGAGAAAATGATTACAAAATACATTGGTGTCCACAATTAAAGCAACAAACGGAAATTTTGCAAGGGTGCGTTTATTTTGCCACAAAACAGTACAAGCAAATGACATTACAGTAGAAACAATGTAAAGAATGAAGTACGCAAACAACTGCAACACGCATAACAGTAGAGAAAAGTGTTCTTCGTGTTTTCTAACTCAACTGATTTGCAGGCAATTCCGACAACGGGTCACTGTGTTCAGTATCGTGTGTGACCATCTCTGGCATCAATACTGACCTGTTGTCATGGTACCTGACGGCAGTTAAACCTTGCCGGTTGATACAATTTGATGCACAGGTTTTCGAGTGGTCAACATAATCCTCGCCCAGTCATTGCGGTTCCTCCCCGATATTCGTCTCTTTCCACAACGTTTGGCTACCAGAACAGTGTTCGACCATGCAGGTGGCGAGTTGACGATTCCACCCTAGAGTTTCCGTTCTGCGGAAACGCTTCAGAGGTAGACATACGTCAGGACTGCAACAATGAAGGCCACTCTGATGACGCCTTCTGCACAGCGTTTGCCTCGCTACACCGCGAGGTCAGATGCCTTAGCCGCGCAGCACCACGGAGATGCGGTCGTACCCTTACAGCCAAATAGCAGTTCTCTCTTTCTGATGCCACGCGTGGTCGGCCCTGCCCTGGTCTTCAGGATACAGTTTCGGTCTCTATAAATAGTCGCCACGTCCGAGAAACAACGTAACGATTCACATTAAGCCACCGGGCCGCACCAGTTTGCGAATATCCTGTCTCCGTTCCCCTTATGACTCTCCACCGCAGAAAATCTAGTAGACGTCTTTCCTCTGCCATCGTGCACCGTCTGTGACTGTGAACACAGCAATCGTGGATGTGGGACTTCCAGACAAACACTACCCCTTTAACGGGTGCGCTGAAGTCATCGTTGGCGTGGTTGTCCTACGATCGGGACACCATCTTCGTGCAGGATACGGTCGTACGGACATCTTTTGGCAGTTTGTAAGATTAATATCGCAAATTAGACACAGGACGGAGAAATAGCGGTTTGTTGCTTTAATTTTGGGCACCAGAGTACGAAAAGACAGGTTGTTTTGAAGCGCAATGTGACAGAGGCAGGGAAGCAATTGACGATGTCTGTGGAAGATGTGGCCAGAGCATTGAACGAGAGGTCGAGCGGTGGTGTGCAGACGTGGAGTGCACGAGGAATTCCATGAAATTGGACATGCCTACGAGCACCGGGCATAAAATCCTAGGAAATATCCTGCACTGCTGTCTATGCAAAATTATTCATGCTCAGGGGTTGCTTCCTGCTAACCTGGCAGCAACAGAAACGGATTTGATCTGAAATTTCTTGCTCTCATACAAGTGGACAATCAGTAGCCGTGGAACAATTTGTGGACACACGAAGTCCATTCACATCTCCAAGGACATGTCAGTACGCAGAATTGCAGAATATGGGCAACGGAAAATCCGCACGCACATCAAGTGGCATTATTTCATTTCGCAAAGCTGACTGTGTTCTGCGAGTTGATGGCATCATTCACGGTAGGGCCGTACGTTTTCGAGGAAATGAGTCCTTCGAGTCTTGCTACCCGTGCCGTCACTGTTAAACGCTATAAGAGTCTTTTGCACACCAATGGCACTCCGACCCTTCAGTGGCGTGGATGTTGGGGTAGGGTCAGTTTTATGCAAGATGGTAATCATCTGTACATTCCACAGCCAGTGAAGCGGCAACTGCAGAGGTATTTAGGAAATACTGGAATCATCAGCTGTCATTTCCCTTAATCCGTGTGGCTTCTGGCTGTGTTCACTATTCCAATTACGAACGTAGTTGAATCGAAGGCAAGCATTACGCAACGCACTCTGAACGTGACCTCCGCGACATGCTGTTTCTTGATTGCAACTTGTGGCAGAAAATGGTGGACAGCATACTGTAGATGTCTTGCGCCAGTCCCCCGACAACTGGGAAAGTGATGTCATTTTGATTTTTATGCGGTTTTTGGTCTCTTAGATACTTAAAGCCGGATGTCATTTCGCTTGTCCTCAGGACAATTAAAACCCGATTTTTCTTATCCGATGTGGGACGACCTTCCTGTGATTCCAAGGCTGTCGTTACCCGTGCGGATAGCGGAACGTGCAAATGTTACCCAAGCCGTCGTATTGCGATTCATACCACATTTATGTTAAGACGCTTACAGCGCCATATACTGGTAATATTTTTTCCTGGCCTTTTTCCACTACGTAAATAGCAGTGGTTCTCTTTCTGTAGTGTTTTGTAACTGGAACTACAATTATGAAGACCCTGTAGATAATCTATAACAATTATTGTTAGTTCCATGTTTATTGCAACGTTTGTTATATCGCCATAATTTACTATCGACGCGCTGGAATTGCGTTATAGTGAGTAAATCTTTTAGCATAGAAAAACAAACAACAGTTTTCCGAGACGTTCGTCTGCAGTGTGTTCCCGTATGGCTGTGAAAGCCCCTCCACTGTTGAAGGCAGACAGAAGCGATGGAAATGTTACTCCAGAGAAGGCTAACGTGGACCAGCTAGACAGAAAGAGAAACCAATGGCAATATTCTGATGGATACCGATGAGCAGAGAAACTTAGTAGTAACTATCGAAAGAAGCGACGGAGAATTTTTTGGGCTTTTACTGAGACGTTATCTAAAGCACTAAACGATTATGCACACCTTCTGTGCGTTGCGGGTTGCCTGTCTTACGGTTGTCAGGGGCACCAAAAGTTTATTTTCCGTATTTTCTACAGTATTGATCAAATTAAAAAGGTGAAGTACTGTTATAATCTACTCATTAAGAGATATATCGCGCGTTAGAGGTGGAACACAGTAAGACATGTATTACAGTTAGGAACTGTGAGTATGTCTTGGCGCGCTGTGACCATGAGCGGGCTGTGTTTCAGAATGAGAGCGTTTAGCGGTTTCCAACTACTTTTCACATAGTAGCACAGGTTTTCGAAACTTTTTCTCGCTGACACCCCCTACAAAATAGTGAAAGGAAAAACGTTTATCACGTACTACTTCATGCAGTACAACTTCAGCACCAGACATGACGTTTTATTACTTCTTCACTACCAACTCTATTCGCAACACATGTTGCAGACTGTATGCACCGGCAAAGTTTCATCATTGTACGATACACGGTACAGGAGATATGACGTCATAAACGTTGAAGCGGTTTTGTACACGGAAGAATGATTACCTTTAAGTTTCCGAAAGACGGACTGGAAGGAAAAGTTTGAAAAAGGCGACCAAGGGGAGACCAAGCAAGATTTCTTGAAAGGTACAAAGCAGCAAATTAATCAGGAAATAAATAGGAAAACAGAACTCAGGGGAGAATGATTGCAGCTATGATACACCGAAGAGCTAATATAGTGTAGGGCCCAAAGAGCACGCAGACGTGCCACAGCACGACGTGGCATGGACTCGACTAACGTCTGAAGTAGTGCTGGAGGGAGCTCACACCACGAATCCTGCAGGGCCGTCCATAAATCCGCAACATTACAAGGGGGTGGGGATCTCTTCTGAACAGCACGTTGCAAGGCATCCCAGATATGCTCAAGAATGTTCATATATGTGGAGTTTAGTTGCCAGCGGAAGTGTTTAAACTCAGAAGAGTGTTCCTGGAGCCACTATGTAGCAATGCTGGATGAGTGGGGTGTCGCATTGTCCTGCTGGAATTGTCCAAGTCCGTCGGAATGCACAATGGCATGGATGGATGCAGGTGATCAGACAGGATCGTTACGCACGTATCACGTGTCAGAGTCGTATCTAGACGTATCATTCCAACTGCTCGTACCCCCCCCCCCCCCCCACGATTACAGAGCCCCCACCAGCTTGAACAGTCCCCTGCTCACATGCAGGGTCCATTGATTCATGAGGATGTCTGCATACCCCTACACATCCATCCGCTAGACACAATCTGAAACGAGCCTCGCCCGTTCAGGCAACGTCTTTCCAGTTATCTACTGTCCAATGTCGGTGTTGACGGGTTCACTCGAGGCGACAAGTTTTGTGTACTCATCAAGAGTAGACGAGTGGGAGTTCGGCTCCGAAAGCCCATATTGATGATCTTTCGTTGAATGGTTCGCACGATGACACTTGCTGATGGCACAGGATTGAGATCTCTAGCAATGTGCGGAAGGATTGCACTTCTGTCACGTAAAATGATTCTCTTCAGTCGTCGTTGGTCCCGTTCTTGCAGGATAGTTCTGCGGTCGGAGATTTGCTGTTTTACCGGATTTCTGATATTCATGGAAATAGTCGTAAGGGTAAATCGCCACTTTATCGCTACCTCTGAGGTGCTGTGTCCCATCGCTCGTGCGCCTACTATAACACCACGTTCAAACTCATTTAAATCTTGATAACCTGCCATTGTAGCAGCAGTACGCGACCTAACAACTGCGCCAGACACGTGTTGTGTTATATAGGCGTTGCAGATCACAGCGCCATATTCTACCTGTTTACATATCTCTGTATTTGATTACAGATGCCTATACCAGTTTCTTTGGCGCTTCAGTGTATATCGTGTCTAGAATTCGCGATTTGTGACCTTTTTTGTTTTTTGCTATCGTTTTGGCCTGCCATGTACCACGAAGATTTTTATCTCTTCCTTGATTGTGTTTTCCTCTTTTGCCAGTAGATTTTCATTTTGGCTGACTGTGCTTCTTTTCTCTGTTTTGACAATTTGCAGGCAGGACGTAGAACTGGCGTAGTAAGGAAAATAAAGTTTTTCGTAATTTTGACTTCTTCTCTGGAAACTTATCGATCCTAAATGTCATCAAATGAAATTTCAGCTTCCGGTAAATCCTTTTTAACTTGGCGTGCCCATTTTGAATACGATTTTATTTTTGAGATTGATGAATGTATGCGATGAGAGTAGTATGTGTATGTTCATTCAGGGACGCTTTGAAGACGTATACACGCAAGGAGGACGCTTACTACACCGCACCGTACCCATCTGAGTCATCGCGCTCTGGCCGTGGTCCAAGGTCGGGCAGCCGTCCAGATGAGTCGGTTACGTACACACACACACACAATATCTTAGAATTAATCATTAGTACTTAGTACACTCTCCCAAATATGAAAGTTTCCGTAGTTGAACGTTTCAGAAGAACTCTAAACAGTCTTATGCTCAGAAAATTTACTTCTCAGAGCTCCTTTACATTGATTAATACTGTACAAGGATTCGTAAAGCAATATAATCACACGAAACACAGGACAATTAAAATGCAGCCAGCGGAGGTGCATAATAAAATCAAAATGATCGATCCACGCCCTCAGAACTTAAAATTGGCGATTATGTCAGCATTAGCAAACAGAAGACAGTCTTTGACCAAGGATACACTGTATACTGGTCAACGGAAATTTTCAGAATACATGAAGTGCAGTTTCTCACATGCAGATATTGGTGGTACGTCTTCCATTTCTGAAATTTGTGAGCTCGCAGGCGAGCTCCTACCTGCTACCTTTTTAGTTTAGTTCCCATTACTGCAAGGGGTGAGGAATCTTGGCTGCTACATTTCGCTCCAGTTCTCCTTGCCGCCGCCACTCTTCTGGTAAAGTCGAAGGACAGCGACAGACTTGACCAATCGTGGTACACAGGACGTTGTACACAGAACGAACTGTCTCCATGGTACTTAAACCGAACTTTGTTAGTGGTTGACCGATCGACCTATTTCCGTGGTACACAAATCGAACTAACCTACACTTGCATAACACACTGAAAAAAAGACACACGCAAGGTATTCTTTTTTCACCTCAACCGGCCTAAACCGACTCTTTCAATACTTTAACTGATAATTTGTAAGAAAGTGAAGTCCACAACATTCCCATATTAAATTATGCAACTTTTAACCTCTTGTATACACACACACACACACACACACACACACACACAGAGAGAGAGAGAGAGAAAACTGTGATTGTAAACATTGTGTGTGTGTGTGTGTGTGTGTGTGTGTGTGTGTGTGTGTGTGCGTAACCGACTCATGTGGGCGGCTGTCCGACCTTGGACCACGGCCAGAGCGCGATGACTCGGTGCGCTGTAGTGAGCGTCCTCGTTGCGTGTATACGTCTTCAAAGTGTTCCGGAACCAACATATATTACTGATGAGTAAGTCTTTGCGGGTTCATTCATTCCAGATGACCAAAAAATATCATTCTCATGCTGGTAACAATGTCTTCTGTATGTTCGTGTAATTCACAGTTGTGTCTTCCGCCAAATTTTCCGGTCTTTTATTTCAAGCTTTCGTAGTGGTCCTTTCTTCGTCATGTTTAAACATTCTGATGCATACAAAGCTGACGGTCTAATTAAGGTTTTATAATGACAAAGTTTTAGGTTTAAAGACAGGCTTTTGCTTTGCACAAATGAAAAGCACATTGTAGTTTAGAACACCTACTTTCTACAGTTGCATTTTCTGAGCCGTCAGGTGTAATTACTTCTCAAAGATATTTAAATTTATTCGAGTGCTTCATTTTCTCTTGTATTTCAAAATGATGAGGAGCGTGTTTGAGGTTTGTGATGAACTCAGTTTTGTTAAAAGCTATTTATAGGCCAGTCTTAACAGCAATTCATGGTAGGCTGGACACTTGAACTCTAGCTTCGTCAATATTATTTGCAATGAGTGACAGATCATCAGCAAAAGCCAAACAGTTTCCACTGAGACCATTTCTTTTGCGTGCAATTTGAATCCTATAAGCTGGCGGTACTGTTGTTTTCCACTCTCTGACTATCTTTTCCAGGACATAGTTGAAAAGCAATGGAGAGAGCAGGCCACCTTGTCTCACCCCTGTAAAGATTTCAAATTGTTCTGATAGTTCGCCTCTGAAATTGATCTTTGACACTGTGTTATTTAAAGTGGCGCTTATCAGATTGATTGTTTCCCTATCTATACCAAATTCGGCAAGGGTGTTCTTTATTGTTTCTCGATCAATTGAGTCATACGCTTTTTGAAAGTCGACAAAAGTCACAACAAACGTTATTGATCTTGATTTGGCGTATGATATAACCGATTTCAGTTTATGGATCTGCTCTGCACAGGATCTTTATGTCCTGAAAGAAGATTGATATTCGCCCAGTTGTTGATCTAAGGCTGATTCAGTTCTGTTTCAAAACAGTCCGCTAAAGACCTTGTACGTCGTTGATACCAAAGAGAATCCTCTGAAGTTATTCAGATCACTCTCATCGCCTTTTTTATGAAGTGAGTGAGTAATTGCTACGGTCCAGTCTGGAGGCAGAGTTTCAGTTTTGCAAATCTTCAGTATGATATCATGGAGATGTTTTATTGTATTATGATCCGCATATTTCCACGTTTCAGCCAAGATGCAATCCTCACCTCCAGATTTGTTATTTTTCAACCCTTGTATAGTTTTCATGATTTCATCTAATTTGGGAGGGGGACTATCTGCAGGAGGAACAGTAGGATAGAGATCAAGCTATTCATTTGGATTTTCAGCATTCAGTAGGGATGAAAAGTAATTTCCAAAAGCGGCAGCACATAATTTGTCATTCAAATTTAGTTTTCCATCGAGTCCTCATATATAACGTAAGAGGTTTAAACTTCCATATTTGTGATTTAAAGGCTTTATAAAATTCCCGAATGTGATGTCTTCTAAAATTCGCTTCTATGGTTCAAATGGCTCTGAGCACTATGGGACTTAACTTCTGAGGTCAGCAGTCCCCTAGAACTTAGAACTACTTAAACCTAATTAACCTAAGGACAGCACACACATCCATGTACATCCATGCCCGAGGCAGGATTCGAACCTGCGACCGCAGTGGTCTCGCGGTTCCAGACTGTAGCGCCTAGAACCGTTCGGCCACCCCGGCCGGCGCTTGGGGGAGGGGGGAGGGGACGAAAGATAGCAGGGGAACTCTCGGTTATTCTATACTTCTTGAGGACAGGTTTACTAAAAGGGATAAGAGCATTTACTGTAGACCTGGACACATCTTGAGGAGACTGGAGTAAATGAGACGTATTTGTTTCGTGAGTCTCCTGTACTGGACCAACTGACCAGTTACCTGAGCTCCGTCCACGCTATGCAGCGCATGGTTAATTCACTCTGTAGAATTAAAGAGGCACGAATCGTCTCCTATCTTCTGTATGTTCCTGCATTTCAGAGTGTAAACATCTCTTGCATTTGTTCGTAAGAACTTAAGAAATAATAACTGGAGACACTGATTTACTTAATGTTTTATTCATCAATATAAGGTACTATCTTTTAATTTGTTATATACAGTTTATTATATTTCAGTATAGGAAGGAGATCAGTTCGGTGACGTGTGGATTCGCCTGTCATCTGGCGCGCCATTACATGCCGATTTGCACGACGTAGAAAAAGTTGCACCTTGCAATTTTCATTTGTTCAACGACGACAGATTTTCGACTAAATGTGATGAAAATCATTTTGCCGCATTATATTTCACACAAACACAGTCCACAGTGATGAGGCTGCCATGCTCGGTGTCAACGACTCTGAGTGTGGCGGACACCCGCGTACGCGACGCACCGGCGCTGTTCCTTTTAATTGTGCTCTCCATACCTCGTTCTTTTGTTGCGGTGGTCACACTGACACGTCCCGGCTTCCGAACATTTAGGCTTCGGCAGAATGCAACATCAGCATTTTAGTCTAAATTCTAAATTATTTTCCATTCATATTCGGATGATTTACACTGGCTATGCCGCGACAGAACAAAATAAGTTTCATGTACTAGAAATGTAAAAAACAAACTTTGTCTTGTCATACTATTATCATTCTTTTTCGTGGAAAATAATCCAGGAAATGCAAAGAGAAATAATGTAACGGATCAGTTACAAAAAAGAACATAAAAACGACCATTGTATAGAACAAGAGAGTGCGGATAATTGAATAATAATTGTAAATTCGATGTCTACACTACGCTGTAGCCGGCCGCTATGGCAGAGCGGTTCTAGGCGCTTCAATCCGGAACCGCGCTGCTGCTGCTGCTGCAGGTTCGAGTTCTGCCTCGGGCATGGATGTGTGTGGTGTCCTTAGGTTAGGTTTAAGTAGTTCTAAGTCTAGGGGACTGATGGCCTCAGATGTTAAGTCCCATAGTGCTTAGAGCCATTTGGACCATTTGAACTACGCTGTAAAAAAACAGGTTTGAATTTTCTGCGAACTTGTCTTTGCTTTTGTAGCTGCTTTCTGACACGGTTGTCGAACAATGGCGGAACTTTCCTATACCTCGCAACGTTTCTTGCCACATACCTGTCTAAAGTTCACTCTTTAACTTTGTCCATTGGTGCTCAGTATTGTCAATGCCGGAGATGGCAGATCAGGCAATCTGAAAACTTTATCTTGTCGCTGTTGCTAACTATCTGATTTCCATTTTCTGTGGCTCTTGCTAACCAGGTATATCTTACTAAGATCCTTGATATTCCTTTTTACAGTCGCATTCAGTGTTGCCTTAAGAACCTTATGATCATCGATGAGCTGTTCTACGGAATCCAAAATGTCGAGCCTGTCGGTGACGAGAAGATCTAACACGTTGCCTTTACGAGTCTGTTCTGATTAGCTGCTCAAGGTCATTTCCGGATAACGCATAACAACATAACGAGTCTCGGGAGAACAACGAGAGTGCTGTGCAACATGACAAATTGTTAATTGATTCTCAGCCCGAGTAAACGCAAACAGAAAGCTAGAACGCTGGAAATAATTTTCGCTGAGCAGGTACTGGGAAAATTAGCGCGAGGGAGCGACCGCGTTGTGACCTCACGGCACAGGACAGCCTCGCTGCTCCGCAGGTAGCTGGAGTGCCGTGAGCAGCGTACAGCGTCGACTAACGAGACACAGCGCGGGTTTCAATAACCTGAAATGAGGCCAGGAACACTGGTACAGTAAACGTGAGAGTCAACGGAAAGCTAAAGGAAGCGAGACAAGCATACTCGTTAGCTTGTAAGATATGTACCAAGCAACCGTACCTGTTTCACGAGAGCACATAGCGAGGGACCGACACAGCCTTTTAAGAGACTGCAGCACAATAAGGAGGACACACTCGGTCATTACAAACTGAGCTTTGCCATACAGCCTCACGCTAAGTCCCTTTAAATACACCAGCTCTCCAGCTCTTGTCACGAGTTGATCAGTGGGATCGGTAGCATTCACACTAATAGTATTCCATTCCATGGTTCCGATACTGTGGTGAATCTATGTCCTAGATGCTTCAGCACAGTCTATGACCCACTCAAAGGCGTGCCCAAGATGATGGCCTCCACCGGATGAACTTCACACTGCTCACCGCCTGCCACATACTGATGCAGAGACTGTCTTCCGGTAACGCCACATTGCAGAGTGCTAGCAATACTAGACTTCAACCCAGAAGCCATGTGCTAGGGTAAGGGCAGGGCTAGCACACTTTTGATATCAAATTGATATGCAAATTAATGAAATTGATCAATTAATTACCCTGAAACCGCACCCGCCACCCTCACCCCCCACCCCTGAATGACGTAACGTGTTTTCCTCAGCATGCACGTGGGTCCCCGACCCCTCTGCTGCCCCACCACTCCCCATCCCATTCCACCGCCTATCCCATTGGCGGGAATTTCTAACTTTGGCGAGAATTTCGAATTTTGGTTGAAATTTCTCTGTCCCAGGACAGTGCTGACGTCACACCCCATTCCCACCCAGGAATTGGCGGGAAATTAAAGTGGCAGAGACCTTTCTCGGACTTGAATCCTGGCTGGTCTTTCTGTACACAAAGCAGATGCGCACTCCCCACCCCCACACCTCCCCTCCCCCAACCCTTTCACCAAATACATGGAAACTGTGCAGATGGAGGAGAGGAAGGTTAGGTTAGAGTGCTTAGTTTATTTTGGTTGGGAAACTGAAGTGAAGATCTGTCCTGATTACATAATTAATACGTCCTAATTACACAACTATATGCATAACGCTACAGAAGAAGCACCTAATATCGCAAGACGCGTCAAAAAGTGACAATGCCATATAACTGGTGTCATCCAGCTTGGAAAAGACTTACACTACCACCCGAAAGCAGTGGCAGACGTACTCAGGCTCTACCCTTCACCTACAAGGTGGCTGGAGTGGAAGGTACTGTCTTCATTTTTAGTGGAAATAGTGCTCAATTGACGAGAAGCTGGTGTTGGACAGAGAGAAGTTTAATAAGTATATTACCTGAAAGCGAACAGCTGAGGACTGTATCTATCGCTGTTTGTCGTTAAAGAGTTCGCTACACACACCCTCCCATATATTTCTCGACGACCACCTTGCAGACCAGGCAATCGAAGCCAATTCACACCACCACAACTGATGGAAAATACGTCACTGTTATGATTACACATCGAATTTTCGTGAAAAAAAACTTGCGCTCATAATCAGTGGGTCATAATGCAACACATGAACTCGGGAAAATTGTCAGCCTGAAAGATTGCATTTGGAAAGAGGGGTAGAAGTTGCATTTGTGTCCTCCTCAGTGGCTGCTCACGAACTAACCATCTTAGCGGCAGTCTTACCCTCCCCCACCCCTACCTCCATCACCCCTTCCCTTACTCTCCTCACAACGGGCAGGGATAGAGGTATGTTCTATCTTGTTACTGATACTGCACAAAGAGACACTTACGGTGGCATTTATGTACTGTCTCCAGCCTGCATAAATCAGTCACAGATAGACAAATGACAAGAGCAGGACGCTTCATGCAGTCTGTTAAACGTATTTCTGGCAAAGACTGGACTTCGCTGGAACATCAACGAAATTCCAGAGAACTCTCCAGCTCGCTTTATCAGACACCAGGTGCTTGGAGTACAACCAGCTGCCAGCACACCCCTCACAGTTTCTCACCACCATTCCGCCGACAGACGAGTGGGTGTGTCGCATGTGGCACCCAGCCCGGCTTGAGGTGAAGGTGCAGGCACACACAGAAGGCTGTAATGTCAACTAAACAATGTGAGGTAAGTGAGGCCCCCGGCTCGCTACACCCCGCCACGCCACGCCCACTCGCGCTGCCCCCTGGTCGGTGCTCAGCTGTGTCTGACCACACACAGCGGCCACGCCTCCAGTAGGCCAGCCACTCTGCGAGAGGACATTTCATTGCAACAGTTCTATTTAATCTCAACACATATCTCATAATTGAGCACCTGTTAAAAAGCAAAACACAATCGCGACGATAATAAATGTACTCTTTCCACGAAGATAGGAGCAGTCCATGTTCTTTTAGTTTTATGAGCAAAATCGTTACAGTTCTTATGTTCGACGGCAGGATACAATTCACATCTCATTATTTGGCGACATTCAATGAAGTGAGAAAAACTACAGCCACGCCGCCAATTGGAGAAGACCAGACTGCAGAGGTCGCTCTATACACCCCCCCATACGCGTCCACCTTGCATAAAACAAGGGGAAAAGACTTCCACTTTTGCTGCAAAAACTATCAATCACTGCAGAATGTCTTCGTTACTTCGAAACAGGCATCGTAGTAAAGAAAAAGCGAGAGTTTAAAGTCCGAAGAAAACACATCTATCTCATGTTCAAATCGGTGTTTGTAAATCAACTGTCATGCACGTGTGTATTACAAACATTTCAGTAGCGTGAAATAACATTACAGGATATAGCCTTGCAAGCTATTTGCCCACATGTCGGAAAAAACACAACCAATTTACTTTCGACAACAAATAGCTATAATGGAAGAGGACATTGACGTTTTGTACGCTACGGCAGGTCCTGTTTTACCAGTGCAATGCTATATCACAATCGTATTTACAAAACGCATCATGAGAGCCTATCTTGAAATAGACCGTCCTATAAGATTTCACCACGTCTCTCTGTCTTCAGGTACACTGTAACAAATTCCGTGTGCATGCTTCCATTTTAGCTCCATAACTCGTCTCAAGCGACTTGCCTGTAAACACTATCATACAGCAGACAATCATTCACAATTGCAGCATATTCCTGTGTTCCAGTTTTGTAAGTAGCTTGGTTATAAAAACCTGTTTCATACAATCTACTCACATTTTGGAAAAACATCATTTTTATGTTCACACAAAACTATAATTCAAGTGGTACATGCTTTGTAATTAAAGGTTATAAAGTATGAAATAACGCAAGACTTGCAGTAGCACATCTACTTTTAAATATACATTCACGATGATAATAATATGAATATGTTTCCACGAGAATAGATACAGCCGATTTCTGTTAGGAGCGACAGGGTGCCTTGGTTTGTTATTATTACTGGAGAATATGGTTGATATTTTTATGAAACATCGGTAACGTAACTTGCGTCGAAGATGTTATACTCTTAAACACGACGAATTTAAATGTGCTTGCATCCCATACAGAATCGTTTTGCGAAGAGTTCTCCGCTACTGGCGGCGCTGTAGCACTGTCGAAAATAACTCACAAGTGGCTTAAATCGAGACTTCATGATCGGTAATATGTCTACATGTTTGTGTGTACAGCTCTCAGCGGAGACGGTTGCGGTTCGAAAGCAATAAATAACGCTGCCGGAGATGTGCACTTTGGTACGGAGACGGCAAACTCTCACGTTCCAGCATGCTAAGTGCAGTTGAACACTGTCAACTAACGAATAACTTATTACTAGGATAAAAAAATTCCCAAAATCTTCCGTTTTCAGATGTCCCGACATGTCTGTGGAGACGTATTAAAATTGGAAGGTATAAAAAAATGTAGCGAAGCTCATCTGGTAATCAATAAGAACTTATACTTATGGGGAAAAAGTATCAGCACAGCAGCAGAAATCAACTCTGTACATACGTCAACTCACTGTTGCAGATCCCTACACGATAGAGTGAAAGTCAAATGAATGTGTAGAATTGCGCCAGGTTTCGAGTTTACATCGAGTGCATCGCTACATGAGTCTGCAGACAAGCTCTCTGATGCGTCGCAGCAGGACACGGATTTGTTTCCAGAATACGAGTTTCCAATCCGTACCACTCGCTGAGCACGAGGCAGGTCTTACTATAGTTATCTCGATCTTCCCGTTGAAAATGCATGCATGTGGGTCTTCGGGAAGAAGTAAATTCTTAGGAGTTTTTGTTAGGCTGATGTATAGGACATGCAAATATCCTTGTATAAAATCAAATAACGCATGGGTATGCCAGCAATACATACGGAAAACTAGCGAAAAGATATGAAAAAATGACATAAAATCGGCAAAAATCGACGAAAACTTGGTATAATTGCAACAACTTTATGGAAAATAAGTGAAATTGAGGAAAATGCAGCGAAATATGTAAAATCGCGAAAAACCGTTGCAAAATTACGTAAATTGACTGAGAATACAATAAAATTTGGGAAAAATCCCATAAAATGTGGGGAACTGAGGTGGATTGGTGGTAAGCAGACACTCAAGATCGAGATGTTCAAGAATTATGCTCGGGCCGCATTTAGGTTATAACCCTTCCCCTTGTAAAGTACGTGGGTTTTCCTATCACATACTTCAACAGAAGTGATATAAGTATTACACAGAGGCACTGCATTAAAGCAGGCTTAACATAATTATCCCAATCCTTAACTGTGTTCTGCCCCATGCAGTGGACTATACATTTATCGAATTACTGCTGATTCTCACAAACATAGTCAAGGACGGCGAGAAGACCCAATGCGTTTATCAGACTTTAGCCATTCCCTGGTGTGTTCTTTAGGAGGGTTGACAAATGCCACATATATCTGTTTTAATAATGTGAGGAGGGTATACTCTAGAAACGTGGTGTTACGACGAAATTTCTGCATTATCCTATACATGAGCAAAACTACCCAACATCACGCCAGGCTCCTGTGTGCAAGAGAAATACTACCAGAACCACGGTGATTCTACTGTAAACAACAGTAAGACTGTTACACCTCCTCTGCCTACAGATCGTTGTGCTTACTCCCTCGTACGCAGTTGCTGCTCCTTCATCTGCATTTTTGTTCAGAGGAACGTGGGTGATAGCTTAATGTATCTACTATCGACAATATTCATGTCGTTTTTTTCCTCGCTCTGTTTCCTAGTGAGACATAACCGCATTTGTTAAAGCTCCTGCTACCACCAATAATAAACACGAGTGACACAGCTAGTGTGATTGAAGGCACATACGTTTCTCATTTAAAAAGACTTATGGAAATGAAGCTCCATGATTCTTGACAGAGCGTAGGGGAACGATCCATTAATTTCCTAAAAGAGATAACAGCAGTTTCCTGACTTTGTTGTAGTTGGTTTACAAGCAGCTCGAGCGTTGGATATAGACTGACAATTCCTTCCTAGGACACCAGAATAGTGTAGAAGAAGTAGTGGATGGGCGTCACAGGGTATTCTCGCATTCGTAGGATAAAGTCAGAGATTCTCACATCCCTCCCACATTGTTCTTGACCATTCCTCCCTGTAACACGTCGCCAATTTAATCTGCAACTGACTAGAAGTATGAGAGTGCAATCCCATCACTCTCCACGTCTCGTGAAGGAACAGAGCGAGCTGTGTTCGTAACTGCTATTCAGCGAAGGCTGTTCCACACCAGCCTTACCCACAACACCCGTCCAAATGCACGAGATCTCTCCAGATGTGTGCATGTCGAAGAGGGTTGCACCCCTTACCGGTGCATATCGGACGTGAGTGTTGCGGTGACGTAAAGCACGATTTATACATGATGGAGGTCTAGATGGCTGTGGGTTGAAATATTTGGTATTAATCAACTGTGCTATCAATTCTGAAGCATTATTCCGATGTCTGAAGTCAGTACCAGAAAGGTACTTTTGTTGTCATCGGCTTTCTGGCTGGTTTGATGCTGCCCACTTCTCATTACCTTCGTCTTTCTTCGATTTACTCTCAATCCATACTGCGTAGTCATTATACTGTTCATTCCGTCAAGCAGATCATGTAATTCTTCTTCACTTTCACTCAAGATAGCAATGTCATCAGTGAATCGTATCATTGATATCCGTTCAGCTAAAATTTTAATTCCACTCCTGAACCTTTCTGTTGTTGTACATATTGTATATGACCCGTCTCTCCCTATAGCTTACTCCTACTTTTTTTCAGAAATTCGAACATCTTGCATTATTTTACATTGTCGAACGCTTTTTCCAGGTCGACAAATCCTATGAACGTGCCTTGATTTTTCTTTAGTCCTGCTTCTATTATGAATTGCAACGTCAGTACTGTCTCTCTCGTCCCTTTACCTTTCCTAAAGCCAAACTGATCATCATCTAGCGCATCATCAATTTTTTTCCATTCTTCTGTATATTATTCTTGTAAGCAATTTGGATGCATGAGCTGTTAAGCCGATTGTGCGATAATTCTCGCACTTGTCAGCTCTTGCCGTCTTCGGAATTGTGTGGATGATGCTTTCCCTAAAGTGAGATGGTATGTCGCCAGACTCTTACATTCTACACACCAACGTGAATACTCGTTTTGTTGCCACTTCCACCAATGATTTTAGAAATTCTGATGGAATGTGATCTACCCATTCTGCCTTATTTGATCTTAAGTCCCCCAAAGCTCTTTTAAATTCTGATTCTAATACTGGATCCCCTATCTCTTTTAAATCGACTCTTGTGTCTTCTTCTATCACATCAGACAAATGTTTCCCCTAATAGGGGCTTTCAATGTATTCTTTCCACCTAGGCGCTCTCTCCTCTCCATTTAACAGTGGAATTCCCATTGCACTCTTAATGTTATCACCCTTGCTTTTAATGTCACCTAAGGTTGTTTTGACTTTCCTGTATGCTGAGTCTGTCCTACCAACAGTCATTTCTTTTTCAATGTCTTCACATTTTTCCTGCAGCCATTTCATCTTAGCTTCCCTGCACTTCCTATTGAGTTTCCCGGAAAATTTTTGTACGTCCACTTTTCATCGATCAATTGAAGTATTTCTTCTGTTACCATGGATTCTTCGCAGTTACCTTCTTTGTACCTATGTTTTCCTTCCCAACTTCTGTGATGGCCCTTTTTAGAGATGTCCATTCCTCTACAACTGTACTGCCTACTGTGCTCTTCCTTATTGCTGTATCCATAGCCTTGGAAAACTTCAACTGTATCTCTTCATTCCGTCGTACATCCGTATCCCACTTCTTTGCGTATTGATTCTTCCTAACCAATGTCTTAAACTTCAGCCTACACTGCATCACCACTATATTGTGATCTGAGTCTGTATCTGCTCCTGTGTACACCTTACAATCCAGTATCAGATTTCGGAGTCGCTGTCTGGCCATGATGTAATCTAACTGAAGTCTTCCCGTACCACCCGGCCTTTTCCAAGTATACCTCCTCCTCTTGTGATTCTTGAGAGGAATGATAGTAGACTATAAACAAACAGTCCTATGGCAACTCAGTTCTGCACCTAAAAATGCTATAGTGTTAAAGCCATATGGTTTCCAAGGTATTAGTCACGCGGTATGCAACGCTCTTCATTCTTTAACGCACGATATATTTGTCCAACATCAGACATACAGTCACCCTGCAAGTTTCCTACTCTAATCGGCCGTAGTCGAAAATTCTGCACTGTAATCGATGTTCTGAAAATATCTAGATAACGTAATTGCATCGGTATAGGACGCTGTCTGTTACATATTGAGTACATGACCAAATAAACGTTCTGTACAATCATATACCTGCATTCACAATCTAGTATATAGAACTTGCAAAATTGTGGAGGAGTGATTCAGCCATGATACAGAAATTGGGAAGCATTGTGTCAATAACTGGCGTTGAAACTATGGAACGTCTGGTACATTGATCGCACCATCAACTGCAGTGTACTTACAGTACATCGTCCGATATCAACGGTCTCTTTCTCATCCCATTCATTCACCGGTACACTTTTGATTACTATATACTGATTGACTGATAGCATTTGGTTGAGATGGAGAGAACCTTGACGGAACACTGGATATGTGTTTCTTATCGTTGTGGAGCATGGGATTAAATAACCTTCAGAGAGTTGTTTGGAATCATTCCTCAGCGGTGAAGACTCGTCCTATTTTCGTATAATGTGATGCCCACCAAATTTGTTTTCACCAATACGTTAACAGTACCACTTTTTGTTTCTACTATCTCGTGCGTGTTGTGAGCAGCACCTTCCAGTAATCAGATACGTGACTGCAAAATGAAGAAGCAGTGTTCTTCGAAATGGAACACGGATACATCTTCTACCTGTCACCGTGGAAGATAAGATTAACTGTATAGGACAGCTGTGGGAAACGCTCTACAATGCAGCAAACTCTTCCACTTTCCACATGTTCCGATGTCTTGCACAATTTTTGTTAATGAGAAACATCGCCACTGAATTTTATTTCCAGTGTACTGTGCGATGTGGCAAGTATATGGTTTACACCATGCAGAGTTCAGCTTTCTGAGAGAGCAAATGGATCGAAACATGTTAATCTGGGTTTAGCACCAGACACAGACCTGAAAGTCATGGTAGAAAAACAAAGTGATTGGCGGTGTACAAAGCTGTAGTCATTTACTGTTAGACGCATTACAGATGAGAAAACAATCTCTCAAACTGTTTATGAGTGAACAATACAGGATTCCTCAAGTGACAAAACTTTATGCAAGCGACTTCGACCAATGGTCACCTCCTCTGATGGTGCAATACACGTACACTCCTGGAAATGGAAAAAAGAACACATTGACACCGGTGTGTCAGACCCACCATACGTGCTCCGGACACCGCGAGAGGACTGTACAAGCAATGATCACACGCACGGCACAGCGGACACACCAAGAACCGCGGTGTTGGCCGTCGAATGGCGCTAGCTGCGCAGCATTTGTGCACCGCCGCCGTCAGTGTCAGCCAGTTTGCCGTGGCATACGGAGCTCCATCGCAGTCTTTAACACTGGTAGCACGCCGCGACAGCGTGGACGTGAACCGTATGTGCAGCTGACGGACTTTGAGCGAGGGCGTATAGTGGGCATGCGGGAGGCCGGGTGGACGTACCGCCGAATTGCTCAACACGTGGAACGTGAGGTCTCCACAGTACATCGATGTTGTCGCCAGTGGTCGGCGGAAGGTGCACGTGACCGTGACCTGGGACCGGACCGCAGCGACGCACGGATGCACGCCAAGACCGTAGGATCCTACGCAGTGCCGTAGGGGACCGCACCGCCACTTCCCAACAAATTAGGGACACTGTTGCTCCTGGGGTATCGGCGAGGACCATTCGCAACCGTCTCCATGAAGCTGGGCTACGCTCCCGCACACCATTAGGCCGTCTTCCGCTCACGCCCCAACATCGTGCAGCCCGCCTCCAGTGGTGTCGCGACAGGCGTGAATGGAGGGACGAATGGAGATGTGTCGTCTTCAGCGATGAGAGTCGCTTCTGCCTTGGTGCCAATGATGGTCGTATGCGTGTTTGGCGCCGTGCAGGTGAGCGCCACAATCAGGACTGCATACGACCGAGGCACACAGGGCCAACACCCGGCATCATAGTGTGGGGAGCGATCTCCTACACTGGCCGTACACCTCTGGTGATCGTCGAGGGGACACTGAATAGTGCACGGTACATCCAAACCGTCATCGAACCCATCGTTCTACCATTCCTAGAGCGGCAAGGGAACTTGCTGTTCCAACAGAACAATGCACGTCCGCATGTATCCCGTGCCACCCAACGTGCTCTAGAAGGTGTAAGACAACTACCCTGGCCAGCAAGATCTTCGGATCTGTCCCCCATTGAGCATGTTTGGGACTGGATGAAGCGTCGTCTCACGCGGTCTGCACGTCCAACACGAACGCTGGTCCAACTGAGGCGCCAGGTGGAAATGGCATGGCAAGCCGTTCCACAGGACTACATCCAGCATCTCTACGATCGTCTCCATGGGAGAATAGCAGCCTGCATTGCTGCGAAAGGTGGATATACACTGTACTAGTGCCGACATTGTGCATGCTCTGTTGCCTGTGTCTATGTGCCTGTGGTTCTGTCAGTGTGATCATGTGATGTATCTGACCCCAGGAGTGTGTCAATAAAGTTTCCTCTTCCTGGACAATGAATTCACGGTGTTCTTATTTCAATTTCCAGGAGTGTATATGTAATATACTCTATGTCAATACGCAGACGGTTTTTGTTTTTCGATATATCTGAAGGTGCCGTGAAATTTATAGGAGGTTCTAATGCAAGGAGTGCTATAACTGGTTAAAGTTTGGTTACACATAGTTCTCTCAAAACCACACCGATTTTGATCATAAAGTGAATAGAAACCGGCTTTACCTGTTCGCGAGGAAACATGGCTTTTTATTACTATGCGTGTTTAAAAATAGGTGCGGTACCGCAAGTTCTGTGCTATTTCACACTTCATATCTTTTACTTGTAAAGTATACATCACTTGAATTATAGCTCGTTGTTGAACCGAGATATCATAGTGTTTTTTCCGACACGACAGTAAATTGTGTGAAGCAGGTAGTGATGGTTACATTGCTTACAAGACCAGAACCCAGGAATCTGCTGCTGTTGCGAGTGATTGTTTGCTGTATGTTAGAAACGTTTCAGGAAGGTCGATTGAGAGGAATTATGGAGCAAAAATGTCAATTGTAAGTATGCAGACAGTAATTGTTTTCGGTGTACTGGAAGGCAGAGAGATGTGGAAGATCTTATAGGAGGTTCTATTACAAGACAGGTTTTGTAAACGCCAGTGTGATATAACATCTCATTCGTAAAGCGGAACGTACCACGGTACACAGAAGAGCAGCGCCAGCCTGAATCTTATTTTCTTATTGTCGAACGTAAAATGATTGTGTTTTTTCCAACACGTGAGCAAATAGCGTGAACGGCTGTATGTTGTAATGTTATTTCACGTGTCTGAAATGTTCGTAATACACACGTGTACGACAGTTTACTTACAGACATTGATTTGGAAAATAGAGACGCTCTCAGCTTGTGTAATTTGTCCATTAAGCTGAAAGAGACTGCTTATTATAGATGTGTTTTCTTTGGAGTTTAAATTCTGGCTTTTTCTTTACTATGATGACGGTTTCGAAGTAACGAGTACATTCTGCAGTAATTGATAGTTGTCGCAGCAAAGCAGTGGAAGTTTTTTTTTCTCTTGTTTTATGCAGGGTGGACACATACTCGGGGTGTATAGATCGACCTATGCAGTCTGGTCTTCTGTAATTGGCTGCGTGTCTGTAGTTTTTTACACTTCATTGAACGTCCCCAAATAATGATATGTGAATTGTATCTTGCCGTCGAACATAAAAACTACGAAGATTTTGCTCATAAAACTAAAAGAACATGGACTGCTACCATCTTCGTAGAAAAAGTAGATTTATTGTCGTCGCGATTGTGTTTTTAACGGGTGCTCAGTTATAGGAGACAACTGTTACAATGAAATGTCTTCTCATAGAGTGGCTGGCATACTGGAGCCGCTAGAGGTGTGGCTACCCAGTGTGCTCACAGACACAGCTGGGCAGTTAGAATTTCGTTGTTATTCCAAGGAGGTCAACTCCTTTCCACAAATACGTTTAATAGCCTGCATGAAGCGACCTGTTCTTGTCTTTTGTCTATCTGTGGCTGATTTATGCAGACTGGAGACAATCAATATATCAATGCCACCAGAAGGATCTTTTTTGGACCATCAGTGAGCTATGGTAAGGAGAGTGAGTGATGAGGGGTTGGGGGGGGGGGAGACTAAGACTGCCGCTAAGATGGTTAGTTTGTGAGTGCCCACTGTTGATGACACAAATGCAACTGTCACCCCTCTCTCCTATGCAATCTTTTGGGCTGACAATTTGTCACCGTACACGTGTTGTATTACGACCCATTTATTTTGTTCTCATGACAATTAGATGTGTAATTAGAGCAATGAAGAATTTTCCATCAGTTGTGGTAGCGTGTATTGGCTTCGTTTACCTGGGCTGCTGGGTGATTGTCAAGCAATGCAGGGGAAGGCGTCTGTAGCGAACTCTGGCGTCAAACCGCGATAGACCCAGTCCTCAGATGTATACTTATTAAACTCCCATCTGTCCAACACCAGCATCTCGTCGGTTCAACACCTATTCCCATAAAAAACAAAGACAGCACCTTCCACTCTAACCTCATTCCCGCCAGCTTATAGGTCAGTTCGTCTGCCACCAGTTTGGAGTGTTGCTGTAAAATCTTTCCCCAGTAGTACGGCGCTGTCCATTTGAGAGCTGTGATGCGATTTTAGGTGCTCATTGTGCAGCGCTATGCATATAGTTGTGTAGTTATGGCTGAACTTTATGATTTGTTACGTAATTATGACTGGTCTTTAATTCTGGATACCAACAAAATTAAGCAAAGTACACTAACCTAACCTTCCTCTTCTGCAATTGGGCATTTTCCATGTTTTGAGGGGTGCACTTCCACTTTCTGTCCAGGAGGATAAGTATTTGACTCCCATAAAGGGCACCGCCATTTTTAATTTCCTGGTAACTCTCAGGAGTGGTGTGGGGGTGGGATACAAAAATTCCCGCCAAAATTTAAATTCCCCACAACATTTCAAATTCCGACCAAAAGGGTAGGTGGGGAGGGGATAGGGCCGTCGGGAGTGAGGTGACAAAACAATTAATTTTATTCTCCGCTGAATCACAGATTAATTTTTGAGGCCATTACAATGTATTATTGCAGAAATTGGTAAGTCAAGTCGTAATATCATGAACTGAAACAGTTAGGTTCAAATGGTTCAAAGGGCTCTGAGCACTATGCGACTTAACTTCTGAGGTCATCAGTCGCCTAGAACTTAGAACTAATTAAACCTAACTAAGCTAAGGACATCACATATATCCATGCCCGAGGCAGGATTCGAACCTGCGACCGTGGCGGTCGCGCGGTTCCAGACTGTAGTGCCTAGAACCGCACGGCCACTGCGGCCGACAAACGGTTCAGAACTGATAACTTTGTATTATGAGAGGTTTGACAACGCTGTCTCATCAATTCACCTAAGAAATAAACAGTGGAATGTAAAAGTTAACAAATGTGAAATGCACTCAGTTTGCATGTAAACATTGTTAAGTCCCTAGTAATGCATTTGTAAGAATAAAGTTACTCAAGAAGTATTTGAAAAGAAAGACTTATCTGAATTAAAAATCTTATTTAGGAGACGTTACTGAAACTTTACTGCATAATTTCTCAAAACAACTAGCTAGTTCCTTACCCCTGTTTCCAGGTGAGGTATTAATATTAGTATTGTGACTCAAGGAATTCAATTGGTACTTCGAAACGAAATGATTATTTTGAGCAGTGTCATTGGAGTTTACTAACATTACTTGTCGCCAACGGCCTCGCCACAGCGGTAACACCGGTTCCCGTCAGGAGAACGCAGTTCAGTGGTGTCGGGCTCAGGAAGCACTCGCAGGAGTGACCGTCCTAGTCTGCCGAGCGCTGTCGGAAGGCGGGGTGCGCTGGCTACACTGAGCTCTCGCGAGGCCAATTCGAGAACTAGTTGACCGGGAGGTGACGGCTCACTGTCAACAGTCGGCTGGCGGGGTGCCCTGGCTACACTGAACTCTCGCGAGGCCAATTCGAGAACTAGTTGACCGGGAGGTGACGGCTCACTATCAACAGTCGGCAGGCGGGGTGTGCTGGCTGCACTGAGCTCTCACGAGGCCAATTCGAGAACTAGTTGCCCGGGAGGTGACGACTCACTGTCAACAGTCGGCAGGCGGGGTGCGCTGGCTACACTGAGCTCTCGCGAGTCCAATTCGAGAACTAGTTGACCGGGAGGTGACGGCTCACTGTCAACAGTCGGCAGGCGGGGTGCGCTGGCTACACTGAGCTCTCGCGATGCCAATTCGCGAACTAGTTGACCGGGAGGTGACGGCTCACTGTCAACAGTCGGCTGGCGGGGTGCCCTGGCTACACTGAGCTCTCGCGAGGCCAATTCGAGAACTAGTTGACCGGGAGGTGACGGCTCACTGTCAACAGTCGGCAAGCGGGTTGCGCTGGCTATACTGAGCTCTCATGAGGCCAATTCGAGAACTAGTTGACCGGGAGGTGACGGCTAACTGTCAACAGTCGGCAGGCGGGGTGCGCTGGCTACACTGAGCTCTCGCGAGGCCAATTCAAGAACTAGTTGACCGGGAGGTGACGGCTCACTGTCAACAGTCGGCAGGCGGGGTGCCCTGGCTACACTGAGCTCTCGCGAGGCCAATTCGAGAACTAGTTGACCGGGAGGTGACGGCTCACTATCAACAGTCGGCTGGCGGGGTGTGCTGGCTGCACTGAGCTCTCACGAGGCCAATTCGAGAACTAGTTGACCGGGAGGTGACGACTCACTGTCAACAGTCGGCAGGCGGGGTGCGCTGGCTACACTGAGCTCTCGCGAGTCCAATTCGAGAACTAGTTGACCGGGAGGTGACGGCTCACTGTCAACAGTCGGCAGGCGGGGTGCGCTGGCTACACTGAGCTCTCGCGAGGCCAATTCGCGAACTAGTTGACCGGGAGGTGACGGCTCACTGTCAACAGTCGGCTGGCGGGGTGCCCTGGCTACACTGAGCTCTCGCGAGGCCAATTCGAGAACTAGTTGACCGGGAGGTAACGGCTCACTGTCAACAGTCGGCAAGCGGGTTGTGCTGGCTACACTGAGCTCTCATGAGGCCAATTCGAGAACTAGTTGACCGGGAGGTGACGGCTAACTGTCAACAGTCGGCAGGCGGGGTGCGCTGGCTACACTGAGCTCTCGCGAGGCCAATTCAAGAACTAGTTGACCGGGAGGTGACGGCTCACTGTCAACAGTCGGCAAGCGGGTTGCGCTGGCTACACTGAGCTCTGATGAGACCAATTCGAGAACTAGTTGACCGGGAGGTGACGGCTCACTGTCAACAGTCGGCTGGCGGGGTGCCCTGGCTACACTGAGCTCTCGCGAGGCCAATTCGAGAACTAGTTGACCGGGAGGTGACGGCTCATTGTTAACAGTCGGCAGGCGGGGTGCGCTGGCTACACTGAGCTCTCGCGAGGCCAATTCGAGAACTAGTTGACCGGGAGGTGATGGCTCACTGTCAACAGTCGGCAGGCGGGGTGCCCTGGCTACACTGAACTCTCGCGAGTCCAATTCGAGAACTAGTTGACCGGGAGGTGATGGCTCACTATCAACAGTCGGCAGGCGGGGTGTGCTGGCTGCACTGAGCTCTCACGAGGCCAATTCGAGAACTAGTTGACCGGGAGGTGACGGCTCACTGTCAACAGTCGGCAGGCGGGGTGCACTGGCTACAATGAGCTCTCGCGAGGCCAATTCGCGAACTAGTTGACCGGGAGGTGACGGCTCACCGTCAACAGTCGGCAGGCGGGGTGCGCTGGTTACACTGAGCTCTCGCGAGGCCAATTCGAGAACTAGTTGACCGGGAGGTGACGGCTCACTGTCAACAGTCGGCAGGCGGGGTGCGCTGGCTACACTGAGCTCTCGCGATGCCAATTCGAGAACTACTTGACCGGGAGGTGACGGCTCACTGTCAACAGTCGGCAAGCGGGTTGCGCTGGCTACACTGAGCTCTCATGAGGCCAATTCGAGAACTAGTTGACCGGGAGGTGACGGCTTACTGTCAACAGTCGGCAGGCGGGGTGCGCTGGCTACAATGAGCTCTCGCGAGGCCAATTCAAGAACTAGTTGACCGGGAGGTGACGGCTCACTGTCTACAGTTGGCAGGCGGTTTGCGCTGGCTACACTGAGCTCTCATGAGACCAATTCGAGAACTAGTTGACCGGGAGGTGACGGCTCACTGTCAACAGTCGGCTGGCGGGGTGCCCTGGCTACACTGAGATCTCGCGAGGCCAATTCGAGAACTAGTTGACCGGGAGGTGACGGCTCACTGTCAACAGTCGGCAGGCGGGGTGCGCTGGCTGCACTGAGCTCTCGCGAGGCCAATTCGAGAACTAGTTGACCGGGAGGTGACGGCTCACTGTTAACAGTTGGCAGGCGGTGTGTGCTGGCTACACTGAGCTCTCGCGAGGCCAATTCGAGAACTAGTTGACCGGGAGGTGACGGCTCACTGTCAACAGTCAGCTGGCGGGGTGCGCTGGCTACACTGAGCTCTCGCGAGGCCAATTCGAGAACTAGTTGACCGGGAGGTGACGGCTCACTGTCAACAGTCGGCAGGCGGGGTGCACTGGCTACAAAGAGCTGTCGCGAGGCCAATTCGAGAACTAGTTGACTGGGAGGTGACGGCTCACTGTCAACAGTCGGCAGGCGGGGTGCGCTGGCTACACTGAGCTCTCGCGAGTCCAATTCGAGAACTAGTTGACCGGGAGGTGACGGCTCACTGTCAACAGTCGGCAGGCGGGGTGCGCTGGCTACACTGAGTTCTCGCGAGGCCAATTCGAGAACTAGTTGACCTGGAGGTGACGGCTCACTGTCAACCGTCAGGAGAGCAGTGTGCTCACCACAAGGTCCTCCGTATCTGCATCTACTGTAGTCTTCAGCTGAGGATGACACGGCGGTCGGCCGAAACTTCTAGGCCTTGCGTGGCTCGTTCGGGTGGGGTACAGAGATGAATGTTATATGTCACTAAAATAGCTTTCCACTTCATCACGTAGTTCTGATAACATCTTGTGATAGAGTCACCACAGTAATTTGACACTATTGTAATATCTACATGATATTTTCGGTATTATGGTGACTTAAAAATTAGAAACGCTTCTTTTGTGCACCCAGAACAATAAGGTGGTGTGGATCGGGGTGTCTGAATGCATTTCTGCCGCTTCTTGTAGTTAGGTTCTACGTAAGTGGAGCTGCGACAGATGTTTTTTTTTTTTTTTTTTTTTTATCAATCACCAGCTTAGTGCCCGCTGTTTCGCAAGGCCAAAGTCGCACTGTTGTTCCGAACGTGCTTCTGATGGTTCTTTCATAGATTATTTCATACCCTAACACATTTCTTCATATTAAGCGAGAAGTGAAATAACTATTTACATAGATTTAGGTTTAAATTTTTTAAATATAATGGTATATTTTCTTAAGGCTTTTTATCCCCTGTTTCACCCCTTTGGGGGTGGCATTTTGAACTATCAGTTCTTAAACGATGCCCGTCTCCAAATGACAAGTTTCTGTCCATAGGGGTGTGGGCTGGGTGGTGATGAGCCAGTCAGCGAGCACTCTGTCAGCGTCGCCCGTGCCGCTTGGCTGCGCTCGACTCGTTGGCTTGCAGAGAAAGAGGCGTAAGAGAGAGAGAGGGAGAGAGGGAGAGTGAGTAGTTACCAGAGTGTGAGTACTCACCGCAGACCCAGGCGAGGATCATGCACTCTACGACGGAGGGCGGGCCGCCCCGCATCGCCGTCACGTCGACGTGGCGCGGCTGCGGCCGCCGGTCGGTGTCGTTGCCGAACCAGTCGCCGATGACAGACTCGATGCGCTGCGACGCCAGGATCAGCAGGACTGCGGGCATGCGTCACTGCTCAGCACTCACACACACTCCTCACCTACACACGTCTATTCCCTACATTTTTTTTCTCGTATCGTCCACAGCATCTGTACATCCAAATCCGGGCGACGTCAGGTACTCAGCTACTAAGGTGCAAAGCTTCAAAGGTGGCTTTCATTTGTGACATTCATTTTGCAGATTATTCTGCATATTTGTAGTAAATAAACCCATATAATGGTTAATTAGTCTTACTAGGTGGATTAGAAAAAGATACGTGACGATTAGACACATGTCTGAAATAGTACGGGCTTTGGTAATGATAATATTTAGTTGCATGCTGCAGGTGTAAGCAAAGTGGATTTGCCAGTGGAGGCGGGGAGGCGAAGGCCGGTGAGCGCCGAAAGAGCATTGTGCAGGGGCCGGGGGTCCCAGGGGATGCGGCCACTGACCTGCAAGCATCAACAGGAACGCCGCCGGGTGCCAGGTGAGAGAGGGAGGGGAAATGGCGAGCAGACAGAGAGCGTCCAACTTCCGGGCTGGCGCCGCTCGGTTGCGCGATATTTTAGCGGCAAATGGGCTGAGCTCTCGTTGGGCAGTTCTTAGGGAAGTGCAGGAGACGCTGAGGGTCAACGCCCGCTCGTCGGGATTGGCTGATAGAGTTTGGCGGCATTAACATTAAGAGCTGAGAGCCAATGTTACCACTGTAATATATCTAAGAACAGTGTACAATTTGTTTAATTTGTTTTCAGTCATAATTTGTTCAATATGATCTTATTTCTATCGTGAGATAATTTACAATAAATACAACTTATTTACAATATCGCTTTTGATTCAGTAATCAAGGTAGTTAGCCGTCACTGTCACATTAATATATTTGATTCATGTTTAATATCGGCAACTACCCCAATAGGAAGTCTTCCAAGCTCATTCCAGCAATGTGGACCACATTTAAAACAATTTTAACAAACCTTATCGTATTACTAATCTCTGTCTATAAAGGTCATGGGCGGAGAATGGGGCTGCTTGCAGACAAAAATCCTACACCGAGAAATCATTCAATTTCACGAAAAAAAAAAGCTGCTTCAAAAGGAACTCAAAATGTTCTCACAATAGAGCAAGAAATATTCTGGAGATAAAACGTCCTTCAGATTTCTCTGGCCCTCCCTCCCCCCCTCCCCCACTCCAACCTCCCCACACACGCGCGCGCACACACACACACACACACACATACACACACACACACACACACACACATACACACAGAGTTGTTATCAACAGGAGACGAGCTTTATTTCTGTGCTACTGCTGCTCAAACTGTTAACGCGATCGAACAGGCCCAAGATTTGTCTATATGTATCAGAGTTCGACACGGTGTACGTTAATCGAACAGTCACACGACTTCTCCCTCTGTGGGTGCATAAAGTTTTGCGGGAAACCACGGACTGTCACAACAACAAAATTGCTCTCTGCTTCACATTTATCAGTTTGATGGAAAATGAGGACGAGGTGGCAAGACCGTTGTATAAAATGCAAATTCCTTAAGTATTTCATCAAACTGCCTGCCGGCTTCTGTCTCACATTCTTCGGCCGAAGTCTGTGCTATTATTTATCTGACTTATTGCCAGCACGAGTGGCTGGCATTGTCAGACTTTCACCCGCAGCAGTGCTTTGTTCCTAGAGCTTAGGGTACAATATTAGCTGTGACTGAGTGGAGGCAGGTCCAATGTCTCGTGACTTCATTAAGCTGCTCATCGGTCCCCTCGTGTGGGCGCCGTTTACATACGCACGCCCGCAACATTCCACCAACAGAGTGCACACCATCGAGTGCAGCACAGCGTAGCACACCGTGTGAAGCTCAATCGCTGTCGACCCAAGTTTCTTACATAACTCAATGCACTGCTCTATGAATGTCAAGAACCGGGCCAGAGTGATTCCTACATACACTCCTGGAAATGGAAAAAAGAACACATTGACACCGGTGTGTCAGACCCACCATACTCGCTCCGGACACTGCGAGAGGGCTGTACAAGCAATGATCACACGCACGGCACAGCGGACACAACAGAAACCGCGGTGTTGACCGTCGAATGGCGCTAGCTGCGCAGCATTTGTGCACCGCCGCCGTCAGTGTCAGCCAGTTTGCCGTGGCATACGGAGCTCCATCGCAGTCTTTAACACTGGTAGCATGCCGCGACAGCGTGGACGTGAACCGTATGTGCAGTTGACGGACTTTGAGCGAGGGCTTATAGTGGGCACGCGGGAGGCCGGGTGGACGTACCGCCGAATTGCTCAACACGTGGGGCGTGAGGTCTCCACAGTACATCGATGTTGTCGCCAGTGGTCGGCGGAAGGTGCACGTGCCCGTCGACCTGGGACCAGACCGCAGCGACGCACAGATGCACTCCAAGACCGTAGGATCCTACGCAGTGCCGTAGGGGACTGCACCGCCACTTCCCAGCAAATTATTGACACTGTTGCTCCTGGGGTATCGGCGAGGACCATTCGCAACCGTCTCCATGAAGCTGGGCTACGGTCCCGCACACCGTTAGGCCGTCATCCGCTCACGCCCCACCATCGTGCAGCCCGCCTCCAGTGGTGTCGCGACAGGCGTGAATGGAGGGACGAATGGAGACGTGTCGTCTTCAGCGATGAGAGTCGCTTCTGCCTTGGTGCCAATGATGGTCGTATGCGTGTTTGGCGCCGTGCAGGTGACCGCCACAATCAGCACTGCATACGACCGAGGCACACAGGGCAAACAGCCGGCATCATGGTGTGGGGAGCGATCTCCTACACTGGCCGTACACCTCTGGTGATAGTCGAGGGGACACTGAATAGTGCACGGTACATCCAAACTGTTATCGAACCCATCGTTCTACCATTCCTAGACCGGCAAGGGAACTTGCTGTTCCAACAGGACAATGCACGTCCGCATGTATCCCGTGCCACCCACCGTGCTCTAGAAGGTGTAAGTCAACTACCCTGGCCAGCAAGATCTCCGGATCTGTCCCCCATTGAGCATGTTTGGGACTGGATGAAGCGTCGTCTCACGCGGTCTGCACGTCCAGCACGAACGCTGGTCCAACTGAGGCGCCAGGTGGAAATGGCATGGCAAGCCGTTCCACAGGACTACATCCAGCATCTCTACGATCGTCTCCATTGGAGAATAGCAGCCTGCGTTGCTGCGAAAGGTGGATATACACTGTACTAGTGCCGACATTGTGCATGCTCTGTTGCCTGTGTCTATGTGCCTGTGGTTCTGTCAGTGTGATCATCTGATGTATCTGACCCCAGGAATGTGTCAATAAAGTTTCCCCTTCCTGGGACAATGAATTCACGGTGTTCTTATTTCAATTTCCAGGAGTGTATATTGGACTGTAGCTGTGCCGTACTTCGATTCCGTCGAAACTTCGGTGCAGGACGTTCTTTTTGGGTTTTTATTGTTTCTGAACAGTTCGAAGAAAAACTGAGTCTCATTTCGAATAGGCACTTCACTCTTACAACTATAGTTGGTGGTGACGTCAGTCTAGCCTCGACATTCTGACGAAAATACACGTTTAATGCCGGTGGTAGGCATTCAGTGTCATCCGAAATCTTATTAAACGCTTTTTCAGAACATTATTTTGAACACTTAGCTCAGGACTCCACTCTGAGTGTAAACGGTAGCTAAAACATACTTACCAACAAGTAATACTGACCAGATATGGACGGATATATGACGGATTCGGAGACTGGTGACCACAAGGCTGTTGCAGCTAGACTGAGTACCGTAACAGCCAAACCAACCAAAAGTAAACGCAAAATACATCTGTTTAAAAAGGCATGTAAAAGTTCGCTAGACACCTTCGTAAGAGATAGTCTCCACTCCTTGTAATCTGACTATGTAAGCGTACAGGAGACGTGGTTTAAATTCAAAGAAGTAGTATGTACGGCAATTGAAAGATATATACCAAATAAATTAATAGGAGATGGTACTGATCGCCCACGGTATAAAAAACAAATCAGAACACTGTTCCAGAAGCACCAAAAAAACTAGGCCAAATTAAAGGAAAAAGAAAAACGCTCAATACCCAATATCGGCCGTGTTCTACAGAAGCTCCGAATCTGGCACGAACTTCAATACAAAATGCTTTTAATAGTTTCCATAACGAAATTTTGTCTCGAAATCTGGCATAAAACCCAACGAGATTCTGCTTGTACGTAAACTAAGTCACTGGCAAGACGCAGTCAACACCTTCACGGTGCAATAGCAATGGTGGTGTTATGGATGACACTGTTAATAGAGCACAATTACTAAACAGTTTCCCGAAATTCATTCATAAAATAAGACGAAGTAAATATTCCAGAATTCGAATCAAAAACAACTTCCAACGTGAGTAACTTGTAAGTGGATATCCTCGCTGTAGTAAATCATTTAAGACACTTAAAAATGCAAGGCCAGAACGAAAACAAGGCGGGTTCTTTCAGAGTATGCTGATAAGTACTACGCAGTCATATACAACCGCTCGCTCATAGGAAGATCCGTACGCAAAATGTGGAAAGTTGCACAAGCCACACCAATAACAGAGACAGGAAATTGGACTAATCCGATTAATTACAGACCCATATCAGTAACATCGATTTGCAGCAGAATTTTGGAAAATATGCTATACTCGAACAATACAATTATAATATAATTATAGCCAACAAAACGAGTTTATGACAAATAATCAAAATGGATTCAGAAAATATCGTTCTTGTAAAACTCCACTAGCTCTTTATTACACGGGGCAATGACTGCTACAGACAGGGGATATCAAATCATTCCATTTTCTTACCTTTCTAGTAGGCTTTTGACACAGTTCGTCACAAGCGACATCTAATCAAACTGCGTGCCCATGGAGTACCATTTCTGTATCTATATTTACATGCATCTACATGGATACTCTGCCAGACACTTTTAATGTTATTTTCAGAGGGTTCATCGAACCACCTTCACAATAATTCTCTCTTATTCCAATCGCGTACAGCGCAAGGAAGAAACAAACACCTATATTTCTGTGCGAGCTCTGATTTCTATTATTTTATTATCATGATCGTTTCTCCCTATGTTAAGTAAACGCCAGCAAAATATTTTCACATTCGGAGGTGATTGTTATTTCGTGAGAATATTCTGTCGCAAACGCCTTTGTTTTAATGATGTCCACCCCAAATCCAGTATCATTTCTGTGACACTCACCTCTATTCCGCGATACTAAGAAACGTGCTGTCCTTTTTTGAACTTCAGTCCTATCTGATAAGGATCCAACATCGCGCAGCAGTATTCCGATAGAGGACGGACAAGCATAGTGTAGGCAGTCTCTTTAGTAGATCTGTTACATTTTCCAAGTGTCCTGCCAATAACACACAGTTTTTGGTTAGGTTTCCCCAGAACATTTTCTAAGTGTTCCTCCCAATTTAAGTTGTTCTAATTGTAATTGCTAGGTATTTAGTTGAATTTACGGCCTTTAGATATGACTGATTTATCGTCTAACCTCATGTGGATGACCGCACACTTTTCGTTATTTATGGTCAATTGCCAATTTTTGCATCGTACAGATATCTTTTCTAAATAGTTTTGCAATTTGTTTTGATCTTCTTATGACTTTGATAATCGATAAACGACAGCGTCATCTGCAAACAACCTAAGACGGCTGTTCATATTGTCTCCTAAATCGTTTATATAGATAAAGAACAGCAATGGCCTATAACACTGCCTTGGGGGACCCCAGAAATCACTTCTGTTTTACTCGATAACTTTCCGTCAGTTAATACGAACTGTGACCTCTCTGACAGGAAATCACAAATCCAGCCACATAATTCAGACGATATTCCACAGACACGCAATTTCACTACAAGCCGTTTGTGTGGTACAGTGTAAAAAGCCTTCTGGAAATCTAGAAATACGGAATCAATTTGAAATCCATTGTCATAGCACTCAATATTTATGAGACTAAAGAGCTAATTGTGTTTCACAACAACGATGTTATCTAAACCCGTGTTGACTATGCGTCAATAGACCGTTTTGTTCGAGCTAACTCATAATTTTCGAATACAATATATGTTCCAAAATCCTGCTGCATATTGACCTGAATGATATAGGCCTGTAATTTAGTGGATTACTCCTACTACCTATCTTGAATATTGGTATGACCAATGAAACTTTCCAGTCTTTGGGTACGGATCTTTCGTCGAGCGGACGGTTGCATATGATTGTTAAGTATGAAGCTCAGCTCAGTCGTCTGTTAATTTATTTGGTATAAATCTTTCAACTGCTGTCGATACTATTTATTTTAATTCAAGCCACATCTGGTCTCTTAGAGCGACAGAAGCGACCGACAGCGAACGACAGCTTCAGGCGACAAAACACAACCGGTGATGTAGTTACGGAGGTGTCTTACGTGGGCGACATCCGCGGCGTTGCCTGTTCTTTGCTACAACTGGCGACGTTTGAATTCAAACGTGGCTGACTCTCGTCGCTGCAGCACGCGCGACAGGGACAGCTACAGCCACGTGTATTCTATCATCCGATTTTAAGAAAACTATTCGGGGAAAAAATTTGATCCGTCCGCATGTTATAGCTTGATATCTTTGCTCGATAATGGTGTGAATTTATTTTTGTTATTCGTCATAGTTACTGTGCTGCACGAAACTGAGGACATAGCTGCACGAAATTTTTAAGAATTTGCAGAGCTAAAATCATACTGTGTAAACTATCTGTATAGTTCATTTAAGGCCATACATTGTTGCGTGTTAAATGTAACTAATATATCTAAATTGTATTTAAAGTTGAGACCGGATTGGTATCTCTTTTTGTTCCATCCGCGGTCGGGTCGCCCGCGGCGAGACGGAATCATTCCAGCGCTCCTGGAATCAAGTGGTTGTACAAATCGTCGTATCTCATAAACGGTTCAAGATATCTAAAGGACAGTTTTTGGAAATGACAGCACTCAAGAATGACTATTTTATCATATGATTAACACTCGATACGTTTTTGTAAACGAAAACAAGACTCCCTATAAACTACACCATGCGGTTTTGTCCGGTTTTTCATAGCCAAACAAAGTGGGAGAACCAGGCAGACGGGGTATCAAAGAGACCAGCGTGAGGTCTATTTTTGCGTGAAAACATTTAACTGTTTGAAAGTAATCAGGGTAATTAAGGAAGATTTATTAACGATTTCAGGAATAATTGAAATACCAGATGATCAAGAAGTCAGTATAGATTTGAAAACTTAATAAAACAGGGAATAATGTAGATAGAGAGGTAAAAGTTGACACACATGCTTGGAATGACTTGGGGTTTTATTAGAACCAAAGAAACAAAGTTCAGAAAATGCCCGATAGATGGCGCTGGACAGCAAAACGTCTATCGTGTATAAAAGGAGCTGTAATGAGAGAATCAGATGAGCCAGCTGTCGCAGCATGTTGACGTTACCTGAAAAGGCGCTTTTAGTGAAGCTGTATTAACAGAATGGGGAATGTGTTAGTTCAGCTTACGATCCTATCACCATAGGAAGGGGATTCGAACGGGTAAAGGTCCGTTGACGAATGCAGCTGTGGCGAGAATGATTTCGAAGTTCGAAGCCACGGGTTGTTTAGACGATAGACCCCGTAGTGGCCGACCGAGCACAAGGCGTAATGCTGCTGAGACAGTTCAGGAAGAAATGGAGGCTGTAGTGGGTTCGTCTATGCACGGGGAAGTCAGCAGTCATTCAGTCGCACGTCGCACCGGCATTCCATACACTACTGATGGTTGGCACTGAGGCGTACCCTCCGATGCTATCCGCACAAAATCCATCGGCATCATGAACTGTGTTACCTGTCGATTTAGTGAACTGGAGGGCATTTGCGGTGTAGGTGTTTCAAAACATGGCGGAAGATGACGATTGGTCGAGTAACGTGTTGTGGACCGACGAAGCTCATTTCACGCTCCGAGGGTCTGTCAACGCCCACAACTGCAGAATTTGGGCTACCGAAAATCCTAGAACTGTCGTGGAAACTCCATTGCACGACGAGAAAGTCACGGTATGGGTTGGATTTACCACATCTACCGTTATCGGGCCTTTTTTCTTCGAGGAAATGCGTGATTTTGGTTTTGTAACTGCTACCGTGACAGGTGAGAGGTGCACCGATATGTTACAGAATCGCATCATCCCCAACCTGGCTGATAAACACCTGCTGTAACGTACGATGTTTATGCAGGATGGCGCTCCACCCCATATTGCTAGACACGTGAAATATCTCTTGCGAGCGTCGTTTGGTGGTGATCGTGTGCTCAGCCGCCACTTTCGTCATGCTTGGCCTCCCAGGACTCCAGACCTCAGTCCGTGCGATGATTGGCTTTGGGGTTACCTGAAGTCGTTAGTGTATCGTGATCGACCGACATCCCTAGGGATGCTGAAAGACAACATCCGACACCAATGCCTCACCATAACTCCCGACATGCTTTACAATGCTGTTAACAACATTATTCCTCGACTACAGCTATTGTTGAGGAATGATGGTGGACATATTGAGCATTTCCTGTAAAGAACATCATCTTTGCTTTGTCTTACTTTGTTCTGCTAATTATTGCTATTCTGGTCAGATGAAGCGCCATTTGTCGGACATGTTTTGAACTTTTGTAGTTTTTTAGTTCTAATAAAACCCCATGTCATACCAAGCAAGAGAGTCGATTTGTATCTATCTACATGATTCCGTGATTTATTCAGTTTTCAAATGTATACTGACTTTTTGATGACCCGGTATTTCACGAAAAGCTGCTACCAAGCTGTGTAAATGAAATGTCAAAAAGTTCATCTGTTCACGGCCTAGCTATTTCGCACATAAATTGATACAGTGGTGCGGTACGCAAATGTCAAAGAGGCTTCCTTCGAATCTAGTACCACAGTTAGGATTTTCGAGAACAGAAGACGTCAGGAAGACAAACGAGGAGTCAGAAAGATCATGCTTTGTGAATAACGCTTGACAATAAAGAACGAAAGAAATCGGTCAAATAGTTTGTGAAATGATTTGTGTAAAAGAAAGATATAGACCAGAAAAACGTTCTACGTACCTTTGAATGATGCTCTAAATCATGAGCGGAAAATGAGGTGCATCAAACGTTTCCCTAATATTTTTTATTTCATACTTTAGACAAATCATTTCATAAAACGTTTAACTTTCTTTTCAAAAATTTCTTATCCTTCACTTTTACATACTATCTATATTAACTGAAACGCTTGGCCTTGACACTGGCTGCTGATGAATCACGTTCGGAACGTCACTTGTCCGTAAAATTTCATCGTTATTCATTTTTACTAGGAATTTAATTTGTGTGATATACTGGGATAGGTGCGTATACAGTTAAAGAGGAAGTACTTTGGCACGACCTTATAAATACTTAGTGACGCAGTGTAAACAGTATACACAAAACTTAGCATACAGAATTGTAGCTCAGTCAGTTAAAATATATGAGGTCACTGGGATTGAACCCACGACCCCTTTCCTACAAGTAGTTACAAACTGGTAACGCTATCGTTACACCACAGCTCACTTCCTATTAGCGCTCTTCGTTCTTGTTATTTACGGTAGTCTGTCAATCTTCCGCATTTATCAGCTGTTAAAAGTTCTTGATCATGTAATATTTGTCTGTACTTTATTGGTGAGATAGTCGAATGCTCCTCTGCTCATTCATGTATAATTGAAGAATTGTCTGGTGATGTTCGTCTCTTGTAAACTTCATGCACAGCATTCCTTTTCGCTATATTTTTGTAAGCAAAGCTATGTAGCCTTATTCTCGAGCTAGAGTATTCTACAGTTTAGGAGCGCCGTTTTAAAAGAAACAGCCATCTTGTAGTACGATACGGTCGCTCGCACGCAGGGCACCCGACTTTTGAGCCCTGTACTGCTGCTAATCGCGTATCGAGACGTCGCTCGCTGTCGACCGCTGGACACGGAAGGAGTGGAGACTGTCTATCACAAAGGCTTCCAGTGACATTGTATCCGCTTTTTTGAATATGTACATTTTTCGTTTATTTTTAGGGGATTTGGGGATTACGATATTCAGTTTCGCTATGGCAAACCTAGGTTCACTAAACCCTGTATCCGTTTCGATGGTTGTTATTAGTTCAGGATTATTTGTTGCTAAGAGGTCAAGTGTGTTTTTTCCAACCGTTTACTATTCACTTGGGCTCATGAACTAATTGCTCGAAGTAATTTTCAGAGAATGCATTTAGCACAATTTCGGATGATCTTTTATGCGTACCTCCGTATTTAAACATGTATTTTCGCCAACACATCGATGGTAAATTAAAGTCACCACTAACTATATAATTGTATGAGCCGGGTACCTGCTTGAAATTACTCTCAAGTTTTCGTTGAATCTTTCATCTGAATTGGAAGGTCGGTAAAATGATCCACTTATTATTTTATTCCGGTTGGCAAGAATGACCTCTGTCCATACTAACTCACAGGAACTATCTACTTCAATTTCGCGAACAGATAAACTACTTCTAACAGCAACAAACACGCCACCCCCAACTGTGATTTTGGCCTGTCCTTTCGGGACACTTCTAGATTTTTGCAAAAATTTTTGCTTGTCTCCGGCTTTAGCCGGCTTTCAGTGGCTATAACGATTTGAGAATCAGTGCTTTCAATTAGCGCTTGGAGCTATGGTATTTTCCCAACACAGCTACGACAACTTACAAGTGTTTTACTGATGGTTCCTGTATCTACGTTCTTCCTGTGTTCGGCCTGCAACCTTTGAGACTGAAAACCTTTTTCCGTTTTCCCGAGACCCTCTAACACAAAAGTTCGCCCAATCTATGCCACACAGCCCCTGCTACCCGTGTAGCCGACTCCTGTGTGTAGTGGACACCTGACCTATTCAGCGGAACCCGAAACCCACCCACCTCATGGGGCAAGTCGAGGAATCTGCAGTCTGTATGGTCGCTTGACCCTCTGGTGCAGACCCTCCACTCGGCTCTGTCGACTATGCTGCGAATGGCCAGCTCTCCCTTCATCTTGCAAGCAAGACTGGCAGCCTTTACCGCTCCCGTTAGCCGCTCAGTAGTATAACAGGATTCGTGCTTTCCTGTCAGACGGTCACAGTTCGTAATAAATGACGGAACCTATCGAGTAAAAGAGAAGTAATAGCTGGGATTCCGCAGAGAAGTGTTACAGCTCTCTGCCGCTCCTGATCTACATGAACTATTATTTAGTGGACAATCTGAGCAGTCGCCTCGGGCTGTTTGCAGGTGATGCTCTCATTTGCCGTCTTGTAAAGTAATAGGTGATCAAAACGAATGGTGCAAAAATAATGAAAAGTGTAAAGTCATCCACAAGAGTACTAGAAGGTATCCGCTAAATTTCGGTTACAAGACAAATCACACAAACCTAAAAACTACAAATTCAACTAAATACTAGGGATTACAGCTACAAATAACTTAAATTGAAATTATCACATAGATAGTGTTGCAGGAATAGCAAACCAGGGACTACGATTTGGCAGTACACTTAGAAAATACACTCCTGGAAATTGAAATAAGAACACCGTGAATTCATTGTTCCAGGAAGGGGAAACTTTATTGACACATTCCTGGGGTCAGATACATCACATGATCACACTGACAGAACCACAGGCACATAGACACAGGCAACAGAGCATGCACAATGCCGGCACTAGTACAGTGTATATCCACCTTTCGCAGCAATGCAGGCTGCTATTCTCCCATGGAGACGATTGTAGGGATGCTGGATGTAGTCCTGAGGAACGGCTTGCCATGCCATTTCCACCTGGCGCCTCAGTTGGACCAGCGTTCGTGCTGGACGTGCAGACCGCGTGAGACGACGCTTCATCCAGTCCCAAACATGCTCAATGGGGGACAGATCCGGAGATCTTGCTGGCCAGGGTAGTTGACTTACACCTTCTAGAGCACGTTGGGTGGCACGGGATACACGTGGACGTGCATTGTCCTGTTGGAACAGCAAGTTCCCTTGCTGGTCTAGGAATGGTAGAACGATGGGTTCGATGACGGTTTGGATGTACCGTGCACTATTCAGTGTCCCCTCGACGATCACCAGAGGTGTACGGCCAGTGTAGGAGATCGCTCCCCACACCATGATGCCTGGTGTTGGCCCTGTGTGCCTCGGTCGTATGCAGTCCTGATTGTGGCGCTCACCTGCACGGCGCCAAACACGCATACGACCATCATTGGCACCAAGGCAGAAGCTACTCTCATCGCTGAAGACGACACGTCTCCATACGTCCCTCCATTCACGCCTGTTGCGACAGCACTGGAGGCGGGCTGCACGATGTTGGGGCGTGAGCGGATGACGGCCTAACGGTGTGCGGGACCGCAGCCCAGCTTCATGGAGACGGCTGGGAATGGTCCTCGCCGATACCCCAGGAGCAACGGTGTCCCTAATTGGCTGGGAAGTGGCGGTGCTGTCCCCTACGGCACTGCGTAGGATCCTACGGTCTTGGCGTGCATCCGTGCGTCGCTGCGGTCCGGTCCCCACGTGTTGAGCAATTCGGCGATACGTCCACCCGGCCTCCCGCATGCCCACTATACGCCCTTGCTCAAAGTCCGTCAACTGCACATACGGTTCACGTCCACGCTGTCGCGGCATGCTACCAGTGTTAAAGACTGCGATGGAGCTCCGTATGCCACGGCAAACTGGCTGACACTGACGGCGGCGGTGCACAAATGCTGCGCAGCTAGCGCCATTCGACGGCCAACACCGCGGTTCCTGGTGTGTCCGCTGTGCCGTGCGTGTGATCATTGCTTGTACAGCCCTCTCGCAGTGTCCGGAGCAAGTATGGTGGGTCTGACACACCGGTGTCAATGTGTTCTTTTTTCCATTTCCAGGAGTGTATAACATGTCTGGTCAAGGAGACAGTTTACACTGCTTTTGTCCGCCCCTTCTGGAGTACTGCTATGGTGGTGTGAGATCTGCATCGTCTAGGATTCGCAGAGAACATGGAAAAAGTTCGAAGAAGGGCAGCTCGCTGTGTATTATCGCGAAAAGCCATATATACGATAGACGAATCGTGGTGGTTGTCAAACAAAGGCGTTTTTCGATGCGGCGGGCCATTCACATCAAATTTCAATAACCAATTTTATCCTCAATAATGTGAAAACATTTTGTTGGCGCCCATTTACATAGGGAGAAGTGATCTGTCGTAATAAAATCAGAGAAATCAGAGCGCGCTTGGAATGATTTAAGTATTAGCTTCCCCACGCACTGTTCAAGATTAGAACGGCATAGAAGGTGATTCGATGAACCCTCTGCCGAGCACTTAATTGTGAATTCAGAGTTATCATGCATATGTAGATGAACCCCTGAGGAAGGTTGTTATTTAGAGTCCTCCATCTGATAGCTTGTTCATTCACCAACACCTTAAAGTGCCTTTGAGAGAGCATGCTGTTCATTAGTAATGTCACCTTTTGATATGGACCGATTTCAATAAACTTCGACATCATTGCCTCCCTCCATAAGTGTCAAAGCTGACATAAGAGCCACAAAAACTGTAGTCGGATACAGAACCCGCTGAATCCAGCTTCTGTTAGATTTATCAATGAAACGATCTGATAGCACCAACTGCTCTGTTTCCTAAAGCCAGCTTGTTCGACAGGGGTGATGTGCTCAGTGGACTACAGAATGCGATTTAAAGAAAGCCTTTCTAGTAGCGATACTGGTCAATAGAGAGAAGAACCGGTTCCGTCTTAGCCTGCTTGAGAAGCTTTTTCCGGTCCTCAGAATCTCACTGAAAAGTTCAGTGAGCCACAATTTTATTTTAAGTTCCGATGGATTTAAGACTGTCTGAATGTACGCCATCATAACAAACAGCTTTATTTACTTTAGCATATCCAAGGCTACATCAAGTTCCTCAATGCACAAGCCATGAGTGGGCTGGATGTGGTTTTAGATGGGACCTCTTTATGTACCATTCATTTTTCTAGTTTCGTATCTGTGCCTCGTATATTTTAGTTTTCTAAATCGTCGTCGTCATGGATGCAACAGAGGTGGCAATCATGTGTGTGACTGTGATTTACAGCCATGAATCTGTACCAATACGTTTTATAAGGTTCCAGACTTTCCAACTAGGATGTGTACAGCTGAATCCTGCCGTCGTTGTCTGCCGCTTCCCTTTCCTGTACTTGTTGAGATTCTTAATATTTAGCATATAACTCATTGCTTTCTTGAGACCACCGGAGATGTACTCCTTCCGAAAACCACGTGGAGCACATCGGGTTAATCGTCCCACAGATCTTTCATAACTGAATGAAACTGGGGGAATACATTGAACGGTACTATGAAGTCCTCTTTGAAACAGTTCCCAGTTCGCAAGTTGAAAATTCCATCGAGACTGAGGGACGCAGGTGACACTAAAAGAATTTCACTCCCATGATCAATTATGACTGACCTATTCTTGTTGTGTGAGAAAAACTTTATGACTTTTCTTTGTGTGGTGTCGTTACGTCTAAATTTAGATGTTGTTGTGGTCTTCAGTTCTGAGACTTGCTTGACGAAGCTCTCCATGCTACTCTACCCTGTGCAAGCTTCTTCATCTCCCAGTACCTACTGCAACTTACGTCCTTCTGAATCTGTTTAGTGTATTCATCTCTTGGTCTCCCTTTACGATTTTTACCCTCCATGCTGCTCTCAAATACTAAACTGATGATCCCTTGATGCCTCAGAACATGTCCTACCAACCGATCCCTTCTTCTTGTCAACTTGTGCCACAAACTCCTCCCCAATTCTATTCAATACCTCCTTATTGGTTACGCGATCTACCCATCTAATCTTCAGCATTCTTCTGTAGCACCACATTTTTAAAGCTTCTATTCTCTTCTTGTCTAAACTATTTATAGTCCACGTTTCACTTCCATACATGGCTACACTCCATAGAAATACTTTCAGAAACGACTTCCTAACACTTAAATCTATACTCGATGTTAACAAATTTCTCTTTTTCAGAAACGCTTTCCTTGCCATTGCCAGTCTACATTTTATATCCTCTCTACTTCGACCATCATGTCATTTGGCTCCCCAAATGCACAACTCACGAGAATAATCGTTCAGCTGACTACCAGATCAGAATGTTCTTGGATCTCTAACGTTTACACGTGCATCCATTTTTCAATAGCTCCGTCGCTGTTGTGTACTAAAACATGTCTACAGCAATTTGGGTGGAACAAATTAAAACCAATATGCGTATTTATGGTGTCTGCTTAAACTGTGTGATCTAGAGTTTCTAATGGTCCTCAAACATAAATAATTTGAAGGTCAATAGTTTTGCCTTCGACTGCCAGCTTTATTTCCCATCGCTACGGATGTGATCTAGAGTGCAGCTTGCTTAAGTATCACAAAAAATTGGTATTACCTGGTATTAGAAACATTTAAGGTGATTGTTAAGGAATGATTGTTTTTAATTTAATATTACGGCAAAAGAAAAGAAAATATTTCATCTCGGTAGTTAAGGCTATAATGATATACGTGTGGGTAGCAGAGGAACAATTCGAAAGAAGCGCGCACAATAAAATACCTTGTAAGAAACTTACCAATTTTTACCGTATTTGAAACAAGCGGCAAACGTTAGAATGAAATGAGGAAGGAAGTTAATTGGAAACTCAGTAGCTAAGAAATGAAACAGAACGCATATAATTAGATCGAAGCTTATTCATGTGACTGAACTGTGTCAGTGACAATGGAAGGCTCCAGCTAAGCCCTAGATGTCCCAACACTGCTCGAACCTTATTCAAAGACTTGCAGTGTCTCTTCAGTGAGCTGCTGTGTGCAGGGATGAGGGTGGTAAGGGTTCGCGATACCAGTCTATACGAACACTACGTACATTCCTCATTTGCAACTGAATGAAGATCAAACATTAGACTCCCACACAATTTTCGACGCACACTCTGGGTTTGAAATTTGTATGTGAGTTCAATGACGGACACAGCCAGTGGGCAGCATAAATCATTGACTGAAATACAAATCATTTAAGAAAAAAACTGAAGAAATGGTCGGACAAATCAACGAATTATCCTGGTGTAGAGCACTGAAGTCTCTGTCATAAATTTTTCTCCTTCTCTAATTTTAGAAGCACATATTAAATATTCCATAATGGAACACTTCAGAATAATTGTTCAATTCTGTTTTATTTTCATATTTCTAGTTTCAGTTAAATTTGTTATGTTAATTTTCAGAGGAACTGTTAGTCCTTGTCGTCTGTCTTCTGACTGATCCGATGCGGTCTCGCACGACTTACTCTCCTGTGGCGACATACTCAAACTGCTCAAGCATTTCATATATTTTTACCCTCTACAGCTCCCTCTACTACGATGTGAGTTATTCCATGATGTGCTAACACATATCCTATCATTACGGCCGCTCTACCTTTCATTGTTTTCCACATATTACTTCCTGGACGATTGTTCGAAGAACCTCCTCTTTCATTACCTTATCAGTTCACCCAGTTTTCAACAACTTTGTGCAGCACCACATGTGGAAAGTTTCGTTTCTCTTCTTTTCCGTTTTTCCCACGGTCCACGATTGACTTCCAGCTGCTGCCATGCTTCTTTTACGTGTAACTCAGGAAATGTCGCGCCCCTCGCCTTGCGCCCAGCCACAGCAGGACGGGCGTCGCCGTCGACCCGTGTTGCGAGGCAGGTTTGACGCTACGGCCCGCGGCCACGCGCCCGTGAGTGCCGACCAGTGCTGTGTCCCGACAGCGGATAAGGGTACACCCAATTCTTTGGAGTATGTCCTACAACCAATACAGGATGTAACCGCTTCTGTGGTATGAAAACAGGAACTTACCCCACCGTGCTCCAAAACTTAAAAACCAGTTCGTCAACGAGTGAATTATGCTTAATAATCTACTCTCGTCATTTTGAAATTGACTGCAGTAGTAACGAGTACTGTAATCGTGACTGAAATGTGGCACCTATTTAATTCTAGGATAAGAGTTATCACATTTAGATTGTGTTCTGTAGTTTTGCAGACTTAGTAGTTTCTACTCCGTGTCTTTTATCGTCTGAGTAGACAGACTATTCAAAAGAGTTTCTGGATTGAGTCTGACGAGGCAGACCTGTCACCACGATATTTCTGCTGAGAACCGATCAGCCACGTTCAAGCGGAACGTAGGCGAGTGACTGTCAGTCGAAATATCGTCGCAACGTCTCCTCCACCCCGACAGCAATTCCGAACCTTCGAGGAATGTTCATTACGGCGGATTAGGCTATTGTTATAGGGTGTGGATTGTATGAGTTACGCGTGCGGATTGTTGTCAAAATGTTCGTGGCGAGATACTTACAGAGGAAGGTGAAGTAGGAGGCGGAGTGGCAGATGAACTTGATGAAGGGCTTGCGCATCGTCTGGCCGAAGCGCGAGTGCGGCGCCACGACGTACATGAAGGAGAAGAGCGGGAAAAGGATGCCGATGCGGACGATCTCGAGCGCCTGCAGCACCATGTTCTTGCGCCGGAAGCCGGGCAGCCCCTCGTACCAGATGGACGCCAGCAGCTGCTGCACGTTCGGGTGCGCTACGAACTGCAACAGGGCGCCACAGCTACTGTCGCCCGATTAAGTGGGCAACACCGTTATCCTAAAGCATTAAAATTTACATCGTATATTCTAAAGCAAAACCTGAACGGAGGTTCGAGTCCTCCGTCGGGCATAAGTGTCTGTGTTTGTCCTTAGGATAATTTAGGTTCAGTAATGTGTAAGCTTAGGGACTGATGACCTTAGCAGTTAAGTCCGATAAGATTTCACACAACACACAAAACCTGAACGGCATTCACGACCGCGGTAGGTTTACGATCCAAGTGGAGACAGACGGTACGTTCGCCGAAAAAAACCAATGTCCACCACCTCCGTATTGTGTACAGAAAACCCAGACCCACGGGTCGGCATCTGGACGCTCCCAGCGATCACCATTCGGCACAAAAACCTTGGTTTCTGTCACTGTTCAGGCCCCGAGCAAAAATACGACAGTTCGTGAGTACTGTGAAGGGTGACCTAGGCTTTAGAATGCCTGTCACTTACAGTGTGGCTATACTACTTCAGGCAAACAGTACGCGCTGTGGAGCAACGCTAGACACAAGACGAGAGTGCTACGCTATCCTGAAAAATCAGCCGTCGCAGAGCACGCTCTAGAAAATCGACACTGGATTATGTTCGACGAAAGAACTGTCACGATGAGGACGATAGAACTTTGGTACGGAATTATAGAAAAAACTGAGAAAAAAACCAAATCCGAAAACATCAGTAAGGACGGCGATCTGCAGCTCAGCACAGCCTGGGATGTCGCCGTCACTAGGTCGAAGTGGATGTGGCAGACGGTACCGTATCTGGCGAGGAAGTGCACGTCAGTGACTTTACAGCCAGCAGTGAGGATATATAACGGTAAGCCCACGATAGCACTCGTTTACCATTTAACAATGGTCAATGAGGGCTCAGTAGAGAGTCCGTGGGATTTTAACCACCTCAAATGGCTGGAAGCCTGAGAAGAAAAGCAAACTAAATAAGGTAGAGCACAAGAAAATTTCAGTTCGAGGCGACTTTTAACTTTTCAAAATGGTAAGCAATAGCTGTGGTATCAAACATCGATACCACCCCACGGTTGTGTTGAAGCTGGTAACATGTGACAGTGGTCAGGGGGGATCTGGCAGATCCAATGGTGCGCACCTGCCGCACCACACCTCCCGCGCACTCGCAGGCTCTCGGCTTCGATAATGTCGTCCGTGCGTATTAAAGCGACCCTCACCCTTGCTGACACTGTGACGGCTGGACAATGTTTCTTGCTGCATTATTTGTAACGAATCTTTGTTCGCTCGGAAAAATACGAGTTAAGTGAATCTTGTGTTAGGTGTCTTATCTCGTTCGCTAATTATTTCTGTTCCTATTCAACTTTCCTATGACGACAGTTGCCACTCCACTTTTGTAGCCCACATCTTCTTACCGTCGTGTACGAAGTTGTACACACCGACAGAAAACAGCGCCAGCAACTCCTGTCGACGGCACGTCCATGTGCTCGAAATGTATTAAGGGCTGGGCACTTGCAGTAGAAGTCGCGTAGCAGCTGGGATGACCTTCGTAGAGGACTGCCAGGGCGTCTCCACAAGGTGACCTGACTCCCAGAAGTGAAATCAGTGTGCAGAAGCGATTCCAGCCTGCTCCCACTGTGGAAAGGCGGGCAAGTGTGGTCCAGCAGGGCAGGGCAGGGCTTCGTTTGCTCCCGCTGGTCGCTCCGTGCGGCCCGGCACACGCCTGCGGCCTGAGACCAGGCAGTGAACAAAAGCACACTGAGTAGTTGGGCGAGGCGTCTGTCATCGTCGCAACGAGGTCACGCCAACATTTCTGATCCCACGTGTACCAGCCGGCACCACACAGCAATGACTCCTGCAATGTTGGAACGTGCGAACACTCATTCGAGTTGATCGACGGATAACTACCAAACACTTGACTCCACGACTAGATGTCCGTGTTGGTAACGCTGACACAGTCGTCCACCAGTTGAGTGACCGTTGGGTTCTTCGCTGCCCAACAAAAGACGATAAAGAGCAAGGAATGTCCACATGTGTTACAAGGCTGATCGTAGCAAAGTTTTGTCGAACATCGGCACAGGCGATGAAACTTGGGTACATCACTTCGAACTGGAAACGAAAAGTCAATCCGTGGAATGGCGCCACACCACACGTCCACCAGGCGAAACGTTCAAAGTAGCACCCCCAGCCGGTGGTAAAGTGACGACGACGCTGTCCTGCCACTCTGAAGGGGTTATTCTGCTCCCCTTTCAAGGTGCAACGACCAACTCTGAAGTGTACTGTGCTACCATCAGGAAACTGAAGAAGCGACTGCGGCACATCCGTCGCCACAAAAATGCAATCCGTCTCCGTGACCACACCAGGTGTCAAACAAGTCTGTGCTCCCGAGCAGAGCTCTCAGAATTTCCTTGTACTGTTCTTTCTCACTTCCCGACTTCATTTGGGCCAAATAGATGGAAGGATGCCCTTCGTGGGAACCAGGACGTGCAGCGAGACGCCGGCTCCGACGTCGACCTGTGGGGTGGTGCCAGGTGGAAACACAGCCGTACAGGCCTCCCGGTCAGGTGGCGTAAGGCTGCCGCACTGAACTGAGATTATGTCGAAAAGTAAGATTCTGTAGCCAAAAGAATAATATGGTGTACTGGAATCCTGAACAAGACCAACCCGCTTTGAGAAACAGAAATGTGTGGCTTCATCTATTGAACGCCCCCCGTAATACGTAGGCGCTGCAGTAATGCAGTAGCCATTACATAGTTAATGTTTAGTTGTCCATTCAATTAGTTAGTTTATATAGGACAGGGTAAATAATGAACCAGTTTATGAGCCATTGTGGGAACTACCTATAATTCGGAGAAGGCATTTTCATGAGACATTTAAACCTGTATGACATGTTTGTTTAAATTCCACTGTCATAGACGCATCGTAAAAAGTGTGTTTATATTGGACAGATTACGGGAAGAAGCTGTTGTTCATATATTATTTTTACATCCTGTAGTTTTCACCACATAGTGACTAACGTTAAGACTAGTATTTGAGAAAACTGTAATCATTGGTAACTAAGTCATCAGTATTGCAGTCTTACGAAATGTTGACAATAGTAATGATCTTTTACAAACAATTTAGTTTCGTGACGGAGGAATAATTGAACACTTTTGCTTCTGCCCCTCAGAAAATTGCAAAAAATGGTTCAAATGGCTCTGAGTACAATGGGCCTTAACTCCTGAGCTCATCAGTCCCCTAGAACTTGGAACTACTTAAACCTAACAAACCTAAGGACATCACACACATCCATGCCTGAGGCAGGATTCGAACCTGCGACCGTAGCGGTCGCGCGGTTCCAGATTGTAGCGACTAGAACCGCTCGGCCACTCAGGCCGGCCAGAAAATTGCATTTTATCCCTCAGGGGGTAACTACCCCCATGATGGGAACCGCTGGGGTGCTGGAAAGGAGGTAGTCTCGGTTCAGGTTTTGTTGGGTACTATGAGAAAGGACGGATTCGAAGACGTTGCTGAAGAGAGGTAGGTGGAGTGGCAGTACGAGGTATCAGTAGAGGTATGGGGAAAAGTAGGATTTTGGAGACTTTCTACAGTTCAGGATAGTAACCTGCGGAAACGATAATGGTATAAATGCAAAGGAGGCTAGAAAGGAAAGGGGTATATGCAAGGTGTCCATAGATGATACAGTCATGACTGGGGGATGTGTCGCGTTTTCTGTGAAGAACTAGTTTTATGTCACATACTGCGACTGGGTTGTTTAATTCTGTTTGAGGTATCAAACAATGGTGTTGCATCTCAGGTGGTCACAACAGTAATTAGTACACTAGGAAGCTGGAACAGACCAGGGAGTTCGGCACACTATTGAATACCAATAGATAATGCTATAATTGAATGATCGGAGACGTTCACTTATTCCATGAGAAGCAGTCATGTAGAACATACAGGCATTTCCAGTGCTTCTATAAAGTCTTTGTTAATTCAAAGTAAACTATCTTTCTAGCTGTGCTTATTTCCACAGACCTAAATAATTATGGCGTCGGCAATGGCTGTTCCATGGAGTTATTCTGTCATACTGAGGAGACCATCTACACTGACAAAGTGACCTTCGAGTACTGTCGTCGGCGTCATTTATTGCAATGCCAGAGAGGGCACTGATGTGGTAGTGTAGTGTATCATGTAGTGTAGTATAATGTATCATGTTTGTGGCACCTCTCGGGGTCTGCAGATGCTGACATTTGTGCTGCCACGCTTTTGACGGCCAGCACATGGTGTGTCTTGCGATGACACCACAAACTGGAACTCACCCCTTCGAAAGGAATTACTCCTCCTTAGAAGGGAAAGTATACGAACAAACTCACAGCACAGCCACGGACGCCCACATGGCTCCCTCCTCTGCCGACCTGTTTATGGACCATCTAAAGGAGGTCTTCCTAGGCTCATAAAACGCCAAGCACCTAGTCCGGTTCATGTTCATCGATGATATCTTCATGATCTGGACACAGGTCCGAGACACGCTATCTTTCTTTCACAAGGTCGACACTTTGTCTTCTGTCCACTTCACCTGTACCTCCTCAACCCAGTGTGCCACCTCAACCCAGTGTCCCACCTTCCTTGACGCTGACCTCCTTTCTGATGAGACCATCCACATCTCTGTCCACATCATATCCACCTACCATCAACAGTACCAGCATTTCGAAAGGTGTCACCCCTTTCGCACAAAAAATTCCTCCTATACAGCCTGGCCATACGGGAATGGCATATGTGCATTGTCAAGAACTCTCTTGCGCAGTATGCCTTCATAGAGAGTCTCTGGTCGCCAGACACTCTGCTAACAGATTTACCATACCATTTGCCCTCAAACACCAAATCTCGCACCACCTGAAGAGCCACCCGCAAAGGAATGCCCCCTTTATCCTTACAATACATTCTCCGTTTCCGAAATTATCCCAGCATCAACCTACGATAACATACTGCCCCCACACCCTCAGCCCTGCCACCTCCCCCCATTCTCTTCTCAACAGATGCACCTGCCCACCTTTCCGCACTCCCCTCATGTTTCGTTCTGCTCTTGCCAGTTCCCTGATGCTGCGCCTGTTGGCAATCCCTGCACACACCGTCAGACAAGAAGTGCTCCTGCCTCCTCCCACCTCCCCCCTCCAGGCTGCAGCCGGATTCTTGACCGAGCTGCCAGTGAGCCTCACGTGTACTTGCTTCTGTGAATGAATGATTTGTTTCAGTCTCACCTTCTCTTTCTTTTTCTGACTAAGGCTGTGGCTTAAAGCTAATGTGTAAGTGCATTTTAAATGTCCCTGCATGCAACTTAACGTGTTATCTTTATGGTAAGTGGCAATCACCTTTTCCTTCCACTGTTGATATTCCCACCTGGAATTTCCATTGTCGTTTCAGGTATGTTGTCCAAGAACTGGAAGCTGGGAGACAGTGGTATTTGTGCGTTCGTGGATGGTAGGAAAGAGGGAGTAATCAAAGGGAGAGTCTAGACGATGTCAGATAGGTAGGATGCAAAGTGGTAAGCTTTCCTCTGGTTGTCAGGTAACATAAGTTTGATGTAGAGGAGTGGGTAATGAGGGATGGAATGGTTGCCAGTGAGTCAGCGGAATGCATGTTAATGGGGAGTGTAGAATTGAGTCTGTTGCATGTCTGGTGCCAGTCTCGGTGTTTTCTAGCATCGTGTAGATTTCTAACGCGTGTCTGTATTTGCCAGTGGCGAGCGAGTAGCATCCTGGTCCCGAATCCTTAGGGAGACCCATCATAAACGGCGCAGTTCGCGGAGAAAGACTGTGGCTTGAAGGGGAAGGGGCAGGGGGGGGGGGGGGACGATGAGGATACATCGCCGGTGCAGGGATATGGCGTCCAACGAGGTCTGCTGCAGGAAGGACGTGGAACGGGGCTCATCGCCATGTCGCTAGGAGGTGAGGGGGTGGCTTTCAGTCCAGGTCCAGATGAACACGACTAAAAGTTAATTTTGAAGTAGTTTATTACCGAAAAATTGTATACTTGTGCAAAACTATTTTGGATAAGTAGTTTTCTAATCCCTATAAAGTTAAACGTTTCTGTTTCTCTATACAACAAGTAAATTCAGTAACTTCGACGTGACCCGTTTGCTCGCCGCTCGCTACGGCGGTAAGAGGCGGGTATCGCGCTGGTCGGTAGCAGCCACCGACTGCGCGCTTCGTAACCTGACCCGCTAGCCACTGCGGTCATCTTCCTCCGGGGACGTCGTGTGTCGCTCACTGCCTTGTTAGCAGGCGCCTGACAGATGGCCACAGCCGCCCCAGGCAGGAGGGCGTGCGCCACAGGCGGGCCGCGGCTAGCTTCTTTGCTGTCACGTGACCCACATCACCGCCTGTACGATTCGCTAGTCTCCACGGACGACGCTAGGGACTGGAAACGCGCCTCGGTGTACTGCTTGCTGACAAATTCCACCCATTATACATGTACAAACGCTCTCGGTCGTAATGTAAAATACTTTTCGTTGTAGGCTACAACAAGACGACACGAACGTGCCGAAACCGGTACTGTGTGATGACAGAAATACACTCCTGGAAATGGAAAAAAGGAACACATTGACACCGGTGTGTCAGACCCACCATACTTGCTCCGGACACTGCGAGAGGGCTGTACAAGCAATGATCACACGCACGGCACAGCGGACACACCAGAAACCGCGGTGTTGGCCGTCGAATGGCGCTAGCTGCGGAGCATTTGTGCACCGCCGCCGTCAGTGTCAGCCAGTTTGCCGTGGCATACGGAGCTCCATCGCAGTCTTTAACACTGGTAGCATGCCGCGACGGCGTGGACATGAACCGTATGTGCAGTTGACGGACTTTGAGCAAGGGCGTATAGTGGGCATGCGGGAGGCCGGGTGGACGTACCGCCGAATTGCTCAACACGTGGGGCGTGAGGTCTCCACAGTACATCGATGTTGTCGCCAGTGGTCGGCGGAAGGTGCACGTGCCCGTCGACCTGGGACCGGACCGCACCGACGCACGGATGCACGACAAGACCGTAGGATCCTACGCAGTGCCGTAGGGGACCGCACCGCCACTTCCCAGCAAATTAGGGACACTGTTGCTCCTGGGGTATCGGCGAGGACCATTCGCAACCGTCTCTATGAAGCTGGGCTACGGTCCCTCACACCGTTAGGCCGTCTTCCGCTCACGACCCAACATCGTGCAGCCCGCCTCCAGTGGTGTCGCGACAGGCGTGAATGGAGGGACGAATGGAAACGTGTCGTCTTCAGCGATGAGAGTCGCTTCTGCCTTGGTGCCAATGATGGTCGTATGCGTGTTTGGCGCCTTTCAGGTGAGCGCCACAATCAGGACTGCATACGACCGAGGCACACAGGGCCTACACCAGGCATCATGGTGTGGGGAGCGATCTCCTACACTGGCCGTACACCTCTGGTGATCGTCGAGGGGACACTGAATAGTGGACGGTACATCCAAACCGTCATCGAACCCATCGTTCTACCATTCCTAGACCGGCAAGGGAACTTGCTGTTCCAACAGGACAATGCACGTCCGCATGTATCCCGTGCCACCCAACGTGCTCTAGAAGGTGTAAGTCAACTACCCTGGCCAGCAAGATCTCCGGATCTGTCCCCCATTGAGCACGTTTGGGACTTGATGAAGCGTCGTCTCACGCGGTCTGCACGTCCAGCACGAACGCTGGTCCAACTGAGGCGCCAGGTGGAAATGGCATAGCAAGCCGTTCCACAGGACTACATCCAGCATCTCTACGATCGTCTCCATGGGAGAATAGCAGCCTGCATTGCTGCGGAAGGTGGATATACACTGTACTAGTGCCGACATTGTGCATGCTCTGTTGCCTGTGTCTATGTGCCTGTGGTTCTGTCAGTGTGATCATGTGATGTATCTGACCCCAGGAATGTGTCAGTAAAGTTTCCCCTTCCTGGGACAATGAATTCACGGTGTTCTTATTTCAATTTCCAGGAGTGTACAATGCGATTGACACTGCGACTGAAACTACTGGTTTACTGTTTCCATTGACAATGTACATTATTTTCACTACGCGTTTCAGAGATTTAACCTCCATCATTAGATAGACTTACAAGAATAACAAAGAAATTTGTACATTGTGTCCACGACTTTGGGATAAATTGTCTCGCAGGGCAATGTGGCCGAGCGGTTTTAGGCGCTACATTCTGGAGCTGCGCGACCGCTACGGTCGCAGGTTCGAATCCTGCCTCGGGCATGGATGTGTGTGGTGATCTTAGGTTAGTTAGGTTTAAGTAGTTCTAAGTTCTAGGGGACTGATGACCTCAGAAGTTAAGTCCCATAGTGCTCAGAGCCATTTGAACCATTTTGAAATTGCCTCACGGGCTGCTTTTCTTCTGCGGTGTTTACATGCAATACCTCATACATTTCGTAAACACTAAAGTGTCTCCGCCTGGTCTTCTGAACGACTTTTCTTTAAATGTGAAGAAACATTAGTTAATGCGGATGAACAGGGCAGACGTTCGTGCAATGTTTCAATACAGCGCTGCTTGACTCAGTCAGCAGCATGTACTGGAACGAGGACATAGTTCTAGAGAAGGCAAACGGCGAAAAAGTACCGTCTCCCAGGCTCTGAACAGTGGCTCCGCTACTAGTTTTCTACATCTAGAGCGCACAGTTTAAAAGCTGGCTCGTTGTGGAACATCAGGACAAAATTTCTACGATTTGGTGTCTGAGGAATGGATAGAGTTTACCTCTGCCTTTGCAACGATTCGGAATCTGATTACGCACGACGGCTCTCCAGTTTTCCAGAGCAGCGACATCAAAGGAATAAATGAGGAGCAGAGGAAAACAGAAAGAGAAACGCGGGCTTTGTGCTCTGCGCTCCGAAATGCTTAGAGGATATTTTATTCAGTAGCGCGGAGACCTCGGCGCAAGTGGAACCACAAACCCGGCTTTTGTTCGCGTCAGATAGCGAAGGAGGGTCGGATTGACTGTAACGATACTCGAGGAAGCCGTCTCAAGTCCTGAAATAGTGCAAGAAATTAAAAAAGAAATCATTAAGCTATCTACACAGTATCATTCGAAAAACTGTATAATGATCGCAGGACCAGTCTAGGAGCTGCTTTCCTCGGTGAATATAATTACAACAACAAAGCGTCAAAGAAAAGATGAAATCTTGAATGTTCTAAACAAAAGCAGATCATTCTAGCAATTCTTCCAGACACTAATAATAGTTATTACTAGCAACATCCACCGTCTTCAACAGCAGAACATATCTGTTTTCACGAAATCATTCACTAGAGTAGTAAAATGATCAGAAAGAGTTCATGTACTTGTTGTGATGAAATGAATGAAGAAAATTTGTGAATGTAGAAGATGAGGTCAGCAAATTTACAGAGACTGCCTACACTAGACTACTGAAACCGGAATTAAATTACAAAGAGAATAAATAAATACTTGGAGGTTTTGTGATGACATTGTAATTCTGACAGGAACAGAAAATGACTAGTAACAGCAGTTCAACTGAATGGATAGTGTCTTGAAAAGTGACACAGAACATAAGTAGCAATACAAATGAAGCAAGGGAGCAAGTAGTCGAATTAATGAAGCGATACTCAGTTAATTAAACTAGGAAATGAAACACTAAAATCACTACACGTGTTTTGCTATTTGGGCAATAAAATAACTGACGAAGGCAGAGAGGATATCAAATCCAGATTGGTAACTAGAGAAATAGCGTTTCCGAATAAGATCAATTCATTAACATCTAACGTAAATATGTGTTAAGAAGTCTTTTCTGAAGTTATTCGCCTAAAGTGTAGTATCGTACGGAAATGAAGCGTGGATGATCAGCAGCTCCGACAAGAAGAGAATAAAAGCTTATCAAATGTGCTGCTACAAGAAATGTTGAAAATAAAATGGGTAAACAAAGCAACTAATGAGAAGTCTTAATTTGGTACTCTGCATCTCGGAGAGATGACAAATATGTTATATTAAGCCGGCCGGTGTGGCTGAGCGGTTGTAGGCGCTACAGACTGGAACCGCGCGACCGGTATGGTCGCAGGTTCGAATTCTGCCTCGGGCATTAATGTTTATGATGTGCTTCGGTTAGTTAAGTTTAGGTAGTTCTAAGTTCTAGGGGACTGATGACCTCAGAAGTAAAGTCCCATAGTGCTCAGAGCCATTTGAACCATATTTGTTATAATAATCAACGTGTATTTGATGCGGGCACGTTCCCAATAAGCCCCCTTCTTTTTAGCGCACGCCAGAGACGATGTTTGGTAATGGTCATCTAATATAATTACATGCTTTATGTATACACACATGTACACAATCTGCGTGACAAGAAAATGAAGCACCGAGAAGGGGAGGGCGAACGAAAGGAGAGTTTACGGGTTGAGAGGGTGTGTGATGTTGTTGCAGTGGTTACAGCATCGAGTGAAGTTTACAACGGACTTGGCAGTGTGAGCCCAGCTTTCGGTACGACTTAGCAGCCCCTCTGGGCAGTACGCATGTTGTGATTCGTTTCCGAAGGGCCTCACCGCTGTTGCAAATGTTCCCTTATATCCTGGGCGCTGGCACTGGGACGGAATTGGCATCGGAACTGGTCCCATGCACGCTCAATCGTGGACACATGTGGAGATCTTCCTGGCCACAGGGGCATCGTGTCGTCTGTTGACGAATACTGCCCTGTTGGAAAACGGCATCACGACACTGTAGTATGATGGGTAATGCACGAGTCATCAGGATGTTCGGCACGTGGCCTTGTCGCATCAGAGTTCCCTCATCACTGCCAGCCGTGACCAGAAGACACGCCTCATGTCTCCCCACACTGTGACGACAGGTGTGGTATCGCTGTGACTCTCCCTAGGTCTCCGACTTTGGTCATCCGAGGTAATACAGAACCACTGTACATTACTGAACAAACTGCTACGCTATTCATCAGTTGTCCGTGCTTCCCAGTCTTGGCACCACTCCGACGGAAGCCATTGGTTCTCTGATGTCAACGGCAGCTTACACATGGAACAGTAATTCTCTGGTCCAATTACTGTTAGTCTCCGACTAGTGGTGCCAGATGACATAGAACGTTGAAGGGAGTTTTACTTGTAGTTTTGGAGGACCTAGAGTGTGCTTGGCGCGTAATACAGCGACACTCTCTCGTGGTGGCCAGGTGTGCCCGACCAGCACCTTGAAGATAAATATGCCTATCCTCATGTTTCCATGTAGGCCACTGTCATGTCCGAAGGCTCTACAAATCTGGATTCTGCACGATTCCACAAGGAGACTCCTTTCAAACTCTGTTATGTGCCCAAAACGCGGTCTCACTCGAGTTTGGGTCATCAGTATTTTATATCGTTTACACATCGACGCACTCTGATAGCCTAGATGCCGGTCAAAGAACTGAAACTATAATCATTTATATACCCGTCGATGGGGGTTATATATGAACGACACTCTTGTACCCAGAGAGAAATGGAGCTCTAATTATTTACACACCGCCGGCTGCTGTGACCGAGCGGTTCTAGGCGCTTCAGCCTGGATTCGCGCTGCTGCTACGGTCGCAGGTCGAATCCTGCCTCGGACATGGATGTGTGTGATATACTTAGGTTAGTTAGGTTTAAGTAGTTCTAAGTCTAGGGGACTGATGACCTCAGATGTTAAGTCCCATAGTGGTCGATTAGTTGCCAATTTTGTACAGTTTTGTTTATTCTACCTTTATGTAGCAATTCTCCAAAGATCACGTTTTACACATACTGCCGGAAAAAGTTCCAACACCCCGAAAGCGTCGTACAAGATGAACGAAAGTTGGTAGGCGTCTTTGTACATCTGAAAGATGATACGTATTTAAATTTCACGCCCGTCACTTAGCAGCGGGGCTAGCAGCACCACTAGGCGGATGAAAACCAGCCTTGCTTCAAACACACGCTGTAGCGACCGTGACCGTAGGTTGCTTTTGAGAGTAAGCGAGAAGCAGTCAGTCGAGAATGTCTCACTATGTGAAACTGGATGTTCCTGAGGCGACACTGCTGAATGACTTGGCAGGACTGTCGCCACTGGCAGCGGTGTTAAGATTGCATATGGTACGTTGTTATTAAGTGTGCTTTGGACGTGGGGATCGCTTGGATACTTGCATGCTAATGAGAAACTTAAGTGTTGCAAATTCAACATGGCCTAGCAAACTGTACTCAGTGCAGAGTGAATTAAGATAAGTTGGGTGGCCAAGTAATACGAACCAAACCGACGTGTTTCCCTGCAGAAGACTACGTTAGAAGCATAGCTGCATCTTGACAAGAGAGAATGACGGTCTCTTGAGTCTAAGAGAAATCACGACTCTTTTTGATGATCTGCTGGCTATTCTCCCGCTGATTGACTCACAGGTTTCTGGCTAGGCATGCCTGCTTATGGCGTAGCGGCCTCCGGACTGGGAACTTCACCTATACAGGGAGCTGGGATGCAGTCAGCATCGGCCTGCTGGGGGACTTTGGCCGACGGTCTGCGTGCTGCCTACGACCTGGCGGGGACAGGCGCGCCCTCGCGGTCTCTTAGCCACCTAGACGTCGGCAGCCTAGTCGGAGTAGAGCAGGCTTGACTACGGCATTGGTTGGTTGTGGTTGGATTGGTTGGTTGGTTGTGGGATTAAAGGGACCAGACTGCTATGACTACGGCATTGCTACATGGCAGACAGACATCTGGTGTTGCTACTGCACCCAAGCGCACGACATGGGGCCACGAGCAAGTGCTGTGGAGCTGCAGGAGGAGCTGGCAGAGCTGCGCTAGTTCATCCCTGGCGGCACAATCGACGTCGTCCGCTGGTCGGCTTCTCGGCATCATGACAGCTGCTGCCCACTATTCAGGGCAATTGACGTCACAGGCGGATTGGGTATTCGGCGTATTCTGTGGTCGGCTGCGGTCGCAAGCACACAGCAAGGTCGTGAGGAGGCTCGTGTGCTGTGTAAGGCTGGTTGTATAAACGCCTGTCAGTACTTCCAATGTCTGACTGTACGCCCCAGCCTAAATCTGCCCTGTCCCTCATCATTTCTCTCACCAATCCTGATGCATAGCGGCCCAGAATATGACAGTTCGTTAAAGCTGGTGCCAGCTTTGTCACAGGTTTTGTCAGGAAGTGTTCGTCCAACGACTAAACGCTACGGTTTGATGAGAGAAGTTATATTTGGATAACTCTTGACACCTAAACACTGTGATTTAGTTTTGAACACTAAGACCGACAGTTATGTAAGAGAAGTGGTTCCTGGCATCTCTCCAGTTCGGCAATATCGGCTCAGCACAAGGCGGTAACGTAGGTCTGACTTTGTTTATGTTCAGTTCAGTATTTGTACTCAGTTATTAGACCCCAATTTGTGGAATACTGCATATAGTATGTTTAAGGTTATGTTTCCAAAGTCATAAGGACATTCTGACTTATTACTGTTCATGGATAACGGCAGACCCAACGACCTACTACCAGTAAGTTGTCAGTTTCCCAGTCTTGCAGGATACAAATTGCTGTGCACTAAAGCTGTACGAACCGCATGTTTTACGAATAGATGTGCTGCTCATTTGGCTCACGATTGTCCATACTGTACATGCTTGAACAAGTAATTTATAAGAATTTTTTCTAGTGTATTAGTGGGTTATTTATTTCTGGTATCAATTAAACTACAGTACGCAAAATGGGAGAAACACGTACTGTGGAGTCTTTTGCTGCTCTAACGGCGGAAATGGGGATGTAAACAGAGAAAGATTTTCGCCAAAACCAGGAGCACGAAGTCCTCTCTCATCGATTTGGAAGCTGGTCAGGTTCAGTCACAGTCTGAACCACAGTTCATCATCATCTTGGGCAGCTTCCAGCCTCTGCATTGAACATAGGCCCCTCCATCGTCTTCTGTCTTGCCACCATCTTTCCGTCTTCACCTTTCGTCTGGACGCATTCCTCTGCTCCTTTCAGCCATCTGTCTCTGGGTCTTCCTCTTGGTCTCTTTCCTCCAAATTTCATCTCATGTATCCTCCTCCTCCATTCTCTTAACGTGTCCATACCATCTCATCCTTGACTTCTCTGTATCCTCCTGTAATGGTTCCACCTTCATTAACTCTCTGATCCTCTCATTTCTTTACCTGTCTATCTTTGTCACTCCAATACTGTTTCTCAAGAATTTCATCTCACTAGCTTCTACTTTGCTTTTCTCTCTTCCTTTCGTAACCCAGTTTTCTGATGGACATAGTATGACTGGTATATAACCTTTTTACTGATTTGGGGTACATCCTTGCTCCATATCAGGCTTCTGGCACTCGTCCGAAATGCTTCTGCTTTTCTGCCCCGGTCGTTTATTTCTCTATTTTTTTCCATCTTCCTGTATCAGGAATCCTAGGTACTTTATGCTCTCCACTCCCCCCAATCGTTCCCCACCAATTGATTTTCCCGTAGTTCCTCTCTCCTTTCTTGTTGTAATAATCATCTCACTCTTACTTATACTAAATTTCATCCCACATTCTTTTACTGTTCGTTCCCATACGTCCAACTGCTCTTGTACTGTCTCCTCCTTATTCCCCCAAACCATCAGATCATCTGCAAGCACCATAGCTTTCATCCTCCTTTCACCAATTACTTGTGCTACTGTACTCATTGTATCATCCATCGCTACAATGATGAGTAATGGTGAAAGTGCACTTCCCTGCCTCAAGCCGTTCCTCTGTTCAATCCAAGCTAATCTCTCTCCTCCCACTTTCACACAGTTCACACTTCCATGATACATTTCCCTTACCCTCCAAATAATCTGTTCTGCTACTCCTCTGTTCTCCAGGGCTTTCCACACTTTGCTTCTACGCACACTATCGTACGATTTTTCAGTGTGCAGGAAGGTCATCAGTAGATCCATTCCATATTCACAGCGCTGTTCCTGTAGTTGTCTTGCAGCAAAAATTAGATCCACCGTGGAATTTCCTGTTCTGAAGCCATGTTGCTCTTCTGTCATACTTCCTTCTAATTTTGCCGCAATTCGTGCTTCCAAAATTTTCTCTAAAATCTTTGCACAATGACTCATCAATGTTACCCCCGATAGTTCTTGCACTCTTTTCTATTTCCCTTCGTAAAGACCGGAACAATCATTTCCTTCTTCCAGTCTTCTGGGATCATCTTCAGTCTTCACACAATTTTCATTACTCGATATAGCCATTGTGTCCCCACCATCTCTACACTTAGCTCATCCAGACCTGGTGACTTCCCGCCCTTCATCTTGTCCAATGCCTCTTCCACTTGTCCCAATGTAAGGTCTTTTTCTATTTGCTGTTTCACATCTTTTTTTCTTCTCGGCTTGTTCCTCCTCATCCTGGTCTCCATTTGGGTTCAGCAGTTCTTCAAACTACTCCTTCCACATATTGAGTTCCCCCAGAGTGAAGTTAGTCTGTTGTAGCCACTCGAAGTATTAGAGGAAGAAAACTCCGGTAACTTATCACTATATTCCAATACACTGTATGCCAACAGCACACAGTACACCAATTTATAGGAAACTGTGTTATATAGTGAGGAGTGAATTGAACAGCAACTACGAGACGGGAGCATAGAGCCTGATGTAGTGCACAAACACTGAGTGTACGTAAAAGCCACAACGTATCAACAACTCGAACTCTGATTCTACTGGATTCAAAACTCAAGTGCACCCCCTAACACATGAAAACCGTCCAGATGCGAGAGAGGAAGGCTAGGTTAATGTACGTTATTTATTTTGGTCGGGAAACTGACGCAAATATCGATCCAAATTACGTAATTAGTCGCAAAGATCAGTCATAATTACACAACTATATGTATAGCGCCACACCAGGGCGGCATAAAATAGCAATAAAGCTCAAAAACCTAACGATACCATACAACTGGTGTTATCCTGCTGGGAAAAAATTTCGCAATATCCCTCGAAACATCAACAGAAACACTCAAACACTACCCTACACCTTCAAGCTAGGAAGAAAAAGGCTGACGTTTAAGGTACTATCTTTATTTTTTTGGTGGGAAATACGTTCAACAGACTAGATGCTGGTGTTGGACAGAGAGGAGTTTAAAAAGTATATTACCTGCAAGCATACAGCGCTGTTTGGCGTCAGAGTTCACTACACACGCCTAGTAAAAATCACCCTAAGACCCAACTAACCGAAGCCAATACACGCTATCACAGGAGATGGAAAAAATGAGCAAGGAAATGCAGTTCGAAAGGAAGAATTGGCTGCTACAGCTCGGGGCCCCCTGCGCGCCGCGCACTAACTTACGAAAGAACCGCGACGGTGAGGAGATGTGCGTTCATCCGTGACATCCATAGCACTGCGGACTGGCGCTTAGGTTGATGCCGTGTTCCTTGCTTTCGGGAAGTCATTTGATACCTTCCCGCATTGCCGCAATGAGAGCTCACCGAGGATTAGACAAGATTTGCGACTGGATTATGCACTTCCTTGCAGACAGAACTCAACACATCATTCTTAACGGAACAAAATCGACAGATGTGTGATTTCCGGAGTACCCCAAGAAAGTGGGACAGCACCGTTACTGTTTACAATGTGTATAAATAATTCAGTAGAAGTGTCTGAAGTTCTTTAAGACTATTTGCAGACGATGCGATTGTCTATAAGAAAACAGCAGCAACAGAATACAGTATCGATTTAGAAAATGAGCTGCAGAGGATTGATGAGTGGTGCAGGCTATGGCAGTTGACCCAGAACGTAAATAAATGTAACGCATTGCTCATACTTAAGAATGGCATCACTGTACAACTACGCTACTGATGCCTCACTGTTGGAAACAGTAATTATTATAAAATATGTAGGAGTAACTACAATCCAGAGCGACCCAAGTGGAATGACCATATAAAACAGGTAGTAAGAATAGCGGTTTACAGACTGAAATTCATAGGAAGACTCTTAAGGAAATGTAACTCATCCAAGAAAGAAGTGTTCGACCGATTCTTGAGTATTGTTCATTAATATGGTAAGCTTACCAGGTAGGACTGACAGAAGAAATAGAGAACGGTCAACGAACAGCGGCGTGTTTCGTCATGGCACCGTTTAGCCGGCGCGAGAGCGGTGCAAACATGTTCAACAAACCCAATTGACAGACGTTCCAGCAGAGGCGTTATGCGTCACGGAGAGGTTTACTATTGAAATTTTGGGGGTACTTTCTGGGAAGAGTCGGACATACTTCTCGCCTAATGATAACGACGAGAAAATTCGAGGAATTAGCGACAATACAGGGGCTTGTCGACAGTCGTCCTCCCGCACTCAATTCGTGAGTGGAACAGGTCGAGGGGGGGGGGGGGGTTAGTAAGCTGCAGGTACTACAAGTACCCTAAGCCACATCCTATGGCTTCCAGTGTATGATGTAGATGTAGACATCAGTTTGGATTGCGGAGAAATGAAGGAACACGCGAAGCAATACCGACTCTACGAGTTCTCTTAGAAGATAGGTTAAGGAAAGGCATACATACCTTTATCGCAGATTTCGAGAAAATTTTTGAAGATGTTGACTGGAATACTTTCTTTGAAAATCTGAAGGTAGCAGGGGTAAAACACAGGGAGCGATAGGTTATTTACGACTTGTGCAGGAATCGGGAGGCATTACAACAGCGAGGGGCATGAAAGAGAAGCAATGATTAAGCAGCTAGTGGGATAGGATTGTAACCTATCCCACATATCATTGACTCTGTACGCTGAGCAAGCAGTAAAGGAAAACTAAGAAAAATTTGGAGTAAGGATTGATGTCAAGAGACAATAAATAAAAACTTTAATGTTTCCTGGTGGCGTTGTAATTCTGTGAGAGAGAGCAAAGGGCTCTGAAGAGCAGTTGAACGGAATGGGCAGCGTCTTAAACGGAGGATATAAGATGAACATCAACAAAAGTAAAATGAGGAAAATGGAATGTAGTCGTATTAAATCGTGTGATGCTAAGGGTAGTAGATTAGAAAACGAGACACTAAAAGTGGTAGGTGAGTCATTTTTATTTTGGCAGCAAAATAACTTGTTATGGCAGAAGTAGAGAGCACGTAAAATGTAAATTGGTGTTCGTGAAGAAGAGAAATTTGTCAATATTGGATTTAAGTGTCGGGAAGTCTTTTCAGAAGGTACTTGTTTGGAGTGTAGCCTTGTACGTACGTGCAACATGAATGATAAACAGTTAACACAAGAAGAGAACAGAGGCTTTTGAAATTTGGTGCTCTGGAAGAATGTTGAAGATGAGATAGGTAGATGGCGCAACTTATTACGAGGTAGTCAGGAGAAATAGGGAGACAAGAAATTTAAGGCAAAACCTGACTAAATGACGGGATCGGTTGTCTTATGCCTTTCCTTATCACGGCTTTTATGAAGATGTTAATAAATACAATACACTAAACATTATTTCGGTTTATTTCCAGTGTAGGTAACACAAAGAAAAAAACCTAGTTTCCATAGGTAAATCCGAACTGAGGGCCCTTCGACTACTGATCTGTACCATTTTCAGTGTGCCAACCGAGGCCCAGGAACAATGCTAACATAAATGCCTCGTGCCACGCCCGTAATATATATGACAGAGAGAAGGGAGGGGGGGGGGGGGGAGTGAGAGAGAGAGAGAGAGAGAGAGAGAGAGAGATATGGTCACTACTAACCTACTTGAAAAACTGAAAACTAATAAGGATGTAAGCATCGCGCCTGTACACACTTTATACATATAAATATTTAACGTGGGCAACTTCCTGACGAAGTAGAAAGATTCAGTAAAAAGAAAACATCATTTGAAAATTCGGACAAGTTAGCTCCGCTGAAAGCTATCTGCAGATATCTACATACGACTTAAAAGTGATATGATAATAAAATAGAAGTAAATGCCTTCCGACAAAAATATCTAGCACTTTTCAAAATAGTGCTAGAAGATCTTTGTTGCGAAGAACTGTCAGACACCAAATATCAGAGTTTTCTTGGGCGTATTTTACGGGTACTGAGTCGAAGTTGGAATGCCTAAGTGGAGTGTCAGTCAGTTCGGAGATCGGAGGAAGGTGAAGGAGCGCATCACCTCTAATATGAAAGTGCTAAGTAGGGCGTTGTGTATTCAAAGCCAGCCTTCGGATTGTGGGCAACTCCTTAGGAAGTAACGACTGGATTCATGTTAGAGGAATTGAGAACACCGTTGTCGAGAACATACCGGATCTATTACACTTTTGAAAGCGAGAACTCCTTCGACTGATAGTATTGGACGTGAGACAGAAGAGAAATGTGACGACAGACAGTACTACACTGTTAGAAATAGATTTTCTCTTTGTACAAACATAAAACACCATGAACACCTGTTTCCGACAAGAAAACACGCTGAGCACTAATGTGGATACCCGACGGCACTCGCTTTAGACAGTGGGCCCCGATCGCTTAGCCAGTACGAGTTTCGATCTCGTCTGGCGGGGCACACACGCGGCTGGCTATAAAGGGCCTGCGTCCCTTGTGGCAACGCTACGCATTGTGTGTTCAGGAGTGGCGCGCGGCCCGCGGCCCGCTAAACCCCGAGCATTCCGAACAATGGGCCAGTCGACATGAAAGGGGACCGCAACAAGCAAACCACTTCTGCTGTACGACTCGTCTCTGCTGAGGCGGACACAATACAGCAAGCACGTCTACACAGGATACAGTCCTCTAGGAGGTACCCTTTTAGTTTTCAGTGACATTCGTGTTCTAAATACTCAGAGAATTAAATAGGTACACTGCACTTGCACGGGAATCTTTCCTAACAATTCAAAAGTTTCATTAAAGAAAAACGTCTCGTATGGTGAAACATTCTCATCAGGGCACGCTTCGAAACCTTTATGTTCCGCCCGGTTGCCGTAAATCACTCCAACATTGAGCCAGTTTCTACCTCGTTACAAATCAGGTATCAGAAAACCTACGTTAGATTCCGAACGTCGAAGACCGCGTGGACCGTCTGTTTGACGAACAAGTCCGGAGCTGCATTTTACTGTGAATCTGTTGGCTTCACTTTTCAACACAAAGGAAAGTGCGCTCTGCTATCCCAGCGAGGGGGGGGGGGGGGGGGGCGAGACATTGCGAAGTCACACAGCCGATTATTGCATAACGCTTTCAGCACGCAAGGAGAAGAAACTGAAGGCTCATGAACGTATGATCGCTATTACAATAACTGTTATTGTGAAGTATTACTACAGACAGTAAATTACCCGTAGATCTTGCCGAAAGCCCACAAGCAATTCCTGTATTGTTTTGGAAGCCTTGCCCTGGGTGTCCGTGTGTTCGCATCCGACTAGGCCGTTCGGTCCGTGACGGGAGGAAGAGCAGAGAAGCAAACGGACAACACACAAAACGTCCTGAATAACCCGAAGCGGGCTGCGTTGGGGGGGCTCGGCAACAAGCTGGACAGGTGAGTGCGGCGCGGCCCGTCTGTGAGCTGCAGGTCGTCGGCGTCCGAAACAAGTTCTGACATCACTCGTCACTTCAACAGCCACAAGAAGACTAAATGTTGTAAGGGCAAGATTCTGGTGAGTGGTCAACTTGGCTTTAAGCGAGGAAAATCCAGCAGAGTTTGTATACAGGGTGGTCCATTGCTCGTGACCGGGTCAAATATCTCATAAAATAAGCGTCAAACGAAAAAAATACATAGAACGAAACTTGTCTAGCTTGAAGGGGGAAACCAGATGGCGCTGTCGTTGGCCCGCTAGATGGCGCTGCCATGGGTCAAACAGGTATCAAGTGCGTTTTCTTTAAATACGATCCCCCATTTTTTATTACATAATCGAGTAGTACGTAAAGAAATATGTATGTTTTAGTTGGACCACTTTTTTCGCTTTGTGATAGATTGCGCTGTAATAGTCACAAACATACTGTTCACAATATTAGACTAACAGTTGGTAACAGGTAGGTTTTTTAAATTAAAATACACAATGTAGGTACGTTTCAACATTTTATTTCGGTTGTTCCAATGTGATACATGTACCTTTGTGAACTTACAATTTCTGAGAACGCATGCTGTTACAGTGTGATTACCTGTAAATACCACATTAATGCAGTAAATGCTCAACATGATGTCCGTCAACCTCAATGCATTTGGCCATACGTGTAACGACATTCCTCTCAACAGCGAGTAGTTCGCCTGCCGTAATGTCCGCACATGCATTGACAACGTGCTGACGCATGTTGTCAGGCGTTGTCGGTGGGTCACGATAGCAAATATCCTTCAACTTTCCCCACAGAAAGAAACCCTGGGACGTCAGATCTGGTGAACGTGCGAGCCATGGTATGGTGCTTCGACGAGCAATCCACCTGTCATGAAATATGCTATTCAATACCGCTTCAACAGCACGCGAGCTATGTGCCGGACATCCACACATTGGAAGTAACTCGCCATTCTCTCATGCGGTGAAACATCTTGTAGTAACATCGGTAGAACATTACGTAGAAAATCAGCATACATTGCACCATTTAGATTGCCATCGATAAAATGGGGGCCAATTATCCTTCCTCCCATAATGCCGCACCACACATTAACCCGCCAAGGTCGCTGATGTTCCACTTGTAGCAGCCATCGTGGATTTTCCGTTGCCCAATAGTGCATACATATTACGCCGGTTTACGTTACCGCTGTTGGTGAATGACGCTTCGTCGCTAAATAGAGCGCGTGGAAAAAATCTGTCATCGTCCCGTTATTTCTCTTGTGCCCAGTGGCAGAACTGTACACGACGTTCAAAGTCCTCGCCATGCAATTCCTGGTGCACAGAAATATGGTACGGTTGCTATCGATGTTGATGTAGTATTCTCAACACCGACGTTTTTGAGATTCCAGATTCTCGCGCAATTTCTCCGCTGCTCATATGCGGATTAGCCGCGACAGCAGCTAAAACACCTACTTGGGCATCATCATTTGTTGCAGGTCGTGGTTGACGTTTCACATGTGGCTGAACACCTCCTGTCTCCTTAAATAACGTAACTATCCGGTGTACGGTCCAGACATTTGGATGATGTCGTCCAGGATACCGAGCAGCATACATAGCAGATGCCCGTTGAGCATTTTGATCACAATAGCCATACATCAACACGATATCGACCTTTTCCGCAATTGGTAAACGGTCCATTTTAACACGGTTAATGTATCACGAAGCAAATACCGTCTGCATTGGCGGAATGTTACGTGATACCACGTACTTATACGTTTGTGATTATTACAGTTCCATCCATCACAAAGCGAAAGAAGTGGTTCAACTAAAACATTAATATTTCCTTACGTACTATACGAATACGTAGTAAAACTGGGGTTCCTATTTCAAAAAAACGCAGTTGATATTCGTTTGACCTGTGTCAGCGCCATCTAGAGGGCTAAACATAGCGCCATCTGGTTTCCGCCTTCAAGCTAGACGAGTTTCGTTCTTTGTAGTTTTTTCGCTTGAAGCTTATTCCGTGAGATATTTGGCGCGATCACTATCAATGGACTACCCTGTATTCTGTATGACCCAATTAATTCTAAATTCCTATATTGCAAGCTTCATAGGTGAGTGGTTACTACATCTGTATCATACTCCACAAGCCACCTAATGGTGTGTGGCAGAGGATACTTTTTGTGCAACTAACTGATCCCGCCAACCTCGTTCCACTCGCGAATAGCGCGCGGGAAGCGGTAACCCTCTGTAATGGTAATTTTAATTTTAACAATCAACAGCCTCAGTTGCAGCGTTTACCTAGAATTTACGTAGATTTCAAAATGTTCAAATGTGTGTGAAGTCTTATTAGACTTAACTGCTAAGATCATCATCAGTCCCTAAGCTTAGACACTGCTTAACCTAAATTATCCTAAGGACAAACACACACACCCATGCCCGAGAGAGGACTCGAACCTCCACCGGGACCAGCCGCACAGTCCATGACTGCAGCGCCTTAGACCGCTCGGCTAATCACGCGCGGCACGTAGGTTTCAGTCGGGATAACCCAACCTTCTTCAGAATCACAGTAACTACTGTTTGTCCATAGTGGATATCGTCAGGCTAAAACTACGAATCCATAAATTATCGCCAGACTATAAAACTTACCTGGAACTGCTTCGGCCCCACGTCGCGACCGTGATGCGCCTGCCACGAGTGCTGTACTGGAACTGAGTCGATATAACTGTGAGATAAACATTGAGGTGAAAATAGCCATGGGATACCTCTAACATCCTGTCGGACTTACTCTTCTACCCGTCAAACTCGATGTGTCATGGGCTCAACATTGAGCCATGCTGCCTCTATAGCCATCCACAACTGCGAAAGTGTTCCGCTCCAGGATTTTGTGCACGAACTGACCTCTCGATTATGTCCCATAAATGTTCCGTGGGGCTCGCGCTGGGCAACCTGCGTGGCTTAATCTTTGCCTCGCACTGTCAAGAGTGTTTTTCAAACAGTTGTGGCCCAGTGACATGGCACAGTGTCATCCATAAAAATTCCATCGTTATTTGGGAACACAAAGTCCATGAATGGCTGCAAATGGTATCCACGTAGCCAAACAACCATTTCCAGTTAGCGATCGGTTCAGTTGGACCAGTGGACCTAGTAAACACAGCCCATACTATAATGGAGCCACCACCAACTCGCACAGTGCCCCATTCACAACTTACGTTCATTGTTTCGTGGGGTCTACGATGCACTCGAACCCTACCATCAGCACTTACTAACTAGAGTTGGGACTCATCTGACCGGGCCACGGTTTTCCAGCCGTCTGGGGTCCAAACGGTGCGGTCACGACTCCACGACAGGCGCTGCAGTTGATAACATGCTGTTAGCAACGCCACTCCTGTAGGTGGTTTGCTGCCACAGCCCATTAACGCCAAATTTCGTCGCACTGACCAGCCGGATACTTTCGTCGTGCGTTTTATATTGATTTCTATGGTTATTTCTCGCAATATTGCTCGTCTGTTAGCACTGACAACTCTACGCAAATGCCGCTGCTGTAGGTCGGTAAGTGAAGGCTGTTGCCGCTGCGTTGTCCGTGGTGAGACGTGGTGCCAGATTTTGTATTCTCCGCACACTGTTGATGCTCTGGATCCTGGAATATTGAATTCCCTAACGATTTCGGAAAGGGAATGTCCCGTAGCTCCAACTACCATTCCGAGTACAAATTTTGGTAATTCCCGTCGTGCGGACAGAATCACGTCGGAAACCTAATATGGGCGACTTGAGCCACCGCACTACCCTTTTATAGACCTTGTGTACGCGAAACTGCTGCCGTATGTGTACGTGCATGGCCTGTGACTTGTCACCTCAGTGTACGGATGCGTCGCATTGGATCCGGTGACGTGGCATGAACAGGGCCTACGACATTAATTACAGGCTCCAGGATGACGGATAAAGGCAGCCTAGAGCTCTCGATAGTAAACGAATGGCAGCGTGGGTGGGGCAGCGAATTTGGTAAAACTACCACAGTTGTGCGATACTCACTGGTATCAGCTGAGGACTATAGTAAAAAAAAAACAACAACTACATGAATGGCCGTAGCCTGTTGCCACAAAACCTGTCGTAAACTGCCCACCAACACTACAAGTATAACTCTCAACTAGTCAGGGGTCCCGAGCACAAGATATCACTTTGTCGACTTGTAGCAGACGTTAGGGAACAAATTCCCACCAGATATGTGTACCTTCTTCTAAGACACCTAGGACCACGTCCATCGTGGACGTAACTGCAAAGAGGGTTTCGAAAATAGTGCTTCTTCATGACCTCTTGCAAATGACTAATCTTAGTTGTTTAAATGTTATCAGCAGGGAATCGGTTGTGTTGTACACTGTTGTATAATTACTGTGTAGAATTAGAATAGGGGAAATGAAGACTCGAGCAGTGGTACACATGTAACAGATGCTGAATACAGAGTAGGTAAGATTTAATGTACTTAGGTCAGGAGGCACGAAGAGAGATTGGGAAAACTATAATTATTTCCGAATCAACGATAAAAACCTGAATAGTACGGAATTAAAAATAAAAAAATTAAAAAATAACATTCTTTTAGTTGGTTGTGGGCATCGTTTTCGTCTCATTTTCATTGATTTCATTTCCCTGTCTCATTATGCTATGTTAAAAGTTTAGTTTTTTTGCAAATGACTTTCTGATTACAGTTTGAAGGATTAATGGCTGGCAGTGTATACTGCCGTGTTGAGCACGGAGCTGACGATACCTGTGAGAGAGTGCCTCAGGCAGGTGGCGCCGCTGAAGGGTTGGTTGGTTGATTGGGGTTGGAGGGACCAAACGGCAAGGTCATCAGTCCCTTGTTTCAAATGTGGTCTGGCATCTGAGAAAAGTCAGACCGATAAAAAGGAAAAGGCTAAAAAACGCAAAAGTGCAGTCGTGTCGTCAATGGCAAAAACAAAATGAGGGAAGTCAGCAAGAGAGCAACCCCAAGGCTACGCTAGAGGCAGGAAATATCCCACCTCTGAAGCAGCAGAGGCAAGACCACCTGCTATTTAAAAGCGTTCAACCGCTAGAATGTAGAAGTGCGTATGGGAAAAGGAGACTAACCAATTCTAAAAAGTGATAAGAACAGAGTAAAAGGGAAAGAAAAGAGGATCTTCGCCAGGGAAGGGAGTTGGGAATCTCCAAACACAGCTTACAGTGGGAGACACCCCAACGCTCACCGCCCTGCCCCAACACCAAAATGCGATTAAAAACCTTAAAACAGAATAAAAACCACTTTTATGGAGGAAACTGAGAGCCAATTCGACCATCCGGGAATCGTCAGCCAACATTAAAGGTAAAGTGCGGGGAAGTCTATACTTAGTGCGCAGAGCCAAGAGAAGGTGGCATTCCACCAAAATGCGGGCTACTGACTGGAAGGCTCCACAACCACAAAGTGTGGGTGGCTCATTGCGCCAAAGAAAATCATGGGTCAGCCTGGTATGGCCGATGCGGAGACGACACAGGGTGGTTGACGCCTTTCGGGAGAGGAAGAACTCCATGGAACTGGTGTCACTTTAATTGCACGAAGTTTTTCAGACAGGGAGGTAGCCTCCCAAGAGTTGACCCATGATTGTGCGAAGTGGGATTTCATGTGACGCCGTAAATCCGCTGCAGGAGGGGTTACAGAGAGGGGGTGGGGGTGGGGGTAAGTGACTGCTCCCACATCCAAATGATCAGCAAGCTCATTACCTGGGATACCCACATGGCCAGGGACCCAAAGGAAGTCAACGGAAGAAGCAGCGCGGTGAAGATCAGCGAGATGGTCATGTATGGCCGAGACCAAGGGATGGCGGGAGAAACACCTGTCAATAGCCAGAAGGCTACTCATTGAGTCCATACATTACAAAACGCGGTTGAGTTTAATAATGGTAAGGGCCTGGAAAATTGCAATCAATTCCGCATTAAACACCCCACATTGAGGTAGCAGGAGATGATTTTCCGTGCCAACAGAGGACGTGAAGGCATATCCCACATGATCAGCAGATTTAGAGTCATCGGTGTAAAAAGCAACAGCATCCCGAAACTCTCATAAAATTCGGTGGAAAAAACAACGGAACACCATCAGGGGAATGGAATCTTTCGGACCTCGACGGAGATCGATGAGATTTCGGGGCCGAGGAATTGACTAAAAGGGGGGGGGGTGTTGAGGAAGGAGCGTGGAAGACAGGACAAAGAAGGAAACTGAAAATCACGGCGAAGAGAGGCAAGGTGGAGCCCAACCGGTAACCCTGTCTGAGGGCGGGAATCAGGTGGGTGACGTCCATGGTCTGGGAACAGGATAGAATAGGGAGTATGAGTGGGAGAGAAATCGACAGCGATTGCATAAGAAACCAGAAGCTGGGACCGCCAAACAGAAAGTGGGGGATCCCAGCTTCAACCAGGAGACTATCAACAGGGGTAGTAGGGAAGGCACCAGTGGCCAAACGGATATGATGATGGTGAACAAGATCCAGGAGATGAAGTGTGGAAGGAGCAGCCGAACCATAAACTTGACCATAGTCCAAGCGAGACAGCACTAAAACCCGATAAAGGCAAAGAAGGATGGAGGGGTCCGCACCCAAAGAGGTGTGCGAAAGGAAGCGAAGGACATCGAGTTTACGGAAACATCCTACCTTCAGAAGTCTTGACATGAGGCAGCAAGTAAGCTTGTTGTCGAAAAGAAGACGCAGGAAACGAAACTGTGGAACCACAGGTAATCATCGTGCATCGACATAAGAGCTCCTGATCTAGATGGATCGTAGTACGGCGGCAGAAGTGGACCACCCACGATTTTAAAGGAGAGAATTGAAACCCGTGTGCGAGGGTCCATGCAGAGGAAGGCCGTATAGCTCCCTGGACCTGCCGGTCTGCAGAGGCCATCAAAGAGGAACTAACCCAAATGCAGAGATAATCCAAATACAGAGCAGGGTGACCAAAGGATCGACAGAGGCCACAAGTCCATAGACAGCAATGAGGAAAAGAAGGACACTCAAGACAGAACCCTGTGGGATGCCCGTCTCCTGGGTCCGTGGAGAACCAAAAACAGTTCCAACCTGAACCCTGAGCAACCGATGGAACAGGAACTGGCGGATACAAATCGGGAGTGGGCCCTGAAGACCCCACTAATAAAGTGTAAGTAAGATGTGATGGCGCTAAGCCGTGTCATAGGCCTTGCGAGGATCGAAAAATACTGCAACCAAATGGCGGCGCTGAGAAAAAGCCTGCCGAACTGCGGATTCCAAGCGAAGCAAATGATTGATGGAAGACCTTCCCTCTGGGAATCCACACTGGTAAAAGGACAATAGATCCCGAGATTCGAGGACACATTGAGCCAACGGACTACCATCTGTTCAAGTAACTTGCAAACAACATTTGTCAGACTAATTGGCTTATAGCTTTCGATAAACAGGGGGTTCTTACCAGGCTTAAGGACAGGAACCACGATGCTATCCCTCCACTGAGAAGGGAAGTCACCCTGGAGCCAAATACGGTTAAACACCTGGAGCACTGAGATGTCGAAACAGTTGGTTATGAATAGAGTCTCGGCCAGGGGCCACATCATGAGAAGAAGAAAATGCAGAAAGAAGTTCCCATTCAGTAAAAGGTACGTTTTAAGATTCTGACTGATGAGGGGTAAAACATAAGGCGGAAGCTTCGGCCAGCTGTTTCTGGTGAAGGAAAGCAGCCGGATAGGCGGCTGATGCTGTTGCAAAATGGGTCGCAAGATTTTCCGCGAGAAACAGTGGGTCCATGCAAAGGCCATCCGGGATGTGGAGGCGCGGGAGGGTGGACTGCCGATGGCAACCTTGGAGAGAGCGAAGTGCAACCCGTACACGTGACAGGTGACAGGTGACAAGTGACAGTAGAACTGAGGGAAGAAACAAAGCTTTCGCAACACATCTGTTTGCTCTGTTTGATTAAGTAACGGGCTTTAGCGCGAAGGTGTTTAAAGGCAATAATGTTGGCAACGGATGGGTGCCTCTTAAGGTGTTGCAAAGCTCGACGGCGATCACGGATGACAATGGAAATGGCCGTACTCCACCACGGGACTTGCCGGCGACGAAATGGTCCAGATGAGAGCGGTACAGCAAGGCTAGCAGCGCGAAAAATCGCGGCAGACACGTCACGTAGGACGTCATCAATACAACCCGACAGAGAGGGAGAAAACATGACCTGTGCAGTATATAGAGGCCAATCGGCGCGTTGGAAAGACCGACGAGGTAACCCGTCCATCGGAGAGTGGGAAGGGAGTGAGGGAATCAACGGGAAATGGTCACTATCAGAAAAGTCATCGTGTGGCGACCAGTGAAATGAAGGGAGGAGGGAGGGAGAAGAAAGAGAAAGATCAATGGCCGAAAGGTACCATGACTGGCACTGAAATTAGTAGGGAAGCCATCATTAACAAGGCACAAGTCGTCTGCAAGAAACTGGTCCATGAGAAGACCTCGTCTAGATGGAAATGTACTGCCGCACAAGAGATGATGAGCATTAATATCCCCAAGAAGGAGGAAGGCAGGAGGAAGTTGCTGAAGTAGGGCAGCTAAGGCAGCAGGTGTAAGAGTCCTGTCAGAAGGGAGATAAAGATTGCAAACCGCGACCTCAGAGTCCAGGTGGACCCTAACAGCAACCGCTTCCAATGTAGTTTCAAGAGGAATCCACATGCTAGCAATGTCCATATGGACCAACGTACAAATGCCACCAGAGGCCTGCAGGGGACCGATCCGATTTCGACAGAAAACGTAGAAACCACAGAGGGTCGGTGAGCGATCATGAGTAAAATGAGATTTGGCCTGGAAGCTGCCGGGAAGCGGTATCCCGGGAGGGGTGCCCTTGACCGGCAGACGCCGAAGAAGTGGGACACTTCTGTGGCCTTGGAGGGGGAGTGGCACCCGGAGGAGAGGGTGTGGGAGCCGCAGGGGGAGGGGAGGAGCAGAGGGGTTCGGGATTGAGGTAGGGAAGGGGGAGGAATGGGTGAAGATGTAACTAAAGCATAACTAGATGGCATGGACATAGGGTGAAGACTTGCGTACTTCTTACAAGCACAGCTTAGGTTAAATGATCAAAGGACTTATACTACTGTATCTTCTGTTCCTTCTTATAAACTGGACAACTGGTGAACGTGGAGAATGATTGCCGTGACAATTAACACACACAGTAGGGGGAACACAGGAACTCCCCTCATGGGGTGGACGTCCACAGTCACCACAGAGAGAGGGCTGCAAACAGCAGGAAGACATGTGTCCAAAACGTAAGCACTTAAAACGCGTAGGTGGTGGGATGTACGGCTTCACCTCACATCGATAAACCTTCAAAGGCCAGGATAAATGCACCAGTATCAACACGATTGTCCTTCAGACCCTTCTGAACACGTCGAACAAAGTGGACATCCCACTGTCCGAAATTGTCCCGAAGTTCCTCATCAGTTTGAAGGATGAGGTCCCTGTGAAAAATCACACCTTGAACCATATTTAGAGACTGGTGGGGGGTGATGGACACAGGAAATGTATCAGGATGGTTACAGGTACGAAGGGCCGCAAACTGGGCAGCTGAAGCAGTTTTGATCGACAACGAATCCGACCGCATATTGCTCAGAGAGTCCACTTCGCCGAACTTGTCTTCAACGTGTTCCCAAAAAATAAAGGCTTGGTGTCGGTGAAAGTATCCCCATCAGACCTGGTAGTGGGGGAAACGAGATAGTGGGGGAAAGGTTTCGCCCCTAGCCGACGGGCCTGACCCTCCTCCTAGGGGGTAGCCACGGAAGGGAAGGCAGTAGGGGCAAGAAAAGCAGCACTATAAAAATCAGTTCCACACGGAGACACAGCAGCAGAAGAATGGCCAGAGTTCTGGACCTGTATGCGTTTCATTTGCATAGCGTCCGCCCTGATACCACCCACTCTGATCAGGGGCTCTCCCCACGGGCGCCACCCAGCGACAGCAATGGCCCTCTGGCACAGTGGCCATTGCCGGGAGTTCTGATGCTCCACGACGACGAGCAACCACTCCTAGGCTTACATGAGGAGGTCACAGCTCATGTATCAGAAGCGTGATCCCCGTGTGTTCAGGGGGCGACCCCACCACACGGGCTGGCCGCCATGTATCAGACAACGATGTGAAGGGAAAAGTGGAATGAACTAGGAGGGCACACGTCGGAGACACTAGGTAAGGTGCTCTTCCCCAAATGGCTCACACTATGGAACAGAAATTTAGTAATGGAGGTCAAAGGGAATGCCCAAAGGATGAGGTGATTAGCAATTTGAAAACCAACATAAGCAGGAGGATACCGGGACCAACATAAACAAGGACACCAAGAGAGGAAGAGGAGAGGGCTAAGGGGAAGGACCAAGGAGAGGAAAGGAGGGGAAGGGCTTGTGGAGACGCGAGTGTTTGAAGCTGCCGCCATTACGTCGTGGTGCTCACCAGGGCACCTTCCGCCTCTTTCGCATCAGTGTATTTTTCAAGGGAACAAATTGGAAATCGTTCTATAAACTTCTCGAGCTTCTGTAAATATTTACTGACATGTTTGCTAATGTTCTAGAATACTATCAAATGTTCAAGAGTACAACTTTGAAACGGCACATACCGCAGTGATCCGCCGTCTGTCAAAATAGTCTTTGCCGGTGAGTTGTGAAACGCAGTAAAGATAGTTATGGGAGCAACTCATCGAAAAACTGTATCCGATTACAGGGATACATAAACAAAGATTGATTGTGTGATGAGCAAACAGTTACAGCAACATAAAACCGAACAAGTGCGAATGGGAGTCTGACTGTGAGGGTACACAGAGGCTGCTGACAACCCCCTGAGGCCCAGTGGCCTGGTGCCAGTGCTACTGGGCGCCACTTCTGGGACTTGCAAGTACCTGACCTGCCCCAGTTATGTGAGTGGGGAAACGGACTCCACTTTTACGTGGAATACGAACCACGTGTTGTTTCCAGCCAAGTCTCACTTCGTTGATAGGTGAAACCTAGGTTACAATGAAGACTGAAAAATCTGTGGTCCGATCGATAATCGATCCCGCGACCTCTAGGGATACAGGCATGCACGTTATCGCTAAACCACCAGGCACGTCATGTACGTAGACAGTTCATCTATTAGACACAAAGGACACAAGGGAATTACAGGCATTGGTTGCGTGCGGGCGTTGATTGCAGTCAGTGGGGGAATATGTCTAATTTCTTTGTGTCTTAATTCATAACGCTTTCTGGATCGAAGAATGATGTTTGTTCTTTCGGACATATCTGAAAGAAGAACACCATATATGCATATAATGAAGGCCAGACGGCCAATGAATTCTTCAGTGCAGATGTAGAACAGGCTCAAATTCTTACGGAAATTGGCGAAATGCCTCGAGTAATGAGGCATGTGGCACTACGTCAGCAGTGTGGGGACAAGTCGACACTTTGGGCTTGACGGCAGGTTTTGCACGGTTAGACTGTGGAGTTGCATCCATCACTAAGTCCGGATCACCAAGGGATCGCAGACGTTTTTATTTGACATAAATTTGAACTTCCACCCGTTCCTGGAAGAAAGAGATCTCAATAGAGGGACAGACAGACGAGCAAGCAATGCGAAAAAAATTGTTAATTAGAATTACTAATAAACAGTTTTTGGATTTTTTCGTTTACTTATACGGCGTAACATTGCCTCTTGTCGAATTTCACGATTCAAGTTGAAGGTCAAGTACAGTGTACGTTTTTGTGAGTGAGTTTGCTACTACAGGAATAACGGATGTAACCGTACCTTTTGACTGCGTTAACTGCCAAGCTTAAGTTTTTCACAACGCTGGGGGACCGTAGACCTTAGTATCGGAAATAAATTTGAACTTGACACCCGTAACCACTCGAGAGCAAAAGGCGTCCTAACAGACGGACGGACTACAAAGTGATTCTATTATTTTACGGAACCGGAAAAATCATAGTTCAGCAAACAAACCAGCGAATACAAAACACGATACCAGAAAGATCTCATATCCAATGAAGAAGAAATATTTAAACCAATTTACACGACGATCAACCGAGACGAAACCGCACACTTGCCAACGGAATTACAGAATTCGCTTCACGTTCCCTTACATTATCGCAAAAAACCTTCTAGACGATCACACAGGAGGGGAAATACTGTCCGGAAAGGGAAAGGACAGTTAAGTATTCATATCACCAACTCGACTCATTTCAACTAACTTACCATCAAGTTTCAAATGTTTCCTTAACTGAAAGGGTAGTCTTAACTGTCGTGAAGTGAATTTAAAAGAATCTCTCACGGACGATATATGTTGCGTAATCCTGTGCAGCACAAACGCCAAATTTATTCGTGTTCGTAATTCGAGTAGTTTATAAGAATATACTAGTACAATGAATAAATTAAATGCTACGAAAACGAGGTGGTTAAGAGTTCATTTTTTTCCAATACGGAAAACAAACGGAGAAAAGTGAGTCCTTTTCAGCTGGTAACTACAGGAATAAAGTTAACGCGTGCGTGATGAGAGCGAGCACATTACCTTCTTCTGGCGCAGCTTGATGGCGAGCTTGAGGCGGTTGAGGTGCATGCGCTCGCCGTGCTCGAAGGCGGGGCCCGTGGGGTCGTGGTTGAGCAGCACCTCCAGCTCGTAGCTGCTGCGCGTGTGGTCCAGCAGCGCCGTCGCGAAGTCCTGGCACTGCTTGCGCAGCTCCTGCCAGCACAGCGGGGGCACCGTGCAGTCAGCCTCTAGCCACTTCATATTATACACTACCGGCCATTGCAATTGCTACACCAAGGAGAAATGCAGATGCACAAATATATTATACTAGAACTGACATTTTCACGCAATTTGGGTGCATAGATCCTGAGAAATCAGTACCCAGAACAACCACCTCTGGCGGTCGTAACAGTCTTGATACGCCTGGGCATTGATCAAACAGATCATGGATAGCGTGTACAGGTACAGCTGCCGATGCAGCTTCAACACGATACCACAGTTCATCAAGAGTAGTATCTGGCGTATTATGACGAGCCAGTTGCTTGGCCACCATTGACCAGACGTTTTCTATTGATGGCAGATCTGGAGAATGTGCTGGCCAAGGCGGTCCGTACAGGACCTGCAACATGCGGTCGTGCATTATCCTGCTGAAATGTAGGGTTTCGCAAACAACGAAGGAAGGGTACAGCCACGGGTTGTAACGCATCTGAAATGCAACGTCCGCTGTTCAAAGTGCCGTCAATGCGAACAAGAGGTGACCGAGACATGTAACCGATGGCACCCCATACCATCACGCCGGGTGATACGGCAGTATGGTGATGGCGAATACACGCTTCCTATGTGCGTTGGCCGCGATTTCTACAAACACGGATGCGACCATCATGATGCTGTAAACAGAACCTGGATTCGTAGATAAAATTACGTTTTGCCATTCGTGCACCCAGGTTCGTCGTTGAGTACACCATCTCAGGCGCTCCTGTCTGTTATGCAGCGTCATGGGTAACCGCAGCCATGGTCTCCGAGCTGATAGTCCAGGCTGATGAAAACGTCGTCGAACTGTTCGTGCAGATATTTGTTGTCTTGCAAACGTCCCCATCTGCTGACTCAGGGATCGAGACTTGGCTGCACGATCCGTTACAGCCATGCGGATAAGATGCCTGTCATTTCGACTGCTAGTGATACGAGGTCGTTGGGATTCAGTGGGATCCAGCACAGCGTTCCGTGTTACCCTCCTGAATCCACCTATTCCATGTTCTGTTAAAAGTCACTGGATCTGGACCAACGCGAGCAGCAATGTCGCGATACGATAAACCGTAATCGCGATAGGCTACAATTCGACCTTTACAAAAGTCGGAAACGTGATGGTACGCATTTCTCCTCCTTTCACGAGGCATCACAACAACGTTTCAGCAGGCAACGTCCTTCAACTGCTGTTTGTCTATGAGAAATCGGTTGAAAACTTTCCTCGTGTCAGCACGTTGTAGGTGTCGCCACCGGCGCCAATCTTGTGTGAATGCTCTGAAAAGCTAATCATTTGCATATAACAGCATCTTTTTCCTGTCGGTTAAATTTCGCGTCTGTAGCACGTCCTCTTCGTGGTGTAGCAATTTCAATGGGCAGTATCGTATTTCCTTCAGGAGCATTATGTACTTCACTAGAAAAACGGTGCCAACTGAAGACAGAGAGCACAAAAATGCGCTGCGTAAGGCTGGGGCAGCCGTAACAGAGGTATAGCGGTGGGATAGCGTCACCTAGCCGCATCGGGAAATTGGAAACTGCATTTATGCAGGTAGGAAGCTCTGAACGTCATTTCTAGTGGCAATAAACTGGAAACTACGTGTTTGGTGGCAGTAAACGGGAGTGCATATTTCGTGCCAATAAACTGGAAACTGCATGTCTGGCGGCAAGAAAATGGAAAGTGCACGTCTGCTCACTTGATACAGCGAACTGCGTCTCTGAAGACACTGAATTGGAAACTCTGTATCTGACAGGAAACTGGAATCTACATGCCGACCGGAGTGGCCGAGCGGTTCTAGGCACTACAGTCCGGAACCGCATGGCCGTTACGGTCGCAGGTTCGAATCCTGCCTCGGGCATGGATGTGTGTGATGTCCTTAGGTTAGTTAGTATGAAGTAGTTCTAAGTTCTACGGGACTGATGACCACAGCAGTTAAGTCCCATACTGCTCAGAGCCATTTAAACTTTTTTTTTTTTTTTTTTTTTTTTTTTTTTTTTTTTTTTTTTTTTTTGAATCTACATGTCTGGTGGCAAAGAACTGGTAACTACATGTCGCTGGCAGGACACAGGAAACTGAATATCTGGTGCGAATAAATAGGAAACAGCATTTTAGGCGTCAGGAAATTGGAAAATCCGTGCCAAGTAGCAGGAAACTGAAAGCTACATGCCTGGTGACAGAAAACTGGAAACTAATGTTTTGTGGCACAAACTGGAAACAGGACATGTGGTTGCTCCAATTGGGAGGTTCATTTCGGATGGCAGGAAACTGAAAAAAACATCATATGTGGAGACAAGGAACTGGAAACCACCCTCCCTAATGAAATTTGTAATAAATAAACCATCACAATTTGAGAAAATTAGTGGTGTGGGGGTAACAACACTCTCGAAGAAGTGACCTTTGGTACTCATCACTAAGGCTGTCAATGGCTGTGAAGTAACTTCAGTAGCAATCCACAAACGTCTTTCTGCTTTTGGCCAATAACATAAATTGTCTGAAAGAGTGAAAGGCAATTTTAAGTGCCATGTGAAATAGCTTCTTCTAAGCCACTCTTATTCTGTAAACGATTTTTTAAAATTCTTCTAAGAATAAAGATATTAGTCTATAGTATTGCTCACGTAACAAATGATATATTCAACGTTTTTCACGCGTATTGACTTATGTTTACGAATCTCAAATATTAACGGAATTCGTAAAAGGGATTATCAGAACTGTACAGAGACAAGAAAAAAAGGATGCTACTCCTGAATCAACTGGAACGTAAAAGAACTAATGAAACTCGAGCAAGACGGAAGTTAGTAACGTAATACCGCAGGTTAAGAAAACGAAATGGAAATTTGCAGGTTTGGGTGACAAAATGATGGGAGGTGTACGAGAGCGGCCGACGAGTGGAGCCTGGAAGGGACGGGGAGAGGTTCAGGGAGGGCGGGTGGGAGGGAGGGAGGGAGGGAGGGAGGCGGGCCGCTTCATTTTGCAGACTCTGCAGCAAAAATTATTGCTCGACTTGAAGAATTTATATCTGACCAGAGACTGAAATAGCTGCGTATTATTGTTGCTGTTATTATATTTAAAATTAAAAATAAACAAGAGTCACAGCTCTCTTGTTGTTAGCAGTCGGCCCAAAATCGGTCATTGTGCAATGCTGAACGGCGCAGCGTCGGAGTGTCTGTGACGGTGATCTTCCACTGGGTAACTGATTAGGCCACTGCAGCAGGTGGCGTCGTCATCCTACACACAGGCCGACGGCAGCACCTGCGGCGGCAGCAAACGGGCGTCACCAGAAGAAAGGGGGGGGGGGGGAGGACAGGGTGGGCCCATGGGGGGCAGGGGGGGCAAGGGGTCGCAGGGGGGGCATGGGGTCGCAGGGGGGGCAGGGGGGCGCATGGTGGGGCAGGGGGGCGCATGTGAGGGCAGGGGGTCACATGGGGGGGCAGGCGGGGTGGCAGGGCGCAGGTGGGGTGGCAGGGGTGGCAGGAGGGGCAGAGGGGGCAGGGGGGGGGCAGGGGGGGCAGGGGGGGCAGGGGGGGCAGGGGGGGCAGTCAAGTTGGCGGTCGGATGCTGCCGACTCCCAGCGAGTAGTAACGACGTCGTGCTGCCCAGTCGACGTCACACAGCCCAAATCAGTGAAGGGACTTCCGCCCAAGCCTCAGCGGTATCAGATCTGTGACGAGTGTCCACGATATTGTGTGTTTCAGTGACTGTAGGGAAGCCACAGTACACCCATTCTGAGCTATCAGTTCTCCGTTCAGTAATTGTGGCTCATTTAGTGTGTTCTGAGCCGGAAGTCCACGTTTGCAATTTCATAGCTACAACCGAGCCAGGCGAGCAGAGACATGTTTTGTTGTAATTAATAATATATTACTTATCTGGAGTGTTCTAATTAACTGTATTATTACTAGCCACGTCATTGTCCGTGTAACTGGACACAAGAGACGTGAAGAACGCGCCGACAAGATGGATGTAGTGAGCACACACACGCAGCATTCTCATCCCATCGTATTTCACGCAGATAAACTCGCGGAGACAGCTCTGTATGAACTAGGTGTGTGTCTCCTTGTGGCAACAGATGCGAGTGCAAAATCCTCTCTGTGTCACAGTGGACAGACTGACGAACGAGGTGAGATACCAGACGACGCAGTACAGGAACTAGAGACCTCTTTCTTTATTCTTTCTTTTTTTTTAAGTCTAGATGGCCAGCCGAGTACGTTAGAGTATGGTTTCTTAGATGTCGATAGTTGACACATACTACACTATCAATAGAATTTTTAGAATCTGTACGTATTTCGATTAACTAACGACAGTTTCGTACAGCTATTTCAAATGAAAAGTAACTTTCTAAGAATTTCTTATTCTTTTATATAATACAAGACATACAAATTTTGTTTTATAGAAAGTAAGGTACTAAATACTTTCTTTAGTCCCGTCTCTCATTCATTCTTTCTCCTGTCTTGAGGAAAACTCTCTCATCAGGAAGTGAAGTCTCTGGACAGCACAAATATTTAGTGTGGCCGTTACATACAATGTACTTTTAGATTTTGCTCGTTATTCTAATACGCAGGCCTGCTTGTCTATTACAGGTTTTCTAAATACTGGCATACTACAATTGTGGAATCCTCTACAAGTGTCACGTTATCGACTTTACGCTGTTCCCAATACGGAAAAGAAAGAAAGATCATCCTATTTCAAACTGGTATACGTATCAGGAGACTTGTTAGAACTGCTCATGGGTGCATCTGTTTCAGATATTATTTCTTTGTGTTGATGCGATGATTACAGTATACTCTTTGTGAAGTAACTGTGCAGCGTTGCCTGGCTCTTGGAATGCCCTGGAAGCAAGCTTTTTAAACCAAGAATTCAATTATGTCGCAAGCACATTAAAAGACCGCGTGTTAAATGGTCACAGTCTTCCGCTGACTGATTTAATAAAGGAAACCACAACACTTAGTGCTCCATTAATTGTTAAGTTGCTTTCAAAGTCTGAAAACTTTGCAAAAGAAACCGAATAAGAGATATAATTATGGAGCAGTTAGGTCTGACTCCCCTGAAATTATTGTTATTGCTACTTGAAAAGCTTCAAAAGACTTCTCTTGCACAGCTCAGTAATTTTCTGCTGTGGACGAAGGTGTTGCTTTTGAACTTTCATTCATAGCAATCGCAAGCTCACTTGGTACTTCAGAATTCTTTTGAGCATGGAGTTTGAACAGTTCCATCGAATCAGCACCTCTTTTATCAGTTTCAGTTCTTTTTTGAGCATTGCCCTGTTTGTTTTTGGTTAGTATAGTGTTGTGAAAGAAAGTCACAGTAGCTTTCATTTTCCATAAAATTTTGGTCTCGTACTATTTAGGTGGTACAGTGGGCAAACCACGCTGAATGTGGAATCTTTAAGACTGCAGCAGTTGTTTACATAGCTGCAGCGTTGTCTGTAACCACTACTACTGGCTTATCACAAATATTATATTCTAGAAAGATCTGATTGATTACCAGAAAAATGTAACGTTAAATGCCAATACGTCCGAAAATTTGCATATTATTCCAAAAAATTTCTTTCTTTCAATGTCTTATTCTCTGAAAAATTACTTTGCTATATAAAAAATAAGTCTTTTAAAAATGGGGCTAATACAGTATTTGTCGATGTCAATTTGAGCTTTAACGTCTTAGAAGTACGGGGAAAACAGGAGGAGGAGGAGGAGGAGGAGGAGGAGGAAGAAGAAGGAGACGAAGAAGAGGGGTGCGGGAGGGAAGTGCCAACTGGTCTGTATGCTTGCTGATGAACTGCAGCAGATATGAAACAAACTGCGCACGGGAGTATCAAGGTTCGGTGAAAGCGCATTATTCAAGAGACCGGGGGTGGCTTCGTCGCTCATTATGTTGTTTCTCATTGAAGTTGACACTCAGTACGAAACACTCTACGGCTGCTACATAGCTGAGGTCGGCAGCACCCGTAATCTTAACGCAGCGGGCATGAAGTACAAGTTTTCTTGGAGTTTCGCCCTTCACTGAGGGAAGCGCTCGGAGCGGCACAAAGAGCACAATAGTAACGAAGGGTAAGGGAAGGTGTGCGGCACTATCGCCCATCATACCATGTATTCCTGTAACATACCCGGGCCGCTCAAAGTCTGCGCTTGAGAGATCTTGCTAGATAGCGTTTCGCCGGCTTCACTATAGTCACGATACAACAGCTTCCTTTACACTATAACTGAGCGTTTCCCACCACCATTGGAAAGACAGCAATACAGAAATTGTAACGCCACGACCAGTGGAGCATAGTAAACCGGTATGAAAGGCAATACCTACATTATTTAACGTAGCAAATAAACCACCGCACATGTACCTGAAGGGAGAACCGCCAAGACGCCATAATAGAACGTTACAAACCAATAAACCTGTTTCGCAGCAGCAAAGAAATCAATTCCACAATTGTTGCTGCATCTGAGTCACAAACAGAACATATTCGCGTTTGAAGCAAAAGTAATTACATTTACAAAGTCGAATTTGCATCAGAAAGTCGAATAGTCTAAGAATGGTCGAATCATTAGACTCCATAAAAACATTTTTACGTGTCAAGGGAAGTGCTTATCACGATAAGAACAGACGACAACAGAAATACATGCTTCTCGGGCATGAAATGTCTTCTTGTATTTCCTGTTGTCAGCGAAGTAGGCTGGAGTTTCTCTCAAATTTAAAGGTGTTTCTTAATGAACAAACAATAGCTTAAGACACTGAAAGAGTGAATTTCGGATGTTTTTACATTTATTTCGCGATAGTTCCTGACCTTTGGTAATTTAGTAATGCATGGAACACGAAAATATAATTATTTCTTTACTTAATGAGAAAAATAATCCGGTGACGAGCGAAAAATACTCATCGTTTCATATCGGCATCATTCAGAACACTTCGTGGCGACAGTGCTCTTTGTCTCACTGGCGCCAGCGACAGCGATTCGACAGTTGTGGCACTGTGTTTGCGTGAAAAAAGTCCGGCAGCAGTAGCCGACAGCGACAGACGCAGCAACAGGTAAGTAAACCGCTTTTGTCACATTTACGAGTTCCTAACCAGGAGCTAATTTTACTTTAATAGTTTAGATTCTTGAGTTTCTGCGTATAAATTTAAAATGTAAGCCACAGTTGTTGTGTTTTAATTTGCGTCAGAAAGTAAATCTGATTTTGTGGTATATTACTAGTTCTTTATCGGGGGCAAATTATTTAGTTTCACCTGAGTGCTTCGGTAGTTCGGTTCTTGAATATATGAGTACTACTTGAAAGTTCCTGCGTTTTCCTCAGGGTCTACAGTAGAGTTGCCCAGCACGTTCCGACAGTCCGTTTATCTGCATAGTTTAGTTTTCCACGGTCTCTGGTATGGACAGGGACTGCGATTGTTGTGTGCAGATGCGAGCGGAGTTGGTGACACTTCGCTCTCAGCTTCAGGCTGTGATGGCTTCGGTTACACGGCTTGAGGCTGCAGTGGATGGGCACCACAGTTGTGAGCTGGCAGTGGGGATCCAACGGACGTCCAGCACGTCAAGAGTCCTGCGATCGGTTGTCACCGGTGGCCAACCCAGCTACTGCTCCGACTGAGGCTGACCCCTCACCTGTGGTCGAGTGGGAGGCGTAGCAGGCGGCGAAAGACTTCCCAGGCGGCCGCACGTAAGGCCTCTCCGGTTTGTCTGACAAACAGGCTCCAGGTGCTGTCTGTGGCTGACACTATCGCTGAGCCAGATGCTGTCGCCTGTCCTGTTTCAGAGGAAACCACTCAACCTACAAGGTCCTGGCAATTGCAGAGGATGGGACTATTGGTAGTTGGGAGTTCCGACGTTAGGCACGTTATGGAGCCCCTTAGGGACTTTGCTGACAAGGAGGGTAAGAAAACCAATGTGCAATCCGTGTGTGTACCGGGTCGAGTCATACCAGATGTGGGAAGGGTCCTACCGGATGCCATGAAGAGCACAGGGTGCAGCCAACTACAGGTGGTTGCTCAAGTCAGTACCAATGATGTGTGTTGCTTTGGATCAGAACAGATTCTCTCTGGTTTCGAGCGGCTAACAGAAGTGGTAAAGGCTGCCAGTGTTGCTTGCAAGATGAAAGCAGAGCTGACCACTTGCAGCATAGTCGACAAGACCGATTGCGGACCTGTGCTACAGAGCCGAGTGGAGGATCTGAATCAGTGGCTCAGACGGTTCTGCGACCGTGTAGGTTGCAGATTCCTTGACTTGTGCCAAAGGATGGTTGGGTTTCGGGTTTCGCTGAGTAGGCCAGGTGTCCACTATACTCAGGACTGCAGTACCTGTATGCAGTTCGGAGATGTACCGTAATGCAGTAGCGAAATCCTCGTACTTAAATTGGAATGATCTCATGTACAATGCTGCAGATTCCTCGATTTGCACCAAAGGTCGTTGGGTTTCGGGTTCTGCTGAATAGGTCACGGATAGCAGGGGCTGTGTGGCGTGGACTGGGCGGTTTTTTAGGTTAGAGGGTCCGGGAAAACACAAGAGGGGCTTCAGTCATAAAGGGTGCAGGCTGAACACAGGAAGAACATAGACACAGGTGGCGTGTTTGTTGCTGCTGGAAGTAGTTTAGCTTGTTGCTAAATTGAAGTAGATTCTTCCTGTGAGTTAGTATGGACAGAGGTCATTGTTGGCAACCGGAATAAAATAATAATGGGATCCTTTTACCGACCTCCCAGTTCAGATGACGCAGTTGCTGAAAGGTTCAAAGAAAACTTGAATTTGATTTCAAACACGTACCTGACTCTTACGATAATAGTTTGTGGTGACTTTAATTTACTCTTGATATGTTGGCGAAAATACATGTTTAATATCGGAGGTACGCATAAAACATCATCCGAAATTGTGCTAAACACATTCTCTGAAAATTATTTCGAGCGGTTAGTTAATGAGCCCACGTGAATTGTAAACGGTTGTGAAAACACACTTCACCTCTTAGCAACAAGTAATCCTGAGTTAGTAACCAGCATCAAAACCGATCTAGGGATCAGTGAACACAGGGGAGTCGCAGCGAGACTGGGTATTGCAATCCCCAAATACTCCAAAAATAAGCGAAAATTATACCTATTCAAAAAACCGATAAAAATTTACTTGACGCCTTCCTGAGAGACAATCTCCACTTATTACAAATTAATAATACAAGTGTAGACAAGATGGGGCTTAAATTCAAAGAAATAGTATCGGTAGCAATTGAGAGGTTTATACGAAATAAACTAACAATCGAAGGAGCTGATTCTCCTTGGAACACAAAACGGGTTGGAACACTATTGCAGAAACAACGAAACAAACATGCCTAATTTAAACAGACGACAATCCCCTACATTGGCGATCCTTTACAGAACCTTGAAACTTAGGAGTTCCATGCGAGACGCCTATGACAGTTTCCACAACGAAACTTTGTCACGAAACCTGGCAGAAAATCCAAAGAGATTCTGGTCGTATGTGAAGTATGTTAGCGGCAAGAAAATCAGTGCCTTCTCTGCCAATGGAGATACTATTTAAGACAGTGTTGCCAAAGCAGATTTACAAAACACAGCCTGCCGAAATGCCTTCACAAAAGAAGACGAAGTAAATACTCCAGAATTCGTATCGAGAACAGCTGCCAACATGTGTAACGTAGAAGTAAATAAAAGCAAGTCTTCTGGTCCAGACTGTATACAAATTAGGTTCCTTTCGGAGTATGCTTATGCATTAGCTCCATAGTTAATAATCATACACAACCGTTCGCTCAACGAAAGATCCGTACCCAAAGACTGGAAAGTTGCAGGTCACACCAATATTCAAGAAAGGTAGTAGGAGTAATCCACTAAATTACAGGCCCATATCGTTAACGTCGATATGCAGCAGGATTTTAGAACATATATTGTGTTCGAACATTCTAAATTACCTCGAAGGAAACGGTCTATTGACACACAGTCAACATGGGTTTAGAAAACATCGTTTCTGTGAAACACAACTACCTCCTTATTCACATACTGACGTGAAGTGCTGAGTGGTATTGATAAGGGATTTCAGATCGATTCCGTATTCCTGGATTTCCAGAAGGCTTCTGACACTGTACCACACAAGCGTCTCGTACTAAAATTGCGTGGTTATGGAATATTGTCTCAGTTATGTGACTGGATATGCGATTTCCAGTCAGTCAGGTCACAGTTCGTTTTAATTGACGGAAAGTTAACGAGTAAAAGAGATCTGATTTCAGGCGTTCCCCAAGGTAGTGTCATAGGCCCTTTGCTGTTCCTTACCTATATAAACGATTTGGGAGACAATCTGAGCAGCCGTCTTCGGTTGTTTGCAGATGACGCTATCGTTTATCGACTAATAAAGTCATCAGAAGATCAAAACGAACTGCAAAACGATTTAGAAAAGATATGTCAATGGTGCGAAAAGTGGCAGTTGACCCGTGTTTGGGTACTGAGGAAAAACAGTGTGTTGGATAACTGGCGGACCTCACATCCTACAGAGATTAGTTTTGTGTCACATCCATTAAAACATTTACATTTCGTTCGAATTACTTATAAATATGCATTGCAATACTGTCAAAACTAATATCATGTAAATACAGTTGCATATTTTAACGATTTTGTCCAGCTACCATACAAATAAACTTGACACTAGACAGGTTGAGATTTTACTACATTCAATTTTGTGGTAACTGGTGCATCTTTGAAGGAACAAGCTCAGTTAATCGAACACAACACAGTCAGCCAACATATGAACGATATTTGTTATTCTACGAAAGGTAAAGTGGCATAGGGTCGTTAGGATTTCATCGATGTCTTGTATTTTCGAATCACCTTATTCGTTAACATGTACAGTTGAAGACACCTGTAAGCACGATGAGGACTGAGAACCAGAAAAGGACAGTAGCGAGTGTGTAATTCATAACGATAGTACTCGTATTTATTTTAAAATTGGTTACGCAGTACAGTCAGAAACGCTCAACAAATATTTAAAATGTCGTTTTACATCTACTAACTGTTTTGTATTGCAACAGACTTATTTACATTTGTATTTCTTGTTACACGTAAGTATGCACATACATTTGAAGATTACTATCTTCATAATGCTTATTCATGAATCCATGTTATTTACATTGCAATTGACGAGATACGCACTAAGATATCTATCATCATTAGGAGCAAAATTACAAAATTCCGTCTCACACGTTATCCCTCCCCCCTCCCTCCCCCACAGAGGCCAACCTATTAACAATAAACGTTTATAGAGACGCCACCATATTTGATATTGATTAAATACCTCCACACAACCTATTTCCTCTGCACTCCACACGCCATGGAGGTAACAGAGTCCGCCAGTTTATCGCGCTCCAATTAGAGCAGATTTGGATTATAAGCGATATGACTATCGATTGTGAAAGAAGTCTATTGATCGTGTATCTTATCAGAAGAAAGAAAACTGGCGTTCTACGGATCGGAGCGTGGAATGTCAGATCCCTTGATCGGGCAGGTATGTTAGAAAATTTAAAAGGGGAAATGGATAGGTTGAAGTTAGATATAGTGCGAATTAGTGAAGTTCGGTGGCAGGAGGAACAAGACTTCTGGTCAGGAGAATACAGGGTTATAAATACAAAATCAAATAGGGGTAATGCAGGAGCAGGTTTAATAATGAATAAAAAATAGGAGTGCGGGTAAGCTACCACCAACAGGATTGTGAACGCTTTATTGTGGCCAAGATAGATACGAAGCCCACACCTACTACAGTAGTACAAGTTTATATGCCAACTAGCTCTGCAAATGGCGAAGAAATTGAAGAAATGTATGATGAGATAAAAGAAATTATTCAGATAGTGAAGGGAGACGAAAATTTAATAGTCATGGGTGACTGGAATTCTAGAGTAGGAAAAGGGAGAGAGGGAAACATAGTAGGTGAATATGGGAGAGAAATGAAAAGGGAAGCCGTCTGGTAGAATTTTGCACAGAGCATAACTTAGTCATAGCTAAAACTTGGTTCAAGAATTATGAAAGAACATTATATACATGGAAGAACCCTGGAGATACTAGACGGTTTCAGATAGACTATAAAATGGTAAGACAGATTTAGGAACCAGGTTTTAAATTGTATAACATTTCCTGGGGTAACAGGAGAAATATTTCATGTAATTGATGAAAGGAGAAAATATAAAAACGCAGTAAATGAAGCAGGCAAAAGGGAATACAAACGTCTCAAAAATGAGATCGACAGGAAGTGCAAAATGGCTAAGCAGGGGTAAGATAGATACTGCTTACAGGAAAGTTAAAGAGACCTTTGGAAAAAAGAGAGCCACTTGTATCAATATCAAGAGCTCAGATGGAAACCCAGTTCTAAGCAAAGAAGGGAAATCAGAAAGGTGGAAGGAGTATATAGAGGGTCTATACAAGGGCGAGGTACCTGAGGGCAATATTATGGAAATAAAAGAGGATGTAGATGAAGATGAAATGGGAGATACGACACTGCATGAAGAGTTTGACAGAGCACTGAGAGACCTGAGTCGAAACATTCCATTAGAACTACTGACGGCCTTGGGAGAGCCAGTCCTGACATAATCACCTACTGGTGAGCAAGATGTATGAGACAGGCGAAATACCCTCAGACTTCAAGAAGAATATAATAATTCCAATCCCAAAGAAAGCAAGTGTTGACAGTTGTGAAAATTACCGAACTGTCAGTTTAATAAGTCACAACTGCAAAATACTAACGCGAATTCTTTACAGACTAATGGAAAAACTCGTAGAAGCCGACCTCGGGGAAGATCAGTTTGGATTCCGCAGAAATGTTGGAACACATGAGGCAATACTGACCCGACGACTTATCTTAGAAAATAGATTAAGGAAAGGCAAACCTATATTTCTAGCATTTGTGGACTTAGAGGAAGCTTTTGACAATGTTGACTGGAATACTCTCTTTCAAATTCTGAAGGTGGCAGTGGTAAAATACAGGGAGTTAAAGGCTATTTACAATTTATACAGAAACCAGATGGCAGTTATAAGAGTCGAGGGGCATGAAAGGGAAGCAGCGGTTGGGAAGAGAGTGAGACATAGTTTTAGCCTGTCCCCGATGTTATTCAATCTGTATATTGAGCAAGCAGTGAAGGAAATAAAAGAAAAATTCGGAGTAGCTATTAAAGTCCATGGAGAAGAAATAAAAACGTTGCGGTTCGCCGATGACATTGTAATTATGTCAGAAACAGCAAAGGACTTGGAAGAGCAGTTTAATGGAATGGACAGTGTCTTGAAAGGAGGACATAAGATGAATATAAACAAGAGGAAAACGAGGATAATGGAATGTAGTCGAAGTAAGTCGGGTGATGCTGAGGGAATTAGATTAGGAAATGAGACACTTAAATTAGTAAAGGATTTATTGCTATTTGGGGAGCAAAGTAACTGATGATGGTCGAAGTAGAGAGGATATAAAATGTAGAGTGGCAATGGCAAGGAAAGCGTTTCCGAAGAAGAGAAATTTGTTAACATCGAGTATAAATTTAAGTATCAGGAAGTCGTTTCTGAAAGTATTTGTAGGGAGTTTAGCCATGTATGGAAGTGAAACATGGACGATAAATAGTTTGGACAAGAAGAGAATAGAGGCTTTCGCAATGTGGTGCTACAGAAGAATGCTGAAGATTAGATAGATAGATCACATAACTAATGAGGAGGTATTGAATAGAATTGGGGAAGAGGAGTTTGTGGCACAACTTGACAAGAAGAAAGGATCAGTTGGTAGGACATGTTCTGAGGCATCAAGAGATCACAAATTTAGCATTGGAGGGTAGCGTGGAGGATAAAAATCGTAGAGGGAGATCAAGAGATGAATACACTAAGCAGATTCAGAAGGATGTAGGTTGCAGTACGTACTGGGAGATGAAGAAGCTTGCACAGGATAGAGTAGCATGGAGAGCTGCATCAAACCAGTTTTAGGACTGAAGACCACAACAACAAGAACAACAATATCAACAACATCGATTGTATAGATAGTTGAGACGCTATCGACAGCTGATAGTTTATCGATGTTTAAGTAACACTATATTAGAGAGACGAGCTTGTGTAGCCACTAACATAGACGTCACTTTAGCAAATTGTATGGCAGTCCAGTGACCAATATGCAGTTGTCATCAAAGTTGTAACTGCCAGTAACAGAGGGCCACAAGCAGAGGAAATCATGACTGTGTCAGACGTCTAGAAAACGGATTGGGATGGTTACACTGGAGCGTTTCCAATGGAATCGCTTCCGTTTCATCTAGACTTGTTGCGCAGTTACTGTATCTAAGTAAATGCTAAAAAGTCAGGCTACAATCCCTTGGAGCCCAGAATTTCCACGCTGAGGTGAAGGGTAAGATCAAGAAGGAGATCTTTTCAACTTGCCTTAGAGCGGTCAGAGCGCGCTGCCATGGTGCATAAATAGAGGGCAATTCAGATGCCTGCAAAACATTGCTTCAGGAAACTAAAAGAACATGCTATAAATAGTTCCTGCCAAGGTAACTGTAATTTGACTTATGGAGAAGACCTTACAACCCACTGACTGAAAAGGGTAAGGAACCTACTGTCATGTCTAGAATTTGTAATGAGGATGGCTCAAAGACTTGCTGATGAGAACATTAATACTGAAATATACGCACAACTTAGAAGTGCACAGACTAACGAATAGGGCAATCAGATGTTAGTGATACTTCTTGCTCACGAAGTTGCTATAGCAATCTGGTTCGGACAGCGTTTACCCTGAGATCGTGCGGATTGTAGGTTCATTGATGGTGCTATATTTGACAGCAGTACTAAACGAGGTGTTGCAGACAGGTAGGATCCCGGCGATATGGAAAAATGCTAGTGCAGCAGTGATTAAAAAGTGGCAGGATAAAGACCAGGAATCACCTGTTCACTTCTAACGTCTTTGTCAAAGTTCAGAAGAGTCTGCTTTGTGACCAGTTGCAGGCGCATAGGGAGCCCCCGGCTATAAACTACTGTCAATGTGGCTTCAGAAGAGGGAAGTGTATAGATGATACGGTTAATACAGCTTTTCTGATAGTAGAAAATTCGACAGCGCTCATGATCGACATCACAGAGTATTCGATATTCTTTGGTGGCCTGGGACGTTTGGAAGCCTCCGAGATGTCGGTGCCCCTAATGTCTGCCTAAGAGCTTTATAAGTTATTTTAGTGGATGAAGCGTCCAATGGCTTGTGGAGCCGAGTAAGGTAATCAAAAAGATTACCAAGGCCTGCCCTTAAGGCTCCGTAAGTGGTCCATTATTCTGACATCTTAGTACTAAACCCCTACTACATCTGTTAGACAGAGCAGACGCTATTGTAGTTGTTTGTGGATACACAGATGACATCCTAATAGTTGTGTCTGCAGACTCCAGGGCGAGACTTTAAGGAGAAGAGCAGGAAAAAAAATACTAATGATGTGCTTGGTCAGTTGCAGCATTGGTGTAAGGGCAACAAACTGACTGTAGCAGTTCATAAAACTACATACATACTTCTGAAGGGACGACTTTCTCTTGCCAGAAATACCTCCCTGAGGCATGACGGAATGCCTGTAATACGTTGCGCCGTTTGTACGAGTAGATATTTAGGCATTATTTTAGGCTAGAAAAGAAACTTTCTGCAAGATATGAAGTCTGTTACTCAGAAAGCGGCTAAAATCACGCGTAAGACTGCCCGTGCTGCCACTGCCGCCTTCAAATTGCCCTTGCATGTGGTGCATGAAGCTGCCTTCAAATTCCCCTTGCATGTGGTGCATGAAGCTGCCTTCAAATTGCCCTTGCATGTGGTGCATGAAGCTGCCTTCAAATTCCCCTTGCATGTGGTGCATGAAGCTGCCTTCAAATTCCCCTTGCATGTGGTGTATGAAGCTGCCTTCAAATTCCCCTTGCATGTGGTGCATGAAGCTGCCTTCAAATTCCCCTTGCATGTGGTGCATGAAGCTGCCTTCAAATTCCCCTTGCATGTGGTGCATGACGCTGCCTTCAAATTCCCCTTGCATGTGGTGCATGAAGCTGCCTTCAAATTCCCCTTGCATGTGGTGCATGAAGCTGCCTTCAAATTCCCCTTGCATGTGGTGCATGAAGCTGCCTTCAAATTCCCCTTGCATGTGGTGCATGAAGCTGCCTTCAAATTCCCCTTGCATGTGGTGTATGAAGCTGCCTTCAAATTCCCCTTGCATGTGGTGCATGAAGCTGCCTTCAAATTCCCCTTGCATGTGGTGTATGAAGATGCCTTCAAATTCCCCTTGCATGTGGTGCATGAAGCTGCCTTCAACGCCACTGTGGGCTTCGCTCTCAGCGCCTGGACGCATCGCCTTCCGCTAGGCACCTACAAGTGTGGGTGTACAAAAAAATATTGCGGAGCATACTTCCGAGGCTCCCCGGTGACTTTCGCACTACACCTGTCGAGGTATTACTGGTGATTCTCGGGATATGTCCGATGGATATCGTTGTACGTTACAGGACAACGCTGCATCGGTTGCGGCGTGGCCAATATGATCTTGTGTACGAGATCACTGAAACTCATCGAACTCATAAAAGACGTTTATAAGCCTCGAATGAATGGCTGTCTGACAGGGACACTAAAAGCACAGCAAGGCGGATTTACAACGTATCCCCAAGTGTCAGAGACAGGCTCTAAGCCGGCCGTAGTGGCCATGCGGTTCTAGGCGCTTTAGTCTGGAACCGAGCGACCGCTACGGTCGCAGGTTCGAACCCTGCGTCGGGCATGGGTGTGTGCGATGTCCTTAGGTTAGTTAAGTTTAATTAGTTCTAAGTTCTAGGCGACTGATGACCTCTGAAGTTAAGTCGCATAGTGGTCAGAGCCATTTGAACCATTTTCAACAGGCTTTAACTGCGCGACATAGACCCTATTCGAGTTACGGTGCGTCTATTAACACATCATAATCCATATCCCAAACCCTTGCACCGAGTGCGCTGTAGTAACGCACCAATTTGTCAATGTGGACAGGAAGACATCGCTGATCCTTTCGTTTTCAATTACTCCTTTTTTCAGGTACAAATACACTGCAGACAATTTGAATGAGATTTGAAAAAAAATTTAGTGACCAGTACGCATGTACTACAGTGTATATAATTGCCTATGGAACATGTAAAAGGTAACTGCTTAACTTTCTAAGATCAAGTTCACGCTTTAAATATCAAAATGACGTTAAAGATCACAAGAAGCATTTTAAAAAGATGGGAATGAAAGAAAGAAAGACTGCTACCGCCTATACAGGTAAGCGTAGACTCGAGGATTGCCAAGGAATGCAGATACCAGTGTAGAATAGTGTAACAACGATGGATTTAGAACTATGCTGAAACGGCCGCCAAATCACGCAGGGGTAACAGGTGATTAGGATTGTGGAAAGGCCCAAGGGATTCATTTCATTACTTTTAATTTATTACCATTTATTTCACAAGTACACTTTTGAAAGAAATTTGCTTCGCGGCTGAGGCCTCCAAACAGATCCTTTAGAAAAATTTCAATTTTGAAGAGACATGACACACAGTTAAATTTACGAATAAGACAAATCGCATACATATATGAGATTAGCATGCGGAGCGGTTGAAGGCCGCCGGATTAAATCTTCACAATTCCAAATATACAATAATGAGTACTGAAGGCAGAAGGCGACAATGTTTTAAGATGCTAACAGGGCTGGTGGCCCACAAGGTGCACAGAAAGAGATAAACAAACGCAATAAGATGGCTGACGGCTGCAAGTTAAATTTTGCAAATTAAGGAAATATATATTACAACAATCGGTAAAACAATACATGAAGTTTAAAAATTTTCTTTTTGCAACACCAAAGGCGGAAGGCCCACAATAACTCTTAAAATCGTTCAGAGGAAATTACAATAACCTTTGAAGAGCAGAAAGCGATAATGTTTGGACTTGAAAGAAACTCTGAGGCCCTCAATTAACCTTGCATAATTGAAAATATAAAATACAGTAAAGCCCCAAAACACCTTTTAAAATAAATTGCAACAAGATGAACACTGCCAAAGAATAATTAAGGGAGGAGCACTCAGGAGCCTCCAGGGGATCGGTCTGCCCTCCTTCACTTTGGCTAGACAGGCGTTGAGCCCAACTACACTCGATTTGTCCGAACCCAACCAAGGGACAGTCGCGGATCGACCGACCAACCGCTTGCTTGGCACGACGGAGTACACTAGAATTCAAGGCCCCAAAAAAAGTTACAAGTGTCACTATGACCATACAAACGCGTATGTGAACTGAGCTGCCAAAACTACACACCATATTCGGCAGCAACAATCGGTGAGGAAAAGACACTGCCTGAAAATTACGTTAGCGGCCAGGGCAAGTAACCAGAACACTAACGGCCACAAGGCAGAAAATTCTGCTGGTCCACTTGACTATGGATAAATTAATTTAATCAATTCCACCTGACGGCGGCTACATCGAACACTTCACTCGTTGTTGCCCACAGGAAAACCTCCACAACAGCAACGCCGGAACCAACAACGTAATGCTCAAAACCACTTAACCTCCACGTCCTGGGTCGGTGAGCGACGATGCTCGTACCGATAGGACAGCTCCAGACAGACTATGTTCTCCGACCAACCGACCGACCAACAACCCACCAAAGGTTCGTGGCGGCAACGGTCGGGAGGGCGACGTCCACTCAGGGCTCACTGCTGCTGCGAGCCGGCGACTGGCTGCCCGGGCTGCGCTACAGGCGCGTTGCAACTGACTGCCAGGGCCCAATTCAAGACCCGAACTGCCGCCTTGAACTCTGCTCCTCACACGTTCCTACTGACTCGCCTCAGAATGCCGACAACATCTAAAATAGTCGTCAGTGGAATTAAGACGTGACCTGCACGAAGACCTGAACGATACCAGTCACAAAGCACGCACGAAGACAAATCGGGAGTCATTGTGCACACGCACACCTGGCAGGTCCGGACTGCGCTCCAGACACGTTACTACTGACTGGCAGCCCGGAGTCGCGGCGCGAACTCCCTATTCGAACTGGCTTACAACAGACAACGACCGGGAAGTAATAGCAGTCGAGCAAAGATACTACGAGAGGGGATATATCGATACGTGTTGCTAACGCCGCTCACGGTCAGACAAAGCGGCAACTCAGTGACAGTAGTAATTTAAATTAACATGGTAAGGTGGAAGTACGTTAAAATCAGGGTGTAAAATACATTATGGCGGGAACACGAGCCACTCACGTCTCATAGGTGTAGTTGTAGATAGTCGGCAACCCTCCAGCTATTCTGTGACTGCCAGAAACACTTCCCAGATATGTGTTACGGTGAAAATTGGATCTTCCTGCCCGAAAACCTGGCTCGTACACTTCAATAAAATCTTGAGCAAAAGAATTCACCTTCTTATGAATTACTAACGAGAGCGCTTTGTGTGGTACACTGAGCAGAGAAATACCACTGTAGCTGTGAGTCATCAGTTTTCTGCCTGGCTTGATACGGCCCCCACGAATTCCTCTCCTGTGGCACCCTCTTCATCTCAGAGAAGTATTCAGTTACTTGTTGTGTGTATTAGAATATTCGAATCCCTGTCTTCCTCTATAGATTTTACCCTCTACAGATCCCTCCAGTACCTCGGAGGTTGTTCCCTGATGCCTTAGCACATGTCCTATCATCTTGTCCCTTCTCCTTGTCAGTGTTTTCCATATATTCCTTCCCTCTCCGTTTTTGCGACGAACATCCTCAGTTCTTCTCAGTCAACATGACTTTCAACATTCTTCTGTAGCATCACATCTCAAATGCTTCGATTCTCTTTTGTTGCGGTTTTTCCACAAGCCGTGTTTCACTATGATACATTGCTGTACTCCAACTTACATTCTCAAAAAAAAATTCCTCAGATTGAGGGGAATGTTTGATACCAGTGGGCTTCTCTTGTCCAGGAATGCTCTCTTTGGATGCGGTAATCTGCTTTTTATGTCCCCCTTGCTTATATTCTCAATGGTAATTTTACTTCCAAAGCAGCAGAATTCTTTAATTTCGTCTACATCACGGTCCACAACTGTGGTGCTAAGTTTCTTGTTATTCTCGTTTCTGGGGCATCTCAGAACCTTTGTCTTTTTCCAGTTCACTCTCAATCCATATTCTATACTCATCAGACTGTTCATTCCATCTAACAGATCCTGTACTTCTTCTTCATCTTCGCTGAGGATAGCAATATCATTGGCGAATCCTATCATTGATATCCTGTCACCCTGAATTTGAATCCCACTCTAGAACTTTTTTTATTTCCTGCATTGCTTCTTCAATTTACAGATTGAACAGTAGGGGCGAAATAATGCATCCCTGGCGTACACCCTTTTTAATCTAAGCATCTGGTTCCTTGTCTTGCACGCTTACTATTCCCTCTTTGTTTTTGTATAAGTATTGTATGTTACTTACTTCTATTTTTCTCGTAACTTGGATCATCTTGCACCATTTCACTTTGTCGATTAGCTTTCCTAGGTTGACATATCCAGTGAACGTGTCTCGATCTTTCTTAAGTCTTGCTTCCGTTGTCAAGAACAACGTAAGAAGTGCCTTCGTACGTCCTCTACCTTTCCTAAAGCTAAAATGATGGTTATGTAATACATCCTCAGTTTTCTTTTGCATGCTTCTGTGCATTATTCATGTCAGCAGCATCAGTACATGGGCTATTAACCTGATTGTACGAGAGTTTTCGCATGTACGTGCCCTTGCTACCTTCGGAATGTGTGGATAATATTTTTCCGAAAGTCTGATGTACGTCGCTGGTCTCATAGATTCTACATACCAACGACAATAGTCTTTTAGTTGCCACTTTCTCCAGCGATTTTAGAAAGTCAAATGGAATGTTATCCATTCCTTCTACCTTATTTGATATCAGGTCTTCTAGAGCTCTTTTAAATTCTAATACTGGATCTCCTGTGTTATCTCTATCAACTTCAGTTTCTTCTTCTAGTACAGCGTCCTCATAAAGCCCTTTAAGGTAGTCTTTCCATCTATCTGGTCTCTCTTCTGCATGAACCTGCATACGTACGATTTACTGTGGGTATGACACTGCACTACAGCCCTTCACTTGCCTTGTCAAACGGGCACTCGCCACAAATCCTCTTTCATATTCGCGCCTTGCACTCTCTCCGCGTCCTCCATTAAATGTTACTGATCTGTTCTCACGTAAAATACCAGAATATGTGATAGTTGATAAAAAATTTCGGTATAGAAAAAACAATAATATGATCACGTGGTGGCTCCTGGATGTGTGTAACGCTACTGAAACTGTGATCATAGCAACACAGTGGACTGGATGCAGAACACGACGTGGCAGGATGGTATCAGGACACGAGTGACGCTGCGAGATTCGGCACAGCTCCCATCGGGAGAGGGTCTTACGCCGATCCTACCCACCCTGTGAGACCTGAGTTTCTTCTGGCGTATACAACTTTCAAATAACTTCCGGGAATTCAGCCAGGTAACACTTTCAGCGTCCGCCGATATTTCGGCGGGAAAACACCCAGCCATTTTCAAGGCAAACTGCAACGGACAGACGGCGTACATGCAAATTTAAAACGATGTGAAATGTTTTCCGACCTCCATCTACAATTAGAACACTTTTGAGTTCCGTTAACGATGATCTTGGATTGCGTAAGGTGGGTGTATATCGTATTCCCTGTAGCTGCAGCATGGTAGATATCGGTCCAACTATCAGGACCGTGGAGGACCGATGTACTGAGCATAAACGGCCCACACGATTACAGCAGCCAAATAGATCTGTTATTGCCGAACATTGCTTGGATACTGGTCACCTCATGTTATATTATAACACCGAGATATTGGTATGTACGTCCAGCTATTGGGACAGCGTTATTAGGGAGGCAGTCGAGATTAAATTAGCGAGCAACCCCGTTAACAGGGATGGAGGTTTCTGTTTAAACTCTGTTTGGAATACGGCTCTCTCCCTTGTCAAACAACAGAGGGACAGAGTCAGTGCTACCTCACCTGCGAATTCATAGTCTCACCATCGATACCTCTGACTTTGGTCATCTTTGATGGCACTAGTGATCAGTGTGTGTGTTATCTTTCCTGCTTCAGTCCGAGAACCGAGGTTTTAAATTTGCATGTACGCCGCCTGTCCATTGCAGTATGCCTTGAAAATAGCGGGGTGTTCTCCCGCCGAAATGTCGGCGGTCGCTGAAAGTGTTACCTGGCTGAATTCCCGGAAGTTATTTGAAACTACCCACCCTGTCGAACAGACAGATGACAACGGCCGAAATCTGGGCAAATATTACTGGACCTTAGGTTTAAATATGGAGTTAACACGTGTCGCCTACCGTTGACGCCGCACCACAAACAACAGACACTCGAGTGCTGTTGAGGGGGAATCAACTTCGACACTGAGTTCCATCGTGTGGTGTTCGGCAATGAGTTTCGCTTCGCTTAGTGGCGGCCACAGCAACGTCAACGCGTCTCTAGGCGAGCGAAGTCACGGAAAGCTGTGACTGTCGGCAGCCTCGTATCTCTCCAGCTCCTGCAGCCATGGTGTGAGGAGCTGTCAAGTGTGGCACCAAAACTGATGTGCTAATTACTGAAGAATGACAGAATGTCACAAGAGTTTAAGTCCCGTTGTTGTATCCTCGACGAGCAGGGTTTCTAATAATATATCCCAGCACTATTCCGTGGCATCATATGTGAAAAGCATCTGTTCTCTTCTTGTCGGAAAGGTATACAAAAGATTTCACTTTTTCAGAAATGGTCATCTTGATATTGCCAAACTGCGATTCACGTCCTCTCTACTTTGAGATCAGCATTTCCAACCTCAGAAGACAAAACTACGGCCTTTTATACTTAAAATTATCGTTTTTATCTGAAATTTTCGTACACTGAAAATCTTAAAACACGGAAACAACAATGCTGATAGTATGAGATACACAATATTTGTTTTCAGTCGCGAATAGCTAAGTCTTCATCTCTTAAAATTTTTATTCATAAAACTTGCGAATTACGAACCGGAACATGTATAATCCTATGCATTAATCTACGTTCAGAATCTGATAGCCGACCGGAGTGGCCGAGCGGTTCTAGGCGCTACAGTCTGGAACGGTGCGACCGCTACGGTCGCAGGTCCGAATCCTGCCTCGGGCATGGATGTGTGTGATGTCCTTAGGTTAGTTAGGTTTAAGTAGTTCTAAGTTCTGGGGTACTGATGACCTCAGAAGTTAAGTCCCACAGTGCTCAGAGCCATTCGAACCAAGAACCAGATAACCTCGAAAGATTTTCTGCAAGGAACATTCGCTAAGCCCGATCGAAAAGTAGCGCTGCGTACGTTATATAATTGCAGATAGTAATATAATTAAACGCACCTTAGTAAGCATCGTTATGGAACTCCACATGACGAAATCGGCATCACTCTCCCGATGAGATTCCTTCAACTTAGCATAAATGTCGGACGCATTCACTGATGGGGTCATTGTACTGACTGGTTCGAACTGTACACAGTTCTTGACACGCTGGGAAGTGAATGTTACTGCGCTGACTGTACCCGAATGTAATTTATTTCTCAACGGCTTTTTCACTAGATGCATTTTCGAAAAGACTTGCTCACAATCGACACTAGTGTAAACAGTCTTTCTTCTTCCCACTTGGAAGAGAAAAATAATGCAGTGCAGTCCATTGTTCTAGAACACGTGAAACAACCGACAACACAGATAATCATCTTCTGAGGTTCTATATTACACAGCTTTCGGAATCCAACACGAAAGGCAACAGTTGCATGAGCCCTATTGTATTTGCACCACTAATTTTCTCCTGATGGACACAATCCATGATATGGCTTATCATCAGTAGAGGACTTATAAAAGAATGTCGCCCCAACATCTCTGCTCATTGCCTCCAGACTTTCTTTCTGAACTATGCTTAAGGGGACCACACCATGCCTTTCTAACCCAAGTTAATTTAGGCAAGTATTTGACCCATACCTGAAAAACTATTTGATGCAGGACCTTAATATTTTTACTATATGTTACATGATGCTAATAGAGGCAGCTGTACTAAAATCTACCTTATCCATTTTATAGTTTTTAAGAAATACCTTTTTTTAATTTATTACCAAAAAATGTTAAGTTTTTTCTGCAGAAAATATTTTTGTGACCTTCCTAATGGGGAAATATTAATGAATATAATAACAGAGGTGGCTTTTTATGTTATGCAGAGTCTCTGAAAACTTCATTCATTTATCTTTGATAGTTACTGATATAATGGGGCATTGTTGTTCTTGTTCTTGTTGTTGTGGTCTTCAGTCCTGAGACTGGTTTGATGCAGAACTCCATGCTACTCTATCCTGTGCAAGCTTCTTCATCTTCCAGTACTTACTGCAACCTACATCCTTCTGAATCTGCTTAGTGTATTTATCTCTTGGTCTCCCTCTACGATTTTTATCCTCCATGCTGCCATCCAATACTAAATTGGTGATCCCTTGCTGCCTCAGAACATGTCCTACCAACCGATCCTTTCTTCTTGTCAAGTTGTGCCACAAACTCCTCTTCTCCCCAATCCTATTCAATACCTCCTCATTAGTTATGTGGTCTACCTATCTAATCTTCAGCATTCTTCTGTAGCACCACATTGCGAAAGCTTCTATTCTCTTCTTGTCCAAACTATTTATCGTCCATGTTTCACTTCCATACATGGCTACACTTCATACAAATACTTTCAGAAACGACTTCCTGACACTTAAATCTATAATCGATGTTAATGAATTTCTCTTCTTCAGAAACGCTTTCCTTGCCATTGCCAGTCTACATTTTATATCCTATCTACTTCGACAATCATCATTTTGCACCCCAAATAGCAAAACTCCTTTACTACTTTAAGTGTCTCATTTCCTGATCTAATTCCCTCAGCATCACCAGACTTACTTCGACTACATTCCATTATCCTCGTTTTGCTTTTGTTGATGTTCATCTTATATCCTCTTTTCAAGACACTGTACATCCCGTTCAACAGCTCTTCCAAGTCCTTTGCTGTTTCTGACAGAATTACAATGTCATCGGCGAACCTCAAAGTTTTTATTTTTTCTCTATGGATTTTAATACCTATTTGAATTTTTCTTTTGTTTCCTTTACTGCTTGCTCAATATACAGACTGAATAACATGGAGGAGAGGCTAGAACCCTGTCTCACTCACTTCCCAACCACTGCTTCCCTTTCATGGCCCTTGACTCTTATAACTGCCATCTGGTTTCTGTATAAATTGTTAATAGCCTTTCACTCCCTGTATTTTACCCCTGCCACATTCAGAATTTGAGAGAGAGTATTCCAGTCAACATTGTCAAAAGAAACAAATGCTAGAAACGTAAGTTTGCCTTTTCTTAACCTTTCTTCTAACGTGAGTCGTAAGGTCAGCATTTTCTCACATGTTCCAATATTTCCACGGAATCCAAACTGATCTTCACCGAGGACGGCTTCTACCAGTTTTTCCATTCGTCTGTAAAGAATACGCGTTAGTATTTTGCAGCTGTGACTTATTATTCTGATAGTTCGGTAATTTTCACATCTGTCAACACCTGCTTTCCTTGGGACTTGAATTATTATATTCTTCTTAAACTCTGAGGGAATTTGCCCTGTCTCATACATCTTGCTCACCACATGGTAGAGATTTGTCTGGACTGGCTCTCCCAAGGATGTCAGTAGTTCTAATGGAAGGCTGTCTAATCCCGGTGCCTTGTCATACTCTTCACGCAGTATCATATCTCCCATTTCATCTTCATCTACATCCTCTTTTATTTCCATAATATTGTCCTCAAGTACATCGCCCTTGTATAGACCTTCTATATACTCCTTCCACCTCTCTGCTTTCCCTTCTTTGCTTAGAACTGGGTTTCCATCTGAGCTCTTGATATTGATACAAGTGGCTCTCTTTTCTCCAAAGGTCTCTCTAATTTTCCTGTAGGCAGTATCTACCTTACCCCAAGTTAGATAAGTATTTCATCCCTCAAAGCTACCCATTCTTCTTCTACTGTATTTCTTTCCCCCTTTCCTGTCAATTATTCCCTTATGCTCTTCCTGAAACTCTGTACAACCTCTGGTTTAGTGAGTTTATCCAGGTCCAATCTCCTTAAATTCCCCACTTTTTGAAGTTTCTTCAGTTTTAATCAACAGTTCATAACCAATAGATTGTGGTCAGAGTCCACATCTGCCCCTGGAAATGTCTTACAGTTTAAAACCTGGTTCCTAAATGTCTGTCTTACCATTATATAATCTATCTGAAACCTGTCAGTATCTACAGGGTTCTTCCATGTATATAACCTTCTTTTATGATTCTTGAAGCAAGTTTTAGCTATGATTTAGTTATGCTCTGTGCAAAATTCTAGCAGACGGCTTCCTCTTTCATTTATTACCCCAAATCCATATTCACCTACTATGTTTCCTTCTCTCGCTTTTCCTACTCTCTAATCCAGTCACGCATGACTATTAAATTTTCGTCTCCCTTCACTACCTGAATAATTTCTTTTATCTCATCATACATTTGATCAATTTCTTCATCACCTGCAGAGCTAGTTGGCATATGAACTTGTACTACTGTAGTTGGAGTGGGCTTCGTTTCTATCTTGGCCATAATAATGCGTCCACAATGCTCTTCGTAGTAGCTTATCCGCACTCCTGTTTTTTTTTATTCATTATTAAACCTACTCCTACATTACCCCTATTTGATTTTGTGTTTATAACCCTGTACTCACCTGACCAGAAGTCTTGTTCCTCCTGCCACCGAGCTTCACTAATTCCCACTATATCAAACTTTAACCTATCCATTTCCCTTTTTAAATTTTCTAACCTACCTGCCCGATTAAGTGATCTGACATTCCACGCTCCGATCCGTAGAACGCCAGTTTTCTTTCTCCAGATAACGACGTCCTCCTCAGTAGTCCCCGCCCGGAGATCCGAATGGGGGACTATTTTACCTCCGGAATATTTTACCCCAGATGACGCCATCATCATTTCATCATACTGTAAAGCTGCATGCCCTCGGGAAAAGTTACGACTGTAGTTTCCCCTTGCTTTCAGCCGTTCGTAGTACCAACACAGCAAGGCCGTTTTCATTAGTGTTACAAGGCCAGATCAGTCAATCATGCAGACTGTTGCTACTGAAAAGACTGCTGCCACTCCTCAGGAACCACACGTTTGTGTTGCCTCTCAACAGATACCCCTCCGTTGTGGTTGCACCTACGGTATGGCAATCTGTATCGCTGAGGCACGCAAGCCTCCCCACCAACGGCAAGGTCCATGGTTCATGGGGAGCGTTTCATCATATCCCACACTTTTTCGATTGAGGACATGTCTGGCGATCTGGCGGGCCAGAGCAAAGGCCTGACATACTGTGGCACGAAGAAGGGACGTGTTGGTGCAGCAACATGTGGTCGCGCATTGTCTCGCTGAAAAATGGCGTCTGGGGCATTGTGCAGAAAGGATATAGCCACGGGATGCAGGGTGTCATTAACGTACGTCATACTGGTCACAGCGTCGTGGACACGCACCAACTGCGATCTGTGGTTGTACCCAATAGCACCTCACCCCATAACGCCTTCAATTGGCGCTCTGTGTCTTGTCCGAGTGCAGTCACTGTGATGCTGCTCCCACTGTCTGCGATGAATCAGAATGCGGTCATAATTTTCAAACAAGTAGATCCAGAATTCGTTCGAAACCACTACCCGATGCCATTCCTGTCCACAATAACGTCGTTCCATATACAATCGCCGTCAAATATAGGCGGAGAAGTGGACGGCGTGCATGTAAGCCGTGCCGTTATAAATGGCGGAGGGGATGTCTCGCCTCATACTGTACTATGTGTTCCACTGTTGCTCCACAGCAGAGGAGGACGCAGACGAGTCCTGCAATGTCATTCTAATGAAGTGCCTATTTCTCGGGGGGAGGGGGGGGGGGGTATGAGATGCGACCTGAGCCACCTCGTCGTGTTCTGCTGCGGCCTTCCGTGAACCATTCTGCACACACCTGTTGCACTGCTGAAGCACCTTCGTCCCACACGAGCAGTTTCCCGGACTGATACACCACATTCTGTTACGCCAATGATGCGCCCTCTTTCAAATTCGGTTCTCGCATAAGTCTGTGAGGCGTCCTGTACGTCTGCTCAAGCCGCACTGATCCATTATCTTCAGTTTACGTCGACAACAAGACCCGTAGGTACATTTTACCGGTAGGTGGTGGTGTAGACCTTGAAAGCGCGGGCCGACGTCGTTCAAATGCTAATTAGTTATAAGTTGGCACAGTGGATATGCCTTGAAAAACTGAACACAGATCAATCGAGAAAACAGGAAGAAGCAAAACATACAAACTGAGTAGTCCATGCGCAAGATAGGCAACATCAAGGAGAGTGTGAACTCAGGAGGGCTGTGGTTCCGTGGTTAGCGTGAGTAGCTGCGAAACGAGAGGTCCTTGGTTCTAGTCTTCCCTCGAGTGGAAAGTGTACGTTCTTTATTTTCGCAAAGTTATGATCTGTCCGTTCGTTCATTGACGTCTCTGTTCACTGTAATAACTTTAGTGTCTGTGTTTTCCCACCGCACCGCAAAACCGTGCGATTAGTAGACGAAAGGACGTGCCTCTCCAATGGGTATGAAAAAATTTGATCGCAAACTCATAGGTCAACCGATTCCTCCACAGGAAACCACGTCTGATATATTCTATACGACACTGGTGACGGCATGTGCGTCACATGACACGAATATGTTGTCGACCCACCTAATTAGAACACTTGGCGAATGGGTAAAAAGATTCTTCTACCTTGCCCGATTTAGGTTTTCTTGTGGATCTGATAATCACTCCCAAAAAAGTGACGAAAACATAAAAGTTTATCACACTTTGATAATTGATACACGATCACGTAAACAATACTGCTCTGTGTACCTGTGCAGCTTCGCAAAATCATAGAATCGTTTCACAAAGTATTTCATTTGCCGAAAACCAAACACATCTAACGGTTGCAAAAGAGGTGTAAAACCTGGAGGAATGGTACTCACGTCTACCCCCACACTAAAATTGTACAATGCCTGATCCTTCTGTCCTGTATAGCTGTCAAGGAGTAAGGCAAAATCTTTGTCCACGTAAGGAGCAATCACAAGTTCATTAATGTCTTTTCTCCATTTTTCCTCACGCACTGCAATTCTCAATGACGTTCGACATTTGCGCAGGTACCATATTCACCTGTTGCTGAACTTGAGGTCCAAATACACCATTTTTTTTCCTGCAAACATAAATAAAATATAGGTAAAAAAATCCTGCTTTGTTCAGAGCATATTGTATGGTATAACAATGTGAAGTGGCATGCAGCTGGTCTACAGTACATTCCGTGTCGCCTTCTCCAATTAACGATAACGTGCGGGTCGATTTCATTTCATAGTTAAATCCGGACTGATCTGTGTTGATAATATATGCGTCTTCATACTGTTGGAATCTGACGTTAGTTTCTATAACAAACGTCTTGGAATACTCTAAAGTTCTTCCAGTTTATTCGCGTAGCTCTTGCTTACATATTTCGTAATCTTCCAGGTCGTAATTTTGTATTTTCTTTCGAACGTGACGAGCCAATGGGATGAAGCTTTGAAGTCCAGGCCGATTTGTTTAGCGTAATGCAATCCCCAAATCTGTAGGTCTGTATCATGCACTGCACTTAATTCATTTCTGGCTTTAATAAATTGTCGATATATATGGTTTCCTAGTTCACTGATCTTCGGGTTCCACCTCCTTCCAAGACTTCTATGCTATATTTAATTGTTTTTTTTCTCCATCCCTTTAAATTTCTTAAATTTATTTGTTACTTCACTCCATAATATATATTTGGGTCTTTTAATTGGTTTGGACAGTAACCTGTATTGGAGCATTTCCTTCACGTAACCCAAAGAAATTCTAGGCGCTTCAGTCCGGAACCGCGTGACTCCTACGGTCGCAAGTTCGAATCCTGCCTCGGGCATGGATGTGTGTGATGTCCTTAGGTTAGTTAGGTTTAAGTAGTTTTAAGTTCTAGGGGACTGATGCCCTCAGAAGTTAAGTCGCATAGTGCTCAGAGGCCCCCCCCCCCCCCCCACCCCAAAGAAATACCATCAGATTGAAGTCGCAGTATTTCCTCTTCGTGTTCTTCGTATGGATCGTCAAGAATCCCAGCATCTGGTACATACAGTCCCGCAGCAATCAGCAAGGTATCGCCATCACCACACGTACTGTTTATCAACAAATATAGGAAATAATCATACAAATGTTCGATAATCGTTCGATCCCGTGAGGAACTTTCCGATTCTTTACAGTTTGGAAAATATTCATTGACCTTGTTATTAAAGTCGCTAGCTATATTTGCTGGATTCATATTGCCCACGGAATACATCTCATGTATTTAATGATCTCTAGTCCAAAGTAGCGAACAGTCAATGCCAGCCAGGGAACCTCGTTAGCGCTGTAGTCGACTGACGTCGTGTGTTTCGATGTTTGTTTAGTTGTAGCGACCCAATACTACTGCGCAGTTACCTCGCATCGGACGGAAAGATAATAATTGTCTGAAAATAAAAAAATTAAACTTTTCGCTCGAGGGAAGACTTGAACCGACGACGTCTCATTCCGAAGCTGCTCACGCTGACCACGGGACCACGGCGCTGCTGAGCTCCCACTCTCCTTGATGTAGCATATCTTGCGCATGGACTACTCAGTTTCTATATTATGCTTTTTTTTCATAGTCCACACAACTTCTTCCTATTTTCTCGATTGATCTGTGTTCAGTTTTTCAAGGCCTATCCACTGTGCCAACTTATAACTAAATCTGAGTGGGGTGCGACGGCGAGGTTCCCTTGTCAGCAACGTTTGCGTATCGGTTTTGCCAGGGTACAGAACCTTCGGTAGAACAGAAATATTCAGCAAACTGATCTCTCGTGTGTGTTCCTTTCACGGTCCCTCTTGTCCCCTGGGCCGGAATGCTGTCCTAAGGACACGATAACGTGTCTTCAAAGTTGTACCCATCGTTTTCCCGCACAGAGTTGTGCGGTACACAAATGGCTTTAAAAGTGATGTCAAACAAATCGGTAGCCATTTATTGGCTAAAATACCTAATGCACACTCCACGTACCTCCTGGCAGTCGATAAACGGTAGCTAAAAATTCTTTTAATGTTAGTCATATCCTTACCAGGGTATGGTCTCAGAACGTTTTCACACAGAGCAAAGGCTTAATCTGCCAGAAACACATATGGCAGTAATCGACCAGATGTATCGTTCGGTAAGGAGGCTGGTGGTGGTAACGGTAAATTGTTGGAATAGAGTTTCTTGCCAAAATTAGTACTTTTCAGGATGTCTGAATCTCCCTCGTGTCCAAAGGTCCCAACATCTATATATCTGAAGCAGTAATTTGCCTCAGCTACTGCTATTAAAACTATTGAAAAATACTTCTTGTAGTTAAAAGTATTCACTACTCGATCCCCATGGATTGATCACTCTAATATGCTTACCATCAATACATCCCACGCAATGTGGATTTTTTTTTAAACTGTAAACTAATATTCAGTCAGTCTTCTGCAGTTAATTGTTTCATATATTGGCCTTGCATTGTTTCCCAGATTGCTGGGCATGTCTCTCGAATAATTTTTGAAATTGTTGAACGTCAAAGTAGAAACTGGAAGTGTAGAGATCAGATGAAATTGCCAGTTCGAGATACCTACAATGAAACATTGATAATGGGTTAAAAGTAGAACCAATATTTATATTAAATGTTTTTTTTAGGGAATGATGTGAAAAAAAGTGGAAGAGCATTAAGGATTGCTTACAAAAATGTGAAAATGCACGATGGCAAAAGTGGAGATTCAGCAAAACTCAGGAAACATTACATTCATCACTAACAGTTGTCATTTCTCGAATCTTTATGTGTAGAAAGAGAGTGCGTATTCCGTATTTATAATGTTCGTGCATTTTTAAGTTCCAGATGAGCCATGCATGGCAAAGAAATTATAAAATTTCACTGTGGACAATTACAGTTTTTTCTTTATACCACAGGACATCTGGGAATATGGCTGTCGATCTAACAGAAAGTACGCAAGACGCTGACAACAACACTGCACAAAAAGAAGCAAACACGACACCTGAAATACAACATCCTACATCCAAAGCCTCTCCCCATGCTCGCACAGCTCAAAGGGAGAAAGAAAGTCCATTTCCGAAGAAACGAAAACAGGACGAATTTGAAAAAAAGTTGGGCGTTTTGGAAACGAGATTGCAACAACCACATACAAAGGAACCTAGAACTAATGATACAGATGAAATGTTCTTACTTTCGCAAATGCCCCTTATTAAGAACTTTATCCCAGCTGACAAGATGGATTTTCAGTTGGAATATTTACAATTGGTTCAGTCCTACACACATTCACAGCCGTCTACAATTACATCTGGCAGTGACCAAAAATCATCTCAGCCCACAAGTAGCACACCTAAAATGATCATCGAGGAAAAATCAGAAGATTCAATCCTGTCCTTTTATGCATTGTAAACAAATAATACAACAGGTAATATAACTTCACTTACCTCAGAGTAATTGATAGTTTTTCTTCGGCCCTTATACAATCACATAGTCGAGTGTTTCTTCCAGTAAAATCATTCGACACATTAGACGACAGAGTTTCGTATGACTTAATAGACATCCTGTAGCACTCAAATAGCTTTTCAAGGTTTTCTTTAAGTTTGTAGTGTAGCAGATTGAATGTTCCCCTCTCTGATCTTTCCTCAATTATTGAATGAGTCCAAAAACGTCTTTTTTGTCTACGCTGTCTCCATAGAATCAATAACAATGGAGCACATATTATTGTTGCAGATTGCTTACTTAATACATTCATTTCTCAATGCTGCGATGTTCCCCAGGCAGGTCTGAAACACTACTGAGCCATATATGGCCACATTCACGTCTTTGGTTGCTAGGTCGCGTTGCTCTGAAAGAAGCTATATACACGGTCGAATGTGGCCACCACGAGGCGACTTTTGAAGCTGCTTCTTTAGACGCTGGGCGTCCAGCTTCTAAAAACGCAAGTGTGGCCGTAGCCTTAGGGGAGTGTAACTCGGGTAATAAAGATAATGGAGCGTAGTCGAATTAAATCAGGCGATGCTGCGGGCATTAGATTTTGAAACGAGATACGAGGTTTGCTGTTTGGGCAATGAAATAACTGGCAGAGAGGATATAGAACGTAGTCTGGCAATTGAAAGAAAAGGGTATCTGAAGAAGAGAAATTTGTTAACGTGGACTATAGATTTAAGTATTAGGAAGTCTTTTCTGAAGATATTTGTATGGAGTGCAGCCATGTATGGAAGTGAAACGTGGACGATAAACAGTTCAGACAAGGAGAGAACACAAACTTTTGAAACATGATGCTATAGAAGAGTGGATGGGTAGATTACGTAATTAATGAGGAGGTACTGAATAGAATTAATGAGAAAAGAAGTTTGTGGCACAATCTGACTAGAAGAAGAGATCGGTTGACACGACACATTCTGAGACATTAAGTGATCATGAGTGAAGTGTGTGGAGTAAAAATTGTAGATGTTACTGCAAGAGATGAGAGCAGTAACAAGTTAAGAGTGATGTAGACTGCAGCAGTTATTCTGTGATGAAGAGGTCTGCACAGGTACAACAGCGTAACGGAAGAGCAAGAACAACAACAGGCTGAATTGTCACAGAGACGGATAAGAGTAAAATACAGGCAGCTACAATGATGTTTGTGCAAACAGTGAAGAATGAAGAAATGAGAGAAGAACTGAATGTTGAAAGCATAAACAACGCAACAGAGAAATATAGAAACAAGTGGAAAGAGCACCTGAGGAGAATACGAGAAGAAAGGCTGACAAAAGAACTGTGGAAGCACAGTCCGCTAGCAAGAAGAAGCCCTCGTACGCTGAAAATAATATGCGGCTCGAGAACAGCCTTTGAATTTTCAAAGCCGGGAGATTTAGTCAGCCTGCTCGACGAAGTGGAGATTGTATTTATGTTTATAGCGAAGTAACGTGAAGTGCTGTGGTCAAAAACATATACGGGTTGTTCTACGAGAAATGGTCAATGTTCAGGGATACGACAGGAGCGATGGTTGGAAGGAAAAGAGCACAGGAAACGTGGGTTCTGAAATGCGTCCTTTAACAGCTACGAACACTTTTCCATCGTTTGTACTGTGAGTGTCCGCCTGCACAGCACGGCGCGGCAGGACGGCCTACGACGGAGTCCGTACTCGAGTGCTCGGCGGGTCGGAGGTTTCCTCCGCTCGGGGACTGCGTGTTGTTTTGTCTTCGTCGTCTTTCCTCCCCGTCGACACGCCGAAGTGGCGTCAGCAGGTGGCCGGGCTCTGTCACGTGTTCTACTAGACAAGGGCTCATTGCTCTTAAGGTATGCACTTTAGAGACCATGCTTACTAGACAGTTTTTCTTCATTTGGTCCACACTACGAACTCCGAAAATATGGAAACCGATCAGGTTGCATTGAAAGAGATTTGTTTCACAGTATCGAGGATGCAGAAGTGTTTATAGCTCTTAGGGTATACATTTTAGAGCTTATGTTATTTGCAGCTTCTTGCTTCGAACGATCGTTTCTGTCGGATCACTGAATATTAACCACTCCCTGTGGGACACTATATCATTCGTGTACGTAGTTTCCAATACATCTGCGTAGAATTAACTTCAGAAATATGCATGCACATGTTTTTCTTTGAGTACTACGGGGTCTCGTTATGCTTTGGATATACCAGATTATGGAAACGTTTGTGTCATCGTTGTTAATTGCTGTGGAAATTATTCCTTGGTCCGCCTATGACCATAGGTGTTCACTACGAAACGCAAGAGGAGGGAACGCGACAACCACCCTGAAATGTGGCGTACCGAGTCTGTATTGATTAGAGAACCTGTAACATTATGTGATTGCCTTATCATTTTAAATCATTCACTAATCGAGCAGTCGCTCGGCAACAGCTACAGTTAGCAAATAATGTTGCGAGAATGTAAAAGGTGAACGACCTTTGACGTAACTTGTTTATTGTCGAAGCGCCGTCAGAGATGCAGTGAGTTACTGACTTTGAAAACCGCGGCGCGAAAAACGGACAGAGGAAATACACTTCTACACATTTCTTTTTTTATGTATGAGATATTCTCGATGAACAGTTACTCATTCTTCTCTTGTCTCTTGTAACTTATGTCGGGTGCGCATGTCTTGCCGCCGTATTATTATTATCGTTAAAATAAGAATATTTTAGTGTAAAGTAAAAGTGCAATACTAAAAGTGCAATACTGCACAGCAGTAAATTTATTGTGCAACGTGTATGTGAAAATGTCAAAGGAATTAGTGTCTTTACGAGAAGAGAAGTGCCAGTCAAAACGGCATCCATGTTAAAATTCTTCATTGTAGTGTAAGTTCATCTATTAATTGCCATAAATTCAGATTTAAATGGAATTGGTGTATGGACTATTTATTTAATATAGAATGTATGTCTCACTCCTTCATGAAGTTATTTAATTTTCTTTATGTTTCTGCCAAATAGAGAGTCCACAGTCACGAATTCTTTCGTCGAAATCGGACGGAAGTCGTATGCGGCGAAATATTTTCTCCGCGCCACATTCTACTGGTAAATGCATGATAAACTACGGTCCCTTAGGAAATTCACGTTGAGCTATCCAAAAGTAATTATATTTTGAGTAGGCATTTACTCTCCTCTGCAATGCAACTCCCGACTGATCAGACGATCCAACAAGAGGCAGCCGCACACGGTCGGCGTTTGCAAATATATTTCCACCGCTGATTATAGCTATATATTGCAGCACAAAAGAAACATATTATTATAATTAGCAACTACGAACGGGGACATTTATAACTGTATGTTTATGTATACACATTACGTAAACATATCGTTATAAACCGTCGTACACTGCTAGAAGTGAGTACATAGCCGTCAACACTACTGCAATAAAATAAGTCTTTGTGGCACCGAGAAAATTTAGGTTCACAAATGATTCAAATGGCTCTGAGGACTATGGGACTTAACTTCAGAGGTTATCAGTCCTCTGAGAACTACTTAAACCTAACTAACCTAAGGACATCACACACATCCATGCCCGAGGCAGGATTCGAACCTGCGACCGTAGCGGTCGCGCGGTTCCAGGCTGTAGCGCCTAGAACCGTTCGGTCACTCCGGCCGGCAGAAAATTTAGGTCTCGTGGCGTAAGTGTTTAAACTGATTAACCCATTTATATAAAAAGTGACAACTTTAGAATCTTTTCTCCGCCGCCCCTTGGATAAATGGAGATGCCGATGCCTGTGGCATGGGAATGCACAGTCTGCCTACATACAGCTTTTTTTGTCCTGAGCTCTTTCCGAAAACTGGTACACATCCCATCTCCATTTTTGATTTGTTTTGTTATAGACGTAACAACAACATCAGGTGGAGCACATCTGCTGGCAAGCCGGCCGTGGTCGCCAAGCGGTTCTAGGCTCTTCAGTCTGGAACCATGTGACCGCTACGTTCGCAGGTTCGAAAGTTGCCTCGGGTGAGGATGTGTGTGATGTCCTTAGGTTAGTTAGGTTTAAGTAGTTCTAAGTTCTAGGGGACTGATGACCTCAGATGTTAAGTCACATAGTGCTCAGAGCCATTTTGTCTGCTGAATGTATGTAGCAACTTAGCTGTGTGGCGTGTGAGGTGCACTAGAAGGCAGCGCTGTGGTCGCCAGTAGAAGCCCAGCCCCCAGCTACTCGCAGCTGGCTGTGGCTGGTAGCGTGCTACTGCTCGGTAGTGCACTAGTAGGCAGCGCCGTGGTCGCCAATAGGAGCCCAGCCCCCAGCTACTCGCAGCTGGCTGTGGCTGGTAGCGTGCTACTCCTCAGTAGTGCACTAGTAGGCAGCGCCGTGGTCGCCAATAGGAGCCCAGCCCCCAGCTACTCGCAGCTGGCTGTGGCTGGTAGCGTGCTACTCCTCAGCAGTGCACTAGTAGGCAGCGCCGTAGTCGCCAATAGGAGCCCAGCCCCCAGCTACTCGCAGCTGGCTGTGGCTGGTAGCGTGCTACTCCTCAGTAGTGCACTAGTAGGCAGCGCCGTGGTCGCCAATAGGAGCCCAGCCCCCAGCTACTCGCAGCTGGCTGTGGCTGGTAGCGTGCTACTGCTCAGTAGTGCACTAGTAGGCAGCGCCGTGGTCGCCAATAGGAGCCCAGCCCCCAGCTACTCGCAGCTGGCTGTGGCTGGTAGCGTGCTACTCCTCAGTAGTGCACTAGTAGGCAGCGCCGTGGTCGCCAATAGGAGCCCAGCCCCCAGCTACTCGCAGCTGGCTGTGGCTGGTAGCGTGCTACTCCTCAGTAGTGCACTAGTAGGCAGCGCCGTAGTCGCCAATAGGAGCCCAGCCCCCAGCTACTCGCAGCTGGCTGTGGCTGGTAGCGTGCTACTCCTCAGTAGTGCACTAGTAGGCAGCGCCGTGGTCGCCAATAGGAGCCCAGCCCCCAGCTACTCGCAGCTGGCTGTGGCTGGTAGCGTGCTACTCCTCAGTAGTGCACTAGTAGGCAGCGCCGTAGTCGCCAATAGGAGCCCAGCCCCCAGCTACTCGCAGCTGGCTGTGGCTGGTAGCGTGCTACTCCTCAGTAGTGCAGTAGTGCACTAGTAGGCAGCGCCGTGGTCGCCAATAGGAGCCCAGCCCCCAGCTACTCGCAGCTGGCTGTGGCTGGTAGCGTGCTACTGCTCAGTAGTGCACTAGTAGGCAGCGCCGTGGTCGCCAATAGGAGCCCAGCCCCCAGCTACTCGCAGCTGGCTGTGGCTGGTAGCGTGCTACTCCTCAGTAGTGCACTAGTAGGCAGCGCCGTGGTCGCCAATAGGAGCCCAGCCCCCAGCTACTCGCAGCTGGCTGTGGCTGGTAGCGTGCTACTCCTCAGTAGTGCACTAGTAGGCAGCGCCGTAGTCGCCAATAGGAGCCCAGCCCCCAGCTACTCGCAGCTGGCTGTGGCTGGTAGCGTGCTACTCCTCAGTAGTGCACTAGTAGGCAGCGCCGTGGTCGCCAATAGGAGCCCAGCCCCCAGCTACTCGCAGCTGGCTGTGGCTGGTAGCGTGCTACTGCTCAGTAGTGCACTAGTAGGCAGCGCCGTGGTCGCCAATAGGAGCCCAGCCCCCAGCTACTCGCAGCTGGCTGTGGCTGGTAGCGTGCTACTCCTCAGTAGTGCACTAGTAGGCAGCGCCGTGGTCGCCAGTAGAAGCCCAGCCCCCAGCTACTCGCAGCTGGCTGTGGCTGGTAGCGTGCTACTCCTCAGTAGTGCACTAGTAGGCAGCGCCGTGGTCGCCAATAGGAGCCCAGCCCCCAGCTACTCGCAGCTGGCTGTGGCTGGTAGCGTGCTACTCCTCAGTAGTGCACTAGTAGGCAGCGCCGTAGTCGCCAATAGGAGCCCAGCCCCCAGCTACTCGCAGCTGGCTGTGGCTGGTAGCGTGCTACTCCTCAGTAGTGCACTAGTAGGCAGCGCCGTGGTCGCCAGTAGAAGCCCAACCCCCAGCTACTTGCAGCTGGCTGTGGCTGGTAGCGTGCTACTCCTCAGTAGTGCACTAGTAGGCAGCGCCGTAGTCGCCAATAGGAGCCCAGCCCCCAGCTACTCGCAGCTGGCTGTGGCTGGTAGCGTGCTACTCCTCAGTAGTGCACTAGTAGGCAGCGCCGTGGTCGCCAATAGGAGCCCAGCCCCCAGCTACTCGCAGCTGGCTGTGGCTGGTAGCGTGCTACTCCTCAGTAGTGCACTAGTAGGCAGCGCCGTAGTCGCCAATAGGAGCCCAGCCCCCAGCTACTCGCAGCTGGCTGTGGCTGGTAGCGTGCTACTCCTCAGTAGTGCACTAGTAGGCAGCGCCGTGGTCGCCAATAGGAGCCCAGCCCCCAGCTACTCGCAGCTGGCTGTGGCTGGTAGCGTGCTACTCCTCAGTAGTGCACTAGTAGGCAGCGCCGTGGTCGCCAATAGGAGCCCAGCCCCCAGCTACTCGCAGCTGGCTGTGGCTGGTAGCGTGCTACTGCTCAGTAGTGCACTAGTAGGCAGCGCCGTAGTCGCCAATAGAGCCCAGCCCCCAGCTACTCGCAGCTGGCTGTGGCTGGTAGCGTGCTACTCCTCAGTAGTGCACTAGTAGGCAGCGCCGTGGTCGCCAATAGGAGCCCAGCCCCCAGCTACTCGCAGCTGGCTGTGGCTGGTAGCGTGCTACTCCTCAGTAGTGCACTAGTAGGCAGCGCCGTAGTCGCCAATAGGAGCCCAGCCCCCAGCTACTCGCAGCTGGCTGTGGCTGGTAGCGTGCTACTCCTCAGTAGTGCACTAGTAGGCAGCGCCGTGGTCGCCAATAGGAGCCCAGCCCCCAGCTACTCGCAGCTGGCTGTGGCTGGTAGCGTGCTACTCCTCAGTAGTGCACTAGTAGGCAGCGCCGTAGTCGCCAATAGGAGCCCAGCCCCCAGCTACTCGCAGCTGGCTGTGGCTGGTAGCGTGCTACTCCTCAGTAGTGCACTAGTAGGCAGCGCCGTGGTCGCCAATAGGAGCCCAGCCCCCAGCTACTCGCAGCTGGCTGTGGCTGGTAGCGTGCTACTCCTCAGTAGTGCACTAGTAGGCAGCGCCATGGTCGCCAATAGGAGCCCAGCCCCCAGCTACTCGCAGCTGGCTGTGGCTGGTAGCGTGCTACTCCTCAGTAGTGCACTAGTAGGCAGCGCCGTGGTCGCCAGTAGAAGCCCAGCCCCCAGCTACTCGCAGCTGGCTGTGGCTGGTAGCGTGATACTCCTCAGTAGTGCACTAGTAGGCATCGCCGTAGTCGCCAATAGGAGCCCAGCCCCCAGCTACTCGCAGCTGGCTGTGGCTGGTAGCGTGCTACTGCTCAGTAGTGCACTAGTAGGCAGCGCCGTGGTCGCCAATAGGAGCCCAGCCCCCAGCTACTCGCAGCTGGCTGTGGCTGGTAGCGTGCTACTCCTCAGTAGTGCACTAGTAGGCAGCGCCGTAGTCGCCAATAGGAGCCCAGCCCCCAGCTACTCGCAGCTGGCTGTGGCTGGTAGCGTGCTACTCCTCAGTAGTGCACTAGTAGGCAGCGCCGTGGTCGCCAATAGGAGCCCAGCCCCCAGCTACTCGCAGCTGGCTGTGGCTGGTAGCGTGCTACTCCTCAGTAGTGCACTAGTAGGCAGCGCCGTGGTCGCCAATAGGAGCCCAGCCCCCAGCTACTCGCAGCTGGCTGTGGCTGGTAGCGTGCTACTCCTCAGTAGTGCACTAGTAGGCAGCGCCGTGGTCGCCAATAGGAGCCCAGCCCCCAGCTACTCGCAGCTGGCTGTGGCTGGTAGCGTGCTACTCCTCAGTAGTGCACTAGTAGGCAGCGCCGTAGTCGCCAATAGGAGCCCAGCCCCCAGCTACTCGCAGCTGGCTGTGGCTGGTAGCGTGCTACTCCTCAGTAGTGCACTAGTAGGCAGCGCCGTGGTCGCCAATAGGAGCCCAGCCCCCAGCTACTCGCAGCTGGCTGTGGCTGGTAGCGTGCTACTCCTCAGTAGTGCACTAGTAGGCAGCGCCGTAGTCGCCAATAGGAGCCCAGCCCCCAGCTACTCGCAGCTGGCTGTGGCTGGTAGCGTGCTACTCCTCAGTAGTGCACTAGTAGGCAGCGCCGTGGTCGCCAATAGGAGCCCAGCCCCCAGCTACTCGCAGCTGGCTGTGGCTGGTAGCGTGCTACTCCTCAGTAGTGCACTAGTAGGCAGCGCCGTGGTCGCCAATAGGAGCCCAGCCCCCAGCTACTCGCAGCTGGCTGTGGCTGGTAGCGTGCTACTCCTCAGTAGTGCACTAGTAGGCAGCGCCGTAGTCGCCAATAGGAGCCCAGCCCCCAGCTACTCGCAGCTGGCTGTGGCTGGTAGCGTGCTACTCCTCAGTAGTGCACTAGTAGGCAGCGCCGTGGTCGCCAATAGGAGCCCAGCCCCCAGCTACTCGCAGCTGGCTGTGGCTGGTAGCGTGCTACTCCTCAGTAGTGCACTAGTAGGCAGCGCCGTGGTCGCCAATAGGAGCCCAGCCCCCAGCTACTCGCAGCTGGCTGTGGCTGGTAGCGTGCTACTCCGATGCCTCGTTGTGAAACAAAACAATATACTTCCGGAAGGAAATTTACACTTTGCAGCGAAGTGTGCTCTGATATGAATCTTTCTGACAGATTAAAACTGTGTGCCGTACCGAGACTCGAACTCGGGACCTTTGCCTTTCGCGAGCATCTCCTTATATTTTGTGTGTGTGGGGGCGGGGGGGGGGTGCACCTCATTCCTCCCCTTCAAACCCGCCTTGCAATTTCCAACCTCGCCTTCTTCGGCGTCGGCTTCAGCTGCCTTTCAAATGAATATTGGCATTTAGTCGCCATGTAACGCTTATTTCGTCTTTCATGAGACGCTGCATTTTCTAATGTGCTTCTTGTAATCTCCGAATTAGGAATTTAAAAACGAGTTATAGGGTCACTTAAACTTTTATTAGACACTCTTAAATACACACAACCCAAATAAATATCATCCTCTTAACTGAGAAAGTTGCGACGAAGTACACATTTTAAAATGGATAGGCTGCATTGTTTGTAATTCTGTCTACATGTTTAATGTATGATGTGATACTAAACTCAGTTACTTCTATTTCGTTATTATTATCTCGTCTATGTTTTTTCTGAACATTACAACGATGTGAAAAACGAGGTAAACTAAAAAAAATACGAAAAATCAATTCTTCCATAATGCAACACAAATTGCGATCAAACATTTGTCGTTGCTGTGTTATACAATTGCAAATATTAAAAAATAGCATATATCCCCTTATTTTTTTTCTCACGAACAATTTGTCACGTTGCGTGGTAAAACACAGTCAATAGTCTTCGTCTTATTTGTTATCTGCTGTCAGAATGTAATGGCTCGCATGTCCTTTGAGGCACTCGATGGCATATCTTTTCGTGTTCTGATATGCAGTTCCACCTGAACGTAAAAAGTCTGCTGGTGTGATACTGGTTGGTCTGTCCTAGATATTCAAGCTAACTTCTGCCTAATCGTTGGGCAGATGCCTTTTACCTTTGCACACACTGACCTGTGTTCCACAGTATGCAGTGAGCTGCGAGAAGCACACAGCGGAGACCTGTGAGGGGGGCGGCGTGAAGTATGCAGCTGTGAACTGACGCTGTCACTTGCGATCATTGCCGTAATCGGGGTAGGCGATTTCTGCCTAGTTAGCTCGCGGCCACGGTTCTCAGGCTAGCAGGCAGCCTTGTGTACACGTGACCCGCTGCACACCGCACCCGGCTCCAGTTGTCGCGTGCCCATCGGATACAAGGGATATGTATCCGCACACATGAATGTAGAACGGAAAATGTCGTTGCAGATAAACTTTTAGTTGTCACACGCCATTGAATACAGGGAACCTGTAGGCATCGGACCACGCAATATTACTCGTGACTTCCCGTAACTCGAGAAAACTGAATTAATATACTAGCGGAAAAATGCTCCCGTCCCAGCCCAAAAAATGCGAATATGTTCCTGTCTGTTGAAAAGGCTCTGACACAAAAGTGGGCTACCAGCTGCCTCATTCTACCTTTAAATACTTTCCCAAAAATTTTGGCACGCCTCAAGCCGGATTTTACGTGTAAAAATATGGTAACTTCGAACCTCTGTATCTCGGAAATGGACAATAATATGAAGAAAATTTTTAAGGTTGTTCTAGAACTGGGTCTTGGAAATACAACGTAAAAATTACAGAAATTTCCTGTGCGTAGCCCTCTCGGAGTCTTACGCTGGATTTTGGTCCGCTGGTGACGGCGGAACTGATGGAGCTCATGAAAGTCCCATTAAGGCCACCGTAAACCACATCAAATACAAGAAGAAGCAATCACCGATTTGCTCCATTTGCCTAAGCAGAAGGAAGCGTGTAATATTCATACTTTGACCCTGTGCTGTAGGGTAGCGACATTAAGATTATTCTGTTGAATATAAAAGTGGTTCCCAGCTCAAGGGCTGTCCAAACCACTTGAACCTACCTTTCTGTCACCAATAGAACCCGAGATACAAGTAGCAGAAAATCCTATTGTAATGCGCGGCGTGTTGGAACGTATTAGATATGCATACTGTGGCATGCATACAGATTCAGCAGCCACTTCAAACGACTACTCAGAAATTCTGATATTTCTGATATCACATCTAGTATGTGAAACACTAATATCACCAATACTGCCATCACAACGTGTGACTTGTAAACTGCTTCCACACGACTTTACTCCTTTGTCACAAAGTTCTGCCTTCTCCATTTTGAGAAAACGAACACTTTTGACACTTGACATATGGATTCATATAAAATCGTCCCAACTCAGTTTTAATTCTTGTTCGAGGAACTTTTCAACTTGAAAGGAAGCCGTTCTAACATTATTTCCATCGAAAGTTAACTTTCCTTCTCGGCTGTTCTGCTACTCAGACGGTTCCAAACACAAGCAGTTGTGAGCCCCAAAGGCACAGACTCGCCGAGTTGCGAGCGAGGTTGGCCGCAGCGCACCGGCGCAGGCATCCGCCAGCTGCGGCTGAGTCGAACCGCCCACGCACGACTCGCGAGCCGTCCTCACAGCTGCACTTCCGCCCGTTCAGATCAAATGCTGCTGCAGTAACTGCCTTCTCCTAACTCAGGTCCGCACTTGCCACGAATTTCTTAAATGATCTGTGCCCTTTTAGTCCACTCTTTCACTGATGTTAATTTGGACACTGGCGAACGTCGAATACCATCCATTGACTGTTTGTTTACAAAAATTCTGCGACGCCAGAAACAGCCACACTGCCGTGCCGCACACTTTGTAGCCAGCCCCTTGAACCAGCACGCCTGTCCCTGTGTGACGTAGTTTTAACCGGGAAACATGCCACCACACCAGTCGTCCTCGTCAGTGCATTTTAATAATACATATTTCGTTTATGACTACTTTACTTCACTTTGCACAAGTTCACAGAATTTATCTCGTACAAGTTCTGCTGTGACCTAACTTAGGTTTCACTCAGAAGGAGACCGTGCGTACTTATCAATTCCGATTTTGCCCGAATTTATAGTATATGCGAGGTTTGGCCAGAAATGAAAGTAGCAGAACTGGAAACTCCGGATGGCCAAGTGTTTAGAGAATAGCATTTTTGGCCCTCGTCGGGAGGCATCAGCAATTTGTCATAGTGTGCTTTCCAGGCAGTGTGGGGCATAAAGGTAAGAGCACAGACTGGCAATCCGAGGGTCGTGGGTTGAGTTCACAATCCTTTTTTTATTCAATTATTACTTTACACTGCAAATAAACCGAGGTAATGATCAATATATTTTAGTTATTAACATTTTCATAAAAGACATGAAAAGAAAAAGACAAGGAAAGTCTGGGACTGGAAATAAATTTTGGGGAAGGGATTATATATACAAGAACTTCGTACAAAAAAGTAGACACTGTAACCGCTCTTAAGAGAGTGGTAATCAGAAACGAATGTTAGATTAAATTATGTAATACGAAATGACCCGAGAGCCAAAAAACGGTATTTGTATTTCGAGGTAATAGTTAGTTATAATTTTACAAAGAGTAGACATTTGAAATAGAGTAACACAAAGTAGCACAAACGGAATCCAAGCAAGACATAACAGATCTGCGTTTTGTTCTGAGTATAATATATAAACCAATGCGCAGCATTGTTAGCTCTCTCGAGTCTTTGTTTTCAATGGTGCACGTTCGCAGTCTTCTGTGGTAGTCAGAAGTTAGGGATTATAATCCTAATTAAATATCATTCTAGTAACTGGATTAGACATCGGTGGGGTGGATAATAGAGCATTTTGAGATATTGGGACAGAAAATAGTTGAACCTTATGCTAATACGTTGTCAAGGCGATTCCGCTAATAAACGAAAAGTGAAATACTTTGCACGTGAAGAAGACTAAATTTGTGCTGAACGGACACTGAAAGAACTCGAACTTATCGTGCCGTGAGAATTAAGAAGCTTTCACACTGTAAAGCCAGAGACTTATTTATGATTTATCAGATATTAATGGTAAAGGAGAGTTCATGGGAAATCATAGCTTTGGTGATAGGAATGCGAATGAATGTGGTACGGACCGAAACTATACACGCTAGGATCAAGTCCTTCTTCATTGATTTTTGTTGCAAAGAGCTGCAGAGGAACAGGTGCTACTTACGCGCATCGACAACTTAAGAATAAAATTTGTTTTTACAGCAAAGGGAGGTTGTATAACGTCCGGTAGACACAGGCAGTGGGCACTTGGAAGTGGATGTACACAGTGTACTAGAGCAACCAATGGAAACTAGTAAGGGAGAGTACTTTGTGGTACTGATGAACCAGCTGATGCGGGTAAACAGAAAGTTCAGCAAGGACACACACACTGTAGCAGAGAGCAGCAGCAGCAGAATCCTGCTCGCGCCCTCTGGCGGCGAGCGACACGCAGCACTGCGCCCACGTACCTGGTACTCGCATTTGAACTCGTGCTCCATGAAGCTGAGGCGGCGCAGCTCCCAGGACAGCTCGAAGGCGGTGAGGATGGGGTCCTTGGAGGAGAGCGCGATGAGCGAGGGGCTGGCCAGCGCGCGGTACGCGTTGATGCGCGACCGGGAGTGGCGCAGGGAGTCCTCCTGGCGCGAAACCACGCACTCGTCGCAGCCGCACCTGCGGGCCGCCCACACTGGCACACAGCTCGCAAGCAGCATGTCTCCCTCTGCGACGCCTCACTTTCAAATTAGCCCTACAACCTCCCTCTGCAGTTGTGCGAAAGCGAAGCTCCCTGCGACCTCGGGTTCGGCGACACATCCGACATCACGGGGTCGACACACCCGAAAAAAAAAGGTTCGAGCTCAAAAAGTTGATGTGAGATACAAGATGGGTTAGTGATGTCACACTGACACCAAATTTCAGCCACTCCGTGGACACAACACCACTGAAAGCGGTTAGCCTTCTTTGCAGTGTAGACCGTTCGCTATTTTTGCTCTAGTATACGAGGTGGAAAGACCGGGGATCGATGAAAATCGTTTGACGAAATTTGAGTCCTTCCACAGCCGTTGAGGTCGCCTGCCTTTAGGTGCTAGTGCAGCCGCTCAGCTACAGGTACCTTTTTAACGTGCCCTGCAAACATATGTGGGTGGCACAGAGAGTGTTGCCGAAGTCGGAGGTCTCGGAGGGACTCTTTGGCATTTTATTCGCGAACGTGTCAATGTTGCACCCGTCCGTGATCACGCCACAGGAGAGTGCAAAACAGGACGGCTGAAAAATCATTTGCTGCTTCGGATCACGTTCAGTTTTCCTCGAATGGTATTCACCTGTTCCTAGTGGTAACACACTGGACGGTAACAGGAAAAGCTGCGGTCGCACTACACTTCAAAGGGATGACATCACGTTCCACGGGGTTGCTGTCCCCTTTCCTTAGAGTAGAGTCGAATCCTCCGGGACAATGTCAGCACTGTAGGAAATTGTCAAGAACGTGGTCCTATTGCTCATCGCACTGCCGAATGTCGTTATCGACTGCAAATGTGTGGTACTCGAGAGGTGCCTTCATAGACGCCCTCTGTTCTATCCCCTGAAGGCTTTTCGTGTCGATTCTGGGTGTGGGCGCCTCTGAATTGTTTTCGTCGATTATCCGCAACAAAACCGCACGATTTCAACTCTGGACGTGGCGGCTGTGACCTCCATCAGACATCAGGCATCAAAACAAGGGCTGAAATGTGGGTTAGGGAGACGACCGTTCAGTCACGTGACATGCCGAAGGTGGGGTTGGTGAAATTTGGTGCCAGAGTGACATCACTAAGCTGACAGTTCCTCCACAGCTGCAACCCCTCGCTGTTTCAAGCGCCGCCGGGCCACGGCACGGTGAAGATGCAGGCGGCCTCGCTTTTGCGCAATTGCAGAGGAAGGTTGCAGGCACCTTTGAGACAAATTTCAAACTGATGCCTCACATTGGGAAATAATTACGGGCTTTCGAAAAAGTGTTTTTTTTGTGTGCAATCTATCTTACACTAAAGTCACACTATAGAGTAAGACTACTGAAGCCGGTAAGCGGTCGAACATAGGGATAGTATGTTTCAGTATCCTCCCCACCCATAAAACCATGATTCAACCTGTCGTGTTGCCTAGATGTCCCTTACACTAACGCCTTACAAATTATGCAAGTTCACTTTGCTTTAAGCACGTATTTACTTTGTCCCACAGCTTTACCGCTCCATCAAAACCGCACACCTCATCGCCAATAATCAGTCCGTCTTTGTATCTCATACCGTTCATAAACGCGACTCCAATACTCCTTACAGCTAGGTGACAGAATCTAATGGGGTGCCACCTAACATCGGGCCGGACCTCTTTTTTCCTGGCGCAGTGCAGCAACTCGACGAACGTGGACTCATCGGCTCGTTGAGAGACACCCACAGAAATACTGAGCCATAACTGCGAAAGTGTTGCCGGTGCACGGTTTTATGCACTAAATCATCTCTAAATTATGTCCCATCAATTTTTGATGAAATTAATGTCGGGCGAAGTGTGTGGCCAAATCATTCATTCGAAATGCCAGAATCTACTTCACATCAATCGCAACACAATTGTGGTCCGGTTACACGCAGCACTGCCGTCCCTAACTGTTCCATCGTCGTTTCGAAACATCGAGTCCGTGGGTGGCTGCGAGTGGCCTCCAAGTAGCCGAACACTCCCCAGTCAGTGGTCGGCTCAGTTGGACTAGAGCAGCCACTTCACACAGACCACAGTGCTTCGTTGACAACCTGGATCAACCTACCACCACCTGTCACAAAGACCACAGTGCTTCGTTGACAACCTGGATCCAATCTACCACCACCTGTCACACAGACCACAATGCTTCGTTGAAGACCTGGATCCAACCTACCACCACCTGTCACACAGACCACAGTGCTTCGTTGACAACCTGGATCCAACGTACCACCACCTGTCACACATACCACAGTGCTTCGTTGACAACCTGGATCCAACCTACCACCACCTGTCACACAGACCACAGTGCTTCGTTGACAACCTGGATCCAACCTACCACCACCTGTCACACATACCACAGTGCTTCGTTGACAACCTGGATCCAACCTACCACTACCTGTCACACAGACCACAGTGCTTCGTTGACAACCTGGATCCAACGTACCACCACCTGTCACACTGACAACAGTGCTTCGTTGACAACCTGGATCCAACCTACCACCACCTGTCACACAGACCACAGTGCTTCGTTGACAACCTGGATCCAACGTACCACCACCTGTCACACAGACCACAGTGCTTCGTTGACAACCTGGATCCAACTTACCACCACCTGTCACACAGACCACAGCGCTTCCTTGTCAACCTGGATCCAACCTACCACCACTTGTCACACAGACCACAGTGCTTCGTTGACAACCTGGATCCAACCTACCACCACCTGTCACACAGACCACAGTGCTTCGTTGACAACCTGGATCCAACCTACCACCACCTGTCACTAACTGCAAGCGGGACTCATCTGACCAGACGACGGTTTTCCAGCCGTCTGTGTTCGACCAGTGTGGTCGCGAGCCTAGATAGGCGCTGCGTGCGAGCTCGCGCTGTTAGAAAAGGTCGTCTGCTGTCCTAACGGATACGTTCGCGGTACGTCCTACGTTGATTTCTACGGTTACTTCACGCACTGTTGCTTGTCCTAGCATTTAAATCTCTACTCGAACGCCGCAGCCCTCGGTCATCGAGTGGAAGCCGTCGACGACTTCGTTGTCCGTGGTGAGGCGTGACGCCTCAGATTTCATATCCTCTGCCTACTCTTGACACTGTGGATCTAGGTATATTGAATTTCCTAAGGACGTGCTAAGTAGAACGTCCTATGCGTACAGCTACAACTACCATTCCGCGTTCTAACTATCGATTGTCGTCGTGCAGCCATAACCACGTAGGAAAGCATGTCAGACGAATCATCTGAGTACAAACGAGAGATACGCCAATGCTCTGCCGATATACCACCACATGTATATGTGCACATCGCTATCCCCTGAATTTCGTCACCTGAGTGTGTGTTGTAGGTTTAGAATCCATGATGGTTACTGAGCTTTCCACTGGCGTCACGTGCCAAAAAATGGTTCAAATGGCTCTGAGCACTATGGGACTTAACATGTATGGTCATCAGTCCCCTAGAACTTAGAACTACTTAAACCTAACTAACCTAAGGACAGCACACAACACCCAGTCATCACGAGGCAGAGAAAATCCCTGAACCCGCCGGGAATCGAAACCGGGAACCCGGCCGTGGGAAGCGAGAACGCTACCACACGAGCGCGAGCTGCGGACGTCACGTGGCACTTGTACTATGTGCAAAATGGTGTTTCAGCTACAAATAATCTGCCATATCTTGCTGATATCGCAACCTGCCATTCTCAGTTTGTGACCGAAGAGGTGCCTTGTCCTGAGTTTAAAACGATGTGTTAGGAACGAGTGCGCGTTTATTTAAACAGGCAGTAGGCTGCGAGCAGCGGACACGCGGTGGGTGCACCGCGCGGGCGTGGCGACGAGGGACTAGCGAGGCGCACGCGTTGGTGAGGGCGGCTGGCGTCACGGGACGGGCCAGCTCACTGACGGCTTCGCCCACGTGCTCCGACACCCACCTACTAATGACGCTGAAACACCGTGCAGCGATCAGTGCTGTCTAACTGGCAGTCTTTGCTGCGCTGCACACACAACCGTCACACATATCCATACCCACACACGATTTAAGAGGGCACGATCCTCCTTTCCTCACAGAGCACTCGGCTGATTACATTCATTGTAAGACAGGATTTGTGTCCTAACTGACAGCACAGAGAAATATATTTCATTTTTAAAGAGAATCACCGAGAGCATCACGCTATGCTTCGTGTAATCACTAAGACTCGTGGAGGCGCCACTTTCTCAAACCGTGCGTCTCACTCAGGCTGTTCATTCCGATGATCATATATTTCAGCTGGTAATGAAAAAGGGGAATTCCAATAAGATTATTTGGATTCGGTGGAGAAATTCAGTAAACAACACTGCCTGACACAACGGCGTTCTCGAGCAAACAAAGGCACGGCCGTAACAGATGCGGAGTATGGCCACAAGATGAGTTTTTGGAACGAGTTTCTAGAGTGTATGTCTGGAGACATCCTCTCTGGATCCTGCATTCTACTACACTGCACCACGACTTCCATAGGACACCGTGCTCAAACCGACATATGTGAACACTGCACTCTTAAACGATGTTGACCGGCTGTTTTCGTTCACAGGTGGGATTTATGGGGGACTTCCCCGAAGTGGATACACCGATGCAAATAATCCGCAAACGGGTGAACAGTTGAATAAGACAAAGTTCAGAGATTTAAGTCGCACGATGTATTTAGATGTAAACCACGTATACGGATAAACCACGCAACAAACACTACCTGTTGGTTACTACGGCTGTCTATTGAAAACGTGGTCGGATGGGGTAATTTATAATCTGTGGTGGGAGATTCTGATATGGGATATATTTTGAAGGTACACTTAGCGTATTCTAATAATATGAGTGATGTGCACAGCGATTTGCCCATATGTGCACAACAGTGTGTCCTGTGAAATGATATAGCGACGGTACGGGTCACATACGGGGAAATTAACTGACGTGAGTTACTTCGGCAAAGAACAGGGCGCGGAACGTGGCAACCAGAAGCTGGAAATAGCGAAGCTGGTCCGTTCTTCACGTGACACTGGCGTGAGCATCTGAGGAAGTGGTGGCGACACCGCGAGCACGTGACGAGGCGTCGCAGGTCGGCCTCGACGGTGAAGCAGCACCAGGGGCGACCTGTGGCAGGTCTTTCCACTCAGCCCACATTGCTGAATATGGCCCCAGGGACATCCGTTTGCGTTCCCTTTTCCACCTAATGATTTCGCCGATTACAGTTGCAGTGGGCACGAGATCACAGATCACCTACATTCTGCCTCGGATATATGTAAAACTGGAATGAGATTTTCACTCTGCAGCGGAGTGTGCGCTGATATGAAACTTCCTGGCAGATTAAAACTGTGTGCCCGACCGAGACTCGAACTCGGGACCTTTGCCTTTCGCGGGCAAGTGCTCTACCAGTTGAGCTACCGAAGCACGACTCACGTCCGGTACTCACAGCTTTACTTCTGCCGGTATCCGTCTCCTACCTTCCAAACTTGCCCGCGAAAGGCAAAGGTCCCGAGTTCGAGTCTCGGTCGGGCACACAGTTTTATTCTGCCAGGAAGTTTATATCAGCGCACACTCCGCTGCAGAGTGAAAAACTCATTCTGGAAACATCCCCCAGGCTGTGGCTAAGCCATGCCTCCACAGTATCCTTTCTTTCAGGAGTGCTAGTTCTGCAAGGTTCCCAGAAGAGCTTCTGTAAAGTTTGGAAGGTAGGAGACGGATACTGGCAGAAGTAAAGCTGTGAGTACCGGACGTGAGTCGTGCTTCGGTAGCTCAATTGGTGTGGGGGTGGGCGTAGCTCAGACGGTAGAGCGCTCGCTTAGCGTGCGAGAGGTTCTGGGATCGATACCCAGCGCCTCCAGAATGAAATGCCGGCACGGTAGCTCAGCGTGTTCGGTCAGAGAGCCGGTTGGCTTCTGTAATAAAAAAAACTGAGTGGAAGGATCAACCACCGAACTTGAACAGGATGTCTTGCGACGTCCGCAACGACCAAAACACAACGATTAAAAAAAAAAAAAAAATTGGTAGAGCACTTGCCCGCGAAAGGCAAAGGTCCCGAGTTCGAGTTTCGGTCGGGCACACAGTTTTTTCTGCCAGGAAGTTTCATATGTAAAACTATCTGCAGGTCAGATAAATCACGATTCTTGTTATACCAGGTCGAAGGTCGTGTCCAGAGATGCAGTTGGCTACGTAACACGTGGTGACTGTTGGAGCAACATTACTCTTTGGGGCCTGTAGCAGTAACTGTAGGTTACGTGGACTACGTGTACGTTACTGCAGATCACGTGGGCCTTTCCGGGCTGGATGTCTCGCCTGACAGTGGTGCCACCTGCCAGTGGGATACGTATCGGTGTCGTGGGACCAGAATCCTGTTCCAGTGGTTTGAGGGCCGTGACAGTGCCCTGACGCTGTTACCTCGGTCGCCGCAGTCGCGGGACCTCAGCCCTACGGCGCTCTCCTGGGATGGCCACCGGATGGCCACCGGATCCGCGAGCATGTGCTACCGGTCCTTCATTTACGGCGACTTCGCGACCAGTGGCTAGACATCCGGGACCGTATCCCTCGACAAACCTACCGAGGGCTCGTCGAATCGGTGCTATTCAGAATCGCTACGGCTCTCCGTCCCAAAGGTGTACTGACGCAGATGATCATTGCATTGGGTCGTCAGTGTAATTATCGTACGAGTTGACCAGGAGCTTATGTCAACTACAGATGTTAGGCACAGAAACTTAGGCGTATAATTTTGTGCCTCCCCCTCTCGCAAGTTGCTTCTGAAAGACAAGTAAAATTAAAATGTATGTGATGTCTGACGGATGCCAAAAGAACAACGACATAGCAAACAACTTCTGTAGAAGGATAAAATATGCAGTGAGAGCAATCGTACACATAAACAAACAAGAAAATATTTTCTGGGTCTTTCTCTTAGGGAAACAGCGATCTCGGGAATGTCAATAGCATTTTGTTGAAAACAGTCTTGACTGCATAAATATTTTGTTCAAAGTGGTAAAGTGGTGACCGGTTTGGATCTGTTGCACTTCGACCATCTTCAGACTTCGTACTCCAGGACGGGCCTGCTCAGCCTGCTCGACCGGCCCAGCTCAAGTCACCGTCGTGGAGTACAAAGTCTGAAGATGGTATAAGTGCAACAGATCCAAACCGGTCTCCACTTTAAACAAAATATTTATGCAGTTAAGACTGTTTTCAGCAAAATTTTATCACCGAACGAGAAAGTTAAGTCTGTAGCATACTATTCAATGGGAATTTAATTAGTCACAGAGAAAATTAGAGGTTTAGAAGTGAATAACAGCGTAATGGACCAAACAGCCAGTCGTGCACGGAACTTCATCGCAGAGTGATGTGTATGTGCGGTGCATAGTGTTTTTGCATGTAGGGCTCTTTAAGATTGAGTAAGCCATGGAAGGGCTTATCTGAGGAACTTTGTAAGCTGCCAGACAACGAACTGTGGAAACAATTAGAAAGCCATTTGACACGAGTCAGTATACCGATTTATTTACTCGAAGCTCAGACATGACACGAATATCTAATGCTTTTAGTTAGAGATGTAGGTATGCAGATAGAAATTTAGAGATGTGTTTGAAAGTTCCCCAGATTCTACCCTGCCTGGTCTACTTCTACGGGTGGGACCAGCTGCACATGCGTTGATAGCTGTAGTAACGTAACTGTTTAGTGAGATGTTGCTAAGCTACAGCATACAAGTTGCTTGTGTTACATTGGCACAAGATGTGTAACGTTGCCGGAGCGGCTGGCCGCAGACCTGCGAGCAGTGGTCGCTCACAGCGAGGACTGCAGCCGCGTTCGCCTGGCCGGCAGACTGCAGCCAGCTGGCCCAGGTGGCGGCGCCGCTAAGCGGGCTCCCTCACAGCAGGTGCCGCCGCGCCGTGAGCGAACTTGGAACGGGCCGCGAGCTCTCTGACTTGAGCCCGCACGTCACGAACTCCGTCCGTTTTCCGTACAGAGCCCAACAAGTTTGAGAGCCTTGTGCATTGCCAACCACCAGTGAAGTAACGGATATAGTACGGCTGCCTACTGAGAAAATTCTTCGTTATTTTCGCGGTATTTCGAGGGGAACGGAGAAATTCTCGATCGTCAGTGTGGCGGAACTTGCAAGCCGTGCCCTCCACGGTACACCGCTCGGAAGAGGGCCAGAGCGCGCGAGCGAGAGAGAGACGCCCCTGGTGTAAGGACCTCCCTCTGCTCCCTCCTGACCTCGGTGTTGGACGCACCCGCTGCCTGGCACAGCTTTCGGTGTCGGCGACGTGCCAGTCCAGCCGAGCTGCGGCGCGGCGCTGTGAGGGTTTGCGTCGCCTGATGCTCCGTGCAGACCTCAGTTTACGTAATTATCCAGGAACGGGCGTTGTTTCCTCGTTTCGACTTCACTGCAGCAGTTGCGAATCAGTCTAGCGTTTGTGAGGTGCTCAGACTTGAGAGTACTCCCCTGCAGCTGTCTGCCACACGAAATCCAGGTACTTCCGACACATATAAAGATGACCAGTAGTCCCGAATAATCTCGTACTGCCAACCGATGTCAGTAATTTTTGCGTTCTTGTAACCTATTAATGTTGACCTCATACCCAACAATTTGTAATTGCACTGAGTAATGAAATATTTTAAATCAGTACGAATCACTTCAGTTACATCTTTTCTTCCTTGCAGCTAACAGATGAGGCGGCCCGACCATTAATAAATATCGTCACTACATTTCTACATTTGTAAACTGTGGTCTTGTAATGGCGGTGTTTTCTCCTTGCAAAACAGGATGCCGTTATAGAGACAGTCGGAAGTGGAAGGAGACTGATTGTAATTATTTCGTTTTGGGTACGTGACCGTCACTTGCAAGAGGAGCACACGTGGCGAATCAGGCGCTAGGTATGACGGGACTCGGCCCAGTGGACTGCTGCTAGCGCCACGTCGCCGTAACGCGTCTGTTCGTAGCCTACAAGTACTGCACCATAATTTGAGAATGAAATTTAAAAACAAAAGTTGCTTTGCTAAACTTTGCCATCATGTGGTTCACTGTATTAACGTTTACATTGTCAAATCTCAGAGTGATCAGATGAATACCTTTCTCTAAACACATCGCTTCAAGAAAAAAAAATAAAGGGCGCTAAGTAATAAAGCTAGCAAGCGAAAAATTCGTCATAATGTGCAAATGTATGTCAAAACTGACTGGTACAAGTCTCAACTTCATTAGAGCAATATTTTGGTCAGAATCCACGTTTTTAAGAAAAATTGAAACCCCGGTAAATAGCAGAGCTATAACAAGCTTCAAAACGTTGATGTAAATAACAATCAATAGATGGTCTCTTAAAGTTCTAGTTGACAGATCATGTTCTACTGTCAGTTTCGTTCTAACAATGCTAGACAGCAACGTTTAAATGCTTGAGAGCTAAAACTTTTTCTGTGATTAAAGCCTACTTAACTACATTCATACAAAAATGACGAAAATTCTAAATTAATACACAACAATGTTATAAAATATTACGTCACCGAGAAAGCTGCTACCGGAGCACAGAGTGAATGACAGCAGATGAGTGCGCCCGTATGTAAAGACCGCTTTAGAGGCAGAGTCTTCAGATGCGCACGTTCCTGCCACTCGCCTGCTACGAGACCGGAGCTTGGACTACCAAATGGCGGCTCAAGTTCAATGCGGGGAAGAGCCAAGCAGTGGTGTTTACGCGCAGGCGCATTCCCGATGCGCTGCAGCGAGTGCGGATCTTGGGACGCCCCATTCCGTGGTTTCGCACTGGAAAATACCTCGGAGTCACCTCGGATCGGCGCCTGACCGGGGACCACTCAGCCGGGAGCCGAGGGGACGAGCGCTACGGTGGTGCGCTTGCTGTACCCTCTGCCCAACCCCACGGCTACTGTGTCAGCGCACGGCGCCGTCTCGCGGTACTTCGCACTCATCAGGTCGATGTTGGAGTATGCGTTCGTGGCGTGCGGAAACGCGGCACACACTCATCTGCAGACACTGCAACGCGTGCAGAATAAAGCCCTCCGGCTGTGGGGCTTCATTTGGTACGAGGCAGCTTCACGGCATCGCGGGAATCCCGACGCTGAAGCGACGCTTCCGCGAGCTGGCGACGAAATTCTACGCGTCGGTGAGGACATCCAGAAACCCGCTGGTCAGTGGATTGGGAAACCAACTTCACTGACGCCCAGCCACCAGATGGTCGGACCTGCTCCTGGAACGATAACCGGGCAGCAAGAGAAGAAGAATGCAACCGAGAAGACGAGCTAAAAAGAGAAGAAAATGAATATAGTATGGTTCACCGAAGCAGGAACGGCAGACTCTTCTGTGTGTCACGAAGCTAGCAAGCATTCTCTTCAATTCGCATTCAGCTACTGTACGGTCCGCATCAGTCAAACGCCGGCTTACGCGCTGTTTCGGGTGACGTCACAGCCAGACTGCAACTAAACTCATGTTACCGGTACAAACAGGCGATGACTGTACAACGCCCTGGATCCCTTGGATTGCGCTGAAGTGACTGTTTGTGTGCCGCCCGTAATGTTAACAAAAACCGCGTGGTACGTGGTGATAAGTATTTTCACATTTGTAGTAAGCAATTAACTTTGATTATCAGAAGTCAGGGCGGAAGACCATTTAATGGGAACTTGCCGTAGAGGTCGCCTCTAAACTACTCGTTGTGCTGTTTAGGATAGTGACATCAAATTTATTATCAGTATTATCATTAGGAATATTACTATCCTGTGCGTGTGAAAGCTGATCAAATATATCTATCAATTACAACTCAAAATTTCATTTATAATCGTAATTCCTGATATAGCTCATTAAATAGAGAATAGAAATATTTCTTTCTGTGGAGTGGACAAGAATGTGGACTTGCAGACTGGAAACAACGGTGAGTATGTCCTCCATCACTTTCGGGCTGACCACAGAAATAGTTTTCAGGCTCTCATAACAGAGGGCGCCGCCGCCCACAGACAGAGCAGCTTAAGTGATCTTTCGTCGCCAGTTTTTTTTCTTTTTTTGTGGTGTTATTTTGCCTACAGTGTGTTGAGTTGGCAAGTGTGCCGGGGCTGTCCAACTCGAAACGTACGAAGCATCGAAGAACTTCACACAGCGATTGTCACGGCCGGTGACGAGGACGGCGCAGCCTGCGACACCAGCTCTGCCCTGGTCAGCCACCCTCTGCTCAAATATTACTTCAACAGCTAGTATGCTCACCAAAACCTGACAACAATAAGAAATGTAAGTAAGCTGCAGGTAAATGTCGTGTGACGAGGGCCTACCGTCGGATAGACCGTTCGCCGGGTGCAAGTCTTTCGATGTGACGCCACTTCGGCGACTTGTTAGTCGATGGAGATGAAATGATGATGATTAGGACAACACGACAACCAGTCCCTGAGCGGAGAAAATCTCCGACCCACCCGGGAAACGAACCCGGGCCGTTAGGTGTGACATTCCGTCGCGCTGACCACTCAACTACCGGCGGCAGACAGCTGCAGCTCCCAATGCTAAAATGACTTCCCCTGAGTGCTCGGGTTGTATGTTATGTTGTGCGGTATGCGTAGAGGAATTCTGCCGTTTAGTCGATCTAATTCAATCTGCAAGTTCTCTTGAACCATCGCAAACGCTCTAGATATTCCAAAAGTTTTCATCACTGGTGCTTTTTCGTAATTCAGCAAATAGGAAGTTTATTAACGTCGGTCAACATACACTTTTAGTTACACAGAACTTACAGAGCACGGAAGTTGGATAACACCTTTAGTATAGAGTGTAGTAATCTACGATGAAAACTCCGGTAGTAATGTCTGGCGAGTTCCTGAGGAACGCAGTGTGCCGATCTGCTTTGCACTCCACGGACTCAAACAACACCCAGCTATACTTTCACATCTGAGCTTACATCTACGTCTAATCATACTCCTTGTCACACGATGCACGCATAAAGCGTGTAAAACGGCGTCAGTATTCACTAGGAAAACGCCAAGGTCAAGACCCTGTCCCTAACCCACAATTAGATGTATTTTAGTCAACCTAAAGCATATCTCCTCAGTTGTGTGTGAAATCTTATGGGACTTAACTGCTAAGGTCATCAGTCCCTAAGCTTACACACTACTTAACCTAAATTATGCTAACACACACACCCATGCCCGAGGGAGGACTCGAATCTCCGCCGAGACCAACCGCACAGTCCATGACTGCAACGCCGCAGACCGCTCGGCTAATTCCGCGCCGCATCTCCTCAGTTAACTTCACTTAGGCACCATTCATTGAATAACCTATTCTTACACACACACTAGAACGCCTTGGCCCTCAGTTGTTTATTATTTAGGAAGACCAGCGCAACAGGAGCAAAGCATACGAAACACAGCATCCAAGTAAATGATGTGAACGGTGAACGTTGCCCCTCTAAATCGTCGTGATCAAGTGTCTCGAGCTGGTAGTGTCGTTTCCTGACCAGGTCGTTCGCCAATCCGCAGCCGGCACCTCTCTCAACGTGACTTTTGATTTCAATACAATGTACGCACAATCTACTGTATACTACGAAAATAAAGTAACATTCCAAATGATTTGGAGGCAGACACACTCTCCTTGTGTACTTGCCTTCAAGCAAGGTAACACTTTCTCTTTTATACGACTAGGCCATACAGAAACTAAATGGACAGCTGAGATTCGCAGACCCAGTTTTTGGTCGAAACGTGTTTTTCAACAGCTCAGGACTTACTGAACCACCCCCCTCCCCCTCACCCCTCCCTAGCGACCCTTCCCGTCGCCAGCAAGTCCGCGATCATGTTCTATGCGTTCCATCCGGCTCTGTCGCACACAATGAGCGACTCTGGCCTTTGAATCTTTGGCTCGCATCTCTGCGCGCCTGGCCGATAATTTCCATCTCTGAACCAGCGTTAACATCAGTTTTGGAGTGCATCCACAGCACCTGACATTAAGTTTTGTTGTCTCCTTTATATGCGTTCCGTTCGATTACAACACGTGGATAAGAAAATATGTGAAAAATAGCCAACAAATTAGTAGAACGAGTCATCAAATTTTATATTTAGAATAGTTGACGACAAGCACTAGCTGGATATCAAATGAAGCGCACAGGAAGAAAGGCTGGAATGCGTTCAGTACAATGCACACACAGAGTTTTGAAAACTAAAATCCCCGTGTTATGTTCACTGTTCAGTATGTCACTAGTTTTCAGCTTTCAGCTGTGGAGCATAGGCTTTTAATACGAAAACCATTTACAAAATGGATGGAGCTCAACGAGCGATACAGAGGTGCATAATGGAAATTACAAAGAGTAATTAAGAAGTAAGTTACACATTATTATGGCATATCAATTAGTTTTTATTGAGTAGTGTAAAACACTTGAAAGTGACACTGATTACTGACACTATTTTTGGACATAGACATCAAGTCTGCGTAAAAACCGGTCGGAATATTGTACCAACCGTCAAATTCCCAGACGGCAGAAATCTCAGCATTGGTCGCGGGGCCATGGAGAATCGCTGCGTGAACTTCCACGTCGTTGGAGTACATCTCTGTCCGATTGTAGTACACTTACATCGATATTACTGAGAGTTTCGAGAGGACTCTCAACAACGGGTATATATCAGTTTTGAGTAATTGTTAGTGAGTTCTGTTCTGTGGGTGCGGTCATAGAATAAAGACAGATGTAAATCCTATTTAACGTTTCGTTAGTAAAAGTCGCCCTCCTCCTGAGGTGTTCATCCCCGAGTGCCCGGTAAGCGTCATCTGCGGCCATCGTCACACAGTTTCTACCATTAGTTGACTACGACTAAATCTCACATTACGTTTGATATGTACACTGCAAGAATTTCACGGTGAATCTGTGGGCAAATTAGACGTTTTTCTTACAAAATTCTTAGTATTTCGTACTTGAAGTGTGCAGTGTGTTTCCAGTTGCTCTACCATTTCAATTGCACACTGTGGTGCAACTGTTATTCATGCCGCAGCAGAACTGTGCTTGCAGCAAATTCGGAACTTGTACCCTCTCATGGCAGCCCACCACCCTCTTTGTGCGATGGTCTTAACGTGGGACGACGCGTGTAGCTTATTGTATTGTTCCGCCGCCCTAGGAGAGGCCCAAAACAAACAACAGCGAGCAGACTGTAGAGGATAACGTCATTATGTATGACACCGATGAAAACGTATCAGAAGGAGGCGGGGGTGTAATAGACAAGGGAGCGGGCGGTGGAACTGTCAAGCGAGGTGACTTTTGGATTCCGAGAGGTAACGACAGACTGACGTGGGAAGTGTAGAGATGGCCCAGAAAAAATGCAGGAGCGCAACGTGGACGCCTGAGGACCGTAACGAATGGCCGGACGTAGAACTCGGCAGTGGATGTCGAATGCCGGATTTGTTTCCCATACTTGCAAACCATACGCCGTGCAGTGGTAGGGCGCACAAACGCAGAGCTGCTGTTTAAGCCGCAATGACGTCAGTATGGTCAAGGAGACCAGAGAGACCGGAAAAGCACGTGGTTTTCGTGCTGACGTCATTTCATTAGTTCCACGCCGTGCCGCTAGAGGGCAGAATTGCCCTCTCAGTCGGCAAATTGATCGCAACACCCGCAATCTCATATACCGTGATTGGTCAGTTTGCATTACAGGTGAGGTCAGAGTGTCACAAATAACATGCCTGGATAAAAATTCAGCATTTGGTTTTCCAATGAGAAGGTGCGCGAAAGCGAACCCGCCAACCACCCTCAAAAAAAAAAAAAAAAAAAAAGAATAATGCGATGGAATGGCTACGTAAGTAATAAACCAACGTGAGACGGCGTTTCTAACTAGCCATTATAGAGCCACATCTACATCTACGTCCAGAAGCTGAGATTAATACCTCTGATAACGAAATCAAAACAATTTGTAATATTATTACAAGAGAGACAAGACAACCACCATCTAAGCGAATGGAAACTTGATAAACAACAAGCCGGAAGTCGAAAACATTTTGAATAATCATTTTTTAAATGTTTTAGAGAAAATAGGATCTTAATGTTCATTAGAAGAAGCAAGGCAGTTAATAGAAGAGGCCTCACCCACACCATTTGATACAACTGAAATTCCACCCACCTCTCCTACTGAAATGAGGAAGATAATAAACTCTCTCAAGAATAAAAGCTGACATGGAATTGATGGCATTTCCAGCAGGACAATAAAACCTTGTTCCCAAGAAATAAGTGGGATTCTTACCCACATATGTAATAGCCCTCTGAAGCAGGGTATTTTCCCAGATAGACTGAAGTATGCCATTGTTAAATCACTGCATAAAAAAGAGGATACGTCTGATGTCAACAACTACCGTCCAATCTCTCTTCTGACTGCCTTATCCAGAATTCTTGAAAAAGTAATGTATTGTAGAACAGCTTCACACCTTTGTAAAAATAAAGTTTTAACAAAATGTCTGTTTGGTTTCCAGAAGGGTTTTTCAACTGAACTATGGAAATATTAAATGCTCTGAGTAGCCGGAAGTCACCTGTCGGGATTTTTTGTGATCTATCCAAGGCTTTTGATTGTGTAAATCATGAAATACTTCTAGATAAGCTCAAGTACTGTGGTATGAATGGGACAGTTCTCAAATGATTTAAATCATACCTAACTGGAAGAGTGCAGAAAGTTGAAATAAACAGTTCACATAATATGCAAAAATCTGGTGATTTCTCAAACTGGGGAACAATCAAGAATGGGGTGCCGCAAGGTTCGGTCTTGGGTCCTCTGCTGTTCTTAATATATATTAATGACTTGCCATTCTATATTCACGAAGATGCAAAGCTGGTACTTTTTTCCGATGATACGAGTATAGCTATCACACCCGACAGACAAGAATTAACTGGTGAAATTGTTAACGATGTTTTTCAGAAAATCATTAAGTGGTTTTCTGCAAATGGGCTCTCATTAAACTTTGACAAAACACAGTATACACAGTTCCACACAGTAAATGGAATGACCCTATTAATAAATATAGACGTCGATCAGAAATCGGTAGCTAAGGTTAAATGTTCAAAATTTCTAGGTGTATGCATTGATGAGGGGTTTAACTGGAAAAAACACACTGAGGATCTGCTGAAACGTTTGAGTTCAGCTACTTATGCTATTAGGGTCATTGCAAATTTTGGCGATATACATCTGAGTAAATTAGCTTACCACGCCTATTTTCATTCTTTGCTTTCGTATGGTATCATGTTCTGGGGTAACTCATCATTGAGTAAAAGAGTGTTGATTGCACAAAAGCGTGTAATCAGAATAATTGCTGGAGCTCATCCAAGATCATCCTGCAGACACTTATTTAAAGAGCTAGAAATCTTCACTGTAGCCTCACAATATATATATATATATATATATATATATATATATATATATATATATATATATATATATATATATATTCACTTATGAAATTTGTTATTAACAATCCGAACGAATTCAAAAGTAATAGCAGTGTACATGGCTACAACACTAGGAGAAAGGATGATCTTCACTACTCAAGGCTAAATCTAACTTTGGCTCAGAAGGGGGTAAATTATGGTGCCACAAAAGTCTTTGGTCACTTACCTAATAGCATCAAAAGTCTGACAGATAAGCATATAGCATTTAAAAGGAAATTAAAAGAATTTCTTAATGGCAACCCCTTCTACTTATTAGATGGATTTTTGGATATAGTAAGTGGGTAATTTCCCAACCCCCACAAAAAAATTAAAATTATTGAGTGTCATGTAATATTTTGTCTGATGTAATATCTTGTATAGACTCCTTTTATTAACATGACACGTTCCACATCTAATCTAATCTCTAATCTTATCTAACCTACAGCATTACTCTGCACCCACAATTAAGTGCCTGGAAAAGGTTTCTTCGAACCACCTTCGGACTATTTCTCCACTGTTCCTTTCTGCAAGAGCGAGCGGGAGAAATGAACACTTAAATCTTTTGGGACGAACTGCGATTTATTTTAGTGCGTTAATCATTTCTCCGTCTCCAGCTTGGCGACAGCAAAAAGATTAACTTTTCAATACGAGGAATTACCAAAAATATTACCAACAGTGCTCACTGCGAGACTGAACGGACATGTGGTGCGCTAAGAGAAGGACGTAAGTGGAGCAGAAACGGGCGGGAAATCATTCTAGTGACGATACAGGCCGAAGAAGGCAAAGTCCGCTGACGCAAGTGACTTTGACAGAGGGCAGGTCTCGTAGCTCGACTCAAACGGCGAAGGCTATTCATGTGCCACTGTCCACAGTGGCTAAAGGGCGATGAAAAATGGTTCTCGACGCCCCACTGAACGTCAGAGGCTAGCCTGCTCAGTTAAGTACACTGGTCGGCCAAGGCATCATTACCGCCTGCCTGCCTAATAGCCGGAATGCCTCCTGTGGCACGGGTAACAGCGGCCGGCGAGGGCGTGCCAGAGAAGCACTGAGGCCTTGGCAGGGAGCCGCCATCACGTTCGTACACCTGCTTCCCAGGGTGTTGAGCTCTAAAGCCAAGTTGACTCATATCCCACGTGTGTTCCATCAGATTCAGACCTGGAGAGTTGCGGGACCAGCAAATCAATTGGAATTCGCCATTGTGTTCCTCGAACCACACGCCTGGCCTTGCGCAGTTATCTTATTGAGAAACCCCCTTGACGTCGGGAAACATGATCGTCATGAAGGGGTGTCTGTGGGCTGCACGATATTCCTTATCGTCAAGGTGCCTCGTAAGAGGTCCACTGCTCCAATAGAAGCCGATGTGAATGTTGTCCAGACCATAATGGAGCTGCCGCCACTTTGTCTCAGGCCCGCAGCAGGTGCGTAGGACCTGTTCGCCTGCAAGACGACGGACGCGCGTCCTTCCATGAGCATGATGTAGAAGCTATCAATTGTCATCAGGCCACGCAATTACAAGGGTCGCTCGAATAGTGGGATGACGCGGCTCTGGGTGGAGTTTTGATATCAAACTGATATGCAAATTATTTAAATTGATCAAGTAAGTATCCCTCACCCCACACTCCAACCGGTACGTGACTGCATATGTTTTCCCCAGCTCGCTCCCTACCACTCCCCAGCCCTGCCTCTCCATCTATCCTATAGGCGGGAATTTCTAGTTTTGGCAGTAATTTCGAATTTTGGCGGGAATTTCGAATTTTGCGGGAATTTCGAATTTTGGCGTGAAATTAAAAAAAAAAAATAGTCGGAATTTCAAAAATTGTGGGAATTTGTTTGTACCAAGCGTGTGCTGACGCCCCACCCCACCCCTCACTCGGAAACTGGCTGGAAATTGAAAATATTGGTGCTCTTTCTGAGACTCGCGGCCCGGTCCTTCTGGATGGAAAACCCAAGTGCGGCCCCCAACAAAGGGAAGCTGTCAGATGCGTGAGAGGAAGGTTAGGTTTGTGTACTTTATTTATTTTGTGTGGGAAACTGAAGTAAAGATAGGTCCTAATTACGCAATTAATCATAGAGATCGGTCTTAATTACACAACTATATCCACAGCGCTACACATGGAGCACCTAAAATCGCAATGCAGCTCAAAAATTGATAATGTCATACAATTGGTGCTATCCTGCTGGGAAAAAGTTTCACAATGCCACTCGAAGCTAATGTCGGACATACTGAAACGCTACATAGGATGACACTTCACCCACAAGACGGATAGAAAAAGGCTGCAGTGTAAGGTACTATCTTTATTCCTTTTAGGAATTGAGTTCAGTTGATGAGATGCGGGTGTTGGACAGAGAGGAATTTGAATAAATGCATTACCTCCAAGCGTATAGCTGAGGACTGTGTCTATCGCTGTTTGACATCTGAGTTCGCTACAGACGTCTTCCACTGCACTGCTCGACAATCACCCTGCAGCCCAGGTAATGGAAATTCAGGAATGCCAATACATGCTTCCACAAATGATGGAAAGTGCTTCACTCTTCTAATTACACATCGAAACTGTTGTGGAAAAAGCAGCACTCGTAAAAAATGGGTCATAATGCAAGACATGTACTAGGGATTGGGAAAATTCATCGTCCCAAAAGACTGAATCAGGGGACAGGGGCGGCAATTGCGCGTGTGCTCTCTTCGATGTGCGGTCACAAACCAGCCAACTTAGAGTCAGAGTTACCTCACACCTAGCACCCCTCATCCCTCTCTCCCCATCGTAGGCAGAGATACGGGCTTGTTCTACCTCGTCAGTGATGGACCACAAAGAGATCCCTCTGGTGGCAGTGATTACTGTTTCCGGTCTGCGGAACTCAGTCACAGCAGATGTACGCCTCCTGAAAACTGTTAAACATATTTCTCAGGAAGACTGGACACTCCCCCCCCCCCCCCCCTCCGCTCCACTTTCCAGAACAACAACAAAATTCCAGAGATCACTTTTTCAAATGAACAGCTGCTACCACTTCTAGCACCCACCCAGCAAGCTGACAGCACCTTCGCCCAGCAGAGCAGGTGGCCGGATGGCCCACGGAGTTGGTCAGTGCTTATGATGCCAACATACAGAATAGGCCACATTATGCTGGCAAGTCACAGAACAAAGCGAGATAAGATCACGACTACCCCAACGACAAGCTGTTCATAAGACGTGACTGCCTATGGAACACACCCCCACTCCGTCAGTATACTACCTCCGCAAAATTCATATAGCTTTTTATGTTCGACTAGAGGATACAATTCACATCTCTCTGCTGCCCAACCTGCCTCCCATTATTTTGCGACATCCATCCAAGTGCAGAAAAAACTGCAGCACTGACATTGATTACAGATGACCAATCACCAGAGGTCGGTACCCTTCCACCATTTTGATGCGAAATATACCGATCACTACAGAATGTTGTTTCAAAACTGTCATCAGAGTAAAGGAAACGCGAGAATTTAAATTCCAAAGTAAAAGCGTCTATGTTAAGCAATTTATTTCAGGTTGGTGGACAAAGTTACATGACTAGAGAACGTCGCTCGCATTCGCATCAGTGACTATAAATAAATTGTCACGCACATGTATATCAAAAACATTCCACGTATGTGAAACAACCAGTTGCCCACATGTTGGAAGAAACAAAATCATTTTACGTGCGATGACAAGAAGCTAGAATTCAAGAAGACTTAGTTGTTTTACCAATGTGTTTCTACATCGCATTATCGTTTACGAAACGTAAAGAAACAAAATTGTGAGAGCATGCCCTGCTACAGAATCTCCTAATATCACCTAGTGGAGAACCCTGTTAGATTCCACCGATACATAAAAGACAAATACAATATGCATGCTGACGTCTGACATCGTTTGCTCCTTAACTTGGCTCTTGCGACCTTCAGATGCCACCAATAAATCGAAAACAAATACTGTATGTACGCTGACATCTGACATTTTTTGCTCCATAACTTGCCTCTAGCGACCTTAAGATACCACCAATACATCGAAAATTATAGTGTATGTATGCTGACATTTGACATTTTTTGCTCCATAACTCGGCTTTAGCGGCTGTGTGTAAAGTTCCGGTCACCCAACAGACCACCACGAACAGCGGCAGCATATTCAAGAGTTGTAGTTTCATAAGCAGTTTGGTCATCACAGAACAGCCTGTTTCATGTAATCTACTCAGATTCCGGCAAAAAGTCTATCATTTCTAGGTTCCACAACGAGCTATAATTCAAGCAGTGTCTACTTTATAATTAGGAGCTATGTAGTATGAAATAACACAGGAGTGGCGATAAAACGTATTTGGAAACACACAATCGTTAAAGTAATAATAAAGAAAAACATGATTCTATGAGAATAGATATAGTCAATTACTATAGTTTTACACGCAAAATCGGTGTAGTCTGAGACCATTCCTCATTTTCAAATTACCAGTTGTCATGTATGGGGCCGTTTCATCTTTTTCTGACATATGAAATACTGATACAGATCATCTCAGGAAACAAGCGTCAAACGAAAAAACTAAAAACAACAAAACTTGTCTAGTTTGAAGGGCGAAACCAGATGGCACTATGGTTGGTCTGCTAGGTGGCGCTGTCATAGGTCAAACAGATATCAACTGCGTTTTCTTAAATAGGAACCCCCATTTTTTGTTACATATTCGTGTAGTACGTAAAGACCACTATTTCGCTTTTTGATAGATAGCGCTGTAATAGTCACAAACATATGGCTCACAATTTTAGACGAACAGATGGTGACAGGTAGGTTTTTTAAAGTAAAATACCGAACCTAGATACGTGTGAACATTTTATTTCGGTTGTACCAATGTGATACATGTATCTTTCTGAGCTTATCATTTCTTAGAACGTATGCTGTTACAGCGTGATTACGTGTAGGTACCACATTAATGCAATAAATGCTCAAAATGACGTCCGTCAACCTCAATACATTTGGCAATACGTGTAACGACATTCCTCTCAACAGCGAGTAGTTCGCCAGCCGTAATGTTCGCACATGCATTGACAATGTGCTGACGCATGTTGTCAAGCGTTGTCGGTGGATCACGATAGCAAATATCCTTCAACTTTCCCCACAGAAAGAAATCCGGGGACGGCAGATCTGGTGAACGTACGGGCCATGCTATGGCGCTTAGACGACCAATCCACCTGTCATGAAATATGCTCGCTTCAACAGCACGCGAGCTATGTGCCGGACAAACATATAGATTGCCATCGATAAAATGGGGGCCAATTATCCTTCCTCCCATAATGCCTCCACCTTACATTAACCCGCCAAGGTCGCTGATGTTCCACTTGTCGCAGCCATCTTGGATTTTCCATTGCCCAATAGTGCATATTAAGCCGGTTTACATTACCGCTGTGGGTGAATGGCGCTTCGTCGCTAAATAGGACGCGTGCAAAAAATCTGTCATCGTCCCGTAATTTCTCTTGTGTCCAGTGGCAGACCTGTACACGACGTTCAAATCATGGAAAATCTTGTATAATGACGAAAAATTGATGGTAAGTACTTAAAATTGAGGGAAATCACGCAATTCCTGGTGCATAGAAGTATGGTACGGGTGCAATCAATGTTGATGTAGCATTCTGAACATCGAGTTTTTTTTACATTTCCGATTCTCGCGCAATTTGTCTGCTACTGATGTGCGGATTAGCCACGACAGCAGCTAAAACAACAACTTGGGCATCATCATTTGTTGAAGGTCGTGGTTGACGTTTCACATGTGGTTGAACACCTCCTGGTTCTTTAAATAACGTAACTATCCGATGAACGGTCCAGACATTTGGATGATGTCGATCAGGATACCGAACAGCATACACAGCACACGCCCGTTGGGCATTTTGATCACAATAGCCATACATTAACACGATATCGACCTATTCCCCAATTGGTAAACGGTCCATTTTAACACGCGTAATGTATCACGAAGCAAATACCTTCCGTACTGGCGGAATGTTACGTGATACCACGTACTTATACGTTTGTGACTATTACATCGCTATCCATCACAAAGCGAAAAAAGTGGTCCAACTAAAACATTAATATTTCTTTACGTACTACACGGGTAAGTAATAAAAATGGGGGTTCCTCTTTAAAAAAAACTCAGTTGATATCCGTTTGACCTATGGCAGCGCCATCCAGCGGGCCAAGCATAGCGCTATCTGGGTTCCCCCTTCAAGCTAGACGAGTTTCGTTGTTTGTATTTTTTTGCGTTTGATTCTTATTTCTTGAGATATTTGGCCCGGTCACTACCAATGGACCACCCTGTATACAGTCACTTATTATTTTCGAGAGAACTCCTCATTGTTGTTTTGTAGCATTCAGAGTAGATAAAAAATTATAAACTAATTGCGTCCAAACTTTAACCAGTCATAGCAATGTTTGTAATAGAACCTCCTATAGGATTTTACCACATCTCTCTCTTCCAACATCTCGAAAAATAACTACCGGTTCATGTGTTGACATAGGGCGTATTACGTGCAGACATACTAGTCCACTGGAGCAGGTGACCAGTGATTGAAGTCGCCTGTACAGACCTGTGTAAGGTTTTGTCGCCTCTACTGGAGGGAGAACGTACCCCACAAACCATCAGTTACAAAAGAGGACTCTTGTGCTGCTCTTTTATAAACAGTTTGATACAGTGTTTTTCATCAGTAACAATCAGTAACACATTCAAGCAGTGTATGACTACAGCTTTCTACGCCCCCATACATTTTTTTTCTACCATAATTTCTAGGTCTGTGCCATATGCTACACTGACATTAACATGTTTTGATCGACTGGCTTTCGCAGAAAGCTGGACATTGCACACTGTAAAGTATGGTGCTCCCACAACGCACAGGGTGGTAGAAATAAAACACAGAGGTGATGTTTCTCATAGTTGGAAGACATCACATCATATGAAAAGTGGAAGAGTTTGCGATATTGTGGAGCGTTTCAAAACAGGTATTTGAGGGTGATCCCTATACAGTTAACCTCATCTTCCCCAGTGATGGAGCAGCAGATATCTAGGTATTCTCTTTCGAAGAGCATTGTTTCCTCATTTTGCAGTCATTTACATGATCACTATTCTGGTGTTAACCATTAGGCCTACTAGACGTCGCTGTTCATAAGACACATTGGGTAATAGAAACAAAAAAAGGTACTGTTATCTTATTGGTGAAAAATATGTGGAAAACATATGGAAATAGGACGCGTCTGCATCATTGAGGAACGCCTCCAAACAAGTGTCTGAAGGCCATGACCTCTACATTTAACGCCATGTTTCACAGTCAAGGCTCTATCCATCTCAACCATGTCGTGTCAATCAATCATTATGTGGTCATCAACAGTGCACCAGTGGAAGGATGAGATGGAAAAAGACACTGTCGATAAGGAACAATGTACTGTAACAAGCAATGCAGTTGATAGTGTGATCAGTTTTAGCAATTTACCAGTTGCTCTGTAATTTCAACGCCTGCCAGCGACACAGCAGAATGCTTCCCAGTTTCTGTATCGTCGCTAAATCACCCTCCACTACTCTGCAAGCACCATATGCTAGGCTAAAAATGGAGAGATACGACGGTGCAATATGTCCATTCAGTCATATACATCAGAGAGTACTAGACATCATCCTATGCCAATGCAGTTAGGTTATCTACGTATTTCTAGCACATCGATCATAGTGCATAATTTGCGACTAAGACTGGCTATTCTTTCCCTGTGTGTATGAGAGTGACAGAATATTTTCGCATTCATAGGATAAAGTCGGAGATTGACAAATTCCCCCACATTGGCTTTGACCAAACCTTCCTGCAACACAGTCGCTGATTTAATCTGCAACTGACCAGAAATAGGAGGATACTATACCAGCTGCATTCCTCGTCTCATGAAGGAACAGAGTGAGCAGTGTCCATAACCGTTGTTCAGTGAAGACACATTGAGTTACCATCAGCAGCCAAAGGAGATGTAACAGTCTTATTGCTGTTTCCGATAGCATCACCACAGTCCTGGTAGCATTCCTCTTGCACACTGAAATCCTGTTCTGATGTTAGATAGTTTTGCTCGTGTGTAGGATAATATACCAATTTCGTCCTACCACCACATCTCTGAGCACACCGTCCTAACACTATCAAGTCTGATAAATGTGGCACCAGTCCACTCTCCGACAGTACACTCTAGGGAATGGCCTATGTGTGTTAAACACATTCATTCTTTTCCTCAATACTTACAGAATAACAGTGGTTGTGACAGTCAAACATAATTTGATTGTATCTATATTCGACCTAATGAGTGAGGAAACACAGTTCTGGATTGGGTAGTGGGTGTTACAGGGGAGGGGGTTAAAACTAAATGCAGCTACGGCATAATTTTTCACTTTTTCTCAGTCTTGAGCATCGGGGTACCCCCCAGCCCACCTCAGTTCTCCGAATTTCATGGTAACTCTTCTATAACCTTATGTATTCTCAGGCAATTTACATAGTTTTGCAAGTTTTCCGCGATTTTACATATTTCGTCGTATTTCCCTCAATTTTAAGTACTTACCGTCAATTTTTCGTCATTATACAAGATTTTCCATGATTTTTACTGATTTTATATCTTTATCATATTTTTCTGTATGTGTATGGTCACATTGCTAGCATACAAACGCGTTGTGTGATTTTATATGAGGATATTAGCGTTTTTTTTTTTTTTACAGCTGGCTACAAAAAACCCTAAAAATTCCCCTCCTTCTGATGATCTACATGACTGCATTTTGGATATGAAGATCGTGGAAAGTATAGTGAGACTCGCTTCATTCCTGGATGAGGCTCACCAAGTGGTGAAGATTGGAAACTCGAAGTCTGGAAACAATTCCGTGTACTGGTATGACACATCAGAGAGCTTGTCTACAGACTCATGTAGCGATGCGCTTCATGGAAACTCAAAGTCTGACACAGTTGTACATGTTCATTTGACTTCCACTCTACCAAGTAGGGATCTGCAACGGGGAGCTGACATGTGTACAGAGTTGAATTCTGCTGCTCCATATTTTCCCCTTAAATATGTGCTCCTATTGCTTACCAGAGGAGCTTTGCTACTTTTATTTATACCTCCCAATGCTGTATGTTCCCACAGCCCTGCCACACATTTACAAACCGTAGATATTGGCTATTTTTTGTCCTAGTAATAAATTATTCGTTAGTTGACAGTGTGCAAATGTATCCCGTAGCCCAGGATAGTCCAGAGTTAATGTTCAGATGTGGATCCACCCCCTGTTATATCCGTAACACTGTTTAAAGGTGGATGCATATTGCACTACATCTCGGATAGGGTTCAAAGGTGTATCCACTACACACTGCATCTGGAACAGTATCTCGACAGTGATCGAAAATGCGGTACATCTGGGTGGGACATGTTTCAAAGGTGGTTTCACCATGCATTATACTTGGAACAGCCTCTAGAGTATGATCCGCAATGCGGTGCATCTGGGATAGGGTATCGACGAACCAGAGGACTGGGTCAAGTTTATGAGCGCCATCCACGAGATACGTGTAGACATAGACATGCAGAAAGTAGAGGAAATGCACTGCATCTGTAGAACTTCTGGTTGAGACTGACTAGGTGTATTCAAGTACACTGCTGTCCAACAAATGTACCGTTCTATCTTGTATATAAGAATAATGAAGAACGGTCTTAATCCTTCCAACGGACACTCTGCACACAAAATAGTGGAATGGGAATGATTATGTGTCGTCATTGAGGGTCTTTAACAGTAGAAAAGGAGGCGTGTTAGGCTCAGCAGGATGCCTTAGTTTGTTGACTACTGGAGAATCTAGAAAATATTGTTACGAATTATCGGTAAAAAATTTTTCATTGAAGACGTTATGATCTTTAGCAGGATGCATGTAAATGTACCTACATCCGCTACAGATCGTTTTGCGAAGAGTTTTTCGCTATTTGCAGCGCTTCAGCCCTCTCGAAAAGAACATACAAGTGATTGAAATCGAGACTTCGCGATTGGTAAAGTGCTCACAGAATCTCAACATATGTCAGCGGCAGACGGTTGATGTCCGAATGTGCAACTCGCTCACTGTTCTTCTATATATTATACTGCCAGGGAGATGCACTCTGTAGGTAGGGAGAAGGGAAGCAGGGTGCTAAGTGCAGTCGATACACTGTCAACTAACGAATAACTTGTTACTATGAAAAAAGAATGCCCAAAATCTACAGATTGTAGACATTATGATAAAGCTGTGGGGAAGTATCAGAGTAGGAAGGTATAAGCAAATGTAGCAAAGCTCATCTGTAAGCAATGAGAGCATATACTTAAGGGACAAAAACATCAGAGCAACAGCACAAATCAACTCTGTACACATGTAAATTCCCTGTTGCAGACCTCACACGATGGAGAGGCAGTCAGATGAATGTTTTTTGAAGGACATCATCTTTCCGCCATTGACTTAAAGCCATAATATCAGCACTTGATAATGGCCTAGGGCCGAACTGCAGTAGTGTAATAAAAACTTATAACAGTCACCAGCGGAAAGATGATGTCCTTCAAAAAAAAATTTCTGGCTTTGAATCCCAACTACAACAAGTTTATTCAAATGAATGTGTAGAACTGCGACAGTCTTTGATCAAGTGCATCGCTACACGAGTCTGCAGACAAGCTCAATGGTGTGTCGAAGCAGTACACGGATGTGCTTCCAGACTTCGAGTTTCCAACCTGCACCACACATTGAGCCTCATCTAGATATAAGGTAAGTGTTACTATACTTTTCATGCTATTCCTATCCAAAATGCATGCATGTAGATAATTGGGAAGCATTTTTTAGCAGGCTGGTGTATAAGACACTCAAATATCCTCGTATAAAATCAGACAACGCAAGTAGTGGGGCAACAAAAACGTCAGGGAGCTTTGTTAGTGGGAACTGCCTACATCAGAGGCAAGTATTCATTCAGGGGCAAGAAACCTCCACCTATTCCCTTACCCCCCTTACCCCCCCCCCCCCCACACTATCACCACCACCCCTCCCCCTCGTCCTCCCCCATCTCTCTGGGAACCCCCTCCACTGATACAAGCACACATTTGATATCAGTTTGACTAATTAATTAAAATGATAAATCACATTATTCCTCCCCATTTGGGTAACCCGAGCCCTCTATCTCCCATCTGGGTTGGTTTGGGTTGTTTAGGAGAGGAGACCAGACAGCGAGGTCATCAGTCTCATCAGATTAAGGAAGAAGAGGGAAGCAAGTCGGCCATGCCCTTTCAAAGGAACCATCCCAGCATTTGGCTGAAGCGATTTAGGGAAATCACGGAAAGCCTAAATCAGGATGGCCGGATGCGGGATTGAACCGTCGTCCTCCCATCTGGAAATTGGCTGGAAAAAGACGTCATTGGTTGGCCATTTGGTGGGAAATCGATTCCATTGTATGGAATATTGTTGAAACTATTGAGACAATGTGTGGCGTATTGTTTATTTATACAATTTATGGGATACAAGGCAGTGTATGGAATGCAGTTTATTTATTTAGTTAAAGAATTTGTCTGGTAATTGATTGCAATATATAGAATATTATTTAAACAATGAAGACAATATGTGGACTTCATGGATACAAGGCAGTGTGTGGAATGTAGTTTATTTATTTAGTTGAAGAATTTCTTGGGAAATCAACTGCAGTGTATGGAATGCTGTTTATTAAACAATTACAGGATACAAGGTGTTGTATGGACTGTAGATTATTTTCGAAATCGGCAGGAAAACTATTTCATTGTGTAATATCTTAACAACTGCAGCGGTTTTTTATTCTGATTGTGCACGGAACGCTGAGTGGGATCAGATTATATTTGCTGCCGGGACAGTGATGCTAAGGCTCCTATTTTTTATTTTTCTCACTTTTTGAAGCACACTGGTGTCTAAGTACAGATGGGAAAATCAGAACAATTACATATATAAAAGTTCATGACATATTTCTAAACCCACCGCCACTTTCTGCAGACGGACAAATTACTAGAATCTCAGTGGAAACCTATTTTGTACAGAACGAGAAACATACATACACATTGTACTGATAATGAATCCTTGGAAGAGGGGTCTGCAGATCATGAATGGAGTGGAGTGCAGTATAGCAGCCACCATCTGGGGTCTCCCGGTGCGCGTGTCAAGGTCAGAACTGCAGAATTTCCTAATTACCGATCACGTTACTAAATACCACCGACCACAGGTCATCACATATCGGCCTCCTTTGATCTCGTGGCCCCCAAACAAAGCATCAGGTGGCAGCGTTCTTTTGATCGGCAAATTCCGGACTCGCTCCCTGTCTCTGTCTTTCTCAAGAGGCCCCTCCCTCTTTGTCTGTGCGAACCAACGTCCCAAAATACGCAGATGGTGTTTTTCATCTCTCCTCAGAATACAGTGTTGCTATTGGCTAATGCTGGAGACAAAGGGAGAGCCAACGCAATTTCAGTATCAAAATAGAGTCAAATAAGTCATTTGCACTACCTTATCATATTAATTATTTAACAATTAACAGCAGGTAAATACATCGCTTTCAGCATTCACCTCCACCTTAGGATATGTCAAGTAACGAAATCACACATAGATCGTAGCACAAAAGTATCCAAAGTCTTGCACGCACAAACGTTTGAGAGCACAAAAACCCTTTTCCACCACAACGTTTCCACTGAATGTATCTGGCGACAAAAATCTAACCGATGACGCAAAGTAGCGATCGCGAGCGCGAGGCACGCGCCGTTCGCTACCGGCTACCGGAGACACGTACACCTGCGCAGGCCCTCTCTGCCCGCACCAAACGCATGCGTGGTCGCAATACAAGTCTCACAAACAATAAATTTGTCAACAGGGAATTTGACGTTGCGATTCGGTTTTTGAAAGTGCTACGGAATTCCTAACCTGGAAGGAGGAAGGAGTCAACCAGGTGATAGGATAGCATCAACAGCAACAAAAACAACAACGAATACCTCTACGATGTATTTAGAAGTATTAAACGTGACACACTAAAGCCACGATGCAGGCCTTAGCAGCAGATGCCACAGCTAGACGTCGGAGATCGCTGAAACACTCGCACACTCCGTGCGCTCGTGTCCCGACGTAGTGCGCCAACCACCTCACACGCCGCTGGCCAATCTACATCTACATCTACTTCTACATGACTACTCTGCAATTCACATTTAAGTGCTTGGCAGAGGGTTCATCGAACCACAATCATACTATCTCTCTACTATTCCACTCCCGAACAGCGAGCGGGATTACGAACACCCAAACCTTTCTGTTCGAGCTCTGATTTCTCTTATTTTATTTTGATGATCATTCCTACCTATGTAGGTTGGGCTCAACAAAATATTTTCGCATTCGGAAGAGAAAGTTGGTGACTGAAATTTCGTAAAAAGGTCTCGCCGCGACGAAAAACGTCTATGCTTTAATGACTTCCATCCCAACTCGTGTATCATATCTGCCACACTCTCTTCCCTATAACGTGATAATACAAAACGAGCTGCCCTTTTTTGCACCCTTTCGATGTCCTCCGTCAATCCCACCTGGTAAGGATCCCACACCGCGCAGCAATATTCTAACAGAGGACGAACGAGTGTAGTGTAAGCTGTCTCTTTAGTGGACTTGTTGCATCTTCTAAGTGTCCTGCCAATGAAACGCAACCTTTGGCTCGCCTTCCCGACAATATTATCTATGTGGTCCTTCCAACGGAGGTTGTTCGTAATTTTAACACCCAGGTACTTAGTTGAATTGACAGCCTTGAGAATTGTACTATTTATCGAGTAATCGAATTCCAACGGATTTCTTTTGGAACTCATGTGGATCATCTCACACTTTTCGTTATTTAGCGTCAACTGCCACCTGACACACCATACAGCAATCTTTTCTAAATCGCTTTGCAACTGATACTGGTTTTCGGATGACCTTACTAGACGGTAAATTACAGCATCATGTGCGAACAGTCTAAGAGAACTGCTCAGATTGTCACCCAGGTCATTTATATAGATCAGGAACAGTAGAGGTCCCAGGACGCTTCCCTGGGGAACACCTGATATCACTTCAGTTTTACTCGATGATTTGCCGTCTATTACTACGAACTGCGACCTTCCTGACAGGAAATCACGAATCCAGTCGCACAACTGAGACGATACCCCATAGCTCCGCAGCTTGATTAGAAGTCCATTATGAGGAACGGTGTCAAAAGCTTTCCGGAAATCTAGAAATACGGAATCAACTTGAGATCCCCTGTCGATAGCGGCAATTACTTCGTGCGAATAAAGAACTAGCTGCGTTGCACAAGAGCGATGTTTTCTGAAACGTGCTGATTACGTGTCAATAGATCGTTTCCTTCGAGGTGATTCATAATGTTTGAATACAATATATGCTCCAAAACCCTACTGCAAACCGACGTCAATGATATAGGTCTGTAGTTAGATGGATTACTCCTACTACCCTTCTTAAACACTGGTGCGACCTGCGCAATTTTCCAGTCTGTAGGTACAGATCTATCGGTGAGCGAGCCGTTGTATATGAGTGCTAAGTAGGGAGCTATAGTATCGGCGTAATCTGAAAGGAACCTAATCGGTATACAATCTGTACCTGAAGACTTGCCCATATCAAGCGATTTGAGTTGCTTCGCAACCCCTAAGGTATCTACTTCTAAGAAACTCATGCTAGCACATGTTCGTGTTTCAAATTCTGGAATATTCCATTCGTCTTCCCTGGTGAAGGAATTTCGGAAAACTGCGTTTAATAACTCCGCTTTAGCGGCACAGTCGTCGATAACAGTACCATCGGCACTGCGCAGCGAAGGTATTGACTGCCTCTTGCCGCTTGTGTACTTTACATACGACCAGAATTTCTTCGGATTTTCTACCAAATTTAGAGACAATGTTTCGTTGTGGAACCTATTAAAGGCATCTCGCATCGAAGTACGTGCGAAATTTCGCGCGTCTGTAAATTTTAGCCCATCTTCGGGATTTCGCGTTCTTCTGAACTTCGCATGCTTTTTCCGTTGCCTCTGCAACAGCGTTCAGACCTTTTTTGTGTACCACGGGGGATCCGTTCCATCTCTTACCAATTTATGAGGTATGAATATCTCAATTGCTGTTGCTACTATATCTTTGAATTTGAGCCACATCTCGTCTACATTCGCATAGTCAGTTCGGTAGGAATGGAAATTGTCTTTTAGGAAGACTTCTAGTGGCACTTTATTAGCTTTTTTAAATAAAATTATTTTGCGTTTGTTTCTGATGGTTTTGGAAGAAATGGTATTGAGCCTAGCTACAATGACCTTGTGATCACTAATCCCTGTATCCGTCATGATGCTCTCTATCAGCTCTGGATCGTTTGTGGCTAAGAGGTCAAGTGTGTTTTCGCAACCATTTACAATTCGCGTGGGTTCGTGGACTAACTGCTCGAAATAATTTTCGGAGAAAGCATTTAGGACAATCTCGGAAGACGTTTTCTGCCTACCACCGCTTTTGAACAAGTATTTTTGCCAACATACTGAGGGTAGGTTGAAGTCCCCACCAACTATAACCGTATGAGTGGGGTATTTATTTGTTACGAGACTCAAACTTTCTCTGAACTGTTCCGCAACTGTATCATCGAAGTCTGGGGGTCGGTAGAAGGAGCCAATTATTAACTTAATTCGGCTGTTAAGTATAACCTCCACCCACACCAATTCGCACGGAGTATCTACTTCGACTTCACTACAAGATAAACCACTACTGACAGACACAAACACTCCACCACCAATTCTGCCTAATCTATCTTTCCTGGACACCGTCTGAGACTTCGTAAAAATTTCTGCAGGACTTATTTCAGGCTTTAGCCAGCTTTCTGTACCTATAACGATATCAGCTTCTGTGCTTTCTATTAGCCCTTGAAGCTCAGGGACTTTTCCAGCGCAACTACAACAATTTACAACTATAATTCCGACTATTCCTTGATCCAAGCACGTCCTGTAATTGCCAAGCACCCTTTGACATTGCAGCCCATCCTGCACTTTCCCGAGGCCTTCTAACCTAAAAAACCGCCCAGTCCACGCCACACAGCCTCCGCTACCCGTGTAGCCGCCAGCTGAGTGTAGTGAACTCCTGACCTATCCAGCGGAACCCGAAACCCCACCACCCTATAGCGCAAGTCGAGGAATCTGCAGCCAGTACGGTCGCAAAACCGTCTGAGCCTCTGATTCAGACCCTCCACCCGGCTCTGCACCAAAGGTCCGCAGTCGGTTCTGTCAACGATGCTGCAGATGGTGAGCTCTGCCTTCATCTCGTAAGCAAGACCGGCAGCCTTCACCAAATCAGATAGCCGCTGGAATCCAGAGAGAATTTCCTGATCCAAAGCGACGCACGTCATTAGTGCCGACATGTGCCACCACCTGCAGCTGGCTGCACCCTGTGCTCTTCATGGCATCCGGAAGGACCCTTTCCACATCAGGAATGACTCCTCCCGGAATGCACACGGAGTGCACACTGGATTTCTTCCCCTCCTTAGCCGCCGTATCCCTAAGGGGCCCCATTACGCGCCTAACATTGGAGCTCCCAACTACCAGTAAGCCCACCGTCTGCGATTGCCCGGACCTTGAAGGCTGAGAATGATCCTCTGAAACAGGGCAGGCAGCTGCATCTGGCTCAGCCAGAGACAGTGCCTGAAACCGGTTTGTCAGACTCACCGGGGAGGCTTTCTGATCAGCCTCCGGGGACGCCTTTCGCTGCCTGCCTTGGAACGACCTCCCAATCAACCACAGGCGAGGGCTCAGCCCCACTGCGGGCAGCAACCGGGGCAACCACAGCGGCAGACCGATCTGGGGACAGACGGGACGAGGTTGACATCCCCGTGATACCCAAGTCCGGCTCCCCACAGTGGTGCCCATTGGGAACAGCCTCAAGCTGCGCGACCGAAGTCAGCGCCGATTGCAGCTGTGAGCGAAGGGATGCCAAGTCAGCCCTCATCCGAACACAGCAATCGCAGTCCCTGTCCATTCTAATCGATGTTGAACAACAGTTACCGAAACACGAGTCCGTGCCTAGATAACGCAAGCGAAACACGCAAAGAATGTATCAACTAACCTGTACAAATGCCTAACGACTGCGCTACAATATGCTGAATTTACGATTACAGTAACTAAAACTCGAAATTGCACCTCCTATACGAAACTCACACGCAATTTAAATAAGAATCTACGAAGTAAACACTAAAGCGCGATGCTACAACTGTCAAATACTATAATACGCCCGAAGTATATGAATTAAACAATGCAAGTACCCAAAAACACGCAAAGAAATTAATTAAACTATCTAACAAACAAGTAGGCTAGGGTTATACGACTTGCTGCTGCAGCTGCTTATCCAACGGCGGCAGGGAGCACACTGCTTAGAGATCAGTGAAACCTACCGCCGTGATCGCATCTACAGTCATTGACGCGGGTGTATGCCAGAGTGCACCACCCCCGGCCACGGAGGGCATCCAGGGATTGGAGTGGTAGCGATTCGGAGGTTATCCGAACGTCGAGTGCAAACTACCCATCATTTTGAATCTTCCCTCAAGCAACACACGCGTCCACTTCCAGCACACTGGGCACTTTGCAGCTCTCGGTGCTCGGACAAGATCAGGCAGGTCACAGACTGGGCCCATCGGCAACATGCAGTTGCCGTAGCCCTGCCCACAGGGAAGGTGCACAGCGAAACAAACACCGCCAGCCATGATGCACTGCGAAAGAAACAGCCGTGGCTCGGATGTGTACAGTAGTTCTAGTCCTTTCGCGGCTAGTGACGTACCTGTATGCCCGGCAGGTAGAGGCCAGACGGCTACGGGTGTAGACGTACGCCCAGCGGGTGGGAAGTCCAGACAGCTACGGATATTCGTGTACGCCCGGCAGGCGGAAAACCCAGAAGGCTAATGGCTTTCATATACGTCCGAGCTCGGAAGCAGGTAAACGTACACAACAGAACGGCTTCTCGCTGTTGTCTGCATTTCTGACAGCAGTGTCATTATCTGGCCTTCTTTGTAATGTAGGAAAGCGCTTCAGTTTTCACCTCCCCTGGGCCCTTTCTGCTTACGAGCCTAACATTCATTCGGCCAGTCCTTTTTTCGCCAGCGTCGCTTGTGTTGCCTTTGCCATGTCGGGGCACAATTTATCGGACAAGGAAATCATGGATATTCTTATGAATAGCAGCGACGAAGATTGTAGTCATGCTTCGGAGCTTTCTTGCGACGAAGGGTTGGATGCGTGTGGACGTATTGCTGAATCATCGACATCACGAACAAGAGATTCTTCCTCTGAAGAAGAAGTAAGTGGAACTTCGTCAAGAAGAAGAAGGTATGACTGGGCGGTGAATCGTCCAGTGACGAAATGACCGTTTTACCGGCCGCTGTGGCCGAGCGGTTCTAGGCGCTTCAGTCTGGAACTGCGCAACTGCTACGGTCGCAGGTTCGAATCCTGCCTCGGGCATGGATGTGAGTGATGTCCTTAGGTTAGTTAGGTTTAAGTAGTTCCAAGTTCTAGAGGACTGATGACCTCAGATGTTAAGTCCCATAGTGCTCAGAGCCATTTGAACCATTTTTTGACAATGTTTTGTGAACGCATTTAGCGGGTTAAAAGCAGACTTCAAAGAGTCAGAAAGTCATCTAGACATTCTTTGTTTCTTCATGTCCATAGAATTCGCGTCTGTCATCTGTACACGGGTCAACAATTGTTATAAATTTATTTCTGAGAAAATAACGACAGTACCCAGGAGATTAGCACGCTGGAAGCATATAGAACCAAGAGAATTTTATTGCTTCCTAGCCTGTTGTCTGCTTATGCCTAGAAGTAAAAACTTAGAAATAAATGAATATTGATCGACAGATTATTTGCTTCAAATATCAACATTTTCTAACATAATGGCCCGGGATCGGTACCAGCTAACCATGCGTCTATTGCACTTCAGTGACAATTCTACCGAAATCTCAAGATATTCTGGTAAAAATACGTCTCATTGTAGATCACACATAAAATAAATTCCGCGAGGCAGTAGCATCCTTTGAAAATAACGAAACTTTTGAAGGGAAGGCTTTCATTTAAGCAGTACACACCGAATAAACCTAGTTGTTTTGGCATTAAAACTATGCCGGCCGGGGTGGCCGAGCGGTTCTACGCGCTACAGTCTGGAACCGCGCGACCGCTGCGGTCGAGGTTCGAATCCTGCCTCGGCCATGGCTGTGTATAATGTCCTTAGCTTAGTTAGGTTTAAGTAGTCCTAAGTTCTAGAGGACTGATGACCACAGCAGTTAAGTCCCATAGTGCTCCGAGTTATTTGAACCATTAAAATTGTCGTCGTTTGTGGCGTAAAAACCAATTATATTTGGATTATATTGGAAAATCAGGTGATGTTGTTGACAGTTTCTTATTGCCATATCACAACAAAGGTCATACAATTTATGTAGACATTTGGTATTCGAGCCCCGAATTATTCCTGTGGCTCCGTGATAAATGTAAAAACGCTGTCGGAACAGTACGCAAAAACAGGAAACATCTACCATCATTGCCAGACAAGCTGAGAAATGGGGACATACAGTTCAAGTCCTGTGGAACATTAATAGCACTAAATTGGATGCACAAGAAAGTAATATGGATGCTTTCCACAGTAAATAGACTAGAGTTTGAGGAGATAGGGAGAAAAGAACATAGAACCGGCCAAAAGAAATTGTAACCTACCTGTGTTGTCACCTGTAGTAAGTCAGTGAGTGTAGTTGATAAGACAAACGTGCTATTATCTTCGTACAGTGCATCCGACAGACAGTGCAGTGATACAAGTCATTATTCTTTCATTTGACTGACTTGTGTGTGCTTAATGCAAAAACTATTTTTGAAATATAAAAGCAACATAAGGTACCACTAGCGAAGTAACACTTGGAAATAATCAGTCAATTGTTTGATAAATTTCATAGTCAAACGTGTGGAAATGCAATCCGACGGACAGTCAAAGAAGAAAGCCCTTTTCGGCTGCAGAATAAAGAGGGACATTAACCATGCTCGTAGCAACGGAGAGGAAGGACATTCCCCAGAGGCACTGTGTAGTATGTACTGCTCATTCACACCGAAAAATGACACGCGTAAGATGCAAAAAGTCTGATGCTGTTCTCTGCATGGTGCCATGTTTCGAAAAATATCACACACTAAAGAAATATTAGTTAATGTGTACGTTTCGAGTAAATGAAACTAAAAATTAAAATTAAAAAGTAAATAAAAGGTTTTTGAGTCAGCCAGCGGCAGTCCAAAGCCTACGTCAAAAATGAGGATGGAAAACCACTAAAGTGAACCGCACTGAACGTGGCGAGCTGAAAAAGAAAACAGCGAGCATGAAGAAGGTAGATGTCTTACTGAAGAGAATCGACTTTAGGCTTTAATTACAAACGAAGCCACGGACCTATCACAAAATGTGTTATCCAGATATATTCTTTGTTTACAGATACACGACAAAATTTGGTTCTAAATTTCTGTAATTACTTTTCTAATTAAGATAGCATCAAGACTTGTCCGAGATTTGAGCGTCTTCGCTATGCACTATTCACTTTAAAACTATATATCTTGAAACACATTCATTCGATGTTAATGAAATTTAAATATGTTGTAGCCACATCATGAACGGTGTAAGTTGCACGTTGCAGGAATTACTATTTAAAAAGTTCCCATAATTTACCTAAACTAACTGGTTTTGAACCCGTAATAAACATACAGCTGAAAGTGTTGGTTAGTCTCGAAGCTATCTGTCGTGATAGTCAAAAACTGTAACCACTGCCACCACACAGGGTGTACTGTTTTGAGGGAGAACGTTACTGAACAGTGGCTGTGTGCGCGCCGGAAGCCCGCAGTGGCAGCAGCTGCAGCGACCACAGGGCTGACAGCTAGGTCCGCCGCCCGCCAGCCAGGCGTTTCGTCCCGTCAGCCGGCCGGGCAGGAAGGACACTCCGCCCTTGTTACCGCGAAAGGGTAAGCAATTCCACCCTGACATACACACACGAGTTTAAAAATTCCACTTTGCTCAATCCCATATGGCAATGTTGTTTACCATATACTTAGAATTTCTCACGTGAAATGTACATTGCCCCCTTTTATACGAGTAATTTTCGAAGACAGAAGAAATCGAGCCATACACGCTTTTCACATCGCTAAAGTAGTGTTACTTGCTGTGAAAATCCTGTAGCAATATGGCATAGACTACATCTCCTCTAAATATTTTCTCATCAGATACGAAAAAAAATTCTTATCTGTTACATCATGTATCACAGAACTAGAAAATTAAACACATTTTTTGGCTCACGATGGAGTGCTAAGATCGCTACTTTCGAACTCTCTCTTAAGGCAATCAAATGCCTCGCCACATATGAAGTATCTTAAATAACAGCACAGGGAAGCTGTAAATATCAGGTTTATACTACGTATCACTTTACAAATTCGGGATTACGTCTGCTTTTATTATGATGGTTGTCTCCCTGTGTCGGTGGAGGAGACTGAAATATCGTTACAAGACAGCGCTGCAACGAAAAAAAATCGCCTGTTTATCGCTCCAAGTCAAGAATCACATCCATGTTGCCCTAGCCGTCGCTTCCATCCACCAGGGAGCACCTCTCTGATATCAGATTGATAGGCTAATTAATACAATTGATCATGATAGTCACTAAGCATGTCGAGTAATTTTTTTTCAGCAGTCGGACTACAATCACCAGGTAGTTCAAATGGGAATCCCTGAAGGAAAGACGATGTTCTTTTCGAGGAACAACAGTGAGAACCGACAGCTGCAGCTGACCACACAAGGCTTCCGCTACTGGCAACATTTATTTTGCGTAAAGACTGCGGGATTAAAAACAGGATCACAACGACTACACTACTGGCCATTAAAACTGCCACACCACGAAGGTGACGTGCTACAGACGCGAAATTTAACCGACAGGAAGAAGACGTGTGATATGCAAACGATTAGCTTTTCAGAGCATTCACACAAGCTTCTCGCCGGTGACGACACCTACAACGTGCTGACATGAGGAAAGTTTCCAGCCGATTTCTCATACACAAACAGCAGTTGACCGGCGTTGCCTCGTGTAAGGAGGAGAAATCCGTACCATCACGTTTCCGACTTTGATGAAGGTCGGATTGTAGCCTATCGCGATTGCCGTTTATCGTATCGCGACATTGCTGCTCGCGTTGGTCGAGATCCAATGATTGTTATCAGAATATGGAATCGGTGTGTTCAGAAGGGTAATACGGAACGCCGTGCTGGATGCCAACGGCCTCGTATCACTAGCAGTCGAAATGACAGGCATATTATCCGCATGGCTGTAACGGATCGTGCAGCCACGTCTCGATCCTTGAGTCAACATATGGGGACGTTTGCAAGACAACAACGATCTGCACGAACAGTTCGACGACGTTTGCAGCAGCATGGACTATCAGCTTAGAGACCACGGCTGCGGTTACCCTTGACGTTGCATCACAAACAGGAGCGCCCCGATGGTGTACTCAACTACCAGCCTGGGTGCACGAATGGCAAAACGTCATTTTTTCGGATGAATCCAGGTTCTGTTTACAACATCATGATGGCTGCATCCATGTTTGGCGACATCGCGGTGTACGCACATTGGAAGCGTGTATTCGTCATCGCCATATTGGCGTATCACCCGGCGTGATGGTATGGGCTGCAATTGGTTACAAATCTCGGTCACCTCTTGTTAGCACTGACGGCACTTTGAACAGTGGGCGTTACATTTCAGATGTGTTACGACTCGTGGCTCTACCCTTCACTCGACCCCTGCGAAACTCTACATTTCAGAAGGATAATACACGACCGCATGTTGCAGGTCCTGTACGGCCCTTTCTGGATACCGTACAGAAAATGTTCGACTGCTGCCCTGGCCAGCACATTCTCCAGATCTCTCACCAATTGAAAACGTGTGGTCAATGGTGGCCGAGTAATTGGCTCGTCACAATACGCTAGTCACTACTGTTGATGAACTGTGGTATCGTGTTGAACCTGCATGTGCAGCTGTACCTGTGCACGCCATCCAAGATCTGTTTGACTCAATGCCCAGGCGTATCAAGGCCGTTATTACGGCAAGAGGTGGTTGTTCTGTGCACTGATTTCTCAGGATCTATGCACCCAAATTGCGTGAAAACACCCAAATTGCGTGAAAATATAATCACATGTCAGTTCTAGTATAATATATTTGTCCAATGAATGCCCTTTTATCACCTGCATTTCTTCTTGCTGAAGCAATTTTAATGGCCAGTAGTGTATGTTACTGTCACTTTCCATAAAAAGCTGTCTTGGTCCTACAGGCACAAACAAGAGTCGCCGATAGGGTTTTGCTTTCTTGTAAAAATGCTGTCTGCGATTTGGAATCAAGTCTATCCATTCAACCACACACTCACATACTTGCGTTGGATACTGTGGAGATGTCTTTTAATGATTACAATTGGCGAATCATAACACTAAACGAGTCAACTTTTTCGAACCTGTCTGTTACAGCAAAAACTCCAGCGCGGTTTCCTAGACAGTCCCTCTGTGTCTTGTAAATGCTGCTCAGTCTCTGCCAGCCCTCTCTGCAGCTTCGTCCGTGTCGGAACTGCAAGGAAGTCAGAGAGCGCTGAACTAAGACCTTCTGCATCCCGTGGAGAAACGAGGTGAGCTAAGCTGATTTGATAGGACCACGTTTTGACCACTCGGTGGAAATGCGAAGTTTTTGTAGCTCCACCAAACATGTATAGCCTAAATTATCCTAAGGACAAACTAACACATCCATGCCCGAGGGAGGACTCGAACCTCCACCGGGACCAGCCTCACTGCAGCGCCTTAGACCGCTCGGCTAGCAATACAAACACTACATATGTTTCCAGAGGTGTATTACGCCTGGTGATTACGAAGTTCAAGGACGATTACGGTTTGGAAATTATGATACGTTGATAACAGCCCTATAAAATGATCGTCGACAGCCAAAAACCCATACGAAGAAACAGTGACCTCTCACGACGCAATAAACACGACGATCAGTAGCCAGAGGAAATGTAACAGTTTTACCGCAATTTACCACCGCTCCTGGTAACCTTCCTCTTTCTCACAGAAGTCGAAGTCCGATGCTAGGATGTGTTGCTCATGTGTTGCTCATGTGTAGGATAATACTGCTGTTTCGCCTTGACATCGCGTCTCTAGTATGCCTCCTCTCCACAATTAAGCTATGTATATATAGCATTTTTCTAAGTACTCTTTTCATGGTATTTGCCCCTAAATTTATGTTTTGTTAGTCAGTTTTTGATATTTAACTAGATTTTAGCGATTTTATATATTTCACCGAATTTCCCTCTATTTTTACGTATCTCACATAAATTTTTCGTGATTATACACGGTCTTCCTCCAATTTTACCGTTTTTATGTCATCTTCCATATTTTTCCACAGTATTCTATATGTTAATGGTCATATTGATGAGATACCTACGTGCTGTTTGTTTTTCTACTAGAATATTTGCGCATCTTATACACCAACCTATTAAAAATTCTAATACTAAAATTTCTAATTCTAATGCTGGGAAGTTTCCTGGGGAATGGCAGCCCATTCTTCACGGAGTGCTGCAATGAGGAGAGGTATCGATGTCGGTCGGTCGATGAGGCCAGTCACGAAGTCGGCGCTCCAAATCCTCCCAAAGGCGTTCTACAGGTTCAGATCAGGACTGTGTGCAGGCCAGTCCATTACAAGGATCCAGAAATATCGGCCCATGTATGGTGATTAGAGTCGTCACTCCTGGAAATTACTTGGTAAAGCATCTGAAAACGTACAGGGAGATCAGTACCTGTACAAACCAGGTTAAGGTGAGCAGGCGGCCGGTGTGGCCGTGCGGTTCTAGGCGCTTCAGTCTGAAACCGCGTGACCGCTACGGTGGCAGGTTCGAATCCTGCCTCGGGCATGGATGTGTATGATGTCCTTAGGTTAGTTATGTTTAATTAGTTCTAAGTGATAGACGACTGATGAGCTCAGAAGTTAAGTCGCATACTGCTCAGAGACATTTGAACCATTTTTTAAGGTGAGCAGTTCTGGGGAGTTTTACTTTAAGGGTGTGAGATTGACGTGTCCACACTGAGTCCGTCCTATCAGTTTATACTACGCGATACCGCTGATATCGCACTGAGGGACGTAGGCTCTGTGGAGCGCGAAATCTATGAAATGGCGCGCCACAGGCCCAGGGAGGGCAGTCGGTTGTTGCTGGCAGCTGTTCTGGACGGCGGCGTGGACAAGTTGCGAGCTACGGCCGTGGAGTGGGCTCGGCCAGGACAAGCGTGTGTGCTTCCGTGTCTTCCAGCAGGACGTCGCTGTACGTACGGACAACCGATAACTGGGTCAGCTGCACTTGGGACTTGGCTGACACGCTAACTTTGTTAAACATATTCAGAGTGTTGATTGCAGCAGTTTCAATTTTTTGTCAGTAATTTCAAATAGTAACTGTGTTGTGTGCTGACGGTTCAGGAACCTTTTGCTTAACTGTGAAGTATCTGAGGTCAGCAGGAGAGATGTCATTTCGATATTGTGGCCTGACCATTCTGTGTCTGTCCCAGGGGTAAAAGTCGCACTCAAAACAAACCTGTACTGGTTGTAAAAAGAATGAAAACCATTTCTATTTGTAAATGGGGTATGTTGATTTCTGTAGCTTTTCCAAAAAAAATTTACTAGGAGTTTTGGGTAAGGTTGACTGCTATGTTTTTGGCCTAAAAGTGTCTAGCTGGAATTCTGTAGTAATTGATGAATTTTATTTTGTCATGACCTGTGAATTGTAATTAGCAATTTTGAGAACCTCCTGCTAAGTTCTAGTTAACGATGTTACAACCAGTGTTGGTTAAGCTATCTTTGCTCAGGAGTAACTTGTTTTGAACATCGTTTCATGATGAGAGTTGTTCTCTCGAATTTTAGCCCTGTGCCAGATTTTATTGAATTTTTTTTTTAATTGTTAAAGTGAATGCCTGTTTTTGTATATTTGCTTAAAACTAATTCAAAGTGAATGTTTATTAGTTATCGGTATGATGAATACCATTAAATGATTGAAGTTATTGTAAAATTCCAGTATAAATTAGGTGTCTTTGTGTTTGTAGCAATTAAGTACCAATGAATAAAAACAAAAACATGCCATGAAGGGATTGTATTTTTGAAAATTTTGGTCTAGCGCCTTTGTCCTGTGTGTATGTGTATGTGTGTGTATGTGTGTGTGTGTGTGTGCGCGCGCGTGTGTGTGTGTGTGTGTGTGTGTGTGTGTGTGTGTGTGTGACCGATCTAGTGCAAAACGCCTCCAACAGAGCACGTCCCAACCGCCAGCCCTCACCCCCTTCCTCCCCACTCCTCCTAGAAAATATCGGCCAGAAGAATTCTCAGTTTCTCAGTCTGTGCTGGAGAGGAAAGATCTCACCACATGAAATTCAAATCAATTTCAATAACATATTGTTGCATATTCGCTATTTAATCAGTTTGCGGGAGACAGGTCTCCCCCTCTCGGGTATACCTCATGTCCGCACCGCATACTCCCACTTGCCATGATATAATAGCTGTAAGCACTGAGGAATGAAATGAAGTGCGGTATAGTCGCCGCCATTTCGAGTCATCCGTACGGGTGTCTGTCGTCTTGGCGCCGCCACGGAGGTCAAAATCCGCCCAGTGCCCTAATTTACAGATCACAACACTAAATACTACTGACCATGGCCTGCATGTCTGCCCCATGGATCTTGTGGTCCCATTTGCGCTATCCTACCAAATTATTTGCTAACGACTTATGCGAGTGAAATGGATCGCCTGAAGCACATCCTTCTTCATATTTTTTTAATTTATTTTTGTTACAGCCTTCTATGGGCTACGTTTACACCACTTCCATCACTTTCTAAAGTTCTCCTCCTTCTTCTTTCGCCAGAACTCCTTCATCCGCTGGCTCCCTCGTGCACGTTCTTCTGCCCAGAGTACTCTGTTCTTGCTCGTTTTCTCCTCGAACAAATCCTTCACCTCCGCAACCTTTTTCCTAAAGATCTGCCTGTTCACAATTTCTTCTGCCATGATCCCGCATTTTTCTAGACCACAAGGCACTTCTTTCACCCGTGCAACTTGTGTCTTCCAATTCTCCTGAAAGAGAAGAATCTTGTTGGCGAGCCTCTCTGATTCCATTCTTTTAATATGTCCATGGAAAGACAGTCTTCTTTTCTTCATTATGGTGGTGATATTTTCAAATCGTTGATAAAGTTCTTGATTCTATCTTAGGCGGAAAGTAAATATTTTTATGGATCCAAGAATCTTTCTTAGGAATTTCCTTTCTTTCTTTTCCAAGTCTGAATGTCCCTTCCTGGATATTGTCTCAGATGCATATAAGCATTCAGGTTTGAGGACTGTGCTGTAGTGTCGGAATTTGGGCAGGTATGAAAGTGACTTAGAGTTGTATGTGTTCTGACACAATTTGAATGGTGTTTCCATTTTCCTGACCGCTTCTTCAATTGCTGCCTTTTCATTGTTGTTTGGAGTCAAAATCTTGAACCTCTGAACTGTTTTGATGTCCTCATTGTCCAGACTGGATCAGTGGCATTTATGTTCATATACTGTGACTTCTCAACAGTCCTTCCTTCACTACTGTTTCCTTAAGGATTTCAATCTGTTTAGTTGCAATTTACAGATTATCTCCTAAATACACTATTGAGCCGTAGTGAGATGGCGCCAGTGTTATATTGTTCATGTATCGTTGAGATCGACTGAGGTTGAGCTAAGCTATCTTTGCTCTTCGCGTATCTTATCTTCCGGGTTAGTGGGCGAAGCGAGTTGGTCGTTCGCCTTCGACGGGTAACCCTCGAGAACTCGCTACATTCGCTGGGAGACGAGTGTCAACGGCTGGCGAACGAGAGTGATGACCGTTATATGTTGTGGTGTGAAGTAGGTCGGGCGATTTGACGACATGGGCAGCTTGGAGATACAAGTTCTGTGACTTCGCTGGGAACAAAATTTGAAGTGTAGCGGTGAAGCTGTGGAACCCGTTCCTTCGTATTCTGTACGTGATATGTGTAAGTGGTCGTAATTGTGTTTTGTTGGCGACGGACTAAGAGGCATTTAAATTTTATTATTATCATGAGACTTTCATAGTCGAACTTTACGATGGTGTGGAAGAGTTCAGTTGGCGTAGTTAAATGGTGGCCGTTATCTGAAAGCTTTCTTAGAATTTTCATTAGTGCTCTGTGTTTCTTGTAATCAAATGATTTTATATTGGCGTTTTCAAAGCCTGCACTTTATTAATACGGATGTCCATGTGTAAAATTCTGAAGGTCAAAGTTGCGAATTTGTCAGTGGTGTAACGTGTTCCCTTACACGCTTACCCATATATCGAGTCCAAGATACTGCCGAGTGTTTGTATATTTCAGAGTTATTGGAATGTCTCTGTGATTCGCGCAAAAAACTTTGATTGTGCCGGCGCCTTGGCGGGGATTGAAATGTCATCCGAGGTCTAGGCTTGGCAGTGTTTGTGAACATGGTCACTACCGGGAGTTATTCACATACCGCCTTACAAAGATTATTATTTATCTTTATTTCGCCAAGGCGGTTTATGCTGGTAGATATATAAATATATAAATTCCATAGCATCTGCTGAGTTCCTTGCGCAGCTCTTTCTAGTAGTCTTTTATTAACACGTATGAGCACTCGAACATTCAAACATTCATTTTTAAAGATCAGTGTTTCTGTTGTAGTTTCTTATGTAAGTGGTTCTGTCATGTTACGTAATTGGATCTTAGCTTGTCACAAGTGTTGAAGTGTCATTAAGTCACCCTTTATAGGTAACTGATTTCATTGTATGTATTTTGAGGGCAACCCTATGTCGGAATTTGAATTTCTGGAGTTCGTCAGTAATTCTGTTTTATTAATGAGGAAAAATAAACCAAGGGGGTATTAGCGCCCGGCAGCATTAAGTTCGCAATTGAAATTTTAACAAGTGCTTCTTTAACGGATTGAAATAGTAAGTTTATAAGCGTTTATAACTAGCTCTGTAGATGACGAAGAAATAGAAAAAATGTATGATGAGATAAAAGGAATTATTCAGATAGTGATGGGAGACGAAAATTTAATAGTCATGAGTGAAACCGGCCGCGGTGGTCTAGCGGTTCTACGCGCTCAGTCCGGAACCGCGCGAATGCTACGGTCGCAGGTTCGAATCCTGCCACGGGCATGGATGTGTGTGATGTCCTTAGGTTAGTTAGGTTTAAGTACTTCTAAGTTCTAGGGGACTGATGCCCTCAGAAGTTAAGTCGCATAGTGCTCAGAGCCATTTTAGTCATGGGTGACTGGAATTCGATAGTGGGAAAAGGAAGAGAAGGAAACGTAGAAGGTGATGGGGTAAGTAATGAAAGAGGAACCTGCCTGGTAGAATTTTGCACAAAGCGTGACTTAATCATAGCTCGCACTTGGTTCAAGAATCATAAAAGAAGGTTGTACACATGGAAGAAGCCTGGAGATACTGACAGGTTTCAGATAGATTATGTAATGGTTAGACAGAGATTTAGAAACCAGGTTTTAAATTGTAAGACATTTCCAGGGGCAGATGTGGACTCTGACCACAATCTATTGGTTATTTACTGTAGATTAAAACTGAAGAAACTGCAAAAAGGTGGGAATTTAAGGAGATGGGACCTGGATAAACTGAAAGAACCAGAGGTTGTACAGAGTTTCAGGGAGAGCATAAGGGAACAGTTGACAAGAATGGGGAAAATAAATACAGTAGAAGAAGAATGGGTAGCTTTCAGGGATGAAGTAGTGAAGGCAGCAGAGGATTAAATAGGTAAAAAGACGAGGACTAGTAGAAATCCTTGAGTGACAGAAGAAATATTGAATTTAATTGTTGAAAGGAGAAAATATAAAAAAGCAGTAAATGAAGCAGGCAAAAAGTAATACAAACGTCTCAAAAATGAGATCGACAGGAAGTGCAACATGTAAGGATGTAGAGGCTTATCTCACGAGGGGTAAGATAGATACTGCCTACAGGAAAATTAAAGAGACCTTTGGAGAAAAGAGAACCACTTGCATGAACATCAAGAGCTCAGATGGAAACCCAGTTCTACGCAAAGAAGGGAAAGCATGAAGGTGGAAGGAGTATATAGAGAGTCTATACAAGGTCGAGCTACTTGAAGGCAATATTATAGAAATGGAAGAGGATGTAGATGAAGATGAAATGGGCGATACGATACTGTGTGAAGAGTTTGACAGAGCACTGAAAGACCTGAGTCGTAACAAGGCCCCGGGAGTAGACACCATTCCATTAGAACTACTGACAGCCTTGGGAGAGCCAGTCCTGACAAAACTCTACCATCTGGTGAGCAAAATATATGAGACAGGCGAAATACGCTCTGACTTCAAGAAGAATATAATAATTCCAATCCTAAAGAAAGCAGGTATTGGTAAATGTGAAAATTACCGAACTATCAGTTTATAAGTCACGGCTGCAAAATACTAACGGCAATTCTTTAAAGACGAATGGAAAACCTGATAGAAGCCGACCTCCGGGAAGATCAGTTTGGATTCCGTAGAAATACTGGAACACCCGAGGTAATACTGCCCCTACAACTTATCTTAGAAGCTAGATTAAGAAAAGGCAAACCTACGTTTCTAGCATTTGTACACTTACAGAAAGCTTTTGATAATGTTGACTGGAATACTCTCTTTCAAATTCTAAAGGTGGCAGGGGTAAAATACAGGGAGCGAAAGGCTATTTACAATTTGTACAGAAACCAGATGGCAGTTATAAGAGTCGAGGGGCATGAAAGGGAAGCAGTGGTTGGGAAGGGAATGAGACAGGGTTGTAGCCTATCCCCGATGTTATTCAATCTGTATATGGAGCAAGCAGTAAAGGAAGCAAAAGAAAAATTCGGAGTACGAATTAAAATCCTTGGAGAAGAAAAAAAAAACTTTGAGGTTCGCCGATGACATTGTAATTCTGTCAGAGACAGTTAAGGACCTGGAAGAGCAGTTGAACGAAATGGACAGTGTCTTGAAAGGAGGATATAAAATGAATATCAACAAAAGAAAAACGAGGATAATGGAAAGTAGTCGAATTAAATCGGGTGATCCTGAGGGAATTAGATTAGGGAATGAGTCACTTAAAGTAGTAAAAGAGTTTTGCTATTTGGGGAGAAAAAAAAACTGATGATGGTCGAAGTAGAGAGGATATAAAATGTAGACTGGCAATGGCAAGGAATATGTTTCTGAAGAAAAGAATTTGTTAAAATCAAGTACAGATTTAAGTGCCAGGAAGTCGTATCTGAATGTATTTGTATGGAGTCGAGCCATGTATGGAAGTGAAACGTGGACGTTAAATAGTTTAGACAAGAAGAGAATAGAAACTTTCGAAAGTGGTGCTACAGAAGAATACTGATGATTAGATGGGTAGATCACTTTACTAATGAGGAGATATTGAATAGTATTGGGGAGAAGAGAAGTTTGTGGCACAATTTGACTAGAAGAAGGGATCGGTTGGTAGGACATGTTCTGAGGCATCAAGGGATCACAAAGTTAGTATTGGAGGGCAGCGTGGAGGGTAAAAATCGTAGAGGGAGACCAAGAGATGAATACATTAAGCAGATTCAGAAGGATGTAGGCTGCAGTAGGTACTGGGAGATGAAGAAGCTTGCACAGGATAGAGTAGCATGGAGAGCTGCATCGAACCAGTCCCTGGACTGAAGACCACAACAACAACAACATCCACAAGGTGCTTGCTGATAGCTTTGGGGTCAAACCAGGCCTTGCGATTCTACATGCATATGTTTATTACTCTACATTTGGTAGTTATTCATATTAAACAATATATTGCTTCCAAGTCAACTTTATCTCGTATTCCTCTTGCTGTCACATACCTGTTCCCGTGTACAAGACTTTTCCTGCACCCGGTTTCGTATGGTGACCCACATACGATACTCTGAACCTGCCACCCTTGAACTGACCTTCAGACACCGCCCTGGAGTGAATCAATCCATCTCTGTACTCTCTGCCAGTCGTAACGCATGGTGCATCTTCTTCCAAACCAGTTCCCAGCTGTAACACGTAAGGATCCACTTTTTACACTGCTGTAGCCGTGACATTTGGTGGATTCATCTTTGAATGCTACCCTGATCATGAGACGCGGCGGAGCTGCCCTTGAACCCTCCCGCTGATGTAACACATGCTGGATCACCTATGAGCTCTATCCTGATCGTGTGTTGAACCCACCCTGTGCCAGGGGTGCCCTCTCCCCACATGACACCGATAGAGGCACACACAGATATAGAAAAACAGCGCTGTATACTGACAACTGCAATTTTGGAAAACGGGGCGAGAGGTGATGTCATTATCACATTAGCAGAAGTGACACAAAATTAATGGAAAATACTTAGGAACTGGGGGAACGTAAGCAAAATGGCAGCATTCAGGTGTTCACAGCACTGTTCTTTCAGATGCGCCAGAAGTAAGAACTGATAAGGAATCCTGGGCAATGCTGTCACGTTTTCAAGCATTTTAGACAAGCAAAAACTCCTGTCAACTCGAACACTTTCTTCAGAAAGGGTAGCAATTAGACAAAATGGTCTGTAAGTTTCTGGAAGCATTTGTCCCAATTCATTTTCAATCATTTCGTAATTGACAGAAGGAAATGTTTCACTTTGCACGAAAACAAAATACACCCTCCAATTCTATACGCAACTACTACTGACTGAAGAACGCACCTTATGTTTGTCATAATGACTCCACACCGTCTGCAGGGATACACCATAGTTGACCATCTGAGTAGTATCGTCTAGTTTGAGGAAGAGCAGTTTATCACAATGTGCAGACCTTGTTTCCAGTATTATCCTATACCACGAAATACACACATTTCTATTTTGACATCAGTGGATTGCCAATGAATTCATCTACCATTTCAACTCTATTCATGGAAGCTTCAGCCTGAGAATTAGTCGAGCGTTTCGTGGGACGAGCGTTTCGTGGAATTTAAAAAGTCTACCAATTACTTTGGTTTCTTACGGTCTTCAGGTCAGCTATGTACCCTGAGACAGCAATGTTGTGAAACTGTGCACCACTGAGTTTTTTTCTGAAAAAAGGTGAAAAGCAGTTCAGTCTTTGAAAATTTGATTGAATAAAGAGAAAGTAAAAATTCAGACGCCACTTTTGAAAAAGCATATGTTTTTCTTGTAGTTGTTGCACTAGAGTCTGGACGGTCAATTATTTCTTTTAATCCCTCAATTAGCACAGGGCGGTTTTCGTGATTGGCTGATATTATCCTGAAATAAGAGATCCATCTCGTTTCACTGTCAAAAGGATTCCGTTTATCAATAATACTGTTGAGAACTGGTGTGCGTTTGGCAGACCGGTGGAAGAAAGCAGGAAATACTCTGACGCTTGAAAGAATCCTTACTGCTTTTACACAAGACCAGTTCTGATGCAAAACTTAACCAACGTGCAAGACAGTGAGTAAAGGCAACTGGGAGCACAGTTTGACCGACCTTAGCTTGCAGACCTTTTAATTCTCCGGCCAGAACGGAGGCAGCATCACAGGCCGTGGCCACCAGCTTGTTCTTCATATCGTAATTCCGAAACAGGCCGCTCAGCGCACTGAATAAAGCAGCAGCAGCAGCAGCAGCTGTTCTAGTTTCACCAACATCATGAAAATGAAGAAAATGTTCTTGAATGTTTCCGTTGGAGATCAGTAGTCACGATTAGTCTGCAACATTTCTTTTTTCATCTACAATGGAGGCACAAAATGAGGTTCTATCCAAACTTCAATGTAGATATTTACAATCTCCCCATTTACACATCCCAATACTTCGTTCTGTATTGTTTCTGAAAATCCCTCGAAATAGCTCATTTTCTTCCAGTAAGCTTTCTGATTTTTGTTTCTGGGATTCCGAGAATCTTCTGTCTAATCATAACCTCTGAAACCTAGCTCCTACTTACACAAAAGTATTGCGAAGACAATTAGAATTTTCTTGCTGTCTCTGTTACCTTCCACTTCATTGTTGTCCCTGGTTTACATAAGATTGTAATGTTCATTAAGTACCTCTGAAATACTAAATACTTGTTTGGATACTTCCTTACATGAAATAAAACTGCGTACAAGACATTAAAAAGGAAACACTTCGTTATATTTATTTGGTTGGAAACTGGCTTTCGGTTTTTCAGGCGATCTGCAGGTGACAACTTGTGGCCTGAGAAGCCGAAAGCTGGTTCATGACCAAATAAATATAATTTTGCAGAACATTAGGAAGTGTTTTTTCTTTTTAATATAGTTATCATATTCTGCCGAACACAGTCGGAAAATTCAGTTACTTTTTCTTAGAAGATCATTAGAAGAACCATTCATACCACGCTCAGCCTCTAGGCCGATTGTCCGAGTCATTGAAACACTCAGCGGACCGTAAAGTTTTTCTCGTGCTTTCGTCAGCCTTTTGTACGGCTAGCATATAGCCATTTGTGCTGATCATACCGTGAACTTCGGAATACATATGTTTTCATCTTAACTTTCTGAAGAAGGTGTAACTCCAGTGTTGGACACACATTCTCCAAAATTTCATGTCGTTCAGTTTCATATCCCCTTGAAACCAACATCCCCTGCAAGGCGGTGAACCTCGAGAGATGGCACCACGGCTATGGGCCTCCTGCACGGCCACGGTGGCCTGCTTCCCCTCTTCTGTCACGGTTACCGTGGCAACGGAGCGTTTACAGGCTCGCCATACGCTTTGCGCGACCCTCTACCTCATGTTGGGGCTAAGCTGTCGCGTTTGGGTTTGTTTGCTGGCGCTGCTGGTCTAGAAGAAATAACATAGGCTAACGTGTTTCGCACTCACTGCTACCACTTCTACAACAGAAAAGTGAGCAGGTCCAGCTTCCTTTACCCTCTCCGGTCATCCAAACACTGTACGCTGCCGCTGCCTGGCAGTTGTGCCTCTGATCGACTGACTCCCAGCAGCCGGCAGTTGTTGCCGCTCTGTGAGGCCGGCGTATTCGCTAAAATTTCTGCCGTGCCTCTTGAGGTCGAATTCCATGGGAGAAACGCACTTGTGCCACTACCCTTACATTTTACATACTCTTAATTCAAGTTGAAGGACAAAATTTTCGTCGGTATGAGGATACAGGCGCTGACGGTATTTTCAAAAAGTTCCAGAATATCGTGAAAGTAACACAATACAGTGAAATGTAATCAGTTTGGGCCGCCTCCACAGCCAAATGGTTAGTGTTGCTGCCTTCGGTGTGACAAAATCTGGTTCGATACCCTGTACGTCCAGAGGTGTTTTTCTGAGGTAGGGAGATCTAGCACGGGGACCACTCAGCTCTCGACAGCTCAGATAAGGAACTGCTCGAATAAATAAGCAGCATCAGCATTCTTCTAACACCAGTAACAACAATAACTCTCGTAATAATGAATTTAATGACAGTAACTCTCGTGACAACGAAAGCAAAAAAGATACACAGGTTGAGGCGCATAAACAAGCGGTGAACAACATGAAGGACGTTCAAGTATGTAATGATAACCAGGAAGTAACTAATTATATTAAGTCTGAACTGAAAAACACACATGGTGAACAAGTACATAATCATAAAAAGAACCATCAAGCCAAAGTGCATCTGAATTGAGCTTAAAGCTCAGTAGACTTGAGCAAAGGGATACCTGCAAACTGCACAAAGATTAGTTATACGATTAGCACGTGAGAATGTTTTGCTCCATTTGCTTCCCCACAACGAAGTAGACGGCTGGGACAAGCTTTCAGACAGAAAACCTGCCCACTCGTGCGAATGAGCGGACGGCGCTCTGATCTCATCAGTAAGAAAATGTACAACGGCGTAGTCAGGGGTCGTCGGGAAAGTGTCCTTTGATCTAGAGCAGACGGGTGTGAAGTGCTACGTGATTACAGGGCAGCCGTGAAGACCAGGCAGCGCAATGCTGCGAAGAGTGGAATTGTAAGTGCGGAACTCCACAGGCTGGCCCAACAGCTTAATGCTGATGTCATGTACATTCAAGAACCCTACTATAGAAATGGGTAATTAAGATGTTGTCCCTCTCCACCTGAAGAACTTAGGTAACAAGAGAAAGAGAGGCTATGGCTGCTACAGTGATAATGGACACCAAGTGCCAGACTACGAAAATCTCACAGTCGTGCAATGGACAAGTTGTAACAGCAGAAATCATCAAAGGTACAGGCAGTTGTGTACTGGCGTCACCGTATGCCCCATTCTCCTGTACAATTCAACCATACACAGAGATGGTACAAAATATGGCAGTTTACTCAAGAGGAAAGAAGATTATCATTGCATCCGACGTCAATGCCAAATCCACGTTTTGGCATTGTGGTCGGACTGATGACTGACGTAGATAATAGTATACAACTACGGGAATACAGACTTCAGCTAATATTACAAACTGGCGACATGCAGGTCAGGTCACGTGTCCCACGACCGTAGATCACTGCTCGTAGCGCAGTCCGAACACGGCTAGTTTATGAGCGGATTTTGTGTTTATGTTATTGTTCGATATATAAAACTATTTCATTTCATTTAGGAATTACGAGTCTGTATCCGAAATTCGGAAATTTATGAAGACAACGGCTTTGCAGACGTGACTGTCCACCTCTGTAGCTAGGAGGTCTAGGTGTGTCACTGTCCTGAGGAGACTGCGGGTTCAATTTGCCACTGTGCTGTGCGTTTCTCCTGGGTGGGAGGAGAGGCCCGCTGAGCAGCTGCTGGAGTGACAAACAGTGGCTACGGCTACGGCCTAACCCCGCGCCCCGCGCCACCCTGTGCGACACCCTGGCTGACGGCGACCTGCCGCCCTGCCGGTCCTCAGCGACTGCACAGCGACAGCGTCTCAGTCGCATTCCCTCACCTCCTGCTTCGAATGAGAAGTTTAAAATACAGCGTGGGAGTGGTTTGAAGCCAGAGATGTTGAGATTATCTCACAGAAGCTATCCTGCTCGAAACTAGTTATCCCACTAGGGGAAGGGGTTTGACTTTCAGTAAACGTGAGCAATGTTGGTAACAATTTCTGAAAAGAAAATGAAAAGCTAAAGCTGGAGTTCCAGACACCTTCTGATACGTACAAGATTCCTACAAATCAAACACTTCCGAGGATTTTACGCTGCAGTCTACATACTTTTATCTGAAACAGTTATTTTGTGCCTTGTATCTTACGATGGGTAGATCACATAACTAATGAGGAGGTATTGAACAGAATTGGGGAGAAGAGGAGTTTGTGGCACAATTTGACAAGAAGAAGGATTCGGTTGGTAGAGCATATCCTGAGGCATCGAGGGATCACCAGTTGAGTACTGGAAGGCAGCGTGGAGGGTAAAAATCGTAGAGGGAGACCAAGAGATGAATACACTAAGCATATTCAGAACGATGTAGGTTGCAGTAAGTACTGGGAGATGTAGAAGCTTGCACAGGATAGGTTAGCATGGAGAGCTGCATCAAACCAGTCTTAGGACTGAAGACCACAACAACAACAACATCCTACGATTCTGGTTTTAAATCTTTTTTAGAAGTCTCTTGTTGTATAGTTTCAGAAATCCTTTTGTATTCCTTTTGATTAATACTTTTCATGTTCTCTTTTGACTCTCCTGATGTATCTCGTGGTATACTATTTACTTGTTCTCACTTGCTTTACCGCACGCATCATTCCACCTTGGATGGTGTCTCTTCTTTTACATTAGAGGAATTCTCTCTTTTCCTTTACTGATTACGTTGCGTTCGAATTCTTTCCGAGTCGTTTGTATCTTTTCCCGCCATTTCTCTCTGATCCTCGAATTTAATTTTTCACATTGAGCGTCGGCGCCAGCGTTGTCTTACTAATTCTATTTAGTGTCAGTCTGATTTTGGAGACATAATGATGGCTGCCCTTTTTATGTCTTGTACCTGCATCGTGCCTTTGTGGTTCTCATGTCTTACTGCTACACGGTTGATTTAGTATTCTCAAAAAGAGGACTAGCGATCTGCAGGTCTTCTCTTATTGTCTTTCTTGAAGTGAGCTGACATTCTCCTCATATTGTGTTGGTAACGTAACGCGACTGGTATTGTCAGCAGTAGCAGTGACAGGAGTAATAGCAGTACTAGTTAGTGTTATCTAATGATCAGGTACTGTTCGCCTTTTAATGATTACAAGATACATTACCATTATCTTCATTATTATTGTTATTATTATTATTCTACAGCCACTGTCATTATGTACTGTCTTTGTCCTGTGTACAATGATGAACCAAAACACTATGGCGATCTACTTAAATGAGTGTTGGTGCACCTTTGGAATGCAAAATAGAGGTGATTCTGAGTGGCGTGGATTGGCAAGTCCTAGGTAGGTTTCCGGACGTGTATCGTAGCAGATGTCCGCCACACACCTGATGCAGTTTCACGTTGCTTTGGGGCACAGAGCAGGCGATCGACAGTGTAGCTGCACCACCGTTTAGGATAGGGAAAGTTAGTTTTGTGCACTAGTTAGAGCCAGATGCGGGCCGCATTGCAGTAAGTTACGCATACCAGCAGTTGCGAAGGCAAGTAGAGGTCACAGGGGCTTAGAACTGCCGGAGACGGCGCACACAGCAGTTTCCGTGGCGCAAGTCACAGGAAGAAGAGGGACACTGGCCAACCTAAGTGTTACGCGTACGTGACACGAAGCGGCACGCTTGACAGAGTCGCACAGCCGAGTATAAATTGGTGCCGTTTTCTAACGAGATTCATTCGAGAGTGGCAGCTCTCCTGCACGGCGGGGCGTGCCACACCACCGGGCTACACGCAGCAACAAATGGGGCACCAATGTCCCAGTCCACGGCAGGTCATTGGTCCGACGCGGTGTCCGCAGCCTGCCAGGGTGGTTCACTCTTCGGCTCATTTCCGTAGCCACTCGTCTCGGCTCCCGAAACAATCCGGAGACTTACGAGACGAGGGCCGCAGATTCGGACGCCGGAACGGTGGCGGTCATTGCCGCTGCGTTCCCACCTACGCCAGCCGAGGAAGGAGCAGCAGCGGGGTGGCCTGTGGCACCCAGAGGAGTGGCGCGAAGTCAGCGGCGACGGTGGCCAACGAGTCGTAATCAGAACTCTGCAGCTGGCTTACGAGGCCGGCTCCACACAGCATTGTATTACTCTGGCCACTGAAGTGCTTCCTCAGGATTGCAGGGCCCTGTGATGCAGATCGAGAGGAACGAGGGCACTGTAGCTAAAGAACAATAAATCATTCGCAAAGTTCTCGCCGAGTTTTAATAAGCCACATTTGGGGTCTGATACCACAACATTTGGGCGGACATCGTCTGTCCAGTACGACGTTCGAGCCCACCGCCTGCAGTACATCACGAGATGTGGTGAGTGTTGACAAAATTGTTCTTTATGAGTGTTGAATGTTTTCTTTCCTTTTTGTGTTTTCGAGTATGGTTCCTGGCAAGCCACATTTTCAGATGTTCGCGTGGCCATTGTATATTTTGTTCTCAGAGTAAGTGTTAGTATGTTTAGAGAGTAACATTGTTTTATGGCGTTTAATCACTTTTGGTGTAAATTTGAGTACGATGTTCCTGAGTATGATGATACAAAGTTGTAGGAAGTCAGGGTATTCTTGTACTTAGTTGTTTTCTTTCAGGACAAACTGAGAACGAAAGCTACACAATGGCACAGCCAAGGATTCGAGATGTGTCGAAACCAGAAGCTGTACGGACTTTAATGGAAAAGATAGCACGATTGACAGTGGACAATACGCAGTTTTGAAATGAATTAACACCTATAAGTCAGCGGGAAACTGCATCTGATCTGTCGTTGTTGCCTAGGGCGCAGGAGATTGATCCAGGTGCCTTGAGTATGATTATTCCGTTTTCTGGCAAGGTATCTGAGGATGTGTGTTCGTTTGTGGTTGGTTTGATGAGCAGTTGTTACATATAGCCAAGATTAGATTAATGGGTGAAGCAAAAACATATGTAAGGTGCTCTGAGGCCTTAAGGAAGGCAGGACAGTTTAAGCAGTTAAAGGAAGGGTTTTCACAAAGTTTCAAAAAACAGAGTAGCGCTCGGTACTTTAGGAAGAGGTTAAGTACAATGACAAAGAGACAGGGGGAGACAGTGGAGAAATTTGCAGACAGGAAAAGGGAAATTAATAAGTATACTTACGAGTTGGGTCAGAGCGATGAAGCGAATAGTTCTGTTGCAGGAGGCCGAGCAAAGGGCACTTGATGTATTTTTGAGAGGGTTACTGGTGCAGGACGGTTTTCGTGATTGGCTGATATTATCCTGAAATAAGAGATCCATCTCGTTTCACTGTCAAAAGGATTCCGTTTATCAATAATACTGTTGAGAACTGGTGTGCGTTTGGCAGACCGGTGGAAGAAAGCAGGAAATACTCTGACGCGTGAAAGAATCCTTACTGCTTTTACACAAGACCAGTTCTGCTGCAAAGGTTAACCAACGTGCAAGACAGTGAGGAAAGACAACTGGGAGCACAGTTTGACCGACCTTAGCTTGCAGGCCTTTTAATTCTCCGGCCAGAACGGAGGCAGCATCACAGGCCGTGGCCACCAGCTTGTTCTTCATATCGTAATTCCGAAACAGGCCGCTCAGCGCACTGAGTAAAGCAGCAGCAGCAGCTGTTCTAGTTTCACCAACATCATGAAAATGAAGAAAATGTTCTTGAATGTTTCCGTTGGAGTTCAGTGGTCACGATTAGTCTGCAACATTTCTTGCTTCATCTACAATGGAGGCATAGAATGAGGTTATATCCAAACTTCAATGTGCATATTTACAATCTCCCCATTTACACATCCCAATACTTCGTTCTGTATTGTTTCTGAAAATCCCTCGAAATAGCTCATTTTCTTCCAGTAAGTTTTCTGATTTTTGTTTCTGGGATTCCGAGAATCTTCTGTCTAATCATAACCTCTGAAACCTAGCTCCTACTTACACAAAAGACTTACGAAGACAATTAGAATTTTCTTGCTGTCTCTGTTACCTTCCACTTCATTGTTGTCCCTGATTTACATAAGTTTGTAATGTTCATTATGTACCTCTGAAATACTAAAAACTTGTTTGGATACTTCCTTACATGAAATAAAACTACGTACAAGACATTAAAAAGGAAACACTTCGTAATCTGCTGCAAAGTTATATTTATTAGGTTGGAAACTGGCTTTCGGTTTTTCAGGCGATCTGCAGGTGACAACTTGTGGCCTGAGAAGCCGAAAGCTGGTTCATGACCAAATAAATATAATTTTGCAGAACATTAGGAAGTGTTTTTTCTTTTTAATATAGTTATCATATTCTGCCAAACACAGTCGGAAAATTCAGTTACTTTTTCTTAGAAGATCATTAGAAGAACCATTCATACCACGCTCAGCCTCTAGGCCGATTGCCCGAGTCATTGAAACACTCAGCGGACCGTAAAGTTTTTCTCGTGCTTTCGTCAGCCTTTTGTACGGCTAGCATATAGCCATTTGTGCTGATCATACCGTGAACTTCGGAATACATATGTTTTCATCTTACCTTTCTGAAGAAGGTGTAACTCCAGTGTTGGACACACATTCTTCAAAATTTCATGTCGTTCAGTTTCATATCCCCTTGAAACCAACATCTCCTGCAAGGCGGTGAACCTCGAGAGATGGCACCACGGCTATGGGCCTCCTGCACGCCACGGTGGCCTGCTTCCCCTCTTCTGTCACGGTTACCGTGGCAACCGAGCGTTTACAGGCTCGCCATACGCTTTGCGCGACCCTCTACCTAAGGTTGGGGCTAAGCTGTCGCGTTTGGGTTTGTTTGCTGGCGCTGCTGGTCTAGAAGAAATAACATAGGCTAACGTGTTTGGCGCTCACTGCTACCACTTCTACAACAGAAAAGTGAGCAGGTTCAGCTTCCTTTACCCTCTCCGGTCATCCAAACACTGTACGCTGCCGCTGCCTGGCAGTTGTGCCTCTGATCGACTGACTCCCAGCAGCCGGCAGTTGTTGCCGCTCTGTGAGGCCGGCGTATTCGCTAAAATTCCTGCCGTGCCTCTTGAGGTCGAATTCAATGGGAGAAACGCACTTGTGCCACTACCCTTACATTTTACATACTCTTAATTTAAGTCGAAGGACAAAATTTTCGTCGGTATGAGGATACAGGCGCTGACGGTATTTTCAAAAAGTTCCAGAATATCGTGAAAGTAACACAATACAGTGAAATGTAATCAGTTTGGGCCGCCTCCACAGCCAAATGGTTAGTGTTGCTGCCTTCGGTGTGACAAAATCTGGTTCGATACCCTGTACGTCCAGAGGTGTTTTTCTGAGGTAGGGAGATCTAGCACGGGGACCACTCAGCTCTCGACAGCTCAGATAAGGAACTGCTCGAATAAATAAGCAGCATCAGCATTCTTCTAACACCAGTAACAACAATAACTCTCGTAATAATGAATTTAATGACAGTAACTCTCGTGACAACGAAAGCAAAAAAGATACACAGGTTGAGGCGCATAAACAAGCGGTGAACAACATGAAGGACGTTCAAGTATGTAATGATAACCAGAAAGTAACTAATTATATTAAGTCTGAACTGAAAAACACACATGGTGAACAAGTACATAATCATAAAAAGAACCATCAAGCCAAAGTGCATCTGAATTGAGCTTAAAGCTCAGTAGACTCGAGCAAAGGGATACCTGCAAACTGCACAAAGATTAGTTATACGATTAACACGTGAGAATGTTTTGCTCCATTTGCTTCCCCACAACGAAGTAGACGGCTGGGACAAGCTTTCAGACAGAAAACCTGCCCACTGGTGCGAATGAGCTTACTGATCTCCTGAGACAGGTCTGCGAACGGCGCTCTGATCTCATCAGTAAGAAAATGTACAACGACGTAGTCAGGGGTCGTGGGCAAAGTGTGCTTTGATCCAGATCAGACGAGTGTGAAGTGCTACGTGCACACAGGGCAGCCGTGAAGACGATGCAGCGCAATGCTGTGAAGAGTAGAATTGTAAGTGCGGAACTCCCCAGGCTGGCCCAACAGCTTAATGCTGATGTCATGTGCATTCAAGAACCCTACTATAGAAATGGGTAAATAAGATGTTGTCCCTCTCCACCTGAAGAACTTAGGTAACAAGAGACAGAGAGGCTATGGCTGCTACAGTGATAATGGACACCAAGTGCCAGACTACGAAAATCGCACAGTCGTGCAATGGACATGTTGTAACAGCAGAAATCATCAAAGGTACAGGCAGTTGTGTACTGGCGTCAACGTATGCCCCATTCTCCTGTACAATTCAACCATACACAGAGATGGTACAAAATATGGCACTTTACTCAAGAGGGAAGAAGATTATCATTGCATCCGACGTCAATGCCAGATCCACCTTTTGACATTGTGGTCGGACTGATGACTGACGTAGATAATAGTATACAACTACGGGAATACAGACTTCAGCTAATATTACAAACTGGCGACCTGCAGGTCAGGTCACGTGTCCCACGACCGTAGATCACTGCTCGCAGCGCCTCTGAGGCAGTCCGAACACGGCTAGTTTATGAGCGGATTTTGTGTTTATGTTATTGTTCGATATATAAAACTATTTCATTTCATTTAGGAATTACGAGTCTGTATCCGAAATTCGGAAATTTATGAAGACAACGGCTTTGCAGACGTGACTGTCCACCTCTGTAGCTAGGAGGTCTAGGTGTGTCACTGTCCTGAGGAGACTGCGGGTTCAATTTGCCACTGTGCTGTGCGTTTCTCCTGGGTGGGAGGAGAGGCCTGCTGAGCAGCTGCTGGAGTGACAAACAGTGGCTACGGCTACGGCCTAACCCCGCGCCCCGCGCCACCCTGTGCGACACCCTGGCTGACGGCGACCTGCCGCCCTGCCGGTCCTCAGCGGCTGCACAGCGACAGCGTCTCAGTCGCATTCCCTCACCTCCTGCTTCGAATGAGAAGTTTAAAATACAGCGTGGGAGTGGTTTGAAGCCAGAGATGTTGAGATTATCTCACAGAAGCTATCCTGCTCGAAACTAGTTATCCCACTAGGGAAAGGGGTTTGACTTTCAGTAAACGTGAGCAATGTTGGCAACAATTTCTGAAAAGAAAATGAAAAGCTGAAGCTGGAATTCCAGACACCTTCTGATACGTACAAGATTCCTACAAATCAAACACTTCCGAGGATTTTACGCTGCAGTCTACATACTTTTATCTGAAACAGTTATTTTGTGCCTTGTATCTTACGATGGGTAGATCACATAACTAATGAGGAGGTATTGAACAGAATTGGGGAGAAGAGGAGTTTGTGGCACAATTTGACAAGAAGAAGGATTCGGTTGGTAGAGCATATCCTGAGGCATCGAGGGATCACCAGTTGAGTACTGGAAGGCAGCGTGGAGGGTAAAAATCGTAGAGGGAGACCAAGAGATGAATACACTAAGCATATTCAGAACGATGTAGGTTGCAGTAAGTACTGGGAGATGTAGAAGCTTGCACAGGATAGGTTAGCATGGAGAGCTGCATCAAACCAGTCTTAGGACTGAAGACCACAACAACAACAACATCCTACGATTCTGGTTTTAAATCTTTTTTAGAAGTCTCTTGTTGTATAGTTTCAGAAATCCTTTTGTATTCCTTTTGATTAATACTTTTCATGTTCTCTTTTGACTCTCCTGATGTATCTCGTGGTATACTATTTACTTGTTCTCACTTGCTTTACCGCACGCATCATTCCACCTTGGATGGTGTCTCTTCTTTTACATTAGAGGAATTCTCTCTTTTCCTTTACTGATTACGTTGCGTTCGAATTCTTTCCGAGTCGTTTGTATCTTTTCCCGCCATTTCTCTCTGATCCTCGAATTTAATTTTTCACATTGAGCGTCGGCGCCAGCGTTGTCTTACTAATTCTATTTAGTGTCAGTCTGATTTTGGAGACATAATGATGGCTGCCCTTTTTATGTCTTGTACCTGCATCGTGCCTTTGTGGTTCTCATGTCTTACTGCTACACGGTTGATTTAGTATTCTCAAAAAGAGGACTAGCGATCTGCAGGTCTTCTCTTATTGTCTTTCTTGAAGTGAGCTGACATTCTCCTCATATTGTGTTGGTAACGTAACGCGACTGGTATTGTCAGCAGTAGCAGTGACAGGAGTAATAGCAGTACTAGTTAGTGTTATCTAATGATCAGGTACTGTTCGCCTTTTAATGATTACAAGATACATTACCATTATCTTCATTATTATTGTTATTATTATTATTCTACAGCCACTGTCATTATGTACTGTCTTTGTCCTGTGTACAATGATGAACCAAAACACTATGGCGATCTACTTAAATGAGTGTTGGTGCACCTTTGGAATGCAAAATAGAGGTGATTCTGAGTGGCGTGGATTGGCAAGTCCTAGGTAGGTTTCCGGACGTGTATCGTAGCAGATGTCCGCCACACACCTGATGCAGTTTCACGTTGCTTTGGGGCACAGAGCAGGCGATCGACAGTGTAGCTGCACCACCGTTTAGGATAGGGAAAGTTAGTTTTGTGCACTAGTTAGAGCCAGATGCGGGCCGCATTGCAGTAAGTTACGCATACCAGCAGTTGCGAAGGCAAGTAGAGGTCACAGGGGCGTAGAACTGCCGGAGACGGCGCACACAGCAGTTTCCGTGGCGCAAGTCACAGGAAGAAGAGGGACACTGGCCAACCTAAGTGTTACGCGTACGTGACACGAAGCGGCACGCTTGACAGAGTCGCACAGCCGAGTATAAATTGGTGCCGTTTTCTAACGAGATTCATTCGAGAGTGGCAGCTCTCCTGCACGGCGGGGCGTGCCACACCACCGGGCTACACGTAGCAACAGATGGGGCACCAGTGTCCCAGTCCACGGCAGGTCATTGGTCCGACGCGGTGTCCGCAGCCTGCCAGGGTGGTCCACTCTTCGTCTCACTACCGCAGCCTCCCGTCTCGGCTCCCGAGACACGCCGGAGACTTACGAGACGAGGGCCGCAGATTCGGACGCCGGAACGGGGGCGGTCGTTGCCGTTGCGTTCCCACCTACGCCAGCCGAGGAAGGAGCAGCAGCGGGGTGGCCTGCGGCACCCAGAGGAGTGGCGCGAAGTCAGCGGCGACGGTGGCCAACGAGTCGTATCAGAACTTTGCAGCTGGCTTACGAGGCCGGCTCCACACAGCGTTGTATTACCCTGGCCACGGAAGTGCTTCCTCAGGATTGCAGGGCCCTGTGACGCAGATCGAGAGGAACGAGGGCACTGTAGCTAAAGAACAATAAATCATTCGGAAAGTTCTCGGCGAGTTTTAATAAGCCACATTTGGGGTCTGATACCACAACATTTGGGCGGACATCGTCTGTCCAGTACGACGTTCGAGCCTACCGCCTGCAGTACATCACGAGATGTGGTGAGTGTTGACAAAATTGTTCTTTATGAGTGTTGAATGTTTTCTTTCTTTTTTGTGTTTTCGAGTATGGTTCCTGGCAACCCACATTTTCAGATGTTCGCGTGGCCATTGTATATTTTGTTCTCAGAGTAAGTGTTAGTATGTTTAGAGAGTAACATTGTTTTGTGGCGTTTAATCACTTTTGGTGTAAATTTGAGTACGATGTTCCTGAGTATGATGATACAGAGTTGTAGGAAGTCAGGTTATTCTTGTACTTAGTTGTTTTGTTTCAGGACAAACTGAGAACGAAAGCTACACAATGGCACAGCCAAGGATTCGAGATGTGTCGAAACCAGAAGCTGTACGGACTTTAATGGAAAAGATAGCACGATTGACAGTGGACAATACGCAGTTTTGAAATGAATTAACACCTAGAAGTCAGCGGGAAACTGCATCTGATCTGTCTTTGTTGCCTAGGGCGCAGGAGATTGATCCAGATGCCTTGAGTCTGATTATTCCGTTTTCTGGCAAGGTATCTGAGGATGTGTGTTCGTTTGTGGTTGGTTTGATGAGCAGTTGTTACATATAGCCATGATTACATTAATGGGTGAAGCAAAAAAATATGTAAGGTGCTCTGAGGCCTTAAGGAAGGCAGGACAGTTTAAGCAGTTAAAGGAAGGGTTTCCACAAAGTTTCAAAAAACAGAGTAGCGCTCGGTACTTTAGGAAGAGGTTAAGTACAATGACAAAGAGACAGGGGGAGACAGTGGAGAAATTTGCAGACAGGAAAAGCGAAATTAATAAGTATACTTACGAGTTGGGTCAGAGCGATGAAGCGAATAGTTCTGTTGCAAGAGGCCGAGCAAAGGGCACTTGATGTATTTTTGAGAGGGTTACTGGCGCATATGTCACTGAAAGTGCGTGAAGGGAATCCGAATGATTCTTATTTGGCCATTCTGCTGGCAGTTCAATGTGACAATATAGACATGGCAACAAGGGTACGCGAGAGGCAAACAGTATTTGCAGCGAGTATAAGATGTTATAAGTGTGGCCGTACGGGAAATGTGCAGAGGCAATGTACCCAGCCACCGAGGAACAGAGGAAGGAGAAGTGGAAATAGGAGAGGTGGACAACCTTTAAATGGCAGAGGGGGCCCAAGACTCACCTAAGGCAGCTCCCGTTAAATTTGAATGCTACGAATACGTATGCAGAGGTGGAATGTTCAGTGGTAGGGTCCGTAGGAACTAAAAAGTTTCAGTGGCTACTAAGAATATAATGGGACGAAGGAAGTTAGACCCACTACATTATAGGTTGCGTGGAGTGGAGGATAAGGAGGTCACGCCTTTGGGGTCGGTGACGGTTGACTTTCTCATAGGGGAAGTCCGATTTAATGCATGCATGGAGGTGATACCATGGGTAAACGAGGGCTGCGACATGATCCTTGGAGTATATTTCTTGCATCAACATCATGCCAAAATTGACCTTGTACAACGAACTGTGGCACTTGGTGGAATGTTATTCCCGCTAGGGGAAACTGTTGCCAATGCAGAGCTGTCGCGAGAGGCGTTTAACGTAATGAACAAACCAATTGAAAGGCGTACATTAGCATTAAGGCTTAATTCGCACGAGTGTGTAGTGGCACCGGGAAGTCGCTTTGGGTAAGTCGAATCTACCTTTGGGTACATTATGTGTTATTGTACCATTGAAGGGTAATGAATTTTTGGATTCACTGTGTTGTTCTGTGAAACGTACTGTTGGACGCGTACAGGAGGGGAATGGCGGGCGAGTAGTTCTCCTGAACGTGGATAATTTTAGCGCTGTAGACGCGAATTTGAGAAAGGCAGTTGTAGTAGCAAATTCGGATGTGCCAGATGACGAAGACTGGTGTTCGTGAGGTAGGCAAAGCGATCAACCACTAACTGCCGATAGAAATGTACTGCGTGACAAAATTAAGCATTTGAAAGGAGGAGAAAGAGAGCATTTGGAAGAATTATTGTGGGAATTTAAGGATTTATTTTTTTCCACAAGGGCCGTTGCCAGCAACTCCATTAGTTCAACACAGGATACCGTCAGGGAATAAAACACATGTTTACCGTAAACCGTACAGAATAGCGAGGTATTTGCAGCCGATTGTGAAGGATTTCATCGATCGACAGCCAACTCCCTCCGGCGAGCTACCGAGGCCTCGTTGCTTCCACGCCACGATGCGTTGGCGCCGTTGTCCGAGCCGAAGGTGGACGTACCGGCTAGTAGGTAAGTGGCCATAATGTTCCGGCTGACGAGTGTAATTACCCGTGCACCACCACTGAATTCTGTCGTTACATTTGTCACAAATCGTCTGCTTCGGAGAGCAGGCTAGCCTCTGTCGTTCTACGATGTCGCTGTCACTGTACTCGGACCACTTCGTAAGTGAACTTTTTATACGCAAAGCTTTTTGTTAAACCGACAGAGAATTTTCGGTAGGAACCGACGTGACTGGAGCGGCGCCTCGGCAGAGACTTTTGTGTGCCGCTGGGCGGCGAGTAGAGGTGAATTACGCGGCGAGGCGCCACCTACTGGCGGCCCGCATTGTGGCGGCCGCCATTGTCTGCCCCTCTGGAGGGCATCGAGTGGCTGCGTGACGTGGCGTGACGTGACGGGCCCCGCAGCCCCCCCCCCCCCCCCTCACCCCTGCCGTGTTAATTAACACCGGCCGGTAGCTGCCAGGCGCAGCGCTCCGACACGATACGCCGGTATCGGCCGGATCGTTCGGAAGTCGCTTTTTGCGCAAGGAAGACCGGATTGTCTCTCCACAAGGTTTCCAAACTAGGCTCCACATCTCAGCTAACTGAACAGCTGACAGCGGTAATACATTCGAGACAAAAATAAGCCGGCCAGGGTGGCCGAGCGGTTCTAGGCGCTACAGTCTGGAACCTCGTGACCGCTACGGTCGCAGGTTCGAATCCTGCCTCCGGCATGGATGTGTGTGATGTCCTTAGGTTAGGTTTAAGTAGTTCTAAGTTCTACGGGACTGACGACCTCAGAAGTTAAGTCCCATAGTGCTCAGAGCCATTTCAACCATTTATTTTCGACAAAAATAAGGAGAAATGCGTTTCACCAGTGAGCAAACGATGGCGTCAATTGTTGTTGTCGTTTTCATTCCGAAGTATGGGGCGATTCGACCCTCCATGTCAATATGTCTTGGGCAAGCCTCTTTACCTCTCAGTAACTACCGCAAAATTCGGCCGCCTGAGCCAGCTCACTGCACTCGATCCCGCGCCCGGGTTCCCGGGTTCAAAAAAAATGGTTCAAATGGCTCTGATCCGATTTAACATCTGAGGTCACCAGTCGCCTAGAACTTAGAACTAATTAAACCTAACTAACCTAAGGACATCACACACATTCAGGTCCGAAGCAGGATTCGAACCTGCGACCGTAGCGGTCGCTCGTTTCCAGACTGTAGCGCCTAGAACCGCACAGCCACTCCGGCCGGCTTCCCGGGTTCGATTCCCGGCGGGGTCAGGGATTTTCTCTGCCTCGTGATGACTGGGTGTTGTGTGATGTCCTTAGGTTAGTTAGGTTTAAGTAGTTGTAAGTTCTAGGGGACTGATGACCATAGATGTTAAGTCCCATAGTGCTCAGAGCCACTTGAACCACTTGATCTGCACTCGAGCCTCGCCCTGCCCTCCCTGCGTAATACCCTTGCCTCCCCACCTTCCCCATTCTTTCCACTGTCAAATTTCTGATTCCTCACAGCCTCAGGACATGTTCTCTGGTTAGCCAAGTAGTGCCACAAATTTCTTTTTTCCTCAGTTCGTTTCATTAACTCCTCGTCAGTCTGTGTTCACCATTGTTCTGTAGCACCATATTTCGAAACATGCTGTTCTCTTCCAATCTCAACTGTTAACTGACGACATTCCACCTCTGTAAAAGAACGCACACAACAACGGTCGCACTTACGTTCTTTAGCAAATTTGTCTCTTCCAGAGTTGTACTTCTTGTAACTCCCAGTCGACTTATTCTGTCGTAGTGCTTCTCGAAAAGAACGTTGTCTTTCCTCGAGGGATCCCCATTTAAGTACCCGCAAGCAGCTCCGTAATACTTGTGTGTTGTTCGAACCTGCCGTTAACAAATCTGGTAGCCTGTCTCTGAACTGCTTCGATTTCTCCCTCTCTATCTGACCTGGTACGGATTCCAAATAGTTGACCAGTACTCAAAAATAGGTCGCACGAGCGCCCTGTTTGAGGTATCCTTCGCAGATGAACCACTCTTCCTTAAAATTCTCCCAGTGAACCAAAGTCCACCAGTCGCCTTCCCTACCACACTTATCATATTATCGTTCCACCTCATATCGCTTTGCAGCGTCGCCCGCAGATATTTAATAGTCTTCACTCTGTATAGCAGGAGACTGGTAATACTGTATCCGAATATTATAGGTTTGTTTTTCCTACACATCTACAATAATTTACATTTTTCCACATATAGATCTAGCTGCTATTCATGACGTTAATTAGAAATTTTATCTTAGTCATCTTTTATCTTCGTACAGTCACTCAACTTCGACACCTTGCCGTACACCACTGAATCATCCTGTCCGCCAAATCATTTATGTATGTTGAGAGAAACAGCGGTCGTATCACGTTTCCTTGGGCTACTCCTGACGATATCGTGGTCTCTAGTGAAGACTAGCCGTCGAAGACAACATACTGCGTTCTGTTACTGAAGAAGAAACTTATTCCACATGCTCGTATCTTAGTCAACAGGGGGCACCGTGTGAGATGCTTCCCGGAAATCAAGAAATTTCGAATCTACCTGTTTACCTTCGCAGTATGTCAAGTGAGAAAAGGGCAAGATGAATTTCGGTCTACCGATGCTTTCCAAAACTATGCTGATTTGTGGACAAAAGCTTCGCAGTCTCAAGAACATTTATTTTATTCGAACTCCATAGTTATGGATACTCATACGTAATTTTGCGGGTTCGTACATTTACCCTTACACAGAGAAGTCATCTGCGCTTTTTTCCCAGTCGCTTGGGACTTTGTGTTGGGCCAGAGATTGGCGATCAACGGAGGCTAGGTAAGGGTCGAATGCTGGGGGGAACCGTTTGAAATTTGGAAATTTGTGGCAAGATTTTATGGGACCAAACTGCTGAGGTCATCGGTCCCTAAGCTTAAACACTACTTGATCTAACTTAAACTAACTTACGCTGTGGGCAACACACACACCCGTGCCCGAGGGAGGACTCGAACCTCCGACGGGGGAGCCACACAGGCCGTGACAAGGCGCCCTACATCACGCGGGTACCCTGCGCGGTGCTGTTTGAGAAACCTAATTGCGATCCCATCCGGAACTGGGGATTTATTTGCTTTCAAATCTTCCAGTTGTTTCTCCACGCCAGGGATGCGTATTACGACGGCGTCCATATGGAAGTCTTTCCGATGGTCAAATGACGGTATGTTTGTACGATTCTGCTGCGTGAACGATTTGTCTACTAGTTGTAGAAAGTTTTCGATCATTGTATTTTATCGATGATTTGCTGAGAATTTCAAACAATGCCATTTACTATACTTTGAAATTCCGACAAATGAACAATTTATTTCCTTGTTTGTGAGAACAGGGACCATTATCCAGATTACACACCTGAATAAAACAGTTTATTGGGAGACTTTTGTGGTGTCATCGCCAGACACCACACTTGCCAGGTGGTAGCCTCTAAATCGGCCGCGGTCCGGTAGTATACGTCGGACCCGCGTGTCGCCACTATCAGTGATTGCAGACCGAGCGCCGCCACACGGCAGGCCTAGAGAGACTTCCTGGCGCTCGCCCCGGTTGTGCAGCCGACTTTGCTGGCGCTGGTTCACTGACAAATTGCACTCTCATTTGCCGAGACGATAGTTGGCATGGCCTTCAGCTGCGTTATTTGCTGCGACCTGGCAGGGTGCCAGTATCCGTACTATTGATGTTGTGAATCGTGTGCCGAAGAGATCGACGTTCTCCATGGATGGATTAAAGTTAAGTATTTCGCCGGCTACGTCCGTTTTTCTCAATTCTAATTCCCTTGTCATATTCCAAACCTCACGCTGGCCTGCGTGAGCTGGGACGCGTGTATTTCGGGCTCCTTTAGAAAAACACTGTTGGCTCTCTTGCCAACCACAACATCTTTTAAGATAAATGTAACAGGAATAAAATAGCTTTGTAATACATCTCCATTAGCAGACGCAGACCAAACAGTCTGTTTCATGTTCATAAATTACCTGCCTCAGGTACAAGGACAGGACAAAAATATGGAGTCACAGCGAGAAATGCACGTTCCAACATAAAAGCAGGAGCTAGCCGAGCATGCAGGTTGCGTTCTAGTGCTCGGCAGCGAACCGCACCCGTGTGCTCTGTCTGTCGTCAGTGCGTTGCAAGTGTCGGGCGCGCTCAGAGCGGTCTGAATTTAAACGTGGACAGATTTTTTGTGCTCATATGGCCGGTACTAGAAATGGCAAAACACTTCTTTCTTTCGGGGTTGGTTCACTGGAAATCGTTCCTATTTGGCCATCGTTCATTTTTACTCGCTCACCGTTCCTTTTTTCTAACTGTTCATACTTTATGAACTTTACACAGCTCGCTTCTACGTGGAATGGACCCCAACTGTGGGTGACGTGGGGAGGGGAGGGGGGTTGGGGGGGGGGGGGGTAGCAAGACCTCTCAGAAAGCATCACACTAGCGGCGCGAATGGCCAGTGGGTTGCAAGCCCAAGTATGAGGGTGCCAGCCACCTGAAAGCAAGTGCGGACAACGGAGCCTGTTTGTGACACAGCGCAGACCACCTCTGTCGTCGTTCACACTCAGGGAAGCTTGTAGTCTTAGCAAGCAGAATGCTTTGTTTTTCAGTTCGTTTACGAATAACAATATAAAGTTTTGAGGGCATTACTAGCACGAGGTAACTGGAAGTAAACTGTCATCTGTCAAATCAAAATTAATAGTTTCCTTTTACAGTCTGCGGATGTGTAAAATAGCCACATATCACAGTGACATTCAAGTGAAGATAGCAACAAAAGAGCTTTGTCTGAGTAACGGCACCAGCTACATAAATATGCAAGATCATCATCGGAACTTAATATGTGTAAAGAAAAACCTTGACGAAGCAGCACATGTCATTACTTCGAAGATCTTTACAATCGAAAAGCCTACCAGTTTTTGACCAGTCAATAGTTGACAAGGATGGCAACATTCACGCGTGTGATCAGTCATCAATCTCTGAGACAGAGAAGTACTGAGTGAGCACAGGGAGCATAAAAAATAAAATAAAATAATACAAGAGTGACATGAATATGAAATTCAACAGATCAGTACACTGCGTATTAATGTACTTAAAAAATAAATTGTAAACTCAAAAATATTTGAAAATAAAAGAAAATATTAAGAACTAGTTCAATGCTAATAATTTAACGTATATTTCCGTCTTTTAACTTACTACGGAAAAGGGCAGGAAAAAGTTGTCACTGAATCTCATGTTGATTGACTTTTTAGTTAAACCATTAGTGTCTGTCACAACAGCATAAAATACGGCAACTTTTAAAGGTCTGTTGTGATTGAAAACATTTTGAAAATGATCTCTTTTTTGTATCTTGCGAGCATAATGAAGGGATTACATTGACAGTTTTTTATTTAACTGCAAACTCTCCCCGAAGAACCATCACATGTACTACATCATCGTGCTCTAAGGGGATCCATCACGCAAAGTTAATGGCTAAAGCCATGTATATATTAAAAAGTTTGTTCCGTGATGAAACTGACTGAAGAATCGATATGGTTCCCGTGCCCTGTTCTTCCGCCTACATCCTCTGATGAAAAATGAGATCTACACTGAATCGTGAGAAAAGTATGCAAGGATTGAAGAACGGAATGATCAAATCGCAAAAAATATGAATAATGGGACTGAAAAGTTCGTTTCTGAAAATGAATATTTAAATACATGTTTCATAAGACAGAGTCTTCACAGTGACATGAAAATGAAGATGCACCTAGTTCCTGTATTAAACGTTGTAAATTATGCGCTGACACAAACGTCACGGTCACGGAACACGGTAATAAATAATTAACACAAGATACATACACTTCAGGTTGTGTCTGAATATCCCTATAAACTCGAACGACACCGAGGCATAAACTAGGAATGGAGGAACCATAGCCACCGTCACGTTGGTGGTGCCACCGCCTACAGACGGCAGCTGGTAACACCAGCAGTGGAAGGTATACGGATCGTGCCCGGGGCACGCGAAAAGCAGTGCAGTCGTTGTCGTAATGCGGAAGCGGGGCGATTTATTGCACGTACAAAGGACATTATCGTTGGCTTTCGGCCCATGGGTGGAAGAAGCATTCCGAAATAGACACGTTTGTAAGCTGTCCAAGTGCCGACGTGATTAAAAAAATCGAAAATTGTTAATTTGCAAGTAGGGTTCCGTACCACAGTCTGTAAAAACGAAACCCTTGAAGGATCACGAACTAATAGTTTTGAGATTTTGTTCTTCACTTTCACTGTAAAACTCTGTTTCTTGCCAAATTTCATGATTCTAGATCAACGGGAAGTACCCTGCAGGTTCTGATGAGTGTAAAATTCTGTGACACGAACGGTCATATCTTTTTATTTCATTAACTTCGAAGGTGGGAATTTAAGGAGATGGGACCTGGAAAACTGACTAAACCAGAGGTTGTACAGAGTTTCAGGGAGAGCATAAGGGAACAATTGACAAGAATGGGGAAAATAAATACAGTAGAAGACGAATGGGAAGCTTTGAGGGATGAAGTAGTGAAGGCAGCAGGGGATCAAGTAGGTAAAAAGACGAGGGCTAGTAGAAATCCTTGGGAGACAGAAGAAATACTGAATTTAATTGATGAAAGGAGAAAATACACTCCTGGAAATGGAAAAAAGAACACATTGACACCGGTGTGTCAGACCCACCATACTTGCTCCGGACACGGCGAGAGGGCTGTACAAGCAATGATCACACACACGGCACAGCGGACACACCAGGAACCGCGGTGTTGGCCGTCGAATGGCGCTAGCTGCGCAGCATTTGTGCACCGCCGCCGTCAGTGTCAGCCAGTTTGCCGTGGCATACGGAGCTCCTTCGCAGTCTTTAACACTGGTAGCATGCCGCGACAGCGTGGACGTGAACCGTATGTGCAGTTGACGGACTTTGAGCGAGGGCGTATAGTGGGCACGCGGGAGGCCGGGTGGACGTACCACGGAATTGCTCAACACGTGGGGCATGAGGTCTCCACAGTACATCGATGTTGTCACCTGTGGTCGGCGGAAGGTGCACGTGCCCGTCGACCTGGGACCGGACCGCAGCGACGCACGGATGCACGCCAAGACCGTAAAATCCTACGCAGTGCCGTAGGGTACCGCACCGCCACTTCCCAGCAAATTAGGGACACTGTTGCTCCTGGGGTATCGGCGAGGACCATTCGCAACCGTCTCCATGAAGCTGGGCTACGGTCCCGCAAACCGTTAGGCCGTCTTCCGCTCACGCCCCAACATCGTGCAGCCTGCCTCCAGTGGTGTCGCGACAGGCGTGAATGGAGGGACGAATGGAGACGTGTCGTCTTCAGCGATGAGAGTCGCTTCTGCCTTGGTGCCAATGATGGTCGTATGCGTGTTTGGCGCTGTGCAGGTGAGCGCCACAATCAGGACTACATACGTCCGAGGCACACAGGGCCAACACCCGGCATCATGGTGTGGGGAGCGATCTCCTACACTGGCCGTACACCTCTGGTGATCGTCGAGGGGACACTGAATAGTGCACGGTACATCCAAACCGTCATCGAACCCATCGTTCTACCATTCCTAGACCGGCAAGGGAACTTGCTGTTCCAACAGGACAATGCACGTCTCATGTACCCCGTGCCACCCAACGTGCTCTAGAAGGTGTAAGTTAACTACCCTGGCCAGCAAGATCTCCGGATCTGTCCCCCATTGAGCATGTTTGGGACTGGATGAAGCGTCGTCTCACGCGGTCTGCACGTCCAGCACGAACGCTGGTCCAACTGAGGTGCCAGGTGGAAATAGCATGGCAAGCCGTTCCACAGGACTACATCCAGCATCTCTACGATCGTCTCCATGGGAGAATAGCAGCCTGCATTGCTGCGAAAGGTGGATATACACTGTACTAGTGCCGACATTGTGCATGCTCTGTTGCCTGTGTCTATGTGCCTGTGGTTCTGTCAGTGTGATCATGTGATGTATCTGACCCCATGAATGTGTCAATAAAGTTTCCCCTTCCTGGGACAATGAATTCACGGTGTTCTTATTTCAATTTCCAGGAGTGTATAAAAACGCAGTAAACGAAGCAGGCAAAAAGGAATACAAACGTCTCAAAAATGAGATCAACAGGAAGTGCAAAATGGCTAAGCAGGGGTGGCTAGAGGGCAAATGTAAGGATGTAGAGGCTTATATCACTAGGGGTAATAGATACAGCCTACAGGAAAATTAAAGACACCTTTGGAGAAAAGGGAATCATTTGTATGAACATCAAGAGCTCATATGAAAACCCAGTTCTAACCAAAGAAGGGAAAGCAGAAAGGTGGAATGAGTATATAGAGGGCCTAAGCAATGGGATATACTTGAGGACAATATTATGGAAATTTAAGAAGATGAAGATGAAATGGGAGATATGATACTGCGTGAAGAGTTTGACAGAGCTCTGAAAGACCTAAGTCGGAACAAGGCCCCGGGAGTAGAAAACATTCCATTACAACTACTGACAGCCTTGGGAGAGCCAGTCCTGACAAAACTCTACCATCTGGTGAGAAAAATGTATAAGATAGCCGAAATACCCTCACACTTCAAGAAGAATATAAAAATTCCAATCCCAAAGAACGCAGGAGTTGACAGATGTGAAAATTACCGAACTATCAGCTTAATAAGTCACGGATGCAAAATACTAACGCGAATTCTTTACAGACGAATGGAAAATCTGGTAGAAGCCGACCTCGGGGAAGATCAGTTTGGATTCCGTAGAAATATGGGAACACGTGATGCAATACTCACCCTACGACTTATCTTAGAAGAAAGATTAAGGAAAGGCAAACCCACATTTCTAGCATTTGTAGACTTGGAGAAAGCTTTTGACAATGTTGACTGGAATACCCTCGTTCAAATTCTAAAGGTGCCAAGGGTAAAATACAGGGGGCGAAAGGCTATTTACAATATGTACAGAAAGCAGATGGCAGTTATAAGAGTGGAGGGATATGAAGGGGAAGTAGTGGTTGGGAAGGGAGTGAGACAGGGTTGTAGCCTCTCCCCGATGTTATTCGATCTGTATATTGAGCAAGCAGTAAAGGAACCAGAAGAAAAATTCGGAGTATGTATTAAAATCCATGGAAACGAAATAAAAAACTGTAAGGTTCGCCGGTGACATTGTAATTCTGTCAGAGACAGCAAAGGACCAGGGAGAGCAGTTGCACGGAATGGACAGTGTCTTGACAGGAGGACATAAGATGATCATCAACAAAAGCAAAACGAGGATAATGGAATGTAGTCGAATTACGTCGGGTGATGCTGAGGGAATTAGATTAGGAAATGAGACACTTAAAGTAGTAAAGGAGTTTTGCTATTTGGGGAGAAAAATAACTGATGATGGTCGAAGTAGAGAGGATATACAATGTGACTGGCAATGGAAAGGAAAGCGTTTCTGAAGAAGAGAAATTTGTTAACACCGAGTATAGATTTAAATGTCAGGAAATCGTTTCTGAAAATATTTGTATGGAGTGTAGCCATGTACGTTAGTGAAACATGGACGATAACTAGTTTGGACAAGAAGAGAATAGAAGATTTCGAAATGTGGTGCTACAGAAGAATGCTGAAGATTAGACAGGTAGATCACATAACTAATGAGGAGGTACTGAATACAATTGGGGAAGAGTTTGTGGCCCAATTTGTGTAGAAGAAGGGATCGGTTGGTAGGACATATTTAGCATTGGAGGGCAGTGTGGAGGGTAGAAATCGTAGAGGGATACCAAGAGATGAATACACTAAGCAGATTCAGAAGGATGTAGGCTGCAGTAGGTACTGGGAGATGAAGAAGCTTGCACAGGCTAGAGTAGCATGGAGAGCAGCCTCAAACCAGTCTCAGGACTGAAGACCACAACAGCAACAACAATTTCGAAGGTTAAATTTTTTACACCGCTAAGGGGTGACAGACCTCAGTATGCCTACTTCATACGTCTACCCGTTGCTGAGAAAAAGGTGTCTTAGCAGTTGTCGAACATACAGACAGACAGATTTTTAAAAAAATCGTAAATTTGTAATTAGGATTCCATATCTCAGTCGATAAATACGAAACCCTTAAAGTATCACAAATTAACATTTTTTGGATTCGTAATGTACTGTAATACTTTGCTACAATTGACAAAAAAATTGTCAGTTGTTACCCTTAACTGTCTGTCTGTCTGTAGGTCTGTTAAGGCCCATTTTCTCAAAACCGGTAGTCATATCAAGCTGAAATTTATGCACATTCTAAAGTGTACGGTCGCTTTGCCGTACATCATCATGTCTTTCCTTCCGTGCCTCACTGTTTGTTGAAACGTGGGGATGTCGGAGCGACAGTTTTGATGAGATGTGCAGCGTGGACGGTCTGTCAGTACTTAACGCATTCCACGTAGAAGGTTCAACGCGTTTGTCCGTCAGAATCTAAAAGGTTCTATAACAAATGGATCATGTAAAAGGCATTGATTAAAAAACGCGACCGCTGTAAAGGGCCATTATGAGCGTGGACGTTTCGAAATGCTCGAGGTACGGTTGCCTGCAGTTCAAAGGCCAGCTCTTGTTAATCTAACCAATGTTGCCGTACAGCGCAGACAGGGCTATATACGATAACAATAACGACGATTATATTCATCGTCTGAGTGTTGTAGGATATGTCAACACAGATTTTAAAATCAAGCCCCAAAATGGCATTTTACTCTATTTCGCCTCCAACGACTTGTTACCATTATTAATACACGAAGGCACTACATGAGATAACACAATTATCGACAACGTTTTTTCCAATTCTGACACACAGTGCAGTACTTCCACTCATCACTTATAAATCTAATACAAATTTAATACTTAAGTTGATCATTTTAATTTAATTTTCGATTTTAAAACGAGCTGCTAAACCCGCGTTTGATCACAGTCTGTCTCAGTTGAGTGAAGATAACACCGGAAACTCCTGTCTTGTAAATACCTAATCACTTTCGCCTTATATGTATCAACATTGTACTTATACATTTCGAAGACGGGTGTTTTTATTTTTTAAATTTTTTTGTGAGTGGGGCTATTTGTTATTAAAACATGTACTTGTAGTTTGTGCAGGAATTAATTCTCTGGACGTCGGAGAAATAAATCTGGGGACAAGCGGCTGGTGCGGATTCGCGGTGAGGGCGGAAAGCCTGGCGACGAACGCGGCTAGAGTACTTCCCGTGTCACCTAACGTTCGCTTCTTCGTGTCTGTGTTCCTTGTACCAGTACTATTTGTCTGTCCAGTTTATGTGGTATCCCTCGCTGATTCTTCCTGACGATTCTTTTAATCTTTCGTCTGTTCTTCATCATTACTGAACTGTGTTGTGAATCTATATTTACATGCTGCTGCGTCTATCTTACAATCCGATATCGGATTTTGGAATCTCCGTCTCACGATGACGTAATCCATCTGGTACTTTTCCGTGTGTTCAGCCCTGTTCCAATCGCCTACTTTTGTGGTTATTGAACAGTACTTTTCTGTTAGAAAGTGGAATTAATTACTGAACACGTGGGGGATTTCGCTTCTCTTTCCTACTACCGAGCCCATATTCTCCGTAACTACGTCTTCTACTCGTACTTCTCCCGCTGCTACAGAGTTCCAGTCCCCTATGATTAATAGAATGTCGTCTGGCTTCACGTATTGATTTACCCATCCGACGGCTTCATATACTGCCTCTACCTCTTCATGAACTGGTCCTGAAGTCGGCTTGTACACCCGAGCTATTGTTGTTGGCGTTTGTTTGTTTTAAATTCTGATGACAACAATCGTATTGCTTAAATGTAATAAGCCCTGCTCATGTTATATCATTATTACCGAGCGAGGTGACGCATTGGTTATCACACTGGACTCGCATTCCGGAGGAAGATGGTTCACTCCCGCGTCCGGGCATCCTGATTTAGATTTTCCGTGGTTTCCCAAAATCGGTTCAGGCAAATGCCGGGATGGTTCTTTTGAAAGGGCGCGGCCGACTTCCTTCCCCATCCTTCCCTAGTGCGATGAGACAGATGACCTCGCAGTTTGGTCTCCTTCCCAAATCAATTCAACCCCTTATCTTCCTGTCTGTTCACTTCAATGAATGCTGTGCTGAGCATTCGCACTACTCTTTCCATATTCTCTACTTTCCCTGGACGTCTATGGTTGCTAAACGTGGCCTAGTATCTCCACCAATAGTATAGATGACAGGGCTGTAGAAAATTGTGCACATTTTATGTTCACGGCCCTGTCCAACTGAGCACAGGAGGAATTATTTGTCATGATGTATTATCTGGGACTGAAAGTTGCCTCGATCTCTGTTTCTAGTACTCAAGATACTGGAAAGCATAGGAACGTTTTCGTTGCCAGCAAAGTAGGTCAATTACGTGTCGTTCAGATTAAATAAATACTCGTCATCGTATTGTGTCACATCGTAGCCTTTTTCATCCTTGGCTCCACAGACGTATTAAATTTCTTATATGACGTTTTCTTCCTTATGAGCACATTTTTAACGGAAACAAGTGCTTTATCTGATTTCGGTCTGTTAGCCCATATCGAGTAATATCACAAAAAATTACGATATTTTCTTCCATTTGTCAACTTGTAACGTTATTTCACAACACGTCGATCTTCTGGAAAGATTAGCAAGTGTTGCACAGGATTTGAACGTGTGACCCGCTCGCCATCTTCAGGCAGACGGCGTCGTCGGCGGCGGGGGAGGCTGGCAAAGCGGCATACAGTATAGTGAATGTCTCGCTGCAGTAGCCAGACCGAAGTGATAGAGTGGGACGTCATCGGAGATTACGTTTTCTCGAGCATCCCCCTAGCGAGCCGAGCAGACCTGGTCGCGATGCATATGCAGGGTGAACATTAATAAAATTGGCAAACTGCAGGGTCAGATTGCTGACAGGAAATGGAGGGAAAAAAGTCCTACGAACGTGTGTCCGGAAAGGCCTGGTTGGCACAGTGGATGGTCCTGTCGAATGACAGTTCCGCTGACAACGGGCTGTGTGTTATTTATGTGTTGTGGGCTGCGTGGTTGACGCAGCGTACTGTAAGCGGCACGAGGGTTGGTTCGGTAGTCATGTCGCAAATACGCAGAGTGGTGTTTGTGTACAGCGATACTTACAGTTAAGTCCCTATAAGAAAGACGTGAAGCGTCAAGCAAAGAAAGAGAATAAAAAGAAAGTAAAAAAGGACATACAGAAAGCAGACGAGGAGAAGAAAGATGGTAAAAGTAAATTTGGTCTTTTTGGCGACAACGATGAAAACACAAGTGCAATACTGCGAAGAACGATTTCCGCTTTCGAGACCGGCAGAACAGCGGAGGAAGTTGCAAACGTGCTGCCTATGGACTCGCCAAGTCTGCACACGAGTTGAGGAGCACAATTTGACTTTGATTCGTGAAAATTGTACTTCGAATCATATTTCACAATGAAATACATTTAGTTCTTCGTTGAAAGTTTTCTATCCCTTACTTTTGAGATTAAAGTGAAGTAGCCACTTTGTGAAAAATGAATAAAGAACTTATTTCGTATCTAAAGTTTTTAAATTATTCTATATTACAATTTTTTGGTTATGGATTATAATCTCTGATGACCATATCTTTCCGCTTATTGCTACCCAGCTTTAAAAATAGGAATACCTCAGACTGGCCACATCTCCCAGCTCTCTCCACTATTACTTGAACGTCGGCGAATACTTTGTACACGTGCGTCTAAAACTGCAGGATTAGTACAAGTAGTGTAAGGGGCGTTCAAAAAGTAACCAGCCGGAGGCATAACTACAGAAACCAGTACCTGTATGTTTGGCTCTAAGACACTTGTCCCACTGTGACACAAGGCGGTGAATATCAGTCTCATAAAATTCCCGGGGCTGCGATGTGATGCAGTTCCGCACGTACAGCTGGACGCCGTCGTCCCAGGCGAACCGTTCGCCCCTCAGAGCCTTTTTAAGGGGACCAAAAAGGCGTAATCGTAGGGATAGAGGTCCGGGGTGGCCGACAACCTCCCATTTGAATTTCTGCAGGAGTGCCGCGGCTGTGTTGCCCATATGAAGCTTTGCATTGTCTTGGAGCAGAATGACCCCCATAGGTGAGATTGGCTGGTCGTTTTGATTTAATCGCTTGGCGAATGGTGGTCAAGGTTTGCGAGTAACGCTATACATTCATTATTGTCCCGTGATGCAGGAAGTGAATCTGAGGGGCGAACGGTTCACCTCGCACGACAACGTGCGGCTGTACGTCCGGAACTGGTTAACATCGCAGTCCTGGGGGTTTTATGAGACAGCCAGTCACTGCCTTGTGTCACAGGGGGGCAAGTTTCTCAACAGACAGGGTCAATACTTCTGTAATTATGCCGCTGGCTCGTTTCTTTTTGAGCGCCCCTTATACATATATATATGAAAACTAAGTTACTCAGCGTATTAAATTCCTCTCTATTCAATCTTAACGCTTTAAAAGACTCACATCACTAATTGCTGCAAGTCAGTCGTGGACTACAGCATCATCAAATTAACACTCTGAGATATTTGAGAGCAAAAGCTCTATCTCGAATATAGATGAAATAATTTTGTGAAGCAAATGTGTTTGTTCTTTTGACTTTGTCGATACGAATTTAAAAAAGCTAACACACATTGATGAAGAAAACGTAATAAGTCAGTGAACATGTACGTACAGAAATTAGTTAAGTACTACAATGACGTGAATTAATATAACAGAAAGGTAAGTGTATGAATTACTGTTCTTTGGTTTATTTATCTTTAAAACACATGTTTGCCATGAATCTTCAGAATGGTAAGTCGGAAATGTTCTCAAAACATAAACACACTGTAAACAATGGCAATAATATACATTAAATGGTCCCCTAACGCAGTTGATAAAACGCAATTACGGACGTGGGATGCTATTAGAGAAACGGTTAGCTTGGTGTACGAAGTGGACGAGCATAACTGCATGGAACAAGGGTAGTAGGAATAATTCGCACAAACTTTCAGTACTAAACATGCTAGGATACTAAACAAAAGCAACCAAAGCCAGTGGGGGATGAACTGGGAGTATACAGGCATGTTACTGGGCAGATGCCGTAGTGACAAAAAAAAAAAATGCATTCATGTGTATAAATAAAAAATGAGAAATAACTCATTACACGTGTTGGTACTCGTTCCGCCCGTAATTTCACACATTACAATATGGAACATAATGTTAAAAACAACAGACCGGTAGACGGTACGGTCTTCTCACCACAACAACGTTCAGTATTTCAAGGAAATTCCTAACTCAGAAAAAATACCCACAGTCAGTAGAAGAGGGACGCAAAATAACTGAGACGTGACCATAGACAGAGGGCAAGCTCAAAGTCCTGTTATTTCGAGAATGAAAACAGGTTAAATAAGGAATGGTAATTCCTGAGAGGCTAAATCTATAGATCTATAGGCAGATATGGTTGCACCTCATCACAGACAAGGTCCTTCACAGAAATCAGAATTCTCTATATAAAATTTGAAAACATAGAACCAAAAATACAGGGTGTAAAGAATATAAGCGCAGTTATCGCACCTTACAATTTACACACATAAATGTATTGGTATTTTTGTTTTCTGCATCGAACAATCTTCCCACAAACATGTTATAAACATTACAATCCGGTGACTTCTGCATGGTCGTAACTGAATCTGTAAGTGGACTCCACCTGTCAGTGCAGGCTAACTGTTTCAGCACCTGGACTGCTGCCCAGGTAAAAACAAGCGTTAACGGCTTACTCTGGCCACATGCACTTCTAGGTATTAACCAACCTAAAACATATAACTGTAATGGCTATAATTATTAGTCTGCAAATTACGTAAGCAAAGATGTAATGTTGTTCAATAAACTGTCCTCAAAAACCAACACAAATATCTGCATTTATATCCCTTACATCTTGTATAATTCAGAGTAATCTACTGAATTACGTTTCCTATCGAAACAGAATGAAATCCGCTACATGTTGAAATGCATCGAACCATTGTCTAACCTCAAAGCACAGCGGTAGGCTAGGGAGAGCCCCTCTTACGCTCGTGTTTCCCAGAAGCAGAGAGTCTGGCCGTTCAAGAATTTCGGCTGTGTGCAGCCTCAGGGTGGCAGACAACCGTTAAACAGCAACAGGAAATGCTCAGTGGCGTTCACAAGGACAGGGTGCAGTGCTACACCCAACCGTCAAAATACCGCTAAGGTGGCAAATCCTTTGGCGTACGGTGGTTAGCTGTCTTGTTCACAGCGTAACTTTTAAAACAGATTTATCCACTCGTTCAGTCACTCAGAAGGATATACGGGTAGGGAAGTGGATTAAATAGGTTCCGTTACATAAAGAAAAATAAAAAAATAAACGGATTTTCCCGCACATCCTTCCTCTACAGTCTCACCACTGCAGTAAAAGACTGAGACGCAATGCAACTCACATGTTAAGAACACCCCTGAAATTTAGAAATTAACCTTGTGTACCGGGACTTACAGTATCACTTCATAGTACTGAGTGGATACACCTGCTCCTCTTCGAGGGGACACTGGAAATAATTGCGAAATTCTGTACATGCTGCCAAATTATCGGCGCCATTATCAGTCAGGTGATCAGTTCAAGTTGTTGCAAAAACCTGTCCCATGCACGCGGGACACCCGAGCGTGTTAGCCGGTGTGTGACGTACCTCTTTCTGTCATGGCTCCTGTTCTGTGTATAGTACTCCGTTCCCCTGAGTCACTACCCACAGGCCACAGGCTTCACTAACAAGCAAATCCCCCTGCGGCTGTTTGGCTCTTTGCCTCCCACACAGCCTCACTTTATCCTCAAAACGGAGGGAGGCAAGGGCTACGAGTCTAGCACTAGACGGAGGCGACTGCCGCCCTTAAAGGGAGAGTGGCTCTCGGAGTGCTCCACCTCCTCTCCCTGTGGACCTTCATTCCTTCTCTCTCTCTCTCTCCCCTCCCCTCCCCTCTACCCCCACTTTTCCTCTCGCTAGGCGCCTCTATACAAGCTTTAAAAATAACATCCCAGTCCCATGCCCTCTCCAAGGCACTCAGCGCGTAACTCAATTCGACTTATCTCTTCCATTATCCGCGTCTGCTTTCTGTTACAACGACTCGTTTATCCCCATCTCTTAACTCCTGATGAAATCTTGGCCCTGTTTCTTTAGCCGTATTTCTTGCGAATGGTAATGGAACGAAGATGGAATACGGTAAATAAATAAACAACTGTGAGGACTGCAGCTTATTCCGGCGGTGCAATGTGGCAACGATACATGTTTGCTTAAACAGTGCAGCACACACTTACGTAGCCGTCCCTACGGGGTACAACGTTTCCTGAGACAACAGATTATGGTTGCTTCAAAAACATTGCCACTATCGACGTGCATAACAAAGTGTGTTTGTCCATGTAGAGTTTCGTTGATATTGAACGTGAAACCTGTTTTCTTCACTGCAAGCAAATCACTGTGGCTGTCGATGTACGAGCTGCTGTGTTATGAATAGTAGATATTTTATACGTCACTTCCCTCAATAACTAAAAGTGAAATTAGATTTTAGATCTAGAAAAGATTGATACTGTGAATGACGTATAAAATCAAACACTTACTGCGTAATTGCTTCTAGAACCAGGGTGTCAGTCACAATAATTTCTCCATGGTGATATATTGCCAGACTATGGAGAACTGCTTGAAATTATTAAACTTTCGGAAAAAAAGTTTCGGCTGCAAGATGAACGCACCTGAGAAAAATGGTCCTTTTCTGCCAGGGAGCTAGATGATGCATGCCTGTGATTCTGCTACGCACCTCGGTGGCTGTGAAAGTAAACACCAACCTCGCCGCCCACTCTGCGGAATAGCACTGTACGACTTGCCAGAGTATGTGTGAAGCAGCCACGGAGTGGGAACAGAAAGCAGCCAGAAAGGTTTCTCCAAAGAAGAAGCCTAAGGTTGATACACGCACTCAGAGCATATCAACCTTCTTTTGATCTCTATTTCTGAAGTAAAAACAGTGTTAATGAAATTAATGTATCAGTAATATCGAGGCAGGTTTGCAAATTGCTATTTTGTCAAAGACTGAGATGGGTCACAATGTCGCAGAGTAAGGGAAAAGGTTACTTCTCACGAGAACTAACTAACATGTAGGTGCGTAGAAATTTGTAACCATGTCTTCTGAGTACTCGACAGTACAATTCAGTTTTTCACAGTATGTTGTTATCACAGATGTATACTTTTTTTTTTAATCAGACTCTTTCACGAATAGTGCTTCGTGCGTCCTTCACAGAACAGTACTAACAATTCACTTATTCAGCGAATGCTTCCTCTTCGTATTTTAATATTCTCGTGCACAGAAAAGTAAAATACTTGGTTCACAATGGACAGAGTTTGTGTTTAGGTCATGCACAAACAACGTTGACTTTCTGTTTCAGTCTCTCTTTATTTGTTTCACTTATTTACTTAACGATTTTGTAATAAACCATGACGATTATGCTATAAACCAGAATGCTCTTTCTTCCATCTAACTACGGTCTCTTCATATTTTACAGTGCATTACTTAGGACACGTCTGTCATATGGGGTCTTAAATCAAATGATGGATCCAACATATAAATTTAATTATGACGTACATTCTGAAATTAATAGCAGCTGTAGCAGAAACGACACACATTGTCAGTTCGTTTATGAAAAGAAGATTAATAAAGACTAATTAGATACAGGTACTTTTAGAATTTGAGATGTGGCAGTAATAGATGTGGGAGAGCGAGAGAAAGGAGATTGTGAGAGAACGCAAGTAATAGAGACAGGCGCGAAGAGAGAGGGCAGCGACTCACTGAGAGCAGGAATTTTTGTAGGTTCCAGCTCATTTTATTCTAAGAAAAGAATGACTTAAATAAAAAAAAATCCTTTAGGAGTTCGCGATTTACGTCCCTTTTTCTACAGAAAAAATAACACAGGAACCAGAAAAGTATCTTAATATCCTATTTTCTTTTAACTCATTCACCTAAATTTAATAAGAAGTAAGTGTTTGTATAGAGTGATGGTGAATAAGGCCGACAGATCTCTGACTGGAAATGGTGGAAAGGTCCTAAGAACATGTGTCCAGAAATCCATCGTCGCCACGGTAGAGGGGGCTGAAAATGATAGTTCCTCTAACCGCGTGCCGCGTGTTGCTTGCCCGTTGCAGGTGAGAGGGAGACAAACAGTTGTACCGTCGCTCACACCACGTTGGCGGGCCACTTCTCCGGAAACTGCACCAGGGTTCGTTCCAGACCTGCCGTACAGACAGTCCGCCGCCTCCCGCACGTTCGTGTGTCTGAAAGGACTGGCGCCCAAAAATGGCTTGAAATGTGGTGCGACGCGTTTGGTGTCTATAGGGGTACTTGTTTTAACATAGCTGTGCTGCCGCTCGACCATTTGCTTAGCCCCTCACAAACACCATTCTGTTGCTCACAGTAGGCTGCGTCTGTCACGCAACTTGCAACGTACAAAGAACACAGAGAGCGTGGTCAGAGGAACTCTCATTCGTCAGGGCCATCTAGTGTGGCAACGACGCATTTCTGGACTCGTGTTCGTAGGACCATTTTTCTTTCATTTCCAATCATGGCCTCCATCAGTGTAGTTTGACGCTTTTTTTAATTTTCACCCCTAGGCACTCAGAGTGTCGTTCATTTGGCTTTGAAACGAAGGGGAAAATCAAAGATGTTTTTATACAAAATTAGTAGTATACATAAGGGGACATAAGAGAGAGACCGTAATTCGTCCTTAAAATGCCATTCTCTATGTTTTTTCACGGTCAAATTATTTTTAGAAAATGGTGTATGTTATTCTATGGAAATGGCATTCAATTTTGAGTATAAAAGTTACCTACTAAGGGTTATAGGTGATGTGATATTGGACAATTAAGACAGCAAATGGTTTTTAGCCACTGTACTTCTCTCTGTGCATTTTTGTTTTGTTATTGTTATTCAATGTTGGAAATTCATTTGTTTGAGTAACCTGGTTTCCTGATCTTTTATTTGTATTCCCATAACTATATTCATTTGTTTACAGGTTCGTTGGCGTCAGTACGAGTTTATCCACAAGCCTCATAAGAACATTACCTACTGCTCTCAGTGAATTCCACTTCTTTTTCTAATCGTAGACTTTCAGTACACGGTTAATGAAAGAATCGTTACATTTATGGTGAAGCTCGTAAGACTGCAAGAGCAGCTTGCAACCTATACGGAGAATTTTATCCCGAATGGAGACAACCATGTGCAAAAAATTTTCAGTGCTTATTCTCTGAGACGAGGTATCACACTAAGGAAATATAATCAAAGAAGGACTGTCACTGAGTCACCGTATTAGGTGCAGTTACCGCTAATCACGTTAAGTTCTCGTCAGCTGGCGTAAGATTCGGCAATTTCGCAAAGGAACGTTCTTCGAATACTTAAGCGTAATAAATCCTATTCATATCACATTAGCCTACTTCAGGCCCCGTGATTTCCAGAAGCGTGTTGAATTTTACCTACGGACTGTAGTATAAATTGAAAACGGTACGTTTTCGAACATTTTATTTTTTAGCGAGACCACATTCCTCAATCATGCTGAAGGGAACAGACTTAATATGCACTGCTGACTAGTGGAAGGTCTGAGATGGTTATGGGACGTTGAGCATCAAAGGCAGTGGAGCGTGAATGACTGGTGTGGAATTCTGCGATTACGTATCATTTGTTCGCACCTCATTGAAGGTAAACTGAGGTAAACTGACTAGCTGGAAATACGGAAAGTTTTTGGACCAAGAACGTCAAACGTTGCTTGAAGATGTGCCCCTTGTGGAATGGGGTGCTATGTGGTATCAACAGGATGGTTTCCGATCTCATTACGCAGCTATAGCACGAGAAATACTAAACAGAGATTAGTCTAATCGATGGATAGAACGTAGAGGGCCTGTGTATTGGCCTGCTCGCTCTCTGGATCTCACATCTCCCGACTTTCTCTTACGGAATACATTAAAGACAAAGTTTATAAAGAAATGCCAACCACGACTGAAAATTTATGTCAACAAATTAGAAATTTCTGTGCATGAATAAGCAAATAAATGTTGAGGCATGTTCAACTATCTTTTGAAGAATGTTTTCGGAAATGCTTCGAACGTAATTGTCAAAACTTTGAGCATTTACTAAATTGAAATTATGATTACACAGTATAAGTACTGTTCGCATTGTTTACAAAAGGATGCCAGTCAAATTGTGTGAAAATCATTTTCTGTCTTCTTTGTCCAACATCATATCACCTATCATCCCTAGCACATTAATGTACTACAAGTTTCATACTCAAATCTGAATGCCCTTTCAATTTCGGTAGCAGAATATACGCAATCTCATTTTCTAAAAGTAATGTGACCTTGAAAAAACATTGAGAATGGCATTTAAGGGCGAGTTACAGTTACTCTCTTATGTCCTCCTATGAATACTATTGCACATGATGAAACATGGCAAGTTCTGGAAATGGAATGTTTCAGTTGACGAAAACTGTCACAAATAATTCACAAATCTGGTTCACCTAAACAAATTTCTAGGAAGGAAAGTGTTTTGGTTGACATGAGGAAGTGAAAATAATCTTTGATTGTAACGTAATGCCATGTCACCTACCTAACATTTTTAGGTTTATTTCTTATTTAGTTACCAGCCTTTATTCAAAGTGTGGTTTTCTTTTATCAGTTGCAATGCAGTTAACGTAACCTGTGGTCAGAGGAAAGATGAACAGGCGGGGTAAATTTATAGCCACTTCATAGTTTTTCCAGCATTTTTGTCATTATTGTCTGGTAAAAGTTGCTATATATTGTGGTATGCATTCTGGTGTTGTTTCCATTATTTTCTTTTGGTGGCCTTCTATAGAAACAATGGTAAAGATGGAAAGTGACAAAATATTTCTGAAAATCTTAAAATGTGTTGAAAATATATTTTTTATGTGAATTGGTCTAGCTTCTTCTTCAGCATCTGAGAATAGTACAAAAGTCTCAACTGTGTTATTTCATTGCGATACATCAAATTGACTGTACTTAAAGGGTGACAGTATAACATCCGTAACTGTTTATGTAGCGATCATATTGGAGTTTTGAGCTCAGCTCCCTCGATTACAGAAAAATAGTAATGAATTAGGGACGGGTCTGTCTTTTTGGGAGTACAAACGACAGTCGCAGATGCGTGAGAGACGTAAACTTGCGGAGTGAAATTTATGTCAAAGCCACGGCAACACAAATGGACGCATTATTTACAAACGTACAGGAGAGCACGTGAGTAAACACTGGAAAAATACAAAACACAACCCATAAATATACAAACTACACGAAATCGTTCGCTATACCTAAGCTTCAGAAAACTTTCATCGATGTTCACAGCTTCAGCTCAGCTGCACAAGAGCAAGTTTGATACATAAAAACAAACTTGTCTCAGTTAACGACTAGAAAAATACTACAACGGTAAGGCCACGAATGGGCATATGCCAAGAATTTTACCAGAACATATATTTTAAAATTTGGACAGTGAACAAAACAAAAAATTCAATGCAGACGATTTTCTAACACGCTTAATGTTTGCAGATGACATGGTGTACTGTGGCTGTTTATGGCTGTTAGCCACAAGACACACACAATGTAAAATAAAAGATAAATTGGACGTCCAATTTAAATAACAACTGCGGTGCAACATGTTTTGATGGTAAACCAAAACAGCAATTTGTTTACTTGCAAAAAGCCAGACCCAACCTTAATCCATTATTGTGAGAAAATAAACCGCCTACAGCCCTCGTTATAATTTTATTTATTTTGTTGCAATCAGTTTCGCCGCTCCAATACGCCATCTTCATGCTGTAGTTGATGCGGAATGGGTTGACACAGACACTGACAGTTGGCAGTTGTTGATCAGAGTGCTGACATCTAAGTTTTCAGATAATCTGCGTGACCAGCTATGCTGGCTACTGATGCGATACACATAGGCATCGTGTCAATCAACTACAGCCTGAAGATGGCGCACTGAACCTGCGAAACTGGTTGCTACAAAACAAACAAAATCATAAGGACGGCTGTAGACGTTTCTTTTTTTTCCCTCACAATAGTAAACGGCCATCGTCCCAAAGACCTCCCGCCGAAAGGATGGATATACAAAATGGAATCCACTATCGTCTTTGTAACCACAGTAGTGCACATGGAGCAATAAACTTGGTCACAAGGAAATTAAAATTGAACTGTGCTGCAGTTTTCAAAAAATTTGAATACTGCGCTAAAGGAACCCCATTTCACGGCACCGGACGTGAAAATGTAACAGTTGTTGTGCAATAATGATCTTCAGGTGGGCGGGGAGGCGGGGGGGGGGGGGGGGGGGGGGGGAGAGCGCATCGCCGTCTGCACGAACCCCTCGGAACTGAGGCCGCACCAACGACGGGCCCAGCGCAGGTGCCGGCGAAGGCTGTGAGACAGAGAGCGCCGCGTGTAACTGAGCAGCCCCGAGAACTTACGCCGAAGGAGAGCGTTCTGAAGCCGTTACCGTCACCAGGGGATGGCGGAAATTCGATCGGGAGGGTGGAAGGGGTGGGGGAAGCGATTCCGAGCCGAGCCGTCAACTTCCTGCGAGGCTGGAACGGCGAATGTTGGAGCAGAGTTAGCCGAGTGCAGCGACGGCAGAGGGGCCCTGGTCGTAACGGTGGAGGCGGGCCCCGTGGGCTGGGCAGATGTGGGCCACCGGGCCCTGCGTCAGTGGAGCCGCAGGCAGCCAACGACCCGGCACTGCCTGAGTACGGGAACAGTGGCGGAAAGACTGAGCACCTAACATACTGCTAGCATTTACACAGAACACTAAGAACGAAGTATCACTAAACTGAGATCACACTTGCGAGATGTCAGTCCCCGCAATCGATCCTGCAGGGAAATTCGAGCCACAATTTCTGTAGAACTCTGTTGCGACCTTTGAAAGTTCAGCTTTCTAATTTCCGTGCTCACCGGTTGTCCGTCAACCACCCCGCCACACTGCAATCGGCTGGTTCCCTAGCCACAAGCACGGCACAACGGAGTTACAACTGAGCCCAACTATTCTCCGGACCTGAGAGGGAGGTTACAACAGGGAGTGGACACATTCGTCCAACGTGTTTTGAAATCGTATTCTACACAAAAAATAGTGAATAATAAAACAGATATTATTTAAACAATATTACCCTATTTATATTCTACACTCGTGCTCATAAATTAAGGATAATGTTGATACATGGTGGAACAATGCTCTGGTGGGCGGTTTGTGGGTTTAAACCACCTCGGGGTATGACCGTGCGGTACATTTCACCTGCTGTCGTCGCTCGGTGGCGCTGGCAGCAGTCCACATACGCAGAGATGTGTTGGTGCATGTCAGGATACGGTGCAGCGAATAAGTGTGCAGACGTTTTCAGACGTGCTAGTGGCTCAAAGAACACATATTGATGACGTTATGAAGGGTAGACTGGAGGCTGGTAGACTGTAGGTTGGTCGAAAACAGCAGGTCGCAGCACGGGCCCTCCGTGTGCCACAAAGTGTGATTTCCAGATTGTGGCAACGATTCCGGCAGACAGGAAACGTATCCAGGCGCTACAGTACGGAATGTCCACAGTCTACAACACCACAAGAACACCGATATCTCACCAACAGTGTCCGCAGACAGCCACAGAGTACTGCAGGTAGCCTTGCTTGGGACCTTGCTACAGCCACTGGAACAGTTGTCGCCAGACACATAGTCTACGGACGACTGAACAGACATGGTTTATTCGCCTGGAGACAGTGCATTCCACTGACCCCTGGTCACACGAGAGCCCTTAAAGCCTGGTGTCAAGAAAACAGTACATGGCCATTGCAACAGTGGTTCCAGGTTATGTTCACCAGGTATAGTCCGAACGATGATTATCGCCGGGTTTTCATACCAACCCCTTAGTGTCCTTGAAAGGGACCTGTATGGAGGTCGTCGTTTGATGGTGTGGGGTGGGATTATGATTGTTGTATGTACACCCCTGGATGTCTTTGACAGAGGAACTGTAACACGTCAGGTGTATCGGGACGCCTTTTTGCACCAGTACGTCCGCCTTTTCAGGATGATGGATGATAACGCACGGCGCCACGGAGCTGCGATCATGGAGGAGTACCTTGAAACAGAAGCTATCAGGCGAATGGAGTGGCCTGCCTCTTCTCGAGACCTAAACCCCATCGAGCACGTCTGAGATGCTCTCGGTCGACGTATTGCTGCACGTCTTCAAACCCCTACTAAACTTCAGGAGCTCCGACAGGCACTGGTGCAAGAATGGGAGGCTATATCCCAGCAGCTGCTTGGCCACCTGATCCACAGTATGCCAACCCAATGTGCGGCCTGTGTACATGTCCACAGTGATCATATCCCATAATGATGTTGGGTTACATCATCAGGAAACAGTGGCGTTTTGTAGCACATGTGTTTCGGTACGGTTTTCTCAACTTATCACCAATAATGTGGACTTACAGATCTGTGTCATGTGTGTTCCCTATGTGCCTGTGCTATTAGCTCCAGTTTTGTGTAGTGGCACGTTGTGTGGCACCACATTCTGCAATTATCCTTAATTTATGAGCACGAGTGTGCATCTATACCGTCGCGTCAATATCGAAATGAACAAACCAAAGGAAGCGAAAAATTATTACTGAATATAGTTAATGACTTTTGATTTACAACGTGGTCACGCCAATAACGTTGAAGAATAGCGCATCTTCTGCAAGTGTATTTCATTTGAACCGTGTCACTTTTAAAATACAAACAAAATAATGCATAACAGCAGTTTGTGATGAAATAGCGCTACGATGCTCCTTTAACGAAACACTGATCCTTTTCATTTATTTGCACCACGTTTAAAAAAACGCAACATAGAAAGGTTCGACGCCGAGGCATCTTCGTCACCAGTCGTACGCTCTGACACGCTGAACGAAGCATGCTAACAATGTCAAAAACCTCTTACTCACTCCACTGTACCCTACAGTGTGGTTAAGCGAGCAGTTAACTTTTCGCTACTGGAGACAGTGTATACGGCAAACTATTTACCGTACGGGTACCCATCTTCACAGGAGTGATGTTCAGACTGTGAGCTACATTAGCAGTAGTGTGAGTGCCGTTAGGCGCCTGCACTGGTACGGCGAGGCAAGACGGAAACGCAGACACCGGTGTGCATTACAGCTGCAGGCGCATAACATGGGGTTGGTCAAGGTGAGCAAAACTGTTTTATCGAAGGAACAGGAATAGCGCTGGTCCCCTTCGCGGAATCGACTAATTAAAGGAATACGGAGAGCTCTTCTTTACGCACCGGAGTTCAAAGTAAATGGTGATTTGCGTTTTCTCTGCTGGGAGAAGCTGACGGAAAATTGCACCACAAATTGTGGAAGAAGCTAGTGTTGGCACGGGTGAGAGTGGTGGAGGCGGCGTGCGACACCAAGCAGTGCAGGAGCCGTGGAGCGGAGCAGCCTCTCGTGGGGGTCGAGGCCGTCGTGAATGGAGACCGACGAATGTACACGGGAAATACTGCTCTCTGATGTGGGAATTAAAATGTCTTACTGTCGACGGTTTATTCGTTAACACTCTTCCGCACGGACTTGTATCACTCGTTTTCACGGGGTCCTTTCACGTGGCGAAAGTTTAATTATAACTGGCGCGTACATGGCGCCGGGCCAGCCAGCGGCCGCACTGGGGCCGAGAGCGAGTCAGCCGGTGCGTGCGAGCAGTCGCCGTGTGCACAGAGAGTCGTAACTGCGTAAAAATAGAGTTACGGCCCAACTTTGGGACCGGGGTCGGTTCCTGGGCCTTGTACCTTTTTTCTCCTCGAAACAGAAGGTGAGGTTGGCGATGTTTCCTTCTAAGACGCTGTATGGAATTGCACAGTTACTTACAGAAAGTGTTGGAGAAGGCGAAGACAGCATTACGGGTGGGTCTTTTGGAAACGGAGATAGCAAACGAGAAGGCAGTTGCGCCGCAGTAGTGTCTGGAGTCCTCGTGAAGCAAAAAATGGTTCAAGTGGCTCTGAGCACTATGGGACTTAACATCTTAGGTCATCAGTTCCCTGGAACTTAGAATTTCTTAAACCTAACTAACCTAAGGACATCACACACGTCCATGCCCGAGGCAGGATTCGAAACTGCGGCCGTAATAGTCCCGCGGTTCCTGACTGCAGCGCCTAGAACCGCACGGCCATCGCGGCCGGCCCTCGTGAAGCAGCCACAGTGACAGACACGAAGCAAAACCAGGGACGCGGTACTACGACCGTAGCGGTTTCATACGGCTCGTACGAAACTGTGACACAAATAGTTTGCGAGCTTCAAAGTGAATCTTACGAAAACTTAGTTCTCGGTGAACCCTCGCAGTGAACTCAGAGAAACTCTACGCGGCCAAGACTTTCAGCTGCTGTGCCGCTGCAGTTGTATGTTTCGCGTAGGAACCGTGGGAGAAGCACACAATAGCTCAGTCCTCGTACAGGGGCATCTGGACAGTAGATTTCGTCTCTCTCAGCGGAGAGGTGGTCCACAGAAACGACGAGATGTAGCCTCGGTCACGCACTGCACAGGGGCCCGTAGCTCGGGATGTGGGTGGCGGAGGCGGGAAGGAGGTGGCGGGCGCGTGGCAACGCCTCGTGTCACGTGGAGAAAACACGCTAACTCGTGGTCTGTAACAGTCGTAGAAATAGATCTGCGGACATGGTGCCACTTCCCCAGGAGAGGCGTTACCGACCCTACAGCGAATGAGTACGTAAAACTAATTAGCAGAGGGGATGTAAGTTATAAAACGACACTGAAAAGTGGTGCGTGCCTTGTAAGCTTCGAGGGCACTATCCTGTTTGTCACAAAGCGCCACATCAAATATTCGTGCTGTGTCGTATGTCGCGTAATCCAACCACATGCCTTAACGGTCTCAAGAGTTTCGTGTAACCTGATTTTTATATACGTATGTTAATGAGTAGCTGAGAGGGCAGTTGAGACGTTTGTGCACCATCGGAGCCGCAGTAGCGGCTTGGCGACACCCGGAGTCCACCGACAGCGCGACCGCGACCGCGGGACAGACACAGTGCGCGACGCTCTGCTCTGAACGCCGACAGGGAAACCTTCACTGGTCGACCGCCACCACTCTTCTGGACTGCTGCACTACCAAATAGGTCCAAATAAAATTTTTCTGCCTCGCTCTGACCGTCTAGACAGAGAGAAAAGTTTCACTACTTCTCGGTCTTTAGTACAAGTCCTTTGGCAAACTGACTACGATCAGCAAGTTCCGCCTTCTCGCCGTTAGACTGGAAAAGGTACTCCGCTAAGTACTTGACACACCGCCTCCACTTGGACTCAACAATATATACGCAGGAAGAACAAATCTTGAATACTGTTTAAAAGCCCTGGGAAGAAGTCACACGCAAACACCACAGAAGCAAATAGGGAGTGCCCCAGGAAGAGCGGAAGGACCGCTGTTTTTCTCGGTATACATAAATGATTTGGCGGACCGAGTGGTTATTTGCTGATGATACCGCGGTGCACGGTAAGGAGTCGACGTTGAGTGGCTGTAGAAACCTACAAGACGTCTTAGACAAAATTTCTAGTTGTTATGATGAATGGCAGCTACCTGTAAATATGACATGGAACGACCGTGTCAGAACTGTGGTAGGGAACGCGAACTGGCGACTTCGGTTTATTGGCTCAGTTTTAGGAAAGAACGGTTCGCCTGTAAGGAAAACCACGTGTAGGACGCTTGTGTGACCCATTATTCAGAACTGCACGAGTGTTTGGGATCCGGACCAAGTGGGATAGAAGGGAGACATAGAAGCAAGTCAGAGGCGGGCTGCTAGATTTATTACCGGTGACTTCGGACAACATACAAGTGTTACGCAGATGCTTCGGAAACCCAAATGGGGATCCGTGGAGGGAAGGCGACGTTCTTTTCGAGAAACACTACTGAGAAAATTTAGATAACCGGCATTTGAAGCTGACTTCCAAACTATTCTACTGCCACCAATATACATTGCGCTTGTAGTGGTACAGCGTACCCTCCGCCATACACCGTACGATGACCTTTGGAGTATCTATGTAGATGTAAATGCAGATGTCATCAGTTTCAACTATATCTGGCCAACTGTCTCTCGTTCACTGAACACGACTTCCAGGCAACTACTGGCTCCCCTATCCGACAAGAAGTCTCTTATCTGCCGTTCACTAAGTAACAATGGGCATGAGATTGATTGAAATTCTATGCTGACGAACGTGATGGTCGTGTGGACTCCCTTAAGCTCCCCAGGCTGCCTTTCAGCCGGTCGAGCTCATAAGTACATGCAGACATTTCTTTCGGCCATTTGCGACTCCCACTGACGGCACCGCTCTGAAGGATGCTGCTACCTGCAAGCGCTTTAGTAAATTCTGTTCCAGACACGCGCTACCGGCGCTACCGTGGGTGAGTCTCTGTCTCTTAACCCAGCACAGCGAGCCCGGCCGCAGACCACACGGGAGCATTACGGAAGGGTCAGATGCTGCACAAACCCTCAACCTGACCGGTCAGCCCGGCCAGCGGAACGGCCCAAGTCGTGTGCGACAGCTCGGGGGCAGGCCACGGCCTCGGCCAGCACACAGGAAGACGCACAGCTGAGCTCTCCGACAGGCCGCCAAGAGGATCCGCGCCTACTCTAAACCACAGCTCCGACAAGAAGTGGCGGCGCGTGCAGCACCAGCCCAGCGCACACGGAGCAACGTCGCTGAGGTGACCACTCGAGCAGCTCAACTCTTGGGCAGTGAACGACACCACTTTTCGACTTCTCTTGTATTGCGATATTTAGCAAATTCAGTGCGATTCTAACCTTTTGCTACGACTTTGTGATACGTACAAAATTTTCCAATACTTTAGGAGACTGCCGTACTTTAACTTTGTCGAATTTTTATTAACAGCGAATGTCGCACAAACTTTCGATCGTACTTCGCCGCTTCTCGGACGATCGAGGGTGCGTCGCAGTTGGCATATTTCTGAGAACGGAGCAGAGGACGTTAACCGATACTTACACAATACTTGTTCACGAACTTTGATTAAATACTATCCGGCACAGACCTTTTGGGGAGTCTCCACTCCAAATACCGAGTGAATTAAAGTATAACGAATGCAATAATATTTTCACAATCAAAGGTTAACTGCTGTTGATATACTGGTTTGAGGCAGCTCTCAATGGCACCCTATCCTGTCCAAGCCTCTTTACCTTCGAGTAACGACTTCAACCTACGTCCTTCTGAATCTGCTTTGCGTATCCATCTCTTGGCCTCCCTCTACGATTTTTACCCTCCACGCTTCCCTCCAACACTCAACTGGCCCTCCCTTAATGACTCAGAACACGTCCTACCAACCGAACCCTTTTTCTAATCAAGTTGTACCACAAATTCCTCTTTCCCCAAATTCTATTTAGTACCTCCTCATTATTTACGAGATCTACCCCGTCTAATCTTCAGCATTCTTCTGTAGCACTGCATTTCAATGGCTTCTATTCTCTTCTTGTCTAAACTGTTTATCCCCCATGTTCCACTTCAACACATGGCTACACTCCACGCAAATACTTTCAAAAAAAATATTTAAATCTATACTCAATGTTAACAAATTTCTCTTCTTCAGAAACGCCTTCCTTGCCATAGCCAGTCTACATTTTATACCCCCTCATCAGTTATTTTGCCGCCAAAATAGCAAAACGCATCTGCTACTTCCTAATCTAATTCCTTCATCATCATCTTTTCTTGATATCATGTTACATCCTCCATTAAACACGTTGTCCACTCGTTCAGTTGGCCTTCCAAGTCATTTGCTGCCTCTGATATAATTACAATGTCATCGGCAAACCTTAAACTTTCCATTTATTCTCACTGGAGTTTAATTCCTATTCCAAATTTTTTCTTGGTTTCCTTCACCGCTTGTTAAATATACAGATTGCACAACATCAGGGATACATTACAACCCTGTCTCCTTCCCTTCCTAACCAATGCTTCCCACTCATGCCCCTCGATTCGTATAACTGTCATCTAGTTTCTGCGCACGTAGTTCAAATGTTCAAATGTGTGTGAAATCTTATGGGACTTAACTGCTAAGGTCATCAGTCCCTAAGCTTACACACACACACACACAACCATGCCCGGGGGAGGACTCGAACCTCCGCCGGGATGAGCCGCACAGTCCATAACTGCAGCGCAAGTAGTAAATAGAATTTCGTTTCCTGTATTTTAGCCCTGCTACCTTCAAAAGTTGAAAGAGACTATTCCAGTCAACATTGTCCAAATCGTTCTCAGAGTCCACAAATGCTACAAGCTTACGTTTGCCTTTCCTCAATCTCTCTTCTAATTTAACTCATAGGGTCAGCATTCTTAAACTTGTGCCACCATTTCACTGGAAACCAAAGTGATTTTCCCTGATGTCACTTTCTACCAGTTTTTTTATTCTCTTGTAAATAATTCGTATTAGTATGTTGCAATCATGACTTATTAAAACGATAGTTCGGTAATTTTCACACTTGCCAGCAATGCTTTCTTTGGAAATGGAATTATTATATTCTTATTGATTTCTGGGAGTATTTCGCCTGTCTCATACATCTTGCTCACTTGATGGAAGAGTTTTGTCACGTCTGGCTCTCCAAAGCCTATCAGTAGTTCTAGCGGTCTGCTCTCAGAGCCTTCTTTCTACTCAGGTCTTTCACTGCTCTGTCAAACTGTTCCTGCAGTATCGTATCTCCCGTCTCATCTTCGTCCTCTTCCATTTCCTTAGTGTTGCCCGCCAGTACGTCGCCCTTGTATAGACCCTCTATGTACTCCTCCAACATTTCCGCTTTCCCTGCTTTACTAAGATCTGGTTTTCCATCTGACCTCTTGATATTCGTACAAGTTGTTCTCTTTTGTCCAAAGGTCTCTTTAATTTTCCTGTAGGCGGCATCTGTCTTCCCCCTAGTCATATGTGCTTTTACAGCCTTAAATTTTTCCTCTAGTCATCCCACATAGATACTTTGCACTTCTTGTCGATCTCATCTTTGAGACGTTTGTATTCCTTTCCGCTTGCTTTATTTACTCTTTTTTTTTAAATTTTCTCCTTTCATCAGTTAAACTGAGTATCTCTTGTGTTACTCAAAGATTTCTACTAGCCCTCGTCTTTTTACCTACTTGATCCACTACTGCCTTCACTATTTCATTTCTCAAATCTACCCCCGTTCTTCTTCTACTGTATTCCTTTTCCCTGTTCTTGTCAATTGTTCACTAATGTTCTCTGTGAAACTCTCTATAACCTCTTGTTCCTTCAGTTTATCAAGTTCCTATCTCCTTAAATCTCCATCTCCTTTTTGCAGTTACTTCAGTTTTAATCTACAGTTTATAACCAATAATTTGTAGTCAGAGTCCACATCTGCCATTGGAAACGTCTTCTAACTTAAAACCTGGTTCCTAAATCTCTGTTTACCCTTATATAATCAATATGAATCCTTCCGATGTGTCCATGTCCCTTCCATGTACACGACCTCCTTTCATGATTCTTAAACCAAGTATTGGCGATTATTAGCTTATGCTCTATGCAAAAGTCTGCCAGGCGCGTTCTTCTTTCATCCCTTACTTTCAGTCCATGTTATGTACTACTGTTCCTTCTCGTCCTTTTCCTACTACCGAATTCCCCAACACTATTAAATTTTCGTCTTCCATAACTATCTGAATAAATTCTTTTATCTCGTCATACATTTCTTCAATCTCTTCGTCATCTGCGGAGCTAGAAGGCATATAAACGTTTACTACAGTGGTAAGTCTGGGCTTCGTGTCTATCTTTGCTGCAATAATGCATTCACTATGCTGTTCGTGGTCCTATTTTGTTATTAATTATTAAAATTATCCCTGCATTATTCCTATTTGATTTTGTATTTATAACCCTGTATTCACTTGACCAGAAGTCCTGTTTCTCCTTCCACCGAAATTCACTAATTAACCTCTCGATTTCCCCTTTTTAAATTTTCTAACCTACGTGCCCGATTAAGGGATCTGACACACCACGCTCCGATCCTTCGAACGCGTTTTGTTTCTCCTGATAACGGCGTCCTCCTGAGTAGTCGCCGCCCGGAGGTCCGAACGGGGACTATTTTATCTCAGGAATACTATACCCAAGAGGATGCCATCATCATTTAATCATATAGTAGAGCTACATGTCCTTGGGAAAAATTACGGCTGTATTTTCCCCTTGCTATTCGCCGTACCAGAACGGCAAGGCCATTTTGGTTTATGTTCAGTCAATCATCCAGACTGTTGACCCTGCAGCTACTGAAAAGGCTGCTGCTCCTCTTCAGAAACTACACGTTTGTCTGGCCTCTCAACAGACACCCCTCCTTTGTGTTTGCACCTACGGTACGGCTATTTGTACCGCTGTGACACGCAAGACTTCCCACCGACGGGAAGATCGATTATTCATGGGTGGTTTAATCTGGTATACGACTGCAAATAAACTCCTGGTATTTGTTGTGCACGTGTTACGCGCGTCGCAACGTCGTACCACTGCTGTGCCATCCACCTGGGATGAAAGAAATGAGACAAATACAATGTAGCATCGCACCTTTGCCCAGAGCCTCGATCATATTGGATTGTTGCTGCGTTATTGACAGTGGAGGTCAACTTACAACTTCTAGCCTCCCACCCAGTCACTCAAATAGCCCAGGTTTCACTGCCGTATAACGTTTAAGTGTTGCTCGCTCCCTCCCGCCAGAGGTTCGAGTCCTCCCTCGGGTATGGATGTGTTGTCCATAACGTAAGTTAGTTTAAGTAGTGTGTAAGTCTAGGGACCGACGACCTCAGCAGTTTGGTCCCTTAGGAGTTCAAACACATCTGAACATTTTTGGACACTTGAGTGTCTTCCTGATGTACTCGTATCTTGCCATCTTTTCTGTGGCATAGTGCGTTCATCTGTAGTTTTGAGGGAGCAGTGATATCACAGTAAATTCCCAGCCACTCTACCACTTAGTTTCATTAAGGGGAGCCAGAACGATCCATCTCCTCCATGTTAATTTTAGCAAATAGAAGGAATATTTTTTCTAAAACCATTAAAGATATTGCACTGAAATTTGTACTACATGTTTAGTGAATATTTTTCTACAAAGTTATAATGCCATGTTAAGGAATATTTATTGGGTTTTGTTTTACATTTTTTTAAACGGATGCTTATTTTTTTCTCTAAAATTTTGCACTTTTTCTTCTGTAACTCTTGAATTATAGAATATTTTTTACAATTTGTTATAAAAATGAAGGGAAAGAAGTAAACAAGGTATACTGTTAGCAGTTTTTGAGAAAATGTTCCTCAAAGATGAAAATTGTAAAGTTAAGGGACATGGCTTCCAAAGTTTATTAGTACATTCCTGCCCCATCATCATCATTATCATCATCATCATCATCATCATCATCATTTAAGACTGATTATCCCTTTCAGCGTTCAGTCTGGAGCATAGCCCCCTTATAAAATTCCTCCATGATCCCCTATTCCGCGCTAACATTGGTGCCTCTTCTGATGTTAAGCCTATTACTTCAAAATCATTCTTAACCGAATCCAGGTACCTTCTTCTTGGTCTGCCCTGACTCCTCCTACCATCTACTGCTGAACCCATGAGTCTCTTGGGTAACCTTGCTTCTCCCACGCGTGTAACATGACCCCACCATCTAAGCCTCTTCGCCCTGACTGCAACATCTATAGAGTTCATTCCCAGTTTTTCTATGATTTCCTCATTGTGGACATCCTGCTGCCATTGTTCCCATCTACTAGTACCTGCAATCATCCTAGCTACTTTCATATCCGTAACCTCAACCTTATTGATAAGGTACCCTGAATCCATCCAGCTTTCGCTCCCATTCAACAAAGTTGGTCGAAAGATTTAACGGTGCACAGATAACTTAGTCTCGGTACTGACTTCCTTCTTGCAGAAGGGAGTAGATCGTAGCTGAGCACTCACTGCATTAGCTTTGCTACACCTCGCTTCCAGTTATTTCACTATGTTGCCATCCTGTGAGAATATGCATCCTAAGTACTTGAAACCGTCCACCTGTTCTAACTTTGCCCCTCCTATTTGGCACTCAATCCGTTTATATCTCTTTCTCACTGACATTACTTTCGTTTTGGAGACGCTAATCTTCATACCATAGTCCTTACATTTCTGATCTAGCTCTGATTGGTAGTTACACCATGAGTCATATGATGGATTATCAGCATCCTCTTCTTTTTCCAGTGTTAGTTTCCTTTTCACTAATCTTTTTTTTTCCTTTTGGTGCATGTTGTAGGCTTTTGTCTCTTCTTCCTGCACCTCTTAATCTTTCTTCAGCAATTAGGCGAATTGTGGAAATGGTGTTGTGTCCTGGTTGGAAACCTAAACGTTTCAGCACATCACATTTGATAATGTTTCCTTCATTGTATGTTGCCACTGCGTCATGCACTCCAAAATGCAATGTTTCTATCAGTGCAAAACTTTTTTGGGAATCCTAATACAAATTAAATTATTTACATTTCATTTGAATTTGTGTTTTCCCATGTAAACACTTTTCCAATAAACTTGGCTGTGGTAAATCTCTGAGTATGGGCTTAATTACATCAATTACAGCATTTGGAAAACTGTTTCTATGGGCATATTCCTTTCCTGATTGGTACTTACACCATGAGTCATCACCTGTCAGGCACAGTGCATGTTGTGGGTGCTCATTTGTTGATGCAGTATAAAAAGTAATGCCCATGCTGCTCTCCTCACATGCTCAGTGCTTCTTGTATTTTGTTTAATTGCACACGCATAATACCTCTGCAATCTATCAATAGCTTCATCTGTCAATCTTCCTCATCCTCCAAGGGTCTTGCCATCACTAAGCTTCTGGGACCCTAATGTCTGCTTTAATTTGCACAAGCCCCTATGCGCTTCTACATATGTCCAATGCACTCCTTTTTTTAATGTGAATTTCATTGTCATAAGGTTTGAGTTCCTCTACAGCTTTATATCCCTTAGAATCACCATCTCCTAGATAGTTAGTGAATTGTACATTATATCACTTCTGCGAACTGGAAAAAATTGCTTTCACTCCCCCTACTTCCATCGCCCCACTCGTGCCGTCAAAATTTGCTTCACAACTTCATTATGTTCGTCCTTCTTATTGCCCTTACATGTACAATGTTTTGAGAGGATAGCAGCATCAATTACTTTGTAACTGTCTCCACTGGTAGCTGTCACAACTCCATTTAGAGTTTTATGACCTCTACGTTGCCATGATCCATCTAAAGCAAGAGTTAATTCTCTACAATTCCCGTTATCTGTCACAGCTTCTTCAAGTTCTTTCTTCATTGTTGCTTGAACAATATCTTCAGCAGAAGATACCACCAATTCATTATAAAATTCAAACTTGGTTGGTGGTTTTGGCAAGTTCATAATTCCCTGCAGCACTGCCCTTGGCAATGCAAGGCAAGCCATACACTAGCCTAACATTTATATCATACACCTTCTTTCCACTATTACCACTACGAGGAATACTGTTAGAATTAGAAAATGAAACTTCTACAGCACTTTTGTTACACTTCAATAACATTTTACATTCCAAACCAATGTGTGAAGTTATTTTCAATTCCAGTCCTCTCTTTTTGCAAACTTGACATAATACGCTATGTTTCAGAATATTAGTGAGCAAGGAAATATTAATTATTTATTCACATCATTACTGTCACTTTCATAGTTTTCAAATTTTTCTTTGCTATCACAAAGTTTCTTGCTGGAAATAGTTCTATCACATTCATTTGGAGTAGTCGGTGAAGCAGTCTGAGCGGCATCTCAGTTCGAAACAACAAAAGATTTCTTCTTCCACTCATTGTGCCTTTTCTTAAACACTTGATTGCTGAAACGGAGCATATACCAAACACGTATAACAGGTATGAGCAAAATTCGTTAATACGTAAAACTGAACAGCCAAATAACACAAAGCAAAACTCCATAAGTCAACACATACGGTATAGTATTTACGTTTACCAATTTGAACGGCCACTTGTCGCAGAGATAAAGCCATATAATGTTGGAAAACAAAACACTGTCTAATTCCGCAAAGACATCCTGATTGCAGCCATCTAGCGGCGCCGTCAGAGGTGACGCACCAAGTCGCTACAAGCGTTTACGCGGCCCGTCCACTTTGCAGCGATAAAAAACACACTTAGAAATCAATTAAAAGGGTGAAACTTGATTTGTTTCATTCAGAAAACTCCATTAATTTTATAATGAAACAAACCAGAAACGTTAATTTTGTCATTTTCATCGTTCCGGCTCCCCTTTAATTGTTTAATAACAATTTTTTCCCAGTGTTTTGTTGTGGGAAGCCTTTATTCTCTACTCGATCAAACACTGTATTCTTCAATGGTCTCCTGCGACACCACGTTTCAGGGGCTTCTAATCGTTCCGTTTTTCCTTATGTTATTGTCCACGGTTGGTAGGCCGGAGTGGCCGAGCGGTTCTAGGCGCTAGAGTCAGGAACCGCGCGACTGCTACGGTCGCAGGTTCGAATCCTGCCTCGGGCATGGATGCATGTGATGTCCTTAGGTTAGTTAGATTTAAGTAGTTCTAAGTTCTAGTGGACTGATGACCCCAGAAGTTAAGTCCCACAGTGCTCAGAGCCATCTGCCCACGGTTCCACAAGAGCTGTGGCTTGTATATAGCTTTTCATGAAACTTTGTTTCAGTCCTCAGAACTACATTTTCGCATGTTCACAGCTGTTTCCATTTTGAGAAAGTGCAGTCGTTAATACTATGTCTTCCCTGCATCTTCCTTCTTTACCTATTCTAGTACAAAAATTCGACCAACTCTTCGAGAGTCTCTTGTCCAACTCTAGTATTCAGCCATCCAAGTAACTACCCCACATGAATGAAATTGTAAAAATTAACGAACTTCATATCCGCTTCAAACCGGGAGTTTGCGACAGACGTTGAACAGTCTGAGTGACGCAAGACGCGCTATGCTCGCTGGCGTGTGCCAATGCTGCGAGGGAGCACGCCAGTCTTCATTGCGAGGGGCCTAACTCAACTCACATTTAAAGCGATACAAATTCACATACGTTTATCGAGGTCAAAAACTTACATGCACGTACTGTCGTATGAGCCACAGTTGAGTATGTGGCTGGAATTGCCTCAGGTTCGTGCGAGCTGTACCGCTCCGTCGTCATTCAACTTATCCTTCTCTCCGAAAAATCGGCATTGCTAAGCATCCTTATTTCCCCTCCCTATCAAACGGTTATGACGATGTAAACTTTAATTCTAAAAAAATGCAGGTTACGATATGGGAGCACCTCCTCGGGAGACTGCCTTCCATTTAGGTGGGCCGCTAGTGTGCTGACGTCAGTCCGTTGTCTGTGCGACCGCAGTCGCAAAGAGGGCGACGCTTCGCGCGCGAGGCAAATGAATCCAAGTTGGTAGCGTGTGATGCTGCCTGAACGACGCTTTTCCCATGTCCGCTTCGAACGTTTTCAATATTCAGAAAACAGCATTTATTTGCATCTAAGTCTCCAGCAGTTCTTTCTGTCGTCTTTTAACCGAAAAAGTAGCCACCATTTGCTTCTTTTCGATGAAGTAGGAACCCAACACAACACATTTGTACTTAGAATTAATAAAAACATATTTAAGGTTCACTATAATATTCAAATCGATGATTTTTGGTTCCATATTAACGATAGCTTAGACAACTGTAGACAAAACATTCTCATTAGACATGAAAAGAAATTAAACAAACTGCAATGCCTTCTGCCTGTAAAATCTTGTAATCTTCCTAGTTTTTTTTTAAACTGATTATAAATTCTATGAGAGGGTTTTTAATAAAACTACCATTAATTTTACAAAATCTGAGATGTCGCTAGTCGAAAAAGGCTTAAAATATATCTACATCTTCGTCTACATCCATACTCCGCAAGCCGCCTGATGGTGTGTGGCGGAGAGTACCTTGAGTACCTCTATCGGTTTTCCCTTCTATTCCAGTCTCATATTGTTCGTGGAAAGGAAGGTTGTCGGTATGCCTCTGTGTGGGCTCTAATCTCCCTGATTTTATCATGGTCTCTTCGCGAGATATACGTAGGAGGGAGCAACATACTGCTTGACTCCTCGGTGAAGGTACGTTCTCGAAACCTCAACAAAAGCGCGTACCGAGCTACTGAGCGTCTGTCTTGCAGAGACTTCCACTGGAGTTCATCTATCATCTCCGTAACGCTTTCGCAATTACTAAATGATCCTGTAACGAAGCGCGCTGCTCTCCGTCTGATCTTCTCTATCTCTTCTATCAAATCTATCTGGTACAGATCCCACCCACATCGATGAGCAGTATTCAAGCACTGGGCGAACAAGTATTATCTAACCTAAATATATTAGAAAATTTTCTTGTTGATTTTAAATCAGGCATAGACAGTGTAAAAATGTACAGTTACCGCCAGACTAGAGCAGCACATGATGTTCGTAATATTGTCAGCAAAACCTAACCAGTTCTCATAATACTGATAATTTAAACCATGATGTGATTACATGTACTTATATTCTTTATGTAATTTATGGAAGTAATCCTACCAACTGTATATTGTTTCTATTCATGTCATCATGTTTTTAGGTATTCCATGTAACTTTATTCTGTCGAAGGCTGCCTTAGTGCCATCGAAATCGTGCTCAATTGACAAAATGTTGTGCTGTATATACGTTCTGTAATTAAATAGCATACGATTGCTGGCTCACAGCCAATCAAATGTTTAAAATTTCAAGGTGTATAGTATTTCATCTTGCCTTTGCTTTACTTTTAATTACTTTAAGCGATAATTATTTATTTATTCATCTGTAGAAGAATATCCACGGTCCATTCACATTGATGTGAGCACCATGCATGTCCGACGTCAACGCGGAATAGCCATCCAGAGGCAACATAAGGCAGCAGTGGAGGACATATGAAGTGTGTCGTTGTCGTAGTGTGGAAATGGGCAATTCATCTGACGTCAAAAAGGGCATGATCTTTGGCTTTCGGGCCAGAACGAAAACACTCTTTCAAGGGCTAAGTTTGGAAACTGTTCGCATACTGCCGTGGTTAAAGATTAGTCTGCGTCGCAAAATGGCGCTGTCCGTTATCCAGAGCCCAGGCGGCTGTGGTGTAGCGCTGGTCATAGAAGGCGAGTGTGAATGGCTGCTGCGGAGACACGCACGGCACGGCTAAACAGACGAGCAACTTGAGCCCTGCTATCTCCCAACTATGCCTTTCGTGAACTTCGCTGTTTCTCCGTGTTTGGTTTCCCGCCCTTGTCACGGTTACGTCGTGGTTCTTCTTCCTTAGACGTGTGGTAGCAGTGATGTGTATCAATGTTTGCGCAGTGTACCATCTTTGGTTTGGTGTATATAGTTTCCGGCAATGAGGTCTGGAGGGAGTCGGTTGATTGCTGCGGACCAGGGAGGATATCTCCGCGCGGTGTAGTCGGCTGGGGCCGCTGGCAGTCCATGCACAGTGTCTGAGCCTGTGTGGAGCTGTCCAATAGCTACGAGCTTCGTGGTTCGCAGCTATGTTGACTGACTAGGATTTGCGTGCACCAGTGGAATTTTTTGTCTTTTGGCCGTTAGTGGTCTGGTTACCTGCCCTGGGCACGGACGTAAATTCAGAGCGAGTTAACTGTTACCATGTTTCAAATTCAAGTGTACCAGCGGAGTTTTCTGCCTAGTTGCCGTTATTGTTCCGGTTACCTGCCCTGGCCCCTAACGTAATTTCAGGCAGCGTTCCTTCCTCGCCTGTTGTCGCTGTCCAACATGGTGTGTAATTTTGACAGCTAATACATACTACATTGTGGATTATCACGTTTGTAACATTGCCGGTTGTGGTTCTCATGTACTGATTGACGGGAAGCAAGTTGTTGTGTCGCTCGGTCCGTGGCTGCCCCCTGGTTGGGTTCCGATGGATCAAGTGTAGTTGGGCTCACCACCTGTCTCGCCTAAGTGAACGAGGGCAGACCGAAATCCCTGGAGGCCTTCTGAGTGCCACCGGTGTTTAACTATCTGTTGTCAGCTATTTTAAATTTTAGGCTTATGGTTGGTTGTTTGTTTCTTAAAATTGTGCAAAATTAATTTTTAAATTTATCTTTCAAGCTTTAACACTTCAGCCTTCTGCCCTTAAAGATTATGGTAATATATTTTGAAATTTTGAAGTTTAATTGTGGCCCTGAGCCATTGGTATTGCACCTTGTATGTGTTGCTTTTTTAAATTATTTTATTGCTGTCTTAATTGGATTTTAATCTAGTTGATTTTTAAGATTTCTTGTTAAACATGGTAGGATTGTGCCTTTAAAGGTCTATGGTAAAATATTCTGAAGTTTTTTGTGGCCCTCAGCCAGTTGTGTTACACCTTCCATATGTTGCCTTTGGGTTTTAAATTATTTTATTGCTATCTTAATTGAATTTTGAGTTTTTTTAAAGATTTCTTGTTGGCCTTCTGCCTTTAAAGGTCTAGGGTAATATATTGTAAAATTTTGGAAATTAATTCTGGCCCTCAGCCATTTGTATTATTGTTTTGAATTATTCTATTTCTATCTTAATTGGATTTTTATCTTCTCAAGATTTCTGGTTGGAGGAATTCAGCCGTGAAAGAGTTGCTAAATTACAATAAATGAGGATTAGAGGCAGAAACTGAACTCAATCCTTGGCCCTTTCCACAATCCTGTTACTTGTTCTGCCAGCGGGTACAGCTGGCGTGTCACAACTGTTCACTAACGGACCGCCCGGATGAACGGAGGATGCAGCGACAGGCAGCGTCTGGCGTCTGCTCAAACAACTTGGATCGCTGGGTAGGCGCCTCCGCAGCAGGCGCCCGGCTCATGCTTCCGTGCGACTGCGGCTCACCGGCGACGAAGGCTCCAGTTTCCAGGCGAACACAGCAGCTGGAAATCCAGGAAGTGGTGACAGGTGGAATTTTCAGATGAATCACGTTTCATTTTCCTTCGCACAGATTGCAACAGCCTGCAATTACCGCCGGGGAGTTCCAGGCCTCAGGACGGAACGTTACGGTCTGGGGAACGTTTACGTGGTATTCAGTAGGCGACCTCGAGATTCTGGAAGGCGCAATGGATCAACAGAGGTATGCACCTGTCCTTGGGGACCATGACCACCCCTAGATACGGTGTGTTGTTCCTCAGCGCGACAGAGTCTACCAGCAGCACAGTCACACTCGTCACACAGTTCAAAGCGTACACCGCAGAGCACCAGGCTGAGTCTACTGTGCGTGACCAGCTGCTGAATTCACGGGGTTTATACCAAAGCCTTTTATCATTAGTGTTTGCCAACACCTGCATGTATTAAATTTATTCTTGACCGTTTTCATATTTCAACCATCATCGACTGTAAGAAAAATTATAAAATTTTTTGGTTTAGAATATTTTTGTTACAGTTGATGATGGTTGAAATTACGGAAACCAAAATTTCATACACATTCCTGAAGGCGGACAAAAATGCTTTTCTATAAATAATCTCAGTGGCGTTCTTCCTGCACGCCTCCCAGTGACCAGCGCCGCTACTGAGGCTCCTGACAGCCGGTCACTTCAGTGTGAGTGGACAGCACACTTGGTATGACGTCGTCAACATTTTGCACAGTGCTTCTTATACACACATCAAAAAGAGCTTTGCATCACTCCGGTTCCCGCAATTCATGAAGAGAGACGTTGACCGTGGGTATTGTGCCACAGAGACAGTCCCTTTGACTCTTCAGAGATGTCACTAAACCCGCCCAAAAATGTAAACAACCATGCATCAGCTGCGCCTATTAGACGGAGGGGCCTGACAGCTGATCAGTTCCAGTCATTCCACTAAAGAGGAGGTACACGGCTCGTGTTGTCTTTAGTTCGGCCGTGCCTAGACGGTCAGTACCGCGTTTCAATCGCGTCCGCATTAGTACTTTGTGCCAGGAAGGTCTCTCAATAAGGGAAGTGTCCAGGCGTCTCGGAGTGAACCAGAGCGATGTTGTTCGGTCATCTAGGAGATACAGAGAGACAGGAACTCTCGATGACATACCTCGCTCAGGCCGCTCAAGGGCTACGGATTGTGGCTCGGAGGAACCCTGAGAGCAACGCCACCATGTTGAATAACGCTTTTCGTGCGGCTAGAGGACGTCGTGTTACGACTCGAACTGTGCGCAATAGGCTGCATCACGCGCAACCTCACTCCCGACGTCCACGGCGAGGTCCATTTTTGCACCCATGACACCATGCAGCGTGGTACGGATGGGCCCAACAACATGCCGAATGGACCGCTCAGGATTGGCATCACGCTCTCTTCACCGATGAGTCTCGCATATGCCTTGAACCACACAATTGTCGGAGACGTGTTTGGAGGCAACCCGATCAGGCTTAACGCCTTAGACACACTCTGCAGCGAGTGCAGCATGGTGGAGGTTCCCTGCCGTTTTGGGGTGGCATTATGTGGGGCCGATGTACGCCGCTGGTGGTCACGGAAGGTGCGGTAACGGCTGTACGATACGTGAATGCCATCCTCCGATCGATAGTGCAGCATACTGGTGAGGCATTCGTCTTCACAGACCACAATTGGCACCCGCATCGAGCACTTCTTGTGAATGACTTCCTTCAGGATAACGCCATCGCTCGACTAGAGTGACCAGCGTGTTCTCCAGACAACTACGCTAGAAAGAAAGGATATGAAATGCACTGTTGCATAACATGCGCTTAACGAACGCTAAAACTCGCGATTTACGACAACAGCAGCACGTGTCGGAATTTTTCTACCGAAGTGCTTGCGTCTCGATTGATATTCCGCCACGTCGGCGAGCCACCTGGAAACCGCGCCGCGCCGAGCACGTGGACATACACGCGGTGTTGGGAGGAGGGCTGCAGTGGGAGGGGGCGTAGGCGCCGGGGAGGGGGCTCTCCGAGCGTGACCCCCCCCCCCCCCCCCCCTGCAGGCCGATCGGCGAGGAAGCGCCGCCTGTTGTCACACCGCCGACCCGAGGGAGGGCTGTGGCACGTGCCTCGACCCGCCGATGACTTGCGTCTACCAGCGAGATCTGCCGGCGGCGTACTGCCTGCGACCAGTATCGACTCATTTTGCTTTGTATAAAGTGGAGTTGAAGCGTTTTGTATTCATGGTTCGCTATGGCCTTATTCGGTACGGAAACCTTGTAGACTTCGCTATTGACATGTTTAAAGGGGATTGTGTTCTTTAATATTACGAGTATACAATTTTTTCTATTCATTACTGTCATTAAGACACCTCCACGTCAACTTGCGTTACCATATGAATCTCAGTAGCTGTGGTTTTTTCCAGCACCGCTTGCTGTAATTCGTATCTAACGTCTTTGGTACTGAATATTTTGCTTAGCCCTATTTTGACTATATTCTTTTTCTTAACATCTGGTGATAACTGATGTGGACGATATTATTTTTTTGAAGAATCTAAGTGAACTTGATATAATAATGCACAATAAGTAATTTTTTAAAGAAAGGCCTTGATACGCATGGGCATTGAGTCAAACAGAGCTTGGATGCCGTGCACAGGTACAGCTGCACATGCAGCTTCAACACGATACCATAGTTCATCAGCAGTAGTGACTGGCGTATTGTGACGAGCCAGTTGCTCAGCCAACATTGGCCACGCGTTTTCAATTGGTGAGAGATCTGGAGAATGTGCTGGCCAGGACAGCAGTCGAACGTTTTCTGTATCCAGTAGGCCCGTACAGGACGTGCAACATGCAGTCGTGCATTATCCTGCTGAAATGTAGGGTTTTGCAGGGATCGAAGGATAGAAACCACGGGTCGTAACACATCTGAAATGTAACGTCCACTGTTGAAAGTGCCGTCAATGCGAACAAGAGGTGACCGAGACGTGTAACCAATGGCCCCCCATAGCATCACGCCGGCTGATGACGAATACACGCTTCCAATGTGCGTTCACACGATGTCGCCAAACACGGATGCAACCATCATGATGCTGTAAACCTAACCTGGATTCAACCGAAAAAATGACGTTTTGCCATTCGTGCACCCAGGCTGGTCGTTGAGTACACCATCCGGGCGCTCCTGTTTGTGATGCAGCGTCAAGGGTAACCGCAGCCATGGTCTCAGAGCTGATAGGCCATGCTGCTGCAAATGTCATCGAACTGTTCGTGCAGATGGTTGTTGTCTTGCAAACGTCCCCATCTGTTGACTCAGGGATCGAGATGTAGCTGCACGATCCGTTGCAGCCATGCGGATAAGATGCCTGTCATCTCGACTGCTAGGGATACGAGGCCGTTAAGATCGAGCACGGCGTTCCGTATTACCCTTCTGAACGCACCAATTCCATATTCTGCTAACAGCCATTGGATCTCGACCAACGCGAGCAGCAATGTCGCGATACGATAAACTACAATCGCGATAGGCTACAATCCGACCTTCATCAAAGTCGGAAACGTGATAGCACGCATTTCTCCTCCTTACACGAGGCATTACAACAAAGTTTCACCAGGCAACGCCGGTCAACTGCTGTTTGTGTAAGAGAAATCGGTTGCAGGTGTCGCCACCGGCGCCAACCTTGTGTGAATGCTCTGAAAAGCCAATCATTTGCATATCACAGCATCTTCTTTCTGTCGATTACATTTCGCGTCTGTAGCACGTCATCTTTGTGGTGTAGCGATTTTAATGGTCAGTAGTGTAATTTATTGAGTATTCATTTTTACTTAGAGATATTCACATTAAATGTTGAAAATATCCCCCCTGTTGTTCAATACACAATTCAATTCGTCTAATCATGTTTCCAAACACAAGCTGTAACATTTCTTCTGTAACAGAAGCAGTGAAAGTGGATACTCCAGTTTTGAATTCATCGATGGATTTCGGACAGTTTTTATAGACAGTTGCTGTCACTGCACCCCAGAAGAAAAAGTCAGGTGGTGTTAGGTCAGGCGATCGTTGAGGCCAGAGTTCCTGTGAAATTATGCGATCACCAAAAACATCAGCAAGCAATCACATTGAAACGTGAGCTTTATGCGCGGTTGCACCATCTTGTTGAAAATAACCGTTCAGTATTTCACTAAACACAAGTTCTCCTATGAATGGGTATAGAATATCACTGCAGTATCGTTGCTCGCTTATTGTTTCGTTGAAAAATGTGGGACCCACAATCCGACGTCTAGAAATTGCAATCCAAACTCCTGTTGTCACAGAATGAAGTGGTTCCTCATGAATACATAATGGATTTTCCGTACTCCTCATACGAGAATTTAGCGAGTTCATGTACCCGGATAAAGGAAACCACACCTCATCAGTGAAAAACGTGGCATTAAGAATATCCGTTCCATTTTGCTGAACGAAATTTTGGAATCATTGACAATAATGCAGTCTGTTGCCATGATCAGTATTTTTAGTTTTTGCACGACTGTCACTTTGTATTGGAAAAGTTCTAATTTTGCTTATAGCTGTGTGGGCCGGTCCGACACTAGCATCGATTTCCTGGGCGAGTCTTCTTACTGGCTAGTTCAGACTCGTGGTCATTTTATCGGAAATATCGGGCAGTTTGTCCTCAGACAAAGCGCCAGGACGACCACTTCTCGGTGCATCTGTCACTGAACCCACAGTATCGCGATGTGGGAGTGTTTTCTCCGGGAAAACTGAATTAAATGTTTGACGAACTGAAACTGCGTATTTAATGCCAGCTTTGAACACTTGTTCGAATAAAAAGACGCGTTCTTCAATGGTTAGCACTTTAACAGTGGCAAAAACGAAACAAACGAACAAAGGAACTAAACATTCCCGTCAACACGTCAACGACACACACCAACGATACTACTGACGCTGGCTGAGATAAACGAAACAGCGGAATGTTGGGAGAGTCCACCTGAAGGGAAGGAACCCAGGCAGGCGAACAATCACACGGCACGTGCGGCTAACAACATACGCCACTGCGGAGAGACTTTTTGAACACCCCGTACATAGCGCCATAAATTGGAGATGCATAGGGTATTTTAATTGTGGCATTGATAAATGGTTGGTTTGAGAATTCAAAAAAAAATGGTTCAAATGCCTCTGAGCACTATGGGACTCAACTGCTGTGGTCATCAGTCCCCTTAAACCTAACTAACCTAAGGACATCACACACATTCATGGCCGAGGCAGGATTCGAACCTGCGACCGTAGCAGTCGCACGATTCCGGACGGCGCGCCTAGAACCGCGAGACCACCGCGGCCGGCTCTGAGAATTCAATTTGGTAGACAAATGTGTGCCTCCTGAAGCGGGGCGGCAGCCATTTCAGTAGTTGAAGCGTAAGCAGCTTACACTGTTCACTGATCTGGCTTTATAACGTCAATTAAAACGGCCCTGCTAGGTCGGCACTGCGAATAGCTGAAAGCAAGGGGAGACTGTAGCCGTCATTTTTCCCAAGGGCATCCGGCACTACTGTATGGTTAAACGATAGTGGCGTCCTCTTGGCTAAAATATTCCAGAAGTAAAATACTCCCATCTTCGCATCTCTGGGCAGGGACTACTCAGAAGAGTGTCGTCATTAGGAGAAACAAAACTGGTGTTTCACGGATCGGAGTGTGGAATGTTGGAACCATTAACTGGGTAAGGAGGTTAAAAATGAAAAAAAGTTAGATATAGAGGGAATTAGGAAATTCGATGGCAGCAGGAACAAAGGGTTTTGGAGAGGTGAATAGGGGTTATATGTAGAAAGTCATTCAGCTTAACGCATGAGTGGTTTTAATAATGAATGACAAAATAGGAATGTGGGAAAGCTATCATGAACAGCGTAGCAAACGCATTATTGTAGCCAAGATAACACGAAGCCCGCACTTACCACAGTAGTACAGGTTTATATGCCAAGTAGTTCCGCAGATGATGAAGAGGTTGATGAAATGTTTGACGAGGTAAAAGAAATTATTCGGATAATTAAGATAGACGGAAATTTTAATTGCGATGGAAGACTGGAAATCGACAGTAGGAGAAGGAAGAGAAGGAAAAATTGTAGTCGAATATGGGCTGGGGGAAAGGAATGAAAGAGGAAGCCGCTTGGTAGAATTTTGTGCGGAGCCGAATTTAATAAGGTAACACTCGGTTTAGGAATAATGAAAGAAAGTTGTATACACGGAAAAGTCGTGGAGACACCGGAAGGTTTCAGGCTGATTATAATATGGTAAGAGACAGACTTCGGAAACATGTTTTACGTTATGACATTTCCTGGGACATATGTGGACGCTGACCACAATTTATAGTTTATGGACTGCGAGTCCTGGATACGGTGAAACAAGCAGAGGTGGGTGAGCGATTCGGAGGGAGCAATTAGGCAATAGTTGACTGTAAGGGGGGGAAAGGAATACAACAGGAGACGATAATGGGAGTTTTAAGAGTTGGAGATGAAATAGTGAAGACAGCAGAGGACCAAATAGGTAAAAAGACAAGCCTAGTAGAAACCATTGGATAAGACAGGAAATACTGTATTTAATTGATGAAGTAAGGAAATATAACAATGCAGTCAATGAAGCATCGAAAGGGAGTACAGACGTTTAAAAAATGAGACTGATAGGAGTAGGAATACGGGGCTGGTACGAGGGCAGATAACAATCTTATCACACCCAGTGCTGTATTACACATCCAGTGTCAGGTTACACACTTGGTGTCATCGCTTTCTCCACACCCTCGCGCCCAGGGAAACAATGGGAATTGATCAAGTTCACTCAGGGGAGTCACCCAGGCAATTGTGCTACTTATATTCAAGGACATGTGACATAAAAATGGCGTGAGCCGCAGCCACCCCTCCCCCCCCCCCCCCCCCCCCCCGCCACTCTCAGCCTCCAAGCACGAATGAGGTCTATGTACGCCCTGAACAGCATCATTTTTTGTAACTGGATCACTTGTGTGGGAGGGGTTACTCTGCAGCTGCAGAGCACAGGGAGAGTATCAGGCTGTGTCTATGTGTTAATAACAAATTACGGTATGTTATGTCACTTGTGTTCTGTCTGTTAATAACAATAACAGAGCCGACACCCACAGAGATATGCAAGTGCTCTCATTTCTACATATTGTTCCTGTTTTTCATACTTTCCCTGATGTTACGTATTTATCGCCTATTTTTATATTTTATAACTGAAGACATCCTGGAACATTGAGAGAGGTTGTAGGTGTTGTCTATATACTTACAGTAAATTGCATCTATTTGTTAGTAACAGTTTAGTACTACGTGGCACCACCTACACAGATATATGAACATTCTCAGTTTTACGTATTTTCAAAAAATTTTCGTACTTTCCACAATTTCACCCATTTTCCACAATGATCCTATTTTATAACCGGATGCACTCTGGAGCATATGGAGAGGTTTTGTCTACTTGTACGTAATAAATCTCACAACACAAGGTCTATTTGCGAATAAGAGTATTACGTGGCGCCATTAGAGACGTAACATAGGCACTCTTAGTTTTACCCATTTTCGGTATTTTTGTCAATTTTGCGTATTTTACCGAATTTCCACAATTTTAGGTATTTTGGTTCAAATGGCTCTGAGCACTATGCCACTTAACTTCTGAGGTCATCAGTCACCAAGAACTCAGAACTAATTGAACCTAACTAACCTAAGGAAATCACATGCATCCATGCTCGAAGCAGGATTCGAACCTGCGACCGTAGCCATCGCTCGGCTCCAGACTGTAGCGCCTAGAACCGCACGGCCACTCAAGCCGGCTTTAGGTATTTTGTCCAATGACGTAAGACAGTTTCCGACAACGCGTCGATGTCATGACGCTCTCTCAGGCAATTAGATATCACCGTCACTGAGGCACACCTCCCAATCTGGGACACCCTGGAGATTGGCTCCATAGGGATAGACCTAGTCTGTTCGTTGAAATAAAATTCCCTCAATTGAGGTCTATTTGATTAATATGTTGAGACACCAGGAGATGCCACACCCGAACAGATGATATATAAGTGCTCCCACTTTTACATATTTTCCATAATTTTGCGCATTGCACCCAATTACGAGCGTTTTGGGTCACCATCGTGTCATGCCGTGTCACCACGACGAGTCGCAGTTTCGCGTCACGCCGCTTCACGTCACGACATCGCACTGCCCCGCGTCATAATGTTGTCAGCTTTGGCCCCGATATATCATTGCTTAGCCACCATTTCTTTACTAGTGTGATCTCAAAGTGTTTGAAACTTCATGGAGAATTCTGTATGCCTAAGATAATGTATACGCTACATCACACTACGTTACCAGATCATGGGACGTCATAGTAAAATTTGAAGCCCACAAGCAGAGATACTTCATGTGTAGCACAGTGCTACAAAAATACTTCTCTAGAGAGCGTCGTCCGGTATTTACGACAACTCGATCGATAATCATGTCGGCTACTGGACGGTAGATCATCCGCCCCCCTCCCCTTTCGCTCTCCCACGTATGGGTGCGTAGACGCGGATGAATATAATTGCGGACACGACGCCCAGCAATTACCGACGAACTTGCAGTTGACGAATAACATTTCCGTTGTATCAGGGCTGGACGAGACATCTGGCCCTCGCGGTAATAAAGGCAAACAGGTTCCAAATCGTAGGTGGACATATCAAAGGCTGGTACACACTTAGGTTACGAGGATCTTTCTCCTACATTCACGGCACGGACCCTCTCGCACGATCGCGGCCACTGGGTCGAGAACGGGGGTACCACTCATGCCTGCCCAACACTACGCCAGACCATCGCTCCAGAAATGCTAGAGAAATTTACACAATGTATATATAGTCTCCTCTGACCTAGCTCATTCGACCAGGGAGAGGAGGTCTCGCCACAGCAGAAACCTGTCGTAACTTGTGACGCTTCTGTAGATGACCTCTGCGTCAAGCACTCCCCCTACCCGCTCCTCTGTACAATCTCTGTTGAACACCTAGAAAAACCACTTCTGTCTCCAACTGACCTGTTTTTGAAACTAGCGTGGGTGACTCCATTTTCAGCTAGGCGGCCTCCTAGGTGGAATGAAGACTTGTAACAAAATAAACGCTACAAAATATAAGCGACGTTACTATAAGCCTCGTATACTAACCACGGGAAATTCTGGGTACGTTATGGAAATTTGACCAGCCGAATTCCAAAGGCACACGGAGCCCTGTAAGCACACTGTTGTATTTGCTACGAGGATCTATCTGTGCATTAACAGTGAGCAAATCGCAAACGATAGCAGGACTGGTGCAACAGACGTATACGCCTTCCCCCTCTCCCCCCCCCCCCCCCCCCCCCCCCCATACATAAAATCCATACCTGGTGAATCGGGGAAAAAATTTAGCGACCAAATACAATTCTAGGAGCTCATCAACGGTAGGCTAGGTCTGCCAGACATGTAACTTTGGCAATATTACATGAGTATAAGACGCGTTAATAGACGAGAATTAATCATACACGACATCGCCTCATGCGAACCAGGCAGAGAAATGATCACACTGCAGCAGAAAAAATAAACCCTTCCTACATACACTCCTGGAAATGGAAAAAAGAACACATTGACACCGGTGTGTCAGACCCACCGTACTTGCTCCGGACACTGCGAGAGGGCAGTACAAGCAATGATCACACGCACGGCACAGCGGATACACCAGGAACCGCGGTGTTGGCCGTCGAATGGCGCTAGCTGCGCAGCATTTGTGCACCGCCGCCGTCAGCGTCAGCCAGTTTGCCGTGGCATACGGAGCTCCATCGCAGTCTTTAACACTGGTAGCATGCCGCGACAGCGTGGACGTGAACCGTATGTGCAGTTGACGGACTTTGAGCGAGGGCGTATAGTGGGCATGCGGGAGGCCGGGTGGACGTACCGCCGAATTGCTCAACACGTGGGGGCGTGAGGTCTCCACAGTACATCGATGTTGTCGCCAGTGGTCGGCGGAAGGTGCACGTGCCCGTCGACCTGAGACCGGACCGCAGCGACGCACGGATGCACGCCAAGACCATAGGATCCTACGCAGTGCCGTAGGGGACCGCACCGCCACTTCCCAGCAAATTAGGGACACTGATGCTCCTGGGGTATCGGCGAGGACCATTCGCAACCGTCTCCATGAAGCTGGGCTACGGTCCCGCACACCGTTAGGCCGTCTTCCGCTCACGCCCCAACATCGTGCAGCCCGCCTCCAGTGGTGTCGCGACAGGCGTGAATGGAGCGACGAATGGAGACGTGTCGTCTTCAGCGATGAGAGTCGCTTCTGCCTTGGTGCCAATGATGGTCGTATGCGTGTTTGGCGCCGTGCAGGTGTGCGCCACAATCAGGACTGCATACGACCGAGGCACACAGGGCCAACACCCGGCATCATGGTGTGGGGAGCGATCTCCTACACTGGCCGTACACCTCTGGTGATCGTCGAGGGGACACTGAATAGTGCACGGTACATCCAAACCGTCATCGAACCCATCGTTCTACCATTCCTAGACCGGCAAGGGAACTTGCTGTTCCAACAGGACAATGCACGTCCGCATGTATCCCGTGCCTCCCAACGTGCTCTAGAAGGTGTAAGTCAACTACCCTGGCCAGCAAGATCTCCGGATCTGTCCCCCATTGAGCATGTTTGGGACTGGATGAAGCGTCGTCTCACGCGGTCTGCACGTCCAGCACGAACGCTGGTCCAACTGAGGCGCCAGGTGGAAATGGCATGGCAAGCCGTTCCACAGGACTACATTCAGCATCTCTACGATCGTCTCCATGGGAGAATAGCAGCCTGCATTGCTGCGAAAGGTAGATATTCACTGTACTAGTGCCGACATTGTGCGTGCTCAGTTGCCTGTGTCTATGTGCCTGTGGTTCTGTCAGTGTGATCATGTGATGTATCTGACCCCAGGAATGTGTCAATAAAGTTTCCCCTTCCTGGGACAATGAATTCACGGTGTTCTTATTTCAATTTCCAGGAGTGTATAAAGTCATGGATGGACATCACAATACCGTAAAGTGCAACATTTATTTATGGCGAGAAGATGTGTGTCTCTGTCAACTCAGGACCGTGACTCCTGCTGAAGCCTCTGTGAGCATGCAAACAGGTCTGGGAATAATGATTAACCTTCGGCCGTGCAACACATTACGTGCCCGCCAGTCGTGGGGAAGCGCCAAGTAAAAGCCAGAAAAATCGTATGCAACGAGAGATGGGAGAATCACCGACCTGTGGCTGGCCTAACGGTTAGCAACATACTCGAACGCCTTCGCCTGATAACTGGCGCCGCCTCTTAACACGAACGCCCCAAAGACCACTAGAAAGAAACCCGATCCGTGGATCGCCCACATGCCGCCGGTATGAGAGGAAGCCGACCACTGGTAATGTTGACAGTTTGCACCACCTACCAAAGACCTGTTGCAACCAGTGGAATAGAAAGGTCGAAAATTAATTACTACACCTTGTAAGGTGTCAGGCAAATCAAACACCTTCCATGATAACCCTGACATGATAAGCAAATCCAGTAGTATGTCACATAGCTCCGAATAAATCGTGACATTAAATTAATCAAAGTAATACGCGTAACGAGTGAGCAAATGGAATACCACAGACTAACACAAGAATGCCTAAATGCATGTCATACCTTCCCACCGTAAGACAGACGCAGTTCCGAGGGGAGAAACGAGAACAGAAGCCGAGAGCAGAACCGTGTTAAGTTAGAAAGCCCTACGATAAGGGACGGACACCCAAGTATCCAGCTAACCGTTAGGACCACCCCCCAGACCATGTTAAAAGCTAGAACCTTAGCGTGAGACTTTTTCGCTTCTCTGTTACGTCAGGACCACCCCCCCCCCCCCCCCCCAGCCCATGTTAAAAGATAGAGCACTCCAGAAGAACAGTATAGACCTTACGATAACGCTAAAAGGACCACACCAGCTGCAAGTTTTAGCGTGAGACTTTTTCGCGTCTCTGTTACGTTGCAAACTTTAAAAACATTGCCCCACCACGAAAAGTATGTTTCTCATTGGATATAATGGTTCAAATGGCTCTGAGCACTATGGGACTTAACAGCTGTGGTCATCAGTCCTGTAGAACTTAGAACTACTTAAACCTAACTAAGCTAAGGACATCACACACATCCATGCCCGAGGCAGGAATCGAACTTGCGACGGTATCAGTCGCACGGTTCCGGACTGCGCGCCTAGAACCGCGAGACCACCGCGGCCGGCCTCATTGGATGTACAGAATTTTTGTAGGCGGAGCTTAAGGTTAACATTGAGACCCTGATTGGTCAGATGAAAACACAGCCAGATAGTTTTTTTTTAACCAACTTCGGTAAATTGTAGTCAGGAGAAGTTAGGACTGAGTTGCTCCTGAGACAGCGAGGTGAGCGGGGCTGTGCTGCGCGCCGCCCCCTGACGAACACCGACAAGGTAGTGAACGCACGCCATGCCGCATAACAGCGCATAAAGCTTCACTCAGAACTGCAGAAGTCTCATCTGTTACACCCCCTTTTTGCGTAATACTAGTATCGATCGTCAATTAAAGCTCATGGTGTTCACATTTGCCACTTGAAGTAAAAATCTGAAACGCGATGATTTTTCGGTTATATAGTTATTGAGAAGCCACATCAGCCACTGTAATTTACGACAAGTTAGAATAGTAATTAAAGATAATTGAGGGTCACTGTAAACCATTTTGATAGTTTTCTCTCTTGTGAAACTTAATTTAAACCTAGATTATAGATGTAATATGGCATAGGTCATCCTTTGATCCTTTGTAGAACTTGGAAACCCATTCAGGGACTATTCGTTCACATTTTTGTTGAACGCTGTTGGTTTTTACCATCCTGTATTAAAACATTGCCTTTGATCAATAGTGCAATTTATAAACGATGTTTTGTGAGTAGAATAAAATTTCCATTGGTAAACTTAACAGCTTTTTCGACGTTATTTTACCAGCTAACTAAAAATAGGAAAGCCATGAACCCCTTTCACTAAATTTAGTTAGTATTAAGATTCTTTTACAGGGAGTGCAGTGGAGCTGACGCTGAAATCAGTAAGTATTTGGTTATATCATCGCTCGTCTCACTGAACTCTTCTGAATTTTACATGTCATGTGTGGTCTGGCGTCTCCTTACCAGCAACAGGTCCCATGTTCAAACTAGTAAATTTCCTAAAAACACGCTCAGAGCGTCGTTGTGCGACAGTGGTAGGGAGACACGATATAGAACAAACAGACACCACGCAGAATGTTAGAACATGTCAGCTGCTGCATACCGTGTTAGTAACAAAAAAAAAACATTATTTAGTAGCAAACACAGTCCATGCCTGTACGGGCTACAATAACATCAGCATGTATTGGGCATTAATATTCTATCACGAATCCTCCTTTTACATATCGTAAGGCCGCGCGGGATTAGCCGAGCGGTCTGGGGCGCTGTAGTCATGGACTGTGCGGCTGATCCGGGCGGAGGTTCGAGTCCTCCCTCGGGCATGGGTGTGTGTGTATGTCCTTAGGATAATTTAGGTTAAGTAGTGTGTAAGCTTAGAGACTGATGACCTTAGCAGTTAAGTCCCATAAGATTTCACACACATTTTGAACATATCGTAAGCGCCCCGACAAAACAATGTCGTTAATGATGACGCTTAATTAAGTTAATATCGGAGCCCATTGCTTCTGGGATGAACAATAGCAGACTTTGCCTTCACAGCGAGACTTTATTAAGTCAGTTACACTAAGAAAACCAGCCTGACACAAATATGCAGTAACTTGTGTCATGTGCGCCATCGTTACGGGGACCATTAAAAAAATGTGTTCTGCAAAGTATGTAGTACAATCGACGTATCACATAACAGACTCAGACGCTGTTTCCTACAAAGAAGGTGGAAGAGTTATGATCGACCATTTCGTTTTGCTGTTGACAAACGTCGTAGCACTGACCCTTTTAGTCAGTGTAACACATTTTATGAAAGACCACTATAGGTCCTGATGGTTTCTTTCTTAAGCAAAGAACCGAACTATTGCATCCTACCATCACCGAATAATTCATTTAAACTACAGCCTTCCACACCATGTACACATCCAATAAAAAATGTAACACTTATGTATTGTAATTTTTGGGAGTCATAAATCCTTCACCATCTTAACTGGGTAGGTAGGTTAGGAAATTTAAAAAGGGAAATGGATATGTTGAAATTATATATAATGGGAATAAGCCAAGTTCGGCGACAGAAGGAACAAATTGCAGGTCTTGTAAAATTCATGGAAAAGAAGTAATTAAATGGATCCTTTTTTTCTAATATGATCACAGAAGGAATACCGTCATGAAACTGTAATCACACGTAACTGCAGTGTTAAAAATGTTCCGCATCGACTGCAGGGCAGTGCACGCCCGCCCCGACCACTTCCGCACTCCCCCGTGCGCGGACGGCTCCACGCCCGCTCGGCGCCCAGCTGCTGTTGGCTGCCGCGCTGCCTGCCGACTCGTGCGACGCTCCGACCAGATATTCCGATTATCCCCGAACAAAGGTGTCAGGTGCCGGCAACCTCGTCACATTCATACCTCAGAAACTCCTGAGAAAAGACATGCTCTCCCTCCCTCCCCTCTCCCTCTCAAGTGCAGCCTATGAAAACACACACAGCTCAAGACGTCATCCCCATCCTCCCTTCCATGCACCTCCCCTGCACCTCTTGGCCCTCGTGCAGACATAGTGTTGGTTCTCGCACTTCCACTGCAATGGAAATCTGTAGTGGATGGAACAAAGATATTTGAGAATCAGTAGGTAGTGTCTCTTGTGCGCCACACAGCCTTCGTCCTGAACCAAGTACGGGATAATTTTTCTGGTTAGATTGTTTAGTACATCAAGTCACCTCAAACAGTATATTCTACAGTTGCAGTGCACTTGCTCTGTTTTCTGCATGTGTGTAACTGTGCTTGTGTCATATGGTTCCCACGATCCAGACAACTGTAACACCCTCATAAAGCCTCTACGTGTTTCTTTGTTATAGAAGGAAGTAGTTTTATCATCTTACAGTTTGTCACCAGACTGCGAGGGATAGAAACTTTATAGGGTGGAAATAAGTCAGATGTTAGACATACATGTCCAGCAGTAGAGTAACAAGAGGATTGCACTCTGCAAGAGTAAGATTTCCGAAACCACATGGCTTTAATATTATAGCATATTTAAGTGCAGAACAGTGTAGCCTTAGCAGTGCATATGTATACGTTGATACTACCATTTATCTCCTTGCAATTCCTTCTTGGTACTGACCCCTGACACTAGTAAAACACTTTAGAATTGATAGCACAGTTGATTTATGTATTGTGCTTCAAAATTCATCCGTCTGGTGTTCCATCATGCATAAACAACACATTTGTTCTTAACACCATCTGTTATACCATCACAGCAATCTTAAATCGAATATACACTGATAAGGGTTGTTAACCTCCTAAACAAGCACACATCTGCAGAGATCTAGTGCTCTTGGATGGTTGCTATGAGTAAGATTGGTGTGGAACAGTCTTTGCTGAACGGCAGTTACGGACGTGGAATGTAGAGGGTGTAGTACCCTCCTACACCTGGTGACACACAAATTAAATCGGCGACAGTGTTGTAGGGAGGGACAGTCAAAGATAATGTGAGGAGATCTTCCAATATCCAACATTATCCTAAGAATGCGAGAATACTATGTGACTCCCATCCACATAGCGAACGACTGATAATCATAATCGTAAATTATGCACTATTACCAAAGTGCTACACATCTGTAGATAACCTAACTGTATCAGTATAGGGTGATGTCTAGTATACTTTGATGTATATGTTCGAGATTTAACCATGAATGAACGTACAGCACAGTCATCTCTCTACAAATATATGTTAACTAAAAGTTCAGTCTTGATCATAACACTTATGTCTCAATAACATAGGTGACCGGTTTCGGTTATATTTATATAACCAGGGCTTCCTTGGAGGATGGCAGGCGGAGATCTCCTCAGCTGCTACGAAGTCAATATAACCGAAACCGGTCACCTATATTATTCAGACATAAGTGTTGTGATAATGCTCTATTGATCACTGTTTCCAAAAATGTTTACCAAAATTGTACATCTCTGTTCCATCGCAATCAAACTTATGGTACACACAAAGTGGTGGAGTGTTAGTTTGGTGATGATATAGAAACTGGGAAGCATGCTGCTTGTCATTGGTCGATACTGAAATTTCTGAAAAACAGGTAAGATTGCTAAAATTCATCGCATTATCAACTGTGGTGCTTATTACACTAAACTGACACATCTTTCCTCTGGTGAGCTGTTGATGGCCACATAGTGATTGTCTGACACCACTTGTCTGAGATGGAGAGAGAGCACTTGTGGGAGCAATGCCTTCCAGGGATAGCCAGCACCAGAAAACTGATCCTGTACATCGCTGCAGTATAAGGAATCAATGCTCTTGGTCTCTTCATAATGGAGCAACTAGACATGGCTACTCACTGTGCAAGACGAGATTAAATTTTGAGGTCGTCAGATTCCTCGATTTGCATTAAAAGGTCGTTGGGTTTCGGGTTCTGCTGAATACGTCACGGGTAGCAGGGGCTGTGTGGCGTGGACTGCGCGGTTTATTAGATTAGAGGGTCTCGGGAAGACACAAGAAGGGATTCAGTCACAAAGGGTGCAGGCTAAACACAGGAAGAACGTAGATACAGCAGCCATTGGTATGTTGTTGTTGTTGTCTTCAGTCCTGAGACTGGTTTGATGCAGCTCTCCATGCTACTCTATGCTGTGCAAGCTTCTTCATCTTCCAGTACCTACTGCAACCCACATCCTTCTGAATCTGCTTAGTGTATTCGTCTCTTGGTCTCCCTCTACGATTTTTACCCTCCACGCTGCCCTCCAATACTAAATTGGTGATCCCTTGATGCCTCAGAACATGTCCTACCAACCGATCCCTTCTTCTGGTCAACTTGCGCCACAAACTTCTCTTCCCCCCAATCCTATCCAATACTTCCTCACTATCATCACTAGTTATGTGATCTACCCATCTAATCTTCAGCATTCTTCTGTAGCACCACATTTCGAAAGCTTCTATTCTCTTCTTGTCCAAACTATTTATCGTCCATGATTCACTTCCATACATGGCTACACTCCATACAAATACTTTCAGAAATGACTTCCTGACACTTAAATCTATACTCGATGTTAACAAATTTCTCTTATCCGGAAACGCTTTCCTTGCCATTGCCAGTCCACATTTTATATCCTCTCTACTTCGACCATCATCAGTTACTTTGCTCCCCAAATAGCAAAACTCCTTTACTACTATAAGTGTCTCATTTCCTAATCTAATTCCCTTAGCATCACCCGACTTAATTCGACTGCATTCCATTATTCTCGTTTTGCTTTTGTTGATGTTCATCTTATATACTCCTCTCAAGACACTGTCCATTCCATTCAACTGCTCCTCCAAGTCCTTTGCTGTCTCTGACAGAATTACAATGTCATAGGCGAACCTCAAAGTTTTTATTTCTTCTCCATGGATTTTAATACCTACTCCGAATTTTTCTTTTGTTTCCTTTACTGCTTGCTCAAAATACAGATTGAATAACATCGGGGAGAGGCTCCAACCCTGTCTTACACCCTTCCCAACCACTGCTTCCCTTTCATGTCCCTCGACTCTTATGACTGCCATCTGGTTTCTGTACAAATTGTAAATAGTCTTTCGCTCCCTATGTTTTACCCCTGCCACCTTCAGAATTTGAAAGAGCGTATTCCAGTCAACATTGTCAAAAGCTCTCTCTAAGTCTACAAATGCTAGAAACGTAGGTTTGCCTTTCCTTAATCTTTCTTCTAAGATAAATCGTAAGATCAGTATTGCCTTACGTGTTCCAGCTGTGGCTTATTAAACTGATTGTTCGGTAATTTTCACATCTGTCAACCCCTCCTTTTTTTGGGATTGGAATTATTATATTCTTCTTGAAGGGTATTTTGCCTGTTTCATATACCTTGCTCACCAGATGGTAGAGTTTTGTCAGGACTGGCTCTCGTATCTCCCATTTCATCTTCATCTACATCCTCTTCCATTTCCATAATATTGTCCTCAAGTACATCGCCCTTGTATAGACCCTCTATATACTCCTTCCACCTTTCTGCTTTCCCTTTTTCGCTTAGAACTGGGTTCCCATCTGAGCTCTTGATGTTCATACAAGTAGTTCTCTTATCTCCAAAGGTCTCTTTAATTTTCCTGTAGGCAGTATCTATCTTACCCATAGTGAGATAAGCCTCTACATCCTTACATTTGTCCTCTAGCCATGCCTGCTTAGCCATTTTGCACTTCCTGTCGATCTCATTTTTGAGACGTTAGTATTCCTTTTAGTCTGCTTCATTTATTGCATTTTTATATTTTCTCGTTTCATCAATTAAATTCAATATTTCTTCTACTAGCCCTCGTCTTTTTACCTACTTGATCCTCTGCTGCCTTCACTACTTCATCCCTCAAAGCTACCCATTCTTCTTCTACTGTATTTCTTTCCCCCATTCCTGTCAATTGTTCCCTTATGCTCTCCCTGAAACTCTGTACAACCTCTGGTTCTTTCAGTTACCCAGGTCCCATCTCCTTAAATTAGCACCTTTTTGCCGTTTCTTCAGTTTTAATCTACAGGTCATAACCAATAGATTGTGGTCAGAGTCCACATCTGCCCCTGGAAATGTCTTATAATTTAAAACCTGGTTCCTAAATCTCTGTCTTACCATTATATAATCGATCTGATACCTTTTAGTATCTCCAGGATTCTTCCATGTATACAACCTTCTTTTATGATTCTTGAACCAAGTGTTAGCTATGATTAAGTTGTGCTCTGTGCACATTTCTACCACCCGGTTTCCTCCATTTCTTATCCCCAATTCATATCCACCTACTAGGGTTCCTTCTCTCCCTTTTCCTACATTCGAATTCCAGTCACACAGGACTATTAAATTTTCACCTCCCTTCACTATCTGAATAATTTCTTTTATTTCATCATACATTTCTTCAATTTCTTCGTCATCTGCAGAGCTAGTTGGCATATAAACTTGTACTACTGTAGTAGGTGTGGGCTTCGTATCTATCTGGGCCACAATATTGCGTTCACTATGCTGTTTGTAGTAGCTTACCCGCATTCCTATTTTCCTATTCATTATTAAACCTACTCCTGCATTACCTCTATTTGATTTTGTGTTTATAACCCTGTAGTCAAACTGACCAGAAGTCTTGTTCCTCCTGCCATCGAACTTCACTAATTCCCACTATATCTAACTTTAACCTATCCATTTCCCGTTTTAAATTTTCTAACCTACCTGCCCGATTAAGGGATCTGACATTCCACGCTCCGATCCGTAGAACGCCAGTTTTCTTTCTCCTGATAACGACATCCTCCTGAGTAGTCCCCGCCCGGAGATCCGAATGGGGGACTATTTTACCTCCGGAATATTTTACCCAAGAGGACGCCATCATCATTTAATCATACAGTAAAGCTACATGCCCTCGGGAAAAATTACAGCCGTAGTTTCCCCTTGATTTCAGCCGGTCGCAGTACCAGCACAGCGAGGCTGTTTTGGTTTGTGTTACAAGGCCAGATCAGTCATTCATTCAGACTGTTGCCCTTGCAAGTACTGAAAAGGCTGCTGCCCCTCTTCAGGAACCACACGTTTGTCTTGCCTCTCAACAGATACCCCTCCGTTGTGGTTGTACCTACGGTATGGCTATCTGTATCGCTGAGGCACGCAAGCCTCCCCACCGACGGCAAGGTCCATGGTTCATGGGGGGTACCATTGGTATAACAGTTGTTAATTGTCGTAGCTGTGTTAGGAAAGTAACAGAGCTCCAAGTGCTACTACAAAGCACTGATGCTCAAATCGTTATAGGCACTCAAAGCTGGCTAAAGCCGGATGTAAGCTCAGCCGAAATTTTTGTAAAGAACCTAACGGTGTTCCGCAATGATAGGCTAAACACGCTTGGCGGTGGCGTGTTTGTTGCTGTTAGAAGTAGTTTAACTTATCGCGAAATTGAAGCAGATACTTCCTGTGAGTTAGTATGGGCAGATGTAATTGTTGGCAACCGGAATATTATAATAACTGGATCCTTCTACTGACCTCCCAATTCAGATGATACAGTTGCTGAAAGGTTCAAAGAAAAGTTGAGTTTGATTTCAAAACACCTACCCGACTCATACAGTAATAGTTGGTGGTGACTTTAACTTACTCTCGATATGTTGGCGAAAATATATGTTTAATTCCGGAGGTACGCATAAAATATCACCCGAAATTGTTCTAAAGGCATTGTTTGAAAATTATTTCGTGCAGTTAGATCATCAGCCCACGCGAATAGTAAACGGTTGTGAAAACACACTTGGCCTCTTAGCAACAATTAATCATGAGTTAATAACGAGCATCAAAACCGAGTCAGGCATTCGTGAACACATGGTTGTCATAACGAGATTGAATATTTTAATCCCCAAATCCTCGAAAAATAAGCGAAAAATATACCTATTCAAAAGAGCAGATAAAAATTCACTTGACTCCTTCCTGAGAGACAATCTCCATTCATTCCAAATTAATAATATAAGTGTAGACCAGAAGTGGCTTAGATTCAAAGAAATAGTAGCGGCAGCAATTGATAGGTTTATACCAAATAAATGAACAAACGACGTTAGCTGATCCTCCTTGGTATACAAAACGGGTTAGAACACTGTTGCAGAAACTACGAAACAAACATGCCAAATTTAAACAGACGTAAAGTCTCCAAGATTGGCGATCTTTTACAGAAGCTCGAAATTTAGCGCGGATTTCAGTGCGAGATGCTTATAACAGTTTCCACAATGAAACTTAGTTTCGAAACCTGGGACGAAATCCAAAGAGATTCTGGTCGTATGTGAAATATGTTAGCGGCAAGAAACAATCAATGCCTTCTCTGCGCGATAGCAATGGAAATTCTATCGAAGACAGTGCTGCCGAAGCAGAGTTACTAAACATAGCCTTCCGAAATGCCTTCACAAAAGAAGACGAAGTAAATATTCCATAATTAGAATCGAAAACAGCTGCCAACATGAGTAACGTAAATGTAAATATCCTCGGAGTAGTGAAGCAGTTCAAATCACTTAATCAAAGCAAGTCTTCTGGTCCAGACTGTATACCAATTAGGTTTCTTTAGTGGTGTGCTGATGCATTAGCTCCATTATTAACAATCATATACAACCGTTCGCTCGACGAAAGATCCGTACCCAAAGACTGGAAAATTGCACACCTCACGCCAATACTCAAGAAAGGTAGTAGGAGTAATCCATTAAATTACGGGCAGGATTTTGGAACATAACGTTTTGTATTATCGGGAAATATGGGAGAGAGTGTCACAGAAATTTGGGCTAGACATCATTAAAACAAAAGGCGTTTTTCGTTGCGACGGAATCTTCTCACGAAATTCCAATCACCAATTTTTTCCTCGAATGCAAAAATATTTTGTTGACACCGACCTACAAAGGGAGAAACGACCACCATGGAAAAATAAGGGAAATCATAGCTCGCAAGAAAAGAAGTGGGTGTTCATTCTTTCCGCGCGCTATACGAGATTGGAATAATAGAGAATTGTGAAGGTTGTTAGATGTACCCTCTGCCAGGCACTTAAATGTGACTTGCAGAGTATCGAGGTAGATGTAGATGATAAACTCCTTCTCAGAAAGCGATTGTTATCGGTGTGGAATAAACAGTGCTCGAGGACATATAAAATCAAATGCACTAATTTATTCCAAGATTTCACGAGTACCATGGTATAATGCGGAAAAAACATACAGGAATTTCACGACAGTTATACTACGTCTGAACTTTCATCACTGGAAGTTCAACAAACGCCTCTATCGGCTCAACCTAAGCTCCATCCCTCTATGTATTTGCGGAGAGGAAGAAGATCCGAAATATATATTTCTGCAATGTCCTCGGAACAGATATCACATTAACATCCTTTCAAATAATCTTCGAGCTCTTGGTCATCAGTTCCCAAGTAGTCTCCAGACCTTATTAGAATAGAATGATACAGCAACATAGAAAACTCCATACGACTTCATCAAATGCCAACAATAAGTTATAGCTCGCCGGACTGCTTACCTAATGGTCTTGGTAGTTAGAATGCCAGGCGATGGTCACACCCCGAAGCAAGGAAAATCGCGGGAAGATATGTCACTTGGGTTGTCTCCGCTAACCTAAGTCACCCCACTGCCTCTTCCTCCTATGAAGTGGCGCCACGTTTGAATTTTGGCTGTAAACATAGCTCACTTGGCGTTTCACTGCTAGCGTAAGAGAATGGCGCGAAAGAAAGGACACTTGTACTAACCTCAGTCGCCCAACTGCCACCTCATCCTAAGGATTCGTGGGAAAAAGGACTTGGAGATATGTCTCTATTATTGAAACAATTTCAAGCATGTGTGTTCGCCACGAGGTCCAGAGCCCAAATGACTTAGTACATATCGCCACCACCCGAGGGCGCTCTCATGACGTCAGGTGATGACCTTCTGGGGCGGGGGAAATGGCGGGAACCAATAGGAACCCTTAATCCAATCATGTGTTCGATTTCAGCCTGTAGGATTGAAATATCTGTTGACGTCATTGTAGGAGATATATGTGAGGTTCAGCACCTATGGGGCCTCAATCTTGTTCAGTCAGTCAGCAGCAGAAGAAGAAGAACATGAACCACTACGAAGCATCAATAGCAATCGCACTCCAGTACAGGAGGACATATAGAACAGGATTAAAAGGAAAAGTAAGTATTCCGTATCACATTATTGTCTCAGGTTAGTCTTATTACTATTATTATTCAAAGTTTTCACTTATTGGTCCATATCTAATGCTTCATCATCAATATTCAACAGGGTCAAGCGCCAACATGCCTAGCTCTGCTGCAGCCATCTTGCTGAGATCTACAGTAACAGCCTCCAGCGTTTCTGGACCAGTAGCGGCCTCATGGGATCCGGTAGCGCACATAGCCCACTTGCTGGAGCAGGACAAGGAGTTGCTGCTGAGTGACCCACTCATCGATTTATCTGATGAGGACACGCGACCTGCACGTGAAACATCGAATGCTGTTGCTGGCGGTGTTAAACAACAACAATGTGGAGGTCAGTATTGGTCGCCAACATATCACCCACCCCAGCAGAACATCCCTTTGATAGCGCACCCACAGAGTGCACATACTGTGGGTAAGAAGAAGGCGTCGAGTGCACCTACACTTTTCACCTCCACATAGAATTTAACTCCCAGAGGATAGAAACGTGTGAACATTGCTGTAGAAGTGCATCATGTCTGGGGGATGCATGCTAGAATGGAGATTGAAAATGTATCCAAATGTGTTAAAGTGCCAATTTCAGAGTTCGACGGGGATGAAATATGTGCCCCAGAGCGCTACATCTATCAGCAAATGACTACGGAATATTATCCAACTCATTCTCCACCAGAAATTCGCCTTACTCGTGTGACACTTTGTGTTACAAGACTTTATGATGACCGTGCATTATGCATGAAATTCACAAAGATTCTAATCATCTGATTACACACAAACTAGCCGGCTTCCAATATATGCTAACAAACTGAACAAAAACCCCCTCACTGAAAACAACTACAAGAATGAATTGCAGACAATCAGACAAATAACAGTAGAAAATGGATATGACACAAACATTACAGAAAAACTAAACCAAAAAATTAAAACAAAATTAAAAAAGACACCTAACACACAAAAGCAAAAGCCTCCTCATCAACTTACAAACAAACAGAACCCACACATGAGCACACATGAACAAGAAACACCTACAATGACAAAATAGGTGGTTCACTCTCACTTATAACAACAACGTAATCCACAGAATAGGCAACATACTCAAAAAACAAGGGGTAAAAATAGCCTACACGACAGACTGTGGTGTCACCGCCAGACACCACACTTGCTAGGTGATAGCCTTTAAATCGGCCGCGGTCCGGTAGTATACGTCGGACCCGCGTGTCGTCACTATCAGTGATTGCAGACCGAGCGCCGACACACGGCACGTCTAGAGAGACTTCCTAGCACTCGCCCAATTGTACAGCCGACTTTGCTAGCGATGGTTCACTGACTTCTACGCTCTCATTTGCCGAGACGATAGTTAGCATAGCCTTCAGCTACGTTATTTGCTACGACCTAGCAAGGCTCCAGTATCCGTACTATTGATATTGTGATACATGTACCATAAAGAGCGACGCTCTCTATTAATGGATTAAAGTTTAGTATTCCACCAGCTACGTCCGTTTTTCTCAATTCTAATTCCCTTGTCATCTTCCAGACCTCCCGCCAGCCTGCGTGAGCTAAAACGCGTGCATTTTGGCCTCCTTTAGTTATACAGGTTGGCTCTCCTGCCAACCACAACACAGACAACACAACACAGTGAAAACGATGGACAACCAACACAAGCACAAACAAACACAACACATCTGGTATCTACCAACTAACGTGTTAGGACTGCAAAGCAGTTTATATGTGGCAGACAAGCAGAAACTTTAATACCAGGTACACAGAACACAGAAGAGCATTAAAATGTAACAGCTGTCATTCCACATTTGCTGAACACCTGATGGACAAGAAACATAACCCAACAAACATCAATACTGGTTTGAAAATTCTCAAATGCAGCAACAGACCTCCACAAAAACTAATAATTGAAGAAAATTATCAGACACAAAAAGTCATAGTGGAGGGCAAACAAGTGATAAATGAATACACAGCTCTCTGCAATGGAACTCTGTTCTCTGCCCTCAAAGAATTATTAGACAAGCCAACCTATAGAGCTCTCATCGCCCCCCCCCCTTCACCACCACCACCACAGCACCGCAGCCGCCCCCCCCCCCCTCCACACACACACACACACAAACACACACACACACACACACACACACACAAATTTCACAGACACCCCTGAATCATTCAGAACAATCACAAGGAACATCTTCAGTTGTTCCACTGTCAGCCATTTGTTTTTACACCTTCAACTGTTCCATTATGTCGGTTTTTACAGCTGGTAAACAGTGAAATAGTGACATTGACATTTACAGTGGCAACTCAATATATAGTGTTTACCACTGATGAAGACGAGGAAAAAGAAAATGTAAGAGAAACATAATGTAAATAGACACACACACACACACACACACACACACACACACATATATATATATATATATATATATATATATATATATATATATATATATATATATAATTAATTTCAGGCATAGAAATAACAATTTTCAAATCGTAATTTTGGCTTAAACAATTTATCTACTTTAAGTTGTAAGTGGTTGCAGATTACTAACTATGGAACAAAAAAGTCGCTGTTGAAACACAACACATCAGAAATACCACACCATGTAGTAAAAAAGGTATGAATTAATAATTTGCGTGTTTTTCCAAATATCTGCAATTACGATTTAAAAACTAATAGTTACATGTATACGAATAGTAAAGAACATTCTTTATCTTTAACAGATGAAAAATAAAAGCCTACTGAAGATGCTGCAACTGCAGTGAAACATGTTTCGGTTAAAAAACAAAATTGTGGTTTCCTAAAGGCGGATCCTATCCAAAAACGTATGTAAAGACAACCTGAATTTAAAAGACATTTCCCAGGCACATGCCGGACCGGACATGTCATTGAATAACTTTGTAAATATATGTGCAGATCGCTGGAATCATTCACTGTATGGCTTTCTCGTTATTGATAATACAAAAAAAACTGACCGACGGTAGGTACAAGCGAAATTTTCAAGAGTATTTGCATATATAGCACGGTAATAAACGTTAGCACATCAGTCTAAGCTACACTATGGACAAATTCGTGCGTATGTCCACCTCTCAACCCGAGAGGATGGGTGTACACAGACAGAACAATCGCCTGTACTTGGTTACGAAAATTCAGGCTATGGCGCATAAAGTTGCAGGTATGCGCAGGGAACTAGAGACGTGTTACCAGACTCTTCTGAGAATGGTGAATGCATTAAATCAGTAAGAAAGTAACTGACTTAAATGAAAAGGTCGACGCTATTTAGGAGAAAATAGATGTAGACTTCCTTGTTGTTGAGAAGCGCGATCAGGATCATAGTAAGAGGAGGAAGAAAATGACCAGATATATAGAGCCTCACGCCGCGGAGATCTCTGATTAGCGTACATCGAGATGTCGATGAAGCAGAAAGTGTTTCAGGCGCGTAAAGCAGTTCGTGAGAAATTAATCCTGCTGAGGTTAGGGCATATGGATCGACAGCTCTCACAAAAACAAAAGCCCATGATAACGAGGGTGTTGCCATTGATGAATTTATTATTCGTCACAACCCAGGTCAGACAGATAGAACATTCGGCATGCTGGGTGCCCATCCTATAACTATAACTGAAGACGAAATATAGATCGCTGATAGACGATTTTACAGAACACCCGGCTTAACGAATCTTATTTTCCTAAGACCTACCAAAAAACCCATAAATTATTCAGCTAATGATAGGGAAACGTACCGTGAAATACTGCACATGACTGGTGTACACAAGATCACACGAAGTCTAAGCAACAAGAAATATAAAACTATTATAAAACCAATACTTGAAGGCGAAAACAACAACCGCGGCGGCAGCGGTGGTGGTATTGACATTGAGCATAAAACAGTGAACAATCGAATCCCTTAGTATATATATTATGACGACCCCATCAAACTATTAGATCGACTACGGCGGTTCATGGCATCAGCTGCTGCAGGTAATACAGCTGATTCGAATGAGATTGTTTCGATAATCCCGGAGCTTCGAACGAGAGGTATCATCGAATGAGTATAGAGACGGTAGTTCGAGAACTGCACAAGTCAGCACGCAAAACATACGCTCGCATGCATGTCGTGATTAAAGGGCTGAGTGACCTGTGGCAAGCTGTTCTTGTAGATATAAGGCAATATTCACATGGGAATAATGGATTCAAATACATTTTAATGGTTATTGATACATACTCCAAGTATGCCTGGGCACTACCTGTCAAAACAAAAACCGGTCGAAATGTCGCTGATGTTTTTGAGCGTTTGCTACAGACAGCAACGAATCGATGCCCAGACAACCTCCAAACTGATCATGGTGGGGAGTTCTACAATAGTGGTAATGCATCACCACTCGATATTCACTCACCTGAAGACGAGTATCGTGAGGCGCCTGAACAGAACAATAAAAGGTCGAATGTGGAAGCGTTTTAACCTTTGCGGCTCATACAAATGGACAGAAATCCTCCCAGAAATAATTGCTCAGTGTAACAGAACCAAATATAGCACAATAAAAATGAGACCAATCGATGTTCGTGATAATGGACTCATGGATACCGTATACAATCGCATTAAGATGCTGGATCCACGCAAACAAAAATTTAATGTAGGTGATTTGGTGTGTATCTCAAAACACAAGACAGCATTTGAGGAATCATACCTACCGAACTGGTCAACTGAGATTTTTATAGTTTGAAAGGTGCAACCAACGAATCCTAGAACTTATATATTAAAGGACAGTAAAGGTGAAGATATTGCAGGCTCCTTCTACACTGAGGAGATTAAGAAAAGCTCAAAACCGCATGGAGAGAGTCATAAGACGTCGGGGAAATAAGGCACTAGTCAAATGGCTTGGTTTTCTTGCTACAAAAAACAGTTGGACTGATGCCGACGATTTGATATATAATGGGCGTGCATTGACCGCAACCACCACAGTAGCGTAACGCGAGCTCTAGAAGACACATTAGAGGAGGCGGTGGTATTCTAGACAAACTACCCGTGGGATTACACATCCCTGGGTATAAGTACTATGGACCTGGGACAAAACTTCAGAAACGCTTGGCGCGAAGTGATGAGAGAGTCAATCTGCTCGACGAAGCTTGTATGGAACATGACATTGCATACGCTGCAAATAAAGATCTATGAAGTCGTCACATTGCAGATAGGATTTTAGCTGCTAAGACTAAGGCGATACGGAGAAGAAAGGATATTGGTATAGGTCAACGCACCGCAGCATTTGCAGTTGACAAAACCATTCGTGGAAAAATCAAGCTGGGTTTAGGAGTGACGAATTTCAAGCGAGTTATGAACGCTCCACGTTGCGCACTAAACAAGAAGAAGTACAAGAGCATGAAGGACTGTTTGAAGAATTGTATCCTGACAGCGATGTATGCAGCTAGAAACGCAATGAATCAGAAAGATGCGGGAAGAAGAAGAAGAAGAAGTAGGGGATCGGTTAAAGAACCAATACCCAAGACATCCGGCGGTTTTATTCCTTTTCTCACCCTGGCCCTCTGTGCGCTCTAGGAGGTAGGTTCCCCCGCCGGTGGTGGTGCAGCTATTGCTCAGACGGTGAAGAACGCGCAGAACTCCGAAGCACAGTTAAAAGAGACGAGAAGACATGACCACCTGATGGAAGCCGCAGCCATCGGAAAAGGACTATAGTTGAAACCGTACAGGAAAAAAATTAAAAAAAAAAAACCATTAGCGGTCCTACCAGATCGACCACTCACAAGTACAGACCTTCTTAGGTTTGTTAGGGATAAATTCAAGATACCAAGGTTCCAAGATACATTACCGAAGACTGTGTGGAAAACTGGTGAATGCGGCATTGCGAATTTAGATGTTTCTGGAGGCCGCGGCGCGCACTGGGTGGCATACGTTACGAAGACGCGGATACCGTCTACTATTTCGACTCATTTGGTGACCTGCAGCCACCAGACGAATTATAATACTTCACTCATGGACGACATGTGCTCTACAATTATTGACGCTATCAGGACTTTAATACTCACCTCTGTGGACACCTATTTATCATTTTTCTCTTGACGTCCAAAAAGAAGAAGAAGAAGAAGAAGAAGCACGCTATATAAGAAGGAGGTTTAAATATTCACTCATCAGTTGAGGTTCAGATGCAATGTCGTACACTTTGACGTTAAAGGGACGATCATCTGTATTGCGTGCTATTACTTCCCACCAATTGACCTAAGCATTGGTCAATGGAGTGTTGCATTGATTGGACTGGAGACGTACAACAGCATCCCGAATATCACTAACAATAAACTGCATATCGATATTAATGGTGAAAAAGATATTGTGAAATAGAACCGGGTGCATACGACATCGTCGATTTAAACGAAGTCTTAAAAGACTCAGGAAAAGGTATTGAACTAAGTGCAAACATCAATACACTTACATCTGAAATAAGGACTGTAAATACAATGATTGACTTTAAACAGAACGTTTTAATAGGACGCCTGCTGGGTTTCACAAAAGGACTGATTTTGAAGAAGGATCCAAGTAAATTTTACAAGTCGAATCAGACAGTGGACATACTCCCAGTCAACACAATCCGGGTCGAGTGTAACATTGCAAAGAACTCCTATCTCAATGATAGTCTCATTCACACCATTTACGGATTCTTCCCCTCAGTTGCAACGGGGTATAAGATTGTTGAGATCCTTGCCAATGCAATATACCTTCCAGTGACAGCTCAGACATTGGACTATTTGGAGCTGCGTATTATTGACCAGAATAACCAACTTGTTGACTTTCGTGGTGAGAAAATTATTGTATGATAACATCTAAGACAGGATGGGCGTACGGTATAAAACAAGTGCACGGAATCCACAGCGTGCCACTTTGCTACTGAACAGCAAACTGATAACACCTGCGAACTATAAGTTTCTTAAATCGGTTGGTCTCAAGCCTCACAATGACGTTATCACTCAATAAAACCAGTCTAGTAGAGTATGATGATAGAATTATACGTCAGGAATACTTCTCTCATTAACCTTACGCTTCAACCACGTTTAACAAGAATGATGAAATTAGGATTGTCATCCAGCACAAAGACGCACCCAAGATTTCGTGCAAGAGTTTCATATATCTAGAGGGATCATTCAAGAAAATAGAATGCAGCTATGCAGTGGGATCCAAGCTGACACGTAACGCTTTAGCATTCCTGTTCCAAGGGATACGCTATGAACTCAATGGATCTGAGATCGATCATAAACGCAATATATGCATAACATCAACCCTTAAAACATACGTCTCGGCATCACCAGCATATTTACATAGTTCAGAAAATGCAGGATGGTTCATAGACGAGCAGTTGAAGAGTACAAACGATTTGCTGCATGCATACCTCTAAAGCCGGTCGAAGTGGCCAAGCGGTTCTAGGTGCTACAGCCTGGAAACTGCGCGACCGCTACTGTCTCAGGTTCTAGTCCTGCCTCGGGCATGGATGTGTGTGATGTCCTTAGGTTAGTTAGGTGTAAGTAGTTCTAAGTTCTAGGGGACTGATGACCTTAGAAGTTAAGTCCCATAGTGCTCAGAGCCATTTGAACCATATCTCTGAAAATGCTTATGGGGAACTTGACATGAGACAGATTATTACGAACACTAAACAGGAGCTCATTCCGGTGCTGAGTGCGACGGACAATGACTCATACATTCAAGCAGCTCAAGAGGAGACTATGATCACCATCACGAAGGTAATATGGAAAATGACTCACATCAGTGTATCTGACGAGGAGCATTTGAAGCTTTCAAAAGTCCTGAATTAAGGTACATTTCTGTCACTGACATTTCGCTCAACGGAGATTTTCGAGTACCCAGTGTTAACGACAGCGAGCAGACAAACACGGGCTATTAAAACCTCCAGCCGTCTAGAGACACCCAGATTCATTATACTTGCCAGAAGAGGTAATAGAGGAAATGATTCCACCGATTTCGATAACTGCAAGTTAACTAATACCAAAGTCTACCTCAGTTCAGAATTCTACCCATATTACTATTTACATCTGCAGTGGAATCAAAATGTATACAGCCTGGCGTATGACATGTATGCAAGGTTTCGCCATACTAACTATGAAATTGCTGAGGGAGGTGTATACTCGGTCCACGTAAGTTCAAAGAGCTTTCACCAGTCACTGAAATAGACTGCTCTAAACAGAATGAGACAATTAAGTCTACACCTATGATGTGCAAATTGAATTTGAATCATCGACAAACTACCCAGAACACACTGCCGCGTATGATTTAGTTCTACATGATCATGTAAGCAACTACTGTCTGCTCACAGGTGTTGTGCAGTGAGCTGTATAAATGAATAGGTCCTGCGCCGCCCTAGAGCATTCAACGATAACGTGTCACAGAGAGAACATCATTGCGGACGCTCAAGGCTTCTATGACGGTGAGCGTAGGCAGTTCGTATTTAAAGATTTCGCGTTTGTAGCGTACACAGAGGATTATGGAATAATAGACACATTCGCTGCAAATATTGAATCACGAATACCCTTCAAGCAAGTGAGGTGTCCTAAGACAAGAAAGAGCCCAAAGTGGTTAACGCATTTCTAACATGGAATTCACTGGGATGATCCTGGCATACCCTATAAAGATATTATGACTACTCTTAAATTATGCGATCACATGGTCACCATCGTCTACATGAAGGGAAAGGAGAAGATCTCTTGGATGCGATGAATTTTTAAATTTGCTGCTATTCAAGACCTGGAATTCTACGGCTGTTCATCTATCCATCAACTCAAGAACAGGTATCAAAGAACTATTGTATCTGAAAATGAAAATGTAAAATTACTTTTAAGTTGGATGAGAAGTAAATAATGTTTTTCTTCCATAACAATGTTTGTATTGTTTTTTTTTCTTTGACTCCCACGTCCTTAGCAAGTAAGTTTATTGGCGATACTCTACCAGAATTCATCTATAAGTGCATTCCACTGGAACTGTCTGAGTCACCTACCGTGGCCTTTGCACGCTTTCACTTGATGAATAGGGCTATCTACGATATTAATAGACGCGCTTTCACAATCCGCGCATCTCGCCTGCAAGGAAGCAACTGAAAGTGTGTGCTGAGGGCGATATGTCATGTAGCCGTGAGTGCAATGATAAAGTGAGAACTCTAGCTGAAATAGTGTTTTAAAGCAACATGCTTTACAGACATGTGCTGTGCAATGCGGATGTAACCGCCCATTGTACTGAAATACGTTATGATAAATTCATAAATCTCAATGAAGCAGTGTTTTAAAGTAACATGCCTTATAGACATGTGCTGTGCAATGCGGATGTAACCGCCCATTGTACAGAAATACATTTATCATTTTTAATCAAAAGAATGATGATTGAGGGTTGAAATAATAACATTGGTCATTTCAACAATAAAATAAGTGAATTAAGTTAATTTATTATTAAATTCAGATTTTTAACATTGTTTACAAAATATCAGTTTACAGATATGTCATTCAGATTTTACATTATATCAGTTTAAGATACATGATTCAGATTTACATTTTTTGACTAAAAATATCATCCTTCTGCTGTCTGGAGATACGTGATTCAGATTTACATTAGATCAGTTTACAGAATCATTATTCAGAGTTGCATTTTTTGGGAGAGATATTAACATTCAGCTGTTTACATATACATAACTGAGATAGAAACTAATTAGACTATCTTAAAAGCTAAATACTACCACTAGTGAAGTTCCACCTGAAACAGAAAGCACTTTTAAGTAAAGGCGAATGTATTTCTTTGAAGTTGGTGACTCTAGACATTTTCCACTACCAGAAGTGAGTGGCCATATATTTCTGAAGAGGGAGGCGCTAAACATTTTCCACTACCACAAGCAAGTGAACATATATACCAACTATTTAATTAGGTGGAACTCACATTCTTAAAACTAGTTCTGACTGGATGGCTAACAGTAGGTGAAACTTACAAACTAAAATTATATATATATATATATATATATATATATATATATATATATATATATATATATATTGGTTTTTGTTGATGTATTAACTAGTAATAGAGATGAAAAATATTTACATACAGACTTTTTCTTAATATTTTTCCAGTTTTTAATTTTTTTTCGTTTTTATGTTCCTTTTTCTCTTTGGAAAATTATTTTGTACTAATGAATACATATTTTTAGAGACATAAGCTTAACACAGGCTCCCACACTCATTCACACACTCAGACATATACAGAAGCACGCAGACTGATACACACCACACCCACCGTGCAACACACTCATCTAATATTTACACTATGATAAAAGATCCATACTATTCGATGCATCACACCATTCACACGCTCATTCTCTCTCTATCTATCAACCAGTCTCCCACCCCTACGTTCGCTTCAAGTAAACAGTGTGAGTAAGATTCAAATGGTTCAAATGGCTCTGAGCACTATGGGACTTAACAGCTATGGTCCCCTAGAACTTAGAACTGCTTAAACCTAACTAACCTAAGGACAGCACACAACACTCAGTCACCACGAGGCCGAGAAAATCCCTGACCCCACCGGGAATCGAACCCGGGAACCCGTGTGCGGGAAGCGTGAACGCTACCGCACGACCACGAGCTGCGGACTGTGTGAGTAAGCGAGGGTTTTTACTCCATCCTCACAAACGACACTTTTTCTCGTCATGAGGAGACAATCCGACTTCAGACTGCAGCACAATGTACACCTCGTGAGCTCGTGATCGGATGGAAGTATGCTGAACCATGTGTGGATGAGCGCCTTGAATGCTGCGACCATACAGGCACTGCAAATAGTCTTCAACCATAAGAACTCGAGATGTCCCGCATCTAACACCCTTTGCCCGCCTCTGGGCGCTCCTGTCTATTGTACGATATGCATACAATTGATCAGATTGAGATCCCACGAACTCTAGAACTGGTAAACCATTTGCCTCGTCATTCATGAGAACCTTCTCGTTTTGAGGAACAGCACCATAAACATTATCAGCCTCATAAGAAGGTGTGTCGAATTCTTTACCCCTGCATCTAATTACTTCATATGGATCGCAGTTCTTGATCCAGTAGATAAAGCTGTCTGTATCCATATGAAGCAACTTTGGTTCTACGAAATGAGGTTTCGCAGACTTTTAGTGGGTGAGTTACATGTAGAATTTGGAGATATCCAATATGCACATCCCCAAATATATAGGCTTCATAAATTCTAGTGCAGAAAGTTTTCATTGAAGATGGTAGCATTCTTAAAATTTGGCCTGGCTATACACTTCCTCACGCCATAACATCCTTCCCATGTGGTTCTAATCAAAATATCGCGTTCATTTCTTACATTCTGCATAGGGTTCTCGAAAATGGAATTATTCATTAATTTATAAAAATCTTTTTCAAAATCATTACTCACGACAGCCCTCTTTTCAGTATTTAGTTCAATACACTCCTTCAGCCAGGGGGATTGCTTGAAGGAGATTGCTCAGGTGATTCTAATACGCTTCATCGCTAATCTGAGGCACTGCTGGGGGTTACAATAGTGAATAATGTATGTCTCATTATCTCCAACAGTAGCCAACAGTTTAGTGATGGTGCTTCCTCGCGGAATTTGTTGCTCTGGATATAACGCCAAGTCTCTCCATGAAAATTATTTGGATATGTGATGTCTGCCTCAAGCACATACCCTACATCAGAATCGGCCACAAGACCCATTATTTGTCCACCTGATCCCCTCAGTTCGTTTTCGGGCAGCCATCGAAATCCACCAACAGGCAGTGGCTGCATCATGGCGTGCCCGTATGAGTTGTTCACATCTAAGCACATAATGGAACTAGAATCAATGGATGCATTAAACTCGACACCCGTCTGCAGGTTATTTTCCTTCGCACGCCTGTGAACGCATTTACAATTTCTCCCATGGATCACTCAGTCAAAAAATAGAAGAAGCATTCTAGCATCAGTCAAAAGTTAAATGCTGCACCCCGTTTTTTGAGCATAGCATCCCAGGACAACCCAGGTGCTGTATAATAAAAGGCGGGGTCCAGAGAGTATGTGGCCGTACATACACTCGGGAACTTTTCGAAAACATCTAAAAAAAACACACGTCCGTGTTCATGTATAGTCTTGCACATTCTCCCAAATTGGGGATGTTGAATTCCCGCAAGACATTCACTGCATGCTCATAATCCGCTTTAGTTACGGCATCGCCTGTGAGAGTACTGGTAAGTGCAGATATGTCGGGAGGCCTGGTTTGCCATACTAGCAACATACTTGTGTGGGAAAACTCCTTTCCTAGTAGCATGTTGGAGCTTTTTCTCTTCGAGATACGCAAGTAGAGTGATATACAGATGATTCAGAGGTAAAGTTACAACGAGTTTCTGAAGTCTGCATAAAACGAAAGAGTCAAGGAAGCGGAGCGCAATTTTTGGCGTCATTCGTTTTGAGAAAGAAATGTACTTCTCAACCCTTTCAGAGAGGACACTGGCCTGATCATTCTTCTTACCGAAATTAGCCAAGAGTTCAACAAGAAAATGAGGGTCACTCAAATTATGAAAAAAGACGGGTATGTGTCTAGATAACTAGAACTTCAAATTGCATGTTTTGTGAGCACTGCAGAACTTACCCGTAATATGACACTGGTCCCTACGAGGTGTTTGCGCTTCTCTATCTAAGACTAGCCCACAAATATGACAATTAACCGCCTTTTCATACAACTCATCATCTTCCTTTGATTTGGTCATGGGAATGTTGTTGCTGTAGAGCTTATCAACTTCCCAAGAATGTTTTAGAAGCTCATTGAGACGACAAAACGCCGGCTCTTTCCATACATAAGACAGATAGCGGTTAAGTTTAGAATCATATTCACATACAACTTGGAATGCTGCCGCATAAGATACGTGTTTTTGTGTGAAGTTTCTATGTGAGGCTAAGGGGCTCCCTTCACAACGAATAATAGGAGCCAGCAGGCGTTCAAAGACGGTGTACACTATAAAAGGACATCGCTGCTCGTGGTGAGCATTTTGAAATTTAATGAAGTTATTTTCCTCGCTGAGCATAATCACACGTACCGGGTCGTTGAAAGCACAATCTAATAGATGTATCGCTAATCACTCTTCACATGAAAAATAATTCAGAGACCTTAAACAAATACGTTGTTTATGCTGCTTGTTACTTAATTCAGAGGAAAGGAGCCGGGACATATATTTTGATCCAGACATAGTGATAATTATCACCTTCAGAGAAGAGCAGCATATTTAAATGCAGCTCTCGCTCACCTGGAAATTTTGAGAAACGAAGGGGGCCGACCAAGGTGTGGCCGGCTTGTGAGGCCGAGCGGTTCTAGGCGCTACAGTCTGGAACCGCGCCTCCGCTACGGTCGCAGGTTCAAATCTTGCCTCGGGCATGGATGTGTGTGATGACCTTATGTTAGTTAGGTTTAAGTAGTTCTAAGTTCTAAGGGACTGATGACCTCACATGTTGTCCCAACGTCTACAGAGCCATTTGAACCATTTTTGATGTCGAGGTGTGGTATACAGCTGAGCGCTTTAGCGGACCTGCGTACTTCCATCTCCGAAAATCGGGCCATAATAACGCTCGAGGTGGATTATCGATACCACTCAGCAATTTAAGTGCTCCGACAAATAACGCCATCATCATCCCATATACAGGGTTGTCCATTGATCGTGTCCGGGCCAAATATCTCACGAAATAAGCGTCAACCGAAAAAACTACAAAGAACGAAACTTGTCTAGCTTGAAGAGGGAAACCAGATTGCGCTATTGTTCACCCGTAGATGGCACTGCCATAGGTCAAACGGATATCAACTGCGTTTTTTAAAAATAGGAACCTGCATTTTTTATTACATATTCGTGTAGCACGTACAGAAATATGAATGTTTCAGTTGGACCACTTTTTTCGCTTTGTGATAGATGACGCTCAATAGTCACAAACGTGTAAGTACGTGGTATCACGTAACATTCTGCCTGTGCAGACGCTATTTGCTTCCTTAAAATGGACCGTTTACCAATTGCGGAAAGGTCGATATTGTGTTCATGTATGGCTATTGTGATCAAAATGCCCAACGGGCGTGTGCTGCTCGGTATCCTGGACGACATCTTCCAAGTGTCCGGACCGTTCGCCCTATAGCTACGTTATTTAAGGAAACGGGAAGTGTTCAGCCACATGTGAAACGTCAACCACGACCTGCAACAAATGATGGTGCCCAAGTAGGTGTTTTAACTGCTGGCGCGGCTAATCCGCACATCAGTAGCAGACAAATTGCGCGAGAATCGGGAATTTCAGAAACATCGGTGTTGAGAATGCTACATCAACATCCATTGCACCCCTACCATATTTCTATGCACCAGGAACTGCAGGGCGACGACTCTGAACGTCGTGTACAGTTCTGCCACTGGGTACAAGAGAAATTACGGGACGATGACAGATTTTTTACACGCGTTCTATTTATCGACGAAGCGTCATTGACCAACAGCGGTAAAATAAACCGGCATAATATGCACTATTGGGCAACGGAAAATCCACGATGGCTGTGACAAGTGGAACATCAGCGATCTTGGCGGGTTAATGTATGGTGCGGCCCCCATTTTATCGATGGCAATCTAAATGGTGAATATACGCTGATTTCCTACGGAATGTTCTACCGATGCTACTACAAGATGTTTCAGTGCATGGCGGAATGGCGATGTACTTCCAACATGATGGATATCCGGCACATAGCTCGCGTGCGATTGAAGCGTTACTGAATAGCATATTTCATGACAGGTGGATTGGTCGTCGAAGCACGACACCATGGCCCGCAGGTTCATCGGATCTGACGTCCCCGGATTTCTTTCTGTGGGGAAAGTTGAAGGATATTTGCTATCGTGATGCGCCTACAACGCCTGACAACATGCGTCAGCGCATTGTCAATACATGTGCGAACATTACGGAAGAGTAATGTCGTTAGACGTATTGCGAAATGCATTTAGGTTGACCGACATCATTTTGATCATTTATTGCATTATGTTGTATTTACGTGTAATCACACTGTAACAACATGCGTTCTCAGACATGATAAGTTAACAAAGGTACATGCATCACATTGGAACAACCGAAATAAAATGTTGAAACGTACCTACGTTCTGTATTTTAATTTAAAATACCTACCTGTTACCAACTGTTCGTCTAAAATTGTGAGCCATATGTTTGTCACTATTACAGCGCCTTGTATCACAAAACGAAAAAAGTGGTGCAACTAAAACATACATATTTCTTTACGTACTACACGAAAATGTAATAAAAAATGGGGGTTCCTATTTAAGAAAAACCCAGTTGATATCCGTTTGACCTATGGCAGCGCCATCTAGCGGGCCAACCATAGCGCCGTCTGGTTTCCCTCTTCAAGCTAGACATGTTTCGTTGTTTGTAGTTTTTTCGTTTGACGCTTTTTCCGTGAGATATTTGGCCCAGTCATGATGAATGGACCACCCTGTGTAGCGTCACGTGGATGTTTAGGGCGGGGGGGGGGGGGGGGGGGTGACTCAACTCGCAGCATAATATTGCACTGCGCTTAATGGCACTAAATCTCGGATCGTCTAGAACTTTGTGGAGCTCGGTCTCCATGACAGGGAGGCACGCCTCTAAAAACCCGACAGGGACGCGGTGCCTCCCTTCCAGATTCTCAACCCTCATGAAAGAGATGCGCCCCTGAAAAGCCCTAGCAACTGCTCATTATTCTGGGTGGGTCATTGCGCCATTACTCTGATCCACTTCACGATCAGTACAGGATAATCACTATCACTATTAGTACTACAACTAGGTGTCCAGCAGGTCAAAGATGGCGCGTCGTCTGTAGGGAGGGGTAGGCGGATGGGCACACGCAGCGGGGCTGAGCTGGTTGAGGGGGAGGCGCCGATGGCAGGCTGCGGCGATGGCCCGGCCCCTGCCGTGTAGTGCCTCCATTACCGGCCGCTGGGGTGGGAGACCGGTGCACCTGCTGTTGTGCTTCTTCTCCCGCCGCCTGCGTTGCCAGTGGTCGCCAAAGGGCTTGGGGGGGGGGGGGGGGGGGGGAGGCGCTGCGGCTGCCGCCTCTCACGCAGCTCTGGTGGGGGCGCAGCGTGCCTCTGTGGTTGTGCGCCCCGATTCCCGCCCCCTCAACCACTGCTCTCGGTCTTCAGCACACGCCGTGTGGCATACCTGTAACATAAGAAAAAAATTACTTAAATGATGTAGATTTAAAAGAGCAATAATTAGTAACACTAAATAACGGTAATTATTTGCTGTAATGATAAAGTTCAAAAAACTTACCTTCTCCACTTTTGCTCCATGGCTTTCAGCAACTCACCGGCACATTCACTTAGGTCTCCCATCCAATCGGGAATACTCACCTTCTCCTCCAAAAGGCCCATAATATGACGCCGTACGTTCTTTCTCTCTATCTCTCTCTCTCTCTCTCTCTCTCTTTTTTACTTTTTTACAAATGTACTTACATTCGTGGTGTGCTTGAGGCGCCTCCATCTCTAGCTGCTAGTCTAGCTCAGTCAGCATTTGCGGGATGTAATCTAGAAACAACGAAAAGACTGAGTATAATATATGATATGGAAGAAAATTCTGCAGCAAACACATACATACAAGCAATCACTTAAAGGGCTCAGCAGTATGCGGTCCAAAAGCAGATATAACATAGAGACACTGAACACATAGACACACACACACAACAATCTGTTAAAGGACGCAGCATTCTGTATAGAGTGCAGTCCAAAACAGATGTAAGTCGCACACAGTGAGTTAAAGGATGCAACAGTCAGTGGACTGTGGCTGACAGATATCTGAACACTGAAGCTGTACTTACCAGGTTGCTGAACGTCGTCGACTCGGCAGCGCTCGCCGCCGCCGCTGCCACTGTCGATGCTGCTGGCGGATCCTGCTCGCTTCATCGCGGAAGATACAGTTTAGTGATGTTAAAGGCACTGGAACAAGCACAGGAGCAGAGCGAGGCTGAGTTGGCTCGCGGTTTGGTTTACGTAGGTTTTATGACGTCGAATCACGTGACGAATCGCGAAAGGTTTGCACTCCTGTCACGTTGGACGATTTCTTCAGTCGTCGTTGGTCCCGTTCGTGTAGGATCATTTTCTGGTCACAGTGATGTCGGAGATTCTATGTTTTACCACATTTCTCATATTCATGATACACTCGTGAAATGCTCGTACGGGAAAATCCCCACTTCATCGCTACGTCGTGTGTATCTTACATAGGCGTTGCCGACTGCAACGCCGTATTCTGCCTCTTTACATATTATGCCTCTTTACACTGTAAGTAGGCTGTTTATGTGTTTGTATGTTGGCAGCGCTATGTTGCGCTCTGCATTAATAACTCTGACAGCGCTGTGCGCACTCTGTAAGAGACTCTGTGGCTGGTCGGACTCGCAGTTGGAGGTGAACGGCCAGCAGCGATGGAAGTTGGGAGTGAGCAGTCAGCAGTGATTAAGGTTTAGAGGTTAATAATTATCAGTGTTGGAGATTTGCAGTATTAGCGCGAGCGGACGGTCTGAATGTGTCCCCGTCATGGAGATTTATTACCGATGGTTATATATATATATTTTTTTTTGAACTGGTTGTCGCTTGATAAATGTATAATCTGCTAAATACATTGTTTGCTCTGCAACAAAATCTTTCTTTTCTAACCACATGCCGATTAGTAGTTAGAGCCTTCAGTAGTTAGAATCTTGCCCTGGCAATTCTACAGTTATAGCTGGTATAGGTTATATGAATTCTGTATTCTGCAAGTTCAACCAGTATAGCCTAAGCACAGGCATACTTACGTAGTTAAATATCTCAGTATATCTTTGTACTTACTGTTTATGCTGTCTGTTGTTAGGAATAAAAGTCGGTTTATAATTAAGTACATGCACTTAAGATACAGACGACTTTCGATGTATTCTGCTTCTGTATTTAGTGTTTCTTTTTGCTGTAAAAGTCTTTAGGAAGTTGCCTGTTCAAAAGCAAGGAATGTGGTGTACCCATAAATTGAAAATGAAGTAAAAACAGTGTCTCAGTCGCTATTTTTAATAAATTATTAGTGGGAATTTGAAGTCAATTCAAGGAATGTTACTATTAGGGAATATAGTAGGCTTTCGACTTTACAGTGAACCTAGACAGGAAAAATGAATGAGTACATGAATGGATTAACAGGCCATCACAAAATGCAAAGGGAGAGACTGCGAAAACATGTAAAAAAATAAAAAATACTTGTGGATTTTACAAATTCTTACTTTCTGAGTCTGGAATTTCAGATACATGCCAGTGGCCTACACAGCAGTCTTATAGATACACAGCTAAAGTACTTGAAAGCAATTGTGTGCTCATGTTTAGCCTAATAGGTAGCACATAAGTGCCAATGTATTAGTTCATCATATTGTCAGTTTTTATGTAAGCTATGAACTGATATATTGAATAGGAAATAGCAGCTTAAATACAAAAGCAAAACAGCGTCTATCTGATAAAAAGCACTACCTTTAAGTATTTCATCTAAAGGTTACACAGTATGACAATTACTTTGTATTATTCTGTTACTGTTTCACAGTTGCTTCTATGGATTACACCTGTGTGAGTTTGGTGTCATCATGCTTTCTTGTGTCCGAGGTGCGTGTGCGTGGGGGGCGAGGGGGGAGGGCAATAGAGCTAGACATTAAACAAAAATCCCACTCCTCTGGTGAATATTTGAGCTTCAAGGCTAAATTATAAATAAAAAAAATATCACTGTTGTTGAATTATGCTACAAACATTAGTCAATGTTTGTAATTATTGATGGGGCAAGTACTTTCTTCATTTCACCATCTCTTTAAGAGCTTGTTGCTATGACATGTAACTGCATGTGTTTTGATATTGTAGTGTTCCTGTTTTATAGAGTTACTGTGCCATGGCCACATTTATCACTTTAGTATGCTTCTCATTTTAGTTGGGAGTCTATTTTTATTTTAGAACTAGAAACTAACTTTATATTCATAAATTGTTTTCACACTATTAATATTGTCATCACATTCAATTGTAAGCACCTTTTTCATTTTTTATTCATTTTTAATTACAGGTATGTCATGTTCACTTCCACAAGGATGATGTTATTTGGGAAACACAAATTGTGGATGAAAGGACGGGTCAGTTACTAAGAGCCCCCCTTCTCAAACCACGTTCGAGACCAGATGCAGTTCCATCACTAATCCCAAACTGTCCTTCCTACCTTTCAAAGGAAGAAAGTAGACGTGAAGGGCCAGAGGAGAAAAAGCAAAGGCTTGAAAATGAGCAGTTAGCTGCAGCATTACAATATAGTTAAACATCACAGAAGGACTATGAAAACACTTTCAGCTTCAGTTCTTTATAAGAGTTGGTGTTGCATACGAAGGAAGTGGATTTGCCCAACGAGTGGAGTGTGATCGAAAAAAACAGTGATTTTGTTTGTTTTTTAAAGATAATAAGAAAACCAGCACCATTAATCACACATAGATAGTAATTTAAATGTTTCATTGTTTAAGAAAGATGTACAAATTAAGACATTAGGAAAAAGATCTTTTCCTGTAATTGTAACCAATATCCATGAAATTGTTAGTGTACTGCAGGAGTTTTCAGACACAGATTGTGGGCACTCAGAAACTTGTATAGATAGTATTGTAGAGATAGTGAAAGACAGCCTAGGAGTGCTGAAAGACAGTTTACAGGAGAGTGAAAAGGAGATGGTAGACTTTATATATGAACAAGTTAGTCCCATAAATGTCAAGAAATTCAATCATAGGTTTAGTTTTACATTTATGATACTGTGTTGTTTGCTATTTTCAGTTTCATCTCAGGCTTACAATTTTTTATGTAGCAGCTCATTAATGAAAATGCCACATCCAAGCACTCTGCGTAGGATCTGCAGCAAATTTAATGTGAATCCATCTCACGAAAGGCTTGGGGGAAGTAATTTCCTGTTCTATGTAAGACAGAAATTTCAATACTTGAACAGCGATGATGTCAATGTTGTTTTGAGTGTAGATGAAATTCATCTAAATTCTTATTTGGAATATAAAGGAGGCAGTGTTTTGGGCATGTCATATAACTCAGAATGTGCTGAAAATTCAGCGTTTGTATTTATGTTGCCGAGTGTCAAGTCTTTGTACAGGGATGTTGTTCACAATTTACCGGTGAAAACCATTTCATCTAATGCATTATACGATGTGCTACTGGCCCTAATAAATGGCCTTGAACTAATAGGCTATAGGGTTTTCGTGTGGTAACTGACAACAACAAAATCAATAGCATGACCATGTCCATGTTTTCTCTGGATAAATCTGTTAATATAGTTTTTAAACATCCATCTGATCCTAATCGTCCACTTTTCTTTTTAATTGATGCCATACACATTGTTAAATGCATCAGAAATGTGTGGCTGAACCAAAAGAATGATGGTAAAGATATGTTTCATCCTCAGTTTCCAGTTAGAAAAGAAGTGGAAGAAAATAAGTTTTCTGTAGCTTCTTTTAAAACACTGAAACAGATTTATGACATAGATTCCAGTTCTTTAGTAAAATATTGTCACACATTGTCTCTCAAATCACTCTGCCCTACATTTTTAGAAAAACTGAGCATGAAACTAGTGCTGTAGATATTCAATCGACATGTGTCAGAGGGCCTCGAGGTAGCTAGTGATAAATTTGATTTGAGACATGCACCATCAAGAACAGAATACATTCGAATAATAACAAAATGGTTTGATGTCATGAATGAGAAATCAGTGTTTAAAGGGAAACATAAACAGAATCCTTATATGGATCCGTTGACAACTGATAGTGTTTCTATGCAATTTTTGCTAGATTTTCTAGACTGGCTTGATGTGTGGAAAGCAAAGGGTTTGTCAAGTGGGTTTCTCACAAAAGAAACATTTTTTGCTATTCAGCATACAACATATGACGTTGTAGAGATTGCTTGATACTGTACTGAAGAGCTAGGTATGAGCTATTTACTGAGAGCCACGCTACAAACAGATGTGCTTGAGCGGCGTTTTGGAAAGTATAGACAGCTTGCAGGTTCCCAATACAATGTTTCAGTGACACAAGACTATGAAGCAGAAAAGAAGCTTCGCATTCAAAGTGTAATGCCCTTAGTTTTATGTTCTCCTTCCTATGTCAATATCACAGTAGGGGCCATAAAATTTTTTATGTTTTCTGAAGTTGAAGAAGCAGACACATTAGACATAGAAGTCAGTGTAACTGTAGACGATGTTCTTTCAGTGAAAGATATTGCAACGTCTTTAACTTTCATTACAGGCTACTGTGTTCATGCAGTGATTAAGAAGCTGAAATGGAAGAGTTGCCTTAATGAAATTGTGATTGAAAAGGAGTTGCTAATAAACGAACATTTTAATTTGATACAGATACTTGATCATGGAGGACTAAAATACCCATCAGACACTATTTTAAATATGATTGTCTACACTTATATTATCATCAGCAAATTTCTCAAAGAACATGAAAGAGGTTTTCTTGCCTGTACGAATCAACGTGCTATTGCCTGTGCAGTTGCTCATGCTACTCCTCAAGAAAACGACTTTTTATTATTTGATGGGGTATGCTGCAATGGACATTCATCCCAGGCAATAATGAAAAGTGTTGTTTGGGTTGGTGTCAATATATTTTTAAACAACTACTGTAAAAAGGTTAATGGAAAAAAATTCAAAAAACACTCAGCGAAAACTGCAAGCTCTTACAACATAATTTTGAAATCTTTATCTTAGATTCTTTTTAAATCATTAATACAAAACCTGTCATCAGTAATATTGCCATATCAACAGATGCCTCTTAAGCTGAACTAATTAGGTTAATCTGAAACTAGTCAAACTTACCAAATTGCAACTTATGGCTGAGAGTTTATATAAATATTTTAATATACAGCTGCTAACTGCTATCAACACTAATAGCTTAACTTGAAATTTTTATCAAAGAAATTAATCTTTAATATAAAGAATCTTACACTGATTCTTTCTCAGTTGAAGTTGGGTGGTGAATGATACATACAGGAGGGAGGGGAAGGGGTGTGACAGGCAGAGAGGACCAATAGTAATCTTTTTATAGTATGTGAAACCTAAAAATCAATTCACTTGGTTTTCCGAGTTTGACTTAAACCACTTCTTTGCTGCACACATTACTCATAGTATTTCTAATTTGTGTAATAAAGTTATGTGGCCCAACATGGCACATGCCTTTGACAAAGACAAGACAATGCCATTTTGATCACCTTCCTTTATTATTTTGATAAAAACACAAACTGTGCTATAGCAGACTCCACTTTTTTTTGCAAACAAGGTTAGTTTGTTTTGGTGATAAATGGAAGACAAGAGCAAAATTGCTCTGTAGTTCTCTACATTCTCTGCAACACTTTTCTTTGTATACTGAAGTTATTACTTTAGCTTGTGAAACATGTGAGAAATCTGCCAACTTGTAATGATTCATTAATTGTTACTGTTGAAAAAACTACTATAGTATTTATGCATTCTTTAGGTAGACAATCTTCGATTTCACATAGTGTTTGTAATGTTCCTCTGTCTTCTACTACTGTCACTGTTATGAGTGCAGATGTGCATGCTGTGACAATTGCCTCTCTTTTTCTGAGTTTACTACTTTCTCTGCAGCTGTTATAACTGCTGTTCTCTCAAGATTTTCTTATGTAGATCTTGTTTGTATATATTTTACTACCATTTCAAATGGAGAAGCTGGTAGGGGAGGGCTTTGCAGTACTTTCATGGCCTTCTTTGTGTATAATGATTGGCAGGTCTCCTCATCTAATAGTAATGTAATTGTGGAACAGCTCTCACTTCTGTTACAAGCACTATTGAGTGCCACTAATCCTCAGGTTGACTAATTACTGAGCTCTTTAAATAGATGCTTGCTCTGTGCCATTAAGTGCCTTCTTGTTAACTCATCTTTGCTGAGGAAGAAAATATCTGAGGTGGACTCTCAGGTACACCCTTCTGTTGGCTTTTTGAATATATTTGTTTATAAAAGAATATTCAAAAAGCTTAAGCCTGTCAAAATTGCTTTTCACTCACCTAATGTAGTTAATGTAACCAGATCATATTCTAACACCACTTGACACATTTTTGCAACTTACAGATGGTAATTACTTGCATTTTACAGGGTGACCTAATATAATGTCCATATGCATCGCCATTTTTCTACCACAGTGCTTTCATATGCATTCTTCCTACACAAAACTTTATGGTGCAGTGTTTTATTTGCATTCTTTTAGTGTCCCACTTACTTAAAGACCTTACATTACTACCCTGGAGACTATTAAATAGCAATTTAATAAGTAATGTTGTTCAAAATTTATCATTATTATTCCTAAAATTATGAAACTTAAGTATCAAGAATGTGCTTATTGTTAATGTTTGGACTTGGTGTCCATGAGTCTTAATTATTTTGTCCCTACATAGTATTCATGCTGTACATCTATAATTTTCTGTTGTGAACCACTATAATCAAACATTTTTCTCATTCCATGTGTTAGTGATTATCGACAAGAGTGTATGGAAGATAAATAAAAGAAATAAATAAATTCATTCATACACAGAATTTTTTTACTTCATTTGCATTCATTCATATCAGCATGGTTAGTAGATAAAACCAGTATATATATATATATATATATATATATATATATATATATATATATATATATATATATATATTGGAATGATGATCTATTAAAGTATTTCAACTAAATAGAGCTGAACCACCACCCCCACCCCTTTCCCCCAACTTATGGAAGGATGAAGTATCTAAGCCACTGGTGAGTGCAGCCCAAATGTGATACCAAACGAAGGTAAGTGTTGATTTTTCACAATTATTTCATCACAGGTCACATCATATAATAAAACTTCTTATCAGATGAAATGAAAGTTTACTTCGTAGTTGAAATTTATTTATGTTCAATTAATGCAAACAGTTTGTTTCAAAGTATATATTTCTTAGTACAGAAAAATTCTTTCTTCAAAGGTATTCAGTTTAGAGCAGTGAAATTCTAATCTGGTAATCTGCATTTTGAGATCTCATGTAATTTCAATACATAATGGAAATTTAGTTAACTTACTGAGAAAACAGAATTCATTGAAATTTGTATTGGCATACCAAAACTTTATGGCGATACCATTACATACTCATCTTGGGTCAGTGAGATTTTCTTAATGGAAAGAAAGTTTTTTAGGGAAAGGTGCACAAACTGAGAAGACACATCATATCATTCATTAGAACTGCATGTCACTTAAAAACTATTAACAGGAGAAATGTCTTTCAATTTTTTAAAAAAAGCATGAATACAAGGTTGCTCAAATGGTGGACTAAAACATATGTAGAACATGTCTTTCAGGGGAGTGTTAGTTTTTGAAACGACTCATACAATTGCTTATTACCAGTGCCTCTCTGTGGGGGGTGTTATAATTCGAACACTATTTACCCAATTTTCGTGTTTTAATTCACAGGTATATCATCCAATCAGGTTTTAAAATGGATTTTGCTACACGAGGAATAAACAGCGGCAATAATAGTGTCCGTAAAATGTTAGCTGCCAGTGTGCTACTTTGAAAAATGCCGTCCACATTATTAGACCTGCGTCAAAGTGATGCAATATTTAACTTAAACAACAAAACAAAAACCCTAATAGAAAGCCCGCGAGAGCATATGAGAATCTTTCGCGGGTGGCTTTCAATCAAAATTTTTGTCATTAAAAATCTTCTTACACAGGAACTGCAAAACTGGTGAATGGAGGTCAGCCATAAAAGATGAATGTATACCGTTGCAGACGTTTAGATTGGCCTTTTCGAGATTTACAATTTATACTACAGCACTTACAGTTTAGGAATGGTATTGGAAAAGAGCACACTGGTGGCAAACACTTGCACTTTGTGTAGCTGACGTTCTCTGAACGGCTAACAAGACTGTCATCAAACAAGTCGTGACAATCCCCATTAAAGCAACTTTAAAATAAACTACAATGAAATGGGTCGATTCATTTGGGAGTTTTGATACCTCAGATAGTGAAAGTATGCAGAAATAAGTTATAGACAAAAGAACTGGGTCATTTAAGAAAGGAAATCTTGTAATTCATGAGAGAGGTATGTCAGATTTCCTTACGAATTTTCCTCGTGCGGTTCTCTTAACAGTCTATTGCTGTCCCCAAACGGACTGCGAGCACCGGCACCAGACTACGTGCGTGACGTCACTGAGCGGGCGCGCAGGCTTTCCTCTGCAGGGGGTGCTGGCTGTGGTCGGGCGATGCCACCGTGGCCCCGCTGCAGCCTACGGCTCGCTTCGTTACCAACAGTCGAATGGGGAAGGCTCTCGGCTTGTGAACTCAAGCCATCAGATGTGGCCCATTCACTGGCTGTCAGACTTCAAAGACACACACCTCGCTCTCGATGTTATGTTCAGATTTGCTCTCCTTAATATTGCACTGTCGTTGAGGTAGTCATTTTCGTTGCTACCATGGCTATTAATCTGGTTTTGACTGTGGTTATTACTGTGCCTGTTTTTCTACCGAATTTCAAAAGATGCTCACGGATTCACGTTTTTGAAAACTAGTATTAGCGTAAGGCTCACCGGCCACTTGACCATCTTCTTCTTCTGTGCGAATGCACAAACAGTGCCCGAACTCTTACGGGAATCGGCAACGCGCCACGAGTAATGAGTATAATGGGCGGGGGCACTACGAATGTAGTGCGGGACAATACGTTGAGAATGTGGGTTTCGCGGGAGGCGTGACAGAGATAAATCCCTGCAGTTGCGCTATCCTCTGTGTCCTCGGTGGCTCAGATGGATAGAGCGTCTGCCATGTAAGCAGGAGATCCCGGGTTTGAGTCCCGGTCTGGGCACACATTTTCATCTGTCCCCATTGACGTATGTCAACGCCTGTAAGCAGCTAAGGGTGTTCATTTCATTGTAGAGTTAGCATTTCCCACGGATTTTACTAATCATTTCAATAATCTGAACTTGCGTTTGCAAGGGAAGCAACGCTCTTTTTTCGGACATGTTTGCGGCTATTAAGTTTCATAGTCGATTTAAAGTTTTTAAATATCTATAGCCAGACGTTATATTCTTCAATTTCACAGTGTTAGAAGTGACCTTCAGGAATTAGCGGAACTGATGACGCATTAGTTTGGCCCCTTTTTTCCACAAACCGACCAACCGACGAGGAAGAAGTCTGCGGATTATTTCTGTATCTTCCTTTGCTCGCTGTTTGGTTGCTTAGTGGATACAGAACCGAGGAACTGATGCCATTCAAGAACAGAGAATTCAAAAAAAAAAAAAAAAAAAAAAAAAAAAAAAAAAAAAAAAAAAAGGTTCAAATGGCTCTGAGCATTATGGGACTTAACATCTGAGGTCATGAGTGCCCTAGAACTTAGAACTACTTAAACCAACCTAAGGACATCACACACATCCATGCCCGAGGCATGATTCGAACCTGCGACCGTAGCAGTCGCCCGGTTCCGGACTGTAGCGCCTAGAATCGTTAGGCCACCGCGGGCGGCCAACAGAGAATTCAGATATTTAGTCTACAGCTCATAGCAAATGGTAAAAATCATACATAACTGTGTTGCCGCAGTTGCAGCGTCAGTCGCTAAATGTAGATCTGAACGTAGAAATGTATACAGATACAAAAACAGTGCACGAATGTTCATACTTGAGTGCCGCGCGTAGTGGCCGCGCGGTCTAGGGGGTCACGTCACAGATTGCGCGGGCCCTCCCGCCGATGGTTCGAGTCCTTCTGTGTGTGTGTGTGTGTTGTTCCTGGCATGTTAGTTTAAGTAGTGGTAAGTCTAGGGACTGGTGACCTCAGCAGTCTGGTCCCATAGGAATTCACACACAAGTAAACCCACCGTTGGAGCTTCGCAGAAGGCATACCGGTGCTGGCTTCTCTTTGGCAGCGGCGCAATCGCTCGTGGGCGGTGGTGGCTGTTGGAAATGCGGCGGCACAACTGACGACACACTTACTCGAAGGTGCAGCCAGCCGCGTACAGCCTGATACCGTATTTACAAAATCATGTTTTTCGGGCTATCCTGAGTAGAAAAATATGCAGAAAATTTTCAAGTCGTGGCAAAAGATCAGTATCCAAAACTGCGGAGTTTTTTTCGGATCAACATACATCTGTCAACGTACATCTGCTCAGAGTAATGCAGTGAGCGATGACTCGTTGGAACATTAGCTTCCCTTTTCTGCAAACCAGATTTAAATAGATATTGCAGAATTTGTCAGGATCGAGTTAAATAAATCTAAAGTGAACATTTCAATGTCTCTTTAACTAAGAGCGAGAATCTGAGGTAAGTAACGACATAAAAGTCCAAGTTTTAGAAGTTTACGTTTGATGATGCTTCCGTATACGGAATAGACTGGGATCACTATGCGCGAGGATTGACAAGTCGCCCCGGCAGTCGGCCGGTGCTGCTGCGTCATGGGTCGCGCTGGGCCCTGCCTCGCGACGCCGTAGCCCGAGGCGAGCTGGAGGGCAGAGGCACTCACTGGAGGGCAGCCGCGCTTCCCCAGGCCGGCAGTGAGTTATCACCTGTCACCTCCGCACGCTCTGTACCTCCTCGCCACATCCACCAGCGAACCACCCTTCCACATCACAGCATTACCACTGTAGCAGCGTGCCTCGTGTCAGACCAAACGACGTGCTAAGGGAAACTAGTTTTGTAGGGAGCGTTAATTCGTTTTCTTACTATCCAGAAACACACCAATACCGTACTCTGTGACACACAGTGTTTGGTTTATTTGGGTGATTCCTTTTATGTGCTACAATTTCGTGAAGTCTTGCAACTCAGTTTCCTTTACGCTTTTAATTTTGTCAGTTGACTGATCGGCAGCACATTTGGTCTTTGAAGGTGTTCTTCATTAAGAAATAAATGAGTAGAGTGATGTCAGTGATGTTATCTCAGTTCGACAGGTATTACGAGATGTACAAGAAAATACAAAACGTTTATGGGAACTCGAGGAGGAATAAGTCAAGTGCCAACCCATTAAGAGTACGCGTTAAGCGATAAGTCCCAAATTCACCCCCCCCCACCCCCCCCCCCCCACCCCGCCTCCACCCACACCCCTGGCAAACCATCGATTTACCATGGCTGTCCTGTGTAAAAGCGCGTGCATATGTTGATGGTACATGCAGACGATGCGACTGGTCTTTACAGCTACAGGGAAGAAATGCTTTGTCGGTAATACGGATAAGAGACTTAGGTGTCGCCGTTATTAAAGTAAGACAAGGACTTCATGTCCGAATAGCTCCATCCGTTTTTATTATTTTGCTTCGTGTGCCACTTAGGGACATATTTACACAGGGTTAACACAGACAGCCAGACGATGGGAGCTTCACTCCCGAAACACGTTGCTGAGGATTATCTCTGAAACATTTGTTGTTGTATGCTAAAGTAACTGTAACGATTTTGCAAATTAGATACGGTTAGAGACTTCTGTAGGTGTTGTAACCTATTACATTCACAGACGAGGGCGTTCACAATAATTACTAAACAGTGAAAGTAATAGTGATAAATTTGTTTCTCCAACAGGATCCAAAAAATATGTAAAAGGAGGGAGAACGAAATGTCAATAGCATGATTGACGATCAAGAAGACATCAGTGGATGATCAGAGAATACAGAAATACGACGGAAACAGGGAGTTTTATGGCAGAGACCTGTGTGACGTTGAGGGATATCCTGTCTTAGTGTCGTAGGATAGTTTCTGTGGTTTGGTCTCTTCTCGCTATATGTAGCTTAGACTGTAGTTGCTTCATGTAGAGCAATGCGAGTAGTGAGAGACGTAATTGACTAGCATTTTATTTCATTAAGGAGATAATAGCATATAATTTTAAAACCACCAAGGGTCCCACGAGAAAGACCCACATATGTTTATATACATTCTTTTAATACTACTGAATGGTTATAATTAAAATGCAACAACTCACGGAGGTCCAATGTGGGCTCTAATTGTCGCAGAGCAGCTAAACTTCCTGGATATGACAACGTGTCAATGAGGGACCGAATTACACTGTAGAAAATCAGTTCCAATTTTGCGCAACATGAGCAAATCTGGCGGAATGCAATGTTTGTATGACGATAAGACATCCACGGTGCCATCTGACAAGCTGTAACGTGGGTGATCAGAATGTCTACCGAGAAAACAAACAGTGTGCTGTTAGAGAAAGTGTGTTAACGAAGTCAATAGCAGTGCTGCACGAGAGAGTGCTATTCCGGTGGACGTTATTAACAATGTTGCTGCTGCTGGCGTAACTGACCACACCGTGCACCGTCCCATGCTGAACAGGAGGTTTTGCGATCTATCTTACACTGGTACCCGTGCAAGACTCAGACTGCGCAGGATCCGAAACCCCATGATCAGTAGCAACGCTCTGAATTTGCTGTTCTGCCTCTGGCACGGATCGAAGTTGATGATATGTGACCGAGCAGCATTCAGTGGAGCGACGAGACACATTTTACAGTATAGGATCCAGTGAACCGCGGAACTGCAGATTTTGGGGTACTGTTTAACCACGTGTTTATTTAACAAAGTAAGAGCATATGGACTATCAGACCAATAATGTGATTGGTTTGAAGAGTTCCTAGATAACAGAACGCAGCATGTCATTCTCAATGGAGAGAAGTTTTCCGAAGTAAGAGTGATCTCAGGTGTACCGCAGGGAAGTGTCGTAGAACCGTTGCTATTCACAATATACATAAATGACCTTGTGAACAACATGAGAAGTTCACTGAGGCTTTTTGCGGGTGATGCTGTGGTATATCGAGAGGTTGTAACAATGGAAAATTATACTGAAATGCAGGAGGATCTGCAGCGAATTGACGCATGGTTCAGGGAATGCCAATTGAATCTCAGTGTAGACAAGTGTAATGTGCTGCGAATACATAGAAAAGATAGATCCCTTAGCTACAAAATAGCAGGTCAGCAACTGGAAGCAGTTAATTCCATAAATTGTCTGGGCGTACGCATTAGGAGTGATTTAAAATGGAATGATTATATAAAGTTGATCGTCGGTAAAGAAGATGCCAGACTGAGATTCATTGGAAGAATCCTAAGGAAATACAATCCGAAAACAAAGGAAGTAGGTTACAGTACGCTTGTTCGCCCACTACTTGAATACTGCTCATTAGTGTGGGATCCGTACCAGATAGGGTTGATAGAAGAGATAGAGAAGATCCAACGGATAGCAGCGCGCTTCGTTACAGGATCATTTAGTAATCGCGAAAGCGTTACGGAGATGATAGATAAACTCCAGTGGAAGACTCTGCAGGAGAGACGCTCAGTAGCTCAGTACGGGCTTTTGTTGAAGTTTCGAGAACATACCTCCACCGAAGAGTCAGGCAGTATATTGCTCCCTCCTACGTATATCTCGTGAAGAGGCCATGAGGATAAAATCAGAGAGAGTAGAGCCCACACAGAAGCATACCGACAAACCTTCTTTCCACGGACAATACGAGATTGGAATAGAAGGGAGAACCGATAGAGGTACTCAAGGTACCCTCCGCCACACACCGGCACATGGCTTGCGGAGTATGGATGTAGATATAGATGTAGATACGTGGAGCTGTTCTATGACAGTGAGGTGGATTCACAAGGACCGTTATTCTCGGTACGTTCTTCTTTCGGGAATACACGCAGGCGGCCTGTTAAATGTACTGTTACGTCTGCACGTTATCGAGACCTCCTTGTCCAGCAAGTTATTCCTGTTTCAAAAGACTGCAACCGTGTGGAAACGACTGTTTTCATTTAACACTTCGTGTCGCTCGCCCATAGAAAGCTCTGCTTAATGCAAACTTCCACGAACGTGCTATCTCCACGGGTTTTCGAGATGCGTGGGCTGCAACATCACCTGATCTGAGTCCGTGTGACTTTTGGCAAAGGAACGTGTTCAGAAGGGACACCTGATCTGAAGGCCAGAATTCATCAGAACTCCTGTGAGCAACAATTGGTCACGTCGTTTCGCGGACGTAGTATTTCGTCGACGTCCCCTGTGCTCATACCGAAAAAATTGTGTAAGCAGTGGTTAATAACGAAATCAACATTATTCCCTTCTCACTTGTTTGACCATTTCTGCCCCACGTCCCGTTCCTAGTCCTTTACTCGTGGAAACATTTCTATACGTCTTTCGTGCATTCACAGTGCCAGATTTGCACCTGGTGGCCAAAACTGGAACTACTGTTTTCCAGCTTAAATTGATTCTGCGTGATACGTTAGCATATCTACCGAGTGTATCTGCCATATGGCAATCACAGCCCGTACCGGACCTGTGTGAACAGCTGCACCATGATTATATAGCCACCAGATACTATGGCTGTATGCCTTCCCCAGCCGCGGTCGTCTCGGCGGCTGGGGCGCGGCGCAGGCGGCCTCCGTACTGGGCTGCAGACACCACGAGGTCCGGACGCCGTGACGTCGTCGTCACAGCTGAACAGCAGACACTGGTGTTGTTGTTGTTGTGGTCTTCAGTCCTCAGACTGGTTTGATGCAGCTCTCCATGCTATTCTATCCTGTGCAAGCTTCATCATCTCCCAGTACCTACTCCAACCTACATCCTTCTGAATCTGTTTAGCGTATTCATCTCTTGGTCTCCCTCAAAGATTTTTCCCTCCACGCTGCCAAATGCTAAATTTGTGATCCCTTGATGCCTCAGAACATGTCCTACCAACCGGTCCCTTCTTCTTGTCAAGTTGTGCCACAAACTTCTCTTCTCCCCAATTCTATTCAATACTTCCTCATTAGTAATGTGATCTACCCATCTACTCTTCAGCATTCTTCTGTAGCACCACATTTCGAAAGCTTCTATTCTCTTTTTGTTTTGTTTCACTTCCATACATGACCACACTCCATACAAGTATTTTCAGAAACGACTTGCTGACACTTAAATCTATACTCGATGTTAACAAATTTCTCTTCTTCAGAAACTACATTTTATATACTACTTCGACCATCATCACTTATTTTGCTCCCCAAATAGGAAAACTCCTCTACTACTTCAATTAAGTGTCTCATTTCCTAATCTAATTCCATCAGCATCACCCGACTCAATTCGACTACATTCCATTATCCTCGTTTTGCTTTTCTTGATGTTCGTCTTATATCCTCTTTTCAAGACACTGTCCACTCCGTTCAACTGCTCTTCCAAGTCCTTTGCTGTCTCTGACAGAATTACATTTTCTTCTTCACGGATTTCAATTCCTACTCCGAATTTTTCTTTTGTTTCCTATACTGCTTGCTCAATATACAGATTGAATAACACCGGGGATGCACTACACTCCTGCCTCACTCACTTCCCAACCGCTGATTCCCTTTCATGCCCCTCGACTCTTATAACTGCCATCTTGTTTCTGTTCAAATTGTAAATATCCTTTCGCTCCCTGAATTTAGCCCTGCCACTAGTATTCCAGTCAACATTGTCAAAAGGTTTCTCTAAGTCTACAAATGCTAGAAACGTAGGTTCTTACTTTCCTTAATCTTTCTTCTAAGATAAGTCGTGAGGTCAGTATTGGCTCACGTGTTCCAGATACTGGTAGCGATGCGAGAAACAAACGGAGGCCGCTGCCCGCCGCTGCCTTCCTCTGACAGTCACCCTGGCCCGCCGTGTGGATACAGTGATACTGTAGAAGCCACACTTATCTCCTACAATGTTGCTAGTGCAATGACTCCAATACAAATCCATTCCTAGTCCTTCTTGCACTGAGCTCCGTAATTCCAGACCTGTGTGACTGTGCCTTCGAACCAGTTACCGTGTAGGTTTGCTCGAATAGAACTCTGGAATGTTCATTTTCTCACGCGGGCAATGAAACAACTGTGGGTAGGTCTTCTTCTACAGGACACGTCACAGGATGGATATTTGTTAGTTGTGTATACTCGTTATAAACGCAATGACGATTCCACAACTTCATTTCTACAACTGTGCGAGTTCGTAATGTTTTTGAAACACCGTGTACAACGTACTTTTCCTTAGAGACTTCCTGCTCTTCGTATAAGATTTTTAACCCTTAAATTGCTATTAAATTACTTAAACGTAAAACCAATGTGCCAATAGTTTCATCCTTTTTTTTTTAAGTCCGCAACTCGTGGTCTAGTGGCTAGCTTTGCTGCCTCTCGATCACGGGGTCTCGGGTTCGATTCCCAGCCGGGATGGGCACTTTTCTCTGCCCGGAGACTGGGTGTTTGTGCTGTCGTCATCATTTCATCGTGATAATTCGTGACAGTGGCTAGAGTGAACTGTGTAAAAAAAATGGACTGTGTAAAAATTGGAACTGTGTACGGGCGCTGATGACCATGCAGTTGAGCGCCCCACGAACCATACATTGTCATTTATTTAAGATTTGTCTTCTAAGGCTTACTGTTATGAAAATTATAAACAGCCGACCAGCTGCAATGGATAAAGAATTCTTTACCTAGGTTTCAACAAATTTAAATTTGTCTTCTTCAGAAGGTGGCAATTTTACGTTAGCAAGGACTAATGTACCATCGCCGTTTTTACAAATGTCGGCGTAGATCCATTTGTCAAAATTAAAATGTAGCCCTAGAAATAGGGTTTGTCACGTAAATATAAATTAGTACATGGATCTTGCAGAGCTCACAACCGTTTCGGGAAGGGAATTTCATATAGGGTGCGGAAGGTATTTTTTATATTTTTTTATTTAGATAGTTATCAATGTGCGAACAGCCATACTTAATCAAGCCTGGAAAACTAAAACAGAATGAAGACACCATCGAAGATAGTAAAAAAAAAAAAAAAGAAAAAAACATGAAAATAAAGCTACCACTTCGTAGTTAGGCTTCCCAGTGACTGCGCTCACTGATAAAGATAGTTCAATGTATGATCGTTTGCAGTTCGTTCTGACATCATATACCACTGCCTGGAACAATCCAACTACATGGCGGGCTGTGAAAGGCACTCCATAGGTAGTTTGCGAAGCATTGTCGACATCTGGTATGCCCGGCAATAGCATGATGTCTTTCTTGCAAATAGAGCCAGAAGTAAAGTAAATTCTTGTGTCCGTCATGACGGAGGTAATGGACCGTATGACCACGTATCCAGGTGACGGAGTTTGTTCGAGTCTTGGGGTAAAATGTCTCATCCGGAAACAATAACGTGCGTGCAGATATATGCTCCGGCTAACACCCAAGAGATAAACCACCATCTGCCGCAGTAGGTGCCAAACTGGCTCTGCCTCTTCAAAGTTGAGGCGGTGCTCGTCAGAATCTACTGTATTACAACCCACACAGTTGGGAGATTCTGCCATGTGGATGTTGTAGAGACGTTCTTGTGTTACAAGCTTCCCATTAACGACTACGTACCATTGGGAAACAACATCGGAATCAAGCATGGAATCGTGTACAGTCTTCCACATCACGCGCCACCGTACGTCAGGATATTTTTGTTCGACCACATTTAGGGGGTGGCGTTGGAGCATGTCGTGATATAGGCGTCGGTTGTGGCCATTCGTGGTGTCGTGAACGCTACACTGGAATAACTTTGTTCTAAATAGAAACGTCCATATAAAGAGGGCGCTGGGATGTTCTGTAGCGGCACCGGCGCTCTTGGTGAAGCAGGTCGTAGCGCCGTCAGAAGCAAACTCGTGAGGCTTATAGGACAACGGGGCAGCAGACATAAATGTGAGCTGTCGTGGTCGGTAACTAGGCCACCTTTTTCCTTGGGGAGGGTAAGAGATGCGTATCTGATGTTCAGTAACATACCAGCGCTGACGAAGTATCCCAGTGCTGCCATAATGTTACGCGCCAAGGGGTTCGGAATGGGTAGCGTCTGCGCGACATGCGATATGCGGGACGCAAGGCATACATTGGCATAGTGCGCCCGGTGAGCCGCCCAGAGTGGCCGAGCGGTTCTAGGCGCATAGCGCTACGGTCGCAGGTTCGAATCCTCTCTCGGGCATGGATGTGTGTGACGTCCTCAGGTTAGTTAGGTTTACGTAGTTCTAAGTTCTAGGGGACTGATGACCTCAGAAGTTAAGTCTCATAGTGCTCTGTGCACATCTGGCGGCTGGCGGCCGGCGGCCGAGTACGCACGCACGGCCTCGCTACTATGCTCAGTACATATTTTTCTTGAGTAGCATCCAATATATTTTCAATCTCTTTCTTCCAGCAATCTTGATAGCAAAATTACAATTATTCAATGCGGCTATTCGGCACGGAGAAGTTCCTAGAAGTCCTCTCTTCACACCAGAGAGAATATTACAAAGAGTAATTATGAGCTCATGGAATAGTAATAGTACTGTACTCCTTTGCGCATCGATTCTGCGAGTATATACATGATTAAGTAGGAAACGTAATTCACTCATAGAATTGTGCTGGGATAATTAGTAGAATATAAAGAGATATTACAAGAAAATTCTGTACTTGCGCCAATGCAACTTTATGTCTGATGCGAATGACAACACATATCGCTCGTTTTTAATGTCGGTAGCATTATTTCAATTATTTTTTCCAGTGGGTTAATTTCACAACTAACGTTTACATTCCCACAACTTACGAGCAAAAGTGGCCCTCCTAAGCTACGTTTATGCAACTCTGATCTTTATTACCACAATTAATGATCAAAAAATGGCGGCCTCACCCATCGCTCTCTTGTAGTACGTTCCTATTGGTCCTTCACCCCCTCACCTATTCGGGTAACCGGCATCCTGAGACGGACTCAGCACCTATGCTCCGTATGCTACCGAGTAAACAGCAGCGGCAGCAATCTTGCTTTCACAGTGTGCACCAGAGTATTGCAGACAGTGGCATTTGCGGCGAGCACCCTGCGTTCTATCGCCGTTTACTGTTTTTGGGCAATTCGTTGCACTTCTGTCGTTTTTTCCCACCACTTGGAAAATACTTACTTTGCAGGAAGACAGATGTAAATGTTAAGCAATTACCATAGTGCGGTATTTTAAAGAATACAGCGATGTCAGATGTAAAACAACAGGCACAGTGCGATATTTTTAACAGATAAAGCAATAGCCTACGTCTAATAGTTAGCGCAGTCCGATATCTCCGGTTACACAGTTACAAGTCCATGTTTCACTGTAAGAAACTTAGTGCTATGATAATAAGAACATTGGCACCCTAAGAAGAGTTGGGCACTATAAGTGATGGCGTGAACGTCTCTGCACTGTAAACAATTTGCTACCATCACCAACGGGGACAGAAAATAGGACAGCTGTGCACAAGCAGAACGAGGGCCGGCCCTCAAACCGCCGACACTTCCTACAGGCAAAGCGTGCCACCGCGGCCACTGCAACCACACTCGTCCCGTCGCTGCCACTGTTCCTCCACGTCTAAGGACGGTGTCAGCAGGAGTAGCAGAACTACCTGATCTGCCAGTGCCGGTTGCTGGGCCCCTGCAGCCTCTCACCCCCGCCCCCAGTGTGCAGATATGCGAGGTGCTACGCCACTGTCGATTGCTCCACCCAAGCCTTAATGAGATCTATAAATAAATATTATGATGATTAAAAGAGTAATGATATCTTCGACCGCTTCCTAATGTAATTCTCTTAGAAAATAATTTTCTCTTGACACATCTGATGAGCAATGTGAAGGAAACAAATAGAAACTACACATGACCTACGATACCCAGTTTTGAGATGCAGGACAATTCTACCGTTTTATCGTAAGGGTTGGACATTGGACAGCAGTTGTCCACGGTGTGTATCCTAACCTCCAGCTCTTAACAACAAGTTCCTATACCATTTGACAACAAATACATCAGTTCCATGTGACACAAAGCCTTTAAGGTTTTCCAGAGGTATCTGACTTTGATTGCAAAATTCGCGACCCACTACAGTTCGGCAATTGGAGTGTTTTGTCATCATTCCGTCAGAATGATCTTCGATGAAAGAATCGACAGTGAGCTGACACAGTTCGTGCAGATTACACAGAGCGTGTCTCCCAGGAGGCATCAGCGGTGTTTTCCTTCGCTGCCACTGCCACGCGCCCCTGTTCCATTCACGAACGGCGTGTGTAAAGAATGTCTGTCAGCGAACCCTACGCAATTACTTATTGTAGTCAGTTTGCGAGACACATCCGTGATGCTCTGATCGCTTGGAGACGTGTTTTGTAGGCCGCTTCTTTGCGGACGACGGGCGTCATTCGCAACATTCTTTCCACGAACCTCAGCTTTGCACCTGATTGACGTACAACTTGCACTACACTATAATTCTACATTAGCTCGGTCCTGTTAATTGCTTCTTGCTGATTCCAGTGCATTAATACCGGCAGCGTATAAAATCAAACAGTAATGGGTCTCTCCACCTCATTATATACGATATTTTACATTTATTTACAAGCAGTCCCTACAATAATTGTCGACCGTGTGCAGGTCTTAGTGTACATCACCACAGCCTACTGCGCTGCATCCATACTATAGAGAGAACAGTACTGTGGGTGAACAGTCAACATCTAAACACATATTCAGCAAGCCACTGTACAGTCTACAGTGAGGTCTATATCGTAACAGAGTTATCGTTTTTCTCTCCTATTCCACACACGTACTGATCGAGTAAAAATGATTGTTTGCACACTTCTGTACTTGTGATTTCTACACCAGTTTTCATTCCAACGGTGAGGTTATAGGGGAATAGTTCTCCAGACTAATGATCAAAGAAGCCTTGCTATTGTCCCCTCAGTCATACTATGCATAAGGTAGTGTCTTCATGATACTGGATTTCCACTACATCGGTGCACCCCAACACGAACAGTGTGCGAACTCGCCCAGCCCTTCACCTGTATCACAGCTCACAGTGTACGCAGACTGTCTGATTAAGTCTAGCCACTTACACACTATGATTTTCCGGAGTTTAAACACGATCCTATGGAAGAAATGCAACAGCTTTCGAAGACTATCCTGGTGTCTGTATGGGGAATATACGGAGAACACTTTCACAACAGATTCATGCTACCTTATGGTGGGTGGCGGAAAGTACATTAGTACCCGCCCTCCTCCATCAACGTGGAAAGACTTGCTGTGAGTAAACATCTGTAATTCCTCGTTCGAGTGATTTTGCGAGACTTCTATGCAGGGAAGTAATACACTGAAGAGCCAAAAGAAACTGATACACCTGCCTAATATCGTCTAGAGCCCCCGCGAACTCGCAGAAGTGCCGCAACACGACGTGGCATGGACTACACTAATGTCTGAAGTACTGCTGAAGGGTATTGACACCATGAACCCTGCAGGGCTGTCTATAAATACGTAAGAGCAGGAGGTGGTGGAGAGCTCTTCTGAACAGCACGCTACTCAATAATGCTCATGTCTGGACATATAGGTGGCCAGCGAAAGCGTTTAAACTCAGAAGAGTGTTCCTGGAGCCACTCTGTAGCAATTCTGGACGTGTGGGGTGTCGCATTGTCCTGCTGGAATTGTCGGAATGCATAATGAACATGAATGGATGCATGTGATCAGACAGGCACATGTCACCTGTCAGAGTCGAATCTAGACGTATCAGTGGCCCCATATCACTCCAACTGCACACACTGAACCCCATTAACTAGCTTCCACCAACTTGAATTGTCCCCCGCTAATATCTAGGGTAAATGGATTCATGAGATTGTCTCCATATCCATACACGTCCATCCACTCGATACGTGTTGACGGGCCCAGGTGAGTCGTAAAGCTTTGTTTCGTGCAGCCATCAAGGATACACGAGTAGGCCTTCGGCTCCAAAAGCCCATATCGATGATTCTCGTTGAATGGTTCACACTCTGACACATGTTGATGGCCCAGCATTGAAATCTGCAGCAGTCTGCGGAAGGATTGCACTTCAGTCACGCTGAACCATTCTCCTCAGTCGTCGTCGGTCCCGTCCTTGCAGGATCTTTTTCCTGCCGTAGTGATGATGGAGATTTGAAGTTTTACCAGATACGTGATATTCACGGCACACTCCTGAAATAGTTGTACGGGGAAATGCCCACTTCATCGCTACCCCGGAGATGCAGTGTCCCGTCGCTCGTGCGCCAACTACAACACCACGTTCAAACTCACTTAAATCTTGATACTTGCCATTGTAGCAGCAGTAACCGATCTAACAACTGCACCAGACACTTGTTATCTAACAAAGGTGTTGCCGACCGCGGCTCCGTATCCTATCTGTTTACATATCTCTGTATTTGAAAACGCATGCCTATATCAGTTTCTTTGGCGCTTCAGTGTACATCACCTGCAACACACAGTCCAGGATTTTTTCTCCACAAAAGAAGCCTGTCCGTGATGCACAACGCCTCCCTCATAGTATCTACTAACGTAGCTCGTTGTTGACAATTTCCACAATATGCTGGTGCTGACTAAATTCTCAGCTTCTTTTTAATCCGACATAGCAAAAGTCTCGGACCGATGAGAAATAGTCATTAAAAGACTGGTCTAACACGTGTTCCATAACGAACTTCATTAATGGTTGATGAAATACTAATACTACTGCTCTAGCTGTAATGTAATTCTACAGTGCACGGTTCCGAATCCTATGCAGGTACAGCAATTACATTCTTTATCATACTACGTCTCCCCCCATGAACCATGGACCTTGCCGTTGGTGGGGAGGCTTGCGTGCCTCAGCGATTCAGATAGCCGTACCGTAGGTACAACCACAACAGACGGGTATCTGTTGAGAGGCCAGACAAACGTGTGGCTCCTGAGGAGGGGCAGCAGCCTTTTCAGTGGTTGCTAGGGCAGCAGTCTGGATGATTGATTGGTCTGGCCTTGTAACAATTACCAAAACGGCCTTGCTGTGCTGGTACTGCGAACGGCTGAAAGGAAGGGGAAACTACGGCCGTAATGTTTCCCGAGGGCATGCAGCTTTACTGTATGATTAAATGATGATGGCGTCCTCTTGGGTAAAATATTCCGGAGGTAAAATAGTCACCCATTCGGATCTCCGGGTGGGGACTACTCAGGAGGATGTCGATGTCATGAGAAAGAAAACTGGCGTTCTACGGATTGGAGCGTGGATGTCAGATCCTTTAGGATAGAAAATTTAAAAAGGGAAATGGATAGGTTAAGGTTAGATATAGTGGGAATTAGTGAAGTTCGGTGGCAGGAGGAACAAGACTTCAGGTCAGGTGAGTACAGGGTTGTTGTTGTTGTTGTGGTCTTCAGTCCTGAGACTGGTTTGATGCAGGTCTCCATGCTACTCTACACTGTGCAAGGTTCTTCATCTCCCAGTACCTACTGCAACCTACATCCTTCTGAATCTGCTTAGTGTATTCACCTCTTGGTCTCCCACTATGATTTTTACCCTCCACGCTGCCCTCCAATACTAAATTGGTGATCCCCTGATGCCTCAGAACATGCCCCACCAACCGATCCCTTCTACTGGTCAAGTTGTGCCACAAACGTCTCTTCTCCCCAATCCTATTCAATACTTCCTCATTAGTTATGTGATATACCCATCTAATCTTCAGCATTCTTCTGTACAGAGTTATAAACACAAAATCAAATAGGGGTAAAGCAGGAGTAGGTTTAATAATGAATAGGAAAATAGGAATGCGGGTAATCTACTACAAGAGCCTGGTGAACGCATTATTGTGGCCAAGATAAATACGAAGCCCACACCTACTACAGTAGTACAAGTTTATATGCCAACTAGCTCTGCAGATGACGAAGAAATTGAAGAAATGTATGATGAAATAAAAGAAATTATTCAGATAGTGAAGGGAGACGAAAATTTAATAGTCATGGGTGACTGGAATTCGAGTGTAGGAAAAGGGAGAGAAGGAAACGTAGTAGGTGAATATGGATTGCGGCTAAAAAATGAAAGAGGAAACCGCCTGGTAGAATTTTGCACAGAGCACAACTTAATCATAGCTAACACTTGGTTTAAGAATCATGAAAGAAGGCTGTATACATAGAAGAACCATGGAGATACTAAAAGGTATCAGACCGATTATATAATGGTAAGACAGTGATTTAGGAACCAGGTTTTAAATTGTAAGACATTTCCAGAGGCAGATGTGGACTCTGACCACAATCTATTGGTTATGAACTGTAGAAACTGCAAAAAGGTGGGAATTTAAGGAGATGGGACCTGGATAAACTGACTGAACCAGAGTTTCAGGGAGAGCATAAGGAAACAATCGACAGGAATGGGGGAAAGAAATACAGTAGAAGAAGAATGGGTAGCTTTGAGGGATGAAGTAGTGAAGGCAGCAGAGGATCAAGTAGGTAAAAAGACGAGGGCTAGTAGAAATCCCTGCGTAACGGAAGAAATATTGAATTTAATTGATGAAAGGAGAAAATATAAAAATGCAGTAAATGAAGCAGCCAAAAAGGAATACAGATGTCTAAGAAATGAGATCGACAGGAAGTGCAAAATGGCTAAGCAGGCATGGCTAGAGGACAAATGTAAGGATGTAGAGGCTTATCTCACTAGGGGTAAGATAGATACTGCCTACAGGAAAATTAAAGAGGCCTTTGGAGATAAGGGAACTACTTGTATGAACATCAAGAGCTCAGATGGAAACCCAGTTCTAAGCAAAGAAGGGAAAGCAGAAAGGTGGAAGGAGTATGTAGAGGGTCTATACAAGGGCGATGTACTTGAGGGCAATATTATGGAAATGGAAGTGTATGTAGATGATGATGAAATGGAAGGTATGATACTGCGTGAAGAGTTTGACAGAGCACTGAAAGGCCTAAGTCGAAACAAGGCCTCGGGAGTAGACAACATTCCATTGGAACTACTGACGGCCTTGGGAGAGCCAGTCCTGACAAAACTCTACCATCTGGTGAGAAATATGTATGAAACAGGCGAAATACCCTCAGCCTTCAAGAAGAAGATAATAATTCCAATCCCAAAGAAAGCAGGTGTTGACAGATGTGAAAATTACCGAACAATCAGTTTAATAAGCCACAGCTGCAAAATACTAACACGAATTCTTTACAGACGAATGGAAAAACTAGTAGAAGCTGACGTCGGGGAAGATCAGTTTGGATTCCGTAGAAATACTGGAACACGTGAGGCAATACTGACCCTACGACTTATCTTAGAAGAAAGATTAAGGAAAGGCAAACCTACGTTTCTAGCATTTGTAGACTTAGAGAAAGCTTTTGACAATGTTGACTGGAATACTCTCTTTCAAAATCTAAAGGTGGCAGGGGTAAAATACAGGGGAGGGGGGGGGGGGGGGGGGGAAGGCAATTTACAATTTGTACAGAAACCAAATGGCATTTATAAGAGTCGAGGGAGATGAAAGGGAAGCAGTGGTTGGGAATGGAGTAAGAAAGGGTTGTAGCCTCTCCCCGATGTTATTCAATCTGCATATTGAGCAAGCAGTAAAGGAAACAAAAGTAAAATTCGCAGTATATATTAAAATCCATGGAGAAGAAATAAAACATTTGAGGTTCGCCGATGACATTGTAATTCTGTCAGAGACAGCAAAGGACGTGGAAGAGCAGTTGAATGGAATGGGCAGTGTCTTGAAAAGAGGATATAAGATGAATATCAACAAAACCAAAACAAGGATAATGGAATGTAGTCGAAGTAAGTCTAGTGATGCTGAGGGAATTAGATTAGGAAATGAGACACTTAAGGTAGTAAAGGAGTTTTGCTATTTGGGGAGCAAAGTAACTGATAATGGTCGAAGTAGAGAGGATATAAAATGTAGACTGGCAATGGGAAGGAAAGCGTTTCTGAAGAAGAGAAATTTGTTGGCATCGAATATAGATTTAAGTGTCAGGAAGTCATTTCTGAAAGTATTTCTATGGAGTGTAGCCATGTATGGAAGTGAAACATGGACTATAAATAGGTTGGTCAAGAAGAGACTAGAAGCTTTCGAAATGTGGTGCTACAGAAGAATGCTGAAGAGTAGATGGGTAGATCACATAACTAATCAAGAAGTATTGAATCGGATTGGAGAGAAGAGAAGTTGTGGCACGACTTGACGAGAAGAAGGGATTGGTTGGTAGGACATGTTCTGAGGCATCAAGGGATCACCAATTTAGTATTGGAGGGCAGCGTGGAGGGTAAAAATCGTAGAGGGAGACCAAGAGATGAATACACTAAGCAGATTCAGAAGGATGTAGTTTGCAGTAGGTACTGGGAGTTGAAGAACCTTGCACTGGATAGAGTAGCATGGAGAGCTGCATCAAACCAGTCTCAGGACTGAAGACCACAACAACAACATCATACTACGTAGAAGGCTGGTCGTATATGACGCAGTTGTCTATAAGAAGACGAAGATAGTAGTGGCAGTACACTGCAGAGGATTACAGAGGATCAGATACTGGCACAGACAGATTTGGAGGACTGCACGTGAGATATTGTGCATACATAGGGGAAGAAATTCAGTGCCGTTCCGCTACACTATCGCTCGATACAGTAGGTAATGCATAACCGATCTTTAGTGGAGTCGGTACGTAAGGTTGAAGTCCATGTGGGGCTGAGAGAAATCATCCACGAAACATGTATTTTCGGAAAACACTGATAAAATCGCACAACGTAGTTGCCTTTGGCTGACCTGCGCATCAGCAACATGTGGCTGCTGCGGTCGTATACCCTGTCCGCTTAATACGAATGTGTAACAGAAGAAAGCTCACCAAAAAGGCGGCATATTTTCCGTGAAACATAAGGGAAATTTTGGCATCCATAATACTACTACCATGTACCCTTTGCCAATCACTGTACAGCGGATTGCGGAGTATTTTTTTCGATATAGGATATCCATAAATGATGCATTGTATACAAGAATGCTGTTGTGAACTGGAAGAATACCTGGAGGGATCCGTGACTGCTAATGTAGCCAAATGTAAATAAATGTAACTATTGTAACTAAATCGGCCTACAGTTTATTTACGGTACAATCACACTATCACTCGAAATATTAAACACCTAGGAATAACCATCTCGACCGGTCTAAAGCAAAAGCATACATTGGGCTTTGATTTATTTGCAGAAATTTTAAGCGAACGTAGTTCATAACTCGTGAGAGAAGCAGGCTATAAAACACTTGATAGACCGATCTTTTACACGTATCTTTCTTTGCTTGTGAGCAAAGGACTCTCACCAGGAAGAATTAGGAAAAGGGTTGAGCGTTGAGCCGGCGGCAGAATACTACGGAAACGAGCTTCCGCCGTAGATGCTGTCTATCAGTGAGGCGTTGGGCATCATGCAGAGGTTTTTATTGTGGAGGCACAATCCTGGAGACGTTGTTGCGGGTGGTATATTACTTCCTTTCACATACGTCTCGCAAAATGCCCGTAATGTGGAACTACTACAGCCATTCTTTCTACGCGAGTGGAGCAGAATGCGTGTTAATATACTCTCGACTGCACGTGACATGCGAATGTTACGTACCTGATTCCTTACTACTGTGACTGTATAGCCACTAGAAATGTCTCAGGTAATTCTTCTATGGAAAGCTGTTTAAGATCCTCGAGACATATGTAGGTGTCCAGACACCTTTAGACGCATAAAAGGGGACTATACAGCTCACTGTCATGCAAGTAGAGTTGGGGGGAGGGGGGGGGGGGTGGAGGAGGTGAGTTTGCACATTGTCAATGAGCTAATGTAGACGGAAAAATGTTTACCATATGGATCTGCAACTTTATAGGAGCTATGTTGAGATTTTGCACTGCGAGATTTGCATTACCAGTGGCGTTAGTGCCATAACTTGCCATTAGGCGCCGCTACTGGTAGGGCGATATAGGGCTGAAACTCGTGCATCACTGTGCATTACAGCTGCAGACAGTCAACATGGATTTAGACAAGGTGAGCAGATCTACTCGTAAAGCTGTTCTGTCAAAACAACAGCAGTTGTGCTGGTGCTCTTCGCCAGCATTGACGCATTAATAGTAAGGTCCTCCTCCCGCACCGGGGTCGAAGAACGTGATTCGGAAGTTGGAATTAATTGGCAATTTGGGGATTGCTCCTCGGAGATTTGAAGCCCTGTGATTTCTGGCTGTGGGGTTATCTGTGGGACAGGGTTTATCAGCGGGGCTCTGGCACACGGTGGTGGTTGAAGCTGGGCATAGCGTCGTAGGTAGCCAGCCCGACACCTGAGGTGTTTCGGCCAGCAGCTGAGCAACGCCTAGTCACGCTGAGCGACGTTTCTAAAGTGGAACGTAAATATGGTACGTCTCTTGCAGAAATTGAAATGTGTTTCTATTCGCGGTTTATTCTATATTTCTCTTTCGCATACCCTTACAAACGTTTTCGCAGAGTTTCATTGTCCTACCATTGCTCTTTTTCACGGTTATCCTTTCAAATAATTACAACCACCCTGCATCTGATATAGTAGAAACTGGATACCATGGAAATACTACACTAAGTGTTGTATAATTGAAGGTTCAGTAGCGAGGCTTCTTTGCTCATTGCTCTGGAGTACTATCCAGTCATTTTCTCGCCACCAAGAAAACTATATCTGGTATCTGGTATAGCGAAAATAAAAGAGACTAGAATAAATACAGAGGCACGAAGAGAATAAATAATATGTGAATGTGGAATAGACTGTAGCGATCTACAGGGAGTCCTGAATAGTATTGTAGCACTGATACGTTGTGATGCCCACCCACTGAAAACGTCGGGGCAAAGTTGCTGCTAGTCCAGCCCTCTGACAAAGTGAGAGTGCCCTAATAAATTTTAACCATTACTTTTGATAACAGATTTAGCTTTTCTTTTAGATTACGACTCGACTCATATGCGTCATGGGCTGATCAGCGCAGTAGTTTACAAGTCGAATTACTTAGTTGCCGATTAAATCCTATCAAATTAATTGTCCCCGAGAATTAGGGACTTCCGTAGACTTGCTATCGACACGACTCCCAGATCGTGAAGAGATTATAATTTTCTGACGCCTGAGATAATTAATGCAGAACTGGTACAATATGGCGTATAACTAGAGGGCTATTAGCCGTTGGTTCGAATTTCAGTTCTTCTTCGCCGGCGGTGGAGCTACCTGTACACACACCCCGCCCGCCTTTATTGCGGCAGACCCGATATTCCCGGGCGACCCAACTGAGAGGGCGCCGACACTGCCGCCAAGGGCCCGTACGAATGCGCGAGAGGCGCGTCTTTTACGTCGGAACTGGACAGTGCGGCCGGGTCTTGGGACACTAAAGTAACCCCCCGCCAGTCGGTGTTAGTGCGTGCTCAGCAGGTGCAACTCCGTGAGCGTCCGTCATTACGCACAGACGTGCACGTCGGTTGCGTCGACACAGTACGGCCTGCTCACCAGTTTCCGCGCGTTACTCGGTAAAAATTCCGACGCTGCGCGATAATGTGTACAAAGAAAGGATGGTGCGGGGATCGTATCGTGTTTCCGTGAAAGAGTTTTCAGCCGCCTCTGGCCTGGACTTCTAGTTGATCTCTTGGCGCACTCTCTCTTAATGCAATGACTGGACCATTCAATATTATATTCGTAATTTTTACCTGACCTGCGGAAAGACGAGACCTGCCAGTTTCTTAATTTTGTTGGCGACCACTGAGCGTTATTGACGTGTAACAGGGGCCTCGGCTCAATACACCAGCTCTGTCTGTTTCTTTTACTTGAGCTGTGGGTTGCCCCTGTGGTGTCTTTCTTTATGAATTAATAACTGAAAGCCAACTAAACGTGACGGACACGATCGTGGCGGCAGAAGAATCGCACGTGAGATTTAATTTCGCCAGCTATAAGGGGAACAAGAAAAACAGAAAGGGAAATTAATGAGTCAGCCATTATTTATTAAGCTTCGCAAATCACACAGTATCTACGATTGGTGTAGCAGTTGGCATAAAATCAATACAATAAATTGCATATAAAGAGGTGAAAGGGGCCAGTACTACCCGATTACGCTATTTGTAATAAACCATTGGAATCAGTAACAAGAATATAACATCGTTGAGCCTAGATCGAGCTAATGTCGACTGATTGCATCACGAAAGTTACATGTGTATGAGATATAATCGTGCGGTTCGTTGAAGAATGTTATAGAAATGGTGTTCGTGATGCACGAAGAAGCGGCTTATAAAATACCTTTACGAGCTATCACACCGTTGTACATGTGTCTTGCAAATTACCACAATGAGAAATTCCGTGCGGTCTTTGACATATTTCTTCCGCACGTCATTTGCGAGTGGCGCAGAGAAAGACAGAAATAGCACCAGGGCGAACCACACCTGATGACTCTTAGGAGCGACACATGATATCTTCGGTCGTTATGATAGTGAAACTTAAATGAAGTGAGAGGTTCCTGCCGTAGTTGAAATGTCAGTTCGCGGTCGATACATTCTCCGACGATCAGTCTGTCACAATGAAGAAAGAATACGACAGCCGTCAAACTATAATCGAACGTGATTTTCGTTAACGAATAAGGTCAGATACCTCTCGAATACTTGAAAGGCACTGTATCACGTAGAACATACGGTCCATTCGGTATAGGATAGTATACCAACGTGCTGTTAAGGTACTGGAATGGTTTACTCTTCTGGGGACCTAGCACAGGGTGAAAAGTATTTAAATCGACAAACTCTGGAAGGAAGTAGGGGACATCAAACAAATATTTTTACCTTATGTCATTTTTTCCTATGAAGAGTGTTTAAACCGCTAGAGGAAGATTTCTCTGGCAGCAAATTAATGAAACCAACAAACACTTTTCCATTTTTTTATGACCAAGAGACAACACATTAACACAACCCAATTTTAGTTACAGTACATTTTCAAAAATGACTCCATTGACACGCAAATAAAGTTTACACCGTCGGATCATGTTCTATCTGACACAGAGAAAACCCCGGGTGTATGCAGAATGGTTCCTGCTGCTGCTTCTATCGGAGCAACCACATCTTCTTCTGACGCAACAGGAGTTGCGTAAACAAGGTTGCGCATCTCTCCCCACACAAAAAAAGTCCAGAGGGGACATATCTGGGGATCGAGCAGGCCATGGTACAGGACCAAGTCTGCTAATTCACGTTTCTGGGAACCGTCGGTCCAGGAATCGACGCACACGACTACTGAAATGTGCCGGCGCCCCGTCAGGAACCACATGCGTTGTCGTGTAGGGAGCGGGACGTCTTCCAGCAATTCTGGCAACGCACTGGCGAGAAAATTGTAATAGTGCCTGTCATTTAATGGCCTAGGTAGGAGATATGGCCAAATTAAACAGTCCCCAACAACACCGATCTACATATTAACGAAGAAACCCACTTCATGGGCGATAGTAACTGTGGCGTGTGGATTATCCTCACTCGAAACATGCGAATTGTGCATGTTGAAGACACCATCACGCCCGAACGTTGCTTCATCGGTAAACAACACAGAAGATCGAAATGTTGGATGCTTTTCAGACTGTTCCAGGTACCACTGCGAAAACTGTGCTCTGGGTGGATAATCAACTGGTTCCAGGTTGTGGCCACGCTGCAAGTGAAATGCACGTAACAATTGCTCTTGAAGGACTGCTCTTACATTGTTCTGATTCGTCCCCATGTTACGTGCAATTGCACGAGTGCTGATTGAAGGATGCCGCTTCACATGCTGTAAGACAGCTTCCTCAAATTGCAGCGTTCTTACCGTGCGACGGCGTCCCTGTCCAGGTAATCTGCTAAATGACCCGGTCTCACACAGACATTGGTACACAGCAGCAAAGGTCGTATGATGCAGGATACGGCGATTAGGATATTGATAAACCCGCTGGCAGCTCGTCCGCTGTGGTGCGCTACGGAGTACGCACCAACCATATCAGTGAACTCACTCCAGGTGTATCGCTCCATTAGTAAACAGAGACAATGCACTACTACACTGGTGGACAGCAGTTGCCTACAACTGAAGAGCGTATTACGCCCTCTAACAACTGAAGATCGTAATACGGCCTTTAACAACTGAAGAACGTAATACAGCCTTCACCTGTTTAAGTAATCCTCATAGGAAAAAACGACATTAGGGAAAAATATTTGTTTTGATGTCCCCTACAGCCTCCCAGAGTTTGTCTGTTTAAATACTTTTCACCCTGTATATGAATTTTAGAGAGTTGCCTTCGAGTGTTCTTCGGTATGATAAAGCGATGGAATGGCTCTGCTGCTCAGAATCGTGTGTGGTAGCTTCTGCGTTATATCTATTTGTTTAGTACGTATTGTGCTTTAGGTTTGTCGAGAAAAGATGATATTTTAAAGGAATTATAGAAGGAAGTGGCCGAAACCGTCGTAATACGTATGTATTGATGAATGTCACAAAGAGCTGGCTAGAAGACCGGACAGTGGCGCAGCAGCTCGGTTACCTGCCTCCCGGGTGTCGGCTGAGTGGTCTCCCTGCGGCGGCGGCAGCTATTGGCAGGTCGTACAATGGACCGCCCCTCCCCGTCTACGCCGCCGTCTCTCGCCAGCGTGTTCGCCGCAGCTGCCTCCGGGCGGCACACTATTGCACTCATCTCCGAGGTGCCGGCTGCGGTCCTTTAGCCGGGGAAACAGATTCGGCGGAGCGCGGTGCGTCGAGTGTACACGTCAAACCACGCCGCTTTGTGCAACAACGGAAAAGTTCCACCCAGAGGCGGTGCACCAGAGACAAAGGTTCGCTCGTACCGGCAGTGTTCGGACGGCGGTTCTCTATTTCCATTTTTACTGAGACGCGTGCGTCCACACTGGGGCACTGCGACGCACCTCCAGGCTGGCAATTATTGAACTATATGAAAAAAATCGTAAATTAGTTACAAACTGCGGCATGCATACACTTTATTGAACATGTAAGCATCACTACAGGTATTCGGATTTTGATTATGACATGTTCGATATGCGTACCATCATTGGCGATAAGGTGGTGCAGACGAATAGCGAAATTCTACATCATCCGCTGAAGTGCCGGAACAGCGATGCTGTCGATCACCTCCCCAATCGCTGTTTTCAGCTCAGCAACGGTTTTGGGGTTATTCCTTTCCCCACAAAGAGGAGTCGCATGTGTTCTGATCTAGATGGCGACCAATCGGGACCCGTGCCACTGGCCGTGGCCTCTGGGTACCCCAGCGCGAGAATGCGGTCCTCACAGCGGTCCTCCAGGACATCAGACACTGTGATGCTTCGATAGGGTCGATTTCCGTATTCCACGAACCACATCTTTGCGAAAGCAGGAAAACTGTAGATAATTCATATTAAATCATCTTCCAAAACCTCCACGTATCCATCGGTAGTAACTGTGCCACCGAGGAATATAACACTTATTATTCCGTGATTGGACACTGCACACCATACATTCGCCCGTCTAGCGTGAAGAGACTTTTCGATCGCAAAATGCGGGTTCTCAGTCCCCTATATGCGCCAATTTTGCTTATCAACAAGCCCGCCCAAATGAAAGAGGGCTTCGTCGCCAAACCAAACCACACAATTCACATCATACCCCACGGCCAACCGTGCAGTTTGAACGTCCCAACACAAACCGTTCAGAAGTTACCTTCCTTCTCAATCTGCTTAGTGTAATCATCTCTTGGTCTCCCTCTACGATTTTTACCCTCCCAGCTGCCCTCCAATACTAAATTGGTGATCCTTCGATGCCTCAGAACATGTCCTACCAATCGATCCCCTCTTCTAGCCAAGTTGTGCCGCAAATTTCTCTTCTCCCCAATTCTGTTCGATACCTCGTCATTACTTATGTGATCTACCTATCTAATCTTCACCATTCTTCTGTAGCACCACATTTCGAAAGCTTCTATTCTCTTCTTGTCCAAACTATTTGTCGTCCATGTTTCACGTCCATACATGACTACAATTCATGCAAGTACTTCCAGAAAAGACTTCCTCACACTTAAATCTATACTCGATGTTAACAACTTTCTCTTCTTCAGAAACGACATTTTATATACTACTTCAATCATCATCAGTTAATTTGCTCCCCAGATAGTAAAACTTCTTTACTACACTAAGTGTCTCATTACCTAACCTAATTCCCTCAGCATCGCACAACTTAATTCGATTACATTCCATTATCCTCGTTTTGCTTTTGTCGATGTTCATCTTAATCCTCCTTTCAAGACACTGTCCTGTCCGTTCGTTTTTCCACGTCCTTTGCTCTCTCTAGCAAAATTACAATGTCAACGGTAAACATCAAAGTTATTATTTCTTCTCTGTGGATTTTGTTTCCTTTAGTGCTTGCTCAATATACAGACTGAATAACATCTGTGATAGGCTACAACTCTCTCTCACTCCCTTCCCAACCACTGCTTGCCTTTCATGCCACTCGACTCTTATTACTGCCATTTGGTTTCTGTACAAATTGTAAATAGCAATCCGCTGCTTGTACTTTACCCCTGCCAACTTCAGAATTTGAAAGAGAGTATTCTAGTCAACATTGCCAAAAGCCTACTTTAAGTCTACAAATTCTATAAACGTAGGTTTGCCTTTCCGTAATATAAGTCGAAGGGTCAGTATTGCCTCCCGTGCTCCAACATTTCTACGAAATCCAAATTGATCTTCCACCAGGTCGGCTTCTACTAGTTTTTCCATTCGTCTGTCAAGAATTCGCGTTAGTGCGTATTTTGCAGCCGTGACTTATTAAACTAATAGTTCGGTAATTTTCACATCTGTCAACACCTGATTTCTTTGGGATTGGAATTAAAACATTCTTCTTGGGGTCTGTGGGTATTTCGCCTCTCTTATAATCCTTGCTCACCAGATTGTAGAATTTTATCTGGACTGGCTCTCAAAAGGCTATCAGTAGTTCTAATGGGATATTGTGTACTCCCGGTGCCTGTCAAAGTCTTCACGCGGTATCATATCTCCCATTTCATCTTCATCTGCATCCTCTTCCATTTCCATAATATTGTCCTCAAGTAGCTCGCCCTTGTATAGACCCTCTATATGCTCGTTCCACCTTTCTTTCCACTTTCCCTTCTTTGCTTAGAACTAGGTTTCCCTCAGACCTGTTGATATTCATACAAGTGGTTGGTTCTCTTTTCCCCAAAGGACTCTTTAATTTTCCTGTAGGCAGTATCTATCTTATCCCTAGTGAGATATGTATCTCCATCCTTACATTTGTCCTCTAGCCATCCCTACTTAGCCATTTTACACTTCCTGTCGATCTCATTTTTGAGACGTTTGTGTTACTTTTTGCCTGCTTCATCTACTGCAATCTTTTATTTTCTACTTTCATCAAACTGAATTAAATACAATATATCTACTGTTACCCAAGGATTTCTACTAGCCCTCGTTTTTTTTACCTACTTAATCCTACGCTGCCTTCACTATTCCATCCCTCAAAGCTACCCATTCTTCTTCTACTATATTTCTTTCCCTCTCTCCTGTGAAGCGTTCCCTAACGCTCTCTCTGAATCTCTGCACAACCTCTGGTTTAGTCTGTTTATCCCGGTCCCATCTCCTTAAATTCCCACCTTTTTGTACTTTCTTCAGTTTTAATCCACAATTCATAACCAATAGATTGTGGTCAGAGTCCACATCTGCCACTGGAAAGGTCTTAAAATTTAAAACCTGGATCCTAAATCTCTGTCTTACCATTATATAATCTGTCTGAAATCTTCCAGTATCTCCAGGCCTCTTACATGTATACAACCTACTTTTATGATTCTTGAACCAGGTGTTAGCTATGATTAAGTGATGCCCTGGGCAAAATTCTACCAGGTTGCTTCCACTTTCATTCCTTACCTCCATTCCATATTCACCTATTACTTTTCGTTCTCTTCCTTTTCCTACTATCGAATTCCAGTCTCACACGAGAATTAAATTTTTATATCCCTTCACTATATGAATAATTTCTTTTATCTTATAACACATTTCTTCAATATCTTGGTCATCTGCAGTGCTAGTTGGCTTATAAACTTGTAGTACTGTGGCAGGCGTAGGCTTCGCTTTCTATCTTGGCCATAATAATGCCTTCACTATGCTGTTCGTAGTAGCTTACCCGCACTCCTGTTTTTTTTTAATTCATTATTAATCCTACTCCTGCATTACACCTATTTGATTTTGTATATTTGTAGCCTCTCCCCGATGCTATTCAATCTGTGTATTTAGCAAGCAGTAAAGGAAACAAAAGAAAATTATGGAGTAGGTATTAAAATCCATGGAGAAGAAATAAAAATTATAAGGTTCGCCGATGACATTGTAATTCTGTCAGAGACAGCAAAGGACCTGGAAGAGCACTTGAACGGAATAGACAGTGTGTTGAAATGAGGATATAAGATGAACATCAACAAAAGAAAAACGAGGATAGTGGTATGTAGTCGTATTAAATCGGGTGATGCTGAGGGAATTAGATTAGGAATTGAGACATTTAAAGTAGTAAAGGAGTTTTGCTATTTGGGGAGCAAAATAACTGATGATGGTGGAAGTAGAGAGGATACAAAATCTAGACTGGCTATGGCAAAGAAAGCTTTTCTGAAGAAGAGAAATTTGTTGGCATCGAATATAGATTTAAGTGTCAGGAAGTCGTTTCTGAAAGTATTTGTATAGAGTGTAGCCATATATGGAAGTGAAACATGGACGATAAATAGTTTAGACAAGAAAAGAAGAGAAGCTTTCGAAATGTGGTGCTACAGAAGAATGCTGAAGATTAGATGGGTACATCGCATAACTTATGAGTAGAGCCATCTGTTTTTCGCAAAGCAATAAAATTTCACGATATTTTACACATTTTTTTGAAAACGCGAAACTATTTACTTTTAAGCCAAATCGCAAAATAATTGAGTAAACTTTGCAAAATCTAGTCATTTGACCTTAACTGCGGAACATCGATTGGAGTTATGGTACACCATTTTGATAAGCATAATATATCGGATTTTCCACAGACAGTCTACACTGTTCTGGATGTTCTAGCGGTGTATTCAGTATTGCGTGTTGGAAATCTTTGTGGATCGCCGATGCATTGAGAGTGGTATTTTACGTTCTATTGTAGTGCAACAGATGACTAATATGGTAGTGACAGTTTTCGACCGAGAAAAGGAATTTTCGTCTGAAGGATTATACGTTTTCGACAAAAGATACTGGCTGTCTCTGAGCACTACGAAACTTAACATTTGAGGTCATCAGTCCCCTAGAAATTGGAACTACTCATACCTAAGGACATCACACACATCCATGCCCGAGGCAGGATTCGACCCTGCGACCGTAGCGGACGCGTGGTTCCAAACTGAAGCCGTCACTACTCCTATCTGTGGCAACCTCCTCTGTCCCTCTCTCTGGCACTCCACTCTCCATTCTCTGCTCATTTCCTCCTTCCCTTTGTCTGTCAACCTCTCTGCCTTTCTCGCCCTCCCCCTGCCCCTGTGCAGCTTATCCCCTTTCCCTTCTCTATACATCGTCTCCTCTCACCCTCTCTGTCCATTCCCCCTCACTACTCCTATCTGTGGCCACCTCCTCTGTCCCTCTGTCTCTCACTCCACTCCCCTCTCTCTGCTCATTTCCTCCTTCCCTTTGTATGTAAATCTCTCTGAAGGTCTCGCTCTCCCCCTGCCTCTGTGCAGCTTATCCCCTTTCCTTTCCCTGTCCATTGTCTCCTCTCCCTCCCCCCCCCCCCCCTGTATATTATCCTCGCTACTAGTATTTGTGGCCACCTCCTCTGCCTCTCTCTCTCTCTCTCTGTCACTCCACACTCCTTTCTCTGCTAATTTACTCCTTCCCTTTGTCTGTCCATCTCTCTGCCTGTCTCGCCGTCCACCTGCCTCTGTGCAGCTTATACCCTTTCCTTTCTCTGTCCATCGTCTCCTCTCCCCCCTCACCATCCATTCCCCCTCACTACTCATATCTGTGGCCACCTCCTCTGTCCCTCTCTCTGTCACTCCACTCCCCTTTCTCTGCTCATTTACTCCTTCCCGTTGACTGTCCATCTCTCGGCCAGTCTCGATTTCCCCTTAGCGGTGTGCTGCTTATTCCGTTTCCATTCTCTGTCCATCGTCTCCTCTCCCCACTCTCTGACAATTCCTCCTCACTACTCCTATCTGTGGCCACCTCCTCTGTCCCTCTCTCTGTCACTTCACTCTCCTTTCTCTGCTCATTTACTCCTTCCCGTTGACTGTGCATCTCTCTGTCAGTCTTGTTTCCCCTTGCCGCTGTGCAGCTTATTCCGTTTCCTTTCTCTGTCCATCGACTCCTCTCCCCCCTCTCTGTCCAATCCCCCACACTACTCCTATCTGTGGCCACCTCTTCTGTCCCTCTCTCTGTCACACCACTCCCTTTTCCCTGCTCATTTACTCCTTCCCTTTGAAAGTCCATCTCTCTGCCTGTCTCGCCCTCCACCTGCCTCTGTGCAGCCTATCCCCTTTCCTTTCTCTGTCCATCGTCTCCTCTCCTCCCTCTCTATCCATCCCCCATCACTGCTCTTATATGTGGCCACCTATTCTGTCCCTCTCTCTATGACCCCACTCCCTTTTCTCGGCTCATTTACTCCTTCCTTTGTCAGCACATCTCTGTGCATGTCTCACCCTTCCCCTGCCTCTGTGCAGCTTATCCTCTTTCCTTTCTCTATCCAACGTCTCCTCTCTTAGCTCTCTGTGTATTCTGCCTCACTACTCCTATCTGTGGCCACTTCCTCTGTCAGTCTCTCTGTCACTCCACTATCCTTTCTCTGCTGATTTACTCCTTTCTTTTGTCTGTCCATCTCTCTGCCTGTCTCGCACTCCCCCTGCCTCTGTGCAGCTTATCCCCTATTCTTTCTCTGTCCATTGTCTCCGATCCCCCCTCTCTGTCCATTCCCTATCACTAGTCATATCTGTGGCTACCTCCTCTGTCCCTCTCTCTGTGACTCCACTCCACTTTACTCATTTACTAATTCCCTTTGTCAGTCCATCTCTCTGCCTTTCTCGCCCTCTCCCATCATCTGTGCAGCTTATCCCCTTTCCTTTTTATGTCCATCGTCTCCTCTCTCCTGTCATTGTTAATTCCCCCTCACTACTGCTATCTGTGGCCACCTCCTCTGCCCCTCTTTCTGTCACTTCACTCCCCTTTCTCCACTCACTTACAGCTTCCCTTTGTCTGTCCATCTCCCTGCCTGTCTCGCTATCCCCCTGCCTCTGTGCAGCTTATCCCCTTTCCTTTCTATGTCCATCGTCTCCTCTCCGCCCTCTCTATCCATCCCCCCTCACTGCTCTTATATGTGGCCACCTATTCTGTCCCTCTCTCTGTCACCCCACTCCCTTTTCTCGGCTCATTTACTCCTTCCTTTGTCAGTACATCTCTGTGCATGTCTCACCCTCCCCCTGCCTCTGTGCAGCTTATACCCTTTCCTTTCTCTGTCTATTGTCTCCTCTCCCCCCTCACCATTCATTTCCCCTCACTACTCATATCTGTGGCCACCTCCTTTGTCCCTCTCTCTGTCACTCCACTCCCCTTTCTCAGCTCATTTACTCCTTCCCATTGACTGTCCATCTCTCTGCCAGTCTCGCTTTCCCCTTAGCGGTGTGCTGCTTATTCCATTTCCATTCTCTGTCCATCGTCTCCTCTCCCCTCCCTGACAATTCCTCCTCACTACTCCTATCTGTGGCCACCTCCTCTGTCCCTCTCTCTGTCACTCCACTCTCCTTTCTCTGTTCATTTACTCCTTCCCGTTGACTGTCCATCTCTCTGCCAGTCTCGTTTCCCCTTGCCACTGTGCAGCTTATTCCGTTTCCTTTCTCTGTCCATCGACTCCTCTCCCCCCCTCTCTGTCCAATCCCCCACACTACTCCTATCTGTGGCCACCTCTTCTGTCCCTCTCTCTGTCACACCACTCCCTTTTCCCTGCTCATTTACTCCTTCCCTTTGAAAGTCCATCTCTCTGCCTGTCTCGCCCTCCACCTGCCTCTGTGCAGCCTATCCCCTTTCCTTTCTCTGTCCATCGTCTCCTCTCCTCCCTCTCTATCCATGCCCCCTCACTGCTCTTATATGTGGCCACCTATTCTGTCCCTCTCTCTATCACCCCACTCCCTTTTCTCGGCTCATTTACTCCTTCCTTTGTCAGTACATCTCTGTGCATGTCTCACCCTCCCCCTACCTCCGTGCAGCTTATCCTCTTTCCTTTCTCTATCCAACGTCTCCTCTCTTAGCTCTCTGTGTATTCTGCCTCACTACTCCTATCTGTGGCCACTTCCTCTGTCAGTCTCTCTGTCACTCCACTATCCTTTCTCTGCTGATTTACTCCTTTCTTTTGTCTGTCCATCTCTCTGCCTGTCTCGCACTCCCCCTGCCTCTGTGCAGCTTATCCCCTATTCTTTCTCTGTCCATTGTCTCCGATCCCCCCTCTCTGTCCATTCCCTATCACTAGTCGTATCTGTGGCTACCTCCTCTGTCCCTCTCTCTGTGACTCCACTCCACTTTACTCATTTACTAATTCCCTTTGTCAGTCCATCTCTCTGCCTTTCTCGCCCTCCCCCATCATCTGTGCAGCTTATCCCCTTTCCTTTTTATGTCCATCGTCTCCTCTCTCCTGTCATTGTTAATTCCCCCTCACTACTGCTATCTGTGGCCACCTCCTCTGCCCCTCTTTCTGTCACTTCACTCCCCTTTCTCCGCTCACTTACAGCTTCCCTTTGTCTGTCCATCTCCCTGCCTGTCTCGCCATCCCCCTGCTTCTGTGCAGCTTATCCCCTTTCCTTTCTCTGTCCATCGTCTCCTCTCCCCGTTCTCTGTCCATTACCCTCACGACTCCTATCGGTGGCCACCTCCGCTGCATTCTTTCTGTCACTCCACTAACGTTTCTCCGCTCATTTACTCCTTCCTTTTGTCTGTCCATCTCTCTGCCTGTCTCGCGCTCCCTTTGTGCAGCTTATCCCCTTTCATTTCTCTGTCCATCGTCTCCTGTCTCCCCTCTATGTCCATTCCCACTTACTACTCCTATCTGTGGCCACCTCCTCTGTCCCTCTCCCTGCCGCTCCACACCCCTTTCTGTGCTCATTTCCTCCTTCCCTTTGTCTGTCAATCTCTTTATCTGTCTAGCCCACCACATGCCTCTATGCACATTGTCCCGTTTCCTTTTTTTGTCCATCATCTCCTCTCCACGAGCCCTGTCCATTCTCCCTCACTACTTCTATCTGTGTCCACCTCCTCTGTCCCTCTCTCTATCACTCCACTCCCCTTTCTCTGATCATTTCCTCTTTCCCTTTGTGTGCCCACCGCTGTGCCTGTCTCACCCTCCCCCAGCCCTGTTCAGCTTATCTCCTTTCATTTCTCTGTCTATCGTCTCCTCTCCCCGTCTCTGCCCAATACCCGTCACTACTCCTATCTGTGGCCACCTCCTCTGTCCCTCTCTCTGTCACACCACTCCCATTTCTCTGCTCATTTACTAGTTCCCTTTGTCTGTCCATCTCTCTGCCTGTCTCGCCCTGACCTCTGTGCAGCTTATGCCCTTTCCTTTCTCTGACCATCGTCTCCTCTCCTCGCTCCCTGTCCATTGCGCCTCACTACTTGTATCTGTGGCCACCTCCTCGGTCCCTCTCTCTATCACTTCACTCCTCTTTCTCTGATCATTTCCTCCCTCCCTGTGTCATTCCACCACTCTGCCTGATCACCCTCCCCCACCCTCTGTGCAGCTTACCCCCTTTCCTTTCTCTGTTCATCGTCTCCTCTCCCCCCTCTATGCCCATGCAACGTCACTACTCCTATCTGTGGCCACCTCCTATGTCACTTTCTGTCACTCCTCTCCCCTTTCTATGTTCGTTTACTCCTTCCCATTGTATTTCCATCTCTCTGCCTGTCTAGCACTCCCTCTGCATCTCTGCAGCTTATCCCCTTTAGTTTCTGTGTCCATCGTCTCCTCTCTTCCCTCTCTCTCCATTTCCCCCCACTACTCCTAACTGTGGCTACCACATCTGTCCTTCTCACTGTCACTCAACTCCCCTTTGTCTGCTCACTTACTCCTTCCTTTTGTCTGTCCATCTTTCTGCCAGTCTCGCCATACCCCTTCCTTTGTGAACCTTATCCCCTTTCCTTTCTCTGTCCATTTCCTTTCCTTCCTCTCAGTCCATTCCCCGTCACTACTCCAATTAATTGCCAACTCCTCTGTCCCGCTCCCTGTTACTCCACCCTCCTTTCTCTGCTCATTTACTCCTTCCCTTTGTCTGTACATCTCTCTCCCTGTCTCACCCTCCCCCTGAAGCTGTGCAGCTTATCCCCTTTAATTTCTCTGTCCATCGTCTCCTCTCTCCCTCTGTCCATTCCCCCTCTTTACTCCTATCGGTGGCCACCTCCTCTGTCTCTCTCTGTGTCACTCCACTCCACATTCTCCGCTCATTTACTCCTTCTCTTTGTCTGTCCATCTCCATGCCTGTCTCACCCTCCCCTTCCCTCTTTGCAGCCTATCACTTTTCCTTTCTCTGTCCATCGTCTCCTCTCCCTCTCTCTGTATATTACCCCTCGCTACTCTAATCTGTGGCCACCTCCTGTCTCTCTGTCACGCCACTCCCCTTTTTCTGCTCATTTACTCTTTTCCTTTGTCTGTCCATCTCTCTGATAGTCTCGCCCCCACTCCCCTGACTCTGTGCAGCTTGTCCCTTTTACTTTCTCTGTCCATCGTCTCCTCTCTTCCCTCTCTGTCCGTTCCCCCTCACTACTCCTATTTGTGGCCTCCTTTGTCCCAATCTCTGTCACTCCATTCCCCCTTCTCTGTTCAATTACTCCTTCTCTTTGTCTGTTCATCTCTCTGCCTGCATCGATCTCCCCCTGCCTCAGTTAAGCTCATCCCTCTTTCTTTTCTGTCCATCGTCTCCTCTCCCCCTCCCTGTCCATTCCCCCTCACTACTCCTATCTGTGGCCACCATCTCTATCCCTCTGTCACTCCACTCCCCTTTCTCTGCTCATTTACTCCTTCCCTTTGTCTGTCCATCTCTCTGCCTGTCTAGGCCTCCCACTGCCACAGTGCAGCTTATCCCCTTTCCTTTCTCTGTCCATTGTTTCCTTTTCCCCTGTCTGTCCATTCCCACTTACTACTCCTATCAATGGCTACCTCCTCTGTCCTTCTCTCTATCACTCTACTCCCCTTTTTCTGCTCATTTACTCCTTCGCTTTGTCTCTCCATCTCTCTGCCTGTCTAGCCCCCCACCCCCTTCACCACAGTGCAGCTTATCCCCTTTACTTTCTCTGTGCATCGTCTCCTCTCCCTCCTCTCTTTCCATTCCCCCTTACTACTCCTATCTGTGGCCAGCTCCTCTCTCTCTGTGACACCACTCCTCTTTCTCTGCTAATTTACTCATTCAATTTGTCTGTCCATCTTTCTGACTGACTCGCTCTCCCCCTGCCTCTGTGCAGCTTATCCCTTTACTGTCTCTGTCCATCTTCTCCTCTTCCCCCTCTCTGTCCATTCCCCATAACTACTCCTATTTGTAGCCACCTCCTCTGTCCCCTCACTCTCCTCCTACTGCTCATATACTCCTTCCCTTTGTTTGTCCATCTCTCTGCCTGTCTCGGCCTCCTCCTGCCTCAGTTCAGCTAATCCACTTTTGTTTTCTCTATCCATCGTCCCCTCTCTCCCTCCCTGTCCATTCCCACTCACTACTCCTATCTGTGGCCACCACCTCTGTCCCTCTCTTTGTCACTCCACTCCCCTGTCTCTGCTAATTTACTCCTTCCCTTCGTCTGTCCATCTCTCTGCCTGTCTTGCCCTCCCCCTGCATCTGTGCAGCTTATTCCCTTTACTTATTCTGTAAATCGTCACCTTTCCCGCGTCTCTGTCCGATCCCCCTCACTACCCCTAGCTGTGACCACCTCCTCTGTCCCTCTCTCTGTCACTCTGCTCTCCTTTCTCTGCTCGTTTACTCCTTCCCTTTGACTGTCCATCTCTCTGCCAGTCTCGCCTCCCTCTGCCTCAGTGCAGCTTATCCCCTTTCCTTCCTCAGTCCATCGTCACCTCTCCCCCCTTTCTGTCCATTCCTTCTTACTGCCTCTATTTGTGGCCACCTCCTCTGTCCCTCTCTCTGTCACTCCACTCCACTTTCTCTGCTCATTTACTCCTTCCATTTATCTGTCTAACTCTCTATCTGTCTCAGCCCCCCATCCTCTGTGCAGCTTATACCCTTCCCTTTCTCTGTCCATCGTCTCCTATCTCCCCTCTCTGTCCATTTCCACTCACTACACTATCTGTGACCACTTCATCCGTCCCTCTCGCTGCCACACCACTCCTCTTCCTCTGCTCATTTGCTCCTTCCCTTAGTCTGTCCCTCTCTCTGCCTGTCTCGGCCTCCTCCTGCCACAGTACAGCCTATCCCCTTTCCTTTCTCTGTCCATTGTCTCCTTTCCCCCCTCTATGTCGATTCCCCCTACTACTCCTATCTGTGGCTACCTCCTCTGTCCCTCTCTCTGTCACTCTACTCCCCTTTCTCTGCTCATTTACTACTTCGCTTTGTCTGTCCATCTCTCTGCCTGTCTAGGCCTGCGACTGCCACGGTGAAGTTTATCCCCTTTGCTTTCTCTGTCCATCATCTCCTCTCCCCCCTCTCTTTCCAATCCCCCTCTATACTCCTATCTGTGGCCACCTCCTCTGTCCCTCTCTCTGTCACAAACCACCTTCTCTGCTCATATGCTCCTTCCCCTTGTTTGTCCATCTCTCTGCCTGTCTCGGCCTCCTCCTGCCTCAGTGCAGCTTATCCCTTTTCCTTTCTCTGTCCATTGTTTCCTTTCCCCCTGTCTGTCCATTACCATTTACTACCCCTATCTGTGGCTACCTCCTCTGTCCTTCTCTCTGTCACTCTACTCCTCTTTCTCTGCTCGTTTACTCCTTCGCTTTGTCTGTCCATCTCTCTGCCTGTCTAGCCCCCCCTCCCTGCCACAGTGCAGCTTATCCCCTCTTTACTTTCTCTGTGCATCGTCTCCTCTCCCCCTCGCTTTCCATTCCCCATCACTACTCCTATCTGTGGCCACCTCCTCTGTCCCTGTTCTACTGCTCATATACTCCTTCCCTTTGTTTGTCCATCTCTCTGCCTGTCTCGGCCTCCTCCTGCCTCAGTGCAGGTTATCTCTTTCCTTTCTCTGTCCTTATCTCCTCTTTCCCCTGTCCGTCCAATTCCCCTCACTAATCCTATCTGTGGCTACTTCCTCTGTAATTCTTTCTGTCACTCCATTCCCCCTTCTCTGCTCATTTACTCCTTCTTTTTGCCTGTTCATCTCTCTGACTGCCTAGCCCTCCCCGTGCCTCAGTTCAGCTAATCCACTTTTGTTTTCTCTATCCATCGTCCCCTCTCTCCCTCCCTGTCCATTCCCACTCACTACTCCTATCTGTGGCCACCACCTCTGTCCCTCTCTTTGTCACTCCACTCCCCTGTCTCTGCTAATTTACTCCTTCCCTTCGTCTGTCCATCTCTCTGCCTGTCTTGCCCTCCCCCTGCATCTGTGCAGCTTATTCCCTTTACTTATTCTGTAAATCGTCACCTTTCCCGCGTCTCTGTCCGATCCCCCTCACTACCCCTAGCTGTGACCACCTCCTCTGTCCCTCTCTCTGTCACTCTGCTCTCCTTTCTCTGCTCGTTTACTCCTTCCCTTTGACTGTCCATCTCTCTGCCAGTCTCGCCTCCCTCTGCCTCAGTGCAGCTTATCCCCTTTCCTTCCTCAGTCCATCGTCACCTCTCCCCCCTTTCTGTCCATTCCTTCTTACTGCCTCTATTTGTGGCCACCTCCTCTGTCCCTCTCTCTGTCACTCCACTCCACTTTCTCTGCTCATTTACTCCTTCCATTTATCTGTCTAACTCTCTATCTGTCTCAGCCCCCCATCCTCTGTGCAGCTTATACCCTTCCCTTTCTCTGTCCATCGTCTCCTATCTCCCCTCTCTGTCCATTTCCACTCACTACACTATCTGTGACCACTTCATCCGTCCCTCTCGCTGCCACACCACTCCTCTTCCTCTGCTCATTTGCTCCTTCCCTTAGTCTGTCCCTCTCTCTGCCTGTCTCGGCCTCCTCCTGCCACAGTACAGCCTATCCCCTTTCCTTTCTCTGTCCATTGTCTCCTTTCCCCCCTCTATGTCGATTCCCCCTACTACTCCTATCTGTGGCTACCTCCTCTGTCCCTCTCTCTGTCACTCTACTCCCCTTTCTCTGCTCATTTACTACTTCGCTTTGTCTGTCCATCTCTCTGCCTGTCTAGGCCTGCGACTGCCACGGTGAAGTTTATCCCCTTTGCTTTCTCTGTCCATCATCTCCTCTCCCCCCTCTCTTTCCAATCCCCCTCTATACTCCTATCTGTGGCCACCTCCTCTGTCCCTCTCTCTGTCACAAACCACCTTCTCTGCTCATATGCTCCTTCCCCTTGTTTGTCCATCTCTCTGCCTGTCTCGGCCTCCTCCTGCCTCAGTGCAGCTTATCCCTTTTCCTTTCTCTGTCCATTGTTTCCTTTCCCCCTGTCTGTCCATTACCATTTACTACCCCTATCTGTGGCTACCTCCTCTGTCCTTCTCTCTGTCACTCTACTCCTCTTTCTCTGCTCGTTTACTCCTTCGCTTTGTCTGTCCATCTCTCTGCCTGTCTAGCCCCCCCTCCCTGCCACAGTGCAGCTTATCCCCTCTTTACTTTCTCTGTGCATCGTCTCCTCTCCCCCTCGCTTTCCATTCCCCATCACTACTCCTATCTGTGGCCACCTCCTCTGTCCCTGTTCTACTGCTCATATACTCCTTCCCTTTGTTTGTCCATCTCTCTGCCTGTCTCGGCCTCCTCCTGCCTCAGTGCAGGTTATCTCTTTCCTTTCTCTGTCCTTATCTCCTCTTTCCCCTGTCCGTCCAATTCCCCTCACTAATCCTATCTGTGGCTACTTCCTCTGTAATTCTTTCTGTCACTCCATTCCCCCTTCTCTGCTCATTTACTCCTTCTTTTTGCCTGTTCATCTCTCTGACTGCCTAGCCCTCCCCGTGCCTCAGTTCAGCTAATCCACTTTTGTTTTCTCTATCCATCGTCCCCTCTCTCCCTCCCTGTCCATTCCCACTCACTACTCCTATCTGTGGCCACCACCTCTGTCCCTCTCTTTGTCACTCCACTCCCCTGTCTCTGCTAATTTACTCCTTCCCTTCGTCTGTCCATCTCTCTGCCTGTCTCGCCCTCCCCTGCCTCTGTGCAGCTTATCCTCTTTACTTACACTGCCCAGCGTCTCCTTTCGCCCCTCTGTCCATTCCCCTTCACTACTCCTATCTGTGGCCACCTTCTTTGTCCCTCTCTCTGTCACTCCACTCTCCTTTCTCTGCTCATATTCTCCTTCCCTTTGTTTGTCCATCTCTCTGCATGTCTCGGCCTCCTCCTGCCTCAGTGCAGGTTATGTCTTTCCTTTCTCTGTCCATTGTCTTCTCTTTCCCCTGTATGTCCATTCCCCCTCACTAATCATATCTGTGGCTACCTCCTCTGTAATTCTCTCCGTCACTCCATTCCCCCTTCTCTTCTCATTTACTCCTTCTCTTTATCTGTTCATCTCTCTGCCTGCTTCGCCCTCCCCCTGCCTCAGTTCAGCTAATCCCCCATTCTTTTCTCTGTCCATTGTCTCCTGTACCCTCCCTGTCCATTCCCCATCACTACTCCTATCTGTGGCCACCACCTCTGTCCCCCTCTCTCTGTCACTCCACTCCCCTTTCTATACTCATTTACTCCTTCCCTTTGTCTGTCCATCTCTGCCTGTCTCGCCCTCCCCTGCCACTGTGCAGCTTATCCCCTTTACTTACACTGTCATCATCTCCTCTCCCCCGTCTCTTTCCATTCCCCCCTCTATACTCCTATCTGTGGCCACCTCCTCTGTCCCTCTCTCTGTCACTCCACTCCCTTTTCTCTGCTCAATTACTTCTTCCCTGTCCATCTCTCTGCCTGTCTCTGCCTCCTCCTGCCTGTGTGAAGTTTATCCCCTTTTCTTTCTCTGTCCATCGTCTCCTCTCCCCCCTCTCTGTCCATTCCCCCTCACTACTCCTATTTGTGGCAACCTCCTCTGTCTGTATCTCTGTCACTCCAGTCCCCTTCCTCTGCTCATTTACTTATTTCCTTTGTCTGTCCATCTCTCTGCCTGCCTCGCCCCCCTTCTGCCTGTGTGCAACTTATCCATTTTACTTTCTCTGTCCATCATCTTCTCTCCTCCCTCTGTCCATTCCTCCTCACTACTCCTATCTGTGACCACTTCCTCAGTCCCTCTCTCTGTCACTCCACTCTCCTTTCTCTGCTCATTTCCTCCTACCCTTTGTCTGTCCACGTCTCTGCCTGTCTCGCCCTCCCCTTGCCTCTGTGCAGCGTAGCCCCTTTCCTTTCTCTGTCCATCGTCTCCTCTCCCCCTCTCTGTCCATTCTCCCTCACTACCCATATCTGTGGCCACCTCCTCTGTCCCGCTCGCTCTCTGTCCATCTCCTCGTCCTCCCTTTTCTTCCCACTTTATCACCCTCACCTCAGTAGAGGGTTGGTGGTTCTTACCAATATAGTATTTCTTTCCAAACTGTAGCTAATACGTATACCAATTTTGATTGCCAAGATTTTAAACATGTCTGAAACAGCAACTGTTGATATTCTTCATATTAAGTGTTAACAGCGAAAGCAGTTGCACGATAATCATGTTGTACAAATGGAGATGATGTCTTAATTATTGAAGACGCCTGTGGCACAATTGTTTTATTAATCACCATTGCAGGATGTAATGTTAGGCTTTTTTACTTCTGCTGAAGGTATATTTATATATACCGAAACCTTGGTCAAGGATTTTAATAAATCTTTATCCTGCAACTGTTTAGGCTGTCATCACTTACCGTGAAGGAAATTTGATTGAAATTGTTTCAGGTATTTGGGATGCGCTTTGCCCGTTCACGTTCATCGCGAATATATTTCACAGATATGTAAAAAATTTGTACAGATATATCACCTACGTGTCTAGCCACTTTCGCCTTGCAGTTCACTGTCTCTGAAATGTGTTGTGTCTAGATTTACTAGCAAAGAGCAATAAATTATAACGCCATGTACGATGCGGCAGTTACGCAGCTCAGTGTTTATGACGTCATATCTCCTGAACCAAGTGTTGTGAATTATGTAATTTTTCTGGCACTTACAGTGGCATACGTGAATACGGTGTGAAAAATATGCCAAAAATTAAGTTCATTGTAAAGAAATAAAAAATAAAAACGTCATGATTCGTGTGGCAATTTTACTGTATGAATCGCGAAGATGTAGCAAGCCATAAACTTTTTTCCTGTCATCATTTCAATTTACTAAAGGTTTGAAATTATGTGTAAAGCTGTTTCAAGTCTCTTAGTTCCCTCAGTCTCTAATACTCGATGTTTACAGGTGGGGGTAGTGTGTTGTCATGGGCTACACTGCCTTGTTCCCCAGCCATCACCCCTTGATTGATTGACTTCATTAAATATTCCATTCTCGCTTCCCATTTTAATTTTTCCTCGTTCTGATTAATTCCACAAGCACCATATCTTCGGGGACATTGTCCCGGTCAGCGTTGTTAGACCCCTATTGTCATCGCTGGACTTTCTCGTCGGAGGAAACGACAAGGCACCGCTACGTGACACAGCCCTCAAACAACAAGAGCTCACTGCAGGTCGGGACGGGGCGACTGGCAAGCAGTCAGCAAAATGCTGGGTGAACCGTGAAGTGCGCCCAGACCGAGGTATGGCGGCAGCAGGCACGAGGTAGGCCCAATGAAGTTCCGCCAGCCCGTGGCACTCAAACTGCAGGTGTCAAATCGACTGAAAATAAAATGTTTTCAAATATTAATGAAATGTACTTATTGGAACTAATAAAAGATTGTGTCACAAAATCACAGCTTGATGAGAACGTTCCACACCTTTTCCAGTAGCTACAATAATTGTTAAACGAAAGTAAGTCACTTTGTAGAATGGTAATGGGCGACTGAAAAATTGGTGAAATCCATGAAAACTAATTCAACAGGTAACTTCATAATGATATATGATATGATTATGAGTTTGAATTGGCTGAGAAGAACTGAATGTAGATCCTGACCATATTTAGCAAGAAAAACGCAGATAGAAAATATAAATGCAAAGTACCGAAAGGAATTAAAAGTGATAGACATTTAATATGTTGTGGTAAAGAACAGGCAAACAGTGTGGAAACCAGTTTTGCGAGCACAGGTGGGCTCTAGGAAAGAACTAACCCCATAAAGCATAAATCCAGTTTCCTCGATTCAAAGAAATTAAGTGTAAAGCAAGAAGAATAACAATTAAAACTAATAGATAGGTTTCAGACTCAGAGAGGAGGCAGTGCGTGAAAGCCACGACTGACAGTTGCTGGGACGTTGCGAATGTGGACTCAGGGCGGGGGAGAGTCCGGCACGAGTGGTTTCTAACAAAGGAGGACGACGCGAGAGAAACAAGGGGGGGGGGGGGGGGGGGGGGGTATGTCGGTAACGTCTGAGTTCTGTCGCGTAGTGCAGTTTTAGCGCCCAGTCCGCTATGTTCCTAAACTTATTGCCGTCCAGGTACGTTGTTGCAGAACTGAGAGCTGGCTGAAATTCGAAAGCTCTGAGACACTTAGCGTGGTACGGAACGTACATCGGAAAGACAGTTTAGACGCCGTAGGAGGTATTGTTCATTGGAGTCGACAAAAATGTTGCGGCTATGGAAGTTAAAGTTGCGTCTGATGTGAAGTTATCTGGACGCGTGTAAAACGCGGATGTGAACTCGAGTTAATTATCTGATGGCTTCGCTGGCCACCTAGTTCCGCTGTGATAGTTTTAGAATAAGAAAGACTCCGCTCAGTAACGCAGATATACCCAGGTCATTCAGCATTAGTTGGAGCCAAGTTTAATCTACCGAGTATAGATAGGAACGTCAGTGGAGTAATTGCAGGTGGCACTGACAGCAGACTTCTGAAGTAATTTGCAACACGTTTGAAGAAATCTGCATTGAGCAGATTTGTTTTTGGACAGAGTCTGTCTTAAGAAAAACACAGTTTTATCTTTTCTTCTATTTCCCAGACATGTTTCACCGAAGTTTAAGCATCATAAGTGGGCTTCCATTTTCTTTTGTTACATAAAAAAATGCTCTTTACCACTCGTGTACACATAAAATTTAGTTTTAAAGACAATATTTAGAAATTTGAAGAACAGACAAAATTTATGTATAGGGTGAAACGAAACATTGTAACTACACGTATGGTAACTACCTCTGTCAGTACACGTTAGTTGTGCAGTGCTGTTGATGCAGTGGATAGAGTTTTGGGCTACCATGCAGGAGGTCGATGGTTCGATCCTGGGTTGAGGCAGGTGTTTCTTGTTTGGTAAATGTAGCCCAGGTGGTACGGTATCTGGCATCTTAAACGTCAACAGCAGTTGCAGCGGGTGCTCTACAAAAAAAAACTGTACTTACATACTACAGTCGTAGAAATGGAAGATTGGTGAGTTTTGAAAGAAGCCCTTTTCTCGTTTTGGGCGTGAAATTTATTCGCGCCAGATGCGAAAGCTGTTTTCTTTGTACCCTCCTCCAATGGTCCCATAGATTAGTACCAGCTATTATTGTTGCCTCGTTCTGGTCCATCACATTTCGTTAGGGCCTTACGTTACCAGTTGGACTAGCAGCGTGCTTTGTGAATGATGTCCAGACTCGTTTACTGTTTTAATGTGTTATCACCATGGTCCTGCTAGTTATGCCTTTCAAAGTTGATTCTCGTAACTGCATGCTGCTCAGTACTTATCTCAATGTATTATTATTAATATTATTCTATCGATGGGATGGTGGAAACATCACGTCTATAACCCTTATGGAAACAGTGTAACTCGAAACCGAATATTTCACAATTAGCAGCGTCGGGATGAATCATGCAGGACAATATCTGTCAGAGGGGTGATACGCGTTAGTGGGAAGAGCGCGCAGGACTGACGGCGTGTTTATACTTTGTGCGCTGTCCACCATACAGGGACCAGGTGCGAGCGGAGAAACGCTCACGTATCGGATTTTCTCATTGTAAACCTCTAAACTAGTGTGGCAGATGTATGGCATACACAAACTATGGATATGTGGATTTGCTTCTGGTCGTTGGTGCATCAGATAACCGAGCTGGAGTTTCCGCTCGTGAATACGCTCCTAGATATCCTCATTGACGCCATCCAGATAAAAATGTGTTTCGTCGTCTGGAGCTGTGCCTTAGGGAATCAGATTCTCTCCTTCCACCATCGCGTGACAGAGGTAGTCCACGGTCTCGCCGTACTCCAGCTGCTGGAGGTCATACACCAAGAACATCAGCGAAGTACACGTAGCTTAGTAAGGCAGCTGCGTATCTCGCAACGCACGTCGCTAATGTGTTGCACGAGCATGGGATGCACCGCTATCATTATGCTTTCACGCAACATCTGCATGCAGAAGATCACCATCAGCAGATGAAATTCTGTGAATGGTTCCAACAACAACAGGAAGCCAACGATGACTTCGTGAACACCTTAACATGGTTGGATGAAGCAGCAGAGTGTGTCTTCAATGTGCACAATGCTCCTCAGTGGTGTGAGGATAGCTCGCGCGTCGCCCTCCACTATGGATATCAAGTTCGCTTTGATGTCGGCGTCTGGGCCGGAATATTGGGCGACAGGTGTTTGGGCCCCTACATGTTACCTGACAGGTCGACTGCACGAAGGAACCACGCATCCATTTCAAACTATCTGCATGATGCGCTGGAAGACGTTCCACTAAATGTTCGGCAGAGGATATGGTTCCAACACGATGGTGCATCTCCACACTCTGGAATTAATGTGCGACACTATTTGGACAGAACATTTCCAGGGAAATGGCTCGGACGTGGAGGTTCAGATGTGTGCCACCGCGTTCATCTGACCTAAATCCCCTGGATTTCTTCCTGTGGAGGCACCTGCAATAGCACGCTTACTCTACTCCGCCGACGAGTGTGCAAGAATTGGTGGTACTGCTGCTCTTGTTACTGTGGACTCAGATTTGCTGCGAAGGGTCCAGAGCTGTAAGATCCGGCGGGTTGCGCAATGTTTGGACGTGCAGGGAGGTCGCTTTGAGCATCTGTTGTTCTGAGGACAACGTATTCTGTTATGACCAATAATATGGTCATTATTATTGTCCCTGGTTGCTAATGTCCGACATGTAAGTGCTCATATTACATGTAGTATAAATGACAAGAAGATATTGTGTTATTGTATTGTGCTATCATCTTTAGCGTCTCGAAGTTGATATTGTTTTTGTAGTTATTCTGTCCTATGACAGGTCATTTGTTTCAGCTGTCTATTTCTAATTTGTCTAACCACGTATTTGTTATGTTGAGCGTAACAAAATGTTGTAAATTTAGGGTACATGTGACCTAAGAAACGGTGTATGTTACAGTATGAAATGTAAGAATGAAAATAGCAAATACTACTACTACTACTACTAATAATAATAATAAATAAAAAAAATAAAGGAAACTGCGCTGTAATCAAGGATCGAATTTTAGACCTGCCGCATGACAACCCAAACTCCATCCACTGCAGGAACTGCGCAGCGCTACTGGCATGTGCTGACAGAGGCAGTTGCCACACGTGTGATTGCAGCGCTGCCAGATTGTCACTCTGTAATCTCCTTTTTCTGCCGAATGTACTTTTTTATTGGTGGCATCTCAGGAGTCGCTCTGCGAAGCTCTAGTGCCCGAATTCCGCTTCATCCTTAATAGCTACCACTTGGCATAGTTTTACTGATTTTTTGTGTTTTAGTTCAAAATGGTTCAAATGGCTCTGAGCGCTATGAGACTCAACATCTGAGGTCATGAGTCCCCTAGAACTTAGAATTACTTAAACCTAAGTAACCTAAGGACATGACACACATCCATGCCCGAGACAGGATTCGAACCTGCGACCGTAGCGGTCGCGCGGTTCCAGACTGAGGCGTCTAGAACCTCTCGGCCACCACGGCCTGTTGTGTTTTAGTCCAATTTTTTTCTTTTTTTCACCGTTTCTCATCTGTAACCATATAGACCTTAACGCAGAAATGTATTTTCGTCGAAATCTTAGTACTAAGAATGTTAAGGTTACGATTAGCATTACCTAATTCTATGTGGAAGGCGTGTGTGTGTGTGTGTGTGTGTGTGTGTGTGTGTGTGTGTGTGTGTGTGTGTGTTTGTGTTTGTGTATATGTGTGTGTATGTATGTATGTGTGTGTGTTTATTTGTTTGCAATATACTTCACTTACTTTTTCCGGTTTCGCCGGTGAAGAACCGACTACATAACTTTCACTGTCACTGTTAGCTGGCCGAAGTGGCCGTGCGGTTCTCGGTGCTGCAGTCTGGAGCCGAGCGACCGCTGCGGTCGCAGGTTCGAATCCTGCCTCGGGCATGGGTGTGTGTGATGTCCTTAGGTTAGTTAGGTTTAATTAGTTCTAAGCTCTAGGCGACTGATGACCTCAGACGTTAAGTCGCATAGTGCTCACAGCCATTTGAACCATTTGAACTGTCACTGTTCACAAACTTCGAAAGATAATGGCAAAAACTAGAAAAGTAAGTCAAGCATACTGAAAACACACACACACACACACACACACACACACACACACACACACACACACACCCATACACACACACACACACACACACACACAAACGCTCTCTCGTGCGCGCGCTCGCACAACCTTCCACATAGAATTAGGTAATGTTAGGCCTAACCATAACATTCTTATTCCTAAAATTTCGATGTAAATAACATTTCTACATTAATTTCTATATGGTTGCATATGAAAAACGGTGTTTTTACTACTAAAAACAAAAAAGGAGGAAAACTACATCTTGTGGCAAAAAAAGCTTTCGCTCTTGTTCAGATCTGTAAATACTGTCTTAAAAACTCAAATTTCTATGTTTACGAGTTGTAAAGAGGATTTCTCCTGTGTAATAGAAAGAAAAGTCCGCTGATGATGCTGAAACTTCAGCAAAACATGTTAGTGAAGTAGAAGATAAAACTGTGTTCTGCTCAGGGCGGACCTCCTCCAGAAACAAGTTTACTTGTAAGCAAACGTGGACAGAAGCGTTTCAGCCTCCAGATGATTAACGTCTTGAGCAGCTAGTTCGAGAGTCCACAAGCAATGGAAATATTTTAGATCTTTTAAATATGAACAGGCTTCACCGTATCGAGGGGGTCAGTAAGGAGACATGGATTAGTGATCACGATGTCATCATAGCAACAACGGCTGCTGAAGCTCAAAGGCTGTTGCACTCTCAGTTCAAAAGGCAACGCACTGATGACGATAGGCGAAAGTAGCAGAAATTCGTGCATCTGTAAAAAGATCGATGCGCGAAGCATATAACTACCACCGTCATACCTTAGGAGAGGATCAAGCCGAGAATCCTACGTGAAAACGCTAAGCGTGTCGAAAGCTTCTACCACGCCACTCGTTGAACCGTCTTATGTGAAACGGAAGAAAGCAAAAGAGAAACGGACGCTTTAAATTTCTCGTTTGAAAAACCATTCACGCGGGAGAATCCTACAAATACAGCATCGTTAGAAACTTCCTGGCAGATTAAAACTGTGTGCCGGACCGAGACTCGAACTCGGGATCTTTGCCTTTCGCTGGCAAGTGCTCTACCAACTGAGCTACCCAAGCACGACTCACGGACTGTCCTCACCGCTTTACTTCTGCCAGTACCTCGTCTCCTACGTTCCAAACTTTACAGAAGCTCTCCTGCTAGAGCACTTGCCCGCGAAAGGCAAAGGTCCGGAGTTCGAGTCACGGTCCGGCACACAGTGTTAATCTGCCAGGAAGTTTCATATCAGCGCACACTCCGGTGTAGAGAGAAAATTTCATTCTAGAAACAGTATCGTTTGACCATACGGAGAACACACAACCCGTGGCGCGAAGAGCTGAAAGCAAACAAGTCGCCGAGTTCGGATGGAGTGCCAGGTCGGTTTTTGAAGGAGTGCTCTGCGGCAGTGAAATGGCTGGCATCAGTCAAGGATCTATCGCCCAGAGCAAAGACCCAAGCGAACGAAAGAACAGCGCAGGTGACTCCTGTACACGTGAAGGATAAAATAACGCACTCGTAAAATTACAGACCAGTATCCTTAACATCAGTCTGCTCCAGCTGTCCTGAACGTATTCTGAGTGGAAATGTAGTAAACTTCCTCGAAAAGTTTCTGTCCAGATATCAGATCGGACTTAGAAAGCATCGCTCGTGCGAAACTCTCGCACGACGTAATGCGAACTACGGGTGAAGGGCAACAGGCAGATACCATGTCTCTCTATTTCCGGAAAGAGTTTAGCACGGTGCGTCACTGCAGACTGTTAACGAAGGTACGAGCGTACGCCATAGGTTCCCAGATGTGAGTTGATGAAAGACTTTTTAAGTAACAGGATCTAGTGCGCTGCCCTGGACGATGAGTGTTCATAAGGGACAATGCAGTATCCTGAGAACTTCCCCAGCTAAGTGTGATAGGACCGCTCTTTTTTCTCTATATACGTAAATGATCTGACGACAGGGTGAACAGCAGTCTGTGGTTGTTAGTTGATGATGTTAGTGAATGTGTCGGTGTTGAGTGGCTGTTGGAGGATGCGAGATGACTGTGAGAAATCTGATAGTTGGTGTGACGAATGGCAGTTTTCCCTAGATTTAGAAAATGTTAATTAATGCAGATGAGTAGGAAAAACAGTCGTGTGGTGCTCGAATACGGCGTCACTAGTGTGCTGTCTGACACAGTCGGATCGGTCAAGTATCTGGGAGTAACGTTCAGAGCGGTATGAAATGGAGCGCTGACGCAAGGACGGTAGTAGGGAAGGATACGGTTTCTTGGGAGAATCTTAGGAATGTGTGGATCATCAGTAATGGAGACAGCTCATAGAACACTGGTGCGAGCCATTCTCGAGTACTGCTGGAGTGAGAGATCCACATCCGGTCGGATTAAAGGAGGATATGGAAACGGTGCAGAGGCCGTGCCGTGTGCTAGATTTGTTACCGGCAGGTTCGATCAGTGTGCTAGTATTACTGCGATGCTCTGTAAAGTCGAGCCGCGCCGGATTGGGAATCGCTGGAGAGAAGAGGACTTTATTTCTGCAGAAAACTATTGCGAAAATTTAGAGTAAGACCATTTGAAGCTGACTGCCACCAACGTACATTTCATATGTAGACCACGAGGATAAGATACGAGAAATTAGTGCTGATACGGACACATACAGACAGTCGTTTCTCCCTCGCTCTGTTTACGAGCAGATCAGGAGAGGACACTCATGAGCAGCGGCACAACGTGCGCTTTACGACGGTTTGCGGAGTACGTGGGCTCAGACAGCCACTGCGAGGCGCCCCCGCGGACCTTGCCCGCCGCCGAGGCAGCTGGGCCGATGTTTTCCGTCCGGCGCGCAGCCAGGCAGAGCGGCGCCACTGTGGCGGCCGGCGGACCTCCCCGCCACCCCCACCTACGTTCCGCCCAGCCAGTGTTTGCTTGTCATTATTGCGGAGCGGCGCCGCTGCGAAAACAGCGCGCCTGTCGCCTGTTTGTACGGCCTTCGCGCCTCCCTCAGCCAGATGAAAGCACGTGCTGACTGTCACCGGAAAGGCGCACACGTCGCTTCCGTCGCAGCCGGCCGGTCTTCCCACAAATCACAGCCCACTGTCCTCCGACTATTACCGGTTTAGTAACGAGAATTAACGTAACTGACGCAGCCACGAGTCACGCACTACAATCGGCGTGTGTGATACGATTCGATTCGTGTTGTGTGTCATTCATTTCCTGCATGTGCTCTGGAAACACTGCGTGAGCTGTAGCATCAGGCGGTCGAACTCGTGGACACGGCTGACGTAATTGCTGTTACCTGGAATTCCTCAACCCCGTAACCGTGACGTAGTACCAGCCGCGCCTGCATACATCCCCTTAAATCTCTTTCATGAAAAACTCTTAAAATCCTGACTTCCACTTTTGGTGTAATAGAATACTCGAATCTATCGCACCGATGTTCTTATCGTCCCTAGCGCATAGAGGTGAAGACCTGAAGTAATTATCAAAAATGGCTCTAAGGACTATGGGACTTAACATCAGTCCCCTACACTTACAACTACGTAAACCTAACTAACCTAAGGACATCACACACATCCATACCCGAGGCAGGATTCGAACCTGCGACCGTAGCAGCAGCGCGGTTCCAGACTGAAGCGCCGGCGAAGTAATTATCACTGAGGCATATGAAGTCAACGGATTTAAGATTTTAAGCCCTGTTTTTTTGCCTTATTGGAATACTTTATTACGCGAATGTTTGTTTATTTTATTGCATGTGGACAGCGAGATCGCGCAGTCCCCAACAGCCAATGGTAGCGAGAAGATCTCGCTGGCGACTGTGGCTATCCTCCAGTTTTCGTTGAACACGAATCGGTACAATTGTAATTAAAAAATGAGTCTCTATATATCTCTGATGCAAAAGTAATCGTGCAGTCACGGTCTGTCTGTTGACATGTGCTAGTCAAGTCACGCATATTTGGTGATGACCTATAACAGAAATAAATGCCTTCTGAGTTGAAAGTTAATTTCACAGCATACTTACATTCCAGTGCAAAAACAATTTTATTTTCAAAAGAATTTTTAACGATAGTTAATGTTCAAACACTGGGCAGGCCTCTCGCAGCAGTTTAAATATACGTGTTGGTCGGAAGGTAAATAAAAGAAGCTAACTCTAGAAATACTAGATGCTGCCGCGTGCACTATAAAATGGGGAGGGTTTAGAAAATATTTAGTGTGTCAGCTCAGTCAAAGGAAGTTTATGCGCTAATCTGTTTGTAAAAGTAATCTTATCATGGCATGCCGGTATATGCGGAAGAAAAAAATTATTGGATGGGAGTGGTCGAAGGCTAGTGGTCTACTGAGCTGCTTAGAGAAGTTAAATGTTTGATCGAGAAGAGCGAAGACGCCACGTTTAGAAACAACAGACGTGAGTATAAGGAGGAAGGTAATACATAGCCGACGTAGAATAAAGATAAATATGGCCAGTGTTGTCAAGTTAAAAGACAGACACCTGGGTAACAAGACGTAGCGTGCAACAAGCGAAACCCGTCTTCAAAATGAAGAACTGAGAGGCAAACCAACCTGACACGCTGCGTACCCCCTAACACACGGCAACCTGCAAACCAGCCGCGACCCGCTGGTGGCCGCGCTTCACAGATCGTCTCCCACAAGAGACACGGTCACCTGCAAGCTAAACACCGATCCACGCTCCTTCTACACGTTGGTAAATCTTCTGGATAACAACAACGCGCTGGTCTGCTGTCCACGAAGTCTCTGGCAGCCGCCACGAGAGGCGGCCGGTCTGCCGCAGAAGAGCGCGCTTCCACGACAGCAGTGCTGTATTTTTCCCACACGATCACACGTGGCCCCTAGAAACTCGCACCGTATCCGTGCCCAGCGACGCTCTTTTTGCCCACGGTGCTCTGTCGCATCCTTCCTCACCCAAAGTCAACCTCCCACCGCTGGAGCACCTAGGGGCGAACGCCGTTGCTGTGTGGACGGAAATAGGCGAGCCGACATTTGCTGCGGCCTATCTTCGTCCCAACGTTCAGCTCGTCGACGATTGTTTACACGCTGTCTCGTCCCTGTGGCGACTGAAATGTGAAACATTCTACCTGGCATCCCGATGCCATCAACGCAAAGTCCTCGAGCTACGGCAGCTGGAAGTCTGGGGTCCCACGGGGGCGACCCATACTCCGCTTCACAGCAGCTATTCCAGGATATTACCGTCACCCATAGGGGTCCAGCCTTGGCTCGTGACGGTCAGTGAATTATCATCGGATGGTAGCCCTGTCCGGCCAAAGTTTTTACGAACGAGATGTAAGTGTAGGCGTGTGTACTGGGAAACTAACTGGCCTCAATTCCAGCGTTATTTGAATAACAATGTTGCTTCTATTTTGAAGGTTAAGACACCAGCCCAAATCGACTACGCTGTGGACTGTGTCACGTGCAGAATTCGTAAGGCTGACGAGCTATCCTCCTCCAGTATAGTGAAGGACCGCCGATCGTACGATCCACTGCCTCCTTTGCTTGAAGAACTTAGCCTGCAGAAGAATCGGTCGCGCAAATTTTGACCACGAACAAGCATATCGCCGAAAGTTACACAGACTGGAATGGCCTACGGAAACGTGAGAAGAGGAGCTCTGCTTATTCCTTGTACGGACCAGGGTAAATGGAAGAATCACCGCTCCAGGCGACCCCCCTCCCCCCTCTAAGGGCCTACAGACGATCCTCTCACTATGGTGGAAACGTTTGTTACAGCCTTTGTACAACGGCGACGCTCTTGCGAGAACCACTGACTGTCACACAGAGGCAGTACGAACCTGTGCACGATCGTCATGGCGGCTGATCCTCTTCAACCACATCTAACGACTCACAGCGAAGTGAGGGCTGTTATCAGAAAACCGACTGCAAATAAGACATGCGCTGTGGGCAAGATTTCCAACATACACCTGAAACAACTACCATGTAAATCCTTGGCTGCTTCACACTCGAATTCATAATGGTATAAATAATCACCAAAGAAGACAAAGTAAATATTCCAGAATTGGAACCGAGAACAGCTGCCAACATGTGTAACGTAGAAGTAAATATCCTCGGAGTAGTGAAGCAACTTAAATCACTTAACAAAAGCAAGTCTTCCGGTCCATATTGTATACAAATTAGGTTCCTTTCAGAGTGTGCCGATGTAATAGTTCCATACTTAACAAACATATACAACTGTTCGTTCTACGAAAGATGCGTACCCAAAGACTGGAGAGTTGCACATGTCACACCAATATTCAAGAAAGGTAGTAGGAATAATCCACTAAATTACAGGCTCATATCATTAACGTCGATTCTGGAACATACATTGTGTTCAAACATTATGAATTACCTGGAAGGAAACATTCTATTGACAAACAGTCAACATGGATGTAGGAAACATCGTACTTGAGAAGTAGAACTGGCTCTTTACTGACACAAAGTGTTGAGTGCTATTGTTATGGGGCGATTGCTTTTCACAATATATATAAATGACCTTGTAGATAGTGTCGGAAGTTCCATGCGGCTTTTCGCGGATGATCCAGTAGTATACAGAGAAGTTGCAGCATTAGAAAATTGCAGCGAAATGCAGGAAGATCTGCAGCGGATAGGCACTTGGTGCAGGGAGTGGCAACTGACCCTTAACATAGGCAAAAGTAATGTATTGCAAATACATAGAAAGAAGGATCCTTCATTGTATGATTATATGACACTGGAACAAACACTGGTAGCAGTTACTTCTGTAAAATATCTGGGAGTATGCGTGCGGAATGATTTGATGTGGAATGATCACATAAAATTAATTGTTGGTAAGGCGGGTACCAGTTTGAGATTCATTGGGAGGGTCCTTAGAAAATGTAGTCCATCAACAAAGGAGGTGGCTTACAAAACACTCGTTCGACATATACTTGAGTATTGCTCATCAGTGCGGGATCAGTACCAGATCGGGTAGACAGAGGAGATAGAGAAGATCCAAAGAAAAGTGGCGCGTTTCGTCACAGGGTTATATGGCAAGCGTGATAGCGTTACGGAGATGTTTCGGAAACTCAAGTGGCAGACTGTGAAAGAGAGGCGCTCTGCATCGCGGTTCGAGAGGGTGCGTTTCTGGATGAGGTATCGAATATATTGCTTCCCTCTACTTATACCTCCCGAGGAGATCACGAATGTAAAATTAGAGAGTTTCGAGCGCTCACGGAGGCTTTCCGGCAGTCGTTCTTCCCGCGAACTACTCGCGACTGGAACAGGAAAGGGAGGTAATGACAGTGGCACGTAAAGTGCCCTCCGCCACACACCGGTGGGTGGCTTGCGGAGTATAAATGTAGATATAGACAAGGGGTTTCAAATTGATTCTGTATTTCTGGATTTCCATAAGGCTTTTGACACTGTACCACACAAGAGGCTTGTAGTGAAACTGAGTGCTTATGGAATGTCGTCTCAGTTATGTGACTGGATCCGTGATTTCCTGTCAGAGAAGTCACAGTTCGTAGTAACTGACGGAAAGTCATCAAGTAAAATAGAAGCGATTTCTGACGTTTCCCAAGGCAGTGTTATAGGCCCTTTGCTGTTCCTTATCTACACAAACGATTCAGGAGCTGGCGTCTTGGTTTTTTTTTCAGATGACGCTGTCGTTTTTCATCTAGTAAAGTCACCAAAAGAGCAAAACAAATTGCAAAACGATTTGGAAAATATATCTGTATGGTACTAAAATTGAGAGTTCACCCTAAATAATGAAAAGTATGAGGTCATCCATATGAGTGGTCGAAGGAATCGGTTAAACTTCGGTTACACGATAGATCAGTCAAATCTAAAGGTCGTAGGTAGGATGAGGAATAACACCTTACGGAAGACACCTTTTCAGTTTTGGTGGGTAAAACGAAACTGAGGAGGTGTCTTGCATGAGGCGGAATTCGTCGTCCTATTTTCTTAGCAAGCACTGACATGAGAAGAACTGCAACACCACAAGATGATTACTAAAGGCCGCAAGTTCAACATGTACGTAGGAATTACAGTTACGAACAACTAAAATTTGAAGGAACACATACAATATGTTTTGGGGAAGGCCAACCAAAGATTGTGTTTTATTGGCAGGACACTTAGAAATTGTAACAGATCTACTAAAGAGACTGCGTACACTAAGCTATTCCGTCTTTTTTTAGAACACACTACGCAGTGTGGGATCCTTACCAGAGTACGGATTACGTCCAAAAAGTTCAAAGAAGGGCAGCATAACGACATGAAACAGGATTTATAGTGGACATAATTAAAACAAAGGCGTTTCTCGTTGCGGCGTATCTTCTCATGAAATTTCAGCCTCCAACTTTCTCCTCCGAATTCGAAAATATTTTGTGGACGCCAACCTACATAGTGAGAAACGATCATCATAATAAGTCGGGTAAATCAGAGCTTGCAGGGTGAGATAGGTGATCGTATTTTTTTCGTGCTGTGCGAGACTGGAATTATGGTTCGATGAACTCTCTGCCAGGCACTTAAATGTGAGTTGCAGAGTATCAATGAAGATGTGGATGTAGAAGTTGTCTTCTTAGAAAGTATTTTCCGTAGGCTTGGAAGATTTCTAAGGTGATCCCAACCGCCAAAATGCAGAAGCATCTGACGGTTACTACCGACTATCGATCTGATCAGTCTTCTTATCGGCTTTGCCAAATCGTCTGAGAGGATCATACTCGCCCGCCTTTTGAAGCCCATTTGTCGCCGAAGGAAAGATTCGAGCGGAGCAGTACGGGTTCCAATGTAAGCTCCTTGCTTCTACGCTTGGCGGAAATAGTGACTAAAGCCATGTTGCAGTCTGCTGAGATACCGCTAACGTCTATGACAAAGTTTGTAGGGACCAACTGATCCGCATCCTAAATGAGAACGTCAGTTCGTGACTGTTACCATAAGATTATGATTATTTCTCTCATGGACAGAAGGATGGTTGACACTACAGAGGATGAATCGTCTGACTCACGGAAGGCTAGTGCAGTGCTGCTTCAGGTTCCATGTTGACCCGATCCCATTTAACTTCTACGTTAATGACGTGTCGACTGCTGAAAGGGTCCAAATAGCACAGTGTGCGGCATGTGCGAGTATATGCCAGTATCAGACGCCTTCACATGCAACTGGACGCCACGGTTGTTTGTTGTATGACTAACCAGGTGCAACTTAATCCCACTAAGACGACAACTATCTGCTTTATTAGGAAACGGCCTTTACTTCCTGCTAATCTGGGATTACACGGGCAAAATATCCTTTGGAGTCCGAAAGTAAAGTATCAGGGGGTCACCTTGTATAAAATCTTTTTTCTCCAAAAACGCAGTGAAGCACTTAGAAATAAAGTGTACGGCATGACCGAACGTCTCACGAGTACTGAACCGATCACCACGGCGAATCTTCGGCTCTGCAGAGCGACGGTGCTCTGCACGATCATAAAGAGCAGCCAGGTCTGGGGCTTAGCCAGCGCAACTCAAATCGGCCACCTTCAGGTCCTCCAAAACGAGGTTATCCGGTGAATACTGAGTGCCAGTCAATACATTCACATCGACGACCTACATGCAGAGCTCCTTGTGGAAACCATTATGGCAGCAGCACGTAAACGGTCGACAAAATTACACAACAAGATGTATGTCCTCTAAGATTCCGTACACATCATGTGAACTCTAGGCCGGACTCTTACTCTCCCGCGGCACATGTGTAAGGTGCCACCTTTTCGGTACAATATCATTGTGACTCCATTCCACCGTTCGGAAGTATCTTATGGGGCGACATATAGGCCCTGATAAGTTGACCCAAAAGGTGTATCTGCATCTTCTCACTTTACACTTTGAAGTCAGAATCGTATTCGCAATGGAAATAGTGAACCATCAACCACGCCTCTCTCCACGGAACCGTCATCGGACACTGTGGTGTGATCACCTTCTAATCCGTGCCGAGCTGGGGCAGAGACTTTACTTCCTCAGACTTTCGCCATACACCAACTAAGTGATTAATGTGACCTCCCTACGCTGATACCACATCTACTTGTTAACTCTGGCCTTGCACCTTTCTGTTACTAACTTTGGCCTTCAGCCACTTGATTACTATTGCCTTCCTTGTTGGGACTACGTAAAACTCCTTGGAGGATACTTGTCTTCTTGAATGTTCGACATACGTTTCCTACGCAGTTTATCTGGCATGTGTTTCACTGCACGTCACCCGGCACGGGCCACACCACACACTGGTAAGAACCTATTTTTATAATTTCGTAAGCCCTGTACTGACTACTAGATTAGTGTTTTTTGTAAGTCTTTACTTGTTAACAGAGCTAAGTCTTTGGTAACTGGTAGAGCAATAAGCTACTAAAGTAAAAATGAAATGAGCGATGTGAGTAAAGAAAAGTAATTGCTATTGCAGCGGACTTGGAGAGTCAAAGGAAGATGAGTAATGACGAGAGTTAACTATTCTAAACTGAACATGGCTTTAAGAACTATTTACTATTTGCAAAGACAGTACGAGGGGAAAATGTGTGATAATAAGGTCCAATAATGTTGGGTGTGAAAGGTTTGTATATCATGAGAGGTGGCAGTTTTGTTTGGAATATTTGACATTCTGAGCATATGAGTGATATGTTGGTCTTTGGCTACCAGAGATTGCGTTAGTAGCAGAGGATGACAGAGAGATGGAATCTGCTGCGGGAGACTGTGTCGAGTGATCGGTGATGAGGAACTTTGATGGCGGACGTGCTGAGCAGAGAACGAATTTCACACGCTCTCTGGTGTGACTGAGGACATACAACGATTTTGAGATACGGGAACGAAGCCTTTCACGTCGGCACTGTTGCAGGAAACATTCTCGGACTTCTTGCCGCGTCAATTCAGGGTAGAATCTCGAGCTTTCGACGGTAGTACACTGATGGCTCTCGGACTGACCGTGGTGTCGGGTGTGCCTTCGTCATTGGCGCCGACCATATTCGATGTCGGCTTGCGGAACATTGTTCAGTAATTACTGCAGAGCTCTTCGCCCGCTTATCACGCCACATAGTACATCCAGCGAGACAGGATTTTCAATTGTGTCACATTGTCTGACACTCTTAGTGCCCTTCAGAGCCTCTGTGTACTGTACGCCGCCCACCCCTCAGTGCAACTGGTTCAGGGAAGCTTTCACTTGCTCGCTTTTGAGGTGCTACTGTGATGCTTACATGGGTTTCTGGTCACGTCGGTCTGACGGGAAACGGGGCCGCTGACGCTGCTGCCACGGCTACTGTCCTCGTACCTCGGCCAGCTGGTTCCTTCATTCCCTTAAATGATCTCTGTGTAGCTGTCTTTCAGCAGGTGGTGTCACTCTGGCGCCACCACTGGACTCCCCTTCTGGGTAACAAGCTCCGGGAAATTAAAACCCTCCCGGCCCTTTCGCCGCGAGGAGATCGTTTTAGCTAGCTTGCGTATTGGGCAGTGTCCTTTTAGCCGTTGAGCTGGTGCGCTGCTGGCGCCAGTCTCCACAACCGTGTTGTCCAAAAATCAGTCGATTCTCATCACGATCGTCTGAGTCGATTTTCGGTGCCTGCTTGGCTTCGTATCTATGGCGGATTGCTGTTTAACTGCGGCGCATGCGCTCTCTGGATCTCGAGTTTCAGTATCAGCTGTGTCAGCGACAGCCACGTGTGGCGTCGTGCCTGTGTGCAGCGTCGCGAGTGGCCGAGTCGCTTCGACGAAGGAGCGCGGGCCGCTGCTACTGTGTGTTTAGCCGCGGTAACGCAGATCCGCTGCCGACGGTGATTGGGGTTTCTGGCATATGTGAAGGGCAGATTTCCTTCGTGTCTCTTGCATGTGATTCAGAGTCACTGAACTGGAGTTGTCGAAGTGTTCATCGGTAAGCTCTATTTATGATAATTGAATACCCCTATGCACTGGAAATAATCTTGGCTGTAAACAGTCTTGGCTGTTTCAGTTCCATTTGATCTTGCTGCCTGATATGCTGACGGCATTTAAGGTAGTGTTAGTGACTCACAACCAATAGACATGAAGCCTTGTTTAATTCATACCAAGTAGAAGTTTGTGCCTGGCGTTCAGAAGCGGGCCGAAATTTTACCTAATTCCATTTCTATTTTATTATTTTATTCGTTGTTTTAGAGGTTGTCTAATCAAATCTTAAAGCCACTGTCACGTATGTTAAGTCTGATTAAGGTTCATTTGCGCTGCGTAGAATTAAATGTGTCTTGATAACTGGTTGGATTAATATCCTTGTGTATCTGTTACGTCCGAATGTTGTCTGCCGTTGATGTATTTATGTTTCATATAATTGGCGGTGGTCGACGCGAGCAAGCTACGATCGGGGAATCCGGTAGTAGGTCCGCTATTGTTTTCTATCTACATAAATGATCTTTTGGATAGGTTGGATAACAATGTGCGGCTGTTTGCTGATGATGCTGTGACGGGAAGGTGTCGTCATTGAGTGACTGCAGAAGGATGCCAGATGACTTGGACACGATTTGTGATTGGTGTAAAGAACGACAGCTAACTCTACATATAGATAAATGTAAATTAATGCACATGAATAGGAAAAGGAATCCCATAATGTTTTAATACTCCATTAGTAGTGTAGCGCTTGTCACAGTGACATCGATTAAATATTTGGGCGTAACATTGCAGATCGATATGAAGTGGAACAAGCGTGTAATGGCAGTTGTGGGGTAGGCAGATAGTCGTCTTCGGTTCATTGGTAGAATTTTGGGAAAATTTGGTTCATCTGTAAAGGAGACCACTTATAAAACACTAATACGACCTATTCTTGACTACAGCTCGAGCGTTTGGGATCCCTATCAGGTCGGATTGAGGGAGGACCTAGAAGCAGTTCAGAGGCGGGCTGCTAGATTTGTTACTGGTAGGTTTGATCATCACGCGAGTGTTACAGAAATGTTTCAGGAACTCGGGTGGGAGTCTCTGGAGGAAAGGAGGCGTTCTTTTCGTGAATCGCTACTGAGGAAATTTAGAGAACCAGCATTTGAGGCTGACTGCAGCATAATTTTACTGCCGCCAACTTAAATTTCGCAGAAAGACCACAAAGATAAGAGACATTAGGGCTCGTACGCAGGCATATAGTAAGTCATTTTTCCCTCGTTCTGTTTGGGAGTGGAACAGGGAGAGAAGATGCTAGTTGTGGTACGAGGTACCCTCCGCCACGCACCGTATGGTGAATTGCGGAGAATGTATGTAGATGTAGATGTAGTGAAAATTAAGGACCTGGATCGGTGTCTATGGTTACGATGTTAACGTGCGGCAATTCAAACTTGCCGGTGGAGTGTTGTGGTTTTCCGCAAGCTGACTTGTAGATCAACGTTGAGTACATTTTTATTTCACCTTCTGGTCCGTGCATCTCCTGTATCTGTTAGAACCTTTCGGTTTGCGTACGTCCATCACCAATTTATTGTAAACTTGAGGCGGTGAATGTACACTCCTGGAAATTGAAATAAGAACACCGTGAATTCATTGTCCCAGGAAGGGGAAGGTTTATTGACACATTCCTGGGGTCAGATACATCACATGATCACACTGACAGGACCACAGGGACATAGACACAGGCAACAGAGCATGCACAATGTCGGCACTAGTGCAGTTCAAATGGCTCTGAGCACTATGGGACTCAACTGCTGTGGTCATTAGTCCCCTAGAACTTAGAACTACTTAAACCTAACTAACCTAAGGACAGCACACACATCCATGCCCGAGGCAGGATTCGAACCTGCGACCGTGGCAGTCGCACGGTTCCGGACTGCGCGCCTAGAACCGCGAGACCACCGCGGCCGGCACTAGTGCAGTATATATCCACCTTTCGCAGCAATGCAGGCTGCTATTCTCCCATGGAGACGATCGTAGAGACGCTGGATGTAGTCCTGTGGAACGGCTTGCCATGCCATTTCCACCTGGCGTCTCAGTTGGACCAGCGTTCGTGCTGGACGTGCAGACCGCGTGAGACGACGCTTCATACAGTCCCAAACATGCTCAATGGGGGACAGATCCGGAGATCTTGCTGGCCAGGGTAGGTGACTTACACCTTTTAGAGCACGTTGGGTGGCACGGGATACATGCGGACGTGCATTGTCCTGTTGGAACAGCAAGTTCCCTTGCCGGTCTAGGAATGGTAGAACGATGGGTTCGATGACGGTTTGGATGTACCGTGCACTATTCATGTCCCCCCGACGATCACCAGAGGTGTATGCCAGTGTAGGAGATCGCTCCCAACACCATGATGCCGGGTGTTGGCCCTGTGTGCCTCGGTCGTATGCAGTCCTGATTGTGGCGCTCACCTGCACGGCGCCAAACGCATACGACCATCACTGGCACCAAGGCAGAAGTTACTCTCATCGCTGAAGACGACACGTCTCCATTCGTCCCTCCATTCACGCCTGTCGCGACACCACTGGAGGCGGTCTGCACGATGTTGGGGCGTGAGCGGAAGACGGCCTAACGGTGTGCGGGACCGTAGCCCAGCTTCATGGAGACGGTTGCGAATGGTCCTCGCCGATACCCCAGGAGCAACAGTGTCCCTAATTTGCTGGGAAGTGGCGGTGCGGTCCTCTACGGCACTGCCTAGGATCCTACGGTCTTGGCGTGCATCCGTGCGTCGCTGCGGTCCGGTCCCAGGTCGACCGGCACGTGCACCTTCCGCCGACCACTGGCGACAACATCGATGTACTGTGGAGACCTCACGCCCCACGTGTTGAGCAATTCGGCGGTATGTCCACCCGGCCTCACGCATGCCCACTATACGCCCTCGCTCAAAGTCCGTCAGCTGCACATACGGTTCACGTCCACCCTGTGGCGGCATGCTACCAGTGTTAAAGACTGCGATGGAGCTTCGTATGCCACGGCAAACTGGCTGACACTGACGGCGGCGGTGCACAAATGCTGCGCAGCTAGCGCCATTTGACGGCCAACACCGCGGTTCCTGGTGGGTCCGCTGTGCCGTGCGTGTGATCATTGCTTGTACAGCCCTCTCGCAGTGTCCGGAGCAAGTATGGTGGGTCTGACACACCGGTGTCAATGTGTTCTTTTTTCCATTTCCAGGAGTGTATTACAATCCTGTTAATTTGTCAGAAATTTTATGACCAATTTTGGAAAGATCTGAGCTTATTGGACTTATGTGGAAAATGTTCTTAGCTGGGTCCTGAGTTACATGAAAGCCAGTTTCTTTGTTAGTTGAAGCATGTTTGAAATATGATTAATTGTGGTTTTATGAATATTGTTTTAATTAATCAAAGTTGGCTATGAACATTTCGAAAGGTCTTTATTTGTTGGACTTATGCACCTCCTTAGTTGTGGAAGTATTTTTAGGGTTTTGATGTGAATTATATGAAAGACAGTTTCAATGTAAGTTAAGAAGCTTTTGAGGTTGAGTTATGGCAGTTATATTTAATTAATAACGGTTTTATGAATAATGTTTTATTTAATACAAGTTGGTTAAGCAAATTTTGAAACTTTCTATAATCGTTGCTACTGTTAATTTGATAAGAGCAATATTTTGTAATGAAGAAGTGGGTGGCAACTACAAACTGGTTATGTGTTTAACTTCGATGTGTAGAAAAATTCCCACACTTGATCCGTTACCATTTGTTGACTGATGCACCCCCAACACTCTGCACTCAGGACCCTCAGTTTTTGACGGCTCACCGTTTCCCGATGGAATGATCTTCTTTTTTAACCACTTACGTTTTCATTTATGTTTGGTGTCTGAGTTATCGGCTGCTTTAGCAAACGACGCGCAGGTTGTCCGCCGCGATTTATTTCTATCCATCATAGCAATATGGCAAAGAACGTTTAATGTTCAGCAGGAGCGGCTGGCGATGGTGGAAATCGCCGAAAGCTAAAGAAGTCTGAGAATGTTCTGTACAATGATTCTGAGATGTTGTCATAGAGGGCGTTTTCATAGAGAGAAGGCACCTTTAGGAAAAGTGACATAAACAGAGTTCCTGTTTGCAAGTGCTAGCAGTGTAATTATTGTAGTGTAAAGATTCCATTTTTTTCAACAATGTCTTCGTTTTGGTATCCAGGCCGGATTAGGTGTGATGTGTTCAGAATTTTAATTAGTATTCGTCACGAGAAAAGCAAATTTCGGAACTTAAGTACTACTTGTCTGAATCAGTTTCCATTGTTCATAATAATGCTAAAGATACAATACAGCCCTCAAGTTAATGTGATGTATTTCTGTACTATTAAGGAATCGTAATACCATTTCAATTCACAGCAAACTATTCACTCACTACGTTTACCCTCACGATTAGAATACAAATCGTAAAATTACTGCACTGTCACGTCTTGCAGTACTGTGAGGACAGCTAGTTGCATTTTTGGGAAAGGTAGAAAAAAGAATCTCAATTTGTAGAGCAGCTTAAAGTAAACGACGAGGCAGTTAGCCGCGCTGTGGTTTATTTCAGGAAGATGCAGTTCAACGAGTCATTATCACGCGGTTTAGCAGAAAGCAGAGTTGAGTAATCTGTTATAGGTACGAATTAATGTTAGGATCTAGAGAAACTATCTGAGATATGTAAGGGACTGTATTCACTTGCAAAATTTTCGTATAACTCAGTATTTCCATTTTCCAACAGGGCAGAGTTTCAGCACCCGACGAGTAGCCACAGTGTTGTGTTTCTTTGATGAGGAAGAGGTTCCGTCAACTGGTGATAGCCATTCTTTGTATTTAATTTCATTTACAAATAGCCAGATTCAGTTTAGAGTAATTGGCACCACGGTCAGAGAAAGTAATTTACACAGTTAATATTCCTAATCAAAAGCAGGATAGCAAAGGCTATTCTACATCAGAATACAAAGGTGACGTTGTCATCGGAACTTAGAGCACTTGCTTTTTACATTTCTGGCAGTACACTGAGAGACTGTATTGTTGTAGAAACATAAAAATAAAAATTCATACTATTGCTAAAGTGAACAAGCATTGTAGTAATTGTAAAAAAAAATTCTCTAGTAAGAGGTTTTGTCACACATAATTTCTAACTTGCATTCGAAATGAAGGGAATGGATGAGAAGCAATAATTTTTTAATGTGTTACGTTATTCATAATTGGGAGTCAATTACACAACGCGAAGGGCAAACACATAATAAGTTTCGAAGCAATAGTCTAGATTAACATAAATGTTTGACATTTGGGAGGCATTCACGATGTGGCTAGTATATCTACTGAAAGAGGGAAATATTATTGAAAAGGGTTAATGAGAGTACAGGGGCCGAGGCAATTGAAACTTTGTAAACCTGCAAACCAGTTATTTTATGGAGGCACTGTGGATGCATAAACAGTTATTTTGGGGACTATGTGCGTCCAGGTCGAAGTGGCCGCGTGGAGCTACAGTTAACCATTTCTGCGGTGAGCGAATAATCAAGCTATAGAGATTCAGAAAATGAAGTTTACGTGACACCTTAGTACATTCGGAGAGTGCTCCATACGTCGTTACATAATTAGTTACCACTGTGAAATAGTGAGCTGATCTTTGCCTACTAAGAACGTGCAAACTGCGTGTGCTACTAACTTACTTTGCGCCACAACATATGTTGTTCTGACATCGTAGGCTTTCCCGGCGTCATACGTCTTGGAAGTCTGTTGGGGTTTGCTGCCTGAATCTTATTTCGGCGATCTAACTGTTCGCTGAGAAGTCGGCGGGACTCAGCAGCAGCGTTCTCCTGAAGATGGCGAAGTTGGGTCGCCGAAATATTGAAACGAGTTGATTTTAGGATTCGGCATCAAACTCGAAGAGACTTTCAAAACATGTGTTGTTGCTTAATTAGTTATGATCTGTGGCTCCTTTTGTATAATTTATTTTCAATTGGCGAGCTGCCCAGATGAGGAATTCTTTTTGAGTTTTCTCAATACAGTCTTCCCCAGAATTTGGTTCATTCCCATTCTTTAACGTCATTTGACCTTTTAGAGAGCTTGGCACACTGTTAATTTTATGTGAGTTACTTCAGTCATTAAGAAGAAATAAATATCTGTTACTGTCAGCTCTGACATAGATTTCATGGTCATTCACTATCCTAGAGCTTTTCCCTCGCTAGGCGCCCCACAAATAGCAAATATAACCTGTTGTACCCCCCCATGAACCATGGACCTTGCCGTTGGTGGGGAGGCTTGCGTGCCTCAGCGATACAGATGGCCGTACCGTAGGTACAACCACAACGGAGGGGTATCTGTTGAGAGGCCAGACAAACGTATGGTTCCTGAAGAGGGGCAGCAGCCTTTTCAGTAGTTGCGGGGGCAACAGTCTGGATGATTGACTGATCTGGCCTTGCAACATTAACCAAAACGGCGTTGCTGTGCTGGTACTGCGAACGGCTGAAAGCAAGGGGAAACTACAGCCGTAATTTTTCCCGAGGACATGCAGCTTTACTGTATGATTAAATGATGATGGCATCCTCTTGGGTAAAATATTCCGGAGGTAAAATAGTCTCCCATTCGGATCTCCGGGCGGGGACTACTCAGGAGGATGTCGTTATCAGGAGAAAGAAAACTGGCGTTCTACGGATCGGAGCGTGGAATGTCAGATCCCTTAATCGGGCAGGTAGGTTAGAAAATTTAAAAAGGGAAATGGATAGGTTAAAGTTAGATATAGTGGGAATTAGTGAAGTTCGGTGGCAGGAGGAACAAGACTTCTGGTCAGGTGATTACAGGGTTATAAACACAAAATCAAATAGGGGTAATGCAGGAGTAGGTTTAATAATGAATAGGAAAATAGGAATGCGGGTAAGCTACTACAAACAGCATAGTGAACGCATTATTGTGGCCAAGATAGATACGAAGCCCACACCTACTACAATAGTACAAGTTTATATGTCAACTAGCTCTGCAGATGACGAAGAAATTGAAGAAATGTACGATGAAATAAAAGAAATTATTCAGATAGTGAAGGGAGACGAAAATTTAATAGTAATGGGTGACTGGAATTCGAGTGTAGGAAAAGGGAGAGAAGGAAACATAGTAGGTGAATATGGATTGGGGCTAAAGAGGAAGCCGCCTAGTAGAATTTTGTACAGAGCACAACTTAGTCATAGGTAACACTTGGTTTAAGAATCATGAAAGAAGGTTGTATACGTGGAAGAACCCTGGAGATACTAAAAGGTATCAGATAGATTATATAATGGTAAGACAGAGATTTAGGAACCAGGTTTTAAGTTGTAAGGCATTTCCAGGGGCAGATGTGGACTCTGACCACAATCTATTGGTTATGACCTGTAGATTAAAACTGAAGAAACTGCAAAAATGTGGGAAATTAAGGAGATGGGACCTGGATAAACTGAAAGAACCAGAGGTTGTACAGAGTTTCAGGGAGAGCATTAGGGAACAATTGACAGGAATAGGGGAAAGAAATACAGTAGAAGAAGAATGGGTAGCTCTGAGGGATGAAGTAGTGAAGGCAGCAGAGGATAAAGTAGGTAAAAAGACGAGGGCTGCTAGAAATCCGTGGGTAACAGAAGAAATATTGAATTTAATTGATGAAAGGAGAAAATATAAAAATGCAGTAAATGAAGCAGGCAAAAAGGAATACAAACGTCTCAAAAATGAGATCGACAGGAAGTGCAAAATGGCTAAACAGGGATGGCTAGAGGACAAATGTAAGGATGTAGAAGCTTATCTTACTAGGGGTAAGATAGATACTGCCTACAGGAAAATTAAAGAGACCTTTGGAGAGAAGAGAACCACGTGTATGAATATCAAGAGCTCAGATGGCAACCCAGTTCTAAGCAAAGAAGGGAAGGCAGAAAGGTGGAAGGAGTATATAGAAGGTTTATACAAGGGTGATGTACTTGAGGACAATATTATGGAAATGGAAGAGGATGTAGATGAAGACGAAATGGGTGATACGATACTGCGTGAAGAGTTTGACAGAGCACTGAAAGACCTGAGACGAAACAAGGCCCCCGGAGTAGACAACATTCCATTAGAACTACTGACGGCTTTGGGAGAGCCAGTCATGACCAAACTCTACCAGCTGGTGAGCAAGATGTATGAGACAGGCGAAATACCCTCAGACTTCAAGAAGAATATAATAATTCCAATCCCAAAGAAAGCAGGTGCTGACAGATGTGAAAGTTACCGAACTATCAGTTTAATAAGTCACAGCTGCAAAATACTAACGCGAATTGTTTACAGACGAATGGAAAAACTGGTAGATGCGGACCTCGGGGAGGATCAGTTTGGATTCCGTCGAAATGTTGGAACACGTGAGGCAATACTGACCTTACGACTTATCTTAGAAGAAAGATTAAGAAAAGGCAAACCTACGTTTCTAGCATTTGTAGACTTAGAGAAAGCTTTTGACAATGTTGACTGGAATACTCTTTTTCAAATTCTAAAGGTGGCAGGTGTAAAATACAGGGAGCGAAAGGCTATTTACAATTTGTACAGAAACCAGATGGCAGTCATAAGAGTCGAGGGGCATGAAAGGGAAGCAGTGGTTGGGAAAGGAGTGAGACAGGGTTGTAGCCTCTCCCCGATGTTATTCAATCTGTATATTGAGCAAGCAGTAAAGGAAACAAAAGAAAAATTCGGAGTAGGTATTAAAATTCATGGAGACGAAGTAAAAACTTTGAGGTTCGCCGATGACATTGTAATTCTGTCAGAGACGGCAAAGGACTTGGAAGAGCAGTTGAACGGAATGGACAGTGTCTTGAAAGGGGGATATAAGATGAACATCAACAAAAGCAAAACGAGGATAATGGAATGTAGTCCAATTAAATCGGGTGATGCTGAGGGAATTAGATTAGGAAATGAGACACTTAAAGTAGTAAAGGAGTTTTGCTATTTAGGAAGTAAAATAACTGATGATGGTCGAAGTAGAGAGGATATAAAATGTAGACTGGCAATGGCAAGGAAAGCGTTTCTGAAGAAGAGAAATTTGTTAACATCGAATATAGATTTAATTGTCAGGAAGTCATTTCTGAAAATATTTGTTTGGAGTGTAGCCATGTATGGAAGTGAAACATGGACGATAACTAGTTTGGACAAGAAGAGAATAGAAGCTTTCGAAATGTGGTGCTACAGAAGAATACTGAAGATAAGGTGGATAGATCACGTAACTAATGAGGAGCTATTGAATAGGATTGGGGAGAGGAGAAGTTTGTGGCACAACTTGACTAGAAGAAGGGATCGGTTGGTAGGACATGTTTTGAGGCATCAAGGGATCACAAATTTAGCATTGGAGGGCAGTGTGGAGGGTAAAAATCGTAGAGGGAGACCGAGAGATGAGTACACTAAGCAGATTCAGAAGGATGTAGGTTGCAGTAGGTACTGGGAGATGAAGAAGCTTGCACAGGATAGAGTAGCATGGAGAGCTGCATCAAACCAGTCTCAGGACTGAAGACCACAACAACAACAACAACCTGTTGTATTCCTGAGCTGGTGTCCTCACTGAAACGGTAGTTTAGCTGTGCACTGCTGCCAAACTCAACGACTTGCGCTTGCTCGTCTTGTGTGATTTTGGACCTGTTTATTCCTCAGAGAGAGTTGCTTCGATGGCCCCTTGGAATGTAACTTGGCTTCGTGTTGTTTCGTGATGTTATGGCTAATGATCTTGCGTTAGACAGAAGCCACAACTTTAATGTTTTTTTTTACTTTTTTATTTTAAGACAAACGCTACTGCGCACCGCTGAGAAAAAGAATAGCATACTTATCCATCCAGGAGTAGCATACGTTTCTGAAGGGACATTGATGACGTGAAGCAATGGCTGAGACGATGTGTACGCGAGTGGCTACGTGAGCTGCAATATTCACCGACATTTTAATATCGCAGCGTCCGAGCGACGATTAATTACTATTGCGCCATGTCTGTTGTGAGGGCAGATATGGAAGTTTATCTTTGGTTAGCATACGAGGGCATATAAGGGCTGCAGTTATTAAAACTGCCTCTTTCTTTAGACAGATGTTGAACAGGTAACATCTGAAACTTAAATGTTTATTCTTAAGTTATATTGTGACCGTATTTTAAAATATCAGGAGGCAGGAAGTGATATTTTGTGACAGTGAACGGTCAGAAATGAAATAACTGAAGGATATTTGTTTTCGTAATAGGTTATCACAGTTCACTTAATGAAACTGCTCCTAAAAGTTTAAGTACCTATTATGCTTGTCAGTCTTGAATTTTCTGCAAAGATTTAATTCAGTGGAATGTAACAGAAACTGTTGTTAGCAATTACGAAGTTTTGAGTGCCAGGTTTTGATTACCAGTTTGGTGTTACCTAGATTGGAACGATTCTGAATAGGTTCCTAACCTGTTAACCTTGTGACGCCATTTTAAGCGATGTCAAGTCCGTGCTGTACGCAAACCAGTGTAAAATATTTGCCAATAATAGCTCATTTTACAAATGTAAATATTTTTTACAAATGTTTCTGTAAATCATAACATGTAAGAGCAATTTTGGAGAAAAAAAATAAATAAGCAAATTCACTGAAGATAGCAGAAAAAGTACTGGAACATATCTGGGTGAAAACAGAACTACGGCATAAGGAGGAATTCCTGTCCAATTTTCTTAGCAAGTACGGAAAAAAGAAGAACTGCAACATTCACCAGATGATTACCTCGGAGAAGTACTGGCGCAAGTAGGCATCTTCTCAGAGTGAGAAACACATTTCTGGCTGAGCACGGACACACAGTCGTCCACGGTGCGCGTGCAGGTGGCTGGTTACGGTATGACACTGACACGCACAGCCAACCAGCTGCGTTGTACGGCGCCGTGGAGTTCACTAACAAAACCGTCTGAGGTACTTGTCATACGTAACAACGGCAGCTAATAAGTAAATAAGAGATTGCAACTATGTTTCTATAACATTCTGGAGCTTTCGCTCGTCCCGAGATTTAGTGCCACACGATGGCACGACCTCCAAGAACAGTATGTTGTTGTTGTTGTGTTCAGTCCTGAGACTGGTTTGATGCAGCTCGCCATGCTACTGTATACTGTGCAAGCTTCTTCATCTCCCAGTACCTACTGCAACCTACATCCTACTGAATCTACTTAGTGTATTCATCTCTTGGTCTCCCACTATGATTTTTACCTTCCACGTTGCCATCCAATTTTAAATTAGTGATCCCTCGATGTCTCTGAACATGTCCTACCAACCGATCCCTTCTTCTAGTCAAATTGTGCCACAAGCTCCTCTTCTCGCCAATTCTATTCAATACTTCCTCATTAGTTATGTGATCTACCCATCTAATCCTCAGCATTCTTCTGTAGCACCACATTTCGAAAGCTTCTATTCTCTTCTTGTCTAAGCTATTTATCCTCCACGTTTCACTTCCATACATGGCTACACTCCATACAAATACTTTGAGAAACGACTTCCTGACACTTAAATCTATACTCGATGTTAACAAATTTCTCTTCTTCAGAAACGCCTTCCTTGCCATTGCCAGTCTACATTTTATATCGTCTCTACTTCGACCATCATCAGTTATTTTGCTCCCCAAATAGTAAAACTCCTTTACTACTTTAAGTGTCTCATTTCCTAATCTAATTCCCTCAGCATCACTCGACTTAATTCGACTACATTCCATTATCCTCGTTTTGCTTTTGTCGATGTTCGTCTTATACCCTGCTTTCAAGACACTGTCCATTCCGTCCAACTGCTCTTCCACGTCCTATGCTGTCTCTGACAGAATTACAATGTCATCGGCGTACCTCAAATTTTTTATTTCTCCTCCATGGATTTTAATACCTACTACGAACTTTTCTTTTGTTTCCTTTATTCCTTGCTCAATATACAGATTGAATAACACTGGGGTGAGGCTACAACCCTGTCTCACTCCCTTCCCTTCGTGCTCCTCGACTCTTATGACTGCCATCTGCTTTCTGTACAAATTGTAAATAGCCTTTCGCTCCCTGTATTTTACCCCTGCCACCTTTATAATTTGAAAGAGAATATTCCAGTCAACATTGTCAAAAGCTTTCTCTAAGCTTACAAATGCTAGAAACGTAGGTTTGCCTTTCCTTAATCTTTCTTCTAAGATATGTCGTAAGGTCAGTATTGCCTAACGTGTTCCAACATTTCTGCGGAATATAAACTGATCTTCCCCGAGGTCAGCTTCTACCAGTTTTTCCATTCGTTTGTAAAGAAGTCACGTTAGTATTTTGCAGCTGTGACTTATTAAACTGATAGTTCGGTAATTTTCACATTTGTCAACACCTGCTTTCTTTGGGATTGGAATTATTATTTTCTTCTTGAAGTCTGAGGGAATTTCGCCTGTCTCATACATCTTGCTCACCAGATGGTAGAGTTTTGTCAGTACTGGCTCTCCCAAGGCTGTCAGTATTTCTAATGGAATGTTGTCTACTCCCAGGGCCTTGTTTCGACTTAGACCTTTCAGTGCTCTGTCAAACTCTTCACGCATTATCGTGTCTTCCATTTCATCTTCATCTACCTCCCCTTCTATTTCCATAATATTGTCCTCAAAAACATCGCCCTTGTATAGACCCTCTGTGTATTTCACACACCTTCCTGCTTTCCCTTCTTTGCTTAGAACTGGATTTCTATCTAAGCTCTTGATATTCATACAAGTGGCTCTCTTTTCTCCAAAGGTCTCTTTAACTTTGGTGTAGGCAGTATCTATCTTACCCCTAGTGAGATAACCCTCTACATCCTTACATTTGTCCTCTAGCCATCCCTGCTTAGCCATTTTGCACTTCCTGTCAATACCAGAACAGTATACCTGCTGGAATTTATTCTCGCTATAGGAATTGCAGTCAGTTTATCACGATATGTTTACTTTCTTACGCGTTTCATTTTTTTATTAAATGCTTAATTGTTTCATCTAAAAGTAGAAAGTTGAGCGATTTACTTCAAGTATATTTCGAGATGTTTGGTAGTAACATTTATCCATACAAACTATGTCCCTGCAAATGTTCATATGGGGTTTGCATAGAAATTTGAAGTAAACTGCCAAAGAACTTCTATAGAGTTTTGGTAACAACTTTCCCCCTTTATATATTACATACATATATGTTTCGTGTCGGATTGCGAAATCTTATTTCGACAGTGTGCTTCCAATTGCCTAGAAGGTTGAGTGTGCAATATTTCATTAAGATCGGAATACAACGGTAGATTTGTATGAATTATAAACAAATGGAGACTCTTCTTTATACACATTTGTTGCGTAACAATTGTTCTGCAATTGCTCTAGTGGGCCAACTAACAGGAAAACCATACAAACACTCTCTCTCTCTCTCTCTCTCTCTCTCTCTCTCTCTCTCTCTCTCACACACACACACACACACACACACACACACACATGCACTCGCGCGCACTTGCGCACGCACACACACAGATAAACATACATCACATAATTGCACTCTCATGCATTCTCTGTCACTGTGTTCACTGCCGCCACAAACACAGTAAAGATCCTGAGTGTCGATAAACACTATGAAATTCAGTCACCACAGCTCAAATAGACTAACAGCAAACAAATGAACAGCAAACGCTCCCAATAGCACAATACATAATAGCGACTGAGACCTTGAGTTTTCTGATACAATGCTTAAACACGTTTCAGAAAAATGAAACAAATATACAGATGTCTTGCATGAGGCGAATTTTGTCTCACCAATTCTTATGATCGATCTGTTTTCGCTACATGCGACAGGCAACTCACGACTAACTCACTTACTGACTCTTCAGTAGACCTCGGACTTTTAGGTTCTAAAAATCTTAAATGAGGTCATCATCATCATCATCATCATCATCATCATCTTTTAAGACTGATTATGCCTTTCAGCGTTCAGTCTGGAGCGTAGCCCCACTTATAAAATTCCTCCATGATCCCCTATTCAGTGCCATCATTGGTGCCTCTTCTGATGTTAAACCTATTACTTCAAAATCATTCTTTCGAATCCAGGCACTTTCTCCTTGGTCTGCCCCGACTCCTTCTACCCTCTACTGCTGAACGCATGAGTCTCTTGGGTAACCTTGTTTCTCCCATGCGTGTAACATGACCCCCCATCTAAGCCTCTTCGCCCTGACTGCTACATCTATAGAGTTCATTCCCAGTTTTTCTTTGATTTCCTCATTGTGGACACCCTCCTGCCATTGTTCCCATCCACTAGTACCTGCAATCATCCTAGCTACTTTCATATCCGTAACCTCAACCTTGTTGATAAGGTAACCTGAATCCAGCCAGCTTTCGATCCCATACAACAAAGTTGGTCGAAAGATTGAACGGTGCACAGATAACTTAGTCTTGGTACTGATTTCCTTCTTGCAGAAGAAATTAGATCGTAGCTGAGCGCTCACTGCATTAGCTTTTCTACACCTCGCTTCCAGTTCATCCACTGTGTTGCCATCCTGTGAGAATATGTATCCTAAGTACTTGAAACCGTCCCTATGTTCTAACTTTGTTCCTCCTATTTGGCACTCAATCCGTTTATATTTCTTTCCCACTGACATTACTTTCGTTTTGAAGACGCTAATCTTCATACCATAGTCCTTACATTTCTGATCTAGCTGTGAAATATTACTTTGCAAACTTTCAATCGAATCTGCCATCACAACTAAGCCATCCGCATATGCGAGACTGCTTATTTTGTGTTCACATATCTTAATCTCACCCAGCCAGTTTATAGTTTTCAACATATGATCCATAAATAATATGAACAACAGTGGAGACAGGTTGCAGCCTTGTCTTACCCCTGAAACTACTCTGAACCATGAACTCAATTTACCGTCAACTCTAACTGCTGCCTGACTATCCATGTAAAGACCTTTAATTGCTTGCAAATGTTTGCCTCCTATTCCATAATCTCGTAGAACAGACAATAACTTCCTCCTAGGAACCCGGTCATATGCCTCTTCTAGATCTATAAAGAATAGATGCAATTCTCTGTTCCACTCATAACACTTCTCCATTATTTGCCGTAAGCTAAAGATCTGGTCCTGATAACCTCTAAGAGGCCTAAACCCACACTGATATTCATCCAATTGGTCCTCAACTAATACTCGCACTTTCCTTTCAACAATACCTGAGAAGATTTTACCCACAACGCTGATTAAAGAGACACCTCTGTAGTTGTTACAATCTTTTCTGTTTCCATGTTTAAAGATTGGTGTGATTACTGCTTTTGTCCAGTCTGATGGAACCTGCCCCGACTCCGAGGCCATTTCAATTATCCTGTGTAGTAATTTAAGACCTGACATTCCACTGTATTTGATGAGTTCCGACTTAATTTCATCCTCCCTAGCTGCTTTATTGCACTACAATCTATTGACCATTTCCTCCACTTCCTCAAACGTGATCCTATTTCCATCATCATTCCTATCCCATTATACCTCGAAATCTGAAACATTACTGATCGTATTTTCACCTACATTGAGCAACTCTTCAAAATAATTCCTCCATCTGCCCAAGGCATCCACAGGATTCACCAGCAGTTTTCCTGACCTGTCCAAAATACTTGTTATTTCCTTCTTACCTCCCTTTCGAAGACTGCTAATTACACTCCAGAATGGTTTTCCAGCAGCTTGACCCAAAGTCTCCACCCTGTTTCCAAAGTCTTCTCTAGATTTCTTCTTGGATGTTGCAATTATCTGTTTGGCTTTGTTTCTTTCTTCAACAGAACTTTCTCTGTCTACCTGAGTTCTAGTATGTAGCCATTTTTGATACGCCTTCTTTTTCCTTTTACAGGCTGCCTTGACTGTGTCATTCCACGAATCTGTTTGCTTCATCCTACTTTTACACAATACTGTTCCAAGACATTCTTTAGCTTCTTCTAGTACTGTGTCCCTGTACCTTGTCCATTCCTTTTCCAATGACTGTAACTGACTACATTCAACTAACTGGTACCTTTGTGAGATCGCTGTTATGTACTTGTGCCTGATTTCCTTATCCTGAAGTTTCTCCACTCTTATCCTCCTACATATGGACCTGACCTCCTGCACTTTCTGCCTCACAATCCCAATTTCACTGCAGATTAAAAATGATCAGTGTCACCAAAGAATCCCCTGAATACATGTGTGTCCCTCACAGCCTTCCTGAATTCCTGGTCTGTTATTATATAGTCAATGACAGATCTGGTTCTTCTGCTTTCCCAAGTATACCGGTGAATGTTCTTATGTTTAAAAAAAGGAGTTTGTGATTACTAAGACCATACTGGCACAGAAATCCAAGAGTTGTTTCCCGTTCCTGTTGGCCTCCATATCCTCTCCAAATTTACATAAAACCTTTTCATACCCTTCTGTTCGATTTCCAATCCTGGCGTTAAAATCACCCATGAGCAGAACGCTGTCCTTGTCCTTTACTCTAACAACTACATCACTGAGTTCCTCATAAAAACTATCCATCTTATCTTGATCTGTCCCTTCACAATGCGAATATACTGACACAATCCTAATTTTCTTGCTAGGCACTGTCAAATCTATCCACATCAGTCGTTCGTTTACATACCTTATTGCAACTACGCTGGGTTCCATTTCTTTCCTGATGTAAAGCTCTACACCCCATTGTTCTATTCCTGCTTTGACTCCTGACAGGTAGACCTTGTATTCTCCCACTTCCTCTTCTTTCTCACCCCTTGCCCGAATGTCACTAACAGCTAAATCGTCCAGCCCCATCTTACTTGCAGCCTCTGCCAGCTCTACCTTCTTCCCATTGATATTAATAGCTCCCCATCTCATTACCATTTGTTTGCCAAGTCGTATCTTAGGAGTCCCTGGTTTGTCAGTTAGAGGTGGAACTCCGTCAGCTCCAAAGGTCCGAGGCATTTTGCTCTGATTGTTGCCAGCATCATATTGAAAGTACCAGGGAAGCAGGTTGCTAGCCTTACTTTCCCCGAGTCCCATTGGGTTTTACCCCTAACGGCTGAGGGACTAACTGGTGGATTTGGTAGTCTTTGCCGTATGAGCACAAAGGTGACCACGACTCAGAATATGTCCGAGATGCCCAGCCTTATTCCAAAGTAACTGGTATCCCGACTGTCGGGACCACTTGCTTGGGCACGCATGCGTTGCCCGTGGTTCATAAACTAGCGCATGACTACAGAAACCCACACCATGAACCATGAGGTACCTAAAATAAACTCTATCACTTGCAAAAACAGCTTATAAAAATCAGAAAAAATGAGACCAAAATCTGACATTTTATTGTCTAGAAAGATAAATAGACTGACAAAAATTCCAATTACAAATAATATAATGAGAATTTTTCTCAGTTACAGTCACAGTAAGTAACTAACACTTTCTCCAGATTTTCCGCATCTCTTGAAACTGCATCTCTTGTCTATTAATAGCGTCTTATATGCCGAGAATGAACATTCCACGTCAACAAATGTCACCGGACCATATTTAAATGACGTTATTAGGCACAATGGGCCCACCCGCTCATATTATATTGATTTATCTGGTTGGATGTCAGCCGCTGTGCAGAAGGTGGTCAGTCCTGGATTTTTTTCTTTTAGCACTGTCTTTTAGTTTCATACCAATAGAACCAGGGACCAAATTGATTTCTTCTGTCACTTCTTCTATCAATCGCAGTTACGTGCTGACTGGTTTCCCTGAACACTCTAGAACTTTAATAATAGGGACCAAAAATGCATAATGAAATTTTGTGTGTGCCATGTAGTTGGAAATAGTTATGTCCTTTAGAATATCCTTAGTTGAAGTAATACTCACTGCCTCCACCCACAATTTAAGAACAATGCTCTGAATGCCTTCCAAATGCCCGCCGTAATATTCCACGGCTCTAGCCATGTTCCCCAGCGAGTAAGTATGGGTCCTGGTGGGGGTGGTACATTGGGAAGTTCCTCTCGATATAACTGGATTGTTGTAGGTGCTTCAATAAAAACCTTTATGATGGTTGAAACTAGCTTATTTAGATGTGGAAATTCGCGACGTATCGTCTCAGCTACACGATTCATGGCATGGGCAATACATGTGATATGGAGCAAGGCTGGGTAAAATACTTTCACAATTCAACAGCATCAATCATGTATGCAGCTGCATCAGTGTAGATTACAAGTACTTTATCCTCATCTACACTGTTGGGGAAAAGTAATTTGGGGGCTTTATTAACAAAGATTAGATGGGTAGATCACATAACTAATGAGGAAGTGTTGAATAGGATTGGGGAGAAGAGAAGTTTGTGGCACAACTTGACTAGAAGAAGGGATCGGTTGGTAGGACATGTTCTGAGGCATCAAGGGATCAACAATTTAGTATTGGAGGGCAGCGTGAAGGGTAAAAATCGTAGAGGGAGGCCAAGAGATGAATACACTAAGCAGATTCAGAAGAATGTAGGTTGCACTAGGTACCGGGAGATGAAGAAGCTTGCACAGGACAGAGTAGGAGGGAGAGCTGCATGAAACCAGTCTCAGGACTGAAGACCACGACAACAACAATTAACAAAGTGAGCAATTATTTCCAGGTGTGTTATTTTGCTCCCTGCTGCAGATCGGATGAGGTACAGAGGGAGTGTCAGGATCTAACATTCCAACAATCAAATTAGCCACATGTCGAGCTTGTCTGTCAGTTGTCTCATGAAAAGAGATCCACATGTACGAATGCTCCATATTTTCCCTTACCTTGCTCAATGTATTTTCATACTAAGTATCTATATAGTTCTTTCTGAGTGTAGATGCTGTTGGATCGCTGCTGTGACAGTATTTCTTTAGAACACTTTTGAATTGGCTATTCTACAACTGCACTGAATGGTATGTTCGCTGCAACAACAGCTCGACACAGATGAAGATAAAACTTGTTTTTGTTTGTTGCATTTGGTTTAGTCAGAAACGTTTGTTTCATGTTTGAATTATTTTTTTAAATTTGCCTGATGTTTAATCCCTGCAACATGCTGACTTAAGTGCGACCTCTGTTTAGAGCATACCTAAAAACAAAAATTAATGAGAAATACTTTGTGGGAGAATTTGTGTACAAGATCTACTTAGCAAAATTAACGTACATTTAAGGTTTGCAAACAATATTTTGCATTCTTATGTGTCTGGTCCAAGTTAACTCGGGAAAAACAGTGGCATCACTGTTCTCTGAGTGGGGGTAGCAGGTAAAAGGTTAACAATTTACTTACGTCCTCGTTGCACACATTGCCGAGAATGACCCTTCCGTCTGTAGAGAGAGCAAGAAATTCTTGTAACCACTGACATATCAGAGATGATTTGAAGCTGGCTACTTTCGGCATGTTTGACTTTCCACAAATGCACTGTCGCTGTGAAATATTTCACTATATTCAAGCAGCTGGCTGACCGACTGAATAAGGACAGCGCAGGTGTTTTTAAGACAGGCCGTTCCGACAGGGCAGGAGGGCGCCGGAGGCAGATCACGAGGCTCCCACAGTCCGTGCCGTGCCGGTCCATTTGACGGTCCACGGCGAACAACGGCGCTCTGCGGAGCAGGGCCGGCTGGATAGAACAGCCTGGCTTGTGCCGGCGCCGCCTGACTTAGGCTGGCGTACACGCGCGCAGGCAAACCAGCTACCGCTCAACTACTGTCTCTTAAGTGGCCGGGAAGACCGAAGAGTAGTTTTAGTCTTAAAAAATTTTGACTGGTTTTTTAAAGATTAGATGCAATCAGGTTCTAACATCAAATTAAGTATTTTTAGGATTTTTAAAAATTAGATACAATTAGGTATTTTAGTACTATAAAATTACAATTTTCGATAAAATATTTGCGTGGTTCTTAGCTGGGAGAATGTTAAGTCATAAATAATTCTATTTAATTGAATTCTTAAAATTTAGGTAGAATCAGGTACTAACCTGAAATTAAGCATTTTTAAGCGCTATAAAATTAGCGATTTCGATCATAAATTTTCATAATTCGTGTATGTGCAAGTTTTATTGCCTTTATTTAATGAGGAACAAAATAGGTTTTCACCTAAAATCCGAGGTGTACTCGTCATCGACCAGCCCATACCACTAACGGTAGAAACTTGAAATTTGGAGAGCTTTTTGATCTTATACTGCAGGAGTCGTTTAAGAAGGGATTTTTCGAAATTCAAACCCCAAGGGGCTGAAATAGGGGATGAAAATATGTGGCTATGAAGGTAATTTTTGAAGCTGGAACTGTAAAACTGACACTGTTCTCTGAGTTGACAGTTTACTGTTATAAGCCAAAAATTTTTTAAAAATGTGTTTCAACATTTTTGGTAATTCAAGGACTAAGGGGGCAAAAATAGTGGGTGAAAGTTGTTTTGAAAGTAAATAATTATTAAAATACTACTAAAGCATTTTAAAGCTACATCTATGACCACTAATACTTGATATCTCTGTTAGAAATTAAAATATAGATGTTTCAGTGTTTTTTGTAAATTCAGCCCGTTGTTGTTGTTGTTGTCTTCAGTCCTGTGACTGGTTTGATGCAGCTCTCCATGCTACTCTATCCTGTGCAAGCTTCTTCATCTCCCAGTACCTACTGTAACCTACATCCTTCTGAATATGCTTAGTGTATTCATCTCTTGGTCTCCCTCTACGATTTTTACCCTCCACACTGCCCTCCAATGCTAAATTTGTGATCCCTTGATGCCTCAAAAGATGTCCTACCAACCGACCCCTTCTTCTAGTCAAGTTGTGCCACAAACTTCTCTTCTCCCCAATCGTATTCAATACCTCCTCATTAGTTATGTGATCTATCCACCTTATCTTCAGTATTCTTCTGTAGCACCACATTTCGAAAGCTTCTATTCTCTTCTTCTCCAAAGTAGTTATCGTCCATGTTTCACTTCCATACATGGCTACACTCCAAACAAATACTTTCAGAAACGACAACCTGATACGTAAATCTATATTTCATGTTAACGAATTTCTCTTCTTCAGAAACGCTTTCCTTGCCATTGCCAGTCTACATTTTATATCCTCTCTACTTCGACCATCATCAGTTATTTTACTTCTAAAATAGCAAAACTCCTTTATTACTTTAGGTGTCTCATTTCCTAATCTAATTCCCTCAGCATCACCCGATTTAATTTGACTACATTCCATTATTCTCGTTTTGCTTTTGTTGATGTTCACCTTATATCCTCCTTTCAAGACACTGTCCATTCCGTTCAACTGCTCTTCCAAGTCCTTAGCCGTCTCTGACAGAATTACAATGTCATCGGCGAAACTCAAAGTTTTTACTTCTTCTCCATGAATTTTAATACCTACTCCAAATTTTTCTTTTGTTTCCTTTACTGCTTGTTCAATATACAGATTGAATAACATCGGGGAGAGGCTACACGCCTGTCTCTCTCCTTTCCCAACCACTGCTTCCCTTTCATGCCCCTCGACTCTTATGACTGCCATCTGGTTTCTGTACAAATTGTAAATAGCCTTTCGCTCCCTGTATTTCACCCCTGCCACCTTTAGAATTTGAAAGAGAGTATTACAGTCAACATTGTCAAAAGCTTTCTCTAAGCCTACAAATGCTAGAAACGTAGGTTTGCCTTTTCTTAATCTTTCTTCTAAGATAAGTCGTAAGGACAGTATTGCCTCACGTGTTCCAACATTTCTACGGAATCCAAACTGATCCTCCCCGAGGTCCGCATCTACCAGTTTTTCCATTCGTCTGTAAAGAATTCGCGTTAGTATTATGCAGCTACGACTTATTAAACTGATAGTTCGGTAATTTTCACATCTGTCAGCACCTGCTTTCTTTGGGATTGGAATTATTATATTCTTCTTGAAGTGTGAGGGTATTTCGCCTGTCTCATATATCTTGCTCACCAACTGGTAGAGTTTTGTCATGACTGGCTCTCCCAAGGCCGTCAGCAGTTCTAATGGAATGTTGTCTACTCCGAGGGCCTTGTTTCGACTCAGGTCTTTCAGTGCTTTGTCAAACTCTTCACGCATTATCGTATCTCCCATTTCGTCTTCATCTACATCCCCTTCCCTTTTCCATAATATTGTCCTCAAGTACATCGCCCTTGTATAAACCTTCTATATACTCCTTCCACCTTTCTGCCTTCCCTTCTTTGCTTAGAACTGGGTTGCCATATTCCTACACGTGGTTCTCTTCTCTCCAAAGGTCTCTTTAATTTTCATGTAGGCAGTATCTATCTTACCCTAGTGAGATAAGTTTCTACATCCTTACATTTGCCCTCTAGCCATCTCTGCTTAGCCATTTTGCACTTCCTGTCGATCTCATTTTTGAGACGTTTGTATTCCTTTTTGCCTGCTTCATTTACTGCATTTTTATATTTTCTCCTTTCATCAATTAAATCCAATATTTCTTCTGTTACCCAAGGATTTCAAGCAGCCCTCGTCTTTTTACCTAATTTATCCTCTGCTGCCTTCACTACTTCATCCCTCAGAGCTACCCATTCTTCTTCTACTGTATTTCTTTGCCCTATTCCTGTCAATTGTTCCCTTATGTTCTCCCTGAAACTCTGTACAACCTCTGGTTCTTTCAGTTTATCCAGGTCCCATCTCCTTAATTTCCCACATTTTTGCAGTTTCTTCAGTTTTAATCTACAGGTCATAACCAATAGATTGTGGTCAGAGTCCACATCTGCCCCTGGAAATGTCTTACAACTTAAAACCTGGTTCCTAAATCTCTGTCTTACCATTATATAATCTATCTGATACCTTTTAGTATCTCCAGGGTTCTTCCACGTATACAACCTTCTTTCATGATTCTTAAACCAAGTGTTACCTATGACTAAGTTGTGCTCTGTGCAAAATTCTACCAGGCGGCTTCCTCTTTCATTTCTTAGCCCCAATCCCTTTTCCTACACTCGAATTCCAGTCACCCATGACTATTAAATTTTCGTCTCCCTTCACTATCTGAATAATTTCTTTTATTTCATCATACATTTCTTCAATTTCTTCGTCATCTACAGAGCTAGTTGGCATATAAACTTGTACTACTGTAGTAGGCGTGGGCTTCGTGTCTATCTTGTCCATATTAATGCGTTCACTATGCTGTTTGTAGTAGCTTACCCGCATTCCTATTTTCCTATTCATTATTAAACCTACTCCTGCATTACCCCTATTTGATTTTGTGTTTATAACCCTGTAGTCACCTGACCAGAAGTCTTGTTCCTCCTGCCACCGAACTTCACTAATTCCCACTATATCTAACTTTAACCTATCCATTTCCCTTTTTAAATTTTCTAACCTACCTGCCCGATTAAGGGATCTGACATTCCACGCTCCGGTCTGTAGAACAACAGTTTTCTTTCTCCTGATAACGTCATCCTCTTGAGTAGTCCCCGCCAGGAGATCCCAATGGGGGACTATTTTACCTCCGGAATATTTTACCCAAGAGGAGGTCATCATCATTTAATCATACAGTAAAGCTGCATGTCCTAGGGAAAAATTGCGGTCGTAGTTTCCCCTTGCTTTCAGCCGTTCGCAGTACCAGCACAGCAAGGCCGTTTTGGTTTATGTTGCAAGGCCAGATCAGTCAATCATCCAGACTGTTGCCCCTGCAACTACTGAAAAGGCTGCTGCCCCTCTTCAGGAACCACACGTTTGTCTGGGCTCTCAACATATACCTCTCCGTTGTGGTTACACCTACGGTACGGCCATGTGTATCGCTGAGGCACGCAAGCCTTCCCACCAACGGCAAAGTCCATGGTTCAGGGAGGGATTCAGCCCGTAAGGGTGTGAAACAGGGATGAATATCATCACAAGAACTGAAACAGCAGGGTTAACAAAGACCTCCGACTCCAGCTAAGAGATTCGCTTTTTTGTCAGAGGTACGTTCCTAAAAGACCATCATTCTGTGCCTTAATTAGCGCGAAAAGTTTTGATGATGTTGCAATTTGTGAACACCATAAACATTCGATTACAGAAAAAAAACAAAAAGATATCTGTGCAGTTCGTACAGTCCACGTAAGTGAAGCACCGAGTGCCAAGCTAGTGGTTGCGTACACATGCAGGGTGATTCAGTGGTGATGTTGCAAACTTTCACCGATGACGGGGAAGGCCAAATGCATCAATCTGAGGTGACGTACCGTGACCCGAAAACGACCCAGTCGAAAGTTCTAAGCGAACATCGTTCTGATAGCTCTGTCAGTGGAACTCTTCTGCTGCAAGCTATTCGCTTTCCATATTTTGGTAGGAGGCTGTACGGATTAAGATATGAAAATATTGTGTGGTAAACATGGGCTACAAAGTGTATACATTAAAAGCCATGAGCACGGGGGCATCAGAAGTGATGTGTTTCACAGGAGGAAGTATGAACACTTGTTCACAGCTCGCAATGTATGTACTCTATAGGTCGCACGAAATGTGTATTCAGCAGTAACAGATTATTAGATTATTTAATTTAGCTCACCCTCCCAAGCCGAGCGGACTGAGGAGCCTTGTCACGGTCCGCGCGGCTCCCCCCCCCCCCCCCCCTCTCCTCCCCATCGATATTTCGAGTCCTCCCTCGGGTATGGGTGGGTGTCTCGTGCTTAGCGTAAGTTAGTTTAGGTTAGGTTAAGCAGTGTGTAAGCTTAGGGACCGATGACCTCAGCAGTTTGGTCCCATTAGGCCTAACCACAAATTTCCAACTTTTTTTTACCCTGCCAAGATTGCTTACTCCATACTAACAGATTCGATTAAGAATAAAAAAAAGGAGATATACAGTAAACAGGTTATATTCTTGCACAGTTAACGTAAAGAGTTTGGGTTTTGACTGTTCACTTTCAAAATAAAATATCCGCACATTTTCGTAATCAATATATCTTATGAAAGCAAGTGTACGATGTGCCGGACACCAAAACTCGGAAACGAGTCCCGGCATGATCGAGGGGATTATATAGTTTGATAGCCATCCATCCCCATCCATTGAGGAGGTTACAGTTTTTATCTGATATTAGCGAGCATTCCACAATGTTCTGAACGTTACACAACGATCCGGGATGTTCTGGAATGGTCGAGAATAGTCTGGAACATATGAGAAGGTTAGAGAATGTTCGGCAGGATCCCGTAACATCCTAGATTCCAGAACACTGTCGGATATTGTGGAATGTTCTGGAATACTGCGGACCATTCGAAGCCTTTTTGGTATGTTCTGGGATTCGCACTGGTAGGGCTACTCTTTGGTAGGGGTATATAAAGCAAGATCCGTCGTGGGTTCCAACATTAGTTTCTTATCAGTGACAATGGGACGAACATAATAAATAGTGCACTGACTGAACAAAAACAAACAGTGACGTGTGAGTAGTCGAAATGGCATAGCCACTGAATATAAATGGAAAATAAAGCGTGAAAAATGTGTAAAGTGTATTAGCGTATTTTAATAAAAAGTTGATTTGATTTATAATTTAGACAATGCCCATACTTAAAAGAGGAGCAGACCCTGCCAGTTCCGCTGAAAACGGCGAAGAAACGAAACAAAGAGCGCGAAGCACGTTCCCAACCAACAAGAATGAGCATTGTGAGAAGCAAAGAAGCAGAAGAACAACGAAATGAACAGATCGAAAAATCAAGAATTACGACACAATCTCATAATAAAAGACTGCGAACACAAGCCACCCCTGAAAATGTCAGCCTGCAAGAAGTAAACAGTACAACCTGACAAATGAAGCGTTCCATTACGACCCGAAAAGAATATAACAAACATAAACACATTGTAATCGGAAAAATGGATAACATCTGCTAATTCTGCAACGCCAAAAACTTAAGCAGAAAAACACCAAGATTCTGTTGCATGAATGGAAAATTTCGATTACCATCACTTGAAGCACTCCCCAGGAATTTTGACGTTACATGACCGGGGGAACTCCAGAATCAAAACACTTTCTTCAAAATATAAAAGCGTACAACGCCTACTTCCAAATGACTTCTCGCGGTGTCGCTTCGATCAACACTAGTTGAGAGGAAATCCATCACAAAAAGGGATCATTACTACTATTATGAAACAAAGATCATACATTTCTCAAAGAAAATTTCATTGGAAATGAAGAAACAAATTGATCAACGGTGCACAATACCAGTGGACTGAGACGAGAAATAGATGAACAGAGGATCTTACACGTATACAATCAGCTGATTCACATATTCAAAACAGCACTAGGCCGACTGATTTATGATGACTACAAAGTTATAATTCGAGCCGAAAAAAGTCCACCTGGCGAACACGAACGTCAGTATAATGCACTTCCGATGGACGAAGTCGCCATTGCAATGTGGACACTGAAAACACAATCCGTGGCACAATTATACAATGAAGAAGAGAAGGACTACAACGCATTGCACAGACACACCGATCACATGATGTTATCCAACATCCATTAATATTTTTGCACCGAGAGGTCAGATATAATTTTAATTCCAAACAAATAAAAGCTGAAACAGGCGCAGAAACAAACAAAAAAGTCACATGCAAGGAGTTCTACGTTTGCACTTACTGAGCAGAGACAATGAAACATATAGTCACATTCTCAACACTCGCCATTTATTCCAACAGTTACTGGCACATACGCATGCAAAAACAGAAGCAGGACACATGCTACACAGAAGGTTGAATCACAAGAAACTACGCACGGAACAGTCCCTCCACCTTTGGCACGCAATCAAAAATGACGGAAACAATTACGACATTTGAACAATGCTAATCTTACTCTCATCATACATAAGAAGTCCGAGACACATGTACGAATACATTCAAGAGGCTACGACCTGCATAGGAAAACATTCACATGCAATTGGTCGTGGCCAGAAATCAAAGAACTACTAAGATAATGGCAAGCCCTCCAAATCGACACGACATAACAGCCCGAGTTTTATGACAAAAGCAAATGATGAAACTTCCTGGCAGATTAAAACTGTGTGCCGGGACCTTTGGCTTTAGCGGGCAAGTGCTCTACCGACATTGTTTTTTAAAATCTCGTTTTGTTCGCCTTTTTTCGTTGCGTCTGCTCGGGACGGACATTGTAAGACATCCATTTATGGTCGTTGTTGATCGATTCACTCAGATTTTTTATTACAGAGGGCACATACCCCTCTGACCGAACTCGCTGAGCTACCGTGCCGGCACTGAGCAACCCAAGCACGACTCACGCCCCGTCCTCACAGCTTTAATTCCGCCAGTACATCGTCTCCTGCCTTCCAAACTTTACAGAAACTCTCCTGCGAACCTTGCAGAACTAGCACTCCTGAAAGAAAGGGTATTGCGGAGACATGGCTTAGCCACAGCCTGGGGGTTGTTTCTAGAACGACATTTTCACTCTACAGCGGAGTGTGCGCTGATATGAAACTTCATGGCCGACTAAAACTGTGTGCCGGACTGAGACTCGAACTCGGGACCTTTGCCATTCGCGGGAGGACGGGGAGTGAGTCGTGCTTGGGTAGCTCAGTCGGTAGAGCACTTTCCCGCGAAAGGAAAAGGTCCCGAGTTCGAGTCTCGGTCCGGCACACAGTTTTAATCTGCCAGGAAGTTTCATACCAGTGCACACTCCGCCATAGAGTAAAAATGTCATTCTAAAAGCAAATGATATTCATTGAAGTCATCGAAAAATGCGTGAGTCTTGCTTGGGTAGCTCAGTAGGTAGAGCACTTGCCCGCGAAAGGAAAAGGTCCCGAGTTCGAGTCTCGGTCCGGCACACAGTTTTAATCTGCCAGGAAGTTTCATACCAGTGCACACTCCGCCGTAGAGTAAAAATGTCATTCTCAAAGCAAATGATATTCATTGAAGTCATCGAAAAATGCGTGAGCCGTGCTTGGGTAGCTCAGTCGGTAGAGCACTTGCCCACGAAAGGAAAAGGTCCCGAGTTCGAGTCTCGGTCCGGCACAAAGTTTTTATCTGCCAGGAAGTTTCATACCAGTGCGCCGGCCGGAGTGGCCGTGCAGTTCTAGGCGCTACAGTCTGGAGCCGAGCGACCGCTATGGTCGCAGGTTCGAATCCTGCCTCGGGCATGGGTGTGTGTGATGTCCTTAGGTTAGTTAGGTTGAATTAGTTCTAAGTTCTAGGCGACTGATGACCTCAGAAGTTAAGTCGCATAGTGCTCAGAGCCATTTGAACCAATTGAACCAGTGCACACTCCGCCGTAGAGTGAAAATGACATTCTAAAAGCAAATGATATTTATTGAAGTCATCACAAAATACCACATCTTTGGAATAGTTAGATGCCGGAAACATAAAAATTTTGGTCTTATGTCAAAGCGATAGGTGGTTCAAAAGAAATTTTTCCAGACACCCTGTGACCAAAATGGTACTGAAACAGAGGATGACAGACTATCTATCTATATCCGAATCCTGCTCCAGCAACTGCCGGGTCTGGGTGCTGACACGTCCTCTCCATTTGGCTCGGTCCTCCCACCACTTTTCTTCCTCCACTTGTTGCCAGGTCACACCTGCCATTTTCCACCGTGTTCTTGGGCGCCCTCGAGGTCTTTTCCCATCCATCTTTTGTTCTTCCATAATTTTGGGGAGTCTCTGCCCATGCATCCTCTTAACATGCCCATACCATCTTAATCTCTTTCTTTCAATTTCTTCTCTCATACTTTCTTGTTTGAGGTCCTTTCTAATCTCTACATTCCTTACTCTATCCATTCTTGTTTTTCCCTTAACTGCTCTGAGAAATTTCATTTCCCCTGCTTGCAGTCTGCTCCAGTCCCTTTCTGTCATTGTCCATGTTTCTCCACCATAGGTGACAATAGGGATGTAATAATTCTTATACATAAGGAGTTTTGCTCTTTCTGAAACCTCATTATTCCAAATCAGATGTTTTATTGTTTGGTAGAAATTGCCTCCCTTCTGTAACCTCCTATTAATTTCGTTTGTTATTCTTCCATCCCTAGATATTTCACTCCCTAAATAAGTGAAACTTTCTACCACTTTGAGCGGTTCTCCATACAAGGTAATATTTCCATTGATTCCTTTCTCTCTTCCAAATACCATTACTTCACTCTTATCTTTATTTATTTTTAATCCATACCTTTTCATTATTTCCTTCCACGCATCAAGCTGTAACTGTACATCTACCTCTTTATCACCCCATATTACAATATCATGACAGACTACAGGCCGAAATACAAAATGTTTTTTTCCAAAGCTGTTTCACAGAGGAAGACTGCACTGTAGTTTCTTCTCTAGATTGTCGCACAGATGACAAAATGGTAGATATCGAAACAGATGACAGAGGGATGGGAAAACAATTAAAATCGCTCAAAAGAAGAAAGGCCGCTAGACCTGATGGGATACTAGTCCGATTTTACACAGAGTACGCGAAGGTACTTGCCCCCCTTCTTGCAGCGGTGTACCGTAGATCTCTAGAAAAGCGTAGCGTTCCAAAGGATTGGAAAAGAGCACAGGTCATCCCCGTTTTCAAGAAGGGACGTCGATCAGTTGTAGAATTTTGGAACACGTATTATGTTCGAGTACAATGACTTTTCTGGAGACTAGAAATCTACTCTGTAGGAATAAGCATGGGTTCCGAAAAAGACGGTCGTGTGAAACCCAGCTCGCGCTATTCGTCCACGAGACTCAGAGGGCCATAGACACGGGTTCCCAGGTAGATGCCGTGTTTCTTGACTTCCGCAAGGCGTTCTATATAGTTCCCCACAGTCGTTTAATGAACAAAGTAAGAGCATATGGACTATCAGACCAATTGTGTGATTGGATTCAGGAGTTCCTAGATAACAGAACGCAGCATGTCATTCTCAATGGAAAGAAGTCTTTCGAAGTAAGAGTGATTTCAGGTTGCCGCAGGGGATGTTGTAGAACCGTTGATATTCACTATATTCATAAATGACTTTGTGGATAACATCGGAAGTTCACTGAGGCTTTTTGCGAATGATGCTGTAGTATATCGAGAGGTTGTAACAATGGAAAATTGTACTGAAATGCAGGAGGATCTACAGCGAATTGACGCATGGTGCAGGGAATGGCAATTGAATCTCAATGTAGACAAGTGTAATGTGCTGCGAATACACAGAACGAAAGATCCCTTATCATTTAGCTACAATATAGCAGGTCAGCAACTGGAAGCAGTTAATTCCATAAATTGTCTGGGAGCGGGCACCAGGAGTGATTTAAAATGGAATGATCATATAAAGCTGATCGTCGGTAAAACCAGACTGACATTCATTGGAAGAGTCCTAAGGAAATGCAGTCCGAAAACAAAGGAAGCATGTTACAGTACACTTGTTCGCCCACTGCTTGAATACTGCTCACCAATGTGGGGTCCGTGCCAGATAGGGTTGATAGAAGAGATAGAGAAGATCCAACAGACAGTAGCGCGCTTCGTTACAGGATCATTTAGTAGTCGCGAAAGCGTTACGGAAATGATAGATAAACTCCAGTGGAAGAGTCTGCAAGAGAGACGCTCAGTAGCTCGGTATGGGCTTTTGTTGAAGTTCCGAGAACATACCTTCACCGAGGAGTCAAACAGTATATTGCTCCCTCCTACCATGAGGATAAAATCAGAGAGATTAGAGCCCACACAGAGGCATACCGACAATCTTTCTTTCCATGAACAATACGAGACTGGAATAGAAGGGAGAACTGATGGAGGTACTCAAAGTACCCTCCGCCACACACCATCAGGTGGCTTGCGAAGTATGGATGTAGATGTAGATGTACACGTGGCAAAAACGAGGACTGTCTTCCTCGCATAATCTGAGATGATTACACGACAGAATTCATCCGATTGATATCGTCATAACCACCCAAGCTCAATTCCCAGCCTGCAAGAAGAACTGGAACCGTACGTTATTGTGGTGAAAAATATGAGTCACGGACCATGCGGGCCATGAAACCCCAATTCACCACTTATCATCTATGAGAGATGTAAAAAGAAAGAGAACAAATCCATTCTTGGAGTTGATGGCTACCCAAAATACAGAAGATGACCACCCAGAAACGATTGTTTCACAGAAAAAATACGAATATGAGGCAGCAGCGAAGTGGAAACAGATAATCAGTGGGTAGCGGCACATAAAATATTACTTTCCAAAATGTTTCAGGCACATATAAATGTAGAACACTGCAGTTCAGCGAAATCCTTCGAATATGTCTGTACGTATATGAACAAAGGCAGTGATATGACAGTATTTCATGTAGCCAAAGACAGAAGCGACGGAGCCTCGTATATCAAATGAGAAGTTACATTAACAGTAAGGAAACAGCGTGGGGGATTTTCGGTTTTCGAACGCGAAGCATCTGTGCAGTATCTAGCAGTACATTTGGAGAATGGACACAGAGTTTACTTCAGAAAAGACACCACCAGAAAAATCGGAAGAGAACCACCTCAAAACACAACTGAGTTGTGGATGGCTCATCCTATGCGTTGGATTAAACTTTGGCTGCTCTTTAGTCTCCCGCAGTAATTGCGACTATGCTGCTATCCTCTCTTTCCGCGGATGCCAGCAGCGGTGTGTATCGATATTCGCACCTTGGAGTATCTTTATCGTGGCACTTATATTTTCCAGCTGGTCGGTTGGCGTGGAGCAGCTAGGAAATCTCTGTAGCGCATGGTTTGGCCGGGCCCTCTGGTGACCTCTATGCGGTGTCAGCGTGTGTGGTGCTACTCCGATTGCTACGAGGTTGTGGCCGTTAACGTTCCAGTTACCTGCCCTGTCCGTTGACGTGGCAGTGTATTTTCTCATCGTGTTGTCGTTGTCCAGCACGATGTGTCGTTTGAGAGCTCAATTGTTTGTGGGCGCCAGTACCTTTTACGTTGTTCCATTGAACTCCCTGTTGTGTGCTGGTTGGGTGAAGTGGAGGTTATCTTGTCGGTGGGTCCGTTGAGTGTCTGTCAGTTTAGTTGTTGTCGGATCGACAACGGATGTACCGAATGCCTGTCTCACCTACGTGAGCGTCAGTGTTTGAATTCCAGGCCGACCCTTGGAACTTTTGAGCGGCTTTGGGTGCACTGACTTTTCTTGTTTGTTCTTGTTGTCTGTACTTGTATGGCTTCTAGCCAACTTTTAGATTAAGATTGTTTTGCCCTTAAGGCGTCAGATGGTTTGGGCCTTCAGCCTAACTTAAGAACTATTTTACATAAAGCATTTGGTATTTTAAAAATTAATGTTATTGAGTCTAAAGAGTAGGGCGTTCAGCCGATTTGAATTTAAGTTCCCAGAATGATATTTTCACTCTGCAGCGGAGTGTGCGCTGATATGAAACTTCCTGGCAGATTAAAACTGTGTGCCGGGCCGAAACCTTTGCCTTTTGCGGGCTAGTGCTCTACCAACTGAGCTACGCAAGCATGACTCACGCCCCGTACTCACAGCTTTACTTATGCCACTACCTCGTCTCCTACCTTCCAAACTTTACAGAAGCTCTCCTGCGAACCTAGCAGTCCTGAAACGAAACGGCACGCGGTACTGTGTTTCATGTTTCACGACACCACAAGGTCAGCCGGGTCCAGGGTCGGTCCAGGGTGCAACAGTCAGCATGGCGGCGTCACTGTCCCGCTGAGATAGTTGTCCTTTTAGGACACTATCTGGGCAAGCACCCATGCCAGCAAAAAGTTGGCACGAGCGTAGCCAACCACAAATAATAAAAAACTCGCCTTAGCAACACGATCGATATCTCGGTATATAATGGAGAAAAATTGTAGATCCGTGTATCATGAGCTCAGCTTCTGCAGTTGCCGGATCATCGAAAACAGAGGAAACTACGGTGAGTATACTTCTTCATAATGGATTCTTTGTATAAACTTGTGCCGGGCGCGGTAGTCTAGCGGTCCTAGGCGCTCAGTCCGGAACCGCGCGACTGCTACGGTCGCAGGTTCGAATCCTGCCTCAAGCTTGGATGTGTGTGATGTCCTTAGGTTAGCTAGGTTTAAGTCAGTCTGCCGCCGGCAGTGCTGCGGGGCGGTCACGCGCCAGAGCGCTGCGCACGGTGTGTTTGTGTTTACTTCGGCCGCTGTTAAGTGCCGTTTTCCCTTCTAGAAGACAATGGCGCACAACTATCGGAAGAAGACATTACGTTTCAACTTTTGTTCCGACTTCGCCCGACCCAAGGCCCTGGATGTAGAACGATTTATTCGCGATGAAGTTAAAATACCACCAACGGATCTAATTGGTATCCACTTGTCGATAGTTAGCAGTACCGTCTACGTCAAAATGATCAACGATGTGGCGTGCCACAAGGTGCTTCAAGAGGCAAAACGTGGACTGCGCTTCTGCCATTCCGACGGCAACGTCGGACCCGTTACCGTCGATCACGCAGGTCTCGGCACACGGACGATAAGGATCTTCGAACTGCCGTTCGAACTACCTGCAGACGTCGTCATCGAGGCGCTCCGTCCCTATGGCAACGTTCTGGAACATGTTGCCGAACGATGGGTACAATTTCAGACATATCCCGTATCAAACGGTGTTAGACAGGTCCGCATCGAGTTGCAGAAACGTGCCTTCCTATCTACGTATCGGAGGCTGCCGTGCCATTATAATGTACGACGGCCAACCTCGAACCTGTTCCGGTTGCGGGAAAGAAGGTCACCTACGGTCTGTATGCATTCAACCACGTGTCGCGGAGCTCCCGTTGTCGGAAGCGTCCGTCACAGACACGATGACCGCCCTACCGGTCACTTACGCAGCGGCTCTTGCCACGTCTACAGTTTCGTCCGGTCCGTCGCCCGGTCCTTCCGATGGGCCGATGGGCACGTCCCACCGTCCCAGTCACCTATGGACGGTGCGGACGTCCCACCTGACAACCTTGCCGCCGAACAGGCTCCCGCACCGGCCGCTGAGGAGAACAGTACTTCTTCAGAACACCTGTTTGACAATTTCATTGTACCCACCGACGCCTTCGAACCAGGTCGACGCTCTTCCTTGCTTTCGTCCGACACTGAGGAACACGTGCGCAAACAACGCTCCCCACGTAGGCGCAAACGCCGTCGCCGTTCACCCACGGGCTCTCAAAGCGTCGCCACCCGCGACGACGAAGACGACACCCAACCAGCCGACATTTCCACGCAGAGGTCGGCGGACAACTTTCACGATGAACAAGACGTTTCGCAGGAAGGGACCACTATGGAGGTCGCCACGCACAATGTAACGATCGGTGCGCCGGTTGAGACGCCTGTCTCCCCGCCGACAACTCCAGATCTCTCTCACCACGACGCAATTCCCATGGACATTGGACGGACCCATGGCACAGGAGCATGGGCCGACGAGATTGAGGAAGAGACGGCCCCTTCTCCGGATAAATTGCCTCCGCCGGACAAGGCTGCTTGTTAACATCAAAAGCAAGGCACTGCAGCTGATGGGACGGCACTTCCTGTCGGTGCGCTCCTCTTACTTCCCTTGATGATGGTAGATGCGCGTCCACCACCGGTGAAACAAACGTACCGGTTTGCCACACTGAACATCAACATGATCGGCACTGCACCCAAGCTGCAACTCCTATGTGACGTGCTTCGGGCCTCTGACGTAGACGTCGCCCTTCTTCAGGAAGTACGCGTTGCCACAATACCACCAGTCTACGGCTACGACTCATACACGTCCACATGTGATCAATCAGGGCGTGGAGTGGCTTTCTACATACGCGAAGGAATCCCACTCAAGGACACTACAATCCTTCCCCGTGAAAGAGGCATGGCTGTTACCATCTTCGACACGCGCGTCATCAATATCTACGCTCCGTCTGGCTCCTCGAACCGTCGGCAGCGGTCCACTTTCTTCGGACATGACGTGGCGCCCCTGTTTTCTGGACACTATGATCGCCTTATCATGGGAGGCGATTCCAGCTGTGTCCTCCATCAGCAGGACCAAATGCCTGGTTATTCTTCATGCCCAGCGCTTCTCACCTTAATAGAAGATTTTCATCTAGTTGACGTTTGGGAGAAAATTCATGGCAATACCCCCGGTTTTACCCATTATACAGCACATTCTGCGAGCAGACTGGACCGTTTTATGTCTCTGCCCACCTTGGCAATGACGTCGCCCAAGCTGAACGGTCGCCCCTTGTATTTTCGGACCACTGCACCGTCATTTGCTCTCTGGCTCTGCCACCTCGGTCAGTGTGCCGCAGCAGAGGTTACTGGAAGCTTAATACCTCCCTCCTTAATGATCCACACTGCCGACAATGTATTGCCACTACATGGGCGTCTTGCGAAAGACGCCTTCCGCAGTACACATTCACGTTATATTGGTGGCTCAAATGTGCCAAACCTGCGATCAGAAAGGCCTTCATACAATGTGGCAAGGAACTAGCAGCATGTCATCGAGACACCACAAATTTTCACTACGCCGTCCTCCGTGAGCTCGATGCGCTCCCTCCATCACCTGACATCCATAGGGAACGACAACGTACTAAAGCTCGTCTCCTCTCTCTTCAACGTGCACGACTGCATGGTGTCGTGGTGCGTTCCCGACGACAAGACCTCCTCCACCACGAAACCCCATCCACAATCCATGCCGCATCCGACCATAGTCGTCGACGTCGACTTTTCGTCCCCAAAATCACGACCTGCGATGGTGTTCACCACACAACACAGGCGGCGGTGGTGTCTGCCTTTGCTGAACATTATCGGCAATTTTATGATGATGAACCGATGGCGACTCCCATTCCTGATGATCTCCGTATTTCCCCTGATCACCGTAGCTGAGTCAACGTCCATGATGTCTGCAATCACCGCAGAATAGGTGGTAGATGCGATCAACAAAGGGGCCATGAACAAATCACCCGGACCAAATGGTCTCCCAGTGGAGTTTTACCAGGCGTTTACCACGTTAATGCTTCCTCAGTGGAGGGAAATGGTTCAGGAACTCTTTACTCCGTCCTTCCCAATTCCACCTGAATTCGTCACTGGTATTCTTCTACCTGTGCCTAAACCGAAGGGAGGGTCTCACGTCTCTGCATATCGCCCCCTTACACTACTGAATGCAGACTATAAAATCTATGCACTCCTCTTAGCAGCGCGCATACGCACCGTCTTACCTACGGTCCTTTCACCTGAGCAGACTGCACGTGGTTGTGGAGCCACCTTACAAACAGCCCTAGGAGAATGCCGTGACCTCATTGCACTGGCGTCGGTTAGTCGCCTTCGTGCAGCACTGGTATCCGTCGATTTCACGAGTGCCTTTGATCGCGTTCGACGCCCATTCCTCCTCATGGTGGTGACACGTATGGGGTTCCCATTACATTTTGTCGACGCCATTCGCCGGTTACTACTTCCCGCGGTCTTGATGGTACAAGTCAATGGGAGGCTTGTAGGACCGATTCCTATACGCCGCTCTGTACGTCAAGGATGCCCTATGTCTGCTTTACTATATGCCATTGCACTTGAGCCCCTCATGACTGGACTTACCTCTAGACTGCAGGGCCTCACTTTGCGTGACTACACCTTTCACTGTAGGGCTTATGCGGACGATTTCCTCTTTCTCACCTGCTCCTTCACGGAATTCAATGACGCCATCCAATGGATCCACCAGTATAGACGTCTTTCTGGTAGCATTATTAATGTCCGTAAATCGACTATGGTGCCCATTGGGCGCGGCCTACCGGCTATGGTACCGAACCCACTCCCAGTCAGTACCACCCTTCGTTACTTGGGTATCGAATTTACGAGCTCCACACACCGCACAATGGCCCTGGCATACCGGCGGCTTTTGCAGTCGGTTCGGCACCATGTCCGCGGTCAAGTGCACCGTAACTTAAACCAACGTCTGTCCCATGTCAACATGTATGTAGCCCCTAAACTGGTACACGTCGCCCAGATCCTCCCAATGCCGTTACTCCTTGGCCGCCGCATCCAATCAGCCTTTAGATATTTCGTGTTAGCAGGGGCTCTTTTCAAAGTCTGCTACAACACTCTAACATTGCCTCCTGCAAAAGGTGGCCTCGGACTCATCAACGTGCTGGCACGATCATCTGCACTCTTTGTCCACAGTCTGTTGCGGCACTGGCAGGGGACGATTCCGTCCTTAACACGAAGTCTCTTAGATGTCCTCCGACCAGCTTCTCTCGATCCACCGATCAATGTGGCACCTATTTCTCCATTATTGTACCACGTCGCCAATTGTTTCATAGAACTCAGCTACGTTCGGGCCGATATTCCAGTCACCCGTCCTCCCCTTACAAGAGATTATTATCGTTTGTTTATGCTGTCCAACCCTTGCGACCCCATGGTGCTACAGCGTCCTGACATTAACTGGCGCATGGCGGGTGTTTGCATGCACCCTTTTTACCGTCGTCTGTGTCTGCACTCTGGTATGTTTTAGTCTATGGAAAATTCCCGACTAATAGTCGACTTTATCGCATAGGACTGGCCACCTCCCCACTCTGCCCTGACTGTCAGCTCGAAGACACCGACGAGCACCGTCTTACGTGCCCCCTGAAACAAAACCTATGGCTCCTCATCCAACGAGTCGCGGGCTTTTACCTCCGTGCCCCGCCAACGACGGTAACGCCGGATTTCCTGTTGTTGCCCCAGACTTTTCACTACCCTCTTGCGAAGCACCATACCCTCATCTGGTTTCGAGGACAGGCTTTTTAGAATACCTCTTTCAAAGTGGTCCGCATACAGTCCTTGACTTCTGGTACAAAGTTGTGACCGCACATAGCACCCTCACCCGAAAACCATCTTAACGACAAACTTTTGCCGGTTATCTCCGCAGCGTCTTCCTTGACCCCCCTCAAAGTTGGGGTGTACCATGCCTACCTGTCACATGATGCAACACCCTTATCCACGTTCCCTTGCGTAGACAAAATAAAAAAATAAAAAATAAAAAAAATAAAAAAATAAAAATAAAAAAGGAGGAAGACAGAATATGTTATATTTTGTTGTATTTAATGTTTTTCTCTTTAATTTATTTATTTATTTGTTTGCTTGTTCAGTACAAATTATTTAAAAAAAGAGAAACAAAAAAAAGAAAAAGAAAACAGGATATGTTATATTTTGTTGTATTTCATGTTATTCTAATAATTTGTAAAAAAAAAAGTAGTTCTAAGTTCTTGGGGACTGATGCCCACAGATGTTTTTAAGTCCCATAGTGCCCACAGCCATTTGAATTTGTATAAACTTGCACGTAGTGTCATTTGTGGAAACCTTAATAATGCAATTGATGCATTAGATCTTGGTTTACCACATACTGCTGAAGACGATATTTTGTTAAATTTCCGTTATGACAAACTGAAAGTTATGTTGGCCTCATATCGGTTACCAGAAAGTTATATTTTCAACGAGAGTGTCAATGTACCTATGATTAGCGAAATAATTAATGCTGTTCTTCAAGCAGGTGAAAAAATTAGACTTAATACAGCAATTCCATGGCAAACAATGTGCTTACTTACTATGTGCAGTTTTCTGCAAAGCACATTTTGGCAAAGCAGACTTAAAATTACTGTGCAGTTTTTGACATTTCATTCAAAGAATATATTTGGACAATTTGTGAATTATGCTTGTCTAAATTAACACGAAATTGGCAAAAACAGTCATTACAACGTATTCTTCCAAATATTAAAATTCATTTAATAAGCGAAAGTCCTTATTATTGTTTTGGGGTAATTTCTCCACCTCATTTAAGTTGTTTGCTCTTCAAACGTCAGATTCTGTGGGCCTTCAGCCTAATTAAGGAACTGTTTTAGATGCTTTGCCTCTTAAATTTTGGTTGACATTTAAATAATTTGCTTTCAGCCGTTTTTAAATTAAAGTGGTCTTGCCCTTAAGGCATGAGATTTTACGGCGCATTCAGCAGCTAATTAAGTTCCAAAACTAAAACTGTTTTTTTTTTTTAAATTTTTCTTGGCTCTTCTAATGTTTGACCAAATACAGGCTTGTATGTTCAAGTGTAACTGACAACCGCTTATTTTGGCCCCTTTCCACAACTTAAACTACCTGCCGTCCTGCGGTTTTCTCACTGGTAGCAAAGCGTGGTTGCGCTTCTGCTTGCCGTTATAGTTGCTGTCAGTTGCACTCTTGTTTCGTTTGTGTTCTTTGGCACCATATTGTTTTGGCTGTTACCTGTTTCAGGTGCTTATTATCATGGCAATCAGACAGTGTCCTGAGATCGGCCTGCTAAGAAAGGACCACCTTGTTTACGAGTTGGAAATAAGGCGCCAACTGGTTGAGGGCAGCGTTCCAGAATTGGTAAACCGTTTGCGCGCTGCCGTTCTTCAGCCGGTTGACGTCACGCCGGCGGTGGTGGGTGAGACAGAAGCGGCAACTGAATTTTTGTTTGGGGCTATTAAAGGCCTTGAGGACACTATTTGTCTTTTGGAGGGAACCCAAACTAGTGACAGTCAGCTGGATAGGGTGCGGGCACAGTTGATGCATTTAAGTAATCGGATAGCGGATTTAGACACGTTAGATTTGGAAGACCATCACAAACAATTAACCAGGTTGAAGATAGGGACTTGCGCTGTCAGGGAGAGAGTGAGAGCCAACACGCGGGTGGTACTGTTACAGCCTGTGTCAAGTTAGATGCTATGTTTGCCAAGTTGCTTAATCCTCTGGCCTGTTTGGTTCAAATGGCTCTGAGCACTATGGGACTTAACATCTGAGGTCATCAGTTCCCTAAAACTTAGAACTACTTAAACTTAACTAACCTAAGGAAATCACACACATCCATGCCCAAGGCAGGATTCGAACCTGCAACCGTGCGATCGCGCGGTTCCAGACTGAAGCTCCTAGAACACAACGGCCGGCTTCGATGGTCAGTTCAGGATGAACTTGTTCGGTCTGGTTCAGTATGTAATACCTCATACTCTCTTCGAAGGAGGCCCATACCTGTTTTGGATTTGACGGAGTACATGTTGTTAGAATTGTGGCGAATGAGCCACTCATTTGTTCAGCTGAGGCTTCTTGTCGTGCTAACTACCAGTGGTTATCGTTTTCCAGTAGTTCTAAGCGTTCGATCTAGTTTGAGGACGTACCACATTGCGTGCATTTACAGCGAATGGTCAAAACTCTGTCCTGTTGCAGTAATTCAGGTCGTTCTGTTTCTACAGAGATTGCTGAAGGTGGTGGATATGTCTTTCTCCGACTTCTGCTCAGTTAAGACATAAATTGGACCGATCACATGCGCGAAGGTGTAGAAATGGGATCAGTTGCACGAAGTGTAGGGGGTGACTCAAACCACGTTGGAATTTTTCTGTAGCAACTAGGTTCGGGAAAGGTGACTCGTTTCGAGATATGAGAGTGCCACAAATATGACTGCGTAGTGGTTGTAACCCGATGGAGGTTTGTGTTTGAATGGAGAGAGGTGATTGCAAATGATTGACATGATTTCGAACATATGGCGTAACACTAGAGATCGGAGAAGCTAGTGCACATTTTTCTTCTTACGACCACAGTCAGAACATCGTCTACTACTACTGTTTGTTTTCCTTTTCAAACAGTCATCGCCTGTAACTCGGTGGATATATCGCGGAATCTCTGATATGATGTCGAGACAGAGTGTGTTACAAATACTAAAGAATCACCGCGTACATACCACGATCCTTAGCCGAATCACTTTCAAAATTCAGTGATTTTATCCCTAGGCTCCATTGTATTCCTACGATCACCGTCACGCTATCTGTCCAGGAAGAACCACTTCATTCAGAGGTAATGTCGTACCTCAATTCGTAATGCGGATATAGGTTTTAACATGGATACTTGTGTGCACCTGTAGGACCAAGACTTATTGTGACAGCAATAAGCGCTAGTTGCTGGGATCGGATTTTTCTTTAACATATCACTGATTGTGTGTCTCTTACTAGAACACAGTGGAAGGAATCGAAAGAAGAACTTAAGAGACAAGTATGCCCATTGCAGACTGTTGGTGTACATTTCGGGTCTTTATTTAGTTGAAAGATGATCGAATGTGGTGTGTGGAAGATACGTTTGCCTGTTCTCTGGACATGGGAAAGACCTTAGTTGGCTTGTAAATTATATGGATGATTTGGTGGTCAGAGGAAGCTCGACGTAGCTAAAATTTCGTGCTTGTAGAGAAATGATTTCGAGTCTATATGTCGGGAATTATGTTGCGTTAGTGATCGGGAGGCTACTGCTGTGTACCTGATATCGAGAAGTATAGAGAAAATGGTATATTATTATATTGTGTTCTTGTGATCCCCGAGTCTGGAGATTTGGAAAGCAAAGCGAGCAGGCAAGGAAACAGAGAAGCAGGGGAGACGATCGCGAATTTGTAGAACAGTTCTGAGAGTGACTTCGGATTGCTGATGTAAAAGGGGTAATTTTGCATGGTGAGGGATGTGAACTGAATGCTTACTAGATCGACATGGTACTCCGTGATATGTTGCTGGGATGGTGATGGGTTTCACGCTCCAATATTCTTGCGAGTCTGGTTTGTATTTGATGATCTTTAGACAATTTTGCGAGGTTTAGTTGTCGATGCAAAATGGTGATCAGTGTAAAGTAGTTTATTAACGCTGAATTTGGCGTGTGTAGAAAGAAAGAAAAGGCGGACGGTGCTTCCCTAGGACTGGGGGTGGGAATCATGACATAGAGAAGGTGTCCGTGTGGGCTTACGATAAGTTTTTCAGGTGCTGCACAGATATAAAAGATAACTGCAATGTTGGTCTAAAATGTGTATATACCGTATTGTAAAGGTACTGTGGCTTACACTGTGTAAACTGTGTATATAGCATTGTAAAGATAGTATGGTTTATGCTATGGCATGACGAGAGAGGATGACTGTGTGTCCTATTGTGAGGGACGTCTAGATTGTGCAGGTTCATAACGTTGAGGGTATGAGATAGAGTTTTTAAGTGGAAAATTATATGCGCTATAGATGCTGAAACACAGTCGTCAAGAGGAGAGATCACCTGTACATTGATTGGTGTCAGAATCGAGAAGCAATCGTAATATTTAATTGTAGTTACACTGGTAAATACGTTCCTAGCTTCCAATATTCTTGTGAGTCTGGTACGGTTTTGATAGTATGGAGAGAATTTTACGGGTTTAACTGTCAATGCAATTTAGCAATCTGTGTACAATAACCACTGGAAGTCCGAGAAAGAATAGGTGGATGGTGCTTTGATATGGCGACCTCAGTGTTTCGGCGAGTAAAGTGGATTAGAGCAAATGATATGTTGGATTCATAAAAGTGCTTTGTGCTGGGATATGGGAGCCTCTACGTAGCTGTGCAAACATTTGTGTATGTTGAGAGCAGGATGGGTATCATGTGATGAGGTGGGTATCACGTTAGGCCCGCGAGGAAGACTGCATTGGACGTTATTGTGCGTTACTTTCGTAACGAGGTTCTGTTAGGGCATGAATTTCCGCGCATAAAAGATGAGAGGAGACGATAGCTAGTACAAAAGCACAAGTTAAGTACTTCTGGGGGGCTATGTAATTTACTAGAGTTAGACTTGATTATTATTTTAGATAGCTATGTGAATTGAGTATGAGAGTGATAAAATTGCTAGATGCGTTTACGATGGTATGTAGCTATGCACAGTGAAGCGTCAGTAAAACGTGACGTATGGTCTGCTAGAATCGCTAATTAGAAAGCAGGTCCCGCTGTTGTGGAATGGAATTCTGCAGCTGGAGCGTCTTCGCCGGACTGCAGTTAGAGTGAAGCGAGGAACGCCCCATTCGCGCAGCCCTGCTTGGACAGCACACTCCGTAAATACGCCCCCTGTGCGATCGCGCCCTCAACGGCGCCTACATACGACTTTCGCCTTCGTTCGGCTGCTGCTCACAGCTGCGCTCCCGGCCGATCGCGTCATCATCTGCGTCTAGCCGATAGCAATTTCTCACGTGTGAAGTATGAAAGGAATGTGGCCACCTGCTGGACCCAGCTGGGGGCCGTGCGCGGTTTGAGGTCTGCCGGATGCGTCTCTAATCGCTACCTCCCGTGTACTCTACTGGACGGGGGGTGGCGGACTGTGCTTGATTGAATTATTTTGCTAGCAGGTCTGTAGGCCGTGCTATTCACTGCTTGGACAGTTTACGAGTACTGAGCGTTTCTACACAAGAGTGTGGCGCATTATTTAGGAGGAATCTGAATGTCTGTAATTAAACTATATACGCATGGAGAGCTGCATCAAACCAGTCTTAGGACTGAAGACCACAACAACAACTCAAATTAGGAGTTGTTTGGGTGTTTGCTGACTGTGTATTGACTCCAAGGATAGTGGGAAAATGTGGACGTTCTCATTTGCTCATTGAATATTGAACTTGTAAACTAACTTATTGAATATGGTTAAAATTGAAATGGAATTAAGTACTTAGGTAATTGATAGGTTAGATGAGCGATGTTGATGTGACTTGTGTTCAGTTAAATTGGTTAGCATATTTACAGAAGCCTATGTCTGGCGCGAGTATAAAGGTGCGGTCTTGAGCCTGTGATGTAAGCGGTCGCTCGTGGGCCACTGACGCGGTCCGGTTATAGCGCACGCGAGCGAGAGAGAGAGAGAGCAGACGATCTTGTGTCATCACCCGACTTCACAGTAGTGCCCTCTAATGGCCACGATATGGACTAAGTCAGTTGGGTCTCTGGAGCTCGTGGTGAACACACTGAGTAGGGCCATCTTGGATGACGGTACTTCCGCATCACTTGACGTCACGGTGTCGTCCTCTGGTGGCGAAAATATGAACTAAACCTGTTTGAGTGCAGACCCAGTGGAAAACACAACTGCTTGAAATTGGCTAAATAATAAAGACAAGTCCTTTTTTCCCGCCATTTTCCTTCCTTTGTAGAGATAACAGGGGTGTGGCGAATTATCATGCTCGAATTTGGCGCCATTTTTCTGGGAGTGGGGGGGGGGGGGGGAGACGTGGCACTTTCCTGCCAAAATTATTCAAACTTCCCGCCACAATCAGCCATCTTCATTGACCGTCATCGCTGCTATCTTGCATGATGTTACCGCCGCCATCTTGGATAATAGTACTTTGGACTGGTGCACGGCTTTGTTCCAATACTCGTATGAACCTACACGAATAACAAGCAGGTGCTGTAAGTGTTGGGAGACCACACTCAGAGAAGGGTAACAACATTAAAGGAAACAAAATCCGTATCAGAGCACGAGACTTCCACTGAGACTAAACATTTTTACCTTCGGGAGTCTACCACTGGCTACAACGTGCTCTGCCACTCGAAGAGTAGTCAACATATGTGTACTGTTGCAAGATCTGTTAATATACGCACGCTGTTTAAGCGCTCTCCGAAAGAAATTGATCTTATAGGCTTTCATTGATAATCAGGCTGTGGCTTTCGCTTCAGTGCGTGCCTCCAGCGAGTGGTAATCGCTGTGTAGGCGACTTCTGGTGAATTATTCACAGGGCGAGTGGCTCCAGAGGAGAGACTCTACTAAGATGGAAGGCGTGATCGAGTGCTCCTGTCTACGTCCGCTTCTCCACTGCGAACGCGTTTAAATGAGACGTCGTTGCGCATCGGCGCACCATTAGCACCGAGCAGCTCTTATTTGATGGGGCTATTCATCTCATCTAAATTATTTTGGGGTGTGAAATTCCCTCGCTTTAAGTCGGCATAGTCAGAAAGTTACGGCCAGCGTTTGCACCTTCAGGAGCCCTGAAGTGCAATGACGAGGCACGGTTCAACCTCGGCGTACAAGTTAACGCATAGAATTCACGCATTTGGAGTATCGAAAATCCGCTTCATCTGCACGAGTCTTCCATCCACCCACGTAAAGTCGGTTTTTTTTGTGGTGAATATCACGTAGAGGAATCTTCAAGTTTTCCATTGCACACTGAATAGTGAGCGTTACACAGAGACAACGATACAATTTTCAAAGGATAAATCCGGAGATCTGCAACTGTTCATCTGGCTGTAGTAGCACAGTGACACTACGATTTACGTTGATCACTGTTTTCATAGACCTTTGACTTTCACCATTTTTGGGGAGGATTCCTTAAGAAAGCTCTTTACAAAAGTCGCCGTAACGATAGTTTAAGTGAGTCACTATTGGAATCAGTCGAATCGTACAAGTACTAGGGTCTGGCGATCTGTAGGAATATCACATAGAATGGTGACGTGTGTTCGGTCGTAAACAGCTGGTAGACTTGCGTTAATTGATGAGATATTGAGGTAATGCGGTAAATATATGAAGCATATTACATACAGAACACTTGTACCATCTGTCTTAGAATACTTCCGCTCGTGTGGGGCGCGTACCGCTGACTGATGCTCGGAGACAGACGTTAAATAGCCCACAAAAGCCCACTTACGAAGCTCGAAGAAGCAGTAATAAATGAGAAATCCGGTAACATTCTGCAACTTCCTGCATATCGCTCCCGCAGGGAAACAAACGACAGGCTGTATTAACTACAGTGCGCGTTTAACAATTATTTGCAGAGTACAGCCGTAGATACAGATCGAGCGGTAGCACAGAGTTCTCGAATTGTAAAAAGCAAACGGGCAATACGACACTGGAGTTCTCCCACCAAAGTTAAGACGTGTGCTTAAGTAAAGGCAACGTCTTCTTCAGTTACGTCAAAGGAGTGCTAAGGACCACTTTCGTATCTCGGTCTATTTGGAACAGCCTGCAGCAGTAGAAACCTACGGCGACCCAGAAGGCCGCTCGGCTGCGCACACTTCACGGCTGCGGGGCGCTTCGTGGCTGGAGGACAGGACACGCCGGCCAGCACTGGCCACGCAAACAACACTGACCAAACACTGCGCCCTGTGCGTCGGGCAGGCGTTTCTCGTGGAGCCCTCCAAAATATTCAATGTTTTTTCTGTACAGGCGAAAAATAGTCCGCAGATGGCAACCCACGTCGGAAACGATCGTCCACCGAAGCAACAGACAAAGCCTCTGCAGGCAGTCGTGGCAGTCAGTCGTCACCACTGAATACCAGACAACACAGACAGGTGTATTGCGAGACGTTCCGCCAGCGGTCTGCTGGCGTACAACGTCACGCTTGCTGACAAAGGCGTGGCCCTGCAGCAGGCGACGACACATATAACTACGACGCTCTGTGCCGCCGTAACGTGACGTTTCCAGTCGAAGTTCGTCTGTACTGTTCTGTAACACCCTGAATGTGCAGAAATAAAAAAATTCAGATTTCATTAGTTTAAACTAGTGAGCTCGATAAATCGTGCGGTTGAGCCGCACTGGAAGTTAAAGTTGGAGCTGCCGCCGCTGTGTTGTGGGTGGTCTCTGGCTGGCGTGGAAAGCAGCTGAGAACGTCGAGGGCCCCATACCGGCTCGAGGACGAGCGCCATGCGGTACATCCAGTGGTCTCTGCGTACAACAAGAACGGAACTGTGGCGGTAGGTGGGGGGAGGGGGGGGGGGGCGAGGGGCGAGGTTAAGCTGGGTGTAAAGACGGGGGAAAGTTGAATCGGGATTAGTTCTGGAACTGTATGGTGGCGGTATTTAGGTAAAGCGAAGTATCGATGTGACTTTCTAACAGAGAAACAATTTTTTCGCTACAAAGGAAAACCATACAATCGACGTTTAATATCATACTATGAATGTGTGGGGATCTCCTATTCAGGAAAAAGAAAATAGACTCAAAGCGGAAACTCTTTGCGGTAGCTGTGAAAGAATGTCTCATGAGTCCTGATTATTTCCTCTACTTTACACCGAAATGTACATCATAGTACAGAATAAGCAATCCTGGCAGGGTGAACTACATTAAAAAAATCTGTTACTGCTGAATAAATATATTGTTTCAGCTGTAAAGTGCATACATTAAGAGCTGTGAACACACGTTCATACCTGCTACTGTGAAACGCATCGCTTCTGCTGACCACGTGCTGAGGGCTTTTAACGTATGCACTTTATAGCTCATGTTTGCAACACAATTTTTTAATTTTTTGATCCCAAAATATGGAAAGCAATGAGCTTACATTAGAAGAGGTCCACTGTAAGAGCTATCACAACGATGTTCGCTTGTAACCATCGACTAGGTCGTTTCCGGACCAGGGTCCTTCACATCACGTTGATGCACTTACCCTTTTCCGTCATCACCGAAGGTCACGGAATCATCCTGCGTGTGTACACAGCCACTAACTCACTGCTCGCTGCTTCGATTACGTGGGCTGTTTGGTCCGCACACATATTTTTTCTTTTCCTTTTCTGTAATTGAACTTTTATGGTGTTCGCAAATTGCAACATCACCTGTACTCTTCGCGCTAGTTTCTTTAGGGCCATAGAATCGTGGTCTTCTCCGAACGTAATTATTACAAAGAAGTAAATCTGTTAGCTGGAATCGGCGATCTTTGTTAACGCTGCTGTTTCAGTTCTTGTGGTGATAATGTCACAGAAAATTTCATCCTCTTGCACAAAAATTTCTTCCCCTATTTCACCCCGTTACGGGTTGAACTAACAAAAAACACTGAAACACGTATTTTTTAATTTCTAACAGAGATGTCAAGCACCAGTTGTCATAGGTATAGCTTCAAAAATGCTTTACTAGTAATTTTAGTTGATTTATTCAAAAACTTCAAGATGTCAAAAAATTAACATCGGAACTTTGGTCACGATCTTAGGTTTCCTGGACAATGTACCAGAAACACTAGATGTGGAACATTCTCAGCCCTCAAATTGTACACGGTCTCGCCGGATTTTCTCCGCATCCTGTGTACCTTCACCACGGCTCTCAGATAAGCAGCTTGCTAGTACAAGGCGAGACGTAACCTATACGAAAGCATTAAATGTCCATACCGCAGCAAAGCTTGTTTATATGGGGTGAATCTGCTGCCCTTACCGCTGCTGTTTTATGCAGCCCACAATGTTATTTGGACATAAATAAATCACGCCTGAATTTTCATTCTCCTGCTGGCTATGTGCAAACTAATAGTCCTAAATGACTTTTTGTAGGTAACTGAACATAGTTAAATTTTGTAGTAGGATGTTTTCCCTGGACGCTACGGTTTTCGAGTTATTCAAGAATAAACGTACAAAAAGTGATCTTCCAACGCACTTTCATACTGAACTCATCCCTAACCATTCAGGTTTTCCAGAATGCTGATCTTGGCACTCCCTCTTACCCCTTACAAAAATTTCCGACTACACGAACTGTTCCTGATATTCCACCTTTTTTGGACTCTATTTATTCGGCCATAACGCCACCAGCATTCTCGAGTAGTTCATTAAGATCATTAACTTAAACATACCCGTGACGTTAACGAACGTAAAAAGACTTCTGTAAATGTTGCGGTAAAACTAATAGGTTGACAATTCGATCCAAAATTAATCCTTACAAGCACAGTAGACCAGGAAATGGAGAACCAAAAACGACCGTCGAATGCGGGAAATAATTCGTGCAGTCGCGAATAATGGCACGCTGGTAGGAGGGAGCGCAGTCAACTACACGGTAGGAATCCCGACCAGCGGGAGCTGCGTGTGAGCGTGGGTCTGAGTTTTAACGTCACTTTTGTACCTTTTCCTTGAATAACTCGAAAACTACGACCTCTAGCGAAAACGTATCCTAGTCCAAAATTTAACTTCATTAAATTTCCTACAAAAAAGTACTGATCATTTTTTCTTTGGGACAAAAATGGCACTTTTATTCGGTGAGAATATTAACGCTAAAGTCACCGGGGTTTATGACGGCCCCGGTGCGTTACGTGTTCCCACGTCTCGCCACATGAAGGTGCGTCCACAGACGCTTCTGGTAGTCTAGGTCTCATGGTATCGGAAAGCGTAATACTGCATGGGCCTACTGATATCCAGACCTGTCAACAAGGCACACTCGCAGTTTAACAACATTGTGAGATGTACGCATTCCCCATTTGCGTGTTTTCAGACTGGCTTACCTGTTGCCCTGACTTAAATGCAGTCGAGCACCTGTGGGACCCACTGCGGAGACGTCCACGTGCACCGACGACCATCCAGCAGTTGTCACTAGTGTTGCTGGGGGACTGGAGCTGCTCGCCATCCTCTGAGAGCACGTTCCACAGCACGCATAAACGTCTGTAGCGATCACACGCCCTTTTACGACCAGGTCTCGCCTCTTGTAATGTCCAGAAGATCATAATGAATCGCAGTTATTGTCTTTGAATAAAATTGTTATTTCTGTTCGTTTCGTAGCGGATTTATTTCAGTTATCTTCCTACTATACTGTCGCAGATATTTCTTTGTAGGGATCACTTTTCGTCGACTTGTATTACTTAGCAATGACGCACGATGCGGAAGCCATTTTCTTAACTACAGCACGCCACTGTACTGAGTCATTAAACGATCGATACGTTCCAAGCTGAAAATTGTCAAAGTTTTAGCTGGGTAGGATTCGTTAAGAGAAAAGCTAATTTATTTATTATTTGACTTTTCTTAACCGCGAGAAAACTTTCATTGTTAGACTATAAAAATGCTTTTCTAATCGTCGGTAAAATTTCAGTAATTTAAAACAAGTCAGTACCATTCGTAACAGGTCTCTATAATAGGTAGCCAATTACGCATAGACAGCACTTCGTGGTCAATGAGTCATTCACGTGCCCTCACTTGGGGATCAGGCATGTGTTGGCAGCAAAGTCGTGACTCACTATCCAGTACAGTAACGCAGGCAAGAGCTTGGCACTGCGGTACTAAAGCCGTGATGTAATGGCTACCACACCTGCCTGGCGAGCGAGGTAGACCCATGTTCACATCTTGATTGTACCAAAACTTTTAATTCAGTTATTCAGTTTCTGATACTATCATAAATAAAGTTAAGGCTCAAATGTCTCAAGGATAATTTAATTATATTAGCTTTTTATTTCCGTTTCTGAAACTTTTCGTTGAGGACAGTAATATGTTGTTTAGTTGCGATCAAAGAATGAACAGAAATTTTGGGCAATACGGAACTGATGTTCCTGGTTTATACAATCATTTGTCCAAGGTTTCATCACTGTTGCTTTCTATATCTTTTAACAGAGGAAAATAGTATCTTAACATACGCATTTCTTGGACACCCTATATGTTTCAAACATTACACGTTTTTAGTTATAATATCACAGAGCACATTAAACTCATTTCACATTGGAAACACTTGAGAAAAGTATTTGTTACAAGATTTATAGCCTATTGTAACACAGGCAAATTTTCACCTTGATTAGTGCTCCAAGAAAACTAAAATAAGTTGGTGCTCCTAGGGCTACTATTACTATTTGTTCGTCTTAGTGAGAGCAGTCATCTGCCTAAATTTTTCTGCACTAACTCTGTGCGAAACATACACAGTCTCTCCCACAGAAGAGATGACTGATGTGAAATAAAAGACAGGACATCGTTTATTTGTAATTTCGATGAGTATTTATTCAAAACAGGCTCGTCATGAGTCTATACACAACTGGAAGCGTCGAAAAAATTGTTTGAAACAATTGTGATAGTGATCCATCGAAATTCACCGGAGTACCATGGTCGTAGCCTTTTCATTTCCATATTCAGTTCTCGAAATCTGGCGAATTTGATAAAAGAGTTATTCTGATTTTCTCTGTAGGCTGCTATGCAATAAAGAGAAATAGTCGATTTTGACAGGTATTGAGTAAATAATACAAGTGTCAGATTAAGCAGGGATTTTATTTCCATTACAGATTACAATTTCTTTAGATTTGAAAATTAGGCCTGTTTATGGCAGCAGGGCGCAACTCAAACTTAGAAAACAGCCTACAATTTCCAAATTTATAAAAGTACTTCAACTGATTTCTTCCGGCTAACCAAGCTCATCATGGCAGGTCTCACTGTTAAGGTACGATTTCGTAGCACAAGTCGTAAATACAGTTTATTTTTGCAAATATATTTTCTCAGAACCACATTTTTTGATTTACATTATTATTTCAGACATGTCGTCGAATATTTATACTAACAGGTGTGGAACGCCCTACTTACGTCTCATTGTCATCTAAGTAAATAATTGTAACTCGGTGTGGTCGTGAGTAGTTTCCTTAAATGACCCTTCATGTTCGAAGTATTTTCCGAACACTTCAGTTTTTTGAAACAGTTTTCACCTCACTTCATCATTATCCAGCTTATCAACTTATAAGTTTGAATAGTTTGGTTGGCCACATAGTGTCTGTCGTTTTGGTTATTGTTGTATTCAAAGTGTTTTAAACAGCTGGAAAAAAAAATCTAAGTCGACGGTGCACTCAGGTGGAGAGTAAATGGACGAAGTAACAAAACGTTGCGAACGCCCACCCTGTTGCTGCCACACGCACACAGCATGTTCAGTTGTTGGCGAGTTGCTACTGGCGCTTTCGTTAGTTGAAAGTGTTTATTCGTATAGCCCATCTCCGCGTTTGTCAGAATAACTCTATCATTAGAACCGACACGGTGAGTGAAAGGGACTCGGTATCCGTTCCTCGAAAGGAGCCTGTCGACACGAAGTGGGTCTAGAAACGTGACATAAAACACATACCATCCAGAATGTAAGTAAGTCATATGAACCTGTTCTGAAGTTACACTAATCGTGTCTAAAAGTCAGTCATAAATTTATAATGAACGTGGCAGCACATGCTGGCTGGATTTGTCAAAACTAAAACTGATGACACCCGTCGGTGGGATGTTCACGGAAGCCGTGCACGACACCATGGCACAAGACAACGACGCGTCAAAACTGATTCACAAACACGAAAGCCGAGCGGTCTAAGGCGCTGCAGTCGGACTGTGCGGCTGATCCCGGCGGAGGTTCGAGTCCTCCCTCGGGCATGGGTGTGTGTGTTTGTCCTTAGGATAATCTAGGTGCTACACGTCGCCGTCTCCTCGTTTTCATACAAGTTTCTTCAAGATACACACAATTTCATTTTGCTTGTTAAACTTTTGTTTCTTTTCTTCAACGTGTATTTCAACTACGCACAAAAGTTGTACACGGAAACAATATTTTAATGAGTTGTAATATACCTTAGTCCATCATACACATATCCCATGAGACGATATAATTCAGCTGTATGACGTAGAGTCTGAGTAGTTTACGTATTTGGTAAATCAGAGACACCTCACAGTCAAGTCGCTCTGTCATAGAGATTTAGCGTATTTTACATAACATATAGAGTAGCATGGAGAGCTGCATCAAACCAGTCTCAGGACTGAAGATCACAACAACAACAACAAACCTTAACACTTCAGCTGTTACAGAGAAAGAGAGAGCGAGAGAGAGAGGGCAGTTAACGCTTTTTCTAGCATGCTATTCACATGTGACATTCCTACACAGTGAAGCAATTAGAAGCAAACATATTGTTTCTAGTCTACATTCCCCCATACCATTTCTTTCAACCTTTTTGAAAGAGAAACCTGTTCGCCTTTTCTCTGCATCTGCAGGAGCATTTTTCCCATTCGTTTTCGTCTTGTCCCTGCTGTGCTGCTTTTATAAGTCAGTAAAATTTTGACAGAATGAGATTTTCACTCTGCAGCGGAGTGTGCGCTGATATGAAACTTCCTGGCAAATTAAAACTGTGTGTCGGACCGAGACTCGAACTCGGGACCTTTTCCGTTCGCGGGCAAGTGCTCTTCCGACTTTTTTTTCTTTTTTTCTTTTTTTTTAAATCTCTATCCCAGACGGGAATCGAACCCGGGCCATTAGGATTGTCATTCTGACGCACTGACCACTTTTATTTTTGGGTACAAAATTTGGCAGTTCATAAACACAAAATGTAATGCCTCTACTGCACAAAAAAAGAAAAAAATCTTTTTAAAACAAATCACAAATTTAAAGGAACAGGGATGTTGTTTTTATTTATTTATTTATTTATTTTCAATAAAGATCACTCTTTTAAAAGGAACATGTAGATTATTTCATCGTATATTATGTGCATTACATATTGAGTGGTGAGAGAAGCGTGAGGTTCATTATCAGCTGTCAAATGTGCACACCGACTGCACCCGGCACATCCCAACTGCGTGGGGGGTCAAGGAAGACTGCCTGAAGATATTTGGCAAAGGTTTTCCGATAGTGTGACCATCTATGAACCTCATTGTGGGCTTGCTGCAAGAAATACCAAAAGTCAAGTCGCGACTTGGCAGCATCCCCATAGAGGTACGCGATCGTCCAACCTTTGACCCAGATGATCGACTTTGATTTAGTCGCCGGAAAGTAGTCACTCTCCGGATGTAAGAAGGAAGCAGGGGTAATATGTTGCGGAGTCACACGGAGGTAGCAAGCCACCATCCGTCTTCCTAGGAGCCAACGTCCTCCACCGCGATACAAGTTCAGAGGTGATGGTCGTCATCCACTTGGTGACATTTCGGGCATAGTGGAGTGTCCACTAGTCCAATTGCATGCAGCCGTTGGTTGGTGTTGAACTTGCCACAGGCGACAGAGAACCACAGTGCCCGAACGAAGGTAGGAAAGAATTTTTGGTGCACATGTCTCCAAATCTTCGGCCAATGCAACCTGGGGTGTTTGAGTTCAATGACATTACGACTTATCCGTCGTAGCAGCCAAACATAAAAATCCTTCGCGCATGGCGGTCTCGTGCGCGGAAGCTCGTCTCTGACATAACTAAGTTCCACGATAAATGTTGAGACATGCGCAAAATGTGGCGTAATGTTGTCCACCGCCACCGGAGGTGTGAGGGACGCTGGAACCAGGAGATCCAGTAGGCGGGATGCAAGGGAATCACGTCCGCTACGCCATTGCTTGCACATCGTAGCTAGAAGGAGCGCCGTCTCTCGGCAGTGAACATTCGTAAGTACGAGTCCCCCCTTGTCCGTAGGGAGTGTGAGCGTTTCGTATCGCACCTTGAGGGGCGATCCAATCATCACAAAATAGCCTAGTGCTGATTGAAGTCGACGTCCGAGAGTGAGTGGTAGGGACAGGATCTGCGAAATATGCACCATCCGAGAAACCACATAAGTGTTCAGATACTCGACTCGCTGCAAAGGATCAAGGCGCCGTAGGAGATATTGTCGGACCATGGTACGTGTTGTCTGTAAAATACGTCGGTAGTTAACTGCTGCAGTATGTTTTACAGTTGAGGTAAAGTCTATGCCGAGATAGCGGAATCGTTGCACATAAGGAAACGGACTGATTTCTTCTGGCGTAAGGCCCCTTCCAACCGGCATTGCCGCCGATTTGTTCATGTTCACTGCACTACCCGTCGTCACACTGTGGTCCAACAACAGTTCAAGAACCGTCTTCACCTCTTCCTCAGAACGAACGAGCAGCAGGAGGTCGTCCGCATAAGCACGACATTTGAAGGTGTAGCCCCTAGTTCTATCCCAGAAAGAGAACTGGTCAGCCTCCAAATTAATGGTTCCAACGCTATCGCGAACAGCAGCATCGAAAGAGGGCAGCCCTGACGAATGGATCGTCGAATTTGAATGAGCCCTGCTATACGCCCATTAACCTGTACCAAGGATTGTGCGCCCCCATAAAACCTTCTAATCAGACCAGTAAAACGGTCTGGAAGCCCATTTGTTCCAGTAGAGCATACAGATAGTTGTGGCGCACCTTATCAAAAGCACTGTCAAAATCAACCGCTACCATCGCTGCTTTAAGCCGGCACTCCTCCGCCAGCGCCATCACATGACGGCATTCGCCAGTAGCTGTTTGCACATTCACCGATCCACCCGGTGTCGTCTGTTCTGGACAGAGAACGCTACGAATTAACATACGACATCGGGACGCTAACACCAGTGCAAAGGTCTTATAGCAGGGTGATGGGGCGATAATGTCTGACCGTAGTTCCTGGCTTCTGTTTATGCACTGGCACCAGGAGGCCTTCCATAAAAGCCGGTGGAATAGGCGCATCGGAATTTAACATCTCGTTGTACATTTCCGTCCATCGCGGTGCCATTTCGTTGCGAAATTCTCCATAAAATTCAGCAGGAAGCCCATCAATGCCTGGGGACCGATTCAACACACCTTGTGCGATCGCATCATGTACTTCCTCACAGCTAATGGCTTCCAGTAAGGTTTCCGCGGCTTCCACCGTCAGTGTACGGGAGACATGCGTGGCTATACGGTCGAGGTCATCGACAGGGCTGCTTCTTCCCGATAGACGTGTGGTAATGGTCGACGAATGCAGAGACAATGTCCGCTTGACGCGTCACTCTTCGGTCTTAGCGGGTAATTCATTTCCGTACCAAAACGCGTCGTCGGTGCTTTCGTTCATTCACGACGTGGTGCATGGATGGAATCTCGTGCCATATCGTATCGTGACATCTGGCGCGCGCGCGCGCGCGCGCGCGCGCACCATGGTTCCCTGAAGATGTTTCCGAGCTAAAGTCACTAGTTTAGCTTTTATCCTTTGGCGATCGATCCAGATGTCCTGTCCCGGCGGACCATCATCCAGGTTGCGCAGGGCTGCAAAATAAAAGTCGGTCGTACGGCGGCGCCATTCTGCTATCTCCCTGCTATATGAGATGAACGTGCGGCGAAGCGGCGGTTTACCACAAGTCAGCCACCAATCAAGCTTCGTCGCATAGCTTCCAACCCTTCGCTCGCACTTTGTCCATGTCTCAAGGATCCGTTGACGTCAGTCAGGACCATGTAGATGTTGAATGTTTAGTTTCCACGGGGCCTTACTGTTCCACACCTCTCTACGGGGAAGAAGCACCGTACAGATGTAAGCGCTGTGATCGGAAAATGCCAATGGCCAGCGTTCCGCGTCCTGGACATCATTTGCATGAGAATGTGAGATATAAATGCGATTCAACCTGCTCGCCGAATGACTTGTCACATAGGTGTATCCCGGTGCATCTCGATGTCGTAATTCCCACGTGTCACCAAGTACAAGGTCGTTGACAACGATTCGCAACTCCTGGCTGATGTTTGCTTGCGGCCATTGGTCTTTCTGACTGAGAACACAGTTGAAATCTCCACCAATTATTACACATTCATAACGTCCATGGAATAGTGGAGCAATGTCTTCTGCATAAAATCGTGCCCTCTCCCGCCGCCGATTATTGCCCGACGGTGCATAAAGATGGATGATGCGTGGCCCAAACGTCGTGAAAGCCATTCCCCTGGCCGACGGAAGATAAGACACCTTTTGCCACTGCCACGTAAGCTGCCACCCCACTCCCATTGTGATCTCCATGTGACGAATAGGATTGGTAGCCTGCGATGGATGGGAGTGCAGCTATGTGGACTTCCTGCAGCAAAGCAATATCCACATCAGATGCCCAAATCGTTTCCTTCAGTAGGTGTATTTTGGCCGGTGAACGCACGTCATTTATATTTAACGTCGCAATACGGTTCGCATGGCGTTGAATCCCACTCTGTCGAGGCGCAACAACATCTCCCTGCATCGGCGCTGGTGGTTGAATTAGAAGACGTTCTCTCGCCCCTCTCCCTTCACCTTCAGCAATTATTAGGCCGTCTTCGTGAGTGCCGGCTCCCTCTGTATGACGTCCGGCGCCTCCTCAACATCGTCATACCACATCTTTTCAGGCTGTGATATATTCGTGTCCATAGCCATAGCATCTGTGTCTAGGGACAACTGGCTGTGATTCCTCTTCAGCATCACCACGTCCCGGCACCGTCAATGTGACAGACGGCTGCGGGTCTGATCGAACAGTTCCCATTGCCTCATCCTGTTTCGTAGAGGCTGTTGTGTCGTCTTTGTCCACAGGCACATCGTCGTCGGGGCAAGGGGAGTCATCCCTAGGAGATGTCGTGCGACGACGCCGTTTCCTCCTTTTCGGGGAATGTTGTTTGCGTGATTTTCCTTCCGTGTCCTCAGATTGTAGGGAATCACGGCTGCCCGACAGAAAAGCATCCGTAGGAACTGGAAGTGTTTCGAGTCCCGTCGTTGTACTTGGCGGGAGTTCGGTCGAAACTAATGTTGTCCTCTCAGAGTGCGTTCCAGGCGGAACAGCATCCGTAGTGGCTGGAACTGCTTCGTGTACTAACGGTGTGCTTGGTGGGAGTTCGGTCTCATCTGATGTTGTCGCTGTAGATTGTATGCTCGATGGAGCAGCATCCTCTGTCATCCCGACGTCTGCTACAAGGTTTCGGAGAGTGCCATCTTGATCTTCCACCGGGGCTGTGTCCTTTCGGTCATCAGCGGACGCAGTGAAGGCTTTGGCATAGCTGATCGGTAGTACTGTCATCGCCGGCGACGGCTCCCGCACATCTGAAGGCAGTTGCGTAATCCGCCGTTGCATACAGTTCGCCCTGAGGTGTCCCTCCTGACCACAGCCAGAACATGTACGTGGTTGACCATCGTAAATCACCACCGCCCGACAACCACCAATTGTCAGACACGACGGTACATGCTTCTGAAGATCAATAGTGATCTGTCGTACTCCGTTAAGAACGGGGTACGTGGCGAATTGTGACCAGCGTTCTGCCGTGTGACCATGTACCGTGCCGTATGGCTTAAAAGCCTCGATAACTTCTTCAGCCGGGAGCTCAAATGGCAGCTCAAAAACTCGTATTGTCCGTATACCCAGACCAGCATGTTCTACAGTTACCGTGCCGACATTCCCGTCACTATGGCAAAATCGGAGACCTGCTTTTGTCGCCTGTAGAATTCTCTCACACGCCGCGTCATTTACCATCTTAACATGCACCGTGGGACTAATGATGGACAGGTGAATTCCGACAATATCGTTTGCCGGTATCTTGACTTCCTTTCGAATGAATCGTTCCACCCGCTAAAGCCTTTGGTCGTTGGTAGTCTTTGCAGAAATTGAATCGTAAAGTAGTTTTCCTGTACTTGTTCGCCCTGATCGTCGGTACTAGCCCGCGCGCAGACTAAGTCCACAAGTAAACAAACACTCGCTCACGCCGCACAGGCGGAAGTATCGGACCTCCGCTTCGCACGGCCGCTAGCGCCGAACTGCGACTGAACTACCCAAGCACGACTCACGCCCCGTCCTCACAGCTTTACTTTTGCCAGTACCTCGTCTCCTACCTTCCAAACTTAAGAGAAGCTCTTCTGCGAACCTGCAGGACTAGCACTCCTGAAAGAAAGGATATTGCGGAGACATGGCTTAGCCACAGCCTTCTTTCAGGAGTGCTAGTTCTACAAGGTTCGCAGGAGAGCTTCATTAAAGTTTGTATGGTAGACGAGGTACTGGCAGAAGTAAAGCTGTGAGGACGGGGCGTGAGTGCGCAGTATCGGTTGCTATACTTTTTTTTAATACTTTGCTCACTGATCGCATTTCATTGAAAACGCCTGGCGTATGATACGTACAAACGTTATTGGAAATGTTTTACCGAATTTGCAGTCTTTCCAGTTGTTCATAATTTGTGGCAGACATTTCAGGTTGTTTTTAGACAAACTTAAGGACTTTCTAAGCGCATTTTGTGCCACTGCAGTACCATTTTTGGGCGTATCTGTATAGGCGTGAAGTGCCCATTTATGCAGAGACAGCACGTCATAAAGTTTTATTGGACAAAAATACTGACGTCACTTAAAACTACACTTATACCTCAGATCGGATATGGCGTACATACTACCGTAACTCTGAACCTCTGGATCTCGACAACGGACACAGAAACTGAAAAAAGATTCAAGGTTCCTTGAGAACATTATCCTAAGAAAATGTGATTAATATTTCCGAAAATTTAGCATGAATAAAAAATTTGTTGGTAATTTTAGTACTCAGAAATAATTGTTTTCTACATTTTCTCAGGACCGCGAATGGAGAAAAGGTGCGTTTATAAGCTGGTTAAGGCCCGCTCTAGGCCACACCTAATGTAAAACCGACTTATTCAATTTTCTTGTGCTGGAAAAAGGGCGCAATGTTTCAATTTTAACCCCGTACTATAGGACAGCTACAGTATTCTCGTTCTTTCGATGCCAAAGGCTTCCCAAAACAGTTGACCCCTTATCTCCGTGATTAATACAACCATAGATATGGCGCTCAGACAAATACTATTTTCGCATGCTGCTTTTTTCTTGCGTTAACCACTGTCACTTTCCTTTCCTCTTCTTTTATGTTGGTTACGAAACGGTGTACGATACAGTATAATATGGCAGAATGAAACCGACAAAAAAACAAATACACCTCGATTCAGAATCGAACCCTCGACCTGCAGCTTGCTAACGCAAAACGCTATCCACTGCACCACAGTCAGCCTCAAGACATGGTGGGGGGTCGAAACCGAAGGCCGGACCACGATGCGTGACATCCCCCCCCCCCCCCCCCCCCCCCCCCCCCGCTGCCCCCGCCAGTCACTCTGCTAGTCCCTCACATGGACATGGTGCTAGGTTGTTTTTCTTTATTTCATGTTTTTTATTTTTTTTATTTTCTTTATTTATTTTGGCCGTTATTTGTTTCAAGAAAAGCAAACTTGATAGACATAATTTTGCAATTCTGGCACTCAAAGAGAAACAATTTTTTTCTGTGGGAATAACACAATGAAAGAAGGCTCAAAAAAGGGAAAAAGCATAACTACCCAATTTCTTGATGATTAAAGACAAGGTGCAATATATTTGCAAATAAAACACGATAATGTGGAAGCCTTTATCACTTCCAATGAGCACTGACCACACACTGGCGAAAAACAAGGGGGTCGGGATCGTTATCACACCCGACTACATACTGGGCGCAGTCTCCGATCGGATTGTCTTGGTCCGCGGGAAAGCTGGAAAGTCCGGACACAGAAGTTCAGCCGAGTAAGGAGCTTCTGCTGATCGGGAAGGAAAGCCAGCTGTCGACGAGTCCAGTGCTAGCGTTCTCGTCTGCAAGAGACAAGGGTGTGTAGTAATGTATTAGGTTGATTATATGTGTCATATAGCCGAGTCGAACGAAGACCAATGCGACGGAGGCGTTCCTTGGTCGGGATCAGATTGTGAATATGATTCTATACACGATGAGGCGACTCCCATCGGGAGGATAGGAAAACTAACCTCAAGGTACACTGTTTTCCAGGGCACCAATGGAGCGGCTATTTCAAGTAGGGAGAAGGATCATTGTACTCCCCAACGAGAAAGCAAGGACCTTCTGCTGAGGTGTGTCACTGATAAAAAGTCAACCCCGGAAAACTTATTATAACATAAAATTGATGTACGGGCCACAATTTTGACTTGATCCGGCCAACATCAGCAGCAGAGTCAGACTGGCCTGTTGAAGACAATTAAATAAGTGAGATGTAATAGGATGTGTTACTCGAGTACATGGTAAACCGGTGCGTCGTGTAAACACTACTGAGGCCTTCACTTCATGGGGCAAGACCCAACCCTCCAAGGGGACGGCGCCTCGCAACCACTACATACTGAAGTCGAAACGACCGGTCATTTGCATCAATTTGCTCGCCATCGTCGGGGGAGCGGGAATATTTTGTGAAGGGCCTCGCAACCACTACATACTGAAGTCGAAACGACCGGTCATTTGCATCAATTTGCTCGCCATCGTCGGGGGAGCGGGAATATTTTGTGCAGAATAGTTCACTTTGCTGAAAATGTAGAAAGAAAACTAAGGTAAGTACGTTCGTGTTCACAAATTGGCCCTTGAATTCGATTTGTCACCTCCCGCCAACTGAGTGCAGCCATTGTTATCGGGCACGACTCATGGTAATCCCCAACGATTTTTGGTGAGAAACCATCGTTGGCCATGGAATGAGATTAAAACACTTCTTTGGTAATAGGATACATTTCCGTTTATTAATGAAGTCCCCAGAGAGAGAACAAAAGGAATCCAGTATGTCCATCAGCAGGCGCATGTCATCCATATGACGTAGCAATTCCACGACATTATCCGCGTACGCTCGGACCGAAAAGATTTCTTCTACATAATATCTTCCAGCGATTTAACTGATCAGCAACACGGCGAAGCAGAGGTTCTAAGGACAAGACAAAACCCCATCGGATGGTGATGTGGGGAGTAAGTTGTTCATTTACTACGGCAGATGCGTGAATACTAATAAAAATATTGGATAATACCTCACACGCAGAATGAGTGAGACCGGTCGCCTTGAGCACTTCCATCAAGAATCTGTGACTGACCCTGTCAAATTCCTCATTGAAATCAATAAAAAGCAAGGCTCCAGAGAGACAAGTCGCTGCAGCCACCGAGACAACGTTGCGGAATTCGACTACGAAGGTTAGAATCGTGCGCCCAGGCACAAAGCTTTGGTGGACAACAACAATTTTCTGTAGCGGTATCGACAAAAGGCTATTAACTGGCCGGGCAACACTTTTATAATCGAACGGTAGTGTGACCGGCTGGAATTTATGAATGTTTAAACGTCCGGTTGTCTTCGGAATTAGAACGATTTGAACAATCTTGAAGGGGTCAGGAATCAAAGCTCCCGGATCACCTCGATTACCAGTGACGCATTGGTATTAAGTATAAGAGGCCAAAAATATATCACTCGGAATACCGTCGAGGCCAGACGATTTTTGCGATGACCAATCAACAATTAGCAATAAATCCACACAGAGACTCATCATTTAACCACTCAACTCAGGAGAGGAGCAAATGCATCAGGGAAAAAAGCATCAGTAGCACATACATCACAAACGTCGGTAAAGTAATTATAGACCGCTCTGGAAATGTCACATTGGGATGTCAATATGTGACCATCGATACGAGTAGAGGGTGTGACACATTCTCATTTGCTACCCGCCCGCAACTGGATAAGGTGATACGGAGGATGGAGTGAGATTTTGAGCACAACCTGAGTACTTCCATTTGTTGCTTCTTTAAATGAAGAAGTTTAGCCTTAACGAAGCGGACATCCATACTTTGTAAGGGAACTTGTCTGGCACCGTCATAAATTTGACGATAGACGAAATAACAAAATTCCTCGCCCTCCCACATCTGTAATGCATTAAGGGGGGATGTAATGGATATAGGTCCAAAAAATTGATTTTTCAAAAATATTATGTCCTTGATCTAAACAGTTTAATCTACGTTGTACGTGAATTTTATCGTGATAGCAGCTCTAGAAATGCCTTTAAATTATTAAACTGATTAACTCTGCACTGGCGGCCACTCCCGCCTTTTCTGACATTTGGAAAACTGCTTGCTTCAGCAGAATTTTTGTCAGTGTGAAGGCTACTTTCTTTCGATATCTCTGGCTGACATCTACATCTTCGCCTGAAAACTTTCTTGCATGTGGTTTATTTACATTTTGACAATACTAACACATATTAGTAGGTGGAAAGTTGAATTCGTAAACCTTTACGTGGAAGTCAAGATTTATGCATAATGGGTGGTAGAAAAACTGTGTTAAGGAAACGGAGGCTTCATGGAAATCGGTTTACCAAGACAAAAAAGAGGAAGCAGCTCCAGATAAAGAACACAATCTCTCACCTTCACCTTCGAAATTTGGGACAGGAGAATTGTACAGGTGCTTGAATGATGTTGATATGGATTTTACTGGATTCAGATATTGATTTAGAGCTTTTCTATCAGGCTATATAGATATCGAGAATAGAAAAGTTGGAATGTGTTGGCCACATCCAAAAGAGGCTTGGTGATAGGCTTCGTCGCTTGCTGAGAGAAGAAACGTGAAGTACTTGAGGATGAAAAACCACTAGGAGGCTTACACTGAAATAAATTGATTCTCCTCAGTTATTTTATGGAATTGCTATCATGGAAAACACACATAATTCAGAGGCAATGAGGCGTGCTGTGTGGGCAACTTTTTTCTACAAACTATCCACTGACCAAACACCAATGCACAGTCTGTGTCCGAAAGACGATTGGTGTAAGTTCAACAACAGAAATGAGACGTATTTACACAAACACTCATTACTAGAACCTGTTATGAATGCAATTGAGCCCACATTCAGGTTTCTTGCAAACCCTGATTTATTGAGGAAGTGTCTTTACCCAACGATACAAAATGCAAATGAAAGCCTCAATATTTTAATTTGGATTAGATGCTGAAAATGGATATTCTGTGGACTTGAAGTACTCAAAATAGGTGTCTAGGATGCAGTTTTATGTTACACTACCGGCAATAATGGCAGAATTGAAGTGAAGTGCTGAAGAGTGTTGGTATAGATCCTGGTGTGTTTACAAGAAAAGCATTTTACACCCTCGACGAAAGCAAGGTCAAGAAAGCTAACATATGTTACCTGCAAATACAGGCCAGGCAGATTAGATGAGGAGAAAAGAGAAACGTGGAGAATAAGGAGTATCAGTATGGAGGAATTTAAAATTGAGGTAAGGTTATTATGTGTAGAAGTATACGAAGAAAATCTTTGACTCTCATTTTCTCTGTTTTACATTATTAGAAGCCTATTCTGAAAAAGTATATGTGCTAATGCTATGAAATTTTCAGGGTCTGTTCGCAAAGTGTTGATGTCTCCCTGGAAGTAAAGAACACCAGATTCTGCAATTACATTCTGATTTTTAGATTATTGTATGTAGAAAAAGAAGTGAATTTTTGATGTGCAAAATTAAAAACTCGGTTAATGATACAATTTGTACCATAAATTAATAACTGTAGATCACTGTAGTTCAGCGGTCTTACATCCTTCTCAGGACACTACAATAATATTTTCAGATTAATTGTATAACTATAATTTGAGTTATGGCTTTTTATAAAGAAGATATCGAGAATAGAAAAGTTGGAATGTGTTGGCCACATCCAAAAGAGGCTTGGTGATAGGCTTCGTCGCTTGCTGAGAGAAGAAACGTGAAGTACTTGAGGATGAAAAACCACTAGGAGGCTTACACTGAAATAAATTGATTCTCCTCAGTTATTTTATGGAATTGCTATCATGGAAAACACACATAATTCAGAGGCAATGAGGCGTGCTGTGTGGGCAACTTTTTTCTACAAACTATCCACTGACCAAACACCAATGCACAGTCTGTGTCCGAAAGACGATTGGTGTAAGTTCAACAACAGAAATGAGACGTATTTACACAAACACTCATTACTAGAACCTGTTATGAATGCAATTGAGCCCACATTCAGGTTTCTTGCAAACCCTGATTTATTGAGGAAGTGTCTTTACCCAACGATACAAAATGCAAATGAAAGCCTCAATATTTTAATTTGGATTAGATGCTGAAAATGGATATTCTGTGGACTTGAAGTACTCAAAATAGGTGTCTAGGATGCAGTTTTATGTTACACTACCGGCAATAATGGCAGAATTGAAGTGAAGTGCTGAAGAGTGTTGGTATAGATCCTGGTGTGTTTACAAGAAAAGCATTTTACACCCTCGACGAAAGCAAGGTCAAGAAAGCTAACATATGTTACCTGCAAATACAGGCCAGGCAGATTAGATGAGGAGAAAAGAGAAACGTGGAGAATTGAGGTAAGGTTATTATGTGTAGAAGTATACGAAGAAAATCTTTGACTCTCATTTTCTCTGTTTTACATTATTAGAAGCCTTTTCTGAAAAAGTATATGTGCTAATGCTATGAAATTTTCAGGGTCTGTTCGCAAAGTGTTGATGTCTCCCTGGAAGTAAAGAACACCAGATTCTGCAATTACATTCTGATTTTTAGATTATTGTATGTAGAAAAAGAAGTGAATTTTTGATGTGCAAAATTAAAAACTCGGTTAATGATACAATTTGTACCATAAATTAATAACTGTAGATCACTGTAGTTCAGCGGTCTTACATCCTTCTCAGGACACTACAATAATATTTTCAGATTAATTGTATAACTATAATTTGAGTTATGGCTTTTTATAAAGAAGAAAATAAAAAAATTAAAAATTAAAATTTCTGACAGAATATTAAACCTGTATATTTTGTTATACTTTTCCGCTAAAACACAGCTTTCTGCTTTACACACGCAAAATTTTGTAGTTGCACATTAATAAATATGAAATTTTCCGTTACATCCCCACTTAACGCTTTCCGGAGCAGAGGTTTGGCATGCCCTGATGACCGTTGCATTTCAGAATGAAGAGTCCTGCGCACGCAGGCTAAGGGTCGAAACCTCTCGAACAAAAATCTGGAGGTAAGGACTCTTTAAGAGCATCGAGGAGAAGCGATAAAGGTTTACTGGTTGCTGCACATGGTTTAGAGATATTGTAATGAGTGCAACACGCGGGAATCACGTGTGCCGCAGGCGGCTAAGCTGTCCACGTAGAGAGTCAGGGGACCAGAGCGACCGAGGCGGCTGCTGGCCGTAGCTGTAGAAACGCGTATAGCGACGAGAGCGGGGCACTGACAGGGCAACGCATGCCTTATCTGCGAAGAGCGCACGACATCGTTTAGTTCCTTACTGAAATTAAAGTTATGGGTCTGATCCTCATGATGCAAAACACAATTAAAGTCTCCGACCAACGGAAGTTTCTGCGGAGCTGTACGAAATAAACAAACTACATCCTCTTTGTAAGAACGTGCTCGATCTGTTGAATACACAGATCCTGAAGGGGCATAAACTAGAACTAAAATAAGCTCACAAAAAATACAGCCTGTTCCTCGGCCGTCATTAAGAACTTCGGAATCAGTCAGTATCATTCCCGTCTGTAAAATAACGCAGTACCGGTAGGTAGTTCAGAAGATACGTTAAAGAAAGTAGGAAAGCCGGGAATAGAAAAATGGTGAAATAACACTTCTTGCGAAAGTATCACGTGTGCTCTTGAAGCGCAAATAAATTTTCACTGCGCCGGAATTCTAAGCTCGGAACTAATTCCGTTCACATTCGACGTAAGAATTGAATCTATTAATTACCAAAACTGTGCAGTTGATTACTTGCAAATGACAGTTAACAGTCCATGATAGAATCAATGGAGGAATCTGAATGTAAAGAGGTGGATCCCTACCTTCCATCCTCTTTCTTTTTTCGCGATGATGCGCGCCTAGGTTGTTTGTTGCGGCTGTGCGGGAAGGCGACTGCAGCACGGGCAAATGTGGTCGGTGGGGGGGGGGGGGGTATTACGTGGAAATTCAGTATCAGGTACAGAGGGTACAGTGCACTCTTCCACAGGTGGGCGGTGCGGCTCCTGGGAATCAATGGAAACGAAAACTGAACGTACGTCTTTTACATGTGCCGCTGGCACACTTGTGCCGATCCGGTTCTGATCAGCAGCGGCTTGTGGGATGCCTTGCCTATCCGGGGGCGCAGAAGAAGTGTGCGAATACGTCACAGATTCAGGGATGCCTGGAAAGTCCGGAAGAGGTCTATCCTCACGTGACTTCGAGAAAGCGGCGTCCTTCTCAGGAGACAAGTCAGAGGGAGCACTGGACGCTTTCGAATCTTGTGTAGCAACCGACATGTTGTCATCGCTATCGTCTGGTCTACACTCAGGGAGGGGAGAGGCCTCCTGCACGGGAACCTTTTCAGTAGGGTACAGAGCGAAGTGGAATCGTCTGACTCGTTTCCATCTCGCGTTCGTCTACGCTCGTTTTAAGTGGAGGTAGTGGCGGTGTGCTTGGACCGTCACGCAATGGGTCACGTTCCCCTAAGCAACTTAGTTAGGCACAATGACTGTCGCTTGGGGAACCAGATCCGCTGAAGTTAGCCTTTTACGTCGCTCGCAAGTGGATGTTAAGACCGCGACAAGACGGGGGAAGTTGTACGGAGGTGTCCTCTCTCATTACACTTAAAACAGGCCCTATCTTTTCCTCTGTAAATTATACGCACCCGGTATCCACACACCAGATTTAGTCACGCATGCCACCTATTCTCGATAAGTGTAAACAACAGTAGTATTACTGGCTGGGACACTTATGGATCCTGACAGATTACCACGTGAGATGATCCTTGGAGAGATCTCTATAGCCAAACGATCTGTAGGACGTCCTGTATTGAGGTTCAAGGACTCCTGTAATTATGGTTCATGGTGCTAACACAAAGTCGAATATCACACTAGGTAACACTACTCCGCAAGTCGTAGATAACTTCTGCTATCTTGGATCTACTATCCTGGATCTACTATCTACTGTTGACAATGAAATTGATGCTCGCATTGGAAAAGCTGTGACAACTTTTGGAAAACTCTCTACACGTGTTTGGAAAAACAACAAACTCTCTTTGACCACCAAAATTCTTGTATATCAAACTTGCGTCCTCAGCATCCTTTTCTATTCATCGGAAACATGGACTACCTATGCCAAACAAGAACGTCGCCTTAATGCTTCCCACATGCGGTGCCTGAGATCCATCCTCGGAGTAACGTGGAAGGACCGAGTGACCAACGAAGCAGTGCTATCTAACACTAACTGCAACAGTATTTCAGCTATCTTGAAGCAGAGACGACTCCGCTGGCTGGGACACGTATGGATCCTGACAGATTACCACGTGAGGTGATGCTCGGAGAGATCTCTATAGCCAAAAGACCTGTAGGTCGCCCTGTATTGAGGTTCAAGGACTCCTGTAAACGAGATACGGATAGCTTTGGAATCGACACAAACAGATGGGAGGCACGTGCTAGCATGAGACCAGAGTGGCGTGATGATAAATCATCTGGAATGTCGAAGCATGATGAAGGCTTGTTAGACAGATTAAGGCAGAAAAAGCTTCGCAATGCTACCACTGCTCCTGCCTCAGCAGCCAGATACACTTGTGACAATTGCAGCAAGAGATGCCGTGCTGCCATTGGCTTGACAAGTCATATGAAAAAATGTAACCCATAAACACACAGACAGTGCAACAAGCATCTACCAAGATATCATATCCACGGATTAAACGATGTTAGTGGAGCAGCGTTCCCCGCCGAACATTCCGCATATCCCCAAACGGAAGCAGGCTGGTCTCGATGAGAAGGTGCCGGCACCTTCGGGCGGGTGGTTAAGCACACTAACGTTCGCACACTCCACTCCCGTGATCACGAGAATAAACGAGCTATGGGAGCCAACGCGTTGAGGGACTTGTACGTGCCGCAAAATAAGCCTGCCAACTTGACGCAGGTTTACAAACTTGACGTAAAACACACACCATTCAGAGTCAAAGCGAGCAGTGTGGGTCTGTTGTGAGGTGCCCTTCATCTTGTCTATGAGCGAGTAACGAGTTTCTAACGAATTTGGCTGCACACGGCGCGTACGCCTGTCAGAACTAAAAGTAACGGTGCGTGTGCGTGGAATGTTTCTTGGAGCCGTGGACGACATCACGGCGCAAGATTATGCCGCGTCAAAACTCAATCGCAAACACTAGATGCCGAGAGACAGATAATGATGTGACGCTCACAACGATTCACACGACACTTAGGATTAACAAGGAAGCTCTAGCAGCGCAACGATAGAGGCGGGGAAAGGCAGAATCTGCTCGCCTGGCGTGCGAAGCGGGAATTTTTGAAACACAGCAGTACGCAGACCGATACTGGCATTCCTAGGTACAGCACGCATCTGACTCCTTCACTTCATCGTGTTTCAATACATAGTTGATAATATCATCGAAGAGCGGTTTAACGTTCATTCACCATAGACTGAAGCTCTTCTTAGTGATCCGTATTGCACTGTACAAGCCATGCAGCTTCACGACACTCGCACACATTAAATATGCACCATGCGTTGGGTCTTGATATGTTAACTTCATCGTTTCATCTCCAAACATGTCGACAATTGATAAACTGTTTCTGCCAAAGATATTTACGTCTTAAAGGAATGGTTTGTTCTCGCTTGTCATGCGGTCCTCTACGTATTTTAGCTTACTGTACAGTTGACACACTCCGAATCGCTGAACTGAACCTTTGTATCCTGCCGGACATTCTCAATTTCCAATGTAGCTTCGAAGTTTATGTCACGTGCTAAACCAACAGTATCATGCTTTAATTAATTGACATTCGTAGATTTAGTAGAAAATAAGTACGATGTTCTACACTGCTGAGAACCTTAAAACGTCTCAAAGCAAAGGAGCGGAAGTCAGGTGGATGATGGCTGCCGCAGCCTGCCACGGCAGCTGGATCACGGGTCCGTCATCACCGCCATGCAGTTAGTACTGTTTCTTTATTTTCACGGAGACAAATACTTTATTGTATTAAAAAATTGTTCAGTGGTATAGTAATCTAAGAGTACTTCACTAGGAAAGAAATTTTACTGTTAACGAATGACGGACAAATTACTCAGCTGACGTCTGGTGCTCACTTCAACTTTGTACACAGTTTTTGTGGTGAGACTACGTTTCTCGCAGACTTTTCGTTGCATTTCAAGTACAATATCGTCGCTCTTTAATTTGTATCCCGCCCACACGCATAACAAATTCCAGAGTTTACTGGCTCCTGCGCTGCTACCTGGCCAAGAAGGCTTCAATTCCCTCGTGCACCATTTCTAAGCAATACCTATCGTTTAGAATAGTATTTCGACAGCAACAGCACAAGTTTTTCGAGAGTGGTTGTCTTCTATTCTCATATAAGAAGTGTTGAATTTGAAAAGAATTTTCAATTTTTCCAGCCATTTCCACGAGTAAGTACTAACAGCATTTGGCCATCGCCGTGCGGTCATAAGGTCTTGTAGAAGAATGCTGAGCAAGAACATTCAGAAAAAGATAAATAATATTACAGTGACGCGCACCTGGAGGTGAGAGAAGCGACAGAATATACGTGGCTGCAAGCTTCGTGGAGATATCCCCGATCATTTTCTGCCACTTTTCACGCAGATATTTCCTCAGAAAGTACCGATATTTCCTCAGAAAGTACCAATGGAGTTTATTCATACTGTAGAACTTCGCAAAACTTTCTTTTGTCGAACCGCAAGCGTGGTTGAGGTCAGTGACAAAGCTAGCATAAAAAAGACCAGAAAGCCTTCAAAACGGTAAAAGACAGTTGTCATGAGGCGCAGGTGAACAGGCTCCACTACATTGTGTTTTTGCATAGTATTTGACCACCATAATTCATTTTTCGTGAAAGTTATATTGCTGGATCATCATAATAGGAGTTAAACCAGAAATTAAAATAAAAATGAAAAATGTTAAAACGACAATTGTGAAAACTTACAACCTTTTTGTGTCTATTTCTGCTTTGAGAACTTCGTATTAATAACTGCTACGTACATAGTTTCGCGTAGTCAGCGCGCACACAACTTTCCCACTAGAGCGCGCCCCGCTAAGCACAACAGCGCAGGCGCAGCGCTCGTCCGTCTCCGCACTACGAGATGGCGCTGTCTTAGAGACAGACCAAATTCTGCTTCCGCCGATCCGCGTATTGATATGTAACGCAGCCAATGAGATTGCTGCTAACGTTGGATCTTTTCTCCTCACATATGACACTCGCGCAGTGATACCTGAACGTGCGAGGTATTATAACGAGTGTACAGACCTCCGATTAGTCAGTCTGCATTAGTCTATAGCCAAGTTTCAGTCTGCGCCTACTAAGATTATCATATTCCTGTACATAGCCATTAAGAGAAAGAAGTGAAATTTGTAGACACTTTGTCAAGTATCAGAGATATGTGAGAATAAGATTAACGTACCAAGACCTAAGGAACTTTAGATTGTCAATTGTAAATAGCATCCAGAACCAAGTTAAGTAATTTTTATGCTTGTTATTATTTTAATAGAGGTGTGTGAAAATAAATCAAGTTCTGTTTAAAGTTGGTCACCGTCAATATGCTACTGTAAGTGTGCAAGTGGCATTTCTATCGTCTGACCTAACGGCATAAGATAAACACGCCACGATAAGACCACGAGACATATTGCTGACACTCGCCTACTTCGTTGGAGCGACAAGTCAAATAATCTAATGGTGTGTGTACTGAAGGTCTTACAGTACGCCGGCCGGTGTGGCCGTGCGGTTATAGGCGCTTCAGTCTAGAACCGCGTGACCGCTACGGTGGCAGGTTCTCGGGCATGGATGTGTGTGATGTCCTTAGGTTAGTTAGGTTTAAGTAGTTCTAAGTTCTAGGGGACTGATGACCACAGATGTTAAGTCACATAGTGCTCAGAGACATTTGAACCATCTTACAGTACGCACACCACAGTAACCTAACCCAACTGCACGCCGCCCTCCCCCCGCCTGCTCCAACGGTCCTCCACCGAACGCCCACCCCACCCCACACCGTACGAGCCTGGGTCCTGGACGCTGGACTCCAGCCATGAAGCCTGCCTCTGTTCTGGAGGACGTGCTGCGGTAAAGGACAGATACGGCTGCTTAGGGCGTCTGCTGGCAGCAAAAAGCGTGACAGGAGCCACCTTGCCACCTAGGAAGCGAGATTTCACAGGAAGGTACCACAATTAGATCGACCGAGGAAACTCTCTCCAGTAAAAGGTCCTATTATCACTCAGGTACTGATGTGGAGATGAGCGACCAGTGCCCAAGGTGTACGCACGGGACGCAGGCGTGGATAGGAAATGGAACGTGGAGTGTCGCAGACGTGGATGAAAATGGACGAGCAGCATGCCGTGCTATCGAAGCATTGCAAATGTTAATTACGAAGTAAAGGAGTAGAAAAATGAAAGGGTAGTAATAAATCCATGAAAGAACCTTTACGAGAAGAAGGGACAGCTCTCTGAGACATTTGCTGCAGCACCCAGGATCGCGTACGCTGGCGGCGGTCGGAGCAGTCAGCAGTAGCAGACAGAGACCAGAATATGCAAAACGGACTGTGGAGTGCGCTGTTAAATGGGTGTGAGACGAACAGCACGAGGGAGAAATGAATGAAGACAGCATGAAAACATCTGAAATACTAAGAACCTAAAAACAAGAGAAACAATACGGATTGGATCATATCCAGAATTCAGACATATGTGAGTAATGTGTTGTCCTGATTCCAGAATAACACCAATTTTTCAGCAACAGACATTGCAAAATTGCTTTCAGAAAACTCTTGTATACTAGTTTGAAGCTATGCATCTGGAAACCATGTATCTGTGTTTATGTCCAGCATCTGCTCCTAAGCCAATGGATCGATTTCATCCAAATCAAACAAGCGTGTAGCTCACAGAGAAGTTGTGATATGTGTGAAAAGAATTTTCATCTACACTTTCTGCAGGTTAGGCTCGTTGAGAAGGTAGTACGACAATGTTTTGCAGGGGCTGCGCGGGGGCGAGTAAAATCGAAAAGCAGAGATGAGGTACGAGGAGATGGACAGGAAGCAAGGAAGAAGAGGAAATGGACAGATAGTTAGGGATAGAGTGGGGTGAAGGGAGGAGATTGGCAGGTGGAGTGGGGAGGAGTAGATTGACAGAGAGAGGGGAGAGGATTAGATGGTCAGAGAGAGGGGGAGGAGGCGATGAAAGGGGGTGGGAGGTACGAGGAGATGAAGACACATGGGAGACGATGAGACGGGTAGAAGTACGTGAGATGGACCGGTAGGGCTGGGTAAGACGACACAGGAAGAGAGGCGGTGGGTGGACACAGAGAGATGGGGGCGGGGAGATGGATACACGTATGGTACACGTGTTAAGTGGACCGAGAATACATATACTTTGTTGGCAAGTACTCACAGGTAGCAACGCTTTGGACAGCTTTCAAACGTGAAGCGAAATCCACGACAAAATAAAAAAAATAGCATCAACAGAGCATCAGCAACACTGCAGCTCCATAGAAACGTCCACAAATTCGCCTCACATGACGACGTGAGTCAGGCACACGAGGGCGCGGCGCCCTGCACGCACTGTATTTTGCGTACTGCTATCCTCGACGTCAGTAACGTAGTTGTAGCTACGTAATTCTCTGTGCAAATAGATGGTAATTTCTACACTGTGGTATCGACTTCGTGCGAATGACGAATTTTCGATTGGCACTTCAGAAACAGTTCATATGACTTCACTAACAGTTACACACTGGAATAAATAAACATTCTGAATCTCCGTCATAGCTACATGGGGAGGAGATGTGTGCAATACATGTATTAAAAATATACCCAGGCAAAAGCATGGGGAAAAGGGCTAGCATATACTGAAAAAGAAGAGAGAGGCGGGACAAGGGGACAGGTGGAGAGAGATGGGAGTGTTCGGTGGGCACAGAAAAAGGGAGGAAATTGTCAGAAAGAGCCTTTCAAATCTCGATTGGCCTCCAAACTGCCTGACTTGAAACCCATAGAAAATGTGTGGGACTTTCTGGAACAACGAGTAAATCGCCAATATCAGCATCTCTGCAATCTGACAGTATTCCTCCATCAAATCCTCAGCGAGTGGTTTAACCTGGGGCATACCAGCATAACCCTGTTGACTCACTTCCTAACCGAAGCCAGGCGGCTATGAAGTCCACGGGCGGAATTACACGATGTTAAATGATGTTTGTAATGATTTTTCTAGGGCTCACTAATTCTTTGTCCGGTGAGCTTACCTTAGAACATCGACTAATGAAAGGTAATGTTTGTTTGCAACAGTTGTCGATTCAGAAAAAGCTTTTGACATTGTCGACTGAAATACTCCGTTTGTAATTCTAAAAGTAGCAGGAGCAAAATACAGAAGGAGGAAAGTCAACCACAAGTTGCACAGAAACCAGACTACAGTACTAAAAGGTCGATGGGCATCAAATGGAAGTAGCAGGTGAGAAGAGACTGTAGCCTCTCCTCTATGTTATTGAATCTGTACATTCAGCAAGCAATAAAGGAAACCGAGATGGGATTTGAAAAGGGAATTTAAGTTCATAGCGAAAGAAAACACATAACTGTCAACATTTGCTGACGACATTGTAATACCGTCAGCGACGACAGAGATCTTGGAAGAGCAGCTGAATGGAATCAAAAGCGTCTCCAGAATCGACCGTAAGATGAACATCAGGAAGGACACATTGTGAGACATCAGAGTATCACGAATTTGGTATGGAAGGGAAGTGGGGGAGGTGGTAAAAACTGTAGAGGGACCATCAAAAGATGGATACAGTAAGCAGATTCAGAAGGATGTAGGTTGCAGTAGTTTTTCGAAAATGAAGAGGCTTGTGCAGCATAGACTAGCGTGCAGAAGACAACAACACTACGATGTAGCGGAAATATGTTACTGTATCTCAAAAGAATATATTCATCGTTATCTGGATATAATCTATGGTTTCTTAGTCTCTAAGTTGACTGTTACTATACTGTTCATCTAGCTATTCTCTGCGATTAAATTAAAGGATTTTTGCCCACTGGCAGACGCGTTTCGCTTCTTTTATTTTTGAAGCCTTCTTCACAGTCAGTATTACGTATTTCGCATCTCATCAATGTATCTATGATAGGTACAGAAGATGCATACACATTTCACAAAAAAAAACAGTATTAGCAGTTTCCCCCTCCCGTATCCTCCCTTCCCCTGTAAAGATGAATTGCACAGAGCACAGACAAAAGGCGACAGAAGGAAGTGGCACCACTGTTGACAATTGCAGACATGGTAAACACCGCACGTGTACACACACATCGACAGAGAGAGAGAGTGAAAGTGTGTGAGAGAGAGAGAGAGAGAGAGAGAGAGAGAGAGAGAGATGTGAAAATGTGAATCTAGAGGTGCAAAAGTGCAGACGAGGTAAAAGTTCGATGGCGTCATAGATTTGAAGAAAGAACCACTCGTAGAGACAACTAGAACCTAAAGTGTTAATATGTTGAGTAACTGGCACGGCAGAAGATTGTTTATAAACTAACTATAACCTACAATATACAAATGTGTTTAGAATTTTATTACAAACGATTGAGCGGGCTTCAGAAAAAATCGAAACGAAACGCTTATTGCAAACAGGCAAGTTTTTGTTTAATTTCTCAGCTGCAGCGCCATTCAGTCTATAATATATGGGATGTAGTTGTATTCATTTGGCACAGTCGCTGTCCACTGTCCCGTCACACTCCCGTGACTACGTGTCTCAAGTTTGAATGTGCACCTTTCCTAGCGCGGGCCGCTGCCAGAGGTGTAGGCAGACAGTAAATGAGGACCAGCAGGGTACCGACACGAATGTGGAGCCATGCCGACTTCAGGGTCGTGGCCGGCCGCCCCAGGTTTCTCGCTCGAGGATCCGTGGCGTCAACTGCCCCACCGAGGCGCATCTACGGAGTCGCTTGGTAATTACATCCGGGGAGTCTGGCGGGCGAGGGAGTCCGGCGCTCTTCCATCCGCACACGTACACCGCCACCTGCGTCACACGTTCGCCGGCCGCGGTGGCCGAGCGGTTCTAGGCGCTTCAGTCCGAAACCGCGCGACTGCTACGGTCGCAGGTTCGAATTCTGCCTTGGGCATGGATGTATGTAATGTCCTTAGGTTAGTTAGGTTTAAGTAGTTCTAAGTTCTAGGGGACTGATGAACTCCGATGTTAAGTCCCATAGTGCTCAGAGACATTTGAACCAATTTTTGTCACACGTTCCATTGTCCTGGTCATAAATGCCATCGTGCCGAGGAAAATCAAACTGCTGATATGTGTGCACCTGGTGCATAAGGGTAGATGCCTACTTGCTTTGACCCACTGCGCCTTCCATAATGACTAGACCATACAGTGAATGTCACGAAAACATTTCCCAGACCATAACGCTTGAAACTTCCCCTTTGTATGTGAAGAATGACAGTGCCGGAAAAACTCTTACGTTATTCGATTTTCACACAGTTGAGCAAAAGTGAACGTTGTCAGATCTCTCTTTACTTATTCTGATCATCACTAAAGTGACACACAATATTTTAGGCGCAACGCAGTCTGACTTTCAATAATTCCTGCAAAAGAATGGCCCTGACTAACAATAACATATACCTTTAATGAATCACTTACCTCACAAAAATCTTCGTTATCCCAACTACTGCAATACAGCGAGCGCCAATACTGCCAGCTAAGTAAAAGATTCAAACTACAGAAGGCGCTAACTACTGACAGGCATAGTTAGCAAAAAATCAGTTCATGACATTTAGTCTCACAAATTTCTTTTTTTCTGATGGACACACGTGCAGATCGTCCGCTCACAGTAACCTCTCAAAACTCTGGCATCTCTCCCCCCACATCCACCACTGCTGGCGGCTGGCGGTTCACCTTCCACTGCCCGACGCTACTCGCTGATCACATCCAACTGCCCAGCACTACACACGCGAATATTCCAACATTGAGTGCAAGCAGCCACAGACTGCACACAGCGCAGTCAGTGATTTTCATACAGAGCACTACGTGGCGTTACCAACATTAAAACCTAAACAGCCTACTTACCCGCTTCCTCCTCCGCACTGGACCCTTACGACGATCGTTGCAGGGCGTTTTGGTTTCAGACGTTTCACCTCGTGCAAGGCACGGGCCATCAGCCTGTGCGCAAGATGAGACACAGGTCCGTGAGGTGAGGCAGGGTGACTCACGGTGAGTTTTTGCGAACCACACAGCTGAATGGTCCTGCACACGTTAGAGCGCAGCGTGACGTGACGCAGTTTACTGCGAGGCTCACGGTAGTTCTGGCTGTTGGTAGTTAGAATTGGAGGAAAAGCTACGTGAAGCCGTACATGTTCGCAAAGTTCTGTATGATACAAGCCATGAAGATTACTTGAAAACGAAGCTGAAAGCTCAGAAGTAGGAGGAAGTGGCCAAGGAAACGGACATACGAAATGGCAAGTTGCGTTGTAATTCTTTGTTAACATTCTACATTGTTGTTGTTGTGGTCTTCAGTCCTGAGACTGGTTTCATGCAGCTCTCCATGCTACTCTATCCTGTGCAAGCTTCTTCATCTCCCAGTACCTACTGCAACGTACATCCTTCTGAAACTGCTTGGTGTATTCATCTCTTGGTCTCCCTCTACGATTTTTACCCTCCACGCTGCCCTCCAATACTAAATTGGTGATCCCTTGATGCCTCAGAACATGTCCTACCAACAGGTCCTTCTTCTTGTCAAGTTGTGCCACAAACTCCTCTCCTCCCCAATTCTATTCAGTACCTCCTCATTAGTTATGTGATCTACCCATCTAATCTTCAGAATTCTTCTGTAGCACCACATTTCAAAAGCTTCTAGTCTCTTCTTGACCAACCTATTTATAGTCCATGTTTCACTTCCATACATGGCTACACTCCATACAAATACTTTCATAAAAGACTTCCTGACACTTAAATCTATACTCGATGTTAACAAATTTCTCTTCTTCAGAAACGCCTTCCTTGCCATTGACAGTCTACATTTTATATCCTCTCTACTTCGACCATCATCAGTTATTTTGCTCCCCAACCAGGAAAACTCCTTTACTGCTTTAAGTGTCTCATTTCCTAATCTAATTCCCTCAGCATCACCCGACTTAATTCGACTACATTCCATTATCCTCGTTTTGCTTTTGTTGATGTTCATCTTATATACTCCTCTCAAGACACTGTCCATTCCATTCAACTGCTCTTCCAAGTCCTTTGCTGTCTCTGACAGAATTACAATGTCAGAGGCGAACCTCAAAGTTTTTATTTCTTCTCCATGGATTTTAATACCTACTCCGAATTTTTCTTTTGTTTCCTTTACTGCTTGCTCAATATACAGATTGAATAACATCGGTGAGAGGCTACAACCCTGTCTCACTCCCTTCCCAACCACTACTTCCCTTTCATGCCCCTCGACTCTTATGACTGCCATCTGCTTTCTGTACAAATTGCAAATAGCCTTTCGCTCCCTGTATTTTACCCTTGCCACCTTTAGAATTTGAAAGAGAGTATTCCAGTTAACATTGTCAAAAGCTGGTAGAGTTTTGTCAGGACTGGCTCTCCCAAGGCCATCAGTAATTCCAATGGAATGTTGTCTACTCCGGGGGCCTTGTTTCGACTCAGGTCTTTCAGTACCCTGTCAAACTCTTCACGCAGTACCGTATCTCCCATTTCATCTTCATCTACATCCTCTTCCATTTCCATAATATTGTCCTCAAGTACATCTCCCTCGTATAGACCCTCTATATACTCCTCCCACCTTTCTGCTTTCCCTTCTTTGCTTAGAACTGGGTTGCCATCTGAGCTCTTCATGTTCATACAAGTGGTTCTCTTATCTCCAAAGGTCTCTTTAATTTTCCTGTAGGCAGTATCTATCTTACCCCTAGTGAGATAATCCTCTACATCCTTACATTTGTCCTCTAGCCATGCCTGCTTAGCCATTTTGCACTTCCTGTCGATCTAATTTTTGAAACATTTGTATTCCTTTTTCCCTGCTTCAGTTATTGCATTTTTATATTTTCTTCTGTTACCCAAGGATTTCTACTAGCCCTCGTCTTTTTACCTACTTGATCCTCTGCTGCCTTCACTACTTCATCCCTCAAAGCTACCCATTTTTCTTCTACTGAATTTCTTTCCCCCATTCCTGTCAATTGTTCCCTTATGCTCTCCCTGAAACTCTGTACAACCTCTGGTTCTTTCAGTTTATCCAGGACCCAACTCCTTAAATTCCCACCTATTTGCAGTTTGTTCAGTTTTAATCTACAGGTCATAACCAATAGATTGGAGTCAGAGTCCACATCTGCCCCTGGAAATGTCTTACAATTTAAAACCTGGTTCCTAAATCTCTGTCTCACCATTATATAATCTGTCTGATACCTTTTAGTATCTCCAGGGTTCTTCCATGTATACAACCTTCTTTGATGATTCTCAAACCAAGTGTTAGCTATGATTAAGTTGTGCTTTGTGCAAAATTCTACCAAGCGGCTTCCTCTTTCATTTCTTAGCCCCAATCTATATCCACCTACTACGTTTCCTTCTCTCCCTTTTCCTACACTCGAATTCCAATCACCCATGACTATTAAATTTTCGTCTCCCTTCACTATCTGAATAATTTCTTTTATTTCATCATACATTTCATCATACATTTCTTCAATTCCTTCGTCATCTGCAGAGCTAGTTGGCATATAAACTTGTACTACTGTAGTAGGTGTGGGCTTCGTATCTATCTTGGCCACAATAATGCGTTCACTATGCTGTTTGTAGTAGCTTACCCGCATTCCTATTTTCCTACTCATTATTAAACCTACTCCTGCATTACCCCTATTTAATTTTGTGTTTATAACCCTGTAGTCACGTGACCAAAAGTCTTGTTCCTCCTGTCACCGAACTTCACTAATTCCCACTATATCTAACTTTAACCTATCCATTTCCCTTTTTAAATTTTCTAGCCTAGCGATTAAGGGATCTGACATTCCACGCTCCGGTCCGTAGAACACCAGTTTTCTTTCTACTGATAACGACATCCTCTTGAGTAGTCCCCGCCAGGAGATCCGAATGGGGGACTATGTTACCTCTGGAATATTTTACTCAAGAGGACACCATCATCATTTAATCATACAGTAAAGCTGCATGCCCTCGGGAAAAATTACGGCCTTAGTTTCTCCTTGCTTCACCCGTTCGCAGTACCAGCACAGCAAGGCCGGTTTGGTTATTGTTACAAGGTCAGATCAGTCAATCATCCAGACTGTTGCCCTTGCAACTACTGAAAAGGCTGTTGCCCCTCTTCAGGAACCACACGTTTGTCTGGCCTCTCAACAGATACCACTCCGCTGTGGTTGCACCTACGGTATGGCTATCTGTATCACAGAGACACGCAAGCCTCCCCACCAACGGCAAGGTCCATGGTTCATGGGTTCTACATTGACATTGTTAAAACACTGTAGAAAATTTTCGTGATGTGCTCTGTCCTGGTTAAATGTTTATCACAAACGATGCCTTGGTTCCCTACAGTATCATTCCTTACTAGCGTGTAGCCCTCCATATGTACCAGTGAAAACGGAATAGATGGATGTAACCACGTCTTTCATATAAATATAGAATTGAAACTGTCGTCCAAGTACACACAATATATATGTATATATATAGAATGACACAAAGTTCTATGAGCACTGTTTAAATCTGATTTATTGTTAGGTAGTCCTGATGATTTGTTGTTGGAATGTCCGGATGACTAATAGGATTCTGTTTCTGCTAATGTCTGTACACGAAAATACGGTTTCTGTTAATTGATGATAATGAAATTTGCCCACTTCTCGCTATGTATACAGTAGCCCTGGCGACAGCAAGGGATTTTCTCGCCAGCTACTCTGCCCCTTCTGAATCACGCCATATGGTCCTCCTCGTGTCTTCTTCGGCATGAGAACCTGTAGCCAGTTTCATGAAAGCGATGTAACACACAGATTCGAACTCCAACTCAGAATCGGAATCCGATTCTGAACTTATATCTATTAACATGGCAGAAGTATTCGCCGTTTGTGCCAGAGCCAAAGTTCCTCAGCACACTGCGTATTGATTCTGCGGTCCAACTTGCGATGATTGACGCCGTAACTCACGCTGCCGTGAGGAATTTGGCGTGAGCCCCCCCGCGTCTCACCTTGCGGCCCGCCCATGGCCACTCGCCGCCACTCAGTTGCAGTATTGGCGCACAAACCGCAGCTGCCATCGCCGATGAATAGCGTCAGTACGGATGTACGAACCGACCGTCAGCTTCTCAGGCCCTACGCGGCAACGTTCTCTGAACAGTCGTTGAGTACACTCCTGGAAGTTGAAATAAGAACACCGTGAATTCATTGTCCAAGGAAGGGGAAACTTAATTGACACATTCCTGGGGTCAGATACATCACATGATCACACTGACAGAACCACAGGCACATAGACACAGGCAACAGAGCATGCACAATGTCGGCACTAGTACAGTGTATATCCACCTTTCGCAGCAATGCAGGCTGCTATTCTCCCATGGAGACGATCGTAGAGACGCTGGATGTAGTCCTGTGGAACGGCTTGCCATGCCATTTCCACCTGGCGCCTCAGTTGGACCAGCGTTCGTGCTGGACGTGCAGACGCTTCATCCAGTCCCAAACATGCTCAATGGGGGACAGATCCGGAGATCTTGCTGGCCAGGGTAGTTGACTTACACCTTCTAGAGCACGTTGGGTGGCATGGGATACATGCGGACGTGCATTGTCCTGTTGGAACAGCAAGTTCCCTTGCCGGTCTAGGAATGGTAGAACGATGGGTTCGATATCGGTTTGGATGTACCGTGCACTATTCAGTGTCCCCTCGACGATCACCAGAGGTGTACGGCCAGTGTAGGAGATCGCTCCCCATCCCCACACCATGATGCCGGGTGTTGGCCCTGTGTGCCTCGGTCGTATGCAGTCCTGATTGTGGCGCTCACCTGCACGGCGCCAAACACGCATTCGACCATCATTGGCACCAAGGCAGAAGCAACTCTCATCGCTGAAGACGACACGTCTCCATTCGTCCCTCCATTCACGCCTGTCGCGACAGCACTGGAGGCGGGCTGCACGATGTTGGGGCGTGAGCGGAAGACGGCCTAACGGTGTGCGGGACCGTAGCCCAGCTTCATGGAGACGGTTGCGAATGGTCCTCGCCGATACCCCAGGAGCAACAGTGTCCCTAATTTGCTGGGAAGTGGCGGTGCGGTCCCCTACGGCACTGCGTAGGATCCTACGGTCTTGGCGTGCATCCGTGAATCGCTGCGGTCCGGTCCCAGGTCGACGGGCACGTGCACCTTCCGCCGACCACTGGCAACAACATCGATGTACTGTGGAGACCTCACGCCCCACGTGTTGAGCAATTCGGCGGTACGTCCACCCGGCCTCCCGCATGCCCACTATACGCCCTCGCTCAAAGTCCGGCAACTGCACATACGGTTCACGTCTACGCTGTCGCGGCATGCTACCAGTGTTAAAGACTGCGATGGAGCTCCGTATGCCACGGCGAGCTGACTGACGGCGGTGGTGCACAAATGCTGCGCAGCTAGTGCCATTCGACGGCCAACACCGCGGTTCCTGGTGTGTCCGCTGTGCCGTGCGTGTGATCATTGCTTGTACAGCCCTCTCGCAGTGTCCGGAGCAAGTACGGTGGGTCTGACACACCGGTGTCAATGTGTTCTTTTTTCCATTTCCAGGAGTGTAGATACTGTCGGTAGCCGCTCGGCTCATCTGGTCGGTCAGTTCAACATTTGCACGCCTGTTCGCCAGTACACACCTCCGCAACCGTCGTTCATCGCTGTCGTTCACATCGCGACATACCACAGTTACCTCGGGACCTGGGGGCTGATGACCTTAGCTGTTTAGTCCCCCTTAAACATCCCAACAATCACCACCACCTCGGCGCCGGTTATGAACAGCACCATTTTACCTTTCACAGTCCACGTTAACCACGGCGGCACGAGGTTTGCAGACGCTTTCTGAAATGCTTCCATCCGTGGCCCGAAAGCCAATGATCGTGCCCCTTTTGGAAGCCAGGTAAATCCCTTCCTTTCCGCATAACGACGACGACTGTGGTCTTTTCCGTTACCTTCCTATTACCCCCCACTGCTGCTGCTCCCGCCTGCCACCTCTGCGCGTTTACTGCACCTGACATCGAACAAGGTGGACACCTTTAAGTGTCTGGCCTCGGTGTATTAACAATGGAAATTGCGGGTCTGTGTCTGTTCTAGAACTCATCAAAGTCATTTTTCTGTGAAACTCTGTATTCGTGTGTAGTCGACGTTAAAAGGCTAGCGGATGTGAGCGCAACGGTAAGACCATCGCTGAGGGAACAATCGCGTGGGTCAGACGTTTACCAGCCGCAGACTCACAACGGTCGTACAGGCGGTACTTTTGCCAAAATATGAAGGCTAGCTTGAAACGATTACGTTAGCACATGCGGTACCCTCATAGTTACCCACCTCGAGAAACATATCGATGCACATTCTTCCAACAGTTGTCATCAAACTGTTATTGTTGAGTTTCAATGAACTGATTGAAACACAACGAAATTGAAAGCGTGGCAAACGTCTGGATAATTTGACCACTGGGAAGCTTCCGATACTGGACTACTGCAGGGCAGGTACGTTTCAAACGATGATGCGTATCCACACGTTGCACTTGCCAGCTGTGCATAATGTTCCTGTGCACCGTGCTTTAACTACTTCGTTGTAACCTAGTCTCGTCGTGGAAACTGTTAGCAGCATTTTTCGTGCAAGTCCGGACTAAATTTTTAGATTGAGCAAACCGTTGCCACAACCGAAACCATGTGGGAGATCTTGACCAGCCGACCGTGAATAGGCCGAAGCCTTGAAAGAAAGTCGTCCGGTTAGGACGCTGCTCCGGGAAGAGCAACGCCAGTGCCATCCGTCTATTCGCTTCGCGTCTTTGCGAGCGCGCCTTCTGCCTGCCTCCCAGGACACGTTCCGGCAGCTTCTGACAGCATTCCTCGCCAAATCGTTTATGTGACAATTTCTGAACGAGTAAACAGCACTGTCGAAAGTATGGAATAACCAAAGGTATGACTGCCATGTGGAGATGGCGGGGCGTCCTTTGTATTTCAACTACACCGATATTATTTTCTGAAAACAATTTGTTTCTTGCTCAAACGCAAGATCGTCATCCTTTATTATAAGTGTTCACAGGATCATTTAAACAAACGCCGATAACGACATATTTTGCATAAATGTTGAATCAGACAGGTTCTTACAACGGAAGCAGCTGTGTGATTAAAAACAATCAAAAATTATGTTGCAATACTGGCCGGAAATGCAAATAAAGTCAGACCACATGTGAGTGGCAACAAAAAATCAGGAACTTCACGACGTGATAGTTATGGTACAGTTACAAAAGACAGCACTAGTAAAGAACACGCAATACATATCACGGAATGGATCTGGGATAACTGCAAATGTCGGCGTAGGTACCCTAGGCACAACTAAACAACGTGCGCCACTTAATAGCGTAAAGCCTTTTGTCCAGACTGTATATGAATTACGTTCCTTTCGGACTATACTGACGCAATATCTGCAATTTTAACAAAAGTATACAACGGCTCGTTCAGTGGCATATCGGCGCATAAAGTCCTGCAGGTAGAACTACCTGCTGTTGTAGGACTGCAGGGTCACAGTTCAAATTGCGGCCACCGACATTTGATGAATCTGTTAGCTTGAAACGCAGATTCACAGGCGCATGTGGATCCCTACCTGGATGGGAGGCAGCGAGAAAAGAAGAGCCTACTAACTTACGTCACTTCGACAGGCAGACTGCGGCTTTGTGTCTGACAGGCCTTCAAGACGCTGAAAATCAGTTTTTATCTTTCCTGTATGTTTGGATACTGGCACATCCGGGATATATTATAGTAACGAAGCCTAGAAACACAGGCGGCCCTTGTGACTTCTAAGGGATTGAGACCACTCATTTCTAAGTCATTATCAAATTATCACAAACCAGCTATCATTTTCTCATTAATCATCAGTCACTTATTAGTTACCATCTCTCTACAACATGCCTGGATGGTTAATGGCGCAGCCTCGCTAGCAGCACTGAAGTAAATGGCAACTGGCAACTGTTTCAAACTTTGTCCCAGTGTGGCGACTCCACGTGGTCATAGAGAGGAGACAAATAAAACTGGAAACGCATTTCCGAATAAAAATTGGCAGCTCTGCAAAGTTCAGATTCTTGTGCTATACTATATTCTTACAGGCAGACGCCCTAGTGTCAGCCACATCGGTTTTAGGTGAATTCGCTGTTTCTGACACATTTGCTGTTAAGGTGTCTCATTTTGAGAGTTAACGTTTTGGGAATATTCAGAATTGCTCTCGTAAACGCACATTTTGAGCCACAACGCTACGTCAGTAAGTGCACCACTTCTGAGAGATGTTAATAACATCTGAGAGATGTTATTAGGTGCTAACAATAAATAAAAACAATTTCAAATTGTTAAATAAGTAAAAATAAATTATTTTCTCTTTTTAAGTAAGAATAGATCGTTCATTTTCGCCTGCTTTAATATATCTTCTTGCTATTTACACTTTTCTCTGTTAATCCCCTGAAAAGTTAAAAAAACGGGGCTTCACTTTCTATTTTGTAAAGTAAAAACTAAATGTACACAATAATTTCCACAACCCATAACAGATTCATGTCTTAACAAATTTTGTGAACTTTGGTTGTAAGGATAATGTGACTGTTTTATTGTTACACACATATTAATGTAGCTTGAAATACTTTTGTAAATTTAATATTAAGAACAAAAGAAGGCATACGATTGTAGAAATCGGTTCTGTTACTAATAATGTGCAAAACTTGACTACTCACATACCTGCATTACTTAAACAGAAGTGGAATTCGTCTCGGGTCCTTCCCATAACTACCTACCACTTTTTCGATAAAAGACTCCTCCTCTGATTTTATCCTATCACGATTAACTGACACCATACACAAACAACTGAGTCGATTATCTGCCATGGTAGTTCTTAGCCACGCTTTCACGTGCCTGAGAGTGCTGCAAACAAACATGACGTAGGCCTATACTAACTCATACAGTGTAACCTCCTTCAATTACTCTATTGTGATAATATTTCAAACAAGATTTAAAAATAATTGGAAGAAATGTTTCATCTGACATAAGAAATTGTTACAAATTCTTTCTAATTAAGTAATTACAGTCAGAAAAGTGTTACTGTGGTAATTAAGTACCTGAACGATCTTTCTGCAGACCAGGTGGTTGCCGGTAAGCTAAGGGCTATCGTCAAGGCTGAAGCTACGGCGGGCAAGAATTTGGCTTTGTCCAGCAGATCAGTCAGGCTTAATTCAGCAATATCTCCTTCAAGTACTTTATCGCGTTTCCACATACTGATCCATGTCCGTGCTTCTACAGTGAAGTTATCTAAAGGATCGCCATAAAATCTTTTGATATTTTCAATTATCCTTTTCATATCTAGGTCTCTTTGGGATTTTATTACCTTTGGGTGCAAGCAGAAAATCTCAAAAGAAGCCTTGTTTTCTTCTGAAAACCGTTCTTGCAAGGATTGGACTAGAAAATACAAATATGGAATACAGTGAGATTTTCTGTAGTACTGAGTGATGGATGATTTGAACGATGCATTTGTCGTGCAACTACTCGCGGTTGTCGAATTCCAGTGACATCTATTCCAAGTGCACTATAGAAGCTTTCAGCTCTTTTCATTATCATTTCAAATTCGGCTTCAACATTTTCTCTGTCATCCAATAACATTTTACAATTCCTTGAATGTGTTCTGAAACTTCTAACAAGTTAATGTTTACTGATTGGAGGATATCGGTGACAGGTTCTAGTTTGGCTAAATATTTTGCTATGACTTTTAATGTAACAATAACCGTTGGAGAAGTAAGTGTGCATTAATGTTGCCAGGATTTCTGCCTAGTTTCACGATCTTCTTCTTTATGTTAAATTACTAATGCTTCAACAATTTCTAAAAACTTATCATTAAATTTCCTTATAGACTTATGCTTCTCAGACCAGCGTGTCTCACACAGTTTTTGAAGGTTCCCAACTAGGACTTTCCTTTGCGTGTTCCCCCAGAAAAAAGAAATTCCTTCTTTGATAGTACCAATGGAATTTCTAACCTCTGGTAAGATGTTCAAATCATTCACAACTAAATTAAGTCAATTGCTAGCACAACGATAGAAGCGAGCCTTGGGATATTTCTGAGCAATCATCTTCTGTACTCCGCCAATTTTACCGGCCATCGTACTGCACCCACCATAGCCTTGTCCTACCATTTTATCTAGATTTAAACCCCAAGCAGATAAAAGTAGATATCGTTGTGTTGGAGATATGTTTTGCATCTAACGTTGCTAATGGTGTAAATCCAAGGAAGTCTTCTCTGCCAACATTATTTGCAAGGTCAAAATAACGTGCATATAGAGAAAGTTGTTCTGTGCCTGCAGTATCCATTGTTTCGTCTGCTAAAAATGAACGTGATTCGCTGTTATTAATCAAATCATTTCTTAGTACTTCGGTGCAAACATCAATTAAATCATTTTGGGTTCTATGAGAAACATAGATAGCATTTTTAGGCGCACCCTCAAAATGTTTCCGCAATGTTTCGTCTCCTGACTATACTCTAAATTGTAACAAATCATCAAATACACCATTTGAATTTGTTTTTCCTCTTAAAGGTAAGTCAAGTAATGCACACGGTCTGGAAACCGCGCGACCGCTACGGTTGCAGGTTCGAATCCTGCCTGGGGCATGGATGTGTGTGATGTCCTTAGGTTATGATCATCTTGGTATTGAAGCTCTTTTTCTCCGTGTTTGCTTTAACAATATATATGTTTTTGGATAGGGTCCGCCTTTAGCAAAACACAGTTTTGTTTTATAACCCAAACATGTTTCACTGCAGTTGCAGCATCCTCAGTGGGCTTTTATTTTACATCTGTTAAAGATAAAGAACGTTCTTTGTTGTTTTGTATACATGTAGCTATTAGTTTAAAAAAATGTAATTATAGATATTTGAAAAAACACATAAATTATGAAAATCCATACCTTTTTACCACATGGTGTGGTTTTTCTGACGTCTTGTGTTTCTACAATGACCGACAGTTTGTCATCTGCAACCACTTATACCTTAAAGTAGATAAATTGTTTAAGCCAAAATTACGATTTGAAGAACTATGTTATTATTATGCCTCAAATTCTTTAATTCTGTGTGTGTGTGTGCGCGCGTGTGTGTGTGTGTGTCTATTTACATGGTGTTTCACTTACTCTTTTTTCGTCTTCATCACTGTCAAACACTTAATATTGAGTTGCCACTGCCACTGTCACTGTCACTCACTGTTTCACTGTTTATCAGCTATAAAAACAAAACATGGCTGGCAGTGGAACAGCTGGAGGTGTAAAAACAAGATGGGTGACAGTGGAACAGTTGAAGGTGTTCCTGTCGGCTGTTTTGAACCTTTCAGAGGTGACTGAGATATTTTGTGTGTGTGTGTGTGTGTGTGTGTGTGTGTGTGTGTGTGTGTGTGTGTATGTAAAACGGGGAGACAGAGAGAGAAAGAGAGGGAGAGAGAAAGGGAGAGAGAGAGATTTTAGTCTGTTAATTCTTTGAGGGCAGAGAACAGAGTGCCATTGCAGAGAGCTGTGTATTCATTTATTATGCAGTGAAACATGTTTGGGTTATAAAACAAAACTGTGTTTTGCTAAAGGCGGACCCTATCCAAAAACATATATAATGTCCTTAGGTTAGTTAGGTTTAAGTAGTTCTAAGTTCTAGGGGACTGATGACCTCAGAAATTAAGTCCCATAGTGCTCAGAGCCATTTTAACCATTTTTTAGTAATGCACAAAGCAATACACGATAAAAAAACTGATTTTAACTTTGCACTTACAGGTTGTACAAATTTCGCAAGATTCTCGTTGGTGAGTTTTTTCCACACTTTTAGTTTTGTTTGTCACAACACTAATGAAATTATTTGTCTATTCTACTGCATCTTTATGCCACTCGGAATTCATATACATTTTTACACATTCATGGAACTTTTTGAAATTTGTGAATGGGCGGGTTATGAATTCGGAATGATGACTACCATGCGTTACGCGTGTGCGGAAGAGCACACAAAACTTGCAGAGGGCACCTTTAACTGCTTTAGAATAGACCAGCCACGGATATAATGACAGCCAGTCTGGTCGAAATGTTCTTTTTGTGCTGTCTGTGTCATTCTTACAATTATAAAATTTTTCAGGTTGCCATGGATTCAATAAACTCTTGTACTTTAGGCAATTGTCAGTATCCTTTTGTTTTCAACGTAATTTCCGACATGGGGAACACTGACCAGGACACTACTGCCCTTGTCATCGACGCACTTCAAGCCAGCAGAGGTACTGGCTTGGCTTTATTTTCTCCATCACCACAACTACTCGAATTTTTAATAGTGATGGTTGCGTTTGACTCGCCCTTTTCCTGTGATACCTCATCATAGACAGTATCTTCTTCGACACCTCCACTTTCATTTGTAGTTTTCCTTCGATTATGAGGTACAAAAAACTTACCTATATCGGTCATTTTGCCACTGTATACACTGCGCTTTTACATTCACAACGCACAAACGTCTATGCAAACCACAATCGCGCTCCACTGTCCACTTACAACTCACAATGAATTTACATAACCCTTAACGCGATGGGATGCCGAACCGAGCTGAGCGATGACTAAAGAACAGAAGCTGAAATCGTATCACAGTGGTGGGAGGGAGGGAGGGGTTTTGGTTCAACTATGAAACAGCTCGGTGTCCATTAGACCGCAAGCCAGCAACTTTGAGTTTCGTGCGATCGTTTGGATCGGTTTCTTGCGATGGATGTGGAAATATTTATGCGATATATTCCTATTAGAACATAGCAAGACTCATCTAGAACGTTCCGGAAATAAAGGTAGCTCACGCCACACCACGTTCGTTGACAGTAGTTCCAATGACGAATATTGCCTACTTCTACAGACAAATAGCGATATTAATGGTCACAGAGTACCCTCGAACACTTATTTAGCAAACGAAAAGGAACATAATAAAATACGCTAATTTAAATTAGCGTCTGACAATTGTTAATCATTATTTGAAATTTGAAAGAGTAGAATTTCTCCGAGTGTGTTTTTTTGTGCAACTGTATTGTGTTGCCAGTTAAGGTTTATGAAGAAGTTTGTACTTAGTGAGGTGGGAACAGAAATGATGACATATCAGTACCCCATAAGTCAACATGTTCGAGATGGAACTCTCACCATGGGTACCATTCTTAATGAGACCACGTACACATGTAGTAGTTTGTTGATCGGCAGATTCGCTTTATTTTATTATAGCTTATTAGTAATGCCCAGAGTTTGTTAATGTGTAAACCGTCTTTCCTTATCAGATATGCATTGTTTACAGTTACTAAAATCTCGAATATGCCAGCTATAGATATCTATCTTTAATTTTGTATCTTTCGTCATATAGATACTGTATCGTAGATTGTTTTTGAAGGATGATATCATTTTTTTACGTTCGTGTTTAACGTCCCTTTCTGACACAACTAATTCTTTTAATATGTAAAGAACGAAAATGGGCGTGCCTTCAGGAAAAACGCTTAAATGTGTCTCAAGAATGCATTTGTAAAAGTTAACAATAAAATGGTGGTTCATCTGATTATTCCCATTGTTGCCTCATTTGCTGTTAATTTCTACCACGTGTGGGCGTAGAAATAAAAATATAGATACTTCGTAGGCAATAGCTGTAAGATGGATATGTAACAAATTTCCACATCTTCAACGAACGAGATTTCTTAAAGAAAAACACACAATTTTTAAATTTATCATTATTTTTTAAATTTAGTTCGATTCTGCTTTAAAGTTTTTCATTGCTTTATTTCATCCTGTCATTCTGTTTACATATGTTTTGTATCATTTTTACGCCATTTTATCGATATTTTCCGGTTATTTTAGTGGTAATTTTACAGGTATTTTAAATCATACATAAGTGAGCTCTAAAGTTACAGGTATTTTTCATATTTCGTATTCGTAAACTGAATGAATTCTCACTAGGGGCAACTGACCCCCCCTCCCCGAGAGAGACCTGCCGCGCCGCCACTGGTTCCGCGGCGTCTGAACACTGGGAGTCGGCCTCACGGCCCGGCGGCTCTCTGGACCGCACGCAGCATCGTCCCCGGTCCAGGGACACAGCTCGCGAACAGTCTAAAGTTAACAAAAATATCTACGAAGTCACCTACCTACTTCACTCGTCCGTGTATCAAAATGGGAGTAGTTCTGCGCCGTTTATGATTATCCTTTGATCTCCTTTCTACACTAATATTAGACTAGTATCAATTAATTACACTAAGCGACCACTTACAGCAAGAATTAAAAATCAAAGAAAGTTTCTTATGTTCAATGAAATGTCCACATCTCTATCTGTTAATTTAACTGCTTTCTATAACTACTTAAGTTCATCAGCTGTGTTTCACATTTGCTTTCTAATTAAATACGTGCTCATTATCGACTGTCATTTAAGAGCTAACATAATAAGCTACGGTAAAACACTGTTTGGTCTCTTGTCTGTTTATGAACACGATTTATTAATTTTCAGCATTTACCGTACCTCTATAACGCCGCCCTGCTGGACTATCGACTGTACGTGCGCCCTTCACGCTTACAGTCGCCTTCCTCTCGGTCGGCCACCGCGCCAGCCACGTGCGGCCGGGGCTCGCAGCGGCAGCGCCGTCGCTTCATGTGCAGGCACCTACTTGCCCTCCGACGGGGCTGACCTACCTGACACCAGCTGCAAACTTGCACAGTCCGTTTAATCTTCTATCACCGTACGTCTCTACCTGTGCTATGCCAGGCAATTAGCCAAGTCAGTTACTTGCTGTCGACATATCTCCTCTACTTGTCGATGGCCTGTAATCTACCCAGGCAGTTACACGTCGTCTGCTTTTGTCTATCACTTGCCAGTTACCAATCCAGTTACTTACCTGCGTACTGTCAGCTCTGCTCTCGCCTGATCACTGACAGCTTCCCAGAACCCGCCCAGGCAGTAACCTGCCCTCTCAACTCGTCACTAGGCAGCAGCCCACCTGGCAGCTTTCATCTGGCCTGTCACGACGCCTACGAGAAACACAGGCCGCGGCGCGTACGTCACGAAGGTAGTACTCCGCTTCGCTCGCTCGCTCAAATCGGCAGGCAACTACGTTTCTACACCTGTTAACTCGTGTCTACGAGCGTCCGTACAAACGAAAACTGCATCGTCTACTGGATTCCGCTATTATGGAATCTTACTGTTATTAGTCCTATAATGATGGGAAGTCCATGGCCCTACTCATACTTTGTTACGGCGGTACTGCCAAACAATAAAATAAAGTCATGCTAAAATGATTATTAGTTGCATAAGGCACTAGTTCCAGCAGAAGAGACTAAATGCGCCGGCCGCGGTGGTCTCGCGGTTCTAGGCGCGCATTCCGGAACCGTGCGACTGCTACGGTCGCACGTTCGAACCCTGCCCCAGGCATGGATGTGTGTGATGTCCTTAGGTTAGTTAGGTTTAAGTAGTTCTAAGTTCTAGGGGACTGATGACCACAGCAGTTGAGTCCCATAGTGCTCAGAGCCATTTGAACCATTTTTGAGACTAAATGCTATAAACAACACGACGGCTAGTAGATATCCGTGGATAAGAGAAGAAATATTTAATTTAATTGATGAAAGGAGAAAATATAAAACTGCAGTAAATGAAGCAGGCAAAAAGGAATACAAAAATGAAAACGACAGGAAGTGCAAAGTGGCTAAGCTGGGATGGCTAGAGGACAAATGCAAGTATGTATAGGCTTATCTCACTAGGGGTAAGACAGGTACTCCCTACAGGAAAATTAAAGACCTTTGGAAAAAAGAGAACCACTTGTATGAATATCAAGAGCTAGGCTGGAAACCCATTTCTAAGCAAAGAAGGGAAAGCAGAAGGGTGGAAGGAGTATATAGAGGGTCTACACAAGGGCGATGTACTTGTGGACACTATTATGGAAATGGAAGAGGATGTAGATGAAGATGAAATGGGAGTACGATACTGCGTGAAGAGTTTGACAGAGCACTGAAAGGCCTAAGTCGAAACAAGGCCCTGTGAGTAGACAACATTCCATTACAACTACTGACAGCCTTCGGACAGCCAGGCGTAACAAAACTCTACCATATGGTGAGCAAGATGTAAGAGACAGGCGAAATACCCTCAGACTTCCCGAAGAATATATTAATTCCAATCCCAAAGAAAGCAGATGTTGACAGATGTAAAAATTACTCAACTGTTTAATAAGCCACGGCTGCAAAATACTAACGCGAATTCCTTACAGACGAATGGAAAAAGTGATAGAAGCCGATCTCGGGGCAGATCAGTTTGCATTCCGTAAAAATGTTGGAACAACTGATGCAATACTGATCCTACGACTTATCTTAGAAGAAAGATTAAGGAAAGGCAAACCTACGTTTCTAGCATTTGTAGACTTAGAGAAAGCTTTTGACAATGTTGAGTGGAATACTCTCTTTTAAATTCTGAAGGCGGCAGGGGTAAAATACAGGGAGCGAAGGGCTTTTTACAATTTGTACAGAAACCAATGGCAGTAATAAGAGTAGGGTAGGTATTAAAATCCATGGAGAAGAAATAAAAACTTTGAGGTTCGCCGATGACATCGTAATTCTGTCAGATACAGCAAAGGACTTGGAAGAGCAGTTGAACGGAATGGACAGTGTCTTGAAAGGAGGGTATAAGGTGCGAAAGCAAAACGAGGATAATGGAATGTAGTCGAATTCAGTCGGGTGATGCTGAGGGAATTACATTAGGAAATGAGATACTTAAAGTAGTAAAGGAGTTTTGCTATTTGGGGAGCAAAATGACTGATGATGGTCGAAGTAGAGAGGGTATAAAATGTAGACTGGCAATGGCAAGGAAAGCGTTTCTAAAGAAGAGAAATTTGTTGACATCGAGTATAGATTTAAGTATCAGGCTTGGGGAGAAGTTTGTGGCACAACTTGACGAGAAGAAGGGATCGGTTGATAGGACATGTTCTGAGGCACCAAGGGAACAGAAATTTAGTATTGGAGGGCAGCGTGGAGGGTAAAAATCGTAGAGGGAGACCAAGAGATGAATAGACTAAACAGATACAGAAGGATGTAGCTTTCAGTAGGTACTGGGAGATGACGAAGCTTGCACAGGGTAGGGTAGCATGGAAAGCTAATCAAACCAGTCTCAGGACTGAAGACCACAACAACAACATCGAGTATTGATATAAAATTAAATTTTGCTGAAGTGCTGTTAATCAGTAAGACTTCATAATAGGAGATACCACTGGAAGGTGCAATTCTCGTTAGTACTTACACGCCTAGCTGCGATTTAACATGTTTAGAAACGCATTTTGTCTCCTGAGCTGAGCGAGCGAGCTAGTGACGCACTCGCCGCGGCCTGTCTTTCTCGTGGTCCTCGCACCTGGCTGGCCTGAGTGGGCGAGCGGTTCTAGGCGCTCCAGCCTGGAACCGAGCGACCGCTACGGTCGCAGGGTCGAATACTGCCTCGGGCATGGATGTGTGTGATGTCCTTAGGTTAGTTAGGTTTAATTAGTTCTAAGTTCTAGGCGACTGATGACCTCGGAAGTTAAGTCGCATAGTGGTCAGAGCCATTTGAGCCAGCCTCGCACCTGTCAGCGGTAACGCGCCCGGATGGAGCTCCGCTCTCGTCAGCCCAGCAAGTATACCCAGTATGGAACCATATCATCTCTTAACTTATCTCACGAAAATTGATTTCTAGTATTATTTTGCAACATTTCACGAATGTCGCAATACGGGTTAACATATGGAAACACAACTTCTACTAAAGACGTTGTTGTATGTTGTGTCCCTGACGAAAGTGTGATAGGCTTTCTACCGTTCTTTGTCTACATTATTTAGGGCACCATCTGAGCAGCCATCTTAGATTTTTTCAGATTATACTGTCGTTCACCAGCTAATGAAGTCAACTTCGAAGAACTACACAAATTACAAAATGATTTACCCAATATATCTGAATGGAAGGAAAAGAGACAGTAGACGCTGAACAAAAAAGTAAGAGGTTCCCCACGTGGGCCCTAAAAGTGTATCTTGGGACTGCAGTCACCAACAATTTAGACTGATACAATAGTATAGATAATACTGCAGTGAAGGTGAACTAAATGCAGCGTTTTTTCTCGTAAAGTTTACAAGTTGCAGGAAATTCGCCAGGAAAATATTTTATATTATGCTTGTCAGTATAGGGTTCACACCAAAAGACAGTAAATAAGTTTCATGAATGGCAGTCCGTTTTCTGCTGTTACGAAATAGGGAAGTGAAAAATGCGGCAATCGGAAGTGAGCTAGGAAGGTAATTGCACTCGTTGAGAATAAAATGTTTTCTTGATGCATTTCTGGGTGCTCATTTCGGGTAAAGTAGTTACGTTCAAACATATGAAGTTTTGGCACATACTTAAAATTTCTGTGCGGTATCAGAAATATAGGTATTTAATCGTTATACGACGTAACAGAAATGAGTTTAATTGTATATGATCTATCAAGTTTTCTCAGTGCAGTAGGCTACTAGTGAACTTCTGGGTGTCCTGCCGAGTCGTAGTTTCCATTTTCTGCACAATAGTTCGACGAGCGACCCAGCCGTCCTCTTTAGACTCTAGTTTTACTGCTGTGTATGTGTGTAGTCCCTGATGGGACTCCAAACAGAATGTGAAGCAACAACTCCTCAGAACGACCAGAAACACCCTATTAACCCAATTTTGCAATGTGTAACACAGCTGTCTAGATATTTAGTTGATATTGTAACGTTCAGAACGACATTAGCGTTGTACGTATCGTTTTCCACGAAAAGTTTAGCAACGGTTGATAAATCAACTGTTGCTTCCTTTTGTGAATTTCACGGCTTCAAGAGGTTATATTAATCTCATGATTACTCTGCATAAATCTGTGGCAAATTTAGAATGAAAACGTATCAGCGGACAATCTTAGACTCTGTCGAAAAAGTGCATTTTGCGACTTAGGCGTATAGATTTCACTCCACATCGAGTGTGTCTAAATTCTGAGGAAGGACTCCTTCTTACTCAGACGAGACACTCGTGCAAAAGACAAGCTCTGGCCTCAAAAATTTTGGCCAATATGAATGCCAAAGGTTGGAGTGAAAAATGTAATATTCATTTCAAAGAGAGATTCAAAGAAAAATTTCTGTGTCCACTTCACAAAAAACTTGGCATTATAGAACGTTTTCATAAAGTCTTACCAAAAGATAGTGACGCTGTCAAATATGTGGCGACTAAGTTACCGCAGCTGCCACAACCTAAAGTGAAAGAAAAGATATTTCGTCAGCCATGATATTCGGAAACTAATAAGAGATGAAATTAATAACTTGAATATAACGTATTAATTATTCCGTAAAAGTATTTATTTATTTCGTTATGAACAGGCTTTTGGCTTGTTTTACAAGTGAGTAACGGTACAGGTTACTACGTCATATGGACAAACTGGTGAATGTAAGGAATAACCGAATAAAGGGAGCGGAAGAAAGGTGTCTACGGAATGTGGGTGTGGAGCAGTTGTAGGAAGCTTATTAGCTAATGGTGAGAGGAATAACAACTGGCTGCTACTTTAATAAGGGTGAGTAATGAAACTATGTTTGGTTATTAAGGACCAGGTCATGATTCTTTGGCCAGAATTTCAAGTAATGTTAGTTTTCTCCCTTTAGTTCCTTTACGGACAACATCACATTTCACATTATATGATGGCATTCATTCAAAGCATGTTCAGCAAAGGTGGAATCTTTCTTTCTCAGTCTCCAACTCCTTTCATGCAGTCACTTTAGTGGTTAATAAACACCAATCAAAGAATCCTGACCTGGTGCTTAATAACCAAACACAGTTATTAAAGTAGCAGCCAGTTACTATTCTTCTTACCATTAGGTAATAAGCTTGTTAAAACTGTTCCACACCCACATTGCACAGTCGTATTTCTTCCCCTCCCTTTATTCGGCCTGTTTGTCGCATTCACCAGTTTGTCCATAAGACGTAGTAGCCTGTGTCATTACTCAGTTGTAGAAAATTTCTGTTTTAAAACTCACACAGTTTTGATATATGAATATACTGTAATGTGAGATTCATTAGTTTAAAGTCCCTTAAGGTACTATATCATGCTTGTGTTCTGTATCGATATAGTCATAAAATGTTGCATATCTTTGTACAGCATTCTTTGCACTGCTATGAATTCTCGCCGAAGTTGTGTGGACTACCTGTCCAACATTAAGTTATCTGACGACGGCCTAAGAAGTCAAAAACCGGTTCATGACGAATTAATAAAAATTATTGTGGAACATTAATACGTTTTATTCAAGTTATTAATATGTCAACATTTCCCCAAGAGCCGACGAAATATTCCATAAATACCATCGAAAGATGAAATATTTGTAGACAAAATTAATGAAACCCAAATTTTATCTTATTTTTGTTTTAGGCATGTTGTCAACAAGTATCTTGGAGAGCACAAAGACGAAGAGTACGAGAACATAGTAAGAAACATGCTGGGTCACTTCCAAATACTGGATGCTGCAGCGAGCTCGAATCTGCACTTCCTGGCCTCCCGTGCTACCTGTTACCTAGAGAATCTAGCTGCAGTGAGTGAGCAACAGGGAGAAACAAATGAACAGGGCACCAGGAGGGGTGATGTCAACTTGATATCTGGCTACTGCTGGACTCTGCGATCCGAATGTCCCCAGCCAGTGCACAGAGGAACAAACGATAGAGATACTTACACATCTACGTCTCCACCCACACAGATACTCCGCACCACCGGACAGTGCGTGTTGACTGGTACCCTGTACCACTACTCGCCATTTCGTTTCCTGTTCCACTCCCAGATAGAGCGAGGGAAAAACAACGGTCTTTGTGCCTCCGTAAGAGCCCTAATTTCTTGAATCTTATCTTCGTGGTCCTTACGCGAAATGTATGTTGGCGGCAGTAGAATTGTTCGGCAGCCAGCTTCAAAGACCGGTTCTCTCAATTTTAGCAATAGTAAGAGGGATGGAACTTAAACATTGGCAACTATTTATTCACAACCGATACAAAAGAATTGCATGTTTGCTCCTGTTACTGTCCTTCAAAGCAATCACCAGCGTTTGGTAGAATCCTTGACAGCGATGTGTAGTTTACCATTAGGACACTACTAATACTTTAACCGAACATTACAGGCATGGTTTGCCTACTCATTCGCATTAAGTTACATTTTTCCGTAGTCATCACAGCAACTAGAAATTTTGTCTAAGTCGTTTTATATCTTCCTACAGTCACTCAACTTGGACGCCTCACCGTACACCACAGCACCACCACCAAACAACCGCAGATTACTGCCCACCAAGCCCGCCAAAGCATTTATGTATACAGAGAACTACAGCAGTCGTGTCACACGGTGGTACTCCTAACGATACTCTTTTCTCTGGTGAATATTCGCCGTCGAGGAGAACATACTGGGTTGTACACTTAAGAAGTCTTTTTCGAGCCACTGACTTACCTGTGAACTTATTCCATATGCTCGTACCTTCGTCAACAACCTGCAATGGTGCACTGCGTCAAATGATTTCCGGAAATCTAGAAATATGGAATCTGCCTGTTGCTCTTCATCCATAGTTCAAAGTATATCAGTCTCAAGAACGTTTATTATATTCGAACGGCGAATATGCTCGAGGACCCTACAGCAAACCGAAGTCAGGAAAGAAACATAATACTTCATTATAATATTAGGAGTGACTTATATACAATGTTTTTGATAAAAGTTATTGAATGAGCGTGTTTCGTATCAGTTTTGTGGATCTTCATCATCACTTTGTTGAAAAAGACCTCATGTCATAGAGGGAAACGCTTAGCATTTTTTATCTTCATATATGGAAAAAAACATTAGAATCAACTAAATAATTAAGATAAATCTTTAGAAAGTATAAAATTGTAAACTTGCGTTATTAAATCAATGCCACATCGATGTCCTAAAAGTCTTATCGCGAAATAATACTAATAGTAGGGCCAATAATAAAAATTATCCGAGTCCAAAAGGTGACTAACAGGTGCTTTTTATCAACCATAATTTCTGAAAATGGCGTGGAAGAACTATGAAATGACAGGATTAACAGGGTATTTTAGTGTGAAGCTGAAGGTGTTGGTGACGGAGGAGGCGAATATGGACGTACTGAAATAGACGGAGATGAGTACAGAGAACGTGATGAGATTGAAGAGGATATGACAGTCGATAGTGCAGTGGAAAGAACCTCGAGCTACATCCTTTAAGAACGGTCTCAAACGAGAATGCTTCTACACTAGCGCGCTGCTATGAAGAACCGACGAAGGGGCAACAAATATCTGCAAAAACTGAAACCGATTACTGGAAGCACACATACAGGTAAAGTGTCTTTACGTCTTGACTGCATCTAAGTTACGATATGAGAAATTTTGACTATTCACTGGATTGTTAACCATAATTTCATTGCAATAAAATATGGATTTTAACAATGGGTAACGATTTCAGTTATTTCGGTAATTTGGCTATACAGTTATAGTGGTGACAGGTGGTGGACGTATGCACTGATAGGTCTCACGCACAAAATCGACAATAACATGGGTCAAAGAACTAGAACTCTAAATAATACAGAATCATCTTTCGACTCATGACTGCTGTCTATAAATGTTTCTAGAAACATTTCCAACTAATATTTTTAAGGTTGGTTGGGAGAGTGGTCATCTTCTCGTTTACCAAATAACGAATACTACACCGGCAGGGTTTCCTCTAAGTTAGTGACAACAGAGTAACTGTACAAACGTCGAACCTGAGCAGATTCAGTTGTGGTTAACGCTGGCGTCCAGACGGTAGGTACTCCTACAAACGTGAACAGAGGCGTGGCGGACGTTTGCGAGACGCTTCTCTGCAAGCGGAGCCTCGCCCTGCGATGCTGCACTGGCCGGCAGCAGCTGGTCTGCCACCTGTGGCTCACCTGTTCTCTGTTCCGCGGAGCCCTTCTGGCTTGCAGCTCAGTGCGAGTGACACTGGAGGTAGACGGCCTGCTTTGGGATAGAATTGGTTCTTAAGTGACTCTTCGGACTCTATAATTGCGTTCGCTCTTCACCTTTGTGTTCCGTTCTTCTCTAGTTCTGAGATACTGGCAGCTGGCTACTAGAGATGGGTAGTTCGCGAACGAACTGTTGCAAAGGAACGGTTTTACCAAGATGAACGAAAGGACCGAGGAACGAATTCCAAGGAACGATCGGTTCGTAGTTCACTTCGATCGCGGCGGTCTACTTATAGTTCCCGGGAACGAGGAGCGATCGGTTCATAGTTCACTTCGGTCGCGGCGATCACTTCTGCAGTTCTCGTCCCAGCCTCGGTCGCGTGCTCGTCTCAGTCTCGGTCTCCCTCAGCCGCACTCCTCATTCTTCGCACGACCACGTGACTCAGTTCCACTGACAACTGCTCCTAGTTACTTCAGTATCCAGTCGTTCGTCTCGTTCACTGCGCTCGCCTATTTTACATGTGTTCCAAACGGTTCTTGCACTTGGTTCTGGCTATTCAGCGTCCACCACCGGTAATCAAAAAGTATTTTACAGTTACGGAAATTACATAAAAATTACGTTATATGTAATAGGTACGTCTTTTCAGGTAACAAAAGGGCATATCAGCTCACTTCATTATATTGATGAACAGCAGAAGATATACTCATAAAAAGGCAAGTTTTTTTGTTATTCATATATTTTTTGGTTTTCCTCGATTTGATTTAGCAGCTAACTTTCAATAATTTGCTTAATTTTTAGTGTAAGAAAATTCATATAAAACGATTTTCGTGTATCTTTCATATACAAAACATTACATTTAGGAAGGTCTAATTATTTTTAAGTTTGGTTGTTTCCAATTTCCATGACCTGCTAGTTTGGTTTCTTTGAAAAAAAAAAAAAAAGTGGGTTGTGGGTGATTTTGGCTCAGTAGGAAAAGCGGTGCGCCTCCATTTGAAAAGACGTAGATTGCCGTAAAATTGAATTTACTCATCATCTCAAAAACATTTGTTCAGAAGGAGCTTTCAAACCAAAAACTTTACTACTGCGAACTTTATTATTATTATTATTATTATTATTATTATTGTTGTTGTTAGCATTTACTTTAATAATTCAACATAAAAACCTAATGTTTACTAAGCGTGTGACGCTAATATGAGAAAACCACATTTTATTTTATGCTTCCATAAAGTCATTACTTCGCCTACGAACTCAGAGACAAAGTGAAGTACACACAGGCTGTAAACGATTATTGTTTACAACGTAGCATAGCTATGTAGTGGAAGTCGAAACGAAGAATTTTATACAAGACACTTGTGATCTATTAAGTTCGGAAACAGCCACCAACAAGTTTACAAGACTACATGAGCTAAGCCCATGCGCGTCGCGTGAGATTTTCATATTCTCTCCTCCAGCTCTCTACACATCGTCATCGATTGTTTCGCAATAGTTGCTTGCATTAGCTTGTTATTTCTTCACTGCCTAATTATTACATGTTTGTCTGTTTGTTGTATCTGCTCGTAACGGGCAACACATCGTCCGTAATTGGCGAGCAGTCTGGATTCGGGGCCGGTTTTTCCGTGCGCCACTCTATATTACGAGTATTTCCCTGCGATCAGCCACACAAGGCTACGGTTGGCCAAACGAGAGGTTCTGCAGAATCACAGAAATTATTTCGAAAAGTGTGTAAGAATTCTGTAATGAATAAAACCTCTATTCTCCAGGGGGGAGGCAAGTGGCCCCTCTTGGTGCCCTCCATCTCTCAGTCATCTACACTACTAGTTTTCAGTTTTTCATGAGAACCATATACCAAGCACAAACGAAAGGTAAACGAGTAAAAATGACCTGTTCCCAAAAAAGAACGATCAGCAGTGAACTACGAGGCGCATTCAAGTTCTAAGGCCTCCAATTTTTTTTCTCCGGACTGGAAGGAGATAGATACATGCGCATTGTTTTAAAATGAGGCCGCATTCATTGTCAATACGTCCCAGAGATGGCAGCACCGTACGGCAGACGGAATTTTACCGCCAGCGGCGAGAATGAGAACTGTTTTAAATACTTAAAATGGCGACGTTTTCCTTGCTTGAACAGCGTGCAATCATTCGTTTTCTAAATTTGCGTGGTGTGAAACCAATTGAAATTCATCGACAGTTGAAGGAGACATGTGCTGATGGAGTTATGGATGTGTCGAAAGTGCGTTCATGGGTGCGACAGTTTAATGAAGGCAGAACATCGTGTGACAACAAACCGAAACAACCTCGGGCTTGCACAAGCCGGTCTGACGACCTGATCGAGAAAGTGGAGAGAATTGTTTTGGGGGGTCGCCGAATGACTGTTGAACAGGTCGCCTCCAGAGTTGGCATTTCTGTGGGTTCTGTGCACACAATCCTGCATGACGACCTGAAAATGCGAAAGTGTCATCCAGGTGGGTGCCACGAATGCTGACGGACGACCACATGGCTGCCCGTGTGGCATGTTGGCAAGCAATGTTGACGTGCAACGACAGCATGAATGGGACTTTCTTTTCGTCGGTTGTGACAATGGATGAGACGTGGATACCACTTTTCAATCCAGAAACAAAGCGCCAGTCAGCTCAATGGAAGTACATAGATTCACCGCCACCAAAAAAATTTCGGGTAACCCCCTGTGCTGAAAAAAATGATGGTGTCCATGTTCTGGGACAGCGAGGGCGTAATCCTTACTCATTGCGTTACAAAGGGCAGTACGGTAACAGGTGCATCCTACGACAATGTTTTGAAGAACAAATTCCTTCCTGCACTGCAACAAAAACGTCTGGGAAAGGCTGCACGTGTGCTGCTTCACCAAGACAACGCACCCGCACATCGAGCTAACGTTAAGCAACAGTTTCTTCGTGATAACAACTTTGAAGTGATTCCTCATGCTCCCTACTCACCTGACCTGGCTCCGACTTTTGGCTTTTTCCAACAATGAAAGACACTCTCCATGGCCGCACATTCACCAGCCGTGCTGTTGTTGCCTCAGCGATTTTCCAGAGGTCAAAACAGACTGCTAAAGAAGCCTTCGGCGCTGCCATGGAATCATGGCGTCAGCATTGCGAAAAATGTGTACGTCTGCAGGGCGATTACGTCGAGAAGTAACGCCAGTTTCATCTATTTTGGGTGAGTAGTTAATTAGAAAAAAAATCGGAGGCCTTAGAACTTTAATGCACTTCGTAGTACCCAAGGATGAACGAGTTTGCTCATCTCTACTGGCTACCCACTTTATCACAGGAGTTCAGTATGTAGCATTACGGGTGCAGAGATGAGAATTCTATAACAACTCTGAGTGAGTTCTTCTCTACTGTGTCCTGTTTCGAGGCGAGACATTTGAAAAAGGTTCGTGCTCTGGTGCGTGCCAGTTGGTTCGATTTTTTCAGTGCACGTTCTCGTCTGACCTGATAGTGTAACGATGCGTGACGCGTTAGAAAAATCAATTCTGTCGTTTTCTGAACAACTTTCTCTCTGGGTGTTCCTACCCAGCCTATCAGAACACAAATTCAAGAGCGACTGGAATATGTTGAAAGGGCTTTAAGTTTTGACTATAAAAGAGACATTCCGTGCGTCTATAAGCCTCGAAATTATCCAAGAATTTGACACATCTTCGATAGTGCTTCTAGTTTTTTCTTCATGCACAAGTAGATTTTTATAACAAAAATTCTTTGTGAGATCTGTTTTACATTGTCATAAAGATTATGTAAGAATTTAAGTTTGTAAACTGGTGCACTGTAGACAAACTCAGGCTCGTCATGGTTTTTGGATTTTTTCCTTTTTGACTTGTGAATGTACGGTGCAGCTGGTAGGCTGTGAGCGGGCGATGCGGCGCGCCTACCTGACGTCGTGCGGCATGGGCAGCGTGGCGCCGCGGTCCAGCAGGATCTTGATGATCTCGTAGTTGTCGCGGTGCGCAGACAGGATGAGCGGCGTGATGTCCGGCGTGAAGGTGGCCGTGTCCGGCGGCAGCGCCTCCCAGCTCTGCGGACACACACGGGGCGGGCTACCCTCAGTGCGCTGCGTCTGTACGTGCGTCTAAATGTGCCATCTCACTTTGTAGTACAGTGACACACAGAAGAAGTTAAGCAGGACGCTAAGTTACTTTTGTAAAGACAGACGCAGGTCAAGGATGCTTCTAAGTAGACACGAGCGCCCATACAGATGCCCCCTGCCCTGACTTCCGTAAAGCATTGCGTACAGTTCCGTACTGCAGCCTAACGAACAAAATACCGACTTACGGAATACCAGACCAACTACGTGATTTTACTGAACAAGTCCTAGCAGACACAGCAGGTCATTCTCAATAGAATCAAGTCTCCGGACATAAAACTCACATCGGGCGTACCCGGAGGACGTTTCATAGGTCTATTACTTTTCGCAATGAATATAAATAGTATGGAGACAACACTGGAAGTTCCGTGACGCTTTTCGCTGATGAAACCCTTTGTACACAAGTCACAACGCTAGGATATGGTAGCGGAATACAGGAACGCCTAAATGGGATTTACAACTCCCTTTCTACATAAGAAATGCAACTTATTGCGTGAACGTAGACAAGAAAAACCCTTATTGTATGATTACACGATTGCAAAACAATCACTTTAAGCAATTATTTCCATAAAATATCTAGGAGTATACGTACAACCACATAAAACTAAACGCAGGTGAGGCCTATGTGACACTGACAGCCACTGGAAGAATGCGCAGGACATGTAGCCCGCAAACAAAACACTCTTCCGACCAATTCTTGAATACTATTCCGCAGTAAGGGATCCATACCAGATCCAAACAGTAGCAGCCAGCGCGTTTCGTTACTGACTCGGTTAGTAATCGCGAAAGCCTCAGAGACGAGCGACCAGCTCTAGTGACAAACGCCGTAAGATATGCGTTCTTGGGTTCTTGTTACACTTCCTAGGGCACGCGTTCGCGGAGTGCTCAACATCTATGTTGTTTCCTCCTACGTATACCTCGCTGAGAGACAATGAAGACAAAACCAGAGAGATAGAAGGCCACACGGCGGCTTACCGATAACTATTCGTGAATGGAACACAAAAGATGGGAAGTGACGGTGCGACACGAAGTACCCTCCACCACACACCGCAAGGTGGCTTGTGGAGCTTAGTTGTAAATGAAGATGTACGTCTAAACAAGGTCCCTGGAGTAGACGACATTCCCTCAGAATTATTGAGGTCCTTGCCAGAGTCAATCGTGACAAAAGTATTCCACCCACTTTGCAAGATATGTCATACAGGAGAAATACTGACAGATTACAAGAAGAATGTAATAATTCATATTCCAAAGAGGACAAGCGCAGACACATGTAAATATTATACAACAATCATCTTTACAAGCCTTAGTTGCGAAATACCACAACGAATTATTTACAGAAAAATGGAAAAACTAATATAAACCGAACCTGGGAAAGAACGGTTTCAGTACCGGTGAATAGTAGAAAGATAGGGCCCTACAACTTACCTTACGACTCACGCCGAAGGCTGCACGTTTACACTTATGCATTCATAGACTTACAGAAGGCTGTTAACAATGTAGCCTGGAATACAGTCTATAAGTAAAATACTGGAGAGAAACACTGACTACAAGATGTACGGAAATTGGGCAGCTGTTATACGTAAGACCCGAAGGTCGTGAAGCGGAAGCAGTAGTTAAGAAGCGAGTTAGACTCGTTTGTAGCCTCTCCTCAGTGTTATTCAGTCTATACATTCAGCAGGCAGTAAATGAAGGCACCGAGATATTAGAAAAAGGCATTTATGTTGAGGAAGAACAAATAAAAACTTAGGGGTTTGCCGACGACATTTTAATGCTGTCAGAGATGTCAAATGACTCAGACGAGCAATAATGAATAATATCTAATATGGAGGTAATGAACGGAATTGGCGAAAAAGGAAGTTTATGACACAACTTTACTAAAAAAAACGGATCGGTTAATGGGTTACATAGCGAGGCATCGAGGAGTCGTCAGTTTGAGAATGAAAGAAAGTGTGGTGGCGTACAAACAGAGTACAGTAAGCAGGAGCTACGCAGAACTGAAGAGTCTTGGACAGGAAAGAGTAGCGTGGTGATCCGTATCAAACCTGCCTTGGGAATGAAGCCCACAACAACACAGGGCACTGCGCCTGCTGTGTACGGATGCACAGAGCCGCGGCCACACTTGCCAGGCTCCAGTCTGCTGCCCTAACATGCGACGGCGCTCAGGCACCTGCCCCCACACCAGATGCTCCTCTTATGTCTATGGCCCCACTAGGGAGCCCTGTGCCGTTGGCTTCCAATACACCCAACTCATGGCGGACAGTGGATAGTTGCGAACCTCTGGGCGGGTGGCAAAAACGGGTACTAGCCGCAAGGCCTCACCCTTGTGCCTTAAAGATAGCTTTGAGTCTTGCCACTGCTGTAAATATACGTGAGTCAGTACCGGAGACCTCACCTGTTGGGACTGGGGCCCATCTTCTGAAATGCAGGGAGTGGGCTGTCTGGGCACTGGGAGATCCAACGTTCAGCAGGTGATGGAGCCTCTTAGGGCAACAGCAGGCAAGTCGCGAAGGAAGGCCAATGTCCATTCAGAGTTCGAGATACGGAAAAACTCTCGACTTAGTGCAGCTGCCTACAGACCACGAATGACGCCTGTCGCCTGCGTTCCGGGGTGGTCCTCGGTCGCTACCGGCTGCCAGCTGGTTTGGTGGAAACAACTGGCCTCGCCCGCGGTGGTCCCACAAACGACCGTTGTCTTCTGCTTTGTGCCGAGTGGAAGCCTTAAACCAGAGGCGGAGACAATTCTGTCACGAACGCAGATGCGGATTTCTCGGACTCTGCTATATGATAGAAAATGTTTGGACCTCTCTTCATAGATCGGGTATGCACTACACCCAGGTAGCGCCTACTACAGTAGCAGAGTGTGTGTGTGTCATCAACACGTTGATTTTTTAGGAAATAGAAATCCCGCCATATGTTCATAAGTTACTTCTAATTTCAGTGACAAAATAATGCCAGCTCTTTTAATTACACAGAGCTTGCATATAAATTTGCTGGTCAAGTTATAGCATTACAAGGGGATTTCAGTGTAACAGCTTTGGGTTGACAGACTCAAGCGATTAGTACAGGTGGAAGGAAGGGGGAATGCTTTGAAACTGTTCTCAATGAATTATTCAACAATAATATGAAAAGTTAATCGAAGAAGCGACTCGACAGGGGATCATTTTAGATCTTCCTGATATAAACCGGCTTGTAATTTTCGACTTAATTAACACAGAGCAGGAAATCAGTAATGAAACGCCACTGTGTCATCACAAACTATAGGTGCAAATGGGAATGTTAAGGGAGGTAGGAAGATATTTCTGCTGCCAAGAAGCAGATTTCAGATTATTTGAGCAGTCGACACAAGACTGACACGCTGAGCACGAATTGTAAACGTTCAAGTGCATCGGACAATGTGCATAAGATACACATGAGCTGAGCTAAACTGTGAAGGACGGTAAAGAACCCGCCCTGGTTCGACAGCCGTGTCAAAAGCCTACTCTGAAAGAATAGCGAAATTCAGCACAGATTTTAAAGTAGCCAAAACCTCGTACACAGAAAAACTGACCGATGACAAAATTAGCACAAGGAGAGCAATTTGAACGAATTCGATAGCAAATTTCTATCTACTGATTTGGCAGAAAATCGCAAAAACTTACAGTCAAAGCTAAATCAGTAAATGGATCAAAGCCATAATTCGAGACCGTCGGTGGCCGCAATCACGTCGCATTAGAAGATAACAGAGAAGAGCTGAATAAATAAATTCTTTTTTTCTAAACCAGTTTGAGGAAGATCCTACTGCATTTTTTCCTTTCAGCTGTCGGATAGCTGTCAAAATGATCGGTCCAGTGGGAAAAAAAAAATTAGTGAAGGCACTCAGTTGAAGCACGGTGATTGGATTATGCGTACAGCCATCTCTACCTCTATCTGCAGTTTACCGCCGATCGCTGAAGGATGAAAGCGTTTATAGTGAGTGGATTATCACACAGGTCATTCCCGTTTGCAAGAAGGGTTATCAGACAAATGTAGAGAGTTTATAGAGAATTAAAACTCTATTCCTTTACACAACCATCGATGGTTTGTACACGTGTGAAGTTCGATTGGCATCTGACAATATCTTCAGGGTGAAATACTTTTTTTGTCAGTTAGTGACGAGTTCAAAATATCTGCTATTACCAAATTGTGCATAAACACTTAAGTTAGTGGTCAGCAAGAAAATTTTAAGCTACAACAGTCTCATAACCAATATGACGGATGTAATTTATGTAAATTGAGAATAATTACTAATTTACACCATCATCAGATACAAGTTACTACAATATTATTATGATTAAGGTAACAGCCTGTGCAGACCCTGAATGACACTTGACAAATATATGAGGTCTTTAATAATTATTTATGAGTTATGTTTTTAGATGTAATCTGTAAACGACCTAGACATCAATTATAAACAAATCTCAACGTTAACTGAATTTTCAAAAAAATATAAATGTCATACCGCGGCAATACAGCAAACTAGGAGCTGTTCCAAATGAAGTAGAACAGAATTTAGTATACTCTGAACAGGGTTAGCGAAATTACAAAGATAACTTTATAAGGAACGTCTCTAGAGCCAAACTAATGTATGAAAGGAGATTAGTCAGTGAACTGTAATTGTTGCTCTTGTACCGAATGTTTGCAAATTTCATACATGATAAGCATGTGTTGTAAGTTATAATGCAATTGAAAGAAACAATTTAAAAGAAACTTAATATGTACTGCATAATGGAGGTCGACTATTCGTGAGTAAAGATAATTAAAAAATTTGTATCCCAACTAGAAAGCATATACAACTTGATGTGTATTTATAACAATATTTAATTGCAAAAGATTCATAAAGCTATATTTATAATCCTACTCACTGAATTGCATATTATGATAATAGAATGCATTAGAACCGCAGACAAAACAGAGACACTAATTGACTATCTAACAAATTTTTACATGTCTTCATGTACCACTTCCTGTATATCTGAGTGTCACATTATTTGTTATAAAGAAACATTCACGACATTTCAGAAGCTTTTTTGAAGAATATTTCAAAGAACATGTTTCCCATGCTAGTGTGAGTGTAAGATTGTCTGTGGGATCAAATTATTTTGATACATTATGTCAAAAAGTAGAGGAGAAAAATTAAATATTTCTTGTTCTGTGGCTGAATAAAGGATATGCACTGTCGAGCTATTTTAACAGGTGAACCTAAATCTTACTGCAATGTAATTTTTCATAAAATCAATGAAATACAAAATCAAGCCACAACTACATTGTGGTTATTACAACAAACTACATAAGTGACACCAATTAATACAGCAAGTTTACTTTCTAATAAGCATAAGGAGAAGAAACAGAAATTAAAAAGAGAATAACCAAACACGTGAGAAAATGAAAACTACACACAAAAATGTTAAAAATCAATTGCAAAACCATTTTAAAAGTGGGAGAACGTACTAAATATTCTTTATACAGGCAGTAGATGAAGAGAGGGAAAATTGTTCTAGCACTGCAAAATTTCTTAAGCTGTATATACTGTCAGTAATGACCTGTGAGGAATATTAAACTGTTGAACATGTAATGTAAGAAAATATGCTTAGAGATGAGGGATTTCAGGAGGGGAAGTCTGTGACACACATGATATTCACCAAGATTATTACCAACTTGGTGAAAAATAAAAAAAGAAAAGAATTTTAACCAAGTAAAGTAACAACTGGTTTCAAAATCGTTGTAATGCAACATACCATTTGCCAGCAGTAACTGAAACTATACGAGGCGATGCATGTGGCTGACACCTCATCGTTGATGGATAAAATTTTTTATAAGCCTGCACATGCCTTCGAAAAAAAGTTGTACAGTTTAGTAGTTGTAGTTCTTGTGATTTTCAGTGGAAAGATTGATTTGACGTGGATCTCCTGAGTGGTCTGTCCTCATTTTTGCATAACTAATGCAACTGACATCCATTTAAATCTGGTTAGTGTATTCGAGCATTGGTAGTTTCCTAACATTTTTATTCCTAACAGAATCCTACATTACAGGTTGATAAATCATCAATGCCTCAGCATGTGTCTTACCGACTGCTTATTTCTGTCACAAGGGTTTATTATTTCTGCATTTCAGTTCAGTACCCCATCATTAGTTATTCATTTTACCCACTTAATCTTCAGCATTTTTCTCAGTTCGAATGTTCCTATTATTATTTTGTCTCAGTCACTTAGTGTCCACGCTCCACTTTCAGTCAAGGCTGCATTGAGGCCACATATGTTCAGAAAAAACTAATTAACATATTTATATATATTCGATGTTAAAAAGTTTCTTTTACACAGAAATGCTTTTCTTGCTATTGTCAGAATTTTTTATCATCCTTACTACAGCTTTTTCAGTTTCTTACGGCTCAGATAGTTTTCCACTTTATAAACTAATTGCCCCTGGTTCAGTTCGACAACCCCTTTTGAATTTTATCTATGTTCATCATATAATTTCTTTCATAGAGGTCACTGCTCCTCTAGGGCCGTTGCCATCTATCACAGAATTACAATGACATCGCCAAACCTCAGAGTTTATATTTCTTCTACCTTATCTTTAACTTAGTATCCGAATTTCTCCTTGGTTTAAAATACAGCTTGCCAATTAAACCAACAGGGTAATATCAGGGATAGGATACAAGCCTGCCTCACTCCCTTCTCTACCACTGCTTCCCTTTTTCATGTCCTTTGATTCTTATAGCTGTAGTCTGGTTTCTGTACGAGTTGTAGATAACCTTTCGCGCTCTGTATTTTCCCCTACCACGACCAGAATTTTAATAGTGTAGTCCACTCAACATTATCAAATCTCAAAAATGAGATTGATAGGAAATGCAAAATTGATAAGCAAGGTTGGCTAGCGGGAAAATGTAAGGATGTAGACGCATATCTCAGTAGGGATAAGATAGATACTGCCTACAGGAAAATTAAAGAGACTTTTGGAGAAAAGAGAACCACTTGTATGAATATCAAGAGCTCAGAAGGAAACTCAGTTCTAACCAAAGAAGGAAAAGAAGAAAGGTGGAAGGGGTATATAGAGGGTCTGTACAAGGGGTATGTACTTGAAGACAATGTTATGGAAATGGAAGAGAATGTAGATGATGATGAAATGGAAGATATGATACTGCGTGAAGAGTTTGACAGAGCACTGAAAGGCCTAAGTCGAAACAAGGCCCCGGGAGTAGACAACATTCCATTAGAACTACTGATAGCCTTGGGACAGCCAGTCCAGATAAAATTCTACCATCTGGTGAGCAAGGTTCATATGAGAGGCGAAATACCCACAGACTTCAAAAAGAATATAATAATTCCAATCCCAAAGAAAGCAGTTATTGACAGATGTGAAAATTACCGAACAATCAGTTTAATAAGTCACAGCTGCAAAATACTGGAACTCGTGAGGCAATACTGACCTTACGACTTATCTTAGAAGAAAGATTAAGGAAAGGCAAACCTACGTTTCTAGCATTTGTAGAGTTAGAGAAAGCTTTTGACAATGTTGACTAGAATACTCTCATTCAAACTCTGAAGGTGGCAGGGGTAAAATACAGGGATCGAAAGGCTATTTACAATTTGTACAGAAACCAGATGGCAGTTATAAGAGTCGAGGGCATGAAAGGGAAGCAGTGGTTGGGTAGTGAGTGAGGCAGGATTGTAGTGCATCCCCGATGTAATTCAATCTGTATATTGAGCAAGCAGTAAAGGAAACAAAAGAAAAATTCGGAGTAGGAATTAAGATCCGCGGAGAAGAAGACGTAATTCTGTCAGAGACTGCAAAGGACCTGGACGAGCAACTGAACGAAATGGACAGTGTCCCGAAAGGAGGATATAAGATGAATATCAACAAAAACAAAACGAGGATACTGGAATGTAGTCGAATTAAGTCGTGTGATGCTGAGGGAATTAGGTTAGGAAATGAGACACTTAAAGTAGTAAATGAGTTTTGCTGTCTGGGGAGCAAAATAAGTGATGATGGTCGAGGTAGGGTATAAAATGTAGAATGGCAATGGCAAGGAAAGCGTTTATGAAGAAGAGAAATTTGTTAACATCGAGTATAGCTTGGACAAGAAGAGAATAGAAGCTTTCGAAATGTGGTGTTACAGAAGAACGCTGAAGATTAGATAGGTAGGTCACATAAGTAATGAGGCGGTATTAAAGAGAATTTGGGAGAAGAGAAATTTTTTGGCACAACTTGGCTAGAAGAAGGGATCGGTTGGTAGGACATGTTCTGAGGCATCAAGGGATCACCAATTTAGTATTGGAGGGCATCTTGGACGGTTAAAGTCGTAGAGGGAGACCAAGAGAAGAACACACTACGCAGATTCGGAAGGATGTAGGTTGCAGTAGGTACTGGGAGATGAAGAAGCTTGCACAGGATAGAGTAGCATGGAGAGCTGCATCAAACCAGTCTCTAGACTGAAGATCACAACAACAACAAACGTCAGGATGCCTTTCCCCTGAGATAAGACGAATTGCATGTATTGCGTCACATGTTGTTCTACTTCTCCACAACCCAAACTGATCTTCTGTGAGTTCGTTCTCTGTCAGTTTCGCCAGTCTGGTGTAAATAATTCGAGTCAGTGTTTTGCAACCACAGCTAATTAATCTGATAGTTCTGTAATATTCACACCTGTCAGCACGTTCCATTTTGAAACTGGAATTATTAGACAATTCCTGAATGCTGAGGAGATTTCGCCTGTCTTCTCGCACACCAGGTAGAACAGTTTCTCATATCCGGGCCTACCAAGGGTCAGTTGGGAGGAATGTCGTCTATTCCAGGTTACTTGCCTCATTTTTCTGACATATTCTTTTCTCAAAAATATACCTCCCATCTCGTCTACGTCTACGATCGTTTCATTTTCTATCACATAGATTTAAAGTTTGCTTCTCTTGTTGAGCTTCTATATATTCCTCAAATCTTGCCGTTTTTCGTCTGATAACAGATTTCCATCTGAGTTCTTTATATCCACATAGTTATGTTGCCTGCAAAGTAACTTTATTGTGGAGGCTTAAAATTTAGTTAAAGTTTGATGAGGCGAGCTCGGAACAGAGGGGATGTTAACACGGCGTACGGACGATGCGCAGACCTCGGAGCAGGGCAGGCAGAAACGCCAGCGGCTCACTGTACTACTTAACAGGTCGCTGTCAGCTAAAACGTACGTAACTTCGTGTCCGAACGCAGTTACAAACTCTGACGTAGACAGAAAAAAAACCGAGCTCAGTGACCCACAAACATTATTGAAATTCCCACAGCTAGACTAGGAGAGCCGGCGCGTCCGATAAGTGGAAACACCAGAGCCACTAAGTCGTAGACTCACACTCGACCCGTTAAGCAGAGACGCTTTCGGGACTGGAGAACACATTCTGTCGCTCTGCCACTGGAGCCAGAGGGAATGACAGCCTGCCGATCGTCAGTCAACCGCGACACACCGACCGATGGCGGCCAGCTGGTGCCTACTGACTGCTGACTCCAGCCAGCCGGTGCCTGCCAAAGGCGGCGCCTGCCGTTGCTGCCTACCTGCGCAGCCGGGCAGCTGACACTGGGTCGTAAGGAATGACGTTCGACGTGCCGGCGAGCAGTGTGTGTGCGCGGCCTCGTGGCTCACTTGCGAGCATCTGCTCCTACTCTCAAGACAGCAACCTCTGCTCGACCAGTAAATGTCGTTACATTCAAAGCCGTATCACAGACCTCATGATCACAACGTGATCCCTGCCCCAGGTTTATTCTCTCCGAAGTTATCTCTAATTTTCCTATAGGCGACACCCACCTAGTCACGAATGCATATATAGTTTTGAATTTCTTCTCTATGTGTTTCTACTCAGTTGCTTAGAACTTTCTGTCAACCTAACATTTTAGACGTGTTAACTTTTTCCTGTTTCATTTGCTGCATCGTTATATTTCTTCCTTTTTTAATTAAACTGTGATGTAGTGTGTCATCCGAGGATATTAAACTTGGCCACGTCTTTTTATCTACTTATTCCTCCGCTGTCTTCACCATTCCACCTCTTAACAACTACACATTTGTCTTTCATTGTATTTCCTTCCCCTATTTTCGTCAATTGTTACCTAATGTTCCTTACGAAGGGAACTGAACCGAGACTAATCTCTCTTCTTTTTCCAGTTTCCTCTGCTTCCATATTCAGGTCATAACCAATAAATTATTTCCGGAGTTGACTTATGCCCTTTGAAATGACTAGCAGTTTCAAACCAGATTTCAAAGTGTCTTACCTTTATACATTGAATGCAGCGTCCCGAGTGACTGATTCACTCACTGACTCATCCCGGTCCAGTCCAAACCGCTGACGATACAAACTTGAAATTTGGAGAGGGTGTTGATGTTATATTGCAAGTGTCATTTAAGAAGGGATTATTCGAAAATCCACCCTTAAGGGTTTTAACCAGGGAATGAAACGTTTTTTTGGAAAACTTGAACTTTGGACAAGGTGTTGATCTCATATTTTAGGTGTCATTTAAGAAGGGTTTTTCAAAAATGCACGCCTAAGGGGGTGAAATAGGAGATGACATGTTTTATGAAAATACACCGCTATTAAGGCAATTTCAAAGCCTCTGCGACGAAGTTTGGTATTTGATTTCTCAATCAGAAATAAAAATATGAGTTCTAGCATTTTTGGAAATTTAACCCCGATGGGGTGAAATAGTCAGTGAAAGTTTGTTTTGAGAACAAATAATTATTAAAGAACTACTAAAGTATTTTTGAGGCCAAAATTATGAAAATCGGTATTTTAATTCTGCTTTACAAATAAAAAATACACGTTCGTCTTTTTAGAAATTAAACTAAGAGGGGTGAAATAGGAGATGAGATGTTCTATGAAATGTTACACTATGAACGAATTTTCAGTGCTAAAACTCAATCTGTGCTTGGCTTCACGCTTAAAAATTAAAAATACCTGTTTCACGCACTGAGGATGAAAATTATTAAGAAAATATTTCTCTAAGTAAAAAAGTTTTAAGAGCTAAATCTATGAAAGCTGGTGTTTCACTTCTCGGTTAGATGCACGATTAAAAATAACTTTGGATTTGAGCAACGAGATTCGCTTTTTGTTTAGAAGGAAAACACCATGTTCCTATGCCCTTAATTAGCGTGAAACGTTTTGAGGGTGTTGCACTCTGTGAACAACATAATAATTTGATTAAAGAAAAACAAAAAGAAGTCTGTGCAAACCAAAGAGACTACGCGATCGAAGTGCTGGGATCTAAAAAAGTACGTAATATATGTGGATATATGGTTTATGATACAAACATATTTTGCTATGCAGATTAAAATCTGTAACACCTGAACGTTAGGGACACTTTCACAACTTCATAACAGAAAGAAACCATTCGGACAGCTACATCTATCCAAACATTGAATTTACTTTACAGATTTGTCCATGCAGTCGAGGATATGGGTCTTCGGTTATCATTTTATGCCATTCTTGTAAATCCGTACATCGGACTAGAGGACACTGAGCTGGGTACTACACTGTACGTGTATGAGCTCATCTTGAAGATACTGAGGGAGTGCGTCAGCAGCCACTACCGAGAACTGCGTGACAAATAATCACTCTTCAACGTGTAAAGTGTTGAAATCAGTTTGAGAACTCACGAGTAAATCTTTCAGTTACTGAAAAGAAGGTAGTCAAGTCTGCTCGAAAGACGACGGCACTGAGTTACGAGAAATGTTTAACGTCACGAAAATGAAGGAGATTTTTCCATAGGATTATTCTGTTTTATATCATCAGTTTTGTGAATGAAGACTTTCCGGGTGTATACAGTTGATGAAAAGCCCTCGAATTTCCTAGCCGGGTAGCAGAATTATAAAAGCGCGAGTACTCAGCGAGTTAGATACTCGTCATCTTCTAGCGAAGTTTCGAGATTCTGCGGATGTGCGCGGTCAGTCCCCTGCCGGCTGTGTACAGAAAGGCCGGTGGTCGGGATGGGTGGAGCAGCGCGCCTCTGTCAGAGCACTGCGTGTCTCGCGAGGAGGGCGGCGGCGGCGCTGTCGGCGGGTTGCCGCTGTAGCTGGATCCAGTGCCGCACTCACAAGGAGACGGCAGACCGTGGGGTTGGGGATTTGTCCGAAGTTTTGTGTGGTGAAAGAGGACCGCTAACACCTCACGTGGTTAAAGTATTAGGACGCACTACCCAGAAAATCCCGAGAAGAAAGTTTCTTAGGTGCCGTATGAGTATAAAATGTTTGTTCGTTCCCAAGTCGCCGTTTGGCGTACATGGTTAGCGCTCGTATCCTTGTGCCAGAAGTATCGGGTTCGATTTCTCCTCCCGCAATTTTTTTTTCTTCTTTTGCTTGCAAAATTGCAGCCCATTGTTACAGGAGAATCGTGCAATTAATTCCCGGGAAGACTGTATAAAAATTCATTCTATAATTCACCATCAATTATCGTCACCAATATTCCGACACATGATTCAATATTACTGGTTTGCCTCAAAATTATCAGAAACTCAAAACATTTTTGTAAATATTAATGGGGCATGTTTTTGAACAGATTTATTGCAAACGCCCTATGATTGTAAAAAATCCGCTTTTATATGTTGCGCAAGATGTCGCAAAAATTAATGCTTTGTTTGTTTTTACGATAATTACCACTGCGGTTCTTGTTTATATGTATAAAAATTGAATGTTTCCCAATCGACTTTTTTATTCTGATTAAAAACCCAATGTTTTTTCCTCATATACTTTACAATCAATAATGGGAAATCCACCGCCATGAATTGTGTTGTTGGACATAGAGAAAATAATTTTTATTCCATAATGTATCTAATTTGTTAAAGATAATGTAGGTTTGGGAAACTTTTTGAATAACTGGTGGAATAACAAAAGAAAATGAAAGAGAAGAAAAAAGAAGTGCCAGAGGAGGAATCGAACCGTAGACCTCTGGCGTAATAGTCCGAGCCCTAAACATCTAGGACAGACGAGAGGTCGGCAATTCATTAACATATTATACTCATATGGCACCTAAGAAATTTTGATCGATTTTTCCCGGGACTTTCCGAGTAGTGTGTCTTAATACTTTAACCACGTGAGGTGTTAAAGGTCCTCTTTCACCACACAAAATTTCGGACAAATTCCCGACCTCACGGTCGTGCCATCTCCTTGTCAGTTGCTATCCTTCGTCTGTGTTTACGAGATTCTCGTGAACTCGAAATTCGATGAACACTTTACTGACTCTGTCCCAACAGCTGACTGCTCGGTAGAGTGCCTCGCTGTTCTTGCTCGATGCCGTGTTCTGCTGTGCCGTGTTCTGCTATCGTCGATTTCTCCGTCTTTCCCAGCCGCACATGCCTGATACGTTCCTCGCATCGTTTAGAAATACATCGCTGCGTTTGTTCAATGTACTATTGACCGCATTCACAGAGTGTGATCTGAATTCGTTGTACGTTGAATTTAAGTGAGTCTGTGGCGGCTGTCAGAAGACAGTTTCCTCGTTCGAGACGGACCGGCGTCCGGCGCCGGGACGCTGGAACCGCACCGCAGCCAATGGGACGGGGGGTCCTCCGCAGCAGGGCAGAACAGGCTCGAGGTGGAGGGCGGAGGGTGGTAGGCGTGTTGCAGCGGCAGGGGCCGTGCCCGCCAAGTAGCAGCTCCGGGCGGCGAGTGTCGAAGCGGCGCCCCTCCCAGCCCGTCACAGAGAGGGCGTCCCCAGCGGCCAGTATCGACGTGGCGTGCACCGGCGACCAGGCCCTCGCGCCCACACCGGCGGCACCGACGCTAACCGGCCGGACGAGGCCACGCGAGGGGGACCGGCGTGCGTGACTGCTGGCCGTGAAGCGATTCAGATGAGCTTCGTTCCGCCAAAGGTTCTCAAAAAATGGAGAAGCTCGTCTTCCATCGCAGAATGCACAACAAACTTTTTCATTTGGGACCTGAACATACCCATTAGTCATTACGCTTCACCTTTTCATCAACCGTGGAATGGCGGAGCCGTATCGTGACGAACGCCGTAGCGGGGACAAAACGATTGGAAGATGTGAGAAGCGAAGGGGGCCCATTATCGGAATCTTAGGTACGAGGTAAGGACTCAATAGAAAAAACACTCAAAATCGTACGAATTGTGATCTCAGCCAATGTCGACACCCATTGGAGAATGTAAGGAAACTGGGAAAATCATCCACAACCGTGAGGCAGTAGGATTTGAAGAGGGGACCCGTAAAGACCACACGAATGCGTTCCCACGGCTAGCGCCGAACGGGCCACAGGGACAGAGATGCCGTGGGAGGTGCCTGTTCTGGGGCACACTGCTCACAAGCCGTTAGAAATGGATAATGTAGTCATCAATCCTCGGACAAGAAATGCTTTTCCTAGCTAACAGTTTAGTGCGCGAAACTCCCCGATGAAGAAGGCATAGAGCTGCAGGGTTTAGCGTCTCTTGGAGATAGGTCTTCCTCGGACAAGAGCAAAACACAGGCAAACACAGAGAGGCGGCACGGTAAGGAAAAGTAGTTGGTTGCGCAGGGGGTCCGGAGCCCGCGGCCGCGATGTACCTGGGCAGCCCTGCTGAACGAACCCAACCGTCGGCAGAGGTTCGGGTCGACGACGGTGATCGGCGTGCGCGTGACCTCGTGACTCGGAGATCCTCGACCGCGGCTTGCGTTTCAGCATCGAGGCCGGAGAAAAGCAATTCTTCATGATCAGGACCCATAGGAAGGTCAGACAGGGCGTCCGCGTTGGCATACTGAGACGTAGACCGAAAGTTGATTTCGTGTTCGTAGCGAGACAGGAACGGCGCCCAGTGTTGTAGGCGGTGTGCTACCTTGCGAGGCAAGGCAATGTGAAGATTAAACATGGAAATCAAGGGTTTATTGTCGGTACTAAGGCTGGGGCCGTACAAAAAGACATCTAACTTCTGATGAGCACAGGCTATGGCAGAGCCTCTTTTTGTACCTGAGAGTAAAGACGCTTGTCCAGAGTGAGAGATGCAGCGGCAAAAGCAACAGGTCGTTGAGAGCCGTAAGCACGTCGGCGCCGAGGTCGTTCTGTGAGCTGTCATTCGAGAAAACTATGTGCTGGTCCGCAGAGAACGTAGGGCAGGAAGCAGCTGGGATTTCAGGATGTGAAAGGCACTTGGACTCCAGCGACTGCCCGGCGTTCAGCGCGACCACTGCCGCTGCCTCGTGCAAGCGATCTGTCGTCCTGCGGGGAACGTCTTGTGACCCTACCGCCGACTCCCCCTCACCCGCTACCCTAGAAACTTGAAAAGATCGTGCTACTTGATAAACTTCTCACAACGGGAGGTTTTCACGGAGGAACCTCTTCTGGCGCACTTTGTTGTCCGGAGCTAAACAGAGAACTGCGTCATCATGGCCACGAGTAAAGAACTGACAGTTGGAGCTAAGGCCTCGGAGTTTCGCTGTCCAGTGCCAATATGACTGATTCGGTTTCTTGTGGTATCTTTAGAATTCAACTCGCATCGGTATGACATGCGTTCGTTTGCTTTGGTAGTTGTTGGACAATAAACTGCACGTGTGACCAAAAGTAAGACCTGGCCGTTGTTGTAAAGGGTCTAGCTGACACAGTAATTGATACACCTTAGGTGGAATCCAATGAAAGCAATAAGGCTTTGTACAAATTCCAGTCTATCACGCCGAAGGCGAGAAAATATTCTCTGAGCCTTGTTTCGTAACCTTTAGAATGCTCGGCTGAATCGAGATACGGAGTAAAAGTGGGTAGGAAGACCGGTGGAGCGTTACCGTGTCTGTTAATAGAGGCCGCCAAGTGGTCAGAGACGAATTAAGCTGTTCAGTCAGCGCCGGTAGCACTGCGTCCATAACGACTAAACCTGATGAAACCCAACATAAAGACTGCACTCGTGGAAACCGTTCCAAACTCGGCGCTAATGATGCAGTAAGCAAGTAATACACGAAACCGATGCAAGTAACACCAATATGTCTTGTTCGTACATCTCTGAAGAATGATGCAAATAAGGCTCTCGCGACACTACACGTAAGAAGATGAAAGACTCGTACAGAAGCGGTGCAAACTACAAAACACAGTGAGAGAGAGAGAGTGAGCGCTGGTCCGCGTGTGTTTGGGCACCAGCAGCCAGCAGCCAGCAGCCAGTAGCGTGCGCGGCGAAGACCGTCCTGCGGGCGGCCTCTGGGGGCCAGCCCGGCCCGCGCTCCTACACAGCTGACAGCTGGCGGCTGACGGCTCAGCACACACGCACGGCCTCGCAGCTATGCCCGGAGCTCTCACACTCACACACGCTAGTTGCCGGGTACAGCACAATGAAAAAAAGAAGAAAGAGAAATTCTGTAAAACACAGCTGTTAACATATATACTGGAGTTCAGAGATTTTCCAGCACCAAATGCTGACTGGACGTGTGCTGCAGGATGAGGGGCCCTGTAGTGTGCGCGTTGGCAGACACCTTCCTGTCACTGTAGGCGCGCCTATTTGGTAGAACGTGGACACCCTCGCCTCCGTACGACTCATCGCCTGCTTCGGGCGGGTCTCCGACCTGTCCTACAGCGGGCAGGCACGTCTAAGCCCGAATCACTGGAGCGCTCTCTTAGTTGGGACGTGTCGCGGTAGGAGGTCGAGTAATCCTCAGCCGTTGACAGAAAGTTTTGCACTTCTCCAGAGAATCGGATTATCGTCAGAATCTTTTGGTCCTTCTACAGATCTCATGTTTTCGTGTTCGTCGGTACCGGAGTTACCCAAAAAACTCGTAATTTCCTTAAGATAAATGTGTGGTTGTGGCTTTTCAGAATACGAGTCATCTTACGCCGCATATCGGGCTGTTTTTCGTCAAATTTAGTATGCTTTTTTCGTCATGCTGCTTGCAGATAATTTCTTAAAAACTCAAAGTCACAACTGGGTCATGATAGAACCCTTTTTGATTTTATTCCTCAGAGACTGCTGGACTAATGTTGTGGAATCATAAAACGGATCGAGATATCGAAACAAGATGTCCGATAACTGATAGCAAACTAAGCTGTTAAGTCTTGTTCTAAATGGTCAAATGTGTGTGAATTCCTAAGGGACCAAATTGCAGAGGTCATCGGTCCCTAGACGTACTCACTGCTGGAACTAATTATGCTAAGAACAACACACACATACACACACACACACACACACACACACACACACACACACACACACACGTGCCCGTTGGAGGACTCGGACCTCCGGCGGGAGGGGCCGCGCAGCCCGTGACATGGCGCCTCTAAACACGCGGCTAAGTGTTGTTCTCTGGTTACTACACATCACTTGTCTGTATTACTAATGAGCTGATGCAATCACCCAATTCCTTCTTCAGGTTGCCGTTCTAACACCTGGCAGGCTCCACAAACATTTGATTATTAGTATTTCATGGTTATATTACTGACTGATTTCAAAATTTTAAAATCATACTATAGTCTACCGATTAAGAAGTATAATCTAACATTACGGGTTTAACACAACACGTCAAGTATTAAAAATAGGAACTGTACATCTATCTATTGAGGCGGCGTAACTCATCGTCCGTAAATTGCACAAACCAGTATCTGATATTGAGAGATCTTTACACGATTTCAAAACTTCTTCTCGCTGTCGCCCCCCACAAAATACACGGTCATTTAGCAACAGTTCAACGTAAGGCAAAAACGTTTTAATTTATTACCTCTTTACAATAACTCTGTTCGCAATATAGGTTCGTTTTCCTGATGAGGACACCCTTCTGAGTACCCACCGCCTGCATATCCGAAGGGTAATTACCTCAAGAATATTTTACTCAAGAGGGTACCATCAGCAGGGAGCAGTTTATCAGGGTAGTGGGAAATTTGCAGTTGGAAGAAAAGTAAAGCGTACATTTCAGGTAAACTATCCTCAGTAATCACAAGGAATTTTTCAGGTTCCTAAGACAGAAAAATTAAGAACTGGAGTATATGCGAACTACCTTCCTATCTGCACTATATTTCTTGCGCAGCGATACTGCACCAATGAACTGGAAAACTTAATGCAACAGAATTTTGGAGGTAAGAGTGAAAGCCACTTACAGTAAGGTAAAAATAATATACTAGTATAACGAACAATACGAACAAACAATGAAGTCTTACTGCACCTGAGGAGTTGGCGTATTTATAGCATATGGTGACGGCTAAAGAAATAAAAAAAGACTAAAAACTGCGAGGAGTGTACTACACAGCATTGTTACAAATAAGTTTCAAGTGTGCCTGTATCTGAAAGTTTATAATCTTAGCGTGCGTTACAGTTTTTGATAATGGCCGTGAGACCATTCAGAAACTAAGACGTAGTCGTCGAGTACTGAGTAATGGAAAGACGTGCGTGGGTGATTTTTGTGAGGGCAGGCAGAGCAGAAGCCACAGCGGGAAACAGGGGTGCGGGGCAGCATGTTTTCTGTTTGATTTTAGTGTCCCAACCAATGGAAGTTTGTAGTCGCCATAGAGAATGTTTGCCAACTACACAGAAGTGTAGAAGCGGTCAGTGTGACATTGTAGGCTGTATTCTTTATTGGCTCCACCAGTCTCTTCACAATCTCCAGACCTCGTTCACTGGCAGGTTTACTGCCTTTTCCAGCATACACTTCCATTTTTATTACGCATCGTTCAGTTGCACTACAAAGCATTCTCACTAATATTCCATATTTTCCAGGTTTGTCTTTGAGGAAAACTTTGAAAGGACAACGACCTCTGAAAAGATTCTTCACTTGTATAGTCAGGTCCACTTCTGAAGTACCGTGGGAATATTCCATTCAATACTTCAAATGCTTCACCCAGCGGCGCAAGTTTGTCACGTACACGTCTTTCTGACCTGGTGCCTTTATCATGAAAGCGAAGAAGTTTCAGTAGGTGATTTGCTCTTGTCTTACCCATAGCTCCTCTATAAATCGCTCTTCCCAATAAATTTGACCATAAATCAAATAAAGAAGTATTGGTGTCCCGGTAAACTTCCATTAGAATTAAAATTCCCATCAATGCATGTATTTTAGAATCGATAACAGGAATACATTTTCTCTTTCAGCTTCTTTATTTGTATGGTCAATATTTTCCGAACAAATTCAAGAGTGAAATTTTTTTAAATGATTCACATATGCTTGTTACTTTCCCAGTACTGGCTATTCCTTGACGTTCACGGACTATGTTAGCAAAATCCCTTTTACTATGTCTCGGAGCAGCTGCAAGATACACACTGCCAGAACTTGTAACGTATTTGTTTGCAGCGTTACCTGCATGGTTTGTTTCTTCTTCATTGTCCTCCGCTTCTTCACTGGAATCCTTTTCCACTTCTGTATGGTCTGACTCAAATTCACTTCAATCTGGCAATTCGTCGTCGAGTAACAGTTCTGCAAGAACTTCTGCGTCGTTCAAGCCTCTATAACTCATCTTACAAAATCTACTTTACAATAAATTGTGACAAACTGCTAATAGTAATAATGGCAAATCAACAATGAAAGTGAAACAACAATTAGACGCTCAACAAACCACTGTAAAAGTCATGTTCGAGGTTGCCAACAGAATAAAAGAAAGAAAAACGTACGGGCGAATTTTGCCCATGCTTGGTGGTTGTAGGGAAGATGATCAGAATTACCGTCGCGTGGAGTACCAACCCCGGGCAAATGTGCCCTTGGGCGCAAAATTCCTATTTTGTACTTGCAATTATAAAAATTTAACCATAGAAACGTACAGCATAGTGCATTATAAGGTAACAGAAGAAGACCCAAAAACATATAAGGATATTATCCATGACATTTTTAAAAAATAAAAATGTACGGCCAGTTTTTGCCCGTGCTTGGTGTTTCTAGGGTTAATTATCTTTCGTATGATAACAGATTTTTTGCTTTGGCCGCTTCGTGCATGAGCAGAGCTTTAGCGAACGCTAACTTCTGGGTCTAGCGTCTTCCTAGAGCCAACTGACACTAGCACACTCTAGTGCAAAACTAGAATTAGATAGAGGCAAACAGTATGCCGTTAGACTGCGAGCGCTGCTGCCTCTTTGCAGTATACAACTGACAATCACTTTACACAGAAACTCTAATTTCAGACGACTATCTGCCACTGTTAATTTATTGCCAGTGCTTTCACAGACCATGTTGTTTACATATTTAGTATTCTGTATTAAAACAGTAGTGTTTTTAATGCGTTGTTTTTCGTGGAAGCTATAGTAGTTAAAATGGACAGTTGGTTAAAAAGTGGTTCGTTAAAACGAGAAAGACCTACAGATGAAGATAACCTGACGACAGGTGTATTCGAAATCCCTTCAGCTGTGAAGAAATAGACAAAATCCTAGGCCTCACTAAAGAAGAGCAACATCCACTTGTGGATCTGTTCAGCTGTGGTACGATGATAAACATTTTCATCGGTGATAAAATTACAGACTTCTGGGAATCAGCACGCAAGGACAATACAAAACTTGGAGATAAGCCAATGAAAAAGATCCTTCCATTTGCAACCACATATCGGTGTGTGCAAGTATTTTCTTCTATGTGTTTCATGAAAAACCAATACAGGAATCGGCTAGACATGCTGTCGGATTTCAGAGTGGAAGTTTAAAGTTTGGAACGTAATATTTCAGAAATAATGGACTCAAAGGTCAGATTGAACTCATCTCATTAAGAACTGAAAATTAAAACTAACTGTATGAAATTAGTGTTTTCTAGTTTTTCACACATGTGTACTCAATGCAATCTCAAGTGTAGTACACCTGAAAGACCAATACATTCAGTTTTAATTTTTTCCTGTCATTTTCAGTTCATATTCAATTTTTATTTTTTGAAGGAGTTTGTTGTACTAAATACCCAGATTTGAATACAAAGATTTTGAGCAATAATGGGAAATTTAACAATAACAATGATGGCTAAATTGAAAAAGTCTTAAGCTCAATATTTTTTCAATAATGAACATGTCTGTGTTTTTTCTAAGTACTAAAAATAGAAAACGTATAAAAAGGCTCTTAATGTGGCTTTTATAGGTACTTGATACTGTGATATGACAAGGTACCAATCATGCTCGATGAGGGGGTCCTTGAGTAAATTTTGTTGGGAACCCCTCATCTAGTAGAAAGCGTCGGATACTCTTTAAGGCTATTCGCAGGTGATGCAGTTGTTTGTACCAAAGTAGCAACGCCAGAGGATAGTGAGAATTTGTAGAACGACCTGCAGAGAATTGATGAACGATGTAGACTCTGGCAGTTGACCCTGAGTGTCAATAAGTGTAACATATTGCGCATATATAGGAAAAGGAACCCACTACTGCACAGCTATATTGATGATAAACAGCTAGAGGCAGCGTCTGTCGTAAAATATCTACGCGTAACTATCCATAGCGACCTTAAGTGGAATGACCATATATAACAGTGGAAAAAGCAGACACCAGACTCAGATTCATCGGAATAATCTTGAGTAAATGTAACTTATCCATGAAAGAAGTGGATCATAAGGCGCTAGTTCGCCCGATTCTTGAGTATTTTTCATCTATCTGGGATGCCTATCAGTTAGAGGAGGCAGAGAAGATCCAACGAAGGGTGGCGCGTTTCGTCACGGGATCGTTTAGCTGGCGAGAGAGAGTTACGGAGATGCTAAACAAACTACACTGGCAGACGTTACAAGAGAGACGTTGAGAGGTACGGAGAGATGTACTATTGAAATTTCGGGACAGCACTTTTCAGAAGGAGTCGGACAACATATTACTCCCCCCCCCCCCCCCCCCCCATACATCTTGCTCATTCACCACGAGGAGAAAATTCGAGAAATTAGTGCAGAGCTTACCGACAATCATTCTTCCCACGCACCAGTGATGTAGATGTAGAAAGAGGACTGAACAGCCAGTGTAGGTTCGTGGCGACCTCTTGCGCTCGGTACGCGAAACGTCCGCTACAGGCAGACGAATAAGCAATTCCGAACGACACGAGGATGTGGGAGCCAACATAGGCCGCTGCGTTAAAGATGTGTAATGTGCGGATACATGTAGCTTGCAGATGTTAAAGTGTCAAAGTGTCACGATGACCTAATAGACAGATGAGTCCGTATTAGTCCTCCATTCGGATCTCCGGAAAGGACTGACAAAGGGAGGTCACTGTGAGAATGAGATGAAGATTAACAACCAATCAATGGGTAATACACTACGAGTTGGAGCCTGGACCATCGAAAGTGGCAGAGAATCCAATAAATAAATAAATAAATACTAAAATGTAGACTTTCACGGCCGGAAATATCATGTCCATTATAATTATCCGGGCTGTTATGCCGTGGTCGGTTGATGAATTCTGTGTCAATTCCCAACGTTTCGTCTCCGACTGCGGGAGACATCTTCAAGGGGGTCCGTAGGTCGATAGAAGGTCCAACACACCCACTGGCTCGCTACTGACTGCCGCTAAATTCCGTGTCCGCGCGCTCCCGCGCCAAGGTGTGACGTCCGTGTTTTGAAAACGTCGGTGCAATTGGCTGCTGTCCGCTGCCGTCGATCGCCGTTGCCATCACTCAGTAGTGGACGGGTGGTACACATCTTCTTTAACACCGGCATACATATACCGTTTAATTTAACCCCCTCCTCCTTACGACTGAAATTACTAGGGTGTTTAGCGATTTCGATTGCCTCCCTGTAGAGCCTTTCGTAATATCCGCTTGTGGCCGCTTATACCGTTTGGCATAAATATATATTCTCTATAAGCGTCCCTGAACTGACGCACTAAATCATCCAAATACCAAACGGTATAAGGTATGCTAACAGGTACTTTGATTTTAGGCAAGGCCGTTACAGGTCATTGTGGTACAATTATTAGAACCTCAATAAAATAACCTCAGAAGTCATACCTGAGACGGACAGCCGAAGGCTATCCTAGGAGACGGCCTCACGTGTAGTGAGGTCTCCTGATCAGGGTAGAAACAAATATAGGCCTGTACACAAGTTACCAAAAGAGACATCGCATTGGCATTGTAAATGTTCTAACGAATTTTGTTTGCATTTGAGGTGGTTTTTGTTACTAGCCTTTCGGAAATTAGGAAGAGACCCCGTTCAGCTGCTTCTAGAATCTGCGAGATAGAAAGCAGACTGCGGTTGCCGAGCGTGAACTCTACGGCGTCGCTGCCCTTTGTCAGACGAAAGTTTTGACTCCCAGGGGGCTGCGGTTTACAGCGCGGACCATCAGGTGAATTGCCTGGAAGTTTACTGAATTCAGCTTAATTAGCTGCAAGCTTTCGGAAACGGCACGGGACGATCCAAAGCGAAAACTCATCGCGTGAATGCTCTGGCTGGCAGCGGGTGTGAGCTGGAGGTGCGCGACAGAACTGCTAGCGCTTGGCAGCCGCTGAAGGGCGGCTGTCCGGGGGAGGGAGGGGCGGGGGTGGCTGGAGTCCAGGGCGACACGGCCGGCTGGGGCAGCTGGCAGCTGGGGGAGCCGGCAGCTGGCAGGTGGCCAGCGGACGGCGGCGCAGCTCGGCAGGCGATTCCAGCCGGCGACCGACTTCCTCCGGAGACGGTCACTCTTCTGAGATCAGTACGCCGCTGCGTGGCGGTCACAGTGCAGCCGGTGTTACAGTTACATTCGGAATGTACAGGCTCCAGACGACAATCGGTTAAATCCAAATTAGTTTGTTTTCCGCGGGTGGATCGGCCGATGTCCTCACGCACGAAATACGGACAGTGAGAAACTGATTAGTTAATTGCAGGAGAGAAGAGTTCGTGGCATTGTAAGGACGAAAAGTATCATAATCCCGATACAGTCTGTGGACTGAGTCGCAACTTCATTGGAAACCAAAAGTAAGCATAATCTTCACCGGGAAATTTTGGCGTAAATAACAAGTTCGAGATATAATTTGTTTGAGTGAGAAAGGTAGCTTCTCTTACACTGAAGGTTACTGTAGTGGATCTTTGGGTTGTTGTGGGAAGGCATTAGCTGTCTACGAATTATTATTACTACTTAATGACGCTTTTACGCCAGTAGTGTGGCGATTTTGTTACATGAGATGATTTAAAAATGGAGTGTTCGGTTTTCCACTGCTGAAGTTTTCAGGCCATTAGATTCCAAAATACATATTTGTATTTGTTCCACACACGTATACTGCCTGGCAGTCTCCTAACGTATGCATGTTTCGCTGAATGTATGTGAATTTGTGCAGTGTGTTATAACAATCTTGCTTTTCAGTGTCTCCAGATGTCATCACGAGTTTGTATCAGAACGTTTCTCTCTTTTTTTTTTACGGTTCAACTGGCTCTGAGCACTATGGAATTTAACTTCTGACGTCATCAGTCCCCTAGAACAGAGCTACTTAAACCTATCTAACCTAGGGACATGCCCGAAGCGGTCGCACGGTTCCAGACTGTAGCGCCTAGAACCGCTCGGCCACCCCACCCGGCTTGCTGAGCTATTGCAATAACTGAGAAAAGTGTCTAAAGTAGTTATCACTTCCTTTTCGTGTCAGGCATAGATCACTAACGTGCATTCGACGTCTGTATGGTAGCAAAAGCCATAATGCATCAGTCGTCTCCAAGCATATACGCACACTGGCATTCATCCCGCCCAAGCAGGTTAGACTAGCTGATTACCGCCTGGATTAAACAGATTCCAAGCTACGTAGCCACCTGCAGGCAACGAAAAACTGACGCAGAGATGGGACAGACCGTCACCGAGCTATCGGCGATGGTCTGGCGGCGCCGTCCGGACATCGGTGTCGGCGCCGCTGCGAACGCCGTCTTCAGCGCGGCCGGGTGTTCGCGCGGTTGGAGGCGCCATTCCACTGACTGCGTGGCCCCTACCGCCGGAGGTTCGAGTCTGCCCTCCGGCATGAGTGTGTGTGTTGTTCTTAGCATAAGTTACTTTAAGTTAATTTTAGTAATGTGTAAGTCTCGGGACCAATAACCTGCGCATTTTCGTCCCTTGAGAGTTGACACACATCAAAACAGTTTTTTGAGACGCGCGCGGCGCACATGCTAAGGTTGTGGCCGTGGTGCGCCCGCGCCGTGCCCCACAGCTGTGGCGAGTGTGCCACCTGAACCAGACCCATTCAACCCGTACACGTTCAGCAGCGAAGAACAAACTGGATCACTCCATTATAGTCGAAAAAGGCTAACAAACGGGTTTTACGATCATTCCGAAAACATATACAGCATGTCTTAAAAATGTTTCTGTATTGAAATATATCATTGTGAGACAAGCAACGAACTGCGACCGAATGACGTAAAATACCCACCCGCTTCTACGCACTGTGGAACCTGCCAGTCTCTGTCGGTGGGCTGTACGATAAACACACAAAAAATGATACCGATTAATGGTCGGGATTCCTCAGCGAAATACATCTAATTTTTTTAGATGTGTTGCTAGCATTCACAGATAGTGTATTAATAATTGTGGATAGAGGTGAATACGAATTCGTAGAGTATTTCATAGCAATTACTCTTGACGAAAGTTGGAACAAGAACAGATTAATTTGCCATAATCAATTCCATTAACAGATGTAAGGTGTATGGTTCCTTACCACTCTTTGACAGATGAGATCTGTTTACAAAACAGCGACGTGTTCTTAACAGCTTGTTTTCAGGAGGAATAAAATCAGCAAAATTCTCATATGGTATATTATCGTAAAAAAACTATTAGTACACAATTCTGTATCAATCCTTCGGAAACTGATGTTACCACTGAAGCTACTTACATAACGTTATTCCTGTTTGTGAAGCGATATTCTCGAGGCCTCTGTCCGGAATTACTGTAATAGGAGATCAAATAAACAATTACTGAGAACTACAACAGCCCTATCCACGATTTACTAATGAATGTCTTTCCATATGCTTACCTAAACTGCTCTCGCATTTGATTTCAGATTACCTATTGCAGTCACGATAGACTCGCACGTGTAAAATTTTATCGGCAGCAGTTTTGTTGGTGACGGGTTAGGTAGTTCACTTATGACAAGCTCTAAAGTAAAATGTTTCTCATGACAATTGATTTCATCAGATGAAGATGTTTTCTGCTTTCAGCTAGACTTGATACTTACAAAGCCTCTAAAGTCGTACTTATCAAATTGAGTCCGATTATCGAGCAAAGTGTGTGGCGCGCCATTTGACGGGAGAAAGGAAAAAACAGCGCACTACGCCTCGCGGACGTCGCCTCGCAACGCCACTGGTGCACGCACAAGGGCGAACAAAGGGATTCTCCGCCGAGCACGTTCTCTTCTGTTTGCCGGTGTGGGGCGGGGGGAGGGGGGACCGCCACACCTCGGCGCCGCCAGCGCCATCTGCCTCTGCACTGGGCGCACACCTAAGGAGGGACTCCAGACACGGAGGCAGCGCACAACAGCTTCCCTGTACAGCCACCACGGCGTTAAACAGCGTACACATAAGCGAAGCTGTGAGAAATTACATAACGGAACGCGATTCAGAAAGAGAAAATGAAGATTCCGAGGGTTGCCGAGGACCTTATAATTCTGACAGAGACGCAAAGTCCTTGGCACAGAGTCGCAGAGTCGAATGAAGTAGACACCTTCTTGACAAGAGGTTGTGAGATGAATATGAACAAAAAGTACAAGCGTAACGGAACGTAGCCGAATCGAGTCAGGCGATGCTGAGGAAACTAGGTAACAGCCCCTCGAATTAGCCAACGAGACCTATGTTATTTAGGCGGGATAATAACTAATGAGTCATACAGCCAAGTTTTTTGAAAGAGTTTTACTAAATCGAATAAGTGAAAAGATAGAAAAGGAGCTGAGTGAAGAACAGCATGGGTTTGGGAAAGGAAGACGCACGATTGACCTGATATTTTCTATCCGTCAACTGATGGAAAAAAAGTTGGGAGTGTAACAAAAGGATGATAATGGTTTTTGTAGACATAGAAAAGGCATTTGACTCAGTTGACAAATAAAGACTCTGGGAAGAACTGGAGAATATAGATATAGAAGATGGATACATAGTTATAAAGACAAGGTACAGTGGCCACAATTGTAGAATTAGAACATCATTGGGGAACTCTGAATACTTCGAAATAAGACAAGGACTTAAGCAAGGAAGTATTCTATGTCCTGCGCTTTTTAATGTTGTGATGGAAAGAATGAAAAGGCAGCTAAAGATATAGTAAATGAACAAGACAAAAAGATGATTTTTGCAGATGATTTGGTAATATGGGGTGATAGAGAGGTAGATGTACAGTTACAGCTTGATGCGTGGAAGGAAATAATGAAAAGGTATGGATTAAAAATAAATACAGATAAGAGTGAAGTAATGGTATTTGGAAGAGAGAAAGGAATCAATGGAAATACTACCTTGAATGGAGAACCCATCAAAGTGGTAGAAAGTTTCACTTATTTAGGGAGTGAAATATCTAGGGATGGAAGAATAACTAACGAAATTAATAGGAGGTTACAGAAGGGAGGCAATTGCTACCAAACAATAAAACACCTGATTTGGAATAATGAAGTTCCAGAAAGAGCAAAACTCCTTATGTATAAGAATTATTACATCCCTATTGTCACCTATGGTGGAGAAACACGGACAATGACAGAAAGGGACTGGAGCAGACTGCAAGCAGGGGAAATGAAATTTCTCAGAGCAGTTAAGGGAAAAACAAGAATGGACAGAGTAAAGAATGTAGAGATTAGAAAGGACCTGAAACAAAAAAGTATGAGAGAAGAAATTAAAAGAAATAGATTAAGATGGTATGGGCATGTTAAGAGGATGCATGGGCAGAGGCTCCTCAAAATTATGGAAGAACAAAAGATGGATGGGAAAAGATCTAGAGGGCGCCCAAGAACACGGTAGAAAATGGCAGGTGTGACCTGGCAACAAGTGGAGGAAGAAAAGTGGTGGGAGGACCGAGCCAAATGGAGAGGACTCGTCAGCACCCAGACCCGGCAGTAGCTGGAGCGGGATTCGGATATAGATATATAGAATAACTAATGATGGCAGGAGTAGAGATGATGTAAAACGAAGACTGGTAACAGCAAGAAAAGCATTTCTGAAAAATGGAAGTTTGTAAAAGCCGAATACGAATATAAGTGTTACAAGATCTTCCCTATGAAGTATTTATCTTGCGTGTATCTGTGTACTGACGTCAAAAGTGCAGGGTTAGCAGTTCAGATAAGAATAGTTTTTAAATGTGGTGGTACAGTGGGATGTTGAAGATTAGGTACACAGATCGGATTACTAATCACATGCGACGGAATCGAAATAGAAAGAAGAAAAGTTTATGGGTCGACTGGACAAAAAGAAGGGATCGTTTGACAGGGAACATTCGGGGGCATCGAGGGAGTGTCATTTCGGTAACGAAAGAAAGTGTAGGTGATAAAGTTTTATAGAGGTGGAGCAAGACTTGAGCACAGCAAGCAGGTTGGGGCGGATGTAGGTTACAGGAGTTGTGCAGGAATGGAGAGGATTACACGAGATGGACATACTGTTGACCGTGGGGAGCTCGCACGGCACCACTCCCAGATCGGACACGGTGGCAGCACAGAGGGTTTACAAAGTTGGACACAAAGGCCCACCTACTGCTGGTTGCCGCCGCGTTGCGAGAAGTGTGGCGACTTGCACTCCAGTAAGAAGTGCAAATTTCACCAGGGCTAACCGCCTACGTGTCCAGGCTGCCACGGACCACATGCTGCATCCTGGAAAGGCCGTAGTGAGTTTCAGAAGGCGCTTAAAAAGTATCCGCTGTCGACGCCGAACCCACCCGTGTCTGAGACCACAGGAGGCTGCAACCGGAAGGGCGTCTGACGCAGCTGACCCACTCACCCTCCTCCACGCCCGCCTCGAGACCGGCCACGGCCGGCGTCTCTGATTCGAGCAAGGTGTGGAGTGGGGTTGTTTTGGGGGAAGAGACCAAACAGCGAGGTCATCGGTCTCATCGGGTTAGGGAAGGATGGGGAAGGAAGTCGGCCGTGCCCTTTCAGAGGAACCATCCCGGCATTTGCCTCGGGCGATTTAGGGAAATCAGGCAAAACCTAAGTCCGGATGCGGGATTGCGAGGTGTACTTTTACTTCTACTTTACGGGACTCACAACGCAACACCCACTGCTCTGGGTAGAGAGCGACGCCAGAAAAAGATGCACACGGTGCACTTACGGAAGTTACAACTGTGTTTCTTAGCAGCCGTAATTTATTGTACAAACTCATTGCCACCGTCAGAAAAAAGCAGGTGGAAAACAACAAGCTGTCGAAGATCGTCGTTGTTGTTGTGGTCTTCACTCTGAAGACTGGTTTGATTCAAGCCTCTTCATCTCCGAGAAACTATTGCGGCCTACATCCTCCTGGATCTGCTTACTGTATACATCTCTTGGTGTTCCCTCTACAGTTTTTCCTCCCCACACTTCAGTACTAAACAGGTGGTCTCTTGATGTCTCACAATATGTCCTGTCAACCGATCCCGGGTTGTGCCACAAATTTCTTTCCTGCCCAGTTCTGTTCAGTACCTCCCCATTAGTTACACGACGTACCCATATCATCTTCACCATTCTTCTGTAGCACCACATTTCAAAAGTCTCTATTCTCTTCTTGGCTAAACTGTTTATAGTCCCCGTTTCACTTACATTCAAGACGAAGAGCTTCAGAAAACGAAACAAACTGACACTCATCAGCCGAAACATTATGAGCACCGATCTACTATCGATATAAACCCGGCCACGTGACAACAGCTTCACCTAGGGAGGTACGGCTGCTAGTTGGGCACACACACGGTGCACGTAGCGTGCTATCCGTGTGTAGAATGGGGAATGTGTGCTATCTGTAGGAGTTTGACCGAGGGCAGATTTTGATGGCCCAGAGGCTCAGCACGGGCATTTCGGCAAATGCCGAGAAGTGCTCTGGTATGTTCAACGGGTGTCGAAACCGAGACGTCCTGGGTTTTGGCGGCCATCCCTCATTACACATATCCGACGTCGTAGGCTGGGCAGTCCAAAATAGGACAGGCGACGAACTGTGGCGAAACTAAAATCAAATTTTAACGATGGGCAGGCAACAAGTGTGTCTCAACAGACGATGGACCAAACATTACAAACGATGGGCTCCACCGACGACCAGTACATGTGCCAACGTCAACACCACGACATCGGCAACTAAGACTGAAACGGGCACGTGACCATCGGCAGTGGACGTTGGCAGAACGTCGCAGGGTCTGAAGACTTCCGGTTCGCGAAACCGTCTTCGTCATGCCGATGGGAGGACGCGAATCCGTCGTCTTCTACTGGAACGGCTGCTCGACACCTGTACTGGAGGACGGCGCAATTATGCTCTCGGTAACATTCACGTGTGCACCCGTGGGTCCAGTGGAGCTCGTGACAGCCAAGGAGTATCGTACACAGGTTGTAGAAGACGTACACCCCTTCGTGACGAACGTGTTTCCCAAAGTCAGTGGCATTTTTCAACAACATAATGAGCCATGCCACTAGGCCGCGAGTTTGACGGTGTGGTTTGAGAAACGTAGTGGCTAATTACAATTGATGTGCTGGGCCTCAACTCGCCGCATCTGGGCCCTATCGAAAACATCTGGGATGTGAATGAAGGTGGCGTCAGAGCTCATCGCCCCCCTTCCCCTAAATTAATGGAATTAGGTGACCTGTGTGTGCTGGTGACGTGCCAACACCCCCTGCGACCTACCGAGGCCCCCGTGCTTCCATGCTACAGGGGTCGCCGCTGTCATTGGTGCCGAAGGTGGACATGCAGGCTATTACGTAGGTGGCCGTAAGGTTTTGGATGATCTGTGTATATTCGATGTTAACAAATTTTCTTCTTCAGAAATTCTTTCGTCCTCACTGGCAAGCTGCACTTTATATCGTTTCTACTTTTACCATCATCAGTTTCTTTACTGACCACGTAACAAAACTCATTCACTACTTCCAGTGTCTCGTTCCATAATCTTGTTCCCTTAGCATCGCCTGATTTAATTTGACTAAATTCCGTTATCATTTGCTTCTCTTGATGTTCATATTGTGTCCTACTTTTCTGGCCATTCAATTAAGGGGACATTGTATGTCCTATGCTGCCAATGTTAAATTATCGAATTTTGTGACCCATTATCTTGGAAGCTTTTTAAGACACTGACTTATAAGTTTCCATAATTATAGAATGTCCCTTTCTAGATACACTGAACTAGAATTATTACTAAAATTGTATTGTGGGGCATGTTATCTTTTTTTTCAAACACTCAATTTTTTGACAGAATTTTGTAAATAAATGAACATAAAAAACAGGATACTTTAATTATTCTAGTTCCATATGTTTTGAATCTCACACTTAGCATGTTGTGAAAATTTCATGTCTCTACCATCAGTACTTTTTTTTAGATAACGGTCCATCTACTGCAAAAAATACAGTTCAGAGATATTGAGGTTTAAACCTTTTTTTATTACAAAGTCTTATACAGACTTACATTTCTGCGTCTTTGATGCGCTAGAACTGCCCCGGCCCACAGCCTGTGTCTCCTTCAGCGTCACACCAGGCCAGTGCTCGCCTCCTCCTTTGCTTTCTTTCTTCTTTTGTCAGTTGCTGAGCAGCTAACTCTGCTCCACGTAGACGAACCTCAATCAGTTCCCACAGTCCTTTAGCTGTGTTCTGTCCAAATCTTACACCTAACTTCTCCAGAACCTTCAGTCTTTCACAGTTTCCACCGTTAAAAGTTATTACAGCATCAGAAATTGCTAATTTTAGAGTCATAAGGCCAACAAATTTATTTTTGCGCACACGGCAGCACAAAACATTATTCAAGGACTCATTCACGTTCTGGGTCTTGAAATGTAAACACTTCTTTAGCAGCTCAGGATTTGCCAAATCTCTGTAAAAAGGTTTGATTACCTCCAAAGGAAGAGAATGTTTATGTGTAATTTCATGCAGCGTGATAGAAAATTCAGCTTGCCTATATTTACACCAAGTGTTTGGTGGAAGTGGACACAAAACATGACGTGGCTTTTCATCGGTTGATATTCGATGAAAGGAAGTGCTCCACATAGCTCTTTTCATCTTCTCTAAATTGTCACAGTCATCTCTAACCGCCTTCCCATAATATTCCTGTAATTCATCAATTACTTTGTCCATTAGTCTTCCGGAACATTTTATTGTCTTGCCATCAGACGGTTTTGTGTTACCCAGCTTGGGTTTTAGGTTACGCAGACAAGTTCCAATCCTTTTCTTGACATGTCCTACACACTCAAGATTTGGTATAGGAACACCATGGGGCTTACTGTTTTGTACTGAAATGAAAGTCTTGCTGTCTCCATCACCTAAGTAATTCATATACCTGACACCTCTCTGTTTTTGCCAAAGCTGGAAAATGTTAACTGCTGCTTTTACCTCCATTCTTTCACTTGTGCTGCTTAGGAAGTAATCTGTTCTTCTGGTTCACTGTACAACCTCGGCAGTACTTACTGAGAACTTCAAAATCCAATACTTGTTGCAGATGTAAAACCATTTTTAGAACTAAACCCACGCTTTTTCCTGGATCCATCCACAGAACTGCTGATGTTTGTGCCACTCTCATTTTGTTCAACACTTCTGATGTAGCAGCAACCACTGAATCTTCAGCCACAGCTTTTGCAAAGTCCCCGATTGCTGTTACATATTTCCTATACCTAGGGTTTTGGGAAATTCACCACAGTGCAGAGAACATTACCGGCCCTTGCAGCTTTACCAATGCATCTAAGGTCATAGAACAGTCTCACATTAGTTTCATACAATTCATTACCTGAACACTTTGATGAAGTATGAAATTAATTTTCGTTTTTGCGCTTCTGACATTTAATAATTAATTTAGACACAACACCTATTCTCGCTCCAATATCCTCATGAAGTGTAACTTCACCACAACAAAGACAGTAAGTGACAGTTTCAGAAAGAACTTGTGCAAGAATTTGCAGATCAATAATGACGTTGTCCATAATATCATTACTTATACCACTGTCACCCGTTTCTAAAATTACTTTCCTTTTCGACGCACTAGGGGCGTTCTTACTTCAGAAACATTATCGTGGTTTCCTTCACTACTAGCACACGTGTTTTCAAGTACTTCAGAAGAAAATGCAGGTCTCACATATCTGTTACCCGCAAATTTGCGTTTCTTCAAGTTACTTTTACGCTTAGCCATTTTATTTACATATAAAAAGCAATAGAAGTTAGCTTACTACAAAAATAGCCGATAACCACAGTACTTTCAACGAAAACTAGTATCAGAAACAAAGGACTGATTTGTTTATACGTAATGCCAACTTCTGAGACGTAGTAGTAGGCACAAAACAAAGCAATTCACAGACTATGTAGTTCCCTAGATAAAGCTGCTCAACTGTGGCAGTATATGCGTATCCGTGAAATTTGACAGTCACACGTCAACATTTAAAATATTATTTGAAGGTCTCACAATTGTCTCATTTTAATGTATCACATACCAAAATGTTCAGGAAAGTCCAAAGTATGTTATGGAGAAGAAAACAGAAAATTTCAAATTTCAACGAATTTCACGTACAATGTCCCCTTAACCTGCTTTACCAAGTCATTTGCTGTCTCTGACAGAATTACCATGTTATCGACAAGCCTCAAAAGTTTTAATTTCTTCTGCCTGAACTTTATTTCCTGCTTCAAATTTTTCATTGGTTTTCGTTATTGCTTGCTCGATGTACAGATTTAATAACATCGCGGATAGGCTACAGTCTTGTCTCACTCCCTTCTCAACCACTGCTTCCCCTTCATACCATTCGACTGCTTTCACTCCCAGTATCCTCAGGAGATAATTATATTGCCCGCAACACTAGCAGAACCAGATGGTTCAGACTCATAACACTACAGCGTGCACAACAGAATTCTGTATTTGTATTCGGGGTGCTAACGGTATGCGGAATAAGAAACTCACACTGCAAGACTTCATCACCCGCCAAAAGATTGACATTTTTGTGCTATCTGATACACATCTGAAACCTAAGGAAGTTTTAAACTTCTGTTTATGGTGGGATGTCGCTATCACCGAACGTATATATGTGAGGATGGTACGCCCGTCTGCTAGTACGACCGTCGACCTGCGTCGAGGCCTTCCTCGTCGAGAAGTCTATCTTTCACCATCGCAGGACCGACAGGCGAGTGCCGTTACTGTCCGGACAGAACTACATTTGTTGCTACAGACCTTCACCCCAACGCTCAGCTGATCGATCTCGATTTACGCGCTCTTCTCGTCTCTCAAATGAAGACATTCATCGGTGGCGACTGAAGAGCCAAACACCCCACCACCAGGCACTCCCGTATCACCAAACCCAAATGCCATGAGCTACGTCTTCTGGAACTTTAATTGGATTTGGAAATCTGGAGTCCCGTAGAGCCTACCCTATTCCACACTTGAGTCGCCAACTCCCAGATTTACTCGATACTGCCGTCGAGCACGAGGTCGGGTTGGACTCTCGGCTCGAGACTGTCGGTGAATTATCGTCGAATCATCGCCCTGTTCTCGCAGAGCTGTCACGAACGACATGTTAGTGTTGGCGTGCGTACTGGGAAAAGGAATGGCCTGAATTCCAGCGTTATTTGAACAACGGTGTTGCTTCTACTTTGAAAGTCCAGACACCAGCCCAAATCGATTACGCTGTGGACTGTGTCCCATGTAAAATTCTTAAGGCTGTCCAGCTACCCTCATTCAGTATAGTGGAGGACTACCGAGCCTACGATCCACTGTGTCCTTTGCTTGAAGAACTTCGCTTGCAGAAGAATCGGTCGCGCAAATTTTGGCAACGGTCGAGTACTCCGGCTTACCGCCGACAGTCACAGACTCGAAAGGCGGCTCCGACGTCGGCTGTTGGAATGACGTACGGAGACGTGAGGAGAGAAGCTGCGCTCATTCCTTGTACAGACCAGGAATAACTGGAAGTTGACCAAGAATTTACGGGTTGGCCCCGCTCGTAAGCGACCGCTCCAGGACTCCCAAAGGTTTACAGATGACTCTGTCACTACTGTGGAAACGTTTCTCACAGCCTTTGTGCAACAGACTACGCTCTTTCCAGATCCGCTGCGTGTTGCTCAGAGGGAGTTCGAAATTGTACCTTCCACCTCGTCGACAGGATCATCACGGCGGGTGACCTTTTAAATCATAGTTAACGACACTCAGCTGTTATCAGAAAACTGACTGGGAATAATTCACCCGGTGTGGACAAGATTGGCAACATACACCTGAAGCTCTTACTTGGAAACCCTTGGTGCTCCACACGAATATTTATAACGGTTGTCTTCTTACAGAGTATTTTCCGTGTCTGGGACACTGACCGAGGACATCGGATTGGTCTACAGAGAACTTCACCATTCTCGCAAAAGTGGCAGTTATTTTCTATTTCACGATAGGTTTATTTATGTGTTTATCCGTAAAAATATATCTTACTTTGTAGCCTCTGCAACGACTTTATGATGTACTGTCCTGGCCACTACGTATGCGCTAAGACCCAAAGTACACTCCTGGAAATTGAAATAAGAACACCGAGAATTCATTGTCCCAGGAAGGGGAAACTTTATTGACACATTCCTGGGGTCAGATACATCACATGATCACACTGACAGAACCACAGGCACATAGACACAGGCAACAGAGCATGCACAATGTCGGCACTAGTACAGTGTATATCCACTTTTCGCAGCAATGCAGGCTGCTATTCTCCCATGGAGACGATCGTAGAGATGCTGGATGTAGTTCTGTGGAACGGCTTGCCTTGCCATTTCCACCTGGCGCCTCAGTTGGACCAGCGTTCGTGCTGGACGTGCAGACCGCGTGAGACGACGCTTCATCCAGTCCCAAACATGCTCAATGGGGGACAGATCCGGAGATCTTGCTGGCCAGGGTAGTTGACTTACACCTTTTAGAGCACGTTGGGTGGCACGGGATACATGCGGACGTGCATTGTCCTGTTGGAACAGCAAGTTCCCTTGCCGGTCTAGGAATGGTAGAACGATGGGTTCGATGACGGTTTGGATGTACCGTGCACTATTCAGTGTCCCCTCGACGATCACCAGAGGTGTACGGCCAGTGTAGGAGATCGCTCCCCACACCACGATGCCGGGTGTTGGCCCTGTGTGCCTCGGTCGTATGCAGTCCTGATTGTGGCGCTCACCTGCACGGCGCCAAACACGCATACGACCATCATTGGCACCAAGGCAGAAGCGACTCTCATCGCTGAAGACGACACGTCTCCATTCGTCCCTCCATTCACGCCTGTCGCGACACCACTGGAGGCGGGCTGCACGATGTTGGGGCGTGAGCGGAAGACGGCCTAACGGTGTGCGGGACCGTAGCCCAGCTTCATGGAGACGGTTGCGAATGGTCCTCGCCGATACCCCAGGAGCAACAGTGTCCCTAATTTGCTGGGAAGTGGCGGTGCGGTCCCCTACGGCACTGAGTAGGATCCTACGGTCTTGGCGTGCATCCGTGGGTCGCTGCGGTCCGGTCCCAGGTCGACGGGCACGTGCACCTTCCGCCGACCACTGGCGACAACATCGATGTACTGTGGAGACCTCACGCCCCACGTGTTGAGCAATTCTGCAGTACGTCTACCCGGCCACCCGCATGCCCACTATACGCCCTCGCTCAAAGTCCGTCAACTGCACATACGGTTCACGTCCACGCTGTCGCGGCATGCTACCAGTGTTAAAGACTGCGATGGAGATCCTTATACCACGGCAAACTGGCTGATACTGACGGCGGCTGTTCACAAATGCTGCGCAGCTAGCGCCATTCGACGGCCAACACCGCGGTTCCTGGTGTGTCTGCTGTGCCGTGCGTGTGATCATTGCTTGTACAGCACTCTCGCAGTGTCCGGAGCAAGTATGGTGGGTCTGACACACCGGTGTCAATGTGTTCTTTTTTCCATTTCCAGGAGTGTAGTTTAATGTTAGTAGTTTTGCCTTAGTACCTACAACTAACTATAGGAAATGAAGTTAACATAGTACATTTAACAGACAATTAAACTGATTGAAAATCAAATAAATACTCTTCTGTACCGTTATCTTGTCGTACAAGATCTGTGGTTTGCGAATTTCATTCTACTTTAAGCACGCGGTCCAGTTGTGTCACAGTCGCCAGGGAAGTCATTTGTCGTATCTGCCTCTGAATCGCACAGACATTTTTCTGTGTCTCACCGCATGTGACTCTCTAGGACAGCGTATTTTCTGGGGCAGCGATCACCACCTGCGTAAAGGAGCGCCGGAGGCGGCCTGGAGACCCCGCCAAGGCTGCGTGTAATGGGCGTAGGCGTGGCACGACACTGGCGAAACACGTGGCATTCGGGCTGCCTCGTATTCCCTGACCACTGCCCATTCAGCACGACCTGGGGAACAGCTGCCAAGCTCCTCTGGCCTAGAAGAAAGTCATTCCCTCATAACAGAAACAGAAATTTGCAGACAGGCCAAGTCCGGACACGCTATGGTATGTCACGCATTATGATTTTAAAATCTTCTTTCGTGTGTCTCCGAAAGTGTCTGTTGATGCATCAGTTGGGTTTGTTGGGTTTCTGAATATTGTCTCCTGTATGTCAAATATTTCAATGAAACTATTGTTGTATCATTTCCTCAGTAACCAGTGTTTCAACACTGTGTAAATATTTTCCTTATATAGTCATTTTATTACATTTGCTGGATGATATTTTCATGTTATACGCACTTAGTACTTTGTTCAATTTTTCTACATTCCATTAAAAGCTGTCTTCTGAATCCACTATTATCACCTGGTCGTCTCCTAACAAAATGATCGTAGTGTCACTACAATTGTTGAAGAACGTTCCTTCTGGGTTAATTTCTTGCAATCCTACAGAATTTTGTTTACGTACAGCTTACACGATGAAGGTGAAAGGATATCGGCTCGCTCCAGTTCTTGAGTTATTGCAAAGAAGACAAAAACCGCAGATAACTGATATCAGTGAGCCCTCGGATTCCACAAAATCTAATTTCTGGTTGGTACTGCCTAACATTAGACTGCCACAGGGAAGCTGATACCTCAGACAAACCTGCCGTATAATGTACACAGAGTAGACGACTTCTGTGATTATCTTGTACGTCTTTGATGAGGCCGCTCCCATGTGCCAGGACAGAGACAGCTGTTGCTGACACAGGACGTCTGCAGCTGCTAAGAAAGGCCTAACTTCCCCAGCTACTGACGTGGCCTCGCGCCGGCGGCGGCCCTGTCGCCTGTCCAGGGTACGAGTATTTTGCCTGACTCCAGTAGCAGAGGAAGAACGAGACAGAAACCGACAACATCAACTACAATGCACCACACACTGCTCCGCCGAAAAACTGAACGCTGTACGTGTAGCGAACATACACCTTTTCAATGTACGAGGGGAGTTCAATAAGTAAGGCAATATTTTTTCTCTGCATCAACAAGCTCTCCGTCATGCACGCACTACTTCCATCGGAGTGCATGCTTCATAGCGCCAAACGGATGGAAGTGGTACGTCCTAGATTTGGGCTGCAGCTGGGTGAGGGAGAGCAGTTTTGTGAGCTCCTGTCGGGACCTTGCGTTGTCATGGAGAAGAAGAAGTTCGTTTGTATTTTTGTGGCGACGAAACACACTGAAGCCACTTCTCCAATTTCCTGAGGGCAGCCGAACACACTTCAGAGCTCATCGTTGCACCGAGAGGGAGAACATCGGAGTTTCCCTTGTAGAGTGCCCGAAGATCGTGGCCACGTGAGGTTATGTTTCCAGCGTCTTCGTCGGAGAAGAGGGGCCGTGGCCCCCCTCCGTGGACTGCTCGAAGTGATGAACCCGCGTTGCAGCTTCTGTGATGCTGCTGGAGAAAAAATTATCACGATCAGCCTCAGGCGTGGAAGCAATTCCGCAGAGATGGTCCTCCGTTGCTCTTTAAGATCTCCTGCTGGCGGCGCGGTACTCAGCGGGCACCGCCTTCGAGTACCCTTACTAGTAGTCTGGTAGTCTGCCCGGCTAGCCGCGCGTCTAATGCACTGCTCTCCGGGCGGGAAGGCGTGCCGGTCCCCGCCACCATTCCGCCCGGCGGATTAGTGTCGAGATCCGGTGTGCCGGCCAGTCTGCGGATGGTTTTTAAGGCGGTTTTCCATCTGCCTAGGCGAATGAGGGTCGGTTCCCCTTATTCCGCCTCAGTTACACTACGTCAGCGATTGCAGCGCAAACACTTTCTCCACGTACGCGTAGACCGTCATTACTCTACCGGGCAAACATTTTGGGTTACACTGGTACAATAACGATGGGTTTGGTGTGGGGCGGCAGAGGGGTGAGTGGGCTGTTGTAGCCTGTTGTGAGACTGTGTGCCACTGAGGCTACGGCGGGGACGAAACCTCTCCGTCGTTTCTATGTGCCCAGTTCCATATAATGTAATACAATACATTACGCTAAGTGAGTCTGCACTACAAACAGAGACGTCCAGCTGAGGAGCGAAGTGTCCGACTATGGGTCATCTATCATCTCGAATGAGAGTGTCCCCACGTTATAACATTGCACGAGTCAGAGCTGCTTGCGCCCGACCAGCACGCGAGAGATGGGACGGGTTTGCGCGACCTCGTCACGTTAATGACAGATTTTTTTGTTCAGTGTCAGATTTCCATTGACATTCTGCAAGCGTCTGTGTATATCTGCAATGCTCTGGTTTTCCGCCAAAAGAAACTGAATCAAAGCTCTCTCCTTGGGACCTACCTTCGTTACAGACGCTACCTATTGGAACAACACCAAGTTACAGGGGCCGAAGCGGTAATATTCCACGATGGCCCACAATAAATTCCACATTCTTTCCACAGAAGTCGGCGGAGAAAAAAAATTACTCCTTGAAGATCCCCTTATTACTTTATTTTACAAGCTCACGAAGATATAAAATTTAATGGCAGATTACACCTATTTAGTACACACGAAAATTAAGGTTGCCCTGATCTATCGCATCTGTTTCGGTAATTCAACAAAATGGCACACTGACAGGTAACCTACGTTTTCAGTGCTTCTCCCACATCTTTCTGTGTGTCCTTAAAATTACTGAGTACTTGAGTAGCAGATACAGAAGCCTGCAAAGAGAAATGTGTGAAAATACCGGGTGATAAAAAGGCAGTATAAATTTGAAAACTGAATAAATCAAGGAATAATGTAGATACAGAGGTACAAATTGACACACATGCTTGGAATGACATGGGGTTTTATTAGAAAATACAAAAGTTCAAAAAATGTCCGACAGATGGCGCTTCATCTTATCAATGGTTCAAACGCCTAACTAACCTAAGGACGTCACACAACACCCAGCCATCACGAGGCAGAGAAAATCCCTGACCCCGCCGGGAAACGAACCCGGGAACCCGGGCGTGGGAAGCGAGAACGCTACCGCACGACCACGAGATGCGGGCTCATCTTATCAGAATAGCAATAATTAGCATAACAAAAATGCTGCTCCTCACCTGGAATGCTCACTATGTCCACCACCATTCCTCACAATAGCTGTAGTCGAGGAATAACGTTGTGGGAAGCACTGTAAAGCATGTCCGCAGTGATGGCGAGGCATTGGCATCGGATGTTGTTTTTCAGCATTTCTGGAGATGTCGGTCGATCACGATACACTTGCACTGTAAAGCATGTCCGCAGTGATGGCGAGGCATTGGCATCGGATGTTGTTTTTCAGCATTTCTGGAGATGTCGGTCGATCACGATACACTTGCGACTTCAGGTAACCCCAAAGCCAATAATCGCACGGACCAAAGTCTGGGGACCTGAGGGGCCAAGCATGACGAAAGTGGCGGCTGAGCACACGATCATCACCAAACGACACGCGTAGATCTTTCACGCGTCTAGCAGTATGGGGTGGAGCGCCATCCTGCATAAACATTGTACGTTGCAGCAGGCGTTTATCAGCCGGGTTGGGGATGATGCGATTCCGTAACATGTCGGCGTACCTCTCACCCGTCACGGAAGCAGTTACAGAACTAGAATCACGCTTTTACTCGAAGAAAAAAAGCCCGATAACGGTAGATGTGGCAAATCCAACCCATACCGTGACTTTCTCGTCGTGCAATGGAGTTACCACGACAGTTCTAGGATTTTCGGTAGCCCAAATTCTGCAGTTGTGGGCGTTGAGAGACCCTCGCAGCGTTAAATGAGCTTCGTCGGTCCACAACGCGTTAGTCAACCAATCGTCTTCTTCCGCCATCGTTTGAAACGCCGACACCGCAAATGCCCTCCGCTTCACTAAATGGCAAGGTAACAGTTCATGATGCCGATGGATTTTGTACGGATAGCATCGGAGGGTACCTCTAAGTGCCAACCAAACAGTAGTGTATGGAATGCCGGTGCGACGTGCGACTGCACGAGCGCTGACTTCCCCGTGCATAGACAAACCCACTACAGTCTCCATTTCTTCCTGAACTGTCTCAGCAGCATTACGCATTGTGCTCGGTCGGCCACTACGGGGTCTATCGTCTAAACAACCCGTGGTTTCGAACTTCGAAATCATTCTTGACACAGCTGCATTCGTCAACGTACCTTTACCCGTTCGAATCCCCTTCCTATGGCGATAGGATCGTAACGCTGAACTAGCACATTCTCCATTCTGATAATACAGCTTGACTAAAAGCGCCTTTTCAGGTAACGTCAACATGCTGCGACTGCTGGCGCATCTGCTTCTCTCATTACAGCTCCTTTTATACACGATTGTCATGCTCAGTCGCTGACGTTTTGTTGCCAGCGCCATCTGTCGGACATGTTGTGAACTTTGTTTTTTTTGTTCTAATAAAACCCCAGGTCATTCCAAGTATGTGTGTCAATTTTTACCTCTTTATCTACATTATTCCGTGGTTCATTAAGTTTTCAAGTATATACTGACTTTTTGATCATCCGGTATATAGGTGTGCAATTCTCTCTGTGTGTGTGTGTGTGTGTGTGTGGTCGGTGTCATGGAGAGCAGGAACAGCCGTGCAGCGTGAAGCAGCAGCCGAGCACTACAGACAGAGAGGAGGCAGGTGCGCTGCGGACAGAGTGAGGTGTGGGGCAGCAGGCGCCGGGTGACGCGGCATACTGACACGCGGTGGCTGCGGGCGGGGGGCGCTCAGGCTGCGGCTACTGACGTGTGGCTCGCCGGGCCGGTGCAGCGTCTCCTCGTGGTCCAGCAGCACCTCCACCGCCTCCACGAACTCCTCCGAGATGGCGTGCAGCAGCGCGTCCTTCGTCTCCACCTTGTACTCGATCAGCAGCTCCACCATCTCCAGGTTCTCGTTGTCGATGGCCATGAGCAGCGCGCTGCGGCCCAGCGGGTCCACGCAGTTGATGTTGATGTAGCCCGTCTCCTGCGCCCGCTGCAGCATCCTGCGGACAGACAGACGGCACTCGCTACGCGTGTCGACAGAGAGCGACGCAAAAACGACCGCGTGCACTAGCGATGCCCTTAGTGACTTCTCCGAGTTTTACTATTTTCGTAAACATGTTTGTGATAGCAAAAAGGTTTCATTACTTAAAAGAGACCTCGAGCATCCTTCCACTTTCTGGACTGTGCCAGCAGCGATACGAGGCACTGTCAGGAAAACGCTATATGGAGATCATATTCAGTCACGTCAGTATCAAAGTGTGACCCAGCTGTCTGGTACATTTTTCCGGACTCTGCCACCAATGAGTACAACAGTTGTGAAGCTGCAATCGCATTTTGCCAGAGTTAAAAATATCGAAGATGGCGAGTGGCAGGAAATTCAAACACGTTAGTGGGAAGTTCAAAACAGGGCAGTAGCTGTGTGTATGAAGTGTTAGGAAATTTAGAAACTGGAGGAAAATTTAAAGATCAAAGATGGTGTGTGGTGGGAAATTAAAAAAAAAATGGTGGGAAGCTATAAAAGTCAAAGATGCCATTGTCAGGAAACGTTAAAAATTAAGGGGAAATTTAAGTACATCCAAGATAGTGGGAGTAGCTCAATTTTGCTTTATGCCTCTATCTCTCTCTCTCTCTCTCTCTCTCTCTCTCTCTCTCTCTCTCCCTCTGGCAATCACGGCAAGTATAAAAATGGCACCAAGTTGTATTAAGTCAGTTAAAAGTCAAAGACAAATACGTACTCATATATATATATATATATATATATATATATATATATATATATATATATATATATATATATATATCGTAATAGTAAGGTGGTGTATAACATTAAAATGACTCAGAGGTCAAAGAAATGCATTTTATTTGGCAGTTTACATCAGAATTGGCGATCACGAAATAGACCAAGTTAAGGAATTGTGTTACCCAGGCAGCAAAAGAACCCAAGATGGACGAAGCAAGAAGGCCATAAAAAGCAGAATAGCACTGGCAATAACAGGATTCCTGCCCAAGGAAAGTCTTCTAGTATCAGATATACGCCTTAATTTGACGAAGAACATCTGCAGTTCAGCACTGTGTGGTAGCAAAATATGGTCTGTGCGAAAACTGGGCAGAAGAGAAACGATGCATCTGAGATGCGATGCTCAGCGGAATACTGTACATTTCCTGAGCTAATAAACTGAGGAATGTGGTGGCTCTCTGCAGAATCGGTGAAAAAAGGAATCCCTGCCTAGAAGAAAGGACAGGATGTTAGGACATCTGTAGAAATATCAGGGAATAACTTCCACAGTACTGAAGGGCACTGTACATGGTAAAACTGTACATGAAGACAGAAACTGGAATACTTCCAGCAAATATATGAGTGTGTAGGTTGCGATCGCTACTCCAACCGAAATATTGGCAGAGGAGAGTTATTCGTGTTGTACCTCATCAAATCAGTCAGAAGACTGATGACTGGAAAACAAGGGTCAGAGAAAGAAAAAGCACTATCAGATTGACTTAGAGGTGTCCACCACCACAGTATTGTAGCAGACTTGTAAATAACGGTGGGAAATCCAAGTAGGAGCTTTTCTATAGACAATTACGTATTCATTCATACACATACAGAGGACACGGTTAAATTGTGCTAATATCCCACGCTTGTGCTGCCACAACTGGGGTAGCACTGGAAGAAGAATGACATTTTTGTTATGCACAAGGAAAGTTGCAGCAGAGTTTCTTGTGTGGTCTTCCAAGCGTACAGTACCGCGACCGGCCTGCATAACGGCAGGACACGGCAGGCAGACACACCGCGCGTAAACAAACATCTCGTCTCACCCTGGCCAGCATGTCGGATGTTGGTCAATGTGTGACATTGTGTCACGCACAATTAGCAATAGCAGTGTCACACCATGAACAAAAAGAAGGGGGTACTCTTCCCAGACTAATCTGACCCCCCCCTCAATTTCCAGGAGATTCTCCTCATAAACTCGTTTCGGCATAGGATGGGAGCCGAAATAATTGCAAGAATGTCGCGGACGCAGGACAGTTTGGTAGTTGTGGTGGCAGCTGTAGCCTGGTCACAACTGTACAAGACCCCAAGCCGTCACTAATGATCGCAGGATGGATTTTTAACGCCCAGATGAAGGTTGTGAGTTGTATGTGTTTTGACAAATGAGAGTACGATTTAGTACTTAAAACATATAGAGAGATCATCATTAAGAGAAAACGCATATGTTCTGTCATATGTCGCATGATTTACCCATTGCAGCACGTGTCAAAGCTAGAATGATTCTCCGCAGGTCTGTCTTCCGCTTATATACCGGAAACGTTCCTCTTTGTGCGTGGTCTTCGTACATCTGGTGAAGAACCCTCGTAGGTGTGACTAGAGACGCTCAACACTCAGTGTCATGCGGTGCACGAGGCAAATCACGCGACTTATTGTTCTTAGACTGTCTGGAGAGTGCTTGTTGACGTCCTTGGATAATTCCTAGGCCTGCAGCCTCTTCTCGATCTGCGAGGCAGGATCAAATGTAGCCACTGCCTCCTTCTGTGCGACCACTCCGTGCCCTGAAGCCGTCTGACTGCTTTCGAGTGACTCCCCGACCGCTGCACTAAACAACAAAGACGGCAGTCAGTCTCTTTGGCTACATCTTATGAACCAGGAGGAAATAGCGATGTACCGTCGAAATGTAAAATGGCAACACAACGAGCCAGCTAGCCACGCTGCCGACACAGTAGAGGTAGCGTTGGTTAGTGCGCTTGGGAATTGTCCTGCTGGCGGGCACACTCCTACAGTTCAGTACTAGCAGTCTTGTCACCACTAACTGTCTCGTAACTCCTCTACAGACTAATTTAATGACTGTCACACACTGATGACAAAATCACACCAACTCTTTCGTTTTAAACCAACTATTTCTGATCTCAACCTGTAAAATTACTTGGGTGTGCGCATCGCAGTCGCCTATGCGTACCCTTAACGGCACCCTGCCAGCATCTCCACAACCAGACTGACACACGTAAAGCACTCTCACATGACATGTGTTGTACTTGTAACGACAGGATGCAAATCTTCTGTATGTAACAGCAAAACTGCCACCGTACCCTATGAGCATTTACTCTCTTGCACAGTGACATCACATTCTAACCGTTGTTCTTTGTCTGGCCACACTCGCGACAAGGTATTGATGGAAAATCACGCAGCTTCACTTGAAGGACTTTTAACAAATGCCGTTCATTGGACAATTGGAAGGCAGAGTACTGCGGAACCTTCATAGAGATGGAAGTAACGGCAAGCTGAACAGCTGCCAGAACCCAGAAACCCACTACGGAAGAGCTCGTTCGTCGGCTCTGCGTGACGCGACTGCGGCGAGGAGCAGTGAGACGTCCCGGGGTTGGCAGCACTGCGGTTCGCTGAGGGATGGCCACACAGTGCACATAATTAGAGCTCTTCATTTGGCGACCATTACGGTAATTGGTTTTTAACGGCGGGGAGGGAGGGCGCGATAGAGGGTGTAAATGGTGGCGCGGCTCTGCAAATCTGCTGCGCCTGTCCATTTTGCAAATGTGGCTGGCGAGCGGGGACGGGTGGGTGGGTGGGCTCTCTCTCTCTCCAGTTGCGAATCGATGAGGTGCAGGGTGCGGGAAAAAGATTCTTCAGTTTTTAATTAACAGCAAATGTGTTACCTAACATTTACATACTCCCATAGCGGCGCGTCGTTGCCCCGGCAGTGCTATTTTAGTAGCCATGCAACTCCGGTCTCGTAAACAGGAATCATTTATTAACAAAACTTTTTTTTATTGATGATGATTCTTGTACTGCAACTTCACCGAGCACAGGAGTACCCAATGTTGGTGGACTCGAAAGTTTCGTTGACAGAGGCATTATTGCCTTTCGTACCTATCATATGGCAGAACTTGCTAATAAAGACTTTGGTAAATCTGCGTATATTTCGCCTTCTGCTTTGTCTTTGTACACACATAATAGGAGAAAATTATCTTTAAATGAGTTCACCAAACTGCACTCGCAACTGGAAGGACGAGGGTTCAAAACTCTCATCCGGCCATCCACATTTGTGTTTTTGCTGAATGTTGGGATGGTTCCTCTGCAAGGGCGCGGCCGATTTCGGTCCCCGACCTCACCACAATCCGTCTTGTGGTCTATCTCTAATGACGTCAATGTTCACGGGACGTTGATCTTCTGCATCAATTTCACAAGAATCTTCAACTTTGGTTAAGGACGTGTTGCACTATTGCTGTTGGTGCAAAACTTAAGAAAAACCGGTCCTGCGCTAAACCGACAGTCAGCAGGTGGCCCATCGTCAGTCAGAACAGCAGAAAATACTTGCTGAGTGATAGTCATAGCCAGGAATTTATGATATCGCATTCCTGTGATCGCAGCGTAAGGCGAAGACTTCAGCCGTTAGAGCGTGTCCTCCGTTCAGTGAATGATGTCTCAAGATTACTGAAGACTGTAACATTTTCAGAATGAGTGCATAAAGTGATGACTAACAATTTGATTATCATGCTGCAAATCTCACCACTGTTTGTCTTTTTGTCTTGACACTCACATCCTGAGACCCCCATATCGACGTCCCTTTTAAGAGTGGCAGTGTGGCGTGAACTTAGGACGACGTGTCTGATCCGGCCATATACGCAGACAGTCACCATCTCTCCATCAAATTTCCTTCAAAAGTAAAATAAGAGGATTCCTGATCCATCCGAATATGGTTCTAGTCAGATGGGGCAAGAGCTCACACAGTTAAGTCTGTCATGAATTCTTTGACGTTTAAATCCTCTAGGTGCCAAATTTTTTGTCACTGCCCACACATTCGCAAGATCTCAACAAATGTGACCTTTTTGAGCAGATACCCTATATCGAGGGATTATGTGAACAATTCACACTGTTTCTGCTGTGGTCTTCCCTTTAGAGACTGGTTTGATGCAGCTTTCCATGCTACTTTATCCTGTGCAAGCTCCGAATAACTAATAATTAATTATTGTAAACTGGACCCTTCATATGTTCTTCAGTTATCAAGAGAAAAAACTGACCTGTAAAAGACATTTTTTTAAAAATATGCGAAACAGCAAGACTGAAATTGGCTTGACCTTTTGTTTTGAACAGTGTGGTAGAACAGTGTACCTAAACTAAAAATTGCACGTAAGTCTGTACTTACGGTAAAAATCAGTATTCACTCCACCACGAATTCCACAGTTTCCCCCCCCCCTTTTTTTTTTACATAGAGATCACAATATACTAATTATTTGAGAAAAGTTTCATTTGAATGTCTACTAAAGTTTTTGAGCTACGGAATTTCAAAATACTAGTGAAAACCACTGGCCACTACGTCTAGGTCCCCCTAATCAACAAGAGAGGAGGCGTGACAAGCAAAACGCACAGTTCTGCCCCGTAGAGTACTGTGGCACATACGAAATTTATGCCCGCCAATAAAAAGAGGAATACCACTGGAGCCGCAGTGCAGGGCAAATCATTATTAAGCCGCGGGCTTAACAAGCGAAACAAACCAGACCAGAAGAGTGAAGCTTAAAGTTTCAACACGTCCCTCCTCTCGTGCAGTAGGAGCGTTCACGCACACCTGTATTGCAAAACACAGACCCTAAGCTATAAATTTTTTATTTTAAAAATTTGAACTTGACTGTTTTGAGCCCCATAACAATCAAACAGACTCCTAGCGTACCTGACGCAGCCTCCACTTCCCCTTGCATTTCGTTCCTGTAAAATCTTCGGACTCTCAAACGTGACAGGTCATGGAGTAGGACCTCAAAACTACGAAAGTCGAAACAGTCTCGCAGTACGAAACACTCTAGTTCCGTGTGAACCGACAATGTCCGTTATCGCGTTAGCGAGTCTCAGCAAGTCCACACCAGCAACGAGAAGCTCTTCCCGATACTTGTACAATCTAGAACAATACCGCCTCAACGAAATAATACTGGCTCGGGCTAAATGACCGACAGGTTACCTTGCAGCGGAACTGCCATTTCTCACAAAACTGTTCTCAGTTGAATGAACCACAAATTATATCAGATTATGAAAATTTGCAAATTTTCTAACGATCACTCGCTTTTGTATGCCGTAGAACGCGCTTCCCATCCTAGCAGGGAGGCAGCGACCGTGCGGCGCGCGAGAAACACGTGACACACAGGGAAGCAAGCGCACACATTCTCGCCCCCATACTCCGGGATCGCCGTCACGAGTCTAGAGACACACGTAACTGTCCCAATTGAATCAGTGTACTCAACTGTTATTATACAGTCATTAGTGTAATTAGATTAATTCTTTGGAAATGTTTGAAGAAAGGAATAGTTTTGTCTGATTTACAGTATAAATGTTACCGATGAAATTACTTATATTTCTACAACAGACTTTTATTTTCAGTGTTTCTGAAGCGTTTACAAAATTCCGAGAATATTTATAGATGAATTCTCGAATCGTGAAATTTGATTTCATTTGAGACAAGATACATAAGTTACACGGACTAATGCATCTATATTGCGACAGGAATGAAAACAACTCTATAAAGAAGACGTGTTCCGCAGATTTGATTCGGTTTGTGATTAATTAAAACAAAACATAGAAATTAGGTAATAATAACGTCGTGTGACGAGGGCCTCCCGTCGGGTAAACGGTTCGCCTGGTGCAAGTCTTTCGATTTGATGCCACTTCGGCGTCGATGGGGTTGAAATGATGATTAGGACAACAGAACACCCAGTCCCTGAACGGAGAACATTTCCGACCCAGCCGGGAATCGAACCCGGGTCCTTAGGATTGACATTCTATCACGCTGATCACTTTTTTTTGGAAGGTTTGTTTTTCTGCTTTTTTATTTTTATTTTATTTTATTTTTATACAAATGGATAAAAGGAAGGCCGTTCCTCTTCGGCTACATAAACAGAATAATAGGAAGTCATCCCGTTACGACAAAGGATGCTCCATACTGTAGCCCGCTGCGAAGTTTCGATGACTGTCTTCTCGTTGCTGTGTTGTTTCAGTTGTTCGTTCAGTCTCATGAAAAATAGGAACTGGGAAGAGGTGCTATGGTTATCTTCTCATGTCATCGATAATCCAGCTGCGAGGCGGATTATGGAATGCGCTCCAAATGAAATTAGAAAAATATTGCATATGTTTAGGGTTGTTGACGATTGCACAATGTTGTTCTTTTCGCCATTAGCGAAGAGGTAGTGAACAGCGTGGCCGCTGACCCACGTCACAGAGTTCGTTTTTGCTCTTGGGAAATAAATCTTATCGGGGAAAAGAAGTGATCGGGTAGTTATCCTGTCGGGAGTCGTGCGTGTGAGAAAAGCCAATATCTGACGCACCAAATACCAAACGTCCTTTGCCAACCCGCATTCGAAACGATGTTCATCCGTGTCAATCACTTGGCATGTGGCACACAAGGGTGAATCGGCGAGATGGATGTGATGTAGGCGGGACTGGCACAACTGTTTCCCATTAACAGTTACGTACCATGCAGATTGCACGTCAGTATCAAGGGTGGTGGCATTCACTGCCTGCCACACAGCGCGCCACTTTGTATTGGAGTGTTTGCTTTCAATCACATTCGGCGTCATGTTCATTTGCATGGCAGCATATATCGCCCTCGTCATCATCAAGCGTGTGGGTAGTAGTGCAGTGAGGATGTAGCTTAATTCAAGGAAGAATTGGCTAATGTAGAAGAAAGGTGCTGGGATGTCCGATATCATCACAGGGGGTGCGAGTGAGATTGGTCGTAAGGCTTCCAGTAAGAGACTTGTGAGGCACGTCGGACTTCGTCGCCACAGTTGCAGGTGACAGCTGACGAACAGGGCCTTCGCTCTGTTCTGAACATGAAAAAGGCCTAAACCCCCTCTGCTCCTAGGGAGGGTTAGGGACTCGTAACGAATCTTAAATAACATGCCCGTATTAACAAAGGATCCCAAAACCGCCAACATGCGGTGAACCAGGGTAGGTGGTATGGGGAGTATCTGTGCAAAATGGGGGATGCTTGACGCCAAATAGACGTTAGCATATCGTGTCCGTTGCAGGAGGTCTAGATGTCTCGGACGGTGGTCACTTATTCCTGCTCTCATCTGATTCAATAAACGCCTGTAGTTAAGGGCTGTTGAACGCTTCATGTCAGATGTGAAATCAATGCCAAGACAGTGGATTGTGTCACTAATTCGTAGCGGTGCGACGCTCTCGTCGGGTAGGCCTCTGCCTATAGACAGAGCGTGTGATTTATGGAGATTGAGATGGCTCCCCGATGCCGCGCCGTAGGTCGCCACCCACGCCAGTGCTGCACGAACATCGTCATTACTGCGAAGAAGGAGTACCAGATCATCCGCATAGGCAGTGCAGCAAAAAGTGTGTCCACCAAGGGACATCCCAGTCAGGCGATGTCGGAGGCCGCAGAGGAGTGGTTCCAAGACGAGGGCGTGCAATACCGCCGAAAGAGGGCAGCCTTGTCGCACCGATCGCTGGATCTGTATCGGCGACGTAAGACGGCCATTATATAACACCTTGGACGTCGCGCCGCGTAGGAGACGCATCAGTACAATAATTATGACGTCCGGATACCCCATGTGTCGTAGTACCTCCATCAAAAATGTGTGGTCGACTCTGTCAAAGGCCTGGCTAAAGTCGGGTGAGGCCAAAACTCCTGGCAGTTGGCGAGCTTTGGTTAGCGCGATCATATCTCTATATCGGCACAATGCAGTGCGAATATTATGGTCACCACCTAACGATGCCTGGTCCTGCGACACAACACATCATACTGATCGCTTTAGGCGTGCCGCCAGAAGCCGGATGAAAATCTTCAAGTCACTGTTGGGTAAGGTCAAGGGCCGATAGTCACTGATACTGGATCCGCCTCGTGGATTGTGTATGGGCACAATCAGTCCTTCTAGGAAGGCCCCAGGTATCTGCGTCGTGGGAGAATAAGATCGCGGCAAATATCAGTCCATGCTGGTGCCAGCAATTGTTGATACGTCCGGTAAAATTCCAGAGGAAGGCCATCAGGTCCCGGGGACTTATGAGCAGCCTCCGCCTGTATTGCTTAATGATTTCCTCTTCCGTTACATCTGCAGTCAAATCCGCCGCCGCTGTCGGAGAGATCGAGCCATAAGTGAGTTGAGAGACTTCGGCGATCACCTCTGGGTGATGTCGATTTTCCGAGTACAGCCTAGTGTAGTGAGCATGAAGGGCGTTTCCTATGTCGCGCTGGGTATCAAGGTGTCGTCCGTCTTCCGTCGTGATAGCTTGGATCAGTGTCCTGCGTCGGCGCCGTCGTTCTGCAATGACGTGGTACATAGACGGTTCCTCCTGGGCCACTCTGTGTTGAGTGCGCGCTCTGACGATCGCACCCTCTAGGTGACAACGTGTTAATCTGATGATCTGTGCCTTGGCACGGTTCACCGTCACCTGTCGTGCAGGTGAGTACGGAAGTGTTGTACATTCCATTAAGATGCTGTAGTAAAAGTCCATGGTATGCCTCTTCCATGCTGCAACATCTCGGCCGTAGCCTATCAAGGTCTTCCGGAGGGCTTGTTTGGCGCTGAGTAACCATCACGACAGTGTAGACCGGTAGGTGCCACGCCGGCGGCTACAAGTCCCACGTGTTCTCTATAAGGCGGCGGCATTCCTGAGAAGCTAGGTGGGCGACGTTCAACTTCCAGGGACCACGGCTGTGCCATACCTTCTGGCGGCCGAGGGTAATAGCGCAGATGTAGGCCTCGTGGTCAGAAAAAGCTGTGGGCCAAACTTCGGCAGCTCTTGTCCCCACAGCTATGGAGCGCGAGATGTAAATCTGGTCGATGCGGCTGGAGGATTGGCTGGTGTAGTGAGTAAATCCAGACCGATAGCCACAAACATGTCCCCACGAGTCCACCAATTGAAGGTTATTTATAATTGTCGTAAGTTCTGCAAAGGGAGAATGATATGTTAACTGATCCTTAGGTGCTTGGCTACAGTTGAAGTCCCCTCCCATTATCAAGGCATCCTGACGGCCCATAAAGAGGGGCGTCATTGTATGAGCGAAAAAGGTGGATCGTTCGCGACGCCGACCAGATCCTGACGGTGCATAGATGTTAATAAGTTTGACTCATGGCGTCAGGGAGATACTCGACGTCTTCTGCGGATATACTTTCGCGGAGGAGGATCGCCACACCACTGCCATTGGCAGACGCATGTGAGACCCAAGTCTTGTAGCCATAGGGTCCCTTGAAGTCTGCGACATATACCTCTTGAAGGAGCGCAATGTCGATGTCTGCTGCGTTGAGTACATCTTGTAGCATCGCTAGTTTATGTCGGGCACGTATGTTGTTGTTGTTAATCGTCGCTAGACGGTATGTTTGGTCAGCCAGGTCGGCAACTGGGTTGTGTAGGAGGCCAGGCGTGGGCGGCAGGGGCGGCCCCACAGAGGCTGACGATACAGCCGTAGTCACTGAGGTTGGCTGGTGCTGGGTGCAGCCGAGGGAGCATCTCTGCCTTCGGCATCCTCCTGGTGCTATGGCTCATCCTCGACATCATCCGCCCAAGAATCAGATGCAGCAATTGGTAACTGTTGATTAGTGCTGTCAGTGGAGCGCTTGCACGCATGTTCTGCAGCAGAAGTGATGTTGTCAGACCGAGACTCAGAAATTGTATCCGCCGTAGCATCGTGATGGGAAGGGCGAGTTGTGGTGGCAGAGTCCTGAGTGTCGTCCGACGCCGGATGTTCGTCTGGGTCACACATCCGAAGCAGGCAATCATCTTGCGTTTTCGAGGGGACCGTTGTTTCCGGACATGTTGTTCTGTGTCAGAATGCGGGCGGCAATCATCTGATGCGGTCTCCATTGGCAGGAAGGCAGGGGTCGGGACAATTTCAGTTTCTACTTCTGTCTTCTCTTTAGGCTCGTCTCGGTGGCACAATTGATCACCGTCTTGAGGCAAGTCTGCCGATGACGTCGTAGAGGGGGATATGCTGTCCGCCACACTGTCATCGACCACTGACTGCAGTATGGTTTTACGATGCTGGGCAGGAACAGCTGTTGCGGTTGCAGCCGCTGCATACGTGATGGGGAGTGAAGTAGGCGTCGCCGGGGATGGAACTTCAACAACCGGTGTCTGAATCAGTCGGCGTCGAATGCAGGCCGATCGGACATGTCCTTCCTGGCCACAGCCGGCGCAAGTACGCGGTTGTCCGTCGTACATGACAATGGCTCTGCAGCCGCCATTTACTAGATAGGATGGCACATGCTTAGTCAGTTCAGTCTTAATTTGTCGCACTCCATTTAAGACGGGGTACGTCTCAAACGTTTGCCATTTTTCAGCCAAGTGGCTTAGCACGTTGCCATACGGTTTGAAAGCTGTCATCACAACATCTGGCGGGACTTCGAATGGCAGCTCGAAGGCCCTCAGAGTGCGAAGGCCTAATCCAGCGTGGTCGATCGAGACAGTTCCTATGTGACCATCAGAATGCTTAAATTTAAGTCCACGAGCGTGTCGGCACACAACATCAGTGCACGCCTTTTCATTGATCATTTCGTGTAGACTACACTTTGTGTTATAGAAAAGTCGATCCCAATGACGTCTTGAGGTGCAATATTTAGTTCTTCCCGGATGAAACGTTCAATGTCGAGTGCTCGAGGTCTTGCGTAGTCCGCTTGAAATGTGATCTTAATTGTGGACTTGCGATACGAGTGCGCCATGGCACTACCGAGACACGGACGCGTGACACTCGCCGCAGCGGAAGGTAAACAGGAAACACTGGCGCGCGCGGTGCGCTGACAGGGGGACACAGGCACGGAGACCTTGCCCCACCGCTGCCAACAGCGGACTTGACCACTCAGCTACCGGGGGCGGACGTGAAATTGCGTAGGAGTGTATCAAAGACCGTTACATTTCGTGAACTGACTTTGTAATGATGGTGAGTTATATCATTCCTTGGGTTGGAGTCAGCTTTACTCAAGTGTGAGGAACGGAAGTCGATCGATAAAGTCTGAGGTCAATCTGTTTGGCTTCCAATGTGTATTGTCCTGCACCGTTGATTTCTTAATCAGAAGAATATAAGAATGTGTAGAATTATTAATTGTATAATTCTCACGACGTAAATCGGAATGTAACAAATAAGAAATTCTGAGATACTAGGATGATAAAAAATTTACACCCACATTCGCTTCACAGTGCTTGGAATGTAGAATCTGATGAGAGTTGTTGTGGACTGCGGCGTCCAGTTTGATGAAAATGTCGGTGCCGCTCAAAAAGAATAACAAAAGTTTCCTGGTAGGACAAATGTATGGCTTCTACGGCAGCAAATACAAAACGAAAGTAACACATAATACTGAATAGTAAAATACATCACTCAACTTTGTTAGCGTCGGTTACAGCAATTTTCGAATACAGGTTTAGCCTATCTGTGCCACAGCAATTTTAGGTTTAGCGTATCTGCCCTGTGCTGACTACTTTTTCGTGTACACAAACTATTTAATGTTCTCTGAACTAAAGGCAGGAGAAAATTAATCTTCTGTCTTGATGTAGTATTCGAAGTACAGTTCCAACGTGACGGTACTAAGTCTCTAGGCAGGCTTTCTTTGTCCAAACCACATAATTCTATTCACTGTTCTGATTCTAATTAAGAATAATCACTGTCTATGTATCGACCACTGTATCTCACTGAATAACTTGAAGGCTTGCACACACGACGAACGGTCTGCACGAACTCCATAGCAAGGCGCTGGCTGACTCAAAAACTTGCAGATCACAACTTCCGCTCGTGCACGGTTACTTAGGCGCCCGTCTCTCTTCTTAGGAGTCCGTAGCTCCTGGTCCAGTGGCTAGCGTTGCTGGACATCACACACATCCATGCCTGAGGCAGGATTCGAGCCTGCAACCATAGCGGTCGCACGGTTCCAGACTGTAGCGCCTAGAACCGCTCCGCCACCCCGACGCCGCCCCAGGTTCGATTCCCGGCCGAGTTGGGGATTTTCTCTGCCCGGGGACAGTGTGTTTGTGTTGTCCTCATCATTTCATCACTATCATCATCATTCGTGACAGAGGCTAGATCGGTTTGTGTAAATAAAGTTGACTGTGTAGAAGTTGGGACTTGGTACGGGCGCTGACGACCGCGCAGCTGAGCGCCCCACACACCCAGCATCATCATCATCTCTTCCTGGTGGCCCTGCCACCCCATCGTGTGCGACTGTCGCGGGCGGCGTGGGCGGTCTGCGCGCGGCGACGTTTCGGCTGCGGGCGGACGTCCACAGCACGTGTGCTACCAGCTGCCGCAAACTCTCCTTGTGCAGCATCTCAGTGCACCACAGTTGCTAACACCAACTAGATCTACATCGAGATCTACGTCTATACTCCGCAAAGTAGTTAGCGGTACGTGGCAGAGGGTAGTGTGTGTACCTCTATCTGTCCACGTTTCAGTTCCAGTCGCGAGTCGTTTGTGGAAATTTTATCCTCGGCGTCTTTTCGCGAAATATATTTTGTATCATATTTGTTGGGTCTTCTGCGGACGTACGCTCTCGTAACTTTTAGCAATAGACCACACTGGGTTTCACAACGCCTCTCGTGCAACGTATGCCGCTGGAGTTGGTTGATCATCTCTGTGACGCTTTCGTGCTTACTTAATTAACCTGTAACGAAACGTGCTGCTTTTCTTTGGGTCTTTTCTATTTCGTCTAGAAAGCAAGAACTACGAGAAGTCTACATTCACTTCAAGCTTGGTACACTTCCCTACCTTGTTTCTCTCCGCCGTGGCCGTGTGCGTGCGGCAGTCGTGCCCTCGTCCTGCTCAGTACACCGTTTCCCGCCACTCACGTGACCAACTCTTCCCTTCCCACGAGCCACACTTGGTGTGGACTGGTCGCTGCCCGTATCAAACACCTCAGTACTACTTCTCTTTGTCGAAAGCCGGCTCTTTCACACTCGGACAACATATGCTAAAACTAAGTAGAAAAGTTTTCAGTACGAAACACTTTAAAATTTTGTGACTCTCTTATTATTGACGTGACGTTTCATTAGCTATCATTGGCACTTGTGGACAGACGCTTATGATTATTGTGGAGCTCGTATGCTAAGGATTGACATTGTGGTGGGAACCGTTGTGTAGTTTGAGTCATGTCTTACGCGAGAAGGTTGTTCTAGTGGTAAAGACTCAGAAGCACCTATTGAAACTACTTTTCTTGGGTTACCAAGAGACTCCGGCCGGTCACTAAATGTGAGGACATTCACTGCGCTCTCATTTTCAGCTAATGGCCGCCAGAGAGCAAATTACGCCTCGTTCTCTCGCTATGAAATATGGACGGCAAATACCGTCCTCTGGCGTGGCTCGGCTCCCCGTAATCACTCGCAAATATTTGAGCATCTCGAGGAATTTCATTAACACTCCTAATAAGACCTGTTCTTTGGAGCGTACACCCCTCGGCTGGCGGCTCAACTGACCAAGTTCTCATCTCTGCTGCTCTGCGCTGCTCTTAATCCTCTTTGAGCGATGGCGACGGAAGTGCGCAGAGCAAATTCTTCGCGCTGCTATTTCCAGTTCCGTTGACAGGCCTACACGTACATTCCACAGTATTACTTAGTTCGGCTTCCTCTTTCAAAAAATAGTGTGACCATCTACTTCTCCTGTTCTTTCTTTCTCTTGTTTTGAAACCACCTGGTAACCGACAGCGTTATGTTTAGGAAACATTCAGCTGTTAGGAAATCGCTGAGAAAGGACTTGGAAAAAAAAAGCGGAGGACGAGAAGATGAGAAAAACAGAGAAGTTGAAAAATTCTCTCCGGGGACTTCCTTCATATAGCGCGGAACGTTTCTGCACTTTTGACTTTTTGATAATGAATGTATTTATTAATTTACTTTATCGTTCACCATAACTCATTTGATTTATTTTATTACGTTCATCTTTTGTGAGAAAAATATAATTTGTGATAGGTAAACTACGTAATAAAAAATATTCATTTTATTCAATTTTCTAAGTAATTTAGTATAAAATAGACTTTTTTTATTGAAAATACATTATTTTGACTTCAAAATTGAACTATATCAGGATAATTCAGTAGGTTCTTGAATTCCAACGCTACCGATGTGTGAACTGCCAGCAAATGCTCAAAGGTAGTTTTTAATAACAGAGAGTTCTGAGTCACTTCATTCAAACTAATTGGGAGGAGGGGGGAGGGGGGAATCACAGGCTACAAATCGTTAAGAGTGTAACGACCGTAGTGAATTCTTTTTAAATGATTCGCTTCACTATACATAATATAATAATAATTTTGCTCATAAAACCATGCAGTGCAAGAGAGAGTAATGAATTCAGAGCCATCACTATCGCCAGACATCATCTTTGACTGCGAAGGAATTTAACTGCGACTGTAACTGCTGAGTTTGACTCTTCTTCTAATGATGATACCGGTCATCAATGTGTCAATTAATTAACCATGAATATTGCAAGAGCGACAAATAGTATGAAAAAATTTGTAATATATCTGTAAAGCTTCAGTTATTATCAGTCTGGAAAGTATAACTAACACTGAGTAAATTATGAAATTCTACAAATGCGTAGCTGTACCAACATCGACGTGGGTGAGTGACACCTGGACAGTCACGAAAAAGAAGAAACAACGTATGCGGATGTCTGAAATCCGATTTCTAGGTAGAGTTAAAAATAAAAAAATACGTAGTCGGCGTATAAATACATCTGAAATCTAATTCCTAATAAGAGTTAGCGGTGCAGAATGTCAGACTTACAAAGACTTCAAAACATAACTCTATGGCGCAATAACGAGTGCCGGAGAAAAACGGTTGGTTCCTGTGAGATGGATTAACAGAGATTACCGTGACAGCTAATAAAATATATGATCCAGGGAAAACATAGAACAGAAAGACCGAGATTCCATAACGAGTAACAAGTATCTTTTCTTTTTTTTGTAATTTTATTGTCGTTTCGTGGATTCAAGTAAGTTGAAAATACGAGGTTACATACATACAAATACAGAAAATTTTGATCAAAAACTGGGAGTAAAAACGGAAAAAGATATTTACTATAGTATATAGAAACCAGACAGACAATGCAGGTTACTCGTAAGTACCTGGGGGGGGGGGGGGGGTCAGAAAAGATTACACGAAAACCAGCAGACATACAGAAAATATACAAACATCTGTGGACAGAAAGTCTCTCCAAGTTCTCGCCGTGACAATATCGCCAAGCAGGCCACGTGGGCAAACAGGGCACCCCGCACCGTCGCGGCTGCGGACCGGGAGGCCTCCAGAGCGGGCCGCCGTCGTCGCGGCTTCCCACCCACCACTGCACGCATTCCGTGTTCCGCCTGTATTGACGTTTTCTGCGTCACAAACAGTGCCAATATTGTGCACCTGTAATGTCAGTTAAAAACTACGCTCTATCCGTTCACACGTGCTTATTTTCTGTAAGTATTGTAGTTTTCGTGCAGTCAGCTTCTGATCTACACACCGCATACCGAAGTGGTCTAGGTTACTGCGGAAACTCTTCTACAGAATAAAGAAAACGGTGCTGCAAATATGGTTCTCACCTCAGATTAAAATATGTAGGGTTTAAATTTTTCACTTAGTTTCACAAAACGAGCAAAACTGGACAGTCCTTCCGTTGCAAGGGAAGTTTTAGACAACTGCGAATAGTTTTGTTTGTCGTGTTCAATGACTTAGTAATATTACCCAAAATATATTTGAGGGATGGCATATTTACAATTCCAAGACGTTGCATGAAAACTGCGAACTGGTATCGGGCATCACTCTCACTGTTCATTCAGGGTTTAAGCATAGTCTCTGCGACTACACTAAACTGACCTCAAGTTCAGGATGTTAAAGAAAAATCTACAGTCGAAATATCGTCATACACAAAAGGAAACATATATATTTGTATATATGAAATTGGAAACGTTTTATCTTCACGTCAGAACTCATTTTCTACAACTCTGCATAGCACATTAATCACCAGAAAAAGACACCTACAGAACTTAGTTGCATCTCTGACGAAACCCTTTCTTGCAACGAATGTCCAGAATGTCCTTGAGAGAGAGGAGCAAGCTGCCGTCACAACGATACGCTGGACTCCTGCGTGGGGTTTCGCAGTCTTCCGGAGCACAGGCTCCCAGACCCCCGGTGTAATAGTTTTGTCTCGAGGCGGGGTACTGTAAACGCTCGTGCCACTGGCAACAACGGTCTGTTGCCAGAGTACGTACTGTAACCGTGTATAAGGACTGGCCACCGTCTACTAAAGATGACATACGAAGTGGCTGACACCTGAAAATAAGACGATAACATACTGCTGGATCACCACGGCCGGCCATTGTGGAAGAGCAGTACTAGGCGCTTCAGTCTGGAAACGCGCCACCGCTACGGTCGCAGGTTCGAATCCTGCCTCGGGCATGGTGTTTGTGATGTCCTTACGTTAGTTAAGTTTAAATAGTTCTACGTTCTAGGGGACTGATGACCACAGATGTTAAGTCCCATAGTGCTCAGAGCCATTTCAACCATTTTTGATCACCACGATTGTCGGTACTCCAATGAAACTGTGGTTTGTCAGCCTCGTCTCGACCTTTTCCTCACATCTTATAATGAATGTAGAATCGCATCATCTGTAAAGAATTCAATCGTGAATTCCGCTTTTAATGACAGCATTAAACATGTGTCGTTATCAGACTCAGTAGGTGCTGATTACAACATTCTTTAACCTGTTTGTAGAACAACATTGTTGTGGCTAATAAATGTGAGTGGTTTGTGGAGCTGCGCGTGGTTCTCCCGGAACTGACACAGGCGGGAGGCGGGCCTTCACGACATCGTCGTGGCAGGCGAGCGCTGGCCGACACACGAAGGCTCTGCCGCTCACCGGACACAGTTGGGCAGCAGTAGACGCGTGGTCGCTGTTTCGGCGGAACGTTAGTGCTTCCGAGCAGGAGCGCAGACCGAGGCGAACCATCCCCGTTATCCAGAGCCGAAGAGGAGTGAGTGACTGTTGTTCTGAAGAAAATAATGGTTTAAATGGCTCTGAGCACTATGAGACTTACTATCTGAGGTCATCTGTCACCTAGATCTTAGAACGACTTAAACCTAACTAATCTAAGGGCGTCACACACATCCATGACCGAGGCAGCATTCGAACCTGCGACCGTAGCGCTCGCGTGGTTCCAGACTGAAGCGCCTGGAACCGCTCGGCCACAGAAGCCGGCTGTCTTGAAGAACAGACATTCTACTGGAAGGCATCGGGACACCACACGCTAGTCAAAATAATACAGTCGCGAGAATATCTGTGGGAGTTCCGTGGGAACGTAGACCCTTAAAATTTTTCGTTCCTGTTTCCTGGTATCTTACGAACAGGTCGAACGATCGCCACACAGGGGAATCGGGCCGGCTGGCAGCTGCTTGGTGCAGAAGGTGCCGACTGGTTTGTCCACAGATAACACTGTGGTGGCAGGCAAAATTTCGTTCAAATTTTTTGGTAACTTTTCAGGAAGCAGCCATCTTGTAATCTATATAAAATCGGTGGGAAAAAAGTGTAGGTCGCGATGGTACTAAATCAAAATGACCGGTTTAGGCCTATACTGAAGCCATCTTCAAACAGCATCATCAGCTGAAGTTCACGGTGCGCACGACATCCAGTTGACCTCAGTCACTGAAGCTGCGCAGTTTCTGGAGGTGGTCTAAGACTAGGCCGAAATTGGTCATTTTAATAAAGTACCATCGCCATCTAGAGTATTTTGCCACTGAGTTCAAAAGTTCAGTGTTTGCCGCCGCTGGGAGAGCGTCTCTGGTCTGCCCTACGACTGGTCGCGAGGGAGAGACGTGAGCGCTGCTCCAACTTCTAATGGCAAGCCAGAGAGGTGGCGGCTGGTCAGCCTTATTCTGGTACGGCAAGTGATTTCGCCGTTTGTGTTTTTCTGCTGCGATGGAGCGCGGTGTCTGCAGGCATCGTCGGCGCTGTAAGGTAGTTCCCGCTCCCCCCCCCCCCCGTCCCTCACCCTTCCACCCTTGTCGCCATACGGCAGCACGCGGCCACAGTTAAATCTAGTACGATTATTGGCGTCTTCCTCATGCGCATAGTTGGTTCACCAAGGTGTTTGTTGGTTTCGTGGTGCCTTCCTGCAGCATTTGATCTGGTATGCCAGGGAAAGGAACAAGTTACTTTGTTAGCCCTGGAAGCACTTGTAGAGGGGTTGATTTGATGGAAGAGACCAAACAGCGTGGTCATCGGTTTCATCGGATTATGGAAGGATGGGGAAGGAAGTGAGCTGTGCCCTTTCAAAGGAACCATCTCGGCATTTGCCTGAAGCGATTTAGGGAAATCGTGGAAAACCTAAATCAAGATGGCCGGACACGGGATTGAAACGTCGTCCTCCCAAATGCGAGTCCAGTGTGCTAACCACTGCGCCACCTCACTCGGGCTTAATTCTTGGCGATGGTTAGTTGCAAAACACCAGCTTCTTACAAAACGTGTAATTATATACAATTATGTTCGCTATACCTGGATTACTAATACTTTAAGCAGAGCAGAGTTAAGCAAACATCAGAATGTCTAATATGTTACTGATAACATGCACAAACATCTCACAACTGTAGCAGAAACATAAAGGTCGTTTAAGCTTTCCAGGTGCAAATCAGTTGGATATGGAGACAGAAATGAAGAAGGGGAAAGACTCCTGGAATTGTGAAAGAGAAATGGAATGAAAATAGCAGACAGATGGTTTATGAAGAGAGAAAGTCATCTTATCACCAGATACAGTTAGGATGTAAGAACCAAGAGTGTAATTGATTATATTCTACTAGATAGGGAATGTGGAGAGAAAGTAACAAATGTGAAGGTAATTCTAAGTGTGAGTGCAGATGGAGACCGTAGTTTACTGGTGGGACAATGGAAAATGAATTAGTGTGTGAAAAACAGAAAAAAGATCAAAGTGACGAGCATACAGGATTGGACACGGAAGGAGGGTGAAAGTGCTAAGAAGTATGGAGAATTAATCACACAAAAATGTGCAATTGAATGGAGTTTATTCAAAGCAGGACAAAAAGTATGTGGTAGAATATCTGGAAAGGAAAAAGTTAGAAGAAAAAATGGAGCATGGAGAAAGTGGTGGAAAATTAAAAATGATGAGGACCATGAAAAATATGTAGAGGAAAAGAAGAAGTGCAAAGATAAAGTGCGAAGAGCAAAGGAAAAGGCATGTGAACAGTTTACAAAAAACTTGAAGATGTGAAGAGAAATAAGAATACGTTCTATAAAATTATGAAAAATAAAAGGAAGTCTTCTGAAGTACCAGTAAAGATGGAAATATAGGATGGTACTGTGATTCAAATTCAGGGAATGTAAAAGATCTCTGGAGAGAACATTTTAAGAAACTGTTAAATGCTGAGGAGCTGGTACACGAGGAAACAACAAATAATAGAGAAATTGAGAGAAGTTGGGTAGCAGAATTAGGACAAATTACACGGGAAGAAATGAAAACAGCTGTGAAGAAGACGAATGGGGGGAAAGCCTCAGGACCTGATGAAGTATCGGTGCACATGATGAGAGCAGCAGGTCCAGGGGGAATGCAGTGGGTGTATGGAGTACTGTCAAATGTGTGGAGAAATAGTACAATAACCGACGACTGGAGGAGAGGAGACATTGTTCCATCTTTTAAAAGGCAATAAAAGACTTTATAAAAACTGGAGAGAAATAACCTTTTGAGACATACAGCCAAGATTTTTGAAAGAATTTTACTAAATCGAATAAGTGAAAAGATAGAAAAGGAGCTGAGTAGAGAACAGCAAGGAAGAAAGACTATCGACCTGATATTTTCTATCTGTCAGCTGATGGAAAAAAGTTGGGAGCATAACAAACGGGTGATAATGGTTTTTATAGACATAGAAAAGACATATGACTCAGTTAACAGGGAAAGACTCTGGGGAGGAACGAAGAAGATAAGTATAGAAGATCGATACATTAACGTAATAAAGACATTGTACAAAAGACACAACTGTAGAATTAGAAAACCACTGGGGAACTCTGAATACTTCGAAATAGGACAAGGACTTAAACAAGAAAGTATTCTATCACCTGCAGTTTTTAATGTTCTGATGGAGGGAATGAATAGGGCAGTTAAAGATATAGTAAAAGAAAAAGACAATTGGATGATTTTTGCAGATCATGTAGTAATATGGAGCGATAAAGAGGTAGATGTACAGTTACAACTTGACGTTTGGAAGGAAGTAATGAAAAGGTATGAATTAAAAATAAATAAAGGTAAGAGTGAAGTAATGGTATCTGGAAAAGACAAAGAGATCAACAGGAATGTTACTTTGTATGGAGAGCCCCTCAAAGTGGTAGACAGTTACACTTATTTAGGCAGTGAAATGTCTAGAGATGGAAGAATAACCAACGAAATTAATAGGAGGTTACAAGAGGGAGGCAATTTATATGGAACAATAAAACACCTGATTTGGTATAAGGAAGTTTCAGAAAAAGCAAAACTCCTTATGTATGAGGGTTATTACTACCCTATTGTCACTTATGGAAGAGAAACATGGACAATGACAGAAAGTGACTTGAGCAGACTACAAGCAGAGGAAATGAAATTCCTCAGAGAAATCACGAGAAAAAACAAGAATGGACAGAGTAAAGAATGTAGATATTAGAAAGGACCTTAAACAAGAAAGTATGAGAGAAGAAATCGAAAAAAAGAGTTAAGATGGTATGGGCATGTTAAGAGGATGCATGTGCAGAGGCTTCCTCAAATTATGAAAGAACTAAAGATGGATGAAAAAAAACCCTAGAGGGCGCCCAAGAGCATGGTGAAAAACAGGAGTGAGAATATCTGTGGAAGGAGAGGTGTGACCTGGTAGCAAGGAAGAAAACTTGTGGGGGAGCACTCGTCACCACCCCGACCTGGGAATAGCTGGAGAGGGGTCTGGATACATAGAACATGCACAAACACCTCACAACTGTTGCAAAACATAGTTGTCGTTTAAGCTTTCCACATGCAAATCAGTTGGATTACTGTCACAAGAAACGAAGACAGCACTTCACTTCATATGTTGAGCTTTACAGTGTGACACTTGTACGGATAGGAAACATGTTGGAATTTGTACGGAGAAGCCTGTAGGAAGTTGCTAGGGTGTTTCAGAGGTAGAACACACCTGCCTGTCTGCCAGTACCTGCGATGTATTCTGGGGAAGGCCAAAGCACGTTCCCTGCACCAAGTTATCTGCCCCATCAATAGTTCGTAATGTTCGTAGCTTTCTCCCAGAGATCAGCACTGACTGCCTAGTAGTGTTCCGTGGTTTAGTGCTGAGGTAAAAGATCACCACCAAAGAGAAAATTTATTAATTTACAAAGGGAATCAGTTAGTAGTAGGGCAACAAGGACGCTAGCACATTTTGTTAGTGCAGGTTGCCTACATCAGGGGCAGGTATGCACTCAGGGGCAAAGCTATTGTTCTCCTTTGATCGACAGGTATTTAACCTATTTTTCTCCTTTGATTGCCAGGTACTTAATCTATTGTTCTGCTAAAGGATCCTTCATTTTGATTGACAGGCACTTAACCTATTGTTCCCCCAGCCACCTCCCCCTCCCCCAAACTCCCTCCCTCCTCACTGCTAAAGGTACACTTTCAGGTCTGAGGTACTGGAATAGGCACCCCTATCACTCTTATCAGTTTGATTGACTACTTAATTAAATTGACAAATAATTAACATCTTCTCCTCTGCCTATCCCACCACCCCTCACACCCTCACCCCCGGAAATTAGCGGGAAAAAACTCAGTTGATTTGTCATTTTGAGGAAATCGATGGCTGCGTGTGGAATATTGTTTATTTTAATAATTTAGAAGATTCAAGGCAGTTTATGGAATGTATGGAAATTGGTGGAGAGGAAGGATCTCATAACAGGAAAGTCAAGGGTACATTGTTCATTTAATAATAAGTCAGTTTGTAGGGGTTGGATTTCTCTTGATCATCATTATCTGCTGTTTGGAAACATGTAGGTCTTGTAAGAAGTAACTACATGGAGCAAACACGTTGCATAACCTACTGTTCAGCACTATTCTCTGGGTGTCTGCAGGTTCGAATCCTGCCTTGGGCATGGATATGTGTGATGTCCTTAGGTTAGTTAGGTTTAAGTAATTGTAAGTCTAGGGGACAGCTAACCTTGGATGAATTCCCATAGTGCTTAGAGCCATTTGAACCATTTGGGATCGGCACAAATGCATTACTGTTTCTGCTCTGAACCTGATTCCTTGCTTGCTCTATTTTCCTTACACATCTCTGAGCCATAGCTGGCTTGTGTTCTGCTTTGGTTGCTATTCTGTGATTAATCTCCTACAGTTATCACAATTATACTGTTATCTGCTCTCTCTACGAGTTGAAGCAGCAGCGTGTATCGATATATGCACCCTTGTAGTATCTTTGGCCCTGTGCTTATAGTTTCCAGCTGTGCCATGTGCGGGCAGTTGGTCAGTTGGCATCGAGCAGCGAGGAAGTCTTCATGGCGGGTGTCTGGTCAGGGCCACTGGCGGCGTCCACCCGCAGTCGGAGTATGAGGGCCTGTTCCCATTGCTACGAGGTCTGTGGCTCCCTGATCCTGGACACGAAATTTGAGTCTTTACTTAATCTACCAGCCAGCCCCAACTGTTCACATTGTGTCATTTGAATTTCGTTGTACGCTGTTGGGACATTCCTCTGAGCAACAACGTGTGTTTTCAAATTGGTGAAATTCTAACCACCCACCAGTGGAGCTTTATTATTTTTGAGTTGAGTCCAGCTGAATCTTCTGCCTCATGACCATTAACATTGTGGTTACCTGCTCTGGCCATTGATGTAAAGCCCGGCAGTGTATTTTCCTCGTTGTGTTGTGGCTCTCCAGCACTGCGTGTAATTTGACGGCTGAATGTGTAATTCTTTGTGAGCGCCAATACCTTCTGCATTGTTCCATTGAACTCCTGTTGTATGCTGGTCGGGTGGAGTGGTTTTCCTGTCGCTTGGTTCTTTGACTGTCTGTTGGTTGGGTTGCCGTCAGATTGAGAATTATTGGGCCGACTGTCTGTCTCACTTAAGTGAGCATTAATGTATGAATTCCAGGCCAACCTTCGAAAACTTCTGAGCGCCGTTTGATGTGCTGCCTTTTCTGATTTGTCCTTGTTGTTTGTTTAAGAATGGCTTCTAGCCAATTTAAATTGAAGTTGTTTTGCCCCTAAGGCGTGAGATTGTTTGGGCCTTCAGCCTGATTTAAGGAAATTTTGTGAAATGGCCTTCTACCTCTTAAAATTCAAATTATTTTGTACAATGCCAAATATTTCGTTTTTCTGCCACGACTTCGAGGCCTGTGCCTGGTCATTTAGAAGTTCTGATCCGTGACATTTTGCAGGAAACTTGATGTTGGACGGCGGAAATCATGTTCTTACGGCGGATATCATAACACACCATACATCGGCTGATATTAAATAAAAGATAGTTACAACATAAGGTGGTGGTGGTTAGTGTTTAACGTCCCGTCGACAACGAGGTCATTAGACAAAAGAGCGCAAGCTCGGGTTAGGGAAGGATTGGGAAGGGAATCGGCCGTGCCCTTTCAAAGGAACCATCCCGGCATTTGCCTGAAACGGTTTAGGGAAATCATGGGAAACCTAAATCAGGATGGATGGAGACAGGATACAACACAAGGAAACCCAAAGATTTTTACAGCATTGGCGTAGGTTTCTAAACTATAGTCCAAAAGTGATTCACGAGCTCTACCTTTAGACTTGTCTCTCACACTGATGGAATAACTGATGGCTCTGCATTCCCTTTCGACTGATTCCTCATATTGCACTCATGTACGTGATCAGTGTCTCGGTGATATGCACCCCAGAAGCTGCTGTCCATTCAGCAAAACTCTTTCAACTCAAACAAGCGATATCAGTCAATCATTATGTGGTAATCAACAGCACGCCAGTGCACAGAGGGTATGGGAAAGCCCATCATCAATGTACTCTAATAATGAGCATCATAGTTGATAGTGCAAACAATTTTAGCAATTTTACAGCAACTTCACACAGGCCAATGACGTGACAGTATATTTCCCAAATTTCAGTATCATAGCTAAATAACTCCTTCTCCACACTGCGAGTATTATTGCGAACATGGATAGATGACTGTGCAGCATGTCCAGTCCGAGTCCTCATCCATCTTGAGATGCACCAGTGTCGAGGAGCTTAGCACCCCTTATTGATGTATAGTAACAGATTTCAAAGTGCCGTGATGCAATAGCAGACAACAGTTAAGAAGAACATGAAATGAATGATTTTTCTGCATGATGCAGCTCAAAATGGATGGAGTTCGACACATTTTTAGGTAAATCAATCAAGCTATCAACTCTAAAGTATTGTTCTAGATTCTATGATCGGGATCTGGAAGGTATTGGCAAGAGAGAACATAAACACATGCACTCCTAAAGCTACAATGTTCTGCACTTGCGTTTCCGATCTATCAGTCGTATGTTATGTAGCGTTGTTAATTGGACCAGAGGGGAGTGTCTCATGCGATTTAGTATTGTCTGTGGGGTACGATCGCTCGCCTAGAGTATAGGTGACCAAACTTTAAAGTGGCCTCTGCAGTGCATGTATATTTAAAAGGATCGTGCCACGCAAGTTGTAGTAGAAGCAGCAGTTTGAGGTGTATATTCGGTGAGCGACTGGGTGTACCGTTAGGAATGCTCGGAGGGCTGCACGCTGCACTATTCTGGGGAAGAATTGCGAAATCTCTCTCTCTCTGTCCTGGAGCTGCACTGCAGCTATGTCTCATCATGCGAGCAATGGTGCCTCAGTGATATCTGTATCAGATTAACTCAGTGGAACTTCTATAGTTCTTAATTTTTCTCTGTTTGGTTGTAGAGAATAACGATGATAGTATGTTGGGGTGATAGATTTGAATGGACATGGATCCGTAGTACTTGTATGTAGTTTGTGGATGCGCCACAATGCATGCATTTCCATCGTATGGTCAAAACAGGCTCTGTTTCTACACAGGTTGCAAAAGGTGGTGGGTATGGGTTTCTTCGACCTACTCAGTTCCAATTTAAAATGGAACGATCACATGTGCGAAGCTATAGAAACGGGCGCAGCTGCAAGATGCGTAGGGACTGGCTAAAACCAGGTTGTAATTTTGCAGTGGCAGACAGGTTCGAGGAAGGTGACTCGTTGCGAGATATGAAAGTGCCAGAAATACGATTCACTTGTGGGTGTGATCCGATGCAGATATGTGCTTGAATGGAAAGACTTGAATCGAAATCATGGACATCATTTCTAGCGGATAATGTTTCACTAGAGATCTGAAAAGCCAGTGTACATTTTCCTACGACCTTAATCAGCACATGATCTACTATTACTGTTTGTGTTCGTTCTCAATCAGTTGTAACCTATAACTCAGTGGATATATCGCAGAACCTCTGATATGCTATTGAGACAGAATGCACTACAAATACTATAAAATTAACTAGCTGGGGCGACGTGAGGGAGTCGAAAATACCGCTTACATACCACATTCCTTAGCCAAATCACTTTCAAAATGCGTTAATTTTATCATGAGGTTGCAACGTGGGCTACGTGTTGGTCTGATAACACACATTCCTATGATCACCGTCACGGTATTTGTCCAGAAAAACCACCTCATTCAGAGGTAATGTGGTACCTCAATTTGTAAAGTGGTTATAGCTTTTAACATTGATCCTTGTGTGCAGCTGTAGAACCAACACCGATTGTGATGGTAAAATATAGTAGTAGTAGTCACAAGAAAAACCTAAGAGACATACCCACCCATCTTTGATTTCGGTCAGTATTATTTTGCATCGTGTGGAATCTTATTCGTCAAGTATTATTATTCTTATTAGTGGTGGGGGATGTGTGATATGTTCGCATTTGAGCATCAGGCTTATAATGTATGTTTTTGTGTTCCGATATGTGTATGGGAGATGACTGTGTCCAGTCTCAAGGAAGGTGCAGATATTTCCATTTCCAGAGCCACAGACTTCAGCAGGGTGTATTTACGATACTTCGCTCATTGTCGAATATCGTTCAGTTCAGACCGTGATCGTAACATTTAATTGTAAGTGTAATCAAAAACATATGCGTGACCGGTTTTCTAGATTGATTCCGGGTATCCATGGCCAGTGGTGGGAATGATTCACGTTTCCCGTTAACGGCAGCAGCCGTCCAAATACAGAGGCCTCTTGGATTTAACTTTGCCGTTGTCTAGCCGATCAAACAGCGAACTAATACTTAGCATGTGTTAGGCGGCTTACGTGAACAAATGGAAATCTGAGAAGATTGTGTGTCGAGGTTGGTTGGCGCTGGACCGTTACTCCCTTGTCTGGTTGACTGCTTCTACACATTTCGCGCCTTTATTTATTTGAGGGAAGATCGACTGTGGTGTGTGCACCTGGCGTGTGGCAGACACGAATGCTCATTCTCCAGACATGGGAAATACCTCAGTTGGCTCGTAAATTAGAGGGATGATTTGGAATCTGTTACATCACCGACATCAGTATGCGAGAGTGGAAAGATCAGTTTCCTCTATTTGTTTCTCGTTACTCATTGGCTTACAGCGTGCTGCACCTCGCTAAAGTTTGAAGTTTGTAGAGAAATAATTTACAGTCTATATTCTGAATTATGTTGCTGCCTAGTGCTTGATATGGAGAAGTACCACGAAAATGTTGTAATATTATGGCGAACCATGTGAAAATACGTGGGTTCTTGTAATCCGTGAGTCTGGAGATGAGTGTAGAAAAGCGAGCAAGCGAGGAAGCAGGTTCGAAGCAGAAACAGTAACGTGTTTGTGCCGATCCCGAATTTGTAGAACAGTTCTGAGAGCGACTTCGATGCACTGATGTAAAACTGAGGATTTTGTATGGTGTAGGATAAGAATTATATGTTTACTACATTGACACAGTATGCGGTGACAAATTGCTGGGTTGGAGATCGGTTTCATGAACTAATATTCAATCTCCTGTCCTCAGTGGGAGAGTAGGAGTCCTTACGTATTAGACAATATGTATGGCACTTTGCGAGGTTTAGTTGTCCGTGCAATATGTTGATCAGTGTAAAATAGGTTACTGCCGCTGAAAGCCAAATCAGCCGAAGGAAAAAAGGCTGACGGTGCTTCCCTAGGATTGAGAAGCATCGTGACGTGTAGCCGGTGTGAGTGTAGGCATACCGTAGTTTCTTCGTGCTCTGTACGGATATAAAAGATGACTGCACTGTTTGTATAATATTACTGTGGCTTATGTTGTGTAAAATGTGAATATATATTGCACTGTAAATGTTACATTTCTTTATGTTGTGGCATGACTAGAGACGGTGACTGTCTGTCCTACCATTAGGGAGGTACAGATTCAGCACACCAATGACCACGAGAGACTTTTTATGTGGAAAATTATGTGCGCTATGGATACTGAGATTCGTCCCAGAAGCACGGTGTCAGACTGTAGCAGCAATCCTAATACCTAATTGTAGTTACACAGGTAAATATGTTCCTGGCTTCCAATATTCTTGTGAGTCTCGTATGTATTTGATGATCTGTAGACAACTTTGCGGGTTTAACTATCAATGCAATTTAGCGATCTGTGCAAAATAATTTTACCGCTGAAAGTCCCAGAAATAAAAGGTGGATGGTGCTTCGATACCGGCAGTATCAGTAATTCTGAGGGTAAATTCGATAAGAGCCAATCATAATGCTTGGTTCATTCACATCCTTTGTGCTGGAATATAGGAGCCTCTACACAGCGGAGGGAACGCTTGTGTGTGTTGAAAGCAGGAAGTGTAACACGTGAAGGACTGGGTACCCCGTTAGGTCCGTGAGGAAGACTGCATTCGACGTTATTCTGCGCTATTTTCGTAAACAGGTTCTGTTAGGGCAAGAATTTTCATGCATGCAAGCTGAGACATCAAGAAAGCGATTGTTAACTATTTCTGGGACACTATACAATTTCCACGAGGTCGACTCGGTTCTTATTTTTGACATAGCCATGTGGCTTCAGTATAACAATGGGAAAGTTGCTATATGGGCATGCGATGTTATGTAGCTACTCTGTCATCAACAGTTATGACATGTGCTGCCCGGAGTGTCGTATATGAGGGCTGCATGAGTGCACCTTGGAGTTATGTGACGTCAATACAACAGTGACTGTGTACTCGAAAATAGAGGCAACTTTCACCTGCGACCTGCACCTAGGTGCACAAGTATTTCGACAGGAAATTGTGAGGTCTCGCTGGCTCGTGTGGCTGAGCGGTTCTAGGTGCTACAGTCTGGAACCGCGCGATCGCTATGGTCGCAGGCTCGAATCCTGCCTCAGGCATGGATGTGTGTGAGGTTAGTTAGGTTTAACTAATTCTGTTCTAGGGGACTGATGACCTCAGAAGTTAAGTCCCATAGTGCTCAGAGCCATTTTTTTTGTGAGGTGTCAAGTATGAAAGGGATGTCACTTACTGATGCTTGAGGGCAGCTGTGCGTAGTTTGACAGCTGGCGGCCGTGTCACTTGGTGGGGGCTGCCACTAACCCCCTGTGCAGTCAAGTGGTCAGCGGTTGGTGCGCATTGATTGCATTATTTTGCATGTGGGCCTGTAGGCCGTGCTATGTATTATTTGGACAGTTTATGGTTTCGTGTCTGCACATCTGTGTACTGCATTATGTACTAGCAATTTGTAGGTCTGCACTGAAATTATTTTGGTGTAGTAGTTTGCATGTGTGTAGGCTGTGGAATGCATTACTTCAACAGTCTACAACTAGCAATCGTGTCTGTTATGTTATTTACGAGTAGTTTGTATGTCTTCAGACTGTATTGTGACCCTAAGCAAATCAGGGTTTGTGTTTCGTGTCAGTGTGTTAAATATATTCCATCTATAAATAAATTGTTCCAAAATAAATAAAGCACACCTCTTCCTCTCTTTAGCAGCCCAGTGCAGACTGCACCATTTTCCCACCAATCCCAAGGAAGAGGTGGTGGTCAGGTGGCTTAAGTAAGTGGAGGTGAGCTTTGTTTCCCACAATTTTCTTAGGTTGGTAGGGAAACCCCAAGTGACCTCTCTTTACCAGCAAAATTCAAACTCTGTGCCAGTTGCTAGGTGGCAGTCGGGTGACTGAGGTTAGTCCAAGTCTCCTTTCTTTCGCGCTATTTTCTTAGCTTAGTAGAGATACACGAATTGAACTTTCTTTACTGCCAAAATTCAAACGTGGCGCCAGTTCATAGGAAGAAGTGGTGGTCAGGTGACTTTGGTTAGTGGAGGTAGTCCAAGTGCCCTTTCTTTCCTCCCGTTTTCTTAAGTTCATGCATTATCCTGTTGGAATTTGAACTTCCCGGCAGATTACTGGGAAGGGGAGGGGTAAGGTTAGTGGAGGTAGCCCAAGTGGCCTAACTTCCCACGAGTAGAAATAACCGTGGTGTGATGCATTATCCTGTTGAAATTTGAACTTCCCGATAGGTTTTTGGGGGAGGGGGGGGAAGGCACCTTCCCACCAAAATTTAAACTTCCACCATGGGGTTGTGGCAGGGGGTGTGGCACTTGCGTCGTCAGTGATGTTACAGACACCATCATGGATGACCTACTTTGGGATGACATCCTTTTCTGGGGGTGACCTACAATGGGGTGATGCCCTTACCTGGGGTGACCTACATCCCACCAAAAATCAAACTTCCCATGTGGGTGGTGTGGCAGAGGGTGTGGCCCTGCGTCATCAGTGATGTCATAGACGCCATCCTGGACGACCTACTTTGGGGTAACATTCTTGACTGGGTTGCCCTACTTTGGGGTGACGTCGTTGTTGCCCCACTACTACCATCAGCGTAGAGATAGATCGTAAATTAAGCCCTCTGCTCGAGATGTTAGATATATTTAGAGCGCTGTTTGATATCTTTTGATGATGTTCGTGTTCAAAGTACTGCGCAGTCATCCCTGTACATTCGCAGTGATACTCACAACGTAGAAAGGGGGCAGTTTAGCTATGATACTGAAATTGGGAAATATGCTGTCACATCACTAGTTGGTGTTGAAATTACCGTGAAATTGGAAAATTGTTCACACTATCAACTGTATATCGGCGGTGTCTTTTCCATCCCATCCATCCTCTGACACACTGTTGGCTACCACATAATGATTGTCTGGCAATGCTCCTTTGAGTTGGAGAATGAGTTTTGTGGAGGGTTGACACCTTCTTGGGATGGCTAGCGCAGAAACAGTGATCATGTACATGAGCGCAATTTGCGGAATAGGTTGAAAAGGAACGCAGAGCCATCAGCTATTCCGTCACTGTCACAGATGAGTTCAAATGTAGAGGTTGTCAGTCAGATTCTGACAGCAGTTTGGAGACTCTCCATACGTCACCAAACTCTTCCAATTTCATTATTTTGTAACTGTCTTTTATTTAAAATCATACGGTATGTGTGGCGTGTTATGGTAGCTGCAATGACAATAACAATAACATGATTTACACCATTCGAGGTCTAATTTTCTGTGAGAGGTAATGGATCAGGATGTGTTAATGACAGTTTAGAACCTGACACACAGCATCGAAGTCGTGACGGAAAAATACAAAATGTATGACAGTGTACAAAGCGTGTTAGAGCACAAAGAAAACAATGTTTCAAACAACGACCAAGGGCCACAGGGAGCGTCTCTTGCGACTTACAGTCAGCGGTGAAGTGGACAGGTGGCAGCGGATGGTGCCTGTACACATTGGAGACTTTTTTTTATTAGCGATCTTTGCTTTAAAATATATTCTTGACGACCCATGGGATGCCGTGAATTAAAAAAAAAACTACTCCATACATGTGAAGAAATTGATTTAATTAATTTGCCTAAATTTTTTATATCAATGTGGTGTTAGCAGCACAATAGTTAATGGGAGGGTGTGCGTGAGTGGGTGACATGGAGCAGAACAGCAGGGTATGTGCAGAACACTAGGTTAATTTGCATAATTTTTATGTAAAACGAAGTTCAATAGTGCAAGGGGTGGGTTACAAAGAATAATGCGCCAGAACGCATTCAAAAGCACGCGAAATTCGAAAAGTGTACCAGAAAATGGTGGGAGGACATAACAAATTACTTAATTTGGTATCAAAGACGATACAACAGATTAAGGAAATGGGGGTGACATGGAAAACCACTTAATAGAACAACAGGTTAAGTGCTGACAAAGGTCCAAACATTAGGTTAAGACACCCAGAGTACAGCGCAAAAACATTAGGTTATGCAACATGTTTGCTCCATTTAATTACTTCTTACAAGACCTACATATTTCCAAACAGCGGAGAGTGATGAGCAGGAGAAATCCAACCCCCAAAAACTGAATTTTTTGTAAATAAACAATATACCCATGAATTTCCTGTTATGAGATCCTTTCTCTCCACCAATTTCCATGTATTCCATAAACTGCCATATATCCTCTAAGTTGTTGAAATAAACAATATTCAATACACAGAAATTGAATCTACACTCCTGGAAATGGAAAAAAGAACACATTGACACCGGTGTGTCAGACCCACCATACTTGCTCCGGACACTGCGAGAGGGCTGTACAAGCAATGATCACACGTACGGCACAGCGGACACACCAGGAACCGCGGTGTTGGCCGTCGAATGGCGCTAGCTGCGCAGCATTTGTGCACCGCCGCCGTCAGTGTCAGCCAGTTTGCCGTGGCATACGGAGCTCCATCGCAGTCTTTAACACTGGTAGCATGCCGCGACAGCGTGGACGTGAACCGTATGTGCAGTTGACGGACTTTGAGCGAGGGCGTATAGTGGGCATGCGGGAGGCCGGGTGGACGTACCGCCGAATTGCTCAACACGTGGGGCGTGAGGTCTCCACAGTACATCGATGTTGTCGCCAGTGGTCGGCAGAAGGTGCACGTGCCCGTCGACCTGGGACCGGACCGCAGCGACCCACGGATGCACGCCAAGACCGTAGGATCCTACGCAGTGCCGTAGGGGACCGCACCGCCACTTCCCAGCAAATTAGGGACACTGTTGCTCCTGGGGTATCGGCGAGGACCATTCGCAACCGTCTCCATGAAGCTGGGCTACGGTCCCGCACACCGTTAGGCCGTCTTCCGCTCACACCCCAACATCGTGCAGCCCGCCTCCAGTGGTGTCGCGACAGGCGTGAATGGAGGGACGAATGGAGACGTGTCGTCTTCAGCGATGAGAGTCGCTTCTCCCTTAGTGCCAATGATGGTCGTATGCGTGTTTGGCGCTGTGCAGGTGAGCGCCACAATCAGGACTGCATACGACCGAGGCACACAGGGCCAACACCCGGCATCATGGTGTGGGGAGCGATCTCCTACACTGGCTGTACACCTCTGGTGATCGTCGAGGGGACACTGAATAGTGCACGGTACATCCAAACCGTCATCGAACCCATCGTTCTACCATTCCTAGACCGGCAAGGGAACTTGCTGTTCCAACAGGACAATGCACGTCCGCATGTATCCCGTGCCACCCAACGTGCTCTAGAAGGTGTAAATCAACTACCCTGGCCAGCAAGATCTCCGGATATGTCTCCCATTGAGCATGTTTGGGACTTGATGAAGCGTCGTCTCACGCGGTCTGCACGTCCAGCACGAACGCTGGTCCAACTGAGGCGCCAGGTGGATATGGCATGGCAAGCCGTTCCACAGGACTACATCCAGCATCTCTACGATCGTCTCCATGGGCGAATAGCAGCCTGCATTGCTGCGAAAGATGTATATACACTGTACTAGTGCCGACATTGTGCATGCTCTGTTGCCTGTGTCTATGTGCCTGTGGTTCTGTCAGTGTGATCATGTGATGTATCTGACCCCAGGAATGTGTCAATAAAGTTTCCCCTTCCTGGGATAATGAATTCACGGTGTTCTTATTTCAATTTCCAGGAGTGTATACTTACTAGTAATTCCCCATCATGCCACCTCTGACACTACCGACGGTGCCTGATGCCGCTGCTGAAAATTTCATATGTTGAACCCAAACTGGTAACACGCACGCAAGAAAGGAGCATATTGACGCGCACGAGCGAGAACAAGACGGTCGACTTCACACTACGGTGGTTGACGAAGGAATGAGGACGACTCGGGGCAGAATGGTCTTTACACACCCTCTGCCCCATCAACCCACCACTTCCCTCAGGGAGCCAATAGGAACGCAGCATTGTAGCCCACTATCAGGTGAATGCTGGTCTGAGCGCGCTGGACAGGTCGGTGCCAGTCTGACCACGCTGGACAACTGTGCTGGACTGCGAGCACTGCCTGTGTCCAGCTGGTTGTGGAGTTTTTGCTATTCGACAAAACCGAACGTAAGATTTGGCGATAACTTCACGTTCAGCGTCCTATGTATCTAGAGCTGCCACATTTTCTGACTGACAAACCGGAAAACCTCTCAAATTGAAAATCGGGGGGAAAGTGGGATACTTCTTTTAAGCTTAAAAAGATTGGAAGAAATGCTGCTTTTTGGTTGATAGTGTCGGGCACTAAGAATTATTTCGCAATTGCTGTCGATATTGTTACGTCTAACGTCACTCTTGTTTGCGTCTTCGGAAATATAAAACAGTTTGGAGCTTAGCCTGAAAGTATAGTTCACTGACTGCAAGCACATAGCTGATTTCGCTGCTGTTGCTAATTGCTCCTGTTCGGATGAATTCGAAACAAAGTAACTGCCCAGTTCTTTATGTGCTTTCGGAGTGAATGTATGATTTGCTTATAACTTTCGGATAGCAGCTGGAACCGCTGCGATGTCTTTGAGTGGTCAACACACGCTCCTGTTACATTAACTCAGCTCATGCTATTTGCCTACAGCCCTGACTCATATGTGGGTGACCACGTGCTCTCCGAATTCTGTACAGGCCATACTCATATTTGAGTGATCACGTAGACTAAGCCACAGGGATGGCAGGGGCATAGGTGCCGTCACAAGATGCAGAGGGACTGTCTAAAAGACAGCGCTGGAGTTTCTGTCGTATGAGATCCTTAGCAGATACTTTCGAAAACATTGAATTTTCGAGGTATGAGAGTGCGACGAATATGATTCACCAGTGGCTGTAATCGTTAACAGATGTCTTTAGAGGATCCAACGCAAGCAAGTGGTGGAACAGATGGACTTGATTCCAAATCGCGGACAGCATTTCTACTAGAAAGCTCAACACTATCAGCGGCTCATGTGTTTACCTGTAGACTCAAGCTCACTTTTTTTGCATTGTGATGATCGTGTTTTTAATAGCATGGTCCTTGCGCAAAATGTTTGTGTGGGCTGTAGAATCCCTCTGTGGTCAGTTTGAGATGTCATTTCTCAATAGTGTTCCCATTTGACCTACCTGGTGAATGTATTCCGACTAGAAAAAAACAAAAATGACCCGCCATGCAAAGTGACACTCATGATCAATTTAATTTCAAAATAATGAGGACATACCGCGGTGATCGGTAGTTTTTTTCATTAAAATAAACGAAGTTTTTTTCCTGATTTTACACAGCGTGGGCATGTCCCTGCTGATCATTTGTGATTGGTGGCAGTACATTTCGCTCGACGTCATAAAATAAGTGCAGACGAACGTAAAAAAACTATACGGATTTTGCTCACAAAACTAGATGAAATGGAATTTGTCTATTTTCGTGCAAAGAGGATTTTTATTATCGTCGCGAATGTCTTGTTTTTTAATAGTTGCCTTATAGCAGCCGAGTTGATTTTCAGTGCAGAATGGCGGGCGAGTTCCTTGCGAGATCGTGGCCTCTGTTGGAGGGTCCTACATGAAGTTAAACGAAGGTGTTTTCCATCCCATAGCGAGAGGCGTTGGGGACCTGTCTAGTCTGTGACAGCGGCGCCTCCTGGCCGTTAGGGGCAGCTGCGTCACTATAGTTTAGAGGACTAAGGTGCATTTGGAAAAGCTTCCCTTTTTTCCTATCTGCTTTTGTGTTGGTGAAGGGCGATAGTATGAGGGTAGCCGGCGGCCAACACGAGCCGCGAGGCTGTCGGCAGAGTAGCTCCATCCCGTAGGTTGATTTTCCATGGTTTGTGATTGTACATGCTCAACTGCATTGTTTTAGGATGACGATTTTCCCCAGTAGATGTGATGCATTATGACCCATTCAATACGAGTGCTGTTTTTTTCGTGACAATTTCGAAGTGCTATTATTAACTGTGACACATTATTTTCCATCAGCTGTCATAATGTGTATTGGCTTTGGTTACTTGACTTTAGGGTGATTCTTAGTTGGCGCCTGTAGAGAACTCTGACGTCAAACAGTGACAGATGTTCTATTACCTAACACACATTTCTTAAACTCCTCTCCGTTCACCAGCATCTAGGCAGTGAACGTATTTCCCACCAAAAAGAATAAAGATTGCACCTTACACCTCAGCCTTTTCCAAGATAGATTGTAGGTGTAGGGTAGGGTTTGAGTGTTTCTGGGCTGGTTTCGAGTGATATTGCGAGATTTTTTGCCTAACAGGATAACACCAGTTGTATGCTATCGTCAGCTTTTGCGGAGTATTGCCGCCATTGTGCAGCACTATGCATGTAGTTGTGTAATTAAACACGATCTCTGTGATTAATTGCGTAATTAGGATCGATATTTGCGTAAGTTTTGAGTGGTTTTGCGAGATTTTTTTCCCAGCAGGATAACAACAGTTGTGGTTAGTTTTTACAATTTAAGCCATTCTCGTGCAGCGCTATGCATATGGTTATGTAATGAGGACCTATCTTAGTGATTAATTACGTAATTAGGATGAATACTTAAGTTAGTTTCCCGAGGAAGATAAATAAAGTACACTAACCTAACCTTTCTCTCCCGCATCTGGGAAGTTTCCATGATTTGGGGGGGGTGGGGGGGGAGGGGGAGGGTGCACTTAGCTTTTCCATCCAGTAGAATCAGGCTTCAAGTCGCTCATAAGTAGCGTTTTTTATGTGCACTGTTTTGTACACTGAATTATTTTCGGGCGTTTAAGTGTTGCGGGCATGTTTGCATGCATTATTTCAGTTCAGAAAATGGTTCAAATGGCTCTGAGCTCTATGGAACTTAACATCTGTGGTCATCAGTCCCCTAGAACTTAGAACTACTTAAACCTACCTAACCTAAGGACATCACACACATCCATGCCCGAGGCAGGATTCGAACCTGCGACCGTAACAGTCGCGCGGTTCCGGACTGAGCGCCTAGAACCGCGAGACCACCGCGGCCGACATTATTTCGGTGATCTATGAGTAGTTTGCATGTCAGTGTGCTGTGTACTGGATTATTTCAGTAATTTACGAGTTTTTTGCGTCTCTGCACATCAGCGTAATGCATTATTTACGAGTAGTTTACAGGTCTGTAAACTGTATATTATGACCACAAGCACGTCAGGGTGAGTGTTTTGCATCAGGAAATAAATAAACTAGGTGAAATCCGTCGTTAAATAAGTTGTTCCAAAAATAAATAAAGTACACTCCTTCATTTCTCCAGCAGCCCAGAATAGGCTGATTCCTTTTTACACCAATTTCCCGCTGCAGAACACTGACAGGGTGAGTGTTTTGTATCAGCATGATAAATAAACTAGGTGAAATCCGTCCCTAAATAAATTGTTCCAGAAATCAATAGAGTACCCTCATCCATCTCTCCAGCTCCCAGTACAGGCTGGTTCCAGTTCCTGTCAGTTTTCCCCTCCAGGCCCCCGAGGGGGATGAGGAAGCTGGGTCAGACGTGAAGCTGAGAGAAACACGTGATGTCATCATGATGCTGTGCTCCTATGGACTGAACTGCATGATCACGTGAACTCTTGAACTATGTCAGTTCTTTGGTCTGGTGGATCAGAGGTAGTTATCTTTTGTGTGGTGGGAGCTGAAACGTAGGTTTTTAGAAATGACAGACAATTCCAGCAAAGACAGATGTTTCCATGCATTGTGTAAGTCATCTATAATGTAAAGCATTTATTTGCAGGACCATATTCTTTCTCTTCACATGCTCGCTTCCATTCTTCATCCAGTTAGCTGTGGATGCACTCCTTGGCTGATTGAGTGTACGTAATTCAGCTGTTAAAACTCCCCCTTTCTGGGATCAGCATTTCCTCATGCTCCTTCCACGCTCACAACTCAAAAAGCACTGATATCTCAGCCTCTTGTGGCGGTGACACCGAACTAAGCTGCTACTGCTGTAGGTAGGTAATAAATTTAAACAAATTTCAACAGATTTCAAATTTATACAAATATAAACAAATTATATTCGTATTGAATGGCATCATGAGCTGTCTCAGGAATTTCTCAGGTGTCAAGTATGAAAGAAATGCTGCCACCTCATCCTTGCAGACACCTGCACATGGTTCGGCAGCTGACAGCGTCTGGCGCTTGCCCAATCCTGGGAGAGTGTGCGCTGGCGTCCTGTGTGGCGCGGTGGACAGCGGACGGCAGGCGGTGCGCGCTTCAGGATCGAAATATTTTTAACTGTGTGTAATTATGTGTGATGTGTATTTCATGGCGCAATCGGAATACAAACATAAATGCTGCCAATGTAATTACTTCTCACAACACGTGCATCTTTCCAAACAGCAGAGAATGATGAGCGAGTGAAATCCATACCCCGCAAACAGATTTTTTTTTTATAAAGGAATAATATATCCCTGAATTTTGTTTCATGAAATCCGTCCTCTCCACCACAGAACCGCCAATTTCCAGGTGGAGGAATGGAGGGGAAAAGGCGAGGGGGGGTGGAGGGGGCGAGGATTGGGCGACGGGGCTGGTGATCGATTTCCTGCAAAATTCATTGAATAAATAAATAAACTATATTCCATACACTGCACTGAATCCCCTAAATTGTTTAAATAAACAACGTAGCACATACTGTCTAAATTGTTTAGACAATATTCCACATACAGCAATCGTTTTCCAGACAAATTCTTTAACTAAATAATTATACTATATTCCACACATTGCCATAAATAACTAAACAATTTTCTATACATTGTATACATTTTTAAACAGTATTACATACAGTACAATCGAATTCCCTCCAAATGACCGATAAACTGAGTCTTCGTATGGTCAATTTCCAAGAGGGAGCGTGGGAGAGGAGTGAGTTTTCCAGGGGGAGAGGTTAATTAATTGATAAATTTAATTAAGTACTCAATCAAATTGATAAGAGTGAGAGGGGCTAGTCCAATAACTCAGAACTTAAATTGTACCTGTAGCAGGAAGGGGAAGGGGGGGGGGGGGGGGTTCCTGAGCGGTGGGAGGTGAGGGAGCAATAGGTTAAGTGCCTGACAATGAAAAGAAAGGATTCTTTTAACAGGGCAATAGGTTAAGTACCTGTCAATCAAAGGAGAACAATAGGTTTGCTCCTGAGTGCATATCTGACACGGATGTAGGCAACCCGCTCTAACAAAACGGGCCACTACTTACGTGTTTCATTGTTTTTGGAATTCAGCTCTTTAAGTGGGTGAAGAAGGGGATGAAATGTATTGTGAAACAATTCACTGTGAAAGCATTTTTAAACTGAAATCTACGAAAATTTGTATTTGGCTTCTCCGTTTGAAATATCAAAATTTTTAAGAAACTATTTCGATGTATTAAAAAAAATTTAAGCCTAAATCTATAAAAATTGGTATTTCACTTCTCGGTTAGATATAAAGAAATATGTGTTAAGGTATGAAAGTTTCTACGAAAATATCACTTCAAAAATGAAAAGGCGTGATTAACAAAAACTTTGGACCCCGCTAACAGATTTGCTTTTCCGCCAGACGTAACTCCTGAAAAGACCGTGCTTGTACGTCCTTAATTAGTGTGAAAAGTTTAGACTTTGTTGCAATTTGTAAACAATGTAAAAATTCTATTAAAAAGAAGACAAAAAATCTCTACAGCATACAGTCTACGCGAGCTAAGCAGTGGGCACTAAACTAGGATTTTCATAAAAGACATGAGAAGCAAACACAAAAGTATAATTGCATTTGGAAATAAATTTTCCAAGAAAGGACTGTAATTAAGAGATACAGGTCTTCTCACTCAGTTAGCTCCATTCTGACCTCGGAAGCTCCAGGTGGTGCTCGTCCTGCAGCCGTTGTGGACATCAGTACCTGCGGCTACGGCACTGATTCGTATGCTTGGCTCCGCTGGTACAAGTATTCAGCAAACGGTGGATGGGTACGTGGCAAAGTAAACGAATATAGCTATTACTTCATCAAAATCTGGGAAATTACAACACCCTTACACAAAAAAATTTCACAGATATAAAGAAGCCCTACGTGCAGAGACCCAACTCGTTCTGTTAATTGATTCGTGGGGAAGGCAAAACAAATCCACCAATATACGACGAGATTTTTCAAGATATAGATGTAGTGACACTGTGCACTATTAACGTAATTCCACTCAAGTCACCAGTGCATTCTTCTGATGTCTACTTTTATTACCAAGTAAAGATCTGACGAAACAACTTCAGAACTTCTCAAATCGCGTCCCTATAAGACTGCATCGAAATACATTCCTACTCACTTCCAGCATACTGGATGTCAACAGGCAACAACTTATCATGGTTCAATGAAATTTCAAAACCGTCCAAGTGGCACAGAAGTTTGTTTTCATTTAACTGTTGACCAGTTTCGGACTGTAGTCCATTATCAAGCCATCCACATATGTGATGCCATAATGTTTGTACACTGGCCACATTGCTTGCATGAGTGTCTGAGTGCAAGTCACCATTTGACCATTTGACCATTTGACAGTCCAGTGCTGCGTACAGCAAAACCAGCACTAGACAAGCGTGTGCAAATAGTACCTTGGATTTAGCCAGTCATAAAAGCCATGAGGCCAGCGCACAAACAATATGGTGTTATGGCAGTACTTAACGTGGATGGCTTGATAATGAACTAAAGCCCGAAAGTGGTCATTATTTAGATAAAAACAAACTTCTGTGCAACTTGGTTTTGTAATTTCACTGAAAATACCCTGATGCACCAAAGAAACTGGTAGAGGCGTGCATAGTCAAATATATAGATAAGTAAACGGCGCAATACGGCCTTGAGATTGGCAATACCTATGTAAGACAAGTGCCTGCCGCAGTTCTTAGATCGGGTACTGGTGATACAATGGCAGGTTATCAAGATTTAAGTGAGTTCTCAGAAAGAGATTTAGGGGTTACGCAAGAACGTCTTATAAAAAATTAGACCTCTCTTATTTTATAGTTGATGATTTACTCGTGCTGGGGCGAGGTAAGTAGTGAAGAAGAGTGGATTTTCCCGTACCACCATTTCACGAGTGTACCGTGAATAACAGGAATCCGGTAAAACATCAAATCTCCACTAACATCGATTTTATTGAGAAAATATATACATATAAACACGCCAAAGTGTATGTCTTCTTGATCTTTTTCTGCTTATCCGTTAATGAACGTTGGCGAGCACACGGTGCATCTTTAATCTAACCCACGCTATGTAACAGTAGAACTGTAACTGATATTCCTATCCACTGTTTTAAGTCATGTAACCAAGCACTCTTCTTCACCATTTTTATCTTCTACTATAAACTGTAGAAGCATATATTTGGCGTTGTGTTGTGTATGTACTCGGTATGTAGTTTCTCTTCTTTCAAACGATCATAGGATTTGTCGCTGTTTGCGCATATTTCGCAATAGTTCAGTGCTAGTTACTGTTCCTGCCCACGACATTTTAAGCATTCTCCGGTAAAGCTACATTTGAAAGACCTCTATGTTCCTTGCTAATGTTACACTTACTGTCCATTCTTCCGAACCGTACAGAAGTGCAGAGCATATGTAGCGTCTTATGTCTAGGTTGTTGGGAGAATTTTCTTACATTTTACGGAGGCGTCACGGGCGTGCGACATTTTATCTCCATTTATGTTCCCCAGTCTTCATAGTACTTTTTGTTAATTACTTAAACTTCTCTACTTTTTTTGTTAAGGAGCCACTGAATCGTAAATTTGTATCTGTAAAGGACTCGGGCTGTCGTGTGACAATCATAGAGCTTGTTTTTAGTGTCAATATTCAGATCTAGATTACTGCTGCAATCTTCTATTAGGTTGGCGGGCTGAGAACTAAATTGTGTCCCTTTAGTTAACGCTTTGTTTTTTAGATTTTCTATGAGAAATAAATATTACGAAGGGACCATATGGCACTCGGATGCATATATATTTGATTTCATGAGGTACCGTTGTGCACAGCGACCGTAGTTTATTAGGAAGGAGAGAACACGGCAGTCAGTCGCAATCCCATTAGCTTTAATTTTTCATGTAAACCTAGATTTCTGCTATAAATAGCTATTTTCGATGCATTTTATTTACAGTTCAACAGACTTGCGGCAGTTCATGTCACCACATATTCTTACAGGTGTATAGGGAGATGGACATTGACATCAGTTCCATTTTGCCTGTACACCTGTAAGAATATGTGGTGACGTGAACTGCCGCGCGTCTGTTGAACTGTAACGAAAATGCATCGAAAATAGCTATTTATAGCAGAAATCTAGGTTTAGAATAATAATAAACACTAATGGGATTGCGACTGAGTGCAGCATGCTTCTTCTTCCTTATATACACTCGTGGAAAGGGAAGTTCAGTAAGCAAAATCAGTCGATGCAACTCTAAAAAATTCTTGAGAAATTCGATTTTGAAGGTTTCCTACTGTCTATAGCATGCTAAAGCAGGGTACGTTGTTCTAGGCAAATTGTGTGGCTGTGTGGTTGAATGCTCGCCTACCACATGTGTGGCACGGGTTAATTTCCAGTCCCTACAGAATTTTAAATAAAGGTGCATGTTCCATGAGAGTTGAAAAAGAATTTAATTTGTAATGTAGTATTACATTTAAGTAATATTTTATAAAGGTGGGCTGTTAAGAATGTATATTTGCAGTGAAAAGTGGATTTTTATGTGGAATATGTAATCATAAATATGAAGACATGCATTTCTTCATAAAAATAAAAATTAGATGCCTGTTGGCTAACAAATCTTAAATCTTATATACGTAAGTGAAGCAGGTCTTCTTACTGAACTGAAAAAAAAACCGGAACAAATAACAAACGAAGCTCGAAGCAGGTATTACCAGTGCCTAGCACTGCTGTTTTTTTCTATATTTGTGTGTTTTAACCATTTCGGATAGGTACCTTCTTTAAAAATTTGCATCAATCGGGAATCGAATCTGAAACCAGGCGAACTTTCGACCACAAAGACACAGGGTTGTCAAAAACATCGATCTTGCTTCGGCGTATTAAAGATGGTAAAAAAGGCGCGCCTCTTGTATGTCGTACACTGAAATACATTCTCTTTATGGTAGGTAATTTCCTGTTCTATCATTTAACGTCAGCCGTGGACGCCCACTCTCAAGTCCTGACCGCTCGACCTCCTGCAAACTGGCGGCACGAGGCTTCCATAACAACCTTTTCCACCCCCCCCCCCCTTTTCCCTCACCATATGCAGTACAGCCGATTTTCTCTGGAATTTTTGATGTTTGCACCGAACTATACTGGGGGTCAATGTTTGATTTCTCAGCATCGCGCACCTTAAATACAAAGAAAATTACAAAAATCCGCCCGCTGTGTGGTCTCTTTCTTAAACATATTTTCTGGCAATTTCAAAACTGAGGCGATAAAAGTAAAAAAAAATCCTTTATCAATTAACTTTGTTATTTACGCGCAGTGTACGCTTTTTCTTTGAGCCGATGTCGTCGAACCTAAATCATTGATCGCCTTCAGATACGAAGAGTATCGAGTCCTCGAGCAACCTTCGCAAGGAGTCACGAAAACAGAGCAAACAATGAAATGGAGTTTTTCCTCCAAAGTAGTGGGAAGTTGAGGTAACGATGTTTCAGGTGGATATCGCTGACGCAGCCTTCTCTCCACCTCAGAGGTTCAGCGACCTTGAGATCCAGTGACCGTGACGGTCCAGGGGGAGGAGGCAGCAGCTGGTGCTCGCACTTCAGCACCGGTCGTCGACAGCGGGCAGCGACACAGCAGCGCCACTGGAGAACGAGCACTGTACCGTGGGCTGGACCTGATCACTGGAAATGGTCACATAATCCTCAGCACAGTAGCCGCGGGGCCCTCGGTCTACTACGATAAGTATACGTACATCGTCACCCAACTCCCGCCATGTTTCACTCTCGGGGTATGATGTCGTCCAGAAGCTGGAGAAAGTGCGAAACAAGATACGCCCACTGCTCCAAAACCCAGGTATTGCGGCTTCGGCACCACGTTCTCTCGTTATGAGCATTGGCGCCACTGACGTGTGCTTTGTAATTCCAGCTCGCCCTACACTCGACCGCTCACGCGGTTCCCTTCGCGTCGTTTTGGTGCTGACGGCGTTCGTGACTGCGACATTGACGCGTGTAGTGACTTTAGTAGCTGTCGTGCTCTCAGTTTTCGTGTATTCTTCTTCAACGACTGCCCGTCCCGATCACTCAACACAGACTTCCTCTCGCGATGTGACCAGGCGGACGACATTTTCCCCTTTCCCTGTATGCGGTACAAATTTTCCGATACGGTGCCTTTTGAAACAAATTTCCCACGCTCTCGAATCCACTTAGCTCCGACACAGTACACTCGTATCTTCAGGGAACTCCGTTCTGACAAAGACCGACACTGAGGACACTGCAGAGTCAGACGTCGATAGTCGTCACATACAATAGTGCAACCCCTAGGCTCGGCTAGCATTTGCATTTATGTTCGAGCACGCGTTTCACGCGGTGTTTTCGTTGCTGTCCAATACATGTGCGTACTGTGAAGTGCAGCCTTACGGTTTGGCTCAAAACTGTTCAGCAGCGTGGGAAGTAGCGAGCAAGTATTGTGCTCAATGTGTTTTTGGTGCAGTCGGTTGGGCCGTAGCTGAGGAAAAGGGACTCGACCCTGTTCCGGCTCGTGCACGGCGTGTTGCCAGGGGCGACGGAGGAGAGGCAAGCAAACGGAGAGGAAAAGCTGCGCCGGGCGCCACCGCTCGCCCACGTCGACGAGCGGGGCTCGCCGGCCCAGCAGCTCTGCGCCATGTCGTTAAGGGAGATTAATCGCGGCAGCGACTCCCGTGAAAAGTGGCGCCACTTGCTCGTTGATGTCGCTGCGGGCGCCGGCAGCCGCACGCCAAATTGCGACGTACGACTAAAAGCGGCAGCGGGCGTCACTTCCCGGCTCCGCATTAAGTGAAACGACGCGGCAGCGTTTCCGGCGACGTCATTCCGTCCCGGTAACTCGCGTTGCTGCAAGGAGAGCCGCGAAAGCCGGCCGGCTTCCTGACATTTACTGAAGACGCAACTGCCTGCCGAGTTTCTGCAGTTTGCGTTAATTATAGCACAAATTACAGTGCTGAGTAACCGTGCGAATCAATCGGACTTGCTTCAACATCTCTATCCTAATAGTACGCTACACTGAGGTGACAAAACCCACAGTAAGGCGATGTGCACATATACAGATGGCGGTAGTCTGGAATACACGAGGGAAAGAAGGACAGTGGCAGAGTTGTCATCGGTACTCAGGTGATCCGCGTCAAAAAGTTCTCGACGTGATCGTGGCCGCACGACGAGAATTAACAGACCTCGAACGCGGAATGGCGGTTGGAGCTAGAAGCACGCGGCGTTCCCTTTCGGAAATCGTTAGAGAATTCAGTATTCCGAGATCCACCGTGTCAAGAGAGTGGCGAGAACACGAAATTTCAGGCATTACCTCTCATCACCGACAACGCAGTGGCCGACCGCCTTCACGTAACGACCGAGAGCTGCGGCGTTCGTTTAGAGTTGTCATTGCTAACAGCTGAGTATCGCTGGTGAAATAACTGCAGAAACCAGTGTCTGACGTACGCCGAGCATACCCGCTAGGTCAGTGCGGCGAAATCTGGCGTGAAGGTGCTATGGCAGCAGACGACCGACGCGAGTGCCGTTGCTAAACAGCACGGCATCGCGTGCAGCGCCTCTGCTGGGCTCGTGGCTTCTGTTCGGCCCTAGACCACTTGTCAGAGGAGTCCCGATTTCGGTTGGTAAAGGCTGACGGCAGGGTTCGCGCATGGCGCAGACCGCACGAGGGCACGGGCCCAAGTGCTCAACAAGGCAAGCTGAAGGTGACTCCACAATGGTGTGGGCTGCCTTTACGTGGAATGGACTGGGTTCTCTAGTGCAACTGACCACATCATTGTCTGGACATGGTGTGTCTGGCTGCTTGGAGACCGTTTTGATCCATTCGTGGGTTTCATGTTCCCAAACAGCGAAGGAATACTTATGGACGACAGTGTACTATGTCATCTGGCCACATTTGTGGTGCGTTTCGTCTGAAGTACATTCAGGACATTTCTAATTAGGGGTTTTTCCACTCAGATCACCCGACGTGAATCCCATTGACCACATACGTGACGTAATCGAGAGGTCAGTTCGTACACAACATACTACAGCGGGAGAATCTTAGCAGCTATAGACGGATATAGACGATTTTTACAGATTGTAGCACCATCTGTTACCCAACGAAGAAACTGTTATAAGAAAAATGGTTCAAATGGCTCTGAGCAGCACTATGGGACTTAACTTCTGAGGTCATCAGTCCCCTAGAACTTAGAACTACTTAAACCTAACTAACCCAAGGACATCACACACATCCGTGCCTGAGGCAGCGGTCGCGCGATACGAGACTGTAGCGCCTAGAATCGCTCGGCCACCCCGGCCGGCGTTAAAAGACAAAGTTTATGTATGTTTTCCAGGAGTATCGGAATCCACAACGAAAAATGGACATCAGTTTCATTCTTTAGACGTCTCTGTTTTTTTTTTTCCATTGTTTCATTCGCTACATCTTTATATTGTTCCCGTTCGTCAATGAAATTCAGTATCTCGTTTTTGCCTCAGAATTTCCATCAAACCTTTAAATTTTTATCCATCTGATCTTCTGTTCGCTTCACTTTTTCATGTCTAGAAGCTATCATTTCGTTTTCTATTGTATTCCTCTCCTCTATTGAAGTCGGCAATTGCTTAATGCTCCTTCTGAAACCTTGAACAAACGCTGGTTCCTTCAGTTGCCCAGGTTCCATTGCCTTAATTTCTGACTTTTCCGGTGTTCCTCGGACTCAGTCTGGGAATTATAGCTGATAAATTGTGGTCCGGGTCTACATCTTCCCCTGAAAATGTATTACAGTTGAGTTACTGTTTCAAAAATCTGTGTCGTACCACTAGATAACCATCGTGGAAGCTTCCAGTGTCCCCAGGTCTCTTCCACACGTACAATGAAGTGCCGGGGCGTTAGGGTTTTGATCTGTCCACAATTGTAGCAGAAAATTCCTCTTTCATTTGTTTACCGCATTCCTCGTTTTCCTCCTATTTCTCCTATTACTATTATCGAATTCCAACGCCCATTGACAGTTGAGTACACGACTTCTTTAACTGTCTTAACAATTTCCATTACCTCGTTACGTATTATTTTAGTCTCTTCGTAATCTGCGCAGCCAGCTGGCACATAGGCTAGTACTACTATGGCGGGTGCGAGTTCTGCGTCCATCTTGGTTATGATCATGTGTACACTATGCACTTCAAAACAGCTTAACCTAATTCCTAATTTCTTATTGATTATTACACCGACACCCGCATCACCCCTATTTCAGTTTGTATAATTACTACAGTTTTAGCTCGATCCATTTCCCTTTCTAAAATCTCTACCATACCAGCCTAAGTGATCCATAAGTCCCTGCTACAACCCGAGAATGCCAATTTAGATTTTCCTGTGACGACATGCTTATGCGTAGACCGTGCCCGGAGATCCGAATGGGAGACTCCGGAAAATTTTACCCAAGAATCGCTTATATGCACAGCAGAGCTACACGCCCAGGTGAAAAGTAACAGCCCTAGTGCCCCCTTGCTTTCATCCGTTCGTCGTGCCAGCACAGTGAGGTCACGCTGGCTGAAGGCGAGACAAGTGCGTCACCCAGACTGTTGCTGATAAAACTGTTCTGAAGACTTCAGCCCCTATGGAGGAACCACGAGTTAGCCTGGCCCCACCACGGGGGCAGTATCTGCGGTGTCGCTGAGGCACGAAAGCCAGCAGCCAGCGCACCTCGGCGAAGCCCGTGGTTCGTGGGAGGGGCGTGGCAGGCGTGCGGCTGATGTGTGGCACAAAATCAGCAGGGTAACCCGACCTGCGCTGCTCTGTGGAGTGTAGACGGGTGAGGTTTTGTATGAGTTACAATGCCATTTGTTAGCACCGGACTAATGCGAGAACATTTACGCCAGAATAGCACGAGCTTCATTTATGCAAATTCTGTGAACTGACTATGTAATGGATAGGTAAATTTAAAACGAAAACGAGCACCGCGATCAGCCGCAGAGGACTCAGGCGACAGTGACCGACCTCGGTGCCACCGCCTGCCAGGTTGCGTTATCTGGATCCGGTATGGATCGCAGACCTCGTACGCGCTCTTCTCGCTCGAGTAGCTCGCGCGACTGTCTGCCACCCACTGCAGTTCCCCCACCAGGGAATCTGTCAGCTCCTCGTGCATCTCACATGCGCTGAACGTCCAGCTCTCTAGACCGACGGTTAATTACTGCACAGGTACAATTTATGACTCGTAGTTACGAGTTGCGAATTTCTCAATCTCGACGTATACGCTATAACTCTGGGTCAGGACTCTATTCCCGATGTTGTATAGCAGCATTCTCTTGGTCTGAACCTTAATAATACTGTGCTCAAAACAAATGTAGCATATTTCTTTAGTGTCAGTACTGAAAATAATTTGAAATAAAACTGATTTTGCTGTCTCAGGTATAGACACAAGAAAATAGAAACAAAGAAGATAAACACATTTATACTTAATAAACAGAAAAGTATTATGAAAGGTTCCACTGCAAACGCCACAGTTTCTTCTCACAGTCTCTTGCACAAAATACTGGCCGGCCTTAGTGGCCGAGCGGTTCTAGGCGCTATAGTCTGGAACTGCGCGACCGCTACGGTCGCAGGTTCGAATCCTATCTCGAGCATGGATGTGTGTGATGTCCTTAGGTTAGTTAGGTTTAAGTAGTTCTAAGTTCGAACATGGATGTGTGTGATGTCCTTAGTCTAGTTCGGTTTAAGTAGATCTAAGTTCTAGGGGACTGATGACCTCAGAAGTTAAGTCCCATAGTGCTCAGAGCCATTTGAATAATTTTGGAACAAAATACTGTTTCTGGAGCACTTGATCCTTCTCGTAAATGGAGACACTTCATAATGTGTCCAGGGCAGCCTGTGGAATATTGTCAGAGTCCGTCAGTGTGGTCCCTATGATGTCCTGTAAGGTAAGTCTTAGCACAGGACGATTGTAAGCCGCTCGTTTTAGCACGGCGCATCCGTTCACAAAGCAGCTGTGATGTGGAGAGTACGGACGCCATTCCGTTCGACTGATTCTGTGCTCCACTAGGAAAGTGTCACAACATTGCCGTCCATCTCGCTCCAGCACGTTCACCGAATGGAGCCACAGTGTGTGCCAGGATATCGCGCAGGTACTTCACACCAGTCACCCTCTCACGTGTTGGCACATACGGCGTCTTGCGGCCGTGCGTGATTCCACCCCAAAACGACTGAACCGCCTTGATAAAGACGACGGCCTACGATACAGTTTGCGTGTAAACATTGCCCTCGTTGCCTCCACACATTACTATCAGTATTGCCATGGCGGACAATGATATGGCTCTGACCAGAAGCGTTGTTCGGCCCTGCTTCTGCCTAGTCCAGAAAGAGTGGCTTCATGCCTGTGCGACAGCAGCCCATCTCCGAATCCGAAATTCACTAGAGGATTCTTGAGAGATATTGTGGCACGTGATTCTTGTCCACTGAGCCTGCTTCGTACCGTCTATACAACCATACTTCGCAAGGTATCAGGCGGTGTGTGACGGAGGGTACCTTGAGTACCTCTATCGGTTCTCCCTTCTATTCCAGTCTCGTATTGTTCGTGGAAAGAAGGATTGTCGGTATGCCTCTGTGTGGGCTCTAATCTCTCTGATTTTATCATGGTCTCTTCGCGAGGTATACGTAGGAGGGAGCAATATAGTGCTTGACTCTTCGGTGAAGGTACGTTCTCGAAACTTCAACAAAAGCCCGTACCGAGCTACTGAGTGTCTCTCCTGCAGTCTTACACTCTAGTTTATTTACCAACTCCGTAATGCTTTCGCGATTACTGAATGATCCTGTGTCGAAGCGCGCTGTTCTTCGTTGGATCTTCTCTATCTCTTCTATCAACCCTAACTGGTACGTGCGTGTTGACACATGCACTCCTGCAGCTGTTTGGAACTACCAGGTAAACATGTAGCATCGTGTTAAGGGTTTCTGGTTACTGTTATACGCAGATATCTGCCAGCACAGCTGTCTTTATTCTTCCGCGGTCACTTCGTGTCGCTAGTAAATTGTTCTAGATTCTAGAGACATCACTTTGACTCACAGTGACATTTGCTGCGACGTCCAGTTGTCTCATTCCGTGTTCCACCGGAGTGACTGTACCGTATCGTTATTCGAACCACCCTGAAGGAACACAATGTACTGATATCATAATGTGTTTCTGGATCACAACGTTGACTATTAAAGTACCGGCAAGATACAACGTTTATTTTGACCACTGTATTTGTGTAGTACCGTCACACACGTCTTCCTACCTCAGTATTTGTTTTCGGGGAAAAAAAAATATTCCATTTAGTCTGAATGAAGAGTCCTCCGCTTATCAAGAATTTTTTTTTATAGTTAATGGGCCATCATTGAATACCCGCCAGGGTAGCTGAGAGTGCTAATACGACGCTTCCTGGATACGGGTAGGCGGGCCGTCCGCGGATCGACCCGCCCGGCGGATTAACGACGTGGGCCGGCCGGCTGGCCAGCCTTGATGTGGTATTTCAGGCGGTTTTCCACATCCCGCTAGGTGAATACCGGGTTCGCACTATTCAATCGCTTACACTAGATGCAGACAGCTGGGGTGCATTAATTCCGTCCCGGGAGTTCGTGGTGGCGGCAGGAAGGGCATCCGACCACCTTCTGTAACTAAGAGTGCCAAGTCAATAGTAACACAGCCGACTAAGCGTGGCGCGGGACAAAGGCCCCAAGAAAGGGTGGCGCGGGACAAATGCCCCAAGAAAGAAAGAAAAGTCTATCAGTGAACGGTTTTTAGGTTACAGAATTAGAGCCAAGACTTGGGAGAGAATTTCGGTTAGTTTAATTTTCGGTCTGAAAGAAAACACATTTCCTTCCCCTAAAGAAAAGTCATTTTCGAAAACATCGACAGAGTGTGCGATAAAATTTGACGGGGAACTGCCAAAATAAGCTAAAAAGTTCGGAGAGAGTAAGTGTTGTAATGGCGATGGCAAGGTGGGGTTGAAACCCGTGGAAGGATATAAAAGAAGACGTAACCGAGGTCAGGTCACAGACGTAGCGATTGTAGTGGGCAGTAGCGTGCTACTTGCCGTCACCAGGCGCTGTGGGCACTACGGCCTGCAGGCAATCTTCTGAGGGCACAGGCCGTGAGCTAGCAACCAATTTCACGCCCTCCATTCCCTTTACTCTCTGCAACTCACTCTAGCAGCATTTACCTCTTAACACACGTCCTACAACGTGTCCTTCCACAGCAACAGATCTCAAACGCTTCGATTCCCTCCGTTTCTCGTTAACCCACAAAATTATATAGAAGAAACACTCGCCAGAATCAAAGACAAAACACGAATACACACCCGTCACTTCGTAACAGGCAGAGGAAGGCAACGGGAAACCACCGCGGCTACGACTTTGCCTGGGGCACCAACGCGCGATTCCCGTTGTAATGCTACTTGAGTTACGTAACCATTACGGCAAGTCACCCCAACCTCTCGATACCAGCAATATTCTACTGTGTTTCTGTAAAATAGTTCACATATTTCTGTGACAACATTCAGATTTGATTTCATTAATGTAAAGGTACTTCGATACAGCGATATGTATATATTGCAATGATATTATTCTTACGTGTATTCATCCTTGTGTCACTATGATCTTTGACGTACTTGTAACTCTGATTTTTGGGCACGTTAGCGGTTATTAGAGAGTCAAGATTTGGTCGTCATCTTAAAAAGACGCAAATTGTCGTCAGTTTATGAAATGTGAACTTTAACAGTGAGGAAGCAATTTTCAAGTATGTTTTATATCGTGAAGTGATATTTTGGTACGAGTTACGTGATATTGCAAGAAAAGTCTTAAAAAAGAAGTGTAACTTAAATTCGGAGTGCTGATTACTTTTTTACATCAACATTGCCCTAACTTGCAAAAGTTTAATCTTGAAGAATGGTTTATGAAACACATCTATAAAACTTTTGAATATCGCAGAACAGCACCAAGGCCTCTTTGCATCCGAGCTTGGAATCATCATTACCTAGATTTTCGACGATTGAGCCATGAGTTCACAACGAGAACAGCGAGTGAAACACGAAAAGATGAGTGCCTAGTTTATCCATTATTTCAAGAAACGACTTTATTAACTGTGCTTTAATGACACCTGCCGCATAATATAACTTTGTTGTTGCCCGAAAATGCAATATTTAGCTCGTGAGCAACACTACAATCATAATTAATTTTTGACCTTTGTTGTGGTAGGGTTGTTAGGACGTATCTTCCTGTAACGCTCATTTCCCGAGTATAAGGCTGAGGGTGACGGCACAACGTGATGTCTTTCAGTGTGCGGCATGAAGAAACTTAAAACTGTCTACGGTGCAGTCATAATGGTGTATACGAGCAGCGTATAGCAGAACATGGGGACTTTTATTTAGAAAGAACCACCGACCTTTCCGGACTTCGGACGCGTAACAGGAAGTACCTACCACCAGTCGGTAATATTGTTTGCGAGTCACTGCGGAGTTGCAATTAAAATAAGACAGAAGCACCAGATAACGGGATATTATCACTTTCTAACAACTTTAACGATTTAAGGAATGTATTGTAGCAAAGTCCTCAGGAAGCAAGGATGTTACCTATCCCGCGTTTGACACCTCCCGGCAACGACGTGAGCTGCGAGCCAGCCTGCCGGCGGCGCCAGCCCACCGCTGCTTGGCACTGTAAGCGGATACATAGGCTTAACTATGTTTCCTGAATCAGTGCACCCATTAGTGAAAACGGTACCAAAATCCATACAGTAGTCTTGCGATTACCTTTGTAAGGTGTCAGGCAAATCCAACACCTTCCATGAAAACCCTGACATGATAAGCAAATCCAGTAGTATGTTACATAGCTCCGAATAAATCGTGACATTAAATTAACCAAAGTAATACAAGTAATGAGTGAGCAAATGGAATACCACAGACTAACAGAAGAATGCTTAAATGCATGTCATACCTTCCCACCGTGAGAGAGACGCAGTTCCGAGGGGAGAAACGAGAACAGAAGCCGAGAGCAGAACCGTGTTAAGCTAGAAGATCCTACGATAAGGGACGGACTGGACACCCACGTCGCCAGCTAACCACTAGGACAACGCCAGCTGCATGTTTTAGCGTGAGACTTTTTCGCGTCTTTGTTACGTCAAGGACCACCCCCAGCCCATGTTACAAGCTATAGCCCTCCAGAAAAACAGTATAGATCTTACGATAACACAAAAAGGGCCACACCACCCGCAAGTTTTTGCGTGAGACTTTTTCGCGTCTCTGTTACGTTGCAAACTTTAAAAACATTGCCCCACCACGACAAATATAACGTTTCTCATTGGATAGACAGAATTTTTGTAGGCGGAGCTTAAGGTTAACATTGCGACCCTGATTGGTCAGATGAAAACACAGCCAGATAGTTTTTTTTAAACCAACTTCGGTAAATGGTAGTAAGGAGAAGTCACGAGAGGTTAGTTAGTTCCGAGACGGCGAGCTGGATGGCTGCTGCGCCGGCCGCCGCCCCCCCTGAAGCTGCCTAACCAACGACAAGGGAATGAACGCACGCGATGCCGCATAACAGCGCATAAAGCTTCACTCAGAACTGCAGAAGTCTCATCTGTTACACCCCCTTTTTGCGTAATACTAGTGTCAATCGTTAATTAAAGCTCATGGTGTTCACATTTGCCACTTGAAGTAAAAATATGAAAAGCGATGATTTTTCTGCTATATAGTTAGAAGCCACATCAGCCACTGCAATTTACGACAAGTTAGATAAGTAATTAAAGATAATTGAGGGTCACTGTAGACCATTTTGATAGTTTTCTCTTTTGTGAAACTTAAATTAAACCTAGATTATAGATGTGATATGGCGTAGGTCATCCTTCGATCGACTGTAGAACTTGGAAACCCATTCAGGGAATATTCGTTCACATTTTTGTTGAACGCAGTTGGTTTTTACCATCCTGTATTAAAACATCTCCTTTTATCAATAGTGCAATTTATAAACAATGTTTTGTGAGTAGAATTAAATTTCCAATGGTAAACTTAACTGCTTTTTCGTCATTTTACCAGCTAACTGAAAATAGGAGAGCCTTGAACCCCTTCCACTAAATTTAGTTAGTATCAAGATTCTTTTACAGGGAGTGCAGTGGAGCTGACGCCGAAATCATTAAGTATTTGGTTATATCATCGCTAGTCTCACTGAACTCTTCTGAATTCTACATGTCATGTGTGGTCTGGCGTCTCCTTACCAGCAACAGGTCGCAGGTTCAAACCAGTCAATTCCCTAAAAAAACACGCTCAGAGCGTCGTTGCGCGAAAGTGGTAGGGAGACACGATGTAGAACAAACAAACAGCACCCAGAATGTTAGACCTTAATGTACAGACAGAAACATTGGCGGGAGAATTAAATTTATATAACACGTGTCTCTTCTAAGGGTAATCGAGCACATTTTCTCTGGTGTTTAGGCAGATATTTGCAATGTGTAGCTGGACTTAGACTAAACAAAAAGTGCTCATCACGTTTTTCATGCGACAAACATATTGATTCGTAAAGCGGAATTTTGTGCACCAGTTCGATAGAGGGGCGCGAGATTAGTCTAGTGCGATATTTATTGTATTTATATGTAGTAAGAAAGACAGTAAAACTGGAACTTAAACAGCAGTCCAGTGACGGCTCAGTAGTGTTGCGTGCTTGGCGGTAGCAGACAGCGCTGCCGCTGGTTATTCTTCTTGTTTTAATGTACTCCTTAATACATTGCTATAAAATGAATATCACAATTGACTAATTTTGTGACGCTCTGTCAAATAGGCACGTAGAATTCCGCTTTAAAAATGATTTTGTCCGTAACGGGAAACAAAGGGCCGCTTTCCACAGGTGCTGCGCGTTTTATGGTCACGACGAGCAGTGTTTGTGGGTTGACTGGACCTCCGCGTTGCAGAAACGAAACTGCAAATACCTTCCTGGACACCAGAGCAAGTGCGCCTGGCGGTTGTTAAGAAACGCCCAGTGTGCATGTACACGGTGAACCAGAAGTCCCGACAAACTTTCAGAGATGGTTGCATTTATCAAACCTAGAAAGCAATACCTAGTGAAAATGGGGTCTAAAATGGATACATTAACAAATGTTAGAACATGTTCAGTAGAAGAGATGTGTTGGACAGTAGCAAAGATGGACAAGTGCACAAACGATCCAGTTTAAGACCCATATTTACTAGATATTTCATACTTCCTTTGGTCCATAAGACCATTTCTGAAAGTTTTTAAGTGGACTTCTAGTTCACCCTGTATACAGGGTGAATCGCCTAAAATTTGTAACGCAAATATTGCGGAAATGGAAAGTGCTATTGATGCGCAGTCTTCACACGATGTGTTTCTAGCCAGGGGCTCGTATTGATAGCCAGGTTTTAATAATATTTAGAAAGAGCATTAGAATTTCAGTGGTGTTTGTAGCAGGAGTCTAGTTCGAGCCAATTACGAGGTATGGCCTTTTGGAAGCTTTCCACACCGCCACTTATTTCTACCGGCGCGGTTGTTGGGTACGATGTCGCTAAGTTCGCTTACAGTGTGCTCGTGTGTTCGTCAAGCGCGCTGAGACGTGCTGGTCAATCAGGGTGTGGCAGTTCAAACGGTAGGTCTTGAGAGGTCCATGGGATTCACCGATGCAGAAAAGGCTTCATCGTCATGCTGTATCGAGACTAAAGCCCACAGTGTACAAAGTACTGCAGCATGTCTTCACGAACTGTTTCCAAACCGTCGGATCGGAGGCCGAGGACCTGTAGCTCGGCCGGCCCCTTCTCCGGATTTGCCCCCTATACGCTCTTTTCTTTGACGAAAGCTGAATCTTCCTGTCTACAAGCAGACATCAACAACATCGGATGTTTTGCGGCAATGTATTACTGCAGCCTGCCCCCACATCTCGGTGAAATGCTGCGATGTGTGCAGCAGTCGTCCCATACCAAGACAGAACCGTGTACTGGCGCATGCTGGTCGGCATTTTGAACACAACCTGTGATCGTCAATTACTGTCTCGTTACTTGTCAGACTCCACACAGCTAATGTATGCACTTGTGTTGTTCTTTAGTTCAAATGGTTCAAATGGCTGTAAGCACTATGTGACTTAACATCTGAGGTCATCAGTCCCCTAGAACTCAGAACTACTTAAACCTAACTAACCTAAGGACATCACACACATCCATGCCCGAGGCAGTATTGGAACCTGCGACCGTAGCAGCCGCGTAGTTCCGGACTGAAGCGCTAGTGTGTGCTACCACAGGTATTGTACAACTGTCGGTGTGGGAACTTTTCAAAATACGATGCTTTGCATATGAGTGGTACTACAATCCTGCAACAAACAACATTGACATTCTAATTTATTCTACTTTTAGTCTGTGAGTATGAATAGCCATTGTTTAATTTAAAGAAATACTCTCTCATTATTACAGTCTATTTCTATTATTACAGTCTGTTGATTAGCCAACAATACGAGCCACTGACTATTAATCTAGTCCGTGAAAACCGTACACCAGTAGCACTTTCCGTTTCTACAATACTTGCGGCGCGAATTTTAGGTGATGCACCCTGTAGACACTGAGGTGACGAGAGTCGCTGGTAGCTACGTGCACGCATGCAGATGGCGGTAGTATCGCGTACACAAGCTGGAAAAGGGCAATGAATTGGCGGAGCTGTCTTCGGTACCCACCGCACAACGGGAATTGAAAGACTATGCGCGGAATGGTAGTTGAAGCTAGACGCATCGGACATTCGCTTGCGAAATCGCTAAGGAGTTCAATATTAGGGGATCCGCAGTGTCAAGAGTGTGCCGAGAGTGGAAACTACAGGCCTCACCTCTCACCACGGACAACGCAGTGGCCGACGGCCTCCACCTGATGATGGACAGCAGCGCCGTTTGCAGAGCGTCGTCAGTGCTAACAGGCAAGCAACACTGCGTAAAACGACTACAGAAATACGTGTGGGACGTACGTCCAACTATTCGTTAGGACAGTGTGGCTGTAGCAGCAGCTGCACCAGGCGGCTGCGTTTTCCAGTAGCACTACATCGCCTGCAGTGCCTCTCATCATCATATTGGTTGGACTCCAGACGACGAGAAAACGGTGGGCCGGTTTGATGCTTCCCGATTTGAGTTGGTAAGAGCTCCAGGTAGGGTCCGAGTATGGCGCAGAAACGGTGTACCCCAGTTGTCAACAGGGCAATGTGCAAGCTGATGGTGGCTCCATAATGGTGTGGGCTGTGTTTACACGTAATGGATTGGGTCCTCTAGTCCAACTGAACTCATCAGTGAATGGAAGTGATGTGTTGGGCTTCTTGGAAACCGTTTAGTGCCATTCACGGTCCGAAAGAACGATGGAATTTTTATGGACAACAATGCGCCACGTCTCCGGGCGACTGCTTCGATGAACATTCTGGACAATCCGAGCTGGTGATTTGCCCTCCAGAGCGCCCGACACGAATTCCATCGAACACTTGTGTAAAGTAATCGAGCGGTAAGTTCGTGCACACTGTACTGCAGCGGGATCACCTTCGCAATTACGGACGGCAATAGAGGCAGCACGGCTCATTCTTTCTGCTGGCGACCTCCGACGACTTGTCGAGTCGACGTCTCGTCGAGTTGCTGCAGTACATCGGGAAGAAGGAGGTCACATATCGAGAGGTATTTGGAGTGCACTGTCGCCTGTGTGTAATATACGGGACAGTAGAGTGGCGATTGGACCGCGGAGCGTGCGACACGCTGCGTGCCGTGTCCAGTGAGCCGGCGGCGACTGCACTGCTGACTCACTCCGCCGCTGGGGGGCCACCGACGTATTTACAAAACCCCTTGCGCTCTCGCTAGAATACGCGTCAAAACCTTTCTCTCTTCAGGCAAGAACGTTTAGTAGTCCCCAGAACAGCGTAATTAAGAATAGGCACAGTGTAATGAATCTTGCCTCCTCAGAACTTCCGTACTGCAGTTGAAATGTTCGATTCCGTACAAACTCAGACCTGACTTGAGTTAATTTTTAAACTTAAATTATATATTACACATCTAAAGACAATTTTGCACGTATTTAAATGAGTCAAAAATCACTTTACAGTGAAAATAATGTTACTATGCTTCAGTTTTCATGTAAACAAAATTTCTGTTTTCATTTTTAATTTTTCTAATTTTACTATAGATAATTCAGTCGAGAATTACACAAAGACAGGAAGCTGATAGTTTCCGTATTGTCAAATTTTGTAACATTTATTATTAATTTTTGGGCATATGTATCTTTATACGAATAATTTTTACCAGAAAACATTTTGTAAAATACCTTAGAAGTAATTTCAATCGAGACAGTCATAGTAAAATTGATATGAACCACAACCTGCTCTAAAATGTTCGGGAAGCTATGTGGTAAAAATTTTGGAAATTTTAAGACGTAGTAAGACGTATAGCAATTTTAGGCGCCAAAGGCGCTATAATAGTTTCAGTTTTTGTCTTGACTGGCCACTATAACTATGTGATTTTTAAATGTCGCACAATACGTTTACTAAGAAGTCGTGGTGTAGAAAGTATCAAGAACATATCAATAAATACTAACGTCCTCAAAACAATATTCCAGCGACTTTTATTGGGACAAAGTACCCTGGACCTATTAATTGGAAAGGACAAACAGGAGCCGAACCCTAGACAACGAGACAGCCACAGCAAGATAAATACCGTCTTTCCTCTAGTATAATGTTTCTGCCGTTATGAAATTATATAAACTTTGACAATACTAGAATAGTTAGTTCAACGTAGGATATTTACGTTCTGTACATCTGCGATCATTTCGATAGTAAGGGATATGTAGCATCAAAGAATGTCGTTTCTCTTACAGAAACAGGGTTTGCCAACAGACGCGCAGCACGCCAAGAGCGTACGACGACTTGGCCGGAGAACAGATTGCTTCTCTGCAGCGATCGCCACCGTCTCCAGTACAAAATTCCGCCGTCTGTTCTCGGGACCCAGAAAGCAGCGAGAGGAGGCGCTCGGTGGGTGCCAGTTAGTCGACTTGTGGAATGCGTCCTGCTGATAGTAGCGCAGCGCGAGCGAGATATGCGATTGAAACAAAGGCCCCGACCGAACGAGGCTGAGTTGTTCGGTCTGCAAGGGGCAGGGGCAAGCGGCCGGACTCACGTCCCAAAGAACAGACACGGTTTTGATCCAGCAGCCATTACGAACTGAGGTATTTTTTCTTTTTAGTATGGCCTAGCAAACACCGTTATACGGAGTTGAACAGTCGTGTGCATTAGCTACTTACATAAATTACGTCTACAGCATTAATTTACGCTGTCCTCGAGACCCTCCCCATCCTTCACGTCGTAGAGAAATTAAAACCAGCTGGATGAGTCTGTTAAACTTATAAAACCGGGGTCTACCTAACACAAAATAAAACGAGCATTTCACCCGAAGAGAGTAAAATAAGCACTACAATCCCTGCGGCAGTGTATATATGCACCAATAAAAACATACAACATTATCAGCTGGAGACCACACAAACACGACCGTAAGGAACACTGAAATAGCTATTTTCATTCGGACGCATGCAGCCACGAGGAAAACTGCACTGGCAGTGTCCGAAAACCCGAGGAGATGGCTCGAGAGGTAGTGGGGTTAGTGCACCGAAAGTCAAATCGGCAAGTCGACGCATAGACAAAGAACTGATGCGGTTAATCTCATAAGACGCAGAGTACTAAAATTTATAACAGATTTTATTCCACTCAATGTGAAGACAAATGCAGAATTTATGAACTGCAAAAGCTTATAGACGCAGCAAAATACATTGTCGAAAAATAAGAACTTTGGCCTGTCTCGTTCGGCAGTCAAAATTTCGTTAAATAACCCTACGTCTCAGATGTGTATGGAATCAGAACGCGAGCTTGGCAGATTTTTGTAAGGCTCGGAAAATCGCTATCCCTTCTAAAATGTTAAAGTTGCTGCCCTTACTCTTCAAATATACGATCTGCATACTCTCGTGTATGTCCGTGATCTGACGTCCTGTCTCCGCTGCTTGAAAAGGCGCACGGACGAGTCAGAATTAACGTATTTATGTAATTGTACATGTGAGCAGTTGCGAAAACTCTCGCGAATGCCATTTTAGAAGTAGCCCCCGCACAGACGGACGCGTCCGCCACCCTAATCACCCCCTCCCTTCCCTTCCGCCGAGAAGGTCAGTCGACAGCCGTTCGCCTCACTGTGGACGTTTTTGTAGCACTTAGGTCTGTGGGACTGTGTGTCGGTTTGATGGCGAAGCACTGCCTGTTAACGCGGGCCACTACCTATCGCCAGAGCAGCCAAGTAGGGTTCTGCAAGCACTTGCTATCGCTCACACAAGTCGGACGGACGGTGCACCGCTCGGCCTGTGGATGGATTGTCGACACAATATTTCGACTTCCTACGACCTGCCGTCACCGCCTGTAAGAGCTTCTAGTGAACTTGATATTCGACAAATGTTGCAAAAAGTTTTAGCACTGTCTACTAAAGATGCCCTCAAGGTTCGATGAAGCAACAAAAACTATCATAACACATAATTGAAATGTACATCAACAGGTAGATAATTCTACACATGATTTCTCTGTATTACCTTTTCTAAATGTTGAAACACTGGTATAACATGACATAGAAAATAACTTAAATGGCTTCTATATCCTACCAACTGCCACAGCCGAATTAAAAGATCATTGCAATAATACTGATTAATTTGAATATTGTTTTTCCGTCTTGCCATTTGCAGGCAATGACTTACTCAGTAAAAGTACAAATCTTGGCTTAGTATCTGTAGTCAAGGAAAGTGAGGGATTGCAACAAAACAAATTTCTCAATACTGTCAACTATGTCACTTTGGCGAAGAAATTTAAAAGCGTATATGTAAAAAATACATCTCACATCATCTGTGAACACAGACTAACGTGAGTTGAATTTTGATACATTTAGTGCAAATCCTAATTTACATAATGCATATCCAAATTTCAGTAATGTTTTAGTAACCACGAAAGATTATTTTGAAACGAAGCACTTCAATAATATACAGAAATATACCTTTTCACAACCCACACTACGATCTATGGGCATTGTTTGCTTTTCAAGTACTTTCATGCTCCGATAATGTTGAACATGACATAAAAAAGCCTAGTAACAAGTGTTAGGATAAAAATATTCTGAGCGCAACTTTGATATAAAATTGATTTCCAAATTATTTAAACTGATCAATTAATTACACCTTACCCCATCCACCCCCATCCTCAAATAATGTCATGTGTTTTCCCCAGGCGGCATGTGAGTCCTCGCCCCCTCCCCTCCCCCCCCCCCCTCATGTCAACACACCTTATTGGCGGGAATTCCAAATTTCGGCGGGAATTCCGAATTTTGGTGGGAATTCCGAATTTCGGTGGGAGGTTTGAATTATGGTTGGAATATCTCTGTCTGAGGTCTGTGTCGAAGTCCTAACCCAACCCCACTCGTGAACTGGTGGGAAATTCAAAATGACGGTGCCCTATCTGGGACTTAAACCCTGGTCCTTCTCAATGGAAATCCCAAGTGCACGCCCCCCCCCCTCCCCCAACACATGGAAACTGTACAGATGCAGGAGAGGAAGGCTAGCTTAGTGTAATATTTCGGCAGGAGACCAACCTATCATTTTCAGGGCAAAATTGCGACAGGAGAGCCCTGTGCATGTTGCAGAAGAGTTCCTGAAACATAACACGCAATCACGGACACACACACACACACACACACACACACACACACAGAGAGAGAGACACTGTAAACTCTAGCGCCACTACACCAGCAAAGATGACGTATCCCAGGAATTATCGATAACGGAAGTTACTGAACAATGGGTGAGAAAGGATTAACTCATCTCCCTCTGCTTTTTGACAAGGTGTAGAACAGGATTTCATGCAGAATTTGAGCCGAAACCTCCATTTATGTTTAGAAGTTTACTAGCTAGCTTAATTTCAATTCCTTCCCTAATGTCACTTTCCAAGAGCTGGCAGTGCATGCCAGAATCTCCGTGTCGTTATATTCCTTAGTATGACCAGTGCCAAGATAATGTCCTGTAAACTTATGCTCAGCACATCCGCCCCCGCGGTCCTGGTAAAGGACCAGGTTCAAATTTCTCTGAACACTATGGGACTTAACTTCTGAGGTCATCAGTCCACTAAAACTTAGAAATACGTAAACCTAACTTATCTAAGGACATCACACATATCTATGCCCGAGGCAGGATTCGAACCTGCGACCGTAGAGGTGGCGCGGTTCCAGACTGTTGCGCCTAGAACCGCTCGGCCATCCCGGCCGGCTACGGGACCAGTACATGGCGTGCCACAACTGCAAGCACTACAACAGACACCCGTCTTACAGAAACCAAGATCATCCATAACGGAACGTAAAAGGAGCCCAATCTTAGATAGAGGTCCTAAAAACATTCCACATGATATTTCCGCGAAATACGACCAGTCTTATTGCTCCCAGGGTAAGGCAGGAAGGCCGTAGACCTTGCTGCCGATTCGGTACACGGTTGGTTGATACCGCATCGCACCTCTGATCTGTCTTTCGCTGTATCCGTTCTGGTGAGAAGTAACCTCAAGATGGGTTAAATCGGCTGACAAACTCTCAGGGTCTGAAACAACGTGGATCCTATGACTCACTGCACAAAGTATACATTCACACAGCGGAAATTCTACGTGGAACCCTGCCCTCTCCCTTGTCAAAAAACAGTGGGACAAAGTTACTCACCCATTGTTTAGTGATTTTGACTGTAGATAACTTCTGGCGTCCGTCGTCTCTGTTTGGTGTGGTGGCGCAGTGTTTACACTTTGGGTGTGTGCGTCTGTCTGTGCGTGTTGTCTTTTCACAGACCGAGTTTTTAAATATACTTGTACAGCGTCTTCCTGCTGCAGTTTTACCTTGAAAACGACAGGGTGGACTCCTGTTGAAATATCGGCGGTTGTCCACCGCGTCACTCTGTAGCATTCCCCAACACCAGGTTGACCTACCTAGCTCTTCTTTTCCACATTAGTTTTATGAGTCATACAAGCCAGTTGCATACTGTTCGATTTCATGTTTAATTTTGAATGCACAATATCTTCTTTAGACATCGCGCACTAAAACTAAATGCGATCTCTTTAATTGTCGTTGGAAATCCGCCACAACATTTCCCCAACAAATGTACACGCAACAGCTGTGAAATGTCGTTACGATTTGGTAGGATTGCCAAAAACTTTCAAAAGTAAGGCACTTCCGATTCCATCACAACATGACTTTACACCAAAATCGAGTGTACAGAAAACATTTTGCACTCAAGAGTAAATACAATATGTCATTTCTATTTGTTTATAGTTGTCCTGGAAGAATCGTGAAACTGATGGAATGACATGGAAGGTATACATTGGTCTTGCTGATGCTCGAAAGAAAAGAGACAATGGTAATCTTCTTCTTTTGTTCGTCTGTAGAATAGCTGACGGGTACTCTCATGGGACACCCTGTGACTTTACTTCTTGCTCAAAGAGGCTTAGTCATCAGAGGTACAGCTTAGAAAATTTTGATCCTAGCAATGAAAATTTCCTCGGAATATTAGAGCTCCAGAGACCCAGCTCTTGCAAAATACATTAGCGAAGCCGACAAGAATCTGGAAATGTGCAGTATGCAGAAGAGACATTTTCTTTGAAACAACTGCGATTTATATAGAGCTGCTGCGAAAATGGCTACTACAAGAAACGTGTAATCTGGAAACCGTTTCCAAGTGCGTTATCCATCAACTCTAGTTGTGCCCACCATATCAACGGTGCCGAGAGAAAATGGGAAGTATTACTCATTACTGTTGATACAATTTCTGATTCAGATCATCCTGAACAAACAACATTCATCCTGCGTTATATTCACATCAAGTATGAAATTGATAAGGATGGCATAAATGAACGGCTTTTGGAATTCGTACATTGTCATCAGAAAACGAGGGTTAGTGTTACACATTTAATTTTATCAACACTTCTGAAGCAGTTAACTTTCAGTCAGTGAATGCCGCGGACAATTTTATGACAACCGAAGTCATATCACACGGTCTTATAAACGAGCTCAGACACATTTTGTTAGTCAAACCCGGTTGCAAAATTTTCTCTGTGTGCTTGTAATGGCCTTATATGGAGTACATGCAACCGAGAGTTGTCATGAGCACATATTTTTTTGGGAGTGATTCCTTTACTTTTTTAAGTTGTTCAGTAGCACTCCACAATGATGGGGAAATTCTGAACCAGTGTTGGAAGTTCTTCTACTCCATGTCTGATCCCCGTCAGAGTGCTCGGGCTGACGCTGCAATACCAAATGCAGCTCATTTGGATGAGATTGTCAGTGCTGTTGAAACTCTCTGTAGGTTAAATGTGTCAGCTAGATAAGTTCCGTGACACGGGGTGTTTTGGATTATGTGTTATCATTCAATTTCCAAGTGCGTTATCTATGTCAACGGTGCCATCTCAGAGCCGAGAGAAAATGGGAAGTATTACTCAATTACTGTTGATACAATTCCTGATTCACATCATCCTGTACAAACATCAATCATCCTGAGTTATATTTACATCAAGTAGGAAAGTGGTAAGGATGGCATGGTGGTACGAACTGATTGCACAAGCATGTTACTGTTAGCTGTAAATGCCATACTTCATATTTAGGTGAGACACTTTGAGAGCTTATTAAATGACTTAATATATCTTTCTGAAAAGTGGGACCCCATTCTCTCTGATCTAAAGCTGTTGCCTGTGCAACTGATATCGATCCTGTAGTTCCGGATGTGCGCTCTAAGAAGAGGAAATCATTTCAAATTGATGTCAGGAATGACGCTGCAGATGTGATCTCAAATGCTTCATTCAAGAAATATGTATATTTTGTCGTCACTGATGTATATTATGTCGTTATTGACAATACAGTGTTTATCTTGAAAACCCGATTTGATTCAGTGAAGATTTTAGATGAAACATTTTAGTGTTATGGAAATACTTAAAGACGACTGACGCTCAAGTCCTGAGGCATGCAAGTTATTTATCAGTGAATACCATTATTATGTCACAAGATATTATGTCACAAGAGATTTAGAAGAAATTAAATATTTGGAAACAACTCGTACTTTAGATTATGAATACATTACTTTGGAACCATCAGAACTCTTGGCTAACATACACAAGCTTCAAATTTTAGGCTTGTTTCCGAATGTATGTGGTATGTATGTGAATCTCTTACACTCTTACAGTGACTGCATCCGAAGCAGAAAGGTCTTTCAGCACTCTGTCTCGTGTTAAAAGTTGTGATCTCAGGAAAATCTCACAGATCTGGGAACCTTGGAAACTGAATATAATTTGGCAAGGCAACTACACTTTGATGCTACGATTCGAACATTTCCGGAACGAAAGGCTCGCAAAGGGCGGTTGACAGTGTTACAAGCAAGTCGGTTGTAATGCGCTGCCCGCTGCAGGATTTATGGTGGTTTACACGCGAGTGCACTGATGTCTGGTGAGTGGAACGTGTGGGCACGACTCGGAAAGAGTGGGGACGGAACTCTCCATGCCGCAGCGTCACTGGCACCACACCTCGCAGTTCAGCGGAATACTTAGCCTCTTGGTTTAAAGGGAAATGATGGCAAATTAAACCAATCCAAAAAATGAAATTAAATGGAGCGTACATACATTTTACAGCAAGTCATTATTGAGTAGCACCTGAAGTTTGTAAGTCATATACGTTTTCTGCCTTGGTGTGTAGATCATAGTTAAGCTGTGATCATCTTGGGCTCCTGAGGACCGTCTTTGTCACTACTTTTCAAACCAATTTATTGTTATTCTTTCAGTCACCTGCTCATAGTTCTAGTATTCTTTCTCCATATATTTAACCTTTGCGCACTCATTCACGATTAATTTGACTGGTGTGTTAGTTCTTTGAAAGTTGAGGTGGGAAACTGGAGACATGATTTACGACTATTTTCGTTTCACTACAGTCCAGATAATTTTGACTGTAATAGAACAGTATACAAAGTCGTGATCTTATTGCAGAAACCCGCTCACTACTAACAATAAGTATTGAGAAATCTGAAGTTTTGGTTTCTTTTCCGAACCAAAAATAATTTTGTCATTGCAGAGATTGTTCCACTGCAGTAATAAACTAACGATGATTCGAAGAAAAGCTCAATGCATAACTGGCTAGCTAATGAATTAGTTTTTTAATAATTAACATTAAACTACAAATATTGCTACACTTATACTGTTTTGGCAGACATCATTCAAATTATTTATCAGCTTGAGCAATGTTATATTAAACACACATCACAAAGTTGTTGGAATCAGTACAACCAGCTACTTTATTAGGTCACTATTTGATCATAAAGCGCTGAAGAAGTTATTTTTTTCCTGCCCTTTGTCCATCTGCGTCACTAATGTCATTGTGTTTAATACCAGGTTCAGGAGCTGCAAAATTGCCCAGCAATGCCGGCCGGAGTGGCCGAGCGGTTCCAGGCGCTTCAGTCTGGAACCGCGCGACCACTATGGTCGCAGGTTCGAATCCTGCCTCGGGCCTGGATGTGTGTGGTGTCCTTAGGTTAGTTAGGTGTAAGTAGTTCTAAGTTCTAGGGGACTGATGACCTCAGATGTTAAGTCCCATGGTGTGCAGAGCCATTTGAATTCCCCAGCAGTGACTGTCTTTTTGCGTAATTATATTAGGCCCTTGTTTTTCTTTCCGCTTATTGACAGGTATTAAGATTATTATCTTGTAAGTATATATTTTTCTTATTTAAAGGATGCCGTGTACCATATGCGCGGTTTTCTTTATAAACTGATGCGTGTGCCTCTCTATCACTCAGGGCTTGCATTTTTGGAAGCGAAAACTTTCCAGTTTTAGCAACTTAGCTTTACTTCCCAGACTGTCAGTATTTTTGCCTTTAATGATAGATGCAGGAAGTTTAGATAAATCCTTGGATTCCGCATGTTTCAATACGCGTACCGCATAAAGTGAGTCTTTCTTGTTTCGAACCCTTTTCGATCTTGCTAGTCTGAATATGTTGAGCCAAACTTGGAAGCTATTAACAGGTACAGTCGCGCTCAAAAGTACCCGAACGTCCTGAATTGCATTTCACCTGATTCGCATGCAACCCGCATAACGCAGCTGTCAGGTCCTCTAATCGCTCCTCGTTACAGTCGTTCGACTAATGAAAATGGTTCCAACAAGTCACCGCTAGAATACACTGCTCTGTATCGCAATAACTCAAGATGTAAAGTAATACCACGATACTACAAATAACAGGGAACACCTTATCACAGATAAGATTGTCTTATGGCTTGTAAGCTCACATTTATTGCAATAAATGACATACTTGAAATGTTACTATTCTCATTATTACGTCAGATAGGTAATATACGTAGTAAGTTCTTCGTATTCATGATTTCCTCTTCAAAGCAACATACCGTACTTATTATTTAACATAAAATGGCATTAAAAATTTAGGTTATTCACGAGCAGCTAGTTGACAATATGCATGAACTTCAAATGACACTACGAACCATCTAGTTCTGCATATGGATTCAAACCCAGATCATGCAGACTAAGCAAAGATCTCGTGACTGACGGAAACTAACAGTCATTCCTGACTAGGTGTACCTCGATTTTAGACACTTTCAGTTAGCAAATATCAACTTTAAATTACATAACGTAAGCATTTTTAACTGATGGGATTTCCTACCCAGCATCTATTGTCCCTGTTAACGAACAACGAGAGATGTTAAATATTGCTTCTTCACATGTGACTTACTTGATTGAAATGCCGTGAGCTAAAGCTTTCTGTTGAACAGGGATTCGAACACAGAACCTAATCGAATTGATATCGAAGCACAATCAACTGTGAGATATCGGATTATCTCAGCAGTGGCTAGATGTTTTAAGTGAAATGACGAAACGAAACATTTATTTTTTCTATGTTTGAACTACAAATAATATGACGAAGAGGTCAGCTCTGAATGGGAATCGAACCCCACACATATTGTTGTCGACTACACACAAAGACACGTCAGCTACCGAATTGTACTCCACCAGCAGCTCGGAATAACATCCTTGACTTACAGTTATCTCGCAAATAGTTCTGTGTCGCGCTGGGAGTTCAAATGGTTCAAATGGCCCTGAGCACTATGGGACTCAACATTTGAGGTCATCAGTCCCCTAGAACTTAGAACTACTTAAACCTAACCAACCTAAGGACATCACACACATCCATGCCCGATGCAGGATTCGAACCTGCGATCGTAGCAGTCACGCGGTTCCGAACTGAAGTGCCTAGAACCGCACGGTCACTGCAGCCGGCGCACTGGGAGTCGAAAAGTCAGATATCTTTAGTACTGACAACGAATGAAAATACAGTAAAAATCAAAATTATTATCCACCAGCAGATAGATGTTCTCACGCTAGAGCTTGGTAATTCATAATGAAAACTTTAATGCTGGGCCAGGATTCGAACCCATTCATGTGCAATATGTGGAGATGTAGAGGAGTCTGCAGTTTTGAACAAACAAAAAATTGTTGTCGAGCTGTATTGTCAGGAATAAAACACTTACATTGTTATTTAGTGACAAAAGTTTATTTCAGTAGAATAAAAAGTCTTTCGAAATACAATCTGCCAACCTGTCACAAAAAATAAGATAACAAACACTTTGCACCTCGAGATCTATTGCATCTATGTGCAGTTTTGTGATCATACAAGTAGAATTTAATGAACTGCACAAGAATGTAGAAAAATCTTGGTGCGAATGGAAGCTATAAGACACACGGATAACTAATTATTCGGTGCCACGTAATAATCAGTTTATTTGAAAATTCAGAAGAAACTAAAAATTACGCCCATTAAGACATAAACTAAAGTTCAGATGCGGGAATGTGCAGATCTGCACTCTTTTTATCTTCAGATCTAAACAAATAATGTATACTAACCAGAGCATTCATTGCTTTCGTAAGGTTTCCCTGTTGTTTAGGCTTCTAATGATAAACTGGATCCACACACATGAGTCTGTTTCTTTGTATCCTTCCATCTACTATCCTTGTGTGTTACTGCTCGGTGTTCAAAAAGCAAGATATTATGTCTGCTCCTACTAGGTACGCCCCATGAACCATGGACCTTGCCGTTGGTAGGGAGGCTTGCGTGCCTCAGCGATACAAATGGCCGTACCGTAAGTGCAACCTAGCTCTGAGGATGATGAAAACGGAGGGGTATCTGCTGAGAGGCCAGACAAACGTGTGGTTCCTGAAAAGGGGCAGCAGCCTTTTCAGTAGTTGCAGGGGCAACAGTCTGGATGATTGACTGATCTGGCCTTGTAACATTAACCAAAACGGCCTTGCTGTGCTGGTACTGCGAAAGGCTGAAACCAAGAGGAAACTACAGCCATAACTTTTCCCGAGGGCATGCAGCTTTACTGTATGATTAAATGCTGATGGCGTCCTATTGGGTAAAATATTCCGGAGGTAAAATAGTCCCCCATTCGGATCTCCGGGCGGGGACTACTCAAGAGGATGTCGTTATCAGGAGAAAAAAATACTGGCGTTCTACGGATCAGAGCGTGGAATACAAGATCCTTAATCGGGCAGGTAGGTTAGAAAATTTAAAAAGGGAAATGGATAGGTTAAAGTTAGATATAGTGGGAATTAGTGAAGTTCGGTAGCAGGAGGAACAAGACTTCTGGTCAGGTGACTACAGGGTTATAAACACAAAATCAAATAGGGGTAATGCAGGAGTAGGTTTAATAATGAATAGGAAAATAGGAATGCGGGTAAGCTACTACAAACAGCATAGTGAACGCATTATTGTGGCCAAGATTGATACGAAGTCCACACCTACTATAGTAGTACAAGTTTATATGCCACCTAGCTCTGAGGATGATGAAAAAATTGATGAAATGTATGATGAGATAAAAGAAATTATTCAGGTAGTGAAGGGAGACGAAAATTTAATACTCATGGGTGACTGGAATTCGTCAGTAGGAAAAGGGAGGGAAGGAAACATAGTAGGTGAATATGGATTGGGGGAAGAAATGAAAGAGGAAGCCGTCTGCTAGAATTTTGCAAAGAGCATAACTTAATCATAGCTAATACTTGTTTCACGGATCATAAAAGAAGGTTGTATACATGGAAGAATCCTGGAGATACTAAAAGGTATCAGATAGATTACATAATGGTAAGACAGAGTTTTAGGAATCAAGTTTTAAATTGTAAGACATTTCCAGGGGCAGATGTGGACTCTGACCACAATCTATTGGTTATGAACTGTAGATTAAAACTGAAGAAACTGCAAAAAGTTGCTAAATTAAGGAGATGGGACCTGGATAGACTGAATGAACCAGAGGATGTAGAGTGTTTCAGGGAGAGCATAAGGGAACAATTGACAGGAATGGGGGAAAGAAATACAGTGGAAGAAGAATGGGTAGCTTTGAGGGATAAAGTAGTGAAGGCAGCAGAGGATCAAGTAGGTAAAAAGACGAGGGCTAGTAGAAATCCTTGGGTAACAGAAGAAATATTGAATTTAATTGATGAAAGGAGAAAATATAAAAACGTAGTAAACGAAGCAGGCAAAAAAGAATACAAACGCCTAAAAATGAGATCGACACGAAATGTAAAATGGCTAAGCAGGGATGGCTAGAGGACAAATGTAAGGCTTATCTCACTAGGGGTAAGATAGATACTGCCTACAGGAAAATTAAAGAGAACTTTGGAGAGAAGTGAACCACTTGTATGAATATCAAGAACTCAGATGGAAACCCAGTCCTAAGCAAAGAAGGGAAAGCAGAAAGGTGGAAGGAGTGTATAGAGGGTCTATACAAGGGCGATTTACTTGAGGACAGTAGTATGGAAATGGAAGAGGATGTAGATGAAGGCGAAATGGGAGGTACGATACTGCATGAAGAGTTTGACAGACCACTGATAGACCTGAGTCGAAACAAGGCACCGGGAGTAGAAAACATTCCATTAAAACTACTGACGGCCTTGACAAAACTCTACCATTTGGTGAGTAAGATATATGAGACAGGCGAAATACCCTCAGACTTCAGGAAGAATATAATAATTCCGATCCAAAGAAAGCAGGTGTTGACAGATGTGAAAATTACCGAACTATCAGTTTAATAAGTCACAGCTGCAAAATACTAACGCGAATTCTTTACAGACGAATGGAAAAACTGGTAGAAGCAGGAAGATCAGTTTGGATTCCGTAGAAATACTGGAACACGTGAGGCAATACTAACCTTACGACTTATCTTAGAAGAAAGATTAAGAAAAGGCAAACCTACGTTTCTAGCATTTGTAGACTTAGAGAAAGCTTTTGACAATGTTAACTGGAATACTCTCTTTTAAATTCTGAAGGTGGCAAGGGGAAAATACAGGGAGCATAAGGCTATTTACAATTTGTACAGAAACCAGATGGCAGTTATAAGAGTCGAGGGACATGAAAGAGAAGCTGTGGTTGGGAAGGGAGTGAGACAGTGTTGTAGCCTGTCCCCGATGTTATTCAATCTGTATGTTGAACAAGCAGTAAAGGAAACAAAAGAAAATTTCGGATTAGGTATTAAAATTCATGGAGAAGAAATACAAACTTTGAGGTTCGCCGATGACATTGTAATTCTGTCAGAGACAGCAAAGGACATGGAAGAGCAGTTGAACGGAACGGACAGTGTCTTGAAACGAGTATATAAGATGAACATCAACAAAAGCGAAACGAGGATAATGGAATGCAGTCAAATTAAATCGGGTGATGCTGAGGGAATTAGATTAGGAAATGAGACACTTAAAGTAGCAAAGGAGTTTCGTTATTTGGGGAGCAAAATAACTGTTGATGGTCGAAGTAGAGAGGATATAAAATGTAGAATGGCAATGGCAAGGAAATCGTTTCTGAAGAAGAGAAATTTGTTAACATCGAATATAGATTTAAGTGTCAGCAAGTCGTTTCTGGAAGTGTTTGTATGGAGTGTATCCTTGTATGGAAGTGAAACATGGACGATAACTAGTTTGGACAAGAAGAGAGTAGAAGCTTTCTATATGTGGTGCTACAGAAGAATGCTGAAGATTAGATGGGTAGATCACATAACCAATGTGGAGGTATTGAATAGAATTGGGGAGAAGAGGAGTTTGTGGCACAACTTGACAAAAAGAAGGGACCGGTTGGTAGGACATGTTTTGAGGCATCAAGGGATCACAAATTTAGCATTGGAGGGCAGCGTGGAGGGTAAAAATCGTAGAGGGAGACCAAGAGATGAATACACTAAGCAGATTCAGAAGGATGTAGGTTGCAGTAGGTACTGGGAGATGAAGAAGCTTGCACAGGATAGAGTAGCATGGAGAGCTGCATCAAACCAATCTCAGGACTGAAGACCACAACAACAACAACAACAACAACCTGCGAGGTATTAGAACGAGGTCGCAAGAAGGCTAACGAATCATAATCAAAATACACTGGGACACCAATGTCTGTCGTCAGGGCGTTAAATCGACAGAAATAGTTGGGTATCCTTGCCTGCATCACCGGTATCCCGTTGTCGTCTTCTCGTATTGAGATTTTCACATTACCCTGAACACAAGACGCCGAGATAAATGTGTATTTCTCCGTGATGAAACATCCCACATTTCATTCATCCTGATCCATTCGTTAGATGCATCGGCAGCAATGAGTGATGGATGACGAATAACAATAGTAGTAATAACAAATCAGTAATCAAGGATGTTTACTGCATTGCAGACAACTGTTAACGATAAACAAAATAACCAAGAAAGGAGGAGTGTTTAATTGTCGCACTGCATAGGCTTTCTTACCACTTTGTTACTGAATTCTGTTCTGGTTGCTTACAGACAGAAAAAAGAAGGTTGAACTGGCTGTGAGCACTATGGGACTTAACATCTGGGGTCATCAGCCCCCTAGAACTACTTCAACCTAACTAACCTAGGGACATCACATACATCCATGCCCGAAGCAGGATTCGGACCTCCGACCGTAGCGGTCACGCGGTTCCAGACCGAAGCGCCTAGAGCCGCTCGGCCACACCGGCCGGCGCAGAGAGAAAAGAATCTTGTAGCCATGCACATCACTAGTACAACGAGATATTACCTATCAACTATCCTTGCTTTACACGAGGTTGAAGGCTGTTGTGGCCGAGCGGTTCTAGGTGCTTCAGTCTGGAACCTCGCGACTGCTACGGTCGCAGGTTCGAATCCTCCCTCAGGCGTGGATGTGTGTGATGTCCTTATGTTAGTTGACTTTAAGTAGTTCTACGTTCTAGGGGACTGATGACCTCACAGTCCCATAGGTCCCATAGTGCTCAGACCCATTTGAGCCATCACGAGACGAACAAGGCGTTACCGAGCTGATATTTGAAATACATTTCTGTTTTCTCCCTCTTTTTATTTTTCTTTTCCTTGTTTGAGGAAAGCATCTAGAAGCGCGAGTAATAAGCAAGTTGGCGTATAATCTATTTACAGTTATTTTAATCGAGATACATAATGAAATGATACACATTTACGTGTATTATTGTGTAATTTCAATTATTGACAGTCTATTGGTGAGCTTGCTCGCATTCAGTGGGGTGAAGCCTATCACAGAAGCAAGCAAAACACAAATATTGCTTGCTCCATGCGGAACACAAAATCGAAACCTCGCTGCACTGACGTATTGTCCGATATATTACTCTTCGCTCGCTCTGTGGTAAAGTGCTTGTTGTTGTTGTTGTGGTCTTCAGTCCTGAGACTGGTTTGATGCAGCTCTATCCTGTGCAAGCTTCATCATCTCCCAGTACCTACCGCAACCTACATCCTTCTGAATCTGCTTGGTGTATTCATCTCTTGGTCTCCCTCTACGATTTTTACCCTCCACGCTGCCCTCCAATGCTAAATTTGTGATCCCTTGATGCCTCAAAACATGTCCTACCAACCGGTCCCTTCTTTTTGTCAAGTTGTGCCACAAACTCCTCTTCTCTCCAATTCTATTCAATACCTCCACATTGGTTATGTGATCTACCCATCTAATCTTCAGCATTCTTCTGTAGCACCACATATAGAAAGCTTCTATTCTCGTCTTGTCCAAACTAGTTATCGTCCATGTTTCACTTCCATACAAGGATACACTCCATACAAACACTTCCAGAAACGACTTGCTGACACTTAAATCTATATTCGATGTTAACAAATTTCTCTTCTTCAGAAACGATTTCCTTGCCATTGCCATTCTACATTTTATATCCTCTCTACTTCGACTATCATCAGTTACTTTGCTCCCCAAATAGCAAAACTCCTTTACTACTTCAAGTGTCTCATTTCCCAATCTAATTCCCTCAGCATCACCCGACTTAATTCGACTACATTCCATTATCCTCGTTTTGCTTTTGTTGATGTTCATCTTATATCCCCCTTTCAAGACACTGTCCATTCCATTCAATTGCTCTTCCAAGTCCCTTTCTGTCTCTGACAGAATGACAATGTCATCGCCGAACCTCAAAGTTTTTATTTCTTCTCCATGGATTTTAATACCTACTCCGAATTTTTCTTTTGTTTCCTTTACTGCTTGATCAATACACAGATTGAATAACATTGGGGAGAGGCTACAAACCTGTCTTACTGCCTTCCCAACCACTGCTTCCATTTCATGTTCCTCGACTCTTATAACTAACTTCTGGTTTCTATAAAAATTGTAAATAGCCTTTCGCTCTCTGGATTTTACCCCTACCACCTTTAGAATTTGAAAGAGAGTATTCCAGTCAACATTGTTAAAAGCTTTCTCTAAGTCTACAAATGCTAGAAACGTAGGTTTGCCTTTTCTTAATCTTTCTTCTAAGATAAGTGGTAAGGTCAGTATTGCCTCACGTGTTCCAGTATTTCTACGGAATCCAAACTGATCTCCCCCGACGTCGGCTTCTACTAGTTTTTCCATTCATCTGTAAAGAATTCGTGTTAGTATTTTGCAGCTATGGCTTATTAAACTGATTGTTCGGTAATTTTCACATCTGTCAACACCTGCTTTCCTTGGGATTGGAATTATTATATTTTTCTTGAAGTCTGAGGGTATTTCGCCTGTCTCATACATCTTGCTCACCAGATGGTACAGTTTTGTCAGGACTGGCTCTCCCAAGGCTGTTAGTAGTTCCAATGGAATGTTGTCTACTCCAGGGGCCTTGTTTCGACTCAGGTCTTTCAGTGATCTGTCAGACTCTTCACGCAGTATCGTATCTCCCATTTCGCCTTCATCTACATACTCTTCCATTTCCATAATATTGTCCTCAAGTACATCTCCCTTGTATAGACCCTCTATATACTCCTTCCACCTTTCCACCGACTCTTCTTTGGTTAGAACTGGGTTTCCATCTGAGCTCTTGATGTTCGTACAAATGGTTCTCTTATCTCCAAAGGTCTCTTTAATTTTCCTGTAGGCAGTATCTATCTTACCCCTAGTGAGATAAGCCTCTACATCCTTACATTTGTCTTCTAGCCATCCCTGCTTAGCCATTTTGCACTTCCTGTCGATCTCATTTTTGAGATGTTTGTATTCCTTTTTGCATGCTCCATTTATTGCATTTTTATATTTTCTCCTTTTATCGATTAAATTCAATATTTCTTCTGTTACCCAAGGATTTCTACTAGCCCTCGTCTTTTTACCTACTTGAACCTCTGCTGCCTTCACTACTTTATCCCTCAAAGCTACCCATTCTTCTTCTACTATTGTATTTCTTTCCCCCATTCCTGTCAATTGCTCCCTTATGCTCACTCTGAAACTCTGTACAACCTCTGGTTCTTTCAGTTTATCTAGGTCCCATCTCCTTAAATTCCCACCTTTTTGCAGTTTCTTCAGTTTTCATCTACAGGTCATAACCAATAGATTGTGGTCAGAGTCCACATCTGCCCCTGGAAATAAATGTCTTACAATTTAAAACCTGGTTCGTAAATCTCTGTCTTACCATTATATAATCTATTTGATATCTTTTAGTATCCCCAGGGTTCTTCCATGTATACAACCTTCTTTCATGATTCTTAAACCAAGTGTTAGCTATGACAAAGTTATGCTCTGTGCAAAATTCTACCAGGCGGCTTCCTCTTTCATTTCTTAGCCCCAATCCATATCCACCTACTACGTTTCCTTCTCTCCCTTTTCCTACACTCGAATTCCAGTCACCCATGACTATTAAATTTTCGTCTCCCTTCACTATCTGAATAATTTCTTTTATTTCATCATACATTTCTTCAATTTCTTCGTCATCTGCAGAACTAGTTGGCATATAAACTTGTACTACTGTAGTAGGTGTGGGCTTTGTATCTATCTTGGCCACAATAATGCGTTCACTATGCTGTTTGTAGTAGCTTACCCGCATTCCTATTTTCCTATTCATTATTAAACCTACTCCTGCATTACCCCTATTTGATTTTGTGTTTATAACCCTGTAGTCACCTGACCAGAGGTCTTGTTGCTCCTGCCACCGAACTTCACTTATTCCCACTATATCTAACTTTAACCTGTCCATTTCCCTTTTTAAATTTTCTAACCTACCTGCCCTATTAAGGGATCTGACATTTCACGCTCCGATTCGTAGAACACCAGTTTTCTTTCTCCTGATAACGACATCCTCTTGAGTAGTCCCCGCCCGGAGATCTGAATGGGTGACTATTTTACCTCCGGAATATTTTACCCAAGAGGACGCCATCATCATTTAATCATACAGTAAAGCTGCATGCCCTTGGGAAAAATTACGGCCGTTGTTTCCCCTTGCTTTTACCCGTTCGCAGTACCAGCACAGCAAGGCCGTTCTGGTTATTGTTACAAGACCAGATCAGTCAATCATCCAGACTGTTGCCCTTGCAACTACTGAAAAGGCTGCTGCCCCTCTTCAGGAACCACGCATTTGTTTGGCCTCTCAACAGATAACCCTCCGTTGTGGTTGTACCTACGGTACGGCTATCTGTATCGCTGAGGCACGCAAGCCTCCCTACCACGGCAAGGTCTATGGTTCATGGGGAAGGGGGGGGGGGGTTAAGTGCTTACCTGTGAAAAAGCGTCTGTTATGGTTCGCAGTTCCAGTCTCGCTGAGTGTAACGCTTTTGTGCCTTCTGTCCGTCAACCTCAATACATTTGGCAATACGTGTAACGACATTCCTCTCAACAGCGAGTAGTTCGCCTTCCGCAACGTTCGCACATGCATTGACAATGCGCTGTCGTATGTTACCAGGCGCTGTTGGTGGATCACGATAGCAAATATCCTTCAACTTTCCCCACAGAAATAAATCCGGAGACGTTAGATCCCGTGAACGTGCTTCGACGACCAATCCACCTGTCATGAAATATGCTATTCAGTAACGCTTCAACCGCACGCGAGCTATGTGCCGGACAACCATCATGTTGGAAGTACCTCGCCATTCTGTCATGCAGTGAAACATCTTGTAGTAACATCGGTTGAACATTACGTAGGAAATCAGCATACATTGCACCATTTAGATTGTCATTGATAAAGTGGGGGCCAATTATCCTTCCTCCCATAATGCCGCAGCATACATTAACCCGCCAAGTTCGCTGATGTTACACTAGTCGCATCTATCGTGTATTTTCCTTTGTCCAGTAGTGCATATTACACCGATAACGTTACCGCTGTTGGTGAATAACGCTTCGTCGCTAAATAGAACGCGTGCAGAAAATCTGTCATCGTCCCGTAATTTCTCTTCTGTCCAGTTGCAGAACTGTACACGACGTTCAAACTCGTCGCCACGCTTAATGTATCACGAAGCAAATACCGTCCGCAGTGGCGGCATGTTCCATTATACCACGTACTTATCCGTTCGTGACTATTACAGGGACATCTATCATAAAGCGAAAAAAGTGGTCCATCTAAAACATTTCTATTTCGTTAGGTACTAAACGAATATGCAATAAAAATGGCGGTTGCTGTTTAAAAAAACGAAGTTGATATTGTTTGACCTATGGCAGCGCCATCTAGCGTGAAACGTCCCCTTAGACAAATTTATACAAGACTGGTCTATATGAAACGTCCCCTTAGAGGAATTATACAGGACTGTGCTTAAACTGACACACAATATTTTTGGCGCAACGGAATCTGACTTTCAAAAATCCCTACGAAAGAATGGCCCTGACTAACAATAACCTATACGTTTCACAAATCACTTACCTCACAAAAATCTTCGTTACTCAAGCTACTGCAATACAGTGAGCGCCACTACTGCCAGCTAAATAAAAGATTCAAACTACTGAAGGCACTAACTACTAATAGTCATAGTTAGCGAATGAAAGATTTTAATACAGAACAAACAATGTATTTACCTTAATAGTCATAATATATATATCAGCTCGTGACACCAATTCTTACAAATTTCAAAACTCCGCCATCTCTCTCCACACATCCACCACTGCTGGCGGCTCACCACCAACTGCGCAACGCTACGCGCTGTTAGCATCCAGCTGCCGCTGCCCAACACTACAATGGCAGACAACAATGCAAACCAGCCAGAGACTGCACATGGCACAGCCAGTGATTTTCATACAGAGCGCTATGAGGCGGTGGCGTTACCAATAAAAAAAACCTATACATCCTACTTACAAGCGGACCAACCGAAGCGCCTTCTGGTTTCGCTCTTCAAGCTAGACGAGTTTCCTTCTTTGTAGTTTTTTCGTTTGATGCTTATTTCGTGAGATATTAGACCCGGTCACTACCAGTGGACACCACTGCGTTTTTGCTGGATTTACAAGTATCACAAATAACAATAGGTTTCGTGGAAGTCGAGTTATCGATAAAACAAAAACAAGACGCTAGGGATTTTTTGAATTGTTATTATATCTTTTATTCGTCCAAAAATGTGCTATGGCTTTAATGCCACTGGACTGTGCGAAGATGACAGACAGGTGGTGCGAGTTTGGACTTATCACAATCTTTTTTATACACTTAAAAATCATAGTCAGAAATGTTATGCTGCTACTTGAACATAAAGGTACAGTTGCTGCTGTTCCGACATTTCACCAGACGTTCGCTGGTAGTAATCAACTTCTCAAGTAAAAACAAAATTACGTATTCTAGTCATAATGGGAGGATCCATTTGACGTGGTGAACTCCGACATCAATTCACTTAGGAGGCGAACATCAGGGACGACAGAATCATTTCTTAAACAGCTGCACAACGCCAGGGTTCCACTGGTTCTGCTATAGTGTACGGGCAGGACAGTCAATACGGCTGTAACAAAATGGATACGCAGAACATGCCCTCATCGTCTAGGCTAAGCAGGTCCTCACGTTCTCCTTGTTGCATTATCGACTGCGATGTTGATTACAGTACACCAACTCGTATAGGTGACGTCTTCCCAGCCTTTTCGTCCACGGCAACGCTGTTAATTTACACAAAGTACCGGACGCCTGTGCTTTACAACACTTACACTTCTGCCCCTTAAAATTACTACACCACGAAGATGACGTGCTACAGACACGAAATTTATCCGATAGGAAGAAGATGCTGTGATATGCAAATGATTAGCTTTTCAACGCATTCACACAAGGTTGGCGCCGGTGGTGACACCTACAACGTGCTGACCGATTTCTCATACACAAGCAGCAGTTGACCGGCGTTGCCTGGTGAAACGTTGTTGTGATGCCTCGTGTAAGGAGAAGAAAGGCGTACCATCACGTTTCCGACTTTGATAAAGGTTGGCTTGTAGCCTATCGCGAATTCGCTTTATCGTATCACGACATTGCTGCTCGCGTTGGTCTAGATCCAATGACTGTTAGCAGAATATGGAATCGGTGGATTCAGGACTGTAATACGGAACGCCGTGCTGGATCCCAACGGCCTCGTATCACTAGCAGTCGAGATGACAGGCATACTGTCCGCATGGCTGTAACGGATCGTGCAGCCACATCTCGATCTCTGAGTGAAGAGATGAGGACGTTTGCAAGACAACAACCATCTGCACGAACAGTTCGACAACGTTTGCAGCAGCACGGACTATCAGCTTAGAGACCACGGCTGCGTTTACCCTTGACATTACATCACAGACAGGAGCACCCGCGATGGTGTACTCAACGACGAACCTGGGTGCGCGAATTGGAAAACGTGATTTTTTCCGATGAATCCAAGTTCTGTTTACAGCATCATGATACTCGCATCCGTGTTTGGCGACATCCCGGTGAACGCACATTGGTAGCGTGTATTCGTCATCGCCATACTGGCGTATCATCCGGCGTGACGGTATGGGGTGTCATTGGTTACACCTCTCGGTCACCTCTTGTTCGCATTGACGGCACTTTGAACAGTGGACGTTACATTTCAGATGTGTTACGACGCGTGCCTCTACACGTCATTCGATCCCTGCGAAACCCTACATTTTAGCACGATAATGTACGACCACGTGTTGCAGGTCCTGTACGGGCCTTTCTGGATACAGAAAATGTTCGACTGCTGCCCTGGCCAGTTCTCTCACCAATTTAAAACGTCTGGTCAATGTTGGCTGAGCAACTGGCTCGTCACAATACGCCAGGCACTACTCTTGACGAACTACTCTTGAAGCTGCTTGGGCAGCTGTACCTGTACACGCCATCCAAGCTCTGTTTGACTCAAAGAGGTGGTTGTTCTGGGTCGTGATTTCTCAGGCTCTATGCACCCAAATTACGTGAAAATGTAATCACATGTCAGTTCTAGCATAATATATTAGTCTAATGAATATTCATTTATCATCTGAATTTCTTCTCGGTGTAGCAATTTTAATGGCCAGTGGTGTAGTGCGGCTCGAAAATGCGAGCGAGGAAGCCTCTAGGTAGCGTCTCCTGCCAGCTGTGGCGCGTCGCGCTCACGCCCCCCCCCCCCCCCCCCCCCCCCCCGACTCGCTGCCCTGGAGTGGTGGTGGCGGGTGGCGGCCACTGGGCACACGCAGGGGCTTAGGTTGCGCGACGACGCGCACGTGCGTTACGCATCACTGGCGGCCAGTTGCGCGCCGGACCGCGCCTCGAGGGCACCAGCGTGCGTCTTCTCCCACAGTGGAAGACATGTTCCTCCGATTTAGGTCCACCTAGTTGACAAATGGTCAGTAAACGTGTGGGAAACAACATTTGTCGCCCTCCGATAACACATCTTGCACAAGTCGTCGGCAAATATATTACGGAATGCGGGCAGACGTGAGGTCATCAGCGCTCACCAAACTCGAATACGTGTGGTGTAATGTGCGTTAAGAAAAGGAAAAACCCACCATCGGTTAATCAGTTTGCGGTACGCAAGAGTATCGCTGCACGCAGTCACTCCAATTGGACGTTCTGGAAAAGCTTTCTCAGCAAGTTGCATAGAAAACTTGACCTCGAGTATAGGTTGTCAGTGTTAGTCTGGACCAGTATCAAAGATGGAGAAGGACTACAGCGCAGTTCGTCATTTGTGTTTCTATCCGTTTCTTGCAGTACAGCTGATATTTTATTCCGCAGTTTCGTTGTCCGTCGTGTTAATGCTTTTCACATTACGCTCTATATTCGTAACACACAAAATTACACACAATACATGTGGTGCGCCCATTCGCTGACCTGTTTCGGCCACACCACCTCACTACTTCCTTCTTACCCCTAACGTTCTCGACATCCTCCTAATGCTGGGACTAACGTTACGTACACTTAATACATGACATCAATGCGTAAGTAGTACTAGAGAATAAGAGCGAAAAATTCAAACTGTAAACAGCCGGTCGTCGTGGCCGAGCAGTTCTAGGCGCTACAGTCTAGAACCGCGAGACCGCTACGGTCGCAGGTTCGAATCCTGCCTCAGGCACGGAAGTGTGTGATGTCCTTAGGTTAGTAACGTTTAAGTAGTTCTAAGTTCTTAAGTCCGATAGTGCTCAGAACCATTTTCAAACTGTAAACAACGAACTTGCAATGAATATTTTTCACCTCACACAGTGTCCGCAGCTCGTGTTCTATGGGCGCCGGCACCGTAGCTCAGCGTGTTCGGTTACAGGGTTCGTTCCCCTCTGTAATAAAAAAACTGAGTTAATTGATCAACGATCAACTTGAACAAGCCTCATGGGACGTCCGCCCTGAACAAAGAGATTGAACAATAACGAACACAATGATAAAAAAAAAGTGGCTAACGTTGGCTCTGGATCACGCGGTCCGGGGATCGATTCCCCCCCGGGTTGGGGATTTTTCTATGCCCAGGGACTTGGTGTTTGTGTTGTCATCATCATTCGTGACAGTGGTTAGACTGGACTCGGTAAAAATTGTATCTTTGTACGGGCGCTGATGACATCGCAGTTGAGCCCCTACAAACCAAATATCATATGGCATAGAACGCAGTACATTAACGAACTCAATGGATATGCGTAAGCAGACTCACAAAAAATTAGTTTTTTCTTTCGAAAATGAGCAGTAATAATACTATGTGTGTGTGTGTGTGTGTGTGTGTGTGTGTGTCTGTGTGTGTGTGTGTGTGTGCGGGCGCGCGAGCGCGTACGTGTACTCCAACATGCGTGACAAACACTCAAATGTTCATAAACTATTCTAGTTTTACCACAGATACTGATTCATTTCCTATTGTGTCTAGGTTCAAATAATGGTACGCCTAGTTGTCTGTAATAATGAAAAGTACGTCAAAAGGTAAGAGCTACATTTATAGAAAGAAAAAGCTTAATCGTGTTTTCAAAGTTCATCGGATAATGTGTTTCACAGAAACTTTCCATAGAGCATGACAGCAGTGCAGAATAATTCAAATGTACAACAAACATCTCTTTACCGTCAAAGAAAATGTAGCACATGTAGTTGTGATTCACAATCAATTTTGGATACGCTAAAAGTTTTTCTATTAAAAGAAAATTATGATGAAATAAAGTGAAGAACAATAGAGAAGGAAACGTAAATAAAAATGTAATTATTGCAATTACTAATTTTAAATAAGTTTTTCTATTAAAAGAAAATTATGATGAAATAAAGTGAAGAACTATAGAGAAGGAAACGTAAATAAAAATGTAATTATTGTAATTACTAATTTTATACCTCTCACATTGCGAATACGCAGTGCTTCGCTGTTTTCGTAGAAGAATCGCTACACGCAACACAGCGAGACAGCTTTAATTCACGAAAAAGGAGACAACCAAGTAACGAGGTAATTTACGATATCCGACTTTCGTCTGTTGCATCAACACTTTTTGATGACCGGTCGCTAATAAGTATTTGTCATCGAGATATATTTGGATTTACTTAGGAGTAGAGTCAGAGTGTTACCGTCGCGTCGTTAAGCATCACAAGGTTGCAGACGTTAAGATTTGTAATTACTTACTGGAGCAGGTATTGATACCCTTTACGAGGGATAATTACTCTTCGTAATTTAATACTGGAGAATATGTATTTAAATTGCATTATCGGTAGCGAGTTTGTGCAGCGGCTACGTTTTGCAATCTCGTATTCCATACTGTAGCTGCAGACAGCGGATAAGTAGGTCACTTACTTACGGATTAAAATGTTGCATTACTATACTATACATGTAAATATCCTTACACCCTGACGTCAGTATTCCTATGTCAGACGATTGTGTAGAAGACTGCGTGTACATATAATATGCAAGAAGTTGGTAAGAGAGGAAACACTTGGAAAAGTGAAAGAGCTCACCCTTCGCCTTATATCCCCTCTAAATCAGTCCGTCTTAACAGCAATCAAAATATGTAAGACTGCATGGAGCGGCGGGTGACGCCTGACAATCAACGGCGCAGTAAACATGAAGAGGTGGAAGAGGGGGGGGGGGGGGGGGCGGGTTGCTACTGGACGATGTCTGATTTTCCTCTTCGTTATACATTCTTTTAATTTCATGTTGTTGAATGTTTCGAGAATTCCTTCTGATATTTTTCTTCTTTCAGTTTTGCAGCAGCACGCCATTCCACTTTTATGCCCGTCTCCCTCTCCATGACCGCACACGCAGCACCCCCTTCATCACTCGTAACCTGCTGTGTGTATTACATCATTGGTTGTCACGGACGATCGCTTCCCGTAATAGCTCCTTCTGCTGTTGTTCCAATGGTGCCATTATTTCTAGAACCTACCACAGGGCTTTGTGTCTTCTTGTTTGGATCTTTCCTGTACTCTACTGAAGCACCTTTTCATTTGCAGCTCTGTCTCCAGCTCATCTTCATCATTCACTTGTATCATCAAATCTCCAGGGTTTCTGCAGTCTCTTCTCTTGTTTCCCTACTGTCCAAGTCTCATACCCGCAGAGGTCCACGCTCCAAAGGATGCCTTCATTATCTGTTTCCGTAGTAACAGACTGATGTATTTCCTCAAAGTAAATTCAATTTTGTCCTTCTGTATTCTGGTCACAAATTCTTTCCGTCTTCTATCATTCCTTGTCATCCTGCTTTTCAAATATGTAAATTCCTCCATCACTTCCAACTCCTCCATTCTAATTCTCATTTCTAGAGTTTCACATTCTTCCTCATACTGCTTCCAGAAAATCCTATACATTGTGCTCAGGATGTTCTCTAGATCACCTTTCGTCTCCACGGCTATGGCAGTATCACGTGACGGCCGCTGTCAATCTTCTGTCCATTATTTTCGATTTCCATCTGGACTGTTCCACGTTTTAGCTTACTGGATGTAAGCATTCGTTATAAGAGGATAGGAAGCACATACTTGGCACACGCTTTTTCTGATTCTTGCTTATTTTTCCGTACGATAATTCCTAATAAAAGACACTTCGTTCTCATTGAGTCTGTCTCCTCCATGTCTCTGTGTTTTAGACATTCTTAACATGTCTTGCCAGATGACATTATCAAACACCTTTTCCATGTCTACAAAAGCAATAAACGTCAGTTCATTTTTCTGTAATTGCTTTTCGATAAGCCCCAGTGTCATAATCGCCTCTCTTGTTCGTAATCCTCTCGCGAATCCAACATGATGCTCACTCAGCATGTCACTCACCTTATCTTTGTCAGAATTTTATGTGCATCTGACTTTAGGCTACAGGTTCGGTACTGTTCACATTTTGTAGCTGCCAGCTCCACTATGGGACCCATAATGCATTTCTGGAAAAATGATTGGTATCTCTTCTGTGTTACAGATGTACCTAGTCAGTTTGAGCGGAATCATTTGCATGCTGTCGTCAGCATTCTCGATTTTCTCTGCTGGAATATCATCAGTACCCGTAGATTTTGTCTCCCTTAAGTCTTCAAGAGCTTTCTCAAATTATTGTTGCAGAATGTTGTGTCCTTTGACACCTTCCTCTTCTTCCACCGATTTAAAGGATAAAACAATGCGTTTTTTTCCACTCATTCCTTCCATCTCTTCACCAAGTTTTCATCAAAGAGCATGTTTTCGCATTTGTCTTCTATTGTAAATGAAATTTTTGTGTTGAGTTTATTGAAAGTTTTTTGTGATATACAGCATGTAAGCTATTCTGTCTGGCATACTTTCTTTCATTTGTCTGCACATTTCCTCGAGAAAATCTTCCTTTGCGATCCTTTGGCTTCTAGGTTTCGTTTTGCCAACCCTTTTTTCCGTTGCTTTGTATACACGGGATTTAATTTGTCCCCACTCTTATCTTATTCCACCTTGTTAGAAGTTTTAGCCGTGTTGCATGGTGCATTGCTAGACCCTCAGTTTTCAGTTTATCAGTTTTCAGTTGTTGTTTTATCGTCTTTCTCTACAAGCACTCGAATATAAACGAACTTTTCCACCGGGATCAGGTTGCGCTCACTGTCAGCTGCATTTCATTAAAATGGAGTTGACCTGTTCCGACATTACATCTCCAGCTGCCTTCGAGGTACATCTTCTTCACTTGTGATGTTGGAAAAATGTGTTCGCATGAGGTGATTTGGCCCCGACAAGAACTTAATTAATTTGGCTCCTTTTTCAAGTTTTCTTTCAAACCCATAGTTAGCCACAAAACTCTCTTCTGGTTCTTCACCCAGACTCGATTTAGAGTCCCACATGAGAATCAGGTTTACACCTCGCTTCATTGTCTTACGACATTACTTACTTTTTGATATACGCCATGTGCTTTGTATATTGGCACAGCACGGTGCCCTTTCTTTTAGTTCCACCTTGGACTGGTATCTCCTCAGAGCCATATTACACATATCCTTCCTACGTGAGTGAGTGCTAGACTCACTCCAAGTCCTTCCGCTCCCACTACGTCTCGGTCAGTTCCGGTGTGAATGATTCTGCTTACTGTAGAACGGAAGTCCCCTGACTGGGGGCGTATCTGATCCGCCAAAGATATCGATTTCGTGTCGCTGTTTTATATTTTAGGTTTTGTAGTTCTTTGCTTCGACATTCCAAGTGGCTACATTAAAATTGCGATCCTTGTCTGTTTGTTTTGAAGTCCCACGATTCGATGAGGGGGAGCTGTTTATCTCCGGAAAATTTTGCAGAAGGCACTAGTATAATCTTCTGCTGTTGTCTGGAATATCTAGGGATGTTTAACGTGGTGGTTTCCCCTTACTTCACACACCCGATGCCTTTGACCATCAAATGATTTTTCCGACTTCGGGAATACTAGGGAGTCCTATCCAACAAACAGAGGAGCGATTCTTCGACCGTTTTGAGTAAAGGGGACTTTGCAGCAGAAGATGTCAAAGCCTGATTGTGTTTTGATAACGGCGTCATAAGTCTCGAAAGTCTCCTCGGGTTTGCTGGGGACCCTAAAATCAACTTTAGTCGATATTTCGGCGATCCAGCTGGTCGCCATCTTCAGGAAAATGCTGCTTCTGCTGATGACTCCCGCTGAGAACTGACGCCAGGTTGCAAATCGACGTCCTACATAGGCCAGCGTTCAGTACACGGCGCATGCTCCGCCCATCACGGTTGCTGCCCTCCAAGACAGAGCGGTGGCGCCGCAGTTGGATCGCCGAAATAGCGAGTCAAGTTGATTTTAGTATCCGGCAGCAAACCAGAAGAGACTTTCAAGGGCTGATAGTGTTTTACTTTTCATAACACCACCTGCCGTATGTAGTTTAAATGTAGAAGCCCAAAATTTTCTGTGTTATGAAACATGACTTTTTTCAGTATTGAATCTGAAGGTAATGTGCTCTCTCAGATTGAAACACGTGATCAAAATAATGAACATTCGTGTAGACTGTGTTTCCTTACGGAGTGCCCACAGACGCGGCATCTTTAGTTAGCAGAGATACGGCGCCAGAAAGTGTAGGCGCGCCACCAGCACGGCGCGTCCGTGCAGGGAGGAGAACGACTCGGTGGGTGGTGAGAGCACGGGGGGCGGGCAGGCAGCGAGCCGCGCCGAGCTGAGCCGCGCTGAGCCGAGCTGGGGCGGGCTGAAGCCCGGCCACTTTGGCAGGCGGCGCGCTACACCCCCGCGAATCGATACCGCGGCCGCCTTGCCTTCCATCACGGCGACAGGAGTCGCGGCCGGGCCTCAGACTTTGATCCGCGAGGCCGCCTGCCGCGGCTGCAGTAAAAGCGTCCCACCCAGCCTCAGGGGAAGGAAGACAGGAGCAGGGGGGAGGGAGTGTCTGACCTACCGACCCACACCTCGCCCCGCTTTTCCGAACACATCCAGTCGAAACAGTGTAACGAAATGGTGACAGACTGAGGGGGGCTGTCTTGTCTGCCTTGATGTTATACGGGGGCATGCGAGTGTGTCAGGTGAAATTATTCTTGCCAGTGCCAGAAGTAAAAGCACGAATGCAAACCATCACGCTATTCTCTCTAACTCGATGCTTGTTAGAAAACAAAAGGATAACCCCGAATAGCTAAAGTACACTGAACATTAATCAAAATAACTAAGACAACGGACGACACGATAGGGAAACAAATAAAGACAATAACGTATCGTGAACGTCTATACTTCTGTCTGGTATGATCACTATTCACGTATCATTGTAATATAATTATTTATCAAGTCAAACGTAACTACTTTGTTGGGGTAAATCTGGATACGGCTGAATCATCAGCTGCGGCAAGATGAGAAAAATTACGAGCGCCAACAATGGGCTGAAATTAATTGGTCAAATATGCTATTTATCACAGGGCCCGTGCAAAACTTTCGCTCTTTCATAATTTTAAATAATGATAGTATTTGTAATAAGTGTTAAACCGTGCAATAACGGTAGTTACGCGAAAGAACAGAAAACACCTATAAAAATGAACCGAATGATGTGATATAATAACCACGAATTTATGGTATACCCTTGTATATACATTTCCATGCGTCCAAAAACGTGTTTAGCATTCGGAATGTTTGTCCCGGCTTGTACGACGGTCTGTCAGCAAGGCGACATTACCTAGAACAACTTTAACTCGTCAAACATTTGCAATTGCAGTAAGCACCGTACACCGTAGCAGGAACAGATAAATCACAATACAAGGCGACAATGATAAATATAGAATGAGATTTTCACTCTACAGCAGAGTGTGCACTGGTATGAAACTTCCTGCCAGATTACAACTGTGTGCCGGACCGAGACTCGAACTCGGGACTGTGAAGTTTGGAAGCTAGGAGACGAGGTACTGGCGGAATTAAAGCTGTGAGGACGGGGCGTGAGTCGTGCTTGGGTAGCTCAGTAGGTAGGGCACTTGCCCGCGAAAGGCAAAGGTCCCGTGTTCGAGTCTCGGTCTGGCACACAGTTTTAATCTGCCAGGAAGTTTCAATGATAAATATGTTTGTCGTTTCGGAAAGTATATTCGTGTACGAAAGTGAGCTTCTGCGATGGGCAGGGGTAATGAACTACCGCAGTGGTCATGGTTACCCAGATAACAAGCACTTTAAAACAATTGTAATAAGATAATACGAGTAGGGAGGCTCTCATTCGTGATTAATAACTTCGTAAAATATTGGTATGGAGCTGGGCATCGATGGTGCCCTTTTGCCTATGATAATTGAAAGTCTCTAATAAGTTAAAATTTTCCGCGAATTGTAAGTTTTAACGCAAAATCGTAATGTACTGTCAGAAGCCTGTAAAGAAAAAAAATAACCCTTGTAACGACATCTCACTCATCCCTGTACAATCAGTAGGTGTGTGATGACAGAAAGTGGTGTTGACATAAGAAATAATATGTATGATCAAAGGAGACAGCTCACTTTTTGATGGAAAACAACTGAGACGCGAACGGGATGGGTACATGAGCAGCAAGACACGTTGCTACAAGGGGTAGGCTCTGTCTTGATGCGTTATATTCACAAGCGTTCAATACAGACACAGACGCATGGCTACCCATTGTAACGAATATGCGCACAAGGTAGGTAGCGGGTCAAATTAGTTTTGGCGGGACGAGTCCTCGTGTAATCTCACACTATGTTGCGGCATCACGAGGAACCCGTGCACACTGAAATACACTACGTAGGACAGCGTATAAATCATAACTGCATCCTAATAAAATTTCACACGATCAGAGCAGACATACTGCATAACATTAAAATGTTAAAGAACGATCAGGGCTCACAAAATTCGCTGTCCCTTCACCAGTTCGTAGTGTGCGCAACTTTCTCTCAGACTTCAGTTTCGTCACACACCGGATTTGTCCGGAAACTTCGTGTCGACTCCCCTGTTTGTTAATTTCTGTAAACGCCAGCGACCTAGCAGTTGAGTGTCAAAATTGCGTGATGATGTTAAACGTTGCAGTTTCTGTTGGTAGCACTAATTCTTGTGATTTCAAGATCAAAGTAGCCTTTTTCTTTCTGAATAAAAATCTATTCATTATCTTCTTGAGCAGGTACAGTGATGGGAAAATTTGGATATTTGCCTCTTATAAGCAGGAAGGAAAACGTTACGGTGCGTAAGTTACTTTAAGTTAGATTAAGTAGCATGCAAGCCGATGGACAGATGACCTCAGCATGGGTATAAGTCTCGTGTTAACGTTCATTTTGAGATAAGCTGTTAAAATATATTTTATCATAAATTTGTATTTCTAAGCTCTGTGCCAACATTTTTATCATAAATATTAACCAATCTGAATGAAATTATTGCTGGAAGTTGTCTTGATGTGTTGGGAATTAATGCATTAACATTATCGATAGTGTAATTTCTTTATCATCACATTTATGTACCGATAATGGAAGAAAATTTATTGCTACGTCAACATTTGTACCCATACGTCTCCGCCCACGGCAACGACCAGTCTTGCCATTCAGATTTTTGTTCACCATTTTCAGCGACTGTTTTTGAAGAATGACAATGAGCAGAAATAGCACACTAGTTATGACGAAAATTTGAAAGAAACGCTGAAAACAAACAAGGATGTCGACATGAAGTTTACGGGCAAATCCGGTATGTGACGAAACTGAACTCTGAAAAGAAATTATTAACATTTCTCACAAATTGAATGTACAGAACCGTTGCCCCATGTCTTGTGAATGGCAAGTGAAGTCTATGGTTTGGTTACCAAAAGTTGGTTTTCAAGACTGTTATTAAAATCGTATTAAAAATTCAGAACAGCGAGATGCCGATGTGATAAAAAAAGAAAGCTTTTAAGCAATATGATTGGAGAAAGTGTTCATCATATGAGAGCGATAAACAAGCGTCTCAATAAATTTCCCATCATTTTCACTAACGGTATAAAAATACATTTTTGTTTTCAGGACAAACAGTCAACAAAAGAATTAAAGTCACATCAAATTATCATACTCCTTTCAATTTGCTAAGAGTTGCGCAGTTTCACTGAGTTTCAGGTTATGTTGACAGTATGGAAACTGGGCTACCGCCAGAACTTATACACCTACAGTGTGACGTTCGCGTGATTTGTTTCATAGTAAAATTAGCCTCGTAGCCCTCTGTTCCCTTAACGTAAATTTTCACAACTTCACGAATATGCAGTTGTGATCATGTCGATATTTAGACTTACATGTACATGCTGCTTTCTTGCGAAATGAAGAGAACGACATTCACTCATAGGTCATCGCCAGATATCAGCTTAAGACCATATTTATAGATATGTGACTATTAACGTCAAATACCTTCAGTCTCTATATACTTATCTTTCGGGTGGCACTATGCAATATCATCTATGCAATAAATATATATACTTACATTCACATTGTCAACAACTGTAAGTAAACCTACATTAAGCAGGATGAGGTACTGAAGTCTGAAAGGTACAAGACGAAGTAAAATTCAAAGGCAGTGAATCACATGTAAGAATAGAGTGCGTGCCACAGGCAAGTGGTTCAAGGTTCAAAGTTGGGGGGGGATTGTGATATATAAACAAAGCAATGAGGAATGGGGCAGTATTGCATGGGTGAGATTAGGTTTGTATAGTAATGCTGGCAGGGTGGGGGGGGGGGGGGGGATAGGCAGGGGATGAGGGAGAGGTAGAGAGCAGAAGGCATGTGGGTTTGGAGGTCCAAGGTGGATAGAAAACATGACACTGAGGTCCAAGTGCAATATTTATGAAACATACGATATGTAGGGAAACGCGTAACAATCACAATATGCTTATAAAATTGTAAAAATGGATTTCACTTGTATAAAATATAGTAGTTGCCCCTTAGCAGGAAAAAGCTTCGAATGAAAGCCACTTTGGTGTTACATAGCAGAAATAAATTAGTGTATGTGTACAACCTATCTCAATCACAATAGGTACAGAACTTATTTATTACAATGGCGTTAACTAATTGCAGGGAGATGACGGAATTTCGAGGATATTAAGTTAATCTTGATACAAGAATAGTAGTGAGTTGGAGACGTAGGAAATGTAATACTAGAATGAGGAATTAGACTAGGGGGCTGAATAGGAGGTTAAAATCTATGGAGAGTAGGAAAGGCGTGGAGCAAACGAGCAAACTGTGGTTTGGGGGGGGGGGGGGGGGGAGATTAGAGGATTAAGGGACTAACTGCACCAAAACATTGCACCATTCCAAGCATGCATATGTAACATAGTACATGGATAAAATATATATAACAACTGCGATATGCCTACAAAAATGTAAAAATGCATTATAAATTACATAGTGTGGAGTAATTGCTCCTTATTAGGTAAAAAACACCTTAATAAAATAATTCTGGTTTAACTAAACTGTAATATATCTGTAGACCTTTACTTCGCATCTTATCAGCAATTAGATAAAAACATTAAACATTGTACTCTACTGGTCATTAAAATTGCTACATCACGAAGGTGACTTGCAACAAACGCGAAATTTAACAGACAGGAAGCAGATGCTGTGATATGAAAATGATTAGCTTTTCAGAGCATTCACACAAGGTTGGTGCCGGTGGCGACACCTGCAACGTGTTGACATGAGGAAAGTTTCCAACCGGTTTCTCATACACAAACAGCAGTTGACCGGGATTGCCTGGTGAAAGGCAGGAGCAGAAATGCGTACCATCACGTTTACGACTTTGATAAAGGTCGGATTGTGGCCTATCGCGATTGCGGTTTATCGTATCGTGACAATGCTGCTCACGTTGGTCGAGATCCAATGACTGTTAGCAGAATATGGAATCGGTGGATTCAGGACTGTAATACGGAACGCCGTGCCGGATGCCAACGGCCTCGTATCACTAGCAGCCGAGATGGCAGGCACCTTATCCGCATGGCTGCAACGGATCGTGCAGCCACGTCTCGATGCCTGAGTCAACAGATGGGGACGTTTGCAAGACAATAACCATCTGCACGAACAGTTCGACGACATTTGCAACAGCATGGACTATCAGCTCGGAGACCATGGCTGGGGTTTCCCTTGATGCTGCATCACTGACAGGAGCGCCTACGATGGTGTACTCGACGACGAACCTTGGTGCACGAATGGCAAAACGTGATTTTTTTCGGATGAATCCAGGTTCCGTTTACAGCATCATGATGGACGAATCCGTGTTTGGCGACATCGCGGCGAACGCACATTGGAAGCATGTATTCGTCATCGCTATACTGGCGTATAACCCGGCGTGATGGTATGGGGTGCCATTGGTTACACGTCTCGGTCACCTCTTGTTCGCACTGACGGCACTTTGAACAGTGGACGTTACATAATCAGATGTGTTACAACCTGTGGCTCTACCCTTCATTCGATCCCTGCGAAACCCTACATTTCAGCAGGATAATGCACGACCGCATGTTGCAAGTCATGTAGGGGCCTTTCTGGATACAGAAAATGATCGACTGCTGCCCTGGCCAAATCTTTCACCAATGGCTCGTCAAAATACGCCAGTCACTAGTCTCAATGAACTGTGGTATCGTATTGAAGGTGCATGGGCAGCTGTACCTGTACACGCCATCCAAGTTCTGTTTGACTCACTGCCCAGGCGTATCAAGGCCGTTATTACAGCCAGAGGTGGTTGGTCTGGGTACTGATTTCTCAGGATCTATGCACCCAAACGCGCGTGGAAATGTAATCGCATGTCAGTTCTAGTGTAATATATTTGTCCAATGAATACCCGTTTATCATCTGCATTTCTTCATGGTGTAGCAATTTTAGTGGCCAGTAGTGTATTAGTAGTGATATATGTATTACACTTTGTCATTTTAGTATTCAGTTGTCTTATTACTCATACTCTTTGCTTTCACTATCAATACGTTTTACGGACCGGACATTCTCATCTTTTCTTTACGAACGTAAGTCTGTTTTTGCTACAGATGACGTGCTCCCACAATTATTTACTGAGGTGTTACACTTACTAAATGGTGATTTTACATGTCGCACTTTGTGGGGAGCCAACATTTTTCTTAATTTATGGCCATGACAACATGTTAAGTGTCTTGCAAAATATGTTAAAGATATAAAATATAAATACATATTTCGTAGTTATACACGAACTTACATTCATCGTTTAAGACATTTTACATCTTTTGAAATTTTATGTGGTCTTACTGTATGAAAGTTTTGCTTCTAGCAAATACTTGGAAATGGCCCAAAGGTCAGAACGTGGGTTGTACTTAAGTAAACAATAAAATAGTCAAATGGCGGTGTGTTCTTTTAAAAAACGACACTGGTTGCTCACTGCTGGGATGAGTGTGGGAGCAAAGTCGCACGACCAGCTGTGTTGAACTGATAGTCTTCTTACTGTGCCTGTACCTGCGAAAAGATCGGTAGCCTGGCTCCGTGAGGTGTCTCTCTGTGGAAATGTCACTCTGTGCAAGCCCCTTATGATGAGCAAAGGGACTGATAGAGATGGAGAGAGGAGGGAAGCGAGAGGCCTTATGTGGTGTACTATAGGAATGGAGGAGTTGGATTTGAGGTGAATTCGAATGTCTGGGAGTAGGCTGAGAGAGGGTATGGACTGTGTGTGGGTGTGCAGTTGGCGTTTGTGGAATATTTCGGTGTAGGTACAATTGTACCGGCCGGTGTGGTCGAGCGGCTCTAGGCGCTTTAATCTGGAACCGCGGAACCGCTACAGTCGCAGGTTAGAATCCTGCCTCGGGCATGGATGTGTGTGCTGTCCTTAGGTTAGTTAGGTTTAAGTAGTTCTAAGATCTAGGGGACTGAGGACCTCAGATGTTAAGTCCCATATTGCTCAGAGCCATTTCAACCAATTTTTTGGTACAGTTGTGCTCCAGGTTGAGAAATTAGAGGAAAACTGATTGGGTCGTTGGAGTCGAGTCTGTCGGTAGTGTAAGATTCACGGAGGTGTTCATTATGAGTAAGGGATGGTGAAAATTGTGGACACTGTGGTCACTGGAAAGAATCCATGTTTGGGGGGCGGGGAACGTTGCAAACAGATGTGGAAGGCGAGGTTGAAGTAAATGAGTAAATGAGAACTAAGAATCCAAGTACAAGAGAGTGACAGAAGCTTCATGAATAAATGATTTTTCTGGGAGCTTGCAAGTGAGGAAACTTTTTCCTTTTTTTTCAGTACCCCTCTTTGAAGATAGAAGCGGCGCGACCAGCGCTGCGGATTTGCTAAGCGAAAGATCCCGGGTTAGATTCCTGGACAGTTTCAAGATTTTTCTAAGAATGGGCGCGGCCTGAAAGCCAATAAATTGAGGGAAAAAGGCAAACGTCGTAGCTAACATACGTTGCTGATACAATGGCGCTCCGCGAAAAAAAAAAATTTCTCAACGATCATTGAACGATATGTTACGATATGCTACAGCAGCAAAGGCAACAGTGTGTCGACGGGAAGAGCAATAGGTATTTTGCATGACGAATTGATAATGAAATAATTTTCATCCAGTTGGGTGCAACCAGAAGAGTGGTTGCGGAACTCAACTTGGAAGACGTGGTTGGAACAATTTAAGTGGCCCCACACGTAGTGTACATGAATTACACGAAAGTCAAGGGAAAATATGAAACTGAAATCCTGCCTCAGACAATTAGAGCCCAAATTTTCAGTAATGGCGTCGGCGTGAAATTTGCCTTAGAAAAATGTGCCATACTGCAATCAAAGCAGGAAAAAATCGTGGAAAGCGAATACGTCTGGATACGAAATGGAGAAAATTTTGCTATACCCGTACATCGTGGCGCGATTCAATATCGACAGCCCCCTCTGAGATAGTATGATTGTGGTTCGATGAACTCTCTGCCAAGCACTTAAATGTGAATTGCATAGTAGTCATGTAGATGTAGACTTGCAAATCGTTACGTCTGTTGCGTCCAAGGATATGAGAAGAGGTTGGCGCTATACATTGAGGATATTTGAACGGCAGTCACTGCGTCGTGTCTCGATGAATCTGGAGTGGAAACTGTGAACAATATCATACAATTGGACCGGTCACGGGCCCTCTTTCTTAAGAGGCCACAAAGCTTTCCAGAACTAGATGCATTACTGGCTAATACTGTTCCGCTCTAGCGGTTAGAGGCGTGGCGTTACTAGCAGTAACCCTAGCCTAGTGGTTGAAAGGACTGTAGGTAGCCAGAATCTGTCAGAATGTTGACCAACGGCAGGAGGCGAATGTTTCCGTCGCAAGAAGAGGGTACACGGCCTGAGAGAAAGGAAAGTAGAGACGACGCCAGAAGCTCGCAGATTACTGTGGAGGTCTGTGTAGGTTAATTAAAAGGACTCGACAAGTCGGAGCAGCCACTCAAGTTAATTTGCCTTTCGTGTGTGTCAGGGTGGACATCGACCATCTGTGCTCTCGCTGATTAGCGAATCCTGATATCGTATATTTGCTCACATTTTCAAATTTCCTAAAGTTCAAAAACCTCAAGTTAAGTGCCAGAATGAGAATGCGGCGTCATTCTAGTGGTATGGCGTACCGGACTCTATTAAATGGTCGACAGTGGTCGTGGCTGATTGACTTTACTGTGGTACAGGGTGTGATTTCTTTCAGAGCGCTGGCTGTTTATTGAATTATGTTGACAGAGAAATTATGTTCAAATTTTGTCCAGGGAAGACTTATCCTTTGCTTAGTCATAAATTTCACCAGGGGATATGTTCCGTTACAGAAAAGGGGGTCTGTCTGAGCTCTTGCATTTGGAGCCGGAGTAGATAAGTATCTAGAAGTGTTAACCGATAGCTGAATGCCACGCACAAGATTGAGTACGATATTAAGTTGACTGACAGGATTCTGGTGTGGCAGCCGCCTTATCGATTATCCCTCCTAAAAGGAAAGAACTTTGCAAGATAACTGATCGGCAATTTGCTGAGAGTGTAACCCCTGCCGTCTGCGTGTCCTGCATTTCTAGCGGCTCAGGTCGGCGGTCAGGAGCGCCGTCTGGTGGTTGACCACCGCCAACTGAATCCCAAAGTGGTTTTAGAGTCAGTTCAACTTCCTGCTTTACGTGGTTACTCACGCGGTTTTCGTGTACTCAGAATGTTTTGGTGCTAGATCTGAATCAGGATGCTCATTAAATATCTCTAGCAGAAGAGTCAAATCCCTTCAAGGCGTTCTGTATGGACTAGAATTTGTTTGTATATAACTGTGTCACTTTTGTTTTCTTAGATTGTGCTTTGCGTAACTTAAATTTTTAGTGCGTGTACAATTATTTGAGTAATATTGTTGTTTGTAGCAAGACCTGTGAAGAACACTTAGGTCATCTAAGTCAGGTCTTGTGCCGACAAAGGCACGCGGGGTCAACAGTTAAACAGTGAAAGGTTAGACCAACAAAGAAGTTGTTTTGGCCCTGCACGGGCCCGTTGTCTGCACGACCAACTGACTGTCTTTTACGTACGCTTGTCGTCAGCCTATTTACTCGGATTTGCTTGTTTTTCTAATTACACGCGATCTGTTTTACTTGTCATTGGATATCGGGTGTTAACTGCCTGTTAACCTTTTCTGTAGGCTGCTAAAGCTTAAAATTTGGATTTTATTGTTAAAAGTGACAGTGTTGACCTTATTAAACATTTGTGTTAAGCCTTGGATTTAATGTCAAAGTTTCAGTAAATTTTAAGATTCTTCACTTAAATTTTTTCTTGGACGTTAGTTTAGAGGTTCTGAAATTCTACCACCAGTGGTCTTGCTTCCAAAACAGTAAGTCACCTATAAATTCTGGTCGTAGTTTTTGAGATTTTTTAGGACCTTTTTGACGTGGCCATAAAGTGATTCGTTTTTAACTAAATTTGTTAATAAAATTGTGGAGAAGTATCGTACCTCTCAACATCAATCCCTTAACGCATTTCAAAAACGATTAAGTGCCACCCGCCTACGCATACCTAGGCGTTTTCAGTGGGACAACATCAATTATGGGCATGGAAAAAGAAAACTCAGCAAAGATTCCACCCCAAAGGAAAAAATAAAAAAAACTGAACTCTGCCATTTCGCGATGGGAATTAGTTTCTGGACCGTATCCTTCGTCAGTTAAACAGCAGGTATCGTGAACTGTAGACGGGAGAGGAATGATCTGGACAGGAAAATAAGAAAAAGCGTGACAAATGACCACGCGGCAACATCGACGGGGTATGTGGCAGGCGACTGCAGGTAAGCGGGTCTGACTGACAGACTGTGTGAAAGTGAGCAAGCGCTGTTTCTGACTGTAAACGCCAACAGGAAGCTTCTCAACGTACAGAAAACCGAGGTTCGATACCTGAAATCCGCGCTTCAGCGCCCGACTGACACACGTCGCGGCAAAGTGTTGCAAAGGCGTGTTTCGGAGACCATCGAAGGTAAAGCAGACACGGAAATGATCTGGTCTCGGATGAACAAAATAATACTGATTTTTTTTCTGCACAGAACCAAGCCATCAGAGCTAACGCCATCGGAGCCCAAACCAGTAGAACAATCGACCACAGCTTCAGATGTTGCATTTGATTAATTGCACGGAGGCACAACGTAACGGTAAAAGAGGTCCACTGGACATATCTCAAAATTAGCATATGGCTTTGGCGAAGATCTTGTTTGAACGTAAGCTAGTAAAGCAGTCGTAAACGAACATACCAAATTACTGCGTGACTTGTGACCTCAGACAGATCGACTGCTGGAACACTATACGTACATTAGATATCAAAACTGTGGAGGAAAAGAAAGGGTGAATCATTGATGTTGCCATCTAAAGTTCTAGCAGAATCGATGCGAAACAAGCGGTAAAACTTACCATATACTTAAAAATCCATCAAAACGGCTCTGTCGTAAACCACCGACATTGGTCCCAGGTTCTCAGGACAGTGTGAGCAGCGTCAAAAGATCTCCGCGGGCACTTTCAAACCACTCCCTTTGGTGAATCCATCTGCCAACTATAAAAAGCAGTTTTCTGTGATCTGCGCGTATATACCGTCGATACATGAGGCAGTGTTGTGCGACTAGTGACAAAATACAAAACTCGGCATGGTGGTCTGAATGATACTGTACGATAATCATAAGAAATAAAGCAAGCGTCCACTATCATCTGCTCAAGCTTGTCAGGATACTCGTACGCTGCTTCGACATAGCATTTCCTGCGGAAACCTTTCTCTCATGGATGCAACATGCGTTCAGGAAATGCCACCCGTATGGAACACATTTAGCGAACGAAGTATAATATGTTGCCCAATTCTTAGTGGAACATAATCTCTCGAACTTTCAACAGGAAATCTTACAGTGTTGCAGGATGCTTCTTTTGTAGCGTCTGCCACCGGAGTCTGATGCAACGCCCTCCCACCCAATCAACCACGCGCAGCTCCTCGATGGACCTTACCTCCCTCTTCTCCTAATCGGGACCCAGACATGTGAACAGTACTCAAGAAAAGGTCGGACGAGTGTTTTGCAAGCCACATCTTTCGTGGACGAATTACATTTCCTTCAAATTCTCCCAATGAATCTCAATCTGGCCTCCACTTCTCCTACTATTTATTTGATGTACTCATTCCTCCTGAGGTCACTCCGTGTGGTTACTTCTACATCTCTTACGGTGATTACAGCTTCCTATGACATGTCCCGAATACTGTGCTCATACAGTAGTGAATCTTTTCCCCTATTTATGCACAACACGGTATATTTATTTATACGTTCAGTCCCAGCACTAATCGTCGACCATCTGCAAGTCTTCACTGATTTAACTATAGCCTAGCCCTATATACAGTAGCACCCTCCGCGAATTGCCTCACGGAAACTCCATCGTTATCTTTCACATCAGTAACATAACCTGTAAACAATAGGGTCAGTTGTTGTTGTTGTTGTTGTTGTTGTTGTTGTCGCTGCTGCCGCTGCTGGAGGGCGCTCAACATCGCGATCGTCGGCGCTCGTACGCTGACTGTGTGAGGCGATTGGGGCTTTAGCACAAAAAGTGAGCATGGCCTAAAATACAACATAAGACCAGATACGTTCTCTTGTACTCTTTTTTCCATGAACCCAAGCGACTCCTCTGAACGTGGCCGAGCGGTTTTAGGCGCTACAACCTGGAACTGCGCAACCGCTACGGTCGCAGGTTCGAATCCTGCCTCGGGCATGGATCTGTGTGATATCCTTAGGTTAGTTAGGTTTAAGTAGTTCTAAGTTCTAGGGGACTGATGACCTCAGAAGTTAAGTCCCATAGTGCTCAGAGCCATTTGAACCATTTTCCTCTGAACGGTACAACGGAGAAGCAGTGAAGCCAGACCATTACGAACAATATCTTTTCTGAAACTTCCTGGCAGATTAAAACTGTGTGCCGGACCGAGCCTCAAACTCGGAACCTATGCCTTTCGTGGGCGCGTGCTGTACCAACTGAGCTACCCAAGCACGACTCACATCCCGTCTTCACAGCTGTACTTCTGCCAGTATCTCGTCTCCTACCTTCCAAACTTTACAGAAGCCCTCCTGCGAACCCAGCAGAACTAGCACTCCTGAAAGAAAGGATATTGCGGAAACATGGCTTAGCCACAGCCTGGGGGATGTTTCCAGAAAGATTTTCACTCTGCAGCGGAGTGTACGCTGATACGAGACTTTTTGGCAGATTAAAACTGTGTGCCGGACCGAGACTCGAACTCGGGACCTTTGCCTTTCGCGGGCAAGTGCTCTAAGGTTTGGAAGGTAGGAGACGAGAAGTAAAGCTGTAAGGACTCGGCGTGAGACGTGCTTGGGTAGCTCAGCTGGTAGAGCACTTGCCCGCGAATGGCAAAGGTCCCGAGTTCGAGTCTCGGTCCGGCACACAGTTTTAATCTGCCAGGAATTTTCATATCAGCGTACGCTCCGCTGCAGAGTGAAAATCTCATTCTGGAATATCTGATCTGTACAGCGACTAACATGCAGTTCCAGAATAGAAGATCGGCGGATTATAGAAATAGTAACGGGATGAGCCAGTTGTTCTCTAACATACTAAAAGCGTCCAGCTAAGAGCTTAGGCAAAAGTGAAGACAAAACACAAAATTCTCGCCTAAAATTGAAAGCAGATCTGTCCTGAACCAGCTTGAACACTCATAAAAAACAGTCGGTTAAAATGTAGCGATCCTTAATCAGCACACCACGTGCATCAGAAGCAGGCGGTTCTACACCTCTGAGGTGGGAGCCAGGGCCGAGGGGGCCGTGTGTGTCTTGTACCAAGTCGCGTTAAACAGATTTCATCAATGCGAACTGGGCGGGAAGAGGTGCGCCGTGGTCTCACAGTCGCTTTATTGTCCGTCACGCCCAGCCATTCTTCCTCCCCAAGACGCACGGCAGACCTTCGCAGCAATGACAATGCAGGGCAGAGGAATAGAACAGTCAGTTACGTTCGGAAGGGTGCATGCCTTCTTGGCCGTGGTATCGGCCAACTCATTCGCACGGATAGCCACGTGACCTTTCTTTCTCTGTGCAAGTACCTGATAGTGTCGTAGATGTCCTGGACAGTTTTATCTGCTGGGTACATAGGCTGGATTGTCTGAAACGCACTAAGCGAATCAGAATATATGAGGAATTTGTATCCACGTACATTTTTTATGTGATTTACAGCTTTAAAAATTTCATTGTAACGCACGAGGCAGGAAAAACGAAAGAACAACCAACAGTATTCCCCTCTTGGGAGCCTTCTGTTAGAGTCCCGGTGCTCATTTAAAATTGTAACAACTATATCCTGGAAAACGTAGTCTGGAGTGAACAATTTGTTGCACTCTGTCAAAACTAAAATCATTCAAGGTTTCAGTATCAACCACGGCGGAGCTATGCACCAACTCTCACCACACTCCACCAGGTCCAATAAAAGCTGCTTTGCCCGTTTCATCTCTCGTGGACGAGTGCCACGTAGTCGTTCTAAGGACTCGCAGATATTAATAGCTGCAGGAAAAGCCAGCAAAGTTGGAAACGACCGGAGCTTAAGCGCCTGTTGAACCATAAGGAAGCGCCGCCCAGGAGCTAATGCGGGCAGAAGCATGGTATAGGGCTCCTTGTAAAGGCCTGTGTAGCTAATCTGATACCCTCATGGTGTACGGAGTCCAGCATCTTTAAGTATGTTGATCGCGCCGAGCCACAGACCGTATAACCATAATCAAGACGCGATCGCACGGAACCTTTACAGAACTGCAGCAATCGAGGTCTGTCTGCACCCCAGTTCCTGCCATTCAAGCACTTCACGACATCCAGCGCTTCAATGGCTCGTGTTTTGAGTTCCTTGAGATGTGACAGCCAAGTAAGTTTGTTGTCAAATGAGAGACCCAAAAACCACATCGTCTCCTTCAAATGTAAAACAGTATCTTATAGCCTTATTCCCGGAAGTGTAAAAAGAAAACGATCACGATTAAAATCAATACATACTGTTGTCTCTGGGGGAAATTGAAACCTGTAGGAGTGGACCGTTCTTCCACTCGCTAAAGTGTCGACTGTGACTGTGAATGACGAGAGGAAGATGTGGTACCGGAAGCGGAGCAGAAAACAGGGAAAGCATCAACAAATAACGAGCATTGCAAACGACTCCTCACGGTAGACCATATGCCACTGATCGCAATTGCAAACAAAGTCGTGCTTAAAACGCACGCCAGTGTGATATCATGAACTTGAGGAAATCCATCGGAAAGAGTATTCCTGATTCTGTACCGAAAATACCGTTCAGCAAGATAGGATCGCAGGAAAAACGGGAGGTGGCCCCATTCATGTAGCTGATAAAATGTATTGTGTCTCGACGCAGTGTCATATGCCTTTTCAGTGTCAAAAAAGATGGATATTAAATGCGGTTTCCGCAGGAATGCCTCCTGCATAGTCGCCTCCAGTAGGCTGAGGTTATAAGAAATGGAAAGGTATCTTCTAAATCCACACTGGGAACGACTGAGGAGATTTCGAGATCCGAGAGTCCTGACTAGGCGGGAGTTGATCATCGGCTCTAGCGCCGTTCCTGCGCTGCTGGCAAGAGCGACAACCGACAGATGCCTGTGTGTGTGTGTGTGTGTGTGCGGTCCTTCTCTGGTTTACGGACCATTACGGACTCCCACCAAGGGACAGGATATTACCCACCTCTCAATATCTCATGAAAGAGAGCAAGCAAGATTTCTTTAGACGCAGCGTTAAGGTGCCGTAGAATACCATAATGTATAAAGCCTCGCCCGGGACTGGTTTAGCGAGGTGCAGCTAATGCTGTGTCCAATTGGCACGTGCAGAACGGGAGGTTATACACCTCGTCATTGTTGGAGGTGAAGCGAAACGTCTCCTCTCTGAACTCCTCTCTGAACAGGCGTGGGAACCTGAAATTGGACTCATGGACGATGTTACATCGTAAAAGCGCCGCGCTTGGTGTTACCGATATCTGCGGGATTTACTTTCAGGACTCCATTATCGTCTACTGCAGCTAATGGACAGGACATCCTTTTCCCAGATATCTTCCTTACGGATTCCCGTACTGCAATGGCGGATGCTGACCGATTAATGGACTTCAGAAATTCGTGCCGTGATTCCCTCTTGCTCTCATTCACTGTCCATCCAGCTTTGGCTCTCGCTAACCAAAAACCTCGAACGTTCTCTGCTATTGGACTATGCCGGAACCTGCACCGCAGTGTCCGCCTGTCTCGTATAGCGCAACGACACTGAAGGATTAGGTTGTCTTCTGTGACGGCTTGACAGTTTAGGTATGCGTGCATCAGCGTCATCGTGATTTACATCGGTGATGTGACCCACCCGCTCGTGGACGCTGTCCTTGTGGTGAAGCACGGCCAGCTGGCTACAAAGCGCCCAGTTCGCGTTGCGTTGTCTTCTCTCACGCTCCATTCGTTGTAAAAGGCGGACAGTAATAACAATGTGGTCACTGGAGACGAGGTCGCCTGCCATCTCCCATTCGACAGAGTCTACTAGAGCAAGACAGCAAACTGTCAAATCACTGGCAGAGAAGCCTCGTGATGACTGGTTGTTGTGTGATGTCCTTAGGTTCGTTAGGTTTAAGTAGTTCTAAGTTCTAGGGGACTGATGACCATAGATGTTATGTCCCAATCGGTGGCGGAAGCTGGTCGATCAGCTCGGAAAGTGCATCACCGTCCAGTGGCGCTGTGGCGGATGGGAGAGGCAACAGAAGGCTACCTGAAAGGTGACGGCAGCTGCCTGTAGTGTGGCGATTAGCGTTACAGGGAAGGAGTAAGATGTGTCTTGAGCGAACACTGCCACTCCTCCATGAGCTCTGTCGCCATCAAGATCATCTTTTCGGTACAGACGATAACCCCTAAATACAGGTTATTAGATTCCCTGAAATGTGTTCTCTAAGGATTCACTCACTCACACACAAATACACACACACACACACACACACACACACACACACATACACACACGCACACACACGCGCGCACGCACGCACGCAGGTCTGGTCTGTGTGAGGAACTTCAGTTTATCCACCTGAGCTCTGAAGCTATTTAAATTCCAGAGCAAGATGTCCATTGTCTATTGAGAAACTTTTGTCTTCCTTTCCTTTTTGCACCTTGGTGGGGAACGTGAAGTCATAGATGGTGGGCTAATAGGACTAGGTGGGTTGCCGATTGAAACCACATCCACTGCCAAATCGACTATAGCAGCAGCAGTAGCAGCAGAAGCCGGCTTGCCAACCGGCGCTTTAGGGACTGTTCCACTGGACTCTTACTTGGCCTTTGTGGCGGCTTGCCCTTGTTGAGCTGAAATACGGGAAGGTTCCTGAGTGAGTGTAGCAGTCGGCGCCGGTGGGACAGTTGATGTTGGGGACAATCACTCCACAGTGACAGTCTGAGAAATTTGTGTAGCTGAGTTTCTGACAAGTGCAATGTTACCAGAGCCTGGCTGTTGGAATGTTCAGCAACAGGAGCACTTCTTGGTAGCGCCAGTCGCCATTTCCGGTTGTGTCATCGCACCAACATTAACTATTGGTTGTTTTGCAACTGATGCAAATGACGTAGGGAATGATGGGGGCTGCATTCATTTAAACAGCTACTTTCCTTCGGTATATGACATGCGACGTGTAACTTTGAGTTCTTGAATTTTCTTTTCGTCCCTATGGGTTCTATACTCCCTACTCCTAACTGGATGTGAGTTAGAGGAATTAAAACACATCAGTGGAGATAAACATCCCACAGCTGGTTCATGAGGTTCTTGACCACAGTTCCCTCAGGTAGCACGATCATTTTATGACCAAATTATTAACACTTGAAGCATCAAACGGGATTTGGAAAGAAAAGGTGAACCGGTAAGCATAAGTAACGTGCCTTAATGTGAGTGGGCGGATCTTGCGTTTTGAAAGTTAGAATGAATGTAGGTGTTGTTCAAGCTGCCCATTCACACTCTCTTCTTCACATTTTGAACTTCCTTAACACTCGTCTGCCCATCTCCTTTGTTAGACAGTGATGTTCTGATGCGCGAGGTCTTCACATGTTACCACCCTACAGCTTGAAATCAAGGTTTTTTGCAGTTCAACGTAATGAGATATTCACCCAATGCAGTTGCTTTCAGAAGTCTTTGTACTTGCCCTGAAGAGGCCATTTCAACAATCAACAATGTACCATTACGAAGCCATTTATCCGTCTTCAAATCACTCGCAATACCATGTAAACCTTTCTGGATGTGGAATGGGGACACCTTACAAAGGTTCCCTCGGCCTTTTTAACTATCACAAAAACATTTTGATGCACCTGTTCCTTGTTACTATAATTGATTCTGCATTTCTAAGGAGTATGCTGTGGAGAGGTACCCTCACGGCTTCTCTTGTTGGGATGGGTAACAGTGCTCACCAGCGGCCCATCCGATCCACTGGGAGCAGTTGTTGAAGAATGGTGGTCCCACGAGAAGGTAGGCAACAGATGTCCACCCAGGCAGAGCCCTGTTTGCCTGGGTAGGCCTGGTACAGCTGAGGTGCGGCAGGTGTCCTAGAGATCGCCCGCTTACGACTGTCCTGCCTCAGCAGTCAGGCACCACGACAGCGCGCAGAACACCTTAGGGCGGAGGGTTCTGTTCATAGAGGCTTTTACCATCCTCGCGATCCGGGCGGTCAGCCAAGATCCTCGTTTCCTGCGTCACAAAGCGTCCCATCGCCGCGGCGAACGGTGGTCGCTGAAGCAGGTAAAGAGTTTACGGTGACAGAGAACTGGCGGCGCTTACCAGTCCCCAGCTGAGGAACCCCGGGGTCTCCAAGCTCGTACTCAGCAATTCGAATGCGCGGCGTCTGAGGGGGGCAGTTAAATGTGAACACGCCAGACAGTACTAACTCTACCAGGTACCTTAGAAAATAGGCTACATAAGTGACTGAAATTTTTGCCTGGCTCAATGACTGACTGATGAGCAACAATACAGAGTAGTGGGCGGATTATATGCAGCGGAAATAAATCCCGTTTCAAATGTCCTCTTTGTAAGCGTTACATGAAATCTGATCTAGCTGAGGTCTTCACCCCGAATCCTGTGCAAGCCTCTCCTTGTTTGCGTAACTGCCGCAACCTACATCCTGTTGAGCCGGACCACTGTATTCGAGCCATGTTCCCCCTCTACACTTTTTACCCCCTCAATTTCTTCCATTTCGAAACTGACAGTTCTTTGATATAGACCAAAAAACCAATACTTCCTTTTACTCAAGTTGTGCAATAAATTCCCTTTCTGACGCCAATTCGATTCAGTACATTCACACTCGTTGTTCTTCAGTAGGCTTTCACAGCACCACGATTCAGAATATTCTATACTTTTCTTGTTTGAAGTGCTTGTCATCCATAATTCGCTGACATAGAAGGTATCTCGAGACCAGTACCTTCAGTGAAGACTTATGACATCTAAATTTTCATTCGACTTTAACGAAATTTATGTTCCCCAGAAACGCGATTCTAGTCGTTATCATATCGGATGTTATTTCTCCGGTAGGCCTACTTCGACCACCACCAGCTACTTTGCAGCTCAAATAACACAACTCATTTACTACATGTAGTGTGCCATATTCTAAACTGATTCGCTCATTACTGCCTCATTTACTTGGACTACACTCCTGAGCCGTGGCGGCTTTCTGGCAGTGTATCGACATCACTCCTCACAAGATCTTTGATTAGTATTTGCCGTTGGAGCGCACCTCACTGGAGTGGCGGCTCCGAGCGTCGTGGCCGGTTTGGTTGGATTGGGGGGGGGGGGGGGCAGGGAGTATGAGCTAAAAACGAAGCTGGTCGTGCGGTTCTAGGCGCCACAGTCTGGAACCGCGTGACCGCGACGGTCGCAGGTTCGAATCCTGCCTCGGGCATAGATGTGTGTGATCTCCTTAGGTTAGTTAGGTTTATGTAGTTCTAAGTTCTAGGGGACTGATGACCTTAGAAGTTAAGTCCCGTAGTGCTCTGAGGCATTTGAACCATTTTGCTGCTACGTGTTACCTGGGATCAGGTCCCACTTGTTCACACACCGTCGGCTGTTGATGACATTTGGAACGCATACACTCGGCACCTCTCACGCTGTTTCCTCCAACCGCAGCCGCACTATTCAAGTTATGTTTATAATAGGAATAATTCTGAATTTGTATCAGTTAGCTTGTGGACTTCATCTTAAGCCAATTTTTATGTACGTTGGGGTTATATCGTTATTATTCTTGTGTTATTGAAAAATAAGGCGTTAAATCTTCAGTTGATGTGTTTTTCAGGGTTCAAATTTATCTTGCCTACGTGTTGTTGTTGTTGTGGTCTTCAGTCCTGAGACTGGTTTGATGCAGCTCTCCATGCTAATCTGTCCTGTGCAAGCACCTCCCCGTACCTACTGCAGCCTACATCCTTCTGAATCTGGTTAGTGTATCCATCTCTTGGTCTCCCTCTACGATTTTTACCCTCCACGCTGCCCTCGAATGCTAAATTTGTGATCCCTTGATGCCTCAGAACATGTCCTACCAACCGATCCCTCCTTCTAGTCTAGTTGTGCCACAAACTCCTCTTCTCCCCAATCCTATTCAATACCTCCTCATTAGTTACGTGATCTACCCACCTAATCTTCAACATTCTTCTGTTACATCACATTTCGAAAGCTTCTATTCTCTTCTTGTCCAAACTACTTACCGTCCATGTTTCACTTCCATACATGGCTTTGCCTACGTATTGGTGTTAAATTGTTTTTCATTGTTCAGGGGTTTTTTCAATCAATAAAGTTTAAAATCGTGTTTTATTCTCGCCATTTATAATTAAGACCGTTATGGTCTGTTCGAGTACTGTTGTTTAGATTTACGTCTGCCTTTATTACTCCATTATGTAGAGCGTGTTTTTGCCTTAAAGAATATAAAGCATTTCTTGGGTTAAAGTTAACTTTAAATTTTTCCATAAATTATTTAAACTGGCATTGAATTTTAAATGAGTTTCTCATTGCTTTTAATTAATTAAAAAATCTGAATTGGCTGCTGTGTGATTGAAACTGTGTAAAATAAATTTTTGTTCTGCCAGTGAGGGAAGTATGTAATAACCACACTGGTCCAGTCCTTCCCGGTTCGCCTTCCTGGCTGTATTAAGAGGCCATCATTATCATCATTTCCCTTGTTTTCCTTTTATTGATGTTTATTTTGTTATCTCTTTTCAAGACACTATCTATTCAGTTCAACTGCACTTCAAACTCCTTGCGTCTGTAGCATAATAACTGCGTCATCGGCCAAGCGCAATACTTTTATTTCTTCTCTTTGAACTTTTCCTAATTTTCCTTCACTTCCTCGGCAACTTCCTCAGTATCCTTGGTCGCTCCCTTGCCAACCGCGGCTTCTCTTCCACGTCTCTTTTTCTTATAACTACTTTCTGTAGAAATTGTAAATAGCCTTTCGCTTCCTGTGTTTCATCCCCGATACCTTCAGAATCTGAACGAGAGTAGTAGATTCCACATTGCCAGAAGACGTGGTATCGCCGAAAAAGGGACTAGGAGGCAGACACTGCACGCTGGCGACTCTGCTGCCTGCGGCAGAGGACGTGCGCTCACTGCACCCCTTGTTCCGCTCCTTGCACTTAGTGACAGCACAGTGTGTAACGCAAGGTAAGACACATAAACAGCCGGCATAGTTCTGCAGTGTCCGATTGTAAGACACGTGACGAACAAAGACATGCGTTCAATAAGAAACGCAACAAATTTTTTTAGGCCAGTTTCGGTCAAGAACTGCAGAATTTATTGTGGAACATCGTGGAGTATTCCCGCTTCAGTCCCTACAGTAAATTTACGAAGCTCCGATAGGTGGAGGGGCGCCACGTAGCCTTCAAAATGGTTTCTGTAACAGAGGAGCGTTCCGAGCACACATCAGTCGCTGAATTTCTTTTGGAGAAGAACCACAGCCTCGCAGATGTTCGTAAGCACACGCACAATGGCTACGGAGATACGACAGAGAACAAAAGCTCGGTGAATCGTTGGGTGGGGCGTCTGTCATCATCACACAAACCCGTCCGATCTCTCACGTGCGGCCAGCCCCACACACCTGTGACTCCTGCGTGCGCACACTCTCGTTTGAGGTCATACACGGATCACGATCGAACACCTAGGTCGGTACTGCTGACATGCTCTTTACCAGTTGGCGTGCTCATCGGTGTGTGTGCCCGCTACGTTGCACGTCGCCTAACACGAGACCGTAAACAGCAACGAGGGACAATCTGCGCGGAGCTGCCTGCGCGTTACGAGGCTGATCGTGACAGTTTTTTGTCGAACATCTTCACAAGCGATGAAATGTGGGTTCATCAGTTCTGACCGGAAAAAGGGGCAATCTATGGAGTGGAGCCACACCAACTCTCCTCCGAAGAAAAAGTTCAAAGTCCCACCCTCCGCCGGTAAAGTGATGACGGCGGTTTTCTGGGACTCTGAGAGGGCTATTCCGTTTGATGTCCTCCCTCAGTGCAACGATAAACTCTGAAGTGCGTTGTGCTACTCTCAGAATATTGAAGAATCGATTTCAGCGTGTCCGTCGCCACAAAAATGCAAACGAGCTTCTGCTTTTTCGTGACATCGCAAAGCCCTGTACAAGTCAGCGAACCCAAAAGCAGCTCACGGAACTTCACTGGCCTGTTCTTCCTCATCCACCCCACAATACTTAGACAATTCGGAGGTTACTGGGGCAGGAAGACATCGGCTACGACGGTGACCACTTGAGTGATACCGTGCGGGCAGACAGACCACCCCAGTGACGTCACGTGAGGCCGTCGCATTCAACGGAGGTTATGTTGAGAAATAAGATTTTGTAGGCAAAAGAGTGGAGAATAATATAGTGTATTATAATCGTGAATTAAACGAACCCGCTTTCAGAGAAAAAAGTGTGCTGCTTTACTCATTGAACACCGTTCGAATGTGTACAAGTGTGCTATAATTGTGCTGATTGCATTGTATACCTCCCTGGAGATCGTGAGAGAAAAGTCGGAGGAAGTGTAATGTAATAAGGAGACATAGAGACATTCATTTTTCCTCGGCAAGCACGCGGATTCATTGGGATAGGGCCTACTTTATGTGTAAGACTGATATGAAGCATCCCCCCCCCCTAAACACCGTACAGTGGATCTGGCAACAATGTGGAGGCAGAGGTGGGGGTGGAGATCCAAAGTCCGCAGCTCGACCAGGTTACCGACTTTTTCTGTTGAGGAGCTCTCTCCGGGAAAATTGGTATTTACGCACGAGGAAGCAAGTTAAGAATTCAGCCGCATCGCTTGTGGGCCAGTGCTTACTTTGCCTTCGCTTCGCCAACCTGGGAATAATTTTTCGTTGAGACGCCGCCAAGCAGCGCCCCTCGGGGGGTGGGAGGGGGGGAGGAGTGCGCTCCGCACCCCTGCAACGATCGCTTCACAAACGACTGACTGTTGGTGGCAGCTTCAAAGCCACAACGGTCTGATAAGAGGTCCGAATTAACTGTTCCACAATTCACCCCGGGGGTTAACAAGAGTAACAAAGGTAAAGAAGAGCGTAAGATTCAGATTTTTTTCTTTTGTTTTGCGTACTAGACACAAGGTGAAGCCGTTGAAATAAAGGAAGTCGCGTGAGAATTAACTCTGAGTGGTGGATTTAGGTAAAAGGTGCAGCCTGTGTGCCCTGGGAATGGCGCCAGAACTGCAGCCAACCGCGCCAACAGCGCACGCTCACCTGCACCTCTAGTGCAGTTTCGCTGTGCACAGTGACTGACACTCTCTCACATTCTGAGCCAGATTAACATTCATATTTTCAGTCGTGATCTTGGTGTCCCCCGTTTTACTGCTTCTGTGTGTGGTTAGTGACTTTTTTCTAAATGAGGAAATTGAGTGTAGAATCTCTTGTAACTGTAGACAAGGGCCGTGATGGGGGCGACCGAGAACAGTGAGAAAGATGAACTGGGGGCGCTAAATGCTGATCGCACTGACCTGGCCGTGCGAGGGATTCTGGAAAGCAGAGTTCAGTGATTCTTAGTTACAGAGGGACTTCTCGCCGAAGCTCCTTCCTCCTTCTGCTTGGGGTCGGACAGAAAGACACCAGTTCGCAAAACATTTTACCTGGGCCGGGCGCCACTCCATCGTGAAGGTGGCCGGATCGCTGAAAGTGGGACGAGGAAGCCATTTAAGAGAGACGGCTGCAAACTGAGCTCTTGTGAAAATGATGGGAAGGTTATAAAAATCTGTGGATTCTTGTGTTAGACACTGGGACAATACGGACACAGCAGCTGGCGTATGTGTCTAGTGGAAATAGGACTGGCAGCAGGAAATGACAAGGTTCTTCTAGCGACCCGAAAAAAACATATATTTCACAGGTACGACTCCCTTAGTAGCTTAACAGTCTTGTTTGAGAAATTGAAAATGGTCACTCCAGAAAGATTAGATCACTCCATAAATGAGAGGCTGTGTTCCCATCTAGGTACATGTTTTTTGCCAAAGCGTGGCCGTGCATACAGCGAGAACCACTATTCCCTAGTCTTAAGCTTTCTTTTTTGATACAAGAGAGATCTTGCGGCGCTGATTGACTCCTCTCAGCATATGCAAAGGAGGGGCTTGCTCCCCAGCGTGGGAACCGTGGTGCTGAATTGGCTACCAGGCCAACAGAACAGTCGAGACGGGAGGTTCGACGAGTAGAGAGAAGTTTGATTGGTTTGTGTTTTGTCTCTATGGTTTCTCCTTTGTTACTAATTCAGCTCCCATACTGAGGCTTAGTGGAAAGTGGTATTGATTCTTCACGGCTGTTTCATCTTCTGGTCCTCCGTTGTAGGAGAACTTGTGGTCTGTATGTCCCAGTGGACTAAGAGCCTGTGGCAGTTTCTACCTGTACCGACAGTGGGACTGTATATTACCTTGTACAAACTGTGTATCAGGAGGGCGAACTTACTCGTCCTGAGTTAGCCAACTGACAATTCCAGCATGTACCGTCGTGCCTGCGGGCCCCAGGATTCCGGGGCTCAGATGGGTAAGTTTCCAACGTTTTGACAGTCAGAACGCCACGCTCCGTGCTTTGAATATTTCCACAGACGCGTCAGAAAACTACAGCTGGCGCAGCGCATCGGTCCGAGCCCACAGGTCGCCGTTTGCTGCTGCCGCCTGAGTCAATGTGGAAGAGGGAAGTGCTGCTACGCCGGCGTAGGGTTGTTACACGCTCACAGCTCCTTGTGCGCTGCTGATCCATTTGTGGTATACTTGACTGCAGTTCATTCCATTTGGGCCTCACAATGGATTCGTATAAAAAATGTCAGAATGCGTTGCAAAAGAGATTAATTCAGGGGACAATTTGTATAGATTTCACCCCCAATGTACGCTTTGTCTCTCAAACACCATTCCTTAGCTGTTTATGTCTGTTATCCTTTTGTGTACGATTTATTAGCTGGTTCTCCAGAAAGCTGTAGTTACTAGAGGTTTAATAAAACTTATCAGTGTTTTGTAAACTTAATTACTCCACTGTTCTCAGGCATACTTCATCTACTATTCACTGTTTTTATTTTATTGTGGTCATACATCAGTACACCAGCACTTTAGGGTTCATTATTATTAAATTACTTAATGTCAACGTTAATTTATCTTCTGAAAGTAGTTATATGTATAGGCCAACAAAATTGCCATGAGTAAATACCCAACACAATATTTTTCTTAATGTAAAGATAATAACGTTTAGATTGACTGGGATGTATAAACTTAAGGGCCACAGAAACGGATACACTTGCCTAATATTGCGGACGGCCCCGCAAGCACGCAGAAGTGCCACAACACCACGTGGCATGGACTCGACTAATGGCTGAAGTAGTGCTGAACTAACACCATGAATCCTGCAGGACTGTCCGTAAGTCCGTAACAGACGACGGGGCGGAAATCTCTTCTGAACAGCACGTTGCACCAAATGCTTGGTTATGTGCTACATTGGCTCGGTTTCAAATAGTGCAGTTTATGACATAGGTTCATGGCTTGTACAAAATAAACTAACTGTTTCTAACACACAATTAAAAAAACCGACGTTTTAATTTCACAGAATGGGCATATGATTAGTGAAACTGAACAGTTCAAACTTCTAGGTGATCAGATATATAGTAAATTGTCTTGGAAAGCCCACGCTCAGGATCGTGTCCAAAGACATCATGCTGCCATTTTTACTATTCCAACGATATCTGAAGTATGAGGTCGTTCGACACGAATATAAGTCTACTTTGCCTGTTTTCATTTACTTATGTCGTATAGTATTATACTTTGGGATAACTCTTTCCATTCTAAAATGATATTTTTGGTTCAGAAACAGGCGGTTGGGGCAATAAATGGTGTAAGTTCGCGAAACTGTTCTCGGCCACTGTTCACTAGTCTGGGCATTTTGACATTGACCTTTCAATATGTATGTTCTTTAGAGTCATTTCTCGTCAACAATGTCAGCTCATTCCCAAGAGTAAGCAGCTTTCACTCAGTTAATACGCGGCAGAAACCAAACCTGCGTCTGGATCCGACTTCCTTAACTCTTGTGCAGTAAGGTATGTAACAGTATGCTGCATCCATTTTCAGTAAGGTACCACTGCAATCCAAAAATCTTAGCACTAACCCAGCCGCTTTCAAATATAAACTGCAGAGTATCTTCATGGATCTCTCCTTCTATTCTGTCGAAAAGTTCCTCGAAAAATTAAACTAATTCTTGTTGTTTTGTTGACTGCGTTTACTTAAACTTATGACTTTACCTTTCTTGGGGTCATAAATATTTTATTTTTATCTGTTATTACTTTTACGTTGTAATTTCATGTACTGACACGTTCCATGACCTTGGAGATTTGCCTCCTCAATTTGGTCCTACGGAACTTGACGTATAAATAAGTAAGTATGCTTAATCATATTCTTTTTTGGGGAGTTTGGCGGACAGCGGGAGTCTTTAAATTCAGAAGAGAGTCCTGGAGCCACTCTGCAGCAATTCTGGACGTGTGGGGCGTCGCATTGTGTTGTTAGAATTGCCCAAGGCCGTCGGAATGCACAACGGACATGAATGGATGCAGGGGATCAGACGGGATGCTTACGTACGAGGCACCGGTCAGAGTCGTGTCTGGACGTATCAGGGGTCCCCTGTAACTCCAGCTGCACACTCCCCACCAGCTTGAACAGACCTCTGCTGACATGCAGGGTCTACAGCTACGTGATTACTCTGCTATTCACGATAAAGTGCCTGACAGAGGGTTCAGTGAACCACCTTCAAGCTCTCTCTCTACTGTTCCACGCTCTGACGGCGCGCGGGAAAAACGATCACTTAAATTTTTCCTGCGAACCATGATTTCTCTTATTTTATAATGATGATCATTTCTCCCTATGTAGGTGAGTGCCGACAGAATGTTTATGCAATCGGAGGAGAAAACTGGTGACTAAAATTTCGTGAGACGATCCAGTCGCAACGAAAAGCGGCTTTGTTTTAATGATTGCCACTCCAATTCACGTATCATGTCTGTGGCACTATGTCCCCTATTTCGCGATAATACAAAATGAGCCGTCCTCCTTTGAACTTTTTCGGTGTCATCCGTCAGTTCCACCTGATGCGGATCCCACACCGCACAGCAATACTCCAGAATATGGCGGACAGGTGTAGTGTAAGCACTCTCTTTAGTATATCTGTTGCACCTTCTTAAGTTTTCTGCCAATGAATCGCAGTCTTTGGTGTGCTCTACCCACAACATTATCTATGTGATCGTTCCAATTTAGGCTATTTGTAATTGTAATCCCTAACTATTTAGTTGAATTTACAGCCTTCAGATTTGTGTGGCTTATCGCGTAGTCGAAATTTAGCGGCTTTCTTTTAGTACTCATGTGAATAACTTCACACTTTTCCTTATTCAGGGTCAACTGCCACTTTCGCACCATACAGATATGTTATGTAAATCACTTTGCAATTCTTTTTGGTCGTCTGATGACTTTACAAGACGGTAAATGACGTCATCATCTGCAAATAATTTAACAGGGCTACTCAGATTGTCTCCTACGTCGTTAATATAGATCAGGAACCATAGACGGACTATAACACTTACTTGGGCAACACCGGATATTAATTCTCCTTTAGTCGATGTCTTTTTTTCCGTCTATTACTACGAACTGTGACCTTTCTAACAGGAAATCACGAATCCAGTCGCATAACTGAGGTGATATTCCATAGGTACATAGTTTTGTTTGAAGACAGTTGGAATGAAGGCGTCGAAACTTTCTGGAAATCTAAAAAAAATATAGAATCAATCTGACATCCCTTGTCGATAGCACTCATTACTTCATGAGTATAAAGAGCTAGTTGTGTTTCGCAAGAATTATATTTTCTGAATCCGTGGTGACTGTGTGTTTTCTTCGAGGTACTCCATAATGTTCGAATATAGTGCATGTTCCAAAACCCTTTCGCAAATCGACGTTAGTGACATGGGCCTGTAGTTCAGCGGATTCCTCCTACTTCCCTTTTTGATATTGGTGTGACCTAAACAATTTTCCTGTCTTTAGGTACGGATCTTTATGTGAGCGAGCGGTTGTATATAACTGCTAAATATGGAGCTATTGTATCAGGATACTCTAAGAGGAACCTGACTGATATAAAATCTGAACCGGAGGCCTTCCCTTTATTAAGTGATTTAAGGTGCTTTGCTACACCGAGGATATCTACTTCTATGTTCCTCATCTTGGCAGTTGTTCTTGATTGGAATTCAAAAATATTTATTTCGTCTTCCTTGGTGAAGGAGTTTCGTAAAACCGTGTTTAATACGTCTGCTTTAGAGGCACTGTCATCAGTGACTTCACCTTTGTTATCGCGCAGTGAAGGTATTGATTGCGTCTTGCCACTGATGTGCTTTATATATGACCAGAATCTCATTGCGTTTTCTTTCAGATTCCGAGACAAAGTCTCACTGTGGAAATTATTAAATGCCTTTTGCATTGAAACACGCGCTATATTTCGAATTTCTGATAATTTTGCCAATCTTGGGGATTTTGCGTTCTTTTAAATTTAGCATGCTTTTTTGGTTGCTTCTGCAACAGCGATCTGGTCCGTTTTGTGTACCATGGGGGATCAGTAACATCACTTGTTAATTTATGTGGATTATATCTCCCAGATGCTCTCGATACTATCTCTTTGAAATCATTCCACATCTTTTCTACGCTTACGTGATCAGATCGGAAGGAGTGGAGACTGTTTCTTAAAAAGGCGTTAAGAGCATTTCTATCAGATTTTTTAAACAGATGTACTTTGCGTTTCTTTTTTATGTTCGTGGGTGTTACGGTATTGAGCCTAGCAGGAACTGCTCTGTGGTCGCTAATCCCTGTATTCGTCATGATCCTCCCTATTTGTCCAGGATTATATCTTGCTAAGAGGCCAAGTATGGTTTCGCAACCATTTACGCTTCGAGTGGACTCATGAAATACTTGTTGAAAATAATTTTCTGAGAAAGCGTTCAGTACAATTTCGGATGACGTTTTACGCCTGTCGCCGGCTATTACGCCTGTCCAGCATATCGAGGGTAGATTGAAGTCGCCACCGACTATAATTTTATGATTGGGGTACCTATTTGAAATGAGACTCAAGTTTCCTTTGAACTGCTCAGCAACTATATCTTCTGATTCGCGGGGGGTGGTAAAACGATTATCAAGTGTAACCCCTACCCATTCTATTTCGCAGGAACTATCTAATTCAATTTCACTACAAGGAAAAGTACTTCTGACAGCAATAAATACTCCACCACCGACTGTATTTAATCTATCCTTTCTGAATACTGTTAAAAGTAATTTCGGCTGAACTTATTTCCGGTCCATGGATTCATGAGGTTGTCTCCAAATCCGCTCGATACAGTTTGAAACGACAGTCGTCCGACGAGGCAACATGTTCGTCCGACCAGGCAACATGTTTCCGGTCATCAACAGTCATATTTCGGTGTTGATCGGCCCAGGAGAGGTGAAAAGCTCCGAAGGCCGTATCGATAATGTTTCGTTGAATGGTTCGCAAGCTGACACTTGTTTATGGCCCAGCACTGAAATCTGCAGCAATTTGCGGAAGGTTGCACTTCAGTCACGGTGAACGATTCTCTTCAGTCGTCGTTGATCTCGTTCTTGCGGGATGTTTTTCCGGCTGCAGGGATGTCGGAGGTTTGATGTTTTACCGGGTTCATGATTTTTATTCTCGAGTCAGAAAAATACATATTTACAGTTGCCATACACATGTGCGCAGTACTTTGCAACCTCCAAGGCGTAGGACACAAAAGGCACTGGAGAATGTGGCTTGTGGTTTGTTCATGTCCACAATCACAGGACGTATCTTCTGTTATGAAGCCCCATCTCTTCAGGTTGTCTCTGCATCGTCCAACTCCTGATCGTAATCTGTTTAAAGATTTCCACACCAGCCAGCTCTCGTTGTGTCCAGGTGGTAGTTCTTCAGGATTCGTGATATTCACGGTACATTCGTGAAATGGTCTCACCGGAAAACGCCCCTTCATCGCTATCTCGGAGATGCTTTGTCTCACCGCTCGTGCGGCGACTATAACACCACGTTCAAACTCACTTAAATCTTGATAACCTGCCATTGTATCAGCAGTAACCTATCTAACAACTGCACCAGACCTTTGTTGCTGCCTGTTTACATGTCTCAGTATTTGAATACGGATGATTGTATCAGTTTCTTCGGCGCTTCAGTGCATTTATAATGGAAGTAAGCGAAGAATGGCAATTTGTTGTGCTCAGTAGAGTGTGGAGAAAGTCTTATTCCCATCAAAACACGACACAAAGTACAAGGGATGAGGGAGAATAAAATTTATCGTTTCGCTTAGGTGGTCCCGCCATAATGTATGACACGAATCTACGAGAGTCTTTCAATACGTAATGCAAGGCTATTTATTTTTCCTTTTTTTAAAAATCTGGATGCTTTTATTCTGGATGTAAATATAGCATGTTATTAACCTCTCCTTTTACTACAAAATACAAGAGTTCAACAAAATCTCCAGTTTCTGTTTAACTGAACGGCTTTACTGGGAGGGCCGGTATGCCCGCCTGGCACCACTCCAGTGGCCGACGCCGGAGGCAACGTATCGCTGCATCAGTAACCTCCCCGTCATCTACATACTGCTTCCTGAGGAGGGAATCCCTTATTGGGCCAAACAGAAGGAAGTCGGAGGGTGCGAGATCCGAGCCGTAGGGTGGATGAGGGAGGCCAGTCCAGTGGGGTTCTGTGAGCTCCTCTCGGGCGCTCAGAGCTTAGACTTATGTGAGCCCTTGCGATGGCACAGAGAATGGGAAGTTCATTGGCATTTTTGTGGCAACGAACAAGCTGAATTCGTTTCTTCAGTATTCTAAGAGTAGCACCATACAGTTCAGACTTGATAGTTGCACCGTGAGGGAGGGCATCAAACAGAATAGCCCTCTCAGAGTCGTCATCACTTTACCGGCATAGGTTGGGACTTTTGAACTTTTTCTTCGGAGGGGAGGTGGTGTGGCGCCACTCCATAGATTGCCCCTTTTTCCCGATTTGAAGTGATGAACCCACATTTCTTCGCCTGCGACTACGTTCCACAAAAAATTGAAACCATCAGCCTCGTAACGCGGATGCCATTTCGCACATTTGGTTGACGTTTATGGTCTTCTGTCGGACGGCAAGGAAGACCGCCGGCACACGAGTGTGTCTGCAGCACTAGCACGGACGTTCAGTTGTGCAGCGAGGTGTCTCATTGTGATCCATAGATCACCTCGAACGAGTGTGTCGGCAGCACTAGCACGGACGTTCAGTTGTGCAGCGAGGTGTCTCATTGTGAGCCATAGATCACCTCGAACGAGAGTGTGCCTCACATTCCGACACTGCAGCACTACAGCTGTGTGCGGCCGGCCGGCACGCGAGAGATCGGACAAGTAGGTCATGCTATTACGATGACTCGCCGAGCTTTTGTTCAGTGCCAGGTTTCAATAGGAATTCTGGAAACGCCTATCAATATGTGCGATGCTCTCAAACTCAATGACAGCTCTATTTGGAACGCACCTCCTTGTATAAGGTATTTTGAACACTACGTACAGCGCCTTCATCTAACTGAAGTAAACGAAACTATAGAGGCTCAAGTGGGATTATTCCACGATGTCTCACAACAAATTCCGCGTTTTTTTTTCAACCGAAATTCACCGAGAAAAAGAATGTGTTGCATTACTTATTGAGCGCCCCTCATATATTTCACATGATCACAAGCAAAGGCAAGATGTTGAAACAACTTCCGACGATGTTGCCGGGTGACTTCATGTCTTTCGACAGCCGCCGACATTTCGATATACATACACGTCGTTATTTTCAACGCAGAAATAGAACCAGGTTTAAATTTTGCACCGACGTTCAAGCGATTGCCCCATCTTGATTCTGTAATTTCTGTCGAATAGTCTGTGTTTAAACTACCCCAATGCTGAGGGGAAGATTCCCTACGGTTGTGCGGTATATAGAGGATTATATTGAAAAGTTGGAGTGTTCACTTGCTGATTCAATGTATCGTAGACAGGGTGCGGCCAGAACAAGAGGTTGAGAGGAAGATGTAACAGTCACCTTAAGAAAAGTACCTTGTCGCCAGAGGCTACTGAGAGTTTTATAGTGGTGGCTACCCGGATTGTACGGCCTTCCGAAGATCCACAAGGGAAGTGATCCACTTAGGTTTATTTTCAGTATCATCGTGCTCCTAGGTACGGAGTAGCAAAACAACTTGCCATCCTGCTAAGACTATTAGTAGCACGGCGTGTACACATCAAAAACTCGGTTGATTTTTACGTCGATGAGAGGGATTGGGTTTGAGTGACTGACATTTTCGTATGGTTGGTGTGGTCTCTCTGTTCATTTGCGTTCCTCTGAGTGATCCGTCAAATTTAATGCTGGTTAGATCTGATGTTGAATTAAGGACACTGCTTCGACAAGTGGCTCCTTCCACTTACTCAGTGACCCCTACTATCAAGACAGGTGGAGTTGCGATGGGCAGCCCATTGTCATCTGTAATTGCCAGTTTGTTAATGGAAGACTTCGAGGAAAGCACGATAGAGTCTGTGGCACTGAAACATGCGTGTCTCTCCATATATGTAGACGATACTTCTGTTGTGAAACTTCCTGGCAAATTAAAACTATGTGCGGACCGAGACTCGAACTCGGGACCCGAGTCTCGGTCCGGCACACACTTTTAATCTGCCAGGAAGTTTCATATCAGCGCACACTCCGCTGCAGAGTGAAAATCTCATTCTGGATATTTCTGTTGTTTGACATCGTGGCAGTGAGAACTATAACGACTGTTTAGAACACCTGAATTTAATCCGCCCGAATGTTCGTTTTATAATGGAAGTGGAAAAGGACGGGTCTCTTCTTTTATGTGTTGGTCAAGAGGAAGTTTGATGGTACGTTGGAATATGCTGTACACAGGCAGCCAGTTCTCACTGACTGGTATCTAGAGGCAGGTGATTGTCACAGTCCGGCTCAGAGTGAAGGGGGATACTTCGAACCTTGGTCTGAGTCCCTGGAAGTTCGTCAGTTTGTCACTCGAGTTAACTCTTTACGAAGTTACTTGCGTCGTCGGAATGGTTATAGCGAAAAAGACAGATCAGACGTGCGTCACGCTATCGACCAATCATGCATCGGGTTAGGGATGCCTTATGCAGCTAGTACTTGCAAAAGAGTTGGTATATTTTGTGGAAATACGATGTAATATATGTTTTCGGCGACAGTGTATCCGTAAAGAACGATGTAAATTTTCGTATGGCGACATTCCCTGCAGCCGTGGCGTGACACGCACTGGTCGTACTATTAGGAAAGAGGAGGACAGTTGTACTGAACCCGAGCGTCAGAGACAACCACAACAGCCGAGCAAATTGCCAGAGAACACCATCTGTCCTACTTTACGTTTTGTGAAGCAAAGTAGCGACGGTTGGCAGTCGGCAGTGTGATTGCAGATGTGTGTGTGCTGCAACTTGCTTCCAACCGTCTCGTTGTTCGCTGACCAGTTGATGTACTCAATAATAAGCTTACCCTCTCCAGAAGGATAGAACAGTCGAATCGAATAAATTTAAGCACATGATGACTTCCAGGAAACAGCAGTGCACAGCGGACTGGATATCTATCTTTGACGTGCAGTCCGCCAGTTCATTTTAATTGTTTAGGAACTCGTCCATGACATAAACTACATATACGGTTTTGAGCATGCGGAATCTGGCGATACACAGTTGATGGTCTGGAGCGACGACACTCCGTCTCACCCGTAGTGTTCAGCTTTCCTCGTAGTTGCAACACACCGTCACTCGCTAGCGCTCATCAGCTGTGTCTTTGTGGTACTCTCCATAGATGTTAATTTTTCAAACGGTCCCAAGGTCCTTGAATTACTATGAAATTACGCAATACATGGGAACAAAATTACACCGTAAGTAATAATACTGATTGTGTGCAAAATCATTATAATCCGATATAAATAACGTTAAATGATTGTATGCAAAATCATTATAATTCGATATAAACGACGTTAACACAGAAAAGAAGAACAAAATACATACATACTTCGTTTACTTTGTACGGAACGACAACGATCAGTAGTAGTCGATGTACAATATAATAACATAAGCCCAGTAAGCCCGTTGCAAGATGCTACTTATTAAACTTTGGCACTTCCCGACCTTTTACATGATGTGCATTAAATGCAAGAAATGAAGACTTTGATGTTTTCCGAGGACGCAGTTCTATGAGGGACACAAACAATTGTATGAGCAGTTGAACGAAAAGCATATTGTTTTGAAAATACATTATATGAACGAGAGTAACAAAGTTAAATTTATTGTAACAGAATGTAGTCCACCTAAATCAGGCAATGGTAGGGATGGGACACCGAAGCCAATAGAGGGATTAGTAGCGTAGCAGTGGGAGAGTAGGGCTAGAGCGTGTCACGGATTAGGTCATCGATGGCGTCATCAGTTAGTCGTGGGATATCCCCGCGTCGCTCCCTCCCCTCAAAGATAAAGTGGCAAGAAATTTAAATTTTACGGGAAATTAAAGAAAAGTAACCCAACTGGGACAGTGTTCAATTCTTCGACGTCCTAGGGCTGTTGTCCTAAGCATAGAATAAAATATGACTACCAGAGCACACAAATGCAGACTTTCGATTCGAGTTCCAGCCTATAACTTTATAGTCTAGCTGAGACCTGTTGGCCTACTTACAACAGTGTACAGTTTTGGTATACTCACCTAGAGCTGGAATACGAGCACAGTCTAACTATGATGTCACAATCCAGGTCAGACCTGTCCTGCTATTTATAACAGTGTTGGCATTCCAGAGCTGGAATATGAGGACAGTTTAACTATGACGTTAGAATCTTGCTAAGACTTGTTGGGCAGCTTATAACAGTGCGTAATTCCATCCTATTTCGTCTTCCATGCTATTCACAGGTTCACTTCACATCTGTTAGGAAGAGACTGAAACAATATCGAAATCCAAGTCGTCCATAATTTCTGCTGTACTTCATGAATCCAAAGAACGACTTAACTCTAATCACTCCACGGATCGGGAAGTCTCGGTACTGGTTGCCACGCCAGTCAGTGGTGGGATTTGTATCTGTCTGTCACTTACCATTTATTACGACACGGTGTTTTTCTTTTTGTGTACCGGCCACGAACTGTAGCTATAAATCGTGGAGGAGATTAGTGTGTAACTTCCCGTCAACAACGAGGGCACTTGAAACTAAGAACATCTTCGGTTTAGGGAGGGCTGGAGAAGGACAGCGGCCGTGTCCTTTCGAAGGAACCATCCCAACATTCGCCTTAAGCGATTTAGGGAAACCGAGGAAAATCTAAATCAGGATGGGCGGACGCGGTTTTGAACCGTCGTCTTCCCAAATGCGAGTACAGTTAACCAACCACTGAGCTACCCATTCGGTAGTTACAAATCGGACCCTAATGCCATCTCCTTCTTTAGTCGGGCACTTTTTAAATTCGGTAAGTCCACTGCAGATTGATAAACAGTCGTGGACGCTGTGTAATCGCGTTCCATACAGTTTAAGTGTAACTTAAACACTACTGCAAACTAATTATTAAATGCAGTTATTCCATCAGACTTAAAAACTCAGCAAACTGCTTCCCAGCTTCTAGAAGCACAATGTGGTCTTCCTGTGACCTAGTGGACACGTCGCGAAACACATCCACTTGCCGAGGCAACTGAAAACCATCCCATCTGAAACACAGACCGGAATTCCTGGAATTTTCTCCCTGGCGGCTTTGGAAATGCTTAGTATTCCCATTACTTTATACTTCGACAGGAACTGACAGCTCCCCCGCCTGCACGGTTTCGCGGCGGTGCGTCCACCGCACGCCGGCCGACAGCCGGGCGCGCTCGCGTCGCGTTCGCTGCCTCCGCTGCCGCCCCGGCCAGCCCCCCACGGTGTGTTCAACGCGCTCATTCGGACAGCCGCGCGCTCACTTTTAATGAACGTCTATCGAACGGCGGAGCGGCCGAGGGCCAGAGGCGCCCGCCAGTAATTAAACCCGGCGAGAACGATTTTCTTTCGCAAATTAGATCCGCCTCGGTATTAATTGGAATCGGAATTGGTAAGATTCGGCAGGGCGGAGCAGCGGAGGGCGTGCCTTCTGGGAAGACAATGGCAACCGCGGCCTGCGATACCAACTGCAGCTGCAGCTGGAGCCGGAGCTGGAAATGGGACTGAGGCTGACTCCAGTCCACCGGCCCTCTCTCCGCTGCTTCTCCAGCAACGCCAATTCCAGAGTCGTTACGAGCTCAGAGTCCGCGTCGATGCCAATACTTCTTTTGTCCTTCCCAAACTACCTCTGGCGAATAGTCGTGCATTTTCTTTTATTCTACTACATACGATACAATCATTACACAGTAGAAAATGTTTATTTTCAAATGTCGTTCTGAATTTGTTGCTTTGCTAACATTAAGCACCGAACGCCCGAGTTTTTGTATTTCTACAAGACATAACTCGATTGACTTGCACTGCGTTCATCGTAGATCAGAATGCGATCTCCAACATGAGCGCCTGTTGCTAAGAACATAATGCTTACTTTGAGAAAATGTGGGAAATAAGGATGTGGTACGAAGGTCGGCGCTTCTTAAGAGAGTGCTGTGTGTGTCGATTTACATACAGGCCTCTCCTTGCTATGTCACTGATTTGGAAGCGTTATTTACGTGTAAGAGCACTGTCATTCACACTCTTCTCAATCCCGGCGTATTGAATTATTGCACCCTCCCAAGTTTCATGTAAAAATGTGTTACACATCTTTCAAGATTTAATGATTTAATCTCTTTGCCTTTTCCACGATGGCCAATTAGCCTGTAAGTCAGCTGTTTAAGTTTTTTTATTGGTTACGCCATGTAGCGCTCTGTATGAAAATCACTGGCTGTGCTGTGTGCAGTCTCCGGCTGGTTTGCATTGTTGTTGGCTATTGTAGTGTTGGGAAGCTGGATGTTAACAGCGCGTAGCGTTGCGCAGTTGGAGGTGAGCCGCAAGCAGTGGTGGATGTGGGGAGTGAGATTGCTAAGTTTTGGACAGAGACAGTAAATTTGTAAGACTGGATGTCATGAACTGATAGATATAATATGACTTTTGAACAATATTAAGGTAAATACATTGTTTGTTCTCTATCAAAATCTTTCTTTTGCTAACTGTGCCTATCAGTAGTTAGTGCCTTCAGTACTTAGAATCTTTCATTTAACTGGCAGTATTGGCGCTCGTTGTATTGCAGTAGTTCGAGTAACGAAGATTTTTGTGAGGTAAGTGATTTGTGAAACGTATAGGTTAATGTTAGTCAGAGCCATTCTTTTGCAAGTCAGTGACACATGTTTACCCAATTACACAGTTGGATAATTTCACATTCATGAAATTGTATTTTGTATGTACTTTGTCAACTGTTCATATTTTTGTCGGAGCCATTGTGATACTATGAGAGCTTTGAATGACGTATTTGGTATGGGATCATGATTTTTAAAGTACATTTGAGGTAGATGACACTATTGAAATGAGCAGAGAATTTTTTTTAGGTTTTGACGTTATTGCAGAAAGCTACGGCGTTTTAGAGATTTGACTGTGGTGTTATGATGTTATTTTTACGACGACGATGCGTATTATGCTGTTGAGGTATGTTTATGATCAATACGCTGATGCTATGTGAGAAATTTGATTATGCTATGTATTTATTATGATGAAATATTGAAGAAGTGTCGATGAATATGTATATGTGTAATAAGGTAAGGAATAATGAGTAGTGGTTAGGGACTCTGACTTGTGAAAAAGGATGTTGGAAACCAAGAACCGTACTTTAAGAGTTATGAAATGTGTGTAAATGCTTGAATGTCTCACAATGCTGCCGAAAATTTTTTGCACACTGTTATATTTATAGGATTTTGTTTCTACCATTTGTAATGCAAATTTTCGACCAAGGAAAATTTTTATATGAGACTGTCATTGTAGCGGAAACTGCTGTCGTAAATATTTCAGTAAGAAAGGTAAGTGACCTTGACGTAATGTGTTTTGGGCGCTCAGCTGAGAGATAGTTGTCTGACAAAAGAAAGCCATTACGTGGAGAAAAAAGGAGACCATTAACCTCGCTATTGACATTTCTTTGTACAAAGCATCGCAAATACGACGCACTCAAACTTGAAAACATATGATTACACTGTGGAGCTCATAGTTTATGATATTTACTAAAATGCTTAATGAAATTATGAGAAACATTTTTACATCTATTGTATTTCTTGTTGAGAGATTGCTCAATTTGTTTAATATTTAGTTTCTAGCTCCACTGCAGCATTGGTTAAAATAAAATTTAATAGATGTACTAATATAAATTTCTGTCTACAGATCCAGTAAATAATAATTTTATGATATACTTCCAAAAAAATGAGGGAGCACAAAAAGACATTTCCCTTCAATGGAACTACAAATATAATTGCCTTATATTAGTTGTAATATTGCATTTGCTTTGCTAATTTATGCTGCTTGCTTTGCCAATTTGCATTTTTTATCATTGCTGTTTGTGTTAATTGTTTTGCGCTGCTGCATTACCTTGTCCCTTAGTTTAGCATCTTAGCTCAGTAGATTTAAGTTAGTTTAAGATGGGGTAGGCTATAAAAGAGAACGAGTTGTGATGAATGGAAAGAAATGCATTGAGAAGTCATAAGAAAATGGTTTGGCCAAAAAAGTATATTGAAAGAGGATATGAACAAAAAAGTATGGTTTAGGGATAACAGGTTTAGGTAGGATTTTCTTGGAAATAAATGATGAGGTAAGATAATGGAAAATAAATAATGAGGTAAGAAATACGTGAACATACAAATACAGAAAGCATGCTTGGATAGGATTTTTTTGGTGGAAACAAATGTTGAAATAAGATGAAAGATCTATGGAATGAAGTTTTGGGTTGGACTGCAGTACCAAATGTCACACTGAAAACAAACCCTGCCCTGTATTTTTGTGTTATTACAGTATGTGAATTTGTGTTTTTCCTGTCTATGTCTTTAGCTAATAAGATTTATGTTGTAGAATTTTTCTGATAATACGTAATTTACCTTGTAAAGATGCTTAGGTATTATTTATTCTGTTTTATTTTAATGCTCATGTTTTAAAAGTTATTCTGATCTTTTATGTATTTACTTATGTCATAATTCCTGTAGCACTGATGTATACGTTTATTTCTATTGTTTTGTAAAGCCTGTATTACTACAAATGTTATCTGTATTGTTATGCTTTTAATGATTTATTTTGTACCTTCGTTATTGTATTCTTATGTTATAAAACTGTTATTGACACCAGTTCATCAAATTAAGTAACTTGTAAGTTACATTTCACTGCACACGATTCTGTTGGTCATAGTATATGGACAATATGTGAGAAGTAGGGGCTGATAGTGTTTGCACTTGTGTTAATAATTCAGCAAGGACTGGATAACAGCATTTCTGGTTCTAAGGACATTTCAAAAAAAAATTGTGGGTGCACAAGTGATGGTTCATGGACTTGCTATATTGTCCACAAGACTCTTCTATGGTGATTGTGCACCTGCACAGTCGCAACGGATGGCTGTTGGCCGTCTCTACATGGACTACAGTGGGTCTACACCTTTGATGACTCACCAACACCATTATTTCTACAAGGACTGCTGTGGGTCTGCACCTCTGTTGGCCCACCAATACCGTAATCTCTAACAAGACTACAGTGGTCTATTCTGTGATGATCTATCTACCAATATTCTTCAAAACTTCGACTGGCTCTGCGGTGGGTTTGCTCTGTTGTGGCCCATTACCTGTCTGCATGTCAAGAGTCAGCACTGTCGTTCCGTTCTAAGGAGAACACTAATTCTTTAAGACTGCATGGAAATCCACTACGTCCGTGTGCATTTTCTAGTACTGCTCAGACTTTGAGAAAAACACTGCAATTTTACTGTGATGAACGATCAGGACTGTCTTTATGGACTGTGAGAAAATGTTAGCTATTGCCCAACATTGTATCAATAAGTGTGTGCATACGATTTCTTAGTTATTGTAAATGTGAAATTTTTTTAACAAATATGTATTGGCCAGTGCCCAAAACAGTTTGTAAAACTTTTTGTGGGGAGCATGGGGGCTATGTAAGTAGGCTGTTTAGGTTTTTTTTATTGGTAACGCCACGTAGCACTCTGTATGAAAATCACTGGCTGTGCTGTGTGCAGTCTGTGGCTGGTTTGCATTGTTGTTGGCTATTGTAGTGTTGGGAAGCTGGATGTTAACAGCACGTAGCGTTGCGCAGTTGGGGGTGAGCCTCCAGCAGTGGTGGGTGTGGGGAGTGAGATGGCGGAGTTTTGGGCAGAGACAGTAAATTTTATTCTTTTATTTAGCTGGCAGTAGTGGCGCTCGCTGTATTGCAGTAGTTCGAGTAACGAAGATTTTTGTGAGGTAAGTGATTTGTGAAACGTATAGGTTAATGTTAGTCAGGGCCATTCGTTTGTAGGGATTTTTGAAAGTCAGATTGCGTTGTGCTAAAAATATTGTGTGTGAGTTTAGTGTTGATCAGAATAGGTAAAGAGCGAAATGTCTGAGCACGTTCAGTTCTGCTCAGCTGTTTGAAAATCAAATAATGTAAGAGGTTTATCACCACAGTAATTCATTAATTTTTCTAAGAGGACGTTTCAAGCCTAGTTAGAAATTTTCTTCTAGTTAACTGTAAATCCTAACAAACACGATATTAGTGTCAGAGACGATGTCATTTTGCAGAAGAATATCACATTACATACACAGGCCGATCGTCTCATGTATTTCCTGTTCCCACCCAATTGAAGTGTATTAAACTGCTCACTGAACGAGGTGTAGGTAATACTCACTTAGAGGGATATCGGCACCAGCCGTAACCATACTAATTTTGGTTGCCAGTATCGCAGATTTAAAAGGTTTTTCCTTCTACGGCAGCAATATATGCTGGCAGGGCTCGACATGTTAGAGCTTACCGTCCTGTGAGAAAACATCGCGATCCTGGGAAGGCGCGGCATGTAAGAGATCCCAATATTCCAGTAATTCAGGTAAGCATTCCGATATGAATGCAGCCTCTTCATGAAACAAACCATTACAGTAACTCATATTTTTCTTTAATTCCTTATCTCATTTACTGGTCCACATATCGTGAATTGAAAATGGCGATACCCATCGCAAAAAAATTCGACGTATCTCATTCTCGAATTATCCAACAAAAGGGTCAGAGATCACACTTAATTTCATTCATGAGAAGCTTAGCTCATTCTTCCGTAAATTAATTAACGAGTTACTGGGACCTGAGCACTCAGAGTGTTTCACAATTCCTGTTCAGCACATCTACAGGTTGTATAGGCGACCTAATGGATCAAGTTTAACATAGGAACCCATGTTCGGAAACTCTTCGTTTCCACGTTATAAGAAAAACGAGATGTAAAGATTTCACGCCTATTTACTGTGATATTACAACAGTTGTTCGATATAACGACTACCAGTTTCGTTGCACACAGCGTGTCGGCGCAGTAAGTTTGCATAAATTTTGTCCAGCACTTGTCGTGTATGGTTAATCACTTCTGCCGCACCCATGGTCCGTGCAACCTGATATTCTTCCGACTAGACGGGGATGTCGTAAACAAGACTATTCACGTGGCCCCACAAGAAAAAATCTAAGCGGGATAAATCTGGGGATCCAGCAAGTGGTACATCTCGACACAACCACCACTACGTTCAGATGAACTGCAAAATCTACCGCCACGCCATCATTCTGGAACCACAATTGGTACCGAAGGTACAATAGCACATCTCCCTAAACTTCACCAGCACTTTTTGCAGGAATGTCAATTACGTGACACCCGTTAGGCGGGGAGGAAGGACGTAGGGCCCAATCACATGACCATTGCAGATATCTGTCCTGACACTGACGCCGAATACGTGCTAGGATCTTAATGTACACATGCATTTGGGGCTTTATGTAAGTTTGCAGGCTTTCGTGGCTGTTGTCACTGAAGTTAAAATCTTCTGGGTTATTAGACCGCGTGAGGTTTTGTTGATCCCAAATGTGGCTATTTGGAGCGATGAAAACACGTTTCCTGCCGTAATGCGCGTCGTGGGTGAAGAAAATTCGTATTGGAAACTCAGGGAAATCCACATAAGGATGTAGAAGCTAAGTACAGAAATTGACGTGTGGTACAAAATCCACTGGGAGCACAGCGTGTACCTTGTGAAGGTGATATGGGTGGAGTTGCTCTTCATGCAGAAAACGCCAGACCGACGAGTGAGATACATGAAAGTCATGTGAAGTTGTTCGAGTACTTCACCTTGATGATGCACTCCTTCCAGTACGACGGTGCGCAGCTTCCTTGGAACACCACATTGTTTACTACTGCTTGCTAATCTGCCACTTGTCCACAGCCATTATTCTGCTCTGGTAAACATGCGATGAGATTGAGTGACACTGTTTGGGAAGTTCTCGACCTTGAGCTTCTCTTCGATGATGGCGAGTTTCACGTTTTATAGTGATATTTGTATGGAGTGGACGATGACCTGCTCTGTCAAGAAGACGATGGACGCTTTCAAAATGTGGTAATAAAGAAGAATGCTGAAGATCAAATATGTAGATCGTGTAACTAAAGACGTCGTACTGAATTCAAATGAGGAAGTAAAGAAAATTATGGCACAACTTGTCTACAAGAGGGAATTAGTTGACAGGACATATTATGCGGCATCAAAGGATTGGCAATTTTGTAATGGAGGCTAAAGTGTAGATGGAGATAGAGAGACAAAGGCTTGTCAACGGTAAGCAGATTTGAATGGATGTAGGATGCAGTAGCTTCATAGAGATGAGGTGGCCTACACAGGAGAGATTACTGTGGAGCTGTATCAACACTGTGTTCAGCTTGAAGATTACAGCAAAAAAAAAATAATAAAAAAAATTAGTGTAACGAATTGTATTTCTTGTTAATGTAACCCAGCAGCAAATAACATTAGCTTTGATTAGGTAGGTGAGTTGTGTATTTGTAGCCAGGATATGTGTTTCATTTAGCATGTCGCACATATCACCATATCACATGTAATGTATTTGTGCACGCGTCTCTATTACTCACTGCAAGCAATCTTAAGTTACGGAAAACTACAACTTCAATGTAGTTTTATTATGGCGACTGTCAGCAAATGATAAGGCTGAATTACTGATTTGGTCACTCTGCCATATGTGGCATTTTCCACATAACATGTGTTCCTTCATGAACCAACAACCAGTTACTGGTTACGTATTATCCATGACTTTCAAATGGACTGGCAGTTCTCAAACTGGGTAGAAGTCATCCGTAGCAAACGTATCGTAATGCAGTTCTGCGTATGTTGTCACATGGCTTTTTGTGCAGTGGAGGCTTTTCCACTGAGTCCAAACGTCGTGTGAACATTCTTTCATCTATTAAAGGTTGCACTGACATCGTACGAAACTATTTTTAATTACGGTTTGTGTCAGGAAATCAGATTAATTAAGAAGTATATAGGACATTTTGGCAACTAAATATCGAATCGGCAACTGGACCATAACACCTAAGTTTGTAATTGTGAAACCAGTTATTATGATTGGCCCTTCATAACTACTTGCAAGACTGGGATGAGCGAGACTATGAATATTGAAGACGACGCATAACTTCATGCCAAGGTGTTTGACACAAATATTCGTTCAGGTATGTAAAATCTTTCGGTAAAAGAAATCGACAACCTTCGCTCAGTCCAATCTCGCCACTTTCATGAATGATGAGGATAACACAAACACCCAGGCATCTCGAGGCAGGTGAAAATCCCTGACCCCGCTGGGAATCGAACCCGGGAGAGGCTATATATCCTGCCTGTATAGACTAATTTAGCGATGCTGGAAAGAGTAATCGGCAGTTTGGTATTACATGTGACTATAAAGTATTCTAAACGTTGCAAATAAACAGACTGTCTTAAGGCAAAACGAAATACATAATAACAAGTGTTTCCGTGGCCATCACCAGCAGCAAGCACAGAAATATTCGTATCGTAAACAACAGACGCCTATTTGTTCCTGTGATTTATTTGTTCCAGAAGCGTTTCTCATTTTACTTTAAGGCATTTCGAGTGTAATCTTTGCTATATTTTAGCTTATAGAACAGTTCACGTTTAATTTTTTTTGGGCGAATAAGTTATTACTGACAGTTAATCGAGTTTTTGGCTGGCATACGCGTTTTCTCCCATCTGGTCGCAGCTTGTAGGTCACACTATAACTCACTCCACTTACGATACATAAGTACAGTGTCACGTTAGAAACTTTTTCTTCACAATTTTCATGTTCTTCCCGCTAATTGGTGTGGAGCACTATTATTCTTCTGTCACTAGCTGCAGATATTTTGCCTAACACTAATATAAAGTCGTAACTACTGTGTGTTCGATTTAAGTCTATTATTATTTGGTTTATTTATGTACATGTTGCCTACCTGACGAAGTATATACTGAAAACTTACGTCTATTCATTTATGTAGTCTTTATAAATGTATATTTGTTGCGTTGTGTGTGTGTGTGTGTGAGAGAGAGAGAGAGAGATAGAGAGAGAGAGGTTGAAAGTTTTCGTGTTCAGCTTATTCGAGTTTTGGTTTAAATGTTTAGTGGTGGGGCTTTTATAAATGTGAGAAGAAAAGTGTGCGTGGTAATATGCTGATAATAATCAACTGTTGAAGTGTTCTTCTACTATTTTATCTACTAATGTAAATAGTGAGCTTAGTCTTACGTGAACCCCTCCGCAAAGCATTTAAACCAAAACTCAAACCAGCTGAACACCAAAGCTTTCAACCACTCTCACAGTTTTTGCATTCACATTCAACTGTCTATAACTCGCACTGGCTATCCCTACACACATACAGATCTGAGGAGAACAGAAATGTACAGGAGTTAATTTTCAGCATATAATTCGTTAGACTGGTAACATGTACATAAACAAACCAAGTAGGAAGAGCCAAATGTAAACACGCTGTAGTTGTGACTTTAAATCATGGTTTTCGGCAAAATGTCTACAGTTAGTGACAGAAGAATAATAGGGCTCCACACCAATTAGCACAAAGAACATGAAAATAGTGAAGAAAAGAGTGCGAATGTGAAAATGTGCTAATGTTCCGTAACTTAAGTTTTAGTACGACCTCCAGCATGTGACCAGCATGTAAAACGCAGATGTCAGCCAAGAATTCGATTAACTGTACGTAATCACTTATTTACGTAAAAAAATAAGACGTGAACTGTTTTATAATCTATAAAATTCGCATATCAAAAGAAAACTGAATTATTCTAGACTCCTCTGAAGATGCCTTAAAGCGACACGCGAAACGCGTCTGGAACAAGTAACATACACTGCATGAAGAAAAAAAGCGTTTGTTACTTACAAATCGAAATAATCGATAGTTGCAGATATTTAGTAACTTATATCTTATGACATAACAGTAAATTAGTTTCAGTTTAACTTCTGTAGGTCTGTATAGGATACTGTAAAGATTACTGTCTTCCACCTGACTGTAATTCTCATTTCATATGCTATTAAATGCTGTTTAAAAACGTTCATGGAACCATTCTGAGAAACTTTAGTTACTTTCACATCTCGATGGAGAAATACATTTTTTATATTTATCCTGCGACAAAATACTTGACTCCTTACGAGGTATCACCTGAAAAAAAAAACGCATTTCGATTTCTCGAACTGTTTACAAAATTTGCGGCTGACACAACCACATTACATGCGACGCGTCGAGCAGGGCGAAGTGTAGGTCGCATCGCGAGCGATCCGAGCGGAGCTCCCGCGTGACCCGTCCGCCGACGTATCATTTGGTATCTCGAGAACGCTGATAGCTACCGTTCTGCTCTCAACTTTAGAAACAGTTTAGGTACATTGCCTAATTTCATATGCATTACATAAAATGAACTATACGCAAACTCTACGCAATGCGCTTTTACCGCTGCAAATTCAATGAAATTTCGTGTAATGGTTCACATAAGACTCATACAACAAGTAAACTCGACGAAAGACGAAAAGGAATTCCAGTCCTTTATTGAGTGAAGATATCGGGATGTAAGACGCAGAAGTTTTAAATTTTTTCAGGTAATACTTTCCTTGAAATCGTGTGATAAGTATTTCATAGAAGTTCGTATAGCCAGGGGTTCCGTACCGTACGTCACTCTTAGCGCGTTCTCTGATTGGCGGCGCGGACCTGCGGCGCGGCAGGCGGCAGCAGCAGCGGTTCGACATGTGCAAACTGCGACACGCCGCTGAAGGCGTTTCCATGGCAACCAAGTCTCTACCACACGGTTTTGACGCGCGGCAGCCCTAGTGGGAAACGACCTTAATAGTCTTACCAATTTTGAGCGCTGTTGCAGCTCGTATCAGATAATACAATCATGTTGCACTGAGAAACAAGGAAAAGGCGTTAAGAAAGTAGTGTTCCGTCAACGGTCGTGTCAGTTGTCCACTCTGAGAATACTCCTGGCGCGGTAGCTGGTGGATTAAGACCCCACAGAGCCATCGGCAGGTGTCAACGCAAAGCAGGCGCCGACGCAGCTGTGCTGAATGCTGGGCGATGCCTCACCGACAGACAGGTTCTCCTCACTCCGCATTCAGCTGTGTGCAGTCTGGCGTTACCCGCAAGCGTGACACAGCACACTGAAGACCTCTCTACACTGGAAGATGTGAAGTGCGTGGCTGTACGAAAGTTTTCATTCCTTCAGACACAGGTGGACGCATACCAATGAGGCACTGTTCCACATTTACACTAGTACTTCTAAAACGATAGCAAATAAGGGAACATAGTGGCGCACTGCAAGTTTCTCTACAACCCCAAATTTTGGGACAATAAGGGAGGGTGGGTCACTAATTTTCAACGTCAGCTAAGTACTGAGTTACTAGTATGAGTAGTCAATGTGTGTGCATGCATTTTTTCCTACTTATCCTCTTTATCCTTTAATTCAATAACAGTCTTTCTATTTCTTAAGCTTTTAGTTGCAGTGAGTTGGCTCATAGCAGAGCAGATTGTGCCAGGACTGACTGAAAATGCAGATTTTACACAGGACAGCGACCTGCGGCAAGCCGTCGCCTTTCAGATGTCTACCTCCAATGGAGACTAGACGAGGATGTCCTGAGGGCCGGACAGCCTGCTGAGAGAAACAGTACGATTCCGCAAGGGACCACACAGCCCGTGCGTGGCTGCATCCGGAGGACAGTATTTGCCACTGAAGTATTCAATAGACTACAGGTTCGGCAAAAACTCGTAACAATCTTTCTTGTCGCTGTTTCACTACACTGTATGGGGAAAGAGCACACTGGGTAGGCAGCTCTCTTGGAAGTCAAAATGTTAAGAATATTGGCAGAGGGACAATGAATTCCTCCCATGACCACGGATCTTTAGTTTTGTCGTTTTTAGAGAAATTTCTAACCGAGCACAATAACGCTACGAGTTTAGTAGTGTTGTAAGGTGGCGTGGTATCCTGACCTTCATTTCTTACATATTCCGACCTCACCATCGTATCCTGCGTATCAAGACGTTTCATTCGAGCACAAACTCGATAGGGTAGAGTCAGTTTTACAAATTTATATTTAATCGATATGCAAACCTAATAACTAAATCACAAGTGCGCACTGAGATTAAAACGTCGAGGCTGGCGTACACAAACACTCAAGACACGATGGCCACGGGAGTTTTTGTTCGGCAGAGGCAACCAGCCCGCTGTGAAGTCCATAGGAGGGTGAGTTAGCATGCAGATGCACCAGCCGGCCGACCGCCCAGGGACCAAAACAGCTTTTGCCAGAAAAAAGGGTTAATGGCCTGCGTGTTTACCTGAGAAACAAAACCCGCTGTATTGTTTGGGAGAGCCCCAACATACTCATTTTCTTTACAGACCTAGAGTGCGATTTCAGAGTCCTCACAGGTGGACAGTAAACAACTAACACGGATGCTATATATTTCGGTTCAAAAAATGGTTCAAATGTTTCTGAGCACTATGGGACTCAACTGCTGTGGTCATCAGTCCCCTAGAACTTAGAACTACTTAAACCTAACTAACCTAAGGACATCACACACATCCATGCCCGAGGCAGGATTCGAACCTGCGACCGCAGCAGTCGCACGGTTCCGGACTGCGCGCCTAGAACCGCGAGACCACCGCGGCCGGCTATATTTCGGGATTGATCGGCTAAAAAAGAGCGCCATTCTGCTCTTTGTAATGGTAACGCTGATTAGCTGACTATTTCTGACACAATGAGCCGGATGAGTGAAGGAAAGACAGCAGATGATATACCCTTTGCTTTGTGCGTGGAGAGGGAACGTTCCGGTGACGCTCTTGAAGTGGGAACGCAGCAGGAGCGAGTGCGCTCGAGCATGTATGCAGAGAGGGAGGAACAAAGTCTCTAGTCAGTACTGCACTCAGAGAGCACCTCTGTTGCTAGGAAATCAGAGAGATACTCTATACTGAGCACATTCAGTATTATTCGTGAGGAACAACCCTGTTGGTTTCTATTTCCAAATTGCGTCAACGAATGCAATCAGATTTATTCTTGTTTCTGTAATGGAGCTTATGGCTCATGTTTAATGTGGTCAGCAGTTGTTGAAGTCATGTTCATTGTCCATTTTTATTCAGTGAGAATAAATAGTATTCATTGAACGTAACATTCTGTTTCAAGTAGTAGCAGCTCTTATTCCTGAAATTTGTCAGTTGTGAATGCTTTTGAAGGAAGAAATAATTTCAAGTCATCTAAGTCAGATGCGTTATTACTGGATAGGACCAGGAGTAATTTGTACTAAATGGCGGACCTTAAATTGAATGTCACAGGGTCAAATTCATTAGATGCATTTATTTTTCAGGTCCCTGAACGAGTTTATTAGTGGGGAGTTGGTGGCATTTCACAGATGCGCACACGAATCACATGACTGTTAATAAAATAATCACTCCTATCGGCATTTCACAGAGGGTTAGGCAAGCAGAGCAGCAGATGAGCGAGTCTGCCAAGTAGGCCAGCGAGATCACGACAGCTATGAAGAACATAGAGAAAGATCTCACTTTGGATTTGGAAGGACTGGTGTACGATCTGGGGAGAGCTAACTAGAGGCGTGTTTGACTTAATTACAAAAAAAATGTGACCCTAAAATTTACATGCATTTTTCTCCAAACCGTATTTTTCAAATTGGCTGGACACATAACTTTAGTACAGTAAATAAGATTTTGATCGGATTTTAGTGCCATCATTCTAAATTGCGTTCTCTTTCAGCATTCGTAGCCGTTTTACGATATCCTGAAAAGGCTATTTTAAGGGGAATGCTTTTGTCTCGAGTTGTTGGGTGCAAAAGATGACAGTTGCTTCAACACTTCTGAAGACTCCATATTATTCAGTTATTGTTTCTACACCGATAGAAAATATATTGAATAATTGATACAAAATTATGAGTCCAGAATGAGGGCTTTCGGAATTCCCACCAGTGACCAATGTTCTGACTGCGAGGCATGCTTCCACCTAGTGCGGAGGTTAGAAGGAGCGTCTGATGTGGACACAGAAGTGATTTCTGAAAGACAAAAGTGTAACCAAAAAAGTATCGTCATATTTGACACTACTTTTTAATTTCTTTGGAAAAATCACGAAAATGGCCTATTTTCACACATTGAAAGATGGCTACCCCATTAACGCGCCACGGGTTGACCTAAGGCCGAGAGTGATGCAAAGGATCTGGCGTGGCTTGTACGCAGGCTGGCATTCCCCCACGAGGCCACACCACAGTGCAGCAGACACGGGGACCGGCCACGCTTCCTCGCTTCCCCCTGATGACAAACCGAAGTCAGAGACTGTCGCTCTGTTGGAAACAGGTATCCTCTCCAGCCACAGCGGTTGCATAGGTCAGCCTGTCCGCCAGGCGCAGCGACACTGCAGTCGCCTGCAGCACAGGTGTCCACATAACTGGAACCTCTGTGTTTTGCACGTCAGCAGCTCACCACTTCTTTTACGGTCCATCTGCTGCTGAGGGCTGACCTGTTAGACGGAGAAATTGCCACGCTCGGCGACAAAGAGTTCGATGCAAAATCGAGACGCCTTGTTGGAGTGGCGACTGTGACTGAACGAAGACAGTCGTATTTGCCGATCTGGACTTATTCGCTGAAAGAGATACTGGCACATCCTAGGATCTTTGTATAATGATCACACAAAGTTGAGTATCTGTGTTACTGAGCAAGTCAGTATTTTGGTCATAGACTTTTGTAGTTATTTTAGTATGAGGGTTATTTCTGTTTTTAAACTCCTATCTGACGCGAAATTAAAACCACAGTGACAATCGGGTGAAGTTTTGTGTAGGTATATTGCACAATACCTATAGTGTGCACATCTATAGCGTCAGTTCTGAGTGCTCAATGAGCATGTGAAGAAGACTAGAAGAAGCAGTATCTCCTCCGTAAGTGTGCAGGGTCTCCTGAGAGGCATCACCTGGTTTCGCGACAGCTCATACAACTTAACTGTCATGCAGCTCCTTCCTCATGACAAGTCTCGGCCGCAGACTGCAGGGACATCTAAGATGCTGCTGCAGTGTTTGATCACCCACCATATCGTCCAGACTTGGCTCCATCTGAATTCATCTCTTCATTCACATGAACTGCTGATTATGAGGATAGCAATTTTATATTTATTTATTGAAGCTGATATGATTAAGGCAATCAGGCCCTCTATTAAATTGGGCCAAAGTTTCAAATGTACAGTACTTTTTTCACAACATAGTTACCAGATAAACAACAATTTAAATATGACAAATGTTATTAAAACGCATAACACTTCCTAAAGTTCTGTAAAATTATATTTATTTGTCAGAAACCGGCTTTTACCTTGTTGGGCCATCTTCAGGTGAATACTGACTGTCGCAAATACAGGAAAACATAATGTGTGACATAGATAGATATAATTTCTACAGAAGATACAAAAAATAAAAAATACAGAAGATACAAAAAATAATTAACTAGCTAAAAATGGAGGCAATAACCAGAGATTCTATGTAGACAGACATATAACAAGCGATGAGAAATAAAATCAATGTACAGTTAGAATAGAGTGTTTGTAACGAAATCTTCATGTTAACTTGTTAATTGTTAAATTCAGTTTCGTTACAAATACTAGATTCTAATTGTAAATTCATTTTATTTTTCATCATTTGCTGTATGTATCTCTACATAACAACTTTGTTTAACACCTTTTTCAGTTAATGTAACTTTTGTAATGTTTTCCTATGGATTTTGATATGATTAAGGCAATCAGGCCCTCTATTAAATTGGGCCAAAGTTTCAAATGTACAGTACTTTTTTCACAACATAGTTACCAGATAAACAACAATTTAAATATGACAAATGTTATTAAAACGCATAACACTTCCTAAAGTTCTGTAAAATTATATTTATTTGTCAGAAACCGGCTTTTACCTTGTTGGGCCATCTTCAGGTGAATACTGACTGTCGCAAATACAGGAAAACATAATGTGTGACATAGATAGATATAATTTCTACAGAAGATACAAAAAATAAAAAAATACAGAAGATACAAAAAATAATTAACTAGCTAAAAATGGAGGCAATAACCAGAGATTCTATGTAGACAGACATATAACAAGCGATGAGAAATAAAATCAATGTACAGTTAGAATAGAGTGTTTGTAACGAAATCTTCATGTTAACTTGTTAATTGTTAAATTCAGTTTCGTTACAAATACTAGATTCTAATTGTAAATTCATTTTATTTTTCATCATTTGCTGTATGTATCTCTACATAACAACTTTGTTTAACACCTTTTTCAGTTAATGTAACTTTTGTAATGTTTTCCTATGGATTTTTTTTATCTTATGCTCAAATAATATTTGTGTAAGTCACACATGATGTTTATTTGTGTTTGCGACAGTTAGTTGTCACCTGAAGATGATCATTTAATCAAGGACAAACAGTTTTCATCAGTAATTGTCAAGTTTTTTCTTCAATTTATATTTATTTATAGGTTGTCTGATTGACATAGACTGGGAGAAAGTCTGTAAAATTGAAAGAAAATGAAATAAATCAGTGAAATAAAATTCGAATAAAGGCTATATTTTATTCGATCCCAAAATGGGGTATTAGCGGTTGCTAGTCTTTCATGGAGTCCCACACTACACACAGAGCAGCGCTTCGTTGCATTTTTTTACCGTATTCGACATCATCTTTGTTTCCCCAATGCCATGCGTTGAGTCATGTGTGTGGATCGAGTAGTCCTAAGTTCAGTTAAAACACGTGAAGCGGATGCCATCAGATATGATGGACATCCCGCACTTTTTGTATCAGAAGCAGCGAATTATTTAAAACCATATGTCCTTGCCACTACCATCCTTTCGTCCATGAGGAAGTAGATTAAGGGAATAGTACGTTTTAATTCGAATCCCACTGGTTTCCCGCAAATGATTTGTTGTAGATAATGGTGTTCGTAATAATAAACCATCCGCTCATCAGTGCTCAGGCTGTCAGAAAAAACTTGAAACTGCAGGAAGGCCTCATTCAGCAAGTCAATCACGGGACGAATTTCCGCCAGCAAGGATTCATTGAAGTGGTGACAGTTAATTTCCAGATATCTGTTGCGGACCATACACTGTCATACGCACTTTATATCAAAGTTCTCATCTCCATTCCATTATAACAGTTCATGTGGAATAGCACGGTATCCAGTAAAGATCAGTACACTTAAGAACTTTTTGTGCATTCATTAGATCAAAATTTTGATAATTCTTCTGTACAGCATATTGGTCTTTGTTACTAGTTATCAAAGTCAGTACTTGTGTATCAAAAATCTTCATAGCAATCAGCTGCAGACTTTTTTTTGCATCTGCTACCAAATAGCATTTGCGCTTTCCACTTTATGCTAGACCGCAGCAGATTTTGCTGTAGGCTCCATCTTCTGTTCTCCAATTAGAAGTGATATTTCTTTCATTTTTTTTCTTGCGGTGTCCTACGTTTTCCTCGTCCTCCCTTTCTTCATCAGTATGAACTTTGAAGGTAACCTGGAATATCAGCTGAAAGAGTATCTTCCAATAAATTTTCGTCGATAATGTCACAGTCTGACATCTAATCTACGAGATCTCGAGGAAGCTTGAGTCCATTAGCCTAATTCACTTCACATACATCATCAGGAGAATCCGTGAAATTTGGGACATTTATGAAACCTTCCACTTCCCTCATAGAATGTACTTCATAGCGACTCATTGTGCCTGGGGACGAATGAAAAGCAAAACTTACTTTCAGAGGAGTGTGCCATGAGCCCCAAATAGGCATCGAGATTCAACCCTCATCGGAAAATAAAATAAGCCTTGGAAACAAACAATCAATGAACATCTAAAATCATTACAAAATATCCCAGTAAACAGACGCTGATATTTACATTCATAATAATTTAGCTTATAATGTTTTGAAATTTTTTAACTCTTGTAACGCTGAAAAACTTTATTTCCTCACACAAATGACACTGTACAATTCACTCGTTTAACGACAGCTGACTAACAAACAATGCGAAAGCTTGGTAAATGTCTAGATAGCAATGCAAACTAATAACAACTGCTGCCAACATAACTACAAATACAAAACTTCCATTACAAAGACAAATCACTATATGGGGGCCATGGCAGTTAACGGGTTAAAAAGATTTAAGTATCCGACGAGGCAGTGTGAGAAAATTATACTGACTATGAACTATTAAAGATAATACCGGCAGTATTTGTATTACTGTAGCTATTGCCACTAAGGTTCAAATGGTTCAAATGGCTCTGAGCACTATGGGACTTAACATCTATCGTCATCAGTCCCCTAGAACTTAGAACTACTTAAACCTAACTAACCTAAGGACATCACACACACACAGCCATCACAAGGCAGAGAAAATCCCTGACCCCGCCGGGAATCGAACCCGGGAACCCGGGTGTGGGAAGCGAGAACGCTACCGCACGACCACGAGATGCGGGCTTGCCACTAAGGGCGATAATGGTAATAATATTAATAATAATAATGATAATAATAATAATAATAATAATAATAATAATAATAATAATAATAATAAACAGTTATTATGACATTAATAAGAACAATGTCAGTTTTAGATGTAAGAAGAATTTATAGGTGTAAAAAAATAGATGTTTTTTGATACAGTGAGTTCTGAGGAAAGAAAATTTAAGGAAACTGCATCGGCTAAGAACACCGGGAAATGAAGAAGACCAATTTGGAGAGAGGCATGTACAAAGGCAACGAATGTATACAGTGACAGTGGTAATATTTATCGTTGCTTTAGTAGGTAATCATTAACTGTCTTCTGAAGCTGGAGATGTTCTTCAGTTCTCTAATTTAATGCGGGATGTTATTCCATAATTGGCTTCCTGCTATTGGGAAGGACATCAAGAAAATCTCTGAACGATGGAGTTGGACAGGACTTTGCTTTGATGGGAGCGGGTGTTTCTGACATGTTGTTTAGACGAGAGATATATGTATGTGTAACTATGATGTACACATTTATCTTGCTTTTGATACGAGAGAAGAAAAAAGTTGCTCTAAAATAAATTTGTAGAATGAGTAACTGAACCAAACCTGTACTCATACAGATATGATGGACAAAATACGCTGCGCAATTAAATTAAAATATCACTTTTTTCAAATCCGCGTTACTGTCTCCCGTTGTGACGCGCAAGTGTAATATTTGGCTGCAAGCTGCCCACGGGGTACAGCCTTCCTATCGAATGGCAGAAAAACTCACACCCTGCGAGGCCACCCTCGAGATTGGTGACGCTTCAAACAGCGACGAGTCGGTCGAAGACCACAACGGTACGCTTCAGGTGGCTTAATTGTGTCTCATCGGCACAATCTTTCGGCACAATCCTGCCCAACGCCATCGAGAACGTCCCACACGAGCGTCACACGGTGTTATCCTCCTAATGACGCCTCAGCGATGAAGATAAGAACCGCGATATCCAACGGGGTTTTCCTACAGGTGGCCGAGCAAAACATTTCAGACATACCATCGTTCAGAATCGACGCGAGCAATCCTTAGGAGTTAGCGTAAAGGGCGTCAGTGGTACCACCCATCCATCGGGGCGTCGATTCCCGTACACGTCGTAAACGACATTTCACGCTGCGATGAGCACCAGGGCGACATTCTTGACGACATTCGTCAATGCCGACGCCGCCCAAACGTTTCGACCCGTCTCGAAGGACGTTGCGGGGTTTGCTATCCTACTGAACGTAGTCGCACCCCTTTGAAGTGCGGCGAATCCACAATATTTTAACTTTTGTTTAGGCAGAACCACAAGGAACTGTCCAGAATCATTCGACACAATTTGTACGTATTCCGAAGCAAATGTTTTTTAAGTCAACCAGTTGCACGTTTCACGCCATCCTGTGGTGCGATCACGGTGGGGAGTCACACAAGTGAATAAAGCGTTCAAATGTTCCTCTAAGGCCCCTCCCTCCAGTTTGCCAACATCCTCGGTGTCAGCTTCACACATTTACCGAGAATTATAGAAATTTGCCTTTACAGAGAAAACCTGCGGACTAATCGCAGATGCCGGCTGGCAGGCGACTGGCTTCGGAGGTGTGTGACATGGTTGTCTAACGTCAGGCGCCCCGGGCTGTAGATCCAAGTTATCTCTGTCACACAAGATCTTTAAAATTGTCAGTAAATGTGGGCGGGTGATACCGAGGGTCTCGACACACTGGTCGTTCTTATATGGATTATTTGACGTTTTATTCAAACATGTGTCACTGTGGCTCCCCTCCGCGATCACGCCAAAGGACGGCGTCAAATAGAATGGTTCAAAAGTATAAGCTCAGTTTGCTTTTTCGGACCACGTCCAAATTTTCTCGAATTGCTTTGAAGCGTTCCTGGTGGCTCCAGCTGGCACAAATTGGGTGGTGCTGCACTCCAGAGGATTGCGATCACTTTCAGTGGGTACGCAGCCCCACGGCGTTCTCACGGAAGAGTTGAAACTCGCGGAGGTGTCAGCAGCAACAAAGGTTGCCGGAAACGTCGCCCTGTTGCTCGTCGCACCGAGAACATTAGTTACCGACAGCGAAACGTGCGGAAGTCAGCGTCCTAAGGGAAGCGGCGGTTTCATTACGCAGTCTGAGGCGATTCTGACCGCCGGTGTGTCTGGAAGCTCGCCTCGGCCGTCCGTAAGAAAAACGCGTGATTTCAACGCTGGGCGTCGCGTTGTGAAATATGAGTGAGAGGGGCTGTGGCGGCCTCCCCACCGTTGCTGCCGATGTGACATCACTGACCCACCTAACACGTCACTTAAACTTCCGAGCGCTGGCCTTTTTTTCGCATGCTTGCTTCCTGAAGCCTCGCCCAGCCCGAAGTTGACGTTGCAGGACGGCACGCTTTTCCACCATCAAGGAAGAGGTATACAGGAATCTTTGGCCAAATTTCAAGCTAACGTGTCGTAATGTACGAAATTACGGGATTTCAAAATAGTGATCCTCTAATTTTGCTGTGCAGTGTAGTTCTACATTTACAATAGCATTTGCAGATCAGAAACGTTAACACTGTCAAGATGTACTGAGATACTTGCTGCCTTAAAGGAATATTTTTCAGAAGTAGTGTCAATTGAAGTAATCGGAAATCAGGCCAAGAACAGAATCTTTTCAAAGAAACAGAGTATGTGCAAAAGATCATACTGTATTCACTTTTTTAATTCGAAACAGCTTTACAGTGGAAGGCCAATATTTCAGAGTTCCGAAAATGCAGGTTGCGCCATTATCACGCATATAATGTTATTTTAACTAACAGTTGAAATACGCTTATTGACAACATTTTTCAGGCTTCCGACAATGGACAGCCACAGAACAGATCTGCAAAATTGTTACTATTCAGATTCAGTACACAATAAAAGCATAGTGACGAGAGGACCATATACCGCAGAAATACATAAATGAGTCGACGTTTTTTAAAGGGACATATGTCATGTGGACTAAATTTTTCACAAAGACCGAAAACTGTGTCAAGTCCAAAGTGAGAAATATATATGCATTTTGATGGTTTTATGTGTTAAGTTAGAGATTGTATGAAACGGACATTCTCATTTCCTCAGTTATTGAACTACAAGCTTTATCGATTTATCCCTTATTAAAAACATTCTATCTAAACCAAACAAATAAGGTCAGAAATAAATGAACTTCGCTTTGTCTCCCAAATTTCGTTCAATGGTTATTCAAAGGCATACAAACCATTACTAAATCTATAATTTGTTTAAAATTACAGTAATTAGTACATAATATAACACTAATACTGTTATGGACAACATTAAATTTCTTCATTGTATCATTTCATGTTCAATTGAGCAAGAAATTATTTCTGTGCAGAAATTCGTGTGCTCTTGATGAATGTAGTTTTCGAATTTGATTAGGTCTTCCATATTTGCTATTTTAATGGAATTTTTTTCAGAAGGGTATAATGGTGGTGAGGGGTTTTTGAAGTAAGACCCACGAAGGAGGTATGGCAGACCAAAATGTTTATTGTCGAATACCCTTTGACGCAACCGTTCCGTTCATGGCAGTATTTCTTTTTTTCTTTTTCCTTTTTTGTCATCAGTCTACTGACTGGTTTGATGCGGCCCGCCACGAATTCCTTTCCTGTGCTAACCTCTTCATCTCAGAGTAGCATTTGCAACCTACGTCCTCAATTATTTGCTTGACGTATTCCAATCTCTGTTTTCCTCTACAGTTTTTGCCCTCTACAGTTCCCTCTAGTACCACGGAAGTAGTTCCCTCATGTCTTAGCAGATGTCCTATCATCCTGTCCCTTCTCCTTATCAGTGTTTTCAACATATTTCTTTTCTCTCCGATTCTGCGTAGAACCTCCTCATTCCTTACCTTATCAGTCCACCTAATTTTCAACATTCGTATGTAGCACCACATCTCAAATACTTCGATTCTCTGCTGTTCCGGTTTTCCCACAGTCCATGTTCCACTACCATACAATTCTGTACTCCAGACGTACATCCTCAGAAATTTCTTCCTCAAATTAAGGCCAGTATTTGATATTAGTAGACTTTAACAGTGGAATTCCCGTTGCACTCTCAATGTTACCACCGTTGCTTTTAATGTCACCAAAGGTTGTTTTGACTTTCCTGTATGCTGAGTCTGTCCTTCCGACAATCATATCTTTTTCGATGTCTTCACATTTTTCCTGCAGCCATTTCGTCTTAGCTTCCCTGCACTTCCTATTTATTTCATTCCTCAGCGACTTGTATATCTGTATTCCTGATTTTCTCGGAACATGTTTGTACTTTCTCCTTTCATCAATCAACTGAAGTATATCTTCTGTTACCCATTGTTTCTTCGCAGCTACCTACTTTGTACCTATGTTTTCCTTCCCAACTTCTGTGATGGCCCTTTTTAGAGATGTCCATTCCTCTTCAACTGTACTGCCTACTGCGCTATTCCTTATTGCTGTATCTATAGAGTTAGAGAGATGCAAACGTATCTCGTTATTTCTTAGTACTTCCGTATCCCACTTCTTTGCTTATTGATTCTTCCTGACTAATGTCTTGAACTTCAGCCTACTCTTCATCACTACTGTATTGTGATCTGAGTCTATATCTGCTCCTGGGTACGCCTTACAATCCAATATCTGATTTCGGAAACTCTGTCTGACCATGATCTAATCTAACTGAAATCTTCCCGTATCTACCGGCCTCCTCCTCTTGTGATTCTTGAACAGGGTATTCGCTATTACTAGCCGAAACTTGTTACAGAACTCAATTAGTCTGTATCCTCTTTCATTCCTTGTCCCAAGCCCATATTCTCCTGTAACCTTTTCTTCTACTCCTTCCCCTACAACTGCATTTCAGTCGCCCATAACTATTAGATTTTCGTCCCCCTTTACATATTGCATTACCCTTTCAATATCCTCATACACTTTCTCTATCTGTTCATCTTCAGCTTGCGACGTCGGCATGTATACCTGAACTATCGTTGTCGGTGTTGGTCTGCTGTCGATTCTGATTAGAACAACCCGGTCACTGAACTGTTCACAGTAACACACCCTATACCCTACCTTCCTATTCATAACGAATCCTACAGCTGTTATACCATTTTCTGCTGCTGTTGATATTACCCGATACTCATCTGACCAGAAATCCTTGTCTTCCTTCCACTTCACTTCACTGACTATATCTAGACTGAGCCTTTGCCTTCCCGTTTTCAGATTTTCTAGTTTCCCTACCACGTTCAAGCTTCTGACATCCCACCCCCCGACTCGTAGAGCGTTATCCTTTCGTTGATTATTCAATCTTTTTCTCATGGTAACCTCCCCCTTGGCAATCCCCTCCCGGAGATCCGAATGGGGAACTATTCCGGAATCTTTTGCCAATGGAGAGATCATCATGACACTTCTTCAACTGCAGGCCACATATCCTGTGGATACAAGTTACTTATACAATGTGACAAATATTACTAATTGAAAATTAAATTCTTTCGTTTCTAAGTTCACTTTTAGTCTCTTCAGAGACAAAGAACATCTGGTCGTGCAATTACTTGTTTCCATCAGTTTTTTGAAATCGGAAATTTCTCTGGTTGCCACTTATTTCATCACAAACTTCCCTGGAAGAGAACTCTCTGTAATATGACACTTAACCTCATGGACTAAAGAGATTCTACCATTTTTTAGATATGTGGTGATGATTCCAAAATCTCGATCACAAGGAAGAAAGTTATGACCTCTGGCATTTTCTTTTGTGTGATTTGCCTGGGTAATCACCACTCCACACGTTGTCAATAGTACTCATTTTATCTGTGTACTGAACAGTGACAAAACAAAGATCACGAAATAAGCGTAAAACTGAACCACCTGTTTACAGCACTGCCGACAGTTTTTTTTTTTCAGAGAAAGAGTCGGAAATCAGCACATACTCCCATTCAAAAATAATTGCATTCTTTGGCCTGAGTTTATCGCCAAACCTGAGGCATTACAAACGCCATTTTAACCGAGAGGAGTAGCTAAGAAGTTTCCAAAACGACAAGTAACAGAAAATTGTTCAAACGACGAATTAGACCAATTCAAAAAACTCTGTTTACATATCCTCGATGAGCCGGCCGCGGTGGTCTCGCGGTTCTAGGCACTCAGTCCGGAGCCGCACGAGTGCTACGGTCGCAGGTTCGAATCCTGCCTCGGGCATGGATGTGTGTGATGTCCTTAGGTTAGTTAGGCGACTGATGACCACAGATGTTGTCCTATAGTGGTCAGAGAAATTTGAACCATATCCTCGACGCGTCGACGTAGGAGTAAGGTGTTGTGAAGGTCGGCACGTGACTAACCTCCTGGTGGACGCGACGTCTCCGCGCTCGACCGCCAGTAGGAACTTCTTCTCGTCGAGCGACAGCTGCGCCATCTCCTGGTGCGGCCGCACCACGTTCTCCTCCTCCATCATGCCGTGGATGCTGTGCCTCTGCAACAGACCGAAGCAGCGGGTGACGTGGCGCAGACACCGCTTCCGCCGCGCGGCGCGCCAGCGCGACTCTACCTGTCAGTGCCGAGCCGCACGTGTTGCCAGCGTGCGAGGTGCTGTAGAGCACCTGCGTAAGCCGAATCACAAGGAAAAGGACCCAAACATTCAAACAAAGAGTCTTCATCCGACTACTCTCTTGCCTTCGCTTATAAAGTTGCTGGGAATCACCACGTCGCCTACACGGATGAGTCTGGCAGCGCTAGGTGAGTAAGCCCATCTGCAGGGAGGCGCAGCTCAGCCGTGCTGCCTGCTGCTGGCGACTCACGAGGGAAACGCCCCGGACACGGCCGACGTTTCCCACGTCACTACGTAGATCGGCCGCCCGCTGTTCTGACACGAAACCAGAGGAACAGGGACCCTTTGAGGCCAGAAGTACAAAATCAATGTGCTCTGCCTCTTTCCCACTGGGCGATGAGACCCTTTAAATTATATTGACGGCCCCCGTGTTAAATGAGGCCTCACTTTTCGAATGTGAATTATCTACGATTAAACGAAAACTTTAGAAGGTAACGCCTCAGCATATTCACCTATAAATCGAAGTAAAAACTTTAATCACCAACCCTTATCTGAACACTGTTGAACGGAAGCGCCGCTGACGTACCGACCGATGCATCTGTCTACTTCTTTGAGTTTCACTAAAAAATCTGCGCTGAAAGCTGTTTTTAAATTGTGACGTGAATCTTTATGGCATCTCTTCGGCTGGGCAATCCCTGCTCGATTTCCAGAACCAGACTGTAACTTTGAGAGCTTTCGGCTGGCACACAGATGTCCACTTTGGCGGTATTACTTCTGGCGTGCAAGTCCCCCTCGTCACCTATAGACCTGGTAAACTGGTATCTAGTATCTTAGACGACGCTCTGTCTGTTCACCCGATCTACCCGAGGAATCCAGTATCGGACAAAACTTGTTATCAGCAACGTATGACTTTCAAATATTCTCAAAATGTGTTTTTTAAACTGAATTGTACTATTTCTCGGTTCTGGATCAGTTGAGATAACCGTTTTTTTAACGAGTCGCTTGAACGATTAATCACTTCTATAACCGGAGGACCAAATTAATCATTACTTTCCTATAAGGACAGGAAAACTGCGGGCTAGAATTTTTGACACGCTGTGATGGAATACGAATGCGTTATTTTATGTATACTACCCAATGCGACAAGTGTTAGTTCTTCTTCTTATTCGATTTACTTACATTATTGATCCTCATACCCCTAACAATTTCGAAGAAGATGAAAACGAGGAAAGTTTGCAGAATGATACTGGGAAGCGAACACACTTTCCCTGCTTCCAAACCGTATGCCGTGGTCGCCACGGCAGCGGCGATTTCGTTTAACAACGCATACCTTATGGGTGCATATGATAAGCCCCAGTCGAAAAATGGTTTTCCCTCGATTTCTAGGAAAATACGCAGAATCGGAGAGGAAAGGAATATTTGGAAAACACTGATAAGGAGAAGGGACAGGATGATAGGACATCTGCTAAGACATGAGGGAATGACTTACATGGTACTAGAGGGAGCTGTAGAGGGCAAAAACTGTAGAGGAAGACAGAGATTGGAATACGTCAAGCAAATAATTGAGGAGGTAGGTTGCAAGTGCTACTCTGAGATGAAGAGGTTAGCACAGGAAAGGAATTCGTGGCGGGCCGCATCAAACCAGTCAGTAGACTGATGAGAAAAAAAAAAAAAAAAAAAAAAAAAAAAAAAAAAAAAAAAAAAGTAAAAAGTACTCAGTTCTCAATTATCTATCGAGCTTGCGGGGGTGGCCGAGTGGTTCTAGGCGGTATAGACCGCTACGGTCGCAGGTTCGAATCCTGCCTCGGGCATGGTTGTGTGTGATGTTCTTGGGTTAGTTAGGTTTAAGTGATTCTTCGTTCTAGGGGATTGATGAGCTCAGAAGTTAAGTCCCATAGTGCTCAGAGCCATGGGAACCATGTGATTGCGTCAATCCTGAGTCTATTGCACGTCTTGCAATTTAGGGGTGGTGTTCTGAAGAAATCTTGGGTATTTCTACCTTCTGGTGCTTTATTAATGTACCACTACCGGTTTCGTGGGGTTAAAGCCACATCTTCAGGTGACATATGATTAAAACATTAGAGCGGAAAAGATCGGAACCTTTTTTCCCGGCATTGATTGGGAAACACCGCTAAAAGACGGTACGTCTCGGATTAAAAACTCCCGAATTCCAATTTAGTGGATGGGTGCAAAGCAAACCGTATCATAGTGATCGCTTTTCCAGTCTATAAGGAAACGCATACAAGGGACACGACCGCGTGCTCCGTCGTATGGTAGTGGTACGGTAATAAAGGACCAAAATACAGCTGAAGCGATTGTTAATACCCAGGGCTGTGGTTAACACACCTACAAGGTTGTCTGCAATTCTCAAGCAAGTGGGGTAGTTGAGGCAAAAATCTTAAGAGTGTTTCATTTCAGGTTGCACACAACAGACCTGCCAAGTATGAGCCGAATCGGTTGGGCGCCTGTGAGGCCTGCCCTGGTCAGTGCGTGCGGTTCAGAGCGGGGACAGGCTCTCGATTTAAAAGCCAGCGCTGAGCCGCAGGCGGAGCGATGCCGCTCCTCAGCCGCTCTCGCGAGTGCCGGTCCAGAGAGAGTCCTGCCGGGGCGCCGAGGCTGAGGCCGGTGCCCCAACTGACCATCTGTCCCGACACTTCCTTCCTAGTTTTGCACCAACTGCCTGTATGGCCAGAACCAGTCCTTTCTGCAAAAAGCACGATCATCATAATGGTAGATACGTTGCGAGATACATGTAGGGTATCACAGCGATTCGTGATGAAATCGATATTTATCTCTACACAGTAAATGAATCTTTGCAAATCTACGCTGTTGACCATTAACTAGACCACTGACTTACTTCGAAGTCGATTCAGCAGTTGCCAAGAGTTACTTAAGCACAAAACGCAACTGGCAAGGCCTCACCATAAAGTCATCATCATCATCATCATCATCATTGAAGACCGATTATCCCTTTCAGCGTTCAGTCTGGAGCATAGTCCCCCTATAAAATTCCTCCATGATCCCCTGTTCAGTGCTAACATAGGTGCCTCTTCTGATGTTAAGCCTATTACTTCAAAACCATTCTTAACCGAATCGAGGTATCTTCTCCTTGGTCTACCCCGACTCCTCCTACCCTCTACTGCTGAACCCATGAGTCTCTTTGGTAACCTTGCTTCTCCCACACGTGTAACATGACCCCACAATCTAAGCCTGTTTGCCCTGACTGCTAAATCTATAGAGTTAATTCCCAGTTTTTCTTTGATTTCCTCATTGTGGACACCCTGCTGCCATTTTTCCCATCTGCTAGTACCTGCAATCATCCTAGCTACTTTCATATCTCTAACCTCAACCTAACCAAGAGATGAATACAGTAAGCAGATTCAGAAGGATGTAGGTTGCAGCAGGTACTGGGAGATGAATAAGCTTGCACAGGACATAGTAGCATGGAGAGCTGCATCAAACCAGTCTCAGGACTGAAGACCACAACAACAACAACAACAAAAACCTCAACCTTATTGATAAAGCAACCTCAATTAACCCAGCTTTCGCTCCCATACATCAAAGTTGGTCGAAAGATTGAACGGGCTCACCATAAAGTGAGTAATAAAATTAATCCTTTAATTCAGATCACAAATTCCAAATAGAATACCGTGAAAACTGATACCTAAGTTAGACGATTCCATTAATTAATTAACAATTCATCAAACATAATTACTGAATTGACACAACCAAATTAATTCTTTTAAGTACACAGACACTACCGAGGCACTGTTTACGTAGAGGGCTATCGACTGGAAGGGGCAGGCGAAATTTAGCAAAGGCCGTTAACACAGAAAGCGCCCTACAAGGCAAAATCTAGCTTGGTCTTCTGGCCGTTATTTCGAATCGTCGTTGAAGCCACGCGGAGGAGGAGGCACACAAAGTTCTTCCGCGTTCTGAGAGTTCGCGCCAGTTCAGGTCAGCCAACTTGACGGCCGCAACTAAGCCACTGCAGGCGGCAAGGATGGCAGGAATGGTCCCATCTCCCTCCGTTGTTAAGGTTGGCAACAACCACCTTTCCGTATACCGCGGAGGTGCAGCGTAGTTTGTCGACCGAATCTTTAAATAACCAGGGATTTTTAGAGTTACTAATCGCATCGAAATTACAGTGGTTGCTACTGTACGTCCGTTACGTCTGCGCCACACGACACTGTCGCTACCGATCGACAGTAGAGTGGTAAGCGGTTCTGGCAGACCACTGTTACCGCAGCGACCCATGGTGAGTTTCTTCCCTTATGATGATAATCGTTATTTCGTTTCTGTGCTTTCTGGGGTTCGGTCTTTTTACTGAAGACGGTTCCAATGTGCGAACTTGTATACTTTCATGTGATACTACAGTAAATCAATAGCTCGCCCAGGAGCTGCATTGTTTGAGTGATAATTTATAGAAACTTCCGACACCGATACACCTAATTTATGTGTGCATTTTTGAATAGGTGTTTCTCCATATTATCCCGACTTTCATTGTCAATAGTTTCTCTTTGCTAACTATTTCCTTACTAGGCGATGGAACACGTGCTGTAAGAAATCAAGGCCGATGCGTGGGACAGAAGATCCGCAGGTGAGTGATGTGCTAGTCGCTGCTTCTTTGCTAATCTGCTACAGCTACATACACCAACACTCAAAGGCTACAACTTTGTGCCCCTTCACTTGCTGATTTTTACTTTATTTATGGACCAGTGCGCAAACAGTATGTGCCTCATCTCCTGGAACCACGATTTGAAGGATTACGCGATTCTCAGTAAAAAATGTAATGGATACATGAAAATGATCTAAAGCCGCTATAGCGAATACATAAACAAAAATTCAACACAAGCAGGTGGCGTGTAGTTAATTAAGAAACCCGTTCACTTGTACTATCGACATGAAGCGGTCTGCAAAATTGGGAAGAAGCCAGCCCGGCCCGTTCAACGGACACAGGTCACATCTCCTCTCTGTTAATAGGCCGAAAGCAAATCAAATATATTGTGCACTATTAGAAGCAGGTCGTAGCCGGTGAAGATTTCACTCCACGATTCCGTTCCTATACAACGATAAAGAAACAACCATGTCACCACGATACCTCGTGGAATCTACATTGTACGTCAAGGACGAATGACACACCGCTGTTGTTGCTGTATTCACTTCGAAGACTGGTTTGATGCAGCTCTCCAGGCAACTCTATCTGTATACATACGGCAAACCCATATGCGTTTGAACCTATTCACTGTACTCGTTTTTTGGTCTCCATCTAAAATTTTAACGACCGCCCCCCCTCCCCCTCAACACACACACACACACACACACACACACACACACACACCACCACCACCACCACCACCACCACCACCACCTCCATCACTACCAATACATAACTAATGATTCCTTGAAATTGCAGAATGTGTCCATCCAACCGACCCCTTCTTTTAGTCAGGTAATACCACAAATTTCCTAACACTTTAATTTACACACATCAAAAAAGGTTTTGCATCATCTCGATTCCGAGAGTTCCGGAAACGGTACAGAAAATTGTAATAGAGGACAAGATAAACATCGTTTCTGCCCTTTTTATTGCTAATGAAAATCACACATTGCACGTTGTACCACCATACGCTGAGACCTTCAAAGATGGGGGTCCAGATTGCTCCACACACCGGTACCTCTAATACTCAGAAGCACGTCCTCTTGCATTGATGCATGCCTGTATTCGTCGAGGCATACTATCCACAAGTTGTACAAGGCACTGTAGGTCCGGTGTGTCCCACTCCTCAACGGCGAGTCGACGTAGATCCCTCAGAGTGGTTGGTCACACCGTAAAGAAGCAGCCATTTACAATCCATCCCAGGCCTGTCCGATAGCATTCATGTATGGAGAAGATGCTGGCCACTCTAGTCGAGCGATGTCGTTCACAAGATGTGCACGATGGGGGCGCGAATTGTCGCCCATGAAGACGAATGCTTCCCCAATATGCTGCCGATATGGTTGCACTATTGGTTGGAGGATGGCATTCACCTATCGTACAACCGTTACGGCGTCTTCCATGACCACCAGCGGCGTACGTCGGCCCCACATAATGCCACCCCAAAACAGTAGGGAACATTCACCTTGCTGTACCCGCTGGCCAGTGCGTCTAAGGCGTTCACCCTTACCGGGTTGCCTCCAAATACGTCTCCGACGATCGTCTGGTTCAAGGCATATGCGACACTCATCGGTGAAGAGAATGTGATGCCAGTCCCGAGCGGTCCATTCGGCATGTTGTTGGACGCATCTGTACCGCGCTGCATGGTGTCGTGGTTGCAAAGAGGGACCTACCGTGGACGTCGGGAGTGAAGTTGCGCATGATGCAGCCTATTGCGCACAGTTTGAGTCGTAACACGACATCCTATGGCTGTACAAAAAGTATTATTGAACATGGTGGCGTTGCTATCAGGGTTCCTCCGAGCCATGATCCGTAGGCAGCGGTCATCCACTCACCTAGCAGCCCATGGGCAGCCTGATCGAGGCATAACATCGACAGTTCTGTCTCTCTATATCCCCTCCATGTGCGAACAACATCGCTTTGGTTCACTCCGAGACGCCTGAACACTTTCCTTGTTGTGAGCTTTTCCTGGCTTAAAGTAACAAACGCGGACGCTATACGACCATGGTATTATACGTCTAGGCATGGCTAAACTACTGGTGGAATGACTGGAACTGATCGGCTGTCGGGTCAGTTTCGTCTGATAGGCGCTGCTCATCCATGGTTGCTTACGTTTCTGGGCGGCTTTAGTGGCCTGAACAGTCAAAGGGACTGTGTTCGTGATACAATATCCACTGTCAAGGTCTATCTTCATGACTTCTGGGAACCGGGGTGACGCAAAACTTTTTTTTTGTGTGTGTGTATATATATATCTTTAACCAGTTCCTGTTCTTCAGAAACGCAGAAACGCCTTTCTTGCCATTGACAGTCTCTATTTTATAGCCTCTCTCTTTCGACCTACTTCTACGAGGGTCGGCACTCTAATAGTGTCAACTATGTATTTACAGCTCGTACAAAATAGATACGTGTTTCGGTTTTACTGATCTTCAAAGTAGTCACCAGCATTGTGTATAACCCGTTGCCAGTGATGTGGAAGTCGTAGCATACTCTTAGCAGTGCCAGTTGTGTTGACAGCTCGAGCGGCGCGGTCTATTGCCCGATGAATTTTTAGCACTTCTGATCAGAATGCCATGAAGTGTTTCCTTCAGTTTACAAATCGAGTTGGACTCATGAGGTTTAAGCCGGCGGATTGCAGTAGGTGGTATATCACTTTGCAGCCCCATCAGTCAAACAAATCATTAACGGCTTGCACTGTGCGTGATGGTCTGGTCCTACAGAAAGTGTCATCGCTTCTGTATCTATGCTGTTCATTTTTCGAACATAACCTATACCAGCATTTTGCAGGACAATGCTCGGGCACGTACAGTGCATGCCATGGGCGTACCCAGCGAGGGGAACGGGGGGAGGGGGGGGGGGCAGCTGCCCACCCCCCTAGAAGATATTTGCAGGTTTTAACTAGTTTACTGTTTTATTTAATGAGAAATGCTGCATGTTTGCTCGGATTATACAAGAGCATTCTTGTATTTAAAATGTTTATTAAAAGCATTTTTTTCACTGATTTACTGTTTTATTTGATAAGAAGTGTTGTTGTCTCGAGTCCTTGTTTCCTGAGACTAGTATGACCTGCCCCCCCCCCCCTCTCCCCTCCCCCTATTTCAGATCCTGGGTACGCCCTTGGTGCATGCTGTTACTGATGAGGCTGCTAAGGGCACTATCCTGACGTAAGCCCTCATGAGTCCAACTCGATTTCTAAACTGAAGTAAACACTTCACGGCATTCGCTTCAGAACTGCTACAAATTCGTCGGGAAATAGACCGTGCCGCTCGAACTGTCAACACAATTGACTCTGCTAAGAGTATCCTACGACTTCCACGTCACTGGCAACGGGTTATACACGATGCTGGTGACTATTTTGAAGGTCAGTAAAACTTTGAAACACGTATCTATTTTGTACGAGCTGTAAATAAAAAGTTGCCACCATTAAAATTCCAACCTTCGTATTATTTTACTGCCAAAATGACAAAACTGAAATACTTTCTTTTACTGTCTCATTTTCTGATCTAATTCACTTATCATGGCCTGATTTAATTCGACTAAAATCCATTACCCTTATTTTGCTTTTACTTACGTTCATCTTACAATATGTTTCCAAGACACTGTCTATTCCATTCAACTGCCCTTACAAGTTCTCTGGTGTCTGACGGAATTGCGTCGTCGTCGGTAAACTTCAACGTTTATATTTTTTCTAGTGATCTTCAATTACTTCTGCAAATTTTTCTTGATTTTTCCTCACTACTTGCTCAAAGCACGAATTGGGTAACATCAAGGATGGGCTACAGCGATGTATCACTGTCTTCTCAGCAACTCCATTCCATGGCCTCCAATTTTTGTAACTACCGTCTGGTTGCTGTACAATGTTTAAACAACTTCCCCCCCCCCCCCCTCCCGTGTTTCATCCTTGCTAGCTCCTGAACATCGAAGACTATTCCAGCCACCATTCTCCAAAGTTTTCTCCAAATCTACCAACAGCATATAGGATCTTCTCCAAGGTTGCCTTCTTCCAGTTTTTTTTATACTTCTGTAAATAATTCGTATCAGTATTTTGCACCCAAGACTTATTAACATGGTAGTTTCGTATTATTCCGAACTCTTAACACTTGCTTGCTTTTGTACTGGAAGTATTACAGTGTCCCTGATGTCTCCGGGAATTTCCCGTTCCTAATACATATGGCGCACCTTATGAAACAGTGATGTCATGGCTGGCTCAGTAGGTCTGAGGGGAGATCATCTATTCCGTAAGGCTTGTTGCCACTTCAGTTTTTCCCTGCTCTGTCAAATTCTTCCCGCAGTATGATATCTCCCACCTCAGTGTCAACTACTTTGTCTTCCCTTTCTATAACATTTATTTCAGGTTCATTTACCTTGTACACATCGTGTACACATGCCTTCCACATCGCAGCTTTAATTTTTATACTGGCAATATCTATCTGTCCCCTAGTGACACAGGCTGTTACAGCCTTGCACTCAACCTCTCGTGCGGTAGCGTTCTCGCTTCCCGCGTCCGGGTTCCTGGGTTCGATTCCCGGCCGGGTCAGGGATTTTCTCTGCCTCGTGATGACTGGGTGTTGTGTGATGTCCTTAGGTTAGTTAGGTTTAAGTAGTTCTAAGTTCTAGCGGACTGATGACCGTAGATGTTAAGTCCCATAGTGCTCAAAGCCATTTGAACCATTTGAACTTAACCTCTAGTCGTATCTGCTCACCCATTTCCACTTTGTGTCAATCTGACCTCTAGACGTCTCTATTCCCTTTTGCCTGATTCATTTGCTGCACTTTTATATTTCCTCCTTCCATCAGTTAACTTCAGTATCTCCTGTGACGTCAAAGGATTTCTGTAAGGCCTTGTATTTTATCTATTTGATTCTCAGCTACTTTCACTACTTGGCCTCTCAAAGCCACCACTTCTTCTACTACTACACTCCTTTCCCTTGTTTGTCACCGAGCGAGATGGCACAGTGGTTAGACACTGGACTTCCATTCGGGAGGACGACGGTTCAATCCCGCGTCCGACCATCCTCATTTAGGTTTTCCGTAACTTCCCTCAATCACTCCATGGAAATGCCTGGATGGTTCCTCTGAAAGGGCATATCCGACTTCCTTCCCCATCCTGCTCTATTCCGATGAGACCGATGACCTTGCTGTCTGGTCTCCTTACCCCAAACAACCCTGTTTGTCAGTCGTTGGGTAATGCCTCTGGTTATTTCAACTTTTGCAGATGCTTTCTCCTTAATTTCTTACGTTTTTTTCAGTTTATTGAGTTTAATCTACAGTTCAAAACAAATAAAATATAGTCACAGTCCACATCAGCCCCCAGACAGATCCTAAAATTTGAAGTCTGGACCCGAATTATCATAATCAATCTGAAATCTTCCAGCGTTTCCTGGTCTCTTCCACGTACAGACTCTTCTTTCATAATTTTTATACTCTTAGCGATGATTAAAGTATTCTCTGTGAACAATTCTTCAAGCCAGCTTGGTTTTTTCATTCCTTTCTACCAGTTCACGTTCTCCTATATTTTTTCTTGTCTTCATTTTCCTAAAACCGGTTGCCATTATTATTGCTGTTTCTTCACAAAAGAAAATCACATTTCGTTCTAGTAACAGAAATATCTAATGGATGATTAAAAATGAATAAAATATTGAGAATGGAACACTGTAAGGACAGACATGGAGTCCGTCACCATAACCGGGCGCTCTAAACTCACTGTTAGACACCTGACACTCTCGTACGGTATTCAACTTTACGAAAAGCCATACCGTACTTCTTGCGATATATATATAGGCAGAACCCAAGCGACATAAATAGAAGATAAGAGAAGAAGATGATACAGAAGGGAGTTAAGTAAGCCGCCTCTCCATCACATAAAGAGAGGGAAAGAATTTTCTTTCATTTATTGCAGCATACAATTCTTCTGATGATATTCGTAATGTTTTGGAAAGAGGTATCCAGCGACATAATGCCTGGGACTTGCTGCCGGACTACGTCTGCGTGCCGGACCGGGATTCGAGCGACGAGACCGGCCTCGCGTGGGCCGCGCTCTTAGCGACAGCTATCCACACATCACAACTGCTAACCCGGTCTCAAGTTTTAATCTGCTTGTAAGTTCCAGAACAGCACGCATTCCGATGTAGAGCGAAGGACGTTTCCTTGTTACAGCCTTCGTTAAGTTCTAGGTGAAACTTGGGCCGTGTCAGCCAGGCAGTTGACTAAGTATACACGAGCCGTGGAGAGCGGCGATCCCCTGTCTGTCCGCAGGTGTGCGTCAGTCCAGATACCGGCCACGTCGCGTGAGGCGGTGTTTACGGTTTCAGAGAAGAGACAGTGTCTTTCCTGTAGCCTCGACCCTTGTCAAGCAAATTCCTTGTCTCCTCGAGTTCCGTCAGTTGCTGGGAGCTCGGTTTCCGTACACCGAAGTCTCATGCAGCTTCCGTGGTTCGGCCTGCGGCTGTCGGACGAATTAAGAGGTTTACTGAATAGCGCAGGAGTCCACGAGACGCCGCTACGCGACGCTCGGCACCTCTCCAGATGCCGGTGTAGCCCCCAGAGTAGCGCCGTCCCGCTGCCCCACTGACCTGACCTGACCAAACTAAACCCCCTTCCAAACGCGCAGCTCCACTTTGAACCTTCTATACTACCTCTACTTAACTCATACATATGAACGATGGAGACAAAAAGCTCGACCGAACATCTCTTACAGGTGCGTCACATCTCATAACAGACATTCCAGTGAACCACTGTCTGACATCTGCATTCCCTACAGTAGTGCGAGCAAGCAATAACGGATTATTCCTAATCTTAATTACTGACCGAGGTGGCGCAGTGGTTAGCACACTGGACTCGCATTCGGGAGGACGACGATTAAATCCCGGGTCCCGCCATCCTGATTTAGGTTTCCCGTGATTTCCCTAAATCACTCCAGGCAAATGCCGGGATGGTTCCTTTGAAAGGGCACGGCCGACTTCCTTCCCCAGTCCGATGAGACCGATGACCTCGCTGTCTGGTCTCCTTCCCCAAACAACCCAACCCCCCTAATCTTAATTCAAAACACGTTACATTTGTTTCTTAATATCAAATCCCTGCGTGAATCACTGATCGGCGCTCTGTGTTGTTGAATTCCGTTACCGTCTTTCGACGTTGCCAGTTCTCCGTGCTCCTCCCCCTAAATCTTTAGTCCCAAAATCACACAAGTGATAGACCATTCTAGAGCGAGAATTTCAAAATAAGCGACCAGTGACAAGGAATGAATATTTCAGGAGGTCTGAGGTCTCCAGTGTGCAGTGGTTATGAGGTACATGCTAAGAAAACATTTTCAAAAAAAAAAAAAAAAAAAAAGATCTGCCTACCGAAACGACGTAGGCGTTTCTACCGTAAAGAACAGGACACAATCGTCTGTGGTGTGTCAGCTCTTTACAAGTCACGGTGATGGCTGGTCAGGACGGAGGGCTACTCGTCACAGTAACTTGCACGGTTGCTAAAATTGAAATTCTCACTCTAGAAAGGTCCATCACTTCTGTAAGGTACATGGTCCCATTTGCAGGTTGTGTGCGTAAAGGCTCCCAGGGGCAACAAAAACTTGTTTTTCAATATTTCATACAATTATTGATCGTATTTAAAATTTTAAAGTGCTGTTATATAGTGAGGTGACAAAAGTCGTGAGACAACCCCTAATATCATGTCGGGCATCCTCTTGCCGAGCAAAGTGCGACAACTCGACGTGGCCTGGATCTGACAAGTCGTTGGAAGTCCCCTGCAGAAATAATGACCCACACTGCCTCTATATCCATCCATAATTGCAAAAGTGTTGCCGACGCATTATTCTGTGCACGAACAGACCTCGCGGTTATGTCTCATGAATGTCAGATGGGGTTCACGTCGGGCTCTCTGGAGGCCAAATCATCCGCTCGGATCGGCCAGTAAGTCGTTAAAACCAGGCGCGAGTAACTGTGGCCTGGAGACATGGAGCATTGACATCCTTAAAAATTCCGTCGTTGGTTGGAAACATGCAGGTTGTATGCTAACGGCTCCCAGAGGCAACAAAAATTTGTTTTTCAGTATTTCATACAATTATAGATCGTATTTAAAAATTTGATGCCTGAGAGCGACTTCAGTCCGCTGAGGGTGTTATGATGTAGTATGGAGCATTTTGTATGGGACCTGAATGTCACGTCCGTAGAAAGCAAGAAAAGGGTGGCAGTGCTTCCCTACGACTGGGGAACATCGTGACATATAGCCTATGTAGGTGCAGGCATAGAATAATTTTATTCGGTGCTGTGTAGGTATAAAATGTGTATATATTGTACTGTAAAGTTACTGTGGCTTAAGTTGTGTAAAATGTGTATATATTGCATTTTGAAGTTAATATGGTTTATGTTGTAGCAAGAGTAGAGAGGGTGACTATGTGTCCTATCGTAAGTCTTTCCATATTTATATTGTATGGTAGTTTGTATGATTTAAGTGTCAGTGCAATATGGCGCTCTGTGTAAAATAACCGCCGAAAGTCTCGTCTGCAGAAGGAAGAAAGGCTGACAGTGCTTCGATATTGGTGGTGTCAGTAATTCGGCAGGTAAATTCGATAATAGCTAATCATAATGCTCGATTGATTCACATCCTTTGTGCCGCGATATAGGATCCTCTAGATAGCTTTGAGGAGGTTTGCGTACGTTGAGAGCAGAAAGGTTATCATGTTAGGTGCTCTGGGACGAGTGAATTGGATGTTATTTTTGTAAACAGGTTCTGTTAGGGTAAGAATTTCCGTGCATACAAGCTGAGACATTTAGAAAGCGAGCGTTAACTATTTCTGGGGAACTATACAATTCCCAAGAGGTCGACGTTGCTCCTATTTTTTTCTTACAAAGAAATGTGAACGTTTTAAATGGAAAGTCGTCACGCACACGTTTCGCGGCATGGCAATAACCATGCTGGATAATTAAGTATAGTTAAACGGGTGTGTCATGTCGCACTAGGAGCAATGCGCCCTGTGCTATTGTGTTATCAGCAGTAACGACATCTGCTACTCGTAGGTGACTCGTGTGAGTGCGTCTTGCAATTCCGTGACGTCACTATAAGCCTGAGTGTATACACGAAAATAGAGGCAGGCAACTCACAAGTGTTCACCGGCGGCTCGCGACTGTCACAGCGCATGCGACCCTGGCTGGTCGCGCAAGGACATGTGTCTAGGTGAACACATATTGTGATAGGAATTTCTCTGGTGTCAAGTATAAAATGGGATGTGACCGCCTCATGCTTGCAGGACCCAAGCGGAGACCTGTGCGTGGTTTGATGACCGCGCCACTTCGTTGGGCACAGTGCCTCGCATTCGGAAGGACGACGGTTCAATCCCGCGTCCGGCCATCCTGATTTAGGTTTTCCGTGATTTCCCTAAATCGCTCCAGACAAATGCCGGGATGGTTCCTTTGAAAGGGCACGGTCGACTTCCTTCCCTAATCCTATGAAACCGATAACCTCACAGTTTGGTCTCTTCCCCCAAACAACCAACGAACCACTTCGTTGGAGTTGCCTGTTCGCTCTACTGGACGGGGTTTAGCAGGGGGTGCTTGCGCTTGTTGATTGCATTATTTTGTGAATGGACCTGTAGGCTGTGCTATGCGTTATTTGGACAGTTTACGAGTACTGAGCGTGTCTACACATCCCTGTGCTGCAAGTGTGTAATGTAGGAGTCTGCAAGTGTGTAATGAAATTATTTAGGAAAATTGTGAGTTGTTTGTGTGTCTGTAGATCGTTATTTACAAGTAGTTTACAGGTCTGTGGGCTGTGTGAGATGGCTCCAAGCATGTCTTTTGTAACAGAGTTATAAATAAAATGTTCAAAAACAAATAGAGCGCATTCCTTCCTTACTCTCCCCAGCAGCCTAGCGCAGCCTGAGTCATTATCGCGTCATTTTCCCCCTACAGACCACCATCTGGGGTTCTATGACATAGAATCACGTGACTAATGCCAACAGTAGTGAAGCATTCTAGGGGTGGGATGCTACATCATGAATGAAAGAACATTGCGCTCCTAGTGGGAAAATGTGAAAATTCTCATTTGATAATTGAAAATGAAAATAGTACATTCATTTGTGGAATATAATTAAAATTGAATTGGAATTAAATACTTAGGCTGGAGGCTGTGGCATCAGAGGTCGCGGGCTAGCGAACCCCTGATGCGATGGGTATGCCATTATGAACGCCTGAGAGAGAGAGAGAGAGACAGACAGAGAGAGAGAGAGAGAGAGAGAGAGAGAGAGAGAGAGCAGACGATCTTGGGTTACGTCATAGGACTGTGCAGTGGTTATGTGTCCTAGAGCCCATGGTGAAGAAAATGTATGCAGCCATCTTGAATAACGGTATTCGCGTCATCACTCAACGTCGCAGTAGCGCCCTTTGGTGGTGACGATGTGAATGAACTAAGCCAGTTGGACTCTGGACATGTTGGTGGAAACATTGGGTGCCGCCATCTTGAATAAAGATACTTGCGTCATCACCTGACGTCATGAGAGCGCCCTCTGGTGGTGGCGAACTGAACTAAGCCAGTTAGAGTCCAGACCCAGTGGCGAACACACACGCTTGAAATTGGTTAAATAATAAAGAGAAGTCCTTTTTCCCATGAATCCTGAGGAGGCAGTCGGGTTAGTGCAAGTGTCCTTTCTTTCACACCAGCAACAAAACCTCAAGTGACCTAGCTTCCTCCCAAAATTCGAACTTAGCGCCAGTTCATAGGACGAAGTGGCGATCGGGTGACTTAGGTTATTGGAGGAAGCCCAGTGGCCTATCTTCTCGCTATTTTCTTTGCTTAGCAGAGACAAGCATGGTGTGGTGCATTATCCTGTTGGAATTCAAACTTGGCGCCCTTTTTCTGGGGAGGGGGGGGGGGGGGGGGGAGGGCGTGGGACTTTCCTGTCAAAATTCAAACTTCCCGCCATCTTGAATGACGTCATGCGCTTTTTCCAATTCTACACAACGTCATCGCCGCCATCTTGAATACATGTGGCAACAATTCAGATCCCACGCTCGGGTTCCCGTGTTCCAATCCCGGCGGGGTCAGGGATTTTCTCTGCCTCGCGATGACTGTGTGTTGTGGGATGTCCTTAGGATAGTTAGGTTTAAATAGTTCTAAGTTATAGGGGACTGATGACCATAGATGTTATGTCCCATAGTGCTCAGAGCCAGCCAATAATTCAGAGTGGAATTATGTCCCTCTTGCCCAAATACTCTCATCCATGTCGTGGCGACAGGTCCCCCTGCCGATCTATGAGACGGTTTAACCGTGTCATTCTCTCCCGCCGAACCCCATGGGGTACCGACGTTCTCATCAGACTATGGCTATGACCAGATCCGTTACTCCATAACTCTTAATTTGTCCGACGATGCAAAATGTGTTCTTGTGAACATCTTTAATGATACCTGGAGGGATGGGAACGTTCTCGATGACTGGAAGACTCAGATACTGGTGCCCACACTGAAGCGTGGGAATGACACTGGTCAGGCGACATCGCACCCCCCCCCCCCCCCCTTCCCACCCGAGAGCGCTGTCGTCCTGCGCGTGTTATTCGAACAAGTTTCGCCTAGAATGGTGCTTGGCACATGAGAACTTGCTCCTGCGGGTGCAAAACGGTTTCCTTAAATGCAGAAGCACTTATGATCATATTCCCTCGCTTCCGACGGACGTTAAAAACACGTTCTTCACTAACAACTTCATATCGTGGCTTTTTGTGGGCGTACGACAATGTTCTGATACATGAACTTATCAGCAGCTTGCAACTGCTGAACCCCCCGGTGCTGATTTTACCGACTGCACACAGTTTGCTTGGTTGCCGTAACATACTCATCCGCGATCAGGTGAGCGTGCTGCATGGAGTCTCGTGGCCTCCCGCATGTTGCCTTTGGTCAGCCCCACTGTCAAAGTTATTCAGTATGTCAAAACGGTTCAAACGGCTATGAGCACTATGGGACTTAACATCTAAGGTTATCAGTCCCCTGGAACTTAGAACTACTTAAACCTAACTAAACTAAGGACATCACACACAGCCATGCCCGAGGCAGGATTCGAACCTGCGACCGTAGCGGTAGCGCGGTTCCAGACTGAAGCGCCTAGAACCGCTCGGCCACAACGGCCGGCTATTCAGTATGTGGACGAAGTCAGTATATACGCTCACACGTCATGCTTTTGGATGTCATTCCTATGGCTTACCGACGCATGTGAAATGTTGGTTGCGTGGGAGTTAAAAAATGGGCTCACTTTGCACTTGACAAATCAGTTGTTATGATATTCAGGAGGAAACGGTGTAATAACTTCTCATTCGATCTTCATCTTGGCACGTACACATTTCCTTCTCGGCCACATGCTAAGTTCCTTGGCGTCTACTTCGACAGCAAACTCACGTCGATGCAACATGTTGCGTACCTCATGGAAAAGGTCGATAACACTTTGAATATCTTGCATATGCTTGCCGAAGTATGGTGAGGAGTGTAACCGATCACGCTCTTGACTCTGCATGACGTTTTGATCTGTTATGTCTTAGATTATGGTAGCATTGTCTGTGGCACTGCAACGCTATCAATTTTGCGTAAGCTTGAAGTCATCCATTACAGAATGATTCGTTCTCGGAGCCATGAAATCAACGCCCACCAACGCCCTAATATACCTCTCCTCAGTCGATCTTCGACATTGCTTGGTGGCTCTCTTAAGACGGTGGTTCGATTCTGGAGACGCACACAGGCACCTCACGAACGACGACTGACCACACATCCTCGAGTACTTCGCGGCTACGAAAAATGACGTCATCTCTTTCCACTCGTTGTACAGGACACAAGACGCCCCTGCTTTCCGAAGGGAGACCGACGTCGCTCGCCACCTGGAGCATTTTCTCAGCATACAATGGCCGCAATGCGCTCACGTCTATGCGGACGGTTCTAAATCTGAGGCCCGCGCTTCTAGCAGCACCTACCAAATGTTTGCGCTTCGACCTGAATTTTCTACCTGCACGGCGGAGCTACTGGCCATCAGAGAAGCTACTCATTATGGAATCGGGACATTCTAGTTCGTCCTCATACTTACGGCCTCTCAAAGCGTGCTGCAGAAACTTCAGCATCCCGCGTTTGATAAACAGACTTGACGTCTCGACAGGCATACGATACGCCACGCCTTGGGCATTTCCGTTCAGTTACTTTGGATTAAAGGATATCATGACGTTCTTCATAATGAAGCCAAGAGGAATATTCCACAAGGCGAGTTACGCCCAACGCCGACCCCATGTATGGATCTCACATCGACGATACGGAAGGCAGCTGATTACGCTTAGAACTGTGAATAGCATCTCTGTCGACACTGTAAGGGAGACCACCTGGCAGACATACAACCGTACCGTGGTTCACCTCGGAGAAGCTTCATAGACGTCATGTGACTTCTGTCATTCGCACGATGCTGGAACACGGGTGTCATCCCGCTCTCCTATATCGGTAGGAGACACTGGGCACTGAAATAAGGACACGACGGCAGTAGCGGATCTTAACCACATCGTATTGGCATGTTCCAAGAACACAACTGCACAATCAGACTTACATAAGAAACTGGTTGCAAGCGGTTATCCCCTCCGTAACAGCATTCCTGTCCTACTTCACCGGTCTCATAAATACAACTTGCTCACAGAGTACTTGAAAGCCACCGGCATCAAAATGTAATTCATGAGCTGCCAAGGTCTTCATTTTCAAATGGCATCAGCTCAGTTCGTAATCGGATGCGTAGTTTTGTGTTTTAACCTGGGTACCGATCTCTACTTGTACATTACATTTTCATTGTTGCTCTCTTGTGCATTTTATGTCACTGTTCTACTGGCATTATTGTACATACCATTGGTTGTATTGTGTTCATTATTTTGGGTTTTTATTTTATTTTAAGTACGACTGTCTGCATGCTATAATTCTCACGTTGTTATATGACATTATTTGCCAAGAGCTCTTCAGTTCCTGTTGTATTTACTGTATGACCATTTAATGTTTTTGCTTTTCTATAAGAGCATATGTATGTTTCTCATAATGTTGCTGTATAGTGCTGTTCATAATTCTGCTCCAATGTCATTGCAGTCTCTGCCGTCAGCTGTATGATGTTTGCGTAACTGTGCTTTTATTTTACTTACAGAGTATGTATCTATGCTAACTTTTTAATTATTATGTTTCTTTGACTCTTTACAACAGTTTTTGGCTGTGTGGTCCTTGTAATCCAAAGCCAAAATAAGGAAATAAAAATAAATAAATAAATAAGAAATGGCTCGACGAGTTGTTCGCCACAAAGTCACGTGACTTCTGCAGTCGCGGTATCGAAAAGTAATCCTAACATTGGCAGACTGTTGGAAATGTTGAAGGAAAATATATTATTGGTCTAAAGTCTCCGTTATGCGTATCTATTATGTTTATCAAACTTATGCCAAAAAAATATGGAAAAAAGCCCAACATTTGTATCTCATTTCTTTGCAACTATTTCCGAGGTCACATCCCATTTGTCGAGGGCGTTTGTAAAAATGTAACACATAAGGAGCTAATTTCACCCTCAACAAACAAATCGCAGGAAACTACACAATGACGGCAACTGATTTCTGTAGCACACAGTAGAAGATAGCGCCGAGAGGCTGCTCCGCATTCATTCGCTTCAGTGGATGTTCGTCTGGATGGCTCTCGTGTGTACGTCAAGTCGAGTGGTCTTTTCTTTCATTCTGCATCACTTTCATATATGTGATGATACTTGCATACATTTCAGTATTTGCGTTTGCGTCTTCTACTTACTGCATTCTACGGCGCGATGTACTGATTTCGCCGCTTTCCGTGTTGTCCCGTATTACATTCGTACTTGATATTCAGCCTGAATATAAGACTACTTCTACGATTTTTACAGTTCAATCTATAAAGCAGTTGCTGTAGAGACCATACATTGATATTTTTCTACTTTTATTGCTTCGCTGTGTTGATTATATTTAGAAATAAATGTCATTACATTCAAAGACCACAAATGCATCGGCCTGAACACAAGTGCTTCAGCGTATGTGTAGGATGAGCACTGGGTAGACAGGCGGATTGTTGATGTAACGGGGTGACTGGTGAGTTGACTTTCACATCTGAGGACACGGATAAAACTTTTGAATTAGCATGTGCCCCCTGGCAGTGTAGATCATACAATCAGAGAGATCAGAACCGAAGAGTAACCTGTGCGCCATGCTCTCATTGCTACATGTACTATGAAAGTTTAAAAAGAAAGTACAGGTTTATAAATACAAATTAAGCATAACTCAGGATTTGATTTTATAATTAAAATAGAAATAAGAGTAAGCTAGCACGAACCGCATGGTTAACGCATTGTCCTAGCGACTAGCGACCATGGACATAAATCGACACCTACCACAAAGCACGAGTGTATGTTTCTGGTAGTTGCAAAGACGTATGACACAATGTTTGACGATACAAAGGAAACTGTTCACGTCGTTAAGGGAGATGTAAATGTTATTGAGGTATGGGACTGGGATACGATAGTACACAAATAAAAATATTTGGAGTACGTGAACTACGGTAAAAAAGACAAAGGGGAAGCCACGTAATAAAATTTTACACAGAACAGAATTTAAGAAATGTGTAAAAAGATTGGATACGTGGAGTAGATGTGAAGACAAAAGAAGGTTCGTAAAAAAAATTCTAAACGAGATTTCGAAATGAAATAGTTTTCTAGGCGGAGTTACTGTAGAATGCGACTGTTGTTTCTTGGTTATGAACTGTAGATTAAAAATTAAACAAATTTTAAAAACATAGGTATAAGGGACGATCAAAAAGTTTCCGTCTGAGGCAGTTTCTGCAGCGTATATGCAACGTAGCGCGGCTCCCAGTGGACATACGAGCACGGGCAAGTGCGCAGGGGATTTGAGTGGCGTTCGTGTCTTCCCGACATGTGTGCGCTAAACGTCAACTGTGGTGACGTTATAATCGAACGTATCCAAGCAGGGTCAACGTCCTGTTATTCTTCTCTTGGCTGCACAAGGACAAACATCGGTAGACATCCATCAGAGAAGGAAGGCAGCATGTCTGAGGAAAACCACCATTATAGAATGATGCACCAAGTTCCGTGCTGATCGGACTTCGACAAGAGACGCCGATCGATTTTGGAGACACTCGGGCACCCGATCTACAGCCCTGACTTCTCCCCGTACGATTATCAGACTTTCAGTCCCTTAAAAAGGGCCTCCAAAGGCCGACGATTACTGTTGGGCGTACAGAAGGATGTAGATCGTACGGTTACACAGCAGGGCAGGATGCTTCACCAAACGGCTAACTTCAAAACGATGCTTTGGTGGGACGACCCCGTCATTGCTCACAGCGATATTGCCCGGGTAGCATAGTGATGCTGCACTGTACAGCCTTCGAACGGAAAGTTTTTGATCGCCGTTTATAGTAAACTGATCAATTGAATCTGTAAATAGGCTGTTTATGCGTTGGTATGTTGGCTGTGGTGGAGGTTAGAAGTTAATAATTATCAGTGTTGGAGGTTTGCAGCATTAGCGCCAGCGGACGGTCTGAATGTGTTTCCATCAGGGAGATTTATTACTGATTATTATATAATTTTTTTGATCTAGTTGTCACTTCATTAAGGTAAAATATGGCAAATATATTGTTTGCTTTGCAACAAAATGTTTCCTCTGCTAACCACGTTCTATTAGTAGTTAGGACCTTCAATAGTTATTTTTTATTTAGCTGGCACTATTGGTGCTTGCGGCATTGCTGTAGTTCGTGTAATGAAGATTTCCTGTGACTTATGATTTGTATGAGTTATTGTTAGAATTTCTTCTAATTTAGGGCCATCCTTTCGAGTTAATTTTAAAGCAGTCAGATCGCGTTACCGTTGAATATTGTGGGTATTTAATGAACAGGAAAACTGTTCTGATAGTCAGGACATATACTGTAGGTCAGATATGAAATCATCAAGACGTTCAGTTTCACTCAGCAGTTTAAGCAGGTTTACTTGCATTCAGTTTCACTGAGCAGTTAAAATCTTAATTAAGAAGTTTCATCTGTTGACCCTCACTGGAATCTTTTAATTTTTCTTGTTGTTTGAATAGTTAGTGCACGATTAGAAATTAGTGATTGTTCTTGTATAGAGAATTTCCTTTGTAGTTGTAGTTTCTCATTGTTGCAAAGAATTGTAATGAGCAAAGCAGTTGTGGCATGCGTGTGGATTTGCACGACGTATTTCGCAGTCGCGTTTGCAACTAATTAGATACTGGAATGAAATTTTCACTCTACAGCGGAGTGTGCGCTGACATGAAACTTCCTGGCAGATTAAAACTGTGTGCCCGACCGAGACTCGAACTCGGGACCTTTGCCTTTCGCGGGCAAGTGGTCTATCATCCGAGCTACCGAAGCACGACTCACGTCTGGTGCTCACAGCTTTACTTCTGCCAGTATCTCGTCTCCTACCTTCCAAACTTTACAGAAGCTCTCCTGCGAAACTTTCAGAACTAGCAAACAGCAACAAATGGAACAAAATCAGAAGCAAACACGGCAACAGCTTCAAAAGCTGTACACAATTGGCGAAATTAAAAAAAAAAAACTGAACACACACGTGAAGATTTAACTGATGAATTACTTAAAATCGAATCTAAATGTCAAAAAGTTTGTAAAGATGTAAAAACACAAATTTGTGAGCGTTTACAGCCTGTTTTTTTGCGACGTGAAAACGCATTACAGAATCATGAAGCAGACATAAAAGAACTGCAGATCATTGTGCACGAAAATCACGACACCTTGCAAGCTAAAATTGACGCAGTTGCATCTACCGATTCGGTTACGCAAGTTGCAAAAAATCAGTAAAATTTAAAGGACACAGTAGACACGATTTCGACACAAATGGACACTTTAATATTTGGTTCAGTAAATCACACGGAGGAAATCAGCACATTATCGGAAAAAGTAGTCGAACTTTCGGATCAGCTAACTAATACGAAGGTATATGATGATCTGAATGATACAAGACCGGTAGCCTTCACTGACACAAAGGAGTGCAAGGAAATTAGGAAATTTAAAAAAAATCAGAATCAAATTAATACACAGAACAAAACAGAAATGCAGGAAGTACAAAATCAGTTGGCACACATGATACAAGAGTTACATATTTCAGAGAAACGCGCGTTCCGACACGGGAAGAGGGATTTAGAAACACGGAACAGTCACAAAGTAATAACACTGGGTATTTCGGAGATCTTCATAGGAGTCGGCAAGGTGCAGAGAACCTTGAGGAGGAACAGCCGAAACGACGTAAGGCAAATGGTTCAAATGGCTCTGAGCACTATGGGACTCAACTGCTGTGGTCATTAGTCCCCTAGAACTTAGAACTACTTAAACCTAACTAACCTAAGGTCATCACACACATCCATGCCCGAGGCAGGATTCGAACCTGCGACCGTAGCAGTCTCACGGTTCCGGACTGCGCGCCTAGAACCGCGAGACCAACGCGGCCGGCAAAACGACGTAAGGACGACAGGTTTGCGACTGGGCGTCATGATGACTTTCTCGACAATCTCTTCATCACAATGCGTAAATTCAGAACATTCAAGAATTCTAGTAATGATATACATCCACATCAATTTTCTTATTGCTTTCCTCCTAACTGGTTCTTAGAGCAAATAAATAAATAAATAAAAAGATTACACCACATTTCTCTTGTAAAACCGATTATGGAGAAACAATTTGCTTTCTGAATTAGTCTTTGCCATTAAATTTTTCACTTGAAGTCACTATTACGCTTTGCCACATTTAGCATGCAGCGATGTTTCAAAATCAACTATCCAGTCAACAACGTATGAAATTTATTAAGACAGTAATTTTACAAGTACTCTTTTATGGGGAACAGACGACACAGTCTTATTGTGCTTATTAGTTACACGATTACGACATGGCTATAAAGTTCAAATTTTTTAAACACATACTACGAATGAGGTTTTACTGCAACACTTTGGTTTACTTGAAAAGACATTTTTCACTTTAAGTGCTTTCTGAGAGGTCACACATGGCACAGTATTTGGTTTGTCTGACAGCTGCACGATTATACTGCGACGCTACTAACGAGTGACACAATTTTCATTATTGCATTTGCGCTGCATGTATTTTATGTCTGTACAGTTTTTCTACGTTCTTCTAGAAAGTAAAAAATGTGTTGGTAATGACTTTTGTGTCATAGCTACAATGAGACAGGTATTTTTCGTAACACTTCGATATGTTACAGTATAGTACTTTCAAGGTCACGGCAATGATCGTAATAACTCCAACATTTATATGCATAGCTCTTTACTTTTGTACATGAAAAAGGTAAGTAAATTAGTTTCTGGAGAACTTTGCTTATCAACGACGATAGCTACGAGACTTTGTACATTTTTACCGTTAATCAATGACAGAAATTATCTTATAGCGAGAACTATAGTTCAGCGCTACATGACACGCGTTTGGTCACTCAAATGTACTTGGAACATTTTTTAGAAATATTTTTAAACTACTATGGTATAGAGAAGGTTTTCGGCGATACGTTTCATTCTGCAGATTTAACCCTCGCATTACCAAGCTGGATATTCTGACTACCCTCTGTTGATTTTTTCCCTTTATGATGTTATCTGAAAGGCCATATGCCTGTGGTTTCATGACTTTGTACTAAACTGATTGACGTTGTATTCACAATCATGACTATCTAATTTTTTGCTTTATCATTGTTCTTCAAGTCATTTATTGGTGGGATTGTGAGACTACCCCGCTTGATATGAAACATCTTATTTGATTATTGGTAGAAAAAGAAGGTTTTAGGAAATACATCTGTCATTCATCTTCTTTGTTGAGTTTTGCCATAGATGCAATGTTTGTCATTGTTGCTGGTTACTATTGTTGAGTTGAATTTGATGTTCACTGTTGAGCTGACATTACACGAGTCAGCATTTCATCTGCAAGTAAAGATGTCCAAAGGACTTTCTAGCGAAGAGATCATGGAAATCCTATACAATTCCGATGTCAATGACGATGAAAATGAATTGGACATTTATAATTAACTGAATGAATATATGGAACCTCTTGACAAAGACCATGTCATAGCATCAGATGAAGCCGATGATAAAATATCAGAAGAAACTACACCTTTACGTGAAGAAGTAAAAGAAGAAGAAGAGGATGATGTTGAAGAAGGAGAAGATGGAGACACTGGAGATTTGTTTGTTTCTAGAAGTGGACTACAATTTTCTTCTGCACCACCAAAAGGTGCGCGGCGTCGACGTCTCAACATTTTGAACGTAACCCCTGGCACAGCGAATGATGGAAAAACAATCAAACCAATAACAGAGTCATTTTTATTATTTATCTCACCGGAAATCACGAGCATCATTGTAGAAGAAACGAACAGGGAAGCCAAACGAATAATTTCTTTGTGAAATGCAGCTCATTCTTCGAACAAAATGACATGGAGAGATATAAATGCAACTGAAGTGTACGCTATATTAGCAATTCTAATAGGAGCTGGTCGAACTCATGGACATCGCACAAGTGCTTCCGATCCGTTGGGGAGTAATGTTGCCTTTCGGCAACCATTCTATTCTGCTGGCATGTCTATACTGAAATTCTTGCGTTTTGACAACAGAGACACAACAGCACAGAGAATTGAAGAAACAAAGGACGAGCTACAAGCCATCAGGGTAGTATTCGACAAATATCTACCTAACTTGTGCAAGAACGTCAATCCTTATGAATTCGTGACAATTGATGAACGATTAGCAACGTACCGAGGAAAGTGCCCTTTTAGGGTTTATATGAAGAGCAAGTCTGGCAAGTATGGCATTAAAATTTGTATTTGTGCTGATGTGAAGACATCTTACTTATTACGGATCAAAATTTACAATGGAATGGTGGACAATACTCGGGAAGTGAATCAAGGACAGAGAGTTGTTTTGGATCTGATGGAACCATTTATGAATAACGGTCATGGTGTAACAACTGATAATTTTTTCACCAGTTTTCCATGGCTGCTAAACTACTAAAGCGAAACACGACATTGGTTGGTACTTTGAGTTCCAATAAGAAAGAGTTTCCGAAGGAATTCTTGCCAAACAGAAAGAGAGAAATTCACTGTTCAATGTTTGGTTTCACAAATGACTTGACCCTCCCGAAGAACGGAAAGGCAGTAATACTACTCTGTACTCGGCATAATTAGAGACAGGTAAGTGGTGAAGACAATGAAAACAAACCCGAAATCATACTCCACTACAACAAAACCAAAGGTGCTGTAGATAATGGCGACAAAATGACAAGAGAATACAGTTGTCTTGGAGGAACGAGGCGGTGGCCACTAAGAATCTTCGTGGAAGTGATAGATATTGCAGCACTGAATGCATATATTCTGTACATTCAAAGAGTTCCTCAATGGGAGAAGAATAACCGAAGCCGACGCAAACTCTTCACGACTGAACTGGCATTTGGACTCAGCAAAGGCAACATCTAAGAAAGAGCCGAAAATATCAACGGTCTTCATAAAGATGTACAAGACGCACTGAAAGCTTGTGGCATTGCAGTTCCTACAGCAGTGATCCACACCAGTGTTCCAAGTTACCAATGCCACAACGATGTCAAGATTGCAAGAGAAACGAAGATCGGAAAAAAATATTCTGTTGTGTAACGTGCAAGAAACCTATTTATAATATACACAGAGAAGAAACTGTTACTGTGAAGTGCATGCAGTGCAAAAATGTACTTGACTGAAAAGCTGAAAAAAGTCTTGTGTTATTTTACTGCAATGACTGTTGAGCTACAGTCGTGGAGAGACCCCTCGCCTTTTCGTTATGCTGATCCGCAAAGCATAACAGGCAAGGCGACCAAGTGCTACCAACATGAAATTCAAAAACTATCCGAAATTTGTCACACTGCTTACAATCATGCGTAAGACTATATAAATACAGATCAGTGTCTAAAACACAACATGTAAATATAAGATATAAGTGAAAAAACGCTAATTACTATGAACTGTACCAATAACATAACTGTTTTAGTAAGACAAAGTACCCCAAATCGTTAGAGTTAGCAAAATATTATGCGCATTCTGCCGCGAAAACGTCTGTGTCAACGTTGAGGTAAGTCATATTGGATTAGCGTTGCTGACCTACCATGGAAAGTGTGCAAATTTAACAATGCGTTAAGATTCGTAACGAAATTAAATTAAAAATCATTCAGTGCCACATTTAAGTCAGTTCAGTTATTGCCAGAAGCGGAAAAAGTAGGCAGTAACAAGTATGAAATTCTACAAGATTTTCATATTTACATCCACAGGGCACCGGTACGAAATAAAGGTAGCAAAAAAACGTATTGGGGGCCCGAGAATTTCTTAAAATTGCGTTACTGATAGTCTATCTGCGTTCATCAAGATTAGAACCGAAAATAAACCAGACCTCCCTTGCAGTAGCAAACACCTTTCATTACGCTAGCACACAAACCAGGAAAGCAGCCCTCTATTATTACCCCAGACATGAATAGGCCGGCAATTTCGCAATGAAAATGGCAAAATGATGTGCAGTTTCTGTTGTATAGAGCTTTCTGGATTCAACCATGAATTTTCTACCTTTATGTCACCGCTTATGTGACAATCATCCGGGATGTTTATCGAAATAACAAAATAGTGTTATTAGCGGTTATTATAATTCTGCACCACCCCAGGAAATGAACGGCTACATAGCTGCCAAACGCATTCTACAATGTTTCGAATTCTCCATTAGACTCGCCACGGCCAGAAAACGATCATTAGCCGAAGTGTTTCTTAAGCAATGGGAATGCTGGAACTTCTAAAACGCAGTGGCATTAATACTGGGATCTGAATTACCACGTGTTACGGTGCTCGCTTATTTCCATGTCCGTATCGATCTTAGTGCTGAGTTTTCACTGAGACGGCGCTATGGCGTTCGGCGGTTGTTTCCGTGTGTGATGGGCTGGCCGCAGCTTATTAGAAAATTCATGTTTTTGAGTCCAGAAAGCTCTATACAACCGAGAGTACAGATCATTTTGCCATTTTCATTGCGAAATTGCCGGCTTATTCATGTCTGGGGTTTTAACAGATTGCTGTTTTCCTGGTTTGTCTGCTAGCGTAGTGAAAGGTGTTTGCTACTGCAAGTGAGGTCTGGTTTGTTTTCGGTTCTAATCTTGATGGAGGCAGATATATCTACATCTACATGGATACTCTGCAAATTACATTTAAGTGCCCGGCAGAGGGTTCATCGAACCACCTTCACAATTCTCTATTAGTCCAGTCTCGTATAGCGCGCGGAAAGAATGAACACCTATATCTTTCCGTACGAGCTTTGATTTCCCTTATTTTATCGTGGTGATCGTTCCCCTCTACGTAGGTCGGTGTCAACAAAATATTTTAGCATTCGGAGGAGAAAGTTGGCGATTGGAATGTCCTGAGAAGATTCCGTAGCAACGAAAAACGCCTTTAATCCTGTATCATTTCTGTGACACTCTCTCCCATATTTCGCGATAATATTATCAGTAACCTTCCCCCATGAACCATGGACCTTGCCGTTGGTGGGGAGGCTTGCGTGCCTCAGCGATATAGATGGCCGTACCGTAGGTGCAACCACAACGGAGGGGTATCTGTTGAGAGGCCAGACAAACATGTGGTTCCTGAAGAGGGGCAGCAGCCTTTTCAGTAGTTGCAGGGGCAACAGTCTGGATGATTGACTGATCTGGCCTTGCAACATTAACCAAAACGGCCTTGCTGTGCTGGTACTGCGAACGGCTGAAAGCAACGGGAAACTACAGCCGTAATTTTTCCCGAGGACATGCAGCTTTACTGTATGATTAAATGATGATGGCATCCTCTTGGGTAAAATATTCCGGAGGTAAAATAGTCCCCAATTCGGATCTCCGGGCGGGGACTACTCAGGAGGATGTCGTTATCAGGAGAAAGAAAACTGGCGTACTACGGATCGGAGCGTGGAATGTCAGATCCCTTAATCGGGCAGGTAGGTTAGAAAATTTAAAAAGGGAAAGGGATAGGTTAAAGTTAGATATAGTGGGAATTAGTGAAGTTCGGTGGCAGGAGGAACAAGACTTCTGGTCAGGTGACTACAGGGTTATAAACACAAAATCAAATAGGGGTAATGCAGGAGTAGGTTTAATAATGAATAGGAAAATAGGAATGCGGGTAAGCTACTACAAACAGCATAGTGAACGCATTATTGTGGCCAAGATAGATACGAAGCCCACACCTACTACAGTAGTACAAGTTTATATGCCAACTAGGTCTGCAGATGATGAAGAAATTGAAGAAATGTACGATGAAATAAAAGAAATTATTCAGATAGTGAAGGGAGACGAAAATTTAATAGTCATGGGTGACTGGAATTCGAGTGTAGGAAAAGGGAGAGAAGGAAACGTAGTAGGTGGATATAGATTGGGGCTAAGAAATGAAAGAGGAAGCCGCTTGGTAGAATTTTGCACAAAGCACAACTTAATCATAGCTAACACTTGGTTTGAGAATCATCAAAGAAGGTTGTATACATGGAAGAACCCTGGAGATACTAAAAGGTATCAGACAGATTATATAATGGCGAGACAGAGATTTAGGAACCAGGTTTTAAATTGTAAGACATTTCCAGGGGCAGATGTGGACTCTGACTCCAATCTATTGGTTATGACCTGTAGATTAAAACTGAAGAAACTGCAAATAGGTGGGAATTTAAGGAGATGGGACCTGGATAAACTGAAAGAACCAGAGGTTGTACAGAGTTTCAGGGAGAGCATAAGGGAACAATTGACAGGAATGGGGGAAAGAAATTCAGTAGAAGAAGAATGGGTAGCTCTGAGGGATGTAGTAGTGAAGGCAGCAGAGGATAATGTAGGTACAAAGACGAGGGCTGCTAGAAATCCTTGGGTAACAGAAGAAATATTGAATTTAATTGATGAAAGGAGAAAATATAAAAATGCAGTAAATGAAGCAGGCAAAAAGGAATACAAACGTCTCAAAAATGAGATCGACAGGAAGTGCAAAATGGCTAAACAGGGATGGCTAGAGGACAAATGTAAGGATGTAGAAGCTTATCTCACTAGGGGTAAGATAGATACTGCCTACAGGAAAATTAAAGAGACCTTTGGAGAGAAGAGAACCACGTGTATGAATATCAAGAGCTCAGATGGCAGCCCAGTTCTAAGCAAAGAAGGGAAGGCAGAAAGGTGGAAGGAGTATATAGAAGGTTTATACAAGGGCGATGTACTTGAGGACAATATTATGGAAATAGAAGAGGATGTAGATGAAGACGAAATGGGAGATACGATACTGCGTGAAGAGTTTGACAGAGCACTGAAAGACCTGAGTCGAAACAAGGCCCCCGGAGTAGACAACATTCCATTAGAACTACTGACGGCCTTGGGAGAGCCAGTCATGACAAAACTCTACCAGCTGGTGAGCAAGATGTATGAGACAGGCGAAATACCCTCAGACTTCAAGAAGAATATAATAATTCCAATCCCAAAGAAAGCAGGTGCTGACAGATGTGAAAATTACCGAACTATCAGTTTAATAAGCCACGGCTGCAAAATACTAACGCGAATTCTTTACAGACGAATGGAAAAACTGGTAGATGCAGACCTCGGGGAGGATCAGTTTGGATTCCGTCGAAATGTTGGAACACGTGAGGCAATACTGACCTTACGACTTATCTTAGAAGAAAGATTAAGAAAAGGCAAACCTACGTTTCTAGCATTTGTAGACTTAGAGAAAGCTTTTGACAATGTTGACTGGAATACTCTTTTTCAAATTCTAAAGGTGGCAGGGGTAAAATACAGGGAGCGAAAGGCTATTTATAATTTGTACAGAAACCAGATGGCAGTAATAAGAGTCGAGGGGCATGAAAGGGAAGCAGTGGTTGGGAAAGGAGTGAGACAGGGTTGTAGCCTCTCCCCGATGTTATTCAATCTGTATATTGAGCAAGCAGTAAAGGAAACAAAAGAAAAATTTGGAGTAGGTATTAAAATTCATGGAGAAGAAGTAAAAACTTTGAGGTTCGCCGATGACATTGTAATTCTGTCAGAGACGGCAAAGGACTTGGAAGAGCAGTTAAACGGAATGGACAGTGTCTTGAAAGGAGGATATAAGATGAACATTAACAAAAGAAAAACGAGGATAATGGAATGTAGTCAAATTAAATCGGGTGATGCTGAGGGAATTAGATTAGGAAATGAGACACTTAAAGTAGTAAAGGAGTTTTGCTATTTAGGAAGTAAAATAATTGATGATGGTCGAAGTAGAGAGGATATAAAATGTAGACTGGCAATGGCAAGAAAAGCGTTTCTGAAGAAGAGAAATTTGTTAACATCGAATACAGATTTATGTATCAGGAAGTCGTTTCTGAAAGTATTTGTTTGGAGTGTAGCCATGTATGGAAGTGAAACATGGACGATTACTAGTTTGGACAAGAAGAGAATAGAAGCTTTCGAAATGTGGTGCTACAGAAGAATACTGAAGATAAGGTGGATAGATCACGTAACTAATGAGGAGGTATTGAATAGGATTGGGGAGAAGAGAAGTTTGTGGCACAACTTGACTAGAAGAAGGGATCGGTTGGTAGGACATGTTTTGAGGCATCAAGGGATCACAAATTTAGCATTGGAGGGCAGCGTGGAGGGTAAAAATCGTAGAGGGAGTCCGAGAGATGAGTACACTAAGCAGATTCAGATGGATGTAGGTTGCAGTAGGTACTGGGAGATGAAGCAGCTTGCACAGGATAGAGTAGCATGGAGAGCTGCATCAAACCAGTCTCAGGACTGAAGACAACAACAACATTATCAGTAAAGCAATTTTAAGAAATTCTCGCTCCCCCAATACGTTTTATTGCTGCCTTTACTCTGTTCCGGCAACCTGTGGATGTAAATATGGAAATCTTGTAGAATTTCATACTTGTTACTGCCTACTTTTTCAGCTTCTGTAATTAATTGAACTGATTTAAGTGTGGCACTGAATAATTTTAACTGAATTTCGTTTTGAATCTTCACGCATTGCTAAATTTGCACACTTTCATGGTAGGTCAACAACGGTAATCCAGTATGACTGGTCTGAACGTTGACACAGACCATTTCGCGGCCGAATGCGCATAATATTTTGCTAATTCGTGACGATCTGGGGTACTTTGTCTTACTAAAATAGTAATGTTATGTGGATAAACTGAAATTCATTCTTCTTAGTACATTTCATAGTAATTAGCGTTTCTTCTTTCACTTATATCTTATATTTACGTGTTGTGTTTAATGCACTAATCGAGCTTTAATGTAGCCTTACATATCTTTGAAAACAGTGTGACAAAGGTGGGATACATTTATGAATATGGTATCTGTTGTTGCTATAGATACAGCAATAAGGAATAGCGCACTAGGCAACACAGTTGAAGAGGAATTGACGTCTCTAAAAAGGGCCATGACAGGAGTTGCGAAGGAAAATATAGGTACAAAGAAGGTAGCTGCGAAAAAACCATGGGTAACAGAAGAAATACTTCAGTTGATTGATGAAAGGAGGAAGTACAAACATGTTCCGGGAAAATCAGGAATACAGATATACAAGTCGCTGAGGAATGAAATAAATAGGAAGTGCAGGGAAGCTAAGACGAAATGGCTGCAGGAAAAATGTGAAGACATCGAAAAAGATATGATTGTCGGAAGGACAAACTCAACATACAGGAAAGTCAAAGCAATCTTTGGTCACATTAAAAGCAACAGTAGTAACATTAAGAGTGCAACGGGAATTCCGCTGTTAAATGCAGAGGAGAGAGCAGATAGGTGGAAAGAATACATTGAAAGCCTCTATGAGGGTGAAGATTTGTCTGATGTGATAGAAGAGGAAAGAGGAGTCGATTTGGAAGAGATAGGGGATCCAGTGTTAGAATCGGAATTTAAAAGAGCTTTGGAGGACTTACGGTCAAATAAGGCAGAAGGGATAGATAACATTCCATCAGAATTTGTAAAATCATTAGCGGAAGTGGCAACAAAACGACTATTCACGTTGGTGTGTAGAATATATGAGTCTGGCGACATACCATCTGACTTTCGGAAAAGCATCATCCACACAATTCCGAAGACGGCAAGAGCTGACAAGTGCGAGAATTATCGCACAACCAGCTTAACAGCTCATGCATCTAAGTTGCTTACAAGAATAATATACAGAAGAATGGAAAAGGAAATTGAGAATGCGCTAGGTGACGATCAGTTTGGCTTTAGGAAAAGTAAAGGCACGAGAGAGGCAATTCTGTGGTTACGGCTAATAATGGAAGCAAGGCTAAAGAAAAATCAAGACACGTTCATAGGATTTGTCGACCTGGAAAAAGCGTTCGACAATATAAAATGGTGCAAGCTGTTCAAGATTCTGAAAAAAGTAGGGGTAATATTTCACTGAAAAATACGGCAATCAGCCACTTTTTAATGCGTTTTTTTTTATTTACGCCAATATGCATTTCGGGTTTGCACCCATCTTCAGCTGGAAAATTACATGGATCTTCAGTTACTACAGTAGTACAATCTCGACAGAAGTTTGGATGCTGCGGCAGGCCTGTGCAAAAGCAACGACTCCAATCATTTACTTCAATTTCGCGAGTTTAAAGTCACACACTATCAGTTGTTCATTTTACTTACATTCTCCTCTCCTTGTTTTTTCTTGTCTTTTCTTCTTTTTTGCAACAACACAAACACTTTTTATCGTGTAGTTTGCACAGGCGCACTGCGTTATCCGCCATGTTGTCGACTGACAGTTTTTGTTCACATAGAAAGTACTAGTACTATCACACAACTATTTTTCTTTTAATAACAAAATGTGCCAGCATAAAAAGGGCCTGGCTATGGGTAGCTGCCTTGCCAGTTTGCTTGCAGATATTTTCATCAATAACTTAGAATGTAAATTTTTTACAGAAAACCCCCAGATAATAAACAAGATAGTTTATTACAAAAGGTGTGTTGATGATATAATAGTCTTATTTGATGGCATAGCAGAAGAAATTGATAACCTTGCAAAAGAAATGAATAAAATGCATCAGAACTCATCTTCACTGTAGAACACCAAACAGAAGTAGGTTTAAATTTTCTGGATCTCTGCATAAGTAGCTCCAACAACATACACAAATTTCAATATGCAGGAAACCAACATACACAGATAACACAATTAATAAGTCATCCTTCCACCCGGATAAACATAAGACGGCTTCATACAGAGCAATGCCTAACAGAATGCACAAAATACCACTAGAACCAGCTGACCAAATACAAGAACTAAACACCATCAAAGCAATTGCTTACAATAATGGTTACAATCCAAAATTAATAGATGAACTAAGCTCTAAGGTAAATCCCCACATAAATAAATACAATAACAAAACTACATTAAAGAATACCACAACACAGCCAAATGAAAAATATGTTAGCTTGCCATTTGTAGGAAAGCTGTCATATAAATAAGCAAACTTGTTCTGAGGAACAGATATCAAAATCAGCTACTATACAATTAACAAAATAAACGACAAAGCTATCCATAACATTAAAAATAATACCAAACCGTACAATCAATCAGGAATATACAAACTTAACTGCAACTCATGTCCAAAAACATACATAGGCCAAACTGGGAGAAACTTCAGCATACGGTTTTGAGAACACATGGATGCTCTTCGTTTAAAAAACTTAAATAAATCCACATTCGCCCAACATGTAGCAGAAGAAGAACATCAAGTAACAGACATGTCTCATAACCTACAAGTTCTGCACTTAGCCAACAAAGGAAAAAGAATGAACCTCCTAGAAGAAATCGAAATTTATTCACATAAACATGCATCCCCTTCTGACATACTTAACGACCAAACAGAGCTGTCAAACCGAATATTTCTAAAAAACTTCCACACTCTACTTATCAAACCACTTACTAAGCACAATCAAGAAATAACAAAATCTATTATAAATCCCACAAATGCATGTAATAATATAAAACATAAAATTCTTAATTCTAAAATCTTAATTCTATCTGTGGTATATTGTAAATGTATGAATTATTGCTTTGTATATGTGTTATGTTAGTTTATTATCTTCAATACTACAAAAAAAAACTTCCACACTCTACTTATCATACCACTTACTAAGCACAATCAAGAAATAACATAATCTATTATAAACCCAACAAATGCATGTAATAATATAAAATATAAAAATCTTAATTCTATCTGTGTTATATTGTAAATATATGAATTATTGCTTTGTATATGTGTTATGTTAGTTTATTATCTTCAATACTACAAAAAAAACTTCCACACTCTACTTATCAAACCACTTACTAAGCACAATCAAGAAATAACGTAATCCATTATAAACCCAACAGATGCATGTAATAATATAAAACATAAAAATCTTAATTCTATCTTTGTTATATTGTAAACGTATGAATTACTGCTTTGTATAAATGTGTTATGTTAGTTTATTATCTTCAATACTACAAAAAAAATGCAATACTTCTATCAGCCAAGTCAATATTTAGAAAACAATAGCTTATCTTAGAACATCAAAACTTTCGTAAAAATATAACTCTGTCCATAGATAAACCATTTGTATGTGAATAAAAACTGTCAGTTGACAACATGGAAGATAACGCAGTGCGCCTGTGCAAAATACGCGATAAAAAGTGTTTGTGTTGTTGCAAAAAAGAAGAAAAGCCAAGAAAAAACAAGGAGAGGAGAATTTAAGTAAAATGAACAACTGATAGTGTGTGACCTTAAACTCGCGAAATTGAAGTAAATGATTGGAGTCGTTGCTTTTGCACAGGCCTGCTAGAGCATCCAAACTGCTGTCGAGATTGTACTACTGTAGTAACTGAAGATCCATGTAATTTGCCAGCTGTAGATGGGTGCAAACCCGAAATGCATATTGGCGTAAATAAAAAAACGCATTAAAAAGTGTCTGGTTGCCGTATTTGTCAGTGAAATATCATTATCCACGGCCACGGAGCTCAACGGTCCAAATAAAATGGACAAATTGTTATAAGTAGGGGTAAGCTATAAGGAGAGACGGGTCATATACAATATGTACAACAACCAAGAGGGAATAATAAGAGTGGACGGTCAAGAACAAAGTGCTCATACTAAGAAGGGAGTAAGACAAGGCTGTAGCCTTTCGCCCCTACTCTTCAATCTGTACATCGAGGAAGCAATAATGGAAATAAAAGAAAGGTTCAGGAGTGGAATTAAAATACAAGGTGCAAGGATATCAAAGATTCGATTCGCTGATGAAATTGCTATCCTGAGTGAAAGTGAAGAAGAATTAAATGATCTGCTGAACGGAATGAACAGTCTAATGAGTACACAGTATGGTTTGAGAGTAAATAGGAGAAAGACGAAGGTAATGAGAAGTAGTAGAAATGAGAACAGCGAGAAACTTAGCGTAAGGTTGATGGTCACGAAGTCAATGAAGTTAAGGAATTCTGCTACCTAGGCAGTAAAATAACCAATGACGGACGGAGCAAGAAAGACATCAAAAGCAGACTCGCTATGGCAACAAAGGCATTTCTGGCCAAGAGAAGTCTACTAATATCAAGTACCGGCCTTAATTTGAGGAAGAAATTTCTGAGGATGTACGTCTGGAGCACAGCATTGTATGGTAGTGAAACATGGACTGTGGGAAAACCGGAACAGAAGAGAATCGAAGCATTTGAGATGTGGTGCTATAGACGAATGTTGAAAATTAGGTGGACTGATAAGGTAAGGAATGAGGAGGTTCTACGCAGAATCGCTGAGGAAAGGAATATGTGGAAAACACTGAAAAGAAAGAGGGACAGGATGATAGGACATCTGCTAAGACATGAGGGAATGACTTTCATGATACTAGAGGGAGCTGTAGAGGGCAAAAACTGAAGAGGAAGACAGAGATTGGAATACGTCAAGCAAATAATTGAGGACGTAGGTTGCAAGTGCTACTCTGAGATGAAGAGGTTAGCACAGGAAAGGAATTCGTGGTGGGCCGCATCAAACCAGTCAGTAGACCGATGACCCAAAAAAAAAGTAAAAAGTACTCAGTTTGCAATTATCTATCGATTCCGTCGAGCCTGCGGGGGTGGCCGAGCGGTTCTGGGCGCTATAGACCGCTACGGTCGCAGATTCGAATCCTGCCTCGGGCATGGTTGTGTGTGATGTTCTTGGGTTAGTTAGGTTTAAGTGATTCTACGTTCTAGGGGACTGATGAGCTCAGAAGTTAAGTCCCATAGTGCTCAGAGCCATGTAAACCATGTGATTGCGTCGATCCTGATTCTACTGCATGTCTTGTAATTTAGGGGTGGGTATTTCTATCTTCTGGTGCTTTATTAATGTACCACTACCGGTTTCGTGGGGTTAAAGTCACATCTTCAGGTGACATATGATTAAAATTACAAAGAAATGAACACCCTTAGCTGCATATAGGCCTTGATAGAAGTCGATGGGGACAGTTGAAAATGTGTGCCCCGCCTGGACTCGAAACCGAGATGTCTTGCTTACATGGCAAACACTCTATCGATCTGAGCCACCGGGGACACAGAGGATAATGCGACTGCAGGGACTTATCTCTAGCAAGCCTCCCGTGAGAGCCACATTCACAACTTATTGTCCCGGACTACATTCATGGTGCCTATACTCATTACTCGCGGCTTTACTGTCGATTCCCGTAAGAGTCCCATCACTGCTTGTGCATCCGCTCAGAAGAAGATGGTCAAATGACCAGTGAGTCTTTACTATACATATATGAAGATGGTGACTTTTTTTCGGACATGTGTCATTCACTACTTGCCGGCTCGGTAACTCAGCGTTTTTAATCAGAGGGCTTCGTGCTCTCTTTAATAAAATAACTGAGTCAAAGAAACAAAGATCAGTTTGAACGGATGTCTTGTGACGTCCGAACAGGCCAAGCGATCCCGGGTTCGATACCCGGTCGGGGCACACATTTTCAGCTGTCCCCGTTGACTTATATCAACGCCTGTATGCAGTTAAGGATATTTATTTCATTGTCAAGTTCGCATAGTTTTTAAATTTCACGCCTGCGCATAGTATGTTGGTAGCACTTCGTCGCCTTGCCTGTTATGCTGTGTAGCAGACTTTAAAGCATAACGAAAAGGCGAGGGATCTCGCTCGTTTTGTCCACGACTGTACATGGATTATTAATTTTCTGTTCGTTGAGTAGTGAATTTAGTGAAAGATACAAAATTGTTTTGTACTTTGTATCTGTGATCTGATTAAATACTTCTAATAGCCTGAAAAACTGTTTTTCAATACTAAATAAACCCATTCAATGGAAATAACGAAATCTGAGAACAAATATTACAATAAAACACAAAACTCTTTTGGGGTAGTCCAAATACCCCGCTTGGAAAATAGAGGTATGAAAAGCTTGGTAATGGGAGGATTAAACTGTCACATCTGACAGCATAATTACGTTATACCTCATGGTGGTATACCTACTCGGTGTACCATGCTTGTAGCGAGCGCAAGGAGCCCTAGATAATATGATATTTGCTTATACAGTTTTACACATCGGTACCATATTTCTCTAACACAGAATGACACAGCTATCTGATCACCTAACTGAGAGGAATAAACTTCTTTTTTACGTCACTGATACAGGTCTACATAATTACACAGTTGCATTAGTTTACATTTATGAAATTGTACCTTGTTTGCATTTTGGAAATTGTTCATATTTTTTCGGAACCACTGTGATACTGTGAGACCTTAGAGAGATGAATTTTATATGGGATCATGATCTTCGAAGTACGTTTAAAGTAGATGACACTACTGAAACGAGTAGAGAATGTTTTTATAGGTTTTTTAAATTATTGAAGGAAGCTACGACGATTTTGAAATTTATTGAGGAGTTATGATGGTATTGTTACGGCGACGATGTGTATTATGATGTTGATATATGGTCATGATCGATAAGGTGATGCTATATGAGGAATACGATTATGCTGTGTGTTTATTATGATGAAACATTGAAGTAGTATCGATGTTTACGTATTTGAATAATGAGTGATGGTTAGGGACTCTGGTTTGTGGAAAAGAATGTTGGATACCAGGAATTGTACTTTAAGAGTTACGAAATGTAAATGAATATGTGAATGTGAGTACCACAACGCGGAAGGAAATTTTTGGACACATTTGTCTTTTAAATTTTCAACGTGTGATTTCTTTTTACCTGCATCAAACTGTCATTGTAGTGCTAACTGCTGTTATAAATATTTTTGTAAAAAGTATATGTGACCTTGACGTAATGCTCTGCTGTGCTGGGCTGTGCATTATCCACCTTGAAATATACCCATTGTTGTATTGACTTTCAACTTCACTGGTGCCGCTTCAGCCACTTTGAAGCTCACTGCACTTCTGTAAGTGCTCGCATAGCTATAGAAAAGAGAGGCCGTTGACGTTGCCATTGATATTTCTTCGCAGAACGCACCACAAACATGACACACTATTACTTGGAAACATATGAGCACACTTTTGAGCTCGTACTTTGTGCTGCTTACTGAAATGCTTATGAAATGATGAGAAATATTCTTAAGTCCACACACCTGATTATGACAATTGTCTTACTACGACAGTTGAGAGAATTTTTACCGACTTATGAAATACCGTATGGTTGGTGAATGATGTTTTTAAGCTTTGCTTTGCACATACTTGTTTATTTTATTTGATATCTCTTTTCTAGCTGCGCTGTAATATTGCTTTTATAAAATGAAGTTTAATGCATATGCTACTGTAAACACTTTCTGTCTACAGATTCATTAAATAATAACTCTATGATCCACATTCTTAGAAAAGGAGCACTAGGATAGGAAAGAAGCATAACAAGGAGAAGGGACTAATAACAGGAAATGCAGACATAATTTTCTTTGGTAATTTTTTTGGTAGAATAAGTTGTTGCATTGCACCACTCCAGTGTTAAGATGTGACACGGGCATTAAGATGTGAATAGACATTCCCTTATCTCCACTGCTATCTTTACTGTAATATTTTTTCTGCTTGTGCTTTCTAATGTTTAGGTATAAGTTACTGCATTTGCTGCTGCTATGTGTCAGGCATTTTCCAAGTGACATTTACTTTGTATTACTCTGATAAGCCAGTTATACCACTGATTTATTTTTCTTGTTGCTGCACATTGCCTTATTGATTTGCCAATTTGCATTTTTGTCATTGTTGTTTGTGTTAATTGTTTTGTGCCACTGCATTGCCTCATTCTATAGTTTATGTATCTGAACCCAGTAGATTTAAGTTAGTTTAAGAAGGCTATGCTATACAAGAAAATGAGTTATGATGAGTTGCATTGAGAAGCTATATGAAAAAGGTTAGGCCAAAGAGTATTGTACAATGAGGAATAATTATTTTGAAGGAGGGAATGAACAGATACAAGAAGGGAATAGTGAGACAGGTTTAGGTAGGATTTTCTTGGAAACAAATGATGGGGACTGAAATGAAAAAAAAAGTAAGAAAGATATGAAAGTATAAATACAGATAGATAGGACTTTTTTGTGGGAACAAATGTTGAAATATGAAGGAAGATTTCTGAGAATAGCTGCAGTACTAAATGTTACACTGAAAATAAACCATGTCCTTTCCTGTTCTGTTACTCTACTATATGTTTGTGTGTCTATGTGTGTTTACCAGATGAGATAAATTTGGTAGAATTTTTTTCCTAATACTAAGCTGCATTCACTATGATTAATACTGTTATCCTCAATTCTAACCTTTCTTGTACTTTGTTACGACAGTCAGACATTATTTATTCTGTTTTGTTTTCTTTCAAAGCTCATGTGTCAAGTTAATATAGTCTCATTTTTCATTTATTTACTTATGTCATAATTCCTGTAATACTCATGTATATGTTTATTCCTGTAATATTCATGTATATATTTATTTCTATTCTTTTGTAAAAAATGTTATTTGTATTATCATGTTCTTAACTGTAATGATGTTTTCTTTACCTTTGTAATTGTATTCTTATGCAATACAACTGTAATTGTGCAGACACCAGTTCTTTAAGTTAAGTAAATAGTAGCGATTCATTTTACTGCACACGTCTCCGTTCGTCATACAATATGTATAAAATCTCAGAGGTGACATGACTGTGTTAGTGCTTACACGTGGTTCAGCAAAGGACTGGTTAACAGTACTGGATATTGCAAAAAGTTACTGAGTGCACAAGTGATGGTTTATGGACTTGGTATATTATCCGCAAGACTCTTCGATTGTGAGTGTGCACCCGCACAGTCCAAGGGATGGCTGCTCGCTATCTCTACAAGGACTACAGTGGGTTTACACCTTTGGTGGCCAACTACTACCATAATCTCTGTAAAAACTACACTGGGTTTGCACCTTTGGTGGTCCATCACTGCCATAATTTCTACAAGAAATACTGTGGGTCTGCTCTGTGGTGACCAACCAATTCTACCAATATTCTTCAAGACTTCGACTGACTCTGCTGTGGGTTTGCTCTGTTGTGGCCCATTACCAATCATCATATCTTCTTATCAAGGGTCAGCACTGTGCTTCCGTTGGGAGGACAACACTACTTCTTCAAGACTGCATGGAGTCCACCACTTATGTGTGCATTTTCTTTTACTGCTCAGACTTTGTGCATAAAACTGTCATAGACTACTCTTCTGATGAATGATTAGGACTGTCTTTAGGGACTGTGAGGTGAATTTTTTGCTTCTGACCAACAGTATATTATTAATTGTGTGCATCTGATCTATCTGATATTGTTAATATGAAAAAAAATTATTAAAATTAGTCATGACCACTGCCCAAAGTACTTAGTAAAATTTTTTGAGAGGATTAGGTGGATGTGTAAGTAAGTTGTTTATGTGTTTGTATGTTGGCAGTGCTATGCAGCGCTCTGCTAATCACATGCCTATTGGTAGTTATTGCGGTTATGCCGTGGATTTTCCTATTTCTACGTGTGGCAGCAGCAGCGTGTATCGATATTCGCACCTCGCACTATCTTTGGTCTGGTGCTTATTGTTTCCGGGTAGCCGGTGTGCGACAGTCGGTCGGTTGGTGTGGATCAGCCAGGAAATCTCCGCGCAGCGCAGCGCGCCGGACCCGCTGTCAGTCTCTATGCAGTGTCGGAGTGCGTGGGAGCTGTTCCAATTTCTACGGGGTTCGTGGCTCACCGACCCAGGACATCGAAGTTGAGTGGTGATTTAATTACTGAAGCCAGACTGTTCACATTGTGCCATTGGTTTTCATGGTTGGCTGTCGAGGGTATTCCCGTGAGCAACAGCGAGTGTTCGAGTTGGCAAATGTGGAGTTTAACTTTATTTTGGTTATTTCAAGTCCAAGTGCACCAGCGGAATTTTCTGCCTTGTGGCCGTTAGCGTTGCGGTTACCTGCCCTGGCCGCTGACGTAAAATTCAGGCAGTGTTCTTTCCTCACTGTGTCCAACACGTGTGTGTAGGTTTGACGGCTTTTGCATACTTGGTTGTGGGCAGCTTTGGAGTACTTTGTGCACTGGTCAGGTGGAAAGAAAGTCGTCTTGTCGGTGGGTCCCTTGACTGTGTCTTGGTTGGGTTGCCGGCGGATCGGATATGGTTGGGCTGACTACCTATCTCGCCAAAGCGAACGTTAATATTTCAAGACCGACCCCGAGAAACTTTTGAGCGCCGCTTGCTGTACTGCCTTTTCTTATTGGTGTTTGAGTGTGTATTTTAATGGCTTATAGCCGATGGTTTGAATTAGTATGCTTTTCGTTGGGTTTTAAGTAATGGGCTTTCAGCCGTTTTAAAATTTAAGTTCATTACTTGTTAAATCTTAGATTGTATGGGCCTTCAGACTGTGCAAAATATTGTTTAAAGATTAAGCTTTGGGGCTTCTACCTACTAAAAATTGTTTTAGTTGTTTTAAGTAATCGGTCTTCAGTCGTTTTTAAATTAAAGTTCTTGTCTTTCAAGTATCAGACAGTGAGGGGCCTTCAGCCTAATTGCAGATAAGGTCTTCTGCCTTGGTTTTTTTAAAAAGTAATTTTAGGTGCAGTCTTATATCATGAGCCTTCAGTCGTCTTAAAATTAAAATTGTTTGCTTTTCAAGTGTTAGATTTGTTGGGCCTTCAGCCAAGTTATAGAACTTACTTACGTGAGGCCTTCTAAATATTCTGTTTTGAGTGTGAATCTTAAGTTAATGGCTTTCAGCCATTTTTAAATTTAAGTGGTTGTGCCCTTAAGGTATGAGATACTTTGGCCTATTCAGCCGATAACTAAATTCATAGTTTTTGCTGTGCTGTTTGGACAACTAAAGAAAGTTACATGTGTTTGAGTATAACTGACAGCCCCCTTTTGGCCCCTTTACACAATTCCAAGTACCTGTTGTGTCCTGCGAATTAAGCAGGGCGTTTCAAAGTAACTTATGTATGGGTTATTGTTAGGATTTCTTCTACTTTAGGGCCATTCTTTTGACTTACTTTTAAAGTAGTCAGATCGCGTTGAGGGTAATTAATTAATAGGAAAAGTCAGGGCATGTTCTGTAGGTCAGATATGAAATTATAAACACTAGCAAAGTGAGCAAATACGTTCAGTTTCACTCAGCAGCTCAAGCAGGTTCACTTGCATTCAATTTCACTCAGCAGCTTCAGTCAAAATCTTTAGTAAGAAGTTTCAAAAAGAACACTGGTTCTTAAGAATTCCAAAGGGAATATTAGCCAACGATTCAGTGAACAGCACTACAATAGCAGACGAGCTGAGGAACGAAGTGTGTAGAGAACAGAGCATCAGATGGCTCGAATGACATGGCCAAATGGATGGTCTTGTATAAAACGATGGATATTGAATTTAATTGATAAAAGTAAAGAATATGTAATTGCAGTACACGAAACACGCAAAAGGAAATACAGTATCTAATAAATGAACTTTCCAGAAAACAGGAAATGGCATAGCAGAAACTGTTAGATGTCAAATACAGATGTGTAGAAGCACAGACGTGTATGGGAAGGATAGATGCTGCTCTTATGAAAAGTTAATTTCCTTTCCATACTCCGCTTGGGCTCCTTCATCGTATGCTCGGTGTAGAGATTGAATGAGGTGGGATGCTGCTGTTGGGGGGAGGGGGGACCTGGTTCACTACGTTGCATTCTTCTGACTGCAGGCTGATTTCTACAGAAGTCGCAGCCGCGTGGAGGGGCCGCGAGCTTTGAGGCGCCACGTTACAGATTGCGCGGCCCATCCCGTCGGAGGTTCGAGTCCTCCATCGGGTATGTGTGTGTGTGTGTGTGTGTGTGTGTGTGTGTGTTGTTCTTAGCATAAATTAGGTACGTTAGTTTAAGGGGGTAGGACGTCAAACGGGCCGACTTGGAGCAGGAGAGGCGTCACAGGACATTTTTATTTCTACTGCCTATACTTTTACAAATAAATTCGTAAAACTTTGTCAGCATGACCAGGAAGAATTCAGAATTTACACTCACAGCAGTGGAAGTTCCAAAATGTAACAAAATAAATTTTTCTTACATGTCAGTTTTCATCATTTTTTTCACTTACTAACGGCAGCATTTGTTGCTAAAGGTTCACTTTTCTTCATAAATAAGAGAGATTCTTCGATGAATTTTGCACAGCATACAAACTATACTCTAAGGTGTATGAAACTATAGAATTTTACAAATCTATTAAAAACTGTGATAAAAATTAAGGTAATTAACTAGGAAAATTGTGTTTTTTTCTAAATATGAAGTTTTTTCATAAGTTAAATAAATTCTAGAGTTCCATATACCTGTAAGTATGGTTTGTATGCTGTGTAAAATTCACCGAAGAATCTCTCTAACTTATGAAGAAAAGTGTACCTATAGTAACAAATGCATCCATTAGTAAGTGAAAGAATCATGAAATTTCACACGTAAAAAAAATTATTTTGTTATGTTTTAGATCTTCCACTGCAATGAGTGTGAATCCTGAATTCTTCCTAGTAATGCTGACAAAGTTTTCTTTGAAGCCTCTCCTGCTCTAAGTCGGTCCGTTTGACGTCGTACCCCCCTTAAGAAGTGTGTAATTCTGGGGACGGATGACCTGAGCAATTTGGTCCCTCGGAATTCACAGACATTTTAAACAGAAGTTGCAGATAAACGTCTGCTCTCTGTATTGAACTCCAGTTACCTTCGCATTTTCAAGCCCTCTTCAAGACTGCGTTGTAGGAACAGTATTTATACTTATTTTTGGATTTGAAATATGCAAATAATATCAATGTGAAGATCTAGTGCACACATTTTTCTTCACGGTGTGTGTTTTATGTGCCTCTTCTGAGACATTAAGATCAATCCGGTCGTATGCACCCTCTGAAAACATTAATGTATCGCTTAAAGGAAAAGGTGGAGGAGCTCGGAACTACATTTGGGAAGTGACCGGCTGGTACCCACGCTACGGCTCACTTTTGCGAACTGTCGACCGTAGCGCCACTCGTTTCCGGGTCGCCGCGGAGGAGGAAACTGAAGCGAGGCGCGGCAGCTGTGGGGAGCCTGTACTGGGCCGGGCCTATCGACTGCGCCGGACAAGGCGGGCGGGCTGCCGGCAGTGCGCGAGACGCAGATTTATTTGGCCGGCGCCCCGCTCGTCCTGCCAGCCCGCCTGCCTGCTGTTTATTGATCCCCGGCGCAGTGGGCTGAGGTGCGCCGCGCCGGACGTTGCCAATGTGGATGTGGACCTACTGCGGCCCTGCTGCCGCCACTAGACCCCGCCCCGCACTCAAAGTACAGGGAGCCACCTGGTACAGGAGTTCCAGCTCCACGGTCGTCGTGAGCTAGCGGGTTGCGCCTTTGTCTTGTAAGCGAAACATCGTGGGACCTGGGTCCAGGGTTCTGAATCAGCCACTGCTTAAATCTGGAATAAACACCGCCACCGATTTCTGGTGAAAGGAGTACCATTCTTCTGCGAATGTCTGCTTCGAGGGCGCAGGGGGGTACAGCAATGGTCGACGGCACGAGGACGCGAGAGACAACACAAACCACTCCACTAAAGACGTACAGTGAGGTGACTGATACCTCCTAACACCGTATTGGACCTCCTTCTGCCGGCGTAGTGCAGGATTCGACTCGGCACGGACTCGACAAGTTACTGGGAGTCCCCTGCTCGAGCACTGAGCCGTACCACCTCTGTAACAATCCACGTGTGCGGAAGTGTTGACGCTGCAAGATTTTGTGCACGACCACTCCTCTCGATTTTGTCCCACTAATGTCTGATGCAATTCGTGTCAGCCGGTGTGCGTCGCCAAACTATTTGTACGAATTGTCCACTACGTCCTTCAAACGAGTCCCGAAAAATTGTGGCCGGGTGACATGACAACGGTATTTGGGAACGCGAAGTCCACGAATCGCTGCAAAATAGTCTCCAAATTGCCGAGCATAATCAGTTCCTGTGAGTGATCGGTTAAGTTGGACCAGAGGACCCAGTCCATCACACCAGTTTTCAAAGGGCCTTCTTGGCAACTTGGATCCACACTCGAACTCTGCCATCAGCACTCCCCAACTGAAGCCGTGGCCTGTCTGAACGGGCCACGGCTTTACACTCGTCGAGCGTCCAGCTGACGTGGTCTCGTTGCAGCCGACGTCGTACTGTCAGCAAAGCCACTCGCCTCGGCCCCCTACTGCCGTAGCCCATTAACGCCACATTTCGCCCCATTCTCCTACGGGATACATTCGCCGTACGTTCCACATTCATTTCTGCGGTTGTATCACGTAGTCTTGCTTGTCTATCAGCACTCACAACCACACACAAACGCCGCCGCTGCCAGTCGCTAAGTGAGGGCCGTTGTATTCTAGGCGCACTTCTGACACTGCGGATCTCGTAATGCTGAATTCCCTAACCATTTCCGAAACGGAACGTCCTATGCGTCTGGCTCCATCTACCATTCTACTGAACAACCTACAAAAGGATAACGTTCAACAAGTCGTATCTTCGCAATATCAGATGTGTCAATGTGGTAGAAAAACTAGAAAATATTAAAAGAGAAATGAAGAGACTCAATATAGGTACCGTATAGGTCGCGTCAGTAAAGTGATATAGAAAAAAGATGACGATATCTGGCCAGTCGTACTTAGGGTAACATCAACAGCTATAGAAAATTATATACACTACTAGCCACGAAGATGACGTGCAACAGACGCCAAATTTAACCGACGGGAAGAAGATGCTGTGATATGCAAATGGTTGGCTTTCAGCGCATCCACACAACGTTGGTGCCAATGACGACACCTACAACGTGCTGACATGACGAAAGTTTCCAACCGATTTCTCATACACAAACAGCAGTTGACCGGCGTTGCGTGGTGAAATATTGTTTTGATCCCTCTTGTAAGGTGGAGAAACGCATACCATCAAGTTTCTGACTCTGATAAAGGTCGCATTGTAGTCTATCGCGATTGCGGTCTATCGTATCGCGACATTGCTGCTTGAGATCCAATGACTGTTGGCAGAATATGGAATCGGCTGGGTTCGGGAGGGTAATACAGAACGCCGTGGTGGATCCCAACGGCCTCGCGTCACTAGTAGTCGAGATGACAGGCATTTTATCCGCATGGCTGTAACGGGTCGTACAGCCACGTCTCGATCCCTGAGTCAACAGATGGGGACGTTTCGAAGACAACAACCATCTGCACGAACAGTTCGACGACGTTTGCAGCAGCATGCACTATTAACTCTGAGACCATGGCTGCTGTTACCCTTGACGCTGCATCACGGACAGGAGCACCTGCGATGGTGTACTCAACGATGAACCTGGGTGCACCAGTGGCAAAACGTCATTTTTGCGGATGAATCCAGGTTCTGTTTACAGCATCGTGATGGCCGCATCCCTGTTTGGCGACATCGCGGTGAACGCACATTGGAAGCGTGTATTCGTCATCGCCATACTGGCGTATCACCCGGCGTGATGGTATGGGGTGCCATTGGTTACACGTCTCGGTCACCTCTTGTTCGCCTTGACGGCACTTTGAACAGTGGACGTTACATTTCAGATGTCTTACGACCCGTGGCTCTACCCTTCAATCGATCCCTTAGAAACTCTACATTTCATCAGGATAATGTACGACGGCATGTTGCAGGTCCTGTACGGGCCTTTCTGGATACAGAAAATGTTCGACTGCTGCCCTGGCCAGCACATTCTCCAGATCTCTCACCAATTGAAAACGTCTGGTCAATGGTGGCCGAGCAGCTGGCTCGTCACAATACGCCAGTCACTACTCTTGCTGAACTGTGGTATCGTGTTGAAGCTGCATGGCAGCTGTACCTGTACACGTCATCCAAGCCCTGTTTAACTCAATGCCCAGGCGTATCAAGGCCGTTATTACGGCCTGAGGTGGTTATTCTGGGTACTGATTTCTCAGGATCTATGCACCCAAACTGTATTCGTCATCGCCATACTGGCGTATCACCCGGCGTGATGGTATGGGGTGCCATTGGTTACACGTCTCGGTCACCTCTTGTTCGCCTTGACGGCACTTTGAACAGTGGACGTTACATTTCAGATGTCTTACGACCCGTGGCTCTACCCTTCAATCGATCCCTTAGAAACTCTACATTTCATCAGGATAATGTACGACGGCATGTTGCAGGTCCTGTACGGGCCTTTCTGGATACAGAAAATGTTCGACTGCTGCCCTGGCCAGCACATTCTCCAGATCTCTCACCAATTGAAAACGTCTGGTCAATGGTGGCCGAGCAGCTGGCTCGTCACAATACGCCAGTCACTACTCTTGCTGAACTGTGGTATCGTGTTGAAGCTGCATGGCAGCTGTACCTGTACACGTCATCCAAGCCCTGTTTAACTCAATGCCCAGGCGTATCAAGGCCGTTATTACGGCCTGAGGTGGTTATTCTGGGTACTGATTTCTCAGGATCTATGCACCCAAACTGAGTGAAAATGTCACTTCTAGTATAATATATTTGTCCAATGAATACCCGTTTATCATCTGCATTCCTTCTTGGTGCAGCAATTTTAATGGCCAGTAGTGTAATATTAGTAGGTATCGCCATGAAAAGGTAGACAAGGCCAACAATTCTGAGACGGGTTTTTCTCAATGAGCAGAAAACCAATGCGCAGCAACTATGTTTCACGTATACGTGGCAGCATCACAAACAGGGGATACAGACACAGAAATTTTACGAGGATATTCTGTGTGTAATTCGATATGTAATACGAGATGAAAATCTAATAATCGTGGAGGACTGGAACTCATAGTAGGGGAAGGAGTAGAAGACAACGTTATAGTAGAATATGAATAACGTACTGCTGGTAATATTGAATAACTGTTCAAAATTCACAAGAGGAGCAGCTATAATTTTAAGGGTCCAGAAAAACAGGATGATTCCAGCTGGATTACTTCATGATACTGTCTGCCGAATCAGATACTGGATAGTAAGACGTACACAGAAGCAGATGTAGATTAAATCACGATTTAGTAATGATGGAGAGTAGACAGGAATTAAAAAGAATTGTTTCGAAGCATCATGGTGAAAGGAAGTGGAATACTGAATTACTGACGAACGATGAGGTTCGTTTGAAATTCTCTAACACTATAAATAATGTAATAAATACCACAATAGGCAGCTGAGCTGAAGAGGAATGGAAATCTATAAAAAAGGCAAACACAGAAGTATGACAGACAAATATAGGTACAGGACAAAAACTTTGGTAACAGAAAAAATAGTTCAATCGATCGATGAAAAAAGGAAGGACCACAATATTCAGGGAAGGAAACAAATACACCTGTTAAAGTCCCTTACTAGTCATATAAATGAAGGCACTAAAGAAAAGGTGAAATGACTGCACAAAAATGTGGAAAACTGCAAATCAGATGGTAGTTGTAAGGGATGATTCATCGTATATCAAAGTCAAAATAACGTTCGGTGTAATTAAAAGCCAAGGCGTCATCAGTAACAAGGTCAGTGAAATTCCTCTTGAACACTAATATGGAACAGTACACAGGCAAACAAATACAGGAATGTCTCCAGAGACCATGCAGTATAATTCTTATTCGTGACAGAAGGACTATCTACCCGGTGACCACAGATTTTTTCTTGCAACAGTTAATCATACCGATGTTCATGGACCACAGAAATACAGAAAACCGAGAGTTCAAACATGAGTACTAAGGAAGACAGTGTAACAAATGGTTCAAATGGCCCTGAGCACTATGGGACTTCTGAGGTCATCAGTCCCCTAGAACTTAGAACTACTTAAATCTAACTAACCTAAGGACATCACACACATCCATGCCCGAGGCAGGATTCGAACCTGCGACCGTAGCAGTCACGCGGTTCCAGACAGTAGCGCCTAGAACCGCTCGGTCACCCCGGCCGGCTACAGTGTAACACGTTGAGTACACAAAATACAGCGCGACTGCTACGGTCGCAGGTTCGAATCCTGCCTCGGGCATGGATGTGTGAGATGTCCTTAGTTTGGTTAGGTTTAATTAGTTCTAAGTTCTAGGCGACTGATGACCACAGATGTTAAGTCGCATAATGCTCAGAGCCATTTGAACCATTTTTGAACCATAAAATACACAAAGTGGGTAATGAGTTACCATCGTATATGTTATAAGAAGGAATTGCTGAATGGATTAGATAGGAAGAAAGCATTGTTGGAGCTGCAGCAGCAGTATGTTGTAAGACTGGCAGCAAAATAACGGCGAAAGACACCACTCGCTGGAACGTCAGGGTGAAGATTGCTGTGAAAGTGGAAAATGTAACAATGAAAGCAAGATATAAATAAATACAGTAATTTCAATTGCATACTGATTCTTCCACCTTTTCGATGCAGTTACCCACCTCAAGAACTACAGGGTGCCCCAATCACCCATTTGCTCCACCAGCCTTTTTCAAAGGCCGTTGGCAGAATGAAGGTGACACCTTATGCCGAACGTCTTCGGCCGCCATTGCCAATGATTTTATTCAGTGTTAAAACAGTTTCCATCGAAGACGACTGCTAAGATGTTTAGTGTACTGGCCAAAGACGTTACACATGGAACACGGTGACCTAGTACATAGTCTTGAACACAAAACCTAATAGTTTTAAAACAACTCTTGGTCTATAAATGAAGCAACTAAGAACGTCATAGTGAACGCATTATCGAAGCCAAGAGAGGCACGAAGCTATCACCCATCGCAGCAAACAAGTTCAAATGACAACTGCCTATGCAGATGACGAGGAGACTGAGAGAATGAGTGGCGATGAAAATCTTCAGAGTGACAATGGAGCTGAAAATTTAATTATGTTGATGAACTGGAATTCGATGGTAGAAAATGAACGAGAATGAAAATCACGTAGTTGGAGAGAATGGATTGGGAGAAGAAAATGGAAAGAGAACTTTGCACCGAGCACAATTCAGTTATAAAAGTATCTGGAACCTTTAGAGAAAATTATAATAGTTATCAACATAAACATCATTTCCGCCCTTTTTATTGCTCATGAAAATCAGCATACAGCGACACCGTCAGAGGTGATGGTCCAGATTGCTGTACACAACGACACCTCTAATATCCAGAAGCACGTCCTTATGGATTGATGCATACCTATATTCGTCGTGGCATACTATCCACAAGTTCATTAAGGCACTATTGTTCCAAACGGTGTAGATCCTTCAGAATGGTTGGTGGGTCATGTCGTCCATAAACAGCCCTTTTCAATCTTTCCCAGGCATGTGCCATAGGGTTCATGTACTGAGAACATGCTGGCCACTATAGTCGAGCGATGTCGTTATCCTGAAGGAAATCATTCACAAGAGGTGCACGATAGAGACGCGAATTGTCGTCCCCATGAAGACGAATGCCCCGCCAATATGCTGCCGATATGGTTGCACTATCGGTCGGAGGATGGCATTCACGTATCGTACAACTGTTACGGCTCTTTCCATGACCATCAGCGGCGTACGGCGGCCCCACACAATGCCACCCCAAAACTGCAGGGAGCCTCCACCTTGCTGCACTCGCTGCACAGTGTGTCTACGACGTTCAGGCTAACCGGGTTCCTTCAAACACGGCTCCGACGACTGTCTGGTTGAAGGCATATGCGAAACTCATTGGTGAAGAGAACGTGATGTCAATCCTGAGCGGTCAATTCGGTATGTTGTTGGCCCATCTGTACCGCGCTGCATAGTGTCGGTGTTGCAAAGATGGACCTCCCCATGGACGTCGGGAGTGAAGTTGCGCATCATGCAGCCTATTGAGCACAGTTTGAGTCGTAACACGACATACTGTGGCTGCACTAAAAGCATTATTCAACATGATGGAGTTGCTGTCAGGGTTCCTCAGCTATCAGATCTAGAGTTTATTGCGAGTTTCAAAACGAGCATTAGGCAACGTTTGGCTGAAAGAATAGAAAGGAGTACTACAGAAGACGAGTACATAGCGTTGAGAGATGACATATGAATAGTTTAAACGATAAAGCGCACTGGAGGTCGTTGTATGACAAAATGCCATTGAAATTCACTAACGCAAGTCGAAAATACAAAAATAAAGAAAATGATGCGGCACGTGTGTAAAATATCAGTTTAGAGATAGTATCTTTGTCGTAATTAAAACAACATGGGTCCCGGGATTGATCAAAGTCATTGCGTAAATTTGGAATAAATATCATCACCAATGGCGGCCGATGACTTACGATACAGGCAGTCACCTCGCTCTAACAATGGCTTTGTCAAAGAGGTTGGAGGAACAGACAGAGTTTCAGGGCAACCTGTTGTATTTGGGGTGGCAAACTATCCCTAAATGGCGAAAGAACAGGAATGACTTGCGACAATTAAGGCTTGGTAGTAGGAATCATAAAGCAGAATAGAAACAATAGTTAATTTCTGCAACAAATTTTAGTTAGTAATATTAAAAACACTATTCTAGAATCACAGGCGGATGCGGTATACTTGGAAACGGCCCGGATATATGGAATCATGTTCCGACAGAGTTTCTGGTATCAGATATTTGATTGAAAAGCGTTACCGGAAACAGATACAGGCTGACATCACAATTTGGTAATGATGAAGGATAGACGGAAGCGCAAGGAATCATCCGGAAGAACTAGTGTGGAAAGAAGTGGGACACATACGTGCTGAGGATGGTGAGACACATCTGATGTTGTCTGTGGCAATACACGCAAATACACTCCTGGAAATTGAAATAAGAACACCGTGAATTCATTGTCCCAGGAAGGGGAAACTTTATTGACACATTCCTGGGGTCAGATACATCACATGATCACACTCACAGAACCACAGGCACATAGACACAGGCAACAGAGCATGCACAATGTCGGCACTAGTACAGTGTATATCCACCTTTCGCAGCAATGCAGGCTGCTATTCTCCCATGGAGACGATCGTAGAGATGCTGGATGTAGTCCTGTGGAACGGCTTGCCATGCCATTTCCACCTGGCGCCTCAGTTGGACCAGCGTTCGCGCTGGACGTGCAGACCGCGTGATACGACGCTTCATCCAGTCCCAAACATGCTCAATGGGGGACAGATCCGGAGATCTTGCTGGCCAGGGTAGTTGACTTACACCTTCTAGAGCACGTTGGGTGGCACGGGATACATGCGGACGTGCATTGACCTGTTGGAACAGCAAGTTCCCTTGCCGGTCTAGGAATGGTAGAACGATGGGTTCGATGACGGTTTGGATGTATCGTGCACTATTCAATGTCCCCTCGACGATCACCAGAGGTGTACGGCCAGTGTAGGAGATCGCTCCCCACACCATGATGCCGGGTGTTGGCCCTGTGTTCCTCGGTCGTATGCAGTCCTGATTGTGGCGCTCACCTGCACGGCGCCAAACACGCATACGACCATCATTGGCACCAAGGCAGAAGCGACTCTCATCGCTGAAGACGACACGTCTCCATTCGTCCCTCCATTCACGCCTGTCGCGACACCACTGGAGGCGGGCTGCACGATGTTGGGGGGTGAGCGGAAGACGGCCTAACGGTGTGCGGGACCGTAGCCCAGCTTCATGGAGACGGTTGCGAATGGTCCTCGCCGATACCCCAGGAGCAACAGTGTCCCTAATTTGCTGGGAAGTGGGGCTGTGGTCCCCTACGGCACTGCGTAGGATCCTACCGTCTTGGCGTGCATCCGTGCGTCGCTGCGGTCCAGTCCCAGGTCGACGGGCACGTGCACCTTCCGCCGTCCACTGGCGACAACATCGATGTACTGTGGAGACCTCACGCCCCACGTGTTGAGCAATTCGGCGGTACGTCCACCCGGCCTCCCGCATGCCCACTATACACCCTCGCTCAAAGTCCGTCAACTGCACATACGGTTCACGTCCACGCTGTCGCGGCATGCTACCAGTGTTAAAGACTGCGATGGAGCTCCGTATGCCACGGCAAACTGGCTGACACTGACGGTGGCGGTGCACAAATGCTGCGCAGCTAGCGCCATTCGACGGTCAACACCGCGGTTCCTGGTGTGTCCGCTGTGCCGTGCGTGTGATCATTGCTTGTACAGCCCTCTCGCAGTGTCCGGAGCAAGTATGGTGGGTCTGACACACCGGTGTCAATGTGTTCTTTTTTCCATTTCCAGGAGTGTATATGTAACAGCAAGAGGAAAGACCCATTTGAAGTTCCTTATGACAACAAAGGCTAAAATTAGTAACTTTACATGCGTAGGAGTCCACCTGAACTGAAAGACATTTGACACAAAAACATAGGTAGAAAGAATGTAGCTGCGAGAAAACCTTGTGTAGGAGAAGAAATTTGTCCGGCGAAAGAAGGAAGTAGAAAGAATGTCCATGGAAAGACAGGACTAAAGCAATATAAATCTTTTATGTACAGGTACAAAATAAATAATAAGTACAGGGGTGCTAAAACGAAACGCAGGGAAAATGGAATGGAAAATGATATGGTCGTTGGATGATTTAAAATATAGAAACTCAAAACAAGTATTCCTGAAACTAAAAGCAACAGCGATAACATTAAGAGCAATGGGTTTTCGACAGTTTAATGGAGAGGAGAGAGCGGATAGAAGGGCACAACATGTAGAAGGGCTTTTCGAGGGGGAGGCCATTTCTGCAGTTGGAAATGCTGAAATCGCCGGAGGAAGTGGCAACCAAACGGCTGTTCAAGATGGTGTGTAGAATGCGTCAGACTGAAAATATACCATGAGGCTACCGAAAAAATATCACGCAGCTGCGAAGAAAGCAAGAGCGGGTAAAATCGTAATTGTCTCACAATCAGCTTAATACATCACGAGTCCAAGTTGCTCACAAGAATAATGCACAAAGAAAAGGAAAGAAAATTGACGATGCTTAAGATGACGAACAGTTTGGCTTTAGTGAAGGGTAAGGCACCAAAGAGGCAGTTTTGCCATTATGCCTGAGGACAGAAGCAATACTTCAGAAAGATTGGGAAACGTTCAATGGATTTGTCGACTTAGGAAAAGCGATCGACGACGTCAAATGGTGCAAGATGTTTTAAATTCTGAGAACAGTGGGAATAAGCTTTATTGACAAACGGGTAACGCAAATAAGTACGAGAACCAAGTGAGACCAATAATAATGAAAAACCAATAACTAAGTGCTCGGATTAAAAGTGGGGCAAGGCATGAAGCAGTATTTCGCCTCTTCTGTTCAATCTAAGGATTGAATAAGTAATTACGGAAATAAAACAAAAATTCGAGAGTGGGATTAAAATTCAGGGTAAAATTATATGATAATATTCGCTGATGTCATTGCTATACTCAGTGAAAGTTAAGAAGAATTTCAGGACCTGCTAAGTAAATGGAGGAAACCCTAGTGTAACGAAGAGTAGCATAAATGTGAATACCGAGATACGTAACATCGAAATTTGTGGCGACGAACGCATTCTCTTACCTGGGAAGCAAAATAATACATGACAGATGAAGTAAAGGTGAAATAAAAATCATAGGCAAAGGGTATTCCTGGCCACCAGAATAATACAAGGATCAACTGTGGTAATTGGATGTCTCTATAGGCCCCCGGGCTCAGCAGCTGTTGTGGCTCAGCACCTGAAGAATAATTTGGAAAATATTTCGAGTAGATTTCCCCACCATGTTATAGTTCTGGGTGGAGATTTTAATTTGCCGGATATAGACTGGGAGACTCAAACGTTCATAACGGGTGGCAGGGACAACGAATCCAGTGAAATATTTTTAAGTGTTTTATCTGAAAACTACCTTGAGCAGTTAAACAGAAAACCGACTCGTGGCGATAACATATTAGACCTTCTGGTGACAAACAGACCCGAACTATTTGAATCAGTTAATGCAGAACAGGGAATCAGCGATCATAAAGCGGTTACTGCATCGATGATTTCAGCCGTAAATAGAAATATTAAAAAAGGTAGGAAGATTTTTCTGTTTAGCAAAAGTGACAAAAAGCAGATTACAGAGTACCTGACGGCTCAACACAAAAGTTTTGTCTCAAGTGCAGATAGTGTTGAGGATCAGTGGACAAAGTTCAAAACCATCGTACAATATGCGTTAGATGAGTATGTGCCAAGCAAGATCGTAAGAGATGGGAAAGAGCCACCGTGGTACAACAACCGAGTTAGAAAACTGCTGCGGAAGCAAAGGGAACTTCACAGCAGACATAAACATAGCCAAAGCCTTGCAGACAAACAAAAATTACGCGAAGCGAAATGCAGTGTGAGGAGGGCTATGCGAGAGGCTTTCAATGAATTCGAAAGTAAAGTTCTATGTACTGACTTGGCAGAAAATCCTAAGAAATTTTGGTCCTATGTCAAAGCGGTAGGTGGATCAAAACAAAATGTCCAGACACTCTGTGACCAAAATGGTACTGAAACAGAGGATGACAGACTAAAGGCCGAATTACTAAATGTCTTCTTCCAAAGCTGTTTCACAGAGGAAGACTGCACTGAGCTTCCTTCTCTAGATTGTCGCACAGTTGACAAAATGGTAGATATCGAAGTAGACGACAGAGGGATAGAGAAACAATTAAAATCGCTCAAAAGAGGAAAGGCCGCTGGTCCTGATGGAATACCAGTTCGATTTTACATAGAGTACGCGAAGGAACTTGCCCCCCTTCTTGCAGCGGTGTACCGTAGGTCTCTAGAAGAGCGAAGCGTTCCAAAGGATTGGAAAAGGGCACAGGTCATCCCCGTTTTCAAGAAGGGACGTCGAACAGATGTGCAGAACTATAGACCTATATCTCTAACGTCGATCAGTTGTAGAATTTTGGAACACGTATTATTTTCGAGTATAATGTCTTTTCTGGAGACTAGAAATCTACTCTGTAGGAATCAGCATGGGTTTCGAAAAAGACGGTCGTGTGAAACCCAGCTCGCGCTATTCGTCCACGAGACTCAGAGGGCCTTAGACACGGGTTCACAGGTAGATGCCGTGTTTCTTGACTTCCGCAAGGCGTTTGATACAGTTCCCCACAGTCGTTTAATGAACAAAGTAAGAGCATACGGACTATCAGATCAATTGTGTGATTGGATTGAGGAGTTCCTAGATAACAGAACGCAGAATGTCATTCTCAATGGAGAGAAGTCTTCCGAAGTAAGAGTGATTTCAGGTGTGCCGCAGAGGAGTGTCATAGGACCGTTGCTATTCACAATATACATAAATGACCTGGTGGATGACATCGGAAGTTCACTGAGGCTTTTTGAAGATGATGCTGTGGTGTATCGAGAGGTTGCAACAATGGAAAATTGTACTGAAATGCAGGAGGATCTGCAGCGAATTGACGCATGGTGCACGGAATGGCAATTGAATCTCAATGTAGACAAGTGTAATGTGATGCGAATACATAGAAAGATAGGTCCATTATCATTTAGCTACAAAATAGCAGGTCAGCAACTGGAAGCAGTTAATTCCATAAATTATCTGGGAGTACTCATTAGGAGTGATTTAAAATGGAATGATCATATAAAGTTGATCGTCGGTAAAGCAGATGCCAGACTGAGATTCATTGGAAGAATCCTAAGGAAATGCAATCCGACAACAAAGGAAGTAGGTTACAGTATGCTTGTTCGCCCAATGCTTGAATACTGCTCAGCAGTGTGGGATCCGCACCAGGTAGGGTTGATAGAAGAGATAGAGAAGATCCAACGGAGAGCAGCGCGCTTCGTTACAGGATCATTTAGTAATTGCGAAAGCGTTACGGAGATGATAGATAAACTCCAGTGGAAGATTCTGCAGGAGAGACGCTCAGTAGCTCGGTACGGGCTTTTGTTAAAGTTTTGAGAACATACCTTCACCGACGAGTCAAGCAGTATATTGCTCCCTCCTACGTATATCTCGCGAAGAGACCATGAGGATAAAATCAGAGTGATTAGAGCCCACACAGAAGCATACCGACAATCCTTCTTTCCACGTACAATACGAGACTGGAATAGAAGGGAGAACCGATAGAGGTACTCAGGGTACCCTCCGCCACACACCGTCAGGTGGCTTTCGGAGTATGGGTGTAGATGTAGATGTAGATGTAGAACTGTCGACCTTAATTTGAGGAAGATGGTTTGGAGCACTTTCAGGACGGAAGATGTGAGACGTAGCCGTCCACGAGAAGCAGAGGTCCAGTATGATACAGGGTGGAGAGTACTGTGTTGCCGGTACAGAAGCGGGAGGGGACATTCACTTCCGACGTGGATTAGTCGCTGGTTGTCACCTCAATAACAAATCCATCAAGGACATTAGTATCCAAAAGTTGCGAAAGTGGACTGCTGGTGATGCGACTCTAAGTGGACAAGAGGGCTAGGCAGACCTGATGTACAGATGCACAAGGACCATCGAGCGTGCGGAGGGTGGTCGTAAAATACCAACTCAGTCAGCGGAAGGAATCACTCGTCAATTCCAAAGTGGTACTGGCTGTCCAGCTAGCTAACTGACTGCGCACAGTCAGTTAAAAGACATGAGGTGCAATGGTCGGGAGCACCTCCTCGTAAACTACACATGTCTGTAGTCGGTAATAGGCGACGCTTGTGGTGGTGTAGAGAGTGACCCCACTGGACGCTTTGTCCTGTGGAAATCGGATGGGAGGGTTTGGGTTTGGCGAATTGCTGGAAAGCGCTACCTAGCATTATGTGTGGTGTCTGCAGTGAGGTACAGGGGTGGAGGTGTAACGGTAGGGGGTGTCTCTCGTGGTTAGGTTGCGGCCCCCTGACTGCGCCAAAGAGGACTCTGAATGTGTACGGGTGTGAACAAATTTTACAGCACAGTGTACACAGTACAGTAGAGAAACAATTGGCAGATGGTAACTGCGTCAGCATCAATGGACACTGCCACAAAGCAGCATGTGTGAGGCAATAACGTGTGGAGAGTGACGTTCCTCTGAAGGACTGCTCAGCCCTGTGTCCCGACCACATCCATGTGGAACACCTTTGGGACGAGTTATGACAGCGACATTCAGACTCATCACTGAAAATGTACCAGCAGCGTTACGCCGCCATAAAGACGAAAAGTAGACGCATCCCATATAAACGTCCACTAATAAGTGCTCTGATGCTTTTGATCAGATAGTGTTTGTAAGTACACGCGGACTGTGCGGAAATAAGAGAAAAAATGAAGTGCAGTGCCTGAAATGTGGCGCCACAGATGGCTCTTGAAAATTAGGGGGAGTGGTAAGATAGTAACTGAGGAGATTGTTCGCAGAATCGGCGAGGAGGGAAAATGCGAGTAAGACTGACATGAAGGAGGGATGGGATGAGAGGACATGTGTTAAGACATCAAGTAATTACTTTCACGTGCACGTATGACTGCGGATAATATACACTCCTGGAAATGGAGAAAAGAACACATTGACACCGGTGTGTCAGACCCACCATACTTGCTCCGGACACTGCGAGAGGGCTGTACAAGCAATGATCACACGCACGGCACAGCGGACACACCAGGAACCGCGGTGTTGGCCGTCGAATGGCGCTAGCTGCGCAGCATTTGTGCACCGCCGCCGTCAGTGTCAGCCAGTTTGCCGTGGCATACGGAGCTCCATCGCAGTCTTTAACACTGGTAGCATGCCGCGACAGCGTGGACGTGAACCGTATGTGCAGTTGACGGACTTTGAGCGAGGGCGTATAGTGGGCATGCGGGAGGCCGGGTGGACGTACCGCCGAATTTCTCAACACGTGGGGCGTGAGGTCTCCACAGTACATCGATGTTGTCGCCAGTGGTCGGCGGAAGGTGCACGTGTCCGTCGACCTGGGACCGGACCGCAGCGACGCACGGATGCACGCCAAGACCGTAGGATCCTACGCAGTGTCGTAGGGGACCGCACCGCCACTTCCCAGCAAATTAGGGACACTGTTGCTCCTGGGGTATCGGCGAGGACCATTCGCAACCGTCTCCATGAAGCTGGGCTAAGGTCCCGCACACCGTTAGGCCGTCTTCCGCTCACGACCCAACATCGTGCAGCCCGCCTCCAGTGGTGTCGCGACAGGCGTGAATGGAGGGACGAATGGAGACGTGTCGTCTTCAGCGATGAGAGTCGCTTCTGCCTTGGTGCCAATGATGGTCGTATGCGTGTTTGGCGCCGTGCAGGTGAGCGCCACAATCAGGACTGCATACGACCGAGGAACACAGGGCCAACACCCGGCATCATGGTGTGGGGAGCGATCTCCTACACTGGCCGTACACCTCTGGTGATCGTCGAGGGGACACTGAATAGTGCACGGTGCATCCAAACTGTCATCGAACCCATCGTTCTACCATTCCTAGACCGGCAAGGGAACTTGCTGTTCCAACAGGACAATGCACGTCCGCATGTATACCGTGCCACCCAACGTGCTCTTGAAGGTGTAAGTCAACTACCCTGGCCAGCAAGATCTCCGGATCTTTCCCCCATTGAGTATGTTTGGGACTGGATGAAGCGTCGTCTCACGCGGTCTGCACGTCCAGCACGAACGCTGGTCCAACTGAGGCGCCAGGTGGAAATGGCATGGCAAGCCGTTCCACAGGACTACATCCAGCATCTCCACGATCGTCTCCATGGGAGAATAGCAGCCTGCATTGCTGCGAAAGGTGGATATACACTGTACTAGTGCCGACATTGTGCATGCTCTGTTGCCTGTGTCTATGTGCCTGTGATTCTGTCAGTGTGATCATGTGATGTATCTGACCCCAGGAATGTGTCAATAAAGTTTCCCCTTCCTGGGACAATGAATTCACGGTGTTCTTATTTCAATTTCCAGGAGTGTAATTTGGAATAGTAGACGAATTTGTGGCGGATCGTGTCACACCAGTCAGAAGAATGGTGACTGAGAAAACGAAAAATCGGCATAAAAAAAAGATTAAAAAAAACTGCGAAATGACAAAGCTGGAATGGTCAGAGAAAAAATACAAAGTTGCAGAGTATCTATGCCTATCAGAAAAACAAATGCCACCTACAGGAGAATTAAAGGAATCTTTCGAAAAAAGATAAGCATCGGTATGAATATCAAGAGCTCATACGACAAGCCACTAGTCAACAAAGAAAAGGGAGGCTGGAGGGTGGCAGGAATATAAGGGAAAGCTATACAGAAGGAAACGTAATGGAGCACAATATATCAGACAGACGCGTGGATGAATATGTTGAAGGGGGAATATTCCGAAAATAATTAGAAAGGAGTCTGAAAGATTAAATCGAGAAAAATGGTTCAAATGGCTATGAGCACTATGGGACTTAGCTTCTGAGGTCATCAGTCCCCTAGAACTTAGAACTACTTAAACCTAACCAACCTAACGACATCACACACATCCGTGCCTGAGGCAGGACTCGAACCTGCGACCACAGCGGTCGCGCGTTTCCGGACTGTAGTGCCTAGAACCGCTCGGCCACCGTGGCCGGCGATTTAATCGAAATAAGACCGTTGCAGTGGACGGCATTCATTGAGAGGTGGAGGCGCGCATGACGACACCGGTCCACCTGAGCCGCGCGGGCTCGCGCTCGCGCCGTCTCTTATGTTACATTCTGTCTTTGTCTTTTTCTCGTGTCGCCACCTCGTTATGTTCGTTTCAGTTTCTGTTGTCACTGAGTTGTTGCTTTTTCTGCCCATCAGCGGCAGCAGCAGCGCCTATAGATATAGCTCTCATGTCTTATCTTTGCTGCACTGCTATTACTTCCAGTTTTCATCTGCTGTGGAGTAAGTTGCAACGTGCCAGGAGGGTAGTTCGGACCTGCCAGTCACGGAGTTGGAACGCGGCACTACTTCAGTCGGTTTGGAGCAGCAGTGAGGCCTGGATGTCCGTGGCTCGCCCGACCGTTGCCGCCACGCATCACGTGAGGCGGGGACGGTCTTCATTGGTTGTCGGTCGGTCATCCTACTGGACGACGTGAATTGCCTCGCCGATCGCTTATGGGTTGGCTGTTCGTGTGTATAGACTCCCGATTTGTCTTCGTGATTGCACAGCTACTGCTGAGTGTCGTTCAAGTGTTAGTCAAACTGTGTGTGTAGTTGGTGTCATATCCACTGACAAATTGTTTTGAATGTTGTCGGCGTACTGGCAGTGAGTCGTTCGGTTGGAGCGGATCAGATCGGAAGTCTCCGCGCGGCGCAGTCGGCCGGACCCGCTGGGGGACTCTGTTCCGAGTGCTACGAGGTTCGTGGCTCACCTACCCAGGACATGAAAGTTGGGTGGTGATTTAATTACCGAAGCCATGTCTCTTCCCGTTGTCCCCTTGGTTGGTGGTTCGCTGTTGGCTGTATACCTGGGAACAACAGCGAGATTTAGTCGCCGTGTTGTGGAATTAATTATATTTGTCGGTTTGAAATTCAAGGGCACAAGTGGAATTTTCTGCCTTGTGGCCGTTGGTGTTCCGGTTACCTTCCCAGTTCGCTGACGTAAATTCAGGCTGTGTCCTTTCCTCACCTCTTGTCGCTGTCCAACTATGGTGTGTAGTTTTTGTCAGCTTAATGTATTTTTGGTTGTCAGCGGCTATGTCGGTAACGTTTTAGCTTTGGAATTCTCGTATACAGGTTGGTGGTTAGCAAGTCGTCTTGTCGGTGGATCCTTGACTGTCTCTTGGTTGTGTTGCCCGCGGATCGAGTATAGTTGGGCCGACTTCTTGTCTCAACGATGTGAACGTTCAGATTTCGAGGGCACAACGAGCCTCCTGGAAAGTTTTGAGCGTCGTTGCCTATATTGCCCTTCTTGTTGGCGTTTAATTGTGTATTTTTAATGGCTCATACCGTATGGGTGGACTTTGTATTCTTGTAACTGTGTTTTTAAAATCGAAGACCTGCCAGTTTTATAAATTGGACAAGTCTTACATTGTCTGAAGATAAAGCTGTGGGCCTTCTGCCAGTTTAAAATTTATCGTAGTTGTATTGTTCTTAAAACGATGGGCCTTCAGCCGCTTTACAATTTTGAATTCTTACCTATCAAGTCTTACATCGCTTGGGCTTAAATACTATTTAAGGTTAAAAGCTTTGGGTCTTCTGCCCTGGAAAATTGGTTGCAGTTTATTTTTAACAAAGGCCTCCAGCCGTTTTGGAGTAAGGTTTCTTATTGATCATAAGGCTTGGGCCTTCTGTCTATCGAAAGGTTATTATAGTTATGTTGTTTTAAATTTATCGGCCTTCAGCCGCTTTTAAAAAACTTAATCTATCTGACTAGTAAAGTCTTATATAGCTTTGCCTTAAATGCTATTTAAGGTTAAAGACTAGAGCCTTCTCTCTCAAAAAATACATAAATAAGTAAATAAAGTAAAATAAAATATTTGTAGCAGTTGTATTTAATTCATGGACCTTCAGCCGTTATAGAATTAAAGACATTTTCCGTCGATAGTCAAGCTTAGAAGTTGCGCTGTAATGTTTGGACAAGTAAATAAAGTGTTGTTTGGAGTGTAACTGACAGCCGCTCATTCTGACCCCCTTCCATAATTCGTGCTATTTGTCCTCTCCTGTTGGTTTAGCAGGGCGTATCACCACCTTTTGTGTAAGATATTATCAGATACATGGTATTTTGTGTATTAAACAGGGGACTTAGAAACGACGGAGAAGCTTCGTTCCGCTATAGCCGTCAGTGGCTTACAACCCCACAAAATTCCACAGCAGTTCACCCACCCCATTGCCGCCCCACCCCGAACACAAGGTTTGCGTGGTATAGTAATTATGGTGAACACGTACATGGAGAGAGTGTTTGCGCAGCAATCGCTGACATAGTGTAACTGATGCGGAATAAGGGGAACAAGTCCGCATTCACCGAGGTAGATGGAACACCGCCTTAAAAACCATCTATAGGCAGGCCAGCACACCGGACCTCGACACTAATCCGCCTTCCCGCTCGGGAAGCAGTGCGTTAGGCTTCATGGTACACATTGAGACTTCGACGTAAATGTAATAATTCCAACGAAATCAGATGCTGGCAGAGGTAAATAACACAGAACGCTCAGTTTAATAAGCCAAGATTGAAAAATACTTGGGGGATTTAGTAACAGAAGGGGCTAATGTCGGGGAAGATCAGTTTTGGTCGCTGAGAAATGTTATTCAGTCTGCACATTGAGCAAGCAGAGAAGAAAAGCGAGGATGAAATTGACAATGGAAGTTAGGATCTGGGAGAAAGAACAAAAATTTTGGAGATTGCTGATGACATTGCAATTCTCTCAGAGAACCTTAGACTTGGATGAAACTGTGTCGGTTCGCGTGACTGCAGTAAACCATTCTGAACAGCTGTCCTAAATGTAGTGCAACAATAGACAGACACTGAACACTATTAGCGATGTTTATATACTTGATTTTTATCGACAGTAGACACTAAATGAGATTTTCCTTTTACAAAATACACAGACACGCATATAAACTGTCATTTTGACAACGGATGGAAGCCTGTGTGCGTGGATTGTAGAGGAATAGATTCAGGATGCTGTGGTTATTTACATAATCAGTCTCGGTAGCTAAATAGACAGCGTGCCTGACGGCTAAGGGAAGCCCTGCGTCGATTACGGGTACGGCCAGGGGCTATCCCTTCGCGCGAGGGACGAGCGTATCTGCCAGTCACGGATTTCGCTGAGTCTTAGGTTTGTTACAGAGGGACCAGTCCTCGGTACTTGGCTAGCGGCTGTACACGCAACGGTCCTAGTTTCTAAGAAAATAGACGTCGAAGTTTTCCCGTATGCTCCATACCCCAAACATTAACGTTTAGACCAAGTAGGCGTACAGCAGTGGCTAAGATTGAAGCACACTACTCTTGCCGTACGAGTTCAGATTCTGGTTGTGTACTTTTAACAGATTATCCTGTAAATAGTGTTCCGTCATGCCGTGACCTATCTATTAGTCCTAGCACCTATTTCAGGAAAAGATTCTGGTGCGCAGGACGGGTCAGCAAGAGGCCGCGCGTGTGATGGAAGAAAACCACAATTTGAAGAGCAAAATAAGAGAACACATTAATGTAGCACTGAAAATAATATCTAGTTAATTGCAAGCGCAGCTGCGAAATACTTGGTGCAAATCTACATGCATGCCACAACTGTTTTACTGTACAACAGTCCGGCTTCGGTTGGCCAGCCTGTGCCGTAGTGTCTGTACTCCCGCCTGGGCGGCTGAGGCGGTCTGCACTAATTCTTATGTTGCCGTGTGTACGATACCGCTGTTACTCTGAAACCACTATTGTTGCTGAAATTTTAGTTTAACTTTGGTACCGTTCTTTTAGCACTTGATGTTTCCTCTCTTGGATTTCTGATTAGTAAAGTGAATTGTCATCCCTGTAGCCAGCGGGATTAACCGAGTGGTCTAGGGCGCTGCAGTCATGGACTGTACGGCTGGTCCCGGCGGAGGTTCGATTCCTCCCTCGGGCATGGGTGTGTGTGTTTGTCCTTGGGATAATTTAGGTTAAGTAGTGTGTAGGCTTACGGACTGATGACCTTAGCAGTTAAGTCCCATAAGATTTCACACACATTTGAACATATTTTTTTCATCCCTGTAAAGTCTAGTAACTGCTCAATAATACTTGTTAAATTACATTAAATTTTGGGATTGGTTTGACATTAGCACTTCAGAATAATTGTTCAAATGTTATTTCAAAGCTCTAAGGAAGTCTAAACGCTCTTGTTCTGTGTTACTCGAAATATTGTTATCTCAATAAAGTTGTTGAAATTTTCTGCGAAGATAGAATTTCAGTCTTGTTATGTAGTTTGAAATAAATTGTATGATGTCTTTTACTGTGTAAGTAGGCTATTTAGGTTTTCTTATTGGCAACGCCAAGTAGCGCTCTGTATAAAAAATCACTGGCTGTGCTGTGTGCAGTCAGTGGCTGGTTGGCATTGTTGTAATACTCGCCATTGTAGCGTTGGGCAGTTGGCTGTTAGCGGCGCATTGCGCAGTTGGAGGTGAGCCGCCAGCAGTGGTGGATGTGGGGAGAGAGACGGCGGAGTTTTGAAATTTGTAAGAATGGATGTCATGAACTGATATATATATTATGACTATTAAGGTAAATACATTGTTTGTTCTCTATTAAAAATCTTTCACTTGCTAACTATACCTATCAGTAGTTAGTGCCTTCCGTAGTTTGAATCATTTATTTAGCTGGCAGTAGTGGTGTTCGCTGTATTGCAGTAGTTCGAGTAACCAAGACTTTTGTGAGGTAAGTGATATGTGAAACGTATAGGTTAATGTTAGTCAGGGCCATTCTTTTGTAGGGATTTTTTAAAGTCAGATTGCGATGCGCTAAAAATATTGTGTGTCAGTTTAAGCACATTCTTGTACAATTTTTCTTAGGGGTGTCAATTTAAGAACAGTCTTTTAAAATTTTTCTAAGTGGACGTTTCAACCGATGATGCTTAATCTTCATTTGGGCGGAAACCTTCCAACCCTTGAACAATCGATAAATCTAGGGAAACATACCAAGTATATGTGCAAAATTATTCAAAAAAGGTGATATATGTGGTAGTTATTTGATTTATAATTCAATCATTACAGGATAGTTTCTTCAACTGTGTGTTTTCTTTGTTACGGAATAGTTTACAGATCGGGTTAACCGCTATCGCTAACATCGCTTTCTGTGTTACAACAGAATTCTGAATGGTATTTGCTGTCGAAGCAAACGAAATACAAATTCTTAGAATACTGCGCACATTTAATGAAGGCTACTGCTCAGAAGAGACACAGCGTTTCCAAAAGCAGTACCACAGAAGACAGTTCGTTTAAATTTTTAAAAAAGTACTGTTCCTTCTCGAAGCGAACCGTACGATTTGATCATTCTTGATCATTTAATTGATGAAGGATTAAAGAATGTATCTCTATGCGATCTTCCCTTGAAGCGATTTGTCTGTTACTCTTTAACAACTAGTGACTATTATAATTTTTTTCTGTGAAAATTTTAACCTGCCCGTAAAAAATAAAGGTCACAGGGATGATAAATTCGAGTACATTTGGGTTGGATAATTTTAACCTTGCAGGTGCACACTTTTCTTTCATCTTAAAAGTATACAGACAGGATCTGAACCGCACCACTTACGTAGGAGCCATGAACCTTAGCTTCGTTTCTTGTATGTCTAAAAGTGTTTACTTTTCCCTGTATACAGCAGTGAACATGGTCAGCGAAATAGCTCGCCAAACATGGAAACTAGAAATGATAATGATCATATACATCTACATTTATACTCCGCAAGCCACCCAACGGTGTATGGCGGAGCGAACTTTACGTGCCATTGTCATTACCTCCCTTTCCTGTTCCAGTCGCGAATGGTTCGCGGGAAGAACGACTGCCGGAAAGCCTTCGTGCGCGTCTCTCTAATTTTACATTCGTGATCTCCTTGGGAGGTATAAGTAGGGGGAAGCAATATATTCGATACCTCATCCAGAAACGCCCCCTCTCGAAACCTGGACAGCAAGCTACACCGCGTTGCAGAGCGCCTCTCTTGCAGAGTCTGCCACTTGATTTAGCTAAACATCTCCGCAACGCTATCACTCTTACCAAATAACCCTGTGACAAACGCGCCGCTCTTCTTTGGATCTTCTCTATCTCCGCTGTCAACCCGACCTGGTACGGATCCCACACCGATGAGCAATACTCAAGTATAGGTCGAACGAGTGTTTTGTAAGCCACCTTCTTTGTTGATGGACTATATTTTCTAAGAACTCTCTCAATGAATCTCTACCTGGCGTCTACCTGGGAGCGTGTATCTATTATTTTCTGGGTCTCATGAACAAATAAAGCGAGTTGGGTTTCACACGATCGCTGGTTCCGGAAACCATGTTGATTCCTACAGAGTAGATTCAGGGTTTCCGGAAATGACATGATACGCGAGCAAAAAACATTTTCTAAAATTCTACAACAGATCGATGTCAGAGATTTAGGCCTATAGTTTTGCCGTCTGCTCGACGACCCTTCCTGAAAAGTGGAACTACCTGTGCTCTTTTCCAATCATTTGGAACCTTCGGTTCCTCTAGAGACCTGCGGTACACGGCTGTTAGAAGGGAGGCAAGTTCTTTCGCGTACTCTTTGTGGAATCGTCAGAATCCCGTCACGTCAATTGGACTCTCCTCTGTTGAGTGATTCCAGTTGTTTTTCTGTTCCTTGGACAAATTATTTCAATGTCAGCCATTTTTTCGTTCGTGCGAGGATTTAGAGAAGGAACTGCAGTGACGTCTTCCTCTGTGAAACAGCTCTGGAAAAAGGTGTTTAGTATTTCAGCTTTACGCATGTCATCCTCTGTTTCAATTCCATTATCGTCCCAGAGTGTCTGGATATGCTGTTTCGATCCACATACTGATTTAACGTAAGACCAGAGCTTCCTAGGATTTTCTGTCAAGTCGGTACACAGAATTTTACTTTCGAATTCACTTAACTCTTCACGCATAGCCCTCCTTACGCTAACTTTGACATCGTTTAGCTTCTGTTTGTCTGAGAGGTTCTGGCTGCGTTTAAACTCGCAGTGAAGCTTCCTTTGCTTTGGCAGTAGTTTCCAAACTTTGTTGTTGAACCAAGGTGGGTTTTTCCCATCGCTCACAGTATTACTCGGCACGTACCTGACTAATACGCATTTTACCATTGCCTTCAACGTTTTCCATAAACACTCAACATTGTCAGTGTCGGAACAGAAATTTTCGTTTTGATCTGTTAGGTAGTCTTAAATCTGCCTACTATTGCTCATGCTAAACACAGAAACCATCCTCCCTTTTTTTTATATTCCTACTTACTTCCATACTCAGGGATGCTGCAATGGCCTTATGATCAGTGATTCCCTGTTCTGCCCTTAAAGGGTCGAAAAGTTCGAGTCTGTTTGCTATCAGTAGGTCCAAGATCTTATCTCCACTAGTCGGTTGTCTGTTTAATTTATCGACGTAATTTTCAGATAGTGCACTCAGTATGATGTCACTCGATGCTCTGTCCCTGCCACTCACCCTAAACATCTGACTGTCTCAGTCTATACCAGGTAAATTGAAATCTCCACCTAAGACTATAATATGCTGACGAAATTTATGTGAAATGTATTCCAGATTTGCTCCCAGTTGTTCTGCCACTAATGCTGCTGAGTCGGGAGGTCGGTAAAAGGGACCAAATACAAACCTAGCTCGATTGTTGAGTATAACTTGCACCCATAATAATTCACAGGAACTATCCAACTCGATTTCACTACAGGATAAACTACTACTAACAGGGAGAAACACGCCACCACCGGTTGCATGCAATATATCCTTCCTAAACACCGTCTGAGCCTTTGTAAAAATTTCGGCAAAATTTACCTCTGACCTCAGCCAGTTTTCCGTACCTATAACGATTTCAGCTTCGGTGCTTTCTATCAGCGCTTGAAGTTCCGGTACTTTACCAAAGCAGCTTCGACAGTTTACAATTACCATACCGATTGCCGCTTGGTCCCCGCATGTCCTGACTTTGCCCAGCACCCTTTGAGGCTGTTGCCCTTCCTGTTCTTGCCCTAGGCCATCTAACCTAAAAAAAAAAACCGCCCAGTCCACGCCACGCAACCCCTGCGACCCGTGTCGCCGCCTGCTGTGTGTAGTGGACTCCTGACCTATCCAGCGGTACCCGAAAATGTCTCAGCCCCTTATTCAGACCGTCCACTCGGCTCTGTACCAAAGGTCCACAGTCAGTCCTGTCGACGATGCTGCAAATGGTGAGCTCTGCGTTCATCCCGCTAGCAAGACTCAAATGTTTCAAATGGCTCTGAGCACTATGGGACTTAACATCCAAGGTCATCAGTCCCCTAGAACTAAGAACTACTTAAACCTAACTAACCTAAGTATATCAGAGGCAGGATTCGAACCTGTGACTGTAGCGATTGCGAGGTTCCAGACTGAAGCGGCTAGAACCGCTCGGCCACAACGGCCTAGCGAGACTGGCAGTCTTCACCAAATCAGATAGCCGCCGGTAGCCAGAGAGGATTTCCTCCGTTCCATAACGGCACACATCATTGGTGCCGATATGAGCGACCACCTGCAGATGGGTGCACCCTGTACCCTTCATGGCATCAGGAAGGACCCTTTCCACATCTGGAATGACTCCCCCCGATATGTACACGGAGTACACATTGGTTTTCTTTCCCTCCCTTGCAGCCGTATCTCTAAGGAGCCCCATTACGCGCCTGACGTTGGAGCTCCCAACCGACCCTCTGTGACCACCCGGATCTTGCATACTGAGGGGAAACCTCTGGAGCAGGACAAGCAGCCATGTCCGGCTGAAGATCAGTATCAGCCAGAGACAGAGCCTGAAACCGGTTCGTCATACTAACTGGAGAGGCCTTCCGGAATGTCTTTCGCCACCTGTCACACCTCGAGACGACCTCCCAGTCTACCACAGGTGAGGGGTCAGCCTCAATGTGGGCAGTATACCGGGCAGCCACAGTCGTAGTCCGATCGGGGGATGCGTGGGACGAGCTGGCCGTCCCCGACAAACCCCCATCCGGACCCCCACAGTGATGCCCATTGGCAACAGCCTCAAGCTGTGTGACCGAAGCCAACACTGCCTGAAGCTGGGAGCGAATGGATGCCAACTCAGCCCGAATCCGAATACAGCAGTCGCAGTCACTATCCGTGCTAAGTACTGTTGTGCAAAGAACATCTGAACTAATCTACAGAGAGCACAAACAATTCGACACAAAATGTAAACTGTTATTAAAATACAAGGTTGCCTAGTAAATGCAGTAATGCTGCTACTTGCGCACTGCTGACTCACTGCTCAGCGGCAGAAGGCTAACTGGTAGGGCGCCTCCACATCTCTATCGCCACGATGGGTAGCCGTGCTGTCTGAGGCGGCTTGTTGCGGTTCGCGCTGCTTCCCCCGTCGAAGGTTCGAGTCCTCCCTTGGGCATGGGTGTGCGTGTTGTCCTTAGTGTAGGTTAGTTTAATTAGTGTGTAAGCCTCCTCAGTTTTGTTCCATAGAAACTTACCACAAATTTCCACATCTCTATCAGATAAGAGCAACACCGTTGACCACCTTAACAAGCACTCGGTCTCGTAAAGGTGAGATTTAGCATACTAGCAAAACCGAGCAAATGCGAGGCGTCCCATATGCAGTATGCATGTACTGCCTAAACGTCAAAAATCTGTCCGTACTCCGCTTCCCCCAAACCACACCAGGAACAGCAAAAAGTAAAAAATTAAGAATTAACCACAAGACAGAGGTAGCCTTCAGAAAGAAGCAGAAATGTGGCCGCATATTATTAACGACTGTGTAGCAAGAGGAAGCCACTTCCACTGTATGAATCGGGAGAACGATATCTGTCCATGTAACCTATCAAGAAATACGCGCTTATACAGCACCCAACTTCGTTACGCAAACTTCACGATGTCGTCCCGCAGATAGGGCACCGCACTATAAAATTCTCTAACGTGACAGTTTGAAATGCATGTTACGTATTTCAACAGGTGAAGCAAGACTCACCGACTGTGTGACAGTGGTTGCTTGCGATCTACACTCCTGGAAATGGAAAAAAGAACACATTGACACCGGTGTGTCAGACCCACCATACTTGCTCCGGACACTGCGAGAGGGCTGTACAAGCAATGATCACACGCACGGCACAGCGGACACACCAGGAACCGCGGTGTTGGCCGTCGAATGGCGCTAGCTGCGCAGCATTTGTGTACCGCCGCCGTCAGTGTCAGCCAGTTTGCCGTGGCATACGGAGCTCCATCGCAGTCTTTAACACTGGTAGCATGCCGCGACAGCGTGGACGTGAACTGTATGTGCAGTTGACAGACTTTGAGCGAGGGCGTATAGTGGGCATGCGGGAGGCCGGGTGGACGTACCGCTGAATTGCTCAACACGTGGGGCGTGAGGTCTCCACAGTACATCGATGTTGTCGCCAGTGATCGGCGGAAGGTGCACGTGCCCGTCGACCTGGGACCGGACCGCAGCGACGCACGGATGCACACCAAGACCGTAGGATCCTACGCAGTGCCGTAGGGGACCGCACCGCCACTTCCCAGCAAATTAGGGACACTGTTGCTCCTGGGGTATCGGCGAAGACCATTCGGAACCGTCTCCATGAAGCTGGGCACGGTCCCGCACACCGTTAGGCCGTCTTCCGCTCACGCCCCAACATCGTGTAGCCCGCCTCCAGTGGTGTCACGACAGGCGTGAATGGAGGGACGAATGGAGACGTGTCGTCTACAGCGATGAGAGTCGCTTCTGCCTTGGTGCCTATGATGGTCGTATGCGTGTTTGGCGCCGTGCAGGAGAGCGCCACAATCAGGACTGCATACGACCGAGGCACACAGGGCCAACACCCGGCATCATGGTGTGGGGAGCGATCTCCTACATTGGCCGTACACCTCTGGTGATCGTCGAGGGGACACTGAATAGTGCATGGTACATCCAAACCGTCATCGAACCCATCGTTCTACCATTCCTAGACCGGCAAGGGAACTTGCTGTTCCAACAGGACAATGCACGTCCGCATGTATCCCGTGCCACCCAACGTGCTCTAGAAGATGTAAGTCAACTACCCTGGCCAGCAAGATCTCCGGATCTGTCCCCCATTGAGCATGTTTGGGACTGGATGAAGCGTCGTCTCACGCGGTCTGCACGTCCAGCACGAACGCTGGTCCAACTGAGGCGCCAGGTGGAAATGGCATGGCAAGCCGTTCCACAGGACTACATCCAGCATCTCTACGATCGTCTCCATGGGAGAATAGCAGCCTGCATTGCTGCGAAAGGTGGATATACACTGTACTAGTGCCGACATTGTGCATGCTCTGTTGCCTGTGTCTATGTGCCTGTGGTTCTGTCAGTGTGATCATGTGATGTATCTGACCCCAGGAATGTGTCAATAAAGTTTCCCCTTCCTGGGACAATGAATTCACGGTGTTCTTATTTCAATTTCCAGGAGTGTACATGTAAAATCAATATTGTGCGCCGAAAATACCACGCTGATGCCTTACGTGTCATATCCGAGAGAGACAAACCTCCTTCCGTACGTGGCTTCCTCAGAATCTCATAACATAGTTTAAACGCACGACCTTTCCACATAAATCGGCCAGAAAGTTGCCGCAAATTTTTCGCTACCATTCTGGGAAGGCGATATATCTGCGTGCTATAATATGCCTTACACAAAATATAAGTATCTGATTTCCTTAATTTCTGCAAAATGGTAAGCGAGCGTCGTTCCAGTACGGTACTGCTAATTTTATCAGCTAACAGGTTTCTAATTCAAAGCCGCTATCTTCAGTGGGGAACAATTCACGACAACCCCAAAGAAGGATGCCGTTTCACAAAACGTGCCCACGAAATGACAGCGTCCTCGAAGTTGTGCAGGTTGAAGAATTTGCATTTGCCTCGATTTAAGCACGCACCTGCAGACCACTACAAGCACCAAGTATCTCTTTTAGCAAGAGGACTTCATAACTTCGACGAAGGGCGACTGCCACGTCATCGGCATACCTGCGAGACTCACCCATAAGAGTTTTAAACTCGACAGCCGAGCAGCATTTTGCCACAGCATTGGTTCGAGGGACAGGGCAGACAAAGACAGAGAGGGGCTAGGGGGCTACCCTGAGGCAGTGCCCGACAGGGGAAACCGGCGTCGGCAGGCGTCCACCGAGGCTGCGGTGTCCCGGTACAGGTTAGGAAGTACGACGCGCGCAGGAGCGGCGAGGCCAGCAGTCTCCAGCAGGCGGCGATTCAGGTACGAGTGATTAGCGAAAGTTCAATGAATCGGTGTAACAGCCGCCACCGAAATCACATCCCTATATTCTGTTACCGGTGTTGAAATCGGACCGCCAGGGGGGCAACATTTACCTCTACCAGTCACACCGCCAGGCAATGAGGAGAATCTGCTGTCCACAGCCCGCACGACAGTCAGAACTGGGTAGCGTGAGGGGATGAAAATCATTCGCTGTTAGACAGCCACAGTGCTTCGGAAAGACAAAAATTTTCCCTACTTTGAAGCGCGCAGCCAGAGCTCTCGCCCGCAAAATCTCATTTAAAACGGAAGTAAAAATAAAACCAAAGAGATTCCAAAAATGTAAATAAAATTCTCTTGGAAGGCCGTCCGGATTACGAGATTTATGTGAGGGGGCATTACCAAAGAATTCAGACACTCTATCCTCCTGAAAATTCGCTAAAACTTCAAGGCTCTGATCAGGCGCAATCATCTCAACTAGGGTGAGGGAGTCCCACGGTGCCGTTAGCTGCATCCGACTGCACATAATGTTGATGCGAGGCACTTGGTGTCCACCATTTGCTTAGAGAGAGGTAGCAAGAGAACGACGGTGACGAATGTGATGGTGGAGCAAGTGGTACAGGGCTGTCAGCTCCTCGCTAATGAGAAGTCGGCTTAGACTTCACCCTCAACCGTCCCCCCTGTTGCTTCTTACTCAGCAGCCTGATCCACTGAACGCTGGTGGTCTTCAGAGTGGCTCACACCCTCGTCCACATATTTCACAAAGAACACTATAGTAAAACTCATGTATGTTCCGAAAGTCTCTCGCTCTTGCACCACAACAACTTATCAGCGTTTTGCGGATTCACTGCTTTGCATACTCGGACTACCACCCCAACAAAGTTGTGTAACACTCTACCGAACGGAGGCAAAACTCCCACTCGAAACTAATCAGGGCATCAATAGACCCTTCAGTAAGATGGGAAACGTCGAGCATCCACTGAGCGCGATAGTATTTCGTGGATTATCGGACGAGATTGATAGACTCTGTAACAGCATAGTGATCGAGGAGAGGAGCAAGAATTATGTCGACTGGATGAATCTGATGACACAAAACATCGGACAAACTAACATTTGTCCACGAAACGCTAAGGTCCCGAGTTCGAGTCTCGGACTGGCACACAGTTTTAATATGCCAGGAAGTATCAATTAACAGGTTTTGATTAGGAGACTTAACAGTCTCCTAATAGATGCCCCAGTAAAAAACGTTGGGAATTTGTGTAACAAAACGTCCCGCAGTGGCATCGGACGAACTAATTCCAGCAGACAACGACGAAAATTAAAATGAGGGGATTGGTCAACGGGACGCAACACGCAGCTGAAGTCACCACCCAGCAGAAGGTTCCGAGGTTGTACCTAAAAGATAAGGAAGTCCTGTCTGTAAATTTTCTAGTGCGCCACCGTTTGATCCGTGCGAGATGGGGCATAAACAACAAACAGGGTAAGGCCAGAAGCACAGTAACAAATGCCGCGACCAGAATCGAGAATTCTAATGTTGGTGACGGGAATACTTTCATGATAAAATACAGCAGTGCACGTCGAATGTTCAGGTGTCACATTAAAACGGTCCGAAAACCCGGGAGAGAAAGTGTAGTAAACAATACTTAGTGTAAAAGATATAACTTCTGCACTGGAATTACAAATAAACTGGCGGAGAGCAATAGGACATACCTCAGATTTAAAGCGATTGACATCAAAAGTAACAGGTCTGTATTCCTGAATCATCTACCATACTGGAATAAAAGTGAAGCCCGTGTATGCCACATTCCGTCCATAAATCCACTTGGGAGTCCATAAGCGAGTACAAGGAATGAGTATTGTGTATCGTGTATCGAACTGGGGACTTAGAAACTATGGAGAGGCCTCACCCCCCTCCATAGCCCTCAGTGGTACACAACCCCACAACGGGCGACAGCAGTCCACTAACCCCACCGCCGTCCCACACTGTACCTAGGATTAGTGTGCGTTTCGGACGTTCAGGTAACGTCTTGTTACAGACGAGAGTAATTGTGTACATGTACATGAAGACAGAGTTGGCGCATCAATCGCCGACATAGTGTAAGTGAGGCAGAATAAGGGGAACCAGCCCGCATTCGCCGAGGCAAGTGGAAAACCGCCTTAAAAACCATCCACAGACTGGCCGGCACACCGGACCTCGACACTAATCCGCCGGGCGGATTTGTGCCGGGGACTGGAATATCCTCCCGCTCGGGAAGCATTGTGTTAGACCACATGGCTAGCCGGGCAGGCTGGAAGGGGGATTAGTCGCACTTCTTTCAGAACCCTTACTTCGTGATTTAAGGTGTGAGACAGAGCGATCCGATTGGTCACGTTGTGTAGATAGGCCGTGAGGAAAAATCGTCTCAGAACACGAAAGCATAGATGGATCAACCACAATTCCTGCATCAGCCCACGGTGGACCAAGAAATGTGACCTGCCCCGCAGTTGAATCACGTGGCATGACAGATAGGAACTGAACAAAGCGCTCAACAGGGGACGAGAGTGAAACAACCTGGGACGCAGGAATCGTTAGCGCTAGGATTTCAACCGAACAAGTCCCGCCAACTCACCCCCGGTTTTCCCGCTCTTTTTCGGCCCATGGGCACCGTTTCACTTGACGCACGCCGTTTACCGAGTTCGGCTGCACTTGGAGTAAATGTTAAATTAATATCTTGCCAAGTCTTAAATTTTGCCAGATAGTTAAAAGACGCGTGACAAAAAACGTGCACAATTGCCCTCAGCTGTGCCAGGTACTTCAACAGCAAACATAAGAGAAAACAATTTAGGACGGAATTCTTTAAATACGACAACTCAATATTCGGATGAATAGTCTACGAAGAAACATACTTCTATGTGAGAAAAAGCACCCAAAGCTACAGCCGGCCGGAGTGGCCTTGCGGTTCTAGGCGCTGCAGTCTGGAGCCGAGCGACGGCTACGGTCGCAGGTTCCTGCCTCGGGCATGGATGTGTGTGATGTCCTTAGGTTAGTTAGGTTTAATTAGTTCTAAGTTCTAGGCGACCGATGACCACAGAAGTTAAGTCGCATAGTGCTCAGAGCCAGAGCCCAAAGCTACAACAGGAAAAACCTACCCTCAAAGAAAGAGGAACCACAGTATAAGTGACACTTAAGTTTCAGAACTCAGACAGTATATGTGAAACAAGCACCAATGTTCACTATACTTCCAGATGGCATAAAAATTACTTTGTTCTTGATAGATCGATCCAAGCTGTTTTCGCGTGTTATTAACTGAATAGTTTTGCTGAAAAGTTTTAGGGGTGGAAAAAGAACTAGCACAGCATGAAGGGCGTTTTACAGCTTTGAAACACTACAACAAATATTTCCTCCATAACTGCTCCGTGACAAACATAGACATCATCATTATTATTTTTAAAAAAAATGGTTTGAATGGCATTTACGAAATTAGTAAGTCCCTTGGTTAAAAACAGATAGGACAAAGAATAACGACAGGTTATTTTCCTGAGACGTTTCCAACAGCATATAGGACACTAATCACACAGAAACAGCCACAATTCTTTATAACCCCGTTTATAATGCGCGGGTATGGCATTCGAAGAATTTACAAGTTAAAATTCACCCATTACCCATGCAAATACTAACGAAATATGGCATATAAGCCTGCGTTAGGCATTTCTACTTTATGGCATTCTTATATTCTTTAATTTTCGTGAGCTACTATGAGGGCCTACATAAACAAAACGACTTTCACTTATTTCTATGTAACGTTGATTTTAGACAACAGAGTTAGTCGACTGCATCCGTGGCTTTACTACCGACATGACAGATTCAAGAGTTAGTCGACTGCATCCGTGGCTTTACTCCCGACATGACAGATTCAAGACCATTGTTTTTGCACTGTATGTTTGCTCTGCTGTTTCCCTCAAATAAACGTATTATAATAAGTGAGTTAGTTAATGAAAATTTGTCGTTATTGCACTTAAATAACATCACATTATTTTTTGTTTTCTATTGCTGGCGATGCTTTCAATTCTCTATACATACTTTTATTTCTTTAATAATGCACATTCATATCATATTACTATCCAGAAAGACTTAAATTTCTTATCATTAGTGAATCTCATCACAGTGTCTCGTGTGTTGGACTGTGACGATAACAACTTTGATGTAGTTTCCAGTTTGTGGAACTGGCGGCTGTTTATGGGAGGGCCTCACACTATGGATAGGCACGGAGGGGGTGAATGGGCGGCACTTGTTCCGGGTGAAATCCTGGCGCTAAGGGCACGTCTGGGGCGACAACTGCAGTTCAAGATTCAACAGCAGAAGCTCCGAAGGTTCTGCGTCTACGGCATTCGACACGGCAACAGTCAGGCATCGCTGTTTGTCAGAATGTGGTCTCTGGGGGCTGGTGGGTTAGGGTGACGGAAGGACGGGGGGGGGGGGGGGGGGGAGGAGGTGTGCAGGGGGCCGGGGGCCGCGGACGGGTCACACACACCCAGTCCCTGGCAGAAGGACGGGAGGCCACTACGCAGATCACATCACCAAGAGAGACACTTGACGCAGGAGAGCGTAACACGGTGGAGTCCACTTCGAACACATTACGACTTCGGTTATGTTGTAGCACCTGAGCATCGGAACGGGGAGCAGACGCTGCAGGATCCGCCTTCTATTTTAGAGGGGGAAAAACTTGCCTGTGGATAAACTCAAATCGGGCTGTGGATTGTCACTAGAATCAGCAGCGGGCGGAACGAGATCTGCTATCTTCAATTTACGCCGGAGTTCAAGAAAATTTTTAAAACAGAAGGCTGCATCGGACAATTAAGACGTCGTTGACCACTCTCATTACGTGTGAAGCATATGCCCTCTTGACCATCATAAGTAACATATGCCTGATGACCAGAAATCTGAAAATGTGACGGGCAGTTGCGTTTAATGTACATCACGACGTAACATATCTACTTAGAGTGGGTTCACGAATTTTACCAATAAGACATAAAGTGTCAAAACATGCAGCGTGAACCTGATTGGAAATAATAGCAATTTTTCAAGTAACCAGTCACGAATTTCGAGGGAACATGACTGCACATTACGGGTAGACTCACCAGGAGCACAATGATCGTAGGCGCTACGGACATGAAAACATCAGACGAATCCTTCGCCAAACAAAGCCCCACAAAAGCACAGACAAGGACGACTCTTTACTCTTTGACTCAAGTACGTCTACAAATGAACACCCACCACGGCAAGAGGTAACTGTTACATTTGGACCGGCACGGGAGAATTAAAGAGCGAACATGACTGACTGCAGTCGCTGCTCAGGCCGAGCTCTTGGTGCAAACGCGTCCAGCATTACGGGCATAGGAGGTGCACATGTAACTTTAAGTCGATTTTCTCAGAAACTAGGGGCCTTCACGTGAAAAGCCGTTAGCAGTTACTCAGGACGGGTCCCTCTACAGCTGGGTCAGGGAAGGCGCGCCGCAACATGCGCGAGCCGGATGCCTGTGCGGGGGGAGGCTCGGCCCTTCTCAGAAGTAGCCGGCACAGCGCTACGTCTCAGTTAGTGCTGCGCTGAGGGATTCTTTGGTGGGCACAACTCTCTTCACTCCGGCAGAGTCGTGGAGTCGGTGCTGTTAACTCTGCGCTGCTTGTTGTCGATACAAAGGACTTTTACATGTCTAGTGGCTATTTGCACAAGAAGAGGCACTCTATAGATCAGTCGTCACAATCATTTAAAACTGAATGATATCCATTATCCTGTAAATTAACAAGCACTTCTTGCTCAGTTTGGTACCGTGGGGCACGCACAGTAACTACACAATTTCTGACGTCACACGCGTTATTCCACTGTCAGTGGTGACAGCTATCAGTGGAACTCAACGAAGACTATGGAATTGGTTAAGTCGAGGAGCATACCTCGAACGATTTTTCGCCTTAAAATTTGGTATTGCCGAATTTATGAAGAAAATAAGAGCACAAGAACAAAAATTATAGCATCCGGAATGGACTGCAGACCTCGATTTTAAGTAGATTTGACTGCATACTGCCCATAGTAAATTATGACAAGCGCTGTCCAGTTCACTAAGCTCACTGGCGTTGTTGAAAACATGCTATCTGAAGAATCCATTGTCGCTTTGAAAGAATAAAAAGGACAATTTTCTAAACGTTTCGAGGACCCTGCCAGTCTTACATCTGTTTTAGCAGAGTTTTGTATACCGTTTGGTGATGCACTTGAAGGCGCCCCTAGGCTTGTGGAGATGTAGCTGACTGATCTTCAATGTAATTCCTATTTCAAAGAGAATTTCTTTCACATTAAATCTATCGCGAACGTTTCAGGTAGAGTTTCCACGGCTCCACAACAAAATTGTAAAATTTGATAAAATGTTTCGACCAACATATGTGAGTTAAAGACCTTTTTTCGATTATAAAAGTGAATAAATCACGATTACGTAGCAATCCGAGTGTGAACACCGTAAGTAATTAAACAATACTAAAAATTGTTCACGTTCTCAGTTTGACCCCATTCCTCGTGCTGATCGTCAGACAGAGCGCCACAGCCGTGGGAAAATGTGCAGCCAGGCCGACCGCCACAGCACTCGTGGCAGGGTGTGGCTCGTCAGCCAAAATACTGGCCGCCCCACAATATACCCTGACCTGACAACGACCGGGTGATGTCGTGTGCTCATCCCCCCCCCCCCCCCTTCAACTCTTCAGGTGTTCAGAGCTTAAGACTCATGCACACACATACGTTGAACCAGTCTCCTACATTTGCGCCTATGTACACAAGCCGAAAGACACCGTAAAGTGCGTGGTGGAGGGTACTTATATCACTACTAGTCATTTGTTTCCTGTTCTACAGGGAGAGTGCCGGATTTTCTATATGTCTTCGTAGAAGCCCTCATTTCTCTTATCTTCGTGACTCTTCTACGAAATGTACGTTGCTGGCAGTAAAATCGTTCTGCTGGCAGCTTCAAATTACCGGTTCTCTAAATATTCTCTGCAGCGTTCCATGAATAGAACCTCTTCCCTCCAGGGATTCCTATCTGAGATCCCAAAGCGTCTCTGTAGCACTCGCTTGTACCTCCTGGTAACAAATATAGCAGCGTGGCTCCGAATTGCATTGACGTCTTCGTTTGATCTAAATTGTTAGGCATCCCAAACACTCAAGCAGTACTCAAGAATAGGTCACATTTTGCAGATGAACCACACTTACCTAAAATTCTCTCAATAAATCTCACTTATCTTTATGGTTGGCGTATCCAATATACATTCCAAACGTACCTTATGAAGCACGTTAATCCCCTTGTTACCAGGTCCCCAATAACTATACCACAGAATCTGCAACTTGATTGGGAGATTTTCGAGAATGTCACCGCCTCCTAAAATGTATCTCCTGTCGCATATCATACTACTGTGCTGGTTGCGCTCTGTGCACCCCATTATGTAGCAAATCGTCAGCGTCAGTCCAGCTGTTCTGTGCTCCAGTAAACCAAGTCATTTAGTGCTCTATTCCATAACGTCTTATGAGGTGCTCTATGAAAAACACGTGTGGTTCTGGGCTCTTCTGCAATTCCTGTGTGTTAAAGCATCATCACATTTCAGTGCGAGTGTAATCCTTCAATACGTAAGTTCTGGAATTTGTTCCCGGCACTCTGCAAACTGTGATTTTCTCGCTCGACCAGTTTGGGAGTTACAACTTCTCAAATGCTGTCTTGTGTTTCGAGATATGCGCCCAACACCCCACATTAAATTTTTGATTACATGAATCCAGCATTTTAATATGATGGTATACCGTATCCATGAGTCCATTATCATGAACATAGATTAGTCTTTTGCCACGTTTAGTTCCATTACACTATGTGCTTATCTCATCCACAAAGACTAAAGTACACCCACATTTGAGCTTCTGTTGTTCTGTTCAGACGTTCCACAAAAGTAGCCATCAGGCAAGCGAACGTCGAATAGTGATGTACTCCATACGACTACATCGCGGTCTTGAAATACCTGTTATAAAACTCTTCACCATGATCGATTTGGAGGTTGTCTGAACATCGATTCATTACTCTCTGCAAAGACGCTCAAACACCTCTGTGACACTTCTCACCATTTTTGTTTTAACAGGTAACGCCCAAGCGAATTCAGAGTATGAATCAATGAACATTAAAATAAATCTGACAACATTATTTGCATGAGGATATCCCCACGTACCTGCGAGATTCACCTGCCATAAACCATCCAAAGCTCTAACCGCAACATGCCTATGAGGGCATATTTTGCATGCTGATTTGTGCAGTTCTCAAACAACTGTCTCCATCGCTGTACCTCTCCTCCTGAGCTTGGAAACCAGTGAAACAGTCTCATTCAGACAAGCGTTATTACCACCAGCGGCTGACGCCACAAGGAGCCACGTTCGCTCTGCTAGTTCATTGCGATTACCATAGCATATATACTGCGGTTCTTTTATGCCGGATGTCAATACCATCACTGATGCTGTATTAAGCATATAATGATGGCTTTATAATCGTTCTGTATTTTGCACTGCGACGGTTTCCCACTTTCCTATTTACACCAGTCTACTGCAGTATTTCACCATACATCTCAATATCTATTGGTGAATAAATTACAGTTTTTGTTGGATTTAGGAAAATGTCGTTCATTGGACTAGTAGTTCTTTGAATTTGATCACTTACCTGTATTTTTTTAAACTGAGCTTAATGTTTTGTCTATCCTATCATTGCTATGATGATAATGAAATCAGCAATGCCTTTGTCACAGGTGCACCGTTTATACATTCTCACCAGTTCTATCAACTTTTGCATTTAAGTTGTTCACATTCAAGTGGAGTAATCCTAGCATCTGGTTAGTTGATCAGTTACAGATGGGTTTGGATATACATCTTTAGATCCTTAACTCGGAGATTGAAATTTTCCATCTATGTACAGATGTATGTGTAGATGTATATATGTAATCACATAATTTCTGTCTATGTATAACTGTCCTCTTGGGTGGAGTGCTCAGGATGCACATGAATCGTCCATGTATGCACCTCTTTCATAGTTATATAAACAGAAACTCCTTGAAGTTCTGTGTGTACCAACCACCATTCAGTTTTTGTTTTGTTTTATAAGTAACAAGAAACCCATACTGTGTGTGATTCCAGCAATCTCTGCATTTGTACATGAGCTCGATAAATGTGCTTCAAATTCAACTGTCTTGTTTGAAGGCTGTAAAAATGTTTTCGTTATCCCTCACTAGCTGTTTTGACATTCTGGAATATGTTTGATTGAAATAAAATACGTCAACACCCATATGGCGTTAACTAACAGAAATATCATAGAATTTTGTACTGGTTTCCCTGAGCGACATCACCAAACATGAGCACAGTGTTTGGCTTTACATTTTCTGGGGAGGGGGTTTCTGCTTTGACTGAAGGTCATGTATTTGCACCATTGAGACCTTGCAGTATCTTTGTAGCAGCTGGTACTTGGGCTGAAACAGCCGTTTTAAAAGAACACGTACATGTTTGATGCAGACTCCATCTTGGTGTGTTGGCAGCGACATGAGAACATTTGTCTTCCCACAGCTAGATGGATCTATAATTATTGCCCATATCTTTTCGGGTAGGAGTACCCCAGTCACTTCTTCTTCTTGTCGTCTTCTTCAACACAATGCCAGGACCCGTCACTTACAACAAAGTCTTTGTATCGATAACGGTTCTTCCGCCCTGACTACATTAGGTTTTCGTGTGCAGTGGGCTTGTATACAATATTTAAAAGCGCCAACTGAGCTGCAATCCTCACAGGGTATATATACACACATGAAAGTTGGTTTATCATTCGGTTTGGTAATGACTGAGGAATGAAGTGAATCAAACAGCTTTGTGCTGCTGCAGTATTACAGACATGCACCGACAACACTGTTAGCAGTAATACTATTATGAGATGTATTTTGAATAAATTTGGCAAGAATGCAGACTGCAACAGAACGAACTTTTCCCCACTACTATCGGTTACATGATCGATACGTATTCATCATATAATATGTCGTGTGGTGGCCATGTCTGTTCACTTGTCAAGAATTGTTACAAAGTGGTCATTAATGGACATTTCTTGGATCGTTTTCATAAGAATTGTGTTGCGATGTACTTGCAACTGGCAGTACATAGTTAAATTAACATAAAACGACGTCTCATAAATGAGTTAGTAATACAAATAATTTCACTGTATCTGCACTGAAGTAACATTTGATTCCAGGAAGTACTCAGTTACGCCTGACACAAATAGAACCATATGTCTTGTATTACCTTGCAAGACAAGAAATCAAGATACAAATGATCGCCACACATACGCTTCAACAATTGTTCATCGAATGTTAAAGACTGAATGAATGGAGACATACGTCTTATCCCATTTAGACTGCTGACGGCTGTTATTTCTCAACTGTCACCCTATAAAGAAAGGTGACTTCATGGAAAACGAATCAACAGCTGGATGCCTTGATAAACGCTCTACAGTTCGCCTTGTACCTCATGACAAAGAGTTCCTTCCATCTACTGAAAAGGCCTCTCTCAGCTCTGACGAACCCTCGGCCACGAATGGACAATTTGCACTTTCAAAGACGCATGCTTCCTTCCAGGAAAATCCTTTTAAATTCACGAGGCAACACAGAGGTCAATGACCTCTTTCCTGAAAATAAGGCAGAGTTTTCAGCAGCACATTTGAAACAGTCGAAAGAGCTGAGGAGCTGGAGTAGTCCTTTGAAACTGGTAGCGACCTCTCATGCTGTGTACAAATGTAAGTCGTCTGACAGATGGACTGAATACTACGCGCAGTACTCGTCAGTGGAGGGAGTTCCATTAAATGCTTGTAAAGTGTTTCCGTCTATTCCTGTGCCATATGCTATGAATACCAAAGGAAGAAACGTGCTTGCCTCCCATGCAGGGGCCAGGTTTGGATTTCCGGCGGATTTGGACATTTTCTCCGCCCACGGACTAGGTGTTGTGTTGTCCCCATCTACATCTCCAGTCGCCGAGTCTGGCGCCACATGCAATAAGACATGCAACACGGCGGCCGAACCCGGACGGCGCCTCCCCGCCAGGAATGCCATTCGATCATTTCATTTCATGTCTCAAAGGAAGAGGTGCAAGTATGGTTCGCATTCTTTTTATGGAATACTTTCCTCAGAATCGAATGAGAAAGACTTTGTAGTGGAGAACTTGCAATGTCTCAAAACAGTGGGTTTTTAATTTTTTACACGTGAGAAGTAAAGGGTTTACTGTGGAACTAACTACAGAGACGCATATATCTTTGCTTCATCTCTATAACGCAGTTGTTTCGAAGCAAATCGGATGACCTAAAAATTCAACCCTCGTGTATCACACGAGTTACGTGGAGCGACAAGCTCTCCATGTTTCAAAAAAATGGCTCAAATGGCTCTAAGCACTATGAGACTTAACATCTGAGGTCATCAGTCCCCTAGACGTACAACTACTTAAACCTAACTAACCAAAGGACATCACACACATCCGTGCCCGAGGCAGGATTCGAACCTGCGACAGTAGCTGTCGCGCGGTTCCAGACTGACGCGCCTGGAGCCGCTCGGCCACTGCAGCCGGCCTCCATGTTGCGGCGATGGTTGTGACAGCAGTACGTATCGGTTTCATGTCGCTCTTGTTTCACTGACAAAGATTTAAGTCGCTTCCACTATGTTTTCATGCACACCGCCCATGAGGCTCGCTTTTGCATCATATCGAGTATCGTATCGCCCGTCGTATCAACTTGCGTATCTTATCGCCTATCCTTTCATGTACCACATGTCGTATCGTGCTGTATATCGTATCGACTACTGTACTGCGTGTTGAATCGTATATCGTATCACGTGCCGTATCGCGTATAGTATTGTGTGGTATATCGTGTATTCTATCGCTTCAGTGTAGACCGCGTCTTACAGGCCCCAAAGTAACTGTACCAGAAGTTCCTTGATTACAGTTAAAGGCAGACAGTACAGCGGCGCACGACATTCAGTAAATTAGTGAGCACATAGGCAATTGGACGTCTAGACGTATGTAACAGCAAATGATAACGACATATAAATGTGTCAGAGTGTATAAAGTTGACATGGCTTAAAGCCAAAAGATATGCAGTTGGTAATGGCCTAACACCGAAATTGCAATAGTGGAAATAAAAAGTTTAACAGTCACTGGCGTAAACATGATGTTCAAAGAATAAGAATTAATATTACGGACAGCGCATGACTGGCACAGAGGTTCGGACTCTACCACAGCATGTGTCATAGTATAAGGCATATTTCCAAGTTTCAAGGGGAGGGTGTTTGCAAGCCACGTAACCCTATCTGCAGCCATTATTCACTGCCTACCGCGCTGTGAGAAATCCTGACTGTTTATAAAGAAACGTACGAAAAATATCAGTGCATTTGGTGACTTTGGTATAGCAGACCACAATGTAGTGGATTTACCAACCTTTGAGAACTTGCGGTAGATGTTTGGCACGGTAATTGACTTTGTTAGGGGCAAAGAAAATGCACCTGGTGAACGAGGTGTTGAGTAAGGTATCTGGCAAAGAACATAGTAAATACTTAAAGGCCACGGATCCACTAACAGAGTAATTAATTTCTGCACAGAGGACGATGAGAAGCAGTGGATATGTGCACACAGTGCAGCGGCCACTGCCACCTGTGATAGTGAACACGACTGGTGAGCGTACCGTGCTCAAGATTTGGTGGTCAGTGCGCCTAACTGGGCCATCGAAATGATCTCGTTCGACAATGCTGGACGTATCCCCATACGGTGAGAGATGGGAACACGTAATGCGACAAGGGAACATTGTAGAAAATGATCGTTTTGGTGGACCAGGTATTATTGTGTGCGGGGGCAAAATGTTGCGTGACTGTATTGACCTCCAAATAACTGAACACGGTGCAGCCAGAGGTTAACACCACATCGTTGTGACGCTGCACTCCTTCGCAATTTGCATCTTTTCTGGATAGCACTCGGTTCTGACTTCCTTTTTACGGAAGCCAATGTTGGACCGCATCGAACAGCCAGGTGGAGGAGCTGTGGCTACTGGCCTGGCCATTCCCTCGACTTATATCAATCTAAGGTGCGTGGGACGCGTCGGGGTGACGCACTGCAGCACGTCCCCACCCCCACCACAGGAAGTGCTCGTCCACCTCGTGGCCGGCGTGGCAGCATGCCGCAGAGCGTGCGCTGACGTCTCTAGCGATCACGCACCGTGTTAACAACCGTGTCCCGCCTTCTCTTCATTGTAAATATTGTCTTTGAATAAAAGAGCCATTTTTGTTCGTGTCATTACGCTCTGTACTGTACTGGAGCAGTTCTTCCTATGTACGCTCCGAGATTCATCGAGCTGCGATACTTGGCAATGACGTATCACGCGAAAGTTACTTTCAGTCTTAAGTCTTACATACCAACGTGCTCAGAAGAGCAAGTTTCATCGAGGCTCGAACTCTAGTATAGCAGGACCAAAACGCTCAAATAACACGTCGAAAAGAAAATCGCGCAAATCGTAAATGGAATTATCGAACCGACAGGACAAGTTTTCCATTTTTTTTTTTTTTAATTCTCTGTTGATCTCATTTTGTTCTAATTTGTTCGTTTCATGTATTCGGGGCGGACGTCTCATGACACCCGTTCAGGTTGTTCGTTAATCCGTTCACTCAGTTTTTTTTATTACAGAGGGTAGCTAACCCTGTGACCGAACACGCTGAGTTACCCATAGAATCAACTGCAGGTTTTCCAAAAAATAAACTCCCTACCTGTCTGAAAAAACTAGATGACAGTAGCTGCGTGTTATCACTTCTCAGTTTTAGCAAACGACGACTGTTGTTGTTGTCTCCAGTCCCAAAATTCGTCTGATGTGGCTCTGGACCCACTGGATTCTGAGAAAGCCCGTTCGTCCCTCAACACCTGTTGCAGCATACATCCGTATGAACCTTCTCACTGTATTCATGGCTTGGTCTCCCTGTGCAATAATTTCTACTCCCACGCCCACACGGCCCTAAATCACCAAACCGACTATTACCTCACGCCTCACTATGCCCCCTGACCTCACCATGGGGTTATTCGATCTACCTATCTATCATCAGTACTGCTCTCAAGGACTGCATTTCGAGCGTGTCTATTCTGTTCTTGCCCCAGCCGGCCTGAGTGGCCGAATGGTTCTAGGCGCTTCAGTCTGGAACCGCGCGACCTCTGCGGACGCAGGTTCGAATCCTGCGTCGGGAATTGATGTGTGTGATGTCCTTAGGTTAGTTAGGTTTAAGTAGTTCTTAGTTATAGGGGACTGATGACCTCAGATGTTAAGTCCCATTGTGCTCAGAGCCATTTCAACCAATTTTGTTCTTGCCCCAGCTTCTTATCCCGCCCACGTTCCACTTCTGTACAAAACTGGGCTAAAGACACTTAAATTTGTATTAGGTACTAAAAACGCAATTCCATTCTCAATGGTCATCTCATTACTGCCACTTTGAATCTTATGTCACCATCACTTACTTTCCTGCCAAAATGGAGAAATTTATTTACTACATTTAGCGTTCCGTTTCTAATCTAAATCCGTCAGCGTCTCTTGACTAAATTAGACTAATTCCATTATATTTGTTTTGCTGTTGATAATGATCATTTTACATCCTACTTTGAAGTAGGAACTGCTTTTCCAAGTCCTTCGCTGCCTCTGACAGAACGACAACACCATCGGTAAACCTCAAAATTTGTTTTCCTTCCCCCTCAATTTTAATTTCCTTTCCTAATTTCTCCTCGGTTACTGACTGCGTGCTCAATTCACAAATTGAATATTATCCGGGATTGACGACATCTGTATCTAACTCCTTCTCAAACACTGTGTCCCTTTCCTCTTCGTCGACTTCTAAAACCGTCGTCTTCTTTCTGTTCAATTTTCGCTTCCCATTATTCATCGCTGTTGCCTTCGTGAAGCAAGAACTTGTCGTCAATATAATGGAAAGTGAAGAGGACATAGGTGAAGATCAAAAGGGAGATGTGATACTGCGAGGGGAATTTGACAGAGCACTGAAAGACCTAAGTCGAAACGAGGTTCTGAAAGTAGACGTCATTCCATTAGAATTAGTCATAGCCTCGGGAGAATCAGCCATGACAAAACTCTTCCATCTGCTGTGCAAGATGGATGAGACAGGAGAAATACCCGTAGACTTGGAGAAGAATATAATAATACCAATTCAAAACAAAGCAGGTGCTGACAGGTGCGCACATTACGAAACTACCAGTTTACTAAGTCATGGCTGCAAAACACTAATACGAAACTGTCTATAGAAGAATGAAAAAACTGGTAGAAGTCGACTTCTGGGAAGATCAGTTTGGGTTCCCGGATAATGTAGGAAGCGTCACTGAAATGCTGAAAACACAGAGTTAGAAAAGTTTGAAGATAGACAGAAATTATACAGTGAAAGTTTGATTCCAAAGGTTCGAACAATAGTATCAAGCGATACAGAGGGTTGCCCACACCAGTGACGGCGTGCAGTGGCCCGATGAGTTCTGCCGGCGCTCCGCAAGCGAGTGCTGCGGTAAGAAGCCCTAACACGTGGAACATTGATCACTACCCTCTGCCGTGCACTTCAGAGCGGTCTGAACAGTAAGCACGCAGATTCAGACGTCACTAGCTGGTTTATTCTGAGCTATACTGAGCGTCGCACTCTACGAATTCCACATTACGTCTTTTCGCTGGCACCAATGGATGTCTTTTTCAGTGCTTTGCCAGCACGGTGGCACGAAGCCCTCAAGATAACCTGGACGTTATGGGTAGTATTTTTTACTGGTGCCCTGAAATATATTCTAAAGAAAAACGAAAGAATTATACGAGTGGGACGCAAATCGGTAGAGGCGATGTAGTTGTACGATTAAAATTTCACAAAAAATGGACGATTTACTCAAGGGACAGAGCCTTACAAATTGATCAAGCCAATAAGGCGTTGTCCGCCTCTGGCCCTTATGCAAGCAGTTATTCGGCTTACCATTAATTGATAGAGTTTTTGGATGTCTTCCTGAAGGATATCGTGCCAAATTCCGTCCAATTGGCGCCTTAATTGTCAAATCCCGAGCTGGTTGGAGAGCCCTGTCCGTGATGCTCCAAACGCTCTCAAATGGGAAGAGATCCGGCGACTTTGCTGGGTAAGGTAGGATTTCCCTAGTATACAGTCGTCTTAAGTGATGAGTCCGGCTTGGAACTGAGCCCCAATGACCAATGAAGATGTGTGTGGAGACGCCCTGAGCAGTGACGCGATTCCAGCTCGGCTGTCTCCTACCAGCAGTGGTGGTGTAGGGTGCCGCTTCTTTTCACAGCAGGACACTTACGATTATCACCCGCAACACCCTTAAGCACAGCAGTACGTCGACAATATTGTACGTCCCCTTTCGTTGCCTTCCGTGGTAAGTCATCCAGGACTTACTTTTCAGCAAGATAATGCCCAGTCACATACGGCAACAGCTTCTACTGCTTGTCTTCGTGGTTGCCAAACCCTATCACGACGAGGAATGTCGCCGGTTAGGTCCCCAATTGAGAACGTTCCGAGCGTTATGGGCTGCGCCCTCCAGCCAGAGTGGGATTTTGGCGATCTACTTCATTTGTCTGTACATGCACGTGAGATCTACCGATTTCCATCCAGCTGGATAATTCCTTCATAGTGCGTGTCGATACCTTTTTTGTCTTAGAATGTATAATAGCACAAAAACTTTAACATATGTCGAAATGAAACTTAACCGTATAATTAACATTACTATGTAATTCGTAACTGAGTGGAAACTGATTTCTGTGTTACATACTGCAAAAGGTATGATTTTTGTTTTAGGTACACTGTACCCCGAACTACTTAAAATGAAAGGCCAAGACAAAACTTATCCTTTTAATTAATAACTTGTTTACAGAATACGGTTAGAATACTTACCCATTTCTTTTCCTCTGTATGTAAAAATTGTGCTTTTAAAGTCAATTTCTTCTTGAAATTACATAAGAAAATATGAAGTGCACCAGTGTAAATTAATTATTTCGTTCAAAAAATGGTTCAAATGGCTCTAAGGACTATGAGACTTAACATCTGGGGTCATTAGTCCCCTAGAACCTAGAAGTACTTAAACCTAAGTAACCCAAGGACATCACACACATCCATGCCCAAGGCAGGATTCGAACCTGCGACCGTAGCGGTCGCGCGGCTGCAAACTGTAGCGCCTAGAACCGCTAGGCCACTCCGACCGGACATTCAGTGTAAGTAGGTCCCACTTCAATAAAATTTCTTTATGACGGATATCGCTGAACATCTAAACTATGGTATCACTCAGACATAAAAACCGTCACACATATCTGTAAATTGAGATGAAGGGAGTCTTCGAAGGAGAGAAAAATAAAACTTATTCAGTCAATACTATTAATGACCGAAACATACCAGTACTTAGACGATGTTGGAAAGACCCACTGAAGAAAGGTAGCACCGTGCAGGGCTCTCGATGTTTGACGCTTGACATTAGCGTCACAAATAGAAAGGACGAATGTTACGTCAGACTAGATGCCGTTAAATAAGGAAAACTGAATTATACGAGGAAGGTACTGTGCATATTGTATGGTTAGTACGACACAATTCACTGAAAAATGTAAGGAAAATAAAAGAAAAACACATTTATAGTGGTGATCATTAAGTAAAAGCTTATGACGGGTAAATGTCAATTGTAAGGAGGTGTGACATAGAAATAAGTCCCAGGTAATCCGCTAGATGCTGTTAAAAGCTTGCATTGCAAAAGAAACGCTGAAGTGGAGATAAATGGCCAAAAAGCAAGAACATAACTTTAAATTAATATGTCGCAGAGAGATGTTTTTTTATCACCTGCGTTATTTAACTTTTGACATCATCTGCAAACGGAAAAGCTGGGTGCCTCTGAAATATCATAACGAGCTACCAAAGATAAATTTTCTCTTTGCAAATCACCGTCAAAATGCATAAATTAGATTTGCACATGCCGAAAATTGTCATTGAAAGAACAAAAATCATCCTTTAGTGGACCGGAAATTTCATGCAGGACAAATGTGTAGTGTTTTGAATGTAAAGCTTTCTTTTGTGTTCTGTCAGTAAGAAATTATTTGTACAAGCTCCATCCTTCATAATAAATTACTGATCCGCCACTTTTTATATTCTAAATTATTTTTATTGTAATTTTTACAGTAACGAGTCATTTTATTGCTGCGCCCGTATGATCGTCTGTTCATGCTGTCTGCGCCAGTGTCAATATTTGAGGTTAGGCTGCAGTGTCGTAGCTGATGTGGGGCGGCACGCCAACCGTGGGGCGGCGCCACCCGCGTGGCTGAACACACCAGTTTCTTCCTTTTGATTAACACTCTGTTCATTTCCTCGAGAATAGGTAGAATGTTGACAGAAGCATACAGTCTGTGCATTGTATAATGAGATTGCGCCAGTGAAGTTTGCGGAGGCAGGGGACAGAAGTGTGTGTGTGTGTGTGGGGGGGGGGGGGGGGGGGACAGCGTCTCGTACAGCACTGTCAACTCATTTTCGTACTGATTATCTCCTGTGGTTGAAATATTCCACAGAACTAGAACATCTGTGCAAGGGCAGACTCTCAATTTTAAGTGTGGTACAATACCGCAGCAACGACTCACACGATTAATGCGTAATACATCGTATCACAGTGCGTGGTGCTGTTGCACTGTTACACAACTCTGAATAATTTTAGATGCTATATATGTATAGTAAGCCTACTACGTGTCATGAAATATGTTACCTTTGGTCGTCCAAGGCTCTGTTGCATCGCTCCAGACTCAAAAACACACATGGACTCAGAAGCAAACTCTAGGAGTCTAAAGGCGTTCCGTCCTAAGGCATCTCTCTGGAGGACAGCGCGGCCCATTTAACTTTGATCTGTTGCACCTGCTATCTCTGCGGTGACGTCACTGGGCGTCGTAGTCCGCTAGAAACATTTCCAAATGCCCAGCGAGGTAGCACCACTATACGGACAAGACTTCTAACAGGAATATCCCCTCCCCAACGTTAATTTGTTATCCTAGCCCCTACGTACGTCACCAAGAATATGACTAATACTGATATTTCGCCAGCAATTGTAATGCTATTGATTCACTCACATACCTGTTTTGAGGGTAAAAATTCGGAATAAATCTGCATAACTGCATTTTATATTTTTGTAGGTCACGAGTAAAGAAGGTTGGTAATCCAGGCCCCTAGATACGGAATTTTCTCCATTTCCAGCGTCTCTAAATGCAACCTTGAAGCTACGGTGCAACATACACTTCAAATACCACCGGCCGCTCTTTTGGAATACATTCAAGTAACCGTGCTTCGTACCAAACATTAGCACGCTAGGACTGGCAGATGTGAAGGAACACACAAAGTACAGCGACTTCCACAGAGCTCACTTCCAGCGTTTGAGCACACTATGGATTCGACATACTGTTTTGCGCCCGCTTTCTATTGTTTCTAGGCCAGCGGCTCGATTGGGGTTCCCCCAAATCGTCGCTGCTTCTCGGCTGTTTCAGTTCTCGTTTCTTTCGTGAAGTGAATTATTATTATTTCGACAGCGTGTTATAAAGGCTCTGAAAAGACCGCTTGTTAAAACCTAAAACGAAAGTAAGTGGACAGGATAGTTTAATAATTTGTAACAAAATATATCAACATTATATACATGACAGCCGTCAGTTCAGGAACGGTGGCCGGCAGCTGTGGCCGAGTGGTTCTAGGCGCTTTAGTCCGGAACCGCGCAACTGCTACGGTCTCAGGGCCGAATCCTGCATGGATGTGTGGGCTGTCCTTAGGTCTGTTAGGTTTAAGTAGTTCTAAGTCTAGGGGACTGATGACCTCAGATTTTAAGTCCCATAGCACTTAGAGCCATTTGAACCAGGAACTGTGATATAATTCAGGATGAAAAATATAACCAACGTTGCGCATGGAAAGAAAATTATTTTTGGCTGGTTGCGGTTTGCATGTTATCTATTTTCCATACATGTATCAGAATTATTTCGAACATTTCTGTTGGTGGGCATCATGTCACATACGTAAGTCGTAACAGAAGTGGTAATAATCACTTGTCAATTAACCAGAGTGTGGCCAGTTTGTTCCTGCTGACAGTACCAAGTTTTATGTATGCTACTTATGTTACTCAAGCACAAACATGTCATGAATCATTTCAGGTATCATTAGAAAATGGATGGCTTATGCTAACCGAAACTGGTTGTAACATTACGGTATCATTTTTCGTACGTAATGGTGCACTTTGCAAAACATTCGTAGCAAGGGATATTTTATTTCATTCTGTAGAAATAAGCTTTTAGAGGACTAAGTACAGCAGAGTGTCTATTATACGAACTGACTGGGCGAAACGGGTGTTCGGAAATCTAGTTTATGCTTACAATCGAACCGCATAGAGTAGAACCTCTTTTATACCATTTCGGAAGAGGTATGACGAAATAAACGTACAAGGCAGGTTAACCACAAAATGACGTATATTCGCATTAATTTTAAATGCATACAAACGGAAGATACATACAGGGTGTTACAAAAAGTTACGGCCAAACTTTCAGGAAACATTCCTCACACACAAAGAAAGAAAATATGTTATGTGGGCATGTGTCCGGAAACGCTTACTTTCCATGTTAGAGCTCATTTTATTACTTCTCTTCAAATTACATTAATCATGGAATGGAAACACACAGCAACAGAACGTACCAGCGAGACTTCAAACACTTTGTTACAGGAAATGTTCAAAATGTCCTCCGTTAGCGAGGATACATGCATCCACCCTCCGTCGCATGGAATCCCTGATACGCTGATGTAGCCCTGGAGAATGGCGTATTGTATCACAACCGTCCACAATACGAGCACGGAGAGTCTCTAAATTTGGTACCGGGGTTGCGTCGACAAGAGCTTTGAAATGTCCCCATAGATGAAAGTCAAGAGGGTTGAGGTCAGGAGAGCGTGGAGGCCACGGACTTGGTCCGCCTTTACCAATCCATCGGTCACCGAATCTCTTGTTGAGAAGCGTACGAACACTTCGACTGAAATGTGCAGGAGCTTCATCGTGCATCAACCACATGTTGTGTCGTACTTGGTTCAAATGGCTCTGAGCACTATGGGACTCAACTGCTGTGGTCAGTCCCCTTGAACTTAGAACTACTTAAACCTAACTAACCTAAGGACACCACACACATCCATTCCCGAGGGAGGATTCGAACCTGCGACCGTAGCAGTCGCACGGTTCCGGACTGCGCGCCTAGAACCGCGAGACCACCGCGGCCGGCTGTGTCGTATTGTCAAGGCACATGTTCTAGCAGCACAGGCAGAGTATCCCGTATGAAATCATGATAACGTGCTCCATTGAGCGTAGCTGGGATAACATGGGGCCCAATCGAGACATCACCAACAATGCCTGCCCAAACGTTCACAGAAAATCTGTGTTGATGACGTGATTGCACAACTGCGTGCGGATTCTTGTCAGGCCATAGATGTTGATTCTGAAAATTTATAATTTGATCACGTTGGAATGAAGCCTCATCTGTAAAGAGAACATTTGCACTAAAATGAGGATTGACACATTGTTGGATGAACCATTCTCAGAAGTGTACCCGTGGAGGCCAATTAAGCGTTTCCGCTGATAGTCCCTGCACACGCTGTACATGGTACGGAAACAACTGGTTCTCCCGTAGCACTCTCCATACAGTGACTTGGTTTACGTTACCTTGTACAGCAGCAACTTCTCTGACGCTGACATTACGGTTATCGTCAACTGCACGAAGAATTGCCTCGTCCATTGCAGATGTCCTCGTCGTTCTAGGTCTTCCCTAGAGCGCGAGTCATAGGCTGGAATGTTCCGTGGTCCCTAAGACGCCGATCAATAGCTTCGAATGTCTTCCTGTCGGGACACCTTCGTTCTGGAAATCTACCTCGATACAAACGTACCGCGCCACGGCTATTGCCCCGTACTAATCCATACATCGGATGGGCGTGACGAACACTAACCAGTTGATGCAACGTTCTGATGTGCTTGATACTAGTACTGTTGAGCAATGAGTCGCACGTCAACACAGGCACCGAAGTCAACATTAGCTTCCTTCAATTGCGCCAACTGGCGGTGAATCGAGGAAGTACAGTACATACTGACGAAACTAAAGTGAGCTCTAACATGGAAATTAAGCGTTTCCGGACACATGTCCACAAAACATATTTTCTTTCTTTTTGTGTGAGGAGTGTTTCTTGAAAGTTTGGCCGTACCTTTTAGTAACACCCTGTATAGTGTACAGTAGTAGACAGGTAGTTCTCAGGAGAGGCAATTGTCTAGCATTTACGAAGGCATAATGTGCGAACCACGCTAATACTATTCTTGAAACTAAAGATATTAAGTAGTACAAGTTTGTTAGTGCCTTCAGGCACCTTCTTTTCCCGAAGTAACATCTATTTGAGGTCGGCTATGTTAACTGACAATACTCTTTTTTGGTACGTGTACCAAAGATCTAGTAAAATATAAATCCCTCGAGGAATTAATACATAAAAAAAGTAATCCACTAAATTATAGGCCCATATCATTAACGTCGACATACAGTAGGATTCTGGAACATATATTGTGTTCGAACATCATGAATTACCTCGAAGGAAATGGCCTATTCACACACAGTCAACAGGGATTAGGAAAACACCATTCTTGTGAAACAAAACAAGCTCTTTTCTCTCACGAAGTGTTGAGTGCTTTTGGAAAGGTATTTTAAATTGATTCCGTGTTTCTAGATTTCCAGAAGCCTTCTGACGCTGTACTTTAAAACTTTAAAATTTCCTGTTTTCTATTAAAATTATTATGTTTTTTTTTTCGAATCACTATTGCTTCTCTATACATACGCGCATTATAATGGGATGTTCGGGCTGTAACGCTTGTCTCATTAAATTTAATTTCGTGATTCCCATCTCGAAACACATGCTCAGCTACAGCCGATTTTTCTATGTTTTCGACAGCTTCTTTTATGTTCGGCTAAGCGGGTGTTTACACTTCTTTTCGTTGTTCCAATATATACTTGTCCACAAGTGCATGGAATTTTGCATACCCTAGGTGTTGCTAGGGGGGTGTCGGGCGTCTTTTACAGTTCTTAAATATTCCTTAATCTTCTTGGTGGGTCTGAAGATTGTTTCGATCCCACATATGGACAGAACTTTCCCGATACGATCCGTGACTTTATTAATGAACGGTAGGAAATCTTTTCCAGTAGGTGACTGTTTGCTCTTGACTTCTGGCTTCCTTTCTTCTTTGATGGAGAGCTCTATCAGTTTCCTTGGTGGTACTGAATTAATTCATCTTGCAAGTAAACCGGCTCGCAGATTTTGTTGGCTCTGTCCACCAAGGTTTTCATGACACCTCTTTTTTGCCTAGGATGATGGTTTGATTCCTTGTGGAGGTATCGATCCGTGTGAGTGTTCTTTCTATGTATATACCTTGTGGCACAGCGTCCCATCCGCCCGTTTAATTACCGACACATCCAGGAAGTTAAGTTGACCGTTGCTCTCTTTCTCCATCGTAAACTGCATCTTCGGGTTAATACTGTTCAGATGCACGAAGAAGACATCAAACTCTTCTTCACCATGAGTCCACACTACAAATGTGTCAACATAGCGTTAGCATTTAGCAGGGTTTTTACTGGTAGTCTGCAGCGCTCGCTGTTCGAAGATCTCCATAAATAAATTGGCCAAAGCTGGGATGAGAGGGCTTCCCATTACCACCCCGTCTATCTGTTCGTAAAACTCGTTGTTGTACTGGAAATAAGTTGTCGTCAGGCAGCAACACCAGGGGTATACAAAATTCCATGCAATTGTGGACAAGTATATATTGTGACAACGAAAAGAAGTGTAAACACACGCTTAGCCGAACATAAAAGAAACTGTCGCTTACGACACATTGAAAAATCGGCCGTAGCTGAGCATGTGTTTCGAGATGGGAATCACGAAATTAAATTTAATGAGACAAGCGTTATAGCCCGAACATCCCATTATGATGCGCGCATGTATTGAGAAGCAATAGAGATTCGCAAACACCACAATAATTTTAATAGAAAAGAGAAAGTTTTAAAGGTGGGAAAAATATGGATGTCGACGTTGCTCCAGCAGAATGACAATCGAATACTCTTAATCGAGAAAGATGACGCCGTCCTACGATAGGCATACGGTCGGCATCACGTGACGAATTCGTGGTGCCCTCTATGCGCTCTGTAAATGCGAGAGTACCTGCAGCCTCAGTGGCAGCAGCGGGACGGCCTCAGAAGATGTCTCCCGCAGATGGAGGCGAAACGTTAGGTGGAAATTTTATACATCGACCACGGCCTCTCAGCTCGGAAGTTTCAACTGAAGACAACACCTGCCGTGAAAGCCTACATTGTATGAGAGATGTTACAATTCGTAGTAACTGATGGAAACCCATCGAGTAAAAGAGATTTCTGGAGTTCCCCAAGGCACTGTTATAGGCCTTTGCTGTTGCTCATCTATTTAAACGATTTAGGAGACAATCTGAGCAGCCGTCTTAGGTTGTTTGCAGATGATGCTGCGGTTTATCTACTAGTAAAGTATTCAGAAGATCAAAATAAATTGCAAAACGATTTAGAAAGGACATGTGTGTGCTGCAGAAATTGCGAATTGACCCTAAATAACAAAACGTATGAGGACATCCACATGAGTGCTACAGGGAATCCGTCAAACTTCGCTTACACGATAAATGAGTCAAATCTAAAGACCGAAAATTCAACTAAATACCTAGGAATTACAATTACGAACAACTTACGATGGAAGGAACACACAGAAAATGTTGTGGAGGAGGCTAACCAAAGACGGCGTTTTACTGGCAGGACACTTAGAAAATGTAACATATGTACTAAGGAGGCTGCCTACACTGCGCTTGTCTGTCCTCTTTTAGAAAACTGTTCCGGGTGTGGGATCCTTACCAGATAGTATTGACGGAGTACATCGAAAAACTTCAAAGAGGAGCAGCACGATTCGTATTATCGCGAAATATGGGTAGAGCGTCACTGAAATGATGCAGGATTTGAAGTTGGCATCATTAAAACAATAGGCGTTTTTTGTTGCGAACGAAACTCCTTAAGAAATTTAAGGCATCAACCATCTCCTCCGAATGCAAAAATAGCGAAAATATTTTGTTGAAGCCTACCTACATAGAGAGAAACGATCACCATAATAAAATAAGGGAAACCAGAGCTCGCGCCGAAAAATATAGGTGTTCGTTTTATCCGCGTGCTGCACGAGGTTGGAATAATAGAGAACTATTGTGAAGATGGTCCGTTGAATCCTCTGCCAGGCACTTGAATGTGTTTTGCATAGTATACATGTAAATGTAGACGAAAAGGTGGATTTCAGGGGAGAAAAGCAAAACAGGCTGACACTGATGCACTGCGCATCATGCCTGGCGCCGTCTTCAAATATGTTACAACTGGTGGTGGCCGAAGTTCATCACATCAAATTGTTTTTCACGTTGATGCAAGAAAGAATGGTTGAAGGCAACAGCAACAATACACATGTGATGACGGCGCATGAAGAAGGCGAAGCAGAAAAAAAATACTGAAAATGTCAATAATAATGCTGATAACGTTATTACACTCCTGGAAATTGAAATAAGAACACCGTGAATTCATTGTCCCAGGAAGGGGAAACTTTATTGACACATTCCTGGGGTCAGATACATCACATGATCACACTGACAGAACCACAGGCACATAGACACAGGCAACAGAGCATGCACAATGTCGGCACTAGTACAATGTATATCCACCTTTCGCAGCAATGCAGGCTGCTATTCTACCATGGAGACGATCGTAGAGATGCTGGATGTAGACCTGTGGAACGGCTTGCCATGCCATTTCCATCTGGCGCCTCAGTTGGACCATCAATCGTGCTGGACGTGCAGACCGCGTGAGACGACGCTTCATCCAGTCCCAAACATGCTCAACGGGGGACAGATCGGGAGATCTTGCTGCCCAGGGTAGTTGACTTACACCTTCTAGAGCACGTTGGGTGGCACGGGATACATGCGGACGTGCATTGTCCTTTTGGAACAGCAAGTTCCCTTGCCGGTCTAGGAATGGTAGAACGATGGGTTCGATGACGGTTTGGATGTACCGTGCACTATTCAGTGTCCCCTCGACGATCACCAGAGGTGTACGGCCAGTGTAGGAGATCGCTCCCCACACCATGATGCCTGTATGCCTGTGTGCCTCGGTCGTATGCAGTCCTGATTGTGGCACTCACCTGCACGGCGCCAAACACGCATACGACCATCATTGGCACCAAGGCAGAAGCGACTCTCATCGCTGAAGACGACACGTCTCCATTCGTCCCTCCATTCACGCCTGTCGCGACACCACTGGAGGCGGGCTGCACGATGTTGGGGCGTGAGCGGAAGACGGCCTAACGGTGTGCGGGACCGTAGCCCAGCTTCATGGAGGCGGTTGCGAACGGTCCTCGCCGATACCCCAGAAGCAACTGTATCCCTAATTTGCTGGGAAGTGGCGGTGCGGTCCTCTACGGCACTGCGTAGGATCCTACGGTCTTGGCGTGCATCCGTGCGTCGCTGCGGTCCGGTCCCAGGTCGACGGGCACGTGCACCTTCTGCCGACCACTGGCGACAACATCGATGTACTGTGGAGACCTCACGCCCCACGTGTTGAGCAATTCGGCGGTACGTCCACCCGGCCTCCCGCATGCCCACTATACGCCCTCGCTCAAAGTCCGTCAACTGCACATACGGTTCACGTCCACGCTGTCGCGGCATGCTACCAGTGTTAAAGACTGCGATGGAGCTCCGTATGCCACGGCAAACTGGCTGCCACTGACGGCGGCGGTGCACAAATGCTGCGCAGCTAGCGCCATTCGACGGCCAACACCGCAGTTCCTGGTGTGTCCGCTGTGCCGTGCGTGTGATCATTGCTTGTACAGCCCTCTCGCAGTGTCCGGAGCAAGTATGGTGGGTCTGACACACCGGTGTCAATGTGTTCTTTTATCCATTTCCAGGAGTGTACTATCAAAGACTATAATAATATAAATCAATCAATAGAGGACTAGAGAGGTGTCTTAGATTGGAGCATACCTGTTCCTGATAATGTTCGCATAATCATGAGAAAAGGAAGTGAACATTTCCAAAACAGAGATGGGTCATTTGCCAATGTTTCTAGGAACGCATAAAAACCAAAAGTTGATGTGCGGCATGTTATAAAGGAATTGTTTAATAAGATGATGTCTACTGGTGACAAGATTCTGCGTTGTTCTATATTTTACTCTCCAACAACTAATATCCTCTACTGCTCCCGCTGTCGTTTGTTTGGTGTCACCAGTAATACTAATGTAAAATCTAAATTTTTGACTGGATTTCAGAAGTGGTGGAAACTGAATTCTAAAGTGGCCCACCATGAAACTAACTGGAAAATCTTGAAAAGTGGTGAACTATCGAAACGAGGCTAAAACTGTATAAAACAATAGTAACGCAGGCTTGCAATTAATGGATACTGAAAAACTGAAGCGCTAGCATCTGTTGTCTAGCTCATTGGATACAACTTTGTTTCTGGCTAAACAAAACGTATCATTCCGTGGACATGATGAAGAAATAGGCTCTACAACTAAAGACAGTTTGTTAGAACTACTGAAACTATTCTCCAAGTATGATGTAGTGGTGAACTTGGAACATGGTAAATCTCAAAAAATGTCATTTGACGCCAGAAGTATAGATTGAAATGTTTTACTGTACGACGTAAAATATGAGCTTGGCAACGAAATTAAATCGTCTAAATGGTTTTGTATTATGTTTTAATACTACAACTGACATTTCATGCATTTATCAGATGTCTGAAGTAATTAGTTTCGTGAAAACTGCTAACAGAAAAGAGGAAGTAAAAGTATTCCTCTAAAAGGGATCTAAGTGACAAAATTATTAAGAAGCTTGAAAATGACGTTTTAGACATCATGATGCGTCGAGTACAAGGTATTATAAAAGCAAAAAACAATTCAGCCGTTTTTATTGGATGTACACTATGTGATCAAAAGTATCCGGACACCTGGCTGAATATGACTTTCAAATTCGTGGCGCCCCCCAATCGGTACTACTGGAATTCAATATGGTGTTGGCCCACCCTTAGCCTTGATGACAGTTTCCACTCTCGCAGGCATACGTTCAATCAGGTGCTGGAAGGTTTCTTGGGTAATGGCAGCACATTCTTCACGGTGTGCTTCACTGAGGAGAGATACTGATGTCAGTCGGTGAGGCCTGGCACGAAGTAGGCGTTCCAAAACATCCCAAAGGTATTCTATAGGATTCAGGTCAGGACTCTTTGCAGGCCAGTCCATTACAGGGATGTTATTGCCATGTAACCAATCCGCCTCAATCCGTGCATTATGAACAGGTCCTTGATAGTGTTGAAACATACAATCGCCATCCCCGAAATTGCTCTTCAACAGTGGGAACCAAGAAAGTGCTTAAAACATTAATGTTGGCCTCTGTTGTGATAGTGCCACGCAAAACAACAGGTGGTGCAAGCCCCCTCCACGAAAAACACGACCACATCATAACACCACCGCCACCGAATTTTTCTTTTGGTACTACACACGCTGGCGGATGACGTTCACCGGGCATTCACCATATCGACACACTGCCATCGGATTGCCATGTTGTGTACCGTGATTAGTCACTCCACACAACGTTTTTCCACTGTTCAATCGTCCAATGTTTCCGTTCCTTACACCAAATGAGGCCTCGTTTGGCATTTACTGGCGTGATGTGTGGCTTATGAACAGCCGCTCGTCCATGAAATCCAAGTTTTCTCACCTCCCGCCTAACAGTAATAGAACTTGCACTGGATACTGATGCACTCTGTAATTCCTGTGTGATCGTCTGGATAGATGTCTGCCTATTACACATTACGACCCTCTTCAACTGTCGGCAGTCTCTGTCGGTCAACAGACGAGGCCGGCCTGTACGCTTTTGTGCTGTACGTATCCATTCACGTTTCCACTTCAGTATCATATCGGAAACAATGGATCTAGGGATGTTTAGGAGTGTAGAAACTCGCGTATAGACGTACGACAAGTGACACCCAATCACCTGACTACGTTCGAAATCCGTGAAGTTCGCGGAGCGCCCCATCAGCTCTCTCATGATATCTATTGACGACTGAGGTCCCTTATATGTAGTATCTGGCAGTAGGTGGCAGCACAATGCACCTAGTATGAAAATCGTATGCCGAGCGGGGTTAGCCGAGCGGTCTGGGCGCTGCAGTCATAGACTGGTCGGCTAGTCCCAGCGGAGGTTCCAGTCCTCCCTCGAGCATGTGTGTGTGTGTGTTTGTCCTTAGGATAATTTAGGTTAAGTAGTGTGTAAGGTTAGGGACTGACGACCTTAGCAGTTAAGTCCCACGAGATTTCACACACATTTTTTTTTTTTTTTTTAAACCGTATGTTTTTCGGCGTCTCCGGATACTTTTGATCACATAGTGTATTATGTGGCCAACATTCCTTTCCCCAAAATGTGTCCTGCGTAATACTTTTTGGAACAGTAAAGACCATTTTTACATTTTTCTCTTGCTCATTATGTTGCAATAAAAGCGCTGGCAGACCATTTTGATCGAACTGTGGCTACAATTGACGAGTTATGTGGTCAACAAGAAAATGTGAACACCAAAGATGCTGCACAAAATGTTATGCCTGCTGTATGTAATTTCACATATCTGTGCTATCTTTACTTAAATTAATTGTAATGCGGAGAAAAGCTTGAATTACGGTATAAAAGTAAACAAAATAAAGGTGACAAGCGTGCCTCACTTCATTTTTTTAAAAAATGAAATAGGAACATTTGGTAATATTTGTTATTCAGCCAGAAGCAAAGAGACGCAGTACGAAAATCGGAAAAAGAATTGCAGTATAATAACGCGCTGACAATGAAAGTGGATAACTATTAGTGAACGAATTGCTTCGTATACAAAGAACCCTTTATGTCAAGATATCCCCCTGGAATATGTTCCTCCATGGTTCTGAAAGCTGTAGACGGTTAAAGACGCAGGCAAACCTCTTAGACTTTTGGTTTTGAAAAGCATTGACGAAAACAAGATGGAAAAAAGTATTGCCTTGAGGATAGGTGTAAAAACCTCGTAGCTACAGTAGGAAAAGTAAATCGAAACATTTTCGAAATTGACACAGACATAGATAATTTTTGATAAATAAAAGGAGTGCCAGAGTTCCTGTTAATACTTCTGAGGATAGTAGAGGAGACGTAGTGGAGGTTACATACATAGTGTGTAAAGTTTTTCTACGGTTCCCATGCCCGGAAATGAAACGTTTGGTTGTAAAATAAGTTGAAGAACGGACCACTTTCAGATCTCGGGTACTACGGTACATGATGTAGAGCTCTACAACGCATGTATTCAGGCCTTAGTCCATCCGGCCCACTTTCTTAAGACTACGAAAACGGCTGTAAGGGCCTGCTACGTTCGTGCATGTGGTTCTCCAAACAGCAGGGTCAACACGCAGATCAGACCTCAGTGTCTCTGCTGATTCCGTACCGTGCAGCGGAGCGTTTGAAAGTGATTAGATTTCAAACTTAATTTACTTTTCAAAGTTGTTTTACTTTTCTGGACGCTCGTTCCTTATCAAAACTTTAACTACTAAGTTATCTCTACAGACCCTCGAAGCGTGTAGTAAGAATTCTGAAACACCGTGCACATCTGAAGGGAACGTTTTGGGGAAGAAAACCGAGGTGAGGCCAAGAAAGTAATTTGTACATCTATTGGAGGTAACAGTTTGTTAAAATTGTCAAGTAATAAAGAAGATACAGAGAAAAGGAGGACTGGTCGAAGGGACCACGGTTTTAGACGTTGACTGACGAATAATTTTTGAAACAGAAATTCATGATGATTTACATATAATGCGTAGTATTCCGAAGAATAAAAAATCGGGGAGTAGAAGAGAGTATTCAAATTCGAGTTCACTGGTCAAATTCAGTGGACGTCTACTCTCCATGTGGGAGAATGGATGGTGAGCCGAGTACTAACTAGCTAATTCGCTAGAGCAGCGAGCAGCAAAACGAAAAGAATGCGAAGCGAGAAGAGGAGAGCCAGACGGCTAAGTAGTCGGTCGGCAGTAGGAAGGCTGGCAGGCGCGGAGACGTGGGGTGGGACGGAATATCCGTAAACAAACACGAAGGAAGAGTGGGGCGCGGGCGCAGCGCTGCTGCCACGAAGTGCGGCTCGGGCCGGAGGGGCGGCGGAGGTGGCTGCTTCTTTAATTAGTGCCGAGAGCGGAGCGGCTGCCAGGCAGCCTGTAATTAATTCGCCACAGTACATTAAGAACGCGAGTTAGTGTAATACCAATCTCTTAGTCTTGCTTGTCGCAGCAGAGTTGTTCCGCGGAGTTTACTCATCTTGAGAGCGCAGCCGTCCTGTGCACAGAGCGACCACAACACAATCTGCGCGACTCGGCGGAGAGCGTTGCTACCCCTTACTGAGTAAGCGCTCTCCTTCGAAAGCATAAAACCGAATAAAACTTGTTTCGAAATTCTGTTCCCCCACCCCCGCCACTTCCGAGGTCATTTATTGGCCAAACTCCTAGTTTCTGTGTCGTACCGATACATAAGCACAAATCGCTGAATTAAGAAAATCCTGTAGGTGTTTGGAAAATACGTACTCTGTGCCAAACATGTTGTCGGGCTTGCACAGACCTACGTAAACAGTCGTGTGGGAAACGTCTGGCTACTGTTCGTGTTGCGTCGTTTGATAATTTGATCACAGTGGTTTCTGATGTCGCACTAGTGCGTTAAGGATACACCGAAAGTAATGTAGTGCGCACGGACTTTGCCCTTGTGAAGCGCGCGTGCTGTCCCAATCCGCAGTGTTTTAAACCAATAAGGCTCCACATCGCCCTTGACTCGCGAGTAAGGGAAGGATCTAGGGCTAAACAGTTTTGCTAAATACAGCGGCTTTCGAAAACGTTCAGAGACTGATTTCATTCCCGGCGTATAAGAGACGTGAGCGCAGTAACTACAGTGCCAGCCAGACGTAACTACTGTAAACAGCACAAGTCAGCTACGAGAGGCAGGCTGGCAGTTTGCTAAATGCGCACGTGCGGCCGTACTGTGTAAGCGTTGTTGCGTCACAGATGGAAACAGAGCGACACCTCTAAATCAAGTGTTCATGACATTCTCTGGAATCTTTTGATGACGAGAAAAGTGTATGGCAAGTTTGTGCCGCACACATTTACCCACGAATGAAAACAACGACGCGTGCACGCCTGCCGCGATTTCATTGAAATGCAAAACGTGGACAGTTCTTTTCTTGGAAAAAGGGCTAACGAGAGTTGATGTTATTAATACCGACCCTCCACAAAACGACAAAGTGCAGAAATACACATGGAGGGTCACAACAGACATTGAAGACAAAGTGACGCGCGATTTAAGACATCCCAAAGAACGACTTTTCCGACAGTGTCATGTGGGTACTCAAGTGAGGGAACAACATGTAGAGTGCCTGAAGCATTGAAACCACCGTCTTAACTTTTCTCTTTTTTTTTACTAATCGATTCTCGAAACTTCTTGGACTGACGGGGTTCTATGGTCTGCATGTGTTAGTGTGTTACCACATATTATCTCAAGACAGTATTTTGCTTCGTGCTGTGTTGTTGTGGTCTTCAGTCCGGAAGACTGGTTTGATGCAACTCTACACGGTACTCTATCCTGTGCAAGCCTCTTCATCTCTGAATAAGTACTGCAACGTACAACATGCTTACTGTATTCATTTCTTGGTTTCCTTCAACACTTTTTACTCCCCGTCCCTCTTCCCTCCAGTACTAAATTGGCCATCCTTTGATCTCTCAGAGCCGGCCGCTGTGGCCGAGCGGCTCTAGGCGCTTCAGTCCAGAACCGCGCTGCTGCTACAGTCGTAGTTTCGAATCCTACCTCGTGTGATGTTCTTACGTTAGATAGGTTTAAGTAGTTCTAAGTCTAGGGGACTGATGACCTCAGATGTTAAGTGCTTAGAGCCATTTGAACTATTTGGTGTCTCAGAATGTTTCATATCAACCAACAGCTTCTATTACTCAAGTTACGCCAAAAGTTTCTTTTCTCCCCGGTTCTGTACAATACTCTGTCGTTGCTTGCACGATCTAGCCAGCCAGTATTCAGCATTAGTTTGTAGCACCACATTTCAAAAGTATGTACTCTCTTCTTGTCTAAACTGTTTATCGTCAACGTTTCACTTCCGTTCATGACTACACTCCAGCCAAATACCTTCAGAGAAGACTTTCTAACAGATCTCGCATCTTCTTTGGCAATCAAGCATTTTACTGTCCAAATAGCAAAACTCTTCCAGTATCTTTAGGGTCTTATCCCATAATCTGACTGCCTGAGTATCACATTTTGTTTTGCTTTGGTTTATGTTCGTCTTATATCCTATTTGCAACACTCTGTCAATTCCGTTCAACTGTTCTTCCAAGTCGGTTGCTGTCTCTGACAGAATTACAAAGTCATCGGCAAACGCCAAAGTTTTTATTTCTTGTCCCTGAACTTTAATTCGTTCACCAATTTTTTTCTTTTCTTTACTTTACTGCTTCTTAAATGTACAGAGTGAATAACATCAGGGATAGGCTTCAACCCGTGTCTCACTCTTCTCAACCACTGCTTCCCATTCATGTCCCTCGACACTTGCTACTGCTGTCCGGTTTATGCACAAGTCGTATCTTACCCTTAACTTCATCTGTTCTACCCCCACTACCTAAAGAATTTCTAAGTCGAAATTGTCAAAAGTTTTATCCAAATTTACAGAGGCTATAAACGTGGGTTTGCCTTATTTACGACTTGGAGCGAATCTGCCGGTCACAGCTGTCTGTGTCACGGTACTGCATACTCAGCGAATCGCGGTTTTTAAATCTTGACGTCCGTTGCCTTCCACCGGCGATTGTACACAAATGCAGAGATTTACAGACCTCGAAGGGTAATAAAATGAACACGTGTCCGTATTTTACAGCTGTATTTAGTTGCTTTTGATGTTGGAACTGGGGTAGGAGAGAATGGGGTAATGTAGCGCATCGGGTAAAATGACGCACGTCAATATATCGTTAACTGTGAGAGCTAGTCGTACCTGATCGGTGCTGCCATCTCGTGCTCAATTATGCAAATAACCATTCAGAACTAGGGGACTGTTACTTTCCACCTGGCGCATGTTGCAATAGTGTGTTTCTTCTAAGCCATTTCCTGCTAAGTTAAAATACAAATTTTTGTTGTTATGTCTATCTCTGCACATTAATATTCACGATTATAGAAGCACTATTTCTCTTAAGTAACGAGCGAGTGTGGAACGATGGGCTGATGTGAGTCATGTTTTTTGAGGTTATTTGAACCACAGAGGCCGAGTGCGTTATTTTACCCCACTTGAGTTTCACACTAATGAAAGTAGGTATCTAACTGAAATTACAGAGTGAAAATCTCGTTGGATACATTAACCTGCAAGTCAAAATAACGTAGTGTACCATTTTTGTAAGAATGGGTTCCTCTGTTGATATACAGATGACCTACAGCGGTAAAACAGGTAGACAGCTTCTTGCAGCCGGGTGAATTAAGAAATGCCGTCAGTGCTGTTCATAAATGGGACTTCTATACCAGACGCAAAGATCTGAGCGTAGTATGTGGTGAATGACAGAGATAGCGATGATTGGTACCGGTGTATTTTTTGTGCTTTTTGATGTCATTCTGAATGCACTGGGTAGGACAGTCCTGAAAACTATAACTGTGACTGCTGTCTGAAGAAGCATTGTTTCACACATGTGCAAGAGATCATTTACTGAATATGCTTGTACTAGAGTCTTCTTGTTAGTTTGTGTCACTATTTTAAGAAAACTGTTATTGTTGTTTTGTATTTTTCAGTAGTTAATTGAGTCGATATTTTCCACTACTTTCTTTTTGTTAATAAGTTGTTTAGCATTTGTTTAGTAGACGTAATATTCAGCACATATACAGGGTGTTCCATTTATCTTGACGTCCACCCCTCGTAGCTGAGTGGTGAGCGCGACGGAACGTCATACCTAACGGCCCGGGTTCGATTCCGGGCTGGGTCGGAGATTTTCTCCGCTCAGGGACTGGGTGTTGTGTTGTTCTTATCATCCTTATTTCATCCCCATCGGCACGCAAGTTGCCGAAGTGTTGAAGCAAATGGAGCACTGTGCTTTACTGACACAGCACTTTGTTAAATACTTCCAGACTACGGACGGCGCCATTCCGTAATACAACTGATGCCCTAAGACGACTGCGAGAAACTAAAATGTAGACCAGACGGGGCAAAAGAAAGGGCATAAAAATCAGAACACGTTAACTGAGACAGCATGGTACACCAATAGCAGACATCATATTCCATTTCAAAATTCCCAAATAGCAGCTTCTCCATTTATTGTCGCCACAGTACTGTCGAATCCATTTGCAATCTCAGACTGTTATGGAAACCGGACTCCCATACTCAAAGACTGTGTACTAACTGCTCTCTATTGAAAAACGCATAAATCAGGTTACCTTCCATTAGGAAAGCTGATGCACTCAGCGACCGTTATGTAATTTATAAATGACAGAGCGCAGCAATCAATCGTCCTTTTTTTTTCACGTTTTATGCAAATCCAGATTTCGGCTAGCGCCTAGCCGTTATCGATGCACTATTTTTTAATCTCGATGCATGTTAGTTCCCTGTTGTTCGGCCGTCAGTCACAGTTCTTTGAATACTAATGTACGTAGCAGTGAACTGTGACTGACATCCGAAAAACAGGGAATAAACACGCATTGAGATTAAAAAATAGTGCATTGATAATGGATAGGCACTAGCCGAAATCTGTATTTGCTTAATAAAACCTGCAAAAAGTAAGGAAGACTGCTTGTTGCGCTCTATCATTTAAAAATAAAATATAAATGCATAAATGGCGAAGAGTTCTCGGGCTTCCAGCCGGGTGGCGGTGTCTTCAAAATGCGACATTTCGACGAGATACATACTCGTCATCTTCCGGCTAGAAGCCCGAGAACTATTCGCCAGCTGTATGTGCCGGGAAAGCATACATTCACAAATTCATAAATGTTTCTTTCGTAACAGATCACACATGACTTTTTTCGTAACCAACGCAATTCATACTGTCTTTCTTTTGTATTCATTAATCTGTGGAGCCTTCCTCATGAACCATGGACCTTGCCGTTGGTGGGGAGGCTTGCGTGCCTCAGCGGTACAGATGGCCGTACCGTAGGTGCTACCACAACGGAGGGGTATCTGTTGAGAGGCCAGACAAACGAGTGGTTCCTGAAGAGGGGCAGCAGCCTTTTCAGTAGTTGCAAGGGCAACAGTCTGGATGATTGACTGATTTGGCATTGTAACACTAACCAAAACGGCCTTGCAGGGCTGGTACTGTGAACGGCTGAAAGCAAGGGGAAACTACAGCCGTAATTTTTCCCGAGGACATGCAGCTTTACTGTATGATGAAATGATGATGGCGTCCTCTTGGGTAAAACATTCCGGAGGTAAAATAGTCCCCCATTCGGATCTCCGGGCGGGGACTACTCAAGAGGACGTCGTTATCAGGAGAAAGAAAACTGGCGTTCTACGGATCGGAGAGTGGAATGTCAGATCCCTTACTCGAGCAGGCAGGTTAGAAAATTTAAAAAGGGGAATGGATAGGTTAAAGTTAGATATAGTGGGAATTAGTGAAGTTCGGTGGCAGGAGGAACAAGACAATTGGTCAGGTGAATACAGGGTTATAAATACAAAATCAAATACGGGTAATGCAGGAGTAGGTTTAATAATGAATAAAAAAAATAGGAGTGCGGGTAAGCTACTACAAACAGCATAGTGAACGCATTATTGTGGCCAATATAGACACAAAGCCCATGCCTACTACAGTAGTACAAAGTTGTATGCCAACTAGCTCTGCAGATGATGAAGAAATTGATGAAATGTATGATGAGATAAAAGAAATTATTTAGGTAGTGAAGGGAGACGAAAATTTAATAGTCATGGGTGACTGGAATTCGTCAGTAGGAAAAGGGAGAGAAGGAAACATAGTAGGTGATTATGGATTGGGGCTAAGAAATGAAAGAGGAAGCCGTCTGGTAGAATTTTGCACAGACCATAACTTAATCATAGCTAACACTTGGTACAAAAATCATAAAAGAAGGTTGTATACATGGAAGAATCCTTGAGATACTAAAAGATATCAAAGGTATCAGATAGATTATATAATGGTAAGACAGAGATTTAGGAATCAGGTTTTAAATTGTAGGACATTTCCAGGGGCAGATGTGGATCTATTGGTTATGACCTGTAGGTTAAAACTCAAGAAACTGCAAAAAGGTGGGAACATAAGGACATGGGATCTGGATAAGCTGAAAGAACCAGAGGTTGTACAGAGTTTCAAGGAGAGCATAAGGGAACAATTGACAGCAATGGGGGAAAGAAACACAGTAGAAGAAGAATAGGTAGCACTGAGTGATGAAGTAGTGAAGGCAGCAGAGTGTAAAGTAGGTAAAAAGACGAGGGCTGCTAGAAATCCTTGGGTAACAGAAGAAATATTGAATTTAATTGATGAAAGGAGAAAATATAAAAACGCAGTAAATGAAGCAGGCAAAAAGAAATACAAACGTCTAAAAAATGAGATCGACAGGAAGTGCAAAGTTGCTAAGCACGGATGGCTAGAGGACAAATGTAAGGATGTAGAGGCTTATCTCACTAGGGGTAAGATAGATACTGCCTACAGGAAAATTAAAGATACCTTTGGAGAAAAGAGAACCACTTGTATGAATATCAAGAGCTCAGATGGAAACCCAGTTCTAAGCAAAGAAGAGAAAGCAGAAAGGTGGAAAGAGTATATAGAGAGTCTATACAAGGGCGATGTACTTGAGGACAATATTATGGAAATGGAAAAAGATGTGGATGAAGATGAAATGGGAGATACGATACTGCGTGAAGAGTTTGACAGAGCACTGAGAGACCTGAGTCGAAACAAGGCCTCGGGAGTAGACAACATTCCATTAGAACTACAGACGGCCTTGGGAGAGCTAGTCATGACAAAACTCTACCATCTGATGAGCAAGATGTATGAGACAGCAAAATACCCTCAGACGTCAAGAAGAATATAATAATTCCAACCCCAAAGAAAGCAGATGTTGACAGATGTGAAAATTACCGAACTATCAGTTTAATAAGTGACAGCAGCAAAATACTAACGCGAATTCTGTACAGTCGAATTTAAAAACTCGTGGAAGCCGACCTCGGGGAAGATCAGTTTGGATTCCGTAGAAATGTTGGAACACATGAGACAATACTGACCTTACGACTTATCATAGAAGAAAGATTAAGGAAAGGCAAACCTACGTTTCTAACATTTGTAGACTTAGAGAAAGCTTTTGACAATGTTGGCACGAATACTCTCTTTCAAATTCTGAAGGTGGCATGGATAAAATACAGGGAGCGAAAGGCTATTTACAATTTGTACAGAAACCAGATGGCAGTTATAAGAGTCGAGGGACATGAAAGGGAAGCAGTGGTGGGAAGGGAGTGAGACAGGGTTGTAGCGTCTCCCCAATGTTATACAATCTGTATCTTGAGCAAGCAGTAAAGGGAACAAAAGAAAAATTTGGAGTTGGTTTAAAATCCATGGAGAAGAAATAAAAACTTTGAGGTTCACCGATGACATTGTAATTCTATCAGAGACAGCAAAGGACTTGGAAGAACAGTTGAAAGGAATGAACAGTGTCTTGAAGGGAGGATATAATATGAACATCAACAAAAGCAAAACGAGGATAATGGAATGTGTTTGAATTAAGTCGAGTGATGCTGAGGGAATTGGATTAGGAAATGAGACACTTAAAGTATTAAAGGAGTTTTGCTATTTGGGATGGTCCGAGTAGAGAAGATATAAAATGTAGACTGGCAATGGCAAGGAAATCGTTTCTGAAGAAGAGAAATTTGTTCATCGAGTATAGATTTAAGTGTCAGGAAGTCATTTCTGAAAGTATTTGTATGGAGTGTAGCCATGTATGAAAGTGAAACATGGACGATAAATAGTTTGGGCAAAAAGAGAATAGAGGCTTTCGAAATGTGGTGCTACAGAAGAATTCTGAAGATTAGATGGGTAGATCACATAACTAATTAGGAAGTATTGAATAGGATTGGGGAGAAGAGAAGTTTGTGGCACAACTTGACAAGAAGAAGGGACCGGTTGGTAGGACATGTTCTGAGGCATCAAGGGATCACAAATTTAGCATTAAAGGGCAGCGTGGAGGGTATAAATCTTACTTTTTTGTTTAGTCGGTTGATTGTTTCTGCATTACCCATGTTTTTGTAGCTGTTTGGCCCACATTCTGTAATTCTTGTGAACACTTAGCATTGCCGACTGTGATTCTATTCAACCTGTGCGTGGCAGAAATGTGTCACTGTCTAACTAAACTGGCTGTTAACGTTTCCACTTCTTCCGTGTTTTCCTGTTTTTCAGCTATTCTTTAATAATGCTGCTTGTTTCTCTTGGAAAGCGTGGGTACATTATTCAGTATCACTTATTAGAGTTACAATTTCGACAAAAGTTACTTCAACCTTATGAAAGTCAGTGTGGGGGGAAAACACGTTCGAAACTATTAAGAGGTCAAAATTTTTCGGGAAAGCGTTTTCTTCTCTGCGCCTCTGTTGCTCAGTGGTTGCCAGTGCAGACCCAACTCTGAAGCTGGGTCCCATCTCGCGGAACGCACCACTGAAGATGCGCCAGACTGCACAGTCACAGGGTGTCTCTAGGTGGATGCAAGTCTACTGGAGCCAAGAGGCCAGCCTAACTCAGCCATCGTGGTTACATGCAGCCAACATCTGCGCACGTTCGGTAGCGACATCCCACAAAAGTATGATTTGAGAAAATTACTGTGTTCGTAAAGAAAACAATGACGTTCGTCAAGTAACACCAGTTGTCGTCCGTGATAGGTCTTGAAATAAGACAACCTTCGATGTAAATTATTTTCTCTGTTTATTGTGGGGTCTCTTCAGGTTATCCTAGGGGTGTAAAATAACGCTGTGAGGCATAGGAACATGAAAAACGGGAGGATGGGGCAGTATGACACAAACTTTCATGATGTGTAGCAGTCACTACAACTAAAAATAACTGTAAACTTAAGTAAGAAGTAATCTGATGGGCCAACATTCGTTCTTAAATTCCTGCGGAAGGCATTAAGATAAACATTGTGAGGAAACATCGTCGTATCGTCCGTAGGCAAATAAAAGCATAAGGGACCTGAAACAGGGGAGAAAATGCTAAAGATTAACTACAGTACCTACTGAAAAAAATGGCTCTGAGCACTATGGGACTTAACTTCTGAGGTCATCAGTCCCCTAGAACTTAGAACTACTTAAACCTAACTAACCTAAGGACATCACACACAACCATGCCCGAGGCAGGATTCGAACCTGCGACCGTAGCGGTCGCGCGGTTCCAGACTGTAGCGCCTAGAACCGCTCGGCCACTCAGTCCGTCGTACCTACTGAGAAACAAACTATGACAAACCAAGGAAAACATTTAAAAGAGAGCATGGAGCATGGAGCGTTGCGAACAGTCGACCTATGTAAATATAATGCGGTCGAGAACGCAGGACACGTCAGACTCCGCAGCCGGCCACACAAATACAGAGCCGTAAAGAATAGTTTATACGACCGTAGTAAAAGACATTAATGGAAATACTATCGACGACAGTGCTACCAAAGGTGAGTTACCAAACACAGCCGCCCGAAATTTCTTCGCCAAAGAAAGCGAAGTAAACATTCCAGAATTCGAATCAAGAACACCTGCCAACACGACTAACTTAAAAGTTGATATCATTGGAGTAGTAAAGCAACTTAAATCAAGTAATGAAAGCAAGTCTTCTGGTCCACATTACATACCAATTAGGTGCCTTCCAGAGTACGCTGATGCATTAGCTCCATACTTAACAGTCACATACAGCCGCTCACTAGATGAAAGATCCGTCCCAAAGACGGGAAAATTTCACTGGTCACACCAATATTCATGGACGGCAGTAAGATCAATCCACTAAATTACAGGCCCATATCATTAAAGTCGATATGCAGCAGGATCTTGGAATATATATTGTGTTCGAACATTGTGAACTTCCACTAAGGGAATAGTCTACTGACACGCAGTCAACACGGGTTTAGAACACATCGTTCTTGTGGAACACAACCAGCTCTTTACTCACACGAAGTGCTGAGTGCTAATAACAAGAGATTTCAAATGGAGTCCGTATCTGTAGATTTCCAGAAGACTTTTAACAATATGCTACACACAGATGGCTTGCAGTGAAATTGTGTGTTTATAGAATATCGTCACAATTAAGTAGCTGGATTCGTGATTTCCTGTCAGAGAGGTCACTGTTTGAAGTAATTGACGGAAAGTCATCGAGTAAAACAAAAGTGATTTGTGGCGTTCCCCATGCTCCCTATCTATTTAAAAAATTTGGGAGACAATCTGAGCAGCCGTCTTAGGTTGTTTGCAGATGATGATGTCATTTATCGTCTTATAAAGTCATCAGACGATCAGATCAAATTGCAAAACTATTTAGAGAAGATATCTGTATGGTGCGAAAGTTGGCAGTTGACCCTAAGTAACGAAAAGTGTGAGGTCATCCACAGGAATGCTAAAAGGAATCCGTTATACTCAGCTTACACGGTAAATCAGTAAAATCTAAAGGCTGTAAAATCAACTAAATACCTAGGAATTATAATTACGAAAAACGTAAGTTGGAAGGAACACACAGAAAATGTTGTAGAGGAGGCTAACCAAACTTTTGTATTATCGCGAAATAGGGGAGACAGTGTCACTGAAATGATACAGAGTTAGGGGTGGAGAACATTAAAACATTTCTCGTTGCGGCAGAACCTTCTCATGAAATTGCAATTACCAACTTTCTTCTTCGAATGTGAAAATATTTTGTTGACACCGAACTACATAAGGAGAAACGATCACCGTGATAAACTAAGGGAAATCAGAGCTCGTACAGAGAGATATACGTGGTTGGAATAATAGAGAACTGTGATGCTGGTTTGATGAACCCTCAGCCAGGCACTGAAGTATGATTTGCATCGTATCCATGTAGATGTAGATTAGATTAAGAGTTGTCGGCATTGACTAGTAACGAACTTAAGAAAAGCTATTCTACAGTTAAAGTACATAGGCAGAAAATAATAAAATAGGTAAACAGTAAAATCATTAAATTTAAATTACTGCAGGTGTAGTGATAAGTGCGAAGACACAAGCTGTGTCGGGGTAAATTGATCTCTATAAAGTATGAAGTTATTAAAACGTACCTGACAATAAAACTTAAAATGAAAGTAAAACATAACAAATCAGAACATAAAAGCCAGGTAGAAGAAAAAGGATTGAATAAGGCCATATGGACGATGAAGAACAATTGATGGGTTAGTATACTGGGTATCATAATAAAACTGGTTTCCGCTGACCAACTGATCATTGAATAATCTTTCTCTGCATACAACCGCTTAAAAATTTCCATTACCTCTAAAAGATGTACTTTTTTGTTCCTGTGCTTCACAATGGTATTTTGCACCTCTAGGTTAATCTGAAGACGCCTCACAAGACGAAACCTGCCATTGCCAATAAACACATAAAACAATTTGCAACCAAGTCTTCTAGGTTCGACGACGTATGAGGTGCGTCGATAGAATTTATGGAATTGGGGTAAAGGCACTTCCAAAATTATCTCCAGGCGTGAAGCGGAAAACAACTACACATGCGTGTAAGTATATTGCGGCTGTTGGGCTTGGCAGGCATGGACACTGATGAAACAGAAAAAGCAAGAGAAAAAGTATAGGCCTAGTGGCCTTTGAGAAAGTGTACAAAACTTTCATACAATAGTCCTATAGTTGTAGCTACAATCGAAAGAAGCGAATAAAAAGCTGTGTAATAAGTTGATATTCCCAATAAACTTATACCTGTCTCCTGTAGGACGCGTGCACAAGTGCAGTCAAACCGATATTGTAACAGTCTTAATATCTGCGGCTACGTGTGTTTCGAAATACTGCAAGTAAAATGTAACTTGAAAAGCGATAAACTGCCCTCGTCTGATTTTGTCATCACTCCGGATACCCAAGTACTGGTAAATAATACTTCGACATCTCTCATGGTGACTCGGTAACACCATAGCCTCCCGTGTCCCCCGTCATAAACCCGATGGATTCCTTCGTGCGGAGATATTTCAAGGCTTTCCTGTGTTCCGGCGTATCTGATAGCGTCGACGTACTGCGGGGACGCTCTGGCAACTGTCTTCATTGCATTCACAGCTGGCCCTGGACTGTGAGACGCGCGTGTGCAGGGTTGCTTGCTCCACACGAGGGGCGGCCTTCGGGCCACGTTCGTCCTCAGCTGCGTATCTGCAGTCTGCCGCCACGGGGGCGCTGCTGGTCATGTACTCAGCCGCAATATGCCGCATCAGCGAAGATACTACGAGGGGGAGTTCGAAAATAAGTTTCCCCTGTCGACTGTGGGCAGAGTTGTGTGCTGGCGAAAGACGACACGGCAGGTGAACGCGCACGTGCAAGACACCGATACACCACTAGGTAGACGTCGGCCGCGATCAAGCAGGTGGCGGTGTCACAGTGCCTACGCAAAACGGAGGCCAGCCGCTCGGTCATTTCCCGGAGCTATGGAGAGAAGGTACTTTTTGGAGTCGTGGTCAAAGGCGGCAGTGAGAGGTGTTATCCGCCTTGTCGAGGTGTATGGGTCAGGTCTGATGTCGAGGCAAATGGTGCGATGATGGTGCCAGCAATTTTGTCACGGACGTCGCAAATTGCAGGACATACCGACCCTGCACGGAAGAGCATGGCCACTACAGAAGCAAATGTCAGGAAGGTGGATGGCACGATTAAAGCGAACCGACGTATCACCTTCGATGGAGTAGCGGCAGAACTTGGACATGAGCGAACTCACAGGAACATCCACGACATTCTTCGATACAGAAAGGTCTCAGCACGATGGGTGCCCCGCCAACTGACCCCTGGTCAGCTCGTGCGTTACCACGAATCTGGCAATGACCTTCTGTTTCGGATTGTGACGTGGGATGAAACGCGGGTCCACCATTACACGCCGGAATCGAAGGCAGCATCCGTGGAGTGGAAACATGCGTCATCACCTGTCCGAGAGAAGTTCAGAAGCACTCCGTATGCAGGTAAAGTGCTACTCACCGTTTTGTGGGACGCCAAAGGAATTTTGCTGCTGGACTTTCTGGCGGTACTGTGCCACTCTGTCGAAACTGAGAGGTGATTCGGAAAAAGCGGCCTGGCCTTCTCAGATCTGGCGTTCTGCTATTGGATGACAATGCGAGACCACACACGGTGACAGCCACGCAAAACCATATTGCAACTCTTGGCTGGGAGCGCCTACACCATCCGCCTTACAGTTCGGATCTCGCACCAAGTGACTTCCATCTGTTTCCTGCTTTGAAGAAGACTCTCGGCGGAAGGCGCATTGGCAGCAGTGCTGGCGTCAGACAAGCCGTTCAACGCTTCATCCGTACGCAACGCCCTAATTTTTTCCTGGAAGACTTTTTTGAAGCTTATAAAGCGGTATGACAAATGTCTCAATGTAATTGGAAATTATGTAGAAAAATAAAGATATATCTTATCTATAATGTTTCGTTCTCTGTTTTTTTTTCCTTTCACGCGCAACTCTGGCCATAGTCGACACGGGAAACTTATTTTCCACCTCCCCCACGTAGTTTCCTGTTCTATGTTTACTAGGATTATTTGCTTGTCCCGTTGTTCTCTACTCGCCCACCACGACCTGGTGGCCTTGCTATTGGACGCCTCTTCGACGACTTACAAGTTCTTTAAATCAACGCACTCACTCCACCCCTGACTGTCACCCACCCAGCTACTAGCCGGGCCCAAATGTGATCGAGCGCGAACCGGTGTTGCCAGATAGGCTACGCTGTCTGCAGTGGCAGACACCGTGTACATACTTCATATGACGACAAAGATATACATTTCTTCGCCTAACCCATAATTCGTGTACGTTCAGTAGGTTTGATAAGGAGGAGACACACGCCAACGGTGCAAAAATGAAAAAATAAAACGAACTGTAATAACATATTTCATTTATAATACGGTCTTTCATTTACACCTGTCTTTATAACTTAAATACGAAGAGTAAAACTGTTCGTACATTGCCACGGACTGCACAGACCGCGCTCGTATCGTTTCTTATCGCTACTCGCGTTTCATACACACAACGTTACGCAGCAACTTGAGGTCACATCGTACAGATCTGGCGCATCAGAATGCTTATGTGAGGTAAGTACTGTGTAAACCGCCAAAGGTTGAATTTCAATTCGCGCTACGGTAATCATAAATATGCATGCGGGACTCCGTAATACCGTTGTCTCATTGGTATTACTGGCACTGTTTGAATGTAGAGTCTTCATCTAGCTATGAACGAGGCATTTTGAACTTTGTCCTACTCATCACCAACACTCTCTTTTCGACTTCGTTAACAGACCTATCTTCGCGACACTTTTACGTGGCAGGATACTGGGAAACCACAGTCATTCTGCAACTATAGGCAAAAAAAATGCTCCTGTCGAAGCAAGAAAATGTGACGGCGAACATGTTCCTCTTTAAAAGATTCTGACAGAACAGCGGGGAACCAGCTGCCTCAAGCCTCAGTCTGACTACGACACCAAAAATCTTGCCATACGAACATACTGCGGTCTGTTAACACAGAACATTCTAAATCCTTTTACCCAGAACCCCTTTATGGTTAATAATTATGGCTAGGAGCTCAGCGGGCTGTGCGGCACTATGTTTTCGAATTTTTTCCAACTGTTGCATCAACTTGGAGGAAATGGAACAACCCAAGCAGTTATATTAAATGGACCGATATTCTTCGTGGCTGTAGAGTTTATTTTACTGTGGACGTCGCTACGGGAAATTCTGGTAGTGGTTGGTTTACCCTACCCATCGTTCGTTGTGAAAATGCTTCCCTTCTTGGACTTGAATCTTTCACCCACAGAGATTTCATCGCCTACAAGACTTGGCTTTGTGGAATTGACCCGAAGACTCAAAGTAGACCTAGTGATGTTTATAGTAATATACCATTTACATTGTATACACGCTCTTGTAGAAAAGTGAGTAATGATGAAACAATACATGTATGGATGAAAGGACTTGGTGTACTTGCTGAGAATGTAACTGTAACTGGAGATATTACTTTGTAATATAAATCCTTGACCTCTGTAACCGCTAGACGTACATCGCGAACCGGGGGCTCAAGGATGCAACAGTTTGAAAAAGTTCGAAAACTTAGTGCCGCACTGCCCGCTGCATAGTTAGCGCATCCCTGACATGCATCTGTCTTCCTCCCACTTACAGTGTCTTCTTTTCTCTTTGTGTTCCACAGGCACTGTTTTCACCGTACCTCAGCAGCTGAAAGTTCAGGAGGGGGAGGGAGGAGGAGGGGGAAGGGGGGCGAATTATCTTTTCCCCTTTACCCATGTTTTTAAAATTTTGGTCCAAAGTGGACTCTCCTCTATACTTACCTGTTAAAATTCGCTTCTGGGAGGGTCCAGACCAGGGCTCGGCAAGTAATTTTAGGTGAGGTCCGCATACTTTTGGAAATTTTTATCCACGCCCAAAAAACAAACTCATATTCCTTACTAATTTTCATTCACAAAATAAGATAAAACACAACAGGTGGACACAACAGTATAAAACTGAATGGTAGAAATTGCATTTACGGTCTTCAACCTTGAGCAGAACTGATCTTCAAAAAATTCGATTTTGAGGATGAAGTTTCACAAATATATGTGCAGCGAAACATTGTAGCCAGGTAAATTGCTATTTTCTTTTTCAATTTTCTTAGTTTTCTGGGACATGTTTACTTCAAAATTCTTCGGCAGATTCACTTTTATACGTTGCAAGGAAATATCTTCCTGTGAGTTTTTTTTAATCTCTATTTGGAGTAAAGGCTTTGAGAGCCGCAACAACTACGCAGCCTCATTAGTCCATTCCACCCCTAGAAAAACTTCAATAGGCGATTTTAAAAATCGACAACTACTCTCTCTCTCTGCGAAATCTTGCAATCTGCCTATTCTTAAGACCAGATGAAAAATTTGAAAATACTGCAATGTCTTTTGAAAAATATCCAGTTTTTCATCGAAAGATTCCGTATTTATTTTCTGTTTCCTTGTCGTTCAATATTGAGCGCATTTGAATATTTCAGAATGTTTTTCAGGGGATCCACAGATAGTATATTGCGTTCGTTTGCTAGGAATCCAGATGCATCCTTGCTTCTTGTGTACCCGAGCTGTCAGAGGAAGAGGTTACTACTTCTTTTATTTGCCAAAAAACTTGACCTTTACTTAGACAACAAACATTGTTGTGCTGCAGTAAATCAGAATCCGAAAATGACACTCACAAGGGGACCATCACCCATCAAAATTCGTTCTTTACACTTGTGATAGGAGAGCTTACTTTTGGGATTACCCTCGTAAAAGCTTTAGCGCCAGTTTCCTCGCTCATAGTTCTCAATGTATCCATTTTGGAGCCCATATTTACTGGACAGTTTTTTCTTGTCTTGGTGTAAGGAACCTGCCCCCTAGGCTTGTCGTGTTTCTAGGGTCGCCTTGCATACATGATTTGATCTTCATTCCTTTGGGTTACACGTGAAAGCGTCGCTAGCACTACAAGAACATCAGGAGCAGGTTCCTTGGCGCAGATCGATAGGAGCCGCCGATTCTTCGGTCCAGTGATTTGTCTCGCGCTAATGCGGCGGTGACGGCTGAAAGCGGCCCTCGCGCCGGTAATTGGCCGGCATTAATCAACGTCGAAATGGCCGTCAGAGTCCGGAGCGGGGCTCAGCGCCCTGCGCTCTTGCAGGGGGCCGTCTGCTTCCGGATACAGCTCCACTTGCCGGAAACGAGCAGCAGGCGTACTGCAGATCGTGCAAAAACCAACAGATGCAGTGTTAAAAATAACAAACTTTGCAATATGAAATCATAAAAATCCCGCTCTTTGTTTCTCTCTCTCTTGCTCTGTCCTCTCTCTCTCTCTCTCTCTCTCTCTCTCTCTCTCTCTCTCTCTCTCTCACACACACACACTCACCCAACCACCCACCCACACACCTACACACACACACACACACACACACACACACACACACACACACACGTACACACAAACACGTGTTCTTATTTTTGTTTTGCATAATAGAAATCATTGTTCGTTGTAAGGCAAATGGTGGCAACAGTAAAGTCAACGGGACGAAGTAAGGTATAGTCGCAGCATGGCACACCTCATCTTCAAGATTCGGTCTGTAATTGAAAAGTGTCATGATCATCTTCCCATTGGCAAAAGATTACAGAATAGTTCCCCATTCGGATCTCCGCGGCGGGAGGGGGGGGGGGGGGGGCGAGGTGGTGGGAAGGGATCAGTGAAGTGCAAAGAAGACAACGATTTCTGGTCAGATATCAGCAGCAGCGGAAAATGGTTGAATATGATTCGTTATAAATAGGAAGGTAGGTCAGAGAGTGTGTTACTGTGAACAGTTCAGTGACAAGGTTCTTCTAACGAGAGTCGACAGCAAACTAACACCGACAACGATAATTCAGGTATACATGCTGACATCGCAAGCTGAAGATGAAGATGAAGAGACAGACAAAGTGTATCAGGACTATGAAAGGAGAGAAAGGGGGATGAAAATCTAATATTCATGGCTGACTGGAATGCAGTTGTAGGGGAAGGAGCAGAAGTAAAGGTGTATGGGCTTGCGACAAGGAATGAGACAGATCAAAGATTATTTGAGTTCTGTAACAAGTTTCATCTGGTAATAGAGAATACTATGTTAAAGAATCACAAGAGGAAGAGATACACTAGGAAAAAGCCCGGTGATATGGGAAGATTTCAGTTAGATTACTTCATGGTCAGACAGAGATTCCGAAATCTGATACTGGAATGTAAGGCTACCCAGGAGTAGATATAGAATCAGATCACAATATAATAGTCATGATGAATATAATAGTCATGATAGAACTCTAAGGAAGAATTAATTTGCAAAGAAGTGGGATACGAAAGTACTAAATAATGACGAGATACGGTTGAAGTTCTCTAAATCTATAGATACAGCAATAACGAATAGTTCAGTAGGCAGTACAGCTGAAGAGGAATGGGCATCTCTAAAAGTGGTCCATCACAAAAGTTGGGGAGGAAAACATAGGTACAAAGTAACCATGGGTAACAGAAGAAATACTTCAATTGATCGATGAGAGGAGGAAGTACAAAACTATTTCGGGAAACTCAGGAATACAGAAATACAAGTGGCTGAGGAATGAAATAAATAGTAAGTGCAGGGAAGCTAAAACTAAATGGCTGCAGGAAAATTGTGAAGACATCGAAAAAGAAATAATTGGCGGAAGGACAGACTCATCATGCAGGAAAGTCAAAACAAGCTTCGGTGACATAAAAAGCAAGTCTGATAACATTAAGAGTGCAATGGGAATACCACTGTTAAATGCAGAGGAGAGAGTGGATAGGTGGAAAGAATACATTGAAAGCCTCTATGAGGAGAAAGATTTGTTTGATAGAAGAAGAAACAGGAGTCGATTTAGAAGATATAGGCAATCCAGTATTAGAATCACAATTTAAAAAAGCTTTGCAGGAATAAGATCAAATAAGGCAGAAGGGATAGATAACATTCCATCAAAATTTCTAAAGTCGTTGTGAGAAGTGGCAACAAAACGACTATTCGCGTTGGTGTGTAGAATGTACGAGTCTGGTGACATATCGCCCGACTTTCGGAAAAGCATCAGCCACACAGTTACGAAGACGGGAAGAGCTGACAAGTGCGAAAACTATCGCACAATCAGCTAAACAGCTCATGCATCCAATTTGCTTAGAAGAACAATTTAGACAAGAATGGAAAAGAAAATTGAGGATGCGCTAGACGACGGTCAGTTTGGCTTTAGGACAGGAAAAAGGCACGAGAGAGGCAATTACGAGGTGCATTCAAGTTCTAAGGCCATCGATTTTTTTTCTAATTAACTACTCACCCGAAATCGATGAAACTGGCGTTACTTCTCGACGTAATCGCCCTGCAGACGTACACATTTTTCACAACGCTGACGCAATGATTCCATGGTAGCGGCGAAGGCTTCTTTAGGAGTCTGTTTTGACCACTGAAAAATCGCTGAGGCAACAGCAGCACAGCTGGTGAATGTGCGGCCATGGAGAGTGTCTTTCATTGTTGGAAAAAGCCAAAAGTCAATAGGAGCCAGGTCAGGTGAGTAGGGAGCATGAGGAATCACTTCAGAGTTGTTATCACGAAGAAACTGTTGCGTAACGTCAGCTCGATGTGCGGGTGCGTTGTCTTGGTGAAACAGCACACGCGCAGCCCTTCCCAGACGTTTTTGTTGCAGTGCAGGAAGGAATTTGTTCTTCAAAACATTTTCGTAGGATGCACCTGTTACCGTAGTGCCCTTTGGAACGCAATGGGTAAGGAATACGCCCTGGCTGTTCCAGAACATAGGCACCATCATTTTTTCAGCACTGGCGGTTACCCGAAATATTTTTGGTGGCGGTGAATTTGTGTGCTTCCATTGAGCTGACTGGCCCTTTGTTTCTGGATTGAAAAATGGCAACCACGTCTCATCCATTGTCACAACCGACGAAAAGAAAGTCCCATTCATGCTGTCGTTGCGCGTTAACATTGCTTGACGACATGCCACAGGGGCAGCCATGTGGTCGTCCGTCAGCATTCGTGGCACCCACCTGGATGACACTTTTCGCATTTTCTGGTCGTCATGCAGGATTGTGTGCACAGAACCAACAGAAATGCCAACTCTGGAGGCGATCTGTTCAACAGTCATTCGGCGATCCCACAAAACAATTCTCTCCACTTTCTCGATCATGTCGTCAGACCAGCTTGTGCGAGCCCGAGGTTGTTTCGGTTTGTTGTCACACGATGTTCTGCCTTCATTAAACTGTCGCACCCATGAACGCCCTTTCGACACATCCATAACTCCATCACCACATGTCTCCTTCATTTGTCGATGAATTTCAATTGGTTTCACACCACGCAAATTCATAAAACGAATGATTGCACGCTGTTCAAGTAAGGAAAACTTCGCCATTTTAAGTATTTAAAACAGTTCTCATTCTCGCCGCTGGCAGTAAAATTCCATCTGACGTACGGTGCTGCCATCACTGGGACGTATTGATAATGAACGCGGCCTCGTTTTAAAACAATGCGCATGTGTCTATCTCTTTCCAGTCCGGAGAAAAAAAATCGGAGGCCTTGGAACTCGAATGCACCTCGTATGACGTTGCGGTTAATAATGAAAGCAAGCCTATAGAAACATCAAGAAACGTTTGTACGAATTGTCGACCTGGAAAAAGCGTTCGACAATGTAAAATGGTGCAGGGCGTTCTGAAAAGTAGTAGCGGTAAGCTATAGGAAGAGACGGGTCATACACAGTATATACAACAGCGAAGAGGGAATAATAAGAGTGGACGACCAAGAACCAAGTAGACGTATTAAAAAGGGTGTTAGACAAGGATGTAGCATTTCGCCCCTAGTGTTCAATCCGTGCATCGAAGAAGCAATGGTGGAAATAAAAAGAAAGATTCTGGAATGGAATTAAAATTCAAGGTGCAAGGATATCGGTGATATGACTCGCTGATGACACTGCTAGCCTGATTGAAAGTGAAGAAGAAGTAAATGATCTGCTGAACGGAATGAACAGTCTAATGAGTACAGAGTATGGATTGAGAGTAAATTGGCGAAAGACGAAGGTAATGAGAAGCAGTAGAAATGAGAACAATGAGAAACTAAACATCATGACTGATGGTCACGAAGTAGATGAAGTTAAGGAACTCTGCTACCTAAGCAGTAAAATAACGAGTCACAGACGGAGCAAGAAGGACATCAAAATCAGATTAGCAATTCCAAAAAGTGCATTCCTAGCCAAGAGAAGTCTACTAATATAAAATATCGGCCTTAATTTGAGGAAGAAATTTTTAAGAATGTACGTCTGGCGTACAGCATTGTTTGATGGTGAAACATGGATTGTCGGAAAACCGTTTGAGATGTGGTGCTAAAGACGAATGTTGAAAATTAGGTGTACTGATAAGGTAAGGAATGAGGAGTTTCTGAGCAGAATCAGAGAGAAAAGGAACTGATAAAGAGAAGGGACAGGATGATAGAATATCTGTGAAAACATCAGGGAATGACTTCAATGGTACAAGACGGAGCTGTAAAGGGCAAAAACTGTAGAGGAAGACAGAGATTGGAATACATCCAGCAAGCAATTTAGGACATAGGTTGCAAGTGCTACTCTGAGATGAAGAGGTTAGCGGAGGAGAGGAATTCGAGGCGACAGAGCGACAGACAGACAGACAGCCGTAGCCTCAGCGCGTGGGGTGAGATCGGCGTTAGCTTTCACATTTGTAACCGCATTGCACACTATAATAGGCACTCGTAAATTTAATTAAGAGGGACATTAAAACTCCGAAATATACAAGAAACATTTTAATAAAAAAGTGAAAAAATTATGCTATGGGCACCCACACAACAGGTATTCGTGCTCTCAACGATTAACGAAGCACACATATACCACTACGGGCAATGTAAAATACCGAAGCAACAATAATTTTAGAAATAGGTATAGTTGTCGTCAATCAGCAAGCAAACCTCCAGATATTCCGATGCTGTTTGTAACATATCTAGTAATATAAGCTGGACGTTATTCACTTGAGTTAATTCCCTTTTTTTCAAAACCTATCCTTATTTTCCAACTTTTGTTTTCATCCTACATTAATATAACCAATAGGTACTGTTAATAGAATTTATCGATATTTACAACATGTAAATCACTGAGTGTCAGCCTAATTACTGAAAATGTATGACCTGTTTAGAGCTACGAATAACATGACAAAATTAGTGGCAATAAATTGAAACAGAAGAAACGTAGCGTGGGTGGGCCTACCTCCCACAGGCAGTCTAAGTCAGGGAGGAAAACAAAAGATACAACTGACCTCAGCAAGCTTCTTTGGGGACGCAGCTGTAGCAAAAAGCATTGCCATAATTAATTAAATACAAACCGTGATGGACAGCTGCGCAGCACTTCTCACACGGCGAGGAGGAAGTTACTGCTCGCAAAAGGTTAATTCTAAAAATCGTAATAATTAAGAAACCTGAAACGTGTCAGTTGAAGTGTTTCATAACTAATTCTAGATTAATTACCCAGATTCACTATGTACAGTGTGTTACAAAAAGGTACGGCCAAACTTTCAGGAAATATTCCTCACACACAAATAAAGAAAAGATGTTATGTGAACATGTGTCCGGAAACGCTTAACTTCCATCTTAGGGCTCATTTTAGTTTCGTCAGTATGTACTGTACTTCCTCGATTCACCGCCATGATTTCATACTGGATACTCTACCTGTGCTGCTAGAACATGTGCCTTTACAAGTACGACACAACATGTGGTTCATGCACGATGGAGCTCGTGCACATTTTAGTCGAAGTGTTCGTACGCTTCTCAACGACAGATTCGGTGACCGATGGATTGGTAGAGGCGGACCAATTCCATGGCCTCCACGCTCTTCTGACCTCAACCCTCTTGACTTTCATTTATGGGGGCATTTGAAAGCTCTTGTATACGCACTCCCGGTACCAAATGTAGAGACTCTTCGTGCTCGTATTGTGGACGGCTGTGATACAATACGCCATTCTCCAGGGCTACATCAGCGCATAAGGGATTCCATGCGACGGAGGGTGGATGCATGTATCCTCGCTAACGGAGGTCATTTTGAACATTTCTTGTAACACAGTGTTTGAAGTCACGCTGGTACGTTCTGTTGCTGTGTGCTTACATTCCATGATTAGTGCGATTTGAAGAGAAGTAATAAAATGAGCTCGAACATGGAAAGTACGCGTTTCCGCACCCATGTCCACATAACATATTTTCTTTCTTTGTGTTTGAGGAATATTTCCTGAAAGTCTGGCCGTACCTTTTTTTAACACTATATATATATATATATATATATATATATATATATAGAGAGAGAGAGAGAGAGAGAGGGAGGGAGAGATAGATAGAGAGAGAAAGAGAGAGGGAGAGTTTATTCGCCTGAGAGTAGTGACGCAATTCCGATTCAAGAACAAATAACGACCTTATCTTAGGGCCACAACCCCGCTTCTCAGGCAATTACGTGAGTTATAATCGACATCAGGGAATCCGCTCCCTGTCCCCTTGCGCTTCCTGCTCACTGGGGCAGTTGTGTGTCATACATTCAAGAACAAGATGTGACTAGAACCTGTGCCCAAGCATCTTCGACAATGCACGAACAGAAAGTGAAGGTCACTCAGTTGGTTCTTGAACAGATGATGGTCTAAGATGAAGTCACCATCTCCCCATTCACCTACAGGATGCCTTAAAAAGCCGAGAAAACCCTCTGGTAACTCTTTTATCTCTGAGACAGTTAAATGATTTACTAAAGGCTGGAAACCCGTCCCCTCATCTCTTTCCACTCTTGAGCAATTAGATGGTTCAAAATTATGGGAATACCTTCCCCTCCACCCTCTTTTTTCTACTTCAGTTATGTGAGTTTCGTCATTCAAGGTATGGGCACGGCAATTAAAGGATCATCGCATATATATTAACATAATTAATGAGACAAGGTACTTTGACATTATAGTGTGTGATTAAATTACTATAGTTTAATGACATCAAGTAATGTTTTGCAAAATGAAGGAAAAAATTAATGCTGAATATAGCATTACAGTATGTGACTCAAGCACTAATGAAGTACTAAAAATCAATGACGAAACCACATTGTATTCTTAAGCACTCCAAAACATGATATCTGCATTTCTTGACCAGTTTTACTGAAATACATGCTGCCCAAGATGGTCTACCAATTACACGATTATCACAGGTTAAACAACAGGCGCTGTGTGACATCCAAACAAACACACTGGTATCCGACATTAGGCGATACTTAAGCAAATACATCGATATCCTATGTTAAACAACTTGCACAGAAAGATATTTTAACAAATACATTCATATCCAATATTAAACAAACAGCACACTGCATCAAATATGTATCAAGTCCACATTATCCTCTTGTTGTTGGTATACAGCGTTACAATATGGCTGATACTGGTAAACTTCTAAATAACGACGGAAGGAACTGAGTACATGCAACACATTGCTAAATGTACAGTGTAAGAAATTTTCCTATTGGTATTAAAAATGATGTAACAGAACGTTAAAAACAATAATGTCACTATGAGTCACCCTATGCTGGTCATGCAATTAACGATGGGAAATCTGAGTATGTAGACACATAATACATCACTACATGTACAACAGCTATCCCAACCCACGACAGTCATGGTGGAGAACTGGTAGCGAAATTTATATTCAAAATAAACTAGAAAAGTGCAAGGGTTAGTATGCACACTTCTGCAGGTAGCCTGCTCAGTGCATGAGTACCTGTCGTCAGACATCTGCTGCCTGGACCACTAGCAATATCCAGAAGCACCCAAAAGACCTTATAAAAACAAGCGAAGAAAGGAGAGGGAGAGGGATCCGATCGCCCGCACCTGGCATACTTCAAATCATAGTAAATCACTTGCCTTGCTCTTAGCCAGAGACAACTATGTTTATCAAATGCTGCTGGTGAAAGCAGCAGACAATGGTAAATCACACTGGCCTATAGACATATAAGACAGAAAGCAGATGGAATGCAGCTAGTCTTTGAAAGAGATCTAAACATTTTTATTACATGTTTCTAGTTCCCACAAATCCTGCCAGTAAAGTCATTATTAAAATCGTTACAACTGGATAATCCCCTATCAGTGTACTGTTTCACCTTTATTATGCTAATTTCATTCCGTAACTATGATATTGGTTAGTTCCTATTAATTTAGCATGAAAGCGAAGGATCACTAATACGAGGCGTGTTTTTTAAGTAAGGTCCGTTTGAACATAAGTACACAACGAAAGGTTATTTCAAAAAATTAAATTTATTTTCAGAAAGTATATGCTTCACTCTATTTTTCGACGTAGTTGCCAAGCTTGTTCAAACAGGTGTCATACCTCTCAACCAATTTTAAAATACCCTCTTGATGAAAACTTGCCACTTGCATTGTCGTGGAGAATGACAATTCCCTTTGTCAGCATGGCTCGTCTTTTGTTTTCAATCGCTCTGCGGACGTTTCTCAGTGTTTGGCAGTATGCTTCTGCATTGATAGTGATTCCTCGTTGTACGAAGACGACCAACAAAACGTCATGCCTATCCCAAAACACCGACGCCATGATTTTGCGCTGGGACAGAGTCTGTTAGGCCTCCACCTTTACAGGCGAGTGTGTGTGTCTCCGTTCCATGCTCTGTTGCTTCGATTCGGGCGTGATTTATGCGAAACCCATGTTTTGCTCCAGTTAATGACTCAAGAAGCCGTCACCTTCTTCGTGATAACGCGCCAAGAATTTCATCGCACACTCAAATCTTTGGTTTTTGTGATCCTCCGTTACGGTACCCAACTAACCAGAAACAATGTTGTAAAGCACTGATCTCGACACGTCAGGAAATTCGTTTAAGAGACCTGTTATTGTGAGTGGCCTGTTCTCACGAGGCCTCGCTTCAACTGAAGCCACCAAATCGTCTGTAATCAAAGAAGGGCGACCGGAGCGGTCCTCATCATGGATGTTGTCGGAGCGGTCCTCGTCATGGACGCTGTCACGGCCATCTTTGAATTCTCGTATCCACTTAACGTACTTTGCTTTCTCTCATAACAGTATCACCGTACACTTCGCAAATCTGTCGATGAATTTCTGCAGCAGACAGGTTCCTTTCTGACAAAAACCGTATCACTGAGCGAATCTCGTACTCGGCGGGCGAGTTGATAGTCTTAAAACATTTTGAAAGCACAGAACAGAACCGCACAGGTCAGCTACAGAGCTGAAACCGAACACAGTTGTTCCCGAGGAATGCCGTACGCGACGCACGCGCTGGTTGCGGTATGCTTTACAACAAAATCGACCTTACTTAAAAAACACACCTCGTAGCTATGAAAAAAATCGTTAAATTTCTGTTTGTTTTTGTATCAATGGTGAAATATCATGATGTATCTAAAGACCTACTTAATGACAAGACCAATGACCGTGTTCGATGAACTCTCTGCAAGGCACTTATATGTGAGTTGCAGAGCATCCATGTAGATGTAGATGTAGATGTGCATTACGCTTGATAGTGCAAGAGATGGGTACCTACGATTTATTGTAAAACATTGTTACCCACAGCAGCTCTCTATAAGACGAACGAAAGCTGAGAAAAAAAATTATGGCTGTCCCATTATGAACAACAGGAATTTAAAGCAGAATTTTGTGTATTGATTCAGTACAACAGTAACAAATTAGTCCAATTAAATATTCAATTAGTCAGTATTAACAGTCGCATTAATAAACATTAAGGATAGCCAGAACCTACACATCTCAGCCACCTGATTCGACCCCCCTTATACTGCACTCCCGTGCATATTATCCTCATTTCTAACCTTATCATTCCTTATGATAACACTTTACAGTTCTCCATGTTAATATCTAGGCATATGCTAGGCATTTATAAAGAATTCTTAGATCACTAAACAAACGCACTTATCTCACATGCTAGCAAAGTCATGCTGAAAATCTTACAGGATAGATTTCTCAAGTATCTAGAGCGAGAACTGTCGGAAGAACAAGCTGGATTTCATACAGGAAGAGGAGCCAGACATCAAATTGTCGACATTCAGTGGATTATGGAAAAGGCAAGAAAATTACAGAAAGACGCTTATCTCTGCTTTATTGATAATATCAAAGCTTTTGACTGTGTCGATTGCAATACATTACGGGAAATACTCAAACATATGGCTGTACCAGACCACCTCATTCAAGGAGTTTATACTGTGAGCAAAAAGCCGTAATGAGATCTATGTATGGAACAACCAAATGGATCAAGATTTGGAAAGGGGTACCACAAAGCTCCATATTATCACCTTACTTATTCAATCTACATGCGGAGCACATTATGAGTAGTGCCAGGCTAGAGGAAGAAGCAATTGGAATTAAAGTAGATGGAATAAATACAAACAACCTTAGATACGCAGATGATACTATACTGTTGGCAGAAAGTGCAGAAGAGCTCAAGACTCTCCTGCTAGTGTTAGGTTCAATGTTAAGGAAACGAAAATTATAGCAATTACACTTATGATTTCATGACATACTGGAGGAGAAACAATGAAGGTAGATGTTCAATTATCTCGGTTCCCAAATTTCTGCTGATGGTGACTGCAACCTCGAAATCAAGAGATCCTTGGTGCTTGGTAGAAAGACAATTCAAAGCTTGACAAGGTTTTAAGGAGTATAGATATAACGTCCCCCCATGAACGATGGACCTTGCCTTTGGTGGGGAGGCTTGCGTGCCTCAGCGATACAGATGGCCGTACCGTAGGTGCAACCACAACGGAGGGGTATCTGTTGAGAGGCCAGACAAACATGTGGTTCCTGAAGAGGGGCAGCATCCTTTTCAGTAGTTCGAGGGGCAACAGTTTGGATGATTGACTGATCTGGCCTTGCAACATTAACCAAAACGGCCTTGCTGTGCTGGTACTGCGAACGGCTGAAAGCAAGGGGAAACTACAGCCGTAAATTTTCCCGAGGACATGCAGCTTTACTGTGTGATTAAATGATGATTGCGTCCTCTTGGGTAAAATATTCCGGAGGTAAAATACTCCCCCATTCGGATCTCCGGGCGGGGACTACTCAGCAGGACGTCGTTATCAGGAGAAAGAAAACTGGTGTTCTACGGATCGGAGCGTGGAATGTCAGATCCCTTAATCGGGTAGGTAGGTTAGAAAATTTAAAAAGGGAAATGGATAGGTTAAAGTTAGATACAGTGGGAATTAGTGAAGTTCGGTGGCAGGAGGAACGAGACTTTTGGTCAGGTGACTACAGGGTTATAAATACAAAATCAAACAGGGGTAATGCAGGAGTAGGTTTAATAATGAATAGGAAAATAGGAATGCGGGTAAGCTACTACAAACAGCATAGTGAACGCATTATTGTGGGCAAGATAGATACGAAGCCCACACCTACTACAGTAGTACAAATTTATATGCCAACTAGCTCTGCAGATGATGAAGAAATTAAAGAAATGTATGATGAAATAAAAGTAATTATTCAGATAGTGAAGGGAGACGAAAATTTACTAGTTATGGGTGACTGGAATTCGTCAGTAGGAAAAGGGAGAGAAGGAAATGGATGGGGCTAAGAAATGAAAGAGGAAGCCGTCTGGTAGAATTTTCCACAGAGCATAACTTAATCATAGCTAACAGTTCAAGAATCATAAGAGAGGGTTGTATACATGGAAGAATCCTGGAGATACTAAAAGTTATCAGATAGATTGTATAATGGTAAGACAGAGATTTAGGAATCAGGTGTTAAATTGTAGGACATTTCCTGGGGCAGATGTGGACTCTGACCACAATCTATTGGTTATGACCTGCAGATTAAAACTGAAGAAACTGCAAAAAGGTGGGAACTTAAGGACATGGGATTTGGATAAGCTGAAAGAACCAGAGGTTGTACAGAGTTTCAAGGAGAGCATAAGGGAACAATTGACAGGTATGGGGCAAAGAAACACAGTAAAAGAAGAATGGGTACCTCTGAGGGATGAAGTAGTGAAGACAGCAGAGGATCAAGTAGGTAAAAAGACGAGGGCTGCTAGAAATCCTTGGGTAACTGAAGAAATATTGAATTTAATTGATGAAAGAAGAAAATATAAAAATGCAGTAAATGAAGAAGGCAAGAAGGAATACAGACGTCTCAAAAATGAGATCGACAGGAAGTGCAAAATGGCTAAGCATGGATGGCTAGAGGATAAATGTAAGGATGTAGAAGCTTATCTCACTAGGGGTAAGATAGATACTGCCTACAGGAAAATTAAAAAGACCTTTTGAGAGAAGAGAACCACTTGCATTAATATCATGAGCTCAGATGGCAACCCAGTTCTAACCAAAGAAGGGAAGGCAGAAAGGTGGAAGGAGTATATAGAGGGTTTATACAAGGGCGATGTACTTCAGGACAATATTATGGAAATGGATGTAGATGATGACGAAATGGGAGATAAGATACTGCGTGAAGAGTTTGACAGACCTATGTCGAAACAAGGCCCCGGAATAGACAACATTCCATTAGAACTGGTGCTGACAGATGTGAAAATTACCGAACTAGCAGTTTACTAAGTCACAGCTGCAAAATGCTAACGCGAATTCTTTACAGACGAATTGAAAAACTGGTAGATGCAGACCTCGGGGAGGATCAGTTTGGATTCCGTAGAAATGTTGGAACACGTGAGGCAACAATGACCTTACGACTTATCTTAGAAGAAAGATTAAGAAAAGGCAAACCTACGTTTCTAGCATTTGTAGACTTCGAGAAAGCTTTTGACAATGTTGGCCGGAATACTCTCTTTCAAATTCTGAATGTGGCAGGGGTAAAATACAGGGAGCGAAAGGCTATTTACAATTTGTACAGAAACCAGATGGCAGTCATAAGAGTCGAGAGGCATGAAAGGGAAGCAGTGGTTGTGAAAGGAGTGAGATAGGGTTGTAGCCTCTACCCGATGTTATTTAATCTGTATATTGAACAAGCAGTAATGGAAACAAAAGAAAAATTTGGAGTAGGTATTAAAAATCATGGAGAAGAAGTAAAAACTGAGGTTCGCCGATGACATTGTAATTCTGTCAGAGACAGCAAAGGACCTGGAAGAGCAGTTGAACGGAATGGACAGTGTCTTGAAAGGAGGATATAAGATGAACGTCAACAAAAGCAAAACGAGGATAATGGAATGTAGTCAAATTAAATCGGGTGATGCTGAGGGAATTGGATTAGGAAATGAGACACTTATAGTAGTAAAGGAGTTTTGCTACTTAGGAAGTAAAATAACTGATGATGTTCGAAGTAGAGAGGATATAAAATGTAGACTGGCAATGGCAAGGAAAGCATTTCTGAAGAAGAGAAATTTGTTAACATCGAGTAAAGATTTATGTATCAGAAAGTCGTTCCTGAAAGTATTTGTTTGGAGTGTAGCCATGTATGGAAGTTAAACACGGACGATAACTAGTTTGGACAAGAAGAGAATAGAAGCTTTCGAAATGTGGTGCTACAGAAGAATGCTGAAGCTAAGGTGGATAGATCACGTATCTAATGAGAAGGTATTGAATAGGATTGGGGAGAAGAGCAGTTTGTGGCACAACTTGACTAGAAGAAGGGATCGGTTGGTAGGACATGTTCTGAGGCGTCAAGGGATCACAAATTTAGTATTGGAGGGCAGCGTGGAGGGTAAAAATCGTAGAGGGAGACCAGGAGATGAATACACTAAGCAGATTCAGAAGGATGTAGGTTGCAGTAGGTACTGGGAGATGAAGAAGCTTGCACAGGACAGAGCAGCATGGAGAGCTGCATCAAACCAGTCTCAGGACTGAAGACCACAACAACAACAACAGATATAACTTTATCTACGAAGAGCCTTATAGTAAGGACTATCGTCCTTCCAGTTGTGATGTACTGATGTGATGTCTGGGTCACGAGAAACACGAAATGGTGGAGAATAGACTCCTTTGAGTTGTGATGTTGGAGGAAACTTCTTAGAGTCCCATGGACTGTAAAGAGCACGAGTAGGCCAATACTAGAGCAAATCAAACGAGAGTGCTTCCTGGAAGGTCTGGTATTAAAGCAAACGCAGACCTACTTTGGACATATCCTGAGAAGACATGTTTCACTGGAAAAAACACTAATACTGGGGAGGATCGAAGGAACTAGGAGATCAGGACGTCAGAGTATGAGATGTATCGATTGAATCACAGACGTGGTGTGTTCGAACTATGGGAGAAAGCGCAGGACAAAAGATACTGGCGTGTTTTACTTCATGGGGTCACGTAGAGTTGGAACCGACGAAATGCATGGAGACAGAGAGAGAAGAGCGAGAGAGATACTAATGGACATTAATATAGCGTGCGCCTTCCAGTAGAAATCGAGTAGTGTGTAATAGTAATAACCAATAATGAAAATCGTGCCTGAGAAAGCTGAGAGCGTTTGCGTGTTGCACAGCGCAGTCTGACAGATGTTCTGACTTACGTACGCAATCCCGGCACTTGTTTTTCATCTCCACAATAACACTAGATTCCATGGAAGAGCGACAACATGGCTCCCGCCAAATTCTCCTGGGTAATTTTTGGGAACGTGCGTTTCGGATAGACTAGCGATATTTATACCCTACCTTCACATATCTCACACAAAGGCCATAGGTAAAAGACAACGGAAACAGATGGGGCAAAAAAGTAGATTAAATAATTCAGTCTTTATCTCTGTACAAGATTACACGTAGAACAACAAGATGTGTAAAATTTAACACATGGCTCATGTTGTCCACGTGCTATTCATGTCAGTGATTTTGATATTGGATTTAGAGTGGAGCGGCATATGTATTTTTTGCTGCAGTAACCTTGAAGTAATTTCTTTAATAGTAATTTGACACGTCAATACATTTATGTTAATACTGATGGACTGTTACATACAGTGTAAATATTCTCTTCAAGTAAATCCATATAGGTGTTTCTTAATATTGTCAACAGAAAATCAGTATCAAGTATCTCAAGGTCTGTGAAACGGTTGTCAAATTACGATGTAACAGTTACGGAAATAAAACTGCTGATGAGAACAAGGCAATTTCATTTCAAAATCAGGCGGAAATTTTGTATGTATAGCTAACACTTGGTTTAAGAATCATGAAAGAAGGTTGTATACGTGGAAGAACCCTGGAGATACTAAAAGGTATCAGATAGATTATATAATGGTAAGACAGAGATTTAGGAACCAGGTTTTAAGTTGTAAGACATTTCCAGGGGCAGATGTGGACTCTGACCACAATCTATTGGTTATGACCTGTAGATTAAAACTGAAGAAACTGCAAAAATGTGGGAAATTAAGGAGATGGGACCTGGATAAACTGAAAGAACCAGAGGTTGTACAGAGTTTCAGGGAGAGCATAAGGGAACAATTGACAGGAATAGGGGAAAGAAATACAGTAGAAGAAGAATGGGTAGCTCTGAGGGATGTAGTAGTGAAGGCAGCAGAGGATAAAGTAGGTACAAAGACGAGGGCTGCTAGAAATCCTTGGGTAACAGAAGAAATATTGAATTTAATTGATGAAAGGAGAAAATATAAAAATGCAGTAAATGAAGCAGGCAAAAAGGAATACAAACGTCTCAAAAATGAGATCGACAGGAAGTGCAAAATGACTAAACAGGGATGGCTAGACGACAAATGTAAGGATGTAGAAGCTTATCTCACTAGGGGTAAGATAGATACTGCCTACAGGAAAATTAAAGAGACCTTTGGAGGGAAGAGAACCAAGTGTATGAATATCAAGAGCTCAGATGGCAGCCCAGTTCTAAGCAAAGAAGGGAAGGCAGAAAGGTGGAAGGAGTATATAGAAGGTTTATACAAGGGCGATGTACTTGAGGACAATATTATGGAAATGGAAGAGGATGTAGATGAAGACGAAATGGGAGATACGATACTGCGTGAAGAGTTTGACAGAGCACTGAAAGACCTGAGTCGAAACAAGGCCCCCGGAGTAGACAACATTCCATTAGAACTACTGACGGCCTTGGGACAACCAGTCCTGAGAAAACTCTACCAGCTGGTGAGCAAGATGTATGAGACAGGCGAAATACCCTCAGACTTCAAGAAGAATATAATAATTCCAATCCCAAAGAAAGCAGGTGCTGACAGATGTGAAAATTACCGAACTATCAGTTTAATAAGCCACAGTTGCAAAATACTAACGCGAATTCTTTACAGACGAATGGAAAAACTGGTAGATGCAGACCTCGGGGAGGATCAGTTTGGATTCCGTCGAAATGTTGGAACACGTGAGGCAATACTGACCTTGCGACTTATCTTAGAAGAAAGATTAAGAAAAGGCAAACCTACGTTTCTAGCATTTGTAGACTTAGAGAAAGCTTTTGACAATGTTAACTGGAATACTCTTTTTCAAATTCTAAAGGTGGCAGGGTTAAAATACAATGAGCGAAAGGCTATTTATAATTTGTGCAGAAACCAGATGGCAGTCATAAGAGTCGAGGGGCATGAAAGGGAAGCAGTGGTTGGGAAAGGAGTGAGACAGGGTTGTAGCCTCTCCCCGATGTTATTCAATCTGTATATTGAGCAAGCAGTAAAGGAAACAAAAGAAAAATTCAGAGTAGGTATTAAAATCCATGGAGAAGAAATAAAAACTTTAAGGTTCGCCGATGACATTGTAATTCTGTCAGAGACGGCAAAGGACTTGGAAGAGCAGTTGAACGGAATGGACAGTGTCTTGAAAGGAGGATATAAGATGAACATTAACAAAAGCAAAACGAGGATAATGGAATGTAGTCAAATTAAATCGGGTGATGCTGAGGGAATTGGATTAGGAAATGAGACACTTAAAGTAGTAAAGGAGTTTTGCTATTTAGGAAGTAAAATAACTGATGATGGTAGAAGTAGAGGATAGAAAATGTAGACTGGCAATGGCAAGGAAAGCGTTTCTGAAGAAGAGATATTTGTTAACATCGAATATAGATTTATGTATCAGGAAGTCGATTCTGAAAGTATTTGTTTGGAGTGTAGCCATGTATGGAAGTTAAACACGGACGATAACTAGTTTGGACAAGAAGAGAATAGAAGCTTTCGAAATGTGGTGCTACAGAAGAATACTGAAGATAAGGTGGATAGATCACGTAACTAATGAGGAGGTATTGAATAGGATTGGGGAGAAGAGAAGTTTGTGGCACAATTTGACTAGAAGAAGGGGTTGGTAGGACATGTTTTGAGGCATCAAGGGATCACATATTTAGCATTGGAGGGCAGCGTGGAGGGTAAAAATCGTAGAGGGAGACCGAGAGATGAGTACACTAAGCAGATTCAGAAGGATGTAGGTTGCAGTAGGTACTGGGAGATGAAGCAGCTTGCACAGGATAGAGTAGCATGGAGAGCTGCATCAAACCAGTCTCAGGACTGAAGACAACAACAACAACAACATCGAAGACAACAGCTTTTCGATGACGAAAGCATAAACAGAGGTACATTTATAGTTCTCCAGAACAATTATCAAAGAAACCGTTAATTTTAATTATTCTGCGGTTAGTTTAGTATCTGCCTGGTACGAGTACTCAAAAATATGGGTGTACCAGAGCACCTCATACGTGCAGTTTGTGCTCTGACCAAGAAGCCGTAATGGGAAGTACGCACGCAACCACTGAATGGACCGAGATCCAGAGAGTGGTACGACAAGGCTCCGTATTATCACGTTACTTACTCGGTCTACATGCGGAGCACATTGTGAGGAGTGCCAGCCCAGAGGAAGAACACAGCTCATTCCTTTCACTTGTCTGACAGTACACTGTGTGATCTGCCTATGTTTTCTAGGAACTTAAACAGCCTTATGAGAGTTTTCTTTTCTAGGTTGACATTGTGCTAAGAACAAATTGTCTTGCAGAAACTTTGTAGATTCTCGCTGACCTCATACAGGTTAGATAACAAATTAACCTAGTAGGGTAAGCAATCACAGCATTAATATTCTTGTATATTTACTTAGGGAATATGTAGAAAATATCGAAAATATAGAAAAACATGTAAAAATATACAAAACTATAAAATGTGGAAAAACATGAAAAATGCAGAAAAATATGGAAAACGTATTTGATGGGCAAATAATGAACATTGATGGTGATAATCACTACTGGATACTACCAACTCGTGGAGAGATAAACTCATCCATAAGAACTGCAGAAGGTCAGTTGGTAATGTGTTAAGTGTTGCAGAACAAGTTGCACTCCCCTCTTTTCCCCCGCCCTTCCCCCCCCCCCCCTCCCCCCCCCCCCCCCCCCACACACACACACAGTTTTAAGTTTTCTTAGTTTTGGTTCGGTGATCGCCGCGTACATCACAAAACAGGGTCCTTTACGACTACATACGTATATAGTCGACATAAGGTGGCATAACTTTTTGATATTGGTTTTGTTAGATGACTGTGATTCATTTACCTGAGGCTGCCCCATAGTTGTACTTCTTATATTATGTAGTTCTTAAGACCAAAGCCCATAGGCTCATACGCAGTGAGCATTTTGTCGGTATGTTTTTTAATATAAGACCAGACGGATATGCATTTGTGTAACCCTGCAGTGCTCTTAAATTTGTATATGACTTTTGGTAGGTTTTATATATGACCAGAGATATGTGTACTTGTGTAACTCGACAGTCCCAGAAAATTTGCATTTCTTTTCGGTATGTTTTATATGTAACCAGACAGATGTGCATATGATATGACCGGAAAAAATCTGCGCTTATACACAAGGTGTGTTTTATTGGTATTTTTATATATGACCAGATGGCTATGCACTGTGTAACGCTGTAATGTTCTTAAAATTTGTATATACTCTTGGTAAATTTTATATATCACCAGACTGATGTGCTGTGTAAAACCCTGCAGATCCCATAAAATATCTATGTATGTTCGTATCTTATTACGTATAGTACCAGACAGATGTACATATTTGTAATTCCGCAGTTCTCATGAAATTTTCGATATGTCGTATATGTGACCAGGCAGATGTGCAGTTGTGTAGGTCTGCAGCTTTCATAAGTTTTGTTTACGTTTACGTGATACAGTAATCTCCAGAATTATGTACAAGACCTAATGACGTAGTGTTACCACACACGCAGAACCTATTATGACGCGTGCTGTGACATTCATTGGCGCCTCTTCTGCTAGCGCCATCTCACGACGCGGCCTGTAGTGTAAGAACAGAGCCGGAGTTGCGGTAGTACCTAGCTTGCGCTTGTATGTGATGGAGACACTTAACATTTATAATGTCATCTCTCTTGGACGCCTACGTGCTACTTACGACAATTTTGTAAGGTCTGCATTTTATACGCAACTATTTATATCACTATTGAAACTTCCTGGCAGATTAAAATTGTGTGCCCGACCGTGACTCGAACTCTGGACCTTTGCCAGCCTCCTTTCATTCAGGAGTGCTAGTTCTGCAAGGTTCTCAGGAGAGCTTCTGTAAAGTTTGGAAGGTAGGAGACGAGATGCACTGGCAGAAGTAAAGCTGTGAGGACCGGGCGTGAGTCGTGCTTCGGTAGCTCAGCGTGTTCGGTCAGAGAGCCGTCGTCGTCAGGAGTTCACTGACTACCGGGGCTGCTACGGTTTCTCGCTTATATAGGCATGATGATGGCATCAGCAGCCAATCAGATCGATCCCATGTGGCGCGCGCGCGGTAAGTTGACCCGGGCAGCTAGCGGAGCTATTGCCCGTGGCAGCACGGGTGACGTCAGGCGGCGCCAGGGGCCTCAGAGGAACACTTTCCTTGTGTATCTTTGGTAATACATAAAGCCTGTGAGGTCTGGCGGCACGAGGCGTTAATTTCTTCACCACTTCTTCTGGTAAGCCCAGTAAACCACATCAGTCTGACTTGTACACAGACACTCGTCGTTAATCCGCCTCCCCAAATACTGAAGGGCGTGTGCTAATGCGAGTAGCTATCCCTGTAGGTCGTTGTAGATAGTAATGATTAATGCACTGATGTCGTCAGGCTATTAGTTACTTCTTAGATAGTATCCATCAATCCTGAGAGCCCAAGCAGCAAGACCCAACTGTGGATGGTGGTCCTACTGCAGTTCCCAACATCGCGCCAGCAGTCCACGAGCCACTTCCGTGTGAATCCCATTATAAGAAGGAAGGAAGGAAATTTTAACATCCGTCGATGGTGAATTATTAGAGGCCGAGTACAGCTCGCGTTTGGAAAAGAGGGGGAAGGATTTATGCAGTCCCCTCTCGAAGGAATTATCCTGGCATTTGCCTGATGCGATTTTCGCGGATGATGCTGTAGTATACAGAGAACTTGCAGCATTAGAAAATTGTAACGAAATGCAGGAAGATCTACAGCGGATAAGCACTTGGTGCAGGGAGTGGCAACTGACCCTTAACATAGACAAATGTAATGTATTGCAAATACATAGAAAGAAGGATCCTTCATTGTTTGATTATAAGGTAGCGAAACAAACACTGGTAGCAGTTACTTCTGTAAAATATCTGGGAGTATGCGTGCGGAACGATTTGAAGTGGAATGATCATATAAAATTTAATGTTGGTAAGGCGGGTACCATGTTGAGATTCATTGGGAGAGTCCGTAGAAAATGTAGACCATCAACAAAGGAGGTGGCTTACAAAACACTAGTTCGACCTATACTTGAGTATTGTTCATCAGTGTGGGATCCGTACCAGATCGGGTTGACGGAGGAGGTAGAGAAGATCCAAAGAAGAGGGGCGCGTTTCGTCACAGGGTTATTTAATAACCGTGATAGCGTTACGGAGATGTTTAGTAAACTCAAGTGGCACACTCTGCAAGAGAGACGCTCTGCATCACGGTGTAGCTTGCTCGCCAGGTTTCGAGGGGGGGGGGGGGGGGGCGTTTCTGGATGAGGTATGGAATATATTGCTTCCCCTTACTTATAACTCCCGAGGAGATCACGAATGTAAAATTAGAGAGATTCGAGCGCGCACGGAGGCTTTCAGACAGTCATTCTTCCCGCGAACCATACGCGACTGGAACAGAAAAGGGAGGTAATGACAGTGGCACGTAAAGTGCCCTCCGCCACAAACCGTTGGGTGGCTTGCGGAGTATAAATGTAGATGTAGATGTAGATATAGGAAGGCGTGGGATCGTGGGGACGACTGTGGCGCACTCTAGCGTCATTCCTAATCCGCTGGTCTGCAGGCTACAGCTGTAGTGGTGGTAGTTTGTTCAGTACGTTACTTTTTGTTCACTTGCTGCTCGGTACGAGACCCAGCGCTCGTTGCCTTGTGTTTGTTTTGTGACACTTGGCCGTCGTAGCTGCCTATGGAGCTTGCTGGATCGTCTTCCGACCGCCAGCGACACCCGCGTCCACACGTACCGTGTCTTGTGTTCGCCACATGGAAGCGGTAAACTCCTTTCACGTCTCTTCTTTTCTGTCGAAGCAGCTTTTTAACTTATTTAAAATGAAATAAATTATGTGAAATAGAAACAAATCTCTTGATAATTTAGCAGGAAAAAATGCAGAATGTGGTATAGGTTTTAGGGGCACTACCTTGATTTGTGAGCGTGTATACCTCGGTATTTGTTGTCGGGCCATAGAACCCTAGACACATTAGTAGTTAAGGTAATTGGGTTAAGCTGGATCTATCTTGTTCCATAAAATATACGCAGAACTAACGTTATGTAAAGTTCTATAGTGGCTTAGCTGATAGTATCCTCTCACTGTTTAAAGTACTACGTGATACGTGTGTACAATTATAAACAGGCCTTTCGGTTATAATAACCGATTACTTTACAGCCTAATGTATCTATTTACAGTGTGCTGTCAGTTGATATTGAAGTGTCTTCTCTTTCTTGTTATAGCGTACGGAAGCCCTGGTTTCGCTGCACTTACCATCTGAATGTTGTTACTCTTTGTAAGTTGTTTCAGATATTTTGTCTGCTAATTTGTTTAGATGCATCCATTGATCAACATTCGTAATGGGTTCGTACACTTTTCGTCGTGCAGTTATGTTGTTATGTGTGATTTGTGTCTGCTGTTACTGTAATTCTAATAGAAAGGGATTGTGTGCTCTGGGTTTCCTAATACGTGTGGACTTCGGAGTCTGACTCAGACAAACGTGGTCTAACTACGGCAGTGAGGGAGGGGGTAATGTTAATGTTAAATTAAGATGTGCTAGGATCGACATGTTTCAGCGATATGGCGGGGAATAATGTATAGACCCTTCGATCGTTACCGGTGACCCAACATTCACCTTGCCAGTTTTGCATTCGCCATTTTCTAGGTGGGTGTTCGTTGTTAATTGGTACACCGTTTGTCACTTCATCCTTGTCTAGTCCACCCATATTTAACAAGTACGCTGCAGCCAGTAATTTGATACTAAAAGGACTTGTCGAGGGGATATTCTGAACAGGAACGCATGTCCGCAGAAGTGCCGTTTCAGTGCTACAGAAGTTGGAAAACCTGTTTGCTAGGCAGGTATGCAACAGAATAGTCGTGGTGGCTACGTCTAATCGGCTGATGTCATCTGAGGACTATCCTCCCACCTGGTTCGACCTCATTAACGTGGCTGTCAGTGTTAGAGCAACATGATTGAGTACACGTTTGCAGAATGCACCGATATGATAATTCTAAATGGAGAAGCTCACGGTAATGGAAGAGCTTCTCGTCGCATTTACCAAGATCGTTCTCCACACACAACGTCTGACTCTTTCCATCACAAGTGTGCAACAGCTTCTTGAGTTTCTGCGCGTAAATTTAATATCCAGTAGCCGCAGTTCTCGCATTTCCTTTTGCTTCTGAAAGTAAACCGATTTTGTGACATATTACAAGTTCCCAAACAGGGGCAAATTATTTAGTTTTACCTGAGTGCTTCGGTACTTAAGTTTCCGAATATCTGCGTATTACTAGAAACAGTTCGTGCAATTTGGTCAGGGTGTACAGTAGAGTTGCGCAGCACGTGCCGATAGTCCGTTTACCTGCATAGTTTAGTTTTCCACGGTCTCTGGTATGGACAGGCACAGCGATGGTTGTGTGCGGATGCGAGTCGAGTTGGTGGCACTTCGCTCTCAGCTTCAGGCTGTGATGGCTTCGGTTACACAGCTTGAGGCTGCAGTGGATGGGCACCACTGTTGTGGGCCGGACGTGGGGATCCAACGGACGTCCAGCACGTCAGAGTACTCCGATCGGTCCTCACCGGTGGCCATACGAGTTACTGCTCGCACTGAGGCTCACCCCTCACCTGTGGTCGAGTGGGAGGTCGCCCCCGGGCGAAGCAGGAGGTGAAAGACTTCCCAGGCGGCGTCACGTAAGGTTTGTCTGACAAACAGGTTCCAGGTGTTATCTGTGGCTGACACTGTCGCTGAGCCAGATGCTGTCTCCTGTCCTGTTTCAGAGGAAACCTCTCAGCCTGCAAAATCCAGGCAATGGCAGAGGGTGGCATTATTGGTAGTTAGGAGCTTCAACGTTAGGCGCGTTATGGGCCCCTTAGGGATATGACTGGCAAGAAGGGTAAGAAAATCAATGTGCACTCCGTGTCCATACCGGGTGGAGTCATTCCAGATGTGGAAAGGGTCCTCCCGGATGCCATGAAGAGCACAGGGTGCAGGCAGCCAACTTCAGGTGGTTGCTCACGTAGGTACCAATGACGTGTGTCACTTTGGATGAGAAGAGATTCTTTCTGTATTCGAGCGGCTAACAGAAGTAAAGGCTGCCAGTCTTGCTTGCAAGATGAAAGCTGAGCTGACCATTTGCAGCATAGCCAACAGGGCCGATTGCGGACCTCTGGTACAGAGCCGAGTGAAGGGTCCGTATCAGAGACGCAGACGGTTTTGCAAGCGTGTAGGTTGCAAATTCCTAGATTTGCGTCAAAGTTGGTTTGGTTTTGGGTTCTGCTTAATAGATCCGGTGTCCACTATACGCATCAGGCGGCTACACGGGTAGCAGGGGCTGTGTGGCGTGAACTGGGCGGTTTTTTAGGTTAGAGGGTCACGGGAAAACACAAGAAGGGCTTCAGTCACAAAGGGTGGAGGGTGAAAGAACATAGATACAGGAACCACTGGTATAACAGCTGTAAATTGTCATAGCTATGTTGCGAAAGTACCAGAGCTCCAAGCGCCAATAGAAAGCACTGATACTAAAATAGTTATAGGCATTGAAAGCTTGCTAAAGCCAGATATAAGCTCATCCGAAATTTTTGCGAAGAAAGAATAGGCTAAACACGCTTGGCGGTGGCGTGTTTGTTGGCGTCAGACGCCACATTGGAAGCCCGGAGAGCCCGATGGGGATGAAATAATGATGAAGACGGCACAGACCCGTGAACAGAATCTTCCGTCGGCTCTTGGTGGAACGACATTATAACAAATGAAAAGCACCAGTTTGCTTTTGTTCTACAATATTACTTTTATTGTTAACCGGTTTTCGGCTTACAAGGCCATCTTCATACATTTACTGAGTAAATGTCTGAAGATGGCCCTGTATGCCGAAAAACGGTTAACAATAAAAGTAATATTGTAGAACAAAAGCAAACTGGTGCTTTTCATTTATCATGTATAGTCTCTATACGTAAGTGAGCACAGGTATCCGCAGCGGTCAGTTGTGGTTCGAACGCATAATTTGGTAACTGTTGGTCTATAAATTATGATGCCAGGTGTGAGCACTTTATAGGTACGGGGAGGGGAAACTCTCAAGGTCCAGTCATCATACTGTAAACTGAATAACTCACCACTAGGATAATAGGTATCCGAAATCAAAAGGTTGCAGATGTCCTTATATGGTTGTGGAGATGTATCGGTGTAGGAAGGTGTATACAAAAGCAGTGAAGATCATCTGGTAAGCAATAAGAGCAACAGCAGTAATCAATCCTGTACACACATGAACTGCCTGCTGCAGATCCCTACACAGTCGAGTGGAAGTCATACTTTGAGCTTTCATCAAGTGCATCACCACATGAGTCTACACGCAACTACTCTGATGTGCTGCAGCAGTACACAGGGTTCTTTCCAGACTGTGCTCTTCCAATATGCACCATTCGTTGAGTCTCAACTAGGTATAATGCGGTTGTTACCATACTTTTCATGATCTTCCTAGCCAATGTGCATGCATGTAGATGATTGGAAAGGGGGCAATTCTTATACTTTTTTAGCAGGCTGGTGTATAGGATACACAAATATCGTCGTATAAAATCAAACAAAGCCTGGGATGCCGGCTATATAACCATATAAATTGTAAAATGGCAAGAACTATGCCCGTTACATGAAGTCATTAAAAGTCACCGAACTCACGTTGAGCGAACAGTAGGGCTGAACAACAATGACTGACAAAGGAACAATGCATCTTGTAGGGGGTATAGTATGGACGTAATGGAATAATAAATGTTGGGTGATGCTTTTATTCACACGACATGAAAACTTCGTGGAAACGCGTTGATTTACTGGAGGCTAGTTTATTCTAGGGAAGTATTCAGAGTTGACTGCGGCTGGGTGGTGGAGCGCGGCTAGGGAGCAGCTAAGGGAAGCGACAATAGGCAGCTTAGGGCTGCTCGGCTCGAACTCTGAGAAAGCGGTAACGGGGCACGGTCTTCAGCTGCCTTAAGATGAGTGAGGGGGTGTAGGTGTAGGTGTACCGGGAAGCAGACAAAGAACTTGTACGCCTGTTGATAAATGTCCGCCCTCCCATTTTCATTAAAACATGTGAGAAAGCCACGCGGTCAACAGAGACCGAAATATGCGTGTTCGTGGCTATAGCAACTTCACGCTGAATTCACGGTCCGCAGAGTCTGAAGTAAATCAGGTGAAGAGCGACAGAATGAAATACGCCGGCCTCCGATGGGAATGTAGGACTGAGGAATTTGAAGTACTCTCACGGGAGTCATAATTTCGGAAAAATTGGTGTTTTATGCAGATGCTAACTTTGATGGGTGGCCTGGGAGGAGCTAAATAGCAGAAGTTGAGACGAAGGGAAATTTTGTCGGAATTTGTTCACTTCCCAGAGCAGGCATTGGTCGGCGCTGGGAAGCGATGCATAATTAACGCGACTTGTGCTGCAATTGGCGTAAGTGATTTTGCTGGAGGGGAAACTGATGCGAAGAGCAGACTGGCAGAAGTCTCCGTAGAGGTTTTCCGTTCCCAGCTTGCCTAGAGTGCGGATGTGGCGCTCTTTACTCAGCTTGCCTGAGAGAGAGTGAGCGTCTCTGCAGTTTAAGACATAGCAAACGGAACGATTGAGCTTAGAGATAGAAAGTTTTCGTTCAGCTATGTACTGAGCAAGTTAGCTAGAAGTGAATAGACGAGCGCAGCCTTGCAGCACAACGACGCCGCCCCTCCACGCTGAATTCGGGGACATTGCGCCCGCTCCGGCCACTGAGTAATTTGTTGGATCACGTCGGCAAAGTTTCCACGAGGGTTTCGTGGGCCGTGTATTGTAGAATCCTTCTTGCACTTCACATTACGCCTGTGTCAGTCGATAGGAATTAATTTTGATTTATCGCGCTTTACTCCACGTAAACGCAATTTATTCCCACTGCCTGTTAGGAGAGTCATGTAATGTGATGATTGAAGGTTGTGAGTTAAAATAAATTTGTGCTAATCGACTGCATCTGTTTTCAATCAAGTAGTTGAATTCCCAAGCCACTTTCTTAATTAATTTTATGTTCAACATTTGCATCTGCAGTTCAATAGCTGAATATAACATCAATGTGCACCTTTTTTTAATTAAAAGGGATCAATTCTGGATCAATTAATGTCAACATTGCCACCGCAGTTCAATCAGGAGTCACAGGGCCTTATTACTTTCTTTGTGTTATCCGATATTGCGGCAGTTTTGCACTCTCTGTTGATCTGTTAGTCAATTAGCTGGGGTGAACACACGCAAAAACCAGATATGTGACGGGTGGGGGTGTTACTAAATATGAAAAAATATTTAAAAAAACATGAAAAATGATATAAAATCGGTAAAAAGTGAGGAAAATCTAGTATAATTAGGACAAATGATGCTAAAAGCGTAAAATTGGTGGAAATACGACCAAACATTGCAAAATTACTTAAACAGACTGAGAATACGTAAAATTAGAGAAAAAGTACAACAAAAAGCGGGAACTGACGTGGTTTGGGGGTACCTGGGCAATCAAGACCGAGAAAAGCATAAAAATTAGGCACTGGCTGCATTCACTTTTAACTCTCTCCCTCCACCTGTAAACCACATGGATTTTCGTAAAACATACTCCAACAAAGGCGACATAAGTATTACATAGAGGCGCCACATTAAAGCAAGTAGAACGTATGTATCCCAATCCATAACTGTTTTCTCGCAATTACTGTCGAATAAATTATCAGGCTAAAGCCCTTCCCTAGAATGTGTATTTTCGTGCATCGGGGTATAGGTGACACCCCGATGTATCATCTATAGAAAATATTCATGTCGGTTTTCCTTTTCTCTATTTCCTAATGAGACACAGCTGCAACCATCAAATTGATACTACTACTACTAATGATACGTAGGACTGATGTGGAAAGTGTGACTGAGGGTACATATGTTTCCGATTTAAAAAGATGTATAAATTCCATGGGGACTAACCCGTGGTCTAGGGGTAGCGTCTTTGATTCATAATCAAAACGTCATCGGTCCCGGGTTAGGTCCCCGCCACTGCCAAAATTTGATAAATAATCAGCATTGGCGGCCGAAGACTTCCGGCATAAGAAGTCAGCCTCATTCTGCCAACGGCCTTGTCAAAGAGGGTGGAGGAACGGATAGAGGTTCAGGGCACTCTCTTGTCCTAGGGGTGAGAAATTGCCCCTAAAGGCGGAAGAATCAGCAATGATCAACGACATGAGGATGCAGAAGGCAATGGAAACCACTGAATTAAAGACACGTAACGTGTGTCCACAGGACATGTGGCCTTTAATTGAAGAAGTGTCATGATGATCTCTCCATTGGCAAAAGATTCCGGAATAGTCCCCCATTCGGATCTCCAGGAAGGGACTGCCAAGGGGGAGGTTACCATGAGAAAAAGATTGAATAATCAACGAAAGGATAATGTTCTACGAATGTCAGAAGCTTGAACGTGGTAGGGAAACTAGAAAATCTGAGAAGGGAAATGCAAAGGCTCAATCTAGATATAGTAGGGGGCAGTGAAGTGAAATGGAAGGAAGACAAGGATTTCTTGTCAGATGAGTATCGGGTAATATCAACAGCAGCAGAAAATGGTATAACAGGTGTAGGATTCGTTATGAATAGGAAGGTAGGGCAGAGGGTGTGTTACTGTGAACAGTTCAGTGACCGGGTTGTTCTAATCAGAATCGACAGCAGACCAACACCGATAACGATAGTTCAGGTATACATGCCGACGTCGCAAGCTGAAGATGAACAGATAGAGAAAGTGTATGAGGATATTGAAAGGTAAATGCAGTATGTAAAGAGGGACGAAAATCTAATAGTCATGGGCGACTGGAATGCAGTTGTAGGGGAAGGAGTAGAAGTTACAGGAGAATATGGGCTTGGGACAAGGAATGAAAGAGGAGAAAGACTAATTGAGTTCTGTAACAAGTTTCAGCTAGTAATAGCGAATACCCTGTTCAAGAATCACAAGAGGAGGAGATATACTTGGAAAAGGCCGGGTGGTACGGGAAGATTTCAATTATATTACATCATAGTCAGACAGAGATTCCGAAATCAGATACTGTAAGGCAGATATAGACTCAGATCACAATATAGTAGTGACGAAGAGTAGGATGAAGTTCAAGACATTAGTCAGGAAGAATCAATACGCTAAGAAGTGGGATACGGAAGCTCTAAGGAATGGCGAGATACGTTTGAAGTTCTCTAACGCTGTAGGTACAGCATTAAGGAATAGCGCAGTAGGCAACACAGTTGAAGAGGAATTGACGTCTCTAAAAAGGGCCATCACAGAAGTTGAGAAGGAAAACATAGGTACAAAGAAGGTAGCTGCGAAGAAACCATGGGTAACAGAAGAAATACTTCAGTTGATTGATGAAAGGAGGAAGTACAAACATGTTCCGGGAAAATCAGGAATACAGAAATACAAATCGCTGAGGAATGAAATAAATAGGAAGTGCAGGGAAGTTAAGTCGAAATGGCTGCAGGAAAAATGTGAAGACATCGAAAAAGATATGATTGTCGGAAGGACAGACTCAGCATACAGGGAAGTCAATACAACCTTTGGTGACATTAAAAGCAACGGTAGTAACTTTAAGTGTGCAACGGGAATTCCACTGTTAAATGCAGAGGAGAGAGCAGATTGGTGGAAAGAATACATTGAAAGCCTCTGTGAGGGTGAAGATTTGTCTGATGTGATAGAACAAGAAAAAGGAGTCGATTTAGAAGAGATAGGGGATCCAGTACTAGAATCGGAATTTAAAAGAGCTTTGGAGGACTTACGGTCAAATAAGGTAGAAGGGATACGGTCAAACAAGGCAGAAGGAATAGATAACATTCCATCAGAATTTCTAAAATCATTAGGGGAAGTGGCAACAAAAAGACTATTCACGTTGGTGTGCAGAATATGTGAGTCTGGCGACATACCATCTGACTTTCGGAAAAGCATCATCCACCCAATTCCGAAGACGGCAAGAGCTGACAAGTGCGAGAATTATCGCACAATCAGCTTAACAGTTCATGCATATAAGCTGCTTAAAAGAATAATATACAGAAGAATGGAAAAGAAAATTGAGAATGCGCTAGGTGACGATCAGTTTGGCTTTAGGAAAAGTAAAGGCACGAGAGAGGCAATTCTGACGTTACGGCTAATAATGGAAGCAAGGCTAAAGAAAAATCAAGACACGTTCATAGGATTTGTCGACCTGGAAAAAGCGTTCGACAATATAAAATGGTGCAAGCTGTTCGAGATACTGAAAAAAGTAGGGGTAAGCTATAGGGAGAGACGGGTCATATACAATATGTACAACAACCAAGAGGGAATAATAAGAGTGGACGATCAAGAACGAAGTGCCCGTATTAAGAAGGGTGTAAGACAAGGCTGTAGCCTTTCGCCCCTACTCTTCAATCTGTACATCGAGGAAGCAGTGATGGAAATAAAAGAAAGGTTCAGGAGTGGAACTAAAATACAAGGTGAAAGGATATCAATGATACGATTCGCTGATGACATTGCTATACTGAGTGAAAGTGAAGAAGAATTAAATGATCTGCTAAAGGGAATGAACAGTCTAATGAGTACACAGTAGGGTTTGAGAGTAAATCGGAGAAAGACGAAGGTATGAGAAGTAGTAGAAATGAGAACAGCGAGAAACTTAACATCAGGATTGATGGTCACGAAGTCATGAAGTTAAGGAATTCTGCTTCCTAGGTAGTAAAATAACCAATGACGGACGGAGCAAGGAGGACATCAAAAGCAGACTCGCTATGGCAAAAAAGGCATTTCTGGCCAAGAGAAGTCTACTAATATCAAATACTGGCCTTAATTTGAGGAAGAAATTTCTGAGGATGTACGTCTGGAGTACAGCATTGTATGGTAGTAAAACATGGACTATGGGAAAACCGGAACAGAAGAGAATCGAAGCATTTGAGATGTGGTGCTATAGACGAATGTTGAAAATTAGGTGGACTGTTAAGGTAAGGAATGAGGAGGTTCTACGCAGAATTGGAGAGGAAAGGAATATGTGGAAAACACTGAAAAGAAAGAGGGATAGGATGATAGGACATCTGCTAAGACATGAGGGAATGACTTCCATGGTACTAGAGGGAGCTGCAGAGGGCAAAAACTGTAGAGGAAGACAGAGATTGAAATACGTCAAGCAAATAATTGAGCACGTAGGTTGCAAGTGCTACTCTGAGATAAAGAGGTTAGCACAGGAAAGGAATTCGTGGCGGGCCACATCAAACCAGTCAGTAGACTGATTACCAAAAAAAAAAAAAAAAATAAAATCCATTAATTTCCTAAGAATGGTAGTTTCTGGACTTAGATCTAGTTGGTTTATAAGTAGCTCAAGTGGTGGATACACTCTGATAATGCCATCATAGAACACCACAACAGGGTAGAAGGAAGTAGTTTTATCATTTTAAAGTTTTTCATTGTAGTGATTCGGGTAAGAAACATTCCAGATGGTAATATGTCTGATTTTGGACAAACACATCCTGCATTAGAGTACTAAGAGTGTTGCATTCTGCATGACTAACACTTCGGAAATCGTACGGAATTAACCATGTAGCATTTTTAGGTGCAGAACCATGTAATTGTCAGAGTGTGTTTTTAGACTCTATGATCATTCCTCTCATGCCAGTGCCTTCTTCATAGTGATTCCAGGCAGTGGAATAATGCTTCAGAACTGATAGCATGGATGATTTAAGTGAAATAAGTCAAACTACATCTGTGTGGTGCTCCAGCATCTACAAATCACATGTTTCTTTATAAGCGTCTATCACCACAGTACTCTCATATCTACTATACATCGATAAGATGAGCTACTTTCCTCAACAAGGATGCATCTGGAGAAATGTTGTGCTTTTGAGTGGGTGCCATATGTAAGATCGGTGTTGGAGGGAGGATTGGTCAAGAATAGTGTGACAGGGATGTGTAAATCTCCAACTTTATCATACGAATGTGAAAATTCTCTGTAGTGCCGATACATAGAGGGAATGACGGCCAGTCATAATCATAAATTCTGCACTACGATCGATGCACGAGAAATATGTAGATAAAATAATTGCTTCAGTATAGGATGCTCTGTGATATACTCTGACATATATGGTCGAATTGACGTAGCGCACAGACATCACGATATACTTACAATCTAGCATATTGTAGCTGCAAAGCAGTGGGGAGCTGATTTAGCGATGATGATGAAACTGGGAGGCATTCTACTGTGTCATTGGTTAGAACTCTAGTTATGCAACAGGTAGCGTACTTTGATGTGTCACAGAATGGATGTACTGCACATTCATCTATCTGAATTTGTAATCTGGTTCATAGTACTTGAAAAGTAGTGGAGGGATCACAATGGTGCAGAAATTGAGAAGCTTCCGCTGTGTCTTTGGCTGGCCCAGAAATGACGAAGCATCTGGTGAAGTGGTTAAAATTGATCATTTATTACCCTACATCAGCGCAAATTAACAGTGTCTTTCACATCTCATCTGTGCACAGGTATGGTGCTGATTACCAGATGATGATTGACTGACCACAGTTGGTTGGGATGGAGGAAGACTTGCCAGAACACTGGTTATCTGCTACTTGTCCCTGTGGAGCATGGGATTAAATGTAGAGCTGATCACCTTCATTGAGTAGAAGCGTTCCTCAATGCTATGCTGCAGACCCATACTATTTCCATATGCTGCCATGCCCTCCAGAAGTTTTAGGTTTTTTAAGTTTTTTTTTCACCCATAAAATAACAGTACCCTCTTTTATTTTCACTATCTCACTCGTGAACGGTAACGGGCAAGAGGACGATTCGGAAGGGGGAAAGGGGCAGGTAACCCACGTGGAGGTCATCCACAGGTGGGGGTGGACGAGGTTAGAGGGGAGTAATTAATTGATCAATTTAACTAATTTTCATTTCAATTTGATATCAACTCGATATCAAAATTGCGCGAGGACCCCCACCTCCCTATGACTATTGTCTAAACTATGCTTGTGTGTTCTCTTTTGGAATACTGCTGCGCCGTGAGATAGCCTTACAAGATGGGAGTAACAGAGTACACCGAGAAAGTTCAGAGGAGGTCAGCAGTTTTCGTGTTATCGAGAAATAGGGGAGAGAGTGTCACGGACATGATATAGGATTTGGGGTAGACATAATGAAAAGGCTTTTCTCGTTGCGGTGCGTTCTTCTCGCGAAATTTCAATCCGAAACTTTCTTCTCCAAATGCAAAATTATTTTTTTGAAGCCGACCTACATCGGAAGAAACAGTTACTATAATAAAATAAGGGAAGTCAGAGCTAGTAGCGAAAGATACAGTTGTTAGTTTTTCCGGACGCTGTTCGAGAGTGGAATAACAGAAAATTAATGTGAAGGTATGCGAAGCACTTGAGTGTAATTTTCACAGTAGCCACGAAGTTGTAGATGTAGACGAAGGTGAAGGAGTCAGACTCGCTCCATCCAGGCTGGTAGCAGAGTCCAGCAGGCCCCACCGAGAGAGAACACGAAACGCTGGCGCCGACGGCCAATAAACTGCCGCCCGGCCACTAATTCCCACGAGTTTAACGTGTGCAGATATTTTTCTCTCTTTTTTTTTTGCCTTTAGTTATTTTGATGTCTTCGTGAAAATTCAATCTTTCGTCGTTGCATATTGGCAGACAGCGTGTAACGATTGCTCTTGTTATGTGGCGTCAGACTTTTACTGCACCCGATCTCGGCCTGTGGAGGGCGACACGGCGGTGCCCAGCGCAGGCGCCGGCCAGCGAGGCGCGACGCTTCAATGGCGGCGCACGAGGAGGGCAGGCGTCGCGACGCGCTGCTGGGGGCGGCCGGACGCTGTGCGCTCCGCCCCTCCCAGCCGCTGCGGTACGCTGCCGCTTGACCAGGTGCGATTCCGAACACGGCGACAGCGACCGACCGCGCCTGCAGAAGGCAGATGGCCACGCTGCCGCCTTCAGTCGGTGCGTTGCGGAACGCAGCGACAGACAAGCTATGCAGTTGCCGGGAGCAACTGCGCGAGGCGAGATGTCTGTTAACACCACCGCTGTTATTGCGCTGTTGTTGGAAGAGGAAGACGATGACATTTTATTGCTGCATTCCAGGAAACGATGAGAGCTGGTAATGCCTTTATATAAAAGTAGAACTGCACAAGGTAGTTACACAGCACTGATAAAAAGACATTCGTTAGGTGATGAATATATCTTCAGGAACTACTGTCGTTTTAAAAAAAAGACAGTTTAATTTCGTGCTCAGTTTTATTAAAGATGACATAATGCCACGGTGCCTAAGAAACGCAATAAGTGCAGAAGAAAAGTTATATTTGACGGTGAGGTAAGCCCACAAAATATTATATATTATTAGATTGTTCTGCAGTTCCAAGACTTTGTGAGAGAGTTGTGGAGGTTGAAGGGCTGCTGTTATCACTTGGCTGATGTGTGTTGCACTGTGCAGCCAATGTTTCATAATCAGAAACGATCATACCAATTTTTCTTTTGGCCTCTGCCTTATAAACTGGAGGTAAACTCCTTACAACTCTGCTGATGTGACGGAAAAATAACTCAATATCATCTTTGTGTTCCATAAACGTTTTTAGTAAATTTTGTCTAATTTCGTCCCTTTCTTTCCACATTTGTAATATTGTACGTATCATCATTACTACGAACTTCACTGCGTTTTATTTTCCGTGCTGGCACATACCGTTCATCATTTGTTACCACAGATGTTTCACCACTATTTCCTATTCTATGTGTTCCTGCCGTATCTTCTTCCTGTGATGCCGAAAGGTCCAGCTTACGAGTTCGATCTCCACTGCCTTCTTGGCTTTCTCGTATTGTTGTCTGTGATGATGTCAATGTAATATTTGTTCCTCCAGATCTGTGTTGTGGAACACTGCCAAGGAACGATAGCTGTTCGTATCATTTTGTTTTTGAATTTTTTGAGGCAACAGAACCCGTTCCTAATTTGCTTTTCTTCTTGAACCTTTGGTAACAGTCCCTTAAAATTTTCCATTTCTCCTTACAGTCATCACCTGTAAATGGAAATTATATTAGCTGTATGTTTTCGTTTGTTTCAGATTCTTGGCCACAGGCGGAAGTTACCCGTCTTTATTATTTGCCTATCGTACATCACCATCTTACATATCAAGAGTTGTTAAAAATGTTTTGAAGATATTAAGAATAAGGCTCCTGCCCATGTTGATGCCACCTGCTACTGACTCAGATTTCAGACGTACTGTAGAAGAATTTTGGCTTAAATGCAATATACCTAATTGTATAGGCGCTATAGATGGAAAACATGTTCGCATAAGGGCACCACAGAAAAGTGGATCCCTGTTTTTTAATTACAAAGATGTTTTTTCAGTTGTTGTGCTGGCTATTGTGGACGCAAATTGTACATTCATTGGCGCTGATGTCGGCCCCTACGGAAAAGTCTGATAACGGTATATTTCAGAAATCGGTTATGGGCAAGAAAATAGCCGCAAATGAGTTTAATATACCTCCACCAAAATGTTTGCCAGGCACAAATGTGGGTATATTCGGCCGGTAAAAGCAGTCTCCGGTCGCTATGCGGTTCGGCGGCAGCGGCACAACTGGTGCCTGACCGGATGTGCGGCGGGTCTGCCGCCGAAGCAGGTTACGCCGGCAGACGACGCTGCCGCCGCGCTCAGCTCGCCTCACATTGCAAACAATGGCAACCAGTGGTGCCGCCTGCAGCCGGCCGGTGCAGTCTGCAGTCTGCGGTCTGCGGTCGTGTTCGGAATCGCACCTTGAGCGAACTGAAGTCGGGAGCCTACGTGCAGCTGCATTCGGGCGAGCCGCCGGCTCACCTAGGCGGACTTGCTCACTCGCCTGACGTAATTTAGTCACACACACACACACACACACACACACACACACACAAAGAAAGCACATGAACTAAAGAACAGGAATATCGTAAGTAGCTGGAAGTTAAAGACTCTAAAAGCTGCAGTTGCCAGTTTTCATGTGTTAACCAAATTCTTATTTACAACCGTTACATGACAATGAATAAACAGCTGTACAAAAGTGCAGTTCTATAAATACTGAGAATACATTTCTATTTCTGTAAGGATAAAAATTAAACAGAGGCCTCGTAATAAACTACGTGGACGTAAGCCTAGCCCGAGGGTGAGTGCCGCTGTCATATTGCTCTCCCGTAATGAACAAAGCAATTGGATAAAAAATTATCAACGTTTTCAGCAGTTCTCCTCAGACTAATTCTGGAACTCGAGTAAAAAAGTCTCTTTGGCACACGACATGTGACGTGGTTACGGGCGTCACTATACAGGGTGGTCCATTGATAGTGTCCGGTCAAAATATCTCACGAAATAAGTATCAAACGAAAAAACTACGAACTACGAAACTTGTCTAACTTGAAGGGGGAAACCCGATGGCGCTATCGTTGGCCCGCTAGATGGCGCTGCCATAGGTCAGACGGATATCAACTGCGTTCTTTAAAAATAGGAACCCACATTTTTATTACATATTCTTGTAGGACGTAAAGAAATATGAATGTTTTGGTTGGACCACTTTTTTCGCTTTGTGATAGATGGCGCTGTAATAGTCACAAACAGATAAGTACGTGGTATCACGTAACATTGCGCCAGTGCGAACGGTGTTTGCTTCGCGACACATTACCAGTGTTAAAATGGACCGTTTAGCAATAGCGGAAAAGGTCGATATCGTGTTGACCTATGGATATTCTGATCAAAATGTCCAACGGGCGTCTGCTATGTATGCTGCTTGGTATCGTGGACGACATCATCCAAGTGTCCAGACCTTTCGCCGGATAGTTACATCATTTAAGGAGACAGTGTTCAGCCACATGTGAAACGTCAACCACGACCTGCAACAAATGATGATGCCCAAGTACGTGTTTTAGCTGCTGTCGCATCTATCCGCACATCAGTAGCAGACAAATTGCGCGAGAATCGGGAATATCAAAAACGTCGGCGTTGAGAATGCTACATCACCATCGATTGCACCCGTACCATGCACCAGTAATTGCATGGGGACGACTTTGAACGTCGTGTACAGTTCTGCCAGAAATTACGGGACGATGAGAGATTTTTTTGCACGCTTTCTATTTAGCGAAAAAGCGTCATTCACCAACAGCGGTAACGTAAACCGGCATAATATGCACTATTGGGCAACGGAAAACCCACGATGGCTGCGACAAGTGGAACATCAGCGACCTTGGCGGGTTAATCCATGGTGCGGCATTATGGGAGGAAGGATAATTGGCCCACATTTTATCGATGACAATCTAAATGGTGCAATGTATGCTGATTTCCTACGCAATGTTCTACGGATATTACTACAAGATGTTTCAGTGCAAGACAGAATGGCGATGTACTTCCAACATTGTGGGTATCCGGAACATAGCTCACGTGCGGTTGAAGCGGTATTGAACAGCATATTTCATGACAGGTGGATTGGTCGTTCACCGGATCTGACGTCACCGGATTTCTTTCTGTGGGGGAAATTGAAGGATAGTTGCTATCGTGATCCACCAACAACACCTGACAACATGCGCCAGCGCATTGTCAATGCTTGTGCGAACACTACGGAAGGCGAACTGCTCGCTGTTGAGAGAAATGTCGTTACACGTATTGCCAAATGTATTGAGGTTGACGGACATCATTTTGAGCATTTATTGCATTAATGTGGTATTTACATGTAGTCACGCTGTAACAACTTGCGTTGTCAGAAATGATAAGTTCGCAAAGGTACATGTATCACATTGGAACAACAGAAACAAAATGTACAAATGTACCTACTTTCTGTATTTTAATTTTAAAAACCTACCTGTTACCAACTGTTCGTCTAAAAGTGTGAGCCATATGTTTGTGACTATTACAGTGCCATCCATCACAAAACGAAAAAAGTGGTCCAACTAAAACATTCATATTTCTTTACGTACTACATGAATATGTAATAAAAATGGGGGTTCCTATTTCTTTAAAAAAAAAAAAAAAACGCTGTTGATATCCGTTTGACCTATGGCAGCGCCATCTAGCGGACCAACCATAGCGCCATCTGGTTTGCCCCTTCAAGCTAGAGATGTTTCGTTCTTTGTAGTTTTTACGCCTGACGCTTGTTTGGCCCGGTCACGATGGATGGACCACCCTGTATAGGTACAGCACACACGTCCCTGACTGGGGCATAAGGAGCAGGGGGACTGCTGCCCATTGCCCTGATCGTGTTCTGCTGCCAGGAAACATTTCTGGTACTCGTTTAACAGAAAGGAAATAATGAACTCAAACTACCTGCCAGGTGCGGCAGTTTTAATGCGTGAACAGGGAAAAGTAGGAGCGATTAACTTTCTTTTCTTCATTTCGTGAGGCTTACAAGTGGGAAGTTTAGTAAGGGTTTGAAATGATGTGTAAAGTTTGTTGCAAGTCACTAAGTGCCATCATTCTCAAATACTGGATGAGTGAAGCCTGAGTACTCATGAGCTACACTTCTTTTTCATCCCCACCCCCTACACCCTTTCCCATTTGATACGTAGCTGGTTATTACCCCAAAGCGATTACTTCCAGACAGTAAGCGTGTGAACCAAATTTGTTTGAAATCGGGCCAATGGTTAAGGAGAACATATGGAATATATATGCAGTACGTATATATAAAACGTACATATATGTTTTTAATATCTATGGATTACCGGATTCAATTTAACTGATTTTTTACAGTCAATTCATTTAGAGACGTTTGTAAAATATTCACGGGTCGCTACAGCAGCACTTACAAGAAAATAAAATTGAAGACTACCTTTCGACAAGTTAGCAGTGAAGCTGCTTCGTCTTTACTCACTTTATTGTATCTCATTTTCATTCTGACTACGTTCTGGATCCACGACATTATCTCAGATGCTGACTACTGCAGTCCGTTGCCGTACTGCCGCAGCCTGAGTATCTGGAGTATCTGTGTTATGCGCGAAGAGGCAGTGCAGAGGTCTCAGTGCATCCAGAGATTCCGATTCAAAACGGCACTGCATTCCAGTTGAAACATAACGTCTCAACAAAGATAAAAAGTCAGCTGCACAAGAAAATCCTTATTTGATTCACAGTTTAAACTGTTATCTTCAGAAGCGAAATAGGCTCACATTCTTGATAATGCAACGTCAGACTAAATATCTGACAGTAGTGTGAAACAAATTACTGGCAAGAAAAAAAATACACTATGTAAAGCAAATACGTTAAAAACAAATGTAGAAAGATTGGATAGCAGAAGTAAAACAGGTTTCTTAAAAATAAATATAAAATAGTTAAGCGGGAGGGCTACAACATATTTATGTTACACAATCAATAAATTAGAGTGTTATCGCCAAAATGTATAGGTGTGACGAGCAGCATATAATGAACTGCGAAATCGTGACTCATACATAGTACAAATTAGGCGACGAAACTCAATGTCCTTCATGTCACAAGTACAAGTATGTCGGTTGCCTTTCTCCGTGAAATGGAGATTTGCGATTTGGCAGTAACGAACAGAACAACCGGAGAGACTAACCTTGACCTTCTTGTCGATTTCGGGCGGCCTCTCGATGAGCGAGGGCACGGGAACCGCGTTGGCCGTGGGCGGCGGCCGGGGGGCGGCGGGGGCGGCTCCCGCCCCCAGGCCCACCCCCAGAGCCTGGCCCTCCACGTCGTAGTGGTCCGCCATGCTGGGCGCCGTGGCGGCGGGGGCGGCGAGGACGGCGGGGGCGGCGGTCTGCGTCAGGGCCCCCGCCTCCTCCTCACCCTCGCTCTCTGCAACAGGAGACCCGCAGGGCTCAGTGCACGGCCCATACTCACACTCTGACTTCGAGGCGCACGTGTAATCGCCTTTGAGAGCGGCACTGGCAAAGCTGTGGAAGAAGGAAGTAAAGTGGATGGCAAAAGAGGATGAGGGGGCCATAGGGGGCTGACGGATAGGCAGCAGAGGCGGCTGCCCTGGCGCTGCGCCGCTGCCGGCTGCCGCCCCGCAGGAGGAGACGTGACACGCCTGATCTGAGGCCGGCAGTCGACTCCCACAGGTAACAGATTGACTAAGTCTGCTCACGGCATCAGCTGCCACTGTTAATAAGTAGTGGAGTAAGGGGACCACAACCCCAGGAGGAAACCACCACAAGTGGGGCACTCCAAAGTACCGCTATCCAATTTGACGGCCGTGACGCAAGTAACGTGACGTCAGCTGATGATGCGCGTACCGTTATCCAAAAATGGCGGGACGATAGGTCAATTGGGTTAGCTGCACTAACCTAAGTCATCCTATCCTACGAACTCACGGGAAGTTTGAATTCAAGTGAAAGTAAATGTGCCGGGACTTAATGTTATCTGATCGTTAATGCAATCCTGCTGCGGTCTCTGAAACCTCTCGTTACTGTGGTACTAAAATGATATTATCGCCTAGAGTGGTGCCATTTATGTCCTAAATCAATTGCAATTGCAGGCACGTTTACTCGAAATAACTCAGACACCTTCAGTGGTCTTAAGCGATTCCATGAACAATTAAGGTTCCTAAAGGAATAGAATCGACCAACAGGCAGGAAAAGACTTTCAAGAATGTGGAATGGCAACTACGCCATCCATACCACACACTCGATCAGACACTGAGCTGGCACTGTCACATTTACAGCCTTTGAGAAACATTATGGACGTTCCATTCTGTTTGCTGTCATTTACAAATAACCTACCACTTTGTTAGAAAAGCAGGTCGTGTTTTTACAATATTAAATTGTTCGTGCAGAGGGTACGAAGCTTATTTCATTTCTTCATATTAAAAAAAAATCTTTTAATACATGCGAATACGATCACCTATCACCTGTTGGTTGGTTGGTTTTGTGGGAAGAGATCAAACAGCGAGGTCATCGGTCTCATCGGATTAGGGAAGGAAGTCGGCCGTGCCCTTTCAGAGGAACCATTCCGGCAGTTGCCTGGAGCGATTTAGGGAAATCACGGAAACCCTAAATCAGGATGGCCGGACGCAGGATTGAACCGTCGTCCTACCGAATGCGAGTCCAGTGACCTATCACCTGTATAATGGAATGTCGACAGTGAAAATTTTTGCCGCACCGGGACTCGAACACGGATCTCGCAATTTACGTGAGAGTCAGTCCTACCCGCGTTGGCTGTCCAGGCGTGACAGACAGCCACACTCAGACACGCACGTGTCGCCATTCCTGTATCACAACTTGTACACATGTCTTGTAATTCTCGTACACGAATGGATGTTTTAATTGAAAGTCCCCGCCTGGTACCGGGCGACAACTATGATACTGGAGTGCCTACCTTGTTAAGAAGAACGATGGGATGTGCGTGCACGTGTGAAGGAACACTGTTTCGTTCTTTTTAAGAACACAGCCGCTGCAGTATCGTGAAGCTTTTAACACTTGTGAACTTAAAACTAACGGAAATACTTAACATTAACAGTTTACGTAGAACATTAGGGCAAAAAAAGCTTAGATCTATAGAACGCCACTGCGGATGCCGTCCAGGAGTGCCACAGAAGTACTCTGCGCTTGTCGCCACCAGATAGCGTGGTTCAACATCGACGTTAGAATGCACAGCTGGAAAGACAATGCACGACGAACGCACGAGAGGAAGTCCTATCAGCCATTAAGAGGTTAAAGAGCAAGAAGGCATAGAGCCCTTACGAAGGTCATTCACTGGCCCTCCGGCTGGCACAAGTGCCGCGTAGTGGAAGGTGGCGCAGGGATATAGTATACAAGTCAGCGGACTAAATTCCGACAGACCCCGATCTGTCTTCTAAATTCACTGGCTGAGGCGGAGGAGCGACTTCTTCTGGCACACGGGACACGCAGGGGAATTAACTCACATCAGTTTGGTGTGACACCCGCAGAGCCCACAGATGACGCAGCTATTCAGGCTACTCGAATAGTGAACAAAACAGATGATGGTGATGTTTGGTTTATGAATCTCTCAACTGTGCGCTCATCAGCGCCCTTACATAGCGCCAGTTTTTACACAGTCCAATTCTACAAAGGCCAATCGAGCCACTGTCACAAATGATGATGGTGATGATGAAATGGTGAGGACAGCCGAACACCCAGTCCCCGGCCAGAGAAAATTTCCAACTCGGCCGGGAACAGAACAGAGGAGGAATACATAGTAGTAGTACTGATAGGTGCAGCAGAGACACGCGATAGTTTGTAGTAGTCCGGGACGTTTGCACGCCTTCGAAACTTTCAGTATTCGTATTTACTGTAACAAAAATTGAGCGGAGAGCTCCAAAGTGATCAAAAACATCAATAAGGGATGCTCGACGGGGTCAATTTGCGGACCCTTTTTCTGGAACAGTACCATTCAACCCCTCTTAATATGAATGGAAAGGGACAATCACAGAGATGAAATAGTCTTAAATGTTGACACTTCGTCACAATGACAGAGACCGACTCGAGAAACGATCATGAAGCGGAAGTTGACCGTGAACAACTGGTGTGCTACAAATAAAGTCACTATTGCGGCAAATGAAAACCATCTACATTACGTTGAAGGGAGATTTCCGAAGTTAAATTAGGCGGTAAAAGCACAAAAAACATTATTACAAGATACTTAGACATATTCCTGGACCATAAATTAAGCTTCAAACAATACTTGAACACAGCTGCAGAAATGGCATGCAAGTTAATGCATAAGTTTGTCACGATAAACATAGTGGACTTGAGATTAGCCACGACTCTAACACGGGCATAGCACTGCGCGCTCTTCGAGTCCACGACGTGTTCTGCTGTCAGCGTGTGGGCGCACCAGCTCTGCACGGCGCCTGATACTGTGGTGGCAGGGCACGGCAGGGGTGTGTGTAGTTTGTTCCTGCGGCTACCGGGGGCTTGCGGCAGCACGCCGGCGGTGCTCCAGATCCCCGACAGGGGTAACTGTTAAGCAGCGCGCGGCAACATAGTGGACCAAAACGGTTACATCAGACACCCTCAGAGACGTCTTAGGGGAGGCAGACTCAAAAGCTCGATTGTGAATTTATGGCAAAGGGAGTGGAACAAACTTGAAAAAAAAAAAAAAATCCCCAACATCAGGGAGCGCCTGATGATGAAACATGCTAATGCCAGTCGGGGCACGGTTTATTTCTTATCCGGCCATGAGCCATATCCTATTTATCTGCTGTGTGCAAATCTTGGTCGGGAGGCTAATTGTGCTTTTAGAGAGAGAGGAGGTACTTTCGAACTGTCACCGTTGTCGCAAGAGAGACGGACTGGCGCTCCCACACGAGGAAATAACGGAAACAGTTACAGATCACAACTTGTGTACAGACAGAATATCTAGAGCCTTGCGTAAAGAGTACTTGCGAGAATATAGGCAGACAATACACCGATTAAGGACCACATGTGTAGTCACCGAAGTGTCACGAAAACGAGTGGTCAAAACACACGACTCACTAAAACTTTTCTCCATGGGCGCGGCCTCAGCAAGGTTGGGAAAGGGTGTACATAGACTTCTGTGAACCTTTTAAGGTTGAAATGTGGTTGCTGGTAGCAGATGCTGTCTCTAGTTCTCCATATGTGGAACCAGTCTGTTATACGGATGCTCATATTACGATCAGAGCACTAGCCACCATTTCGCTGCAGAGGGAGCCTTCCACTCCATAATACCAAAGAACGGGCCTCAGTTTTCTTGCCCCAGCATTTGAGGCCTTCTGCCAACGAAAGGGACGCCCCTTTACACCCGGCGTCGAACCCGGAAGCGGAGCAGATCGCCAGAACCGACAATAGTCAGATGAGGAAGGCACTGTATTCGATGGCCATTGACGAGGCCTTCTCTCGCGAACTATCAGTCCACCGTAGTCAGTGGACGAACCCGGCTAACATGCTGCACCGGTGGGGACCACGCACACTTCTCGATTTGCTGCGACTTGCCTTGTGAATCCTGAGCCCAAGTCACACGCCCCACTACACTAGCAGCGCGCTGCCCTGTGAGCGCGCACGTTACGCCCCACTACACTAGCAGGGCGCTGCCCTGTGCGCGCGCACGTTACGCCGGGAGACGAGTTACGCACCGGGGATAATTCTACATCTCAAAACCCGCCAATTGTTCCTTACTCTTTGAGCCGTGCGTGGCTCGTGTTCCAACCATCATGTATTTTACACCCTGTTTTTAACGTACTTCCACCTCACCACGTTAATCTACATAACTACTGTCATTCTTGCTGCTTTGCCTGACCGTGAGCGGCGCTAACAGCGCGTATCGATAAATCTCCTCTCATAGTATCTTTGTTCGACTGCCATTACTTCCCGGCCGTTGTCTGTCCTAAGGGAGTTCGGGTAGCGAGTTCGGGTCTGCCAGTCAGTTGGAACGCGTCTGGAGCGCAGTCCGGACCTGCCAGTCTGGGAGTTGCAATGCGGCACTGGTGCAGTCGGGTTGGAGCAGGGAGCTCTGTGCTGACATGGCTCGCCCGATCATTGCCGCCACGCATCACTTGAGCCGGGCTGCTGTCTTGGTGGATCGTCTGTCGGTCGTCCTACCGGACGACGCGTTGTGGCTCGCCGATTGTTCATGAGTAGGCTGTGTGTGTGTGTGTGTGTGTGTGTGTGTGTGTGCGCATTATCTCCCGAGTGGTCTTCGTGCGTTCTTAGTGACTGTTGGGTATAGTTCAGGTCTTCGTGCAAGTGTTTGTCAGGTTGTGTGTGTAGTTGCCGTTGTTTCCACTAATGACTATTTTAGGTGTTGTCGGTATTCTGAGGTTCGGTCAGTCGGTTGCTGCGGACCAGGGAAGTTATCTCCGTGCGGTGCAGTCGGCTGGGTCCGCTGGCGGTCCCTGTGCAGTGTCGGAGCGTGTGTGGAGCTGTCCCATTGCTACGAGCTCCGTGGTTCAGCGATCCGGTACGTCAAAGTTGAGTAGTGGTTTCAGTTACCCAAGCCACGTCCATGCATGTTGTGTGGTTTGTTTCGATGGTTTGCTGTTGGGGAGGTTTCCCTGTGAACAACACGGAGTGTTTCTATTGTTGAAATTTATTCGACATGTGGTGGGTGCAATTAAATATTTTGGTTGACTATAATTCAAGTGCACCAGTGGAATTCTCTGCCTTGTGGCCGTTAGTGTTGTGGTTACCTGCCCTGGCCGCTAACGTAGCTTTTAGGCAGTGTCACATACGCGTTTGTTTGGGGATAGTGATGCTTGTAACTTTTTTTTCCTTTGCCTTGAATTCTCGTGTGCGTCGTGGCAAGCAAGTGGGTTGTCGATCGGTCCGTGACTGTCCCTTGGTTGGGTTCACACGAATTAAATGTAGTTGGATTCACCAGCTGTCTCGCCTAAGTGAACGAGGGCACACCTATCCACTGGAGTCTCCTGAGAACCGTTCTCTTAATTACCCTTTTGACAGTGTTAATTTTGTTGTATTTTAATTGTATTTTATATTTTAAATTTGGCAAGGTCAGTTGTGGGCCTGCAGCCCTGGAAACATGTTCTCAGAGTTTCCTTCAAGTCCAAACATTATAGCCTTCTGCTCTTGAAAGGTTATTGTAATTTGCTTTGGAAGATTTTACCAGTTATTGTGGGCCTTCCGCCGTTGGTGTTGCAAAAAGGAAATTTTTAACTTAATGTATTGTTTTACCGATTGTTGCAATATATATATATTTCCTTAATTTGCAGAATTTAACTTTACGGCCTTTATCTCTTTCTGTGCACCTTGTGGGCCATCAGCCCTGTTAGCATCTTAAAACAGTGTGGCCTTCTGCCTTCTGTAATTATCATAGTATATTTGGAATTTTGAAGATTTAATCCGCGGCCTACAGCCGCTCCGCATGCTGACCTCATAAATGCATACGTTTTATCTTTTTCGTAAATTTAACTGTGCGTCATGTCTTTTCAAAATTGAACTTATTCTAAAGCATGTGTTTGGAGGCCTTCAGACGCCAAGCTAATATAATTCTTTAAAAAGTGTATTTTTGAACTAAATGATAATAAATTACAGTTGTGAAATGAATCCGACCGCAACTCCCTTGGCCCTTTCCACAATCCTAATTACCTGCTAGCCCTGCGTGATTTAGGGGGCGTTTCACTTTTAACACTTGCGGCTGCAGGAGTGATGCCCAGTACTGGAGCCAGTGCAGGCGCCTTCTCGACTGCCACCCCCAGGCACGGCCTGCAGCGTCCACGTCGTCGTTACCGGCCGCAGCAGCCGAACATCACAGGACGGGCATCCCTTCGTGCTTGAGTCACTTCCTCCAGTAGTACAATCGCTGACAGTCTCTTCGCGTCGGCGACGTAAGCCTGCTTAGCTGAGAGGTAACGTGCTTGCCCGCCATGCAGTGGCCCTGGGTTCGATTCCCGGCGGAGTTAGACATTTTCTCCGCTCGTAGACTGGGTGCTGCGTTGTCCTTGTCATCATTTCATCCACATCACCGGCGAGCAAGTCACTCAACGTGTTGTCGCCTGAAATAAGACTGGCACTCAGTAGCTTCCCCAGGTCGGGAAATGAACAAGAAGCCAAAGGGTGGGAAACACCATAAATTGAAGTTCCATTGGAGCCATTGCCACGGTTCCCCCCACAATAACTCATGTTGCCGTGGTGGACGAAACACAGATCTGGTGTTACCTTTTAAAGGTGGTGTGATGTGTAGCATCGTTACCGGTTTCGGATATCGGCATCGAGGTAAAAACACACACAGACACACACACACACACACACACACACACACACACACACACACACCAACATGCCCCTTCAGAACTGTAAAGCTCGACTGCCACATCTGGGGTAGCGTGGACATGGCATCCGTTTGCAAGACCCTCTGGCTGTGTAGGAAACGAGGAAACTACGCGGGCATTCCTCAGCCAAGACACAAAGGAGTTAAATGTAGCTGCTAGTAGGCGGTGATCGACATTAAAGGGGAAAGTTGAAAAGTTGTGCCAGACCGGGATTCGAACCCTGGTCTCCTGCTTATTCGGCCGGCGCTCTGACCACTTTTTTTTTTTTTTTAATCTCATTTTGTTCGCATGTGTTCGTTGCATCTGCTCGGGGCGGACGTCGTAAGACATCCATTTATGTTCGTTGTTGATCGATTGACTCAGTTTTTTTTATTACAGAGGGCGCGTAACCCTCTGACCGAACACGCTGAGCTACCGTGCCGGCTGCGCCATCCGGACACAGTGGTCAGCGCAAGTGCACGGACTGCCATAGCACGCCTCCCGTCAGGCCCAAGCTCCCAACTTACCCGTAACTAGTACCGTACTACTCCTGACCGTTATCTTCGTCACTCACTTCCCGTTAGCTGACGCTACAATTCGCACACACTGACACGTTTGCTCTACGTCATTTTTGTCACTCCGCTGTACAAGTTTCGTTCGTACACTGTTAATGATTCTCGTGTTTGCATTTTAATCCCTACCGTATTTGAGTATACTTAGTCATCGTCCAGTGGTCTTTACCGTCTAGTGACACTCCCACACGTGGGTAGTGGTTATGAAAGGGAGTGGCTTAACCGAACTTTTCAGTGGTGATTATCCAGTGAATCGACACAAAAAATCGCAACTGGACACGCCAATGGTAGGGCTCCGTGACCTCATCTGTTAACTCACACAATGGCCTACCAGCCCTTTACTCACGTCCTTAAACGACGCTGATCGCTTTCGGGTGCATTTAATGCTAACCCTTTCAGTATCGATAACTGTAAGTAATTGGCTCACCAGCCCAGCTGCAAAATGTTGAGCCCGTGAAACAGGCTAACTCACTGGCTGTCACTCATCCCACAGTTCTGACTGCTCGTTTCAGAGCAACTGTGGAAATATTAGAGCCGCAAAGTGCGCAACTGCAAATTAAATAAACAACTCTTCTGTTCGCTTATATCTGCCACGCGCAAATGTTATAGAACACACTCAACTCTACCGACAATACAAAATACCCGTATATCCTTGAAAGAAAACACCTACTCCTGAGAACACGGTAATATGAAGATCTTTCATTAAATTTAAACTGAAAATTACACGGTTAGGTTAGTGCACAGCAATTCCTGGCTTCGTATCTTAACTCAAGTAGTTGCTAAAGTCTCAGTAACACCCTTTAGTAACTCACAGGTTCTTCTCGAAACTACTCACAGTAAAAGAAAACTGTGGAACTTGCAGTCCTCTACAAAAGACCGACCCGTAAACTAACTAGGAATTCAGTTCAGTAGGCCTCTGTGCCGTGAGCTGGGCAGACGGCGTCACTCCCCTTTCCTCCAAGCCAGGTAGAGTTCCCAGTCTCTTCAGTCGAGCAGCGTACACACTGTTGCCTCAGTCTTTCTCATTGCACTTTACAATCCCCAGTCCCTCGTCCCATACGCAACATGTGCTTCACACCGACCAAATGTGCCCTCTTCCATCTCCAATACCCCGATACATGTTCACCTCTTCACTTTTTTAGCTGGTTGTCCCAGAAATATGAACAGATATTCGGACTGTTGACTGGGCTCTCTTCGATCCTCGCCACCACGGTTCGTCCTCCCAGGTAATTTCCCAGGGCTACCTATCGTCTGGAAACCTCAAATATTACCTTTAACAGGAAATTAACTCTTTTTGACTGCCGACTTGTTTGGGGTTTGCAAATAGCCTTGTAGTTCTGTATTCTGTAGAGCTCCTATGGTGCCATAACAACTCCATGTGTTACAAACGTTGTCGTCAACAGGAAAAGTTTGCTGTATCATTCCCCCAGAACTTGTACCTCAGAACGTGGGTCATCCTGCCTTGTGGTTCCTACCAGATTCAGGGAATGAGTGGAGCAGAGGATCAAAAATCCCAAGGCACTGAATGCATTGATTTGAGCTTGTAGGCCAGAGTAGATCCCTGCCATACTTGCAGCATTATCATAGTTTTGGCCACGGCAATTGCTTATATCTAGTCCATGGGAGTTGAGGAACATAAATATAGCATCTGCCAATTCTTCTCAGTATGTCCAGCATTTCTCCTAAATTCTACAAACCGCTCTTGTGGTTGACCATATTTATATACATGTCGTATAACGAAACTTAAGTGATTACAGTGTGAAACATCAGGTGTAGAATCCACAGTAATGGAGAAATACTTCGCATCAACTGTCAACTGATATTTTCTGTGACAGTCTTCACCATAACATTGATAATTTCTTTAAGAAATGATAAATATGAGGTGTTCCCTTTACCCCGGGTTTCCGTAGTTAGCTATACGAGCTGCTAAGAATGGATAAAATTCAGCTATCAGCTCTGAACACATCATAAAATTGCCATTCCTTAAGGAACCAAACTCTTCTTCATCTCCACAAAGTGGCAATCCCCTTGAGAAAAGTTTTTTCATTACAGCCATTACCCTCTGTTGTACATTTCTCCAATACTTTACTTCTTCTTTTAGCTGAGTAATAAATTATTTATCAACTCTGCATAGAGTATTTCTAATTTGTCTCAAACTTACAAGCGATGTGCACTGGAATGATAATTTCAGTTACCCTTTGATTAGCGTGTTTCCAATCACTAAAGCCACTTGTAGCGAACTGTAATGAACGCCCAAACAGTTTACATGGTGCGCAGTAAAGTGATCCTTGAGTGGGGGAGTAAATCGAGTAATCGCTTTGCAAAACGTCTCCATTCAACAATTTCCTTTCAAACAAATCCTTGAAAATAGATCTTCGTTTATCGGAATATGCACGCTCTGACTTCACAAAATCACAGTGTTTTACCACTGATTTCCCAAAAGAAAGGTTCTTTATCAGTAGCAGAGTCTGATGAAACTTCCCCTTGCCTTAACTCTGGTTCACTTGCTGTGGAATTGTTCTTATGTTTGTTATCAATTTCAGAGTCACTATCGTCGAGTGTTTCACAACACCTGTTGCTCGACTGTGAATCATTCGTAGGTGTCAAGTTCGCAAGAGAGGAAGAACTTGCAGGCGGAGAATGTAGTCCTTTGTCAACGAGAAACCTTCGTAGCTTTAGCGTTTGATCTAATACTTCCTTTTCCCTTTTCCTCCTTTGTTCAACCAATTTTCTGTAGCCTGGGCCACTGAGGAATTTCCTACCAACCATATTCACGTTATGTCAAAAATTCACCCGATTAATGAAACGGGGCAAAGATACACACAAACAATAATAAAAGCACCAAATTGAAACTAAGCCACATCAACGTCACATGTGATGCGTTCGTGCTTTCCCACACAAAAACAATGCATGGGCAGTGCTGCCAATTACATGACGTAGAGATCCCACCGGTCTACCTACGATTTCCCCCTCAGTTTCATTCAAGTTAAGGTACCACAAACTATCGAAATTACTGCGCTTATTCGGTTCCATTGCAAACTGGAACGCTTTTTTGGGTGTTTCGTAGTTTCGGAGTAGCGTTAGTTGAAACCTTTGCTCGCTTCAGAAAACTGTGCGCATGCGCGATGATCTCTTTGGGGCACGGTGTTAAACGCTTTGGAACTATCAGAAGAAACTTCTATCATCAGTGGGAGACAGCTTTGGCCGTCCATTGCCAGAAGCCGAGCATCAAAAGGCCAGTCAGAAACTATGGCAGCTGGGGAAAAGGTGCACTCGCACGCATTAGCGCGCTCGAAACGGTTTAGACCTAACTCGAACGCAGCTAATAATAATTCCCGAAACCATAGCTACGTTTCTTTTTCTGCACACTCAAAATTTTGCCTCCCGTAACATTTTGCCGGCTCTCAAAATTTGCCACCCTGAGCCAGGGCCGATGTGGCCCGTGCCTAGGTATGGGGCTGCGTGGGACTTTAATTAGGCGGCTACTGCTGCTGTGGTGCGTCATGGCACGGCACGCTGCGGGCAGTCCGCCACTTGTTTCCGCGTGCCAAGTGCAGACGTGGAGGGGCCACATCGGACCACTCTCCCGTCTTAATGCCTCACAAACCTGGATATTCCACTATTCGATCAGCCGACCAAATGGAGGCCACCAGTGAGGCCGTTCTGAGAACCCATCATCTGCTGGTGACGCTGTTTGACGGTTGTTCGCGGCTGCTCCATGTCATTCACAGTGATACACAACAACTGACACTGTTAAGATCTCTTCTATATCCTACCGAGCCTAGTAACAACACTAAATACGAACAACACTAGTGCACCCTGGTAGCCATCCCTCCTTTCACCGACAACGTCAACTCTTAACAGTTCTCATACCCACCGTCTGTGTGCACGCGCACCAATTTACATCGACATCCGAACAAGTGTGCTGGGTGCTTCACTTTTCCGTCGGGCAGTGAAGTTGTGTCATGTATGCGAAATACACTCCTGGAAATGGAAAAAGAACACATTGACACCGGTGTGTCAGACCCACCATACTTGTTCCGGACACTGAGAGAGGGCTGTACAAGCAATCATCACACGCACGGCACAGCGGACACACCAGGAACCGCGGTGTTGGCCGTCGAATGGCGCTAGCTGCGCAGCATTTGTGCACCGCCGCCGTCAGTGTCAGCCAGTTTGCCGTGGCATACGGAGCTCCATCGCAGTCTTTAACACTGGTAGCATGCCGCGACAGCGTGGACGTGAACCGTATGTACAGTTGACGGACTTTGAGCGAGGGCGTATAGTGGGCAGGCGGGAGGCCGGGTGGACGTACCGCCGAATTGCTCAACACGTGGGGCCTGAGGTCTCCACAGTACATCGATGTTGTCGCCAGTGGTCGGCGGAAGGTGCACGTACCCGTCGACCTGGGACCGGACCGCAGCGACGCACGGATGCACGCCAAGACCGCAGGATCCTACGCAGTGCCGTAGGGGACCGCACCGCCACTTCCCAGCAAATTAGGGACACTGTTGCTCCTGGGGTATCGGCGAGGACTATTCGCAACCGTCTCCATGAAGCTGGGCTACGGTCCCGCACACCGTTAGGCCGTCTTCCGCTCACGCCCCAACATCGTGTAGCCCGCCTCCAGTGGTGTCGCGACAGGCGTGAATGGAAGTACGAATGCAGACGTGTCGTCTTCAGCGAACCCATCGTTCTACCATTCCTAGACCGGCAAGGGAACTTGCTGTTCCAATAGAACAATGCACGTCCGCATGTATCCCGTGCCACCCAACGTGCTCTAGAAGGTGTAAGTCAACTACCCTGGCCAGCAAGACCTCCGGATCTGTCCCCCATTGATCATGTTTGGGACTGGATGAAGCGTCGTCTCACGCGGTCTGCACGTCCAGCACGAACGCTGGTCCAACTGAGGCGCCAGGTGGAAATGGCATGGCAAGCCGTTCCACAGGACTACATCCAGCATCTCTACGATCGTCTCCATGGGAGAATAGCAGCCTGCATTGCTGCGAAAGGTGGATATACACTGCACTAGTGCCGACATTGTGCATGCTCTGTTGCCTGTGGCTATGTGCCTGTGGTTCTGTCAGTGTGATCATGTGATGTATCTGACCCCAGGAATGTGTCAATAAAGTTTCCCCTTCCTGGGACAATGAATTCACGGTGTTCTTATTTCAATTTCCAGGAGTGTATAATGATGATTATATTATACGGTTTTGCTTCTATACAAAAAAATGGTGTTGAGCAGCCGCAATGTGTCGTTTGCTATGAGGTATTGAGCAATGACTCGATGAGACCTTCTCGTCTCGAACGCCATTTGTGGGCAAAGCATGGTGCATTGAAAGAGAAGCCAAGGAATTTTTTGGTGCAAAATGTGATAATTTGAAACGGATGAAGTTGGAACTGTTGGATCCTTCGCTCAGACATCAGAAAATGTACTGGAAGCCTCGTATGAGTTATCGCTACTTATTTCAAGGACCAAGAAAAGTCATATTGTTGGAGAGACACTAGTTGGAACTTTGTTGAAAGCTACTGATATTGTTCTTGGGTCAGAAAGTAAACAAAACTTTCACAAAGACCGCTTTCTGACAATGTGAAACGTCGGATTGATGATATGGCCGAAGACATACAAAATCGATTAGTTTCGCCAGTCAAATAATCTCAGTTTTTCTCAATACAGTTAGACGAGAGTACCGACGTTGCGAATTGTTGCCAACTGCTAGCTTTCGTTCGCTATATAGAAAATGAAGCAATTAAAGAAGAGTTGCTGTTTTCTACAGAGTTAAAGACAACTTGAAAAGCAATTCGTATAATGGCAGCCGTCTCTGAATTATTTAGCAAAAATGAGTTACCATAGCATAAACTGATAGGCGTATGCACAGACGGCGTCTCATCTATGCTTGGATGTCGCCCATGATTCGTGCAGATGGCCAGAGGAAAAAACCGTAGTGGATACTGCTATCCACTGTGTAATACACTGTCAAGCATTGCCAGCTAAGACGCTTCCAAAGGAACTCAATGATGTCTTGAAATTCTGCATCAAAGTCGTGAATCATATTAAAAAGAGTGCGTTAAATTCCAGGTTATTTATGGCTCTTTGTGAAGACTTTGGAGCAGAGTATAAAATACTTTTATTTCATACAGAAGTACGCTGGCTCTCAACAGGAAATATGCTAGGAAGATTATTTGAACTTCGAGATGAAGTGATGCAGTTTTTTGGAAAATAACGAACTCAATTGCATGTGGAATTTAGAATGCTCGGTGTTCATGTTGCATTGGATTATCTGTCAGATATTTTCGAAACTTTAAACACATTGAATTTGAAATTACAAGGTGGAGAGTCAAACATAATTTTTTATCGGGATGCCATCAAAGCGTTTACTGATAAATTGAAACTGTGGAAACGTAAAATTTAAGCCTGCAATTATTCCTGCTTCCCAGATTGTTTGGAATCCTGGAAGAAGCCCGATTTCACAACGATTTTAAGGTACTAAGAGTAAAATATCGAACCATTTGCAGCACCTCATTGATGAATTCGAGCGATACTTCCCTAACAGTTGTGATGATAGAATTTATTATATGTTAGCGACCGATCCATTTCACGTTGACGTGGATGTGCTGAGGAAGTCTTAGAAATTAAAAATGATTCTGCAGCGAAGTATGACTCTTAGAAGTTGGATAAGCCTTTATTTTGGCTGAAATATCTCACGGTGTATCCCAGCACAGCACAACAAGCACTGAAACTGTATTTACCATTTTCAAGCACTTATTTGTGCGGAAGAGCATTTTCAGCGGTAGTGGCGATAAAAAATGAGCTTAGAAAGAAACTCAGTATTGCCCATGATTTGCGTTGCGCAGTTTCTACTATTCAGCCAAGAATTCAAAATCTTGTAAAGAATATGCAAGCTCATCCATCACATTAATTTATTTGTTCGTTTCTTGCCATATGTGTGTGTGTGGAAATAATATTTTTATAATAAATACGTCACATTATAGGATAACTTGTTATTTTTCTCCTACCTATCCTTACATGTAGGTAATACTGTAAAATTATAAAAAAACTATTTCGAAGAAACAGTATGAAATAAACATAGTGAATCTGATTCAAATGTAAATACTGCGTGTGATCCTTATGGATTCTTATATTACGTGTGGTATGTTGTTTCAACTAATAATAGTATTTCTTCTGGATGAAGACACAGCGAAAGTTTATCCTAGATATGGCAAGCGAAGAGTAGACCTAAAATCGTATAATGGTGAAGAAATGGTGCAGCAAGGGAATGTAATGAAGCTAAGGAAGTTGTTTTATTCCTATGTTTTACAGTTCTGTGTAGTCTGCAAAATTATTTCGTAAGACTTATTTTTTTTAATTTTTTGTCTGGTTCTGAGAACTGGCCGTTTGTCGCCGTTCGGTAACTGTCGTCGTTGACATAAGTGCCAACCTATGCGCAGTGACAATGGGGAGCGCTATAGGCGTACAAATCAGTGATGTTCGTTAACACCGTGACTGAGTGGCTATTTTTGATAATGAATGAAAGTAATAAGCTACACTCAACTTGAAATAATGGCCCGCATCCACTAATATGCAAAGGTCGCAAATATTTTTCCTTGTTTACCAAGTACTTTCTTTACTTTAGGAGTGGCTTATAATCACTAGACTAGACTGATGTAATAACTGCGACTCGATGCATTAACAGCCCACCGTGTTACATGACGTCACCATCACAAATTTTTCAATAGTTTCTTGATAATTAATAAAAATCTCTATAAATTTTTTTTTTTTTGGGGGGGGGGGAGGGCATGGAAGTTTTCTTTTCGGCAGAAGAGGGGGGTGACAAACAAAAGTTTGGGAACCTCTGCTCTAACCTGTTTGTGTAGCACTTGGCGTGATTGCTTACCATCACTCATAATGAACACTATAAAGACAGTCAGCATTCAGCACGGAAAACTATGACTGATATAAGCAGTTAGAACTTCCTAACACAGAGGGAGCCGCGCAGAACGAAGGCAAGAACATGAGTGGCGCGCGATTGGCTGTGAGGCACGTGGTGCACTTCCGCATGCTTCTATCCCCCGTTCGTAGCTGCTCTCCACTCTTAACACCACAACACGGACCGCTGCCCTTCGAGTGGTGCTGTGACTGGCAAGCGTGCTCTGCACCATCCCAGATGAGCACTGTCGGCGAGTCTGATGACCAGCTGGGGGGAAGTCCCATTCTTCCTCTCTCCTGAAGAGGCACGGTGGTGTAGCTCTTGGCGTCGCGATGTGGGGAGCCATCGGTCACCAATTCAGGTCTCGGCCGGCAAAGACTGAGGGAATCTAACAGGAAAACAGTACACCACGGGCATCCTACGTCCTCACGTTTCACCTCTCTTGTGACAATACAGTGACGCAATTTTTCAAGAGGACAGTGCTCACCCACACTCAGCACGTGGCTCTCTGAACTGCCTGCGTTATGCCGAGGAAATCCCGTGACCGCGTAAGTCGCCAAATATGTCGCCGCCGTACGATACGTGTGCGGCCAGGTCGGATGTCAGCTCCGTCCATGCCAGGTATCGAGGACCAAGGACCTATTAGAGCGGAAGTGGGCCACTTTGCCTCAGTATTCGACATCTTTCCCAACCTAAGCAGCTAACCACACTGCGTGCCTGCGGAGTATCACCTCAGTTGTGTGACTGGATTCGTGATTTCCTGTCTGAAAGGTCACAGTTCGTAGCAATAGACGGAAAGACATCGACTAAAAGAGATTGACATCCGGTGTTGCCCAAGTAAGTGTTATAGTCCGATCTATAGTTCCTGATCTATATTAACGACGTAGGAGACAATCTGAGTAGCCCTCTTAGATTATTTGCAGATGATGCCGTCATATACCGTCTTGCAAAGTCATCAGATGATCAAAACAAATTGCAAAATGATTATCTGTATGGTGCGAAAAGTGGCAATTGACCCTGAATAAGGAAAAGTGTGAAGTTATTCACATGAGTACCAAATGAAATCGGGTAAATTTCGATTGCGCGATAAATCACACAAATCTGAAGGCTGCAAATTCAACTAAATACTTACGGATTACAATTACAAATAACCTACATTCGAACCATCACATAGATAACATTGTGGGTACAGCAAACCAAAGACTGCAGTTCATTGGGTGAACTCTTAGAAGGTGCAACAGGTCTACTAAAGAGACTTCATACATCACGCTTGTCCGCCCTATTCTGGAGTATTTCTGTGCGGTGTGGGATCCGCATCAGGTGGGACTGACGGATGATATCCAAAAAGTACAAAGAAGGCAGCTCGTTTTGTATTATAGCGAAATAGGGCAGATAGTGCCACAGACATGATACGTGAATTGGAGTGGCAGTCATTGAAACAATGGCGTTTTTCGTTGCGACGGGTTCTTCTCATGAAATTTCAGTCATCAGTTTTCTCCTCCGATTGCGAAAACATTCTGTTGGCACCCACCTACATAGGGAGAAATGATCATCACGATAAAATAAGAGAAATCAGGGATCACGCAGAAAAATTTAAGTGCTTCTTTTTTCCCGCGTGCCGTTCGAGAGTGGAACGGTAGAGAGACAGCTTGAAGGTGGTTCATTGAACCCTCTGTCAGGCACTTTATCGTGAATAGCAGAGTAATCACGTAGATGTAGATGTACTTAACAGTCATATACAATCGTCCGCTAGACGGAACATCCGTACCCAAAGACTGGGAAGATAGACAGCTCACACCACTATTCAGGAAAGGCATAGCAATAATCTACTTAATGACAGTCCCATATCATTAACATCAATGTGTACCAGGAATCTGCAACGTAGATTGTGTTCGAACGTTATGAATTACCTCGAAGAACACAGTCTGTTAACATACAATCAACACAGATTTAGGAAACATCGTTCTTGTGAAACACAACTAGCTCTTTAATCACATGAAGTGTTGAGCGCTACTGGCAAGGAATGTCAAATTGATGACTTATTGCTAGATTTCCAGAAGGCTGTTGACACTGTAGGTCATAAACGGCTTGTAACCGAATTGCATGCTTATGGAATATCGTCTCAGATATGCGACTGGATGTCTGTCAGACATGTTACAGTTCGTAGTAATTGACGGAAAATCATCAAGTAAAAGAGAAGTGATTTCTGGTGTTTCCCAAGATAGTCTGATAGACTCTTCTACTGTTGCTTGTATATATGAAAGAGTTAGGACACAATATGAGCAGTCATTTTAGGTTGTCTGCCGATGAACCTGTACGTTATCGTCAAGTAAAGTCATCAGAAGATAAAACAAATTAGAAAACTATTTGGAAAGGATATCTATATGGTGCGAAAATTGGCAATTGACGCTAAATAATGAAAAATGTGAGGTCATCCACACGAGTGCTGAAAGGAATCCGTTAAACTTCGGTTATATGATAAATCAGTCACATCTAAGGGCCGTAAATTCAACTAAATAACTAGGAATTACAGTTACTAACACATAGAAAATGTTTTGGCTAAGGCGATCCAAAGACTGCGATTCATTGGCCAAACACTTAGAAGGTGCAACAGATCTACACTACGCTTGTCCGTCTTCTTTCGAAGTACCTATGCGTGGCATGGGATCCTTACCAGATAGCGTTAACGGAGGATGTAACACCATAGCTCTAATGCTGTATTGATTTATTTTGCTTTTGTTTCATTTAATGTTGCATTGCTGAGCTTCCGTAAATGTGTTTGTTTGAATCGATAACATAAAATTGTATACTCCTTTCTTTGTAAGAACTTCGATGTCATGATATGATTCTATGCAATGTAGAGCATCCGTCATTTAAATTCTTTGTCCCATTTGGAGAGAACAAAAATTACTGTATATAATTGTAATTTTGTATGAATAATTTTTGGTAGAAATGTCAATATGTGCAAATGCTCTGTTTTATTTATTGAATTTGGTTGCTGTTATGTAAACTGCTGATCCTCACGTAGAGTTCTTAGTTAGTTTGAATGTAAAAGGTGTTGTGATTTCCCCCGTGAAAGGAACTGTGTAGCGCGCACAAATTGTGGTTGGCATAGGTAGAAAAGGTGGAAATGAGAGTCAGTCGGGGACGAGCTACGAGTCGGGGACGATCTACCAAACTGTGCACTGCCATGTAATAGATGCATATTGTGCTGGTTCAGAGAGACGCTTGTTCTGCTCCTTTCCAATGCCTCGGATGGACGGATAAATAGCTGGAACTATTCTGGAATTTGTATCTATCATCGCCACCAAGAAACGACAGAGTCCAGCAATTCCACATACCAACATGCAATCACTGTAATGGAGCACCACAGTAATGTACAGTGAAGGATCAGCTTAATGGATGTGTCAGTGTGCACGAATATAAGGTAATTTATAACTGAACTTATGTACCTACCTTGATTTTTCTCCTTATCATAACACCTCTCAGATTCCTCTCCGTTTGAACTAAAGTGATTTCCGAGTGTCCTTACTGAAAGAACATTAAAGCCCAGTGTTTTGCTAATTGATGCCTCTTGAACATAGTAAAAAGAAAGTTAAAGTTAATAATGCTTGCTGAAAGTAATTTTCGTATTAAAACTGCTTATTAATGTATTGTTGCCAACTTCAAATTAAGAATTCGTAAGACTGAGGCTTATAAAGTTTTTCTTAGTAAATGATTACATTACTGCCTGTTGTAAATCTCGGAAGGTGAGTCAGTGTCTTACATATATGTTAATTTTGTCTCTCAATGTAGTAAAAGTGGAAAACTGCAGTGTGAAACGTTATATACTCATGTTTGCTAAGTGTTTGTCTCTCCTGTGTATTAGAAGTGCATATTAATAATATAACAGGATCCACAGTTTGTCTATTGCGTTAATGCTAGGTAACAAGTAATGGGAAAACCACTAATTATGAAAAACATTATTTATTTATTCAAATGATAGTGAGAAGCAACCTGTTAGTGGATTCCATTTAACTTTCATTTTAAATAGTCAAGTATTTAACTGAGAGAGACTTAACCTATATCCAATTAATGATTCTGCTGTGAATAGTAATAATAACGTTATGAAGACCATCTAGTTTGTGTAAGCTCTTCAAGTAATAGTGTGTTTCGGTATCTGTTATAATTTTGCAAGTAGTTTGTGCTGCTCTAACTGTTAGTTTCAATCATAAAAACATACGTATGTGTCAAGAGTTCACTGCACTCGCGTGTGACAAAGTATAGGTTGTGTTTATCCATTAAAGTTACTAATAACTATTTTCTTGAACGAGAATGTTAATCATTCTCTTGCCTAGTTAGGCTGGCGACCGTTTTCTTTACCCGTTAAACAGTGCAGATAGGCAAAATTTTGTTTGATACTGTTCAAATATTTCCGTAATTCTGACTTTCACTTCCGATAAGCCACCTCCGTTAGGTACAACACGGTCAACACCACAAAATTCCTCTCAGAGGGTAACACTGCTCTGTTGCGCTATACCATAATTGCTTTAATAAGATTGTTTTATTTCACAACCTGCTTTAAGGTTATGGTACAGCAGTAGCAGACATCGGTAGTGTTATAAAGTTCAAAGATGGCAGCACGTTTTGTACTGTCGATAAACAGGGAAAAAAGTGTCACGGACGTGATACAGGATTTAGTGTGGACATAATTAAGACAAAGGCGATTCTCGCTGAGGCAGGATCTTGTCACGAAATTTCAATCACCAACTTTCAACTCCGATTGCGAAAATATTTTGTTGACGCACGCCGAGTTGCGGAGGAATGATCGTGATAACAAAATAAGGGACCCAGAGTTCGCACGGAAAGATATAGTTCTTCGTTTCTTCCACGCGCTATTTGCGGAAGGAATAAAAGAGAATTATGGTGAAGGTCATTTGATGAGCCGTCTGTGAGGTACTTATCTGCAGAGTATCTAATGTAAATTTAGGTGCAGAGACCGGGTGGAACTGGCGAGTTGATCGTAAATTTGACTGGATCCTTGACCACCAAGACAGTCTCTGCTCGGTGCCGTCTCCTCCTCCCCTTCCAGGCGCTGCGCTTGTTTTGTTAGGCACTACAGTCCAGTGTGTGGCAGCTGTGGGAAACCTTAAAGTTGTAACTTCTTCTGCCCGAGCTTCAGTTCGTCTCCCAGATTCCTGTTCGGCTTCCTTTACTGCCCGCACTGTGTTTAGACTGAATTGTGTGGTTGTCTCACGAGGCCCGCAGCTGCTGCCTTTTGCAAGTTTTGCCTGTGCCCTCGCAGCCCCGCCGTCATCTGGCGCGGCGGGCTGTGCAGACACTGGGAGAGGCGCGGCCGGCCGCTAATCCCGCGATATTGCGATGCTGCGGCCTACGCCGCAATTCCCCGTCCCTACCAGCTGCCACACGGCCACACGTAGCCCCTTTGGCACCACAGTGCGTATGGCCGTCAACGTTTGCAGCTGCCGGATACGCACGCCCTGTCGGTGCTCGATACTATCGGCTCAACACGCACCGGCAGAAATGTTTGCGGCACGTTTAACGGAGGCAAAGATTAGAAAGAATCTGGAGAACGTCGCATATTGCTGCAGTATCAGACGACGAACTCCAGAGCTCCCGTTTTCAGTATACTAAACACTGGACAACGCACTTCAGAGCTCTGGAAAATGAAATTGTCGGTCTGTTAGAAGACACTCCGAGTTTCTTGAGTACCGGCAGTTCCAGCGCTACTCTCGATAACTGAAGCGAGAAAAAAAGAAGTCGAGACACTCTAATAGGATTTTTACTTGTATAAACCATTCGACAAGGTAAATTGATGTTGAAAAAATGGCGAAGCCACCTTATGGTCTGAGACGGAAGGTACTGCCGACATCATCACCCCTCCGCTTCCCGCGTGCTTACGAGAACGATTGTCTGTAGACTTAAATATCAGTAAAATGCTTTTTTATTCCAGTCTATGATCACAATTGAATTCTTTAGACGGTGACCGGTTACAGTCTGTAAAGACCATCCTCAGATATTTTTTACACTATGTCTTCAAGTAATACGGCCATAATGGCATCACTTTAGCACCTGGTGTAAAAACGATCTGAGGAAAGTCTTTAAAAACTGAAACCGGTCATCGTCTAAAGAATTAATTTGTGATAATAGACTGGAGTGAAAAAGCATTTTACAGTATTGGATCACTGTACACGTCATTATGTCGCAGTTGGTTAAATATCAGATCTAATTTCTCCGGTTTTCGTCACGCACATTTCGCGAAACGTATGTGCGGGGAAATGATGTCGTGTAACGTGAGCTTTTGCAATTTCAGTAGCGGTGCGCAAAATGCCTCTCCTGTATCGTCTGTCACTAGACTTCGTCGAACCCTTCGTAAAGTTTTCGCGCTCGTTAGGGGATGCCGTCATATAATGTTCCGCTCGTCGCTGAATTTTCTGTGTCTGTCATTAATCGAGCCTGGTCCCAGAGTGATCATAAATGTTTATTTCGCGGCTGAAGTAATTTCTCCAGTGTCACCAACATTTCGACAACTACACTTATGTAGTAGGTCTCTAGCAGATAGCGCCAGGCGATTACTCCTACGCATTTGACGGTTGTTTCTGTGTCCAGTGAGGTACTCGTGTGGTCAGTGGCGCCGCGCCTAACCGCCGTGTCACGTTCGTGACGTGCGGGGCCCGTCAGTCAGCTGGCTGCCTGGTCTCGCCACCACCGTCGCTCTTTCGCGGGACTTCCCGTACGCCGCCACAGCCAATGCCGCCTTGCGTGCTCTAGTGTGCACCACCACTCACTTTTACGTGCGACAGCGATTTAATTTCCCCGGTTTACTGGCTAAATCGTTTTTGGCTGACGAGGAGAACAATCGTGACAGAACAAGACACACTGGCAGGTGCCGAATGCTCGCACATGGCAGCCCAACCTCTCTGACATCCTGTCTCCTGCCTGAATAAAGTAAGGCAAGAAATGCATTCGCGAGTCTAAAACAGGCGTTGGATTTGCTGGTGCTCAAGAAGGCGGGATTGATAAAAGAAATGGCAAACGAAAACGGACAGCGGAAATTTTCACGTATGACTACTAAACACTACAACAGGTTGTAAAGAAAACATTACCAAAACTGACGAAAATAACTGAAGGTGGGAAGAGCAATATACTGGTCACTCCAACAACTGAGAAATGACCGAGGGGACGGTAAAATTATTAGTTTGGAGTGCGGTTCCACAGAAGGTCTAAAGAAAGACTGATATAACAGCTGCAACAAGTAAAATCTTCGCAAACTTAAGAAGTAGCTACAAAGCTGATCAGTGAAAGAATACTAGCTACAGATTGGAAAACAACTAGAGGGAAACTTATGATCTTGGTATATTTGCTTCTGATGGAAACAGGAAGGTAAAAAAAAAAAAAAAAGATACATTTTCTGAGATGCCACAACAGGAACAGAATTCTGTGAACAATCAAAATTACATAATAGCTGATGGAGATTTTAATGGACGGATACCTAAAAACCATCCGGCTGTGCGGGTAAACAAGAAGAACAAACACAAAATCAAAATCTGCCATTACTTAGAGATTAAATGAATTAAAGAAATGCTCTTGGATATGATTGAGATACAGAAGCATAAAATATTTCAGCAGCGTTAATTGAAAACTCAGCACCATCGCTATGGCCATTCGCGTATACAGAGATGAGGTTATAGAGTAGACTATTACTCAGTTTAAAGCAAAATAAAAGGACAGTTTCTTGAGTAAAATGGAACATAAACCTAAAGCGGAACCAACAAGAAACCTCTAAAATACGTCCACTAGGAGAAGGAAGCACGAGACAACTGCAACAGGATCAGGTCTGGGACACTGGCCCAGCACGCCCTTTCCTAAGATAATGGGAAAACTACCACAGAAAAAATTAGTGAAACCAATCAGTCAAGCCAAGTCTTTCTCAGTATTGAAATAATCAAAGTTGGTTTAGAGAACCATACTGACGGAAAGGTACGTGAATTATTCAGTCCATTTGAGCTACTCGTCATATTATATTGAATGCGTCTACGTAGGCCTATGCAACAACGAAAGCAGACGTAAGACACCGGAGCTACAGATCACAGAAATGTCATACATAATTTAATTTAAAATGGTTTAAATGTATTAATAACTCCGAAGAAAATACTACATGTTACTTGAAACTTGAGGCGACGTACGACATCTCAGCAACTTCCTGCCACGATACATCGGCGCAGAGTCATGCGGCCGGTTTGAGGTGTATACTCCTGAAGATTCCCCGCCGAAATATCATGGCAGCAAATTGTTGGTAATCGGCAGTTCGTCTGATATATCATGAAGCTCTTGAAAGTCTCTTCGGGTTTGCTGCCGGGTCCTAAAATCAATTTGACTCCATATTTCGGCGATCCAACTGGCCGCCATCTTCAGGAAAATGCTACTTCTGCTGATGAGTCCCGCTGAGAACTGATGCTATGTTGCAAATCGACGTCCTATACAGGCCACCGTTCAGTACACGGTTCATGCGCCGCCCATCACGGTTTCTGCCTTCCGAAACAGGGAGGTGGCGCCGCCCTTAGTGAAACACTGCTGGCAACGATATATCGCAATCAAGGCCGCACAGAAGAATGTTCAGATTATACAGGATCCCACGTCTTGCTAAGAGGAAACCCATTGTCTCTGTTGATTAAATTATCATAAATTATCATCCAACCTAATTCAATTGCCACTTTATAGACACTGTTTCAAAAACCGGAAATGTTGGCAACAACCACAGTTTCATCAAATTTCATTCTGTGTCCCTCATTTAAGCAGTGTTCTGGTACTGCCGATTTTTTCGACTGTTGTAGCCTCGTATGGCGGCAATGTTCCACACACCTGTCATGCACTGTGCGAATCTAACGGCCAATGTAAGCATTCCCACATTGACACGGAATTTTGTACACACCGGGTTTCCTAAGCCCCAAATCATCTTTCACAGAGCCGAGCAGAGCCCTAATCTTAGAAGATGGACGGAACACTCTCTCAATGTTAAAATTCCTTAAAATTCGTCCAGTCTTAAACAATAAGCTTCCAGCATAAGGAATAAATGCCGCAGATCTATGTTCCTCTTCATACACCTCCGGAGATGGTCCAAACTCCATAGCCCGGCGAAACTGCTTCTTTTTTCCTTAAAAACAGCCATCAAATGCTCAAGTTCTTGGGTTAAACTGTCTGCGTCAGAAATGGCATATGCTCTCCGTACCAAAGTCCTAAGGACGCCACTACGTTGGTGTGGTTGATGACAACTCTTAGGATGCAGATACCAATCTGTGTGTGTCGGCTTTCGATGAACACTGTGTCCCCAAGTACCATCTGGTTTTTTTTATAAATTATAACGTCTAAAAATGGAAGCATCCCATCATTTTCAACCTCCATAGTAAATTTGTTACGGAGATGAAGACAGTTGAAGTGATCCAAAAATCAGTTAAGAGCATCACATCCATGCGGCCAGACGAAGAAGGTATCGTCCACGTATCTCCAGAAGCACGTTGGTTGCAAAGCTGAAGTCCTCAGTGCCATGTCCTCGAAGTCCTCCATAAATAAATTGGCGACTATGAGTGACAAAGGCCTACCCATAGCCACTCCGTCATTCTGTTCAAAAATGTTACGGTTAAATAACAAATACGTGGACGTCAGGACATGACGACAAAGCTTCACCAGCTATTCACCCAGTTTTTCACTGAGGGACTCTTCTAGAGGAACTCACGTAAATAGGGGTACCACATCGAAACTCACTCACAGATCTGAAGGACTCAACTTCAAAGATCCCAATCGTCGAATAAAATCCACTGAACTGGATATATAGTGTTCACACTTGCCAAAAAATTGACTGAGAACAGATGATAAATACTTTGCCAGGTTATCAGTGGATGCACCCAAATTACTAACAACAGGGCGTAGAGTAGCCCCTTCCTTATGCAACTTAGGCACACCAAACAATCTAGGCGGAACGGCAGCACCAGGATGGAGTTTGTTACGTAAATTTTCTGACAACGAACTCTTTTTCAACAGTGAAAGAGTCTTACGCTTGATCCTTTCTGCGGGGTCATTAGGTAGTCTTCTGTACGCCGGGTCGTTAGAAGTCAGGATCCGGCAGCAAACCCGAAGAGACTTTCAAGACTTATTACGCCAGGAAATCCTACGTAATCAAATCATGGAGCAATCTATACGCTAGGAACATTTTTAAATTTCACAACGTACTCTTTGTACACAATGTCGAAAGCTAAAATGGGTAGGGACCGGAAACCAGTTAATATCAGCACAGTCTCGCTACCTCTATCGGAAAAACTACCCCCACCAGCGCTGCTCCGAGAGTCCTTTCAGAGTCAGCTATTAATGCTCGTCGTGTCAGATCGTGGGCACATAATGGCGTAAGAGTTCATGTACAAATCACACCCACTGCTCAAATCTATTTGTCACCGAAATGAGGGCCAGCGCTAAACAATGGCGAATGCCGCTCCAGGCAAGCTGCTGGTTGCGAGTGGGCAGGCAGAAGCAGCTGGAACCGCAGCGGCCTGCACGCGTTCAGTGAGCCGAGATCCCAGCTGTGCTCGGACTGAGGCTACCAACTGCACTGGTTCAAAGGCGAATGCTCAGCTACCTTACGTGTTTATCTGTAAGCATTCCGTTTATAAGTCACCTGTGACTTAAACGGAATTTACTTTTCTAATAAAATTTCAGCTTGTTCCGTGCTCACGAACGTAGCATTCGCATCTTTTCCGAGGTCCTCCATTATTTCTTTTACCATTCGGCTTGTAGTTCAGGATCTTCTGCGGATTTCTGTGATCTCATGAAGTCTTGTCTCCATTCTTCGCGATATTCTTGAATTTTTTTATTAATGTTTAAAATATTAAATTCTGTTCTAATGTCTTCATTTCTAATGATTTCACTTCCCGTGCAGCCCTTCTTTTTTTTAATCAGGAACCTCATTTCTGCTGTTTGAATTTTATTTTCATGTTTTCCATGGTAACCCAACTTTCTCTTCCAAAGGATGGCACAGGAGCCGCCGTTATTCTGCAGAATTTCATGACGGTTTCTTCTCGTACTTTATGGTCCAACGTTCTGCGAATGGCAGCACAGACAGCTTGGAATTTGTGCATTTCATTTTCAATATCAGAGTCAAAATCAAAACATAGTACGACCTATATCACAGATTAGAGACACTTATTCTAAAACTGAATTGTCCAAAACAATTTTTGACCTGACTGCGTATTTTCCTCGGAATGCCATTAGTTTCATTTCACTACTAGAAATTTTGAAGTTTTATTCCTTAAAAATTTCGTTCAGGTGATATACTGATCTTTGGAGGTCATTTTGATTCTTCTGAATAATAACGATATCATCAGGAAACAAAAGTACATTCTGGTATTTATCATTAGTTATCTTAACTCCTTTGTATACTTTACATTTGCATTTGTGAAGAATGAAGTCAATGTAAATATTAAAAAGAGTAGACGATATCCCACACCCTTTTCTAACACTTTCATTAGTAATTATCTCTTCTAATCGTTTCCTACATTTGTTTATTCCAATACATTTAGTTTTTAAAGACATTTCACTACAGCTGTCAGGTGATAGTGCTATCCACATTCAGACATAATCTTCCATAGACTATCAAGGCTCACACTGTCAAAGGCCTTCTCAAAGTCGATAAGCCATATGGGTTTCTACATTAAATTCCCTGTCTTTTTGTATAATGTTTTTAATTACAAACATCTTGTCTGTGCATGAACGACCAAATCTAAACCCCTCTTGTTCTTGAGAAATAATAGCTTATGTGATATTCTTCAAGCGGTTAATGATTATCTTTGATTACAGCTTGGTAGCCAGTGCGTAGGAGACCGATGCCATGATAGTTTTTACAGTAATGGTGTATAACTTTGTCGAAAAGGGAGGTTACGTCTACTGTATACCTAGGATCTGGGATTTTCAGTTCGTAAAACTTCATTTATTATTTGTAAAAGTCTTTTATCTAGTGGTAACCCTTCATATTTAATTAGTTTTGCATTTACTCCAGGTAGATTTTTTGTTCTTCAAACCTTTCAAAACCCCTTGCAATTCCTACATTGTAATTGTATCTTCTGTTTCACTGTACATCACCTTCTGACTTCTGTGCACGCTACAAGTCTGAATCTGTTGCTAATTGTGTATAGTACTCCATGAGGCAGAGCCTTTTTCTTCCTTGTTCAGTTCTTTCAACGCCTTGTAGGCACATTGCTGTCTATCTTGCACGTCGTGTTCTAAGGCTCTTCTGAATGGATCCCACGACTCTCGGTGTGCTTTGCGCACTACTTGTTTTACAGCTTTCCTTTTTGTTTTGTATGTTTACCAGCTCCCTAATGCTTTTCGTCTTTAACTTCTGCGTTCGAATTTCTGAATCGCTTTTCCCGTCTATTTCCTTCTTTCTATCGAGAGCTTCTGAGGCAGCTTCAATGGTGCAGGTTTGGTATGTTGATGTGTTTTTTTACTGGTAGTGAAGCAAGCTTTTTGTGAGATCAGTAATGATAAAGGTTCCTAATGCTGTATTCCCCCCCATGAACCATGGACCTTGCCGTTGGTGGGGAGGCTTGCGTGCCTCAGCGATACAGATGGCCGTACCGTAGGTGCAACCACAACGGAGGGGTATCTGTTGAGAGGCCAGACAAACGTGTGGTTCCTGAAGAGGGGCAGCAGCCTTTTCAGTTGTTGCAGGGGCAATAATCTGGATGATTGACTGATCTGGCCTTGCACCATTAACCAAAACGGCCTTGCTGTGCTGGTACTGCGAACGGCTGAAAGCAAGGGGAAACTACAGTGGTAATTTTTCCCGAGGACATGCAACTTTACTGTATGATTAAATGATGATGGCATCCTCTTGGTTAAAATATTTCGGAGGTAAAATAGTCCCCCATTCGGATCTCCGGGCGGGGACTACTCAGGAGGATGTCGTTATCAGGAGAAAGAAAACTGCCGTTCTGCGGATCGGAGCGTGGAATGTCAGATCCCTTAATCGGGCAGGTAGGTTAGAAAATTTAAAAAGGGAAATGGATAGGTTAAAGTTAGATATAGTGGGAATTAGTGAAGTTCGGTGGCAGGAGGAACAAGACTTCTGGTCAGGTGACTACAGGGTCATAAACACAAAATCAAATGGGGGTAATGCAGGAGTAGGTTTAATAATGAATAGGAAAATAGGAATGCGGGTAAGCTACTACAAACAGCATAGTGAACGCATTATTGTGGCCCAGATAGATACGAAGCCCACACCTACTACAGTAGTACAAGTACATATGCCAACTAGCTCTGCAGATGATGAAGAAATTGAAGAAATGTACGATGAAATAAAAGAAATTGTTCAGATAGTGAAGGGAGACGAAAATTTAATAGTAATGGGTGACTGGAATTCGGCAGTAGGAAAAGGGAGAGAAGGAAACATAGTAGGTGAATATGGATTGGGGCTAAGAAATGAAAGAGGAAGCCGCCTAGTAGAATTTTGCACAGAGCACAACTTAATCATAGCTAACACTTGGTTTAAGAATCATGAAAGAAGGTTGTATACGTGGAAGAACCCTGGAGATACTAAAAGGTATCAAATAGATTATATAATGGTAAGACAGAGATTTAGGAACCAGGTTTTAAGTTGTAAGACATTTCCAGGGGCAGATGTGGACTCTGACCACAATCTATTGGTTATGACCTGTAGATTAAAACTGAAGAAACTACAAAAATGTGGGAAATTAAGGAGATGGGACCTGGATAAACTGAAAGAACCAGAGGTCGTACAGAGTTTCAGGAAGAGCATAAGGGGACAATTGACAGGAATAGGGGAAAGAAATACCGTAGAAGAAGAATGGGTAGCTCTGAGGGATGAAGTAGTGAAGGCAGCAGAGGATAAAGTACCTAAAAAGACGAGGGTAACAGAAGAAATATTGAATTTAATTGATGAAAGGAGAAAATATAAAAATGCAGTAAATGAAGCAGGCAAAAAGGAATACAGATGTCACAAAAATGAGATCGACAGGAAGTGCAAAATGGCTAAACAGGGATGGCTAGAGGACAAATGTAAGGATGTAGAAGCTTATCTCACTAGGGGTAAGATAGATACTGCCTACAGGAAAATTAAAGGCACCTTTGGAGAGAAGAGAACCACGTGTATGAATATCAAGAGCTCAGATGGCAACCCAGTTCTAAGCAAAGAAGGGAAGGCAGAAAGGTGGAAGGAGTATATAGAAGGTTTATACAAGGGTGATGTACTTGAGGACAATATTATGGAAATGGAAGAGGATGTATATGAAGACGAAATGGGAGATACGATACTGCGTGAAGAGTTTGACAGAGCACTGAAATACCTGAGTCGAAACAAGGCCCACGGAGTAGATAACATTCCATTAGAACTACTGACGGCCTTGGGAGAGCCAGTCATGACAAAACTCTACCAGCTGGTGAGCAAGATGTATGAGACAGGCGAAATACCCTCAGACTTCAAGAAGAATATAATAATTCCAATCCCAAAGAAAGAAGGTGTTGACAGATGTGAAAATTACCGAACTATCAGCTTAATAAGTCACAGCTGCAAAATACTAACGCGAATTCTTTACAGACGAATGGAAAAACTGGTAGATGCGGACCTCGGGGAGGATCAGTTTGGATTCCGTCGAAATGTTGGAACACGTGAGGCAATACTGACCTTACGACTTATCTTAGAAGAAAGATTAAGAAAAGGCAAACCTACGTTTCTAGCATTTGTAGACTTAGAGAAAGCTTTTGACAATGTTGACTGGAATACTCTTTTTCAAATTCTAAAGGTGGCAGAGGTAAAATAGAGGGAGCGAAAGGCTATTTACAATTTGTACAGAAACCAGGTGGCAGTCATAAAAGTCGAGGGGCATGAAAGGGAAGCAGTGGTTGGGAAAGGAGTGAGACAGGGTTGTAGCCTCTCCCCGATGTTATTCAATCCGTATATTGAGCAAGCAGTAAAGGAAACAAAAGAAAAATTTGGAGTAGGTATTAAAATTCATGGAGACGAAGTAAAAACTTTGAGGTTCGCCGATGACATTGTAATTCTGTCAGAGACGGCAAAGGACTTGGAAGAGCAGTTGAACGGAATGGACAGTGTCTTGAAAGGAGGATATAAGATGAACATCAACAAAGGCAAAACGAGGATAATGGAATGTAGTCAAATTAAATCGGGTGATGCTGAGGGAATTAGATTAGGAAATGAGACACTTATAGTAGTAAAGGAGTTTTGCTACTTAGGAAGTAAAATAAATGATGATGTTCGAATTAGAGAGGATATAAAATGTAGACTGGCAATGGCAAGGAAAGCGTTTCTGATGAAGAGAAATTTGTTAACATCGAATATAGATTTATGTATCAGGAAGTCGTTTCTGAAAGTATTTGTTTGGAGTGTAGCCATGTATGGAAGTGAAACATGGACAATAACTAGTTTGGACAAGAAGAGAATAGAAGCTTTCGAAATGTGGTGCTACAGAAGATTACTGAAGATAAGGTGGATAGATCACGTAACTAATGAGGAGGAATTGAATAGGATTGGGGAAAAGAGAAGTTTGTGGCACTACTTGACTAGAAGAAGGGATCGGTTGGTAGGACATGTTTTGAGGCATCAAGGGATCACAAATTTAGCGTTGGAGGGCAGCGTGGAGGGTAAAAATCGTAGAGGGAGACCGAGAGGTAATTACACTAAGCAGATTCAGAAGGATGTAGGTTGCAGTAGGTACTGGGAGATGAAGAAGCTTGCACAGGATAGAGTAGCATGGAGAGCTGCATCAAACCAGTCTCAGGACTGAAGACAACAACAACAATACTGTATTCCGACAGTGGATGCACTTTTAACAACTCTTGTTGTGGCTTCTTTTGGAATTCCTTTGCTTCCTTCTATTTTGATATTAGCCTTATCTTACTGCCTAAAACAGAAGTGGTAGATACCTGTTTCGCTTCATAAACAAATATACCTTGTATAACATTCTTCATTTTAACATTAATTAGTAAACAATCAGTCACAGCTCTTAGCCCTCGTGCACTCCATGTAAACGTGAGGATGTCATTCTTTCTGTAAAATGTGTTGCTAATGTTGAATTTATTGAAGAAGACGAGTGGACGAAGTTCCCGTCCACTGTTACTGATAGCTCTACTATTCGTCGTATAGGTCGGTTTCCAACTGTCGCGTTAAAATCAGCAGCGATGACAACATGGTCCGTCTTGTTGATTTTGGCGCAGGAATATTTCTAGAGGCGCGGTGGAGCCATCTTCCCTAAGAAAGAGAGCGCCGACAGAAACTCAGGCAGATCGCGATAAACAGAGGTGGCTCTGGCAGCCTCCTCACGCGCCTTAGCCCGCGCAGCGCTCGTAACGCAACCAGGTGATTGTAAAACTGCTGGGAAACTGACAAACAGCATCACATAAACGGCCAGATCAACACGTGACAACCGGAAAATCTTAAGTGACAAACGATGTTATTTCATTGAATACAGCTTCGTAGTACGTGCCAAATTATAAGCATGACACTGCAGCCACTCTGGCCTAGATGTATGCAGTGACTCGGTCAGGAAGCGTGTCCTGGAGTTGTTGTACACTCTCCTGAGGCGAGCCGGCCTGCAGCCATAGTAAATGGTCCTTGATATTCTGGATGCAGGCAATGGAACGGAGTCGACATCCGAGATGGTGTCACACATGTTTTATCTGGAACAGATATTGAGATATACCTGGCCTTGGGAATACCGCAGCATAAAACAGACAGTTCATAGACGCCTGCCATGTATGAAGAGCATTGTCCTGCTGAAAAATGGTACTATGACATTGTTGCTTGACGGGTACCGTATGAGGACGTTGGATGTCCGTCAGTCAATACTAGCGTTCCATCAACCAATACCAGCCGTGACCTGATGTCATACCCGAGGCTCCCCACTCAACAAAGCCAGGAGTAACAGCAAAAATAGAGAGACTGTGGGAGGTGCTGTCAGGTCAACGTGATAATCACCAATCATCCAGGATAATACGAACTGTCGATTCATCGCTGAACACAATGCAACTACAGTCGTCAACAGTTTCCGATCACAGCGCCAGAGCACACGTAGTCTTCCGTGTTGCTGCGCTGACGACAGCTTACACATGGCGCAGCCATCCCCCAGATTGGCCGCCGCTAGTCTCCAACCAGTGGTGCAAGGTGTCGCGGAATGTCGCAAGGAGAACGTTACTTGTTCTCGGGTGGCAGATGGAACCATAGATTACATCACGGGCAGGTAGAGACTCCGAAATCAGATACTGCCCCGTAAAGCGTACGCAGGAGCAGATATAGACTCAGATCACATATGACGAAGTTGGCTGAAGCTTAAGAGACTAGTCAGGAAGAATCACTGTGCAAAGAAGTGGGATACGGAAATAAGAATGACGATATACGTTTTAAGTTGCCTCAGGCTGTAGATACTGCAAGAACGAATAGTTTAGCATGCAATTCAGCTCAAGGGGAATGGACATCTCTATAAAATGAGCAATTATAGAAGTTGGAAAGAAAAACATAGGTAGAAGGAAGGTAACTGTGAAGAAATCTTGCCTAACAGAAGAAATACTTCAGTTAATCAAAGGAAGAAGGAAGCACAGGGAAATTCAGGAATACAGAGACACGAGTCACTAAAGAACGATATAAACAGGAAGTGATCGAAAAATAACCGATCGTCGGAGGAATGACTCACCATATATAGTGAAAAGAATTTTGGTTAAAGCAAAGAGTGCACTGGTAATTTCATTGTTAACTGCAAGGTGGGGGGGGGGGGGAGGGTTCTAAGGAGTACACTGAAGGCCTCTGTGAGGGGGAGGGACTTACCTGATGACGTGATAGCAGAAGAAACAGGAGTCGATAGGGTAGAGACAGGGGACCCAGTATTAGATTTCAGAAGAGCTTTGGACGGCTTAAGATCAAACAAGGCAGAGGAGATAGATAACATTCTATTGGAATTTCTCAAATAATTGGGGTAAGTGGCAACAAAACTACTATTCTAGTTGCCGTGTAGAATGTATGAGACTGGCGATATACTTTCGAACTTGAGATAAAACATCATTCACACAATACAGAAGATTGCAAGAACCGACAGGTACGACAATTATGTCACAATCAGCTTAATAGCTTATGCATCTAAGTTGCAAACAAGAATAATATACAGAAGGATGGAAAATAAAATTGAGTGTCTGTTAAATGACTATCAGTTTGGCTTTAGGAAAGATTAAGGCACCAGAGGGGCAGTTCTGACATTGCGGTTGATAATGGAAGCAAGACTAAAGGAAAATCATAGGATTTGTCGACCTCGGAAAGGCGTTCGATAATGTGATATCGTGCAAGATGTTCGAAATACGGAGAAATACAGGGGTAAACTATACGGATAGACGGGTAATATGCAAGATGTACAAGAACCAATAGGGAACAATAAGACTGGAACTCAAAGAACGGAGCACTCGAATTGAAAAGGGCGTAAGACAGGGATGTCGTCTTTCACCTCTACTGTTCAAACTACGCAGCGAAGAAGCAATGACGGAATTAAAAGAAAAGTTCGAGAGTGGTATTAAAACTTAATGTGAGAAGACTTCAGTGATAAGAGTCGCTTGTGACACTGCTCTCCTCTGTGAAAGTGAAAAAGAATTACAGGAGTTACTGAATTCAGTGAACGAACTAATGACGACAGAATATTGATTGAGGGTAAATCGAAGAAACACGAAAGAAAAATGTTCAAATGTGTATCAAATCTTATGGGACTTAACTGCTAAGGTCATCAGTCCCTAAGCGTACACACTACTTAATCTAAATTATCCTAAGGGCAAACACACACACACCCATGCCCGAAGGAGGACTCGAACCTCCGCCGAGACCAGCCGTACAGTCCATGACTGCAGCGCCCTGGACTGCTCGGCTAATCCCGCGCGGCAAACACGAAAGTAGTGAGAAGTAGCTGAAAGAAGAGCATCGGGAAATTTAATATCAGGATTGGTGATCACGAAGTAAATGAAGGTAAGGAATTCAGATAGCTAGGCAGCAAAATAATCCGTGACGGATGGAGCAAGGGGGACATAAAATGTAGACTAGCACAGACAAAAAGGGCGTTCCTCGCCAACAGAAGTCTACTACTATGAGACATAAGTCTTAATTTGAGGAAGAAATTTCTGAGAATGTACATTTGGAAAACAGTATTGCATGGTAACGAGAAGTGGAATGTGGGAAAACGGGAACAGAAGGAATGTTGAACATTAGGTAGACTGATAAATTAAGGAATTCTCCGCAGAATCGGTGAGGAAAGGAATGTATGGTAAACGCTGACTAGGAGGAGGGGCAGGATAACTGGACATCTGTTAAGACTCCAGGGAGAGTTGTACAGGATAAGAACTGTACAGGAAGACAGGGGCTGGAATAGACCCAGCAAATGATTGGGGACGTAGGTTGCAACTGATGTTCTCAAATGAAAAGGATGTCACAGGAGAGGAGTTGGGGGCGGACCGCTCAAATCACTCGGAAGACTGATGACTCCAGAAAACTGGAAACGTATTGTTATGCATCGGAGCTGTTTAAGTCAGATTGTGTTAAAAAAAATGGTTCAAATGGCTCTGAGCACTATGGGACTCAACTGCTGTGGTCATTAGTCCCCTAGAACTTAGAACTAATTAAACCTAACTAACCTAAGGACATCACACACATCCATGCCAGAGGCAGGATTCGAACCTGCGACCGTAGCAGTCGCACGGTTCCGCACTGCGCGCCTAGAACCGCGAGATCACCGCGGCCGGCTCAGATTGTGTCAGAATCACTATAGTGATCTCATATTCCCAGTTTTCGACGCTGCTGGCCTCTCATTCACACCGACTACTTGTTGCTCTTTTGTTCTGTGATTACTCCTGTGTACAGTGCTGCCAGCCCCTCCCACTCTGCAGGTAACGCACTGGTTCATCACATGTTGCTTGTATTGTTAGGCATCATCAAGACCCAGAAAATGTTCCTGGAATAATATTACGGAAAATCCCGCACTCAAAAGGGAAGCGGATAAAAAAAAAAAACCGAACCTGCAGCTGATGTTAGTGGAACACATGTGGGCAAAATGCGGACAGCTTAGACACGTTGCCACCCGAGAGTACGCATTAGGCTGAGCGCGATAAATGTTCGAGGTATGAACACTTCAGCCAAGTCAACAAACTGATCAATTTTGGACATTAAAGTTAAATATTTCTGAAATCAATAAAATTAGAATCAACAAAATTTTTTCCTTACTACTTTTTTGTCTGCACCGTAGTCGAGCGGTTCCGCCCGATGTTGATGACAGCTCCCTCAAGACCGTCCTGCTTCCGTTTGGAGATACACGAAATATGTGCTGGAACGCTGGTCCTCTCAACATCGTTTACAAGTTTATAGCGGAGATCGATCCGTGAATATGGTGCTCAGATGGAATATTCTCTCTCATCTGCAGGTGTACATAAAACTTACTCAGAACAAGAAGGGAACTGTTTTATATGTAATGAGAGTGTCACGGTGTTAAAATCCAATTACGAACAACATAAAAGGCAAATTTTAACGGATCTGGCTTCCCACCACATTTCCGAATGGGAAGACGAGCCGCTGCGTGATGGTCCTAGCGCATTTCCGCCGTTAGCCTCGCCATCGTAGCTTCCGCGCCGACATCGCCTTCACTTCAAAGCGAACGTAGACGGACGCGTCGGTTGCTACTCAAGATTCGAAAGCGTAGAACACTCTCTCCGACCTGGCTCCCGAGGCCGAGATCGTCTCTTGGGAATCACGTGAGAATAGACCTGTTCCGGAGCTGCGCACTATATCTACGGACTTGCCAGACATCCCGGAGGCTGTAACATATTCTACCCATTCTCCTGCGCCCCCGTATGGGGAAACCGTGCCACAAACCGCCTGTGGCACATGTGGTGCCGGTAAAAGACGTACCGTCAGTTTCCGATTCCGCTGCTTTCCAGGAGCCACACCGCCCTCTTGTACCTTACCCCATTAGTGACCAGTGGGAACTATAATTCCCACTTATTTGTTTTCGCTGTAAGTTCAGTAGTAACCCGTTTTCCCACAACTACCTTGTGCTATCGTCTCTATTAGAGTATGCTAAATACATGAAGATTGTCAACGGGTCTGCGAAAGCGGTTGTATTTCTACCTTGTTAGTCAATCAATGCAGAAGCGCAGTTTCTGCGTGAAAACGAGACACTGTTTTGACCGCTACAGAGCTTTTTGTACAGTGTGCTTTCCTTTTGCGTGTGAAATGACTTGTATTTATCTACTTTTATATTTACGAAGGAGATAGCATTCGTGTATATTTGCTTGGTTTGACTGAAAATTATGTAAATAATACAAGGTAAGTTAGTGGGAACTATTTTTCCCACTGAACTTGTGTGAAGTGCAATGCATATCGCTGTGCAATCGGCACCGTAGTTATTGTTAGCTTCTTATTGTTTAGAATGTGTGGACTGATGCCAGATGAGGTTTTCAGAATTTAGTACGCTACACCAGAAGATGTAGAAGATAAGCGAAGAGGAAGGCCCGTTCAGTTTCAAACACCAAAAACAGACGTGTCTGGAGTACCAGATGAAGTTCATCTGGAGAAAGTTGGTACTCATTTGCCTACAAAAGGTACAACAAATAGAAGATGCCACCAATGTAGCACCAAGAACAAATAAAAGAGAACAAAAATAATGTGTAGCAATTGCCGTGTACCTTTGAGTGTAGCACCATGCTTCTCTAAGTTCCATAGTACATCACCTTAGTGAACTCAAAGAACGATATGAACTAATACAAAGATACATGTAATGTTTAACATGATTTTTGTACTAAAAATAAAGGATATAAATATTTTAAATTCGCAAGAGTAGTCACTCCAGAGTTCGGTGGGAACAATAGTTCCCACTATTTTTTTTATACTCGTAGGCTAAACTCTCACTTTCAAGATTTAAACTATGATTTTATGATTGGTTTCTTAGCCCAATAAAGTGCTCATAAAAAGTCTTCTGGAAATAATTTGGTCACTAAAGGGTTATACTGAATTTCGGCCCATCTGGCACTCACCTTTCCACGCAGCCGCAACAAACAACGCTTTCAACCTGAGCGCACTGCACCGCGAATAAAGAAAAAAGACAGGAGGAGGATCGAGGAGGGGCAGCCACGTCTGCACACTCAGATCCACCCCTCAACTCTGCCACGGGGTGTTGATGGTCATTTGCAAGTAATCAGCTGTGCACATAGCCACTAAATAGCTGCACGCCTGTACCTACCTGACCTCGATTGTGAACAGAACCAGTTCAGAGCATAGATTTGAGGGCGCTGCGACAATGTATTTAGGATTCAGGTGCACTTGCGGTATTTTTGCAAGAAATGTTATTTGAGAATTTTTCTATTCTGGGCTTTTCTACATTATTTAGTGTGTCTGTTGAGCTATCTACTGGTACAGCATTTTTTTTTCCAGTGAGGGAGTAACACTGACTGATTTCGAAGTTCTTGATAACGGCCGAGGAACAGACTGGACTTTTATTGACCTTTCTTTGATTTTTTCTTATGCCCCTTCTTGCCGTTTCACAAATCGTGTGCGTTTTCATAAAGAGGATATAGTTTGTACGTATCGTAAAACTCTGCAGAAACTTCTGTTAAGCGGAAATTTTAATTGTGTTTTGCGCCCTATAGATCAGACCCATAATTTTAATTTCAGTAAGGAACTAGACGATTTCGTGCGTTCTTAGAACGAACGAGGTGCATGGATTTTTCAGTGTCCCACTCTCGTCAGATACACGCGTTTTACAGATACTTTGAGCAGCCAACTCGATCGATTTTATCTTTTTGACTCTTTATGTGGCCAGATGTTACCTATAAAGGTGATACCCATTCGTATCCTGAACACTGTGCCTTAGCTGTATCTCTAAATCATGTGCCGCAAGCAGTAAAACTGTATCATCTCCCCTGGGTGCTGAACACATCCCTCTTAAAGGATCCTTCCCTCGAGATTATCTTTCCAGAGGTTTGGGCCCGTAGCATGTGTTAGCAGGACCGTTATCCTCCTCTTGTAGAATGGTGGTCACAGCACGCCACTTCTCCGTAAGTTGTTGATGCGTTGCGGTGCTGAGAAGGCGAGCTATCTCCATCGGAGCCAGGAATTTTATTACTCCGCTTCAACTTTATGACGGTGCCAGACAGGCTTACGAATTATGGATGGCCGCCATGTTAAGACGAAATTTCTTCAGTTAAAGAGACAACTAGAAGGACTCAGGGTGCGATAAAAATCCCACTCCTTCCTACAGGATGAACTGACCTCCTTATGAGGTTGCAGATGTGTCGCAAAGCTTTATGCCTGGGCGCGCGATAACTTCCGTAGTCGAATGGCGCTACGTTGTCTCTGTGGCTGCGGCGTGTTCTGCCTCCGGAGCATTGCCCTTTATTGATTTTAATAAAGTGTTTGACCGCGTCAGAGATTCGTGACGCACGTGCTCAAGCCGACGGGTCTCAATCACTGTGCGTCTCGGGTATTATCCAATCATTTACTGGTACTCATTCATCTGTCGTAATGAATCGACAAGTTATTCCCTGTATCACCATCCGACGGGGCTTACCTCAAGGAAACGCCCTCTCCATGTCGTTTTTTAGTGATGTTCTTAGAACGTCTGCTTCGCTGCATTGCTGCACGCGGGTAATATTATGGGACTGAAGGGTTTTCAGAACATTCTCATTCCATGGGCAATGGTGGTTACTCGCCGAAAATCGTTGGGGGCTGAGGTGGATCGCTCTCCGATGAAAACGGCTGCACTCAGTGTGAGGTGACGCATCGAATTCAAGGTGGAATTCGTGGACACTAACGCGGTTCGATTAGTCATCTTCAAAAAGTGCGGACCTTAGATTCCTACACTTTCAGGAAAGTAAACTAGGTTGCACAAATATTTCCGCTATCCGAGATGACAGCGCGCAAATTGATGCAACTGTCTGGATGTTTCATTTGAAAAGTCGTATTTTTCAATTTCGATGTGAAGTGGTTGCAAGCCCTCGTCTGTTTGGATGGTTGGGTCTTTCAATACCAAAGTGAAGGCTTCACTATAGTTTATACGATGTACCGGTTTAACTCGTATTCGAGCAACTCATTGTCCTACAACTCGCTTATTTACTTGGCTTCGACCGGCCAGTCTGACTCCACCTGCTGATGTTGGCCGGATCAACTCTAAACTGCGGCACGTACGTTAATTTTGTATTATAATAAGTTTTCTAGGAGCTGACATTTTATCAGTGACATACCCTACCACCAGATCCCTGCTTTCTCGTTGAGCAGTACAATCATCCCTCTCCCCAGTTGAAATGGACGCACTGTTGGAAAACAGTGTGGTTAGTCTTCCCGCCCTGCCGGTTGAAAGTCACTTCCTCTTCCTGCCCTCCCGATGGAAGTAGCTCCATGTGGTATAGAACCATTCACAATCTGATCCCAACCAAAGAAAGGTTCCATCGTATTGGTCTTAGCTGGCCAGGGTGGCCGAGCGGTTCTACGCGCTACAGTGTGGAACCGCGCGACCGCTACGGTCGCTGGTTCGAATCCTGCCTCGGGCATGGATGTGTGTGATATCCTTAGGTTAGTTAGGTTTAAGAAATTCTAACTTCTTGGGGACTGATGACCTCAGATATTGAGTCCCATAGTGCTCAGAGCCCTCCGAGTATCGGTCTTAGTCCGACTGTTCTTTGCGGCAGGTGCCATCAACCTGATACCACACAGGATTGTCTCTTGTGGACGAGAACACTGGCACTGGATTCACTGATAACTGGCAGTTGAAGCTGCTTTCTCGATTGATCTTCTTCCGTATCCAAACTTTTTTTCGTCGGGACAAGACTAATACGGTCGTATGGCTCCCCGGACACTACGCTCTCTATGTAGTTGGGTGTGACAACGGTCCCAACCCCCTAGTTTTTCGCCAATATTTGGGGAATGCTCACTGGAAGTGGAAGAAGCTTCCACGTTACCGTGTTGTATTTGCAGATATATTGCAGCTTGTCGTTAATCGTCAAGTACCTGGCTAGCTTCTTTTTTCCCTTCTGGAGCCTTCTCTCACTGTGTTCTTCCTAGGCAAAATATTTGTTTCCTTTCGAGTCCAGGAATTGTGGAATTTTTTCCTTTTCATAAAAAGAACAAAACTAAAAACGGCAATTAATAAAATATAAAGAAATAAGGTAGAAAAGTGAAACAACCGCCCTAGCACAACCACCATAGCACCATGTCTATGTGAGGGACCAGCACAATGACAGACGGCGGATTGGGGGGGGGGGGGGGGGGAGATCGTGGCCAGGCCTACAGGTTTCAACACCAGTGCCCACTTTGTCTTCAAATGGCCTAAAGCTGACAGTGTAATTTCTTGTAGATAAAACAAAACCAAAAAAATATGTGGTCACCAGACAGACTCTCATGGGAAGGGGGGGGGGAGGGGGGTGGCGGCTCTTGTTGGAGTCCCGGTAGTGCCAGTTTTCTTTTCTTTGTTGGTGAGAGGACAGGTCCGTGGTGTACTCAGCGTCGTGATACCAACGAAGAAGCCGCTGCAACGTCGGAACGGAGACAACAGCCCCGCGCCCAGCTCCCTGACCCCACGCTGCATCCGACGGTGAAAGCGTTCGTAGCACGATATGGCGCACGGGTCTTCTGGGCCTCATCGCGGGGTTTTCTTTTTCCTTTTCCATTCCTTTATTTCCTTTTTCTCTAACAAAACGTGCAAACTATAAAAAAGAAAAAATAATAAAAGGAACAACTGCATTGGTCGATATAACACCATCTTGGGGTGAAGCTAGCCAATTACCTGTGATGTAATAATTGTGTATTGTTTATGACTCTAGGGTGAATTTAACTGTTCTGAACCTATCAATAAGTGAAATGTTATTATGGAATAATAATTAAATTTTAATACTAATTTCAGAGTAAGATACAAAGAAAGCTTAAGAAGAAAAAAAATGAGATCACAGATTTGCTTATGGAAATCTGGAAAAACACACTCATCCAAGTACCGGCCTATACATGCCGTCCTCTAATCGAGAACCACTGCACGAGTAGGAGATGGAACTTAGTGGAAATGAATGTGCGAAAGGTCGCCTGTATATCAAACGCTAAGGTGGAAGGCATCGATACACCAGTTCCTCTCTGGCGGGACGTTTTACATGAGAGACCTGAGACCTCACGATATAGCACGAAACACTACGTTTAGTGACAAAAGGCGCAAATGGAGATGCTGTACCAAGAAAACACTGTCTATGGTGAGACAGGTTTGGATGAACAGTTAGTAACTGTGCTGAGAGGAGAGTTAGACATGTGCCGGTTGAAATTCGTATACAGGATAGCCATGGAAGATCGCGGAAAATGTTGCCAGAAGAGTGTGAAAGTCACGAAAAATGCGATCACCTAACGGGGCGACTAATATACTGAACGATACCTTTAACTTGGACTAGATATACGAACCGCTTTCAAAAGCTATTAGCACAATAGGATTCATCCAGCCACTACAAACCTCAATGTTTATAGCTGTGTAATGTGGAAAACTCACTAATATCGCAAGGAAACTTCTAGTAATAGTAAACATGCTCCTTTCATTCAAGGGCCAAGAAAACAGAACATGACTGCAAAGAATTCTTTACAGCCAAGAAATGTTTTAGCAACAATCGACGATGGCGTGCTGCAAAGTTTTTCACATGAAAACTTTTATAATTTTTAAACAAAACAAACGTTATTAACATTTAGCATCATTATTCTTCCTATCTTCACATTTATTTATCGGCGAAGTAACCTTGGTGAAGAAAACGTTTCTCTCAGTGATAGACCAGTTCGTTGATACCATCGCTGTTGAACGTTTGACTCTCTTGATGAAGCCGCCATCTCGCCTCTGCTTATATCACATTATTACTGCCAGCGTGAAGCCCTCGAAGGGCACAATGAGTTTTAGAAACAAGTGACAAACGTATGGGGCCCAGGTGGGACTGTATGGAAGATGATGGGTCATAGATGTCGGCTTGTTGCAGCGTTCGTGTGTGCTCTAGCACTGCCAACTACTCCATGTGTGGCCGGCCTCCAGGAATTAGAAACTCGGTTACAGCACGCTGCTCCTCACGCACCGACACGGTTACGCTGCGCTTCGCCGTGTTACACGCTGCAGTTCGGAGCCCTCTCCTGCCAGAGTGTTGCGACTTGCGCGAGCGAGACGGGAAAGTCGCAGGGCTAATGTGCATTCTGTGTAATACCTCAACCGATATCGACAACAGGACAACAACTCCGAAGCAATAGTTTTTAGCAAGCGTTCGTATATTAACACATGTTGCTTTAATACCAGAGCTGTACACGCTTCGTCTAGGCAGACAACCTGACCACAAGTCGATAAAGACATTCTGAAGACGTTTAAGGGAACGTTACAGCTGTTATAAACGTATTCCACAAATACCGTCTAGAACATATTAAAAGGTCAAGTATAATACATCCGCATGCACATTAGAGAAGGAAGGTCGAAATGTAATACACTATAGAACGATACTGGATAGTTCAATGGAGCACAAGTATCACTGTAAGGCCTTTACTAACTTCCACAAAATGTTTCTTCAAATTGAATCTAGAGGAAAAATCCAGGCTTGAGTCATGCAAATGGCATCACAGCTTACCATCAACTCATTTGAATCCATTCTGTGTGAAACACAACTTGCCTTGCAGGACGCAGAGCCATGCTTTGGCGACTCACTACGCAAAGGTTCAGGTCATCTCATGATCACTTTGTAAAATGAAGCCGGCCGGAGTGGCCGAGCGGTTCTAGGTGCTACAGTCTGGAACCGCGCGACCGCTACGGTCGCACGTTCGAATCCTGCCTCGGGCATGGATGTGTGTGGTGACCTTAGGTTAGTTAGTGTTAAGTAGTTTCAAGTTCTAGGGGACTGATGACCTCAGATGTTAAGTCCCATAGTGCTCAGAGCCATTTGAACGATTTTTTTTGTAAAATGAAACCATTTGTTCTGGCAGAGACTATAAAAGTCAAAAAGTGGTTCAAATGGTTCTGAGCACTATGGGACTTAACATCTGATGTCATCAGTCTCGTAGATCTTAGAACTACTTAAATCTAACTAACCTGAGGACATCACACACATCCATGCCCGACGCAGGATTCGAACCTGCGATCGGAGCGGTCGGGCTGTTCCAGACCGCTCGGCCACCCCGGCAATCTTTAAAAATATAATTCAATGTTTTGCCCAGAAACTGGTCAGCATAGGTCTCTCACACAGGCCGCCCACACCGCAGTAGAAGGAAAAAAGGGTATGCTGCCCTACTCTGCATTTCTGCCAAATGTATTCAGGGTAGTGGATCCAATATGGCGGGCATAGACGTGTCAACGTCGCGTTTAAGTCATGACGGGAAGGTCAAATTTTGGTGGAAAAATAGGTCATTTGGGCTACCTCCACTAACCTAATTCCACCCCATTCCCCTCCTCTCCTCTCTTCAGCTCACCCATCCCCCCAAACTTCCCTCCCCTCTCCCATCTTCAAATCAGTCTGTACTGGGCTGCCAGATAAGATTTACACAAATCTTTATTTTGTATGCAATGCAGTACATTGTTTATTTAAAAAAGTTGAGTTGTCATATATCGAGCACTATACAGTAGCTCCATCTAGTGCGTTCACGATGGCACTGTTGATCCTCTTCTTTTCCCTGTGCCACTACGAAATCCAAGATGGCGACCTGGGGAAAAGTGGTGAGAAACTGGCTAACTGGCTCTTACGATGGTAGCGAGCACAACACATTGTTTCAACAATTAGTATAAGAATACATCTCAAAACTGATGCAGGTGTTTTAAGCAACTTGGACAACGTTAAACAAATGTGGTACTTTTTTCATGTTGATAGCGAAAGGAGCTAAATAGTTGCACTGTCCCAGATCGTGCTAAACGTATCTCGCATACTCTCCTTACAGCAGGGTTTTGGCTGCTGGAAGAAATCACGCGTCAGGTTCACTCTAAGCACTTCCTGCCTTCTTTGCAATACCTGCAGCCTTTCAACTCATCCCTGGCACATGGATACCCCTTGCTGAAAACGAATTGCCTCCTGAAGTATTACGTCTGGTGTTTAAGCAACCTGAGGGAATATTGTCGTATGCACATCTAAAAGATGTCACAGCAACTAAATGCAGCACCGCACAAATAGAGGAAGTTTTTCAGATGATGCAATAATGTTTAAACAATTTGCAGTGTAATTACGCATCTTATTCTGAGGAATACCACCACCACACTTGAACATGGACTCTAAAAAGATCGTGGTACACTTGTGAATCCTCTCACTCTTCTTTCTCAGACACTTTGAGCGCTTTCGCGAGGAAATGTCGCATCCTTCCCTTGTCTTTGCGCATGAAATGCTTCGTGAGTTATTAAATCCAATAGAATATGTCTCTAAATACACTTTCAAAAATATCCCTGCACAGCAGTTTGCTTCAGTTTTGCGATACATACCGCCACCCTTGAACACATACTAAAAACATTGCAGCAGGTTCTGGCACACACTTGTGAGACCTGCCAATCTTTATCCACTTGCCACTTGGCGCGTTTTGGAGGGAAATAGATCCCGAAACCGACAACAGCTGCAATATCCCATTTTACATACTAAACAAACCAATAAATATCTCTGCAAATCTAAACACTATGCCAAACACTTCGCTCCTTGTTTTCAGGCACTGCCAGAGAGATAAAAGCTTCAGAGTCCGATAATTGCTGTGGTATTTATCACTTTTCCGAAACGCTGAGCGGGCTTAGTTTGTATGTGCTGCTGGAGCCAAGGACGTTATGGTTCTTATTTTTTATTTTCCTCACTCTTCGGAGCACACTAGTATCTATGCAAATACAGGAAAATCAGAACAATAACATATTTAAAAGTTCGTGACATATTTTGATTCTCACTACAGATTCTCTAAAGAAATTTAAAAAATAAAAAAAAGAATCCGAAGCACTGTTCTACAGACGAGAAAAAAAGGGTGGAATTTTCGGTGAATTTTCGACGTCCTAACGCTGCTGGTCTCGGCATGCTGGCAGGTGGGGGCCAGCATCCCACTCCTTCTAACCTAAGGATGATCGACTACATGGACTTGTCTCTGAACTCTTGAAAAAAGAAGATATCGCTTGTCTCTCAGACGTCACACAACTTTCCGTAGAAACCTTTTAACTGTCTTGTCTGCCCAGCGCAAAGTATATTTGACGTCATGGAACCTCCATGTGGACGGAGCATTCTAATTGGTTCTCACTGAGCTTACCCACCAAACCGCTGCTGCCAGTGTGGGGGCACTGCCCGGCACTTTCTGCAGACTGACAAATTACGAGACTTTCAATGGAAAACTGTTTTGTGTAGATCGAAAAACATACAGCAGTCTCATTGCACTGACAGTTACACCCCGCAAAAGTGGTCTACAGTTTATGAAATACGGAAACTATTATAAAGGCACGTCCTCAGTTGTCCTGCTCTGCCACAGTCGAGGAGAAGTTGAATTTTTCGACGTGAAACAGATCTCCAACCAGGCTATATCACCACAAACAATTGTAATAATAATAATGGCGTGTGACTGGGGCCTCCCGTCGGGTAGACCGCTCGCCTGGTGCAAGTCTTTCGATTTGACGCCACTTCGGCGATGATGATTAGGACAACACCCAGTCCCTGATCGGAGAAAATCTCCGACTCAGCCGGGAATCGAACCCGGGCCGTGAGGATTGACAGTCTGTAGCGCAGACCACTCAGCTACCGGGGGCGGACACAAACAATTGGCATGGTTTACGTCACACAAAGGCGTCTGCTGATGATACTGCTTCCGATCTGGCCTACTTGCTTGCTACCGTAGTCCCTGCAATGAGCTGCGATCATCTCTAGGCTCTGGGATTACAAGAACATGGTTTGCCAGAATGTCACACCAATTACACCGTAGTTTTGGGTATCAAGCACATAGCAGTATGCTACCGATCAGTTCCACTGTATTATTCCAAAGATAAAGAGTAGAAATTATATCTCTAGAAACCTGAAACTTTAATGAGGTCATTATTTGGGATGTGATGCAAGCCACTGAGTAACTAGAAACTTGTCTGTAGAGATTTACATGAAAACTCGAAAATAAAGGAAACTGGTTGTCTCACTCAGTGACATAACAGATCCAAATCATTGTTGCACATTACAAAGTGAACTAAGGTGTTTCTCGTATCTAAAGAATTAGCAAACGTCTCTCCTACCAGTTTTTCACCATCTAGATACACACAGCACACATCTCAATCGATGTTCTATCGACCAAATGAAGACAGGAAATGTGAAGAATGGGAGTACTAGCAGTCAATCGGTCAGTTTACAAGGTGTGAATATCTGACCAGCACAAACGGACAGTACCCCCAGTACAGGTGGTCACGAAGCCTGCTGAGTACTAGATCGCCTTTCAGCTGCCTAGAGGGGGATATGCTCAAGTCAGCTGCATTCTTATACCCCAGCCTCTCCAGCTCGGCACCTGAACGACAGCTCCCGCCGTAAGCCGGAAAAGTCGAGTGTTACGGCCCCAGGCTACCTCCGTCAGGTACACCCGAACGGCAGGCAGGACCGTTCTACGAGGCCAACCACATATTTAACAGTTTCATTACAATTAAATACTATGACGGCATCCTCAATCTGATGGCATCCAACGATTATCGAAGTACTGGAAATGCTCCCTGGTGACAACTGTGGCTCCTGAAATATCAAAATATCTAACATTCATATGACTAGACATAATCGCAATTCGCCACGACAAATCCAAGTCTTCTTTATGACAAGACAAAGCCATTTTCTGACCACAGTAACTTTACATCCCAAGACATACTTTATAAGCTCACAGCAAATCTATCGCACATCCCCCACTAGGTATAATACTTGGCCAGTAACTCAATGCTGCTGACACCAAACAATATTGAGGTAAAATCTGCGATGGATGGGCATGTCTCATTATTTTTTCTTGTGAGTGGTACCAGAGTGTCTTATGTAGACAGACGTAATCGTCTTATGAGAAATGTACTATGAAAAACACTATCGAAATGAAAATGTTGCTGTCACACTGCATAATAAGCGGTCGTGGTTCTACAGTTGCACACAAGTATCACTAACGATATCCACGTTAAAAGCTATACAAGCTTCATAAATCGAGGTATGGTATTGCTTTCAAATGAAGTGGTCTTTCACACAAATAACGCGACACTGAATATAGAATGTGATCGTTGCGGTGTGTATTAACCGACCGAAAGTGTGCGTGAACGTCATCAGCGGTGTAAGCTCAAAATAAAATCATCATCATCAATGGCTCATCCTCAAGTGGTTTGGCTACGGAGTGTGGTATTAAGCCATTATCTGCAGCTCCCTCATGCTACCCCTAGATACTTCTCATGCTAACAATCAGTATTTGCAACGCATTCTATGTTGATGCCATGTCAGAGGTTCTGCAATATATCCACTTGGCTATAGGCGAGGGAAATGGTATGCTGTGTGACAGAATACTTTAAAAAAGGCAACGCGAGGTTGAGGTCATAAGTAATGTACAAAATCCTATGACCAATACATGGGTTTTTTCAGGTGTATAGTGTTACGCTTTTGTTAGATATGTCGTCTGTGATTGAGAATCACGTCACTCTATTCAACAACATGCTTGCGTTTGATCCTTTGGGGATGTCTTTTAATCATTACAGTCTCTAGTGAATCATATTCATGGCACACTCATATTTTTTTAGACAGCCCCTACGTATCCTGCAACTGTTCCTCAGCCTCTCGCTCACCACCCCTGCAGATTTGCGCAAGTGATCATTCCAATTTAAATAGTAACTGAGTAGAAACAGGGTAAGCTAAGTTAATGTGATGGAACTGTGTTTTAACCACTAAGTGGGGAAGAGAATATGTTGTCATAGCACAGCCAACGATGTACAGCGCCAAACAAAGCTTTCTCTGAAATATAAGGTAGCAGAAAAGGGAGTACAAGCAGGATGAGGATTTTCCTACTCCAAACAACATACAGGTACGGCAGTCTGAAGGAGGTGTCCCTCAGGATGCATTCTTATCTGTCACCCAAAAGGTCTCTCTATCATCATTATTCTTTCCATCCAACAGAGAAAAACTATGAACCACCATTAAAGCTCCAGTAACAGTATCCAATAGAGAACTTGAGAAGATTTTACAACATCTGTCTCTTGCGATATATCAGGAAAAAAAGAACATCTGAGTGTTGATATTGACCATTTATAGCGATTCCATGTAATACACATATATTGGTCCACTGGACCATGTGGCCATTAACGCAAGTTCCTGGCACGGATCAGTGTAAAGTTTCATTGCCCTTACGACAGGAGGACCACATCCCACAGAGTGTCAGTCGCAACAGAAGGACCATGTGGTGTTGTTTCGTACATTGTACATTGTCTTTTCTGCTGTAACTCATCCAAACAGTATATGACTACAGCTATGTACACCACCATACACCATGAGTTCGATATCTGTTTCAGGTTCGAAACTGACATTAACTCATTTCTATCCATTTACTCTCACAGAAAACTGGACTTTCCGTAGTGTAAATTATGTTGCTGCTCCCACAAAATACACAGGATGATTCAACTAAAAGACACTGGCTGTGTTTCTTACTGACAAAAGAGATGTGGAGCCATTACAACATATGAAAACTGGAAGAGTATTGCAGAACTGTAGAGCGTTTACAAACAGCGTGCAAAAGGTAATTGTTGGCCTCAACATTTAAACTCATCTTTCACAATGATTGGGTAGCTGATGTCTCAGTGTTCCATTTACACTGTTTCCTCATACTGCTGTCATGTTCCCGAACACTCAGTGCTGGCCACATCGGAAGGTGTTGCTCACACTAAGACTCTCTCTCCATCTGAAACAACTGATCTCAGTCGATCATTATGTGGCAATCAACATCATACCAGTGGAATGAACTGGAATGAGCACTGCAGTTGATAGTGGCAATCAAGTTTAGTAAATTTACCAATTTTTCCATAATTTCGATGCCAGCCAATGGCACGGCAGCGTGCTTCCCTATTTCTTATCATCGCTAAATCAGCCTTCCACTCTTTTGCTCGTACCATATAATAGATTTCAAAATTGTGCAGTAAGTCCATTCATTGTTAATTCTTGATCATACATATACGGAAGTATACCGGATAGTGTCCTATACCGATCTACTTATTTCTTGCACTTTGATCATAGTGCGTAATTTATGGTTACTATTGCCCATCTTTCCCGATTCTCGAATTCTTAGGATGAAGTTACAGATTGAAAGATCTCCTCTGATTGTCTCTGACCAACCCTCCCTGCAACACTGTAACCGATTTACTTTTCATCTGACCAGAAGTAGAAGGATACTATGGTCTACACTCCATGTCTCAAGAAGGAATTGTGAGCCAAACCCATAACTGCTGTTCACGAAGACTGTTCCCCACCATTTTACTCATGGCACCCATCCAACTGCAGAAGACCCCCCCAGATGCATGCTTATGGAGGAGGGTAGCACACCTTATCAGTGTATACCAGATATGAAAGTGTTGTGATGATATAACAGACAGTTAAGGAGAAATGTGGTGGTTTTATGCATGATGGAACTCCATACGGATGGAGTTTTGAAGCATTTTAATATACTGTGCTATCAATTTTAAAGTAAAGTAAAGTCTGGGGTCAGTACCAAGAAGGTATTGCTAAGAATGAATGTATTGATGAAACTCATGAACTCTAATACACGGCATATCTGTCCAACATCTGATATTCATTCGCCCTGCAAGTATTTTCTTTAATCCCACTCATACAGTGACAGACTTTAAGAAGATAAAATTAATTCCTTCTACAGCAAAGAAAAAACCATGGAGTCCTTGCAAAACATGCACAATATATCTTTCCATTGGTGTATCACGGCATCTGTTCACATCCTACCACAGCTCAGAAATCATACTATGCTCGAATCAGCCCTATAAAAAGATTGTCAACAACAGAGAATGCCTTTTACAAGGAGACAGACAAACGCACAGCAGCAGTGGCTGATGTATGAAATTATATTCCATGCTGCCACTAACTCCATAAGAGGACATCTGTCAAGGAGATGTATATCAGCCGGCCGTGGTGGCCGAGCGGTTCTAGGCGATGTCCTTAGGTTAGTTACGTTTAACTAGTTCTACGTTCTAGGGGACTGATGACCTCGGAAGTTAAGTCCCATAGTGCTTTGAGCCATTTTGAACACTCGTCATCTCCATGACTATCCCGCTCAACTTTGTCTGACAGATCTTGATTGAGTTCGTGTAATTTCCAGTACCTTTCTGTTAACTCTCCGGCTGTTAGCTCCAGTCATTGTTGGCTTTGTGTTACGAAAGATTCCTTGTTTATGAAACATTACTATCGTCTCGAGGACATTCGTCATCCACGCGAGCTCTGCTGCCACAATGTGCAACAAAGTAAGTCTTTTTGCTTTCCTAGATTCAATCAATCTTTCATGTGCGTAAATTTACGCGTATTGAAACTTATTGGAGTTACTTTCCGTGTTACCAGGTATTCTCTTCATTTTTAGATTGTGGAAGAAATATCGAGAAATATTTTGTAGGATAGTGATTTCTATGGCTTTCTGTCGCTGATGAAAAAAAGAGATGCAGAAATTGACTTCAGATCCTTCTCACAAGCACCTACCAGTAAGTTAAAATCACAGTGGTTATGATACTGAAGACTCGATTTATGACTAACATGTGGCATGGGAATGGAGTACATCACATAAATCTTCGTTCATTTAGAGGGGACGCCAAAACATGCTGTCCATCGATGGACATGTTTCATCATCACACATAAGTTGGAAGTCCTCTGACGGCTGTAGTATGGATAGGTTTGCTGTTAAGGACATCAGGTAGATTGTGCTCTAAGTCGTACGCAGCACATGCTATTGCGTACGAGTTTGTCGCAGGTTATAGCACACAACTGATATACCCTTAAAGAACAACGGGGAAAAATGGTTGAATGTGTGATAAAATGTCTGCAGCAACATCATTCTCTCTGTAGAATTCATCATCTATCTACCATTAAATCATACCTTGTTATGACCCCTCTCAACAAATCACTCGCCGCGCAGGATTAGCCGAGCGGTCTCAGGCGCTGCAGTCATGGACTGTGCGGCTGGTCGCGGCGGAGGTTCGAGTCCTCCCTTGGGCATGGGTGTGTGTTTGTCCTTAGGATAATTTAGCTTAAGTAGTGTGTAAGCTTAAGGACTGATGACCTTAGCAGTTAAGTCCCATAAGATTTCACACACATTTGAACTTTTTTTTTTAACAAATCGCACCATCTACTCTTATAATGTTTTCTTTATGTCTGTGTCTGCACATGTGCTTCAGATGGCTCCGACGACCCAGAGTATACCCAAGCTGGTGTTAGAGTATGGATCCGTCACATGTTATATCCGGTGCGACGTTCAGATGCAGATACATAATATGCAATGTCCAGGATAGGTTTTGAAGGTGGATCCGCCACGCATTATATCCAGATGCGTATCCACAATACATCACAATCCGGGATAATGTTCGAATGTAGTGGAAAGAACCAAATTTAGGGATTCTATAGTCCTTGAAATAACCAGTCACGACATTAAATTTCCATTTGATAGTGATCTCTTACATCTAGCCATGACAGCTTATTCCTAGGGATTGGCTCATGATTTAAGTGTGTCGTGGTTAGTGCTGCACAGTACAGTGCAGTGGACTCGATCTTGCAGTGGTATTTGCTGTTGTCATTCTTACTATCCCATAATGTGGCACACCCTTCCTCCTCCATCCGAATATATTGGGGAGAACCAGTTTAGGAATTCTATGGCGTTTTAAAACTGCAGTTGTGACGTAAAATTGCCAGTTGTTCGATTTATTTTTTCTGATAGTTGTATTGTGAGCATGCTTGCATGTGATAGAGGCAGGCGTGGCCTGCACAGGTGCGGGTCTCTATCCAGGCCAGTGCAGACGGGGCTGTCCTGCAGTCGGTGGGCAGCGTGCAGCTCGCAGTCGCCAGTTTGTGTCGTGGGGAGGACTTTCTTCGCCATTTATGATTAGTGGGAACGTTGTGGTACAGGAGGGCGTTAGTGCTCTCAAACGTCGGTGTGTACGAGACCTCGAATATATTTAGTGCTACTATCTAATTGTGGTGGAAATTTCATTACCTGATTTGCGTAATGTTTGCATATGATACTCAGATAGTAAAAATACGTTTTATTATGAAGAACGATCATCATAAAGTTGTGGTGAGTGTTTTAGCCATCTATTTGACTCCTATCAATTATTAAACAATTAATTTGATAATGTAGTGCAAATGGATTATTTCACTCTATTTTAATAACGAATTTGCGTCAGCTGTCCCTTTCACTCCAGCATTAACAAATAGGAACACTGTGTTATGAGGAGAGATGAATTCCATGTTTCGAGACGTTGGTTCAGACAGGGAGTGGCCTCTTGAGAAAGACAGGGACAGGAAGCAAGTATGGAATTTCTCGATCAAAAGATGCTGCCACTTGATGCTTTGCTTGGACCTACGAAATCAAATGAGGCCGATATGTGATCGGTGGTCGCATATTTAGTAACATGATCTGTAATTAGGCTATTGGACTGCTTTGACCTTTCTTGTGGCGCACTGATGAGGGGGAGGGATTTAGTAATTGTTCTATTTAATTAGTCAATCAATTTGGTATGAAAAATGTGATTGTATCAGTGAGGGGAGTTTCTAGAGTGGTGGGGGAGGAGGAAGGCGGTGGAGGTGGAAGTGTGGAGGTCTCTTGGAAAACCACTTAACCGAACAACAGACTACCGACCTCTCACTCAAAAGAGCAGTAGGATTGGCCCTGAATGTCTAACGTCTCCTGATACAGGCAACCCACAATGTGTGTTGATACCACCACTTTCCATACTACTGGCGACAGTTTGACCATTAACATACGCGGATTTTACTTTTCTGCGGTATTGTTGTTATTATTTCACGCGGAGGATCCTGTATTGTGCTCTGCAAAGGTACTTCGACCGCTTCCCCTGCCTCTCTGAACCATATTGACGCGATATCCATCTCCTTAATTTTGTTCGTCATTATTACTGATGTTGTGGTTACTTGTGTTATTACTATTCTGGCGATGACCACGGTTTCTTTGCCAGTAATCTTTGTCGTTAACTCTTTCTAGAAATGCGGAAGACCTTCAGTGACTGCTTCCCATGGCTCTCTTAGAACCTTCTGGGTGATTTTTCCTAAATTCCCAGATAATTTCTAATTCTGGTCGCCCGCTTCTTAAATGAGTCAGTTTATGGCGGCAATATTCTTAGAAATCCTTCAAAGAACGCCTGTCTCTGTTTTCATGAAGCTAAGCCATAACAGACTCTCGCCGTAAAGAATCTTGTTTCGCTCTGATCAATACTCTTCAGTAACTTTTGTTTGAATTCGTCAGAACCATTTGATCAGTGTTCACGTTAAGCCCCCATGCTTAGCATCACGTGCTAAGACACTGATCACTAGAATTATTTTTTCCTAATATGATAAGCACTCAGAAAAATGTCTTTTTCAGTTTCTTATAAAATCTAACGGATGCCAACCGTTATGTTTCTTGGCGTGATCGAAAAGTTCCTCAACTTAAATTAATTTATTAATTTTTGTCCCATTACTGACAACAACAGGTATGTCTCTTATTTTCTTTTCAAGGTCAGAAGTTTTTCCTTGAACATAGGAAGTGTTTTTACACTTCCGTTTGCAATCGCTAACTCATTTACCTAAATTTTTTCGGTGTCAGAAACTGTTTTACTTACGTTTGAGATTTCATTTTTGCTTACGTCAGCGATTTCTGTTTCCAAACGAAAAACTTTTCCATTCATAATCATCTTGTGGTTTTGTAGTTCTTTGTTATGTCTTGTAAGACATGTGTATTTCTATTGTCTGTTATCGAACCACAATTTATGAAAGATGTTTATGTTTTGTTAACAGGATTAAGTAGTAATAACTAATATTTATCATGTTGGAAATAATTGTGCTAGCAGGGAATGTTTGCACCAAAGTATTGTTGGCGGGTAAGGCCGCACATTGATATAATTTTAAAAAGGGCGGGGCAGACCGCGTATGGAGACATTTTAAGAAAAGAGCGGGAAAGACCGCGCCTTGGTGCATTTTGTAATGGTAGCAGGGATTGTCTGCACCAGAAAGCATTGTTGGCGGGAGAGACCGCACTTTAGCGTTCGTAGGAAGTCAGTAGTAAGTGAGATGTGAAGCGAGTCGGTAGCAGGTCTGAAGCGAGAGGTTGAGAGGAGCTGTGTGCGTGCCAGCCACCAGCTGTGACTGAAAAAAAAAGAGATTATAAACGGATGTACAGAGACATCAGCTAACTATTATCATAAGAGGAACTAGTATTACTGAATTATTTTTTGAGAAACTCAAGACTACTGAAGCTATGTTGGCGCCTTGCTAGTTGTAAGACTATTCTAAAAAGTGAGTCGCATTTAAACGTTTGTAAAATCATTTCATTCAGAATATAATTAATTTTTGCCAGCAACATTGCATTACTGATTATAATCCATCCCAGAAACCATCAACGTAAAACTTTGCAAAATTTTATTGTTGTCAAGAAAAAGTTCAACTATGAATTATGTAACTTCAATCCAATTAAGGAATAACGTCAGCTTTGCTATTAAAGAATAACGTCAGCTTTGTTACTAAAAATAACGTCAGCTTTGGTAATAAATACAGCCTCTTATTATGACATCCCAGCAGCAGCTAACAGAGTATAGTAAAATAGAGTAAGTATATTCATGTCGCAGTTCGATGTAGCAGTCAGTTGGTCATCCAGTAACTGTAAAAAAGATAAGGAACAGTTTTGGGTTATTGCAGGTAACGACTGAGGACCACGACGACGACACATCCTATGTTTTGTCGAAATAATCAGCAAATCACTTTTAATAAACAGCATTTAAATTAGTATGCGAAGATTTAGAAAGAGAATTAATTTCAAAAGGAAGATTTTACTTGTTATTACTAAGCAAGAGATAGAAATCCTAAGGGGACGTTTCATAGGTTATTGTAGAAGGGAAGGTTGCGTAACAAAAGGGATATAGAGGAGAGGGGAAGGTTTCAGTCTGTGCTTGCTACGAAATGGGAAGAGGAATTCCTCCTTATGCAAAACACCTTTTTTTCGGTTTTTGTTTCATTCAGACATGTTTCAGCACATTTTACAACAACAGAGTCACACACAGGGAGTTAATACACTAAACAAACAAGGACTCAACATATCATACAGAACCAACAACACAATACAAAGCAGACCTGGAAGAAATACCATCAACACTGACAAATACAGCCAGTACGGTACATACCAACTTACTTGCAACTGCTGTCAATCTGTATATGTGGGCCAAACACGCAGAAATTTCAGAACCAGATACACAGAACACCTCAGAGCACTGAAAAGCAATAGCTCACACTCAACATTTGCAGACCACCTGATTGCACGCAATCACCACCAGACAAACATTGAAACTGATTACACATCCTTAAAACTAGTAACAGTTTATACAAGAAATTAACTGTAGAAGAAAACTATCACACAGAAAAATCAATAGCCCTAGGAAAGAAAGTACTCAGTAAAAACACATCACGGTGCAATAAAACCCTCTTAGCCTCAGTAGAACCATACAAATAACACCCACACAAAAACTACTCGTGGGAAAAAAATTAAAAAATCATTTCTCCCTCCCTCTCCCTCCCTCCCACTCTCTCTCTCTGTTTCTCTACCCCAGTCCCCTGAAAACACACGACTTCTGCCAGGGTTAGCAGGAGAGCTTCTGTTAAGTTTGGAAGGTAGGAGACGAGGTACTGGCAGAACTAAAGCTGTGAGGACGGGGCGTGAGTCGTGCCTGGGTGGCTCAGGCGGTAGAGCACTTGCCCGCGGAAGGCAAAAGTCCCGAGTTCCCAGTCGGCTCTCAGCCGTGGCAGCGTGCAGACGGCCGCGCGCGCCGCCAGTGCTCCGTGCCGGCCAGTGCAGGCGTTGTTTACTTCCGCGTCGTAGCTTTAAGGCTTGCGCCCGTCCGCCGTGAACAACAAGTCGAGCGCTTACCGCCGTGCGACCATTAAAGTTTCCTTCCCAGCTGAATATGCGTGACCTCGTGAACATGAAGTTGAAACGTTCATACGTGAAGAAGTTCGTTTAGATCCTAACCACGTTATCGGAATCCATTTTTAGATCACGAGTAGAGTCGTTTATATTAAAATGACAAACACCGAGGTGTGTGAACATGTTATTCGCCGCCATGCCAATGGACTTAAGTTCAAATACTCTGATGGTCACGTCGGAGCTGCAACACTTGAACACGCAGAGTACGGTGAACGCACGATTAGGGTGTTAGAACTACCTTTTGAAGCGCCGAAGGACGAAGTTGTCTTTGCGTTACAACCATACGGTAACGTCATCGATTACGTAGAGGAAAAATGGCAAACCTTCACGACCTACCACGTCCTTAATGGTGTGCGTCAGGTCAAAATTAAACAGAAAAAAATCATATACCATCATATCTGACAATTGGCGGGATGCGAGCCACATTCATGTACGACGGCCAACCCAAAACATGTGCGTGTTGTGGGCAAGAAGGCCACGTCAGATCCGCGTGCATCCGACGCCGCCTGATCCAGACGCCGGTCAGAGAGGAAGCGTCCCCAGCGGTGATCACTCAGATCCTTGTCACATATGCCAAGGTTGCCGAGCAAGGCAGCACCTCTGCACAGGGTATTCCGGCTCCGTTGACGTCGTCTGATCAGGTAGATGCAATGGCTACTGAGAATCCTTATGAGGTGCCACAGGCGCCAGATCCTGACCTGCCGAATCTTCGCAGCAATGTGACTGAAAATGCTACTGAGATGGACGTTGCTCCGGGAGTGGTACCTACTTCTGCTTTCCTTCAGACTGGTCCGGAGTCAGACGAAAGCCACCCGCAATCAGAATCTACACGACATGCTCGAAAACAAGGGTCGACAAGCAAGAGAAAGAAACGTAGCCGTACATCCGCTGATGAATCCATTCTACGGATGGATACCAGGGATGCAGACCCGAAGATGGACGGCAGACCGCTCTTTGATGACCAAAAGTCTGATGCGAACGACCCGCCAGAGGCGACTAATGGCAACGACCACCCCTCCTTACTGGCGCCGTCGCCCCCACAGGTCGAAGTTGAAGAGAGCCTATCCGATGAGACGAAAACTACGTCTCCTCTCCACGTGGATGATGAGCACATGTGATGCCCTACCGCAGTATCAGTCTCCTGGGCAGACGACGTGGAGATCGAAGGGACTGGGGTGGACGGTGCTGATGATGGGGCGCCCCCATCGGTTGCGCCCGCGCCCGCAAACTCTCCACAACAGCAACCTCTTCAGCGGACCGCCAAGACCGACGACCTCTAGCTCCTGAAGAAGGAGCCCCACCTGTGCCTGTGGGACTCCAACACCAGCATTATCGTGTCGCAACGATTAACCTCGCGACCATTCGTGCGTCCCACAAACTAGCGCTGCTCCGCGATATGATTTATGATGCGGACATTGATATTGCGCTTTTTCAGGAAGTGCATGTCACCGATTTTTCACCACCACATGGCTTCACTGCGCATCTTTCTCCCGCTTCCGACACCGGTAGTGGTGTTGCCATCATCTTACGCGAAGGTCTTCCTGCCGAAGAACTATACCTCCCCAACGGCAGAAGTATGGCCCTTTCTCTCTTTGCTGTACGCATCGTCAACATTTATGCGCCGTCGGGCTCCAGCTACCGTCGTGAATGCAATGCCTTCTTCGCGAATGAAGTTACACCCCTTTTTATGGGACCACACGATGACTGAGTCGTGGGTGGAGACTTCAACTGCACCCAGCGACCTCAGGATCAATGGCCGCGTCACTCACCATGCGCTGCTCTGGAAACAGGCGCCTACAATCTGTCGACACGTGGAGACATGTTCACGGTGATCTTTTGGGCTTTACGTACTACACTGTGCACTCCTCTAGCCGACTGGATCGCATCTACATCTCGCGATCCCTAATTCAACTCACTCAACAGGCTGAAATCTGGCCTGTTGCTTTCTCACATCATGAGGCTTACTTCTGTGATGTTGTTTTCACAAGACAGGCAGTATGGCACGGACGTGGTTTATGGAAACTGAACACGGCACTTCTTAATTCACCTGACTGTCGACTTCTAATACAAGACATTTGGATCACATGTAATAGACGCCGACCCCCGTATCCGTCTACCATATCCTGGTGGATCCAGTGTGCAAAACCTGCTCTTCGAAAAACTTTAATCCGGTATGTCAAAGATGTTGTCGCCTGGAGGAAGACCACTATGGACTTTTACTACAGGATCATACGAGAATGCTCTACGCTGCCAGCCTCCCCTGAGCGCCATACAAGGATGAACCATGCTAAGGCCCAAATCTCCAATCTCATGCGAAGGCATTTGGAAGGAGCTATAGTACGATCTCGTACTGCTGACCGCATGCCTCATGAACATCCGTCGATGTACCATATCATCCAAGAACGCCAAAATCGACGCCGAAAATTGATTCCATTCCTAACAGATCAAGAGGGGCGTCGCTACGTAACCCAATCTGCAATAGGGAATGTGCTTCACGCCCACTACCAGTAGCTATACGCCGCAATTTCACATTCCCCAGAGTTGATCGAGGAAGTCACACAGCTCAACTTCGGTGGTGTCCCAGGAGATGCGGCGATTGACTTGATGTCAGAGGTGACTGAGGAGGAAGTCCGCGATGCGATCCTGGCAGGAACCATCAGTCGGTCCCCAGGACCCGACTGTCTTCCCCTCGAATTTTATCGCACCTCCAGTGATTTGTTAGAGACCACCTTCACCTCCATCTGTCGGGAACTGATGTCTCCGGAAGTACCTGTGCCAGACTCTTTCATGGAAGGAATTATTATTCCTGTACATAAACCGCATGGTGGCAACAATATCAGTGATTATCGGCCCCTCACTCTCCTTAACAGTGATATGAAAATCTTCACTCGCCATTTGGCGGCACGACTTAAAAACGTTGCCCGATATGGTGTGTCGCCAGACCAAGCATCTTTGGGAGGGGATAATAATATCCGCACGGCTTTATGCCGCTACAGGGATATGATCGCCGTTACCCAGGCACAACGCCTCTCTGAGGCACTTGCGTCTTTGGACTTTAGTCAAGCTTTTGATAGGGTTGACCATTCGTTCCTTACGGCCGTTCTCCACCATATGGGTTTCCCAGTCGCCGTTATCACGGCAGCGATGCGCCTTCTGCAGGGTGCCTCGTCCAGGATTATGTACACCGATAAAAATAGGTCGATCCGTACGTCAAGGTTGCCCTCTGTCAGCAATTTTGTCCGCCTTTTCCTTGGAATCCCTGCTATGTGGACTCATACAACGTTTGGTAGGGTTGTCCATAGATCGCTACCGATTCTGTTGCACGGCCTATGCTGACAATTTAGTCATCTGTTTACGTAATGCCGACGATATTCGAGCTGTTTTAACGTGGGTAGCAACTTATGGTGAGGCGTCGGGTAGCTCTTTAAACGTACGTAAGTCACAAGTTATGTTCATTGACACGAGACTTCCCATTGAGTGCGTTACACCTTTCACCACCGTTGATACCATTCGCTGTTTGGGAATAGATTTTTCATCTGATCTCCGGCGTTCAGCCACAATCAACTGCCGACGCCTCCTTTTAATGATCAGAGGTGGTGTTATGGACCATCGCTTTCGATCCCTAGATATTCTCCAACGACCTCGATATGTCAATATATATATATATATATCGCATCCCGAGTTCCCCATGTAGCACAAGTTCTACCTTTCCCGCTTACTGTGTCACGTCGCATGTTGGCAGCAATGGCATCTTTCGTTAGCTCTGGGCTGTTGTTCAAAGTTAACTATGCAACCCTTACTCTTCCCCGTGAACGAGGTGGGATAGGTCTGTTTCACGTGCCGGATAGAGCTCGCGCCCTCTTTGTCAGCTCCCAGATGACGGTATGGACACGTTGCCCAACGAGCCTCACTGGTCTCCTCCTGTCAGCATATTCGCCGGTCTCACTGTCAGCCCCAGTGATGATCTCGGATGTTCCGGCTCAGTTCCATTGTATACGGTACTTTTTTCTTGAACTCAGTTATCTACGCCTCACTTTACCAAGACAGCTTTTACTCAAGACAAAGGCAGCATACAATGTCCTCCAGTTAGGTCGTCCACCTAACCCGATTGAACAATAATTCCCCAGGTTGACTGGCGTCATGTATGGCGCGCGGTGTCCGCCTGTTACCTTGACACGAATGTTCAAGCTGTCTAGTACCTAACTGTCAATGGAAAGCAAATCAACCAATTTCGCCTTCATCGTATCCACCTCGCCCTTTCCCCTCTATGTTCCACGTGTGGAGCGCCAGACAATGATGAACCGGTTTGTTTGCGGACCGGCGGCGGAGGTTTGGCACTTGGTTCGACGTATTGTGGCTTTTCTAACGCGGGACATTCCGGATCGGATTACTCCCGTTCCATTATTATTTCCGGAACGTGACTATTTTCCTCGGACAAAGACCAATGCTGTGAATTGGATTCGCGGACATGCCATTCACTACCTATTTGGACAAACTGTAGACTCTGTACTCCATTTTTCGACATACCTCAATGACTGTCATTATGTCGTTGTGCGTCACCCAAAATACAGACAATTTTTTTCGAACTTCCTTGGGAGTGCTTTCCACGAGCCGCCTCGCAGCTGGAATGTGTTAAGCCAAGAGAGAAGAAGGTTTCCTGTTTGAACCAATGAACATTTCTGAACAATTCAACGGAACACATCAATTTCGAGAAGACGTGACTCAACATATTACCAGCGGGGCGCAGAAGGCCTCTGATCAAATACACAACAAAACTACACAAAACAAAATAAAAAATATAAATAAAATTTAAAAAAGGAAGATTTTGTTGTTTGTAAGGATAGTCCTAACCTTGATTTCCCATTATAGGCAGCTCTCTGGAGTAGGTTTAGGCAGGAGCCAACGCCTGAAGTGGACCTGATTTTTTTTGTTACAGGATGAAAAGTGGCGGTGGCACTTAGGTATTTTTCTTTTTTTAGCTCCATTTTATTAAGGGGCTTTCTTTTATACATCAATCTAAATTTTTTTTTAAATGTTCGAGTCTCGGTACGGCACACAGTTTTCATCTGCCAGGAAGTTTCATACTATTATTTTAATTAACTGTGACAAAAAGATCATGACTTTGAAATAGTACTGACAAGGGAACCTCCTCATCTAACCTCCCTCCGATTTAGTTTAAGTTGGCACAGTCGATAGGCCTTTGCAAAACTGAACACAGATCAATCTAGGAAACAGGAAGAAGTTGTGTGGAACCATGAAAAAATAAGCAAAATATACAAACTGAGTAGTCCATGCGCAAGATAGGCAAAATCGAGGATAATGTGAGTTCCTGAGCGCCATGATCCCGTGTTTAGCGTGAGCTAAGGACCTGGGGGTCCTTGGTTCAAGTTTTCCCTTCAGTGAAAATTTTACTTTCTTTATTTTCGCAAAGTTACGATCTGTCCGTTCGTTCATTGACGTCTCTGTTCACTGTAATAAGTTTAGTGTATGTGTTTTGCGACCGCACCACGAAACCGTTCGATTAGTAGACGAAAGGACGTGCCTTTCCAATGGGAACCGAAAACATTTGATCGCAAGGTCTTAGGTCAACCGATTCCTCCACAGGAAAACACGTCTGATGTATTCTATACGACACTGGTGGCGGCATGTGCGTCACATGACAGGATTGTGTTGTCGACCAACTTAACTTATACACTTGGCGAATAGGTACAAAGATTCTTCTAACTTGCCAGATTTAGGTTTTCTTGTGTATGTGATAATCACTCCCAAAAAAATTATGAAAGCATAAGACTTTGTCACATAAACTGAAGATAAGAAATTAAACTTTTCACTCGAGGGAAAACTTGAACCAAGGACCTCTCTTTCCGCAGCTGCTCACGCTAATCCCGAGACCACTGCGCTCCTACGTGCTCAGTCTCCTTGATGTTGCCTATGCTACACATGGCCTATTCAGTTTGTATATTTTGCTTATTTTTTTCATAGTTCCACACAACTCCTTCCTGTTCTCTACATTGATCTGTGTTCAGTTTTTCAAGGCCTATCCAATGTGTCAACGTATAACTAAATCTGAGGGGGGTGCGATGGGGAGGTTCCCTTGTGAGTACTATGGGCTTCAGAAGTTTGAAGGTAAAGGTACTATACAGAAACGGGCAGTATGGTTATTATTTGTAAGAAAAGTTTAGGTGCAGAATAAATTATTGCACTGATTTCTGCACTTTCTCAGAAAAAGCCTTTACTTTCAATTATCACAGAAGTTCAATAGCTTATGTGGTCCGTTAAACTGGTATGGTTTGAAGAACCATCATGGATTGTAAATGGTAACACACAAAATTACAAACAATAGGAAATACCTGTAGTAACAACTTTAAGTACAATGAATAAAGCAAAATTAGTTCAGCGGTTAACAAGGGATCTAGCAACTAGTCTCCCATCGAACGTCAAGTCAAACTGGCGTCGTAAATAACTACCTTATTTGAAAAACTACTATAAACCAATATATATAAAGAAACGAACAATTACAAGTTTACAAACTTGTTCAAAGTGTAGTAATACTGCTGTCTGTTTATAACTTTTGTTTGCAGAGAGCTGAAAGCACTTTATATTTTTGTCATTGATTATTTTAATGGCAGCTCCTTATGAAATGAAAAGCTTTCTTGATGAACACACTTTAGGAGACCTTAAGACGAGAAGTTATGTGGAGTCAATAATTTACTATTGTACAGAAAACTAACCAAACTTCATACACACAAAGTTAATAAAGACTGGAAAATGCTTAACTCCCAGAATTGTCAGTCTCATAAAAACAAGATACGTGGAATTAATTCAGTTGTAAAGCATCCTGTCTGAGACTGTGACTGGGAATAGTGTGCACACGTAAGCTAATATTCAATGCATAATACCTACTCCATTTGATGTACACATTTAGATAACAACTCTGCTGAAGGTTATACTGCTTGTGGCAAATTACAGCGGCTATAAAATTGGCGGTAAAGCAACGGCAGTTCTTGATGTTGGGCACAGCCGTGATGTAACTATTCTTGGCCTCGTAAATTTGACCAAAGACGGCCAGTAATGATACCATGGTCGATAGGTCACTTTACCTTCCATCTGAGGCTAATTTACATGCTCGCAAGCTCTTATTGCCTCCAATTTTTACATCCAAATTTACCACAACAGCTGACCAGTCAGAACGCGAATATCCGCTCACCACAAAGGAATCAAACGCCATGCGCGCCAAGTCCGCCTTTTCGAGTCTCGCCAAACGACTTCCGTAGCTGCGGTGCTTTACCACATCTACATCTACATTTATACTCCACAAGCCACCTAACGGTGTGTGGCGGAGGGCACTTTACGTGCCACTGTCATTACCTCCCTTTCCTGTTCCATTCGCGTATGGTTCGCGGGAAGAACGACTGCTGGAAAGCCTCCGTGTGCGCTCGAATCTCTCTGACTTTACATTCGTGATCTCCTCGGGAGGTAAAAGTAGGGGGAAGCAATATATTCGATACCTCATCCAGAAACGCCCGCTCTCGAAACCTGGACAGCAAGCTACACCGCGATGCAGAGCGCCTCTCTTGCAGAGTCTGCCACTTGAGTTTGCTAAACATTTCTGTAACGCTATCACGCTTTTCAAATAACGCTGTGACGAAACTCGCCGCTCTTCTTTTGATCTTCTCTTGTCTCCTCTGTTAGTCCGACCTGGTATGGATCCCACACTGATGAGCAATACTCAAGTATGGGCCGAACGAGTGTTTTGTAAGCCACATCCTTTGTTGATGGACTACATTTTCTAAAGACTGTCCCAATGAATCTCAATCTGGCACCCGCCTCACCAACAATTAATTTTATATGATCATTCCACTTCAAATCATTCCGTAAGCATACTTCCACATACTTTACAGAAGAAACTGCTACCAGTGTTTGTTCTGCTATCGTCTAATCATACAATAAAGGATCCTTCTTTCTATGTATTCGCAATACATTACATTTGTCTATGTTAAGGGTCAGTTGCCACTCCCTGCACCAAGTGCCTACCCGCTCCAGATCTTCCTGCATTTCGTTGCAATTTTCTAATGCTGCAACTTCTCTGTATACTACAGCATCATCCTCGAAAACTCGCATGGAACTTCCGACACTATCTGCTTGGTCATTTATATATATTGTGAAAAGCAATGGTCCCATAACACTCCCCTGTGGCACGCCGGAGGTTACTTTAACGTCTGTAGACGTCTCCCATTGAGAGCAACATGCTGTGTTCTGTTTGCTAAAAAATCTACAATCCTGCCACACAGCTGGTTTGATATTCCGTAGGGTCTTACTTTGTTTATCAGGCGACAGTGCGGTACTGTATCGAACGCCTTTCGAAAGTCAAGGAAAATGGCATCTACCTGGGAGCCTGTATCTAATATTTTCTGGGTCTCATGAACAAATAAAGCGAGTTGGGTATCACACGATCGCTGTTTCCGGAATTTATGTTGATTCCTACAGAGTAGATTCTGGGTTTCAAGAAATGACATGATACGCGAGCAAAAAACGAGTTCTAATATTCTACAACAGATCGATGTCAGGGATATATACCTATAGTTTTGTGCATCTGATTGACGACCCTTCTTGGAAACTGGAACTACCTGTGATCTTTTCCAATTATTTGGAACCTTCGGTTCCTCTAGAGACTTGCGTTACATGGCTGTTAGAAGGGGAGCAAGTTCTTTCGCGTATTCTGAGTGGAGTCGAATTGGTATCCCGTCAGGTCCAGTGGACTTTCCTGTGTCGAGTGATTTCAGTTGCTTTTCTATTCCTTGGACACTTATTCCGATGTCAGCCATTTTTTCGTTCGTTCGAGGATTTAGAGAAGGAACTGCAGTGCGGTCTTCCTCTGTGAAACAGCATTGGAAAAAGGTGTTTAGTATTTCAGCTTTACGCGTGACATCTTCTGTTTCAATCCCATTATCATCCCAGAGCGTCTGGATATGCTGTTTCGATCCACTTACTGATTTAACGTAAGACCAGAACTTCCTAGGATTTTCTGTCAGGTACATAGAATTTTACTTTCGAATTCACTTAACGTTTCACGCATAGCCCTCCTTGCGCTAAATTTAACATCGTTTAGCTTCTGTTGGTCTGAGAGGTTTTGGCTGCGTTTAAATTTGCAGTGAAGCTCTCTTTGCTTTCGTAGTAGTTTCCTAACTTTGTTGTTGAACCACGGTGGGTTTTTCCCGTCACTCACAGTTTTACTCGGCAAGTACCTGTCTAAATCGCATTTTACGATTGCCTTGAACTTTTTCCATAAACACTCAACATTGTCAGTGTCGGAAGAGAAATTTTCGTTTTGATCTGTTAGGTAGTCTGAAATCTGCCTCCTATTACTATTGCTAAACAGATAAACCTCCCCTTTTTTATATTCCTGTTTACAGTTCCTACATTTTAGCTTCCCTACTTATGAAGCAGTAAAATATACAGATATCTGACAAATTACGACATTCACAGAGTATTAGATAAAAAACTGTAGGTGCAGTTAAAATATAATTTCTTGTAATGCGAAAATAATTAACATAATATTGCAATATTACATCACCAAAGATCTTGTATATGCATAGACGCTAGTGTGCAATGTCATCAGAGAACTTATGTTCGTAAATCTAAGGTGAGGTCAGAGGTGGGGTTGAAACGAACTATTATTTAATGGTAGACGGATGATGCATTCTAGTGAGAAGAAGATGTTGCTCAGAGGGAATCAGTTGTGCGGTACAACCTGCGTTTGGTGCGTGTCCTCTGTGTCATTTACAGCAGTATCTACATGAGATCGTTAACGGCAAACCTCTCCATACCACAGCCATCAGAGGGCTCCCAACTCATGTGTGATGAAGAAACATGTCCATCGAGAGAAAACCTGTTTCGGCACTATCCTCTTATGCATGTACTCCATTCCCCTGCCGCACGTTGGACGTAAATCGAGTCTTCAGTTCCATAACTATGGTGATTCGAACTTAGTGCCAGGTGTTTATGAGGCACTGCAACCCCTGTGCACATACCTGCTTGACACATGTCCTGTTTACAGAGTCAGTGGCAGCACTGCATGTAATTTCACATGTCAATCACAGCTGCTATGCACCTGTCTGTTTCCTTGTAAGAGGCATTCCCTGTTGCTGAAGATAATTTGGTAGGACTTACGCAAGCACAGTATAATTTCTGGACCATGATAAGATGTGAACAGTGGGCGCTATACACCTCTGGAAAGCTATATTATGCATGTATTGCCAAGACTCTATGTTTCTTTCTTTGATGAAGAAGGAAGTAGGTTTATCTTCTTAAAGTTTGTCACAGTAATGAATGGGATAGAAAAAACTTGCAGGGTGGATGTAGATCAGATGTTGGAAATTTATGTCACTCATTAGAGAGCATATGTTTATATTCTATGATCGTTTCTCTCTAAGCAGTACCTTCTTGGTACTGACACCAGACACTAGGACAATACTTGAAACACCAGCGTGAAGTTCTGACACAAATAAACAATATTCTTATACAAATAGTGTAAACTATGTTTTGTGCTATATTAACTTCCCACCATGAGATCCTCCCGGTCCAGGAGTTAGACACAGACTGAGCCAGTTTTCCGCCATTTTTCCGCAGGGTCGCGATCTTGGAATACATCACGCTACATGGAGATGGGGGACAATAAACAGTGCTCTATGCTCTCGGAACTAGGTCAGTTTGAAGACACAGGATGGAGCTACTGTCTAGTGCTCAATCAATGACAAATCTTTTAAATAAACAAAATACCACACTGCATATGTATATACAATCCGGCAGTTATGCACAGACTGAGGCCTCTTCCCCCCCAGTCTCTAGGTTGGGGAGGGGAAGGGAGGAGAGGGGTGAGGGGGAGAGGGAAAGGCAGGGGGATGAAGTTAGGTTAGTGGAGGTAGCCCAGTTATTTTCCCATCAAAATATGAACTTCCAACCATGAAATTTTTGTACATGGCTGCACGTTCAGAGACCGTGAATAGTTACAATTGAAAGAAAAACAGATTTCGGTACTCCTAGCAGTGTCGAAACCAGGTTAATTTGTTAAAAATAGTGACCGAGGGCTGTTTTTCTTTCAATGGTTCCCACAATGACATCAGGACGACGTTACCACATCTATGGCCACCATCTTAGATCCGCCATCTTGAATAAATCTGGCAACAATTAGAGTGGGGCCCCACCCCCTCTGCCCTATTACTCGTCTCTCCTACTCCTGCTAAAAGTCAGTGTTCGAGAAGGTCTCCTGCGTTCACAGGCTGTGTCTGTTGGCACTATGAGCTCGGGAGGAGAATATGCCAACCCAAAACCTGTCTGCTAGCAAACAAACCAAAAATTTCTTGTAGGTAGGCCAACTGGAAGAAGACATCAATGGGCATACACTGGATGAGATTCCACCTATGAAGTTTTGTCGGCGTCCAGGTGGGAAATATTCTAAGGTGTCACTACTGTGTGGGTAAGTTACCCAAATAAGCTCAGTTCTTCCTGCTTTATACTGAGAAATCTCCGTCACTGGCAGCTGACCTGCGGATAAAATTGTAAGGTGTCAGGCAAATCCAACACCTTACATGAAAAGCAAATCCAGTAGTATGACACATAGCTCGGAATAAATCGTGACATTAAATTGACCAAAGTAATACGAGTAATGAGTGAGCAAATGGAATACCACAGACTAACACAAGAATGCCTAAATGCATGTCGTACCTTCCCACTGTGAGGCAGACGCAGTTCCGAGGGGAGAAACGAGGACAGAAGCCGAGAGCAGAACCGTGTTAAGCTAGATAAGGGAGGGGCTGGGCACCCACGCCGCGAGCCTACCTGTACGACTATACAACCCGCACGTTTTAGCGTGAGGCTTTTTCGCGTCTCAGGTACGTCAAGGATCACCCCCAGCCCATGTTAAAAGCTAGAGCCCTCCAGAAAAGCAGTATACATGTTACGATAACACAAAGGCCACTACCATCCGCAAGTTTTAGCGTGAGACTTTTTCGCGTGTCTGTTACATTAGGATCACTCCGCAGCCCATGTTAAAAGATAGAGCCCTCCAGAAGAGCAGTATAGATCTTACGATAACGCTAAAAGGACCACACTAGCTGCAGGTTTTAGCGTGAGACTTTTTAGCGTCTCTGTTACGTTGCAAACTTTAAAAACATTGCCCCACCACGAAAAGTATAACGTTTCTCATTAGATAGACGGAATTTTTGTAGGCGGAGCTTAAGGTTAACATTGAGACCCTGATTGGTCATATGAAAACATAGCCAGATAGTTTTTTTAAACTAACTTCGGTAAATTGTAGCAAGGCGAAGTTAGAGAAGAGTTGGTTCCGAGACGGCGAGCTGGATGGCTGCTGCGCCGGCCGCTGCCGCCCTGACGCTGCTTAAACACCGACAAGGTAATGAACGCACGCGATGCCGCATTTTTGAGCCCATAAGGCTTCACTCAGAACTGCAGAAGACTCATCTGTTACACCCCTTTTTTGCGTAATACTAGTGTCGATCGTTAATTAAAACTCATGGTGTTCACATTTGCCACTTAAAGAACAGATGTGAAACGCGATGATCTTTCTTTTATATAGTTATTGAGAAGCCACATCAGCCATTGTAATTTACGACAAGTTAAATAAGTAATTAAAGATAATTGAGGGTCACTGTAGACCATTTTGATAGTTTTTTCTTCTGTGAAACTTAAATTTAACCTAGATTATAGATGTGATATGACATAGGTCATCCGTCGATCGATTGTAGAACTTGGAAACCCATTTATGGAATATTCGTTCACATTTTTGTTGAACGCAGTTGGTTTTTACCATCCTGTATTAAAACATTTCCTTTTATCAATAGTGCAATTTATAAACGATGTTTTGTGAGTAGAATAAAATTTCCAATGGTAAACTTAACTGCTTTTTCGACGTTATTTTACCAGCTAACTAAAAATAGGAAAGCCTTGAACCCTTTCCACTATATTTAGTTAGTATTAAGATTCTTTTACAGGGAGTGCAGTGGAGCTGACGCTGAAATCATTAAGTATTTGGTTATATCATCGATAGTCTCACTGAACTCTTCTGAATTCTACATGTCATGTATGGTCTGGCGTCTCCTTACCAGCAACAGGTCCCAGGTTTAAACTAGTTAATTCCCTAAAAAATACACTCAGAGCGTCGTTGCGCAAAAGCGGTGGGGAGCACGATACAGTACAATCAGACACCACCATGAATGTTTAGGAAATGGCGACCCTGCCAGGATGGTAAAATACCATGATTGAAGGTCGACCACATGCCTAACTAGTTTAGAAAAATATCTTGTTGAAAAATTTTTTGTAACAAAAATTTTTTGTCTTAAAGTTATACATAGTCGAAAAGAGTAGCGGCAGCGTTAGATAGTAAAAGTATTCAAGAAAAAGTGAGAATTTTAGCAGAGACAACAGCATAATTAAATTATGAGTTTTGAAAATTGTTAGAATTAAGTTTTCTCTCCAATGCAAGCGCACAGGTGGCGGATACATCGTTGACAAGTTGGTTCTGACCCAACAAGTAAGTGAATGGATTGTCAGTCTTTGTAGTGTCAAATTGTGTGAACAAAAAGTTTATGAAACGCGTGAGATCGTATGAGTGCATGTTGTCGCAAAGTAGGGCGCGTGAATTGCTTTTAAAACAGAAAATAAGGGATTCGGAAAGATTAGCAATGGCAAATCGAGACCTTGACCGAATTGAGGTAGAGACCCAGCATGAAAATCGACAGAGAATAGAGGACAGTACAACAGACGATGCAGTATTGCGAGATATAGGACATATAACGCACCATAACGAGGATAATGTACGCCAAGGCACAGAAAACCTAGGTCAGCATACGACAGAGGAGCAGGAAAGTAGAGAGACAATCGATGAGGATTCTAACCTGCGTCTAGAATACGTAGAACCCATAGTACAAGTAATCAGAACTTCCTCACCACAGAGTACAAGGAATGCGAGTAGAAACGTGTCACAGCAGAGGTCAATGCAATCGGTTGCGAACCAACACTTGGGCGAAAACACAGAACGTAGGACGTCGGAAGAAAACGCAATAGGACCCACCAATCTGGCAGAATTATTACAACAAATTACGGAAACCATGACAAGACAAAATAAAGACATAGCGAACCAAATTCAAATTCAGAATGCAGAAACTACGAGACAAATGCGTGAGATTAAAGAACAAAACAAAAAAATTCAGTTACAACTAAGTCATATTGAAAACGAGGCAAAAGAATCTCGAGAAGTGATAGGACACTTAATAATAGGTCACAATCAATTGAGAACAGACATTGACAAGGTACAAGCGGACGTACAAACATTGCGTAATGACATTCAGGACGAGATCAAAACTTTACGTACCTACACCCACGGAGAAGTCAAGAAAGTAGAGAAACAGATAAACGAAATTACTAGACAAGCAGCAGGTACAACGCGTGAAATTGCTGAAAACAGTGTGTTACACAAACGTATCACAAAAGCAGCGCTGAAAAGATATGACAACCGCATAGTCAAAATAGAAGCGCAAACCAAGCGACAATTTCAGAAATTGCGAACAGAGTTGTTGCAAACCATTGGAGAGCGTAGTGAACAGGATCGAACAAGCACAGAGTCTGCCACCACGTCCGTATCTGTAACAGCACCGGAAAAACAACCAATTAACGAAGATATTACGCATTTGCGATTCCAATCACAGGCGGAAAGTAGCATATGTGAAATCAGACAGCCTGCACCGGGGGTACGCGAATGTTACAGTGGACAATATCCAATGGATCTACCACAACCGGAAAGAACGACGGGAGAAATGATCAGAAACAAAAGTGGCGAACAATTGCGAATTTCATATGGAACTATGACGAAGTACGACAACGATCATTTCCTCACAGTCAGAAAATTTCAACACTTTCGAGAAGGAAACTCATTACATCCACGAACTTTTATTGATAAATTCCGAGGAGTTTTACCAGAACACTGGACGCTAGAACACAAATTAGACTTTATATGTGCACACATGTCAGGAACAGTCGCAGAAACCATGCAGAATGTTGCAGCGACAAGCCGATCGTACGAAGATTTCAGAGAGAAGTTTCTCTCACGATATTGGTCCAGCGAAGCACAGAACAGAGTGAAGTACGGATTATTACAGAACCCATATTTTGAAAATACAGGAGAGAAGAGTCCCGTGAAATTTTTCGAAGTAATGGCAAACAAGAATCAATGCTTAGATGTACCATACAGTGACGGAGAGTTGATTAAATTATGCGCGATGAAGCTACCATTGAAATACCAGCAATCATTAGTAGGTCGCGGAGGCAATGACGGTCGAAGCATTTAAAGGTATTCTAAGGGAACTAGAGTTCATATTCTCGGAAGATGATGCAAGAAAAAGACGAAGTGCACGTGAAAACGAAAGCAAAAAGCACAAGACACAGTACGAAGAAACAGTAATTACGAACCACGTGATATCTTCGCACCAAAAAACGACAATAGATTTCAACAAAGAACCGGTTATGGATTTAGAAGAGAATATGGCAATAACTATAATTCACCCAGGAACGGCAACAACTATTACAGAGGGAATAACGACCACTGGAACGGGTACTGGAGAACCAATAGACCGACAAATTATCAACAAAGAAACCACTATCAACAAGCTGAACAAGAAAAGCGAATACAGATAGAAGACGTGGAGGTAAGACCACCAAACCCCAATAAACGTTCGAGTTGACAGCTAAGCGCCCATGCCAAAGAGAATGACGCACCGACCCAGGACAATTGCAGCACCTTGAACAGAGAAGTAAAAATCTTATCACGAGAAAAGAGGAAGGAAGAAACAAATCCGCAGGGACCAGGTGAAAACGAAGACAAGAAAACAACAATATCGTGTTGGGACGAAATTAATTGGGAGAATACTGACGAGGAAGATAAATTACCAGAGGCATGCACAACGAATGTAGGAAGAAAGGACGAAGTAATGAGTATTGCAGAGCTATTTGAGAGGGAAACCAGGGAAAGCGAATTCAATGAGGATAATGCGCAGTTGACAGAAGTTCAAAATAAGTTACAAGTGGGCACACAACCCAACGTATATAATGAAGGAAGTTATGAAGCGATAATTAGTGCATTTAGATGCGATTATGTGGAAGTAGCGACAGAGAAGGGGAAGATAGACGAAGATGTAGAAGAAAGCGTAAATGAAGGAAGAAATAGAGAAGAGTAAATAAAAAAGAGAGAAGTAGCAGTCGAAGCTTATCCTACAGAAAGTTCGAATTCACAAGGGAAATTCCTAAAAAGACTCATGTATGATTCAGTGGAGGATTCGTTGATGCAAGAGGAAGAAGAACAGAACCAACCCTTTCAAATTCAACCAATTGTGAAGGCCATGGTAAAGAATATCCCAGTCAATATTGTAATTGATAGCGGAAGTGAACTGACTGCTATCTCAGAAAATTTATTCATGCATTGTAATGCCAATGAGGAATTACCAGTTCTGAAAACACGTAAGATTAAAGTAAGAGGTCCTAATAGAAACAATGCTGCGGAAGTTACGAGACAAACAAGGTTGACTCTATCGTGCCCAGGTCAAAAGATCGAAGCCAACTTCGTGATTATACCTAAACTAACTGTAGATTTGATTATAGGTGCAGATTCTTTGAATGAGAGGCGAGCGATAATAGATATGGGGAAAGGTAGCGTAACATTCGGGAATGTCACACTTCTCTTTGAGCAAAAGCTAAAATTAGAAGAGATACCAGTTATAAACAAACAATTAAGAATGATGCGAGATAAAGAGGATGAAGAATTAGAATGGTATGCACAAAATGGGGAATCGCCTCAACTCATGTTAGAAGTCCATAAAGAAATCGACGAAAAATTACAAGAAGTTCAAGGTATTTCGGAACACAGTAAAAGAGAATTAGAGGATATTTTACGAGATAAAGCAGAGGTATTTTTACCTAAGACTGGCAGTATTAAACACTTTCAGTACAAGTTTGAAGATTAATTTTATTACTGGTAAATAATCAGCACAATATTTCAAGATTATGTTGCAGATAAGATCGTCAGGTGAAAGAAGAATGAAGAGAGAGGAAGGTGGGAAAAAGAAAGTAGTTTCAATAATAACACAATAGTACCATAGCTTAAGGTGAAGGGATAAAGCGTAGATAGTCTAACAGCATGAAATACTAAAATGCTATACACCACGACACTACACAAAAATAAAAAACGAATTTGGGGATTCTTGAGTAGACGTTAAGACTCCGAATATCTTAGAATTGTAACATGGAAAGGGCGCCGAAATTTGTAAAGCTTTTTAAGTAGGCGCAAAACAAGTAGATAGTAGATGTATGTTAGATGATTCTAAGTAAAACTTTTTGCAAGAACCATTGTAAAAACTCCAGCAAGGAAGAGATGCAACGACCCACAAGTTGCAACGCGAGATGTATCAAGAAAGAAAAGGACGTAATTAGCAAGACACGATTCCTACATAGCAGGAGCGTCGAGAGAAGGGAAAGGACAGGGAAAGGCCCTTGTATAGAAAGTGGGCAATAAATATGCCCGCTAGGAGGAACCCTGCTCGGAGGGAACACCGAGCCGCACAGTGACAGACCCCTGCTGACACGCGGCGGGCCGGCGCTGGGACGGCGAACGCCGCAAGGGTCTCCGAGCCCCGACACAGCGGAGCGAGCAAAAAACGGCCCGACGAGAAGACCGCTTGGGCAAGCCACCGCTGGCAAAAAATATGCGTAAAAGTCACACTACTGCTATTAAACAGCACGCTGATGCACGAAACTGAAGAAGAACTTCCACAAAGTAAAAATGACGCGCCCAAACAATTTATCAAACTGTTACTAGGAGGAGAGCTTCAAAGCGACTAGTTATCAATAAATATTTCCATATCCTGCCCAGAGAAGAACCAAGAAGCAAGTAAGAAGCAGAGAAAAAGCAGGAAGAACAGAAGTTGAAGATTCGCAAGATTGAGACCAAGAAAGAAGATGGGTACAGAATAGACGACATACCTTCCCAAATCCCTATCCTATTGTAAACTAGTCGTCTGCGAGGTATTACAACGAAAAACGACCGCATTCAGCGACACATAACGATGACTTTCACGCATACAAAGCCAGTAAACCACGAGATTCTGCAGTCACAGCTCCATTCCATTATGGGACCTCCACAACAACAACACACACTTGCAAAGCCAACAGGGAACGACGAACGAAGCTGTACATCAAATACTTGCCCAGATCCATCCCGGTCAAGTCCATCACCTTCGTGCCAAAACATTCGCCAACCTCATGCTTGAACATTCATGGGATTGTGTGAACGTGTGAAATCAAATTATATGATGTAGGAATTGTGCAAAAGAAACGTGTGAAAAACTAAATACGTTAAGCACACCAGACAGCTAATAAACTACAAAATAACAGCCACTGACTATGGATTTAAGTAAAAAATAGACTGTCGATAAAAACAAGTCATTAGTTCTGAAATGGACAGTATATAAAGGAACAATATGCCACTTATTTTCTCCTCATAAAAATGAAAGAATAACTATATTTTACTTAGTTTCTCCTTATAAAAACAAAGAATAAAAAATTATCTTGTTGGATGTTTTCCCTTTCTTTAACATTTGTAACATTTATTTGGATAATGCCTCAATACGTGTGTATGTATATTTCTTTGTCAAAGCAATTTTTTTAACATTTGTAGCATTTGTTAGGATAATATTTGAATACTTGTTCATGTATATTTCTTTGTAAAACCAATTCTAGGAAATAATTCTTATTTGTTAGTGTAACAATGTTGAAATGCGTGTCTAGAAACAAAAACATTTTACTTGTACATGATATTTAGAAAACGTGTTAGGAATAGATTTTACTTAATTACTACATTTATAAAAACAATATTTCTAAGAAAATCGATGTGAAAGACTCCTTACTTTCGAAAACAAACTTCTTAAAAAAAACTTCACACTTAAATAAAGAAAGAAAATAATTAAATTTTAATAATAGCATAAAAATATTCTTCTCTTGTCATTTTTAATTATAATGTGGAAGAATATAAAAATATAAATTAGTAATACAAACTAGCATAGAACAGAATAACGTGGCTGAACAATACGCAACAAAATTTAGATAAATTAAAAATTTTGACTGACTTAGACAACGATTCAATCATTGCCAAATTCAGTGCAAAAATTAAGTTCGAAGGGTGGTGATATGTAAGGTGTCAAGCAAAGCCAACACCTTACATGAAAACCCTGACATGATAAGCAAATCCAGCAGTATGTCACATAGCTCGGAATAAATCGTGACATTAAATTAACCAAAGTAATACGAGTAATGAGTGAGCAAATGGAATACCACAGACTAACACAAGAATGCCTAAATGCATGTCGTACCTTCCCACTGTGAGGCAGACGCAGTTCCGAGGGGAGAAACGAGGACAGAAGCCGAGAGCAGAACCGTGTTAAGCTAGATAAGGGAGGGGCTGGGCACCCACGCCGCGAGCCTACCTGTACGACTATACAATCCGCACGTTTTAGCGTGAGGCTTTTTCGCGTCTCAGGTACGTCAAGGATCACCCCCAGCCCATGTTAAAAGCTAGAGCCCTCCAGAAAAGCAGTATACATCTTACGATAACACAAAGGCCACTACCACCCGCAAGTTTTAGCGTGAGACTTTTTCGCGTGTCTGTTACATTAGGATCACCCCCCAGCCAATGTTAAAAGATAGAGCCCTCCAGAAGAGCAGTATAGATCTTACGATAACGCTAAAAGGACCACACTAGCTGCAGGTTTTAGCGTGAGACTTTTTAGCGTCTCTGTTACGTTGCAAACTTTAAAAACATTGCCCCACCACGAAAAGTATAACGTTTCTCATTAGATAGACAGAATTTTTGTAGGCGGAGCTTAAGGTTAACATTGAGACCCTGATTGGTCATATGAAAACATAGCCAGATAGTTTTTTTAAACTAACTTCGGTAAATTGTAGCAAGGCGAAGTTAGAGAAGAGTTGGTTCCGAGACGGCGAGCTGGATGGCTGCTGCGCCGGCCGCTGCCGCCCTGACGCTGCTTAAACACCGACAAGGTAATGAACGCACGCGATGCCGCATTTTTGAGCCCATAAGGCTTCACTCAGAACTGCAGAAGACTCATCTGTTACACCCCTTTTTTGCGTAATACTAGTGTCGATCGTTAATTAAAACTCATGGTGTTCACATTTGCCACTTAAAGAACAGATGTGAAACGCGATGATCTTTCTTTTATATAGTTATTGAGAAGCCACATCAGCCATTGTAATTTACGACAAGATAATTGAGGGTCACTGTAGACCATTTTGATAGTTTTTTCTTCTGTGAAACTTAAATTTAACCTAGATTATAGATGTGATATGACATAGGTCATCCGTCGATCGATTGTAGAACTTGGAAACCCATTTATGGAATATTCGTTCACATTTTTGTTGAACGCAGTTGGTTTTTACCATCCTGTATTAAAACATTTCCTTTTATCAATAGTGCAATTTATAAACGATGTTTTGTGAGTAGAATAAAATTTCCAATGGTAAACTTAACTGCTTTTTCGACGTTATTTTACCAGCTAACTAAAAATAGGAAAGCCTTGAACCCTTTCCACTATATTTAGTTAGTATTAAGATTCTTTTACAGGGAGTGCAGTGGAGCTGACGCTGAGATCATTAAGTATTTGGTTATATCATTGATAGTCTCACTGAACTCTTCTGAATTCTACATGTCATGTATGGTCTGGCGTCTCCTTACCAGCAACAGGTCCCAGGTTTAAACTAGTTAATTCCCTAAAAAACACACTCAGAGCGTCGTTGCGCGAAAGTGGTAGGGAGACACGATATAGAACAATGAGACACCACCATGAATGTTTAGAAAATTACTAGCATAATATTTTTCAGACTCTAAAGCGGTTCTGTTGTACAACATAATCTTCTGTGGCTTTGCTGCTAACGGTGGAAAAGCGAGATGTGAGAATTCTGTGCGAAGTTGATTAACTAACATATTGCAGATGCTTGGAAGGGATCCAGGTATTTTTACACTTTATGCTAAAACTTATTCTCTGTAACGGTGTTTGTTATTAATAACTAGGGTGAATCTGAAAGGAACTTAGCGATTCACAAACTCAGAAGGAGAGGTAGGAATAATTTCTGTAAGGACTACTACGCATTACCCTGTATGTTTCCGAAAGCGGTTTTATATTCTGATGCCCATGTCTATAACTGGTAGCCAGTGAAGATCAGACACGAAACTGAAAATTCCCAGATATTCGAACACAAGGTGAAAGACTACTTCGTTAGCCACAGCTCCTATAATTTATCGGAATTCTTGGGCTCAGTAATGTAAATTACCGTAGCCTAATGTTTGTATTAGATTGATAAACGTTTTGAATAAAAGGGGCAGTCAAATGAAAGCGAGACATGCAAAATAAGTAAGTAAACTGTTCATTATTTCAAAAGCAAACACCACGACTGTTAATACATTTATCCCATTGTGAGATAAGATGCTCGATGCGTTCATGGGAGATTCTGTACGGTTGTGTACGGAAAGACGGTTGTTCCCAGGCGTGTACGTCTTCGCCGGAAGCACATCGAGGGCCACGAATGTCTTTCTTCAGGTCACCAAAAATATGGAAATCGGACGGTGAGAGGTCGGGACTGTATGGAAGATGTGGTCAGGTTGATACGGTTGTTTCGACAACACTGCAGAATTTTCTCTGGGAAGCCGTTGCACATGCTCACTTTCAGTCCCGATCTTTGCCCGTGTGATATCCACATTTTTGGTGTTCCGAAGAAAGACAATTCTGGATGTCAACTTGCTTCAGGTGAAGAGGTGCACGCCTGGGTATAATCACGATTCCGTAAGCAACTGCAAACAGTTTTCCGTGTAGTCGCTGACTGTCTGTATTAACAGGTATGGCTATTACTTTTGAAATGATGAGCAGTTTAGTTACTTTCTTTCCCTCTGACTCGTTTTCATTTGACTTCCCCTTATATTAGATGATAACAGCAGGAGAGTGGTGTTGGGGAGGATCAGTGGCTTTTTCAAAAGTAGCCATAGTGTACAGTAATGCTGTGTAGTAATCTACGTAGATAGAAATTATCACTATCAGCAGTCTGAGAAGATAGCACGAAGCGTAAGTTATTATTACTGTACTTTGTACTGATTGCTTCTAGCTGTTAAGATCCAACCAGGGTGCTTCTGCAACTGTGAAGCGTCTCCTTCATGGTGGCATTCGTGGAACACAATGTATAAAGGAATAGATGAATGAGTTAATTAATTAATATCAGTTGAATTTTAAAAATTTAAATTTTGCAGTCTTTGTTACTCTACCAGTTTTATGTAACACGAAATGAGAATGAAAAGAATTCACCTCAAACAAAACGTTATGCTACCATTGTAACTCTATTACTATTACAAGATATTTAAGAAAATGGCTTAAAATTTATTTTTGACGATAAAACAGAAAAAGAATGCTCAGCACTATAATTTATATCAGGTAGGGGACTATAGCGAAGTTCAGTGCCTGGTACTTATCATTCGATAAAGCGTCGTCACTGGAGAGGTAAGAATTACGGCTAGCAGCTTCGCCTGGTGCGTGACGTCACAGACGATCTGTGTATGGGAGGAGCTGCCACGATTCACCTGACGCCAGCTCACGCAGTACGCGGACGAGAGTGAGTGGTGAGTAGAGGGGGACGGCATGATCGTGGGGGGAGGGGGGGGCGGCAGAGCGACCCTCCAGGGAGCTCGGCGTGACGTGTGCAGGCCTGTCGCCGCCAACAGACGTCCTCAGGAGCTGGAGAGCCTCCCAGCGTGGCACTGGAGTGTGGTCTGTCATTGTCTCTCCGTGGACTAAGCGACATCAGTTACGTGGCATTCTCACAGCATCTGTCCGACGTCACTAACATCTCATAGGCTGCCATAGACACCCCTCACGCACTAACGTTGAACACTAGGCGCACCAGAAATATACGGACAATAAATTTTCCAACACTCTGAGAAGCTGAGTCAAAAGACAGGGAATACAGCAGACTGCTTTGTTTATTCACCTGTCAGTTGCTCTCAATACAACAGTCCCACAAAAGCGAATTGAAAGCAGTTCCTTGCCTCTAACACATACTCTTTTCTCCACAACTTCTGTCTCTTTCTCCATTTCTATCTCTCCTTCTCATTTACTCTTTTTAACACCTGACACTGACCTACATCCAGCACCCCCTCTGACACTCTCGCCGTTATTTTTCTGTAGTGGATCGTTTTGTCCCCTCATCTGTTCTAATGAACTAAAATTACATGATAATATTTTTTCACTTCATACTTGATATTACAGTAGTAAATGTTAAGTTGAGTCTTTTCCTACAAAACTGACGACTGTGTCGTTCGTTAAGTGCCAGGTGAGAAACTGCAGGGTGTGTGACGCCCAAAAACGTGGTTGGAGTTATTGAAATGGGAGTTGTAGCTCCAAAACGGGTTGCAATTAAAAAGAGATATAAAATGTGTATGATGAATACGATATCTTAGTAGCAGGATATACAAACGTCCCTAATCTAGAAAGTTACCGTTACGGGTGCCCATGATGAGATACCTATTAATAATGTGTTTTTATAAAGTGTTTACCTGATCACCGCTTACATGTTTGAGGAAGCTATATCCACTGTGAGATGGTTGGGCTATGAAATGGGCGATGTGTTCAGCAACATACTGTCTGCTTTCACACTGTGATAGATATTTATATAATTAGTGTCATGTTACGTGATCTGTTGATGACACGTTTGTTAAAAATACTTCTGATCAAGTAACCTATGTTTTATTCATCGTCTGAGCACACGATTTTTCTCTCTCTCTGCCCCTCTCTCTCTCTCTGTCTCTCTCTCTCTCTCTCTCTCTCTCTCTCTCTCTCTCTCTCTCTCACACACACACACACACACACAAACACACACAAACCACGATGCCAAATACTGTGTGTTTCAAAACGAATATCTGGTTCAAAATGGTTCAAATGGCTCTGAGCACTATGGGACTCAACTGCTGTGGTCATCAGTCCCCTAGAACTTAGAACCACTTAAACATAACTAACCTAAGGACATCACACACATCCATGCCCGAGGCAGGATTCGAACCTGCGACCGTAGCGGTAGCACGGTTCCGGACTGCGCGCCTAGAACCGCGAGACCATCGCGGCCGGCGAATATCTGGTTTTCGGGATTTGTAACATTTATTACATTCACTTTAAAATTGTAAGTAATACGGCAAGTGAAATGGCAATCCAAATATTTTTTGAAAGATTTCTTGAAGCCTTCAGGTGCCATTCTCTTTATTCCCAGTACGATTGTACAATTTCGCTATTAGACCATTTTCAAGTAGTTTATGAATAATTTTTTAGCAGTAGTAGGTTATGTCATATGCGCCTTTGCACCAATGAGCTTTGCAGCAACTGCTCGAAAGTAACGTGCTCCTAAAATAGCGTGAACATTTTTTATTTATTTTATGAGCATTACAGTATTGATCCAAGAAGTCATTCCGGAAGGCCACTCATGGATTAATAGTTCCAGTGAGGCATGCGTGAGGACTTCAGAGAACTCTTTTTATTTTTGCAGATGTTACAAACTCTAAAGCCGACAGAATACGGTTTACGTGCCAACTTTGCAAACGATATGTTGCTACACAACGTTGAAGATTTTCTGTATCTTGTCGTTTTCAGCTATGAATCGACATTTCACTTAAGTGAAAATGTGAGCACAATTGGACTCCATGCGATTTTTACCTTTTGCGGGTTCATAAAAGGGATGACGTGTATGTTTCTCCTCTTCCAGCTCATCTGCCAGACTTAGCAATGGGAAAAACCGACGGATTAAAACTGTTTCCGGTATTTTAGTTCTTAATAACTGGTATTTTTCGGTATTAGTATGGATTCGGTAGCAGCAAGTTTTTTTTATTTACTAGTAATAACCGGGTAAACAAAATGAAACGTCAAGTATCCATAGCAGCAGTTGTAAATGTTTTGGATTTCAAATAAACACTTTAAAAAAATAAGAAAACAGGTAATTTTTATTCTTAAAATTTCCGTTACTTTGAAATATTCCGTTATTTTATAAAAAGGGAAAGTCGATCAATGCTATTTTAATGACAATGGTGGCAGAACTGATCAACACACACAAGGCATAAGAACTGGTAGAGCAGTGCCCAGACGATAATGCACCTGTTATCATGTGACATTCGCTATGGGATGTTACGTATATCGACTGTGCAAAACTTGCTTCATATGTAGTAGTTTTTCGCTGTTGTCGTCGGACATGAGTTAAGTTACAGGACTGGCACTATGGGAAGTGTTTTAGGAAGTGCGATGTCAACGCAGTACAATACTCTATTAAAAACGGAAGGATCCAGATCAGACTTACAACTATAAGGAGAAAACGTACAACTTAACAGTTCTTTCGTCACACGATGTAAGTTCTCTCGGCAGGTACTGTTTTCACATAAGACTTCCGGCCTGATAGCGACCACGGCCTGTCAGCTCGAAAAATTTAGCCCTTGAAAATGGACAAATTAAGACGAAAAATAGTGTTCAAATGGTTCAAATGGCTGTGAGCACTATGGAACTTATCATCTGTGGTCATCAGTCCCCTAGAACTTAGAACGACTTAAACCTAACTATCCTAAGTACATCACACACATCCATGCCGGAGGCAGGATTCGAACCTGCGACCGTAGCAGTCGCGCAGAAATAATGTTCTTTAATCCCAGTTTAACCCTGTAGTATCGGGTATTGGCACCGGCAAAATAGTGAAATGATCGATTACAACATGATTTTTGAGCAGAAGTTCAAAAAATTGGAATCGCTACGAGAATACCGGTGACTTTTTGTAGCAGTCAGCTACTTATCACTTTTAGAGAGAAGCAGCTAATGCTGGAGGGGCAAAGTTTTCTTTTATTTGCCTATTTAATTGAATATTTTGGGTGCATGTCTGTTGAAATTGAGGAAGTCGAAATTTTTCATTTTTGGTTTGATTTCTACGTTTACTACAGGAGATAATACAAACAAAAAACCGAAAATGGGTTATTTCATAAACCGGTTATTTTCAGTGGTTTTAACACTCAGGTTAAACTAGTGGTGAAAGAAAAACCGGTTGTTTAAAGCAATAATCGCCGTCTCTAACCCCACTTGAAAAACAGAATTGAAGCAGTTGTTGCAACAATTTCCACACACAGACCGAGATTTGAAAGGACTCGTCTGTCGTCTCGATGTCACCGTGTGGCGAACGGTACTCACACTCAACACTTGTAGGTAAAATTGTTTGAGTTTGCTGTTTCATTTGACGTGTTATAAGTCGAAAATAATAAATGCTCCTGTACGGTCTCGCACAAAGGACGCATCTGGAGATAAGGCCGCAAGAGCCGGGGCGGAATACGCGCCGCGCCGTGACGTGAGGTGACGCAGTTGCAGAGCCGCAGGGGGCGCAGCTGCAGGCCAGGTGACAGGCAGCCAATCAGGAGGCCGCATCGCCAGCGGGAGCCAGTGTAATTAGAGCGACTGTCGTCTGGCGGCGCGCACTCTGGCTGATGAGGTGGGCACAGTGTCCGACACCTGCGGCGCACAGCTGCTCGCTGCGTGACACGGGAGTGACTGCAAAGTTCGCCGGTAGCTGATGTCTGTCACTGGCCACGTCGGCTGCCAGCTACCGGTCGGATGCAGGTGTCACAAATACACTTTACACTGGCTGTTAATGTGTTAACGCGGAGCAATGCTGCAAGCGGCGGCCGCGACGTTTGACTGAAAGACGAGATGCTCTGACGGCAGCTGATTTTAAGTGCCCATTGGGTGAACTGAGTCAGACGACTTGTCCTGTAACCCTAATCTGACCACAACCTCTCGGTGTGCAATTTATCCGAGTAAACGGCAGCGGCGGAACTAAAATCGCCATCGCGTTGTTCATTGTGAGAAAACTCTAGACAGGAAAACTTCAGTTTCAGTGCCAGAATCAGACTGCAGTTTCTCGCTATCATTAATTGGTAACCTGAACATATCCTCACACTGGTTACACGAACAGCCGCTTTGTCGACCTATGAACAGTCCTGGTCGAAAAGTCTGTAATAACGTAAAAACACAATTTTGTGAGCATTTTCAACCAATTTTTTCGCTTCATGAAAATGCATTACAGAATCACGAAGCAGCCATAAAAGAAGTGCAAACTGTTGTTCATGAAAATCACGACACCTTGCAAGCTAAAATTCACTCAGTTGCATCTACCGATTCGGTTACACAACTTTCAAAAACTCAGGGAAACGTAAAGGACACAGTAGATACGATTTCATCGAAAATGGACACTCTGAGACTTGGCTGAGAAAAACACACTGAGGAAATAAGTTCACTATCAGAGAAAGTAGCCGAACTTTCGGATCAGTTCACTAACTTATATACAAAGGGAGATGATGATATAAATGACACAGGACCCGTAGCTTTCACTCACACAAAGAGTATGAACAAATTAGAAAATTCAAACGAAATCAAAATCAAATCAATACGCAGTACAAAAGAGAAATCCGGGAAATTCAAGATCAGTAGGCACAAGTAATACAAGAATTACATATTTCAGAGGACTCTCGCGCTCCAATACGGGAAGAGGGACATAGAAATACGGAACAGCCACAAAATAATAACACAGGGCTCTCAGGAAATTATGAAAGAAATTGGCAAGGTACACCGAATTTTGAGATGGAACCGCCGAAAAGAAGTAACAATGACCAATATGCGAATCGCCGACATGATGATTTTGAATATAAGCTGTTCATTACTACATGTAAATTCAAAACATTTAAGAATTCTGGCAACGACATTCATCCACAAGCATGGCTCCATCAGTTCTCTCATTGTTTTCCTCCCAACTGGTCATTGGAGCACAGATTAGAATTTATGTGAGGCTACTTAAAGAATGAACCAGCTGTAAGAATGCGATCGGTCATTCACTATTGTCGCAGTGGAGAATTTTATCATGCCTTCCTCTCAGCATATTGGTCTCAAGCTACTCAAGACCGAGTAAAACATAGCATCATAAAGATGAAACATTTCGAACAATCTGATTTTCCAGTCTTGTCAAATATTTCGAAGAATTGTTACATAAGAATCAGTATCTTTCAAACCCATACAGCCCCTCAGAACTCATCCGCATTTGCTTAAGCAAATTGCCTGAATATTTACGGCATATTATTTTGGCAGGACGTTGCAAAGACGACATTGAAGCTTTTCAGGGAATGTTACAAGCACTGGAAATTGAAACTGACAATCGCGGAACGCGGAAACAGGAGCACAACAATTACAGGTCACATCCGTCACAGTTCCGCGATGACAGAAATAATAAATGGACACGACAACGACAGCGTAAATCGTGACCGAAACAGACACCACCCGTATGACAATCAGAGAAACAGACAATATGGGAACCAATGTAATTATTATCAAGGGAGACAGAGTAACTTCAGACGCAACTTTCCACCATGCAGGTACGATTCTGGGAGAAATTCTCCACCACATGACCAACAAAAAAGAAACTATGTAAACTACCGTCAAAACGACAGACATGAATTTCATCAGCACTGGCAGGATTCAAACACGGCAGGGCCCTCTCGACAAGGTGAGTTTGTAGAAGTTAGATCTCCAAATCTCAATAACGACGCGCGCCAACAAAGAGACAGACAATGACTCGCATCGCAGGCAGCCACGCGCGCCGGCTGACTCAGAGAAGAATAACATGGAGAAAAATTTTAGCATTCCTTGGCAACGTATACATCATGATAATGAAAGGGTAAAGGATTGGACCACATTTCACACGTAAAACCGTTTATTGAAAGATAATCTGCTTTTTAACTTAGTCTTTGCCATAAAATTTTTCACTTTACATTACTAGTATGCTTTGTCACACTTAGAAACTGTTAACATGCAACTGTTTTTTAAAATTAACTATCCAGTCTAGAACATAGGGAACATATTTAGACAGTATTTACGAATTCATTGTTATAGTGAACAGACGTCACAGTACATATTATTTTGTGTGTACATTCTTTGCTTGTTAGTTGCACGATTACATAAAGACTATAAGGCTCACATACTTAGAACGTATACCGGTACTGCTAACGGGATTTTAATGCAACATTTTGATTTATTTGAAAAGACGTTATTTATTTGAAATACTTTCTGTTAGATTAAAGATGGCTTAGTATATGGTTTCTTTGATAGCTACACGATTATATCACGACACTACTAACGTGTGACAGAATTTACATTGTTGCTTTTGTGCTGTATCTGTTTTATATCTGCACAGTTTTTCTGAATTCTTCTGCAAAGTGAAACATGTTTTAGTAGTAACTTTTGTGGTATAGCTACAATGAGACAGCCTTTTTCGTAGCACCACAATACGTTACAGTATAGTACTCTCTTGATCACAGTACTATACGTAATAACTACGATATCATTTCGTTTTTGTTTGTTACAGAAGTTTGCTTATGGACGACGATAATTACGACACTTGGCATATTTTTCCCCATACCTAATGACAGAGATTATCTTACAACAAGACGCACAGTTTAGCGCTACAGTACACCTATTTAAGTGATTAATTTTGTACTTAAAACATTTATTTTTAAAGATTTTTGAATTACAAAGATACGAAGGTTTTCCATGATACATTTCATTCCATTGCTGCAATCTGTACACCTGAGGGTATAATTAGGTTAATCGTCAGGGGGGTACACTCTTACTTTGTGTACCATGTTTTTGGCAAGCACAAGAACCCCTAGCTAATATGGTATTTGTTTGTACAACTTTACACATCGGTACCATATTTCCCTAATACCGAATTACACCGCTGTCTGATTATTTAACAGAGAAACAAACATTTTTTTACTACATCAGTGACAGATGTTTACGTAATTACACAGTTGGATAACTTCACACTTATGGATTTTGTATTTTGTTTGTACTTCGTGAACCGTACATATTTTTTCGGAACCATTGTGATACTATGAGAGCTTTGAATGTTGCATTTGGTAAGGGATCATGAGTTTTGAAGTACGTTTGAGGTAAATGACTTTATTGAAATTATTGAAAGAAGCTGCGACAATTTTGAGATGTGATTGATCTGTTATGATGTTATTATTACGATGACGGTGTGTATTATGCTGTTGAGTATGTTTCTCATCAATAAGATGATGCCACGTATATGAGGAACGTTACTACGTGTTTATATGTATATGAATAGTGAGTAGTGGTTTGGGACTCTGATTTTTTTGAAAAGGATGTTGGAAACCAAGAATCGTACTTTAGGAATTATGAAATGTGTGTACATGCGTGAATGCATCACAATTCCACCGAAAATTTTTTGGACAGTGTTATATTTATAGTATTTTGTTTCTACAAATTTGTAACGCAAATTCTCGACCTTTGATATTTTTTTATGGGACTGTCACTGAGCGCAAACTGCTTTCGTAAATATTTCGGTAAGAAAGCTAAGTAACCTTGACGTAATGCGTTGTGGCCGCCCAGCTGTGCCAATTGCCTGAAAAAAGAAAGCCATTAGGTGGAGAAAAGAAAAGAGGCCATTATCCTCGCTATTGACATTTCTTTGTAGAATGCCTCGCAAATACGACACGCTCAAAACTTGAAAACATGTGATTACACTGCAAAGCTCTTAATTTATGAATTTACTAAAATGCCTAATGAAATGACGAGAAACGTTTTTACTTCTACTGTCTTTCTAGTTGAGAGATTTTTTTAATGTCTTTGGAGACGCTATTTGCCTACTGAATGACATTTTACGCATTGCTTTGTATATATATTTGCCTATTTTGTTTAATATCTAGTTTCTAGTTGCACTGCAGCATTGGTTAAAATAAAACTTAATATATGTACTAATATCACTATTTTCTGTCTACCGACCCAGTAAAGAATAATATTATGATGTACTTTCTTAGAAAAGAGATCACAAATAGACATTTACCTTCACAGGAATTGCAAACATAATTTTTTCAACGATTTGGTAACTTGTTTCATAGAGTAAGTCAAGGTGATGCATCACACTAGTGTTCCGATGTGACATAGGTATTATACATGGCCATCTTAATGCAATATTCTTTTTGCTTGAGCTTTGTCACGTTTAGCTACAAGTTATTGCATTTGCTGCTGCTGTTTGTCAGGCATAGTGCTACTGAAATTCACTTTGTATTACTCTGTTAAGCCAGTTGTGCTACTGATTTCTTTTTCTTGTTGCTGCACATTGGCTCATATTAGGTCTAATGTTGTATTTGCTTTGCTAATTTATATTTATTGCTGCTAGCTTTGCCAATTTGAATTTTTTGTCATTGCTATTTGTGTCAATTGTTTTGTGCTGCTGCATTGCCTTGTGCCTTAGTTTATGCATCTCAGCTCAGTAGATTTATGTTAGCTTAAGATGGGGTAGACTACATAAGAGAACGAGTTGTGATGAATTGGAAGAAATGCATTGAGAAGCTATAAGGAAATGGTTTGGTCAAAAAATTATTTTGAAGGAGGATATGAACAAAAATGTAGGGTTTAGGGACAACAGGTTTAGGTAGGATTTTCTTGGAAATAAATGATGAGGTAAGATAATGGAAAATAAATAATAAGGTAAGAAATATGTGAACATATAAATACAGAAAGCATACTTGGATAGGATTTTTTTTGGTGGAAACAAATGTTGAAGAGGAAAGATCTATGAAATGAAGTTTTTGGTTGGACTGCAGTACGAAATATAACACTGAAAACAAACCCTGACCTGTCCTTTTGTGTTATTCCACTATCCGTCTGTGTACCTTGTGTATTTGTGTTCTTCCTGTCTTTATGTGTTTATCTGTTAAGACTTATGTTGTAGAATTTTTCTCATACTCAGTTATATTCACTATGATGAGGAACACTGTTATCCAGAATATAATTTGCATTTATAATATGTTATTTACTTTTTAAAGATGTTTAGTCATTATTTATTCTGTTTTGTTTTAATGCTCATATGTGAAATAAATGATTCGAAAACTATTCTCATTATTTTATATATTTAATTATGTCATAATTCCTGTAACACTAATGTATATTTCTATTTCTATTCTTTTGTAAAGCCTGTATTACTACAAATGTTATGTGTATTATTTTGTTAATGATGATTTCTGTATCTTTGTAATTGAATTCTCATGTTATAAAATTGTAATTGACACCAGTTCATCGAATTAAGTAACTTGTAAGTATTTATTTCAGTGCATGCATTTCTGTTGGTCATAGTATATGCACAACATGTGACAAGTTGGGACTGTTAGTGTTTGGACATGTGTTAACAACTCAGCAAGGGACTGGTTAACATCATTACAGGTTCTAAGGAAATAAAAAAAAAATGTGGGTGCACAAGTGGTGGTTCATGGACTTGCTATATTGTCCTCAATACTCTTCGATGAAGATTGTGCCCCTGCACAGTCGCAACAGATGGCCGCTGGCCTTCTCTACAAGGACTACAGCGGTCTGTATCTTTGATGGCGCACCAATACCATTATTTCTACAAGGACTGCAGTTGGTCTGCACCTCTGGTGACCCACCAATACTATAATCTCTACTAGGACTACAGTGGGTCTGCTCTGTGATGACCTACCTAACAATATTCTTCAAACCTTCGACTGACTCTGCTGTGGGTTTGCTCTGTTGTGGCACATTACCTGTCTGCATGTCAAGAGTCAGCACTGTCTTTCTGTTGGAAGTACAACACTACTTCTTCAAGACTGCATGGAAATCCATTACCTCCGTGTGCATTATCTTTTACTGCTCAGACTTTGTGTATAAAATTGTAATTAATACTGTGATGAATTATCGCGACTGTCTTTATGGACTGTGAGAAAATCTTTACCTTTGACCAACAGTGTATCAATGAGTGTGTGCATTGGATATCTTTGTTATTGTAATTATGAAAATTTTTTCAAATCTGTATTGGTCACTGCCCAAAACAATTTATATATTTTTTTGTGGGGAGCATGGGGGCTATGTAAGTAGGATGTTTAGGTTTTTATATTGGTAACGCCACGTAGCGCTCTGTATGAAAATCAATGGCTGTGCTGTGTGTAATCTGTGGCTGGTTAGCATTGTTGTAATATTCGCTATTGTGGTGTTGAGCAGTTGGATGTGAACAGCGTGTAGCGCTGCGCAGTTGGAGGTGAGCCGCCAGCAGTGGTGGATGTGGGGAGAGAGATAGCTGAGTTTCGAGAGCGGATGATCTGGACATGTGTCCATCAGAGACAGTAAATTTGTAAGACTGGATATCATGAAGTGAGATATATATTATGACTTTTGAACACTTTTAAGGTAAATACATTGTTTGTTCCTTATCAAAATCTTTCATTTGCTAACTATGGCTATTAGTAGCTAGTGACTTCAGTAGTTAGAATCTTTTATTTAGCTGGCAGTATTGGTGCTCGCTGTATTGCAGTAGTTTGAGTAACGAAGATTTTTGTGAGGTAAGTGATTCATGAAATGTATAGGTTATTGTTAGTCAGGGCCATTCTTTTGTAGGGATTATTAAAAGTCAGATTGCATTGCGCCAAAAATATTGTGTGTCAGTTTAGTGTTGATCAAAATACGTAAAGAGTGTAATGTCTAAGTAAGTTCAGTTTTGCTCAGCTGTTTGAAAAGCAAATAGTGTAAGAGGTTTATCAGGACAGTCATTCATAAATTTTTCTATGGGGACGTTTCATAGTACGTACAATGTGCCAATTATTACGGATTTTTTCCGTTCGATTCACAATTGGAGCCTGGGGAGTACAATAACATAAGTGTCTCTGTATGTGCTGTAATTTGTACAATTTCTCCCTCGCAATTCCTGTGGCCGTGAAGTGCTGTATTCCTGAAGCCATTTTAGAAACTTTGTAAGCAGGCTTTCACGTGATAGTTTGTGTCTATCTGCGAACTTCTGCCAGTCACATCTTTCAGTATCTCCATGGCATTCTACCGCGGGTCAAACAATTCCATGACCCTTTCTGCCGTCCTTATCTGCATACGATCAACATCCCCTGTTGGTACGGGTCCCACAAACGTGAACAGCATTAGAGGATGGGTGGCACGAATATTTTGTATGCGATCTTGTTTGTAGATTGGTTGCATTTATGCAGTTTTCTTGCTATGAACGGCAGCCTGACACTAGCTTCACCCACGTTTTTTGACCACGTTATCTTTCCATTTCGTGTCTCTAAAAATTATTATGCCGAATATTTCTATGAGTTCACAGAGCCAGTTGTGAGTCATTGATATTACAGTCATAGGATTTCAGTTTTTGAAGAGCTCTATTTTACTTTTATGAATAACTTAAGTGCCCATCCAATTTTTTCACCACATTCAAACTAGATCAAGAAGTGAAAGAGTATTTGTGGAGCCTCTTTTTTTTTTTAGATTTATGTTATATAACGAACTGCATCTTCTTCGAAACCCGAAAACTGTAAGGGTACCATTAACATTGTCTACAAGTTGATTAATATGCAAAATGAATAGCAAGGACCTGAACACATTTCCCCGTGCGACACCTTAAGTTACTTCTATATCTATCAATGGTTCCCCATCCAAGATAACATGCTATGTCCTCCCTCAATTCAGTTTCAAATTTCGCTTGATACCCTACATGCATTACTTTCGATAATAATCGTATGTGTGGCACTGAGTCAAACGCCTTTTGGAAGTCACGAAACACTGCATCTATCTCACCGTGCTTATTATAGCTTTCAGGATATCATGTGAGGAAAATGTAAGTTGGGTTTCACGTGATCGATGTTTCTGAATCCATGCCACCAGCAGGAGGTTCGAGATACCTTATTACATTTGAGCTCAGAATACGTTAAAAGATTCTACAACAACAAAATATCAAGGATGGCAACGCTAATTTTGTGGATCACTTGTGCTGCCCTTCTTGAAGACAGAAGTGACCTGTGCTCTCTTCCAATCCTGTGCACCTTTATTTTGTAGAGAGATTATAGGTATGGTATTTTTAAAATAGACGCTAATTGAGTAGCACACCCGATATGGATTCCATTAGACCCTGGACCTTTGCCCAGTTTTACGACTTCAGCTGTTCTTCTGCGTCCCTGACACTAATCTTTACTTTATTCGTTTTTGCAGTGCTACGATAATTAAATAGTGACGTTACTCCAGGGTCTTTCTTCATAAAGGAACGTTCGAAAATGGGGTTAACGATTTATGTTTTTTGTAGGACATCCTCAGTTTCATATCCTATGTAACCTGTGAGCCTCTGGACATTTAATTTGCTGCCATTAACATCAGGTAATTAGGACCAGAATTTCTCGAATTTTCTGAAATGTATTTCGATAATATTCTGCTACGGTAAAATGAAAGCTTTACGCATTGCCTGCTCGACAGCCATAAGCGGCTCATTCAACATCAATCTAAGGGGCTATGCTTCTTTTTACACCTGTTATCCAGTATTCTCTAAGTACAAGTTTATTTACGGTGACCAGATACCATCGAGGGTGCTCCCACCACGAATTGTTCCACTAGTTACATTATCATACTTAATACGGAGTAGGAAACCCGTTGGCGTTCTGAACAGCTTCCATTCGCCAGGAGATGGATAAATACAAGTCGAGTACAGTTTTGGAGAGAATTTATATCATTCTTCCTGCGAAACGACGGAAAGGAGGTGGTTAGCGACCGTGCACACTCTTCTCCAAAGGAGGCCACAGAAATTCAACAAAATTGAGATCTAGGGACCGTGGTGGCCCAGGGAGGTGAGACAACTCATCGTCGCGATCACAAAACCAGTCCTGGATGATGCGAGTCGTGTAGAGGGGGGTGGTCCGTCACCAGTGGGAGACAAATACTGCAGAACGGGCTACTCTTAAACAGCCAGAGTGACCACACAATCCCTGGCGGTAGTGAGACGTTGCACAGTAAGTGTCTGACCCCCATGGAATACTATGACATGGCTGCCCAAATAGTTTGCAAACAACCTATATGCTTCATCTTTGGGCGCAGACTACGCCAGAAGTTGGAAACACTGTCAAACAATCTCATCCGACCAAATAACTTTCTTCCACTGCTCTGTGGTCCATGTTTTATGGCTTCGGCACAGTGCTTTCCAGTTACAACCATTTCCATCACTCGCCTTACAATTACCTGCTTAAGCAGCTCCCTTCGTGTGGTTTCGGTGCTGACAGCCGTCACTAGCGTGACTGAGTTCAGAAATGACTTTTGCACCTATCCAACTTCTATTTTCCGTCACAGTCCTTGAGAGGATCCACTAAATCGCCATCACAACAATTGCTTTTCCATTGCTATTACCTCCTGCTGCTTGTCTGTGATAGTAGCTGACCTCGAAGGCACTCTAGTTCTTAATTTCACCCCTGACTAAATAATGTTTCTCCCAATGCTATATGCGAATTTGAATGAATAAGAGAATGAGATGTTAGTTGTACCGGTACGACGGAAAGAGTGGTATAGTCTTGACCCCATATGTTGGCAAGGATGCAGTAAGTCTCTTCGTAAGTGTCACTTCCCCCTCCACAGCTTTGTGCAGATACGTGATGGTTGATGTTTTGAACCGACTCTCTTCCCACGGACCTTCGGAAACACAGACATATATGCAATTAACATAAATGTGACACTGGAGGCCTGCACCCAGTCATACACCAGGCAAGGAATGATTTTATTTCTCATAGGACGCGTTTAGGAATTTATCCTATCAATAATCAGATATCCGCAAAAAATCAAATACAAAAAAATATTCTTTAAAACACGATAGTGGACATTTATAGAACTCCATTTGATTGAAATCACTTGGACAAATTTTACTACTCCTATCCTGAATTGATTGCTTCGCATAGCTATGGCGTTTCAAGTTGTATGGGAAACAAACATTCTCAGATATAGACCCAGTTTTTCAGAGTTCGACCAAGAGGATATGTTTACCACCGGGTGGCATTAGAAGATACACTCTGACGTCAAGGTGCATTATCTAATGTTCACTTACGGTACCCTGTATCCAATGGCTGTGAACTAGCTTATTACAATATACATAAAAGAAATAGTTTATGCAAATGTTAATGATGAAACTAAGTAAAAAAAGTTAAAATAATTACAGAAATTAGCGAATAGTAAGTCCTGCCACAGACTGTCAAAAGCTACACGCACAACTTAGCGGTGTGATAGGGGAAACGAAATCAAAATTATAAAACATCAATAAAAATATATGCCTCGGAGTTAGATACAGGTGATGAAACAGTGCAAAGGGTAAACAGTATTTTTGTTGAAACTAAGACGGGACGTCTGTAAACCAAAATAGGTATGAACTATGCGCCACTCCGCTTACGTCAAATTGAAGAGACATATTTGTTAATGAGTTTTTCATAAAACATAGGAAACGTTTAGGTACAAACAAAAAACAGTGATGAGATTATACATGCCATGACCATATAAAAGAAAAAAAATTACTTGGTGACATGCACTGCCTTCTACCACAGTGGACTCATGCCACCTACACGTGCACAATCGTGCTTTTCTCCTGTCAGTCTGTAACCGGTTATATGAGCCCAGCACGTGTCAGGAATCGGTTTTCAATAGAAGCAGAAAATCAGTTCCCGATACTCCGGAGACTTCATATAAATTTGCATTGTATTCCTGTGAACGAATTACCATCACATTTAAAATAGCCAATATACAAATTGTCTTCCAGATGCGAAAAAAACGGTAAGAAATTTTTGAATACATCTATTGACAATAGAATAAATTCACAAAGTCTAGAGCCTGTAAATTCACCAGCGAATCCAGTCATATTGTTTACATTTTGAGAGGTCGCATGTTTTTAATATGCGCACAGTGACTTGCCCCATCTCATATTTATATCTTACTCTGAGTAATTCGATTTGGGGAAGTGTGGCCGAGTATTGTCATTACAAGGTGAGAACTCAGAAGATATGAATATTTTCCTCTATAATTGCATATGGTGAAAAGTTCCTATTGCTTCACACACGGACTTCCCACGCAGCATCTCTCTCTCCCCGGGTGGTCTAATGACAGACAGGTTCTGTTGATCTTGAAAGGGTTATGCCGATGGGTGTGAGGGAGTCGAGTGGATGCTGTCCAGACGCTGATATTGTCATAAGAGTGGGGACGACACCCCCACAGGGGCCTGAACGAGCGGCTGAGGCTAGAGATTCCATTACTTCGCAGAAACTTAGTGAAAACTCTTTCTGGGGGGCTACCAGCGAGACGTGGGAATGATTTGTGTTCCCAGGCAGTCCTGGCGGGCAAATTCCAGCGTTTACTGCAAAATCATAACTGTGATTGGCTTGCTCAGGGAATAGCTCAATGACGTATCAAAATCGACACATAAATTGGAACCATGTAGCTCCATTGGTGGAATACTAGTGCTTCGGCAATACAGTGGAATTTTCAACCGGTTTTCGAGTTGCTGACTGGAACGTTTAACCGCAGCCACGGTTGTGGGGGCGGGAATGTTCGGTGTTCGTCTTGTACGGGTGCGCTTGAGGCGTCGGCTCTCGCCTTTCGGTCAGAGTAGGTTACAAGACTGAGCTCTTGCTGCTATGGAAAGTCTGCCTTCTGTTGGCTGTCTAATATACTTTCATTTAATTGTACCTGTTTGACGAAGTTGCTGAAGTTTCGACTTCAACGTAACTTTCCAAGTACAGTTGCCAATTCAGCGTTCTGCGTACAAGTGGCCTATGTTGTCCGTCTTGAGCAGTTTTGGCTAAAGTTGAGTATATCGAAGTTACTGTGTGACTTCGCTTCTTAAATTCAATCACTTTACCGTCAGTGATGGTATAGCGAGCCTTCTTCGTCTCCCTGAGAGGCGTATTTGTGTTCCTAGCAAGTCTTTAGTATGGAACAACCAGACCAGGATAATTTGTTTCGGGCTATACTCGCGACATTATCATCACCACAGCGGGACGTCGAAGCAATTAGCCATCGCTACCTGTATGCCAGATCGTCTCCTTGCAGTTAAGAAGACAGCTTGGTAATGTATGTCCTCAGCAACGCCAAATTAGGGAATTTTGCTATGTGACAATCAGAGTTCAGCAGAGCGCGCCTGTTCCCATCTTTCCTAACGTGGTTCTGTATTGGGTGTTCATTGTCTGAGTTCTCACTATTGTAGCAACAATTAATGTTGAGTTGGCTGGGTGTTTCTCTTAAGATCTGAGTTGCAAGGATTTATCTCCACATATCACTTGGTCATAAATGTCACAATCTAGCTTATGGACAACTTCACCTTCACAGCATTTATTTGTGTCTCCAATTTGATGTATTGTAGATGTTTCATGTGTTTTGTTTATTATTTTGAGTTAGTCATAATAAATGAAATTGTTATTTTGGACAGAACTTTCATTCTGTTGATCGGTAGAGCAACCCATACATTTCTCACTACGGTAATGAAAGTTTCCTTTATCAAATTAATTTCTATCGAATTAAATTATTGGAGTCGTCAAACTCTTTTCTACTCCACTTGCACCGTCGATTACAGTCAGTTCGCGTTTCTTCTTAATTCTTGTGCAACAGAAAAAGTTGGAGTTAGAAAAGGGGGGGCTTAGAGCATCATTTCCACATTAAGATTCTAGAAGAATATAGTGTTAAATATACTGCCATCCCCGGCACATCGCAGTTTAACAGATGTGGCGTCCCTTTTTACCTGCATCCAGGGAACACGGTAATAAAGGCACAACTGCTATGATTTTTCAACACAGCAACAATTAGTATCGTTTAGACACGATCGTGAAATCTCGAACGATCTTACACATAAAACCAAAACGTTTAGACTTAGACATTTTGGAATAAGTTGAAATTTGTTATTGTTGTTGTGGTCCTCAGATTGAAGACTGGTTTGATGCACCTCTCCTTGCTGGTCTATCTTGTGTAAGCCTCTTGATCTCCGAGTAACTACTTCAACCTACGACCTTCTGAATCTGGTTACTGCATTCATCTCTTGGTCTCCCTCTATGATTTTTATCTCCATACTTTCCCCCAGTACTAAACTGATGATCCCTTGATTTCTCAGGATGTGTCCTACAACCAATTACATCTTCTAGTCTGGTTGTACCAAAAATTTCTTTTCGCCCCAGTTCCGTTCAGCACCTTCCCATTAGTTGCCTGATCGTCCCTTTTAATCTTCAGTATTCTTCTGTAGCACCACTGAGTCGTGGTAAAAATTGCTGTTTTGAAGAGCGCGCCGCTGCGCATATTGTGAAGCAGTCGTCCTCCGTTTCTGGCGGTAGCGCCGCTGTGGCAGTTGCAGCTTTGGTGTCTCCCTCTGTTCACGTGCATTTAAGGGGCGCTATGAGCTCACCGGTCAGTCAGTCTGGATCACTCCCTCGTCCCCAGTTTCCTAATCTGTCTCTCGTCCGCATTTGCAACGCAGTTAGCGTCTGTCTGTCGTTCGAAGTGCTAGTATGTCTGTCGTTCGGATCAACATTTCAGCCGGCAAAATGAGAGTCTTTCCACTCCACCAGTAAGAGAACTCAGCAAGTGGTCGCCCGTTCGGGGCTTAGTTCCTGCATCTGAGTTTGTACGTTAGGCCGCCAGTCTGCTCGAATTTGCTCAGGCAATGGCCATTGGCGGTTGGATCGATCGGTTGGTCGGTCGGTCGCGCACTGAGACACAAGATGACTTTTCCGTCTAGAGCGTCGGCGCATGTGAGGTCGCCTCGTGAGTCCAGTGGGCCGCAGCGTATAGCGAGGGGTAGTGACTTCGCGGTCGATACGAGAGCAACAGGAGTCAACCCACGACATCAGTCTGGCCGGTGCGAGTTGTGACGCCGTGAGACAGGAGATTGGCGCGCCTTCCTGCGTCCGTTGAAGCGGCTGGCAGCGGACGGTTAGGGAGAGCGATTTCGGGGTGCTGCGCCAGGTCTTCTCGAGAAATCGCAGTTTATTAGAATTTCAATGATTGGTGATATGTTGTTTGATTTATTCTTGTAAAATTCTACTTGTTTTCTTGGTGAGTTCAGCAACCGTTTTGCTTTCGGGTCGTTCCACCATCCTTCTCCGTTTGCCCATCAATGGGAAGCTGGTTGTTTATAAAGTGGGTGGTCCGTTTTTCTCATGTGGAGTAGGGGCAGGTTAGAGCAATCTGCGGTTCGGGGTGTTCGGTAATCTCCCTATAAATCTGCCGTACCTTAGTAGCTGCCTCTGTCATGTTTGCCGGATTTGGTGAGTTAACGAATTTATTGCTTGGAGTGTAGCGGCCTAATACCTGAAATATGTTTTGATCTTTGGAAGCTTTGGTTTTATTGCCTATGATCTTGAGAGGCGATGTCTGTGTAGTGTAGAGCATCTTAACTATTGTTTGGCCAACCTCGTAGAATTTTATATAAGATTGCATTTCATGCGGTTTTATTTAAATGATCATTTTAGTGTATAAAGTTGGCGCCCTTTCACCGTAAGACTTTTCTTAGAGGTTAAAATCAAGTTGCACCTTCGGTGGCAAGGTTAATATTTTAATTGTTAGTGTTTTGTACCATTTCAAACCCTCCTATGGGGGGGGGGGGAGGGGTGCATAGTTTGTGTGCTTGTATAACTTGTTAAAACTCTTAATTTAAGGTTATCTGGTGTGTTGCAGATTTGCACCAGCGTAGTCTTTCAGATGCTGTTGTGAGCGGTCGTAACTATGGCCGTGTCAAAAGGGAGTGGCAAGGTTCTCTGCCCAAAAGCTCATACAGTTAAAACTTGTTTCTTTCTGCCTCTGAATAAATTGTTACTTTGGTATTGAGAGGGTGCTTTCTGATCATAATATTAAATCTGTTTCTTTTAAAAAATGCTTGTAGGCACTATTAAACTGAATAAAATTCCCATTTGTAAAAAGGAATTTGGTTATGATTTCATCAGTTACTCCCTGGCAACTACTGCCATGCTTACATAGTGTGATTAAATGTGTTAATGATCTTGATGAATCGCTAGTAAATAAAATAAATTTTTAAGAATATTCTTTGAAAGTAAATCACGATTCAACCACATTTCAAATGATTCTACTCTTCTTTCTGAACTGTTTATCATCCATGATTCACATGGCTACACTCCATGCAAATACTTTCAGAAAAGTCTTCTTGACACCTAAGTCCATAGTCAGTGGTAACAAATATCCATTCTTGAGATACGCTTTTCTTGCCATTGTCAGTCTACATTTTATATCCTCTGTTCTTCGGTAATTACCAGTTACTTTTCTGGCCACATTTCAGAATTCACCTAGTACTTTAAGTGCTTCATTTCCTAATATGATTCCCTCAGAATCAGCTTATTTAATTCGACTACATTCTCTTGTCCTCATTTTTCTTCTTTTGATGCTCCTTTCAAGAGCTTTCTTTAAGTCTACAAGCACTATAAACGTAAGTTTGCCTTTCCTTAAACCATCTTCTAAGATAAGCAAAGGATCAGTATTGTCTCCGGAATTCAAACTGATCAAGGGCGGCTTCTGCCCGTTTTCCCATTCTTCTGTAAAGAATTTGTGTTAGTAATTTGCAACAGAGACTTATTAAACAAATAGTTTGGTAATTTTCACATCTGTCAGCACCTGCTCTTTCTTAGATTATAATTATTATGTTCTTCTTGAAGTCTGGGGGCATTTCCGCTGTCTGATACATCTTGCTCATCAGATGGTAGAGTTTTGTCAGGGCTAGCTCTCCCAAGGGTCTCAGTGGTTCTAATGCAATGTTGCCTACTCCGTAGGTTAAGGAACAATACGGGAAGGAACAATAAAACAAAGAAATTTGACGAGTACTACTATTATTTCAAAGTGACTTTTTCTATTTTTCAATTGAACAACTTTATTATTTTTTTAAAAAAAGAGACACATGTCGGTTTTGGCACATCGCCAGATTTATTTCCTAACAAAGCCTGTTCTGTGCGTAAAGCTTCTGTACTTAAGTCCGGCAATCCGTTAGCCTCAGAAATTAATCTAAAATAAAGAAAGACAGGAGCTGTACAACACTTGCAACCCACAGGTGCCGCAAGGTAGACGTTTGGCCAGCGTCTACATTTACATTCTGGCATGCACTTCTCGAGGAGTTCCCACACTGTCGCCCAAACTTTCCACGTTATCTCGTCGGACGGGCCCATCATCTCTGAGGATAAATTCGTAAGGGGACTGCTCGAGTGTTGCTTCTGCACGAATTAACAATCCAAAATTTTATTGTTATCGTGCTTCGTCATTGATTATCCAATATAAGAATTTAATTTTCTGTATCCTTCTGTAACACCAAATCTAGCATATTTATATTCTCTTTTTGTCTCTAGTAGTTATCTTCTTGTTCCACTTTTACATATTTCTTTTACTCAAAAAAGATTTTATGCCACGACCGTCGTAAGATATTTTGTTATCGAAACAGAAACAACTCTTCTACTGCTCTTAGCATCTCGTTTTCTATCTAATTCCTAACGGAAACAGCATGTAATATGTAAACAAGTCACACTTATTTTAAAAGTAACGTAAAATATTATTTCTGTACTACAGTACACAAGATAATGCAGGACGTGTTAGAAACAAAAACGTATAACGAAATAGACGATAATAACGTTCATTTACAGAAAGTTCTGTAGGAACTCGCAGAGAGGAGTGATAATGAATCTTATGGTCCGCCTGGAAGGATAGCAGTGCCGCTGGAAGCAGCAACCGTGAAATGAAGTCCCTGGGGCTGCACACGGGAACGAAATACGTCGGCAGGAACGTACGGCTCTGTTTGTCGTGTAAATCGCAGTCGTCTTTCGTGAGCAGGGGGCCCCGGAGGGCGGAGGCGAGACTTCCTGAGATGAAGTGAAGCGTCTCTGCTGGAAGTGGTCGGCGAGCCTGTGTAGTGGCAGAAACGTCGAAACGTGGGCGTTCATCGACCATCGTCTGCTCTGCAAATTACTACACAGCACTATTGAGGCGCCCGTGAGTGCGCTACAAACTTTTGTTTCTCATACTAAGCGAGAAGCGGGGGAAACACCATTTCCTGCAATAGCAAAAGTAGCATAACAATATACATTGTCTCGATTGCCTTATCTCTGAAATACATTCTTTTAACAGTCGCGTAGGCACATTTAATCGAAAAGCGAAACTAAAGTGTCGAATTGGAGTGTTTTCGCAACAGTGAAAAAAGGTAGTTCTTTTATGATATGTTATACGAAAGAAGCATAGTTCAGTGAAGTGGTGAATTTCTGAGAGCGAATCGTAAAACAAGATTCTAATGTCGTAGGTCGTATGCGTGTAAATGTTGAACCATAGTGGCCATCAAATAACGTTATACAAGAGTATAATGACAGTCAGCTTCCTAGAACTGTACGCTGTTCTGAATATTTACATACAGTATCTGGTACGTTACTTTACTTTGTCGTTCTGAGTGTTGACTAATGTACGTGGGAAATTTGAACACAATAAAGGACGTATGTGGCTGAGACGAAGATTAGAGAGCACTTTAGATCGATGATACTGCGCTAACGATCCCAGCTGCGGACCGCTACACGATCCCCGACTCGGAGAATTCAGTACGGCGTGGAGCAACAACCGGAGCCTCCGGACATCGTGTGAAGCATCTCCTACTCGAACCCCCAAAACGACGGCCGTGACAGGTGGAGGTTTGCCGGCCTTCCGTGTCCATTCAGGACAGGTTCGACGTCACGCGAACGAACAGTACGTGCGGCAGTGGTGACAGGGAGTCCTTCGCAGGACAATTCCAACATAAACGCACACACACACACACACACGCACACACTGCCCATGAGTCTCTGACAGTGACGGGAGATGCTTTTGATGGGAGTAACTCTCCTGCCATCTAAAACACACTGTAATGCTGTCGCACACATACCGGTGGTGTGTGATCTCGAAACAGACTGTCCAGTTCTACACACATACTCCGCGTATCACTTGTAACACACGTTCTAGTGATGGCAACAGTCAATTCTATCTGTTGCTGGAAAACAATTGACTCATTCGGTTAGAGTTTTGTGCATCAGTTGAGCTATCCGTTCATTCTTTTTAGTGGAACCAGTCTCTGGAAGCAACAGAATGAAAACATTCTATATGGTCACCTGATCCTTAGTATTAGCTATAAGCGGAAACATTAGATCGTTTTGGCGTTGTTAAATCTTTGCTATTGACTCCAATCTGTGATCACCTATCGTCACTGTCATTATTATTACTCTTTTTTTTCTTTTTGTTTAGTGCCAATAAGTAGTTTTTACCTTAATTTCACGTCCCTCTTTGCGAATAGACGTTTACTTAATACTGAAATTGCTATTTGGGTCAAAAGGCCGAGACAGTCAGTAACGTGGAAATGGAATAAATAAAATGACTGTATAAAAAGTGATCTTCAAGAGAAATTCATGTTCTGGACCTACATCAATTAAATAAACACAAACAAAGTTAACGCACGATGAGAAATATTTCTTCGAAAAAAATAGTTCCGACAAGTGACATTATATACCTAAAGAGTAAGTGATTAATACACCTGACATTTTAAATAACTGTATCTCATGTGCTTTCCATTCACGTCACCTCAATATTTTCCAAGAGAGAATCATCGGCGATGGACGCAAACTGGAGGGTAAAATTAAAAAAAAAAAAAGAAATCGTTCATTTATTGAAGCATAAATTTATAATGTAGCGTCAGTTATTAAAGTCCCTATTTAATACCAGAAGTACGAAAAAATCATAAGTAAATTAATAAATACAATCTGCAAACACTTCATATTTAGAAATAAATCTATTATTTAAGTTTAAATAACAAGTTCTCTGTTTTTATTCTACTAATTTTTCTATATTTCGGACTAGTTTTCGGTTTATTGGGCCATCTTCAGGTAATTTGGTGGAATTATAATATGCATTTATCTCGGTTTTATTCTTGTCTCCTCCGACAGTGCCTTTATCTTGGAGCATTGTTGACAACATCAGTAAGTTTTTACTTGGTATCGTTTTTGCTATGTAGGACACCAAAGTTACTAGAGGCCTGTCTGTTGATTTGACGTGTTCTTCATTATGTCTGGAATATGCTTCCTGTTTGAGTGGAGAATTCCTACTGCAGTAACTTTGTAGCCTTGGTATAACTCTTCCGCCAAATACACCGATGTGTAGTATCGGTCTGTAGTAATATTTCGACCAGTATTTTTCACAGGTGCTAACAGACGTTTGACGACAGCTGCTGAACCCCATTCTTCTTTCGACAAATTCTGAACATTAGCTGCATAGGGTTCCGTATTCAAGACGTGTCTGTCAACTGCATCGGACATCATGCGTATAAGGATGCCATACTTGCCCGGTTTATCCTTCATAAATACTTTGAAGGTGCAGCGCCCTCTAAACAAGCTGAGCATCTCATCAATGGTGAGGTGGACCCTGGTTTATACAGCAGTAGAAACCCATCATTCACTTTGTTGGAAACGTCACGGATTGCTGTGCACTTGTCTGCTTCCTTTCTTAGCTGGCGGGTACCTTTATCATCAAACCTTATGGTTGCGATAAGTTCCTTGAAACATTCTCTTGCCATAATACCCTTGTAAACTGGCTGATCCATTAGCTCTGACCAAAAATCGTGTACATTGACAGAACTGTCCTTATTTGCCGCCATAAGTATCAGGATTACTGAGCGAGGTGGCGCAGTGGTTAGCACACTGGACTCGCATTCGGGAGGACGACGGTTCAATTCCGCCTCCGGCCATCCTGATTTAGGTTTTCCGTGATTTCCCTAAATCGTTCCAGGCAAATGCCGGGATGGTTCATTTCAAAGGGCACGGCCGACTTCCTTCCCCGTCCTTCCCTAAACCGATGAAACCGATGACCTCGCTGTCTGGTCTCCTTCCCCAAATAGCTCAACCCAAACCAAAAAGTATCAGAATTCCTATAAAAGCATACAATTCTTTCTCATTAGTCAAACTAACATTTCGCCTAACTGCCTCTTCATTTGAATGTTTTACTATAATATCCATGACGTTAGGTGTAAGAAGTAGCTTCAAGGTTTCTCCAGGTGAATGGCAAACACCAGCTGGAGTTACTCCTGTCAGCTCTCTTACTATATTAGCAATAGACCTCCTAGGAATTCTAGGCTGTGTGGTTACGTACCTTCCCCCAGACTCGGCCATAATAACATCCTAATGGTCACTGTCTGAAGCTGTGCTATCTTCATTCTCTGTGATGAATGATCACTCTCAACATATGCGCGTGTAATCCATCTTTCCCAGGGAACTTCCGATTTCAGGTGATCGCCTTATTCATGTATGCGTTTGAGAACTTTTTGTCAGAAATATTCAGTTCCAACAATCCATGGTAGGTAAAGGTTTTCTATTAAACATACGTTTGTTCATTTAAAAAGATAATCATGAATTAAACGTACAGTAAAAGGCATTCCTCAAGTTGAATAACCTACCGTATAGAGGCTCTTCCAGGCCAGCTTAAATCACATGTGCGTAATTTTTAATATATTTAAGAGTTTTTCCAGAGTTGTTTGTCCTACAGAATTATCAAGGTATATCGAAATTTCATTAACTTTTTCTGAATTGAATTCAATCAATTGTTTTCCTCTCCAAGCAAATGTTCAGGGCAGGTGAGTGGTAGGTCAATTGAGGTGACATAGCGAGACACACACACACACACACACACACACACACACACACAAAACCATGATCCAACGTAATTCTGCAATTAAACTGGTACGCTACAATTTGTACGTAAAAGTACACGCCGCCCAGTAGATGCTTCGCGATGACAACTGTTGAACTGTTGTACGTAAATGTGACTGATTAACGAGTACCCTTCGAGGCCTCAAGTCCCCTTCCGTCTCTGTGTGGAACGTTTAGTTAGTCGCATGTTTTCTTCCTCAAACGCAGTTTTCACCCCGCGATCCTGCGGTTCGTTAGCCTGAGCAGTCCGTATGTCTCGTACGGTCATGCCGACCCAGTGTTTCTCGTATTCCTCCAACTTACCATTCTCAACCGAGCAAGTCGTTAGTGGCAGTGTCACTCGCTATTTGTTTTCTTTCTTTCTTTCTGCATGCACTTCGAGTCGGCAGTACTCGTAGTCCTCCAGTCCCTTCTTTTCAGCGGGAACGGTTTCCCCTGTACGACAAATCGTGAGGTTTCCGAAGGCTGAGAGAGACAAGTGTTGATTCGGTTGGCCGGGACACAGCTGGTGCGGCGGCTGTGCTCGCAGTCGAGGAGGCAGCAGGGGGTTCCGGATGCCCGCCTTTGGCGGCCCACGAGACGCACTTACGTGGCGGTTCGGCTGAGGGCTGTTACGATACGGCAGATTCGGCTGTTATCGTTAACGCCAATACAGTCGTGCTGGATTTTCAGTAGCACAGCTACACCTCGAACTTGGTGGGTCACCAATAACGTATTTAATGACTACACGAGTAATTTCTCTGTTTACGTAGCTCCCCGCACGCCCGACGTTCAGGATACGTGCCCATATTTGTGCGTTTCCCGCAGTGGCGCGTCGTCGGTCTTGAAGCTCGCGACCAGAGGCGGCAGGGAGAGACCAGAGAGGCGCGCTGCCCGGGCCAGACAGCGGCTGTGGCACGCCGCAGGTAATTAGACGGGGATTCCGGTGGCCGGCAAAGCGGCGGCCGGAGGCCAAGGTGCGGAAGGGGGCGGTGGCGGGAGCAGGGGAGGGCCACACCATCGATTGCGAGAGCGGCGCGGGTCGCGGGGTGGGCGCCGCTGCTGGCCTGCTGCCGCGCGGCCCCACAACAGGTGAGGGACCGGCCGCCTCTGCCACCGGCTGCCATCTCGCAGTGTCCAGCGAGCAGGGTCAGACATCGACGTGCTAAGCAGAGCACCAACAGCAACGTAGCTGTAATTTTAGAAAAAGACATTAGGGGCCTACCAGAAAAACCTATGACTCTTGAATTCTGCGACCCTTGACAGGACGCTGACCACATCCAAACGGAGCGTTTGCGCTTGCGACACAAGAAGGTCGCATTGGACAGAGCGCGGAGTGGTAGATCGCACGAGACGTCTTCGAACGTACATACATCTGAAAAAATTACGGCAGACTAAATATGATCGCAACGACTTGTATATGAATCAGAAAATAAACAGAAGTTTTCGGACTATACCGTACGACATACTGATGGATGAGATCAGACAGCGTATTGTAGCCTCAACGGTACCAAGTAAAGACGACACAGTGGCTGGAGGATAGGAAGACTCGCCCGAACATTTGCTGGATGGTTTGCTGCCAGGAGATAAGGAACATAGATAGCTGTTTACCGCAACTAAGGTGAGAGCCGATTGTTACCTTCAACAACTATAGAGTATCACAAGCTGCGACATCGTCGCGAAAAAACACAGTGACCCATATATGTAATACGTTTCCTTTAATTTACGTCTATACTCACAATCTTTTCTGTTTAACAGATTACCAGTTTCGGCCTTTAATGACCATCACCATAAAAAAAAGTCCTAATGTACTGCAGCCAGAGTGGCATCGACAAATGTTAAATGCGGAACCAGCATCAAATGCATATAAATCTCATCACATGCACGAGTCATGTTGTTGAGTTTTACTAACAACATGAGTCGTGCATGTGATGTGATTTACACTCCTGGAAATTGAAATAAGAACACCGTGAATTCATTGTCCCAGGAAGGGGAAACTTTATTGACACATTCCTGGGGTCAGATACTTCACATGATCACACTGACAGAACCACAGGCACATAGACACAGGCAACAGAGCATGCACAATGTCGGCACTAGTACAGTGTATATCCACCTTTCGCAGCAATGCAGGCTGCTATTCTCCCATGGAGACGATCGTAGAGATGCTGGATGTAGTCCTGTGGAACGGCTTGCCATGCCATTTCCACCTGGCGCCTCAGTTGGACCAGCGTTCGTGCTGGACGTGCAGACCGCGTGAGACGACGCTTCATCCAGTCCCAAACATGCTCAATGGGGGACAGATCCGGATATCTTGCTGGCCAGGGTAGTTGACTTACACCTTCTAGAGCACGTTGGGTGGCACGGGATACATGCGGACGTGCGTTGTCCTGTTGGAACAGCAAGTTCCCTTGCCGGTCTAGGAATGGTAGAACGATGGGTTCGATGGCGGTCCCCTTGACCATCACCAGAGGTGTACGGCCAGTGTAGGAGATCGCTCCCCACACCATGATGCTGGGTGTTGGCCCTGTGTGCCTCGGTCGTATGCAGTCCTGATTGTGGCGCTCACCTGCACGGAGCCAAACACGCATACGACCATCATTGGCACCAAGGCAGAAGCGACTCTCATCGCTGAAGACGACACGTCTCCATTCGTCCCTCCATTCACGCCTGTCGCGACACCACTGGAGGCGGGCTGCACGATGTTGGGGCGTGAGCGGAAGACGGCCTAACGGTGTGCGGGACCGTAGCCCAGCTTCATGGAGACGGTTGCGAATGGTCCTCGCCGATACCCCAGGAGCAACAGTGTCCCCAATTTGCTGGGAGGTGGCGGTGCGGTCCCCTATGGCACTGCGTAGGATTCTACGGTCTTGCGCCGGCCGCGGTGGTCTCGCGGTTCTAGGCGCGCAGTCGGGAACCGTGCGACTGCTACGGTCGCAGGTTCGAATCCTGCCTCGGGCATGGATGTGTGTGATGTCCTTAGGTTAGTTAGGTTTAAGTAGTTCTAAGTTCTAGGGGACTAATGACCACAGCAGTTGAGTCCCATAGTGCTCAGAGCCATTTGAACCATCTACGGTCTTGGCGTGCATCCGTGCGTCGCTGCGGTCCGGTCCCAGGTCGACGGGCACGTGCACCTTCCGCCGACCACTGGCGACAACATCGATGTACTGTGGAGACCTCACGCCCCACGTGTTGAGCAATTCGGCGGTACGTCCACCCGGCCTCCCGCATGTGCACTATACGCCCTCGCTCGAAGTCCGTCAACTGCACATACGGTTCACGTCCACGCTGTCGCGGCATGCTACCAGTGTTAAAGACTGCGATGGAGCTCCGTATGCCACGGCAAACTGGCTGACACTGACGGCGGCGGTGCAGAAAAGCTGCGCAGCTAGCGCCATTCGACGGGCAACACCGCGGTTCCTGGTGTGTCCGCTGTGCCGTGCGTGTGATCATTGCTTGTACAGCCCTCTCGCAGTGTCCGGAGCAAGTATGGTGAGTCTGACACACCGGTGTCAATGTGTTCTTTTTTCCATTTCCAGGAGTGTATATGCATTTGGTGCTGGTTCCGCATTTAACATTTGTCGATGCCACTCTGGCTGCAGTACATTAGGACTTTGTTTTCATGAGACAGATCTGGTGATTCAACGCAGGATAACAACCATTTGATAACATGCGCAGTTGAAAATTACTGACAAAGACGACGACAGACACTTCACACTCACTGGATCGTGCACACATTTTTGCCTACTGAAAACTATGTGAAAAATACAGAAACGCCTCTTATGGGACAGGCTAGTGGCTCATAGAGAAGAAACAGGACAATCAAACACACTGTGGCTTGAAGGGAGAATTCATCGTGGCTGCTACAAATCAGGTTCACAAATATCGAAATTCCACGTATTCTACGTGTATAATATAAAAGAAACTGATTAAATTCGTCGCTAATTGGGCGTTATTCATGGTGCGGGAACCATTGCACTGAGATGCCATCTCTGACACCAACGACGATCATGGTCCAGCTGAGTTTTGATTCGAACTGAACTTGGATGACAGATGCGGATACGCCATTCCAAACTGCCTCAACTCTCTGCCAGAGTCCTCCATTCGTAGTAGTTGCCGAATGGTGTGCCAGTCTCGAAAACCAGTGACCAGATGTCTCCAGTGTGTGCGATACCCCGAGAACATGTGGGCCGTATCAATAGTCCGACAAACTCAATATCAAGGTATGTCAGGACAACATTGTCAACAGGCGCTCTTGTGCTACATTGCTCGGTGTTAACGTCGAGGAGGTTTTGAGGACATGAGTCGGCCACGGTCTTAAGACGACAAAATGAAATGGCTGCCGTCCAAGTTACCAGCAATGTGAGCCAGAGGTGATCGTGTTCTACACCAACATGATAACAAATGCAATCTTGCATTCTCTCGGGGAGCCTCCACACATGAACAGGTCCACTATGATGCTGTATGCGGAACGGGGTCCGTATGGACAGATGACATAGTGCCGCTCCTGGGTCCAGTATTGTCACTGGACGTATCATCGTCGGGACGCCTCTCTGTGCTACATCAAGGGAGGGAGGCTGCAGCAGTGCTGCTCCACACATCACCGTGCTGTCTGCCTGCACACTGGCTTGCTATTATAGGAACAAGCCCGTTGTTCGGCTCAGCAGAGAGATTGTCATGACAGGCTCCACTCTTTTGCCCTCATGAACACATCGATTCCTCATTTTCACAGGAGTTGCGAGCAGCAGCGTCACAGGACGATAAGCCTCAGTTTTGGCAGGCTGCCGATTTCCTACACTTGCTTGTAATCGTTTCTCGTTCTCACGCAAGGTGGAACATAATATTCCCACAAAGAAATAACATCCCGTCGTGTTATTGTTACCTACATTGTGGATTGCGCTGAAATCATAATCGTTTCCGTATTGAAGCACTTCATACCAGATTGACTTACATTGCGTGCTTTCCTAATTGTATTGTAACGCGAGTGGTCATCAGTGTAATTGTGACAAAAACGCTTCATGGGGGTCGCCACTACAGCCTACAATACTGTCTCACGGCAGTCGTTGTTTGAGAAGTTCAGACAGCTCAAGTTACCTAAGTGTTTATATATTAGTAATGAATATAATCTAACGTGACGTTTTATGTGGTCCTATCTTCTGTGATGCTAGGAGTGTCAGCTGGTTACTGGGGTCCTTGAATACACGCTCGATATTTTCATCGCAATTAATGGAGGTTCTGCAGCACAGTTGGAACAAAAGTGTAAAGAAATGTTATCCACGACACAGCTTTGGTGTAAACAAAGAAAACCCTCTGTATATGCCTGAAACAGCTGTTGTCAAAAACTAGGTCTCCTTGTATTGGAAGAAATGTTGTTCCTGTTGATAGGAGGATCGTAAATAGATATCTGGGGATATATTATCTGAATGAAGGTAGGACATACAAATTTCTGAAAGTATCTGAGAAAACCTCTAAACTCGTATACAAAATAGCGGTACTGCAACAAAAATGTTTAAGTTACGTTTGTATCGTGGTGAACTTTATGAGGATGGCATACTTACCTGTAGAGTCAGTTTGGGTGGAAATGTCTGGGCATTCAAGCTTCAACAAGTGAGATCTCTTCAAATGCTCCGAAAGATGCAGCGCAACGTAACGATCTCTGGAGCCTACCGGACGACGTAGAGAGTGAGACTCTCACTGTCACTTGGAATGCATCTAATCGACCCACGGACAAAGACAAGCGCTACGGGAAAAATGAAAGTAAGAGAAACAACTGGTAACCTGGTCACTGAGGAGCGAGAATTAAAAGTATTAATGATAGTCAAATGGTGACGGATCTGGGACACTACCAATACATGTGTTCGATATTGTCAGAGTCGACAGTTCGGTGTTATCGGCTGCAGGCTGTGTTGGCGGTCTCTGACCAAATTTCGTGTGAACGCCGTCGCTAGAACTACAGAATCCCAGTCAACCACCCTCAGGTTCCCACCCACACAGTGCCCTGGTGACGGACCATATCATGGCTACCACAGGCCGATACCTGGCATTGTGAAGCAGTGCAGAAGGCAAATTTAAAGCGATTTAAGCTACCATTGGATACAAGATGTCATCCAAAGTACTGAAATGAACCAACAGGAAGAGCAGCCATTACATCAAGGAGGATGCAGTACGCTCTGGACTGCCATCCTTCAGGCGAAATCACACTTAGTTTTACTGTGGCTAATTTGCCGAATTAATCTTCTTAGGTATTGCTATGCTGATTACGCAGTGGTCGAAGATGAAGAACAAGTTAAGTATAGGTTAATCAGCACTTAGTTAAAGAGATTTTTTCCTTCATGAGCTGAAACTAAATATGAAAGCAGTATAAGATACACAAGCTGCAGGAATGCATGAGATATGCACAGTAGTTACTTGCATTTAATGCAGCTAGATCCAGTTTATGCCGAAATTTTGTCACGGCCCTCTGTCTGAAAACGTCGCAATTTTGGACACAATAATTTGACAGTATTTATGAGAAGACAGAAGAGAATCGAAGCATTTGAGATGTGGTGCTATAGACGAACGTTGAAAATTAGGTGGACTGATAAGGTAAGGAATGAGGAGGTTCTACGCAGAATCGGAGAGGAAAGGAATATGTGGAAAACACTGATAAGGAGAAGGGACAGGATGATAGGACATCTGCTAAGACATGAGGGAATGACTTCCATGGTACTAGAGGGAACCGTAGAGGGCAAAAACTGTAGAGGAAGACAGGGATTGGAATACGTCAAGCAAATAATTGGGGACGTAGGTTGCAAGTGCTACTCTGAGATGAAGAGGTTAGCACAGGAAAGGAATTCGTGGCGGGCCGCATCAAACCAGTCAGTAGACTGATGACAAAAAAAAAAAAAAGAGATTACAGACTGTGTCATCATAGCAAGGTACTCTTGTATCTCGTCTTAACAGCAATGTCGACTCCAACACGGAAAGTATAGAGGCCACCGAATCAAAAGAGCGGTTGTGGGGCCCAGCCATGGGGATAGCTTGGACTCCCAGCCCTCCCTTGGAGCAGAGGCCAGAGTGCCCTTGTAAGCAGCCAGCTGCCTGCTCCACAGTCCCAGCGCTCAAGTGGACGTCATACACATCATCCAGCTAGCTTAGGCTTTTATGGAATGTAACTTGTTCTGTGCTGTGTAGTTGTATATTAATAAAAGCTGTGCACATTGGCACACAGGAGCCACATAAGTGTGTCCAAAAGTGGCGACGAGGATTCTGGTCACAGTTCAAGAACGCAGGACGTGAATCCAACATGCATTTAGTGAATGAAACCACGAACACATACTTCCTTAAACCTTTAGAGCAGCAGTTAACGCTGCAACAACAACAACAACAACAACGACGACGACGACGAAGATACTGAAGCAGTCGACAGAATCACAAGCTAAGCTGATTTAGCAACTTCTGTTTCTGGCAGTGTACTTGGTACTCAAGCAGCCACCATATCTAACTTCTTTGCGAGCCAATAAGAATTCGAAGAGCATGTAACACTTCTCATAGGGCACTTCGAAGTACTTGTCTTCTGTCTACTAATCGTAAAAGTAGTAGGTAACAGGGTTTCTGATGCATTTTTGATATCAGATTCTGCAAATAAATTATATTGGTCAATTAATTACCTCCACATCCTGATGGCCTCATGAGTTTTCCCCAGCCAGCACGTGTGTCGAAGAACGGCGGAAAATTCAAATTGCTTGGCAGGAATATCAAATTTTATATGTTCACCTTGAGGTTTGGAGACCAACTGACCTAGTTCACAACACCACCAGAGGACACTTTGGGCTCTCCCTTAATCCCCACTCACCACCTTTCTCTACTACCCACTCTCCCCTCTCCCATCTGGAAATTGGTGGGAAAAGGACTCACTCTGTGCAAGACCGCCACATAGGACAGACGTAAGTCTTTATTTTGTATGCAATGTAGAATGGGTTTATTTTAATAATTTGAGTTGCCATTGATCGAGCACTAGACAGTAGCTAAGTCCAGTTGTGTCAATAACAGCTGGATGTGTAGTGGATATTTTCGCTGTTAGTCTAGCACTAGAGAGTTGCTCCAGCCAGTCTAGCCAATATGCTATATGGGAAGGATGAGAAACAACAATAGGACAGGAACCTATCACTACCTCCTGCCAGTCTTCAACCAAATAACTAATGGATGGTGAGAATATACTTTCGCTATTAATGTAGCCTATAGCCTTATATGGGAAAGGAAGGATAACGATGACAGGACAGAAAAAGCTATGAGTGAAGTACAAGGGGGTAACCTTCTGCCAACTACAAGTGAACAGCTGCCAGGAGGAGTGTAGGCATGGGTAATAATATTAGAACAATGACCTGCTGTCCAAGCATGCCTTTTCTTTATTGACATGACACAAATCTTTACGCCATCTTTGACTTCATACTGGAAGGTAAGTAAGTGCTTGGGCTCACTTTATTACGAATAAACTTTTGGGGGTCAACTTCTTTGGGCCTGTATATCAGTCTGTAAGGTACAGCCAGTTGGTGAACTGGGTTAGTATGTCATTGTACCAAGGAATGTGGTTCTTTATGCCAATGCCATAGGAGGGTTACTGCTATGCCCAGAGTTCTTATGTGGTACACTGAGTTGTACAAAGTGTCTACTTCGTTGTGCAGGGTCGTCATGCATTTGCAAATTGTTTCAATTATTCATATGGAGGGCATTGTGCAAGTAAATGATGTGAGCGTAGAGGCTGGCATGGAATATCTCTCTGAGTACCATATTTTGTAAAACTTGTAGATGGGCAAATTGTGTTGGACTGGCAAGATAGCAGACTGAGCTGCCACACAGTATCTTAGAGAGTACCGTCGCCTTATGTAACTGAAGCTTTGCTTTGGTACTGCGGTCAGTACTCCTGAAAAACTGGAGGAGTTTCTTGGTCATACCAAAAGCTTTCGTCCTAAGATTGGTTGGTGGTTAGTGTTTAACGTCCCGTCGACAACGAGGTCATTAGAGACGGAGCGCAAGCTCGGTTTAGGGAAGGATTGGGAAGGAAATCGGCCGTGCCCTTTCAAAGGAACTATCCCAGCATTTGCCTGAAACGATTTAGGGAAATCACGGAAAACCTAAATCAGGATGGCCGGAGACGGAATTGAACCGTCGTCCTCCCGAATGCGAGTCCAGAGTGCTAACCACTTCGTCCTAAGAGAGTAAATACGTTTATGGAGAAAGAAATGTTTGCCCAAAGCGACCCACAGGTAAGTCACCAAGAATTGTATGCTTTTATAAGAATCCTTATAATTATTGGGGCAAATAAGGACAATTCTCTCAGTGTACACGATCTTTGGTCAGACCTAATGTGTTGGCTAGTTTACAAGGGTATTAGGGCAAGAGAACGTTTCAAGGAACTTACTGCAATCATAAGGTTTGATGACAAAAGTACCCGCCAGTTAAGAAGGGAAGCAGGGGATATCCCGCCCATGCAGTCTCACGCTGGTGGGCATCAAGGGGAGTTTCTTCCTAAAACAGATTACTGTCATCTTGGCAGAATTCAGTTGCACTTTATTGGTCTTACACCAAGTGGCTGTGGTATATACACTCCTGGAAATGGAAAAAAGAACACATTGACACCGGTGTGTCAGACCCACCATACTTGCTCCGGACACTGCGAGAGGGCTGTACAAGCAATGATCACACGCACGGCACAGCGGACACACCAGGAACCGCGGTGTTGGCCGTCGAATGGCGCTAGCTGCGCAGCATTTGTGCACCGCCGCCGTCAGTGTCAGCCAGTTTGCCGTGGCATACGGAGCTCCATAGCAGTCTTTAACACTGGTAGCATGCCGCGACAGCGTGGACGTGAACCGTATGTGCAGTTGACGGACTTTGAGCTAGGGCGTATAGTGGGCATGCGGGAGGCCGGGTGGACGTACCGCCGAATTGCTCAACACGTGGGGCGTGAGGTCTCCACAGTACATCGATGTTGTCGCCAGTGGTCGGCGGAAGGTGCACGTCCCCGTCGACCTGGGACCGGACCGCAGCGACGGACGGATGCACGCCAAGACCGTAGGATCCTACGCAGTGCCGTAGGGGACCGCACCACCACTTCCCAGCAAATTAGGGACACTGTTGCTCCTGGGGTATCGGCGAGGACCATTCGCAACCGTCTCCATGAAGCTGGACTACGGTCCCGCACACCGTTAGGCCGTCTTCCGCTCACGCCCCAACATCGTGCAGCCCGCCTCCAGTAGTGTCGCGACAGGCGTGAATGGAGGGACGAATGGAGACGTGTCGTCTTCAGCGATGAGAGTCGCTTCTGCCTTGGTGCCAATGATGGTCGTATGCGTGTTTGGCGCCGTGCAGGTGAGCGCCACAATCAGGACTGCATACGACCGAGGCACACAGGGCCAACACCCGGCATCATGGTGTGGGGAGCGGTGTCCTACACTGGCCGTACACCTCTGGCGATCGTCGAGGGGACACTGAATAGTGCACAGTACATCCAAACCGTCATCGAACCCATCGTTCTACCATTCCTAGACCGGCAAGGGAACTTGCTGTTGCAACAGGACAATGCACGTCCGCATGTATCCCGTGCTACCCAACGTGCTCTAGAAGGTGTAAGTCAACTACCCTGGCCAGCAAGATCTCCGGATCTGTCCCCCATTGAGCATGTTTTGGGACGATGAAGCGTCGTCTCACGCGGTCTGCACGTCCAGCACGAACGCTGGTCCAACTGAGGCGCCAGGTGGAAATGGCATGGCAAGCCGTTCCACAGGACTACATCCAGCATCTCTACGATCGTCTCCATGGGAGAATAGCAGCCTGCATTGCTGCGAAAGGTGGATATACACTGTACTAGTGCCGACATTGTGCATGATCTGTTGCCTGTGTCTATGTGCCTGTGGTTCTGTCAGTGTGATCATGTGATGTATCTGACCCCAGGAACGTGTCAATAAAGTTTCTCCTTCCTGGGACAATGAATTGACGGTGTTCTTATTTCAGTTTCCAGGAGCGTAGTTGTTACTGAAGACATCGAATGTTGGTGGGAATATGTCTTCCACTGGTGAGAAAAGCCGTATCATATGCAAACTGGGCAATTTGTAGCCCTGTAACGCTGGCATATCACTGACATGGAGATGAAATAGTAGTGAGGACAAAACGGATCCTCGAGGCAGCCCCACCAGTCAAATATCATACTATTGGCCCTTTAATATTACAATAATTTTCTGCCTGTCAAAAAACTGGCTATAAGTTTCACACAACAACTGGGTGTCGACCTCAGTTCATCCAGTTTCTGAATTAGTTCTTCCCTCTGTACCTTATCATAGGCCCTTCGCTGCAGTAGCATTAAACACATTGAAAATTCTGGTAAGATGTTCAGCCAGACAAAGGAGTTGCAGCTCAGTGGCTAGTACACATTGGAAGCAATACTGTTCTGCCCTGATTGTATCACTGCCACCAGTGGTTCCAAAATGTGAACTTCGATGACTCTCTCGAAACTTTTGCCCTAAGAAGGCTAATGAGTAGGTAATTTCTGGCCAGGGTAAAGACCTTCTGAAGTTTTGGAATAGGATCTACCTTGGCGATATTCTACAGAGTGAGGAAATACTTCATCAAGAGATAGCCATTGTAAATTCTTGTCGAGAGGAATAATGGAAACATCACCCAGGCTGTGGCTAAGCCATGTCTCAGCAGTATCCTTTCTTTCAGGAGTGCTAGTTCTGCAAGGTTAGCAGGAGAGCTGCTGTAAAGTTTGGAAGGCAGGAGACGAGACGCTGGCAGAAGTAAAGCTGTGAGGACCGGGCGTGAGTCGTGCTTCGGTAGCTCAGATGGTGCAGTCTGCCGCCGGCAGTGCTGCGAGGCGGTCACGCGCCAGAGCGCTGCGGGCGAGGCGCGCACGGTGTGTTTGTGTTTACTTCGGCCGCTGTAAGTGCCGTTTTCCCTTCTAGACCACCATGGCGCATAACTATCGGAAGAAGACATTACGTTTCAACTTTTGTTCCGACTTTGCCCGACCCAAGGCCCAGGAAGTAGAACGATTTATTCGCGATGAAGTTAAGATACCACCAACGGATCTAATTGGTATCCACTTGTCGATAGTTAGCAGTACCGTCTACGTCAAAATGATAAATGATGCGGCGTGCGACAAGGTGCTTCAAGAGGCAAAACGTGGACTGCACTTCTGCTATTCCGACGGCAACGTCGGACCCGTTACTGTCGATCACGTAGGTCTCGGCACACGGACGATAATGATCTTCGAACTGCCGTTCGAACTACCTGCAGACGTCGTCGTCGAGGCGCTCCGTCCCTATGGCAACGTTCTGGAACATGTTGCCGAACGATGGGTACAATTTCAGACCTATCCCGTTTTAAACGGGTTAGACAGGTCCGCATCGAATTGCAGAAACACGTGCCTTCTTATCTACGTATCGGAGGCTGCCGTGCCATTGTAATGTACGACGGCCAACCTCGAACCTGTTCCGGTTGCGGGAAAGAAGGTCACCTACGGTCTGAATGCATTCAACGACGTGTCGCGCAGCTCCCGTTGTCGGAAGCGTCCGTCACACACACGATGACCGCCCTACCGGTCACTTGCGCAGCGGCTCTTGCCACGTCTACAGTTTCGTCCAGTCCGTCGCCCGGTCCTTCCGATCGGCACGTCCCACCGTCCCAGCCACCTATGGACGGTGCGGACGTCCCACCTGACGACCTTGCCGCCGAACAGGCTCCCGCACCGGACGCTTAGGAGAACAGTACTTCTCCACAACACCTGTTTGACAATTTCATTGTACCCACCGACGCCTTCGAACCACGTCGACGCTCTTCCTTGCCGTCGTCCGACACTGAGGAACACGTGCGCAAACAACGCTCGCCACGTAGGCGCAAACGCCGTCGCCGTTCACCCACGGGCTTCTCAAAGCGTCGCCACCCGCGACGACGAAGACGACACCCAACTAACCGACATTTCCATGCAGAGGTCGGCAGACAACTTTAAGATGATCAAGACATTTCGCAGGACGGGACCACTATGGAGGTCGCCACGCACAATGTAACGATCGGTGCGCCGGTTGAGACGCCTGTCTCCCCGCTGACAACTCCAGATCTCTCTCACCGCGACGCAATTCCCATGGACATTGGACGGACCCATGGCACAGGAGCATGGGCCGACGAGATTGAGGAAGATACGCCCCCTCCTCCGGATGAGTTGCCTCCGCCGGACAAGGCTGCCTGTTAACATCAAAAGCGAGGCCCTGCAGTTGATGGGACGGGACTTCCTGTCGGTGCCCTCCTCTTACTTCCCTTGGTGATGGTATATGCGCGTCCACCACCACTGAAACAAACGTATCGGTTTGCCACGCTGAACATCAACATGATAGGCACTGTACCCAAGCTGCAACTCCTATGTGACATGCTTCGGGCCTCTGACGTCGACGTCAGGAAGTACGCGTTGCCACACTACCACCAGTCTACGGCTACGACTCATACACGTCCACATGTGATCAATCAGGGCGTGGAGTGGCTTTCTACATACGCGAAGGAATCCCACTCAAGGACACGACAATCCTTCCCTGTGGAAGAGGCATGGCTGTTACCATCTTCGACACGCGGGTCATCAATATCTACGCTCCGTCTGGCTCCACGAACCGTCGGCAGCGGTCCACTTTCTTCGGACATGACGTGGCGCCCCTGTTTTCTGGACGCTATGATCGCCTTATCATGGGAGGCGATTTCAACTGTGTCCTCCATCCGCAGGACCAAATGCCTGGTTGTTTGCCATGCCCGGCGCTTCTCACCTTAATAGAAGATTTTCATCTAGTGGACGTTTGGGAGAAAATTCATGGCAATACCCCCGGTTTCACCCATTACACAGCACATTCTGCGAGCAGACTGGACCGGTTATATGTCTCTGCCCACCTTGGCAATGACGTCGCCCAAGCTGAACGGTGGCCCCTTGCATTTTCGGACCACTGCGCCGTCATTTGCTCCCTGGCTCTGTCACCTCAGTCAGTGTGGCGCAGCAGAGGTTACTGGAAGCTTAATACCTCTCTCCTTAATGATCCACACTGCCGACAATGTATTGCCACTTCGTGGGCGTCTTGCGAAAGACGCCTTCCGCAGTACACATCCACGTTCCATTGGTGGCTCAAATGTGCCAAACCTGCGATCAGAAAGGCCTTCATACAATGCGGAAAGGAAGCAGCAGCATGGCATCGAGACACCACAAATTTTTACTACACCGTCCTCCGTGAGCTCGATGCGCTCCCTCCATCACCTGACACCCATAGGGAACGACAACGTACTAAAGCTCGTCTCCTCTCTCTTCAACGTGCACGACTGCATGGTGTCGTGGTGCGTTCCCGACGACAAGACCTCCTCCACGACGAAGTCCCATCCACAATCCATGCCGCATCCGACCATAGTCGTCGACGTCGACTTTTCGTCTCCAACATCACGACCACCGATGGTGTTCACCACACAACACAGGCGGCGGTGGTGTCTGCCTTTGCTGAACATTATCGCCAATTTTATGATGATGAACAGATGGCGACGCCCATTCCTGATGATCTCCGTCCTTCCCCTGACCGGACCCTCACCGTAGCGGAGTCAACGTCCATGATGTCTGCAATCACAGCAGAAGAGGTAGTAAATGCGATCAACAGAGGGGCCAAGAACAAATCACCAGGACCAGATGGTCTCCCAGTGGAGTTTTACCGGGCGTTCACCACGTTGATGCTTCCTCGCTGGACGGAAATGATTCAGGAACTCTTTACTCCATCCTTCCCAATTCCACCTGAATTCGTCACTGGCATTCTTCTACCTGTGCCTAAACCGAAGGGAGGGTCTCATGTCTCTGCATATCGCCCCCTTACACTACTGAATGCAGACTATAAAATCTATGCACGCCTCTTAGCAGCGCGCATGCGCACCGTCTTACCTACGGTCCTTTTACCTGAGCAGACTGCACGTGGTTGTGGGGCCACCTTACAAACAGCCCTAGGAGAATTCCGTGACCTCATTGCACTAGCGTCGGTATGTCGCCTTCGTGCAGCACTGGTATCCGTCGATTTCACAAGTGCCTTTGATCGCGTTCGACACCCATTCCTCCTCATGGTGGCGACACGTATGGGGTTCCCATTACTTTTTGTCGATGCCATTCGCCGGTTACTACTTCCCGCCGTCTCGATGGTACAAGTCAATGGGAGGCTTGTAGGACCGATTCCTATACGCCGCTCTGTACGTCAAGGATGCCCTATGTCTACTTTACTATATGCCATTGCACTTGAGCCCCTCATCACTGGACTTACCTCTAGACCCAGGGCCTCACTTTGCGTGACTACACTTTTCACTGTAGGGCTTATGCGGACGATCTCCTCTTCCTCACCTGCTCCTCCACGGAACTCAATGGCGCCATCCAATGGATCCACCAGTATGGACATCTTTCTGGTAGCAATGTCCGTAAATCGACTATGGTGCACATTGGGCGCGGCCTCCCGGCTATGGTGCCGAATCCACACCCAGTCAGTACCACCCTTCGTTACTTGGGTATCGAATTTACGAGCTCAACACACCGCACAGTGGCCCTGGCATACCGGCGGTTTTGCAGTCGATTCGGCACCATGTCCGCGGTCAAGTGCACCGTAACTTAAACCAACTTCAACGTGTGTCCTATGTCAACATGTATGTAGCCCCTAAACTGGTACACGTCGCCCAGATCCTCCCAATGCCGTTACTCCTTGGCCGCCGCATCCAATCAGCCTTTGGATATTTCGTGTCAGCAGGGGCACTTTTCAAAGTCCGCTACATCACTTTAACATTGCCTCCTGCAAAAGGTGGCCTCGGACTCGTCAACGTGTGGGCACGATCTTCTGCACTCTTTGTCCACACTCTGTTGCGGCACTGGCAGGGGACGGTTCCGTCCATAACACGTAGTCTCTTAGATATCCTCCGACCAGCTTCTCTCGATCCACCGATCAATGTGGCACCTATTTCTCCATTATTGTACCACGTCGCCAATTGTTTCATAGAACTCAGCTACGTTCGGGCCGATCTTCCAGTCGCCCGTTCTCCCGGTACAAAAGATTATTATCGTTTGTTTATGCTGTCCAACCCTTGCGACCCCATGGTGCTACGACATCCTGACATTAACTGGCGCACGGTTTGAAGGTGTGTGCATGCACCCTTTTTACCGTCGTCTGTGTCTGCACTCTGGTATGTTTTAGTTTATGGAAAATTCCCGACTAACAGTCGACTTTATCCCATAGGACTGGCCCCCTCCCCGCTTTGCCCTGACTGTCAGCTCGAAGACACCGACGAGCACCGTCTTACGTGCCCCCTGAAACAAAACGTATGGCTCCTCATCCAACGAATCGTGGGCTTTTACCTCCGTGCCCCGCCAACGACGGTAACCCCGGATTTCCTGTTGTTGCCCCAGACATTTGACTACCCTATTGCTAAGCACCATACTCTCATCTGGGTTCGAGGACTGGCTTTAGAATACCTCTTTCAAAATGGTCCGCATACAGTCCTTGACTTATGGTACAAAGTTGTGACCTCGCATAGCACCCTCACCCGAAAACCATCTTACCGACAAACTTTTGCCGGTTATCTCCGCAGCGTCTTCCTGGACCCCCCTCAAAGCCGGGGTGTACCATGCATACCTGTCACATGATGCAACACCCTTATCCACGTTCCCACGCATCGAAAAAAAAAAAAAAAAAAAGAGAAGACAGAATATGTTATACTTTGTTGTATTTAATGTTTTTCTTTTTAATGTATTTATTTACTTCTTTGCTTAACTAACAGTCATTTGTATATGTTTAAATGGAATGGTACCTTGAAGAACTCTTGCATAGTGAATATATATGTACTTTTAGTTTCTTCAATACAAATTATTACAAAAAAAAGAAACCTAAAAAAGGATGTTATATTTTGTTGTATTTAATGTTATTCTAATAATTTGTTTACCTGACACTCATTTGTATATGTTTAACTGGTACCTTGAAAAACTGTTGCTTTGCGTATATATACATATGTACTATGCTTGTGTTCAATTAAAAAAAAAAAAAGATGGTAGAGCAGTTGCCCGCGAAACGCAAAGGTCCCGAGTTCGAGTCTCGGTCGGGCACACAGTTTTAATCTGCCAGGAAGTTTCAGACCAATGGTTTGTTTACATGGCAAGTTCTTCAGGTGTAAATTGCTGATATTGCCAACACCAGGTGCCCTGTTCCCATTTAGCTCTCTGAGCATGGTTCTAGTTTAGCTAGGTGTAGTTAGACAGGGACACAACTGGTCAGCAGTGGCGATGATCCAGTCAAGTAGTTGCATGGTGGCCATCTCCCTGGGCTATATCCAGAGGCCCCCTCACAAGCATCATTTGTCGCTGAAATGCCATCGCAAATTTTATCGCTTTGGTGAGTGGATCTTCTGTTAATCTCTGACAAGTCTGAGGTGGTTGTTTGGGGGTGGGGTCGGCCATCATGTTTTTCATTAACCGCCATTCTTCTCTGGTTAGCAGGAGGAAGGAGGAGATATTATCCTCACTCAGCCGGCCTTTGTGGCCGAGCGGTTCTAGGCACTTCAGCCAGGAACCGCGCGACCGCTGCAGTCGCAGGTTCGAGTCCTGCCTTGGGCATGGATGTGTGTGATGTCCTTAGGTTAGTTAGGCTTAAGTAGTTGTAGGGGACTGTTGACCTCAGATGTATAGTCCAATAGTGCTCAGAGCCATTTGAACGATTTTTTTTATCCTGTGCCCACACATACAGTTTGGCGCTGGGATAGGTTCTGGGCCTTGTCAAAGCCAGTCTGGAGCCAGAGAAAACGAAGCACCTTCGCCCTGGCTGCACCAGCTGTGTTTAAGCTATAATGTTTCTAACTGAGCCGTTAAGAGAATTTATTAAGTCGTAAGTGGAAGGAGGTTGCCTTATATTTCTGGGAAACTGAGATGTCTGAACTTAAAGAGTATGTCTCTCTACGATGGGCATCACACCACTTGGACTGCTGTGAATACTCAAGTGTGGACACATTCCAGTGATGTAACAATATTAAGTATTCTACCCATTAAAATGCAATACTTAAATTATACCGAAGATGGATTACAAATCTCTGCATGAAAACACCAGTGTTCTTCAAGTCTTCCTGCAATGATTGTCCCACATATGCAACAGCATCGTCTTCGTGGAGCCTCCTGCACCATGCATAAATGACGACACTGACGTTCCTGAAGTGCTTGAAATACGTCAGACTGGAGCAGGCCGCACGGATTGATTTTTGTTAACAGTACTCGGCACTCAGTCAGCAGAGGGAGAGGATTTTTCCTTACCTTCCATTTGTCTCGCACAGGCCACAGGAGTGCTGTCTCCTATACATCGGGCCATGTTTGAAATTTCACCGTATTGCAGATGGCCATAAATACAATTTTCCAGTTAAAACTGACTGTAAACAGGAAAAAGATACTGCACATTTTCACACAAAGCATAGTACAGCATTTTCTTCGTGACAGTCGGTTTTAACAGAAAGCTTGTGCATTGTAGTTAAAAAAACTATATACCCTATGTCCATTCGGACATTTGCTAGAATATAGTGTAAAATTACATCTCCAGATTTTTTTCCTGATGACTTTTCCCTACAGACACACACACACAAACACACACACACACACACACACACACACCACATACTGATATATACATATACCTATAGGAAACATTGTTAGTAAAAATCACGAGAATATCTTGACCGACTTTTGAAAAGATGTTAGCAAAAATCTCTAGAAGTTTTTTCACCCATTTGTTCCAGAATTCTACACAATAATATAAAAAAACGTGAGACACACACACACACACACATACACATACACAGGAAAATGGAATCACTGTTAGCAAATTTCTTGAAAATATCGATTTACTTAAAATCTTTGAACGGTACTTTAATAACCATTTGGATGGCCCTGGGCTATATACATTTCAGTGTACCCCATGCTGCCTATAATCGCGATGTGATTGACAAGTAAGTGTCCCTCTTGATAAGTATGGAAGTGTGATTACGCATGTCAATCACATCGCGATTACGGGCAGCATGGGGTTCACGCCTGAGCCTCAGGACGTGCGCTAGCAGAGCATGTCGGGTGTTTCAACGTCAGCTTCGCGTCTTAATATCTCGGGATGTAATGGGAATATTGCGATGCAATCAACGCCATTGTGTATGTGCTTTGTCATGCTATGGACTGCTGAAGAAAAAAATATAGGAGGTCCATTTAAAAGAAACATGAGTTTGTGTTAAAAAACACATATGCTTTCGTTTTAGAATGTTCCCAAATATGTACATTCATGAGCCCCAGTCCTACATTGATACCGGTGAAAGTCGTTTTCCAATAGCTGTTATTGTTCCAGAGATATTTTGGGTGGACAAGATAGCTGAGACACCCTGTATATTATGTTACCCGCAAATTTTCATTTCTTGGAAAAAACTCGCTATGGAAATAAGTAAATAAGTCCGTCAACTGTTTTAACCCCTTACTCCTCCTCCCCTACCCCCCCCCCCCCCCCTCATCACACATTCTGAAGATAACTACTTTTCTAGGTACTCTGCTCCTTATGCGCGGCAACTTCGGAACTTCGTTTGCCCTCAGGCCTTTTATCCAAACTGGTCTCATATAAAACAACCACTGGAATCTCTTAGAAACCTATATACTGACGTCTCCACTTTGCCTGATGACTAGACTTCACCGCTTAGCGCTCTCTATTGGTTAGAAATATCCAAGGTAATATTTACGTTCTAACGTCCTGATCATATTAAAATAAGTTCAAAAATTCCTGTTGGGTTTGGTTTAACGCCGAAGACTTTTGCAAAAGGTGAAAGATGATTTACTGTTACGGACGATTGGAGTGTAGAAATACTTGACCAGTGCGGTGTGGTTTTATGCAGGTCAGTTATATGGAAGGGCACCACTATCAAATGTAGAGATGCAGTCGCGTTTTGCGAACAATTCTGAGCACCGTATCTGCACAGGACATTCAGTGGAATACCAGGAAACAAAAATTTGTCTGTGTATCCATGCCTCTGGGGGAGGTATGCCTCTCTGGTACCTTTGTCTTTCCTAAAGCCAAACTGATCGTCGTTTAACATATCCTCACTTTTCTTATCCATACTTTTGTACATTATTCTTGTCAGAAACATCTCACAGTTACATTCGTCTGATTTTTTCGAGATTATGTGGATGAGATTTTTCTGAAGCCTAATAGAATATCAGTAGAGTTATAGATCTTACGAACCAGCCTGAATAGTCATTTGCTTACCACTACTTCCACTGACTTTAAAAACTTAGAAGCAATGTTATGTAACCCTTATCATAGGTTATGTTATGCCAACGGCTGAAAGCAAGAGGAAACTACAGCCGTAATTTTTTTCGAGGGCATGCAGCTTTACTGGATGATTAAATGATGACGACGTCCTTTTGGGTAAAATATTCCAGAGGTGAAATAGTCCCCCATTCGGATCTTCGGGCAGGGACTATTCAGTAGGACGTTGTTATCAGGAGAAAGAAAACTGGCATTCTACGGATCGGAGCGTGGAATGTCAGACCCCTTAATCGGACAGGTAGGTTAGAAAATTTAAAAAGGGAAATGGACAGGTTAAAGTTAGATGTAACCCGAATTAGTTAACTTCGGTGGCAGGAGGAATAGGACTTCTGGTCAGGTGAATACAGGTTATAAATACAAATCAAATAAGGGTAATGCAGGGACAGGGTTAATAACGAGTAAAAATTAGGTGCGCGGGTAAGCATTATTGTAGCCAAGATAGACACGAAGTCCATGCCTACCACAGTAGTACACGTTTATATGGCCACTAGCTCCGACTATGACGAAGATATTGAAGAAATACACGACTAGATAAAAGAGGTTGTTCAGTTAGTGAAAGACGAAAATTTAATAGTCATGGGTGACTGGAATTCAATTGTAGGAAAAGCAAGAGAAGGAATAGTAGTAGGTGAATGTGGAATTGGGGTAAGCAATGAAAGAAGAAGCCGCCTGGTAGAGTTTTGCACAGAGCATAACTTCGCCACAGCTAACACTTGGTTTGAGAATCTTAAAAGAATGTTGTATACGTGGAAGAGGCCTGGAGACGCTGGAAGATTTCAGATAGGTTATATAATGGTAAGACAGAGTCTTAGGAACCAGGTTTTCAATTGTAAAACATTTCCAGAGGCAGACGTGGACTCTGAGCACAATCTATTGGTTATGAACTGTAGATTAAAACTGAAGAAACTGCAAAAGGATGAGAATTTAAGGAGATGGGACCTGAATAAACTGAAAGAACCGGAAGTTGTAGAGAGTTGCAGTGAGAGTATTAGGGGACGATTGACAAGAAAGGGCGAAAGAAATACAGTAGATAAAGAATGGGTAGCTTTGAGAGCTGAAATAGTGAAGGTAGCAGAGTATCAAGTACATAAAAAGTCGAGGGCTAGTAGAAACCGTTTGGTAACAGCAGAAATATTGAATTTAATTGATTAAACGAGAAAATATAAAAATGCAGTAAATGAAGCAGGCAAAACGAATACAAAAGTCTCAAAAATGAGATCGACAGGAAGCGCAAATTGCAAAGTAGGCGTGGCTGGAGGACAAATGTAAGGATGTAGAGGTCACTAGGGGTAACATAGACACTGCCTACAGGAAAATTAAAAGAGACCTTTGGAGAAAAGACAACCGCCCGTATGAATATCAAGAGCTCAGATGGAAAACTAGTTCTAAGGATCGAAGGGAAAGCAGAAAGGTGGAAAGAGTATATAGAGGGTCTATACAAGGGCGATGTACTTGAAGGCTATATTATGGAAATGGATGTGGATGAAGACGATATGGGAGATATGATACGTCGGGAAGAGGTTTAAACATGGTTGCTTGGTTCAGTGACCGCTTATAAATTAAAGTAGAACTAAATAAGCCCTTGATCACAATTTTTAGTCTTTTTGACCTGGTTTTAACACTTCCATGAGTGAATTCTTCCGAAATAAAATATTTAAAGTGGCCTACAACATACGTACAGATTTATGAGAAAAATTATTAATATAAAAGTATTGAGCCAGAAAGGCTTTACTTAGAAAAATTTTGAAAAGGGTACATGAAAGATAGCCACTGTGGGCTGCTCATACCTATAAAGCCACAGGTAACAACAGACTGAGGCACCCGCATTAGCAAGTGCGGGCAGGTGAACAATACACTGGGAGTGCCATCTAATAGCCGTAAATATAAGTAAGCTACTTAATATTTAAAATATAGTCAGACGTCCAGGGTAAAATAAATATTAAGTGAAAAGCTTTAGTCACAATTTTAAAGTAGAATGTGTGGGAAGCCGGCCGGAGTGGCCGAACGGTTCTAGGCGCCAGAGTCTGGAACCGCGCGACCGCTACGGTCGCCTGTTCGAATCCTGCCTCGAGGACGTATGTGTGTGGTGTCCTTAGGTTAGTTAGGTTTAAGTAGCTCTAAGTTATAGAAGACTGATGACTTCAGAAGTTAAGTTCCATACTGCTCAGAGCAATTTGAACAAATGCGTGGAAAGCAAGCCACTACGGGCTGCTCGCGTATACGAGCTACAGACTGCATCAATCTGATGTTTTCTCCCATAAATTTGTACTTACGTTATAGGCCACTTTTAATATTTAATTTCTGATGAAGGCACTCATGGAAGTGTGAAACCTGGTCAAAAAGACTAAAAATTGTGACCGAGGATTTACTTAGTTCAACTTTACTGCGTGAAGAATTTGACAGAGCACTGAAAGACTTAAGTCGCAACAAGGCCCCAGGGGTAGACAACATTCCATCAGAACTACTGATAGCCTTGGGAGAGCCACTCCTGACAAAACTGTACCAACTGGTGAGCAAGATGTATGAGACAGGTGTAATACCCTCAGATTTCAAGAAGAATATAATAATTCCAGTCCCAAAGAAAGCAAGTGTTGACAGGTGGGAAAATTACCGGCTGCAAAATACTAACACAGATTCTTTGCAGACGAATGGGAAAACTGGTGGAAGCCGAACTCGGGGAAGATTAGTTTGTATTCCGTAGAAATGTGGAACACGTGAAGCAATACTGACCCTACGATTTCTTTTAGAAAGCAGTTGAACGTTTCTAGCAGTTGAACACTTAGAAAAAGCTTCGACAATGCTGACTGGAATACACTCTTGCAAATTCTGAAGATGGCAGGGGTGAAATACAGGGAGTGAAAGACTATTTACAATTTGTACAGAAGCAAGATGGACGTTATAAGAGTCGAGGGGCACGAAGGGGAAGCAGTGGTTGGCTACACTCCATACAAATGCTTTCAGAAAACACTTCCTGATACTGAAATCTATACTGGATGTTATCAAATTTCTCTTCTTCAGAAACGCTTTCCTTCCCATTGCCAGCTTACATTTTATATCCTCTCTACTTCGACCATCATCAGTTATTTTGCTCCCCAAATAGCAAAACACATCTACTATTTTAAATGTCCCATTTCCTAATCTAATTCTCTAATCACCTGATTCAATTCGACTACATTCCATTATCCTCATTTTACTTTTGTTGATGTTCATCTTATATCCTCCTTTCAAGATACTGTCCATTCCGTTCAATTGCTCTTCCAGATCCTTTGCTGTCTCTGACGGAATTATAATTTCATCGGCAAACCTCAGAGTTGTTATTTCTTCTCCATGGATTTTAATTCCTACTCCAATTTTTTCTTTTGTTTCCTTCACTGCTTGCACAATATACAGTAGTGTGGAATGAGGGCAGATGCAGGAAAGATCAAAACGTAGAGAAGCTAACATTAACGTTCCTTCAAAGTATAAATTGGAAGGAAAGACTTTAGGGCAACTAAAATCTTTCATCACTTAGAGCGTTTCGTATATGAAATAACGAATGTGAAAAATGGATGGGGAAAGAGCTTTTGACAAGCTAGAAGGTTTGTTGAAATAACGAATATTCCAATAAAGAAAGATATTCATGTGGTTTTTTTGTTTGCTAGCTATATTATGCTACCTATATGTTGTCTATTAAAAGTAAACCAGAAAAAGCTTGAATGGATCTGAAATGGGGATCAGATCATTGCTTAGAGTTAAATGGATTGTGAAACGAAGAAGTACTCCCAAATTAAGAGTTACCGCACACTTGTTGAAATTATAAGAACAAGAAAATCTTTTCTGTGACATAAAACGTGAAGAAATTAACTGTAGAGAGTGGTAAGCAGGAGAAAGGTTGCAGAGAACAGAAAGAAAATAATACTAAGGCTTGGAATACTGGATGCCATTAAAAGTGGACGAAGCCATCGTGGGATTGAAGCAGGAGCACAGGACGCAGCAAAGTGGAGAACATGCAGTAGATACCTGCCGTGAGAGAGGAATTACTAGGTTGGGAAGTCATTTTATAAAATGTATTTATTTGTCACGTTTTGTTCGAGAGGAAACGCACAACCATACCTCGAATCGTGCGTTTTTTGCGCCAGATTGACAGTTTTTTGAAGGTGGAGCCTGACGTGGAAGATAGTTGTTGGAGGAAGGAGAAGGGGGAAGCAGCAGCGGTGGAGGGGGTAGGGGTGACGGTGGTGGCTGAGGGAGAGGGCTACGAAGCAGGGCAGGCAGTAATAAGGAGGCAGCTAAGCCGAGCGACAATGGGCAAGCGCCAACAATGGCGGTCCAATAATGGCCGTCTTTCCAAATCCAACGGCACGGCTGCTAAAGGCGGTGAGCTTCATGCCGTCCCTGCCTGAGACGTTGATACAAACGACCACAATGACTAAACTTCAGTGTTCCCAACCGTCCAGATTTTTCAGGGATTTCGGGGACACTCTCTCTTATTAATAAATCATTCCGCGTCCCCAAGTGCCTGAAATTAAATTTGCTCTCTGATGTTCATTTGTAATGAAATCATAGGTTATGGAATACCGTTCCGTTAATGGTATAAAGTTTTGACTCTCAATGGGGAAGATCTTCACCAGTCCTTCCTGAATCAATAAAATAAAGGGGTCACTCATCTTTTTTGAATAAAAAGAACTTATAAACAACGTAGAAAATATTTATCAGCCACTTTCCTTACAACTTGGCCGCTGTCCACGGTGGCCCACATGATGCATATGTATATTTTATGAGGCCATCGATATAGACAAGATTTATTTACGCAGATAGTTAGAACATAGTTTTTGACCAATTATACAGTCAACATCGAAAAATAAAAGCAAATAGAAATACAGAACTGTTCGGGTTGCGATAACGATCTTGTCGCATCCGGTGACATACTACACAGCTGGTGTTAGGTTACAGACTAGGGCTCCTTGCTTCCTCACTCCTTCTCCTCTGAGGAACCACCAGAAACTGATCGAGGTCACCCAGGCAATAGTATCATGTGACATAAAATGTGGTAAACTCATCTGAGTCAATGAGATCCATGCACCCCTCCACAGATTTGTCTTTTAAAAGTTGATCAATTGAGTGGGCGCTGGGCAGTATAGGGAGAGGTTGCATCTATTTGTTTAAACAAATTACACTACTCTAGTTCAGTTTGTCAAAACAATAATATGTGACACTAGTAGAGTCTTCATCCAGGCAAATATGTAAATACACTCAGTTTTACGTACTTTTACGTATTTTCCACATTTTTACATAATTTAGTAGGTTTTACACAATTTTATACATTTTGTCCAATAAACCCGTCGCTGTCATGATGCCCTCCCAGGCAATCACAACGGATCACTGATACTGAGACACACCTCCCCACTCCATCTCTTATAACTAGGATACTCGCAGCTGACAGCATTGGTATATGCTGTGTCTATTTGTTAATACCAAGAAACATCATTCCAAGTCTACTCGACTATTATTACATGGCACCAGCAGACGCCATACACAGACAAGTAATATGTAAGAACTTCACGACAACTGTTGTGTCAAATCACAATTCATGTTGACATCAAGATGTTGTCAGCTTTAGTCCCAGTTTATGCATCATTACAAGTGAGTGACATCATAGTGTTAGAAAGCAACATGTGGGCAGAAACAATGACATCATAGGTGCACTGTTTAAGAAATTACTGTATTACTACATTGTGTGATGTCACAGTAAAATTATGATGCTTCCAAACAACGATACTTTATGTATAGCACAGTTCTATAATAATACTCCTCTAGAGATCTGCTGGGAGGGTAGATAAGCCCTCAGAGTCGGACATGTTTGGGTGCAACCATGAACACTAATAGTCGTGAGTAGTACAACTAAGTCAGCGTCACCCAACACTGCATTGTTGCCAAATGTATCCAAAATGACGTCATCCAAGTGCCTGTAGACATGGCAACAGTGCATGACGTCGTCCAAGATGGCATCAGCTGATGACATCATCCAAGATTGCACACATGATGTCAGCTGATGATGCAAGCACCTTTATCCACGATGGCGGATTCTGGTGGGAAGATAGGTCAGTTGGGTTACCTCCACTTCCCCCAGAAAATGGTGAGAAGTTCAAATTCCATCAGGAATATACAACTCACCAAGGCTATCTCTACTAACCTAAGAAAATGGCCTCCACTAACTTAAGTCATCCGACAGCCACCTCCTCCTAGGGCTCGGTGGGAAAAGGACGTAGCTCGTGCTGGACATGAGTCTTCCTCTTTATTTCGCATCCAGTCTTTATTTAAACAATTATAGACCGTGCTGCCATCAAGTGTTTCCACCATGAGGCCCGAGACTAGTACACAGTACTGCACCAGAGGGTGCTGTCATCCCTTCTATGACGTAACCCAAGAAGCCGGTATGGAGGGGGAAATGGCAGGGAAAGGGCTCAGTCTGTTCTGGACTGCTGGAGAGAGGAAGGACAGCACTTTATTTATTTTGGAATAATGTATTTAGGGATGGATTTGACATAGTATATTTATTACACTGATACAAAACACCCACTCTGACATGCTTGAGGTCGCAATACATAGTTTATCGACCTGCAAACTACTCGTAAATCACCGAAATAATGTAGTACACTGATGCACAGACACGCAAACAACTCGTAAATTACCGGAATAATATATTGCGCGCCCTACAGAGCTACTAATCACTCGTAAATCGCCGAAATAATGTAGTAAATTGAAGTGCAGAGAGGCAAACAACTCGTAAATTGTCAAAATAATGCATCTAAAAGACTCTGCAAACACACTTGATAATCGCCAACCATCAAAATAATGCACTGCACACATGTTCACAAAATAATGCAACTGACACCAAAACAACTGGTAAATTGCCAAAACATAGTACATGTGTGACGCTCACAATACTTAAGCAGCCGGTAATTATGGAGTCCACAAACAGTCATTACACGTAAAAACACTTTCAAACTATCGTCAACATATCAAATGATGCCGCCGGATGCAAGCCAGCACGAGCCATCACTCTCACGCTGCTGCCGACAGCATGTGAAATTTACGTCTTCTTCAAGTGTTATACTGACATTACATGTCTGTCCAAATAAGTGATAAGTCATCCTCTGGGCCACAGTTACGCGTGCTGACGTCACAGATAGGGCTCATGATTCTCATGGGACACGGGTGACATCTGGCTGATGCAAGTGCATCTAACGATTCCCAATGTTAGACTTAAGTCACATGGCTGTCTGAAATAAGAACCAAGTCGAACTCTCGGAAATTTCATAGTATGCCAGAAATACTAAAAGCTTGCTTTTGTATGAGCTTCCTTGATGTCCCACTTTGTGTGTATAGAAATTCTGACCCTAACATAAGCTGTTTACGAAAATAGCCCAGACGTTCATCTTTTCCACTGTGCACCATTCCTAAAAGCTAAAAAATTCCCCGTTTTATCATCTCGAGACTTTCTAAATGATTTGCTTCATCGTTTACAAAGCTAAGATAAATGTAAGAAACACTAATCTTAATACCAGCAACCTAGAATTACCTGTACGTAACACTCACCTTTGAAAATCACTAAGCTCGCAGACTTTGAGCAAGATGTGATAAAAATACATTCCTTCCCTTGATCAAGAATATACCTAATTGCATTCCCCCCCAGAAGAGCTCGTAATACGCATAATGACTCCGGATTCAGAGGCTGAATTCATTCCAAATAGCGTCTTCACTTATAGTATGAATTCTTTCACTGTGAATCCATAAATAACCACAGACTCAGGTCTCCTTGACTTACTGGAAGCACCCCACTCACAACCCCCCCCCCCCTCTCTCCGAACTCCGAAGATGCTCAACACGCATTGGTTGACGTTGAGATCACATGATGCTGCGTCATCACACCTATATAAGGAATCGCTCTCCAACAGTCTTTCTCAGTCGTCGTGTGTGTGTGTGTGTGTGTGTGTGTGTCTGTATTCTTACACCATTAAGAGGAGCAGAAACAGTCTTGATCATGGTTCCAACGAGGTCAAACGCGTCCGAACATCTGAGACCCAGAGTAAGTAATGATTATCTTTTATTGTGTGTGATCCAACCTCAACACTTAGAACCGAAAACTGTTTCAGTTCATGTGGATTCATCTCACTGCAATTTTATTTCTCTCCCTCCTACACTATATTTGCTCCTTTCAGTTGAGCATTTGGGGTAGAGATTTCAAGAGAAATAAATCTGAAGGGTGCGGTGGAGATGAGAGAGCAACAGCAGTCTTCGTCTCTTCAAAACCATGAGTCTGAATTCTTGTAATATTGTGATTCTGTTCATGCATCCTACTCTAGAGTATATGTACAGACATCTGATGGAGCCAGTGTTACCTTTCGCAGTTACGGCTTAGAGCATGTTTGTTTAATAAAGTTCCTTTGCTTAATTCATGTGCTTCACGTTACAGAGTCTGTAGATCCACGTCCATCCTCCCCAGTGCCTGAGTGGGTGCATAAAGTGGCCAAGGAGTGGGGATATACAACACGCACCTGCGCACAAGACACACTCTTCAACTCAGATATTTGCCAGCAGATGCAGTCCTGGCGGCAGGTAAAATTAGGTAATTACCATTATTATTATTGCTATTATGTCAAAAAGTGTTCATGGATCTGAGTACTTCTGCTTGCGTCCTATCTTTACAGAGCCACCTTCCCAGCACGTGGTGCGCGCTCCTGCAGCCTCGTGGAGCTGCTAACGCGGCAGATCGCCGCCGGCAAGCGCCGCTAGGTCGCACACCTTTGTGGGCTGCAGGTCCCTCTGGTGGTCTAAGCGATGGTGGGGCAAGTCCACAGTATGATATGCTACGCTCCGCCTGCACCCAGCCTCGGCTGCTCTCACTAGGAAGCGGTCCCCACAGCCGCCACAGCGCCCACCGCTGCCCCCGGCGACGACCCTGCACCAGCAGCAACTGGCCGAGCATCGCTCTGGCGTCCATGGGCCACCCTCTCTCAGCAGCCCGATTCCGTAGTCTCTCCTACTGCGCCGACACGTCCTCGCAGATCACGTGAGGTACAACACACACCTCTGTTGTAGTTGTAGTTATAGTATTACTAATAGAGAAGATCCTATAGCTAGTGGCATTTCCCGTTCCCGTCCTTTTAGTGAAGGACATGAGGTCAGTAATAGCATACCACAGTCAGAGTACTTGGTGATTGCAGACGCTTTTGAGGAGCGAATCTCGTTCACGAGGACCGAGAACCCGGCAGGAGGGTACTGTGGGCCTGTTGGTTTTCTGAGGGTGTACTTCCTGTCGTGGAAGCAGAGCTCCACAAGGTAGTCAATGATCCGCGGTATCCCATCCTTATGGTTGTGAATTATTCGCACCCCCCCCCCCCCCCCCAGGAGTTGAGTCTGGTGTTGAAGAGACAGCTCTTCGTTATCTTGGGGGGGGGGGGGGGGATGGCGTGATAACACGGAGCACATCCATCTTGAGTATTACATTGGACCGGTTTTCAGAGATGGAAGTGAGAGAGTCAGCTAAAGCACTCAGCAGAATTCAACACCTGGACATCCATACACATGTCTACATACACATGTCTATGATTCGGTAAATGGAGGATCTAGCTATATCATGCTCTTTAATGCTACAGCTAGCAAGAGGGCATCTGTTAATGGCGAAAATAGAAAGGATCAGGCTTGTTTTGCGTGGTCAGTCCTGGCTTGCGAAAGAAAGTACAATTACAGAGATCAACCTGAGCATCCAAGTACATACCGTGCAACTGATAATATTCATTCCTGTTATAAGTTTGATGGTATAGAGCTCCCCGTCAAGATCCAGGACATACCTCAATCTGAGGTTCAGAATGCCGGCAAAATGGTTCATGTTTATGGCCTGGCGAAGAAAAGCAAGTAAGATGAGCAAGACAAGGGCATTGTAGTCGGACCCCTCCATTCCTCAAAATTTGCCGGTGAGCGTGAGCTGCGTGTAAACATGCTGCTCTCCTGTCAATGTGATAATTATCACTATATTTGGATCAAAGACAAAGTCCCGACTCCTTTCCTCCAGTCAACAAATTGTGGTATGAATCATATTTGCTTAAGGTGCTTCAATTATTTCTCCTCAGACAAGCTGTTAGCTCCTGATTGGTGAGTTTCGATGGGTGCCCGAAGAAGACTGTGCTTCCAAGAATCTGTTACGCGTTATTAATACTACCGAGGAAAACAAATTGATAAAGTTCAAGGATGCTTGCCACGAGGCGCATTGCCCGTTTGTACTGTACGCCGACTTTGAATGCCTACCCACTCCTGCGACTCGCTGTGATGGTAAACATACAGCCTTACATACCACCTTTACAGAAAAACATGTACCCTATGTGGCAGCAAACCAAATTGTATCGTCATATGATTCCTGTCTGAACCGCTACAAATCTTACGTCGGGGACAGCACTGCAGCATGGTTGCTCACTGAGCTTGAAAAAATTTCGCGGGAGGTTGATAAGCTTTACAGTGGCAACGCTCCCATGACAAAATCGAAGGAGAATGAAGATTTGTATAATAACGCTGTTGATTGTCTTATTTGTGGACTTCCGTTAGACAGAAAAGTGGAACCTCCTCGTAGGGGCCACTGTCATCTTACAGGGAAGTTCCGTGGAGCAGCTCACAACGCGTGTAATTTGAAGTACCAGCAACCTAGACACAAACCCTTTACACAATTGAAGTGGATATGACGCTCACTTCCTAGTCGAGCACTCGGCTGAGTTCGGTTTGTAGAAAGATGAGGCCACTGTACTACCTGAGAGTGACGAGAAATACGTTTCATTCTCCAAACGAATGACGCCAAGAATTACTCTCCCCTTCCTTGATACGCTATGTTTTACGCAGGCACCACTCCACAAACTCGTTGAAACTCTACCTCGGGGAGATATGCATATCAATTGAGCTGCATTTCCCGACGAGGAAAAGTTTCAACTTGTGACTAGGAAGGGCGTTTTCCCATACGAGTACGTGGACAATATAGCGAAACTCAACAAAACCAATCTACCCAACGTAATTACTTTCACCAGCAACCTTACAGGCGATACCATAACGGAAGCAGAGTATAGGCATAGAGTACGCACGGCTTTACATGGACACAGCCATCTGCTTGCTTGCGGACATTTTCGAAAATTCCGGAGTCTATGTATGACCACATATTCTCTGGATCCCGCCGTATATTACATGGCACCTGGGTTGTCTTGGGACACAATGCTCAAGAAAACGAAGTGCAGTATCCAATTATGGACCGATGCTGACATGCTTATTTTCTTTGAACGAGGGATCCATGGGGGCCTTAGACAATGGTCCTCTCTACTTCGACCCTCATCAGTTATATTGCTCCCCAAATAGCAAAACTCCTTTACTACTTTAAGTGTATAATTTCCTAATCTAATTCCCTCAGCATCACCCGAATAAATTCGAGTACATTCCATCATCCTCGTTTTGTTTTTGTTGATGTTCATCTAATACCCTCCTTTCAACACACTGTCCATTCCGTTCAACTGCTCTTCCAAGTCCTTTGCTGTCTCTGACAGAATTACAATGTCATCGGCAAACCTCAAAGTTCCTTACATTTGTTCTCTAACCATCCCTGCTTAGCCATTTTGCACTTCCTGTCGATCTCATTTTTGAGACGTTTTTATTCCTGTTTGCCTGCTTCACTTACTGCATTTTTGTATTTTCTCCTTTCATCAATTAAATTCAGTATTTTTTCTGTTACCCAAGGATTTCTACTAGCCCTCGTCTTGTTACCTACGTGATCCTCTGTTGTCTTCACCATTTCATTCTTCAAAGCTTCTACTGTATTTCTTTTCCCCATTCCTGACAATTGTTCCCTTATGCTCTCCCTAAAACTCTGTACAACCTCTGGTTTGGTCCGTTTATCCAGGTCCCATCTCCTTAAATTCTCACCTTTTTGCAGTTTCTTCAGTTTTAATCTGCAGTTCATAACCAATAGATTGTGATTAGAGTCCACATCTTCCTCTGGAAATGTCTTACAATTTAAAATCTGGTGCCTAAATCTCTGTCTTACCATTATATAATCTATCTGAAACCTTTTAGTGTCTCCAGGGTTCTTCCATGTATACAACCTTCTTTCATGATTCTTGAACGAAGTTAGCTATGATTAAGCTATGCTCTGTGCAAAATTCTACCAGGCGGCTTCCTCTTTCATTCCTTAGCCCCAATCCATAACCACCTACTACGTTTCCTTCTCTCCCTTTTCCTACACACGAATTCCAGTCAGCGATGACTATTAAATTTTCGTCTCCCTTCACTACCTGAATAATTTCTTTTATCTCATCATACATTTCATCAATTACTTCATCATCTGCAGAGCTAGTTGGCATACAAACTTGTACTACTGAAGTAGGCGTGGGCTTCGTGTCTATCTTGGCGACAATAATGCGTTCACTATGCTGTTTGTAGTAGCTTACTGGCACTCCTATTTTTTTTATTCATTATTAAACCCACTCCTGCATTAGCCCTATTTGATTTTGTATTTATAACCCTGTATTCAGCTGACCAAAAATCTTGTTCCTCCAGCCACCGAACTTCGCTAATTAACACTATATCTAACGTTAACCTATTCATTTCCCTTTTTAAATTTTCTAACATTCCTGCCCGATTAAGGGTTCTGACATTCCACTCTCCGATCCGTAGAACGCCAGTTTTCTTTCTCGCGATAACAACGTCCTCTTGAGTAGTCCTCGCCCGGAGATCCGAATGGGGGACTATTTTACCTCCGGATTATTTTGCCCAAGAGGACGCCATCATCATTTAACCATACAGTAAAGCTGCATGCCCTCAGGAAAAATTACGGCTGTAGTTTCCCCTTGCTTTCAGCCGTTCGCAGTACCACAACAGAAAGGCCGTTTTGGTTAGTGTTACAGGGCCAGATCAGTCAATTATCCAGACTGTTGCCCCTGCAACTACTGAAAAGGCTGAAGCCCCTCTTCAGGAACCACACGTTTGTCTGGGCTCTCAACAGATAGCCCTCCGTTGTGGTTGTACCTACGGTACGGCTATCTGTATCGTTGAGGCACGCAAGCCTTCCCACCGACGGCAAGGTCCATGCTTCATGGGGGGCAATCCAAAATACACACAATTTTTCTCCAAATTTCTTTCCAGTGCCTTCCTTAACCCACCTCAGAGCTGCGATGTTCCTGTCATGAAGAGTTGATCCCCGCCTGTCCCACACTTAGAACTGATTTATTTTCCGGTCATCGGAATGTTCTTCTCGGAAAAAGTATACGTTTATATTCTAAAAGAGTCTGTCGTTTTGCTGCACCCTCCTCCTCGCGAAGTCGGTTTCCTGCCATTCTCGGTGGTATGTTAACTGAAATAAATAAATAAATGGAAATAAAGAAATAAACCACTGCTGTTCATCCTACCTCTAGTGGCTAGACGTCGGGTTGCGACCCCTGCCCACGTTGTCCCTACCAGGAAGGTTCCTATCTACATCTACATCAACATGACTACTCTGCAATTCACATTTAAGTGCTTGGCAAAGGGTTCATCGAACCACAATCATACTATCTCTCTACTATTCCACTCCCGAACAGTGAGCGGGAAAAACGAACACCTAAACCTTTCTGTTCGAGCTCTGATTTCTCTTATTTTATTTTGATGATCATTCCTACCTATGTAGGTTGGGCTCAACAAAATATTTTCGCATTCGGAAGAGAAAGTTGGTGACTGAAATTTCGTAAAAAGGTCTCGCCGCGACGAAAAACGTCTATGCTGTAATGACTTCCATCCCAACTCGTGTATCATATCTGCCACACTCTCTCCCCTATAACGCGATAATACAAAACGAGCTGCCCTTCTTTGCACCCTCTCGATGTCCTCCGTCAATCCCACCTGGTAAGGATCCCACACCGCGCAGCAATATTCTAACAGAGGACGAACGAGTGTAGTGTAAGCTGTCTCTTTAGTGGACTTGTTGCATCTTCTAAGTGTCCTGCCAATGAAACGCAACCTTTGGCTCGCCTTCCCGACAATATTATCTATGTGGTCCTTCCAACTGAAGTTGTTCGTAATTTTAACACCCAGGTACTTAGTTGAATTGACAGCCTTGAGAATTGTACTATTTATCGAGTAATCGAATTCCAACCGATTTCTTTCGGAACTCATGTGGATCATCTCACACTTTTCGTTATTTAGCGTCAACTGCCACCTGACACTCCATACAGCAATCTTTTCTAAATCGCTTTGCAGCTGATACTGGTCTTCGGATGACCTTACTAGACGGTAAATTACAGCATCATCTGCGAACAGTCTAAGAGAACTGCTCAGATTGTCACCCAGGTCATTTATATAGATCAGGAACAGTAGAGGTCCCAGGACGCTTCCCTGGGGAACACCTTATATCACTTCAGTTTTACTCGATGATTTGCCGTCTATTACTACGAACTGCGACCTTCCTGACAGGAAATCACGAATCCAGTCGCACAACTGAGACGATAACCCATAGCTCCGCAGCTTGATTAGAAGTCGCTTGTGAGGAACGGTGTCAAAAGCTTTCCGGAAATCTAGAAATACGGAATCAACTTGAGATCCCCTGTCGATAGCGGCCATTACTTCGTGCGAATAAAGAGCTAGCTGCGTTGCACAAGAGCGATGTTTTCTGAAGCCATGCTGATTACGTGTCAATAGATCGTTCCCTTCGAGGTGATTCATAATGTTTGAATACAGTATATGCTCCAAAACCCTACTGCAAACCGACGTCAATGATGTAGGTCTGTAGTTAAATGGATTACTCCTACTACCCTTCTTGAACACTGGTGCGACCTGCGCAATTTTCCAATCTGTAGGTACAGATCTATCGGTGAGCGAGCGGTTGTATATGAGTGCTAAGTAGGGAGCTATAGTATCAGCGTAATCTGAAAGGAACCTAATCGGTATACTATCTGGACCTGAAGACTTGCCTGTATCAAGCGATTTGAGTTGCTTCGCAACCCCTGAGGTATCTACTTCTAAGAAACTCATGCTAGCAGATGTTCGTGTTTCAAATTCTGGAATATTCCATTCGTCTTCCCTGGTGAAGGAATTTCGGAAAACTGCGTTCAATAACTCCGCTTTAGCGGCACAGTCGTCGATAACAGTACCATCGGCACTGCGCAGCGAAGGTATTGACTGCGTCTTGCCGCTTGTGTACTTTACATACGACCAGAATTTCTTCGGATTTTCTACCAAATTTCGAGACAATGTTTCGTTGTGGAACTTATTAAAGGCATCTCGCATCGAAGTACGTGCCAAATTTCGTGCGTCTGTAAATTTTAGCCCATCTTCAGGATTTCGCGTTCTTCTGAACTTCGCATGCTTTTTCCGTTGCCTCTGCAACAGCGTTCGGACCTTTTTTGTGTACCACGGGGGATCCGTTCCACCTCTTACCAATTTATGAGGTATGAATATCTCAATTGCTGTTGCTACTATATCTTTGAATTTGAGCCACATCTCGTCTACATTCGCATAGTCAGTTCGGAAGGAATGGAAATTGTCTTTTAGGAAGACTTCTAGTGGCACTTTATCCGCTTTTTTAAATAAAATTATTTTGCGTTTGTTTCTGATGGATTTGGAAGAAATGGTATTGAGCCTAGCTACAATGACCTTGTGATCACTAATCCATGTATCAGTCATGATGCTCTCTATCAGCTCTGGATTGTTTGTGGCCAAGAGGTCAAGTGTGTTTTCGCAACCATTTACAATCCGCGTGGGTTCGTGGACTAACTGCTCGAAATAATTTTCGGAGAATGCATTTAGGACAATCTCGGAAGACGTTTTCTGCCTACCACCGGTTTTGAACAAGTATTTTTGCCAACATACCGAGGTTAGGTTGAAGTCCCCACCAACTATAACCGTATGAGTGGGGTATTTATTTGTTACGAGACTCAAACTTTCTCTGAACTGTTCCGCAACTGTATCATCGGAGTCTGGGGGTCGGTAGAAGGAGCCAATTATTAAGTTAATTCGGCTGTTAAGTATAACCTCCACCCACACCAATTCGCACGGAGTATCTACTTCGACTTCACTACAAGATAAACCACTACTGACAGACACAAACACTCCACCACCAATTCTGCCTAATCTATCTTTCCTGAACACCGTCTGAGACTTCGTAAAAATTTCTGCAGAACTTATTTCAGGCTTTAGCCAGCTTTCTGTACCTATAACGATATCTTCTTCTGTGCTTTCTATTAGCGCTTGAAGCTCAGGGACTTTTCCAGCGCTTCTACAACAATTTACAACTAAAATTCCGACTGTTCCTTGATCCAAGCACGTCCTGTAATTGCCAAGCACCCTTTGACATTCCAGCCCATCCCGCACTTTCCCGAGGCCATCTAACCTAAAAAACCGCCCAGTCCACGCCACACAGCCTCCGCTACCCGTGTAGCCGCCAGCTGAGTGTAGTGAACTCCTGACCTATTCAGCGGAACCCGAAACCCCACCACCCTATGGCGTAAGTCTAGGAATCTGCAGCCAATACGGTCGCAAAACCGTCTGAGCCTCTGATTCAGACCCTCCACCCGGCTCTGCACCAAAGGTCCGCAGTCGGTTCTGTCAACGATGCTGCAGATGGTGAGCTCTGCCTTCATCTCGTAAGCAAGACCGGCAGCCTTCACCGAATCAGATAGCCGCTGGAATCCAGAGAGAATTTCCTCAGATCCAAAGCGACACACGTCATTAGTGCCGACATGTGCCACCACCTGCAGCTGGCTGCACCCTGTGCTCTTCATGGCATCCGGAAGGACCCTTTCCACATCAGGAATGACTCCTCCCGGAATGCACACGGAGTGCACACTGGATTTCTTCCCCTCCTTAGCCGCTGTATCCCTAAGGGGCCCCATTACGCGCCTAACATTGGAGCTCCCAACTACCAGTAAGCCCACCCTCTGCGATTGCCCGGACCTTGAAGGCTGAGAATGATCCTCTGAAACAGGGCAGGCGGCTGCTTCTGGCTCAGCCAGAGACAGTGCCTGAAACCGGTTTGTCAGACGCACCGGGGAGGCTTTCTGATCAGCCTCCGGTGACGCCTTTCGCTGCCTGCCACGCCTTGGAACGACCTCCCAATCAACCACAGGCGAGGGCTCAGCCCCACTGCGGGCAGTAACCGGGGCAACCACAGCGGCGGACCGATCTGGGGACAGACGGGACGAGGTTGACATCCCCGTGATACCCGAGTCCGGCTCCCCACAGTGGTGCCCATTGGCAACAGCCTCAAGCTGCGCGACCGAAGTCAGCGCCGATTGCAGCTGTGAGCGAAGGGATGCCAAGTCAGCCCTCATCCGAACACAGCAATCGCAGTCCCTGTCCATTCTAATCGATGATTAACAACAGTTACCGAAACACGAGTCCGTGCCTAGATAACGCAAGCGGAACACGCAAAGAATGTATCAACTAACCTGTACAAATGCCTAACGACTGCGCTACAATCTGCTGAATTGCGATTACAGTAACTAAAACTCGAATTTGCACCTCCTATACGAAACTCACACGCAATTTAAATAAGAATCTACGAAGTAAACACTAAAGCGCGATGCTACACCTGCAAATACTATAATACGCTCGACATATATGAATTAAACAATGCAAGTACCCAAAAACACGCAAAGAAATTAATTAAACTATCTAACAAATAAGTAAGCTAGGGTTATACGACTTGCTGCTGCAGCTGATTATCCAACGGCGGCAGGGAGCACGTGGTTAGCGTTCACGCAATGCAAGAGGGACGTGGACGAAGCGATGGCTTGTATACGGCTAACACTTTTTTTTTCATCACTGGTCACATTATTTAATTTATGTGACATTTGAGAGGTAACATAACGGAAAAGCAACAACGTGAATTTTCATGAACTTGTAGTAAATTTCCTGTACCATTCGACTGTTTACTATTTGAATTAAATTTTCAACACAGAGAAACAGGCTTCCAAAACCCAAGTCAAACCTCGATAAATAATGGTGAGAATGACGTTGTTCGTAATGAGTTATGTAATCAACTAGCATGTTCCGCCCACAAGAGTAATGTCGGCAGTGCTCTCGACATCATACGTTGCACAATGGCATTTCTCATTCATACTTGGAAACATAAATCGAAACTTGATGCAGATACACGTTTTTTTTTGTCTCTCATATAAAGGAAATATGACTGGTGACTAAAAAAAAAAAAGAAGAAACAGAGTAATAATTCAGTTGGAGCGGGAGTCGAACCGTTGCCTCATGCATGTTTGTTTTCGATATGCAATTGCTGATTACTTGACAACTATGAACCCTAACGTCCGGCACCTATGCATAGATACAGCCATGTAATAAGAGCGTACAACGTCTCTTGCATTTTCACGGAATTGTCAGGGTAGTGCACGTTACTACGTGCACTTTATTTGGTTTAGTGTTCGATGATGATGTTGCGTGTAGAGAGTAACAATCGTAGGAAGATTCTAAGGAATTGCAGTAAACCAGCGATAAAACATATGACGGTGCCTATAACACAACTCCACAGGAAAGTTAGACGGAACTTCATGGAAGGACGAGGACGTAGTTCTCACAAAACCATTTCGCGTGAAGGAATCTGAGTATCAGGATGGTAGAAAGACAACACCACAACGATTGCGAGTTAAGCACCAGCATTGTAATTTGAAGTGAGTCTTCGCCTAAATTATAGTTGTTTTACATTACACATAAGACGGAAACACCAGAGCGAGTCGTGATGCGAGATGACCGAAGTCTGAAGGCGTCCCATGCGGGTGAAAGATGTTGACGGAGACTTCATGTGTGTTTGGAGGGACATAGCTACGTTACACTCGCAAGAACGGTTCTCATACAAGCCACAGAATTGAATCTTAAGCTGGAAAAACTTACATAAGACTGAAAGAAATCTTTCGGTATGATCTGGAACACCCACACACTTTGTGTGCAGCGCATAGAGGGAGTTGAGACATTCTGAACCTCCAATTCGAAGCACAAGGTCTTCACCCGTGAAACATTTAACAAATAGAATACGAGTGTTAAAACAGCTGACTATAGTCGATATCTTCTCTGGACTGTAATTCCAGATCACCAGTGAGCCACACACTTTATCCTGCAGCTGAGTGCGCAATTTTGGTCTACACTTGTATCGTCGCTCTACAGGTTATCATGTCTAAACCAGAAGCACATTTCATCATCTATTCATAGCTGCCCTATTTTCATACAAATACTGTTTCAAGTCTACAAACACGTTTCTCACATGCCCAGAAAGTAACACAATAAACAACGTGACAAGTTACTAGCCTGCACAGAACTCCTCCATAGAAGTGTCTTATAGTTTCGACTGCAGTAACAGCAAATGCCAGTCACCGACAAGCCAAGGTCAGTAGTACTCACATGTGTGTCTTCTAATTTTATAGTGTTGAAGTATTTTTATAAATAATAATATGGGTTCGGACAAATATGTACTGAAAGTGACAAACTGTGTTCGTATACCCTGAAGCGCCAAAGAAACTGTTGTAGGCATGCGATTTCATGTACAGAGATATGTAAACAGGCAGAATACGGCGCTGCTGTCGGCAAGAAGTGTCTGGCGCAGTTAGTGCTGCTACAAACGCAGGTTTTCAACATTTAAGCAAGTTTGCTGTAGTCAGCGCACGAGCGATGGGGCACAGCATCTCCGAAGTAGTGATGAAGTGGTGATTTTCCCGTACGACGGTTTCACGAGTGTACCGTGAATATCAGGAATCCGGCAAAACATCAAATCTCCGACATCGCTGCGGCCGGAAAAAGATCATGCAATAACGGAAAACAAGACGACCGAAGAGAATCGTTCAACGTGACGGAAGTGCCGCCCTTCCGAATTGCTGCAGATTTCAATGCTACGACATCAGAAAGTGTCAGCGTGAGACAATTCAACAAAACATCATCGATAAGGGCTTTTGGAGCCGAAGACTCACTCGTGCACCCTTACGCCTCGCCTGGGTTCGTCAAAACCGAAATTGGATCATTGGAAACATGTTGCCTGCTCGGACGAGTGTGGTTTTAAATTGTATCGATCGGATGGACATGGAAGGGTGTGGAGACAACCTCATGAATCCAGGGACCCCGCCTGTCAGCAGGAGACTGTTCAAGCTGGTGGAGGCTCTGTAATGGATTGGGGCGTGGGCAGTTGGAGTGACAGGGGACGCCTGATATGTCTAGATACGACGCTGACAGGTGACACGTACGTAAGCTTCCTGTCTCATCACCTGCATCCATTGATACCCATTGTGCATTCCGAAGGACTTGGGCAATTCCATCTGGACAATGCGACACTCCACAAGTCCAGAATTGCTACAGAGTGGCTCAAGCAACACTCTTCTGAGTTTAAACACTTTCGCTGGTCATCAAACTCACCAGACATGAACATTGTTGAGCATATATGGGGTTCCTTGCGATGTGCACTTCAGAAAAGATATCCACGCCCTCGTACTCTTACAGATTTATGGACAGCCTTGGATGATTCATGTTTTCAGTTCCCTCTAGCACCACTTCAGACATACTTGAGACCATGCCACGTCGTGTTGCGGCATATCTGAGTGCTTGCAGGGACCCTACACAATATTAGGCAGGTGTACCAGTCTTTTTTTTTTGGCTATTCAGTGTAATAGGGGCGTAGGAATAGGAAATACAGAAAAAATATGGAAACAAGAAGTACTATTTGCAAATAAGCCATACTTCGTTGTAAAAAAACAAAGAATTTATTCCTTTGTCGGTCTCACTTGCATCATTTGCGTTGTAACAATACACAACAGTAGTAGGGAAACCTTGTACTGCACCACTCTCCATTGTTCCCATTTACATCCAAGATGGCGGCGATGATGTCTTCAAGAGGGCGACCATTAGAATTGGCAACAGCGCATAACGTAATCCAAGAAGGCGGCCGAGACGATGCCTGATCACGCGAGTAACGGTATAAAAGATGGCGGCTTTTGGTGGCAAAGTGCCATGCCCCCTGCCACGCCCCCTGGTGGGAAGTTCGAATCCCATCAGGAAAATGCAACCTCTACTAACAGAACTAACTAATGGCAGAAAAATAGTTCACTTGGGCTACCTCCACTAACCTAAGTCATCCAACCACCACATCTTCCTAGGAAATGGCAGGAAGAAGACTCAGCCTGTGCTGGATATAGGTATTTATTTTACATGTACCATTTATTTAAACAATTAGAGACAGTATCACCCTCCAGTGTGCTCACCATGAGATCCATAGTCCAACTAACCTAGTACAAAGTGCTGCCACCATAGTGTGCTGTCGTCTGTTCCATGACATAATCCAAGATGGCAGTCTGGGATGGGGGGAAAATGGCAGGAAACAGTGTGTTCGCCCCAAGGGCTGGACCTAGTAAATAGTACCGCCACCAGAGGGTGCTGTCATCCCTTCCATGACATAAGCCAAGATGGCGGTCTGGTGGTGGAGAGGAAGTATCTTATAACACAGAATTCAATGGTATATTGCTTATTTATAAAAAAATCTGTTTGTGGAGTTTGGATTTCTCTTTCACATAATTCTCTGCTGTTTGGAAACATGTATATCTTGTAAGAAGTAGTTACATGGAGCAAAGATGTTGCAGAACCTACTGTTTGCACTGTAATCTGGGTGTCTTAACCTAATGTTTGGCCCTTTGTCATCACTTAAACTATTGTTCTGTTGAGTAGTTTTCCATGTCACCCCCATTTCCATAAACTATTGTAACGCCTTTAACCTAGTGTTTGGCCCTTTGTCATCACTTAAACTATTGTTCTGTTGAGTAGTTTTCCATGTCACCCCCATTTCCATAAACTATTGTAAAGCCTTTGATACCAAACTAAATAATTAGTTATGTCGACCCACCATTATGTGGTACACTTTTTTAATTACACATGCTTTTCAACGCCATTTCTGGAACATTCTTTTCTGCCATCCTTCCCCTTAAACTATTGTACAGCGTTATACATAAAAGTTATACGTTCTGCAGCTAACCTGCTGTTCTGCTCCATGTCACCCACTCACACAGACCGTCCCCTTAACTATAGTGCCGCTAACTCCACATTGATATAAAAAATTTACGCAGATTAATTAAATCGATATTTTGTGGATGTATAGGGTAGTTTGCTCTAAATGCAGCATCCTATTGGTCACTGAAATCGATGCAGTACAGTTTAAACAAAAGACTGCTAATAAAAATCAGCGCCCGATTCGGGCATGTCCTTCGCTGCAGCAACCGCAACTGCCGCCGCCACCGCTGCCCCCAGACCCCGACCCTACCACGGCCGTGGCTGCAACAGCATCGCTCTGGCGTCCATGGGCTGCCCTCTCTCAGGCTAGCGGGTTAGGGCTTCAGCAACCAGGCTGCTCACAGCAACCCGATTCCGCAGCATCTCCTCCTCCGCTGTCACACCATCGCCGCTCACGTGAGGTATTGCACATACCCCTGTCCACCTTGTCACAGAACTCCAAGGCGCGTTCACACCAATTCCAGAATAGCACAGGCTACTTTTTCCCTAGCAATCCTAACGGGACATACGAGCTGTGTCCAGCCATCCTTACCTTCCCCAGCACAACTGACGCATCACCGCAAGATGTCTGCATGACATCATATGGCTACATAAAGTAAGAGCCAAGTCGACCTCTCGGTAATTGTGTAGTGTCCCAGAAATAGTTAATGTTCGATTTTGTAGGAGTTTATACGGTGTCTAAACTTGTTTGCATGGAAATTCTTGCTGTAACAGAACCTGTTTACGAATATAGCACGGAATAACGTCGAATGCGTTTCTCTCAATGGTCCTAATGTGGCACCCATCCATCATGTCTTACCCTCCCTGCTTTCAACATACACAAACATTCTTACCACTATTTAGAGACTTCTATATGCTAGCACAAAGGATGCCTTGTGCATGAATTGAGCATTATGATTCTCTCTTATTGAATTTACCTGCCAAATTACTGATGCCGCCGGTGTGGAGGTACGAACCATCTTTCTTCTTTATTACTGTAGACGAGACTTTCAGCGGCAAAAAACTATTTTATACAGATAGCCATATTTCACCCACAATTAAACCATACAAAGTGCCCTACATATCGTCAAATATGGAAAGACTCTTACTCAATGACACTGATGTCCGAATGACCGCTGGAGCTTGAATATGAGAGTGTGAAATCGATCTCCAACCCAGGTATATATCACTGTGTACCATGTAGATGTGGTAAACATACAATTTGTATCCCGTGCCATACAAAAATCTCCCCTTTTACATCATTCGTGGAGCTATCGACCACCACATAGTTCCATCCACGCGATCATGACATAACCTCTCATTCTGTGTTCTAAAATTGGTTGTAAATGTAGTACATCTGCCAACACCTAGCCCAAATGCACTGATCGAGATTAATGTTCTCTCTTACCAATAACTTCCAGATACTGATCCTAGATTCTGAAATAATACTTTAAAATAGATAGCTTGGTTGATTTACGTAGAAATGCTTCAAACTCCATCCGTCTGGAGCATAAAAATCACTCGTATGTTGTCCATTTTCACCACCTGCTATTACATCACAACACTTCCAAATCTGTTACTATACACTGATAAGGAGTGCTAACCTCCTCGACAAGGGCGCATCTTGAGGAATCTTGTGCCCTTGGATGGATGAGGACTCAGTAAGCTCCATTCATTCGCGAAACGTGGAATGTAGCTGTCTACTTCTGGGCGATTGCAGATTAAGTTGGTAAGGTGCTGCAGGACAGGTTGGCTAATGACAGTGTTGGGGGGGGGGGGGGGTCTTTCAGTCTCTAATTTTACCCTAAGACTGCGAGAATGCTCTGTGACTCCCATCAGCATAAAGATAGACCGTAAGTTAAGCACTATGCTCGAAGTGTTAAAATATTTAGAGCCCTGTCTGATGTACTTTGGTGATGAATGTGTTCGAGAATTAACAATGCACAGATGTACTGCACAGTCATCTATCCACATTTGCATTGATACTTGCAAAGTAGGGAGGGGGTGGTTTAGGTTTGATACTGAAATTGGGAAACATGCTGTCACTTCATTGGTCAATGTTGAAATTACTGTAAAATTGGTAAAATTGTTCACACACTCAACTGTAATGCCTATTATTTCAGTACATTGGGGCAGGCCAAAGTGGTCGAGCAGTTCTAGGCACTACAGTCTGGAACCGTGAGACCTCTACAGTCGCAGGTTCGAATCCTGCCTCGGGCATGGATGTGTGTGATGTCCTTAGGTTAGTTAGGTTTACGTATTTCTAAGTTCTAGGGGACTGATGACCTCAGAAGTTAAGTCCCATAGTGCTCAGAGCTATTTGAACCATTTTTTTCAGTACATTCGGGGTATCTTTTCCATCCCATCCGTCCACTGGTACACTGTTGGTTGCCACATAATGACTGACTGAAATCGCTTGTTTGAGTTGTAGGAAGTGTTGTGGTGGAGGGACAACACCTTCTGGAGGTGGATAGCACCGAAACAGAGATCGCCTACGTGACTGCAGTATGTGGAATGAGTCAAAATGGAATGCGGAGACATCAGCTATTCCGTCACTGTCACAGATGAGTTTAAATGTAGAGGTCGTCAGTCAGATTCGGACAGCAGTTTGGAGACTCTCCACGTCGCCACCAAACTCTTCCAGTTTCTTTATCTTGTAACTGTCCTTTACTTAAAACCATCCGGTGTTTATGGCGTGTTATGGTAGATGCAGTAACAACATGATCTACACCATGCGACGTCTAGGTTTCTGCGAGAAGAAATCGATTAGAACAAGTTAATGTCAGTTTAGAACCTGACAAAGACCTCAAAGTCATGATGGAAAAACAAAAGTATGGCAGTGTACAAAGCATATTACAGCAGAAAAAACAATGTTTCAAACAACGACAAAGGGTCACAGGGAGTGTCTGTTCCGACTGTGAGACACAGTATAGGTGATGAAACTTTAAACTGCCCTGTGCAGTGGATCAATACCTGTATATTTAGTAGGACTGTCACATGTGCTCAAAGCCGGCATGCATGCAGTATTTTGTTTTCGATCTATGAGAGGAGAGATTTACAGTAAAAATCTTATTGAGTTCTCTATCGGATGAAGCTAGTGGAGCTTTGAGTTCTCTATCGGATGAAGCTAGTGGAGCTTTTATAGTTCGTAATTTTCCTCTGATGGACGGAACAGGATAACGATGATAGAATGTTGGGGTGAGAGATGTGAATGGGCGCTGAGGGACGTTGATCTGTAGTCCCTGCTTGTAGTTTGGATAAGCACACAATATAGTAGCAAAATCCACGTCCTTCCCCCAGCTCCCGTACTGTCTTTTATACTACCTCGTGTTGCAGTCAAAACACAGTTCTGTTGTAATAACTCAGCTTCGCCTGTTTCTACGTGGGTTGAAGAAGGTAGTAGATATAGCGTTCTCCAACTTCTACTTAGGTCCGACTTACATTAGAACAATAACACGAGCAAAGCTGCAGGGACAGTAGTGCAGAGTCTGGGGGGTAGTTGCAAGATACATAGGGGCAACCTAAAACCATGTTAGAATTTTACTGTAGCAGATAGGTTCGAGAAAGGTGGCCCATTTCGAGATATGAGAGTGCTAGAAATATGATTCACTAATGGCTGTAATTATTAAAGGACTTCTCCATACGATCCAATGCATGTATGTGGTTGGATGGAAAGATTTGATTCCATATCATAGACATCATTTCTACCGACAGTGTAGCACTAGAGATCTGAAAAGCTAGGGTACATTTCTTCTGACCTCAATCATCACACCATCTACTACAGTTTGTGATCCTTCTCAATCAATCATCGCCTATAGCCCAGTGGATATATCGCGGAACCTCTGACATGGAATCAAGACAGAATGTGTAACAAATACTGGAGAAATATCTAGTGGCGGTGTCGTGAGGGAGTTGCAAATACTCGTTTCACGCCATGCTCTCTAGCCAAATCACTTTCAAAATTCCGTAATTTTATTACGAGGGTGTACCATCTGCGACGTGTAACCGCACTGCTGATGTGATAATGTACACTCCGGCGATCACCGTCTATATTCAGTGTCACGGTATTTGTTTGTAAAAACACGTCATTCGTCGGTAATGCCATACACGTACTTATAAACCCGGTATAGATTTTAACACGGATACTTGTGTGCACCTGTAGAACCAAGACCGCATATGATGGTAATATGGCTGTGTTTCTTATTCTTTAACATATAGCGGTTTCTGAGACGATTTCACGACTCTTTCTAAGACTCACTTGTAGCACTCGCAAGAAACACTTATGAGACATATCCACACATCTTTGATTTCAGGTCAATAATATTTCGTATCGCCAGCAATCGGTTATTGACGAAGTATTATACTTAGCAGTAGGAGGTGCGCGATAGGTTCGCCTTGAGCATCAGGCTTATAAAGTATGTGTTTGTGTTCCAACATGTGTGAACCGTGGCGCGGCTATCGATTACTCCTCTGGTTGAGTTTGGCACTATGTGCGATCGCGAGCGCCTCTTACTGGATCGGGTCCTAACGGGGGAGTGAATATGATTACGGGGAGTCTGTGGCGGACAGGAGGGGAGAACGGACATTGCGGCCGCACTGAGGCGACAAGAGAAGAGTTGTTGTGCACGGCCGAGAAGGGAGCGTTGAGCAAGGCGGCAGTCAGTATCGCTTTCCGGGGAACAGAGAGTTGCGGCAGTCTAGCGAGCAGACACCAGCTCCGGGAGGGTGAATTTCTTGTCATTCATTTGTGTATGTTTCGCAGTTAATAACTTGAAACGTTCCCTTAGAAAAATTATACAAGACTGTGCTTATACAGACACACAATATTTTTTAGCGCAACGCAATCTGACTTTCAATAATCCCTACAAAAGAATGGCCCTGACTAACATTAACCTATACCTTTCACAAATCACTTACCTCACAAAAATCTTCCTTACTCAGACTATTACAATACAGCGAGAACCACTACTGCCAACAAAATAAAAGATTCTAACTACTGAAGGCACTAACTACTGATAGGCATAGATAGCAAATGAAAGATTTTGATAGAGAACAAACAATGTATTTACCTTAATATCATCAAAAGTCATAATATATATAGCAGTTCATGACATCCAGTCTTACAAATTTCAAAACTCCGCCATTTCTCTCCCCACATCCACCACTGCTGGCAGCTCGCCTCCAACTGCCCAACACTACGCGCTGTTAACATCCAGCTGCCCAACACTACAATGGAAGACAACAATGCAAACTAGCCACAGACTGCACACAGCACAGCCAGTGATTTTCATACAGAGCGCTATGTGGCGTTACCAATAAGAAAACCTAAACAGCCTACTTACAAACTGTAAGATAGCAAAGTCTTGAAGGGCGTGCATATTTTGGCTACTGTTTAATTTGATTTCTTGTTTATCGGTCTGGTGAAAACGTATGTCAAGTTTACTAATTTCCGCCTGTGGTTCGGAAGTTGGTGTGAAGGTAAATCCGTGGGTAAATCTTTACTGCACCCAACTGTTAACTGTCCTTCCGTTGAACTAATTCCATTATTAAATCGTTTCTTGTGTGCTGTAAATTGTATTACCATAGACAAGGAGACAGGGCACATTCTGTGGTCGAGGGGTAGGCCCGGTTGCTGCTTTGCGCTCGCTATCATTTTCGGCGTTAGTACGGGCGGCGTGGGATTTGTTTGCTCGCGGTTGCATGGCCGCTAGTCAGCTGTGCCTGCTCCCGCTTCAGGGTGTGCCGTGTTTCGTAAGGCGTACGCCGACTTTCAGTCACTGTTACTCCTGTGTTGCTGTCGGTCGCTTACCGAAACGTCAGTCTGTTTTAGCAGGGTGGCCACTGGACCGTGACGATCTCGGTTGATGACCAGCGTTGGGGCGGTCGTCTGCTCTGAGTGGCTTCGGTCGCTTAGACTTGGCAGTTACCTTCTGATTAAAGAGATCAAATCTGTTTATTTGCAGTAAATTCCTAAATGGTTTGTGAGGAAGGTTGTACTGAGCTTTTCATGATTTTACACAATTCAAGCATTTTGGTAAGACATTTTCCTATCTATCTTTTATTTAAATGAGAATTATTTATTGGGGTTACTCATCTGTTGAAGCTTAGATTTCATGATTTTATTTAATTTAAGCACCCTTGTAACGCAGTCCTTTATCTACGTTTTATTGATTGGTAATTCTTTATTGATGTTATTCACTGGTTGAACGTTAACATATGTTTGTAACTAAGTTTATGTCCTTGCTTAATTGAGATTTGTTAAGAGCCTTTATTGCTGGAAGATCATTAAAGCTTGGGTGCTTGTAATTGTGAATACTGTTGTCTATGTTGTGGGCTACCCTTCCACTTCCACAGCCAAGCTGTCCTATCAATCAGTACAATGTGCAAAGGAAATGACTATGTCCAGTCGTAAGAAAGGTATGGAATAGACGTGGGGTACTGTGATAGCAAAGGGATGAGTATGTCAAATCATAAGAATGGTACTGATAGTTCTACTTCCACAGCCACAGCCGTCAACAGGGTGTATTTCCGATACTTTGCTCATTGTCGAATGTCGTTCAACTGAGACCGCAATCGTAACATTTAGTTGTGTAAGTACAGTGATAAAATACGTATGAGGCCGGTTTTTTTTTCCTAGGACGATTCTGTCTACGCGTGTTTGGCGTGCAGCGCTGGTGACCTGTGGCGGGAATGATTCACGTTTCTGCTACGGTCGCAGGTTCGAATCCTGCCTCGGGCATGGATGTATGTGATGTCCTTAGGTTAGTTAGGTTTAAGTAGTTCTAAGTTCTAGGGGACTAATGACCAAAGCAGTTGAGTCCCATAGTGCTCAGAGCCATTTGAACCATTTGATTCACGTTTCCCGTTAACTGTAGGAACCGTCCAAATGCAGAGGCGTGTTGGAGTTTAGGAATGTAGCTGACTTAGCCGTGTTGTCCTCTAGACGGCCGAATAGCGAACAAACACTTAGTATGCATTGGATAGCTTATGTGATCAAGTGGAAATTTTTGAGAAGATTCAATATGAACATGTGTTTGCCCTGGAACGTTATTCCCTTCCATGTAAATAGTCCAGTTGACTACTTCTGTGCATTTCACACATTTGTTTAGCTGAGGGAACATGGATTGTGGTGTGTGCATCTAGCAGGTGAAAGACGGGTGGAAGATACGTTTGCTGGTTCTCTCTAGACATGAGAAACACCTTTGTTTACTTTGTAAATTATAGGGATGATTTGGAATCTGTTACATCACCGACATTGGTATTCGCTAGTGGAATTATCCGTTTCATCCATTTTTTATCGAGTTCTCACGTAAAGGTCTTTGCAGATGGTATAAGTTTCTAGTTACTCAGTGGTTTACAGCACGCTCCACCTCGCAAAAGGTTAGGGTTTGTAGAGAAATAATGTCAGGTCTATATCTAGGGAATAATGTTGTGCGAGTGATGGGTAGGATACCACGGTGGGCTTGATATCGAGAAGTACTGCGACAATGGTATAACATTATGACAAACCATGCGAAAATAAATGTGCAGTAAAGCAAGCAAGCAGGTCTGGACCAGAAACAGTAATGCATTTGTGCCGAGAGGAACAAGCCCGGTTTGTAGAACAGTTCTGAGAGTGACTTCAATCCGCTCAGGGCGCTATGCTATCGCATTGAGAGTGGATGACTTGTGACTGCGGCGATTTTTGTATGGGATAGGATATGAATTGTATGTTTACTGCATCGACATGGTTCAAACGGCTCTGAGCACTATGGGACTTAACTACTATGGTCATCAGTCGCCTAGAACTTAGAACTACTCAAACCTAACTAACCTAAGGACATCACACAACACCCAGCCATGACGAGGCAGAGAAAATCCCTGACCCCGCCGGGAATCGAACCCGGGAACCCGAGTGTGGGAAGCGAGAACGCTACCGCACGACCACGAGATGCGGGCCATCGACATGGTATGGAGTGATATATTGCTGGGTTGGAGATCGATTTCACCCTCTCATATTCAAGCTCCCTTTCTCAGACAGCAGTGTGATTGATAAGAGTCCATCCATATTTGACAATATGTAGGGCACTTTACTAGGTTTAACTATGTGTGCAATATGGCTATCTGTATAAAATAGTTTTTTGCAGTTGGAAGTCTCGTTTACAGAAAGAAGAAAAAAGGTGAATGGTGATTCTACACAAGCAGCATCATTAATTCGGCAGGTAAATTCAATAAGAGCCAATCATAATGCTCGATTCGTTCAGAAGACATCCTTTGCGCAGCAATGTAGGAGTCTCTCTCTACATTGTGGTGAGAACGTTTGTGTATGTTGAAAGCAGGAAGGGTAAGACGTGATGGATGGGGTGCTACATTTGGAGCATCAGGAGGAAAGCATTCGGCGTTATTCAAAAAATGGTTCAAATGGCTCTGAGCACTATGGGACTTAACATCTGAGGTCATCAGTCCCCTAGAACTTAGAACTACTTAAACCTAACTAACCCAAGGACATCACACACATCCATGCCCGAGGTAGGATTCGAACCTGCGACCGTAGAAGTCACGCGGTTCCGGACTGAGCGCCTTAACCGCGAGACCACCGCGGCCGGCCGGCGTTATTCCGCGCTATTTTAATTAACAGATTCTGTCAGCACAAGAATTTCCATGCGGACAAGCTGAGACATCGTAAAAGCTCCTACAAAATGACTGGGACACTATACAATTTCCGAGTGGTCGACTTGGCTCAGAAACAGTAACACGTGACATCAGTATGAAACAGTAACACGTGATGTCAATATGAGATTGAGAACCTTTTAGATAGTGAGTCACCACGCAGACGTCTCAAGACAATACGTCAGTCACACTGGGGCAGCTAAGCATAGCTGGACTCAGTTCGTATGACCCATCAGGATCGCTGGGGAGAAAGCAGCCTCTACTATTCTGGAACAACTTCTATAGTGCGATCTGCGACGTCAGTATCCACAGGTATAACATCAGCAACGATAAACACAATGCTGCCCAGATGCTTTCTGCATGTATAATCGGTGTGAAAAGCCTTGGAGTTTTGTGGATAGGGGCGTGTGCAGTACCTCACATGACCGGCAAGGACGTGACAGCAGAGGAGGAGATGCTGCGGAATCGGGCTGCTGCGAGGATCCTGCTTTCTATAGCCCTAACCCACTAGCCTGAGAGAGGGCAGCGCGTGGACGCCAGAGTGATGCTGTGGCAGCCACGGCTGCAGCTGGGTCGACGCCGTTGGGCAGCGGTGGCGGCGGCAGTGGTGGCTGCAGCGGGAGAGCTCGCGGCGGCTTCGGGGCTTGAGTGCTGGCAACTGTTTTTGTTAGCAGTCTTTTGTCTGTACTCCATCGATTTCAGTGACCAATAGGATGCTGCATTTAGAACAAACTACCCCATACATGTACAAAATATCGATTTAATCAATTTGCGTAAATTTTTTATATCAACGTGGAGTTAGCAGCACTATAGTTAAGGGGACGGTGTGCGTGAGTGGGTGACATGGAGCAGAACAACAGGTTAACTGCAGCACACTTGCTTAAATTGCATAATTTTGATATAAAACGCAGTACAATAGTTTAATGGCGGGGGGGGGGGGGGGGGGATGACAGAAAAGAATGAGTCAGAAATAGCGTTCAAAAGCATGTGAAATTAGAAAAGTGTACCACATAATGGTGCAAGGACATAACTAATTACTTAATTTGGTATCAAAGGCGTTACAATAGTTTAAGGAAAAGGAGGTGACATGGAAAACCACTCAAAAGAACAATAGGTTAAATGCTGACAAAGGACCAAACATTAGGTTGACAGCCAGAGTACAGTGCCTAACAGTAGGTTAAGCAATATGTTTCCTCCATGTAATTACTTCTTGCAAGACCTACATGTTTCCAAGCAGCAGAGAATGATGTGAAAGAGAAATCCAACCTCCACAAACTGTTTTTTTATGAATAAACAATACACCCTTGAGTTTCGTGTTATAAGACTCTTCCTCTCCACCACCAGACCACCATCTTGGATTATGTCATGGAACAGATAACAGCACACTCTGGTGGCAGCACTGTGTACTAGGTTAGTTGGACTATGGACCTCATGGCGAGCACATTGGAGGGTGCTACTGTCTCTAATTGTTTAAATAAATAGTGCATGCAAAATAAAGAAATATGTCCAGCAAGTGCAGAGTCCTCTTCCCACCATATCCTAAGTGGAGGTGGCAGTCGGATGACTTAGTTCAGTGAAGGTAGTCCAAGTGACCTATTTTCCCGACATTTTCTTGGGTTCGAAGAGGTTGCGTTGTCCTGATGGATTCTGAACTTCCTACCAGGGGGCGTGGCACTTTGCCACTAATATCCGCCATATTGGAAAATCCTACTTGAGTCATCATATGACATCACGGTCGCCAACTTGGATTACTTTTTGTGCTGCTGCCAAGTCTACAGGCCACCATCTTGAATGATGTCATGGCCACCATCTTGGATATATCTGGCAACAAAGGAGAATGGGGTGGTACCAAGGTTGCCCTACTATTCACAATGAGAGTTTTTTTTATTTTTCAAATTTAGAGCTGTTTCTGATTGAACTAGACAAGGCTTTGTACTGACTGAAAAATCTTTAAAAGTTGCAGGAAGTGACTGGAACAAGCTTAAATTTGCACTATTACGGAAGTGAGAATGGGCCATAAAGTTTTTCATGTGTTCATCCCCACAGCATACTGTCCAATTTTGTCAGCTGATTAAAACCTTTATTTTTATCAACTACATACTTCAATTTTTGCTTTTACAGTTCAGCAACACAAGTCCTGCTTTACTAATTTTCATTTTGATGCCTTCGATAATTGTTAGTGTCTTTCAATGATGTTGATGGGTTTTTCAGTGCCTTAAACTGAACCATTAAAAACAATAATTGCTTTTGATGTACACTAAATCATTCTGATGATGAACATTTTCGAGAAGTTCCTTCGCATTCAAAATACAAGCAGACTCATCTTCAAACTGAAAAGTAGGTGTTTCAATGTCACTGAAATTCAATTGCTTCTAACCATGTACGACAACTTGTCAGTATGGTTCTCGTGGCAAAATAATATCAGGATACAACTTTCTATATTCTGAGATCTCACTGAGAGCTTCCAAAAATATTTTCCACGTTTAATATTAAGCTATTAACATTTTTGTAATTTATCGTTGTGCTTTCAGCTAATCTATTTATTCCGTGTGCCAAGCAAATTACACGGATCATTTTAAGATAAAAAGCATCAGGGCATCTGCAGCTTTAACTGTATAAGGAGCATCATCGGTAACCAACAAGAGAACTTGTTTCTGTTTTACGCCATTAGGCTATAAAACACTCGTTTCATCATTAAAATTCCTTGCTGATGTTTTGTTGTTACATTTGGAAAGTTTTTCACACGCCAATAGAAAGAATTTTCTCGATTTATCTTCAGATAGTAGTCCAGTTACTACACTTCCAATGCATCATCCTGAGGTGTCCGTAGTCTCGTATATTGCGACAGATATAGAACTGCCTTGAATTGTGTCTCGAATTGGAGGCAAACAATCCTCGTAAATGCCGCTGACATAGTTTGTTCTTCTAAGCCTAGATTGGTCAGGAATACGTTTGCCTGAATACTTCTCTAAGAAGCAGTTAAACACTGGGTTATTTAATATCCATAAACGTCTATCTGCATAAACTATGGTATAACACAAATCTGTGTAGACGGTAGAATTTTGGAAGCCACTGGCACATGAGAAATAAATTATTGTTTGAATTTATTCTTCCTTGAATATTTACCTTACGTTTTGTGATACATATGTGCCGTGATGTTAGAAACTATTGCTCTGTCGATATGGATTTTTCACAAGCATTACCATCTGTACTCAAAGACTGGATTGGAAATCTTGAATATATTTTTGCAATTTGAATCACAAAGGTAGCTTATCCTTCGACATTTATACGTACATATAAAAACCGCACACACACACAGACTGAGATATGCATCTTTTATACTTGAAAGAAGGCGGATGCGTAAATACCGCAATGCGGCAAACCTCGTCGTTCTCAATAATGAACGACACGGACCTGAAGTTGTACATGCGGCTACCGTACTGCGAGTAAAGGTGCTTGCGCGTCAGACGTTGCGCGTTCAACGAACGACCATAACAATGATGAAACGGTAACGTTGCAGTCTAATTGTTCGAATCGCTGGTGCGAACTAGCCCGCTTGATTGTAAAGCCTAATTGTTTTGCTTTCCACGCAAAAGACAATCGAATGACGAAACAGAAAACGTGGAGGGATAAAAACCATGTAACATATCGACGACGAAGACGGCACATCAGGTAAGGTCTGTTCACTTCTTAGTGAGCCTTTGCACCGTAGTTTCGATTGGTTGATTTCATGGTTCAAATGGCTCTGAGCACTATGGGACTTAACAGCTATAGTCATCGGTCCCCTAGAACTTAGAACTACTTAAACCTAACTAGCCTAAGGACATCACACAACACCCAGTCATCACGAGGCAGAGAAAATCCCTAACCCCGCCGGGAATCGAACCCGGAAACCCGGGCGCGGGAAGCGAGAACACTACAGCACGACCACGAGCTGCGGAAGATTGATTTCATGGACGTCGAGGCTGCCGACAACCTCTGCCATCAAAAGAAATTGCGTTTCAGTCTCCTTAATCTAACATCATGTTGATTACTACAAACAAGTTCCATATTTGATAATAATGTGTTTCTAAATATGCTTTCACGAAAGCTCTTAATTTGTATGAGACATTTTCGCTACAGGAGATGACTGGTAGGGAAGCAGTGGACAACATATCAAAACCTGCTCCCCCTCCCAACCATTTCAATGCTTCACTCCCCAGAAGAGATTTTTGTTCTTTCCCTCTTCCCAGAATCCCTGGGAAGCAAGTCTAAATGGCTTGAAGGCTGTCTGAATTTCTTGGCTGCTTCAGATGCTTGTATTTTCGGCTCAACCATGTCAGGCATCGCGGTTCGAAGCGTCATTTAATAAATTTTTAACGCTGTTACGCTTCAAAGAGATCAGTTTTATATGATGTAGCGCTGAAAATATGGATTTATGCAATTCTGATATAAAATATGAACTAAAGTCTTAAATGCGGAAAAATATGGAATATGAAAGTTACTGTTTCAGACTCCAAATGTCATGATGTATGTTAGAAAACTACAAATAGAGTGAAAATTACTGAACGAAATATGTATTTACATATTAATCCTGGCCCTAATAACAATAGAAAGTATCATGGTCCACATATTGTTATGAAATGAGACATTTAAGAGCTAAATTTTCGGGTACAGATCCTTGCAGTTTCCTCCAATGTATGACCGTTATGACATATCTTTCTATGACACTGGTGCAGTGGTGGGAAGAGTGTGTGAAACATTCGACTATCAGGAGGGTAAATTTTCGACAAGTTGCGATTAGATGTTAGGCAGTCTCACCAAAATAAGCACAGGTTATATGGAAAACTATTCTAATAAACAATATGTGGAAACACTATTGGAATGTAAGGTTCAACAATGAGATGGTTGAATTAACACGTGGAAAGACAAAATTACAGCTCTAGTAACCTGCAATAGATCGTGTACATTGAAGGACAACCTAGCGCTACACCGATATTCCAGACATTTCCTCGATGATAACCCCCTTTTTAAAGCGAGCCCTCTCCAAAACTGACATGATAAGATCATCATGGGTCTTATAGATCCACTTCAGCTGATTTTTACCCAGATTTCCTGCTGCCACCAAACTGTCTCCCCTAGCAGGAGAAATGGTTTGCAACATTCAGAGAGAGGAATATGAGAAGTTTACCATGTAGGTACATCACAAACACACACACACACACACACACACACACACACTAATGAACCAAAGCAGTGTGACCACCGGCTTAACAGCTTGTGTGTTCGTCTTTGGAACGAAATACATCCCTCATTCCGCTTATCAAGGATCCGAAATTTTGTTATTAGGTTTGTGGAGGTATTAGACGTTGACGCACAGATCTCGTAATTGCGTATATAACGGGCCGCTGATCTAGGTACGCGGTGATGGTGCCCAATAGCGACCCAAATGGGTTCCATGCGACTTACATCAGACGAATTTCGTCGCCGAGACACCAACCAGTGTAGCACTGTTCTGGCTGCGAAACACGGACAACTATACTGTTGAAAGATAACATCGCCGTCGGGAAAGACATCAAGCATAAAGCGATACAGCTGGCTGTCACCTGTCAGCGTGTCTTCGATGATGTCGATGGGGTCAACACCCTCGAGAATCACGGCTGTTCCCTCCTTTCTGTGCTAGTACGAACACCTTACGTTGCAGCGATCACATAGATAATGTTGTGGTGAAGGCAAACCGAAGACTGCATTTTACTGGGAGAATGATTAGAAAATCGAGCTAGTCTACTAAAGAGACTGTTTTCACTACGCTTGTACGTTGACTGTTGCGGTATTGCTGTGCAGTGTGTGATCTTTACCAGGTACATGGGAAATTTGCAAGATACGATTGATGGTAGGCATCGAAAAAGTTCAAGAAAGGGCAGCTCGTTTTGTATCATCGCGTGATAGGGAAAATAATGCCACAGATATGATACGTTAGTTACGGTGCAATCGATAAAACTTATCCGTTTATGGCTGCAGAGGAATATTTTCGCAAAATTTGAGTCTGCAAAATTCTACTCGAAATTCGGAAATACAGTATGTTGTTATCTGCTACCTATATGGGGAGAAACGATCATTGTAATAAAATAAGAGATTTATGTGTCGGTTTTTCCTGTGCGTCATTCTAGAGTGCGGCGTTAGATAGATAAAGAGAAAGTGGTTCTATGAAGCCTCTGGCCGGCAGTTAAGTACGAGTTTCGGAGTAGTCGTGTAGATGTGACGCTGAGAGAGATCCATGAGAAGATTGTTCTATTACAGAATTCAGAAGTTTGGCGCTGTGTTTCCCGGATGTACGTAAGGCAGGGCCGCGCAGTGGCGGAGGGAAGGCTGGTGTCGGCCGTGAGCAGACGTCCGGCGCGGTCCTTTGAACGGCGCCGGCGACGGCGACGGGCAGTAATCACCTGCCGCGGAGGGCCACTTCCGTTTCCGCCCCCCACCCCAATGCTGCTGCCGGCCCTCCATTACGCGGTCGTTTGCAGCTGCCTTGCTTAGACGGGCGCTCGCCTCTTTAGTACCCGCTTCACACTACGGCGTCGCCTCTCGCACAAGGAGCTCGTCCCGAGTGCCTGTGAAGTCTGCATCTTTAAAGCGGGCGGCGGACGCTGCTCCTGGGGTGGGACAGGCGGGGACGGAGAACGGGGCAGTCCGCTCGAGTCAAAGGCGGCGGAAATGCCAGACACGTGCTAAGCCACCGACAGCACTTCAGCTGTCTCTTTCGTGCGCTAACGGTACTTTTAACGATAGTCACGAGTTCAAAAAATAACGAAAACCGTATTTTCCAACCTTTATTAAACTCCTGGATGCTAGTATCAGTTTGTCAAATGAAATTATACGTTGTGTTTTTCTCTCTCTTTTTAACTCTACAATAATCGACGTACTATCAGACTTTCGGAAAAGTACCACCCACACAATTCCGAAGATAACGAAGGTAAGGAAATGCGAGAACTATCGCACAGTCAGCTTAACAGCTGATGACGAGAATAATATACAGAAGAATGGAATTGAAAATTGAGCATCTATTAGATGATGATCAGATTGGCATTAGGAAAAGTAAACGAACCATAGAGGGGCTCGATAATGGAAGCAAGTCTCAGGAAAAACCGAGACAAACTCACAGGATTTGTCAATCTCGAAAAAGGGTCCGAAATTCTCAGAAAAATACGAGAATGGTATACACGAAAAGCAAGAACGAAGTGCTCAGATTGGAAAGGGCGTAAGACGTTGATGCAGTAGTTCGTATCTACGCCCTACCGTTCAACCTATACGTCAAAGAAGCAATGATGGGAGTAAAAGAAAGGTCGACTTAAAATTCAAGGTATAAGAGTATTTATGATAAGTTTCTCTGATGATATTGCCATCTTCAGTAGAGGTGATGAAGAATTACAAGATGTGTTCAACGGAATCAATAGTCTAGTGAGCACATAATATGAATTTATACTAAATAGGAAAAAGGGAATGACAACGAGAAGTACCAAAAAGAAAAACAGCGAGAAACTTAACACAAGACTGGTGAGACCAAGTGAAGTAATTCTGCGACCTTGGGAGAAAAATAATCGAGGAGGACATAAAAAGTGGACAGACACAAACAATACATTCCTGCCCAAGATACGTCTAGTGGTATCGAACACAGGCCTTAATTTGAGGAATAAATTTCTGATAATGTATGCTTCGGTGACAGTATTGCTATGGTAGTAAATCATGGACAGTGTGAAACCTGGAACAGAAAAGAAATCGAAACGTCCGAGATGCGGTGATACGGAAGAATGTTTGAAATAAGGTGGACTACTAGCATAAAGAATGATTCACTCTATACAATCGGCGAATTAGCGAACAAAGGAACATACAGAAAACTTACAAGAAGAAGAGACAGGAAGATAGGACATGTGTGAAGACATCAGGGAATAACATCCATGGTATTACAGGGAGCTGTAGAGAGTAAAAACTGTACGGGAAGGCAGAGACTGGACATAGGGTCCTAAAGTGCTACTCTGAGACAATGAGGTTAGCAAAGGAGAGGAATCCGTGGCGGCCCGCATCAAACCAGCCAGAGGACTGTAGTAGTAGTAGTAGTTTTATTCATCCGTAGATCTCTTTTTACAAGGATATAGGACATGTCAAAGTATTTACAAGCTTAGATCAATTTACAATAAGCTAATTCATATACACATATATTTACAGACTTCTAGTTAGAGACAATCATTAGATTTTACTCCTGGTATACAATAATTTATTTACAAATAACTCATTAAATAATGTAATGCCACACTATTCACTCATATTTCCCTATCAGTCACTGCACACACTATACACACATTGTTTCATAACACTTCACTCACTACACACACACACACACACACACACACACACACACACACACACACACACAGGTGATCCTTGGGCCATTTTCTGTACTGCAAGTTCCCATTTGCTATCCTGAAAAACTGAGTCAGCATCCCTTCATAATGAGTGAGATGTTGAGCTCAGAAAGAGGAAGAGGTGTTAGTATTGTGCTATGCATAGCTTGAGGGGAGAGTGTCTCTAGAAAGGAAAAAAGAAGAAAAATAATAAAGTGAAGGTGTTATGTGGAATATTGGATGTTTTATAATCATCATTATTATTATTATTTGTTTGTATAACATTTTTTTATCAAACCCCTACTCTGCTTTATCTAAGTAATCCTTCAATGTATAAAATGTATTGCATAACAGGTACTTTTTAGCTGCCTTCTTAAATAAGTGTATTTTTGAAATTTCTTTAATCTCTTTTGGTAATTTATTGTACAGTTTTATTCCTTGGTAGAAAATGCTGTTTTGAGTTTTATGTTTATTTTTTCTTGGTAAATGTAAGTTGAGTCTATCTCTTGTTGCATGGTCATGGACAGAGCTGTTTGTGCAGTAATTGCCAATGTTGCTTTTGATGTGTACAACTGACTGGTAAATGTGTTCACATGGAGCAGTTAAAATTCCCAGTGTTTTGAACAGATCTTTACAATGAGCTCGACTACTATTTCTGGTTATTATTCTTATGGCTCTTTTCTGGAGTTTGAAAATTGTGTTCATATTTTGTGGATTTGTTCCCCAAAAAAGAATGCCATAGCTAAGAATTGAGTGTACATATGAATAATATGTAACTAAAAGACACTGCATGTTACACACAGATGATAGAATTCTAAGGGCATAACATGCTGATGACATTCTGTTTGCAAGTACCTTTGTGTGTTCGCACCACTTCAGCTGAGAGTCAATATTCATTCCTAGAAATTTTGCATTTGTTACACAGTCTATAGAGGTGCCATCTACATTTAATTTAACATTGTCATTTTTCCTCTTCAAACTGAAGTTCATGGCATTAGTTTTCTTTATGTTTAATGTCAATTTGTTGCTTATTGACCAATCGTAAACTTCCTTGAGAGTTTCATTTGCTTTCTCGGTAAGGAGTTCTCTTGTTCTCTCAGTGACTATAATATTGCTGTCATCAGCGAAGAGAATTTTCTCACCATGAGTAACACTACTGGGAAAGTCATTGATGTATATCAGGAATAGTATTGGTCCTAATATGCTACCTTGTGGAACCCCTATATTAATATGTTTTGGTTCTGATAAGTATTTTACTAAATGTTTAGATCTATTTGAAGTATGTGTTATCTCTACTCTTTGTACCCTATCTGTTAGGTATGATCGAAACCAGTCATTAGCTACCCCTCTTATTCCTAATGCTTCTAATTTATTTAATAGAATCTTGTGGTCGACTGTATCAAAAGCCTGACGACTCAGGTCTGATGTCAACTATTTCTTCTTCACTAAAAATAAGTGTGCACCTAAAATTCCTTACAAGTTAGTATCGATTGAAACTGCAGATGTTTAACGAGCACTCTAAATTAATCTTCAGCTTATCCCTCTACGTGGTTTTTAAATTTGGTGAATTTCATTCAGAACATTGTCCACAGAGGGACAATACCTGCTACTTCCCCAGATGGGCTGTTTTAATCCAATTTTTTATTGTTCATAAAACTTCAGGTATTACATCATTCAACTCGCCATAAGAATAACAGAAGAAGCATAGGAACGATTTACAGGAGGACACAGGGGACCAGACGTTCTCGACATACGAGGAAAACCAAAGTTGGTCTGTAATTGACCCCTGTGGCATTCCTGAGAAAACATGCTTGCACAACGACTTTTCATTCCCACAGGGAGCACATTGCTGTCTGTTGCACAAGTAGTTTTCAGACCACTTTAGCACACTATGTGACGCTCTTCAGTTGTCACATTTTTCTGAATAGTTCGTTAAGAGCTGACATTATCAGATGCTTTGTTGAAGTCTAATAGTGAGGATATCGTAGGCTCAAGGTTGTTCGCGGCATATTTCAGGTCGTCAGTGTGCTTAATCAGTACAGTGTTTATGCTGCGGTGTCTATAAAGGCCAGGGTGATATCTGTCATACATGTTGAATTTGCGTAAGTATTCAGTACTTTGGTCGTGAACAACATATTTCAGGGCTTTGGATACAGTAGGTAATACGCCGATTTTTCGGTAATTACAAATTGATTGCCTGGTTTCGACGTCAGGGACCTTACCTTTCTTGCTATATTCACTGTTATGTGCCGTATTTACTTATGTAGTCTGGGGATTCTTGAGGGCATTAATCCGTTGCAGCGCGAGGACTGGTTGGTGCAGAAAAAAATTAATTCATTTGGTCAGCTGAAACATGAAAAGTAGTTGCTGATTTTGTGTTTCCAATACTGAAGCAACGGAAATTCTAAGTAACGTTTCGATACCGTATTTGCCTTGAAACATCTATGACCAGCTTGGTGGCAACTATGTGAAAGAAGCGACGGCAAGAAGGTGAAATTTTCTGCTACTTAACTGAGTGGTTCTGTTTTTTGTGCCCGTCGTATTTCATTTAATAATAAAAGGCGGCCATTAGTTTCGGAATGATCCTGGTAATGTCCATTGTAAACCCAAAAATTGCAGTGGATCAACAGTTTATGTTGACGTAACATTGCTTCCACTGCTGCCTCTACGTGCTTTCAGTACAGTAGGTATAAATTTTTTCACATGGCGTGCAAGTGAACGTTTTGGACGAACACGGCTGGTGTGAGCTCCTCAGCGGAGCACTTTGCGGTCCCGATACGGCGTGCTCGGCCTCGCTCCTCGTTTCTCGGTAAAGTTCTCGCATCACGCCAGGGGGATTCGTTATTCCTACTTTGGGGGAGCACGCAACCGGGAGAGCCTTCCTGATAACGAACCGGTAATTTCCTTAACAGCAAAGAGTCCTCTCCATCGATGCGGATAGCGTTACCTAAGGACCCAGCCATCGCGGAACTTCCCTCCGCCTTTACGTAACGACCTTCCTCGTTCGCGACAATACTTGGTTCCTTAAAAGTTCTGTGCTGGGCCAAAGTATTAAGCGAACGACTCTTAGACAAAGTTACAGTGTCATTATTGTTGTCGTGGCCTTTAGTCAGAAGTTTCGTTTGATGCAGCTAGCTATCCATAAACTAAAACACACAGGCAAGAAGACGAATTGTCCGCAAGGCTATTCTTAGGTAAGAAACGGAGTTAGAAATGGAGTCCTTTATTAGGTCGGCTCATATTGTTCAGCGCTCCTTCAGGTGTGATTGCATTGAAGCCCTGAAGTGAGACTCAGTATAATATCCATCAACAGGTGGGACACCCGCTTTACTTGACAGAAATGGTAGGCCAAATATAAATTTCTTATGATGTGGGAATGAGTCAGCAGAAATCAGATTTGGTAACAAAGTGAATTTTATGATGTCTTGTTCATCAATTATCTGAGTTTTCTCATTGTCAAAGTAATTTTTCTGGTCCTAGCAAAAGACTAAACTTGCTTTTTGAAAGCCGGCCATAGTGGCCAAGCGGTTCTAGGCGCTACAGTCTGGACCGCGCGTCGGCTACGGTCGCAGGTTCGAATCCTGCCTCGGGCATGGACGTGTGTGATGTCCTTAGGTTAGTTAGGTTTAAGTAGTTTTAAGTTCTAGAGGACTGATGACCTCAGAAGTTAAGTCCCATAGTGCTCAGAGCCATTTGAATCAATTGCTTTTGGAATTCAGACCTCTCTTTGCGAATTTCTTTTTCCAGTCGAAAAAGAAGAAAAGAAGGTGAGGGTTCCATGTCCCTTCATGGTCACCAGAGAAGAAAAACAGCTGATGCTGAAGAAGGCGATTCGCTGTGACGTCTTAAACAGATCATCGATGCGTTCACCTTAAGCGATTTAACATAATGAAGGATCTGTACGGTTAGACGATGATCTGAACCGACGTTCTCGAATGCGAGTCCAAACAGTACATGGATGGCCTCAGTCCACCACTGCGTCTTCTCGTTTAATTTTTTCCGTTCAGTCCAGAAGACTGTAATTGGCAGCTACTGGGTTTGCCATTGCAAGGTAATCCGTAGACGACATCGGCCATAACCATTGCTCCAGACGCCACTGTCCTATTGTGACATATACACACCGAACTCCGACCACAGCTCTGACTGACATTAATTTTACTGGGAAACGTGGAGGATTCAGCAACTAATCGGGGAAAAGTAAGATGGATCCTTTTTGAAACAGTCTAAATATAGCTCACACATTCGTTTTTCAGTTCTGTTTTGGACATATCGGCGCTGATGAGATACCTATCTTACAAAAAACTACTATACACATCAATCTAACGTAGGATGTACCGTAGTCTTTCTTCTTCTGTGCACTGGTAGACCATTGGCTGCCGATGCTATAGCATCATCGTCATTCATCACTCATTTGCCAACCACTATGAGATACAATCCTCTTCAACACTTGCTTTGCACCACCCACGCTTGCTGTTTCCGCACGTTACCTGATGTCCTCTACCCATATCCCGCTGTGTTTTCGGTTCGCTCTTTGTTTTGTTTTGGAATCCAACAGAGATCTCCCTGCAGTTAATTACTCTCACCATATGTCCTACCCACCTATATTTCAACAGTCGAAGTTACGTTTTCCCGTCCAGTCTGTTCTCTGTTCGATCCTTTTTTCTTCCGTTTTTTCCCGTGGCTCTGCTGCTAGTACCAAACATGCATCTCCGCTGTACTAGTTGAACAACTCTTAGTCTTTACTGCAGTTTAGGAAAACAAACGGCAAATTGGAATGAAATGCAGTATACGCTTGTATATGGAGATCGTTAGCATTCTTTTTTTTTCTTGTAAGAATACTGAGTTACACTTTGACGCCATGCAGCACCTTGACAGCTCTAAGCGGCTAGTGGCCAGAGGACTGACGGGTTGTTCGCTCGGCTGTGTGGGTTGTACAACCAGGTCACGTACTCCGAGTCACAGTGGTGGCTGGTCTGAGCGGTCTTCTTACAAGCACCCCACACTCAACGCAGACGGTGGGACAACGTCGGGAGCGGCACGGCCTGTCAGAAAGGTGCCCACTGTTGCTTCCCTCGATGCTGCAGCAGAGAGAAATGCGTCGAGAATGGTGCACACAGCGACAGTGACGGACATATGAGAGGCACCGTACCGTCGTTTCAGACGAGTACTGGTTCTGCAAACAGCATTACCGCTGAAGTATCCGTATGTGGAAGCACTGTGGAAAGGGAACGTCGTTAGATTGCTTTCGTCATCCGAGCGCAGTGTCTGTCGTGATGTTGTGCGATGCCACTGGATACACAACAGATAAACTGTGGTTCACAAGAGAGTAGCTAGGTAGCAAGCGTTGCCGCTCTGACGTGCTAGGGCCAGAGCCTGACACTATGTGCCTTGTCTCCACCTTTCTGCACTATCCTGGCCCACCTCGATAAAGAGGCTGTTCGATTTTGCTTTGGAGATCACGTTGTTCAAATCAGTTACCCTTTGAAAACATGTGACCCGGAACTGCCCATATACTGGCACGCCAGTACGATTCGTGAACTCTGGGACAAGTGAAGCAGCATGGAGTGCGTGGCACGTGCCTGCCAGCCAAGTTCAGGTGACTAACCATTCACCCAGGTTGTAACCACTGATGCAGTTTGTACGGCATTTAGCGCCCTGCGGGCCCCCAAACCATTTGAAACTTTGGGCACTCTACTGAGTAAGCACTGCGACTACTGTTGCATTCTGTGCCACCCTTATTAGTGCTGCAGTTTTTAGTTGCTTGCTACGTAGTTCTCGCGTTAGAGCGTCACGTCTCACTGTGTCACTCAGATCCACTAGTTACAAAATTCGTTTTCAGACGTTTTGGAAGATTCGTTTAGAAAAACCTGTTTAGTTTACCAGAGGCTCTTCATGTGGCCAATTTCACTCTGCTGTATATTTTTAATTTGGTGTGTGTCCAACACGAGCAATTATGGAGGCTGCCCAGCAGCAATAGTGAGTGCTCAGGGATGACAGGCGCGATCACTCCGAGCAAAAAAGTCTACTGAGCGAGGGCTCTAAAATGCGTACCTTAAGAACAACGAAAACATTTTCATATTCAGTATTCTGAAACGTGTGTCTTCTGCTGCAAGCACTTTGCTTTCCGTATTTCGAGAAGAGGTTGCTATGAACTGTGGAAACTACAATCACGTGACCATAACTGTGGCTTCTTTGATTGTTCTGGGAGGTGTCTCCCTGGAATTACAACACCTGAAATATTACTTCACTTTATTGCAAGAATAATACAATCTTTTTCCACAGAGGTGCTTGATGATTTACAACTGTCGTTGACAATTAAAGCGTCACTAGATGCACTAATTAACAAACAGTTCTCGGAACGTATAATGTTCACCATTTACAAAAGCACATTTTCATCTGAGGCTTGAGTAACACTTCAGTCCTACTCGACGATTCTGACTACTTCAGCTGAGGTCACGATCAGAGCGCTTCCACGCTCAGCTCGTTATCGACTGTCGCACAAGGGCTCTGCTGCTCTGACGGACAGGACATGTCTTCTATAGCTTCTCCCATTCGTAGTTGCAGATTGCCGCCTTTGGAGTGACGGCGTGATCTATGGACAAGGACCAAAACAACAACATACTGTCCAGTAAATAAGGTCTCTAAAATACATATCTAAATAGATATGAGCACTTTTTCAGTACAAGAGATGTCTTTCTGCAGTAGTCAAGACGACCAAGTGCTCACAGTTCTTAACGTATGCACTTTACACCTCATGTTTACAGGACATTTCTTTCTTGTTTTGGCCCAGATGAGCCCTTCTCAAAATATGGAAAACAAAGAGCTTGCCATAGAAGAGTTTTGTTTCACACTACCGAAGATGAAAGAATGCTCATAGCTCTTAAGGTCCCATGTTTACTAGACATTTTCGCTTCAAATGATCGTTCCTGTCATCCCTGAATATCGACTATTCCTCCTGGAATACCCTACGTTTACTTTTAGGGAAGGAACTGGGGCTTCAAAAAGCTAAACAATCATTATAAAAAATGATGAAAGTTTAAAAAATAATGTACCATACTTGAGGAGTAGCAGTTCAGTAACAACTGTGATACAAGTCTGTAAACTGGTTTAATTCAGTTTTCCACATTACTCTATATTGAAAAAGCTTCATCATCTTGAGGTAACAGTAGCAATCTACATCCATTAGCACCTGCTTCTTTATTCAAGCATTTGGTTTCCTCTACAGTTTCTAGCCCTCTACACTTCCCTTCATAGCCGGCCGGAGTGGCCGAGCAGTTCTAGGCGCTACAGTCTGGAACCGCATGACAGCTTCGGTCGCAAGTTCGAATCCTGCGTCGGGTATGGATGTGTGTGATGTCCGTAGGTTAGTTAGGCTTAAGTAGGTCTTAGTTGTAGGGGACTGATGACCTCAGAAGTTAAGTCCCATAGTGCTCAGAGCCATTTGAACTTGCCTTCATAAACAAACAACTATTGTTTTCTCCCTATCAACTAGACCCTTATAACAAAGCTCTCACGGAAACTGATAATAAATAGGAGTGTTAGATTAAACATAAAAACTACATCTTTACTTAATCAACAGGAAGTACGAACAATAACGCCGCCAATCAGAAGTTTTCGTATTTTACTAAACCACTAGCAGAGTACAAAGTATTGCGCAGGTATGTATTTATTCCAATCATGTATTAATCCACTTTCTCCTTCCCCCTGTATCTGACCATCCCCTCTTCCCCCTTTCTCTATCTGTCCCCTCCTCATCCTTTTCTCTGCCCATCTCCTCCACCCTCCAATCTCTCTGCCCATAACCTCCTCCAGTCCCTACGTAAATGTCTTCACATCCTTCTCTATCCATTACCTTCTTCCAAACTCACACCCTCCATCTCCTCCTTCCCCCACAAGATCTCCTCCTTCCCTCTCTCTGTCACCATCTCCTCATCCCCCTCTCCTCTGTCTCTTCCTTTCCACTCACTGTCTCCATCTCCTCTCCCCCAATCTGTCTCCATCTCGTCCTCTCCCCTCTCTATCTCTGCATTGCCTCCTCCCCCACGCTTCACTGTCTACCGTCCCTACTCAAACTGGAGTTTGGTATGAAACTTCCTGGCAGATTAAAACTGTGCGCCGGACCGAGACTCGAACTCGGGGCCTTTGCCAATCACGGGCAAGTGCTCTACCAACTGAGCTACCCAAGCACGACTCACCCCCCGTCCTCACAGCTTTACTTCTGCCAGTACCTCGTCTCCTACCTGCCACACTTTACAGAAGGTAGGAGAAGAGGTACTGGCGGAAGCAAGGCTGCGAAGACGGGACGTGAGTCGTGCTTGGGTAGCTCAGTTGGTAGAGCACTTGCTCGCGATAGGCAAAGGTCCAGAGTTCGAGTCTCGGTCCGGCACACGGTTTTAATCTGCCAGGAAGTTTCATATCAGCCCACACTCCGCTGTAGACAAAATTTAATTCTGGAGTTTGGTAGTTCTTGTTGTTGTTGTGGTCTTTAGTCCTGAGACTGGATTTATGCAGCTCTCTACGCTACTCTATCCTATGCAAGCTTCTTCATTTCCCAGTACCTACTGCAGCCTACATCCTTCTGAATCTGCTTAGTGTTCTCATCTTTTGGTCTCCCTCTACGATTTTCACCCTCCACGCTGACCTCCAGTACTAAACTGAAGATCCCTTGAAGCCTCAGAACATGTCCTACCAACCGATCCCTTCTTCTAGTCAAGTTGTGCCACAAGGTCCTCTGCTCCCCAGTTCTGTTCATTACTTCCTTATTAGTTATGTGATCTACCCATCTAATCTTCAGCATTCTTCTGTAGCACCACATTTCGAGAGCTTTTATTCTTGCCTAAACTATTTATCGTCCACATTTTACTTCCATACATGGCTACTCTCCATACAAATACTTTCAGAAACGACTTCCTAACACTTAAATCAATACCCGATGATAACAAATTTCTCTTCTTCAGAAACGGTTTCCTTGCCATTGCCAGTCTACATTTTATATCCTTTCTACCTCGACCATCACCAGTAATTTTTTTCCCCAAATACCCAAACTCCTTTACTACTGTAAGTGTCTTATTTCTCAATCTAATTCCCTCAGCAGCACCCCACTTAATTCGATTACATTCCATTATCCTTGTCTTGCTTTTATTGATGTTCATCCTGTACCCTCCTTTCAAGACACTGTCCATTCCGTTCAGTTGCTCTTCCAAGTCCTTTGCCGTCTCTGACAGAATTACAATGTCATCGGTCAACCTCAAAGTTTTTATTTCTCCTCCATGGATTTTAATACCTACTCCGACCTTTTCTTTTGTTTCCTTTGCTGCTTGCTCAATGTAAAGATTGAATAGCATCGGGAAGAGGCTACAACCCTGTCTCACTCCCTTCCCAACCATTGCTTCCCTTTCATGTCCCTCGACTCTTATAATTGCCATCTGGTTTCTGTACAAATTGTAAATGGCCTTTCGCTCCCTGTATTTTACCCCTGCCACCTTTAGAATTGGAAAGAGAGTATTCCAGTCAACATTGTCAAAAGCTTTCTCTAAATCTACAAATGCTCGAAATGTAGGTTTGCCTGCCTTAATCTTTCTTCTAAGTTAAGTCGTAGAGTCACTATTTCCTAAAGTGTTCCCAGGCGTAGGGTCAGTATTGCCTCACGTGTTCCAACATTTCTACGGAATCCAAACTACTCTTCTACCAGTTTTTCCATTCGTCTGTAAAGAATTCACGTTAGTATTTTGCAGCTGTGACTTACTAAACTGATAGTTCGGTAATTTTCGCATCTGTCAATACCTGTTTTCTTTAGGATTGGAATTATTATATTCTTCTTGAAGTCTGAGGATATTTCGCCTATCCCATAGATCTTGCTCACCAGATGGTAGAGTTTTGTCAGGACTGACTATCCCAAGGCTGTCAGTAGTTCTAACGGAAAGTGTCTACTCCTGGGGCCTTGTTTCGACTTAGGTCTTTCAGTGATCTGTCAAACTCTTCACGCAGTATCGTATTTCCCATTTCGTCTTCATCTACATTCTCTTCCATTACCATGATATTGTCCTTAACAACATCACCCCTTTATAGACCCTCTATATATTCCTTCCACCTTTTTGCTTCTCTTCTTTGCTTAGAACTGGGTTTCCATCTGAGCTCTTGATATTCATGCAAGTGGTTCTCTTTTCTCCAAAGGTCTCTTTAACTTTCCTGTAAGCAGTATCTATCTTACCCCTTGTGAGATAAGCCTCGACATCCTTACATTTGTCCTTTAGCCATCCCTACTTATCAGTTTTGCACTTCCTGTTGATCTCATTTTTGAGACTTTTGTATTCCTTTTTGTCTGCTTCACTTACCGTATTTTTGTGTTTTCTCCTTTCATCAATTAAATTCAGTTACTCTTCTGTTACCCAAGAATTTCTACTAGCCCTCGTCTTTTTACCTACTTGACCCTCTGCTGCCTCCACTATTTCATTCCTCAAAGCTACCCATTCTTCTTCTGCTGTATTTCTTTCCCCCATTTGTGACAATTGTTCCCTTATGTTCTCCCTGAAACTCTTTACAACCCCTGGTTCTTTCAGTTTATGAAGTTCCCATCTCCTTAAAGTCCCACCTTTTTGCAGTTTCTTCAGTTTTGTTCTACATTTCATAACCAATAGATTGTGGTCAGAGTCTACACTTGTCGCTGGAAATGTCCTACAATTTGAAACCTGGTTCCTAAATCTCTGAAACCTTTTAGTATCTCCAGGGTTCTTCCATGTGTACAACCTTCTTTCATGATTCTTGAACCAAGTGTTAGCTATAATTAAGTTATTATCTGTGCAGAATTCTACCAGGTGGTTACCCCAATCCATATTCACCTACTACGTTTCGTTCTCTGCCTTTTCCTACTGTCGAATTCTAGTCACCCATGTTTATTAAATTTTCGTCTCCCTTCACTACCTGAATAATTTCTTTTATCTCATCACACATTTCACCAACTTCTTCAACATCTGCAGAGCTAGTTGGCATATAAACTTGTACTACTGTTGTAGGCGTGGGCTTCGTGTGTATCTTGGCCACAATAATGCGTTCACTGCGCTGTTTGTAGTAGCTTACCCGCACTCCTATTTTTTTATTCATTAGTAAACCTACTCCTGCATTACCCCTATTTGATTTTGTTTATACAATCCTGTATTCACTTGAGCAAAAGTCTTGTTCCTCCTGCCACCGAACTTCACTAATTCCCACTATATCTAACTTTAACCTATCCATTTCCCTTTTTAAATTTTCTAACCTACCTGCCCGATTAAGGGATCTGACATTCCACGCTCCGATCCGTAGAACGCCAGTTTTCTTTCTCCTGATAACGATGTCCTCGTGAGTAGTCCCCACCAGGAGATCCAAATGGGGGCTATTTCACATCCGGAACATTTTACCCAAGAGGACGCCATCATCATTTAATCATACAGTAAAGCTGCCTGCTCTCGGGAAAAATTACGGCTGTAGTTTCCCCTTGCTTTCAGCCGTTTGTAGTACCAGCACAGCAGGGCCGTTTCGGTTAGTGTTACAGGGCGAAATCAGTCAGTCATCCAGACTTTTGCCCCTGCAACTACTGAAAAGGCTGCTGTCCCTCTTCAGGAACCACACGTTTGTCTGGCCTCTCAACAGATACCCCTCCGTTGTGGTTGCACCTACGGTACTGCTATCTGTGTCGTTGAGGCACGCAAGCCTTCACACCAACGGCAAGGTCCATGGTTCATGGGGGGAATTAACTTTTTTAAACGTACAGTATTTCTACCCAAATAGTAATGTGCCAGGATGTGGGTACCTACGAGTTATCTTGTCAATTTTTGTTTTAACTATAAAGGGACTTTCAAGGGCATCTTGTCATGACTTTACTGACTTATGATGAATATGAGACACTCTCGAGATGTATTATCCGAATGTCTCCATGACTGAGTTACTAACTTAAAGCGTTGGTGAAAAGTGTCAAAGTTGAGAATGCTATAATACGAATTCTGCAGCTGGCCGCTGCTAGCCGTGGCCGGGAGGTAGCGGTCACCGAAAACGCGGGACAATACGCGCCTTTGGGGGTAGCCCGGCCTCCGGAACCATTTGTGCTTGGCTGCACGTGGCGGAGACGGGAATTTCGTTTCCCTAGGGGCGATATGACCGACTCGATCAGTGGGTAGAATCTCAAAAATGGTGTTGGAGGGATTTCGGCGATGTTAGAGCTTTCGACACTGGCCGAAACTGAGTATTGTTACGTCGTGTTTTCGTACAAGTGGAAGACAAGAGACTTCTGCAGAATGAGGACTTCGCCTTCAGCCATCGAGCGGTACGGACTTGGAGATGGCGTCTTGACCATCGTCTTCGAAGGAAGCGGACTTCGACTTGGACGTCGTCGAGTTCGGACCCATCCCGCGAGATCTAAGACGCGAATTGTTCCTCCGTGCAGAGTAGTGAAGAGAGGGATTTTTCTCGTATTCGAGTTACTGGTTTTGTGAAAAGAAAGTTGGCATCTAACTTCTAATTTGAAGGATTTGTGCTGTCCTGTGGGATGGATGTTTGAGAAGCAACTTTCAATTGAGATTACCTCAGACTGGGAGTGCTGTGTTCGGAGATGGCAGAGCCATCCGAATTATCGGTTTCTTCAATACAGGGCCAGTTTGAGTGATTTCCTTCACTATGGGTATAGGATTTCGCGTGTTGTTTTAGGTCTACACGACGAGGTTCAGCGCGGGAGATAGACGGTCTGAATCGCAGCATTGCCCCAACGCGTGTTTCATGCAGAGTTCTGCGCTTAGACCTCTTTGTGTGCTCAGAAGCGAGATTTTCACCAACGCTTAACCACTTCCAACAAGTTATATAGTATTCTTGATTTTGTAGCTATCTTTGCTAGGTGCCGAGTATTCATCAACGTAACTGTCGGTAATTGGGGTGTGTAATTGCAAATTAGTTAATGCGCCATGCTCAGGAGTGTGTGGGTGGTCAAAGAAAATTCACATTTTTGTAATTTATGTCAGTTGTGGTAAATATCGAAATTAAATTCCATTATTACAATCGAATTGTTGACTTCATTATAGCTACCATTTAACGTCTCCCAGCAAGGCTTGCATGTACCCTAGTCGCTGCACAACTTGCCCAGAAGGGATAGAAAGAAGGTTTGCGATCTTCTGGGTCAGCGGCGGACAAATAAGCTTACAGTGAGTAACATGTGCACGAAGTTGGCTTCAAATCGGTCCAGGGTTTAGGAGAAGCCTTAAAAGTTACAAGTCATCTGGCTTCTTCCATTTATGTGCTGAATTCATCTGCCCCTTGTCACGATTAGCGTAGATAGGACACTTTAGCTTCATCATGCTAAAAGTGTCATGAATTCATTTACTGCTCGGGAATGTGTTAAAAATTGCAGTGGTTGTCGGTCGAGGGTTGTAGTTCCAGCAGTTCGCACGGATCTGTGAGAGCGACAGGGGAGACCGCACAGCATTCAGAGGCTTCGTTCCGTCTTATGCGTGCCAAGGAGCCAGGAATCGTGAGTGCCAGGATTTCACCGGGAACAGACCCCGCCCATTCATCCCCCTCCGCAGTAACAAGTCCCGCCCTTTCACCTCCTCTGCAGCGACTATGCATATTCTATGGGATTTTCCGATAGAGAGCATAGTCTTTGGTCTTCATCGCATGTTTCCAGAGGACCCACTCGGTTTACTGCGTTTGTTTGCACATTACAGTAACGAGCAGTGTTCTACCGCTTTGCAGTATTTGTGTCTTTTTGGTATTTCTATCTTTCAGCGCATTTCCTTCGACATCTTAGCAGTGTACTTGTGCACTGTAGCAGTATTTGCATTTTTTCTGCGTTTCCTGTGTGCCTTTCACAGTGTTTGCTTCGTCGTTGTAATACTGTTTTCCACTTGTGCTTCTTCGTTGCAAAAATATTTTTAAATGAGTGCTTTTAAATGTGACATTAGAGGAGAAGAGTACAATTACCGCAGGCCTCTGAAACAACATGTTTCCACTGCAAACCCAAACTGGGCGAAATAATGTCTCCTATCGGTGCTACGTATGCGACAAGGATTTTACTTAAAGTAGTTTACAAGACCACCAAAAAACTATTCCAGAGAAGGGCAACAGTAATGTTGAAGTGTACGATGTGTGCAGTTGAAACTGATTCTGAGAAGAGCTGGATGGATCCTTTCCACTCCACACATGATTTATGTGTGAAGAATCATTCCATTCACCACTAAAACCACTCTAGTCTCACTGTATTCTTGGAAAGTGTACCAATAATGATATATTTGGCACCCTCAAACAACATAATCATTAAATGGGGTTTTAACTTATTCCAAAACATCTGAGAAAGATTTAAATTTTAGATGAAGCTAGGACACGTGTTTTTATCCCTTTGAGATAGTCAGCGTTTGTTTTGCTGTAGTAAACACTGAAGATGTTTTAATCGCGTATAATAGAGTTAACAGAATGCAATCATTCATAACCATTGAACTTTATGATTAATGTTGAGCATATCACTACCAGAGCCTACAGAAAATATGAACTATTAGATATCTAATTGTACGTCACCTACAACTTGTACCCACAGTTGCTTTATTCCAATGTGTTTAGTAGTTACAAGAATTTTACTGAGACAATAAAAGGATGTCATTACACAATTTGTTGTATTTATTACTTTGCTCACTTCACGTATTCGCAAATTAGTTACTGTGCTGGAGATTTGAGGTGGAGCCATCAAAATTTCAATTTAGTTTTGTGCTGATAAAGTAAAAGCAGTCTACCTTGTCTCTTTACATGGGAAATCCGTCAACACTTAACTGTTGTCTTATTATTTTCTTGGTAACTTATTCATATTTAACTGTAATGTTCTCAATTTTCACACAAAACTTACACTGCATGGATCAAATTTTACACTGCATGGTTTAAAATTATACATATGCAGACATGTTTTACTACGTTGTCATGTGAGAAAGACTTCTTGGATGCAAGTTATTACTTCTGTCATAATGTAACAGCTTTGTGATTTTGTTCTGCAGTAGTAGCTGAAGGCAATGCTATTTTGATGAGTACTTTTATTCTGGGAAACAAATAATTTCATATCCATTTCTTTCTGATTGTCAGTTTTGTATGATTGGCATAACACAAGGGCAGACATAAAAAAAATTAAAATGTTGTGAAAGCTTTTGTCCATGTACTCATGAATTATGAGATGTGATTGTATTCTTGCAAATCAAATATACTGCTATAAAGAATTAAATATTTGCTTTCCAAATACTTATCCCCATGGTGGTCTCATTAGCTATGAAGAAGTGGAAGTGGTCCACAAGACTCTGTTTATATGGTCTAAGTGGTATTTCATGTAATCCCGATTACTAAACATTTGGATCTTCTTGAAATGTTTGTTCAAATGGTTCAAATGGCTCTGAGCACTATGGGACTCAACTGCTGTGGTCATTGGTCCCCTAGAACTTAGAACTACTTAAACCTAACTAACCTAAGGACATCACACACATCCATGCCCGAGGCAGGATTCGAACCTGCGACCGTAGCAGTCGCACGGTTCCGGACTGCGTGCCTAGAACCGCGAGACCATTGAAATGTTTGTCTAACTGCAAATATACTAATATGTACTACAATATACAAACATTTCAGTTTGGCACTAACAAGAAATACTCTTTTGGCACTTGGAACATCATGAAAAAGCCCTTTGAGGTGAATTGGCAATGCTTGTGATGTTTGAATCTGTTAGTTACAATAAATTTCACATAATCTGTGAAATATATAATCATGACAAGTTACATACATGATTCATATAGACTTTCCACCACATTCAAATTTCAGGGTGGTCTTTATATTGTCACAATAAACTTTCAGAACACATAAAAATTAGAATTTTGAACCCACATACATTTAAACCAGAGCTAATGTTGTAAATTGGCAGCCACCCTTTAAAGTTATTGGTCTGTAAAAGACACTATTAACCCCAGTTGCAATGTATATGTCGGAGGAACACTCCTTTTGTATGTATTCACTTCTGTATTTACTGGTAAATGTGTATCACCATAGAGCACCTTCCAATAATTCATTAATACCTTGAAAGTCAGCAACTGTTCCAAAAGTGGTAGCTCCTACAACAGCAAATGTTGACACAACTTATTTAACTTCCAGAGGACTATTTTAGATCACATGGGTCGGTTAGGAATCTGATGAATACCTATGTTAATTGTTCATTGTATATAAACAACACAAAATGTATACATTTTCAATTGAAAGATTTGCTACATTCAATGATTGTGGTTAGAGATGAAAACTAAGTCTGTGCAGGTATATGACAACTCTGTGGAAAGTTAAAAGTCTGAAAAATTTGGAAACAAATTAACATATCTCAGGATGAATGACTATCGAAATACATGCACAGCAGTGGAACTTCTATTATATAAAAATAAATTTGCAGGGCGTTATACATGGCCTCACTTCCTCCAGTTTCCCCTCATTGTTTCCCTTCTTACTCCAGACCATTATCAGCCAACAACCAAGATGGCCAGGTGTGCAATGGAACCTCTGTTAATTTTAGTTTGTTGTCCCTTGATTTCCTTTGACAGAATAGATGTAAGGGTGTATGATATCTTTCACTTCCATTTACATCAGTAGAATAAATAATGGACATTTTTCAATTCATTTTCTTAAATTCATGAAGGATATACTTACCCATTTGTGTGGTTTCAGTGTTAATTTAAAAAAGCAATGCCACGAAAAGCCAAAGTCTGATGAAGATTTACCCAAAGTGAATAAAATATCATGACTTTGACGTTATATTTGGTACAAAATGTTACTTTGCTACGAGGGCCATTTTTTTTCAACCTCCAATAGGCTATAAATAAAAGACAAGCTAATAGAAAACAATTATTTTGTCACCAAAAGTTTTGTACACTTATGGTTACTTTTCAACATCATCACTGAAAAGTATGAGACATTTATTGTACTGTGGGCAAGCTTTGTAATACCGTCTTCAAAAACTGTTGCCGCCAATTATTGATAATGAGCACTGACGATGTTTTGAAGATCATCGTGGTGCTGTTCTCCTAGCCACGTCCTTAGTTAAGGGAAAATGCCTAAGTCGCTGGGTGCCAGGTCAAGATGACACGGCGCATGCATCCGAATTCACCAAACAAACCAAACAAATTCAAACGAACACTCAACAACTGAAAGGATGTGGCTACCGTGTTTTTGGACCAAAAAAGTGTGTTGCTTGTAGAGTTTATGCAGACTGGAACCACTATCAATGCACCTGCTTATTGTGAAACTTTATGAGGTTTGCGGAGAGCCATTCAAAACAAACGAAGAGGAATGCTGACTTCAGGAATTGTTTTGATCCATGAAAATGCACGTCCACACACTGCTGGCACAACCAAATGGCTCCTTCAACAATTTCAGTGGGACATTTTCGACCATCCTCTGTACAGTTCTAATCTGGCACCCAGCGACTTTCGCCTGTTCCCTGAATTGAAGACATGGCCAGGAGGGTGGCACTTCCAAACCACTGAAAATCTTTAGTCTCATTTGCAATCATTGACAGCTACATTTTTTGAAGAGGGTATTGCAAACCTTGTCCACAGCTATGATAAATGTCTATATCTTTTCGGTGACTATGTTGAAAAGTAACGATAAGTGTACAAAACTTTTGATAATAAAATAATTGTTTTCAATGAATGTGTCTTTTATTTATAGCCTACCTGAGGTTGAGAAAACCACACTCGTATTTTATTGTTTCAGTAATTTAGAGACCTCCAAAAAATTTCATACAATATTTCGGAAATGCCTCTTTACATTTTAGAGACAAGTGAATAAAATAGTTCATTTAACTCATTTACTCCCATAATTTTATATTTAACACAGTGATCTCCAAAGGTCACAGCAGAGCCTGATGCTGTTTGTCCACCAGTGTGGTGGTGAAAAGCTATCAACGTGCATGCTGCATTCAGCGTTTTATGAAGGAAACATTGTAGTGCTCTCCATTTTAATTTCAGTGAGATTTCTGTTGTTCATCAATATGAGGTGAGGAGTGCACAGTGAAGTAATAAACAAATCACTATTTAGACAGCAATGGCCTACACAGTTACCAGTCCATTTTCAGTACACTAGTATATGTTTATCTGCAATATGAGAAGCTAGGTGTTTATGTTTTTAATTAGAAAAAATACTTCAGGAAAAAAATATTGAAAGTGGTGGAAATATTATCTGATGGAACCGAAGCATCATGTTTGGCAGTGTGTGAAAGTCAGATAAGCTCTCATTACTGATTTCACATCTCTAGTAAAATGTACAAAATCCCTAACTGAAAGTTGTTATAACAGATGTTCTTGTGGAGGAGGTGACAATGCCATGCTGGCAAGGTACTGATGCATTGAGGTAATACCAGATCCCTTCAAATACTCAAGTGCACCCTCTCTGCACCATTGGGAAATATACTGTTTAAATAAGTTAGTGGTATGGAAATGGCACGCACTTCCACTGCATACCTAATGTAAGCCATTGTGGTCAGGAAGGAACACTCACATTCTTTCACTGCCTGTAGGAGGAGAGAAAATTTTCATTGTTTAATGAGCAGCGGGTTATTATTAGACAAATTTTCTGGACAAGCTATCAGGAAACAATGTGAAAAAATTACTTAAATTCCTTGGCAGAGACGGGAATAAATTTCTGTGGTCAGAAAAGGATGATACAAGTAAAGTTGGTAAGAGCCTGTCACGAAAACTTGGGAAAGACTAACTTTTTCTATATTGAAATGAAATGCATCACACTAAATCTGTTACCTTAATGCTATTCATTTACTCATAAATTTGACCCTGCACAATTATTTTAACATTTTTAACTACATAATTACAGTCCTTCACTGTAAGTTAAGTGGAAGTGTTATGTCTGTGACATTAGAATTTACATTTGTAACATTTAACACATTGACTGCCACGAAGCCACCACAGGGCCAACAGTAGGACTTAACTGCCTTATTTTGCATTAACACTTACTTTTAATGTTTTGAATGGAAAATGAACAGAGACTGCATCATCAAATTTCGATTGTATGCTGTTCATATTAAGGTATATCTATACAAATAGTAGCTTTCAGATTTTATTTTTGTGCTCACTTTAAATCTTACAAACGTTATGTTAGTAAGAATGGAAATTAAAAATTATTCCACCTACTTCTCTCTCACACACTGTCATCAGGACTTGGCCAGTGAAACTAATTTAATATTTAAGTTGCGGAATATCCAGTGGTACAACAAACAGTGGCAATGGCTAACAATTACAACAAACAACAAAAAAGGAGAATGCTTCTTTTAGTTACATCACAGTGAAGTATACATGTACAGTGGAGTAGCTTTTCAATTTGTTAAAAACTGACTTCAGCTCATAATTGTGGAATAACAATACATTTACAAGTTATGCAAGTGTACAGAAGTGAATGTTGAATTAGTATCTTGCTAGCTGGTAAAATTTGCTACAACATTACAAGACACATTACTAAGCACCCGCTCAATTGGCCTCACTGTGCCAGTTACTTCCACAGCAAACGTAGATGAAGACAGCTTAGCACTGGATTGACAGCTTAGCACTGGATTCTTTACTCAGTATTTAGATGAAAATCCTATGAAGCAACAGACTCCAGTGTGAGAAGTGTCACCCAAAGCTACAAACAAAAAACGTAATCTCAAAGAATAATTTGAACATAGGGAATTTGGAACCACAGCATAGTTGAAACTTATGTTCAGAATTCAGAAAGAATGTGTGAAACAAACAATAATTTTGACTGTAATTCCAGAAGTAAGCCAAATTACTTTGTTCTTGCTAGGTCAATACAAGTTGTTTTTTGTATTATTCACTGAGCAGTTCTGCTGAAAAGTTTTAAGATAGGAAAAGGACTAGCACAGTTTGAAGAACATGCATTACAGTCATGAAACATTCTAGCATTTATTTCCTTCAAGCCCACACTGGGGTAAACGTACATATCACCATTACCAAAGAAGAAGGGAAAGAAAGAACTGATTTGAATGGCACAGAATTGCATGAAACTCTTGGTTGACAATAGACACTACAAATTATAGGAGCAGACTATTTTCCTGAGATGTTTGCAACAGCATGTTGGACACTGATTTACCGCAAAGCAACAGTCACTATTCCTTATAGTACCTAAATTAATCTCAATTCACGGGGACAATGCTGAAAGTGTAAATGACTGACTTATTGTGGATTGTGTGTGTGCCAGATGAAGTGGTAAACAAGCTAACATGGTAAACACACCTAATTCATGTGTATTTTGGGCCTCGAAAGTGCTTCATGAAATTGCAGAGTGTTAGTCATTTCAAAAACATGGAGAAAAGAATATGGAAGGGGTTAGCGATCTGCAATAGCTATCAAACGGCTAAAATCACAACTGTGGAGACGCAGGCTCCACTGTTCCCAAGCATCCTGCAGAAACTACGAGAAATAGCGGCGAGCGATATGCTGGGCCGCTTACCGACCACACAGCAGAGATACCAATGTATAATGGTGGTCCTGGAATTATTCTCTGTTTGTGACTGCGATGCCATTGCGAAGAGCCACCACCATCTTCACCGTAAACATTCTGCGAAGGTTTTCTAAATTAGGTGGGACCGGTAGATCGTAAAGTCTCGGGTAACGGACCCCAGTGTAGATCTGAGGTGTGGAAGAGAACTTTAAAGAGGCATAAGATAAAACCGTCTTTAACTCCCACTTCCAACCAAGTTAAAATCTCTGAGAGAAAGAAATGAAATGTTTGGGCAACCTACGCCGGTTATACTGTGGGAAGAAACATTCCTCTTCGCACAACTCCCTAAAAGAATTCCAGGATGTCATTAACGAACGCCTACATAGTACTCCCCCCCATGAACCATGGACCTTGCCGTTGGTGGGGAGGCTTGCGTGCCTCAGCGATACAGATGGCCGTACCGTAGGTGCAACCACAACGGAGGGGTATCTGTTGAGAGGCCAGACAAACGTGTGGTTCCTGAAGAGGGGCAGCAGCCTTTTCAGTAGTTGCAGGGGCAACAGTCTGGATGATTGACTGATCTGGCCTTGCAATATTAACCAAAACGGCCTTGCTGTGCTAGTACTGCGAACGGCTGAAAGCAAGGGGAAACTACAGCCGTAATTTTTCCCGAGGACATGCAGCTTTACTGTATGATTAAATGATGATGGCATCCTCTTGGGTAAAATATTCCGGAGGTAAAATAGTCCCCCATTCGGATCTCCGGGCGGGGACTACTCAGGAGGATGTCGTTATCAGGAGAAAGAAAACTGGCGTTCTACGGATCGGAGCGTGGAATGTCAGATCCCTTAATCGGGCAGGTAGGTTAGAAAATTTAAAAAGGGAAATGGATAGGTTAAAGTTAGATATAGTGGGAATTAGTGAAGTTCGGTGGCAGGAGGAACAAGACTTCTGGTCAGGTGACTACAGGGTTATAAACACAAAATCAAATAGGGGTAATGCAGGAGTAGGTTTAATAATGAATAGGAAAATAGGAATGCGGGTAAGCTACTACAAACAGCATAGTGAATGCATTATTGTGGCCAAGATAGATACGAAGCCCACACCTACTACAGTAGTACAAGTTTATATGCCAACTAGCTCTGCAGATGATGAAGAAATTGAAGAAATGTACGATGAAATAAAAGAAATTGTTCAGATAGTGAAGGGAGACGAAAATTTAATAGTAATGGGTGACTGGAATTCGGCAGTAGGAAAAGGGAGAGAAGGAAACATAGTAGGTGAATATGGATTGGGGCTAAGAAATGAAAGAGGAAACCGCCTAGTAGAATTTTGCACAGAGCACAACTTAATCATAGCTAACACTTGGTTTAAGAATCATGAAAGAAGGTTGTATACGTGGAAGAACCCTGGAGATACTAAAAGGTATCAAATAGATTATATAATGGTAAGACAGAGATTTAGGAACCAGGTTTTAAATTGTAAGACATTTCCAGGGGCAGATGTGGACTCGGACCACAATCTATTGGTTATGACCTGTAGATTAAAACTGAAGAAACTGCAAAAATGTGGGAAATTAAGGAGATGGGACCTGGATAAACTGAAAGAACCAGAAGTTGTACAGAGTTTCAGGGAGAGCATAAGGGGACAATTGACAGGAATAGGGGAAAGAAATACCGTAGAAGAAGAATGGGTAGCTCTGAGGGATGAAGTAGTGAAGGCAGCAGAGGATAAAGTAGGTAAAAAGACGAGGGCTGCTAGAAATCCTTGGGTAACAGAAGAAATATTGAATTTAATTGATGAAAGGAGAAAATATAAAAATGCAGTAAATGAAGCAGGCAAAAAGGAATACAGACGTCTCAAAAATGAGATCGACAGGAAGTGCAAAATGGCTAAGCAGAGATGGCTAGAGGACAAATGTAAGGATGTAGAAGCTTATCTCACTAGGGGTAAGATAGATACTGCCTACAGGAAAATTAAAGAGACCTTTGGAGAGAAGAGAACCACGTGTATGAATATCAAGAGCTCAGATGGCAACCCAGTTCTAAGCAAAGAAGGAAAGGCAGAAAGGTGGAAGGAGTATATAGAAGGTTTATACAAGGGTGATGTACTTGGGGACAATATTATGGAAATAGAAGAGGATGTAGATGAAGACAAAATGGGAGATACGATACTGCGTGAAGAGTTTGACAGAGCACTGAAAGACCTGAGTCGAAACAAGGCCCCCGGAGTAGACAACATTCCATTAGAACTACTGACGGCCTTGGGAGAGCCAGTCATGACAAAACTCTACCAGCTGGTGAGCAAGATGTATGAGACAGGCGAAATACCCTCAGACTTCAAGAAGAATATAATAATTCCAATCCCAAAGAAAGCAGGTGCTGACAGATGTGAAAATTACCGAACTATCAGTTTAATAAGTCACAGCTGCAAAATACTAACGCGAATTCTTTACAGACGAATGGAAAAACTGGTAGATGCGGACCTCGGGGAGGATCAGTTTGGATTCCGTCGAAATGTTGGAACACGTGAGGCAATACTGACCTTACGACTTATCTTAGAAGAAAGATTAAGAAAAGGCAAACCTACGTTTCTAGCGTTTGTAGACTTAGAGAAAGCTTTTGACAATGTTGACTGGAATACTCTCTTTCAAATTATAAAGGTGGCAGGGGTAAAATACAGGGAGCGAAAGGCTATTTACAATTTGTACAGAAACCAGATGGCAGTCATAAAAGTCGAGGGGCATGAAAGGGAAGCAGTGGTTGGGAAAGGAGTGAGACAGGGTTGTAGCCTCTCCCCGATGTTATTCAATCTGTATATTGAGCAAGCAGTAAAGGAAACAAAAGAAAAATTTGGAGTAGGTATTAAAATTCATGGAGACGAAGTAAAAACTTTGAGGTTCGCCGATGACATTGTAATTCTGTCAGAGACGGCAAAGGACTTGGAAGAGCAGATGAACGGAATGGACAGTGTCTTGAAAGGAGGATATAAGATGAACATCAACAAAAGCAAAACGAGGATAATGGAATGTAGTCAAATTAAATCATGTGATGCTGAGGGAATTAGATTAGGAAATGAGACACTTAAAGTAGTAAAGGAGTTTTGCTATTTAGGAAGTAAAATAACTGATGATGGTCGAAGTAGAGAGGATATAAAATGTAGACTGGCAATGGCAAGGAAAGCGTTTCTGAAGAAGAGAAATTTGTTAACATCGAATATAGATTTATGTATCAGGAAGTCGTTTCTGAAAGTATTTGTTTGGAGTGTAGCCATGTATGGAAGTGAAACATGGACGATAACTAGTTTGGACAAGAAGAGAATAGAAGCTTTCGAAATGTGGTGCTACAGAAGAATACTGAAGATAAGGTGGATAGATCACGTAACTAATGAGGAGGTATTGAATAGGATTGGGGAGAAGAGAAGTTTGTGGCACAACTTGACTAGAAGAAGGGATCGGTTGGTAGGACATGTTTTGAGGCATCAAGGGATCACAAATTTAGCGATGGAGGGCAGCGTGGAGGGTAAAAATCGTAGAGGGAGACCGAGAGATGAGTACACTAAGCAGATTCAGAAGGATGTAGTTTGCAGTAGGTACTGGGAGATGAAGCAGCTTGCACAGGATAGAGTAGCATGGAGAGCTGCATCAAACCAGTCTTAGGACTGAAGACAACAACAACAACAACATACATAGTACTACCTTGCTGGTGTCTTTTATAGTACTAAAGAACAAGTTCTCGCTAGACAAAATACGAGTGCGTGAACTAGTAGATTTTTAACCGAGAACATGCCGGCAGCACAAAGCCATTGTAGCGGAGGCCTGGCACATTATTCGGCTTGCCGGAGAGAAGTGCAGGCTGCGGGCGGACCAGAAGGCACTCGTGTGAGAGCATGTGGTTGGACAATAGGCGTCGGTTAGATCCCACCGCTTGTCCGACAAGCAGAAGACCGTGTGTCACAAATTCTTTGCAGCGTATGACGGCCCTGTGCGAGAACAAGGAGTTGCACACGCCAGTGCTGTGGAGATCGACTCACTGAAAACAGGAAAATCAATGGCGGTACAACAAGTGAGCTGTTACATCAGCTCTTTCGCGGAATGAGTCAAGATACCCTCTCCCTTAAAACCCACATCCTTTCGTCTTTCTCTCTCATTCCCTCTATCCTGAAGAAGCAACCGTCGGTTGCGACGAAAGCTAGAAATTCTGTGTGTGTGTTTGTGTGTTTTATTTATTGTGCCTGTCTACCGGCGCTTTCCCACTTGGTAAGTCTTGGAATATTTGTTTTTATATACTCCTGGAAATGGAAAAAAGAACACTTTGACACCGTTGTGTCAGACCCACCATACTTGCTCCGGACACTGCGAGAGGGCTGTACAAGCAATGATCACACGTACGGCACAGCGGACACACCAGGAACCGCGGTGTTGGCCGTCAAATGGCGCTAGCTGCGCAGCATTTGTGCACCGCCGCCGTCAGTGTCAGTCAGTTTGCCGTGGCATACGGAGCTCCATCGCAGTCTTTAACACTGGTAGCATTCCGCGACAGCGTGGACGTGAACCGTATGTGCAGTTGACAGACTTTGAGCGAGGGCGTATAGTGGGCATGCGGGAGGCCGGTTGGACGTACCGCCGAATTGCTCAACACGTGGGGCGTGAGCTCTCCACAGTACATCGATGTTGTCGCCAGTGGTCGGCGAAAGGTGCACGTGCCCGTCGACCTGGGACCGGACCGCAGCGACGCACGGATGCACGCCAAGACCGTAGGATCCTATGCAGTGCCGTAGGGGACCGCACCGCCACTTCCCAGAAAATTAGGGACACTGTTGCTCCTGGGGTATCGGCGAGGACCACTCGCAACTGTGTCCATGAAGCTGGGCTATGGTCCCGCACACCGTTAGGCCGTCTACCGCTCACGCCCCAACATCGTGCAGCCCGCCTCCAGTGGTGTCGCGACAGGCGTGAATAGAGGGACGAATGGAGACGTGTCGTCTTCAGCGATGAGAGTCGCTTCTGCCTTGGTGCCAATGATGGTCGTATGCGTGTTTGGCGCCGTGCAGGTGAGCGCCACAATCAGGACTGCATACAACCGAGGCACACTGGGCCAACACCCGGCATCATGGTGTGGGGAGCGATTTCCTACACTGGCCGTACACCTCTGTTGATCGTCGAGGGGACACTGAATAGTGCACGGTACATCCAAACCGTCATCGAACCCATCGTTCTACCATTCCTAGACCGGCAAGGGAACTTGCTGTTCCAACAGGACAATGCACGTCCACATGTATCCCGTGCCACCCAACGTGCTCTAGAATGTGTAAGTCAACTACCCTTGCCAGCAAGATCTCCGGATCTGTCCCCCATTGAGCATGTTTGGGACTGGATGAAGCGTCGTCTCACGTGGTCTACACGTCCAGTACCAACGCTGGTCCAACTGAGGCGCCAGGTGGAAATGGCATGGCAAGCCGTTCCACAGGACTACATCCAGCATCTCTACGATCGTCTCCATGGGAGAATAGCAGCCTGCATTGCTGCGAAAGGTGGATATACACTGTACTAGTGCCGACATTGTGCATGCTCTGTTGCCTGTGTCTATGTGCCTGTGGTTCTGTCAGTGTGATCATGTAATGTATCTGACCCCAGGAATGTGTCAATAAAGTTTCCCCTTCCTGGGACAATGAATTCACGGTGTTCTTATCTCAATTTCCAGGAGTGTATATATATATTGTTGTTTACGTTATTGTGCTGCAAAGTAATCAGCCACAGTGTGATATAAGGCAGGTTGTCCGCTCAAATATATGAGTGCATAGTACTGTTTTTGTATTCTGTAACTCGATACATAGCACAATTGTCATATGGTTGTCATATGGTTAAAAGTCTATCTGGAGTTCGAAATGTTTGTGTGTATGTCTAACAATGGAAAGTGAGAAATTTGAAACTTTAGGTGTTTGTTCTCAGTAGATTTTGTACCTAGTCAGTATTGAAAGTAACCATAAATAAATAAAATGAAATTTAAGAGAGGTTAATGTTATGGTGAAATTGTATTACAGTAGAAATTGTTTATCCATTTGGAAATAAAGATTTCGGACTTCTTCTTAAAAGGGGAGAGTTTACATGAGTTTTGCGTTTATGCAGATGACCTCATCAGACGGTAGTTTGTTGTTTGTTGTCTGTCGACCGCTGTTCTGTTTGTCTCCAAAGAGGTGATGAGAGATGCAAGATTGCGCACCGTTATTTGAGCATACTGTTACGAACCGATTTTGTCTCTATTCAGAGAGAGGGGAGAGTTTTATGAGGTGGCTGTGCACGATGACGGACGCGCACATCAGCATATTACTGATGATGTTGTGGCTTGGCGAGAGGGCGTCGAGTTCAATTTTGTGGATGCAAAAAATTTAACAGAGGTGAGAGCAATGGGGTTCTCGTGACTGAAGTGATGAAGAAAGTTTTTGTAATATTTATTGATCCCAGTAGTCGTGCTAATCCACATCTGCATCTATATCCATACTCCACAAGCCACCTGACGGTGTGTGGCGGAGGGTACCTTGAACACCTCTATCGGTTCTCCCTTCTATACCAGTCTCGTATTGCTCGTGGAAAGGATTGTCGGTATGCCTCTGTGTGCGCTCTAATCTCTCCACATGGTCTCTTCGCGAGATATACGTAGGAGGCAGCAATATGTTGCTTGACTTCTCGAAGAAGGTATGTTCTCGAAACTTCAACAAAAGCCCGTACCAAGCTACTGAGCGATGAGTGTGCTAATGTATTGAAATAGTTGTATTCCACGGGTACCACTGACAGAATTAAAATGTAGTCTTGTTAGCGCCACAATAAAGACGCATGACGTGAGAATGGTGTTACAGCAGCAGCACGATAGAAACGACAATCGGAAAATGGATTTTGTTGAATGTAAAAGTGGGGGAGCCGCAGAAACTAATTAGACTATACTAATTAATAATTTATATTAAAGTTTTCGGCTCAATACTTAACGAGTAGTCAACTGGTATCAGTGAAAGAACGGGAAAGGATACCCACTATCATACATTTGCATACGTTTTTTGCACAGCTGTGCATTTTGTGTCGTTCACAGATAGAATGACGACGACACCGACAGCCAGCCGAGGTGCTGCAAGCCGGGGCGACCTCGCGCCTCCGTGCGGCGACATCCGATTGTCAGGAGTGTATGGTGGTACCTGATTAACACAGTGACGTAGAAGATACTGGCCGGTAAAGTCACTGATACAAAGGCACAGGAAATACACTAAGGTACGTTTAGATGTGAGCAGATGGGTTAGTTTAACTTCTATTACAATGTTTAATCAACTTGTTTTCATCCGTTTTTACGTCGAACTAAAGCTACTGAATAGGTTGAGGAATTTAAATGATATAAAACCTTTTCGTACATAGCAATATTTATCATAATAAAGGAACCTATAAATACATTGTTTTAAAATTAAAGGTAAACACAAGTGAGAGTCATTCCTGATTGTGTAGTTATGTTGTTTTTGTTGTTGTGGTCTTCAGTCCTGAGACTGGCTTGATGCAGCTCTCCATGCTACTCTATCCTGTGCAAGCTTCTTCATCTCCCAGTACCTACTGCAGCCTACATCCTTCTGAATCTGCTTACTGTACTCATCTCTTGGTCTCACTCTTCGACTTTTACCCTCCACGCTGCCCTCCAATACTAAATTGGTAATCCCCGATGTCTCAGAACATGTCCTACCAACCGATCCCTTCTTCTAGTCAAGTTGTGCCACAAGCTCCTCTTCTCCCCAATTCTATTCAATACCTCCTCATTAGTTATGTGATCAACCTATCTAATCTTCAGCATTCTTCTGTAGCACTACATTTCGAAAGCTTCCATTCTCTTCTTGTCTAAACTATTTATCGTCCACGTTTCACTTCCATACATGGATACACTCCATGTAAATACTTTCAGAAACGACATCCTGACATTTAAATCTATACTCGATGTTAACAAATTTTTCTTCTTCAGAAACGCTTTCCGTGCTATTTAAGTGTCTCATTTCCTATTCTAATTCCATCAGCATCACACGAATTAATTCGACTACATTCCCTTATCCTCGTTTTGCTTTTGTTGATATTCATCTTATCCTCTCATTTCAAGACACTGTCCATTCCGTTCAAGTGCTCTTCCAAATCCTTTGCTGTCTCTGACAGAACTAGAATTTCATCGGTGAACCGCGAAGTTTTTATTTCTTCTCCATGGATTTTAATACCTGCTCCGAATTTTTCTTTTGTTTCCTTTACTGTTTGCTCAATATACAGATTGAATAACATCGGGGATAGGCTACAACCCTGTCTCACTCCCTTCCCAACCACTGCTTCCCTTTCATACCCCTCGACTCTTATAACTGCCATCTGGTTTCTGTACAAATTGTAAACAGCCTTTCGCTCCCTGTATTTTACCCCTGCCACCTTCAGAATTTCAAAGAGAGCATTCCAATCAACATTGTCAAAAGCTTTCTCCAAGTCTACAAATGCTAGAAACGTAGGTTTGCCTTTCCTCAATCTACCTTCTAAGGTAAGTCGTATAGTCAGTATTGCCTCACATGTTCCGACATTTCTACGGAATCCAAACTGATCTTCCCTGAGGTCGGCTTCTATCAGTTTTGCATTCGTCTGTAAAGAATTCGCGTTAGTATTTTGCTGCTGTGACTTATTAAACTGATAGTTCGGTAATTTTCACATTTGTCAACACCTGCTTTCTTTGGTATTGGAATTATTATGTTCTTCTTGAAGTCTGAGGGTATTTATACATCTTGCTCACCAGATGGTATTTTGTCAGGACTGGCTCTCCCAAGGCTGTTAGTAGTTCTAATGGAATGTTGTCCACTCCGGGGCCCTTGTTTCGATTCAGGTCTTTCACTGCTCTGTCAAAATCTTCACGCAGTATCATATCTCCCATTTCATCTTCATCTACATCCTCTTCCATTTCCATAACATTGTGTTCAAGTACACCGCCCTTGTATAGACCCTCTATATACTCCCTCCACCCTTCTGCTTTCCCTTCTTTGCTTAGAACTGGGTTTCACAATAGATCCGGAAAAGATGAACACAAAGAAAAGAAGATGAGGTACACAAATATAGTTGTAATAACAGAAAAAAACGCGAAGAAAAGAAGACTAGGCACCTTTGAGACGAAGAATAGATCGGTGGTTGACCAACATCCTGCCCGACTGTCCACCATAATACTACGTGCAAACCCAATCTCGGAAAGCGCACCTATATTTGAGATCACTCGACAAGCAGACCCACTGACCCTCCTGCACGTTCTCAGCGCCCTGGAACACCCTCACAACTGTGTGAGTATTGCAACCTGTCTGTGTCGAAAGCAAGTTGAGGGGCCAACACTGTCGTGGCCTCATCTTGATAACATTCATATTTTCGCTACCCACATTGTCTCACAAACATTTCAATCTGTTCCCATCCGCAAACTGCATCTCGAAGTGTGTCTGAAGTGTCAGCAATCACCGAACACACCCACACCGGTGTGACCAAGCACGTCTTGTTCCAATCCACATACGAGAACTCATTTTGTAAATATGCAGTGTATTTGTTTTATTTGTTGTCTTCTGTAAAATTTTATTGGCTACACTTTTCTGTCTGATAATTTGTATGCTATTTATTCTCCTGTGTACGTTTTATATTTTGTATGTTATTTATATACTATGTCAATGTCGTTTGCATTCAAAATTCAATAGTATAATTTTTACAGTTATAGGTACATTTAAAATTATAGTTAAATTGGTGTTTGGTCCCAATGTTCATTACATTCAAATGTTAAAGCATAAAATAATGTGATAGTTTAAATGTGAATGCCGTTCGTCAAAGTATATGTTTCTCCTATTCACAGAAATATTACTGAAATATTTACAGGCTGTACATTACACACAAGCACCGCACTGGCACAGACAGTTTGAAATTGATATTCTAATAAGCCGACACACACACCAGGAACAAGAAAACGTCTAGATAGCAACCGTGTGTCTCATGGAATAAGTGATGAATCTCCTTCTTTTGCCTTAAAATTTTTTTGAATGAATAAAATTACATAATCGATGGATGACACTCTGAAGCCATTAACTCTCCATATTTTGTATGTTTACATTTATGTTTTCCTCAACCTATGGCATGTTAAATTTAGAATACAAGCGTGGTTACGGTCGGACGAGTGAAGGAATCTGTAGTTAAACCTGAGTACGGGAACTGCCATTTGATGACAGAAATGAAGGATACGGTGCACTGTTATATTAACTTTTTGCTTTTTCCGACACCTGTTAATCTGCATCTGTCGCATCCCCAAACAACATATTCCATATAAAAGAACTGACAAATTAAAAATAAGTAATAAAGTTGTCTAAAATGTAAATAATAATGTAGGCAGTACCAAGGCTAAAATGAATGTGCGGAAACATATTGGTGTTCAACTGTCTCTGTGTCCTGCATACTTTCCAAGGTGGTTCCCCAGTCCATCTTAGCACAGGAGGTTCTGCAGGGACAGACGTGGTGGCTCGGGATCCTCACACGAGAAGGCGGTCCGCGACCTCACAGATGAGATCATGAGAGTGTGGATACAGTGTGGGCCTGAGCTCGGTCGGCATCCTGCAGCTGTGTCTGGAAACTTTGTTCAACAATACGGAGGAAGTTAGGAAAGTCCTAAGGGGCAAGGAGGCGCCAGTAGCCGTTAGCTCGGCGGTCATGTACGCCAGGCTGCTTCTCGAAAATTTTTCGCTCAATGGTCTCTGATTGGTGGAATTTTTTTTGGATGTCAAAGTTCTAGAAGTTACGACGACAAGAATCAAACTAAAGTCGGTGGTTGGCCGGCGGTCAGGAGAATGAGCAGACAGGGAGAATGTAGAGGGAATTCTATTATTTGTCGTCTACTCTTAGGTGGGAGTATTTCAGAGATTTGCTGGGGAGTCAACAGTTGTGAGGGAGCGTCTTCTGCCTGGACACTCATGAGGAACAGACGTCTTTCGTGTCAGCTCTTGCTGACGACAGACGGACAGTCTTGCTGACTTTGGGTCTCAGACGAACTTGTACTTTGGCGAGCAGTTAGATCACTGTACTTATTGTGAACATAAATTATTCTGAAATTCAACTCCGTGGCTGGAAAGTCTCGTCTATTCCACGGCATCAGGTGATCTTAGGTGCAATTCTTCTGCTACACTTTCACGTTGAGACGTTTCTGAATTTCGCCAATCTGTCTGGTAGTTCACGTGTCTCATATGTTTCGTCCAGAGAAGTAACAAGACAATACCCCTATTTAGCAGTTTGTGAAGCGCTGTCTAAGGTCCTGTATTTTAGGATTCAGTATATTCTGAAAGGCTGCAGCTTTGCAGACAACATAGGTTTCTTTGAGAATCGTCACTCCGTTTCGCCACCACACTGTACTCACAGTATATTGCGACTCACTCAGGCATTGTAGGGCTATAAAAGTAAATTGCTGTGATCCCTATGAAAGTATTTTTTTCATCTCCACTTAGGTTTCACATAATTGTTTTAGAGTTCTGGGCTGTGGTGATGTCGTCTATTTGGTAATTTATTTCACAGATCATGAATCGTAAAACAGGGCACAACTAGGCAGTTAATTGCTTGCATTAGTTCAGAATGACGCGTCATCGACAGATGTCACCAGCTGACATGGACCTGAGTTACAGAGCTGCACGTAGTTGTACTAGTAGGCGGCAGAGGTCAGCAGTTGACGGACAGTGCTAGCAGTCGTAGTCAAAACAATGTTGTAAAGTTATGTTTGATTAATATTTAATGTATTTGCATAATTATAATTGTTTTATATGTGTAGTAATTAGCAGTGTGAGTGTTGTATGAGTGAAGATCAGAAGTAAATGAAAATTGTTTTGTTTATTCACGAAGTACCAGTTAAACTATACAGCGGATTTACTATAATTAAATGTGCAGTCAGTTTATGGTACTAATAAATCGTGAGTAGAACACAAATTAATCGGTAATTTCAGAAGGAGTTATTTTATATTTGATACTTTTCTAAGTTTATTTATTTAGCAATTGCCACAGAAAGAAATGTTTTACTATGATTGGTCATTGAAGTGAAGCGCGGGTTAGCGCGGGGTAATACTGCAACCTGATTTGCTGTTTGTGATGTCAGCCAATCAGAAAAATGCAGGCTCGCGCCATCTATGCTGGGAACAAAGCCTTTGGTGTGATCTAGGGGGCTCGGGGCTGAGAGTTCGAACTAGTAACATCTCACTGAAAGCAGCTCCGACGAAAGTACTGTAATGTCGCGGAAAAATGCTAATTACGAGTTCGCGAAGTAGTACAAAGTGTATTTAAGTCAACGGTATAGTGGAAGTGTGGAATTTTGGACGGAATATCAGAATTATTGCTTTTGACTGTTAGTTAAAACTGCGTGGCGTGTTGTGCGATCGAAGACTGGAACATGAATTACGTGTAGAGCAGAGTGCACAACATTTGAGCAATCATTTTCATAACTAGACGATCCGGTGAACTCTTAACTTCGGTAAACTGGCTACGTGTGTGATTGTGGTGTGCGTGTGAACTTTACATTGCGTTGCCACTTAGTACGGACTTGGCAGTATTAACTGTGGTCTTTATCGTAAAAATACACCTGAAAATTTAGATTGCCATTTTAAAACTTTTATTTCAGTAGCTAGCCACATCCCGTCCACTGGACAGTTCTATGTATGTTGCGACCAGCAATAGACAGTAGTGGTCTAGTATTTTCTACTGCAGCTTTTAGCTAGACAAACGAACATTGCTGGACTCTGGCAGGGCGGTAAAAACGTAACGGGCCGCGCCGGAAGATTAACTTTTATTTTGTTTTACACGTCTGCTGGACGATTGTGTCATTGTTTCATTCTGATTTCAACGGGTTCTCACAAATTTATATAGCGCATAATTTCATCTATTCTTTCAGTAGGGATTAGTTTCCGTTGGTCACTGATTTTTATTGTTTTCTTTTGTCGGTTAGATGATGTGGAATGGAATTATTCAACAACAGTGGCTGTCATGAATTGTATTGCGTATTTCTGTTGTTAGGTGTGTGGGAGGGAATTTAAAGTTGTAACACCGCTGTACTAAAGTGGTCACTAGGCTAGGATTTAAGGATCTTCCAAGCAGATTAACAAGGTGGTCTCTGAAATTTGGTTATGAAGTGGCACGTAAACCAAGCAGTATGCACTGCAGTGCTACTGACTTGAACAGGAAGATGGCGTCCTACAAGTACTGGCTCAGTAGCAACAAGCAAAAGTTGCTGATGCTGACTGCAAAGTACATAAAGAAAAGCTTTAGCTTAGAATTCACGAAAGCTTGTTGTGAAGAATGTTAAAGTGTGGATCACATGTGGTGATACCTGCAGTTCTCAAGATTGAAGTGTTAATGCAAGCAAATTGCCATATTTTAGTGGGTCATAGAGGTCAGATAACAAGTGGTTGGCAGGCAGCAGAAACGTTTGGTGGAGAAGAAGGAAGCAGGGTGTGGAGCACTATGTAAACAATTGTATACGGTGTACACAGTGTGGCCGTGTTAGTTATGAACAAGTGCCATCGAAAAGTTTACTGGAAGCATCCAGACCATTTGAAATAGTGGTGACAGGTATTCTATGGCTGTTCAGCTAGACACCTGTGAGTAACTGTTACAAATTAACTATGATACCATACTTCACTTTGCATATCTCAACACAATCTCAGATCAAAAAGTAAGTGTGGTGGCAAAGATCACAATAAACAACTGGCTGCTAAGGTTTGGCATCCTAAGTGCCAAACTTACAGAGGTGATCATGTTCAAGTGTTTCTATCAGTTATTTTACTGTAGTGTTTTTGCATGTATTCCAGGAGGTGAGCCACAGGATTTATCAAATTTCTCTCTTTCGAGGCTCTACTTGCTTTTTGATATAATGTCTTTGTGTAAATCATGAATTCCCTGCCCCCTCCATCCTCTGCCCCGTGCCTCACATGCAGATGGCCAGTGTAATGGACCTAACACAGGCTTTTCAGTTTCAGAACCGAGAAATCGCTGCTTTGCTGCTGACAGTACAACTGCTCTCCGCACACGCGGAGCCGTTCGCACAGCCACAACCGACCGACCAACCAGCGCAACAAATGCCGCCGACCAGTATACCACTGTTGCGGCAGTTTAAGGAAAAGGAGGAGGAATGGATTGAATACCTGACTCAGTTCCGGGCACATTGTCAATTTCATTGCGTTCAATGTACTGTAAAGTTACAATTCTTCCTTTCGATTGTGGGGACCGCAGTGTTCCAGTTAATACAAAAACCGGGCCGGCTGCGGTGGTCTCGCGGTTCTAGGCGCGCAGTCCGGAACCGCGCGACTGCTACGGTCGCAGGTTCGAATCCTGCCTCGGGCATGGATGTGTGTGATGTCCTTAGGTTAGTTAGGTTTAAGTAGTTCTAAGTTATAGGGGACTGATGACCATAGCTGTTCAGTCCCATAGTGCTCAGAGCCATTTGAACCATTTGAACAACTGCTTCACAGAAAACACTGTGGAACTGTTTGCACTAAACGGTGAGGGCGCCGGCACTGTAGTCGGCAGGGCACGGACGCCCGCATTGAACGAATGACGTCACTGTGTCATGCACGTGCGGAATACCAATCCGCTCCGCCACAGACATTCTAAACTCGGCCCAAGACTAAATCCCTACAGCAACGAGTGCACACTGACTTTGCAGGACCATTTTGGAACACTCGTTGGCTAGTAGTTGTAGACTCTTTTTAGGAATTTCCCATTTGCGGTGCCTATGGCTTCTGTCACATCACGAACACCATTCGAACGTTGTTCTTCGTATTTTGGCTAGGTTTGCCAGAAGTGCTTGTGTTGGTCAACGGACCACAGTTGATGTGATTTTGAACAGTTTTGTGAACGAAATTTCATTCGTTATCTAACAAGTGCTCTATTTCACCCTTAGCCCAACGGAGAAGCAGAACGTTTCGTACGCACTTTTAAACATCAGATGGCCGAGCTTCGCACCACCCACACACTGAAGCGGGCGCTGCAACTCTTTCTCGCCTCCTATCGCTCCCAGCCACGAGACGGACCATCACCGGCGAAATTTCTGCGTGGCCGCCGCCATTGGAAGCTGCTACACTTGCTGCGCTGCCAGTGGTGTGCAAGTACCGCTTTGCGCTACGCAATCTTGTTCTTTTCAGGGGTTACGACAGCCTTGGTACTGGGAAAGAGGCCTGGTCCAGGAAAACATCAGCTCATTTATGTACTCGATTGCAGGACCCTACTGTCTGCAGCGCCGCCACCAGAACCAAATTCGTGAGGCTCATTTGCTTCGTGATTGTGCAGCTTTCCTGATCCCATATTCACGGCCTCGCAGGACCGCGTGGCCTTCACGGCCGCCCGCTGCTGCCAGCGGGGCACCCCTGGAGGAGCGGCTGGACGACACGCCCCCGCCCCCGCCCCCACCCCGCCGTCGTCGCTCGCCGGGCCGACGCACGTGGACCCGTATGGCCGTCACACGCCCGCAAGCCTGGCAGCAGTGTGCCCTGACCACAGGATATCCCTGTAGCCTCGCAAGCCCGATGGCGGCTGTGGTCTGGAGTACGTCGTCCTCCGCACTCACGGCTCTCGCCTCATCTCTCTCCCTCACTCTACGTCCAGCGCCCTGCCACCCCCCCCCCCCTCCCCGATACCATTGCCGTTCGCATTGTCCTCACACGACAACGGTGTGGCGTTTCCAGTGGGAGGGGGCGAGGAATGTTGTGACGTAAGCTGTCGCCAGCACACCATTTGGCAAATATGAAGCGGAAGGATCGATTAGTAAGCGCTGGAACGTGCGCGCCTGCCACGGAAGAGAGACACAGACACAGGCCCACGAGCAACACGCCGACACTGGCGCCTCGACGCCATGTACTTGGGCCGCCACCGCTAACCGAAGGCTTCACTCAGTTGGCGTCTGTCTGCTCAGTCGCAGAGCGGGTTTAGGTCGTCACAGGCTACGACATTAGACAGCGACCAGGTCAGTGACAATAGCTGGACTGTTAACCTCAACCAGAACTGTACTTTACATCAGTCTGCAAGATGTCGATTACTGATGATCTTGTACCACAACAGAGGGACTCTATTCACGGTGAGTATACTTTCCAGTTCATGTATATAAAGAACCGTATTAATCCACTTGAGCATTTGTGTTGTAGAAAGGGAATACCGGTCACCTGTAACAACATCCTGTCCTTTGCTTCCTTGCGGTACAAGAACCTACGAAGTGCATTATGGAAAACTGTGCGAAACGACCGTTAGTGTGAAGTTATTGTAATCAAACAGTTTGAAGCCTGGGAATGTTTGAAAAAATATTGAACACTCAAAGACACATTCTACGATCTGTGCAGAGAATTAGCAAATTTTGTCTCTCAATCCACTGAGAGAGTACGAGAGACTTTTCCGCTAAAATAGAGAATAGGAACAGCTTTTGCGAATCAGCCAGCTCTGGAAAATGTAGAGTTATTGCAAGCAATCTCTAATTCAGCAAATATATCTGCATTCATGTAAGTCTTTCTATCTGTTAAGAGTCATATATGACTTTTTTCATTCAGCTAAGGAATAAATAACTTCCTGACCAGGCAAGTACTTCTTATTTCCCTTCTCTGCACGCAGCCACCTTGCCCATACTGACCAATATTTATAGAAACCAAGTACATATCTAACAACCTAATTGCGGCAGGTATGCGGATAAAGCGTACACTGGTAGAATTTAGATGGTGTGAACATAAATCTGGCAGTTAATGTTATATTTCCTGAACCGGTTCTGGAGTGCTTGCAACCAACTGAGGAATGAGTTTACGGAAAACTGAATTTAGAAAGCTGCTAGCAGACACCTACAATTCCCGCATAATATCATGAAAAACTGCGAGCCGGGCTTCCGCTATGCAAAGCGCCGTTTCTGGTCCAGTAAGGAAAGGCTTGGCTCCGGCGCACACAATGGGCGGGGCGGCCGCATTCAGCGGGCCCGGCGCTGTCGCTGTCCCTGTCGCTCCGGCAGCAGCGGCTGGGCGGGTCCCACTGTACAGGCGGCACCGCGCTGCAGAGTGTACACCGGCCGCCAGGGCAGCCGAGCTTCCCACTGTGCGTACTAAGAGTTCCTGGTCTTACTTGCACTTGCTGTGACACCATCTTTTCACCGAGAAACAACATGCAAATGCGATTTCGGAACGAGATACCTACATATGGAGCTCACACTGAAATGCTACCCATTTTCATAAACGAGGACGCTACATCTGTAGCAACTGCCGACGACTGTTGCGACGCTCTCGGTCCTATGGGCATAGATCGATACTGCTGTAAAAGAAAATCTAACAGCAACTGTAACGATGTTGTAGGGAGTATACGTTGGCCTGCCATTACCGACACACGTGTCGACGTGCGTTTATGTACTCAAAAGACAATGAATTTAAACAAAGTTGAAAGTTAATTTTCCGTCATACTTCCTTACAAATGAAGAAGTTATATTATTTGCAAAGAAAGACTGAACGGCAAAAGTATGGTTCAAATGGCTGTAAGCTCCATGGGAGGTTCAAATGGCTCTGAGCACTATGGGACTTAACAGCTATGGTTATCAGTCCCCTAGAACTTAGAACTACTTTAACCTAACTAACCTATGGACATCACACAACACCCAGTCATCACGAGGCAGAGAAAATCCCTGACCCCGCCGAGAATCGCACCCGGGAACCCGGGCGTGGGAAGCGAGAACGACTATGGGAGGTCATCAGTCGCCTAGGCTTAGAACTACTAAAACCTAACTAACCTAAGGACATCACACACAGCCATGCCCGAGGCAGGGTTCGGACCTGCGACCGTAGCGGTTGCGTGGTTCCGGCCTGAAGGGCCTTGAACCACTCGACTGAACGACAGTTTACAAGCTGTTTGTATATACAAGTGCTCGAGGAACTCATAGCATCCGTGCAAATACACTGACGGAAGAAAATACCACACCACTCTGAAGGAACTTTGTAACATAAAGGGAAGTTGGAAGGCGCGTTTTTGCATGTGAAAGACGATGTCTGTTCCAATTTCGCACCGGTCACATACGAGTAGCGCTGATAGCGGCACTGTGAGTGTGAAAGTGACTTGCTTTAAATAGACGCTGTAACTGTGGTGAGCATCAGTTGCCATTCATACTGGCCGTGGTGAATGATGTTAATCGAGAATTCCTTTGAGCTGAGCAAGATGTCATTATCGACACTCCACTTAGTTTCTACGAGCTCTTGTAATAGAGCTACGAGAATCTGGACGTACCTCCTGTGATACCGTGGAAAATTTGGCTGCAGTCTAATCGCTGACACGATTGCTGGCAGTCGGTGTCACGAGGACGTACGGTCTCACGATAACTGTGTATGGTGGTTCAAGATTGTAGGCTGACTAGTGGGTCACTTGGCCCTGCCACATGGAAGACCGCTGTATTCAACGTGGGCCACTGTCGCATAATACTGCATGTGCAGCAGCAATTAGAGGACCAGTTGGCATCGCAGTCACACAGCGAACTGTTACCAAGTGGCCACTGAGCCGTGGCGGCTCATATCGATAGTGCCACTCTGATGGTTCATCTTTCCTGCCACGGTAAGGGCGGTAAGCAGCGCCCTCTAGCGCCTACGCGAGGAGTAACGAGGCGAGGTCCTGTAATTTGTGTAAAGGAGTAACGATTTTTGCATTGGATGTCGTTTATGAAAATGAGTAGCATTTCAGTGTGAGCTCCATATGTAGGTATCTCGTTCCGAAATCGCATTTGCATGTTGTTTCTCGGTGAAAAGATGGTGTCACAGCAAGTGCAAGTAAGACCAGGAACTCTTAGTACGGACAGTGGGAACCCTGGCTGTCTACGCTCTTTTCCGTACGATGCTGCTGCCTGCCGTTATAAACGGGTGAAAATCAGGCGCTTGTATTGACTATACGAGAACTAGTGATGTAAAATTATATTTGTGATTGAGTCTCACTTGTACTGTTACAATTTAGAGGCGAAAACTTTGGTGGCTTCATTAGGTCTGGTTCTTTGCTGTGCAACTAAGGGAGTCAGTTATTTGGGGTAACTGAGGGGTGATACGTCTCCACGTCTTGTCTGTGGCTTTGCGAATCGAAATCGTGGGGGAGTACACGTGTGAGTAATTTGCTATTGTAGTGATGGTAATGTTGTAAAGACTGTTCTCTGGTGTGTTAAATCATGCGCTGATTTGTAACCTATCCAAGCGGAAGTTACCATTGCTACTTACGTATGTGCTACTGTCCTTATGATTGGCGTTGTTTGTCTTTTAACTGTGAGCGTGCTCAGGTTTAAAAAAGAAAAAAAAATACGGCTACTATTCATAACGGTTGTCTAGTAAGGGAATTGCTTAAGCTTTTATCATATGCTGGTCCGTTTGCCTATCACATTGGCTTTCTATGTAGTAACTGAAGGAATGTGTATGGTGGTTCAAGATTGTAGGCTGACTAGTATTTGAACTGGTGTTGAGGTTAAGGGCGAGATCAGCAGCCCGCAAACCCGCACGCTGCGTGTGGTTAAATGTTCCGCTATTGGGGAGCCGGCTCTCTGTTCTTGGATTTTGTAAGGATACGTGATGAGTGTATCGCTGTAGTTTCTCGCGTGCTAAATTGCGGGGTGTCGGTGCCGTCCTAGGGCTAGACTTGTGATGTATGTTGTGTTGAAATGGAATTAACTGCACAAAACTTAAGAGAGATTTTAGTTTGTTTTGGGTCCGTACATGGAATGATATTGATATTTTGTCGATTGCGGCAATAACTTCCTGTGTGGGGACATCCTCTGAGGGACTTGTATTATACTGTTGCAGTGCAGTCCATCTGAAACGTGCTTCTTAAAACTTGGGACTGCAGCTCTCTGATGTTATATATTACTGTTTAATCTTAAATGTCTTGGATGTAATATGGTTGTTGAGAATTATGTAAACAATTTTGATCGTTGGTTCCTTAAAGGAAGTATTTCATTTTAAAATATGTGCTCGGTCAGAGCCTATTTAAATATGATTTTAAGTCATCATTCAAATTTTCTAGTCTTGCTTTCTTAAAAGGCTTTCAGTTAAATGATTGCTATTTGCCTGTTTAAATGTGTGAGTGACTTAAAGGAAAAGAATATTATTTGTAATTTGTACTGATTGTTCCTTTTGGGTAATACCTGACTTGTGTGTTCAATAAATGAGTGTCTAGTCAATGGTGATGCACTGTTCTATTGCTAGCCTACCCCTTCCACTCCACAGCCCATTGAGCTGCTTTGTGTCGAAATTGTGTTCAGAACACACCTCTGACCTGACACCTCAGCTACTTCGAGGACAGCTCCGAGACAGAAGCGCTGAAGCGTGCTTTGCACCATTAGTTGTGACCTTAGTGGTGACAGGTCGTTGGAGTTGTATTTTTTCGTGAATGTTGAGTGTGCCTCGGTGGCCAGTGGCGGACCTCCACACCACCTGTCTGCACGCTGGATCACCACTCGGTGTTATGGTCTGGGTGCGACTTCGTATGACAGTAGGAGCACTCTCGTGATTACTCCACACAACCGTACTGCAAATCTGTAAGCCAATCTGGTGACTGGACCCGTTGTGTTGCCGTTCATGAGCAGCAACCCAGGGGGTGTTTTTCAGCAGGACCGCGCTCGCCCACATACCACTGCTGCAGCGTAAAGTGGTCTACAGAGTGTTGACGTGTTGCCTCGGCCTGGTCGAATACCGGATCTGTCTCCAACAGAGCACATACGGGAAGTATCGGATGACAACTCCAGCATCACACACAAGCAGCATTCACCGTCCCCGCATTGACTGACCAAGTGCATCACGCACGGAACTCCATCCCACAAACTCGAGTCCGGCACCTCTACAGCACGATGCGTGCACGTTTGTATGCACGCATTCAACATTCTGGCCGTTACACTGATCATCAATGTACCAGCATTTCACATTTGCAGTGGCTTGTGTTCTTGTGATCTTGGAGTTCTAGTCACTTACATACGTCACCTAGGCGAATGTATTCCCGAAATTTCGTTACTCTACATTATTTATTTTTTAGTGTTCCGATTTTTTCCGTCGGTCTCGTTTGAAATTAAATTCACAGTCTGAGATTAATAAATTTTGGTACGAATTCCGCAAATATACAGCATTTTTGATTTATTACCGACTGAATTGAAATTTATAGAGGAAAAGTGATTTGTATTTTTGCCAATAAAGTGTCATTCCGATAGAAAGAATCTGCGCGGTTAACAAAGAAAAATGACGCTGTTATACGTGAAGAGTTTGATGTGGCTTGTGCTCTGGTTACGCAAAATCCGAGCGTAGTCGATTTGATAAAGTAGTACATAACGAGTGAAAGCACAATTCGTCGGAGCCGAAGCGTAGCACCGCACTAGCTAGGATTCGCTCCCGGGATTCCGAGATCTCGATGCAGCGACGATAACCACTAGACCACGTGCTGAGGACACTCACTGGATTGCTTTCACCTGAGAATTATGTAAGGTGTCAGATACACCTACCGGTATTTAATTTCTTGATGCATGTCACCAACCAGTCTACCCTATGAACATGGGATTTATAAAAATGCGAAAGCTATAGGAGTATGTACGGCTGTGTTGTTAGTGTTTTTTTCTGCCGTACAGCAGATAGTGAAGGGGAGGTAGAGCGTGGAAGATCGAAAGTGCTAGCTGCAGCAGGATTCGAACCCACAACCTCCTCCTTTCGCGTGGCACGACTCGCAGCTCGAGTCGCCTCCCACGCACCTCCCACGTGCAGCGGCTGCCACCGCCTGCCTCACACATCGCAGCACTCGAGCGAGCCCACGGCTGCGAAGCTCAGTCGGTAAGCGGTCTGCCGACCAAAGACAATGCCGCGGTAGGTGATGTACGGTTATTCTCCCAGCAAGTCACGATCACTTCTGGGAAAGAACAAAGAAAAGCGTGGCTGTAGTTAGGCTGGTACTCGGCGACGTTCTCCCAAGGGACGTAGCCGAGAAAGGAACCTAAAAATTCTTAAAATGTATCTGGCGATAAAGGATTGGAAAGCTCATTAATTTTTGAATTACATCAAAATTCGTCTTACGCAGCATTTAGCATCCAACTGGTTACAATGAACATCATCAAGTACAAGTATTTCAACGTACACAGCAGCTCCTGTCAATTTATCTACGATGGGGAGCGGTAGTGACGGAATAGATGTTCTGAGGGTCTGAAGCACACGTGTTAGTGGGTAGACTTATTTGGAGAATGGTTCGGATGCTATGATTAGTGCCAATTTTGGAAGTGGTCTAGGATGTAACACCCTGTTAGGATCAGAGACACTACAACGCAAAGTGACATAGGTCACTTACTAGTACCACACTAGCCAAAGTTCTCGGTTGTGAAAAACAATACCTGAATAAGGCTTATATATACATATTAATGTTCAGAAAAAAAATAGAACAATCTGAACGACGAGAGCTAGGGCGTTCGTATTCACAGGACATGTGCATTACTATGTTCCACGGTAACGATTAGCATTTGAATCATGTCGGCCTGTGTGTTCAAGATCAACATTGGTATCGCGCTGCAGACGTATGCGCGAACCGTACCATCATGTAAGTGTGTTTGGAAGGGGGCCCATTATCGACATGAGAGAACTTGATGCAACACCCGGGAAATTGCTTCTCGCGTGGGACGAATTGTTTTGGCAATGCAGCAGGTGATGGAAGGTCATCGAATAGGACGAAATGGTTCAGGTCGCACCGCCCAGACCACCCACTGAGAAGACCGACACCTCATCCGAATACCATTGTAGTAGCGATCTGTCTCCTCCTTGGCTGCGACGCAACAATGGAACACTAACGCGTCGTACACAACCAGGGGTGAGAGTCTGTTGCCGTTTATTACGACATGGGTTACGTGCTAATTACTTCTCCGCCTACCTGCGCGAATGTGAAGAAACATGCTAGATGGTAATGGTGTATCGAGCGACGTCAGTGGGGACAGGAACGGTATCAGATAATGTTTTCGGACACACCGATGTTCAGTTTGTTTCCAAATTCTGGCCGAATTTTTATTCGGAACAGACAGTTGGTTTGTGTCCAGGTTACTGTGACTAGTGTGACCATACCCTTTCTGCACAACACCCCAGACGCCATTTATCAGATAGAAAATGTACAAACGCATGATGCTACACGAAAATGTGCTTTCTTGGTGTCACTGGATGTCAGCCTAATGTCCTGGCCGGCCATATCTCGAGACCTGCGGCAATCGAAAATGTGTGGAAAATGGTGAGATGACGTGTGCAGTGCTGTGACCAAGTACCAACTACCACATGGCCTCTGGAACCAGGTGAGTGCACCGTGGATGACTGTACCACAAGATGTCATTCGCGCGTTGTGTGCATTAATGCCATCACGCATGGAACACGTTATCAGGGCTCATGGCGAACTCCGTGCCTTCTAGGCAACAGGATACTTACACAACTGAGGTGACTGAAATGCTTATCATTTCTGCAAAAAGTTACTAATGTACGTGTCCTGTATATAAACAATGAACGTAGAAATTTCTTATTGTGACTTTAAATAACATAAGATGCGATGCTGTGTTCAAATTTTCATTCTAGATATTCTCATTTAGGAGCATACTTGCCTTTGATAAGTTTAGAAGATGTCGTTGCTTTCATTTTGTGAAGTTTTTAACATTATGTTAGCTCAAAAGCAGCACTGATGCGTCGCCTGAAACAGGTGGACTGGAAGCTTTACTTTGCCGAGTCAGGAGGGGGTTTTATACTAATTCTTAATTTCGTAGTTCAGTCGTTATTATTTATGAGTGTATACTAATTTTTAGTGAATAACAAAAGTGAGGCAGCTAGGAAGGGAATATACAGCGAAATAATTTTAATTTTCGAAATGCCATCACTAATATAAAGCAACTGTTAGTAACGAATACAAAAAAATAAAAATGAATAGCACAGAAGCAAGGCTGAGAAAGGCAGTCACTGACGGGACAACAGTAAGGTTCTTGCGGTGAGGCTGGAGACACGAAGAAAGAGTGAAGAGAGAAAGAAGGGCATCTGAGTGTGCAGAAAACTGCCTGGTAAATGCAGAGTTGCATGTTCGAGGGCAGGTCTGGCACCCAGTTGCAGGCCAGAGGTAACTTTCAAAACAATGCACGAGTGAGCACATCGTCAGGTGGGCATTCTTTTCATTCTGGTTTCTTTTTCTAATCACTGACATGTGAACAGAGAAAATGATTACAGAAAGAAAATACGAAAGACAACATGTAGTTCTCTGTAACGCGTGTCTTCCTGTAGTGTTTCAGGCAAATGTTTAGATTTCTGCAAAACAATAATAAACTTTTGACTGTTGTGCCAGCGATGGTTGTCTGCTAGCTCTTATTGCTTTTGCAGCGACTTGCCCTTATGCTTTATGTTTGTTATACACCTACCACAAAGATCCCGAGTTTTATAGGGAATTATGAAACATTTATTGTTTTAATTTAGTGGTGTGAGTGGGGGAATCTGGCCATGTGCGGCCGCTGTCGCGGTGTCCAGCCGGTGTCCACGGGGGTGAATCAGCAGCAGCAGCTGAGGCATCGCTGAGGGTGTGCGTATTGGTGGGAGGCGGGGGTGGGGGGAGGGGGACGGTCACTGCGTCATACGAGGTGTAAAGGAGCAGTGCATTGGCAGGGCTGTCGCGTGTTCAGCTGATTCGTGTGGAGACGTTTGCGGCGTGGTTATAGCCACACGACGGGATTAAAATAGACTTTTTACGCGGATTGGTAGTTGGAGCTAGACGCATGGGAGTTTTCATTTCGGAAATCGTTAGGGAATTCAATCTCCCAAGAACCACAGTATCAAGAGTGCTACGAAAATAACAAATTTCAGGCATTACCTCTCACCACAGACAACAAAATGGCCGACGACCCTCCACACAGAGACCAAGAGTATCGGCGTATGAGTAGAGTTCTCAGTGCTAATAGACATGTAACACTGCGTGAAATAACAGCAGACATCAATGTGCGACATACGCGGGCGAAATTGACGTTAACTGTCCCTGGCAGGAGACAATCGACACAAGTCCCTTTGCTAAAAGTACGGCATCGCCTGCTGCTCCTCTGTCTGGCTCGTGACCGTAGCGGTCGGACGCTAGGCGACTGGAAAACCGATTTCAGTTGGTAGCTGCTGACGGTACGGCGCCACCCCACCAAGCCACGGACCCAAGTTGCGAACAAGGCACTGTCCAAGCTGGTTTTGTCTCCATTATGGTGTGGGCTGTGTTTACATGGAATGGACTAGCTGCTTTGGGCCAACTGAGCTAATCATTCACTGCAAACCATTGTGTCCGGCTATTTGCAGACCATTTGCAGCCATTTACGGACTTCTTGTTCAAAGACAACGATGGAATTTTTGTGGATGACAATGCGTCTTGCCACTGGGCCACAGTTGTTCGTGATTGGCTTGAAGAACATTCTGGATAATTCGAGTAAATGATCTGGCTGCCCTGATCCCCCGAGAGGAACTCCATCGAAAATTTATGGGGTATAATCGAGAGGTCAGTTTCTGCACTTCTATAATTACGAACGGCTGCAGAGACAGCGCGGCTCAATATTTCTGCAGGGGACTTCCAACGATTTGTTGAGCCCATGCCACCTAGAATCGCTGCACTACGGCGGACAGAAGGATTTTCGACACGATATTAGAAGGTATCCCACGACTTTTTCACCTACTAATAACCATGGGGAAGGGGGGGGGGGGGGGGGCAGGAAGGCAAAGGGAGATAAAGTTAGGTAAAATGATAGGGGTGATACGTGCGCTTGGGGGCTTTTGTCAGGGGAAAACATATCGGCCAATGCCCTCATGTATATTTATCATCACCTCTAACTTTGTTGTTATTTTACGTACGTTTTAACAAATTGCGTAAATGTTATAACACAGCTGTCCATTTCTGTTTGAAATGGCATTATTAGTTTTCACATATGGTTGTATATAATGTACATATGTTTTTCGTAATATACCTTCTGTTATATTTACCATTCGTCTGCATTAATAATGACGCTCATTAACATAATTTGACATTTGACATAAGGGAACAATTGACAGGAATGGGGGAAACAAATACAGTTGAAGAAGAATGGGTAGCTTTGATGGATGAAGTAGTGAAGGCAGCAGATAATCAAGTAGGTAAAAAGACGAGGGCTAGTAGAAATCCTTGGGTAACAGAAGAAATATTGAATTTAATTAATGAAAGGAGAAAATATAAAAATGCAGTAAATGAAGATGGGAAAAAGGAATACAAACGTCTCAAAAATGAGATTAACAGGAAGTGCAAAATGGCTAAGCAGGGATGGCTGGAGGACAAATGTAAGGATGTAGAGACTTATCTCACAAGGGGTAAGATAGATGCTGCCCACAGGAAAATTTAAAGAGACCTTTGGAAATAAGAGAACCACATGTATGAACATCAAGAGCTCAGATGGAAACCCAGTTCAAAGCAAAGAAGGGAAAGCAGAAAGGTGGAAGGAGTATGTAGAGGGTCTACACAAGGGCGATGTACTTGAGGACAATATTATGGAAATGGAAGAGGATGTAGATGAAGATGAAATAGGAGATACGATACTGCGTGAAGAGTTTGACAGAGCACTGAAAGATCTGAGTCGAAACAAGGCCCCCGGAGTAGACAACATTCCATTAGAACTACTGACGGCCTTGGGAGAGCCAGTCCTGACAAAACTCTACCATCTGGTGAGCAAGATGTATGAAACAGGCGAAATACCCTCAGACTTCAAGAAGAATATAATAATTCCAATCCCAAAGAAAGCAGGTGTTGACAGATGTGAAAATTACCGAACAATCAGTTTAATAAGCCACAGCTGCAAAATACTAACACGAATTCTTTACAGACGAATGCAAAAACTGATAGAAGCCGACCTCGGGGAAGATAAGTTTGGATTCCGTAGAAATGTTAGAACACGTGAGGCAATACTGACTATACGACTTATCTTAGAAGAAAGATTAAGGATAGTCAAACCTACGTTTCTAGCATTCGTAGACTTAGAAAGCTTTTGACAATGTTGACTGGAATACTCTCTTTCAAATTCTAAAGGTGGCAGGGGTAAAATACAAGGAGCGAAAGGCTATTTTCAATTTGTACAGAAACCAGACGGCAGTTATAAGAGTCGAGGGACATGATAGGGAAGCAGTTGTTGGGAAGGGAGTAAGTTAGGGTTGTAGCTTCTCCCCGATGTTATTCAATCAGAGTACTGAGCAAGCAGTAAAGGAAACAAAAGAAAAATTCGGGGTAGGTATTAAAATCCATGGAGAAGAAATAAAAACTTTGAGGTTCACCGATGACATCGTAATTCTGTCAGAGACAGCAACGGACTTGGAAGAGCAGTTGAATGGAATGGATAGTGTCTTGAAAGGAGGATGTAAGATGAATATCAACAAAAGCAAAACTAGAATAATGGAATGTAGTCGAATTAAGTCGGGTGCTGCTGAGGGAATTAGATTACGAAATGAGACTCTTAAAGTAGTAAAGGAGTTTTGCTATTTGGGGAGCAAAATAACTGATGATGCTCGAAGTAGAGAGGAATTAAAATGTAGACTGGCAATGGGAAGGAAAGCGTTTCTGAAGAGTAAGTTGTGTCAGGAAGTCTTTTCTGAAAGTATTTGTATGGAGTGTAGCCATGTATGGAAGTGAAACATGGACGATAAATAGTTTGGACAAGAAGAGAATAGAAGCTTTCGAAATGTGGTGCTACAGAACAATGCTGAAGATTAGATGGGTAGAGCGAATAACTAATGAGGAAGTATTGAATAGGATTGGGGAGAAGTTTATGGCACAACTTGATCAGAAGAAGGGATCGGTTGGTAGGACAAGTTATGATGCATCAAGGGATCACCAATTTAGTATTTGAGGGCAGTGTGGTGGGTAAAAATCGTAGAGGGAGACCAAGAGATGAGAACACTAAGCAGATTCAGAAGGATGTAGGCTGCAGTAGGTACTGGGAGAGGAAGAAGCTTGCACAGGATAGAGTAGCAGGGAGAGCTGCATCAAACCAGTCTCAGGACTGAAGACCACAGCAACAACAACAACATGGTTATTCACTGTACATATGCTGCGTAGTAATAAATATATTTCTTTCCTGAATGAGATTTTCACTCTGCAGCGGAGTGTACGCTGTTATGAAACTTCCTGGCAGATTAAAACTGTGTTTCTTTGTTTACCATTATACAAACGTTTTAGACGTGCCAAATTCTGTCCAATTGTAGCGACAGATCGTCAGAGATCGTTGAAGGGTCCTGCTCATAATGTTCACAACGTTCTCAACCGGGGAGACATTCGGCGATCTTGCAGTCCAACGAAGGGTTCGACAAGGACGAAGTCAAGCAGTAGAAACTCCCTCAATGTGCGGGCAGGCATTATCCTGCTGAAATGAAGGCCCAGGATGACGTGACATTAAGAGGTGGGTAACACACTTGCTACTTTTACTGCTCATGCCAGAATTAGAAGAAAACGCATACGACCAAATTTTATGTTACGTTCAGAAATATATCGTTGGCGAAACAGTACTACTTCTCATCTGAAATCGTCTATTTACATAAAATAAGTAGCAAATGGCAATTCTTTTATAAATGACCCTTTCGGATAGTCAACATATCACGCAAATGTGGTTATCTCTCGGCATTTTCTAAATGTGGTGTAATTAAAGGATTTTACTGTCACTAGGATCTGAACCACTGCATTAAAGACACGTAACGTGTATCCACAGGACATGTGGCCTGTAGTTGAAGAAGTGTCATGATGATCTCTCCATTGGCAAGATTCCGGAATAGTCCCCCATTCGGATCTCCTGGAGGGGACTGCCAAGGGGGAGGTTACCATGAGAAAAAGATTGAATAATCAACGAAAGGATAATGTTCTACGAGTCGGGGCGTGGAATGTCAGAAGGTTGACATGGTAGGGAAACTAGAAAATCTGAAAAGGGAAATGCAAAGGCTCAATCTAGATATAGTAGGGGTCAGTGAAGTGAAGTGGAAGGAAGACAAGGATTTCTGGTCAGATGAGTATCGGGTAATATCAACAGCAGCAGAAAATGGTATAACAGGTGTAGGATTCGTTATGAATAGGAAGGTAGGGCAGAGGATGTGTTACTGTGAACCGTTCAGTGACCAGGTTGTTCTAATCAGAATCGACAGCAGACCAACACCGACAACGATAGTTCAGGTATACATGCCGACGTCGCAAGCTGAAGATGAACAGATAGAGAAAGTGTATGAGGATATTGAAAGGGTAATGCTGTATGTAAAGGGAGACGAAAATCTAATTGTCATGGGCGACTGGAATGCAGTTGTAGGGGAAGGAGTAGAAGAAAAGGTTACAGGAGAATATGGGCTTGGGACAAGGAATGAAAGAGGAGAAAGACTAATTGAGTTCTGTAACAAGTTTCAGCTAGTAACAGGGAATACCATGTTCAAGAATCACAAGAGGAGAAGGTATACTTGGAAAAGGCCGGGAGATACTGGAAGATTTCAATTAGATTATATGATAGTCAGGCAGAGATTCCGAAATCAGATACTGGATTGTAAGGCGTACCCAGGAGCAGATATAGACTCAGATCACAATATAATAGTGATGAAGAGTAGGCTGAAGTTCAAGACATAAGTCAGGAAGAATCAATACGCTAAGAAGTGGGATAAGGAAGTTCTAAGGAATGACGAGATACGTTTGAAGTTCTCTAACGCTATAGATACAGCAATAAGGAATAGCGCAGTAGGCAACACAGTTGAAGAGGAATGGACGTCTCTAAAAAGGGCCATCACAGAAGTTGGGAAGGAAAACATAGGTACAAAGAAGGTAGCTGCGAAGAAACCATGGGTAACAGAAGAAATACTTCAGTTGATTGATGAAAGGAGGAAGTACAAACATGTTCCGGGAAAATCAGGAATACAAAAATGCAAGTCGCTGAGGAATGAAATAAATAGGAAGTGTAGGGAAACTAAGACGAAATGGCTGCAGGGAAAATGTGAAGACATCGAAAAAGATATGATTGTCAGAAGGACAGACTCAGCATACAAGAAAGTCAAAACAACCTTTGGTGACATTAAAAGCAACGGTGGTAACATTAAGAGAGCAACGGGAATTGCACTGTTAAATGCAGAGGAGAGAGCAGGTAGGTGGAAAGAATACATTGAAAGCCTCTATGAGGGTGAAGATTTGTCTGATGTGATAGAAGAAGAAACAGGAGTCGATTTAGAAGACATAGGGGATCCTGTGTTAGAATCGGAGTTTAAAAGAGCTTTGGAGGACTTACGGTCAAATAAGGCAGAAGGGATAGATAACATTCCATCAGAATTTCTAAAACCATTGGGGGAAGTGGCAACAAAACGACTATTCACGTTGGTGTGTAGAAAATATGAGTCTGGCGACATACCATCTGACTTTCGGAAAAGCATCATCCACACAATTCCGAAGATGGCAAGAGCTGACAAGTGCGAGAATTATCGCACAATCAGCATAACAGCTCATGCATCGAAGCTGCTTACAAGAATAATATACAGAGGAATGGAAAAGAAAATTGAGAATGCGCTAGGTGACGATCAGTTTGGCTTTAGGAAAAGTAAAGGCACGAGAGAGGCAATTCTGACGTTACGGCTAATAATGGAAGCAACGCTAAAGAAAAATCAAGACACGTTCATAGGATTTGTCGATCTGGAAAAAGCGTTCGACAATATAAAATGGTGCAAGCTGTTCAAGATACTGAAAAAAGTAGGGGTAAGCTATAGGGAGAGACGGGTCATATAAATATGTACAACAACCAAGAGAGAATAATAAGAGTGGACGATCAAGAACGAAGTGCTCGTATTAAGATGGGAGTAAGACAAGGCTGTAGCGTTTCGCCCCTACTCTGCAATCTGTACATCGAGGAAGCAATGATGGAAATAAAAGAAAGGTTCAGGAGTGGAATTAAAATACCAGGTGAAAGGATATCAATGATACGATTCGCTGATGACATTGCTATCCTGCGTGAAAGTGAAGAAGAATTAAATGATCTGCTGAACGGAATGAACAGTCTAATGAGCACACAGTATGGTTTGAGAGTAAATCGGAGAAAGACGAAGGTAATGAGAAGTTGTAGAAATGAGAACAGCGAGAAACTTAATATCAGGATTGATGGTAACGAAGTCAATGATGTTAAGGAATTCTGCTAGCTAGGCAGTAAAATAACCAATGACGGACGGAGCAAGGAGGACATCAAAAGCAGACTCGCTATGGCAAAAAAGGCATTTCTGGCCAAGAGAAGTCTACTAGTATCAAATACCGGCCTTAATTTGAGGAAGAAATTTCTGAGGGTGTACGTCTGGAATACAGCATTCTATGGTAGTGAAACATGTACTATGGGAATACCGGAACAGCAGAGAATCGAAGCATTTGAGATGTGGTGCTATAGACGAATGTTGAAAATTAGGTGGACTGATAGGGTAAGGAATGAGGAGGTTCTAGGCAGAATCGGAGAGGAAAGGAATATGTGGAAAACACTGATAAGGAGAAGGGACAGGATGATAGGACATCTGCTAAGACATGAGGGAATGTCTTCCATGTCACTAGAGGGAGCTGTAGAGGGCAAAAACTGTAGAGGAGGACAAATAATTGAGGACGGAGGTTGCAAGTGCTACTCTGAGATGAAGAGGTTAGCTCAGGAAAGGAATTCGTGGCGGGCCGCATCAAACCAATCAGTAGACTGATGTCAAAATAAATAAAGGATCTGAAAAGATTTCTACATGTGCAACAGCAACTAACTTGTTCTCTGATCTGTGAAAACAATGTTTTCTTTATAAGTGACATGTGTAAAAACTGAAGCAAAGAAGGAAAGATTCCTACGCTATTAGAGTGTGATTTTTAGATTAATCAAATATGTGTGAGAAATGTACAAAGGATTAGATCACTACCTACAGATAATTCTCCTGTTGTATGTGCAGATTTTGTTGACTATAGCAAATATTGTTTTTATTTACTGAAAAACTGCTAAGGTACCAGAGGTCCTGAGAATAATTGCATGAAACATTATGTTTGTAAAGGATCGCTTTAAGATTTGCCATATTGTGGATACTGTTTTTCTTAAAAGTGGAATTAACAGAAAACTGAGATGAAAGGCATTGAAGTGTCAAGCTAGAACGTGAATTTGCGAAAAGATTCATGTTTCCTTCTGAGAAAATCTAACAAGTAATCCTCAGTTTTTTACCTAATTATTATTTATTCATTTGTGGATGATTATTATATACATCTACTATTCTTTAAGTTCTGTTATGCAAAAGAATGGTCCCTTAAGGATGTCCTTGAACTGACTGAAATCAATATGAGCTCAAGAAGAGCACTAAAAGTGAAATGTTAGTATTTCTGATGGAGTCAGTCTATATTTGGAAAGAATAAAATCTTTGAGCCTAGATTAGGCACTGATTCATTAGCTTTAAATAGATAAGTACTTCTAAATAATGAGTGACGCACGGGTATTTCTATATGAAATTGTAAGTGTGCTAAAATGCAGTGAGGCTTAATTTGAGCTATTCTCTATTTTCAGTTTCCTTTACGTGTAATTTTCGTACGTACATGTGTCTCTGGTCGGCTGTGTGCAGACCTTCCTATTTGATAGTGTAGGGATTGCTAGTTGCCCAAACCATACGTATATAGCGATGTAACTGCTTAGTAGGAAGTTTTAAAACATAATCGGCTTAACCTGATCTGAATATCTGCTCATTAATCTGCAACTACGATGTAAATATTCTTGTACAGAACGAGGGTATGACTGAGAAGTGAATATGATATACTGACCTCTTGATGTAAATACAATGAAAGCATGTTTGATTTCATGATTAAAAGCGACATATGTAGGGACGAGTTGCAACTTAAACTGTGCAGTGCAAGTGACAAAGCTCTGAACTAAAAAGCCCTTGCTAACTCCGTGTTAAAGGGGACCATCAAGTGTGTGTGGCTGAGATGGCGAACCAAGGAAAGGCGTAAAGTGTAAGAGAAATTCTGTGTTTAGAAAGCATTGCCATGTGTAACCTGAACATTTCACCGACACGGACGCATTAGAAACAGGCGAATACTTTCATTTCTTGGACTTGATCCTGCGAGATTCTGCCAGGCTGTAGTTTCTGTAGTTTACTATGTCCTTCGATGATCCTGCAAGGCACTCTATACGAACGCGATGTGCGATCACGTTATCTAATTTGCGCCTGTACTGAAGAACTGTTTATAGGGATGCACAACGTACTTCGAGAACCGAATGTCGAGGTTTTGTCCATAAACATCGAGGTCATCACCTACATCGTTCACGGCCGGTCTCACGCTTCTTTAATTCCTGTTCTCGTGAGTTTTTTTTCTACCTTTGAAGTAGTAGGCATGTAACGTATAAAGTTGACAGTGTTATCATTTACTTAAAATAGTCTCAATCGTGCGCTTCAGTCACTGTTTATGATATAAGTGATTCTCATTGTCGATAGCCATGTTTGTACGAGTCATTGTTCACCATAAATTTGATCACATTTGAACGCAGGATGGAGCAAAATAAAAAAAAAAGACTGAAGCTATTATGAACGGGTGATAAACCGTTATCCATTGCAGTAGAAATTGGCTTTTTACAACTAATGAAATAGGTGTGAGTCTTGCACAAGGCGCCAATTCGAGAAACAATAAAAAGCAGGACTGACGTAAGTATGAAGCAATCAATCACACTTTTTTTAAACATACATAAGGAATGCTGAAAATGATTGCATTGCCTACGATATTTGAGCAGAAACAGTGTCAAGTAAATCACTTGTGAACATTACTATTTACTATTCAGAAAAGATTAAACTCATCAGCGTAACATTAAGTGGTTTTGAACTGACACAACACTAGACATGGCTGTAAACCGCTGAAAAATGACATATTTTCTCCGAATGAAATAATTCAATTGAAACAGTTACAGCTGTCATCACAGATAATGACAGGACTGTTAGATAGCTCAATTGGGACACGTTTGGCGGAAAAAATTACTTATTGTTTTGCCCATACGATTTTCTTAATCGTAACGATATCCACTGATGATGCAAAATTGATAAGCAAGGTCCCAGATATTGCCGCAGAGTGACAGAAAAAAAGTGAAACAATAAAAAATTAATAATGTGCAGTAATGAAAATTCTGGAATACTTTTGTCTAGGTAACATATTTAAGCGACTGACTGTGCAGTATCACATGTTAATGTAAGCGTGAGAAACGCCATTGCAAATGTGAAATGCTCGTATGTTAATAAGAAGTGAAACGGACAGAACGTTGAATGAATGCAATCAATCGTGCATGTACAGTGTTGTACAGGTTCCGGATGTCAGTTGCGCGAAGGAGTTCCACGCCTGTTTCACTTGGTCAGTCAATAAAGGAATGGCTGATGCTGTTTGTGGTGTATGAGGCTGGCGTTGTCGTTTTATATTTACCATATTTGCTCGACTGGAGATATATCTGCTGATCGAGCAGGCAAAGGCAACATGTCGACACTCTCTAGAGCATGTTGGAAAACACCCACTGAAACGCTGTTCACGATAGTCAGCACAATAGGTGGAATCACCTGATTGACATGCAGATTTGCAGCCAAGGTGCATGGGATCGATAACCTCGGGAGGGTTCCTGCTGTCACACGAAGTCGCACCTCAGACCGTAACACCGTTTGTGCCTAACACGCAGACAGGTTACATGCAGCCCCTAAACTGGCATCCTTTAAACCAACACGTGGCCATCACTGGCACCGAGGATGACAGAGCGTTCATCAGACAACACAGCACACCTCCACGGTGCCCTCCAATGAAGTCTCTCTTGGCACCACTGAAGGCCGAAATAGTGGTCCGGCCGCGGTGGTCTAGCGGTTCTAGGCGCGCAGTCCGGAACCGCGCGACTGCCACGGTCGCAGGTTCGAATCCTGGCTCGGGCATGGATGTGTGTTAGGTTTAAGTAGTTCTAAGTTCTAGGGGACTTATGACCACAGTAGTTAAGTCCCATAGTGCTCAGAGTCATTTGAACCATATGAAATAGTGGTACCTCGGGGTCAGTGGAACGCAAGCTACACGATGTCTGGTTCGGAACTGTTCACGAAGTAACCGCTTTCTAGCAGTTCGCTGTGTCGGAACTATCCTCCAAGTAACCGATTTGTAACAGTTGGCTGTGTCGGAACTGTCCTTGGAGTAACCGACTAGTAACAGGTCATTGCGTCACTGTGGAGCCGATTGCTGCTCAGATTGCTGCTGCAGATGCAGTGCGATGCGCTAGAGCCATGCGCCAAACACGACGGTCTTCTCTTTCGGTAACGCTGCGTGGCCGTCGGAAGGCCAGGCTCTTTGCAGCCACCGCTACCAGCTGTCATGTACAGTGGCTACGCTCCTGAAAAGTTTTTCTTCAGTATCGCAGTAGGAACATCTAGCTTCTCCTTGCCCTATACTCGACCTCGTTCAAAGTGAGTGAGGTATTAATAACGATGTCTTTGTCGCCTTAAATGAGTTCTTGACTAACATCACCTACGTCCAATCTGAAAAGCAACTGAGGCCCACTACCCTCGCAGAGAGTATTAAAAGCAAACCTGATCTACATCTTCATAGTGGCGCTACTAGGGCTATTCTTATGTGACTGCCTAGAAATTTGAATCGACATATTTTTTCAGATGTAGAAGCACGTTCACCAAGATTCGTGTATCTCACATAAATCCTTCTTGGTGTTGTGATTTTTCCCTCGCATCAGTGTATTTTAAAGGAAGCGTCGATGACAGTGGCGAGTTGCGGAAGCGACCGGTAGACGTGGCACATGGAAAAGGCCAAATTATAAAAAGGGACAGGTGACGTTCACAAAGTATGGAACTGGTGCGTTTGTCTGTTAGAGAGATTCCGCTGTGAGAGACCTGAGTCTACCCCCATCGTTTCTATCAGCAGTGATCATTTTCCACCTCAGAGCCGTTGTGCTGAGGTATACGTTTTAAAATACAAAGGCTAAAATATTTCTGCTTCTAAAACAATAAGAAAATAGATTGCACATATTTATACTGTATAGATTTTGATAGATTCTAAGCGAATTTACGGGTTTCTGCAATATCCTAGGAGACCCGCTCACTTTTATACAGAGCCTCGAATTTCTTTTTAATTACGTAGCACATGAAGTGTCTGGACAATGTAACACGTTACGAAAACTTACACTAGTCACAATTCGTGTCGATATTAAGTTTTCATTTGGTTTTCATTTTACTTGCAAAGCGACAGTCGGTCTCGACAAGAACGTCTGCATTGCACAGCTCGGGTTGTCGTTAGGTTCGCTCAGAGCAGATACGACACTATGTCAGTACTGGTAGAAAGTGGATAACGTGCTAGCAGGATTTTCCAGAGAAGATCCATCTGTCACGCATTAAACTACAGCCGGCTAGAAGCTCGCATAACTCCATCTACGAAAATTATTCACCTTTTCTTATGCATATGTGTTGACGAAATGTTCAGGTTAAACATTACCAGACAAAAGATTTCACTTGCACTATATGCCTTTCGTGGGTTCTCCACCTACAGCATAATTTTCAACAAGTCCCTGTGGCTCTCGCTATTATTCATGAAATGAAATATTTTGATTTCATTGTACTCACACTAATAAGCCAATATTCCATATTTATTTCTCAACCTTCTCCTTGTTATGTACAAAAATGTTTACCCCCGGACTTCCAGATTAAATTATTTTTTATTAGAGTGTAGATTCTTTTTCGTTACATAAAATTTTTCATCCTGGCAGGCGAGTTTAACAGGATTCAGTAATGATATATTTACGGCTCATCAGCTTGCTATTACACTACTACTAAAGAATATGAATCGCTGAAAGTTTGTAATCCGACACATTCACAGGTTAAAACCAGGAAAAATGCTGCCATTGGAGCTGCCGATCGTTACGCATCCAGCAGCTGGAGAGGCCTCCCTCATAATCGTTATACTAATGAATGCAACCAATTCACCCAGTAATTTTAAGCGGCTTCAATTCCCAAGCAATGTTTTACATGTGTGGGAAAAGTAGACGTACAGTGAAAATCGTGCAAGAAATGGACACGGAGAGAGAGAGGATGACGGAGAGCGTCCCGGCGTAAAATTTAAACGCCGGCACGACGGCCAGGAACGGTAGAGCAGAGAGGGCTGTGAACAAAACGTCACGAAACAGTAGGCTGGCCGACCGCTCTGTAGGACGACACCGAGACGGCAGCGGCCTCTAGACGCAGACAGCACACGCGCCGCGCCACCAGTTGAAGACTAGCCGTACTATGAGCCTTACAGCAGCGACTTAAAAATTGTACTCTTTCCCTTGCATTGGGAGTTGTCTATGATGAAGAGATTTTCTTGTTGTCTCTGTGGCCTGTCGCTTGCGACACACTACTGTAAATTCTCCAAGTTAAGTGTTGTCATTTATATTAGTGTACTAAAATTCATTAATACGATTTGCTCGATCCGAGAAAGTAGGCTCCTTAGGCAACCCATATTCTACGAGTAGGCAGAAGACAACATAAAGAAAGAAAGGGAGGAAGAGGGGAAGGAGGGGGAGGCAATGGTCAGAATGAGGGTGATCGAGGTGATGGACAGAGAGAAGGTGCACGAGGGACGTATATCCTGTCATGACACATATTTAGCAATTGTGAACCACTGCCGGATTGAGTAGTCTTGTTTATGAAAAACACGTTTTGATCCCGGTTTCTAGTGGGCTTTATCAGAGTGATATACGGTAGCTATCCGGGAACGTGTTACTGAAGATGACAACGGCACTTAAGGTTGTTGTGTTTTACGGGTATATGGTGCAGATATTCTGTGTAGGTTATGTGGAATGCCATTATTGTTTTTCTCTTAGCATGTTTCGTGTCGGCGTGTGTCCCATTCATCCTCGTGCAACGTGGCGCGTCATTTGTGGTTTACGTGTTCCTGACACTAGCGTCTCCAGCGCCGACCTGCAGGACGTAGGGGTTGGCGAGGGGCTCGAGGCGCTGGCCGCCCACCAGCCTGCGCTGTCCCGGATGCAGGCTGCCCCTGTTTCACGTGGAAAGCTCCATACTAAATTAGTCGTCTGTAGGAGGCTCTTCTCAGTCATCTTTTAAACGCTGCAATCAAAAGCTATAGCTGTATTTGTTTACTGGGTTCTGCTGACTTATGATGAACGATTGTGAAATGAAAGCGATAAGTCACAAGTAATGGGGCTGCCGCACGGGGAGGTGGTTATTCGACGTCACGGTGAGAGATTAATTGAACTGCAGCGCCCGTCGACGACAGAACAGCCGTATGCCGAGATTCATGTCCGCGCGGCGCCCACTGCACGGCCCCTGCAGATGCCGGCCGGCCTCTATGTGGTCTGTCACCGCCATCCGGGGCCAATGAACGTAGTTCCCACATAGCTCTGTGTGCTTCAAGCCCTGCAGGGCAGCTGCTAATCGTCTTCACCGGCGAGGAAAGTTCGCCGTATATAATCGAGTGACATCAATGTGACCACCGCCTGCCTTACAAGTCAGCGTGGCAGTAACCACACACACACGGCGGGTGTCAGCGCTGTAAACTACGTTGGGGGAAAGCGCCGACACTGCAGCCATCGGCGTAATGCGGAAACTGAGCGAATTCTGTAACGTCCAAACGGGCACGATCATCAACTTTCTGGCCAAGCGTGGAAGCATTTCCGAAACGGCTGAGTGTAAACTGTTCATGTACCGCCTCAGTTAGGGGAATACCTTGCATGGCAGGAGGGCGCTATCCGAAACTGGAACCTAGACAACTGGTAAAGGGTAACGGCTGACTTGTAATTCTTCAAATCTATTAAAATTTATCTTAAATAAATTAGTAGTAATCTTTGCTGGTGATTTCCAATTATTCAGATCTGTTAAAATTTTCTTAAATAAATTAGTAGTCATCATTGCTGGTAATTTATAATTTTTCAAATCTATTTAAATTTATCCTCAATAAATGGAAGCCTTTCTGAAAGGTTTTACAGTTGCTCAACTTCATGATTATTGCAGAAGGAATAATTTACAAATACACAAAGATGATTTAATTAACTTAATTGTTTCGAATAATTTACCACCACCACCCACTTTTTCAAAGATAATGAAAAATTTTTTCTATAATAAAAGATAGATAAATGGAAGTCTCTCTGAGAGATTTTACAGTTGCTCAACTTCGTGATTATTGCAGCAGGAATAATTTACAAGGATATAGTGCACTTAGATAGGATGGTCTTATCAACTTAATTATTTCAAATAATTCACAAATTCCTACAAGAGCACTAGAAAATTTGAAAGTAAGTGAACTCAAACATAAAGCTAAAAATCTTGGTATTAAAGGATACAATACATTAAAGAAATCGATGTTAATTAATGCCATTGTATTACAAGAGTTTAATTTTCATCCAGATGTATTCCTAAAGACTAGATTAAGACCAAAGTGTCTACCAAATATAAATTACTTTTACAGATTTGATGATGATATTATTGAAAAGTCTCGTCCACCAAGAGAGGAAAAATAGTAAGGTTAGATCAAATTTTCCCATTTAGTAGCAAAATATTTGACCAAGAAAAGGAAACTGAGCCACCTGAAAAGCATTTATTTGAGGTAAAAGAAATTAGATCTAAATTTAATGAAAAATTTGAAGCATGGTCTGTTGACTATAAAATTGTCTTTAACTATGCTAACATTGCCAAGCTCAATACTGTTAGTAAGTAAACAGATTATATAACAAAAGCACTCAATTCCATGTTAGATGTAGCTAAAAAGAGGACTAATTTCAGGAAAGGAGATAAGCTGTATATAACAGTCAATAATCCAAAAATGTTTTATCCAATTTCTACAGGTTATAATGCATCAAATAATACTCAGGAATATGTTCAAGTTTTGTGCAATAAAACAAAGGATATCTTAACATCTGATGAAACTGTTGATGTAGCAGAAACATCGTTTAATATTTAGATGTTGGCAATTCCAAGAGGTAGTGGATGTAAAAAATAATAAATTTAGCTGAAGACAAAAAGACTAAGGGATGCATCACAAGAATTAAAAATGGTGATAATCTGTGTTGTCCTAGAGCTGTAATTGTGGCTTTGACATATCACACAAATAATATTTTGTGAAGAGAACTAACTACAAACGAGATTAAGAAAATCAGGGAAGGAGATAAATACAAATTACAGAAAGAGTTAACAAATATATTATGTAATCAGTTGGGCAAATGCAACGAAGAAGGATTTACTTCAGATGACATTAAAAAGGTTGAAGAATTGTTGGATATCCAAATAAATTTTGTATGTGCTGAAAATTTCAATGCAGTAATCTTTAGTGGTTGTAAACAATAAATACAGATTTATTTGTACAAAGATCACAACCATTTCAATGTAATTAATAGTATGATTGCTTTCTTGGAATCTTCATATTTCTGTGATAAATGCAAGAAAGCTTATCTTGGATGCTCAAAGATGTAAAACAGAGCGAAAAGTATGCATATTATGCAAAAGTCCAGAACACGAAAGTGAAGAAAATAAGATTTATTGTGAGAAATGAAATAGATATGGTTATAATGAAGAATGTTTCTACAATCACCAAGAAGATTGTAATACAGCTTGCAAGTGTGAAGGATGCAAAAACATTTGTTTAAGATATAAAGAAAATAAATGTGGCTTTGAACTTTGTAGAAATTCTCAACAAGTAGTGGAAAGTGTAAATCATAAATGTTATGTGCAACCTTAATTGCAAAAAGGTGGTACCTGTAAAAGAAAATTTGGTAAGGAATTTATAGTGCAAGCTTGCCAAAATTGTATTAAAGAAGGTTGCCATGTTAATGGAGAATTCCAAGATTTTTATACTTACCAGTGCTTCATGTGTAATAAAATAGTTGGTGGTAAAGAGTTTAAATGCTGTAAGAAAGGCTTTCCAAAGAAAGTGAATAGTACCTATACTGAGAGATACATGTGGTTTGTTACAAAGCAACTCAAGAAAATGGAATATACATTCCAAATCTTATAATTGTCCACAATTTTAAATGTTATACTAACAAGTATATCACATTAATAGCTCACTATGCAAAAGGTTATGATTCACAATTCATTTTGAAGTACTGTGTTCAAAATACAATAAGACCACATACCACCTACACAGGAACTAAACTAATGTTGTTGGAAATCAAACAGTTAGGAATAAAAATTATAGACAGTTACTCTTTGTACAAAGTCCAATACGTAGTTTTCCAAAAACTTTTGATTTAAAAGAATTGAAGAAAGGTTACTTCCCATATTTATTCAACACGCCAGAACATGAAAACTATATAGGACCAATTGCTGATACTAAATATTACTGTGTCGACACAATGAACACAAAAGATAGAGAAGCATTACTAAAATGACGTAGCTCTAGAGTTAAAGAAAAATATGTGTCCAATATGAAGAAAGAAATTAACGAATACTGTAATTCTGATGTAGATATATTAAGAAGAGGCTGTTTGGAATTAAGAAAACAGTTTCTGGAAATTGCTAACATTGATCCATTCTGTTATTTAAGAATTGCTGGTATTTGTAAGGCAATTTACAGATCGAAATACATCCATCCAAATACAATTGCTGTATTGGATAAAGAACAGAATGAGTATTACAGTAAACAATCGATAGCTTGCTTAAACAGTTTAAACAACAATAATATCTTGCATGCTCTTAATGGTGGAGAAGTAAGAATTGCAGGAGCAGAAGTTGATGGATTTGATAAAGAAACTAATACTGTGAATCAATACCATGGATGCTTTTGGCATGGATGTAAAATATGTTTCAAAAGTGAAACAATTAACCACATTAATAAGGAAACTATGTTGATCTTTATCAAAAGACATTGAGAAGAAGTGCAGAAATACGAAATGCTGGATACAATCTAGTAAAGATGAGGGAATGTAATTGGTTGAACTCAACAGAATATAAAAGCCTTAAGAAATTAAAGCAGTAACCAGAAGTTATTGAACCATTAAATCCATGAGATGCTTTTTATGGTGGATGAACAAATGCAATAAAATGAAGAGCTAAAGCAGATGGTAGGAGATCAAAAATAAAATATATTGATGTATGTAGTCTTTATCCTACTGTGCAATATTATGATTATTATCCAAAACAACATCCAAGTAAAATATATAGATGAAGATATTATTCTAAAAACTGGTATAGCTTAATAAAATGTAAAGTATTGGCTCCTATTAGATTATATCATTCTGTTTTACCTGTATGCATGCAAGTAGATAAAAATTAAAAATTATTGTTTCCTCTGTGTGTCAAATGTGCAGAAGAACAGCTATGTGAATGCAATGACAGATGAAGAAAGAATTTTTATCAGAAGCAGTAAAAAAAGGATACAAATTTTTAGAAGTCTATGAAGTATGGGACTTTAAAAATAAAAGGAATATGCTGTTTAAAAATTATGTGAAAGACTTTATGAAAATAAATCAGAAAATAGTTCACATAATTTTGAAAGTGATGAAGAATACATCAAAACGTTTAAAGAGAAGTAGGATATTGACTTGGGCGTGACAGAATAAAGGAAAATCCTGGAAAACGAGCTGTTACTAAAATTTGTCTTAATTCATTATGGGGCAAATTTGGACAAAGGCAAAATATGAGTCAAACAGAATATGTGACCAATTTACAACGCTTTTATGAGATATTTCTAGATGATCGATTATATAACTTAGATGTAAATTTTATCACAGAGGAAATGATTCAGATAAGGTATAATTTCAAACATTGTTATGTGGAAAACAATGCAGCTACAAATATCTTCATAGCATCATTCACTACATCAAATGCAAGACCTAGATCATACACAATGTTAGATGAATTAGGAGATGCTGTCATATATTGTGATACCGATTATGTAGCATATATTGATGATGTTAAAAATACTGTGGAAACAGGTTGTATGTTAGGTGAATGGACAGATGAATGAGGAAATAATTGGATTACTGGTTGGCCTTCAACAGTAACAAAAAGTTATTATTACAACAAAAATGATAATAAGACAGAAATGAAGGTAAAAGGATTCACATTAAATTACAAGAATATTCAAAAAGCCCCCCCCCCCCCCATGAACCATGGACATAGCCGTTGGTGGGGGGGCTTGAGTGCCTCAGCGATATGGATAGCCGTACCGTAGGTACAACCACAACGGAGGGGTATCTGTTGAGAGGCCAGACAAACGTGTGGTTCCTGAAGAGGGGCAGCAGCCTTTTCAGTAGTTGCAAGGGCAACAGTCTGGATGATTGAGTGATCTGGCCTTGTAACAATAACCAAAACGGCCTTGCTGTGCTGGTACTGTGAATGGCTGAAAGCAAGTGGAAACTACGGCTGTAATTTTTCCCGATGGCATGCAGCTTTACTGTATGATTAAATGATGATGGTGTCCTCTTGGGTAAAATATTCCGGAGGTAAAATAGTCCCCCATTCAGATCTCCGGGTGGGGACTACTCAAGAGGATGCCGTTATCAGGAGAAAGAAAGCTGGCCTTTTACGGATCGGAGCGTGGAATGTCAGATCCCATAATAGGGCAGGTAGGTTAGAAAATTTAAAAAGGGAAATGGATACGTTTAAGTTAGATATAGTGGGAATCAGTGAAGTTCGGTGGCAGGAGGAACAAGACTTCTGGTCAGGTGACTACAGGGTTATAAACACAAAATCAAATAGGGGTAATGCAGGAGTAGGTTTAATAATGAATAGGAAAATAGGAGTGCCGGTAAGCTACTACAAACAGCATAGTGAACGCATTATTGTGGCCAAGATAGATACGAAGCCCACACCTACTACAGTAGTACAAGTTTATATGCCAACTAGCTCTGCAGATAAGAAATTGAAGAAATGTATGATGAAATAAAAGAAATTATTCAGATAGTGAAGGGAGACGAAAATTTAATAGTCATAGGTGATTGGAATTCAAGTGTAGGCAAAGGGAGAGATGGAAACGTAGTAAGTGAATATGGATTGGGGCTAAGAAATGAAAGAGGAAGCCGCCATGTAGAATTTTGCACAGAGAACAACTTAATCATAGCTAACACTTGGTTTCAGAATCATAAAAGGCGGTTGTATACATGGAAGAACCTGGAGATACTAAAAGGTGTCAGATAGATTATATAATGGTACGACAGAGATGTAGAAACCAGGTTTTAAATTGTAAGACATTTCCAGGGCAGATGTGGACTCTGGCCACAATCTATTGGTTATGACCTGTAGATTAAAACTGAAGAAACTGCAAAAATGTGGGAAATTAAGGCGATGGGACCTGGATAAACTGAAAGAACCAGAGGTTGTACAGAGTTTCAGGGAGAGCATAAGGGAACAATTGACAGGAATAGGGGAAACAAATACAGTAGAAGAAGAATGGGTAGCTCTGAGGGATGAAGTAGTGAAGGCAGCAGAGGATAAAGTAGGTAAAAAGACGAGGGCTAGTAGAAATCCTTGGGTAACAGAAGAAATATTGAATTTAATTGATGAAAGGAGAAAATATAAAAATGCAGTAAATGAAGCAGGCAAAAAGGAATACAAACGTCTCAAAAATGAGATTAACAGGAAGTGCAAAATGGCTAAGCAGGGATGGCTAGAAGACAAATGTAAGGATGTAGAGGCTTATCTCACTAGGGGTAAGATAGATACAGCCTACAGGAAAATTAAAGACACCTTTGGAGAAAAGAGAATCACCTATATGAATATAAAGAATTCAGATGGAAACCCAGTTCTAAGCAAAGAAAGGAAAGCAGAAAGGTGGAAGGAGTATATAGAGGGTCTATACAAGGGCGATGTACTTGTGGAGAATATTATGGAAATGGAAGAGGATGTAGATGAAGATGAAATGGGAGATACGATACTGCGTGAAGAGTTTGACAGAGCACTGAAAGACCTGAGTCGAAACAAGGCCCCCGGAGTAGACAACATTCCATTGGAACTACTGACTGCCTTGGGAGAGCCAGTCCTGTCAAAACTGTACCATCTGGTGAGCAAGATGTATGAAACAGGCGAAATACCCCCACACTTCAAGAAGAATATAATAATTCCAATCTCAAAGAAAGCAGGTGTTGACAGATGTGAAACTTACCAAACAATCAGTTCAATAAACCACTGCTGCAAAATACTAACACGAATTCTTTACAGACGAATGGAAAAAGTAATGGAAGCCGACCTCGGGGAAGATCAGTTTGGATTCCGTAGAAATACTGGAACACGTGAGGCAATACTGACCTTACGACTTATCTTAGAAGCAAGATTAAGGAAAGACAAACCTACGTTTCTAGCATTTGTAGACTTAGAGAAAGCTTTTGACAATATTGACTGGTATATTTTCTATCAAATTCTAAAGGTGGCAGGGGTAAAATACAGGGAGCGAAAGGCTATTTACAATTTGTACAGAAACCAGATGTCAGTTATAAGAGTTGAGGGACATGAAAGGGAAGCAGTGGTTGGGAAGTGAGTAAGACAGGGTTGCAGCCTCTCCCCGATGTTATTCAATCTGTGTATTGAGTAAGCAGTAAAGGAAACATAGGGAAAATTCGGAGTAGGTATTAAAATCCATGGAGAAGAAATAAAAACTTTGAGGTTCACCGATGACATTGTAATTCTGTCAGAGACAGCAAAGGACTTGGAAGAGCAGTTGAATGGAATGGACAGTGTCTTGAAAGGAGGATATAAGATGAACATCAACAAAAGCAAAACGAGGATAATGGAATGTAGTTGAATTAAGTCGGGTGATGCTGAGGGAACTAGATTAGGAAATGACACTCTTAAAGTAGTAAAGGAGTTTTGCTATTTGGGGAGCAAAATAACTGATGATGGTCGAAGTAGAGAGGATATAAAATGTAGACTGGCAATGGCAAGGAAAGCGTTTCTGAAGAAGAGAAATTTGTTAACATCGAGTATAGATTTAATTGTCAGGAAGTCATTTCTGAAAGTATTTGTATGGAGTGTAGCCATGTATGGAAGCAAAACATGGACGATAAATAGTTTGGACAAGAAGAGAATAGAAGCTTTCGAAATGTGGTGCTACAGAAGAATGCTGAAGATTAGATGGGTAGATCACATAACTAATGAGGTAGTATTGAATAGGATTGGGGAGAAGAGAAGTCAGTGGTACAACTTGACCAGAAGAAGGGATCGGTTGGTAGGACATGTTCTGTGGCATCAAGGGATCACCAATTTAGTATTGGAGGGCAGCGTGGAGGGTAAAAATCGTGGAGGGAGACCAAGAGATGGATACACTAAGCAGATTCAAAGGGATGTATGTTGCAGTAGGTACTGGGAGATGAAGAAGCTTGCACAGGATAGAGTAGCATGGAGAGCTGCATCAAACCAGTCTCAGGACTGAAGACATCAACAACATTCAAAAGTTGATTGGTGAATAGAAAGTGAAGTTAAAGAAAACATACAGTTAGAATACAATCGGATAACAAGAGATATTGATACTAAAAGTTTGGTAAACAAACAAGTTAAGAAAGAATTTTCATTTCAGTATGATAAAAGATTTGTTTACATAACTATTATTCAGTGCCTTAAGGATATTAAAAATTATCCATATCTTCTAATGTAAATAAAAAATTCATACTATATGCCTTATACAAATAGAATAAATTAGTTAGTTGCATTTTGTTGTATTCTAGATTGTCTAACTTTTTGGTTAAGTGTGAGCGACTTCTAAAAATAACAAATAAGCTTTAATGTCGTTTTGTAATATTTTAGGTAAATTATTAATTGGTAAATTAAAATCAATTTGTTTTTCTGTCATAGAAAAGAGACAGTTGGAATTTTCTATTTCCTACCATATTTCTACATCTGTTTCCTCATAGTTATCAAAGTGCTTTTCATATTCTGCTTTATAAGTTCTATTTAGGGCACTAACACATTTAGTATGCTTCTGACTTCTCAAGTGTTTTATAATAAATGATAGTTTAAAATATTGTTTGCAAATATTACACTCAACTTGTTTCTCTGTTGTATTATTACTTATTTTGACAAATATATCAAACTGAAATTTATCCCATACATTAGTCATATTTATAAAGATTACAATTATAAATATTATTAAAATTTTAATCTATATAAATGGACACTTTACTGAAGAAGTTCAATAATGCAAGCAATTGTAATCTGTTTAAAAAGATTAGTAAGTTTTATGTAAATGAGTGGTACTACATTACTGACTGTGAATGTTTAAAAACTAGATATGGTGATAAAATTTATCTTGGGCTCAATAATAAGTTTAAAGTTATTTTGCCAGGAAGGTTTAATAAAATAATAACTAACTGGGACTTTCAATTTTTTAAAGATGGTGAAATTTACTAAAATATAAAGGAAGTCTAGCAACAGTTAAGCAAGCTCTCAATAGATGGCGATGGCCACAGAAAATTAATATTACCATAATTTTGCTATTTCTGAACCGATTTTGATGATTTAAACTTTGCAGTTGAGCTAATTAAACTGTTTAACAACTATTCGGAGTAATTTAAAATATTAAACTAGAAATCTGTGTAATTTTGTTTGTTCTCGAACGATGTTTGTCACACGAATACCAACTATACGTATATAGAATTCGAAACTTCTTTACTTTGTCAAAACTCACTGTAGATATGTCGACTGAAGAATATGGCCATAATCTCACGAAGTCAGAAGTGTGTTGTGCATGGGTAGTGCTAGCCATTTGACAAAACATTTTCTATCCTCGCCTCGGTACTTAATAACGACTCGAAAAAGTCTTAGTCTTCATGTAGAGTCCTGTACACAGGGCAGAGGCCTGAAACATGGAAATGAGTGGATGGTGTTCGATAGTGAATGATTTGCACTTTTCTGTGGATCTTTGGAGACTTATTTCTTTATAAAAATGTCTAGAAGAATGAATTTGTTAGCTACACAAAAAACTACAATGAAGCTGTGTGCAAATTTTAATGATAAAATTCAGAAAGATACACTTATATATTTGGTGATGTATGGTAAAAACAATTTGACATATGATTCACAGCATTGAATTTTGGTTGAAAATTTTTAAGTGGCTTGCAGCCGTTTATAAAAAATTATAGTGGCTAGTCTACGCAGCCTAGCAGTTTATAAGACAATGAAGAACAGCATTATTAAATAATCTGCAAATGCGCTCAACTGACCCAGTTGCTACTGCTACCTGAAGGTGATTGATGACCCCTGCATTTAAAACCACCTTTCACAGTGATGGGGTAGCAGACGTCTAAGTGTTCTGTTTTGATTGAGTCCTCATATTGCAGTCATGTATGTGATCACTGTTTTGGTGCACGCCATCACCAGAAGGTGTTGCTCCCACTAAGATTCTCTTCCCGTGTCAAACAAATGATGTCAGTCACTCATTATGTGGTAATCAACACCATACAAGTGGACAGATAGGATGGAAAAGATACCTTCGAGGTTGACAGTAAGATCAATTTTAGCTATTTTACCAACTTTTTCTGTAATTTCAACGCCAACCATTGGCACAGCAGCATGCTTTACAATTTCTGTGTCATTGCTAAACCACACCTCCACCGTTTGGTGAGCACCATATACTATATTTGCGAATGTAAATACACTCCTGGAAATTGAAATAAGAACACTGTGAATTCATTGTCCCAGGAAGGGGAAACTTTATTGACACATTCCTGGGGTCAGATACATCACATGATTACACTGACAGAACCACAGGCACATAGACACGGGCAACAGAGCATGCACAATGTCGGCACTAGTAAAGTGTATATCCAGCTTTCGCAGCAATGCAGGGTGCTATTCTCCCATGGAGACGATCGTAGAGATGCTGGATGTAGTCCTGTGGAACGGCTTGCCATGCCATTTCCACCTGGCGCCTCAGTTGGACCAGCGTTCGTGCTGGACGTGCAGACCGCGTGAGACGGCGCTTCATCCAGTCCCAAACATGCTCAATAGGGGACAGATCCGGAGATCTTGCTGGCCAGGGTAGTTGACTTACACCTTCTAGAACACGTTGGGTGGCACGGGATACATGCGGACGTGCATTGTCCTGTTGGAACAGCAAGTTCCCTTGCCGGTCTAGGAATGGTAGAACGATGGGTTCGATGACGGTTTGGATGTACCGTGCACTATTCAGTGTCCCCTCGACGATCACCAGAGGTGTACGGCCAGTGTAGGAGATCGCTCCCCACACCATGATGCCGGGTGTTGGCCCTGTGTGCCTCGGTCGTATGCAGTCCTGATTGTGGCGCTCACCTGCACGGCGTCAAACACGCATACGACCATCATTGGCACCAAGGCAGAAGCAACTCTCATCGCTGAAGACGACATGTCTCCATTCGTCCCTCCATTCACGCCTGTCGCGACATCACTGGAGGCGGGCTGCACGATGTTGGGGCGTGAGCGGAAGACGGCCTAACGGTGTGCGAGACGGTAGCACAGCTTCATGGAGACGGTTGCGAATGGTCCTCGCCGATACCCCAGGAGCAACAGTGTCCCTAATTTGCTGGGAAGTGGCGGTGCGGTCCCCTACGGCACTGCGTAGGATCCTACGGTATTGGCGCGCATCCGTGCGTCGCTGCGGTCCGGTCCCAGGTCGACGGGCACGTGCACCTTCCGCCGACCACTGGCGACAACATCGATGTACTGTGGAGACCTCACGCCCCACGTGTTGAGCAATTCGGCGGTACGTCCACCCGGCCTCCCACATGCCCACTATACGCCCTCGCTCAAAGTCCGTCAACTGCACATACGGTTCACGTCCACGTTGTCGCGGCATGCTACCAGTGTTAAAGACTGCGATGGAGCTCCGTATGCCACGGCAAACTGGCTGACACTGACGGCGGCGGTGCACAAATGTTGCGCAGCTAGCGCCATTCGACGACCAACACCGCGGTTCCTGGTGTGTCCGCTGTGCCGTGCGTGTGATCATTGCTTGTACAGCCCTCTCGCAGTGTCCGGAGCAAGTATGGTGGGTCTGACACACCGGTGTCAATGTGTTCTTTTTTCCATTTCCAGGAGTGTAGATGACTGTGCAGGACGTCCACACATGGTTAATTGTCGAGCAAATATATATATATATATATATATATATATATATATATATATATATATATATATATATATATATATATAGGGTGAGTCACCTAACATTACCGCTGGATATATTTCGTAAACCACATCAAACACTGACGAATCGATTCCACAGACCGAAGGTGAGGAGAGGGGCTAGTGTAATTGGTTAATACAAACCATAAAAAATGCACGGAAGTATCTACATCTACATCTATATAACTACTCTGCAATTCACATTTAAGCGCTTGGCAGAGGGTTCATCGAACCGCAATCATTCCACTCTCGAACAGCGCGCGGGAGAAAAGTATGTTTTTTAACACAAACCTAGGTTTTTTAAATGGAACCCCGTTAGTTTTGTTAGCACATCTGAACATATAAACAAATATGTAACCAGTTTTGTTTGTTGCATTGTAAAATGTTAGTTACACCCGGAGATATTGTAACCTAAAGTTGACGCTTGAGTACCACTCCTCTGCTGTTCGATCGTGTGTATCGGAGAGCACCGAATTACGTAGGGATCCAAAGGCAACGGTGATGGACCTTAGGTACAGAAGAGACTGGAACAGCACATTACGTCCACATGCTAACACCTTTTTATTGGTCTTTTTCACTGACGCACATGTACATTATCATGAGGGGTGAGGTACACGTACACACGTGGTTTCCGTTTCCAATTACGGAGTGGAATAGAGTGTGTCCCGACATGTCAGGCCAATAGATGTTCAATGTGGTGGCCATCATTTGCTGCACACAATTGAAATCTCTGGCGCAATGAATGTCGTACACGCCGCAGTACATCTGGTGTAATGTGGCCGCAGGCTGCCACAAAACGTTGTTTCATATCCTCTAGGGTTGTAGGCACATCACGGTACACATTCTCCTTTAACGTACCCCACAGAAAGAAGTCCAGATGTGTAAGATCAGGAGAACGAGCTGGCCAATTTGTGCGTCCTCCAGGTCCTATGAAACGCCCGTCGAACATCCTGTCAAGGGTCAGCCTAGTGTTAATTTGCCGAATGTGCAGGTGCACCATCATGCTGATACCACATACGTCGACGCGTTTCCAGTGGAAAATTTTAGAGCAACGTTGGCAGATCATTCTGTAGAAACGCGATGTATGCTGCAACTGTTTGGGCCCCTGCAATGAAGTGAGGACCAATGAGGTGGTCGCCAATGATTCCGCACCATACATTTACAGTCCACGGTCGCTGTCGCTTTACCTGTCTGATCCAGCGAGGATTGTCCACGAACCAGTAATGCATTTTCCATAGATTCACTGCCCCGTGGTTTGTGAAACCCGCTTCATCGGTAAACAGGTAGAACTGTAACGCATTCTCTGTTAATGCCCGTTGACAGAATTGCACTCGATGATTAAAGTCATCACCATGTAATTGCTGATGTAGCGACACATGAAACGGGTGAAAGCGGTGACGATGCAGTATGCGGATGACACTACTTTGACTCAGTCCACCGGCTCTCGCAATCTCCCGTGTACTCATATGTGGGTTCATGACAACAGCAGCTAACACACCAACTGCACCCGCTTCTCCTGTTACGGGCCTGTTATGTTCCCGTTTGCGTGCTACGACCATATCTGTTGCATACAGTTGGCCGTAGATGTTTTGCAATGTGCGGCACGTTGGATGCTCTCTGTCCGGGTACCGTTCTGCATACACCCTGCAGGTTTCAGCTGCATTTCGTCGACACTCGCCATAGATGAGTAGCACCTCCGCCTTTTCAGAGTTCGAATACACCATGGTCACAGTTCCTACAACACTACACTATCACAGACGTCTGGTAACACGGTGTACTACAGTTGGTCTGCGTGCGGAGACGGGTGTAGAATAACAATAGCAGCAAGCGCTACATGCGGACACTGCGACCGCTAGACCAAACCACAACAGTGCACTACAGCCACACTCGTAAACACGGTCGTCATCGTGAACTTGTCCCTGCAGATGCTGCTCGCCGACCGTGGCCCGTGTTTGTTACAACACTCAACTGAACGTCGGAGGTTTCAAGCGTCAACTTTAGGTTACAATATCTCCGGATGTAATTAACATTTTACAATGCAACAAACGGCACTGATTACGTATTTGTTTATATGTCCAGATGTGATAACAAAACTAACGTGGTTACATTTAAAAAACGTAGGTTTGTGTTAAAAAACATACTTCCGTGCATTTTTGTATGGTTTGTATTAAACAATTACACTAGCCCCTGTCCTCACGTTCGGTCTGTGGAATGGGTTCGTCAGTATTTGATGTGGTTTACGAAATATATCCAGCGGTAACGTTATGTGACTCACCCTATATATATATTATTATTATTACAACGATTGTTCCCCTTTAGGAGAGAGATTGAACTTGAATTCATAATTTCGTCTTGGGATGTTTTTCTTCTTTGCTTCCCAAAACTTCCTCATCCTCTCAGAATGCTCCTTCTTCCGTCCCTCTGTCCGTTTTTTACCAGGCTGACGCGATGTTCTTTCCCCAAACTTCACACTTGTAATTTTATGCCGGCACTCGGTGCGATCTTCGAGATTTTTTTATGTTGATCTGCTGTAAATCCCTCTGGACCTCTTTCAGCCATTCTGTGCCACACTTACTCCTTGTTATAATATTGAATAATCTATTTACTGTTCTGGAGTATTCCATCATGTAGATGTGTGTATAAAATTTGGCCCGGCGCTTTCTGATTTCATCTGTTACTATGTTGATCTTTCTATAGAGTTCGTTTTGTGGTCTCTTCATCCAAATGCCATTTTTGTTGATTGGACCGTAAATCTTCCTGAGAATTTTTCTTTCCTGCTTTTCTATTTCCTTAATTTTTGAATGACCATCAATCACCATTGTTTCAGCTGCATAGATTGCTTCTGGAAGAATCACTGTTGTATAGTGCCTTAATTTTGCGTCTGTCGAAATGCACTTCTTGTTGTAATGCGTCCATGTTAGCTTGTAGGCCTTCTGGAGCTTGGTGATTCTTTGTTCATTGGCAATTCGGTTTAATCTTGTGGACTGTATAGTTTCACCGAGGTATTTAAAATGGCAGACTTGTGCAATTTTACCATATTTTGTTATTAAAGGGGATTTATTTTCTGGCTGCCTTTCCATATATTGGGTTTTTTCATAAGATATCTGTAGTCCGGTTTTTTGTGAAATTTCGTGTAGTTTTCCACTGCGTGAATCGCTTCTGTCCTGTTATTGGTGATAATTTCAATATCATCAGCGAAAGCAAGGCACTTGACTTTAATTCGGTTCTCTTTCTTGATACCAATTTGGATACCCTTTACGTGAGGTTCCCATTCCATGATTATCTTTTCTAGAACAATATTGAAAAGGATTGGGGATAGTCCGTCCCCCTATCGGACTCCAGATTTGATGTCGAAGGGTTCTGATACTTCGCCCATGAATTTCACTTTGGCCGTTGTTCCTGTAAGTGACTGTTCTGTGATTTTTCGTGTCTTTCGGTCGATCCCAAATTCTTCCACGATTTTATACAGGGTTCCACGGTCCACTAAATCATATGCTTTCCTGAAGTCGATGAATGTAACTACTGTGTTCCTGCATTTCCTCATTTGTAACATTGTCTTTAAGCACCAGATCTGTTCCGCACATGAGCGCCCTTTTCTGAATCCGGCCTGGTATTCACTAACTGGTGTATCTGCTTGAGATTCTATCCTGTTTAAAAGCGCTTTGGAAAGGATTTTGTAAGCGACTGGGAGCAGGGAAATTCCTCTGTAATTGTTCATGTCTGTCTTGTTGCCCTTTTTGTGTAGCGGGTGAATTAGAGCACATTTCCAGTCCTCTGGTATCTGCTCCGTTATCCATATGTCTGACATTATATGGTGTAATTTCTGCATAAGTATAGGATCGTTTAGTTTCCAGAACTCAGCAATGATCCCATCTTCTCCTGGTGCTTTGTTATTTTTCAGCTGCTTGACTATCTCCATAATTTCTTCAAGATCCGGGGCATGTGAGTCTGGGTGTGTGAGTACTGGAGAAGGGAAGACAAGTTTTTTTGGAGTGGTTCGCAGTTGAGGAGGGAACTGAAATACTGGGCTAAGATTTTGCAGGTATTTTTCGTATTGGTTTCGAAAGAGCCATCGGGTTTCTTGAAGCACAAGCTAGGCGCTTGGTATCCCTGTAAGTTTTCTTTGAAAGTCTTATAAAAATTTCTTGTATTATTTTTGATGAAATCCTGCTGGATTTCAGAGAGTCTGTTGTTGTCATATCCCCGATTTTCTTTTCTAATTATTTTTGAGGTCTGTTTTTGGCTCTTAAGAAAGTTCTCCCAATTTTCTTCAGTTTTGTGACTGCTAAATTTTTTCCATGCAGTTATTCGGTTGTCGACTGCCTCATCACAGGTTGCATTTCACCAGCGATGTTTCCTGTTGCGAGGGGGTTGTCCTAATTTGAGGGCTTCCTGAATTTTCTCTGTTAGTTTCTTCCAGTCTGTTGATATTTCCTGATTAATTTGCATGATGATTTTTTTTGTTGAGTTGCAGATATTCCGGATCTGGTTTGGTAGTTTTGGGTGGCCTTTTTAGTATTCTGTTGGGTTGGAATTTTGTTTTTATTTGGAGAAGATGATGATCTGATTCAAAGACACCTTTGGGGGTTCTGATGTTTTGAATTTCTTTTATGTTTTCTTTGGAAATTGCGACATGGTCTATTTGGTATTCACCCTGTCTAAGGCTGGGTGATCTCCATGTGGTTAATTTATGTGCAGGTTTTTGAAACTGGGTACTCACTATTTTAAGTCCAAAGTTTTTGCAGAAGTCGATTAGTTTTTCACCATTCTTGTTGGTACTTTTGTGTTTGGTGTGGTACCACCGAACTTTTTTTCCTTCCATAATTGTGCGTTAAAAGCGCCTACTAAGATTTTCACATGGTGCCTAGGTACTTTATTTGTTGTTTCTTCTAGTGTTTCTCAGAAATTGTCCACTGTTTCAGCGTAGATTTTATTGTGGTGATTTGTGCGGGCGTGCACATTGATCAGAGTGTATGCTTTATTAGCTGATTTTACTGATAACAGGGAGACTCTTTCATTGGAAGACGTGAAGTCAATAACTGAGTCGAGTACGGAAGTGTGTACGGCGAATCCTGTTCCGAAAAGTGGTGGTTTGTCTCTTACTTTTATGGCAGGTTTGCCCTTGTATATCCTGTAATTCTCTGTGTTTAAGTGTCCTTCACCTGTGAATCTTGTCTCTTGCAGTGCAGTGATTTTCAGGTTAAATTTTCCCATTGCGTTGGTAAGTTGCTTTAATTTGCCTGTTTTAGTGAGGGTGAACATTAATTGTACCAATAAAATTTTTACTTTTCGTTTGAGAGTTTGAGGAGTTTTTGAGAAGCTCCGATTCTTCTCCGCATGATGTCCCTGATCCCCCAGAATCCGATGATCAGGTGAATCCATTCTATCGACTGGTGCCTGGGGTAGTGACTCTGTGGTCGTCTTTTCCATCATGCGTTCAAGTTGAATTTTAGTTTTTGTGGTGATCTCTATTGAGACCACAGGTATACGACTCGATTTTTGAGTTCGAGAAGATTTTGTGCAGCCGCCTCAACTACAGGAACAGACGCTGACCACTGGTCGCCAGATGCTGAACAGACACCACTGGGTTTATTGGTTTTTGGTCCACCCTGGGTATTTCCCATATATATATATATATATATATATATATATATATATATATATATATATATATATATATATAGTGTGTGTGTATTCTGCACAAAGTTGTCGAACATAATATTCACAAACACACACACACACACACACACACACACACACACATATATATATATATAATCTGTAGCTGACCAGCAGGACACTCCTACAGACCACGTCTCATAAAGGAGCAGAACTAGTTGAGCTGTTCAGGAAGACTGTTCCACGCCAGTCTTATGCACGGCACCCATCCAAGTGCACACAAAAACTTCCAGATGCGCGCATGTCGGGGAGGATAGCACCTCTTATTGAGGTGTAGTAGCTATGAGAGTGTTGCGATGATACAACAGAGGTTGATGAAGAAATGCGTGGTGTATGCATGACGGAGTTCCAGACGGACACAGTTTGAAGCATTATACGTAGATCAACTGCACTATCAATTCTGAAGTATTGTTCTAGTGTCTGGGGTCAGTACCGTTAAGGTATTGGTGAGAGAGAAGTGATCGTGGAACATTAACAGATGTATTCCTAACGCTCCATGGTTCTGCACTTAAAATATGCTATAATGCTAGGGCAGGGAAAGTCATGACCTATTAGTCATTTGGAATGCAACAATGTCAATATTCCAATCTAAGAAATATATTCCCAGCGTATGATATACGTTCTCCCTGAAAACTTCTCTACGATAACTTATGGTGACAAGCTGTCAAGTCATAAAAATACTGGCTTGCACATGAAAGAAAACATCGGTGCTTTGTAACGCAAACATTACTTAGGTTTTCAGAAGTGTATGACGTCTGCTGTTTACGAAGTTCAAGCCCAATTACAGTTCGGAAACTATGATATGCTCAGAAGTCATATAAAATTACCGGCAACGGCCGACTATGCAATCAAGGGGGCAGTAACATCTTATGAGAAAATAAACACCATGATCAGTAGCCAGAGGAGACGTAGCAGTTTTAAAGAAGTTTACCAAACCTTCCTGCCGCACACAGAAGTCACGGTCCAATGTCAGGCTGTATTGCTCATGTGCGGAATAACAATGCCGTTTCACCTTCACGCCACGTCTCTAAAATCCCTCCTCTCTCTTCACCACATGTAGCATCAGTCTACGCTCCTCCTCCAGAACACGCAATTTTATTGATTTTGCTCAGTACTCATTTCATGGTATTTCTCTCTAATTTTATGTATTTTCAGTCACTTTCCGAAATTTTACTAGTTTTCGCGATTTTATGTATTTCATCGTATTTCCACCAATTTTTATGTACCTAACATAAATTTTTCTTGATTATAAAACGTTTGTCTCGAATTTTACCGATTTTGTGTTATTTTTATATTTTTCCAGTGTTTTCTATACGTATATGGTCATATTGCTGACACATCCATGTGCTCTTTGATTTTCTACGAGAATATTTGCATGTCTTTACACCAACCTACTAAAAAATCCTAAGACTTGCCCTGAACGCACTTTGGACAGGACGAACATGAACATTATAGTAACGGTTGCTTCATACCTATACGAAAATGAAGACTCGATATATTCCAAGATGTGATATTCTTCGCACACATTTTCGTTCATCTAGAGGAGGTTACCAAAGCAGGTCTTCCATCGATGGAAATGTTTCATCACACATGAGTTGGAAGTCCTCTGACGACTGTGGTTTGGAGAGGTTAGCTGTTAAATATCGCACCTAGATTGTACTCTAAGTCACACACAAAATATGTTCAAATGTGTGTGAAATCTTATGGGGATTAACTGCTAAGGTCATCAGTCCCTAAGCTTACACACTACTTAACCTAAATTATCCTAAGGACAAACACACACACCCATGCCCGAGGGAGGACTCGAACGTCCGCCGGGATCAGCGGCACAGTCCGTGACTGCAGCGGCTTGGACCGTTCGGCTAAAACCGTAAGTCACACACAGAACACGTAATTGTATACGAGTCGATCGCAGGTTATACCACACACCTCGAGAGCAACGAAAAATGGTAAAATGCGTGATAAATTACCTGTAGAAACATCTCTCTGTCTCTAGAACTCATCATCAGTCTATCATTAAATCATATCTCCTCACAACCCCTCTCAACCGACCACACCATCTACTTTCAATCGTCCTTTAACGCAAATCCATGTCACTTTAGAGGCAGATAGCACTCTTTTCTAATAAAGCATTAAAGACAGCGGTAACCTTGCATGTATCGCTATTACCTCAATAGGTATACAATATAATGTCGTTGAAAAACTGTGGAATAGCTGTTTGTAAAGTGTTTGTTAACTGACACCGCATGGTTGTAATTGATGCAGAGTACAGAGGAGCTGCCCGTTAGGGGTTAAAACACCTAAACAGTCCTGCACAGGGTCAAATAAGTGATCCATTCTGTAGTGGTATCTTGCAGTCACTGCAGCTGGCAATACAAATTTATAACGCGATTGCTAATAACTTTGGTCACAACTGGGTTTGTGATACGGCATAAATAAATTTATTACTCTACATTTGGCGGCCTTCCACGTTAAACTTTTGTTCCAACCGTCTTATCCCTGTCGACGAAAAACTACTGTTTCCCTGGTTCACTTTGCTTCCATGTCAACTTTTTCTCGTATTCCTCTGGGTTTCGCATACTCGTTCACATGTACAAGAATTTTTCTACACCAAGCAAGTATCACTCATCGCTGTCAATTTCGCCAGCATTTTGGTATATGTTCCCTTAATTTATTTGTATTTTCTGTCACTTTTCGTAATTTTATCGATTTTATGTCACGTCTGTATATGCAAACATGACATCACTTTTCGCCACGTATTCTAGAACTTCTTGTAAATGTTGTACAGCTGTCAAAGCATAACGCGAATGCACTATTTTTATCGTCAGAAAGGCATAGCGTGGCATTGTACTCCAATGCATCTAGTCACCTCCAGCCAATATGCTCTACAGTTGCAGTGCGTTTGCTCTGTATTCTGTACAGTTGTGTCTGTACATGTGTCAGAGACAGCTCCCGTAACTCACAGTAGACCCGAGTTAGTGTTCCAGTGTGGATCCGTCACATGTTATATTCAGAGCGATGTTTGGATGTAGATGTACAGCACACCATGTCCAGGATCGGTTTGAAGGTGGATCTGCCACGCGTTATATCCAGACCGATGTTCAGAGATGGATCCACAACACGTCACGTGCGGGAAAGGGTTGGAAGGTTGATCCAGAATCATTTGATACATCACAAACGTCGATCCTAATAACATTTAGGAAGACGAGGAAATTAATAGTCAGTTAAACCACGTCAAACTAATTTTCCCCAGGAGTCAGATATCACCGTTTGCCTGTTTAACCAGAGGACAGTGGGAGCAGAGTAATTTTTCAAGCCTCGATTTAAATATTCCTTCTAATTTCTAATATGGCGCACAGCCGCAAAAGCTGTTCAGACCACGGCTACTTGGTGGCGGAGGGCCGCCAGTCTGTTCCTCTCCCTCGGACGAGATGCAGTCACTCCAGGGAAACGAAACTCAGCCGTCACTGTGGTTAAGTCGCCCACGGGCTCCTCACTCTGCGACGGACGCTGCCTGGTTTGCGATATTCTCGGTCACCGGTACAGAACACACGGGGGAGGCTCCCCCGCCCTCAGCTGCTTGCAGTGGTTGAGTGGAGCAGCTCCGTGCAGGCCAGCAGCACAGCAGTCCTTAAGGCTTCGTGCTGGGCACCGACAGCAGCAGCGACCGACCCCACGACTCCGGTTCCAGCTATTTCGCGTTAAAGGTAACGCAACCGCGGTTATTCCGGTCATGAACAATCACAAATGCAACGGTTTGCGCATCGATCGGTAGGCGTGACAAATCTAACAATTCTCGATCCATAGTAATATATACGGCCCCTCCCTGGGATTCAGTTTATTCTTTCTTGTCAATAATAATAATAATAATAATAATCACTACATTTTATCTGACAGTGTACACTGTTTCATTCTGATAAAGGGCTGGAAGAATTAACAGGACGCTCGTTTAAGTTTCAAGTTGTTCCCTTTCTCTCGTCTTGCAGCGAACGCTTTTCTGTGTCAGGTTTCTGCTATTACTGTGTCTGCAGTATCCGATATTTTAATTGTAACACGCTTCATCGCATTTCTATGTACGTTTTTGTCGAACTACTCATACTTGCAAGATTTTAACGCACCTTTCCTACGCTTGGTGTCTAGAATTAGTCCGTTGCTCCTACAAACCTTTAATTAATTATCAGAAACCCCTACTGGAGCCGGCCGCTGTGGCCGAGCAGTTCTAGGCCCTTCAGTCTAGAACCGCGCGACCGCTACCGCTATGCCTCGGGCATGGATGTGTGTGTGATGTCCTTAGATTAGTTAGATTTAAGTAGTTCTAAGTTCTAGGGGACTGATGACCTCAGATGTTAAGTCCCATAGTGCTCAGAGCCGTTTGAACCGTACTTTTAACAGTGGTTCAGAGAAGATGATGAAATTAACTCTACTACAAACGTCGCTCTGTTTCGATGAACTCGTCGCGCAAACACGAAAACCTTATCTCACTTCTTGGCTGGAACGATCGAGATCAAACGAGGTCGTGACCGTCCCAATAATTCCAGGTCTATGTCCGCGGGCGCTGCACTGCGGAACAAGACACAGTCGACAGTGGAGAGTGACGTCGAGTGTGCACTCCTGGAGATCAGATTCGCTGATTCGGAACTTGGGCCGCCGGCGAGCCTCCCCCCCCCTCCCCCCACCCCCCGGGTCCCGCCGCGCCAACTACTTGCCCCTCTGCCCCTCTCCTCCTCCACCGCCACCCCCAACCCCGCCCACACCCCCATTCGTCTGTGCCCGGTGCGGCCGCGACTGGCCCCGGGCGGCCTGCCAAAGCCGTTCACCGAGAGGAGCAGCTCTCAGGCGGCAGTCAGACAGACTTTAAAACCGCATATAGTTACTTCATTGACAGACGGTTCCGCCGCATCGTGTGAATGCAGCAGAGCGCACCCCCTGTCCACTCTTCTAGTATCGCCTTCCTAGAACTCTTTCCCACCCCACAGTCCCTTCGGCTGCATCTTAATGAACACATCAAGACTTTTTACCTAAGCGTTTATGACCGTATCACACAAAGAAGCTAACCCACTAAGACAGCTCAGTTTGCCCGCAGTCTAAACCGGAATACCCCACTTACTAAGCATCCACTAAAACTCCCAAATGGACTGGAACCAGTCACCGGCTAAACGTGGGGACTGCATCCCTCCCATCACTCTGTTTCGTTCCTTGAATCACGCGCACTCCATCTTAGAGTGTCATCCATTTGCTCTCACCTGCACACATTCTTTACCATCCTCACTTTTCTTTCGCTACTAATTCACTTTCTACGCCTCTACTAACATTCTGCGAACTCAACTCCGACAACACTATTGTTCACTTTGTTATTTCCAATTCAAATAGGCTGGCTACTCTTACATCAAACCACTGCAGAATTCCTACATGACCTCTCCCTCCACGCAGTCGTAATGGACTACCTCCGCTTGAGAATGAAATCTCTCTCCTCCCACGTGTGACCCGTTCCCCGCCCTCCCTCTTCTCTTCCGTACCTCTCCTATTCTTTCCTCCCCGCAAACGTAGCCCAGTCCCTAACCTAGTTGCACCTATTCAGGATCCCACGTTTTTCCCACTGTCGACTTCCCCGTACAACTCTGAAAGACTAAGCCTCCAACTGCAATACGCTACAGAATCAGAACTACTCAAAATTTGCATCGAGAACAGACCCTAGAAATTTTAATGATGTGAACTGCTTCATCACTTTTGTCAATATTTATCTCAAAATTCGTCATTGAAAATTATTTCTTTGCATAGTTAAACTTCTTTAATCCCTCAAGACAATTTGTTGTTAACATAAATACTCTTGGGTGAAGAGTGTCAGCCAACCCAGGCCTGCGAGTTGTCAGGGAATGGGACAACAATAAAGGATAAAACAGTGCAAGAACATTAATCAGGCAAAAGCACTGGCGTGGAATCGTGGATGTGTGGATGTGCGCCGTGAGCTGTACATAATTGTCGATCACCAAAGTCCAGTGAGAAGTTGACACGTTGAGACCACTGCGAAGGATTGTAACACTGTCAACTCAGTGCGAGTGCGCTCATGGTGATGATGTTTAAAGATATTACTAAAGGCAGCAAACTTACCGATGTCAGGAATTCCTTTGTCATGATCCGCCCATTCCAGAAACTGAAAAAAAAGAAACAAGAAATCTCTTAGAGAAAACTTTACTGCAAACAACGGACAGTGATGTAAGTTTACTAGATAAAGCAGCATACTCCTACATTCTACACAACTGAAGCAGCGAGTAAAGTGCAGTGTTGCAGTATCACGTTATACTACTCTTTCTCATTGAGCAACAGTTACATAGTCGGAATGAGATTTTCACTCTGCAGCGGAGCGTGCGCTGATACGAATCTTCCTGGCAGATTAAAACTGTGTGCTGGACCGAGACTCGAACTCAGGACCTTTTCCTTTCGCGGGTAAGTGCTCTACCAACTTTTTTACCATCTTTTTTTATTGTTTTCTCTGCCAACCTTTTTGTTTTTGTTTTTTTTATTTTTTATTTATTTTTTTTTTTTTGTATGGAAAAAGGCGTCTTTCAGTTACGACAAAGAAAATTGTAATGTACATCCGTAGAGACAACAGAACAAGAGTTCCTTCTAAACTATGAAATAGAATCTGGAACTAATAGTGTGATGATAGATAATAAAGAAAGAAAAATGTAACCAAATCCCGCACGCCATTCCATGTGCATGGCCCATCTGCGTACAGATTCCATGTTCCCAATTGGTACAACATATCGCAGCGTGTGGGGCCCCATGAAGGCGGTCATCCTCTGCCCGGTGCTCCCCAACTGTGAGGGGGGTTATCGAAGACACTGCACAGATAGTACGCAAATAGTTGTCGGTATCAGGGTGTACTCTCAAGTGTGGTATGACTGTCCTGGAGAAATTGCCAGTAATCAAGCACCATCTTCTCATCATCTCGAAAGAGGTAGTATATGGACATGCCTTTAAACCATGTGAGAGAGTGAGTCTTCGCAGGTGGGAAATAAGTATCCTCTGGACAAAGGAGGAGCCGTGGCTCAGTTGTGCGAGGCGCGATTCGTAGGTAGCAGGCGAGGATCTTCTGCACTAGCAGCCATAACTCTAACGCCGATCCACATGTTAAACGGTGTTAGTCAGTATCCACGAGGTGGCAACGTGGACAAAGGGGGGAATCCATCCCCCAATAGCGTGCAGCCTTTGTCGTGTTACAAACTTCCCGTTCACCACCTGGTACCACGCGGGTACACCCGCGTGGGGAGGAACGGCTTCTGGACCGCTCTCCACACTGCGGGCCACAGGGTCGTAGGGCTCTTTCTCTCAATCACATTGCGAGGGATGGACCTTATCAGCAGTCTGTAAATGTCTCTCGCCTTGGGAGTGCGAGTGCTGGGAAGGTCTGGGTGCACGTAACTATACTCAAGAATAAATGCCGAGAGGTGCGAGAGTGAGGGTGTAATGTGCACAACCGTGACAGGTGGCAGAAAAGACGCCAGCAGCAATTCCTCTAACAGATATCCCGTAAGAGAAGCACCTTTGTGGGTCCACAATTTTATCATTGTGAACAAGTATGACGCTGTAGCTCTCGCTCGTACATTTATAAGTCCCAGTCCGCCATCACACGGAGGGAGGGTGAGTGTTTCGTAGCGGACTTTGAACAGGTGTCCGGCGGTAAGGTAATATCCAAACTCTGCTTGCAGTCTGTGTGCCATCGCTGTCGATATCGGTAGGACCTGGGCCATGTGGATCATCTTAGTCGCCACGTGAAGGTTGAGGTATTCCACACGATGTAGGAGGTCCATCCGTCGAAGTAAGTTCCAGCGAACTTCTGTGCGTATTGTCTGTAGTAATCGTGCATAGTTCATGGCAGCCGTGCGGCGCACATCCTGCGTAAATGTTATGCCCAAGAACCGGATCTTGTTAACTAGTGGGAGTGGAGCTAAAGCGTCCTCCTGTAGACCTCTCCCAATGGGCATCGCTGCCGACTTGGCCACATTCATGAGGCTGCCCGCTGCCAATCCATAGCGATTGATCCATTGTATCACCGAGCGTACCTCGTCACCAGATCGGACAAGTAATAGAAGGTCATCATCGTATATCCTGCAGTGAAAGATGTGATCCCTCAATGACATGTCCGAGAGCCTGTTTTTCAACCCTCCGACAAGTGGTTCGAGTGCGATCGCGTAAAGGATCGTGGAGAGTGGGCATCCTTGGCGGACTGACCGTCGGATCGGAAAGGGACCCGCAGTTCGTCCATTCACCAGTACACGGGATGCAGCTCCACGGAAAAGGCGCTGAAAGATGTCGAGGAAGTCAGGCGGGAAGCCCATACGGGCCATAACGGACAGTAGGAACTTGTGGTGAACTCTGTCGAAGGCGTGGTCGAAGTCAATGGAGATCAGAGCAGCTCGAAGGCGACAGGATGTGGCGATAGCTATTAAATCCCTGCATTCGCTGGTTGCCATTGGCATTTTGGTCTCTCCGCCCTGTGTCGTTTGCTCCATTGAGAGGAGTAGGGGCAGAACCTTCTTTATGCGGCTGGCGAGTAGTCGGGCGAAGATGTTATAGTCCGAGTTGAGCATTGTAATGGGCCTGTAGTCCTCGACCGTCCGACCTCTGGAAGGCTTGTGTATCGGTATAAGGAGACCTTCCACGAATGCAGGTGGCACGTGGGAACCGGGGGTCATCAGTTCTTGGTACATGATGATCCATCGGGGCATCATTAGATCGCGGAAAGTCCGATAAAACGCGAGCGGCAGTCCGTCTGGCCCGGGAGATTTGTTGAGTGCTCCCTTGTTAACCGCGTCTTCAATGTCGTCCCGTGTAATTCCACCTAACAGCGTCGCCGCTGCTGCATTGCCGAGGGTGTGCGACACGTGCTGCAGTATGTCGTGATTGTCCGCTTCCTCGTCCTCTGTATTCACCTCGTCGTAAAACAGGCGATAGTGATCTGCAAAGGCCTCTGTAACCGCCGCCTGATTCATTACGACCCTACCATCTGGCGATACGAGGTCTGTGATCAGCTACTGTCGGCGTCGGCGGCTGTCGACCACGATGTGATGCATAGACGGGGTTTCTCCTTCCGCCCGGTCTTGACGTCGCGATCGCACTACGATACCCTCCAAACGTTTCCTCCTAAGAGACAATATTTTACCTTTAATTCGGCGGCTTTCCATTTGTCGGTTTGGAGATGGTGGTTGGCTGTCGAGTTCGCGAAGCATCGTGTAATGAAAGTCCAGTGTGTGACGATTCCAATCTGCGATATCTTTTCCGAATTGTGTTAGCACACTCCGAAACGCTGGTTTCGCACAGTCCACCCACCATACTAGAGTCGAAGGGTATCGGGGAAGACGACGTTCGCAATCCAGCCATGTGTTGGCGATAATCTGACGGCATTCCGGGGCTTGAAGATGTGCTACATTCAGTTTCCAGGGTCCTCGGCTGCGCCATATCCGCTGCTGTTGTAGAGTGAGTGTGCTTATGAAAGAGCTATGATCGGAGAAGCCAAGCGGCCAACGTTCGGCGTCCAATACGCCCGGCACTAGAGCTCGTGAGACATAAATGCGGTCTATCCGACTGGCTGAGTGACTAGTAAGGTACGTCGGCCCAGGACTATCACCATGCACTGTCTCCCACGTGTCGGTGAGAAACAGATCTCGAACCAGGAGTCGAAGTTCTTGACAAGTCGGGGAATGTGGGACTTGGTCTTTGGGGTGGAGCACACAGTTAAAGTCGCCGCCAAAGATATATTGATCGAAGCGGCTGATAAACAGGGGGGCGATATCCTCCGAGTAGAACAGCGATCGTTCGCGGCGTTGGTCAGTTCCTGATGGAGCGTAAATGTTAATGATGCGCGTGCCCAGTGCTGTGATCGCCAGCCCCCTTCCTGACGGAAGGTAAGTCACTTCTTCGATGACAATTCCGTCATTCCGGTCCGCCGGTGACACATATGTCACATAACCATAGAAAACTGGGAGGGCCATTATATACACTTCTTGCAACAGGGCAATGCCAACATCCGAAGAACGAAGCATCTCATGCAGCAACTGGATCTTCACTGCAGTTCGTATCGTGTTGATGTTAAGCTTGGCGATACGATAAGCTTGTTGCCGGACCGCAGGTGTTAAGTTATCCATTAAGACTGGAATTACCTATGACGCTTCTGACTGTATTGACACCTCCACGACCCCCAAACCTCACCTGCAGTCCTTTCTAGAGAGCCGGCGCCAATGGCGTGGGCCCTGTTGGCGTAACTTGCATGGTTCGACCGTCGTCGTGGTCATCCGCCCACGTCGGGCAACTCAAAGCAAGATCGGCTTCCCTAGCTTCCCCAGGATACGGCAATGGGTGCTTGCACTCCACAAGGTGGTGGGCAGCATCTGTCCTGCATATCGGCATCCGATTTTGCCACTGTAGATATATGTGGTTTGTCCTCAGTTCCGTTCGGTGGTGCCACACTGCAGCAAATGGCGGCTGCCTCTGTGGTAGCGTCGTCATTGAAGGTGGAGTCGTCGTTCTCTGGAGGCTGTGTCGCATCTCGTTGGGAAGTTGCTCTATGCCTCCGCTTCCGTCGCTTCGGAGAGCGTTGTTTCCTGGTGTGTCCTTCTGTGTCAGACGATGGCAAAGATTCACGACGTTCCGGCACAAAGGCAGCCGTAGGCACAATAAGCGAGTCTACGGGCATGCTATCGTCATGTATGTTGTTATCCGTCGACGGGGGCGGCGGCATCGGAGTTGAGTCCGTAGCTTGTGGAACGGGTGTGTCATCATCGCCCTGTATTGGAGGATGGAGCCGCGATCCAACAGTGGTCGGCTGTCGTGGTGAAGTGGTAGCTGTCGTGAGGGCTGCTGCATAAGTCACGGGAAGCAGCTTCGGCTGCGATGGCGGGTCCGCGTCAGCCGGCGGCAGTTGAGTGATTCGACGTTGGATACATTCTGATCTGAGGTGTCCCTCCTTCTCACACCCAGAGCAGGTCTTCGGTTGCCCATCGTAGATGACGATGGCACGGCAGCCACCAATATTCAGATATGAAGGTACATGTCTTTTAAGTTCTATTCGGACCTGGTGGACTCCGTTCAGAACAGGATATGTCTGGAATTGCGTCCATTTTTCCGCAATATGATAATGGACCGCGCCGTAGGGGCGCAGCGCTGTCACGACGTCCTCCGCCGGTAGTTCGAAAGGAAGTTCGAAATTTCTGATCGTGCCAAGTCCCATGCCAGAATAATCGACGTGCACAGTCCCCACATTGCCATCAGCATGGCAGAAACGGAGGCCCTGTTTCGTGTCCCGAAGGATCCGTTCACATGTTGCGTCGCTGATGATCTTGACATATACGATGCTACTCACAATGGACAAGTGAATGCCGAGAATGTCAGTCGCCGGGATTTTAACTTCTTCTCGTAAAAATCGTTCGACTTCGAGTGCTTTGGGCCGTGCAAATTCGTTGCGGAACGTAAATTTGAGCGTCGATTTTCTATATTGGTGCGCTATAGTGATCTATATGCTGAGTACGGCACGCGCGAAACGGCCGAGTACGATATAAACAAACACAAGCGCTCGCTCCGTGGCAGGAACACAAACAGCGCGTCCTCACCGCAGCACAGCCAAAGGCCAACTGCATCTGAGCTACCCAAGCACGACTCTCATCCCGTCCTCACAGCCTTACTTCTGCCAGTACCTCGTCTCCTACCTTCCAAACTTTACAGAAGCTCTCCTGCGAACCTTGCAGAACCAGCACTCCTGAAAGAAAGGATATTGCGGAGACATGGCTTAGCCAATCTCATTCTGGAAACATCCCCCAGGCTGTGGCTAAGCCAATCTCATTCTGGAAACATCCCCCAGGCTATGGCTAAGCCATGTCTCCGCAATATCCTTTCTTTCAGGAGTGCTAGTTCTGCAAGGTTTGCAGGAGAGCTTCTGTAAAGTTTGGAAGGTAGGAGACGAGGTACTGGCAGAAGTAAGGCTGTGAGGACGGCATGTGAGTCGTGCTTGGGTAGTTCAGTTGGTAGAGTACTTGCCCGTGAAAGGCAAAGGTCCCGAGTTCGAGTCTCGGTCCGGCACACAATTTTAATCTGCCAGGAAGTTTCATATCGGCGCACACTCCGCTACAGAGTGAAAATCTCATTCTGCAGGAGCGACTTATTTTTAGTTATCTAGGAAGTTAACAGTTTATTTTTGTAATTTAATGCGTGTTCGATTGCTTACTAGGCACAACCTTTTATTTGATTAACAGTGTAGTGTACAGTACCGCCGTTGCTATCGACCGTTGTATCGATCTTCGTATAGTACAGGCTTTTGTTTGTTTGGTTATAACAGCTCAGTTTCGGGTTAGAGCGTCAGCGAAAGCAGCAGCGCTAGTTCCTGCTATTAATAAGGCAAGTTACATTTTTACGAGCTTCAAACAGGAGGAGTGCAGTAATGGATAGGAACTGTGATTGTCGTGTACAGATGCGAGCTGCGTTGGCGACCCTTCGCTCGCAGCTCCAGGCTGCGTTGGCTTCCGTCACACAGCTTGAGGCTGCTGCCAGGGGGCATCACTGTGGAGAACCGGACGCGGGGATGCGAGGGACGTCGAGCACATCCCCCGTGTCCTCCGATCGGTACACTGCTGTGACCTCCCCGCACTGCCTGCACTGAGGTTGACCCTCACCCGTGGTCGAGTTGGAGGTCATTCCAAAGTCTGGCAGGCAGCGAAAAACTTCCCGTGGGGCCGATCGTAGGGCCTCCCTGGTTCTTTGACGAACAGGTCTCGGGGGTTATTGGTGGCTGACGATGTCTCTGAGCTGGATGCAGGAGGAATTCTTTCTCTGAATCATAGATAAAAGGTCTGTGAATCTTTTTTCTCATATAAAACGTTGCTTGATTTTGTGCACACATAATTTGACCCACCATTCTATAGAGTAACGGTAATAGAGCCCGTTAAAGTGAAAAAGTTTATTTAAATAACCGCTACCAGTCACTGTGACTGGTAGCGGTTATTTAAATAAACTTTTTCATAATTTTTGATACAGTCACGGTCGAAATATAGTCATAATGGCTTTAAATTGTCCCGTTAAAGTGGTTTTGGTGATCGTTACTGCGTTGGTGGTGTAACCTATCACCCTGTTGTCATCGCAGAAAGCTGTGGTATTCGGATGCAAGTGTGTTATATCAGATAAATATACAGGGAGCGCCACAGTCTTTGTACAATCATAAACATTTACTTTACAAAAACTATAGAACTTACAAATGTGTGGTTTATGACAAAAGAAAGAATAAATCATCAAGTTGGTATGCATATCTTAATTGCAAGTAGAAGCTGAGAGTAGACTAGTACAATAGCTGCCGCTGCAAAATAACGTTACGCGAGGTGAAGGTGCAGTGCGATCCCTGGTATCACCAGACACACTCCGCGACTACTGTGCAGCGAAATGTTTGAAGAGACTGCGGAGGAGGAGCGCCTCAGGCTGGAGGATGTCGTCGCGTGGTATGTTTATTGTAAGACACCGGCAGTGTGCTAGATCTTCAGGGAACAAGGTAGCGTTCCTTCAGTGAACAAAGTGTCGGAACAGTTCAACAGGCGTCCTTGTGAAGCTCTTGCAAATCTACTCAACACGCAACTCGTAAATTAGGGATTCCTAGGACCACTGTGCAATGAATTCGACACAACATGTTTCACCTGCTTGCATATAATGCCCAAACGAGTCACGCGTTACATCCCGATGATGGAACTTGTCGGGCAGCTTGGCGCGAACTAACACCAGCAACGAATGTCTTGTTTGATTTTCAGATGAGGCCATTTTCCACATATCAGGTAAAGTTAAAAGGCTCAATGTGACGATATGCGGTTATGGAAGACCACACTTTCATTTGAATCAAGTTAGGGATTCGCCTTAAATGAAAGTCTGATACCGTTTAATGGACAATAATCATTGGAAAAATCAGTAACAACTATCTGCATAGCTCATAACAGTTGCCAGAATCGTAACTGACAGACTTCAAGCCTGATGTGATTTTTCAACAAAATGGTGGACCTTTGTTAGAAATTTTCATAATGAAACATTTCCTGCTATGGATGGACGTGATGGTTCCATGCCCGGTCTCTAAGATCACCAGACATAGCGCCATTAGATTTCTCTTTTGGAACTATTGGAACTACTTAAAGGACAAGGTTTACATAACACAAGGACCTGATCTTGAAGCAGTAAGAACTGCTGTTACACAAGGAACTTTTGTTTATTTGAAAGTAACGAAAGTTCTTCTGCCCTTTTTTCACGAATATGCATTCACCATCTTGAGGCAAGTTTTTCTGCTCTTTTTACAAATATGCATCTTGAAGGCTCAATGTCCTGATTTCATCAGCCGGATTGCTCGCTGTTCCAAATCTCGCTGTATGCACTATTTAAGTGCGCACTTGGAAGAATCTGCCTTTAGTGAGCCGCCTTACGTTGTACTGTAGAAAGTACACGTTGTAAACCTACCACTGACGGTTCGACCTTTTCCTTTGGCCATCGCTGATGGTGAGCGGGAAGAACCGATTCTGGGGAGGATCCGATTTTACCTGCACGGTCTTTTCACATGTCGGTTGACTGTTGTAGGTAAGCATGTTCTGGGAACTTTAACAGTGAACCATACTATGGTACCATAGTGTCGAACTCTGGGGCTGCTAGAGGATCTCCATGACGCTTTTGCGTTTCGTCAACGAATTCTTTCGCCTTTGGATCTTCTCTATTTGCTTTACCAAAAGCAATCAACATATATCCCCCCACTCAATAAGGTATCTACATACTGAATCAAATACTCAGATATCGGCTGAACGAGGGTTTTGTAGCTCCTTTGTGGGTGAACTATCTTGTCTGACGATTCTTCCAGTGAATTCTTTCCTACTATTACCTATATATGACAATTCCACTTTAAATCCCTCTGTACGCGGTCTGTCAAACATTTGACGTATGTCACTATTTCCACTGAGTGATCGGCAATCGTATCAACTAACAATAACGGGTCTGCCCGCTTATTTATATTCAATTTAATTATAATTGTTTATGTAGAGTGTCGAACACCTAACGCTGCCCCAAGTCCTGATCCTATGCCGATCTTTCTGTAAAACGTTAGTCAACACACTGAAACCACTCTTCATCACTATAACATGCATTTAAAGAGCAAGGAAAAGAGTTAAATGTAATTTCGTGTCTTGTATCTCTTCTCAACAAAACAATTGTTGAGCCACTGTTGTCGATACGCAGTAACGTGTCAAGCTTATCGGATCTTGTCCACTTCAGTAAAAACTTTGCACAAATAGGAATAATACGAAAAGAACACCTTTATGTTTAGATACCAAGATCTAATCCATCACCCCAACGAGTCGAGCTAATGCTTTAATGCTTGGGTACTGCATTCAGACAACATCATACGATTTCTATACCCACCATCCACACTTAAATTGAATCTCCCATGCTGTAGTTGCATTAATCATAGATGGTGAAGAAATGAATGTTTGCCACAGCCAGGCCTTGAAAAGAGGTTTCCTTGCTTACCAGGCAGGTGTGCTGGCCATTACACCATTGCAGCAGTACACGTAAAATAGCTGCATGGACTACCCTAGTACAATGCCCTTTCTAACATAAACTTCAGTTGACATCTTAAGATTATTTGCGCCTCGTTAAATCATCACTATGCCCGAGACTCTCCAGTATTGGAATAGCATCCCAGCTTTGGACGTAATGGGGAAACTGAAGTTTTTGTTAGGGAGGGCAGTGGACTAGATTAGTCTGTGAGGTGTGTTCCCAATACTGCAGCAGTAGTGTAATGTCTAGCCCATCTCCCTCGTGAGCACGAAGTCTGGGGTTCAACTCCTCGCTGTTGCCCAAATTTTAATTGATTTCTTCGGCTTTTATTAGCATCGTAGATAAAGTTGAAACTCGTAAGCACCAATGAAAATTTATATCAGTGTCGCCTTGTGCGTCGAGCTAGCAGGTCGTAGTTAACTTCCGCTTATGCTGCAGCGTCGCTTGTGTCGAAGCTACTCAGTCTTGTTGGTGTATCTGCCGGCGTCACATCGTAGTTGCGTAGCGGACTTCTTTGTCGTTTTCTCTTGGCGGCTGTGTTTTTTGCCCGCGCCATTGTGTCTGTCGAGTCTCCTAAGACTGTTCCTCGTCGAGCTACTGTTCGTTTCAGTTTTGACAAGACTACGTGTCGTGTTCAACGGGGCTCTTTAGAAATTCACGATCGGTTGGCTGATGTTACCCGTGTTACACCTGATCAGGTAGATACTGCTTACTTTGATTCTGATTTGTATTCATTCTTTGTCAGATTTTATGACCCTGTTCAAGTAGAACGGCTTCTCTCTCGGGTTGGTTTAAAGTGTTGTCCACACATCAAAATGGTTCAGTTAGTCAAGTCGTCCTTGAAAATGCGGCCTGAAGTATACTCCGGTTGGAATTTATAAGCTTCCTCCTGAAGTGGACGATGACGTCATCCAAGATGACGGCGTGTAGACTTGGCAACAGCGCAAGATGGCGGCTTTTGGTGGAAAAATATGTCAATTAGGCTACCTCCACTAACCTAACCCCCAGAAAAAATGGCGCGAATTTTGAATTTCGGTGGGAAAATAGGTCAATTGGGTTATGTCCACTAACCTAAGCCTCCAGAATATATTGGCGCCAAATTCAAATTCCAACAAGATAATGCATGCAGAACCATACTTGTCTTTATTATTATTCATTATCATTGATTGTCATTTAATAACATTCATTACCATTTATTATTATTTCTTATTATTCATATCATGCACTTGTGTATGCAGTCCAACTGTGTTAGTTCATACCCCTGCCACCAGAGACTGCCACCGCGCCAACATTCTAGATGGCTGATTTTGGCGGGAAGAATGCCAATTGTCCTACCTCCACTGAACTACCATTTCTGTTCTCCTCCACATTCAATCTTTGCTGAGCTGTTGTTGTCAAACCATCACCATGTGTTCGATCATAAAGATGAATGTGGGTGATAGAGCAGCTTTTAATAACTGCATTTCATGTAGACATTCTAGGGAGGATTGTAGCCACAGTTCACTACATGAAGTGTGGAAGCGTATGACAATTGAGGAGTGTTGGAGGAATAAGTACAAGAATTCTGTTCAGCAGATTTCACCAATGCTGAGGGATGGAGCCGGGATGCATCCCGTAACCAGCATATGCTCTTCCGCTTCCGCAAACTGCAGACGTATTTACCATCAAGCATGCACTTTTCCAAAACGCAAGAGACTCCCAGTTGATGTCAAATCACTTTGGTCTAAACAAATTCGTATACTACGTATATACCATTAAAGACCATCCTGCAGAATGTGTTCAATCGATGAATTATTGGTGTTTGACCATGATGAATTTAGCAGCTGTGTAGTTTGCAAGCATACAGCTGAGGACTGCCTCCATAACCTCCTACATGTGGAATGGAGGCGCTAATTAATGCTCAAACACATAAACAAAAATACTGTTCTACAAATAAATTCTTTGCAGCGAGATGCTATAAAAAGCCTGCATATAAGCTACCAGCCAACAAGAGACGACTGCCTCTCATCCAACAGAGTGAAGAACTGATCTAGTTCACGAGTTCACCGCTAGAGTACACTTCGTTATGTCATGAGGTCACATCATTCAGCCAGCAGGAGCACAGCATCACGATGATGTAGGTGTCTTGTATATAAGGAGGGCTCAGCAGCTCCTCGATCTTTGTTCCAGTCAGTCAGTCAAGATGAAGCGTCACTCGCCACAGCAGAATAGGAGGAAGAAGCAGCAAAAAAGTAAGTCCCAAAATTATTATTATTATTATTATTATTATTATTATTATTATTTCTGAACCAACAACATATGATGCTTATTCGTCGATTTCCTGTAGCTGCACCAGTGACGCCAGCATCAGCAGGTTCCAACCTGTACCGATCCTGTCCTGTAGCTCCATCCGTGGTATCAGCATCAGCAGGTTCGTCGATTTCCTGTAGCTGCACCAGTGACGCCAGCATCAGCAGGTTCCAACCTGTACCGATCCTGTCCTGTAGCTCCATCCGTGGTATCAGCATCAGCAGGTTCCAACCTGCCCCAATCCACTAAGACCTCCACGTAGGATCCTGTAGCACAGCTTCTCAGCATGCTGGAGCAGAATGGTGAGGTGTTAATGTCGGTGCCGGAGGCTACGCTTGACGGGGTTTCACAGTACTGGGCTCCTTCATACGCACCATCCATTGACCATTGCCCAAGAGACCTGCCGCCATCAGTTCAAGAACAGCAGGCTAACCACTCTGATGTGGATGTCGCCGATGAGAAGATACCGGCAGCAGGTGGACCCAAACTTTGCTATTCGCCTCAAGCTATGTGTTAACAGTTAGTGCTTCAAAACGTCTTAATGTAGGACTTGAAGTTTCACAGTACAGTAGCTTGTCAAGTGTTTTAGTGCTGGAAAATGTGCTAAAAATATTAAAGTGAAATTTTCTGACTACGAGTGGCATGAACTGTGTCATGTAAAATAACGTATCAAGAAAGATATGACTACCAAATATTATCCATCCAAATCCCACCAGGACATGTACTGTAGCATCTCTAACTGTGAGTATTCTACGTTATAGTATATTCATGCAGCACTCGACTGTTGATAACTTGTTCAATGTAGACATAACTGTAACTAGTACGATAGATAGACTAAATAGATGGTGTCCATATGTTCAAGCAGTATAAAGTGATATCATTAACTGGCTTCACACATGTAGCATCCACATAGAAGATATAGAACATTGTTTTAGTACCTGTATAATACCAGTGCCCAAGTCTTGTGCTATTCCTCGAATAGGTGTTGAAAATGATGAACTCCAATTTACTGGTGGAATACCCGATTATTGCAGTGCACCAACAACATTACGAGATATACGTGCTGAATTTGAAGTGTAAAAAAAGCAACTATTTTCCAAATACTGTACTTCTCCTGCACCATTTAAAAAAGAATCAACTATTTTTTTCTCATGCTGATAATATCTGTAAATATTTTAATAAATAAATATGTTCTTTTATAATATTAAATTTGTGATTGTATTTTTAATTTGTCTAGGCAAAATGTCACCTACGTTAATCTATATGACAGCCTTCCCTTTAAATATACCACCTGGAGTTCATTCTATCATGTAGCCATTGTAGCTCAGTTGGTAAGGTGACTGCGGTATAGTGGCTACACACACACACACACACACACACACACACACACATACACACACACACATATTTTTCGTCATATAAAAGCCTGTTGCACGCCAGGACCTAGCATAGTAGGTATCATTGCAGGATGGGTGAAACAACCTCGCCGCAGGGACTTTGTTGTAGAGTGATGACTGGTACTGTGATGATAACCAAGACTTGGGTGATGTCATGCGCTGTTGCCAAGTCTACACGCCACCATCTTGGATGACGTCATCGCCGCAACTTGAATAAATTTGGCAACAATGCAGAGTGGCGGCGCAAGAACTTAGACCCACTACTGACAAATACTACTTTGACTTTTTTTTTCTCCTACCACAGTAATGTGTTAAACTAGTTCTAGGCTGATGTGATTCATGTTTCATTTATATTTTATCGATTTATACAAAACTATGTTGTGATTGTACCGACTCATAGGTATCTGTGCGTCGATGCCACGGGTAATGTCAATGCACGGATTCTTTGTGGGAAACCGCGAAGAACAGAGATGGTGTAAAAATTTTGGGATGGCCCTGACCGTGGGAGAGAGCCGCCGACTCACGTGCGGGTGACGCACAAGAGAGCCTGGGAGGTGCACTCTGAGGTTCAGCTCATCGCCACGCGCCTGGGGCGCATTCCCTCACACTTGGCGACTCTGGGCGTGGGCTGTCACGACAGCACAGTGACCGGGTGTTGTCGACAATTTACTTTAAACTCGATTAGGCAATAAAGGCTGATATAGTCTCTTACAATAGAGGACTAATCCATGAGCAAGTGGCTTAGGACTTGGCATATCGAGTCATTTACGTGACTTCTGGAACGACCAGAACAATCATTTTGTGTCCAACAGTGCCTAGGCATTGGAGCCGAGCGACGGACTTGTCCAGGCCATCATTCTTACCTCATTCACTCTGAACTGCATTGTCAGGCAGATCTGTGATGCAGTCAAAACTTTCCAATGTTCACTGCTTGCATTTGCTTTTCATTCTCTACTTTATTAATCACATTATTGCTTGGTCTTTTACCTGTGTGCTAGCGAAGACTACATAAAATTGAAGTTAACTGGACCAAGATCCTCAATTTAGTGGATACATAACATTCCCTAGTTATGAATCATTTAATGATTTTCTGAGAAACAACAGCCTTTCCTTCCTTATTGTGCTATACAAAGCAAGAAAAAAATGTTTCAAATGGCTTTGAGCACTATGGGACTTAACTTCTAAGGTTATCTGTCCCCTAGAACTTAGATCTACTTAAACCTAACTAACCTAAAAAATCACACACATCCATGTCCAAGGCAGGATTGGAACCTGCGACTGTAGCGGTCGCGCGGTTCCAGACTGTAGCATCTACAGCCGCTCGGCCACCCAATTCAATTCAATTTCGTATCTGAGTTTATGGGGAGCAATCTGTTTCTCAATCGGTCCAGCCAGAACAGACTACTAAAACAACTCAAATATTCGTCAGCTTATGCCGGTTTCTTACATTAAAATGGTGATCCTGATAGAATTATTTTTCCAGGAATTTTATGATAACAGTTCACATCTTGCAAAATATTCATTTCTGCTCTGAAATTCTTTTCTGGAAATTTTCTAATAAAAATTCGCGTCATTCCGAAAATGAATATACTACTATTGATCTAGCTAGAGTGAGATCCTCAACGCGAGGAAGGCGATGTAGAGTCACGTTTCTCATAATTGAAATAAAGTAGAGGATGTTTAATTTAAGTTGCTGGCACATGTGTCTAAACATACGTTACTCTTTCAGCATTTCTTTTTTTTCGTTTTGTGTCTTGGGGTTTTCGTGTCTTCTTGTGACCATGGTATTGTTTGTGTGCGTATGTGCATATGAATCGTTGTCAAACAGAGGGATGTGAGTTTTAGTTATTACGTTCCATAAGATCACATTTGTTTCTGTTTCTTTGACGCCAGGAATATCATGAATGAAACCGAAATGCACGACACTCAGACACTACGTAGTGTTCAGAGAATTAATTCTGAGATGTAGATAATATCGTTATGACATTGTTTCTGATAAAGCTTTTGCAATTACTGTTTTAACTTTTTTCCATGAGATGGAGATTTCTTTTATATGATTGAAATTTTCGCGTATTATATCAGTTATGGTTAGTTCTCAGTAATACTATTATTCGATACACTATTATGAAACCTACAGTAAGTGTGAGAGACATGAGGAACAGTGACTCTGCATCTTCTTATATGACTTACTTTGTGTTACTGAATATGGGTTTTGGTGTCAACCTATAAAATTATTTTTCTCTCGTTTCCAGCTAGCTGCTTTGTGAATATTCTATCTGTGTGATTTAATGCATTCAAATAAATGTATATATGTAGACTGAAGCGTCGAATGAAAATTTGTACCAAGGCCATCAATCGAAGATATGAGTCGAGTCTTACCCCCTGTCGCCTTCGTAATGGCGCGCGCGCACACACGCGCACACACACACACACACACACACACACACACACACACACAACTGTTGCGTTAGAGCACTCTTTGGGTATAATTTTGTGGCAGGAACCCTGATTCCAGGCATCGTAAAATGTGAACCGGTGCCTGTATGACGTGTGGCTTTGGGTCTAGAAGTGGCAAACGTACAGTTGACAGAAACGCGCCTTTGTGTTAAAAATGGTTCAAATGGCTCTGAGCACTATGGGACTTAACATCTGAGGTCATCAGTCCCCTAGAACTTAGAACTACATAAACTAACCAACCTAACGACATCACACACATCCACGCCCGAGGCAGGATTCGAACCCGCGACCGTAGCAGCAGCGCAGTTCCGGACCGAAACCCCTAGAACCGCCTTTGTGTCTTTTATAAACAAAGTATAACGTAGAAGACTCATTATCATTGCATTTTCCGGCGAAACTAGGGTATCTTTATGAATAACATATTGAGAGTATGGTAACTTTTTCCTACATCATCTGGTGCGCGTAGTCAAAAGTTTTAACAGCTGTGATTTGTTTATGTTTCTTCTCTTTTGCTCTATTAATAAGTAACATCAAACGTGAGAGCAGCTTCTTTTTCTGAGTACAACAGAACTGGTGTCACGTGAGGTTCGGTATCATTTCTCGTATCGAATGACTTAGGTGATTTTCAGCTCAGAGGCCGTTCATCTCTACGCGTGTCATATTAACAGTCCCTCCAAACGGACGTACCACCTTCGATAAACGATTTTCTTAAGTGATCTGCATGTCCGTCTTCTCTGTGTCGGTATAACGGATGTGGAACAATAATAAACAATGTAATGTTTGACGTACGCGAGACCTGCCGAAATGGAGCGCGGTTCAGAGTCGACGTTAAACACTTAGTCGCCCCACAGTGCAGCCGAGGACAGCTATGGGGGCTATACCCCCCACCCCCCAGCCCCCCCCCCTCTTTAAAGGAGTACCATTGTATACTGGATAAAATGACTTTAGAAATCAGCGAATATATTACTTCAACAGATTCAATCATTTTTTTTTATAATTATGTAGTAATATGGGCTGCAATGTATTTCAAGGACATTTTACCAAAAGAATAAGAGCGACAAACAGCGTTCTACCTAAACCAATAAATATAATTTAACTTAATAAGGGCGTCTTATTATTTATTAATATACACTGTAAGTATGTTAATGTACCACTTACAATAATCAAGAAAGCTAAATATGCCGGGTATGCCTATCAACACTTAAATTGCAAACCCCAGACAAAAACTTCTAAATAGCGGAACATCTGGGTCAAATCGTATTATTTTCCCGGGCACACACATACTGTAGACGCGTTGCAGTCCACCTACCTACCACTACATATAAACTACACACGAGAGTTATAGGAATTTGTGAAAGCGCATTATAGAGATGTTCATGTTCAAACGTAGTACGCGTTTGTAGTAAGGGATATGAACGTAAATTAAGACCGTTTTAATACAGCTCAGTGAGTAGAAGGCAAATGGTGTTTAAATTATTCAGTTGTCTGGCGAGCTGGGCGACGTAGCAGAGTATAAGATCGCCGATTGCTGGCGGCTTCTCATTATCTCAGTAAAGAAGTAAGGAGAATACAGGAAAATACAGGGTGTTCCAAAACGATCTTTACAACTTTGATCATAGACATTTCAGAAACGTGTTAAAAGGTTCATATATACAGGGTATTACAAAAAGGTACGGCCAAACTTTCAAGAAACATTCCCCACACACAAATAAAGAAAAGATGTTATATGGAATGTGTCCGGAAACTCTAAATTTCCATGTTAGAGCTAATTTTAGTTTCGTCAGTATGTACTGTACTTCCTCGATTCACTGCCAGTTGGCCCAATTGAAGGAAGGTAATGTTGACTTCGGTGTTTGTGTGGACATGCGACTCATTGCTCTACAGTACTAGCATCAAGCACATCAGTACGTAGCATCAACAGGTTAGTGTTCATCACGAACGTGGTTTTGCAGCCAGTGCAATGTTTACAAATGCGGAGTTGGCAGATGCCCATTTGATGTATGGATTAGCACGGGGCAATAGCCGTAGCGCGGTACGTTTGTATCGAGACAGATTTCCAGAACGAAGGTTTCCCGACAGGAAGACGTTCGAAGCAATTGATCGGCGTCTTAGGGAGCACGGAACATTCCAGCCTCTGACTTGCGACTGGGGAAGACCTAGAACGACGAGGACACCTGCAATGGACGAGGCAATTCTTCGTGCAGTTGACGATAACCCTAATGTCAGCGTCAGAGAAGTTGCTGCTGTACAAGGTAACGTTGGCCACGTCACTGTATGGAGAGTGCTACGGGAGAACCAGTTGTTTCCGTACAATGTACAGCGTGTGCAGCTGACTGGCCTTCACGAATACATTTCTGCGAATGGTTCATCCAACAATGTGTCAATCCTCATTTCAGTGCAAATGTTCTCTTTACGGATGAGGCTTCATTCCAACGTGATCAAACTGTAAATTTTCACAATCAACATGTGTGGGATGACAAGAATCCGCACGCAATTGTGCAATCACGTCATCAACACAGATTTTCTGTGAAAGTTTGGGCAGGTATTGTTGGTGATGCCTTGATTGGGCCCCATGTTCTTCCACCTATGCTCAATGGAGCACGTTATCATGATTTCATACGGGATACTCTACCTGTGCTGCTAGAACATGTGCCTTTACAAGTATGACACAACATGTGGTTCATGCACGATGGAGCTCCTGCACATTTTAGCCGAAGTGTTCGTACGCTTCTCAACAACAGATTCGGAGACCGATGGATTGGTAGAGGCGGACCAATTCCATGGCCTCCTGACATCAACCCTCTTGACTTTCATTTATGGGGGCATTTGAAAGCTCTTGTCTACGCAACCCCTGTACCAAATGTAGAGACTCTTCGTGCTCGTATTGTGGACGGCTGTGATACAATACGCCATTCTCCAGGGCTGCATCAAACGCATCAGGGATTCCATGCGACGGAGGGTGGATGCATGTATCCTCGCTAATGGAGGACATTTGGAACATTTCCTGTAACAAAGTGTTTGAAGTCACGCTGGTACGTTCTGTTGCTGTGTGTTTCCATTCCATGATTAATGTGATTTGAAGAGAAGTAATAAAATGAGCTCTAACATGGAAAGTAAGCGTTTCCGGACACAGGTCCACATAACATATTTTCTTTTCTTGTGTGTGAGGAATGTTTGCTGAAAGTTTGGCCGTACCTTTTTGTAACACCCTGTATATATACCTAAATTTACAGGGCAGCATCTGATATTTTCTTAAAAACCAACCAAAAATTGATATGATAAACGAAAAGTCCGAAACAGTATGTAAATAAAGTAACTCAAACCCGGAAACTGAGTGTAAAATTCATATAACGGCTGCAACCGAGTGAAGAAACCGACTGGACGAAAAAAAAAAAAAAAAAAACAACGATTGACCAATCGATTGTTAAAAACAGTCAGTTGACCTTCCAACTCTTTCACGAGCTGTCAGCTAATACTTGTTTTCCGAGTACGATAATTGATAATACTGAAGTGTGTAACTGTGTAGTGTGACCGAATCGTGCGTCGTGAAGTGTAATTTTTTCCTGAAATAGGAGTGTATAAGAGATTGGAGTGAGAGATTAAATACGTTGCAGCAATTAATTGCAAGCTAACGGATTGTTTTGGAAAACCTGAGCGTAGGGGCAATTTCCCACCCCTAGGACAAGAGAGTGCCCTGAACCTCTATCCGCTCCTCCGCCCTCTTTGACAAGGCCGTTGGTAGAATGAGGCTGACTTCTTATTCCGTGAGTCTTCGGCCGCCAATGCTGACTATTTATCAAAATTCAGGCAGTGGCGGGGATCGAACCCGGGACCGAAGACGTTTTGATTATGAACCGAAGACCCTACCCCTAGACCACGGATACAGAAGCCGGTAAAAATTTATTAAACTTAAACCTTTGCTGAATTTTTCAGCTGAAACTCTCCCTATGCTTCTCGTTATGCGAGAAAACAAGTACTCATCCCTAGTCTTGGAATACGGCGATATACACGTGTAAGGCTGGAGCAGTATGCATATTATAATGCCCTCTTAGTTCTCTCAAGAACAACTAAGTAACTGGCTGGTTTGTTTCTCCACTGTTGGAGCTAAACGACACTACAGCGAATTTCTAGCTGGATGTCAGCCGCTATGAAGACAGTGTTCACACATATATCTCCTATGCATCGTACAGAGCATTAATTGCCCCGTTCTGCACTTGACGCCTGTTCAGAGAAGAGTTTTCGAAAATTTCCGTCCTGTCTTTCTCTTAGCCGAACTGTCTCCCCACCTGGGTTCTTCCGTTCTCTGTGTCACGGCTTTTTTCGACCAACGGGGTCTGAGTCACCTGGTCAGTCTGTCGTTGACTCCCGCCTTGGGACGCACCCTAAGTGCTTTCCGTGGTACCTCCTGCCACGTGGCCTTCGCCTCTCCTCGCGATTGCTTCCAAACCAAAAAATTTCCTCTCGCTGTTTGTCTCACCTTCTGCTCATAGACATGCATTATATGGTCGGTGTGTTCATACCATCGATTGAGTGTCATCCCTTTGGCGTTACATACTTACAGGCAAATTTGTTCATTACCACTGAATTAAGTTAGGTGTCATATTCACCTACCCGTTACGATGTATAAAGCTCTTCTGTAAGGTGCTAAATTGACCTTCATTTATTCTGTCACCTTACAAATTATTCAAATCTTTCTTTCTCAAAAATATCTACCAACTTTCAGTAATAGTCTATAAACATGTGAGAGCATTTCAGAAGTTTCTAAAAGCTGTACAGACTGCCAGAAGAAAGCTTATAGGCCTGCAGTTTCTAATGTGATACGGAATCTTTCCTGGTTTTTCTGTTATTAATGTGAGTGCGACAAAGTGATGGCACAGGGCGGAGGAACCAAACAACGACCTTCACTGACATTGATCACTAATGTCGTGTTAAATTTTGAAGCTTTTCTGTAGGAACATTGGCAGACAAAACTTCCAGGCAAATGCCAGGAAATTAAGAGTAACTTAGATTTTACGTATCTTTGGACTCATAAATACCACTCACGGACTGGTTTCACAAACAAATAACAGTTACAGTGTGTAAACTGTATCTTGACAGTCCTTAAATGGTAGAATGCAGGTGATGGCAATCACTTGTTGCGGGCTGCCGGTAACATTAGGTAGCGGAAACACTGTCTGAAGTAGCCACTATTGTCTGCTTTCTTACTCTGTACTGCTTCACTGTTCTGAGTCTTTTTTCCTTGTCATTACCATACGGAATTGGTGCAGTTAGTACCTTCATTAACCATGACAATACACAAGACCATTTCAATACTGTTTCCTGAGGGCACCCATACAAATGTTCGTAGGGGGAGGGGGCAAGACAAAGGGATATGGGCTAATGTTAGTGTTTTGGAAGACAAATGATGAATTCAAAAAATGGTTCAAATGCTTCTGAGCACTATGGGACTTAACGTCTGAGGTCATCAGTCCCCTCGAACTTAGAACTACTTAAACCTAACGAACCTAAGGATATCACACACATCCATGCCCGAGACACGATTCGAACCTGCGACCGTAGCAGTCGCGCGGTTCCGGATTGAAGCGCCTAGAACCGCTCGGTCACAGCGGCCGCCTCAAATGATGAATTTTTAGTGGTCATAATAAGCTAAAATTATTTATATGGGTAAATAACGCTACATACTTCTGTGTTGAGCCACTTGTACGGAATACTGACATTTAAAGCATATTTAATTCACGGGAGGAAAGACCAGAAGGACTGAAACGTATTATGACTCATATGTTATAGGAAGAACTGTTAAAGGCGCCTTACGTGATGATGAGAGGCTTAAGTTCTTAAAGAATACTTGGAAACCTCTTGCAAACTTTTCTTTTCCTTCTCAATTACAAGGGAAGCAAAACTGAGCATTTAAGTATGAATGGATGAGCCAGCGCAACTGGCTTTCATACAGTAAAATGTTACATGATGGATTTTGCACTGCATATTTTCTGATTTCACTTTCAATTGCCGGAATTGGCTGCCAGGTGCTTGTGACAGCTTCCTGTTATTCTAAATAATTGAAACATTTAACTGGCTTGGTAAAAAACATAAATAACTTTGACGTGTCGTTTTTAATCGGAAACATTTCACATACAAAAACATAATATTCAAATAGTTTCCAGGCTTGGTTTTTCAGCAAAAATTTCTATGTTGCTAATATTTCGAATGCTTATAAGGTTTGGTCTTTGCACTATTTTTTCTTTACTTAGTTCTTTACCTAAGACATTTTAATTTATTTTTATAGGCGTTGCAAACCCTGGTAAAAGAACCACTGGTCAGTTACAAAAAGGCTACAGAAGATCTTCATCATCATGAGAACACAAAATATCACAAATTTTCCATGGAGGAGGCTATAGAGTTCACCAAGTCTATGGAATCAAGTCAAAAAAGTATTGCCACTGTCCTCGATAGCCGGCCGCGGTGGCCGTGCGGTTCTACCGCTGCAGTCCGGAACCGCGGGGCTGCTACGGTCGCAGGTTCGAATCCTGCCCCGGGCATGGGTGTGTGTGATGTCCTTAGGTTAGTTAGGTTTAAGTAGTTCTAAGTTCTAGGGGACTGATGACCTAAGATATTGAGTCCCATAGTGCTCAGAGCCATTTGAACCATTTGTCCTCGATACCACAAAATCTTCAGTTGTTGAACAAAACCAGAAACGCTTGAGGTCTTTTATAAAGACTGTAGTCCTGTGTGCTAGAAATAACCTGCCTTTACGAGGACATGGGGTGTTTCAGAAACTTTTGGCTTTTCATGTGGGTGCTCGAGATGAAGATTTGAAACATCATTGCACTACATGTGGTCGAAACAGTTCTATGATAAGTAACGCAGTCCAATAGAAAGTCATACATTGCATTGGTGAAGGTATTCGCTCCTCAATATCGAGGGATATGAAAAAGGCCAAATTTTTTAGCATTATGTGTGATGAAAAAACTGATGTCGCAACTAAGGAACAGATTTTGTACTAGGTACATTGACATAGAGGCCTTTGTTACCAAAGAAGACTTTCTGGGTTTTACTGAGCTTAAATCATCTTCTTTTAGCTGAGGAATTAAACAATGATCACGACGTCCTCGTGAAGGCAGGTTATTTCTAGCACACAGGACTACAGTCTTTATAAAAGACCTCAAGCGTTTCTGGTTTTCTTCAATAACATCTGCACTTTGATCGCAGAAGCCATCGATGAAGAACTCAGGACACTGGGGCTGAGCTATCAGTATCTTTGTGGACAGGGCTATGATGGCGGCTCAAACATGGCTGGGAGAGTTCAAGCTCTTATTTTAAGTAAACAACCGTTGGCTATTTATACCCACTGTTTTAGTCACTCTTTGAACTTGTGCATTTCTAAATCTTGTGATACCGTACTCCAATAGTTAGAAATATGATGGGAATTGTAGGATCGGTTTCAGCATTCGTGTCTGCCTCTGCAAACAGAAAAAGCTCCCTAGAGGAAGCTATATCACGGTTGACCTTCACAGAATCAAAGAAAACAAAGTTGAAGGCAGTGTGTCCAGCAAGATGGGTGGAGAGACACGACACCTTCTGATTCCTTCCAAGCAGCTCTCTGTGCCGGTCGTCACCTTGCTTGGCGAACTTTCAGGTAGTCGCGGAACCAACGCAGAAACGGCTAGGAAAGCTTGCACGTTTGGTTCTGCATGGAAGAAAAAGTGGGTTCATTAAAGTAAAAGACCCAAAACAGTAGCTGAAGCGTTAAAGAACTGTGACAAGCAGTTTTTCTCAAATGTATATGTTTTACTTCAAATATTTGGAACTATTCCTGTCACCACAAGCACTCTCGAAGGCAATCCTTTACTTCTAGACGAATAAAGACTTATTTGCGTAAAACAATGGGGCAGGTGAGAATAAACGCATTGGCTATTGCAAATATCGGTTAAGAAAGAGATATGGACATAGAAAATCTCATTGACATATTCAGTAGAAAGAAACAGAGGTGAATGAGTATGACAAATTTGGCAGAAGACGGTAATATACAGTGAATTTTGTTACAGATTTTTTTTTGTATTCAAGTCAAGTTCAAGTTTTTACATTCATGTCATCTTCTGTATCCAGAAAATTAATGAAAACTTATTTGTTGTAAGTTGATCTTTTTCATGGTTTATGTAATTTATAAAATCTCCCATGTGAAAATAAGTGATGGGTGGGTGTTGTGTGACGTCCTTAGGTTAGTTTTTAAGTAGTTCTAAGTTCTAGGAGACTGATGACCATACATGTTAAGTCCTGTAGTGCTCAGAGCTATTTGTACCAATTTTTTGTGAAAATAAGTTTCTTTTACGCTGAACTCCAAAACAGTTACCAAATTTTACCAGTTTGTCGGCAGAGGACCCCCATCTCTCTTTTTCTTAAGCGATATTCCACTGTTCCACTCCCGCGAACCCCGCCCCCTCCCCCAATTAGCCCCCCCCCCCCCCCTTGACCGACTTCTAGAACCGCCCCTGCTCCCCTTAGTTGAGATTAGTCAGACCACAGACTCGTCCCCGTCATTATAGAGCCTACACAAGATATTTCAAAAGATTCTCATTCCGAGGGCGAAATGAAAGGGGGGGGGGGGGGGGGGAGAGCGGAGGGGGCAACCGCCGCCGTGACCCCCGCCCCCCTAAACCGAGAGTTCAAACTGAGTTAAAATCAAATTGTAATTTTTGTTATGAGTGCCAAAGTTAAGCACTCTAATTTCCATTTAATTCAGTATTTCCCCAGCCATGTTACTTTGTGCGCCCGAGAGAGTGTACCACCTGTACCTGTGACTTATGCTCCCCATCGTGATCGAATTGTGGGGGCCAAATATTTGCGGGGTTTCCCGATCTGCCACGGCAGCACGAATTACAATTACAGCTTCCAAAATGTGTGTATACATGTTTATGAACTAAACTGGGAAAAATATAACTGACAACAAATTAAGAACCGCAGTTTTAAAAGTATTTTATTCTAATTTCAGTTTATTTGCCTCTAATGTGTTTTTCAACTCTGTGTTAACAACCGGCTTATGAGCTCGTTGCTGTGTGTTAACAACTATGTAAAAGAAGTTACTCAGAAGGTTGTCATAGCTACACATTTCAATAAATTAAATTTTTTTGTCTAAAATGCAACACATTTTTGCGATTGTTCGAAGTTTTTAAGTATCAAATCATCTTAAAACAGTAGTTTTTGAAGTTTTTTTTCCTTAACTTTGAAGGAGAGGCCCCTTGAGTCTTTGGGTCTTCTTTCCATTGCAGGCAATCGCCGCTACCCTCAAAACATTAGTGCACCTGTCTCAGTCACCCTCTCTGCTCTACTCAGCCACCACGCATGTACATTCCAATTCATTATGTGAGTATCTAGCTTCGCCCAGTTATGTGCACCCGAGCACAGCGAAAAGAAGACGACGCAGCACAAGGTAATGACAGAAAAGACAAAATTGTAGCTTTAGTGGCAAATCGATGAATGTGTGACGCTGCAGTACACCTGGCAAGGATAGTAAAGTGCGCACAAAACAACGTGGCCGATACCTGCGCAATTGGCAGGGCAGTGGTGGGAGCTACGGGCAGGCGCTGAAGGTGAAACGCTGAGCGCTAGAGGGGAAGATCCGCTGTAAAGTGATGCCTACGCTTGCAATTTTTGTAAATATTAAGTTGAGGCCCTCCACGCACGCCCACACTTGCATTGTGACCACTCAAAATATACGTTACCTCTAATCTGGTTAGTATCCAAACGAATTTCGCTGAATATGTAAAGATTTAAGTTCACCTGGCTTGTTAACCGTTTTAACTTTCACAGAAGTACCATGAGTGGCTAACCTTGAGTAAAACCTACACATTTCTCTTGTCACCCTGTTAAAATTTGCTTCTTTTGCTAAAACAAATCGGAGTTTACACTTGTCACCGCACTATATGTTGTGCATAGCGACTCCTTCATCCATTCCAAACAACATATGGAAATACTACGCGTTGTGGCCGTGCGGTTCTAGGCGCTTCAGTCCGGAACCACGAGACTGCTACGGTGGCAGGTTCGAATCCTGCCTCGTGTATGGGTGTGTGTGATGTCCTTAGATTAGTTAGGTTTAAGTGGTTCTAAGTTCTAGGGGACTGATGACCTTAGATGTTAAGTTCCATAGTGCTCAGAGCCATATGACCATTTTTTTAAAATACTACGATAAGTATGACGATTAACGAAATCATGGGCACGTCATCATGAAACTGATACACAAAGCTGTAAATAACGCAAAAATGACATTTTTTGCCCAATAGTTTCTGTAAAATCGATTGAGAAAAACCGCTTAGAGTGCCCCTCAATTCTGTCATCGCCGACGGCCGAAAGGGGGAACAAACGAATGAACTCGCCCAGCGCTTAGAACGAAAATTGCAGCCGCCACCCTGTCCTGGCGAACTCTAAACAGGGCACGGGTCGCTATCAGGGCATAAGGTACCTGCGGATTTGACTTCGTGTACTCACAGTAACTAAGCGTCGCAAACAGGCACGTGAACAGCACACGCACGTGTCAGCATTTGTGACGGTACAAACCCCCGTTACTAGATGAATATGTGTAGTTTGCAACGATTGCTTTGTGGAGAGCGAGCGTGCGACAGGGTGCGCTATTTGCGGAGGCGCGCCCGCGCTAGATTTGCAGCGTGTCGGCGGGATGGCGCAACACCGCCTGGACTACAGGCCTGCGCGCACACTTGTGACGTCACATATGATGCCCGGGTCTGTATCGGAACGCTCCTGTTAAGCACTCTGCAGCTATACGAACTTTACGAGTTTTAGAGCAGAGACGGCACAGGGAGTCTCGTGCTTGCCTCTTCTACGTGTCCTTGTAATGGAAGTATGGAAATTTATATCATTGCGTAAAGTAACTGAACAAAACTGCCGTAAGTTATTTCAAGGTGCAAAATTATTTTGACGATCTGCCTTAAATACGCGTTTCTAATTTTAAATACAAACTGTAATTTTAAATTTTGTCTTTTACCTCTGGAGCTACGCTTTCTTGCAGTAAAAAATCGGCAATATGCAAAAACAAGCAGACGTTTCCGGTTTTAAATAAAGGAGCTGGAGCTCCTATTGAATTTAAGAATTTGGTTCCCTGGTTATTTTCGTAAATTTTCCTGTCCACTTCAAAATTTGCTGATCTCACACGAAATCATTCGACGAAATGGAGCACCTCCTAACATAATGTTTAATAAATCAAAAAACCCGAAAATATATTTTATTTCCCTGTTTCTCCAGAACTTAAGATCCTTAAAGATGAAACGATTTTTTCTCCTATATCCTTGATTGAAATTCGTGTCTCAGAGTGCTATTAATTTAATCATAATGCACTTACCTCGAAATTCTGCTTTCTATTCTGCTTATGGTAATCTGTCGAACACAGAATTCATTAAAGCAATTTTCTGAGGTAGTTTACTCAAAAAGAAATTCCGAATATGTAAAACTGAATAAAATCATTCTGTAGCTGTTCCAAATGAAAGTACTGGAAACTCAGTAATCTGGTAGGAATGATAACGAATACTAAACGTTTTCGAGTCACACTAACTAATATAACTATTCTGTGTGACAATAGCTGCAAATATGAGAGACATTTAACAGCCAGCTTCGTATTAACCTCCCAGAAACGGTCCAGAATTAAGAACCAAATGATACTGGTACATGATACATAACTGCTTTTAAAAACAATAGGCAAGTGTGGTGTAATGGAAACAAATAACACGCTGCAAATTTTTTGTAATTTACTTACGGTTGAATCATGTGTAGACACAAATTCCTGTCTGGAAATAGCTGAAATCCAGCGATTTCTCAACTTCACACATTTGGGTAATCGAAACATGTGCACTTTAATGCTTTTTTTGGCATTTATAATTTCCCTGGCAAAAGGAAACAGAGCACTTGTATCCCATACTTCGAAGAACTGTAAGCGTATACTGTATGAAATATGTATCACTTTCATCTGTCACACACTTTCAACACAACATACACGTCAACAGGACTGCCGACTGAAGATAAGATGGCTAACAGCTTGTGACGTCACGTGCCAATATGGTCGCTGTGCGTAGGCCTTGTGTCTAGAAGGCTTCGGATGGCGCCGCCGCCGGGCGGCCACGTGGCCCCAGCTTGCGGCATTGTTTGGTTTTTCGCGCATAACGCGAAAACTATGCAACGGTGAAGAGCGATGCGGCAGTGGACTGTGGGCATATGCACCTTCTGAAAGATCGATCTTTATTGTAAGTCACGAGATGCAAATGTTATTTGGTTAATACCACGAATACTGAAAGATTAAAAGAAATAGTAAATAACAACTTACAGGGATGAGCGAGCGCTCATTAAAGCGTCTCGTCAAAGCGGATCTAGTGCCGTAGTCATATGTTAAGATTCATAAATAATTAAGCTCGTAAAGAGCAATAAACAAAGTTTGATGGTAAGCTGTATATAAAAATCAATAGAAAATTCATGACGTAAAGAACGGCACTATATATTTTGGGTGGCATCACATGTATTTTGAACTAGTTACGTTATACTGTACACTTAACCTGCTATAGTTTTCATTGTTTGCAAATTATTATTAACATTTATCGCCCATAATTAATTAATTATTAAAGATATGAAGATTCTGAGCAGCGCAATGTGTAGATGGCTATAGATTACGTGTAAAAACAGTTTTATATGCAGTTCTAATTTAAAAAATTTAATAGTAATGGGTGACTGGAATTCGAGTGTAGGAAAAGGGAGAGAAGGAAACATAGTAGGTGAATATGGATTGGGGCTAAGAAATGAAAGAGGAAGCCGCCTAGTAGAATTTTGCACAGAGCACAACTTAATCATAGCTAACACTTGGTTTAAGAATCATGAAAGAAGGTTGTATACGTGGAAGAACCCTGGAGATACTAAAAGGTATCAGATAGATTATATAATGGTAAAACAGAGATTTAGGAACCAGGTTTTAAGTTGTAAGACATTTCCAGGGGCAGATGTGGACTCTGACCACAATCTATTGGTTATGACCTGTAGATTAAAACTGAAGAAACTGCAAAAATGTGGGAAATTAAGGAGATGGGACCTGGATAAACTGAAAGAACCAGAGGTTGTACAGAGTTTCAGAGAGAGCATAAGGGAACAATTGACAGGAATAGGGGAAAGAAATACAGTAGAAGAAGAATGGGTAGCTCTGAGGGATGTAGTAGTGAAGGCAGCAGAGGATAAAGTAGGTACAAAGACGAGGGCTGCTAGAAATCCTTGGGTAACAGAAGAAATATTGAATTTAATTGATGGAAGGAGAAAATATAAAAATGCAGTAAATGAAGCAGGCAAAAAGGAATACAAACGTCTCAAAAATGAGATCGACAGGAAGTGCAAAATGGCTAAACAGGGATGGCTAGAGGACAAATGTAAGGATGTAGAAGCTTATCTCACTAGGGGTAAGATAGATACTGCCTACAGGAAAATTAAAGAGACCTTTGGAGAGAAGAGAACCACGTGTATGAATATCAAGAGCTCAGATGGCAGCCCAGTTCTAAGCAAAGAAGGGAAGGCAGAAAGGTGGAAGGAGTATATAGAAGGTTTATACAAGGGCGATGTACTTGAGGACAATATTATGGAAATAGAAGAGGATGTAGATGAAGACGAAATGGGAGATATGATACTGCGTGAAGAGTTTGACAGAGCACTGAAAGACCTGAGTCGAAACAAGGCCCCCGGAGTAGACAACATTCCATTAGAACTACTGACGGCCTTGGGAGAGCCAATCATGACAAAACTCTACCAGTTGGTGAGCAAGATGTATGAGACAGGCGAAATACCCTCAGACTTCAAGAAGAATATAATAATTCCAATCCCAAAGAAAGCAGGTGCTGACAGATGTGAAAATTACCGAACTATCAGTTTAATAAGCCACGGCTGCAAAATACTAACGCGAATTCTTTACAGACGAATGGAAAAACTGGTAGATGAAGACCTCGGGGAGGATCAGTTTGGATTCCGTAGAAATGTTGGAACACGTGAGGCAATACTGACCTTACGACTTATCTTAGAAGAAAGATTAAGAAAAGGCAAACCTACGTTTCTAGCATTTGTAGACTTAGAGAAAGCTTTTGACAATGTTGACTGGAATACTCTTTTTCAAATTCTAAAGGTGGCAGGGGTAAAATACAGGGAGCGAAAGGCTATTTACAATTTGTACAGAAACCAGATGGCAGTAATAAGAGTCGAGGGGCATGAAAGGGAAGCAGTGGTTGGGAAAGGAGTGAGACAGGGTTGTAGCCTCTCCCCGATGTTATTCAATCTGTATATTGAGCAAGCAGTAAAGGAAACAAAAGAAAAATTTGGAGTAGGTATTAAAATTCATGGAGACGAAGTAAAAACTTTGAGGTTCGCCGATGACATTGTAATTCTGTCAGAGACGTCAAAGGACTTGGAAGAGCAGTTGAACGGAATGGACAGTGTCTTGAAAGGAGGATATAAGACGAACATTAACAAAAGCAAAACGAGGATAATGGAATGTAGTCAAATTAAATCGGGTGATGCTGAGGGAATTAGATTAGGAAATGAGACACTTAAAGTAGTAAAGGAGTTTTGCTATTTAGGAAGTAAAATAACTGATGATGGTCGAAGTAGAGAGGATATAAAATGTAGACTGGCAATGGCAAGGAAAGCGTTTCTGAAGAAGAGAAATTTGTTAACATCGAATATAGATTTATGTATCAGGAAGTCGTTTCTGAAAGTATTTGTTTGGAGTGTAGCCATGTATGGAAGTGAAACATGGACGATAACTAGTTTGGACAAGAAGAGAATAGAAGCTTTCGAAATGTGGTGCTACAGAAGAATACTGAAGATAAGGTGGATAGATCACGTAACTAATGAGGAGGTATTGAATAGGATTGGGGAGAAGAGAAGTTTGTGGCACAACTTGACTAGAAGAAGGGATCGGTTGGTAGGACATGTTTTGAGGCATCATGGGATCACAAATTTAGCATTGGAGGGCAGCGTGGAGGGTAAAAATCGTAGAGGGAGACCGAGAGATGAGTACACTAAGCAGATTCAGAAGGATGTAGGTTGCAGTAGGTACTGGGAGATGAAGCAGCTTGCACAGGATAGAGTAGCATGGAGAGCTGCATCAAACCAGTCTCAGGACTGAAGACAACAACAACATGCAGTTCTATGCTAAAACTTTGCGGCTCACATGAAAACAAACAAATTTGGGCTTCGTGGCGAAATTCTGCAAAATCTAAAACTTGATTTACGGGCGACAGATTAATCCTAGAAATTAATGTATTATAGTAAATAAGATGAACTTTCGATATAAAAGTTTTCGGGGTATGGTACCTCGTCATAATGTAGAAACTACTGCTGCTGGAGAAAAACCAACGTTTCAGCCACGATTTCAGCGGCCTTCTTCTGGGTCTAATGGTGCATTCTAGCTATGCAGTGTCCTTTGTATTTTGTTGTTAGTGTTCACTGCGCATGCCATTACGTCATAATTTAAAAAAGGTAGCTAGTTTCAGTGGTCACATTTTAGCGCGGTTCCGATGGTGCACTTATTTCTGTTGAAGGATGTAACCTTAACTGGTGAGATTGGTACTTGTGTAACCAGGCGGGGGGTGGGGGTAAACTTCCGAGCCTATATAAGCGAGCGGCCATCTTGGCCAGGGGTCAGTCGTTGGGCAGCCCGTTGGCCGGTGTGTGGCGGGTGAGCCCCACTTGTGGTTGGCCCATGTGGACGTTTCAGTAAGAATTTTTCGCGCCGATTTATTTCGACATGGAGTATTGTTTAATAGTGCAAGTGTGCAGCCATATATTTGGTGAACTGGAAGTGCTGATTTGTGTGAGTACGAATTACGAGGTATACGTCGGCGTAAGTGAACATGTGGCGATCTGCGATTTCGCGCCAAAACTGCTAGAACCAAGAGGGCACTGGAACTTGTGGTTCTGTTCGAATTGATTAAGTAATTTTCGATTATAGCAGCCTACATTACTGCTATTGGGAACTCGAAGTCAAATTATTATTTAAGTAAAACTGTAAACCGCCTCACCAGTGCTACTTCAATTGTGTCAAAGTAAAGGACAATGCAAATAAATAACCTGTCATGAAAAATGATTCTGCTATAATAATTGCCTGGTTTTTGTTCCCTAGCATGAACTGTACTCGTGTCTGAGTGAATATTAATACATAAACTATAACTAATGCACGGGTGTGGAACAGTGTACTAATGTGCCAAGTGTGGAAATCATCCCCTGAGACTTACGTGAGAGCCAAAATTTGCAGTAATATTTTCTTTTAACTACCATTTGTATATGCACATTCGTGTGAACTCTTCAATCGCGGCTGGGTGTGTTGGCCGAGCGGTTCTAGGCGCTTCAGTCTGGAACCGCGCGACCGCTACGGTCGCAAGTTCGAATCCTGCCTCGGGCATGGATGTGTGTGATGTCCTTAGGTTAGTTAGGTGTAAGTAGTTCTAAGTTCTAGGGGACTGATGACCTGAGATGTTAAGTACCATAGTGCTCAGAGCCATTTGAACCATCTTCAATCGCACTTATATTCTCCGCCCCGCCAGGACGTCTAGTTGGGCTCAAAGAAGCCGGTTCGAGTAATCGACGTAGCTCGACATACGTCTTCATCTACACGGATCCTCTGCAAATCACATTTAAGGGCCTGTCAAGGGTTCGTCAAACGACGTTCACCATAGTTCTCTACTATTCCAATCTCGTATAGCTCGTGCAAAAAAACGAACACCTGTATCTTTCCGTTCAAGTTCCGAATTCCCTGATTTCATTATGGTGATTTTTGTGTAGATCTGCGTCAACAAAATATTTTCGCATTTGGAGGAAAAAGTTGGTGATTGAAATTTCGTGAGAAAATTCTGCCGCTACAAAAAACGCATTGATATCTACCCCAAATCTCGTATCATTTCAGTGAAACAATCTCCCCTGTTTCGCCATAGTACAAAGTGTGCTCCGTCAATCCTATATGTTAAGGATCCCACACCGCACAGCAGCATTCTAAATGAGTACAAGGAAGCATAGTGTACGCAGTCTGTTTAGTAGATCTGTTACATTTTCGAAGTGTCTTGCCTATAAAACGCAGTCTTTGGTTAGCCTCCCCCTGTTCCTTCGATTTTAAGTAGTTCATTATTTTAATTGCTAGGTATTCAGTTGAATTTACGGCCTTTAGATCTGATTGATTTATCGTGAAACCGAAGATTGAAGGATTCCTTATAGCATTCATGTGGATCACCTTAAATTTTTTCTTACTTAAGGTCAATTTTCGCATCAAACAGATATCTTTTTCTAAATCGTTTTGCAATTTGTTTTCATGTTTTGATAGCTTTAGTAGTCCATAAACGACAGCATCATCTACTAGTAACCTGTGACGGCTGCTGAGATTGTCTCCTAAATCATTTATATAAATAAGGAACAGCAAAGGACCTATAAGACCACCTTGGGGAACGCCAGAAGTTACTTCTGTTTTACTCGATGACTTTCTGTCAGTTACTACGAACTGTGACCTCTCTGACAGGAAATCACGATTCCAGTCACATAACTGAGACGATATTCCAGAAGCAACCAAATTTCACTACAAGCTGCTTGCGAGGTACAGTGTCGAAACCCTTCTGGAAATCTAGAAATGTGAATATGAGCTACTATTTCACGATGTTGGCAGGAATGGCCGAACAGAATGTCAAGAGGGAAGGGGTAACCTAGGGAGACAATAGCCCGTAAGGACCTAGCGGTCGTCACAGATGCTCTCACAGTCCCAGATTCATCAATAACATCAATTCGGGGTGCAAGTGTTGCTCCAGTGATCACAAGGACCGTTAATAGGCGGATCACAGAGAGGAAGCTGAGCTCATGACATCCCGTATGCTGACTACCACTGACCCCTGCAATCAAGTAAGCCTGCTTGCAGTGGGGTTGATCACTTACGACCTGGAATCACATTGACTCGAGTGAAATTGACTTCAGTGATGAGTCCCGCTTCGAAATGTGTCCTGATGACCAGCAGGTCACAAAATTTAGTGTCGCTCAACACATAGTCTGACAGAAAGGAGTGATGGTCTGGAGTGTCATTTCATTTCATAGCAAGTCCCATTAGGCTGTCATCAGCGGCACCTTTATATCACAGCGATACGTCAATGATATTCTACACCCCAATTTATTGCCCTTTGTCACAAGCATTTCTGGCCTTACATTTCAGCAAGATAATAGCAGCCCGCACACTGCGAGAATTTCTACTGCTTGTCTTTGTGCTTGCCAAACCCTACGTCGGCCAGCAGGGTCACTGGACCTCTCCCCAATTGTGAACATCTGGAGTATAATGGACAGGGCATCCCAAACAGATCAGGATTTTGACGATGGAACATACCAACAGGATAGTATTTGGCACAATATCTCTCAAGAGGACATCCAGTAACTCTATCAATCACTGCTGAGCTTACTTAATGGCTAATGCATTATTGACAAGATAAATTTGTTAAACTCTCCTTCTTGAATAAATCATCCGATTTTTTCTGAAATTGTAATAATTTATTTCTCTGTGAATGAGCGTCACATCTACGGATTTCCGTCCTTCTGAGATAATTTCTTTGTGGTGCATTGCTTACTTTGTCCCAGAATGCATTTATTCCAATGCTCTGCTAGTCCACATCATACACCCACCCCCATCACTAACCATCTCCTCCTGCCCCGATATCCATCTGCTCCTCCTGCCTGTCTGTGTCCATCTGCTCCTCCCCCTTGTACATCTGCACCTCCTCTCTCTCCAACTGCTCATTTCCCCCATATCCATCTCTTCTTCTCCTTCTAGATCCATCTACTCTTCCCCTATTTGTTGAGCAGGTGGTGAAGTGGTTAGCACAATGGTCTCGTGTTTTGGAGAATGATGGTTCACATTCACATCCAGCTATCCAGATTTAGGTTTTCTGTGGTTTTCCTAAATCGCTCCAGGCATGTGCCAGGATTGTTCCCTTAAAAGAGCACTTCTGATTTCCTTACCCTTTCTTGACACAATCCAAGCTTGTGCTCCATCTTTAATGCTTTGCTGTCAAAGACACAGTACACCCGATCTTCCTTCCTTCCTTTCTCCACTATCTATCTTCTCCCAGCCCCGTGTCACTTCATCTACTCTTCCCCCCTCTGCCTGTCCACCTGTTTCTATCCACCACCTCCTCCCCACTGTCTCTGGGCAGCTCCTAATTCCCTGCTCATGACTCTTCCCCATCTTGCTGTCCATCTCCTACACTCTCTACTCTCTGTCCATCACCTCGACATACTTCTCTCTTCCCATTTCCTCCTCCCTCTCAGTCCATCCCTCCTCTACCCTGCATCTCCTCCTACCCCTCTCCCTTTCAATCTGCTCCCCTCCTCTCTGCCCATCTCCTCTTTCTGCCTGTCTGTGACTCCATTTCCACTAACCCCCCCTCCCCCCCTTAGCTCTCCACGTTATCACCCATAAACCAATAGTTCACTGGTCCATCCCATATTGTGAGTCATTTGTGTACCATGTATGGTTGAAATGGTTCTACTGGCTTCTGAAAAGTAATGGAACAAAAATACGTATGTGACTGGGAGGCAAACTCATTCTGGCACATTTTGTTAGTGTGGTTTCCATATGCAGGTTTTGATATGTAGGAATCAACTGAGCTACTGCACAATGTCACCACCAGAAGACATCCCAACTCCACCTCTCGCTCACTCCCACCCCACCTCTCCCAGAAGTAACTTATGATAAAAGAGCCTAGTCTATGCTGGGGAGGGAGGATCTGATGACACGAAATACAGATCAAATTCAATAATATGTTGATGCATATTATATATTTAATTAGTTTATTTCAGATACAGGGGTCCTGAATAGGGTAGAGCTCATGCCTTACGTAATAACTGGAAGCATGAGAATGGAATGAAGTATCGTACAGGTACCGCCCTTTGGAGGCTGCCACGCATGTGTCTGTCGTCAGGGTACCGCCAACAGTGAGTTTGTATAGTGAGGGGGGAAGAGGGTTCGGGATTTCCCAGAGGGGTGGGGGAGGAGAACAGGAAGGGTGAGGGAAAGGGGTCTCTTAAAAGGATTATCCCCAGGGGGTCATAAATCAACCCCAGGGGCCAAAAATCAATTAACGTAACAGTATGTTAAGGGGAGGAGCAGGGAGTCATAAAACAATCAAGTCTGTCGCTGATTGTGTGCTTGCCCCTGACTTTTTGCAATGTGCACTAACAAAATGCAGCAGAATTCGCTTTGCTCCCCTAATTAGGTATCTACATTCATAAAAACATAAATACATCTGCTTTTATGGTATGTATGCACTTCGCACCCTCATAAATTTACTACTTTCTGCGTGTGTGCCAAACAGGCCACTGGCGCAGGAAGTGCATCGATAGCACAGGTTAAAAGCTCGCCTTACATGGACCAAGGAACGCAACCTATCTGGTGGTTGGCGAGCTTGCCTGTTCTCTTGCGGGATGTGTGGACGGCTGACTCGCATGCAAAACCTGTCACACAAGATTTGCTACAAGTTTCATCGTGGAAAAGAAGCCACTTGAAGTAGAGCGAGATGGCGCAGTGATTACTACACTGGACTCACATTCTGGAGGACGACGGTTCAAGTCCGCGTCCAGCCAACCTGATTTAGGTTTTCTGTGATTTGCCTAAATCGCTCAGGCAAATCCCGAATGATTCCTTTGGAACGATACGGCCGACCTCCTTTCCCATTCTCCCCCAATCCAATGGGACAGATGATCCCGCTGTGTGGTCTCTTACCCCAAGCCAACCCACCTACCAACCACGTCATCACACCTGCGCGTTTTCTCAGCATAAAGGGACATCTGCGCCTGTGTGCATCAATTACGGTAATAATGCTTTGTTTGCTCAGGTGTAACTTTGAGGTAATGTCCCAAAGTCAGGTCACAAGGAATGTCTGTGAGCGCGACACGAGCTGACGGTGTGAATCCCGCGCGTGGCTGGTCCAGCAGCGGCAGCAAGCGAGCATCGCCCGCCGACTGCTCTGCTTCCACACAAACCTAACACTCCTCGCCTTGTTCGCTTCCTTGCGTCGCCTTCTAACTTCTGTTCAGTCGAGCCTGCTAGGAAGATAAGCAGAATCTGCCAGCGTGACTGTTTGCTGCTACCGATCAAACATTAACGCAATACCTGTGAAGGCGCTCCGTGCGATTGTCACTCGTATGTTAGTCGAGGACGAGGTACAGTGTCGGACGCCTTTCGGGAGTTTAGGCTGTGGACTGGTTCTCTTTAACTGCTTTTACCATTTGTAAATATTGTCTGTGGAAATAACTTTTGTTTCAGGGAAGTGATGTATTTAACCTGAGTCTCATATAGTTCTTTGAGAGTAGCTTCTTCTCCTCCAGGAATGGCATAGCTTTCCAGCTCAGAATACCGGTGCGACGTACCAACGTATGCACGTCATGCTGTGTAGTGGGGCTTGTGGAGTCTTATGTAGCTGTATATATCTCAAACGCCTTCCGACAGACAGACGTCACTTAAAGTGACTAACTGTCCATTCGACGTAATACAGACAACAGATTATTTTTCGAGCGAACAATTCTGCTCGCTGTAAAGTTTGGTTTGTTTCCAAACGCCATAAATCTTGCATCTGTTTACAGGAAGCCGTTTCCTACCCTGAAGATACGAGCGATCTGAGGAGAAATTATCCTAACACGGTTCCAGCTACGGCAATAATGTTACTTCAACTTTACCAATCCAGCACCCCAACTCGAACCTGTAAATCCGACTAAAATGATTTTAAAATATAGATATGCGTATGTTCTACCATGCATCAAGATTACTATCTGTAAACCTCTCTATCTGTGTGCAATCGATATCAGAAGCGTAAGTAATGTAAAGATTATGGAAGCACAACTCACTGAACAAATAATATCGTTTGACAGGCAATTAGGACCACAAGATTCGCAAGATTGATAAATGAGGCATTATGTGACATGAAGCTGTTTCTTTAACTGTAAGTTGCTATGGTTGTCGTACGCTCTTCCCTTATGGGTCACCGAACTGCAGACACAAAGTCTGAATATAGTGATCAAAGCAAAGTGGAATGAATCGGTAGGCACCGTTCAGATGGGCATAGATGTGGATTCTGAATGTGTTGGAATAGTGTCGATGTATGGGTGCTTCACTAGCCCAGTATGAAAAGTCACAGTGATCACATTATTAAATTATGCAACAGAAATATCAACTTCGTGAACAAGTCTTTGCCACACATATCATAACATATTTCTGTATCTCGGTGCAAAAAGTTATTGTAAGACGGATGGTGAAGTATAATTCACGTATCATAACCTGCGGTCTGCCAGTTTGCAAGAGTACAAAATCAGCAAAGCTTGTTGAATTGAGCCAGTACTGCCAAAAGGAGTATATATCCAATTTTTGGCAATGTTTGGTTGTGTTTGGTGGCAGTGTCCGTCTGCTTAGCTGGGTGGTGCAAGCGGGCCGGGGTTCGATTTCCGGACGGGCTGTTGTGTTGTCCTTATCATCATTTCATCCTCATCACGAGCGGGAAAGTCGGCCAGTGTGGCGTCGGCTGAAAAAGACTTGCACTCGGCGGCCGAAATTCCCCGAATGGGGCCTCACGACAGACGACGTCACACTCTCATTTCATTTCATTTCGTGGCAGTATCTTTAATGTAATATGCTTGTGGGATAACATTCCTTAATTAGACACTATTCTTCGTGCCGTGACCAACAAGTAATACAAAGACCAAGTAATAACAATAACTTAGCAGACGACCGAACGTAAAAAACTTTATTTTGCATCGACGCTCTATAGAAACAGTCCTGTCGTTCCTTTATAACATGGGGACGAAACGTTTCATGCAAACAAGCATAAAACGATGAACGAGCACTCAGATACTCCTGGACGAAATGCGCAGCCACAGAGGGAGGGCGTAGAAGGTTTAAAACTGTCCAGACTTCTCTAGCATCTTCCAAAGGGCCACAGTTGAACTTACCAATCCTTGTAATCCATTGCCTCAAGCTTCATACCCATTGAGATTATTTCAAAGCCTATGATTTCGATACTTTAGTTTCTTTGAAGCGACAAAGATATTTCCATTTGCGTGCTACGTAAACTAAGTTATCTAGCAGCTAGATTGAAATATAACGTAGCTATAACGGTTCATTAGTTTGTTACAACATAATATTGTGCAATATTCGAAGAGTAATACTACGTAGCACAGTTGTTAGTGATGTTTTTCGGGGCGAAGATGTGTACGCATTTCGACGTGCCGTTCCTTTTGTTGTTAGCTAAGGAACTTCTGAACAATTGAAACTGTCCTTCACATTAGCTGTTCCTTCTCTGCCGTCAATTCAGTCACTACTCCCATCGAAAGTATGGGCCAGCACGCGTTTCTGCTCGGCGCCTGTAGTATTTTTCCGTTACGATGCCATGCAGCACGCAAGCGAGTGGCTCATGGTCGGTTACCAGATTGAGGTACAAATTTGCAGCCAGGGTGCACCGGATAACCACGACATTGCTCGTGCACCCCTGGCCATAACTCCAAGAGTAGGTCGGGTGTGTCTGATACACACAGACAGGTTGGCTGCACGCCTTCAGCTGGCCTCCTAATGACAGCAACACGGCCATCACTGGCACACAGACAGAACCAGCTTTCATTGATACACACAACAGACCTCCACCCAGCTCTAGTTTGACTCCGCAGAAGTCGCAAATGGCGGTGGTTTGGGGTCAGTGGAGTGCACGCTACAGGGCGTGCAGCTCGGAGCTATCCTTGAAGTAACGGATTTGTAACAGTTCGCTGTGTGACTGTGGAAATGTATAAGATGCAAACTGTAAAACATGTGAAATGTATAAAATTGAAGATATAGGTACAGTCGTGGACAAAACGAGCGAGACCCCTCGCCTTTTCGTTTCGCTGATCCGCACAGAATAATAGGCAAGGCGACGAGGTGCTACCAACATACTATGCGCAGGCGTGAAACTGAAAATCTATCCGAACTTTGTCAGACTGTTTGCAATCATGTGTAAGACTACATTAATGCTGATTTGTTCAAATGGTTCAAATGGCTCTGAGCACTATGGGACTTAACATCTGAGGTCATCAGTCCCCTAAACCTAACTAACCTAAGGACATCACACACATCCATGCCCGAGGCAGGATTCGAACCTGCGACCGTAACAGTCGCTCGGTTCCGGACTGGAGCGCCTAGAACCGCTCGGCCACAAAGCCCGACAATGCTGGTTAGTGTGTTAATCACAACCACGTAAATATAAGACGTAAGTGAAAGAAGAAACGCTAATTAATAAAAATGAATTTCAGCTTATCGAGATAACCTAGCTGTTTTAGTAAGACAAAGTTCCCCAGATCGTTACGAATTTTGCAAAATATTATGCGCATTCGCCATCGGAACGGTCTGTGTCAACGTTCAGACCAGGCAATTGGTTTACTGTAGCCGCCCTACCATAAAAATGTGCAAATTTAGCTATGCGTGGAGATTCATAAGGAAATTGAGTTTAAAATATTTCTGTGCCACACTTAAGTCAATTCAACTGTTGACAGAAACGGAAAAAGTAGGCAGTAACAAGTATGAAATTCTGCAAGAGTTTCATATTCACATCAACAGGGAGCCGGTATAAAATAAAGGTAGGCATAAAACGTGTTGGAGGCGCGAGAATTTCTTAACATTGCTTTACTGATAGTCTATCTCCTGCATCGAGATCAGAACAGAAAACAAACCAGATCTCCCTTGCAGTAGCAAACACGTTTCACTACACTAGTAGACAACCCAGGCAAACAACCCTCTTTTATTACCCCAGACATGAATAAGCCAGAAATTTCGCAATGAAAACGGCAAAATGATTTGCGGTTTCTGTTGCATAGAGCTTACTGGACTCAAAAACATGAATTTTCTACCTTTATGTCACTGCTCATGTGACAATCATTCGGAATATTTATCGAAATAACAAAATACGGTTACTAGCGAGTAAATTTAGTAGGATAATTCTGCATCACCACAGGGAATAAATGGCGACATAGCTGCCAAACGTATTCTACAATGTTTCGAATTCTCCATTAGACTCGCCACAGCGAGAAAACGTTCATTAGCCGAAGTGTTTCTTAAGCTATTGTAATGTTGCTGCATTAATTTTATATGAAAGTGGTGCTCATAGACAATCAAAGCGGGTTAAAAGCTGTGAGCTCTCTGGGGTTAGTTAACCTTGCATTACTGCGCAACTGTTTCACCAGGTATCCAGTCTAGCTTACCAAAATCTCAACCAGACTAACATTAATTATAATCTTTTAATAGTCATACGACAACCGGTGATATATATATATATATATATATATATATATATATATATATATATATATATATATATATATATATATATATATATATAAGAGAATTGAAATAAAAAGAGACAAATCAGTTTATATTTGGAAATTTGTTTTAACATTTATCATTGAAATTTCAGCATATTAAACTGGTGCCTTATTTAGGATTGTGAAAATGTGAGATTGTAATCTTACGAAACGAATCAAATATGGAGCCAAGATTGGGAGACTGCATACAACACTGCATTCATAAACTAACATACGAAGTACGTTGAAACATATGCAAGAGGAAATTAACCACAACCAACCGATTCAATTTTCACCCAAAGAAGTTACGTTCGTAGCGCAATCAAATGGCTCTGAGCACTATGGGACTCAACTGCTGTGGTCATCAGTCCCCTAGAACTTAGAACTACTTAAACCTAACTAACCTAAGGACATCACACACATCCATGCCCGAGGCAGGATTCGAACCTGCGACCGTAGCAGTCGCACGGTTCCGTCATGTAATTACCACACACTGGTATATTAAATTCATACTAACTCTCTGTGAAATTCATACTAACTCTCTGTGAATAGTGAAAGAATAGCTGAGGACTACTTTGATGATTACACCACATGCTTCACGTGGTCAACTTGGCTTACACAAAAAGTGTAACTCCACAATAATTCTGATAATTAAAATAAATTAGATCGAAAAGCAATTTACAAAAGAAAAACTTTGAACTGGTTACTATCGTCTTACTATTAACCTGATGGATCAAACAATTGTATAAGCACGTGGTACTGGTCTCACAAAGTATACCCCACGTGGGTTGAACATAAAGAAAAGTTGCTATATTCAAAAATATTGTTAAGACTAGACGTTATAATCTCACGCACATTCGCATTTAAGACTGATGATCTTAGTTAGAGTTACTGATCAACACGTGGTTCCACTTTACCCACAAAGTAGTGACAAAGCAACTACTGGACGATATTCTGAAGTTCACACTCGAAATACAGTGCGTTGCAATTTAAGATAACATTAGATATTTTAGAGCTAAACCTGAAATAAAGGTGATTAAATTTTCAGTTAGGCTGAAGTTAAGAAATCCATTGTCCTACGGACTTAGCAGACACGCGCTTAGCCGGACATCTTACCACTTCAGACGCTCGCCGCGGACAGACTGACCTGCGCTCCTATCGAGGGTGCTTCCCAGATACAAACGGAAGTGACCAGAGAGACAGCTTCCTATGCCAACATGACAAGGGACGGACAGGAACATACCAAGGATGGAAACCTCTCTGCTTTTAGAAAGCGGAGCTACCTGTTCCGACGTTGGTCCTACTGTTCTCTAGCAGACAGGCTTGTCTGCTACCATCAAGCATGCAACTAGAGATACATTTGCTCATTCATCCTCTCACGCAGAAGGGAAGGGGGATGACGATATCTTATCATATATAGTATAAAAAGAAAGCGGATGTAGGTTCCGTATGACACTGTATGACATTAATTACATATAAACTGTGTTTTAAAGTGTAGTAGTGTGACAGATCGTTCTTGTTTATGTGTAAAAGTAACACGTTCCACTGCTCAGTCTCCTCCCAGATAGAAACTCCACAGTAAATTCAGAAGAGGAATTTATGCCGTAAATGACAACAGATTTAAGAAATTAACATGAAAGGAATCCAACAGAGACATTTCACTATCTAGCAATGGGAATGCTCGCACTTGTAGAACGCATTGGCATTAATACTGGGATCTGAAATATCACGTGTAGAGGCAAGTGGACTTTATTTGCATTCCTGTAAACGTTTTGGTTCGAAAGCGTAGCTACGATTAATATGCTGATGTATCGACTGCAACTAGCACATTTCGAATAAAGAGCAGGGGGAATTATTTGTGCCCTTCATCTTCAATAACTGTCGTAGCTATTTCGTTCTTAGGATTTCCTCACCTAAATCGGTAAAAATGGAACCCTACTAGTCTCACTTTCTTGACCATCTGTCTGTCAACCTAACTCTTAAAACCCGTTTATCTCGAGTAGACATAATAAGCGAAAATGTATCGCACTTCCTGCGGTATACGGTCCCTTGGTGGTGTAAAAAAAGTGAGCTTCTATGTAGGATCCAGTATGACTGGTCTGAACGATGACACAGACCGTTTCGCCGCCGAACGCGCATAATGTTTTGCTAATTGGTAACGATCTGGGAAACTTTGTTTTATTAAAACAGTTATGTTATCTCGATAAGCTGAAATTCATTTTTGTTAATACAGTTTACACTAATTAACGTTTCTTCTTTGATTTATATCTTATATTTACGTGTTGTGTTTAACACACTAATCAGGTTTAGTATTGTCTTGCAGATGATTGAAAACAGTCTGACAAAGTTCGGATAGTTTTCCAATTTCAAGCCTGTGCATAGTAGGTTGCACTTCGTCACCTTGCCTGTTATACTGTGTAGCAGACTTTAAAGGTGTGCGGATGAGCATAACGGAAAGGCGAGGGGTCTCGCTCGTTTTGTCCACGACTGTACATATGCAGTATAACAAGACGCAAATATACAAATACAAGTGCACATCGTAAATATGAAACGCCCCTTGGGGAGACGAGGTTCGAGGTCAACTACCAAGGTTCCTCTCCCGCCGATAGCTTAGTTAAGTGGAGGAATCAGTTGTAGTAACAAATAGTACTGTCATACGTTACACACAAATCACGTAGAGGTAATACCATAACATACGCACATATATAGTAGTTACTGTAGAACAAATATGCTGATGCAGGTGGGACAGACTCGAAATGCATACCGAAGCCCTTCCATTTGAAATCGCCGATTGCTGAATTGCTGTCTAAATGTTTCTTTCGTGTATTATATTCTTCTTAAGAAGAGAGTAAAACGTGTTTCTCCCGCAGTTGTTCTTTATATGTTTTGTGTTTGTTTGTCTTGTTTTTCTGTTTTAATAGAAAACAATAAAAGTACTGTTGTTGTTGTTGTCTTCAGTCCTGAGACTGGTTTGATGCAGCTCTCCATGCTACTCTATCCTGTGCAAGCTGCTTCATCTCCCAGTACCTACTGCAACCTACATCCTTCTGAATCTGCTTAGTGTACTGATCTCTCGGTCTCCCTCTACGATTTTTACCCTCCACGCTGCCCTCCAATGCTAAATTTGTGATCCCTTGATGCCTCAAAACATGTCCTACCAACCGATCCCTTCTTCTAGTCAAGCTGTGCCACAAACTTCTCTTCTCCCCAATCCTATTCAATACCTCCTCATTAGTTACGTGATCTATCCACCTTATCTTCAGTATTCTTCTGTAGCACCACATTTCGAAAGCTTCTATTCTCTTCTTGTCCAAACTAGTCATCATCCATGTTTCACTTCCATACATGGCTACACTCCAAACAAATACTTTCAGAAACGACTTCCTGATACATAAATCTATATTCGATGTTAACAAATTTCTCTTCTTCAGAAACGCTTTCCTTGCCATTGCCAGTCTACATTTTATATCCTCTCTACTTCGACCATCATCAGTTATTTTACTTCCTAAATAGCAAAACTCCTTTACTACTTTAAGTGTCTCATTTCCTAATCTAATTCCCTCAGCATCACCCGTTTTAATTTTACTACATTCCATTATCCTCGTTTTGCTTTTGTTAATGTTCATCTTATATCCTCCTTTCAAGACACTGTCCATTCCGTTCAACTGCTCTTCCAAGTCCACTATAGTTACCAGGGTAGTGGTAAATAAATAAATAAATGATAATTTTCGGTGCGAACTGCTGCTCAGATTGCTGCTGCGAATACAGTACGATGTGCCAGAGTGATAGGTCGAACACGACGGTCTCCCCGCTGAGTGTCCGTGCGCAGCCCGTACGTTCTTGTGAACACGGGTGCCAGCAATCATTTGCAGGTGCTACATTTCTGAAAAAGCTTTCTGCAACATCACAGAAGGAACATCTAGCTTCTCGTAGCCCTATTACACGACCTCGTTCAAACACACTGAGGTGCTGTCCATGGCGTGTTTACTGCCTTAAAGGCAGTGCCACTGCCGCTACAGCAAACCTCACGGTGGCGCTACCAGCACTGCTCTTTGGACGAAAGCCGACACTAAAGCCGCTTTCGTTTCGAGAAGCGAGCAGCGCTCGGACATTGCCGTTGCGCTTCGAACCAGAAGAGACGCCGCCGGTCGGCTGCAGACTCGCCGTGCAGTGGTGCGCCGGGGCGGCGCTGGCTGCCGCGCAGCCGGAGAGCCTTCATCGCCGGCCCATAAAGTCGCCCAAATGACGCCTCGTAAAATCAGAGCGCTGTCCAGATTACATCGTAATGGTCTTTACTGCAGCCGCCGCCTAACGAGCGGGCGAGCACGCCTCCGTGGCAGCGGCTGCCGACCTCGAGGTCACCCTGTCCCCGTCAGTTTGGCCTCTCATTCTTTTAGGAAAAATCTTTTGTAACCACGAAAACACGCACACACACTTATGACATCTAGTCAGTGCATCGAGGAAGGGAACTTACCACGTGACTGGACAGTTTTACCAACCCATCTGTCACACGAAAAAGGTCACAATACTCTTCCCGGAAGATTGCAAGTTCAGATACATGCAGAATTAGTTGGCGTGTAGCATATGTAGGTCATGTGTAGAGCAAATCAATAACCTGAACCTTCTGCTTGTTCTCCTTTTCGCCATGTGAAGGTCACGTTAATTCGTACCAGCAATACCAGCTGCGTCAAATTACCCTGATCGGCTCTGACGATGTAACCGAAGAACATAATCCTGCGCCTGATGATGCCCGACTTGTTCTCTTTCTTCTCGATAGTAATATGTAAGCCTGCGTCTTCTGTCGACTGAGAACCCTACACTATTGTCCGCGAACAACAGATAGTCTATCTGTTCCTTTTCTTTAAAAAAAGAAATCCCAATCGTGTTCTACCCACTTATTACCTTGCTCATCACCATTTCCTGTTCACTTCATGAACGACACGGTTAAGAAGCTACGTCTTCCTGTCTTACTTGAGTTTTGATTTGAAGAACTCAAAGTGTTTCTTTAAACCTGAACTTAGTTCTTGTCTTGCTTAATATCTGTTTAATCAGTCGACTGGATTTTCTACCCAAACTGTTTTCCTGCCAAATGCAAGACAGTTTTCGTCTGTCTACCTAATTGTAGGGTTTCTTCAATCAATAGTATGAGCGCTATAATGTTGCTTCTTTCGTTACTGATACTGTGTTTCCAGTTGTAGATTCAGCGTTTATTCCGCACGTGATCTAAGGTCTCTGACGTCTCTACGCTACTCGGCAATATGTTCATTTAGTTGTTTCTGCACTCACTTGAGCAATGATCTAGAGAAAAATCTTACTGGGCACTAACGTTTACGAAACTACTCTATTGTCCCCAGGCTCCGACTAATCTCTTTTACAAAGCGAAGTGACGCAGTGGTTAGCACACTGGACTCACATTCGGAAGACGGAGGTTCAGTTCGCGTCCAGCCACCCAGATTTAGGTTTCCCATAATTTTCCTGAATCGCTCGAAGGAGGTGACTGATGGTTCCTTTGAAAGGTCACGGCCAATTTCCTTCCCCATCCAGCACATAATCCGAGCTTGTTCTCCGTCTCTAGAGACCTCGCAGTCGACGCGACGCTAAAGCCAATATTCGTTCGTTCCTTCCTTCCTCACTTCTTTTCTGTGCATAAGATGTTTAAGTGTCGGCGTCCACCCTTGAAGAAACTGCCCTCGTTCTCATATTTTTCTTATGTGTTAGTGTATAATCACTTTCTCGTCAGTGCACTTGAAGAGTTCCGTAATGATCCCAACTTGGCCAGGAACTTGCAAGAGAGTCTGTGGAGAGCAGGTGGGACGTGGGCAAGGTGCACAGGGAGAGGGGGTAGGGCTGCAACCGGCCGTGCACCACCCAGACGCATGACTGATTCAAATGTCACGCGGCAAGAAGTTTACGATAATTAATTACAATGTGAAATGCCGCCTTCCCCGGCTATTACATTATTCATAAACATTTTAAGAGCAGGATTAACTATTTCTTACAGGTAACAGGCCGGCCGGGGCAGCCGAGCTGTTCTATGCGCTACAGTCTGGAACCGCGCGACCGTTACGGTAGCAGGTTCGAATCTTGCCTCGGGCATGGATGTGTGTGATGTCCTTAGGTTAGTTAGGTTTAAGTAGTTCTAAGTTCTAGGGGACTGATGACACCAGAAGTTACGTCCCATAGTGCTCAGAGCCATTTGAACAGGTGACAGAGTTGTGAGGCGAGTTCACATGTGACTCCTTGCATCCCCCACGTCATGACTTTAATTACAGGGTGCTTTTCTCCACCGTGTAGAAACTCAAGGGGTTGATCGCTGAGAGGATACGGAACAAAAAAGATCTGATGATTTTATGCCCGGAAATGCATGGGTTTCATGCGAGAGACAATTTATTCAGTCATACATTGTTACAACGGCTGAAAGCAAGGGGAAACTACAGCCGTAATTTTTCCCGAGGACATGCAGCTTTACTGTATGATTAAATGATGATGGCATCCTCTTGGGTAAAATATTCCGGAGGTAAAATAGTCCCCCATTCGGATCTCCGGGCGGGGACTACTCAGGAGGATGTCGTTATCAGGAGAAAGAAAACTGGCATTCTACGGATCGGAGCGTGGAATGTCAGATCCCTTAATCGGGCAGGTAGGTTAGAAAATTTAAAAAGGGAAATGGATTGGTTAAAGTTAGATATAGTGGGAATTAGTGAGGTTCGGTGGCAGGAAGAACAAGATTTCTGGTCAGGTGACTACAGGGTTATAAACACAAAATCAAATAGGGGTAATGCAGGAGTAGGTTTAATAATGAATAGGAAAATAGGAATGCGGGTAAGTTACTACAAACAGCATAGTGAACGCATTATTGTGGCCAAGATAGATACGAAGCCCACACCTACTACAGTAGTACAAGTTTATATGCCAACTAGCTCTGCAGATGATGAAGAAATTGAAGAAATGTACGATGAAATAAAAGAAATTATTCAGATAGTGAAGGGAGACGAAAATTTAATAGTAATGGGTGACTGGAATTCGAGTGTAGGAAAAGGGAGAGAAGGAAACATAGTAGGTGAATATGGATTGGGGCTAAGAAATGAAAGAGGAAGCCGCCTAGTAGAATTTTGCACAGAGCACAACTTAATCATAGCTAACACTTGGTTTAAGAATCATGAAAGAAGGTTGTATACGTGGAAGAACCCTGGAGATACTAAAAGGTATCAGATAGATTATATAATGGTAAGACAGAGATTTAGGAACCAGGTTTTAAGTTGTAAGACATTTCCAGGGGCAGATGTGGACTCTGACCACAATCTATTGGTTATGACCTGTAGATTAAAACTGAAGAAACTGCAAAAATGTGAGAAATTAAGGAGATGGGACCTGGATAAACTGAAAGAACCAGAAGTTGTACAGAGTTTCAGAGAGAGCATAAGGGAACAATTGACAGGAATAGGGGAAAGAAATAAAGTAGAAGAAGAATGGGTAGCTCTGAGGGATGTAGTAGTGAAGGCAGCAGAGGATAAAGTAGGTACAAAGACGAGGGCTGCTAGAAATCCTTGGGTAACAGAAGAAATATTGAATTTAATTGATGAGAGGAGAAAATATAAAAATGCAGTAAATGAAGCAGGCAAAAAGGAATACAAACGTCTCAAAAATGAGATCGACATGAAGTGCAAAATGGCTAAACAGGGATGGCTAGAGGACAAATGTAAGGATGTAGAAGCTTATCTCACTAGGGGTAAGATAGATACTGCCTACAGGAAAATTAAAGAGACCTTTGGAGAGAAGAGAACCACGTGTATGAATATCAAGAGCTCAGATGGCAGCCCAGTTCTAAGCAAAGAAGGGAAGGCAGAAAGGTGGACAACATTCTATTAGAACTACTGACGGCCTTGGGAGAGCCAGTCATGACAAAACTCTACCAGCTGGTGAGCAAGATGTATGAGACAGGCGAAATACCCTCAGACTTCAAGAAGAATATAATAATTCCAATCCCAAAGAAAGCAGGTGCTGACAGATGTGAAAATTACCGAACTATCAGTTTAATAAGCCACGGCTGCAAAATACTAACGCGAATTCTTTACAGACGAATGGAAAAACTGGTAGATGCAGACCTCGGGGAGGATCAGTTTGGATTCCGTCGAAACGTTGGAACACGTGAGGCAATACTGACCTTACGACTTATCTTAGAAGAAAGATTAAGAAAAGGCAAACCTACGTTTCTAGCATTTGTAGACTTAGAGAAAGCTTTTGACAATGTTGACTGGAATACTCTTTTTCAAATTCTAAAGGTGGCAGGGGTAAAATACAGGGAGCGAAAGGCTATTTATAATTTGTACAGAAACCAGATGGCAGTAATAAGAGTCGAGGGGCATGAAAGGGAAGCAGTGGTTGGGAAGTGAGTAAGACAGGGTTGCAGCCTCTCCCCGATGTTATTCAATCTGTATATTGAGCAAGCAGTAAAGGAAACAAAAGAAAAATTTGGAGTAGGTATTAAAATTCATGGAGACGAAGTAAAAACTTTGAGGTTCGCCGATGACATTGTAATTCTGTCAGAGACGGCAAAGGACTTGGAAGAGCAGTTGAACGGAATGGACAGTGTCTTGAAAGGAGGATATAAGATGAACATTAACAAAAGCAAAACGAGGATAATGGAATGTAGTAAAATTAAAACGGGTGATGCTGAGGGAATTAGATTAGGAAATGAGACACTTAAAGTAGTAAAGGAGTTTTGCTATTTAGGAAGTAAAGTAACTGATGATGGTCGAAGTAGAGAGGATATAAAATGTAGACTGGCAATGGCAAGGAAAGCGTTTCTGAAGAAGAGAAATTTGTTAACATCGAATATAGATTTATGTATCAGGAAGTCGTTTCTGAAAGTATTTGTTTGGAGTGTAGCCATGTATGGAAGTGATACATGGACGATAACTAGTTTGGACAAGAAGAGAATAGAAGCTTTCGAAATGTGGTGCTACAGAAGAATACTGAAGATAAGGTGGATAGATCACGTAACTAATGAGGAGGTATTGAATAGGATTGGGGAGAAGAGAAGTTTGTGGCACAACTTGACTAGAAGAAGGGATCGGTTGGTAGGACATGTTTTGAGGCATCAAGGGATCACAAATTTAGCATTGGAGGGCAGCGTGGAGGGTAAAAATCGTAGAGGGAGACCGAGAGATCACTACACTAAGCAGATTCAGAAGGATGTAGGTTGCAGTAGGTACTGGGAGATGAAGCAGCTTGCACAGGATAGAGTAGCATGGAGAGCTGCATCAAACCAGTCTCAACAACAACAAGAACATTGTTACAGAGGCTGCGTTCCAATACCCGCTGTAGCGTTCAAAATGGTTCAAATGGCTTTGAGCATTATGGGACTTAACATCTATGGTCATCAGTCCCCTAGAACTTAGAACTACTTAAACCTGACTAACCTAAGACATCACACAACACACAGCCATCACGAGGCAGAGAAAATCTCCGACCCCGCCGGGAATCGAACCCGGGAACCCGGGCGTGTGAAGCGAGAACGCTACCGCACGACCACGAGATGCGGGCGCGCTGTACCGTGCAGACTTAAATACAGCATGCATGGTTTCCTCCTACATCGTGGTACTGTAAAGATGGTGCATATTGGTTCACTCTAGGTCAAGCTCCTGCGGTAGGTTGTACAACAGCTGCCTTGTTGCTTCTTGTTTTCTTTAGAATGGAATCAGTTAAAAAATATTCATTCTTGCCCTAGGTGATTTCAGCAGCGTAAATCAGTACAGTAAAATCATCAACGTTCAACGTTTACGTTCATTGTTCAACGCTTACGTTCAACGTTCAAAAAATCCTTAATTTTTTCTCTATATTTGCCCTCATTAGGCTTTCTTGACATGTCGATTGTGACGAAGCCGAATTTGTCTTTATTCCATCATCTACTGCACAGCTCCTTAAAGTCGTCAGACTTCAAATCACCACCAACAAATTCGTGTCGCCCTGCCTGAAAATGTTCAAAAAATTTAGGTTGTCCCGCACTAGCTGTTTAGGCATTTTGAATATGTTTGATTCAAATAAAAACAATCCCATAATGCCTCTCTCTCTTAAAATATTATCAGAGTGTGTCTTGATTTTCGAAAATGAAGTCGTCGAAGACTACAACTGAACCATCTTGTCATGCTTCCAATGAAATAATTTCATCACTGTTTTCGATCACTATGACAATCTTTTCAATGTGCTGGACGCAGTCCAAAGCCTGTTTTAGCTATCGCTGCTTTAGTTGTGGCTGGTCTAACTTTCTGCAGCTTTTCATGAATCCACGGTTCTTTGGCTGGTCGAAACTTTTGGAGTACACATACAAGTGGTTGATCTTTCGTTCAGTACAACCAACCGGGGGCCAAAATGTAGTTGTCTATGATTAACTTTTTTTTTCTCACACCCGCTCGGCCCAATTATCGCACATCGGATTGAACTTGGCAAAAGTTGACCATGTTTGTTCTTTGACTTCTTCTGGAATCCTCACTTCTGGCTCCCAATATGTGTCCCTGTCAACGTCGTCTTGTCTATGGCTCATTTAATTAGAATCTTTTTTTCTTTACGTAAATGAGTATCTTGTGACAAGACAGTGTTGACAGTCGTCTGTTTCTACTGATTGGTAACTCGTCTGTTCTAAAGAAGCGATTGACTGTCCCAGTACGAAATTTAAAAACTATCTCGTTGGTCGGATTCTACTCTACTTTTTTGACACCAAACATCACGTCGAAAAACAATAAACTTTACTGCGACGGAGAGACAACAAAAATTCCTGTAGGTCAATATGGTTTGAAAAATTTAGATAGATTCATTCGCTCAAAGAAGCCTAACATTCACATCAAAGCAGATGAAATTTTAAACAGAGTAACAGAGTGACGTAAAATTATACATGGATATAGCAGATAGTATTGGAAGTGTGCTTGGATTTAGTGAACAAAATGTTGAATCCAATAAAAAGACTGTTGGTAACGATGTCCACAAAATGATTCAATTTCAACTGATCAATATAAATTTCAGTCTTTCTGATGGGATATTTCCGAAGCATACAGATCATTTTCATGCAGGAACCAACATTATTGCCTCATTTAAGCCAAATGCAGAGTTTGGAGGGCCAATTATTCATGAGCCACCTTATCCTTTAAACGCTCCAATTTTTGACATCGTTTAAGACTTATAAGTCACTGTGACTGGCGAAAATGATCGTTTCATCGACTTCAGTGGTGCCTGTGTCCCCATTATTTTAAAAATGGATCAGTGAAATTTTTCGTCAGTTAACATGGTTGTGACTACATCATGAATCACATCGAGAGCTATCACGTCTACTCATTCCCGGTGAATGAAAAGACAAAAAATAACTTGAATCTTCCCAACAACGAGACTGAGATTAACATAAATATTGGTGATGCTTGGGTCCATCCAAATCATGCACAATTACAGATGAACTTTGAGGCTGTTAAAGTTGATGTGTCAGACTATCCAACATACAATGGGAAATACAATAAAATATTGATCGACAATTATGTGGCAAAACTGTTAGATGTCATCACCATAAAGAAGGGAAATAATATTTTGTCTAGAATCGAACAACCGTTAATTTCATCAGCTCCGTTAAATTCAAAATCTCTTGTTGGTGAAAGATGTATGGAAGGACACATACTACATACTAAGAAAAATAGAGAAAGGAACAAGAAGTACTGTATCCACTATCGATGGTTGGAGGATTTTTTAAAGATTACAAAGAAATCATATGGGAAGGAGACTTTACAATAATTTTTACTTGGAGTTCAGGCGCTGGAGATGCGCTTCGTAGATGGTCTGATTACAATGACGCTGGATTTGAAATAAAAGATATACTTCCTCTGGAAGGAAAAATTGTAGTTCAAAATATGGAAATTCGTGTTCCTGTTGTTAGATATGAGCCAGAATATTCGCTTGAATTAGAACAAGGAAGGCTTAAAAACCCAAAAAACCCAATGTCCTTATTTGAGCCCCAAACAATTGAATTTTCTGGACTACAGGAAAAACGAAATTTTAAGCTGGACGTCACAAACTATTATAATTCTTCCGAATTTGACATGCCCTACCTCAGCTTCGTTGTTTTCCAAACCAACGGAGAGAATAATCAGCTCCTGGATTCTTCGATGTTCGAGCATGTCAAGTTGCAGAATATCTATGTCAAAAATTGAAGGAAAGGAGTTTTTCCTCAAGAATTGTGGAATCTTGAGCCACGAAGTAGGTTCTTGAAGTCTTACGACGCGTTCAGAGATTTTAAGAGAATAACTCACTCAAGCAACGGTGTGAACGTCAATCCCTTAAACTTCATCCAAAATTACCCGACCTATGTGATCAGTCTATGCAAGATAATGGATGCCCTAACCACTCAAAAAACAAATGTTCCAAACGATACAGTCGCATATGTGATTATTGAGCCGTGGTAAAAATTTCCGTTTTCAAGAGCGAGCCGCAGCGCGTTTTGTGAAGCAGTCGCCCTCCGTTTGTGGCGGTGACCCCGCTGTGGCAATCGCAGCTTTGGTGTCTCCCTCTGGCGGGAAAGGGGAAAGGTTTCCTGTTCACGTGCATTTAAGGGGCGCTATCAACTCAGCAGTGGGTCCGTCCGAGTGAGGCAGGGTCAGTCTCGCGTCACCAGTTGCTGGTCTGCCTCTCGTTCGCATTTGTGCGGCAGTGAGTGTTTGTCTGTCGTCGGAGTGCTAGTATGTCTGTCGTTTGGATCGAACTTGTAAGCCAGCAAATGAGAGTCTGGTCACTCCGGCAGTAACAGAACTCAGCTAATGGTCGCCCGGCCGGGGCTGTGTTCCTGCATCTGAGTCTACGCGTTCGGCCGCCAGTATGCTCGAGTTGCTTGGGCAACGGTCATTGGCGATTGGATCGGTCGGTTGGTCGGTCGCGCTCTGAGACACAAGATGACTGGTCCGCCTTGAGAGTCCCACGTGAGTCCAGTGGGCCGCGCCGTGTAGAAAGGGGTAGTGGTTTTTCGATCGACACGAGAGCAACAGGAGTCAAACCACGACATCGGGCTGGCCGGGGCGAGCTACGACGCCGTGAGACGGGAGATCGGCGCTCGGGAGAGCGTTGGGGGTGCTGCGCCAAGTCTTCGCCAGAAATCGCAGTTTATTAGAAGTTAAGTGATTGGAGATATGTTGTTTCATTTACTTGTTAAATTCCACTTGTTTTCTTAGTGAGGCCACCAGCCGTTTTGATTTGGGGTCGTCCCACCATTCTTCTCCGTTTGCCCACCCGCAGGAAGGTGGTTATTTATGAATTGGGTATTCCGTTTTCCCTTGTGGAGTTGGGGAGGGTTAGAGCAATCTGCAGTTCAGTAATCCCCCTGTCAATCTGCCATACGTTAATAGCTGCCTCTGTCATGTTTGTCGGATTCGGTGTTAACGAATTTATTGCATAAGATGTAAAGGCCGAATTCCTGAAACATGTTTTTATCTTGCGTATCATCTTGCGAGGTGGTATATGTGTAACGTAGAGCATGTTGCTACATTTTATGTAAAACTGCATTTCATGGGTTTTATTTAAATGGTCTTTTTAGTATATAAAGTTGTCACCCACCGTAAGAGATCTTTTAAAAACAAGTTGCGCTTTCGGTGGAAAATAATTTTTAATGTGAGTGTTTTGTACCATTTCCATCCCTCTTACGGGCTGTATAGTTTATGTGTTGGTGTGAGTTGTTAAAATTTTTTTGTTTAAAGTAATCTGGTGTGTTGCAGATACGTACCAGTGTAATCTTCCAGAGGTTGTTGTGAGCGGTCGTAACTACGGCCGTGTTCAAAGGGAGCGGCAAGGTTCTCAGCCCGGAAGCTTAAACAATTAAAAAATTAAAAAAACTTTCTGATTATAATTTTAAATCTGTTTAAAAAAAGGGCTTCCATTTATTAAAAAAATTTAATTTGTTCATCAGTTACCCATTGGCAACTACTTCCACGCTCACATAGTGTCATTAAATGTGTTAATGTTCTTGATGAATCGCTAGAAAATAAAGTAAATTCTTAAGAAAAGGTTTTGAAAGTAAATGTATGGTAATAAGAATCTGACAACACAGAATACTTGCTTAGAATATTTAAAAAAATCGATCTTTTTAGCAGTGTCAGCTGCATAACAGCTCCTTCTCTCTGGAGCGGCCTCAAGTTATCTGGTCAGTGTTGGCACCCTTACTTACTGACCTCCAGTTGTTGATAAAACTAACTGACCATCTCAACACAAGCGCTCTTCCGAGCGGCACGAGGAATAATTTGCGTAACTTGTTTCGCTGTCTCACTCCTGTATCTACACTGCTCGCACGTCAGTAGCTTACCTCCTCGTTTATTCTGCAGTCCTGTTATAGCAACTGAATTTAGCAACTTTTAGAGTCAAATTTTGACCTGATTCAAAATATATTTATCAAACGGTACACGCTGGATGCATCTTACGTGTATCGGACTGTACGAAGAGTTGTAAAGACATTTATGAGCGTTAGTATGAACTAATTAAATTTCAACTTCAGTCGCTAGATGTCTCATTTTCACTCTCGAAAGTACTTCATCACTCAATACCCAAGCATTTACTCTTTATTCTGTCAAAACTCGTAATCGAGTAGGTAGCCGGCACGGTAGCTCAGCGTGTTCGCCGGCCGTGGTGGTCTCGCGGTTCTAGGCGCTCAGTCTGGAACCGCGCGACTGGTACGGTCGCAGGTTCGAATCCTGCCTCGGGCATGGATGTGTGTGATGTCCTTAGGTTGGTTAGGTTTAATTAGTTCTAAGGTCTAGGTGACTGATGACCACAGATGTTAAGTCGCATAGTGCTCAGAGCCATTTGAACCATTTCAGCGTGTTCGGTCAGAGGGTTTAGCTACCCTGTAATAAAAAAACTGTGAACGGATCAACGAACAACCTGAACGGGCGTTATTGGACATCCGCCACGAACAAATTCAACGCGCAATATAGAACAAAATAGGATGTAAAAAAAATGCAGGTGGACAGAAGGATTTTGCCATTATCTCATGAAGTCATCAAGCGTCAGTGGTTTGAGAAGAGCTAGCCATTTGACCGAACATTTTCCGTGCGTCTTATCGCCATCCATGGGGGTGTTTCAACCCGAATAATGGAGCGGCTCTGTTAATTCAGAGACGGGACGTGCTGAGTTTAAGTGCAGTGATCACTGAGTGGAAGGTGTTCGACAGGGAATATTTTGCACTTTTTGAAAACGAATTTATTTTCGATTACTTTTTTCCCTATCTAAATGGAGACTCTACTCACGAAGCTCAGCAACGTGCCTCGAAAGAGATTTAAAAAATAAGTGAGCTGGAGATAAATGCCTTATACAACGTTACTGGGCGTCAATATTTGAACACCAGATATGGTGAAAAAATTTGCTTGGAGCTCATTGAATGATATTAAAGTCATTTTGCCAGACAGGTATTCGAAGTTGATTGCTGAATGGGATTTTCTATTTTTGGAAGATGGACAGTTGAAACTCAAGTACAAGGGGCTGAAGAAACTGAAAAGTAATACGTACGAATTTCGTGATATAGAGTTCACTCTGTGAACATTTTTTTCCCGTGTTGAATTTGTCTTCTACTTCCAGACAGCTGAAGCAGTATGGTGACTGTCAAGTTTTATAACAAATCTTGTCACTGCTGAAGAGATTAGCTTTCTTTTCGCTCTATTTATTTGGTGAACGTAAGAAAATAAAGACGTGAACTTTTTGAGAAACTTGAGCTGAAAATATTGGGTTAAAGTAGATACAGTTTGGGTGTTTTGGGTAACTGGCTCAGTTTCTGGTGAACCCCGACGGTCCCCTCGGGGTTGCGTCACATCGCTGACAGTGGAAGGCCAGGTTAAAGTGAGGACTGAAAAATCCGGGGACATACCGAAATTCGGTCCCACAACCTCACTGGTTCAAATAATGTTACCATTCTTGTCTAACGGTAAATGCATTATATTTCACTCCGTCTCCAGGCCACAAGTGGCCCACCGGGACCATCCGACCGCCGTGTCATCCTCAAGTGAGGATGCGGATAGGAGGGGCGTGTGGTCAGCACACCGCTCTCCCGGTCGTTATGATGGTTTTCTTTGACCGGAGCCGCTACTATTCGGTCGAGTAGCTCCTCAATTGGCATCACGAGGCTGAGTGCACCCCGGAAAATGGCAACAGCGCATGGTGGCCCGGATGGTCAGCCATCCAAGCGCCGGCCACGGCCGACAGTGATCTCACGGGAACAGGTGTATCCACTGCGGCAAGGCCGTTGCCCTAATGCATTATATGCACTTATTTTATTATTAATCACATATCCCGATGTACGATTTAAGAAAAACGCCAAAGAAAAGCATTTCGATTACCAGAATATTATCAGACACTCCGAAAAAAATATCAAAAGAAAAAAGCCACCACCAACGACCAAAGACGATCAGTGGTTTCGTACCCAAACGCTTCAATCAGCTGTTTTTCTGTTGAAGCCATACGTGAGAGAAAGAAATTCTTATGCTCCTAAATTCATGTGGAGATCAAGTGATAAAGATGAAAAAAGGTACTGTCAGTGAGCCTGGATCCGAGGATCCCGTGTCACAAATCCTGATGCGACAAGGTCCGGCTAACTCAGTCGATAGCGTGTCGAAATCGACGTATTGGCGAATAAGTCGCAATATCGTGCAAGGCGCAAATACTTCCAGTATGCAGTGGCTATATACTGGCGGAAGGTGAGTGGGTCTGTATCACCCCCTCCATCAACATTGTAATGAACATAGTGGCCCAGAAGCCAAGTAATTGTGTTTGACTATGCCTTCGGTAAGTAGGAAGAGTCTGGAACCACAGTACATCACCCGAAAGGACAGTCTCAGCGATTCGAGTTAGAAACACTAATTGTTTTTTAAGCCAGTGCCAGTTCACATTGTAACCGTGACAGATAATTCCATGTTGCTGCGTGTCTATGGCCGGATAGCGACTGCATTCAATCGTAACACTAAGTCCAATGTTACGCACCATAGGCGCTCACTGCTGGTTAACAGGTTGTGGACTATTTGATACCGCGATGACGCCACTGCCACTGGTAAAATAGGAAGGCCGAGATGAAACCACATCGCCTTCCAAGAAGTTGGCGGCGATGCCCGCTCAGCAGGCACCGTATAGTCAATCCTTCCTCCGCGCAGTAACAAAAACGTGCTAGTGACTTGCTGCCTATGTAGAATATCAACCCTCAAGTACGTAACTGACAGCGATATAAAATTCACTGATATGTTTTAACTGAAAACTGAATCTAGCGATATCGACTGGTAGGTCAATACTGATAACTACAACCGCTGCGTGCATGTGAGGATTGCTTCAGAGATAGCACGTTGCGCCAAAAATGCGCTTCATATCTTCCTCATAGCCCACTCCCAATTAAGTGTAGCCATTTCAAGTGGAGAACGATCGATTAGGACTCTCAAAGAATAATGTCGATAGGCCTCTGTTGCCCATGAAATGACATGACTATCAGAACCCTGCAAATTCATCAACCGACATTTGCTTTCGTCGATGTGGGCATCCGACACGAGACAAAAGGCATTGACAGTAGCCTCGATTAATGGAATCTCAGCAGGAGAACTGTGTATAACCATCTCACCATCTGCTTATGCGCCCACCGCGATCGTCTCGCCGAAGTATTTCCATCCCTGTAAATAAGAGGTGACCCTCCGAAGAAGGGGCTCCAGTGATAGAACAACGACACTGAAAGCATACCTCCCTAAGAAAAATCCCTGTGAATATTAATTGAGGGTGTGAGCTGGCCGTTGGCAGCCACTGAAACTTGCGTACCCAGAAATAAATTAGACAACATCCTACGTACATCGACAGTGAACCAAAAGATTTCCATTACCTGCAACAGGAACCACGGCTGACCTGCACGAACGCTTAGACCAAAATCCGAAAAAAGCCAGAGCACAAGGAACAGGAGTAATAGCGGCCGCAAATATAACAACATGACATTCATCCACCGGTTCCAGGAATGAAGCTCTGATGGTCAGTAACAACCTCTTCCAGCAATGCATACAGCCGGCTATCCGCCACCCTTGATATAGTCTTATGACAAAAATTTGATAAGGTAATCGGACGAAATTTATCACTTGACGTCTGGCCAGAACTTTAAGGAACTAACTTAATTTTGCCAACCTTAAAAGAGATTGGCACACTCTTTCAAAACTTCGTTCAAAAGTTACGTAAAACAAGTACCTAACAAATGACGAAAAAAAAACATGAAACTCTTTTGGTATAATATCCAACCCCATCGATTTACGAAACAGTGATCTGACAATAAGGTCATAAACATCGCCACATTGAAAAACATCTAAAAACGTAGCACTATGTGCAGGTGGAAGTCTATGATCCTGAGTAGGAACAAGCAGTCGGATTACGTACCGACTGGAATGGGTACCTCATACAGCACATCATAGGAGTCACAGAATGCATACAACGTGTCCTTTATGTGCTGTCACAACATTGCTGTTGTTCATCTAGAGACATGTAATACATATACGTCAGCATTGAGACAAGGTGGTTTCTCCCCCAAAGTACGGTTATCCTAGATGGCGGCGATGACGTAATCAACTGACGTCACGGACGCCATCTTGGACGACGTCATCAACTGACATCAGAAACCGCAGTGACAGCCACTTAACCTATTGTCCCCTCCGCCCCCTCGCCCAACTCCCTCCACCCATGCTGCTACAGGACACTTTCAGGTCTGAGTTATTGGAACAGCCCAACTCTCACGGTTATCAATTTGTTTGAATTGACCAATTAATTAACTTCTTTGGTGCGAATGGGCCATACCCCCTGCCACACCAGCTGGTGGGAAGTTCAAATTCTGTCAATCTCTACTAACCTAAGAAAATGACAGGAAGATATGTCAATTCTACTATCTCTACTAACCTAAGAAAATGGTGGAAAACAAAGGACACTTGGGCTACCTCCACTAACCTATCTGACCACCACCTTTTCCTAGGAAATGGTGGGAAGAGGACTCAACCTGTTCTAGATGTAAGTCTTTATTTTGTATGCATTATTTATTTAAACAGTTAGAGGCAGTACCTCCATCCAGTGCGAGAGTGTTAACGAGAAGGTCTGGGAGTCCAACTGACCTAGTACACACTACCACCACCAGAGGGCGCTGTCATCCCTTCTATGACATAATCCAAGATGGCGGTCTGGTGGTGGAGAGGAAGGGTCTCATAACAGGAAATTCAAAGGTATACTATTTATTTATTAAAAAAATCAGTTTGTGGGGGTTGGATTACTCTTACCCATCATCCTCCGCTGTTTGGAAACAGGTAGGTCTTGTAAGAAGTAATTAAATGGTGCAAACATGCTGAATAACATGATGTTCAGCACCTTAATCTGGGTGTCTTAACCCAATGCTTGGGCCTTTGTTGGCAATTAACCTATCGCCGAAGCACTATTTCATGTCAACACCGTGGTGCAGGCAGCCCCTGGCTTACCTCTGTGTGCAGTTTAACGGGGAACAAGTGCGCACCCTCCTCGTGTCTGGTAGTTCGGTTTCTCTTTCAGATTATCTGTGGTATTTGGTGTTCCGCCATATCGGTAAATTGCCTCGTTTCCGTCCGTCATCTCGGAGTTGTCGAGCTGTCACTGTGCAGATGTTGCCTCTGGTTGGCGAGCTGTGGGAGAAACTGAGAACTGGAAAATTTTCTTGGCCTGTGAAGTTCATAATAAAAACCCTTCAGTCATCTTAGTTTTGGGTTGTAGTTTTATAAATGGTACTGGGTTGATGTGAAAGTGTCAAGACAGGGTTGTTTAGTTTAAATTTCACCCAACTGAAGAATTCGTGTTGTGCTCTTGTCAGGTTGCCACAGGAATTCAAATGTGTTACTGCCATGTTTGACATTTCAGCTCAGTCACCTGAGTGCCTGTGTGGGGTAGGAGCGAGGCAGGCTTCGGAAGTGCTTGATCGGTTACTGCAGGTGTTAACTAGCAGGCTGGGCGTTACCAATAAAATCCAGTACAAGATTCGCCTTATGAACGACATTCCAGTACCGCAGGCTCCTTAACGCTTTCTGCACTGAAGATGTAATGTTTACGTGCTTTGGTTAATAATATGTTGCGTGACGGGATAATCAAGCCCTACACCTCGTCCTATGCTTCTCCCATATTCTTAGTACCTAAGGGCAGCAGTGGGCAGTCTCGACCAGTGGTGGATTATCGTGATGTTAATGAAAAGATAGGCTTGGAATCTGTGCCACTGCCTGATCTACATAACTGTTTTACTTGGTTCAATGAGGATCTCAACCAGGCATATTATCAGATCCCGTTAACAGAGGGTTCCACGCATGTTTTGCCTTCTGTACAGACTGGAGCCTCTACGAGTTTGGCAGGGTGCTCTTTGGCTTGTCAACGGGAGCTGCCATTTGTCTCGTCTTCTAGATTGTGTTTAGGAGGATTTCAAGTTCAAGTGTATCTATAAACATCTATATGACGTGGTTGTTCATAGTGCTAGTCTGTCTGAACACCTGCAACATCTTGATCTAGATCGCCTGGGGGAAGTAGGACTAACTACGAACCAATCCAAGATGACACTGACACATCGTCACATTTCCTTTTTGGGACATCTTATCTCCGCGGATGGCATTAGAGTCGACCACGGGCGTACTAATCATTTGCGGAAATTCCCAGAATCTAGAAATAAGAAGGGTGTGGCACGGTTCATAGGCATGGAATTTTTTTTTTAAGTTCGTGCCTAATTTTGCTCAATTAGCGGGACCCCTTAACGTTTTAAGAAAGAAGGGCATTTTTCGGAGCCAGTAAGTAGCGCACAGTAATTCATCAGTAGCAGCCATTCGAAATTTCGAGCTCCCGTTTGTGTTTTAGACAGACGCCTGTGATTCTGGACCAGCAGCTGTCCTCCTGCAGGAACAGAACGAGGAGCGACGCCCTATGGCGTATGCCCTAGCAAACTTTGACCCATGGAAGTGAAATATTCCGTGTATGATTGGGAAGCCTTGGCGGTTTGCCTCTGAAAAATTCAGATTTTATTTCTTCAGAGACTGACAGTCGCCTCCCAGGAAAACTGGGCGCATTACTCGTTGGGCCATCCATATTTCCGCCTTTTGCTTTAGGGTGCGACATGTTAGAGGGCCAGGCAGCATGGTGGCTGATTCCCTGAGCCTCATGTTCGAAGGAGAAAGGGAAGGTGATCATGACCTAATGGACAGCTTGACAGAAGTCCCTGAGCTATTCGTTAATCTGAAGACCAAGCAGGTGGAGGAGTCCGGAATAGCCGGCATTAGGCGGAAATTGTTGCAGGGCGAACAAGTGCAGTCCGCACAAAGGGGTGCTTTGTTACTTGGCCAACATAACCCAACGATATGGTTACCCAAAGAGTTGATAGTACCAGTGTTCCATTACTTCCACAACACCCTCTTAATGGGTCATTTGGACGTTTGTAAAACTGTTGCCAAGACCAGATCACATACCACCTGGCCCTCCCTATGTAAGGATGTCCGGACGTTGGCGGGGAAGTGTGAGAGCTTTAAGGGAATTAAGCAAAACTCGAATTCCCGCGAGAGGCTTTTAAAATCCACGCAAGGAATGTCTGACGCATAAGCATTTTATTGATGATACAGGGCCGCTTCCTCGTACGTGTGCGAGCAATAGGCACATATTATTTGTTGCGGATGCATTTTCTCGTTTTTATAGGCTAATTCCGACTAGAGGAGTGTTCGCTCCAGTAACTATCCAGCATTTGTCGGGAATTTTTCTGGTTTTGGGCCACCCAGGACACTTTTCTGCGATAATTCCCCTGCTTTTGCTTCCCAGCTATTTGCGAGGTTCTCCTTTGACAATAGAAATAAGCATGTCACCACAACTCCTTATTACTCGCTGTCTTCTTTTGCTGAGCCAATGAACCGCAACTTGGAGGCTGCGCTTGTCATCATTCACAATAAAGCTCATAGGAAGTGGGACATGTCAGTGCCATGATTCAATTTTGCCTTTAAACACCGCAGTGATTCGCTTCTGGAACAAGTCACCCCAGAAGTGATACAGTAGAATTGGAACTGGTCTAGGTGTAATATCAAAATTACCCACCACAGGATAGCCGTCTGGTACAGTCGGGGGCATAAACAGTTTAAGGCGAAGGGTGGGAACAGGGTGTTCCTTCGAAAACCCTAATATTGCTCCAATATGGGTGTTACGATTCGCCAGCAAGCTAACTCCCCAATTCCTGGGACCCTACGAGATTGTGAGGGTGGAGAGCTTGGAGAACATTTCGGTTCGGGATTTACGCATGGGAAAAACCTAGCGCATGCTTTTACCCAAGTCCAGAAGGGTTGGGTGTAAAGGGCTCCTTAAAGGTGGAGGATTTTGGTTTGGTGGAGGACTACACATCTAAATGATGCTAACGTTCAGATCTTAGTGAAAAAAGCGGTGTTCCTAAATGAATACCAGTATTTAGAGGAGAAACTCGACGAAGACACATTGCCTGACATAATCTTGTTCTCCAGCAATTTTAGAGGCACTGCCATATCGACACTGAGTATGGGGACATGGTGAGTGTTTGGCAGGAGTTCAACATCTCTAATTTAGGGCAATATACACAGACATACGCGTATTTGCAAACATTTTCAAACTATTCTGGCACGTATGCTTGGAAACATACTCTCTGGATCCTGTACTCTACTATGCAGGGCCAGGGCGTTTATGGGATGCCATTCTAAAACTCATGTGTCAACCATGAACTCTCGACCCATGTTGACTTACTTTTGTTGTCTGAGCAAAGGATTCATGAGGTACTTTGTTAATGTTTTAATAGACATGACAAGACAAACAATATAAAAATATGTCAGGAGTTCATCTGGTGATGTGAGTTAGATAAGGTACTTGGAATGCCATCTCTTCAGTTTGGAGGGTTTGGATGATTGTCTGATGAGACAATCGTTGGATTGGGTAGTTTCACATCTGCAGCAGCAACTTCTGAAGCAGGATACATTTTTGAGATAGATGTAACACATCCTAAGAGTTTGCATCATGTGTAGAATGAGCTGTCTTTTATGTCCAGGTTGCCCACTTTAATTAATGTCTAAAGTTTGGACTGGAAGTGGATAGAGTCACCCACGCTATTTCATTCAAACACAGCTTCTGATTGGAGGAATACTGAAAAGAGGACCTCCACGACATGTTCATTTGAGGAAGATTTTTGTAAGTTTAATTCCATGTTCGGCAAAATTATGGAAAATGTTACAGAATATTAGGAAATTAACTAAAGAAACTACACTGCCAAGTTAAAATTTAAACAGGCAACTATCTAAAATAAGTAATTCGTCGCTCTGATGATGGCAAAGGTTTTGCGGAGTTCATGAAGCCTGTTTATGTATGTATGTGTATGTTAGAACTGTCTAAAGTCAAAATGACTATGGAGTTTGTAGATCTCCACTGAAAAATGTGCATGTACTGCCCAGCCACAGGCACAATGCAGAGGTATGCACCATGGGGCTACAATGGATTTCGCTGTTGTGTATCACTTTAATTGCATACATGGTAATGGTGGCAGAGCTCCACCTCCTCCTTCACATGTGGTACACCAGGTCAGTATACGATTGTCAAGATGTGAGGTATCTACTGAGTCAGAACATAGAATCAGTCAGTCATGGCATGGTGATAAGCATGTCATTTATGCCTATAAGATCAAACCTTAATGTATGCACAATGTTCTCTCGAAATTTACAATGGATGCATGTATGTACATATTTGATATATGCGATGAAAATCCAAGAGTGAAAGTGTACTATATGTGTGTAAGTTATATTGTTTGCACACTGTGTGTGTGAGTGCTTGCTATGTATATTGAATAGAGTGCACACTGTGTATGGAAGTCAATATTGTGTATTGAAGATAGAGGACAGTCAAACTGTTATGTTGTTTGCATGCCAGTTTCACTGCTCCTGGCTATACAAATAAAGATCGCATTTATTTTATATTAATGATATGTTCCACAGGTGTAAATATTCAATTTCAACTGTGATGAAAGTTTGTCAGTTTTTCGATACTGTGCTATAACAGCTGACAGTCAAGTGTATGAATATGAACTATAAAGTGTATATCAAAAGCATGTATAAGTTGATCAGCAATTGAGAGTTAATTTGTATATGTTTTTTTCTATACACTATTAAATTATTTTTGTAGATATCATACATACAATATTTTTAACTTCTTTTTCTTTAAAAAAACGTGTTACTTCATCAAATATAAAGTGTATGATTTTTGAGACGTATTATCTAGAAAAAATATATATATTATCTGAAATGTGAACCCCCTATTTTGAAGAATAGAAAAAAGGAGGAATAAATTCTCTCTGTTAAAGTCTAGTTGCTTATTTTCTTTGTACCTGAATGCTGACTCGGCTGATGGTATTACTCGGCCTGCAGGCGGTAGAGACTGGCAAAGCAGAGCGTCAGTGGTGGTGAAAACTTCGATCAGCATGTCTGGAGACTGTGGAAGAGATCTGCCATGTTTATATTTAAAGAAAGACGGAATCATTCGTGTTCTATTGCAAATGTTTAAATATTAATTATGAGCACAACACCAGTGGAAAAGTGAGTTCCAAATTTATTGTGGCAATAGTTTGAACAGAAGAAGTGGGTGGGTGAAATTGTTTAAATGTGAAACTATATGCATCTGTTCATGTCCTATACCACTGTAATTGATTAAATATGGATAGCTGTAATGAGAGACATTATTTAAATGTAGGACAACTGGGCTACTGCTATTTTAAACATAGCATTCTCTACTTAGCACAAGAGAACTGTGATTTCAGCGGAGTTTTTCAATTTCCACATTTTAAACTTGGAATAAGTGATGTGTAAAACCATGCAGACTATACTATGGTTAATCTGTTTTAGTGTGACATCATAGTGCTCGGGAAATGTGGCAACTGTGCAGGCTGTACTAAGGTCTGCCATCTCGGATTATAATCAGCTACTAGGATTTTCCACTTAACACAATTGGGCAAGGTCCATCTTGTCAGATTCTTTTTTGTGTACCACCATTTTAAACACAGAGAAATTGGTGCACATCCCAGCGAAGTGTGTAGGGGGAGATGACGTCATCAGAGATCTGCCACATGGAGCCTGAGTTGTAACGCCCCCAGGCCCACTACTGAGGCACACGTATTCATTGTTTGAAGGTTTTTCATTCCGAATTTTTCATTTCCGTTCAATCGGGAGCCTGCGCCGTACCAGCACACTTACAAGTGCACTGTTCTACATGCGTTGTGAGGCTGGATTGGTGCAACAGTTCTCTCTGATGTCGACGTGAAAGCTAAAGACGCCGAGTGCAGAGACAGGGGCCATTGAGGCTGCGTGAGAGAAGCCGCAGGGCCGCAGCCGCGCCTTTGATCAGACGCGCCCGCGCAAAGCCGGGCACGCCGCCGCCGCCGCCCTCGCCGCCCCCGCTCCGCCGCTGGCCACTTATGGCAGCGATCTTCTGCGGCGCCGCTGCACGCAAAGGCTGCCTCACGAGACCTGCCAGCGGTCGCGGCTGCTGCCGACCATGTGGACAGCACCTAGACTGTGTGTCCGTGTCCGTATGTTTGTGTGTAGAACCTAACCACCAGCCCGGCACCGGTATCAACCTCAGTAGTGTACACCTGTGAAACTGTCATACGAACTGTTCACCAGGGTGAAAGTGATCCTCAATTATTTGCTAAAGAAATTGCCAGAATATAGAATATTTTATAATGAAATTAGACTCTCATATACTAAGCCTACTGTTTTTCATCTCTGTCATCATTAGGTTTTGGTAGGAATGCTCCAGAATACTAGACAAAGAAAAAACTGGCACGAAAGCTTTTCAGAGATGAAAGTGATTCGGATCTAAAGATTTTACTTGCAGTTAATTAAATTAAGACGCTATTCATTTAACGAAATGCACATTTATACAAATGTTCTTGAGATTTCCTCACTTTTTTTCGCAATCCGTCACATTATTTCCATACTCTCGGAATGTTATCGGCAAGTGCCCAGTTGTTCTATTAGGAACAGCTGCCTGGTAAAATTCCTACCGAGGACGCCCGTATATTCTTCATCGCTGTCTGAAGATTTGGCAGACGGATTAGTTTCGGTATTGCCAGCCTGTGTTCTAGGCGCTTCAGTCTGGAACCGCGCGACCGCTACGGTCGCAGGTTCGAATCCTGCCTGGGCATGGATGTGTGTGATGTCCGTAGGTTAGTTAGGTCTAAGTAGTTCTAAGTTCTAGGGGACTGATGACCTGACATGTTAAGTCCCATAGCGCTGAGAGCCATTTGAACCATTTTTGTCAGTTTCGGTATTGTCCACAACTGCTGCAGGAGCATTTGTTTCAGAATCACTTTCGTCACGATCGTCAGTTGCGTCGCTTTCACGATCGAGTTCTTCTAACAAAGGTTACCATCTTTCGTTGCTAATGTGGCATTTCTACGTGACAGAAATGAACTTCGGACTCGTGAGACAGAACGGTTGCACAATGCTCACTCCAGGGTCACAGTGACCCATCAAGAAATATTTCTGTCAAATTAATTAAACAACAGTGTCTCACAACTTTGAACATCAGTTCTCTAGTAGGTCTCACTCAATACTAAATTTACATTGATGGCACCGTGGTGTGTATGTGCCGTGGTGCATGCGCAGTAACAAACAAACTCCAGCGTCATGGCATGTATTAAACCGAAGCTTTCAATTGTTCAGATGTGAGATGATAGAGAGCAGTGTTGGAGTACAGTAACATACGTACACATCCAGCGGTCACAGACCACGCGCCGCTAACACAAACTCCCTCCATACCTTTTTGTTTTGTGCTGCGTTCCTCAAGGTGTCTTCAGTCCCCAGGGCTGTTTGGTGTTTCGCCAGGTCGTCCATCCAACGCTGTCTTAGACGTGGTACGGAGCGACTGGTGTTTGGTTTCACCTCAAATGCTTTATTCGCCTGTCTTTCTTCTACCATACGTGATACATGGCCTGTGCACTCAATTAGTTTGCTCTTCAGCTTCTGTAGTAATTTTCGTTGTTGCACAAAGAGGTAGATTGCCTCATTCCTCCTCGTTCTCCAGTCTCTTTTACACAAGGTTGGTTATCACATCTTCCACATTTCCCTTATTTCAGAACGCGAAAAGAAAAAACAAAAAGCTATTACTACCTGAAAGAAGAGTAATGTGGGAGATATGTGGACCAATGCAGTAACAAAGGGTGCAAAAAAGGGCAGCTCGTTTTGTATTATCGCGTTATAGGGGAGAGAGTGTGGCAGATATGATACACGAGTTGGGATGGAAGTCATTACAGCATAGACGCTTTTCGTCGCGGCGAGACCTTTTTACGAAATTTCAGTCACCAACTTTCTCTTCCGAATGCGAAAATATTTTGTTGAGCCCAACCTACATAGGTAGGAATGATCATCAAAATAAAAGAAGAGAAATCAGAGCTCGAACAGAAAGGTTTAGGTGTTCGTTTTTCCCGCTCGCTGTTCGGGAGTGGAATAGTACAGAGATAGTATGATTGTGGTTCGATGAACCCTCTGCCAAGCACTTAAATGTGAATTGCAGAGTAGTCATGTAGATGTAGATGTAGATGTAGATGTAGATGTAGATGTAAGTACTAATCAGTTTTACAGGTAGGTATGTGCGGATGAAGAGGCTTGCACAAGTTAGTTTTAAGTGTGGAGTTCCATGTAACCAGCGTCTGGCCTGCAGACTGAAGAAACGTGTTCAAAACCGAGCGAGGTGGCGCAGTGGCTAGCACACTGGACTCGCATTCGGGAGGACGTCGGTTTAATCGCGTTTCCGGCCATCCTGATTTATGTTTTCCGTGATTTTCCAAAATTTCTCCAGGCAAATGCCGGGATGGTTCTTTTGAAAGGGCACGGCTGACTTCCTTCCCTAATCCGATGAGACCGATGGCCTCGCTGTCTGGTCTCCTCCCCCAAACAACCCAACCCATGTTCAACACCTGAAAAGGAGTTTAATACCATTTTCAGGATTAGCATAGGTTTTTTTTATATTTTAATTGGAAACTTCTGTCTCAATACTCCTTTTCCCACAGAATTTCGCAATGTAATGCCACTCGTGCAGTAGACATAAACTTACAATTGCATTCTCAGTGTTGTTCAGCAGGACGCGCTGAGTCTAGAGTCGTCTGTAGGACAATGCGGGTAGTGCACACTCTTCAGTCTGTCAGCTCGTCTCGAGGGGTCTTTTGAAACCAAGATTATGCGCCCATCTACAGCAAGAAGGAATGTCAGTTTCCCCCCGTATTGACACACATCACAGCGACCGTCATTCGAGCACTGGACTGGAATCTAAAGACACAAAACATTGAGTCATCAATAGCAGTCGCCGGCTGCTAATCACAGTCCACTCCAGGCACAACAGAGCCTGTGTTTACGAAAACAACCAGGAGCGCTGTGCCAACACAGACAGCACGCGACAGCCCGCACGCGACCCACTTCTCTCTCCGCTGGGCGTCCAATGCTGAGCCAGCGGCGGTAGGTCGCCTGCGACGTGTCCAGCACCACACCACAACATTGGCGGCGCGCTGCCGGCACGGACTCTGGAGGAGGCGAGCTACCAAAGCGAGACGTACAATGAAACTGTTCAGTATCCCGACGGAATTCTCCAGTATATTTTCAGAACCGTGACCGACGAGGTCCTTTTTGGCCGTGGGATATGGGAAAGCGTCGCACTCTACCAAGTCTCAACTTACAGTGCACGAACACTGTAGTATGAGCTTTCTGCTTAAAAATTCCGTTACAGCTTGGGCAACGTGACATAATCCTGATGATGTCTCCGCCGCCCGACCAATTCTTTTCTCTTCTCTGGAACGTGATTCTTCAACAGTAAGCTCCAGATGTGTCTGAAGTACGCAGCAGCGACTTTACAACCTCTTAGAACGCCACGAGCGTATACTATGCATTTGTAATTGAAGAGTGTGATGTCTGTCGCCTTATTCTCTGACTTCCGTAGACTCACTGTTTACGGGGGTCGTCGGCTAATTTGCTCCAACTCCGTGCTATTCTGTATCCTACAGAATACACCGAAAACGTATCTGCAGTGGTGATGTTTTGCCACCATGTACCAGCTTTTCTCCAAGGCGCCATTTCCAAAAACGACAAAGGTTGATACTATTCCGTTTTTGCTCAGAAGCAATTTACCGCGGTGTTCATCGTAGATGCCGGCGAGTTGTTCCTCTAAAAGAATGTGAACACTCCCGGTTGATATCTCCAGAAGATGTGCACGTGGGCTCATCGAGAGACGTGGATCACACGAGTAATGGCGGCCCCAGTTTTGATCGTCGTTATAACAGGGCCACAACCGGCGCACCTTCTCCAACACTTTCACGACCATCTTGAAATGCATTCTGCAAACAAAAACAGGCTCGACAGGACATAGCAGAGTCAGCGAAAGTTCTCTTCAGTTCCTCATATGTCACAGAAGCATTTTTTTTTACGCAAACAAGAAACGAAATTTAGACGTGCTGGAGTTTTAGAGGAACCAGGAGCGCACAGGCACTTGCATTCATTACAGCAGCTCAGCTCAGAGGTGGGAAGAACGCCGCACCGGCTATTTTCAGAGTTTTGCAGCGAAAGAAGGCTCCCCTAATCACTGCACGCAGCCCAGAAAATTAATGCCAGTCTTCACTAAACGTGCTTCGAACATTCCAAAACATTAATATAGACAAAACATGAACACTGTATTCTGTTCTGTCTGTAATTGCCTTGGAACACCAACTGACAGTGAAATAAATCATTCTCTCGAACAGAAAAAAATCTGAAATTTCACTTTCACTACAGGTAACGAAGTGCAGTAGTCTTTTAAACTGACGATTTATTTATGTATAAATACGCGACTAGTCTTTTTCTTATTTATGATGAGATTTCCTTCCCTTACCCTTGACTACCATTTTGTTCTTAAGCTGTAATATCATGATATGAACTCCATCTTCGTGAAAGAGATCTACATAGGAATAAAACCACTACCACTGCCGACTAGTTTTCGAGCCATTGAAGGCTGCTCATCCACTGGCAGGGTTACAGGAACATTACCTCGACCATGTGCAGCGACACGTTGTGGTATATTGCTGGTGGAAATGGCGGAAATTTACCTGTCGCTAACGAAAACGTGACGAAACGAGAAAATTGTTTCTCGCTAGGTAGTCACTGTGCATTGTCTCATGTCATCCATGGAAATGCTTTCCGATGATTATACGTTTTCATGTCATACACACACATGCAAAACATTCGGCAGTGGCACACTAAAGTAGGCATCGTTCTGCTCTGCATTGTTGTCAGATTTATTTAAGACAGAATGGCAGAATCACCCTACTCTGAATTGTTGACAAATTTATTCAATCCTGTGCACGCTTCTTCATCTCCCAGTACCTACTGCAACCTACACCTCTTGGTCTCTCTCTACGATTTTTATCCTCCACGCTGCCCTCCAATACTAAATTGGTGATACCTTGATGCCTCAGAACATGTCCTACCAATCGATTCCTTCTTCTACTCAAGTTGTGCCACAAATTCATCTTCTCCCCAATCCTATTCAATAACTCCTCACAAGTTATGTGATCTACCCATTTAATCTTCAGCATTCTTCAGTAGCACCACATTTCAAAAGCTTCTATTCTCTTCTTGTCCAAACTATTTATCGTCCGTGTTTCACTTCCATAGATGGCTACACTCCATACAAATACTTTCAGAAACGACTTCCTCACACCTAATTATATAATCGATGTTAACACATTTCTCTTCTTCAGAAACGCTTTCCTTCCCTTGAAAGTCTACATTTTATATCCGCACTACTTCGACCATAATCAGTTATTTTGCTTCCGAAATAGCAAAAATCCTTTACTACATTAAGTGTCTCATTTCCTAATCTAAGTCCCTCAGCATCACCCGACTTTATTCGACTACACTCAATTATCCAACTGCTCCTCCAGGTCCTTTGCTGTCTCTGACAGAATTACGATGTCATCGGCGAACCTCAAAGCTTTTATTTCTTCTCCATGGATTTCAATACCTACTCCGAACTTTTCTTTTGTTTCCTTTACTGCTTGCTCAATATACAGATTGAGTAGCATCGGGGAGAGACTAGAACCCTGTCTCACTCCCTTCCCAACCACTGCTTCCCTTTCATGTCCCTCGACTCTTATAAATGTCATCTGGTTTCTTTACACATTGTAAATAGCCTTTCGCTCCCTGTATTTTACACCTGCCACCTTCAGAATTTGAAAGAGAGTATTCCAATCAACATTATCAAAAGCTTTCTCCAAGTGTACAAATGCTAGAAACGTAGGTTTGCCTTTCCTTAATCTTTATTCTCAGATAAGTCGTAGCGTCAGTATTGCCTCACATGTTCCAACATTCCTACGGAATCGAAACTGATCTTCCCCGAGGTCGGCTTCTATCAGTTTTTCCATTCGACTGTAAAGAATTCGCGTTAGTATTTTGCAGCTATGACTTATTAAAATGATAGTTCGGTAATCTTCACATCTCTCAACACCTGCTTTCTTTGGGATTGGAATTATTATAATAGTGGCAGGAGTAAAATACAAGAAGCGAAAGGCTATTTACAATTTGTACAGAAACCAGATGGCAGTCATAAGAGTCGAGGGGCATGGAAGGGAAACAGCTGTTGGCAAGGGAGTGAGATAGGGTTGTAGCCTCTCGCCGATATTAGTCAATCCTTATATTGAGCAAGAAGTAAAGGAAACAAAAGCAAAATTAGGAGTAGGTACTAAAATCCATGGAGAAGAAATAAAAAGTTTGAGGTTCGCCGATGACGTAATTCTGTCAGACAGAGCAAAGAACTTGGAAGAGTAGTTGAACGGAATGGACAGTGTATTGAAAGGAGGATATAAGATGAATATCAACAAAAGCAAAACGAGGATAATGGACTGTAGTTGAATTAAGTCGGGTGATGCTACGGGAATTAGATTACGAAATGAGTAAAGGAGTTTTGCTATTTGGGGAGAAAAATAACTGATGGTGGTCGAAGTAGAGAGGACATAAGATGTATACCGGCGATGGCAAGGAAAGCGTTTCTGATGAAGAGAAATTTGTTAACATCGAGTACTGATTTAAGTGTCAGGAAGTCGTTACTGAAAGTAATTGTACGGAGTATAGCCATGTATGGAAGTGAAATATGGACGATAACTAGTTTGGACAAGAAGAGAATAGAAGCATTCGAAATGTGTTGCTACATAAGAATGCTGAAGATTAGATGGGTAGATCACATAGCTAATGAAGAGATTGAATAGAATCGGAGAGAAGAGGTATTTGTGGCACAACTTGACGAGAAGAAGGGACCGGTTTGTAGGACATGTTCTGGGGCATCAAGGGATCACAAATTTAGTATTGGAGGGCAGCGTGGAGGGTAAAAATCGTAGAGGGAGATCAAGAGATGAATGAATTAAGCAGATTTAAAAGGATGTATGTTGCAGTAAGTACTGGGTGATGAAGAGCTTGCACAGGCTAGAGTAGCATGGAGAGCTGTATCAAACCAGTCTCAGGACTGAAGACCACAACAACAACAACAACAACAACAACAACAACAGCAACCTTAGAAATTCCTGTCGACACACTTGCTCTCCCTCCTCCTCCCCCTCTCTCCCTCTCCCTCTCTTTCCCTCTCTAAGTAGATCCTTCCTTTTTATGTGAACCTTCCTCTTTATGTGATCCAACATATCCAAATGGTGAACCAAGATGTCGCCCTGTCCTACTTTCAATCCCCTCCTTGCTGCCCCCTCGTCACTCAGGCAGACCTGGTGTTGGTAGTCGGTACATTTCTGTGCTCTCACACTATGGAAAGCTGGAAACCTGTAGCGAATGGAACAGAGACATTAGAGAAGAAGTAAGTAGCTTATGTCATGTGCCACGCTATCTCTGTCCTGAACAAAGTCATGGAGACTTGGTGAACCCCCGCCCCCACCCCTCCCAAGCCGTGAACATCTTGGCAATATTCCCTCACTCTACTAAATTGATAGCTTTCATTGATTACTTAATTAAGTCGATATCCTTTGTGTGGGACAGTTTCTCCTTTCATCCTATTCGTGGATACCAGGGTTAGATAACAGTATTTGATACTGCAACAGCCGATTTCCAAACCCTACTGGATATTTTTCCCCTTGCCTCTATCGATGGGCTAGTAATTTGGTAGGAAGTCCATTTCGTTGAAGGTAGCTGACAATTTAAAATTTCAGCTCAGTTGCATGCTATGTCCTTCGACAGTTTGCGGGAAGGGCTCGATAGAGGCATGCTAGCAATACCACTATTGGAGACAATAAATTGATCAGGGTTTTTAAAGCACTACAGAATTCCTGAATTCTTCTCTCAACTCCATTTGGAAAGAGGAGTCAGGGCCTATTCTGTGATAGAATACCTACAACAACAATTAACTCTACAATACAAAGTTCACTGCAATGTATTTAAAAGGTTTAAACACAATACACTAAAACCATGATCCAGTCCGTAATTGTAGCAGTAGTAGTTGTTGTAATGACAAAATGACAGTATCAATCGGAAACAGGAGTTCGGATTTTAAGCCACAATAGAATTTTTGAAATTGGTTCTCCCGACTACATTCAGGAGGAGGAGGAGAAAGGTCTTTAGTCTACTGCATGATAGGATAGAGACAATATGAGTGCAAGACAGAGAGCACTGACGTGTATTGACAAGCACTAAACACGACACACTTAATCCACGACCCAATCCATAATAGTAGTAGTTGTCATAGCTAGGTGTCTTGCAGAAACACTTATACATCCTGCGTGCTCATGTTCCGACGTCCATACACAGCTCGCCAGTATCCTCCAGTGTTAATGCTCAGAGGTCAGTAGCAATATGTCCAACTTCAACACTTGGCAGGAACTGATACTGAATCGCTCAATTTTCCACGGAGAATACAAGCAGCACACATGATTGCGGAGACAGCCCAGTGCATGCTGAGTATTACTTCGCTGTCCAGCTGTTCAGAGGGCGCCGCTGCAGGGACTTGCAGTTGAGGCCAAGAGCCGAGTATCCAGCCAAACTGAAATTCGTTTTGTACCTGCCACTCACGAGAGCCTTAAGCCAGAATTTGATTCAGCCACAGGTTACCTCCACTATGTGGCCCACATGCCAAATGGTGTCGTCCTAGGAAGCCAGCCACATATTTGTCACTTGTTTTTATTTTATTTACACGTCAAATTCTGTAGGATAAAATTGAGGAGCAAATATCCAAGGTCATGGAACGAGTCAGTACATAAAATTACAACATATAATAAAAGTAATTACAGACAAAAATAAAATTTTTATGAACCCGAAAAAAGTCAGTTCATAAGTTTAAGTAAACGCAATCAACAATACAATAAGAATCATCTCAATTTTTTCAACGAACACCTCGGTAGAATAGGAGGACTGGCCCATGAGGAAACACTTCAGTTTCGACTTGAAAGCGCGTGGCTTAATGCTAAGATTTTTGAATTCGAGTGGTAGCTTACTGAAAATGGATGCAGCAGTATACCGCACACCTTTCTGCACAAGAGTTAAGGAAGTCCGAGGCAAATGAAGGCAAATTACAATTAAATATTACTACTACAGCCCTGATATGATGATACTTGACAATGAACAAAGTTTCGGAAATACCTCCACCTGGTGACTGTGGCTCTGGAAATATTAACACCTATATCCCTCTTATGACATAATTTTCCGTGTAAAAGCCTTCATCCGCCTTAGAGCTATCGGTGCATTAAAGTCAGAATCTCCCGGGTGAAATATCTTCCTTACCACCGGAGACGGTCATTTTCTTTCCACATATTGGAACAATGACCACAGTAACTTTACACACAACCACAAACTTTTATGCCTGCCGATCACAGCAAATTTATCACACATCCCGTGCAAAGTGTAATACTTCGCCAATAACTGAATGCTATTGGCACCAAAGAATACTGACCGAAAATCCATGGTGGATGGACGTGCCTCATTTGTTTTTCTTGTGAATGGTGCCGGTGAGCCTTAGGAAGAGAGATATAATCGTCTTAAAACCGACCAGATGAAAAAAAAAAAAAAACGATCGCAACATCCATGTCACTATCACCCTGAGTAAAATGCAAAAATGCAGTGTTGTTTCTCCAAGCACACACAAGTATCACTAACGATATCCATACTCAAAGCTATACAAGCTTCATAAATCGAGGTATGGTATTGTCTCTGAATGAAGTGGACGTCTACACAAAATCCGCGACATTGCATATAGACTCTGATTACAGGGCGTGTATTGAAAAGACCGAAACCGTGAGTGTACATTAGCGGTGTAAGCTTGTAATAAAATCACCTTTCTCACCGAATTTAGAAAGTGATTCGGCTCAGTTACATGGAATTAAAACCGATCTTTGCAACTCACTCTTGCCCCTGCAAGATAATTCCCACGTTAACAAATGTTATTTGAACGTATTCAATGTCGATAACATGTAGAAATCGTAACAGAGGTTCTGTGATATATGCACTGGGCTATAGGCGAGGGGAGATGAAGGTTGATTGAGAATGATCACATACAGTAGATAGTGCACTATGTGAGGAATTAACTTAAAAAATGCTACACTAGTTTGAGATCGTAAGAAATGTACAAAATCCTATGAGCAATACACCAGCTTCTCAGATCTATACTTTTACTTTTTCCGGTAGAGATCGTGTCTGTGATTTGGAATCAAGTCTTTGCATTTAACCATACACTTGCCTTGGATCCTACGGAGATGGCTTTTCATGATTACAGAAACCGGTGGATCATGTTCGAAGCACTCTCAAATGTCGACACATTCTCCAGCGTGATTTTAGACAGTCCCTCAACATGTTGTAACTGTTTCTCACTCATTTTTCGCTTCGACCCTGCATCTTTGTGAGTGTGATCATTCTAGTTTAAGGTGGAGCTCAGCAGAAGTCGGAGATTGCTATATCTAAGACAGTCATAAAAGAATGTTGTATACATAGAAGAATCCTGGAGATACTAGAAGGTATTAGACAGATTATATAATGGTAAGACAGAGATTTAGTAACAAGGTTTTAAATTGGAAGACATTTCCAGGGGCAGATGTGGACTCTGACCACAATCTATTCGTTATGAACTGTAGATTAAAACTGAAGAAACTGCAGAAAGGTGGGAATTTAAGGAGATGGCACCTGGATAAACTGACTAAAACAGAGGTTGTACAGAGTTTCAGGGAGAGTACAAGGGAACAATTGACAGGAATGGGGGAAAGAAAGACAGTAAAAGAAGAATGGGTAGCTCTGAGGGATGAAGCAGTGAAGGCACAGCTGCAAAATACTAACGCGAATTCTTTACAGACGAATGGAAAAACTGATAGAAGCCGACCTTGGGGAAGATCAGTTTGGATTCCGCAGAAATGCTGAAACATGTGAGGCAATACTGACGCTACGACTTATCTGAGAATAAAGATTAAGGAAAGGCAAACCTACGTTTCTAGCATTTGTAGACTTGGAGAAAGCTTTTGACAATGTTGATTGGAATACTCTCTTTCAAATTCTGAAGGTGGCAGGTGTAAAATACAGGGAGCGAAAGGCTATTTACAATGTGTACAGAAACCAGATGACATTTATAAGAGTCGAGGGACATGAAAGGGAAGCAGTGGTTGGGAAGGGAGTGAGACAGGGTTCTAGTGTCTCCCCGATGCTATTCAATCTGTATATTGAGCAAGCAGTAAAGGAAACAAAAGAAAAGTTCGGAGTAGGTATTGAAATCCATGGAGAAGAAATAAAAGCTTTGAGGTTCGCCGATGACATTGTAATTCTGTAAGAGACAGCAAAGGACCTGGAGGAGCAGTTGGATAATGGAATGTAGTCGAATTAAGTTGGGTGATGCTGAGGAAATTAGATTAGGAAATGAGACGCTTACAGTAGTAAAGGAGTTTTGCTATTTCGGGAGCAAAATACACTCCTGTAAATGGAAAAAAAGAACACATTGACACCGGTGTGTCAGACCCACCATACTTGCTCCGGCACTGCGAGAGGGCTGTACAAGCAATGATCACACGCACGGCACAGCGAACACACCAGGAACCGCGGTGTTGGCCGTCGAATGGAGCTAGCTGCGCACCATTTGTGCACCGCCGCCGTCAGTGTCAGCTAGTTTGCCGTGGCATACGGAGCTCCATCGCGGTCTTTAACACTGATAGCATGCCGCGACAGCGTGGACGTGAACCGTATGTGCAGTACACGGACTTTGAGCGAGGGCGTATAGTGGGCATGCGGGAGGCCGGGTGGATGTACCGCTGAATTGCTCAACACGTGGGGCGTGAGGTCTCCACAGTACATCGATGTTGTCGCCAGTGGTCGGCGGAAGGTGCACGTGCCCGTCGACCTGGGACCGGACCGCAGCGACGCACGGATGCACGTCAAGACCGTAGGATCCTACGCAGTGCCGTAGGGGACCGCACCGCCACCTCCCAGCAAATTGGGGACACTGTTGCTCCTGGGGTATCGGCGAGGACCATTCGCAACCGTCTCCATGAAGCTGGGCTACGGTCCCGCACACCGTTAGGCCGTCTTCCGCTCACGTCCCAACATCGTGCAGCCCGCCTCCAGTGGTGTCGCGACAGGCGTGAATGGAAGGAAGACTGGAGACGTGTCGTCTTCAGCGATGAGAGTCGCTTCTGCCTTGGTGCCAATGATGGTCGTATGCGTGTTTGGCGCCGTGCAGGTGAGCGCCACAATCAGGACTGCATACGACTGAGGCACACAGGGCCAACACCCGGCATCATGGTGTGGGGAGCGATCTCCTACACTAGCCGTACACCTCTGGTGATCGTCGAGGGGACACTGAATAGTGCACGGTACATCCAAACCGTCATCGAACCCATCGTTCTACCATTCCTAGACCGGGAAGGGAACTTGCTGTTCCAACAGGACAATGCACGTTCGCATGTATCCCGTGCCACCCAACGTGCTCTAGAAGGTGTAAGTCAACTACCCTGGCCAGCAAAATCCTTGGATCTGTCCCCCATTGAGCATGCTTGGGACTGGATGAAGCGTCGTCTCACGCGGTCTGCACGTTCAGCACGAACGCTGGTCCAACTGAGGCGCCAGGTGGAAATGGGATGGCAAGCCGTTCCACAGGACTACATCCCGCATCTCTAAGATCGTCTCCATGGGAGAATAGCAGCCTGCATTGCTGCGAAAGGTGGATATACACTGTACTAGTGCCGACATTGTGCATGCTCTGTTGCCTGTGTCTATGTGTCTGTGGTTCTGTCAGTGTGATCATGTGATGTATCTGACTCCAGGAATGTGTCAATAAAGTTTCCCCTTCCTGGGACAATGAATTCATGGTGTTCTTATTTCAATTTCCAGGAGTGTAACTGATGATGGTTGAAGTAGAGAGGATATAAAATGTAGACTTTCAAGGGAAGGAAAGCGTTTCTGAAGAAGAGAAATGTGTTAACATCGAGTATATAATTAGGTGTGAGGAAGTTGTTTCTGAAAGTATTTGTATGGAGTGTAGCCATCTATGGAAGTGAAACACGGACGATAAATAGTTTGGACAAGAAGAGAATAGAAGCTTTTGAAATGTGGTGCTACTGAAGAATGCTGTAGATTAGATGGGTAGATCACATAATTAATGACGAGTTAGGGAATGGAATTGGGGAGAAGAGGAGTTCGTGGCACAATTTGACAAGAAGAAGGGAGCAGTTGGTAGGACATGTTCTAAGGCTTCAAGGGATCACAAATTTAGCACTGGAGGGCAGCGTGGGCGGTAAAAATCTTAGAGGGAGACCAAGAGATGAATGCACTAAGCAGATTCAGAAGGATGTAGGTTACAGTAAGTACTGGGAGATGAAGAAGCCTGCATAGGATCGCTGCATCAAACCAGTCTCAGGACTGAAGACAATAACAACAACAACAACAACAACAACAAGACCGTCTGCAGCCAATGGAGAAACAAGGTGAGCTAATACGACAGTACCATACCACGCAGTGGAAAAGAGAACATGCTGTCATAGCTCCACCAACCATCTACAACGTGAAAGACCGCCAAACGAAGCTTTCTCCTGCAACACAGGGTAGTGGAAATGACAGTGCAAGTAGCTACAGTAGAGTTTTTTTATAGGGAAAGCTAGGAAGACACCACATCGCATGGGAACTGGAAAAAGGACGAGGTTTTTCCTACGGCATTTTGATGCATCTGAAAGTTGTATACAGGTACTGCAACCCGAAGGAGATCTGCATTCCTCAGGGAGCATTCATTTCTGTCACCCAAATATTCTCTCTATCCTCGTGCTTTTGTACCATCCAATAGAGAAAAGCTACGAACTGTAAAAACCCTGCTAACATCACCCAGTAGAGAACTTGTTAAGACATTTCCACGTCCCTTTCTTCCAACATATCGAAAACAAATACCATCTGCATGCTACCACTGAGCATATGTGGCGATCCTATTTCTCGTTGAGCAGCAGTTATGAACTCAGCTTCCTCTGTTCCTTCATGTGACACGCAATGTAGTGTAGTGGGTTTAGTACCATCCTACCTCCGGTCAGCTGCAAATTAACTCGGCGACGGTGTGTATCACTCAGAGTGTGGAGTACTGAATCAATCTGTCAACATTTTGCTTGTGAAACTCGGTGGTTGCTGTCACAGGACGTCCAACTCCTTGTTTATCACACAGATCAGATGTTCACGCCCCAACATCTTTAAACTTACTCGCACAACTTCGGACAGTACTCACATCAACACATTCACCATAAACTGCTTTCATTCTGTGATGAATCTTCTTTGGGGTGACACCTTCTGCAGTCAAAAATTCAATGACTGCATGTTGCTTAAGTCGCATTGACCGACCGTCTACGCATGGTTTCATGCTTTACACTGTAACAACACAACCTTTCAATGCTAAGCTGGAGCTGTAGAGAAGAGGCTATGGAACAAGCCAGTACCTGCCGCATACCAATGCTGCCAAATTTTGAAGATTTCCGAAGGTGGAGGCATCACTTTTCAATCAACCCTCGTACTATTTGTCAGCGTGTGATGTATCTAGCGGCAGCAAAAGTGAGTTGCAAATATTGGCTTAATACCCCGTTAATGAGCCGAATCACTTTCGAAATTCGGTGAGAAGGGTGATTTTATTACAAGCTTGCATCATGGGCAACACGCACCTGCACATTCGGTCTGTTAATACACATCCCAGTCATCACAATCTGTGTTCAATGTAGTGGTATTTCGTTGGAAGAGCACTTGACTTGGAGGCAATACGACATCTCGATTCATAAAGCTTGTATAGCTTTTAACATGGATATCGTTAGCGGTACTTGTGTGTGTCTCTAGAACCAAGATGGCTTTCTATGCAGGGTGACAGTAATATTGCCGTTGCGAACTTGTTTTTAACATTTGGTCCCTTATAAGACGATTACGTCTCTCTTCCCAAGACACACTGAGACCATACACAAGAAAAACAAATAAGGCATATCCACCCACTGCGGATTTTCGCTCAATATTTTTACGTGCCACTAGCATGCAGATATTGGCGAAATATTTTACTTAGTAGAGGATGTGTGATAGATTCACTATCATCGGCAGGAGTGTAAAGTTACTGTGGTAATGGTTCCGACATGTGTAAAGAAAATGACTACGTCCTGAGGGCCGTTCCGCTGCAGCTGTTTCTTCCTGGGGCGTTCCGTTGCATTCAAGAGTAGGTCTAAAACAGGTCTTTAAAAATATCACAATAATTCCTGTGCATAAAATCACTTTTCTCATTAAGTAGTAGGCCTGGGGTTTTTATTTGATGGGCTTATATTTCAATCTCTTCGAGCACGTTGAGATAGAGACTTTTTGGAGCTTTATGTAGCACCTCTATTTATTCATTTATATTACTCACTTCATGTCTACTCTCTTTTACATGTGCTCCAAATTCTGTTCGATTGCTATGACTGCAATGTTCCTTGTATCGAATTTCAGAAATTAAGGAGAAGTTAATTTATTACAGACGGTATGTTGACGACACTATTTTATTATTCAAAGGGAAAAAAGAAGACTAGAGGAAATGACTAAAGTTTCAAACGAGCACCATCCAAAAATTCAATTCACACTAGAAATGGAAAACAATGGGGCGATTAACTATTTAGATTTGACCGTCAGAAAGGAGGGAAGCAGGCACGTTTTCGGCGTCTATAGAAAAGACACTTGCTCCGACAACATCATAGTAGCGACGTCGCACCACTCGGCACACCATAAAAGAGCGTACTTTCAAGCAATGTGTAACAGAGCCCTCAGATTGTCACTAAAGGAAGATGAGTTGCAGAAAGAACTACGTATTATTGAGCAAGTAGCAGCAGCTAATGGACACAGGACACAAGATGTTACACGTTTGTTTAACAAGATCAAATCCGCAGGTATCAGTAGCGATTCTAGGAAACTTAAAGTTAAGAAAAAGGTTGTCAGCCTGACATACAAAGGGCGTGTGTCGGAAAGAATTGCTAAATGCTTTCCAAAAAACATCGCAGTGGCATTTCATAATGAAGGGCAAATGGCACATAGACTAAGACATAAACCAGTAACGACAAAACAAATTAAATACAGTAATTCCGGAGTATATAAGATCAAATGTGCTGAATGTGCGGGTTCCTGGGTTCGATTCTCGGCGGGGTCAGGGATTGCCTCTTGATGACTGGGTGTTGTGTGCTGTCCTTAGGTTAGTTAGGTTTAAGTAGTTATAAGTTCTAGGGGACTGATGACCATAGATGTTAAGTTCCATAGTGCTCAGAGCCATTTGAACCATTTTGCTGAATGTGACAGTTATTATATAGAACAAACAGGGCGGAATTTTGAAATTCGAGACAGGGAACATTGCAGTCATTGCAATCGAACAGAATTTGGAGCACATGTAAAAGAGAGTAGACATGAAGTGAGTAATATAAATGAACAAATGGAGGTGCTACATAAAGCTCCAAAAAGTCTCTATCTCAACGTGCTCGAAGAGATTGAAATATACGCCCATCAAAGAAAAACCCCAGGCCTACTACTTAATGAGAAAAGTGATTTTATGCACAGGAATTATTGTGATATTTTTAAAGACCTGTTTTAGACCTACTCTTGAATGCAACAGAACGCCCCAGGAAGAAACAGCTGCAGCGGAACGGCCCTCAGAGTACTGGCGGCGAGGTGAACTGGGCGCGCCGGAAGACGACTCGGCGTGTACGTTCTGACGTAGGGAAAGCCTCTCCACCACCAGTCAATACGAAGAGGAAGAAACACACATTTTCGAAAGAATATCTACATTTTAATTATATTTTATGTTTCTTTATAAAGAAATTTTAAATTAGTATAAATTTTTCGTTTCATGGTCCACTCAAAAAAGATTATTCATATGTTATTACCTTAAAAATTGTTTTATTAAAAATAATATTCGTCATTAATATATACGGTGAAATAATAACAGATTCACAATTGTTATAGGTAGAGGGCACTTTTTACTGTTACCAATCAGGTTACTCTTAAAAACTGCGATGTTTTAACAGATTGAAATTTACTTTACTTATGACAGCGAAGCGAGTGTTCTGTACGGGCAAGTTACTCTGTAACTACAATATATGGTAAGTTGGCATTTAATACGTTGCAAAATTTCTTTCTGTAAACTAAAAATATTTCTATCACTAGCTGTATCTGTCTTATTAATTATATTTTTAACTTCGTCTAACATTTGAAGATGGGCACCTAGCCCGAAACCGGTAACTGAAAATAAAAAATAGCGATCGAAGACTGAAACGGCATATTTTATTTAATGAACGATGGCAGAATTCCCATTGAGACAATCATGTCTAGTTTTGATAAAAATGGGCATTTCTCGCTTAAGGATCTCGAGAGTGGCAGGTACAAAGAAGTTCCGGCCAGCAGGGTAGCCACTTCTTGGCCTCAACTGCAGAGGCAAGTCCCTGCAGTGGCGTCCTCTGGATAGCTCAATAGAGAAATAGTATTCAGTATGCATTGGAAAGTCTCTGTTATGTTTCCTTGGAAAACTGAGCATTGCGAAGTGTTGCACTCTGGCATACACACACATCCACGATTTTGGTACGACTGCGGTGTCAGTTTTCTCTGACCTCTGAGTATTGCCACTGGCAGCGAATCAGGGAATTGGTGTGCTGTGTTTGGAGACTGGGTTATGGGTGCACTGGATGTGTGAGTGTTTTGGCGATCTCCGACATGTAGCCATGACAATTGCTTTCACTGACTGGATCATGGTTTACGTCTCTCTTGTTTAGTGTTTCGCAGTACATCGCAGTGGACTCTGTTGTGCAGTGGTATTTGCTGTTGTCTCTGTCCTATCACGCAGTACGCCGTTCCTCCTCTCCACTCTGAATGTAGCGAAGAGAACCAATTTAGGAAATCTGCAGTGATTTAAAAATCCAATCATAACGCCAAATTCCCAGTTGATCAATTTCTTGTCTGCGACAGTGGTATTGCTAACACACATTTGTCCAGTCCCTCCTTCAAATTGTCAAAGGAAATAGCACGCAAGCTGAAATCCGAAATTTTCAGCTACCTCCAACATAATTGATTTTCTACCAAATGACCTAAATGTGCGAGCATCCAACAATAGGAGTCATGGCGGGAAAATACAGTAGAGTCTGGAAACTGGCTGTAGCAGGATTGAATCCCACCACATACACCAGTCCCATTATCAACCAATAGGATGCAAGGAAAAACAATCTCACACAAAGAGTATCGATTTAATTAATTAGTCGATTTGACAGTGTCAGGGAATATTTTCAAAAAAATGGCTCTGAGCACTATGCGACTTAACATCTTTGGTCATCAGTCGCCTAGAACTTAGAACTAATTAAACCTAACTAACCTAAGGACATCACACACATCCATGCCCGCGGCAGGATTCGAACCTGCGACCGTAGCAGTCGCGCGGTTCCGGACTGAGCGCCTAGAACCGCGAGACCACCGCGGCCGGCAGGGAATATTTTCAACACATGCTTAGCTGAAGGGGGAGGGGGGGAGGGTAGTTTACCAGGTTTCGACCAATTTGTTCAGAGAAAAGGTGGGGTTGGAGTGGCATATGACAAACACTACCTATTTTTTCTCGAATGTCTTTGTTACATAGCAGCGGAAGTTTGAGAATGAAGGGATGTGCTGAATATTAATGCCAAGTCTGCATGAGTAGTGAACTGGGCAGGGGGTTGGAAGGGAGGACTGTGAGACATCTAGGTCTGTGTGTTTGCATGTGCTGTTTCAAATAATAAGCATGCAATTGGGAGAGAGATGGGGAGAGGTCGACAGAGGGAAGCATATTTTTCGAGAAGAATTTCTCAGGTGTACATACCAAAGGGTTGCCGCCACATGAAATTTTTGTTCAGTGGAGGGGGGGGGGGATTATCACAGTCTGACAGCTGCTGTCATGGCACAAGCACGGCGCACGTGTCCAGCGGCAAGGCTCCGGAAAAGGTTTCGACTTGTGGTCCAGCTGGAGATGCGGCTGCTACAAGGACAAGGGGCGCACGGCGCTTCTGGTCTTATGCCGCAGCTGCAGCGCAAGTGGTTGTTTTTCCGAAGAAGAAAGTGACCACAACGTAATTATGTGGATGAGTATTTTATGTTGATGGTATTCCATGTGCTATCGGAAAAACGGCGTAAATTGGTTTAAATATTATACACGTGCCTTTCATTCAGCAAATTGTCTAAAGAAATAATATAACACACATTACAATCAATCTGATGGGACGTTTCTGCCAGTCAAAAGCGTCTCAATATTTCCAGAAGGAGTGAGGAACCGAGGAGCTGTGGGATCGATACCAAGGGGAAACAGAAAGGATTTTGATCTAACTGTGCAAGGATAACCCATAACGAAATAAGAGCGGACGAGCCATTTCCCACCAGTTTATGATCAACTTCTCTAATTGGTAAGTTAGTTTTATATGAAAAGTAGTGTAGAGCTTCCAGGAAGGTGAAGGGATGAGGTGGAAAACCACTTGAACAATAGGTGAAGGAGGATTATAAATTTGGCAACTAAGCGGCGTGTGATGGCAACTGAACAATAGGATCAGGGGTGGCGGATGGGGTGACATGGAACGGAAAAAGAGGTTAAGGTGTGGTTATGCAGAGAGGAGTGATACCGCCATTTCATCTTGAATTAATTTGGGAAAAGTGCAGAGTAGGGTGATGCCACAATTCTGTCTTGAATCAATTTGGCAACAGTACAGATTGGGATGAAGGCCACTTTGCCCTTCTACTTTTAGATACACTTGGGTTCAGTTATTGATGGAGAGTAAACAATGAATGTATGTACAAAGAACATGAATACGATGGGTGTCATACTGCGCCTCATCATAATCATCGACCTAAGATGCATAGCATTATTGAACAAATATTGACAACGATATCTAATGTAAGTAAGTCAATCTTGCTAGCTGTATGTATGATCTTACAGTGACAATACATGCGTGAGCTGGACTAAAAATTACGCAAAATAGAACTAAATTAGAGTCAAATATTTGCTACGTAATTAAAGACTGAATGAGTTACTGCCATATGTGACAGAACTTTTCTTCATGTGGACACGATATATAAATAACAGACAGCGAAGCACTTCTGAGTAATCATATAGACTGCCATAGTTGTTACATGAATGAAGTAATAATAATTTACGCAGGAGAACAAATATATCTTATGAATGTCGTTTTTCCTTTTTGGTGTCAGGATGTCTTGGAAATTCTGGAACGAACGTCGTATGTTCATTCGGTTTAATCGTTGCGGATTTCTGGAGGCGAATCAACATCCATTACCATTGCTCGTAAATACTTAAACGTCAAAATAAGTGGAAAGGAGCGTAAGGCATCGTTGGCCGGGAGGCCCCAACCGGTGAAGCTCGGCCGCCAAGTGCAACTCTTATCAGTAGGCGGCACACTGGCAACTTTGGCGCCGGTGACGAGGATGAAGTGACGACGAGGACAACACAACACCCAGTCCACCTGCCGAGAAAATCTTCAACCCGGCCGGGAATCGAAGCCGGGCCCGCTTGCATGGGAGGCGAGCCCGTTACTACCCAGCTAAGCAGGTGGACATAAAAAAAGTAATATACCGCATCTTAGGTCAAAGATCATGGTGTGTCAAACTGTGATCCCTATCACATTCACATTCTTTGTACTTAGATTCAGTGTTACATGTTGTCAATAAGTGTAAAACTAATTGCAGAGCTACATACTGTGCGTGAGTGCGTATGACGTGAAAATCTATATTTGCAGTGGACACCACTGGGTAGCGCACTGTAGGTCCCCAAAGCGTGACGACCTTTTCTTTCACAATCTCCTCGTTACCGATTACTTCATTTGCGTTATTTCGGTAGTACCAAGAACACAGTTTGTTCCTGCGCAAGATCCGAAGAATAATTTTCCTGTAACACCTCCATCTGATGGAAAGCGACTGGTTGCATGTTTATATCCAAATAAGTCTACAACAAAATTTTACTGTTCTAGCACTAAGGCAAAAAACCTTGGCTACATCTTTATGAACGGAATTATGCAGATGACATGTATTATGTGCAACACAAATAACGAAACGTGAGTTTCATAGTAATCACTTACGGAAAGGTATTGTAGTGACCTTTATTTCTCCACTTCTCTTTCCTCCAAGTTGACAGTCTCTCTGAGTGCCAACGTCAGCTTCTATTCTTTAGGGAAGAGTCTTTACAGGGAGAAACAAAATCTTATTTCCACCGCACAGCGACTGTGCACGTAGAAGATCAGCAACGTGTGTCACTGTTATCCGACACTCCCACAGCTATTGAAGCTTTGCTTTCTTCACCATCTTGGAAATGTATATGTACAGTTGTATTCTTTCTTGTACCACTCTACAAACAATATTCAGTTCACTTACGTTGGCTGTAAGTACGAACAACAAATAACAAAAATCTTTTTTTCCATTGAGGCAATGGCTACTTTTGAATGGATATAACATAGGTGAAAGTATCTGTATAATGTAAATTTACCTCTGTTTCATGACTTTGCAGCATATCTTCGGCCATTAGTATTGCTGGTGTACTCTTCGCGTGAAACGTGAGTGAAGCGGAAAGTGATAATATGAATAAAACGTTTAAGAAGTTTGGAATGGTCAGTACTTCGGGATAATATATACTGTCTGGATGTGAATGACAGGAGACCGTCATGCATGGAGAAGTCTGGAGAAAGTTTCCATTAAGTTATGGAAGAGGTGATGAAAATGACGATGTCATGGAAGATTTCAGAAAGTATGATGGTTATTGATGTAACTGTCAAAATACGCGCATGTTGTTGCAGTCACCACCACCGTGACCAGCGTGTCTTCGTGCACAACTGCTCGGCCCCTGCGTACTGTGGTCGGCACTGATCGTGCCTTTACTCTCCTCTCTCCCTCCTGTCCCTCCCACACGCCATAAACGCATCGATGCGTCTACAATCAACCCGACCCTTCATTTAGTCACGTTGTGCTATAAAGCTCTGTACTCCACAATTCCTTATTAGTAATTGGTATTGTAATATTTCTCTTTTCCAACTTTCATTTCACCACCTTAATTTAGTATCGACCTCAAATTTTCCGTCTTCTGCCATCCCGCACCGCAAACGATAAAACTCGTCTTTACTTCTTGCGGTGTCTCGTTTGACAGTCTTATTGTCTCACCATCATCTGACATTGATCGGCTACACTTCTTTACCCTAGCTTTATTTTTATCCTTATTCAACTTAAAAGCATTTTCCAGTGCAAGCCGAGTTGTCGCTGAAAATTCTTTGACGGACTGCGCTAGCCACGTTTCTGCGCTGCTTCGCTTACGCGCCCGCGTCTGAAGCGGAACTCTACGTTACTTGCGTCTAACTGGTATTGCCGTTCCGCTTTGTTGGACTGGATCCTTAGTTCATAGATATTTGGTGTCTTCAGTCTTTACTCACTTCTATTTTATTTCAACTGTGTCATGAGTGACGATTGCTGTAAGCCAAACATTTAATAAGGAAGAAGCAAAACGTACTCCACTCCACAGCTAAGTCCGCGGATTCTTGCGGTGGGTGAAGAGAAAAGAGCAGAAACGTCAGCCCTTATTTTGTGTTGCTCTGTTTCAAAGGAGGATGGCAACATCTCTGAAAGTAAGCAGAAACAATGTTGGAAGTCCAGGACTCTATTTGTGGTCACATACGTAACTACTATAACAGAAGTGAAAATCACACGCTATCGAAAATGTTTGTGTCGCTTCAGGTTGATGATATTTTGAAAGGCAACGATTTTTTATTGCGTACAGTGCTCAAAGACATATGCTTTAACTATTCAGTATTTATCAATCGACGTAAAATATTATTAGAAAGATCAGATGATGTTTCATGGCAGAGCAGATTTCTGTGAAGGAAATCGGTATGATATCTGAAAGTATTATTTCGGTAGATGGAGCCTGCGGTAACGCCAGTCATTCGTTACGTAAAAGTTGTAGTGATGGATCCCCTGAAGGCGCAACCTCACTATCTGTTGGAAGAGCAGGGCGAATTATTCTTTTACGTGTATGTTCTGCGGAGGGTTCTGTGCTAACTCGCCAGCTAGTGTTACGTTATAGAATGACAGGCGATTGTCACGAACAGAAGAATAGTGAAGCGACGCTTTTCAGATGTGGTTCGAATCATCGCTTATGACGAAACTCCCATTCAGTCGCCTATTACTCATTGTTACAGATAAGTTTCCGTATCATTTAGTTCTTCATGACAAAACAACAACTTTGGAACAACGAAAGACGAAGTTATTCAGTGACTCAAGAGACATAAGTTGTGGGTTTTCGTCTTAAGTATATATTTGAAGAATGCTGAACTGCTAGAAATTGTGGCACAAAAGAAAACATAATATGAATCGCAAACACGCTAAACATGACCTGCTTGACGTCGAGCTTTTGTGTTTACTGCAGCTAGGCACGGGTCTGCCGTCAGCCTCCCCGGTGGCGCTGCCATCTGGCTGCGCGGACTGTCGTCCAGCCACTCATCTCACCGACTACATACTACATCCGAACACGTCTCGGCACATGAAATGGTACTGACCGACCGCCGTGTCATCCTCGTCACTGGATGCGGCCTCCCGCCCACTGTCAGTTTTGGTGATCAGATGCGCCAGTAGGCTCTCAGTTTACCTCACAAGGGCTGAGTGCATCCCGCTTGCCAGCAGCGCTCGACAGACCGTACGGTTACTCCTCCAAGTGTTACCGAAGCCCGACAACGCTTAACTTCGGTGATCTGAAGGAAACCGGTGTTACCACTGCGGCAAGTTTTAAGTCATTATTTGGTTGGAATGTTGGAAGCTATTGGTCGTAATTAATGGTTGTAAAAGTTTTTGTAGATTTAAAAACGAGGTGCCTTACTTCAGACTGTAAGAGTATTCTAGAGGAAGTCGAAGGATCAGTACTGCCACGCGCGCTCCTGTATTTCTCTTGAACCCAAACATGTCGGTGTCTCTATCTCCTTCCACCCTTCTGAAGACAAACTTTACTACTAGAACACCGCATAAAAATGTTAGTAACCCCAGTCGACGTGATTCAGGGATAGAGGCCTCAGATATACGACGAAGAGAGTGCACAAGTTTGTTCAGGGTAGCCATATCCAATCGACGCTACTCGTCGATGCTAATGGTGGAGATGTTGCTATGTGTCATCCGCAGTTCGCTATAGTGCCACATATTTTATACGGGATTACGATCGGGTGGCTTAGAGGACCAGTGGAACTGCGATGTGTGTAGACTGAGGCGGCGAGTGGAAGTCTGAACCAAGGCCACGTATCTCCTGTTTGCAAATAGGCTGCGTTTGCCACAGAGCCACCTCGGCGCAGAGTACCACACAAACGCACGGACTACCCTGGCGCGCCCCCCTCGTCAAACCAAATTCTCACTCACTCTACAATCTACTTAAAACTCCTTCTTACAAACGAACAGATCGTATGTTTACAGCCATGAGAACACGGAAGACAAGAGTGTCCACAGCACGTTGGTGATGAAGATGTAGAAGAATAGGTTCCACTCGGTCACCGAGAATGTTGAAATAAGAATCCTGCCTCTCGTTGTGGAGGACGTAAATGATTGAGGGCAAGACACAGTAAAAAAAAAAAAAAAAAAATTCAAAATATCACAGAACCAACTGAGAACTGCACTTTTCCCCCCACAGACTGCGGGAGAAAAGTCACACTGGACTGCCAGTGTACTCGACGATCTGTACCGTTTGGAAACAGGCGAAACTGTGACTCGGCGGGGCAGAACACACTACACACTTCCAGTCGGACAGCGTCCAGTTTCTTTGTTGTCTGGCCCACTGAAGGAGTGCAGTCTTACGTACCACTCTGACGAAGAGCCGTCTGTGGGTAAGCGAATCAAAATTTTCAGTGCCTGCAATGTTTGTTCTAAGTCGGTGAAAGTGGACCTCGTACATTCACTGACAGCAGCGATACTTTCCGGGTTTGAAACCCAATGTCAGTACGTCTATGGTCACTGTCAATTACCGTATCGTTACGACCCCTGTCCTTTGGCCGTGGCGCGTGGCTGCGAGTAGAACACGATGCCTTGCTGACACGTTTGTATGTCCCCGTTGATCATTAAATAATCGGACAATTTCATTCACGGTGTGATCATCGGCATGTCACCACACGAGACCTCCTTCCTGGCATTGTGTGGCGTTTCTACGTCTACCGATCTTCCGTATCTAGTAAAGTAAAAGCGAGTAGCACACACACACACACACACACACACACACACACACACTCACACACTCCCGCACGTACCACGCACTCACAGACACATCGTCACTGCTGTGGCTGATATCAGTGGCAGAGGATCACGTGGCTCCCTGTGTGCTCCTTTAGGGAGTGATTACTGTGCTGTCTAGTAATTGTACAGCCACAGCTTACTACAGTAATCGTCACTTTTCAGCGCACGGTTCCGTCCGTGTCGAAATCCACTTGTATGTAATAAAAATCCACTGCGAATGCAGCTTCAGCTAGGAGAACGTTTGTAAATGCTCACATAGACACATAGACACTGATATATTTCCTTGTATGGTCTGGGCTGATTAGTGAAGACATTGTGTTACAGATGCTGCCTGTATCTTCCTTCGTACTCCATATATCTCGAAAGCCTGTTCAGTATGTAATAAAAATCCACTGCGAATGCAGCTTCAGCTAGGAGAACGTTTGTAAATGCTCACATAGACACATAGACACCGATATATTTCCTTATATGGTCTGGGCTGATTAGTGAAGACATTGTGTTACAGATGCTGCCTGTACCTTACTTCGTACTCCATATATCTCGAAAGCCTGTTCAGTAGAGCAGGCGTATCGTGACTCGACAAAAGCGAGCGTAGCGCCAGCCACTGCAGGACTTGGACCCGCGAGAACGTACAACCACCCAGTTGTTATTTAGCATAATGATGCCTGCACCCGGCGATGACAGGTGTCGGTGGACAGCCAGCTGTTATCTCGGGAGCAGGAGTGGAGCAGAGCAGACAGCGGCCGAGTGGCACACGGAGCGGAGGTGTAGCTGGGCTGCAGCGAGCCGCCGGGCAGCAAGCAAACCAGCTACAGGGTCTGCACGTACAGGGTGTCACTTAACCACAGTGTTGTTGCGCCTGGGAGCAACGGTTCATCGGTCGGTTTATCGGGAGTTTTTATCGTGATGTTTCTCGAGGAGACGCTAAACCACTTCATAGTGCCCAAAAGTCTGTTAATATTTGACATGCGCTGTTTGACGGAATAATGTAGTTAGAGAGGTAAAACGACACGCACACGCCTGAAACCACGTGGCGTATTCACTGACAGCAAAACGAGTGCAGTAGGCAACCGACACGTGGCTCTGAACGGCAGCAAGTCAGTAATGCCGCACAAGAACACTCACAACTCCAGAGTTTGGGCTACCGAAAATCTTAGAACAGACGTGGAAACCCCACGACGAGAAATACACATCAGTGGTGATCTTGGAGGAAGTGCGGGGTGCTGATTTCCACACTGTCAGTGTGAAGAGTGCGACGTACGCCGATATGTTACAGAATTACATCATTACTAAACTGGTTGACAAATACCCGCTGTAACGAATGACTTTTTTGCGGGTTACGATAGATACTGCAATACATGTACTGTTCAGAATTTGCATGTCGGAAATAACAGTGCATCCTGATTCCTTACAACACAGCTACTGCAATATCGTATTTATCGGCCGACATGTGGGCAAGCGACTTTCACTTAAGTGCTTAAAGTATCTGCCATGTACGCACTGTAGGGGTTTATCCGTAATGGATGTGTGGGTTGCAGGTTGTAGACACACGGTTGACAACAAAGGGAAGTTTGACTCTGGCCGTGTATCGTGCTCGGATAGCCTAATGGGAAGGCCATCGTCCACGACAAGCGGCAAATCCGGGTTTGGGTCCCGGACCAGCACATTCATTGTCACATTCCATTGTACAGTTGTCCACACTCGCAACTGCGAGTACATTTCATGTACTTGTGCGCGATGGTGTTCCACCCCGTATTGATATACGAGTGAAAGATCTCTTGTGGAGACCGTCTGGTGAAGATCGCGCGCTCAGCGGCCACGACCGTCGTGCTTGTCTTCCCAGGATCCCAGACGTCAACCCGTGTGAGTAATGATTGTGCGGTTACCTGAAGTCACAAGTCTACCCCGACCGTCACGCCTCATTAGCGGTCCTAAAAGAAAACTCCTGATTGCAAATTCTCTCGGTGCCTACTGTCATGCCGGCCGATGTGGCCGAGCGGTTGTACGCGCTTCAGTCTGCAACCGCGCTACCGCTACGGTCGCAGGTTCGAATTCTATCTCGGGCGTGGATGTATGTGATGTACTTAGGCTGGTTAGGTTTAAATAGTTCTAAGTTTTAGGGGACTTATGACCTCAGATGTTCAGTCCCATAGTCCTCAGAGACATTTGAACCATTTTAACTTAGTATCATCCTGTACAGTGCTGCTCGCAACATTGTCCCTTCAATGCAGGTACTGCAGATGAGTGATGTCCTGTGCGTTTAACATTTAATGTAAAGAACATCGTCTTCGCTAAACATCAATTATTATGCTAAATGAAAATGTAGTGTGACTAGGGCCTCCCGTCGGGTAGACCGCTCGCCTGGTGCAAGTTTTTCGGTTTGACGCCACTTCGGCGACTTGCGCGTCGATGGCGATAAAATGACAACGCAACACACAGTCTCTGACCCAGCGGGGAATCGAACCCGGGCCCTTAAGAGTGACATTCTGTCCCTCTGACCACTTTTTTCCGCCTTAGACCGCTTTTTTTAGTGCTCTACCAACTTTGTTTACACTTTTTTTTTTGTTAATGACAGTCAGGGGGAAGAGTGGGCAGGGGTCGTACTTGGAGGCCTGGCCACTGTGTCCCCGTCTCCTGACAGGATAAGGGAGAGGCAGCGGGAAGGAAACATTGTACATTGTAATTTTTTGTTAGTAACAATAATATCTTATTTATTCATTTAATTTTAATGTCCCAAAAGAAAATTCATATATAAAAAAGAAGGGAAAGAAATATAGGGCTGAAGTGACATCCTCGACACTTCACTGGGAGTAAATCCTCTACCTCGAAACAACGTAAACCTGGGACTTCCCACCGCTTCGGGGGCTTATGAAACATGCTGCCTAGAATGTTCGCAAAATGCGTTTTATATTTAGAGTGGCGTCGGATGATTTCATGTTGTTCTAGTAGATAATGCCAATAGTCCATGCCCGATATCAAGGTCCGCGAGAGCACTTAGTGCTATGATTGTCCAATCCATCGGATTGCGGAAGTTTTTTGTGAGGGGAAAAATACAGCGCCAGGGAAAAATAAAGCGTCCGTCGTGATCGTAGATTCGTCGGTGCGTCGGAGGGCCATGATGCGTTGCGTCAGCCGCCAAACATCCTTTGCCTCACCTCACTGCAGAGAATGTTCGTCGGTGTCCTGCATGCCACATATAAGGCAGAGCGGGGAATCTACGATGCGAGTGTCGTACAATCGTTCGCGGTTGACTGTCATGCGGTTGATTAGTGTATACCATGACGATCGCGCTGCTGTGGTGAGGAGAGGAATATGGACAGCTCGCCAAATCTGTCGCCAGTTTCGTGTGTTGGGTATTTAAGTTCGACAACATTGCTGCCATGATGACGCCGCAAGTATCGATATATCTCACGGGTAGTGGGGAGTCTTGTAGAAGGTATCTGTAACTGAACATAACCAACATCAACAAAAAATCGCGCGACGTGAGAAAAAGAGGGCGAGATTGTGCCTACCGCCACCGGTGGTTCAAAGGACGTGGGAAGAAGCACATCCAGGATGGTCGACTAGATGGCGCGTTGCCGTTGGTTCTAAGTGCATACCGTCGCTCGCAGGTATAGAGCTAGAGCCTTGTTCCGCACATCCGTGAGGTTAAGTCCTCCAGAATGGTGTGGGAGAGTTAAAGTCTCGTATTTGACCTTAAACAACATTCCTTGGCTGACATAGTATCCGAAGGCCGCCATTAATCTGTCAGAAATACCATGTGGCATTGGCAGTAACTGTGCCAGGAGCGGCAGTCGCGAGGCCAGGTGAACATTAGTGTAGTCCACCCTTTGGAGCAGGTCGTGCGTTCGGAGTGAATTGTTGCGTATGTGCAGTCGGACGTTCTGAGGAGACGTCGATAGCTCGCCGCCGCTGATTGGCGTAGCGATCGGGTGAACAATACACCTAAGCATCGCAAGATGTCCACCGTCGTAAACGGACTGTGCAGAGCGTCCAGCCCTCGACCGATGTGCATGATCTTGGTTTTATTCATGTTGACCCTGCTTCCCGCAGCTACTCCGTACGTAGTAAGAAGGGTAACCACCTGACTTACTTCGTTCTCCGATCGGACGAGAACCATCAAGTCGTCGGCATATGCACGACACTTGAAGGAGCTCGCACGGAGTCGGACGCCTGTTAGAGTCCGTCTAAGAGTCTGCATCAATGGTTCGAGCTCTAACAGTATCATCGACAAGGGACATCCCTGCCTGACTGAGCTGCAAACAGGAATCGTTCCTACCTCCCTGCCATTGACTCTCACCGTCGAAGAAGCGCCGCGAAGGAGGCGCATGAGGACGGTAATAAAATCCTGTGGTATCGCCATGCGTCGCATGGCCGAGTCAAGGAAATCATGGTTGATCCACTCAAAGGCACGATCAAAATCCACCGATACGAACGCCGCTCGCATGCGATAAGCTTCCGTCAGGGAAATTACATCACGGTATTCGCCGAGGATACAATGTATGTTGCTCCGAACACCTAGACAAGTCAGGTCTGGTGGTATTGTCTTGGATATTACAGTCTTGTGCCTTGCCACCAACATTCGCGCAAAGATCTTACAATCAGTATTGAGCATCGTGAGCGGTCTAAATTGATGGTCGCTGACACTCGCTGTCGATTTCGGTATTGGTATAAGCAGTCCCGCCATGAACTGCGATGGAACGTCCGTGTCAGGGCTCAATAACTCATTATACATCAATACTAACTGGTACATCATTAAACCCGCAAATGCGCCGTAAAATTCGCGTGTCAACCCATCTGCCCCAAGGGATTTATGCACCGCACCCTTCGCGAGTGCGCCCCGAATCTCATCTTCCATTAGGGTTTCCAATAGCGCCTCTGCATCCGGACCATCCACCTCCGTTTGCATCTGCCGCAAAATTTCTTCTCCTGTCCGATTGTCCGTCGGCGTCCCAGTGAAAAGGAAATGCTCCAGAAACTCAGCAACAATGTCCTGTTGTGACGTCAAGGGCCGACCATCGTCATCATGGAGGACTGTGTTTAGGGATCGGCGATTACGCGCATGTCCCTTGGACACATGATGGATGCCAATACGTTCGCCATCGACGTTGTCCAAACACCGAGCACGGATCGAAAGTCCCTCCAGTCGACGTCTCGTGATCGATAAAATGCAGGCCTGAATGCGATGGACATCCGCTTGACGCTCGGGCGATGGAGCCCTGAAAGACAGGTCGCGGAGTACCATGTAGTAATAATCTAGCGTATCTCGGAGCCATTCCGCTTTTTCCTTGCCATACGTTATGAGAGCTCTTCGTATCGCCGGTTTTGGACACTGCAGCTGTAAGGTGTCAGGTAAATCCAACACCTTCCATAAAAATCTTGACATAATAAGCAAATCTACTAGTATGTCACATAGCTGCGAATAAATCGTGACATTAAATTAACCAAAGTAATACAAGTAACGAGTGAGCAAATGGAATGCCACAGACTTACACGAGAATGCCTAAATGCATGTCACTGGATGAAGCGTCGTCTCACGCGGTCTGCACGTCCAGCACGAACGCTGGTCCAACTGAGGCGCCATGTGGAAATGGCATGGCAAGCCGTTCCACAGGACTACCTCCAGCATCTCTACGAGCGTCTCCCTGGGAGAATAGCAGCCTGCATTGCTGCGAAAGGTGGATATACACTGTACTAGTACCGACATTGTGCATGCTCTGTTGCCTGTGTCTATGTGCCTGTGGTTCTGTCAGTGTGATCATGTGATGTATCTGACCCCAGGAATGTGTCAATAAAGTTTCCCCTTCCTGGGACAATGAATTCACGGTGTTCTTATTTCAATTTCCAGGAGTGTATTTTCGGAAGATGACGCAAGAAAAAGACGAAGCGCACGTGAAAACGAAAGCAAAAAGCGGTGGAATCCACAAGACACAGTACAAAGAAACAATAATTACGAACCATGTGATAACTTCGCACCAAGAAACGACAATAGATTTCAACAAAGAAACGGTTATGAATTTAGATGAGAATATGGCAATAACTATAATTCACCCAGGAACGACAACAACTATTACAGAGGGAATAACGACACCCGGAACAGGTACTGGAGAACCAATAGACCGACAAATTATCAACCAAGAAACCACTATCAACAATCTGAACAAGAAAAGCGAATACAGATAGAAGACGTGGAGGTAAGACCACCAAACCCCAATAAAAGTTCGATTTGACAGCTAAGCGCCCATGCCAAAGAGAATGACGCACCGACCCAGGACAATTGCAGCACCTTGAACAGAGAAGTAAAAATCTTATCATGAGAAGAGAAGAAGGAAGAAACAAATCCGCAGGGACCAGATGAAAACGAAGAAGAGAAAATAACAATATCGTGTTGGGACGAAATTAATTGGGAGAATACTGACGAGGAAGATGTATTACCAGAGGCATGCACAACGAATGTAGGAAGAGAGGACGAAGTAATGAGTATTGCAGAGCTATTCGAGATGGAAACCAGGGAAAGCGAATTCAATGAGGATAATGCGCAGTCGACAGAAGTTGAAAATAAGTTATGAGTGGGCACACAACCCAACGTATATAATGAAGGAAGTTATGAAGCGATAATTAGAGCATTTAGATGCGATTATGTTGAAGTATTGAAGAAGGAGAAGATAGACGAGGATGAGGAAAAAGTAGAAGATGTTGAAGAAAGCGTAAATGATGGAAGAAATAGAGAAGAGGAAATAAAAGAGAGAGAAGTAGCAGTCGAAGCTTATCCTACAGAAAGTTCGAATTCACAAGGGAAATTCCTAAAAAGACTCATGTATGATTCAGTGAAAGATTCGTTGATGCAAGAGGAAGAAGAACAGAACCAACCCTTTCAAATCAGCCAGTTGTGAAGGCCATAGTAAAGCATATCCCAGTCAATGTTGTAACTGATAGCGGAAGTGAACTGACTGCGATCTCAGAAAATTTATTTATGCAGTGTAATGCCAATGAGGAATTGCCAGTTCTGAAAACATGTAAGATTAAAGTAAGAGTTCCTATTAGAAACAATGCTGCGGAAGTTACGAGACAAACGAGGTTAACTCTTTCGTGCCAAGGTCAAAAGCTCGAAGCCAACTTCGTGATTATACCTAAACTAACTGTAGATTTGATTATAGGTGCAGATTTTTTACATGAGAGACGAGCGATAATAGATATGGGGAAAGGTAGCATAACATTAGGGAATGTCACACTTCTCTTTGAGCAAAAGCTAAAATTAGAAGAAATACCAGTTATAAACAAACAATTAAGAATGACGCGAGATAAAGAGGATGAAGAATTAGAATAGTATGCACAAAAGAGGGAATCGCCTCAACTCATGTTAGAAGTCCATAAAGAAATCGACGAAAAATTTTCAAGAAGTTCAAGATATTTCAGAACACAGTAAAAGAGAATTAGAGGGTATTTTACGAGATAAAGCAGAGGTATTTTAACCTAAGACTGGCAGTATTAAACACTTTCAGTACAAGTTTGAAGATTAATTTTATTACTGGTAAATAATCAGCACAATATTTCAAGATTATGTTGCAGATAAGATCGTCAGGAGAAAGAAGAATGAAGAGAGAGGAACGTGGAAAAAAGAAAGTAGTTTCAATAATAACACCAATAGTACCATAGCTTAAGGTGAAGGGATAAAGCATAGATAGTCTAACAGCATGAAAAACTAAAATGCCATACACCATGACACTACACAAAAATAAAATAAAAACGAATTTGAAGGTTCTTGAGTAGACGTTAAGACTCCAAATATCTTAGAATTGTAACATGGAAAGGGCGCCGAAATTTGTAAAGCTTTTTAAGAAGGCGTAAAACAAGTAGATACTAGACATATGTTAGATGATTATAAGTAAAACTTTTGTAAGAACCATTGTAAAAAACTCCAGCAAGGAAGAGATGCAACAACCCACAAGTTGCAATGCGAGATGTAGCAAGAAAGAAAAGGATGTAATTAGCAACACACGATTCCTACATAGCAGGAGCGTCGAGAGAAGGGAAAGGACAGCGAAACCAACAGAAGGCCCTGTATAGAAAGTGGGCAATAAATTTTCCCGTTACATGGAACCTTGCTGGGATGGAACAGGGAGCCGCACAGTGACAGCCCTACAGAGGCGCTACAGGACGCCAGAAGAGACCGGTGGAGGGACACCGGATTTTCACCGCTCGTAAACCCCGGGGCGCCCCCGACACAGTGGAGCGAGCAAAAAAACGGCCCGACGAGAAGACCGCTTGGGCAAGCCACCGCTGGCAAAAAATGTGTAAAAGTCGCACTATTGCTATTAAACATCACGCTGTCACGAAACTGAAGAAGAACTTCCACAAAGTAAAAATGACGCGCCCAAACAATTTATCAAACTGTTACTAGGAGGAGAACTTCAAAGCGACTAGTTATCAATAAATATTTCCATATCCTACCCAGAGAAGAACCAAGAAGCAAGTAAGAAGCAGAGGAAAAGCAGGAAGAACAGAAGTTGAAGATTCGCAAGACTGAGACCAAGAAAGAAGATGGGTGAAGAATAGACGACATACCTTCCCAAATCCCTATCCTGTTGTAAACTAGTCGTTTGCGAAGTATGACAACGAAAAACGACCGCATTCAGCGACACATAACGATGACTTTCACGCAGACAAAGCCAGTAAACCACTAGATTCTGGACTCACAGATCCATTCCATTATGGGACCTCCACAACAGCAACACACACTTGCAAAACCAACAATGAACGACGAAAGAACCTGTACATCAAATGCTTGCCCACATCCATATCGTTCAAGTCCATCACCTTCGTGCAAAAACATTCGCCAACCTAATGCTTAAACATTCATAGGATTGTGTGAAATCAAATTATGTGATGTAGGAATTGTGCAAAAGAAACGTGTGAAAAACTAAATAAGTAAAGCACTCCAGACAGCTAATAAACTACAAAATAACAGTAATTGACTATGGACTTAAATAAAAAATAATCGATAAAAATAAGTCATTAGTTCTGAAATGGACAGTATATAAAGAAACAATATGCCACTCATTTTCTCCTCATAAAAATAAAAGAATAACTATATTTTACTTAGTTTCTCCTTATAAAAACAAAGAGTAAAAAATTATCTTGTTGGATGTTTTCCCGTTCTTTAACATTTGTACCACTTACTAAGATAATACCTCAATATGTGTGTATGTATATTTCTCCATCAAAGCAATTTTTGGAAATAATTCTTATTTGTTAGTGTAACAATGTTGAAATGAGTGTCCAGAAACAAAAACATTTTACTTGTACATGATATTTAGAAAATGTGTTAGGAATAGATTTTACTTAATTACTACATTTATAAAAAAACTATATTTCTAAGAAAATCGATGTGAAAGACTCCTCACTTTCGATAACAAACATCTTTAAAAAAACTTCACACTTAAATAAAGAAAGAAAATAATAATAAATTAATAATAGCATAAAAATGTTCTTCTCTTTTCGTTTTTAATTATAATGTGGAAGAATATAAAAAAATAAATTAGTAATACAAACTAGCATAGAACAGAATAACGTGGCTGAACAGTACGCAACAAAATTTAGATAAATTAGAAAATTTTTGACTGACTTAGATAACGATTCAATCATTGCCTAAATTCAGTACAAAAGTTAAGTTTGAAGGGTGGTGATATGTAAGGTGTCAGGTAAATCCAACACCTTCCATGAAAACCCTGACATAGCAAGCAAATCTATTAGTATGTAACATAGCTGCGAATAAATCGTGACATTAAATTAACCAAAGTAATACAAGTAACGAGTGAGCAAATGGAATGCCACAGACTAACACAAGAATGCCTAAATGCATGTCGTACCTTCCCACCGTGAGGCAGAAGCAGTTCCGAGGGGAGAAACGAGGACAGAAGCCGAGAGCAGAACCGTGTTAAGCTAGAAGGCCCTACGATAACGGACAGACTGGACACCCACGTCGGCAGCCTACCGCTTAGTCTACCACCCGCACGTTTTAGCGTGAGGCTTTTTTGCGTCTCTGTTACATTGCAAACTTTAAAACATTGCCCCACCACGAAAAGTATAACGTTTCTCATTGGATAGACAGAATTTTTGTAGGCGGAGCTTAAGGTTAACATTGAGACCCTGATTGGTCAGATGAAAACATGGCCAGATAGTTTTTTTAAACTAACTTCGGTAAATTGTAGTAAGGAGAAGTTAGAAGGGAGTTAGTTCCGAGACGGCGAGCTGGATGGCTGGTGCGCCGGCCGCTGTCGCCTTGATGCTGCCTAAACACCGACAAGGTAATGAACGCACGCGATGCCGCATTTTTGAGCCCATAAGGCTTCACTCAGAACTGCAGAAGACTCATCTGTTACACCCCTTTTTTGCGTAATACTAGTGTCGATCGTTAATTAAAACTCATGGTGTTCACATTTGCCACTTGAAGAACAGATCTGAAGCGCGATGATTTTTCTTTCATATAGTTATTGAGAAGCCACATCAGCCACTGTAATTTACGACAAGTTAGATAAGTAATTAAAGATAATTGAGGGACACTGTAGACCGTTTTTGATGGTTTTCTCTTTTGTGAAACTTAAATTAAACCTAGATTATAGATGTGATATGGCATAGGTCATCCTTCGATCGATTGTAGAACTTGGAAACCCATTCAGGGAATATTCGTTCACATTTTTGTTGAACGCAGTTGGTTTTTACAATCCTGTATCAAAACATTTCCTTTTGTCAATAGTGCAATTTATAAATGATGTTTTGTGAGTAGAATAAAATTTCCAATGGTAAACTTAACTGCTTTTTCGACATTATTTTACCAGCTAACTAAAGATAGGAAAGCCTTGAACCCTTTCCACTATATTTAGTTAGTATTAAGATTCTTTTACAGTGAGTGCAGTGGAGCTGACGCTGAAATCATATAGTATTTGGTTATATAATCGCAAGTCTCACTGAACTCTTCTGAAATCTGCATGTCATTTGTGGTCTGGAGTCCCCTTACCAGCAACAGGTCCCAGGTTCAAACTAGTCAATTCCCTAAAAAACACGCTCAGAGTGTCGTTGCGCGAAAGTGGTAGGGAGACACGATATAGTACAAACAGACACCAACATGAATGTTTAGACAGCCACCACGAAAGAACCGTACGATGCAGCGGCCGACGTCGAGTGCAAGTCTGCCATGTTTCTTCGATCCGCTGGCGACATTCGAGATCCACCAATAAGGAGGAATTAAGTTTCCAGGAACTACGACTCCGCCAGACCCGTTGCCGTGATAGAGTTAACGTGCATAAATGTGCAAGGTGATCCGTAAACGCTGTGGGCCAACATTCAGCAGCTAACACGTGATCTCTTAATCCGCCAGAAACATAAATCCGATCCAGCCTGCTCGCCGAGTGGCTAGTAAAATACGTGTAGCCCTCTCGCTGCCCATGGATCTTTTCCCACGTGTCCATAAGGGCCATGTCCCGGCAGATCGTGTTCAATGCGTGGTAGGAGCTGAAATTAGGAGTTTGATGCTTCGGTGTGAATACACAGTTAAAATCCCGTCTACCAAGATGTGGTCATACCTCCCATGGAATAGGGGGGCAATCTCCTCCGAGTAGAATCTTGCACGCGCCTGTCGATTGTCCAATCCGGATGGTAAATAGATTTTGACGATACGAATGCCATTCACGTCATAGCCAAACCCCGAGCCTAAGGAAGGTAATCGAGGTCACACATCGGAATCCATTCCGGACTAGTATTGCTGTGCCACATCTTTCATCTGGAGTCGGCGCTAGGTAAGTGTTGTACCCATGCACGTCGGGAAAAGCAGCATTGCAGGTTTCCTGCATCAGCAGAATATCAATGTCTGTAGCGTCAATCACGTCCCGGAGAAGTTGCATCTTCGCAGGCGAACGTGCGGTGTTAATGTTCACTGCGCCCACCTTATATGCTTGGTTCGTTGTCGTTGTCATGCTCGTGTCATGTCACTGAGAACTCCAAGGGCTTTAGTCCACTATTCGTGCTCAGAGGGGTGCCCGCCAACGGGCTGTCCTCCTTTGTCGTCGTTCCATGGTGTGCATCATGTAGCTGAGTGGCCATCATTTGGGGGTGGCAATTTCTGTATGTCTTCGGATGGTTCCGCCCAGTCCCAGTGGTCATCCATCCGAGAAACGTACCATCACACAGTTTATGCGCAGGCGCTTAGACGGGCCTCATGACATTACTGTCAGTTCCAGTACAACACTCGTGGCTGCCGCATCGCGGTCGGGAAGTGGGGCGGAGGCTGCTTCATTTAAGTTTTTAAAATATGACGACACTTGGTGTATTTGCATCTTTAGTTTGACAATGTCCATTATGGACAAACATTAGTAAGTGTAATTCTGAAGAAGGTTGGGTTATCCCAATTGAAACCTAGGTAAATCTAGGTAACTCCGCAACTGAGGCTGTTAATTTTGAATTTAATAAATGACTGTGCTTAAACTGAAACACAATATTTTTTAACGCAACGCAGTCTGACTTTCAGTAATCCCTACAAGAGAATGGCCCTGACTAACATTAACCTATACCTTTCACAAATCACTTACCTCACAAAAATCTTAGTTACTCGAACTACTGAAATACAGCGAGCGCCACTACTGTCAGCTAAATAAAGGATTCAAACTATGGAAGACACTAACTACTGATAGGTATAGTTAGCAAATGAAAGATTTTAATAGAGAACAAAAATGTATTTACCTTAATAGTTATAATATATATAGCAGTTCGTGACATCCATTCTTACAAATTTCAAAACTACGCCATCTCTCTTCCCACATCTACCGCTGCTGGCGGCTCACCTCCAACTGCGCCGCTAACAGCCAACTGCCCAACGCTACAATGGCGAGTATTACAACAATGCCAACCAGCCACAGACTGCACATAGCACAGCCAGTGATTTTTCATACAGAGCGCTATGTGGCGTTACCAATAAGAAAACCTAAAGAGCTTACTTACATAGATACAACCCAACACAAATGGACACTCTGAAACTTGGTTCAGAAAAACACACTGAGGAAATAAGTTATCTATCGGAGAAAGTAGCCGAACTTTCGGATCAGTTCACTAATTTATCTGCAAAGGTAGATGATGATCTGAATGACACAAGACCTGTAGCCATCACTGACACAGATGAGTGTGAATAAATTAAGAAATTCAAATAAAATCAGAATCAAATTAATACGCAATACAAAAGAGAAATCCGGGAAGTACAAGATCAGTTGACGCAGGTTATACAAAAATTACATATTTCTGAGGACACTCGCGCTCCAACACGAAAAGAGGAACTTAGAAATACGGAAAAGCCACAAAATAATAACACAGGGCATTTCGGAAATCGTGAAAGAAATTGGCAACGTGCACCGAATTTTGAGACACGACGTAACGATGACCGATATGCTACTCGCCGACAGGTTGATTTTGGCTATAAGCTGTTCATTACTGCACGTAGTTTCAAAACATTTAAGAATTCTGGCAACGACATTTATCCACAAGCATGGCTCCATCAGTTCTCTCATTGTTTTCCTCCCAACTGGTCATTGGAGCACAGATTAGAATTTATGTGTGGTTACTTAGAGAATGAACCAGCTGTAAGAATGCGATCGGTCATTCACGATTGTCACAGTGAAGGGGAATTTTATCATGCCTTCCTCTCAGCATATTTGTCTCAAGCTACACAATACCGAGTAAAACATAGCATAATAATGATGAAACATTTCGAACAATCTGAATTTTCCAGTCTTGTCAAATATTTCGAAGACATGTTACATAAGAATCACTATCTTTCAAACCCATACAGCCCCTCAGAACTCATCCGCATTTGCTTAATCAAATTACCTGAACATTTACGACAGATTATTTTAGCAGGACGATGCAAAGACGACATTGAAGCTTTTCAGGGATTGTTACAAGAACTGGAAATCGACACTGACAATCGTGGAACGCGAAAACAGGAGCACAACAATTACAGGTCACATCTGTCACAATTCCGCGACGACAGAAATAATACACGGCAAGGCTATTCGTACAACGTAAATCGTGACCAAAACAGACACCAACCGTATGACAACCGTTGGCAGAGTAGTAATACTTACAGGGAAAGGTCACCTGTCCGCGGTAATTACTATCACAGAGACAATAAGAGAAACAGACAATATGGAAATCAAAATAATTATTATCAAGGGAGACAGAATAACGTAAGACGCAACGGTCCAGCGCGCAGTTACGATTCAGGGAAAAATTCTCCACCACATGACCGACAAGAAAGAAACTATGGAACCTGCCGACATGACGACAGACGATATGATCGGAGCGACAGACCTGAATTGCAGCAGAACTGGCGGGATTCAAACAGAGCAGGGCCCTCTCGACAAGGTGAATTTGTAGAGGTTAGGTCTCCAAATCCCAATAACGACGCGCGCCAGCAAAGAGACAAACAATGACTCGCACCGCAGGCAGCCACGTGCGCCGGCTGGCTCAGAGAAAAATAACATAGACGCTAACCTTGAGAAAAATCCCAGTATTCTTTACCGACGTATACAACATGATAATCGCTTTGAAGTTTAAGCTCTGTTCACTACGAAGATTAAAGGATTGCACCACATTTCATATGTAAAACCGTTTTTAACTTTGTATTTGCCATATAACTTTTCACTTCACATTGCTAGTATGCTTTATCAGACTTATAATCTGTTAACATGCAACCATGTTTGAAGTTAAATATCCAGTCAAGAACCAAGAGAACTTATTTAAACAGAAATTATGAATGCATTGTTATAGTGAACAGACGACACAGTGTTACTGTGTGTGTGTACATTCTTGCTTGTTAGTGGCACGATTACGTAACGACCATAAGGCTGACATACTTAGAACATTTACCAGTACTGCTAATGAGATTTTAATGCAACATTTTGGTTTACTTGAAAATACATTGTGGATTTAAAGTACTTTCTGTGAGATACCAGATGACACAGTGGTTAGTTTATGTGACAGCTACACGATTTTATCGCGACGCTACTAATGAGTGACAATTTACAATGTTGCTTTTGCACTGTATCTGTTTTATATCTGCACAGTTTTTCTGTATTACTCTGGAAAGTAAAACATGTTTTAGTAGTAATGTTTGTGGTATAGCTACAATGAGACAGCCTTCTATGTAGCACAACAATACGTTACAGTACAGTACTTATTTCATCACGGCAATAAGCGTAATAACTAAGATATCTATACGCAAAGCATTTCACTTTCGTTTATCATGAGGTAAGTACATTGACTTCTGCAGACCTTAGCTTTCGGAGGACGATAACTACGACACTTTCACAGAGATTATCTTACAACACGACGCACAGTTTAGCGCTACTGTACAGGTATTTGAGTGATTAATTTTGTACTTAAAATATTTATTTTTAAAGATATTTGAAGTACAATGATACAAAGGTTTTCCGTGATACTTTTCATTCCACTGCTGCAATCTGCAAAACCTGAGGATATAATTACATTAATCCTCAGGGGGGTACACGATTACTTTGTGTATCATGTGTTTGGCAAGCACAAGGAGCTCTAGCTAATATGGTATTTGCTTATACATTTTTACACATCGTTACCATATTTCTCTAACACATAAATTACACAGATATCTGATCATTTAACTGAGAGATAAACATGTTTTTTACTGCGTTAGTGACAGATATTTACGCAATTACACAGTTGGATAATTTCACACTTATGAAATTGTATTTTGTCTGTACTGTGTGAACCCTTCATATTTTTCAGAACCATTGTGATACTATGAGAGCTCTGAATGATGTATTTGGTATGGGATCATGATTTTTAAAGTACGTTTGAGGCAGATGACACTTTTGACATGAGCAGAGAATTTTTTAGGTTTTGAAATTATTGAAGGAAGCTATGACGTTTTTGAGATTTGACTGAGATGTTATGATGTTATTATTACGACGACGATGTGAATTGTGCTGCTGAGGTATGTTTAAGCTGATGCTATATGAATTATTTGGTTATGCTACGTATCTGTTATGATGAAGTATTGAAGAAGTGTCGACGAATATGTATAAGTGTAATAAAGTAAGGAATAATGACTCGTGGTTAGGGACTCTGGTTTGTGAGAAAGGATGTTGGAAACCGAGAATCGTACTTTAAGAGTTATGAAATGTATGTAAATGCGTGAATGTATTGCAATGCCGACGAAAATTTTTTGGCCACTATTATATCAATAGGATTTTGTTTCTACAGATTTGTAACGCAAATTCTTGACCTGTGAAATAAATTTATATGAGACTGTCACTGTAGTGCAAACGGGTGTCGTAAATATTTCGGTAAGACAGTTAAGTGACCACCTGCACGTAATGCGTCGTGGGCACCCAGCTGCGTGACAGACGCATTGAAAATAGCCGTTAGTGTGTGCCTGTCAGAGGTACAGGTGGAGAGAAAAAAAAGAGGCCATTATCTTTGTTATTGACATTACTATATAGAAAGCATTGTAAATACTACACCCTCAAACTTGAAAACATGATTACGCTGTAGAGTTCTTAATTTATGATATTTACTGAAATGAAATGATGAGAAACGTTTCATGTCTACTGTCTTGCTAGTTGGAAGATTGTTTACTGCATTATGAAATGCCTTATGGCTAGCGAATGACGTTTCACGCCTTGCTTTACCTATTTTGTTTAATATTTCGTTTCTAGCTGCACTGCAGCATTGGTTAAAATAAAATTTTATAGATGTACTAATATAAATATTTTCTGTCTACAGATCCAGTATATAATAATTTTATGATACACTTCGAAAAAAATGAGGGAGCACAAAAAGACGTTTTTCTTTACAGGAACTGCATACGTAAGTTTCTTTTCAAGTACTTGGTAATTTATTTCATAGGATAAGTTTTTGTGGTGCACCACTTTAATTACATAGACATTAAGATGTGAATATACAATTCCCTTATCTGCGTTGTTGTCTTTAGTGTACTATTTGTTCTGCTTGTGGGTTTGTCATGTTTAGATATAAGTTAATACATTTATTGCTGCTTGCTTTGTTACTTGCATTTTTTTGTCATTGCTGTTTGTATTAATTGTTTTGTGCTGCTGCATTGCCTCGTCCCTGAGTTAAGCATCTGAGATCAGTAGATTTAAGTTAGGTTAGGAGGGGTAGACTATATAAGAAACTAACTATGATGATTTGCAAGAAAAGCATTGAGAATCTATAAAAAAATGGCTTGGCCAAAAAATTAGTATACAGTGGAGAAAAACTATTTTTGAAAGAGGATGTGAACAGAATACAGAAAGCATGCTTGGATAGGATTCTTTTTGGCTGGAGCAAATGCTGAAATAAGAGGGACGATCTACGGAATGAAGTTTTGGGTTGGACTGCAGTACCAAATGTTACACTGAAAACAAACCCTGTCCTTTCCTTTTGTGTTATCCCATTATGTATTTGTGAACCCTTGTGTATTTGTTCCTCCCCCCATGAACCATGGACCTTGCCGATGGTGGGGAGGCTTGCGTGCCTCAGCGATACAGATAGCCGTACCGTAGGTGCAACCACAACGGAGGGGTATCTGTTGAGAGGCCAGACAAACGTGTCGTTCCTGAAGAGTGGCAGCAGCCTTTTCAGTAGCTGCAAGGTCAACAGTCTGGATGATTGACTGATCTGGCCTTGTAACAATAACCAAAACAGCCTTGCTGTGCTGGTACTCCGAACGGCTGAAAGCAACGGGGAACTACGGCCGTAATCTTTCCCGAGGGCATGCAGCTTTACTGTATGATTAAATGATGATGGCGTCGTCTTGGGTAAAATATTCCGGAGGTAAAATAGTCCCCCATTCGGATTTCCGGGCGGGGACAACTCAACAAGATGTCGTTATCAGAAGAAAGAAAACAGGCGTTCTACGGATTGGAGCGTGGAATGTCAGATCACTTAATAGGGCAGGTAGGTTAGAAAATTTAAAAAAGGGAAATGGATAGGTTAAAGTTACATACAGTGGGAATTAGTGAAGTTCGGTGGCAGGAGGAACAAGACTTTTGGTCAGGTGACTACAGGGTTATAAACACAAAATCAAATAGGAGTAATGCTGGACTAGGTTTAATAATGAATAGGAAAATAGGGATGCGGGTAAGCTACTACAAACAGCATAGTGAACGGATTATTGTAGCCAAGATATATATAGGAAGCCCACATCTTCTACAGTAATACAAGTTTATATTCCAACTAGCTCTGCAGATGACGAAGAAATTGAAGAAATGTATGATCAAATAAAAGAAATTATTCAGATAGTGAAGGTTGACGAAAATTTAATAGTCATGGGTGACTGGAATTCGGTAGTAGGAAAAGGAAGAGAAGGAAACGTAGTAGGTTAATATGGACTGGGTACAGAAATGAAATAGGAAGCAGCCTTGTAGAATTTTGCACAGACCACAACTTAATCATAGCTAACACTTGGTTCAAGAACCACAAAAGAAGGCTGTATACATGGAAGAAGCCTGGAGATGCTGACAGGTTTCAGATAGATTATATAATGGTAAGACAGAGATTTAGGAACGAGGGTTTTAAATTGTAAGACATTTCCATGGTCAGATGTGGACTCTTACCACAATCTATTGGTTATGACCTGTTGATTAAAACTGAAGAAACTGCAAAAAGGTGGGAATTTAAGGAGCCGGGATCTGGATAAAGTAAAAGAACCAGAGGTTGTACAGAGTTTCAGGGAGAGCATAAGGGAGCAATTGACAGGAATGGAGGAAAGAAATACGGTAGAAAAAGAATGGGTAGCTTTGAGGGATGAAGTAGTGAAGGCAGCAGAGGATTAAGTAGGTTAAAAGACGAAGGCTAGTAGAAATCCTAGGGTAACAGAAGAAATATTGAATTTAATTGATGAAAGGAGAAAATATAAAAATGTAGTAAATGAAGCAGGCCAAAAGGAATACAAAAGTCTCAAAAATGGCATGGACAGGAAGTGCAAAATGGCTATGCACGGTTGGCTAGAGGACAAATATAAGGGTGTAGAGACTTATCTGGCTAGGGTAAGATAGATACTGCCTACAGGAAAGAAGGAAAAGCACAAGGTGGAAGGAGTATATAGAGGGTCTATACAAGGGCGATGTACTTGAGGACAAAATTATGGAAATGGAAAAGGATGTAGATGAAGACGAAATGGGAGATACGATACTGCGTGAAGAGTTTGACAGAGCACTGAAAGACCTGAGTCGAAATAAGGCCCTGGGAGTAGACAACATTCCATTGGAACTACTGACGGCCTTGGGAGAGCCACTCCTGACAAAACTCTACCATCTGGTGAGGAAGATGTATGAGACAAGCGAAATACCCTCAGACTTCAAGAAGAATATAATAATTCCAATCCCAAAGAAAGCAGGTGTTGACTGGTGTGAAAATTACCGAACTATCAGTTTAATAAGTCACAGCTGCAAAATACTAACACGAATTCTTTACAGACGAATGGAAAAAACTAGTAGAAGCCGACCTCGGGGAAGATCAGTTTGGATTCCGTCGAAATGTTGGATCACGTGAGGCAATACTGTCCCTACGACTTATCTTAGAAGCTAGATTAAGGAAGAGCAAACCTACGTTTCTAGCATTTGTAGACATAGAGAAAGCTTTTGACAATATTGATTGGAGTACTCTCTTTCAAATTCTGAAGGTAGCAGGGGTAAAAAACTCGGAGCGAAAGGCTATTTACAATTTGTACAGAAACCAGATGGCAGTTTTAAGAGTCGAGGGACATGAAAGGGAAGCAGTGCTTGGGAACGGAGTGAGACAGGGTTGTAGCCTGTCCCCGATGTTATTCAATCTGTATATTGAGCAAGCAGTAAAGGAAACAAAAGAAAAATTCGGAGTAGATAATAAAATCCATGGAGAAGGAATAAAAATGTTGATGTTCGCTGATGACATCGTAATTCAGTCAGAGACAGCAAAGGACTTGGAAGAGCAGTTAAATGGAATGGATAGTGTCTTGAAAGGAGGATATAAGATGAACATCAACAAAAGCAAAACGAGGATAATGGAATGTAGTCGAATAAAGTCGGGTGATGTTGAGGGAATTAGATTAGGAAATGAGGCACTTAAAGTAGTAAAGGAGTTTTGCTATTTGTGGAGCAAAATAACTGATGATGGTCGAAGTAGAGAGGATATAAAATGTAGACTGGTTATGGCAAGTAAAGCGTTTCTGAAGAAGAGAAATTTGTTAACATCGAGTATCGATTTAAGTGTCAGGAAGTCATTTCTGAAAGTATTTGTAAGGGGTGTAGCCATGTATGGAACTGAAACATGGGACGATAACTAGTTTGGACAAGAAGAGAATAGAAGCTTTCGAAATGTGGTGCTACAGAAGAATGCTGAAGATTAGATGGGTAGATCACATAACTAATGAGGAAGTATTGAATAGGATTGGGGTGAAGAGAAGTTTGTGGCACACCTTGACCAGAAGAAGGGATCGGTTGGTAGGACATGTTCTGAGGCATCAAGGGTTCACCAATTTAGTATTGGAGGGCATCGTGGAGGCTAAAAATCGTAGAGGGAGACCAAGAGATGACTACACTAAGCCGATTCAGAAGGATGTAGGTTGCAGTAGGTACTGGGAGATGAAGAAGCTTGCACAGGATAGAGTAGCATGAGAGCTGCATCAAACCAGTCTCAGGACTGAAGACCACAGCAACAACAACGTGTATTTGTTTTCTTCCTGTCTCTGTGTACTGTTTCATAGAATTTTTTCTCTTCTAATACTAAGCTACATTCACTCTAATGAGGAATACTGTTATCCTCTAATATAATTTGTATTAATAATATGTTATTTGCTTTGTAAAGATGTTTAGCCATTATTAGTTCTGTTTTGATTCAATGCTCATGTGTGAAATTGATGTTTCTAAAGTTATTCTGATCTTTTATGTATTTACTTATGTCGTAATTCCTGTAACACTGATGTATATGTTTATTTCTATTCTTTTCTAAAGCCTCTATTTTTACAAATGTTATCTGTATTATTATGTTTTAATGATGTATTTTGTACCTTTGTTATTGTATTCTTATGTTATAAAATTGTAGTTGACACCTGTTCATCAAATTAAGTAACTTGTTAGTTACATTTCACTGCACACGTTTCTGTTGTTCATAGTATATGGACAATATGTGAGAAGTAGGAACTAATAGTATTTGCACGTGTGTTGATAATTCAGCAAGAGACTGGTTAACAGCAATGCTCCTTCTAAGGACAATTGCAATAACTTTGTGAGTGCACAAGTGGTGGTTTATGGACTTGCTATATTCTCCGCAAGACTCTTCGATGGTGATTGTGCACCTGCCCAGTCGCAGCAGATGGCTGCTGGCCATCTCTACAAGGACAGATGTGGGTCTTCACTTCTGGTGGCCCACCAATACCATAATCTCTACTAGGACTACAGTGAGTCTGCTCTGTGATGACCAACCTACCAATAGTCTTCAACTTCGACTGACTCTGCTGTGGGTTTGCTCTATTGTGGCCCATTACCTGTCTGCATGTCAAGAGCAGCACTGTCTTTCCGTTGGAAGGACAACACTGCTTCTTCAAGACTGCTTAGAAATCCACTACTTCCGAGTGCATTTTCTTTTATTGCTCAGTCTTTGAGAAAAACACTGCAATTTTACTGTGATGAACGATCAGGACTGTCTTTATGGACTGTGAGAAAATTTTAGCTTTTGACCAACATTGTATCAATAAGTGTGTGTATTTGATTTCTCTGTTATTGTAATTATAATTATGAAAATTTCTTCAAATCTGTATTGGCCAGTGCCCAAAACAATTTGTAAAATTTTTCGTGGGGGCATGGGGGCTATGTAAGTAGGCTGTTTAGGTTTTCTTATTGGTAACGCCACATAGCCGTCTGTATGAAAAATCACTGGCTGTGCTGTGTGCAGTCTGTGGCTGGTTGGCATTGTTGTAATACTCGCCATTGTAGCGTTGGGCAGTTGGCTGTTAGCGGCGCGTAGCGTTGCGCAGTTGGAGGTGAGCCGCCAGGAGCGGTGGATGTAGGGAGAGAGATGGCGGAGTTTTGAAATTTGTAAGAATAGATGTCACGAACTGCTATATATATTATGACTATTGAGGTAAATACATTGTTCGTTCCCTATTAAAATCTTTCATTTGATAACTGTACCTATCAGTAGTTAGTTCCTTCGGTAGTTTGAATCTTTTATTTAGCTGGCAGTAGTGGCGCTCGCTGTATTTCAGTAGTTCGAGTAACGAAGATTTTTGTGAGGTAAGCGATTTGTGAAAGGTATAGGTTAATGTTAGTCAGGGCCATTCTGTTGTAGGGATTTTTTAAAGTCAGATTGCGTTGCGCTAAAAATAGTGTGTGTCTGTTTAAGCACAATCATGTATAATTTTTCTAAGGTGACGTTTCAACCTGTGACCTGACATTTAGGATTTATTAGGATTTATTACGACCTGCTATCGAATCCGTAGAGAGTGCCAGAGGAGAGGCAGTTCCTCAGAAACCTCATGGCCGACTCATACCAACTCCACCAGCCGAAATGCCTTTCCAGAGTGTTAGGATTGACCTCCTCGGACGATTTCCAACGTCTGCTAGTGGCAATAGATGGATTATAGTTTGCACTTACTATTTGACACGCTATGTCATTGCAAAAGCCGTAGAAACAACGAAGCATCCGAGGTAGCCAAACTTATCGTGGAAGACATTGCATTAGAACATGTTGCCCCTAGGTCGTTAATTGCGGATCAAGGGAAAGTTTTTCAATCGAATGGGTGCAACATTACTCATCCCATGACGACTGCCTACCATCCGCAAACGGCATTACTGAACGCCTTAATAAGACAATGTACGACGTGCTATCAATGTTCGTCAATGTTGAGCAGAGCAACTGAGATGAGATGCCACTTTTCGTGACTGTTGCTTACAGCAGCGACAAACGACAGGATTTACGCCATTTTTCCTGGTGCATGGGCGTGATACGAGTAAGACGGTGGTCACCGTGTTTCCGTCACACCCTGATGACGTGGACGTCGACTACATCGGCCAGGTGTTAACCAGAGCTGAGGAGGCTCGGCACTTAGCTCCACTCCGCACGCTGCAGGCTCAAGAAAACGATCGCCGAAGGTGTGACGAGAGGCAGCGTCCTGTTGTCTACCAGCCTGGTGACCTCGTCTGGATCTTCACTCCTGTTCGGAAGGTTTGTCTCTCTGAGAAGCTCCTGAACGCTACTTTGGACCTTACAAGCTTTGTTAGTTGTTTGTTGTTACTTATGAAGTTGAAGATTTCGACCCCTACGCAAGACGACGAAAGATCAGAGATACGATCCACGTCCTTCGAATGAAGCTCTACATGGATCCTGCCACACAGGGTAAATTCGAAGCTAAAGCGACAGGCATCAAGCGGAAAGGTGACGAACAGAGTAGCGGCAAAAGAAGTTCTAAGAGGATCACCGCCAGGGGGTGCATCAGTCATCGGGAGTTAAGAGTATGCAGGACCGATGACCGAACTAGGACGACGTAACACTGAGACTCTGTTCGCTTAAGGAGGAAGCAATGTCGCAGAAGAAGCAGAGTAGCAACGTGGTGTAGTGGTTATGATACCAAACTGATGCAAGGAGAGTCGATAGTACAAAATTCCCCTGGGCTCTACAATTTTAATTTCTGTATTCGGTTCGGGTACATTCTAGAAGTATCCACAAATGTCAAGAATCATTGTACTGGAATGTTCTGTAGCTGTATATACATACTGTATGTGTTCTGGCCGGAGGCAATTCGCTCCAAGCTGGCCGCGGTGGCCGAGCTGTTCTAGGCCCTGCAGTTCGGAAACGCGTGACTGCTATGGTCGTAGGTTCGAATCCTGCCTCGGGCATGGATGTGTGTGATGTCCTTAGGTTAGTTAGGTTTAAGTAGTTCTACGTTATAGGGGACTGATGACCTTAGATGTTATGTCTTACAGGGCTCAGAGCCATTTGAACCAATTCGCTCCTCGGTCTTCTATGTGCAAGTGCTTCGGTGAGTAAAGTTAGTATTAGTCATTCAACTAATTACACTTTCTTCTAAGTGACATTATTCAAGGATCAGTCGACCAAGAGCCTTGTATTCCTTCGAGATGAGCAAATTTCTTTGAGATTCCTCCTATGGATTTAAGTCTGGCTTCTGCTTTTCCCACTATTTCTTTTACGTGGTTACTCGGCTCTGGATAGTTAAACCTAAATAACAGTAAATACTGTTTGCAGCAATTAGACATCATTGTACCATGGACCTTGCCGTTGGTTGATTGGCATGCGTGCCTCATCGACACAAAGAGCCGAATTGCAGGTGCAACGAGAACTGAGGGGTATATGTTGAGAGGCCAGACAAACATATGGTCGAGTGAGACCAGAGATGAATATGGTAAGCAGATTCATAAGGATGTCAGTTTCTGTTGTTATTCGGAGACGAAGAGGCTTGCGCAGAATGCAGTAGCATGGAGAGCCACATCAAACCTGTCTTCGGACTGGAGATCGCAACAACAACAACAACAACAACAACAGTTGTACAGTAGTGTATTTCTTTTTATATGTTTGCGCAATGTGTTACATTTATTTTAATTCGGGGTCAAATTACAGAGTCTGAGGCGTTCATCAATCTTCTGCAAGCAATTCCGCATATTGATGCTGTCTTTTGCAGTAGCTACTTTCTTATAGAGAATCCTGTATCTGCAAAGAGTCATAAATAGCTTCCGACGCTCTCTACTAGATCACTTTCAAGCATTGTAAACAGTAATGGCTTGCTGTGGCAAAAACATACTGCATATATTTTGCGTTGATTCCATTTATTTAGGTCGCATATTGGTGCATGTAAAATGTAGAAAACATACTGAAATTGTATTTAATGCTGAGAGCACAATGATATCTATCTCTACAGGAGGGCGGCACACAAGTGCCTTCAGTTCTGTCCATGTGCATCGTGAACACACTTTAGAAACGGTTCGTGATGCGGAAGCGAGGTATAGTACCAATCATAGCATGCAAAGAGGCACACATTTTGTCACACAGCTAAAATTTTAAACGTTTTTATCTATCGAAAGATGGAAATACTTTGGTTTTGTTGATTAAACGATGTACGTTTTAACAGCATTTAATATCTCATCAAAGAGAAATACAGAGACGTGGCAGAAGTTAATATAAATTATATTAGTATAAATTATATTTTTATGTTGGCGATCTAGTTTAATCGTAATCTGTTTGTTCTTATATCACAAGATATAACTGTTCAGAAACTACATGTTTTAATTATTTCTGTTTGCATAGAAACATTTTGTATGCGGACAAGCCTTGCAATACTTTAAAGCTTGATGTATTGTCATCAGCTTGCCCACTGACCTTTCCAGGATCGTCATTCTTTCACTGAAACATCATACGTCCACGATGGCCTTATCTTGTGATGCGAAGTACTTAGTAAAATTGCCTGGCAACTGCTTCAGAAACCATAAGTACTGAAGGACAACACAGCATACTACAGGGCGTACTCAGTTATCAAAGACTGATAGATAGTATGCAGAGCTAAATTCCTACGATAATTATGCTTTTATTTCAATTCAAGTGTGATAATATGCATGTTATTTTCTCCTCGGTTGCCAAAACGCCAGTGTATCTTTGACTGACCTGCATGCACAACACAGAGATAATAATTAGTCAAGTAGCATCCAGTGACTAGTCCACATCCAGAGTCACTGAGCTCTATGAACGACCCACTCTGCTCCTACAACTACCACTCTACAGAAGACACTGTGTACCTCGTTTCCTCTTATATGAGTTGAACGGCCAATCGTCACGTTGAGTGGTCAATTCTGTATCACGTAGAGATGTCACAATAATTCGCAAACTCTTCTCTTCACCATGCACCAGGACGTCGTGACAGCGATTTCTTGTATTTGGGAACAGAACAGAGGGATCTCCCCGGTGTGTCTGCTGGCCCTTCGCGCAGCCACAGGACCTGCCGGTCCACGTTTCCTTTTCATTTCAGGCGTAATTACGCTGTCAGGAAATATCTTCCGGAACCTTATCAGAAGGTGAGGATACAGACACGAACACTGACCATTTATTCGTTGATTAAATACGTCTTTCCTTTCTGTCAAAGATTCGTTCAACATGCGTGAAACTGTTTCTAATTTTCTTCTCTTTCGATAACTGTAACTACAATTTTTTCGCTGCCCAGGTCCTGCAAAGGAAAAATTTTGCCGTTACTTCAATTCGTTTGCTCTTAGCTTTTTGGCTGTCGTATCATGTCACAGTAGATATAAATAGCTTCTCTGTGTGAGCACAACTGTGACCGTGTCTGACCTAGCCATCAGCATCGGTTCGACTGACTGACAGAGCACTCCCCATGGCCTCGCGTGTATTTAACGGAAAAGATGTCCCATAACAGGTAACTAACGTGACAGAGGTGGCATTAGCAAACGTGACACGTGGGTGCTGTACCTCACCAAAGATAAACCACAGGGTGTTCATCTGACTATGACACATACAGCGGTCGACACTGATTCCTGCTCTTTGCATACCTGAATAACAAATTATTATAGGACCAGCACAGAATAGAAAAACTATTATTGTTAACATGGACCAATACAAATCTAACATGTGAATACCTCACCAAAGACTGGATAGATTCAGCGGATGGGACAAAATTGTAATCTAAACATGATTTATTGAGAAGTTCGTCCGTGGTGATCACATAGTCATTATCTGTGTTCCCTAGATGAATGAAATAACTACTCATACAACTAATCTTGATGTACGCACTTCTTGAAGATTGCCGTCTTGCTTTCCCTATTGTTTCAAAGTATTTTTTTTATATTTTTGGTTAGCTAATGAGAAGGCATTTTACAACCTTTTCGGCCAGAGGTCATTCACCTCATGTAAACTGCCGATAGACTATCCGCCCATTGTGTCACAAACAGAAAAGAAGTCTTTTCCACAAAGTGAGCTGGCCGTTTGTCAGAGAATGCTAAGTGTGATTTTTATGTATCACAGCCAATTTTCGAAATCAGTCAAGCTGGAAACTGGCTGGCCAAGTCGCTAAGTGCACTGCGTCGCTTTAAATTGGCCGGCCAAAGTTCAATCTTTCCCTTATTGCGGAATTCCGACGGCCAGTTTGCGAAGTGGTTGGGACCTATCGGCCAAACTCCGAAGAAAAAAGCAAAGCAGATTTGATTGAACAATTTCAACCTCGCTGTAAACTGACCGGCCACTGTCCGATATGATTTTGAGTTCGGGATCTGGGCTGCTTCATTACGTCTTCCACAAATTGCAAGCACATCTCCGCCTCAGGATATGAGCTGCTCTATACTCTTCTTGATAAAACACACACTATATTTTCACTTTGTTATTGTTAGCTAACTGGTCTCGACTTTCCTATATTTCAACCTCCACAGCGGCAGTATCATTATTGGGATTAGCCCTTACTTTTGCAGCAGCCTCTATTTCTTGTTCGATTTTCTGTCTTCCTCTGTCACTATGTTCTCAACTATTTATTTAGGCAGATTTAAAGTATTCAGACCCACTTTTGCTTCACAGCCAAACATTGCCTTGTATGGCGACTGCTAAAATACTCGATGAAAATAACAGTTTTTTATCACTTGGGTGAATCGAACACTCTCAGCCCAATGTGCTGAGATATTTGTGTGCATCTATGTCATTATCATATTCTGTACATCTTAATTGGCCCGTTAGACAGAACCTTATGTTGGCTATGTTTGGGTTTTCCATGTACAAATTTTATTTCAGGCCACATGTCACTTAGCTCATTATAGCTTGGTTCGAAAACTCTCCACGAATGAATAAAAATCTCTCAGTGTGTATGCTGCATCAATTCAGATAAAACTCCAAGATTTCGACCACTACATCCACGGTCGTCGGCAGGCCTAAAACTGACTGTCGTAAACTAGTTGTTTTCTTTATTGTGATTTCATTCCCCTGCCCCATATGGGCAGGGGAGGGCTGCCAGCAGCACAATCCGCCGCTCTTCAGCCGAGTGACACGACGACTAAAACAAGAATAAATGATACATACATAAGGAGATAAAAAGGGAACATTAAACAGAGTAAGGGGGGGAAATGGATGTAAAAATACACTGACATGGAGACGTTCATGGGGGACAATTAAAAAAGTCACCAGAAAGTGAAGAAACACAGCTGGCGATTCGTAAAACACAAAGAAGGCACTGAATTCACATGCACAGGTTAAAAGTCGGCCACAGTATTCAAAACACTCCAGAAAAACCCACTTAAAACCCATTTGGAACACACACGATGATGAATAAAACTGCCAGGCGGGACCTGCCGAAGGAGAGGCCGGAGAGGATGGAAAAGGAGGGAAGAGAAAGGGGCACCAAGGGAGGCGGCGGGTCGTAAACTGGCGAGGCTCCCACTCTTATGTGCAAAGGACGGCTCCTGATTGGCTGGAATACCTCGTAGCAACAGCAATATGGCGTGTAGTGAAGTGGCGCCCTCTACTTCCATAGATGTAGTTTCTATCCCGCGTTGCTGGCAGCGCCATCCCTTAATCAGAAGCGCGGGAAGTTTTGCTCTGCAATTTTTCTTTATCCAGCGCAATCTGCAGGTGTTGCTAAGCGCATACCCGTTGTCTCTGTTAAAGTTATTATCGCTAAGTCTAATTTCGACCGCTTCCCGGATCACAGAGTCCCAGTAATTCGATGCGTGGGCTGTTACTCTCGTTTCTTCAAATAAAATCTTTTACTTGTTAGGCAGGCTATGCTCAGCCACCGCTGATTTCTCCAAATACGTGTACTGCAGGTGGCGCTGGTGCTCGGTGCAGCGGTCGGCAACGGTTCTTACAGACTATCCCACGTCATTCTTGCCACATTCGCAAGAAGTAGTATACACCCTTAAGCCGAAACTATCTTTCACCGGTCTCAACATATCCTTAATTTTCCTAGGTGGTCGGAAACCTGGTCTTATTCCTTGCCTCTTCAGGACTCTGCCTATATTGCTTGTTGAGGAAACCGCGAAATGGAAGCCGCGCTATGTGTTGGTCCTCTTCTTGGTTTTGGATGGCATCGTCTCTTACTTTCTTGGACAATACTGATTTAATTTCACCGGTGGAATAACCGTTCCTCTTGAAAACAATCGTCAAATGGTTGTCGGAAATAGTCCTGGCTCTGTGTACTAAAGTAATCAGCATAGCTCTCTTCTCAGACGGATGATGGAAGCTGTGGTTATGCACATACAAGTCTGTATACGTTGGCTTCCTGTACACAGAATGGCCTTGTCGCCCATCCGGTTTTCGCTGCACCAACACATCTAAAAAAAGTTAACTTCCCTTCCTTCTCTACCTCCATTATAAATTTTATGTTTGGATGTACACCATTCACATGTTCGACGAACTGCTGCAGCGTGTCACTGCCATGTGGCCAGATTAAAAAGGTGTCGCCGACGTATCTGTAGAAGCATGATGGGCGGAGGTGAGTACTGCTCAACGCTCGTTCTTCAAAATCCTCCATGAAAAAAATTCGCTATTGCTGGTGATAGTGGCGAACCCATGGCTGTTCCATCCGTCATTTCATAATAATTTCCACTGTATGAAAAGTAAGTGGTCGTCAAGGTATGCCGGAACAACTTCAAAATTTCTGAGGAAAAATGAGCAGCCAAAAGTGGTAATGTGTCATCCACAGGTACTTTGGTGAACAGAAAAACCACGTGAAGGCTGACCATGATACCATTTGGGTCTATCTTCATCCGTTTTATGATATCAACAAACATTTTTGAATTCTTAATATTATGTGGGCAGTGACCAACTATAGGCGCCAACAGTTTAGTTAACTGTTTTGAATGCCTGTACGTAGGAGAGCCAATAGCGCTAACAATCGGTCTCAACTGGACGTTCTCCTTATGAGCCTTTGGCAAACCATACAGTCTTGGTGGCCTAGGTGCTCTCGGCCGTAAGTTCTTCACCAGTTCGTCGGAGAGGCCAGAGTTTTTTAGTAACCCCCTTTGTCTTCCTGCTGAGCACCGAAGTGGGATCCCGTCTGAGAATCCGATATGTGATATCCTCCAGTAACAATCCATCTTTCTTCTGGTAACCTGTAGCATTGAGGATTACCGTGTCGGTCCCCTTGTCAGCAGGTAAAATAACTAGATCTTCATCCTTCTGGTTTTTCAGTCCTTTTCTCTCCTCTCTGCTGATGTTTGACTTAGGCGGCTTGGATGTCGCTAAAATAAGGCTATTAGCAAGCCTTACGTCATCCGCTGCTTTTTGAGGAACATGACGATCTGTTTGTTCCACTCCACTAATAATCTCAGCCACCGGTAACTTACGTGGAGCTGGAGCAAAGTTCAATCCTTTACTGAGAGCCGAGATGGTAGCTTCATCAAGTTCCTTCTCAGAGAAGTTGATAACAGTGCTGTGAATGCCGTTGGACCCAGTAGTTCCTTGATCACGGTTAAGCCGCTCAAATTTACAGCCTGTTTCGCCGTAGTCCTGCTTAAACTGGCTCGTTGGTATGCAGCCAAAGTCATATCCACCCATTCCCAGTCTAGTGGTGAGACAACATCAGCCAGAAATAAATGGCAACTAAATATCAGGCGAGCGTTTATGTTTAGTTCATACCTAGTATGACGAATCCTCTCTTTCACGATAGCATGGCTGGTCTTTCGTAAAATTCTGTTTACTGCAACGGTTCTCATGTGGTGTTCGACGACTGCAAACTTTGGTACTATCTCCTTGTCACGACAGCGTTGTAAAAAAGCCAGATTGCTCAGCAACTGAGACTGTTTCAGGCACAGCTTCTCCAGGTGACGGACGCTGCGCGCTATATCCTCCCCGTACAGGAAACTAATATGGCTACGAAGTCTTTCGCGACGTATTTCTTGAATAAAAATCTCTTGGGGTAGATGCCACGTCAATTCAGGATGAAACTCCAAGCTTTCGACCATTATCTTTTCACCATTATCTGGCTTCGGCACACTCAGAGCATCTATAGTGATAAAGATGTCAAGCGAATGGTGAGCAACTTGTTCTCTTCTTTTACTTTTCAAGGGTCACAGTGATGAAAACATAGTTAAGTGATTCTGGTAATTGAGTATGAATTTTACTCCCCCTCAAGGCTACTTTGCACGTCTAGCAGATCTACCTGACATCTTTAAATATTAGAGGTTTGGAAACTAAACCTTTCTTTAGACTGGACAATTTAGTCTGGCAAGCGAAAATACAAAGTGACATTTTTGTACGTAAACTGCAGTTCCTTTTCCATCCGTGTGCGACCTCCATGACTTATTTTCGAGTGTGTAGTGTGCAGTATTTCGAATAGTTCTTCTGTATGGTCAAAGTACAAAATAGTGCTGTTGTCTCCTGTTATTGGTGCAATAAAATTTCCGTCAACATCAATAACTTCATAAAGTATTTTCTCAGTCGACGATAGTCAACACTATCTTTTCTCTCCTTTGCTTTGGCATGTTTAACGTCATCTATAGGAGAGTAGTATCTGTGTCTTGTGATTATTCCGCTATTATTTGTTTTTTCTTGCAGCAGAGAATACAAAGTGTCCAATAACCTCGTTTTTGTATCAAATGCAGTTTTTGCATTTGCATGTATCCCACCTTCATCGTGAATATCGTTCCCGTGTAAAGTAGTCATGGGTCAGCCTACAGAAGAGTGATACGAACCATTGAAATCGAAAGCCTTTACATGTGATCAGTCTAGACCCTACTACCAAATAATTAGTACAGGTATGTTCGATTATTGATTTATTGCACGTCCATTAATAACGTGTGCTCAAAATGGAGGAAAGGAGTCCGACAAAACTTCACCAATTCTCACTTAAAGGGGGATGTCAGTTAAAATCTCACGAACTTTTCATCTTATAAAACTCCCATGATTATAAAACCTAACATTTCGTTTTATAAAGTCAATCCCAAACATAGAGATTGTGATGTCCGGGATTCTCCAACCTGAAAGGCGTGCCGTAGATATACCGGATTTCGTTCGGAAAGTTCCCTCCCAGAGCGGCCGAATTCACTCATGTCAGCTGACACAGGATAGATTATAATTTGCTACTCACAAATGTATGTTTGTTGTTGTGTTTAAAATGAATTTTGTACCACAAATGTAGAATGCGTGTGTTACTTGGCCTGCTGACAAGTCAGACAAACATCCCAGAAGGAGATTAATTTTTTCCGAAAGAAAGGTAAGCTCAAGATCACGGACAAGAATTTTCTTAGTGATCCTATAAATTTATAAAGTGACAAGACACGTAACGATAAGGCTAGGATGACGGCACAAACATGTTGCCTTTCATATGAATAATAAAGTTCAGTGACATTAATCTATATCAGCAAACTGTCAATTTTTTAGCGATCTGTTAAAACATGTAAGTTTAGTATTTTCAGGAACCATTGGTCAGTCCATCCGATGGTTGTAGTCATGAATACTAGGCCCTGCTCAGGATTGCTGTATTTAAAGCATGGTGTTTTTACGTTTTAAAGAAGTGTTTAATACAGTTACTCTATGCTTCATTAAAGTATTTTTGATCAACGTTTGAAACAAATAAAAAGCTATAAACGTAGGCTTCCTCGGAATTTTCACATTCAATAAAATGTTTCTGTTTTCGTGACAGCATTGTCAATATACACAAAACTACCGACGTTTCGGTCCCTGTTGTAAGCCTCATGGAAGGTTATGACAAACGGATGGAGGATCTTCTGAGCGAACCCATTTATCCGACGGTCAAGACAATCAAATCGACGCAATCACTGCTAAAGCAAAGTAGAATGAATTTCCACACGGCCAGAAGACTCAACCCACAACTTCCACAGGCACCAAGAACATATGGTGTACCGACGGTCCATAAAAAGGCCTTTCCTTTACGACCGATTGTACCATTAATACACCACCTTACGATCTAGCAAAGAAACTGCGTCCATAACTCCGACATTTGGTTGGCCACACAAATTCGCACGTTAAGAAGTCCACTTGTGGAACTTTCGAAAGTGAATCTCGGCCACAGACATGATGGTTAGCTTCGACGTGAAGTCTTTATTCACCATGAACATCTTAGAGGAACGCATGGCACATGATATGTGCGATCTAGTGCGCCACTGTTTAACGACCACCTATTTCTGGTGGTAAGCGGGATTTTATGGTGTAGCTATGGGCTCCCCTCTCTCCCCTATTGCAGCAGACATCTTTATCTAAGCTTTGAAGTAACAGCTCTCCTTTCCACACCATTACGTTGACAATGCTGCCTCCGATATTTTGATGATACTTTCCTTACCTGGTAACATGGAGGCGAAGAGCTACGAAATTTACACCGGGAGCTCAAACAGCAGCACAGCAGAATCCAGTTCACTATGGAGATAGATAAGAATGAGGTGCTGTGAGCAGTGGCTGGCTCAAGTCACCATTGTCTTGGTTTAAACCTGGGTTGCAGCCCGGTGTTTTTATTTCTCCTGCGGTTATCGCGATAAATGTTGCTGTCCTCTCCGTGAGTGGCAGCAGCAGCGTGTATCGATACTAGTACTGCTGCACAATCTTTCACCTGGCGCTTATAGTTTCCGGCTGGGCGGTGTGTGACCAGTCGGTCGGTTAGCGTGGGGCAGCGAGGAAGTCTCTGTCCCCCGTTCTCTGGCCGGGGCCGCTGCGGTGTGCACGTGCGGTCGGAGTGTGAGGTGCTGCTGGGCAGTGCTACGAAGTTCGTCGCCGACTGATCTTGGACATGAAAGTTGAGTCCTCACTTAACCTACTATCGATCCTCTTCGTTTCATACTGGTTGTCGCTTTTGAGACATTGCCGCGAGCAACAACGTGTGTGTATTCAAGTCCGCTAAGATTCCAGCATCCTTCTTGTGGAGTTTAACTTAATTTATTACCCGTTATTGAAGTTTACCAGCGGTATCTTCTGCCTCCCCCATGAACCATGGACTTTGCCGTTGTTGGGGAGGCTTGCGTGCCTCAGCGATACAGATAGCCGTACCGTAGGTACAACCACAACGGAGGGGTATCTGTTGAGAGGCCAGACGAACGTGTGGTTCCCGAAGAGGGGCATCAGCCTTTTCAGAAGTTGCAAGGGCAACAGTCTGGATGATTTACTGATCTGGCCTTGTAACAATAACCAAAACGGCCTTGCTGTGCTGGTACAGCGAATGGCTGAAAGCAAGGGGAAACTACGGCCGTAATTTTTCCCGAGGGCATGCAGCTTTACTGTATGATAAAATGACGATGGCGTCCTCTTGGGTAAAATATTCCGAAGGTAAAATAGTCCCCCATTCGGATCTCCGAGCGGGGACTACTCAAAGGGTGTCGTTATCAGGAGAAAGAAAACTTGTGTTCTACGGATCGGAGCGTGGAATGTCAGATCCCCTAATCGGGCAGGTAGGTTAGAAAATTTAAGAAGGGAAATGGATACGTTAAACTTAGATATAGTGGGAAGTAGTGAAGTTCGGTGGCAGGAGGAACAAGACTTTTGGTCAGGTGACTACAGGGTTATAAACACAAAATCAAATAGGGGTAATACAGGACTAGGTTTAATAATGAATAGGAAAATAGGAATGCGGGTAAGCTACTACAAACAGCACAGTGAACGCATTATTGTGGCCAAGATAGATACGAAGCCCACACCTCTTACAGTAATGCAAGTTTATATGCCAACTAGCTCCACAGACGACGAAGAAATTGAAGAAATGTATGATGAAACAAAAGAAATTATTCAGATAGTGAAGGGAGATGAAAATTTAATAGTCATGGGTGACTATAATTCGAGTGTAGGAAAAGGGAGAGAAGGAAACGTAGTAGGTGGATATGGATTGGGGCTAAGAAATGAAAGAGGAAGCCGCCTAGTAGAATTTTGCATAGACCACAATTTAATCATAGCTAACACTTGGTTTAAGAATCATGAAAGAAGGTTGTATACATGGAAGAACTCTGGAGATACTAAAAGGTATCAGATAGATCATATAATGGTAAGACAAAGGTTTAGGAACCAGGTTTTAAATTGTAAGACATTTCCAGGGGCAGATGTGGACTCTGACCACAATCTATTGGTTATGACCTGTACATTAAAACTTAAGAAACTGCAAAAAGATGGGAATTTAAGGAGATGGGACCTGGATAAACTGGAAGAACCAGAGGATGTACAGAGTTTCAGGGAGAGCATAAGGGAACAATTGACAGGAATGGGGGAAAGAAATACAGTAGAAGAAGAATGGGTAGCTTTGAGGGATGAAGTAGTGAAGGCAGAAGAGGATCAAGTAGGTAAAAAGACGAAGGCTAGTAGAAATCCTTGGGTAACAGAAGAAATATTGAATTAATTGATGAAAGGAGAAAATATAAAAATGCAATAAATGAAGGAGGCAAAAAGGTACGCAGAAGTCTAAAAAATGTGACTGACAGGAAGAGCAAAATGGCTAAGCAGGGATGGCTAGAGGACTAATGTAAGGATGTAAAGGCTTATCTCACTAGGGGTAAGATAGATATTGCCTACAGGAAAATTAAAGAGAACCACTTGTATGAACATCAAGAGCTCAGATGGAAACCCAGTTCTAAGCAAAGAAGGGAAAGCAGAAAGGTGGAAGGGGTATATAGAGGGTCTATACAAGGGCGATGTACTTGAGGACAATATTATGGAAATGGAAGAGTATGTAGATGAAGGCGAAATGGTAGATACGATACTGCGTGAAGAGTTTGACAGAGCACTGAAAGACCTGAGTCGAAACAAGGCCCCCGGAGTAGACAATATTCCATTGGAACTACTGACGGCCTTGGGAGAGCCAGCCCTGACAAAACTCTACCATCTGGAGAGCAAGATTTATCAAACAGGCGAAATACCCTCAGACTTCAAGAAGAATATAATAATGCCAATCCCAAAGAAAGCAGGTGTTGACAGATGTGAAAATTACCGAACAATCAGTTGAATAAGCCACAGCTGCAAAATACGAACACGAATTCTTTACAGACGAATGGAAAAACTAGTAGAAGCCGACATCGGGGAAGTTTGGATTCCGTAGAAATACTGGTACACGTGAGGCAAACCTACGTTTCTAGCATTTGTAGACTTAGAGAAAGCTTTTGGCAATGTTGATTGGAATACTCTCTTTCAAATTCTAAAAGTGGCAGGGGTAAAATACAGGGAGCGAAAGGCTATTTACAATTTGTACATAAACCAGATGGCAGTTATAAGAGTCGAGGGACATGAAAGGGAAGCAGTGCTTGGGAAGGGAGTGTAGACAGGGTTGTAGCCTCTCACCGATGTTATTCAATATGTATATTGAGCAAGCAGTAAAGGAAACAAAAGAAAATTTCGGAGTAGGTATTAAAATCCTTGGAGAAGAAATAAAAACTTTGAGGTTCTCTGATGACATTCTATTTCTGTCAGAGGCATCCAAAGACTTGGAGGAGCAGTTGAATGGAATGGACAGTGTCTTGAGAGGAGTATATAAGATGAACATCAACAAAAGCAAAACGAGGATAATGGAATGTAGTAGAATTAAGTCGGATGATGCTGAGGGAATTAAATTAGGAAATGAGACACTTAAAGTAGTAAAGGAGTTTTCCTATTTGGGTAGCAAAATAACTAATGATGGTCGAAATAGAGAGGATATAAAATGTAGACTGGCAATGGCAAGGAAAGCGTTTCTGAAGAAGAGAAATTTGTTAACATCGAGTAGAGATTTAAGCGTCAGGAAGTCTTTTCTGAAAGTATTTGTATTTGGTATCGCCATGTATGGAAGTGAAACATGGACGATAAATAGTTTGGACAAGAAGAGAATAAAAGCTTTCGAAATATGGTGCTACAGAAGAATGCTGAAGATTAGATGGGTAGATCACATAACTAATGAGGAGGTATTGAATAGAATTGGGGAGAAGAGGAGTTTGTGGCACACCTTGACCAGAAGAAGGGATCGGTTGGTAGGACATGTTCTGAGGCATAAAGGGATCACCAATTTAGTATTGGAGGGCATCGTGGAGGGTAAAAATCGTAGAGGGAGACCAAGAGATGAATACACTAAGCAAATTCAGAAGGATGCAGGTTGCAGTAGGTACTGGGAGTTGAAAAAGCTTGCACAGGATAGGGTAGCATGGAGATCTGCATCAAACCAGTCTCAGGACTGAAGACCACAACAACAACAACATCTTCTGCCTCGTGGTCGTTGACGTTCCGGTTACCTACCCTGGTCGTTGACGCAATTTTCGGCAATGTATTTTCCTCGTCGTTTTGTTGCTGTGCAGCGCGGCGTGTAGTTCGACAGCTGAGGTGGGCGCCTATATTCTGTGTGTTGTATTGAAATATTGTGGTCGTTTTGCTGGTTGTGTGGAGTGGAACTGATTTTGTTCATTGGTCGGTCGGCTATCTGTCCGTTGGGTTGCATTCAGATTAAGAAGTCGTTGTAGAGGCTGCCTGTCTCACTTAAGCGGGCGTTAGTGTTACAATCTCAGACCGAGCCTTGGAAACTTCCGAGCGCCGTTCTTTGTGTGCTATATAGTAATTTCCCTGTTTGGGTTTTAGTTATTTAGTTGACTCGTGGCCTTCGGCCGAGTATCAATATCTCTTAAATTAATGTTCTTGTCCTGCCCTTAAGGTATGAGGTTGTTATTCTTTGTAGGGGCCTTCAGTAGAATTTTGCATGAAATGTTTTAAGATACGGCCTTTTGCCTTTTGATTGAACTCTTCTTGTTGCTTAATACGCAGCCTCCAGCCAAACTCCATTAAAATTGAGTTGCTAAGACCGTCAGCCTGTTTCGAATGGAGAATTAGAAAATATTTTCGGGTGAAACCTCCATAAGAACCTTGTATTCAATTTCTTGCTTAGGCTTTATGTCTTGGATTTTGAATGTGGCCTTGAGCCGATCTGAAGTTAATCAAAGGAGGTAGATTAAAGTTTTGGGTGTTTTGCATCCTTGTTGTAGTATTGTGTGTTTGTAAATAAACTTTGTATTCTGAGTGCAACTGACGGAAACTTATTTTGGTACATTTCCACAAATTAATCCACTCTGTCCTGCTAGCCCAGGCATTTGACAGCGTTTCCTCGACGTGGAACTTTACAGAAAGCCTGATGGTAAAATGGGACATAGGGTGTATAGGAAGTCAACCGGTATTGTCAGGTACCTGGATGCCTCCTCCCATCATCACCCTACACCGAAGAAATATGCCTTGCGCACTTTAACCAAGAGGGCTCACAGGATCAGCGACGAGGAACATCTAAAGGGTGAACTACGAAACCTCAAGTCCATTTTTTGTGCCAATGGTTATGGAATGAAACTACACTCCTGGAAATTGAAATAAGAACACCGTGAATTCATTGTCCCAGGAAGGGGAAACTTTATTGACACATTCCTGGGGTCAGATACATCACATGATCACACTGACAGAACCACAGGCACATAGACACAGGCAACAGAGCATGCACAATGTCGGCACTAGTACAGTGTATATCCACCTTTCGCAGCAATGCAGGCTGCTATTCTCCCATGGAGACGATCGTAGAGATGCTGTATGTAGTCCTGTGGAACGGCTTGCCATGCCATTTCCACCTGGCGCCTCAGTTGGACCAGCGTTCGTGCTGGACGTGCAGACCGGTTGAGACGGCGCTTCATCCAGTCCCAAACATGCTCAATGGGGGACAGATCCGGAGATCTTACTGGCCAGGGTAGTTGACTTACACCTAGAGCACGTTGGGTGGCACGGGATACATGTGGACGTGCATTGTCCTGTTGGAACAGCAAGTTCCCTTGCCAGTCTAGGAATGGTAGAACGATGGGTTCGATGACGGTTTGGATGTACCGTGCACTATTCAGTGTCCCCTCGACGATCACCAGAGGTGTACGGCCAGTGTAGGAGATCGCTCCCCACACCATGATGCCGGGTGTTGGCCCTGTGTGCCTCGGTCGTATGCAGTCCTGATTGTGGCGCTCAACTGCACGGCGCCAAACACGCATACGACCATCATTGGCACCAAGGCAGAAGCGACTCTCATCGCTGAAGACGACACGTCTCCATTCGTCCCTCCATTCACGCCTGTCGCGACACCACTGGAGGCGGGCTGCACGATGTTGGGGCGTGAGCGGAAGACGGCCTAACGGTGTGCGGGACCGTAGCCCAGCTTTCGTGGAGACGGTTTCGAATGGTCCTCGCCGATACCCCAGGAGCAACAGTGTCCCTAATTTGCTGGGAAGTGCCGGTGCGGTCCCCTACGGCACTGCGTAGGATCCTACGGTCTTGGCGTGCATCCGTGCGTCGCTGCGGTCCGGTCCCAGGTCGACGGGCACGTGCACCTTCCGCCGGCCACTGACGACAACATCGATGTACTGTGGAGACCTCACGCCCCACGTGTTGAGCAATTCGGCGGTACGTCCACCCGGCCTCCCGCATGCCCACTATACGCCCTCGCTCAAAGTCCGTCAACTGCACATACGGTTCACGTCCACGCTGTCGCGGCATGCTACCAAAGTTAAAGACTGCGATGGAGCTCCGTATGCCACGGCAAACTGGCTGACACTGACGGCGGCAGTGCACAAATGCTGCGCAGCTAGCGCCATTCGACGGCCAACACCGCGGTTCCTGGTGTGTCCGCTGTGCCGTGCGTGTGATCATTGCTTGTACAGACCTCTCGCAGTGTCCGGAGCAAGTATGGTGGGTCTGACACACCGGTGTCAATGTGTTCTTTTTTCCATTTCCAGGAGTGTAATAGATAAAACTATGCCGACAAAGAATGAAGGCAATAGAGGACAGCAAAAGGAAGCACAAAAAATCGCTCTTCTACGACATGTTGAAGGTGTGGTCTGCGGAGTACCAGCAGAATGAAAGATGTTCTTCGCGTAACGAAACATACAGCTGACAAACGACATTCTGCTGGAGTTTACGTAATCAGGTGCGAATGTGGGTTAGTGTACGAAGGCGAGGCGAGGCGAGGCGACCCATCAGCACACGGATATCTGAACACGAAAGATATATTCGACTAAGGCAGCACACCAAGTCAGCGGTGGCAGAACATCAGGATGAGTGCGGCAAACATTGATTTTGGTGAAGCACGCGAACTGGGGAAACAGCTGCCGCCTGATTTTCCATTCGCCGATTTCCACAAATTACAAGCAGTGATGCAAACACCTAAACGTCGTGTTTCCACCAATAAAAAGAAACAAAAAGAAAACACCAATGAGGACTTCTAACATCCATCCCCTTCATGGTAAACAGCCTGTCAGAATTAGATAACAGCCGTGTCTGCAGGCATATAAGAAACAAAGTCTCCTCGTTCAGCAGTGAAAAATACACCCTGAAGAAGCTCGCTTGCTACAGGGACTGAAACGTCGATAGTTTTATATATATTGACAATGCGGTCACAAACCCAGAAAAATTTTTTGGAAGTGAAAAGCTTTTCAGTTTACGTGCAAGTCCTAATGCTTGTTAGTACAGTGTTTTGTACAGATTACTGTAGAGGTAGCACATGAATGCCGACGGAGTGAGTGACGAACTATGGAGGGCGGCATCGCGCCCTCATTTGTATTTACTTGTGTGAAGAAATTATTTTCAAAAATCCAATCTATTTGGTAGTTGTCAAAACAGTCAGTTAAACTATACTCGTTACAATGAACCTTAAAATAACGTAGTTAGCTGCTCTTGCCTGCTTTCACAGAAAGAAATGTAATAGATGAAAGAGAAGCTTAAAGTATGTTTAGTAAATATATTTTGTATTTAAAATGGTCAGGGTAGACCACAAGTGAGGTTGGAGGGGCGGGGGGGTCTGTACATCACGTTTCACGAAACTTCGCAAATGGGAGGAAATAAAATCAATAAAAGTACAGGCAATCAAAAAAGCAGCTAACATAACTAAACGACGTTCCCTTACCACATGTGAAAGACAAACATCAGAAAACGTAACAGTGCTCACAATTCATCCAGTTTGTAAGGAAGAAGAACAAGCGGCAGAGGCAGGAGCACCCGCGGCGAGCAGCGCCTGCCACGTGCGCAGCACGCACCACGGTCAGCGACACCGGTGCACGGTCACCTCAGCCACGGTGCGCAGTGCGATTTGGCCAGGGGTTTCCCAGCGTACGTGCAATCACGTCGCGGTGTGACCACGAATCTCCGGCCAATTCGCAAAATGGCTAGCCAAAGTCGGATACACGCTTATTCTTTCGAGTTGTCGAACTTTGGCCAAAGTACGTAAAGGTGGGCCAATTCGCGATCTGGCCGCTCTACAGGCCAGGCTGTTACCGTGTGGTGCGCCTTACATTCTGTTCCTGGAAGGCGAGTTCTCCTTTAGAGTCTGTCCGGCCCGGATGCCGTCACTGCGATGCGACTGTGTCGCGAGTGCAGGCTGTCGCCACAGCACACCAGCTGTCTCCGTGAAAGCGGCGTCACGCAGAGCGCAGCATTACGCAGAGACGGGAGGAAAGCGCCTCACCTGTGTCCGTCGTGGCAGCACTGGTGTCAGGCTGCTACTCTCTTACTTGTTCTGGTCTCTGGAGAGGATAAGCCCAGCGCCCAGCGACTCGCTCCTACCACTAGGTGCCGCCTCGTCACACACTCGACAGAGCTACTAGAGAAAGTCACACCTGAAACCTCCGCCAGGATGAGATTCAAAAGCAGAAGAATTCTTCCGGCGATCACTGATGTTCATTACAGTCGTCACCTATTTTATTAAGTGGCGAGAATTAAGTTCAGAGAGTAATAATAAATCCACTTATGAGATGTGTCAGTCTGGCAAGAGACTTCCACATATCACCCGTAGCCTCAGGTAGGTTCCTAATTCCCTAGAGGACTTTGTCCCTTAATAACAAGCATATAGGTACTTATATTCCTAATGTCAATGCTTCTACTTGTTCATTCGTTCGTTTAGATTTATTGTTGTTTTGGTCTTCAGTCCAAAGAATGGTTTGATGCAACTCTCCGTCCTGTGGAAGCCTCATCATCTCCGAGAACCCACGTCTTTCTGAACCCGCTTGCTGTATTCATCTGCTGGTCTTCTTCCGTAATTTTTACCCTCCCTCCCCCCCCCCCCTCCACGCCTCCCATCAGTACTAAATTGATGCCTCACAATGTGTCCTACAAACCGACTCCTTCTTCTAGTCAGATTGTGCCACACATTTCTTTTCTCCCCAGCTCTATTCAATAACTCCTCATTAATTACGTGATCTACCCATTTAACCTTCAGTATTCTTTTATAGTACCACATTTCAAATGTTTCTATTCTCTACTTGTCTAAATTTTTTATCGTCCGATTTTCAGTTCCATACTTGCCAACACTCCATATAAATACTTTCAGATACGACTTCCTGATACTTAAATCTATACCCAATGTTAGCAAATTTCTCTTCTTCAGAAGCTATTTTCTTGCCATTCCCAGTCTACATTTTATATCCTCTCTACTGCGATCATCAGTTATTTTACTTCTCAAATAAAGAAACTCATTTCTAATTTAAGTGTCTCGTTTCATAATCTAATTCCCTCACCATCACCTGATTGCATTCTTCTTCATTCAATTATTCTTGTTTTCCTTTCATTGAAGGTTCAAATGGCTCTGAGCACTATGGGACTTAACATCTGAGGTCATCAATCCCCTAGAACGTAGAACTACTTAAATCTAAATAACCTAAGGAGAGCACACACATCCATGCCCGAGGCAGGATTCGGACCTGAGACCGTAGCAGTCGCACGATTCCGGATTGAAGCGCCTAGAACCGCTCGGCCACCGCGGCCAGCGGCCTTGTTTCGACTTGTCCTTGATCTTTGAGTGCTTTGTCAAATTCGTCACGCAGTGTCTCCCTTCTCAATTTCTTCTACGTACTATTCTATCTCCATAATATTGCCCTCAAGTCCATCTTCCTCTATACACTCCTCCCACCTTCTGCTTTCCCTTCATTGTTTTGCACTGGTTTTCCCTCTAACCTTTTGATGTTCATACAGCTGGTCCTCTTTTCTACAAATATCTCTTTAACATTTTCTGTAAGCAGTATCTATCTTACTCCTATTGATGTATGCTTAGACATCCTTACATCTGTCCTCTAGTCATTCCTCCTTAGCCATTTTCCACTTCCTGTCTATCTCATATTTCAGACGTTTGTATTCCCTTTCCGCTGCTTCATTTATTGCATTTCTATGTTTTCTCATTTCATCAATTAAATTCAGTATCTCTTGTGTTATCCAAGGATTTCTACTCTCCCTACTTTATCCTCTGCTGCCGCCACTATTTCGTCTCTCTCGTTCTACCGTATTCTTTTGCCCTGTTCATGTCAATCGTTCCCTAATGCTCCCTCTGAAATCCTTTACAATCTCTGGTTCTTTCACTTTATCCAGATCCCATTTCCTTAAATTTCTGCCTTTTTGCAGATTCTTCAGTTTAAATCTGCAGTAATAACTAATAAATTGTGGCCAGGGTCCACATGTGTCCCCGGAAATGTCTTACAATTTAAAATCTCCTTCCAAACTCTCTGTCTTATAAAATCAGTCTGAAACTTCCCGGTGTCTCCAGGTCTCTTTCACGTACACAGTCTTCTTTCGTGATTCTTAAACCAAGTGTTAGCTATGATTAAACTATTCTCTGTGCAAAATTCTACCAAGTGGGTTCCTTTTCCCCAGTCCATATTCATCTGCTGCTTTTCTTTCTCTTGCTTTTTCTGCTATCGAATTCCAGTCCCTCATGGCTATTAAATTTTCGCCTCCCCTAAGCATCTGAATAATTTCTTTTATGTCATCATACATTTCCTCAATTTTCTCCTCATCTGCGAAGCCAGTACGCTTGTAAACTTGTACTGCAGTAGTGGCTCTGGGCTTCATCTTGGCTACAATAATGCGTTCATTATGCTGTTCATAGTAGCTTATCCCCGTTCCTATTTTTTTTATTCCTTACTAAACCTACTCCTTCATTACACCTCTTTGATTTTGTATCTATAAGCCTGAACCATGGACCTTGCCGTTGGTGGGGAGGCTTGCGTGCCTCAGCGATACAGATGGCCGTACCGTAGGTGCAACCACAACGGAGGGGTATCTGTTGAGAGGCCAGACAAACGTGTGGTTCCTGAAGAGGGGCAGCAGCCTTTTCAGTAGTTGCAGGGGCAACAGTCTGGATGATTGACTGATCTGGCCTTGCAACATTAACCAAAACGGCCTTGCTGTGCTGGTACTGCGAACGGCTGAAAGCAAGGGGAAACTACAGCCGTAATTTTTCCCGAGGACATGCAGCTTTACTGTATGATTAAATGATGATGGCATCCTCTTGGGTAAAATATTCCGGAGGTAAAATAGTCCCCCATTCGGATCTCCGGGCGGGGACTACTCAGGAGGATGTCGTTATCAGGAGAAAGAAAACTGGCGTTCTACGGATCGGAGCGTGGAATGTCAGATCCCTTAATCGGGCAGGTAGGTTAGAAAATTTAAAAAGGGAAATGGATAGGTTAAAGTTAGATATAGTGGGAATTAGTGAAGTTCGGTGGCAGGAGGAACAAGACTTCTGGTCAGGTGACTACAGGGTTATAAACACAAAATCAAATAGGGGTAATGCAGGAGTAGGTTTGATAATGAATAGGAAAATAGGAATGCGGGTAAGCTACTACAAACAGCATAGTGAACGCATTATTGTGGCCAAGATAGATACGAAGCCCACACCTACTACAGTAGTACAAGTTTATATGCCAACTAGCTCTGCAGATGATGAAGAAATTGAAGAAATGTACGATGAAATAAAAGAAATTATTCAGATAGTGAAGGGAGACGAAAATTTAATAGTAATGGGTGACTGGAATTCGAGTGTAGGAAAAGGGAGAGAAGGAAACATAGTAGGTGAATATGGATTGGGGCTAAGAAATGAAAGAGGAAGCCGCCTAGTAGAATTTTGCACAGAGCACAACTTAATCATAGCTAACACTTGGTTTAAGAATCATGAAAGAAGGTTGTATACGTGGAAGAACCCTGGAGATTCTAAAAGGTATCAGATAGATTATATAATGGTAAGACAGAGATTTAGGAACCAGGTTTTAAGTTGTAAGACATTTCCAGGGGCAGATGTGGACTCTGACCACAATCTATTGGTTATGACCTGTAGATTAAAACTGAAGAAACTGCAAAAATGTGGGAAATTAATGAGATGGGACCTGGATAAACTGAAAGAACCAGAGGTTGTACAGAGTTTCAGAGAGAGCATAAGGGAACAATTGACAGGAATAGGGGAAAGAAATACAGTAGAAGAAGAATGGGTAGCTCTGAGGGATGTAGTAGTGAAGGCAGCAGAGGATAAAGTAGGTACAAAGACGAGGGCTGCTAGAAATCCTTGGGTAACAGAAGAAATATTGAATTTAATTGATGAAAGGAGAAAATATAAAAATGCAGTAAATGAAGCAGGCAAAAAGGAATACAAACGTCTCAAAAATGAGATCGACAGGAAGTGCAAAATGGCTAAACAGGGATGGCTAGAGGACAAATGTAAGGATGTAGAAGCTTACCTCACTAGGGGTAAGATAGATACTGCCTACAGGAAAATTAAAGAGACCTTTGGAGAGAAGAGAACCACGTGTATGAATATCAAGAGCTCAGATGGCAGCCCAGTTCTAAGCAAAGAAGGGAAGGCAGAAAGGTGGAAGGAGTACATAGAAGGTTTATACAAGGGCGATGTACTTGAGGACAATATTATGGAAATAGAAGAGGATGTAGATGAAGACGAAATGGGAGATACGATACTGCGTGAAGAGTTTGACAGAGCACTGAAAGACCTGAGTCGAAACAAGGCCCCGGGAGTAGACAACATTCCATTAGAACTACTGACGGCCTTGGGAGAGCCAGTCATGACAAAACTCTACCAGCTGGTGAGCAAGATGTATGAGACAGGCGAAGTACCCTCAGACTTCAAGAAGAATATAATAATTCCAATCCCAAAGAAAGCAGGTGCTGACAGATGTGAAAATTACCGAACTATCAGTTTAATAAGCCACGGCTGCAAAATACTAACGCGAATTCTTTACAGACGAATGGAAAAACTGGTAGATGCAGACCTCGGGGAGGATCAGTTTGGATTCCGTCGAAATGTTGGAACACGTGAGGCAATACTGACCTTACGACTTATCTTAGAAGAAAGATTAAGAAAAGGCAAACCTACGTTTCTAGCATTTGTAGACTTAGAGAAAGTTTTTGACAATGTTGACTGGAATACTCTTTTTCAAATTCTAAAGGTGGCAGGGGTAAAATACAGGGAGCGAAAGGCTATTTATAATTTGTACAGAAACCAGATGGCAGTAATAAGAGTCGAGGGGCATGAAAGGGAAGCAGTGGTTGGGAAAGGAGTGAGACAGGGTTGTAGCCTCTCCCCGATGTTATTCAATCTGTATATTGAGCAGGCAGTAAAGGAAACAAAAGAAAAATTTGGAGTAGGTATTAAAATTCATGGAGACGAAGTAAAAACTTTGAGGTTCGCCGATGACATTGTAATTCTGTCAGAGACGGCAAAGGACTTGGAAGAGCAGTTGAACGGAATGGACAGTGTCTTGAAAGGAGGATATAAGATGAACATTAACAAAAGCAAAACGAGGATAATGAAATGTAGTCAAATTAAATCGGGTGATGCTGAGGGAATTAGATTAGGAAATGAGACACTTAAAGTAGTAAAGGAGTTTTGCTATTTAGGAAGTAAAATAACTGATGATGGTCGAAGTAGAGAGGATATAAAATGTAGACTGGCAATGGCAAGGAAAGCGTTTCTGAAGAAGAGAAATTTGTTAACATCGAATATAGATTTATGTATCAGGAAGTCGTTTTTGAAAGTATTTGTTTGGAGTGTAGCCATGTATGGAAGTGAAACATGGACGATAACTAGTTTGGACAAGAAGAGAATAGAAGCTTTCGAAATGTGGTGCTACAGAAGAATACTGAAGATAAGGTGGATAGATCACGTGACTAATGAGGAGGTATTGAATAGGATTGGGGAGAAGAGAAGTTTGTGGCACAACTTGACTAGAAGAAGGGATCGGTTGGTAGGACATGTTTTGAGGCATCAAGGTATCACAAATTTAGCATTGGAGGGCAGCGTGGAGGGTAAAAATCGTAGAGGGAGACCGAGAGATGAGTACACTAAGCAGATTCAGAAGGATGTAGGTTGCAGTAGGTACTGGGAGATGAAGCAGCTTGCACAGGATAGAGTAGCATGGAGAGCTGCATCAAACCAGTCTCAGGACTGAAGACAACAACAACAACAAGCCTGTATCCACCTGATCTGTACCTCCTGCCACCAAACTTCACTAATTACCACACTGTCTAACTCTAACCTAGCCATTTCCCTTTTTGAATTTTCTATCTGCCCAATTAAGTGATTTGACATTTCACGGTCCGATCCGCAGAACGCCAGTCTTGTTTCTTATGACAATGACGTCGTCCTAAGTAGTCCCCGCCCAGATATCCGAATGGGGGACTGTTTTACCTCCGGAATATTTTAACCATTATCATTTAACCATACAGTAGAACTGCATAGCCTCGGGAAAAGTTACTGCTCTCGTTTCCCCATGTTTTCAGCCGTTCGCAGTACCTGCACAGCAAGACGGTTTTGGTTGATGTTACCAGGTCAGTCAATCGTCCAGATTGCTGCCCCTGAAACTACTGAAAATGCTGCTGCCCCTCTTCAGGAAACACACGTTTGTCTGCTTTCTCAACAGATACCCCTCCATTGTGGCTGTACCTACAGTACTGCTATCTGTAACGCTGAGGCCGCAAGCCTCCTCACCAACGACAAGGTCCATCGTTCAAATGGGGAGGTGGGTTAGACTTAACACTGGTGTATCTCAACAGATTGTTTGCACGTCTACTATTAGGTCTTCCAACATCTCTGGTAATTTCGGAGGTCTTAAGGGATAATTCAAAAAATGGTTCAAATGGCTCTGAGCACTATGGGACTGAGGTCATCAGTCCCCTAGAATTTAGAACTACTTAAATCTAACTAACCTAAGGACATCACACATATCCATACCCGAAGCAGGATTCGAACCTGTGACCGTAGCAGTCGCGCGGTTCAGGACTGAAGCGCCTAGAACCGCTCGGCCACCAAGGCAGGCCTTAAGGGATAATCGCAGAAGGTAAGAAGATATAGGTCTTACATCACGTCGGCGGTCGTGCTACGAGAGCTGGAACCAGAGCTCAGATTCGACAAGCATCGGAAAGAAAAGCCCTCCTAGCATTCGCACTAAATTATTCAGTGAGGGCTCGGGGAGTCTAAAGGCAGTTTTTCAGGAAATAAACTGAGTTCCGCAGTGAAATACAGAAACTTAGCGCTCGTCTGCTCAGAGCTTATAGTGTTGTGATAGCAATATGTGTTTCCACGGAGAAATGGAAAGAGAATGAAACTTCGAAAGTCGAAATCGTCAAATGCAACGCCTGACACGCGAAGTGGCCAGTGCAGGACAGCAAGCGGCGCCTCCAACACGTGCTGTAGTATTAGTCGGCGGCACTACAAAGAAGGCGCAGCGCACTGAGGTGAGTTGTATATCACAACTATGTATCTGCCACCTTCAGGACGCGACTCGTGTAAACCCCAAACGTAGAATGCAACTCACGTATGTTATGTTTTTTTATGAGGCAACTGGGACAGGCTCTGTGTGACACAGAGAACTGTCTCCACATCAGCCTGTCAACAAGACTCATTACAATAGCAATACGAACTTCCCAACCCACATACTGTGAAGGTTTGCAAGGGAGCGAGCGGCGTGGAAACTGGATCCGTGCCTACAGATTCCCTTCATCTGGAACTACAGGTCTTCACTGATGGGTGGAGATCATCGAAAAAGGGTGCGAATTCGGCCTGGTACCAAAGGGGTACCTTGGGTTGAGGAGGGAGGTGAGTCAGTCAAGTTTCTGCAACCAATCACCTGGACTGATAACTGAAAAACCTATCGAAAGAATAAATATTAAAACAATAATAATAAAACGATTCCTATTTTTTTCTCCTGGCATATAATCCTTTCTATAGTAAATTATCAAAGGAGAAATATACATAACAAAAGACTTGAAAATAAGAGATATCCAATCCAAAATCAAAGTTATATTCGAAAGCGCTCTTTGCTATCGACCATAATTCGAGAGTTGTACTGTGCTGGAACTGGATCTTGCACTCGTCGTACAGCCTTATAGTCAACATTCCGTCGATGGGCTTCTCTTGCGCATTATCTCTTGCTACAGAAGGCGGAATCGGCAGAACGTAACATATCTGACACTTTAGTGATAAGTGAAGTAAAGTCGTGTGACCTGATTGGCTGGGATACCCTCAACAGTGATTTTGTGTCGCCTGTATGCGAGTTCTTTCAACTGCACTTTGCGACTTGTGGGCCATTAATGTACCCCATTAATCCTAACAGGGAAAGGGACCTACACTTTGACACGGAATCTCAATCGTGTGTAGTTTCTCGCATGTATTCATGTCACTGAGAGGCAATGGCTGGCGTAAACGGAAAAAAATCACTGATCCGACAGGTATGTAACCCCCGACCTATCGGTTTCCTGGCTCGCGATTTACCACTTGTCCAGCAGGCGGCCACTCAGACACAGAGATGGCCGACCGTGGTGCTCGGTGGACGGGTCGATGCGCTGACGCCCGACAGCCGACACCCGATCCCTGGCCGATGCGATGCGACGCGACGCGATGTGACGTGATGGACGGACCGGCGCGGCCACACCTGTTTGGCAAACACCCTCCAGCGCCGGCGGCGGCTCCAGCGGCTCCGGGCGACCCGCCGCCGTTCCAGCGCTCGCTGGGACGAGCCACCCGGCGCCCGCGCCCGTTGCACTGCGACACTTTGGACAGAGAAGGCGGTTCCGAAGATGCAGCTACTACCAGACCAGCAGTACACTGGGAGACGGTTAGTGCTTGACTGGGAAATCTCTTTTTAGTTCGGGTTCCTAAAATACAGGGTGCTTATAATCATTCGGTAATTGAGAGGGCTCCCATGAATCTTGTGGAAACATTTGTAAGGACGTGCTGAAGAGAAATAACGAATAAACCATTGAAAGAAGCACGTTTTAATTTCTGCAAGAGAGGGTAATATTTGTTAATTGCATACCACATTTAGGTTCCAGGTTACAAACGTTCCACAATGTGAGGACTATCTGCACCCACGACAGCCTGGAACTGCACTAGAGATTGCTCTACGCCTGCTAGAAACAGTGGTAGACCACGGAACATTATGCCACCGTGACAATGGTCGCGTACTGCTTGAAGATTGCATACTGTGTCCAGCATTGTCATGCGTGACAACGGCAACTTCTGCAAAATTTGCGGCTCAATTGTCCAGTGCTCTCTCCCAAGAGCAACTCCTAAATCGCCTGTCAATTGGAACTTTCGAAACATGATCTTCAGTCCTTGTGCAGAAAGAGGACTCTCAATACTCCTCTAAAGTGCCGATATGCGCGATGAGTTGCAGCAGTACTGCTGTTGTTTAATATAACAAATTTGCAGGTAAAACCCTGCTCAACTCGTACGGAAGCATGTTGACTGTCCGCAACCGTTATGCATACTCACGCTTGTATTTCGACCGTACGTCACCGAGTCTAATACTAAGTCATGAGACTAATATTAATAAGAACAAAAATTCTGCAGCACACAATCTGAACAGTCGCATAAAGGTGGGTGCCAATACGGTAAATAAGTTTCCGTCTACACTCGCTCAAGTAGCGAAAGTTTAATCATAACCACCCTCTATATTTGCTGGGGTAGTGAAGGGTCGTGCCAGCATCGGCTAGCGACAAGCTTGCCTTTCAGCCCTACAGGGTGTTGTGGAGGCCACAGAACGGCGCGAGACAAGACAGGACGAACACAGTGATCCTGCGATTGCCTGAATATAGAGCGGAACTGCCGGCATCTGAATCATTCCGGTGAAGTTGTCTCCACCGTGGCTGCACGCCGTCAACACTATATAGTTACCACACTTTTAAACGAAAACAGACGGTGGCTTGTAATAATGTTGTCGGGCTATCGGAAAGTCTGAAAATTCACTACAAATCTGGTTGCCGGAGAATGTTCAAAGACGGTGTGGTCAGGCCCACGCTAGCTGCCAACTGTGTAACGACTCTTGTCGTGTCAGTAATTTTATAGATTTGCGGGAGCCAGACTGAAAGAAAACCGACAATGGTCATATTTATAACGCTTGGAAGAGATTACACGAAGGAAATCAGCTACTTGAGAACCACAATCTTATGACACACACATAAAAAAGTATTGCATCACCTCGTTTCTGAGAGTTCCAGAACCTGCACAGAAAATTGGAACAGAGGTAACATAAACATCATTTCTTTTATTGCTCATGAAAACCACACATCGCATGTTGTACCACCATACAGCGAGACCTTCAGAGGTGTACACAGATTTCTGCACACACCGGTACCTCTAATACCCAGTAGCACGTCCTCTTGCGTTGATGATGACTGTATTCGTCGTGGCATACTATCCACAAGTTCATCAAGGCACTGTTGGTCCAGATTTTCCCACTCCTCAATGGCGATTCGGCATTGATCCCTCAGAGTGGTTGGTGGGTCACGTCGTCCATAAACAGCCCTTTTCAAACTATCCAAGGGGTCCAGAATGAGATTTTCACTCTGCAGCGGAGTGTGCGCTGATATGAAACTTCCTGGCAGATTAAAACTGTGTGCCCGACCGAGACTCGAACTCGTGACCTTTGCCTTTCGCGGGAAAGTGCTCTACCAACTGAGCTACCGAAGCACGACTCATGCCCGGTACTCACAGCTTTACTTCTGCCAGTATCCGTCTCCTACCTTCCAAACTTCACAGAAGCTCTCCTGCGAACCTTGCAGAACTAGCACTCCTGAAAGAAAGGATATTGCGGAGAGATGGCTTAGCCACAGCCTGGGGGATGTTTCCAGAATGAGATTTTCACTCTGCAGCGGAGTGTGAGCTGATATGAAACTTCCTGGCAGATTAAAACTGTGTGCCCAACCGAGACTCGAACTCGGGACCTTTGCCTTTCGCGGGCAAGTGCTCTACCAACTGAGAGGTGTTGGATATGGTTCATGTCTGGAGGACATGCTGGCCACACTATTCGAGCGATGTCGTTATCCTGAAGTAAGCCATTCACAAGGTGTGCACGGTGGGGGTGCGACATGTCGTCCGTGAAGACGAATGCCTCGCCAGTGTGCTGCCGATGTGATTGCACTATCGGTCGTAGGATGGGATTTACATATCGTACAGCCCTTTACGGCGCCTTCGATGACCACCAGCGTCGTACGTCTGCCCCACATAATGCCACCCCAAAACATCAGGGAACCTCCATCTTGCTGCACTCGCTGGACAGTGTGTCTGAGCCGTTCAGCCTTACCGGGTTGCCTCCAAACACGTCTCCTACGATTGGTTGAAGGCATATGCGAACCTCAGTGAAGAGAACGTGATGCCAATCCTGAGCGGTCCCTTCTGCATGTTGTTGGGCTCATGTGTACCGCGCTGCATGGTGTCATGATTGCAAAGATGGACCTCGCCATGGACGTCGAGAGTGAAGTTGCGCATCATGCAGCCTATTGCGTACAGTTTTAGTCGTAACACCACATTCTGTGGCTGCACCAAAATCAGTATTCAACATGGTGCATTGCTCTCAGGGTTCCTCCGTGCCATAACCCGTAGGTAGTGAACATCCACTGCAGTAGTAGTCCTTGGGCGGCCTGAGCGAGGCATGTCATCGACAGTTCCTGTCTCTCTCTGTATCTCCTCCATGTCCGAGCAACATCGCTTTGGTTCACTCCGAGACGCCCTTGTTGAGAGCCCTTCCTGGCACAATGTAACAATGCGGACGTGATCGGACCGCGATATTAACCGTCTAGGCATGGTTCCTGGTTGAATAACTCGAACTGATCGTCTAATAGGCGCTCCCCACGCGTTATTGCTTACATCTTTGGGCGGGTTTATTAACATCTCTGAACAGTCAAAGGGACTTGTCTGTGATGCAATATCCACAGTCAACATCTGTCTTCAGGACTTCTGTGAACCGGGGCGATGCGAAACTTTTTTTGATGTGTGTATATGAAACAACTAAATTAAACAAATGGCCCAGTATATTTCAGAGCTTTTTGCCTGGGTCGAAGATGAACTGTACAATAATTACCGCACAGTGGGTCTGTTGCGTTTTCCCTGCAGACAGAGAAGCCACTGTGCACGAAAACGTCCGCTTTTGCCACTCTCTGCTCACGTGTTGATCTGATCCTCGCAAATGATAGAGGGACGCATACGAATGTTTATCTTATACCTAACACAGGAAGTACTACTATAGACGGCAGAGAACACAGCTGTTGAGTGCCGGAGGTGTGTTGGGTGCAAGTGCTGACACGTCTAAATTGTAAGTGGTTTTAGCCCACGTCAGACACAAGAGGGTGGAAAACAGAACGGCTCACAAGGGGCAAAAGCGTTGTTACTGCCATTTAGAGCAACAACACTCGACCAGTGCTCGCTGTCACCGAGCGAAATAGCAACCAACAGAACATCGTTATTAGACAGTTCAGTGGTAACCGACCCTGCCAAAATTACTGCTCGAACAACAAGAAGCGGGAGGTACGTACGAACGGGGATTGTCCTCGCTATTAAGACAGGAGAACTTCGTTTAATAAAATGAACAGAAAGTAATCACGGTTAGGAAAGAAACAGAAAAAATCAGCTTAGTGTATCAAAAGGGCGACATGTCTTTCCCCAAACGTAGAGAAAATACGGAAGCAACGGCTATGACGAAAGATCAGTTATTAAAACTACCATACATAGATTGGACAAACGGATAGCTATAAACTCACACATAATGACAATCAATTTTTTATCGTAGTACAGCACTAGTTAAACTAAAAGAACTAAAAAAAATCTCTTGTATACGGGATGCCTTTCCTATGAGTCATCAGGCGCATTTTCTCTGGTGCTTCTGCAGATATTTGCAATTTCGTATCGGCTCATCACGTCTTTCATATGACGCGCACAGCCAACGGTATGCGTCGGTTTCAAATAATACGATTTTTAGAATGTGATTATACGTCCCCGTCGATAGAGCGATATTGCGATATTCGTCTTACCGATGAGTATTGAAAGGGACAATAAGAGACGGAGATCAGTGAGTACTCTAGCAGCGTCTGAGCAGCGCCATTCCGCGTGGCGGCAGCAGCCAGCGCGGTCCCAACGCCGCGCTGTCGCGGCACTACACGTTATTCCCAGTGTCTCAGGTTCACTCGTTAAAGAGAGTACTTTACGTGTTTCACACGAACCAGGATATTACATCCGAGAGAAATCAAATTACAGCCATTTCAACTACACACGTCTGAACGCGTAGGAAAATTTTCACCCGATAAATAACGTTGTGAACAGTGGATCTCGTTTGGAAATTGCAACTGTATAACAAACCAGTGTGATAAAACCCCAAGTTTTAATAACCTTGTCGTACGCAAATAACCGACAACAAACATTTTAGAGACATTTGAAAAGAAAGCGACCAACATTAAAGAGAACTCACGTGCGTCACGGGTCAGTCAGCCAGGTTCCTAAACCGCATTTACGTCCAGGATTCCCGAATTGACAACATTCCAGAGTGAATGTCATCAAGCAGCTGTCATGTGTCACTTTTCAGCCAACGCGACAAACCGTCTGCAGAAAGAGGAGAAACAGTCTGTCGCGTTTCAACATCATCCCTTTCCTAAAATATCATCGACAGTTCGATTTTTACATCTTTGGTATTAACGCATGGTAAATTACCAATGATCTTACGGTATTATTGTGCGATGGACATCATTTAAGAACCCAGTAATCATTAATCTTCTAAAACATTATCCGAGCGAGGTATGCACACAACTTACTGCTTCCTGGTGATCAGACAATTGTAGAACGATGTGGAACAATTATCTCATAATCCATCTCAGACACAGGAATATAAATACAAATTGCACTAATCACTGCACGTCAGAAAGAAGGATATGAAATGAGGGCAACAGACGCTGCAATTAATTTTCTTCAAACATTTCCAGTGTTTCGTTTAAGAGGCACAGTGGGCAAAACATACACATATTGGGAAGATTACGCATGAACAAATAAATTACCTCAAAATATACAAAATTTGTAGAAAAAACAACTGAAGACGAGATGCCCAGGCCTACAGGACCTCCAAGACCAATTTTACGAAGGATTTAGGTCAAGATGAGCACCAAATTCACCGAAATATGTAACGAATTGTTGAACGGGCTCAAATTGCCACATTAATTTACAGATGACCCATCAATTTGGATACCGAAAGAAACCCAGGATGATAGAAACATAGTCTCAGCCAGTAAGGGGCTTAAATCACGATTTCAAAATGTATACTGGAAGTCTGAACAAATGCTTACGATACCTGACCCCAGCTGTACTAGGCAAATATCGAAATAGCTATGCCATCCATATTAAGAGTTCACAGAAGAGGCATAACAACTACAGCTTGCTTACCAGGCTAGCCGCGCAGCCTAACGCGCTGCTTCCCGAGCGGGATCGCGTACTGGTCTCCGGCACGAATTCGGATTAGCGCCGAGGACCGGTGTGGCTGCCAGCCTGTGATTGGTTTTTGAGGTGGTTTCCCACCTACCTCGGCGAATGCGGCCTGGTTCCCCATATTCTGCTTCAGTTACACTACGTCGGCGATTGCTGCTCAAGCACTTTCTCCATGTGAGCGTACTCCATAATTATTCTACCACCCAAGTTGCTATGATACGTGCTGGCATCAAGGAAAAATTAGTCTTTAATGGAAGGAAGTATAGAAGGTAAAAATTTTAGTGGAAGACCAAGACTTGAATAAAGAAAATAGGTTCAGATTGATGTAGGGTGCTTCAGTTATTCAGAGGAGAAGAGGGTTCCACAGGATAGAGTAGCTTGGAGAACTGCTACAAACCAGTGTCCGGACTGACGAGGGCAACAATTTGTTTTAGACAACTGTATCCCCGTTTGCTGGCAACATTTACTGCACTATTGTGTTTTCTACTCTTACGGCATAAATTTAATATCTAGCGCGTTACCCAAATGTTTTTGTAGTATCTTGTCTTTTTGCCTTGATCTCATGGTACCTCCTCTTCTTCATCTCTGAAGGCTATGACTCATCTTCTGTTGACCTCCTTCCCCGTGTTTCAGTCAATCATTGCGCAATGCTCCATTTGAAACTCCTAACAACCTTCCTTTCTTTCACATTATTCTTCTTATCTGCCGACCACACTGCATTTTTTTTTTCAGATTGGCTCTGTATCGCACTTGGCTATGATAATGTGTTCACCATGGTGTTCATAGTAGCTTACGCGCATTCCTGTTTTCTTATTTATTATTGCATATACTCCGCTGTCAGCTGATAACTATGTACTCGTCTGCGCAGAAGCCTTGTTCTTCCTTCCACCGCACTTTCTTCTTCGCCCAAACATATAACTTCAGTCTATTTCTCTTTTTACATTTTTTGTACTTTGTCCTCGATTGAGGCACCTAACGTTCCACGTTCCGCCCGCAGGGCACCAGTGGTGGTAACATCCTCCCGTGTATTCTCCACTTGGAGATGGTAAGAGGGAACCTTTTTACCTCTGGAATTTTTCATTGTCTGCTTCCCTTTCTATGTGCATTAAACCTGATCTATGTTTATTCAGGTTTGCCCTCCATTCTTATTGTTCAATGACCATTGCACACCCTACATAGATACTCGTGTTGCCCTAAAACTACACTTATAGTAACGTAATCGGCTTGCACTGACATTTTGATGTTTTCTATTGGTAGACTGACAATGGGATTGTGAATTTTCCTCAAAAGAGGCCTTCCTGTAAACGTGTGTAATGTGGCTGACAAGCTGCAGCCCTGGTTTATTTCTCCCTTGTGTCATCCACCTGTTCAACCAAACTGTGGTGTACATATTTATTATAAAACTAGTAACGGGCTTTCTAAATTGAAAAGGAAAACGCAGTATCTGTATATAACTACTATATAGTGAGACACTAGTCGGTTGTAAACTATAAAATCCAAGAATGTAAATGAATGTTCCTGGAGGAAGCTCTAGTATGTATGTATTAAACTTGGAACCCCACAACAGGCCACAGCAGTCCACCCACCCCACCGCCGCCCCACACCAAACCCAGGGTTATCGTGCGGTTAGGCCCCCCGTGGACACCTCCCCCCCCCCCCCCCCCCCCCTCCCTGGAACGTCTCATACCAGACGAGTGTAACTTAAATGCCTCAGCACGTATCATAGCAACTTCTTTTAGACAAATTATGCCACAAATTCCTTTTTCCTGATTTGATTCAGTCCCTTATCATTTGGTAATACTGGAGAGTTTATAGCTATCCGTTTGTCCTATCTATGTATGGTAGTTTTAATAACTGATGTTTCGGCGATTCTTCTGCCTCCGATCGTATTTTCCCTATGTTTGGTGAAAGAAATGTCGCTCTTTTGATACACTAAACTGCTTTTCTCTGTTTCTTTCCTAACCGTGATTGGTTTCTGTTCATTTTATTAAACGAATTTCTCCTGTCTTAATAGCGAGGACAATCCTCGTTCGTACGTACCTCCCGCTTCTTGTTGTTCGAACAGTAATTTCGGCCGGGTCGGTTACCACTGAACTGTCTAATAACGATGTTCTGTTGGTTGCTATTTCGCTCGGTGACAGCGAGCGCTGGTCGAGTGCCGTTATTCTAAATGGCAGTACCAACGCTTTTGCCCCTTGTGAGCCGTTCTGTTTTCCACCCTCTTGTGTCTGACGTGGGCTAAAATCACATACAATTCAGACGTGTCATTACTTGCACCCAACACACTTCCGGCACTTTAGAATTCTTTACAGCGCCACATTTCAACAGCTTCTCACATCTTATTGTCTCAACTGCTTATCCCTCCAATACTAAACTGATGATCTCAAAACGTGTCCCATCAAGCAATCCCTTCTTTTAGTCAAGTTGTGCTACATATTTCTTTTCTCCTTAGTTCTGTTCAATACCTCTCAATAGTTACGCGATCTCCTCATCCAGTCTTCAGCAATCTTCATTTCAAGGTCCTATGTTCTCTCCTTGTCTAAACTGTTTATCATTTCCGTTCAAGGCTATACTCAAGACAAATGCCTTCAAAAAAGTCTTCAGTTTATAGTAGATGTTAACGAATTCCCCTGTCTCAGAAATCTCCACTTTTGCTAGTCTTCACTTTATTTCTGTACTTCGGGCACCATCAGTTATTTTACTGCCCAAACAACTATATTTGGTACACTGTGTGATCAAACGTATCCGGACACCTCCAAAAACATTAGTTTTTCATCTTAGGTGCATTATACTGCCACCTACTGCCAGGTACTGCATATCAGCGACCTCAGTAGTCATTAGACATCGTGAGAGAGCAGAATAGGGAACTCCGCAGAACTCACGCACTTCGAACGTGGTCAAGTGATTGTTACTTGTGTCATAGGTCTGTACGCGAGATTTCCACACTCCTAAAAATCCCTAGGGACACTGTTTCCGATGTGAAATTGAAGTGAAAACGTGAAGGGACACGTACAGCACAAAAGCGTACAGGCCGACCTCGTCTGTTGACTGGAAAAGACCGCCGACAGTTGAAGAGGGTCGTTTTGTGTAACAGGCAGACATCTACCAGACCATCACACAGGAATTCCAAACTGCAGCAGGATTCACTGCAAATACTATGACAGTTAGGCGGGAGGTGAGAAAGATTTCACGGTCGAGCGGCTGTTCATAAGCTACACACCATGCCGGTAAATGCCAAACGACGCCTCTCTTGGCGTAAGGAGCGTAAACATTGGGCGTTTGAACAGTGGAAAAAAGTTCAGTGGAGCGACAAATCACGGCACACAATGTAGCGATCCGATGGCAGGGTGTGAGTATAGCGAATGCCCGGTGAACGTCATCTGCCAGCGCGTGTAGTGCCAACAGTATAATTCGGAGGCCGTGGTGTTATTGTGTAGTTGTGTTTTCCATAAAGGGGCCTTGCTCTCCTGTTGTTTTGCGTTACACTATCACAGTAGAGGTCTACATCGATGTTTTAAAGCACCTTCTTGCTTCCCACTGTTGAAGAGCAATTCGGGGGTGGTGACTGCATCTTTCAACACGATCGAGAACCTGTCCATAATGCACGGCCTGTGGCCGAGTGGTTACACGACAGTAACATCCCTGGCTGCACAGGGTGCTGACCTGGATCCTGCAGAACGCCGACGCCGTGCCAGGCCTCGCCGACTGACATCGGTACCTTCCCTCACTGCACACGCTATCCACGCACTCTTGCGTAACACTACACACGTCGTCAGCTAATGTTAGGAACATTTTGTGCACCGCAACTTCCAACCCGCTAGCCTAGAAAACCGAGTCAGCATCGCTCAAAACGAGTGAGATGTTGAGCAAAGAAAGAGGAAGAGGTGCTAGTGTAACGAGCTTCATAGATTCAGCATACGTTTTTCCGGAAGAAGAGAAAGAAACAAAAAATATAAAGTGTTATTTGGAATGTTAGATGTTTTGTTGTAGTTATAATTATTTATTTGTGTTACACTTTTTTCTGACAAGCCCCTCTGTGTTATCTAAGTAATCCTTCGATGTATAAAATCTTTTGTCTTAAGAGATACTTTTTAAGTACCTTTTTAAACAAGTTTGTTTTAGTAATTTGTTTAATCTCCTTTGGTAATTGATTCTACAGTTTTATTGCCTAGTAGAAAACACTGTTTTAAATTTATGTTTATTGTCATAGGAGATAGGTTAAGGAAAGGCGAGCCTACGTTTATGGCAGCTCTAGGTTTGGAGAAAAGTTTTTTACAATGTGGAGTTAGCAGTGATAAAATACAGGAGTCGAAAAATTATCTGCAACTTGTAAAGAAACCAGACCGCACATAACGGAAAGGACATGAAATGGAAACTACATGAGGAGGCCGTGAGACAGATTGACAGTCTGTTGTCGACGTCATTCAGTCTGTACACCGGGCAAACCGTAAAGGAAACCACGGAGATACACTCAGGTTCAGAAAAAGACAACACGTTGAACGACTAGAGATAGCACTTTGACACTGACAGGCAATATACATTACTATGGTCCTCAGAAATGATTAACACTTGAGCCACGTCTGCCCGCGGCTTCAAGGACAACATCGATAACGCAGCGCCTACCGGTAAGATGTGACTGCGGCTCTCGCCGCAGCTACAAACCGAAGGTAACGGATCGGTGTGACTTTATCAGACGTGCAGGATGCCTCGCAGACGGGTGCACAAACCGTAACGTCATATCAGCGAGTTTCAAAAAAGAGGGCGCTTTATTTTCATGAGAGGATGTGATGCATCCATCCGGGAAACACGAAGCGTTTGATCAGTGCAATGGGTGTGTGCAGAATGGTTCACGGATGGTCGTAGAACACGACGAGATGAGTAATATCGCACCAAGCACATCACACCCTCCGAGGAGATTGACGCATCATCCGAATAGCATTGCAGGACAGATCTGCGTCCTGCTCGGCTCTGGCGCAACAGTGGAACGGTGTAACACACCGTACACTATCAGGGGTGACAGCCCGTCGCTGTTTAATACGATGTCTGTTACGTGCGCGTCGCCCACTTTTCCGCCTACCTTTGACGAGTGTGCAGAAGAGTGCAAAACGGGAATGGTGTATGGAAAGACGTCTCTGGGGGCAGTAATGGCGTCAGATTTCGGACGAATGCAGGTTCTGTTTGTTTGAAAACGATGGCTGCATTTTGGTTTTCCGTAAACATGGGGAGCGGCGTAACAGTGACTGCATTCGCACAAGACATACAGCGCCAATTCGAGGCCTTATGGTGCGGGGTGCTGTTGTGTTACATCATAGCACACCTGGTGCGTGTCCACGGCGCTGTGACCTGTACGACCTACGTGAATGACACCCTGCAACTCGCAGCCACCCCCTTTCTGCTCCCCAGGCGCCATACTTCAGAAAGATAATGTACGACCATGTGTTGCTGCACGGACACGTGGCTCCTTGGTGTCACAAAATGTCAGCCTTTTGCCTTGGCCAGCCATCTTGCCAGAATTCTCGCCAGTCGAAAATGCGTGGGATGTGGTGGGCGACGTATGCAGCGCTGTGACCCAATGATGAACAGTTAAACTTTAAAACCAGCTGAATGCAGCGTAGATGCGTATACCACAGGACGCCATTTGCGCTTTATTCCCGTCGATGCCAAAACGCACGGAACAAGTTGTCAAAGGCCATGACGGACCCTGTGCCTTCTAGGTAACAGGACACATGCTGAACCGAGGGGACTGAAACGTTAATTATTTCTGCAGACGATACTAATGTACATGTCCTGTGTAAATGAATGTTCTATCTCCAGTGTTTCAGGGTGTTCTGTTCATTCTCTGAACGTCAGAGTATTTTGAAAGGAATTAAACTTCCGGCAGAAGAAATAAAAACATAACGGTGTTGCCAAAGACGCTGTAATTCTATGAGAGACACAAAGGAATTGGAAGATTTGTTGGGCGGAATCGGCAGTGTCTTGAGATTATAATGGGACCATCAGGAAAGGCAAAACAATGGTAATTGAATGTAGCTAAATCAGATGAAGCGGTGTTAATTACTTTAGAAATAGAGATAATGTGATCAAAAGTATCCTGACACCTGGATGAAAATAACTTACAAGTTCGAGGAATTCAGTACGGTGTTGGCCCACCCTTAGCCTCGATGACAGCTTCCACTCTCGCAGGCACACGTTCAATCAGGCGCTGGAAGGTTTCTTGGGGAATGGGACTGACAAATGAACGAGCCATGTAGCATCAGCCTTTACAGTATTTTACGATGGGAAGCTCCAGTCTTCGTCCAGCCATCGTCATTTAGGTTTTCCTTGGTTTCCCTAAATTATTTCAGGAAAATTACGGTTTTTTTAGAGAAAACTCCGCATTGGCTGTATGAATGATTTTTATTAACTCAGCGACCGGTTTCCCACCACTTACCGATGCATCCTCTGTACTCAAATAAGAGCTCGTATAAACTATTCGAAACCCCAATTCTGAGGTGTAAATTAAACTTTTAAATAGCCAGTTTTTAATTAATCAAGAAAGTACTCGCATACGCTATTTATAACATAGTAACAATGCCTTATAGCCCCTCCCCACCATCCTCCTGCATTTCAGTACAATTTCCATTGTTACAGCCTCTCGATATACCACAGCATCATCCGCAAAAAGCCGTAGTGAACTTCCGAAGTTGTCTACAATGTCATTTATGTGTATTGTGAATAGCAACCGTCGTACCATACTCCTCTGCGACACACCTGAAATCACTCTTACTTCGGAAGACTTCTCTCCATTGAGAATGACATGCTGCGTTCTGTTATGTAGAAACTCTTCAATTCAATCACACAATTGGTCTGATAGTCAATATGCTCTTACTTTGTTCATTAAACGGCTGTGGCGAACTGTATCGAAAGCCTTGCGTAAGTCAAGAAACAAAGCATCTACCTGGGAACCCGTGTCTATGGCCCTCTGAGTCTCGTGGACGAATAGCGCGAGCCCATGCTGATTCCTACAGAGAAGATTTCTAGTCTCCAGAAAAGTTATTATACTCGAACATAATACGTGTTCCAAAATTCTACAACTGATCGACGTTAGAGATATAGGTCTATAGTTAAACACATCTGTTCGACGTCCCTTCTTAAAAACGGGAATGACCTGTGCCCTCTTCCAACCCTTTGGAACGCTACACTCTTCTAGAGACCTACGATACACCGTTGCAAAAAGGGGGCAAGTTCCTTCGCGTACTCTGTGTAAAATCGAACTGGTATTCCATCAGGTCCAGCAGCCTTTCATCTTTCGATCGATTTTAATTGTTTTTCTATCCCTCTGTCATCTATTTCAATATCTAGCATTTTGTCATCTGTGCGACAATTTAGAGAAGGAACTACAGTGCAGTCTTCCTCTGTGAAACAGGTTTGGAAAAAGACATTTAGTATTTCAGCCCTTAGTCTGTCATCTTCTATTTCAGTACCATTTTGGTCACAGAGTGTCTGGACATTTTGTTTTGATCCACCTACCGCTTTGACATGAGACCAAAATTTCTTAGGATTTTCTGCCAAGTCAGCACATACAACGTTAGTTTCGAATTCGTTGAACGCCTCTCGCATAGCACTCCTCACACTACATTTTGTTTGTCTATAAGGCTTTGGCTATATTTATCTTCGCTGTGAAGTTCCCTTTGCTTCCGCAGCAGTTTTCTAACTCGATTGTTGTACCACGTTGGCTCTTTTCCATCTCTTACGATCTTGCTTGACACATACTCATCTAATGCATTTTGTACGATGATTTTGAACTTTGTCCACTGATCCTCAGCGCCGTCTGTATTTAAGACAAAACTTTTGTGTTGAGCCGTCAAGTACTCTGAAATCTGCTTTTTGTCACTTTTGCAAAACAGAAATATCTTCCTATCTTTTTTAATATTTCTATTTACGGCTGAAATCATCGATGCAGTAACCGCTTTATGATCGCTGATTCCCTGCTCTGCGTTAACTGTTTCAAATAGTTCGTGTCTCTTTGTCACCAGAAGGTCTAATATGTTATGGCCTCGAGTCGGTTCTTTGATTAACTGCTCAAGGTAGATTTCAGATAATGCACTTAAAAGAAATGTTACTAGATTCTTTGTCCCTGCCACCCGTTATAAACGTTTGAGTCTCCCAGTCTGTATCCGGTAAATTAAAATCTCCACCCAGAACTATAATACGGTGGGGAAATCTACTCGAAATAATTTCCAAATTTTCCTTTAGTTACTCTGCCACAACAGCTGCTGAGCCAGGGGGCCTATAGAGACATCCAATTACCCTGGCTGAGGCTGCTTTAACCGTGACCTTCACCCAAATTATTTCATATTTCGGATCTCCGTCAATTTCCTGCGATACTATTGCACATTTTATCGCTATAAACACGACTCCGCCTTCACTGTCCATCCTGTCTCTGTGGTATACATTCCAATCTGAGTTTAGAATTTCATTACTGTTTACATCTGGTTTCAGCCAACTGTCTGTCCCTAGTACTATGTAGGCATTGTGACCGTTTATTAATGAGAGCAAGTCTGTGACCTTCCTATAGACGCTCCAGTTTACTATTATCACATTAATATTGTTATACCCTGTTGCGTTTTGTCTACTAATACCTTGCCGCGTCTCAGGAGGCGTCTTGTCGGGCTTAGGGAGGAAATTTTGTAACCTAAAACATCCACATGTGCACTCCACACGCACTCCGCTACCCTTGTAGCCGCTTCCTGCGTGTAGTGCACGCCTGGCCTATTCAGGGGGACCCTACATTTGTCCACCCGATAGCGGAGGTCGAAAAGTTTGCACCCCAGATCTCCGCAGAATTGTCTGAGCCTCTGGTTTAAGCCTTCCACTCGGTTCCAAAACAGAGGACCGCGATCGGTTCTGGGAACGATACTACAAATAGTTAGCTCAGATTCCACCCCGCGAGCGAGGCTTTCCGCCTTCACCAGCTCCGTCAACCGCCTACTAACAAGTAATCTGTAGTGGTAAGGCTACCTGTTTAAGTAATCTAAATTTTCTAAAAGACCCTTGTGCCTCAGATCGGTCTGGGGATTAGGTGAGGAGCCAGGGGATTTCTCCAGATTTCAACCTCTCCCAAAACATTAAGGGTTTGCCCTTACTTTCCAACTGCAACACCCGCATGTTGTTCTGGATACCGGTGACATGGTGACCCGTTTCCCGCAAATGCGCACGTACGGCCGATTTTGAGCGTGGGCCGCAAAACTTCTTCCTGTCGGGCCTATGTACTCCGCCTCACAATTATCACAGGCGATACTGCATACCACCGACGGCTTTAAACTATTCCATGTTGCAGTCTCCTTGTGCCTGAACTGCTGTCCTTTGTTTTAGGAACATAAAAAGCTAGATTTATTCCCTTAGAACTTAAGCATTTGCCGATTCTGCTTGAAGTGATACCATAGAAACGTATCCTGTGGAATTTACGCCCAATATCTAATCTGCTATTTTCTGGCTGTAGGGAAGTGAATGTTCCGGGTGTGAGTGGGGTGTGAGCAGTGTTAGGTTTCATGTTTATCTTCCAGAATACGCCTCTGTTAATCTTTCCAACAAAATTAGCGTCGTACCCATTCGAAAAGGCAATAAACTGTAATACTTTAAATTCCCGATTCCTGGCTTCTTGGGATAATGGGACCGTATGCACCCTGTGTAGTAAAGCCCTGAATGTGACCTTTTTGAAATGAAAAGGATGATTAGACGATCTATGTACCGCGACGTCAGAAGTGGTGGGCTTTCTGAAAATATCAGAATTAACCGAGTTCCCATTGATTTTGACTAACCGATCTAAGAAGGAAATGGTGCTATTAATGCTCTGTTCCATAGTAAATTGGATCCTCTCGTGTATTTTGTTTAGTTCACCTAGGAATGCGTTACAATCCCGGAAAGAACCGTTGTTGTTGTTGTCTTCAGTCCTGAGACTGGTTTGATGCAGCTCTCCATGCTACTCTATCCTGTGCAAGCTGCTTCATCTCCCAGTACCTATTGCAACCTACATCCTTCTGAATCTGCTTAGTGTACTCATCTCTCGGTCTCCCTCTACGATTTTTACCCTCCACGCTGCCCTCCAACGCTAAATTTGTGATCCCTTGATGCCTCAAAACATGTCCTACCAACCGATCCCTTCTTCTAGTCAAGTTGTGCCACAAACTTCTCTTCTCCCCAATCCTATTCAATACCTCCTCATTAGTTACGTGATCTATCCACCTTATCTTCAGTATTCTTCTGTAGCACCACATTTCGAAAGCTTCTATTCTCTTCTTGTCCAAACTAGTTATCGTCCATGTTTCACTTCCATACATGGCAACACTCCAAACAAATACTTTCAGAAACGACTTCCTGATACATAAATCTATATTCGATGTTAACAAATTTCTCTTCTTCAGAAACGCTTTCCTTGCCATTGCCAGTCTACATTTTATATCCTCTCTACTTCGACCATCATCAGTTATTTTACTTCCTAAATAGCAAAACTCCTTTACTACTTGAAGTGTCTCATTTCCTAATCTAATTCCCTCAGCATCACCCGATTTAATTTGACTATATTCCATTATCCTCGTTTTGCTTTTGTTGATGTTCATCTTATATCCTCCTTTCAAGACACTGTCCATTCCGTTCAACTGCCCTTCCAAGTCCTTTGCCGTCTCTGACAGAATTACAATGTCATCGGAGAAACCTCAAAGTTTTTACTTCGTGTCCATGAATTTTAATACCTACTCCAAATTTTTCTTTTGTTTCCTTTACTGCTTGCTCAATATACAGATTGAATACCATCGGGGAGAGGCTACAACCCTGTCTCACTCCTTTCCCAACCACTGCTTCCCTTTCATGCCCCTCGACTTTTATGACTGCCATCTGGTTTCTGTACAAATTGTAAATAGCCTTTCGCTCCCTGTATTTTACCCCTGCCACCTTTAGAATTTGAAAAAGAGTATTCCAGTCAACATTGTCAAAAGCTTTCTCTAAGTCTACAAATGCTAGAAACGTAGGTTTGCCTTTTCTTAATCTTTCTTCTAAGATAAGTCGTAAGGTCAGTATCGCCTCACATGTTCCAACATTTCGACGGAATCCAAACTGATCCTCCCCGAGGTCCGCATCTACCAGTTTTTCCATTCGTCTGTAAAGAAACTGATAGTTCGGTAATTTTCACATCTGTCAGCACCTGCTTTCTTTGGGATTGGAATTATTATATTCTTCTTGAAGTCTGAGGGTATTTCGCCTGTCTCATACATCTTGCTCACCAGCTGGTAGAGTTTTGTCATGACTGGCTCTCCAAAGGCTGTTAGTAGTTCTAATGGAATGTTGTCTACTCCGGGGGCCTTCTTTCGACTCAGGTCTTTCAGTGCTCTGTCAAACCCCTCACGCAGTATCGTATCTCCCATTTCGTCTTCATCTACATCCTCTTCCATTTCCATAATATTGTCCTCAAGTACATCACCCTTGTATAAACCTTCTATATACTCCTTCCACCTTTCTGCCTTCCCTTCTTTGCTTAGAACTGGGCTGCCATCTGAGCTCTTGATATTCATACACGTGGTTCTCTTCTCTCCAAAGGTCTCTTTAATTTTCCTGTAGGCAGTATCTATCTTACCCCTAGTGAGATAAGCTGCTACATCCTTACATTTGTCCTCTAGCCATCCCTGTTTAGCCATTTTGCACTTCCTGTCGATCTCATTTTTGAGACTTTTGTGTACCTTTTTGCCTCCTTCATTTATTGCATTTTTATATTTTCTCCTTTCATCAATTAAATTCAATATTTCTTCTGTTACCCAAGGATTTCTAGCAGCCCTCGTCTTTTTACCTACTTTATGCTCTGCTGCCTTCACTACTTCATCCCTCAGAGCTACCCATTCTTCTTCTACTGTATTTCTTTCCCCTATTCCTGTCAATTGTCCCCTTATGCTCTCCCTGAAACTCTGTACAATCTCTGGTTCTTTCAGTTTATCCAGTCCCCATCTCCTTAATTTCCCACATTTTTGCAGTTTCTTCTGTTTTAATCTACAGGTCATAACCAATAGATTGTGGTCCGAGTCCACATCTGCCCCTGGAAATGTCTTACAATTTAAAACCTGGTTCCAAAATCTCTGTCTTACCATTATATAATCTATTTGATACCTTTTAGTATCTCCAGGGTTCTTCCACGTATACAACCTTCTTTCATGATTCTTAAACCAAGTGTTAGCTATGATTAAGTTGTGCTCTGTGCAAAATTCTACTAGGCGGCTTCCTCTTTCATTTCTTGGCCCCAATCCATATTCACCTACTATGTTTCCTTCTCTCCCTTTTCCTACACTCGAATTCCAGTCACCCATTACTATTAAATTTTCGTCTCCCTTCACTATCTGAACAATTTCTTTTATTTCATGGTACATTTCTTCAATTTCTTCATCATCTGCAGAGCTAGTTGGCATATAAACTTGTACTGCTGTAGTAGCTGTGGGCTTCGTATCTATCTTGGCCACAATAATGCGTTCACTATGCTGTTTGTAGTAGCTTACCCGCATTCCTATTTTCCTATTCATTATTAAACCTAGTCCTGCATTACCCCTATTTGATTTTGTGTTTATAACCCTGTAGTCACCTGACCAGAAGTCTTGTTCCTCCTGCCACCGAACTTCACTAATTCCCACTATATCTAAGTTTAACCTATCCATTTCCCTTTTTAAATTTTCTAACCTACCTGCCCGATTAAGGGATCTGACATTCCACGCTCCGATCCGTAGAACGCCAGTTTTCTTCCTTCTGATAACGACAGAACCGTTATACAACAAAATTATGTCATCCATATATCTAGCCCAAAAAATTATCGTTTCAGAGTACCTGCTTAAATCGACCATCATATTATGCTCAAAAAACGTCATAAAAATGTTGGCAAGGCAATAAGACAGTGGAGGTCCCATTTCCAAACCCTGTTTTTGGATGTATGTACTATCCCCAGATTTAAAATAGTTGTAACCTAATACTAATTTGAGAAGCTACAATACCTCTTCTATCTCTTCTAATGGTCTGCCACTAGTTTTCTTTAAATATTCACTAATTATTTCGTGGAGCTGATCGGTTGGGATGCTTGCATACATATTTTTTACATGAAATGAAACTAGGGAAATACTCTTTGGGATTGACAAGGCTAAAAGTTTGCTAATCAATTCCTCTCTATTTGAGATAGTGAAATTTACCGGATTCTTGACGTTCCTATTCAAACATTCAGCCAAATGTTTTTCAAGTTGAACACCTGTGCCATTCTTGGAGTTACTGATGTGTCGGATAGCTCCTTATGGAGCTTTATTACACCGATGGGTTCATCGGAATGATTGACCTCTTATTAAAAACTCTGAGAAAGATACTTGTATTCCTAGTCAGCTTTTTAATACTCGCCACGTATTTAGCAGTTAGGTCATACCTACTTTTCTCGATTTGGTTGGTGTCAATAAAATGCTCGACCTTTTCAACGTACTGTTCCTCCGAAATCACTACGACCGATTTAGACTTATCCGCTTGCACTATAATCGCACCATTATTACGGAACTCTTCATTGATCCTACGTACTGTAATATCCTCCTCAGACCCTATAAGAGAACTACGACTAGGATGACCTAAGCTGTTAGAGTAAATCTCTACTATATTTTTTTTACCACCATATATTTACTTCACTGAGTCGTCGTCATCAGTTTTCCATCCAAAGCAGAAACAGTATGGGAGACCAACCGATCCAGTTGCTGCTTTGATATTTTGTGTGATGTACTATAGGATAAACCCTTATCCAATAACCGTTTCTCTATCCGATCAATGAGAATGTCGGTTAAGTTACACGTCTTTGGAAAAAATGTAAATCGCCTTCAGTGACTTGAGGATTAGGACCCCGTTGCTTCAAATTTTGAAGCTTCTGCAATTTTTTATCCTGATTTGCAATGAGACTTAAACAAACCTAGGTACATATTGATGTGATCCGAAACCCAACTATTTAAAGGTTTAGTAGAATTGGGGGATCGAATAATTTATATGAGCTCTTATTATATTATTTTTTGTATAGATTGCCTGAGGATGCACCGATAAGTGGTGCGAAACCTGTCACAGATTTAAAAAAATCGTTCATACAGACAGTGCGGAATTTTCTTTGAAAAAATGTCGAGGATTCGCTGTGGTTGCCCGCCCTACAAAACAAAAAATTATGGTACTGTTTCTCGTATAAGGCCACGGCGACTATCTGTCTCACCCTTGTCATTCTAGACATGTAAGTCTGTTCGTGAGAATTACTTCAGTTTTGTTGTTCTTACAATGTAATACCAAGACAAGTCCACTACCCTGAAAAGAGATCTACAGATAGATAAAACTACTGCTGCAGCACGTTTCGTAGGGTCAGTATTCCCTCGCATGTTCCCACAACTCTCTGAAACCCAGGTTGTTACTTACAGAGGTCTGCCTCTAACAGTTTTTCCATTCTTTAAACAATTTGTGTCAATATTTGTCAAACGTCTGCAGATACAGTTTTTCCATTCTTCCGTAAATAATTTGTGTTAATATTTTACAATCATGACTTATTAAACTGATGGTTCAGTAGTATTCATAGGTGTCAGAAAGTGCGTTCTTTGGAATTCGAATTGTTACGTTGTCCTTGAAGTCTTAGGGTATTACCCCAGCCTCACATATCTTGCATCGGGTGGAATAATTTTACATTGCTGTCTGTCTGAAGGATCACAGCACTTGTGAGGAAATGTCGTTTATTCCGGGGACAACGTTTCCATTTAGGTCTTTCAGAGCTGTGTCAAATTCTGCTCGCAGTATCACATACTCCCACTCATATTGACCTAAGTCTTCTTCTCTTTCTACAGTTATAATTTACGTATGACAGGGAAGTACAGATTTGCCACCACCGCGGGCAGCAAGAGCCTCGCTGGAACTATGTGAGGATCACAGAAAAGATATCATTTTATTTAACAAATATAATCAAAATAATTTACCTTTTCCTTCTTTTCTTAGTGTTGGCCATGTAAGCTCTAGATATTTGTACAGTTGCTTCTCTTTTCTCCAAAGGTCTCTTCAGTTTCCCTGTAGCAGCATCCACGATTCACCCATTTATGAATACTTTGCCTTTCCTTTGTCCTCTAGCTCTTTGCGTTTTGCACTTCCCGTCAGTCTCAATTTTTATACGCCTTTTTTACTGCTGCATTTCTATATGATCTCTTTTCGTCACTTAAATTGATTATACCCGACCGGACAAAATTACAACATCAAAAAGTAATTAAGACAGAGTATTGAATTTTCGGAAGTACATTTGTCTAGTTACATATTTAACAAAGAAAGAAAACAGGTTAATGTAAACACAAAATAAGCCATTGCAAATGTGAAATGCTGGTTCATTAATAACCGCTCCCTAATTGCCAGAATGCTGAATGCAAACATGTAAACGTGATTGCATTGTTTTTTACAGGTACCGGATGTCAGTTTGCGGGATGGAGCTGCGTACCTGTTGCATTTAGTCAGTCAATACAGGGACGGTTGATGCTGTTTGCGGATGACAATGGGGTTGTCGTCCGAATGATGTCCCATATGTGCTCGACTGCGCACACATCTGGTTATCGAGCAGGCCATGGCAACATGTCGACAGCTGTAGAGTACGTTGGGTCACAACAGCGATGTGTAGGCGAGCGTTGTTCTGTTGCAAAACACCACCTAGAACGCTGTTCTTGAATGGCAGCCGAATCACCATACTGACGTACAAATCTGCAGGCACAGTGCGTGGGATAACCACCAGGGCGTCCCTGCTGTCTTGCGAAATCGCACTGCAGACCATAATCCCAGATGCAGGTGCAATGTGTCGAGTGTGGCTGCACGGCCTCAACTGGCCTCCTTCGAGCCAGCACACGGCCATCACTGGCACCGAGGCAGAAGCAGCTTTCGTGGGAAACCACGACACACTGTCACCCCACACTCCAATGTGCCATTGTTTGACACCGCTAAGTCGCAAATGGCGGTGGTTTGGGGTCGATGTAATGAACGGCACAGGGCGGCTGGCTCGGAGCTATCCTGGAAGTAACCCATTTGTGACAGTTCGTTGTGTCACTGTGGTGCCAACTGCTGCTCAGATTGCCGCTGCAGATGCAGTGCGATGCGCCAGAGCCGTCCGCCGAATACGAGGCCTTCCGCCTCCGTAGTACCACGTGGCTGTCAAGAGCCCGGTGCTCTTGCTATGGTACATTCCCGAGACCATCGCTGCCAGCAAACACGTACAATAGCTACTACACTCCTGCTAAGCCTTTCTGCAACATCGCAGAAGGCACATCAGGTCCTCGTAGACGTTTGCAAGACCTCGTTCAAAATCAATAAAATACAGCCAATCCCGTGTTTTTCTGCTTAAAGGCATTCTTGACTAACGCCAACTCACCACGTCCTCTCCCACGCTCACCACCGTTACAGTGTGCGTAGTAGGGAACTGGCGATGCCGGTGCAATTTTGATATCAAATTGATATGCAAATTAATTAAATTGACCAGTTTATCAGTCCCGCCCCCGACCACACCCACCCCGTCCCCGGATGACGTCCCGTGTTTGCTCAGCTGTAAGTGTGCCCCCTCCCCCCTCCCCCCTCCCCACAAACTATCCTATTGCCGGATATTTCGAATTTTGTCGGTACTTTCGAATTTTGGCGAGAATTTCGAATTTTTGTGGGAATTTATTTGTCCCAGGGCTGTGCTTATATCTCCTCCGCCCCCACCCCCACCCCCCACACACACACCAGGAATTGGCGGGAAATTAAAATTGGCAGTACCCTTCCCAGGACTCGAACTTTGGTCCTCCTGGGCGGGAAGTACAAGTACACCGACCTAACACAAACACCAGAAGCTCTTGGAACTGACGGGAAATTAAAAACGGCAGTGTCCTTCCAGGGACACGAAACCTGGTGCTCCTGGATGGAAAGCCCGGGTGTACCCCCTAACGCATGGAAAGTGTCCAGATGCGGGAGTTGATGGTTAGGATAGTACATTTATTTTGGTCGGGGAACTGACCCAAAGATTACGTAATTAATCACAAAGATCGGACCTTACTACACAACTACACGCATAACGCTACACAAGGAAGGCACAAAAGCGAAAGGCAACTCAAAAACTGACGATACCGTAGGACTGCTGTTGTCTAATGTAAAATGATTGTGTTTTTCTTTTATAATAGTTGCTTCGTTGTAGCATTCGAGATGATGTTAAAGAGTCCAGCTCAGAACGGCGGACGACTTCCCTACGATGCCGCAGTCCTCCCTCAGCCCCATCTGGAGGGCATACGCTACTTAATTTCCCTTCTGTGTTGTCCGGGACCGCCGCCTGAAGGCATGGCGCATGCCGCTAGTGCTAGGGAGGGCCTGCAGTTGTGCGAGGGCCGGCCGCTGCAGTGAGCGAGCGAGCGAGCGCAGGACTACCTTCGTGAAGTACACGTCGCAGGCTGTCTTTCTCGTAGGCCTCGTGGCGGGCCGCCCCGGATCACCTGTCATCTCGCAGTCAGCTGTGGTGGGTCGACACATCGTAGCCGTGGTAGCCGGGTCTGTACAATGACTCACTGCAGAGTGCACACTATTTTTCACTACTTATATAATCTAGCATATCTGCACACAATGCTCATATTGATTCTCGATCGGTTTTCCCCTACCTAATTTGCTTAATCTTTTAGTGTTTTCAGTGTCTGCAAATACCAGTGACTGTTCAATTTTTCCTTAAATCTAAAATTAAAGCATGCACAATGTCGGCACTAGTACAGTGTATATCCACCTTTCGCAGCAATGCAGGCTGCTATTCTCCCATGGAGACGATCGTAGAGATGCTGGATGTAGTCCTGTGGAACGGCTTGCCATGCCATTTCCACCTGGCGCCTCAGTTGGACCAGCGTTCGTGCTGGACGTGCAGACCGCGTGAGACGACGCTTCATCCAGTCCCAAACATGCTCAATGGGGGACAGATCCGGAGATCTTGCTGGCCAGGGTAGTTGACTTACACCTTCTAGAGCTCGTTGGGTGGCACGGGATACATGCGGACGTGCATTGTCCTGTTGGAACAGCAAGTTCCCTTGCCGGTCTAGGAATGGTAGAACGATGGGTTCGATGAGGGTTTGGATGTACCGTGCACTATTCAGTGTCCCCTCGACGATCACCAGAGGTGTACGGCCAGTGTAGGAGATCGCTCCCCACACCATGATGCCGGGTGTTGGCCCTGTGTGCCTCGGTCGTATGCCGTGCTGATTGTGGCGCTCACCTGCACGGCGCCAAACACGCATACGACCATCATTGGCACCAAGGCAGAAGCGACTCTCATCGCTGAAGACGACACGTCTCCATTCGTCCCTCCATTCACGCCTGTCGCGACACCACTGGAGGTGGGCTGCACGATGTTGGGGCGTGAGCGGAAGACAGCCTAACGGTGTGGGGGACCGTAGCCCAGCTTCATGGAGACGGTTGCGAATGGTCCTCGCCGATACCCCAGGAGCAACAGTGTCCCTAATTTGCTGGGAAGTGGCGGTGCAGTCCCCTACGGCACTGCGTAGGATCCTACGGTCTTGGCGTGCATCCGTGCGTCGCTGCGGTCCGGTCCCAGGTCGACGGGCACGTGCACCTTCCGCCGACCACTGGCGACAACATCGATGTACTGTGGAGACCTCACGCCCCATGTGTTAAGCAATTCGGCGGTACGTCCACCCGGCCTCCCGCATGCCCACTATACGCCCTCGCTCAAAGTCCGTCAACTGCACATACGGTTCACGTCCACGCTGTCGCGGCATGCTACCAGTGTTAAAGACTGCGATGGAGCTCCGTATGCCACGGCAAACTGGCTGACACTGACGGCGGCGGTGCACAAATGCTGCGCAGCTAGCGCCATTCGACGGCCAACACCGCGGTTCCTGGTGTGTCCGCTGTGCCGTGCGTGTGATCATTGCTTGTACAGCCCTCTCGCAGTGTCCGGAGCAAGTATGGTGGGTCTGACACACCGGTGTCAATGTGTTCTTTTTTCCATTTCCAGGAGTGTATGTAACACGCTGTTGAGAATGCGATTATGTTGTTCCCATGAGGCTTCTGCTATCAAAATATCGTCCACATAAAAGGTGATATGACGTTTTAAGAACTCAGGTAATATGGAATTTAGCCCGCGAATGAATGCTGCCGAAGAAATATTCAAACCAAAAGGAATTTTCCGAAACTGATAACAAACGCCGAAACAAAGGAAAGCTGTCTATTTTCTACATTCTGGGTGAAGTTCGATCTGATAAAAGCTGGATCTGAGATCAATGGAACACAGCACTTTTACACCATTAAAATTTTGAAGTAGTTCTTCCAACGTTTTCGATGTGTCTGTTTCAGGAATAATGATAGTATTGATTTGTCTCGAATCTAAGACAAGCCTGATCGATCCATTTTTCTTCTCAACAACATGTAATGGATTGTAGTATGAGCTTACTGCAAGCTCAATAATGCCCTCGTCAAGCATAGATTGTATTTTTGTTCTAACACGGTCCCTAAAATGTGCTGGAATTACGTATGGTCTAACACAAAATTTAGTATGCTCACGAACACGAAATTGGTACTGAAATCCCTTGATTGCTCCTGTTTTGTGAGTAAAAACTGTGGAATGTGCTTGTAAAATCTCAAAAAGGTCCTGCCTATCAGTGTCATTACAATTCTCAATTGTTTGAATTTTATTCTGAATTAACTCATTAGTTTCAAATATGCCGTCGATGTCATCTCTGTCAGTACTTGCAGAGTGATTGTTAGTGTCTAGTTCCGTAGAAAATTCCGAACTGTTATCTAACAGAAGGTAAAGCCGATTAATTTCCTCGTCATGGTTTGAGAGCCAATCTTCAAATTTCAAAGCTATTGACTTACCTTCTTTCTCTAATCTTATTTCAGCGTCGTGAACGTTTAAGATTGCTTTGTATTCATTCAAAAAGTCTACTCCCAGTATAATTTCCGTCGACAATAATGGAACAATAAGAAAGTTCATAGAGAAGCTGTGGCTTTGACAAAAGAATTCTAAGTTGGTTTGTTGACGTACATCTACACTTTTTCCAATGACTGCACCTTGTAATTTAGTCTTGCGTACCGGAAGCGTGGGGCAATCGTTCCATTTGTTGCATTTGCTAAAAGCTGTTTCACTAATTACTGAAATGGGACTGCCTGAGTCAAGTACAGCCGTAAATTTTACGTCATTTACAGTAATGTGAATCACAGGATATGCAATATTGTTATGTTTTACGTCGTGTTCCTGGAGTAAGATGTCCCTAATGTCTTCCATTTTTACGTAATTACTAGCTACGGCAGCTGAGTCGTCAGTTTCATGCGTACGTTTGGTGGCTGCAAGCGGTATGAGTCATTGCCTACTCGTATTGTGTCTTTGTTGGCGCGCGTCGTTATTGGGATTTGGAGACCTAACTTCTACAAATTCACCTTGTCGAGAGGGCCCTGCTCTGTTTGAATCCCGCCAGTTCTGCTGCAATTCAGGTCTCTCGTTACGATCATATCGTGTGTCGTCATGTCGGTAGATTCCATAGTTTCTTTCTTGTCGGTCACGTGGTGGAGAATTTCTCCCTGAATCGTAACTGCGCGCTAGACCATTGCGTCTTAAGTTATTCTGTCTCCCGTGATAATAATTATTTTGGTTTCCATATTGTCTGTTTCTCTGATTGTCTCTGTGATAGTCATTACTACAGAAATGCGATCTTTCTCTGTAACTATTATTACTCCGCCAATGGTTGTCATATGGGTGGTGTCTGTTTTGGTCACAATTTGCGTTGTAAGAATAGACTTGTCGTGTCCAGTTATTGTTTCTGTCTTCACGGAATTGTTACGGATGTGAACTGTAGTGATTGTTTTCCTGTTTTCGCATTCCGCGACTGTCTGTGTCAATTTCTAATTCTTGTAAGAGTCCCTGAAAAGCTTCAATGTCGTCTTTGCAACGCCCTGCCAAAATAATATTCCTTAAATGTTCAGGCAATTTCATTATGCAAATGCGGATGAGTTCTGAAGGGCTATATGGGTTTGAAAGATATTGATTCTTATGCAACATGTCTTCAAAATATTTGACAAGACTGGAAAATTCAGATTGTTCAAAGTGTTTCATCATCATGATGCTATGTTTTACTCGGTCTTGTGTAGCTTGAGAGCAATATGTTGAGAGGAAGGTATGATAAAATTCTCCTTCACTGTGACAATCGTGAATGACCGATCGCATTCTTACAGCTGGTTCTTTCTCCAAGTAGCCACACATAAATTCTAATCTGTGCTCTAATGACAAGTTGGGAGGAAAAAAATGAGAGAATTGATGGAGCCACGCTTGTGGATGAATGTAGTTGCCAGAATTCTTAAATGTTTTGAATTTACGTGCAGTAATGAACAGTTTATAGTCAAAATCATCGTGTCGTCGAGTAGCATATCGGTCATTGTTACGTCGTGTCGGCGGTTCCATCTCAGAATTCGGTGCACCTTGCCAATTTCTTTCATGATTTCCGAAATGCCCTGTGTCATTGTTTTGTGGCTTTTCCGTATTTCTAAGTTCCTCTTCCTGTGTTGGAGCGCAAGTGTCCTCTGAAATATGTAATTTTTGTATTACCAGCGTCAACTGATCTTGTACTTCCCGGATTTCTCTTTTGTATTGCGTATTAATTTGATTCTGTTTTTGTTTGAATTTCTTAATTTATTCACACTCATCTGTGTCAGTGATGGCTACATGTCTTGTGTCATTCAGATCATCATCTACCTTTGCAGATAAATTAGTGAACTGATCCGAAAATTCGGCTACTTTCTCCGATAGTGAACACATTTCCTCAGTGTGTTTTTCTGAACCATGTTTCAGAGTGTCCATTTGTGTTGAAATCGAATCTACTGTGTCCGTTAAGTTTTCCTGAGTTCTTGCAAGTTGCGTAACCGAATCGGTGGATGCAACTGAGTCCATTTTAGCTTGCAAGGTGTCGTGATTTTCACAAACAATAGTTTGCAATTCTTTTATGGCTGCTTCGTGATTCTGTAATGCGTTTTCATGCCGCGAAAAAATAGGTTGAAAATGCTCGCAAATTTGTGTTTTTACGTCATTACAGATTTTCTGACATTTCGATTCAATGTTATGTAACTCAGTAGTTAAATCTTCACGTGTTTGTTCAAGTGTGGTGTCTAACTTCCGAAGATTTTGTTCCATTGTGTCTAACTTTTGAAGATTATGCTCACAAATTTGTGTTTTTACGTCATTACAGATTTTCTGACATTTCGATTCAATGTTATGTAACTCAGTAGTTAAATCTTCACGTGTTTGTTCAAGTGTGGTGTCTAACTTCCGAAGATTTTGTTCCATTGTGTCTAACTTTTGAAGATTATGTTCCATTGTGTCCAACTGTTGCTGTGTTTGTCTCTGGTGTTGTTCCATTATGTCTAACTTTTGAAGCTTTTGCTGTGTTTGTCTCTGATTTTGTTCCATTGTGTCTAACTTTTGAAGATTTTGTTTCATTGTGTCTAACTTTTGAAGCTTTTGTCCCATTTGTTGCATTAATTGTAATAACAATGCACTGGTGTCTGAAACATGTTCCTCAGTGCTATTCGGCAGTGCATTTGAACCGGCAATATTCGCAGTTTGAAAAACAGAAAAGTGTATTGACTTATTTGAGAAAACGGTGAGGACGCAAAACCTGAATCTACAGTATTTGCAAAGTTGTGTCCTGTCATTTCGGAATCCTGAGGCGAGCTGTTGCCGACCGATCGATCGATAATGTTTTCCTGTTCACTAATTGTTTCACTGCCTACACCATTATTTGCAGCCCGCTCCATTTCCCTATGCACAATTACCAAATTACTACTTTGAACATTAGTTAATTCATTACATGGTGGCCCTAACACACTGCTTTCGTCTTCACTGTCATTTCTCAGTTTACTTTGGAGCCTAGTATTACGTTTTTCACAAGCCATTATTGTCACAATATTTCACACGATAACACAGAAAAGCACAATTTGAAGAGCAAAAATAAGAGAACACATTAACGTAGCACTGAAAATAATATCTTGTTAATTGCAAGCGCAGCTGCGAAATACTTCGTGCAAAACTACATGCATGCCACAACTGTTTTGCTGTACAACAGTGAAAAACTACAACTACAGAGGAAATTCTCTCTACAATTACGCGCTAGCAATAAACAAAGGCTACACTAACTAGACAAACTACAAGAAAATATCAGAAGATTCCAGTGAGGTATCCTCGGCTAAGGATCGACATATGAAACGCCCCTTAGAAAAATTGTACAAGACTGTGCTTAAGCTGACACACAATATTTTTAGCGCAACGGAATCTGACTTTCAAAAATTGCTACAAAAAATGGCCCTGACTAACATTAACCTCTACGTTTCACAAATCGCTTACCTGACAAAAATCTTGGTTACTCGAACTACTGAAATACAGCGAGCGCCACTACTGCCAGCTAAATAAAAGATTCAAACTACTGAAGGCACTAACTACTGTTAGGCATAGTTAGCAAATAAAAGATTTTAATAGAGAAAAAACAATGTATTTACCTTAATAGTCATAATATATATAGCAGTTCATGACATCCAGTCTTACAAGTTACAAAACTCCGCCATCTCTCTCCCCACATCCACCAGTCCTGGCGGCTCACCTCCAAGTGCGCAACGCTACGCGTCGCTAACAGCCAACTGCCCAACACTACAATGGCAGACAACAATGCAAACAAGCCACAGACTGCACACAGCACAGCCAGCGATTTTCATACAGAGCGGTACGTGGCGTTACCAATAAGAAAACCTAAACAGCCTACTTACACAAGCATACATCATTCGTGTCATTTTATTCCACTCAGTGATACGAGGTAATGCATTATTGTTTCCCTGACCGTTTGGTGTATAGAGGCAGTGTGAGTGATTAGGTTTTGATACGAAGCGAGTATCAGAATGATGATGACATGAGATCAATATACAGCATTTTTTTACGTTCGTGTCCCATGTCTAAATCAGTTAGTAAGTCTTTATTTCATTCACCATACCGACTGGTATTGTAATTCTTAATACTGCCGATTCAGGACTAAGTGTAGCGGATGGTTCGTTTTATGTTAACCTACTTGAGAGTTTGTGATAGTAATTAGTCTAATAAATAAGAAGTTCTTTTGAAATTTCCATTCTCATTATCCTGTCAGACTAAAGTTCACACCTGATGCCTTTCTGGAGTATTAATAAGAAATAAACATTTTGTGATCAATGTATATGTAATAACATCTAACTTATATCTGCCTAAGCGAAGTTACTGTTGTGTAGTAGAGTCAGTTCTGTAAATTTATGTTTAAGTCACGCTGCAGAAACTGCGATACAAATTCTGTACCACTTTCTATAAGAGCGTAAAAGGTAGTGCCTGGAAGATAATACCTGACAAAATATTAATGACTTACTGTAAATATTCTGAATCCCACAGACATAAATTTTTTCGTAAATCTGAATTTAATAGCTTTATATTTCCTAGCAGCAATTGATACCACAACGTTGAAGAATGTAATTTCTCCTAACGAGGGAACGAGGGCAAAATGCTAATGATGGCCAGAAATCGGAGCGGCGGCCTCTGCCCTAGTTTTTCCCTCAACATGCCTGACGGTATAATGAGGACTTTACCTGCAGAGAGGGTGCACAGCGGCAGCTGCCCTCCCCTCTACTGCTCCGCGATCGTTCACTCCGATCGAAGCGCACAGCGGCTTACCTGAAACAAAAGAGAAACTACTTTTAGTTTTCACTGCGTATTTGGATGGTTATACAGTTCGGAAAAGCTATGATCAGTGCAAACATTAGAGGCAGCAGTGCGTTATGCCAGCAGCGATCGATGCGGAGGCGGTGTCGAAGGAGTTGGGGCGCGTTTCGCCACGCCACTGGCGTGCGGCAGCCGCGGGCCCCTAGCTGTGGTCAGCTAGTGTAGCACCGAGTGGCAGACTGCTCTGCTGGTCACAGTGGCCACTCTCAGAAGCTGACCTAGCCTCTCCATCTCACAGGCATGACGTCATCCCTACAATAGTCGTGTTTATCCAGGCAAAACATCAGATAAATTCATCCTGCCAAATTTGCGTACCGAGCGTGTACCTCGGGGAACCCCAGTCTTCAGCTGTCCAGCCCACGGATCAAACATCCCGAGTTCTCAGCCGCTCTCTGTTTTTTTTTTTTTTTCGGTCACTTCTCTTACATCTCAAGCAGTGTAGATAATGCTGCAATTTGTCTTGATTCGGAGTCTATGTTAAACAGTAACTAGTTGTGAAATGTGGCACAAAGAACGGATGAAGGCGAGGGAATGCCACCTCCAATAGCGCCATAATGTTCCTCTTATGACTAAATCTCCTTGTTAGTATACAAACGTTTCGAAACAAATAGCAAAATACACGGAACGATCTGGTGCCTTCTTTGAGCACATTTTCACATCGTGAATAGTAAATGCATAGGGAGCAGCACTGAGCAGCAGAAGCGCACAGACGCGCAGCAGGCGCTGTGATTCGGCGCCTCGGCAGCGCTCGCCGCGCGGAAGGTGCGAGGCAGTTTCTGCCGGCCTGCCGCCGCCGCCGCCGTCGCCTCCGCCTCGACCAACGACCGGCGCGAGAGCTGCAGCCGAGCACTCACGCTGCCGCCGCACTGGACCACAGCCCGTGACGTCACCGCACGTCACGAACGTAGGTCCGAACTCACCTGAAAAAATACGTTTCCAAATCTGTTAACTCGCAGCTGGGCGTGTACGTATTAACGAGAATTGCATCTTCTACTGGAATCTGCTTTTATAAAATATTACTGATTAACACTACTGCAACAAAATTTAATACCAATACTCAATACAAATGGTTGTTTACAGCGTTTAGTCTCTTCTGCTTAACAGTCCTCATTTCATACAAGAAGTGGTGCCTTATGCAAGTGACAATCATTTTGGCACGATTTTAATTTTATTGTACCCCAGCGCAGCCATGAGAAATTACAAGTAGGCTTACAGACTTCCGACAATTGTAGCACTAATAGCAGTAAGGCTCCGTAATAACGGATTCCAGTAGAAGATGCAATTCTCGTTTGTACGTGCACACATAGTTACGAATTGACGTGTGTAGAAACGTAGGTCGCCTGCTACGTTGAGCGAGCGAACGAGGGCGGCCACCCAAAATCAGTTGCCTGTTACATGTAAGTGGTGTAGTTCGGTGTGCAGTGATACACGTCGTTTCTGTTCGTGGGATCTTATTCGCCAGTGTCAGTCAGTTGACTTTGTGTACTCACTGATATGGTTCAAATGGCTCTGAGCACTGTGGGACTTAACATCTATGGTCATCAGTCCTCTAGAACTTAGAACTACTTAAACCTAACCAACCTAAGTTTATGCAAACGTCAGCCTCGTCACAATAAGACGTATTAGGAAGGAACGTGAAAACAAGCCGCGTGGTTTACTGGAATCGCCGAGAAGGAAAACTAATAATTTAGGGAGGAGACTCATCGTTACAGACAGTTTCACAAAATCGGTCATTCGACAAACGATGGAGAGCTTTCACATAAATTTAAAAATAGTGCCCACATTACGGAAATTACTTACTGCCTTGAAACAAAAAATACATTTTCCTTGGCAGAAAGATGTTTTACACAAGACATTGCGTGAAATGGGATCTACCTGGAAAAGATCTGTAAGTCAACGAAAGATTATGATAGAAAGAACGGATGTAATTGAGCTTATCCAAGTGCGGAAATTAAGGAAGCTAGGCAGAAAATTCTTTTATACCGATGAAACATGGTGGACAACAACATTACTTACAGAAAATGTTGACAGGGCCCTAGCGTTGATGGCATTATGGACAATGTTGGAGGAAGCGATGGGATTATAGTGGTCAATATTGGATGAAAAGATGGGTTATTACCCAACTCACAGTTGATTTATAAAGCGGGATGTGCAACAGGAGGCTGCCATCGGCAAATGAACTACGAAATTTTTTTTAAATTTGATATCGAATAAATTAAATGGGAATATGCCACCGAACTGTGTTATTGTTATGGACAACTCTTCATATCGCAACAAGGAGGACAACAAAGCTCCAAATAGGTCCTCGAATAAAAGCGAAATGATTGAATGGTTATTAAAAAATAAGGTGGAAGCTGATTTGACAATGAGAAAAAGAAAATTATTTGATTTAATTAAACAAGATAACCGGAAGACAAAGTATTTGAAATTAATAAAATAACTGAAGCTCATGAACACACTGTGCTACGACTTCCACCACGCAACTGTGACTTAAATGCAATTGAAATGGTATGGGCAAAGCTCAAGAATTTCGTCAGTGGAGGAAATATTCTTGGAGATATTTGCATGACGAAGTTGCTGCAGTTGTTGAAAGAACATATGTAGCCATTTTCTGAGCTTTCATTTTTTATTCCGAACTAAATCTTGCAGTAACCGAAAGAAAGCGTATACAAACACTTGTCCCAATTGTTACAGGCCTTGAAACTATAACTCAAGGGTTAAGGATGGGCTTATTGAAGACATACACCGTCTGCACTGCTCGGCGGCTAGCGTGCTCGTGACGTCACTGCACGCGCACCGCGGCCGGTGCTGAGCGCGGGCAGAGCCGTGCAGTGGAGCTAGTTTCTTCGTAACACAGGAAATGAGCTCCGAACTAAACGTAGTTTGCACAGGAAGCAGTGCGTGGCAAGAGAAAGTAAGTAAAAGGAAAACTAACCAGCGCTGAGTACAGAACCAAACAACCTGAAACGAATCTTAAAAGTTCAACTTGGGCGTTATTTATAAGCGTGTAGCGGACTGCAATTAGGAAAACGTTAATTTTACTTCCTATTCGCTGCGCAGTAAAATTTACGCTCGTACTTAAGGATCCAGTGGCACATTGCTATCCGTGCATATCTAATAAACGCGGTTTCCGATGTGGACGAGAAACGCCTCGTGAACCTGCTCGCGAGATATTTATCGATAAATGCGTAGCAATGTGTGTGCGAGGCCTAAGGTGGTACGGAACTATAGCAGGTGAAGGCTTTTTGCATCTTGTCCAGATGTTAGTCCACAATGGAGCGACTTACGGAAAAAGTATCTGCAGCGGTTATTAAACCTCTCGCCAAAATCGTGTAGTGACACATGGCAGAAAATGCTAAAAGCCCGAGAGATATAGCTATATCTGAGGTAATTGCTCATTTGATAAAAAGTTATTGTTCAGCAAGTACATACGTGAGGACTTGCGGCGCAAGAAGACACCATTGTCTGAATACACTGCCGAATAGTTGACAACAAATGTTGAAAACATGACGTCAGCACAAAAAGTATATCGTCTCACGTGTAGCGGTTGCGTTTGTCGATCCTACCCTCGCCGGTAGAGGGCAGTGCTGCGTTTCGCTCTTCAAGTATTCACGTCGGTGTGCCTCCTGACCTACGGGCAGTACTATTCCGCCTGAGGCTCTGGTTTCGAATTTTGTTTCTGACTCGACCTATTTTTCTGATCTGGGCAGATAATGAAGTGTTTACTTTGAAGTAATATTTGTTATTTCATTTAGCGCTGTCGAGGTCCCCGCTACTTTATTGCAAAGTACAGTACAACAAAATAACTAGCGTATTGCGTCACAAGTGAGTGAGCACAAGCTTCCGAATTGCATCATTAGCAGTAAATGACATACGTTTACTTCACTAAACAAAAAGAGAAGGGACAAAAGGAAAGAAACAGAAAATAAAAACACCTTTGGTTTCAACGAGGAAAATAATTCTTTAACTTCTACGTTTACATAGATCACATTTTCAAAAGTGATGAAGAGCAGCTTAGCGCTGCGATGTGCAGCACAGCTGCCTAATAGCTTGTTTGTCCATCTTTGGAACGAAATACTTCACTGCTTCTGCGTATCACGGATCTTACAGTTTGTCGGTAGGTTTGTGGAGGTATGTGGCATTAGATGTCTACACACAGGTCAAGTAATTCGCGTACATAACATGCCGCTGATTTGCGTACTCGGTGATCGCGTCCTATAGCGACACAGATGGGTTCCATAGGTTCTGCACTGGGCGAACTTCACTGCCGAGACATCGACATTAGTTCACTATAATGTTCCTCAAACCACTGTAAGACGATTCTGGCTCCGAGACGCGGACAATTATACTGCTGAAAAATGACATCGCCGTCGTGGGTACACGTGATTCACAGCTGTCAGATCGTCATCGTTTGCTAGCACAGGTCCTAAGCAACCGCAGGAGAAAGTCTCCCATAGCCTAATACTGCTCCCATCAGTATGCATTCGCGGAGCGCTGCGCGTTTCGAGCCACCGTTCACGTCGATGGCGGCTTTTGTGAAGACGACCAGCGACCTAGCGCAGCAAAACAGTGATTCAACAGAAGAGCCGACACGTTTCCTTTTAGCGACGGTCGAACTGTGACGGTCCCGTGCCCGTTCCAATCGTAGCTGACGATGTTGTTACGTCAACATGTGTGAGTAGTCTGTTCTGGAGCTCCACGTTCAATAATGTACGATTAACAGTGTGCTCCGAAACACTTGGGCATGCACCATGATTGAGCTCTCTCAGCAGAGACGCACAGATTACCATCTACCCGGCTGTAGAGAACAGACAAGCCTCCAAACCCATCGTTCTGTCAAGAGTCGTAAACGACCAACCATTTAGCGCCTAGTTCTAGTTTCACTGCCCTTCCACCTCTTGATTCTCACGGCAGTAGCACGTGAACATTCGACCATCTTCGCCGTTTTCGAGATACTAGTTTACAGGCTCTGTATAATAATTATCTGCCCTATGTCAAAGTCGCTTATCTCAGCTGTGGAGTGAAATGATCTACCGTTTCTTGTTTCTTGATAAATGCACTGTGCTCATGTTGAGTGAACGGCACAGCAACTGCGTTATCATAATAACGGATACTGCCCGAAACAGAAAGCACATAAAAATGTTGACTGGCAATGGAAAGAAAAATATTTCTGCAAAAGAGAAATTTGTTAAATTCTAAGATAGATTTAAGTACTAGGAAGGCTTTGCTGAAGGTATTTGTCTGGTGTACAGCCCTGTATGGAAGTGAAACATGGACGATAAATAGTTTGGACGAAAAGAGAATAGAAATGTGGTGCTACAGAAAAATGTTCAAGATTAAATGGGTAGGTCACGTGACTAATTAGGAGGTACGGAACAGAACTGTGGAGACTAGAAATTTGTTGCACATCCTGACCAGAAGAAGGGATCGGTTGGCATTCAGAGACATCGAGGGACCACTAATGTAATGCTGGAAAGGAGTATGGGGGTAAAATCGTAGAGGAAGACCAAGAAATGTATACTGTTAGCAGATTCAGAAGGATGAAGGTTGTCGTTCGGAGATAAAGAGGGTCGCACAGAATAGAATAGCATGGAGAGCTGTATGAAAGCAGATTTTGGAGTGAAGACCACAACAATAACAATTTAATATTTTGATTCTATGTATCTTGAAACTGAGAGAGCCCAAAATCCTCAATATTTGTTCGGTTTCTACTTTTATCACTGGAAAAAATAGAAATAAAAAACGAAGAATCAGTTATTTAAAAAACGAGCGATTTTAAGAGTCAGGTTACACTGACGTTGGAAAAAACCGATATAACAAAAAACCGGTTGTTTCAGCAACAACCGCCATCCTCAATATCTTTCTCAAAATAAAGCAGATACTTGATATTAGTACACTTATTTGGCCAGAAACGGCCTCTTCATCTATGCTAGTTTGATTTTTATGTCCTCTTTGCTTTGTCCATCACTTTTTATGTTTGTTCACTTCATCTACTCTGTTTCTGCCAGTTTTAATCACGAGTTTTTAGCTTAGCTTTTTTATTCATCTCCTCATTACTTTCGCCTTTTTTCGCCTATGTCTCAATTCATAGTGTGCGCTCATTAGACTGTTCACTCCATTCAACAGATTTCGCAGTTGTCCCTCACTTTCACTGAGGACAGCAATGTCATCAGGGAATCTTATCGTTGTATCCTATTAGCCTGAATTTTAATGCCACTCCTGAATCATTCTTTTATTTACGTCGTTGCTTGTTCATTGTATATATTGAACCGTGGTGTTGAAAGGCAACATCTTTTTATAATCCGAACACTTCGTTCTTGGCCTGATATTCTTATCTTTCCCTTTTGATCCTTGTATGTTTTGTATATTACTTGTTTGTTTCTACAGCTTACTACTATATTTCGGAGAATTTCGAAGATCTTGCATCACTTGAGATTGCTGAACGCGTTTTCTAGATTGCCAGCTCCAATGAACGTTATCTCAATTTTTGTGAAGGTCGAATTTTCTTCATTCCCGACCACCAAACTGATTGGCATATAACAGACCCTCAAATTTCTGTTCCATTCTTCTGTATCTTATTTGAGCCGTGTTGCGTCTGGTGTTGGTGCCGTTGGTAAGTTGGTATCGTGTAATAAGAATAGTGGCATCTCGTTTTCCTCTTGTGTCTACTGGCACCACTACATTTGCTAGCACCGTCTGTCTGCGAGTGGCAAAAGCAGCAGTTATCGATACCCAGTAAAGGACGTCAGGTGTTTTCCGGGTCAGAGTGTGTTGGGGAGATCGGTTGGGATGGAGCAGCAGTGATGTCTGGAAGCGCGAGGACATGCCGGGACCGCTGGCAGCACGCAGGCACTGCTGGATCGAGGGTCTGTGGCGGCGAGGGCCGCAGCCTGGTTGTGTCCCAGGCCCAGGAAGTCTGAGCTGACTGAACACAGCAGTGAAACCTCCACTATTTAGAGATCACGCCGTTTCTTCGCGCGTTGCTCCTCGCAGTGTCGCTGAGATGATGAGCAACGAGTGGTGTGTTCGGAGTTAGTGAAATTAGTTAGCTGTCCTCCACTTCTTATCATTAATCATTGAATTTCTTATGTTCATTGGTGAAGTTCAACCAGCGCTATTTGTCTGCCTAGTGGCCACTAATGCACCAGTTACCTGTCCTCGAGGTTAGAATAGTTTGACAGCAGTGTAACTTTCTTCGCCTTGCCGCAGCTGTCCGGTAAGGCGTGTAGTTCGACAGCCTCCTTGATTGTGGTTTGGATATGTTGTGTCTGTTGGGCTGCTTTATCATAGTGGTTCCTTCTGCTTCTGGATGTTCTAAACGCCGGATTCTGAAGACGCAGTACTATCCGCCGGTTCTGCCTTGCCTGGGTTATTCCATCATTGTACTGGTTATAAAACGTTAGGTACATTTTGCATGAGTGTTCGTCTGCATTTAAGCTGTCACTAGTTTGAGTTGCCATCCGGTAAAGTGAATCCAACTCTTGGCTGCCTGTCTCATATGTTGACGGCTTCTGGTGGCCGAGAGGTTCTGGCACTGCAGTCTGGAACCGCGCGACCGCTACGGTCGCAGGTTCGAATCCTGCCTCGGGCATGGATGTGTGTTGTCCTTAGGTTAGTTAGGTTTAAGTAATTCTAAGTTCTAGGAGACTTATGACCTCAGCAGTTGAGTCCCATAGTGCTCAGAGCCATTTTTTTTTTTTTTTTGGTCTCATATGTTATGAAGTTGAGTGACTTTCCCAGGCCAATCCTTGGAGCACTGTCTTAGGCCCACTTCTCCCTTTTTTGGTTCAGATTGTGATGATTGTTTCTTTAAAAAAATATTTTACTTTTGAGTTGTACTAATGGGGCCTTCAGCAGACAAGTAATTTGAATTTCTGGTAAATAAGGCCTTTAGTCGTGACTGCAATTTGACTTAACAATTTTTAATTAGTTGTTGTTAAATTTTTATGATTGTCCAATTTTTTTTTTAAAAAGAACTTTAGTATCTCTTGGAGAAGTTTAACTGCTCTTAAGAATTGCTATCCAGGCCTTCAGCTGTCAAATTGTTTTCAGATTTATTACTATTAGGATCTTCAGCCGACAGACACTTTGAATTTCTGGTCCCTAAGGCCTTATAAGAATCGAGGGACATGAAAGGGAAGCAGTGGTTGGGAAGGGGGTGACACGGGGTTGTAGCCTCTCTCCGATGCTATTCAATCTGTATATGGAGCAAGCAGTAAAGGAAACAAAAGAAAAGTTTGGACTAGGCATTAAAGTCCATGGAGAAGAAATTAAAACTTTTAGGTTCGCCGATGACATTGTAATTCTGTCAGAGACAGCAAAGGACTTGGAAGAGCAGTTGAACGGAATAGACAGTGTCTTGAAAGGAGGATATAGGCTGAACATCAACAAAAGCGAAACGAGGACAATGGAATGTAATCGAATTACGTCGGGTGGTGCTGAGGGAATTAGATTAGGAAATGAGACACTTAAAGCAGTAAAGGAGTTTTGCTATTTTGGGGAGCAAAATAACTGATGATGGTCGAAGTAGAGAGGATATAAAATGTAGACTGGCAATGGCGAGGAAAGCGTTTCTGAAGAAGAGAAATTTGTTAACATCGAGTATTGGTTTATGTGTCAGGAAGTCGTTTCTGAAAGTATTTGTATGGAGTGTAGTTATATATGGAAGTGAAACATGGACGATACATAGTTTAGACAAGAATAGAATAGTAGCTTTCGAAATGTGATGAAACAGAAGAATGGTGAATATTAGATGGGTAGATCACATAACTAATGAGGAGGTATGGGATAGAATTTGGGGAGAAGAGGAGTTTCTAGCACAACTTGACTAGAAGAAGGGATCGGTTGGTAGGACATGTTCTGGGGCATCAAGGGATTACCAATTTAGTACTGGAGGGCAGCATGGAGGGTAAAAATAGTAGGAGACCAAGAATATACTAAGCAGTTTCAGAAGGATGTAGGCTGAAGTATTTACTGGGAGATGAAGAAGCTTCCAAGCTTGCACAGGATAGAGTAGCATGGAGAGCTGCATCAAATCAGTCTCAGGACTGAAGACCACAACAACAAGACCTTCAGCTGTGAAGGCAATTGATCTTAAGAAATTTTAATTAGATATTGTCTCTTAATAGTAAAAATTTAGTGGCTGGCGTTTAAAAAAAAAAAATAAAAAAAGCTTTCGGTATCTCCCAGAGAAGTTTAATTGTTCTCAGGAAGTTTCTATTCAGGCCTTCAGATGTCAAATTGTTTTGAGTTATTACTATTGGGTCCTTCAGCCGACAATAATTTGACTTTCTGGTCAATAAGGCCTTCAGCTGTGAGTGCAACTTGCTTAAGAAATTTTTTAATTATACATAGGGCATTGATAATTGTTCCTTATTGTCAACCATTCCAAATAAAGTGTACGTGATTTTTTTTAAAAAAAAAAAAAGACCGAGGAAGCAATGGTAACTGAGTAAGGCCCCCTCGCCGGCCACTGTGGCCGAGCGGTTCTAGGAACTTCAGTCCGGAACCGGCGATGCTGCTACGGTCGCAGGTTCGAATCCTGCCTGGGGCATGGATGTATGTAATGTCCTTACGTTAGTTAGGTTTAAGTAGTTCTAAGTCTAGGGGACTGATGACCTCAGCAGTTAAGTCTCATAGTGCTCAGAGGCGTTTGAACCAAAGCGAGCCAAAACGAAGTACCAAATGAGTGACATCAATTTCATTAGGCACACAAACGCGCACTGAACTCAATGTGACAACCCTGACGACGGTTGACAGACGGAAACAAATCTCTTCACTGCTTTATTAATTCACAGTAGAGTAACCACATGTCCAATCACTGAGCCAAGTGCTTTTAACATAGTAGTGTCTTCAAGTACGAAGCGGTACGCAGATCCACCAAACTGGACTTGACAATGCGATGATAATCAGCCACAACATCACATACTTACCACGGGGCCCACACGGCTGACTGACTCCGCTCTACTTGGACTGAAATGCACTCATGTTAAAGCATGCTAGATCCGCTTTACGACGAGGTCATGCACCCTTCCATCCGGCAGTGCATGCGCGCCTCCAGCGGTCCCGGCGTGTTCTCGCAGTGCAGGGACCTGGCTCCTCCTGAGTCCCCAACCAAACTGCCACACTCACACGACACAGAAAAACAATGACGTCGCCCCAAAGATAGAGCGTTACTACATATTGATAACCGCCGCTGCTGCCACTAACGGACATGCAACGCTTGCGAAACGAGTGGCGCCAGTCAAGTGGAGAAGAAGACAAACAACCGCAACCATGTCAACTACAGGATACAGTCTGGTCTCCTACACAGGGCAGAAACCTACAAACAGCACCAACGCGAGCCGCAGTAGGGCTCATAAGTTTTATGCTCGCACAGTACAACATTTCTGGATACCGAAAATCTTCTCGGCAGTAATCTTGCAGCTTTGGACCACTCGCAGCAAATCTGCGTCCACAGTAACAAAAGCAGCATGAACACGCGCCGTCAATTCTTCCACATTCGTCGGTGGAGTAGAGTACACGTGCTCCTGCAGGTGTCCCCACAGGAAGAAATCCAGGGGATTTAAGTCAGGCGAACGCGGTGGCCATACAATTGGACCTCAAAGACGGAGCCATTTTCTTAGAAATGTCTGTCGCACTTTAATTCCAAAGCGTGGAGGTGCACCATCATGTTGGAACCATATTCTCTGTCGAACATGGGGTGGAACGTCTTCCAGCGCGTCAGGCAGGTAGATTTTTAGAAATGCATGATACCTTCGTGCAGGCAACCGGTCAGGCAACATGTAAAGGCCCAAACACCTGTCGCCCATTATCCCGGCCCAGACGTTGATACCAAAGCGAACTTGATATCCATGATCGCAGGTGACTTGTGGGTTAACCTCATACCAGGGGTGGTCATGACACCCTCACGAGTGAATGCTGCTTCATCCAACCATACTACGGTGTTCACAAAGTCATCGTTGGCTTCCTGTTGTTGTTGGAACCATTCACAGAATTGTATCCGCTGATGGCAATCTGAAGGATGCAGATGTTGCGTGAAAGCTTAATCGTAGGGGTGCAGTCCATGCTTGTGCACCACGTTAACGAACGTGTGTAGCGAGGCACACAGCTACATTGTTAAGCAACGTGTACTTCACTGAGGTTATTGGTGTATAACCTCCAGAATAGCTTCCTGAGTAGCTGGAGTACGGCAAGTCCGTGGATGACCTGTCATGCGACGGTGGAAGGAGAGAATCTGACTCCCGAAGCGGCAGCTCCGGACAATGAAACACATTTTTATCTGGATAGCATTGACACGAGCCCGGTTATCAGATGCACCCAGGACTAGAAGCATGTCCACATACTCATCGTTTGTGTATGCCATACATCTGCCACACTGGTTTAGAGGTCTACAGGTCTATACACGTACACTGGAGACTCACGGCGCGTTACTCCCCTAGCAACTAGTCCCCGTCTCGCGGACAACGCACACAGTATAAACACGCCGTCAGTCCTGCGAGCTGTGCCGTCTGACACGCATTACACCTTTGGAAAATATTGCTCTGCATGATTCATCCCGACACCGCTAATTGTGGAACGTTCAGTTTCGAATTACACTGTTTACCTAATGGTAACTGATGTGATGTTTACACAATCCCGTCAATAGAATAATAATAATAATAATACAATAAGATACATACTACGCAGCATGCGGTTACGAGACTCAATGATGAATGTCGTAATTAGTGGGACCATGGTGAAAACACATACAATTAGTAACCGCGTTTCGATATGATTCACAAAGAACGTTCTCAGTCCGTTTGGTAACGTAAGGCACTAACGAAATGAATGGACCTGAATGATGCAAGAATAATAGTTGGTACTAATCTATGGGGCCGTTGGAGGAGGGTACAAGAAAAACAGCTTTCGCATCTAGTAGATAAAGTGGTGCGAATAAATTCACGCCGATGACGTGGAAAGAACTTCTTTCAAAGCTCAACAAACTTCCAGTTCTACGATTGTAGTACGTGACTGCAGATGTTTTCTAGAGGTCCCGTTGCAATTGCTGTTGACGATTAAGATGCCAGATACCGTACCACCTGGACTACATATACCAAATGAAAATCATATACCTCAAGGCAGGATCGAACCATCGACCTCCTGCATGCTAACTGAAAACTCTACCCACTCCACCAACTGTGTGATGCCAGAGATAGTTACCAGACATGTGGTTACAGTATTGCCATTTTGCCACTCTTTAACATCCTTTTTCTGCGGGTGTACTCGCCGGACAAAATTTTGTGAGTGACATTTTTTATTGCTGGTATGTGAAAAATTGCGCTCCGAAGCCCCGAGTGCGCGAATTTCGCTTCACCCTGTATATGTAAATGACCCAGTAGGTGACTTCGGTAGCGCACCGAGGATATTGGCGAATGAGGCTGTTGTATACCGAGAAGTTTCGACGCTAGAGAATTGTAGCGACGACCTGCAGAGAACCGACCTGCAGAGACACAACAAAAACAAACGTAACGTACTGCGAATAGATTCGCAAAAAGACCTTTCACTCTGAGATGAGACGAATGCAGGAAAATCACCAGTAGACATCCATAAAATATCTAGGAGTACGCACATGGAGCAAACGATCTTACAAAATTAATAGCCGTTAAGTCAGATTCAAGATGGAGATTCATTGGAAGAATCCACACAAACGTAGACCACCAACAAGGGAAGTAGCTGGTTCGACCAATAATTCAATATTCCTTGCCAGGATGACAAATTTACCATTCAGGAAATAGAGAAGATCAATAAAAACGAGCAGCGCATTTCCTTTCAGGCACCAAAGCTTCACAGAGATGAGCGACCATCTCCAGTGGCAGAAGCTGTAAGGTAGGCGTTCTTATTGCGGTATGGTTTAGAATTAATGTTCGGAGAGCGTACGTTCGTAGGAGCATCGACCGATAAATTGCTTCCATCTACGTAAATGTCGCTAAAAGACGGCGGAGACACAATCAGGGAGATTACGGCCCACACAGAGGCCCAACAGGAGCCATTCTTACCGCGAATAATCCACGAGTACAACAAGGAAGACGGAGATTGTGCCCTGCGCCTCACACCCCTAGGCGACTTGCAGAGTGGAGACGACGCAGGTGTAGAGACGTGGGGCGGGCGGCAGCAGGGTCACAGGCTGCGGCCACGCGCGCAGCGGCCGTCCAGCGGCGCCGGCCATTCGTCACTGTCTGTCGCCCAGTGATCTATCGTCTGCAAACACCGCTCCACCCTGATTGTGCCTTCGGCAAATGACGCACGAACCGCCGCTTTAGCAGTTCTGAGCCACCGCTCTTTGCGAATTGCGATGCAGTTATCTAACGCACTTCCGCCAAAGGATCGGGTAAGTGCACCGAGAACCTACTTCCAACTTAGAATACGGAGGTAAGGTCCAGTGCAAACAAAATGAAGAGAGAAGCAACGGAAGACGAGGTCTGAAAGCGAGACAGTGGTTTGACATTTTGCCGTCGAAGAGGTCGTCGAAGACATATCCCAACCTGGAACAGGAGGAGCGTAGTGCAGTGACTGGGACGTGGTGCTTTCGAAGAAGGAAACAGCCCGGCCGGGCGTTCCCGGGCATCCATCTTAAGTAGAAGAGGATACCATAGAAAATCCGTGTCACGATTTGGCACGCGATCCTCTCGCATGCGAATCCAGAACCTAAACCTCTGCGCCAACACGTTCAGGACAGAAAGCCGTGCCCGAATTTGAGCTGCTGATGAATAACACCAACTATCGTAAGTTCCACATTACAAGGAAATGTTTGGATATTGTGAACGGATTTCTAATCACCACGTGATGCAAGTACCGTCGCGACTCCATTCCAAGATGCTACTCCAAGCGGGTGTAAAAGTGAATATACGCAATTCAAATACTCAACTCAAAAATCAAGATTTGGCCCTGTCTGAGTACCCCCTAAAGCAGATCTTACGATCTCTTGATTGTGATATTATTTCCTCCTTCTTCCTCTTTAACATAGAATTGCAACATAAATATAAATGAATGGTTAAAACGATAAATGTAGTTTCTGCTTACATTGCAGATTAAAATCCGTTTATATATTAGAAATGTTTATATATCAATGGATATAAAGAGATACAAATAAATTTCCTAACTAATATGACTGAAAAAATTAGCCAAATCTGAAGCATTTTACGTCTACATGATGGTTCAAATGGCTCTGAGCACTATGGGACTCAACTGCTGTGGTCATTAGTCCCCTAGAACTTAGAACTACTTAATCTAACTAACCTAACGACATCACACACATCCATGCCCGAGGCAGGATTCGAACCTGCGACCGTAGCAGTCGCACGGGTCCGGACTGCGCGCCTAGAACCGCGAGACCACCGCGGCCGGCGTCTACATGATCTAATATAAACAACACGAGATGACTGACATCATCTACGTACCAAAAACTAGAAGATAATACTTTCAATGATGATCTACAGTGGTGTGCAACCTCAGTGGAAACACAACTTACGTCATGACAGCTGTTTACCTTTATAGCTCTAATATGCCGAAGCGATTATCAATATCACCTTGTGTACTGCGCCCGGTGCGTCGGAGTAAATGTTCACGTACATGTCTGTGACAATGGAAACTCCAGCCACAAAATAAAATCTCTTTCGAACACTAGGACGGCATAAATCGGTCCTCTGACTAGTATAATCCAATACTTTCTTCTCCTCTCTCTCTTCTACAGGCAAGAAACTCCCAGCCACAAGGGCGGAATTCAGAAGACTCTACGTGAGTATAGACAGAAGAAGTGCTCCCAATCACTGAACGCTGTGTACTCGACGACGACGCCCTATCTAGAGGTGAAGTCCAGAATCACGTTGTTGTTGTTGTGGTCTTCAGTGCTGAGGCTGGTTTGATGCAGCTATTCATGCTACTGCATCCTGTGCAAGCTTCTTCAGCTCCCGGTACCTACTGCAACTTACATCCTTCTGAATCTGCTTGGTGTATTCATCTCTTGGTCTCCCTCTACGATTTTTACCCTCCGCGCTGCCCTCCAATGCTAAATTTGTGATCCCTTGATGCCTCAGAACATCTCCTACCAACCGGTCTCTTCTTCTTGTCAGGTTGTGCCACAAACTCCTCTTCTCCCCAATTCTTTTCAGTTCCCTCTCAATAGTTATGTGATCTACCCATCTAATCTTCAGTATTCTTATGTAGCACCACATTTCGATAGCTTCTATTCTCTTCTTGTCCAAACTATTTATCGTAAATGTTTCACTTCCATAATGGCTACACTCCATACAAATACTTTCGGAAACGACTTCCGGACACTTAAATATATATTGGATGTTAACAAAGTTCTCTTCTTCAGAAAAGCTTTTCTTGCCATTCCCAAACTACATTTTATATCTTCTCTACTGCGACCATCATCAGTTATTTACTCCCCAAATAGCAAAACTCCTTTAATACTGTAAGTGTCTCATTTCCTAATCTAATTCCCTCAGCATCACCCGATCCAATTCGACTACATTCTATTATCCTTGTTTTGATTTTGTTGATGTTCATCCTATATCCTCCTTTCAAGACCCTGTCCATTCCGTTCAACTGCTCTTCCAAGTCCTTTGCTGTCTCTGACAGAATTACAATGTCATCGGCGAACCTCAAAGTTTTAATTTCTTCTCCATGGATTTTAATACCTAGTCCAAACTTTTCTTTGGTTGCTTTACTGCTTGCTCAATATACAGTTTGAATAACATCGGAGAGAGTCTACAACACTGTCTCACTCCCTTCCCAAGCACTGCTTCCCTTTCATGCCCCTCGACTTTTATAACAGCCATCTGCTTTCTGTAAAAATTGTAAATAGTCTTTCGCTCCCTGTATTTTACCGCTGCCACCTTCAGAATTTAAAAGAGAGTATTCCAGTCAACATCTTCAAAAGCTTTCTCTAAGTCTACAAATGCTAGAAACGTAGGTTTGCCTTTCCTTAACCTTTCTTCCAAGATAAATCGTAAGGTCAGTATTGCCTCACGTGTTCCAACATTTCTGCGGAATCCAATCTGATCTTCCCCGAGGTCGGCTTCTACCAGTTTTTCCATTCGTCTCTAAAGAATGCGCGTTAGTATTTTGCATCCGTGACTTATTAAACTAATAGTTCGGTAATTTTCACATATGTCAACACCTGCTTTCTTTGGGATTGGAATTGGAATTATTGTATTCTTCTTTAAGTCTGAGGGTATTTCGCCTCTATCATACATCTTGCTCACCAGATGGTAGAGTTTTGTCAGAACTGGCTCTCCCAAGGCCGTCAGTAGTTCTAATGGAATGTTGTCTACTCCCGGGGCATTGTTTCGACTGAGGTTTTTCAGTGCTCTGTCAAACTCTACTCGCAGTATCGTATCTCCCATTTCATCTTCATCTACATCCTCTTCCATTTCCATAATATTGTCCTCAAGTACATCGCCCTTGTGTAGACCCTCTATATACTCCTTCCACCTTTCTGCTCTCCCTTCTTTGTTCAGAACTGGGTTTCCATCTAAGCTCTTGATATTCATACAAGTGGCTCTCTTTTCTCCAAAGGTCTCTTTAATTTTCCTGTAAGCAATATCTACCTTAGCCTAGTGAGTTAAGCCTCTACATCCATAAATTTGTCCTCTAGCCATCACTGCTTAGACATTTTGCACTTCCTGTCGATCTCATTTTTGAGACGGTGGTATTCCTTTTTGCCTGTTTCAGTTACTGGATTTTTATATTTTCTCCTTTCATCATTTAAATTCAATGTTTCTTCTGTTACCCAAGGATTTCTACTAGCCCTAGTCTTTTTACTTACTTGATACCTTCACTACTACAGTCCTCACAGCTACCCATTCTTCTTCTACTGTATCTCTTTCCTTCATTCCTGTCAATTGTTCCCTTATGCTCTGCCTGAAACTCTGTACAACCTCTGGTTTAGTCAGTTTATCCAGGTCCCATCTCCTTAAATTCCCACCTTTTTGCAGTTTCTTCAGTTTTAATCTACAGTTCATAACGAATAGATTGTGGTCTGAGTCCACATCTGCCTCTGGAAATGTCTTACAATTGAAGACCTGGTTCCTAAATTTCTGTCTTACCATTATATAATCTATCTGACACCTTCTAGTATCTCCAGGATTGTTCCATGTATACAATCATTCAAGTTCGCAAAAGAACAGTGCCTAACAGTCTAACTATAAAATATCCTGAGAGGGAAACAGCAAGTCTGTTTGTGCGGATTCTTCCAAACACCGACCCATCGTATGTTAGTCTTTTGTCGTCTAGTGCAGGAAGTTTGCGAGGAAGTACCTATCCTCATTAATTAAGAATACATACAACGGTACGCTTCTCAGAGAAAAAATCCTCAGAAATAACCCAGCATGCGTGATTTCTGAGGCGACGTTTCCTCGTTCCTCTCTGCTGCGTCCAAAAGTTTCAGAGATTCTGAAGTATTATCTGATTATCCTCACAGCCCCACTACAATACTGGCAGGCCGCCGCTGTATTGTGCTTCATCGCTCACGAACCCCGACCGTCTGTCTTGGCTACTTCCTGTGGTTAAGCAGGGCCAACACACCTGTGCGGGCTTCTCTATCCTGGGCTTTGTGTTACACCTGCCATGTCATTTCCACTGGCGTTCCAATCTCTACCAGTAGAGGCAATCATTCATCAAGCGATTTTGATAAAGGACACTTTGTCACCTTTCATGCAATAAACGTTAACAACTATTTACAAGATGTGTATGACAATATCAGTCTTCTTTAAATATTCATATATACGATGTACAACCTATCAAATGATACCTTATTCCGGTTGTAAATCACAGCAAAGTATGTAGATGAGTGCTTGTAAGGTGCGAAATTATAGTCACCTTACACCATCTTTAGGTTTGTGCATTTGGCATTTGTCATTAGCAATACAACCTTTGTTTATTCTCTACTTGAAGTGTTCATTCTCCTCTGGGGTTTTTCAGCCCATCCTTCTGTTGTTCACCTTTACGTAGGAAAGCGAATATAAGAAAAATTTCCCTCGCTTTTCTGTGACGGAGTTCACTAAGATCCTGAAATCTATAGGTACACATAGAACAAAGCAAGAGCACTGACAAAATAAAAAAAGGCCGAGGTCACCAGATGAAAGGAACTCGGAGTGCCCGTGCTCGCGTGCTGGCTCCTTCTGACCTGTTCGCGCCAAGTTCTGTCAACTACCACGCTCGATGTCTTTAAGCGTCGTCAACTGAGATGAGGTTGCAGAAATGTAGATGTGTGGGCATGTAAGATGTGTTTGTAATACACGATGCGGAACAGGTAACATAAAATGGCAGGAATGAAGTCAGAATAAAGCGCTACAGACGGAACCACATGTTAACAGAACACAAGTTTCTGTTAACTGACATTATTTTTTCATAGCCAAACTCTCTCGGAACAACTGTTAATCTTAGATGGATATTCACCCACTGGTATGGGACAGAAACTTTTGTGGCACTGTACTTCAAAAGACGTTAATTATCCTTTTAATTCTGGCTTCATTACGACGATTTTGCATGCCATGACGAAAACGAAACAAGAAAAATAAATTATTAAGACTACAGAGGAACATGTTACTGATGAAGAGGCCCTAACCGAGACGGTTACATCTCTGCTATGACAGGCAGCCGGCTAACACTCATTTCACAAGGCGGACTGCAAACGTGACCAAACGTGACGTCAATTTGACGCGACACACAATATTGACAATCTCAGTAACTGCTATAGACTTTCGCCAGCATTCGATGAGGACCTGTCCGAAATGGGTAACAGCTCACATATGTTGTTAGGAGGAGAAATATATCAACCGGAAGTGCCATTAATTTGCAGGATGCTTAGTCACATGATTGTTGCCCGCGAAATATTTGTGACAAGGAAGAATATAGGTGTTACTGCGCATCATTTCACTCACAGGAATTTACTCTACCCTCTTACGTTCCCTCCTAACCGCAGACTCGGAAATCGCCACATATTTGTAAATACACAACCAAATATCTATTTCATCGTTTGTTCTCTAATCAGACAGAAACACTAAATAACACTCACTATTGCAGAACATCTTTTATTACACGCATAATTAAGTCCCAGAATGTTGTAACAACGCCAGAATGAAAAAGCATATGTGTATTAGCCTCTAGTGGGATACTAACCTTCATTCTTCAACTCTGTAACGTACGACTGATCTATATCGTTGATGTGCTATTAATTGACATTTAGTAGTAAAGGTGACGTCTTTGCGATACATTCAACGAGCCGTTTGCTTGAAACTGCATACTGCAGACTGTAATACGAAACAGCCGAATATTCCATAATGAATATGGCGCCTGCCGCATCGATTGTCGATATACTGTGTGCCGTCAAAATGACGTCACGTTTGCAGCACGTCTTCCGAAATGAATGTTACCCCAGTCAGACACGAACAGAAGCTATATTCCACTGCTACTGCAGAGTTCCTTCTACTTACTGTCTCGACTCTCTCATTAGTATGCATTAATAAAATGAAAAGTAACATGATTCGAACCCCTCACTTTGTTGATGATCTTCTAATGAAGTAGATGAAAGAATACGTATGACATGTGTTAGTAAATGTAATCATTTAATGCATTCATGTTCGTTATACACTGGGCAACGAAATTTTCGCTACAGTGTAATATTATGAAAATTACAGCGCAGCACATAATGTTCAAGATTAATTAAATATGCTTCAGATGTACTGAGGGAACGGCGACACTAGTTAGAATCTGCACTTTTCGTGCTAATCGTATTGATAAAATTACTTTTACTGTCACTGAAATTTAAATCGTACGAATACAATTAACAGCGTGCAAATGCGACTGCCTCTCTCACTCGCCTCGCGCTCCTTCTGGGCAGTAGCGCCGGTGTTGCCCGCGGCAGACGCCTGTCTGAACGTAAGTGCAGATGCTAGCGATGTGTGCAGTTTGCAGTGTGCTACTTGTCCACGAACGGCGTCTGTGCAGTGTCATCAATACGTGCCACGTGTGAGAACAGTGTTGTGGCTAGTCGTGAATACATTATATGGGAACTCAGTGAATTTGAACGTGGGCAAATTGCCGGTGCCTGTATGTTGGGTGTTTCCGTAACCGAGGCAACCGAAGTGCCTGGCACCTCTTACAGGGACAGCTGGAAAACGTCACTCGCTGACTAGCAACGTAGACGGACGTGAGTCGCGACTCGTCGTGACGGATGGCTGTTGAGGACGACTATGACGAAAAGCAAGCGGAAGATGACTGCAAAAGTCACTGCAGAACTGAATGTCGCACTTGCGAACGCTGTCAGCACGAAAACAACACGGGGGGCCTCCCTAAACAGGGGATCAGGATATTCAAAACCGTTCGTCGTTAATGAGAATTCCCATAAAAGGGAAACGTGGTGCCGAAGCCATAAAAGCTGGACTAAGGGGCAAAGGAAGAAAGTCCTTCTACATCTACATCTACATCCATACTCCGCAAGCCACCTGACGGTGTGTGGCGGACAGTACCCTGAGTACCTCTATCGGTTCTCCCTTCTATTCCAGTCTCGTATTGTACGTGGAAAGAAGGATTGTCGGTATGCTTCTGTGTGGGCTCTAATCTCTCTGATTTTATCCTCATGGTCTCTTCGCGAGATATACGTAGGAGGGAGCAATATACTGCTTGACTCTTCGGTGAAGGTATGTTCTCGAAACTTTAACAAAAGCCCGTACCGAACTACCGAGCGTCTCTCCTGCAGAGTCTTCCACTGGAGTTTATCTATCATCTCCGTAACGCTTTCGCAATTACTAAATGATCCTGTAACGAAGCGCGCTGCTCTCCGTTGGATCTTCTCTATCTCTTTTTATCAATCCTACCTGGTGCGGATCCCAGACTGCTGAGCAGTATTCAAGCATTGGGCGAACAAGCGTACTGTAACCTACTTCCTTTGTTGTCGGATTGCATTTCCTTAGGATTCTTCCAATGAATCTCAGTCTGGCATCTGCTTTACCGACGATCAACTTTATATGATCATTCCATTTTAAATCACTCCTAATGAGTACTCCCAGATAGTTTATGGAATTAACTGCTTCCAGTTGCTGACCTGCTATTTTGTAGCTAAATGATAATGGACCTATCTTTCTATGTATTCGCATCACATTACACTTGTCTACATTGAGATTCAATTGCCATTCCGTGCACCATGCGTCAATTCGCTGCAGATCCTTCTGCATTTCAGTACAATTTTCCATTGTTGCAACCTCTCGATACACCACAGCATCATCTGCAAAAAGCCTCAGTGAACTTCCGATGTCATCCACCAGGTCATTTATGTATATTGTGAATAGCAACGGTCCTATGACACTCCCCTGCGGCACACCTGAAATCACTCTTACTTCGGAAGACTTCTCTCCATTGAGAATGACGTGCTGCGTTCTGTTATCTAGGAACTCCTCAATCCAATCACACAATTGATCTGATAGTCCGTATGCTCTTACTTTGTTCATTAAACGACTGTGGGGAACTGTGTCAAACGCCTTGCGGAAGTCAAGAAACACGGCATCTACCTGTGAACCCGTGTCTAAGGCCCTCTGAGTCTCGTGGACGAATAGCGCGAGCTGGGTTTCACACGACCGTCTTTTTCGAAACCCATGCTGATTCCTACAGAGTAGATTTCTAGTCTCCAGAAAAGACATTATACTGGAACATAATACGTGTTCCAAAATTCTACAACTGATCGACGTTAGAGATATAGGTCTATAGTTCTGCACATCTGTTCGACGTCCCTTCTTGAAAACTGGGATGACCTGTGCCCTTTTCCAATCCTTTGGAACGCTACGCTCTTCTAGAGACCTACGGTACACCGCTGGAAGAAGGGGGGCAAGTTTCTTCGCGTACTCTGTGTAAAATCGAACTGGTATTCCATCAGGACCAGCGGCCTTTCCTCTTTTGAGCGATTTTAATTGTTTCTCTATCCCTCTGTCGTCTACTTCGATATCTACCATTTTGTCAACTGTGCGACAATCTAGAGAAGGAAGCACAGTGCAGTCTTCCTCTGTGAAACAGCTTTGGAAGAAGACATTTAGTAATTCGGCCTTTAGTCTGTCATCCTCTGTTTCAGTACCATTTTGGTCACAGAGTGTCTGGACATTTTGTTTTGATCCACCTACCGCTTTGACATAGGACCAAAATTTCTTAGGATTTTCTGCCAAGTCAGTACATAGAACTTTACTTTCGAATTCATTGAAAGCCTCTCGCATAGCCCTCCTCACACTGCATTTCGCTTCGCGTAATTTTTGTTTGTCTGCAAGGCTTTGGCTATGTTTATGTTTGCTGTGAAGTTCCCTTTGCTTCCGCAGCAGTTTTCTAACTCGGTTGTTGTACCACGGTGGCTCTTTCCCATCTCTTACGATCTTGCTTGGCACATACTCATCTAACGCATATTGTACCATGGTTTTGAACTTGGTCCACTGATCCTTAACACTATCTGTACTTGAGACAAAACGTTTGTGTTGAGCCACCAAGTACTCTGAAATCTGCTTTTTGTCACTTTTGCTAAACAGAAAAATCTTCCTACCTTTTTTAATATTTCTATTTACGGCTGAAATCATCGATGCAGTAACCGCTTTATGATCGCTGATTCCCTGTTCTGCATTAACTGATTCAAATAGTTCGGGTCTGTTTGTCACCAGAAGGTCTAATATGTTATCGCCACGAGTCGGTTTTCTGTTTAACTGCTCAAGGTAGTTTTCAGATAAAGCACTTAAAAATATTTCACTGGATTCTTTGTCCCTGCCACCCGTTATGAACGTTTGAGTCTCCCAGTCTATATCCGGCAAATTAAAATCTCCACCCAGAACTATAACATGGTGGGGAAATCTACTCGAAATATTTTCCAAATTATTCTTCAGGTGCTGAGCCACAACAGCTGCTGAGCCCGGGGGCCTATAGAGACATCCAATTACCATGTCTGAGCCTGCTTTAACCGTGACCTTCACCCAAATCATTTCACAATTCGAATCTCCGTCAATTTCCTTCGATACTATTGCACTTCTTATCGCTATAAACACGCCTCCCCCTTCACTGTCCAGCCTATCTCTGTGGTATACATTCCAATCCGAGTTTAGTATTTCATTACTGTTTACGTCTGGTTTTAGCCAACTTTCTGTTCCTAGTACTATATGGGCGTTGTGACCGTTTATTAATGAGAGCAGTTCTGGGACCTTTCTATAGACGCTCCTGCAGTTTACTATAAGCACATTAATATTGTTATTCCTTGTTGCATTTTGCCTACTCCTGCCTTGCCGCGTCGCAGGAGGCGTCTTGTCGGGGCTAGGGAGGGAATTCTCTAACCTAAAAAAACCCCATGTGCACTCCACACGTACTCCGCTACCCTCGTAGCCGCTTCCGGCGTGTAATGCACGCCTGACCTATTCAGGAGGACCCTACATTTCTCTACCCGATAGCGGAGGTCGAGAAATTTGCACCCCAGCTCTCCGCAGAATCGTCTGAGCCTCTGGTTTAAGCCTTCCACTCGGCTCCAAACCAGAGGACCGCGATCGGTTCTGGGAACGATACTACAAATAGTTAGCTCAGATTCCACCCCGCGAGCGAGACTTTCCGCTTTCACCAACTCCGCCAACCGCCTGTACGAACTGAGGATGACCTCTGAACCCAGACGGCAGGAGTCATTGGTGCCGACATGAGCAACAATTTGCAGTCGGGTGCACCCAGTGCTCTCTATCGCCGCCGATAGGGCCTCCTCCACATCTCGGATGAGACCCCCCGGCAAGCAGACAGAGTGAACACTGGCCTTCTTCCCCGACCTTTCCGCTATTTCCCTAAGGGGCTCCATCACCCGCCTAACGTTGGAGCTCCTAATAACTAATAAACCCCTCCCCCCATGTGCCTGCTCGGACCTTGCTGAAGGAGCAGCCACATGTCCACTCACAGGCAGAGCGGGCGATGCCACACGGCCAGCCTCCACATTGACCCTCCGACTCGTGCGCAGCGAACGCCGCTGAACCCGCCACTCCCCTTGGGGAGAGGGTGGCCCAACCGCGCCCGGTACCCGCGAAGGTGTCTCGACAGCAGGGACAGTGGGTGAAGCATCTAACACCTGGGGTGCACCAGACGCACCAGACTCCCCACTGCCGCTACACTCCGAGGCAGCAGCCTGAAGACGGCTGACCGCGGCCATCAACACGCTCAGCTGTTCGCGAAGAGTGACCAACTCCTCTTGCGTCCGTACACAGCAGCCACACATCCTATCCATCCTAAGAAATCAATTTACTATAGAGTGTTAATAAACTTTTAAATAGACTGCTAATTCACTAAAGGCGGTTGATTATTGACTAAACTGTGATTGCTAACCACTTCTTGTAGAAAACAAGGAAAATAGCACTACCTGTCTCTGGACTGTATTCAAAACAAACACTAGCACTACTAGCACTATGGCTGACTAAAGGGACTCTCTGACTGTATTCAAAACAAACACGAGATCTATGGAACACTTAATAGCACTCGACTATTAAAGCTTCCTAAAAGCAAAAACACGCAGAAGAAGAAGTGACAAGTAAGAAAAATACAGTTAATACTTAAATTAAGGTAGCTCGCTGCACAGCAGACGTGAAGCAGACGGCGGTTAGAGCGACACTGACACCAGTTTCTCGTTACACGCTATTTCCCACTTATGGGCGACTTTTTATCCCGTGAGTGAAACACCGTGATTTGGGCAGCCGTGTCATGGTATTCCATGAGCCCCACGGTTACTCTGGAAGCAGCACTACTGCCAAGGGTCACGTGGCCATCACGTCCATCCCACGGCACAGTGTTTGTTCTCCAATAGTGACGCTGCGTTACAAGACCACACGGCCCCTGTTCACATAGCTCGGGCCGTCCAGGACTGATTTTCTGAGCACGCGGATGACCTGTTTCATCTCTCCTGGCCAACAGAGTCACCAGATCTGCATGTGGTATATGTGGAAGAGAGGGGTACATGGTCCACGTTGAGCGTATTTTCCCCAACCCTTATTTTCCAGTCGTTGCGATTATTCTAAATTTCGAACTTGCTCGTATATTGTTGGTTTATGTTACTGAAATATATATTCCTAATTGTCGCATTTCCTTCAATAGAGTTGCCTACGTATGTACACGAAACATGTATGGGGACTGCCGTGTGGATCAATTGACGGTTGGCTACTTTTCGGCTCTAACTCATTGTTTGTCTTCTTTGGAGGTGCTGACGGAAGGAGATGACAGCAGGTTGTAATCCTCCTGTCTCAGAGAACTTTATATATCTTGGAAGTATGTGTAGCGAGCATATCACTGACGACGGACACTCCTGATTCCATTGTTTCCGAATTTATTCAGATGAATATTTGGAAATCACAGCTAACAAGGGGTATCGATCTAAGCTTTTCAGTGTTGTTGTTTTCAGTCTCTTTACGGTTCCTTGTCGAATTTCTGCAGAAACATGACTAGTTGTACCTTAGTGTTTTTCCGTCAGTTACCAACATGCTTCACAAAATTCCCTGGACGCGCTATCAGGCTTCGTCACTTTCTTCTTGCATCTCTTTGTAAAGACCTCAGCTGCCTCTTAATATCTTTCCAAAATTATTATTTTTTGTTTGTTTTGGTCTGCTTTGCCTTATTGTATAAATTACTAACAGATACGGACATTAATTTTTTTCTGTTTTTTCTTCCCATCCGCTACGAGTAGTTAAATTCAAAGATGTATTTTCCTCTTCTCTGACATCTGCTTCAAAGCACTGTATCAGCATTTCGTCTTCACCTTCGTCTGTCGGTTCTTCTGTGTGATTTGGACAGATAATCTTCTATTGTTGTCGGTATTCCTCTCTGGATCCTGATACTACTTCAGTTGATTTAATTTCAAATACTAAATGCTCTTAGTGTTACGCTTCTCTTGCACTAGTTGGTAATTAGCACAAGCTTTGGTTTGTATCATCGGTCGTCCTGTGCCACTATTTGGTATCTAAATATTTGCTTCCCGATAAGTTTGATTATTTTGCCTTCATTTTCTTAATATCTTTCGAGTATTTTTTGTATTCATTGTACTATTGTATAAATAACTAAGTGATTGGGATATTAATTCTTTTGTGTCAAATTCATTTAAGTTCCTCTGCGTTCTGGCTTCGCACATATTATCCGCCACTGGATTATGCGTGCGTAGCTGCTCGTCACGCAGTTACGACGTACCTCACCGTTTACGAGCTTGTTTATGAAGACCGCTATGTTTAGTTTCCACAGACTTCGACCTCTCTAAATATTACGGCGATGCAGATTTATGTCGCAAAATGAGGTCACTTGGAGCTGCGAAGCTGAGCGGTGAACTTTGTAACGCATTAAATTGCCTAAGTCAGCGTCCAGGTCACATGCTAGTCTGACTCGAGAACAGTTTCTCGTTACGTGTCGCTGCTGTACCCGTCGCATGACGTGATGGCTCCAAAACAGAAGTCTGTAACAAATTTTAGTAGCTAATATGTAAGCAAGACATTAATTTCTACAACATGAGCTGATTTATTTTGAGGGGGTACGCGCTGTGTGATCGGGGAAATGTACTGGCCAAACCAATCACATTCTACGAAATTTTTGCAAGATATGTACATGTGTCCTTATCTGCCTGCTGACTGATGCGTCCCGAATGTTTACCCGAAGGGCGCTGCAGACTTAGACTGGAAGTTGCTTTGAAGCCGACGTCACCATGGTAGACACCCCAAAACATTAGCAAACGATTGACACTTTCTGTGAATTCTGTCGTTTGCAGGCAATAGTTGTTTGAAATAGAGAATGTTACAGAGCATTCGTCAGTGTCACAGCATCACGAAGGCATTCTCAGACATTCTTCTGGTTTTAAGGTCATATCTGTTCCAGTGATATGACGCAGTTCTCCTCGTGTGTATTTGTTATGTGTTTCGAACAAGACAACGCAGCTTTCGTAAGGCAGCGTTTTCTGACGAAACTGTTATTCGGTGTAATTCCTCATTTCGAAAATGCTGAGGACATAGACTGCTATGTTTGGTTGGTTTCCAGTCATTGATTCTGAGAGCGTTCACGCAGAGAGATTTTCGAGTTGGGCTGTTGGCAAACCTAAAGTCAACTGACAGCAGTAAAACCACTACAGTAAAATAGTACTGTCCAACTAAAATTCATGACGCAAGCTGGCATTTTTGATCGAAACATTTTCACCGGAAGCTAATATTTGTAGCAATCAACATGGCAGTCGTCGCCTTCCTGTTTGACTTAATGAAACATCTCCTTATTAAATTTCCTTGTTGATTAATCAGTAATCATCATACCTCTGGTTGTTTAAGGTTTCCATTGTAAGGTCTTTGGCACGTTCAGTTCAAAAAATGATCAAGGGTTGCATACAACCGTCTCTCAAGTTACACTTGGTATTGCAACTGTGAACGCATAGCTGACTTGCTTTTGATACCCGAAGATGGTCTGTTGTTGGACCGAAATCGATTTTTTCCACATAAAACAATGGTAGAATTGTGTATTTTATAATGCAATTTTTAAAGTACATCTAAATAGACTTAATAATAATAGAACACTAAACGTTATTTATTTCATGCTTTCTGAGAAAAACTTACCAGTGAGCCGTTCTCTCGTTAATAGTAAAATTTCAAACCCAAGACCTCTATTCAACTAACTTAGGATGCAGAAGGTCCCTTCACGCAGTACTACACACGTGGCAGTAAGGACACAACGACCAAAACAGAAATAAAGTCAAACAATTTCACGTGTAAGATTACTCAAAACTTTCATTTTCACTCGACAGTACCTAACCTGAAAACAGTGTATGACAGTCCCTAATGTTTGTTACGACGGTTGCGAAAATATGGCTGTCTAAAGCAAAAGAAAAACTGTGAGACATTAAGCAAACAAGTAACCTAAAGTAGCTAAATGCAAGAGAACTAAAAAAATTAAAAAACTCTCAATTAACATCAAATCTGCTGATGGTACCGCAGGATTAACTTCATATCACTGGACTGAATGAGCACCGTGCTCTTATTTCAAATCCAAGCCCTAACGGCTGATTTTACTTATAAAAGATCACAACACCAAAAAATAATTAACGCAGACTAATGAAATTTCGGGAATGCATTTGATTAGGTAATATATTTAAGTGATTAACACTGCAAGAACACAGGTTTAATGTAAGCGCAAGATAAACCATTGGAGATGTGAAATGCCGGTATAACAGCCGGAAGTTGAATCGAAGCATGCAAACGTGAATGCATTGCACTGTACAGTTGCCGGAAGTCAGTTTGTGGGATAGATTCCCATACCTGTTGGTCAATACAGGGACGGCTAAAGACGGACTGAGGACAGATCTGACGATAGAGAAGGCCAGGGAAACATGTCGACACTCTTTAGAAATGTTGGGTTACAACAGCGGTAGGTGGGTGATCGTTATCCTGTTGGAAAACACCCCATGTAACGCTGTTCACGAATGGCATCACAACACGCCGAATCACCAGACTGGCGAACAGACTTGCAGTCAGGGTGCGTGGGATAGCCACGAGAGCGCTCCAGCTACGAAATCGCACCCCCCACCATAACCCCAGGTGTAGGTCCAGTGTGTTCAGCATACGGACAGGCTCTCAACTGGCCTCATTCTACCCAACACACGGCCATCACTGGCACCAGGGAAGAGCCAGCTTTCATGGGAAACCACAACAGACCGCCACCTTACCCTCGAATCAGCTCTGGTTCGACACCACTAAGTCGCAAATGGCGGTGGTTTGCGGTCAGTGGAATGCACGGTACAGGGCATCTGGCTGGCAGCTATCCTACAAGGAGTGACACGCCGAAATCGAGGTCTACCCTGTCGATAGTACCACGCGACCGTCCGGCGCCCGGTCTTTGTGGTCGTACACTCTCGTGACCATCGCTGCCAGCAGTGGCAGCCATGTACAGTGGCTACATTCATGCCAAGTCTTTCTGCAATATCGCGGAAGGAACATCTAGGTTGTCGTTGTCTTCTTACACGAACTCTTTCAAACTCAAGTGAGTTTGCAACTACGTCATTGTCGTCTTAAAGGAACTCTCCACGTCCAGTCTCAAAGGTTACTGGTTCTCGCAGTCGTTACAGGGTGTATTTAAAGGAAGCCCGATTTGTATCTTCATAGCGGCGCCATTAGAGCCGCCCTTATGCGAAAGGCGCGAAATTTGTGTCACACAACTTCTTCTTGGTGCAGCGATTTTTTTTTGCCGTCAGTGTATAATATAGCTCATGCTTTTCAGATTTATCAGACTGCTTCACCGGGACCTGCACCGCGTATGTCATCGCCTCAGGCATCAGAAAGACGAGTAACGAAAAGTGTCGGAGCGCCGCTAGTGGTCATCGGGCTCATCCCTGAGTGTAGGGCTTCCTGCCAGCCGCTAAAGCTTCTAGCACTGCAGGTGCATGCTGACTCAACAGGCTATGTGATTTAGGTATCTCTGAACTGCAGTTCATCACTTATCATTCACTCCACAACTGATAAAAACATAATAGGAGTGGGAAAGGAATGTGCACAGTAAAGCAAATAAATAAACACAGTGATGTCCACGCCTCTGCAAAAGGCTCTCGGTATCACAACAAAATATGAATATGACTGATGTGTTATCATTAATAATAAACACAGTATGGCTTGAGATAAAGTAATGGGGAAGAACAATCCGTTTCATCTTAAATGTAGTCATGTTTTCGTAACTTAATGGGATCATGTTTCAGAATTTTGCTAAGTAATTGGTGATTTATTAATTTTTCAGCCACTCTGAACTTTTGCAAGTGATATCCCTCACCTGACGGGAGATCGAAGCATTCGTCACGTCCGCAGTGCAAAAGTTTATTTCTTTCACTCTTCTTGTGGATTACGAATTATTAATGTCATAGTTTTCCTTACCAAAAACTTTCGAGCCTTCTCGTACTACAATCGCGTCTAATTGAGTCTCTTTAAAGATTTTAAGTTTCCGTTCTTCTTGACCACCGATTGCTCGGAATTAATTTTGTGTTATTACGAAATCATGCTTTTTCTTGCTTGTACTTGTGATTCTGATAAAATTGGGGTCAATCTTGACTACTCTTTAATTTCAGTAGCTACATGTATCCATACCCATTCCTTGTTATTGATTTTTGTAAGGACGACACACTGGACTGATTTATTAGAGCCAATAATTTTCTAACATTTCCATTACGTAATACCCTTTCCGTTCACATCTCAGTCTCTGGGAAGCCATCTGGGCGTCAACAGTGTTCAGTCGATGCAAATTCTAACGGTGTCTCAGAGTTTCGTCAATTGGACATTCAAATCACAGACTATTTGTCTTAATATTGCTGACAGTGTAACCAACGTGCTGTGTAACGACACTGACACTTTCGCCATCACATCTAAACTTCCTAGTGCCTCCATTTTCTGATATAATCAGATCGCATATTGCGTGACTATAGAGTTTTAAAAAGTCCATCTGAATCCCAAACATCTCCGACTCTAGCTGTCTTAATTCTCTACTGATACACTCGTCGGCCGAAAAACGACACTGACGCTGATGGTTTCAGTCAGAACTGACAGAAACATGACAACACATTGAGCGCAGACCTCTCCCAATTACTTCCGCAACTGTCAGCCTGCGAGGTCTCCGAGCACGGCGGCGGCGCCTCCGCTGCTCTAACGCGAGGTAGCAGGCAAGGCGAAAGCTATGTTTGCCGGAGGCCTCATTGCTGATGGGGAGCAGGCCACCGAGCACACTGGGTGCAAAAGGCTGCACGTAGTGGCACACGTCGGCGCGAATGACACCTGCAGCTTGGGTTCTGAGGCCATCCTCGGCTCCTTTCAGCGGCTGCATGAATCGGTGAAAGCAACTAGCAAGCGGGGTGCAGGCGAAGCTATTTGTAGCATCGTTCCTAGGGTTGATCGCGGTCCTCTGGTCTGGAGCAGAGTGGAAGGTCTAAACCAGAGGCTCAGACGGTATCAGACGCAAATTTCTCGACCTCTGCTATCGGGTGCATTATTGTAGGGTTCCCCTTAAAAGGTGAGGCGTTCACTACACGCAGGAAAAGGCTACTAAGATATCGGAGTACGTGTGGAGTGCACATGGGGCTTTTTCATGTTACAGGACCCCTCGCTTGGGAGCCAACACGATTTTCCTGTTAGCCACAGCGACCTCAGAGAACCTATATCCTCTCGTATCAGTAATAGAAAAGATGTATATGATTTTAGTAAACTGCAGGAGCATCCAAGCAAAGGCCCCAGAATTAGCATCTCTGATTGAAGGTTATAATGCACAGATAGTATTGGGAACAGAAAGCTGGTTGAAACCAGACGTCAGTGACAGCGAAATCCTATGTTCAGGCTGCAATACTTATCGTCACGATAGGTTAGTCGCCAGTGGTAGCAGCGGGTTTGTTGCAGTAAAAAAGTCGATAAAATCAACCGAGTTATCACGGATACCGAAGGTGAATTAATCTGAGTGAAATTATCAAAGACCGGTCAAAAATAGTGATCGGATGCTTTTATAGACCACCTGAGTCAGGATCTTTAGTTGCAGAGCGCTTCAGACATAGCTTGTAGAATATCATTAGTAATTTTCCTGATCGTGCCGTTGTTATAGGGGGTGACTTCAACTTGCCAGGTATAGATTGGGAGTGTTATGCCATCAACACTAGTGCCAGAGACAGGATCTCGTGTTGCATTGGTCTGGATGTTTTGTCCGAAAATTACCTTGAGTAGATAGAGAACCAACTCGTGAGGATAACGTCTTATATATCCTGGCAACAAACAGACCTGAACTTATCGAATCAGTTAACGTAGAGGGAGGTATCAGTGATCATAAGGCTGTGACAGCACATATGGCGAACATATGACGACGGGTTCTACAAGAAATGTTAAGAAAGCTAGGGAGATATACGAGGGTCAGTCAAAAAGTAATGCCTCCTATTTTTTTTCTACGTTTAATTGTCAGGAAATTTAAATGCAATTACATAGGTTGAAAACCACAACATTGAGGATCATTTTGTCATTTTTCAATGTAATCTCCGCCCATCTCTACAGTTTTGGTCCATCTTTGAACAAGGGCATGTATCCCAGCACGGTATAAATCACAGCTCTGCTTCCTAAGCCATTGACGCACAGATGTTTTGACGGCCTCCTCATCTTCAAAATGAATCCCACGATGAGCTTCTTTTAGTGGCCCGAACAGATGGAAGTCTGATGGTGCCAGGTCAGGGCTGTAGGGGGGATGAGGCAAAACTTCCCATCCAATTTTGACAATCTCGTCAGAGGTGTGACGACTGGTGTGTGGTCTTGCATTGTCATGCAAAAGAAGAACATCTGCCATTGATTTTGTTGGGCGAACTCGCTGAAGACGTGCTTTAAGTTTTTTGAGGGTTGTGACGTATTGAACAGAATTTATTGTGCATCCCTGCTCCAAAAAATCAACCAGAATCACACCCTCTGTATCCCAGAAAACTGTTGCCATAACTTTCCCTGCCGATCGCACAGTTTTGAATTTTTTCTTCCTCGGCGAGCTTGTGTGACGCCACTCCATTGACTGCCTCTTTGATTCGGGTTCAAAAAAATGCACCCATGTTTCGTCCCCGGTCACAATTTTTTTCAGAAACTCATCTCCCTCCAAACGGAAGCGCTGCAAGTGTTGGGAGGCTATTGTTTTCCTTGCCTCTTTATTCTGATCGGTTAACATTCTTGGAACCCACCGTGCACAAACTTTTGAGTACCCCAATTGTTTAATAATCGTGATCACACTGCCTTTACTAAGAGAAATAATGCGACACACTTCATCTGCAGTCACCCGACGGTCACCACGAATGATGTCATCAACTTGCTGAATGTTGTGTGGAGTCACTGCACTCACCGGCCTGCCGCTCCGCTTTTCGTCAGTCAACGGTGTTTGCCCTTCAGCTTCCTTACAACGACGAACCCATCGACTAACAGTGCTGACATCCACTGTCACAACACCATACACCTTCTTCAGTCTTTCATGAATGCGTATGGGCGTTTCACCTTCTGCATCCAAGAATTCAATCACACAACGCTGTCTCAAACGAACATCGATGTCGGCCATCTTACAAACTTCTGCTGTGCTGCCACCTGTTGACACAGAAAGTTACTACTGCAGTGGATTGCAGAAGAAGGTTTGAGGAATGGCGCCAAATTCAAATTTTTCACTTAACTTAATTTTTTTAAGTAGAAAAAAATGGGAGGCATTACTTTTTGACCGACCCTCGTATTTGCTCAGTAAGGGTGACAGGATACAAATTTCAGAATACCCCACAGTCAGCACCAAATATTCTGTGATGAAGAGGAAGATGTCGAAAACAAATGGTAAAAATTCAATTCATCGTCCAATATGCACTAGACAAGTAACGTTTTCAGGGATGGGAAAGATCCACCAGGGTTTAATAGCCGTGTTAGAAAAGCACTACGTAAACAAAGAGCACTTCATCTCAGATTCAAGACAAGTAAAAACCTAGCTGACAAACATCTACATCTACATCTACATGATTACTCTGCAATTCACATTTAAGTGCTTGGCAGAGGGTTCATTTAACCACAATCATACTATCTCTCTACCATTCCACTCCCGAACAGCGCGCGGGAAAAACCGACACCTAAACCTTTCTGTTCGAACTCTGATTTCTCTTATTTTATTTTGATGATCATTCCTACCTATGTAGCTTGGGCTCAACAAAATATTTTCGCATTCGGAAGAGAAAGTTGGTGACTGAAATTTCGTAAATAGATCTCGCCGCGACGAAAAACGTCTTTGCTTTACTGATTTCCATCCCAACTCGCGTATTATATCTGCCACACTCTCTCCCCTATTACGTGATAATACAAAACGAGCTGCCCTTTTTTGCACCCTTTCGATGTCCTCCGTCAATCCCACCTGGTAAGGATCCCACACCGCGCAGCAATATTCTAACACAGGACGAACGAGTGTAGTGTAAGCTGTCTCTTTAGTGGACTTGTTGCATCTTCTAAGTGTCCTGCCAATGAAACGCAACCTTTGGCTCGCCTTCCCCACAATATTATCTATGTGGTCTTTCCAACTTAAGTTTTTCCTAATTTTAACACCAGGGTACTTAGTTGAATTGATAGCCTTGAGAATTGTACTATTTATCGAGTAATCGAATTCCAACGGATTTCTTTTGGAACTCATGTGGATCACCTCACACTTTTCGTTATTTAGCGTCAGCTGCCACCTGCCACCATACAGCATTTTTTTCTAAATCACTTTGCAACTGATACTGGTCTTTGGGTGACCTTACTAGACGGTAATTTACAGCATCATCTGCGAACAACGTAAGAGAACTGCTCAGATTGTCACCCAAGTCATTTATACAGATCAGGAACAGCAGAGGTCCCAGGACGTTTCCCTGATATCACTTCAGTTTTACTCGATTATTTGCCGTCTATTACTACCAACTGCTACCTTGCTGACAGGTAATCACGAATCCAGCCGCACAACTGAGACGATACCCCATAGACCCACAGCTTGATTAGAAGTCGCTTGTGAGGAACGGTGTCAAAAGCTTTCCGGAAATCTAGAAGTACGGTATCAACTTGAGATCTCCTGTCGATAGCGGCCATTACTTCGTGCGAATAAAGAGCTAGCTGCGTTGCACAAGAACGATGTTTTCTGAAACCATGCTGATTACGTATCAATAGATCGTTCCCTTCGAGGTGATTAATAATGTTTGAATACAGTATATGCTCCAAAACCCTACTGGAAACCGACGTCAATGATATAGGTCTGAATGAAGCTAAGATGAGCGTAAGGAGAGCAATGAGAGAAACGTTCAATAATTTTGAAAGTAAGACGTTGTCAACCGACCTGAGTAAATGCTTTAAGAGATTTTGGTCGTATGTAAAATCAGTAAGTGGGTCAATATCTATTCATTATCTCAGCGACCATACCGGCACAGAAACGGAACAAAGAGAAGGCTCAAATACTGAATTCGGTCTTCAGGAGTTGTTTCATTCGTTGTGCCAGCATCGAAATGGCCGATACTGACTTAACCGATCGAGGAATTGAAAAGCAGTTACAATCGCTTAGTAGTGGAAAGCCTTCAGGACCAGATGAGATACCTATAAGATTCTACGAAGATTATGCGAAAAAACGTGCTCTCCTTCTAGCAGTAATTCATCGTAGATCGCTTGAACAACGAAGCAAAAGCACAGGTCATTCCCGCCTTTAAGAAAAGACTTGAAACAGATCCACACAATTATAGACGTTTATCGTTGACGTCAGCCTATTGCAGAATTATGGAACATGTTTTATGCTAGAAAATTATGACGTTGTTGGAAATGAACAGCACATCTATAAAAATCAACATGGAGTAGGCCTATTGTTTATCTATCTGGGGTCCCTACCAGGTAGGGCTGATAGAGGAGATAGAGAAGATCCAACGAAGAGCGGCGCGTTTCATCACGGGATCGCTTTAGCTGGCGAGCGAGCGTTACGGAGATCCTAAACAAACTTCACTGGCACACGTTACAAGAGAAGCGTTGTGCATCACGGAGAGATTTGCTATTGAAATTTCGGGACAGCACTTTTCAGGAGGAATCAAACAACGTATTATTCCCCCCCCCCCCCCCCCCCCCCATACATCTCACTTATTGACCACGAGGAAAAAATTCGAGAAATTAGAGTCAATACAGAGGCTTACCGACAATCATTCTTCCCACAAGCTATTCGCGAGTGGAACAGAGTTGGAGGGATGAGATAGAGGTACCGAAAGTACCCTCCGCCACACACGATTAGGTGGCTTGCGGAGTATGATGTAGATGTAGATGTAAACAGAAGAGCACTGCCACGCACCGCGCTGCCGGGCCTCACACGTTGTCCGGAGCCTCAGAGCTACTCCTAGTAGTTTCCAAAATCCACGGAACTTCTTCTCGTACTTAGGTGGCTCACCAGCTAAGTGGTAGAGCTGTCAGGCTCGGAAAGAGGGAGATAGAGTACATACATGGTGTCCCAATGAAACACCGACATGCTTTAAAGACAGATTCCTTATACCAAAATAAGAAAGAATGGCTAGTACACATGGGCTCCAAAATGCATACCTTAAGAGCCACGAGCACTTGTTCATTACTATGAGACAAATCTCTTCTAATGAAAGGACTTCGCTTTCCAAATTTTGGAAGGAGGTAGTATGGAGTCCAGTAAACATGGGCTCTAAAATGTGTACTTTGAGAGCTGTGAGCACTTACTCATCTTCGCTGGTGAAGACACATCTCTTCTAGTGGACAACTGCTTATAGTCTTAAGGAAAGTATTTTGGAGATCATGTTTACTAGCCCATATTTCCTTGTTACGGTCCATACTACCTTCTCCCAAAACATGGAAACCAAAGAGCTTGGAGTAGAAGAACAGGATCGAAGATGAACAAGTGCTCATAGCTTTAGAGCATGCGTTTCATAGCCAATGTAACTGCGAAGTCCTGGGTTCGAGTCGCCGACGGCGCACCGTTTTTGTTTGTCACGAAGTGCTCGGTTCTGGCACTTGCTGCAGCATCAACGCACTCTAGCGTCGTAAAGTTCCGGATGTGTCGAGTAGAGTAATCGTCGTCAACGGCACTCAGAACTGCACAACACATTTTTTTACGGCAGTTTGTAACGGTGCGAATATGTCCCTCCATTTTGGGTGACAGTGCTAGGTTAAAGCAGTAACACAGGGGTGGGCAAACGGCGTCCCACGTTTGTTTTCCACGTGACCCGTGAAAGAAATTTCGGGTAAACATAAAAAAATACAGTCTCAAAAACGTGTGTTTCGAGACATAATTTGTTGACATGGCGTGTTGTGAAATGAGTTCCATTCATGTCGGGGCAGTACCCCGTAAACACTAACGTCAAGGACGTAGCGCCAACTGCTGAGGCGGCCCGCAAACTTCATATATGGACCAGGCCCGGGTGACCAAACGCTGCCGTGCCTGCCGAATGGTGCGATTAGGGCTGCAAGTAGGGTATAATCATTGCGTTGCAAAACTGGTTTATGTTGAGAAACAAACCGCCACGCAATATTCCAACTTGACAGTCGGAGTACATGGTCAAAGAAAGGGTTAGCGCAAATAGTGTGTAACAATGACTCGGGCAGCACAGAACTTCCGGAGTGTGACGACGGGAATAACGAACGTCCCACTGCGATTAGTTAACGCCAACTGTATCAACGTCTGACTGACGTCATTCGTTTGGCTGCGGCCAGACCGGAATGATTGCCTGAATTAAAGAAACAATTTGTAGACAATACGAGACACACATTATTAATTTTGGTTTCAGAATATAATGGAAAGTTTAGTGTTCAGAACCTACTGTTTTTGGTTTACAACATGAGGTGACTGAGTTAATGTAGGCGACTTTGTTTTGAATTTACGTTACACTCCCATTCACTTTGCACTTAAACCGTGAGATGTGTTATAAGGAATGACAGTTATTCATTGCCCGTCCTGTTTATTCTCTGAAACATATTTTCCGGGAGTGACGATTTTTTTGCTATTGTAAGCCCCTGCTGTAGACGACTTTCCATCTTTGGAAGAGCCAACCATGAAAAAACTATTCCACCTGCTGTAGAAGATGTGTGAGACGGGAAAAATACCCTCTGACTTCAAGAACAGTGGAATAATTCCCATTCTAAAGAAAGCAGGCGCTGAGAGCCGTGATTATGCGTCCCACTATTTGGGAGTGAGAGCACTTAGCGACATGAACAAGCTTTATGCATAGTTTCAAACATTCATGAAACTTTTCATGCTGACAGCCGTCACAAATTGACCAAAATAAAAAGGTTTATCGTATACTATATTTTCGCTGTTCGTGTTGTAAAACTTTAGCATCGGGGATAACGTTTTAATTTAGTACTACTTCCATATTAATTTTATTCACGAGAAGGACTGCAGACAGTATCGACACACACCACTGAATGTAGTTGGAAAATTACATCGAATTAGGACAGCAAAAATTATTGACATTCTCAAACTTGATAAACAGAACGATGGGCCTGAAAACTACTGCCCATATCGCTACCTACCACGATTTACAAATTTCTAGAGAGGATACTGTATGACAGAACTGCTCAGGAAATACTGAGCATTTATTGCACCTATCTAGCAAGCTCATTGCCGACCAGATACAAGTTGCGTCGATCAGGTTTTTGGCTCTTACAACATTCATTGAAGCAGTGCACCAAACAAAAATCGAAACTTCAGTTGCTTTTGTAGACCTTAAGGCAGCGTACGACACACTTTGGAAGCACGGTACAATTTACAAATTTCTACTTATCCCATGTAAACGGCTGGCAGAGCTGATAGTTGATATGCTAACCTACGTTAATTCAGAACACACAAGAAGCAAACGAGGGAATGTTTATAACGGCATTCTACAGAGTTCCGTTGTGGCATCTCTGCTGTTTAGCATGTACGTCGCTGGTACGTCTGAAGCAACTTCTTTGAAGTTCGGATATGCTGGCGACAGGGCAGTGGTCAAACAACATATGGCATGGACGAAATTAGAAGCACTCGTAACTAGTAACTACCATCATGAGTAATTACTTCCACGATTGCATACTACTCCTAAGCCCAGCAAAGACAGGTGCTTTCGGTTGAATAACAAAATTGGAAAGAAAGAGCCAGCGGTTTATGTTAACAGTCGTTGTGCCTCGCGTAATATGACACCAAAGTGTCTCGAGGGACACTGGATACGACCCTCAGTTACAATGCACTACTTGGTCATCTACGGTAGCCACTCTTAAGTGCTTCTGCTCTGGGGCTCATCTACTCAACGGCAGATTATTAGCCTCCAGTAAGGCTAAATATGCTCACACGAAGAAATCCGCGTGAAATTGAACAGAACCATGAGAATGATATCTGGTGCAGTAAAAAGTACATCGGTTCATTGGCCACCGATACTTACAACGGAACCATCTGGCTTGTTAATCACTGATTTTGATGATTTTTAGGCATGTTTTAGAGGGATATGTCCTGAGTACCTGGTTAGCGGCTTTTCTCCTTCCCGGGAAAATCTGTGTTGAAGTTTTACGCATGCCTTCGATACCCATAACGTTAGAAGAGTTTCGAGTGTACGAGCATAGAGCAGGGGCTAAGGTTCTAGATTACCACGCCGGCGGTACGGGAATAAATCCTACCCGTTCACTTTTTTTTTTTCTACTCCAACTCACAGAATATCATTAGGTAGCATACCTCTCGCAAAATTATTTAAAAATAGTCACCTCTTCCCTAATAATTTAATTTATAAATCAAACATTGCACCAATTTTTTTTTTCAAATATGTATTCTGTTTGTGGTTCGCGGTGAAAATCACAAATATAATAACAGCTGCAAAGAGTCCTCAACGATGGACGAAGTATTAGCAGCTGCGGAAGGGTTGCAAGTACGGACGAAAGTACACATCCCTAATTTCAACCTCGATTATGTAATTAATACCAGTCAAATCGGCTGCCGGTCGACGTACAATAGAATCCCTGCGGCACAAGCAGCCAAAACCGATTTGAACTAGATTGCTCATTCCTTCACAGCACAGTATACTGTAACTGCGTCAAGAAAGATACACTACTGGCCATTAAAACTGCTACATCAAGAAGAAATGCAGATGATAAACTGGTATTCATTGGACAAATATATTATACTGGATTACATGTGATTACATTTTCACGCAATTTGGGTGCATAGATCCTGAGAGATCAGTACCCGGAACAACCACCTCTGGCCGTAATAACGGCCTTGATACGCCTGGGCACTGAGTCAAACAGAGCTTGGATGGCGTGTACAGGTACAGCTGCCCATGCAGGTTCAACACGATACCACAGTTCAGCAAGAGTAGTGACTGCCGTATTGTGACGAGCGAGTTGCTCGGCCATCATTGACTTGAAGTTTTCAGTTGGTGAGAGATCTAGATAATGTGCTGGCCAGGGCAGCAGTCGAACATTTTCTGTATACAGAAAGGCCCATACAGGACCTGCATTATCCTGCTGAAATGTAGGGTTTCGGAGGGATCGAATGAAGGGTAGAGCCACTGGTCCTAACCCATCTGAAATGTGTTCAAAGTGCCGTCAGTGCGAACAAGAGGTGACGGAGACGTGTAACCAGTGGCACCCCATACCATCATGCCGAGTGATACGCTAGTATGGCGATGACGAATACACGCTTCCAATGTGCGTTCACCGCGATGTCGCCAAACACGTATGCGACCATCATGATGTTGTATACAGATCTTGGATTCATCTGAAAAAATGACGTTCTGCCATTTGTGCACCCAGTTTCGTCGTTGAGTACACCATCACAGGCGGTGCTGTCTGTGATGCAGCGTCAAGAGTAACCGCAGCCACGGTCTCCGAGCTGAAAGTCCAAGCCACTGTAAACGTTGTCGAACTGTTCCTGCAGATGGTTGTTGTCTTGTTCCCCATCTGTTGACTCAGGGATATAGACGTGGCTGCGCGATCCTTTACAGCCATGCGGAAAATGCCTCTCATCTGGACTGCTAGTGATACGAGACCGTTGGGATCCAGTACGGCGATCCGTGAACCCACCGATTCCATATTCTCCTAACAGTCATTGGATCTCGACCAACACGAGCAGCAATGTCGCGATGGCTATCTGGTATGACGAGAGGCAATTCAAACTGAACGGTAATGTAAACCGCCACAACAGCGTGTACTGCGCTCCTGAAAATCCTCACGTTCACGTGGACACACCTGTAAATGTACCGGGTTTGATGTGTGGTGTGGTCTGTCGTCGCACAGTTTGATTGCCCCATTTTTCTTTGAAGAGACCATAACTGGTGAGGTGTACCTTCATATGCTGCAAACATTGATTTTACCTGCCATGAGAGAGCTGTTTCGAAATGGAATATTTTACCTACAACAAGACGATGCTCCGCCTCGCTGCCACAGGGATATGAGGGCCTACTTGGTCGAAAATCAACGGATAGGTCGAAGACGAGCTGTTGAGTACCCACCACGGTCTCCAGACCTTACCCCTCTTGAAGTCTACCTACGGGGGATCTTAAAGAATTAAGTTTATCAACAGAAACCAGCTCCACTTAAGAATTGTGAGAAGTCATCGAGGCGTCCTGTGCGGTCAGCAGTTCAGTGGCATCGACACGTTTTGGCTGCTAACGGGGGTGACTTTCAACAGGTAAAATAACCTTCCTCCCGTGCGAGAAGTGTAACGATTTGCCATTTTGTTCTATCAATGCTGACTATCACAGAGCGTAATTTTTTCTGGACGTTTCTGTTGTTAGCTAAACATTGGAGTCAGTTGGATAACGAACTGAGGATATTCATGCTGGTCTGATACGGTGTGTCCTTGCGTAGGAGTTACCAGTCATGGCTCTGTTTGTACGCTTTTGAATAAATTGTTTATAACCATTTTCTAATAGGCTTAATGTAACTTGTAGCTGCTGGCATCATCAGCTTTCATATGACACATCGTGAGCCTAAGCTATGCCTTGAGTTCATTTGAAATAGTCTTTAGGGACTGTGATAATTATGAATGTTAAATATTGTTTTTCACAACCACGGTTTAATTCGCAATGAGCCTCTATCTCCGCCGCGACCCTTAACTTGTCACTCCAGATACCTGCAGCACGCGCTTCCCGGGTCGCTCGTCCAGCCGTCAGCACACATGCCGAGCTTACTTTGTGCTCCCGTCAGATCGCCAGAGTTAACCGCTGTGTGGCTCGGCTAGCACTCGGTGGGTCACGGTTCAGCTCTGCCGAGTGCTGTGGGCAAGCGGGCTGCCCTCAGCCCCTGCGAGGCCAATTCGAGAGCGGCCACGAAAACTGAGAACGGTCGGGACAGCGGTGTGCCGGCCACGTGACCCTCCGTGTCCGCACACGGTGGCGCCTGAGGGCGGACGGTGCCGCCGGGCCTTCGAGTTCTGTTCGGACAGCGTTTGTTTGCTCGTTTTCCTAAGGGCACAAGAGCAGTTTATGAGCGTCACTTACATCTCGCCAGCATGTCCTTTGCATCAAACACTGACTCCAGTCAGCTGAGAGCTCAGTGACGTGTGAACCTAGTGAGTCTCAGCCCTCGCCAACAGGAAACGGAAATGCTGCAGTTGCAAATTCTTACACGCTTTCCACACTGAAAGTGACAGTACCTCTGTGTGATCCTGCCCACTCGTGTTGTATAGGGTGCTAAGGAAGCTGTTTTCTCGGAGAGCTAGACAACATACAAGCAAACCGTATTAACTGAATGTATTACAGTAATTAAAATGACAATACTTAACTTGCGTATGTACAAGGTGGGTCGCAAGCAATTCGCAACATGCAAATAGTGAGTGCCCTTTCTAGTGGCCCACTTGTGGTGTGGCCGACGCTCGCTGGTGCGGCGCTTATCTTCTCTCCTGTCGTGGTGCGGTCCTAGTCAGGGTGCTATTGGCTGACGTCGTCTCACCACCTTCTCTGCGGTTACGATTCATGCGTAGGTGCTGGTGTTTGATGTTGTTGTTGTTGTTGTCTTCAGTCCTGAGACTGGTTTGATGCAGCTCTCCATGCTACTCTATCCTGTGCAAGCTGCTTCATCTCCCAGTACCTACTGCAACCTACATCCTTCTGAATCTGCTTAGTGTACTCATCTCTCGGTCTCCCTCTACGATTTTTACCCTCCACGCTGCCCTCCAATACTAAATTTGTGATCCCTTGATGCCTCAAAACATGTCCTACCAACCGATCCCTTCTTCTAGTCAAGTTGTGCCACAAACTTCTCTTCTCCCCAATCCTATTCAATACCTCCTCATTAGTTACGTGATCTATCCACCTTATCTTCAGTATTCTTCTGTAGCACCACATTTCGAAAGCTTCTATTCTCTTCTTGTCCAAACTAGTTATCGTCCATGTTTCACTTCCATACATGGCTACACTCCAAACAAATACTTTCAGAAACGACTTCCTGATACATAAATCTATATTCGATGTTAACAAATTTCTCTTCTTCAGAAACGCTTTCCTTGCCATTGCCAGTCTACATTTTATATCCTCTCTACTTCGACCATCATCAGTTATTTTACTTCCTAAATAGCAAAACTCCTTTACTACTTTAAGTGTCTCATTTCCTAATCTAATTCCCTCAGCATCACCCGATTTAATTTGACTACATTCCATTATCCTCGTTTTGCTTTTGTTAATGTTCATCTTATATCCTCCTTTCAAGACACTGTCCATTCCGTTCAACTGCTCTTCCAAGTCCTTTGCCGTCTCTGACAGAATTACAATGTCATCGGCGAACCTCAAAGTTTTTACTTCGTCTCCATGAATTTTAATACCTACTCCAAATTTTTCTTTTGTTTCCTTTACTGCTTGCTCAATATACAGATTGAATAACATCGGGGAGAGGCTACAACCCTGTCTCACTCCTTTCCCAACCACTGCTTCCCTTTCATGCCCCTCGACTCTTATGACTGCCATCTGGTTTCTGTACAAATTATAAATAGCCTTTCGCTCCCTGTATTTTACCCCTGCCCCCTTTAGAATTTGAAAAAGAGTATTCCAGTCAACATTGTCAAAAGCTTTCTCTAAGTCTACAAATGCTAGAAACGTAGGTTTGCCTTTTCTTAATCTTTCTTCTAAGATAAGTCGTAAGGTCAGTAATGCCTCACGTGTTCCAACATTTCGACGGAATCCAAACTGATCCTCCCCGAGGTTTGCATCTACCAGTTTTTCCATTCGTCTGTAAAGAATTCGCGTTAGTATTTTGCAGCCGTGGCTTATTAAACTGATAGTTCGGTAATTTTCACATCTGTCAGCACCTGCTTTCTTTGGGATTGGAATTATTATATTCTTCTTGAAGTCTGAGGGTATTTCGCCTGTCTCATACATCTTGCTCACCAACTGGTAGAGTTTTCTCAGGACTGGTTGTCCCAAGGCCGTCAGTAGTTCTAATGGAATGTTGTCTACTCCGGGGGCCTTGTTTCGACTCAGGTCTTTCAGTGCTCTGTCAAACTCTTCACGCAGTATCGTATCTCCCATTTCGTCTTCATCTACATCCTATTCCATTTCCATAATATTGTCCTCAAGTACATCACCCTTGTATAAACCTTCTATATACTCCTTCCACCTTTCTGCCTTCCCTTCTTTGCTTAGAACTGGGCTGCCATCTGAGCTCTTGATATTCATACACTTGGTTCTCTTCTCTCCAAAGGTCTCTTTAATTTTCCTGTAGGCAGTATCTATCTTACCCCTAGTGAGATAAGCTTCTACATCCTTACATTTGTCCTCTAGCCATCCCTGTTTAGCCATTTTGCACTTCCTGTCGATCTCATTTTTGAGACGTTTGTATTCCTTTTTGCCTGCTTCATTTACTGCATTTTTATATTTTCTCCTTTCATCAATTAAATTCAATATTTCTTCTGTTACCCAAGGATTTCTAGCAGCCCTCGTCTTTGTACCTACTTTATCCTCTGCTGCCTTCACTACTACATCCCTCAGAGCTACCCATTCTTCTTCTACTGTATTTCTTTCCCCTATTCCTGTCAATTGTTTGATGTTATGCAGGAACAATCTCGATCACTGATGAACAATATGTTTCTATGTCCTACTTACACATCATTTACTTCCAATATGATGGACGTAGGGGAATTATGGGCCAAGTTACAGTGATTGTAAATTTTGCTCTGGTCAAATACGCTCCGAGTATGTGGATTAAGCACGGAAAAGTGGCCGTGCGTTTCTAGGCGCTACAGTCTGGAACCGCGTGACCGCTACGGTCACAGGTTCGAATCCTGCCTCGGGCATGGATGTGTGTGACGTCCTTAGGTTAGTTAGGTTTAAGTAGTTCTAAGTTCTAGGGGACTGATGACCACAGCAGTTAAGTCCCATAGTGCTCAGAGCCATTTGAACCATTTGAAGCACGGGAAAGATCGACCGTGGTGTAACAATAAAAGGCGGAAAATTTTGAGGACGCAGAGGCTGTAGCAATGTCCGTGGGACGGATGAAATTAGTAGAAATTCTTGCTTATACAAGAAGAGCGCTGCGCAAAACACACAACTTCCATTGTCGTACATGAGCGAACGATTTTGTCGAGATTCAATATATATATATATATATATATATATATATATATATATATATATATATATATATATATATATATATATATATATATAATTAGATAAATAAATAAAAAATAAAAAATCTCATCCTACATAAAATCATTAAGCGGTCGACCAGTCTGGTGTGGCAACAGAAGACAGTAAAACGGAAGCAAGGTTTTAAATTTCTCGTTTAAAAACAACTCATGCACGCATGACGGATGGTGCAGAAATAACATCCGAAGTTTTAGAAAGCTCACTGTAGTATTACCAGCGTTCGGCGTAAAACATTGAAATTCATTAAAAGAGTCTCGAATGCAACACATGTTTACCACAGTTGGCAACCGGTATCAGTCTATAATTTCGACCATCTTCAAGCCGTAACCGGCATGATGGCGGCAGTCGGCGGTGGACGAAGCTGCTACCTCCATCTGACGTCCACGTCCAGACGCGTCTTGGCACGTCCACCGTCACCAGCCGCCATCATGCCGGTTACGGCTTGAAGATGGTCGAAATTATAGACTGATACCGGTTGCCAACTGTGGTAAACATGTGTTGCATTCGAGACTCTTTTAATGAATTTTAAGATCTACCATCGTTTGACCGTCGGCGATACTCCTGCGTGGTGGACACAGAAATAAGAATCCGTGCCACTGAGAAGCAACTCAGACAGTTCAAAAGAAATAACGTTTCAGGTGGAGAAGCGGTCCCTACCCTGTTTTACGGCGTTTATCACGAATCTCTATTCCTGCTCAACGTTCCAAGCGCGAAAACTGAGTAGATGAGAACCAGAACGCGACAAACGCTGGCTTGCAACGTATGTATGTTGATGTAGCTGTAGACAGCCGGCCGGGATGGCCCAGCGTTTCTAGGCGCTTCAGTCTGGAACCGCACGACCGGTACGGTCGCAGGTTCGAATCCTGCCTCGCGGACGGATGTGTGTGGTGTCCTTAGGTTAGTTAGGTTTAAGTAGTTTTAGGTTCTATGGGACTGATGGCCTCGGATGTCCGCCGCAGAGGCCTACACTTCTATGCCCGAAATCGCTGTCGACGAGAAACTTAAGAAATGTGTAAACATTCGAATGGGTGGGAAATGTAGCCTGAGGAGGAGAATGATCGGTTTTTGACTCAGCCGAATAACAGGAAGTCCAAGGAAATTAGACAAATAAACAATGAGTGTGTACGGTATTGCTGGCTGCGGAACTACAGTGCGGTGTTCTTGTGCACACTGGGAGAGGATTTTCTCCTTCAGATAACACGGCTCGCTTTCTAGTTGTGCTTTAAACACACGTATTGGATGTTGGTGAATAACAAGTGTGCGTACAGTGTGGTGTCACGTTGGTGTTGAGATGAGGGAAGCGAGGAGGTGAGAGCCGCTGCCCTGGAGTTACAGGCAGGAGCCGGCGACCTTATCGTGTAGGTCGCTGGGAGCAGTGTGGCCTCACTGTGGGAGAGGGTGCAGTTAAATCAAGGGCACGATGTTACTAATAAATAAATGTGTGAAAGCAGGACTAACTTCTGAGGAGAATCAGTCTTCTACTCGAGTCATGTGACGTCCTCGGTTTAACGTCGGCGATCCGCGCAATTTGCTCCTGCCGCAGACACTGCTACTTTGTGCGTGGTGTTGTGGCACGGAGCAGTTGTGCTGAAACGTAAAAGGAGGCGAACCCGCGGGGCTCGCGTCTACACGGTACGCTCTTCAAGACGTCGTTCGGACTGGTTGGGGCCGCTGTCTACGCGCGTCGCCGCCGCGGCGCTTCCCGGCCTCGTTTGCGGCCCACGGCTCATTAGGCGGGCTGCCACTGAAGGCGCCGAGCCGCCGCCTGCCGCCTGCCGCTTGCTCACTCGCTGCCGCGACGGCGCTCCAGCCCTCTCCACGGCTAAGTTGGCCCGTTGAGCCGAGTTTGCTCTCTCCCTCTCGCTCTCTCTCAGTCTCTCTACCCCTGTCTCTGTTGTCCGTCTGTCTCTTTCCCTCTCTCACTTCGAAAGGGGGGATAGCAAATTTAAATGCTACTCAACTTGCGGAAGATTACACTGAATTTCAGGAACCGTTCTAAAACAGATTTTCCGACAGTCAGTTTCTTTACGCTAATCGATATATTAATCCTCACGGTGAGACTGCTTCATCAGAGAGTCGTGATGCGAATAGCTGAAGCCCGGCGAGCTGATCCTTTCTTTGCCTTTCGAGTCTCTCTCTCTCTGCCGGCCATGGTGGTCTAGCGGTCCTGGCGCTCAGTCCGGAGGCGCGCGACTGTTACGGTCGCAGGTTCGAATCCTGTGTCGGGCATGGATGTGTGTGATGTCCTTAGTTAGTTATGTTTAAGTAGTTCCAAGTTCTAGGGGACTGATGACCACGGATGTTAAGTCCCATTGTGCTCAGAGCCATTTGAACCATTTCTCTCTGTCTCTCTCTCTGTGGAAGGGGGGAGAGAGTGGAGAGAACGAGATGGAGGTGGTCGATGCTCGCAGTGGTGTCCGCCGCGCTTCTCCGGTAGCAAGTGTGGAGCACTGCTGGCGGGCGGATTTTCCGGCGTGAGCCTGACGAGGCGCACAGGGAGGGCGCTGCGGTCCCTGACGGTGGGCGCTCGGCGCGGCTGCCCCTGCCTGTCCCGGCTCCGCTAGTTCGCGCTGCTTCGGGGATCCTCCTGCAGAAGTCGGGCTATTCGCGGCCCAGGCTGCTCTAGTCGCTCGGAAGGCCTTCGTCGTCGAATTTTACGGGACATCGGGTGAGGGCCTCCTGCGGTTTTCCAGTCTAGGACAGAGCCGCGTCCTGCTTCGCTCTGTTTGTGGGCGAGCGTGATCTGCACTGTTCGCCAGAAACTTGTCTCCGTTGTCTGCAGTTAGTTGAAGCAGCTTGACGGTTGCTTTCGGCTCAGTTTTCAGCTTCAGTTCTGCAGCGCTCCCGCATTTTCATTTAATTGTTGATTATTTCGAAGGGCCGCTGGCACGCGCTGAACTCCCTGCGATAAGGAAATTGAGTTATCTGTTTGGAGTACGATTGTCTTCAAAACATTTTAAGTAAAAGTTGAAAGTACTGTTTTCTTGTGATTTCGATTCTAAGCCCTTGCGGCCTGCACTCTGTTTAAGATTAGATTTCATCTGGCCACCGTGCTAAACTTAAGAAAGGACATTCACTTGAATCAGTAGCAATGACTTGGTTCTTGCAACGAGTACTGTATCTCCCTCCTTAGAGAGCATAATTATTGTTTAGCGGAATAAGTGGAATATCTTATGACATTCAAACGGTGCCTACATCTGTTAAACTGTGTTATAGGAGGAGGAGTTCCACAACGCCAGCTGAAGCACTTAAAAACCCCTGATCGTCGACCTTCACGGCTACACGGCAACCGCCACCTCTGTACTACGGATGAACAACGCCACCCACATCGGCCTGTGTGAGTCGCCGTACCGCCGCTGCCGTGGGCAGCGCGAGCGGCTGGAACCGAGCGTGCGGCAGCCGGCGGCAGCTGCCGTGAGCGGTTCCTCAGCAGGCATTCACAGACGACGCCAACCACGAGTCAAGACGCTAGCTGTATTTTTATGGAAATGAGTAATGACTCTTCTTCCACTGCGAATACCGTCGACAACAGGTCACTGCCACCCTTTCGAGGCAAACTGGCAACAGCGGACTGAGAGAGTGTCTCCCGGCAGAATCGACTAATGCTCTCCCATCAGTCGCCTCTTTCAGCAGGAGCAGTGGGAGGAACTTTAACTGAGAAAGAATGACGAGGAGATGGACAGAGAGTGGAGAAAGAAGGAGAGTGACAGAGAATGGAGGCAGGTGTAGATTCTGAGACAGAGGCAGGAGAACAAGATGGACAGAGCAGAGAGGAGCAGAAGGGAAAGAGGAGGCAATGGACAGAGACAAGGAGAGGAACAGACGGATAAAGGGAGGGGGAAATGGAAGTGGATAGTGAGTGGGGGTTTGGAGGATCAAGACAGGAGGAGGGGGAAGATGGACTGACACAAGACTGGAATAAATACATATGTAGGCAACTCGCAAAGAATTACACTACTGAATTCTAAGCCCACGTTAGGTATGGGATGAGAAATATGCACAATTATCAAACTTCCTGACAGATCAAACCTGTGTGCCGGACCGAGACACGAACTAAGGAGCTCTGCCTTCTGCGGGCAACTGCTGTACCTACTGAGCTACCCAAGCACAATTACAACCTGCTTCCACAGGTTTACTTCCGCCGGCACCTCGTCTCTCACCTTCCAAATTTCACGAAAGTTCTCCAGCGAAAGTTGTACCCCTGGAAGAAACGAAACAACAGTCTGCAAAGGTGAAGCGTGCGAAAGGACTTTAGGCGCAGTTTGCACTGGGCGTTGCGAGCTACGAGTTTCCGCCCAAAGCGCTGGGAAACTGAGACCGGCAGTGTTTGGCAGAATGAGGCGCACACGCTGCAATCTTTCTCAAATGATTTTACAGAAAATATTCAATTTAAAAAATCATTACTGTGTTCGGTAACCAGGTTCATGATGATGTGTTCATCTTCTCCTTGGCTGACACAGTTATTCTCATATTTATATGGAAGTAAGACTGCGTGAAATTCTAAAAAGTTTGTAATGAAAATAGGGATCACTATGATTTTGCATTTGGAGCATATTACATAATATGTTACTGCGTATGCAATTTTTCTAACATTTTGAATCTTTGTTAGATTTTTGTGGAGGTATCTATCTGTCACCAGTCTCGAGAAATTTGTTCTGATGTAGCACACTCATGTGCTACGCGCCGCGCCAGCGGTAAAGCGGGAGTGAAATATTCACAACATTCCTTATGTTTCATAAACTGGTTCAGATATGGAGATAAGATTTTGTCAAATGATAGCATGCAGAGAGAACATTTTTTCATATGGTTATTACGTAAAACTTCACTTTATACCTTGTTATTCCACCTTTTTCAATGGAGGAATGTAATTTTAAAGTGCCGTCGATACCTGGTGAAACGGGAAATGCTATTGGTTTTGGAAAAACATAAGTGAATACATACAAGTTTAGTTAGTACCGAGGATGTGCATTTTCATAAGCTGCTGACCTTACTTTTCCTCAGTTGCTCACTTATAAGAAGTTGTTAGCATCCCACTTCATTTACTTCCGGTACGATGAACGTGGAAGAATCATGGGCAAATTTTAAACACATTTTAGATCACGCATTCGACAAGTATGTGCCGAAAAAGTGGGTTACGGATAGAAAAGACCCACCGTGGTTTAACAGCGCAATTCGGGGAATGCTCAGGAAGCAAAGACAGTTGCACTCGCGGTCCAAGAAAGATCGGGAGAATGAGGACAAGATAAGTTAGTAGAGATTCGTGCTGCTGTAAAAAGACCGATGCGCGAAGCATACAACCACTACCACCGTCATACCTTAGCAAAAAACATTGCTGGAAACCACAGGAATTCTGGTCTTATGTAAGATCGGTAAGCGGGCCAAAGGCTTCCATCCACTCACTCACTAATCAGTCTGGCCTGGCAACGGAAGACAGCAAAACGAAAGCTGAAATTTTAAATTTAGCACCTGAGAAATCTTTCACGCAGGAGGGTCGTACAAACATACCGCTATTTGAGTCTCGTACAGATTCCCGTATGGAGGACATAGTGATGGACATCCCTAGGGTTGTGAAGCAGCTGAATGGGTTGAAAATAAATAAATCACAAGGTGCTGATGGGATTCCAATTAGGTTTTACAGAGAGTACTCAACTGCATTGGCTCCTAACTTAGCTTGCATTTATCGCGCATCTCTTGCCCAACGTAAAGTCTCGAGCAAATGAAAAAAAAGTGCAAGTGACGCCTGTGTATAAGAAGGGTAGAAGGATGGATCCTCAAAATTATTGGGAGTAGACAACGCTCCGTTAGAACTACTGACAGCCTTGGGAGAGCCAGTCTTGACAAAACTCTACCGTCTGGTGAGCAAACCGAATGAGACAGGCGAAATACCCTCAGACTTCGAGAAGAATATAATAATTCCAATCCCAAAGGAAGCAGGTGCTGACAGATGTGAAAATCACCGAACTATCAGTTTAATAAGTCACGGCTGCAAAATACTAACGCGAATTCTTTAGAGACGAATGGAAAAACTGGTAGAAGCTGACCTCGTGGAAGAGCAGTTTGGATTCCGCCGAAATGTTGGAACACGTGAGGCAATACTGACCTTACGACTTATCTTAGAAGAAAGATTAAGAAAAGGCAAACCTACGTTTCTAGCATTTGTAGACTTAGAGAAAGCTTTTGACAATGTTGACTGGAATACTCTTTTTCAAATTCTAAAGGTGGCAGGGGTAATATACAGGGATCATCGAAAGGCCATTTACAATTTGTACAGAAGCCAGATGGCAATTATAAGAGTCGAGGGACATGAAAGGGAAGCAGTGGCTGGGAAGGGAGTGAGACAGGGTTGTAGCCTCTCCCCAATGTTATTCAATCTGTATATTGAGCAAGCAGTAAAGGAAACAAAAGAAAAATTCGAAGTAGGTATTAAAATCCATGGAGAAGAAATAAAAACTTTGAGGTTCGCCGATGACATTGTAATTCTGTCAGAGACAGCAAAGGACTTGGAAGAGCAGTTGAACGGAATGGACATTGTCTTGAAAGGCGGATATAAAATGAACACCAACAAAAGCAAAACGATGATAATGGCATGTAGTTGAATTAAGTCGGGTGATGCTGCCGGAATTAGATTAGGAAATGAGACACTTGAAGTTGTAAATGTGTTTCGCTATTGGGGGAGGAAAATAACTGATAATGGTCGAAGTAGAGAGGATGTAAAATGTAGACTGCCAATGGCAAGGAAAGAGTTTCTGAAGAAGAGAAATTTGTTAACATCGAGTATAGATTTAAATGTCAGGAAGTCGTTTCTAAAAGTGTTTGTATGGAGTGTAGCCATTTAAGGAAGTGAAAAAGTGGTTCAAATGGCTCTGAGCACTATGGGACTGCCGCCGGCGAGTTGACGGGAATGAGGCAAGCAACCGTGGAGGGAAAGACTGCCATGCAGGCAAACTCTCTTACTCTGACTTAACGTATTTCAATAATCTATTATATTCTACACTAGATAGGAACAAAAAAGAGGCACTCCTTCCGTCATACATGAATATCTTAGCGTCGGCTAGATATGCTGTAGATCCCATTGAAGCTAAAACTTCTAAAACAGTGTCCATCAAGTACAAGATAAAATTTGAATATCGTCAAGTACCAGTTTGCGATGCTACATTTCAAAAAATGACAGGTGTGTCGCGAGATAGCTCAGCCTGGACTGCTCGGCACTATCAAGGACACGGGTCTGCTATAGAGAAACGAAAAGGTGACTCAGGTGCAACTCACATTGACACTTTATGACCAAACAGGTAAAAGAGCACATTTTGATGCCTAAGTGTAGAGAGTGACATTATATAGTAGAACGAAAATGACTAGGTCATGTTTGCTCCCGACATTAAAAGTAAATGTAATGCTCAAATGGCTCTGAGCACTATGGGACTTAACATCTCAGGTCATCAGTCCCCTAGAACTTAGAACTACTTAAACCTATCTAACCTAAGGACATCACACACATCCATGCCCGAGGCAGGATTCGAACCTGCGACCGTAGCGGTCATGTGGTTCCAGACTGTAGCGCCTAGAACCGCTCGGCCACCCCGGCAGGCTGGAAGTGAAACATGGACGATAACGACAAGAAGAGAATTTAAGCTTTCGAAATGTGGTGCTGCAGAAGAATGGTGAAGATTATATGGGTAGATCACATAATTAATGAGGAGGAACAGGTTTGAGGAGAAGAGGAGTTTGGTTCAAAAATGGTTCAATGGCTCTGAGCACTATGGTACTCAACTGCTGTGGTCATCAGTCCCCTAGAACTTAGAACTACTTAAACCTAACTAACCTAAGAACATCACACACACCCATGCCTGAGGTAGGATTCGAACCTGCGACCGTAGCAGTCGCACGGTTTCGGACTGCGCGCCTAGAACCGCGAGACCACCGCGGCCGGCCAAAGAGGAGTTTGTGGCACAACTTGACTAGAAGAAGGGATCGGTTGGTAGGGCATGTTCTGAGGCATCAAGGTATCACCAATTCAGTATTGGAGGGCAGTGTGAAGGGTAAAGATCGTAGAGGGAGACCAAAAAATGAATACACTAAACAGATGGATGTAGGTTACAGTAGGTACTGGGAGATGAAGAAGCTTGCACAGGATAGAGTAGCATGGAGAGCTGCACCAAACCAGTCTCAGGACTGAAGACCACAACAAAAACAACATCCTTAACATCGGTTTGTTGTAGGAGTATCGAAGATATTCTTCGAATATAATGAATTTCCTTGAGGTAGAGAAGTTGCTGTCCATGCATCAGTACCACTTTAGAAAGCATCGCTCCTGCGAAACGCAACTCGTCCTTTTTTCACATGATATCTTGCGAACCATGGATGAAGGGTATCAGGTGGATGCCATATTCCTTGACTTCCAGTAAGTGTTTGACTCGGTGCCCCACTGCAGACTCCTAACTAAGGTACGAGCATTTGGGATTGGTTCTCAAATATGTGAGTGGCCCGAAGACTTCTTAAGTAATAGAACCCAGTACGTTGTCCTCGATGGTAAGTGTTCATTGGAGGTGAGGGTATCTATCATCTGGAGTGCCCCCGGGGAAGTCTGGTAGGTCCGCTGTTGTTTTCTATCTGCATAAGTGATCTTTTGGATAGAATGGATAGCAATGTGTGGCTATTTGCTGATTATGTTATGGTGTACGGGAAGGTGCCATCGTTGAGTGACTGTACGAGGATACAAGATGACTTGGACAGGATTTGTGATTGGTGTAAAGAATGGAAGCTAACTGTAAATATAGATAAATGTAAATTAATGCAGATGAACAGGAAAAAGAATCCCGTAATGTTTTAATACTCCATTAGTAGTGTAGCGTTTGACACAGTCACGTCGATTAAATATTTGGGCATAACATTGGAGAGCGATATAAGTGGGACAAGCATGTAATGGCAGTTGTGGGGAAGGCGGATAGTCGTCTTCGGTTCATTGGTAGAATTTTGGCAAGATGTGGTTGATCCGTAAAGGAGACACTAATACGACCTATTCTTGAGTACTGCTCGAGCGTTTGGGATCCCTATCAGGTCGGATTGAGGCAGACATAGAAGCCATTCACAGGCGGGTTGCTAGATTTGTTACTGGTAGATTCGATCATCACGCGAGTGTTACGGAAATGCTTCAGTAACATGGGTGGGAATCTCTGGAGGAAAGGACGCGTTCTTTTCGTGAATCGCTACTGAAGAAATTTAGAGACCCAGCATTTGAGGCTGACTGCGGTACAGTTTTACTGCCGCTAACTTATATTTCGCGGAAACACCACAAAGATAGAGAGATTAGGGCTCGTACAGATTCATATATGCAGTCATTTTTCCCTCGTTCTGTTTGGGAGTAGAACAGGGAGAGATGTTGCTAGTTGTGGTACGAGGTACCCTCCGCTACGCGCCGTGTGGTGGATTTCGGAGTATGTATGTAGACGTAGATGTAGAAGAGTTCCACTACTTTCATACATGTGGATCTCTGTCAATGAGGCAACTGACCGATAAGTGACTAATTTGGTTGTTGGAAATTAGACCCTGACACTCGCTCTGTACCTCATCTCATTCGAGGAGCTAAAATAATAAAGAAACAATTGTTCACTTTGTTAATAAAGCCCTCAAATCAGTTTTTCCCAACAGCCTAGATGAAAATGAAGTACCTGTAGTTTATACTGATACAGCCACACACGTGACTGGTGCTGTTAAATTATTGAAAGTAGCCGGCCGCGGTGGTCTAGCGGTTCTAGGCGCTACAGTCTGGAACCACACGACCGCTACGGTCGCAGGTTCGAATCCTGCCTCGGGCATGGATGTGTGTGATGTCCTTAGGTTAGTTAGGTTTACGTAGTTGTAAGTTCTAGGGGACTTATGACCACAGCAGTCGAGTCCCATAGTGCTCAGAGCCATTTGACCATTTTTTATTGAAAGTATTTTATGTTGTCTTATTCCATATCACATGTTTTGCCCACGCTATGAATCGTGTAGCTCAGACGACACGTCTTGAAGTCCCACATGTCAATAAGCTATTTTCAACTCTTAAACAGGTTTTTATTAAATCACTTACCAGAGTCCAGTTATTTCGAGAGGAACTTCCCAACGTACCACTTCGACCAGAACCCATACTTACTCGCTGGGGAACATGGCTAGAAGCCTTGGAATACTACAGCGAGCATTTGAAAGACGTTGAGAGCATTGTTCTTAAATTGCAGTAGGAGGGAGAGTGCACTACTTCAGCTAAAGATCTTCTAAAGGACCCAACAATTTCCAACGACATTCCATACATAAAATCTCATTATGCAGTCATTTTTGCCTCGCTCTGTCTGGGAGTGGAACAGGGAGAGAAGACGCTAGTTGTGGTACGAGGTACTCTCCGCCAAGCACCGTATGGTGGATTGCGGAATACGTATGTAGCTGTAGATACACTTAAATACAGTTTGTTTTTTGAATTAATGTTATGTTTATTCCACGAAGTCAATAAATACAAGCGGCGTTCAGTAAGTAGTGCAAACACATTTTTTCGGCTAGTTTCGGTTGAAATAATACGGAATTTGCTGTGAGACCTGTTGGGATGTTCCCGCTTCAGTCCCTACGGTCTAATGAAGTTCCTACAGGTGGCAGCGACACACGCAGCCCTCAAACTGGCGTCTGCCACGGAGGTACGTTCCAAGCACACAAGTCTCACTGAGCTCCATTTGTCAGAAAACCAGAGCTTAGACAATGGCTACGGAGAGCTGGCAGTGAAGAAAAGCACGAGGAGTCGTTGGGCGAGGGGCCTATCATTGTAGCAAACCTGTCCGGTTTGCCGCTTGCTGGCCAGCTGTACTCGACTGTGACTCCTGCAGTTTTGATACAAGCGTCCACTCTCATTTGAGCCGACAGACGGATCACAATGAAACGCCGCGCTCCTTAACTGGACGCCACTGTCGTCAGTGGTCACACACCGGTCCACCGGCTGGGGTACTGAGAGTCGTGTGCGCCCGCTGAGCCCCTCGCCGCTCTACAGCCCGGAATTTTGCGCCTTCCTTACTCAGTGCGTTTGGCCCTTTGAATGATGCACGCCCCGGGAAACAGTACGTCGATGATGGGCAGACTACAGATGCGACGAGTTGCTGACCCCGACGTCGGCCAGTAGAGTGGTACCACGCGGGCATTCAAATGTTCAATTGTGACAAAGAATGGCAATATTTATGTACAGGTGTACTGAAGTTAGTACTGCTTACACAGGTTTTATGTACAAATGACACACAGAAATTAAAAATAAATTTCATGTTCGAGTTTACTTGATGTAAATATATAAGAAAAATATAATTTCAACGCAGTTTTAAACAAAATATTTCGTGGCTCAAAGGGTTTGGAAAAATGATGCAAAAGTTAAAAGTGGATGGACAGTAGCCTTCCCGAATGCAAGTCCATTGTGCTTTAGACTGTTCCACCTGAGCTGGTGAGGTGACGCTGACGCTTTACAAACTAGCCTTGGCCTTGGCCCCAGGTACAGGAGTTTAGACTTATTACAGTCGTTCCTGCTGTTCCTGGCGATGCGATGGTGACGTGGCCTCACTGTGTCGTGTGTCCTCTCGTTGTCCGGTGTCTATGTTGTCCTGGCTACTAGCGTGCAGGCATACTAGTGGACTTCTCTGTATTGCGAGAGGCGTTCTGCAGCACTGCCTGCAGGTCTGCAGACAGCTTCCTCGAGCCGTCGCCAACCTCGTTCCTCAGCCGCACGACTGCGTCGTCTAGGATGTATTCCCAGTCGCGCGGCGTCGAGACCGGTTCGCGTTGATGGTGTTCAGCTCTTTCTTTGTGACGAACTCGAGCAGAAATGCCCGATGCCCGCCACGTATCTCAATCGGCCTGTGCGGAAGCGACAGCTTCCGTAACCCTTCCGCCTGGGCGAAGAAGTACGGCTTCTTTTGGGCGTTGAAGCGCCCATCCCGTACCGTGGTGGCAATCTTCTTCAGCACGTTTGGCATGTTCGTGCTGTCCAGGAAGGGTATGATGTCCGTGCGAAGATTGCCATCCTCTTCTTGCTTCCCCTTCTGTGTTGCCTACCCGCCTGGAGTTGGGGAAGGCGAGGACGGCGTCTCCCCGGTCTCCTGTGCTGCTACAGTGTGGCCATGTCCTTCTGCGACGGTAGGTCGGTCTGCGTGACGGCGTCCACCCCACCGGGCGCAACCCAGGGGAGGCGGGCGCGGGGGCTGGAACCATCTTCTTGTTCAGAACCCGCATCTCCTCGCGCAGCTGTTGGAGCTGCCAATGAACTGCGACAAGTTCTTCTTTGAGCGCGGCCCGCTCTGCCGCAGAGGTCGTGGCGTCGTCGGTGGGGGGGGGGGGGGGGGGGGGGGGCGGAGCAGGGCGGCCGTCGCGGCGCTTGACACCGCCGCAGCGCTTGGTGCGGGACGCTGACGACGTGACTCCCTGAGGTAGCTGCAGCTACGCGAGTTGGCGGCGTCTGGGCCGTAGCAGTTCGCGCAGCTGCTGGCCGCCCCAGGAGGCTTCGTGCAACTGCGGGTGTCGTGAGCCGCCGTGACGACGTTCTTGCAGTCACGCGCAGTATGGCCCAGCTGCTGGCACTTGTAACACTGCTGAATCTTGCTCTTCTGCTGAGTGCGCTTGCGCTTTGGCTGCCGTTGGCGGCCGCTGTTGTTCCCCATCGCATGGATAAGGATTTCCAGTGCGACTGCAATCTGCTTCCCTTTCCGTTCAGCCATGGCGTTGGGCTAGTGCCGTTGGCGTGAGCGAGCGACGGCAACGAAATGAGCCGCAGCGAGTCGAGCAGCGGAGTGCGTCGCGTGCGTGAGGGGAAGCCATTCGAGGTCCGAGGTAAGAATTTACAGCATTTTCATCATAATCAATGGTTACACAAAGTGACAAATCGTTTTAGATATCTTCTCATGTAAGAGACAGTGACAGCGACAAAGAGAGAGAGAGAGAGAGAGAGAGAGAGAGAGTAAAATATTTTTTGTTGACATTCTTACATCTGCATGACCATTATGCGCCAGTTAACACTGATGAAAATAAGCAGGGGGGCACAGCGTGCTCTGCAAATTGCAGGACTCTGTCTCAAAGATCTGGACAGTGACAGTATTCACCGTACTAGAGGACCTGAGACGTCTTTGAGCTACGATCTTCCCCAAGTGTTCCACTTACCTGAGTGAACGTTAAACGATTCATGGCAGCAGCGAAATCTTCCCGTTTACTCTAGACTCTCTCCCTTACTAGCCAACTTAAGAATGGTGACGGTCGTGGATTTCGGAGGCCCAAGGTCCCACTGTAGCACACCAGGTCTGTGGTGTACAAAGATACCACACAAGAAGAGTTTGCGACAGTTGGTACCAGAAGTAGCGTGGACGTCAGTTTTCAGCAGGAAGACCGCTGCGCTCGAACCGATCACGGTGCGCGCGGAAATCAAGCCCGCTGAGCAACAGACAGAGGTGCGCGCCTAAGTAACGCGCAGAAACTGTGAGTCGCGAGCTTTGAGTCAGTCCGTGTGTTTCTGTGGTTCCTGCAGACCGTTCGTCTTCAAGCCGCTGAGTGAGATAGAAACAGTGGTTAATCTTCAGAGGAAACAGAACGGTGAATAGAAATATCGTGTATGGGCGGAGGCCGCCTGCCTGTTAGAAGATTAGTTTTCCTCCGACTTTAGTTCAGAGTACATTATTTTTGTTCGTCTTTATTGACCTGTAGTCAACACACGACAGATAGGCTAAACCTGCATTCTACAATTGCTGTAAGCACCGTTACCAAAGTCGAGTAATATATTTTAGTATTCAATGTTCTTGTTACTTTCATTGTGAATGTGTGTTGCCACAGAATCCACGCATCCTTCCTACCAGGACTCCTGTATTAGTTTTTTTAGAATGTCATCAGAGCGGGCGCCTTCAGTTCACAGTAAAATGGAAGCAATGAACACTGAAGTAGCGCAGCGGATAGGCTCGAGAGGGGCTTTCAGTATCACACTGGACGACCTCTAGGAGAATCAGGGGCAAACTGCACCGATTAATGAGCGCCCACCAGGAGCACACTCGATGCACTACAGGGGCACCAGAAACAGCAGATCAGATGGACACCAGAAGGTAAGCATTAACACACTGGACGAATCCCGAAGACACACCAGGAGCACAATGAACTGAATCTGGATGTCCGACAAGTAGCACCCTAGAGCACTGAGGTTCCAGCAGCAGAGCATGAGATACTCACTACCGCCCAGTGGGAAGCGCGTGGACGGACTCAGCAGTGTGCAGAGAGCACCACATCCACTTATATCGCGAACTGTGTGGGGAGGAGGGGAGGGTGCGCCGCATTCGTACTTAGTTTCGGGTGACGATACAAAAAGCTACCTTAAATGATACCGAATTTTTTTGTGCTCTTACACTGGTATTACCACGGTTGTGAAATCTGGAGTGGTTCTGAGTAGCTAGTATATATATATATATATCCAAGTAATGCAAAACAGGTATTTTATTGGTTTACTTAAGTGTTCATTTCATCTGCTAAAATTAGAGCGTTGAGGAGCTGTTTTATCTGACTAGGTGTATTTTGTGAGATAGCATTAGAGTATGCGTAGTACATTAATTGTATGTCATAGCAATAGATGAAGTTGCCATCGATAGTTAAGTAGCGCAGTTCCTACTTTGACTCCGCTAAGTAATTTTCTCATAGTAGAAAGTGCCTGTCGAATGCGAGTGAGCTAGAGCACTACTACTAACTCGGTAGTATTTGATTTCCAGTATTTCGAACAATTATTGACCAAATCAAAAAATTTAAAATGCTGTCATAACCTAACGATTAAGGAATGTAATGTTAGGTTAAAGATTTACCAGAGTAAGACATGTATTACGAAAAGGGCATGTCTCCTTAGGCAGTGTAACTCAGAACGCGCAAGTACATCCAGTATTTGAGAATTAGAGCGCATAGCGGTTTCCAACACACTCTAACCTTTTTCTCACTTACACGGTTCAATTCAAATATGTAAGATATTAACTTATTTATAAAGTAATCAGACGTTTGAAGGTGACTAACATATAGGAGTCAGATCCCCTAAAGAATCGGCAGTTTTTTGTCCTCTATAACTGAGCATCGCAGTGGTAAACATTAGCCGAGACTGTTGCGTGGACTAGTTTTATCTTAGGCGACAGTATACTTTTCTAAATTTGTTAAGTGTATGCGGGCTAACGAGAAAGTGGGTGTCGGCCCTCTACTGCAGAGCACGGACTCCCCTGGCCCACAGCAGGCTGTGTGGCAGCATCGACTGTCCCCCTCCCCAGTCTCCCTGACAAGGCCACAGTGTCCCAGTGAAACATAATTTGACATCCCAGTGGCCGATTCAGAGTCTACACAAATTTACGAATATGTCTTTGTGCGGTCCGAATAACGTCCAGAAAGTCGACGAAATTAATCATCCAGTAAATGGTATAAAACTAATTTTCCATGACATTTAAAGATTGGCGTAGGCTTGTCTAATTGGAACACCGTTGTCTCTGGGGGCGGAAGAATTTTTCCAGCCTCGGTTTAATTCGCAAGATGGTGAATAGCCCCAAAGGCTGATGCAGCCGTTACTCTGAATTTCTTTCCAGGGCTAGACCTTCCCGCCCTTTCGCAGACCTGACGCCACTCCAGGAACACCACCAACCTCTGAACTGCGAGACCAGGCCTTACTGACACGAACAAGGTATAATTTCTCCCTGTTTAGATTGGTTGGCGCCTTTTTATGCCAGAGGACGAATACAGAGGTGCAACGCCCTAGGCAACAAAAGTAACGAGGCAGCGCCTCTGGTCTACCGTTTGCAGTTCTCGGTTGGAGTCTGTTTGTATTCTTCAATAGCGCAGGTGTTGCCGTCCTTCTGCGTGCCTACTGTTCTCAGCAGCAGCCAAGGACCCCACAGTTCTGGTTGGCCCTGTTTCACATTCACTGTTGTGTGACCGCAATTACCTAGGTCGTGAATTCATAGAAACGGAAAAGCTTGCATCTGAATCGGCGGGCGCGATGAACTAAGCCATTCTTTCGCACTAGTAATTTGTACTGCCCCTGCCTGTGCTTCAGCCTCATCAATTCTCGTGGTTATTAATCATTTCATGAATCTCTCAGTGTACGTCGTCTCCCGTCAAACACTGAATGAGTTCTCAAAATGCTCTTTTATGTTGCAGTTGCTTTTTTCTTCTTTTTGTTCTGTAGCAAGAATATGCAGTCTAGGTCTGCGGTTCTCAATTTCCCAGTTTTCAGGACAGAATTTTCAGTCATAATTTCCTTCGCCCACCCCTCCATACCACACCGTTATTCATACGAGAACAACATAATTACACAGTAATGTATTTTCAGTAATTTGACGCTAAAGCAACAAAATTACAAATTTTACAAATTGATAAGAGTAAGTAAATTTACTATTTTGCAACATCGAAATGCTGCATTGATAAAACCAGAGTCTATGGCCGTCTACTGCACCTCGTCATACGGGTAGCGGGCAAAAGTACAAACGGCTCTGAGCACTATGGGACTCAACTGCTGAGGTCGTCAGTCCCCTAGAACTCATAACTACTTAAACCTAACTAACCTAAGGACATCACACACATCCATGCCCGAGGCAGGATTCGAACCTGACTCCGTAGCGGTCGCTCGGCTCCAGACTGTAGCGCCTAGAACCGCACGGCTACTCCGGCCGGCACAAAAGTATCTTGAAGCTCTCCCAACTGGTGATGCACAATACTTCATAGACTTTACAGCAAGTTTCGAAATCACAAGACAATTTAGTAATAAATCGCTCTTCGAATTTTGGACAGGAGTTGACTGGCGAGTTTTTTCCACTGCAAACAAGAGAATTTCGTTTACTGTTAGCATTTTCCTCATCATACCTTTTCAAAACCCGATTTTCTGCATTTCCTACTTTGAAGACAATATGTAGATATAGAAGACAATATGTAGATATTGAGCCAGCAGAAAAAGGAAATAAGAAAAATTTGGAGTAGGTATTAAAATCCAGGGAGAAGAAATAAAAACTTTTAGGTTCGCCGATGACATTGTAATTCTGTCGGAGACAGCAAAGGACTTGGAAGAGATGTTGAACGGAATGGACAGTGTCTTGAAAGGGGGATATAAGATAAACATCAACAAAAAAACGAGGATAATGGAATGTAGTCGAATTAAGTCGGGTGATGCTGAGGGAATTAGATTAGTAAATGAGACACTTAAAGTTGTAAAGGAGCTTTGCTATTTAGGGAGCAAAATAACTGATGATGGTCGAAGTAGAGAGGATATAAAATGTAGACTGGCAATGGCAAGGAAAGCGTTTCTGAAGAAGAGAAATTTGTTAACATCCAGTATAGATTTAAATGTCAGGAAGTCGTTTCTGAAAGTATTTGTATGGAGTGTAGCCATGTATGGAAGTGAAACATGGACAATAAATAATTTGGACAAGAAGAGAATGGAAGCTTTCGAAATGTGGTGCTACAGAAGAATGTTGAACATTAGGTGGGTAGATCACGTAACTAATGAGGAGGTATTGAATAGGATTGGAGAGAAGTTTGTGGCACAACTTGACTAGAAGAAGGGATCGGTTGGTAGGACATGTCCTGAGGCATCAAGGGATCACAAATTTAGCATTGGAGGGCAGCGCGGAGGGTAAAAGTCGTAGAGGGAGACCAAGAGATGAATACATTAAGCGGATTCAGATGGATGTAGGTTGCAGTAGGTACTGGGATATGAAGGAGCTTGCACAGGATAGAGTAGCATGGAGAGCTGCATCAAACCAGTCTCAGGACCACAACAACAACAACATGTAGATCTGAGTTAAACATAGAAAAATAACTCAGAGTGTCTAATTTTAATATTTAACCCTCCTTTAAAAAGTTTTGTCTGCAAGGCAGGCCGAGGGTGTCATTAATAATTACTAAGCTTGTTTTTAATTCAGTACTGTAAAGTTAATTGTTGAATGGATTGTGCAGTGCTGATGCTCTGAGATCTGCCAGGTTTCTAGTCTCTGGAATTTCCCTGTTGCCTCCTATAACTATTCATTTAACTATCAGAATCCCCTGCTAGACGAGACGTTATCGAGACAGCTGTAAATTAACAGGTTAAGCTTAACCCTAGAGTAACAAGGTGCTAATCCCGAGACATAAATAACAAGGTGGGATAAAAATTTACCTCACGTTTTTCTGAATTATATGTTTCACAGAAGACGTTTTGGAGTAACATTAAGTAATAATCACTAAATATGAAATTTATTACAAAGTGTAGTCATGTTTTATAATATGACAAAGCAAATCATAACTATAATATCAATGCATTTTATTGTAACGTGGTTGTCATACATGGTGTAACAAAAAGGTACGGCCAGACTTTCAGGAAACATTCCTCACACAGAAATACAGAAAAGATGTTATGTGGACATGTGTCCGGAAACGCTTAATTTCCATGGTAGAGCTCATTTTAGTTTCGTCAGTATGTACTGCCTCGATTCACCGCCATGATTTCATACGGGATACTACTCTACCTGTGCTGCTAGAACATGTTCCTTTACAAGTACGACACAACATGTGGTTCATGCACGATGGAGCTCCTGCGCATTTCAATCGAAGTGTTCGTATGCTTCTCAACAACAGATTCGGTGACCGATGGATTGGTAGAGGCGGACCAATTCCATGGCCTCCACGCTCTCCTGACCTCAATCCTCTTGATTTTCATTTATGGGGGGCATTTGAAAGCTCTTGTCTAATGTACCAAATGTAGAGACTCTTCGTGCTCGTATTGTGGACGGCTGTGATATAATACGCCATTCTCCAGGGCTGCATCAGCGCATCAGGGATTCCATGCGACGGAGGGTGGATGCATGTATCCTCGCTAACGGAGGACATTTTGAACATTTCCTGTAACAAAGTGTTTGAAGTCACGCTGGTACGTTCTGTTGCTGTGTGTTTCCATTCCATGATTAATGTAATTTGAAGAGAAGTAATAAAATGAGCTCTAACATGGAAAGTAAGCGTTTACGGACACATGTCCACATAACATATTTTCTTTCTTTGTGTGTGAGGAATGGTTCCTGAAAGTTTGGCCGTACCTTTTTGTAACACCCTGTATACAGAAATATGACGCTGCACTTATCTATTGCATTATGACATTGCAAAACACAATAGAGTAAATCAAAAGGCATAAGAATCGTTGAAGGAAATAACATGTAAATTGGTAAAAAGTATAAAGCTAACAACTATGAAACAATACTTCCTCATGTGAAAGGAAACACAGATTTTATAAATTATTTTCAAAATTTGATGATATTTTGAATATACCAAACTTTTTAAACTGTTACGGCAACTTTGACAAATATTTTTCCTATGGTCCTTGCACACTGGTTTCGAACAGACACAGCGACTGCAAAGAAAGCATCGTCCACTTTGTTTTGAGACCGTTTCTGGTTGTGCTGCTGATCTTGAAATATCGCTCCCAAAATGTGTCAAAATCTGTTCCATGCTTATGCGAAGCTCTGGGTAAATTTTTTCTCGTGTTTCTGTCTTTCATTTCTGCTTCAACCAGCCCGAATGCTGTGCCACCATTATCCTTATACAAGACATAGACATTTATTCCTGATGCGTCTAAAGGCCCATACATGTATCGCAATGTCCAGCGCCTGGTTTTTCGTGCTGTAGTCTTGTTGTGGCATAGTAAATCAAATACATCGACTCCCCCCTTTGTTATCATTGTAGAAAAGTACTATGTTCGATTTCTTTGTCTCCTCACCTATTTCAACTATCTCATGCATCGTTGACAAAAGAATAGGGTATTTATTTTTCTTTGGAATGTATGAGTCGCAACATTTTTTCTCTCCTGTAAATGAATACATATGAATGAACTGGCGCATTCTTGGTTTGAAGGAGTGATTCAGGTATTTCTGGTTTATTCTTGCGTAAGGTGCCAACCATTGTCAACTTTTCGTCAGCCAGTTTGTCGGTTACTTCACAAGAAGCAAACTAGTTGTCTATTGTAATGTTCCGGTTGGTTCCACATACAGGTTCACTTAATTTCATCACATAATATGTAGGAACTGAAACACCTTTGTCCCTAGTCTCTTTCCCCAGATATGGAATTCCTGCAGAAAAATAATATCTCTTCGCGTCACATAATGAAATTATCTTTAGCTCATATTTGTCCAGCTTGCTTGGCAGATACATTTTGAACGGGCATCTGCCTCAGAAGCTAACGAGTGTATCGTCAATGGTTAGGAGGGCAGAGAGAGTGCACAATTCTTGACTATGTTCGACAAACAAACACCATAAATCACGAAATGCAGCGAAGTTATCTGCCATTCTTCTTTGCAATCTGGTATGTTGGTCATCAAATCTTAGATTATTGATCAAAACCCGAATCGGTTTTTCGTCATAACTCGTCGAAAAAATGGGGACCCGTATGCTACAGACCACGCATCAATACAATTCAGATACGCATTTTTTTAGAGCTCCACTCATAAAAGTAGACCAAACAAACCTTTTATTTCGCTTTGGTTGGTATCTCCAATATACCACTGCGGTTATGTGCATTTTCCCCTCGAATTAGCTATTTTTTTGGTTTGTGTACGTAATTGTTAGTGAAACCATGTGACCAGTGAACAACAGTTCAAACAGTTTCAGGGAGGCGTCTCGTTTAATGCCTTGCCTAGTGCACAAAGTGCATGTACCACTGTACTCTTTGCTGACACTCTCGACGCATTTTTGTGGAAGGGATGTGTGTTCCAACAATATCCACTTCTGCCTCATAAAATTTTCGTTACTTGGCTGTCTCCTTGGTCAGATGAATCAACCTCAAAGGGCGGTTCATCGAATTCGTCATCCTCGTGGTCGTCTGTGATGTGACCGTCTTCTGGTTCAACCACATCTTCGTCTGATTCACTGCAATATACGTTATCAGCCTCTTGACCCTCAAATTCTCTTATTATTTCCTCTAGAGTTCTTAACAGTTGATGAGTAGACATTTCCTACGCCTGCAAAAAAAGTACCACCTAATTTATAAACAGAAAAATTTAACTTAAATAACAAGGTAGGGTGATTTTTTACTCAGAACGCAAAATTTCACAGTTTACCTGTTAAAGGAGCATGGAAAATAAAGCCTCAGAGATTATAGCCTCCTCAACGTGAACAGCAATACTGACTGGAAAGGTGAACAATGACTCCCGTCCGAGAAGCCAGTGGTACAAACATAGGTTAAAAAATCATATCGAGTGGGGTAATTTTTTACCCCACCTTGTTATTCAAGGGTTAATTAGTATCTGTTAACTGGGAATGAGAGATGAAGCTGTATTCCATCAATCGGTATCACCGCGTTCCTCTAATAGAACAACAGCACCGAGGCTACGTCAGTTTCCCGTTGGCAGTACTGAGCACGGATCCTTCACGGTTTATTTGGCGGGTAACCGGCGTCCCGTCTGAGACTTCAGCGGACGCCCCGGCGCCTCCGGCCATCCCGGCTCCGCTCGGCTCGCCTTACCCTGGCCTTCCCCGCCCCAGCCTCTGACGTCAGACGGCTTTTAATCCGCCGCTGGCCGCGGGGGACCCGCAGGCTGCCCGGGCCAAATTCACGCCGACAGCGCACCGCGCAGCTCAGTTCGTTTTAAACCCGAGAGGAGCATTTCGGTTTCGTTTACACAGCCACGTTGCACGACTTCCAAGTGTTTCAGAACCGAGAGTGCGTTACACCTCTTCCTCAAACAAGTGCAGCCTGAAGAAACAGACACCTGCCTGGGAAATCGTACTGGGTCTGACTTGTCCTCGTGTCGTTGTTGTCTTCAGTCCGAACATTGGCTTCATAGAGCTCTCTGTGCTACTCTATCCTGTGCGAGCCGCTCCATCTCTTAATAACTACTGCAACCTAAATCTTTCTGAATCTGCTTACTGTGGTCATCTCTTGGTCTCCCTCTACTATTCCCCCCTACCCCCCTCTACACACACACACACACTCCGATACTAAGTTGCTGATCCCTTGATGTCTCAGAATGTGTCCTATCAAAGGGAGATCTGCCTTCTTCTAGTCAGGTTGTACCACAAATTTCTTCTTTTCCCCTCGATTCTTTTCCGTATCTCCTCATTAGTTACGTGATCTATGCATCGAATCTTCAACATTCTTCTGTAGTATCACGTTTCAAACGCTTCTAATGTCTTGCTATCTCAACAGTTTATCGTCCATGTTTCACACTGCAAATACTATCAGAAACAACTTCCTGACAATATTCGATGTTAAAAAATTTCCCTTCTTCAGAAACGCTTTTATTTCCATTGTCAGTCTACATTTTATATCGCCCCTACCGCGACAATCATCAGTTATTTTGCTCCCCAAATAGCAAAATTTATCTGATACTTTGAGCGTCTATTTCCTAATCTAATTCCCACAGTATCACCTGATTTAATTCGGCTATGTTCCATTATCATTATTTTGTTTTTGTCGATGTGTGCCTTATATCCTCCTTTCAAGGCACTGTTCACTCCGTTAAACTGCTCTTCCAAGTCTTTTGCTGTCTCCGACAGAACTGCAGTTCATAGGCAAACCGCTGAGTTTTTATTTCTTCTCCCTGGACTTGAGTTCCCACATCAAATTTTTGATTGGTTTCTTATATTGCTTCTTCATTGTACAGGCTGTATGACATCAGGGATAACGTAAACTGTCAAGCACTTTTTCCCTGCTAACCCCTTCACTCTTATAATTGCCCTTTGATTTCTTTACAAGTTGTAAATAGTCTTTCGCTCCCTGTATTTTCCCCTGATCCATCACAGTTTCAAAGAGGATATTGCAGTCAACACTGTCAAACGATTTCTCTAACTCTACAACCGCTACAGACGTTGCTTTGTCTTTCTGAAACCATCTTCTAAGCCAATTCGTAGGGTAAGTATTGCCTCACGTGTTCGCACATTTGCCTCGGGCATGGATGTGTGTGATGTCCTTAGGTTAGTTAGGTTTAAATAGTTCTAAGTTCTAGGCGACTGATGACCTCAGAAGTTAAGTCGCATAGTGCTCAGAGCCATTTGAACCATTCTAATAACAGAAGAAACAATTATGTAGACTTTTTGTAATTACTACTGTGTAATTCATGTGATCTTGTGTTATAATAGACCAGAGTGACGTGTATGGAGCTAGCAAGGTGGGGAGAACAATGTCTGTAGAACAAGTGAGTTGGTTGCGAAGGAACTTGACAGTTTCAGTAGACAATGTTAGCGAAAAAAAATGTGGTGTGGTGGCGTGGTTGACGTCTTTCAAACAGACTTTCGAGTGGGTACACAGCGTGAGGCTTTGGAAACAATGGAAGAAGATGTGGACATAGTAGTCGCAGAATACACTATACAAAAAAAGAAAGATCCCAAAGTCCTTCATGTCTGCCCCCTAGAAGACTCAGCCCTCGCCCATAACTGTCGCAGCAACTTGCCCACTCCAAAGCGTGTAAATCTGCCGAAGGGCACGTCGAAGTGTTGTTTTGCATGTAAGAGTAGGCACGACCATATACTGTTTATTATGTCGGTCACCTCAAATTTAACATAATAAGTGACCACCAGTGATAATAATTTCCAACATCACAATGAATTTTTGATGAGTAATTATTGAGTTTGCACCCTCAGAACTTTAATGAGAAATGCTCATGAACTTTAACTGTTCTCGTCAGGTTTGCGTAAATTCTAGTTGAACCTCCTCCTAATCAATTAAAGATCATGTTGTATGATTCTTTGTTTTCTTAATATACAAATTTTTACTTAAATGAATTTAATTTTGCTATACAAAATACAATGCCTTACGTATTTCAAAAGTGCAACTAATTTTGCGTGTTTAGCGACGCAAATGAAAAAGGTGAGGATTGTCTCCATTCATTGGTGCGTGTGCCTTCTCTAAAGCTAGTGTATTTATTACATTGATTACTTTACGTGTCCCCTTCGCAGAAAAGGGTATAAGATATATCTGTTCATTTCAAGGTTAACTTTGAAACAACCATAAAACATTTCAACAAATTCTGGTTCTCTGCACACATACTTACAGGTTAGTAATAACATTCTACTACTATAAAGTTCATCGATCATAATTTGCAGTTATAAAATTCCAGAAGGTGGCAATTTTACGTAAAAACATTTTTATTTTTTTTATTTTTAAGATGAGCTTTCCACTGAAAAGCTTTTACTCATCTTTTTTTCTCTTTAATGGCAGTTAACACGCCTGTCATTCCTGTCCCTGGTGTCTGTAACGGATCTCGAAGAAGGGAAGTGTGCCAGCAGTACTGTTCCTCCCCATTCTCTACGTAAGTCAATCTGAATAAATAAAGGAGCGAATAAACATTCATATCTACTTTCAGCTTCTTGTTTAACTGGGAAAATTGAGTATTCTAAAATCAGGTTGTGTCTGTTCTTTGTGCAGAGATTACAAAGGTTTTCCAATACTAAAATATTAGTGCATGAACAGAGAGGTTACCTGTACTACTCACTGTGCGTACAGATGGTGCGGTCAGCTTCTTCGAGCAGTATTCCGCTTCCACAACCACCAGCGGGAGTCGCTCAGGAATCGGCTGAGGAGGCACTTGCGGATCGTGTATCAGGTTACACAGCCAGGGACACGATACACTTTAGATTTTAGATCATATTCAGAACTTAACGCGTTTTAGGCTTGTTTTCTTTTGGTGAACAAGTTTCTATCGATGTTTCAAATTTCAGATATATGAAAGAAAGACATTTAAGTGCACTTTTCGTTCACTCTCATGAGTGCTTTGTGTACAGGACCGTTGGGGCCACGTGTACCGGCTACATAAAGGAAGTGAACATTCAGATCATGATTACTGCCACAAACCATTTCTCAGTTTCGAGGAATAATTTTCTTGAATCGATGCGCTTCACGCCAGCTCCGTGTTTATAGCCATTTTTGTGTTAGTGGACTTAAAAAAAACTGATATAATTGCCTAGGCTTCCACGGCCAGAGTCAGTCGACATAAAAGTTTTCTGGGTGTGGTACAGCGCCATAATGTAAAAAAGAAAAATACTGCTGCTGGAGAAAAACCAACCTTTCGGCCATGGTTGCAGCGGCCTTCTTCTGGGTCAAATGGTGCGTTCTAGCCACGCAGTGTCCTTTATATTTTGTTGTTACTGTTCACTGCCCATGCCATTACGTCAGAATTTTAAAAAGGTAGTTGGTTTCATTGGTCACTTAAGAATGAAGGAAAGGGATCTTTATTTTAATAGGTTATTGCGGTGGAGGGAGAACGTGATCACTGTTGTCTATTGGCTCTTGTGTTGTGTACCATGATTGCTGGTCACCGTCGAATGAGAAGTCTGCTGCTGTTTACCAGCTGCTGGACGTCGGCAGTTACTCGCCGGCAGTGCTCGTGCTTCGTGTTGACAGTGCGGTCTATTCGGCTCTGATTGCTGGCAGCCAAGATGGGGCAAGCCTGAGTCCATCCTTCCTGTTCATGTTATTAGGGTGTGTATTTTGATGGCCTCATCGGCCCCCACCTGCCCGCATTGTAAACAAACGCACTTCCTCCGGCAGTGTCCTAACCTACAATCCCTTCCCTCCTGCAATACCTGCAATCTCCCCCATCCCACCTTCTCCCAAAAGTGTAAAGCCTGACCCCCTCCAACCACTCCTGAACTCACTGTACCTGTCAGTCATCTGGACGTTCCCACCTCTCCTGGCAACTCCCTTCGTCCCCCCCCCCCCCCGCCACTGAGGACATCATCGGGTTCCTCACCATTGTCTTACAAAACGTCCACCCTTTCCAGCGCCCTCACACCCTTCAACAGGTCTCCCTCGCGGCCCGTTCCATTTTCCACTTGAAAATGTATGCCACCTACTCCAACAACCAGGCCCATTTCACCTTCTCCCATTTGACACTCTTGTCTAAATCTCTGTTATGGCGCGACAGCACCGTATCCTTTTCAACAACATCCGCTCCCTTCCCGCCAACAAGATCTTCTTCCTGCACACCCGTGCCACCCACTGCGTGGATGCCTTCCTCCTCAATGAAACTTTCCTCCAACCCCACCACACCGTCCACACGTTGCCCTACCTCCTTCACCGCACCGATAATCCCCTCCCGATTGCGCGTGGCGGAGTTGCCATTGGTCACCACCGCCAGATCGCAGTACGGCTCCAACCTCTCCTTCCCGACCCCACCGAACACCTGATCCTTAGTCTCTTCTTCCCTGGCCTTCCGGCACCTGCGCCACCATCTATGTCCGCCCTAACGTCCCTATTCCCTTCGACTTCCTCTCCCACATTGACCGTACCTTCTCCTCCTATGTGATCGCCGCCAACCTCAACATCCATCGTCGTTCCGCCGCACAGTTATGGCGGTGGCATCAGTTCCTCTCTTCCCTTCAAGGGGACCTGATCCCCATCCCCCAGCACACCCGTCCCGAATCCAACTCCACTCCCGATGTTATCCTTTCCTCCCCTAACCTCCTTGGCCGCATAACGGTGGATGTCCTGGAACCTATTGGTAGCGACCATCTCCCTGTCCTCCTCACCGTTTCCGATGGTCGTCGCCCCGCCCCGACCCTCGTAATGACCCTCCCCCAAAGTATAGCCTTGACTATTCCCGTGCCAACTGGAATGCCTACCGGGATATCCTCTCCACCCAGGTCGATAGCCACCCCTTCACCTACCGCCACCTTGACGATGTAACCCATGCCGCCTCCTTTCTCCAGCAGCCCTTGTCTGAGGCCGTGGAGGCCCACGTCCCTACTGTCGCCATCCACCCTCACCATCCTACCTTACCCCCACAGGCCGTCCTCCTCCTCTGTGAATTCTGTCGTCTCTACCGTGCCTTCCTCCACACGCGTGACCCGGACACACTATGACGCCACCGGCAACTCCAGCGACGCATTCGTAATTTGCTCGCGGCCAAGAAACGCCGGGACTGGCGACAGACATGCACCCGTTTGAATGCAACACTACCTATCAACTCGTTCAAGTTCTGGTCAGCCTTCTGTCGCCTTACCGGAACTAAACCCTCCCCCTACTATCCTCTCCTCCATAATGATCACGCATCCCTGACACCCTTAGTAAGGCCAATCACTTTGCCTCCTACCTCTCCGATGTATTTTCCATTCCCGACGATCCCCAGTTCGATCACTCCCTCTTCCCAGATGTCCGCGATCGAACTGACACCTCTGTCCCTCCCCTAGCGCCTGGTTTCCAGTACTTGGACAACATTGCACACACAGAACTCAATGCCCCTATCACTACACAGGATCTCATTACTACACTCCGCACCAAACGCACCACCGCTCCTGGTCACGATCGTGTCACCTACCGTCACCTTCGTGAAGCTCCTGTCTTTCCTCTCCACCCTGGCCAGGCTCTACAAAGTAGCCCTGTCCACCGGTTACTACCCAGACCTGTGGAAAACCTCATGTATCCTGATGTTCCTTAAACCTGGTACACCGCCATCCGCCGTCTCCTCCTACCGTCTCATCAGCCTTACCTCGGTCTTCAGCAAGGTCCTGGAATCTATCCTCACCCGCCGCATCCACCAGCATCTCCTCCAGCACCGCCTCCTTCCCATCACCCAGTGTGGCTTTCAGCCATCCTTCTCTTCCGACGACCTTCTCCTTCACCTCACTCATCTCCTTTCTGAACAGCTTAATTCCTGTCACTCTGCAATCTTTCTCTCCCTGGACCTCGAACGTGCTTATGACCACGTATGGCATTCTGGTCTTCTCTTCATGCTCCAAACCTTCGCCCTTCCCATTAATTACGTCCGTCTGATCGGCTCCTTTCTCTCCCGCCGTCCTTCCTACGTCACCATCCATAACACAGATTCCTACACCTTTTTTCCCTCTGCCGGTGTGCCCCAAGGCGCTGTCCTCTGCCCCCTTCTGTACCTTTTGTATACGGCGGACATGAAGCCGCCGTCACCCCCGTCCACCTTCTCCAGGTTGCCGATGACACCGCCTTCCTTGCCCTTGCCCCCTTGCCCACACCTTCTCCAATCCCATCTTGACCGGTTCACTGCTTGGTGCAACCAGTGGTTGCTCAAGGTCAATCCCTCCAAAACCCAGTCGGTCATTGTAGGCAAAACCACCCCTTCCTTCCGCCTCCTTGATTTCTATCTCGCTGTCTATGGCCATCCTATCGCCCTCAACCCCACCCTCTAGTACCTTGGCGTCACCCTCGACCGTCGACTCTCCCGGACCCCACATCTCCGGACAATCCAAGCCAAGGCACGCTCCCGTCTCCATCTCCTCAAGCTCCTTTCCAGTCGTACGTGGGGTCTGGACCCCTCCACCATACTCCACTCCTATAATTCTCTCATCTGCCCTATCCTTTGTTACGCCCATCCGGCCTGGACCTCCGCCCCTGCTACCTTTTACAAATCCCTCCAAATCCTTGAACGCCGTGCTCTCCGCCTCGCCTATCACATCCGTCACCCCTCCCCCACGCGGATCCTGTACGATCTCATTCCATTCCCCCACCTCCTCCTTTTCATTGAGAGGATACGGATCCAGTACACCTTCCGCAAACTAGATCCTCCTCACCCGCTTGTCTCGCCCATCCTCTCCCGCCCCGCCCGCTGCTGTGCCTGTGTTCCCACGTCCCACCCGGTCTCCATCTCTCTACCCTCCTTACCCTCTCCCAAGGTGGCTTCCGCCAGCTCCTCCTCCCTGATGATGTCCTCCTTCCCTCCATATACCCCTCCTACCACCTTTGATCCTCCTTCCCTCTTCCTGTCTCTGATCCTTTGGGCACCCTCCCTCCCACATCCCTTTCTCCCCATTCCTCCCCTGGGCTTCCCCTCCCTGTCCCAATACTCCTCCTCCCATCTCCTCAGCCATTGGCGTCTTCGTTCTCCCCTATCCACCCCCCCCCCCTCCCCCGCCCTTCTTCCCATCTTGGAAGGTCCCCGGACTCGCACACGCTACGTGGACTTTCGCGCACCGGAGATCATCGCCATCAGTGTCTCGTGTGTGCCGTCGTGTTTAGTGTTCAGTGTTCACCGTCGCACTCCATCGTTCACCTGTGCCATCGCAGTCTTCCGTGTTTGTGCGTCGTGTCAACAGTTTCAAGTGTGGACTATCGTCGAGTGTGAACGGCTCCGTGTTTGCCTTTCTGTGTCAACTGTTTTCTTGCCCACCGTTCTGTAACCTATGTGTAATCTTTCTGTTTTTTCGCATTTTGTATCCTATGGCTGAAGAGCAGCATAGTACGCTGCTGACTGCCTGCCTGTTGTACAGGTTTTAGAATTACAATAAAGAGGGGAAAAAAAGATGGCCTCGTCATAATTGGCTGCTTGGCCAACACACAGGCTTCACTGAATTATCTTTTACGCAGTCTTGATGTTCTGCCACTGCGGATTTGTTGTTGCCCTTGACGAATATAGCGCTCGTGCTCTCGAATGCGCGTTGCTATTGGCCTACCAGTCTCGCCGATGTATGCCTCTCCACTTTGGCATTCCACCTAGTAAACGACTGCAGTGTGTAACGCAACCACCTTGTCCTTAGCGGAACCTAGCACGTCCTGGATCCTACGACCAGTATGGAAGACAGGCTGCATCCTAACGCGGGGAAGGTGTTTGCCTATTCGGTCAGTAACATTTTTCACATAAGGTAAGCGCACTGTTGGCTGCACTTTATCTATTTCTTGCTTTTATTTCTTAGTTGTGTTCTTCGAAAAGGCTGTGTTTATCGACTGTAGCCATTGGCTAGAAACTTTGTGCGTAGCCTTTTAAGCTCAGGTGTGGTGTTTGTTAGCATCACTTAGGCACTGCGCACGGATTGCTAAAGAACGGATGCCAGTTCTTCTGCGCTGGGTGGTGGTAGCTCTGTAGGATTGGGCGTGAAGATACCTGTGTGTGTGTGTGTGTGTGTGTGTGTGTGTGTGTGTGTGTGTATGTAGGCTTGCGATATACTCTGTGCCCCAGTGTGCTCTCCGTTCTCCTGTATACTACGATGTCTAAAAATGGGATTGCACCATTCTTTTCTACTTCGAGCGTGAACTGTATCTACCCGTGCATATTGTTGAGATATTCGTGGAATTTGTGTAGCTCCGTTTCACCATGGGGCCATATAGCGAACGTGTCGTCCACGCATCTGAACCAGCAACGTGGGCGTAATGTAGCTGAACCGAGGGCCGTTGCTTAAAAGGCTTCCATGAATATGTTGGCTGCCAGCGGCGACTTTTATGTAAAACTTAAAAATTTTGAATCCAATTGCGTCTATGCAGTTGGTAACGTATACCACTGAGGAAAGTACTTTGTATCATTACAAAAGGCTAAGCTTTTTCAAATCACTCATTCCACGTGAGTTACTGTATGTCGTCTATCAGGATTTTGATTCGTGATCTTGGTTCTAGTACACTGATGTTCAGCCACGTATCCCTCGTACAATCTACCGTCATCCACAGCACCAAGTGTGGTGTTATTTAATCGTATCCACTAGTAACAGATGATAAACTCCGTTATTGAAGGTGTGGTACTGCCTGTCAGTGGACTTGTTGAAGCCCTAGTTGTCGTAGCGCTATACATAATAGGACGTTTATTTTGATGTTTTTATCAATGAATTTCCGAATGCGCGATTCACTTGACTATTCCTCGTCCCCGAAACGCAGCAATTTTTGCTGCTTGCCTAAAGAAACAATTATTTTAATGACAATATGTTCCTTTCCCTCATAAAAGTTTTTCTAAGCTTAATTATTTGCGCGAACCAGTTTTGTTTTAATTCGCATGTATGTTCTACTTTTATATCGCGACAATATAAATGTGAACATACCGCATACGTGGTTTTATGTTAAGTGTTGAGATTCAATTCAGGATTCCCCCATTCCATCATGATTTCAATATGGTAATTTATATATTGCATAACATTTCAAATATATTTTATTTTAGCATAGCAAATTGTTATGCCCATATTGATGTCGATTCAGACAAATAAATTGATAGTCCTTCTGGGAAACTATGTTGATCTACGCCCACACGTTTTCCGTTGCAGGCAAGTTAACACACCCACATTCCCCAGTTCCATCACGATTCTAGTATAGTAATTGGTATACGGCATATTGTCATCATCGTCTCCCATTTATATTTCACAGAAAAGAACGAGCATCGCACTTGCTCGTCTTGTACGATCAAAGATTTCCTTCGTGACGAACAACGAATTTCTGACTCTCCTAGGGTGGCCATATTTTCTTCGGACAAAAATGGCCAAATTTTTCTTCGCCAAAAAGTGGGACAATTTTTATTTCTCGTTAAATATCACTTTTAATGCTAACATTTCTTCTTCCTCTGCAAATATAGCCTTCACTGATATTTGTGTGTGTGTGTGTGTGTGTGTGTGTGTGTGTGTGTGTGTGTGTGTGTGTGTACCAAACAAAAAATGTAAAGACTGGAAAGAAGTACATTTTAAATTTTCAGAAATTTACTTATTAAGAAATGTAGCATTTATAACAGAATGTAGAAAGACATACAGTAACAATCACTACATAAAAATTCTTAGTGAACACAAGGAATTTATGGTTTTGTGGATTCCACACTGCAATCATATTTCTTCGAAGATGAAATTTCATTCAGCAACTCAGGTTTGCCTAATAGGTACGAATAAAGTCAGTGCAACTGTATTTACTGAAGTTTAAACAGGTCAGTAAAATACACTTAACGCTCTTCACTGTAAATCTATTCCTCTCATCTCTCCACTGTGACGATAGTAAGCTGAAAACTCTTTCAACATTTGCATTGTGGGCTGGGAGTGAAAAGAAGTACTGCGCTATGTTAAGCGATTCTCTGAACTTTTCATTACACTGGCAAGATCTGAAAAACCTACAGCATTTTTCATGTGCCATCAACTGATTCCATTGTTCACTGTCTGTTTCCACTTGTTTTAAAAATGACTGTATATGAACTATTTCATCAAATAAGAGGCTGTCATTTACTAGAATGCAATTTTTAATTTAGCCACATTAAAGTATGTTCAACTCCTGATCATACTGGTGGTTCTGTGAGTATCATCCATGAGATACAGAAAACTCGGCTATTCCCTGTAACTATGAGGACAAATAGTCTACTAAAGCATCATAAAACGTTGATATTGCTATGTAAAATTTCTTAACAGACTGGTAATCACAATCATTCATCAGTATTTTTTACAAAATGGTTCAAATGGCTCTGAGCACTATGGGACTCAACATCTGAGGCCATCAGTCACTTAGAACTACTTAAACCTAACTAACCTAAGGACATCACACACATCCATGACCGAGGCAGGATTCCAACCTGCGACCATAGTAATCATGCGGTTCCGGACTGAATTGCCTAGAACCGCACGGCCACCGCGGTCGGCAGTTTTCTTTTTTTTTTTACATTTAGTGGTACAAAATGTTCATGTTTCCTTGAATTTGGACTTGTCATTCTTTATTTAAGACTGATAATACTTCACATATGGAATTATTCTGTTTCTCAATGCTCAGAATAGATTGTTGGAAAACACTCATTTGTGAATGTACAAAAAGCAAATAACATTCATTTATAGGGTCACTGAAAAAACTCTTTATGGTTGCAGGGCACTTTGAGTTAGACTGTGACAAAAAGTAAGATTTCAAAGGTTCATATATTTTGAAGATCCTTTCTATGGCTGACAACAATGTAAGCCACCCTGTTTTGGAAAAGGAAAGTAAATTTTTGTAAGTGACACCAACAGATTCAGAGAATTCAGTGAGTTCTGGAACACGAATAGAAAAAATTAGAAAATGGTTGTACAACTTCATGACAATGCAGTCAATGTCAACAGCTAAACCATCACAAGCACTTTGAAGTGAACAACATGTACTGGACAACCTAATCCAACAATGTCAGTTTTATTTTTCTTTCAGATGTGTGAAAACGTTATTACCCTCTTTCTTCATTAATCCCCCAAAATTGCAGCTAGTATTGGCTGCACCAAATGCAACACACTTTGAGATGATACTGAATGAGAAAGATAATTGGAAATTGTTTCGGACTTTTCGTTCTGCAACTCAAGATCAAGCAATGTCGTCTGCAGTCCACCCTCACTTACAGAAAAATACTAAACTATCACAGGGAAAAATTTCTTATGCCCATGGTTGTTAGCATCAGTAGATACTGAAAAGTATTTTGCACTGTTTACAGCAGCTATTACCTGTCTCTGAGAATGCGGAGCTATAACATTGCTATAATTGCTTCACACATTTTCTGCAATCTTAGAAGCAGGAATTTTTTTTGTTTTTTGTTTACTTTGTTTACTTGAACAGTGCAGTCATTAGAAGGATTCCTTTGGTGGTGTTTAACAACATGCAATGACAGGGGTCCATTTGCTGCAGCTACGTTTTTCTGTTCCTGTGTATTTGAAGTTACAAAATATCTCTCCATTTTTTTTGGTGAGGAATCTGCCGATCGAAGATTCTTCGTGCGTTTCTCTGATTGGATATGGTGCTTGAGACCTGCAGCACCACCATGAGACACGGATACAGCACAGTTGCATGCTTTACATTTTGCTGTACAGTCATTGTCTGTAGCAGTGAAACAAGGAAATTTCCTCTGAAGCTCTTCCGAAAACTTTGATTTTCGTTTCGGCATCGCCACGACGTGCTAGCACTTCACGAAACTGATACTGAGTGCTGACAACAACGGCAAGCAAAAGCAAAGAAAATAAGAGTAGGCTAGTCAACAATTATAGTACTTAAGCTGTACATTATCAGGGGTACCAACGTACGAAATGTCAGTTTCAATTGATAGTTTACAAAATCGACACTCAGAAAATATCTTAACCAATTTGTAAATGTCTGAAAATAATCACTGAAAATAGGGACAAATTGCTTGTTTTTTTTTTTTTTAAATGTCGGGACAAATTTTTGAGACTCAAAAAATGGGACAATCCCGGGTACGGTCACCCTAGACCCTCCAGTCATATTTCGGACAAACCACGCACAACTTTCACCGCCAAATATGCTGAGTGGTCGGTAGTCTGCCAGATGGACTCGAATTGGGAATACTTTAGATGGACTTTGAGTTCCGGCACTCGCCTGATGGCCAAGTAAAACTCCCGAAAATCGTGGTCGCATCCAAACTAAAAGTTAAAATGTCTGTGTGTGTGTGATACAGCTTACAGGATAAATTTGTAGATGCAAATGCAGAGCCCGGCGAGACTGGCTGGCGCCCCTGCCAGCGTCGCCTGCCTCTCGCCGCTGCCGCCAGCCAACTTTCTTTATTAGCGCCGCTTCCCTCCGCCCCAGCCACCCCCGCCTTGTATATCTTTGCTCTTCGCAGTCAGGCAGCCGCCAAGTTAATCTCTTGATGAAACAGTCGCTGATTAAAACTGAATGCCTCTCGCCCGTTACGTGGGGAGACGGGTGAGGCCTCGGAGGGCGCTTATAGCTGAGCTGAGAATCTGCCGGCGGGCGCATTGTCTCTCCCGTCCGCCTGGCGCTGCAGTGGCCGCCGCCTGCGAGTGCCATCCGTCAGCAGGTGGCGAGCTCAGCTGTCGGGACGACGAACGAGTGGAGCGCGCGCGTTAACGAGGGAGCCCACTTGTGCCCGCTGTGGACCGGCTCATACAGTGTCGGCCTCCCGAGTGAAATCTGCGTAATCTGCGTTCTCATCTTCCACCAAACGTACAAAAAAGACATTAAAAATTTGAATACGCAGTATTAATGTTCTACAATAATATTTATTTAGTAGTTCGTTTCGGCCCAAACAGATAGTTCACACAACAGCGAGAGTTCCCCGCTGTACAAATATTTTTTTTTACTTATGTGACATTTTACGACTACACTGATACAAAAACACTGGAATAATGTAATAGTCAAACAGGCTCTGAATGAATAAGTATTGTATTACAGTATAGTCGAAAATCGGAATAACATGGATGTATAGGCAAGACATACTGTAGGAATGTGTAATGGCACAGAAAAGTATCACTGACGAACGTGACGAAGGGGTCAAGAAAAGGGGAAACAATCGCGTACTACAGTGCCTTGCTTCGACTTTGGTCTTTCATGTTGTTTCAGACAATATCACATATCTCATTTCCATCTACTTCTTCTTTCCCTCTTTCTTCAAAGTCTTTTGCTTTGTGTAGATCCTGCATATTCTGTCTGTCTTTCAGTCTTCACTTCTTTGCTTCGTGCTACCTTTCCATCTGTGCTGGTGGTATTCATACAGCTCCATTTCTTGTCTCCAAACGTTTCTTTCGTTTTCAAACAATCGGCACCGAGCGAGGTGGCGCAGTGGTTAGCACACTGGAATCGCATTCGGGAGGACGACGGTTCAATCCCGGTTTTCAGTGATACACTAAATCGTTTCAGGCAAATGCCGGGATGGTTCCTTTGAAAGGGCACGGCCGATTTCCTTCCCCATCGTTTCCTAACCCGAGCTTGCGCTCCTTCTCTAATGACCTCGTTGTCGACGGGACGTTAAACAACTCACATCATCAAACAATCTGTATCTGTCTTTACCATAGTCATGTATGCCTCTGCAGTCTTACATGTCTCCTCTAGCCCTTCACGGTTTTCCATTTTCCAATTTATGTCTGCCTAAATTTTTGACTCCTGTATTTTCTTTTGCCTGCTTCATTTCATACTTACTTTGTATTTTCTCCTTTAGTTGATTAGCTTCAGTGTATACGTCTGTTATCCTTGGATTTTTGCAGAGCCTAATGTTATTCCCTTCTTGATCGTCTTTCAGTACTTCATCCCTCAAATTATCTACTCATCTTCTATTGTATTCCTTATTCCTTTTCAGTCAGTCACTGCTTACTTCCCTCAACAACCTGCCGTTCATTCAGTCTGCCCAGGTTCCATTACGAAGAGAATCCACGTCTGCTACTGGAAAAGTCTCTTGTGACCCATAAAGCAAGTGCCTACCATTTGTGGTCTGTGAAGAATTCTCCCAAGCGGTTCCCCATTCATTCCCTGCCAACAGTTAAAGTTCTCCTAGTTGTTTCTCCTGTTCTTCCTCTTTTTATAACCGAATCCCATTTCCGTTATAGAATTAAATTTTCGTCTCCGTTACCGATACCAACGTCTTCCGTATTTGAATTCGTTTGTCAATCATTTCAACATCCACGAAGCTGGCAAGCATATGATATCGTGCGCTGAGGTTGCCGTTCTTTCAGATCATCCCCATTTCTATTTTCGTATTAATTATTAGAGCTACTCCTACATAACCTCTATTTGATTTTCGGTCGATAACTCTGAGCTCGCTTGGGCAGAAGTTCTGTTCTGTAGCGTCCACACATCACTAACTTCGAATATATCCAACTTCAACCTATCGATTTCTCTTTCTGAATTCTACGTCTAACAACGTGGTTAAGCGTTCTATGATTCTAGGCTCCGACCTATAGAACACCATATCTATTTTTCCTCATTAGTAGTCCTCTTCCAGAGATTCGAATGGTAGACCGGTTTACTGAAGGGGATCCTGGCATCGGCAAATCGTAAAGTTGAAGTGCGCGTTCTCGAGAAATATAACGAATGCATTTATTTTTGCTTTCAACCTTTCTCATTAATAACTTAGGAAGATTGGTTGATATTGCAATGCAAAGGCAGTCAATCGCCGAAACTGTAACGCCTGTAAGAACTGGAGTAGCTGCTACCGCTCATCGGCGGCGACCGGTTAAATGTGTGTGGCCACTGGACAGCTCCCCCGCCCCCCGACGGTTGCTGTCTTTATAGCTGAGACACGGGGGAGCCAGCCCTCCTCGGCAAGGCCCTCGTTTTGAAAGATTGTCTTATTATTAACAGCAAATACCATTACGGAGTAAATAACTGACGTATGTGTACGAATTCCAGGATTCCTCAATAGGCTTCTGCATACTCTACTTATTCGGTGTACCTGCTAACCAGTAATCTTCAGCATTCATTGATGCAGCACATTTCAAAAGCTTCTACGAGTATTTCTCCTTGTCTGAACTGTTTATTGTCCACAATTTCCCTCTGGTCACGGCTACATTCTAGAGAAGTGCTTTCAACAATCTCTCCTGACCAATTAAATTTTCATTCCGTGTTAAAAATGTTATTTTTAGAAAGGTTTCCCTTGCTATTGCAAGTCTGCATTTCATTTCCTCTCTAATTCGGCTATCATTAGTTATTTTAATGCCCAAGAAGCAAAACCCATCCACTACTTTCAGTTCTCACTTTCTAACCTAATTCCCTCATCATTGGCTGATTTCATTAGATTTCATTCCATTGAAGTTTTTGTTGATGTTCATCTTAATCACCGTTGGTCGACGCTGTCCGTACCGGTCAATAGTTCCGCCAAGTCCACCGCTGCTTCTGATGGAATGTCTATGTAATCACCATAAATCAAAATATCTTTTCCCTGAAATTTAATTTCCTTTCCAAATATTTCCTTCGTTTCGTTCGCTCTACAAATTAAATAACGTTGAATACCTACAACCTTGCCTCAAATACTTCATTCCTTTGATGTCCTGCATGTCTTAAAGCTTCATTCTGGTTTCAGTACAAATTCTAAATAACCTCTAAATACCTGCATTTTCTTCCAGATACCTTCAGAATTCCAGGCAACATTGTAAAGTGCTTACTCTACTTCTACAGTTTCTATAAACGCAGATTTACATTTTTAAATTTTTCCTATGCTGAGGCACTGGGTCAGTATTGTTTTGCGTACTACTACATTCTGCCAGAAGCCTAACTTATCATCCCCGAGGTCATCCTATAATCGATTACCCATTATTCCGCAAATATCTTTTGTCAGTATTTTGCAACAACATCTTACTAAACTGACGGTTAGATAAATATTCAGCCCTGTAAGCGTACACTTATTTTGAAATTGGAATTATTACATTATTCCTAATATATGAGGGTAGTCTGCGTGCATCATATCTTGCACACCAGTGTGGACAGTTTTGTAATGGCAAATAATTCTGAGGAAATTCTGGCTGCTCCAGGGGCATTGTTACATCTATCAGCGCTCTGTCAAAAGTTAACTCAGTATTGTATCACTCACCTAATTTTAATTTGTTTACTCCTCTCTCTCTATAGTATTACTTTTCAGGTCATTCCCTCTGTACAACCCTTCTGTATTTCTCTCCACCGTTCAGCTTCCCTTTCATTGCTTTCTACTGGATTGCCATTTGAGCATTTGACGTTCTAATTTCTCCAATAGTCTCTTTAATTTTCCTGCAGAAATTTTTTATGTTTCTCCTAGAGAGACATACTTCACCAGCCTCACTTTCGTCCTTCAGCTACAGCGCGTCACCTCAGCCATTTTTCAGTTTCTATCGGTATTACATTATAGATGCCTGCCTTCCCTTTTCAGTGCTTGGTGTATGTAGTTGGTCTCACGTCAGTATACATCAGTCTTGTCTGGAGGTGTGACCACGGTTTGCGTTTTCGACCTGGCAATACAGAGCAGAAGTGACCACAACTCCTCGTAGATACGCTGTCAGTCTGTAGGGCAACTCGTTGCGTGATCGGCTAGCGTAAAACATGGGAGCTGCTTATTGTAGTTGTGTGCAACTCGTCGTACGTAAAACACGTGCTATCTGACTTTTCTCTCTTTTAAAAAATGCACCGTTTTATACTGATCTTTATACTTATCCCCTGTTCTGTCTTATCTGTATGTACATAAACACGTATGCTTCGTTGACAATGTGTTCAGTTCAGACAACTGGGTTTCACGAGAACAATTTTGCGTTCGCTCCAAAGGTTCTCAGATAAATTCCCAAAAATTTCTCTTACAGAACTGACCAGTATGCACGTTTGACAAGGGTAACCTCTTGACACGCTACATCTCTTTAGGCGAATGTGCACTGTGGAATTCCGAAATCAAAAGATAGTGTCCATATCTTTTGCGATGATCTGAGCTTTTGCGGCTGTTTGATCACTACTGAGTGGCGAACTCTGTGTGTTAACGGATGCTGGGAACAGGTCTTGAGCAATACAAAAGGCTGTTTTGTTGTTGTTGTGTTGTTGTTGAGGTCACTGGCAGAAGACGACGTTCAACTAATAGTGGCGTACCTTTTCGACTCCACTGGTCCGATGTCTGAAACTGGATGAGAGCAATTAGATGACTTGAGGATTTCAGCTTACTGATTTGAAAGGTTTAACCCTTTTTCGAGGATGATACTGCTTGCTTAGACTGACTTTGCATGCGCAGCAGCACGGAGAGTTGGTCCAGACGGCCAGTAAACCAAGTCCCGGATCTGCAGTATTCCCCCCCCCCCCCCCCCCCCCCTTCCACCCTCGATATTTTCAGATAGGACGTCAAAACTTTTAAAAATCGATGTTTCAAAAATATATTCATTTAGTAGCGCACATCTTTGTGAAGAGCGTGATACACAAAACATGTATGTTCGAAGAAATGTAAGAAACGTTATTTGGTCTTACGTGTGCCAAAGTGCACTGCCACACCTCTTCACAAAACACTCTTCTATCGCACGTTACTGTATTTCGCTCTGTAGAATTCAAACTTGCGTATTTTATAATGGAAGCCATCAAACTAACTATGGTTACGAAAGTTAAAAAGTCGGTCAAGAAGGCTAGGAGAGTATTCTTACTAGATAGAGCAGATAATCAGTTGTTAGCATCCCAATTAGTAAATGAATGGACTTCATTTACTTCCGGTACGATGGACGTGGAAGAACTATGGGCAAATTTTAAACACATTGTAAATCAAGCATTGGACAAGTATGTGCGGAAAAAGTGGGTTACGGACGGAAAAGACCCACCGTGCTTTAACAACGTAATTCGGAGAATGCTCAGGAAGCAAAAGGCAGTTGCAGTCGCGGTACAAAAAATATCGGGCGAATGAGGACAGGCAAAAGTTAGAGATTCATGCTGCTGTAAAAAGACCGATGCGCGAAGCATTTTACCAGTACCGCCGTCATACCTTACGTAAAATCGTTAAGCGGGTCGAAGGCTTCCATCCAGTCACTCACTGATCAGTCTGGCATGGCAACGGAAGACAGCAAAACGAAAGATGAAATTTTAAATTTAGCATTTGAGAATCCTCTCACGCAGGAGGATCGTACAAACATCCCTGGGGTTGCGAAGCAGCTGAATGGGTTGAAAATAAATAAATCGCCAGGTACTGATGGGATTCCAATGCGGTTTTACAGACAGCAGTCTACTGCATTGCCTCCTCACTTAGCTTGTATTTATCGCGAATCTCTTGCCCAACGTAAAGTCCCTGGAAAAATGTGCAGGTGGCGCCTGTATATAAGAAGGGTAGAAGGACGGATCCTCAAAATTACAGACCAATATCCTTAACATCGGTTTGTTGCAGGATTCTCGAACATATTCTCAGTTCAAATATAATGAATTTCCTTGAGACGGAGAAGTTGCTGTCCATACATCAGCACGGCTTTAGAAAGCTTCGCTCCTGCGAAACGCAACTCGCCCCTTTTTCACATGATATGTTGAGAACCATGGATGAAGGGTATCAGGTGGATGCCATATTCCTTGACTTCCGGAAAGCGTTTGACTCGATGCCCCACTGCAGACACCTAACTAAGGTACGAGCATATGGGATTTGTTTTCAAGTATGTGAGTGGCTCGAAGACTTCTTAAGTAATAGAACCCAGTGCGTTGTCCTCGATGGTGTTAATCGGAGGTCAGGGTATTACCTGGAGTGCCCCAGGGAAGTGTGGTAGGTACGCTGTTGATTTCTATCTACATAAATGATCTTTTGGATAGGGTGGATAGCAATGTGTGGCTGTTTGCTGATGATGCCGTGGATTTGTGATTGGTGTAAAGAATGGCAGCTACATCTAAATATAGATAAATGTAAATTAATGCAGATGAATAGGAAAAAGAATCCCGTAATGTTTGAATACTCCATTAGTTGTGTAGCGCTTGACACAGTCACGTCGATTAAATATTTGGGCGTAACATTGGAGAGCGATATGAAGTGGGACAAGCACGTAATGACAGTTGTGGGGAAGGCGGATAGTCGTCTTCGGTTCATTGGTAGAATTTTGGCAAGATGTGGTTGATCCGTAAAGGAGACCGCTTATATGACACTAATACGACCTATTCTTGAGTACTGCTCGAGCGTTTGGGATCCCTATCAGGTCGGATTGAGGCAGACATAGAAGCCATTCACAGGCGGGTTGCTAGATTTGTTACTGGTAGATTCGATCATCACGCGAGTGTTACGGAAATGCTTCAGTAACATGGGTGGGAATCTCTGGAGGAAAGGACGCGTTCTTTTCGTGAATCGCTACTGAAGAAATTTAGAGACCCAGCATTTGAGGCTGACTGCGGTACAGTTTTACTGCCGCTAACTTATATTTCGCGGAAACACCACAAAGATAGAGAGATTAGGGCTCGTACAGATTCATATATGCAGTCATTTTTCCCTCGTTCTGTTTGGGAGTAGAACAGGGAGAGATGTTGCTAGTTGTGGTACGAGGTACCCTCCGCTACGCGCCGTGTGGTGGATTTCGGAGTATGTATGTAGACGTAGATGTAGAAGAGTTGCACTACTTTCATACATGTGGATCTCTGTCAATGAGGCAACTGACCGATAAGTGACTAATTTGGTTGTTGGAAATTAGACCCTGACACTCGCTCTGTACCTCATCTCATTCGAGGAGCTAAAATAATAAAGAAACAATTGTTCACTTTGTTAATAAAGCCCTCAAATCAGTTTTTCCCAACAGCCTAGATGAAAATGAAGTACCTGTAGTTTATACTGATACAGCCACATACGTTACTGGTGCTGTTAAATTATTGAAAGTAGCCGGCCGCGGTGGTCTAGCGGTTCTAGGCGCTCAGTCTGGAACCGCGCGACTGCTACGGTCGCAGGTTCGAATCCTGCCTCGGGCATGGGTGTGTGATGTCCTTAGGTTAGTTAGGTTTAAGTAGTTCTAAGTTCTAGGGGACTTATGACCACAGCAGTCGAGTCCCATAGTGCTCAGAGCCATTTGAACCATTTTTTTTATTGAAAGTATTTTATGTTGTCTTACTCCATATCACATGTTTTGCCCACGCCATGAATCGTGTAGCTGAGACGACACGTCTCGAAGTCCCACACGTCAATAAGCTATTTTCAACTCTTAAACAGGTTTTTATTAAATCACTTACCAGAGTCCAGTTATTTCGAGAGGAACTTCCCAACGTACCACTTCGACCAGAACTTATACTTACTCGCTGGGGAACATGGCTAGAAGCCTTGGAATACTACAGCGAGCATTTGAAAGACGTTGAGAGCATTGTTCTTAAATTGCAGTAGGAGGGAGAGTGCACTACTTCAGCTAAAGATCTTCTAAAGGACCCAACAATTTCCAACGACATTCCATACATAAAATCTCATTATGCAGTTTTGGTTCCTGTTATTAAAGCTCTACATTGTTCAGGGAAACCAGTCTACATGCAACTGCGATTGATATACGAGTTGATAGCAAAAATCAACTTGGTCCCAGGTTGTATTGGTATAAAAGTTACAGTGAGAAAGTAAAGACAGTGCCACAAAATAACTCAGTAGTGGCTATGTCTTGCACAGCGGATGACATAAGGCAAATCAACAGAACACGAGTGTGTGGTACCGTTGCACGTAATACTGTCATTTCAATGTGCTCCGGTGACGTCTGTTGACGTAGAACGCTCATTCTCGGCATATAAGATGCTATTCACAGCCAAAACATGCAGTTTCACAACGGATAATCTGGAGAAAGTGTTAGTGATTTACTGGATATGGACAATAATGCAATGTGGATTTCTGTCACCTGTTTATCTTCCTAGACAGCTAAATGTCAGATCTTGGTCACCTACTTTCTGATTTTTATAACCTATTTTTGCAAGTGATAGAAACTATTGTAGGAGCCTAATTTAAGATTTTTAGAACCTAAAAGTCCCAATTCAGATGATACAGTTGCTGAAAGGTTCAAAGAAAATTTGAGTTTGATCTCAGACATGAACCCGACTCATACGATTATATTTGGTGGTGACTTTAATTTACCTTCGGTATGTTGTCGAAAATTCATGTTTAATTCCGGAGGTACGCATAAAACATCATGCGAAATTGTGCTAAAGGCATTCTCTGAAAATTGTTTCGAGCAGTTAGTTCATGAGCCCACACGAACAGTAAACGGTTGTGAAAACACCTCTTAGCAACAAATAATCCTGAGTTAGTAACGAGCATCAAAAGGTATACATGGATTAGTGAACACTGGGTTGTCGTAGCGAGATCCAGTATTGCAACCCCCAAAATATTCCTATTCAAATCAGCAGGTAAAAATTTACTTGACGCCTTTGAGAGACAATCCCCACTCCTTCCACGTTAATGATATAAATGTAGACCAGATGTGGCTTGAATTCAGAGAAATAGTATCGCCAGCAATTGAGAGATTTATACCAAATAAATTAACAAAAGACGGAGCTGATCCTTCTTGGTACACAAAACGGGTCAGAACACTGTTGCAGAAACAACGAAACAAACATGCAAAATTTAAACAGACTCAGAATCACCAAGATTGGCGATCTTTTACAGAAGTTCGAAATTTACCGCGGACTTCAATGCGTGATGCTTATACCAGTTTCCACAACGAATCTTTGTCTCGAAACCTGGCAGAAAATCCAAAGAGATTGTGGTCGTATGTGAAGTATGTTAGCGGCAAGAAACAATCAATGCCTTCTCTGCGCGATAGCAATGGAGATACAACCGAACACACTGTTGGCAAAGCAGGGTTACTAAACACAGCCTTCCGAAATGACTTCACAAAACATGATGAAGTAAATATTCCAGATTTCGAATCAAGAACAGCTGCCAACATGAGTAACGTAGAAGTAAATAACCTCGGACTAGTGAAGCAACTTGAAAATCACTTAATAAAAGCAAGTCTTCTGGTCCAGAACGTATACCAGTTAGGTACTTTTCGGAGTATATTGATGAATTCGCTCCATACTTTACAATCATATGCAACCGTTCGCTCGACGAAAGATCCGTACCCAAAGACTGGAAAGTTGAACAGGTCACACCAATATTCAAGAAAGGTAGGAGTAATCCACTTAACTGCAGGCCCATTTAAGTAACGTCGATATGTAGCAGGATTCTGAAACATTACGAATTACTTCGAAGAAAACGATCTATTGACACAGAGTCAACTTCAGTTTAGATAACATCGTGCCTGTGAAACACAACTAGCTCTTTAGTCACATGAAGTGTCGAGTGCTATTGACAAGGCATTTGAGATCGATTCCGTATTTCTGGGTTTCCAGAAGGTTTTTGACACCGTACCAAACAAGCGGATTATAGTGAAATTGCGTGCTTGTGGAATATCGTCTCACTTATGTGACTGGATTTGTGACTTCCTGTCAGAGAAGTCACAGTTGGTAGTAATTGACGGAAAGTCATCGAGTAAAACAGAAGTGATTTCTGGCGTTCCCCAAGGAGTGTTATAGGCCCTTTGCTGATCCTTATCTATATAAACGATTTGGGAGACAACCTAAGCCGCCGTCTTAGGTTGTTTTCAGATGAAGCTGTCGTTTATCGACTAATAGTCATCAAACGATCAAAACAAATTGCAAAAAGATTTAGAAAAGATACCTGAATGGTGCGAAAATTGGCAGTTGACCCTAAATAACGAAAATTGTGAGGTCATCCACATGAGTGCTAAAAGGAATCCCTTACACTTCGGTTACACGATAAATCAGTCAAATACAAAGGCCGTGAATTCAATTAAATGTCTAGAAATTACAATTACGAACAACTTAAGCTGGAAGGAACACATCGAAAATGTTGTGGAGGAGGCTAGCCAAAGACTGCGTTTTATTGGCAGGACACTTAGAAAATGTAACATATCTACTGAGGAGACTGCCTACATTACGCCTGTCCGTCGTCTTTTAGAATACTGCTGTGCTGTGTGCGATTCTCACCAGATAGGACTGACAGAGTACATCGAAAAATTTCAAAGAAGAGCAGCATGTTTTGTATCATCGTGAAATATGGGAGTCACTGAAATGATACAGGATTTGGGCTGGACATCATTAAAAGAAAGGCGTTTTTCGTTGCGACGAAATCTTATAACGAAATTCGAATCACCAGCTTCCTTCTCAGAATGCGAAAATATTTTGCTGACCGCCGACGTGCGTTGGGAGAAACGATCACCACGTTAGATAAGGGTAATCAGAGCTCATACGTTCTTTCGCGCGCTGTACGAGATTGGAATAATAGAGAATTGTGAAGGTGGTTCGATGGACTCTTTTCCAGGCACTTAAATGTGATTTGCAGAGTACTCATGTAGATGAAGATGTCTAATTATGACTGCCGATCGCTTCCGGTGAGCTTCTCGGAATACTGGCGCCAGAAGTTTGTGGCGCCAGTACTCACTCATCCTGGTGGCTGCCCGCCACTTCCTGCCCCTTCGCTGCGGCTACTCTGAGTAAAAACAGTTGTCGGTAAATGCCCGGATGTTGTACGGAATACACAGCGCAACCGCTCTCGATCTGAGTGTTTTCGGTCACGTTTATTCTTCTTTAAGCTGTTTCTTACGTAACCTAAGTACAGTCCTTTTTTCCTTATTTTTAACGTTAGTGAGTAGAGTAGTACATATTCGGAACGTTTTCCGGTAAAACTTTGTCTGTCCTAGACATTGCAAGACTTAGAGGAAGAAGAGAACTAAAGAAAAGCTCAAAATCAATCAACTCGAAACTTTGAGGAAAGCGATTCCTCTATGAACTAGGAAGAAATAACAAATGCTGACCACGATTCTGAAACTCAAGTTGAGGGCAATGATGGAGAAGACGAAGATGAAACAAGGGCTGAAGATTTTTACGTTGGGAAGGGCAATGTTAAGAAATGGAGTAAATCAACTGTATGAAATCTTCAAAAATTAAAAAAAAATGTAAATTTTAGCTGTCCAAAGAAGAATCGTGAGAGATTCCGTATTTTCAATTGATGTATTTTGGAAACTTTTCGACGTAAACACGATTGATGAAATCCTAAGAAACACTAATTCAAAAATCGAAAAATTACTCCAAATTTATGCGTGACATTACATTGATCTAACCAGTAAAGATCTATTGGCAACTGGCACTGTCTTTATTCAAACCGGCTTGGAAAAGGGACGAATGGTGAATGTGGGAGAGTTACGGCGAAAGGATAGGACGGGGTTAACACTTCTGAGAGACGCCATGGGTTCTCGTAGGTTTCTACTAATTCTGAGGAACTTTCAGTCTGGTGACAGCACAACCCAGAAAAAAAAAGAAAGAAAGTCTGATGCCATAGGATATACAAACCCCCTTCTCTTTATTTGCTTATACCATGAAAAATATTTAATAAATTTATACGAGAACACATTCTATTTTGAACATAAACTTGATACGGTATGTTACGAGTACAGCTAATCTAAAATAAGAGCAATAATTTAACCAAAATAATGCATTGTACTTGGTGCAACGCTCAATTGCTCATACGTCCGACACTGCTGTGACTTTTGCGGGAAGAGGGGGGGGGGGGGGGGGGGTTGGGTTAAGAATAGGAATATGACAAACGTTTTGTGCCACTGAGTTTCGTTCTCCTTCCCTCGAAATTAAGGGCGCAGTCAGTACGATAGTTTCAAGAAATACTTCCTCCAGACATCTAAATTTTTATTCCAAGTTCATTCATTTCTATTTTTTTCCCAAAAGAATTTATAACCTTTGATGATCTGCATTTTATATCCACTTTACTTTTTCGAACAGTTATTTTCCTAACCTATATGCAAAGCCGTCTCATTACATTTTATAATCTTCTTCACCCAAAATCATTTCACTTAATTAGACTACACTCAATTTCCTGTGATGTAGTTTCGTTGGTGTTGATCCTACATCTACATCTCCGACAGAATTACAGACTTATAAGCCCACGTTAAAGTTTATATTTCTTCTTTCTGCACTTAAATTGTCCCTAAACCTCCACTTTTAATAATCATCATTGTTTACTGTGAATTCTCATGTGTTGCCTCTCTTCCTATCCTTGACTCTTATAACCGTTTCCTCTTCGCTACTTTTGTCTTTTTATCTGTGGCTGCATTTAGTTCAGCAACACAGTCATTAGGTTTTGTTTACTAACAAGGCCAGCGCCATTTACGTGTCGGACAGTAAGCACAAAGCCAGTGCTTCGACTTCAAAGCCGATTGCCGTTTAACGGGGTCGGCAAAGTTGGATAACGGCAAATGAACGACACAGTACTTGCAGAAGCCCGCAGTGCGCCTGACGCAGAGAGCTGGACTCTATTCTTGGAGCCCAGTTGAAACAAGGAGGTGCTAGGCGGCGCCGCTTCTTCAGGGCGATTAGTGGGTCGCAGAATCGTCTACGGCTGCGTAACAGCTGCTGGCAGAAGCAGAGAGCGGAGGAGGGGGTCTGTCCGCTGTTTCCGGAGCCTCGCCGGACACGCAGAGGCGGCTCCCTTTGAAGTGCCGCCCCCACTGCGGGAACAGACGCCGCGGTCGGCCAGCCGAGTGTCGGGAGAGGCCGGATGCCGAGTCTGGAAACTCTGCCGTTCGCCTTCCTACCCTCTCCGTCTCACTCACGTAGCGTGCAGTTCTTCTGTTCGCTTTTACCGTCTCAAACTCTCTTACAACAACGCACAAAGGATAGCCTTGGCAGCAATTGCAGGTAAAACAACTCGAGCTTTCCGTCCACGATCTCTCTACCTGGAAATTACATAATGGAGTTAAATTTAGAAACAGCTCGGTGTCGTGAACCCAGTTACCAGTGTGACCTGGCACCTGCTCCCAACCTCCCAGCTGCCACTTGCCCCTTCCCCCTCCCCACTGCCGCCGCCCACTCGGGCCAGCTCGTTTGGTATGGAAGGCGTCGTAAGGCTGCGGGTATTCTGTCCGCAGGCAAGCCGGCCCGCAGCTCGCCCTCGGTACCTCGGATACTGGCAGTGGGACACAGTCGACGTGTGAGGTGGTCCCACACGCGTTCTATCGACAACACGTCTGCGGATTTTTCTACCTCAGCGTCACACAGGCAGTAAGCAGAGCCACGTGCCGTGTGTGGACGAGCACTGGCCTGTTGAGAGGGCACTAAGCTACCGTCACTTTTCGGGACGCAGGATGTCTGCGACGACTACCGTCACTGACCTGAAGTCCGTACCCTGCAGCTGCCCGCACCGCGACGACAGGAATAACACTGCTGTGCCTCTCGCCTGGTCGGAACCGTAGTCGCCCAGGACGGTCATCCGGAGAGGTGCAGAACGGCGGCTCACCGCTGAACGCAGAGCGCCGCCGCGCGTCGCCAGTCACGACAGTGGTCAAAACGTAGCCGCCTGTGTCGCGGTGTTACCAGGAGGTCGCGCCTCGGATGGTAATTCCCAAGCCGGGCTGGCGGTAATCTCCGACCGACGATGCGAAACGGTGCAGAATACTGAAGGGAAGCCGCTTGTTCGCTCTCAAGACAGCAGACGCAGGTGGTCTCGGTGCACAGTACGGCGGTGGCTACACGTGCGCGTCCGAAAGCTCGGCGACGAGAGTGTCCGGCCCCACATTCACACACAGTTAGGCGACGGGCCGGTCTCTCTCTCTGACATGCCCTGCAAATTCCTTATTGAATCAGTTTGCTTTCCCACTTGTGAATTGGTTAGAGGAAGACGGTCTGTGCTCTGCTGGGGAGGAAGGACACAGGTATTTGTTTATTTACTTTGCCAGGGAACGTGTTCAATTGACGAGGTATTGGTGCTGAACAGAGTTGATAGTTGTATTACCTGTAACCATACAGCAGAGGATTGCATCCACAGCCTCCCACGCAAGGAATGGAAGGAGGTGATAACAGATGAGCACAGGGGGAATAATTTTCACAAATAATCCAGATGCAGCGGGATAGACTGAGGATGCATTTTGCAACTCACAGATACTACTGCCTGTATTGGAGAGCTGTTCATGTTATTTGAAATGGCTGGTCAATCCACAGTGCAGCAGCAACTTCGTGCTATTCCACTACCCCAGACTGAATGAACCAGAGGTGTTTGCCTTGGTGTATGGTGCTCAGTTGAGGACGCTTGAAACGCGTTTTGTTCCCCTTTCCAATTGCATGTGTGTATATGTTCACCTTGCTGTGACTCTAATTCACAATACCACTCGAAATTCGTGGGGAAATATACAATACATACTGCCAGAATAAATACCAATGTACAAGTACGTAGCTGCTGAGGAACTTGTACACATAAATACATACATGAAAAGAAGTGAGAGGTTACACTTATGAATTTAGTTGGGCATTTCTTTCACTTTAGTACTATATCCGCTGTCTGTACTGTTAACATCACGGTATTCATTTTAAAAGTGTAGGACTGCAATCTTTACAATGTTTGAGGTGAGGTCTTTCAATAAGTTATTCATTGTAGAAAGCATCAGGATCACACCTGGATAGTGAGTTTACACTTATTTAGCTGGAGATTTCATTGATTTTCGTACTATATCCACTGTTTTCACTGTCACAGCAATCGTTTTAAAAGTATAAAACTACTTCCTTTAGAAATTACGAGGGGAAATGTCAGCAGAATATTCGTTCTAGCAATACTTGATGCAGAAACATGAAGGTGTTTATTCAGTCACTTTTTTTTTTAAATAAATGAGCTGACATCACAGCTGTTGAGACGTTAAGATTGGCAACCCTTCAGGCACAGTATGTGTTACTCCACGAGGAGCAAGCCACCACTGAAGTCTAGGAAGACCTATAAATGCTACCGTAACTGATGGAAAATGCTTCACTGCTGTAATTACACATCGAAACTGTCGTCATAACGCAACATATGCACTGGAAATTGAGAAAAAACTGTAATAACACAACTACCACAAAAAATGACCCCATAAGTTTCACTAGCAGAGAGTGAACATGTTGTTCTTGTGAGTGGTTCCAGTATGTCTTAGGGGGAAAGAGATGTAATCCTCCTATAAGCGAGCATGTGTATAAAGAAAAAGAACGAAAGCAGACAATATATTACACTACGAGTGCATTCTACAGGAAGACAAAAAAGTGTAATAACATCACATAACTATCGGAATAGAAACCTTCCACCAGAACATTGGCCGACCGGAGTGGCCGAGCGGTTCTAGGCGCTTCAGTCTGGAACCACGCGACCGCTACGGTCGCAGGTTCGAATCCTACCTCGGGCATGGATGTGTGAGATGTCCTTACGTTAGTTAGGTTTAAGTAGTTCTAGGGTCTGATGACCCCAGAAATTAAGTCCCATAGTTCTCAGAGCCATTTGAACCAGATCATTGTGTGTCTTCACATCGAAGGGTGGATACAGACTATGCAGCTTACCTCCTCTCCTAACCCCCCCACCTCTTCCTCCCTTCTTCTCCTCCCAACATAGGACACTAGTTTCTGCAGCCTGTTCTAACCTATCGCTGATGGTACACTGTAGATGCTCTGCTTTGCTTGGTGTGGGGTCGTTAATAATGCACTGTTTCTAGTGTGCAGGTAGACCCTCCCATAGATAGTGGTTCCACTTTCCCAGGCCTGTTCGTATCTCTCATTGATGTTACATAGTAAGATCCATCCACTGCAGGTTCTCTGCTTTAGCAGTGATATGTTACACGTTTGCAGAAATCAAACGTATTTCTATTGAGTGCTGAACTCCAAGAACAGTACCAAAGAACTCGACTATTCTTCGGAAGAAGAACGGCCTGCAACATGCTACAGCCCTCGCCATGTCTCGCAGTAGGCAGTTGCAGGAGACATAGGGGCAAGCGTCGTGACCAGCAGGCAGTCTCTGTTCTCTGTTGAATTAACCCCCCTCCCCCGCTGCTGCCACTGATTCAAAATTAGTGTCTGTGGAAGCCTCTTAAAAAAAATCATGCGTGCAGTTGTTACATTCTTTTCAGACACACAAATATCAGTTAAAAACAGCGGCTTTCGATATATCTATTGGCATTTTGAAAAAAATTATTACACCCAACAGCAAGCTACAATTCGCATCCCCTCTCTCCTTATTATTTCGTAACATGCAACTAAGTAAAACTAAAATTTGAGTCTATGATACAGTTGTCGACTATGGATGAGCAAACTACCGAGTTTTGATTTTTTAATAATACATCTGATACGTGTTAAACTTTCACATAACTCTTGAACATGTCTACCATGTATAAAAAACGATAACACATCCTTAATGAACCCAAAACTTCCACTATTATGATGTGAAAATTACAGATTACCGCAGAATGTCCTTGTTATTTCGGGACATCTACCTGAGTAAAAGTGAGAACTTCAGCCTTCGGTAACATTCAAATACTGAAACATCTATGTTAAAAACAGTTGTGTGATGGAAATTTTCCGTTAAACAGATGTATCTAACGTCGACTTACCTCTTATAAGCGACCATCTATAAAAATAAACAATAAAAAAGGAACAAGCCACACTTACAGCGATAATAAGTTAGTCATGGTTCCACGAGTACAGAAACAACCGATTACCTTCAGTTTAATGGACAAACTGTCACTGGTGAAAGTGTTCCTCACATTCAAAATTAGTGTGTGTGGACGTCACCTAAGTAAGTTGTTCACCTAGGTATTGCATCTCTCTCTCTCTCTCTCTCTCTCTCTCTCTCTCTCTGCACCTTATTTTTATAACATCCAATGGAGCGAAACTATGAAGTATAAAATCTTCACTAACACCACCTGATAGAGAACTTAATAAGATTTTTACTGCATCTGTCTTGCGACGTTTCGAAAACAAATGCCTTCCACATGTTGACATTGAGCATATGTGGCGATCCCATTCGGTACACATGTATTGGTCCGTTGGAACAGGTGACGAGCGATTGAGATCGCTTCCTCATACTTAAGTAAAGTTTTGTCGCCTGTACTGAAGGAAGAGCGCACCCCACAGACTATTAGTCACAATACAGGGTTCCTGTGTTGTTTTGTAAGCAGTTTGATATAGTGCTTTCTTGGTGTAAACACATTCAAGCAGTACAGCTTTGTACGCCGGCATACATTCTCTTTTCATACCACGAATTGGAGATGGGTGTCAGGTGCTAAAACAGCATTAACGTGCTTCGATTCACTGGCTGTCGTAGAAAGCTGGATGTCACATTGTGTATGGCGTGATGCTCGCTCAACACCTAGACAGTGTTGGAAATAAAAAACAGACACAGTGTTTCTTATTCAGAAAAATGTGGAAGAAATCACAACGTATGGAAACTGGAAGAGTTTGCGGCATTGTGCAGCGTTTCCAGAAAGCTGCCTAATCAACTCTGCATTTATCTCATGTTCCACGGTGATGGGGCTCTTGGTGTTCCATTTTTGGAGAGACCAAGGGCACTGATTCTTCATATTGCACCCAGGTACATGATCACTGTTTCAGGGTCTACGTTTTGGTCATCCCGGCCTCCAAGTCTTCGGACGCTGCATCTTTCATTTTTATGGCTTACAATGCTTATACACAAGTGAAACGGGGTGTGTTCTACAGGAATTAAACCCATACAGGATGGATATTATGCACCATTAGTTGTCAGTCACGCTAGTAGAGGAATGGAATGATTTTGAAACATCCAGAGTGGCACGCAAGTATCCTCAGTTTTGTTGTATTTTCCTCCATTTTACGTATTTTCCATCACTTTTTGCAATTATACCAGGTTATCCGTAATTTCTACGCATTTACCCAAGTTTCTATGGCTTGCATTGCATAACTTCATTTGGAACTAGTAGGTACTCTGTCTGACTTTATCCCATAGAGCACGGACAATAAGCACCACCGGTGGAGGAATGAAGTGATTTTCATACCTCCAGGTGAACATGTAAGTACTCTGATTTTTGGTGTACATTCCTCATTTTTACGTACTTCCCGTAAATTTACTCAGTTTTACCAGGTTTTCCATTATTTCAATGTATTTTTACCCAATTACTCGTGTTCCATACCACTGAACTCAACGACTTGACATATTATCAAACTGTCTTGTCACATCAGTCCTACGATGCAATGACATTGCAGTATGGCTCTAAATTTCTGTATCATCCTTGAACCACACTAACTTGTGTGTGGCGATTGAAATAGTACAACGAACAATGCTTCTCATTCAACCGCTAATTATCAACGTTCTGTGTGTGTGATCCTAGGAATGCTTGCAAACCTGTAGCGGCAACTTCAAGTGGCTTAAATGTCACACAGGACGACCAGAAATACTACCCTGAGTGTGTGTCCAGTTCTCAAAATCTTTGCATACAGTCAACATAACTCAACATTCCGAGCCTCGCAGGATGTATATGTATCTTCATGACTCCTCTCCCTCCTGAACATGCAGTTGTATTGATTTCAGTCAGTACTCCAATACATGTCCATTTTCTATTACTGTTTATTGTAAATGCTAATAGTCCCCCTAACCCCCTCCCCCCCCCCCCCCCCATACATCATGTGTAAGGCCATAGGTAAACCCTGCACACATGTCTGCACCTGCCAGTTACACTTGTGTTCGCCATATACCATAGATCTCCTTCCATGCCTTTGATGCCGTGTAGCTCCAGTTTTCTTTTCCGTACACATAGCACATCAACTATACTTACAGTAATTTCCTTAATAGGGTACAGTTTACGTCTTTTCGATACATTGGTTCCCCTCCGTAATACCTCCGCGGAAAATATTGCCTGAATCAGCTCTAATTCGGTAATATCTATATTCGATGGTATGACAGAGAACACTGTCCTGGATTGGGGTAAATATTTTTCATCTACTTTAACATAACGCGCCTGCATAATACTTAAATCTCCTTTGTTGCAAATCAGTGTTACAAATCCCCTTTTAGTTTACAGGTGGACAATTAAAACTGAATGCAGACAGAACATAGTTTTCAAGCTTTTCTCGCCGTGAGTGACTGGAAGGTTGAAAGTGTATTAGAACGCTCCCGAACTGTATCAAAAAGGTCTATCAAAACACAGACAAGCTGTAGTAAACTGCTTCTGAAAGGCATCGCCACAACTCTCCTCTCCTTCACCACTTCAGCAAAGCTCCACACTGCTAAACTTACACCTACGTACATACTACACAAACCACCGTATGGCGCGTGCCGAAGGGCGCCCTGTACCGAAACTAGTGGTCTCCTTTCCTGTTACACTCGCAGACAGACGAGGGAGAAACGACTATCTATATGCCTCCGAATGAGCCCGAAACGACTATGTATATGCCTCCAAATGAGCCGTAATTTCTCGTATCCCTACGCTACACAAAATGTGTGTTGGCCGCAGTAGGATCGTTCTGCACTCAGCTCTGAATGCTGGTTCTCTAAACTTTCTCAGTAGCAGTAGTGTTCTTCTCACCACGCATTCCCCAAAGCAGATCTGTAACACATGCATGCTGATCAAACCTACCGATAACAAATCTAGCAGCTCGCCTCTGAAGTGCTTTGATGCCTTTTTTCAAACTGGCCTGGTGTGGACCCCAAACACTCGAGCAGTATCCAAGAATAGTGTGGACTAGCGTCCTGTATGAGGTCTCCTTTACACATGAACTACGCTTTCCTAAAATTCTCCCAACAAACTTAAGTCGACCATTTGCCTTCCCTATAACAGTCCTCGCATGTTCGTTCCATTTCATATCGGTTTGAAAAGCTACGCCCAGATATTTAAACGACATGACTTTGTGTGATAAATATGACACTGCTAACGCTCTATCCGAACATTACAAGTTTGTTTTTCCTACTCATTCACACTAATTTATATTTTTCTGCATTAAAAGACAGCTGCCATTCATCGTACGAACTAGATATTTTGTATCAACCTATGGTCACTTATCTTCGACACCTTCCTCTACACCACAGCATCATCTTGTCAGCACCATCTTGTCTACCAGATCGGTTATGTGAACAGAAAACAGAAACGACCCTCTCACACCTCCCTGGAGTACCCCTGATGCTACCCCTTTCTCTGGTGAACACTCGCAGTCGAGGACAATGTACTGGGTTCTATCACTAAAGAAGTCTTGGAGCCAGTCACATATCTGGGAGCCTATCCTGTACGCACGTATCTCCACTAACAGTTTGCAGTGCTTTTTGGAAATCTAGAAATCTGGAATCTGTCTGTTGCCCTTGATCCAAAGTTAGCTGTATTTTGTGTGAGAAAAGAGCAAGCTGGGATTCACACGAGCGATGCATTCTGAGGCTGTGCTGATTCGTGGACATGTTTTTGGTCTTTGGGCACCTAGAATGTCCTTTAGAATTCTGCAGCAAACTAATGTTAAGGATATAGGGCCTTAATTCTTTTACGTTTCATATATACAAGAGTCACCTGCGCTTTTTACCAGTCGCTTGGCACTTTTCGCTGGTCAAGAGATTCGTGATAAATGCAATCTAAGTAAGGTACCAATAACGTAGAATACTCTTTGTAAAATCACATTGGGATTCCATCCAGACCTGGCGACTTACTTGTTTCCAACTCTTACAGTTGTTTCTCTATGCCAGGGGTGCTTATTACTGTTATCCATAAGGCACTGCACGTGATGGTCAAACGATGGTACGTCTGTACGATTCTCCAGCGTGAACCATTTCTTCAATGTAAAATTTAAAACTTCGGCTTTCCTTTTGCTGTTTTCTGGTGCCAAACCATACTGTTGAGTGACTGGATGGAGCCCTTAGACCCACTTACCGGTTTTACTTTGGACCAGAATGTTTTGGGTTCTCCACCAGATCTTTAGGCAAGGCGTAAATGATTCGCGCTTAGATCTTTTCACAGACGCGCAAATCTATACTAATCTTTGCCTGTTGTCGTTTGCGCATCCCCTTTTGAACTGAGAGTGCAAAAGCCTTTGCTTTCTCAGCATTTTACGGATTTCATTATTAAAGCACAGTGGCCCTTTCCCATTCTTGATCCACTTATTAGGCACATACTTCACAATCAGTTTGAGCATTACCCATAATTCCTCTATGCCCATAATTCTGGATCTAAATGATTGCAGTTAATTATCTAAGTGAGATGTTAACTCTTTGTAGCAGGAACACCCTCCTAGGCCTCTTGACTGATGTATTAACTTTTGTAATCATAGTCACTATGATCGCAATGTGATCACTAATCACCATCTCTATACTGACACCATCAATAAGGCCCATTCTGTTTTATAGGTACAGCTTCCAGAATACTTCCCTGTTGTGTGGGCTGCCGAACTAGCCGCTAAATAGCTTGTTACAAGAATCACATGCTCAAAACACACCTGGGTGCCCTTACGACACTCAGGGAATTATTACTTGAGCCGTGTGTGGCTCGTGTTAACGTACTCCCACCTCACTACGTTAATTTAAATTACTACTGTCTCTGAGTTGCTGCTTTGTCTGACCGTGAGCGGCGTTAGCAGCTAATATCGATATATCCCCTTTCGTCGTATGTTTGTTCGACTGCTATTACTTCCAGGTCGTTGTCTGTCGTAAACCAGTTCGGATAGCGAGATCGGCCTGCCAGTCAGTTGGAACGCATCTGGACCGCAGTCCGGACCTGCCAGTCGGGGAGTTGCAAGGCGGCACTGGTGCAGTCGGGTTGGAGCAGCAGTCAGGTCTGCGTCGACATGGCTCGCCCGACCATTGGCGCCACACATCACTTGAGCCGGGCCACGGTCTCGGTGGATCGTCCGTCGGTCGTCACGTTTTGGCTCGCCGATCGTTCATGAGTAGGCTGTGTGTGTGTGTGTGTGTGCGTGCGTGTGTGTGTGTGTGTGTGTGTGTGCGCGCGCGCGCGCGCGCGCATCGACTCCCGATTTGTTATCGTGCGTGCTTAGTTACTATTGGGTGTCGTTCGGGTCTTCGTGCGAGTGTCTGTCAGGTTCTACATCTACATCTATACTCCGCAAGCCACCCAACGGTGTGTGGCGCAGGGCACTTTACGTTGAGTGTGTAGTTGGCGTTATTTCCACTGACGACTGTTTTAGATGTTGTCTGCATTCTGAGAGGAGTCAGTCGGAACGTGCGAGGAGGAGAGTTCAAGGCGGCAGTTCGGGTCCTGAGTTGGGCCCTGGCAGTCAGCTGCAACGCGCCTGGAGCGCAGCCCGGGCCAGCCAGTCGCCGGCTCGCATCAGCAGTGAGCCCTGAGTGGACGTCGCCCTCCCGACCGTTGCTGCCACGAACCTTTGGTGGGTTGTTGGTCGGAGAACATAGTCTGTCTGGAGCTGTCCTATCGGTACGAGCATCGTCGCTCACCGACCCAGGACGTGGAGGTTAAGTGGTTTTGAGCATTACGTTGTTGGTTCCGGCGTTGCTGTTGTGGAGGTTTTCCTGTGGGCAACAACGAGTGAAGTGTTCGATATAGCCGCCGTCAGGTGGAATTGACCAAATTAAGTTATCCATAGTCAAGTGCACCAGCAGAATTTTCTGCCTTGTGGCCCTGCCCGCTAACGTAGTTCTTAGGCAGTGTCTACTCCTCATCTGTTGTTGCTGCCCACCGCGGTGTGTAGTTTTGGCAGCTCAGATTACATACGCGTTTGTCTGGGGATAGTGATACTTGTAATTTTTGTTTTTTTGTTTTTTGGAGAGAGGGGTGGCTTGAATTCTTGTGAACTCCGTAATGGCAAGCAAACGGTTAGTCGCTCGGTCCGTGACTGTCCTTTAGTTGGGTTCGTACGAATTAAGTGTAGTTGGACTCGCCTAAGTGAACGAGGGCAGACCAATCCACTGGAGACTCCTGAGTGTCGTTTTCTTAATTATCCTTCTGGCAGTGTTAATGTTGTTGTAATTTAACTGTATTTTATATTTTTAATATGACAAGTTTAGTTGTGGGTCATCAGCACTGGAAACATGTTCTCAGAGTTTTAGATTGTGGTCGCTCAAACGTTATGCTAGACGAAATGAAATACTGTGGACAGGAAGATGCGCATCCGAGTGTGTGGAGGCTATGTGTGCTGGAGGAAGTGATCATTCCCGCAGTCAGCGCTAGAAATGTGTCATATTATGCCATGCTTCAATCCATGGACATTTTAATGGAATATAAGAAAAGCATACCACAGAAGAATAACTTGGTCGTCCCAGCCTCTCTCGTTTAAGAACGGATTCGGTGAATTGTGGATAGTTAACTGTCACCGAGGACCGCAGGTCCTTCCAAGACGTGTGTGCGTAGCAAACGCTGAGCCGTTAATTGCAGAACAGCTGAGCGTTATAGAAACCTCCCATGCTGTGTCTTTGGGCGAAATTAACGCTACCAGTACGAGACAGTACCTTCTAGCTAGACTATCACCAGTTCTCATTAAGGAAAAACAGAAGCAGCTACTTGCCGTTCTTCAAAAGTTATCTCAATACTTCAATCCACAGATGAAGAGCAAATTATACAAATCGACGGTGAATAACTGGATTAACGCTGGAGACCATGAACCAATAAACCAGAGAGCATACCGTGTGTCAGTAGCAGAACATTGAATAATTCGCGACGAGGTAGAGAAAATGATGAAGAATGACATCATTCAGCCTTAGCAGAGCCCATGGTCATCATGTGGTTCTCATCAGGAAGAAGGACTGGATTTGGCACTTTTGTGTTGATTACAGGAAGCTTAATAAGACAACTAAAAAGGACGTCTATCCTCTTCTACGAATTGACGATACACTAGGTTGTCTGAAGGGGGCTACGTTTTTCTCAACCATGGACATGTTCTTGGGAAACTGACAAATCAAGGTAGATGAGGCTGATTGTGAGAAAACTGCATTCATAACCCTTGAGGGCCTGTATGAGTATAAGGTAATGCCGTTTGGTTTGTGTAATGCTCCAGCAACTTTTGAACGGATAATGGTTAATCTTCTAAGTCACCTGAAGCGGACGATGTGTCTTTGTTATTTAGATGACATTATAGTGTTCTCAGAGACATCTGACGAACCGTCGTTTTATCAAAGTCTTTTCTATCAAAGCTAGGGCACTCCAATAGATGTTAAAAGCCGATGCTATATTTATCTAGGGTGGCGCTCAACAAGATTCTTTCGATGTTCCGCGAAAAGCTCTGACGACTAATACTGTGAAACGTCCCCTTTGAAAAATTATACATAACTATGCTTAAACTGACACACAATATTTTTTTAGCGCAACGCAATCTGACTTTCAGTAATCCCTACAAGAGAATGGCCCTGACTACCAATAACCTATACGTTTCACAAATCACTTACCTCACAAAAATCTTTGTTACTCAAGCTACTGCAATACAGCAAGCGCCTCTACTGCCAGATAAATAAAAGATTCAAACTACGGAAGGCACTAGCTACTGATAGGCATAGTTAGCGAACGAAAGATTTTAATAGAGAACAAACAATGTATTTACCTTAATAGTCATAATATATATAACAGTTCATGACATCCAGCCTTATAAATTCAAAACTCCGCCATCTCTATCCCCACATCCACCACTGCTGGCGGCTCACTTCCAACTGCGCAACGCTACGCGCTGTTAGCATCCAGCTGCCGCTGCCCAACACTACAATGGCAGACAACATGCAAACCAGCCACAGACTGCAAACGGCACAGCCAGTGATTTTCATACAGAGCGCTACGTGGCGGCGGCGTTACCAATAAAAAAACCTAAACAGCCTACTTACAACTGTACTTGATCTGTATGATTAGAAAGCACCTAAAGAACTGCTCGCAGATACCGGTGGGTATGGGATCTGTTCTGTTCTGGTGCAAATTTTGGATGGAAAAGAGAAGGTTATGGCCTGTGCTTCTAGGACGCTTACAAAAGCCGAGAGAACTCAACTACAAAAAGAGAATGTCTTTCTGTAATCTGGGCCATATGCAAATTCCGACAGTATCTCTATGGAAGGTCATTCACAGTTTTTACAGACCATCATTCACTTTCCAACCAACTTGAACCATGGACCTTGCCGTTGGTGTGGGGGCTTGCTTGCCTCAGCGATACAGATAGCCGTACCGTAGGTGCAACCACAACGGAGGGGTATCTGTTGAGAGGCCAGACAAACGTGTGGTTCCTGAAGAGGGGCAGCAGCCTTTTCAGTAGTTGCAAGGGCAACAATCTGGATGACTGACTGATCTGGCCTTGTAACAATAACCAAAACGGCCTTGCTGTGCTGGCACTGCGAACGGTTGAAAGCAAGGGGAAACTACGGCCGTAATTTTTCCCAAGGGCTTGCAGCTTTACTGTATGATTAAATGGTGATGGCGTCCTCTTGGGTAAAATATTCCGGAGGTAAAATAGTCCCCCATTCGGATCTCCGGGCGGGGACTACTCAAGAGGATGTCGTTATCAGGAGAAAGAAAACTGGCGTTCTGCGGATCGGAGCGTGGAATGTCAGATCCCTTAATCGGGCAGGTAGGTTAGAAAATTTAAAAAGGGAAATGGATAGGTTAAGTTAGATACAGTGGGAATTAGTGAAGTTCGATGGCAGGAGGAACAAGACTTTTGGTCAGGTGACTACAGAGTTATAAACACAAAATCAAATAGGGGTAATGCAGGAGTAGGTTTAATAATGAATAGGAAAATAGGAATGCGGGTAAGCTACTACAAACAGCATAGTGAACACATTATTGTGGCCAAGATATATACGAAGCCCACACCTACTACAGTAGTACAAGTTTATATGCCAACTAGCTCTGCAGATGATGAAGAAATTGAAGAAATGTGTGGTGAAATAAAAGAAATTATTCAGATAGTGAAGGGAGATGAAAATCTAATAGTCATGGGTGACTGGAATTCGAGTGTAGGAAAAGGGAGAGAAGGAAACGTAGTAGGTGGATATGGATTGAGGCTAAGAAATGAAAGAGGAAGCCGCCTTGTAGAATTTTGAATTTTGCACACAGCACAATTTAATCATAGCTAACACTTAGTTTAAGAATCACGAAAGAAGGTTGTATACATGGAAGGACCCTGGAGATGCTAAAAGGTAACAGATAGATTATATAATGGTAAGACAGAGATTTAGGAACGAGGTTTTAAATTGTAAGACATTTCCAGGGGCAGATGTGGACTCTGATCACAATCTATTGGTAGATTAAAAATGAAGAAACTGCAAAAAGTTGGGAATTTAAGATGGGAACTGGATCAACTGAAATAACGAGAGGTTGTAGAGAGTTTCAGGGAGAGCATAGAGGAACAATTGACAGGAATGGGGGAAAGAAATACAGTAGATGAAGAAAGGGTAGCTTTGAGTGATGAAGTAAGTGAAAGCGGCAGAGGATGAAGTAGGTAAAAAGACGAGGACTAGTAGAAATCCTTGGGTAACTGACGAGATATTGAATTTAATTCATGAAAGAAGAAAATATAAAAATGCAATAAATGAAGCAGGCAAAAACGAATACAAATGTCTCAAAAATGAAATCGACAGGAAGTGCAAAATGGCTAAGCAGGGATGGGAGATACGATACTGCGTGAAGAGTTTGTCAGAGCACTGAAAGACCTGAGTCGAAACAAGGCCCCCGGAGTAGATAACATTCCATTGGAACTACAGACGGCCCTGCGGAGAGCCAGTCCTGACAAAACTCTACCATCTGGTGAGCAAGATGTATGAAACAGGCGAAATACCCTCAGACTTCAAGAAGAATATAATAATTCCAATCCAAAGGAAGCAGGTGTTGACAGATGTGAAAATTACCGAACAATCAGTTTAATAAGCCACAGCTGCAAAATACTAATACGAATTCTTTACAGACGAATGGAAAAACTAGTAGAAGCCGACCTCGGGGAAGATCAGTTTGGATTCCGTAGAAATGTTGAAACACGTGAGGCAATACTGACACTAAAACGTATCTTAGAAAACAGATTAAGGGAAGGCAAACCTACGTTTTTAGCATTTGTAGACTTAGAGAAAGCTTTTGACAATGTTGACTGGAATACTCTCTTTCAAATTCTAAAGGTGGCAGGGGTAAAATACAGGGAGCGAAAGCTATTTACAATTTGTACAGAAAGCAGATGGCAATTATAAGAGTCGAGGGACATGAAAGGGAAGCAGTGATTGGGAAGGGAGTAAGACAGAGCTGCAGCCTCTCCCGATGTTATTCAATCTGTATAATGAGTAAGCAGTAAAGGAAACAAAAGAAAATTAGGTATTAAAATCCATGGAGAAGAAATAAAAACTTTGAGGTTCGCCTATGACATTGTAATTCTGTCAGAGACAGCAAAGGACTTGGAAGAGCAGTTCAATGGAATGGACAGTGTCTTGAGAGGAGTATATAAGATGAACATCAACAAAAGCAAAACGAGGATAATGGGGAGTAAAATAACTGATGATGGCCGAAGTAGAGAGGATATAAAATGTAGACTGGCAGTGGCAAGGAAAGCGTTTCTGAAGAAGAGAAATTTGTTAACTTCGAGTATAGATTTAAGTGTCAGAAAATCTTTTCTGAAAGTATTTGTATGGAGTGTAGCCATGTATGGAAGTGAAACATGGACGATAAATAGTTTAGACAAGCTTTAGAATAGAAGCTTTCGAAATGTGGTGCTACAGAAGGATCGTGAAGATTAGATGGGTAGATAACATAACTAATGAGGAGGTACTGAAGAGAACTGGAGATAAAAGTTTGTGGGACTACTTGATTAGAAGAAGGGATCGGTTGGTAGGACATGTTCTGAGGCATCAAGGGATCACCAATTTAGTTTTGGAAGGCAGCGTGGAGGGTAAAAATCGTAGAGGGAGACCAAGAGATGAATACACTAAGCAGATTCAGAAGGATGTAGGTTGCAGTAGGTACTGGAAGATGAAGAAGCTTGCACTGGATAGAGTGCCATGGAGAGCTGCATCAAACCAGTCTCAGGACTGAAGACCACAACAAGAACACAACATTCACCTTGTTGACTGACAGGTCTTATGGAACCAACAGAACACTACATCTTCAAGAGTGTGACATTATCATAGTGTACAAAAGAGGAAGAAAACACCAAGATGCCGACTGTGTCTCAAGAAACCCTGTGCAAGACCATCAAGACTTTGATAAAGATAGTAACTGTCTCGCTACACTCCAGGACGCCAAGATATTTCAAACTGTGCTTGCCTTAAATCGGTCAGAGTATGTGAAAGTACTATTTAAGCTAGATAATGGATTACTTTGCAAGAAAAACTTTGATCCGTTTGAAAAGAGGTAGCTACCTGTGATTCCAAAACACATGCGCTTAGATGTTCTACAAAAATTCCATGACACACCAGAGACAGGACATCTAAGATTTATTAAGACCATCATTTTATATTTTATTAATAGGATTAAGTAGGAATAATTAATATTTGTCATTTTGGAAATAATTGTGGTAACGCAGAATGTCTGCACCAAAGTAATGTTGGCGGGAGAGACCCCACATTGATATAATTTTAAAAAGGGCGGGAGAGACAACGTTGGGATACATTTTAAGAAAAGAGCGGGAAAGATCACGCATTGATAGATTTTTTAATGGTAGCAGGAATTGTCTGCACCAGAAAGCATTGTTGGCGAGAGAGACCGCACTTCGGCGTTCGTAGGAAGACAGTAGTAAGGAGATGTGAAGCGAGTCAGTAGCAGGTCTGAAACGAGAGGCTGAGAGGAGCGGTGTGCCTGGCAGCCAACAGCTATGATTTACAAGAGATTATAAACGGATGTCCAGAGACATCAGCTAACTATTATCATAAGAGGAACTAATATTATTGAATTATTTCTTTCCTTTCTACTGAAGGTATATTTACGCAATATTAGTTGTAAGAATATTGTAAAAATTTAAGACCCATTTGAACGATTGTAAAATCATTTCATTACCAAAATAAATATTTGAAGAATCGTTTTCGGAATATAATTAATTTTTGCCAGCAATATTGCATTACTGATTATAATCCATCCCAAACACCATCAACGTAAAACTTACCAAAATTTTATTGTTGTCAAGAAAAGGTTTAACTATGAATTACGTAACTTAAGTAAAATTAATTAAAGAATAACGTCAGAGGTGCTATTAAAGAATAACGTCAGCTTTAACTTATTATGGTAGCCCACCAGCAGCTAATAGAGTATAAAACAGAGTAAGCATATTCATGTCGCAGTTCGATGCAGCAGCAGATGGCAGTAGCGGTAAAAAAAGGTAAGGAACAGTTTTTGGTTATTGCAGGTAACTACTGAGGGCCACGACGACGACACATTCTATGCAATTGGATTTGCCAAATTCCTGATTTGAGATCGAAGGTGGTATATATAGAGGTGCAATGAAACTACTGCAGTGACTCTGCTGTGGTCGGTCAGTTTCTGTAATGATTCTTTTATTAACCTGATGTGAATCTAAAACTAAACGGAGTGATCCATCCTTCTTTTCAACAGTGTGTAATGGATTTATATATTGGCTTGTTGCTGGTACCCTGATCAATCGTTGCTCGTAACTCTTTCTTAACTGCTTTTGTGTGCATATGCGGGATTTGATGGTGTTTTGCTTTGAAATTTTTGTGTGGTTTCACCTGAAATTCATACATAGATCCTGTCATCGTTCCTCGAACATTGTTAAAAACTGTTTTATGTTTAACAAGAATATTTTCCAATTCTGTGCGTTCTTTGTCGTCTTTTTCGATACCGTCTCTAACATTGCGTGTATTTGTCTCTAATACATTGTACTCCCGTTCCTGTGCCATGTCGTTATTATGCGTATTCTTGTATAGTGCGAGATAATAATCGTTATCTTCAGAATCTGAAATAATCTTTATGCTGTGCATATTTTGTTCTCCTGAGGATACTGTGTTTTGAAATCTCACTATCACTTCACTGTCTTCCTTCAGTAATGTTAGGTATGACGATTTAAAGTCATTCTTTGCATCGTGCTGTATGAGAAAATACATTCCTAATAGTATATCAGTTGTTAAATGTGGAACTATCCAATTCCTGTGGAAATGTTGCCCTGCAAAAACAAACGTTAATTGTACCTGTGTTTTGACTTGAAGGCTTTTTTCTGGAAATGCTCACTTAACTTTAGTTCTTTTTTTAATGGGAATACTGGGTAATCATTATTGCTGCTGCACCTGTTAAATGTGTCTTCGTTAATTATGCACATTGGTGAGGCTGAATCAATTATTGCTAAAATATTTTGTGACTTTAAATTTATCTGTATTATTGGGCGGCATATAATCTCCTGGAAATGGAAAAAAGAACACATTGACACCGGTGTGTCAGACCCACCATACTTGCTCCGGACACTGCGAGAGGGCTGTACAAGCAATGATCACACGCACGGCACAGCAGACACACCAGGAACCGCGGTGTTGGCCGTCGAATGGCGCTAGCTGCGCAGCATTTGTGCACCGCCGCCGTCAGTGTCAGCCAGTTTGCCGTGGCATACGGAGCTCCATCGCAGTCTTTAACACTGGTAGCATGCCGCGACAGCGTGGACGTGAACCGTATGTGCAGTTGACGGACTTTGAGAGAGGGCGTATAGTGGGCATGCGGGAGGCCGGGTGGACGTACCGCCGAATTGCTCAACACGTGGGGCGTGAGGTCTCCACAGTACATCGAAGTTGTGGCCAGTGGTCGGCGGAAAGTGCACGTGCCCGTCGACCTGGGACCGGACCGCAGCGACGCACGGATGCACGCCAAGGCCGTAGGATCCTACGCAGTACTGTAGGGGACCGCACCGCCACTTCCCAGCAAATTAGGGACACTGTTGCTCCAGGGGTATCGGCGAGGACCATTCGCAACCGTCTCCATGAAGCTGGGCTACGGTCCCGCACACCGTTAGGCCGTCTTCCGCTCACGCCCCAACATCGTGCAGCCCGCCTCCAGTGGTGTCGCGACAGGCGTGAATGGAGGGACGAATGGAGACGTGTCGTCTTCAGTGATGAGAGTTGCTTCTGCCTTGGTGCCAATGATGGTCGTATGCGTGTTTGGCGCCGTGCAGGTGAGCGCCACAATCAGGACTGCATACGACCGAGGCACACAGGGCCAACACCCGGCATCATGGTGTGGGGAGCGATCTCCTACACTGGCCGTACACCTCTGGTGATCGTCAAGGGGACACTGAATAGTGCACGGTACATCCAAACCGTCATCGAACCCATCGTTCTACCATTCCTAGACCGGCAAGGGAACTTGCTGTTCCAACAGGACAATGCACGTCCGCATGTATCCCGTGCCACCCAACGTGCTCTAGAAGGTGTAAGTCAACTACCCTGGCCAGCAAGATCTCCGGATCTGTCCCCCATTGAGCATGTTTGGGAGTGGATGAAGCGTCGTCTCACGCGGTCTGCACGTCCAGCACGAACGCTGGTCCAACTGAGGCGCCAGGTGGAAATGGCATGGCAAGCCGTTCCACAGGACTACATCCAGCATCTCTACGATCGTCTCCATGGGAGAATAGCAGCCTGCATTGCTGCGAAAGGTGGATATACACTGTACTAGTGCCGACATTGTGCATGCTCTGTTGCCTGTGTCTGTGTGCCTGCGGTTCTGTCAGTGTGATCATGTGATGTATCTGACCCCAGGAAAGTGTCAATAAAGTTTCCCATTCCTGGGACAATGAATTCACGGTGTTCTTATTTCAATTTCCAGGAGTGTATGTTCTAATTTTTTGCCAATCATTACCATTAGAGATATAAATAACCTTAACTACCTGATGTACACCTCCAACTTGCTGACTCATATTATTTGTGTATTATGATGTATACTCTTTTGAGTATTCTATTTGTTAGACTTAGGAAAACAAATTCTTATGACAGTATATGTATGTGCTTTGTTGAAAGGAACATTAATGATATAACGTATTTATTACTACACATATTTCTATAATCAAATTTTCTCCTTACGTCAAGTCCAAATGACTTAACGACGTAGGAAAATTTTAAGGAAACCCTGTTTGGGTTACAGAAGACGTATATATTTTTATTGTCTATTATCAAACCACAATTTGTGAAATATGTTTATTTATTAATAGGATTAAGTAGGAAAAATTAATATTTGTCGTGTTGGAAATAATTGTGGTAGCAGGGAATGTCTGTACCAAGGTATTGTTGGTGGGTTAAACCACACATTGAATTCAATTTTAAAGAGGGCGGGAGAGCCCGCGCATGCATACATTTTAAGAAAAGTGCGGGAAAGACCGCCCACTGATACATTTTGTAATGGCAGCACGGACTCTCTGCACTAGGAAGCATTGTTGGCGGGAGAGACCGCACTTTAGCGTTCGTAGGAAGTCAGTAGTAAGTGAAACGTGAAGCGAGTCGATAGCAGGTTGAAGCGAGAGGCTGAGACGAGCGGTGTGCCTGCCAGCCACCAGCTATGATTTACAAGAGATTATAAACGGAGGTACAGAGACATCAGCTAACTATTATCATAAGAGGAACTAATATTACTGAATTATTTCTTTCCTTTTTACTGAAGGTATGTTTACGCAATATTAGTTGATTATAGTCCATCCCAAAAACCATCAACATAAACCTCTGCAAAATTTTATTGTTGTCAAGAAGAAGTTTAACTTTGAATTACGTAACTTCAAATTAACTGAAGAATAACGTGAGCTTTGCTATTAAAGAATAACATCAGCTTTGGTAATAAATACAGCAACTTACTGTGACAGCCCACCAGCAGCAGAGTAAGTATATTCATGTCGCAGTTCGATGTAGCAGTCAGATGGCGATCCAGTAACAGTAAAAAAGGTAAGGAAAAGTTTTTGATTATTGCAGGTAACTACTGAGGTCCACGACTACGACGCACTCTATGTTTCGTCGAAATAATCACCAAATCACTTTTAATAAGCAGCATTTAGATCTGTATGCGAAGATTGCACTTATTATTATTGAGAAAGAGAATTAATTTCAAAGCGAAGATTTCATTTCTTATTATTAAGCAAGAGATAGAAATCCTAAGGGACGGTTTCATAGGTTATTGTAGAAGGGAAGGTTGTGTAACAAAAGAGATATAGAAGAGACGGGAAAGTTTCAACTGTAGCTAATGAATTATGTTAAACGGAAGAGACTGAAGTTCAGAAACGAAAACTGTAGTGTAGGGCTAAAACAACTGCCATTAGAGAAAACTATTGAATGGTTTTGCGGAAGGAAATCCATTGCAGATGTGCAACAAGGCTTAAAAATACTTTCGACAAAAATCTGAAATACGAGTAGTGAAAGCAATATATTGGCATTAACTGTAAATACTAATAGTAAATGATCGCATGTTGGTGCAACTGTAGGAAACAAAGGATCCGAGGACATTTACATCATTTACATTAAAGTATGCACGGAAAATCTGTCTATGAATCTCCGTTCCTGTTTCATCTGTCCTGCAGGGATGGGTGAACTGTTCCAACATGCGCTGGACTTGACATTGGAAATCTAGCAACTGAAAAGCCACGTGCAGCATTTGAAAAAAAAATTGCATTTGGCTACCGTTCGTTCACTAAAGTGGTAAACCTACCCCATGAACTGTGTGGAAATCGAATAGTTCAACATAAATATTATACAGAATTTTTATATTAAAGTTAAGGAATAAACGACAGAACTGTTTTCTGTATGTGACACAACAACAACAATATTGTGCAACAATATATCTTTTGTTATTCGTTACCCTGCCAAAGATCCTAAAAAAAGTCTCCTGTCAACGATTCAGTAACCATCTTACAGAGTTTAGAGAGTGATCATGATATGCAACTTCCCTAACAGAACAAAGTGGAAGCTAAAATTTATGACTGGAGATTGTATGGTGTGTTTGACGCGACACAGACAAACAGTATTTACAATGTCCTCCAAGCCAGATGCTTCTATGTGGTGTAAACTAGTAGACAGTTAACGGAACAGCTATTTTCTTGTGTTTCACAGTGCTCTTCAATGTAGTAATATAACAACCAAAGCAGCAAATTAGTAGAAGAAAGCATTACATGCAAATCCCGCTACAATATGCCTAAAGGTTGCCTTGTTACACCCGACTCGATATGGGATACCTCAACAATATTACTATGCAGGGAATGAAAGGTAAAAACTAAGCCTCCTAACTGCTCTTGCTACCTCAATCAGAACTACTAAATGAAGTATTTTTGTCCTAAAATTTTCGTGTGTTTGGTTGACAGTCATGTTGAAAAGTAACCAAAGTTACGTTAAAGAAGGATACGTGTAGTGAATTTAACAGCTATCCAAGACGTGAATTCTCTGCAAGACAAAGTGTCAAGGCGAAACTACCATTTCTGCTACCACAAGGTGGTAATGTGACGGCAAGAAAAGCCAAAATTCAGTAAGGAAACTCTGGAAACTTTCTGAAAAACATAAATATCCTGTCGCTATACTTTATAAAAATGAAAAGTCTGAAATTGAAGTGGTTGCTTCGATTAATCATCTGTCCGGAATATTGCAGCAGTTTCATGTATATAGATATTATGATACGAATACGGACTTAATGCAAGAGTTTGCTGGGTTTTTTAACAAAATGGAGAAGAGCGATTACCTAACATCGAACTATTGTACCTGAATGCAACAAGACTACCATGGAAAACAGTAAAGTCATTGTGCAAAATGCAGATAGAGTAGACTCCTAAACATGGATGAGCGTCAGTTCTAGAATAAAGATCAAAGAGAACAAAGATATGTAACTATCCCGTCAATTTTATAAAGTTTTGTAAAATGTGACTGTGGAGAAACTGTACTCATTCTTCAACTACAGACATGGTATCAACAGCCCCGAAGCTACAATATAAAACTACAGAATTAGTGGTCTCATTAACTCTGTGGAATGCTAAGCCAACAGACGGTGTTCAGAACGTGTCATCACGTCTATGTAGTGCAAACGGTTGGACAGCTTGCTGAAGAACTGCTGTGCATATGTTTAACATTGTTTTACAATTTGTCTACTGTACGAATACGAATACCCAAAATCTGCCAAGTAAATTTTCTAGAGAAACAAATTATTATAAGCTGTGTTCTGTTGGCCTATTGTTATAATTTTTACATGTAAACTATGTGGAAGTTGTTTACCCAGGTTCCAACGAAGATCAATAGTCCCACTAAAATATGAGGCAGCGTTTGGTATCGTAAAATTCCTTAGCAGTATGTCTATGCAGGCTTCTTAAAAATGGTGGTTACAATGAACATAAATGTACTGGTCTCAGTATTGTGGACCAAGGACCTGAAACCAGAGTTCAAAACTGAATGAAAATCTACATTTAACGGTAATTCGTCCCGAAAGTGGTACGAATAAATTCTGCTTCAACATGAGCAGAACCCAGAAGATATGGAATACCTTAACAATATTACTATGCAGGAAAATAAAAGGCGCAATTAAAATTATCACATGCTCTCAGCTAGAACAACGTTCGCTCGCCTGCTAGTAGTCCCCGCTGTCCGGGCACAGCTGCCACAGGCCTGGTTCGAGATGGCCTCCACTTGGATGTAGGTCCACGCTGTCCTCTCGCAGTTGCTAGCCCGAGTGGGGCTCTCAGAACACGTACCTCGCCTGGACCTTCCTCAAAGTGTAGCTTGGGCCTGTGCGATTCTGTCGTTGTTGTGTGGCGGCATGCTGGCCACGGGTACCGTATGTGAGCCTCTCATAGTGTAGCTCAACCTCACTTTGGCACTGTGGTGTGGAGACATCTTGGCTGTTAACACGTCCCGTTAACACTACCTCGGTCCCTCTAGCGTCGGTATCTCGATAGGTGGAGCTGCTGTCAGGCGGCTATGCCACCCCGCAACAGTCAGTGCAGTTTTCGTTCCAAATGCAATTTACGACGAGTCCGTTAACAAAATGGTTCAAATGGCTCTGACCACTATGTGACTTAACTTCTGAGGTCATCAGTCACCTAGAACTTAGAACTAATTAAATCTAAATAACCTAAGGACATCACACAAATCCATGCTAGGAGGCAGGATTCGAACCTGCGACCGTAGCGGTCGCTCGGTTCCAGACTGCAGCGCCTAGAACCGCACGGCCACTCCGGCCGGCAGTCTGTTAACCACTGCCCTCGTAACGTATCGTTTTGTTTCGTCTCCTGCATTTTGGACATTTGACAGGTACTGCCAATCTGTATCTTTATGTTTCAGACTAGATGGACAAAATTATGGAAACACGGAAAACACATCACGTTACCATGCCTGCTTACTGCCGTGCTGCCGTTCGAAGCAGCTTCCAGTCATTTCACGCTGTATGACTATATGATTTTCAAGGGAATCTTAGACCAGCGGCAAGTCCAGGTAAGCGTTTGCAAGTGATCCCGCATCCTTGTGTCCAGAGTACACCACAGAGCAACCTGCAGGCTTCACTAGCACCTGCATTTGTGTACAAGCATGTACTTCTCATGCTGCTTTCATATTTTTGTCCAACGTCTGAATGAAATTTGTATTTTGCATTTATATCTGCTTCATCTAAGTTTTACAAGGCCCTCCAAAGCATTGAACTGCACGCAAAACGTCTTCTTTCCAAACCCATTTACCTTCCCCCACCTCATCAAAGTCGTACCACTGTTTCTTTCGTAGAGCCAGTCGTTGTGGTGTGATGCCTTGATACATCATTTCAAATAAACGTTCTCAGGAAATAAATGAAACTGATCTGTGATAATGAACACCAGGCCACCGGCCACTATATTTGTACGTTAATACATCTGAGTTACCTGTTACACTAATAATGATTGATAATATTTTTATTGGGAGCATTCAGTATCCACTCAGGTTTAGCTGTTGTGAACGTCACGTGAGTAGTGTAGCACTCCCAGGTGGAAGAAAGAATCGACGAATTTAGCCCCAGCGCACGAATAATAGGCATTAGAAAACCCCTTTTTCTTTTATCCAGGCAACCAGGCCTATGACTATATGTGTGATAGTTGCGGCGCAAACATCACTTGTACTCCATTACAAATGATGAGCCCTGTCTGGGATTGTGTGAATGGTAGTTACGTTCGAAACATGCTTCATTTTAACGTAGTATGACGAGACAACAACTTTTTCTAGTAATAAAAATTTATCTCTGCAAGTGTAATAAAAATTTCCAAACTGATGAGGCACCAAGTTACCAAATTTGCTACAAATTTTCGAAGCATAAATGCCATCAAAGTATGTATTTCTACCACGTTTCTCTTCAACTTCAACTTCGTCTCAGTTTTCATTCATGAATGATGAGCGGAGATGCGCACAGCCAGTGTATAGCCATAGATGGTAAGAACTTTTGACAACCGACATACCATTCTGAGACATGTTATTAGGACAAATCATAAATACGAAGATGCAGTTTTGGTATATCTATTACGTATCAGTGTGTGGCAATGGCATCAAAACCCAGGAAAAAGGACATTTGCAATTGTAACCTATATTCTCACATGGCGTTTGCTCGTTTGAGACTCTAGCATGGAATATGGTCTTGAGTCATATTCGTTCATATTTTATAGCATGTAGAAGAAATCTTAAGACACTTAAAGCGCCTTTCAGGTTCTTGGTAAAATCAGATCCCATTTTCTGACGTCTCAATTCTCGTCCCACTCCGCGTGCACATTAACTTTCACGTCGCGTGTGAGGCGTTTTATAAGAGGGCACAGCGCGTGACATGGGGGGAGGGAGGGGGGGGGGCAGATGGGCCGACTGCGTTGCAGGCCGAGGATAGGCGGTACGCGGGGGCGGCGAGTCGGCTGTGGAGAGAAAGTCCGGAGGTGCGGGGGGCTGGGAGGCGGCTACGGTGGGGAAACCGGGGGGTCAGGGGCTGCTAGACGGCTGCAATGTGGCAGTAACGGGGGCGGAGGGGGGGAGGGGCTTGATGGCTGCAGTGGGGGAGGGGGAGGGGAGGGAGTGCCCGGCGCCAGACGCCGCCTTGTATATTGGCCGTGGCGCCTCGCGCTTTACTGCCGCTCGCTTCGGGCATTTCCAGAGCGCTGGAACCATTCCACTCTGCCTTCATAACGCACGTAAAACGTCTTTCTAAAATACAAGTTTGTAGTAAGTTCATAACGTTCTAGATGGCTCAAAATAAGATTTACACCACCCTCAGACCTTTCACAGTTTAAGTTCTTCCAACGGGAAGTTTTACTCTACACTCTCCATTGGAGAGTTTTCCTTCACACTCTGTTGATCACAGGAAATCGGTTCAAACCTTTATAATGTGCAGTAGAGGTGACAGAAAGCCTTGTTTCTAAATGCCCTGGTGTAGTGTGCACTACAAGTGTGAACTGTGAAAAGTGTGGAATGTGCACAGTTTTCAATCTATCAACGTGCTTTGAACGGCATTTTTGAGGTTTGATGGTGTACAAATTGTCAATCCACTGCAAGAAGGGTTGTCAGTACAGAAAGTACAGCCGGATGAGTGTAGCTCAAAGCAAGACACCTGGAACATTCAACTGCTTTCATGAGACTCGGAATACTGAAGATGTGCCTAGAAGTGGTCTCCCTTAGTCAACATCAAGATGACCTCTACCTTTAAATTACGCTTCGTAACTACGACTAGGAGAAATCAAAACAGTGTGCTCTAACTTCTTTGTGATTGCCATCTCCACACTGTGATATATTTAGCCAATAGGCGACATTTGTGGCTAAAGGAACAAAACCCTCCAGCTCTGTGGTGCTTGGAGACCGTAAGGAAGGGAACAGCTGGAACCGGACGTACATCATGTTGTTTCGACCGTTGAGTGCAGGACTGCTGAGTGTCGCTGCAGAAGAGTGTCGAGTCTCTCATCCTAACGATGCAAGTCTGAGCAGCCAGCAGGGGCGAGGAGGGTCAGCAGCATTCTCCGGCGCCATCACGTGTGGGTGTCGAACACCTTTCTTGACTACTGAGAGTAATGTGAGAGTTGTGCAGCATCAGAACAGCATCTTCTATCCTATTGTCCCGTTCTCCATTCAACATTTCGCTGATGGACTCGTCGTTAGGTAACATGTGAGTGTATCCGCCTGCTTCTAGGGGCTATAAGCATTCCTGATCACGTGTCCTGATACAGAACCCTTGGGGCCAGTTGCAGATCGTGTTTCGCTGCACGACCACAAGTCGAAACCAGATAACCTCAGGAACACTGTATTCGAAGAGTGATAGAGGCTCGAGCACTTACTGGAAGATCAAATATGTTAGAAGACACAGGACCCAAAAACACGTTATTGATCTTAATGAGCAGCAATTCTGATTTTAAAGGTAAGCTTTTTCCAAAAGGGTGCCTTTATTTTGGTTGTTTTCTTGTTCGTATTTCACGTTAAAATAGTATGTTTAATTTTTCTTTCATTCACTGCTGCCCATGAATTTAAAACCAAACGCGTTGAACGTAATGAGGGTGATAAAAATCTTTTCTTGAGCAATGTCGTGCAACTTCCACAAAAAACGATCCCAAATGTTCCAACTACAAGGTATTCTTCTCTTTTTCGACTGTGTAGATGCACCTCGTTTTCTGGTCATCGAGTTTTCATATATTTAAAACTACTCGAGGATTGTAGCAGTGACGTAAGGAGCAGTCAAATGAAAACTAGACAGAGGAAAAGTAAGCTGTACTATTATTTAAAAAGTACTCGCCGTAACTATTGATACAGCTCTACCCCGTGAGACAAGACGATTGATGTCTTCAGAGGAAGATGTTTGCTTTTCCCTGTGGAACCATTTTGTGTTCTGAGACTTTTGCTATTGTTTCTCTTGTGGCCTTGGCTGTCTACCGGGTAGAGCAACAGCCTCCCACGCTGGAGCCCGTGATTTAAATTCCAGATAGGAGCGGCGACTTTTCCTCGTTCCAGCCCCTCCAGCAGAGGCCCAGGTGCACTCAGCTTGCTGTCACACATTTGCTGTGGCTTAAGGCGGCCAGGACCGTAGCCACACCACTCGCGCGCTCCTAGCTCAGCGGTGATCGGAAGGCCGAGCCACAAGCCCGGTTACAGGTTGACTGCTGCAGTCTTTTTCTGTCGTCTCTCTTAACAAGCTTTCCAAGTACCTTCTCACATACGCTCGACGACTTGTCTGAGGAGCTTCGTTACCTCACATATTCTGCCACTCTATTCTGATGACTGCCGGCCGGTGTGGCCGAGCGGTTCTTGGTGCTTCAGTCCGGAACCGCGCTGCCACTACGGTGGCAGGTTCGAATCTGCATCGGGTATGGATGTGTGTGAGGTCCTTAGGTTAGTTAGGTTTACGTGATTCTAAGTCTACGGGACTGATGCCCTCAGATGTTATGTCCCATAGTGCTCAGAGCCATTTGAACCATTTTTATTCTTATGACTATTTCCTTGAAACTCTCATTTGCCCATTAGCAGTCGTGGCGCACTATTTACGATTTACTTTTCTTTCGCTTTCACCTCACCGTAAACATTTTTTGCCGATCTTCTTAGTGCCCCTGTAGAATAACCGCCACTTTAGACCATGTCAGTACAGTCGTCTTTTTCTAAGGCTCTGAAAGTGGTGCACAGTGCAATCTGTTATATGTGCCTGTTTTTGAACGAATTTCTGACCTTCTACCTTCTGAGTATCACTATGTAATACTATATTTATTTTCAAACAAAATCTTACGATAAAATTGAAATTTGGAAGTGGTTTATGTCGGTTGTAAAGCAAACAAAATACGTATTTGTTCTGCTAACAAACACAGTTCCTTTGTTCTTCGAGCTTAAATATGCAGTTTTTCTCCCGAGAACTGAAGCAAGAATCCCCAAGAAGTCTATTGCCTGATAAAACGTAGTGATCTAAATAAATTTTGCATATTGCCGAAACTCTGATATTCAACACTTTGATGCAGAAATAGCTCACAATATCAGTACACTGGTTTGTTTGTAATTTCATTCTAGCTGAAACAGTCAATTCATTATGTGTAGTCTGTGACAACCGTATCACCTGTGAACAATACAGAACTTGTGCTGTGTCATTGGGTGAACTGTGTTACTTCGGACAGCATTAGTCTTCGATGAGAGGTTACATACAGTCACTGTATTGGAGCAGGGAATGAGAGGCAGCTAATGTCGCTGTGAGTCAGACTGATGTCTCTAGAATCTGGAACAAGCGACAGGATCAGCTGAGGAAGGACGGATGTCTGCGTATAACAACAAGCAGAAACCTTCAACAAAATGCTTACAGCGACAGTTCCCGACATCTGTATGAGTCAACACATACAATACGAAGTAGATCCTATGAGCAGGGATTGTGTGCCAGAAGATCTCTCGAGGTTCCTCCTCTAAATGGTTTCGGAGAGTGACTCGTGTCCCACGCACACGAAACTAGTCTTTGTGTATTAGGCAGCAGTGGGACATAACGCTGTTCTCTGATGAGACCCGTACCAGCCTCCACGCTGACACCACCGATATTCGTGTGTGGAGGAAACGAGGACAACGTCTGCGCTCCAATCAGTCTTATACAGGCGGTTAAGTGACGTTTTGCGATGGAATCGTGTATGGGCACAGAACAGCCCTTGTGTCGATACCTGGGGGGGATGACCCGTGTGAAGTACAGGGACGACATGCAAGTTACCCTGCTGTGGCCAATTGGTCAACATATGGGGGCGGCATTCACCTTGATCCGAGGCCCCATCATCACACTTGTGAAGACGTTCTAAGTGGGGCACAGTCTGATGGAATTACCTCCATATTCTCCAGATGTCAACTGCATTGAGAAATCATCGGCCGTGCTAAAATGAGCGGATTGTAATCGTATGCCTAACCGCGTTCAAAAGTGTCTCCGAATACGAGCAGGCCCAGCTGGTTCATAGGCAAAGAGTTAAGCAACATGACAATGAGAAGAAAACGTAGTTCTTGCAGTGGAATCACCTGTAAATGTTTTTTAATCAAGTGTAAATGTGCTTATCGAGTTACCTTTTGTCTTCTTACGACCTACCCGAGAGAAGAAAATCAGGTTCGTATCCTGTTATGTCAAGTATTTACAATAAAGCAATACGCAACGTTTATTTTGACCAATGCATAATCTGTTCCTTTTGAATAAAACGCACGAGCTTATCTTAATTTTACCTTCTTGTCTTCGTCGCGCTTGTAATGCCATTGCCGCACTCCGTTCCGCCGTACACCGCGCTTCTTGTGGGTGCACCGAGCCGCTGCCTGTCACGTGGTTCGCAGGCACCCCACGCCTTCCAGCTTGGAACCCGAAACAGCCCGGGACAGAGCGCCAGCGACTTCTACCTCCACTCCAGCCCTCACTGCACAGTCAGTCGTTCTAATTTTCACTTAAAGTATGTGTAGTCGAGATAGTTCCAAACTTTAACTCACCAACACGTCTGTAAGGCGAGTTTCTGAGTAACCATCCTTATTTGTTCCAGAAAAAAACGATGCCTCGATGATGTTAGTCTAAAATTGCTAACGGCTACACGGCATCGTCAGATATGTACACCGTAATTTACGCAGATTGCTTCCCTTAATTCTCTTTCGACAGCTAATTAATCAGGGAAAGATGCTGGAAACAGCATTACCACTCATTCCCAAAACATTCCCTCTTCTGCCATTAGAGTAAAGCCAACTTTATAAGAATAAAGGCTTTTAGACTGAATGGCAATTATCCTCGCTCATATACGGTGCTGCTAAGTGTGAGTTATTTTTCTCAACTGTATAAGAAAATTCGCCTGTATATGGGTAACAGCTAGAGGTACTTTATTCCTATAGGAGTAATGTAAACTAAAGTAAGGCGACAGAAAAATTGCACACATTTTAAAATCTTATTTATCCACAACTACTACTCAAAAGTACACAGTAATAGAAGATTTTCTTGCAATGTTTATTTGAGAACATAATTAGTCCAGGATGTATACAAAAACACGGAAGTTATAACGACCATTCTTCATTCATATTCGGAGTCTCGTTTTCCAGTATACGCTACCTGAAAAAAAAAAAAGAGAATGAAGCGCCCAGTAGGCTTCGTACACAGACACACGGTGGGTATGTAAACGTTCAGACTGCAACTCACTGCGAGATGTAGAACGGCCTCCAGAGCGCGTTATCCGTTTTTAGTGTTCCTACCAGGCCGGTTACGTTTTACGAGTCGCGTGAACAGCGTCAGATGTGGAGTGATCGTTGTGAAGGACGTAGTGATATCTTTTGCTCGTGTACGATGCGCAACAGCACCTCGCAGAATTTGAAAGGGTCACCGTTTGACCGGCTGGTCGGATCGCGCATTCGGAGCTGACAGCGCCCAGTGCCGACCTGCACGGGAATCTGAGAGAAGGCAGACTTATTCGTCGGCAAAGCTCCACCCGGTCGCGTCTGACCGCCACGACATAGGATCACCGTACGGCACACGCCATCCCGCACTAAGTGAGGGACTGCCCGTAGCATTCTGCCTCACCCGGCACCACAGGTCGGACACCATAATTGTTGCGTTGCCAGCTGCACACGACGCACGCGCCAATAGAAGCAACGCCGTAGTATAGCACAGTTCGCAAGCTTACGTTTATGGGGGAGCGCGCAGTTCATGAGGTAAAGCCACCACGGCCGCATTAAACCTTTCGCTGCTACAAAGACGTGCTCCTTGAATTCCGCTCTGTGCGATGTTGTCACTGCACTGCTCGCCTGTGCAGACACATCGTGTCCCGACTGCTTTGACACACTTATCATTCGATTCCACAAAAACTATTTGGCCCAATAATTAGTTTTTATACACGTCTTCTTGACTGATACCTTCCCCCCATAAATTACTTAATTTTGTTTCGATGTTCAACGCAGTTATTATGCAGCATTAAATATAGTAAAGCATTGCACGAAATTTTGAAGAGTTTGCAGAGGTAAAAGTCCATAGAGTATGCTTTCCGTATGGTCGATTTTAGTTGCCACAATGGTGAGAATGAAATGTGGACAAGATACCTAAATTTCATATAAAATTTACTGTATAACAATATCTCATTTAATTTTTTAAGTACCACATAGATGTCGTATGTAATATTGAGAAATATTCCGTCTTTCGCGACTGTAATAAAAGTTTTATTTACACCGGACGCGTTTGTCTTTATTTTAAAGCACTTCAATCAATGAATGGTATGGCACATACACAATGGTACTCATGTTCTCTTTCTTGTTTTTGTTCCACAGTCGCTGTTTTACCAATGGTACTGAAATATATTCCTCTTCTGCAACTCTAATAAGTAACTTATTTAGACCAGACGCGTTTCCCTCTTTTGAAGCATCTTCAGTGGACAGTTTTTTGTCTCCTCCACTGCGAAGTCACCTTTCGTAGTTTTGTGCTGTGGTAACAGAATATTCAACGTTTGTGTTGGCTGATCAGTGTTTTAGCAAATAAATGATGTTTGTGTGTCCCACACACAAAAATTATACGCGTCTGTTATAAATAGGTCACTTATTACAGTTGCAGAAGAGGAATATATTGCAGTACCATTGGTAAAACAGCGACTGTGGATCAAAAACAAGAAAGAGAACATGAGTACCATTGTGTATGTGCCATACCATTCATTGATTGAAGTGCTTTAAAATAAAGCCAAACGCATCCAGTGTAAATAAAACTTTTATTACAGTCGCGAAAGACGGAATATTTCTCAATATTACATACGACATCTACGTGGTACTTAAAAAATTAAATGAGATATTGTTATACAGTAAATTTTATATGAAATTTAGGTATCTTGTCCACATTTCATTCTCACCATTGTGGCAACTAACATCGACCATACGGAAAGCATACTCTATGGACTTTTACCTCTGCAAACTCTTCAAAATTTCGTGCAATGGTTTACTATATTTAATGCTGCGTAATAACTGCGTTGAACATCGAAACAAAATTAAGTCATTTATGGGGGGAAGGTATCAGTCAAGAAGACATGTAAAAATCAAATTTTGGGCCAAATAGTTTTTGTGAAATCGAATGATAAATGTGTCAAAGCAGTCGGAACACGATGTGTGTGCACAGGCGAGCAGTGCAGTGATGACACAATCGCGCACAGCGCGGAATGCAGGGAGTATGTATCTGCAGCAGCAAAATTGTTAATGAAGAGACAAAGCAAGAGAAATTTTAAAAAAATTGCATCAAACGAATATAATTCATGAAGTAAGGTATTTCGATATTGTTTTTAAATAATGAAAATATTAAAAACCACACAAGGTTTGAACTCAACCTTTCACGTAGAGGTAAAGTACTTTAACCATTACACTAACGCAGCTGGTCTGACTACAGAATGCCATGAGGACTCTAACAGGTCACGCAATATACAGACAAACACTGTTGGTATGACTATGAATTACTCACGCTTCATCGAAGTACAACAGGAAGTAAACAATTGCCGCTGTTCTTTATTGCGAAAAAGTGGTTTGTGAGGTTGATACGAACACCCTTCCTTGCTATCGTCTGAATTTGGAGTCTTATTGCTTGTTTGGTTTAATTGATTAATAGAATATGAAGCAATTGGTATAAAGAATGCTTTTTCCAAAACTTTCTATAAAAGAAAGTCTGCTATCAAGACATTGCTTTTGCTCTATTACTTTATTTATGACTGAACGTTTCTAAAACTGAAGACACTCGTCCATGCTCTGCACTGCAGTCGAGATTTGGCAACGCCGTTCTCTGTTCATTGGCTGACTGTGTTTTGTGACGTCACATGCGCGGAACGAACCTAAACTCGGCCGCCAACATAAATGATGCGCACTTTAGCACCAGCCGTTACACGCGTAGGCTGCCTTCATCTGCAGTGTTGCCACGACGGGGAAGCGTAGAGTGACGACAAATGGCGCCGCACTGTGTTCAACGATGAGTCGAGGTTCTGCGCCATCGTCGGAGAGTATGGTGGCGCCCTTGGGAGAGGTCGCTTTCTTCTTTTGTTGTGCGGGATGGGGCGGCGGGGGGCGGCACAGCGGGGTCACCGTGTGGGAAGACATGGCGCGGCTGGCGTTCACTGAGGACACTCTGACGCACAAGGACACGTCGCGGATGCCCTGTGTTCTCGTGTGTCTCCTGCCATCTGGCATTAACCTGGTGCCATTTTAACCTGTTGTTGCGCGTCAAGGCACAGAATGCGTTTCTATGAACTGACCTTGTCATGCTGAGGTATTCCTGTGGCCTGCGAAACCACTAGAGCCGTCCCTCATACAAACAGAACGAGCACGGAACCGTCTCTGAAGTGATCTCCGCGGCAGGGCCTGCCGCTATCTAGGATGTCGTCAGCTTGCCACAGGTGAGGGTATCGCGAGTTTATGTCGTCTTCCGGATCAGCACAGGCCCCACGGGGTGCAACGACAAACCGACAAGTGGGCTCGTACTGTCGGGTTCTTTGTAAATTTGTCTCCCTTTTGCAATGTCTGCAGTAACGTCACGTGTTCTCTTAAAGAGCTAAGTTTACCCATTGTGAATGTTTCACTTTCTTTACCAGGCAGTGTACTTTGTCCACACTTGGAACATGTTACTTTCTCGAAAACTAACTGTGTCGTCACCGAGGCTCTTTTAATCTGCGTGTGTATCTAAAAGCACGAAATCGCTAAACAAAAGAGCGCTTCAAAAAGTAGGTCGTCGCTGCCTTCAGATAAGCTTGTTACAAATTCAAACGTCGTAGCCTTTTCGGCAGCGTTCTTCTTGGCATATTTGTAGCGTGGTCCGTCACGAAACATTTCTGGCCGCCCTGGCCCACGGTGACAGCTCACTCAGCCAGGTTTTGCTGCCCCTCTCAGTACATACCGATAGACGAATATCGCCCTTGTCCATTTTACGATCGCTCTATCGGGTAGGCACTACAAATTCGCTTTAAAAATAATTTCTTTGTAACGCGAAACAAACCGACATTTTCAGTTTACAGTGGGCGTCGCATGAAAGAGGTAGTGAGCTCTATGTGTTTGCGCCGACTCCGTGTTCAGCACACAGCAGAAACCAATCTGCCAACATATGCAGTGACGGCCCTCATCCGTCTCCCAGTCGCTCGTCTGAGCCTCACCCACACCTTGCGGCTGCCGGGTTGGCATTCACTGGGAGAGTCCTTAGAAAACGTCGTCCATCAACAAAGGAGGTGGCTTACAAAACACTCATTCGGCCTGTACTTGAGTATTGCTCATCAGTCTGGAATTTGTACCAGGTCGAGTTGACGAAGGAGATAGAGAAGATGCAAAGAAGAGCGGCGAGTTTCGTCACAGATTTATTTGGTAAGCGTCATAGTGTTACGGAGATGTTTAGCAAACTCAAGCGGCAGACTCTTCAAGAGAGGCGCTCTTCATCGCGGTGTAGCTTGCTGTCCAGGTTCCCAGAGGGTGTGTTTGTGGATGAGGTATCGAATATATTGCTTCTCCCTACTTGTACCTTCAGAGGAGAATACGAATGTAAAATTAGAGAGATTCGAGGGCGCACGGAGGCTTTCCGGCAGTCGTTCTTCCCACGCGAGTGGAACAGGAAACGGAGGTAATGACAATGGCACGTAAAGTGCCCTCCGCCACACACCGTTGGGTGGCTTGTGGAGTATAAATGTAGATGTAGATGTAACGAGATACTAATTTGTATTCCTCTTGGTGCCTCTTTTCGATATCACACAAAATAGCTACTGTACGGGGGACTATCGGAATCACATATAGTTAGGCTGCAGGATTTGCCTGCCAAGGAGTGACTTCAAAATACACATCGTTACTTCCTATTGCGCTGCGTGTAACCAAAGTACTTCGAACAGTGGCCTGTTTCTGTTATGAGTTCAGTGCCTACAAACGATATTATCAAAAAGTGCTGGGTAATTCAATCTGGTTTCTCTGCAGGTTATCTGTTACTTTTAATTCTTCTGCTTCCGTCCGACCATGTGAGACATGGAACGAGGCTCTATATCATCCAAAGAAAGAACTGAGATAATAAAATTTAAAAAACTAAACACACAAAAGCATTTACAGTAGCATTTGCGACAAGTAACACGTCATAGAGACCACTTGTGACAGTGAAGTACGCCTACCTGAACAGAGCAGTCGGACAAACGTAGCTTATCAATTAGTATTTGAAAGTCTTTGTTTTGCCACACAAAATTTTTAGTTCTGCTATTAGCATACTGAAAACGAAGCCTGCAGAAAGTAGGAGACTCTTCTGTGCTATTGTTAAAGATGTGTGACGCAAGTGCGAGTTTGTGCAAACAGTCCAGAAGTGAAAACTGGATTCCTCAGTCCTTCGGAGATTATCTGCAAGGCGAAATATGGAAACACAAAGAGAAATGGATGCCCCAACATAATCAATATCTATCAAGTAGCTTTCGTAGTCATAACAGTGTTCTCTGTAACTCTGAATGTCAGAGATAAGTGAATTCGAACGCAGGCATATTTTTGGTGCTCGTATGGTGTGTGCTTGGGAAAACAAGACAGCCCAAGTGTTTGGTGTTTCAAGAGGCACCGGACCGAATAGTTGTACCCAGTACAGGGAAAGTGGGGAAAAGAAATCATCCGTTACGTAACAGTGAGGATGAAAGTGTATGTTGAGTGGCCGTAACGGTCATTTAATAGGACTGTGGCCAAAATTAGGGGACTACAACTATAAAAAGTGAGCCGTGTCAGTACCAAATGCACACCATGGAGGCTCCAGAAACAGCGAATTGCAGGGTGAGCAGGAACTCTAAAACCACTCATCAGCGATGCAGATGCTCGGTACAGGGAAACGTTGTGCCGAAGCCATAAAACCTGCGCTGAGAAGCAATGGTCGGATGTGCTTTGTCTGACATTGTTTGCAAATTCCAGCCGAGGTTACGTAGTTAAGAGTGAGCCATGCCGAGGTTGGTGGTCAGACACATGGTGGTATTCGAACGAGCCCCACGGCTACTCTGCAAGATCGCATTACTGTCAAGCATTGTGTTACTATTTTCGCAAAGGATGTCCACCCAGTGGTACAATTTATGTTCCCCAAGTGTGACGACAGGTCCCTTCGTATCTCCCACGGTCACCACAATCACCACATCTCAATATTATTCAGCCTTTGTGGGCCGGCCGCTGTGATCGAGCGGTTCTAGGAGCTCCAGTGCGGAACTGCGCTGCTGCTACGGTCGCAGGTTCGAATCCTGCCACGGGCATGTATGTGTGTGATGTCCTTACGTTAGTTAGTTGCAATGCGATTTAGAAAAGATTGCTATATGGTGTGTCAGGTGGCAGTTGACGCTAAATAACGAAAAGTGTGAGGTGATCCACATGAAATCCAAAAGAAATCCGTTGGAATTCGCTTACTCCATAAATAGTGCAATTCTCAAGACTGTCAATTCAACTAAGTACCTGGGTGTTAGAATTACGAACAACTTCAGTTTGAAAGACCGCATATATAATATTCTGGGGAAGGCGAGCCAAAGGTTGCGTTACATTGGCCGGACACTTAGAAGATGCAACAAGTCCACTAAAGAGACAGCTTACACTACACTCGTTCGTCCTCTGTTAGAATATTCATGCGCGGTGTGGGATCCTTACCAGGTGGGATTGACGGGGGACATCGAAAGGATGCAAAAAAGGGCAGCCCGTTTTGTATTATCACGTAATAGGGGAGAGAGTGTGGCAGAGATGATACGCGAGTTGGGATGGGTCATTAAAGCAAAGACGTTTCTCGTCGCGACGATATCTATTTACGAAATTTCAGTCACCAACTTTCTCTTCCGAATGCGAAAATATTTTGTTCAGCCCAATCTACATACGTAGGAATGATCATCAAAATAAAATAAGAGAAATCAGAGCTCGAACAGAAGGGTTTAGGTGCTCGTTTTTCCCGCTCGCTGTTCGGGAGTGGAATAGTAGAGAGATAGTATGATTGTGGTTCGATGAACCCTCTGCCAAGCACTTAAATGTGAATTGCGGAGTAGTCATGTAGATGTATGTCTGGAAGTAGTTCGGGGAACGTGCGGAGGCGACGAATACATGTGGTGACCGGACAAGGGGCGTCTGGGACGTCAAACTCGACAAGTTCCAGCGTGTCCAGCGAAAACATGTTTACGACGTGGTGCAACGTTGTTGCATTAGTTTGATATGAAGGCGATGCTGATAGGCAATAAAAGCGGGTTAAAAGATGTGAGCTATGTGGGAAAGTCAACCTTGCATTACTGAGCAACTGTTTCACCAGGTATCCAGTCTGACTTACCAAATTCCCAACCAGACTAACATTAATTATAATCTTTTAAAATATATATATATATATATATATATATATATATATATATATATATATATATATATATATAAAGAGAATTTAAATAAAAAGAAATAAATCTGTTTATATTTGGAAATTTATTTTAACATTGATCATTGAAATTTCAGCATATTAAACTTGATTCATAACTAAACTGGTGCCGTATATAGGATTGTGAAAATGTGAGATTGTAATCTTACGGAACACATCAAATATGGAGCCAAGATTGGGAGACTGCATACAACACTGCATTCATAAATTAACACACGAAGAACGTTGAAACATATGCAAGAGGAAAGTAACCACAACCAACTGATTCAATTTTCACCCAAAGAAGTTACGTTCGTAGCGTAATCCTGTCTGTCATGTAATTACCACACACTGGTATACTAAATTCATACTAACTCTCTGTGAAATCTTCCCGAAAAGAATAGCTGAGAGCTACTTCGATGATTACACCACATGCTTCACGTGCTCAACTTGGTTTACACAAAGAGTGTAGCTGCACAATAATTTTGACAAGTAAAATAAATTAGATCGAAAAGCAATTTACAAAAGAAAACCCCCGAACTGGTTACTATCGTCTTACTATTAACCTGATGAGTCAAACAATTGTATAAGTACACCCCACAGTAAATTTAGAAGAGGAATTTATGCCGTAAATGACAACAGATTTAAGAAATTAACATGAAAGGAATCCAACAGAGACCTTTCATAACTCCAGAACCAATGTTGGTGGACTCGAAAGTTTCGTTGACAGAGACATTATTGCATTTCGCACCTACCATATGGCCGAACTTGCTAATAAAGACTTTGGTAAATCTGCTTATATGTCGCCTTCTTCTTTGTCTTTATATACTTGTAACAGGAGAAAAATATCTGTAAATGAGTCTGTATTCATTTGGGTAAAAGGTAAAGGTGTATGTGAATATGTAAAGTTTGTTGGTGATTGTATTGTATATTTTCATAAATAAAGTGTTTATTTGCAAACTGATCTGTAGCGTAGCTGAGAACCGGACAAGGGGAACATCTAGAACCGGTGGCTCAAGGATGCAACAGCATGTTTCGCCTACAAAGGCGGGCAATGCAACCCGCCGTTCTAAACAGACAGTGTACAAAACCATCGAGAACATTGAGTTTGCTACAACATCTGGAGACAAGAAGAATCGTATACCAGTCAAGTCTGTCGCTTCTCAAGCTTTGCTCGACGGACCGTCTGTTTTCTGTGGTTGCCGACTTACTTTTAGTTTAGATATTAATGATTCTTTTGGTCATGGTAACGGATGGTTTACTGTAGCCATTGTCCGTGGAGGTTCTGGAGTACCCAATGTTGGTGGACTCGAAAGTTTCGTTGACAGAGACATTATTGCAGCCACAGGCTGTGGCTAAGCCGTGTCTCCGCTATATCCTTTCTTTCAGGAGTGCTAGTTCTGCAAGGTTCGCAGAAGAGCTTCAGTAAAGTTTGGAAGGTAGGAGACGGATACTGGCAGAAGTAAAGCTATGAGTACCGGCCGTGAGTCGTGCTTCGGTAGCTCAGATGGTAGAGCACTTGCCCGCGAAAGGCAAAGGTCCTGAGTTCGAGTCTCGGTCGGGCACACAGTTTTAATCTGCCAGGAAGTTTCAACTGTTGCATTGTCAGATTGTTGTATATATCGAAAAGGAAATTCAGCTGCTGATTAATTTCTCTTTGATGTTTACTGTTGCGTTTAGTAAACAAATGGAAAATGCAAATAATATATTCACTTTACTAATACAAATTAAATTCAGCTTACTACAGAAACATCACGACGGCAATCTAACTTAATAAAGCATTATGTGTCTGAAAGACGATGGAACCTATTTTAACACGAATTAGTAGAATATTACCGACTTTTTACTTCGAAAAGATCTGTATTTACTTCATTTCCTGTGTCACTCGCAAGTATTATGAAAATGTGGCATTTCATAGAGAAAATTATGGATGTATTCACAACAACAAAAATTTGTCGGCAGAAAACAAAAGTGGCATTACGAAATTGGCAGTACCGTAAGGTTTCCGCTCTGACACTAAGAGTTAGTGTAAGTAGCAAGCCGAATTTTGCTCGAGCGTTATCTTACGATTCCCTTACTGAGTTTGAATCTGCCTGCTTGTAGCGCAGCTACAAATGAATTAAAAATTTGGCTTTTAGTGAGTCTGGAAAGGCGAACGACAGCAGCTTGCACATGGTAGCCAAGTTTGTTACCTGGGAACTGGCTTTTTCTAAAGTGGGAAAACATCCTTTTGTAGTTGAATTGTTGGCAAATGTCAGTCAGACGTGTGCCGTTGGTCTAAGCGCTTCGGTATGTTGAATTTATGCCAACGATTTTTATACAGGTTTTTTCTGTTCCAAATAGAGAGTTGAAGTCTCCCATTAGTATTTTCACTTCATCTTGGTGAATTTTGCTCATAGTACTTTCGAGTGTGTTCCAGAATTTTTCGACATTTTTGGTTTTTTCCTTGTTTTCGATGTTGGTGGGGGCATTTGCATTGCTGAGTGTATATTTGTTACTGGGGCTCTGAATGAGCACAGTCATAAGTCGATTGTTGTTGGGTGTGGTTTCCTTGACAGAGTTGATGATAGATCTGTGTTCGATAAAAGCAATGCCGAAGATTGGTACGCCTTTCGCTACCTTTTGTTGTATTTTGCTCTTGAAGATGCAATGGTTTCCATAATGTAAGGTTTCACTGTCAGTTAGTCGTGTTTGTTAAGGGCAAGGATGAGAATTTTTTGTTGGTCGATTTCTTTTGGCAGGCTATTTAGTTTTCGTGCTTGGATCAATGTACCGAAGTTTATTTTTCAAATGCATGCTTTCTGGTTGTAGGGAAATTTACCAGAAGACGTCGATGTTCTCTATCGTGATAACCTGTACTCCCCAGAATCCGAAAATCCAACTGCCGCCTGTCTACAGCCGGGTTGTGTACCACCTGGGGCAAAGTTGACTTTGCTTGCAGTTCATGGACCTCCCTCATGCTAGACAGACATGCTGATCACTGCACTATTATTTTTTTTTAAGTTTGAGAAGACTGTCAGCACCAGGTAGGCGGAGGCAAAGAGGGCAGGTCGAAGATCCGAGGCCTGGCCTCAATGCCTGCCCCATACCTGTCACTGAGCAGCTGCATTATTCCCAAGTATTCCATGTTTGCACCCTTATATACCTTTAAATTGTGGAACAAAATTGAAGTAGTAATTAAGGTAAAATAAATTACAGATTGCCACCTCCAATGGCGTGCGTTCCTTGTAGAACATAACTTATAACAGTGAAAAGGGTGACGGGGAAATACATAACGAACATTCATTCAGAAATATATTCACAATACAAGGTAATTTGCAGTGGATGCCATATATTTTTCTACAAACGAAAAAAATATCGGAGCCGTAGGGGTTTTGCCAAATTAGAACAGTTCTGATTTTAGAATCAACGTAAAAGAATATTCCAGGAACAAAAAAAAGTGAAGAATAGTATTCTGCGTCTAATAAAAAAATGTCCACCTCTTCGCAGTCCACCTAAAGCAAAAGATAAAAAAATGCCTTACATTTGTTATTCTTCTTCAGCGTAAAATGTTCTTCTGCAATATAAACCATGTACTCTGCTAATTTCTGTTTGTTACGACGTAAAACTCAAACTGTCCCAGAAGCCACGAATAATTGTTATTCTTTGCGGATGGGTAACATTTCCAGTCGCGTTAAAGCTTCAGTTATCGGTATATGACTTTCTGCGGTTCTGTTGATAGTGCTAATTTCTTCCTAGTCCAGTTCCAAATTCTGATTCTATTTTCACGCAAGAAGATGTGCGCTACAGTTTCTACAAGCCGACGTTTGTCGCAGTATGGAGATGGTCTCAATTTGAATTTCCATAATCGTTCCGCTGAGGGTATGGTTTCGTTTACAACGTCGCACGAAAACGGCACTGACTCCAGTTGGTAGAATTTTACTGTCGATATTTTCCATACGCTCCTCCAGGTTTTTGTAGGTTAATTAACCGGAATTGGTTTGTGAAGACGATGTGTGGTAATATAATCATAGACGGCTCTAGTGTTGGTTTGTGCTGGTGGAAGTCTTATACAGCTCCAATCGCCATTGTGCGTTCGGACGTAATCTAGGCTGGCATGCTACATTAACAGGAGCGTTCCTATCCCCAGGATCTTACGAGAGAACAGAAGTTTCGTGATGCCTGTCTTAGTGGCATGTATTTGTTTAAAAGCACGTCTTTAATTCGATGTCCTCCATTTTGCCTCTGCAAAGTCGTCGTGTGGAGGGATACTTCGAAGATATTTTGTTTCCACACATACCAAGAGGCTACAGCTATTATTTTATGTGCAATGAGCTGCAGTATCGGTAAGACTGCTGCGACATGATATATTTTGCTAAGTATGTATGTATTTATAAAGTGAACTTTCTGCATTCGGTCTAACAATCGCATGTCATGGTCCTTCAACAAGGATCCGATGACATCAAGTTTCCGCTCCCAACCGTTCGTGGCCATGTGCTTGGGATTCGCCCTTAACGTCAGGGCCAGTTGGAGTCTCTCTTCAGTTACATCCAACCAGTACGCACCTGTTGCACTATTGTAAGAACCGCGATGCAGGTTCATTTGGCTACAAGAATGCGCACGTTCCTCCAGCATGACGGGGCTCCTGCACATTCTAGTCGTCAGGTCACACCTTATCCAAACCTAACATTTCCCGGATGGTAGATCATTAGATATGGACATTTTTCTTGGCCTTCACGGTCCTCGGACTGCTGGGATTGTTAAAGATAAAGTCTACAAATAAAAAGTAAACCCAAGAGCCGATTTGATCGTTCGGGTTATGAATAGCGCAGCCCTCATAAAAGAACGCAAAGACGATCTCAGTAAGGCTACACGTGGTGTTCTCTGGAGAAATGTGCAATGAAGTTGGTTGGTGAATTTTTGAAAATCATTTTTGAATGTCCTCATTTGCCTTTGCTTTAAGTTTGTTAGCGTTACGTACTAACAGCTGTATCTCTGTACTCAATAAAAAGTGGACGCATTTATATGGAATTTTTTTTCGTCTCTACTACCACCTGCTAAAATATCTTTCATCTGTTTTCGACCTGTCAGTAAACCACTATATTATGTCTCCTCCACGGTGTTGTGGTTCGTTTTTCCACTGCTCCCTTCTTCCAACTGTTACATGGCAAAGTTTATTGAAACAGCTAGAACTTATTGTGTAGTTAGTCGGCATTTCGCCAGCCATCGCCTTACTGATTTCGGATTCCGTATATTCTAACTATATCCAGTTATTTCCAATTTTTAACCTTAATGTCCCTGCCGCTGCCTCCATTTTAAGCCACAGGTGTAAGGCGGGCATGTCTAGCATAATATCCATTCCAAAAGCGGATGTCCTGCTAATTCCATCTGAAAGCAGGCCAGTCTCTGCACTTTGCCAGACTCCCTAACAGCCACCTTCAACTTTGTTCATTTTATAGGTTATCATTGGTCTTTTTCAGGGATGTATATCCAGTAGGTACTTGGTTTAGACCCCAGTTTACCCTACAGCAGCTTGTAGTGCTTATAAAATAATCTTTCGCAGTGGAAAATATTCTTTATGTGAGGTGTTAATAATACTTTTCCATCCAGGGGTACCTCTAGATACACTACAACCCTCTCTAAAGTTTCATCGAGAAATATAATTTTTCAGTATGTGTGCTGGACATGCTTCCCCATAAATAATACTACACCAATTTTCGTGGGGTTCGTCTTTAAATACTTTTTCATAATGTTCAGCGCACATAGGTTTAACAGTACTCGCAAATTTTCTAAGTCTTACTGTGAATAGAGCGTCTGCTTATTCTTTTCAAGAGTAGTCTCATGCATTCAGCTCATCTATGAGTTCATTCACCACTAGGTTCTTCATCTCTAACCATTTACTCGAAGGTCGTATTACTCGACATCCAGGAAGAGACAGAGATCATCCAGAAAGTGTAGTGCGTTTTCCACCTTCCCAACAAGTGTTACTTCACATGATTTGCTTCGCAAGTATTATGAAAATGTGGCAGTTCATATATAAAATTATGTATTCACAACAACAAAAAATATGTCGGCAGAAAACAAAAACGTAGCATTATGAAATTAGCAGTATCTCAAGATTTTCGCTTTGACACGAAGGGTCACTAAAAGAAGCAAGACGAAGTTTGCTGGAGCATTGTCTTACGATTTCCTCATTGAATTTGTATCTACCTGCTTGTAGCTCTGCCACAAAACAATTAAAAATCTAGCTTTCGGTGAGGCTCGAAAGGCGAACAGAGGCAGCATGTACCTGACAGGCACGCACGTTACCTACGAGCTAGCGAATAGGCGCTGTGTCTTACATTTACTTATTCACTCAGTAAGCGCTATGGCACATAAACCGCAACATAAGAGGCGACAGTAGTTGTATTTCTCATGTGGAATGACTTTCGTGGACTCAAAAGGATTAACTGATATCGTTATATCACGTCTCAAGCGAAAATCTCTCAGTATTAAATTGAAATGACACGATAATATCAAGTCAATTTAGCAGGATAGTTCTGTGCCATCAAGGAAGTAACTCGTCGGTCACAGAGTTGCCGAACATATTCTGCGCTGTTGCCAATTTTCTTTTATACCGCCAGGAAGGATACCAGCTGATGTGTTCTGTGAGTGACCTCGAAAGTGGCTATAGCTTCCTTTCAAAGTTGCGGGTGGCGACGGCCGCAAGATCCTCGTTATATGTCAATGAGTCTTATTCGCATTTCTGTAACTAGTTTTAGGGGCTAGAGTGCAATTACTTGTAATACATCGATGCACTGAATGCAAACTACATGTCATAAATTAATAACTGCGGCAATTATTTGTGTTTTACTGACTTAATCGGACAGAAACCTTGCAAGCGTATTCACCAGACGCGATTCACAGTTCTGGAACTTCTCGAGTGGATGAGTTGGCAATGTATATTTGCTGTACAATATTATTATTGAGATCACTGTCATTGGCACATCCACCAGAAGACAGGCATGGCCTGGTTTATTGTTGGCAGCTTTCCTGACGGATATTCTGCCTTTGTTCGAAAGGTGAAGACTTAGAGTGGATTCGACCATTCCATATGGCGAAAGTTTGATGTTTCTATTCTTCCAGCTCTAACATTCTAATAACAGTTACAATAAGCGGCAGAAAAGCGCCTGTGAATCAACAGTTAATAATGCAATCATAATTAGTGGAATCTGACAAATTCCATCTGTCATCTGATAATTGTGAAAAACTACTTTTTTCATTTCAATGACAGTACGGGAGAAGCAAAACCACCTGACTTGAAACATATTTTTCCAGCGGGATTTGAATCTTTGGCTACAGTTGCAGTGGCACGTCCAGTGAGGTATCAAGAATGTGAGTAATCACTCATTGCTACAGTATAGGCTAGGGCAGAGAGAAACAGGTTTCCGACAAAGTAAACTGTGAGAGACACTGTAGCTGTCACTTATTAAACAGGAATTGTTCAGAAAATTACAACTATATCTAGTGAAATGAGTAGGTTGACATTTCCGAAAGCACAGACACTACGAATCGAGATAGACAGCCTTCTTAATCAAATGAAGATTGAAGGACAGATGTCCAGGCTGTCATCCGCATTAAAATAGAACAACGGCGTCAGATGAAAATTTGTGCCTGACCATGTTCGAACCCGGACTCGTTGTTTCTTTCCTTACGGGCGTTTCCGAAAGAACCGCGCATGTGCTATGGGGCAAATATGGGAATTCGCGTCTGACGAGGAGCGTTTGTAGATAGGTGCTGAAAAGCGGTTGGATTCTGCGTCCCGACAGGGCTCACCGTTGGAGGTTCGAATCCTCCATCCGGCATGGGTGTGTGTGTGTGTGTTGTCCACAGCGTAATTTAGTTTAAATTAGATTACGTAGTGTGTAAGCTGAGGGACCGATGACCTAAGCAGCTTGGTCTCGTAAGTTCTGACAACGAATTTACAAAATATTAAATCTAAAATAACTGCATCTCGGTTCTAACAATAGTGCAATAGGTGCGCACTGGTTAGCTGTCACTGAATAGAGACTACAACTCGGATTGTGGTTAAGAACATATTAACTTAAATTGTGAATATATTTCTGAATGAATGTTTCTTATGTATTCTTCCGTCACCCTTTCCACTGTTATAAGTTATATTCTACAAGGAACGCACGCCATTGGAGGCGGCAATCTGTAATTTATTTTACCTTAATTACTACTTCAATTTTATTCCACAATTTAAAGGTATATATGGGCGCAAACATGGAATACTTGGGAATAATGCAGCTGCTCAGTGACAGGTATGGGGCAGGCATTGAGGCCAGGCCTCGGATCTTCGACCCCTGCCCTTGTGCTGAAAGTCTTCTCAAACTTTAAAAAAATAATAGTGCAGTATTCAGTATGTCTGTCTAGTATGAGGGAGGTCCAGGTTCGAAGCCCAGTCGACACAAATATTCATCTGCCGTCTTAGCTGTATTTCAACGTGCTGTGAAGTGTGGACGTCGGTCCTTCGATATTTAAGATGGAACTGTTGTTTGAGACAACAGAGGTGATTTGCGAACATTTGTCTTGCCATCAGTGTAACGGGACTTCAACGGCATCCAACCCTTAGTCATTGCTTTGTGCTGGCGCTAACCCATGTCATATATATGCGAATCAGATTGTAGTCCATACAAGTATGCCGGCCAGGGTAGCCAAGCGGTTCTAGGCGCTACATTCTAGAACCGCGCGACCGCTACTGACGCAGGTTCGAATCCTGTCTCCTGCATGGATGTGTCTGATGTCATTAGGTTAGTTTGGTTTAAGTAGTTCTAAGCTCTAGTGGACTGATGATCTCAGAAGTTAAGCCCCATAGTGCTCAGAGCCATTTGAACCTTTTATGAAGTATACAAGTATGCTTCACAACCTTAAACTGTTTTTTTTCTTCATAATAAAATAAAAGTTATTATATGAGAAGAGGAAATGACTGATAAGCTTCTCAGGAACTTTAGTTTTTTTTCTCACTTCAAACTAAAACAGGGGCGCTACTTTGAAAAGAGAAAATGAAATATACGTTTCCAAGACATAATACGAGGTGCATTCAGGTTCTAAGGCATCCGATTTTTTTGCTAATGAACTACTCACCCGAAATCGATGAAACTGGCGTTACTTCTCGACGTATTCGCCCTGCAGACGTACACATTTTTCACAACGCTGACGCCATGATTCCATGGCAGCGGCAAAGGCTTCATTAGGACTCTGTTTTGACCACTGGAAAATCGCTGAGGCAATAGCAGCGCGGCTGATGAATGTGCGGCCACGGAGAGTGTCTTTTATTGTTGGAAAAAGCCAAAAGTCACTAGGAGCCAGGTCAGGTGAGTAGGGAGCATGAGGAATCACTTCAAAGTTGTTATCACGAAGAAACTGTTGCGCAACGTTAGCTCAATGTGCGGGTGCGTTGTCTTGGTGAAACAGCACACGCGCAGCCCTTCCCGGACGTTTTTGTTGCAGTGCAGGAAGGAATTTGTTCTTCAAAACATCGTCGTAGGATGCACCTGTTACCGTAGTGCCCTTTGGAAAGCAATGGGTAAGGGTTACGCCCTCGCTGTCCCAGAACATGGACACCATCATTTTTTCAGCAGTGGCGGTTACCCGAAATATTTTTGGTGGCGGTGAATTTGTGTGCTTCCATTGAGCTGACTGGCGCTTTCTGGATTGAAAAATGGCATCCACGTCTCATCCATTGTCACAACCAAGAAAGTCCCATTCATGCTGTCGTTGCGCGTTAACATTGCTTGGCAACATGCCACATGGGCAGCCATGTGGTCGTCCGTCGGAATTGGTGGCACCCACCTGGATGACACTTTTCGCACTTTCAGGTCGTCATGCAGGATTGTGTGCACAGAACCCACAGAAATGCCAACTCTGGAGGCGATCTGTTCAACAGTCATTCGGCGATCTCCCAAAATAATTCTCTCCACTTTCTCGATCATGTCGTCAGACCCACTCGTGCGAGCCCGAGGTTGTTTCGGTTTGTTGTCACACGATGTTCTGCCTTCATTAAACTGTCGCACCCGCGAACACACTTTCGGCACATCCATAACTCCATCACCACATGTCTCCTTCAACTGTTGATGAATTTCAATTGGTTGCACACCACACAAATTCAGAAAACGAAAGATTGTACGCTGTTCAAGTAAGGGAAACGTCGCCATTTTAAGTATGTAAAACAGTTCTCATTCTCGCCGCTGGCGGTAAAATTCCATCTGTAGTACGGTGCTGCCATCTCTGGGACGTATTGACAATGAACTCGGCCTTATTTTAAACCAATGCGCATGTTTCTACCTCTTTCCAGTCCGGAGAAAAAAAATCGGAGGCCTTAGAACTTGAATGCACCTCGTATTTCCTTGTGTGCTACTACTGCATACATGAAAGCCCTGCAGTTAATTTTTGTATGTTGGATAAATTTTGATATGATTCCTTTGTGAGAAGTTTCCTGTTTTCTTGGGATTCAAATAGAGTGGACATTTCATCACTGGTTAATATTCTGATGACTAATGACGTGATACACGTAGCAATTGCTCCATGGCACCTGTGAGTAGAGTCTCACGTTGGTTACTATAAGAACACGCAGGTAGTGATATCCGCTCACTGCAGTCAGAGCCAAGATGATTTCTTTCTGTTTATGGCGAAGAGTCTGCTGCAGTGTCCACGCTCAGCCAACAAACAGATCGCGGCGGCATTGGGCACTGCTAATCGCTACACCTGTCGCGAGCCTCGACAACAAGAGCGCACTGTCTCTGCTAACGATACTATGGAGTTAATACATCTTACTTAACGTAATATGCAGGTCGTGGGTTGGGTAAAAATTCAGTTTGTAACTTCCCATTGCATTAAAATACTTTACAGTCATATTTGATGCAATATTTACTGTTGATTGTCTCTATAATGTTAATGGTATTGACTCAGATTGTGCGTGAACACGAAAACACAGACACACACACACACACACACACACACACACACACACACACACACACACACACACACACACAGTCATTGATTCCAGTGAGGGTGACAACTACTGTGTGTTGAACAACACATGCAGCTGTCGCGTGGATGAGATTTTTCAATTATCTTACAGTGCAAGAATTGTAAGGATGAGACTGAAAGTAAATGGACTTGTATCTAAACAGCTGCGACAAAGCAAAGCTTGACCGACTATCAGATAATTGTCCACATGGGTTTTGTGGACGAGTATACTTTTAGTAACCAACCCACCCACGATCATTACATATGTTTTCTCGAAGGTGTTAGGGCATCGATTTCATTAAGTCGTCGACAGTGTAGCGTGATGGTTTACTTCCCACTATACGTTTTCTATATTCGTCCAAAGATCGCTTGCATTTGTAGGTCCACATGTCAATGACCTTGTTACCTCTGCCCACATATTCTCTATCTGGTTGATGTAAGGTGGAACAAACGGTTAACAGTTTTATCCTCTCTTGGCCCTGAAGCCAATCTCGCACTGCTCTGCTATGATGGAAGGGGCTCTGCTCCTGTAAATAAACTGTTATCTCGTTCATTCATACATTTATATTTAAATAACATATTAGTAATAAGCACATTGTATTATTATTTTCCCCAGTGTTTAAGAATTCAGGCCCTGCCATGAATAAGTGATCTAGATTCAACCGTCCGATTAAGAATGTGGTTTACCCAGTCTATCAAATGATGAGAGTCGTATTCCGATATCCACATTAAGACTGACTGGCTGAATCCGATTAGAACGATCTGGTATCGAAATGAAATTACAGAAATCGGATAATTTAAACGTCTGTAATGCAACAATGCAGCGCACATAAATTCCTATGATGGAGTAACAGGTGGCAACTGCCTAAGAAAAAGTGAGAAATACTTTTACTAGCAGCACTGTAACGTAATTATAACCCATTTTTATGTGATGGAAATACTGAATCGAGCAATGCACTTCTATTTCAGTGGTGGGAAGATGCACCATATCGGATTTGTTGATGACATGATGGCAGTAATAGTAATAGTAATAATAAAAATAAGGGTAATAATCCCGTGGGGCCGATAGGGGAAACCCTCCCCCATATGAGTGGTAACGAGTAAATCAAATACTCGGGGTGAACCAAATACTAACACAATCCTGAACAGCTATTCAATCCATTGAACTCAAAATCCACGCAGGTCTGAGTGAAAACCACCGCTACTCTGATCACTGTCTGTTAGCTCAATGAGCTCGGCTGAAATTATTTGCTTCCAAAGGCTTCAACACCCTCTGGTCCTGGTATCACCCAAGCCAAACCAACGAAACACAAGCAAACATGAACTGTGCAAGCGAAGTCAACTTTACCCCATGTGGTACACAACCTGGCTGTCGACAGACGGCAGTTGGATTTTCGTGTTCTGGGGAGTCCAAGATCCCTTGTAAACTTCCCAACAAGCAGAAAACATGCATTTGAAGACTACACGCCGCGCGGGATTAGTCGAGCGTTCTAAGGCGTGGCAGTCATGTACTGTTCGGCTGTCCCGGTGGAGGTTCGAGTCCTCCTTCCGGCATATGTGTGTGTTTGTCCTTAGGATAATTTACGTTAAGTAGTGTGTAAGCTTAGGGACAGATGATGACTGTAGCAGTTATGTCCCAAGAGAATTCACACACATAAGAACTTTTTTTATATGTAACATCGATACATTGATCCAAATGTGAAAACTGAATATCTCACATAATAAATCGACCGACAAAAAATTCTCATCATTAGCTTCAAGAATCACGACTAACTGACAATGAAGCCTTGCATTACGGAAACCATTGCATCTTCAAGAGCAAAATACAACAAAAGGTAGCGAAAGGGGTAGCAATCTTGGGCATGACATTTCTCGAACACAGATTCTGTCAAAGACATCACACCCATCAACAATCGACTTATGACTATGCTCATTCAAGAGCCCCAGTAAAAAATAAACACTCGTCAATGCACATGGCCCCAGCAACATCGAAAAAACGCCAAAAATGTCGAAAAGTTCTTGAACACACTCGATAATACTACGAGCAAAATTCACCAAGATGACGTGAAAATACTAATGGGAGACTTCAACTCAGAAAAAACGTGTAGAAAAATCATCGGTACAAATTCAACACACCGAAACCCTTAGACAAACGGCACAAGTCTGACTGATATTTGCCAACAATTAAACCACAAAAGGATGTCTTCTCACTTTATGAAAATACCATTTCTCAGGTAACATGCTTGGCTACCAGGTGCAAGCTGCTGTCGTTCGCCTTTCTATATCCGGTGAAAGCCAGATTTTTAATTCTTTTGTAGTAGAGCTACAAGCAGGCAGATAGAAACTCATTAAGGGAATCGTCAGACAGTGGTGGAGCAAAATTCGTCTCGGTACTTTCAGTAACCCTTACTGTCAGAGCGAAAACCTTACGGTACTGTCAACTTCATAATGCCACTTTTGTTTTCTGCCGAAATATTTGTTGTTGTTGTGAATACATAATTTTATAGTTGAAATGCCACATATTCATAATACTTGCGAATGATACTGGAATGAAGTAAATACAGACCTTTTCGAAGTCAAAAGTCGGTAATGTCCTACTAATTCCTGTTAAAATAGGATCAATCGTCTTACAGACATTTAATGCATAGCTATAGTCTGGAACCGCGCGACCACTACGGTTGCAGGTTCGATTCCTGCCTCGGGCATGGATTTGTGTGATGTCTTTAGGTTAGTTAGGTTTAACTAGTTCTAAGTTCTAGTGGACTGATAACCTCAGAAGTTAAGTCCCATAGTGCTCAGAGCCCTTTGCACCATTTTTGAACTTAATTGTTTATTAAGATAGACTGCCGTCGTGATGTCTCTGTAGTAAGCTGAATTTAATTTGTATTAGTAAAGCGAATATTTTATTTGCATTTTCCATTAGTTTACTAAACGCAACAGTAATCATCAAAGAGAAACTAATCAGCTGGTGAATTTTCTTTCACGATATCTAAAACAATCTTACAATCTCAAAGTGGTTTACAAATTCTACACCCGTAGAAACCTACTTGTTTTAACGATGTCATTAAACCATAGTAGTTTTAAGAGTATTTTCGTCTAGAAATGAATTGCCTTGACGGTTTATCGATCAAGAGAGGGAAAGGTCAAATTTTACGAATACATGACGAGAAGGACAAGTGCTTGGGAGAGGACTTCCCCAACAATACAAGTGTCTGAGAGACGACTTTCCTATCAATCTCCTGGATAGTTTTGTTTCTCAAATCAACAGAGTGAGTTATCATGCAGTAGCACAGATGATGTAGTTTTGTTGCTCGACTTTCTTATACTGCGATCGAAAGATGTCTCAGTTGTTGACTACAAATTCCAGCTGTGTTGCTGACACCCCTTGGGTCAGAATTCGTAGTCCAAAACACACTTTGGGAGCTATCATATGTAAAATATTACGTTCACACTACTCTTTGCTCTAGTCTACGTCTTTTGGTGAGGCTCAGCCTTTCATTTCTTCTTAGGAAGTTAACGATAAAGGCATCATAACACGTCACCAGTAACAGTACTGCATAGGAATGCTCAATGAGCGACCTGATGACGTTCAATAATAGTCCGTTGATTTTTGTTGTTTCGAATTAGAGCATGCAGTACTCCTACACCAGACTTCTGAACTTTGCCTGTTGAATGCAAATGTCGCATGATGGTAAAATGTCACATATATCAGTAGTCGAGACTTTCTTAATGTGGAAAATCATTCATGCCAGAACGATCTTTGTTGAAACCAGAATATCTTTTTCTGGCGTATTTTTCCCAAAAGCACTCGTTCCACACATAGTTCAAATCTCTCTAGCTGCCTCCTCTACATTCACCCTTCTGTTATACCAAAAGTAAACGTTGTGTTGCAGATGTTACACCTTTTTCCACTTGCGACTCAATTTTACAATTCTTAACTGTAGGTCATGATTTTCAAGTATGCAAAATCCAATGGTTAACTGCAAGATGATAACTAGAACTTCAAATTCGAGAATGGCGTTGATACATACACTGACAGCGTGGCGCCGCCTTCACATGGGCGGCGCCGGATTTCAGGCGGCGGGTGGCGTCTGGCCGGTGGCCGGCAGCAGCTGCAGCGCGGCGTTTAAGAGTGCACGGCGAATACCGCAACACCACGGGCTCACTCCGTCCATATCAACTCGGAAGTTGACAACACTTCTTCCTAACACTTCCGCATCTTACAGTGTTGCCAGATTGTGCAGACGACGGACAGTTTTGTTGGCCACCTTAAGTGAACGACTCTGTGGCGGCCGGCGGTCAGTTTTTATGTCTAAGACTGTACATTCATCAGATGCAATCTGTGTTTGTTATAGAGACGCCGTATTGTTTCCTGGTCGGGGAAATCCTAAAGACGTACATATAATTTATAGTATACAAATTATATAATTTCAAAAGAAGTGTTTTGTTCTCCTGGACGATTTTCTCTATCCATTCCAGCGCTGCACTTGAGCAAACGTGCAAGCTCGGCTGGTCTCCGTCCACTGCAGCAGTTGTTCCACGATGGCGTTTGTCCGCAGTCCATTCCTCCGACGACTCACAGTCTTCTAGCGAGATCGAGGCGCCTCACTCACACTTTGAGATAGCAGTACGGCTACGCTTCCTAAGATTGCACGTGAACGAGAGGTAGTCTCTCTCCCTGGCACTCTGCCGCAGCTGACCGTAGCCCTGCGCGCCGGCTTTGAAGTCCCACGCCGCAGTAAAGCAGACAACTAGCAGCGGTGCCGGCGCGCCTATTGTTAGCCGCCGAGCCGTGCGTCGCGGCGCCTCCGCCGCGCTCCCAGACCGGCAAAAGCTCGCCGCACCCTGCCCGTTACTTCACACGCACCTCCCTCTCTTCTCCGAGCTCCGTGCCGCTCCTACGTGGGGCCAGCGTATTGACTCGCAGATCTGCCAATGTTAGCGGCAGAGGGTGACCGTATGTCATTCCTGTCGCCACACCTTTCCCGTCCGGGACGGAATTTGTGTACGCCGACAGCCTGTTACCAGTAAACTGTGCCCATGTTTTCTAAATGATTGGGAATCGTGTAAATGAGGCACGACGTCGGTAACGGAGTGGTACCTGTCATACCTGGGCGCCATCCAGGCTGGCCGGCACAAAGGCACTCTCCATTACTCTGCTGTGTAGATTCTAATGGGGCCCGGCTGACCTTCTCAAATTCCGGACACGAGGCTCCAATGCGTGGGCCTGCTGTCACATCGCACTCCGTAGATGACATCGAGACCGGCTCGAATTACACACTAACAGCTATAACCACCCACCACTGGCTACTTCTGTAACGTGTAGTAATAGACAAACTACGCAACTTGGTGGCAAAATAAAACACTGTGCCAGACTGGTGTCGAACCCTGAACCTCTGCCTTCCGGGGAGGAGCTACCGGAGCACGACTCGCGAAACCCGTCCTCACAGCGTTTACTTCCGTCAGTATCTGTCCGCGTCAAGCGGAGGTCCCGAGTTCGAATCTCGGCAAAAAAAAAAATGGTTCAAATGGCTCTGAGCACTACGGGACTTAACATCTGGGTCATCAGTCCTCTAGAACTTAGAACTACTTAAACGTAACTAACCTAAGGACATCACACACATCCATGCCCGAGGCAGGATTCGAACCTGCGACCGGAGCGGTCGCCCGGTTCCACACTGTAGCGCCTAGAACCGCTCGGCCACACCGGGCGGCTCGAATCTCGGTCTCGCACACAGTTTTAATCTGCCAGAAAGTTTCATTCCGGTAGTTCATTGTAAAATTGTTTTCGATATTTCATTAAACGAATATTTTATCAAACGAAAATTCTGAAGAGTAGTGATCAGACACAATTCGAGCCACTTCTAGCACTCCTTCTGCGGCACTGATTCTGTTCCACAGTGACCTCGACTCGATAAAACAGAAATAAATACGATCTCTCAGTCTTCATCTGTATCTACGCCTCTTAGCAATCCACACGGCAACCGTGGACAAAACTGACGTCATTGCAAAGAGAAATGCGCAACACAAAACTTGCCCCATTCCAACCACTCTCCAGTAATAGACTTACAGGTAAACGCTTCGTCGATCATAATTCAGACAGTCTCCTGCAATTCACGCCATCGTGTCACATTCAGAGGGCAAGCGGAAGCTGTCTGCAGGTCTGCGACCAGTCTGTACCTTTCCAGTCAGACTCTGGTGCTTGAGTCACACTGCTTACACATAATACATACGAGCAGTCTGGACACGCTGAACTACAAAAGTCACGGCCTACAGCGGCGAAAATATCTCTTTTCTTGGACTGTGTACTTCACAAGTAACAGACAGAAACACGACTACATTAGTCCCTTTTACAATAGTTATGTCACGTTAGTCCTAAAATTTTTGATGTGGATGCTTTTGATTTACTTGGGAAATTATTCAGGGAAATTTTCATGATATTGTTGCTCGACTTCCAATATCGGTAATCAGTTGTGGGTAGATTATTTTATTGTACGGTACACTGGAACAACCGAAGAAATTTTACGATGATAATACACTCGAAGACAACGAAAAAGGCAAGTTTTATCGCACTCCTCCGGTACCCAACGACATTCGCAATGAAGATGCTTCTTAATTCAACCGGTCAGAACAAATCAGAGGCTTAAAAACAGTTTTTGTAAATCAGTGAGCACCTCTCATTCTCACCGCACGAAAAGTGAACGCTAACATCAGACTTTGTGGCTATTTTAAAGGTAAAATTGACGCTCAGAAAGAGATCGATCCCTTCATGCTTCCGTCTATTGACATGCTTCTGGTTTCTTCCAAACAATGATTTATCTTCATCTTCCTCTGGATGAGGAGGAAAAAAGAATTGGGCGCTTAATAAGGGCGTTGGCTTGTATGAGTAGCAGCGCCTTACATGCGGAGGAAAGGCTGGCCGGGGTGGCCGAGCTGTTCTAGGCGCTACAGTCTGGAACCGCGCGACCACTACGATCGCAGATTCGAATCCTGCCTCGGGTGCGGAAGTGTGTGATGTCCTTAGGTTAGTTAGATTTAAGTAGTTCTAATTTCCAGGGGACTGATGACCTCAGAAGTTAAGTCCCATAGTGCTCAGAGCCATTTGAACCATTTTTTTTTTCCTTTCGGAAGCGTTTGCTCCTGTGTTATCTCAGCGCATTCTTGAACAAGTGACGCCTAAAGTCCCGTCCTGTTCAAGCCAGTTCGATGACATAACTGTACGTGGACAAACGTCGGCACAGCATCAGAAATGACGCAGGAGTATCATTTACAGGAATGTTCATTTTTCAATATTGAAACTGAATAATTTCGACGTCCCTCTCATGCCCACGGGGCTGGAGCCTCGACTAGCATATGGAGGGCACGCGGAGGTCACCTTCTCCTACACATGTACGAGAATCCGAGCTATTCTTCGCAAACTGAAGCTTATCCCAAACTCAGAGCAATTGGGCGCTAATATGCATAGGATCCGGCATACAAATATTCCTTTTCAAAGGACTGGAGAACGCGAAAAATCTTTTCAAAAACTGAATCATGAATTCCTTAGTCTCCCATGTCTTACGCACGTCGATCGGCAAAAGACACGAGCTTTGCCAGCTGATTCATTATCGGGTAGAATAGGGGCAGTTTCATCTGACAGACCTGGCTGCACGAAACGCTTCGCAACATTCGCGTCATAGACACTAAACGAGAGCCACGTGAACTACAATTAGGTGGAGTGGGAAGACTCGTTCGTAGTTTACGGAGTCGCAGAATTTTATGTAAAAATGCAGTAAATGAAGCAGGCAAAAAGGAATACAAACGTCTCAAAAATGAGATCGACAGGAAGTGCAAAATGGATAAGCAGGGATGGCTAGAGTACAAATGTAATGATGTAGAGGCTTATCTCACTAAGGGTAAGATAGATACTGCCTACAGGAAAATTAAAGAGACCTTTGGAGAAAAGAGAACCACTTGCATGAATATCAAGAGCTCAGATGGAAACCCAGTTCTAAGCAAAGAAGGGAAAGCAGAAAGGTGGAAGGACTATATAGAGGGTCTATACAAGGGCGATGTACTTGAGGACAATATTATGGAAATGGAAGAGGATGTAGATGAAGATGGAATGGGAGATACGATACTGCGTGAAGAGTTTGACAGAGCACTGGAAGACCAGAGTCGAAACAAGGCCCCCGGAGTAGACAACATTCCATTGGAACTACTGACGTCCTTGGGAGAGCCAGTCCTGACAAAACTCTACCATCTGGTGAGCAAGATGTATGAAACAGGCGAAATACCCTCAGACTTCAAGAAGAATATAATAATTCCAATCCAAAAGAAAGCAGGTGTTGACAGATGTGAAAATTACCGAACAGTCAGTTTAATAAGCCACAGCTGCAAAATACTAACACGAATTCTTTACAGACGAATGGAAAAACTAGTAGAAGCCGACGTAGGGGAAGATCAGTTTGGATTCCTTAGGAATACTGGAACACGTGAGGCAATACAGACCTTATGACTTATCTTAGAAGAAAGATTAAGGAAAGGCAAACCTACGTTTCTAGCATTTGTAGACTTGGAGAAAGCTTTTGACAATGTTGACTGGAATACTCTCTTTCAAATTCTAAAGGTGGCAGGGGTAAAATACAGGGAGCGAAAGGCTATTTACAATTTGTACAGAAACCAGATGGGAGTTATAAGAGTCGAGGGACATGAAAGGGAAGCAGTGGTTGGAAAGGGAGTGAGGGTTGCAGCCTCTCCCCAATGTTATTCAATCTGTATATTGAGCAAGCAGTAAAGGAAACAAAAGAAAAATTCGTAGTAGGTATGAAAATCCATGGAGAAGAAATAAAAACTTTGAGGTTCGCCGATGACATTGTAATTCTGTCAGAGACAGCAAAGGACTTGGAAGAGCAGTTGAATGGAATGGACAGTGTCTTGAAAGGAGGATATAAGATGAACATCAACAAAAGCAAAACTTAGAATAATGGAATGTAGTCGAATTAAGTCGGGTGATGCTGAGGGAATTAGATTAGGAAATGAGACACCTAAAGCAGTAAAGGAGTTTTGCTATTGGGGAGAAAAGTAACTAATGATGGTCGAAGTAGAGAGGATATAAAATGTAGACTGGCAATGGCAAGGAAACCGTTTCTGAAGAAGAGAAATTTGTTAACTTCGAGTATAGATTTAAGTGTCAGTAAGTCATTTCTGAAAGTATTTGTATGGAGTGTAGTCATGTATGGAAGTGAAACATGGACGATAAATAGTTTGGACAAGAAGAGAATAGAAGCTTTCGAAATGTGGTGCTACAGAAGGATGGTGAAGATTAGAAGGGGAGATCACATAACTAATGAGAAAGTATTGAATAGGATTGGAGAGAAGAGGAGTTTGTTGCACAACTTGACCAGAAAAAGGGATCGGTTGGTAGGACATGTTCTGAGGCATCAAGGGATCACCAGTTTAGTATTGGAGGGCAGCGTGGAGGGTAAAAATCGTAGAAGGAGACCAATAGATGAATACACTAAGCAGATTCAGAAGGATGTATGTTGCAGTAGGTACTGAGAGATGAAGAAGCTTGCACAGGATAGAGTAGCATGGAGAGCTGCATCAAACCAGTCTCAGGACTGAAGACAACAACAGCAACAACTGTATGGTTGGCATTTTTTTTCTTATGAGTGATCGTTAGCCGGTGACTGCTCTGTTTCGCCCAGAGAAAGATGTACCTGACCGCATTAGCACGTAAGGGCATTGTTGGTCGCTGCAGTGCTGCAAGTGACTCTGACATTGAAAATAAAATACACGAATTCCAGGCTGTCTGTGGTACCATTGGCAAAGCATTGGGCCATAAAGCGTAAAAAAAAAGATCACACTTGAACTGTATACAGCGATGGCGGTTCTTGTTTCATCCTAAGGAAACAATTACTGGGTCACCACGAGAGAAAACCGAACAAGTGTGAGCAGGACCGGCGCTTGGTGGGTTCCGAGAAAACTCAGTTATATGTACATCGATCGTAATAGTAATCCGTGAAATTAGAAGGAAGGTCAGCGTTGGCCGTAATTTTGATGGTTTATTGCCAGCAAAATCTATTTTCAATCACATAGTGACCATTTTCTGTGCTGAAAATTAAAACTTTTTTACGTAGCGATTAATGGCTCAAATGGCTCTGAGCACTATGGGACTTAACATCTGTGGTCATAAGTCCCCTAGAACTTAGAACTAATGAAACCTAACTAACCTAAGGATATCACACACATCCATGCCCGAGGCAGGATTCGAACCTGCGACCATGGCAATCGCGCGGTTCCGGACTGAACGCCTGAACCGCTAGACCATCGCGGCCGGCATAGCGATTAATGAGTAAGAAAGAAAAGACTACAGATACACCAACAGATAAACCAACTGTTGGAAAGAACGTACATGTAGTGTACAAATTAAACTCATAGGTACTGGTGTCAAGTTATTATCAGAAACAAAGCTAAGAAACGATCACAATAACTGAAGCAGCTATTTACACTCATCTATACGGCAGACCTCGGTGTGACAGGGTCTTCGAAGGCACTCTACGTGACGTGTGTCACGTGAAGACATAACAATAATTTATTTGGCAAGAGATTACCTCAGAATACGAAAGTACACTTGCAAATCATAAATTCAATATTTGAAATTTAAAATTGTACATAAAAAAACGCATAGCAAAAAAGAAAGTGGGAAATGCACATCTTGCCAACATACACCGGTATGTTATTTTCAAACAACTTAAAAAACATGCAAGAATAAAAATTATATCGTGTCAGATTACAGGACTAGTAAGGAAGAAAAATATACAAATAACATGACATCAGATATAACAGAATTTGTCATAGAACAGTACTCGCCATCTGGTGTAGGAAGTCAGAGATACTAAGTTCTTAACTTACGTAAAATATTAGGTTGAAACCAAGAAATCAAATACATAAATAGTGGTAATTATACAATATACGTCACGATATAACAGGTCAAAATGTCATAAAACACATTACGTGCTATAAAAAAAAATTTAGAGTGCAGACTAACAATTTTTTATCGCAATTAAACGACGAGATGATACACGTCGCGTTGGGATATGTGAACACTTTATAAATATTTCTCAGGCTCAATTAAAAAAATCATCGTAATTATAAGAGCACAATGATTTAAAAGCACATCATGTATGTAGAGATCGTTTAGCGCACTCGTGAGCAAAAATTACTGCTACAAATTGCAAAGAATAAATTATATGTTGGTTAGAGATAAGTGTATGAAATACGCTAGCTTAGTAGATACCTCCACGAACACACCTATTATTCATAGAAAAATTTCTCATATGATACAAACAGAACTTGGTAGCCTGGACCCACGGGTCCCGGACGCCCCGGAGTGAGATGTTGTTTTGGAGTATAGGCCGCTGTTTGGTGAAATAGACAGCCACAGTTTTGGCGGCATTGAGGGCCATTATTATTGGAGCGACACCAGGTGACTGTTGCGTCCACTTGGCTTTGAGCGAGATGTGAGTTGATCAGGTTTGCGGCCGGCCGTATAAAGCGCCGTGTCGTCGGCAGTGGTGGAGGACAGGCTTGTCATACATATTAAAAAGAAGAGGGGAATGCACACAGCCCTGAGGGGTACCCATTGATATGTGGCACACACTGGAGCTCCTTCCCCTCTGATCAACGAGTAAGGTCCTCCAGTGTAGGAAATCATCCACGATCTTAACGTAGATGTCAGGGATGGGCATTTGCGTCAGCAAATTATACACCAGGTTGTCCTGCCAAATCTTATCACAAGCATTCTGCACGTCCCAGAAGACCGCTGCCGTCGACATGCTGGAAATAAAACCCTTGTTGATGTGCTCCGTGATCCGAAGAACTAGCAATTCAGCGGACAGGTGGGAGGTAAACCCAAACTGTTTGGGAAGGAACGTCCCGGCTGCCGCCAGAGGCTGGGAAATGTGGTGGAGTATGAGAGACTCCAGGACCTTCGCCATGGTGTTCAAAAGGCTGATGGGTCCGTTGTTGGTAGATAATGTGGGGTCTTTAGAAGGCTTTGGGATCGCAATAAGCTTTGCCTGTTTTCACTGTGGAGGGAAAGGCCACTCTGAAGACAACAGTTCAATATCCTGGTGAAAAGGACTAGGGGCTTTCGCGGTAGCCGACAGAGATGTTCGTTGACAATGCCATCCAGGTCGGAGGCCGAATTACCTCGTTTCCTCCAGAGGATGTGGAGCACTTCTGCTGTGGTTGTAAGGTGAGGTGGTCTGTTTCGGAAGGCAGCTACAGCCCTCAGGATATCTTGGTCATCCTTGAGTTCATCTGGCGTGGGGTCCAGGACGAGCAGCTGGGTTTGGGCTTCAAAGACGTCAGCCAGGGTTTCCACAACATAGAGGGTATCACGCTTGAGACCAGCATCTGTCTGGACGGGGTGGTGGGTCTGCAAGGTGGTATGACGCAGAGCTCGGACGATAACCCAGTTTGATTTATGCTGGAGGAGACAGGTGGACATCCTATCCTCCCACTGTCCCGATTTCCAATGAGCTAAGTGACGACCGAACTCCCGTTGGAGATGCTTCATGCGACACTTGTCCCGAGGGTCACGGTATTGCTTCCACCGGCAGCGGCAGCGGATCTTTTGGATTTTCAGTTCACGCAAAAGTGGGGGTTAATCATTCAATTGGGTTAGCGCCCTAGGAACGTGGGATGTAGAGACTTTTACCGCTCGCTGGATTTTCGTGGTTATGTAGTCAATTGCACGTATAAGATTGGCAGTGGTCGTAAGGTCTAGGTCCAGACGGGTGGTGTTGTTGAGGATCCTTGCAAATTTGGCCCAATCAGTAACCGTGACAGTAGAACGGACGTCAAAGGACAATGCGACATCGGTAAGTTATAAAAGGACCTGGTCATGGTCAGAAGGTAGGTCATGTACTGTTTCCAAAGTAAAATGTGCAGTAACGTGTTTAAAAATGGCCACATCCAAAACATCCAGCTGGCACTTGGAGCGGACTAGTATGTGTGTAGGAGTGTGTGGGCCGTAGACAGACCCGAAATCAATCGCTTGTAAATCCCTTCTACACAACGCTTCACTCCTTTCAAGAGCACTTACGTTAGTTTCTATTTTAGCTATCTCAGTGCCTACACACATATGTTCTGGTTTGCACCAATAAAGTTTACTAATTTTAGGTTTTTAAGAAAGTAATTTTTATTTTGTTCTTCCAATTCTGGAAGTTTAGGAAGCCTATTGGAACATAGTTTTACTGCAGCCGACATACTTAGACGCTCACACGGAGTGGATAGTAACTATTTTCACTTATATGTAATTATTTTTCATGAATCTTTGTAATTCCTTTGCCGTTTGAATGAGTTTACATTAATGTGTTGTAATAAGGGTTGTGATACAGCACATTTGTATGTATCTCATAACTGCATTACAGTATTTTATTATGTTAACATTGTTCGCACCTACTAGGTGAATCAGATAGCAGAACCGCATTACCCGTACTTTTCATTAGCCAACATATTTCAATATACAGTAATTTTTTGAGTTTATTTATTGAGATTAATTGACTTCTACTTTCATCACTGATTTTGTAATAACCTCTGTTAACTGGTGCTCAGGTTACATAACTGACAGTCACAATAGGCCTTTAACAAAATCCCTGCACACTACGCGTTAAGCGTTCGGTTATGATCATTTATATGGTTTTCCAATAGACAACAGCTTTAAATACTCATCACTTTTATATAATTATTTATGTTGCTAGTTTGACACAACATTTTAATTGCTTTGGTAAGTAATTGCGGAAAAAATGTGCGTAATCTGACTCTAATTTGCCTACAGTGCGATATATATAGTTCAAATGGCTCTGAGCGCTATGAGAGTTAACTTCTAACGTCATCAGTACCCTAGAACTTAGAACTACTTAAACTTAACTAACCTAAGGACATCACACACATCCATGGATGTGTGTGACGGATTAGAATTTGCGACCGTAGCGGTCGCGTGGTTCCAGACTGTAGCGCCTAGAACCGGTCCGCCACTATGGCCTGCTGCGATGTATATTTTGGGAATAATTTGTACTGTTACCCTCCTACCTTATGACGTTTCTTTCTGGATGTGCGATGTGTATTACTACTTATCCACAACTTGCATTTTAGATTGATTGTAATGGCCTACTCTGCATATAGGGTATTTTCAAAATCAACTTCTATGTTGTAAGGGGTCCCACTGCTGTTATAAGGCATGTAATAAAACTATCTCCTTTATGTAAGTGTCCAGAACAGTTTGCTCGACAGTTTTCATTTGTGTTGTATCAACCCTAAATGTGTGATTGGTACTGAGTCAGAGCTTGTGCAGAAGTGTAAACTAGATTTATTTTTTTGGGACAAATCTTTTGGACTTTAAAGAGAAAATTGTTTCCTTTTCTTCCACCACCAAGCAGAATATGTCACGCATAAAGGGTTTAAGTTGAAAAAGGCCTTGTACCCGCACTTCTCCAGCCGAGAGCTGAGTTTAGATACCAAGCTCCGGCTGTATCACTCCGTTGTCCTACCACCACTAACGTATGGTTCCTCTGCGTGGGCCACGATTATTAAGTCCTGGATGTTGACGCTCCAGCGCCTACAGAATAAAGTTCTCAGGTGGAGTCTCCACGCCCCTCCGCTTACCAGGATTTTCACTCTGCATGAGGAGACAAATACAACACTTCTGAAGACGCCCACTGCAAAGAAAAGCGGACGTCCACCGTGAGACAATCGCTGGACTCCAAACCATTTGCATTAGGGTTCCGCCCCGATCGGCTCACAATCCTGGAGGACTCGGATTCATGCTATTACTGACGGTAGGCCCCATACGACTACCGACCACGTTTTTCTGCCCGTTTCCTACAGTCACTATCAGTGGCCTCTTCATGTCCAGCCACTTTTCTCCTTGACCATAGAGTTGGCGCATTACTTCGCCCCTCCTCTGACCTTACACCGTCGGAGGATGGCACGGAAATTAGTTATTCAGCCGTTGCTTTGAGTCTTCTCTTACTTGTCCACCGAGCCAGTGGGACCGAATCTGAACCGGTGACGCGGTGTATTAGTAACCGGCCACAGAAAAAAAATCGATTTCGGATCGCCAATTCTGATGACTGGCTAATATTTGATAGCATTTTTACACACGAAAGCAGGGAAGCATTCCCAAATGTGCGTACTTCTAGCAATCGTTTGTTCGTTAAATAACGCGATATCTGCAGATTTCTGTAGGCGAAAAATCTCCATCTCTTCAATAAGGTCGAGAAAGTGTCCCTTTTCGTCCTTGTGCAAAAATTTCAATTGAGATGTCAAATCTTGGGTTGTATGTCCAGTAGCTATCAGATGGGCTGCGAAATTCGATTTTTCCGCAATATCTTTCAAGTGCTACGTGTTCACGTAACACGTAATGTGTCTCATGACATTTTGACCTTTTATATGGTGACATATATTGTATGATTACCACTATTTATGCATTTGACTTCTTGGTTTCAATGAAATATTTTATGTAAATTAAGAACTTTGTATCTCTGACTTCCTACGCCAGATGGCGGTTACTGTGCTATGACAAATTCTGTTATATTTTTGTCATGTTATTTGCATACTTTTCTTCCTTACTAGATCTGTAATCTGGCACCATATAATTTTATCTGTAGATTTTTATTCTCCCATGTTTTTTAAGTTGTTTGAAAATAACACGCCAGTATATGTTGACAAGATACGCATTTCCCACTTTCTTTTTTGCTATGCGTTTTTTAATGTACAATTTCAAATTTTAAATATTTAGTTAATGATTTGCAAGTGCACTTTGGTATTTTGAGGTAATCTCTTGCTAAATAAATTATTCTTATGTCTTCACATGACACGCGTTCCAAGACCCTGTCACACCTATATCTGCTGTATAGGTGAATGTAAACAGCGGCTTCAGTTATTGCGATCGTCTCTTAGCCTTAGTTACTAATAATAACTTGACATCAGTGCCTATGAGTTTAATTTGTACACTACAGGCATGTTCTTCCCAGCAGTTGATTTATACTAAGGTGTATTTGTGGTCTTTTGCTTCTTATTCACTGATCGCTATGTAAAGAAAGAAAAAATTTTAACTTCCAGCACAGAAGATGGTCACTATGTGATTGAAAATAGATTTTGCTGTCAATAAACCATCGAAATTACGTCCAACGCTGACCTTTCTGCTAATTTCACGTATATGGTCGTTGTGCACACAGCACTCAATGGAGTCGCCAATCAATAAAATTTTGCCTATCTGGGCATGTGCGGCGTATTTTAAATACAAGAAGTTAAAAATCAAGCTGGCGATCACAAGTCAACATATCCTGTTCAACAAGGAGTGTATCAAGAAAAATGTTACCTCCCGGTATGCACAAAGTTATTTCAATGGACGAAGACAAATGTGCAAAGTGTCAAAGAAGAAATGCGAGGAGGTAATAATGAGAAGTGAAATTAGGAAACTATTTTTTTAAACTGTTATTAATTCTCAGCTGTATGACACACAGACGAACTTGGTTTAACTTGTATCTCCTTTAACGTTAGATCTTTTATTCTCAAGAGTGAACGACATTGTGTATGATGCATTTAACAAAGAAAGAGCCAAACAGGTCAAAAAATAGCCAAGCTAGTGGTACAAGGGAAAGACAAGTGTTAGATGGCGAGCAGAAATATAATTTTTATCCTGGAGTTAAACATTTAACTGACATGGTATTCAATCAAGAGGAAAATTAACTTCTGAGAAAGGAATTAAAATACAGCGTACGTAAAGAGTTGGATAATAGGGCAATTAAGAATACACTAGTGCACGTAAAATTTGCAATGGACAACTGTAAAATAAATAAGATAGAACAGAATAAAATGGCGGTAAAAAAGCTATTAAAAAACGAGGCATAAAAAGAAAATAATCAGAACTGTAGGGAGTGTTTGAGGGTAAAAAGCTTGAATAATAAAATACAGGAAGATAATGCAACTGTCACAAAAGCAGACAAAGGGAACTCCTTTATCATTGTTACAAAAGAACTGTGTGTAGAAAAAACTTGAGATTTTTTTCAAGAAAACAGTATTACATCAATTGAGAGAGACCCAACGAATGAGATTCAAAGAAAGCTAAATGAGAAACTTAAATCATTTTCAAATTTGATAGCTCCCGTGAAATACAGTATTTTAGGGTAATGAATCCAAAAATTCCTAGGCTATGATCACAGGTCAAGGTTCACAAGGAGTTTTACCCCCTTAGGCCCCCATTGCTGAACACTGCGAAAAAATGCCCAACAATTTTGAACAAATCTATAAATTTGAGCAGCAATTCTCAGATAGAAATAGTGCCCAATTAGTAGAAAAAATAAAAGATATACCTACTGCAGACACTATGATGTTTATTTCGTCAGACATTGTCAATTTATATACGAATATCCCCATTGAGGAAACAGTACAAAATGGCTCTGAGCACTATGGGACTCAACTGCTGTGGTCATCAGTCCCCTATAACTTAGAACTACTTAAACCTAACTAACCTAAGGACATCACACACATCCATGCCCGAGGCAGGATTCGAACCTGCCACCGTAGCAGTCGCACGGTTCCGGACTGCGCGCCTAGAACCGCGAGACCACCGCGGCCGGCAGGAAACAGTACAAATTGTTGACGCTAATCTCAGAAACCACAGTAGTATGTCTGGTGCGCAAATCAATGAGTTCATAGAACTTATATCGTTTTGCCTCAAATGTAGTTACTTCACATTTAACGACAAAATTTATGTCCAAAAGGACGGACTTAACATGGTAAGCTGTGAGTCGGGGATTATGGCAGATATCTTCATTAACTATCTAGAACTGAAATTACTAAAAGGTTTCCTACCTTAGGTGAAAAGATCGCATACTATGAAAGATATGTGAATGATACGCTGTTGTAATTAATGGCAGTCAATCTGATATAGAGGAAGTCGTGAGTGCATTTAATGGTCTACACAACAAGATTACATTCACAGTTGAAAAAGTAAAGAATGGAGCCATTAACCTTTTAGATTTAACCATTAGAAGAGAAAGTGGAAAACATGTATTTGACATTTCCAGGAAGTCAACATTTGCCGATATCATCTTGGTTTAAGGATCACAACACCCAGACAAAAATAAAAAGACGTTTTTTCATTTTGCATTTAATCGTATGTTACGGTTACAATTTTCTAGTGAAAACCTTGAGAAAGAGCTAAATGTAGTCAAAGACAATTCAAAAAACAATAATTACCTGTTAAAATATGTCATGGACATTTATGAGATAGTCTCCAAAAAAATATAGTAAAGACAATTTAGGTCAGAATGCGATAAATGAAACAAAGAACCAAAAATTCATCACTTTACCATTTTATGGTGCTATTAGTAATAAAATAACTAGAGAAAAGAAGAATAAGAAGAATATTAAAGTAGGTTTATCAACTACAAATAGACTAGGCGGGCTTTTAATGAATAACATTCATAAACGCAATTACTTGCAAGAATCAGGTGTTTACAAGCTCACGTGTGCCATGTGTAGCGCAGGTTACATAGGGAAAACCGGAAGGAAATTACAAACAGGGTTCCGTGAACACGTAGCATGTTAACGGAAAGATATTGCGGAAAAATCTAATTTCGCGGTCATCTGATAGCTGCTGGGCGTACAACCCCAGATTTGACATCTCTATTGAAATTTTTGCGTAAGGGCGAAAAGGGGCACTTTCTGGACATTACGGAAGAGATGGAGATTTTTTGCCATCAGAAAGGTTCAGATATAGAATTACTTAACAGACAAACAATTTCAAGAAGTACACACTTTTGGGAATGCTTCCCTGCTTTACTACGTAAAAAAGCTGTCAACTAATGGCCAGTTATCACAATTGGCGATCCGAAATCAATCGCTTGCAAATCCATTATATACAACCCTTCACTCATCGTCGTTACAAGAACACTTGTGTTAGTTTCTGTTTTAGCTATCTCAGTGTCTAGACACATATGTTCCGGTTTGTACCAATAAAGTTTACTAATTTTAGTTCTTTAAGAAAGTAATTTTTATTTTGTTCTTCCAATTCTGGAAGTTTCTCACTGCGGCCGACATTCTCAGACGCTCACACGAAGTGAATAGTAACTATTTTCACTTATAAGTCATTATTTTTCATGTATCTTCGTAGTTCCGTTGCCGTTTGAATGAGTTTACATTAACGTGTTATAATAAGGGTTCTGACACAGCAGATGTCTATGTATCTCATAACTGAATTACAGTATTTTATTATGTTAACATTGTTCTCACCTACCAGGTTAATCAGACAGCTGAACTGCATTATCCATACTTTTCATTCGCCAACATATTTTAATATACAATATTTTTTTGAGGTTCTTTATTGAGATTAATTGACTTCTACTTTTAGCAACGGTTTTGTAATAACCTCTGTTAACTGATGCTCAGGTTACATAACTTACAGTCATAATAGGCCTTTAACAAAATCTATGCACACTACACATTAAGCGTTCGGTTATGATAATTTATATGATTCCCCAAAAGACAACAGATTTAAATCCTCATAACTTTAATATAATTATTTATGTTGCTAGTTTGTCACTACATTTTAATTGCTTTGGTAAGTAATTCTTGAAAAATGTGCGTAATCTGACTCTAATTTGCCTACAGTGCGATGTATATTTTGGGAATATTTGTACTGTTACTTTCCTATTTTATGACGTTTTTTCTGGATGTACGATGTGTATTACTACTTATCCAGAACTTGCAGTTTAGATTAATTGTTATGGCCTACTTTGGATATATGGTATTTTCAAAATCAAGTTTTATGTTATAAGGGATTCCACTGCTGCTGTGAGACATGTAATAAAATTATCTCCTTCATGTAAGTATCCAGAACAGTTTGCTTGACAGTTTTCATTTCTGTTGTATCAACTGTAAATGTATGATGGGTTCTGACCCAGTGTTTATGCAAAAGTATATAACTAGAGTGTGATGTATATTTTTGGGACAAAACTTTTAAACTTTAAAGAGAACATTGTTTCCTTATACCCAAGTCCTGTTTGCATCATATTAGAAATTTTTCTATAAATAATAGGTGTGATAGTTGAGGTATCTACTAAGCTAGAGTATTTTGTACACTTGTCTCTAGCCAACATATAATTAATTATTTTGCAATTTTTAACAGTAGTTCTTACTTACGAGTGTGCCAAACGATTTGTACATCCATAATGTGCTTCGAAACCATTATGCTCTCATAATTACTATGATTTTTGTAAATAAGCCACAGAGGTATTTATAAAGTGTTCACATGTACCAACGAGACGTGTATCATCAAGTCGTTTGAATACGATAAAAAATTGTTAGTCTGCCGCCCAAAAAAATTTTTTATAGCACGTAATGTGTTTCATGACATTTTGATCTGTTATATCGTGAAGTATATTGAATAATTTCCACTATTTATGTATTTGATTTCTTGGTTTAAACGTAATATTTTACGTAAATTAAGAACTTTTTATCTCTGACTTCCTACGCCAGATGGAGGTTACTGTGCTATAACAAATTCTGTTATATTTGATGTTATGTAATTTGTATATTTTTCTTCTTTACTAGTCCTGTAATCTGACACCACGTAATTTTATCTGTTGATTCCTCACATGTTTTTAAGTTGATTGAAAACAACATACCGGTGCATGTTGGCAACAACATACCGGTGTATGTTGGCAAGATGTGTATTTCCCATTTTCTTTTTTGCTATGCGTTTTTTAATGTACAGTTTGAAATTTGAAATACTGAATTAATGATTTGCAAGTGCACTTTGGTATTTTGTGGTAATCTCTTGCCAAATAAAGTATTGTTATGTCTTCACGTGACACACGTCGCGTAGAGTGCGTTCGAAGACCCTGTCACACCGAGGTCTGCTCTTCAAATGGTTCAAATGCCTCTGAGCACTATGGGACTCAACTGCTGTGGTCATTAGTCCCCTAGAACTTAGAACTACTTAAACCTAACTAACCTAAGGACATCACACACATCCATGCCCGAGGCAGGATTCGAACCTGCGATCGTAGCAGTCGCACGGGAGGTCTGCTGTATAGGTGAATGTAAACAGCGGCTTCAGTTAATGTGATGGTTTCTTAGCTTTGGTTTCTGATAATAACTTGACACCAGTGCCTAGAAGTTTATATTGTACACTACATGTACGTTCTTTCCAACAGTTGGTTTATTCTCAGGTGCATTTGAGGTCTTTTGCTTCTTATTCACTGATCGCTAAATAAAAAAGATTTTAGCTTCCAGCACAGAAGGTGGTCACTATGTGATTGAAAATCGATTTTGCTGTCAATAAACCATCAAAATTATGGCCAACGCTGAGCTTCCTTCTAATTTCACGTATATGGTCGTTGCACACACAGCACTCTATGGAGTCGCCGATCAACTTGTCGGTTTGTAGCCAGACAGTGCACTACCTTCTTCTTCTCTTTTCTTTATTCAATATCAAATTACACTTGCTACCCAAACAAGAATAAAACAAAATCGGAGTTAATCCTGCGTGGGACTACAACTTTTATCCACAAAAATTAATATAAAAGTTTATATGAAATTTGTCCCTTTCCAATCGTAGTTTGCAAGCATTTCTTTTTCTTTTTTGTTTATGTTATTCTTTGAAAATACAACGCCAACAGGGCCACAAAAATGAAATAAGCTATATAGAAATATACCTGCGGAGGGTCATAACAAGAGTGCCACAAGGGCCGGCTCACGACGATGACGACGATGACGACGACGTACTTTATCATGTCACCCAGTAAATCGCCGTGCCGTGCCATGCCAGTCGTAAACACTCCCAATATGCAGTGGACATATACTGGTGGAAGGCGAACGTGTCCTCGTCGTCACTTCCATCTACAATGGAATGAACATACTGGCGCAGGAGTAACACCACTGTGTTTGCCTTTGCTCTCGGAAAGTGGGAGTAGTCAGGTTGTAACAAGGTGTCAGGCAGGAAGTGTTCACCGATCGAGCTAGAAACGCCACTTGTCTCTTTAAGGCAGTGTCAGTTCGCTTTGTGATAACGACAGGTGAATGTATGTTTTTTAGCATGTCTACGGCGGGACAGCGACTGCATTGATCCGTGACACCAAGTCCAACACGAAATAGGTGTCAACTGGTGGCTAACAGGTTCTGTACCGCTTCACGCCTCCGACATTGGCAGAACAGGGACGCTGAGGTGAAACGACCCTGCCATCCAAGAACTTTCAGCAGGCACCGAACAGAGTATCGGCCCCCGAATAATTAACAGCAATATCAAATTCATGGACATGTTTTAACTGAAAATTCAGTCGACCAGCATCGACAGGCGGCTCATGACATCCCGGGTGCAGACAGTAAAATAACCGAGACGTGAATGTGTGGACTGCGTGAGAGACAGTGCACACAGTGCGCTGAACAAATGACACAGACGCTTTCCTCCGAATACCGGAAGGCCCAAAACCACCGAGGAACACACACACGCAGTCACTTCGTATCGTAATCTAATAATGTTATGCATGCATAAAAAACAACTAGGCAGCTGTTTCAGTTTCCTAGCCTTCATCACCGAAACGGGAAAGATCTGACGGATGTAATACGGGCTACACAAGTCATAGGTATCCAGGATGCGAACTTTCTGAAACAGTTTGAGCAGTTTAAAGGAACCTGTTCAAGTTCCACGATTGCACCTTGTGTTTTCTACGTAAACGACTTCCAATTAAGTGTAGGCTTTCAGAGTGCCGAACGATCAACTACGACTCCCAACGATTTATGTCTATCAACAACACTTGCCCACGAAATGACAGCATTATCAAAACCCCATAATTTCATCAACCGACACTTCGATGTTTTAGGCACCAGATACAAGGCAAAATTCATATGACGTAGCCCTTGGCAATCGAATCTCAGTGTGAGAATGGCATAGCACCATCATATCGTCCATGTATGTACACACCAAAATTGTTTCTCCCAGGGGTGTCCATCGTTGTAACTGAGCTACGATCCTCCAGAGAACGTGCTCAAACGATAGGAAAAACGACAGCTAGAACGGACTTCCCTGAGGAAGGACCCTACGGATATAATTGGGGATGTCAATTGGCCATTGACCCTACGCACATCAGTCGGGAATCCGACAGCTGTCAGTATCTGCAGCAGGAAGCCATGGTTGGTCCGGTCAAAAGCCTTGTAAAAATTCAAAAAGGGCAGACCACCGGGAACGGAAGTAAGAGCGGTCACCAGTACGACATTTGGAGGTTCAGCTGCCGGAGTCAGAATAGAACGTCCAGGGATGCGTCTCTGATGGTCAGAAACAGTTGCTTCCAACAAAGCAGACAGCAGACTATTAACTGCCTTACCACACTCCTGTAATCAAATTTTAATAAGGTAATCTAGCGAAATTTATCTGTCGTTCATAGTGCTGTTATGAATTAGCAAAAGTCCCGTTTCAAATTGCATCGAGCAGATGGACGTGTACGGGTCTGGAGATAACCTCATGAATCCATGGCCTCTGCTTGTCAGCAGTTGGTTGCTCAAGACGGTGGAGGCCCTGTAACGGTGTGGGCGTGTGCAGTTGGAGTGATATGGTACCCCTTATACGTCTAGATACGAATCTGACAAGTAATACGTATGTTAGCATTCTGTCTAATCGCTGCTTTCCGACGAACTTGGGCAATTCCAGCAGGACAACGGGACATCCCACACGTCCAGAATTGCTACAGAGCGGCTCCAAGAACACTCTTCCGCTGGCCACCAAACTCCTCACAGAATTCTCGAGATATTTGGCTATATCACGAGTGTTTCTGTGTCACAGAAACAATAAGTAACTTTCATTAGCAGTTAAATCCAGTTCAGAAAAAAATTTCTGTCATGGACAGTTATCAACTTTTCAGTCAGTGACATAAGCAGTTTACACTTGGTTTCATGTGTCAGAATTATTTAAAATGCAACAACGTGGCCGATTTATAATACGTAGAGTAGTTTTGCATATATTAAAAGTATAGTAAATGAATAAACAGATCAATATAATCGTATACCAAACACTGAAATGTAGCCTTTATGGAATTTGGTTGTTCCAACATAGTTCTTCCTCTTTCTTACTGAGAAAGGGTACATTAACTTTCTGTACCTGCAAACGCTTTCACATTAAACGCTGGTCCATGTTTGACAACAGCTACGTAACTGGCAGCTCTACTGCCTCCTATGTGCTCTCTGACTAGGCTTTCAGTATACGCATGAATGCTGTCTTTAGTAGGGACAGGTGATCGCAAGAGTTCACTACCAACTAAAATTACACGAATTACACACTAGCTGCAGCTGTGCATTCATCCACAGACATAACCAGTTTAGTTTCTACCATCGCTTGTGTAGTCATCCTCAGATTCTAACCCCATAACCCATGTACTACAACCTCCCCCTACCTTCCACTACTCTGATGAGATTGAAACCAACTCAGTGGCTTATCCCTTATTCTAGGAGGGAAGGAAGACAGGGATTTAACATGCCATCGACGAGAAATGGAGATCAAGAAAAACTAAGTACAACGTTCCCTGGTATATTTGCACCCAAGTGGTAATTAGGTTGGTACCCCAGTTACACTCAGGCAGTTAGCTCCAATTGAGTTTGTTCGGGTAGACACTGACTGGGAAAACTTTTCCACAATCAGGATGTCTCTCTGAATGATGACCTACACCAATAGTGACCTCCACGCCAAAGAGAGAGCACCTCCGACATTAGTATGGCTAGGAGAGTGTCAGGTCTGAGTAATTGGAATAGGATCCTCTCTTACTCTTATCAATTTGATTGACTATTTAATTAAATTGATCAATTAATTAACCTCTCACCCACTGTTAAAACTCCCCGTCACCCTCCTCCCATAGAAAATGGCGGGACCTTCAAGTTCCATCAGTATAATGCAACATACCATGGCTACCTCCACTAATCTAAGAAAATGGGCTGCCTCCACTAACCATTGGACCGCCACCTCTTCCTTGGAATTGGCTGGAAAAGGACTCAGCCTGGACATAAGTCTTACTTAACCTATTGTCCTATTAAATGGTTTTCCATGTCACCCTCATTTCCTTAAACTATTGTGCCGCCTTTGATGCCAAATTAAATAATTAGTTATGTCCTACCGCCATTTTCGGGTACACTTCTAAAATTTCACGTGCTTCTGAACGCCTTTTCTGTCGCATTCTTCTCTGTCACCCTGTCACCCACCCCTTTAAACTATTGTACTGCATTTTACATAAAAATTATGCAAATTAACCTAGTGTTATGCACTTACCTTGCTGTTCTGCTCCATGTCACCCTCCACGCCCCCCTCCCACGCCCCCCATTAACTATTGTTCAACTTACACTACATTGATAAAAAAAATTTATGCAAATTAATTAAATCACATGTATGGGGTAGTTTCTTTTAATTTGCAGCATCCCATTGGTCTGTAAAATCGATGGAATACAGTTAAAACAAAAGATCGCTCTTAAAAAACACATCCCGCCAATCGAAGTTTCACATCTAAAGGTCATGACTTAATTATGTCGTTCTGTTTCGAGCTGTCTATTAAGATGATCGGTGAAAGTTCCTTGAACTTACATGGACTGAGTAGACACCTTCCTCCCTCTCCTTCGGCAATTTCATAGTAAGAAGCACAAAACTTTGCAAACATCTAATAAGCTAGTCTGTATACATTTTGATTCCACTACAGATGTAAATTGGCATATGAGTAGAATTCTGAGTTGAGGTAGACTTTGGCATTAGTTAAATTTCAGCTGTCGAACACAGTGGAATCATTTGATATATTACCTCTTCTCTCAGTCTGAAACGCAAGTATGATGAATCTAGATGTCTCTAGCTGCGAAGAGGTTTTAATAGGCCATGTTTGCTCGCAGTCGGTAACACTGGGTACTCGAAAATCTACCACGAGCGAAATGTCAGTGACCGAAGTGTATTGGAATTCAGGACTTCCGAAAGCTACAAACGCTCCTCGTCGGATACACTGGCATTTTCCATATTATCTTGCTGATTGTGATCATATTCTCCTCTTGAGCTCCTTGAATGTGTAAGTTATTGTCTGTGTACTCCGCACCAGAATGAGCTCCTGGTTAGCGTTCATAATAATCTGTCTCATGTCCTCAAAGTACCCCATAAGCATTTTTAGAGGTGTGCAAGCAGTAAATCGCTTGTACTCTGCAACTGTTCTATCCTCTGGATCGTCTATGAACCATCCCGCAGTTTATAAACTATGCAAATCTGCGGGAGATGCAGAGACATAAGTTTTAAGGGTCGATGTTATGCCGACATTGCGTGTACTGCCGATCTCAGACCCATTGAGTTCATAGCGTCCCTCCTGGAACACGAATGCTAAAGTGTTACGTGTGAGCTTGGATCCCACTGTAACGCTGCCGTCGGTCTTTTTGTATGACCCCTCTAGATATATGAAACTCTTGAGTGGAAGCGTGAGTGCATCTTGGAGCTGGATGAAAATCCTAATTTCATCGTTCTTTGTAAATGTGGTTGAAGCGTGAGGTTTATGAGAGAAGTATTCCTGACCAATAATTCTCTCATGATACTCTACCTGACTGGTTATATTGAGTGAGGACGTCATTGCGCGGTTTCAAGCCAACTGATTTAAGAAACTCATAGTTCGCACTTGTTATAATTTTGCTGGTCAGTGGCGAAGTGACATGCTGTGGATTGTGTGCACTTGTTTTATACCGTACCTCCATCCTGTCTTAGATGTTATCGTACAATGGTTTCCTCACCACGAAAGTCAACAAGTTGGTTATTCTGGTCCACAATATGCAGCTCCAAATAATCTAATGTCTGAGCTGCCACTGGAAGGTATATTGCATTGGCAGGGGTCACAATAATCTTATACCTCGTTGCAACTGAGGGGAAGAATCGGTAAACAGTATGAATCAGACTATCGTTGAGATAGGAATTCGTTGCAATGTTACACTCGACTCGGATTGTGCTGACGGGAAGTATGTCCACAGTCTGATTTGACTTGTAAAATTTACTTGGATCCTTCTTCAAAACCTTCCCTTTTGTGAAACCCAGCAGACGCCCTATTGAACCTTTCTGCTTAAAGTTAATCGTTGCATTTACAGTCCTTATTTCAGATTTAAGTGTATTGACGTTTGCACGTAGTTCAATACATTTTCTTGACTGTTTCAAGACTTCGTTTAAATCGTACATATCGTATGCACCCGGTTCTATTTCCGGAATATCTTTTTCACCATTAATATACAGATGCAGTTTATTGTTAGTCTCAGTGATATTTGGGATGCTGTTGAACGTATCCAGTCCAATGAATGCAATACTCCATTCACCAACGCTCAAATCTACTGGCTTGAAGTAACTTGCATGCAATGCAGATGATCGATCTTTTAACGTCAAAGTGTACGCCACTGCATCTGAACCTCAACTGATAAAGGAATGTTTAAAGCTTCTCCTTATTACCACGCTGCTTCTTCTTTGCAAACGTCAAGAGAAACATGATGCATAGATGTCCACAGAGGTATGTGTTAAAGTCCTGATAGCTGCTGTAGTTGTCGATAAGACGTCTTCTGTGAGTGAAGTACTGCTGTAATTCTTCTGGCGGCTGCAGGTCACCAAATGAGTCGAAATGGTAGACGGTATCCGCATTTTCCATAACATATGATAACCAGTGGGTGCCGGGGCCTCCAGCAACAGAATGCCGCATTCAGCACTTTTCCACACAGTCTTCGGTAATGCATCCCACATAAACACACCACGGAATGTTGAATTTGCTTCTAACAAACGTAAGAAGATCAGTATTTGTAAGTGGTCGATAGGGTAGGACCAATATTGGGCTCTTTTTTATTTATGAATAGACCAAGCCCTCTCCCGAACGGTTTCAAGTATAGTCCTTGTGCGGCCTCCATCATGCGGTTATGTCTTCTTGCCCCTTCTAACCGCGCTTGGGAGTTCTGCGCATTCTTGACCGTTCTAGCGGTAACTGCAGCACCACCAGCGAGGGAGCCTACCGCCGAGGGCGGTAGTGGGTATTGGCTATTGGGAGGACTCGAGGTGCTTTTACCGATCCTCTTCTTGCTCTTCTTCCCGCACCTTTCTGCTTCAGAGCGTTTATAGCTGCATACATCGCTGTCAGGATACAGTTCTTCAAACACTGCTTCCGGCCCATGTCCTTCTTCACAAAGTCCTTCACTCCTAAACACTTTTTTTTTTTTTTCGCATGGTTTCATCTCCTGAAAATGCTGCGATACGTTGACCTACACCAATATCCTTTCTTCTCCGTATCGCATTGGCATTATCAGCTAAAATCCCATCTGCTATGTGATGTCTTGACAGATTTTTATTTGCAGATTATGCAGTGTCATGCTTCGGCTAGCAGATTAATGCTCTTATCACCTCGTACCAAGCGTTTCTGAAGCTTTGTCCCAGGTCCGTCTTAACTATACCCAGGGAGGTGTAATTCCACGGCAGTTTGTCTGGAATACCACCACCTCCTCTAATGCGGTTCTTAGCACGTATGTTATGCTACTGTGGTGGTTGTGAACTATACTCACTCATTATATGTTAAATCGTCGGCATCAAACCAACTGTTTTGTGTAGCAGCAAAACCAAGCCATTTGACTAGTGCTTTATTTCCACGACGTCTTATGACGTTCTCCATGAGAAAAACATCCGGTTCTGAGCTGTTCTACAAGCAGCCAGAAATATCTTCACCTTTACTATCCTTTAATATGTAAGTTCTAGGATTCGTTCTCTGCACCTTTGAAACTGTAAATACACTCCTGGAAATGGAAAAAAGAACACATTGACATCGGTGTGTCAGACCCACTATACTTGCTCCGGACACTGCGAGAGGGCTGTACAAGCAATGATTACACGCACGGCACAGCGGACACACCAGGAACCGCGGTGTTGGCCGTCGAATGGCGCTAGCTGCGCAGCATTTGTGCACCGCCGCCGTCAGTGTCAGCCAGTTTGCCGTGGCATACGGAGCTCCATCGCAGTCTTTAACACTGGTAGCATGCCGCGACAGCGTGGACGTGAACCGTATGTGAAGTTGACGGACTTTGAGCGAGGGCGTATAGTGGGCATGCGGGAGGCCGGGTGGACGTACCGCCGAATTGCTCAACACGTGGGGCGTGAGGTCTCCACAGTACATCGATGTTGTCGCCAGTGGTCGCCGGAAGGTGCACGTGCCCGTCGACCTGGGACCGGACCGCAGCGACGCACGGATGCACGCCAACAGTGTAGGATCCTACGCAGTGCCGTAGGGGACCGCACCGCCACTTCCCAGCAAATTAGGGACACTGTTGCTCCTGGGGTATCGGCGAGGACCATTCGCAACCGTCTCCATGAAGCTGGGCTACGGTCCAGCACACCGTTAGGCCGTCTTCCGCTCACGCCCCAACATCGTGCAGCCCGCCTCCAGTGGTGTCGCGACAGGCGTGAATGGAGGGACGAATGGAGACGTGTCGTCTTCAGCGATGAGAGTCGCTTCTGCCTTGGTGCCAATGATGGTCGTATGCGTGTTTGGCGCCGTGCAGGTGAGCGCCACAATCAGGACTGCATACGACCGAGGCACACAGAGCCAGCAACCAACATCATGGTGTGGGGAGCGATCTCCTACACTGGCCGTACACCTCTGGTGATCGTCGAGGGGACACTGAATGGTGCACGGTACATCCAAACCGTCATCGAACCCATCGTTCTACCATTCCTAGACCGGCAAGGGAACTTGCTGTTCCAACAGGACAATGCACGTCCGCATGTATCCCGTGCCACCCAACGTGCTCTAGAAGGTCTAAGTCAACTACCCTGGCTAGCAAGATCTCCGGATCTGTCCCCCATTGAGCATGTTTGGGACTCTATGAAGCGTCGTCTCACGCGGTCTGCACGTCCAGCACTAACGCTGGTCCAACTGAGGCGCCTGGTGGAAATGGCATGGCAAGCCGTTCCACAGGACTACATCCAGCATCTCTACGATCGTCTCCATGGGAGAATAGCAGCCTGCATTGCTGCGAAAGGTGGATATACACTGTACTAGTGCCGACATTGTGCATGCTCTGTTGCCTGTGTCTATGTGCCTGTGGTTCTGTCAGTGTGATCATGTGATGTATCTGACCCCAGGAATGTGTCAATAAAGTTTCCCCTTCCTGGGACAATGAATTCACGGTGTTCTTATTTCAATTTCCAGGAGTGTATCTCTGTTGACCAGTTCGGTAGGTATGATTTCTCAAATGCCGTCTTGTGTTCTGAGATACGTACCAAACCAACTACATTAAATTTCAGCCTGCATGGATCCAGCATTTCAATGCGATAGCACACCGTATCCATGAGTCCATTATCACGAACATCGATTGGTCTCATTTTTATTGTGGTATGTTTGGTTCGATTATACGGAGCAATTATTTCTGGAAGGACATCTGTCCATTTATATGAGCCGCGAAGGTTAAAACGCATCCACATTCGACATTTAATTGTTCTGCTCAGACGCTCCACGATACCGTACCGCTGCATCACGGTCTTTAAATACCTATTGTAAAACTCTCCGCCGTGAGCGTTCTGGAGGTTGTCTGGACATCGATTCGTCCCGGTCTGTACCAAACGCTCAAAAACATCCGCGACATTTCTACCCGTTTTTATTTTAACAGGTAATGCCCAAGCAAATTTGGAGTATGCATCAATAACCATTAAAATATATTTGAATCCATTATTCTCATGTGAATATTCCCTCATATCGACAAGATCAGCTTGCCATGAGTCATCCAAACCTTTAATCATAACATGCCTACGAAGGCATGTTTTGCATGCTGGTTTGTGCAGTTCTCAAACTACTGTCTCCATACTTGTTTGATGATACCTCTGTCTCTAAGCTCATAGATTATTGAAACAACCTCATTCGAAAGAGTTGTGTTACCTGCAGCAGGTGACGCAATGAGCAGCCGTAGTCGATCTGTTAGCTCATTGGGGTCGTTGTCATATATATACAGCGGGATTCGATTGTTCATTGCTGTATGCTCAATGTCAGTACCATCATCGCTACTGCTGCCAGCTCAGATCCAAGGAGTCGATGAGTCACGTGAGTTACAAACAGGAAGTACAAGGCACACGTCCTGACTCGGCTGACTTGAAACAGGGAGCAGCGGCAGTCGCCAGAAAGAGGACTGCTGCTGGCGAACCATGCTTCGCAATGGGTCACTACCCACACTGCGGACACTTACCTCTCGTTTCTCAGAAGCAGTTGCAGATAACACTTGCAATGCAGTGAGAATTGTTTCATAATTCTATAAAAATGTCTTATGAATCAGAAGTTCCGGCTGTCTCATTGAGTCTTTAGTTCACGGATTACTGAAAACTAAATATCATTCGCCTTTCTCCGTTTTAAGAGTAAAAGCGTTCTAAGAAAATTCGTTTTCATTCTGAAATATAGTTAGGCACTGGTCATACCTAAGTGCAAGCCCGACAAATCTGCGAAGAGCTATCCACAATGTAAATGCTGAAATACTTGCTTTAGGAAAATAGGAATGCGGGTAAGCAATTACAAACAGTATAGTGAACGCATTATTGTGGCCAAGATAGATACGAAGCCCACGCCTACCACAGTACCACAAGTTTATATTCCAACTAGCTCCGCAGATGAGGAAGAGATTGATGAAATGTATGATGAGATAAAAGAAATTGTTCAGATAGTGAAGGAAGACGAAAATTTAATAGTCATGGGTGACTGGAATTTGATAGTTGAAAAAGGAAGAGAAGAAAATGTAGTAGGTGAATATGTACAAGGGGTAGGAAATGAAAGCGGAAGCCGTTTGGTAGAATTTTGCACAGGGCATAACTTAATCATAGCTAACACTTGGTTAAGAATCATAAAAAAAGGTTGTGTACGTGGAAGAAACCTGGAGATACTGACAGGTTTCAGATAGATTATGTAATGGTAAGACAGAGATTCAAGAACCAGGTTTTAAAATCTAAGACATTTCCAGGGGCAGATATGGGCTCTGACCACAATCTATTGGTTATGAACTGTAAATTAAAACTGAAGAAACTGCAAAACGGTGGGAAATTGAGGAGAAGGGACCTGGATAAACTGAAAGAACCAGATGTTGTAGAGAGCTTCAGGGAGAGCATTAGGGAACGATTGACAAGAATGGGGAAAAGAAATACAGTAGAAGAAGAATGGGTGGCTTTGAGGGATGAAATAGTGAAGGTAGCAGAGGATCAACTAGGTAAAAAGACGAGAGCTAATAGAAATCCTTGGGTAACAGAAGAGATCTTGAATTTAATTGATGAAAGAAGAAAATACAAAAATACACTAAATGATGCAGGCAAAAAGGAATACAAATGTCTCAAAAATGAGATCGACATGAAGTGGAAAATGGCTAAGCAGGAATGGCTATAGGACAAATGTAAGGGTGCAAAGGCGCATACCACTAGGGGTAAGATAGATACTGCCTACAGGAAAATTAAAGACACCTTTGGAGAAAGGAGAACGACTTGCATGAATATCAAGAGCTCAGATGGAAACCCCGTACTAAGCAAAGAAGGGAAAGCAAAAAGGTGGAAGGAGTATATACAGGGTCTACACAAGGGCGATGTTTTTGAGGACAATATTATAGAAATGGAAGAGAATGTAGATGAAGATGTAATAGGAGAAGTGATATCGTTTGAAGAGTTTAATAGAGCACTGAAAGACGTAAGTCGAAACCAGGCCCCAGGAGTAGACAACATCCCATTAGAACTAATGACAGCCTTGGAGAGCCAGGCCTAACAAAACTCTACCATCTAGTGAGCAAGACGTATGAGACAGGCGAAATACCCTACGGCTTCAAGAAGAATATAATAATTCCAATCCCAAAGAAAGCAGGTGTTGACAGATGTGAAAATTACCGAACAATCAGTTTAATAATCCACAGCTGCAAAATACTAACACGAATTCTTTATAGACGAATGGAAAAACTGGTAGAAGCCGACCTCGGGAAAGATCAGTTTCGATTCCGTAGAAATGTTGAAACACGTGAGGCAATACTGACACTAAAACGTATCTTAGAAAACAGATTAAGGGAAGGCAAACCTACGTTTTTAGCATTTGTAGACTTAGAGAAAGCTTTTGACAATGTTGACTGGAACACTCTCTTTCAAATTCTGTAGGTGGCAGGGGTAAAATACAGGGAGCGAAAGGGTATTTACAATTTGTACTGAAACCAGATGGCAGTTATAAGTGTCGAGTGACATGAAAGGGAAGCAGTGGTTGGGAAGGGAGTAAGACAGGGTTGTAGCCTATCCCCGATGTTATTCAATCTGTATACTGAGCAAACACTAAACGAAACAAAATAAAAATTCGGAGTAGGTATGAAAATCCATGGAGAAGAAATAAAAACTTTGAGCTTCGCCGATGACATTGTAATGATGTCAGAGACAGCAAAGGACCTGGAAGAGCAGCTGAACGGAATGGACTGTCTCTTGAAAGGAGGATATAGGATGAACATCAACAAAAGGAAAAGAGGATAATGGAATGTAGTCGAATTAAGTCGTGTGATGCTGCCGGAATTAGATTAGGAAATGAGACACTTAAAGTAGTAAAGGAGTTTTGCTATTTGGGGAGCAAAATAACTGATGATGGTCGAAGTAGAGAGTATGTAAAATGTAGACTGGCAATGGCAAGGAAAGCGTTTCTGAAGAAGAGAAGTTTGTTAACATCAAGTATATATTTAAGTGTCAGGAAGTCGTTTCTGTAAGTATTTGTATGGAGTGTAGCCATGCATGGAAGTGAAACATGGACGATAAATAGTTTAGACAAGAAGCTGTAGAATAGAGGCTTTCAAAATGTGATGCTACAGAAGAATGCTGAAAATTAGATGGGTAGATCGCATAACTAATGAGGAGGTATTGAATAGAATTGGGGAGAAGAGGAGCTTGTGGCACAACTTGATTAGAAGAAGGGATCGGTTGTTAGGGCATATTCTGAAGCATCAAGGTATCACCAGTTAAGCATTGGAGGGCAGCGTGGAGGGTAAAAATCGTAGAGGTAGACCCAGAGATGAATACAGTAAACATATTCAGAATGATGTTGGTTGCAGTCGGTACGGGAGATGAAGAAGCTTGCACAGGATAGAGTAGAATGCAGAGCTGCATCAAACCAATCTCTGGACTGAAGACCACAAGAACAACAACTTGCTTTATCAACATGGGCGGAGAACATAGGTTTGAAACTTAAGCCATCTAAAACACAAGCAATGTTTATCGCTTACAAAAGACTTATTACTCCACATTTCAGAGAATCTCTTCTCCACTTAGTGCTGAAAATAACAGAAATCATCTTTTCTTCTTCTGCAAAGAACTTTGGATAATTCTCGATCATCACCTAGTCTGGACTGAACACACAATTGCAGTCTATAAAGGCATCAGCATTCATTACATAAACATAAAAATAGTATATTCTCTCGACCTTAAAAGAAGCTCGTTGAGTCACTAGTACTTCCCATCCTTTGTTATGGTGATCCTGTTCTCCAAGGACTTCCGTATGAGGGCTCACGGCGGCTGGAACTGAGTATGAATGCTTGTGTGCGATACTTTTGCGATGTAGGCTACATATACTCGTTCTCGACAAAGTAAAATACTTTCTGTACCCCTGCACAACGGTGCCATGTTACCCAAATTATTTTCTGTATTCGGAATCCGACTTTTAAATAATATAGAGCAACTGAAATCCTTTCACACTTCAAAACACACCTAATGGCCCACATTCTATCACAACTGCTTCTCTTCTTGCAGCCTACTCTAGTCAACCGTCCCTCCACCACCACTTTTCCCCTTCCCTTGTCTACAGAGTTCTGTACTGGAATTCCTGTATTGCAATTCTCTTCTTTCCTAACAATCACTGTGACACTCATTTCAGTCGTCTCCACTTTCATTATCCCTTACATTTCCTCTGGTACCAAACAAGACTTCAAAAGTGCTAAACTAATAGGTAACATTCTCATACCTCCATTTTATTATTATTATTATTGTTACTTTAATATTATTATTACTGCCAATTATTAATTTTGATAATAATACAGGTTATAATTATTATTATAGAGGTTATTATTATTGTGATTGTTATGTAATATCCTAGTCAGGTGCAAGAGAGTGCGTTAAGACCTTAAATTGGTCTGGTTAAATAAGCAACAAATGAATGACGTATAATTTTGATTATGACAGGAGAGAGGATGGGGGTGAGGGTGCTAAGTAATATCTGAGTGGTTTCAGGCATAGCGGTCTCGGAAAGGCCGGGGAGCACCGTATCAGACGGTTGTGGCAGATTCCTCAAGTGCGACTGTACAGAAGTATGTCTGTCATTCCATCAGCTGCCCCTGCCTGTGTCGTCGCAGGTCATCTGCAGCGCAGTCAGCGGAGCGCCTCGTGCAGAGCTGTGAGTGACGCGGTGGCGCAACCGACCGACGTCTGGCGTCTGTCTGGCGTCTGCTCGCTGGCTGCCTCTGCCTCGCGCTTATCTGACGCACTCAGCGCGGTTATTTCGGCCGTCCTCGCTGCCAGCGCTGCACGCGCCACACACAGAGAGATATCCCTCTGGGGAAACTTCTCACGGTGTCTGCGCCACCAAGCCTCACCCAGGGACCCATCACAGACGGAGGCTGTCAGTGCCTGTTCCCCTAGTATACAGGAAGAATGTACCAACGATAGCGGCACCACAACATGGCTTTAATAAGTCATATTTCCAGTAGAACTAATAATATACAGAAAAAGAGAATAGCTGCAAAAAGTTGACCTGGAAAAAGAACCATTTACGCTCCGGAGAAAAATGGGAAAGTGCTAGGCAATGCCGATCGACGATTTACCTTATTAGGAAGTACAAATTACACTCATAGAACATATACAAAATTTAAGAATGTTGTCTGGAACTTTCAAAGTCTGAAGCCATCATGGACATTTTACAGGGTCAAAAGTTTATTTACTACTCCGACAGAAACTAGGGAGTATTATACGGCGAGATGGACATAAGAGTGACAGTAATTAAGAGTGAAACGCGTCTGTAGCTTACCCCCCGTGGTATTCAGCGTGTACATTGAGCAAGCAGTAAAGAAAATCAGACAGCAACTACGCAAAGCCACGTGGCTACACGGGATGCAACGCGAGTTTTATAAAAATTGTCTCCACTTTCTCGAGCCAACTCTTACGCAAATGTTAATTGATTTACTGAAAGGACAACGTATTCCTGTGCAATCTGATACCCTAAAAGCTAGCACTCTACTTAATGATGAATTTAAAATTTACACGACAATGTTTAATAGCCGGCTGGATACGAGAGCTAACGACCACTACTTTGACGGACAGGTAACTCAAAGCCGTATCGGGGTGCACAGCGAAGTCCACTTTAGTCACGTATCGTGATGCTGTTACACACACCAGGGTCGCAGAAACTTTCATACCGATCGCTTTCCTAAATTTCGCATATGCTTTCCTCCGCATCGAACACAAATGCCTTAGAACATGCTTTCAATCCACCCATATCACTCTGCAATTCATTTACGTGATTATAAATTTCACAGTGAACACGTCAATGTTGTAAGGGCCTACAGCTCTATGACGTTAAAATTTCAATAGTGACACGGGATGTGCGTCAGGCATGTTACTGCGGAGCATGAAACGACAGCTATTCATTATTAAACGTCACAAAATCTGGCCTGTTTCAAGTAGGCACACGAATAAGTAGGGGGGTAACAAGGACGCCAAACCCGATTCCATTGTCGCCATATGTATCCAATATGGCGGCGATGACGTCATCAAAGATGCCATCGTGTAGACTTGGCAACAGTGCATGACATCAATCGAGATGGCTGCCGTGACGTCAATCAAGATTGCGGACTTTGGTGGGAGAGAAGTCAATTGGACTACCTCTACTAACCTAAACCCCTCCCCAAGAGAAATGGCGCGGAGTTCAAATTTCAGGAGGATAATGCTCCACATCCCTGTTATCTCTATTTAGAAAGGAAAATAGCGGAAAAAGGACGTCTTTATTATTTAACTAATTTCATATAGGTAAGAAAAGGCGTTCACTATACTTTAAATTACGTAGTTTCAACTACTTTTCAAGATACAAACAATCACCCTCTTCCTAGGAACCGTGCTGAGTTTGAATTCTGGCAGTAAAGAAAGATCACTTGGGGTTTCGCTACCAACCTTAGAAAATTGTTGCAAACGAAGCTCACCACCACTAACCTAAGCCTTCAAGGCGCAACCTCTTCCTAGGGGTTGCTGGTAAAAGGACTCAGCTCGCACTAGGCTGATGGAGAGAGGAAGGAGTGTACTTTATTTATGTGGGAGCAATTTATTTAGGGATGGAGTATATGTATCACAGAACACACGCTCTGACATGCCCCACATCATTCAGACCTGCAAACTACTCCTATATAACTCAGGTATAAGGCTCTACACACACGCTTGCTAATTGTAAACCATCAAAAATAACTGATTGCACAGCCTACAGACAAGCAATACATTTACGTCCAGATAGCCAAACAACTCGTAAATTGTCAAAATAATAATCCTTCTAAAAGACTCTGATTGCTAATCGTCAACTGCCGAAATCATACACCAGCCTTTATTTAAACAATTAGAGGCAGCACCACTACCCAGTGTAATCGCCACTGAATCCAGTGGCCAACTGACTTAGTTAATAACGATGCCACTAGATGACGCTGTAGTGACGTCAGGTGATGACGCAAGTACCGTAATCTAAGATAGCACCATCTAGTTGGTTCACCATAAGCTCCAAACCCTAATTGTCTTAGTACATTTCGTCGCCGCCAGAGGGCGCCTCTGTGACACCAGCTGATGACGCAAGTACAGTTATACATGATGGCGGCAAACAGTATGTCTCCACGAGGTCTATGCTTGGGGTCACAATACACAGTCTGCAAACAGACATTCAGACTCCCCATAAATAATGAAGCACAGTGCGGAGTAGAGACGCTCAGCACACGTAAACTGACCAAATAACGCACAGCACAGCCTACAGACCTGCTGGGAAGTAACGCAGTCAACGCGCGCAGCCACGCTCCGCCACACGCTGTCCACCGGACCGCGAAGTGACGCGTTCGTCAGCTGTCAATCGACGCACTCGCTGGTCCTGCGGGCATCAGGCGACCGCATCCCTTTCATACATCATTTCTGAGAAATTCCTATCGGAATACGTGCTCTCCTAGACACAGCTCCTGGCGCGACCGGTCAGGGACGCGCGCTCTGTCACATCCGCCACCCGCAGCCACCGAAAGCAAGTGAAAATTGTTTCTATGCAGTGTCTGTCGTCACAGAAATCCAAGGCGAGCTCACGCCAGTCACATATTCGAGGCATCTCCAGGCGCAATTTCTTTTTTCTTTTTATTTGGCCATTGAAAGTGTACTCAATTTAGCCATCGGTAACACATAGTTACAATGTACACATAATTGAATAAACAAATACAGAAATGCATATTTACAAGACTAAAAAGTTTAACTGTTACAGTTTTGTACATAATGTTTTAAAAATTGAATTGAATTGAATTGGAAAATAATTAAAAATGTCTTGGCCTACAATTCACACCAATTCTCAAATATCTTCACCAGCAAGACATATTTATAATTTACGTACACCATTAAAACCTACAGATTGTGACCAGTACTCTTGACCAAGTTAACTATCACTTTATATAGACGGAAGACTTTAGTACACAAAAGAGAAGAATCTGATTGAGGAAGATGGTAGCCCATACTCAGCAATGTCTTTAGAAAGACCAACCGTTCACGGTCAAATTTGGGGCACATAAATAAGATGTGGTTGACATCAGCTTCCGACTCAGGATCACACTCGCATGCTGGTCAACTGTAAACGTTGATCCGATGTAGGTGTTGTGGGAAAGAGGTATCATTGAAGCGGAGTCTAATGATGGTAGAGATCGCGGATCGGTCCAGCTGTGTCCTCATGAACGACGGCTGTGAAGGAATCCGAGGTTGCAGCACTGCGTAATAACCGCCTCTTGTCTGTTGAGAAACGTTCCACGTTTCCTGCCACTGTTGTCTTGCGTGACCCTTCAGGCGCCGCTTGTCTTCGCCACTGAAGGCAGAACAGCACGGAGCGTGTTGGCAGGCGCGTCCGGCCGTGCGCGCACGCCCTGGCGTGGCTCACACCTCCCCATCTAAAACAGTCTCAATGTCATCCTTACGTCACATGGCTTAGGGGGAAAATATCAGCCAATTCCAGCTCTCCTTAGTTTTACATTGCCCCAGAAATAATTAATGCTCGCTTTCTTCTTGTCTCAGCTTGTATCTGCCAAAATTCCTAACCTAACAGAACATGCTTACGAAAATACCGTCCAATCCAGTCTTCCTGACAGATATAACGTGATAGCCTTCCTGCCCTCAACATACGCAAATGTTCTCACCACTCCTATATCCCACCACAATCAATCTACCATTCTCATTGGCTCTTATCGAATTTACCGGTCCAATTACTAATACCGTCGGTACCAAGCACCATCAACCCTTTCTTTCTGGGGCTTTCTGTGGTTATTTTGCACAGATTGCTAAATTGCACTGACAGTTCCCTCAATCAATACGTTCCTCACTATAGGACAAATAGCCATCTTCTGTAGTTATCCCATAACATAAGCCATACTAACTTTACAACATATACACACTAACTTTACAATACAATTTACACACATTTGACACAAACAGTGCACTTTTATATCTCTACATCACCCTAAAAAATTATCCTACACCTACACTCACACCATCTATATTCCACAATGCTCTAGATTCCTAGGGAAGTACTGTCAACCCGTTCTTTCTTTCTACAGACGCGACACACAGCGTTAATAAACTGTTTTACACTGATCACCATTTTGCACCGACACCTAAGTTGTCTACAGGTCATCAAATACATACGAGACTCGCAACAATATTGGAGCGTAAAACCGATCTCCAACCAGGCAACATACCAACACGTACCGCGTCGATGTAGTAAACATGCAAATCCTACCCTAGGCCTTAATCACCCCTTTTACATCAGAAAGCCCTCACTCAAGGCTCGTTTCCTCTCGGTACAAACTGCCTACGATACGAAATAATACTGACTGAAAATCAACGATGTGTGTGCATGCCCCTTATGTTCTTCTTGCGAGTCCTACCGCCATGTCATGGAAAGAGAGACATAATCGACCAGATGTTAAAGAAAGAGAAACCCGATCCCATCAACTACTGCGTGTTACTGCCCCAAGCGCTCCTGGTTCTACAGGTGCACACAAATGTCCATGATAAAAGCTATACCAGCTTTACAAATTTTGGTACGACATTACCTCTCAATTAGGTAGTTTTCTTTTTTCTGGGGAAATACCGTGACACTGATCATAGGAATGTGTAAGCCCACGATGCAACCTAGTGATAAAATTTACCTCATTTGTAAGTCAATCTGCTAAGGAGGGTTGTATGTGAGCAGTATTTGCGACTTCCTCACACAGCCCAAGCTAAATAATTCTACAGTATTTCTAGCGCATTCTGTCTCGAGACCATATCAGACGTTCAGCAATATATCCTCTGAGCTATAGGCTATGACTGATTGAGAAGGAACAGAAACAGTAGTAGTAATAGATGATGTTCTGATTGAGATCGTAAGAAAATGTACACTAGTTTCACCGATCTCTACTGTCATGCTATCCGCTAGAAATGATGGCAGTCATTTGGAATTGGGTCTTTCCATTCAACCACATACCCGCGTTTGATCCTATTCGCAATTCCTTTATTACAACCACTACTGAATGATATTTCTAGCACTGTCATATCTCGAAACGAGTCACCTTTATCGAACCTAGCTGCCACAGTAAAATTGCAACGTCGTTTTAGTCACCCCCTACGCATCTTGCAACTGCTCACATTTCTACAGCTTTCCGCATATGATAGTTCTAACTTAAGTCCGTACTGAGCAAAAGTCGGAGAAAGACATATCCACCACTTCCTGCAACCCATATAGAATTAGAACAACCTTAGTTAGTGCAACAGGATCGTGTTTTGACCATTCGGCGGAAATGCGTACAATGTGGTATGTCCCCAATCTACATACAAGTACTACAGATCCGCGCACATTCAAATCAGTCTGCTCAACATGCTATCATCGTTATTTTCCACTCCCACCCCCCAACAGAGAAAAATTACGAACTATAAAAGCTCATCCCCTTTAGAACTCAACTAGACACCGATACCGGCGCAATGACGCACAGCTGCGCTGTGTCCAGCCTGGAGAAAGAGATTACATAATACTCCCCAGAATAGCACAGGGTGCAGCCAGCCAAGCATTCCTAGCACTATACGTAATCCCTCTGCGAATTTTCGCCTCAAACTGCTGCTGCTACTGCCTCCTGTGTCTTACGGTGGAAACCATAACACACCACACATCTGCTGATTTTAAACAAAAGATGCTTCCAACATAAGCAAACTGGAAGACTTTTACGGCGTTCGTTTACGTCTCCGAACTGTAGTACGAAGGTGATTCACGAGCTCTACATTTAGACTCGTCTTTCACACCGACGGAACAGCTGATGACTAACGTTGCCGTTCGACTCATTCCCCATACTGCAATCATGTACGTGATCACTGTTTTGCTGCTAGCAACCCTCAGAAGCTGCTGTCCATCCACCAAAAATTTTTCCCCAACTCAGTCAGTCATTATCTGCTAACCTATGCAGGGATGGGATGGAAAAGACACAATTCATGTGTTGTAATATTAAGCAACACACTTGATAGTGTGAAGGATTTTACAGTAACTCCAACACCGGCTCACCGGACCCGCATTAGACCCGAGTTAGCTTTCGAATGTGGATTCGCTGCATATTATATCCAGATCGGTGTTGAAATGTTGATCCCCAATATGCCACGCATGGGATAGGGTTTGGAGGTGGATCCATAATACCCGTGTTGCGATGCAGATCCACAATATACCACATCTGAGTTAGTGTTTGGGTGTGGATCTGCCACGGACTATATATATGGAGCTATGTTCGGATTTGGATCCACCACGTGGCACATTAGGTTCAAATGGCTCTGAGCACTATGGGACTCAACTTCTGAGGTCATCAGTCCCCTAGAACTTAGAACTACTTAAACCTAACTAACCTAAGGACATCACACACAGTTCCAGACAGTGGCGCCTAGAACCGCTCGGCCACCACGGCCAGCCATCTACGATACGTTTCATAGGTGGACCAACCATGAGTTACGTCCAGAAACGTATTCTATGTTCAAAGTTTGGTCCACCAGTCGATGGGACTGGGCCCTGAGAACTGTCTACAAGGCGGACATATACAGAGATGTACAGAAAGCAGAGCAAATGCTCTCCGAATGTGGAGGTGACTGGATACAGTAGAGTGCAGTGCTGTATTACACGTCCCGATCAATGCATTTGGGCTAGGTGGTGGCATCTGTGATACATTTACAATCAGTTTTAGAACACAGAAAGAGATGTTATGTCATGATCGCATACATAGATCTGTCCTCAAATCAACAGAATTGCAAAAGTGAGCAGGGAATAGGTATATATCGACCGAATATAGAGCCTATTGCGGTGAACTTGAGGAAGTACTTTGCTACCTTTTGGTTCGCACGGAACAATTTGTATATCGGACCAAGTATGAAGCAACAGGAGGAATCTAGGAAGACGTGGACGTCGAAACGAAGAGAATAAGGGAGACAGTCAATTTTTCTCCCATTGAGGCTGCATTATACTGTATGTCTATTTATGTACCAGTGATTCCGAATGCATCAGTCACATGACATAGCCTGTGTTCTACTCGTATACAGCTACATGTTCCGTATGTGTTTTAAAGCACTGTCTACCTGCGATCGTTAACAGTAAACCTGTCGGTCATCAGAGGACTTCCATCTCATGTGTGAAGAAACTTGACACACTCCTCTAAAGGAGCTTTCATTTATGCGATCACCCCTGTCGTATCTTCAGTGTAAAATCAAGACTCCAGTGTCATAACTAACTCAGCGATAAGAGATTGTGATGCGCTGCAATCCCTCTGTACGCACAGCCCAGCTGATGTGCTTTTTACAGAGTTAATGACGGAACGACTTGTAATTTTCATATGTCGGACGCTGCTGCTGCTTTGCGTTTATCAGTTTCCTTGTAAGATGTATCCGCCACTAGTAACTATCATATTAAGTAGGCCTTATGCAGGCATCGTATAATTTCTGAACCGTGATCGGATCTGAACAGTGGACACTATACGTTTCTGCAAAGAGATATTGCGTTCGTATCATGCAAAGCAAATGTTTTACCATTCGATAAGATAGTTCAGCGTAGAGAATCTGTGAAGAAGGATGAATGTCTGATAGAGGGGATAGGTTTTCGATCTAACATTATAGTCAGTTTTTAAGTGAAGAACGTTGTAGTCTTTGGAGTGTGTATGTTTATGTTCTCTATCTCACCAATACCCCCCAAGTTCAGATCCTAGACTCTAGAACAATAATTCAGAGTTGACAGCTTCGTTGATTTAGGTAAAAATCTATCAAACTGAATTCGTCTTGAACACCATCATCTCTACTAACGCTATTACGTTACGGCACTTTGAAATCTGTTACCATACATCGATAAGGAGTGCTACGCTCATCGACATGATAACATCTCGAGAAATCTTATGCACTTGAATGGGTTGGGACTTGGAGAGCTATATTCATTCACGAGACATGGAGTGTAGCCCTCTTCTTCTGATCGCTTGGAGATTGTGTTGGTCAATGACTGTGTGAGGTTGGTCTTTTACGCTAAGAGGTGAAAAATGCTCTGTGACTCCCATACGCTGAGAGATCGTAAATTAAACACTATGCTCGAAGTGTTACAAATATGAGTGTTATCTGATGTGCTTTGATCATGTGTGTGTTCGAGAATTAACAATGAATGCACGTACTGCACAGTAATCTACCCCAATTCACATTCATACCCTCAAAGTGATGTAAAAGGGGCTGTTTAGCTGTGATACTGATATTGGGGACCATGCTGTTACATCAATGGCCAGTGCTGAACTTAGTGTAAAATTCTTCGCACTATCAAGTCTGTTGCTTAATATTACAGTACATGGAAGGTGTCTTTTCCATGACATCCGCGCATCGGTTACCACATAATGATTGAGTGACATATCTTGTTTGAGTTGGGAGGGGGGGGGGGGTAAATTTTGTGGGTGGTAGACAACTTCTGGGGGTTGGTAGCACCTAAACAGCGAACGTGTACATGAGTGCATAATTAGGAATAACTCGAAATCGAACGCTGAGCCATTATCTGTTCCGTCACGGTGACATGTGAACTTAAATGTAGAGGTCATGAAAGACTTTCGCATGGTAGTTTGGAAACTCTCCACTACACTGCCAAACTCTTCTAGTTCTTGGTGTTATAAGTGTGTTTTACTTATAAGTAATCCAGTGTTGTGCTATCTGCGGTAAGAATATGATTTACATAGTGTGATGTCTAGTTTTCTGTGAGAGGTCGTGGATCAGAGCGTCTTAATACCAGTTTAGAATCTGACATAGACGTCGAAGTCATGGCAGAAAAAAAATGTTTGGCAGTGTACAAAGTGAGTTAGATAACAGTGTTTCAAACAGCTAAACAGGGCCACAGTGGGCGTTTCTTGCGATTTACAGAAAAGTGCATGTGATACGACCATTCTCCTAGAGTAGAGGTGATGAAACTTTAAACTACCCTCCGTAGTGTATCAATAAGTGTGTATGTAATAGGTTTGTTCGACACAGGGAGCAGTATCACCAGCAGTGTGAGGGTATCGGATGAAGTTATTTAAGCTTCTATAGTTGTTAATTTTTGTTTGCCGGGGGGTAGAGAACGACAGTGATAGGATGTTGGGCTTTAGATTTGCCTGGACGTGGGTCTCTAGTACTTGTGTGTAGTTTGGGAACACACCACAATGCGCGCATTTACGCCTAATGGTCAAAACACGGTCCTCTCGGACTAACTCAGTTCGCTCTGTTTCTAGACGGGCTGCAGAAGGTGGTGGATATGGGTTTGTCCAAATTCTGCTTAGTTCCGACTTAAAATGGCACTATCACATGCGCAAAGCTGTATAAATGCAAGATGTGTCGGGCCTGACTAAGACCATGTTGGATTTTTACTGTAGCAGATAGGTTCGACAAAGGTGACTCGTTTCGAGATATGATTCACTTGCGGGTGTGATCCTTCTCAATGAGTCATCGCCTTTAACTCAGTGGATATATAACGGAACATCTGCCATGGTATCGAGACAGAATACATTACACATAGTGGATAAATATCAGGCGGCGTGAGGGAGTTGCAAATACCGGCCACATACTGCGTCCAGCTAAGGTTGAATGACTTTCAAAATTCATTGGGCGGGTGTGTGATCTGTCCCAATTTCAGTATCAAGTTTATAAAGTATATTGATCATGTGGAATCTGTTAGATCACCGACTTCGGTATTCGAGACAGGAATATCAGTTTACTCTCCTTGTTTCTCGTTAGTCAATGGTTTACAGAATGCTGCGCCTCGGTAACGGTTGGTGTTTGTGGAGAAATAATTTACAGTCTATATCTTGTGGATTATGTTGCGTTAGCGGTCGAGTGGCTATTGCTCTGTGCTTGATATCGAGAAGTATGGCAGAAATTATATAATATTATGGCGAAAATACGGGTGTTATTGTAATCGACTAGTCTGGAGATGACTGTAGAAATACGAGCAAGAAAGCGGAAACAGAGAGCATTTGTGCCAAGGGGAAAGGAGCATGACTTTGAATGTCAGTTCTCAGAGTGACTTCGGTTCGCTGATGTAAAGGGGTGATCTGGTATGGTTGGGGATATGAATTGCATGTTTACTCGATCGAGACGGTACTCGGTGATCTATTCTCTGGTTGGAGATTTGTTTGACACTCCAATATTCTTGGTAGTATAGTATATATGACGACATGCACACAAATTTCCCGTGTTTAGTTGTTGGTGGAAAATAGTGATCAGTGTAAAATAGTTTATTAGCACTGAGCGTAGCGTCTGTAGACAGAATGAACAGGTTGGGGGTGTATAGATGGAGGAAACTGTCTGTGCAATTTAGCAATCTTTGCAAAATAACCGTTGAAAGTCAGAGAAAGAAAAGGTGGATGGTGCTTCGATACCTGCAGCATAAATAATTCGACTGGTAAATTCGATAAGAGCAAATGAGAATCCTCGATTGATTGTTGTGCGATATAGAAGCTGTGAGAACATTTGTGTATGTTGCGAGCAGGAAGGCTATCGCGTTATGTCTGGGAGGAAGACTGGATTAGGCGATATTTTGGAAAACAGGTTCTGTTTGGGTTAACTACACTCCTGGAAATTAAAACAAGAACACCGTGAATTCATTGTCCCAGGAAGGGGAAAATTTATTGACACATTCCTGGGGTCAGATACATCACATGATCACACTGACAGAACCACAGGCACATAGACACAGGCAACAGAGCATGCACAATGTCGGCACTAGTACAGTGTATATCCACCTTTCACAGCAATGCAGGCTGCTGTCCTCCCATGGAGACGATCGTAGAGATGCTGGATGTAGTCCTGTGGAACGGCTTGCCATGCCATTTCCACCTGGCGCCTCAGTTGGACCAGCGTTCGTGCTGGACGTGCAGACCGCGTGAGACGACGCTTCATCCAGTCCCAAACATGCTCAATGGGGGACAGATCCGGAGATCTTGCTGGCCAGGGTAGTTGACTTACACCTTCTAGAGCACGTTTGGTGGCAGGGGATACATGCGGACGTGCATTGTCCTGTTGGAACAGCAAGTTCCCTTGCCGGTCTAGGAATGGTAGAACGATGGGTTCGATGACGGTTTGGATGTACAGTACACTATTCAATGTCCCCTCGACGATCACCAGAGGTGTACGGCCAGTGTAGGAGATCGCTCCCCACACCATGATGCCGGGTGTTGGCCCTGTGTGCCTCGGTCGTATGCAGTCCTGATTGTGGCGCTCACCTGCACGGCGCCAAACACGCATACGACCATCATTGGCACCAACGCAGAAGCGACTCTCATCGCTGAAGACGACACGTCTCCATTCGACCCTCCATTCACGCCTGTCGTGACACCACTGGAGGCGGGCTGCATGATGTTGGGGCGTGAGCGGAAGACGGCCTAACGGTGTGCGGGACCGTAGCCCAGCTTCATGGAGACGGTTGAGAATGGTCCTCGCCGATACCCCAGGAGCAACAGTGTCCCTAATTTGCTGGGAAGTGACGGTGCGGTCCCCTACGGCACTGCGTAGGATCCTACGGTCTTGGCGTGCATCCGTGGGTCGCTGCGGTCCGGTCCCAGGTCGACGGGCACGTGCACCTTCCGCCGACCACTGGCGACAACATCGATGTACTGTGGAGACCTCACGCCCTACGTGTTGAGCAATTCGGCGGTACGTCCACCCGGCCTCCCGCATGCCCACTATACGCCCTCGCTCAAAGTCCGTCAACTGCACATACGGTTCACGTCCGCGCTGTCGCGGCATGCTACCAGTGTTAAAGACTGCGATGGAGCTCCGTATGCCACGGCAAACTGGCTGACACTGACGGCGGCGGTGCACAAATGCTGCGCAGCTAGCGCCATTCGACGGCCAACACCGCGGTTCCTGGTGTGTCCGCTGTGCCGTGCGTGTGATCATTGCTTGTACAGCCCTCTCGCAGTGTCCGGAGCAAGTATGGTGGGTCTGACACACCGGTGTCAATGTGTTCTTTTTTCCATTTCCAGGAGTGTATTTTTGGGACACAATACAATTCTCATGAGGTCGACTTGGCTCTTATTGTTTTTTACAAAGAGATTTTACGTTGGACTAAGATTGGGAACGTTGTTAGATGAGTTTGTAATTATGCGCGTGCAATTGGCGGTGTTGCGTCGGTCATGCGACGGGGAGAGGGGGGGGGGGGTGGGGGTGGAGGGGCGGGTAAGTAAGGTTGAGCGCGTGTGTCAACACGCTCTGTGCTGTTCTGCATTCAATGGTAAACACAAGTGGTGCCTGGAGATGCCTCGAATATCAGACTGGTGTCAACGGACTTTGGAGTGCCATGACAGTATAGCGGTGACTGTATAGAGGGATACAACTTTCGCCGGTGTTCGGTGGCGGTTGCTGGTGAATGCGGTGGAGCGCGCGTCCCTGGCCGGTCGCGTCAGGAGCTGTGTCTGGGTGATCATGTATTTCGATAGGAATTTCACTGGCGTGGAGTATGAATGTGGCTGTCGCCACCTCATGTTTGCGGAAGCCAAGCAGGGACCCGTGCGCTGTTTGAGGGCTGTCAGGCGTGTGGCTTCGCGGAGGCGAGGATGTGGTGGAGGGTGCTTGTGTGCGTCTGTTGCGTTATTTTGCGAGCGGCCCTGTAGGCTGTGCCATGCGGTATTTGGACAGTTTACGAGTACTGAGCGTGTTTGTAGATATGTGTACTGCATTATTTAGGAGCAGTTTGGTAATGTGTACTGGAATTAGGAGTTGTTTGCGTGTCTGCAAATTGTGTATTGTGATGCAAAGCACATTAGGATGGATGTTTTGTATCATTGTGATGGATATATCCGATCGCAAAAAAAAAAAAAAATGTTTGAAACTAAATAGAGTGAATTCCTTCTTTACTCCCCCCCCCCCCCCCTCCAGCAGCACAGAGTAGGCTGGGGGGACGAAACGGACCAGCGTCGTAGACCTCGTGGAGAGCACACTGTTTACTGCCATCATGCATAACTGTACTTCCATCATCAGCTGGTTTTATTGGGCGTCCTCTGACGGCATTGGGGTCTGGAGCTCGTGGTGAACACACTAGGTGGCGCCAGTTTAGGTTACGGTACTTGCCTGACTACAGCGCCCTCTAGTGGCATCGATGTGAACTAAGTCAGTTGGTCTATGGACTCAGTTGTGAATACACTTTGTGGTGGTGTTGCCTCTAATTGCTAAAATAAAGGCTGGTGTATGATTTTGACAGTTGATGATTAGCAACCATTTTACATGGACTATTATTCTGACAATTTAGGAGTTGTTTGGCTATATGGTGTAAATGCTGTGCATTGCTTATGAGTGGTTTGCATGCCTGTAGGCTGTGCAATATGTTATTTTCGACGGTTTACAATTAGCAAGAGTATGTGTAGAGCTTTATACATGAGTTATGTAGGAGTGGTTTGCAGGTCTGTATGCTGTGGGGCATGTCAGAGCATGTGACACACATACGAGGTTAATTCAAGTTCTAAGGCCTCCGATTTTTGTTCTAATTAACTACTCACCCGAAGTCGATGAAACTGACGTTACTTCTCCACGTATTCACCCTGCAGACGTACACATTTTTCACAACGCTGACGCCATGATTCCATAGCAGCGGCGAAGGCTTCTTTAGGAGTCTGTTTTGACCACTGGAAAATCGCTGAGGCAATAGCAGCACAGCTGATGAATGTGCGGCCACGGAGAGTGTCTTTCATTGTTGGAAAAAGCCAAAAGTCACTGGGAGACAGGTCAGGTGAGTAGGGAGCATGAGGAATCACTTCAAAGTTGTTATCACGAAGAAACTGTTGCGTAATGTTAGCTCGATGTGCGGGTGCGTTGTCTTGGTGAAACAGCACGCGCGCAGCTCTTCCTGGACGTTTTTGTTGCAGTGCAGGAAGGAATTTGTTCTTCAAAACATTGTCGTAGGATGCATCTGTTACTGTAGTGCCCACTGGAAAGCAATGGGTAAGGATTACGCCCTCGCTGTCCCAGAACATGGGCACCATCATTTTTTCAGCACTGGCGGTTACCCGAAATATTTTTGGTGGCGGTGAATTTGTGTGCTTCCATTGAGCTGACTGGCGCTTTGTTTCTGGATTGAAAAATGGCATCCACGTCTCATCCATTGTCACAACCAACGAAAAGAAAGTCCCATTCATGCTGTCGTTGCGCGTTAACATTGCTTGGCAACATGCCACACGGGCAGCCATGTGGTCGTCTGTCGGAATTCGTGGCACCCACCTGGATGACGCTTTTCGCATTTTCAGATCGTCATGCAGGATTGTGTGCACAGAACCCACAGAAATGCCAACTCTGGAGGCGATCTGTTAAACAGTCATTTGGCGATCCCCCAAAACAATTCTCTGCACTTTCTCGATCATGTCGTCAGACCAGCTTGTGCGAGCCCGAGGTGGTTGTCACACGATGTTCTGCCTTCATTAAACTGTCGCACCCACGAACACACTTTCGACACATCCATAACTCCATCACCACATGTCTCCTTCAACTGTCGATGAATTTCAATTGGTTTCACAACACGCAAATTCAGAACACGAATGATTGCACGCTGTTCAAGTAAGGAAAACGTCGCCATTTTCAGTATTTAAAACAGTTCTCATTATCGCTGCTGGCGGTGAAATTACATCTGCTGTACGGTGCTGCCATCTCTGGGACGTATTTACAATGAACGCGGCCTCATTTTAAAACAATGCGCATGTTTCTATCTCTTTCCAGTCCTGAGAAAAAAAATTGGAGGACTCAGAACTTGAATGCACCTCGTACTCCATCCATAAATAAACTGCTCACAAATAAATAAAACACACTCCTTCGTCCCTCCATCAGCCTAGTGCAGGCTGAGTCCTTTTACCACCTGCCCCTAGGAATAGGTGGCGGTCTGGCGACTTACGTTAGTGGTGGTGGTAGTGAGCTTTGTTTGCAGCAATTTCCTTATTTTGGCAGTGAAAACGCAAGGGAGCTTTGTTTACTGGTAGGTTTCACACTTGGTGCCTGACCGTAAGAGGAAGCGGCTGTAAGGTGGCTGAGGTTAGTACAAGTCTCCTTTCTTTGCGCTCAATTTCCTTAGGTTGGTAGCAAAAGTGCAAGTGACCTTCGCAGCGTGGGATTAGCCGAGCAGTCTAAGGTGTTGTAGTCAGGGACTGTGCAGATGGTCCCAGCAGCGGTTCGAGTCCTCCCTCAGGCAAGGGTGTGTGTGTATGTGTTCGTCCTTAGGATAATTTAGGTTAAGTAGTGTGTAAGCTTAGGGTCTGATGCCCTTAGCAGTTAAGTCCCATGAGATTTCACACACATTTGAACATTTTTGAACACATGACCTTTCTTTACTGCCAGAATTCAAACTCGGCTAGTGTTCCCAGGAAGAGGTGGTGGTCTGGTCTCTGAAAAGTAGGTGAAAGTACGTAGTTGAACACCTTTTCATATCTATATGAGTTAATTCAATTATTTAATATGATTAAAATTGTAATGGAATTAAGTACTTAGGTAACTGATAGGTTAGATGCGCGATGTGGGTGTTAGCATATTCGCAGAAGACTATGTCTGGCACATGTATGAAGGTGGCTGTTGAGGGTGCGTGACGTAAGCGGTCAGACATGCAGCGCGTGTCCAGTTATAACGCGCGCGCGCACACGCGAGCGAGAGAGGGAGCAGATGATCTTGTGTCAGTGAGAGCTTTCTTTGTCGATCGAGCCATGTGGTGGACCGGCGGTTGTGTGACGTCAGGGTGGATTCTACTGTCCAGGGTGGATTCCACTGCCAATCGGCCTAAGGCTGTGACGTGAGCAGTCAGACAGTCGTGGGCTGGTGAGGCAGTGCGAGCGAAAGTGGACGTCACGGTGGTGTCCTCTGGTGTAGGCGATATGAAGCACACTCTGGACCTCGTGGTGGTGGACACAGTGGTGCAGCCAGTCATGTTCTGATGTAAGGTTGGCAGCTTCTACTGACGAGAATATGAACTAAGCCAGTTGGAGTCCGGACCCCGTGGCGAACACAACTGCATGATATTGTTTAAATTATAATAAAGACAAGCCCGGTTTTCCCGCCATTATCGTGCTGGAATTTGAACTTCGCGCTATTTTTATTGGGGAGAGGGTTAAGTTAGTGGAAGTAGGCCAATTGTACAATCTTACACCATGTGGTGGATAAACTAAATGCAGTCATCTTGATTGACGTCACAGTCGCCATCTTGGATGATGTCACGGTGATGCTCTCTGGTGGCGACAATTTGTACTACGTCAGTTGGAGTCCTGACCTTGTGGTGAACACATGTGCATGTAATTGTTTAAATAAAGTGTTATGTCCAAGTCCTTTTCTCACGAACCTTAAGGAGGTGATGGCAGTCTGGTGACTCAGATTAGTACAAGTGCCTTTTCTTCCATACCATTTTGTTAGGTTAGTAGAGAGATGGGAATTGAATTTTGTATACCACTAAAAATTTTATGCCAGTTCGTAGGAAGAGGTGGCGGTCTGCTTACTTAGTGGAGGGAGGCCAAGTGAGCTATTTTCTGCAGATTTCTTTGCTTAGTAGAGATAAGAGCTGTGTGGTGCATCATCCTATTGGAATTTGAACTTTCCACCATTTTCTAGGGGGTTGGGGTTAGGATAGTGGACATACCCCAATCGGTCTATTTTCCTACCATTTTCGTGGTGTGACCCATTATCCTGCTGGAATTTGAATTTCCCACCAATTTTTTTCTGCAGTGTTAGGTTAGTGTGGTTAGCATAATTGACCTACCTTCCCGCCGAAATTCAAATTTCCCGCCAAAATCCGCCATCTTGAATGACGTCATGCGCTGTTGCCAAGTCTGCATGACACCATCTTGGATGACGTCATCGCCTTGTCCCACTACTGCCGCCAACCGAGTTCCTTTCGGAACACCATTACTTTCTTCGCAAAAATTTCTGTGCCTATGACGATTTGAGTGTCAATGCTTTCTATTAGCGCTTGCAGCTCTGGTACTCTCTGAGCAGAGTTACGGCAATTTCCAAACATTATACCGAAGGTTCTTGTATCTACCTTCTTCTTATGTTCGGCCTATACGCTTTGTTGCTGAAGCCTTTCTTGTGTTTTCCCGAGACCCTCTAACCTAAAAAACCGCCCAGTCCATGCCACACAGCCCCTGCTACCCGTGAAGCCGTCTCCTGCATATATTGAGCACCTGACCTATTCAGCGGAACCCGAAACCCAACCGCCCTTTGGCGCAAGTCGAGGAATCTGCATCCTACATGGCCGCAGAACCGTCTGAGCCTCTGATTCAGACCCTCCACTCAGCCCTGTAACATAAATCCGAAATCGGTTCTGTCGACTATGCTGAAAATGGTCAGCTCTGCTGTAATCTTGCAAGCAAAACTGGCAGGCTTTACCACTTCTGTTAGCTGCTCGAAACCAGAGAGAATCTCTTCTGGGCCAAAGTGACACACATCATTGGTATCGACGTGAGCAACCACCTGCAGTTGGCTACACCCTGTGCTCTTCATGGCATCTGGGAGGAACGGTTTCACAACTGGATTGACTCCACCCGGTATGTACACGGAGTGCACATTGATTTTCTTTCCCTTCTTGACTGCCACGTCCCTACGGGGACCCATACACCGCCTACAGTTGGAACTCCTGACTACCAATAATCCCACCCTCTGTGATTGTCCGGATCTTGCAGGCTGAGAGGTTTCCTCTGAAACAGGACAGGTGACAGCATCTGGCTCAGCAGCAGCGTCAGCCACAGACATAGCGGGGAACCTCTTTGTGAGACACACAATAGAATTCCTCTCTTGGCTATAGTATGGAGAGGTTTGCTGTTAACAAATGCAGATAAACAGTATACTAACTCATCCAGAACAAGTTTCTAGAAAGTCATCCATGAGATTCCTATCACCTCAGTAGACGTACAGCAGAACGTTGTTAAGAAAACCATGCATAAATATTGTTGCGTAAGGTATTTATTAGCAGGACTGCATAGTTGTCATTGGCAGACAGTAGAGAGAAGCAGAATGTAAATACTGTTTGTTAGAGTTTAAAACACTTTGGCAGTCTTGCAGAGGATCAAACACGCGGTCGATTCTGTAGTTTTACATTGCAGCCCCGAACCTAGGAATACTATCCAAGGACGACATATGTTTTGACACTTTATAAAAATCTGTGGTTACAGATAACTTTGTGGTCGGACTTTGGCTTGTTATATGACGTATATAAATGTATTACTCTACATTTGTTAGTCATCCACGTTAAACAGTCTATTTCAGCCGTCTGCCGTTGTCCATGATCACATTACTGTTTCCCTGGGTCATAGTGCTTCCATTTGGATTTTTTCCTCATACTTCGTTTCCATGTATTTGTTATTTTGTACCCTAAGCAGCCATGTAAGTACTCTCATTTTCTCTCAATTTTCCCGCATCTCCGTTTAATTTGTATATATTTTCCGACAGTGTTCATAATTTTTTTATCTGTTTTATGTCCTTTTTTCCACATTTTTTCAGTATGTATATGGTCATATTGTTAACAAACGAGGTGTGGTTTAATTTTATACGTGCAATATCCATCAACCTACTAAAAATTCATGCGAATTTCCCTCTTTCCAATGATATGCATGCATTTCAGATAGGACGAGCATGAAAGTACTTGAAGTTGATAGTTGAAAGTATAGTAACACTCGTTTCGTAGGTATACGAGAGTTTCCGAGTGCAGCACGCAAAGGATATAGTGGAAATTCGAAGTCTGGACACGATTCGATGCCTGATACTTTTGCATCAGGGAACGTGTCTGCACACTCGCGTAGTGGTGCAGCGAATGGAAAAGTAGAGTCTAGAAACAGTTATGCATGTTGTCTTGATTCCCACTCCAAATTGTACAGAGCTGCGAAAGGGAGATCGGCTGTGTGCGAAGTTGATTTCTCTTGCTGCTGTCTTGATTTTCCATAAGTATATCCTCTTATTACCTACCTTGTGTGGTCTGCAAATTCTGTTTATACCATCCATCTCTGATACCTGCCCGTCACCCCATCAAGGTATCTACACCGAAAAAACACACGTTCAGGTAGCGATGATTGGAGTTGAAGGGCCGCTATTATTGTGTTGTAAACACACACAATGGAATGATGCTATTTTGCGTGAACCTCTACAATCTCCCTCTACGCCTCACTCCATCGACACCGAAAGCGCTGCCTATGATGGCAGCCCCTCAGAGTGGCTGTCAAGTCTTCTGTGAGAGCCAATGGATCGGAATGTGTTACTGTGAGTTTAGCACCTAACAGGCACCTCGAAATCATGGCAGTAAAACAGAATGTACGGCTGTGCATGCAACTGTAGTCACACACTGTTTAGATGTGTTACAGCAAAAAGGAATGTACCAAACTGCTTATGAAACAACAAGTGACTGATTGAGGGATACGACGTTCCTCGAGCACAGGGGACAAAACTTTACACTTGTCAGTGGAAGCGACTTCGATCACTGGCCACGTACTCTAGTTGACCAATCCATGTATCTTTAACGAATTTGCCACATATGGTTCACGTGATCGAGCACATGGAATTTGTTTTCGATATCTCGAAAGACACAGACGCGGTAAATTCTGTTTAGTTCTCTACCAGGTTACAGCAAAGTCTTTATATTTCGTAGTTTAGTCCTTTGCTTGTCAGAAAGTTAACGAGGAACGAAAGTGAGAGAGACTGAGAGTGCCACTGTGCTGCCAACGAAGGTTGTCGTGTTTCTAGCGTGGTATTCATAGGAACACAGCAAAGGAGATGACATCATGTGAAGGAAAATATTTATAGGCTGTCATTCAATATTCAGGTTTTACGTTTATAATTTTATTTGTACAGTCGATGTTTACTCTGCGTGACTGTGTACGTTACTCTGGTATTTTTGTCGTTGTGATCACTCTCTCCCTAATCAGTGACGGGTGGAGGACTAGATAGCCTCCTAGCTAATGCAACAGTGCTGTCGGAACACAATGGGATTGCGAGATAATTATCAGGTATCTTGGAGGGGACATCTCATATGCGTCGAAATCAGGTGGATTCAAATGTTATATTTCGAAGACTGGATTCATAAGAATACAGCAGGTAAGCGATACTCTGAATAAAGGAGAGCTGAGAGGTGAGTTCTATATCGTATGTTCTAAGTACTGTGGCCAAACATATTCCATCTCTAACATACGTCACCCGAAGTAACTCCAATAAGAAAAGAAGGGGTTAATAAGAAGGATTCTACAGATGGGCAATCAGTACACGAAACTGTGTCTTTGTTTCCTCGTTAAATAAGATAAAACTTTCTTCCGTGTGTTCTGTGTGCCTACAAATGGCTTGATTGATATCTGAATAGGACAGTAAATGTACATCTTCATCTACATGCATGCCCCACAAGTCGTCGTCGTACTGTACCGTTACTAGTCATTTCCTATCCTTTTCCACTCGCATATAGAGCGAGGGAGAAAAACACTATGTATATGCCTTTGTATGCTGGCCAAATTGTTATATGTTGTCTTCGTGGTCTGGACGCGAAATGTATCTTGGCGGGTGTAGCACCCTTCTGCAGTTAGTTTCATAAGTCGGTTCCTTCTCGGTCCCTTGGAAAGAGCATCGCATTCCATCCTAGCATTTCCATACGAGTTCTCGAAGCATCTGCCTACTAATTTGGCGGCACCCAGTAGGAACAATTCTATAGATCTGTATTCTGAAGGAAACCTAGGTCTGCAGACTCATACACGTTTCGGACATGTAAGTCTGTAGACAAGTATTTTGTTATTGTTCGCTGGGTCACCCTTTCTGCGATATTTGGAAAACACATCTCAGAATGTTTCGATTTGCAAGAGGAATAAGGGGAAGCATGCTGTTCAACGTATTGGTATTTACCACAGCGACATTTAAGCGCCCAGTCCTTCTGAGAAGAATAGGACAAATTTTGCGAGTCAGGAATCATCAACAGCTGTCCGGCACGGCGAGCAGTGGGTTATCGGCCGGCAGCGGCGGAGCCAAAACGCAATAAGCTTTGGATGTCTGCAGCCATGTGACGATGGTTACCACCCATTTTGGTACCAGAGACCTGATAGAAGTCTTAACAAAAGTGATTGTGATGTTAAACTGGCGAGTGTAATCCAACTGCAGGAAAAAATTACTCATCACACATAGTGACGCTGATGATCAATTTAGATAATTAGTCAATCAATTTGGTATCGATGAGTTGCCGCTTGGAGGGTGGAAGCGAGGGCAAGAGTAACACGGATGTGATTCGAGAACCGGAGCGTATATCGGGCTTTTTTTGTTACGGCGACATCTTTTAACGGAATTTCAATCCCCCACTACACAGGGAAAGATACTCATCGTAACAAAATCAGCTATATTACGGAATTTATTAATTAATACGTAGTAGAAACCTAATATTTACATCTCCTCTGTGGTGCTACCTTGAGAGGTAGGTGATGACGCATTTGGTTACCTTAAGGGAGTTCGAAAGTGCCATTCTCTGATCAGTTTATCATGGGTCAAAAATTAGCTTAATATACCAGTCCTGTGATGGAGAACGTGGCAAATATTAAGCTGATAAGATCAGACTTATCACCTGTTGAGAGAATATAAAGAGGGAATAGAGCCTACGTCACAGTGTTGTACGTGATTTTCATAGCAATTAACGGCACTACCGAAGTGACAACCCCTGTACGGGTCGATTTCTTCCGTCTTCGAAAATAACGCATACAAAAGGGAGGAATCTACAATTCACCTGAATAATTCGAGGTGCAATGACAAAACAGCATCCTCATTTTGGAGTGGTTAAAGCAGGTTTTGTAAAGTGAGCAGTGTATGCCAGGAGTGGGATTGCAGTTAGTCCAGATGAGATCCTGCCTGCTTGTCTCGCACTGTGCCATGGTGTCTCGGCCAGCGGCAGGATCAGTAACGAGGGAGACCAGCAGTCGCAGCTTAATACTGTCGCAAGCGGCAACTGGAAAAAGAAGTTCTGGCTGGCCGGCTCTTCAGGTACACAAAACTCCCAGTAGACGGTGATGGACAAGACTGTAGGTAACCAGGCAGATTATTCGTCCTGCGATGCGTTTTTCAAGAAAGATAATGAGCACTGAATTCATAAAATATATCGTAATATGTATTTCCAATGTTTCGCTTGTCTAGGGAGTGCCTTGCTACTTGTTATAGGTTTAAGTGTATTTCATTCCCGAATTTCGCTGCTACATGAGTCTTGTATATAGGGGCAGAGATTTATAGCCGCACTGGGACAGTGGGTCGGTATTGTGATATGTTTTTCCCAGCAGTTGTTCACTTGTGGACTTGCAGGAGGCTGCTCCCCTGCATTTCAGTGGCAGCTTGCTGTCCTATTATTCTTACCTATCCTTCCCACATAGGGCTATCGACTACAGTGGCTGGAGCAACTCTCTAGTGTTACTCTAATCATGAAAATATCATCTCTGCCTCCAGGAGTTATTGATGAAACTAGGTAGACCGACTGTCTAGTGCTCGGTGAATGGCAACTACCCCTCCCAAACTCTCATGCTTCACAGCCATAGAAAAAATATGGGTTTTTCCCGCCAATAGTAGGAGGGTAGTTAGACTGCACCAGCATGTTGGGTCGGCTGTCTTGGATTTTGATCTTAGACTGTGTCTTTCTCCCAAAGTGCAATATACAAGGTGAAGCAAAATTGGCGCACTCGGGCATCGCAGCGCAATTCCTCACGTGCCAATGATAAAAAAATATCTCTCACAAAATTTGGTCCGGTGAGTACATCCGCAGAAAAACAAAATTAAAGAGTGGTGACCTGGCAACACTGTAATCAAATGTATAGTAAGTATGTCTTCACTAGCCAATGGTGCAGTGTATAACGTTTTGGGTTAGCATGCAGGAGATCGAGGGTACGATCCTGGGTTAGGGCGCATTTTTTTTATTTTCTTATTTCATTCTGTATCCTAAATTTACATCATTTTGCAACGCTGAACATAACTAATACGTGGTTAGACAATTAAGAAACAGACAGTTAAAACAAATGGCCTGTCATAGGACAGAATAACTACAAAAACAATATCAATTTCGAGACGCTAAAGATGATAGCACTGTACAATAACACAACATCTTCTTGTCATTTATACTACATCTACATTCATACTCCGTAAGCCACATGACGGTCTGCGGCGGAGGGTACCTTGAGTACCTCTATCGGTTCTACCTTCTATTTCAGTCTCGTCTTGTTCGTAGAAAGAAGGATTGTCGGTATGCTTCTGTGTGGGCTCTAATCTCTCTGATTTTATCCTCATGGTCTCTTCACGAGATATACGAAGGAGGGAGCAGTATACTGCTTGACTCTTCGGTGAAGGTACGTTCTCCAAAACTTCAACAAAAGCCCGTACCGAGCAACTGAGAGTCTCTCCTGCAGAGTCTTCCACCGGAGTTTATCTATCATCTCCGTAACCCTTTAACAATTACTAAATGATCCTGTAACGTAGCGCGCTGCTCTGCGTTGGATCTTCTCTATCTCTTCTATCAACCCTACCTGGTACGGATCCCCCACTGCTGAGCAGTATTCAAGCAGTGGGCGAACAAGTGTACTGTAAAATATTTCCTTTGTTTTCGGATTACACTTCCTTAGCATTCTTCCAATGAATCTCAGTCTGGCATCTGCTTTAGCAACGATCAACTTTATATGATCATTCCATTTTAAATCACTCCTAATGCGTACTCCCAGATAATTTATGGAATTAACTGCTTCCAGTTGCTGACCTGCTATTTTGTAGCTAAATGATAAGGGATCTATCTTTCTATGTATTCACAGCACTTTACACTTGTCTACATTGAGATTCAATTGCCATTCCCTGCACCATGCGTCAATTCGTTGCAGATCCTCCTGCACTTCAGTACAATTTTCTATTGTTACAACCTCTCGATATAGCACAGCATCATCCGCAACAAGGTCATTTATGTATATTGTGAATAGCAACGGTCCTACAACACTCCCCTGCGGCACATCTAAAATCACTCTTACTTCTGAAGACTTCTATCCATTGAGAACGACATGCTGCGTTCTATTATCCAGGAACTCTTCAATCCAATCACACAATTGGTCTCATAGTCCATATCCTCTTACTTTGTTCATTAAACGACTGTGGGGAACTGTATCGAACGCCTTGCGGAAGTCAAAAAACTCGGCATCTACCTGTGAACCCGTGTCTATGGCCCTCTGAGTCTCGTGGACGAATAGCGCGAGCTGGGTTCCACACGATCGTCTTTTTCCATACCCATGCTGATTCATACGGAGTAGATTTCTAGTCTCCACAAAAGTCTTTATACTCGAACGTTATACGTGTTCCAAAATTCTAAAACTGATCGACGTTAGAGATATAGGTCTATAGTTTTGCACATCTGTTCGACGTCCCTTCTTGAAAACGGGGATGACCTGTGCACTTTTCCAATCCTTTGGAACGCTACGCTCTTCTAGAGACCTACGGTACACTGCTGCAAGAAGGGGGGCAAGTTCCTTCGCGTACTCTGTGTAAAATCGAACTGGTATCCCATCAGGTCAAGCGGCCTTTCGTCTATTGAGCGATTTGAATTGTTTCTCAATCCCTCTTTCGTCCATTTCGATATCTACTATTTTGTCATCTGTGCGACAATCTAGAGAAATAACTACAGTGCAGTCTTCCTCTGTGAAACAGTTTGGAAAAAGACATTTAGTATATCGGCCTTTAGTCTGTCATCCTCTGTTTCAGTACCATTTTGGTCACAGGGTGTCTGGACATTTTGTTTTGATCCACCTACCGCTTTGACATAAGACCAAAATTTCTTAGGATTTTCTGCCAAGTCAGTACATAGAACTTTATTACTACATGTAATATGAGCACTTACATGCAAAACATTAGCAACCACTGACAATAATAATGTCCATATTAATAATCGCATAACCTTCATAATACGTTGTCCTCAGAACAACAGATGCTCAAAGCGACTTCCCTGCACGTGCAAACATTGCGCAACCCGCCGGATCTTACAGCTCTGGACCCTTCGCAGCAAAGCTGCGTCCACAGTAAGAAGAGCAGCATGAACACGCCCCACCAATTCTTCCACATTCGTCGGCGGAGTAAAGTACACGTGCTCCTGCAGGTGTCCCCACAGGAAGAAATCCAGGGGATTTAAGTGAGGCGAACGCGGTGGCCATACAATTGGACCTCAAAGACCGAGCCATTTTCCTGTAAATGTCTGTCGCACTTTAATTCCAGAGTGTGGAGGTGCACCATCATGTTGGAACCATATTCTCTGTCGAACATGTGGTGGAACGTCTTCCAGCGCGTCAGGCAGGTAGTTTTTTAGAAATGATTGAAACCTTCGTGGAGGCAACCGGTCAGGCAATATGTAAAGGCCCAAACACCTGTCGCCCATTATCCCGGCCCAGACGTTGATAACAAAGCGAACTTGATATCCATGATCGCAGGTGACTTGTGGGTTAACCTCATACCAGGGGTGGTCCTGACACCCTCACGAGTGAATGCTGCTTCATCCAACCATACTACGGTGTTCACAAAGTCATCGTTGGCTTCCTGTTGTTGTTGGAACCATTCACAGAATTGTATCCGCTGATGGCAATCTGAAGGATGCAGATGTTGCGTGAAAGCTTAATGGTAGGGGTGCAGCCCATGCTCGTGCACCACGTTAACGAACGTGTGTAGCGAGACACACAGCTACATTGTTAAGCAACGTGTACTTCATTGAGGTTATTGGTGTATAACCTCCAGAACAGCTTCCTGAGCAGCTGGAGTACGGCAAGTCCGTGTATGACCTCTGTCATGCGATGGTGGAAGGAGAGAATCTGACTCCCGAAGCGGCAGCTCCAGACGATGAAACACATTTTTATCTGGATAGCATTGACACGAGCCCGGTTCTCAGATGCACCCAAGACTGGAAGCATTTCCACATACTCATCGTTTGTGAATGCCATACATCGGCCACACTGGTTTAGAGGTCTACAGGTCTATACACGTACACTGGACACTCACGGCGCGTTACTCCGCTAGCAACTAGTCCCCGTCTCGCGGACAGCGCACACAGTATAAACACGCCGTCAGTCCTGCGAGCTGTGCCGTCTGACATGCATTACACCTTTGACAAATATTGCTCTGCGTGATTCATCCCGACACCGCTAATTGTGAAATGTTAAGTTTCGAATTACACCGTTTCCCTAACGGTAACAGACGTGCTGTTTCCACAATCCCATAGATAGAAAAATAATAATAGTAATAATATTAATGATATCAATAATAATAACAATTAACCCCGTGGAGGCCCGGGAAAAGAATAGGCCTCCGGTATGTTCTGCCAGTCGTAAAAGGCGACGAAAAGAAAAAACCACTAATAGGGCTACGTCCCCTTTTAATGTGATTGGTTGGTTCAGGACACAACTAAAGAAGCCTCGGACAAGCGCTGGCATGGTCGGGGACGACGCTTCAACCCTATGCCCGCCCACAACGGTAACGACACTTCTAGCCAACTGGAAAATGATTTAAATCCAAATAGAGGTGTTTTGCAGGATATGCTTCCTGCAACCACCCTAGAAGGAAACCAAAGACAGAGGATAAGATGGTCAGATGAAGGTAATCGAACCTCATGTTCTGTTATTACCATCCAACAAACCTAGGAACCAACACAGCTGGATACAGATCACAAGTATACGCAACATTTATTACCAGATACCCAGAATTAAAATTTGTAACAGAACAACGACTAGCTGATCAGATCCGTGAAATAATCAAAAATAACAGGATACCCCAGTCAGAATTATAAAACATCAAACAAGAAGTACAACAAATACTGGAACAAAATTATGTGCAATCAGAAGAAGAAGAAAATAGAGTAATGGACTCACACATCCCAGAGCAAGGAAACAAAGAACAACATGCATCAATTAAACAATCAGGGGAAAACGAAATCTTAAGACTGCCACCAGAACAAGTACAAATAGAACACGAAGTGACACACATGTTAGATATAGAAGAAAAATTTCAGCTGACATATATAGACTACAAAGACACAAATACAGACATTAGACCATTCTTGCACAGACCGCCAAATAACCCACAAGTCGAAACAACAATGAAAACTATCAACACAATCATACACAACAAAATAAATGAAAACACAACTATGGAAGAGTTACAACTACTTGTTTATATAGGAGGACTCATTACACTAAATACACACACTAGGCAGCGATCAGAGCCAACCAACACACAGAAGAAACCCACAAAACCAGCATGGCAACACAGGCTACAGAGCAGAATATAAAAACTGAGAAAAGACATTGGACAGCTAACACAATTTATAAGACATCAAATGTCAGAAAAAAAACGAAAAAGGTTAGGTAAAATCTCACAACAAGAAGCGATAGAGCAATTAGATGAAAAGGAGCAGAAATTACAAGCATTGGACAAACGACTTAGAAGATACAAAAAAAGTGAAAATAGAAGGAAACATAACCAAACATTCAACACAAACCAAAAGAAATTTTACCAGACAATAGATAACACGCACATTAAAATAGACAATCCACCAAACATAACAGACATGGTACACTTCTGGAGCAACATATGGCCAAACCCAGTACAACGTAACAGGCATGCGCGGTGGATAGAAGGAGAAACAGACACATACAAGATGATACCACAAATGTCTGAAGTGATAATTTTGCAACATGAAGTCACCAAAGCAATTAATTCTAGTCACAATTGGAAAGCCCCTGGAAAGGATAAAATAGCAAATTTCTGACTAAGGAAGTTCACCTCAACACATTCACATCTAACTAAATTATTTAAGAGTTACATTGCAGACCCATAAACATTCCCTGATACACTTACACATGGAATAACTTATATGAAACCTAAAGATCAAGCACATGCAGCAAACCCAGCTAAATACCGCCCCATAACATGCCTACCAACAATATACAAAATATTAACTTCAGTCATTACACAGAAATTAATGACACATACAACACAGAACAAAATTATAAATGAAGAACAAAAAGGCTGTTGCAAAGGAGCACGAGGGTGCAAAGAGCAACTGATAATAGATGCAGAGGTAACATATCAAGCTAAAACAAAACAAAGGTCGCTACACTACACATACATTGATTACCGAAAAGCTTTTGATAGTGTACCCCACTTATGGTTACTACAAATATTGGAAATACACAAAGTAGATCCTAAATTGATACAGTTCCTAAACATAGTAATCAAAACTTGGAAAACCACACTTAATATCCAAACAAATTCAAATAATATCACATCACAGCCAATACAGAGTAAGCGTGGAATATACCAAGGAGACTCATTAAGTCCTTTCTGGTTCTGCCTTGCTCTGAACCCACTATCCAACATGCTAAATTATACAAATTATGGATACAATATTACTGGAACATACCCACACAAAATCACACATTTGCTATACATGGATGATCTAAAACTACTGGCAGAAACAAATCAACAACTCAACCAATTACTAAAGATAACAGAAATATTCAGCAATGATATAAATATGGCTTTTGGAACAGACAAATGTAAGAAAAATAGCATAGTCAAGGGAAAACACACTAAACAGGAAGATTACATATTGGATAACCACAGCGACTGCACAGAAGCGATGCAAAAAACAGATATAGTATACAGACAAACAATAGGAATAGATAATACAAATATTAAAGAAGAACTGAAAGAAAAACATAGACAAAGACTAACAAAAATACTGAAAACAGAATTGACAGCAAGAAACAAAACAAAAGCTATAAATACTTATGCTATACCAATATTGACCTACTAATTTGGAATAGTGAAATGGAGCAACACAGACCTAGAAGCACTCAATACACTTACACAATCACAATGCCACAAATATAGAATACATCACATACATTCAGCAACAGAAAGATTCACATTAAGCAAAAAGGAAGGAGGAAAGGGATTTAACGACATAAAAAACCTACATTATGGACAGGTAGACAATTTAAGAAAATTCTTTCTAGAACGAGCAGAAACTAGCAAAATACACAAACAATCACTCATATAAATACATCGGCTACATCACTGCAATTTCATAACCACTTCTACAATCCTTTAGATCACATAACATCAACAGATACGAAGAAAGTAATTTGGAAAAAGAAGACACTACATGGCAAGCACCTGTATCATCTAACAGCCACACATCGATCAAGAAGCATCCAACACATGGCTAAGAAAAGGCAACATATACAGTGAGACGAAAGGATTCATGATTGCAATACAGGATCAAACAATAAACAACAGATATTACAGCAAGCATAGTATTAAAGATCCCAATACCACAACAGATAAATGCAGACTTTGCAAACAACAGTAGATCACATCACAAGCGGATGTACAATACTAGCAAATACAGAATACCCCAGAAGACATGACAATGTAGCAAAAATAATACATCAATAGCTTGCCTTACAACATAAACTTATAAAACAACACGTTCCCACATACAAGTATGCACCACAAACTGTACTGGAGAATGATGAATACAAATTATACTGGAACAGAACCATTATAACAGATAAAACAACACCACATAACAAACCTGACATCATACTCACCAATAAAAAGAAGAAATTAACACAACTAATCGAAATAGCCACACCCAATACAACAAATATACAAAAGAAAACAGGAGAAAAAATTGAAAAATACATCCAACTGGCTGAAAAAGACAAGGATATGTGGCATCAGGATAAAGTTAACATTATACCAATTATACTATCAACTACAGGAGTCATACCACATAATATCCACCAGTAAATCAAAGCAATACAGCTACATCCAAACTTATATATACAACTACAGAAATTATTGATACATGTTCAATTACCCGAAAGTTCCTAAATGCAATATAACATATACCGTACAGTTAACAGGAATTCACGCTTGTTGATCAAGGTCCACGTCACTTTCCATTTTTAATCAGACATAACGTCTGAGACAGGAAAGAGAAATAAAATAGTAATACATTGAGACAGATACTAAACAGCATGTAGTTACTAGGCTCAATGTTGAACGACATAATTAGTGGGACCATGGTGATAACACATACAAATAGTAACCAAGTTTCGACATGATTCACAAAGCACGTTCCCAGTCCTACTTACGTTACGACGTAAGGCACTAACGAAATGTAATGCACCGGAATGAGGCAAGAATAATAGTTGGTACTAATCTATGGGACCGTTGGAGGAGGGTACAAAGAAAACAAGTTTCGCATCTAGTAGATGAAGTTGTGCGAATATATTCGCGCCCACGACGTGGAAAGGTCTTCTTTCAAAGTTGACCAATCTTCCATATCTACGATTGTAGTATGTAAGTTCAAAAGTTTGTAGTGGACCCGCTGCAATTGCAGTTGACTATTAAGATACCGTATCACCTGGGCTACATTTACCAAATATAAATCATATACCACAACACAGGAATGATCCATAGACCTCCTCGCAGGTTGAAATCCTGCCTTGGGCATGGATGTGTGTGATGTCATTAGGTTAGTTGGGTTTAATTAGTTCTAAGTTAAGTCGCATAGTGCTCAGAGCCATTTGAACCATCGACATCCTGAATACTAATCCAAAACTCTATCCACTGCACCAACTGTACCCAACTGTGTGATGCCATAGATAGTTACCATACATGTGGTTACAGTGTTGCCAGATTGCCACTCTTTAACATCTTTTTTCTGCTGCTGTACTCGCCGGACGAAATTCTGTGAGCGACATTTTTTTATCGCTGGTATATGGGGAATTGCGCTGCGAAGCCCGAGTGGACGAATTTCACTTCACCCTGTAGAGAGTAGCCTACACCCTACCACACCAGCGATATCCAAATTGAATTTCTATATATAATGAATATATTATTTTTATTATGTCTGCAGTGCAGTGTAATTAACATTTGAATTTACCATGAAATTTTGACATTTCATCCAGTTTTTATTTTCCCACGAAAATTTGAATTTCCCGCCATTTTTTCTAATTTGGGGAGTGGAGGGTGGGCAGGGATTTGCAAAATGGGTGGTGGGGGAGGTGGAGATGTGCTGGCTAGAGAAAACCCATGACGTCATCAAAAGGAGGCTACATTAATTAATCTAGTAATTTGCATAATTAATTTGATATCAAAAGTGTCCCAGGAACCCCATTACCCTACTGGTATCATGGCAACTGTATTTTAATTCTGCGGTAGGCTTTCTAAATGCCGTCGCAATAAATTATACATTAAAACACCGGTTTAAAGATGGAGTATTATCATACGTAGAAGCTCTCAGTTAAACACAGTAATACAGGGCAGCAAAATGTGTGAAATACAAAGTCTTTGTCGAAACCAAATACGTCTGCCATGCAGAAACGGGAAAAAAATCTCACCCGACTTGAGAACCATGTTTCTGGCGTATAATGTCAAACCAACGACCGGAAATTTATAACTAATATGCAGCGTCTCACAGAGTTCCAGTGTGGGCCGTAACTAACGCAAGGCAGTGAACCTTGATAGACATGCTGATGTGTATTTCCAGTTTTGACCGTCACATGCAAATCTGGCACTGTAAATGCAAGAAAGACGTATAGAAATGTTTCCATATGTAATGGATTAGGAACAGTAGATGGGCAGAAAAGGTCAAACAAATGAGACAAGAGTAACGTTGACTTTATTGTTAACTGCTGCTTAAAAAATTTGTTCAATATGAGCACTGGAGACGTCGGCGAGATGCTGCAACCGTAAAACAACGTGAACAAAAGTTGAACGAAAGAGTTCTGGGGAAATCTGAGCAATGTGTTCCCCTATAAGGGACGTCAGGTCAGGTAAGGACTGTTGTGTTTGACTTCGTCCACAATGGTAAAGAGTGCTGGGCTAAGAGTGGCGCAGCAGGTGTCGTCGTGGGAAAGCCGGACATGAACAGAAATGATTAGCGGCACAACGATCAGAAGATTTGCCTAACTTGTATTTATTCATGTGTAGAAAGACTCATTACAAATAATATAGCAAGAACTAGAGTCCAGGTCATACAACAGCAACTAAGATGAGGCTCGCCGTAGCAGGCACGAACGCTGGCGATGGGGCTCCAGGTGAGAGCGTGGCCGCGGTCCAGGGCGGTTGCAGGCACGGCTCAGCAGCCGCTCACCACTGGGTTCCTCACGTCCCGAGGACCGATGCCAGCGTTACAGGGAAACTTACTGTTCATTCATCATACGCAGAAAGCCCTTTGGGTGGTGTCGGTAAGTCGTACCACAAAGACCGAGCGTGTCCCTAGTAAACTGGTTCTTTTAGGTATCCCCGTGGATTCGGATCAGATGATCTAGAATCTAGGAAACCTCGGGAGGTAACACATTCACGGAAGATTGCATTAACGGATCTTTCACTGGGTGAGCGACATGAAGTGTTGCACCATTTGGATGGAAACAGTGGTTTCCCCATAGTTGCGCTCGTGCAAAGTAGGAATCATGTGCTGCCCAAGGAGGTCACGATAACGTGCAGATGTGAAAGTATCCCTGGCAGACCCTCTGGGTGTATTCCCTTCAAAGAAGAATCGGCTGAGAATGAAAGAGATTGTGAATCCACACCACACAGTTACATATGGCTAGTGAAACAGCTCTACGTGCACAACACGCGGTATAACAGTACTGCAAATTCGGTAGTTCTGTGTATTCACTGCATGCTGTAGTGTAAAATGTGCTGGATCACTTCGTGGAATATTGCCCAGCCAAATTCCAGCAACTCAGATGCCTATCAGACACCGAAGAGCACATTGGGAACGTTGCTGTGGATGACGAGGTTTCAGTTGGTGCCCGGTCTGGATACTGTACACCTACCACTGTTGACCGTCGGATGGACAGTTCTGGTGGCACTGCACGAGCACCAACCCCAGCCGGGGCACATGCTACACGGTCAGTAGCCACGTCAGTGACTTCTGTACGGAAACGACCCCTTTTTCTTCCAGATGCCACACCAAGCGCACCCGTGTTTTCGATTTCAGTACCATCTTCTTCAAAAGGGACGCTCCTCAGACCTTTTAAATGGCGATACTCAATACGACACTGCAATTGCTGCTGTTCACATAAATTAGTTTCTAAGAGAGCACGGTATATCTTCTCGGTAGCCATACTGTTCCCTCACGTTACGATCTGTGAAATAACTGCGGTGATGTACACCCTCACACAAATAGCGTACAGCGTCAGATTTGACAAGGTTGCCAAAATGGAAACTAATTTTCTTTTCGCACCGTAAATGGGTTCCGAATTAACGCTTTATCATACGCACCAACTTTCGCTAACATGTGATTATCGCAGTAGCTGCACTTTAGTTATAATCGCACAGTATATCGTTCATGACTTTTTGTGGTTGGATAGTACAGGTTAACACGGCACCTTGGTTCCTCGCAGATCATCGCAATAACTTCTCAGAATACACCTCCTCAAAAACAAGTGACTATTATCTTGCACAAACACTCACGTGTGAAACTCGGAGGGTTAGCCTAAATGCAGTACACTGAACACGCAAACTTTGCTATCAGCTATGTGGAAAGCAGAAAAGTCACAATGGATAAAAACGCATACAAATGTCTTTACAGCGGTTTATTCATTCAAAAAAGAATGAACAGCTGGTTAATGTGACCTCTGACTCGAATTTTTAATACAGGGTTGTTCATATGTGGATTTATATCACAGCCGCAGTTCCAAGTTGTCATCTGTATGTGTCCTGAATTTGTTACTTTCATGAGAGAAAAAAGTTGTTTACATTTATCAATGCTTCTGAGAAGACAGTTTTTTTTTCTTGGAAATGATGTCAGTTGTGGAAATCTCATGAAATTCGACCAGGTGTGCTCCTTCAAATTAGGTTTTTAAAGAAAAATCTTCACGAATTTCATTACGTTCCATTGGAAAGTTTCCGAGGCCCTTTCTAAGTCATTGTATGGTATTGTATTGTATGGAGACCTAGAAACGACCGTGAGTCTTCGTCCCCGTCGTAGACCACAGTGGTACACAACCCCAGAACAGGCTACAGTAATCCTCACACTAGACGAGTGTAACCTCAATGTTTGCATGGCAGAGTAATTATAAGAGTAATTATAGTGTACGCGTACGTGGAGAAAGTGTTTGCGCAGCAATCGCCGACATAGTGTAACTGAGGCGGAATAAGGGGAACTAGCCCGCATTCACCGAGGCAGATGAAAAACCGCCTTAGAAAAACCATCCACAGACTGGCCGGCTCACCGGACCTCGGCACTAATCGGCCGGGCGGATTCGCGCGGGGACCGGCACGCCTTCCCGCCCGGAAAGCGGTGTATATTGAATTGGATTAGCAGATACAGGAAAAGTGCTGTGCGCATTCCTGAAATCACAAAATCTTGTGGATGATTGCAGTAGCAATGGTTTAATCCATCAGCCAACGCTGTAGGAAAAATGTAACAGTTTCCAGCTGTCACCTGCATTTCCCACTAATGCACCTTGGTCTGACAAGGTTTTCAATATTTCGCCGTTACTCAGCTACTTCACCTTACAATGGTAAGTTAAATATTCATGCTCGTCCAAACACCGTTTGAACTGGAGGTAATTCAGTATGTGGGACTTCATGAAACTGACGCTCGTGGTAACCACATTCATGACATTTTTAAAAATAGATATAGCACATAAACTTTGTTGGTTAATAATGCACTGAAGAATTGCTAAATTGGTTTTGTGAATACGTAATTCTGCAACTTTTTCTTTAGTTGTTATTGTCGTACTTGTTCTTGTTTCATTCCGAAGACTGGTGTGACGCAACTCTCCATGCTACTCTATCTTGTGCAAGCCTCTTCATCTCCGAATAAATACGGCAGTCTACGTCTTCCTGAATCTGCTTACTGTTTTCATCTCTTGATTTTTCTATAAGCTTTTATCCCCCCCACCGCACGCTTCAAGCTTCCTGCGGTCTAAATTAGTGATCCCTTCATGCCTTAGAACGTGTCCTACCAATCGATCCCTTTTCTAGCCCGGTTATGCCACAAAATTCTCTTCTCCCCGGTGCTATTCAGTATCTCGATCATTAGTTATGTGATCTACCCATCTAATCTTCAGCATTCTTCTGTAGCAGCACATTTCAAAAAGTTATATTTTCTTCTTGTCTACCCTATTTATCGAACATGTTTTACTTCCATACATGGCGAAATTCAATATAAATACTTGCTAACACTTAAATATATATTCTACCTTAACAACTTTCTTTTTTCAGAAACGCTTTTTTTTACCATTGCCACCCTACACTTTATATCCCCTCTATCTCGGCCCAAATAGTAGGAGTCATGTACTGCTTTAAGTGTCTCATTTCCTAATCTAATTCTCCCAGGCACACCTGATTTCATTAGACTACGTTTATCATCATTTTTTTGCTTTTGTTGGTGTTCGTCGCATACCCACCATCCCAGACACCGTCCATCCCGTTCAACTGCCCTTTCAACTCGTTTGGTGTCCTTGAGAGGATTACAGTGCCATCGGAAAACCTCAAAGTCTTTATTTGCTCTTCCTGGACTTACATTCCTACTCTACATTTTTCTTTGGTTACCTTATTTCTTGCTCAATGTACAGACTGAATAACATCAGCGATAAGCAACAACACTGTCTGACTCTTTTCTCAATCATTGCTTCCTTTTCATGCCCCTCAACTCTTGTAACTACCGTCTGGTTTTTGTAAAAATTGTTAATAGCCTTTAGCTTTCTGTATTTTACCCTCGCTACTTTCAGAATTTCAAAGAGAGTATTCCAGCCAACATTGCCGAAAGCTTTCTCTAAGCCTGCAAATGCTTTAAACGTAGATTTGCCTCTCCATAACCTTTCTTCCTAGATACATCGTAGAGTCAGTATTGCCTCGCGTGTGCCCACATCTCTCCGGAATCCAAAACGATCTTCCCTGAGGTCTCCTTCTTCCAGTTTTTCCACTCTTCTGTAAGGAATTCGTATTACTATTTTGCAATCGTGACTTTTTACACCGACAGTTCGGTAACATTCACACCTGTCAGCCCCGGCTTTCTTAGGAAACTGAATTATGCAATCTTCTTGAAGTCAGAGGGTCTTACACACAAGATGGAACAGTTTTGATGACTCCACTGAGAGTTGAATGCTTCGATGATATTTTTCACTTCTTCAAAATTATCTTCACTGGTTGTGGTTTCTTTAACGGTTGTAGATTGATGAGAAACGCTGTAGCTGTTTTCGAAAACCATCCAGGCTAGCACTGAGGAGGTCATTTTATTCAAGATAAAATTATATTTGAACTCAGACTATGTTCTAAGATTACACAACAAATCAGTGTCAAGAATAATGGACGGTAGTTTCCTGCATCACTTCTACTACCCTTCATATAGACGGGAGTGGCCTGTGCCTTTTTCAAAGTGAATCATTTCAGCTTTTGCTTTGCTACTCTTAATTTCAGTTTTTTGTTCGAGGGATCTACGATAAATTACAGCGAAAAGAGGGGCTAACTCAGTCACAAATTCAGTATAGAGATTCAGTACAGAGATTCTATCGGGGCTGGAGCTTTGCTGATATTTAACGATTTCAACTGTTTCTCAACACCAATGACATTAATACATATTTCACTCATATTTTCAGTGGTCTGCGGATTAAATTGGAGCAATTCTCCTGGGTTTTCTTTTGTAAAGGGATATTTGAAAACGGAGTGAATCATTTCAGCTTTTGCTTTGCTACTCTTAATTTCAGTTTTTGTCTCATTCGCAAAGCACTGGACACTTTGGTGCCTCTACAAACAACCAGAATTTCTTATGATTTAGTGAAATGTCATTTGTGAATATTTTGTTACGGTAGTATCTGAAGCCATCACTCATTTTTCTCTCGATAGCCAAACGTGTTTTATTCAGTATCTGTATCTCTATAGCCCAACTCTTTGTTTTACACCTGTTATGCACTAATCTCTGTTTCCTTAGAAGTTTCTTTACAATGATTGCATACCATGGAGTTTTCCTCCCATTACAAACTGTTGCACACGGTACATATCTGTCCAGTGTGTGGTCAACTATTCTATTAAACTTGAGCCAGAGTTGCTCTACATGCTTCTGGCATTTGCTGAAAGTTTCAAGTTCCTCATTGAGATATGATATTACACTTTCTTTATCTAGTTTACTTGACATATATATCTTTCCACTAGTTTTAGTTGTCCTTTGTACTTTGATAATCATCGATGCCACAACCGCGTCATAATCAGTGATACCAGTTTCAATGTGGACATCCTCGAAGAGGTCAGGGCTGTTTGTTGCCATTACATCCAATATACGTATTTCCACCATGAGTAAGGTTCATAACTACCTGTTCTAGGTATTTTCAGAGAAGTCATTTAATAAAGTTTCATAGGATGTCTTATCACGCTCATCACTAACAAAATTGTAATTTTCCCATTTAATTGTTGGATGATTAAAGTTTCCACCGATAATTATAGTATAATTGGGAAAAATAAGTACAAATAAATTGAGGGTTTCTCTGAAGTTTTCGGTCACGTCAGGAGATGAGTCAGGTGAGCGACGGAAGGATCCAACTATCATTTTATACTCACCCCTGATACTGAGTCTTGCCGAAACAATCTGACATGCAACTTGAATTTCTATATCGATGGATTTGAGTTTTTTGTCAACTGTGACAAATACACAACCACAATTTACATTTGCCTATCCTTTCGATAAAAGAAGGTTGTATACATGGAAAAATCCTGGAGATACTAAAAGGTATCAGATAGATTATATAATGGTAAAACAGAGATTTAGGAATCAGGTTTTAAATTGTAGGACAGATGGGGCAGATGTGGACTCTGACCACAATCTATTGGTTATGACCTATAGGTTAAAACTGAAGAAACTGCAAAAAGGTGGGAATTTAAGGACATGGGATCTGGATAAGCTGAAAGAACCAGAGGTTGTACAAAGTTTCAGGGAGAGCATAAGGGAACAATTGGCAGCAATGGGGGAAAGAAACACAGTTGAAGAAGAATGGGTAGCTCTGAGGGATGAAGTAGTGAAGGCAGCAGAGGATAAAGTAGGTAAAAAGACGAGGGTTGCTAGAAATCCTTGGGTAACAGAAGAAATATTGAATTTAATTGATGAAAGGAGAAAATATAAAAATGCAGTAAATGAAGCAGACAAAAAGGAATACAAACGTCTCAAAAATGAGATCGACAGGAAGTGCAAAATGGCTAAGCAGGGATGGCTAGAGGACAAATGCAAGGATGTAGAAGCTTATCTCACTAGGGGTAAGATACTACAGTAAAATTAAAGAGACCTTTGGAGAGAAGAGAACCACGTGTATGAATGTCAAGAGCTCAGATGGCAACCCAGTTCCAAACAAAGAAAAGAAGGTAGAAAGGTGGAAGGAGTATATAGAAGGTTTATACAAGGGCGATGTACTTGAGGACAGTATTATGGAAATGGAAGAGGATGTAGATGAAGACGAAATGGGAGATAAGATACTGCGTGAATAGTTTGACAGAGCACTGAAAGACCTGAGTCGAAACAAGGCCCCCGGAGTAGACAACATTCCATTAGAACTACTGACGGCCTTGGGAGAGCCAGTCATGACAAAACTCTACCAGCTGGTGAGCAAGATGTATGAGACAGGTGAAATACCCTCAGACTTCAAGAAAAATATAATAATTCCAATCCTAAAGAAAGCAGGTGCTGACAGATGTGAAAATTACCGAACTATCAGTTTAATAAGTCACAGCTGCAAAATACCAACGCGAATTCTTTACAGACGAATGGAAAAACTGGTAGATGCGGACCTCGGGGAGGATCAGTTTGGATTCCGTAGGACTGTTGGAACACGTGAGGCAATACTGACCTTACGACTTATCTTAGAAGAAAGATTAAGAAAAGGCTAACCTACGTTTCTAGCTTTTGTAGACTTAGAGAAAGCTTTTGACAATGCTGACTGGAATACTCTCTTTCAAATTCTGAAGGTGGCAGGGGTAAAATACAGGGAGCGAAAGGCTATTTACAATTTGTACAGAAACCAGATGGCTGTCATAAGAGTCGTGGGGCATGAAAGGGAAGCAGTGGTTGGGAAAGGAGTGAGACAGGGTTGTAGCCTCTCCCCGATGTTATTCAATCTGTATATTGAGCAAGCAGTAAAGGAAACAAAAGAAAAATTTGGAGTAGGTATTAAAATTCATGGAGAAGAAATAAAAACTTTGAAGTTCGCCGATGACATTGTAATTCTGTCAGAGACAGCAAATTACTTGGAAGAGCAGTTGAACGGAATGGACAGTGTCTTGAAAAGAGGATATAAGATGAACATCAACAAAGGCAAGACGAGGATAATGGAATGTAGTCAAATAAATTCACGTGATGCTGAGGGAATTAGATTAGGAAATGAGACACTTAAAGTAGTAAAGGAGTTTTGCTATTTAGGAAGTAAAATAACTGATGATGGTCGAAGTAGACAGGATATAAAATGTAGACTGGCAATGGCAAGGAAAGCGTTTCTCAAGAAGAGAAATTTGTTAACATCGAATATAGATTTATGTATCAGGAAGTCGTTTATGAAAGTATTTGTTTGGAGTGTAGCCATGTATGGAAGTGAAACATGGACGATAACTAGTTTGGACAAGAAGAGAATAGAAGCTTTCGAAATGTGGTGCTACAGAAGAATGCTGAAGATTAGATGGGTAGATCACGTAACTAATGAGGAGGTATTGAATGGGATTGGGGAGAAGAGAAGTTTGTGGCACAACTTGACTAGAAGAAGGGATCGGTTGGTAGGACATGTTTTGAGGCATCAAGCGATCACAAATTTAGCATTGGAGGGCAGCGTGGAGGGTAAAAATCGTAGAGGGAGACCAAGAGATGAATACACTAAGCAGATTCAGAAGGATGTAGGTTGCAGTAGGTACTGGGAGATGAAGCAGCTTGCACAGGATAGAGTAGCATGGAGAGCTGCATCAAACCAGTCTCAGGACTGAAGACAACAACAACAACATCCTTTCGATATACACTTAAATTTTCCCCAGACAACTCACTGCGATCAATTTCACGTTTCAACCAGCTTTTTGTACCTAATATTATGTGAGCTTCCCTGCTTTTCATGAGCTCTTCAAACTCTGGCATTTTGTGCTAATGTTTCGGCAGTTTACCATTAGGATTTTAGAACTGTGGGAAGCATTTCTTTCGATCTTACACAGATAGTTCTGGGTTTGCTACAGCCATCGTTATCTGGATTGGATGGAGAGTCACCTAAGCTGATAAAAGCCTTGCATGCATCCGATTCGCCGTCAGCGTCTGACGTGAGGTGCGCAGCTGACCTATTTAGGGGGACCTTTCAGTTCTCGACCGTATGGCCCAAGTCGAGAAAGTCGCAGCCTAGGTTGTGGCAGTACTTTCCAAGTCTCTGGTTCAGTACTTCCACTCATCACGATCGGTTCTGCGGACAATGCTGCAAACTGTGATCTTCACTGAAACTCCACGCGCAGCGCTGATCTTCTCAACTTTCTCTGCCAGTTGTTGGAATGACCGAAGAATAACTTCGGAGCCCAGACGACAGGCATAGTTTGTTCCAACGTGCGCTACAATCTGCAGTTGGTTGCAGTGTGTGCTGGAATAGCGTATTCAATATGTTGAATGCGCCCACAGGCACTGAGTGCACCTGGTGTCCCTGCCTCCCTGTACCTTCCTGCCGCTTCCCTAAGGTCTACCACTATGGGCCATACGTTTCAACTGCTGACGGTTAATAAACCGCTACCCTTTTGCGTTTGCCTCATCTTGACTCCGGACAAAACAGGCGAAGTGATTCGAACAGGGTCCGTTTCAGTGAAAGACAGCATTTTGTTAGAGGGATCGGTACAACACCCTGAGTCCTTCCTGATCCCCATCCACCCTGTAAAAGAAGCCTAGATCTACCATTTACATTCCACTCAAGTGGACTGGTAATGGCAGATCGTATAGTTTGTGCGGAGGAGAGGACAGTACGTGAGGTACCTCTGGTACAGGTACCACAGGCACACGACTCTCAAGACCTCCTCCAACGCACCAACTGGCAGCAGCTGTCAATCGTCTGACAATAGTCAGAGCGGTTTCCAGCTGCTTACGAACGTCATCCCGTGTCTGAGTACAGCATTCACTGTGGGGCTGCATTTTCGCTGGTGCAATGTATTACAAGGCAATGAACAAAGGACTTTAAATTTAACCTGTTGATTATCTTTTAATTGGTGGAGCTAAAAAGTTGCTAATACTCTGTAAGAATTGAGGCAGATGCACAAAACGAGATTTCTATTGAGGCAGCACAAAAGCCTTTGGTACAAATTATTACTTTCCTAAAACGTTATGATGTTGATTATACTTGTTAGCAAACCCGAAAAACCGAAGTAATTTACGATAAATGCGAATAATATACAGGGCTGGTCCTCTGAAGAGAAAATGTGATGTAACACAAAATGTTAGAAAATCTGCTACAGTATCTGAATCACAAACCCCGATTTGTTACAAACTGTTCGTAGATTTTACAAAGGACAATGGTAGCTTCAGAAAATTATCAAAAAAGCACGTTTATCTGCGTTGATATGCAACGAAATTTAGGGACGATGTATACTTTGGCTGATCTGTTAACCACAAACTCTGATTTGCTACGAATTACATTATGTGTCCACAACACTCGTACCACTAACTTACGAAAATCTAGTTTCGTAAGCGTCCGTGTGAAAGCCGTGCCATAACTGGTACTGCTAGTTAATAATATACTGCTTATTTATAAAGCAATTGCTTATCTCGTGAGTTTATATGTACTTTACAATCAAAATTCTTATAGTTTCAATGTTTGAAACCAAACGTTTTTACAGTGATAAAAGCTGGTATTTATGTCAGTACAAATTCGCTCGCCGACTTAAGCTGAGATTTCATTTATAAATTATAAATCAGACAAATTTCATAACCGATGCTGTCTGTCGCTGTTTAAGGTTAAGAAGAAGACAGCACAAGGTAAAGTGAAACTTGGCCCCTTCGCTTCAGATGACTGTGGTGCCAAATCTAAATCAGTGGTGTGTGACAATATCTGAGCTTGCGTTAATTACAGTCACGTAAAAGTAGTTACTGAGGCCCATTATGTAATTTCTGATTACGTATTCCTAAGAGACTTAAACATTTTCTTACTTTGCCTGAAATATTTTTATGAATTACACTAGAATATTTTTCACCACTGCACATACGTGTCTACATTGCTTATCAAGCTATTCATTAAAAGTTTATTATGTTAATTTTATGAAAAGTGCTATGCTATTTAAAGTAACTACATATTTCTGAAATAAGCACATTAATGACATTCTTCCGAACTTTAAGTTCTCCGTGTTGAACTAACATCCTGTACGATCGTCACCTCAAAGGCAGTTAACATTAAAATTCCTAAGTTTCCTCTACGACCATTTGTTGTTAACATGTGTTTACTACCATTTAAACTAAGTCGTGTGATAGATGGCAAACTCTCACAGACAGAAGAGACTAATCAGCCATCACACATGCCGAGCATCTGCTGCACGCGAGTGTATAAGTCCTATTGCCACGCATTGTTGATAAAAGCGGCTGTCACGTTCCAACTGCGGTGAAATAAATTGAACCGAATGTGGACGTGGTGCACTGTCGGCAGGACAGTTCCTCGATATGACTCGGACGTAATTTCCAGTTGGCGTGAAGAATGGCAGTTGGTTCTAAACGTAGAAAAATGTAAATTAATGCAGATGAGTAAGAAAAACAGAGCCATAGTGTTCTGATACACCATTAGCAGTGTGCTGCCTGGCACAGCCAAGTCGTTTAAACACCTGGGAGTAACTTTGAGAAGCTGTACGAAATGGAACGAGCGTGTCAGTATTGTCATAGGGAATGCGAGTGGTCGAATTCGGCTTATTGGGACAATTCTAGGAAGCGTGGTTCACCTGCAAGGAGACCACATATAGCATGGTAGTGCGACCTATTCTTTAGTATTTCTCCAGTGTTTGGGATCCACATCAGGCCAGATTGAAGGAAGACATCAAAGCAGTCCAGGGGCGAGCTACTAGATGTGTTAAGGGTAGGTTCGGTCAACACGTGATTGTTACAGAGGTGCTTCAGAAATTCAAATGGGGAAGGCGTATTTCTTTTCGCCATACACTGCTGAGAACCGAGATTTGAAGCCGACTGCCAAACGGTTGTACTGCCGCTAACACACACTGCGCCTGAGAACAGCGAAGATGATATCCGTGAGATTAGGGCTCGTGCGGAGGCTTGTTTTCCGCTCGCTCCACTGCCGAGTCGTACAGGAAGGGGAACGCCTGTGGGTGGTGTAGGGTTGCCTCCGCCACGCACCGTACCGTCACTTGCGTGTCTCTACTCGTAGATGTAGATACCCGTCCGAAAAAGATCAAATTGGTGTAGACCCCGACAATGGAACGAGGATTGAGATATGACAAGTCGCGCAGAGTGGCCGCGCAGTTCGAGGCGCGATGTTCCGGAGTGCTCGGCCCCTCCCGTCAGAGCTTCCAGTCCTCCCTCGTGCGTGGGTGTGTGTGTTGTTCTAAGCATAAGTTAGTCTAAGTAGTGTGTAAGTCTTGGGACCAATGACCTCAGCAGTTTGGTCCCTTAGGAATTCAAACACCTTTGAACTTTTTTTGATATGACAACATTTAAGAAATTGTAAGTTTCAGGCAAATGAAAGTGTTCTGAAGCATTATAGCAGTGCACATCGTAGTGTTTTCGAAGAGATAGTGGAGGACACGAGACAAGCGTTTTGCAGGATCACGCATGTCAATGCGGCAAGGTGACTAGGGGTCTAAGTGAATCCAGAGAATCACTGTATCGTGCACTACACGTTTGTATGCTATCATAGTGAAAATACTGTAGCATCTGGTGCTAAAGGATAACGGATATGCTGCAGTGTATTGGTATGAATGCCAGCTTCCTGGAAAGATGTTTATTTTCAGATCAGGTGAGGTAACCTTTCAAATATCAGGAACGGTTAATCGTAATAAGTTTCAGATTTGGGGCTCACATCATGAATACCTAAATGTACGTCTGGTATGAGTAATGCACGGCAGGACGCTGGACCGTTCTTCTGTGAAGAAAACACAGTGAATGGGTATCTGGACTTGCTGGAGCAGTTTGAGTACCCTCAGATACATTTTCCAACAAGATGGAGCTCCGCCGCATTCGTCAATTGCTGTTTGCAAGACACGAATTTTTCCCAGTCGCTGAATTGGACGAGGAGGGCGCGTTGCCTGACCACTACGTTCCCCCAACACCATCCCACTGGACACCTTTTCGTGAGGATTCGTAAGGTAACACGTCTATGCGCGCAATGTGGACGATGTTCTTGTGTTCAGACAACAGATGAGATTACAACAGTGACCGAGGACATGTTACAAAGAAAATGGCAAAAAATTTAATATTGACTCAATATTTTACATCCTATAAATGGTTTAAATATAAAGGTGTACTGACGACTCTTAAATAAGTTGTTTGAAATGCTCTAGCCTATGACACAATTTCATTTTTATATCTACTCTAACATTTCTTCCTGGACCATCGAAATGTGCGAAACTTAAAAGGGACATCTGGCATATTATTCCTGAGAATAGAAATGACCGAGATTGTGCTAACTATTATGAATGTCTGTAAAAATCCTGCCTCCTGTCTTAAAATAAGATTATTTCGATTATGCATAATGACATATTGTGCTCAGTGGATCCTCATTTCGGTGCTTTGGTTCTTACGGCGTCGGTACGATTCTCCTGATATGGTATCTCACATCAAGTGTTTTTCTTGAGATTTAATATGTAGTGCAAACAATCGATACTACGATTACAATACGTTACTGTTACGAACAGAAGCATTTCTCACCACTGTAGCGTTGTCAAATAGCTCCCAAAACACAGAAAGTGATACAATGTAATGTGGCGGTTAAAATCAGAACACTTAATAATGCAACGTAATAGAAGCACTGCAAACATATAAATATAACTGACATTATTTGTACACATCATTTGGTCACTATATTGAAAGCAGAAAATTACAGAGGATACTAAATTACTTGAGGTCTTCTTCTGGAGAATTTGTTAATAAAAACTTTGTGCTATTCAAGTCGTTTTATTTGAAATAAACGTCCCAAAATCATGGCCTAGTGATCAGCTGCGCTCTCTCTAAACTCTGTGGTCCTGAGATCGTTTCGCATCTATGTCATAGAACTTCTTAACTCGGAGAATGGGTTTTTGTGTTTTCGTAATCATTTTATCTCATCTTTATCAATGCGCAAGCAAGTAGCGTCACGTAGAAAGACTTGTACTAAGTGGGCAACAACCATGTACGTGCTCTCCCAGCTAATAACGCCATACGAACATTTCGTTTGATTGATAACAAAGAAATGTCACAGGTATGAATTTTCCCTTTCCTGGAAGGTCCCCGGCGCTACTGCCTTGCGTACATGAGCACAGCAGTGGCACACTCCACACTGTCACACGTGTACCGCTCGGAGACAGTGTCACAGGCAGCTCTAGAAAGCTTGTAGGCTTCCACACCTACACCACACTGCACTTCATGAGGATTGGCAGTTACACTCTTGTAAATGGCCTAAGGCCGAAATCTACACTCCTGGAAATGGAAAAAAGAACACATTGACACCGGTGTGTCAGACCCACCATACTTGCTCCGGACACTGCGAGAGGGCTGTACAAGCAATGATCACATGCACGGCACAGCGGACACACCAGGAACCGCGGTGTTGGCCGTCGAATGGCGCTAGCTGCGCAGCATTTGTGCACCGCCGCCGTCAGTGTCAGCCAGTTTGCCGTGGCATACGGAGCTCCATCGCAGTCCTTAACACTGGTAGCATACCGCGACAGCGTGGACGTGAACCGTATGTGCAGTTGACGGACTTTGAGCGAGGGCGTATAGTGGGCATGCAGGAGGCCGGGTGGACGTACCGCCGAATTGCTCAACACGTGGGGCGTGAGGTCTCCACAGTACATCGATGTTGTCGCCAGTGGTCGGCGGAAGGTGCACGTGCCCGTCGACCTGGGACCGGACCGTAGCGACGCACGGATGCTCGCCAAGACCGTAGGATCCTACGCAGTGCCGTAGGGGACCGCACCGCCACTTCCCAGCAAATTAGGGACACTGTTGCTCCTGGGGTATCGGCGAGGACCATTCGCAACCGTCTCCATGCAGCTGGGCTACGGTCCCGCACACCGTTAGGCCGTCTTTCGCTCACCCCCCAACATCGTGCAGCCCGCCTCCAGTGGTGTCGCGACAGACATGAATGGAGGGACGAATGAAGACGTGTCGTCTTCAGCGATGAGAGTCGCTTCTGCTTTGGTGCCAATGATGGTCGTATGCGTGTTTGGAGCCGTGCAGGTGAGCGCCACAATCAAGACTCCATACGACCGAGGCACACAGGGCCAACACCCGGCATCATGGTGTGGGGAGCGATCTCCTACACTGGCCGTACACCTCTGGTGATCGTCGAGGGGACACTGAATAGTGCACGGTACATCCAAACCGTCATCGAACCCATCGTTCTACCATTCCCAGACCGGCAAGGGAACTTGCTGTTGCAACAGGACAATGCACGTCCGCATGTATCCCGTGCCACCCAACGTGCTCTAGAAGGTGTAAATCAACTACCCTGGCCAGCAAGATCTCCGGATCTGTCCCCCATTGAGTATGTTTGGGACTGAATGAAGCGTCGTCTCACGCGGTCTGCACGTCCAGCACGAACGCTGGTCCAACTGAGGCGCCAGATGGAAATCACATGGCAAGCCGTTCCACAGGACTACATCCAGCATCTCTACGATCGTCTCCATGGGAGAATAGCAGCCTGCATTGCATCGAAAGGTGGATATACACTGTACTAGTGCCGACATTGTGCATGCTCTGTTGCCTGTGTCTATGCGCCTGTGGTTCTGTCAGTGTGATCATGTGATGTATCTGACCCCAGGAATGTGTCAATAAAGTTCCCCCTTCCTGGGACAATGAATTCACGGTGTTCTTATTTCAATTTCCAGGAGTGTATATAGTGGAATAGTTATACAGTCGAATGGCGGTTCAAACTTCCAATTAGCACTACTGTTACGACATCACTATCAATCTGGTTAGCATGACGCTGGAAATGTGCTTATGAAAAGTAGCAAAATTTGGTTCTAGCACTGTAACTTTTATTTCAAATCTCCTCATCCACGGTACTCAGTAATATTCTCCCACTCATCAGGGTTCGCCTCCTTTATTTATCATGTACATCAATCTTTGTGTCGTGCCAATTACTGTTACATGTCGCTGACTATAGGTTTTAACTGTATCCGCTAGAAAATCTGACTACATAAAAGTGCATGTGTACCAGATTGAGGAAGCACACATGGTCTACACAACAATGCCAAATGACTGCCACCCATTTAGCAAATTTCATTTTCACATAGCGTAAAAATTTTTATTTACAAAATGACATAGTGCGCTTTGGAAAGAAACAATGTATGTGAGACCAAAGGTAGGTCAAACACAAATAAAAGCACGACTACAAATTCAGAATGATGTACCAGCAAGACAACAATCAGAAATTGTTATAATTCCTGTCATATTCAATTATTCTATCTCATAAGATTTAAGTTTGTTGTAGTCATTTTTTGTCTTTTGGTAGCCAGTTAAACTTTTCTGTATAGATTGAGTCTACATATAACATTAAAAAAATGATTTATCCACTGTTGATTTATATATAAAATTCTCCAAAACAAAGAGATGCGAGCTAACATCCCAAAGATGTTCGGGCTTACATGCGATTCCTCTTCGTCGAAATGCCTTGGCTCTAACACGTCTACGGATTGAACCGCACATGTCACATTACACGCCCTAAGTTAGACACTCGTGACCATTTGGTTAAATTGTCTGGCTGACGGCAGGTTTGCGAAATACAAAGTTAAAATAATACCAGTAATAATAATAATATCGGGAACTAAACTAAAGACCCATAAATGATGTAGGCTACACAGTTGCGACTTTGTTTAATGTTTATCCATAAAGCAAACTAATAGCGAAAGTGGTCGTATTTAGAATTACTGCTACACTCGAGCGCATAACGATTTGACACAGTTCGATCATTCACAATCTCATTGTGAATTAAAAGTTCAACACTCCACCTTGTTAACTATGCGAAAAGTTCGCGCTAGGCGCGTGGCTGCTCACCTCAGAGACTAAGTCCCGCGAAATTTTCTGAATCGTTTAGCTTCGTAGCTGCCTAGAAACCGACTGGTGTCTCCAGCCAAACTGTCCTCTTTGGTGTCTAGAGCAGAGCTGTCCCTCTCTGCCCGTCTCCGGCCGCATTGTCCCACGCGCCGGACATGGTCACTCAACTGATGAGGGCACTTCCCTTTCCTGAAGCCGTCCATCTGATTGGCTACAGCTTATTCTACATTATTTTACATTTTAACATGTTTAAATAATCAAAACTTCACCACTTTGACGTTCTAAATACAGTAGCAATAATATCCACTACATAATAAACGTTAAATTCTTTTACATAAAACCAATACAATTTCCTTCTAACCTTTGAATGCCACGGCAAGTAGGCTTGCACCAATGTGCTTTCTGATAAATAAATAAAGAACAAAAATAACTATTATGCACTAAACTTTACAATTATTCTATTACCTAATGATTCAATAACTTGTCGTGCAGTCGTCGTTCAGTGTGTTTTATCTAGAGCAAATGATGATCTGATGCTTAACTGTAAATAGTTATAATTTAAATCTACTATATCTTTTAAACAAATAAAGTTACAGACTTTATATTTACAACGTTTCTCATTTTAATGATGTGCTTCTATATGAAATGTCGTTCGTTAAGATCTACAAAGCGTTCAGATTTTAGCATTCAGGTCTTTGTTACAAAACTTGTTAATTTTACTTTAACAGTAAATCCTAACTATTATAGGTACGATCAATATTCACGTTTTTTTGGGATCACCATGAAAAGTTATAGAAGATGGCAGATTAAAGTTACTGTGGCTTGATTCCCTGAATTACTACAGAATTAAATAGTTAAATAGTTTCCATAAATGTTTCCCTTTATGGCTGATCTTAGGGCCGCCGTATTTAACACTGCTACGTCTTCTCAGACACAAATGACTCCCACTGGGTTTCCCTATGACGTAGGTTCTCGTCTGTCTCACTCGCGCACTACAGCGCCTAGGCCTGTGAGTTTCCCCACCTCGTGCTGAATCTGCGCCCTTTGTGGCATCCGGTACTGGACGGCACGGTTCGTTCCTCAACTCCTGAAGGCTGACCCTTTCGGCCATATGCTTAAATAAGATCGAAATGCTCGTTAACCCTCAAAGACAATTAATGCATTATAAAACTCCACAAGTCTTAGAGATTATAAAAAAAATCGTGATATTTTCAATGTACAGTCTTGCACACAAGTCCTGACTGCCAGGGCACGGGCAACCGACACCCAACAACACGCCACCGCCACCCACGGCCACACGTCTAGCGCCGTCCGACCAGATGACCGCGGTGTGGCGCTTCTGCTGTGAGTCTGTTTAGCAGCTGTCATTTTCTTGTTTCAAGTGCTAGTACTTACCTTGGATTCTGTGAATGAACAATGTGTAAGCGTTGTAAAATAGAGTGGAAATGGAAAAACGCCTAACATATATCATGCTGATCGCTTTCGGTTCAGTAAAGAGGTGAAGGCAGCACTGGCAGGCTCGAACCCTTTCCACTGTTTGTGGGGTGAGTGCCTCCTGGTTAAACACGTCCGTTGAAGGAATTTCTTATCTCGAGAATGTTCATTCTAGTGCGAATGATTTTTAACATTCAGGAACTCGCGACAATTGCTCACACTTATGGCAAATGGCGACCATTTAACAGTCGTGCGAGATTTGCATTTAATACGCTAGGTTAATGAGTCACGTTCCGCAGTAGTGCATGCACTAATTCAAAGCAACATAAATGAACGGGTGAATATTATTGCATATTTACTTGGACATAATAAATTCGCTGACTGAGTATTCCCATGCTGTATTCTCACTTAAAAAGAAATTCACAACAAAAGGCAGATTCTCTAACAAAGAACAGTGTCAACATAATATTTTTCATCTGGTGGCTCAAATTGAGTGTTGTGCACCACGAACTCTTCCCCAGGGGCATATCCATAGCAACTGGTACTTGTTGCCAACAAATGAGAAGCCTTTCGGTCGCAGTGTAAGAAAAACGACCGACACGACAGCATCACGTGTTACTACTACACGATAACACTGTCTGATGACGTCACAAACAAACATTTCGTGAATTTGTTTGTAATGTCATCCCTCACGCACTTATTGTTGTGACCTGATGCCCTGAAATGTTTACCTCTCCCGTTTCTTATCGAACAACCATCAAACGAATTCCTCTCTGATCGATGGCTTGATGATATCTTAGTGCCAATAGTTCTCTATTGGCGTGGAATCGGTAAAGAACCTCACCGTTGTCAGACTATTTTCGATAGTGTGAAAGAATATACAGTGTGTTCCAGGAGATGGTCAGTAGAGCAAGAACGGTTATTCGAATCAAAAATTAGTAAACACGGGTTCTGAGAAGCACACGTTAAGAGCTGTGAGCTCTTCTACTTCAAGCTTTTCGCTTTCCGTATTTTGAGAGGAGGTAGTATGGACGGAAACAAGAAAAAATAGTCTGTTGGGCATGAGCTTTAAAACGCACACCTTAAGACCTATGAGCACTTGTTCAGTAGGAGAGAAGTGATCCACAGTATACTGTTTCTCGTGCACCAGCATAGTTACACTGCACACCACCATGTTACATACTGCAGTTCAGAACCCTGCAATGGCTGAGGGCTGCAGATATGCAGACATCAAGAATACAGGTTTAGAATGTTAATAAGGTTTGTTTAGTTTTCACACAAAAAATTCAGAGCAGTTTTTAGCACATACATATTATGGAGAAGATTTCTTAAGATTTCTTAATTGAACTACTGCTTGTAACTTTGTTACAGAAAACCAAAAAAATCTAGCTTTCAGAGAGAGCAGAAGCCACCATCACTCTACAAGAGATCACGTGACCTCAGAGCTAGCACGGAGCTATGGTATTCGTGTTTCCCTTATTGTTCCAGTGGTGGCTAGGAGGGATAAATGACAATTTAAAAGACTGCATTAGTTTCAGTTTTCGCGTGGAACTACTTTCCTGGGCTCAAAACCATAAATTGATCATAATGTGTCACATCTTTCGGGTAAATCACTCTCATTAATTATTCAATGTCACAAAAAGTGAAGTTAGCAGGATAATTTTGTGCTAACCATGGAGTAAGTCATCAGTCACATAGTTGCCAAACCTATCCTGCGTTGAAACCAAAATACAGTTATACTTCTAGTAGGAAGAACAGCAGCCGATGACTTCGTTGGAGCTAAGAAGTGGCTACACTTTTCATCTCAAAGGTAGGGCTGTCGAGGGCTCTAATACCGAAAGTATATGTCAGTTAGTCTTACTCACATGTCTGTAACAAGGTTTAGAAACTAGAACGTTGTTACTAATGATAATCAGGTGCACCGACTGCATAATAAACGTCATAATCCAATAACTGTCACAGTTATTTGTATTTTTCTCCTTTAAGCGTCCTGAAAAGTAAAAAGCTCTTTCACCAGATAGGATTCACTTTTTTGGAGAATTTCAAAGTTTATATTGTGAACACTACAGGTAGGACACACAATTATTGGCCTTATCTACAAAACGTAGGAACCCAAATGAACAGACAACAACACAGCACTCCTTGCAAAACGAGAACATCCACAGAGGGACTTTGCAAACTACGAATAGCAGAAGTTTACTATGTACAGTAAACCATACACCACGAACAAAACACTGGGCTCAAAAAGGAGTGGAGATTGAAAAACAAGCTAACATTAATGCAGAAGAATTTGTGACTATAACTTGGAACAAAATACACAGAATGCTGACGGTGTTGCTCTAGAATATGAAGCCCATCACCAAAGATGTCATTCAGTCTGAAAAAAAGGACAAAAATCATGTAATCGTTATGATTACAGTATTACCACTTCTCATGGTTAGTCAATAAAAGGAAAAAGCGTTAATTTTGAATAGCTTTCAACTTGCAGTACGCGTGAGATAGAGAAAACCAAGCTGAGCGTGTTTTTAATTTTCTATGCAGCACATCACCGTCGGCGAAAGACGTGTTAATTTAGTCCTTTATAGGTTCATAAAAACGACGCAGCTAGGCTCCCACAATATTCATGAGAGAGTTATCGAGGTATAGTTCGCAGGTTGCCAACGGTCTTGCCACACTGGTAACACCGGTTATCGTCAGATTACCAAATCAAACACTGTCGAGCGTGACGAGCACTTGGATGGATGGGTGACTTTCCATGTCTGCCGAGAACTGTTGGGAATTGGGGTGCACTCAGACCTTTTGAGGTGAAATGAGAAGCTACTTGATTTAGGCGTAGCGGCTCCAGTCACGAAAACTGACAACGGCTGGGAGAGCAGCCCTGACGACATGCCTCTCCGTATCTGCCTAGAGTGAAGCCTGTTGACTGAAGCTGACACGGCGGTCGGTCGGTACCGGTGGGTCTTATGATGCCTGTTCGGACGTAGGAGTTAATGTGATAGTAGATGGTTGCCTTTCATAAAAGTGTCGTCACCACCGTGCACCAGCATTTGTTCTTCTTCACCTGCATAACCTGCGGAAAACTTATCCACCCAAAACTCTATTAAATACTCAAACTTTTCTCAACCCACATTGGACCATCGTGGGAAGATACAGTGCCAACCTTCCATGAGCGAAAATGTAGAACTTTAAAACGACCATACCTGCTAAGTTAAGCGGGAGTCTCGAAATCACGCACTGAACTGTCAGTCTGCTACCCCATGGAATCTGTTGAAGTGGTGGGGAAGGGGGGGGGGGGGGAGGGAGGGTAAATAATGGACTTATCAAATTAAACTACGAACAACACAAAGGAAGAACATCCCATCCCGCCTGTATGGAACATGAACCACAGAACTTGGAAAGGAGCACACTCAGTGAGTCGTGGCTCAAAGGTGATGAGACTGCAGTCATTAAATGTGAGTACCTTCCATTACAGCATAACTCAGAAGTATCTTGCGATATTGGCGGCATAGCTCTGCTAATTCACAACAGGAGTTAATACTTGATCACCATGGCCATGTCCATTTCATACAGAGTGACCTACATGATCCTTGAAATGAATGCTGACGTTAGCTTTAAATTTGTGTCGTTGAAAATAGTTGCACTTGAACTGATGAAGACCTAGAACAGTTCTTTGGAGAGCTTACAACAGCAAAAAATTCATTAAATACATTTACCTAAATGTTGTTGTTGTCATCTTCAGTCCTGAGACTGGTTTGATGCAGCTCTCCATGCTACTCTATCCTGTGCAAGCTTCTTCATCTCCCCGTACATACTGCAACCTACATCCTTCTGAATCTGCTTAGTGTATTCATCTCTTGGTCTTCCTCTACAATTTTTACCGTCCACGCTGCCCTCCAATGCTAAATTTGTGATCGCTTGATGCCTCAGAACATGTCCGACCAACCGGTCCCTTCTTCTTGTCAAGTTGTGCCACAAACTCCTCTTCTCCCCAATTCTATTCAATACTTCCTCATTAGTTATGTGATCTACCCATCTAATCATCAGCATTCTTCTAAAGTACCACATTTCGAAAGCTTCTATTCTCTTCTTGTCTAAACTATTTATCGTCCATGTTTCATTTCCATACATGGCTACACTCCATACAAATACTTTCAGAAACGACTTCCTGACGCTTAAATCTATACTCGATGTTAACAAATTTCTCTTCTTCAGAAACACTTTCCTTGTCATTGCCCGTCTACATTTTATATACTCTCTACTTCGACCATCAACAGTTATTTTTCTTCCCAAATAGCAAACCTCCTTTACTACATTAAGTGTCTTATTTCCTAATCTAATTCCCTCAGCATCACCCGACTTAATACGACTACATTCCATTATCCTCGTTTTGCTTTTGTTGATGTTCATCTTATATCCTCCTTTCAAGACACTGTCCATTCCGTCCAACTGTTCTTCCAAGTCCTTTGCTGTCTCTGACAGAATTACAATATCATCGGCGAACCTCAACGTTTTTATTTCTTCTCCATGGACTTTAATACCTATTCCGAATTTTTCTTTTGTTTCCTTTACTGCTTGCTCAATATATAGATTGAATAACATCGGGGATAGGCTACAACCCTGTCTCACTCCCTTCATAACCACTGCTTCCCTTTCATGTCGCTCGACTCTTGTAACTGCCACCTGGTTTCTGTACAAATTGTAAATAGCCTTTCGCTCCCTGTATTTAACCCTGCCACCTTCAGAATTTGAAAGAGCGTATTCCAGTCAACATTGTTAAAAGCTTTCTCTAAGTCTACAAATGCTAGAAACGTAAGTTTGCCTTTCCTTAATCTATTTCCTAAAACAGGTCGCAGGGTCAGTATTCCAATATTTCTATGGATCCCAAACTGATCTTCGCCGAGGTCAGCTTCCACCAGTTTTTCCATTCGTCTGTAAAGAATTCGCGTTAGTATTTTGCAGCTGTGACTTATTAAACTGATAGCTCGGTAATTTTGATATCTGTCAACACCTGCCTTCTTTGGGATTGGAATTATTATATTTTTCTTGAAGTCTGAGGGTATTTCGCCTGTCTTATACATCTTGCTCACTAGATGGTAGAGTTTTGTCAGGACTGCCTCTCCCAAGGCCGTCAGTAGTTCCAATGGAATGTTTTCTACTCCCGGGGCCTTGTTTCGACTCAGGTCCTTCAGTGCTCTGTCAAACTCTTCACGCAGTATCGTATCTCCCATTTCATCTTCATCTACAGCCTCTTCCATTTCCATAATATTGTCCTCAAGTACATCGCCCTTGTATAGATCCTCTATATACTCCTTCCACCTTTCTGCTTTCCCTTCTTTACTTAGAATTGGGTTTCCATCTGAGCTCTTGATATTCATGCTTGTGGCTCTCTTTTCTCCAAAGGTCTCTTTAATTTTCCTGTAGGCAGTATCTATCTTAACCCCTAGCGATATAATCCTCTACATCCTTACATGTGTCCTCTAGCCATCCCTGCTTAGCCATTTTGCACTTCCTGGCGATCTCATTTTTGAGATGTTTGTATTCCCTTTTGCTGCTTCATTTACTGCGTTTTTATATTTTCTCCTTTCATCAATTAAATTCAATATTTCTTCTGTTAGCCAAGGATTTCTACTAGCCCTCGTCTTTTCACCTACTTGATTCTCTGCTGCCTTCACTACTTCAGCCCTCACAGCTACCCATTCTTCTTCTACTGTATTTCTTTCCCCCATTCCTGTCAATTGTTCCCTTATGCTCTCCCTGAAACTTTGTACAACCTCTGGTTTAGTCAGCTTATCGAGGTCCCATCTCCTTAAATTCCCACCTTTTTGCAGTTTCTTCAGTTTTAATCTACAGTTCATAACCTATAGATTGTGGTCAGAGTCCACATCTGACGCTGGAAATGTCTTACAATTTAAAACGTGGTTCATAAATCTCTGTCTTACCATTACATAATCTATCTGATACCTTCTAGTATCTCCAGGATTCTTCCACGTATACAACCTTCTTTTATGATTCTTGAACCAAGTGTTAGTTATGATTAAGTTATGCTCTGTGCAAAATTCTATCACACGGCTTCCTCTTTCATTGCTCTCCCCCAATCCCTTAATACTTGACGATATTGATACGAAAGCAGGCGTGAACTCCACACAAGCTATCCTAAACTTTGCGTTTTCAACGAGAAACTAGAGAAAATAAATGATGATGTGTTTTCCTAACGATCAACAGAAAAGTTGAGAGGAGTGGAACTGTAGGAACACGACAGACATTACCAGCAAGAGCAGTAAAGAAATTGATTTTGAATGGATTGTGGGAGTGGCAGTGATCAACGTGTTACAAATATTTACTTTTAAAAACAGTCTTTACCACGATTTATTTATCAAGGTGACCTGTTTCGACCACTGCTGTGGTCATCTTCAGACCATTGAGTAGGAACCTCTTTCTGTTTGAGCATCACTAGACTGTTTTTAATAGTAAATAGCAGTAAAGAAAGTCAGTACACTCCAGTCTATGAAAAGACAAGTCACTCGTCCACGACATTTGAAACGGCATGGGAGAATTTGCTACTGAAGGAGACAAAATTATAAAAACTGTCGAGGCCTTTCATCGAAAGCTCTACAATAAGTCAGTGTGAAGTCGAAGCCTGTGAGATGAAAGGTGGGGATTCATTGTGAATCGGAAAAAATGGAATCTATCATTGAAAATAAAGAGGAGGCAGCCCTGAAACAACTCGAGGTTTGTATGTAGTCAGGAGAAGGCCAGATAAAGCACGATATGGTTAAAATTGGGAGAGGGACGAAGGAGCACCCCTAATTCTATAAAATAAATATGTCGAGGAAGGGAAAAGATTCGATAGTCATGATCGAATGCAGAAATACAAAGCAAGATAGAGACTTCTAGTAACCATGAGCTCTAAAGTGTAAACCTTAAGAACTATGACAGTTGTTTATGTTCGCTGACTAGAACACCTCTCTCGTTCTAAACAAATGCTCATATGTCTCAAGGTATACACTTTATAGCCCATGTTTATTAAAATTATTCACCCCCCCCCCCCCCCGTCCAAAAAAAAAATGAGAAGCAAAGAGCCTGCACAGTATCGAAGATGAAAACTATCCATAGCATGTATGTTATAACCTGTGTTTACGAGACCTTTTCATTCGAATTATCGTTCTTGTCATATCCATGAATATTGACCATTTCACCTGGGAGACAGTGTGTGTTCGTTCACATAATCTAAAACAGTCTGTCAATGGTGACATAGTTTATCTATTCCACGCCGGTAGAAAAGTCCTTGTACTGAGTTAAAGAGGTCGTCAAATCAGGTTTGAACTTCATTTTCGTCAAGAAAGGAATTTTCTTGAGGGTTGTTCGAGAAGGAACGGGGAAGATAAACAGTTCAGGGCATAAGATCAAAACAATAAGTGTTCGAGGGATGACTCCCCAAACAAATTGCCGGCCGATGTGGCCGTGCGGTTGTAGACTCTTCAGTCTGGAATCGCGTCATCGCTACGGTCTTAGGTTAGAATCCTGTCTCGGGCATGGATGTGTGTGATGTCCTTAGGTTAGTTAGGTTTAAGTAGTTCTAAGTTCTAAGGGACTGATGACCTCAGATGTTAAGTCCCATAGTGCTCAGAGCCATTTGAACATTACATTTACTTTTAATGTCGGGAGCAAACATGACCTAGTCATTTTATTTCTGCTATAATGTTACTCTCTACACTTATGCATCAAAATGTGCTCTTTTACCTGTTTCGTCATAAACTGTCAATCTGAGTTGCACCTGAGTCACCTTTTCGTTTCTCTATAGCAGACCCGTGTCCTTGATAGTGCCGAGCAGTCCAGGCTGAGCTATCTCGCGACACACCTGTCATTTTTTGAAATGTAGCATCGCAAACTGGTACTTGACGATTATCTTCAAATTTTATCTTGTACTTGATGGACACTGTTTTAGAAGTTTTAGCTTCAATGGTATCTACAGCATATCTATCCGATGCTAAATATTCATGTATGACGGAAGGAGTGCCTCTTTTTTGTTCCTATCTAGTGCAGAATATAATAGATTATTGAAATACGATAAGTCAGCGTAAGAGAGTTTGCCTGCATGGCAGTCTTTCCCTCTACGGTTGCTTGCCTCATTCCCGTCAACTCGCCGGCGGCAGTCAACATCGCATGTTGCTTCGAATATCGAGATGTTTTTGCTTCGGGGATGTTTGACTGCTCAGTTTCTCTACTTTTACGCTCACCACATGATTTACTCACAGGAATATAATTTAACAGAGCTCTAGTCTTCTACATTTTACTTCCACATAATGTTGGTAACTACAAACCAACTCACATAACAGTTATCGGCAACAAGTGTAGCTTAACATTGCCCTCACAGGCTAAATAGACAGCCTGCACGGTGAACTCCCATCAAGCCAACTTGCTGTCAGCTTTGATGGATGTCCTGCCGTCTACCGCCAAGCAAACCAATTATTTCAGGAGTAACATAACACAGTCAAAAAAGTACTTCTTCTGAGATCTATCGTACATCAGATTATGAGGAAACGTGGAAACACCTTTAATGTCTTCGGCAAACTAAGTTATATAAAGCAAGTTTTGGAAAGACCTCTACATACGCATGGGGCTAGTTTTGCAAAAACTGGCTGTATTCTCTGTGCTATAATCCTTAAATAAAGCAAGTTTTGCTAAAGCTGGCAGTGTAGGCTTGCAGAGGAAGCGAAACACAATGCATTAAAAAAAACTGTTTCAAACAAAAATGCATAAAGCGCGTTTTGCGAAAAGGTCCTCAATTACGAAACAATACGTCTCGATCAGTAAGTAGTAACAGTTCAAACCATTCCTGGCCCTGGCGGAAGTGAAATGCTGGCTAATAAGCCACCAGTGGGTGGCTAAGCGGGAACACAAAGTGTTCAGACGAGAATTGCTGCAGAAAGTCCGTGGGAGAGAGGCTGTGTACCAGGAATCGTTAGCGCCAGGATTTCACCAGGAACAGTTCCAGCCAATTCACCTCCCCCCCCCCCCCACAGTACACAACAATTACCGGAATATGTCCCGCCCTTTCAGCCCCTCTGCAGCGACTGTAGATCTTCTTTGGGATCTTCTCTTAGACTGCATAGTCTTTGGTCTTCATCGGATGTTTCCAGTTGACCCACGTGGTTCACTGCGTTTCTTTGCACATTAAAGTAGCGAGCAGTGTTTTACCGCTCAGTAGTATTTGTGTCTTTGCAGCATTTGTATCTTTTAGCACATTTCCTTGGACATTTTAGCAGAGTAATTGTGCGTTATAGAAGTATCTGCGTTTCTCCGCGTTTCCTTTGTGACTTTTCCAGGGTTTACTTCGTTGTTTTAACACTGTTTTACAGCTTGTGCTTGTTCGTTACAACAGTGTTTTGAAATGAGTGCTCTTAAATGTGACATTAGAGGAAACGAGTACAGTTACTGAAGCCGCATATTTCCACGGCGAACCCACAGAAGATGAGCGAAATAATGTCTTCTGTTAAAAATAACGAACAATCGTCTTCATATCGGTGCTACTTATGCGACAAGGATTTTACTTAAAGTAGTTTACAACATTACCAACAAATTATTTGGAGTAGTACATCAGAAACATTGAAGTGTACGATGTGTGAATTTGAAACTGATTCTAAAAAGTGCTGGATGGATCCTTTCCAATCTGAACATGACTTATGAGTGAAGAATCATTCCATTCATTGCGAAAACCACACTAGTCTCAGTGCAATTTGGGAAATTATACCAGTAACGATATTTGGCACCCCCAAACAACAGTAAAAATTAAATTGGGGTTTTAGCTTATTTCAAAACATTTGAGAAAGATTTAAATTTTAGATGAAACTAGGACACATGATTTTATCCCTTTGGAATAGAGTTGTTTTCACTGTAATAAACACTGAAGATCTTTTAATCATCTGTAATAGAGTTTTTAAGGTGGCAGATTAAATGAAGGTCAGTTTCGCACCTTACTTGAGAGTTTCTATATATTTTAAACTGATATACTTCGGAGTAAATGAGCATATCTGCCTATAAAAATGTGCTGTATGCAACGCACAGAGATGACACTCAATCTATGGTATGAACACACCGAATCTATCCCCCGTATGTCAATGAGCAAGAGGTGAAACAAGCTGCTGGAGGAAATGTTTCATTTGGGAAGTGAATGTGAGGGGCGATGTCCAGGGAGCATCACGTGCAGAGTACGATGGAAAGCTCTTAACGAATGGGCCAGGTGACTCATCCAGGAAGGCAAGTAGCAGGCCACCAGAGTGGTATGGAAAGAAGCTTTAGGAAGCTGCATTGGGAATTTTCCAGATGGATACGAACAAACCAGTGATGCAATCGATCACATGAATTGCATATGGTACCCTCGTACTGTACTCATCTATTAGGCATCTGGAGCAGGCACAAAATATCCGCATGGCTGACACGAAGTAGGAAGGAGTAAAGTGCTGAAATTTCAATGCAGTTTAATAGTAGGCCCTTTGCGATTGACAGAGAGAGTTTCTACAAAATAAGGGGAACGCTCCTATTGGTCGGAAAAAGCAGTTACGAGGAGCGCAAAATGCCACAGGTGTGAGACAGATTGGTGACGAGAGAGACAAAACTGACAATTTCTGGGGATCTCTTCTGAACTGGCATCAAGTGCAGAACAGGACGCATAATGCTGTGTACGACGAAGAGGAGGACATTTGTGTGAACACTGCATCCACTGTGGCCGACATTCAGTTAAATATTAACTGTAGCATCGTTGGGCTCCAACAGCAGATTAATAAACCAGCCACATACTTAATTGTTCTTGTGAGAACTGAGAGGGCATTGCAATAAGCATGCTGCTCCAGACATGCGTGTGCTTATCGCCATATTTCAAGACTAGGGATGAGTGCATGTTTTGTCACCTAATGAGAAATATAGGAGAGTTTCTGCTGATAAAATCAGCAAAGATTTTGATTAGCTTTTATAGGAATTTCAGAGGACGAGAACTAACACGCACCCAACAGCTCATCATCGCTATGGTAAACACTGCGAGGAGCGGCGTATACTTGTTGGTCCACCAGCTTGTGTCCGCTGTGAATGCGAGCAACCTTCAGTAATCTTTTGCTCAGCTTGTCACAAAAACCTAACCATCCTCCATAGACTTGATTGTCATCTTAAATAGTACTGAACTTAGAACTAGAATCAGATGATTTGTCTTAATATTGGCCAACTTCACGACGTACTAGTAAGAATAATTTTGTAAAGAATGGTATGAAACGTGATATTGTTGTGTTTAGAGTTATTTCGATTACTCAGGGCAAAGTGCCTTATCTTAACAACTATCCAGATATTGTCACATTACAACCTATGTAAATATGGGTATTTCCTTGACAATAATTCTGCATTAAAACCAGTCAGTGTACAGCTTAAATACCGTTGAGCTCTGTCATAGAATAAGGGTCCACTCCTTACCCCAGTCGTTTCTTCTATAGACATTTACACACTCACTGGCATTTCTGCTGATGTCTGACAGAAGAGAAAAGGAGTGGAGTGTCAGATAATGGCGAGCCTGCCAAGATGGCACTTGATCTTCCAGGATGGCAATTAGTCAAATTAGAAAGTGAAATTAAAGTTAAGTATTGAAAAACAGCGAAAACAAAAAAAAATTGTTTTTATGACAAGGTTACTCAATGAACATGTCTACATACAGGTCTGAATGCTGTAATGTGTAATCCACAGAGTAGAAAAACTTGTATTAAAGAGTAAAGCTACATGTTTGTGTAAAAGTAGCTTGTGTGTGACTGAGTTGTTTTGAATATCCACAAACATTGAATGGGGTTGCTACTGGTGTGTTCATAGTGTAAGTAGGCTGTTTAGGTTTTCTTATTGGTAACGCCACGTAGTGCTCTGTATGAAAATCGCTGACTGTGCTGTGTGCAGTCTGTGGATGGTTTGCATTGTTGTCTGCCATTGCAGTGTTGGGCAGCGGGAGCTGGATGTGAACAGCGCGTAGCTTTTCGCAGTTGGAGGTGAGCCGCCAGCAGTGGTGGACGTGGGGAGAGAGATGGCGGAGTTTTGAAATTTGTAAGAATTGATGTCATGAACTGGTATATATATTATGACTATTAAGGTAAATACATTGTTTGTTCTCTATTAAAATCTTTCATTTGCTAACTGTGTCTAACAGTAGTTAGTGCCTTCAGTAGTTTGAATCTTTTATTTAGCTGGCAGTAGTGGCACTCGCTGTATTGCAGTAGCTTGAGTAACGAAGATTTTTGGTGAGGTAAGTGATTTGTGAAAGGTATAGGTTAATGTTAGTCTCGGCCATTCTTTTGTAGGGATTATTGAAAGTCAGATTACGTTGCGCTAAAAATATTGTGTGTCAGTTTAAGCAGAGTCATGTATAATTTTTCAAAGGTGACGTTTCATATGGCGACCCTGCCAGGATACGTCACTGGAATCTTCTGATTTTTCTTGTAGTTTGTATAATTAGTGTAGATTTTGTTTATCGATAGCACGTAATTGTAGAGAGAATCTCCTTCGTAGTTGAAGTTTTTTATTGTTGTACAGTAAAACAGTTGTGGCATGCATGTAGATTTGTACCAAATATTTCGCAGCTGCGCTTGCAATTAACTAAATATTTTTTCAATGCTATGTTAATGTGTATTGTTATTTTGCTCTTCAAATTGTGCTTTTCTGTGTTGTTGTGTGAAATTTGTGACAATAATGGCGTGTGAAAAACGTAATACTAGGCTTCAAAGTAAACTGAGAAATACAGTGAAGACGAAAGCAGTGTGTTAGCGCCGCCGAGTAATGAATAAACAAATGTTCAAAGTAGTAATTTGGTAATTGTGCATAGGGAAATGGAGTGGGCTGCAAATAATGGTGTAGGCAGTGAAACAATTAGTGAACAGGGAAACATTATCGATCGATCGGTCGGCAACAGCTCGCCTCAGGATTCCGAAATGACAGGACACAATCTTGCAAATACTGTAGATTCAGGTGTTGCGTCCTCACCGTTTTCTCAAATAAGTCAAGACACATTTTCTGTTTTTAAACTGCGAATTTTGCTGGTTCAAATGCATTGCCGAATAGCACTGAGGAACATGTTTCAGACACCAGTGCATTGTTATTACTATTAATGCAACAAATGGGATAAAAGCTTCAAAAGTTAGACACAATGGAACAAAATCTTCAAAAGTTAGACACAATGCTTGAACAAAATCAGAAACAAATGGGACAAAATCTTCAAAAGTTAGACACAATGGAACAAAATCAGAGACAAACACAGCAAAAGCTTCAAAAGTTAGACACCACATTGAACAAACACGTGAAGATTTAACTAATGAGTTACATAACATTGAATCGAAATGTCAAAAAGTCTGTAATGACGTAAAAACACAAATTTGTGAGCATTTTCAACCTATTTTTCGCGGCATGAAAATGCATTACAGAATCACGAAGCAGCCATAAAAGAACTGCAAACTATTGTTCATGAAAATCATGAGACCTTGCAAGCTAAAATTGACTCAGTTGCATCTACCGATTCGGTTACGCAACTTGCAAAATCTCAGTAAAACTTAAAGGACACAGTAGATACGAAACTTGGTTCAGAAAAAACACACAGAGGAATAATTTCACTATCGGATAAAGTAGCCGAACTTTCAGATCAGTTCACTAACTTATCTACAAAGGTAGATGATGATCTAAATGACACAAAAACTATAGCCTTCACTGACACTGAAGAGTATGAACAAATTAGAAAATTCAAACAGAATCAAAATCAAATCAACACACAGTACAAAAGAGAAATGTGGGAAGTACAAGATCAGTTGGCTCAAGTAATACAAGATTTACATATTTCGGAGGAAACTCGCGTTCCAGTCCGGGAAGAGGGACATAGAAATACAGAACAACTACAAAATAATAACAAAGGACACTTCGGAAATTATGAAATAAATTGGAAAGGCGCATTGAATTTTGAGATGGAACCGCCGAAACGATGTAACAATGACCGACATGCGCCGAAATGATGATTGTGACTATAACCTGTTCATTACTGCACGTAAATTCAAAACATTTAAGAATTCTAGCAACTACATTCATCCACAAGTGTGGCTCCATCAATTCTCTCATTGGTTTCCTCCCAACTGGTCATTGGAGCACAGGTTACAATTTATGTGTGGCTACTTGGAGAATGAACCAGCTGTAAGAATGCGATCGGTCATTCACTATTCTCACAGTGAAGGGGAATTTTCTCATGCCTTCCTCTCAGCATATTGGTGTCAAGCTACACAAGACCGAGTAAAACATAGCATCATTATGATGAAACATTTCGAACAATCTGAATTTTCCAGTCTTATGAAATATTTTGAAGACATTTTACATAAGAATCAGTATCTTTCAAACCCATACAGCCCCTCAGATCTCATCCGCATTTGCTTAATCAAATTACCTGAACATTTACGACAGATTACTTTAGCAGGACGATGCAAAGACGACATTGAAGCTTTTCAGGGACTGTTACAAGAACTGGAAATTGACACTAACAATGGCGAAACCTGAAAACAGGAGAACAACCATTACAGGTCATATCTGTCACAATTCCACGATGACAGAAATAATACACGACAAGGCTATTCTTACAACGTAAATCGTGACCAAACCAGACACCACCCGTATGACAACTGTTGGCAGAGTAGTAATAATTACAGGGAAAGATCACCTCTCCGCGGTAATGACTATCACAGAGACAATCAGGAAACAGACAATATGGGAAACAAAATAAATATTATCAAGGTAGATAGAATAACTTCAGATGCAACGGTCCAGCGCGCAGTTACGATTCAAGGAGAAATTCTCCACCACATGACCGACAAACAAGAAACTATGTAAACTACCGACAAAACGACAGACCATAATTCCATCAGAACTGGCGAGCTTCAAACAGGGCAGGGCCTTCTTGTCAAGATGAATTTGTAGAAGTTAGGTCTCCTAATCCCAATAACGGCGCGCGCCAACAAAGAGACAGACAATGACTCGCACCGCAGGCAGCTGCGTGCGCCGGCTGGCTCAGAGAAAAATAACATAGACGCTAACCTTCAGAAAAATTCCAGTATTCTTTACCGACGTATACCGCATGATAATTGCGTTCAAGTTAACTCTGAGCACTAGGAAGAGTAAAGGTTTACACCACATTTCACATGTAAAACCGTTTATTGAAATATAATCTGCTTTTTAACTTTGTCTTTGCCATAAAACATTTCACTTCACGTTTCTAGTATGCTTTGTCACACTGAGAAACTGTTAACATGCAACAATGTTTTGAAGTTAACTATCCAGTTTAGAACCTAGCGAACATTTTTAAACAGAAATTACGAATCCATTGATATAGTGAACAGACGACACAGTGTTGTTATTTGTACTTTCTTGCTTGTTAGTTGCTCGATTACATAACGACTATAAGGCTTACATACTTAGAACATACACTGCTAATGAGATTTTGATGCAACATTTTGGTTTACTTGAAAATACATTCTTTATTTGAAGTACATTCGGTGCGATTAAAGATGACTTAGCATTTGGTTTCTTTGATAGCTACTCGATTATATCAAGACGCTACTAATGTGTGACACAATTTGCAATGTGGTTTTGCGGTGTATCTGTTTTATATCTGCACAGTTTTTCTGTATTATTCTGGAAAGTAAAACATGTTTCAGTAGTACCTTTGTGGTATAGCTACAATGAGACAGCCTTTTCTGTAGCACAACAATACGTTACAGTACAGTACTTACTTCATCACGGCAAGAAGGGTAGTAACTACAATATCTATACGCAAAGCAATTCACTTTTGTTTATCATGAGGTAAGTACATTGACTTTTGCAGAACTAGCTTTGAATGACATATTTGGCATGGGATCATGATTTTTAAAGTACGTTTGAGGCAGATGGCACTTTTGACATGAGCAGAAAATTTTTATTTAGGTTTTGAAATCATTGGAGGAAGCTACAACGATTTTGAGATTTGGCTGAGGTTTTATGATGTTATGATGACGATGTGTATTACGCTGTTGCGGTATGTTTATGATCAATAAGCTGATGCTATATGAGGAATTTGATTACTCTTCGTATTTATTACGATGAAATATTGAAGAAGTGTCTAGGAATATGTATATGTGTAATAAAGCAAGGAATAATGAGTAGTGGTTAGGGATTCTGGTTTGTGAAAAAGGATGTTGGAAACCTAGAATCGTACTTCAAGAGTTATGAAATGTGTGTATATGTGTGAATGTATCACTATGCAGGCGAAAATTTTTTGGACACTATTATATTTAAAGGATTTTGTTTCTGTAGATTTGTAACGCAAATTCTTGACCTGTGAATTTTTTTTATATAACACTCCCACAGTAGCGGAAACTGGTGTCGTAAATATTTCGATGAGACAGTTAAGTGGCCATCTGCACGTAATGCATCGTGGGCACCCAGCTGCGCGACAACCACCTGACAAAAGAAAGCCATTAGTGTGTGCCTGTCAGAGGCACAGGTGGAGAGAAAAAGAGGCCATTATCCTCGCTATTGACATTCCTTTGTAGAAGGTATCGTAAATACGACACCCTCAAACTTGAAAAAATGATTATACTGTAGAGTTCTTAATTTATGATATTTACTGAAATGAAATGATGAGAAACATTTCATGTCTATTGTCTTGCTAGTTGGAAGATTGTTTACTGCATTATGAAATGCCTTATGGCTAGCGAATGACGTTTCACGCCTTGCTTTGCCTATTTTGTTTAATATCTAGTTTCTTGTTGCAGCACAGCATTGTTTAAATTAAAATTTAATACATGTACTAATATAACTACTTTCTGTCTACAGACCCAGTAAAGAATAATTTTATGATGTACTTTCGTAAAAAAGGAGGAACACAAATAGACACATCCCCTCACAGGAATTGTATAATTAATGTTTTAGCGACTTGGTAACTTTCTCGCAGAGTAAGTTTTTTTGATGCATCACTCTAGTGTTAAGATTTGATATAAGTATTAGACATGGCCATCTTTCATGTAATATTTTCTCTGCTTGAGCTTTGTCATGTTTAGATATAAATTATTGCAATTTATGCTGCTGTTTACCAGGCATAGTGTTACTGAATTTGACTTTGTATTACTCTGTTAAGCTAGTTTTACTACGGATTTATTTTTCTTGTTTGCTGTGCATTGCCTTATATTAGTTGTAATATTGCTGCTTGCTTTGACAACTTCCATTTTTTTTCATTGCTGTTTGAGTTAATTGTTTTGTGCTGCTGCATTGCCTCGTCCCTTACTTTAGCATCTGAGCTCAGTAGATTTAAGTTAGCTTAAGAGGGGGTAGACTATATATGAAACTAACTATGATGAATTTAAAGAAAAACATTGAGAAGCTATAAGAGAATGGTTTGGCCAAAAAAGTTGTGTACAGTGAAGAAAAACTATTTTGAAAGAGGATAGGAACAAAAAAGTAGGGTTTAGGGACAACAGGTTTAGGTAGGATTTTCTTGGAAATAAATGATGAGGTAAGAAATATGTGAACATATAAATACAAAAAGCTTGCTTGGATAGAATTTTTTGGTGGCTAGAGCAAATGTTGAAATAAGAGGGACGATTTATGGAATGAAGTTTTGGGTTGGACTGCAGTACCAATGTTACACTGAAAACAAACACTGTCCTTTGCTTTTGTGTGTCCCACTATGTGTTTGTGTACCATTGTGATTTTTTTTCTTCCTGTCTCTGTGTACTGTTTCATATAGGAATACTGTTATCCTCAAATATAATTTGCATTAATAATATGTTATTTACTTTGTAAAGATGTTAGACATTATTAATTCTGATCTGTTTTAATGCTCATGTGTGAAGTTTAAGTTTCAAAAGTTACTCTGATCTTTATGTATGTACTTATGTCATAAGTTTTGTAACACTGATGTGCATGTTTCTTTCTATTCTTTTGTAAAGCCCGTTTTACTACAAATGTTATCTGTACTGTTATGTTCTTTAATGATGTATTTTGTGCGTTTGTAATTGTATTTTTATGTTTTAAATTTATATTTGTATAGACCCCAGTTCTTCAAATTAAGTTAGATTTCGCTGCACACGTTTCTGTTGGTCATAGTATATGGACAATATGTGAGAATTAGGGACTGATAGTGTTTGCACGTGTGTTAATAATTCAGCAAGGGACTGGAAAACAGCATTGCTGGTTCTAAGGACAACCCCAAAAACTTTGTGAGTGCACAAGTGGTGGTTTATGGACTTGTTATATTGTCTGCAAGACTCTTCCATGGTGATAGTGCACCTGCACAGTCGCAGCAGATGGCTGCTGGCCATCTCTACAAGGACTACAATGGGTCTACGCCTTTGATGACTCACCAATACCATTATTTTTACAAGGACTGCAGTGGGTCTGCACCTCTGGTGGCCCACCAATACCATAATCTCTACCAGGACTACAGTGGTTCTGCTCTGTGATGACCTACCTACCAATATTCTTCAGAACGTCGAGTGACTCTGCTGTGGGTTTGCTCTGTTGTGGCCCATTACCTGTCTGCATGTCAAGAGTCAGCACTGTCTTTCTGTTGTAAGGACAACACTACTTCTTCCAGACTGCATGGAATCCACTACTTACTTGTGCATTTTCTTTTACTGCTCAGACTTTGGAAAAAACACTGCTATTTTACTGTGATGAATGATCAGGACTGTCTTTATGGACTGTGAAAAAATTTTAGCTTTTGACCAAAATTGTATCTATAAGTGTGTGCATTTCATTTCTTTGTTATTGTAATTATGAAAAAAATTTTCAAATCTGTATTGGCCCCTGCCCAAAACAATTTGTAAATTTTTCCGTGGGGAGCATGGGGGCTATGTAAGTAGGCTGTTTAGCTTTTCTTATTGGTAACGCCACGTAGCGCTCTGTATGAAAATCGCTGACTGTGCTGTGTGCAGTCTGTGGCTGGTTTGCATTACTGTCTGCCATTGTAGTGTTGGGCAGCGGCAGCTGGATGTGAACAGCACGTAGCGTTGCGCAGTGGGAGGTGAGCCGCCAGCAGTGGCGGATGTGGGGAGAGAGATGGCGGAGTTTTGAAATTTGTAAGAATTGATGTCATGAACTGATATATATATTATGACTATTAAGGTAAATACACTCCTGGAAATTGAAATAAGAACACCGTGAATTCATTGTCCCAGGAAGGGGAAAATTTATTGACACATTCCTGGGGTCAGATACATCACATGATCACACTGACAGAACCACAGGCACATAGACACAGGCAACAGAGCATGCACAATGTCGGCACTAGTACAGTGTGTATCCACCTTTCGCAGCAACGCAGGCTGCTGTTCTCCCATGGAGACGATCGTAGAGATGCTGGATGTAGTCCTGTGGAACGGCTTGCCATGCCATTTCCAGCTGGCGCCTCAGTTGGACCAACGTTCGTGTTGGACGTGCAGACCAAGTGAGACGACGCTTCATCCAGTCCCAAACATGCTCAAAGGGGGACAGATCCGGAGATATTGCTGGCCAGGGTAGTTGACTTACACCTTCTAGAGCACGTTGGGTGGCACGGGATACAAGCGGATGTGCATTGTCCTGTTGGAACAGCAAGTTCCCTTGCCGGTCTAGGAATGGTAGAACGATGGGTTCGATGACGGTTTGGATGTACCGTGCACTATTCAGTGTCCCCTCGACGATCACCAGAGGTGTACGGCCAGTGTAGGAGATCGCTCCCCACACCATGATGCCGGGTGTTGGCCCTGTGTGCCTCGGTCGTATGCAGTCCTGATTGTGGCGCTCACCTGCACGGCTCCAAACACGCATACGACCATCATTGGCACCAAGGCAGAAGCGACTCTCATCGCTGAAGACGACACGTCTCCATTCGTCCCTCCATTCATGTCTGTCACGACACCACTGGAGGCGGGCTGCACGATGTTGGGGCGTGAGCGGAAGACGGCCTAACGGTGTGCGGGACCGTAGCCCAGCTTCATGGAGACGGTTGCGAATGGTCCTCGCCGATACCCCAGGAGCAACAGTGTCCCTAATTTGCTGGGAAGTGGCGGTGCGGTCCCCTACGGCACTGCGTAGGATCCTACGGTCTTGTCGTGCATCCGTGCGTCGCTATGGTCCGGTTCCAGGTCGACGGGCACGTGCACCTTCCGCCGACCACTGGCGACAACATCGATGTACTGTGGAGACCTCACGCTCCACGTGTTGAGCAATTCGGCGGTACGTCCACCCGGCCTCCCGCATGCCCACTATACGCCCTCGCTCAAAGTCTGTCAACTGCACATACGGTTCACGTCCACGCTGTCACCGCATGCTACCAGCGTTAAAGACTGCGATGGAGCTCCGTATGCCACGGCAAACTGGCTGACACTGACGGCGGCGGTGCACAAATGCTGCGCAGCTAGCGCCATTCGACGGCCAACACCGCAGTTCCTGGTGTGTCCGCTGTGCCGTGCGTGTGATCATTGCTTGTACAGCCCTCTCGCAGTGTCCGGAGCAGGTATGGTGGGTCTGACACACCGGTGTCAACGTGTTCTTTTTTCCATTTCCAAGAGTGTACATTGTTTGTTCTCTATCAAAATCTTTCATTTGCTAACTGTGCCTAACAGTAGTTAGTGCCTTCAGTAGTTTGAATCTTTTATTTAGCTGGCAGTAGTGGCGCTCGCTGTACTGCAGTAGCTTGAGTAACGAAGATTTTTGGTGAGGTAAGTGATTTGTGAAAGGTACAGGTTAGTTAGTCTTGGCCATTCTTTTGTAAGGAATATTGAAAGTCAGATTACGTTGCGCTAAAAATATTGTGTGTCAGTTTAAGCAGAGTCATGTATAATTTTTCAAAGGGGACGTTTCAATAGTCTAAGAATCTTTCTATGGTATTTTGGGAATGCGTCAGGTCATATAACTTCATGTTGACAAGAGCTCAGGCACGCTCAAATTGAGAAACAGAGAGGTTGGTTAGACGATCGGAGATGGCGGAAGGACAAAAAACATCGGTTATAGGACAAACTAAAGATCTTGATAGGATAGTAATTGGTGTAGAACAAAATGTATCGAGGGCAAGTCTAGAAACCGAGCAAAGTGACAACGGAGAGAGAATGGAGGCAGTTTCGCGATTGGTATCACAGTCTGAGACTGCACAAAAACGAACAAATTATGGGTGGGGTGGGTTAGAAGTAGAATCACAGGACGAGCAACTTCGGTACATTGAGCCAAATGTTGTAATTCTGAAACAAACGGGTCAGTTTCCTACGGAAAGAATGTGTGTATTTGCATCTGCACTACATACGGAAATCGGTGAGACGTCATGTGAAAGACGCGAACGGCAAAATTTACACCAAATAGTGACAGTTGACGATGGCGAAGAATCTGATAGTGTGTTCGTAATACTGAAGCAACTCACTATTGTCGTAAAGCAAACAAATGCAGGGTTAGCGGACTTATTGTCACAAATGCTGCCTTACATGGTCTGAAATTCTGAACCAACGCTGGGTTTGAAAAAGTCCACAAAGATCAAAGATCAGCAAAAGTTGCAAATGGATGTGAATGAACAATTTACTGAAATCCGGAAAAAGGCGAGGGACTCGCGCGAACTAATTCAATCGCTAATGGCTGACCAGAAAAAGATGTGTTCTGGCGTTGAACAGATGCAGGATGCAGTGTCTAATGTTAACCAAAGAGTTGATAAGTTAGCACGTAAGACGTATGATAAGGCGTAACAGATCGTGGAAGAACTCAATGTCAGAAAACGTTTCACGCGAGCCGCATTAAAAAGATTCGATACACGCATTGAAAATATCGTCTCGAAAAATCAGCAGCAATATGAACAACTTCGTACAGAACTGAAACAGTGTTTCGAGAACCGTACAGAAAACAGTTGTGAGTCAACGTAATCGGTAGTATCATCCGACACAGCGGTGAAAAAAATCTAGAGGTAAACAAGTCAGTTATACAATCTTCCGTGGCAGTAGTGGTAACACAAAAATGTCATGAGATTCGACTTGTATGTTCACAATTTTCCGAATCAAAACAGAAGCAAGTGGGAGGAGAACAGTTGAGACCGGTGAGCGAAGCAGGTAATGTGCGTTCACAGCAGACAATGGTGCGAGAAGCGGTAACTGAACACATTCCAACAGAGCACCAGCCGACCCTCCGAACGTACGCGAATGACTCGATAACAGGGCAATTTACGGCGACATATGTACCAAATTCTCGATTCTTGAGTTACAGTACAACAGACCATATGCCGCAGTCAATATGAACCAAATATAAAGACAAAACACAGATCCAGTAACGGGAAATGTAAACGTATCTTTCAGTCCGATACAGGAGGAACGGTACGATTTAGAGAACTGCACACCACTGTGTAGATGCGATGCTAGATGGGATTCCATTATGTCACCTCAGGATACAAATGTAGTAGGGCGAATAAAAGAAAACATGACGCACTTGAAGGGAACGGAACAGGGTGCGAAAACACAAACGCCATATTGTGCAATAGGAAATTTTTACAATGATCACTTTTTGACAGTCAGAAAATTCCAACATTACAAAAAAAGTGGGAACGGCTTACACACCGGCGCGTTTATACATCAATTCCAGATCGGTTTACCGGAGCACTGGCCATTTAGCCATACACTTGACTTAATTTTTGGTCATACGGAAAGCACCATAGTGGAAACCATGCAAAGAGTCGCTGCAAACTGCCAGTCGCATGAACAACTTAAATCTGCTTTCTTGGGGCGATACTGGTCCACCGAAACTCAAAATAGGATAAAATATGAATTGTTGCAGAAAGAGTCATTCGAAAATTTGGGAGAAAGGAAGCCAGTTAGACTTTTTGAAGAAATGACAAAAAAGAATCAGTGTTTAGATAAACCATACAGTGATGGGAAATTGATAAATATGTGCACAATGAAGTTACTGTTGCGTTATCAGCAATCATTGGTTAGTAGAGCAGGAGATAATATACAGGCATTTAAAGGGATATTAAGAGAACTCATCTTCAATGAAAATGACTCGAAGAAACAATGTGCAGTGAAAGAAGAAATAATAACGTAGGGAAAGGTAATAGTTTAGGGAAGAATAGTAGTCGCCCATGGGATAATAATAGCTATGGTTTTGGAAACTCACAGAGGTCAAACAATAACTATGGTTTTGGTGAGCCGCGGAATACAATAATGGATTTGGTCTTAGAAACTATGTGGTAACTATAATCTCCGATATGATCACCGTGCAAACGAAGCAGGGAGGTTTAAGAGTTCTCCACCACAAAACCCAAGTTATTCAGGGATGCCTAGAACCCAGAAAGGTTGGAAGAGTCAGACTTCAGCAGGACAAAACACGCGAAATGAACTGGTACAGGAAGTCGAGTTGAGACCACCAAACCTGGGTAAAAGACAGAACTGACGAGATGAACGGTAAGAAGACCAGTCACAAGTGATTCAGTCGCCAAATGAAGTTGATTTTATAATTAAACAAGTAAATAAACTTAGATTTGATCAACAAGATTCTGACGTAGGTTTAGGCGGTGCTCAGATACACACACCAGTATGCTGGGGAACAAGATTTGTTAATAGTTCATAGACAGTAGTTCAGAAACTGATAATGGCCCGATTCTGAAGGACGTAGTTCATTTATACGAAATTGAGGGGGAAACGGTGTGACAAGAGGATAATGCACCATTCGCAACACTAGTATTGATATCCAAGTCAGAATTAAATTCCCACCAGTAACCAGAGTATAACATTAACATCGAGTAAACATAGCACTGATCAATAGGAAGGCTATTGCGTTAAAGTAAGTTCTTTTAATATATAAAGTCACTACGGAAGTAAGTAAAGTAGTCAATGATAATGCAGTCGAATTGATTACTCCAAAAACAGGATAATCATTGGGTTTGCACCTCGTGAGTCATTTGAAATTATATAAAGGGTCAGACAGAATAAAATATTAATTCCACAAGAAATTTTAGTTGTATTAAATAGCCAGAAGTCAAAGAGTAGGAAAGCTAAGAAAATGAAGACAGACGAAACTTTTAATTTGTGCTTATCTCATTTGAATAAATAGAACAACTTTCGCAGTATGTTAAAAGAATAACTGACAAGGAAAAACATCAAAGTAAGAACTAAAGTATCTCTTCCGCAAACGAAACGTGTTCTGGAGAAATAGTAGAAAGCAAGGAGGAAGATTAGCATGTGGATAATTTGACGAAACAGTAGTAGATTCTCTCTTTAAAAAAAAGTAGTGAGAAGTAGAAGGAAATTGATTTTTGTGGACAAAAGGAACTCAAGAAGTAGGAAGGAAGTAAAGAATTGGGCAATAAAAAGATATTCATGTTTAATTTGTTTAATCGGCGATGGTAAATAAATAGTTGAGGAGATGTCTTCGAGGAGAATGAGAAGCATATATGAATTTTGGAAGGTATCACAAATTGATATTAAAATAGAGATATGAGGAAAATAAATATGAAAGGTCGTTAGGAGGTGAGAATTAAGAGAGAGAATTGAATTATTAAGCAAAGCGAGAAACATATTATTTCATGGAAGGAGATAGACAGAAGAATGCAAGTTTAACCCAGAGAAGATTTCAATTAGAGTATGATGGGGGAAGGAAAGAATATAAAAGTTTACTGTTTAGGATAAGGAGAAAGAGATAACTACAACTAAGAAAATAAAGCTCTAGAACAATGCAACAGAACAATAGAGAAAACTTTTGAAAAGAAAGAAAAAGGGGGAGAAATATTTTTGAAGTTCTGTTACAGCTAATGCCGAAAAGAAGAGATTGCAGAGGAAAAGACGCTGGAGTTGGAGTCGAGGTGAGAGATTTCCATGATAATATGATGTACCTGTAGTTAGAAAAAAATGAAGGAAGGAACTTACTAACACACTAACCTTCATTACTGTCAATTTCACTCATAATATCTATTGTGATGATGATGAGGAAACCATGATCTTTATACAAATAAAATGTCACATAGAATGGGGGTATGGTATGTACACTAATAAAAACGGCAATAAGAAAAAGATTTTGTATAGTTTAAATAAAGACTCTTGTAAAGTTTATTAAGAATTTAATGTTTGTAAGGCCAGTAACGTATTGTAAGGGAGTAAGGATTATGATAAAACAGATAATAATATCATGTAAATTAAGGAATGTGTGAGGATATAAGAAGAGTAAGATAGACAGAAGTTGGACAATATAGTATGATACATAATGTCGACAAGCATGATGTAGTTTTATTGTGGCCAGATCGGCAGCAAAACTGAGGAGAGTGGTTTAGCGTGAGACGAAGGGACACTGATTGTGAGTGCCGGTACGTCTGCCTACGAGATGACGAAAGAAGAGGCCTTGTGAAAGCAACAGTCCAAGTGGATGACACCTCTGTGTAGAAGTCTAGAGATCTACAATGCATCCTGGATATGATCACCATGTACCATAATGCGAGCTTTATTCATGTGAAAGCCACATGCGATCGTCATAACAACGATTTTCCGAAAGTGTTAGGTACTTAGCTCTTCTACTGCAAACTGTTAAGAGGAGCATAAGGAGAGATGATGGATGTCCACTGAACCGGAATTGAGGCGGACATATTGCATCAAGGATGACCGGATGTTTAAATTCACCAAAAAAAGAAGAGGCGCATTTCTGTAACTCGAGGTTCAGAATAGTTCAGACTTTTATCATACTATATGGAATACAACAACTGCGAAACATACACTGAACACTCATGGGAGTAAGCAAGAAAACGATGGAAGGCTGCCGGACGAGGTCACCGAGCGGTTCTAGGCGCCACAGTCTGGAACCGCGCGACCGCTACGGTCGCAGGTTCGAATCCTGCCTCGGGCATGGATGTTTGCGATACCCTTACATTAGTTATGTTCAAGTAGTTCTGAGTTCTAGGGGACTCATGACCTCAGCAGTTGAGTCCCATAGTGCTCAGAGCCATTTTAACCATTTTTTATGGAAGGCTGTCCAATCTCTCTTGAACAACCGGAATACAAGAAAGAAGACACAACAATTTGCAAGAAGACACCATAAGAAAGGATTAAACAATAACCAGGTTAAACAGGTCTTCAATCGCAATTCTCCGTCCAGAGAAGAACGAAGACACAAGTGAGAAGACAGCAAGCTGCAATAACAACGGAAGATGCAATGCAGGAGATTTGGAAGAAAGAAGGGCCTGGAGAAGAGGAGATCAAGAAACCTTTCCAAATAATTTCCCATACAAGATCATTATTGCATTTACCTAATAACAATGAATCCAGTTTTAACTGTACTAGCAGTACAAATGTCCGATATTCCTTATGGTAAATCGGATGTCATACTGAGAGATGGGAGATGACTACTTGTATAGAAAACAGGAGATGAATTGACCAACGGTGAATCGGTGTAAAGATTCGAAGAATGACGAAGATAAGTTTTTATGCAGCCAAGAATAGATCTCTAATACAATTTCACCATGGGCACATGCGGGATGGAACAAAGGCAACCAAGCATTCACAACACACTCACATCTTCAGCAACCTTTCTCTCTACCAACCGTCATTCCATGCTCAGCGGAGACACGTTGAGGTATGCAGCAAACCATCATTCCATGCTCAACAAGGACACATCATGACGTATGACAAAGAAAATGACATAGGAGAAAGAATAGTCCGTGATGGATTAGTATCCAATTAAACTGAAAAAAAGGAACAAATGTACAAACACACAAAGCTTATTCTTGTTTAAAAACATTTAATTTCTGAAGAATCTTGTATGTCAGCACCAGATTTATAATCGATGCATTTAAAATTTTAATCTTAACATATTAATAATGTTTCCTTGTATTTCATGTTTTTAAATATGTCTAAGTTCAGAAAACCAAGTGTTATCAATTCCTTGGGAGGTTAAGATTCTAATATGTAATATGTTCGTTACAGTATATGATATGTAAATCGGTTTGGGAATTGCGCAATGTTAATTAAATATTTTAAAAGTAATTAGTAGGATTAGCAATTTAAGATGTATGTAAAAGACAAATTCATAAATTTAAGAGTCTTGGGGCATATAAATAAGTTTGTGAATAGGATTATCCTTGTAAAGTTAAGAGAATGATGCATTTAAGTTTAACACCAAACAAGAAATTATTCGAAGAAAAGAAAACTTCTTAAATTATAACTGACATGAAGGGTTGAGAGTAGACAATACGTGCTGAAAAAGGAGAGGATAATGTTAAATGAAGGTTTCCTCAACTTCAATAAATCTCAATTATCATTTAACATGTCTTAAAGTAAAAATTAAATCAGTCTAAAATTTAAATCCATGTAGAAAGAAAAAGATTCAGATTAGTGAAATAATTGTATTAAATCAGAAAATTAGAAATAACACATTATATTTTGGTAAACATTAATTTACTGCTCGAATCAGTAATATACATGAAATGAGTTGCACTGTAAAATAACGATAAGGAGACTAGAATGAACCACTGTTTAATTATACCATATATTAAAATAGGAAATTGGCTAATAAATATGTCAATTGCTACAGTCATGAGCTGCAAACAATCAAAACTTCAATCAATTTCTCAACCATTAATTGACCCAGTGCAAAACTGAACATCGAAGGAGGAAGATATTAAGGTAAGAATAAATGAAGATCAATTTTGCACCTTGCATGAAAGTTTTTAGACATCCAGATGGAAAGATGAATATGTCACCTAACATACTTCGGCGATAAGATTTGCCTATAAAAATGTACAGTATGCAATGCAAAGGGATGACACTCAATCGCTGGTATGAACACACCTATTGTATCTTGTGCATGTCAGTGAGAAAGAGGTGAAACAAGCTGCTGGAGAAAACGTTTCGTTTGGAAAGCAACTGCGAGGGGCAACATCACGGGTGTGTCATAGGCAGAGCACAGTGGAAAGCTCTTAAAAGCGACCCATGGCGAGAGACAACGAAAGGGCCCGGTGACTCACCAAGGAGGGCAAGTAATGGGCCACTGGAGTGGTGCAAAAAGAAGCTTCTGAAAACTGCATTTGGGATTTTCCAGATGGATACCAACAAACCAGTGAAGCAGTCGATCATGCGATCCCCGCGTGATACTCTCATGCTGTACGCACGTAATTTTAAGGCATCTGGAGAGGGCAAAAAATATCGGATTGCCTGGCATGACCTAGGATGGAGTAAGGTGCTGAAATTTCAATGCACTTCAATGATAGGCCCTTTCCGATTGGCACAGAGAGTTTCCACAAAGCAAGATGAACGCTCCTATCGGTCGGAAAAAGCCATGATGTGGAGCATGAAAGACCCAGGTGGGGGACATATTGGTTACGAGAGAGACAAAACTGAAAATTTCTGGAACTCTCCTCTGAACTGGTGTCAAGTGCAGAACAGGGCACATAATGCTCTGTACTATGTGGAGGAGGAATTTTGTGCGCTCACTATTTCACTGCAGCTTACGTTCAGGTAGATATTAGCTATACCATCTAGAGGTCCAACAGCAGATTAACGAACCAACCAAATAGTTAATTGTTCTTGAGAGAACTAGGAGGGCATTATAATATGCATGCTGCTCCATCCATGTGTGTGCATATCGCCATATTTCAAGACTAGGGATGAGTGCATGTTTTCTCGCCTCATCGGAAAAATAGGAGAGTTTCTGATGATAAAATCATCATATGTTTTGATTAGCTTTTATAGGTATTTTAGAGGACGAGAGCAGAAGTGCAGCCAACAGCTCATTGCAGCTAAGGTATATATTGCAAGCACAGGCGTAAACTTGTTGGTTCACAAGCTTGTGTCCACTGTGAACTCGAGCAACTTTGCTCAAACTGTCACAAAAAAACTAACCATCCTCTGTAGACTTGATTGTCATCCTAAATAGTACGGAACTTAGATCCGGAATCGGATCATTTGTTGCAATATTGGTCATCTTCATGATTTAGTAGCAAGAATAATTTTTTTAAGCAAGAAGAAAATTGATATTGTTGAGTTTAGAGTTCTTTGGATTACTAAGGACGAAATGTGTAATCTTAAGAACTGTCCCAACATTCTCGCATTACAACCTATTGTGAGGTAACGGGTGGGTCTTTGCAACTTCGGAGGAAGCAGAGGCCGCACCAAGTGCTGGCGGAGACTTGCCGAAGCAAGAGGGGTCCAGCCGCGTGGCTGGTAGTTCCATGGTGAGGCTGTGGCAATGAAGGAGTGCCAAAGACGGCGCACTTCGCGAAACCTTAACCACATTTCACAGTTCGTATACAGATTAATAGTAGCCAAGATTTTAACTCCCATAGTGCTCAGAGCCATTAATAGTAGCCAGATGAATCATGATACCTCAAAAAGAAACATTTACATTACTATTATTTGCATGACGATTCGGATGGTGTAATCAGATTTTGAATATCTTTATTAGTTTCAAGTTCAGTATCGGATAGTAAATTATACAAGTAACACCCAGCAACGAGCTTACAAAATCTGAACTGTTCATCGGATTTCTTCGATCTACGTGTCTTTTGAAAGCTACTAGTGTAAATCTAAATTGGTATGAATTACAGGCATGTAACTGGAATAGTACATGTGTTATTGGAGGTGAATGTGGCCAATTACTATCGATCGTGTCAGACCATAAGTACTCCACAGTAACACGAAAAAACGGTAGCAGCATATTTATTCATCATATCTTTGTTTACATCCGACATATACTATTCATGAAGAAATTGGTTAAATATTTACTGTGTTTTAGAAAGGACGGGACTTTAGGCTCCTGGCCTACAGTTTGCTTCTTGTCTTTTGATATATGTTTATTTAATTGTTTGTGTATTTAATAATGTGTGTTAGAGGGTGTTTATGGTCCAGCCGTAGGAATATTTATTTAATTTCAAGTATTTAAATGTATTTCGTATGTGCTTAAATATGTTTGTGAGTGCGTTAGCTTGAAGACATGGCGCGAGCGCTCTAGGCAATCACTGCGCTCGTGAATGGGGAGACTGGGTGGAAGCAGGAGAAGAGCATCGTATGGAGAAAGGGCAGTGTAGTTCTGGAGAATACGGCACAGGACACGGGAGTGCTGGACGTATCGGCGCGTGGTCGCGAGAGATAGAAATACTTCGGAGTGCAGACTTGTGAGACTTCCGAGGTTCCTACAGTGAGGACGTAGTGTGCGTTTAGAAGTGAAAATCTCGCGAGCTATGTTGTTGTTCGCAACAAATTAAGTGCAGTAGGAATCTATTGCTTCCCTGTTATTATACCTATATTTTATTTAATTGTTGGACCATCGACACCAATAAGTATTTTGCACAAACATACCGCATTTTCAGAAGTACTTCTACTATCGTAGTCATCATTTAAAGTCGTTAAGATAGTACCTGCATATTTTATTTAATTGCAATCTTTCATTTGTAAATTTATATGTTACTTTCATATTTCGCAGTTGCCAAGTGATATAAACCTTCGAACATTCGATTCACGTGTGTAGACTCAACAGTATTTGGCCTGTAATGTGGCAACTACGTATCCCAACCTTTAGACATCGAAACCAGTCAAAACTTTTAATATTGCAACTTTGAATGAGGGTACGTAGTTGAGGACCATCACACCACCTCATTCATTGTATTATTTGAAAGCCTGCAGTATGGAAATTCGTATATTTCCTTGACAATAATCCTGCATTAAAACCAGTTTGTGTACATCTTAAATACCTTTGAGCTCTGTCATAGAATAAGGGTCCACTCCTTACCTGTCGTTTCTTCTATAGATGCTTATGCACTCACACCCATCTCTGCTGATGTCTGAATTAAACTGATGTAAAAGCTTTTGTCCATGTTCTCATTATGAGATGTGACTGCATTCTTCCACCAGAAGTATACTGCTATAACGAATACTTTCCAAATGGTAGTTCATTAGCTACAAAAAAGTGGAAGTGCTACACAAGACTATTTATATGGTCTATTTGGTGCTTGATATAATCTGCACTGCTAAAAATTTGGATGCTACCGAAATGTTCTGCTAACTGCAAATACACTAATATATAACACAATATACAAACCACTTAGTTGGGCTCTAACAAGCAACACTGTTTTGGCACTTGGAACATCATGAGAATGCCCTTTGAGGGGAAGTGGCAGTACTTGTGATGTTTGTGTCTGTTACAATAAATTTAAGAAATATTGTGAAGTATATAATCATGACAATTTAAGTCTGTAGAGGTACATGACAACTCTGAGCAAAGTTAAAAGTCGGCATAGATCAGAAACAAATTAACACACTCGGGATAAATGGCTATCAAAATCCATGCATTGCAATGGAATTTCTATTACAGAAAAATAAATTTGTAGTGCCTTATTCCTCCAGTTTCCCCTCGCTCTTTCCTCCCCTACTCCAAACCGTCTCCAGCCAACAACCAAGACAGCCAAGGTGCTGTTGATTTCAGCTTGTTTCCCCCTGGTTTCTTGTGATAGAATAACATGTAAGAGTATATGGTATCTTTCACTTCCATTTTCATCACTGCAGTAAATAATTGTTTTTTCTTTAGTTCATTTCCATTTCCATATAAAGGATATACTTAACCCACTTGCGTGGTTTCAGTCATAATTCACAGATGCAGTGGCATAAAAACTCAAATTAACATGCTGAATTTTGAAATGCAATAGAATCTCCCTTATTGTATAAAAGTTCAAAAGTCATCGTGTACAATTTCTGAAACTATACAATGTTTCACAGCATAATGAGATATAATTTATATTTTTACTGAAAATAGAGTGATGAAGATTTACCCACAGTGGATAAAAAATGATGACTTTTGGTACCTTACATTTGGTACAAAATGTTACTTTGCTACTTTATTATTTCAGTACCTCAGAGATCTCCAAAAACTTTCATATACTATTTGGAAAAGGCCTCTTTACATTTTAGAGACAAAATAAAGAAACAGTTAATTTAACTAATTTACTCCCATAATTTTATATTAAACACAGTGTCTGCCACAACATCTACATCAGTGTGGTGGTGAAAACCCATAAATGTGCATGTTGCTTTCAGTGTTTTTTGAACGAAACATTATAGTGCTCTCCAGTTTAATTTCAGTGAGATTTTTGTTGTTAATCAAGATAAGGTGAGGAGTACACACTGAAGTAATGAACAAATCACTATTTACACAGGAACACGTCTAGTTTCAATACCCTAGTATCTGATTATCTGCAACATGAGAAGCTACATGTTTATGCTTTTAATCAGGAAAAATACTTCAGGAAAAAAAATCTTGAAGTGGTGGAAATACTACCTGATGGAACCAAAGCATCATGTCTGGCAGTGTGTGAAAGTTAGACAAACTCTCATTACTGGTAGCAAATCTTTTGTAAAGTGTACAAAATCCCTAACTGAAAGCTATTTTAACAGAAGTTCCAATGGAGGAGGTGAAAATGCCATGCTGGCAAGGTACAGATGCACTGGAGTAATACCAGACCCCTTCAAACACTCAAGTGCACACTCTCTGCACTCCAGGAGATATACAGTTTAAATAAGATCATGATATGGAAATGGCACACACTTCTACTTCACACCTAATGCAAGCCAGGATGGTCAAGAAGACACACTCAAATTATTTCATTGTCTGTAGCAGGAGTGAAAACTTTTCATTACTTAATGAGCAGTGGGTTATTCTTGGACTACATTCTGGATAACAGCATTGGCACTAAGTTCTTGGACACACTGCAAAGTATCAATGTGAAAAAATTAGTTAAATTGTTTGACAGAGAAGGGAATAAATTTGTATGCCCAGAAAAGGATGATACAAGTAAAGTTGGCTTGAGCCTATCACAAAAACTTTTTATGTATAAAAAATTAAATGTTTCACAATAAATCTGTTATCTTAATGCTCTTCATTTATTCTTAAATGTGGCCCTGCACAGTTATTTTAACATTTTGAAGTACATAATTCCAGTACATCACTGTACATTAAGTGGAAGTGTAATGCCAGTGACATTAAAATTGACATATGTAACATATAATACATTGACTGCCATGAAGCCACTACTGAGCCAGCAGTATGATTTAATTCCCTTATTGTATATTAACACTAATTTTTTATTTTTTAATGGAAAATGAACATTTACTGCATCATTAAATCTATGACTGACTGCTGTTCATATTAGGGTCTATCTATACTTAAATTTGTAGCTTTCAGATTTTATTTTAGTGTTCATTCATAAGTTTCACTTTCATTATGATATGTCCATAAGAACGGTATTTTAAAACTATTCCACCTAAATCTCCTTCACACCTGCTCATCAGAACTTGGTCTGTGAAACTAATTTAGTATTTAAGTTCTGGAGTATCCACTGACAGAATAAACAGTGGCAATTGCTAACACATTACGACAAACAACAAAGAAGGGAAATGCTTCTTTAGTTACATTGCAGTGGAGTATACATGTAAAGTGCAGTAGCTTTTTCAATTTGCAAAAAATTGATTTCAGGTCATAATTGTGAAATTATAATACATTTAAAAGTTATGCAAGTGTACAGAAGAATTTTAATACTTTTTGGAGTGAATGTTAAATTAGTATCTTGCTAACTGTTACATTTCGCTACAAAATTACAAGTCACTTTATTAAGCACAGGCTGAATTAACCTCAGCTGTGCCAGTTGGAAAAAGAACTTGCATATCTTGAAGAACATATATTACAGGCATGAAACACTGTACAATTTATTTCCTGTGAACCCACACTTGGGCTAACATTCTCATCACCATTATCAAAGAAGAAGAGGAAAAGAGAATTGGTTTGAATGACACAAAATTGGTAAAATCCTTTGCTTGACAACAGACACCACAAATTATAGCAACAAACTATTTTCCTGAGATGTTTGCAACAGCACATAGGACACTAACTTGTCGCATAGCAACAACCACAATTATTCATAGTCCCTACATTAATCTCATTATAATGCACAGGGACGACATCGGAGAATTTAGAAGTTAAAATTCACCCTTTACATAAACAAATAGTAATGAAATAACTCATAAATGCAAATATCTTATTGTTTTCATTAGGGATTTCTACTTATATTCTTTAGTTTTCATAAGCTGATTGTAGATAGATAAGCAAAGCGACTTTGACTTGTTCGTTTGTAATGTTGATCTTAGACAGTCGACCCAACCATCTGCATCCTTGGCTTTCTGCCAACATAACAGAGCCACGAGCATTTTTTTCGCGTTGTATCACTACGTTTACATGGGACACACCTTCCGAAAAACGAAGCTGTCCTGTTTCCGTATTAAGATCTGAAGCGGATTTGCTACCCCTGTTAAATATTGCACCTGGAGAACAGCTGTTACAGTTTCTGATTTAGACAGCACAACCGCTGTTTCTCTTCAATTAGACGAGGCGTAGAAAGCTTCAATCTAACATTTCTAATTATCGTTCAGTGTACAAAAAGCCGCTCCATCCATATTAGACAAAAAATTTTAAAAACAAGACAAAATCCGACAGTGCACGCACGTTTCAGAATCGATTGCCGTTTACATGGGACTGAAAATCGATTGCGTAATCGGAAACCGGCAAATAGAAACGGTTTTCCAGAATCAAATGGTTCAAATGACTCTGAGCACTATGAGACTTAACATCTATGGTCATCAGTCGCCTAGAACTTAGAACTACTTAAATCTAACTACCCTAAGGACATCACACAACACCCAGTCATCACGAGGCAGAGTTTCCAGAATCGATTTTGAAGTTTTTGCATTATCAACATAAAGCACTATTGGGAAAGGTGTTTATGTACTCAGGTTTTGGAAGCCCCATGTAAATGGGGTGTACGTTGGCTCTGCTGTTTCCCTAAAGGAACGTATAAAACTACCTTAATGAAAATTTGCCCTTATTGACATTAACTACCGCCACATTAAGTTTTGCTTTGTTTTGCTGGTAATGTTTTCAATTCGCTGTACATATTTTCATTTATTGCCATAGGCATTCATGTTGTATTGACAAGCTTAAATTTCTTACTTATTTCTGAATATCATAACAATCCTTGGAGGAATTGTCTTCGACTGACATATACGGCGTGAATGGGCGGGACTTGTTCCAGGTGAAATGCTGTCGCTCAGGGCACGTCTGTGTAGCTCTGCTCTGAATTGGCAACGTAGCGCCTGTGAACGATGCGCGAGGAAAGCGGCCGCCCTTCCTCCCCCGGCTGGTTGCTCTGACGCACCCAAAACGAGAGAACAAACTGAGACAAGGGATCCTTTGCAAGTTACAGCGTACTCGATAGTGTGGCGAATTTTCGGATAGTAGTGTTTGACGTTTGTGTGTAGCGATTCGTGACAGATTTTTTTTTTTTTTTTCATGCAATGATATAATTTATTCCTGTGGCATTACGAAGAGCCTTCGAGGAGCCCTTCAGCAACATAACTTGTATGGATCATGAACAAGTGATAAGAAGATAAAAGCGTAGCAAACCACTGTTGTGGCACGAGGAGCACAAACCTCACAGACTTTTGTCCTGTTGTACCAACATGACCTTATGGCCCATCAAAACCGCAAAAATATTTGTAACAGAGCATTTGCGTTGTATCTGTCGTCCGAAAAACAGAAAATGGACAGCACGCCAGCACCTCCGGACTTTTACTTGAGGCCCAGATGTTAATCTGGGTTGTAACAGTAGGCACAAGAACTGGTGGCGCTCGCAGAGGAGGCGTCCTGGGAACCTCACGCCGCCCCCTTCACTGCCTGTGGGCAGTGCTTCCGCGCCCCTTCACCTTGCCACCGTCAGACCGACACCCACATTCACTACGTTCTTCGATACCTCATCGACAACTCGTCCCGCTACCATGGAACAGACACATGGTTCCAATTAAAAAAAAAGTCGGTGTCACAAATCGGTACCTATAAACGTTTAAAATTTCTTCTGAACGTTAGAAAATTCAATGCCACATTGTTCACTGTAGTCATAACGTACAAGATGACCACACAGCAATCACACTTTTGTAAGTTTTTGTGTCTATGGTACAGAGCTCGGATATACGTCTCCCAAGGCACTTGGATGTAACTCTCAAAAATATTCGAGAAAAATCGACTCTGAAGTTTTGCGGCCATTTTCAAAATGTTACACTAAGGCGGTTTTATTTTCAACAAGCAGGGTTCGTATGTGGAAGAGAGTTCGCCTTTCGCGTGTTTACTTGTGTGTGAAAGAAGGATTTCGGATCCTAGCGGAATCAAATTTTTAGACATATGTGTATGATTTACATAAAGAGTAAAATAAAAAAGATAGGAAAATAATTTGTAATTTTGTTAACTACACATCCATTACAATTCATCGGTAATTAAGAATTTTTGTTTGCAATGAAAACTGGGTTTTAGTGTGTAGTGTGTCCACAATTAAAGCCAAAAAGCTGCAGAAAGAGAATCACTGCTCAGAATGACGTCAAAACTGAGCAGCAAATTATTGACGCAGAGGAAAAATCATGGAACCAAAAGAAAATTATGAACATTTTACTAATAAATGCATCCGTAAGCGTCTTAGCGTAAATGTGGTCGCTTACAAATGAAAGTTAAATCTCAGCTCGACGGCCTCGGTTTGAGTCGCACAACACCCCTTCCGTACTGTTCAACGTGTGTGATGTCACAACTTTGGAAGTCAACAGATGTGGCAGTGTTAGTTAGGTAAGGCCGTCTACCACACCGCATCGGAGAGGAAAAAACTGTTTTCGTCCTGAGACCAAATACAGCGTAAAAAGCAAACTGACACCGATTCTTAATTATTCTGTGTGGCAAAAATCGCATCGGTTTTTAACAGTCCTGGGGCCAATAACTACAAAAAAGCAAAATGCCAAACGGTTTATAATTGCCTTGAGATTGGAGCAAAACACGTTTAATATGCTGGCTCTGAGCATTATGGGACTCAACTTCTGAGGACATCAGTCCCCTTAAACTTAGAACTACTTAATCCTAACTAACCTAAAGATATCACACACATCCATGCCCGAGGCAGGATTCGAACTTGCGACCGTAGCGGTCTTGCGGTTCCAGACGTAGCGCCTAGAACCGCACCGCCACTCCGGCCGGCTTAATATGCTGTCCACCGTTTTCTGTCACAAGTGCAGGTGGAGAAACAGCACGTTACACAACAGATCGGAGAGTCTCAGGGGTCACGTTCAGAACGTGTTGCGCAATGCGTGCCTTCAGTCCAACTAGGTTCGTAACTGGAACACTGAACACAACATCTTTCAGATATCCCACACCGAAAGTTATACGGATTAAGATCAGGTTACCTAAACGGCCAGACTGTAGGGAAATGACGGCTGATAAGTCTGCTACTTCCGAAACGCCTCTACAGGAGCCGCTTCACTGGCTGTGCAACGTGTGGAGGAGCGCACACACATCCACTCTGTTGAAAGGTTGGAGTGACGTTGGTGCGAAAAAAAACTGTCATAGCGTTTACCAATGACGGATTAGGTGACAAGACCCGCAGGACTCATTAAAAAACAAAAAGGCCCAACTAAATAATGCAGGTCAGCAGGAAGCACATCTTGAACATGGGCGATTCTGTACGAATAGCATGGAAGTATTGTGTAGGATCTTACGCCCCGTGCATGTATATTAGCGGCAGTCCTCCGTCCACTGCATGTTTGCAAGCCACCACTCGATCCCTCCCGTGGCCATATCTTCGACAAATGTCGGATCCTACCTCTGCCACAAGGTACTCCAAACAGTCTGCGTATTCGAATTTTGTTATCACTTTCTCCAGACCCTTAGCAGACACCGGAGCAAGCTCTTTTTTCTTAAGCTTTAGTGTCCGAAAGTTCTGCAGGTTGACAGGCGTACAGTAGACGTTTTTGTGAAAAAGCTTTTCACCAGCAGCGCTCGACCCTTCGTGCAGACGGTCGTATCGGTTGGCTCGGACGCAAACTGAGCAACAACACTAAGCCACGCCCCAGTTGGCCTGCATATTCTGACACTTGCAGTGCTGTGTATTCATCAGATATTTACTGTTTTCTTTTCCCACTGCGTCCGTAATATATTGTTCAAATTTGGCGTCATTCTCAGAAGTGGTTCTCTTTCTACAGCGTTTTGAAAATGGAGCGTTAATTATGGACACCTGTATAATTATAAATAACATTTTTCGTGAAAATGACAGTTACATGAATTAACTAGTTTGCATTGGTGGACTTCATGTTTGAATGACGTAGCTAAACGAACTGAACGGAAGAAAACGAAAAAAAAAATGACTATCGGTTACCAGTCTCGTGCGCTTTATCTATTCTATGCTTCACTGAAATGCTCCCAGAAGATGCGCCTTTGTATAAAAATTTGATTCCACCTGTAACAGATCTCAGGCCCCCACACAGCGAGCGAACACTGTACCACAGAGCCACACTGCTCGTGAAAAGAGAAAAACTTTTAGAATATGAAACATGGTTGGAAAACTTCCAACTTGATTTTCTAGAAGATTTTGGAGAGTTACATCGAACTACCTTAGGAGAGGTACACTATGTGATTCATATTATGTGCATTGTGCTGCCACCTACTACCAAGTACTCCATATCAGTGACATTAGTAGTCAGTAGACATCGTGAGAGAGCAGAATTGGACACGTACAGCGCAAAAGCGCGCAGGCCGACATCGACTGTTGAGAGACAGAGATCGCCGGTAGCTGAAGAGGGTCGAGATGTGTGGTAGGCAGACATATATCCAGACCATCACACAGGAATTTCAAACTGCATCAGGATCCACTGCAAGTACTATGACAGGCGCGAGATGAGAAAACTTGGATTTCGTGGTCGAGCGGCTGCTCATAAGCCACGCATCACGCCTGTAAATGCCAAACGACGCCTCGCTTGGTGTAAGGAGCATAAACAGTGGACGATTGAACAGTGAAAAACGTATTGTAAAGTGGCGGATCACGGTACACAGTGTGAAGATCCGATTGCACGGTGTGGGTATTGTGAATGCCCGGTGAACGTCATCTGCCAGCGTGTGTAGTGCCAACAGTAAAATTCGGAGGCGGTGATGTTGTGGTGTGGTCGTGTTTCTCACAGAGGGGCTTACACCCCTTGTTTTTGCGCGTGGAACTATCACAGCGCAGGCCTACATTGATGTTTCAAGCACCTTCTTGCTTCCCACTGTTGAAGAGCAACTTGGGAATGGCGATTGCAAGTTTCAACACGATCGAGCACCTGTGGCGGAATGGTTACAAGACAATAACATCCATGGAAGGGACTGGCCTGCACAGAGTCCTGACCTGAATCCTACAGAACACCTCTGGTATGTTTTAGAACGCCGACTTCGTGCCAGGCCTCACCGACCGACATCGATACCTCTCCTCAGTGCAGCAGTCCGTGAAGAATGGGCTGCCATTCCCCAAGAAACCTTCCAGCACCTGATTGAACATATGCCTGCGAGAGTGGAAGCCGTCATCAAGGTTAAAAGTGGGCCAACACCATATTGAATTCCAACATTACCGATGGAGGATGCCATGAACTTATTTTTCAGGCAAGTGTCCGGATATTTTTGATCGCATAGCGTATATTTGAGTTATGAACTTCACGTACAATAAATACAATGAATCACGAGTGTGCCCTCCCCTGTCACTAAAAATGCACCTCGATACTCTGGAGATATACCATTCTGCACGGCCCCACGTTGTACCGAAGTGTCCTCCAAATACCCCAACTACTCACTCTACCCCACACTCTGGAAATTTTTTTGAGTGGTTAAATAAATTCTGTCAGGCCATCACACCAGCCAGTGAGGCAGAAAGCAGTCTCGCAGTTCGTTGTTCAGTCGTCCGTGGCATGTTCACAAAACAGTAAAATCTTATCGCACTCATGAGAGAATATAAAAGCAGGAAACTCAGAGTCTGACGTCCGTCGTCAGCGTTGTCACTAGAGACGGTGCAGAATATAGGACTACGGAAGGGTGGGAACGGAAATCGGGCCCTTCTTACAGACGAAGCGTCGCAGCCATTGGCTGCTACGAATTAGGGAAACTACGGAAACTCTGAAAGTGTGTGGCCGGGTGGGTATCTGTATCGTCGACTTACGGAACGCGAGACCACTGTTCTGAGTGGTGCCTGGGTCAACTCTGTCGATCATACGGAGTATAAAGTCGGGAAGTGCCTCAAACTGACCGATGAGACAAATCTAGCATACAGCGCATGCACGTAGCGTGAAATTGTTAGTATTCTCTCTCTGCAAGTTGTTAGTCCTACAGGAAAAACTAATAGGCTCTTCTGTGTGGTACATTTAATGTAGTTTACTTTTGTACTGAGATATATTTTGCTAGACGCTGCGTTTTTTGAGTTATTTCAGAAAAAAAGTACATTACTGACCAAACGCACCTCATTCGCCATCATACAGGATTTTTAGTATGTTGTTCATGGCACTCCCTCCCATTACTGTACAAAAATTTGGGACAACACGAATTATCTCCATATTCGACATGTTTTGGGCTTCGTTGACTGGGCTAATACGGCACCGTTTTAGTCGGCTACTTCGTTAACTTCATAAGTTTAAATTTTCTGGTGGAAGTAATTAAGGAAAAGACTTTTGTAGACGTTATTCAAAAACTTATTCCTTGTAAGCACAGTAGTTTCGTAACAAGGCTTACAGAAAGCCAGACAAGCAAAAGGATCTAATTGTTATTTCCATGAAATTTCCAAAACTGCGAGGTCGGATTACACAAACGTCAATTCCACAATTTGTAAGTGCAAGACTAAGATACTAAATGTCCCGACAAGTGAGGAAGGGGGGCGGGGTTGGGGATATGTTTAAAGGTCACGTTTGTACGTTTTTCTTGCATAATTCGAAAACCACGACCTTTCGCAAGAACTATCACATTAAAAAATTAAAGTACGTTAAATATCCTTGAGGAAGGTCTGATTCATTGCTCGTCTCAACTACCCCTAAACCACTGTGGTAGGTTGTAACCAGTTATTGTTTACAGTGTGTGTACATAATATCAAATAATGCAGAAATCGCTTCTTTTAAATTAGTACGATAGTGCCAGAATATTTTATAAAGCGCGAAGATGAACAAGAAAAGAACATCAGAACACAGAACGACGCGAACCAATTAGGTTCAACTTCACAACTCGGTGTCTCAATCCATTTCAGCAGATTTTCTTTCTTTCTTCATTTTTTGCTATTTTATTGTCCTGAAATACAATGGATTACAACGTACTACAAATGTCGCTTCATAGCTTAACTACAATCAACACATATTTGCGTGAACTGGTCTTACGGCTACGTCTTTGATCTTACGAAAACCTGATATGTCACTAACTGGTATTTAAATACAACGTATCGTACCAAGGACCATGAATGTTTGATAAGTGTTCAATTCGTCTTCTCCTCATAACACACTGTTTAAAATACGAAAACAACCAAGTACCAAAGTTCTTTAACCGCGAAAATGGCGTTTCCCGTCATTTTATTTCAACAAATGGCAACGAATTGACGCCTTTTAGAGAGATCCTCAATGTGCAGGTACTTTGAAACAGCATATACTTATAGGACGTAAGTTATAATATAAATTCCACTAAATATTGGCTTCGACTGTTAACAGTTTAATATCTGAATCTAATATGGCGTCTCTCATGTTGTGCTTGTGACGTAGAAAGCGATCTTGCGTCTCACTGCCAACGTTCCTATCCACGAAGCAAACATCTGTGTTGTCTTAGTCCGATTTCTACGCCGCGAAATAGTGTGAACCGTGAAGCCAGACGCTGTGGCGTCACGAAACTCGGCCGCCTCCTGGCGCAGTGAGGAAGACGGCTACGTGCTGCTGCCCCGCTGCGCGACGATGGCGGAAGAAAGCCGCGGTCTCTGCAGCGCCGCTGTCCGCCACCTCCCTCGCCGGGCGAGGACCGAGGGCCTCTGTGCAGGTTCCAGGTACGACCAGCGCCGACTGGCATTGTTCAGGTTTCACCCTCCATTGTCGGTGCCGAACTGGAGCCAAGCGGTCGCATTGGGTGGATTTACTCCCGGTTTCTTCTAAGAAGATTCAGCGCCCTGTGGCTCTCTGTCTCCTGCTTAACTAACCCTGTGTTTCGAAAATGGCTTTTTTTTACTTTTGATTTATGGGGGCGTTTTATCCCCCGATACGTACTGGGAGTGGCGGTTTTGTTTTAGGTGATGTTAGATGATGGTGGTTGATGTAGTGAGTTTTAGCTCGCGAAGGTTAATTTAGCTCGTGGCCGCAGATTATACGTGCCTTGTGCGCCAACGTGGGGGGGGGGGGGGGGGCTTTTCCGTGGTCATTTTCGGTGCGTCTCTCTTGCTACCTGCGACGGTCCTTGGCCGCAGCACAGGAACACAGGATCCTTTTACCCTGAGGCTTTCTTCTTTTTTGTTGAAGCTATTCTAGTGTTTGTGTATTACTATAGGTTCTGTGAACAAGCGGGTGTGATAGCTGTTCTCTACAGCCACAACTTCCATGTAGGTGAATTTTACTACGTGCCACGGCCCATTTCTCCATCTGCCCCAACCTGCAATATCGCTTATATTCTGTAATCCTAGTTTTGATTGATTGTCCACTCTTTCCAACATGAACATTTCCGCATGTGCACGGTATGCGGTATATTCCCCATATGGAAAGTAGGTCCGTTTCCCTTCTGCCGATCTAAGACAGTCTTTATCTTCTTTGTCGGTTTTTAAATAGTCTTTACGTCGTGTCTGCGCAATATACGGCCGATTCTGTCCGTCACTGTGGGAATTTATGACAGGAAGGCCGTACCTGGCATTGTTTTTTCTGATTTGTAACTTCGCAGAGTGTTTGGTTCTCTTGTAGCTCTAATATAACGTGTGGAGTATCCATTGCTCCTCACAACGCTTTCCGGGTGTTGCATTTCGCATCTGAGGTTCTGCGGCTCACATATTCGTCTCGCTCGAGTCACGAGTGTATGAATTGTGCCTGTTTCTCGTTTCGGGTGGTGGTCTAATAGTTTGCGGAGGTGTCGGTTTTCGAAACACGCTGTGTCACTGATTTTCAGATCAGAAAAAGGATTGAATAGAAATACACAAACACGAGAATAGCTTCAACAAGAAAGAGCCTCAAGGTAACTGGATCCTGGCTTCCCATGCTGCAGCGAACGACCGTCACAGGTAGCAACAGGGGAACCGCACCGAAAATGACGCGGAGAAGCTCTCGGACGCCAGCGCGCCAAGTACAGGCAGTCTGCGGTCTCTGGCTCTGCTCCAGCCCACCACCAGCAATGTGGGGTGACTTTTTGGCAATGCCAACCACTCGTGCTGGCGAAACGTCAGAAATATCTTAAGCTTCTCAAGCTGTAATTCGTTTAACCTCGCGTTAGCGACCGCTACGAAAACTCTAAATACAGAAAAAAAACGTATGCTAAAGCGGATGAGTAGGAAGAACAAGCTTGTAATGATCGGATACAGATACCAATGCCCTGTTTGAAACATTCAAGTCGTTTACATATCGGCTTAACGTTGCAAATCGATATGAAATGGGACGAGCATGTGAGAACTGTGCTACGGAAAGCGAATGTTCGACTTCGATTTATTGGCATAATTTTAGGAAAGAGTGGTTCGACCGCATATAGGGCTCTGGTGCTACCTGCTTTTGAGTACTGCTCGAATGTTTAGGATCCGTACCAGGTCGGATGAAGGAACACATCGAACCAATTCAGAAGCGGGCTGCTAGATTTGTTACCGGTAGGTCTGAAAAACACGTGTTTACTGATAAGATTGCGAACTCAAATGGGAACCCCTGGAGGGAAGGCGACTTTCTTTCCGAAAATTAATGCTGAGAAAATTTAGACAACCGGAATTTGAAGCCGCCTGCCACATGATTCTACTGCCGCCAGCATACATTGCGCCTAAGCACAACGAAGATAAGACACAAGAAATTAGGGTTCATACGAAGGCATGCAGACGGTCGTTTTTCCCTCGCTCTATTTGCGAGTGGATCAGGAAAGGTTCAAAAATGGTTCACATGGCTCTGAGCACGATGGCACTTAACATCTGAGGTCATGAGTCGCCTAGAACTTACAACTACTTAAACGTAACTCACCTAAGGACATGACACACATCCATGCCCGAGGCAGGATTCGAACCTGCGACCGTAGCAATCGCGCGGTTCCGGACTGAAGCGCCTAGAACTGCTGGTCCACGGCGGAAGGACAACAGGAAAGGAAATGACTGGCAGTGGTATAGGGTACCCTCTGCCACGCACCGTACGGCAGTTTGCGGAGTACCTGTGTAGATGTCAGAGACGGTACCTAGGTGACTGCAGCAGATTTCCGGACTGCTCACGCGGCGCTGGCTGGTGGCTCCTGGCGTCTTGCACTCAGTGCTGGGTCCACAGCTTTTCCGGGACTCTTCCCGCTGGACCAAAAAACCCTACGACTGTTTCTGCTGCCGTTCTTTGCAAAGTTTGACATGAACTGGCAGTTCTGATTGGTACGGATACTGCACTCTTGAGCAGTTTTCTGGCTTGGGCCGAAGTGTTTGTATCTGTCTCCTTTGTAGATGGACTACATTTCCCAGCATCCTATCAATACGAAGACACTAGTGTTTGTTGTGAGCTGACAAAATAATCTCAGGTGCGAGAACTGCAGGTGACGATTTTGATAAGGGACTTCTTGAAGTCTGGTTTGGACGAAAAGCTATTCGCAAACAGAGGCATACATCCTATCACACTTGCTTCGTTCTAGATAATATGATGTGTAATTATTTTTGGAAATTAGTTCCTCTGTTTCGCTAAAATAATCGTTACGTTTTCGGTGAAGTAGCAGGATGAGAATCTGCACCTGGCAGACGTAGTGCGTGAAATAGATTTTCATACAATCGACGAGGTACTACCCCATAAGCATGTGTCCCGAGCAGACCTACGATTCGCTATTACGCAGAAATTGCGTTAATGACTTTGGGTGAAATCCTCATATGTTTATCTACTTCTGGTACTACAGAATTCAAAATAAAGTGGAATACTTACTGCAACATTCTTAATTGTGCATAAAGTGGCACTGGATAATTTTTGGACTATAATTACCTGACATTGTACGTATTGCAGGAGGCTGTCTTTAGATGTAATGTTGTAGTCGTCTTTAGCAAAACTTTTTATCTGCCGAGATCGCAGTGATGGATACATCGTTTACTAGTTTCGTCCAGTTAAGTGCTCATCTTCAAATCTGAAAGTACAGACTGCTACAGACTAATAATCGTAATACAAAGAATCGACGAAATTAATGATTTTATAATAGTTGTGAGAGTATATACCACATCATAAAAAACCAGCGTCTACATCGACTAATGAAGTAACACACTTTGCCACAGTCGCGTTCGCAGCTTCTAACTGAAAGATAAATTCGAATAGTATTTAGGGAAATAATGCACAGTCATTAGTAAAAAGTTACGGGCTAAAGAGTTTTTGAGAGATGTCATATTCGAAACAATATTTGTAGACTTAATTTTTTACCAGTGACTATCGATTACTTGCATAAATTTTATTAGACTTTTTCTTTCAGTATGGAGCTGTAAACGCGATCGTGGCAAAGCGTCTTGCTTTATTAGTCGATATAGACACCGCTCTCTATCATATGATATATATTCTTATAACTATTATAAAATCATTAATTTCGTCTACTCTTTGTATTACTGAAACGTCCCCTGTATGAAACGTCCCCTGTGAAAAATTATACACGAATGTGCTTGTAAAATCTCAAAAAGGTCCTGCCTATCAGTGTCATTACAATTCTCAATTTTTTGAATTTTATTCTGAATTAACTCATTAGTTTCAAATATGCCGTCGATATCATCCCTGTCAGTACTTGCAGAGTGATTGTTAGTGTCTAGTTCCGTAGAAAATTCCGAACTGTTGTCTAACAGAAGGTAAAGCCGATTAATTTCCTCGTCATGGTTTGAGAGCCAATCTTCAAATTTCAAAGCTATTGACTTACCTTCTTTCTCTAAACTTATTTCAGCATCGTGAAAGTTTAAGATTGCTTTGTTTTCATTCAAAAAGTCTACTCCCAGTATAATTTCCGTCGACAATAATGGAACAATAAGAAAATTCATAGAGAAGCTGTGGCTTTGACAAAAGAATTCTAAGTTGGTTTGTTGGCGTACATCTACACTTTTTCAAATGACTGCACCTTGTAATTTAATCTTGCGTAACGGAAGTGTGGGGCAATCTTTCGATTTGCTGCATTTACTAAAAGCTGTTTCACTAATTACTGAAATGGGACTGCCTGAGTCAAGTATTGCCGTAAATTTTACGTCATTTACTGTAATGTGAATCACAGGATATGCAATGTTGTTATGTTTTACGTCCTGTTCCTGGAGTAAGATGTCCCTAATGTCTTCCATTTTTACGTAATTACTAGCTACGGCAGCTGCGTCGTCAGTTTCATGCGTACGTTTTGTGGCTGCCAGCGGTATGAGTCATTGCCTATTGTGTCTTTGTTGGAGAATCGTAACTGCGTGCTGGACCGTTGCGTCTTAAATTATTCTGTCTCCCGTGATAATAACAGTTCTGGTTGCCATATTGTCTGTTTCTCTGATTGTCTGTGTAATATTCATTACTACGGAAATGCGATCTTTCTCTGTAACTATTACTCTGCCAGTGGTTGTCATATGGGTGGTGTCTGTTTTGGTCACGATTTACGTTGTACGAATAGCCTTTTTATGTATGTACTTATGTCATAATTCCTGTAACCCTGATGTATTTGTTATTTCGATTCTTTTGTAAAGCCTGTATTACTGCAAAAGTTGTCTGTACTGTTATGTTCTTTAATGATATATTTTGTACCTTTGTTATTGTATTCTTATGTTATAAAATTGTAATTGACACCAGTTCATCAAATTAAGTAACTTGTAAGTTACATTTCACTGCACACGTTTCTGTTGGTCATAGTATATGGACAATATGTGAGAAGTAGGGACTGATAGTGTTTGCACATGTGTTAATAATTCAGTAAGGGACTGGATAACAGCATTGCTGGTTGTAAGGACATTTCAAAAACAATTTTTGTGAGTGCACAAGTGGTGGTTATGGACTTGCTATATTATTCTCAAGACTCTTCAATGGTGATTGTGCGCCTGCACAGTCAAACAGATGGCTGTTGGCCATCTCTACAAGGACTACAGTGGGTCTACACCTTTGATGACCCACCAATACCATTATTTCTACAAGGACTGCAATGGGTCTGCACCTCTGGTGGCCCACCAATACCGTAATCTCTACCAGGACTACGGTGGGTCTGCTCTGTGATGACCTATCTACCGATAGTCTTCAACGTCGACTGACCCTGCTGTGGCCCATTACCTGTCTGCGTGTCAAGAGTCAGCACTGTCTTTCGTTGGAAGGACAACACTACTTCTTCAAGACTGCTTAGAAATCCACTACTTCCAAGTGCAATTTCTTTTATTGCTCAGACTTTGAAAAAAACACTGCAATTTTACTGTGATGAACGATCAGGACTGTCTTTATGGACTGTGAGAGAATTTTAGCTTCTGATCAACATTGTATCAATAAGTGTGTGCATTTGATATCTTTGTTATAGTAATTATGAAAAATTTTATCAAATCATTGTTGGCCACTGCCCAAAACAATTTGTAAAATTTTTTGTGGGGAGCATGGGGGCTATGTAAGTAGGCTGTTTAGGCTTTCTTATTGGTAACGCCGCTTAGCGCTCGGTATGAAAAATCACTGGCTGTGCTGTGCGCAGTCTGTGTTTAGTATGCATTGTTGTCTGCCATTGTAGTGTTGAGCAGCGGCAGCTGGATGCTAACAGCGCGTAGCGTTGCGCAGTTGGAGATGAGCCGCCAGCAGTGGTGGACGTGGGGAGAGAGATGGCGGAGTTTGGAAATTTGTAAGAATTGGTGTCATGAACTCCTATATATATTATGACTAGTGCGGTAAATACATTGTTTGTTCTCTATTAAAATCTTTCATTTGCTAACTATGCCTATCAGTAGTTAGTGCCTTCAGTAGTTTGAATCTTTTATTTAGCTGGCAGTAGTGGCGTAACGAAGATTTTTGTGAGGTAAGTGATTTGTGAAATGTATAGGTTAATGTTAGTCGTGGCCATTCTTTCGTAGGGATTTTTGAAAGTCAGATTGCGTTGCGCTAAAAATATTGTGTGTCAGTTTAAGCACATTCGTGTATAATTTTTCACAGGGGACGTTTCATTACAAATACTGGCTCTGAGCACAACGGGACTTAACATCTATGGTCATCAGTCCCCTAGAACGCAGAACTACTTAAACCTAACTAACCTAAGGACAGCACACAACACCCAGCCATCACGAGGCAGAGAAAATCCCTGACCCCGCCGTGAATCGAACCCGGGAACCCGGCCGTGGGAAGTGAGAACGCTACCGCACGACCACGAGATGCGGGCACAAATACTGGTCTGTAGACGTCTGTACACTTTCAGATTTGAAGATGACCGTGTAACTGGACGAAAATGTAATAATTGATGTGTCCGTCGCTGCGATCTCGGCGGGTGAAAAGTTTCCCTAGAGAAGACTGCAGCAACTTATGTCGGAACAAGTACCTGCGATGCGGACGTTCCGCAACCGAGCGTTGCCCCCCGCAGCTGGCGCTCGCCAGTAAGCAGATTTCCGTCGCGGGCTGGATATGCTCGCGCTGCGTGGCCGGCTATTCCTGGCGGCGTAAACACCCGCCGCCTCGCACCACCCCTGCCCCCGCTCCCGCCACGGTGCGCCGCCTGGGAAGGCGGCCGCCTGCACTGCCACTGGCACACCTGCAGCCCAGCCTCCTGCCGTCCTCTCCTCACATTTCACCATCTCAGCCACAGCGCGCGACGTGCATCGGAGGAGCTCCGAGCCGCTCGACGGTACACTCTCCCACTGCAGTTCTCTGGCCACTTACGTGACTCTTTCGGGCTGACTGATCAAGCCCGCGACTATACGTTAACACTTCTACGAATGTCTTCCATCTCTTGCGTTAACACTCGGACGCCCAGACTTTGCCTGCACTCTCGAACGCCCAGAGGAGCCATCTTGACCCTATCATTTAAAAAAGTTTTCTGAATTATTTCGAAAGTTTAAACATTTCTTATATTTTAATTTTTATAAGATTTATATACATTTCACTATCAGAGTTGTGAGCAAAAAAAGAACTGACACAAGTTGTATTATTTGTTGACAAATAAAAAAATTTCACTGAACCTGGTGACACCCAAACAAGTGTATGCACGTGACAGGCTTTTCTTGGTTCTAAAGTCATAGCAAATTGGACATTTCATGCGGTACAGAAATTTCTGCTACTTCATTGTTTTACACAATTGACACATCTGTATTCAGTTTCCCTTGAACATTTTCCACATACCATCAACATACAAATACTCCACTTGGAAATAGTTTTATTACATTTGCAAAATTCGAGAACATGACATTTACGGCGCTTCTGTGGCATTTCGTCTTCATCCTCATTTTCCTCCTTTTCATACTTGTCTGTGGTCATATGAGGAAACCGACTCTTCACATACTCAGAGCGTAGTTCATCTGCAAGCTGCTGAATGAAATATTTTCTTTTAATCTTCTTCCCAGTAACAGCCCTAAATACTACATAAGCTTTCATTTCTGCTAGGTCAAGGATATTGTACAAGGAGTGCATTGGCCATCTTCTTGAAGAATCCTTGACTGAACACTGCCTCGCCATTTTGTCTACTATGACAACCCTAAATTTTGTTTTGTTGTAATAACATGCAGTTTGTGGAGTTTTCTTCTCATTTTTATTTATGGTAACACTATGATCACGGGAAGACATTACTAGCACATTTTTTGCTTTCTGTCCTTCATAGACTGTCAAGTAAATATCATCTTTTAAAACTCTTGTGGAATACCGAGGTCTCTTCAAGGACTTCAGAGCATGCTTCTTGCTCTGTTTACTCTTTCTACAATGGAAGTTGATTTGTCTTTCAAATTTTTGTATACTTTACGTGAAGTGAAGTAATTGTCTATAGTGACACTTCTTCCTTTGCCCAGAAATGATTCCATAAGATGCTTCACTACATAATCTGGAACCCTTTCGTCTTTTGATTGTGCAGTATCCTCACCAAGATAAGGGAAACCAACATCTACAGCTAACCAGTGTTTTTTTTATGCTTGTCAGGCTTTGAAGCCACAAATTGTGTGAACTTGTACCTAGTTTTACTTGGGGAGAGCTGCTCGTCTATTTTTATGTCACTTCCGGGTTTGTAACACATTGTACAGTTTCTATGAACTTGTTACAAACAGCAGAAATCAATGTAAACTCGCCATTATGTAATCGTATAGAGCGTGTAGACTTCTCGTCGAACCTCAGGAATCTCATAATCTCACAGAATCTATTTCTGCTCATGGTTTCCACACAAAACGGCAGGCCCCAGAAATCTGACCATATGCTGTGAAGGTCTGTACTTCGGCAACCATTCACACCACGAGCATAAATAATTGCATTAAATGTTTCTAGTTCTTCCGTGGTAACTGATCAGCTGTTATTTCCTAGTACTCTGCGTGCCTCTGTTATAGTAAATTTCAAGACATGTTTGATTATATATTTTCTAGGAAGAAGTGCCAAGCGCGTGATACAAGTTCATCACTTACATTTCTTTTGCATGTGGTGCAGGTCCAGGAGACTCTCACAGAATTTTCTGATTAGGAGGACGCCCACGTTATGAATTACGCACTGTTCCTATCTAGACTGTTCCATCAGGAGCAACTTCTTTATGCCTTTCATCAGATGATGAAGAAGCAGTCAACTGTTATGCTCCGAGGATCAGGATTATCTCCACTTCTGTTATATGATTCTTCTCGATCTATAGAGCACGAGTAATAGAACAAATGTAAGAAAGCCACCATAAAATCTAAGTGAAGTGCATTAACACTATACAGTATGTACATTAACATTGTACAGTACGTACATAAGATTATGACGACTATAAAGTAGCAGCAGTAATAATAATATACTTACTACACTGTAAACTTGCATTACCCGTATCTGAAGAATCACAATCATTAGTATTAGATGATCCATATTCTCAATGTCTACGGTAAAAACTCATCCTCTGAAAAGTCAGAAAAAGTTCGCCACCATCTGATTCACACTCCATAACTCTTTGTAACTCCGTAAGATCTCTCCATCTCGTAAATATTCTTTCCGATTCATCTTCAGCTCACAGTCACCTTTGAAAGACTGATTCTTCCAAGGGAATGACGAACAATGGTGAATCGATTCCGCTGTTGCCATTTCATGCGGCAATAATATGAGCGAACGTAAATTATTGCGCTACAGAGTAAAGTAGCCGAGGCTTCAGAATGCATGAGATAAATGTATGGCATAACAATAAACAAAATTATAGCTTTTTTGTAAAGGGTTCAATATGACCCCACGGGGCGTTAAGGGTAAATAAAACTGGAAAAACATGATAATCAATAGTGCAAAATTCACTGTTTTTTAATATGAGAAAATAAATAAATGTCACGAGGGTAAATGTCTCTTGAATAACATATCTAGCACTTAAAAGCCGAAAAGGGTCATTTTGAACCCTCTGGCCGTTCAAGTGGTAATCGTACTGCAAGAGGAAAATACTCGACACCTGGAGCAACGACGGAACGAGTCGGCACCCGAGATTTGAAAGGTAAGTTCAGCTGACCGACGAGTTAACACCGTCCACATGTTGTGCGCTTACAACGCAACTGTCGAATGTTGGGGCTGGGAGCAGTTTGAAACGTGACGTCATAAGTACGGAGACTACTGACTTGTGACGACAGCTATCGATCAAAATTCGGGATCAGACACTGCTTCGGGGACAGACGGCATCACCCGTTCTTTACATTAAATCTTGAGGCTTTACTGTTTCGATTAAAAGAAATTACACTTAACGAAGAAAAATCGCAGCACCAAGAAGGAACTGCGCGATATAAACGAAAGTTGGTAGGCGTGTTTCTACGACTGAAAGATGACGTCTATTCAGATTTGACTCCAGCTGCATAAGTCCGAGAACGTTTTCAAGGCTCTAAGTTGCCATTAACAGCAGCACCACAGTGACACAACGAACACCTAAAAATCGGTTACCCTTGGCAGCTCCGAGCCAAATGCCCTGCAGCGCGTATTCCACTGACCCCAGACAATCACCATTTGCAACTTCAGCGGTGTCAAGCGAGAGATGGTTGCAGGTGAGGTTGGATGTCGGTTGTGTTTTCTGATGAAAGCTGGCTGCGCTACGGTGCCAGTGATGGCCGTGTAGGCCTGCCGCCAGCCTACCTGTGCACTGCACGCACTCAACGTACACCTTGAGGTACGGTCTGGGATGCGATTCACATGGCTGCAGGAGCAGCCTCGATGTTATCCCACGCAACCTAACTGCAGATTTGTAAGTCAGTCTGGTGATGCGACTGGTTTTGATGCCATTCATGTACAGCGTTCCTAGGACTGTTTTCCAGCAGGACACCACTCGCCCATCTACCGCTATTGTAACCACACATGCTCTTCTTCAGAGTGTCGATATGATGCCTTTGTCTGGTCGGTCACAATTTTGTCCGCTGTTGAGCAGACACGGGACATCATCAGACGAAAACTCAAGAGTGATTCACAAACAGCATTACCCGCCTCTGTAGAGTGACCGAGAGCAACAGGCACACAGCTCCATCCCGCAGGCACCTGTACAACATAATGGATACATGTTGACGTGCTCGCATTCAACATTCTGGCGGTTACACTGGAAATGAATGTACCTCTATTTCACATTTCCAATGGCTAATCTCACGCTTAAATTAACCTGTAATCTTGCAATGTTAATCACTTAAATACTTTAACCTAGACAAATATCTTCCCGAAATTTCAATACTCAACATTAATTATGTTTTGATGTTGCGAGTTTTTCCCGTCAATGCATGTTTCAAAAACCTAAATTTCAGAACAGTCTTTTGTAAAAAATAATCGCTCATTGTAAGTTATGTCACAAGCTTTCAGAACTCGAAACTTGTGACTTTTATGTCTGACGGAGGGGGATAGGTTGAAGAGGTACGTTCCGGCACTTACAATAATTTTAGGGATTTTGCTCAATCAGAATTATAGCAGTAAACCATCAACATCTTGCGGCACACTAAGTGAACATTCGCCGGCGAGAATAACTCTTGGTGATAACCACGTGTTTAAGAAAGTATTTTCATTAACAGTCAGCAGTGTAGTACGATGTGCAAACATTCGAAAATCGAGGATGAAAAAATCTGCTCCGTTTATTATTTGCAACACATGGTGTGTAACAAATGCGAGCACAAGAGGATCCTCCAGTGTTATTTAATGACGAAAATATCGGGTGTTTAAAAACTGAATATCGGAGAAGTAAAACTCTATAGCAGTTATTATAATCAACTTACAATTACAAATTATACGTCAAATGAAAGAGCAACTAAATCAGTTTTTCATAAGAGTGTTCGATGTGAGTACCGCTCCTTACACGGCACACATTGAGTCGATAAGTGAGTACTTCCCAAACCATGATCTGTCCATCTGGAGTAATTGTTGCAACAACTGCTTCAGCCCTGTTTGTCAAGTCGGCTATATCGTTTGCTAGCGAAGGAACAAAGACGTGATCCCTTACGAACCCCAAAGGTAGAAATCGCATGGTGTCCGATCGGGTGAACGCTCAGGCCATCCGAAACGCACTCCGCAATCCGGCTCCTGGCGGCAAATCCAGCGGTCGGGTACAAACAACGTACTGCATTATGCCAGTGACATCGCATACGATCTTACTGACAAATGATATCCTGAGGCCCAACTTCTTCCAACTAAGGAAAATCCGTAGTCCTAGTGCATCAAGAAACGCCAGTCAGCGTTATTTCACTGGAAAAGGAAGGCCCACTAATTTTCCGACGGGGTATGGCATAAAAACCATTCAGTTTAGGGAGCCCCGCTGCAACTTTATCTGCTGACCGCCAAATGTGCATACAGTATTTGTTCACAAATGGTTCAAATGGCTCTAACTACTATGAAACAACATCTGAGGTCATCAGTCCCCTAGACTTAGAACCACTTAAACCTATCTAACCTAAGGACATGACACACATCCATGCCCGAGGCGGGATTCCAATCTGCGACCGTAGCAGCCGCGTGGAGCCGGACTGAAGCGCCTAGAACCCCTCGACCATTTGTTCACATTTCAACTTGGTGTAATGTTGATTCGTTAGTGAAAACTACACGATCGAGAAAACCTTCATCGTCATCGTCGTCATGGAGTACAAAGTTGGCACGTAGACCTCAGTAAATGTCAGACCTCGTAACAACTGAAGACGATAAAGAACAGAGTTGTAAGCGTTTCCTTAACAGTTTTTAAACCGGTGGCCCTGGAACTGCTAGTACATTAGTACGCCTTCAGAACTAATTTGTTTGCGCTACGCGTCTTAAACCCTCACACTGGTTCATCGTGTTCTTCAGTCACTCTCGGTTACTTTGCACTGTTACCTTTGATAATACAGTCGGTCTCTTCAAACTGATGGCACCATTTTACCACTTGGAGGAACACAATTGAACTTAATGCGAAACGCACGTTTCACTGTAGCAACAGATTCTGTCCTTTTTTTGTCACCAGTCTGCTGACTGGTTTGATGCAGCCCGCCACGAATTCCTTTCCTGTGCCAACCTCTTCATCTCAGAGTAGCACTTGCAACCTACGTCCTCAATTATTTGCTTGACGTATTCCAATCTCTGTCTTCCTCTACAGTTTTTGCCCTCTACAGCTCCTTCTAGTACCATGGAAATCATTTCCTCATGTCTTAACAGATGTCCTATCATCCTGTCCCTTCTCCTTATCAGTGTTTTCCACATATTCCTTTCCTCTCCGATTCTGCGTAGAACCTCCTCATTCCTTACCTTATCAGTCCACCTAATTTTCAACATTCGTCTATAGCACCACATCTCAAATGCTTCGATTCTCTTCTGTTCCGGTTTTCCCACAGTCCATGTTTCACTACCATACAATGCTGTACTCCAGACGTACATCATCAGAAATTTCTTCCTCAAATTAAGGCCGGTATTTGATATTAGTAGACTTCTCTCGGCCAGAAATGCCTTTTTTGCCACAGCCAGTCTGCTTTTGATGTCCTCCTTGCTCCGTCTGTCATTGGTTATTTTACTGCCTAGGTAGCAGAATTCCTTAACTTCATTGACTTCGTGACCATCAATCCTGATGTTAAGTTTCTCGCTGTTCTCATTTCTACTACTTCTCATTACCTTCGTCTTTCTCCGAATTACTCTCAAACCATAGTGTGTACTCATTAGACTGTTCATTCCGTTCAGCAGATCATTTAATACTTCTTCACCTTCACTCAGGATAGCAATGTCATCAGCGAATCGTATCATTGATATCCTTTCACCTTGTATTTTAATTCCACCCCTGAACCTTTCTTTTATTTCCATAATTGCTTCCTCGATGTACAGATTGAAGAGTCGGGGCGAAAGGCTACAGACTTGTCTTACACCCTTCTTAATACGAGCACTTCGTTCTTGTTCGTCCACTCTTATTATTTCATCTTGGTTGTTGTACATATTGTATATGACCCGTCTCTCCCTATAGCTTACCCCTACTTTTTTCAGAATCTCGAACAGCTTGCACCATTTTATATTGTCGAGCGCTTTTTCCAGGTCGACAAACCCTATGAACGTGTCTTGATTTTTCTTTAGCTTTGCTTCCATTATTAGCCGTAACGTCAGAATTGCCTCTCTCGTGGCTTTACTTTTCCTAAAGCCAAACTGATCGTTGCCTAGCGTATTCTCAATTTTCTTTTCCATTCTTCTGTATATTATTCTTGTAAGCAGCTTCGATGCATGAGCTGTTAAGCTGATTGTGCGATAATTCTCGCACTTGTCAGCTCTTGCCGTCTTCGGAATTGTGTGGATGATGCTTTTCCGAAACTCACATGGTATGTCGCCAGAAACATATATTCTACACACCAACGTGAATACTCGTTTTGTTGTCACTTTCCTGAATGATTTTAGAAATTCTGATGGAATGTTATCTATCCCTTCTGCCTTATTTGACCGTAAGCCCTCCAAAGCTCTTTTAAATTCCGATTCTAATACCGGATCCCCTATCTCTTCTAAATCGACTCCTGTTTCTTTTTCTATCACATCAGACAAACCTTCACCTTCATAGAGGCTTTCAATGTATTCTTTCCACCTATCTGCTCTCTCCTCTGCATTTAACAGTGGAATTCCCGTTGCACTCTTTAATGTTACCACCGTTGCTTTTAATGTCACCATAGGTTGTTTTGACTTTCCTGTATGCTGAGTCTGTCCTTCCGACAATCGTATCTTTTTCGATGTCTTCACATTTTTCCTTCAGCCATTTCTTCTTAGCTTCCCTGCACTTCCTATTTATTTCATTCCTCAGCGACTTGTATTTCTGTATTCCTGATTTTCCCGGATCATGTTTGTACTTCCTCCTTTCATCAACCATCTGAAGTATTTCTTCTGTTACCCATGGTTTCTTCGCAGCTACCTTCTTTGTACCTATGTACTGCCTACTGCGCTATTCCTTATTGCTGTATCTATAGAGTTAGAGAACTTCATATGTATCTTGTCATTCCTTAGAACTTCCGTATCCCACTCCTTTGCGTATTGATTCTTCCTGACTAATGTCTTGAACTTCAGCCTGCTCTTCATCACTACTATATTGAGATCTGAGTCTATATCTGCCCCTGGGTACGCCTTACAATCCAATATCTGATTTCGGAATCTCTGTCTGACCTTGATGTAATCTAATTGAAATCTTCCCGTATCTCCCGGCCTTTTCCAAGTATACCTCCTCCTCTTGTGATTCTTGAACAGGGTATTCGCTATTACTAGCTGAAACTTGTTACAGAACTCAATTAGTCTTTCTCCTCTTTCATTCCCTGTCCCAAGCCCACATTCTCCTGTAACCTTTTCTTCTACTCCTTCCCCTACAACTGCATTCCAGTCGCCCATGACTATTAGATTTTCGTCCCCCTTTACATACTGCATTTCTCTTTCAATATCCTCATACACTTTCTCTATCTGTTCATATTCAGCTTGCGATGTCGGCATGTATACCTGAACTATCGTTGTCGGTGTTGGTTTGCTGTCGATTCTGATTAGAACAACCCGGTCACTGAACTGTTCACAGTAACACACCCTCTGCCCTACCTTCCTATTCATAACGAATCCTACACCTGTTATACCATTTTCTGCTGCTGTTGATATTACCCGATACTCATCTGACCAGAAATCCTTGTCTTCTTTCCACTTCACTTCACTGACCCCTACTAAATCTAGACTGAGCCTTTGCATTTCCCTTTTCAGATTTTCTAGTTTCCCTACCACGTTCAAGCTTCTGACGTTCCACGCCCCGACTCGTAGAACATTATCCTTTCGTTGATTATTCAATCTTTTCTCATGGTAACCTCCCCTTTGGCAGTCCCCTCCCGGAGATCCGAATGGGGGACTATTCCGGAATCTTTTGCCAATGGAGAGATCATCATGACACTTCTTCAACTACAGGCCACATGTCCTATGGATACACGTCACGTGTCTTTAATGCAGTGGTTTCCATTGCCTTCTGCATCCTCATGTCGTTGATTATTGCTGATCCTTCCGCCTTTAGGGGCAATTTCCCACCCCTAGGACAAGAGAGTGCCCTGAATCTCTATCCGCTCCTCCGCCCTCTTTGACAAGGCCGTTGGCAGAATGACGCTGACTTCTTATGCCAGAAGTCTTCGGCCGCCAATGCTGACTATTTGTCAAAATTTATGCAGTGGCGGGGATCGAACTCGGGACCGAAGACGTTTTTGATTATGTATTATAGACGCTACCTCTAGGCCACGGGTCTACGGAGTCCTGGGAAATTTTGTAACGGAAATTGCTTTCTGTTCACTAGTCGCCATCGCTGCTACTGGTTCTTTTCAATGAAATACACCGGAAACAGCGCATGCGAACAGGTATATAAACAGATTTGTGTGAGTTGCTCTTTCGTTCATTTATTTGCATTCGTAGGTTGAGTGAAACAAACCCTAAAAGTCTTCAAACCGCGATTTTCTTTTTGAAACAGTCGATATAGTACGTACCGTGAGCAGGAAAACACCAGCTGACGTCAAATACTTAAAGCAGCGGACAAAATATTGGCCGTAGAACTGGAAACGACTAACAAGGGTTGGAACAGAAACCACCAAAACGTCAAACGGCACGGCAGACTACTAGAGCAGCTCCCATAGCGACGCGTCTTCCTACTTCGGCTTTATTTCTCTACCCATAGTCTCCACACAGATTCTGATTCTTGATATTTACTTCCCAAAACCCCGCAGCAGTTGGAAAAAGAGGAGGTACCGAGTGAGTGTGAGTTTGCACCTGCTGTACAGGACGGGGAAGCCCCGGCGTGACAGCCAGGTGGCTGCCTGCACGTGTAACGGCGGCAACGCAGCTGACAAGCGGACCGCGCACGCCCGTTCTCACCGATTTCGTCCAAGGCCACAGATGAAAGTGGCAACTGCGAATGGCTAAGCGCTTACAAGAAAATAATACTTTCGTCAGTCAAAATTTTTGAAGGTTGTGAAGAAGATACAAAGTTATATAGTTTTCTTATATGAAACTGAAGTAACGCAAAACTAATTTTGCACTAAGGACCGGATTTTACACCCAAAATTTTGCATGTGCTCCAAAACTAAATTATGGGGTTCCCAGATCATAACGGAACGCTTAACAGCCTATTTCTCCGTGCTACGCCACTTTCTAAGTTACGTTTTCGCCTCACACCGGATTTTTCGGGCGTATTTTACGAGTATAATTGGAGAAACTTCGAAGCCCCGTATTTTGGAAGTGAACAAAGATATCAAAGAAATTTCAAGGTCGTTTGAGATCGGGATATTAGGAATACATCGTAAAAATCTCAGCCAACTGCTGCATATTGCCGTCTTGGAATGTTCGGCTGGGATTTGGTCCACTGCTGACAGCAAATAATAAAGCTTTTAACGTTTTCCAGGCTATTCTCGTTTATCGTACAGTGAAAAGTTTATATCATGTGTTAGTACAATATGATAACTATTTTGCCAACACGGCCATTTGATGGCCAGTCTAGTTTTCTTGGAGTCGAAACTAGACATCGTTTTCGAAATTTCCCAGTCATTTTTTGATTAAATCTAGCCAGTTTTGTTAGGTATTCCGCCAAAGTGCCCATGAACTGATGGTGCCTCCATAAGTCTCATCAAGCCCAACACAGACTGCATCAAATGCAAAAATAATGAGTCGAATTTCCTAAGCAGGAGGAAGCGTGTAATATTCATACTTCGATTATGTACTGCAGGATATTGATACTAAGGCGATCCTTCTGTTGGATATACATATTAAAAACCCTTGACCCAACATTTTTATGACTAAAAGAACCCGACGTATGAGCGCCGGTAAATCCCGTTTTATGCGCGGCATTTTGGACCATATTGGGTACGCACTCTGCCGCGTACTCGAATGGAAGTCGACGGAAGTAGCGGAGGTAATTGCGACAGCAGCGCAGCCGAACATTCCAGAGAAGCCAAAACGAATCAAGTCCGAGAAGCAGTCCCAAATCGAATTTTCCGTGTGCTAACGATTACATCATTGAACCTGAACAGGATACAGCATCATAAAAATCTGCAAGGCTGCCGAAAAGACGCTCCTCTAGAAAACGGATGAAACAAAGGATTGCGCACTAAACTGCAGAGAAAATTGTTCCAGCAACACGCGAAAAGATTAAACAAGCCGCCCAGAAATTAAATGCAGGTTGAGAGGAATTTACCAATCGTACTCAACCTTCACACAGCAGCCAGCGATAGTGCACCTACCCCTGCGGACCCAACACAAGTGCAGCAGTCGCAGAAAATCCCGGTACACGCGAGGAAGATGAGGAGAAACACAATGAGGAAACGATAGACACTCCTGGCACCGGCACTTCCAGTCTCCTCTCTCATACCAACTAACAAAAATGGCTGTGAGCACTATGCGACTTAACTTCTGAGGTCATCAGTCGCCTACTTAAACCTAAGTAACCTAAGGAAATCACACACATTCATGCCCGAAGCAGAATTCGAACCTGCGACCGTAGCGGTCGCTCGGCTCCAGACTGTAGCGCCTAGAACCGCAAAGCCACACCCGCTGGCCATACCAACTAACAATATCTGATACTTGGCGACAGCTTTCATACTGACTGCTTGTGATGAAAGAGTTGAACTAAAAAAACGTTTTGCATTATGAACCAGCCACAAGCTTACAGAACTGCAACTCTGAAAATAAATAGCAGTTAAATAGCTTTTGTATGCAGCAGATATTGATACCATTTTACTTCAAGAATTGACGGACACGTCCGTGGGAACATACACCACATGTGTAATCGAGGGGGAGCTGGCCAATCATCCCTTCAGTGGAGATGAATGCGACGCTCGAACTATTACGCGAATCGATGAAACGCCGCGATTAACGAGGGTAATGGGCAGATTCATTAAGTCAGTACTGCGCACATATATTGAGAATTTACGGCACGCGGGAGGCGTGCTAGGGTAGTCGGCGCAGTTGGTATGGCTACTGTGCGCCGCTGATTCAGTGGTCAGCAGTGGTGAGGCAAGCACGCCTTGTTTGGGTCTCGCCTGTAGTGTTGCTTACAAGCGAGCACACTTTTGTTTACTGCTCCGTAGCGGCTTGTCTTGTTCAACTTCTTCGACCGTCACGGCACTCTCTTACCGCCAGGTCACAGTTAAATTAATTTTTCCTTCGAATAACGATCGACCAAAGGCGTAAGAAATAGAACGGGTTATACGGGACGAAATGCGTCTCTCACAATACGTTCTCGCAATTCATTTTTCGATTCTCAGTATTAATGCGTACATAAAGCTGGCGACGACGTTATTAGGTGCCGTGCTAACACACTCAAGTTCCAATACTCTGACGGACACATAGAGACTGATGTTGTCGATCATGCAGGTTTTGACCTCCGAACGTTGAGGATTTTCCAACTCCCGTTTGAGGTACTGTCGGACGATATAGTGGTCGCCTTTAAGCTTACTATAACTTCGTCTGCCACACCGCTGAAACGTGGAAGACATTCTAAACATACCTTGCCCCATGATAGAAACTGAGCAGTGGGAACACGTGCCCTCCTATACGGGTACGGCCGGCTGCAGATCTGTGGTCACGTACTGCACATTTGTTCAGGTTGTGGCCAGGAAGGCCATGTCCGTTGTGAACTTCTCCGACGCAGACTGGTTCAGACGCCGATCAGAGACCAGTCTCCCTGCGGTGCCCATTGTGTTACTAGTGGGACTGCCTGCTGCGACCCCACTGAACCAGTCGGTATCGGCGTCGACTCCTCTCGACGATGCGACGGACGTTTTGCCTGTCTCTCCTACACTGCCCACAGAGGCTCTACCAGCGAACAATGACCGTCAGCGCAACCAGGCCCTCTGTCCCGACCCCGTGATTGTTGATCATGGAGCTATACCTACCTCTGCTTTTCTGCCGTCTGGCCACATGTTGGACGACAGCCACCCACCATTCGACATGGAACGGCACGTTAGGAAGCAACAGTTGCCAAGGAAACAGAAGGGACAACGTACCCCTTCTGACGACTGCCTCCATTGGCTGTGTGCTCAGGATGACTCTCCCCTCCACCACATTCCACCACCATCAATCTATGGAGAACAATGTACCCCCGTCTGATGCAGTTGCCCTGCTATGTCTGCCACTGCCTGATAGTGCTCCACTGGAATGTCCTGGTGAGACATTTGTCTCCCGGGCAGGTGGCATCGGTGCTGAGGATGATAGTTCTGGAGGTACACAAAGCGATGACACCTCCTTGGTGAGATCAACTGCGTCTCCGTCACAGTGATGTACTCTTCCTCAGGGCCCCATGTTAGCGTGACCCATCCTCCTGGTGGTGGTAGCTTTTCAAACTTATCTCACAGACACAGTCAATGTCAATGTCATTCGTGCAAGTCACCAACTGGCATTACATGAAATGTTATATGCTGAGTACGCTGACGTTGCTGTCCTTCAGGACGTGCACGTTGCAACATTTTGTGCTACCCACGGATTTATGGCACACGTCTCCCTTACTTCCCCTACTAGTAGTATGGTGGTGATCCTCCTATGTGATGGCGTACATGCTGATACAGTTGCCTATCTTCCTGATGCCAGAGGTATGGCTCTCACGTTTAGTGGCGTCCCGGTCATCAACATGTATGCGCCATCTTGTTCGGGTCAATGCCACGAACTTTCCACTTTCTTCCCCGAGGCTGCTACGCCTCTCTTCCAGGATCGGCAGGGTGCGCAGGTCATGGGAGACGACTTCAAGTCCACACACGCGCCCAAAAATCAAATGTCACACCATTCTCTGTGCGCAGCGCCAGAGGAAATTCTCCAGTACATCAGACTTTTGCTCCCTTGGGAGCATGTTCATGGCGTTTATCTGGAGTTTACACATTTCACTAGCCATTCCTCCAGTCGCCTACCACGATATAGCCAGAGTTATGAAGGCTGCTGAAATCTGGTTTATTGCATTCTCTGAACGTTATGCATATTTCTGTGACATCCATTTCTGTTGCCAAAGGGCAAAGGCCAGGGACCATGGAAACTGAACACAATTCATCTTACTGCAGATAATTATGCAGAGATCACGTAGACAGTGAGATGCCCCACAGGACAGGACAGGTAGTTTAAATTGTGGAAAGGGCCCAAAATAGGTAGCTCTCATTTACACTCGGACATACAGATTTGTTTATTTGACCACACATTACAAGATTCAAGAAAATTTAAAAAAAACCAGCATTAATTTTTGGAACTTAATAACTGGCTGAATGTGCCATACAGTCTCATGCCTTAAGGGCAAGACCACTTTAATTTAAAATCGGCTGAAAGCCAGTAACTTAAAACCCAAAGCAAAATCAGAAATTTAAAAGGGAAATGGCCTTATCTTAAATCAGTTCTTTCAATTTGGCTGAACGCCCCAACGATCTCACACCTTAAGAGAAAAACAACTTTAGTTTTAAAAAAATCAAAACTAGGCGGAAGGCCTATCTCTTAAGGCTCAAACCAAAATTAAATTTATAAAAGGAAAAAGACCTTACCTTAAAACAGTTCTTTAATTAGGCTGAAAGCCCAAACAATCTTACACCTTAATGGCAAAACAATCTTAATTTAAGAATCGGCTAGAAGCCATACAAGTACGAACAACAAGAACAAATAAGAAAAGGCAGTACACCCAACGCCGCTCAGAAGTTTCCGAGGGTCGGCCTGGAATTCAAACACTAACACTCGCTTCGGTGAGACAGGCAGTCAGCCCAACCATTCTCGATCCGATGACAACCCAACTGACAGACAGTCAACAAACCGACCGACAAGATAACTTCCGCTCCACCCGACCAGCACACAACAGGGAGTTCAATGGAACAAAGTAGAAAGTATTGGCGCCCACAACCAGTTATGCATTGAGGTGTCAAACTACACACAGTGCTGGACAGCGACAACACGGTGAGGAAATACACTGCCTGAATTTACGTCAACGGCCAGGAGAGGTAACCGGAACGTTAACAGCCACAAGGCAGGAGATTCCCCTGGTGCACTTCAGTTAAAAATACCCAAGTACAGTTAAACTCCACCAGAGGGTGGCTAAAAGTTGTCAACTTGAAAACCCAGGTTGTTGCTCGCGGGAATGTCCCCAACAGCCGACAACGAAATCCAAACGACGCAATGTGAACAGTCGTGACTTGCTGGTAGATTGAGTCAAAACTCAACTTTCGCGTCCAGGATCGGTGAGTCACGGACCTTGTAGCAGCGGGAACAGCGCCACACACTCTTGCCGCGCGACGCCACCAGCAGCCACGTCCAAACCACGCTCCGCAGAGATTTCATCGCTGCTCCATGCCAACCGAACAACTGGTCGCACACTGCACAGCTGGAAACTGTAAGCGCCAGGCTAGAAACAGTACTCACGGAGAGAAAGGATAACAGCATAATCGCGATAACTGCGGGAGACTAAACAAAGAATAGCAACCAAGGTTTAATCCAACGCATAACATGAGCCAGCCACGGCTCAGATAGCTTGACATCGACGCTTTGATGCATATCAGTCTGTCATGGTGGGTCCTCTGTGCAAAGCTTGCCATCCTCAAGGCCATGGATTGGTGCGGCATTGTGGGGATGACCACAGGATTTCTACTTCACCATTTTCAGGGAATGTACTAAGGCGCCATATTCGTCAGAGTGTCAGGTGATATTTAATCATGCATTTAATTATGACAGTTCTCTCGATGTCATCTTGAAGTAGCTACAGTCAGGGTGTGCATTGCAGGAGCATCAGTCTATGTACCGTAAGACAGCGGAACAGTGCTATCATCAGAGTATTCTGAGTGACATTCTTACTTTAGTAAGCGATTAGACATCCAGCGCACTATAAGGTCTGCCCGTCATGAACATTATGTTTGTCGTACTCTGCACAACATCATAACCCTACCAGTTATGGTGGTCTCCCAACTCTCATTTGGATCGCTGCCTGGTGATACAGTGGTGGATCTGCTTACCGATATCACAGAAGACGAGGTTATTCAGGTGAATCCTACAACCAAGTAGCCTCGCCCTGACGGCTTTTACTAGAGTTTTGCCAGACATTTCCTCCCCTAACGGCGCTGATGCGGACATAAATTTGTAGGGCCTTATGTCATCTCTCATGCAAATCCTAGCTTCCTTGACGGTCTACTAATTCCTGTCCACAAGCCTCAGGGTAATCAGGGATAAGCGATTACCGCCCGTTGACGTTGCGCAACAGTGACACGAAGATCTTTACCTGGCTGTTGGCTCCAGGGTTACATCAAATGGTTCAAATGGCTCTGAGCACTATGGGACTCAACTGCTGAGGTCATTAGTCCCCTAGAACTTAGAACTAGTTAAACCTAACTAACCTAAGGACATCACACACATCCATGCCCGAGGCAGGATTCGAACCTGCGAACATAGCGGTCACGCGGTTCCAGACTGCAGCGCCTAGAACCGCACGGCCACTTCGGCCGGCTTACAGAGTTAAAACGGACAGCCCAGTATGTGGTTTCCCCTGATCAAACTCCTTTGGGAGCAGCCAGTAACATCCGCCATCTGTTGCTATCGGGACTTACTCGATGTTGCTTACACTCGTTGTTTGCCTGGAATCTTGGCAACTGTTGACTTATGCCAGACGCTCCATCGAGTTGATCACGACTACCTGGAAGGGGTGCTCCACAATATGGAATACCCTGATATTACCGTCGACGTCATGATGCATCTTCACTCTAGAATGGACTTCTCATTCGTTCCATCTCGATCAGTCATTCAGTGTCTCAAGGCTGACTGCTCTACTGTATGTTGTCGCCACAGAACCTTTGTTCTGCGGTCTTCATCCCAGTGATGTCCTCGGTGGCCATGTATTCAGCTGCATTGCTTATGTGGACGGTCTCGTCACCATTCTTCGTAGCGGTGCTGATATCAGGTAGTCACTGACATGGTTTACCATCTACAGTGGATCTACTGTTAGATGCCTTAAACGTCCGCAAATAGAGCGCCATGACTGAAGGTATGGAGCTTCCAAAGGACAGCGCTGTCCATTGCGTCTAGCTGCCACCGTCCAATGCTTAGGTCTCGACTACAAGTGATATGTGGTATGCGATGGCTTTCAACTTCCGACGCTTACTAACGAGCTGGCCTCTTAGATCACCGTTTATGAGCACACGATCTTCTGCAATGGACACAATACGTAAATGTATGTTTGGCATCACGTATCTCCCGCGTGGCACAGACACTTCCTATTCCGCCGTCCATGCCTCGCCGCGTTCTAGCGGCATACGGTTCATGGCTTGCTGTACAAGACAAGGCCCGCGATCCTCACGGTGCAGGGGCGGTTTAGGGGTCTCTAATGTCCCTTACAGAGCGACAGCCCTTTTCGAAAGCTCTCGCAAGGTGCTGTGGCGCCTGTACCTACGAGTCGCTGGAGGCTCCTGCAACGTGCCCTCCCTCATGCCCTATACAGATCCACCCCACCACCCACCACCCCCCTTTTACTTCCACCACTTTTCCTTGAACGTCTATACTGTGATACTGCCAACGCAGTTGACATCTCACACTTCTACATATACAAGTACTCTGCAAATCACACTTGAGTGTCTGGCAGAGGCTTCATCGCAGCACCTTCACAAAAATCCTCTATTATTCCACTCTAGAGTAGCATGCGGAAAAAAGAACATCTATTTCCTTCCATCAGATCCCTGATTTCCCTTATTTTATTATGATTATCTTTTCCCCTTATGTATATTGGCGTCAACGGAGTATTTTCGCATTCGGAGGAGAAAGTTGGTGATTGAAATGTCGTTATAAGGTCTGGCCACAATGAGAAACATCTTTGTTTTAATTATCTCCACCCTAAATTCTGTATCACGTCTCTGACATTCTCTCCACTATTTCTCCATAGTATAAATAGTGGTGCACTTCTTTGAACATCTCGATATACTCCCTTAATCCTACCTGGTAATGATTCCACAATGCGCAGCAGTATTCCAAAAGGGAACGAACAAGCATTATGTCTCCAGTCTCTTTAGCAGACCTGTTGCATCTACTAAGTGTTCTGCCAATAAATTTCAATCTTTGGTTCCCCTTCCCCACAGCATTTTGTATGAGCTCTTTCCCAAAAAGTTGTTCGTAATTGTAATTCCTAGGTATTTAGTTCAATTTATGGCGTTTAGATTTGATTGATTTATGATGTAACCAAAGGATTGCAGACTCCTTGTGGCATTCATGTGAATGACCTCACACTTTTTATAGCTTAGGGTCAATTGCCAATTTTCGCAACATACAGATATCTTTTCTAAATCATTTTGCAGTTTGTTATGACCTTCTGATGAATTTGCTAGACGATAAAACGACAGCATCATCTGCAAACAACTTCAAATGGCTCCTCTGTCTCCCAAATCGTTTATATAGATGAGGAAGCAGCCTATAATAGTACCTTGGAGAACGCCAGAATTGAGATGTGGAACACCAGCCTCTCAGTTTAACAATACCAGTCAAATTAACATTCACATTTTAGGTCGTGATCTCGGTTTTCCCCGGTACTACATTTGCAGCGTGTGGTTTATGACTTTTTACGTGGAGAAATTATGGGTAGAATATTCTTCTAACTGCATGTGTCACCTGTACACAATATTTGCTCGAGGGTCGGTAGTTGACGCAATGGACAATAGGGCGAGAGAGGAATTGGGTAGGACAGAAGGGTGTCGGTTCACAAAACATAAGACTGAAGGGATAGATAACATTCCATCAGAATGTCTAACATCATTGGGGAAAGTGGCAACAAAACAAGTATTCACGTTTGTTTGTAGTTGTACGTGTGAGTCTGGTGACATGCCACCTAACTCTCGGAAAAATATCATCCACACAATTCCGAAGGCTGTAAGAGCTAAGTGTGAGAATTATCACATAACCAGTTTAAAAGCACATGCACCCAAGTTGCTGACAAGAATAATACACAGAAGAGTGGAAAAGAAGATTGAGGATGTGTTAGATAATGATCAGTTTCGCTTGATGAAAGGTAAAGGCACCAGGGAAGCAATTCTGACGTTGCCGTTGATAATGGAAGCAAGACTAAAGAAAAATCAAAATTCGTTCATTGGACATATCGACCTTGAAAAAGCGTTCGACAATGTAAAATGGTGCAAGATGTTCGAAACTCTGAGAAAAATTGGGGTAAGGTATAGGGAGAGATGGATAATACACAATATGTACAAGAGCCAAGAGGGAATAATAAGAGTGGACGACCAAAATGAATTGTTCGGATTGAAAAGGGTGTAAGACATGGATGTAGTCTTTGGCCCCTACTGTTCAGTCTGTACATCGAAGAAGCAATGATGACAATACAAGCCATCTACAAGAGTGGAATTAAAATTCATGGTGAAAAGACATCAGTGATACGATTCGCTGATGATATTGATATCTTGATTGAAAGTTAAGAATGATTACATGAATTGCTGAATGAAATGAACGTCTAATGAGTACAGGATATGGATTAAGAGTAAATTAAAGGCAGACGAAAGTAATGAGAAAAAGAAAAAAATGAGAACACTGAAAAACTTTTAACATCACGATTGATGGTCACGAATTAGATGTGGTTAAAGAATTCTGATACCTAGGCAGCTAAATAACAATGATGGATGGAGCAAGGTGTTCATCAAAAGCAGACTAGCACCGGCAAAAAGGGAATTCCTGGCCAAGAGAAGTCTACTAGTATGAAACAAAGGCCTTAATTTGAGGAAGAAATGTTTGAGAATGGCCATTTGCAGCACAGCATTGTATGGTAGCTCAGACATGGACTGTGGGAAAGCCGGAACAGAAGAGAATCGAAGCATTTGAGATGTAGTGCTGCTCACGAAAGTTAGGTGGACTGATAAGGTAAGGAATGAGCACAATGAGAAGAGTTAGACATCACAGAGTGACTTCCACAGTACCAGAGGCAGCTGTAGAGGGCAAGAACTGCAGAGGGAGACAGAGATTGGCACAGAAGAGGAATTCGTGGCGGGCCGCACGAGTGTAGAGATGGCACTGAACGGTATTTGATCAAGATTGTACGCCAGATAGCCGCATCAGAGTCACCACCCAATAAGTTGGCATCAGAAGATTAGCGTAAAGTAGAAGGGGTTAGAGGTCATTGGACACGGTAATGGATAGAATATAATGAGAAGTAAGTATTACACGGTGTGAAAGTGCTTGAAGTATGTGCAGGCTGCGCCGGCTTAGCCCTTTGTGGTACACGAGTGGTCTCGGTGAACTAACAAAACGCTGATGTACACTACAGCAACACGACTGTACCACTATAAAATGATGAGTTGATGTCCTGTAGATAGGCAAGTAATTTTCAGTGTTTATTCAACTAAAAACATGTATGGTATTCCAGTTTTTTCGTAAGAACCGTAACAGGAACATTTCTTAAATATAAGAAAGCAACAAGGCATGTTTCAGTTTTTTGCTGTAATCATATTGTAAAGTTTTAACTACAAACATTTCATGTTTTCGTTATTATCATCTATGTAGCCTACGTGTGTTTGTAAACATTCATTATAAAAGCACGGCACTAAAATATGTGCTACGGCTACGGACTGTGCAGAGGACAACGGCGTTCCGAACGGCGAGCTAGGAGCAGCTCTGTGGCTGGCCGTGGCTGCACCTGCAGCAACGTGGCTGGCGGGGCTGAAGGGAAGCGCTACGAGCCCGCGTCACCACATCACGGCGCCCACCTGGGCGAGCGACCAGCTGATGTGACGTCACCTGTCAGCTACAGGCGACCTGCCCCCACCCCACCCAAGGCGACAGGGCAGCCAGCTGGCTGACGTGATGGCACTGAGGCAGCTCAGAGCTGACAGAGTACCCCTCGTCCCTTTGACTCGTGCAGTTCCCGGCACTGCAACTGAAAGCATCAGTAGGTATCTGAGGCTCGCCCCTCATATCATGCGAAAACGTAGGGCCACTGTTGTTTGACGCGAGAGTCTCCAGGGCCGGACCTGAATGTAACGCTGCTGCCAACAACAGAGGAGAAACCAGACCAAGCGATCGACATCTCTCTGAAAACTGCTACTCTAGGATTATCTACAACAAGAGCGACAGTATGTCATCTGCCCCCCCCCCCTTCCCATCTCTGGTGTGTAATTAGTCCAGATCCCCACCTGTTGCTGCCGTAGACAGGAGACAAAGTCCTGCCACAGACATCGCTGCCACCACTGATGATATTAAGTAAAGGGGTCATCCTTCTCTTAACACCAACCGACCCCGTACAGCTGCCATTTCCAACCTGTTACACACCTCATAAATGTAGTGTTGTGTTGATTCGTGTGACTAATGTAAAGTTAGTTTTTGGTCTCCGTAAAGACCCTTGACAAGGGAGCAGTAGGAGACTTAAGATATGTTTCTTTTCTTTAATTCTTAGTTTTGTGTGCCTTACTCTATGTATTTTACTAGGTTAAACTTAATTTTTCAATTTACTTTCCAACTATTTTTGTCATGATGAACATATGTGTATTGGGGTACAAGGTCACTCTCGTCTAAAATTTAAAACTGACAGAAATCCACACACAAAAAATACACTAATAATAAAACCACTTTTTGAAGCTGACACATACTTTTATTTTGTCTTTGTCATTTGTGAAAAGTTTCACTATGTTTCATATGTCATTTAAATGCTGTTTATTTTGTCTTAACACCATTTTCACCGTGCTGCTAAAAGAACAGAAATAACCTAACTATGAAATGAGATTAACAGATGACGCATCTCACAACAACAAACACTTGACTTGTCTGGATTTGCTGAATGCTTGGATATAATTTGTCATGTTATTTGTCTATATGAAAGATTGAATCACCGGGAATGTTTGGGCAGGGGTAACAAAATCTCTGAGGCAGAGAGTGTTCATCAAAGATATTCTGTTGTGGTTAGAGAAACCAATCTTCTCTGATCTCAGCTTCGGTGTGACTGGGTTAATTAAATGTCAGCGTGACCTTTTAACGACTTAGTCATTGTATTTAGAAGCAGAGGTGTATTTCCAAGACCTGAAGGTTCACAGGAACAATTCTGGCAGCGAGCCAATCACAAAACGTTTGTAGGCATGCAGCAGTGGGTGAATGTATGACACCTTGTTGATTAAGGTCAAAAAAGGTTGTAATATTTCTTGGATTATGGTTGCCAACGCTGTCATCACCTGGCATGTCATTCTCAAAGACCTAGTTGAAGTTTCATAATTTCTTCCGCTGCGTGTCACACTAACCTCTTTATCGAGATGTGACACTCCCTGTAGAGAAATCGTTGTGTAACTGGGAGGCAGTGAGAGATGTCATGCCACACACGGTCATTCAGATTAACATTCATATTTTAGGTCATGATCTCGGTGTCCTCCAGTTTGCTATGTGCGGTTTCTGACTTTTTACACGGAGAAATTATGGGCGGAATGTCCTTATAACTGCGTATATAAAGCGTACAGAACTTTTACCCGAGAGTCCGTAGTTGAGGTGATGGAGAACGGCGAGAGAGATGAATTGGGGGGGGGGGGGGGGGGGGAGCATAAATGATGAGTGCAGCGAACTGGAAAGCAGCACTCTGAGGTTCTCACCTGCAGAAACACGCCTGGATGAAGCTCTCCCCTCCTCCGGCTTGGGTTCGGCAGGTAGAGCGCCGGTTTACATTTTAACTGCACCAAGCAGAGTCCATCACAGGGACAGCTGGAAGGCTGATAGTGGGCGGCGAAAGCCATTTAACAGACACTGCTGCGGACTGGGCTTTTGTGAAAATGGTGGCAAGGTCATAAGACTCCTGGTATTCTCATGTTAGATGGGACCATACAGGCAGAGTAGCTGTGCTCGTGTTTAGTAGAGGCAGGACTGTAACTCCCACTTACTATGACGCCAGGAAACCGCGGGTTCCTTTAACGAGAGACAAAAATTTCACAGGCAATATTGACTGAGAAGCTTAACAGCCATTTATGAGAAATGAAAATGGTCGGCCTTGAAAGATTAAAGTAGTGTGTACATGAGGGCCTGCGATCCCTCCAAATAGATGGTTTTTGCCAAAACATGGCCATGCTTACTATGATAATGACGGCTTCCTAGTATAAAATCTTCTTTTTTAGACAAGAGAGATTTAGAGTCGCTGATTGGCTCCTCTCAGGAAATGCCAAGTACAGGTTTGCTGCCCCATCGTGGGTACCAGGACAACGGAACAGTCAATAGAGAAGATTCAGTGAGTAGATGATAGTTCGATAGGTTTGTGCAGTATCGAAGCAGTTTCGTTTTTGCTAATTCATCTCCCATACCGAGGCTTGGTGGAAAGTACACTACTAGCCATTAAAATTGCAACACCAAGAAGAAATGCAGATTATAACGGGTATTCACTGCACAGCTATATTATACTAGAACTGACATGTGATTACATTATCACGCAATTTGGGTGCATAGGTCCTGCGAAATCAGTACCCAGAACAACCACCTCTGGTCGTAATAACGGCCTTGATACGCCTGGGCATTGAGTCAAACAGAGCTTGGATGGCGTGTACAGGTACAGCTGCCCATGCAGCTTCAACATGATACCACAGTTCATCAAGAGTAGTGACTGGCGTATTGTGGCGAGCCAGTTGCATGGCCACCATTGGCCAGACGTTTTCAATTGGTCAGAGATCTGGAGAATGTGCTGGCCAGGGCAGCAGTCGAATATTTTCTGTATGCAGAAATGCCCGTACAGGAACTGCGACATGCGGTCGTGCATTAGCCTGCTGAAATGTACAATTTCGCATGGATCGAATGAAGGGTAGAGCCACGGGTCCTGACACATCTTAAATGTAACGTCCACTGTTCCAAGTGCCGTCAGTGCGAACAAGATGTGGCCGAGACGTGTAACCAATGGCACCCCATACCATCACGCCGAGTAATACGCCAGTATGGCGATGACGAATATACGCTTCCAATGTGCGTTCACCGAGATGTCGCCAAACACGGATGCGATCATCATGATGCTGTAAACAGAACCTGGATTCATCCGAAAAAATGAGGTTTTGCACTCGTGCACCCAGGTTCGTCGTTGAGTATACCATCGCAGGCGCTTCTGTCTGTGACGGAGCGTCAAGGGTACCCACAGCCATGGTCTCCGAGCTGATAGTCCATGCTGCTGCAAACGTCGTCGAACTGTTCATGTAGATGGTAGTTGTCTTGAAAACGTCCCCATCTGTTGACTCAGGGATCGAGACGTGGTTGCACGATCCGTTACAGCCATGCGTATAAGATGCCTGTCATTTCGACTCCTAGTGATACGAGGCCGTTGAGATCCAGCACGGAAATTCCGTATCACCCACCTAAACCCACCGATTCCATATTCTGCTAACATTCATTGGATCTCGAACAACGCATGCAGCAATGTCGCGATACAATAAACCACAATCGCGATAGGCTACCAAAGTCGGAAACGTGGTGGTATGCGTTTCTCCTCCTTACACGAGGCATCACAACAACGTTCCACCAGGCAACGCCTGTCAACTGTTGTATGTGTATGAGAAATCGGTTGGGAACTTTCCTCATGTCAGCACGTTGTAGGCGTCGTCACCGGCGCCAACCTTGTGTGAATGCTCTGAGAAGCATATCACAGCATCTTCTTTTTGTCTGTTAAATTTCGCGTCTGTAGCATGTCATCTTCGTAGTGTAGCAATTTTAATGGCCAGTAGTGTAATTGTGATTCTTTGGCTTCTTCCTCTTCTTGTCCTCCACTGGTGGAGAACTGGAGGTCTTTCCTGAGTGGGTGAGACTTGTGGTCTGTATCTTGTGAGGGACTAAGAGCCGGTAATAGTTACCAACTGTACTGACAATGGAACTGCATATCACCTCGGACATACAGTGTGTCACACGCTTGAACGTTTTCATTCTAAGCCGGCTGTCTCCAGTCTGACAATCGCAGCCTGTGAGTCAAATTGTTCTACCCAGATGCACCTCACAACGAAATCTGCTTGGAATTCAGTGCTCTGATAGTGATGTTTCCCGCGTTATGACAATCAAAACGCTGGGGTGCATCGTTTGGATATTTTAGTGTATGCGTCAGGACATACAGCCACGGTAGCAGACTGCTCCTCGGCCACAGTGCGCCGTTTGCTGCTGCCGTCTGAATCAAGGTGAAGTACTGCTGTACTGGCCTAGGACTGTTAAATGATATTCACAGCTTCCCAATCTTTGGTGAACCATAGTTTCTGGAATAGTTGATCATAGCTGATTTGAATAGACTTGGGTCTCACAGTGAATTCATGTTAACAAATTGCGATTTCGAAAGGAATTCATTCAGGAGAGACTTTGTATTGTTTCCCTCCAAATGTATGCTTTGCCTGTCAAACACCATTCACATTTGATACTTTTGCGTAACGTTTATCAGCTAGTTGTAGTATCTAAAGGTTTAACAAAGCTTGTAATTATTTTATAAACTAAAACACGCGACTGTTTTCATTCATAACCTCTCTACTATTTATTTTATTGTTTTATTGTCGTGATACATGGGTACACAAGCAATCGATGGTTCTATCTTATTAAATTATTTACTGATTATTAATTTAGTAAAAGTAATCATAAGCATAGGGCAACAAAAGTGCCATGAGTAGATTTGTAATACATACTATAGGAAACTCATGTGAGTAACACGATTTGAAGGTTATTGCCAAGATAATATTTTCTTTATGTGAAGATAACAGCATTTAGCTTCCCTCAGACATATATCTACGATTAAAGCAATCGACAGCTTCGAAATCACTTCTGTTTTACTTGATGCCTTTCTGTCAGTTACTACGAATTGACGAATTATTCAGAATAAAGAGCTCATTGTGTTTCAGAAGGACGCTGTTACGAAGTTTTCTAAACCCGTGTTGACTGTGTGTAAAGTGCCCTCCGCCACACACCGTTGGGTGGCTTGCGGAGTATAAATGTAGAATGTAGATGTAGAATATACCGTATTTCCGAAATAGTCTATATTGTTCGAACACAATAGATGTTACAAAATCCTGCTGCATATCGACCTTAATGATATGGTCCTGTAATTTAGTGGATTATTCCTATTACCTTTCTTGATTTTTGTGAGACCTGTGCAGCTATCTAATGTTTGGGTATCGATCGTTCGTCGTGCGAGCGACTGTATGTGATTACGTATGGAGCTATAGCATCAGCACACACTGAAAGCAAAGTAATTGGTGCACAGCCTGCACGGGAAGAACAGCTCTGGTTGATTTAAGTGGCCTCACTACTGCGACGATATCTACATCTAAGTTACTTATGTTGGCAGCTGTACTTGATTCTTATTCTCAAATATGTACTTCGTCTTATTTGGTAAAGGAATTTGAGAGTGGTGTGTTAAGTAACACCGTCGGCATATCGTGGTCGTACGGTAGCGTTCTCGCTTCCCACGCCCGGGTTTCCGGGTTCGATTCCCGGCGGGGTCAGGGATTTTCTCTGCCTCGCGATGGCTGAGTGTTGTGTGATGTCCTTAGGTTAGTTAGGTTTAAGTAGTTCTAAGTTCTAGGGGACTGATGACCATCGATGTTAAGTCCTATAGTGATCAGACCCATTTGTTAAGTAACACAGTTTTAACAGCACTGTCATCGATGGTATTTCCATTGCTATCACACACAGACGGCACTGACTGCGTGTTGTCACTAGCATGTTTTACATACGAACACATTCTCTTTGGATTTTCTGTGAGGTTTCAGGACAAAGTATCATTGTGGAAACAGTTACAATTATATCTCATTAAAGTGTGCGCTAAATTACGAGCTTCTGTAAATGTTCGGCCATCTTAAGGTTTATGGATTTGTTTAAATTTGGCAAGCCTGTTTCATTGCTTCTGCAACACTATTCTGACCTGTTTTGTGAACCAAGGATGATCAGCTCCGTCATTTGTGAATTTATTTAGTATAAATTACTCAACTGCTGTATTTGAATTGGAGCCACATCTCGTCTACACTTACGTTATTAATTTGGAAGGCGTGGAGAGTGTATCACAGGAGTGCAACAGTAGTAGTCTGCAAGTGTGCCCTACTTCAAAGTTTCAGCGAGATTTGTAACAGTCTCGCGATGGCTAAATGTACCATTCACGAAAGTTGTTCTTCTTTGGGTCTTCTCAATCACTTGAATCAACCCAACTGTTAAGCCCCCCCCCCCCCCCCCCCCCATGCAGACGAGCAATGCTCAAAGACCTATAGGATGCTGCGACTTTAAACAAAAACTACCCCATACATGTGATGAAAATCGATTTAATTAATTTGCATAAATATTTTATATCAACTTGATGTTAGCAGCACAATAGTTACTCGGAAGGTGTGTGTGAGTGGGTAACATGGGGCAGAACAGCAGGTTAAGTGCGGAACACTAGGTTAATTTGCATAATTTTTACGTAAAACGCACTACAGTAGTTTAAGGGGGTGGGCGACAAAGAAGAATGCGCCAGAAATGGCGTTCAGAAGCATGTGAAATTCGAAAAGTGTACCAGAAAATGGTGGGAGGAGATAACTAATTACTTAATTTGGTTACAAAGGCGGTACTATAGTTTAAGGAAATGGGGGTGACATGGAAAGCCACTTCACAGAACAATAGGTTAAGTGCCGACAAAGGGCCAAACATTATGTTAAGACACCCAGAGTACAGTGCCAAACAGTAGATTATGCAACATGTTTGCTCCATGTAATTACTTCTTACAAGACCAACATGTTTCCAAACAGCAGAGAATGATGAGCAAGAGAAATCCAGCCCCCACAAACTGATTTTTTATAAATAAACAATACACACTTTCCATATTTTCAATACATTGCCTGAATTGTTCGAACAATATTTGATACAGAGCAATCGATTTCCCTCCAAATGATCAATCAACTGTCTTTTTCTCGACATTTTCTGGGAGGGAGGAGAGGGTGGGAGGAGAGCCGGTTTATCAGAGTGGGAGAGGTTAATTAATTAATCATCTTAATTAAGTAGTCAATCAAACTAAGAATAGTGACAAGGGTATTCTAATAACTCAGACATGAAAGTGTACCTGTAGCAGTGAGGGGAGGTTTCCTGAAGAGGAAGGGAGTGGGAGGGTGTAGGGGACAATAGGTTAAGTGCGGTGACTTGGAAAACCACTTAACAGAACAATAGGTTAAGTAAGACTTATGTTCATCCTGCCCAACACAGGCTGAGTCTTTTTCCAGCCAATTCCTAGGAAGAGGTGGCTGTCTGATGACTTAGTGCCCTTTCTTCCTGCCATTTTGTTAGGTTAGTGGAGGTAGCTGTGGTATGTTGCATTTTCCAGACGGAACTAGAACTTCCCGCCATTTCCTTAGGGTGGAGGGGGGATATAGCAGTGGTTGAGAGGTTAATTAATTGACCCATTTAATTAAGTAGTCAATCAAACTGATAGTAGTGACAGGGTATTCCAATAACTCAGATGTGAAAGTGTACCTGTTGCAGTGAGGGGGTTGGTGGAGGTGGGGGTGGAACAATAGGTGCCTGTCAGTCAAAAGGAAATGGGGGTGATATGGAAAAGCACTTAGCAGAACAATATGTTAAGTACCTGTCAATCAAAAGAGAGCAATAGGTTTGCCCCTGATGTAGGCAACCCGCACTAACAAAATGGAGTGGTGCCGCTCTTGCCCTACTACTCGCATCAATCGAATTTTCGTCTGCTTTTTTTAACTGGTAAATTTTTCGTTTATTTTTGGTGGATTTGGGAGCCTCGCTACGACAATCCTGTGTTCACTAATTCTTGTATTTGTTTTTATGCTCGTTGGTAGCTCAGGATTATTTATTACGAAGAAGTCAATTGTGTTTTCATAACCGTTTACTATTCGGTTGGGCTCATGAACTGACAGCTCGAGATAATTTTCAGAGAATGTATTTAGCACAATTTTAGATGATGTATTATGCGCACCTCCGGATTGAAACAAGAATTTCCGCCATAATATCAAGGGTAAATTGAAGTCACCAACAACTATAGTCAGATCTGTGTTTGAAATGAGGCTGAAATTTTCATTGAACCTTTCAGCAATTGTATCATGTGAGTGAGAAGGTCGGTAAAAGGATCCAGTTACTCCGGTTGCCAAGAATTATCTCTACCCGTGCTAACTCATAGTAATTACGTGTGCAGTGCTCAAGCGTCCATTGCACACCGACCAGCGCAGTGCCGCGAGAAGGCATCGAGAAGTTGCGGACGCGCGCCAGTGGAAAGATCAGCAGCGCCACACTGCGAGCACAGAGTTCAGCGCCCCTTGTCGACGCTGACTTACACAGCCGCCCAGTTTCGGTAGCAGGCTCTGAGAGTATCAGTACCGAGTAATAGGAAAACGATACTTATACTGCGTTCTGCCCGAAGTAATAGTGTGAGACAGTAATTGCAACTATGAGAAACAGGAATGACGAGTAATTAAGTTACGTATCCTTCCTTTTTGAAGTAAACTGTTATATTAATCTGCAAGTGTTATGTACAAATCATTTTGGATTTCTGCTACCGGCCACCGCAACTTCTCCTTCTTTGTTTGTGTTGGTGCTGACTTTCACAGTAGCCGACACAACATCTGGAGCCTCGGAAAACAGAACCAACGCTGCCCTTCGCTCTTCGCTGTTTCGTCGCAGCGCGTCACTAATATTTCTCTCTTTTCTTTCAGAGGAGTATAGCTACTAAATGTATTCTACCTTGCAGACCAGCCGCAGCGCTTCTGCTATTTGCTTATTTGCATTGCTTATAATTAATTTGTTGCGGCGCTCCTCTCATTAAAATGGTCTCTAACTCGCCTCCTACACCACCAGCTCCTATGCGTCCGGTTGCTGCTGGCTCTGATCTAATGTAGATTATTCAGTTTCAGATCCACCAAATCTCGCAGTTCATGATGGCAGTCCAGCAGCTAATTCATGAACAAGCTGCTGCTGCGTAAACTCCGCAACATCCACAGCACTGCCCCGAAGCATTCCACCGTCCCGAGTCCTGAATGAACGACAAGAGGAACGGAACGAATGTCACGGTCAGTGCGACACTTCTTGTAGTACATATCAAGTTCAAGGTTCTGCGAAACTTTCTTATTTTTGGTCAAATCCCGGCACAGGAACTTACCGCCACGTTCAGAACTTTTTCACGACTAGTAGGCCGGAGTTGCTAGTTTTGAAGATTTCGTTCCCACCTTCACGAAGTATTCTGAGGATCAGACAGAATTTGCTGCAGCTCGTTAGAAGTTCTTTTGCTTGCGGAAAGATCCAGAACAGTTATACGATCAGTGTGTCATTGAACTTCAGATTTGGCACGACAGTGTTGTTTCCAATATAGCTGTGGACAGTGATGCAATTACGTAAACGTACCAGAGAGTACGATTCGTGAACAAATTCTAGAACATTCTGACACTACTTTGAAACAAGTCTTACAAATTATCGAATATCAGGACTCGTGTGATAGTGCCGTGGAAAACTTTTAGATAGCTCCCATTTGCAGTGTAATGCAAAGTGACAAACTGGTATGGCCTTGCGACTGATCACGCATTAATGCACCAACGCGTCGAGGGAAGAGCAAACAAGTGGCAATGGGAGTGTCTGCTGTGGAGTCATTTCCCCGCTGCTTTGCTTGTGGAAAGCCAGGTCATGTACCGTCTGTGTGCTTACAACAGAGAATGAACTCTACGCAGGTTCGCTCTCGTAAGCTCGGAGCACCTTCCCACTCAGCGAATGCAGTTTTTTCTAATCCAGCTACTGGCACTAGTAATGCCCAAACTCAGGAAGTGCCTTCACCCCGCCCAAGTGCTCTGCAACGACAGTCAAACAAACTTTCCGCGTAGTTAATCATTATCTGATGCTGCGTACGATTTCAGTCAGACGCTGGAGCTTCCATTACATTTCTCAATCGTGCCACTTCTGACCAGTTGGGTTCGCCACAAATGACAATATCTTGCACACAACTTACTGCATCTAACAGTCAGGACGTTCCAGTGCTTGGTACATGTAGTACGGAGGCCACATTCTAGTCGCACACCAAAACATTGACATTTACTATTTTGCGTTCACGAGACAGTGAAAATATTTTTGAGTTAGAATCAATTGATTTGTTTGGTCTTCGTATTCAGAACGATGTACTTCCTGTTTATTATTTCATCCCAAAATACAGTGTTCCTCAATGATTGTGAAGTTTCCCGATTTATTTCCTGAAGAACTTTGCGGAGCAAATAATTTCTTGGCACACTTTACAGCGAAGAGCAATGCACAGTGTAAGTTTTTTCGGATGCGACCCAACCCTTCACGCAGCTAGAGACAAAGTTGCAGGTAAGCTTGAAGAACGGCAAGATAATCGTTATATTGCTCCTCTCCACGCAAGTCAGTAGGCTTGTCCCTCAGTAATCTTACCAAAGCCTTCTGGAAGACTTCATTTTTGTGTTGACTTTAAATCCGCTGTGAACCCACAAACAATAGTTGATACTTATCTGTTATCTCGCCGTGAGGAATTAATGGACACGCTATTTTTCAAAAATTGAATTACGCGATGCGTATTTGCAAATTACGCTGGATTAGAAGTCTCAGAAAGGGTTTGTGGTCAACACACATTTGGGGTTGTTCAAATTTTTGCACCTTACCCTTTGGTAGCGCTTCTGTGCCTCCCATATTCCAACGCTGCTCCTAACAGGTTATTGCAAAAATTCCATTCTGTTCAAATTACTTGGACGATATTGCGATGTCAGGACATAGACCGAAATCACCTGCACAAATGTGCTTTTTTCCAGACTGAAGTTCAGTGGTCAGGCCATGTTCTTAGTAACCAACGCGTTCACCCCTTCCAGTGCCAGTTGCAGGCCATCCGGAACCTCCCTGCACCGCGGAACGTGACGGAAGTGCAGTCAGCTCTCAGAAAGACAGCATTACATCCGGTTTATACCCAATGCGGCCCAGATCACAGCTCCATTGTATCGCTTCCGCCGGAAGAATATGATATTTGTTTGGACCAAACATTCCAGAAACTTAAAAATGCCTTGTTGGGTAGCAGATGCCTTGTTCATTTCGATCCCGCTAAGCCTGTGGTTTTGGGCAGTGGACGCTTCTTCGTGCTGGATCGGAGCTGTGCCCTCATACAGATCTGGTTCACAGGACACGCTGATGCTTTTGGTTCCAAGTTACTGGCCAAGACAGTGAACTATGCCCAAATCGAAAAGTAAGTGCTCGCTGTTACCTACGGCGTGACAAAGTTTCATAATCGTTTGGTCTGAAGTTTCTTACTGACGGACCATAAGTCACTTCAGTCTACGTGTGATTTATTCAAATCTGTTGCGCCACCCACGGCTCAGAAGATGTAACGTTCGGCTTTGTTATTGTCAAAGTACCAGTACGAAACATTGTATTGGCATGCAAATGCTGATGTCCTTTGTCACGTTCCTGTCGGTCGTGATTCTGAATTCGACCCTGACTTTAACCTTTTATTGCACTGCATTCGTACCGCCTGGCCTCGTTCAGTGAAAAACATCCAGAATTCTTTTGTGCGCTAGTGTTTTGCTCGTCATCATGGCCTTTCAGTCCGGTACGGTGTAATTTTATTGCAAAATGACTTTAGACAAGCCGCGAGCGGTAGCGGAACGGTGAGAGGCGCCTTGCCACGGTTCGTGCGAGTGCCCCCCGTCGCAGGTTCGTGATCTCCCTCGAGCACGGGTGTGTGTGTAGTTATTAGCGCAAGTTAGTTTAAGTTAGATTAAGTAGTGCGTAAGCCTAGGAATCGATGACCTCGCCAGTTTGGTCCGATAGGAACTTACCACCACCTCCACGACCACTCCATACAATCGCGTGTGTTTATTGCTAAAGTGTTGCTATAATATGTATTGCGAACGGTGCAACAGAGACATTGGAGAATTGTACGCACAAAACTGTCAAGGCGTGCACAGTGTACTTGTCCGGATACGGACGTCCATACTGAAGAGATGACGTCACACTGACGCGCTTGTGCTCAAAATCTTTCGGCCCCGCCGTAAACGTTTCCAGCTTAGCGAAAGTCTCAATCGCCGTGGCAACGAGTGCATATTGACTGTGCTGGTCCGTTGTGGAGCACTCATTGGCTTAATTTGTGGACTCTTTTAGCACAAATACGTTTGCAGTACCCACGGACTTGACTATGCCGCTTAATACCATTCACACTTTGTCATCTATATTTTACTTGGAAGGTTTGCCTGAAGTGTCGGTTACAGACAGCGGACCACAGTTCACGTCTCAGAACTCTGAATATGTTTGTGCAACCAATGATATCACTCACATTATAAGCGCTCCGTTTTGTCCTCAGTCGATCGGAGAGGCTGAAAGAGTTGAGCGTGCGTTCGAGCAACAGATGAACAAACTACGTGCCTCCCCACTTGGCAGAGAGCGCTCCTGTTCTTCCTCGCGACGTACCGCAGCCAGCCCTGCGACCGTGCGTGGCCGGCGGAGCTCCTACACAGCCAGCGGCACCGCGGGCTGCTCCAGCTGCTGCACCCACCGCAGCGCACGGCAAATATCGCTTCGATCCTAATGGGACTATCCTTTTCAGTTTTTGGTCGCCGCTGGCAGAGAGGAAGAATTCTTGGAATTTTTGGCGGTTGCACGTATTTAATTCGAGGTGCTGCGGGGTTGCTGCACCACTATCAGAAGCAGATTCGTGCTCGTCGATTGCGAGATTCTACGTCAGATTTTCCGCCCCGGATTCGCACCCTACTGGGAACTCGTGGCTGGCGTGGCCGCCAGCAGTTGCCTCCTCGGCGCCGCCTGGACTCGTGGCCGTGGCCGCCGCCGCAGCAGCTCACCACCCCGGCGCCCGCCGAGGACCCGCCCCTCCGTCGTCGTCGTCGCTGTCGTCGCCACCGCCGTCGTCATCACCGCCCTCTCCATTTTCCGTCGAGCTGGTCAGGTAGAGGGCGGCAGCCTCTCTGGGGGTTATCCGAGCGGCGTTCCCCTCGGAGCGCAGGACGCACGCCGGAGCGCGGCCGGGCACTCGCCCTCGGTCCCGGCTCCTCGAGCTGCCCACTTCCTGCCCCCCCCCTCCCCCCCCCCCCCAGCATCCCCGCTCCTCCCCACTTGTCGTAAGCTGGCTCCCTACGTAACGGTGCGGTATGTTGGCGTGAGGCCGACTATGCAGTCCCAAAGCTTCGCGAACCGACATCGAGAAGGCGGCGACCCGCGCGCCAGTGGAACGAGGGCACCGCCACACCTCAGTTCGGCGCCCCGGTCGACGCTGACTTCGCCAGCCGCCCAGCGCTGTGCGGGCCCATTTGCGGTGGCAGACTTCGAGAGAGTCAGGACTAAGAGGAAGACAACACTTAGCCTGCGTTCTGCGAGAAGTAATACAGCAACTAGGAAGCACATCACCAAAAGTTAAATTATGTTACTTTCCTTTTTACAAATGGTGTTCTACTAACCCGCAGATGCCACCGGCCATACCGACTTCTGTCCCTCCTTGTTTGTGTCAGTGGTGATTCCCCAGTAGCAGCCACAACACTATCTCTTTCAGTTTCGCTACAGGATAAACTACTTCCAACAGCAACAACCATGGTACAGCCAACTGTATTTCGTCTATCCTTTCTGAACACCGTTACGTTTCCCGCAAAAATTTCTGCTGAAATTATCTCCAGCTTCAGCCAACTTCCAGTTTCTATAATAATTTGAGCATCAGTGCTTTCTATTAGCGCTTGGAACGCTGGTACTTCCTCGACACAAAAATTGTTCAAATGGCTCTGAGCACTATGAAACTTAACATCTGTGGTCATCAGTCCTCTACAACTTTGAACTACTTAAACCTAACCAACCTAAGGACATCACACACATCCATGCCCGAGGCAGGATTCGAACCTGTAACCGTAGCAGTCACGCGGTTCCAGACTGTAGCGCCTAGAATCGCACGGCCACACAGGTCCTCGTCAGAACTACGACACTTTACCACTGTCACGCCGAAGGTTCCTTGTCCTGACATGCCGAAAGCGAACTACGGCTTTCTCCGGCAAGACAAATCGACGAATGTCGTCGAGGGGAAGCATCGCCGTGTCGACTGGAGTGCCGTCTGGGCTATCGGCGTGCGCTTTCATCTTGTCACCGCCGCCCAGTCTGCACGGTACCTTACTGTCAATGGGAAGCGAGTATGCCCGTCACGTTTTCACGGGATTCGTCTTGCAGACACCCTGTTATGTGTCGCCTGTGATGTCCGGACACAGATCGGCGATAGGTGTCTGGTTCTCGGTACGTCAGATGCTGGCTCTTATGGCGCGCACAGCGCCTCATCAGATACCTCCTCACTTGCTCATCTTTTCGGACTCTGCATACTTCCCACAATGAAAGACGAATGAACACCATTGTGCAGTTGTTCAAAATCCCAAATACAGACAATTTCACTCCAATTTCCTTTGTAGTGTCTTCCTTAACAAAGCTGGGGTGCTTATGCTCTTTGTACCGGTACTTTCTCTGGTCATCGGAATGTTCTTCTCGGAAAAACTGCGCGTCGATAGCCTCACAGAGCCTGGCGACTGACTGAGCTCTTCTCCTCGCCACGACGTTTTCCTACTATTCTCAGACGAATTAAAGTAAATAAATAACTCACTGGTGTTGTTTGTACCTGCGTTCCACGTTCCCTACGCTGCCCTCGGTTCCTGGGCTGCTAGAACGAGATTTGGTGGCCGGGCCTCAGGTTGCAACCCCTGCCCTTCTTTTGGGCACAAGGAAGATTCCTTCGAAAGCAAAATATAAAATATAACAAAAATGTGTTTAGAACATTTTCTAGCGAGCAGAAGACCCACGTTCGAATCCTGGTCCGGCACAAGTTTCAAAATTCCCCATTGATTTAAATTTATGCCCACTAGCAGCCAACATTGGCACATTGACATGCAACACAGGGATCGCCTGTGCAATACGTAAATACGTGTATGCGCCATTTGCAAGCAGAAAACCTCGCAGTAAAGGAGAGTTTTTGAAATATGAGAATGTCCATCTCTTCGAAGTGCACATTGATAATATTGTTTTAGTGGGCGATTTTAACTGTGTCTCGAATCTCAAAGATCAAGTCCCCAACTTTCACCCATTTTCTGAAGTAGGATATATAACTAAAGAGGATATTTTAACTCGTGGGACACAAAAACGGCGATGTGTCACTAAAAGATCGGCAAGTCGCTTACATCGAATAAACGTATTTGATAACTTCAGACCAGCATCCTGCCCACCAACGTTACTGAACATGCTACATTTACATGCACAGTTAACGTGGAGAAACAGGGCACGTACCGAGCTGAAGGTTACTGGGAACTAAACGTCTCGCACTTGCAAGATACCGTATGCCGCGAGCGTTACAACAAAACGTGGCAGGAATATGAAAATCACTTCATTTCCTTTGACTCCACTCTGATTAGGTGGCTTAAATGCGCGAAGAAAAAATTAAGGAACACGTTAACCGACTATTCGGGGCAAAATGTTTCTGCTACAAAAAGAAAAAAAAAGACAGCTGAAATGCATTTAAAGTGGTCGCGTGATCTTTACCGACTCGACGCATCAGTCATTGCAAATTATGCCACAATTAAGAGATTCAAATCCAAAATTTCCGCCTTGAAGCGGAAGCCGTTTGAAGACATCAAAATTCGTAAGGGAATGCAGAATATTGTTTCCTGAGAAGGTACTTCGATATTTTATGTTATATGCGAAAAGAAGACAGAACACTTAAAAACAACCTCATAAATTAAAAGAACTGATGGGACTCTTTGAGGATGATGAGTTTTCTGGTGCCAGTTTCCATCGATTGTCATTCTGATCTTTGAGTCGAGTTCGATTCTTATTTGTCTTCTGGTCATCTTTGACGGCGCGGATTTAATGACAACGCGTGCGCTCTGCTGGGAAGGTGTGTCGGGATCGGCGGCGAGCGGAGTCACGTGGGACTGTCTGTGTACGTAGGCAGGGCGGCAAGGGGACGAGCCGGACAACGAAGCAGCGGGGCCAGCGGCCAGCGGCCAGCGGCTGTGGCGTGTTGAGTCGTGAGGGCAGATCCACCGCCCATGGTGATTTGGTTTTCCTAGAGGGCGGAAGGATAAGCTCCTTCGAGTCTGTTATAAGCTACGCCGGCCGACTGAATTGGAGTCGCCGAGTTCCTTCGGTGGGTTGCTTGCAGCTTAATCGAATATGTCAGTGTACTAAGGATCCTTTGGAATTGTTTTAGTTGTTTATCACCTACCTCGGTGTCGTGACTAACTATCTTGACGGCAGTTGAGGAAGTGTGGCTACGCCCAACCAACCGATATGAAGTGTGGTTAAAGACGTAGCTAGAAGTGCAACGAGTAGTAAGTCCGGCTCTGGCGTTTGAAGACGCGCCGAGATACGTCCTCCATTCTACCTTGTAGTTCATTTAGTAGTTTGGCGTGTAAGTATGTGCCGAGATAATTCTTGTCATTTTAACTTTAGGGCATAATTTTTAGCGAACTTATTAATCCAAGTTTAAGGGCCAAGTAACTCACGGAGGCTAATTTGTTTCTATTCAGTTCTATTGATCGCCTGTTCTCTAGATACGATTGTGTAGTTTATGTCTCAGAATATTGTCTGTCGTTGATGTGTGTTGTGTTACAGATAATTGGCAGCTGTCAATGTGAGCATACTGGGAGCAGGTCACCACGGGGCAGAGAGATATTAAAGGTTCTCTCCTCTCCTTTACATCCTGGGTTACGTTGTCACTGTTGCGTGATTCCATCTTTCCAGTGGAGAATTATAGCATCCGAGGTTCAATTTCAGTTCAAAGTTGAGTACATTTCTATGTCATTTCCTGTCTCGTGGATCTCTCGTACCGACTTGAATCCTTGGTCTGCTCGCAACTATCGCTAACTGACACGCAATATTGAAGCGACCTCATTTTAGGGGTATTGTCGTATGGTCATGCTCTAGCTGTAATCATTCTACGAATATTGGTGATTAATCAGCTGAATAAATTTGAAGATTGTCTTGGTCAAAATTAAAGCACCTCCTTAATTGTTTTAGTCATTTATATATAGTTTTCTTTAGAAAAGTTGGCTAGCCAAACCTTAAAAGATCTGTGTTCTTACCCTTAATCTGTTCCTCAGCTGATTGGAAGTAATGAGAGTTTTGATGGGAATTGTATGGACATTTATACTATTTAAGTAAAGCTTTACCTGAGTATATTTACCTACTCGTTTTTCAAACTTAAAGTTTTATGGATCTTGTTCCGGTTAAAGAAATCTATTTGTTCTTTGTCCAAGTGATCTGGCCTTGTAAGGCAGTCTCCTGTATTACTGTGATTGTGATTTTATAATGCTTTTGTTTGTAATAAAATATGTAGCAACTACAACGGATTACTATCGCTAATTTGGTGTGTCACTACCATTACCACATTTCACTGATCTTTAAAGCAGGACGAAATTAAAAAGGGAATTTATGGCGCTCTTGCTGCCCTCATGCCCAGCAGTGGTATTAGTTACCAAGCACAAGGCGACCCATTACAAATTCTTCGAGGAAGATTTAGTACTGAGGCTGACGGTGACGACCCGTTGACTGCCACCGTGTAGAGTCCCAGGGACAAGTCACCTGGTCCAGATGGCACGTCTGTTCTCTCAGGCTTCCTCGGTGCAAAATGGTTCCTTAGCCACAGAAGAAAAATATCAGTTGTTACGTACGCCGACTTTTGTGACATGAAAGCCGTGGAACCAGGCGGCATACCGTCCATTTATTCGGCCTTTTCATTTTTTCCCTTCAAAACACAAGCTGGGGCTGAAAACACGCCCTCTCCATTGCAGCAAGCGACTGTTACGGCTGGAACGCTCTTACACCCCTTTGCTGCCAACACGTAACCTGGTCTGTTATTCAACTGAAGTCCGGACCCAACTACGTTGAATATATTTCCCGGCTTATCAAGGAGGTTATGCTCTACCAAGATGTTCGGCAGCAATGAAAAATAGTCTGAAATGTTTTTCGTAGTTTAACCATTTGACTGTGCTTGTGAAACTCCTTCCGATTTGAGGATTGAGTGTCCTGGGTTTCTTTTTAAGAATTAATGTAGCCAGTCCATCTCAGCAACTTCCTTTTCTCGGTTAAATTTGTGATGTTGATTATATTTCTCAGCTATTTTATATGCCTTGGTACGTACTTCTGTCCTTGTTGGTGGAAATGCGAAGTTTTGTAATTTTATGATATATTTTACCAACTTTTTCTTACATTCTTGTGTTAGTACAGACGGCCCACCCAAAGGTTTTTTCGTAAAGCACCCGTTAGCTAATCGTCTCTTCAGCGTTGACCATGGAATGTGAAATTCCTTTGAGGCTTTATTCAGGCTCATTCAATTTTGCGCCGCTTTTACTGCATCGTTAATTTGTTCCTCTGTCCTATCAGCACAGCTGGATACTTTTTGTCTTTTGCAAAATGTAGGCATCTTTGCCTGGAACAATGACGGTAGTTAGAACATTTACTTTTTGAATAACTTACAAACCAAACTGTACTCGCAAACAAATATATATATAAACTAATTTTCAAATTAACGATTGTATTGAGACGTCGGATAAAACAGAATATAACTCTCGCATGGGATAGGAAACGCAAACATTTCATGACCTGTCAAAAACCCTCGTTGGGATGTACCTAAATAAAAGCTTTATACTTCACACATAAGAAAAGTGCTTCACCGTATCACCCCTGCCCAAGTTCACCATAGCAAACGTGCTATGGGTGAAACGGTGAATAGCACGGCAAGAAGTTCAAAACACTAGATGCAACGATTTTTAGGTTACGTAGTACATAAGCAGTGAATCCATAAGCAGGGCTTCAGAAGCCCTCACACATTTATAAATGTTCTTTGCCTATATTGTCTTCAACATTTGTTTGGGAGCAGTTATTAATTCACCATTAACTGTAGTGGTATTTCCAGCAACAGGAGTGCCAAGAGCAGCAGTAGCTGTAGTAGTAATAGTATAACGAAACAATAATACACACTACTTTCACATATTGCCGATGTCGGTGTATTATTGATCTTTTTGCTATCAAATTTTTTATTATTGCATAGTATTGTTATCCTGTGCTGCTCTTGTCAGTCTCATAGTTACTGTAGTTTGCTTGTTGATGCAAGGCCCATATTGTTACGAGTATGAATTTTGAAAGTGTTGTGGCTCAGTGGTTTGAAGACGATAATTCTTTCGAGGAAGGAAATATTTTTGAAGATGCAAGTAGTGAAGAATCAGCCAATGAACCTGCAGATGTGAATATTGTGGCAGATGACAGTCCTTCCGCTAATATTACTTCATTAGAGTCTGAAGATGAAGAACCACCTTAAAAAGGTATAGAAGACCACACATACATTAGTCGGACTGGAATGATTTGGAAATTAGATCCTCCTGCAACTTTTCATACTCCAGTCCATAATATTGTAAAGAGAGTACCTGGTCCAGCCCGTGGTTTGAAAACCTTTAAATCTAAGGATGCCTGGGACTATTTCATCCTCAAGGAAATACTAGAGGAAATCATCAACTGCACAAATATTGAAGGCTGCTTTACGTGGTAAAATGCTTGCTGAAATGGTTTCCTTGGTCTTTTACTGCTTTCTGGTGTTGAGAAGAGTTGGGATGTAACTGTTAGAGAATTATTCTTGGATGAAAAGGTAAATCCTACACATAAGGCCACCATATCAGTAAATAGATTCGAGGATATAAGGAGAATGCTTAGATTTGATGACAGGCGTACCTGTGAAGCTCGATCTGCAGATGACAAACTTGCAGCTATTCGCTATGTATGGGAACTACTTGACAAGCGTAGAAATACAATGATTCCCAATGATTCGCTCACAGTTGACGAACAGCTAGTCCCATTCTGTGGAAGATGCAGCTTCACCCAGTGCATGCCTTCTAAACCAGCCGAGTATGGCATAAAAATATTTTGGTTATATGATGCTACATCTGCATATGCTTCAGACGGAATTTTTTGCACAGGAAGGAAGCCCCATGAACCTGTTCAGAAAAATTTGGATTGCATGTGGTGAAAGATCTTGCTAAAAGCATTGACGGATCATCAAAAAATATTACTGTTGACAACTTCTTTACTAGTGTGCAGCTGGCAGAAGGGATGCTTCAGAAGCAAATTACAGTGGTGGGAACAATCAAACAAATTAAACCACAAATTCCTAATGAGATGAAACCGTCTGCCTCAAGAGCGATTCATTCCTCTTTGTTTGCATTTAGAGGTGACATTACAATGGTGAGTTACAGGGTGTTTCAAAAATGACCGGTATATTTGAAACAGCAATACAGACTAAACGAGCAGCGATAGAAATACACCGTTTGTTGCAATATGCTTGGGACAACAGTATATTTTCAGGCAGACAAACTTTCGCAATTACAGTAGTTACAATTGTCAACAACAGATGGCGCTGCGGTCTGGGAAACTCTGTAGTACGATATTTACCACATATCCACCATGCGTAGCAATAATATGGCGTAGTCTCTGAATGAAATTACCCGAAACCTTTGACAACGTGTCTGGCGGAATGGCTTCACATGCAGATGAGATGTACTGCTTCAGCTGTTCAATTGTTTCTCGATTCTGGCGGTACGCCTGATCTTTCACATGTCCCCACAGAAAGAAGTCACAGGGGTTCATGTCTGTCGAATAGGGAGGCCAATCCACGCCACCTCCTGTATGTTTCGGATAGCCCAAAGCAATCACACGATCATCGAAATATTCATTCAGGAAATTAAATACGTCGGCCGTGCGATGTGGCAGGGCACCATCTTGCATAAACTTTCCGTTACGTTCCTAGTCCATTGAAATTTCTCAAACAGATCCTTTATTGTATCGCTTTTCGGTCCTTTAGTTACATTAAACCTCTGTTGAAAACTTTGTCTTGTTGCAACAACACTGTGTTCTAGGCGGTGGAATTCCAACACCAGAAAAATCCTCTGTTCTAAGGAATAAACCATGTTGTCCACAGCACACTTGCACGTTGTGAACAGCACATGCTTACAGCAGAAAGACGACGTACAGAATGGCGCACCCACAGACTGCATTGTCTTCTATATCTTTCACATCACTTGCAGCACCATCTGTTGTTGAAAATTGTAACTACTGTAATTTCGAAAGTTTGTCCGCCTGAAAATGTACTGTTGTCCCAAGCATATTGCAACAAACGGTGTATTTCTATCGCTGCTCGTTTAGTTTTTATTGTCGTTTCAAATATACCGGTCATTTTTGAAACACCCTGTATGTTCCCAAAAAGAAAAAGTCTGTAGTTCTCATTAGCATAATGCATCACGACAGAAACATTGATGAAACTCATGCAAAAAAGAAACTAGATATAATAAAGTTCTATAACTCTACGAAGGGTAGAGTAGATCAAATGCACCTGAAAATTCGTTATTACACTTGCAAGAGACAAAGAGAAAATATCCATTTGTATTATGGGTGAATATGATGGACGTCGCAGCAATGAACACTGAAATTGTATTTTCCGCCCAACATCTGACATACCATTGTGGAAGAAGTAATAAAAGGCGTTTTTTCCCTAGGAGATTTAGCAGAGGAAATGGTGAGACCACTAATGGAACTTCGTTTCAGATCCCATATCTTCCATAGAAAATCGCTGTGCCATGCAAAGATGTGGTGTTCAAAAATATGTCATACTGCCGAACCAACTACATGTTTCAGGAAAAAGAAGATGATGCAATTATTATCCATATAATGAACACAGGAAAAGTGCTATGACCTGCATTAAGTGTAAAAGCAACATGTGTAAGGAACATAGTGGCGTTCTTTGTGCTTCTTCTTTGTCACATGTTGAAAAATAAGAAAAGTACAATTTTATGTGAACAATGAATAATACCTCATTGTCAAAATATTGCCTATATACATAATATTGTGAATAATGAGTATGCCTTAATTGAAGAAATTGGTTGTAATAAATGTTACAAAATGTAAACTGCAACTTATAAGAAAATTAAAAAAATTATTTGTACATGTAGTATGTAAATGGATGTAACTAATAAAAATTCACTCTTAGAGTTTTTCTAAAAAAATAATAAAATGTTAATCAGGCCCACCAGATCCTGTTACCTTGGAAGCCCTACATATGCACTGATGTGTGTTTTTGGCACAATGCATCCTAGGGTTAATAAGGAGCTGGTTTTCAACACGTGCACACTGCACAGATGATCAGAGACTGTTAGTATGCAGACATACAGAGTAAACAGTAAAGAATTAAAGCAATTCACCATTTCACTTGATTCACCATATCACCTTGACTGACCTTATCGCACTGAATGTTGAAAAGAATGTTTCGATTTCAAATGAGTTGTGATAGCGATTCCATAACTTTAATTTTTCTTTTTGCTCTGAGGAATAACCAATTACCGAGAGTTATGGAACCAGATCTTGACATACATCACCTATGATTCTGACGAAGACTGCGATGTCGATGAAGAATATATCGTTTCCGATGACACTGCATCAGATTCTGATGAAGAAACATTCAACGCAACGGCAGGCCAAATTGAGAAGGAAGCGCCTGCTGGGAAAACAACAGTAAACTATTCACCTCAAAAATGACGAAATAAATCTCGGGTGAACAGCCTGGTATGAGTGTGCATAGGACACAATATTTCGGCAGTCGACCACGTTGCCATCATCAGGCGCGCTGATGTACTGAACGGCGGTGGGCCGGCGCCATGTATATACAGGACAATCCCCCTCCCGCTCCTCCCTCAGGCGCTTCCTATGAGTCGGTGCGCTCCAGGTACAGCGTCCGTTTTCCCGCCGTCTGGGCGCTGCGTCCTAGGTCTTCTCGTTCAGGAGGGTCTGCCGGCACCGCTCTCGTTATTCTTCCCTTCTCTCCTGAAGTCGATACACTCTGGTAAATATCCTCATTTCTCCTAATCCAGGTGATCGCGGGTTCCCACGCCTTGCTAAGGATGTAACCGCTGTCACGATTTAGTAGTGGCTTTTGCTTGGAGGACGGAAGATGGTTTTCGCTTGGTGTTTACGTAAAATGCGTCCAATTTTTCCGGATAAGGCCCCACAAAACGGAATAATAGCGAAGGCCGCCTCCTCCTCAGTTTCATCCTCAGTTTCCGCCGGTGCTGCAGGTATGGACTGTACAGCCTTCCGAATTTGCCCTTCCTTGTAACCGTTCCTCCGAAACAAGGTCTTCAGATGGTCCAATTTTTGTTGCAAACTGTTCCTGTCGGAGATGGTGTGAGCTCTGTGTACAAGAGTTTTGAGCACGTCATTCTTTTGTGCCGGGTGGTGGCAGCTATCCGCATTTAAGTACAAATCGGTATGCGTCTTCTTCCTATACACGCTGTGGCCCAAAGTGCCGTAATCTCGCCTTTTAATCAAAACATCTAGGAATATGAGGAACCCATCCGTTTCGATCTCTATGGTGGACTTAATATTCTCGTGTTTGGAGTTGAGATGTGTTTGGAAGTCTGCCAGTTGGTCTCTTCCGCGTGGCCAGATAACGAAGGTATCATCCACATATCTGAAGAAACAGGTATGTTTTAGAGGTGCTGATTCAAGAGCTTCCTCCTCGAAATGTTCCATGTATATATTATCGACAACAGGTGGCTACTTCTTCTGTCTGTTCGTAGTATTCACCGTCATATAAGAAGTAAGTTGAGATCAAAACATGTCTGAAAATATTCGTCAAATTATTGGCTGATGAGTGCCCAAGGATTCTTGTAGCGGAACTTTAGTGAATACAGATACCACGTCGAAGCTCACCAGTATGTTAGATTCCTTAAGCGTAAGGATGCGTCACAGGAAATCCGGCGGAAACTAACCTTAGGAGCAGGCGGCCTTGGCTATTATTCCGTTTTGTGGGGCCTCATCCGGAAAAAATGGACGCATTTTACGTAAACACGAAGCGAAAACCATATTCCGTCCTCCAAGCAAAACCAAGAGCCTTCTTGGTAGTGTCAAGGACTACCTTGGTCTACGTAAATCAGGGGTTTATCAGATACCTTGCCTATGCGATAGTGTATACATAGGGCAGACCATTCGTACCACTGAGGACTGATGCCGAGAACAGCAGCGGCACACTAGACTGCCACAGCCCAGTAAGTCGGCAATCGCTGAGCATTGCCTGTCGGAACTCCACAGCATGGATAGCGACCAAACCAAAGTCCTGACACAGACTTCCAAACACTGGGACTGTGTCATCAAAGAAGCCATAGAGATCAGAGTAAGGGAGCCACTACTAAATCGTGACAGAGGTTACATCCTTAGCAAGGCATGGGAACTGGATTAAGAGAAATGAGGATATTTCCCAGAGTGTATCGACTTCGGGAGAGAAGGGAAGAATAACGAGAGCGGTGCCGGCAGACCCTCCTGAACGAGAAGACCTAGGACGCAGCGCCCAGACGGCGGGAGAACGGACGCGGTATCTGGAGCTACGCGGAGCGCGGACCCCACCGACTCATAGGAAGCGCCTGAGGGATTAGCGGGAGGGGGATTGTCCTGTATATACCTGGCGCCGGCCCACCGCCGTTCAGTACATCAGCGCGCCTGATGATGGCAACGTGGTCGACTGCCGAAACATTGTGTCCTATGCACACTCATACCAGGCTGTTCACCCGAGATTTATTTCGTTATAAAATACGCCAGGAGAAATTGAAGAATCACACCTCAAAAATATTGGCCTGCCAAATGCACAGAACATGGTTCAATGAAGAAGAGTTTCTCAACAGCTTCCTATTCGTCAGTCACAGTGTCGTTCTCTGGAGAAACTTCCAACTCTCCTTGGTGCCATTAAGGGCGAAATAACGTCTGAGACAGGAAGGGTCTGGAAAGAGAGACGTCTGCGTGAAATCACTGGCAGAACACCAGCAATGAACACAGTCCTTATTCGCCAATGACCGACTGCTTCTACTGGTAGACGCGTGACGTTGTAAAATGTACTGAGCTATTTTCCTCAGATGATATTTTCAACGAAATGCTACTTTGCATTATTACTGAAATCTCTGAGCAATGCACAAATATAAACCCATCAACTGGAAGTCGGACACCAGGAAAAGTGAACAGAAAGATATTCTGGGGTGCTTATGCTCAGCTCTGTGCTGCAGACGACAAATCTTCCAACGCGCGTTCTTTTCAACGAGAGCGGATATGGAAACTGTCTTCGAGTTGACATCAGAACCTCATGGGATCTCAATCATAAGCTATGAAAAAGGTTTGAGAGATGTTGCTAGAGAAGTATCAGCAATACTATAAAACTGGTGCCTACTTCCTTATTGACGAGCAACTGATTTGCATTTTGCGATCGGGCCGCATTCGTGATCTACATTCCCAACAAGTCCGACAAATATGGAATTAAAATCGTAATGTGTGCGACAATGGGACAACATACATGATACACACAGTGATAAATGGTTCACGGTCGTTCCGCTTTTCAAGAAGCTGTAGTCTGACTACAAGCTAACCGTCCTGGGGACAATTCGGTTGAATAATAGGGAATTTCCGGGTGAATTCGTCGATTTTAAATCCCGGTGAATAGGTATATCCTACTTCGTTTACGATGACGATCTGACGATGGTTTTCTACAAGCCCGTATGCGTCCTTTCATGAGCTCATTATGATGGCCGCATCCGTACGGACAACCAGAATGCTCACCATACTCTGGCTCTCGATCTTCCATCATAACCGAGTCCATCAACATGAGGTAGTCAAGGAGGTGGAAACATGGGTTCTTCTATGCCAAGACTGCTTGGTAGGTACAGCAGCTACAAAATAAGAAAGTATTTATTACTTAACTTTGTTGTAGTTGTTGATTGACAATTATAGAAGACGCGACTAGACCAAGCGTCTGTAGAATGACATAATCTACAAGTCACAAATCTTGCAGTGACGAATTAATCTCTCGTAATCTTCAACGTCGAACCTGGTGAATTTGAAGACTAACTTGGCACTGCGCTACAAAGACTTGATGGCAGCAGTGACTGAGCTGCAGACGGTGACTGACTATCATCGGCGCTGTCTGACCACTGAGCGCGGCTTCGAACTGTGTATTGACACAACTGCACTACACTCGCGCTACACATGAAGTGTGCATAGGTACTGCGACTGTCTGCGTACTCTTTGGCTAGTACAGCCGTTCTGCTGTTCCGTTTATCGAGAGAATCGCATCCGGCGGATCGCTCTCTCAGACGGCGGTGCCGTCGTACGACTGACGACATCATACAGTAAATCTGGCGTTGATACACTTGACTAGATGTACCACGCTGCAAATGCCATGAGAAATACCAAGCGGTGGCCACTCTTACAAAAGAATGGTCAAATGTGTGTGAAATCTTATGGGACATAACTGCTAAGGTCATCAGTCCCTAAGCTGACACACTACTTAACCTAAATTATCCTAAGGACAAAGACACACATCCATGCCGGAGGGAGGACTCGAACCTCCGCCGGGACCAGCCGCACTGTCCATGACCGCAGCTCCTCACACCTCTCGGCGAGTCCCGCGCGGCCTTTCCTTACAATATGATAAATATCGCCACGGTAAATGCCTACACGATTTATATGCACAATTCGTCCGGAGCCCATATTGGGGGAGGGAGCGAACGGAATCGATCTCGGCTGGATTTCATTTTCTACCTTGCAGATGCTTCGTCGAAGGAATGGTTCATTGAAAGAAAAATGTTGTAGGGCAACATCGGCACGTGAAGGAGAGAATAGGAAACGTGTTGAGGTTATAAACGCCTTTGAACGATGTGCGAAACAAAAGGAAGAGCAACTCGACACCTCCTCTAGCAATTCCCAGCACATGTCGAGAAAACGCATCCGAAACGCGGTCCTCTCTGCCTAAAAACCGCCGCATTTGCAGAGACTGCAGCTATAAGCTGAGAAGAATGAGTCAAATAATTATCTAATGTGTGGCACACCTGCGTGTGGGAAACATCACGAGATCGCGTGCAGAGCGTGCCATCAGCAACGCTAGTGCAGCCTGAAGGAATTCACGTAGTGGGGATGATTTATATTTCTGCCAGAGTGTTTTTTCTTCGAATTAGATTTTGTGCATTTCCCCAACGAAATATTCATAGCCAAGAGGTCATTTGCGAAATTTGGCTCAATTATTTATTCAAAGACAGATCTTGTAACACCTCAAAGACACCTTCAAGAACAATGGATACAGTGAGACGCAAATAAGGAGAGCTCAGAAGACCGACCACAAGAAGAGAGAAGAGAGACTGGATGAAGACGAAGCAATAGACTGTGCGGTCTTACCATACGCGGGTCCTCCAACGGCCAAGATCGCGAGAATTCTCAAGAAACATAAAGCGAAGACCGTTTTCCACGCAGCGGGAAAAATCAAAGACCTCCTCGGTTCAACGAAGGATCCGCTAGGTCTGACGGCACCTGTGCCAAGATCGGATGCGAATTTGGGATGCAGTATGTAGGACAGACGCACCGTTGTATCTCACAGCGCCGCAATGAACTCATCAGACAAGTACTCTTGGGTCAGACCATCAAATCTGCTGTGGCTGGACATAGTATTGTCGAGAGGCACACCTTCGATTTTGAGGACACAAAGAAAATACGCAGTTCATACGGATTTTGGGACTCCGTAAAGAAAGAGTCCATAGATATACGGTTAAATGACAACCTAATCAACCGCGACAGTGGCTACCATCTCAGTACAGTCTGGGAGCCTGCAATCAGGAAAATCAGAGAAGAACGTTCCGGTGCACCAAGGGCCACAGAGAGAGCAGACGAACCCTGAGTCCGCCCCCCCCCCCCTCCCCCCACCACCATCACCACCACCACCACTGGCCGCTCGAGGTGCATCGGGCGATTCCGCGAGCGCGTGATTAGCCGGCCGTGGGAAGCGGAGAGCAGTTCAGCAGACACTTCGCCTGAAGATGATGGAGACGCATTTGATCGAAACTTTGCTACGAGATGACGACGCTACTCGTCTGACAACCCCTGAATGTTTCATATATGAAATGCGACGAGAAAGCCAGCACTCGCATATAAGATTAGATATTTTAACAATTGGGTCGATATTCATCTAAAGAACAGGAGAAGCAATGCAATGCTCGGCATGTTGCGCATGTCATGAAAGTCACATTTTTACAATTACATCGTTCTTTGAAACTTTCTACTGAAAAAAAACTTGGTTTACATGCATAAAATGGTCTTTCTCGTCGCACAGTTTGGTAGCAAACAACGCACAACGCCAAATTTCTTCAAGTATTGGGGAGGACAGCTATTGATTTGCGCAATGTATTTTGATGTCTTCTCCTAAGGTTGAAGTGAAACTGATGGAATGCAAAGCTGCATATGCGTCATTAAATCACTTTTTGATGTGATATTTGCAGAGTGCTCGTGGACTCAAATTTATTTGCAATCCCAAATTTTCCTTTGCCTTTCCTTTCTCACACCTCTTATGAATATGAACCGTGGACCCTGCCGTTGGTGGGATGGCTCGTGTGCCTGGGCGATACGGACAGCCATACTGCAGCCGAGAAAACCACTGGTCTCTGTACGTGTCGTAGCTGCCCAAGGATAGCTCTATGGAGCGGACGCAAATAACCTAAAGCGTAACTGCCGCTCTTCTACATCTGCGCCCAGCAGATAAAAGAGTCCGAGACTCGTGACCCCCTCTACAGTTACCGGCAGCGACTCTCCCGTCCTTTGTAGTCACAACTAAATCTTTCCATTTCAGGAAAAAGTGAATTCCTCGCACTGGGGAGATGTAGGATACCGCCAGTAGAGCCCAGCCAATCACTTGCATCTGCGGCTACAGCAGAGGCGGCAGGCGGTGCCGGATAGACCCGCCGGGTAGACTCACCACGTTTTGGAGGAGACGGCCTCGAGGGACTGGCAGGTGGTGGACCAGCAAGAACTGGTGGAGATACCGGTGCAGAGTGACACGACACAAACAGCGGAGCACACGAACAGCTGTTGTAGCGACACTAGCCGACGGAGGAGGCGCGCGACGTAGCTGGCGGACCACGGTGCCGACAGGTCTGCCCACAAAGACGAGCCACTGCGCCCCAGAGCTGACGCGGCAAGTGCCCGGCATTGTTTCTGATAGCCGACACAACAGTTGCCAGCACGAGCAACCTGACTGACGACACTATCAGCCCTGCAGACGCTACGACAGACACACAACAACACCAGCAGCTACACAGAACCAGACGACATCGAGCATGTACCAGACTCTGCGACTAATGACGCTCTCGTTGAAAGACGTGCAGTTAAAATATACCACACAAAACTCTCGGGAGACAGTGCATCGCTACAGTCTGGAACCGCGCTACCGCTAAGGTCGCAGGTTCGAATCCTACCTCGGGCATGGATGTGTGTGATGTCCTTAGGTTAGGTTGGTTTAAGTAGTTCTAAGTTCTAGGGGACTGTTGACCTCAGAAGTTAAGTCCCATAGTGCTCAGAGCCATTTCAGCCATTTTTTAACCAACGCCAAGGAATGTGTCTCATCTACAGAAGTTGTCTTATTAGATTCAATTCATCACCATTTCATTGCATTCGGCGGAAGCATGTGCCTTTTCAATGGACAGGGTGACGTTAAAGCACTCTTCAAAAACTTAAGGCTTTGCTCTCTGTGACTTTTGCCTCATTCCTTTTGAAGCCACTTAATGGGTGCTTCTAATGTCGGCACAGCGGCAGTGTTGTCACTCATAGTGGGTTCCTCAGAACGACACACTTCGTAGGCATCGGAGCTGCTTATTGAGACCCACCATAACTACAGGCGCATAGAGAAGGACGCTCTGGTCATCATCTGTGGTGTCTCTAAATTCCATGAGTACCTCTATAGAAGTAGATTTACTCTAATCACTGACGACAAGTGTTGGAACAAGGGTGATATGAGCGCAAAGTACCGTTATCCAAGATGGCGACGATGACGTCATCCTAAGTGGCGGCCGTGACGTCAATCAAGATGGCAGATTTTGACGAGAAGATAGGACACTTGGCCTACCTCCACTAACCTAACCCCCACCCCAAGAAAAATGGCGCAAAGTACAAATTCCAGCAGGATAAATTATCACACCCCAGTTCTCTCTACTAAGCAAGGAAAATGGCCGGAAAGAAGGTCTTGTCTTTATTATTAAACCAATTTCAAGCCGGTGTGTTCGCTACTGGGTCTGGACTCCAACTGGCATAGTTCATATCACTGCCACCAGAGAGCACCACCCTGGCATCATATCATGACCCAAGTACCATTATTCGAAACGGCTGCACCAAGTCTGTTCACCTTGGGTCTAGAGCCCAACTGACTTATTTCACATCGTGGCCACCACAGGGCGCTACTGCTCTGTCTTGCGCTCGCACTATAACTGGACACGCGCCGTGTCAGTGGCCCATGAGCGAGCAACTGCTTGCGTCACAGCCTCAAGCCCACACCTTTATACTCATGCTGGATATAGTCTTCTGTAACTATGCTGAAGAACTTAACTGAACACAAGTGACACCAACGGCGGTCATCCAACCTATCACTTACCTAAGTATTTAATTCCATTTCAATTCCAATCATATTCAAGAAATCAATTTACAATTTCAATATTCAATGACCAAATGAGAAGTCCCACATTTTCCCACTATTAGCTTGGTTTCATTAATGACCTAGTATCCTCCACCCCAAGAATACTGCACTCCTATTGGCTACTGCATTAGTCATGTCATTCGACTTCATGGTACCTAGCTATCTGGACTTGGAATCAAATACACTCCTGGAAATTGAAATAAGAACACCGTGAATTCATTGTCCCAGGAAGGTGAAACTTTATTGACACATTCCTGGGGTCAGATACATCACGTGATCACACTGACAGAACCACAGGCACATAGACACAGGCAACAGAGCATGCACAATGTTGGCACTAGTACAGTGTGTATCCACCTTTCGCAGCAATGCAGGCTGCTATTCTCCCATGGAGACGATCGTAGAGATGCTGGATGTGGTCCTGTGGAACGGCTTGCCATGCCATTTCCACCTGGCGTCTCAGCTGGACCAGCGTTCGTGCTGGACGTGCAGACCGCGTGAGACGACGCTTCATCCAGTCCGAAACATGCTCAATGGGGGACAGATCCGGATGGCCAGGGTAGTTGACTTACACCTTCTAGAGCACGTTGGGTGGCAAGGGATACATGCGGACGTGCATTGTCCTGTTGGAACAGCAAGTTCCCTTGCCGGTCTAGGAATGGTAGAACGATGGGTACGATGACGGTTTGGATGTACCGTGCACTATTCAGTGTCCCCTCGACGATCACCAGAGGTGTACGGCCAGTGTAGGAGATCGCTCCCCACACCATGATGCCGGGTGTTGGCCCTGTGTGCCTCGGTCGTATGCAGTCCTGATTGTGGCGCTCACCTGCACGGCGCCAAACACGCATACGACCATCATTGGCACCAAGGCAGAAGCGACTCTCATCGCTGAAGACGACACGTCTCCATTCGTCCCTCCATTCACGCCTGTCGCGACAACACTGGAAGCGGGCTGCACGATGTTGGGGCGTGAGCGGAAGACGGCCTAACGGTGTGCGGGACCGTAGCCCAGCTTCATGGAGACGGTTGCGAATGGTCCTCGCCGATACCTCAGGAGCAACAGTGTTCCTAATTTTCTGGCAAGTGGCGGTGCGGTCCCCTACGGCACTGCGTAGGATCCTACGGTCTTGGCGTGCATCCGTGCGTCGCTGCGGTCCGGTCCCAGGTCGACGGGCACGTGCACCTTCCGCCGACCACTGGCGACAACATCGATGTACTGTGGAGACCTCACGCCTCACGTGTTGAGCAATTCGGCGGTACGTCCACCCGGCCTCCCGCATGCCCACTATACGCCCTCGCTCAAAGTCCGTCAACTGCACATACGGTTCACGTCGACGCTGTCGCGGCATGCTACCAGTGTTGAAGACTGTGATGGAGTTCCGTATGCCACGGCAAACTGGCTGACACTGACGGCGGCGGTGCACAAATGCTGCGCAGCTAGCGCCATTCGACGGCCAACACTGCGGTTCCTGGTGTGTCCGCTGTGCCGTGCGTGTGATCATTGCTTGTACAGCCCTCTCGCAGTGTCCGGTGCAAGTATGGTGGGTCTGACACACCGGTGTCGATGTATTCTTTTTTCCATTTCCAGGAGTGTAGTTAAGGTTCCACCACGACCCTCAACCTAGCACAACACCCTCTTACCGACCCGTTCTGGCTTACTAACGTGCACTAACATGCACTTACCTGTAGTAATGTGTGCTAACGTGCAGAGCGCATGATGTCATCGAACATGGTGGGGCAAGATGGCGGGAAAACAGATCTCAACACAAATCTTTATTTTGCAGGTGATGTCTCCACCACGAGATTTGCTGTCCAACTGACATAGTGTACATAACTGCCATCAGATCGTACTGTCATCCCTCCTATGACCTAATCCCAGATTGTGGTCTGTAGGGGCGAGAATTATGCTAAAATTACTCAGGCTGTGATAGGCTGCTGGGGAGAGTAAGGAAGGAGTCCACTCTATTTACTTTCGAGCATTTTGTTTATAGGTCGAATATATTTATCACACTGAGGCAAAACACTCTCCATCAATCTATACGTCCTCCAGAAAAGGACACACAGTCATCCTCTCTAGTCATGCCATAACATAAACAATAAAATGCTATCACAGTACTCCACGTCAAATCCTTATCCTCCATACAACAGGGCATAGTCATCTCCTTTCGACAAACACATATACTTTATTAACCTGATTCTCAAATGTGAACATATCACGCACCCATTAACTGTATTACTTTGTCACTAACTGATTGACTACCATACCAAATAATACTAATCAAAAATCTGTGATGGGCATGCATGTCTCTTAAGTTCTTCTTTCGAGTTCTACCACTGTGTCCTAGAAAGAGACACGTAATTGGCGAGATGTTAAAGAAAAAAACGATCCCAGCAACTAGCGCATGTTACTGTCACAATCAGTTTTGGTTCTACAGGTGCACACAAGTGTCTGTGTTAAAACCTATACCGCTTTACGAATCGAGGTACGACGTCACCTCTCAATGAGACGGTTTTTCCTGGACAAATACCGTGACAGTGATCGTAGATATACTTATCATCAGCCAACAATTCGGCCTAGCGATAAAATCACTGAACTTCGAAAGCGATTCGGCTAAGGAACGTGGTATGTACACTGTATTTGGGACCTCTCACACACACACCCCTCTGCGTATGGGGGTGACAGATCATTCTCGCTGTCTTCGGGTAAAATTAGAGATTGAAAGACCCTCAACACAATGTCATTGACCAACCAGCCCTGGAGCACAGTTAGCGAATTAATCTGCAACCGACCAGAAGAACCACGTCTCATGAATAAATTGAGCTTTCCAAGTCCTAACGTCTCATGAATAAATTGAGCTCTCCAAGTCCTAACGTGTCCAAGTGCATGAGATTTCTCGAGATGTGGCTCCTTATCGATGTATTAGTAACAGATTTCAGAGTGCTGTGATATAATAGCAGACAGTTAAGAAGAACAAGAAATGAATGATTTTGATACACGATCGAGCTCCAGACGGATGGAGTTCCGGGCATTTTTACATAAATAAACCAAGCTATCAGCATCCAATCACACTTCAGAAATTATACGATGCCCGCATCAGGCCTATATAAAATGACAGATAGTAGTGGGGGATACCTCCTACAAGGAAACAGATAAACGCATAGCAGCTGCGTGCGACATGTGAAAATTACGTCACTAACTCTGTAAACAGCACATCTGTAGCCTGTGTTCTACTTGTATGCAGCTATGTGCTCTGCATGTGATTTAACGCACTGCCTACTTGCGGTGAGGTGGGAGCCACATTGGGACAGGTATGCACAGCTGTATGCGTGAGTCAACGCGCCCTGTACTGTTCTGTCTTCAATGGTACAGACAAGTGGGGCGTGGAGATGTCTCGCACATGAGGCTGGCGTAAGCATGCCTTGGAATGGTATGACTTCAGTATAACCATGACTCTATAGAGCAATGCAACTTTCATCTGTGTTCGATGAAGAGCTGTGACAGAGGGTGTCGGAGCTGAGTAGACACCTGACGACCGCCTCACTTCGCGGGGTTTGTGGTGCACACGAACCAGTTTCGATGGTATGTGCGCTCTGTAAACATGAGCGATCGCATCATCATCTGCGTCTAGGTGACAGGAATTTCTCACATGTGAAGTATGAATGGGGATACCACAACCTTATCCTTGTGGGCAACTGTGGGTGGTTTGACATCTGACGGATGAGTCACTTATCGCTACCTGTTGTGTACTCTACTGGACAGGGGGCAGTGGACTGTGCTTGCGTGCATCGATTGCATTATTTTGTGAGCGGGTCTGTAGGCCGTGATATGCCCTATTTGGAAAGTTTATGAGTAATGACCTTGTTTACACGTCAGTGTGATGCATTATTTAGGCGTTGTCTGAATGTTTGTAATTAAATTATTTCTGTAAATTAGGAGTTGTTTGCATGTCTGCAGACTGTGTCTTATGAGCATAAGCATAAGATGGAGAGTGTTTTGCCTCAGTGTGATAAATATATTCGACCTATAAATAGAAACTAAATATAATGGACTCCTTCCTTACTCTCCCCAACAGTCTAGCACAGCCTGAGTAATTTTAGCATAATTCTAGCCCCTACAGACCACCATCTGGGATTACGTCATAGGAGGGAGGATAGTATGATCTGATGGTAGTAATATGTACTATGTCAGTTGGACAGTAAATATCGCGGTGGGGACTTCACCTGCAAAATCAGATCTGTTTTGCCGCCATTTCCCCCCACCATCTTCGATGATGTCATGTGCTGTTCACATTAGCACACATTAGTACAGGTCAGTGCATGTTATTACACGTTAGCCCACCAGCAGGGAGGGTGGAGCCGGGTTGAGGAGACTTTAACTATTTGATTCCGAGTCCAGGTGAGTGTGGCATTGGTGAAAATTGATTCCAAGTCCTAGGTTCTATGAAGTCGAATGATGTGACTAATGCAGTAGCCAATACGAGTGCAGTATTCTTGGGGTGTCGACTGCTAGGTCACTAATGAACACCATGCTAATAGTGGGAAAATGTGGAACTTCCCATTTCATCATTGAATATTGAAATTGTAAATTGAGTTCTTGAATATGATTGAAATTGAAATGGAATCAGGTAATTGATAGGTTAGATGAGCGATGTTGGTGTCACTTGGATTCAGTTAAATTCGTTAGCATATTTACAGAAGACTATGTCCTGTGTCAGTATAAAGGCTTGAGACTGTGATGTAAGCGCTCACTTGCTCACAGGGTGCTAACGCAGCACGTGCCCCATTATATCGTGAGTGCGAGAGAGAGCAGGCAAATCTTGTATCATCACCCGACTTCATGGTAGCACCCTGTGGTGGCCACGATATGAACTAAGTCAGTTGGGCTCTGGAGTTCACAGTGAATACAGTGGGTGCCATCATCTTGAATACCGGTACTTGTGTCAAGATCTCATGTCAGGCGATCACCCTCTGGTGGTCCCGATAAGAACTAAGCCAGTTGGGCTCTGTATCCAGTGGCGGTAGTGTAGCCGTGGTCTAGGGGTAGCGTTTCTGATTCATAATCAAAACGTCTTCGGTCTCGGGTTCGATTGCCGCCACTGCCTAAATTTTGATAAATAATCAGCAATGGCGGCCGAAGACTTCTGGCATAAGAAGTCAGCCTCATTCTGCCAACGGCCTTGTCAAAGAGGAGGAGCGGATAGAGGCTCAGGGCACTCTCTAGTCCTAGGGGTGGGAAATTGCCCCTAAAAGCGGAAGAATCATCAATGATCAACGACATGAGGATGCAGAAGGCAATGGAAACCACTGCATTAAAGACACGTAACGTTATCCACAGGACATGTGGCCTGTAGTTGAAGAAGTGTCATGATGATCTCTCCATTGGCAAAAGATTCCGGAATAGTCCCCCACACGGATCTCCGGGAGGGAACTGCCAAGGAGGAGGTTACCATGAGAGAAAGATTGAATAATCAACGAAAGGATAACGTTCTACGAGTCGGGGCGTGGAATCTCAGAACCTTGACCGTGGTAGCGACACTAGAAAATCTGAAAAGAGAAATGCAAAGGCTCAGTCTAGATTTAGTAGGGGTCAGTGAAGTGAAGTGGCAGGAAGACAAGGATTTCTGGTCAGATGAGTATCGGGTAATATCAACAGCAGCAGAAAATGGTATAACAGGTGTAGGATTCGTCATGAATAGGAAGGTAGGGCAGAGGGTCTGTTACTGTGAACAGTTCAGTGACCGGGTTGTTCTAATCAGAATCGACAGCAGACCATCACCGACAACGATAGTTCAGGTATACATGCCGACGTCGCAAGCTGAAGATGAACAGATAGAGAAAGTGTATGAGGATATTGAAAGGGTAATGCAGTATGTAAAGGGGGACGAAAATGCAATAGTCATGGGCGACTGGAATGCTGTTGTAGGGGAAGGAGTAGAAGAAAAGGTTACAGGAGAATGTGGGCTTGGGACAGGGAATGAAAGAGGAGAAAGACTAATTGAGTTCTGTAACAAGTTTCAGCTAGTAATAGCGAATACCCTGTTCAAGAATCACAAGAGGAGGAGGTATACTCGGAAAAGGCCGGGAGATACGGGAAGATTTCAATTAGATTACATCATGGTCAGACAGAGATTCCGAAATGAGATATTGGATTGTAAGGCGTACACAGGAGCAGATATAGACTTAGATCATAATATAGTAGTGATGAAGAGTAGGCTGAAGTTCAAGACATTAGTCAGGAAGAATCAATACGCAAAAAAGTGGGATACGGAAGTTCTAAGGAATGACGACATACGTTTGAAGTTCTCTATAGATACAGCAATAAGGAATAGCGCAATAGGCAGTACAGTTGAAGAGGAATGGACATCTCTAAAAAGGGCCATGACAGAAGTTGGGAAAGAAAATATAAGTACAAGGAAGGTAGCTGCGAAGAAACCATAGGTAACAAAAGAAATACTTCAGTTGATTGATGAAAGGAGAAAGTACAAACATGTTCCGGGAAAATCAGGAATACAGAAATACAAGTCGCTGAGGAATGAAATAAATAGGAAGTGCAGGGAAGCTAAGACGAAATGGCCGCAGGAAAAATGTGAAGACATCGAAAAACTTAAGATTGTCGGAAGGACAGACTCAGCATACAGGAAAGTCAAAACAACCTTTGGTGACATTAAAAAAAGCAACGGTGGTAACATAAAGAGTGCAACGGGAATTCCACTGTTAAATGCAGAGGAGAGAGCAGATAGGTGGAAAGAATACATTGCAAGCGTCTATGAGGGAGAAAATTTGTCTGATGTGATAGAAGAAGAAACAGGAGTCGATTTAGAAGAGATTGGGGATCCAGTATTAGAATCGGAATTTAAAAGAGCTTTGGAGGACTTATGGTCAAATAAGGCAGAAGGGATAGATAACATTCCATCAGAATTTCTAAAATCATTAGAGGAAGTGGCAACAAAACGACTTTTCACGTTGGTGTGTAGAATATATTAGTCTGGCGACATACCATCTGACTTTCGGAAAGGCATCATCCACACAATTCCGAAGACGGCAAGAGCTGACAAGTGCGAGAATTATCGCACAATCAGCTTAACAGCTCATGCATCGAAGCTGCTTACAAGAATAATATACAGAAGAATGGAAAAGAAAATTCAGAATGCGCTAAGTGACGATCAGTTTGGCTTTAGGAAAGTAAAGGCACGAGAGAGGCAATTCTGACGTTATGGCTAATAATGGAAGCAAGGCTAAAGAAAAATCAAGACACGTTCATAGGATTTGTCGACCTGGAAAAAGCGTTCGACAATATAAAATGGTGCAAGCTGTTCAAGATTCTGAAAAAAGTAGGGGTAAGCTATAGGGAGAGACGGGTCATATACTGTATGTACAACAATCAAGAGGGAATAATAAGAGTGGACGATCAAGAACGAAGTGCTCGTATGAAGAAGGGAGTAAGACAAGGCTGTAGGCTTTCGCCCCTACTCTTCAATCTGTACATCGAGGAAGCAATGATGGAAATAAAAGGAAGGTTCAGGAGTGGAATTAAAATACAAGGTGATAGGATATCAATGATATGATTCGCTGATGACATTGCTACCCTGAGTGAAAGTGAAGAAGAATTAAATGATCTGCTGAACGGAATGAACAGTCTAATGAGTACACTGTATGGTTTGAAATAATTCGGAGAAAGACGAAGGTAATGAGAAGTAGTAGAAATGAGATCAGCGAGAAACTTAGCATCAGGATTGATGGTCACGAAGTCAATGAAGTTAAGGAATTCTGCTACCTAGGCAGTAAAAAAACCAATGACGGACGGAGGAAGGAGGACATCAAATGCAGACTCGCTATGGCGAAAAAGGCATTTTTGGCCAAGAGAAGTCTACTAATATCAAATACCGGCCTTAATTTGAGGAAGAAATTTCTGAGGATGTACGTCTGGAGTACAGCATGTGAAACATGGACTGTGGGAAAACCGGAACAGAAGAGAATCGAAGCATTTGAGATGTGATGCTATAGACGAATGTTGAAAATTAGGTGGACTGATAAGGTAAGGAATGAGGAGGTTCTACGCAGAATCGGAGAGGAAAGGAATATGTGGAAAACACTGATAAGGAGAAGGGACAGGATGATAGGACATCTGTTAAGACATGAGAGAATGACTTCCATGGTACTAGAGGAAGCTGTAGAGGGCAAAAACTGTAGAGGAAGACAGAGATTGGAATACGTCAAGCAAGTAATTGAGGACGTAGGCTGCAAGTGCTACCCTGAGATGAAGAGGTTGGCACAGGAAAGGAATTCGTGGCGGGTCGCATCAAACCAGTCAGTAGAGCGATGACAAAAAAAAAAACCAGTGGTGAACAGACTGGGTGCAGCCATCTTGCATAACAGGACTTGCGTCATGATATGTCGCCAGGGCGGTGGTATCTGGTGGCAGCCATATGAACTAAACCAGTTATAGTCCAGACGTAGTGGGGAATACATCTAATTCAAATTGGTTAAATAATAGAGACAAGTTATTTTCTCACCATTTCCCTTGCTTAGTATAGATAATCAGGGTGTGGTGCTTTCTCCTGCTGTATTTTTGAACTCCGTACCATTTTTCTTTGGGTTTGGGTTAGGTTAGTGGATGTAGGCCAAGTGTCCTCTCTTCCCAACATAATCCGCCAACTTGATTGACATCACGGCCGCCATCGTGATTGACGTCACAAACGCCATCTTGGATGACGTCATCTCCACCACCTTGGATAACGGTACTTTGCTCTCATATAAGCTTTTTTCCAATACTACCACAAGCAGCTGACTTCTTTGTTTCAAGCGTCCAAAATATATATCTGATTGAAAAAGTTGAGAAACTCCAACGTTGGTCATTGATTCTTTCCGATTATAATTATGGTGTTGCCTAGAAACCGACTAATAAGCATGTAAATTCATATACACTTTGAAGTCTGTCAGTGGGTTAAGATCCAGTTTTTGATTCATTGGATGTTTCTTGTTGTGAACCTAATCCGTCTGAAGTTGAAACATCAGAGGTTAAGACTGATTCAGTTGACAACAATATCTTCTGATGAATCAAAAACTGGGTCTTCACTGACTTACAGAGTTGAAATTGTATATGCATCTGATGGCCGGATCATTGGTTCAACCAGCGAATGCAATCCGCAATTGGAACTGCTGACTCTTTTCATTCAACGTGGATGGTCGACTAACACCCTGGAGATTAGGGTTCCTCTCATCGTGTGTGCTTTCCGCAACGTTAGGCATTGTCAATATGGCTTTATTCTGGTTCACTCGCCAGATGGGCATACTCGAGTCCTAGTTTCTTGTGAGTGTCAGCTTTAGCTTTAGGCCAGTCCCACATGGGAGATCAGGATCTGGTGAAGACTGAACAGCTCGCTGGTGGACATTGTACTGGGTTTTGACTCGATAAACATACTAGACGCATCCTTGTGCACTGTCGCTCGTGGTCTGAGAATTCTGCAGCACCTCGGCAACCGTATTTCAGTTGACCTTGTCCTACTGGTCCGTGGGGTTGTATTCATTTTACTTTTGTGGACCCTTCGGGAATACTAGATGGCTGATTGTAGTGGATGTACACAAAAAGATTTCCACTCTACATCCCTATGCACTCTGCAACATCTATGAACAGCATCCATCCATTGGGGACTATTCTCTGTCTAGAGGGATTATCAACACTTCAGAAGCACTAAAGGCGCAGATGAAGCTCCGCCGAGACCATTCCAGAGAGACCAGTGTTCTCTTGTTCCTCAGCTCTTCTGACTCTCTGGCTTCTAATGGCACTGGAACTTGTACATTGACATCCTCACAGTACCGTTTTGAGCTTATTGCATCCCCAAACTGTGCCATCTCATCAGCATTTTCGCACAACGTTCAGTGTGTGACAAGATATACTTCTACATATATACAATAAGTGACATGCCTGGGTGCCAGCAATTGCGGTCACCATTCATTGTCGGGCACATTAAGACACCACAACGGCTTCTAGTCATATCTGTCATTGGGACCAGAGCCACTAGATACCCCCCTCATTTGATGATTATGGCGATTCTGAAGCAAGATTTCCTTCAACAGGTTCCGGCAATCGCCACCGCGGGCTTCAGCAGACCACTCAGGCGGCCCTCCTCCAGCTTCGTCGCGTCTCCCCCAGGATGCAACCACCTCCACATGACTTCACGTAGCCTTTGCTAGCGATGTTATCATCCGTGCTGTCAGCCCACACAAATGTGGACGTGCTGTCTCCGGACGACCCGGCCCCCACGGACTCGGATGCGGTGGCGTCATTTCCGGTCGCCGACTACCTTCAGGAACTGACAGGGACGCATCCCCTCCAGGGCGTCCCTGAAGACCTGCTGTGGGCGATCTCGCTGCCAACAGTTTCCTGGCAGATGTTTGTTCGCTCCCACAAGAGAGCCATCGGGTTGCAGGCCGGCGGGAGCCATCAGTAGTAGGGCAAGGTGGTTTCTATGCCAGGGATTGCATCGACCCAGGGAGGGCATCACCCCAGGGGTGGCGTCACCCCACAGTACCGTTAGCCAAGATGGCTGCAGTGACATCAGCTGAAGACGCTACTGACGTCATTCTAGATGGCTGTTTTTGATGGGAAGATAGCTCAATCGGCCTACCTCTAATAACCTAAGAAAATGGCGGGAAAGAAAGGCTGCCTCCACTAACCCAAGAAAATAGCATGAAAGAAAGGGCACTTGGGCTATCTCTACTAACCTAACTCACCTCTTCCTAGGAATGGACATAAGTCTTTATTTAAACAATTACAAGCAGTACCTCCATTAAGCATGTTCACCATCCTCTTGGAAAGTGGGTGTGAGTTCCACTGTAAGAGCTTACCCCTGCAGCTGACACGAGTTAGTATTCTTAGTATTCTGTTGCTTCGAATAGAGCCTGCTCATCATGTCGTTCAATTTGAATATAGGTTTGAGAAATTTGTTTAAATTTGTATAAATTTCGTTCAATTTGTTTAAATGTGTATAAATTTGTTTAAATTTGATTTAAATTTCTATTAACCTAAGAAAATGGTGGGGAAGAAAGGGCTGCCTCCACTAACCTAAGAAAATTGTGAGAAAGGAAGGGCACTTTATTTAAATTTCTGTAAATTTGCTTAAGTGTGTGTAGAAACGGCAACCATCTTGGCTAACAATACTCTGGGGTGACGCCGCCCACGAAGTGGTGCCCTCCCTCAGGGGATGCCATCTGTGGGGAAGAAACCGCCTCGCCTTACTACTACTGTGCAGCACAGTTTCACTCTCATCTGCGCCCTGTTTGGAAATTTGTAGTAGTACGTTCCTATGTGACCAAATTTCTGAGGTCACCGGTCCCTAGGCTTACACATTACTTGATGTAACTTAAACTAAGTTATCCTAAGGACAACACACACACCCATACTCGGTGGAGGACTCGATCTTCCAACAGAGGGAGCCGCACGAACCGTGGCAAGATGCCTGAGACTGCGTGGCTTCTGCGCCCTGTGGCAGTGCTGCACATGTAGGAGGGGGAGGGGGGGGGGGGGGGGACGAACTCCTTATAGTTCTCCAACGACGGTGCGTCGAGCGTCGATTCGGGGTGGGAGTGAGGGGGGGGGGGGGGTGACGGTGCTCACGACTCCAAAGAGTACCGCACCACAGTCGACGAGCCACGCTTAAAACACTTGTCGAGCAGCAGCCGTATGCAGCTGCGAACCAGTGGCTATCACACGTGTGGACTGCGATCGGTAGTACGCGGTTACATACCAGAACGCTAAACTGAGCCGGACAGTTCTCTTGGGTGCGCTGAGTCGTGTACCCTCTCCGTGCACTGCCCAGTCTACGAGCTGCAGTATTCGTGTCTGAGACTTAGGCTCTATAGCTATCGCAGGCCACCTCTGGAATGTACATAGGCACCACTCAGAAGCACAGTTACGGGGCTTTAACATTTCAGACGACTTTTAATAATTCCAAATGTATAACTGTGTCGAACATTTAACAAGAGGAAATGTCATTTAAGTTGAGTGTTTCTTCATATGTAGTAAATACGATTCTGTTACTAATTGTTGGTAATCCTTCTAATTGAAGATAACCTACGCCGTCCTCCTGTATTCCCGACATCTTCCCATTCCGTATACATAATGACATGCACTCTTACGATAATATCTGGAGAGTACTGGAAGGATCGTTAAGAAAACGAAAAATGATCTGGTCTGTTACCAACCTTAGCATCTCTATACTTGTATCTGTGGGAAAATGAAAACTTGAGATCTATTAGAAAACACCGACGACTCCCGAAGTCACAAAATGCTGTTAACTCCAGATGAAATTCATTATGCAATATTGTTTCTCCACGATCACTTTATAGCGTGTGAAAGTGCTGAAGGTCAAGATTTCGAGCTCTCAGTAGGACAGCTGTGATGATAAAGACACGAACCGTACCTGTGTTACTTAATGGCAGAGCACACTTTTGGGAAACCTCTTTTCCTGACGGCGGCACACTGGTTTGCAGGCTGTTATCTCGGTACTATCTGATCAAGTTCGATAAATATTATGTCGCTGAAGTTATCGTAGAAGCTTCCTCGAAACAGCCACAGGAAAAAGGATATATTTCCATTATAAAAAAAAAAACGAAGTGCTGCAAATGATAAAAATTAGTTGTAAACGTCAAGAAGTTGACCATATAGTCCGCTGTAAGCTCGACGTATTCAATCACTCCGGACGTATACAGTGTGGCCGCTGGCCAGTCAGCTCGGCTCTGCAGTGCGGCACGCTGCCCGCGCTTCAGCAGTGAGTACTGCAAGTTACCAACGACAGAAGTAACTGCTACGTGTTCTGTGACTGCTACGCCGATAAATAAGCGCTGCTGCAGTCACTTATACCACACGCGCAGGGATGTTTTTGGTGCACTGGGTAGCACGAATAAGTTATTTTTCACTGTTATTTATAACAGTTATAAACAAAGCTACCGAAAAATAACTTAACCGCGATAACATTAGTGATGTGAGATACTAAGTGTTTAGCCTGGCCGTGACGTACAGTATGCGGCGGCGCAGAGCCCCGGCTGTTCCAGCCGCCGCCAGGCCAGAAGCTCAGGGGCTGGCGACACGACCCTTGGGGGGGCGAGCGGCGTTTGTGGAGTGAGCGCAGCGCGAGGCAGCCGGGCTTGCCTGGCTGCTGGAGGCTGGCCTCACATCGATCAGCCGCCGCCGCCGTGCAGGGGGCCGCCAGCCGACCTCGCGCCACCCCGCCACCGTCCACTGCGCAGTCTTTCCACATCGAGTTTCCTAAATTTCCTCAAAGCACACAAAAACGTCCTCCAAAATGATACCATATTGGAACTTTTCGCCAATTGTCTTAAACAACAGGAAAAAGGAATAGGTATGTTGATTAGTATTGCCAGCATGAAGATCAGGGGTTGTCAGTCCCACACAGTAAAATTCTTGTACACATCAAAAAAGTATACCACATAAACTCAAATTTCTAGTTTGTAAATAAAGGTAGACAGCCGGACCAAAAAAATGTAATGCACGGTCTATGGGTGCCACATTTGCTTCCTTCAGGTTTTCTTTATTGTCCTATTGGTTTACCATTAAATACTACAGAAACTTTAGAAATAGATAAAAGAGCTATTTTGTGGCTTAGTGAGTGACAAAGGTACAATTATGGCGGCATAATTAAAATTTTTTGATCTTTTAGGCAGCTAACAATCAAAATATAAATTTTCCCTGACATAAAAATTATACTACAGGGATATATTTACATAAAGACATCATGTTACACGGTACAATAAATGAAATCGTCAAATGTAGGCCTAATATAAGTATTGTACTGATGCAAACACAATTCATCATTTACATATGAACAAAACAACAATAAAACCAAGCAGATCAATTTCTTTATGCCAGAAGTGACATGACATCCGCATTATTGTATTATATACATCCTCTGACTTAAATTTCGACAGCATTTTAGTGCTTGGCTCGATTTTTTTGCTCACTTCATTCTCCAAATTACCATCTCTAATTAATTATGACATCTGCTGTGCTTGTGTGCTTTCTGTCTTTCAGTTTGTCTTTTACGACATTCGTTATGGAGAATGTTCACACTGCCGGCCGCAGTGGTCTCGCTGTTCTAGGCGCGCAGTCCGGAACCGTGCGAATGATACGGTCGCAGGTTCGAATCCTGCCTCGGGCATGGATGTGTGTGACGTCCTTAGGTTAGTTAGGTTTAAGTAGTTCTAAGTTCTAGGGGACTAATGACCACAGCAGTTGAGTCCCATAGTGCTCAGAGCCATTTTTTTGAACCAATGTCCACACTAGCATTAAAGGATAGCAGACTCAAAACTCCTGTCACCATCTTGCTCTCGTCGGAAATTTATGCTCTCCAGCAACATCATGAATGGCCGACACTTCGCCCCAAAGTGTCTCTGCTGTTAAATTGACCTTATCGTATTGCCGGAAGGGGAGAACTGGCCATTGATCCGAAGCGCTGTCGACAATATTAACTCCAAGCAATTCTCTGAAACTGGCCATTATATCCCCAAAATCAGGCCGGACTTGGCTAGAAGCCGAGTCAAGTGTGGAACAGGAATTTTTTTCTAAAAGCCTTAGGTTGTCTAGAATTCTGCTCTGAATTTCTTGGCGTAATTGACAAGGAAATGATACACACTGCTCGTTTCTAACACTTAAATCTTTTTGGTCAGAACTACCTTTCACTTCATTGTAAATAAATCATAAACTGATACATTCAGTGTTCATCACAGAATCCCTGAAATTGAAGCCTTTCAAATCTTGTCTATTGACAATACTTAATCGTTCTGGGGGAACTAATATTGACAAATAGTTCAGAAGTAAAGTATGTTGTTTTGATAACAGCTTAAGAGGTTCAACATTATCAGCCTGAAACATGCGAGTACAATCGGTGATTGCTCATAGTAACTGTTTCAAAAATATAAGATATAATTTATTGGGTTTTGATAATGGTATTAGATGTAATCGACCAGCAGTATAGCATCTTTGTTCATGCTTAGCCAATTTAGAGTGGAGCTCTGAAGTATCCCACTGGTTTTAGTACTGGCTCGTATGCGAGCCAACCGCCGTCTCCCTGACAACTTGTCTATTTTGAGCGGTTTCTTTCCAGGGAGTGTTTCATGCAAATAGAAAATATTCAGTTTGTCGCTTGGTACTACGTGAAAACCAGTTGTGAACTTCACTAACTATGTATTCTAAATGCGAAAGCAATACTTTGCAAGCGTTTACTTCAGCAAGATTTAATGAGAGTGACGTGAGTTCATTGATTATCATCGAATAAGGATTGTCACCAATGTCTTGGAGGAGATTCTCAAGCATACATGGTGAAATCACATTAGCAATCAGCCCTGCAACTTCAGTGTGATGCAACTTCATTCCCCTGAGACCGATCCTAGACGGCCTACTGCTCATACAGAACAATGATCCGCAGTCAACGCCACCACTTTCAGCTCTGAAACTTTTCTTTTTCTAGGTATATTTGCACCATAAAGTGTTGTCTATTCTTAGTTGTTGCTCCGACTTGTGAAAATTTGAGGGCCTGTAAATGCTTCTTAGAGTTCGCAAGGTTAGGCAAATCTCTTTTATGTGTCGGTAGTGTCCACTTGCGCAACTTGCAGAACGCTTTGATTCCATCGCCTTTTGAACATGTGAGCCACCCTGAAACAAATATCGAAATTGACGTTGTAGTAATTATCCGGAAACGGACAATTTTTATTTAATGGCCACTCCCAAAAAAGTCTAAGTCGTTTTCGTTAGACGCACACCCTCTTGACTTATTTATACGATGTGAAACGCAATTGTATATAAAATTTCGTAAACTTGAAACCTCGGTAACCCGTGTTGACTTGTGCTGAAAAATGTCAGTACTTGCTAAACAAGGCGAACGAGCAGTATTGCGTTGACGTGTTTGTAAACATTTGTAACATTGTCAGTAAACGGATTGTTGTTAATCGGTGGAATTACAGTGTGTTAACTCTAAGTTACCCCTGCAATGCAGGCACCACAAACTACGCTACATGCTCCCGCGAAAACAGACGTCATGCACGGAAGTAAAATAATGCTGTTCATAAACGGAACTGAAATAGTCATACGTATTGACATGTTTAATACAGATAGATTCTAACTGCAGAAATTACGTACACTTATCGCAAGGAAAGGAAACCGTACTAAATACACTAAACTGCAACAAAGTACTGCCGAACGAACGATAAAGGAACTAGATAAACCTTGTAGAAGTTATTGCCACAAACAACATAGGAACAGTGGTCCCTACATAGAAGGTTTCCAGAGTATACTGAACACAGTGCCCCATAGATCAAGAGGAATTTGTCAGATAACTGTGTTAAAGAATAAACCGCCACCTGGCAGGATCAGAGGTATCGTGAACTTCCCGGCCCCACAGAAACTGAGACATACGCAAGTAGTTCGCCGAGCCATATAATGTATCACAGTGGAAGCTGAAAATAGAAAAAAACAGCAGAAAGGTCCACTGCGCCACATACATCTGCAGGAGGGAGATAAAGTCCTATTCCGTTCTCACTGATTGTCAAAGAAACCTAGTTATCTACGCAGTAAATTTTTAAATGTGTATGACGGGCGATTTCGTGTAAAAATAGTGGCACACGAAAATGCATCAGCAACCTAAAACTGTGGAAGAAATAGGGCACTAAAAAAAACTTTTTGTGTTTTATTGTAATAATCATGATAACGAAGGTTTATGTCATTCAAGGTTTTTCAACACACAAATAAATGCTTAGACGATAGTTCTCTGTATGTTTGTCGCTTGCAAATTCAGCAAAGCAAGTTATTCATGTAATTTGGTTGATGACTGGTTACACTGTCAGTCCAAGGCAGTCCAAGGCCGAGTGAATGAGAGGCAGGTAAGGCGCATTTCCTAATAAAAATGAAACAGAACTGACGAGCACTTCTTGTATCGTTAGTAGGAGTATATTTGCGCCATGTAGGAGCGTCGTAAGTCATTGTGTGTTGAAAAATCTTGAATGACATTAACCTTCGTTATCATGATTATTACAATAAAACACAAACAAACTTTTTTTTAGTGCCCTATTTCTTCCTCAGTGACGAATTTTAGTTTCTCATCCTGTGACTGACCCATCAAAGGGAAAGAGTGTTGACAATTTTGCGTTCAAATGTATGTGTCGCATGGCACACTTTAGACTAAAACATTCTGATCTTAGCGCATGAGTTTCTCACTAAACCTTTTGCCACATGTAAATGAATCACGGCAAACTTGAAACATTAAAATGTTAGCGTATGACTCTTTGTCATCAAACTGTGTGCCACATGTAAAGTAATCGTGGCACAGTTTAGATTTAATATTCGTAGGTTAGAGTAACTTTTCTTGTAAACTGTATGCTAATTGTAAAGCACTCATGGCAAATTTAACGTATTATAAATTTAAAATGTAAGTCCTTTTTGTTGAGGGAACTCTACTGTTTAACGTGCTGTTGCAAGGCACCTGAAATTAAATGAAACCTACTCATCGAAATAATACTTTTGATTGTGTGTCGGGACACATTTCAACATGTAATCTACGTTGTGTCAGGATTGTGTTGTAGCAGAACCGTCGCCGACGGCGATGATAGCTGCTGTCTGCGTCTGTGGTGGAACGCAAATCAGGAGCGAGCGACAACCAGGTGGCGGCCTTGGAGGGCAGGCAGCGGCCGCACACGACCGAGGTCGCACCAGCAGGAGCCTGGCAGCTCTCCGCCACAACGCCTCAGTCAGCGAGGGGAGGTAGAAGAACCCCACCCCCACCCCCTGCGCTCACAGCCGATGCGGCCCCAGGGAGTGCAGCCAATGCCACCTCACAACTCAACTATGACCTCACGCAATCTAGGAGAGGCACGTAGCGTCAACCCTGCCTTTGGCCAAATCGTTGCGCTAACACCGTTTCAGAAACGGATGGCTATAGGACGGCAAAATACGTTAAGACGATTGTGCTTGACTATACATGAAATTACTGTGATTTGTTATCTCGGGTCAAAAAAGCGGAAGCATTTAATGTTTTCAGCTGTGTCAGATATAGAATCATGAAACTTTTTTGCGCTTAACACAACTTTGGCAATTCCAGGCACTAAAAGCTGTCGACCTGTAGGAAATGACGTTAGTGACACTTAAAGCACTATCTTTCCTTTTTTCTAAGGTATGTCAGGTGTAAAATAACATACGACACTGATGCAGACGGTAGAAGAAAGTGATAATTGACAACAGCAGATGACCGCAGTGACAGAGCGGTTCTAGGCGCTACAGTCTGGAACCTCTCTACCGCCACGGTCCCAGGTTCGAATCCTGCCTCGGGCATCGATGTATGTGATGTCCTTAGGTTTAAGTAGTTTTAAGTTCTATGGGACTGATGACCTTAGAAGTTAAGTCCCATAGTGCTCAGAGCCATTTGAACCATTTGACAACAGCATATGTTGAGTTTTCGTATGTTATATGTTTCGTTAATTTTAAAGACAAGGACATAAACATAGCAGGCAGTGTATTACAATGGCACACATGTAACTACTACCTCCCAGAACGTTATGTATTAGGAAACAACAGATAAAGTTATATGGGATAGCACTTTCTTCAAGCAACCCCTTCAACTTTGCCGAAATTTTCATTTACGCTGACACAGTTTTATTCTCGTAACACTGACACAAACAGAGTTGTAGAATATACAGCTTACACATCTAAACGATATTCAACAACTAATAATACACCCATAACACATGTCAAATACATGGTCTGAATTAAATTGTAAACAATAAAAGTGGAAAAAAGATTACTGATAACTATCACTAAATCTATGGGCACAACCAAAACCTACAGAAGTATCTATGACTTGCATGAAACAGCCCAGTATTACTCTAACAATGAAAGCATTTATTCTACATTACACTTTTCGAAATATTGCAGTGAGGTACAAAACAGCAGTCCGTCGGAATGTAACCTTGTTTTCATTTGCTATGTTCGTTTCACATGCATAATGACTTAGGCCACAGTGTCATAATAGTTAATGTAAGGACAGATGGGAGTCAAACTATATCACATCTGCACTTCTAAATGGCAAGGATTCTTCTACAAAACATCTTAAATATTAATAGTGTGGTTCTCAATTATTGTTATAATGGGCACATCTCATTATGTAGGGAAGATAATAGATTTAAATGTTCAAATAGGAGATCACATTCCACTAACAGATTTCTACACAAAAATAACTTTCACACAAGTAAAGGAACAAAAGCAAGACAATCCAAATTCATGACATATAAAGGAAATACAATCATGACACCCTTGTCGAACCACAATTAACTTTCCAAGCAGGATCAACATAGCACATGATCAAAGACTTGCAAATAATTCCCACCAAACTCTACAAAATAGCAATGTGGCGAAGAATGCAATGCAGATGATAAGCAACAAGAATGAGAGCCATCTTGTAGACAGTAAAGTTGCTAACATTGCATCTTGAATGTGAAACAAGAGTTTGCTGCTTTCAGTTGAAAACTACAAGCAGCTTGTTGGAGGCATGAAACAGCTGTATTTTTGGATTAATAGGGTGAGCTGTATAGCAGAAAAATGCCTGTCTAAACATTAGGGTGAATACACACAATAACATATTCGGAAAACTCACAATGCAGCACATAAAAGGCACCAGAACTAAGAAAAAGTACATATTAAAACATTAGTAATCCAGGAATTTACTAGTTCAAATATCAAAATGAAAAATGGTACATATGACTAGCACAATATTTCACATAAAAGCAGACAACGTCTCAGGTCACAAGTGTGGGACAGCTCACTTCACATTTGCGTGGTAAAATACACTTTAAAATCTTCGTCTTCGTGATGTGGCCTTCAGTCCAGAGACTGGTTTGATGCAGTTCTCCATGCTAATCTATCCTGTACAAGCTTCTTCATCTCCCAGTACCTATTGCAACCTACATCCATCTGAATCTGCTTAGTCTATTCATCTCTTGGTCTTCCTCTACGATTTTTACCCGCCACGCTGCCCTCCAGTACTAAACTGGTGATCCAAAGATGCCTCAGAATATGCCCTACCAACCGATCTCTTCTTCTAGTCAAGTTGTGCCACAAACTCCTCTACTCTCCAATTCTATTCAGTAATGTAGCCATATATACAAATTAATTTGCGATGTGAATTTAAAACGACTCTTTCCAAATCATTATGGTTTATCACGCAAAATGATCTATGGAACATGAAATTAACTAACTAAAACTGTAACACCTCACATCAGGAACAGGAATCAAAGGTATGGGAATAACAAGTGTCAGCAAAAGCGCACACTTCATCCATCGAGAAAGCAAATCTCAAATAAAGATAATAGAGCACTGTAGCAACAGTATCCAGCAATGAATGTAAGCACTGGTAATTCTGGACTGATTGTTCCAAATCACACTGACTAATTTACAAATACCCGATGCTTTGTAGAGATTTACAATTTTCTTAGCTGAGTCACCTTGTAAAGAAAGCTCTAGCAAAGTAGAGAATCTCAGCTTTGTTGCAACTGAAGGCTGAATTTCTTATTCTCTAAACAATTCGCAGTTGCTGAAGCGCTGCATTATGTTAAACATTAGCATCAATCTGAAATTTTCCAGGCCTCAAGTATGACATTTTCAGTTCTGACAGATAATACATTCTCAATTCTAATAATGCATATGTTGTACACATGAGTGCAGAGTGTGTCTCCTCACTGAGCTTACCACTTGACAAATTCACGGAGCTAGCCAATTTAGAACATTTTCTAGAAATTTACACCTCACATCATCCTTATGGCTTGTTAGAGGCTTTTGCATTTCCTCTCTAAGTCTAAGGCCTTTCAAGGAGGACTGAACGTTAACAATTTTCCACCATGTGGTTATTATTTTAATAAATTCAGCAGTTCCTTCATAATTTTTAATGTTATTTGTAGACCCCAACTCCAGTAAATTACACTTAATGTTGTCATTGAAAATTTGACAAACAAGCTTTACATTTTGTTTTTATAATGAAGAGGGCCAGAGAGCTTTCATATTTAAACAATACACATATTTCAATAATTTGTTTGTTTAAATGTCAAATATTGACCTAACTGCAGAAAATGCAGATGTGGTTTCAAAGTTAGGTAAGTAAAATGCCAAAAGTTCAGCTTTAAAATTTACCGAGTTACTCCTGATGCATTTATAAATGTGTACTGAGTCTGTAACATAAAACAAGGGTCTTGAAAAATCTGCAGAGTGTGGGTAAGAAATATTAATTTGTGGTGGATTTGCAAAATTACTAACAACTTTTCTACAAACTGAATTATTGTCAGTGCAAATACAAAAAACGTTTAAACCCTAGTCTTCCAACCCAATCAATACCTTTTTATTACATTGAATAACTGGTCAGCAGTCATTATATTTACAGGCAAGATGTGGACAACATCTTTAAATGATGAAATCAGACCTTGCACCATAAATACATGAGCAGTTGTTGCAAGAGTTGTGCCATAGCAACTAAATTTCCTCCTTTGTAGCCCATGGCTGGCTTAATGTGTATTTCATCTGAGTGTCAAAAAACAATCATGATGATTGACGTTTGATATTTTTTCCCTAATGTAAAACTAGAAAGTTGAGACTGTTAGGATCAATGTTTATATCAATGTTTATACAGATGTTTCTAATAGTATTACAATGGCACAGAATAATATTCCCAGTGCTCCATACGAATCTGTAAGCGTGGCTTGGAATAAAAAACAGCAAGGAAGCAAATACTAAAACATGGGGAAAAACTTATATCTCTCAAGAGGCGAAAAGCTTAACTGAAATTGACTTCTTATGATTTCAACAGGTCGCTTAGCTTTTCCCCTCACATACTAAGTTATCTAACAACTCAATAATGTTGTCTTGAGGATGCTTTCCTTCCTTCTTGCACACTAAACTTTCAACAAATATTATAATATTGTCTAGAATCCAGATCATGGACATGACTTAGAGTTTTTGGAACTTTGTTGGAAGTGATTCACAACCCTTAACAATTTGGCGTAGGTATTAAAATCCACGGAGAAGAAATAAAAACTTTGAGGTTCGCCGATGACATTGTAATTCTGTCAGAGACAGCAAAGGACTTGGAAGAGCAGTTGAACGGAATGGACAGTGTCTTGAAAGGAGGATATAAGATGAAGATCAACAAAAGCAAAGCGAGGATAATGGAATGTAGTCGAATTAAGTCAGGTGATGCTGAGGGAATCAGATTAGGAAATGAGATACTTAAAGTAGTAAAGGAGTTTTGCTATTTGGGGAGCACAATAACTGATGATGATCGGAGTAGAGAGGATATAAAATTTAGACTGGCAATGGCAAGGAAAGCGATGTTAACATCAAGTATAGATCTAAGTGTTAGGAAGTCGTTTCTGAAAGTATTTATATGGAGTGTAGTCATGTATGGAAGTGAAATGTGGACGATAAATAGTTTAGACAAGAAGAGAATAGAAGCTTTCGAAATGTGGTGCTACAGAAGAATGCCGAAGACTAGATGGGTAGGTCACATAACTAATGAGGAGGTATTGAATAGAATTGGGGAGAAGAGGAGCTTGTGGCACAACTTGACTAGAAGAAGGGGTCGGTTGGTACGACATGTTCTGAGGCTTCAGAGGGTAAAAATCGTAGAGAGAGACCAAGAGATGAATACACTAAGCAGATTCAGAAAGATGTAGGCTGCAGTACAAAATATGATGTGGTTTTCTTTCAGTGTCTACATAAAAACAATATATACGAACCTTTCACTGCTTTTGATCACTTTCCACTACAAGTAACAGTCAAGTTTCTTTATCAGTTCTTGGAATGAATTGAAGGAAAAATTCTTATTATATTCTTCTATAGATTTTATACTGTCCTCTATGGATGGTCTCGGTGCAGCAGCTTTCCTTTTCTCCTGGCTGTCAGAAGGAGACTCTCTGGTTTAGGCATCACTTTCGAAATATGCGAAGGGCTGTTAGGAAATTTGCTTCGGACTGTGTTTTGGCGGAGTTTTGGCTTGCTTGGTTGTGCTGTTAACGTAGCCCCAGTTTTCCAGTCTACTGCTTGTGTTTCCCACAATATATCGTCTTCGTACAACTGCAAATGGCAGACCTACGAAGCGAAAAATAATATACTGCATGCATGTCGCTGGAACGTTTAGTAATACTCATACTTGAACTGCCATACAGTTTCGTCGATAAGTACTGCTTAAAATAAAAGGTACTCATCACATAATGCTTGCTAGGAAGAAATTTCTCTCTTTTGATCGAAGATAACTATTTTCTTCACGTATTATCACCGACTGGAAATTTAAAAATTCGAACCTTCTTCTTCTCGCCGTAATTACCGTCAAAACCAGGAACACAACACTTATTAACTATGGAGATGATCACTTCTGCACTGCTACAGGCAGTGTACACTTCAAAGAGCAGAAAAGCAAACGATTACACAAGGGAATTCAACTCAGTAACACTACTAGTTGTTTACCTGGCCCCACATAGCATTTCTACAGGCTGCTACCGGTAGGTGGCACTGGCTGTATACCTGAGCTTGATGACGTCACTCGCCTATTTGTAGAGAGATGTAAGGCCTTGTGGTGGTGTTGATCCCGCTCACTCCGCTGGGCACTCGGTGAGCCATGGTGCAGAGCACCGTGTGCCGTGCCAGCTAACCAGACAGCCACACCCACGTGGTGTGCACCATGTCTATGGCAGTATTCGGGCAAGGGCAGTACGGCCTCAAGGGCAGTACGGCCCCAAACTACCGTTATCCAAGACGGCGGCGATGACGTCGGCTAATGACATCATCCAAGATGGCGGCCATGACATCTGCTGATGACGCAAATACTGTTATTGAAGTTGGCAGGAAAGTGCCACACCCCACTGCCTCACCCACCCCGGCGGGAAGTTCAAATTCCATCAGGACAATGCAACCTCTACTAACCTAAGAAAATGGAGGGAAAGAGAGGTCACTTGGGCTACATCCATTAAGCTAAGTCATCCGACCACCACCTCATCCTAGGAACTGGCGCCAAGTTTGAATTTCGGTACTAAGATAGGTCAATTAGGCTATCTCTACTAACCTAACAAAATGGAGGGAAAGAAAGGGCACGAGCTATCTCCACTAACCTAAGTCACCCGACCACCACCTCATCCTAGGAAATGGTGGAAAGTTTGAACTTTGGCGCAAAAGAAAGGTACTTTGGCTACCTCATCTAACCTAACAAAATGGCGGGAAAGAAACGATACCTCCACTAACCTAAGTCACCCGACCGCCATCTCATCCTAAGAAATGGCGGGCAGAGGACTCGACCTGTGCTTGACATAAGTCTTTATGTTGCATGCACTATTTATTTAAACAGTTAGAGGCAGTACCACCATCAAGAGTGTTCACCATAAGGTCTGGGTCTAGTACACAGTACCACCACTAGAGGCCACTGTCGTCCCTTCCGTGACGTAATCCTAGATGGTCTGATGGTTGTGAGGAAAGGGATCATAACATGAAATTCGGGGGTATACTGTTTATTTATAAAAAGGATCAGTTTGTAGGGGTTTGATTTCTCTTGCTCATCATTCTTTGCTGTTTGGAAACATGTAGTTCTTGTAAGAAGTAATAACATGGAGCAAACATCATACATAACCTAATGTTCGGCGCTGTACTCCGGGTGTCTTAACCAAATGTTGGGCCCTCTGTCGGTACTAACCTTTTCTTCTGTTAACTGGTTTTCCATGCCAACCCACATTTCCTTATAGTATTCTAACGCCATTGATAGGAAATTAAGTGATTAGTTATGTCCTCCCATCATTTTCTAGTACACTTTTCGAATTTCACATGTTTTTGAACGCCATTTCTGACGCATTTTTCTTTGTCACCCACCACCTTAAAATTCTGTACAGCGTTTCACATAAAATTATGCAAATTAACCTAGTGTTCTACACTTAACCTGCTGTTCTGCTACATGTCACCCACTCGTGTACACCCTCCCTTAACTATTGTACCGCTAACAAAACACTGATATAAAAAGTTTTGCAAATTTCGGGCAGAACGATTTGTACATGAGAACGAGTATGCGGCAGCATGAGTAATCCGAGAAATTGTCGACATGGAAGCGAAGGGAATCAGGAAAGCAGTTATTTTTCCCCATCAAGGTAGCATTATACTGCATGTCTATTGAGTTACCAGTGATACACTCGAGTAGACTACTGTCTATGATGGTTTTCAGGAAGACAGAGAACCATCTGCTCTAAAATTACTTGCATCTGAGTTAAAGGATAACAGAGACTGGAAGGGTTGATGTAATGAGATAGAGGTGTAACGAGGTACGATTTAATGGTTGACTGACGATGTATTCTAGAGAGGCAGAAGTTGCTGCAGGTCAATTTTTTCACTGTTCTGTCAGGATACATCAGTCGCATGACATAACCTGCGTTCTACTCATATACATTCGTGTGTTTTGTATGTGGGTTAAAGCACTGTCTACTTGCGGTCGTTAACGGTAAACCTGTCGGTCATCAGAGGACTTCCATCTCATGTGTGATGGGAACTTGACACATTCCTCAAAATGAAATTTGATTTATGCGATCTACTCCATCCCCCTTTCGCATCTTGGGTGTAAAATCGAGACCTCCACTTCGTAACTAATTTAGCGATAGCTGTTTGTGACGCACTGCAATCCCCATGCACAAATTACCTGACAGATGTGCTGTTTACAGAGTTAGTGATGGATTGACATGTAATTTTCACATATTGTGTGCTGTTTCCTAGTAAGAGGTATTTGCCGCTACTAACGATCATTTTATATACAGCAGATGCAGGCATGGTATTATTTCCGAATCGTGATCAGATGTGAACAGTGGGTGCGATACATCTCCGGTAAGCTATATTGTACTCGTATGACACAGAGCCAATGTTTCAAGGATGTAGTTTTTTCGTTCTACGGTTCGATAACAAGGTTTATCGTAGAGAAACTGGAGGAAGTATGTATGTCCGCGCTTAAAATATATTTCTTACATTGGAATATGAACAGCGCTACATTCCATACGACTGATAGGTTGGAAACCCAAGTAGAGTACATGTATTTATGTTGTCTCTTACCAATACCCTCCAGGTACTGATCCTAGACTCTAGACTTTAGTTGATAACTTGGTTGATTTACGTAAAATTGCGTCGAACTCCATCTGTCTGGAGCTCCATCGCGCATAAAGATCATCCGTGTCTTGTTCTTCTTCTTAACTGTGAGCTATTACATCACGACCCTCTCAAATCTGTTACCATACATCGTTAAAGAGTGCTAACGTCCTTGACATGGGCGAATCTCCAGAAATCTTGTGCACTTGGATGGGTGAGGACTCGGTAAGCTCCATTCATTCACGAGACGTGGAATGTAGTGGTCTACTTCTGATCGGTTGCAGATTAAACCGGTGATGGTGCTGCAGGGCAGGTTGGTCAATCACAGTGTGAGGAGGGTCTTTCACTCTCTAATTTTACCCTAAGACAGCGAGAATGCTCTGCAACTCTCGTACACGGAGAGATAGATCGTAAATTAAGCACTATGCTCGATGTGTTAGAAATACGTACAGTGCTGCCTGATATACTTTGATGGTGTTTGTGTTCGAGAATTAACAATGAATGGACGTAATTCACAGACATCTATCCACATTCGCAATTACACTCTCAAAGTGGAGAACGGGTGGTTTAGGTATGATACTGAAATTGGGAAACACGATGTCACATCGTTGTTTGATGTTGAAATTTGTGAAAAATTGCTAAAATTGTACACAGTACCAACTGTGATGCTTATTATTTCCATACATTGGCGGTGTCTTTTCAGTCCTATCCGTCCACTGGCACGCTGTTGGTAACGACATAATGATCGACTGACAGCGCTTGTTTGAGTCGGAGTAGGGGTTTTGTAGCAGGGGGACATCGTCTGGGGATGGCTAGCACCGAAACAGTGACTGCATACATGACTGCAATATGAGGAATCAGTCGAAACGGAACGCACAGCTATCAGCCACTCGGTCATTGTGACAGATGAGTTTAAAAGTATTTTGAAAACCGACGCCAACGCTGTAAAACTCGTCCAGTTTCCATATGTTGTTAATGACTTTTATTTAAAATCGTTCACTGTGTGGAGTGTGTTATGGTAACAGCAGTAATAATATGATTCAAACAGTGCTACGTCTAGAGGCAGCTCTTCCCTCCAAAATTCAAACTTACCGTCTGCGGGGCTTTGCAAGGGGGTGTGGCACTTTCCAGTCACCTTGGGTAACGGTACTCTCGTCATTAGGTGATGTCGCAGCAGTCATCTTGAATGACGTCAATTGTGACACAGTGTGACGTCGTGGATTACTGTACTTTGGGGTGACTTCCTTGTTGTCTGCGAGAGGCAATGGACTCGAACGTCTTAATGTCAGTTTAAAACCCGACACAGACCTCGAAGTCATGGTAGAAAAACAAAACGTTTAGCAGTGTACAAAAGGTGTTAGAGCAGCGAAGAACGAGACAGGGTCACAGGGAACGTCTCATGCGTCTTAAAGTATGGTCTGTGGGATACGATCATCCTCCTGCAGTACAGGTGATGGAACTTTAAACTGATCTGTGCAGTTGATCAATACTTGTGTATTTAATAGCATTGTCACATGTGCTCGATGCGTGCATGAATGCGGTATTTGTTTTCGATATATGGGAGGAAGGAGATGCTGTAAAAATCTTATCTAGTTATCTGTCGGATAAAGTTAGTTGAGCTTCTATAGTTCGTAATTTTTCTCTGATGTATGGTACACAAGAACGAAGATAGCGTGATGGGGAGATAGATATGAATGAACGTGAATTAGTAGTATTTGTATGTAGTTTGGAAAGCACCACAATGCAGTACCAAAATCCAAGACCTTCTCCCAGTTCCAGTACTGTCTTTTATACAACATCGTGTTGCAGGATTCATTTCCCTCAAATGGTAAAAACACAGTTCTGTCACAACAACTCAGCTTCGCCTGTTTCTATGCCAGAGCAGGAGGTGGTAGATATAGTTTCCTCTGAGACCTACTCAGTTCCGACTTACACTAGAACAATCACGTGCGCAAAGCTGCAGGAATGGTAGCGTAAGGTCTGAGGGCAGTTGCAGGATCTATAGTGGCTACGTAAAACGAGGCGGTAATTTTACTGGAGCAGATAGATTCGAGAAAGGTGACTCGTTTCGAGATTTGTGAGTTCCAGAAATATAGTTCACTAGTGGCTGTGATCATTAATGGACTTGTCCCTAGAATCCATCACAGGTATGTGCTTGAATGGAAAGACTTGATACCAAATCCCTGACTGCATTTCTAGCAGATAGTGTGGCATTAGAAATCTGAAAAGCTTGCGTACATTTCTTACGGCGTCTGTTTGTGATCCTTCTCAATCAACCATTGCCTATAGCCCAGTGGATATATCACCAACCCTCTGACATTGCATCGAGACAGAATGCGTTACAAATACTGGAGAAATATCTAGCGGCGGCGGTGACGTGCAGGAGTTGCAAATACGGGCTTCATACCACGCTCCTTAGCCGAATCGCTTTCAAAATGCGGTAATTTTATTACGAGGGTGCACCGTCGGCGAGGTGTTGGTCTGATACTATACAATCTGGCGATCACCATCTCGGTATTGTCTGGAAAAACCAATTTAATTGGAGGTAATGCTACACCTCGATTTATATAGCCAGTATAGCTTTTAACATGGATGCTTGCATGCATATGTAGAACCAAGACCGCTTGTGACAATAACATACAGTAGTTGTTGGGATCGGATTTTTTAACATCTGGCAGTTTGTAAGACAATTAAACCTCTCTAAGACAGGAGTGTAACACTCGTATGAAAAACTTATGAGACATGTCCACCGATCACTGATTTTCAGTCAGTATTATTTCGTATTGCCAGCGATCAGTATTATACTTAGTAGTACGGGGTGCGCATCAGGTTTATAAAATATGTGTTCACTGTCGAATGTCGTTGAACTGAGACCGTGATGGTAACATTTAGTTGTAAGAACAGGGATAAAATAAATATGTACCGATTCCTTAGGATAAACATTCTACCTGTGCTTGCTTGGCCTGCAGTGCTGGTGACCTGTGCAGGGGTGATTCACGTTTCCTGTTAATGGTAGAAGCTGTCAGACAAGAGAGGCCTGTTGGAGTGTAGGAATGTAGATGAATTAACCGTGTTGTCCTCTAGACGACCGAATAGCGAACTAATACTAATTATGTGTTGGATATCTTGATCATTACATGGAAATATGAGAAGATTGAATATGGAGGTGCATTTGTGCTGGATCGTTACTCCGTCCCATATAAAAAGTTCTGTTGACTGCTTCTGCACATTTCGCACCTTTATTTACTTAAGAGATTGTTGTGTGTGCATCTAGCATGTCGAAGCCATTTTTGCTGGTTCTCTAGACGTGGGAAACACTTTAGTTGACCTTGTAAATTATGGGGACGATTTGAAATCTACTACATCACCGACATCAGTAGTAATGAGTGGAAATATCAGTTTTCTCTATTTTGGCGAGTTGCCGAGTAAATGTCTTCACTGACATGAGAAGTTTCTAGTTAGTCAGTGTTTTACAGCATGCTCACCTAGCTAAGGTTTCGGGTTTCTAGAGAAATAATTTCCAGTCTATATCTTGGGAATTACGTTGCACCAGTGGATACTACCTAGAGCTTGATATACAGAAGTACCACGAAAATGGTATACTATTATGGCAAACCATGGGAAAATACATGTGTTCTTGTAACCCTCGAGTCTGAAGATGGGTGCAGAAAAGTGAGCAAGCAAGGAAGCAGGTTCCGACCAGAAACAATAACGTGTTTGTGGTGAGAGGAAATGAGCTCGAATTTGTAGAATAATTCTGCAAGTGACTTCGGCCCACTGAGACTGCTCTGGCCGCACATTGGGGGTGGATGGCATGCGGTCGTCGGCTGCGGGAAAAAAATCCCGTGTTGTGAGGAGTATACACGGTGCCGTCCGTCTTCACGGTATATGTACAAATCATGTAAAAGGTATGATTTTCTTTGGCGCAGGATACGAACTGTATGTTTACTATATTGACACAGTATGCGGTGATATATTGCTGGGTTGCAGATCGGTTTTGTGCACTAATATTCAAGCTCCTGTCCTCAGTGGGAGAGCAGTGTAATTGTGCAAGAATCCTTCTGTATTTGACGATATGCAGGGGCATTTTATGAAGTTTAATTGTCAGAGCAATATTTCGATCTGCGTAAAATAGTTTTCTACCCGTTGAAAGTCTCCTCTGCATAAAGAAGAAAAAAAAGGCGATACTGGCATTATCAGTAATTCGGCGGGTAAATTCGATAAGAGCCAATCATTATGCTAGATTCATTCTCAAGATATCCCTTTGTGCTGGGATATAGGGGTCTCTAAATAGCGGTGGGGACGTTTGTGTATGTTGAACGCAGGAAGGGTAACACATGATGGATGGGTTACCACATTAGGAATGCGAGAAAGACTGCATTCAACGTTATTCTGCGCTATTTTCGTAAACAGGTTCTGTTAGGGCAAGAATTTCTGTGCATACAAGCTGAAACATCAAGCAAACATTAACTATTTCTGGGAAAATACAATTTCCAAGAGGTCGACTTGGCTCTTATTTTACATAACCATATATCATCAGAATAACATTGACAATCTTTTAGATAGTGAGCCGCCACACGGACGGTTTGTGGCGAGGTGACAGCCACGCTGGGGTAGGTATGCACGGCTGGGCGCAGCATGTTCTGTTAGGATCGCTTGGGAGAAAGCAGCCTGTGTTATTCTGCAACAAATTTCTATAGCGCAGTCTGTGATATCAGTATCCATAGGTATAGTGATAGCAACAGTAAACACAGATGCCACCCAGAGGCTTTTCGCATATGGGTTTGGTGTGAGTGCACCTTGGAGTTTTGTGGCGAGGTGGATAGGGGTGTGTGCTGTACCTCCCGTGATCGGTGACGACGTGATGGCGGAGACACTGCGGAAAAGGCCACTGAGAGCTGCCCGGTTGCTGCATCTCTAACCAACTAGCTTGAGGGAGGGAGACCCATGGACATCAGAGCAATGCTGTGGGCTGGGGTTTGGGCCAGGGGCAGCAGCAGCAGCGGCTGCAGTGGCGGTGGGGGCGGCTGCAGATTCGGGCATCGAGTCGTGGGATGTGTTTTTACTAGCGATCTTCCATTTAAACTGTATTCCAGCGATTTAACTGATTTGTAGGATGCTGTGAATTAAAAAAAAACTACTCAATACATATGAAAAATATCGATTTAATTAATTTGCATAAATTTTTTATATCAAAGTGATCTTACCTGTACAGTAGCTAAAGGGAGGTTGTGCTTGAATGGGAGACATGTAGCAGAACAGCATGTTAAGTGCATAACACTAAGTTAATTTGCATATTTTTTGTGCAAAACGGTGCAAGATGTTTAAGGGGATGGGCGAGAAAGAAGAATGCGTCAGAAATGGCGCTCAAAAACATGGGCACTTCGAAAAGTGTACCAGAAAATGGTGGGAGGACATAACTAATTACTTAATTTGCTATCAATGACAGTAGAATAGTTTCAATAAATGGGGAGCGATATGGAAAAACACTTAACAGAACAATAGTTTAAGCGCTGAGAAAGGACCCAACATTAGCTTAAGACACATTAGGTTATGCATCATGTTTGCTCCATGTAATTACTTCTTACAAGACCTATATTTTTTCCAAACAGCAGAGAATGATGAGCAAGAGAAATCCTACCCCTACAAACTGAATCTTTTTATAAATATACAATATACCCCTGAATTTCCTGTCATGATACCCTTCCTCTCCACCTGCAGACCGCCATCTTGGATTACATCATGTAAGGGATGACAGTGCCCTCTAGTGGTGGTACTGTGTACTAGACCCAGGCCTCGTGGTGAAAACACTTGATGGTGGTACTGAATCTAATTAATTAAATAAATAGTGCCTGTGAAGCACAGGTCGAGTCCTCTCCCTGCCATCACCTAGGTTAGTGGAGGTGCCCTGTCTTTCCCACCATTTTCTTAGGAAGTGGAGGTAGCCCAAGTGACCTTTCTTTCCTGTCATTTTCTTAGGTTAGTAGAGGTTGCATTGTCCTGATGGAATTTGAACTTCCTGCCAGGAGGGCATGGCAGGGTGGTGTGGCAAGGGGCACTTTCCTGCCATCTTAGATAACAGTACTTGTGTCATCAGCTGACGTCACGGGCGCCATCTTGCAAGACGTCATCAACTGACGTCACGGATCCCATCTTGGAAATGGTACTTTGGGGCCATACTGCCGTTGAGGCTGTACCACACTTGCCCCAATACTTATGGACTGGCTGCACATGTCAGGCATCCCAGTGTGTGGGGCCACCTGCACCATCAAACAGTATGTTCGCCATATGTTTACAACATCTGTCAGCTGAAGAAATGCCACATAAGAGCGAACCATGCCCCACATTGAACGTCACATATAGCAATGCACATAACTACGGACTGTTAGCTCATGACAGGCCCGTGACTCCCTACTAAAGAAACTGAATTTCAGATCAGACACAAGCACATTTCGACCATTGTAGTATCACAGTCGTGTCAGATACACTGGGTGATAATGGGGATTCTGAAACTGTTTACCGATAACAAAAACAATGTCAAATAAACACCAATGTCATTTGAAGATGTCAGATTCAGACAATAACGAATTAGTCCGGACAGATTCTATGAATTTTGTGTTAATTCATATGGGAATTTTAAACACAATGGGAAAACCTCAAGTGGGCGCCATCATATACACTGCCACAATCCAGTGAAGTGTTCCCCTGTAGTTAATCATCCAAGTCCTTTATAGAAGAAAAGTCCACCTCAGTGTTCCCACAGCACCCTGTGATGCCAATTTGTGTTTGATGCAAACAAAGCAGTGAGTAGGACAGTGTTTACTGATGTGACCACTGGTCGTATTCCACGTTCGCAGCTCATATAAAAATGGGACGAGAGTATATATTACAGTCATTTACATATAAATGAAGTTTTTGTTTGATGTTCTGTTGTGTATTTGTTTTCTTTTACAGCCTGATAAATAGCTATTGAATTTTGTTGTTAGTCATGTATTTTGTGTACACATGTGTTATGTTTCAACAATCTAAATAACTGTATCTGTAATTATAATATTTCAGTCATTTCTCTCACGAAACTCAATAGCTAATGTCACCTCAGTAGAGGGTACGAATATGTTCAGTATCTGCCTGTGAACAGCTCACTGTAGCTTTAATGCAAAAGAGCAGTACTTCATAATTTAATGCTCCAAACGGGAGGATGAAAATATAGCTGAGTAAAATATATCAGGCCAAGATTTGTCATATTAATTACTTTTGATAATTGACTTGTCATTCATTTGTTCTGTTTTCCTTGTGCAAATAATGACTCTTAGCCTGTGTAGTAACGTTGTTCACAACATTGTGATTTTGATGAATAGATAATGTTTTAACCTTTGACTTTAAGTTTAGGACATATTTAAAGAAATCATTGAATAAGAAATTGTCCCATTGTTAATTTTCAAACTAGTACTTATAAGGTTGACATTTTTTGTTTTATTAGGTATAGCTAATAAGTTTAGCAATGTCATTTATTGTCTTGAAAATGGTTTTGTGTGACTACTACATAATAGTGTTTAATGTTAACTTTGCCAATCATAGAGCATAACAGTTTACATTCAATTACAGTTGCAACCAGATCAAACTATTAATGTTTTTATGTGCACTTAAAATAAGGATAGGAGACCATGTCACAACAAGATGTTGTACAAAGTGTTCGATTTTTAATTTCTATTTCACTGATTACTATGTGTTTAAATATCTTATACCTTAGTGAAGTTACACTGTTGAGTCTTGTCGGCTCTGTATTTTACTTTAAATTTCTTGTATGATAAATATTAAACAATGTTAGATAAATTAATCATAGCACGTTTTGTTAACTGTGTACAGAGACATCTTTAGATGGATATCTCCGACTTTATTTCCATGTTATTCTTTTTAAACAGCTTTGGTGGCATATTCTTATTTCTTAACAAACATTAACTATGTTATTTCCACCTTACAAGAAGTATACCTACATTTTGTGAAATTTAACCTAATCTGTGGACAATTTCAATGTAGGCGCAGAACAGTTGCATGTCACAAGGTTGATTGTAATGCCTATCCTGTGATCACAACTATCCTAAAAACAAAAAATTTCTTTAAAGAAACGGTATAGGATTACCCTTCCATTGGAAGAATAATCCCAATCCATTTTTTGTTTCGGCATGTATGATGTGATGTAATGTCACAGTAGGTGCTGTTACATGATTAAAATTAGTGCTCCAATATATGTTTATACTATCTTATGTAAAAAAAAATCAGCGTAAATTCATCTTTTACGTAATTAATTAACTGTGGAGTAATCTCAGCCCCAACTTCTGCATGTCTGTGGAATAATTATGAGTCGACGTATTATCTTTTCATTCCAATGTGCACGTCCTGTGTCTTTCTTTGCCCTTTTTCAACCCTCCTTAAAGTGAGTGGTGATGTATGAATGTTTTGAATGTGGTAGAAGATAAACAAGAGAAGTGGTGGGTTTCTCAATCTTCTACCAACTTAAGTGCTGTTAGAGAAAGGCAAAGAGCAGGAATAGGAGGGTTTGGCCAAAGGTGTGTAAAATAAAAAAGTTTTCCCGGCAGAGGTTGGTCATGGGCTTCCCCCACTACTCCTCGGGCTGCTCTGAGAGGACTCAGCACGTCCGTTAGTAGCGAAGAGTGTTTGAAGACAGGTAAGCGACCGGACGTTCCCTCAGAACGGCTGTGTCGAATACGGGACAAACTTCCTTTTGATAGATGTTTCAGTGACGATTGTTTAGGGACCGGTTATGATTTTTAGCCGAATTAATGGAATACAGAGTAGCCTGAGAATCTGATTTCCGTTAGGTGCCACTGCGCGGTCTACAAATTCAAATCTCAATCTCTGTTAAACTTAGTAAGAAATGTTATAGCTTGCCTTTTACTATCGATGAAAATTTTTAAATTACCTTGTGACGATATCGGAATGATTTATTCAAAATCTGTACCGGGTGCTCGTTTTGTGAGACGAGCCCGTTTCTTTACAAGCTCTTCACCCTAGCAATACACCGCCATAAAATCCTGCTCGATGCCAGACATGAAGTACTAAACAAAAAATCTCATCAAAATGCTGTCGGTATTTGCCTGCCTGTGTTGATTATTTAGTGCATGTCTGTCGTTATAACAGGATAGTGTCCACGTGCTCTCCAAAACTTTCCCTTCTCTACAGGGCTATGCAAGTTGAAGCCAACACGGCTTGTAATTCTCAGGTGACACATTGTGAAATAGAATTTCGGAAGGTATCTGATCCCCTGTGAATAATATCACGAATGTTTGTCAAACTGTTAAATGCAAAAAGATTGAACAAAAGTAAAAATAACTTTTAATTTGAAAACAACGTCCGTTTATCGCTACCTTATTTCTAACCATGCCTGAAAAGAGGGTAACGTTAACACCATTTGTGATTAGGCAACCCAAATCTTAAGTTCTTGCCACAAGATTAGTTCAAGCCAGCATTTAGTTTTCTCTGACTGCCCCAAAATTCCTATTGCTTTATCTGTTGCGACCTTATAAAATATCCGTAGGTGCCAAAGAGTACCCAGGAATAAACTTCAGTCGGTGATAGTTTGTTCTCAAATTTTAGGTAAGCCAAATCCTTAGTCTATTAACTGGCATAATAGTCAGAGGAGGTTACCTCGGCGATAATAAGAATGTGTCCAAGATCTTTTATCACGGCAGGCCGTATTAAAAGAGCGAAAGAAATTCCTGCTATCAAAAGTACGCAATTCCCTTCTTAGCCACCCATCATAAATTCAATAATAATCAGTATATGTAGAACCGACAGGCAGAGTTAACAAAATGCAAACAAAACGAGTAGTGCCGTCATAAGGGGGCCTGCACGGCGTGCCCAGCCCGTTCTTCTTGCGACACTACATCCTTGTGATCACCGCTGCCAGCTATCGTGTACAGTGGTTACGTTCCTGCCAAATCTTCTGCAGGATCGCAGAAATAATGTTCAGCTTCTCGTGGCTCTAGTAAACGACTTAATGAGGTGTTGATAATGGCGTCTTTGTCGCCTTCAAGGCATTCTTCGCAAACAAATCACGACGTCCAATCTAAAAGGTGCAGCATTTATTTGCGCAGCCACGATTGCACAAATGACGTGAAATTTGAACCAGACATCATTTTTCATATGTACAAAAAGATCTACCAACTTCGTTTATGTTGCACAACTCCTTGTTGGTACTACGACCTTTTTTTTCCGTCAGTGTGGTTATGTTAGCAATGAATCTTAATACTGATATCTTTTCACTCTGAACTTTTGTTTTACTACATTCATTGGTTATTCGAAATGCAGGTTGTGGAGTAAGGTATTCCTGTATTATAGCTTATCCAATTCGAGCACTTTTCTTTTTTCTGTCATTTACTTTTATTTGTCGCTCTCACCCCACACAAGAGCACATCTGTCAGCAGCAACACAATTATTTTATAGTCAGCTACATTTACAATATTGTCACGTGGAAGAAGGTGTAATTAGATGAATGATGAAAACTAGTTTCACTTGACGTAGGTTTATTCAGCACTTGCACATACAAGAGCGCGGAACGAGCTGCCTCCGGCCAGAACACATACGATATCTATACAGTTACAGAACATTCCATAGAACGTGCTCGAACCGAATATAGAAATCAAAATCTTACAGTTCACGCGAGTTCTCAGCTCACGACCCTCCACGCAGTAGTCTAGTATCATAACCACTACACCACAGTGCTACTCAGCTTTTTCTGTCACCTTGCTCCCTCCTTAAGTGAACAGCGTCTCGGCGTTATGTCCGGGAACCAGTCATCTGTCCTGCATACTCCGACTCCCGATGACTGATGTTCACCCTGGCGGTGATCTCCTTAGAACTTCCTTTGCCGATACGCTCTTCGCTACTTCCCCTTGTAACCTGTCGCTGGAGCTTCGAATTTACCCTGGGTTGTAGGACGTGGACCGTATCTATGATCTTTCGTCGTCTTGTGTCGGGATCGAAATCTTCAACATCATAAGCAACATCAGACAACTGACTTTCAACCTTACAAGGTACAAAATAGCGCCTGAAGAGCTCCTCAGAGAGGCCTACCTTCCAAAGGGGAGTGAAGACCCAGAGGTGATCACTAGACTGGTAGACAACAGGGCGGTGGCTAGCGTTATACCCTCGTCGATCGTTTTCTTGAGCCTGCAGAGTGTGGAATCGAGTTAACTGCCGAGCTTCCTCAGCTCTGGTTAATACCTGGCCGATGTAGTCGTCGTTCACGTCATCAGGATGTAACGAAAACAGTGTCCATTGTCGTAGTCGCCTCACACCCATGCATAAAAAAAGGCGTAAATCCTATGGTGTCTTGTTTGGCGGTGTTGTAAGCAAACGTCGCGAAAAGTAGCACCGTACTCTGCTCAACATTGACGAACATTGATAGCATATCGCCCAAGGTCTTATTAAGGCGTTCAGGAAGGCCGTTAGTTTGCGGATGGTAGGCAGTCGTCACGCGATGAGTAATGTTGCACCGACGGTTTATCTCTGTCACAAGATTCAACTGAAAAACATTCCCTCCACCCGTAATTAACGACCTTGGGGCACCGTGTTTTAATACAATGTCTTCCACGATGAATTTGGCTACCTCGAATGCTTCGGCTGTTTTCACAGCTTTTGTAATGGCATACTGTGTCAGATAATCAGTGCAAACAATAATCCATCTATTACCACTAGCATACGTTGGAAATCGTCCGAGGAGATCAATCCCAATACCCTGGAAAGACGTTTCGGCAGGTATGAGTCGGCCAGGTTATTTCTGTGGAACTTCCTTTCTCCTCTGGCACTATCGACAGCGCGACACATAGTAACGGACACTCCTAAATAAACCTGGTCAGAAAAGTCTCTTGGGGATCCTATGGTATGTCTTAATAAATCCTAAATTACCGGCCTCAGTTTAGTTATGGAATTTTTGTAGAAGTGCATGCGTTAAGGACTCACTCGTATCCACCTCCTTCGAAACGGATCGAAGTTTTTGTTGCAAAGTAATCCATTAACTACCTTCCACATCCTCTGGCCGATTTAAGGCAAACATAATTTGAGATATCTTGGCGTCCTTCTTCCGCTCAGCAGAGAGATCCTGGAGTGCAGCGAGACATTCATTATCTTCGTCAACTTCATCATAGTCTTGCACAGGGTTTCTTGAGAGACAGTCTGCATATTGGTGTTTTCTTCCGCTTTTGTACACTATGGTACTGTCATACTCTTCAAGAAATAGTGCCCACGAGTCGTCCTGTTGGATCCTTAAGGCCTGTCAACCAACAAAGTGAGTGACGGTCCGTAACAACTGTGAATGGTCTTCCATAGAGATACTGTCGACTTTTCGCATGGCCCAGATCACAGCAAGATATTCTCTTTCTGTAGTTGAGTAATTTTTCTCGGTTTTTGTAAGTGTTCTAGAAGCATAGGTCATAACCTTCTCTTTTCCATCCCATATTTGCACCAGAACAGCACCGATCCCGATCCGATAACCGCTGACAACTGTGTGTAGTTCTGTAGGTGCTCTCTCAGACCAAGTACAGGGTCAGTCGTCAGAGCTTTTCACGGCGCATCGAAAGAATCTTGTTGAACACCGCCCCAGATAAATTTAGCAACTCTTGGAGTGGCCTGGATTTGATACAAAAGTCTTTGATAAAAAGACGGTTATAGGAACATAATCCGAGGAAGCTTCTCACATCTTTAATACTATTAGGAATAGAAAATTCCGTTATATATCTTACCTTTTCTGGGGCTGGCAGCACACCTTCGTTTCACACAAGTGCCCAGTATTTTAATTTATTTTGCTCCAAAGAGACACTTTCTTGGATTTTGTTTCAGTCCGCCTTGTTGGAGACACTTCAGGACGGCCCTCAGTCTTTTTATGTGTTCACCAAATGTCTCTGCGAACCATCTTCCACTTCAAGTGCCTTAGAAGATTATCCATTATACGTTCAAAAAGCTACTTGTGCATTACACAAACCAAACGGCATTACCTTAAACTCATACAGGTTCTCACGTGTGATGAATGCAGTTTTCTCACGATCAGCCTCATCTAATTCGATTTGCCAGTATCCCGAGTACATGTCCATGGTTGAGAAAAACTTAGCCCCCTTCAGAGAGAATATAGTGTATCGTCCATTCGTGGAAGAGATTAAACGTCCTTTTTAGTTACCTTATTAACCTTCCTGTAATCAACACAAAAGCGCCAACTGCCATCCTTCTTCCTGACGAGAACCACTGGTGACGAACATGGGCTCTGCGAAGGCTGAACGACGTCATTCTTCATCATTTTCTCCACCTCGTCGTGAATTATTGGGCTTTCCTTTGCTGACACACGGTATGCTCTCTGGCTTATTGGTTGATGGTTTCCAGTGCTAATCCGGTGCTTCACCCTCAATTTGTCTAATTTGATCCTCACCTGTGGGCAAGCATTCAGAGAACTCTTGAATAATGGCAAGTAGCTTCTCCAGTTGTTCCTTAGTGAGATCTGGTGATAGTCGAGCTAGAAAATCTTGTCTCTTCGTGGTAGCGCTAATTTCGCCTACAGACTCGGCATGAGAGTTTTCTATGACGCTCAGCTGTTCTACAATTGCTGGCTCAGCGTTTGCTACACACATGCGTCTTGGGAGGATCTGTGGTCTCTGCAACAGTTAACAACCCACAATTCACCGAATCCACTCTTAAACGAGACGACAGAGGCTGGGATGAAAAAGTTATTCTTCAGTGGTATGCTTCTCTTACATTCCACTACAAGATCCATGGGTTGATGCATGGCACGACACATGACAGTTACCTTTCTAGCGCTGACTGTAGGAATGATCACTTCATCCTCCACACGTAGTCTCCACACACTCGGATGCTCATCTTCCTGCCCACAGTATCTTGTCTCGTCTAGCATAATCTTCTAGTGACCACAATCTGTAATTGCCTGAGAAGCTTTGAAAAAGTCCCATCCCAGAATGACGTCAGAACTACCCCCTTGTAAGACGATGAGTTCTAAGGACTGTGTATGGCCACTTATACCCACACGAATGACTCATCTTCCTGTAGGTTTTACATATTTCCCATCAGCCACCTTCTGCAGAGATGTTTTGCTGTTGATGAATACGGTTTCCTTCTACTGGCGACGGTACTTCTCCGAAATGACTGAATACGGTGCTCCAGAGTCTACAGGAGCTTGGGTTGGTCGGCCATCCATGAGGATATCGTCGTAGTTTCCTATCATTTTTGTAGTGATCGACGGCGGAGGATTTTTCTCGTCGGCGGCCTCACCTCCAATGAAGGTCGTCGCATCCTTTAGTTTTCCAGGTTGCGGCGGCAAGGTGATCGGCTGGAGCTTCTTCTATACGGCGATGGAGACTAATCGGCGAGTTGGGGAGCGTCCTCTCCAGCGGCTAGTTTCTGACCTAAGTCGTCCTGCACCCACACCTTCTTGTTCATCTTCGTCGTCCCGGAGTTGGAGTCGGCTAAGATCTGTCTGCCGTCTTCATCAGATATCCGCCGCCTTTCTCGACAATAGTGCATACCCATGTCCCGGTCGTCTGCAGTGGAAACACACTTGTTGGTTATCCTGGGTGCTCCAGACGTCAGTCTTCTTTGGTGACCAAACGGGGTTCCTCATGCGGCATTGTAGGAACGTAACTTCACCTGGATGTCGACTTTTTCACCGTTCTAAAGGCAAATGAAGGACGAGAGATTGGGTTCAATGTCTGTTCCACTTACTCCCCTATGACCTCCTGAAGCGTCTCGGTTTATTGCTCGCCGCGCAATCCAAGTGCCTTCAAATTCCTCTCTCAAGTGTTCTCACTTGTGAAATCAGTTGCTTCCTCCATCACAGACATCGATACGACGTTTGGAAGCCGTTCAAACTTCCTGCATGTAATTCTGTTTTGATGCATTGTCTCGATATACGGACACAATTTTATGACGTCGTCTGCTGTCGAAACCTCCTTCAGGAGTAGGGTTTGATACATGTCCTCAGCAACACCCTTCATGAGATGTGCAATCTTGTCTTCCTCCTTCATTCTAGGATCCACTATTTTACTGATACATGTCCTCAGCAACACCCTTCATGAGATGTGCAATCTTGTCTTCCTCCTTCATTCTAGGATCCACTATTTTACACAGCTCCAAGACGTCTTGAATGTAGGATGCTGTAGTTTCTCCTAAATGCTGTGCCCTCCACTTAAATTTATCTTCAGCCTTGTACACCTGTCTTTGCTTTCAGCTGAAATACTTGCGCAGTTCAGCCTGGAATACTTCCCAGCTTCTCCTCGTTATTTTCACACCATTACTTGGCAGTGACCTCCAAGTAGAAAAATACGTTAGCCAAACACACGGTGTCAACCCATTTGTTAAATTTAGCTATACGCTCATATACCTTCAGCCACTTTTTTGGATCTTGGCCATCGTCACCAGACAACCCCGAAAGATTTGTCATGTGGTGGCACACAGTTGATGTCAACGTAGCGTCTTTGTCTCCGATACATTTCGATCTGTTGAATATGGCTCGAACTGGGGTTTCTCGCTACGTAAACGGAGGTTCTGTCGTCGCCTGATGGGAGCCACTGTGTCGTCGATAATGTGCGCTAGCACAAGATCGAATACCCGGTGCCTCCAGCAGAAGAATGTCACGTAGAAGGAGGTGTGATTAGATGAATGACGAACACTAACTTCACTTAACGAAGGTTTATTCAGCACTTGCACATACAAAGTGCGTAGCGAACTGCTTCCGGCCAGAACACATACAGTATGTATGCAGTTACAGAACATTCCAGTACAATGATTCTTGACATTTGTGGATGCTTCTAGGATGTACTCGAACCGAATATAGAAATTAAAACTCTACATTTCAGGTGAGTTTTGAACTCTCGACTCTCCATGCAACAGTCAAACATCGAAACCACTTCACCAGGGTGACTGCCGGCCGCGATGGTCTAGCGGTTCTAGGCGTTCAGTCCGGAACCGCGCGACTGCTACGGTAGCAGGTTCGAATCCTGCCTCGGGCATGGATGTGGATGATGTCCGTAGGTTAGTTAGGTTTATGTAGTACTAAGTTCTAGGGAATGACGAGATACGTTTGAAGTTCTCTAACGCTATAGATACAGCAATAAGGAATAGCGCAGTAGGCAGCACAGTTGAAGAGGAATGGACATTTCTAAAAAGGGCCATCACAGAAGTTGGGAAGGAAAACATAGGTACAAAGAAGGTAGCTGCGAAGAAACCATGGGTAACAGAAGAGATACTTCAGTTGATTGATGAAAGGAGGAAGTACAAACATATTCCGGGAAAATCAGGAATACAGAAATACAACTCGCAGAGGAATGAAATAAATAGGAAATGCAGGGAAGCTAAGACGAAATGGCCGCAGGAAAAATGTGAAGACATCGAAAAAGATATGATTGTCGGAAGGACAGACTCAGCATACAGGAAAGTTAAAACAACCTTTGGTGACATTAAAAAAAGCAACGGTGGTAACATAAAGAGTGCAACGGGAATTCCACTGTTAAATGCAGAGGAGAGAGCAGATAGGTGGAAAGAATACATTGAAAGCCTCTATGAGGGTGAAGATTTGCCTGATGTGATAGAAGAAGAAACAGGAGTCGATTTAGAAGAGATTGGGGATCCAGTATTAGAATCGGAATTTAAAAGAGCTTTGGAGGACTTATGGTCAAATAAGGCAGAAGGGATAGGTAACATTCCATCAGAATTTCTAAAATCATTAGGGGAAGTGGCAACAAAACGACTATTCACGTTGGTGTGTAGAATATGTGAGTCTGGCGACATACCATCTGACTTTCGGAAAAGCATCATCCACACAATTCCGAAGACGGCAAGAGCTGACAAGTGCGAGAATTATCGCACAATCAGCTTAACAGCTGATGCATCGAAGCTGCTTACAAGAATAATATACAGAAGAATGGATAAGAAAATTGAGAATGCGCTAGGTGACGATCAGTTTGGCTTTAGGAAAGTAGAGGCACGAGAGAGGCAATTCTGACGTTATGGCTAATAATGGAAGCAAGGCTAAAGAAAAATCAAGACACGTTCATAGGATTTGTCGACCTGGAAAAAGCGTTCGACAATATAAAATGGTGCAAGCTGTTCGAGATTCTGAAAAATGTAGGGATAAGTTATAGGGAGAGACGGGTCATATACAATATGTACAACAACCAAGAGGGAATAATAAGAGTGGACGATCAAGAACGAAGTGCTCGTATTAAGAAGGGTGTAAGACAAGGCTGTAGCTTTTCGCCCCTGCTCTTCAATCTGTACATCGAGGAAGCGAAGATGGAAATAAAAGAAAGGTTCAGGAGTGGAATTAAAATACAAGGTGAAAGGATATCAATGATACGATTCACTGATGACATTGCTATCCTGAGTGAAGGTGAAGAAGAATTAAATGATCTGCTGAACGAAATGAACAGTCTAATGAGTACACAGTATGGTTTGAGAGTAAATCGGAGAAAGACGACGGTAATGAGAAGTAGTAGAAATGAGAACAGCGAGAAACTTAGCATCAGGATTGATGGTCACGAAGTCAATAAAGTTAAGGAATTCTGCTACCTAGGCAATAAAATAACCAATGTCGGGCGGAGCAAGGAGGACATCAAAATCAGACTGGCTATGGCAAAAAAGGCATTTTTGGCCAAGATAAGTCTACTAATATCAAACACCGGCCTTAATTTGAGGAAGAAATTTCCGAGGATGTACGTCTGGAGTACAGCATTGTATGGTAGTGAAACATGGTCTGTGGGAAAACCGGAAACGAAGAGAATCGAAGCATTTGAGATGTGGTGCTATAGACTAATGTTGAAAATTAGGTGGACTGATAAGGTAAGGAATGAGGAGGTTCCTCGCAGAATCGGAGAGGAAAGGAATATGTGGAAAACACTGATAAGGAGAAGGGACAGGATGATAGGACATCTGCTAAGACATGAGGGAATGACTTCCATGGTACTAGAGGGAGCTGTAGAGGGCAAAAACTGTAGAGGAAGACAAGAGATTGGAATACGTCAAGCAAATAATTGAGGACCAAAAACAAAACAAAAAACGAGTTCTAGGGCCTGATGACCACATGTGTTAAGTCCCATAGTGCTTAGAGCCATTTGAATAATTTGAATCAACAGGTTGACTGTGCTCCTCAGTTTCTTCTGCGACAATGTAAAAATGTGATCAAGAAAATGACACTGAAATGGTATAAGATAAAATACGATGAATCCGTGAGTTTTTTCTAAAATGGTAAAAGACAAAAATTTTGATGAGTTCATAAATTAAACTAACATCTTCCATTGGTCTTTGTCATTTGTGATGGTAGTGCATGGATTGTGAATGTTTTGGAGTGGGGTGAATGGAAAACTGCGACAGGTTAATTTGAGAAAGAAGTGAGTATTTCTGGTGAGAGAGTTTGTGAAAGAATGTTTCGGATAGGATGTAGATGGGAGTTAATGAAAAAGAGGATTCGGAATGTAACAGTTGAGAACCATGGGGAAGGAGGAATTCTAGGAAGGAGAGCAATAACAGAGTTGCTAGAAAGGACTGACACCATGATGAGGTTGCTCGAAATTTCCTTGGGACGGGATGCGGGCAGCATTCTTTCCTACTTGTATAAGCTTCAGAGACTAACAATTAAGGAGATTCAATATCAACTTAAACTGAAGCTTCTTTATTTATCGCTATTACTTAATGTCTCCATACATTTACTCACATCGAAACACAGTATTAAGCTTAGCCTCACCAACACCCTCAGATAGTTGGAGTCACTCCTGAAAGGCACCTACCATAACAGAAAACCACGTGTCCTCCACTCTTCTACTGTACAGGATTCATTAATCATTTGCATATAACTACAGTGAGTTCCTTTTGGTAATTTACCTTTCACAGCATCCACTGCAGCTTGCCAATTGTTTTGCCTAGATCTACATTGATCTGCGCCATCATCCACAAACACGAAACAGAAGTACAGTTGGCAGCATTATTACTCTGTACTATTACGTTAATTGCAACACTCAAGTTTAAAGAAGTGTGTGTACTTACTGCCTCAAAAACTACTTTGTGCCACCTCAGAAGTCTAGTGTCATATTAGATGGCAGTGCCGCAAGATGCTGTCGTTAAGTTAAAGAATGAAAATTATAGAGCCCATCTAGCAATGTACTGTTTGCAGCTTTGCAGTACTAGTCTCCACTGCAGACCGTCCAGTGAGCAGTCAAGCAGTGAGTTCTCTGCCCCCAGGCACCTGCTACCAATTGCTTGGAACTTGCCACTTGCCACCAGCCATTAGCCACCTGCTGTACACCACCTGCCACCAGCCACCAACTGCCTGCTATGTGTTGCCTCCTACATGCCACTGGCAAGAGCCGACCATCTGCACCTGCCACCTCCCCCCAGCCACCGACTGCTCGCTGTGGTCTCGCGGTTCTAGGGGCGCAGTCCGGAACCGTGCGACTGCTACGGTCGCAGGTTCGCATCCTGCCTCGGGCATTTTGTGTGCGGTACTTTGTTAACAGTAGTTTACAGTTGTCTCATATGTCCTTAATAAATGTTCGTGCTAGTTTCAGACTGCAGCGCAATCTTTTAGAAACACGTAATTGAACTGCACAGAAAATTTGGAAATAAAGATTTTCTTGTAGGAGCAGGTCTTGCTTACATATGTAAAAATAAGAAGGAAAATAATTTAAAAAATAATGTGAAATATCTGAGGGTTCATAAATTCTGCCTGTCTGTACGTTCCCTCTTTTCTCTCGCCTCCACCACCAAAAGCAAACCCCCCGCTCCCCCTCCCCCACCCCACCCTTCCTGTCTCACTCTCACTCTCTCTCTTTCTCTCCCTGTCTCTCTCAACCCCCCCCCTTCTCTCTCTCTCTCTCTTTGTCTCTCTCTCTCTCTCTCTGTGTGTGTGTGTGTGTGTGTGTGTGTGTATGTGTCTGTGTGTGTGTCTGTGTGTGTGTCTGTGACTAATCATAAATTTATTAGGTGAAGTAGGCAAATATAATTCACATAGTTCTCTTGTAAGTTAAGCTATACTCTTAGCCAAATAAAACAACAGAGTCAACGTGACCTCTTATAATTCCTTTCCTTTTCCAGAGTAAAGAAATTAGTGACTGGTATCAAATATAACGTTAAATAAGAAACAGTTTACATGAAGTACGTAACAGAGGAAATTTAGAGTATGGCGGGAGAAGGCGAGATTTGTGTAAATCGTAAGTGTTTACAGGAACTCACGTCATCTGAAGCTACAGCCCCACCTCCACAAGGAAGCTCGCAGCCAGCCAACATCCGCCCTCGAGGTTTACCTGTGAAAATGAAGACTTGTCAGCACCGAGTTATCCAGGAAGAAAGGCAGCAAAGAAAAGACAATGTTTCAGAAACACTACTGTATTTGGATTATACCTTCAGCTACATTTCCACATAATGTCCACCAAAGTCCACATACACTGGTGACCAAACATCGCTCATAATCAACAAATAATTCATACTTCGTTTAGAGATGAAGATATCGATGGTGTTTATCATTTAACGATTTTGCGACAAGTGGTTTCCTGAGAGCTTGAGAGCGCTGCCTGCGGACGCGTTCCGCCTCCCTGCGGCCGGGCGCGGCACGGTGCCGACACCCACCTCCGGCCGTGAGGAGAGCGATCGGCAAGTCGCGCCTCAGTCTCCTACACGTCGTTCACCTCAGGTAAATACTGGACGTGCAGGTGTCACCCATCAATTCATTGGGATCACTGACATCATCGATATCGTAAACAGAAAAAGACGCGCCATAATGAAGATTCTCTTAATTCTCGCAACATTGCTTCAGAGGCATCTCGTTTAGAACCGCGCATGCCTGGGAACAGAGGTCGTGGGATCGAGTCACGGTCGAACAACGGACTTTCAACCTGGCATTCACCACTCAACGACGTGAAATTCGCCGAAATCAACAAGCGATTCGGATTCGACGTTAAACTGTAGGTTCTCTTTCCCCGGTTGGATAGCTCTGGTAGGACGGGGACACCGCAGCAGCCTAAGTGACGTCGAACGACCGAGCTGTGCCAGGCCATTGAACCGTAAGAAAGTACTATTACCTCGTTTAGAACAGCCACTGGAGATACAACGCTAGATCCTGCACCCTTCACGAACAGTATTCTGCACTGCTAGCTAGTCCAAACCGCTGCATCATCCCATCTTCTATCCTCTCGGTCTCCTCTTGTTTACTGGAATTTAGCAAAGACTGCATTGGTCCGCCCTTGGCTACAAGAGGCCTCCCTACATGAGCCAACTACACATCCTGTCTAACCAGTCACTGTGTTGCCTAATTCACTTGTTTGCTTTACATTCACTTTGAATAACTCCTTACTCTAAACAATGCCAGCAATTAACCCCCAGTTCTTCAATTGTTTACACAGAAAGTCTCTACATCTCACAACCAATACTCAAAACTACGCATATAAATGGTAAATCTTTCATCTCCGACATATCGAGGGCGTTTTTACTTTTCTGCTTATTTCTTTTCCTGCTGTCTTGAGCTGCCCTAAATACAAAAACCAGTCACCTTGTTGTAAAAATCCATTATTAATAATACATTGATTATACACTAGCTTACTTTTATTACCTTTCCCTCTACCGACTACCTCTATAACAAGTTCTTCCATTACTTCTCCAGGTAGGATCCGTTAATAGAAATTCCTTTTCCGTTTTACTGTTTTACGGCTTAGGAAGTTTTCTCTGGGGTTCCTGGAAGCAGATTTTTATCTTAAGGAACACCCCTGCCGAAACTTTCTAAATCCTATTGTGTTGAAGATTTATAATGAAGGCTGTAGCTCTGGAGCATGTATAGCTCAGTAGTTGTGAAAGTCTATTTTGCTAAGAACAGGGCAGATCCCGTCGCCTGTACTCGGCACGCAGCTGCTTGTGTTTCCAGAGGCACGGGGGCACTGCGCAGTGCTCCACAATCTTGAAAACCTGGCCAAAAATTCAAATCGATTTTCATACTACAGTTGAAAAATTCAAAATGGCGGATCCAATACTGCGAAAAGCATCCGGAAAAAATCGTTTTCGGCGAACATTTATAATTTTGATGCTAAACTTTATTACAAAATTGCTTCTATTAGGGTCTCTATTACAAAAGATATTTATTAGTAACAAAAGTTGAAAGTTTTATAAGTCTTCGTAATCTTCCTCCTCTTGTGCTTTTTGTGTTTCATCTTTACTTCCTTCATCTTCTTCCTCACCGACATTTGCATCCTCCTAATCATCCTCAGCATCTGGTTTTCGTAACCCTCTCAAGCAGATACCAAGAGGCCAACAGTTCCAAAAACAGGGCTTGCATTTTCCTGGTAGATAACTACCTGAAGGAATAAATATAGCCGCGCGGGATTAGCCGAGCGGTCTCGGGCGCTACAGTCATGGACCGTGTGGCTGGTCCCGGCGGAGGTTCGAGTCCTCCCTCGGGCATTTAGCTTAAGCAGTGTGTAAGCTTAGGGACTGATGACCTTAGCAGTTAAGTCCCATAAGATTCCACACAAATTTATTTTGAGGAAATATAGGGATCGATTCTTGACTGAAGCCTCCGGAACATATTCTCCACATTTATCGCGTAGACAAGACGCTGGGCCAAAGCTGAGTCGCTTTTGTCTTATTAAAGTGTTTGTTGATTCCTGTGCAGCTTCCGACAGCAGATCGATTGGTAAAATTTTGGTAATTATATTTTTATTCAGTAATAACTTATTAACAATGTTACATAGATTACAGTTGTTTGATTGTGTGTGCGTCTGTGTGTTATTTGCAATTTAGTAAAATATTCAATTCTACCATATTTTCACAGTGTAAAGCTGGAGCCGCGGCTGGCAGCTGAATTTCTGGGCTGATTCGAGATGGTAATAGGATGAAATGAAACAGAAGGCGAAATGTCGTGGAATTTAAAACGTCTCTCTTTTTCTCTTGCGTTTTACAAATGCTTTCCTTGAATTCCGGTAAGAATTTAGTTAAGAGAAACCAATTGTTAATTAATGATTAAATAATGAAACAACTGTTCGCATTTAATTGCATGCCACCTAAATACCGGTCACTTATAAAGTAATTCGTCCAATGTGACAGGTTTGTGGTGCAAGAAGTACGATCCACCAAATTTTAGAGCCACAATCGGTCGTCAGAGATTTGAAGACCTGTTGTTACTGCGATTTGACGATCGAGCGTTCGAAGACAGAAATAGATATTTCCTGCATTCAGAGACATTTGGGAGAAAGTCAGTCGTAACCCTTCGAAATATTATCTACCAAACGAAAATTTAACGATTGATGATCAGATAGTTCCATTCCTTGCTCAATGTGGTCTCAGGTAGGAAATGAGTAACAAATACGGTAAGTATGGAATTACTGGATATGTGAATAAAAATTTCAATCCACTGAAAGGGGAACGAACCCAGAAAAGAAGTATACGAAAGAGGAAAAAATATTGGTTTCAATATTCTCACCCATCTCACAACAGACTGTTTCGATACTTGCCGAAATAGCACAAGACAGAATAAAACATATGTACCTAGAGTACGTTTGCCGCAGAAAAGTCGGGAAGAACGTACTACAGCATTTGGTTTCACTCCCGATCATACTCGACTGTTACATGTTCCAAAAATGGGTAAAATGTATCGTACATCAAATGGAATTACTGGAGATGCTTCTAAGGCTGACCTAATATTGTACTATAATAGGACGAAAGGAAGGTGGGCACATTAGAACAGATGTCATACACTTACTCTTGCAAAATAAAAACAAGAAGACAGCCCCTGTGGATTATTCAGTTGACGTATGTGGCGATGCAGCACACGTGGTATTTTTCAATAAAAACCTGACATATTACGTAAAAAGGTGAGATCTAGATGTCAGATTTTTCTTGCCGATCTCGCTGAAGGTTTGTTCAACCACACGTCAAAACAAGGCACAAATTGGGAGCCCATATATCTGTTCTTCATTCTAGGAAAGTGTTGTGCATGATCCTCAAGACTCTAGTACAGCAGTAAAAGAGAAAACTCCACTAAACAAATAGCGCTGTTACTTGTGGGACCCTAAAAAACGAAGAATGCAAAAAACTGTTTGTAGTAACTGCAGAAGAAAGGTATGTGGTGAGCGTTCAATATCTGTAGTGAAGTGCAACAGACACAAAAACATATTTTTTTCAGGAATGAAATATGTGGATATAATATAAAAAGGTATATAACTCGGCTATGCCGCTCCCACGGTTGGGGTCTCATCGCGCAAGTGATGATGATGATGTCATCAGCACCCTTACAAAGCCCCAATTTTTACACAATCCAATTTTTACACAATACAATCTAGCCACTGCCACGAATGATGATGCTGATGAAATGATGAGGCCAACACAAAAACTCAGTGGCTGGCAGAGAAAATCTCTAATCCGGCCGGGAATCGCACCCGTGACCCCGTCATCCAGAGGTAGCAACGCTTGCCACTAGACCACGAGCTGCGGACTTCGTGCAAGTAATGAAGAAACAGAAGAAAACCAGGGCTCTCCTGAACCGTGTGATGGCACCCAGTTAGGGGCCCATGGCAGCGTTACATCGAAGACATCCACAGCAGTGAAGGTGAAAAGCTTCGAACGGTGGAACTAGCGGAAGAAGCAACACAAGAGAAAAATCCACTGTGCGTCTGACTTGCAACAAGCGACAAAGTGGTCGGCGTCTTTTCTCCAGAGGTACGACTGGCACCATGATCCTCGGAGCTAACAACCCCGAGTAGAATCTTCAGGGGCCTTGTTCCCCTAACTTAACAAGCAATCAATAGTGGAGATGAGGTTTGTAAGAGATTTTAGCCCAGGGAGCATCCCATCTCCCACTTCCTAGGAAAAGAAAAGTTATGGAGCCTAGAATATCGTTCACAGAATGAGTCGGAGCATTTTGGAACCTGCTTTAAACAACAAACCCATAAACTAAAACACTGAAACATAAATTAGTTAGCTATTTTAAACGTAAATTCACTCTTAAAAAAAGGAAACTTCTAAAGGAAAGAAATGTATTGATAACAGCTCTGCAAGATACAAGCTTTATTGGTGAACATCCTTTCGATTTAGGAGCATTAAGGATATTTAAGAGAAGACCAGGTAAAAGGTTTATGAAAAACGTACTCCAACTTGGAACAGGTTTTATTGGTTTCCTATTATCATTTGAAGAAAACTGCTGCAGAATCGCATCGAATGCTTGTAGAAGCTTTCGGCGAACATCATCCTCTTGGTAAAACACAGTGTTTCGAGTGGTTCAACATTTTCAAAATCGGTGATCTTGGTGTGAGAAACGACGAGCGCGGAAATCACAGAAATGGAAACATGGGTGGTCAAATCGTGATTGTGATGAATTAATTACAAGTATAAAGAGACAACAAGCTTGGAATACTTGAATGCAAATAAAAATGATAATAACAGGAAATATTTTATAGGAACCAGGAAACATGCGTCAAAACGTCTCAAAAAGATGAGAGTACAACATATAAAATGTCAACCAACGTCACTTGAGACAGTCTTTAAGCCAAACAACACAATGAACTTTTATAAATCATTAAAAATAGTTTAAAGAAGGATTTCATTTTGGTAATGTAAACCAAATACAACCAGTCTCCAAGCCACCAAGAATAGAGTAAATCAAAGAAATTGTAAAAGAACTTAAAAATAAACAAAGCATCAGGTGAAGACAATATACTTGTGAAAACACTCTAGTGACAACATAATTCAATGTCTGGCAGAAATCATTAATGGAATTGTGACAACAAACAGCTCACCATCAGAATGGACATCGGCTTTAATACATCCACAACATCAAAAAGCAAAGAAAACTGATCCCAGTAATTATACAGCGAGCTCCCTCTTACTAGTGACACATAAGATCTTCTCCATGGCACCTTTAAAGAAAACTGAAGAAATGCTCGACCCACAACTAGGAGAGTATCAAGCAGGATTTAGGAAGCGAAGGTCTCGTGCATAGCAAATGCTAAATCTAAATAACGTAATAGAAAGAGGAAAACTGGAAACCCGAAATACGTGATAACTTGAATAGATTTCACAAAAGGGTATGATTCAACTGACAGAAAGGCATTGATCACATTTTAAAAGAAATCGTATTCGGCAATAAAACAAAAGAAATAATTAAAGTAACTTTAAAAAACATATCATCAAAAGTAAAATTTATGAGGGAACTGTCAAAACCTTTTGAAATAAAATCAGGAGTAAGATAGGGAAATGGTTTATCATCCCTACTTTTTCACTACGCATTAGAGAAGGTAGTGAAAGAATGGAGAAAATACATCAATACATCAAGTGTGTTCAACTAGGAGGAAACTCAAATAAAATGTCAATAGCTTGTCTAGTTTTTGCATATGATATGGCGTTAATTACTGACTCACTGAATAGTGCTAAAGAACAAATCACACAACTACAGAAACAAGCAGACAAAATAGGACTAAAAATGTCGTTTGAAAAACGAACTTCATGGCAGTATCAGTGATGCCAAATCTTAAAATTCATAACAACACCCTAACTAAAACAGTTTGAAATACCTAGAAGAATGGATGAAAAGCATCACAAAAGAAAAGATGGCCATATAAAATACAGTATACAAAATGGGAAGGTCATTCCAAATGATAAAAAACATGTATAACAATAAAACTCTGTCCTGGAACACAAAATTAAGACACTGTCAAGTAGTGGTAAAACCTGAAGTACTGTATGCAGCAGAAACACTTAAACTAACAAGGTTTGGGGATCTTGAAAAGTTGGAAAAAGTTTAACTAAAGGTTGTAACGGAAATCGAGGGACCAAGAAGTAATATTAATGTTGAATACAAATTAAGATCACACAAAGAGCTCTATTGGAAAAGGGGAAAACTGAGTGATGTAATGAGGAAAAGATGACTACAGTTCTGTGGCAATATTTACTGAGTGGATAATAAAGACTAATCAGGCATATCTTCCATTCACTAAACAGTTATAAATCCAAAGCCCCACGGTTCACCGAGATGGACAAATATATGAGAAACGCAGGAATTACAGTGGATATAATAGATAACGGATTAATTTTTAGATAAGCAACAAAAAAGAGAGGATATCAGGAAAGACAGAAGTCTGCGAAAGGAAGAAAGTGGACCCAGGAAGAAAAGTAACGACACTCACAGACGATGAAGGAAGTCTGGGACAACGAAAATTAAATATGGAGACATCACTTAAAACTTGCATGCTAATAAGCCGTTGTCCACGAATAAAACTTTATCATAATTTCCTAACGTTTCCTCTCCTACTGCGGGAAACACCTTCAGAAGTAAAGTGGCGAACTGCAACCAGAACTCAAGGGAATATGAATATATGGGCAGTATAGAGGGCATCAACAGTCCGTCATACGACGTCAGCTACCAACATTCTCAACTGAAAGCAATCGATCGGCATTCTTACGTTGCAGTGTTGACATCCAAATTTTATTTAATTTAACACTTTCCTTTTTTCTTCTACATTAATTACGGTGTTTATAAATCTCAGTAGCCTTTCCATATATGCAGGCGTGGTGACGCAGTGTCTTGATATGAGATTTATTTCATGATCATCCTCTTCGTAAAGATATTCCCCAATAGTCAATTTATCCTTAAGTCTCAGGGGGCAATTCCTCTTGTGCTCAATTATATGGGTGTTAATACATCTTTTTGTGGTACCTATATAATCCAGACCACAAATACAAGGAGTTTTATGTATACTCGGTGCAGGCAAAGGATGCCGATCTTAAACATACATTTATCTTCGCAGTGGGTCTGAATGTAGCTTCTACACCGTACTTTCTCGACACGGAGAGAAAATATTCCGTTTGGGTGGCCGTCGTTCCTCGTCGGATCTGATTTCTTCCTCGTATGAAGTGCTCGATCTCTCCCCCTGTTCAAATAACCATTCCTGTTGAATATCGACAGTAGACGTTCAAGCTCATCTTTTAAATAAGGCAGTTGACAAATTTTGTTCGTCCTGTCCACCAAGGTTTTAATCACACCAATTTCTTTGGGATGGTGGCTAGAATCTTTGTGCACGGTACGGTCAGTATACATAGTTTGTCTATGTGTTTCCATGTGCCAACGTCCCGTCTCCTCGTTTAATACACTCCTGGAAATTGAAATAAGAACACCGTGAATTCATTGTCCCAGGAAGGGGAAACTTTATTGACACATTCCTGGGGTCAGATACATCACATGTTCACACTGACAGAACCACAGGCACATAGACACAGGCAACAGAGCAAGCACAATGTCGGCACTAGTACAGTGTATATACACCTTTCGCAGCAATGCAGGCTGCTATTCTCCCATGGAGACGATCGTAGAGATCCTGGATGTAGTCCTGTGGAACGGCTTGCCATGTCATTTCCACCTGGCGCCTCAGTTGGACCAGCGTTCGTGCTGGACGTGCAGACCGCGTGAAACGACGCTTCATCCAGTCCCAAACATGCTCAATGGGGGACAGATCCGGAGATCTTGCTGGCCAGGGTAGTTGACTTACACCTTCTAGAGCACGTTGGGTGGCACGGGATACATGCGGACGTGCATTGTCCTGTTGGAACAGCAAGTTCCCTTGCCGGTCTAGGAATGGTAGAACGATGGGTTCGATGACAGTTTGGATGTACCGTGCACTATTCAGTGTCCCCTCGACGATCACCAGAGGTGTACGGCCAGTGTAGGAGATCGCTCCCCACACCATGATGCCGGGTGTTGGCCCTATGTGCCTCGGTCGTATGCAGTCCTGATTGTGCCGCTCACCTGCACGGCACCAAACACGCATACGACCATCATTGGCACCAAGGCAGAAGCGAATCTCATCGCTGAAGACGACACGTCTCCATTCGTCCCTCCATTCACGCCTGTCGCGACACCACTGGAGGTGGGCTGCACGATGTTGGGGCGTGAGCGGAAGACGGCCTAACGGTGTGCGGGACCGTAGCCCAGCTTCATGGAGACGGTTGCTTATGGTCCTCGCCGATACCGCTGCAGCAACAGTGTCCCTAATTTGCTGGGAAGTGGCGGTGCGGTCCCTTACGGCACTGCGTAAGATCCTACGGTCTTGGCGTGCATCCGTGCGTCGCTGCGGTCCGGTCCCAGGTCGACGGGCACGTGCACCTTCCGCCGACCACTGGCGACAACATCGATGTACTGTGGAGACCTCACGCCCCACGTGTTGAGCAATTCGGCGGTACGTCCACCCGGCCTCCCGCATGCCCACTATACGCCCTCGCTCAAAGTCCGTCAACTGCACATACGGTTCACGTCCACGCTGTCGCGGCATGCTACCAGTGTTAAAGACTTTGATGGAGCTCCGTATGTCACGGCAAACTGGCTGACACTGACGGTGGCGGTGCACAAATGCTGCGCAGCTAGCGCCATTCGACGGCCAACACCGTGGTTACTGGTGTGTCCGCTGTGCTGTGCGTGTGATCATTGCTTGTACAGCCATCTCGCAATGTCCGGAGCGAGTATGGTGGGTCTGACACACCGGTGTCAATGTGTTCTTTTTTCCATTTCCAGGAGTGTAACAGAGAAGAAATTCAGTTGGCTTTGACCAAATTGTTCATGGAGAACTTTGAGCAATGGGGATAGCAGACTGCCAGTAAAAGACCAGACAGGTGGTACTGCTACGTCAGTGACGCTTTCGTACTATGGACAGATGGTGCCGAGTTACTGGATCCCTTCCTGATACATTTCACCAGTATCAATCCAAAAATACAATTTGCTGTGGAGACAGAGAATAACGGCCAAGTGAATTTCTTGTGTGTCTGTTATTAAGCGAGGAGATGGGTATATAGAAAAGGCACGCATTCTGACCGTTACCTGCACAAAGATTCGAATAACTATCCCAGACCAAAAAGAGGTGTGAGTCAAACCTTGGTGGACAGGATGCACAAAATTTGTGAACCGACTTATTTCAAAGATGAGTCTGAACATCTACGGTTTACATGCAAGAAGAATGATTATTCGAACAAGGGTATAGATCGAGCACTTGACCGTAGGGGGAGACGAGGCGTTGTGGTCTTCATCACCCCACGGAGGTTTAACATGTAACAAACTCCTCAGGACAATAGATTGTAGCGTATCCTAATCTACCCTCCTATCCTGCCAAAATTTGACATAGGAAACTGAATGCACTGTGTCCGATCCGTTGGCTCATGTTATTGGGTGAACTCTGGCGAATGCGTCTGCTGACTATTGTCGGTGCCTGTCAACACAGCCTACTGGATCAGTCTCTGGATTAATGAGTGATGGTCGAGCATCGCACTCTGCTCACAGACTCTGCTTAGGGAGAACCTGTGTGCTGTGGATAGACTCCACCTCTGGTCTCCGCTAGCCTCCCTCGACTTCGTGCTATAGGTACTGCTTCAAATACAGAAGACTACTTCACTGTGAACGTGACTTTGTTTATCTATTAGAGCAACAACAGTTGCAAGCGAGCTTGCTACAGCAACGGGTTCAGAGGAGTTGACACACACAATAGCTGCTGGTCGCGTCCCCCACCCCAACTCCACTGTTCCCCCCCATTCCTACGAGGAACCCCAAGGGGGCTAGGACGAATATCTTCTATGTCTGTAACACGACGTATCACAGCGTTAGAGGGACTAGAGAGTGGGGTCATGCGGGCTTTCTGATCGTCAACTATGCCTCAACTGTTCCAGCTGTTGCAGCGGTTGTGCCCATGAGTGGATCCGATCGCCTTGCCTTTGCTTGCTTGCGACAACTTCTTACAGTAAAAAGAGTCATGTACTGTTGTTCCGAATGTGATTTAATCGATATCAGTCACACGCAGCGTATGTGACCTATCTCCAAGGTTTCAGCCGAAAATGAATTTGTCTGAGACAATCGAGGTTGTAAGAAATAGTATCCTGCCTCACTCATTCGGAACATTGTACTTCATCTCTCACCAGATAAACAGTATCACGCCGAGGTGACAGAACAAGGGAAGAAGTCGTAAGCATTGCTCTCTTACTCTGCAGGAGCAGTCGCACATTGTGGCTGCCATTGGCTTAGCACATGTCAAGACTCACCAGCAGTGTGGTACTCCCACCCCATCTCTCTCCCCCCTCATCATCAAATGGCTGGACAACTACGCACTGGTGCTTATTGCTTCCATTGTGCTTCAGAATGTACCAACGATTCAACTTCTCCCATTCGATAGAGGGTCCGTGGAAATTCTAACTGCGAAGTACATCATCCTGCAGTGCCGACTCAGAGCAGTTGCACCTGTTTACACGCACCAGGACCCCACGGGCGAATACATTCATATAAACAAAAAAATGCCACAGACAGGAGGCCCACTTAGACCGTAACGTGACTGCTTGTGGACCTAACTATAGGTTTGCCTTTTCAGGCTGACACAGGTGCATCTGCAACGCTAATCAGTCTGAAAATTCAGTGTTTGGACATCCTTATCGCACAGCAGTAAAGACTTTTTTCAGGGGGGGGGGGGGGGGGAGGCTACACATATATTCAGCTTCTCAGTTTACTATCGCTAATGCAACAAAACCTAGTTTCGAACATGATTTTATTTCAGTGTGCAGAGGCTCTGTGCCCTGCGGAGTAGCCGCGCGGTCTTGGGCGTATTGCCACGGTTCGCGCGGCTGCTCCCGTCGGAGGTTCGAGTTCTCCCTCGGGGATGGGTGTGTTGTCCTTAGCGTAAGTTAGTTTAAGTTAGATTAAGTAGTGGTAAGTCTAGGGACCGATGACCTTAGCTGTTTGGTCCCACAGGAACTTACCAACACCAAAGAGGCTCTGTGTAAAGAATTTCTTGCATTTTTTTTTATCCAGTTGGGACTGTGCAGCTAGCCAAGCAGTCCATATAATTTTAAAGTCATCGGCTGTCCCAATTTCTTCCAGCATTGACTGATTCAGTTCACATTAAACGAGGCAGCTAGGCAGATTTGGATCAGATGGGCATTGCTAGTGACCATCACAAAACCAAACGAGAAACGAAGCCTTTGCAGTCCTGAAGAGCCCTTCTCTGACATTCTCAAAGATTGGCCTTGCAGACGCATACCTGCAGATCCCCTTTAACAATTTCCAAATGATAGCTTTGGTTCTTACTCAACTTGATTTCTTCTAGTTTCAGCACCTGCCTTTCGGAATCGCTATTACACCACTACAGTCCCATCAGTATTGCCAAGAGATACATCATCATGCGTAACATATTTCGATGACATCAGCATCATCATGTGAGGTAATCAACAGGAAGATCTATCGGGAAACTGCAGGGAGCAGACTACGCTCCAACTCCTGCAAAATAAAATTGTTCAAGGTAAAAATGGAATATTTGGTCAACATACTAAACAAAAATGGCATCCATCCTATGGAGCATCATTTAGAAGTCATCGGCAAGCTGTGAATACCATCCGTCGTGGCATACCATCGATGAGACCATCAAGCCAGCTCATGTCAAAATTCTCCCACTCTTTTATACTGATTTAATGTAACTCACGCAGAGTAGGTGGTTGTTATCGACATCCAAGAACAAAATAAAATTGTTCAAGGTAAAAATGGAATATTGGGTCAACATACTAAACAAAACTGGCATCCGTCCTATGGAGCATCATTTAGAAGTCATCGGCAAGCTGTGAATACCATCCGTCGTGGCTTACCATCGATGAGACCATCTAGCCAGCTCAGGTCAAAATTCTCCCACTCTTTTATACTGATTTAATGTAACTCACGCCGAGTAGGTGGTTGTTATCGACGTCCAAGAACAGCTCGTTACAATCGAGCCCACTCCGATTCGCTCACCTCCAAGGAACATCCACGGCACTCCATTCTGATGATCCTAATATGCTGAATGAATATGTTTACGAGAAAAGCATGATGGGCACGCGAACGCCAAAATGTTGAGGATACGGTCCCACTGTTGGCTGCAGAATCCCGTTCCTGTACCACTGAGTAGTGAGACTGTCCTCAGCACCTCAACAACCATGAGAAGTGTACAGTGGCCCCATGTAATTGTACCCCTGAACATTACGACACCATCACATTGATGCACATGTGGGTCGCGATGTGTCAGACGATCGATACTACCCGGATGCGATTTTAGGGTACAAAAGGATCCGCATTTCGTCCATAAACAACACCGACGCCAATCCTGGGACGTCCATCCTACATTTGTAGCGGAGTTCGTGGTGCTCTGGTGTACGACACAGTGCTAGCCAAGGTCGCCGGGAATGGAGATTCGCACCAGCCTGCCGTCTCCTAACATTTCGACGCGGTGTATGGCGTCCTGTACTTTTCGAACGCCGAATTCATCTCTGCAGCACTCAGCCCACGGTTACCTTGTCTCAAAAGTCACAGATATAGATCAGCCTGTGCACCTGTAGGATGTGAAAGGTAAGTGCAATGTAGATAAGTCCTACACATCAACGAAAGTGAGCACGAGCGACCACTGTACAATAACATAATATTGACACGTAATACGTCAGATGCGCCTACACACAATGTACGTAATTATGCACGTAAGTACTTCATAATGCGGTACAGTTAATGGTTACGTATAGCAAGTAATGAGCACAGTGTTACATTTCGTAGATAGTCACACAGATTGAAAAGTTAAAGCATAAAAGCTACAAAAGTTTCACTGCCACAAACCTTCAGAAAAGTTGCACTGGTAGCTTAAAAAGGTAGAAAACTTACACTAAACAATCAGACAGATTAGAAAAGTTATAAGGGTAGAAAAGTTACACATTACGAAAGGAATGAGCCGACTGTGGGTACAGCAGAAGTACAAAACTGCAGTCAGAGAAGAAATTCGTTTCTGATTTTCTGAGTAATTCTCGCGGGTCGAAGGGGCTGATTTTAGCGGCCGAGGTAGGGCAAAGAAAAGGGATAACGGCGTGCAGCCGTGGCGGTCGCCCGCTTCCGATCTGCGCGCAGTCAGAGCCGGCGGTGGGGGTGAGCCAGCCACGTGGCACCGGACACGTGTCAGCAGGCGTACCATATCTATGCTACACTGCTTCCCTGGGAGTCCGTTCAAAAATTTAAATCACTCAGTGTAGGAAAACATATTGCACGGAAAAAAATATACAACACCCTGAAGAACAGGGTAATTTTATTGACAAATGAGGTGGCAGATATTCCATCAGGTTTTGCACGTGCATCCGGGATATTTTATTTCGTGTTCCGATATTTCGACTGACGGCCGTTCAGCCGTTCCCAATGTCAGTCGCCTGCGAGTTTTCAATTCACTTTACACGCTGTGGAGTAAATTCATATGCGTCATGAATCACACTTGCTGAAAGGAGCGTCAGTCACATTAAATTTGACGCATTTAAGAGCGAGACGAAACAAGCGCAGAATCAGCGAATCCATAGTGCTTACAAAATCTGTTGTCGGTAATCACGGATGACATGAAGACCTAAAATACTTCATTTGAGAGAGCAGATGTGAAAAAAGGGGTTTCCATGACTACTGAATCCCAGTACCGTAAAGCTGTGGCCAGCATCTTAACTTTACCGTTGTCTGTGTAATGGCCAGTGGGAAAGCGATGTTAGCCTGTAGAAGACTGAGGTATTTCTTGCAAGTGTATCAGTCCGCCCTGAAACTTGTCAGCGTCGGACTCCTCCTACTTCTCCATGTACTAAAGCTCTAAGTACACTCACTGTCTGTGAAGGATGGTGCCACCTAGATGCCTACAACGATAAACCGGTATGAGTTGGCGCTGCAAACTAAAAACCCATCTTCCTTACATCGAACAAATACAGCCATAAAGGTAACCAGCCATTCATTTCTCGTCCCATTGTATATTTGATATCATCGTGAACGAAGTTTGAAAGGATCTTGATATATTTTTAATATCTGTTAATTACTGACTTCGCAGCTTTCTGTTCGAATCGAACTTTGAATTTCCAGTTTGCCCGGCACAGTCATAGATCTTTGCTCCTCCGGTATTCAAACTGCATTTCACATTAACTTTCACGAAGTGCTCACTCGCTCTAGTTCCTGCGAAATGTAATGTTCAGGAAGGAACAGGCGCACTGTGATGCTGCCGCTTTCCAGGACGATATACACTGAAGTCCCAAATAAACTGGTATAGCCATGCGTATTCAAATACAAAGACATTTAAACAGGTCAACGCGGTGCTACAGTCGTCGCATGAGCGATGGGACACAGTATTACCAAGGCAGCGATGAAGTGGGGAGTTTCCAGTATGCATTTCACGAGTGTACCGTGAATATCAGGAATCCTGTAAAGCAGGGGTCTCCAAACTTTTTAGTGTGCGTGCCACATTGGCTCCTCCACGAAGTCATAAGGGCCAAGATCTACCTAGTGGGATTAAAGCACCCTAGCACTCCATGATCACAGTAATGTAAGGCTAAAGGAAAGATGAAATCGCAAAAATCTATGGATGTGGGAGTAGTTAGCACTGAAACGAACGGCGCTTTTTATTTAATTACATAATTTTGATTTGTGGACGTACCTGACTGAAATTCTGACGTATTCTACTCTGGCGAATTTCACAGACAAAAAGGTATCTCACTGCACATTCTTCACGAAAGCGTCCTACAAAGTTAACGAAATCTCAAAATCATTATTTGCAACGCTATTACTGCAACACGTAACAGAGGTAGAGTGTGTCAGCGCATTGTTATTTCAATTTTATTTTCAGGTTACAATCTTTTGTGAAGTTCTGTACACATATGAAAAGAAGCGAAAGGTTGACAGTGAATGTAGAATTTTTAAAGAGCAGTGGGGATGTCAATATTTCGTGGTGGAGTCAAGCAACAAACCAATGCGTATTATTTGCAATGAAGCGAAATCGGTCTACAAAGAATACAATATAAAACGTCATTATGAGACTAAGCACTCTCAGAATTACTCCGAGTTTACAGGATGCGAACGATTAGAAATGTATGAGTCTCTGAAACGCCAGCTGAAAACCCAGCAGTCGCTGTTTAAGAAAGTAAATGCAGCAACTCGTGCTAGTTTTCGTGTGGCTCATTTAGTAGCGAAACAGTGTAAGCCATTTACCGACGATGAATTAATTAAGAACTGCAATATTGCAACAACAGAAGAAATGTGTCCAGAAAAAGTTAATTTATTTAAAAATATAAGTTTGTCGGCAAACACTGTGGCTCGAAGAATAGGCGACATTGCACAAAATATATGAGCACAACTGCGCGTCAAAAATCAAGACTTAGACTGGTTCTCTTTGGTCGTGGATGAGTCAACAGCTGTATCAGATACTGCTCAAGTACTACTTTTTATTCGAAGGATTGACAAAAATTATGAAGTGTGTGAAGAGCTCCTTGATGTTCACAGTATTCACGGGACAACCACTAGCGAAGATATTTTTAAAGAAGTAGAAAGGGCAGTTCAGAAAAACAATCTTCAGTGGAAGAAATTAAAATGTATTAAAACTGATGGTGGCAGAAACATATGTGGGAAACATAAAGGTGTTTGAGCCGTGGCACTACTCTCGGGCGCAAGACGCTATCGATAACTCCTCTATGCACTTATGTGCGAACGCGCGCGCCTCCTGTCGGAGCAGGTACGAACGAGGGAGTGAGTGCGAGTACGGGAGTCTGGGGCAGACAGCAGGGGAGAACGGACATTGCGGCCGCACTCTCAGGCGACAAGAGGAGAGTGGTGCATGGCCGAGAAGGGAGCGTTGAGCCAGGCGGCAGTCAGCATCGCTTTCCGGGGAACAGAGAGTGGCGGCAGTCCAGCGAGCAGGCATCAGCTGCGGGAGCAGTGCTCCGGTTTCTGGACGTGACGTGGGTCGTATTTTGGCGCAGTATAGTTTGCTTGGTACGCATCTGCTGCTCCCTTTATGCCCACGTGTGTTGTTCTGTCCGTATGTGCATTGAAAAGGTTACTCTCCGGCTGGAACAGTGGCTTGTGCTTTACGATCATGCACCCGGACTCATTTGTTTTGCTGCAGGCACCTGTAATTTCTGAGGTTTTCCTTTTTTTCTTCCGTCGCGATTGTCTTAGCCCGATGCTGCCTAGTATCCAAGAACAAGACAGCTAACGTGTGACTTGTTGTTTTAGGTTTTGGTGTCCTGTTCGGGGAACCTAGTTATCACGCACACAAATGTATTGCTGCCGAGTGAGGTTAGTCCTAATCTTGTGAAACTGAGCTTACAGTGACTGGCTCGTCTGCAGATTAATTAATTTAAACTTTGTGGTGCGTTTTTTTTTCTTATGATCGTGAATTTTTCATTCATTTGTGTATGTTTCGCCGTTAATGATAACTGTAAGATAGCAAGGTCTTGAAGGGCTTGCGTATCGTGACTGTATTTTTGGCAACGGTTTAATTTGGTTTCTTGTTTATCGGTCTGGTGAAAACTTATGCCAAGTTTACTAATTTCCGCCTGTGGTCCGGAAGTTGTTTTGAAGGTAAATCCGTGGGTAAATCCTTACTGGACCTAACTGTTAACTGATCTTGCGTTGAACTAATGCCATTATTAAAACGTTTCTTGTGTGCTGTAAATTGTATTACCATAGACAAGGAGACAGGCCACATTCTGTGGTCGAGGGGTAGGCACGGTTGCTGCTTTGCGCTCGCTATCGCTTCCGGCGTTAGTACGGGCGGCGTGGGATTTGTTTGCTCGCGGTTGTATGGCCGCTAGTCAGCTGTGCCTGCTCCCGCTTCAGGATGTGCTGTGTTTCGTAAGGCGTACATCGACTTAGTCACTGTTATCCCTGTGTTGCTGTCGGTCGCTTACCGAAACGTTAGTCTGTTTTAGCACGGTGGCCACTGGGCCGTCACGATCTCGGTTGATGACCAGCGTTGGGGCGGTCGCCGGCTCTGAGTGGCTTCGGTCGCTTGGACTTGGCAGTTACCTTCTGGTTAAACTGATCAAATCTGTTTATTTGCAGTAAATTCCTAAATGGTTTGTGAGAAAGGTTGTAACTGAGCTTTTCATGATTTTACACAATTCAAGCATTTTGGTAAGGCATTTTCCTATCTATGTTTTATTTAAATGACAATTATTTATTGGGGTTATTCATCTGTTGAAGCTTAACATAAAATTTGTAACTTAGCTTTCATGATTTTATTTAATTTAAGCACTCTTGTAACGCAGTCCTTTATCTACGTTTTATTGATTGGTAATTCTTTATTGGTGTTATTCACTGGTTGAACGTTAACATATCCTTGCAACTAAGTTTATGTCCTTGCTTAATTGAGATTTGTTAAGAGCCTTTATTGCTGGAAGATCATTAAAGCTTGGGTGCTTGTAATTGTGAATACTGTTGTCTATGTTGTGGGCTACCCTTCCACTTCCACAGCCAACCTGTCCTATCTACCAGTACAGTGTTGCTCTCGTTTCTAAGGCCGTAGAAAATGACGGTGGCTTAAAACTATTAGTAGTGCATTGTATTATTCACCAACAGTATTTGTGTGGAAAACATTTAGATTTGTCAGAAGTCTTAAAGCCAGTTATTTCAGTTGTTAATTAGATCCCACACACTCAGCCATCGCTAGTTCCGCGAGTTTCTTGAACCTATTGAGGGAAGCGACTTGCCATATTATACTGCAGTGCGCTGGATTAGCTGCGGTAAAGTTCTGACCCGTTTTTTGAACTCCAAACAGTAATTGAATTTTTCTTTGAACGAAAGGAATCGCCCTCTGGCTGAGTTACGGAACGGTGAGTGGTTATGGAAGCTAGCATTTTATACAGACTTAACTAACCATATCAATGACCTTAATTTAAAACTGCAAGGTGAAAACCAGCTTTACCTGATTTATACACGCATGTTAAGTCCTTTCGACAAAAGATTGTTTTGTTTCAATCTCAGTTGAACAAAGTATGTTTCACGCATTTTAATACATGCCAAACATTCAGTCAGCAAACTGAAATTCCGTTTCCTGTAACTTTCGCAACTGAAGCTTTGGACACTTTAAAAATTAATTTTGAATCACGGTTTTCAGGTATCTACGCAAATTCAAGCGATATCAAGATATTTCCCTTTGACGTCTATATAGAAGCGTTACCCGCAGAACTTCATTTTGACATTATTGATTTACAATGTAGCGACTTTTTTAAAGAAAAACATTCAAAGATTTTAATTTTATAAGTGTCCTCCATCCACAAAGTTTCCAAATTTACATAAATTTGCCCGTGGCTTTTTTCCGCTTTTGGCACTATTTATTTGTGTGAAAAATCTTTATCCAAAATGAAACACGCAAAAAGTATTTACAGATCAAAATTAAGTGCTGAGCATTTGAAGTCGCTGATGATTATCTCTACCAGTAAACCTGATCCACAACTGGAGGTAATTATGAAAGGAAAGTTACAGCTATTTAAGTCACTTATTATCATTAAGATGTTGAATTTCTTTACCTGAATACTGTAACTCTGTGAGTTTGCAAAATATAAATTAATTAGTCATTTTTATACATCAGTTACAATTACAATATTCAATACATTATGTACACCAGGTATTGTATTTTCTTTAAATTGCCTTTAAATAAAAATATTTTATACGCTTTATTTGCTATGTGTATTTTAGAACGTAATCAAAAGAAAGTGAGACCTCGCTTAAGAAACATCATCATGATTGATTAATAATGCTAGTCGCCGAAGTGGTGTCCATTTGAAAGACTTGCACCAGATTCGTGAGTAGAATAAAATGCAAAGAAATTTTTTACTTAAAATGCTTTCGCCAAACTAGTCTGTTAACCGTTCTTTATTTTTTTCACTATCGCACGGAGAATGGTCTGTTTAAGCATGACGTCTTCCGCTTTGTAAAGGTAGAGCTCCGACAATGCCGCGGTGTATTGGTCGCGATAGGACTCGAAACTCAATTGTTGGCAGTATAGGTACCACCTCAAATATTTGGCGGGACCCCTGCTGTAAAGCATCAAATCTCCGACATCGCTGAGGCCGACGAAAGATCCTACAAGGACGGGACCAACGACGACTGAAGAGCATCGTCCAACGTGACAGAAGCTCAACCCTTCCGGAAATTGCTTCAGATTTCATTGTTGGGCTTTCAAAAAGTGTCAGCGTGCGAACCATTCGACGAAAGATCATCGATACGGGCTTTCGAAGTTGAAGACCCACTCGCCTTCTCTTGATGACTGCGCGACACAAAGCTTTACGCCCCGCCTGGGCCCATCAACACCGACAGTAGGCTGTTGATGACTGGAAACATGTTGCCTGGTCGGACGAGTCTCGTTTCAAATTGTATATGGAGACGGTGGAAGCTCTGTAATGGTGTGGGGCATAAGCAGTTGGAGTGGTATGGGACATCTGATACGTCTAGATACGACTCTGGCAGGTGACACGTACGTATGTTGTCTGATTACCTGCATCCATTCATGTCCATTGTGCATTCCGACCGACTTGTGTAATTCAATCAGGACAATGCGACATCCCACACGTCAGATTTGCTACAGAGTGGTTCAAAAATGCCTCTGAGCACTATGGAACTTAGCTTCTGAGGTCATCACTCCCCTAGAACTTAGAACTACTTAAACCTAACTAGCCTAAGGACAGCACACACCCATGCCCAAGGCAGGATTCGAACCTGCGACCGCAGCGGTCGCGCAGTTCCAGATTGTAGCACCTAGAACCACTCGTCCACCGCGGCTGGCGCTACAGAGTGGCTCCAAGAACACTGTTCTGAGTTTAAACACTTGCGCTGGCCACCAAACTCCCCAGACATGAACGTTATTGAGTAAATCTGGGATCCCGTGCAACGTGTTGTTTACAAGACATCTCGACCCCCTCGTACTCTATTTATGGACAGCCATCAGGATTCATGGTGTCAGTACCTCCCAGCACTAGTTCAGGCTTTTGTCGAATCCATGCCATGATGCAGCACTTCTGCGTACTCGCGGCGGCCCTACACGATATTAGGCTGGTGTACCTGTTTCTTTGGCTGTTCAGTGTATGAAATTCGATTGTAAGCTATTTTATTTGTTGACAGTGACTTGGATGTACAACTTAACAGGACATGGCTGAAACCGAAGTACCCACGCTAGATTATTATTACTTTTATTGCCTTATTTGTGTTCTGTATTGGTCAGTTTTAGATACTCTCATACGATTATTCTGATGGTAGACTCGTAAATAATGTTTTTTTTTCACTGAAAATATGTGATTGAACCAACGATTTAACATTGATTGAAGGAGCATACGAGAACAAATACAGGTCAAATGAAAGAGACATGCCACAGTAAACGATGGCCAAACAGTCGCATCGATACACAGTCTCTCCCCATCCGGCCAGAACGAGGGCGTGTATTCCCACACGCGAACGATCATAAAGATGGAAAAAAAATTATTCGGACTTGGAAATATGATTAGACGTCAGCTGCGCATTATACCGGGTGATCAAAAAGTTAGTATAAATTTGAAAACTTAATAAACCACGGAATAATGTAGATAGAGAGGTAAAAATTGACACACATGCTTGGAATGACATGGGGTTTTATTAGAACAAAAAAAAACGAAGTTCACAAAATGTCTGACAGATGGCGCTGGACAGCAAAACGTCTCTGACTGTGCATGACAATCATGTGTAAAAGGAGCTGTAATGAGAGACAGAATCAGATCCGCCAGCAGTCGCAGCATGTTGACGTTACCTGAAAAGGCGCTTTTAGTGAAGCTGTATTATCAGAATGGAGAATGTGCTAGTTCAGCGTTATGATCCTATCGCCATAGGAAGGGGATTCGAACGGGTAAAGGTTCGTTGACAAATGCAGCTGTGGCGAGAATGATTTCGAAGCCACGGGTGGTTTAGACGATAGACCCCGTAGTGGCCGACCGAGCACAAGGCGTAATGTGGCTGAGGCAGTTCAGGAAGAAATGGAGACTTTAGCGGGTTTGTCTATGCACGGGGAAGTCAGCGCTCATGTTGTCGCACGTCTCACCGGCATTCCATACACTATGTAAGTAGGCTGTTTAGGTTTTTTTATTGGTAACGCCACATAGCGCTCTGTATGGAAAATCACTGGCTGTGCTGTGTGCAGTCTGTGGCTAGTTTTGCATTGTTGTCTGCCATTGTAGTGTTGGGCAGCGGCAGCTGGATGCTAACAGCGCGTAGCGTTGCGCAGTTGGAGGTGAGCCGCCAGCAGTGGTGGACGTGGGGAGAGAGATGGCGGAGTTTTGAAATTTGTAAGAATTGGTGTCATGAACTGATATATATATATATTATGACTATTTAGGTAAATACATTGTTTGTTCTGTGCTAACTATGCCTATCAGTAGTTAGTGCCTTCAGTAGTTTGAATCTTTTATTTAGCTGGCGGTAGTGGCGCTCGCTATATTGCAGTAGTTCGAGTAACGAAGTTTTTTGGTGAGGTAAGTGATTAGTGAAAGGTATAGGTTAATGTTAGTCAGGGCCATACCTTTGTAGGGATTATTGAAAGTCAGATTGCGTTGCGCTAAAACAATATTGTGTGTCAGTTTAAGCACAGTCTTCTATAATTTTTCAAAGGGGACGTTTCAACTACTGTTTGGTTGGCACTGAGGCGTACCCTCCGATGCTATCCGCACAAAATCCATCGGCATCATGAACTGTGTTACCTGGCGATTTAGTGAAGCTGAGGACATTTGCGGTGTGGGCGTTTCAAAAGATGGCGGAATATGACGATTGGTTGAGTAACGTGTTGTGGACCGACGAATCTCATTTTACGCTCAGAGGGTCTGTCAACGTCCACAACTGCAGAATTTGGGCTACCGAAAATTCTAGAACTGTCGTGGTAACTCCATTGCACCACGAGAAAGTCACGGTATTGGTTGAATTTACCACATCTACCGTTATCGGGCCTTTTTTCTTCGAGGGAATGCGTGATTCTGGTTTTGTAACTGCTACCATGACGGGTGAGGGGTACGCCGATATGTTACAGAATTGCATTATCCCCGCCTGCTGGAACGTACGATGTTTATGCAGGATGGCGATCCACCCCATATTGCTAGACGCGTGGAAGATCTCTTGCAGGCGTCGTTTGGTGATGATCGTGTGCTCAGCCGCCACTTTCGTCATGCTTGGGCTCAGAGGTCTGAGCACTATGGGACTCAACTTCTGAGGTCATTAGTCCCGTAGAACTTAGAACTAGTTAAACCTAACTAACCTAAGGACATCACACACATCCATGCCTGAGGCAGGATTCGAACCTGCGACCGTAGAGGTCTCGCGGTTCCAGACTGCAGCGCCTACAACCGCAGGGCCACTTCAAGTGGCCCCAGATCTCAGTCCGTGTGATTATTGGTTTTGGGGTCGCAAGTGTATCGTGATCGACCGACATCTCTAGGGATGCTGAAAGACAACATCCGACGCCAATGCCTCACCATGACTCCGGAGATGCATTAAAGTGCTGTTCAAAACATTATTCCTCGACTACAGCTATTGTTGAGGAATGATAGTTGACACATTGAGCATTTCCTGCAAGGAACATCATCTTTGCTTTTTCTTACTTTGTTATGCTAATTATTGCTAATGTTATCAGATGGAGCGCCATCTCTCGGATATTTTTCGAAGTTTTGTATTTTTTTTCGTAAAAAAACCCCATGCCATTCCAAGCATGTGTGTCAATTTGTACCTTTCTATGTACATTATTCCGTGATTTATTCAGTTTTCATATTTAAACTGACTTTTTGATGACCCAATATTAGTGACCAGTGAAAATTTGTACCAGCCTGAGAATCAAATCCGGATTTTCTACCCGAGGCGAGTGGTCGCCTTAATCCACGGCCTGCCAGAAATTCTGCGCACGTGCGGAGCTGGTGCAAATGTCCAACTCCCTGGTCACAGTGTGCACACTTACCAGACGTGTAAACAGTGGAACGGAACCGTCGTCGCTCATTCAGTGTATATCTCTAAGCACAAATGTCGCCGCTTCGCTTTACCCATTAGCTGGGATACACTCTCACAGTCTCAAGACTACAGTGCAGTGCGCTCATGGGAAGGTAACGTGTTATTCAGTCGCCCTGTCCACAAACGCCAAGGATCTAAAATAAAACATGAAAACGAATGGTGCACAAATTTGCCAGATCGGTTTGACTTCCACGTTAGATACCTAAATACTGTTCATAGCAAGGGTATCACACATATTTCTCAGTAATTAAAGGATAGTTTTCTAGTATATAACTTTAACAAACGGATTAATACCATTTTTTTCAGATAACAATGTTAGCCTATGTAACACAGAGAAGGATGAGGTACAGTTAGTAAACAACAATTCAAAAGTAAGAAAAGAAAGGAATCTGAAACATGATTTTCACTGGTGATGAGAAACGGTAAAGTTATTGTCTCGGATAAAAGAACGGCACACTGATAAAACACAAGCACTTGCGAAGATTTTCGTCACTAATACTCGATCGAAACCTCCATTTATTCATTTTCGTTATTGTGGTATCCCGGTCCGACAATTCTGAGAGCCCGCCAGAAGACACGGACGTAGACGGCAGCCGCCGCCCCCGCCACGGCCCACACCCCTCGGCTCGAGGGTCAGTGGCGTTCCATCTGCGCTCTCCTACCCACCGTCGTTCGCTTCCCTATCTTGGGACGTCTAGGCTCTAGATTTGGTTCTCTGTTCGGACTTGCCGTTCTGTCGTATCCGTCCATAGCTGTTGTTGTTGTCTTCGGTGTTGTCCACAGCTGCTGTCTTTCTGTGGTTTTGGCGCCTCACCTTCGACGCCCTCGGTCAGTCTGCCCGCGTCCTTCGGTCGTGTCTAATTCCTGGTACTAGAATTATGGACAAAAATCATTCATTGCAGATCCGAACGTGGACAGCTTCGTGATACAGGCATGGGAATTCTTGCTGTGGGAAGTTCTCATAAAATTCTTTTGTACTCGATCTCCGAAGAACTTGTCCTTCAGCCGTGTATGGTTCAAATGGCTCTGAGCACTATGCGACTTAACTTCTGAGGTCATCAGTCGCCTAGAACTTAGAACTAATTAAACCTAACTAACCTAAGGACACCACACACATCCATGCTCGGTTCCAGACTGTAGCGCCTAGAACCGCACGGCCACTCCGGCCGGCAATGCGCTTCTTTGTAGTGAGGCACGTCACCGTACTCCTCTCCTAAGTCCTCAATGAATTGCGGAAACTGGCGCGATGGTAAGCCCATACGGACTACAATATTTATATGACGTTTTCTAACGTTACGGATTTTGCACAGAGCACCTCTCGATGTAGAATGCAGTGACTTCCTGATAACGTCTCCTGTTTGCGTCCTAGCTTCTTACGCATCAGTACTGTGGGACCTCTCTGATGGCCTCACATTGCCGGTGCGTCATCCCTGGTCACTGAGATTAACCGATTTCAGTCCATACCGATACCATCAATCTCTTGCTCGACAGCTTGGAGTAAAGACTACACCTGTAGTAGTCCCTATCCAAGGCACTAAGACCAAACCGTTATTTGCTACAAGCAGAGCGTTGTTGACACTTGGCTTGCGCATCACTATGTGAGCTGCATGTGTAAGATCTGTTTCTTCATCCAATGCAAGAGAGAAAGCAGCAAAGTCCTCGGCCTCATTTATTAACTACCAGTACGCATCGGCGGCAATAATACTTATACGTCATGTTACTGTTTGGAAAGGCCTATTTCTTGAAAGGATGTAACGTTCGTGGGAAACATAAATTCTGCAACATTCTGCACTCTTTCACAAACTCCCTTCGGAAAACTGGTTCGCGGATCTTGCTGTTCTTAATGCATGTTTGAAACTTGCTAGCAGTGCAGACATATTGTGAGGGTCATTCTGGAAAATCGGATACAGTACGTTGTACAGTAAAATACAGACGAATGTAACAAAGAAACGAAGAGTTCAAGAGGTATCAATTAGTGTGATTTACGCAAAAAGTATGTCACTGCGCCTTACCCATTTTCTTGAAAGCAATTAATTCTGGTTGCCGTTCTCCACTGTTCTTTGCACTACGCTCGTCATTATGAAAATAGGTGTAGTGTCTTTCAATCGCGAACTTGCGTTGCCGCCTATTATTCGGCGTTGCAGCAAACACTGTGAGTTTTTAGCCACTGGTGTAGAAAAGAACAGCAGTTCCCAGTCGTGTTTAAATGACTGAGAACACAGATCTCCGTGCTTTGCATTTTTGCAATAACCGCTATTTATCAGTACGTCTCACGCGAGGCCAGAGTCGCCAGAGTGAAGCAAGGGTGGGTGTGTTTCGGTCCTCCCAGGGAGTGGGAAGCGCCACAGCTCATTCGGTGTATGCGTGTCTGGTGCCAGATGTGGTAGCACACTAGCACGACCGTTACGAAAACTGTTCACCTCTAGCGTCAGCACATCTACTGGCTGCGTGGTCAAACCAGAGGCGGCACAGACAGGCCTCGTAAGCGCCACCTGATCGCTGATGACCGTGACAAACGAATGGCTATCACGACCTCACCTCAGTATACACATGCTGGTGCCACTGAAAACAGTACTTTACAGCGTGGCATTTTTTTTCTCACAGTGTGTATTAGAGCAGAATACAGACGACTATCAGTTAAAACAGATAAATTTGTTGGTGCTGAACAATTCAGCAAAATTTCATCAAGAATGAACGTAGAACTGTAGAGCGTGTTTCAATTAGCTTCTTGTAATGTTTACGTGTTCAAAAGCAGTATGGATCTGAGAGCGAATGACAGTCTTCTATATACAGCTGCCGCATTCAAAATGACGCTACACAACTACACAGTGTGCAATGATTTCATTGCAATTCACAGTTGTTACAGTGTCAGTAGTTTGATATTTCTTTACATTACGCTTTACATTGTGAGCAGTTGTGGAATCTCTTAACGGACGTTAGAAGGCTGACTTCAGTTATGATGTCTTTTAAATGGAGTTATAAGACTTCTTTTGGCGAGTTTAATTTCAAAGAGCGTTTCTGTCTATTTGGTCTATACGCTAGTAGCATAGACGGATTTTAACAGACCACACTCGTTATTGTTGAGTTTATAAAGAGTCTCAGGACTTGTTCTGCTAAGAATCACCACCTTGTTTAACATTCGGATGTTCTAAGCACGCGTATGACGGCCTGAACACGGTCTGTATAATACCAACGATCCTTAACAAGCGAGGCACTGATTCAGCTTACATTGGTAGGCTGAAGTGTGTACAGGTTTCTTCGGAAGTACCTGTGCGATCAGAAAACGACCGCGCCAGTTCTGCAATACATACAGAAAAGTGTACTCAAGTTAGTGGATAGGGCACCTCTTCAAGTTTCGATTCGCCACACGCGCTTTAGCGTAGTTGCAGTGGAAGGGGCAGGCGTGCCACAACATGACGAATACTAGACCGATACGTGCACTTTGTTACCTTGAACTCTCGAAATGTGTGCATCTATCTACACCTGCATGGTTACTCTGCAGTTCAGAATTAAGTGCCCGGCAGCGGGTTCTTCGAATAACCTTCAAGCTATTTTTCTTAGGTTCTACCCTAGACACGCGCACAGCAAAAACGAACATTAAAATCTTTCCAAGCGAGCTCTAATTTCTCTTATTTTATTACGATGATCAGTCCTCCCTACGTAAGTGGGGGCCAACAAAATATTTTCTTAGCCTGAGAAAAAATTTTGTGTTTGGAATCTGATGAGAAGATCCTGCCGCGACGAAAAGCGCATTTGTTTTAATATTTGCCCTCCCAATTTGCATATCACATCCGTGGCAGCCTCCCCCTTATTTCTCGATAGTACAAAACGATCTGCCCCGCTTTGAACGTCTTCGTTGCGCTCCGCCGATCCTACCTGATACGGGTCCCACAACGTACAGCAGTTCCCCAGAAGACAAGCATTCTGCAAGCAGTTTCCTCAGCAGTCCTGTTGCACTCTCTAAGTATTCTGCCAGTACATGGTTATCTTTGGTTTGATTTACCAAGAACATTATCTATCATCTGTATGATCGATCCAATTAAATTTATTCGTGATTGTAATCCCTAAGTATTTCGTTGAATTTAATTTTATGATTTATCGTTTAACCTTGTAGTACTCATGTGGATAACTTGACATTTTTCACACCGTACTGATCTCTTGTCTGAATCGTCCTGTAATTTGTTTTGATCATCTGATGACTTTATAAGACCGCGAATAACAACAGTATAAACAATCTAAGAGGGATGCTGAGATTGTCTCCTGAATCGTTTATGTCGAGTAGGAACAAATTAGGGTCTATAACACTTCCTTTGGGAACGCCAGATATTACTTCTGTTATACTCGACGACTTTCCGGCAATTATTACGAACTGTATCCTTTCTGATAGGAAATCACGGATCCAGTCTCACAACTGAGACGATACTACATAGGCATGCAATATAATTAGAAGTCGTTTGTATGGAAAGGTGTCAAAAGCATTCTGGAAACCTAAAAATATGGAATCAATTTGAAGACCCCGGCGATAGCAGTCATTACTTCGTGAGAATGAAAATCTAGTTGTTTGAGAAGAACGATACTTTATGCCACGTGTTGACTGTTTGTCAATAAAAGGTTTTCTTCGAGGTAACTCATTATGTTCGATCACAGTATATGCTCCAAAACCCTACTGCAAATCGACGTTAGCGATGTGTTGTTGTGGTCTTCAGTCCTGAGACTGGTTTGATGCAGCTCTACACACTACTCTATCCAGTGCAAGCTTCTACATCTCCCAGTATCTACTGCAGCCTACATCCTTCTGAATCTGCTTAGTGTATTCATCTCTTGGTCTCCCTCTACCATTTTTACCCTCCACGCTGCCCTCCAATACTAAATTGGTGATTCCTTGATGCCTCAGAACATGTCCTACCAACCGATCCCTTCTTCTGGTCAAGTTGTGCCACAAACTTCTCTTCTCCCCAATCCTATTCTGTATTTCCTCGTTAGTTATGTGATCTATCCATCTAGTCTTCAGCATCTTATATCCTCCTTTCAAGACACTGTCCATTCCGTTCAACTGCTCTTCCAAGTCCTTTGCTGTCTCTGACAGAATTACAATGTCATCGGCGAACCTCAAAGTTTTTATTTCTTCCCCACGGATTTTAATACCTACTCTGAATTTTTCTTTTGTTTCCTTTACTGCTTGCTCAATATACAGATTGAATAACATCAGGGATAGGCTACAACCCTGTCTCACTCCCTTCCCAACCACTGCTTCCCTTCCATGTCCCTCGACTCTTATAACTGCCATCTGGTTTCTGTACAAATTGTAAATAGCCTTTCGCTCCCTGTATTTTACCCCTGCCACCTTCAGAATTTGAAAGAGAGTATTCCAGTTGATACTGTCAAAGACTTTCTCTAAGTCTAGAAATGCTAGAAACGTAGGTTTGCCTTTTCTTAATCTAGCTTCTAAAATAAGTCGTAGGGTCAGTATTGCCGCACGTGTTCCCATATTTCTACGGAATCCAAACTTATCTTCCCCAAGGTCGGCTTCTACCAGCTTTTCCATTCGACTGTAAGGAATTCGCGTTAGTATTTTTGAGCCGTGACTTATTAAACTGATAGTTCGGTAATTTTCACATCTGTCAACACCTGCTTTCTTTGGGATTGGAATTATTATATTATTCTTGAAGTCTGAGGGTATGTCGTCTGTCTCATACGTCTTGCTCACTAGATGGTAGTGTTTTGTTAGTTCTAATGGGATGTTGTCTACTCCCGGGGCCTTGTTTCGAATTACGTCATTCAGTGCTCTGTCAAACTCTTCAAACGGTATCATATCTCCTATTTCATCTTCATCTACATTCTCATCCATTTCTATAATATTGTCCTCAAGAACATCGCCCTTGTATAGACCCTCTATATACTCATTCCACCTTTCTGCTTTCACTTCTTTGCTTAGTGCGTGGTTTCCATCTGAGCTCTTGATATTCATACAAGTGGTTGTCTTTTCTGCAAAGGTCTCTTTAATTTTTCTGTAGGTACTATCTGTATTACCCCTAGTGAGATAAGCCTCTAAATCCTTACATTTGTCCTCTAGCCATGCCTGCTTAGCCATTTTGCACTTCCTGTTGATCTCATTTAGCGTTAGCGATATAGGTCTGTAATTCAGTGGATTACTCCTATTCTGTTTCCTGGGTATTTTCAATCTTGAGGTACGGATGTTTCGACGCGCGTGCGGTTGTATACGGTTGCCAAGTATGGAGGAAGCTCTTGTAGCAGCTTCACTAGACCGAGGATATCTACTTCAGAGATACTCATGTTAGTAGTTGTTGTCGACTCGAATCCTGGAATATCTACTTCGCCTTCTTTCGTGAAGAAATTTCGGAAAGCTTTGTTTAACAGCTCTGCTATAATGGCTCTGTCATCAGCTCACATAGAACACTGGAAATGCAGCACAAGTAATGGTTCCGAGGTGAATTGGTGCCACACATCAGGCGAAAGTTTCGACAGACAAAACAATGGATGGGTGGTGGAGTAAGTGCCGTAAGACTGTGTGGTTAGGTCGTGTGCTGGAAAGAGGCCGGAGGAGCCCAGGCCACAGGGAGTGCGGGTGATGCGCCACGGCTTGCAGTGATCACCGAGGGAAGATCGTGGAGCGTGTAAGGTGCTTTCCGGCGGCCGAAGTACGTTTCGTGTGTCTCGAACGTGTGTGTATGAGGCACGGAACTTGGACACAAAATTGTCACCTATATTTTGATCGTATCTTCTTCGAGAGATTGAGGACGGATTTCCTTTTCGACGACAACTGTGACTGGCTTGGCGTCACTCGACACGGTGCAGTAATAGATTTTGCACAGTTACAACACTTTGCATATTTTATTTTGCAACAAGACAATGCTACATCGAAATTTCTTACAGACTTATGTGCAGAACAGCCTCAGAATTTTGTTGGACGTGGTCCGCATTCTGATTCTCCCGTTCTCCAGTTGCCCATATTATCATCTGACTTCTCTCAATGCGATTTCATCCTATGGGGTTAAGTAACACACCCTATGTTCCTCCATTCACTATCACGTAATTTCGTAGAGACGCGAACTCGAGCAATTAATTCAAATAAGGCTTCCGGTCGACGATTCGTTGGCTTAGTGCCGTTCTGTCCAGAGTACCGTACGAGGCCTACGGAAAAGACGGGGGCCGCGGCGCCTTTTCACCCGCTCGCTCAGCTCAGCAAACAAACTGCGTTTCTACACTTGTTAACTCGTAACTGGGTGTGTACGTAGAAACAAGAACTGCATCTTCTACTGGAATCCACTATCATGGTGTTTGATTGTTTAGTAGTCCCACAAAGATGGGGAACCCATAGGCTCGTTATTAATTTGTAATCGCTATACTGGGATACAATAAATTTAAAATCATGTCAAAATGATGATCAACACATCTTGTATGAAATGAGGATTGCTATGCAGAAGAGACTCAATGCTATAAAAAAGCCGTTACACAACTTGTGTCGAGAACTGATCTTAAATTTTGTTGTACTATTAGTAATCAGTCACACATCGTAATAAGATGCGATTCTCGTCAGTACGTACGCAACGTTAGGAGTTAACAGGCTTGGAAAAGTATTTTGTGTGCTGAGCTGACCGAGGGGGCGAGCGCTGTCCCAGCTTCGTGACGTAGGCGCCGCGATCCGTCTTTTTCCGTAGGCCTCGGTGCCGTAGCTGTGACGTCACGAGCCTGGATTGTCTGCATCCGTGAAGGCGCTCTTCAGGAGGACATTACGGCGGTGATGGTAAATGGCGAGTGCACACACACACACACACACACACACACACACACATAAACACACACACACACACACACACACACACACACACACCACACAAACGGATTATATATAAACATTTTAGAAATAAAAAAATAAAACAGATAAAAACAATGTCGATTGCGTCTTCCGGTTTTTTTTTTTTTTCCAACCTGTTTCGGTCCTGTCTTCAGTCCATCTTCAGGCTTCTGACGTACATTATGGCTACTGGTGGCGGCAGACGAAGTGAGATCCTTGAAAGTAGCAAGCAGTGACACCCTCACTGTTAAGGGTCTCGCTCCGTCTGCGTCACCAGCAGCCTGAACATGGTCTGGGGAAAGGGCTGAAACAGATTGCAAATAAAAAATCTAAAAACGCCATCGATACTGTTTTCATCTGATTTTTTATATATGTAAGAGGTAGTTAAATGAAAACGAGAAAGATGTGAAAAAGGAAGTAAAGAGCTGCTTATTTCAAAAGAAATTGTCATAGTTTTTAATATATTTCTTCCACTGTGAGACAACGTAGTAAATGCCATCATGGGAAATTTTTTGTGGTTGCCTATAGAATCGTGATTGTACCCGGCACACACCTCCTTACGCAAAGCAAACCGACGGCCGCGAATGTCTTCCTCCGCGGCTCCAAAAATATGGAAATCGCTTGACAAGAGATCGGGATTTTACGGACGATGTGTAGGTGCTTGGCAGCCTTGGCAACGCGTAAGTGGACATTATCCAACAACAGAATGATGCCACCCATGAACATTTGCGCGCATTTGGAGCTGATGAGCTTCAGTCTTTGCAAAGTGTCCATCTACCACTGTGCGTTAATTGAGGCACCTTGTTACAGGAAGAACGTCAGCAGTGGAACCTTGTAGTCAAAGAGAACTGGCATACCTGTTGTTTAGGTCATTACACAGAAGTTTCACTGGAAACCTTCACGAAACCTCCACGCCGTCCCAGTCTCTCCCCATGAAAAACAGCAGATATAAAACATTATGAGATATCTACCTACTTATTTCGTAATCGTTAGTTTAAAGCTTCATTTACACAGGAAACAAATATTGCTCTGCGTTCAACTACTTTTCAAGACTATTGCTGCCAAAAACCATAAAATTGCTTACCACTTTCGATAATCTACTAGAGTAGTTGCTAGTCGGAAGTCGAACACGTTGTGTCACAGACAGATACCACCTCCACCGGCATCTCACATTTGGTAACGGGAATGCATGATTCCGACAGACGCAGACAGCGGCCGCGCGGGAACGTGGCGGATCCAATGCCGCGCACCCGCTGCGCCGCGTCTCCGGCCAGGAATAGCCAACTCCCAGCTTGATTTTGAATCTATGAAACCAGCTGTCAGAAGCTTTAAATTCAAAATCTTTGAACTGTTGTGCTGCTGCTAATGCCCACTGTAGTAAATTCCGAATAGTCATCTACATCCACATGACTACTCTATAATTCACATTTCACTTTCACTTCCTGACAATTCTCTCGGGCTACAGCAAACCGATCATACGACCAGAAACTGATAGCAACGTACTTATCAAATTGACTGCTACTTTTTTTTTGTTTCTTCTTCCCACTGCGATAAATAATCCTTCTTCCTCAACCGACTGCATCGTTATTTCATTGTTTGTATTTTCCACGTGGGGTGAGCCTTTGCGATGTTAGTAATTTTAATTTTGCAATATAAAGAAAGACGGTCTCCTTCTCTCGCCTTTCTTCTTTTTGTTGACATTTATCCGATGGGCTGTGGTCTCCGTACTGTTCGAAAGGTTCACCTTCACAGTTTTCATTTTCGTCAGGAAGTTCATAATCAGTCACAAGTATTTGTTCAGCTAAAATGTACATGGTACGTCTGTAAATGTCTTCATCCATCAACATTGCTTGACGAGTAATTGTCGTTGAAGATTCCAAGTCATTCAGATTATTTTGCAGCAAGCCATCTTTCGTAACAAACAACCGAAGCTTTAAACTTCACGTTCGACAGGTCACTGTACAAAGAATCTGCGATTTCTAGTAATTTTACGACGTCTTCGTTGACAGAAATTTTTAATTGACAATATTGTAAAAATTTCAAAAATATTTCGCATTACTGGACGCTTCAATCTTTGCGAAATTCAGGAACGATGTGGACTCTACTAGGCAAGCGTATTTTTCGATTACTCCCGTGCAGACATTGACACTTGCTGACCGTCTACCTGTTTGTATATAGCATGGAGCAATGGCTCCTATACTCTGCTTTTCCACGAAGACACCGGTTCCTTGAATGTGCAACGAAAATTAATAACCTTTCCACAGTCTACTATATAGCCAAATTTTGTAATAACATTAACGCTTTAATTTACCTCCATTAAAAATGCGTTTGAAATCATTCAACTTTTTAAAAAGAAAGTATTGACGAGTGTAATTCCCATTTTAAGCAGCCTGTGACAGCCATTTCATAAACAAACTAAAGTTATTTATGATTAAATTAATAATACAGGTCATTATCTTCATTTAACAGTATGCATGGTGCCGAAAAGACACACGAATGCATATGCAGGGCCTCCAAGGCCCCGCCCTAATTTAAAATTTTCCTCTTTCAATATAATCATTCTTTGGAGTTAAATTTATTTCAGTCAAATTTATTGTCATATTGAAAGATTCCTAAGATACAGTAACAGGATCTTGTGGGCCTGATTAACATTTTATTAATTTAAAAAAGCTCTAAGAGTGAATTTTTATTAGTTACATCCATTTAAATACAACATATACAAATAATATTATTAATTCACTTATATGTTGCAGTTTACATTTTATAACATTTATGACAACCAATTTCTTCAATTAAAACATACTCATTATTCACAATATTATGTACATAGGCAATATTTTGACAAAAAGTTATTATTCGTTGCTCACATAAAATTGCATTTATCTTAGTTTTCAACAAACACGAAGCACAAAGAACGCCACTATGTTCCTTACAAATGTTGGTTTTACACTTAATGCATGTCATAGCACTTTTCCTGTGTTTATTATATGGACAATAATTTTTCCTGTTCCTTTCTGAACACCACATCTTTACATGTTATCAACGATTTTCTTTGGAAGATTAGGGATCTGAATACGAAGTTAGATTAATGGTCTTATCATTTCCTCTGCTAAATCTCTTAGGAAGAGCCGCCTTTTATCACTTCTTCCACTATGGTATGTCAGGTGCTGGGCGGAAAATACAATTTCACTATTCATTGCTGCGACGTCCATCATATTCATCCATAATGCAAATGGCCATCTTCTTGCTTGTCTCTTGCAAGTGTAATAACGAATTTTCTGGTCCATTTGATCTACTCCACCCTTCGTAGAGTTATAGAACTTTATTATATCTGGTTTCTTTTTTGCATGAGTTTCATCAATGTTTCTGTCGTGATGCATTATGCTAATGAGAACTACAGACTTTTTTGTTTGGGAACATAACTCACCATTGTAATGTCACCTCTAAATGCAAACAAAGAGGAATGAATCGCTCTTGAGGCAGATGGTTTCATCTCATTAGAAATTTCTGTTGTTTTTTTTATTGTTCCCACCACTGTAATTTGCTTCTGAAGCATCTCTTCTGCCAGCTGCACACCAGTAAAGAAGCTGTCAACAGCATTATTTTTTGATGACGCTTTAATGCTTCTAGCAAGATCTTTCACCACATTCAATCCAAGATTTTTCTGAGTAAGTTCATGGGGCTTCCTTCCCGTGTAAACAATTCCGTCTAAAGCATATGCAGATGTACAATCATACAACCAAAACATTTTTAGGCCATACTTGGCTGGTTTAGAGGGCATATACTGGGTGAAGCTGCATCTTCCACAGAATGGGACTAGCAGTTCGTCAACTGTGAGCGAATCATTGGGAATCATTGTATTTCTACACTTCTCAAGAAATAGTTCTCATACATAGTGAACAGCTGCAAGTTTGTCATCTGCAGATCGAGCTTCACGGGTATGCCTGTAATCTAATGTGATCGTTATCCTTATATCCTCGAATCTATTTACTGATATGGTGGCCTTATATGTAGGATTTGCCTTTTCATCCAAGAATAATTCTCTAACAGGGACATCCCAACTCTTCTCAACACCAGAAAGCAGTAAAAGACCAAGAAAACCTTCCATTTCAGCAAGCGAAACGTTTTTCCACATTTTACCATGTACAGCAGCCACTCTTCTGCCTTCACTATTTGTGCAGTTGATAATTTCCTCTGGTATTTCCTTGGAGATGAAATAGTCCCGGGAATCCTTAGGTTTACAGGTTTTCAAACCACGGGCTGGACTAGGTGCCTTCTTTACGATGTTATGGACAGGCGTACGAAAAGTTGCAGGAGGATCTAATTTTCCAAATCGTTCCATTCTGACTAATGTATGTGTGGTCATCAATACCTTTTTGTGGTGGTTCTTCGTTTTCAGACCGTGATGAAGTAATATTATCGGAAGGACAGTCATCTGCCTCAATGCCGACATCTGCAGGTTCATTGGCTGATTCTTCACTACTTGCATCTTAAGAAATATTTCCTTCCTCGCAAGAATCATCTTCTTCAAACCACTGAGCCACAACACTTTCAAAATTAGCTGCATTTGGACGAACTGTCTCTTGCTTTGCGTGTCGAAGCCATAGCAAAAGGCGTGTCTCTCGAACAGCAGCTTTTGCAGCACTAAGAGTCATATTCTTAACAATATGGGCCTTGCAGAAACAATGATGCTGACAAGAGCAGCACAGGATAACAATACTATGCAATAATTAAACATTTGATAGCAAAAAAGATCAATAATACACTGACATCGGCAATACGTGAAAGTTGTGTGTATTATTTTTTAGTTATACTATTACTACTACAGCTATTGCTGCTGTTGCTGCAAATACCACTACAGTTATTGTTGAATTAATAACTGCCCCAAAAAATGTTGAAGACAATATAGGCTACAGAACATTTATAAATGTGTGAGGGCTTCTGAAGCCCTGCTTATGCATTCACGGTGTATGGGTAAACGTATTGAAGTATACAAAAAACTTAAAAGGTATCTCGTTCAGACTTGATAGGAGGAATGTCACAGTGTTAGTGAAAGAGTACTGGAAAGCAGTTTGGAATTTCTTTAAAAACAAAGACGTACAATGTCCTCGGAGGCCCTGTATATGCATCCTAGGGTTAAAAAGAAAATATTGACGAGCGTAATTCACATTTTAAGCAGCCTGTGACAGCCATTTCATAAACAAAATAAAGTTATTTATGATTAAATTAGTAATACAGGTCATTAACTTCATTTAACAGTTGTTATAATTTTCAAAACAACTAAGAAAACAAAATAATATCGAGGTTGCCGGTAGAATCGAACCTAGATCGGCCGTCTGACAATCTAGCACGCTACTGACATTTTTTTTTCTTTCTTTAACGTTTTGTTCATTCTGTTTGGCCTTAGCGGACGGCAGATGACATCCATTGAAGTTCATCGTTGATTCCTTCACTCGGACGTTTTATTACAGAGACCAGCCAGCTCTCTGAGCGAACACGATGAGCTACCGCGCTGGCTGACTGAGCTATTTCACCTAGTTTTTTATTATCAGAGTGTCTCGGTACTATCATGAAACTTCAGTAGATCACAGTCAAATAATCATGTCATATAAGCTGGAAATACGAGAAAGAATTAATTATCGTAACAAAACAATAAAAGGAGAAAGGAAGAAAACGAGAACGTAGCCGAAAAACCAGCAGCAAGCTCTTATGATACGTATAAAAATTTTTTATATAGTGCGTGGTCTGCAGGGTCTGTGATCGCCGGATAACTATATATAAAGAACCTAAAAGCAGAAGTACAATGAGATCAGATTATATTCGAAACAGCAAACTAAGAAAGATTCCAAGTATTGTACACGCTCATGTGTATATATACTTCATCTATACACATTTTACAATAGAGCTGGAGCGATACTGAGTCAAAACACAAAACAAAACGAGCAGGAAAACTAGGAGCGAACAGTCAGAAGAAAATAAGATGGGAAATATACATAACAAAGAAAAATCATCAGAAAAATGAAATTAGTCAATATCTTGCCCGCGGAAAACAAGATTCAACATGTTGGTGGAGAGGTGTCTATATCGAGACATTCAAACGGATGTCCAATAGGCCGTGATGATGTACTGCATGAAGTTCATGTGATCTTCCCCCTCGCTTTCTACAACATAATGAAGTGTCCCAGGAACCACAAAACGGTATGGGTTTTCGACCGTGGAAAGAAGGAAGAATCTGGGCGCAATATGATGGCCGTAGTGTATAAAGTCTCAGAAGTAAGAAAGGCCAATTGCGTCCTAAAAATGGTTCAAATGGCTCTAAGCACTATGGGACTTAACATCTGAGGTCGTTAGTCCCCTAGACTTAGAATTACTTAAACCTAACTAACCTAAGGGCATCACATACATCCATGCCCGAGGCAGGATTCGAACCTGCAACCGTATCAGCAGCGCAGTTGCAGACTGAAGTGCCTAGAACCACACGGCCACTCCGGCCGGCATTACAAGAAGAAGACTCATACAAGCAGGAAGATAAAAATGGTGCCGGTGAATTTTAATGGGGGTGCGTCTTGCAGCAACATTCATTATTGATAAAAAGTTAAAATCCACTTTTCCATAAGTTTGTTTGTCTAAGCTGTGTGCCAACTTTTTTGCCATAAACATTAACCAACCAGAATAAATTATTTAGAGGAAGTAGTTTTGATGCATCAGTATTACCAAAAATAAATTTTGTTCATTCTATCATCACATTTATGTATTGGTAATTAAAGAAAATTTAAGGCTAAAATCTTAAATAAATACTCAAAACGAATAATTAATATGGCTCATGAAATGAATGTACAGAACCGCTGAACTGTGTCTTGTGAACATATATACAAATTGCTACATATGAAAATCCTGGTGTGAGTTGCAAAAGGTAGTATTAAAGAATACCATTAATATAATACTAAAAATTCAAAACTGGAAAACCAGTGAAGCTATGGACTTCGAAAATCTCGTACTGCTATATCTTTACATAATAGACGATTTTAAGATTTGGTTGCTATCGGCGAATTAGAAGAAAAATTTAATTTTGGGGTGGGGTCTCCCTTAAACGACCGCCCCGTATAAACTGTATGTTCGTATCTAAGGCTACGCCGAAGCTGCCTCTGAAGGCAGCACATTTGTTTGCGTTACGTAACGACGCCTGACCGTTGACCGCCCCATTTGACTGCGAGCGCCCACAACACAGGCGGAGAGCGAGCGTGAGCGTTCTTGCTCGCCTAGCTGCATCTAAGACGGGTCTGCTACATGAATTACTACAAATTAGTTTTAACATACTGTATGCTGAAAGTTTGCGAAACTGCGACAAGTAATATTTGGATGATGATTTATTTTGTCTTTACCAGTTTCATGGTGATCTGGTCATCTTCTGACGGAGGGACAAAGTATGGATCTGCATGTAATTTGCCGCGTTTCCACTGCGAAGATTTTGTATTCGATGTATGTCCACACAGACTTTGATTCTAAGAGCCTCTCAAGGCGAATGCTACGATTATTGCAAAGAAAAAGTTTTCCGTTTGAGATCGTCTTGTCAGTCTTCATTAGAGAATATTTCCAAAATTTCAAAAGACTTTGTGTCGTTTCCACGGAACACCACGAGAAGGTTCATCCGCCATTAAATTTATTTACAATATTAACAAAACTGCCAATGGTTACAGTAAACTACTTTTGAATATTTACAAATTTTTCAATGATTCTGACGTCTGAGTTGTCACTGCCAACTCTGTGCGTAGGCGACACAAGTCACAAATGATTTTAAGATCCCATTAGTTCGAAGTTTCTTTAAATCCTATTCAATTGTTTCGTGAGTCGTCATTGCTGATTTTTTGCTTCTTTTCCTACTGAAGTTCAAAATTAGTCGAGTCTGTGGGAATTTCATGGCGAGGACGGGCCTCCATAAAATATCAGCCCCTAAATAGTTCGCCGCAAGATAAAGTCACAAATGTGCTTTAACTTATAATTTATGCGACGAGCATCAATAGCAGCTTCAAGACTAGCAGGAAATAAACGAGACGTGAATGTGTGAGTTTCCTGAGTCACCATCAAAGGAGTACGTCGCATATCTAGCATCTGCCTCTTTTTTCGTATGTCAGCCAGTTCCAACCCCCCCGCTCCCCGCCTCAAAGAAACGAGACTTTGTGACCACCTCATACCGTAAGCGAAAGATATGTATTTTCCATAAGAAACGATCAGACAGTTGCTGTAGTTTCTTCGCCACCATCGAGAGCAGCGAATAAACTTGGGCCACGTAATAACCTTTGCATAAGACATACGTATCCAGTGGAGCAGAGTAAAAGAACGCTTTTCATGTTCTAGGATCACTCGCTCTCTGAATTTTTTTCCGTAGCAGACTTCCAATTGAGCGTCGCCGTTTTGAGTGGAAAACGAACAGTGATGATACCAAAAGACGTATGCCGATCCACTGCAGTAGCTCATGGAAAAACGGCGTCAAAAAAATCTCGCAAAGTAAGAAGCCTGCATTTACCTTCATGAAGTAGTGCACCTGAACTCCGACAACAATCATCGATTACAGCCTTCAGTCGAGGTATCTCCGCAGAATTGCGGAGTAGAACCATCACGTCATCCGCGTATGCGCGAACAGCTAAGTTCTTCCGGAAAGTGTATAGCCTGTCAGCTGGGATGCTAGCATCCGAAGTACGGGCTCCGGAGACAGCCCAAACAAAGTCACGGAGAGCTGGCTTCTTTGAGTCACTCCCCAACAGATATTTGTCGGGGACGTAAGTTGGCCGTTAACAACCATCAAAACTTAACTGTCCCTAAACAGATATGAGAGCACACTCCACGTGTCAACAGTACAACCGACTGTCTCCAGAATACGAAGCATAATCGTGATTAACGCGATCTACTGCCTTATCGAAGTCTAGAAAAGCAAGGGCATAAGAAACAGACGTTACAGCAACAACCGAAACCACGTCACGACACTCGACTTTGGTGGCAAGAATGGTACGACGAGGTATGTAGCTTTGGTGTTTTGCAGCAATCATCTCCATCAGAGAGGACACATTATTATTTGCCCTCGCCACAGTCTTATAATAAAAGTTCAACAAAATAATTGGGCGAAAGCTATCAAGGGAAGCCGGTCCAGGGCTTTTCTCACTTTGGACGAAGTAGGCACAAATCTACCCTGTAGCACTTCTGTCAAAAGAGACGTACAGATAGCATCCAACAACGGCCAAAATTGCACGTAAAATTCCTTGGGAAGTCCATCCAGATCCAGAGACTTTTGAGAAGGAGATCTCGCAATAACCTTATAAACTTCCCCATGCTGAAATCCAGCTAAGGGCGTTTCATTATGTTCAAGTGTAATTGTCGTATCCAAAATGGTGACCAGTGGGTCGTAAAGGATTGCACTGACTCATCGAGAGAATGAATACAAGTACGTTGGTGACGGGTCTGATGCCGAAGAAAATGATATAAGGAAGTCAGTTCTTCTGTCACCAATGATCATGGCTTGGATCGTATGTTCAACGCTTTCATTTCTATTCATTTCAAGGTCGACAATTTTGCGTTTACACGCCTAACGTCTGCAGTTCCCAGAGGTGCGTGATCCGCAGCATCATAAAGTTCACGCAGGATGGAATAGTAATATTTGTAAGTTTTCCGAAAGTCTCGCGCCTTGGAAACACAGACTAATGGGACACCAGTCAAGGATGGAAGAGTACTTCCCTGTGGATCGAGGAGTACGCTCCTACACGGCTCGGATCACGTCATCGAGAGGTGTCAGCTACGTGAGCGACGCTAAACTTCTCATTTTGTTCATAACTGGTCGTCATGTTTGTGCGAGGCATGCGTCCTCTGAAGCATTTTCAAGTTCATCGTTGATTCATTCTCGTAGTTTTTTTTATTACAGAGGGCAGTTAACCCTCTGATCAAACACGCTGAGCTACCGTGGCGGCTAGAATCAGGTCGTGCGGTAGCGTTCTCGCTTCCCGCGCCCGGGTTCCCAAATTCGATTCCCGGCGGGGTCAGGAATTTTCTCTGCCTCGTGATGACTGGGTCTTGTGTGGTGTCATTAGGTTGGTTAGGATTAAGTAGTTCTAAGTTCTAGGGGACTGATGACCATAGATATTAAGTCCCATAGTGCTCAGACACATTTGGCTAGAATCGAATCTACATCGGCAGTCACCTCGATGCTAACATGTTACTTCTGACCGATTACCGATCTTGCCCCTCGGGTGAGGTGACTTGCTTGTTTTGCAGCAAATGTGTGTTGACAGAAACTAAAGGCACCCCTTCTACTACTCCTTCACGCAAACTGAGTTGCACGACACGCACTTGGAATATCTCCGAATGAGCAGCCGCAGCAGGTCTTTCGCGTTAATACTCTTCCAGATCTCTTCAAATTTTTGAGACTGCCTCTGCCTTTTGGCAATGCTTCTACATCCCTCATATTTCAGCACTTCCTGGAGCAGCTGACTGCAAAAGTTCCTGTTTGTTCGAATTATTTAGATGACATTGTCGTCCCAGGTCGCACTCCTGAAAAATACGTTAGCAGTCATTGTACTGTGTTTCAGGTGTCATCTGCAGCTAGTCTGCAGTTTTTTTTCAGACTGAACACGAGTACGTAGGCTACGTTATTAATAATCAGGGCATTCACCCATTACAATCACATTTGCCTGATGTCCGTGAGCTTCTAACCCAACACAATGTGCGGGAATTGCAGTATCTCTTAGGAAGTTCACATATTACATCAATTTTACTCCTAGTGCAACACACATCGTGGTTTCCTGACATCACTTGTGCAGGAAGAAAGCTCCTTTTGTTTGGTCATAAGAGAGCAGTCTGATTTCCAGAAACTGAAAGATCCTTTGCTTAGTGATTGTTGTCCAGTTCGTTTTGATCCAGTCAGACCAGTAGTTTTGGCAGTGGATGGTTCCCCTTGTGGGATTGGTGTAGTTTTGTCCTATAAATATGGTTCTCTTGACAGGCCGGTTGCCTTTGGTTCAGAATTGTTGACGAAAGCTCAATGTAATCATTTGCAAATTTGAAAAGAAGACTCTCGCCATTGTACGCAGTGTAACTAAGTTTCATCAATACCTATTTGGCAGAACATTTTAGTTGGTGACTAACCATAAACCTCTCCGATGTTTGTTTAGCCCTTCTCAGTCCGCCCCAACTCGCACAGCGCAGAAGATACAACAGTAGGCTCTTCTTTTGCCGAATTACCAATACGAGTCAGCCTTCAACATGTCACTCGTGCATTAGCACTGGAAGCCTTGTAAGTAGGCTGTTTAGGTTTTTTTATTGGTAACGCCAAATAGCGCTCTGTATGAAGATCACTGGCTGTGCTGTGTGCAGTCTGTGGCTGGTTGGCATTGTTGTAATACTCGCCATTGTAGTGTTGGGCGGCTGGATGTTAACAGCGCGTAGCGTTGCTCAGTTGGAGGCGAGCCGCCAGCAGTGGTGGATGTGAGGAGAGAAATGGTGGAGTTTTGTAATTTGTAAGACTGGATGTCATGAACTACCATATATATTTTGACTATTAAGGTAAATACACTGTTTGTTCTCTATTAAAATCTTTCATTTGCTAACTATGCCTATCAGTAGTTAGTGCCTTCCGTAGTTTGAATCTTTTATTTAGCTGGCAGTAGTGGTGCTCGCTGTATTGCAGTAGCTTGAGTAACGAAGATTTTTGTGAGGTAAGTGATTTGTGAAATGTATAGGTTAATGTTAGTCAGGGCCGTTCTTTCGTAGGGATTTTTGGAAGTCAGATTGCGTTGCGCTAAAAATATTGTGTGTCAGTTGCTGTAATCTGTAACACCTGAGGATATAATTACATTAATCCTCAGGGTGGTACACGCTTACTATGTGTACCATGTGTGTGGCAAGCACAAGGAGCCCTAGCTAGTATGGTATTTGCTTATACAACTTTACACATCGGTACCATATTTCTCTAACACAGAATTACTCAGCTATCTGATCATTTAACTGAGAGAGACAAATATTTATTTTACTACATCAGTGGCAGATGTTTACGTAATCACACAGTTGGATAACTTCACACTTATGAAACTGAATCTTGTCTGTTCTTTGTGAACTGTTCATATTTTTTTGGAACCATTTTGATACTATGAGAGCTTTGAATGATGTATTTGGTATGGAATCATGATTTGTTTTAGTGCGTCTGAGGCAGATGACACTTTTGACATGAGCAGAGAGTTTTCTTTTTAGGTTTTGAAATTATTGGAGGAAGCTACGACGATTTTGAGAATTTGACTGAGGTGTTATGATGTTGTTATTACGATGATTGTGTATTACGCTGTTGCGGTATGTTTATGATCAATAGGCTGATGCTATGTGAGGAATTTGATTATGCTACATATTTATTATGATGAAATATTGAAGAAGTGTATACGAATATGTATATGTATAATAAGGTAAGGAATAATGAGTAGTGGTTAGGGACTCTGATTTGTGGAAAAGGTTGTTGGAAACCAAGAATCGTACTTTAAGAGTTATGAAATGTATGTAAATGCGTGAATGTATTACAAAGCGACAAAAGTTTTTTGGACGCTGTTATATCAATAGGATTTTGTTTGTACAGATGAATAACGCAAATTCTTGACCTGTGAAATTTTTATATGAGACTGCCACTGTAGCGGAAACTGGTGTCGTAAATATTTCGGTATGAAAGATAAGTGACCACGTGCACGTAATGCGTCGTGGGCACCCAGCTGCGCGACAGCCACCTGGAAACAAACCATTAGTGTGTGCCTTTCAGAGGCACAAGAATAAAAAAAGAGGCCGTTATCCTCGCTATTGATATTCCTTTGTAGAAAGCATCGCAAAAACGACACGCTCATTACTTGGAAAAGATACTTACTTACATCTGCACACCTGACAATGACAAGCGTCTTTCTACGAGAGTTGAGAGAATTTGTACTAACTTATGAAGTGTCACATGACTATTGAATGATATTTTTATGCCTTGCCTTTCATAGTTGCTTATTTCATTTGATATCTGGTTTCCAGCTGTGTTGCAGCATTGGTTTTATAAAATAAAATTAAATGCGTATGCTAAAGTGAACATTTTCTGTCAACAGATCTATTAAATATCATTTTATGATCCACGATCTTCGAAAAAGGAGCACTTCAGAAGGAAAGAACAATAAGGAGGGATTAATAAGAGTCACTGCATACTTAATTTTCTTTTCAACTACTTGGTAATTTTTTGTAGAATTAGCTTCTGTGGTGCACCACTTTAATGACATAGACATTAAGATGTGAATATACATTTCCCTTATCTTCATTGTTTTCTTTACTGTAATATTTTTTCTGCTTGATATTTGTCATGTTTAGATATAAGTTATTGCATTTGCTGCTGCTGTTTGCCAGGCATAGTGCTACTAATTTTCACTTTGTATTACTCAGTTAAGCTAGTTTAACTACTGATTTATTTTTCTTGTTTGCTGCTCATTGCCTTATATTAGTTGTAATATTGCTGCTTGCTTTGACAGTTTCCATTTCTTTCATTGCTGTTTGTATTACATGTTTTGTGCTGCTGCATTGTGTCGTCCCTTAGTTTAGCATCTGAGCTCAGTAGGTTTAAGTTAGCGTAAGAGGGGGTAGACTATATGAGAAACTAACTATGATGAATTGAAAGAAAAGCATTGAGAAACTATAAGAAAATGGTTTGGCCAAAAAAGTAGTGTACAGTGGAGAAAAACTATTTTTGAAAGAGGATGTGAACAGAATACAGAAAGCATGCTTGGATAGGATTTTTTTTGGCTGGAGCAAATGTTGACATAAGAGGGACTTGGCATTAAGTTTTGGGTTGGACTGCAGTACCAAATGTTACCCTGAAAACAAACCCTGTCCTTTCCTTTTGTGTTATCCACTATGTGATTGGGTACCCTTGTGTATTTGTTTTCTTCCTGTCTCTGTGTATGGTTCATAGAATTTTTTCTCTTCTAATACTAAGCTACATTCACTATGATGAGGAATACTGTAATTCTCGAATATATTTTGCATTAATAACATGTTATTTACTTCGTAAAGATGTTTACACATTATTTATTCTGTTTTGTTCTAATGCTCATGTGTGAAGTTGATGTTTCGAAAGTTATTCTGACATTTTATATATTTACTTATGTCATAATTCCTGTAATACTGATGTATATGTTATTTCGATTCTTTTGTAAAACCTGCATTACCACAAATGTTACCTGTATTGTCATGTTCTTCAATGATGTATTTTGTACCTTTGTTATTGTATTCTCATGTTATAAAATTGTAATTGACACCAGTTCATCAAATTAAGTAACTTGTAAATTACATTTCACTGCGCATGTTTCTGTTGGTCATAGTATATGGACAATATGTGAGAAGTAGGGACTGATAGTGTTTGCACGTGTGTTAATAATTCAGTAAGGGACTGGATAACAGCATTGCTGGTTACTCTTCGATGGTGATTGTGCACCTGCACAGTCGCAAAAGATGGCTGCTGGCCCTCTCTACATGGACTACAGTGGGTCTGTATCTTTGATGACCCACCAATACCATTATTTCTGCAGTGGGTCTGCACCTTTGATGACCAACCAATACCATTATTTCTACAAGGACTGCAGTGGGTCTGCATCTCTGGTGGCCCACCAATACCGTATTCTTTACCAGGACTACAAGGGGTCTACTCTGTGATGACCTACCTACCAATATTCTTCAAAAGTTCGACTGACTCTGCTGTGGGTTTGCTCTGTTGTGGCCCATTACCTGTCTGCATGTCAAGAGTCAGCACTGTCTTTCTTTTGGAAGGACAACACTACTTCTTCAAGACTGCATGGAAACCCACTACTTCCATGTGCATTTTCTTTTACTACTCAGACTTTGAGAAAAACACTGCAATTTTACTTTGATGAATGATCAGGATTGTCTTTATGGACTGTGAGAAAATTTTAGCTTTTGACCAACATTGTATCGATATGTGTGTGCACTTCATTTCTTTGTCATTATAATTATGAAAAATGTTTTCAAATCTGTACTGGCCGGCTGTTTAGGTTTTTTTATTGGTAACGCCACATAGCGCTCTGTATGAAGATCACTAGCTGTGCTGTGTGCAGTCTGTGGCTGGTTGGCATTGTTGTAATACTCGCCATTGTAGTGTTGGGCGGCTGGATGTTAACAGCACGTAGCGTTGCGCAGTTGGAGGCGAGCCGCCAGCAGTGGTGGATGTGAGGAGAGAAATGGTGGAGTTTTGTAATTTGTAAGACTGGATGTCATGAACTGCTATATATATTTTGACTATTAAGGTAAATACATTGTTTGTTCTGTATTAAAATCTTTTATTTGCTAACTATGCCTTTCAGTAGTTAGCGCCTACAGTAGTTTTAATCTTTTATTTAGCTGGCAGTAGTGGTGCTCGCTGTATTGCAGTAGCTTGAGTAACGAATATTTTTGTGAGGTAAGTGATTTGTGAAACGTATAGGTTAATGTTAGTCAGGGCCGTTCTTTCGTAGGGATTTTTGGAAGTCAGATTGCGATGCGCTAAAAATATTGTGTGTCAGTTTAAGCACATTCGTGTATAATTGTTCAAAGAGGACGTTTCACACAGACCAGTCGTGTATAATTTTTCCAAGGGGACGTTTCAGCCTCACAATGTACGCATCTCTTTCGCTTCTTGATAATACTGGACTTTATTGCTGTTCGTTGTTTTGTAAAGTTCTTTCACAATGCTTGCAAAAAGCTGCAAGTTAAGCAAGACTTCTATTTACTGTGTTCACGTGATCGCTGATAATTTCTGCTACCGTCCAGCTTCCGCACGGCGGCAGCTGCTGCTGCGCTCTGCAGCCCACCTCTCTCTGCCGTTGTGTTCTAGTAGGACCACCAACCGCCGTTTCTCACTCATATCGAACTGTAGAATAAAACTAATTGAATGAGTATAGATCTCAGTACTTGTTTCTTTTATATTGCAGAATTTGGGTATAGAATTTTCATTTTGCAACTCTTGTAAGAGAATTACCATTAAATGTACGTATTGTGTTGGTACTGGTGATTCCGAAAAGTGGCTCATACTAGATACCTGGAAGCACAGGAACTCTCGTTTCTGAAAAGTAGCAGTTAGTGGATAGCTAAAAACACAGCAGGTCACATTTAGTACCTGTACGAAATGTAGCCAAAAATGGGTAACTGAAAGCATCGCATGCCCCGTTTCTTACCTATACATGGCACGGTAGCAACGTCGTGGCACGTAAGTTTAAGATCCATCGTGCTTTACGTCAACTATGTGCAAAGATCGAACCACAATTGGGCTTGACTGTCGAGTGTAGCTTAGCCTGTAAGTTGCGCCAGAAGGACCAACAAAGTGAGCTATGTGTGAATTGTACTGTTATAGAACATGTCTTTATGTATGTTGACAAATAATTCAGACAATTTTTGGGATCTTTAAATTTCTATTTTACTTTTCGTGCAAATATCGGACTTCCCTGTGTAGGCAGAATACTGAACATCCTTGCATTGTCCAAAGATGTTACTACTACTGAGATTCGCCAGAAGCACAGCAAGTCTTCCACTTGCTGGTTGCAATTCTTCGCCTTTAATCTGCCTTGGAGATGATGAGTGACAGTGTGTGTTTCTGTGAGAGACAGATAGAGAGAGAGAGAGAACCTGTAAATACCATTGTGGCACTTAATTTGAGAATCAGTGGTATCTTGAACCAAGTGCGTAGAAAATCGAACAGCTGTGGTGTTTTGGCGCCAGATGTACTGCATATAGGCAACAAAGAAGGATAATATCGTGGTGTTGTTACTAAGGACAGTACGGCACTAGGGCCAGAAGCCCCAGAGTATTCCCACTAACGGAGTCACTGGCGTCGTCGACCAAACGTTGAGACGTATGTGGCAAGAGTTTAACTATCGTGTTGACGTTTGCCCCGTCGATGATCATGGAAATAGTTTGACTATTGTCACGTGACTGATGTTTACCATATTGAGAACCTGCAATATGAGATGAAAACGTGGACGTCTAATTTGTGTGGAGGAGGAGGAGGAAGAGGAGACCAGTGTTCAACATCCCATCGACAGCGCGGTCATAAGAGACGAAGCACAAGTTCGGATTAGGGGAAGGTGCAGAAAGAAAGCGGCGGTGCCATTTTGAATGAACCATCCCGGAATTTGCCTTGACCGATTTAGAGAAACCACGGCAAGTCTAAGTCAGGATGGCCGGAAGCAGGTTTGAACCGTCGTCCTCCCGAATGCGACGAACGCGAGTCCAGTGTGTTAACCACTGCGCTATCGCGCTCGGCTTTGTGTACAGAAGCGAACTGACACTTATTCAGCCCAACGCTAATGTCGATGCAAAATACCTGGTAGACGCGGTGTAAAATTTTGCATGCATAGATGTAAATCCAGAATGGAAAATTCTCTGGAAGAGTGAAATATTTCGCCCGCTGAAAACTCGGCGCAAAGCTTTCGAATAATTTGCACAGAGTAATCTGCAGCAAAGGCAGCTCCGCTCCCGTACAGAGCCATATTATCCAGCGATTCATCAAATAAATATTTACGTGTATGCAGAAATATAAATAAAAATCACGACTGAAATTTAATTTATTCGCATGTTTGGGCAATATTAAATAGTCGTGCAGATGACATTCTGCATAACGGACGCAGCAACATAGGCCGTGGAAGGTTAACGCGATTACAAGTAATCATAGCACAATTCTGCTTGTTTCCGGAAAAACCTCGGGTATTACGTGCTCCTGGACACACTCCAAGCATTCTGCGACAGCCTAATGTTAAATTTGAAAAAGTATTACCTGAAAACAAAATAAAGAGCGTATAGGAAATTAAATTTTAAATAGAATTTCTTTTTCATGAAACTCGAACATATAAGGCCAACATGGCCAAAAGAAACCGCAAAGTTAAAAGAACTGTTATTCTCAAATAAGTAAACAAGTATAGCTCCGATTGAAGAATGTCAGTTGAGAAACTTGTAGGACTTGAAAGGATTTATATATCGATTTTTTTATTACTTTTCGATTTCTATCGGAAAAAATTTTAGAAACGGGTTCTCTATAACTCGTTGACAGTCGTGTTTCCGTACTGTATTTAGTGTATAGCTCGCCGAAAATAAAAATGCACTTGTTCGAAAAATAAGGAAAATTATTTTGATGTATATGGATGTCTTGAAATGAAGGCGCTTTCGATTAATGGCTACATCTTTTTAGAAGACGGCCCTACAGTCACGGTGCTAGGTTTATTTTCTTCGCAAAGAGTTGTTGTACCGTGCTAATAAATATTTTTTATGATTTTATTAATTGTAAGGATCAAAAAATTATTTGGAAAAAATTTCACTTTGTTGTGCGTGTTATTTTCAACTTCCTCAAATTTTACTTTATGAGAACAACTCTTAAAGAAAGACGCTGGCGTCTTTCCATGAATTTAAAACAGATTTTCTACGTCGTTCTGGGTCCGAGGTAACTTCCTATTTCTTTAAATCTACTAGATGCAGTTAACATTTTACAGCGATGCGCTTGATGGACGTTAACGTAGAATGCTACTATTTAAAAAAAAAACTAGGATGTTTCATGAACTGACACAGTAAAGTGTCGGAGCGCCGAGCGCGTCAGACTGGGATGCACATAATCTTGGATGTCTGGGCTCCTGGACCACGTACCAATATCCATTTGGACCTACACTCGGATAGCTTAACGAAACAAACACGAATGTCAATCAATTTCGCAGTAGAAGCAAAACAGCTACGGAGATATTTTATTTTTGTTTAATTTACATTTGCCGGCCGAAGTGGCCGAGCGGTTCGAGGCTCTTCAGTCTGGAGCTTCGCGACAGCTACGGTCGCAGGTTCGAATCCTGTCTCGGACACGGATGTGTGTGATGTCCCTAGGTTAGTTAGGTTTAAGTAGTTCTACGTTCGAGGGGACTGATGGCCTCAGATGTTAAGTCCCATAGAGCCATTTGAACCATTTTAATTTACATTTACAGAGAAATCGCGCGCCCTTTCCCCGGTTCCGGCAGTCGTTCCAGCTGACGCACTCCGCTCGCGCGGGCCGCATAAGAAAGCATAACCGACCCAACCAACTGCTGTCCTACATCTCCTGTCTCTAGCGCACTGATGAGACGAGTCATGGGATACCTCCTAACATCGTGTCGCACATCCTTTTTCCTGGTGTAGAACATAGCTGTGCATAATTGCAAAAGTGTTGACGGTGCAGTATCTTCTGCACAAACTGACGTCTGTACTACGTCCCATCAGTGTTCGACAGGATTCACGTCCGGCAGTCTGGGCCGCCAAACCTCTTGTGGCCCGGTGGCATGGCGAACTGTTATCCACATAAATTCCGTCGTTGTTTGGCAACATGAAGTCCATGAAAGGCTGCAAATGGTCTCCAAAGACCCGAACGTAATCATTCCCAGTCAATGATCGGTTCAGTTCGACCAGAGGACGCAGTCCATTGCATGTAAATAACGTCCACGCCATTACGAATCTACCACCGGCTTGCAGAGTGCTTTGGTCCACGGCTGCGAGGGGTCTGCCCCAAACTCGGAATCGGGACTCACGTGACCAGGCCACAGTTTACCAGTAGTCTAGGATCCAAGCCGCACAGTTACGAGCCACGGAGAGGCGATGCAGGCGGTGTCGTGCTGTTAGCAAAAGCGCTGGTGTCCGACGCTTGCAGCCGTCGCCCATTAAATCTAATTTCGCCCTACTGTCCTGAGCGATATGTTCATCGTACGCCGCACATTGATTTCTGCAATTGTTTCACGCAGTGTTGCTTCCCTGTTAGCACTGACGACTCTACGCAAGCGCCGAATGCCGATCGTTAAGTGAAGGCCGTCGGCCACTGCGTTGTCCGTATTGAGAGGTAATGCCTGAAATTCGGTATGCTCGGTACGTCCTTGACACTGTGGAGCTTGGACTATTGAATTACCAACTTCTTCCGAAATGGACTGTCCCACACGTCTAGCTCGAACTACCACACCGCGTTACGAGTCTGTTAGTTCCCGCACTGCGGCCTTAGTCATGCCGGAAACCTCTCCGCACGAATGACCTGAGTACGAATGACAACTACGCCACTGCACTGCCATTTGTATGCCTTGTGTACGCTATACTAACACCAACAGTACATGACCCAATGACTTTTGTCACATCAATGTAGCACCATAACTCTGAAACGTATTCTAAATTGAAATATTCACCCTACAAGCAGGAAAATTACCTACTCTACCGGAGCGTACGTGAACTGAGAAAACAGTCATTCAAAGTTCATCACACGCTGTTCAAACTGGTCATCTTAAGTGCACTGGCTAGAAATACGCGCATTCAGAGTTTGTGGACTTCCTGAAAGCTTTTTACTTATTACCACACCAACAAATATGAAAGAAAATAGCTTCCTGTACGATGTCTGACTGCGTATGCGATGCTTTTGTTTATTCTAGCCTACTCTGGCTAGAATGATCTAGAGATGCATGGCAGGCGGATTTTTTTGATCATGATATATAGGGAGTAGTTAAATAAAAACGAGACAGATAGCGAAGTGAATAAACTGTTTCTTATTCCAAAACTAAATGCCACAACCGTTAACACATTCATCCCAATGTGAGACAAGAAGGTCAAATGCTTTCATGGAAAAAGGTTTGCGGTTGCCTACGGAATCATGATTGTACCCAGGCCTTCACCTCTTTATCCGAAACATATCAGCGGAAGAGGATCTCCTTTTCTTCGACTTCAAAGATATGGAAATTGTATGGGAAGAGACTGGGACTTGATGGAGGATGTGTAAGGGCTTCGTCTGCAGCGTAGCCGAAACATCCTTGGCGACACGTGGTCCCACAACGGTGCTGTAGGAGCACTTACGTGTCGGAGCCCTGAAGGACGCTGGTGACCGTCAATTTGCTTCGGACGGCGTGCTGCACCACTGAGTGCTCTCGTCTTTCCTTAGGAGCCGCAAACATTTTTACGTTAGGCACTGACCGTCTTGTCTCACAGCTTCATAACTGTATTAACAGTTATGGTGGTTACTTTTGAACAGTTATGGTGGTTACTTACGAAACGATAAGCAGTTTACTTATTTCCACGGGTCTCGTTTTCATCTGACCGCTCTTACACATAAATGAGTTGCCAAATAGTGTCATTTTCAGTCTAAAGATTTTGCAGATAATACGTTATCTATGACTATCAACAACGTATTGCAGTGCTACTTATATGTGAAGAATTTCATGATACCATTGAAGCTACATTATTATTAAGTAGTAGCCGACCGACACAGACGCAGCAACAGGGAAGTAACCGCCTTTGTGACATTTACGAGTTCCTAACAAGGAGCGAATTTTATATCATCTGTGTGCTCTAATAATTTAGATTCTTGAGTTTCTGCGTATAAATTTAATATCTAATAGCCACTGTTCTCGCATTTTCGCTTCCGTCGGAAAGTAAACCGATCTTGTGACATATTACAAGCTCCTAAGCAGGGGCGAAATATTTAGTTTCACCTGAGTGCTTCGGTAGTTACGTTTTTGAATATCTGCGTATTATTAGTTCCTGCGTTTTCGTCAGGGTCTACAGTAGAGTTGCGCAGCACGTTCCGATAGTCGTTTTATCTGCATACTTTAGTTTTCCACGGTCTTTAGTATGGACAGGGACTGAGATTGTTGTTTGCGGATGCGAGCCGAGTTGGTGAAACTTCGCTCTCAGCTTCAGGCTGTGATTGCTTCGGTTACACAGCTTGAGGCTGCAGTGGATGGGTACCACTGTTGTGGACCGGCCGTGGGGATCCAACGGACGTCCAGCCCGTCAGAATATTCCGATCGGTCCTCACCGGTGGCCAACCCAGTTACTGCCCGCACTGAGGCTGACCTCTCACCTGTGGTCGAGTGGGAGGCGTAGCAGGCGGCGAAAGACTTCCCAGGCGGCCGCACGTAAGGCCTCCCCGGTTTGTCTGACAAACAGGTTCGAGGTGCTGTCTGTGGCTGACACTATCGCTGAGCCAGATGCTGTCGCCTGTCCTGTTTCAGAGGAAACCCTCAGCCTGCAAGACCCCGGGCAATCACAGACAGTGGGATTATTGGCAGTTGGGAACCCCAACGATAGGCGCGTAATGGGACCCCTTAGGGACTTGGCTGACAAGAAGGGAAAGAAAGCCAATGTGCAATCCGTGTGTCTACCGGGTGGAGTCATTCCAGATGTGGAAAGGGTCTTCGCGGATGTCATGAAGAGCACAGGGTGCAGCCAACAGCAGGTGGTTGCCCACGTCCGTACCAATGGTTTGTGTCACTTTGGACCAAAAGAGATTCTCTCTGGTTTCGAGCGGCTAACAGAAGTAGTAAAGGCTGCCAGTCTTGCTTGCAAGATGAAAACAGAGCTGACCATTTGCAGCACAGTCGACAGGACCGATTGCGGACCTCTGGTACAGAGCAGTGGAGGGTCTGAATCAGAGGCTCAGACGGTTCTGCTACCGTGTGGGCTGCAGATCCCTCGACTTGCGCCAAAGGGTAGTTGAGTTTCGGGTTCCGATGAATAGGTCAGGTGTCCACAACACGCAGGAGGCGGCTAAGGGTAGCAGGGGCTGTATGGAATGGGCTGGGTGGTTTTTTAGGTTAGAAGGTCTCGGGAAAACACAAGAAGGGATTCAGTCATAAAGGGTGCAGGCTGAACACAAGAAGAACGTAGATACACGAACCATTGGTATAACAGATGTAAATTGTTGTAGCTGTGTTGGGAAAGTACCAAAGCTCCAAGCGCTGATAGAAAGCACTGATGCTCAAATCTTTATAGGCACTGAAAGCTGGCTGAAGCCGAATATAAGGGCAGCCGAAATTTTTGCGAAGAACCTAACGGCATTCCGAATGTATAGGCTAAATGCGGTTGGCGGTGGCGTGTTTGTTGCTGTTAGAAGTAGTTTAGCTTGTTGCGAAATTGAAGTAGATACGTCTTGTGAGTTAGTATGGGCAGAGGTCATTGTTGGCAACCGGAACAAAATAGTAATCAGATCCTTTTACCGACCTCCCAAATTAGATGATACAGTTGCTGTAAAGTTAAAAAAAATCATGAGTTTGATTTCAAAGACGTACACGACTCATACAATAATAGTTGGTGGTGACTTTAATTTACCCTCGATATGTTGGCGAAAATACATGTTTAATTCCGGGAGTACGCATAAAATATCACCCGAAATTGTGCTAAACGCATTCTCTGAAAATTATTCCAAGCAGTTAGTTCATGAACCCACGTGAATTGTAAACGATTGTGAAAACACACTTGACCTCTTAGCAACAAATAATCCTGAGTTAATAACGAGCATCAAAACCGGTTCAGGGATTAGTGAACACAGGGGTGTCGTAGCGAGACTGAATATTTTAATCCCCAAATCCTCGAAAAATAAGCGAAAAATATACCTATTCTAAAAAGCAGATAAACATTCACTTGACGCCTTCATGAGAGACAATCTCCAATCATTCCAAATTAATAATAACAGGGTAGACCAGATGTGGCTTCAATTCAGAGAAATAGTATCGGCAGCAATTGAGAGGTTTATACCAAATAAATTAAAAAACAACGGAAGCGGATCCTCCTTGGTACACAATACGGGTTAGAACACTGTTGCAGAAACAACGAAACAAACATGCCAAACTCAAACAGACTTAAAATCCCGTAAGGTTGGCAATCTTTTACAGAATCTCGAAATTTATATGGGACTTCCATGTGAGGTGCTTATAACAGTTTCCACAACGAAACTTTGTCTCGAAACCTGGCAGAAAATCCAAAGAGATTCTGTTCGTATGTGAAGTATGTTAGCGGCAAAAAATAATCAATGCCTTCTCTGCGCGATAGCAATCGAGATACTATCGAAGGCACTGCTGCCAAAGCAGAGTTACTAAACACAGCCCTCAGAAATGCCTTCACAAAAGAAGACGAAGTAAATATTCCAGAACAGCTGCCAACATGAGCAACGTAGAAGTAAATAAGTAGTGAAGCACCTTAAATCACTTAATAAAAGCAATTCTTCTGGTTCATACGTTCCTTTCGGAGTATGCTGATGCACTAGCTCCATGCTTAACAATCATACAGAACCATTCTCTCGACGAAAGATCCGTACCCAAAGACTGGAAAGTTGCACAGGTCACACCAATATTCAAGAACGGTAGTAGGAGTAGTCCACTAAATTACAGGGCCATGTCGTTAACGTCGATATGCAGCAGGACTATGGAACATATATTGTGTTCGATTACTGGTGCGCATTGTGGGATCCTTACCAGATAGGATCGACGGAGTACATCGAAAAAGTTCAAAGAAAGGCTGCACGTTTTGTATTAACGCGAAATATGGGAGAGAGAGTCACAGAAATTATACAGGATTTGGGCTGGACATCATTAAAAGAAAGGCGTTTGTCGTTGCGACGGAATCTTCTCACGAAATTCAAATCACCAACTTTCTCCTCTGAATGCGAAAATATTTGTTGACACTGACCTACAAAGGGAGGAACGATCACCACGAACTCGCACGGAAAGATATAAGTGTTCATTCTTTCCGCGCGCTACACGAGATTGAAATAATAGAGAATTGTGAAGGTGGTTCGGTGAACCCTGTGCTAGGCAGTTAAATGTGATTTGCAGAGTATCAGTCTAGATGTAGATGTAGATTTTAGCGCTGTCTTGGGAATAAAGATTTCTGTCCATTTTGAGCAAGGCAGATAAGCAAATACATTGATTGGTGATTTAAAAGCGTGTTCATCAAGGAAATTCCGGTGAAATTCTCATTCTCAGTTATTCGGAGATTATGGTTAATCGGCGTAAGTTGCATTCAACAATTACTTTCACCAGTGTTTCACGTACCCAACTGAGGTGACGGAGCGGTGACTCAATTCAAAAACGCTTATACACATGAAGTGTAGATAACACTGTTTTCAACGTATCGTTTTTTGTGGTAACCTAGAATTGACATTTACGTGTATTCCAAAAAAAAAATTCGAGACTACCGAACAGGAAGCAAACGATCCCTTCGGCCAGTGCCAGGCACTGAGAATGTCACAACTGAACGAAACAGCGGTGTCGGACCTATTGGCCGAGAGGTTCTAGAAGCTACAGTCTGGAACCGCGCGACCGCTACGACGTTCGAATCCTGCCTCGGGCATGGATGTGTGTGATGTCCTTATGTTAGTTAGGTTTAAGTAGTCCTAAGTTGTAGGGGGTGTTGCGCAGTTGGAGGTGAGCCGCCAGCAGTAGTGGATGTGGGGAGAGAGCTGGCGGAGTTATGAAATTTGTAAGACTGGATGTCATGAACTGCTATACACATTATGACTTTTGAACACTAGTAAGGTAAATACATTGTTTGTTCTCTATCAAAATCTTCCATTTGCTAACTATGCTTATCAGTAGTTAGTGCCTTCAGCAGTTCGAATCTTTTATTTAGCTGGCAGTAGTGGCACTCGCTGTATTGCAGTAGCTTGAGTAACGACAATTTTTGTGAGGTAAGTGATTTGTGAAAGGTAATGGTTAATGTTAGTCAGGGCCATCCTTTTGTATGGATTATTGAAAGTCAGATTGCGTTGTGCTAAAAGTATTGTGTGTCAGTTTAAGCACAGTCTTCTATAATTTTTCTAAGGGGACCTTTCATATGTCGACCCTTAGCCAAGGATACCTCACTGGAATATTCTGATTTTTTTCTTGTAGTTTGTGGAATTAGTGTAGATTTTGTTTATTGCTAGCATGTAATTGTAGAGAGAATCTCCTTTATAGTCTTTCATTGTTGTACAGTAAAACAGTTGTGGCATGCATGCTGATTTGCACCAAGTATTTCGCAGCTGCGCTAGCAATTAACTAAATATTATTTGCTATGTTAATGTGTTCTCTTATTTTTGCTCTTCAAATTGTGTTTTTCTGTGTTGTCGTGTGAAATATTGTGACAATTATGGCGTGTGAAAAACGTAATACTAGGCTCCAAAGTAAACTGAGAAATGACAGTGAAGACGAAAGCAGTGTGTTAGCGCCACCATGTAATGAATTAACTAATGTTCAAAGTAGTAATTTGGTAATAGTGCATAGGGAAATGGAGCGGGCTGCAAATAATGGTGTAGGCAGTGAAACGATTGGTGAACAGGGAAACATTATCGATCGATCGGTCGGAAACTTGCAAGAACTCAGGAAAACTTAAAGGACACAGTAGATTCGATTTCAACACAAATGGACACCTGCAACTTTGTTCAGAAAAACACACTGAGGAAATGTGTTCACCATCGGAGAAAGTAGCCGAACTTTCGGATCAGTTCACTAATTTATCTGCAAAGGTAGATGATGATCTGAATGACACAAGACCTGCAGCCATCACTGACACAGAAAAGTATGAACAAATTAAGAAATTCAAACAAAATCAGAATCAAATTAATACGCAATACAAAACAGAAATCCGGGAAGTGCAAGATCAGTTGACGCAGGTAATACAAAAATTACATATTTCAGAGGACACTCGCGCTCCAACACGGGAAGAGGAACTTAGAAATAAGGAAAAGCCACAAAATAATAACACAGGAAATTTCGGAAATCATGAAAGAAATTGGCAAGGTGCACCGAATTTTGAGATGGAACCGCCGACACGACGTAACAATGACCGATATGCTACTCGCCGACACGATGATTTTGACTATAAGCTGTTCATTACTGCACGTAAATTCAAAACATTTAAGAATTCTGGCAACGACATTCATCCACAAGCGTGGCTCCATCAATTCTCTCATTGTTTTCCTCCAAACTGGTCATTGGAGCACAGGTTAGAATTTGTGTGGCTACTTGGAGAATGAATCAGCTGTAAGAATGCGATCGGTCATTCACGATTGCCACAGTGAAGGAGAATTTTATCATGCCTTCCTCTCAGCATATTGGTCTCAAGCTACACAAGACCGAATAAAACATAGACTCATAATGATGAAACATTTCGAACAATCTGAATTTTCCAGTCTTGTGAAATATTTTGAAGACATGTTGCACAAGAATCAGTTCCTGTCAAACCCATACAGCCCCTCAGAACACATCCGCATTTGCTTAACTAAATTACCTGAACATTTACGACATATTATTTTGGCAGGACGTTGCAAAGACTACATTGAAGCTTTTCAGGGACTCTTACAAGAATTAGAAATTGACACTGACAATCGCGGAACGCGAAAACAGGAACACAATAATTACAGGTCACATCCGTTACAATTCCGTGAGGAAAGAAATAATAACTGGACACGACAAGGCTATTCTTACAACGTAAATCGTGACCAAAACAGACACCACCCGTATGACAACCACTGGCAGAGTAATAGTTACAGTGAAAGATCGCATTTCCGTAGTAATGAATATGACAGAGACAATCACAGAAACAGACAATATGGCAACCAGAACTATTATTATCAAGGAAGACAGAATAACTTCAGACGCAACGGTCCAGCACGCAGTTACGATTCCGGGAGAAATTCTCCACCACGTGACCGATAAGAAAGAAACTATGGTATCTACCGACATGACGACAGACGATATGATCGTAACGACAGACCTGAATTGCATCAGAACTGGCGGGATTCCTACAGGGCAAGGCCCTCTCGACAAGGTGAATTTGTAGAAGTTAGGTCTCCTAATCCCAATAACGACGCGCGACAACAAAGAAACAGACAATGACTCGCACCGCAGGCTGCCACGTGCGCCGGCTGGCTCAGAGAAAAATAACATAGACGTTAACCTTGAGAACAATTTTAGCATTGTTTAGCGACGTATACCACATGGTAATTGCTTTGAAGTTGAAGGTCTGCGCACCATAAAGGGTAAATGATTTCATCACATTTCACATGTAAAACCATTTATTGGAAGATAATCTGTGTTTTAACTTTGTCTTTGCTATAAAATTTTTCACTTCACGTTACTAGTACACTTCGTCAGACTTAGAAACTGTTAACTTGCAACTATGTTTTAAAGTTAACTATCCAGTCCAGAACCTAGGGAACATTTTTAAACAGAAATTACGAATGCATTGTTATAGTGAAAAGACGACAGTGTTGTTATTTGTACATTCTTGCTTGTTAGTTGCACGATTACGTAACGTCTATAAGGCTTACATACTTAAAACATATACTGTTAATGAGATTTTAATGCAACATTTTGGTTTAGTTGAAAAGACATTCTTTATTTGAAGTATGTTCTGTGAGATAAAAGATGACTTAGCATTTGGTTTCTTTGATAGCTACACGATTATATCACGACGCTACTAATGAGTGACAATTTACAATGTTGCTTTTGCGGTGTATCTGTTTTATATCTGCACAGTTTTTCTGAATTCTTCTGGAAAGGAAAACATGTTTTAGCAGTAATTTTGTAGTATAGCTACAATGAGACAGCCTTTTCTGTATCACCACAATACGTTACAGTACAGTACTTACTTCATCACGGCAATAAGCGTAGTAACTACGATATCTATACGCAAAGCATTTCACTTTTGTTTGTCATGAGGTAAGTACATTGACTTCTGCAGAACTTAGCTTTCGGAGGACGATAACTACGACACTTCCGCAGAGATTATCTTACAACAAGACGCACAGTTTAGCGCTACAGTACACGTATTTGAGTGATTAATTTTGTACTTAAAACATTTATTTTTAAATATAATTGAAGTACAATGATACAAAGGTTTTCCGTGATACATTTCATTCCATTGCTGTAACCTGTAACACCTGAGGATATAATTACATTAATCCTCAGGGGGGTACACGCTTACTTTGTGTGCCATGTGTATGGCAAGCGCAAGGAGCCCTAGCTAATATGGTATTTGCTTATACAACTTTACACATAGGTACCATATTTCTCTAACACATAAATTACACAGCTACCTGATTATTTAACAGAGAAACAAACTTTTTTTTTACTAGGTCAGTGACATGTTTACGCAATTACACAGGTGGATAATTTCACACTTATGAAATTGTATTTTGTCTGCACTGTGTGAACTGTTCATATTTTTTCGGAACCATTATGATATTATCAGAGCTTTGAATGATGTATTTGGTATGGGACCATGATTTTTAAAGTACATTTGAGGTAGATGACTCTATTGAAATGAGCAGAGAATTTTTTTAGGTTTTGAAATTATTGGAGGAAGCTACAATGATTTTGAGATGTGATTGATCTGTTATGATGTTATTATTATGACGATGATGTGTATTATCCTGTTTTGTTATGTTTATGATCAATGAGATGATGCTATATGAGGAATCTGATTATGCTATTTATTTATTATGATGAAATATTGAAGACGTGTTGATGAATATGTATATGTGTAATAAGGTAAGGAATAATGAGTAGTGGTTAGGGACTCTGACTTGTGAAAAAGGATCATGGAAGCCAAGAATTGTACTTTAAAGAGTTATGAAATATATGTGAATGCGTGAAAGTATTACAATGCCGACAAAAATTTTCGGACACTTATATCAATAGGATTTTGTGTCTACACATTTGTAACGGAAATTGTCAACCTGTGGAGTTTTTCTATATGAGACTGCCTTTGTAGCGAAAACTGCTGTCATCAGTATTTCAGTAAGAAAGGTAAGTGACCTGACGTAATGCGTTTTGGGCGCCCAGGTGAGAGGTAGTCGTCTGACAAAAGAAAGCAATTAGGTGGAGAAAAAAAGAGGCCATTATCCTCGCTATTGACATTACTTTGTAGAAAGCATCGCAAATACGACACGCTCAAACTTGAAAACATATGATTATACTGTGGAGCTCTTAATTTATGATATTTACTAAAACGCCTAATGAAACGATGAGAAACATTTCATGGCTATTGTCTTGCTAGTTGAGAGAAATGCCATATGGCTTGCTTTATGTATTTATTTACTCATTTTGTTTAATATCTAGTTTCTAGCCCGCACTGCAGCATTGTTTACAATAAATTTTAATGGATGTACTGATATAAATATTTTATGCCTACAGATCCAGTAAATAATAACTTTATGATGTACTTTAAAAAAACGAAGGAGCACAAAAAGACATTTCCCTTCATAGGAACTGCGTACAGAATTTTCTTTTCAAGTACATGGTAATATTTTTTTTACAATAAGTTTTTGTGGTGCACCACTTTAATTATATAGACATTAAGATGTGAATGTACATTTCCCTTATGTGCATTGTTGTCTTTAGTGTAATATTTTTTCTGCTGAGCTACGTCATGTTTACATATAAGTTATTGCATTTGCTGCTGCTGTTTGCCAGGCATAGTGCTACTAAAATTCACTTTGCATTACTCTGTTAAGCCAGTTTTACTACTGATTTATTTTTCTTGTTTGCTCCTCATTGCCTTATATTAGTTGTAATATGGCTGCTTCTTTTGCCAATTTGAATTTTTGTCATTGCTGGTTGTGTTAATTACTTTGTGCTGCTGCATTGCCTTGTTCCTTAGTTTAGCATCTGAGCTCAGTCGATTTAAGTTAGCTTAAGATGGGGTAGACCATATAAGAGTACAAGTTATGACAATATGGAAGAAATGCATTAAAAAGCTATAAGAAAATGGTTTGGCCAAAGTAGTAGTGTACAGTGGAGGAAAACTATTTTTGAAAGAGGATGTGAACAGAACACAGAAAGCAGGCTTATATAGGACTTTTTGGGAATAATGATGAACAAAGGGAGATCTCTATGCAAAATACTGCAGTAAAACAAACCCTGTCCTTTCCTTTTGTGTCATCCCTCTATGTGTTTGTGTACCCTTGTGTATTTGTATTTTTCCTGTCTTTGTGTGTTTAGCTGATACGAGTTATGTTGTAGACTTTTTATAATACTACGTTATTTACCTTGTAAAGATGCTTAAACATTATTTATTCTGTTTTGTTTTAATGCTCATGTGTGAAGTTGATGTTTCAAAAGTTGTTCTGATCGTTTATGTATTAACTTATGTCATAATTCCTGTAACACTGATGTATATGTTAATTTCTATTTTTTTTTTGTAAAACCTGTATTACTACAAATGTTATCTGTATTGTTATGTTCTTTAATGACGTATTTTGTAGCTTTGTTATTGTATTCATATGTTATAAAATTGTAATTGACACCAGTTCATAAAATTAAGTAACTTGTAAGTTACATGTCACTGCACACATTTCTGTTGGTCATAGTATATGGACAATATGTGAGGAGTAGGGACTGATTGTATTTACACATGTGTTACTAATTCAGCAAGGAACTGGTTAACAGCATTGCTGGTTCTAAGGACAATTAGAAAAAAAACTTTGTGAGTGCACAAGTGGTGGTTCAAGGACTTGCAATATTGCCTGCAAGACTCTTCGATGATTGTGCACCTGCACAGTCGCAACGGGTGGCTGCTAGCTATCTCTACAAGAACTAAAGTGGGTCTGCATCTCTTATGGCCCATCAATACCATTATTTCTACAAGGACTGCACTGGGTCTGCACCTCTGCTGGCCCACCAATACCGTAATCTCTAACAACACTACAGTGGTCTGCTCTGTGATGACCTACCTACCAATATTCTTCAAAACTTCGACTGACTCTGCTGTGGGTTTGCTCTGTTGTGACCCATTACCTGTAAGCATGTCAAGAGTCAGCACTTTCTTTTCATTGGAAGGACAACACTACTTCTTCAAGACTGTATGGAAATCCACTACTTCTGTATGCATTTTCTTTTACTCTGCAATTTTACTCTGCAATTTTACTCTGCAATTTTACTGTGATGAAGGATCAGGACTGTCTTTATGGACTGTGAGAAAATTTTAGCTTTTGACCAACATTGTATTAATAAGTGTGTGCATTTGATATCTTTCGTACTGTAATTATATTTTTTTTTTCAAATCTATATTGGCCAGTGCCCAAAACAATTTGTAAAATTTTTTGTGTGGACTATGTAAGTAGGCTGTATAGGTTTTCTTATTGGTAACGCCACATAGCGCTCTGTATGAAAAATCACTGGCTGTGCTGTGCCAGTCTGTGGCTAGTTTGCATTGTTTCCTGCCATTGTAGTGTTGGGCAGATGGCGTAGCGTTGCGCAGTTGGAGGTGAGCCGCCAGCAGTGGTGGATGTGGGGAGAGAGATGGCGGAGTTTTGAAATTTGTAAGACTGGATGTCACGAACTGCTGTATACATTATGACTTTTGAACAATAGTAAGGTAAATACATTGTTTGTTCTCTATCAAAATCTTTCATTTGCTAACTATGCCTATCAGTAGTTAGTGCCTTCAGTAGTTCGAATCTTTTATTTAGGTGGCAGTAGTGGCGCTCGCTGTATTGCAGTAGCTTGAGTAACGACAATTTTTGTGAGGTAAGTGATTTGTGAAAGGTATTGGTTAATGTTAGTCAGGGCCATCCTTTTGTAGGGATTATTGAAAGTCAGATTGCGTTGCGCTAAAAATATTGTGTGTCAGTTTAAGCACAGTCTTGTACAATTTTTCCAATGGGACGTTTCATAATGACCTCAGAAGTTAAGTCCCATAGTGCTCAGAGCCATTTGAACCATAACAGCGGTGAAAGACACGTGAGCAAAAGAATTCTTGATCATCGGTTCGATAGGCAAGAAGTAATAAAATGTATGTTTATTGGATTTCAATTTTAATGTTTCAGGGATTACAATGAGTAATGCAGCGATAGTATGGTGTTTCGCAGGAACAATACAAAATACGTGAAATAATTAGCAATGTTTATAAATTCTCTAAATTGATACTACTTTCATGTTCAGAATCAAATCTTAGTTCGCTTTGATGTCGGAGAAATGATATTTTTATTAATAAGTAAATCATATGAGCACCAACAAAATTTTTAAAAAAGTATTACGTTTAGTATTTAGAGATATTTACATAATGCTGCAATATGTTATTTCGTCATTTGTCAGTGTGACATTGCAACACATAACTCCTTGTGAAATTCCCACTCACTTTTCGTCCCACTAACTTTTCGTAATTGAAATTGAAATTGAAAAGCTTTATTAAAATAATTTTGTAATTAGTCATTATATCACCATACATGACGTAGTCGTGAATTTCACGTTAATTTAATGTACCAGACGATCAAAAAGTTTGTATAAATTTGAAAACTGAATAAGTCACGGAATAATGTAGACAAAGAGGTACAAATTGACACACATGCTTGGAATTGCATGAGGTTTTGTTAGAACCAAAAAAATACAAACGTTCAAAAAATGTCCCCCAGATGGCGCTTCATCTGATCAGAATAGCAATAACTAGCATAACAAAGTCTGACAAAGCAAAGGTGATGCTCTTTACAGGAAATGCTCAATATGTCCACAATCATTATTCAACAATAGCTGTAGTCGAGAAATGAACAGCACTGTAAAGCATGCCCGGAGTTACGGTGAGGCATTGGAGTCGGATGTTGTCTTTCAGCATCCCTAAAGATGTCGGTCGATTACGTTACACTTGTGACTTCAGGTAACCCCAAAAACAATAATCGCACGGACTTAGGTCTGGGGACCTGGGAGGCCAAGCATGACGAAAGTGGCGGCTGAGCACACGATCATCACCAAACGACGCACGCAAGAGATCTTTCACGCGTCTAGTAATACATTTTTTTCTTTGTTCTAATAAAACCCCATATCATTCGAAGCATGTGTGTCAATTTTTACCTCTCTATCTGCATTATTCCGTGATTTATTAAGTTTTCAAATTTATACTGACTTTTTGATCACCCTGTATGTAGCTGTAAAATTGTACCCAGATACGAGATTAATTTCGCGTACTTTAATAACACCAAACTCTAGATTTCGAAGATGAACGCAAAATTAAGTTTCAAAACTGTAAACTGTTTTCACGCAACTGATTTTCACTACAACAGCTATTAGACTCCATAGTCCAGAAATATTACACTCCTGGAAATTGAAATAAGAACACCGTGAATTCATTGTCCCAGGAAGGGGAAACTTTATTGACACATTCCTGGGGTCAGATACATCACACGATCACACTGACAGAACCACAGGCACATAGACACAGGCAACAGAGCATGCACAATGTCGGCACTAGTACAGTGTATATCCACCTTTCGCAGCAATGCACGCTGCTATTCTCCCATGGAGACGATCGTAGAGATGCTGGATGTAGTCCTGTGGAACGGCTTGCCATGCCATTTCCACCTGGCGCCTCAGTTGGACCAGCGTTCGTGCTGGACGTGCAGACCGCGTGAGACGACGCTTCATCCAGTCCCAAACATGCTCAATGGGGGACAGTTCACAATAAAATGCCTAGCAGAGGGTTCAATCAGTCACCTTCAAGCTGCCTCTCTACCGTTCCACTCTAGAAGGGCGCGCGGGAAAAACGAGCACATAATTTTTTCTGTACCAGCCCTGATTTCTCTTATTTTATCGTGATGATCATTTCTCCCTATGTAGGTGGGTGCCAACAGAATGTCTTCGCAATTGGAGGATAAAACTGGTGATTTAAATTTGAGAAGATCCCGTCTCCACGATAAACGCCTTTCTTTTAATGATTGCCACTCCAATTCACGTATCATACCTGTGGCACATCTCCCCTATTTCACGATAATACAAAACGAACTCCACTTCTTTGAATATTTCCCATGTCATCTGTCAGTCCCACCTGATGTGGATCCCATACCGCACAGCAATACTCCAAGACGGTACGGACAAGTGTGGTGTAAACAGATCCTTTAGTAGATCTGTGGCACATTCTAAGGGTTCTGCCAACGAATCGCAGTCTTTGGTTTGCTCTATCGACAATATTATCTATGTGATCGTACCAACTTGAGTTATTTGTAATTGTAATCCCGAAGTATTTAGTTGAATTTATAGCCCTCAGATTTGTGTGACTTACCGCCTGATCGAAATTTAGCTGATTTCCTTTAGTACTCATGTGGATAACTTCGCACTTTCCTTTCTTCAGGGTCGATTCCACTTTTCGCACCATACAGATATCTTATCTAAATCATTTTCCACTTCATCTGATGACTTTACAAGACCGGAAATGACACCATCATCTGCAAAGAATCTAAGAGGGCTACTCAGATTGTCTCCTACGTCGTTAATATAGATCAGGAACAACAGAGGGCCTACAACACTTCCTTGGGGAACGACGGATATCACTTATGTTTTACTCGATGACTTTCCGTCAGTTACTACGGACTGTGGCCTTTCTGACAGGAAATCACGAATCCAGTTTCACAACTGAGGCGATATTCCACAGGCACGCAGTTTGGTTAGAAGAATCTTGTGAAGAAAGGTGTCGATAGCCTTGGAAATCTAAATGTATAACATCCCCTCTCGATAGCACCCATTACTTCATGAGTATAAAGATTGTCTTGTGTTCCACAAGAAAGACGTTTTCTGAATCCGTCCTGACTATGTGTCAATGTTTTCTTAGAGGTAATTCATAATGTTCAAAGACAGTATATGTTCCAAATCCCACTAAAAATCGATGTTAGTGATATGGGCCTGTAATTTAGCGGATTACTCCTACTTCCCTTTTTGGGTATTGGTGTGACTTGACCAATTTTCCAGTCTTTAGGTACGGATCTTTCTGTGAGCGAGCGGTTGTATATAATTGCTAAATATGGAACTATTGTATCAGCATAAACTAAAGGGAACCTAACTGGTATGCTTTTATTAAGCGATTCAAACTGCCTTGCTACACCGAGGATATCTCCTTCTATGTTTCTCATCTTGGCACTTGTTCTTGATTGGAATTCAGTAATATTTACTTCGTCTTCATTGGTGAAGGAATTTCGGAAAACCGCGTTTAATAACTCTGTTTAATGACACCGTCGTTATCGCGCAGTGAAGATATTGATTGCTTCTTGCCACGGGTGTGCTTTATGAATGACCAGAATTTCTTTGGGTTTTCTTCCAGATTCCGAGACAGAGTTCCGTTGTGGAAATTATTAAAAGAATCTCGCACTGAAGCACGAGCTATATTTCGAATCACTGCAAAACTTTGCCAATCTTGGGGATTTTGCGTTCTTTTAAGTTTTGCATGCTTTTTTTGTTACCATCAATTATTAATTTACGTTGTATATATCTCTCAGTTCCCGTCGACAGTATCTGTTTGATATCATTCCACATATTTTCAACGATTACTTAATCAGATCGGAAGAAGTGAAGCTGATGAGAGCATTTTTATCAGCTTCTTGAATACATGCACTTTGCGTTTCTTTTTAATGGTTGTAGGTGTTACGGTATTCAGCCTATCAGCAACTGTCTTGTGGTCACTAATCCCTGTACCCCTCATGATACTCCCCATTTGTCCAGGATTAATTGTTGCAAGGAGGTCAAGTATACTTTCGCAACCATTCACGCTTCAAGTGGGCTCATGAACCAATTGTTCAAAATAATTTTCTAAGAAGGCATTCAGTACAATTTCGGATGACGTTTTACTTCTGCCACCGTCTTGAAATGTATAATTTTTCGCGCATATGGATGGTAGACTGAAGTCACCAAGGACTATAACTGTTTGAGTGGGGTACCTATTTGAAATGAGACTCATGTTTTCTTTCAGCTATACAGCAATTATTTCTGAGTAGCGGGGGGGGGGGGGGGGGAGGGGAGGGTTGGTAAAACGGTACAATTAACAGTTTAATCAGATTGTCAAGTATAACCTATACACATACTGTTTCGCAGGAACTATCTGTTTCAGTTTCACAACAAGGTAAACAACTAATGACAGCAATAAATGATGCATCACCAACTGTATTTCATCTATCATTTCAGAATATTGTTAGATCGGTTCAGAAAATTTCGGCTGAACTTATTTCATGCTTTAGCCAGCTTTCCCTACTTGTAACTACTTGAGCTTCAGTGCTTGGAGCTGTGGTTCTTCCCCAACACAGTTACATCGTTTTACAACTACAGAACCAATTGTTTCTACAGCTGCCTGACTGTGCTTTACCTGCGCCCTTTTAGACAGACGCCATTTCTGTGAGTTCCTGAGGCCCTCGAACCTAAAAAACCGCTTAATCCCTTCCACATATTCCCCGCTATTCGTGTAGCCGCTTCCTGCGTGTAGTAAACTCCTGACCTATTGAATGAAATCCAGAACGCCACCCGATGGCGCAAGTCGAGGAATCTGCAGCCTACACGGTCACAGAACCGCCTGAGCCTCTGATTCAGACCCTCCACTCGGCTCTACACCAAAGGACCGCAGTCTGTTCTGTCGACGATGCTGCAGATGGTGAGCTCCTCCTTAATCTCGAAAACAAGACTGGCATTCTGTACAGTTTCCACTAGCGGCCAAAACCAGGAAGGTGCAATGCAACACACTTCATTGGTACCGACATGAGCCAGCACCCGCATTTGGTTGCACCCTGTACTCTCCACGGTGTTCAGAAGAACTCTTTCCATGTCCAGAATGACTCCTCTGGGTATGCGGACGGAGTGCACACGGATTCCTTCTCCTCCTTGGCATGCACGTTCCTAAAGGGCTCCATTAAGCGCCCAACTGCCAGCAAACCCACCGTGAATGCCTAGACCTTGCTTCCTCTCGAACAGGGTGTACGACTGCATCTGGCTTAGAGACTTCGTCAGCCACAGATAACGCCCAAAACCTGTTCGCGAAACGAACCGGAGAGGCTCTACGATTGGACCCTCGGGAAGTCTTTCGCTGTCTGCCAGACTCTGGAATGATCTCCCACTTGACCACAGGCGAGGGGTCAACCTCAGTGCAGGCAGTGGACCGACTGGGGGATATGTGGGATGTGCTCGACATACCTGGCATCCCCGCGTCCTACCCCCCCCCCCCCCCCCCCCCCCCTTCTGATGCCCGTTGGCAGCAGCCTCAACCTGTGTGGTGGAAGCCAAAACTGCCAGGAGCTGAGTGCCAAGGGTGACCAACTCATCTCCAATCTGTACACAGCAATCACAGTTCCTATCCACTACTGAAGTCGCTCCTGTTTGAAGCTAGTAAAAATATGTAACAAAGTGAATGGCGTACTCGCCTTATTAGCAGCAGGATCTCGAGGCATTCTCTCGCCGACGGTGTAACCGACCTGGACTGATTTCAAACAAACTTGACACCACATTTACTATCTGGAAAGAAATACTATGCTGACGAGAACTACCACCTTCCAATTGGGGTAGGGATGAAATCGTGGTGATAGGGAGAGAAGAGGTGATACACAGAAACAGAGGGGTAAGGAAGAGTCAGACACAGATAGGGGGAGGAGGAGACGGATAGAGAGAGGGGAGGAGGGGATAAAGGCAGGAGATGAACTTAGATGGGGAGAGGGGAGGAGCTGATGGAGAGAGAAATGTGGAGGAGCAGATGGGCAAAGAGGGGAAGTTGGGAGTGGAGGAGGTGGGAAGGGAGAGGGAACAGGAGAAGGTGGTGAGAGAGGGCAGGGGGAGAGGTGGAGCGAATAGAAAGCAAGAGGAGCGAATGGATATGGGAAGGAGAGTGGGGGAGGGGGAGAGACGGACAGAGAAAGAGGTAAGGAGCAGACGGTCTAATAGACGATTGGCGTCACCAGGCACTCAATTAGTAGGAAATAAAAGGAAAATGTGTTTTTGCGACGTACGATACTGAGTGGTTTCCTCAAGAGGATGACACGCTGCAGTGCTCGCCAGGTTTGCCGAGAAATGGCACTTTAGCACACACGCCACAGGCGAGCGCGTAATGTGTGGTGGCCACGGGTAGTTAGCGGCGGCCGGCGCCTCCAGAGCGGAGCCAAAGATGCCGAGCGGAGCGGAGCCAAAGGGCGGCAGGCCGGCCTGCTGCTGGCGGCGGCGGCCGCCCCGCGGCGCTGCGATCGATACGCGGCGGCGGCGGCGCCAGGCTGGGCTGGCCTCGCAGTACAGGCCAGGAGCGGAGCAATGTCGACGGCTGCACACCTCTACATCCTACCCGCTTCAGTGCCGCGAGTAACGCGATTCTGAGAGCGGTGCCGCTGCAGTCGTTTCCTACTCTCTCTGAGACCGCCGTCACACGGACCGTGCGTTCGAACGTGAACGCAGAGCTTGCCCAGTTCGACGTGGTTCTCAACGTTCAGAAGTGATGCGGCTTCTGCGAACTTTACACGTTTCCGAACGTGGTATACGCGACACAATCGCAGAACACTCCACCGACATCTGTCGGCTGTGTCTGCCTCGCAATCCGCGCGGTGTATTTACGAAATGGAGGGGCCTAAAATTCCTGCCTCAGCTCCATTAAAACGCACACATCTCCTCCCTTGCCCTTATGCTAGTCACGTTGTTTTGTCTGTAGCGTACATACATGAAAACTTCCGTATCCGATAATATGTTATAAGGACATCAGGTTACAAAAATTCCTTTAGAAATACAGCGATACAAATTTACAACAGTCGTCTATCTAAGATAAAAATTATTTAATAATTCTCAGTTTTTAACTCCTATGGCATAAAGTCTTCGAGAATTTTTGCAGGTACTTAGTTGGACAGTAGCCATACCTTGCACACAGGCATATGAGCAGTATACACGCAGCATTTGAGAGAATGCGTTCGATTGGTTCAGAGAAGCCAGTAGGCGAGTCGTTCGACATTTTAATAGGACCGATTCCACTATTCGACGCTGTTGGAAGAAGTGGGTGAACCGTGGCCGAACACAGCGCCAGGAAGGAAGCGGCGGACCCAGAGAGGCGACAGGCTGCGAGGACAGAAGAGTCGCCAGAGAGACGGTCAGAGCGCCGGGTTCGTCATTACCATCGATCCGCAACGCGTGCAGCTCGTGCTTCAGTGACCGAGAGGGGGCTGAGGTCACAGCGCACCTTGCGCCTGCTACTGTCCACCTTCTCTGTACACCAACCATGCCGTTTGCAGTGGTGTCGGTCACGTTCGGGCTGCAGTCTCATCCATCAGAACGGTCTTCAGTGATGTCCCGCTTCGAACTGGTCCCCCATGACCAGTAAAGACGTGTCTGGTGACGGCCCAGGCAGCACGGGATACCAACGTGAGTGTCGCCCTCCGTAAGGGCCGACAGTCGGTGGCGACGGTCTGGAGCGCCGTGTCATTTCTTAGCGTGGCACCTTTGGTTGTCATTCGCGGCCTCCTATCGACGCAGCGGTACGTCGACAATATTCTGCGTTTCGTTTTGTTGCCTTGCACGGAAAGCTATCCCCGGCTTACACTTCAACGAGACAATGCCCGCCTGAACACAGTGAGAGTTGCTGTGGCTCGTCTTCGTGCTTCCCAAACCGTACATTGGCCAGACCAGGTCTTTCTCCAGTTGAGAACGTTAGGAGCATTATGAGCGAGACCCTGTAACCGACTTCCGTTTTTGACGATCTAACGTGTATACTATAAAACCCACCAAATACGGGCTTCAACTGAAAGCTAATATGGCGTCTCCAGACTCTGTACTAAAAAGAGGTGGCGTCCATGTGGCGTAGTAAACATTCTTCCAACTCACTGGTGTACGTTCAAACGCTTGTTCGGAATATCTGCCATACCTGATATTGCTCTACAAATTCGGAAACTCTTCAGACGTGTTTTTTCCACGCCATGGCGTCACGAACCCGGCAGCTCGACGTTGACACTCGCAATGCGCGGTCCGTGTGCCGACTGCTTTTCTGAGCGTACTGGAGTGTGGCCGGATGTGACTCTGCGCCCAACTCTAGCTCCCGATGACGCTGCTGTGAAGTAGCGCCGACAGCGCAGAATTATCAGGTGGCCTCTGATGGAGATGTGTTTTCTGATACTGTGAAGGGTGTAAGCCGAAAATTAAGTGTTGCCTGGTGTACAATTGCAAATGTGCTCCAGTTGAGGAAGAATGATTTCTGCAAAAAAAGTCGGTGGTGCACGCCATACTTAAGAAGAAAACTACACAGCTTCGTCCAAAGCAAAAAAAAGTTGTCGCATGTCATCAATTTCTGTAACTTTTTCGATAACTGCCGTACGTTTATTTAGAGAGTACACTTTATCGTCAGGTATTCTTTACTTGTGCTCTCGCCAGAACTCGGTAACGTGCCAAAAGTATGTGCTTGTCAACGTAATTGTTACACATTCTTTGAACAGAGAATAAATACATGCATATTACAAAATGATAAGAGAAAATAGGCGAAACAACGGGTCCAGCGCTGTGAGCCAATGCCAACCACCACAGATGAACTTTGGAACCGGGTGATTGCAACATGGACCACAGGACGCCATTCGCGCCTTGTACCAGTCGATGCTATCACCCACGGTACAAGTTATCGGGGCCCACGGCGGGACGTGTGCATACTAGGCAACAGCACACATGCTGAACCGAATGGACCCAACCGACTAAAACGCTAACCATTTCCTCTGAACACACTAATGTACATTTCCTGTCAATACGAACATCTTATCTCTAGTCGTTCGAAGTGTTTTTTTTTTTCGAATATGAGAGCAGTATTAAGTTGCATTAATAACTAAAATAATGAAAAATAGTTACTGTTGTTGAAGTAAACAGACAAAACATCAACTCATCACCCGTGACAAAGATTCACTATCAACTAACCGGCAACGCTGTAATGCGGGTAGTTGGGGAACTGCAGCGGTTGGTCATCTCTTCCGTACATCATTCTGTCCCTACTATACATTATGTATTTATGTACGTAGGTATCTGCATCTCTTCCTGAGCCATTGGACCGATTTCAACCAAATGTGGTACACACAGCCTGGAAAGGATCGAACGGACGTTAAGAAGAACCTACCTCCCAAGGGATGAAAAAGAAGTGTATGGACTATCACACAAACTTAGTTCGGCCAATGTTTGAGAATGAGAACACTCAAACCTTAACAAAACTTTTTCTCGCTGATATCACCCGCAGAATGATGATAGGAAAAGTTTTATCGCTCACTAAATTTGCGCTTTTCACTCAGTAAAACTGCCACATTAGGAATGGTGTTTCAATTTCTTACTTCTTTACTACTGGTTCTATTTGCAACAAATTTTTGTAAACAGTCCTCACACACAGCAGTAAATGTAGCTGCAAAAATGTATCATAGTACAACACATAGTTCAGGAGGTATGACGTGTGACAACGAAACTGCAGGGCGAAATTCGCTAGAGATGCAGGTGAAAAAAGTGTACAAATCATGTGAACAATGGTAGTAATGGTATGGTTGTGTTTGACGGTCAACAACGTAGGTAAGGTGTGTGTCGCGCTGGACTGTGCGTGCTCAGTGCGGAGTAGGCAAAAGTGCACACTGTTTACGAGTAGTGTACACTTCGTATTTGCATTCAGGGGCCGAGATCGGAGTGCAATAAAAAATCTAACAGAGTTCCAAAGACAGCAGATTATGGGGGTCCGCTTAGATGGAGCATCAGTAACCTAGACAGGCAACTTATTGAAAGTTTCAAGAACAAAAGTCATGGCAGTCTGCACAAAGAAAGACATAATCGTGTAAACATAATAGTTGGCGCAAATTAAAACTACAGAGACCGCCGTATGCTAACAAGAATTTTGTCAAAACAACATAACTACGGCGGCTATAGTGTCTGCAGATCTCATTAGCCATCTTCGCGATTTCGTATCTATCGACACTCTCCCCTGAGAACTCCGTAAAGCGATACTCATCGACGAGTTGCTATACCGAAACCATTAGTGATGACAACCAACGCAAAGAAGAGTAAAGCATGGTGTCTGGAGCATAAATCCTGGACGGATGATCTGTGGAAACGCATAACACGGTCCGACACGTCAACGTTTTCGTTATTTCGAACATCGGGCCGGGTTTACGTCTGGAGAACTCCAAAAGAAGTCTATAGTCCTGACTGCTTGATTCCAACGGTTATGCATGAAGGTGGAAGTGTGCTGGTGTGGGCAGCCATATTGTGGTATTCTACTGGTCCCATCATTACTCTCAAAGGCCGTGTTACAGCCAACGATTATAATATTTTTGGTGATCAGGTGGACCCAATGATTCAAATGTTGTTCTCCAGCAATCGTGCCATACTTCAGGACGATAATGCATCAATTGACAAGACGAGGACAGTACAATCGTGGTATGAGGAGCACGCAACTGAACTGAGCGTCTTCCCTGGCCAGCACAGTACCCGGACTTGGAACAGTATCGAACTTTCGTGGGCGGTATTGGAGCCCAGACTCTGGAGCAGATTGCCGGCTTCCTCTCGTCACTATATGAGTTAGAAGAGGTTCTGATCGAAGAGTGGCATAACATTCCACTGGAGACTATACAATCATTATATGCCAGTTTACACAAGAATCTCAGCTTTATTATGGGTAAATGGATGGCAAATTCCTTATTAACAAACCATTCCGAAGTAAGTACGTTTGTTCACATTATTTTGCCTGTACCCTGTATGTGTGAAATATTTTAAATATATGTGAAATGTACACTGAGGTGGCAAAATTCATATGCACATATACAGGTAGCGGTGGTAGCACGCACGTAACGAATAAAAAGGTAGTGCATTAGCGGAGCTGTCACTTGTAATCAGATGATTCCTACGTGATCATGGCCGCAGGACGCATTAATTGACTTAGAATGCGGTATTTCAGTTGGAGCTAGGCGCATGGAACATTCCATTTCGGAAATTTTTGGGTAATTCAATATTCTAAGATCCACAGTGTCAAGAGCGTGCCCAGACACCAAATTTCAGGCATTACCTCTCACTACGGACACCACAGTGGCCGACGGCCTTCGTTTAACGGCGTTTGTGTGGAGTTGACAGTGCTAACAGAGAAGCAATAACCACAGAAATCAATGTGAGACGTATGACAAATGTATCCGTTAGGACAGTGCGACCAAATTCGTCGTTAATGGGCCAAGGCAGCAGACGACCCACGCGAGTACCTTTGTGAGCAGCACGACATCGCGTGCACCGCCTCTCCTGGGCTCGCGGCCATTGCAGTTGGACCCTAGACGGCTGAGAAACCATCGTCTGGTCAAATGAGCCCTGATTTCAGTTGGTAAGAGCGGATGGTAGGATTCGAGTGTAGCGCAGGCTCCACGAAGCCATGGACCCAGATCGTCAATAAGGCACACTGTAAGCTGTTGGTAGCTCCACAGTGGTGTAGGTTCTGTTTACATGGATTGGAATGGGTCTTCTGGTCTAACTCAACCGGTCACTGATTGGAAATGGTGATTTTCGGCACTTGCAGCCATTCAACGATGGAATTCTGATGGAAGATAGTGCCCTATGTCAATGGTCACAATTGCCCGCAACTGGTTTGAAGAACATTGAAAATTTGAGTGAATGATATGGCCATCCAGTTCGCCCGACATGCATGCCATTGAACATTTATTGGACATAATTGAGAGGTACGTTCGTTCACAACATCCTGCATCGTCAAGACTTTCGCAATTATGTAGAGCTATGGAGGCATCATGGCTCAACATTCCTGCAGGGGACTTCTAACGACTTGTTGAATTCATGACGCGTCCGAGGTCATTTGTCGCCTCAGTGTGTACGAAATGTGCGTATGTGGGTGAAAAAACTACTCCTAAATCCCTGGACTGATTTTTACCAGCCGTCCAGAGTGGCCGTGCGGTTCTAGGCGCTACAGTCTGGAGCCGAGCGTCAGCTACGATCGCAGGTTCGAATCCTGCCTCGGGCATGGATGTGTGTGATGTCCTTAGGTTAGTTAAGTTTAATTAGTTCTAAGTTCTAGGCGACTGATGAACTCAGAAGTTAAGTCGCATAGTGTTCAGAGCCATTTGAACCATTTTTATTTTTATTTTTACCAAATGTGTTGCACATGTATAGAAAGAAATACAGTGGGGCTAAGGAGCAGCAACCTCCTATTGGACTGGGGATGTTAACGTGGACAGAGAATGGAGAGCAAGAGATGGACAACCAGAGAGTGAGGGAACACATAGACACAGATGGGGTAGAGAAGGAGATGGGCTGAGAGGGAGGGAAATCGACAGAGAAAGGGGAGGAGGTGGACTGGGAGATGGGGAGAAGATGGACAGAAAGGGGGTGGGAGGAAGTGCAGATGGACAGAGAGAGGTGGGAGTAGTAGATGGACAGAGTTGGGGGCGCAGTAGATAGATTGCCACAGGGAAGGGCGGAGGAAATAGACAGTGAGGGGGGCGTGAGAAGATGGATCGGTACAACTGGAATAAATACATACCTGGGCAATGCCACGTACTCAGATGGTATGAAAATAGATTTACAGCAGTCTTTGGAAAAATTTTGTATGTGGTGAAAGATATGCACTTTCTCCTACATTCTTCCTCTGTTTTCCTTTTTTTCTCGTGATAAGTGCGTGGAATTAAGATTGTTTAAATTGAAATCTTTGTGAAATAGGCTTAGTCCTTTCTGCTAGACCATGTAACCATGTAACCTTATGTTATGATGATTCCACAACAAGCACTCGTGTGCGCGGGAATTTGATCCTCTTTGCTCAGACGAGAGTTATTATCGTGGACATTGATGAGTGTTACTTTATTTATGGGCTGGAGGCCACTTTAGGGTGTTCTTACCCCAACACTCAGCAGTTGTTCAATTTGATGCAGAGTGGTGGCGATTGTATACTGATTTATTAAGAAGTAACGAAATTTTTAATTATGACGATCACTTTCCTCATTTCCTTCCTCGCTTCTTTCGGTTCCTCGTCATTGTGGAAAAGGCAGGCTACTGCACAAACTCTCTCACTGCCCCTCCAAACCCCCTTTAAGGTCATGTTTAACCGTATCAGAGTGAGTAAGATTCAATTTCTGTCCTTTTGTCAATAAAGACGCAGAATTAATGTCAATCTACATTTCTCATTCACTAGAAATTCACCCTGTCACATAATAATAATTCACAACATAATTAATTAATAAATGCATTATGTGGGTGGTCTCCGCACAGTCAAGTTGATTTTGCGTCTGTCCATGTCAGGGCCAACCTGATTTATGCAGATCCATTACGATCATCGCATTTGCGGTAATGCTAATAGCCAAATCAAAATCTTTCCCTTTAGAGCAAGAGGGAGGTTATGGCTCACTGCGAGTCATGAATGCGGTGACAGCAGCATGCCCATCCGTTGTCACCCATTGCACTGTGACTGAAAACATGGGATATATCTGACACAGATAGGGAACATATGAATATTAGGACAACCTGCACTCTGGTGCACTCTGCCAGACTTATCCAAGATGGCGGTGATGACGTCATCCAAGACGGTGGCGTGTAGACTTGGCAACAATGCATGACATCATCCAAGATGGCGGCCATGACGTCATCCAAGATGGCGGATTTTGGTGGGAAGTTACCTTGGCAGGAAAATAGGTCAATTTGGCTACCTCCACTAACCTAACCATAGTCCCCCCCCCCCTGTCCCAGAAAAATGGTGGGAAGTTCAAATTCCGACAGTATAATGCAACACACCTCTGCTAACCTAAGAAAATTGCGGGAGGATAGGTCACTTGGGCTACCTCTAAGATTTAATAATCAGTGCAATATGGCGAACTATGTAAAATAGTTTTTTACCTATTTACTACCTATCTACTTTACCTATGAAAGTCCTGTCTACAGTAAGAAAAAAAAAAGGCAGAGGGTGCTTCACACTGGCAACATCAGTAATTCTGAGGGTAAGGTCGATAAGAGCCAATCGTAATGCTAGATTCATTCACGAGACATCCTTTGTGCTGGGATATAGGGAAGCTGTACATAGTGGTGAGAACGTTTGTGTATGTTGAAAGCAGTAAGGGTGGCACATGATGGACGGATCGCCACTTTAGGACCATGAGGAAGACTTCATTCCATGTTATTCTGTGCTATTTTCGTAAATAGATTCTGTTAGGGTAAGATACAAACTGAGACATCAAGAAAGCGAGCGTTAACTGTTTCTGGGACACTATACAATTTCCGAGAGGTCGACTTGGCTCGTATTTTGCATAGCCATGTGACATCAGTATAAGATTGAGTACCTTGTTAGATGAACTTGCGACGGTTTGTAGCTTTGTGGTGTCGTATCAGTCACGCTGGGCAGTTAAGCATGGTTAGATGCAGCTCACGTGTCCAGCTAGGAACAATGCACAATATGCTACTCTATCATCAACAGTAAACACATGTGCTGCACAGAGGTGTCTCGCTTATAAGACCGGTCTGAGCGCACCTTGGAGTTCTGTGACGTCAGTATAACACTGACTCCATATTAAACAAAAGGCTCATCTTTCACCTGCAGTGTGGAACATATAGTCATCAGCTATTCCGTGACTATGACAGATGAGTTTAAATGTAGAACTCGTGAATCACTTTCGGACTGTACTTTGGAAAGCATCCACATCGCTGCAAAAACTCCCCCCAAGTTGCTTATGTTGTAACTCTCTTTTATTTAAAATCACACAATGTTTGTGTGTGTGTAGCGTGTTTTGGCAGCCTCAGTAAAAACATGATTTACATGGTGTGACATCTAGTTTTCCGCCAGAGGTCGTGGATCAGAACGTCTTAAGTCAATTTAGAACCTAACACAGACCCCGAAGTCAATGCAGAAAAAAATATGTATGGCAGTGTACAGAGTGTGTTAGAAAACAATGTTTCAAACTACAACACAGGATCACAGAGAGCATCTCTTCCGACTTATAGTATAGTCTGTGGGATACTGTTATCCTCCTACAGTACGGGTGATGAAACCTTAAACTGCGCTTTGCAATGGGTCAAAACAAAAGCTGTATATCTAATAGGATCGTCCCGCATAGGCAGCAGCAGCAGTTTGACAGGTAAATTCGATGACAGATGGGATGTCTCGTTAGGAATGCTATTCTGGAAAGCATCGCAACAACTCTCTCTCTGCGGCGGATCCACATCGCAGCTAGGAGTCATCGCACCTGCAATGACGCCTAGGTGAGTTCTATATCAGATCTACATCTGCCTCTACATGGATACTCTGAAAATCACATTCAAGTGCCTGGCAGAGGGTTCATCGAACCACCTTCACAATTCTGTATCGTATAGCGCATGGAAAGAATGAATACATATATCTTTCCGTACAAGCTCTGATTTCCCTTATTTTATCGTGGTGATCGTTCCTCCCTATGTAGGACGGTTTCAACAAAATATTTTCGCATTCGGAGGAGAAAGTTGGTGATTGGAATTTCGTGAGAAGATTTCGTCGAAACGAAAAAGGTCTTTCTTTAATGATTTGCAACCCAAACCCTGTATCATTTCTGTGACACTCTCTCCCATATTTCGAGGTAATACAAAACGTGAGCCTTTTATTGAACTTTTTCGATGTACTCCGTCAGTCCTATGTGGTAAGGATCCCACACCACGAACCAGTACTCTAAAAGAAGACGGACAAGCGTTATGTAGGTAGTCTCCTTACTAGATGTGATAAATTTTCTAAGTGTCCTGCCAATGAAACGCAAACTTTGATTAGCCTTCCCCACAACATTTTCTATGTGTTCCTTCCAATTTAGGTTGTTAGTAACTGTAATAATTACTTCGTTGAATTTACAGCTTTTAGATTAGATTGATTTATCATGTAACCGGAGTTTAACGAGTACCTTTTAGCACTCATGTGGATGTCCTCATACGTTTCGTTTTTTAGGGTCAACTGCCACTTTTCGCAGCACTCAGATATCTTTTCTAAATCGTTTTGCAATTTGTTTTGATCTTCTGGTGACTTTATTACTCGATAAACGACAGCATCATCTGAAAACAACCGAAGATGGCTGCTCAGATTGTCTCCAAAATTGTTTATATAGATTAGGAACAGCAAAGGGCCTATAACACTACCTTGGGGAACGCCAGAAATCATTTCCGTTTTAATCGATGACTTTCCGTCAATTACTACGAACTGTGACCTCTCTGACAGGAAATCACAAATCCAGTCACATAACTAAGACGATATTCCATAAGCACGCAATTTCACTACGAGCAACTTGTGTGGTACAGTGTCAAAAGCATTCCGGAAATCCAGAAATACGGAATCGATCTAAAATCCCTTAAAGAGCTAGTAGTGTTTCACAGGAACGATGCTTTCTAAACACATGTTGACTGTTTGTCGATAGACAATTTTAATTTAGGTAATTCATTATTTTCGAACAAAATATATATTCTAAAATAATGCTGCATATCGACGTCAATGATATGGGCCTGTAATTTAGAGGATTACTCTTCCTACCTTTCTTGAATATTGGTGTGACCTGTGCAACTTTCCAGTCTTAGGGTACGGATCTTTCGTCGAGCGAACGGTTGTGTATGATTTTAAGTATAGAGCTAATGCTTCAACATACTCCGAAAGGAACGTAATTGGTATGCAGTCTGGGCCAAAAGACTTGATTTAAGTTGCTTCACTGCCCCGAGGATATTTACTTCTACGTTACTCAAGTTGGCAGCTCTTCTCGATTCGAATTCTGGAATGTTTACTTCGTCTTCTTAAGTGAAGGCATTTCGGAAGGATGTGTTTACTAACTCTGCTTTAGCAGTACTGTCTTCGATAGTATCTCCATTGCAATAGTGCAGAGAAGGCATTGATTGTTTCTTGCCGCTAAAATACTTCACGTACAACCAGAATCTCTTTGGGTTTTCTGCCAGGTTTCGAGACAGAGCTGAAGTTAGTGGAGCTTTTATAGTTCGTGATTTTTCTCTGTTGGATGGTACAGAATAATGATGATAGCATATTCGGCCGATAGATGTGAATGGACGCGGATCTGTTTCGGACAGTAGTATCTGTATTTTGTTTGAAGACGTACCAAATTGCGCGCATTTCCACAGAATGTTCGGAACACTGTCCTGTTACAATAACTCATGTCTTTCTGTCTCTACACGGGTTGCAGAAGGTGCTGGATATGGCTTTCTCCGACTTCTGCTCAGTTCAGATGCGCAGAGCTGCAGAAATGGGAGCAGTTGCAGGATGTGTAGGGATTTACTAAAACCACGTTGGAATTTTACTGTAGCCGATAGATTAGAGAACGGTGACTCGTTTCGAGATATAAGAGTAACACAAATATGAATCACTTGTGACTGCGATCATACGCAGGTATGTGGTTGAATGAAAGGACTTCATTTCAAATCATAGGCATCATTTCTAGCGGATAGCTCTGAAAAGATAGACCTGGAAAGCTAGTGTACAGTTCTTACAACCTCAGTTGGCACTCCATCTACTTCTGTTTGTGAGCCCTCTCAATCGCTCGTCTGATAATACACACTCCTACGATCACCATCTCGGTATTTGTCTGGAAAAATCAATTCATTCGAGGGTAATGCCATACATCGATTTATAAAGCTAGAATAGCATATAACATTGATACCTGTGTAGATCTGTAGAAGCAAGACCGCTTGTGACAGTAACATACAGTGGTTATGGCGATCGGTTTTTTTAACGTATGGCCGATTACACCTCTTTTTCCAAGACACAGTGGTAATACCCGCATGAAATACTTGTGAGTCATGTCTACCCATCGCTTATTTTCTCTCAGTATTAATTTGTATTGTGTGGAATCATTTATTAGCCAAGTATTATACTTATTAGTACAAGGAGATGCGTTATAGATTCACCCTGAGCATCAGGCTTATAAAGTATGTGTTTGTGTTCCGATGACTGTGGAATACTGTGATAGCAGAGGGAAGAGTAGGTCAAGTCATAAAAATGATACAGATATTACTATTTCCAGAGCTACAGCTAAAAAAATGGCTCTGAGCACTGTGGGACTTAACATATGACATTACACACATCCATGCCCGAGGCAGGATTCGAAACTGCGACCATAGCGGTCCCGCGGTTCCAGACTGAAGAGCCTAGAACCACTCGGCCACACCGGCCGGGAGAGCTACAGCTGTCAGCAGGGTGTATTTCCGATACTTCACCCATTGTCGAATGTCGTTCAATTGAGATATGGTCGTAAGATTCAGTTGTAAGTGTAATGACTGGTTTTCTAGGGTGACTGCCTGTGCATGGTCTGTGGTGGGTCTGATTCACGTTCCCTATTAACGGAAGGATCTGTCTGAATGGAGAGGCCTGTTGGATAGTAGCTAACTTTTTCGTCTTCTAGACTGCAGAATAGCAGACTTAGTATGTGTTGGACAGCTTCCATCATTATGTAGAAATTTGAGAAGATTCAATATGGATGTGTGTTTGCGCTGGGTAGTTATTCCAGCATATGTAAATTGCGGTGGTTCATGGTGTGGGTTCCTGTAGTCATGACCTAGTTCATGAACCACGGGCAACGTATGAGTGGCCAAGTAAGTGGTCCCGACAGTCGGAATACCAGTTACTTTGGAATAAGGCTGCGCATCTCGGACATATTCTGAATCGTGGTCACCTTTGTGCTCATATGGCAAAGACTACCAAATCCACCAGTCCCTCAGCCGTTAGGGGTAAAACGCAATGGGACTCGGTGCAAGTAAAGCTAGCAACTTGCTTCCCTGGTACTTTAAATATGATGCTGGCAACAATCAGAGCAAAATGCCTCGGACCTTTGGAGGTGACGGAGTTCCACCTCTAACTGACAAACCAGGGACTCCTAAGATACGACTTGGCAAACAAATGGTAATGAGATGGGGAGCTATTAATATCAATGGGGCTACTCTGCGAAGAAGGTAGAGCTGGCAGAGGCTGCAAGTAAGATGGGGCTGGACGTTTTAGCTGTTAGTGACATTCGGGTAAGGGGTGAGAAAGAAGAGGAAGTGGGAGAATATAAGGTCTACCTGTCAGGAGTCAAAGCAGGAACAGCACAATGGGGTGTAGGGCTTTACATCAGGAAAGAAATGGATCCCAGCGTAGTTGCAATAAGGTACGTAAACGAACGACTGATGTGGATAGATTTGACAGTGTCTAGCAAGAAAATTAGGATTGTCAGTATATTCGCATTGTGAAGGGACAGATCAAGATAATATGGATAGTTTTTATGAGGCACTCAGTGATGTAGTTGTTAGAGTAAAGGACAAGGACAGTGTTCTGCTCATGGGTGATTTCAATGCCAGGATTGGAAATCGAACAGAAGGGTATGAAAGAGTTATGGGTAAATTTGGAGAGGATATGGAGGCCAACAGGAACGGGAAACAACTCTTAGATTTCTGTGCCAGTATGGGCTTAGTAATAACAAATTCCTTTTTTAAACATAAGAACATTCACCGGTTTACTTGGGAAGGCAGGGGAACCAGATCTGTCATTGACTATATAATAACAGATCAGGAATTCGGGAAGGCTGTGAGGGACACACGTGTATTCAGGGGATTCTTTGATGACACTGATCACTATTTAATCTGCAGTGAAAGTGGGATTGTGAGGCCGAAAGTGCAGGAGGTCAGGTCCATATGTAGGAGGATAAGAGTGGAGAAACTTCAGGATAAGGAAATCAGGCACAAGTACATAACAGCGATCTCAGAAAGGTACTAGTTAGTGGAATGTAGTCAGTTACAGTCATTGTAAAAGGAATCGACAAGGTACAGGGACACAGTATTAGAAGTGGCTAAAGAATGTCTTGGAACAGTAGTGTGTAAAAGGAGGATGAAGCAAACAGCTTGGTGGAATGACACAGTCAAGGCAGCCTGTAAAAGGAAAAAGAAGGCATATCAAAAATGGCTACAGACTAGAAATCAGTTAGATAGAGAAAGTTATGTTGAAGAAAGAAACAAAGCCAAACAGATAATTGCAGCATCCAAGAAGAAATCTTGGGAAGACTTTGGAAACAGGTTGGAGACTATGGGTCAAGCTGCTGGAAAACCATTCTGGAGTATAATTAGCAGTCTTCCAAAGGGAGGTAAGACGGAAATGACAAGTATTTTGGACAGGTCAGGAAAACTGCTGGTGAGTCCTGTGGATGTCTTGGGCAGATGGAGGGAATATTTTGAAGAGTTGCTCAATAAAGATGAAGATACGATCAGTATTGTTTCGGATTTCGAGGTAGAATGGGATAGGAATGATGAAGGAAATAGGATCACATTTGAGGAAGTGGAGAAAATGGTCAGTAGATTGCAGTGCAATAAAGCAGCTGGGGTGGATGAAATTAAGTCAGGTCTTAAATGGCTACACAGGATAATTGAATTGGCCTGGGAGTCGGGACAGGTTCCATCAGACTGGACAAAAGCAGTAATCTTTAAACATGGAAACAGAAAAGATTGTAACAACTACAGAGGTATCTTTTTAATCAGCGTTCTGGGTAAAATCTTTTCAGGTATTGTTGAAAGGAAAGTGCGAGTATTAGTTGAGGACCAATTGGATGAAAATCAGTGTGGGTTTAGGCCTCTTAGAGGTTGTCAGGACCAGATCTTTAGCTTACGGCAAATAATGGAGAAGTGTTTTGAGTGGAACAGGGAACTGTATCTATGCTTTATAGATCTAGGAAAGGCATATGACCGGGTTCCTAGAAGGAAGTTATTGTCTGTTCTACGAGATTATGGAATAAAAGGCAGACTTTTGCAAGCAATTAAAGGTCTTTACATGGATAGTCAGGCAGCAGTTTGAGTTGACGGAAAATTGAGTTCATGGTCCAGAGTAGTTTCAGGGGTAAGACAAGGCTGCAACCTGTCTCCACTGTTGTTCATATTATTTATGGATCATATGTTGAAAACAATAGACTGGCTGGGTGAGATTAAGATATGTGAACACAAAATAAGCAGTCTTGCATATGCGGATGGCTTAGTTGTGATGGCAGATTCGATTGAAAGTTTGCAAAGTAATATTTCAGAGCTAGATCAGAAATGTAAGGACTATGGTATGAAGATTAGCATCTCCAAAACGAAAGTAATGTCAGTGGGAAAGAAATATAAACGGATTGAGTGGCAAAAAGGAGGAACAGAGTTAGAACAGGTGGACGGTTTCAAGTAATTAGGATGCATATTCTCACAGGAAGGCAACATAATGAAAGAACTGGAAGCGAGGTGTAGCAAAGCTAATGCAGTGGGCGCTCAGCTACGACCTACTGTCTTCTGCAAGAAGGAAGTCACTACCAAGATTAAGTTATCTGTGCACCGTTCAATCTTTCGACCAACTTTGTTGTATGGGAGCGAAATCTGGGTGGATTCAGATTACCTTATCAACAAGGTTGGGGTTATGGATATGAAAGTAGCTAGGATGATTGTAGGTACTAGTAGATGGGAACAATGGCAGGAGGGTGTCCACAATGAGGAAATCAAAGAAAAACTGGGAATGAACTCTATAGATGTAGCAGTCAGGGCGAACAGGCTTAGATGGTGGGGTCATGTTACACGCATGGGAGAAGCAAAGTTACCCAAGAGACTCATGGGTTCAGCAGTAGAGGGTAGGAGGAGTCGAGGCAGACCAAGGAGAAGGCACCTGGATTCGGTTAAGAATGATTTTGAAGTAATAGGCTTAACAGCAGAAAAGGCACCAATGTTAGCACTGAATAGGGGATCATGGAGGAATTTTATAAGGGGGGCTATGCTCCAGACTGAACGCTGAAAGGCATAATCAGTCTTAAATGATGATGATGATGCTGATTCATTGCTTCTATTTCGCGCCTTTATTTAGTTGAGGGAACATGGATTGTGGTGCGTACATCTAGCAGGTGAAAGACATGTTTGCTGGTTCTCTAGACATGAGAATCACATGATTTGACTTCTTAATTATAGGAACGATTTGGAATCTGTTACAACACCGACATAGGTATTAGTGATTGGAAATATCAGTTTCCTCTAATTTTCCTTTAGTCTTTTTCACATAAAAGTCCTCTCACACGGGATAGGTTTCTAGTTACTCAGTGGTCTAGAGCACGTTCCACCTTGCTAAAGTTTAGGGTTTGTACCGAAATAATTGCCATTCTATATCTTGGAAATTATATTGGACGAGTGATCGGTAGTAAACTACTGAGTGCTTGATATCGAGAACTACCGCGAAAATGGTATAACATTATAGCAGACCATGCAAAAATACATGTCTTCTTGTAATCTCAGAGTCCGGAGATGGGTGTAGGACAGCGAGCCCGAATTTCTAGAAAAGTTCTGAGAGTGACTTTAATCTGCTGAGGGTGCTCTGGTCACTCACTGGGGGTGGATGCCCACCTGATCTCGTGGTAAATATCTACTGCTGCAAGCGGTATATATGGCGCTGCCTGTCCTCACAGTATATGTGTGAGTGATGTAAAAGATCTGATTTTGAATGGCACAGGATACGAGTGGTATGTTTATTACATGGAGACGGTAGGCAGTGACATACTGCTAGGTTGGAGATCGGTTTCACGCTCTAATATTCAACTTTCCATCCTCAGTGGGAGAACAGTGTAATTGAGTAGGAGTCTCTCCGTATTTGACGATATGTAGGCCACACAGTGATATATTGATGGGTCGCAGGTTGGTTTCATGTTCTAATATTCCAGCCCCTGTCCTCGGTGGAAGAGCAGTGTAAGTAAGAGTCTTTCAGTATTTGACGATATGTAGGGTAGTTTGTCAGATTTAATTGTCGGTGAAATATGGCGATCTGTGTAAAATAGCTATTTTTACCTCTAAAAGTCCTGTCTGCAGGAAGAAAGGAAAGGCGGCATCAGTAATTTCGAGGGTAAGGTCGATAAGGGCCAATCATAATGCTCGATTCTTTCACAATACATCCTTTGTGCTGTGATACAGGAGAGTCTACATAGCAGTGAGAACATTTGCATATGTGGCGGATGCAGTGCCACATTTGGACCATGAGGGAGACTGGATTGGAAGTTGTTCTGCGCTATTTTCGTAAACAGATTCTGTTAGCGCATTAATTTCGTGTATACAAGCTGAGGCATCAAGAAAGCGAGCGTCAACTATTTCTGGGACACTATACAATTTCGGAGAGGTCGACTTGGCTCTTATTTTGCATAGCCATGTGACCTCAAACATGTCAGAGCGTGTGCTCTGTATCAGTGTGATAAATATACTCCATCCATAAATAAATTGTTCCAAAATAGATAAAGTACACTCCTTCCTTACTCTCTCCAGCAGTCCAGCGCAGGCTGAATCATTTTCACGTCATTTTCCCCCTCCACACCAACATCTTGGATTATGTCACAGAAGTGATGACAGCACCCTCTGGTGGCAGTACTGTGTACTAGATCAGTTGGCTTCCAGAGCTCATGGTGGAGATACTGTCTGCAAAATAAAGACTATGTCCAGCACAGGCAGAGTCTTTTTCCCACCATTTCCTCCAACCCGGACTCTGATATTGGATTATGCCATGGAACTGATGACAACGCTCTCTGGTAGTGGTACTGCATACTAGACCCGGACTTTGTCGTGAACACAGTTCCCCACCATCTTGGATAACAATACTTGTGTCATCAGCTGACATCATGACGGTCATCTTGGATTATGTCATGGATGAGAGTGCCCTCTAGCAGTGGTAGTGTGTACTAGGTCAGTTTAAGTCTGGACCCTATGGCGACCACAGGTGGGATGACAGCACCATCTGGTGATGGTACTGTGTACTAGGTCAGTTGGAATCCGGACTCCTTGGTGACCACACTGGATGGCGATAGTGTCTCCAATTGTTTAAATAAAATAGTGCGTGCAAAATAATAAAGACGCATCATATTCCCACCAACCCCCAGGAAGAGGTGCCTGTTGGGTGACTTAGGTTAGTGAATGTAGCGCAACTGCCTTTTCTTTCCTGCCATTTTCTTAGGTTAGTAGAGATAGCCCAAGTGACCTATCTTCTTGCCAAAATTCAAACTTGCCGCCAGTTCCTAGGATGAAGTGGCGGTCGAATGACTTAGGTTAGTAGAGGTAGCCCGAGGGACCTATCTTCCTGCCATTTTCTTAGGTTAGAAGAGGTGTGTTGCTTTATCCTGTCAGAATTCGAACTTCTTGCCATGTTTCTTGGGTTGGGGGGGGGGGGGGGGGAGAGGAGAGGAGTTAGGTTAGTGGAGGTAGCCCAGTAGACCTAACTTCCTGCCAAAATTCAAACTTCCCACCAAAATCCGCCAGCTTGGATGATGTCACGGTCGCCATATTGGATAAATCTGGCAACAATGCAGAGTGTGTCAGAATACAGGTTGTCCCAATACTCATATGAACTGCTGCTCTGCGTTGAGGTACGGCTAAAACAGAAAATATCATAATTTAATACTACCGGACGGACCATATTTTGCATGATGGGAGAAAGGCCGACACCGGCTCGCGACTTTGCCAAGATAAATGGTACTCGAGACTATGTCACAATCAACTATCGCACATACAGTGAAGCACTTCGCTCAAGGAACTATTATAACGTATGTTTGTCTTAATGGGATATTCGCAATGTTTATATTGATCATTAATGATAAAGTCCGCTACAGGTGTAAAAACCATTCACTTTAGAAAAGGGAAGCAGAAGCTGGCTTCAGGACTTGTGTACCATTTTCTGGTGCAAACCAAAACTGTTCTATTTGCAAAAGTTAGCTACAACTTCCAGCTAATTGTCTCCATAGTCGCCGATCCGACTTAGACTTTTCTCGTAGTGTTGTTCCAACTTTCCAATACCCTCGTTATAGAAGTGCTTTGCGTCAATTCTATACACATTTCAAACTAACCACTAAGATGAAACGAAAGAAAGTTAGTGACAGTTTGAGGCAATGTTCCCAACCATGTTATTTGAATTCTTGGGTGGCGTTAAGGAAACGTGTCGATTACTTTGGTTGGAACATATTGGTTGGTTTGCTATGAAATGCTGAAATTTTTTGCCGCTGGTGTACCCTTGCCTGTATGCTCCTGAGTCATTTCCTCCCCGTTTGGTGTTGTACAGTGTTCCTCTTTCTGTCATCTTCCCAACCCCCCTCGCTACCCCCACCCCCACCCACCCCCCACCCCCGCCCCTCCCACATGCATTACTGCCAGCGCCCATTCTATGAATACATGTGCCTGCACTTTGTCTTTATTATTCTGTTTTCATAAACTATTTCAAACTGGGTTTTCTTTCTTTCTGTTATCGCTATCATTTTTACACTACTTATTTCGTAGTAAGATAAGACCTTTAATTTCGTGTAATGAATATAACATAAAATATGAAGAATGCGTGGTTAGATGGCCTACTTGCTGTAATCTCGAAACGATGAATAAAATGGTTACGTAATCAAAAAATTGTAATCATCAGCTCGGAGACCATGGCTGCGGTTGCCCTTGATGCCGCATCACAGACAGGAGTACTTGCGATGGTGTACTCAACGACGAACCTGGGTGCACGAATGGCAAAACGTAATTTTTTCGGATGAATCCAAGCTCTGTTTACAGCATCATGATGGTCGCATCTGTGTTTGACGACATCGCGGTGAAAGCATATTGGAAGCGTGTATTCGTCATCGCCATACTGGCGTATCACCCGGCGTGATGGTATGGGGTGTCATTGGTTACACATCTCGGTCACCTCTTGTTCGCATTGACGGCACTTTGAACAGTGGACATTACATTTCAAATGTGCTGTCCTGGCCAGCACATTCTCCAAATCTCTCAACAATTGAAAACGTCTGGTCAATGGTGGCCGAACAACTGGCTCGTCACAATACGCCAGTCACTACTCTTGATGAACTGTGGCATCGTGTTGAAGTTGCATGGGCAGCTGTATCAGTACACGCCATCCAAGCTCTGTTTGACTCAATGCCCAGGCGTATCAAGGCCGTTATTACAGCCGAGGTGGTTGTTCTGGGTACTGATTTCTCAGGATCTATGCACCCAAACTGGGTGAAAATGTAATCATATGTCAGTTCTAATATAATACACTCCTGGAAATTGAAATAAGAACACCGTGAATTCATTGTCCCAGGAAGGGGAAACTTTATTGACACATTCCTGGGGTCAGATACATCACATGATCACACTGACAGAACCACAGGCACATAGACACAGGCAACAGAACATGCACAATGTCTGCACTAGTACAGTGTATATCCACCTTTCGCAGCAATGCAGGCTGCTATTCTCCCATGGAGATGATCGTAGAGATGCTGGATGTAGTCCTGTGGAACGGCTTGCTATGCCATTTCCACCTGGCGCCTCAGTTGGACCAGCGTTCTTGCTGGACGTGCAGACCGCGTGAGACGACGCTTCATCCAGTCCCAAACATGCTCAATGGGGGACAGATCCGGAGATATTGCTGGCCAGGGTAGTTGACTTACACATTCTAGAGCACGTTGGGTGGCACGGGATACATGCGGACGTGCATTGTCCTGTTGGAACAGCAAGTTCCCTTGCCGGTCTAGGAATGGTAGAACAATGGGTTCGATGACAGTTTGGATGCACCGTGCACTATTCAGTGTCCCCTCGACGATCACCAGAGGTGTACGGCCAGTGTAGGAGATCGCTCCCCACACCATGATGCCGGTGTTGGCCCTGTGTGCCTCGGTCGTATGCAGTCCTGATTGTGGCGCTCACCTGCACGGCGCCAAACACGCATACGGCCATCATTGCCACCAAGGCAGAAGCGACTCTCATCGCTGAAGACGACACGTCTCCATTCGTCCCTCCATTCACGCCTGTCGCTACACCACTGGAGGCGGGCTGCACGATGTTGGGGCGTGAGCGGAAGACGGCCTAACCGTGTGCGGGACCGTAGCCCAGCTTCATGGAGACGGTTGCGAATGGTCCTCGCCGATACTCCAGGAGCAACAGTGTCCCTAATTTGCTGGGAAGTGGCGGTGTGGTCCCCTACGGCACTGCGTAGGATCCTACCGTCTTGGCGTGCATCCGTGCGTCGCTGCGGTCCGGTCCCAGGTCGACGGGCACGTGCACCTTCCGACGACCACTGGCGACAACATCGATGTACTGTGGAGACCTCACGCCCCACGTGTTGAGCAATTCGGCGGTACGTCCACCAGGGCTCCCGCATCCCCACTATACGCCCTCGCTCAAAGTCCGTCAACTGCACATACGGTTCACGTCCACGCTGTCGCGGCATGCTACCAGTGTTAAAGACTGCGATGGAGCTCCGTATGCCATGGCAAACTGGGTGACACTGACGGCGGCGGTGCACAAATGCTGCGCAGATAGCGCCATTCGATGGCCAACACCGCGGTTCCTGGTGTGTCCGCTGTGCCGTGCGTGTGATCATTGCTTGTACAGCCCTCTCGCAGTGTCCGGAGCAAGTATGGTGGGTCTGACACACCGGTCTCAATGTGTTCTTTTTTCCATTTCCAGGAGTGTATATTTGTCCAATGAAAACCCGTTTATCAACTGCATTTCATTTTGGTGTAGCAATTTTAATAGCCAGTAGTTTATTGACACTGTGGTCTGTGTTCAGCTGTGCAAGGCTATCTTCAGCGTTCATCATCTCCTCCAGCAACTGACTTTTCGGCGCATTACATGATCTGGACACAACACCAGAAAAATCCCCTCAATCCGCTACATCCTTGTCGTAATACACCATTGGTAAGTAAAATTTCTAATCCGCGTGTTAGTAGGAATAGAACGCCTGTTCATACCCAAGGAAATCTGATGTCAGCACATTCCACTGATGATAAGGATATCCGGTGGCATGTTACACATTAGGCATGTTGCTTCCCGTATTCTCTTCCCCTGGGGAACCATCCGGAACTCACCAATGTCACCCCGGGCAGTCACCTTGTAATTGTGCTACTTATAGCCGAGGTCATAAAAATGGCAGCACCCCTTCCCCCCCCCCCCTCCCCGTGGACCAATGAAGGTGATGTACCCCCTCCGCACATTCATCTTTTATAACTGGAACACCACTGTGGCAATAATCACTTTGCAGCTTAACAGCGTAAGGAGAGAATGTGTCTACAAATTACGTTGTCACGTCACTTGAGTTCTATTTGTCAATACCAATATTACGTGAAGCCAGCGGAGGCATACCCAGACAGATATGTAAGTATTCCCACTTTTCCGTATTTTCCACAATTTTTTTTATTTCGTGACAGGAGCATAGAGAGAGGTTGTGTCTATTTGTTTATAGCAAACTACGCCACTCTAGCTCTATTTGTTAGTAGCAATATTATGTGAGACCAGCAGAGACCTCACGCAAGCATATTTATAAGTACTCTCGTTTTTCCATATTTATCATAGTTTCCCAGTTTTACATTTTTTCCCTCATTTTCCTGTTTTATAACTGGAGGCAGTCTGGAATAAAGTGAGATTTTGTATTTATATGTTTATCACAAATTACGTTAATTTGAGTCTATTAGTTAATAACAATATTAAGTGGTACCAACAGAGACCTCAGCTAGGCAGATTTGTAAGTGCTCTCAGTTTTACGTACTTCTCTTATTTTTCTCGTTTTTACTTAATTTTATAGAGTTTTCCACCGTTTTTCGTATTTTGTCTAGGTACACAAGACTGTTCCCGACGTCGCGTCGGCGTCACGATGCTCTCAGGCAGTTACGGTGCTGATGCTGAGGCCCACCTGCCATCTTTTATGTCTGAGACACTCTGGAGCTGGACGCCATAGGGACAGGCAGAGTCTGTTTGCTAATATCAAATTATGTCACACGAGGCCTACCTGTTTAATGTTTCGAAGCACTAGCAGAGGCCTCACCGCACACGGATAACATGTAAGTTCAGTTTTACGTAGCTTTCACAATTTTGCGCGTTTTACCCAGTTACGTGAGTTGTATATCAACATCGTGTAGCATCGTGTCACGATTTCAAGTCACATCGACGTCATGAAGTCGTCAGCTTTGGTCCCAGTTTATGTATGATTGCTAAGCCACCACTCCGTTACTAGTGTGTGATGTCATAGTATTAGAAACGAACACGTTGGTGGAAATAGTGACATAATAGAGAATTCTGTAAGCCAAAGATACTGTGTAAGAAATATCACACTACATTACAAGGTTGTGTGGTGTCATAATGAAATTGCGATACCGACCGCCAACCGTAGATACTTTATATGTAGCACAGCGCTACAAAAAACTCCTCTAGGGAGAGAGGAGCAACATCTGCAACAACCCCTGCGAAAATCATCTCACCTGATGGAAGGTAGATCACCCTTGAGACTACTACGTGACGGTGCGTAGCCACGAAAGCTGGCGCCCCCGGGCACGGCGCACAGGGAGTTGCGGCGGATGCCTAACAACGACGCCCGAGAGATCTCCCGCCCGTAGCAGTAACGGCAAACAGATCCCAAGACGTAGGTGGAAGACTAGTACACACCCAGATTACGAGGAACTTCTCACTTGTATTCGCTGAATAATGCCGATACCGTATGGAACTTTCTTGTACGAGCGTGGGAGTCAGGCCACGAAGTGGGACGCACCACCTGTCTACCTAACACTACGCCAGACCGTCTCCCTACAAGTGTTACAGAAAACTGCGTAACTTATGTGTAGTCACTTCCGCCGGAGCCTTCGTTGGAGGTGGCGGCGGCTGTGGAGTGGGAAACCTACCAGCACAACAGCGAGACTGTGTGCTTACAGCATAACAACGTCAACACACTACCTGCAACAGAAGTTCGCGCGTTTTAGCGTTAGTGTGGAGGAATAATTGTATTACTCTGGTTGCGTTGGTACTCTGTATCATAATTGGGCGGCATAAAAGAAACAGGAAGTCACATCTGCACCTGTAAGCAATAAGAGTATTTTTACCCTTGTAATGGACTGCATACTATTTGCTCATGTAGGATATCTGCATTTATACTTAGAGCGTAGGCAAGAAGTTACGTAAGGTGTACAACAAAATCTCTGGAGGAAAATTCTTCGACGCTTCCCTAAACAGCTACGAGTATGAGTGATCTACTAGAATCACAGATCTGTGCTAAATGCTGAGAAAGCCATCTCATCGTCGACACCTTGGGAAAAAATGGATTTTGCTATTACTTGTACAGAGGAATTGACAGAACTGGCGTCAAAGATGTACTTATAAAACAGGTAATTATTACACAGAGGAGGTAATCGATCGAGAGGAGTGGTGACACATGAAAAACCGATTACATAACATCAGACCGTGATTTATGCATGGAAGAAGACTGCCAGGGAAAGAGCTACCTGATCTCAGACAACAACGATAAGACAGTTGAACAGACTGTCTAAAGTGGATGAGCACGTATTGTAAAGATAGCCAATAAATTTATACGTCAAATCACAAGCCAGGCATGAACTCAGTTACCGGTGACCACCTCAAGGATTTTATGAGGTGTCCATACATGCGACTGTGAGCGATCTACCTAGGTGACGTCTCTGCTCGTGCCACGTAATATTCTGATAAATTTTCAGTTTCTCATCCTTAAATAATGCGCACAAATTGTTAGAGACTATTTTTTGATTTTATTAATTTGAAAAAAAAGACTGAGGACAATTGAGCACAGAATAACGACGGCTGCACAGCTTTTTATCTTTGAAATTAAATTATTTTACATAAAGCACAGATATAATCATTGAAACTGCACCCTTAACACACCTCCTCAATTCAATGATTTTACATTTAACATTAGCAAAAATAGGATAAGCCAAACAAGCTTCTCAAAGCGATGAATCTAGGAGCTGGTAAGCCTGTTGTAAAGAGGTCTGCGATCTGGCCTCCACGCGGACATGCTCCGCGGTGGTTATTTTGTGGTGATGAAACCGACGCATGAAGCTATATTTAAAGTTGACGTGCATCAACCGATTATGTTCCCATTTGTTCAATAACCGTATACAGGTATGATTATCCTCGAACATACGAACCGGTAGCTGGAGTGGAATTGGAAGTATTTCGGCCAGTGTAACTCAGTTACACCTGTTGTCGGAGCCAAATACTCTGGCTCTGTAGAAGACGAAGCTACACCAGCCTGTTTTCGTTGTCCAACAGACGGTACGTTCAAAGAACTGAAACAGATAACTAGACCTGTATCTTGCGTCTTCCTTTTTCTTCCAGTTGAGTCAACATAAGCCAGTGGAGCTACCCGATTCCCTTTTAGATCATGTAGTTTCATGTAGATGGTTTCTTTAATGTAGATGGTTTCTTTAATGTATCTCAAAACTCTTTTCAAGCATCACAGAACTCCCTTCTGATGGATTTTTTTCGTATCTGCTTAAGAAGCTGATCGCAGCACACAAATTATAGCCTTGTTACTGTCATTGCATACATTAAGAATCCAGTCAACTCTCTGTTTGGTTTATCGATCATTATTCCTTCCTTGATTTCGCAGGTGTTTTGACTGGCTTACAATCTTGCATGCTGAATCGCTGTAGCAAACTCTTCAGATATGATGTTTGGCTGAGATACATTTGAAGGGCTTATTTCAATAGTGGTACAAGTCCATTACCTCCACTTTTCTGCCTATAATGCTTCTGCAATTAATGACCCAAACAAACAGAAAGAAAGGTTCATCCCTACCAAAAGGCCATATCCTTGGATATTTCTGGTTTCTCAATTTTTAGCGCTCATTTAATTTTAGGACTCTGTATCTCTCAATGAACAAAAATGGACTTGTACCACTATTGATATAAGCCCTTCATTTTTTTCTTTTCTCCTTGAAATCTCTATTTCCAAGTATGATAGTTCCTTTATTTTAAACTTCTTCATTAACTTAAATTTCACTCCATCCATTTCTTTTCTATTATTTCCTGCCACCAAAACGTCATCCATATAGGGCACAATGTAAATGACAACTTCCTTTAAACTAATATAGTAAAGACATTTATCTGCTTCCGATTGAGTGAATCTTATAGAGATAAGAAACGTATGAATAAAATGATTCGTTGCTCATGCTGATTGCTTTAAGTCATATAAAGACTTCTGTTTCGTGCAAACCAAACCAGTTTTTCAGCTCTTCGGAAATAGCAATTCCTCCAAGAATAACCGTGTATGTTTCCACGGAGAAAACCATTGACAACATCAGGTTGTTCCAGAACATTTCTCGTTGGATTTCAATAACCAGCGTTATTACAACAGTTGCAAGTCGAGCCGCCGGTGCATGTGTAGTCAAATCCTTTTGTCTGGGACATCCTCTAGCCACAAGTATAGCCTTGTGTTTCATTATGTTTCCAGCCTTGTCCTTCTTCAATTTGAATACCCATTTACTGCCAATGGCTTTTCTTCCAGGGAATAATTTAACAAATATCCCCATCTTGTTTTCCTTTATAGAGTCAGTTTCATCCAGTGTAGCTTTATGCCAGTGTTCCTTATCTTTACAAGTTGCAGTTTCCTTCTAGCTTTTCGGTACATCATCGACAAATGATTCAGCATTCAGTGCAAGAGCAGCGTAGTCCTCTAGGTATCTGGTAGGGTTCCTCTTCTTGGTAGAACATCGAACAGTTTCACTTTCAGTTTTCTCTTCGTCACTTGTTGTCACGGGAATTCTTTCATGACCTCCATCATTTGATTAAATGTCGCCTTCGGTGAGTTCACCTCCACTATAGTCTTTGTCTTCCTTCTCTGGTGATTCCTTTACAGATTCAGGAATTCAGCCCTCAATTGCTATACGTTCGAAGTGAAATCTTCCTTCGAAGGGCACAAGGTCCCTTCTTGTGACTATTTTCCTTCGCCTGAACAAAGACTGTAGCCATTAGGACATTAGCAAGTGAAGGTACACTTCAAAGATATGTTGTCAAACTTGTTCTCAATTCCTTTGGCACAAGTAGATAAGGAACATATCTAAATACTCTCAGCGTACTCAAGCTCGGTTTCTCGTTGTACCACAAAGCTGCAGTAACCTTTTCTTCCAAAGTCGCAGTAGGATTTCTGTTTAGTATAATAGCTTCTGACCAGAATGAATTACTTAATTTATATTGCAGTATCAAACAGTGATCTTTCTCAATAAGTGTTTTGTTCATTCGCTCTGAAGCACCATTTTGCTGAGGAGTATGTCTGATAGTAAACTCAAACTATGTTTCTCGTTCTTCAAAAAACTGCTGCAACTCGTTCGAAACTTATAAGAGGTACTGCACTTGGTGTAGGTGCAAAATTAAGTTTCGTAAGTGGTGTTGAACAAGCTGTAAGTCGCCTTCCTATGGACGCTGCTGAAGAAATAAGAAGGGAAACTGGTCGGGTTCTCATAAAAGTTCCTCCCCAGCGCAGTAATAAAACTGCTGAAGAAAGGGCTGCACTACGGAACCTTCGAGAAGATCCGGAAATAGTGGTGCTGAAGGCTGATAAAGGCAATTCTACCGATTTGTTTTCTCGTAGGTTGTATTTGGAGAGGATGTGTAGTCTACTTAGTGATACTATGAACAGGAAAATTGATCAAGACCCAACAGCACGAGTGCAACGGAAGACGCGTTCACTTTTTCACTCTTCCTCGTTAGCTCCAGAGACCATCAAGCGGTTAAGACCACATGGCAGCGTGCCACCGAGACTGTATGATCTTCCTAAAGTACATAAAGAAGGTCTTCCTTTACGGCCTATAGTGAGCAATGTTGACGCACCCACATATGATTCAGCCAACACCTAGCTTCTTTGCTGAGACCATTGGCTGGCAAATGTTCACACCATATACGGAACTCTGCTGATTTTATCAACAGACTGGGGGCTCTCCACTTAAGTATTCCTGATCTTCTAGTGAGTTTTGATGAAGTTTCCCTTTTCAAAAAAGTACCTCTCGTGGATTCCTTGACGCTAATTGGTCAACAGTTTGAATCGGACATCACTGCTTCGTTTCGACATGCTCTTTCCTCCTCTGTCTCCTCTGGTGGCTAACTTTTTTATGGATGATTTTGAGGAAAGAGCACTTGAATCAGCGGTTTGTAAACCAATTGTTTTTGGAGATAAGTCGATGATACTTACATAGTGTGGTCCCACGGCGAAGAAAAGTTAATGGGGTTTTTTCATCATCTTAACTCCATCCACGAGAGTGTTCGATTTGCTATGGAACTGGAGAAAGATGGCTGCCTTCCATTCCTGGATGTTTTGGTTAAACGGAAGAGTGACGGCTTGGTGGGACGTTCTGTGTATCGTAAGCCCACTCACACGGATTTGTACTCGCAATGTTCAGGTTGCCATCGCCCATCCCAGAGCACGAGTGTGCTTAAAACCCTTGTACACAGGGCACACACAGTGTCGGATGCAGAGAATCTGCCTAAGGAACTTTCACATTTAACGACGGTGTTCAGAGACAACGGATGCTCAACCCGGCAAATTAACAGGACCTTCTCAACTAAAGCCAGGTATCGGGAAGTGGATAAAGAGGAGAGCGGGCCAACGAAGTCGCTAGCTTTTATTACCTTCGTTGGAAGTATCTCCTTCAAAACAGCGAGGATTTTTAATAATTTTCATGAGAAAGTGATTTTTCGTCCACCTTCTAAGATTTCGGATCTGCTGGAATCGGTGAAGGTTGATTTGTTACTGCGGAAGACGGGATGTATAAAATATTGTGTCAATGTGGTATGGCCTATATAGGACAGACAATGCATACAGTGGAATAGCGTTGTACAGAATATCAACGTTGCACTCACCTACTTCAACCCAGTAAGTCTGCAGTTACGGAACATTGTATTTCCAACGGAGTATGACAAATCTCAATGGAGTATGACAAATCTTCGATTTTGGCTACAGCAACAAGAATTCCATGAAAGACGCATTGCAGAAAATCTAATGAACCGTGACAGTGGTTACCAGCTGAATAGCGCGTGGAATCCCGTCATCTCCGAAATTTGCTCGAGACGAAGACGCCAGAAGACTTGGATAGCTGCAGCCAGCGACAATACTGACGGCAGCTGAGTACTGCAGTTCCTCCAGCGAGGCCGCTGTCGCTGGCACTGCGGTCCTCCTGCCCCGCGACTTCAACGCATGCGCGGCAGTACCATCAGCGGAGCGGAGAACGTCTGCGTCCCTCCCGGATGATGAACTTCGCCGTCACATATACCCTTCCTTCCAACTCTCCTCTCTTCCCACCCTTCTTGCCTCATCTCTATGTGCCTCACATATTCTCTGTTTGCTCATCATCATCAGTGTGCTACATCAGTGTTGTGTTTGGTCCTGTTCTCCTGTGCATCGAGAGCTGTGATTTTAATTGTGTGCTGGACTTGTACTTAGTGTTACTGTCAGTGATTGTTATGTGCTATGCCATCCATCGATACTTTTTTGCTCCGGTCATGCTTCGCCTTGTGTTCTTTTAACTGTCCCAGTGTGTGTTTTTTTGTGTGTGCTACTTATTTTGCTTTTTGTCTCCGTTTTAAAGTCGCCCCCTTTTGTCTATTGTCTTCATAGTGCCCCCCCCCTTTTTTATGTCTCTGTACACCGCATTTTCTCCTTTGTTATTTTTAATGTATTCTATCGTATGGTGTATGTCTCTCGGCTCAAGAGCAGCGCCAGCCCGCCCCGATGGGGAATTGAAATACAATAAATAAATAAAACGTCTTCATCAGTCGTCGTTCGGCTCACCTGCAAATAGCTGGCAGAATTCCGGCCGAAATATCGTGGAATGAGGGTTACGGCGACCGACTGCAATCCCGAAATCTCTGTGAACTTCAGGTGAGCGTTCACTCGTGGCCACATATTTTATTACAAATTCCGTTTTAAAATCAACCTGGGCCCATAGCCTGATAAATTTTCAGTTTTTCACCCTTAAATAAGACAGTCCTTAAACAGCACTCAGAAAATGTTAAAGACTATCATTAGTTGGTTTTATTAAATTGAGAAAATAACTGATGGCAACTGAGCACAGAATTACGAAGGCAGCAAAGTCTTTTATCATTGTAGTTATTTTACACAAATCACTGATATATTAATTGAAACTGCATTCTCAACATATTCGTATTATCAAATATAATTAGAGTGACGTAATTTCTCATAAACAAATAGACATAAGCTCTCCCTATGCTCCAGTATGCCTCCTGCTATAAAATAGGAAAATTGTGGAAAATACCTAAAAATAAGGACGCTTACATATCTGTCAGGCTGAGGCGTCTGCTGGCGCACCATATTTGTATTAAGAAATAGAACTCACCCTATGCAGTCAAGCTGCAGAGTAATTTCTCCTACACAGGTGTCCCAGTTATAAAAGATGAATGTGGGAGGGGGCACTTCATTCTCATTGATCCAGGAGGAGGGAAGGGGGAACCACCATTTCTATGACACGTGAAAACATGACCTTGACATTAAGTAGCACAACTGCCTGGGTGACTTCGATCAATTACAGATGGTTCCCCAGCAGAGACGGAACCCAACTGCGTAACCTGAGACCAGATGTCCTTATCTTATCAGTGGAATGTGCTGACATGACCGTTCCGTGGGATTGAACCTATCCTCTCTTCCTATCAATATTTTCCGGTACTTCTTGCGTTATTTTTCTTCCATCGAAAAGTACTTTCATGTTAAAAAGTAGAATGATACTGAAGCTCTTCCTACGAATTGTTAGAGACTTTTAGTTACTACCTTGAAAGAGTTCTCATTGTTCAGAAAGGCTTAATGCGTTTCGAAAACCTGTGGTCCATTTCAGTCATCCTTTGATAGGTAAATATACTATCAACCTCGTCCAAGACCCATTCGCTCATTTGTCTCAATGATCAGGATACCCAAATATACCTTATATGCTGAATTTGTCGAGCTTATTCACGTTCTCCCCTGAAGAAGCGTGCAAAGTTGAGCATTATACTTACAAGGGAGCAGGCTGTTTCAGAATTCTGCATTTGAACTGAACAAGCCAGTTGCTTTCCCACTTTCGAGTTTGGACGTTATTTCATCACCATAACTGCTAGAGAGTTCTAAACTGCCGTGTGCTTGTGGTCGAGTGTTAGATGGAATTACATCATCAGATATGGGTCAGTTTATAGATTTGTTCCACCTAACGTAGAGTAGGTCTCTCCACCCTACGATGTCAGTTCTTCATTCGCTGTCATCGTTCATTATGGCGTCGACTGCAATTGTATACACACTATGTGATCAAAAGTATCCGGACACCTGGCTGAAAATGACTTACAAGTTTGTGGCGCCCTCCATCGATAATGCTGGAATTCAGTATGGTGTTGGGCCACCCTTAGCCTTGATGACAACTTCCACTCTCGCAGACGTACGTTCAATCAGGTGCTGGAAGGTTTCTTGGGGAATGGCAGCCCATTCTTCACGGAGTGCTGCACTGAGGAGAGGTATTGGTGATGGTCGGTGAGACCTGGCACGAAGTTCGGCGTTCCAAAACGTACCAAAAGTGTTCAATAGGATTCAGGTCAGGACTCTGTGCAAGCCAGTCCATTACAGGGATGTTATTGTCGTGTAACCACTCCGATACTAGCCGTGTATAATGAACATGTGCCTGATAGTGTTGAAAGCTGCAGTCGCCATCCCCGAATTGCTCTTCAGCTTTGGGAAGCAAGAAAGTTCTTAAAACATCAATGTAGGCCTGTGCTGTGATAGTGCCACGCAAAACAATCACGGGTGCAAGCCCCTTTCATGAAAAACAAGACCACACCATAACACCACCGCTTCCGAATTTTACTGTTGGCACTGCACATGCTGGCAGATGCCGTTCACTGGGGATTTGCCACACCCACACCTTGCCACCGGATCGCCACACTGTGCACTGTGATTCGTCACTCCACAAAAAGTTTTTCCACTGTTCAATCGTGGAATGTTTACACTCCTTACACCAATCGAGGCGTCGTTTGGCATTAACTGACATAGTGTGTCTCTTAAGAGCAGCCGCTCGATAATGAAATCCAAGTTTTCTCACCTCCTGCCTAATTGTCATAGTACTTACAGTGGATACTGATGCAGTTTGGAATTCCTGTGTGTTGGTCAGGATAGATGCATGCCTATTACACATTACGACCCTTTTCAACTGTCAACGGCCTCTTTCAGTCAACAGACGAGGTCAGCCTGCTTTTGTGCTGTACGTGCATCGTCACTTTTCCACTTCACTATTACATCAGAAACAGTGGACCTAGGGATGTTTAGGAGTGTGGAAGTCTCGCATACAGACGTATGACACAATTGACACCCAGTTACCATGTTTAAAGTTCGTTAGTTCCACAGAGCGCCCCATTCTGCTCTTTCACGATTTCTAATGACTACTGAGGTCGCTGATATGGAGTACCTGGCAATAGTTGGCAGCGCAATCCACCTAATATGAAAAACGTGTGTTTTTAGTGGTGTCCGGATGCTTTTAATCACTTAGTCTAGTTGTCCAATGATATTTTCGCTTCTCTGTCAGTCAAACCTTGTTGCACCTTATCTCTTCTCGTGTATCTCACTTCAGATGTTGCTATGCATTTTTCTCTCTTTATGTATCTTCTCATATTTCACATTCGAAGTCATTATCAGTATCAATGTAGCTTTCCGTAATTTCATAGTTTTGTTTTAAAATGTCTTTATTTTTAACTTATTTAAGGATTATACCACATACCTGTTGATATCTTCAGTTTTTTACTATGCTGCTGCTTTCTAAATTAGAGATATCTCTAACCAAGTAAATAATATGTGTGCTGTGTGAACCACGTGTGGCTCATGTTCCCGCCATCATGTAGTTTACTCCCTATTTTTAACATACTTCCACCTCACTACGTCAATTTAAATTACTGGTGTCACTGAGTTGCTGCTCTGCCTGACCACGGGCGGCGGTAGCAGCGCATATCAATGCATCCTCTCTCGTAGTATCTTCGCTCTACTACTATTACTTCCCGGTCGTTGTCTATTGTAAGCCAGTTCAGGTCGCGATTTTGGGCTGCTAGTCAGTTGCAACGCGTCTGGAGCGCAGTCCGGACCTGCCAGTCGCGGAGTTGCAATGCAACATTATAGTGCAGTCCATTGTAAGCCAGTTCAGGTCGCGATTTTGGGCTGCCAGTCAGTTGCAACGCGTCTGGAGCGCAGTCCGGACCTGCCAGTCGCGGAGTTGCAATGCGGCATTATAGTGCAGTCGGGTTGGAGCTGTGAGGTCTGCGTCGACACTGCTCTGCCTTCCATTGCTGCCCCGCATCACCTGAGCCGGGCCACGGCCTGCGTGGATCGTCGGTCGGCCGTCCTACTGGACGACGAGTTTTGGCTCGCCGAACGTGTGTGTCGCCGTCTGTGTGTGTGTGCATCGACTCCCGATTTGTCTTCGTGTGTGCTTAGTTACTTTTGGGCATGGTTCAGGTCTTCGTGCAAGTGTTTGTCAGGTTGTGTGTGTAGTTGGCGTTATTTTCACTGTGCATCACCGAGTGTTTGTAGTGGTGAAATTGAGCCGCTGTTCGGTGGAATTAACTATAATGGTTCACTACAATTCAAGTGCACCAGCGGAATTTTCTGCCTTGTGGCCGTTAGTGTTCTGGTTACCTGCCTGGCCAATAACGTAAATTCAGGCAGTGTTCTTTTTTGTGGAGTTAACTATGTTACCTTGTTTCAAAATCAAGTGTACCAGAGGAATTTTCTACCTTGTGGCCGTTAGTGTTCCTGTTACCTGCCCTGATCACTGATGTAGTTTCAGGTAGTGTCCTTCCTCACCTGTTGTCGCTGTCCAACACAGTGTGTAGTTTTGACAGCTTAATACATATTTCATTGTGGATAATCGCGTCTGTAATAGTTTGGTCTCTGAGTTTTCATGTACCGATTGGTGGTTAGCAAGTCGTTTGGTCGACCGGCCTGTGTCTGTCTCTTGGTTGGGTTTCCGATGGATCGAGTGTAGTTGGGCCAACCACCTGTCTCATCTAACAAGAGAACCTCCCCATCGCACCCCCTCAGATTTAGTTATAAGTTGGCACAGTGGATAGGCCTTGAAAACCTGAACACAGATCAATCGAGAAAACAGGAAGAAGTTGTGTGGGACTGTGAAAAATATAAGCAAAATATACAAACTGAGTAGTCCATGCGCAATATAAGCAACATCAAGGACAATGTGAGCTCAGGAGCGCCGTGGTCCCGTGTTTAGCGTGAGCAGCTGCGGAACGAAAGGTCCTCAGTTCAAGTCTTCCCTCGAATGAAAAATTTACTTCCTTTATTTTCGCAAAGTTATGATCTGTCCGTTCGTTCATTGACGTCTCTGTTCACTGTAACATGTTTAATGTCTGTGTTTTGCGACCGCACCGCAAAACCGTGCGATTAGTAGGCGGAAGGACGTGCCTCAATGGGAACCGAAAACATTTGATCGCAAGATCATAGGTCAACCGATTCCTCCATAGGAAAACACGTCTGAAATATTCTATACGACACTGGTGACGGCATGTGCGCCACATGACAGGAATATGTTGTGGACCTACCTAACTTGTACACTTGGCGAATGGGTAAGAAGATTCCTCTAACTTCCACGATTTGGGTTTTCTTGTGGATGTGATAATCACTCCGAACAAAGTGATGAAAACATAAGAGTTTGTCACATAAACTGCAACAAAGGAATGCAATAGTTTCACAGTCGCGCAGTTTTCCCTTTTAACGTTTTCAAAATTTTCTTTGTGTAGACCGTCAAATCCTGCATATATTCAAGCAAATCTGAGCATCTCTTGGAATTTTGGAAAGCGAAGTTGATTATGTGTAAGTGGCTGAACTTTGATAATTGGCTGAAAATAAAAAATTAAACTTTTAACTCGAGGGAAGATTTGAACCAAGAACATCTCGTTTCGCAGCTGCTCACGCTAAACCACGGGACCACGGCGCTCCTGAGTTCAGATTATCCTCGATGTTGCCTATCTTGCGCATGGACTACTCAGTTTGTATATTTTGCTTATTTTTTTTTCATAGTCCCTCACAACTTCTTCCTGTTTTCTCGATTGATCTGTGTTCAGTTTTTCAAGGCCTATCCACTGTGCCAACTTATAACTAAATCTGAGGGCGATGCGATGGAGAGGTTCTCTTGTAAGTGAACGTTAATATTTTCGAGAGCAGCCCCCCCCCCCCCCCCCCCCATTGGAGGCGACTGAGTGACTTTGCCTATACTGTCCTTTTCATGGGTGATTAACGGACTGTTGATAATCTATTATAGCCAGTGCTTTTAAACGAAAATATTTTTAGTGTGCTTTTTTGTAAATCAAGGGCCTTCAGCCGTTATAAGTAAGTTTGAATTCTGGCAAGTGGATATTTTGCTGAAAGGTACTGTTGTTGTGCTATCTTTTCATTTAGTGCCCTGTCAGCCACAAAACTTAATTTTGAAATTCTTATATTTAGTTATTGTCGTTGCGTTGCTTTTTCATTTAGTGTGCTTTTGGCCACTTAAAACCTAAAGGTTAAGGTATTTTTTTTTAATTTTTGGAAAATCAGTTGTGGGCCTTCAGCCGCTTAAAGCCTAAGTCTCAAACTTTCCCCTTAAGCGAAAACATTGTGGCCTTTTGCCTTAAAAATTATGGTAATATGTTTTAAAATTTTGAAATTTAATTGTGGCCTTTAGCCGTTTGTATTACACCTTGTTTATGTTTGTTCTATCTACCTTTGCCTTGAGACTTTCAGCGTAGCTGTGATATATACATGTATACCTTGTTGAGTTTTTAAGATTTCTTGTTTAGAGGCCTTCAGCCGTGAAATAATTGGATTTTGAAACTCGTAGTTGTAAAGGTTCGGCTATGAGCCGTTTTGGGTTAAATGTGTTATTAAGTAACAATAAATTACAATTTTGAATTGAAACTGACCGCCACCATATTTGGCCCCTTCAATCCTAATCAGCTGTTCTTCCCTGTTGATTTAGTGGACGTTTCAATGTGTAGCAGGTTTTTTTTCTATAGCATGGTTTCACTTCTGACCTGCAGAAGAGAACTCATCCACAGTTATATTCTGCATGCAACTCTCTCACCCCAGCAGTGGCAATGTCGAGAGGCAAATATCGCCAGACTGCAAGAACACAACCTACGCAACAGAGAAGGCAGACGGTGAGAGTTGCTAGAATTACTGTTGTATCAGTTTGATCAGTACTGGTTGCAACAGTAGGAATAATCGACAGAAGAAAACTGGCAGAAAGTGACATGGAGAAAGATCAGTTTGGGTTGTGAAGAAATGTAGAAATGAAAACTGGCCCTACCACTTATCTTAGCAGACAGATTGAAGAGAGGAAATTTCAGAAATAGCATTTGCAGATTAGTAAAAATCTTTCAACAATCTACGCCGGAGGACAGTCTCTGAAATATCAAAGTTTGTTGTGAAACAGAAGGTGAGTGCGGTTACCTGCAACTTTTAAAGAGGGCAGGCTGAAATTCTGACACCCAATGGACATGGCAGGAAGGCAAGAATTGAAAACTCAGCGAGACTGGGTTGTAGCACATTTCACACATTCTTCATTGTGTAGATAGTGCAAGCACAGCAGAAAATCGAGGAGGAATTTGGCAAAAGAATTAAAGTTTAGGCAGAAGAAACAGAAACTTTAAGTTGTACCGATAACATTGTAATTGTGTCAGATACAGGGAAGTTCATCTGAAATGTGGTTATAAAATGAATATTAATACAAGTAAATCAAGGGAGAATTAGATTAGGTTAGGTAATAAGGCACTAAGAGTCATACGGAAGTACTATAATTTCTGCGACAAAGTAATTGACACCGATGAAGTATAATATGTAGACTGGCAATATGCAGGAAAAGTTTTTACGAAAGGAGAAGTTTACGAACGTGGAATGTTAGAGTCGACAGTTCCACTGTAAAAGTATTTGTTCGGAGTGTGGCGTTATATGGAATTGAAGCATGACCAGACAGGAAAACTAAGGGAACTGATGTCCTTCAGATGTGTTTCTACAGAGGGTACTCAAGGGTAGGTGGGAACATCGCGTAACTGAGGAAGCAGTTTTGTTTAGTCATCAGTCTTTTGACTGTTTTAATGTGGTCCACTACGAGTTTCTCTTCGAACGTTCTTCACCGCAATGTGACAAGTGCTCAAACAGCGGATGCATTGCAGTCTGCGTCTACTCCTACAGATTTCACACTCTACAGCTCTAATACCGCGGAAGTTATTCCCCGATATGTCCTATTAACCCGTACGTTGTTCGATTCTACAGAGAAACTCTTCGTGTCTTATTTTACCAGTCCACCTGACTTTCAGCATCCTCCAAGAGACCACATCTCAAATGCCTGAATTCTACTCTGTTCCGGTTTTCCCGGCACTGCTGAATCGAGTTAGGCAGAAAAGGTCTTTATTGTACAGGTGGAGTAAAATAGGCGGTATGCTGATATAAAATATCCTGACGCATCCGAGAGTGAATAGTGTGGTAGCGGAGGGAAGGTTATGGGGAAAAGGTTGCAGTGGAAGAGCGACTAGAGTACGCCAATGGAAGTAGATATAAAACGGCTGACAGAGGAAGTGGGTAACAGAGTGGGGAAGTGCAGCAGCAGCAGCAGCGTGGCTACAACAGTGTCAGTGTGGACGTGGCGGTAAACGCGCCGCCTGTCCGCCGCTGCTGCACCGCCCCCGCCCCCGCCGCCCACCGCCTTATCAGGCGCCAGAGCGGTGCGGCCGGATATTGGACTAGCGGGTGACGCGGCGTCGCCTCGCCGTCGCCTGCGCCCCGCACGTCACACACTTTTATTGCGACGGCTCCCGGTGGCCCTCTATAGAAGTCGGGACTCCTGTCAGATACTTGCTTCTGCCCGACGTATAAAAGTGCCCAAATAAAATCCTTTGGAGGAGTCACGAAACACCACAATGATCTGGAATACGAGAGCTATTTGGAAAGTAAGATGTGATCGCTCGCGAAATGGAAAGCACGGCGAAAATCGTAAATGTTTTATTTGGCACGATGTGTTGCGCCTTCCGGCTACTTCATTGCTCCGACTTGGACGTTTGTGGCAGTGCTGTGCCGCCACTTCTCTAACCTGGTCCGCAGTTGGTTGCCTGTGCTGAAATGTCTTTATAGTAAGCGGTTCGTGTAAGCAGAGATGAACATCAGAATGTGCCGAGGCCGGGTTGTACGGTGAGAACAAACACTTACTTCCCATCGAAAACGCTACAGAGGAGTCCTCGTGGGCTGTGCAGTGTGGGGCTTAGAATTATCAGGAACAAGGAAATGCTGTGGGGTTGCACGAAATCAGACGAAACGTGACGCGAGACGCTGCTGTTCTAAACACCTGTACGCACTCTCGCTTCTGAGCGTTCGGCAGCGCGCCGAACTCGCCACGCTCGGCGCTGACGTTCTACAGTACAGCACGCTCCTTGTGTCGACGGCTTAACGCTCACGACCTTTACAGCGTGAGTATACAGCGAATACGATTTGCACCGACTCGTTGGTGCTGTTAGCGCTACTTTTGTGCGACTGGTGCGAAATTTGAACACACATAGTCCTCCAGTTTGTAATGTTCTTTATTTGCGATACCATTACCACCAGCCAACCCTATTTTTCGATACCGTAGATTAATGAATATTTTTCTACGTAATGTCTCATATTTTTCACTCTGTTCAAATTTGGTTTCATTTTTATATGTATGTACGTCGATATTTTGAGATGTAAAAATCGATATAATATCTAGTGGGAATATCTTTGTACTTATTGTTATCTTTGATGCTGGTTTGTGACTTTTGGCGCGGAAGCGTACAGAGTAGTCAAGTTTTTGTGTTGCATATGAACAGTCTTGACTTTGTGTTGGAAATTAAAAGATGAGTCTGTGTTATGGACAATGAAAAATGTTGTGAGTTTTATTAAGAGCATTAACGGCTGCGAAATTGTATGATGAAGTAATGTTTTGAACATGCGAAAGTACAAAAAGTTTAATAAATGTGAATTTTTGTGAAAAGTGAGAGTCAAGAAATATTTTCAAGTGACCATTGTTTAAAAAAAGTATGAAGCACATTGCAATGAAAAACAAAATCATCAAATTAATCCTGAAATATTGTCTTCCTAAGTTCTTCATGTCGGCGTAATTAACATCTGAGTGCCTTTCGCACCAACAGCGATAGTCATGCTACCTAGTCAACATTTTTAGTTACGAACCAAAGCCAGATCAAGATCGTCGTTGGATTGAAAATACAAGATAAGTGATATTATTAATTTTCTTCAGTGACTGTAATCAATTGATGTAGCAATACCTGCCACATTACAGACCTTTTAGTTGCGAAATAAAAAGATCATACTTTGAGAGCGCGACGTGATAATTTTTGAACCAATTAACTGTTAGTGGAGGTATTGTTTGTTATAAGGTCTAGAAACACGTGTATCAACTTTCGTTGTTGAAGCACAGCTCCATCGTGGCGTTGCGATTTTTGTTGCCTTGAGTGTAACCTGCTCATCACTCCGGACAGCTCTGAATCCAAAGCTCTGTTATCTATAAATTCCTGCTCTGCGACACGTTCTTTGAATAATTCAAAAGACGTTATTTAGTTCTTGCCACATTTAACATTCAGCTCTCCATTATGTGCGAGAAAGTACAAGATGGGTGCAAACAAAAGTAAAGTACAATAAAAGCAATACACTTACAATGCATTAAAATAGAGCAAGTCGTAGTGGTATTTGTAGGAGTAACAAATATACATAAGTCTCCAGAACACCATGCGACGAAACCGACTGGTGTTTTATATGAAACAAAAACGAATATAGAATGGTTTACCCCAGCCAATTTACAGATGCGAGTAACATCAATCAGAATACGAGCAACATTCCCAATATGCGATTCAAAGCACACAATTAACACACAAAGTCGTAGTCAGGAAAACAACGCTAAGAAACCATCTGTTTTGAACGAACCCGAAACACCCAATAAGAAAATGAGATGATGTATTTTTAAAGTTGCACCGGCGTGGCAGCAAACCCAGATATTTCCGGAAGTCTGTATTTGAGCTGCTGAGTGCAATGCTCGACAAAGCAAACCGAAGAGGCGGCAGCCATTGTTACTTAACCATCGATAAACTATCGATTAATAGTTTCCACACTATCGTCACTGTCGTAGTCTGGTTTAACTATCGATTGTCATATCGTTTATAACGTAATTCATTTTTAATTGGCACGCGAAAAATTTTCGGGTTCTGTTACCTCCATGGCATGTGGAGTGCAGAGGGAAAGTACATTGTATGGAGGTATTTAATCAACATTAAATGTGGTGACGCCATACCCAATCTGTGCTGTTTATGAAGTGTGTTGTTAATAGGTTGGTCACTATGGGGGGAGGGGAGTGAGAGACGGAATATTCTTGTTTGTCTTCCAGTGATGACATCTAACGGCCGTGCGCATCTCGACCGATCAGACGCTTATGGTAAAAACTACACACGTAAATAACATGGATTCGTGAATGTGCATTATACAGTTGTCTTCATATGTGTGAGCTTACTTACTTGTAGCAAGGAATACCAGGTAAATAGGGCTATTGTAATACAACGCAGTTAGTAGAGGAAAAAAATACATTTTAAAGATTTGTGAAGTGTTTGTGATTGTATTGAATAATGGATTTTAAAATGAATAAGATTATTGTCGTTATTAATTACACACACCTGCTACGTCCTCTTCTGTTTCTTAGTCGTCATTGTACTTACAAGTGTTTTCAGTCGTAAATATTAATGTATAAAGCGATTCGAAAACACAAAACACTAAAGCGATCCTAACTTTTCTGCGACAATTCTGCTTTTCTAGAAGGACAAATGTCATTCACATATTGGTTGCCCGTGTTGAGTTCGATTAGCGAAGCTTATTCCTTAAAGGAACCACCCACAAAAGTAAATACAGCAAAACCAGAACCTATCGAGTGTCAAGCTTCTTTATTTGTGTGGTGGCAAGACATAATCAGTGAAACATACAGCTGTATTTACATGCTATATGTTTTCACAGTACTGCAGTGCATATTCACAAGTAAATCAGGCAAAATGTGAATCTTTCAATGGATGTGAGACAAAACTAATCTCTTCTTGCCTCTAGTTGACGGTGAATGTCCAGGAATGGTTTTGCAAAATTCCTAATCCTGTAGATATTTATTAAGCTCTTGCCCATTAATGCTGAAACGCCTTGTTTGAAACCTGTGCAGCGAGTGAATTAGTTCACCGTTATTTTTATTTTATTTTTTCGAGTTTACATCGTACTGCGACCTGATTAATAATTTTTCGACCCTAACGAGGAAGAACGCTACCCCTAAAGCTTCTAGCTCTTCGGGGTATCGTAGGAGGTTATTTAAAGACCAACAGGATTATTCTTCATCACGCAACTATAGTGCCACTACTGTTGAATCGCTGTCGTTGGCAGCAGTGAGACAAAGACCACAGTAGCCACGAAGTGTTCCAAATGGTGCCGACATGAAACGATCCGTACTTCCCGCACGCCTTCTCTGTTGGCCGAGGAAATTCCGCCCTTCCAGGATTACTTTGCTAATGAAAGAGGTGCATAAAAGAAGCATGATGAAAAACTAGAGCACCATGGATTACTAATAGAACTGAAAAGTGAGATATGACCTAGATCAAGGGCAAGAGGTGCAACCAAAAGAATTGAGAAGCTCTACAAAAAATTATTTTAACAGAAGTCATTTGTACTACGCCAGTTTAAAATAAAAAACAGAACTTGATTCTCTTTATGCACAAATGATCGCTGTCGGTATGCTGCCGTACAGAACTTCCGACCATCAAGGTATGAAAAAAAATGTTTATACCTTAGACCACAGATATGAATTGCCAGGTAAAACCACACTTAAATGTTTACCGACGACAAAACTATATGAAGAGATAAAAAATAAATTAGAAGAAGCCTTCGCAATGTAATTTCTTTTACTTTTACAACGGACATGTGGAGAAGCAATGCAAATGAAAGCGTACAGACATTGACTTGCCACTTTATAGTACATGAATCTATGCACATGTAACTAACATTTTTAAAAATGTTTCCTTATTTAACTTTTTAATCCCATTTTGACTTTCGGTTCGTTATTATGATAGGTACCTGTCGGTATAAATGATGTCGATGTATATAAATAAACAACACATTTGAATATGAATGTCTCCATAACGCGCTTTCTCAAAAGACTGTTACTTCCGCTTCAAAGTGCGTAGTTGGGAGTTCATGCGATAGCAGAGTAAAAACTGAAAAACGAACCTGAACCCCAACAGCGTCTGAACCAAAATCAATACAGGATAGCAAAATGAGCTGGCCGTGGCATACACTTACTGTGTTGCGTCTTCTGAGTGTAAACCACATGCTTTGGTGTGCGATTTATGCGGAAGTGCTACCACTGTGTTAGCGAATCGGAACAGAACTAAAACTTTCGGTGCTTATAAAATGGTGTCAGTATTAAAGCATATATTTGCAAAAAAAGACCAACTAAAGCAATTTGTAAACATAGGCCGTTCCGTGGTTCTGGAAAACTTTCAGCTATTTTGTTACGGAAGCTGTTGTATCAGCACTACAGTGAAGCCGACAAAACGCTGTTTATCAGGCTCTCTCAAGTGCAAGCTTTGAGTAGCGAGGGAATATTGTAGGAATACATCGGAATGCCCCCCCTTCTCCATGACCCATCGACCTTGCCGTTGGTGGGGAGGCTTACGTGCCTCATAGATACAGATAGCTGTACCGTAGGTGCAACCACAACGGAGGGGTATCTGTTGAGAGGCCAGACAAACGTGTGGTTCATAAAGAGGGGCAGCAGCCTTTTTAGTAGTTGCAGGGGCAACGGTCTGGATGATTGACTGATCTGGCCTTGTAACACTAACCAAAATGGACTTGCTGTGCTGGTACTGCGAACGGCTGAAAGCAAGGGGAAACTACGGCCGTAATTTTTCCCAAGGGCATGCAGCTTTACTGTATGATTAAAGATGATGGCGTCCTCTTGGGTAAAATATTCCGGAGGTATAATAGTCCTCCATTCGGATCTCCGGGCGGGGTCTACTCAAGAGGATGTCGTTATCAGGAGAGAAAAAAACTGGCGTTCTACGGATCGGAGCGTATAATGTCAGATCCCTTAATCAGGCAGGTAGGTTACAAAATTTAAAAAGGGAAATGGATAGGTTAAAGTTAGATATAATGGGAATTAGTGAAGTTCGGTGGGAGGAGGAATAAGACTTCTGGTCAGGTGAATACAGGGTTATTAACACAAAATCAAATAGGGGTAAGGCAGGAGTAGGTTTAATAATGAATAGGAAAATAGGAATGCGGGTAAGCTACTACAAACAGTATAGTGGACGCATTATTGTGGCCAAGATAGATACGAAGCCCACACCTACTACAGTAGTACAAGTTTATATGGCAACTGGCTCTGCAGATGACGAAGAAATTGAAGAAATGTATGATGAAACAAAAGAAATTATTCAGATAGTGAACGGTGACGAAAATTTAATAGCCATGGGTGACTGGAATTCGGTAGCAGGAAAAGAGAGAGAAGGAAACGTAGTAGTTTAATATGGATTGGGGCTAAGAGATGAAAGAGGAAGCTGCCTGGTAGAATTTTCCACAGAGCACAACTTAATCATAGCTAACACTTGGTTTAAGAATCATGAAAGAAGGTTGTATACATGGAAGAACCCTGGAGATGCTAAAAGGTATCAGATAGATTGTATAATGGTGAGACAGAGATTTAGGAACCAGGTTTTAATTGTAAGGCATTTCCAGGGGCAGATGTGGACTCTGACCACAACCTATTGGTTTTGAACTGTAGATTAAAACTGAAGAAACTGCAAAAAGGTGGGAACTTAAGGAGATGAGACCTGGATAAACTGCAAGAACCAGAGGTTGTACAGAGTTTCAGGGAGAGCATAAGGGAACAATTGACAGGAATGGAGGAAATAAATACAGTAGAAGAAGAATGGGTAGCTTTGAAGGATGAAGTAGTGAAGGCAGCAGAGGATCAAGTAGGTAAAAAGACGAGGGCTAGTAGAAATCCTTGGGTAACAGAAGAAATATTGAACTTTATTGATGAAAGGAGAAAATATAAAAATGCAGTAAATGAAGCAGGCAAAAAGGAATGTACACGTTTCAAAAATGAGATCGACAGGAAGTGCAAAATGGCTAAGGAGGAATGGCTAGAGGACATCTCACTAGGGGTGAGATAGATAATGCCGACAGAAAAATTAAAGAGACCTTTGGAGATAAGAGAACCACTTGTATGAACATCAAGAGCTCAGATGGAAACCCAGTTCTAAGCAAATAAGGAAAATCAGAAAGGTGGAAGGAGTATATAGAGGGTCTATACAAGGGCGATGTACTTGTGGACAATATTATGGAAATGGAAGAGGATGTAGATGAAGACGAAATGGGAGTTACGATACTGCATGAAGAGTTTGACAGAGCGCTGAAAAACCTGAGTCGAAACAAGGCCCCCGGAGTAGACAAAATTCCATTGGAACTACTGACGGCCTTGGGAGAGCCAGTCCGGTTCCAGACTGAAGCGCCACCCGGGCCTGCAGTCGCTGGAGTACTCTGACATTTTGCTCTGTTTTTCCAAATGGGTGTCCTGTATTATGTATGTGTGTTGCTATTGCTGATGTAGTGTGTTTGTTGTATGTGTATGCTCTAATGTGCTCTGTGTACTTGGTGTTGATATTTCGGCCTGTTTGTCCTACGTAGAACTTGGAGCATTCCTGGCATGTTGCCTTGTGTATTCCAGAGTCTGAATATGGATCATGATTACACGTATTAGTTTTTGGTGTAGTTTGTTGGATGTAGAAAATCCAATTTTTAGTCTGTGATTTTTGAAAAAAATTTGCATTCTTCTGGGAGACATTGCCTATGTTTGGAATCTAGATACATATTTGTTTTTCTCTTTTTCTTCACAGTGAATAAGATTGCAGTTGCCAATGGTTACAATGCTTCCATTGTTGACACAATCTTAGACAAAGTGAAGAGAAGCCCAGGTACAAACTGTACAAACTGCAACACAGAAGAAACCGAGCCAGCTCTCTTGCTCAGGTGCTGCAAGCTGTGTTGTTGCGTATTATTCGCTGCCTGGATTCAACCAAGAATGTGAACCACTGCAGGCTTTCGCCGCTGTTTATATTTAACTTCGACACGCGACGCCACTAAGCCCTTTAATGCTTTTTCGTTTTTCCGAGCCTACACTGATCTTGAAAGGCATGTTCTCTCGTTTTCCAGCGATGGCCTGCGATATCTTAATAAATTGTGCGCTGGGCCTCAAGCGTTATCCCTTACTGTTACTTAGGTAGGCTTACTTACTCCTCTCGACAATCTTTGGCGCTTGCGCTACTATGCTGGTCTCATCATATTTACTTTGACGGTTAGAATGGAGGCAGTGATCGGCGACAGCGGATTTGCTTGGTTGTTTTAGTTGGATGTGTCGCTGACATTCTTCGTGTCTCTCGTCTACCCTTTCAGTAGCCTGCACCACGTAAGACACAACTGCGCGGAGTGTAATTCGATGTACACACTTCTTCCTGAGACCTAGGTCGTCTTTAACATTACCAAGAAAACTTTCGTCTTTGTCGAGGAGACTGGAATACATTGGAAGCCACGGTTCCGAAGGAGTCTACCAGATGTTGGACCAAAGTAAAGCAGGCAAGTCATTCTTTTCTACTCTTTCTTTGTCTCAGTCTTTCTGAGGCGTCGTTGATTTGGACTGAAAAGCCTGAGCACCCTTTCCTTTGTAATTCTCTCCTCGTGAGGAATTCATCGAGTTGTTTGGGATAGAGTCCTTAGGACCGACTATTTGTGCGACGAATGCTGATGTCTCGTGGCGTGACGACAGAGGAGTGTGTGGGTTTTCTGTGTACACCGCGGCCCACGGACTTGTCCTGGTGACAGTAGCGACAGTAGCGGTCGAGCGATTCCAGACTGAGGCTCCTAGAACCACTCGGCCACAACGGCCGGCACTCCGCCAAGCCATTACCAGCACTCACAATGTACATAGGTATATAAATACTGACGTTGATAATAATATCAGAATGTTTTTGTGGAATGCATGGCTGTTAGCTGCACTATTATTTTTTATTTGTAATATCTTATGAATTCCTATGCTCCTTGTAGATTTAGCTCCAGCTACTTGCACTGAGTTTGTCACACCAATGCTTTTCTATTTATAATAGATCTGAACATGGCAATGACCAGAACAGACAGTTGCGAATTCTACAACTTATGTGATCAACATAGATCTTTACAAACAAAATGTCCTTATTTAAGTTTCCTGAGTATCTCTGTTGCATTTTCAAATGGGCCGACCTTCCACGGTCCTAGGAGTGATTTCTGAATTTTGCATCTGTATTCTGAAAGCCATCGTGCTTTGTGAGGCGGTGGTAATTCTGGTAGTTCTGTCATTCAGGAATGGCAGATGGGAGGAACATCTCTCTATAAAACCTGGGTGACAACTGTACGTCTTCCTGCTTTGTCATAGCGACCTTTACTGAGATGCGTGTGAGCAAGTGATATGTTGGACTCTCCTGGAACATGCTCGTGGACGCTCCTGTTTCAGGTGTTACTCTTGGAGTTGATGCGATAACAGCAGCACACTCTTTCTGAAGTACTTGTGCAGCGTTCTCTGCCTCTTGTAATGTCATGAAACAAGCTTACTAAATCGAGGATCTAATAATGTCACAAGCAAATTAACAGTCCATGTGTTCAACGGTTTCACTCTTTCACCGACTGATTTAATCAAGGAACCCAGGACACTTCGTACTTCATTGGTTGTTAAGGTGCTCCAAGCCGGACGACTTCGCTGCAATACCTCGCACAAGAGATGTAACTAAGGGAGCAGTGACGTGGACTCTCCTAAGACTGTTGTTGTTGCCACTTCTAAAGGTTCAAGAATGGCTATTATCTCTTGTACAGCTAAGTAATTTTCTGCTTTGACGGTAGGCAGTGCTTTCATTGACCGCAATTGGAAGCTACCACTTTCTTGTTTGCTCTTTTTTGAACATTGCGCAGTTTTTTATTTGCTAGTGTAGAGTTATGAAAGAAAGTGACAATAACCTTTGTTTTCTATAAAATTTTGGAAAATGTTTATGCTTTGAAACAATCTTGTACTTTCAAGTTGATGCAGTGTGCAAAAGTGGGTGAAAATCGAATCCTTAAGAATATCAAGAGCTCAGATGGAAACCCAGTTCTAAGCAAAGAAGGGAAAGCAGAAAGGTGGAGGGAGTATATAGAGGGTCTATACAAAGGCAATGTACTTGAGGACAATATTGTGGAAATGGCAGAGGATGTAGATGAAGATGAACTGGGAGATATGATACTGTGAGAAGAGTTTGACAGAGCACTGAAACAAGGCCCCGGGAGTAGACTACATTCCATTAGAACTATTGACAACCTTGGGAGAGCCAGTCCTCACAAAATTCTACCATCTGGTGAGCAAGATATATGAGACAGGCGAAATAGCCTCCGACTTCAAGAAGCATATAATAATTCCAATCCCTGAGAAAGCAGGTGTTGACAGATGTGAAAATTACCGAACTATCAGTTTGATAAGTCACGGCTGCAAAATACTCACGCGAGTTCTTTACAAACGAATGGAAAAACTGGTAGAAGCCGACCTCGGCGAAGATCAGTTTGGATTCAGTAGAAATACTGGAACACGTGAGGCAATACTGACCCTACGACTTATCTTAGAAAATCGATTAAGAAAAGGCAAGCCGACGTTTGTAGCATTTGTAGACTTGGAGAAAACTTTTGACAATGTTGACTGGAATACTCTCTTTCGAATTCTGAAAATGGCAGGGGTAAAATACAAGGGGCGAAAGGCTATTTACAATTTGTACAGAAACCAGATGGCACTTATAAGAGTCGAGGGACACGAAAGGAAAGCAGTGGTTGGGAAGGGAGTGAGACAGGGTTGTAGCCTATCCCCGATGTTAATTCGAGAAGGCGAATTTTAGATGGAGGCGACGATCCTTACGTCGGCGCTGCTCAACAATAGAGGTACGTGATTGTGCTCACTACTTTCCTTTGGTGGCCGCTAATATTAATTTCGATGTGTTTTTGCCGAGACATTCAGAACCTGCAATCTTCCTTTTCGTATAATAATAGGAGTCCGATTGAAAAAGAAATATTCTTAAATTTAAATAATTGCATTTCTTTTACCCAGGCCAGGGGGAATGATAGAAAGTACGTGCCTCTACCCTGATTGTACGTTCGCAATCTCCGAGTGTGTTACGACGTAATTATGTTACACAAAAAAATTAAGATAGATCTTTCTCATGAGATCGCAACCACTCGTACGCGAATGTACCGTACGTACCCTCTGAATATGTCTAGTCTGCCGTGCGCATTGCTCTAAAGCTTTTCTGTTAATATTCTGTGGATTGCATCTCCGCAATTAATTTTTGTTTATGCCGCAAATCGCACTTCACGCGAAGTATTTATTACGCAAGTTTCAGGCTCCATTTAATGTCAAAAAATTCCGAAGTACGGCTGACTAATAAAACCGCTACAATAATTTCATACCTCTACAACTACAATAACAGAGAGAGGTTACGTTATAAAGAAAAGAAAAATTGCAAGAACGAACGGTGTGGGACGGGCTACAGTCTGTCCACCGCTGTCCTACATTAATGGCTTGACTGATATCATTAATTAGATTTTAGATTTTTCGCCGATAACACAATTGTTGTTGTTGTTGTGGTCTTCAGTCCTGAGAATGGTTTGATGCAGCTCTCCATGCTACTCTATCCTGTGCAAGCTTCTTCATCTCCCAGTACCTACTGCAACCTGCGTCCTTCTCAATCTGCTTAGTGTAGTCATCTCTTGGTCGCCCTCTACGATTTTTACCCTCCACGCTGCCCTCCAATACGAAATTGGTGATCCCTTGATGCCTCAGAACATGTCCTACCAACCGATCCCTTCTTCTGGTCAAGTTGTGCCACAAACTTCTCTTCTCCCCAATCCGATTCAATACTTGCTCATTAGTTATGTGATCTACCCATCTAATCTTCAGCATTCTTCTGTAGCACCACATTTCGAAAGCTTCTATTCATTTCTTGTCCATACTACTTATCGTCCATGATTCACTTCCATACATGGCTATACTCCATACAAATACTTTCAGAAATGACTTCCTGACACTTAAATCTATACTCTATGTTAACAAATTTCTCTTCTTCAGAAACGCTTTCCTTGCCATTGCCAGTCTACATTTTATATCCTCTCTACTTCGACCATCATCAGTTATTTTGCTCCCCAAACAGCAAAACTCCTTTACTACTTTAAGTGTCTCACTTCCTAATCTAATTCCCTCAGCATCACCAGACTTAATTCGACTGCATGCCATTATCCTCGTTTTGCTTTTGTTGATGATCATCTTATATCCTCCTTTCAGGACACTATCCATTCCGTTCAACTGCTCTTCCAAGTCCATTGCTGTGTCTGACAGAATTAGGTTGTCATCGCCGAACCTCAAAGTTTTTATTTTTTCTCCATGGACTTTAATACCTACTCCGAATTTTTCTTTTGTTTCCTTCACTGCTTGCTCAATATACATACAGAGAGAAAGGAACTGTCGATGATATGCCTCGCTCAGACCGCCCAAGGGCTACGTCTGCAGTCGATAACCGCTTCGTGCTGATTACGGTTCGAAGGGACACTGACAGTAACGCCACCATGTTGAATAATGCTTTTCGTGAAGCTACAGCACCTCGTGTTACGACACAAACTGTGCGCAATAGGCTGCATGACCCGCAACTTCACTCCCGATGTCCACGGCAATTTCCATCTTTGCAACCACGACATCGTGCCGTGTGGTACAGAGGGGCCCAACAACATGCGGAATGGACCGCTCAGCATTGTCATCACGTTCTCTTCACCGATGAGTGTCGCATATGCCTTCAACCAGACAATCTTCGGAGACGTGTTTGGAGGCAACCTGGCCAGGCTGAACGCCTTAGCCACAGTCCAACGAGTGCAGCCAGGTGAAGGTTCTCTACTGTTTTGGGTCTCCATTATGTGGTGCTGACGTACGCCGCTGGTGGAAGGCGCCGTAACGACTGTACTATACGTGAATGCCATCCTCCGACCGATAGTGCAGCCATATCGGCGAGGCGAGGCGAGGCATTCGTCTTCATGGACGACACTTCGCGCCCCCATCGTGCACATCTTGTGAAAGACTTCCTTCAGGACAACGATATCGCTCGACTAGAGTGGCCAGCATGTACTACAGACATGAAGCCTACCGGACTTGCCTGGGATAGATTGAATAGGGCTGTTTATGGACGACGTGATCCACCAACCACTCTGAGGGATCTACGCCGAATCGCCGTTGGGGAGTGGAACAATCTGGACCAACAGTGCCTTGATGAACTTGTGGATAGTATGCCACGACGAATACAGGCATGCATCAATGAAAGAGGACGTGCTACTGGCTATCAGAGGTACCGATTTGTACAGCAGTACAGACCTTTGAAGGTCTTGCTGGTAGTAGAACATGCAATTTCTGGTCTTCTGGAGCAATAAAAAGGGTGTAAATGATGTTTATGTTGCTCTCTATTCCTATTTTCGGTACAGGTATGGAACTCTCGGAACCGAGGTGAAGCAATATTTTTTTTTTTTTTTATGTGTGGGTTTTCGTCGCAGTTTGGTCGACGGTGGGCCTTTTTTGTTAGCGTAGTTTCCAGGCAACTTCGCGCAGCAGAAAGAGTACAGACCGTTAATAGGAGGTTTATGGGTCTAGTTCCGGCGTGGAATATATTTTATTTTCAGTTTCTGTTTTACTTACACTGCAGTTAACACAGATAATGATCGTGGTATCGTAGTTATTAATATGTTCATAAAAAGCATCAAAAGGAAAGGAAAATTTGTTGAATGAGTACGTTAAAAAATATAGGAATGTCGTTATCGATATAGCAAAATCTTGGACAGTTACAAGAACCACATAGAAAATTTTGCAACTCAGGTGATAGAGCCGTACGTGCGAGAGAACAAATTTCTTTTGTTAACTGACTCGTGGGGAGGACAAACAAATCCAGAACCATACAACGCGGTTTTTCACGATGAATAACGATTGCCATCATGTAGCTTTAAAGTAATTCCCTATTACCCCTTCCCTCCGCCGCCATTAAAGCATTTGCTAGAGGAACGCTGTGAAATCGTTAGACAAAGAAAGCTTCAGAACTGTTCATAAAAGAGAAGACTACACCAAAATACATGCCATTGCCAATATTTAGTGAAACGATGGGTCACGTGTAGTTTTGTGCCAAACAGTGAAATGAGAGAGAACCTATTATGAACGTAAACGGACTTTGTCTTGCATACAGACTTTAAAACCACTATTCACTTGTAAAAATGCGACTTTTATAATGTGTGCACTGTAGCACAAAAATTACTTTTCCCCTGTTTTAAAGATGAAAATCACCCCAGCGACTGTAAAAGAGTACAATATCGCAATTTTGTATATGAAGTTCTCTTGTGCGCCCTACAATACATTTCTGCAGATTTGTTTTCTAGGTGAGCTTCCTTTTCGTGCCGTTTATGAAAATATTAAGAAGTGCAATGTAGTGAGCATTATTGCGGTTTATCTGCAGTCAAAGTAACTTGAAAAGAAGAGTTCCGGCACTGAGAATCGATGTCACAGTGTGCACGCTTCCCTCTGCGCCCGCCTGTGCCTCCAAACCACGCTGACGTAAACGGCTCGTGCCGCGCCGTAAGTGCTGTCTCTCTCCAGACGCTGCAGCTCGCTCCTCTGTCACTTCGATTTCTGCACGCGCCACAGATCTGGACGAACTCGGTGTTGACGAGCGGGCGCTGTCGGCACGGCAGCACGGTACGAGCCTACTGCTGCGTTCTACACCGGCCGGCTGGTTCTCCGGCTAATGCTGACAGCAGCTTCCTGCAGGGAAGAGGCGCTCTTTCAGGGCGCGCCAGTTTGTTGACGCTCGTAATTTTGCGTTCGGCGAGCGGGCACAGCCCCGAGTCCTCCCGAATCCAGGCAGGTAAGCAGGTAACACGACCGTATCCTCCCAAACTGACACAATGCGACAGAGCATTGTGTGCGCTAAGGACCACAGCTGCCTGTGGCCACTTCGCAGCTCGCGACAGATCATTGTGGAGTGAACATGTCCTCAGACTAGCTTACAGTTTCAGTATGTAGGAAGGGAAGGAAAATGTTGGTTTTGAAAGGTAACACCTTCGGTTTTCAAAAACTGCTGAAAGGTGGTCTAGTGCGATGGACGTGCAACATTAATGGCTGCAGAAGTTGGATGTCGTGGAGTGTCAAGAAGAGCACAATCGTGAATAATTGCGTCATAACAAAGTGCCGACCCTCAGCTCAACCCCTAGCTACGTCATCATCGCACGGTCTTACACTGTTACACGCAGAAGAAATTATAAAAATATTTTTGCTATCTATTGCGCTTCACAAAATGAACACTGAGATAGAATATGTGTTGCGAAATCATGATTTGCTATTTTAATAAATTAATTATGAAGAAATCGAGGCTATAAACGATTCCAGTTTCTAAAAATAAAAATCTAAATAAGATGAAAGATAACTTTTAAACATACAATACACACGCAAAATTTTTGCATCTTCTACTGTAACTTCATATGCTTTCCTTGCCTGCCTGGAGTATTCATAACGTTTAGAACTGCTGCCTGCTTCAAACGGGAGGATTCAGTCCCATCGTTTTTCAGACCCTTGCGGGCTTGGGAGGATTCGGGGCTGCGCCCCGGCGATCAGGCGCTGCCGCGTGCAGCAACCGTGCAGTACCAGCAGGGTAGCGGGGGAGGAAGAGGCGGGGGCGGCGCCACCAGGGAGCAGTCCGGAGGAGTCGTCTCGTCTGGCGGAGCGGCTCGGCCACAGCACGAGCAGCCGAGCGCGTTTGTTTGGCGTGGCCGACGGGCCGTCAGTGCCCGTCTGACGAGCCTATCGCTAACTGTTTGCTGTAACGAAATCCCGACTGTTGCGGCGTCGGCAGCGTACGGGTGAAAGACGAGCCGGCGCGTGGGTTAACACACGCGCAGCCTCTGACGACTACTGCTTTCTGGGAGCTCGGGAAACAGCTGCCGAGCCGTACTTCCACAACAGGGCGTCACAGTCACAGTATTAGGACCGGGGTGCTCCGGGTACCCGAATAACACACCTTTTATTTCGGGAGCGATTCTAGATACTGAATTGAATATTATGGCAAATAATAGAAAAGGGACAACTAATTTTATTTTTGGGGTTATTATTTTTTTTCTTTAAAATTTGAAAGTAACGCTTTTAGCGACATTCGGAAGCTCTTGAAGATGTAACTATAATGACGTGACACTCTTTCATTCCAGCGGTGGAAATTTCGCAAGTGTATCCCAGCAGCGCGTTACAGGTGAAAGACGGGGCAGCTTCAGAAACAAGATAAAAGCACACTGATGGTGCTGAAATTTCAGCGAAACATGTGTGGAAAAGAGAAGGAAAGAATACATGTTTTGCTCAAGGCGTGCCCTCTCCAAAACCAATTTAGGTACTTCAAATGAAAGTGGCTTCAATATAAAAGCCGAAACCGCTCGTGAACTTAAATAAAGTAATTTCCACCAACGGGACCAGCTGTTCATCGCATATGTATGTATTTCCAAACGACAGGCTAAAAAAATTGTTCAAATGGTTCTGAGCACTATGGGACTTAACATCTGAGGTGATGAGTCCCCTATAACTTAGAACTACTTAAACCTAACTAACCTAAGAACATCATACACAGCCATTCCCGAGGCAGGATTCGAACCTGGGACCGTAGTGGTAGCGCAGTTCCAGACTGAAGCGCCTAGAACCTCTCGGCCACAACGGCCGGCGGATAGGCCAATTGAGTGGACATGGCGAATACGTTGCGCTGCACAAGAGACAAAAATTTATCGATACACAAACCGAAATTGTATTCTAGATTATTTGGGCGATATCCTGTATAAAGAATAAACATAAATTTGTTCTCTGATCCTTTTATCCGTCACCAAATTCTTCCAGTTCGCGAGGAAGGTTGCGACTGGGCAGGATTGACTGGGACCCCATTCTCCATTGTTGTCAGATTTATTCAAGTTGTGGCTCCAAGATGGCGGCCATAGATGTGGCTACATAGCAGTGACGTAATGGAAGGAAGTTCAAAGTTTGGTGGGAAAATAGATCATTTGGACTATCTCCACTAACCTAACGTCCCTCCCCTCCCCCCTCTCCACCTTTCCTCCATCTGGAAATTGGCAGGAAAAGGACTCAGTCTGTGCAGGGCTTCCAGATAGGCTGTCTTTATTTTTTATACTTTGTTTATTCAAACAATTTGTGTTGTCATAGACCGTAGCTCCATCCAGCGTGTTCAACTGACCTAGTTCAGAGCACTACCACCAGAGGGCGCTGTCGCCCTTCCCCCTCCCTTCTACTGTCATGTAATCCTATCCAGCTGCACAACTGGGAGGACTGACGTAATTGTTCAATCGGTGAGATGTCTGTGCTGGAGAAGGAGTATATTAGCTGAAGGTGTGTCGATAGCATTGATATTTGGAGAAGACAAATATGTTTCAACCTAGTGCTCATGCTTGCGACCATGTGGTAGTTGGAGAAGCAGCCGCATACTTCCTGTCGTACTGGCCTTCCTCCTCCTTCGCAGCCGCGGTGCACGGATACCCTTTGTAGTGGAACATGAACTGCTTCAGGAGTTACTACTCATGTTGTGGCATATTGTCACATACATAACTGGAACACTGTACAAAGAGAGAGAGACAGGGAGAGAGACAGTTTTGTAGATGACATGAGAATATTTAAACAATTACACGTTTTATTCTGAGGAATATCTCCGGCACCCCACTTGAACACAGACTCTGAAATCATCGCGACACATTTGTGAAGCCGTCTCTGAGACACTTCACTCGCTTTTGTGGGAAATACCCTTGCCTTTGAGCTTGAGCTGCTTCAGAGGTTTCTAAATCCAATTAAATATGTGTCTAAATGCACTTTCAAAAATATCGCTGCACCGCAGTTTCCTTCAGTTTTGCGATGTATATTGCTACAATTAACACAGTCTCTAAAAAATGATTGCAGTGCACTTGTGAAACCTTTCAGTCTTCCTCCTCTAGTCTGCAATATTTGCGTGCATAAACAAATTAGGTAATGTGTTTATCGCCTCAATACATTTGCAGATGTTGCTTTAAATAATTTGTTTCGATTACATTTGGACCCAAAATACTACACTGTCAGTGTTGGGGCAACCTGTGTTCTACGCCAAGCTGCATTGTTGCCATACAGACCAAATGTTTTACGGAAATAGATTTTTCGTTTTACGGTTTGATGACAGTTTATCGTAGAGAAACCGGGAACGAGGATGTATGTCATGCGCTTGAAATATATTTCTCACAAAGGAATATTAACATTACTACATTTCATAAGCCTGATAGGTCGAAACCTCAGGTGATCCAACATTATGGGCCCGGAATGAGGTTCACTCTGCAGCGGAGTGTGCGCTGATATGAAACTTCCTGGCAGATTAAAACTGTGTGCCGGACCGAGACTCGAACTCGGGACCTATGCCTTTCGCGGGCAGGTGCTCTACCAACTGAGCTACCCAAGCACGACTCACGCCCCGTCCTCACAGCTTTACTTCAGTCAGTACATCGTCTCCTACCTTCCACACTTTGCAGAAGCTCTCCTGCGAACCTTGCAGAACTAACACTTCTGTAAGAAAGGATATTGCGGAGACATGGCTTAGCCACGGCCTAGGAGATGTTTCCAGAATGAGATTTTCACTCTGCAGCGGAGCGTGCGCTAATAGAAACTTCCTGGCAGATTTTGTGTGCCGGACCGAGACTCGAACTCGGATGCCGAGTTCGAGCCTCGGTCCGGCACACAGTTTTAATCTGGCAGGAAGTTTCATTATAGGCCCGTTTTAAGTATAGAACGTTGTAGGCTTAGGAGTGTGTGTGCTTATGTTCTCTCTTACCAATACCTTCCAAGGACCGATCCTACACTCTAGAACAGAACTTTAGAGTTGATAGCTTGGTTGATTTACGTAAAAATGCTTCGAACTAGCCGTCTGGTGCTCCATCGCCTATAAAAACCATTCCGTTCTTGTTCTTCTTAACTGCTATTGCGTAATGGGACTTCGAAATCTGTTACTATACATCGACAAGGAGTGCTAAGCACCTTGACATAGACACATCTCGAGATGGGTGAGGACTCGGGAAGCTCCAACCATTCACGAGAGGTGGAGTGTAGCGGTCTTCTTCTGATCGGTTGCAGATTAGTGCGCTAACCGTGTTGCATGGCGGGTTGGTCAATGACAATGTGAGGAGGGCCTTTCACTCTCTAATTATACCCTAAGACAGCGAGAATGCTCTGCAACTCTCGTACACGGAGAGATAGATCGCTAATTAAACACTATGCTCGAGGTGTTAGAAATATTTGGATTGCTGTCTGGTATACTTTGATGATTTATGTGTTGAAGAATTAACACTGAATGGATGTACTGCACAGTCATCTATCCATGTTCGCACTGATACTCGCAAAGTGGAGAAGGAGTGGTTTAGCTATGATACTGAAATTGGGGAAATATGCTGTCACATCACTGGCCGGTGTTGAAGTTACTGCAAAATTATTCGTGCTATCAACTGTGATGCTTATTATTAGAGTACATGGACGGTGTGTTTTCCATGCCATCCTTGCACTGGTTACCACATAATGATTGACTGATATCGCTTGTTTGAGTGGGGGAAGAAGCTTTGCTGGATGGGAAGCAATTTCTTGGGGTTGCTAGCACCGAAACAGTGATCGCGTACATGAGTGCAATATGAGGAAACAGTCGAATGGAAACACATTGGTCAGCTGTTCCGTCAGTGTGAGACAGAAGTCTAAATGTAGAGATTTTGAATGACCTACTGACTGTAGTTTGCAGAGCTACTCCAACGCCGTAAAACTCTTCCAGTTTGCTTATGTTGTAACTACCTTTAATTTCAAATAACTCAGTGTTATGTCATCCGCCGTAAGAGTAGGACTTACACCGTGCAACGTGAAGTTTCCTGCAAAAGGCCGTGGATCATAACTTCTTGACGTCGCTTTACGACCTGGCACGGGCCTTGAAGTCGTGGCAGAAAAGAAACTGCATGTTTGGCTTTGCGCAACAGCGTGTTAGAAAACAGTCTTTAAAACAACGACGCAGGACCAGAGGGGATCATTCGCCTAGAGTACAGCTGGTCAAACATTAAAGTGGCCTCTGCAGGGCCTGTATATTTAATAGGTGGCAGTAGCAATAGCAGTTTGAGATGTAAATTCGGTGAGGGACTTGATAAACCATTAGGAATGCTTGGATCGCTACATGCTGCGTTATTCTGGAGAAGGAGGGGGGAGGGGCATTGCGAAATCTCTGTTCCCACACTGGAACCCCAGCGCACCTTTGTGTAATTGCGTCAGCGTCGGTGTCTAGGTGACTTCAGAATCGGTTGAACTTTTATAGTCCCTAATTTTTCGTTGCTTGGGGGTACAGGGGTAGAGAATAACGACGATAGCACGTTGGGCTGATTAATTTGAATGGACGCGAATCTGTAGTACTTGTATGTATCTTGGATACGTATCAAATTGCGCACATTTCAATTGAATGGTCAAAACATGCTCCCGTCACAGTAACTCATGTCGCCCTGTTTCTACACGGGTTGTAGAAGGTGGAGGGTATGGTTATCTCCGACTTTTGCTCAGTTCAGACTTAAAATGGAACGAACACATGCGCGAAGCCGTAGAAATGGGCGCAGCTGCAAGATGTGTAGGGACTGGCTAAAACCAGGTTGTAATTTTACTGCAGCAGACACGTTCGAGGAAGGTGACTTGTTTAGAGATATGGGAGTGCCATAAATATGAATCACTTATTGGTGTGATCCGATGCAGTTATGTGCATTTCCTGTATACAATGATCCATGGGCATGCATTTCGGTTGTGGAAAGTGAGTAGTCAGATGACCTTGTAAAGTGTTTGAAACGAGGTAGTTGAAAGTATAGTGACCCCCTTTTCGTACCTATAAGAGGGGAAGTGAAAAAGCCTTGGTTTTCGGCAGTTTGTGATTGTACATCGAGAAGAATGGAACCACCGCCCCCTTTGCACTCTACTGTCTTTTAGGACGACAATTTTCCCCAGGTACATGTGCTGCATTATGACCCATTAATTATGAGTGCTGGTTTTTTTTTACGACAATTTCGAAGTGTGGTCAGAACTCTGAAGAATTTTTTCCCATCAGTTGTGGCAGTATGTATTGGCTTCGATTACCTGGGCTACAGGATGGCTTTTGAGCAGGTATGAGTAGCGAACTCTGACGTCAAACACCAGCATATCATGTACGCTTACAGGTAATACACTTTTTAAAGTCCTCTCTGCCCAACACCAGCATGTCGTCAAATGAATGCATTTCCGATCAAAAAGAATAAAGATCTTACACCCCTGACTTTTTCCCGCCAGCTTGTAGGTGTTGGGTAAAGATAGTGTGTCTGTCGCTAGTTTCGAGTGGTATTACGAAATTTTTTCCCATCAAGATAAAACGAGTTGTATGATACCGTCAGTTTTTTAGCTGTATTGCGCTTTTATGCCGTCCTTTTGTAGCGCTATGCATATAGTTGTGTATTTAGGCCCGATCTTTGTGATTAATTACGTGATTAATTTGCGTCGATTTTCACACCAAAATAAATAAAGTACACTAACGTAACCTTCCTCTCCCGCATCTCGACAGGTTGGGGGTGCATTTGGGCTTCTCATGCAGTACAATCAGGGTTAGAGTTCCGGAAAGGGCACAACCAGTTTTAATTTACCATCAATTCCAAGCGCCTCTGGTGGTTTAATTGTGTTATGGGATTGCACTTAGGCTTTCTGTCCAGGAGCACCAGGGCTGGAGTCCCAGAAAGGGTACCATCAATTTTAATTTCCCGCCAAAATTCGAAATTCCCACCGATAGCATTGGTTGCTGGAGGTGGGGGAGGAGGGAGGGGGAGGAGGAGGCTCTGGCACACTGCAGCTGAAAAAACATGACATTACCTTGGGGCGAGGAGTGGGTATGGTCTGGGGTGGTGGTAGGCAAAGGTGGGAGTGATTTATTGATAAATTTAATTAATTTGCACATCAATTTGATATCAGAAGTGGGCTTGTAACCCCACTATACAACTACTTGTCTCAGGTTGTGGGTGGAGCTCGTTAGAATCACCCGGACTATCTCCTCCCTCAAGCAGTCCCCCCTGGTGGAAAGAGTATATAGATTTGAATACGAGGGCTTCCATGAGATGTGGCTTTGAAAAATATTTTTTATGAATTAATGAGTAATTCAATCTCCTAGACCTACCCAATATGAGGTTGTGGAAACTCCTTTCACAGATCTTAAATTACTTTATATGGATACAGATAGCTTCATCTGTTGGTTGATGAACAGCAGAATGAAGTAATGAGGTACCATGGTAATGAATTCGACACATTCTCATACACGGCTGATAAACCTTGTGGTATTGTTCTACAGAACAAGAAGGTTATTTGTCTAATGAAGGACGAGGCGAATGGATTGTCGATTGTGCAGTTTATAGGTCTGCGATAGAAAATGTATGCATATCACATAGCCCAGAGGTGGGCTAAGGATGTGTACACTCTACTAAAGCCTAATATATGTATAAATCTTTCCTTCTAATATTATATGATATGGCTCATCCGACACGCGGTTCTGGGCGACTTTCCCAAAATCTGCAACTTTTCCTAGACCTCTCTAATCTTTTTCCTTCACCCTTTTTCTTTTCCCTTCAAACCTTAACTCTTCTGCCTGAAGAAGGAGTCACTAGCTCTGAAAGCTTGCCATCATAACAGTCATTTAAGTGTTGTGCTGTCACGTGGTGAGTAGATTTTTTATCTATCCAGTTAAATAATTTTGTCAGTAATTGATTGTTTTCATTGTGTGTGTGTGTGTGTGTGTGTGTGTGTGTGTCTGTGGAAAAAGCTAAAAAAGCATAAAGCAAATATATATTTATTAATAAAAACCGTAAAAGTAAGAACAAATATATGTATACCAATTTACTCACACATAAAGTATGTGTGCCATGTAATACCAGGTCATCAAAAAACTGAATTGAAAAGAGCCAGTCACTCAGGTTATGACACAGAAGCGCGACATGGAAATCCACTTTACGAAAAAATAGTGTGGCATGACAAACCGACCCTTAGCTCAGGAAGCAAATTTAAGACCACAGCAGTCAGGGCCCTTCCCTCTGCGAATTTCTAAGTCAGGTAGAAAAAACCCTCCACGTGGCAATATCACTACACAATCGGTTGATGTGATCCTGTCGTGAACAGCGCATGGGCTTCGCACGTAAGGACACCTGCCCTAGGAAAACTTAAACGCAACAACAACTGTGAAGCAAGCTGAAGGAAGGCAAGTAGAGTGACATCAATGTTACTACAACTCAGAAGTTTACTAGGAAATATTTGATTGACTCGAGCAATCAATTCATTCAACTAAGAACGTTTATTTGAACCATTATCATTTTAAGAATTATCATTGGGGCAACAGGAGGTTTAAATCAAACATCATTAGGACAACTTCTGGCATACTCCTCAATTAGACATTTAGCGTGAATAATCAGATCTTTAACTATCAGAGAAAAAATTTGATAACTATACTTTATTATTTATTCCTTACTAAAACTAATCATAGTTTTATTATTTAAGCAAATAAAGCTGTTTTTATAAACCAAATTTATTCAGTCAGAAACATAAAAACTGAATATAAATTCATAATATTTTTATCTCTACGATCTCTAGGTTGTTTACCGCCATTCCTTGGATTCCTGACAAAATGAATTGTTTACAATCGCTCATAGAAAACAACATAAAAACCATTATAACATTTATAGTTGTACTAACTACAATTACACCTTACTATTACATACGAATTAGATTTTCAGCTCTAATTATATCACATACCGAAAATTCGTAATCAGTAAAGATAAAGTCTCAAAAATCAAGAATTATTCTTCCCTTAACTGTAATAATATCAGTTTCCATTGGGTGATACCGGTGTTGGTGTGAGGCAAGGCCACACTATGGTAGGGGGAGTTCACGACAATATAGTCAAATGCACATTTATAATGGACGTGCTCTTCTTTCGAGAGGACGCTTAATGCCATGTTTTGATGCAAAGAAAGGCTAATCTGCTAACATTTTTTGTCCACTAACTTAGTTTCAGTCCCATTATTGCTGAATCCCTTGTAGATCTCCAAAGAGGAGGAAACGAGCCGAGCCTTCGTAGTTAACGAGTGATACTGGTTAGCGTTTTTCCAAGAACTCTGAGGGCCATATTGTGAACGTCGACCAGCTTTGGCGAGTGTCCAAGGCCACTTTGTCTTAGCCTGCGGACACGTACAGTCTTCTGCTTCACGAAAACTTAGGTACGTTTTTGACTGGTTAAATATAGTCAGAGCGCAGCATAGTCTATTAGGCTGACAGGTACAAGACACGTGGCACGCAGCAGGCGGCATCTGCCGCCACTGTTGCTGCACACTTCGAAACGTGAATGACGCATTGTTGAGGCACTACATGTTGAAGTCACTAGCGTGCTCTCACTTGAGAAGTGCGTAAGTTTGGAGTAGTAGCTAGGATTCTCTCATGTTCATGACAACCATGTCATCCTGAGGTTTCAATTCGGATATGTCAGATAGGTGACAGGAAACAATGTCCAGCTACAGTATCTTAGTTTATGTTGTGGGAGTTAATATATCTGACGGAAAGTTCATATGAAATTTTTACTTATACTTTTGTCCTATTCTTTTATATTATGTTTTGTTACATTTTATTAATATTATTGTTATATTTTTTGTTATTAAGTTTTTAAAAAAAATTGATTAACATACTTCTCATGTCTTATATTTGACTTGGAGTCCTCCTAGACTGAATAAGATTTTCCTACACATATCATCTTCACATTCTGAACCCGAATGTGTATAGTAATTTACGTAATAAGCAATTTCTATGTACAGGGAATAGGCTGATAGTTTGTTGTAAAATGGAGGTGGAGACCGCTATTTTACAACAAACAATGATCCTATTCCTCATCGACATATTTTTGGTAGACTGACAGTAGCTATTCTTCTGCTGTCCAACAATGTGTGTGTCTTGGATCTCCCTACATGACAGGGCCTGGGGTCACAGGCCTAATATTTTCCTTTTCATAGCACTCCATGTGCGGTAAGTGGTGGAGCAGATTACACAAAAACCAGAACATTCCGCACATTAGATAATGGCGACCATACCAGGATGCTAAAATGATTGTTATTTTGATCATTAATAGGGGCAATATCCTACTGGAAATAGGAGTTGAAAATTCGCCAATATATTTAATTATTAGTTACTGAGGACACTAGTATCAGAAAAATAAAATTATTGCTCCAAACTAATGCTTGATGTGAGAGTAAAATTTAAAAGTAAATGTGTATCACAACTGCTTAAACAATTTCTCTCTCTGTCTCTCTCTCTCTCTCTTTCTCTCTCTCTCTCTCTCTATATATATATATACTTTACTTTAGATGGGTACCATGTATCTTTTTTTGGAGGAGGTTATGTCATATGATGGAATTTTAACACAAAGACAAGCAGGCAAACGTCGTTAAGCTCAGAGATCGTTAGAAAGATGTGAAATTCCGGAAAGACGTAGCAGATGGCAAAGACAGACTGTTGACGAGCTGGATATATCCAAGCTCGACATGTGGGAAGATGATTTGCGTGGACAGCACGATTTAGAGGAGTGAATGTCACATGATGAGGCAGTCGTATTAACATAGCTGATGACAAATGGGGGGAAGGGGTTTTTAGTGAAGTAGACATGGATTCACCTGATGTTCAGTTAGAGTATGTAGAATCGAACGTAATCATACTGAACCAACCAGCACAATATCGGACTGAACGAATGAACAGTACTCTGTTCCAAACTCAATGACCTGGCACCGGAAAGACAGAACAGGGAAGGACTTCAAATAATGGTTACAGGGGGAGGCACGAAAGTACCAGATGGTACGTTTGCAGTGTTTCAACACTTGAATCAGACCAAGTAAACCATACAAAAGGGGTTGCAGGAACCTTGAACTGAACGAACAGAGGGATACAAAACCTTGAAAAGGAACAAAAAAGAAATCCGCTAGGATATTGGCGACGAAATCCAACACACGCGAACAGATCTGAATAAACAATCAGTTTAAATTCGAAAAGATGCGAAAGACTGAAGAGTTGTGGTTGAAACAATGATGGCTGGTCACAAACAAACGCGGATTGACGTAGATCAGGTACAGAAGTACAAGAACACGTTGCGTGACGGTACTCAACAGTGTCGACAATGTTCACCAATGGGTCGAAGTATTTACAACGAGAGCAACTCGTTAAGCGCAAAATGTAATTCAAGGAGACAACAGTACACAGAAGGGTTACGAGAACAGCTTTAAAGCAATTTGATAGCCGATTTATAAAAATAGAATCGAAAAGCAAGGAAGAACTCCAACGGCCCAGATTGGAAGCTTTGCAGAGTACTGAAGGTCGGTGTGACAATGGCAGCGTGTGTTCAGAGTCCATTGTGACGTCAGTGTTAACAGTAGGTCCGAAAAATAGCGTTGTCAAGAAAGCAGCATAATCACCCGCTTGTGGTCATGACACGGAAAAAAGATCTCGAAATCATTATCAGACGCGTATGTGCGTCTGAATGCTAGACTTCGCAAAAAAATAAAATAAAATAAATAACAGAAAGTGCAAGAAGGGCTCATATGCACACAATGAGAGCTGACAATCAGTACATGAAATCACCAATTGCTCAGGGATTAACGAGTCCTCAGATACGAACGACTCTACATAAAGCACCGGAATCCGACACGCGTGGCTAAAATGTAACTTACACTGAGAGGTGTCAAACATATCAACACAAAGCTCCACAAGAGTCGAATCAGGTGGCACCAGTTCACTGTACCGGGCAGTACGTATTACACATTAGTTCAATGCCTCTGGCGAGACAGGACACAGGCTCTGTAATGAAGAGCGTGTACCAAGGTCGGGAAGCATTACCCGTGACAGACAGTGCAGTACGTCCGGTGCAATCTGAGGCACATAACGGCGTACAGTTGCGACGATGTAACTCTCCTCTGGATGACAGTGGAAGTCTGCAGTACCTGATGGCGGTACTTTGTACAGACGAGAGTGATTTAGATACGACAGGAGGGAAGAGTGGCGAGTTAGAGCAAACACCATTCGGTGCCACGACGAAATTTGAGAATGACCACCTCGTCAGTGCAAGAAAATTTCGACATCACGAAGAGAATGGAAATACGTTGCGTCCCTCAACATTTATAATTCAGTTTCAAGTAGGTATATGGAGGGTGCAATTGCAGAAAAAATACCAACAGTAGCGTTAAACTACTAGTCACATGATGAGTTTAGACGTTTGTTTCTCTCATGTTACTGCTGAATTGAAGCATAGAATACAATTAAATATGAGGTGCTGCAGAAGACATTATAAGAAATTTCTGGAATGAAAAGCCCAGTAAAATTATTTGACAACATGACGAAGAAGAATCACTGCCCATATATTCTTAATAGCGATGGAGAAGTGATCCGCCTCTCTACGATGAAACTCCCATTACGGTACCACCAATCATTGGCGGGAATAGGAGGAGATAACGCGGAAGAATTTACAGGAATCCTCTGTGAATTAGGTATGAAATTCAGTGAGATGATGCACATAAACGAAGAAATCAACGTGAAAGTAACAGTGATAGGCAGAAAAATGGGAACGGGTAAAATGGGAACAATGGTAGTAATAGAAGACAGATTCCAGAGCTGAATTACGATCGTCATGGAGCAACTTGTAACCCACTACGAAATGGGTATAAAACTGGGTTCTACGGAAGTAATGATACTAACAGAAGTGGTAACCGGACAAACAATGGCAACAGGCGACGTAGTTTCAAGCAACGTCATCCAAACGATCTGAACACAAGCAGCCCCCTGGCTGTTGCAGTATTGCTAAAGAATCCCAACACATGAGATGCAGTCCAGCAAAAAACGAGGTAGAAAATGTTGTTTTTTATCTTGTGCATATTGTTCAGAATATGCTGAGCCCAAGTTTTCGATCTCCTAACTCGGGACAACTTTTCGAGGCCAAAAAAACCACGAAATTTCAGCACTTTTTATGGTTTTTGCCTATTACTCGGAAACTATGCAACCTACTAAGTATTTACTATAATAAAATGAAAGAGCATTAAATTTTTCGTCGAATGACCTGCTTAAATGTCAAAGTCAGTTGTCAAATTTCGTTCAGTTTCACCAACTTGGTCTAAAAGTCGTCTCCAACGCCTGTAACTCAAAAATAGTTACTTGAAAGGAAAAAATTCAATTTATCAAAGCTGTAGAGAATGAAATTTCATGTTACAAAGGATCTAGTTTCTGTTTTCGGCACTATTAAGCGTTCAAACACTTGAAAGCCCACGTAATTCCAATTTTTTTTAACTCAAAGTTATTCAGTGAAGTGAAATTTCCAGTGGGAAGACGGATCCCTAAATAGCACATTCGTGTGTACTTTTATTTATTTCTATTCATGCCTTAATTTTTAAGAGAGGTTTGCTAAAACCGCGTCCGATGTTGGCGGTAGCCTTTCAAGTTTAAAAGATTTTCTCGGGCAGACTTTACAAAACGCTCGTACAAAGTCGGGCAGTTGCAATTCCCTAACAGCGCTTACATAAACTGTTCTCCTGCCTGAGAGACAGGCAGCTTGCACTTCGAGGTATGGCAGTTTTCCCATAAGATGTAGAAGTTTCCCTTTTCCTTGGCCAAAGAAAGAGGGTATCACATCCTGCGAAGGCATATTTGAAAAGGGCAAATACAGAGTAGAAAATGAAAGAATAGTAATTCTACCACACTACTGCTGATTTCTCTCTTTCGAGTTTATGGAAGTAAAAGTTGTACTTGTTTCCACAACCCATTGCCTTACTGTCAGACCCATAAACTTGGGAAATAGTTGTTTCCAAAATTAATCAATCCGTATCTTCTTCTGCTTGTAGCACTTGAATACCTCCATCCCCTACTTGCCGCATGAGCTTCAAAATCAAGCGGTTCTTGTTGCACTCATTTGCGAGAAACTTCTCCTCTGCGACTGCAGCATTTTCATCTTAATCGAAAATGATATCTGATGAAGAACCTGGTGTCCTTAAACGGCGAGATCCTCAAGAAGACTTTGCTCCCTTTTGTGAAACATCACTTAGGTAGCCATCGACTATAATTGCGATTTCGGATCCGCGGTGCTTTCTCAGCTAGGTTTCATATTTCGCACAGATGGTTTCAAACTTTTCTTTGATGTGCCAAACACCCTTATGGAGCAGGTGACCACCATCAACTGCAAAGCTTTTCATTTTGGACACTTCATTATTTTGGGGAGGTGTAAATGCACCACAGAGAGATGATATTGTATCCTTATTGAGACCGTCTGCTGTAAACAGCGACATGGGGTGTGGGGAAAGTTCAGATGAGAAACAGAACTATCAGACTGCTTGATAGCAAACAGTCTGTTAATGGTTTTGTGATAGGAATAGCCTTGTTCCCTATCTGGAGAGCCGTTGTGCAGGATGAAAATGTTATAACCTTAAGCTTACGCTGAAATGAGAGGTTTTCAAAGCTTTCTCTTTTAATTCTGGTGATCCGTTTTATTCCTTCAACTGACGCCTCATCACAGTTCATCGATTCTCCAGTTATTCGACTGCTTCTTGACATAAGCGCATTACATTTTCGAAAAGGTGGATGTTTTAACAGCCAGTCATTCAATTTGTCACTGTCTGCTGCATTTCGATCTCTGCGTGAAGCTCTTAAATTCACATGTTGCTCGCTTGTTCCTGAGGATATACAACAGAATTCTTCAATTCTTTTACAAATATCCTGTGAGGGTACCATCCCTGAAGCGCACTTTGCGAGCACGGAATCTGAAAACACACACCCTTTCGCCTCAGACCCCGCGCCAGAATGTATCACTTCGCCTAGTGGTGGAGGAGCCTTGAGCCGTAAATTTGTTGAATTTAGCGGCATCCATTCCGTCTTCCAATACGAGCATCTCTTGTAAGTAAAGGTGCAGGGCCTTTTTTTATTTATATTGTCGAAGACGATCCAATCAGTTTTGAGTACTTCTGACAATCAGTGTGCACTTCACCTTCACCCTTCTTCGAATCTTCGATCACACAAGAAGGTATCTGATTTTAATTAAAACTGCTTTTGTTGTGGTGAGGCCATTGATACTAAGTGAGAGACATTTAGGAGAGATATTTAGCAGCCTTCTCTACCCAAAATAAATTAGTTCATAAAATTATGAAACTTGAATTAAGAGATACTGCTAGCACATTAATGTGCCAGACGCACGTAACTCTTACAAAACGGATGCTATTGCCCTGTTTGAACCCTAAGACGCTAAATACTGGCTAAAATTGAAAAACTAGATGCTTTTTTACATGGAATATCATGCTCTCAACTTTGACAGTTCGAAATGTTTAATTTGGAGTAGCTGTTTTTGAGTTATAGAAGCTGGAGCTGACTTTTTAGCCATGTTGGTAAAAACTGATCGAAATTTGACAACTGATTACGGTTAAATGGCTGTGTCGACTTTGACATTTAAGTAGCAATTCGACGCAAAATTCAATGCTCTTTCAATTTGCTATTGGTAATATTTTAAGCAAGATGCATAATTTCCGAGTAATAGGCGAATATCTGAAAAAAGTGCCTTAATTTCTTGGTTTTTCTGTCACAAAAAGTTGTCCATTTAAGTGTAATATTTTGAAAGTCCCATCCTCATTGGTTTCTAAATTGGTTTGCTCATGGCATTCAGGTAGCCTTGACAACGCATTAGCAGCTTCGTTTTCTGCTCCTTTCATATACAATATTTCATAATCGTATTGCCCTAAATATACTGGTTCAACAGTCTGCAATTTTTCGAAAATGTGAGAGCTTTATGGTCAGTATATATAGTAACTTTGTGTCTCAAAATAATTACGAAATTTCTTCAATCCTCAAATTATAGGTAACGGCTCGTTTTTTGAAATAGTATGATTTCGTTCATATTTTGTTAATGTCCTGCTTGTGAAGGCAATGGTTTTGTGAAGAATTTCCCCTTAAAATTCGACTTCCTGAAAGATTTCTACTCCAGTCCAATAATTGCTGCTATCTGTGCTCAGGTGGAATGGCAATGACAAGTCAGGATGATGTAATATGTTAACTGTAAGTAATTCCCTTTTTATTTCTTCAAAATCCCTTTGGCATTCAGCACTCCAAACGAATGCACTATTCTTTCGTATCAAATTATTTAAAGCTTCACTATTAAAAGCTTGCCCTTTTACAAATTTTCCTTAGAACCCACATAATCCTAAAAAGCCTTTTAACTGTATCATGTTCTTTGGAGGGGGACACCTTTCGATAGCTTTCAGCTTCTCAGGGTCCTTTTCTATCCTTTCTGTGGTAATAATATGTCCCAAAAATTTGATTTCTTTTCTCTCTAATTCATATTCCTTAAACTTCAATGCCATTCCTCCTTTCTGTAACGCAACAAATACCTGTTCCAAAAAATCGTAATGTCCCCTCCATTCTTGATTAGCTATCAACAAATCTTCCACGTAAATTGTGAGTCTACAGCTTAATTCCCTTCCTAACACCCAATTCGAAGCACGTATGAACACAGAAACTGATGTATTGAAACCAATACCGACCGCCTTGTAATGATAACACTTGCAATGAAAACGGAAAGCTGAATATTTTCTCGAATCGGTACCCAACGCTATTCACCAGTACCCATCGTCAGGTCTAAGCTGGTATCACAGAACCTTCACCACATGTCATCTAATGGCTCAGGACGATCTATTTCCGTCTTCACTATCTTGTTTAAAGTCCTGGCATCAGTTCCCGCTCTTACCCCACCGTCCTTCTTACTTACAATAACCAGTGGTTTATTATATTCACTGTTGCTACGTTCTGTAATTCCCCATTCAAGCATTTTGTCAATTTCGGCCTGTTTTTTCGCTGTTCGTACCGGGTATGGCAAACGGAAAACGGTTTATGTGGCAGAATTCCCATGCGATACAAAACATCTTTCACTTTACCACGAGTATCTGGAAACACATTTTAATTTTGATCCAGTATTTTCAGTAACCCAGTTTTCTGCACTGGATTATACTGTATGTCAGTGACAATTTTACGAAAGTCTTCAAACTTCTGGTCTAAACTTTAATGCTTCTTGCGTGATAACTTTCAAACAATTTTGATAACCCCTCGTTATTAGTATCTGTCTCCATAATCATACACTGAAATTCTGGTTCAAGATCTTCGTCGGTTTCTTCGAACTCTAAGTTCACCGTCCCTTCCTCACCCTTGATACTAACAATTTCATTTGCGCAGTTGATGACTACCTGTTGTTTCTGCGGCCAATCTGTCCCCATAATTATTTCGGTGCTAAGTTCCGAAATCACCACGACCCTTTAATACAAATTCTATCAAAATTTGCGTCTTAATCGGTTTGCCTTTTCTTCCAGTAGCACCCAGCATTCTGATTCCCTATACTGACATCACTACTATGCCTGACTTGTCTTTAATGTATTCGTAGAATGACTGAGACATCGCACTAATGTGAGAAGCCGGCAGGTGTGGCCGAGCGCTTCTAGGCGCTTCAGTCTGGAACCGCACGACCGCTACGGTCGCAGGTTCGAATCCTGCGAAGGGCATGGATGTGTGTGATGGCCTTAGGTTGGCTAGGTTTAAGTAGTTCTAAGTTCTAGGAAACTGATGACTTCACTTGTTAAGTCCCATAGTGCTCAGAGCCATTTGAACCATTTTTAATATGAGAACCAGTGTCCAATACTGCTCTAATTTTGTAACCATAAACTGTTCTCCCCACATAAAGTCTTGATCTACCATTATATCTTCCCATGAAATGGTATTCACCTTTTTACATTCTAATTCGGGTGGTTCTTTCTTCTTTACGATCGCAAAATCTTTCACGATCTTTAGTTGTAGCTGTTTACTAATCAAATCGTCCGGTGGTTCCTTTTTACTTAAGACCCGTTATGTCTTCAGATACTGTACTGACATTTCTGCTTCTTCACAGGACTCGTCATTTACAGATTTTATTTTATATTGATTAATTTCTTTTTCCTGTTTACTGTCCAGTTCCGCAACTTTTCACACGAAATATTCTTATTGTCTGACATTCCCATTCCTATCAGACAGAATTTTTAGTAAGCTTCGTTTCCTCCGATTCTGAATCACTGGATTGATTGATTTCTTCATTTTCGTTTAAGTCGGCATCTTCGCTATCACTGCCAGCGTCTAACGCGAAAGCCCCTCTTAATTTCATTGAGAACTCAATATCACTAGTCTCGTGTTCATGCATTTCTGGATTCGTTCTATAGTAATGAGTTCCTCTTGTTTATCTTTTGTAGCAGGCAGATTGTCTTCCTCTGTTGGTAGCTCGTCTTCATCAGAATTGTCTTCTTTATCTTCCCATGCATCATTAGCTTGCATTTCATAAACATTATAATCTTTGTGGATTTCTATCAATCGCACAAATTCTTTTTCCTTCAAATGTGTGTGAATTCTTAAGGGACCAAACTGCAGTGGTCATCGATCACTAGACTTACACACTACTTAAACTAACTTATGGTAAGAACAAAACACACACCTGTGTCCGATGGAGGACTCGAACCTCAGGCGGGAGAGGTCACGCAGTTCGTGGCATGGCGCCTCTAACCGCGGGACCACTCCGCGCAGCCGTTTTCCTTCAAATCAGGCTTATAAATGACAGAAACGTTATCCGCAGATTCGTTGTCACGGAATGATTTTTCACCAGAATGTAAATCTGCATCTCATACTTTGCGTCTACTTAAGACCTCTTCATTTTCCCTAACATTACCGATACGCGTCCTCTGCGCGGTGCTTTTTGATTCAATTGCGTTGGCAACTCTCATACTCTGCGCGGCTCCAGACAATAAACCTTTCTCCTTTACCTCCTTTCCGGTCGTAGTAACGCTAACTTCCTTATACCGTCATATGGATTACTCATCTGTACACGCCAATTATCAATTCCGTACAAACTCTCCTCCATCTCAGTCACTGCACATTGTCTGTCCGGAATCTATGAACTGGTTGCAGGGGAGATGCCCCGCTTACTAGCTTACAGCCTCAGCTGATTGCCCTGTGACGTCACTCTCTGTCTGCACTGCAACAGAATTAATTCTCGCTACAGCGGTCCGCAGCAGAGGCTTGTTAGCGCACGAAATACGTCCTTTGCTAACCGACTGCGATTCACCTGAAGTACCTTCTGTCTCGGAAGGCCTCCCATCTGCATCGAACTGCAGCGAATCGAAGCTTCACTGTCTATGTCGAGAATATTTCTTGCGTTTTGGCCTACTGTATCTTGTTCTCACACCTGTGCGACACCTCCCTATGGGAGTTATTTCGCGTCCTATGTCCTCTTCTGCGATAGCTAGAGGAAAATCTTCCTCTGCCTCTTCCTCTTTGAACAGTATTAACATGATACTGGTTATAATTCAGCTCATCATTGCTGTTATTCCTATCGTTTCTTTCATTCCAGTGGTTATTATTCTGACGGAAGTTGTTATCTCGTCAGTGGGCATCGTCAATCACTTTTCTTTTAAAAAAGTACGGTGGCTACTGCCCACATATCTTTTGGAGTCGTATGGAAATTTCTTCCAGAGTTCCCATATGATGTCGAGATCACTCCGATTCCTTATGTGAGCTAATCTATACCATGACTTCCAAATCCTTCCATGTTCATTCGGCCTTTACCTTCGAACACTCTCACCATTATAAACTCACGCCAGAGGCTATTTTGTATCTTCTCGGACCAATACTTGTCCAAGAACTTCTGTCGAAATACGCTGAAGGTCATTTCTTCAGTGCTTAAGTGCATCATTTAGCATCTCCTGTTAAATCACTAATTACGATATTTACTTTTTCCTCACCTGTGATATTTTCAGGAAAAAGCCTTTCGCAGTTCTTAATAAAATCCACAGAGGATAAATCCACTGAGATTTCGGTAAGTGTCGAATTTTCCTTCGCCCTCTAGTACCTACCACATAAGGGCCATAACACTAATCATAATTTCTAAGTCACTAACTTTTTCTTGTATACGGGACGAGTTTATTGCAACACTTCTCTTCGCAATGCTCTACTTTCCTCTCTAGGTTTTTCTCAATTTCTTGGACAGTCATTTTCAGTTGAGAATCTGCTCTTCGATCGCTTTTGTCATTTCTTTCTCAACATGGGAAAACTTTTCTTCGACCTTTGACTCTACCATAAGTTCAATCTGTTCCTGTGTTCTCTACTTCGGTTTCGAACCTGCCATTAATGTCCAGAATATTTGCCTGTATATTACTAACAGTTTCAAATCTTTCACATTTTTCTTCATGTTATTAAGTTCCTTAATCAGAAAACTTATTTTATATGAACTTTTTCTAACTTTTGGTTATTCCTTTGCATTTTTTTACTTTGTTTCTGGAGTTTTACGTTTATACTGTCAGTGTTTTCATTTTGAACCCACAATCGGTTGTAGCTCATTTTGTTGATTACTGTCTACCCCCTTGTCTTCCTCCTCTGAATCTACTCATTTCTTAATCTGAGATGGGCTTAACAGCAAGAAGTCTCATCCCCTAAATCAATATTTTCTACCTGCTTTTCCATAAGAAAAATCGATTCCTCTCTGTCCTGCTCCTGATGACTGTTTACAGAAGTGTCATCCCTATTATCCTCCTGCTTTACTTCTCTATACTGCGTATACTTATCTTTATTCATTTTTAATAATAGCTTAAACCACAAGTATAATAGCTTATACTGATGTCCCTTTCTCCTAACTTCTTTAACAATTCTGTGAACCTGAGACGTTTATATTTCTTCTAAAAGAATCCTGCTTATCTGGAAAATGTATAACTGTGCTTAAATACTTATGGACTCTTAACTACTGTAAAAAGATTCTGTCACGGTCGCCACGTATAGCCTACCATTAGTATTGTAATTTAGTATACTTTTACCTAAATAACAGAAACCCGGTCTCTATGTTGCCACTTATAACCCTCCTACTAATATTTAGTTTAGTTTCCAAATAAAGTACAGTATGGGAGGATAGTCCCATTAATAGGAAAATCTAATCAGTAGAACTACCCTTTTTACACGCAGACTATTCACTTCTTTTTCTAAGATCTTACCCAGCGGTTAAGTAGAAACGCAGTATGAAAAATATTATACTGATGCTATAATAGCTCAGTTCCAAGTTCATTTAGTGGTTTAAAACATGTACTAATGGTCGCCAGCCTATCCAGACAATGAGACAGTGAAGTGTAGGAAAACCAGAAGTATGAATTTTGCCTATTTTCTTGCCACTGTTTAATTTGGTTCTTCAAAAAAATATTACTCCACTTAAACAATGTTTGACTACCCCCTTGTACATTACGTTTTTAAAAGAGAAAAAGCTCAGTAGATAACTTCAAGAAAGCTAAAAACTTTGGCCAGGGGGGACCTTTAAAAATGCACTTTCCATACTCAACAAACGGAAATATTAAAATACTGAGAAACTAAAGCACACGATTTTTATAGTGAACATTTCACTTCAAAAAATCCTCTTTCTTGCTGGAATTTACTTTCAAAAGAAATTACTCTTTGAACTCTGTATAGTCATTTAATAGATTCTAGTAACTTTGCTTCACGGTGGCTGAATTTTACGTAAGCATAATTTTACAATAATACTTTTCCAATAGTTAAAAACTTTCTCATTATTTACACAAAAATAATTTAAATGGTGCGTCTGTATATTTACTTGGCCCTTCGTAAGTCTGTAAAACAGAATAGTCGGATTAATCAAACGCCAGGAAGGAACCCTATACACAAACATCAAAAAAAGTTTTGCATCACCTCGGTTTCGAGAGTTCCGGAATCTGAACAGAAAATGGAACAGAGATCAGCATAAACATCATTTCTGCCTTTTTTATTGCTCATGAAAACCACACATTGCATGTTGTACCACCATACAGCCAGATCTTCAGAGGTGGTGGTACAGATTGCTGTACACACCGGGACCTCTAATATCCTGTAGTACGTCCTCTTGCATTGATGCATGCCTGTATTCGTCGTGGCATACTATCCAGAAGTTCATCAAGGCACTGTTGATTGTCTCATTCCTCAACGTCGATTCGGAGTAGATCCCTCAGAGTGGTTGGTGGGTCATGTCGTCCATAAGCAGCCCTTTTCAGTCTATTTCCGGCATGTTCGACAGGCTACTACATGTCTGGAGAACATGCTGGCCAGTCTAGTCGAGCGATGTCGTTATCCTGAAGGAAGTCACACACAAGGTGTGCACGGTGGGGGTGTGAATTGTCGTCCGTGAAGACTAATGCCTCTCCAGTGTGCTGCCGACGTGGTTGCACTGTCGGCCGGAGGACGGCATTCACGCATCGCACAGCCGTTACGGTGCCAGCCATAACCGTCAGCGGTGTACGTCGGCCCCACATGATGCCACCCCAAAACATCAGGGAACCTCAATCTTGCTGCACTCGCTGGACAGTGTGTCTAAAGCGTTCAGCCTGACCGGGTTGCCTAAAACACGTCTCCGATGAATGTCTGGTTGAAGGCATATGCGACACTCATCGGTGTAGTGAACGTGATGCCAATCATGAGCGGTCCATTCGGGATGGACGTCGGGAGTAAAGTTGCGCATCATGCAGCCTGTTGCGCACATTTTGAGCAGTAAGAAGACGTCCTGTAGCTACACAAAAAACATTATTCAACATGGTTGCGCTGCTGTCTGAGTTCCTCCGAGACATTATCCATAGGCAGAGGACATCCACTGCAGTAGTAGCATTTGGACGGCGTGAACGAGGCATTTCATCGTCAGTTCCTGTCTCTCTGTATCTCCTCCATGTCCGAACAACATCGCTTTGATTCACTCCCAAACGCCTGGACACATCCCTTGCTGAGAGCCCTTCCTGGCACAAAGTGACATTGAGGACGCAATCGAACCGTGGTGTTGACCGTTAGGCATGGTTGAACTACAGATAACCTCCTGGTGGAATGATTGGAACTGATCGGCTGTCGGACCCCCTCCGTCCCATAGGCGCTGGTCATGCATAGATGCGATACAATATCCACAATCAACGTCTGTACTTCAGGAGTTCTGGAAACCGGGGACATACAAAACCTTACTTTTATGCGTGTAGGTGCGTTATTAGATTAAATAACAGGGTAAACCAGTTTCTTTACAGTTCAAGAATGATTATTAAAGCACAGTTTAAATTAATGGCTCACACTGTACAAAAGTAAAACACCAAAAAAATGTGGGAATCAGTTATGACGGCTACACTACCCACAGCACGACGTGCAAGTATCTTGCTGTATGGCCTCAATTTCTTTTCATGGCGTTGTTCAATTTAACATACAATAGTCCAACAACTCGCAGCTATGCCGTAAAGTCGTCTGCACTCTTCATCCGAGGCATTTTTGGGCAAATACTCAGGCTATGCTTCTCCTGCTCCACAAGGGTGTTGCTTCAATCACTGCTGCCTACAGACTGTGGGACTTAGTTCCGGCGCTTCCTCTAGGTAGCGCGACAGTTCGCCCTTGCCACCTTTTCCACTCCCCAGAGCCACTTTCCTTTCAAACAAAAGCACACTACCTTTTGCATAACACCGAATTATTACATTGTTCCTAAAGTGACTATTTCTTACAATTGTCAAATTTACATCAACATGAATAATTTATACACACAAATATTTTGAAATAAAAAATGTCATCAGAAAATTATTTAACGTAATAAACAATTTACACAGTATTTTATATACATTACTCACATACAATGCAAAGAGCTTCAATCTCCAGTATAGTACACTTTACTTTACAGATAATATAGTACCAATATGCCAAAATTTTTTAGCAAAAAATTACTAAGTATAAATAGTGTTGTTCCTGGTTCAATAAGTTGTTCGTTGCAAATGTTCGACACAGGGGCTGACGTGAGTAAAATTCAGGAAGATAACGCGCGACCAACTGAAGCACAAGTCGTTGTCGGTCGCAAACAACAGTAAATGTATATAACTCAGCGGATTATGAAGCTATAGCGCTAGATACAACATCAGAACATTTTCTTTATGATTTAACGTTGATTCCTTTTGTTGTAATTTAAACTTATGTTGAATTTTGTGATGGTACAAACGGCCGTTACTAGGTCTGGTATGCAAGGATTGCTTTGTGGAGAGCGAGCGCGCGACATGGTGCGCCATTCGCGGAAGCGCGTGGCGCTCCAGCGCGAGATCTGCAACCGTCGGCGGGATGCATCCGTCGCCGGGTGGCCACGTGGCATTGTTTGGTTTTTCGCGCATCAAGTGAAAACTGTGTAACTTACGGTGGAGAGCGGTGCGGTAGTGGATTGTGGTCAGAAAAATGCACCTTCTGAAAGATCGATCTTTATTTCAAGTCACAAGACGCAAAAGTTATACTAACTTGATAATTGCTTCATATCACGAATACTAAAAGATTAATAAAAATAGTAAATAACAACTTACAGGGATGAGCGAGCGCTCATTAAAAACGTTTCGTCACAGCGGATCGAGTGCTATAGTCGTATGTTAAGATTCATGATTAATTAAGCTCGTAACAAGCAATGAACAAAGTTTGATGGGAAACTGTTTTTAAAATTCAGTAGAAAATTCATGACGTGGAGAACGGTACTATATAATATTTTGGCTGGCATCACATGTATTTTAACTAGTTAAGTTATACTACACACTTAACTTGCAATACTTTTCATTGTTTGCAAATGATTATTAATATTTATAGCCCATAATTAATTAATTATTATAGATATGAAGATTTTGAGCAGCGCAATGTGTAGATCGCTATAGATTACGTCCAAAAACAGTGCTGTATGCAGTTATATGTTAAAACTTTGCATCACACATGTAAACAAAGAAATTTGCCCTAAGTAGCGAAATTTTGCAAAAACTAAAACTTGATTTACGGGCGATTGAATAAACCCAGAAATTAATTTAACAAAGTAAATAAGATGTACTTTCTAGCACGGTTCCGATGGTGCACTTATTTCTGTTGGGGGATGTATGTGTCAAAATTTGTAGCCTTAACTGGTGAGATTGGTACTTGCAAAACCAAGAGGGGTAGACATCGGAGCCTATATAAGCGAGCGGTCATCTTGGAAAATCATCTTCTTCTCGCATCCTTCTGCTTCAGAGCGTTTTTAGCTGCACACATCGCTGTCAGGATACAGCTCTTCAAACAGCCCTGCTTCCCACACTTCTCCTTCTTCTTGTTTTGTGTACAACATGCAGCATGCATAGCTCGCTTCAAAGTCATCACTCCTAAACCCAACTTAATTTCTGTTGACCTATACCAATATCCTTTCTTGTGCGAATCGCCTTAGTTTTATCAGTCCTATCTACAGTGTGACGACTTGGGGGTTTAGCCGAGCGGTCTAGGGCGCTGTTGTCACGGACTGTGCGGCTGGTCCTCCCTCGGGCATGGGTGTGTGTCTTTGTCCTTGCGTGGTTTGGACTTAGTTCGCTCAGTAGTGCGATAAGGATACCCTCAGAGGAATTTGTCGCGCTCATGGACCGTAAGGGTATCCTTATCGCACTACTGAGCGAAACTAAGCTCAAACCACGTAACCAACTACACTTCACCGGCTACTGCGTCTATCGTACCGACCGACCGGACGGCTCCGGTCATGGCGGAACAGCCATCATCATACACAAAGACATACAACACACAAACATAGTGCTCCCTGCACTTGAAAAACTAGAGGCAACCGCCGTCAGGGTCATGTTCAAGAATGGCGGTGTCATCCGCGTAGATTGCTACCGTCGTGTTGTGTGTAGCTGGAAGGTCGTTAATGTAGAGGTTAAACAGTAAGGGCCCTAGGACACTTCCTTGGGGTACTCCTGCCTGGATACCATCTCGTGTAGATTGTTTGCCCTGCATGTCGGTGTTGAAACTCCTGTCCGTGAGATACGAGTGTATGAGACGTACGAGCCCGTCGGGGAGCCCTGCGTCGCCAAGTTTGCGTATTAGGCCGTTGTGCCATAGACGATCGAAAGCTTTTTCGATGTCCAGGAACACCGCCCCAGTTGCTTTGTTTGTATTGTATCCGTGTGTTATGTATTCAACGACGCGGAGGAGTAGTTGTGTTGTTCAGTGGTGATTCCTGAAAGCGAATTGCTCCAGTATCAGGGTGTCGTTTGCGATACAGTGCCTGGTGAGTCGTTTTAATGTTCAACGGAGCCTACAACGGCAAGAAACTATACGAACACGCACTAGGGCGAAACTACATCACACTAGCGCCGACCGAACCGACGCACATTCCCTACCTGAGGGGACACAGGCCAGACGTAATAGACATGGCCCTCATCAAGGGCATAACAACGACACTCAACGTTGTCGTTGAAAACGATCTGCCCTCAAATCACCAACCTGTTATACTGCACATTGAAGAAATACTGCAGCACATGGAACAACGTAGGATGTTAGACTACAGGCCCGCGAATTGGACCCAGATCAAGGAAACGCTTGACAGTCGCATCCCACCCACCCACGCGATTAACGAGACAGTCCAAATTTACGAGGCAGTTGAAACCCTCACCGGCGCCGTCCAGGACGCAACAGCCCACACCACACCGATCCGCACGCCACAACAACACAGTGCTGCCCTGCCCAAGGAGATCCTGGGCCTAATCTCAATGAGGAACCGCCTCAGGAGACATTGGCAGCGTACCAGGCGCCAGCACTTCAAACAGCACGTTAACAGGCTCCAGGGTATAATTCCGGAAAAAATACAAACATTTAAGACACAGCAGTGGGACCAGAAACTGTAAGGGCTGGACACCACGCAACCTGGCGTGTGGCAGCTGGCCCTACACTTTGCCAGGGAGAAACTGTACACCCCCACGCTACAAGGGCCCGACGGACCAGCATATTCTGCGGACGAAAAAGCGGAACTGATGGCCCTCACGGTCGCAGCGTCATTCACACCGAACCTGGATCCCTCAGACCCAGCGTCCACACTTGCTACGGACCAGGAGGTCACACGCATCTTGGCCCAACCAGCGCGCAACATCATGCGACAAGCTAGTACAGCTGAAGTCAAATGGGCCATCATGCATACCACCGCTAGGAAGTCCCCTGGTCACGATGGCATTCAAAACCGTGTCCTCCATGAGTTCACGGACAAAGCTATAGACTACCTAACACACATCACGAATGCCATACTCAAGCACCAACACTTTCCCGCCTTTTGGAAGACGGCCAAGGTCCTGATGTTCAGGAAGCCGGGGAAATACCACTCCCTCCCATAAAATTACCGCCCCATCAGTCTGCTGAGCGCGCTCAGCAAGATCGTTGAGAAAGTAATATTAAAACGACTCACCAGGCACTGTATCGCAAACGATACCCTGATACTGGAGCAATTCGGTTTCAGGAATCACCACTGAACAACACACCAACTCCTCCGCGTCGTTGAATACATAACACACGGATACAATACAAACAAAGCAACTGGGGCGGTGTTCCTGGACATCGAAAAGGCTTTCGATCGTCTATGGTACAACGGCCTAATAAGCAAACTTAGCGACGCAGGGCTCCCCGACGGGCTCGTACGTCTCATACACTCGTATCTCACGGACAGGAGTTTCAACACCGACATGCAGGGCAAACAATCCACACGAGATGGTATCCAGGCAGGAGTAACCCAACTAAGTGTCCTAGGGTCCTTACTGTTTAACCTCTACATTAACGACCTTCCAGCTACACACAACACGACGGTATCATTCTACGCGGATGACACCGCCATTCTTGCGCAAGATTGGAAGCCGTCTAACATTAATTCACGACTATGGACTGCACTCAGAACGGCGGAGCCTTGGCTGGTAAAATGGCGTGTTAGAGTAAACGTCGACAAGTGCGAGACCGTTCTGTTCACTAGAAGATCGAAGCAACTGCGCAAACATCAGCACTGCAACCCAATAACGCTACACACACGCCCAATACGTTTCCGCGAGAAGGTCAAATACCGCGGTGTCTGGTTGGACAGGAAACTACTCTGGGGGGACCACATTCAACACGTGACCAACAAAGCTAATGCGAGGCTCAAACAACTCTACCCTATGCTTAAAAGGCGTAGCACACTGAACAGGAGGGTGTCTATGTCCATGTACATGACACTTATTCGACGCACGCAGCTGCACCAACTCGCCTGCGCCGTCTGCAGCTCATACAGAACAAAGTACTCAAAATCATAAGCAACGCTCCGCGCTACACACGCATCGCTGACCTTCACCGGGAATACCGGCTAGATATTATTTTGCAGGTATTCCACAAACTCTCCACACAACTGTACAATAACACGAGACATTCGCGCAACTTTCGTGGTCGTGCGGTAGCGTTCTCGCTTCCCACGCCCGGGTTCCCGGGTTCGATTCCCGGCGGGGTCAGGGATTTTCTCTACCTCGTGATGGCTGTGTGTTGTGTGCTGTCCTTAGGTTAGTTAGGTTTAAGTATTTCTAAGTTCTAGAGGACTGATGACCATAGATGTTAAGTCCCATAGTGCTCAGAGCCATTTGAACCATTTGAACCACTCGCGCAACCCGTTTATCCTTTCTCTGGGCAACTACGACCACAACCGTAGATGGAAGCGTAACAGACCAAAGACACTACTGGCTAGGAACTAAACATCTATGGCCCATAGAACGCTAACACGACAGTACTGGCGAGGCCCTGCAACACAGTTATTACTGGAAACCCCAGATGTTCGACCAGCCGAAAAACAGGCAACCGAAGAGAAAACGTACTGAGCACAGCACGCAAACCAGCCACACATACACCCTACACCGTCTGTGAGCCGATCTATGACCGATCGTCTACTAATCTACAACGACCTTGAACTGTTGCAGGGACGCAGTAACCGCAGCAAGCTCCTCGCAACGAGCTCCAACAACGACGATGGTAACGATGCACGATACCTCGAACTAACATAACTAAACCTTGCATGCACTGTCGCAGATAGCAAGCCGCTACTGCCCTTACTACCCGTCCTACTGTCGCAGAGGTTTTTTTTTCCTTGGCTCTTGCCTTGGCACTTTTTTTTCCTCTGCCCTTACAACCGCTACCCTTCGATCGCTTTCGTCCACTTTCTATCTCCTGATAGACCATGTTAATGAGTAATCTTACCCAGACGCATGGATAACATCACAGCCCGCATCCTGTGATTCCTGTTTCAAAAACTAACATGTTATACGGAGGTGACAGTAGAACTTTTGGTTTGGTCACCACGTTGGTGTGGGCGTGAAGGGGCCCCATCCTTGGCCAAGAGTCAGTCATTGGTCAGCCGTTGGGCAGTCGAAGGGCAGTTGACTGGCGGGTGGCGAGCGACCCCCACTTGTGGGTGGCCCATGTGGTCGTTTCAGTAAGAATTTTTCGCGACGGTTTATTTCGACAGAGAGTATTGTTTAATAGCGCAACTGTTTAAGCATATACTTGGTGAACTAGAAGTGCTAAGATTATTTGTGAGAGTACGAATTACGAGGTATACATCGGCGTAAGTGAGCATGTAGCGATCTATGATTCCGCGCCAAAACTGCTAGAACAAAGAGGGCAGTGGGACTTGTGGTTCTGTTCGAGTTGACTGAGTAACTTTCGATTATAGCAGCCTATATTACTGCTATTGGGGGCTCAGAGTCACGTTATTATTAAAATAAAACTGTAAACCGTCTCACCAGTGCTAATTTCATTGTGTGAAAGAAAAGGACGACGCCAATAAACAGTGATAATAAAAACTTAATTGAACTGTGTCGTGAAAAATCATTTCACTATAATAATTGACTAATTATTGTTCCCTAGCATAAACTGTACTCATGTCTGAGTGAATAGTAATTCAAAAACTACAACTAATGCGCGGGTGTGGAACAGTGTACTAATGCACCAAGTGTGGAAATCATCCACTGCGACTTACGCGAGAGCCAAAATTTGCACTAACATTTTTAACGAACATTTGTATATGCACATTCGAGTGAACTCAGAAATGCCAATTATTTTTCCGCCCCGTCGCAATTTGTTCGCCTATTTTAAGGTCATTGCGGGGCGACATGTGAAAGTAGGATTAAGTTGTTATAGAGTTTAATAAAGACAAACATTGAAGCACGAGAGGGCGACATTCGCAACAACATAACGCCACAACTGGTCGACTATCCAGGGGCAGCATGAAGTTCTAGCATCGGAAGATACAGCAGCGTAAAGGCGACAGAAAAAGACAGAAAGAGTCAAGGTCCGTAAAAAAAATAAGGTTGAGCAGTAAGCGTTCTGTCCTGCCATTGGCAGAGGCTGTGACGTCACGAAGGAACCGCCGCTGCCTCTGAACAGCGCTACAAGACGCAGCCCGCGCATTTAAGCGATGTATTTGTGAAATGTTTCAGTTTCTACAGAAATAGTAAAAGGTAAATTGTTATTCTGCTATTTTTAGAAAGTTACTGCTATATTCTGTAACTTGTCCAGCTTTTAAACAGACTCTGCTGAGTGCTGACTTTAATAAAATCAAGCCTAGAAATAAGTGCAAAGTACAGTCTGTTTTGCAGTTCTCTGCGAAGTAAACGTTCGAAATGAGCATTCAGTTTTCTAACTTTGGCTCTGGGAAAAGCGTTAACTTGTAGACAAGCTCTATGTAACGCTCATTTATATTCTGTTTACATCAAGTCTACAAAAACACTGTCATTTTCACTCAAGAAATTATGCAGTTGCCTTATTTGTAGGAAGCATTTGAATTACCTACCTGAACTGCCACAAACACACACGCACACACACACACACACACACACATTCTTAATTTTCTCACACCTCAAACCTTTGGCTTATATTTTTATCAAGGTGGCTGTATAATGTTTGCCCTCGTTGTTAAATTTCACTTACATAAAAGGGCATTGAATCAAAAAAAGTGCTGCAAAATACGATTTAGACGAAATAGTGGTAAATTAACTTACCGAGTCCGCCGTTCAACAAAGTTGGTATGTAGTGTGGGAAGCAATAAGCCAATCCTTGACACTGTCAGTGTAGAGTCTTGCTAGTTGTGAAACACACAGTCAGAGAACCTTCACTTCTATCACTAAGTTTATATATTATTTAACTTTCACAAATATTGTTTATTTACATTCTAAAGCGATGACAAATACCACTTCCTTGCTTTCCGTTGCTGAGCGGCAACTGCTTTCTTCGACTTGTCCTTTGCAGATAGCCAATGCAGTCGGATAAATGTTCTCGTCCTAGCGTAAATCTTAATGATTTCTGGGTGAATAGTGAGTGGGGAATCGCTCAGTAAGTATAGTGCACAGGTTCTTGATGACACCAGTTTCCCTGGACAAACTGTTGTGTCCATGGATGTGGGCAAAAATTAATTCAAATCTGCTAATTGTTTCGAGCCACTTTTCTGAAGGCACAAGCAAACCCCCACGAGAAACCATGCCCAGCCATCCTCTCGATGTCTCCTCAGGCAGTGTTAGTAACTCTCCAGTGGGTGTGGCCAGTGATCTGTCATACTGTCTGCATCGATAAGCTACATATACAGCAAGATATTTAGATCCTTCAGTGCTACAATCAGAAGCCAGAGACATTGGAGGCACATTGGCTTCTCCTACTCCTAAATCCGAATCTTCTATCTCCTTCTCTCCTTCAACCATTGCCAACGCCTCAGACATATCAGGCAGGATATTGCCAAAAACAGTTGCAGTCACGAATCTTCCTTCTTCATCTGGCTCAACAGACGATGCATTTGAAAGTGGAATATCATGAGCGTCTGCTCCCAACAACAACAGTCTTATCCGGCTCTTTACCTCGACTGGCGATGGATGATCATAAAAACGTCCAAGGCCTCTTATAAGAGAAAAAAAGTTCTCCAAGCAGTCTTGACTTAATCTTGCTGTGAGTATGTGTTCAATATAATAAACAGCTAAGTCACTAAACAGACCCAAAAGTGACCAAACAGTTTCCAAAAATCCTTTCTGGAAGGGTAGGAGATGCTTTGAGTTGCCAACACGCATCTTCTCATAACACTTCGAAAATTTACGTAGGCACTATTCTTGAGCTTTAAAATTGACACCAAAACCACAGGCTAGTGATTTATTACTTTCTTTTGTACTTGAATTAAGTACATCGAAAGTCTCATCCACCATCTGTATGAAATCACTGGCATGTTCTTCTTCAGGCATCAAATACCGAATCGCCTGTGCAGTTGTATTTGATAGCAGCTGAGCTGCTAAGCGTACTCGCTGTCACTCTCTGCCCTTCACAGTAATGTGTTGCTGAGATAACTTGGGACATATTTTCATCTCGCCACTGTCCAGAACTAACAATTCCTCGAACACAGTTTTTGTCACAGCCTTGTTTTCCAACTGATCAAGCAAGTGCTTCCTTAAGAGTTTGAGCAAATGGGGAACGTCAGCAAACACCCATACACGTCTCAGAGAATCACCCAGGTGGGAAAAACAAGTATTTTCATGAGTAATGCCAAGCTCCTTCCTGACACAACTATTCTTTGCAACCATGTCTGCTACTGCAGCCACAACATTGTAGCAAGTGCTGGCCAGGGAAACAATTACTTCGTTCAAGAGAGCTGCTCTCATCTGAACGTCAAAATTGAAATAGATAGGCTGCTTCCATGTTGCAAACAAGCCTCGGACCATGACAACAAGGACATTACTGTGAGGTCCAAGAATCCTGTCATCTTGCTGATCGTAACAAATTCTACTGTCAATGTTCATTTCATCAAATGACAAAACACAAATACGTTCCCTGTCAGTCAGTGTTGCAGCCTGCATTTTCATCATCAAAATTCCTGGTTGGCAATTGAAACTGCGATTAATCCAAGAACGCAAGGTTGACACTGCAGGTAGAGGATATTCGAGTTTTCCTCTGAGGAAATTATAACTGTTCTGCGACGGAGCACGTAAAGTAATAGACTTACAAATGTCTTCTTTGCCCCATCGAACCCGTTTTGAACCATGCAACAAACTTCTAATTTGATTGGGTGAAAATATTTTGCCCAATATTTGATTAGTTTCACGAGACACAAGTTCCTTTTTATTAAATTCTTCTTCGTGCAGACGTCGTTTCATTGAGGACAGCTGACCTCTAAGATCTTTATTAAGTGCTCGCAATTTCATGCACATGTTCCTTAGATGAGCATTTCTCCTCTGTAGCGACGCTACAGAATACTGTAAAGTGACTTTATGTGGATAGCTACAAAGAACTTCATCTGTAAATGTACACTTGTCAACATTCCTCTTCAATCGTGAGAGCTTCTTTAAAGTCTCTAGACTTCTTCTACAAATTTCACGTTTGTTAAAACGTTCTTTCCTTTCTTCTGTTGCAATAGGTGAGTTATCACTGGCGCTACTACCACAAGGTAAATTGCAAGACGGATACGCATCACTCTTAAGGATTAGTTTCCGCGATAAATTTAACAGTTCTGAACGCAAGTCCCAGATATAATCAGTTTCCTTGAAATGACGAGAGCACATTCTAGCGTTCCCTACGTTCACAGGATCTTTCCTAAAGCATTTTTAAAGCCAGACCTTTTGCAGACTTTCATCACGTGGGAAACAATGCAACACTATTTCAGTCCCTTTTGTATTGCGATTGTGAGAGTTACAGCCAACAACAGCACAACCTGGCATTGCTTCCACACACTCAAATACTTCGGACAAACACTCACTGCAGAAAGGTAACCAAACGGAAACGACAAAACGCACGAAACACAACACGGACGAACCACGACAACACAAAATTCAGACGTACACTTAGCGCGCGCCATGAGCTGTTCCTCAGTGACGTCATGCGCAGAACGTCAGAAATTGGTTTGCTTCTGCGCAGCAGTTACTGCTCCCTCATCAGAAAGAGTGAGCGGAGACGCTCCGACTATTGCAGCTGCGGCCAGCCTGGGGCGCCGAGACAAGCGGCAAGTTACTTAAAACAAGGGTCTCAAGAAGGATGACATTCAGCCACTATATCACGTATTGGAAGTATGAAACAGACTGCTGAAAGAATGTTTTTGGGCAAATGTGCTGTAACAAATCCTGTAATTACCAGACTATAAATCCTATCCCGGTATAACAAATATCCTGGTAAATCGTATCTACCAATTCTGTATTTTTCCATATCCCAACCCGAAGAAGAAAGGAAATACAAGATAGAAGAGGAGAAGATGCGGAAAGAGCAGAATGGTCAACAATCACGAAAAGGGGAAAAAAAGGAGGTGAGCTAGAAGAATAAAGAAAATAAATTCCCAAATCCCACCTAGAATTTTAATCACTGTTATGAGACCAAGATCACTAAACTGCATTGGAACAATTCACCTGCATGTCATATCCATACTGAGAGCACTATTTATATTCGTAATGTACACAGTACTATTTGATTTATTCCACTCGGATACTGAACTGCTCTAACTACTACAGGGCGACGCGAGCGACTGTAAGCCAGTCTGTTAATTAAGTTCACCTCCCATGGCACTGTCCATGGAGGTCAAACGTAACATTCTCACAGTACAGCGTCTAAGCCCTGAATTCTTTGACCAAACCTCTTGCCACATTCTAAAGACTGCAGGGACGATAGTGGCAAAGAAATGTATCAGTTTTATGTGACTGTGAATCACAATCAGTTAATGAAAGGCCAAAATGTTCGAAGTGTTGTATCATGACCAACGCAATACCATGTCAGTGTTAAAAGAAAGGATAAAATTCTTGTGTTCAACAGTTAAAAAGTCTTATCTGTCTGAACTGTGTAGAACGAATCTTGTGCTTATGTAATGTTGAATTTGTATATTTATACTTTTATTTGCCTTTGTTGTCATTGAAAATATTTTTCAGCTAAGTGTACTTCAAGTCATCTAATGTTTCGTATATTTGTAGATCACATGTATTTAGTGCAAGGAAGGTGTTTCTATATTATGTACACTGCGTATGCTTATACATGTTAATAATTGACATTATTACTTTTCTTATATGAAAGAGGAAGCCGTCTGTTAGAATTTTGCACAGAGCATAACTTAATCATAGCTAACACTTGGTTCAAGAATCATAAAAGAAGATTATATACCCTAGAGATACTATCAGATAGATTATATAATGGGAAGACAGAGATTTAGGAACCAGGTTTTAAATTGTAAGACATTTCCAGGGGCAGATGTGGACTCTGGCCACAATCTATTGACTATGAACTGTGTGGTGTCAGCCTTTAAATCGGCCGCGGTCCGGTAGTATACGTCGGATCCGCGTGTCGCCACTACCAGTGATTGCAGACCGAGCGCCGCCACACGGCAGGACTAGAGAGACTTTCTAGCACTCGCCCCAGTTGTACAACCCACTTTGCTAGCGACGGTTCACTCACTTCTACGCTCTCATTTGCCGAGACGATAGTTAGCATAGCCTTCAGCTACGTTATATGCTACGACCTAGCAAGGCGCCATTATCAGTTTCTATTGACATTGTCAATCATGTACCGTCAAGAGCAACGTTCGTCATTAATGGATTAAAGTTAAGTATTCCACGAGCTACGTCCGTAGTTTCTAAATTCTAATTTCCTTGTCCTGTTCCAGACCTCACGCCAGCCTGCGTGAGCTAAAACGCGTGTCTTTCGGCCTCCTCTAGTACCACGGTGTTGGCTCTCCAGCCAACCACAAAATTGGCGACGAGTCACAACCGCGTTCTTATCGATATTGCCCTCATTTACTTGTGTAATGGCTTCGCCACAATCTCCAGATGTACTGTCCGAATTTTATCGCTTACAGAATCAGCAGACGCAGGCCTTACTGGATGCCCTTGGACAGCTCGTCCAGGGTCAACATGCGATGCAAAACGAGGCGGCAGCAGCCGCTTCACCGCTAACGCAGCCACAACACGCTGTTGCACCAACATTTCGACCTTCTGATGCTGCCCGTGAAAGCTAAGAACTATAAAGCACATTTGGAACTGAAAGTAAACGCGCAACCGAAATTTTTCAGAGCGCTCAATGTTCCCCACGCATTGCGTGATGAGGTCGCAAAAACATTACACGATTTGGAATCACAAGGTGTAATTGGACGTGTGCAGGCTTCTCTCTAGGCGTCACCCTTAGTAATTTTGGGACTTTGTGTGGACTTCAAGGCAACAGTGAATCCACAACTAGTGATTGCAACTTTTCCTTTACCCCGCCCGGAAGATCTTTTTGACAAACTGTGCCCGGGTAAATATTTTTCGAAGTAGGACCCAGCAGATGCGTACTTGCAAATACCGGAGGACGAAGAATCCCATCGCGTTTTGGTGGTTAACACGCATCTTGGTTTGTATCGATTCAAACGACTGCCATTCGGGTGTGCATCCGCCCCTGCATTGTTTCAGCAATATCTACAAACTGTTTGTGCGTCGGTCCCTACTGCAGCAAATTATCTGGACGATACTGTGATCTCTGGAAAGACGGAAGAAGAACATTTGGCCAATCTCAGAACATTATTTCAGGTCTTGCGACAAAATGGTCTTCGCTTGCGGAAGGACAAATGTGTGTTTTTTGCTTGTGACTTGCCCTACTTGGGACATGTACTCAATGCCCAAGGCATACATCCCAGTCCCACGCACCTTCGTGCCATACAAGACTTGCCTTCGCCGCAGAATTTGAAGCAGCTACAGAGTGTGCTGGGAAAAATAAATTACTACCACCGCTATGTTCTGCATGCCTCTTCCATTTCAGCTCCGGTTCATCGCTTACGCTGTAAGGGTGTTACGTTCTCTGGACGACGGAATGCAAACGCGCCTTTCGCCAGTTGAAAATGGCGTTGCTTTCCAATACTTGCCTTACGACATTCGATCCCCAGAAGCCCATTATGTTGATGGTGGATGCATTGGATTTCGGGATCGGTGCTGTGCTTGCGCACAAAGATGGATCGCACGACCGCCCTATTGCCTTTGCGTCCAGATTGCTCTCGTCTGCGCAAAGCAATTATTCACAGATCGAGAAAGAAGAATTGGCTCTCGTATTTGGTGCTACAAAGTTTCATGATTTCTTGTATGGTCGTCACTTTACCATAATCACAGACCACAAACCTATGACATCGCTTTTTCATCCGACCAAGCCTGTACCTCCACGTACAGCGCTGGTCTATTTTCCTCTCACAGTACCGTTACGATATCTTGTATCGGTCCACTGCTAAACACGGAAACGCCGATGCGTAGTCCCGCTTGCCTGTTGCTGAGGATAGGGTATACGGTTCCTCCGAACTTGCTTGCATGTTCATTGATGCGGAAACCGATGACGTGGTCGAATCGTTTCCGATTGATTTTCGTCGTGTAGCTACAGCCACAGCTGCCGACCCTGTCCTTGCTCCCATTCTGCGTTTTGTTGCTACGCAAAGGCCCTTGTCAGTCACGGATCGGGGACCCGTTGGTTCGCCGATTTTTTGCTCACAAGGAGAGACTTTTTGTACGACGTGGTGTTTTGCTGTTGCGTTCTGATAATGATCAGTCCAGCGTCGTGGTGCTACGTTCATTACAGTCCTCTGTCTTACAGCTTCACCACCAACGACATTGGGGTATAGTGACAACGAAACAACTTGCTCGTCAGCACTGTACTTGGTTCGGAATCGATGCCGCGGTTACGAATATGTGCTCTTCTTGCTTGGTGTGTGCCGAAAAACAATCAGCACCACCGCGGAAATTCTTTGCATGGCCAAAAGCCATTTCCCCTTGACAACGCTTACACATCGATTTTGCTGGTCCATCCTGGAAAGCTCGATGGTTGGTTGTGGTAGATTCATTCAGTAATTTTCCGTATGTTGCCCGGACGTCTTCCACGACGTCATCTGCCACCATCCAAGCGTTATCCGCTATGTTTACATTGAAGGTCTTCCACAGACTATTGTTTCCGACAATGGCACACAATTCATGTCCGCAGAATTTCAGTCATTCTGCAAGGCCAATGGTATTCAACATCTGATGTCCGCGCCGTTTTCGCCACAGTCAAACGGTGCCGCTGAACGATTGATCAGGACTTTCAAGTCACAGATGTTGAAGTTGAAACAGTCGCATTTGTCCTCGTATCGCTCTCAGCCCCGAGATGCTCGCCAGCTGAGTTGCTCCACGGTCGTCTTCATCGAACCTTTATGTCTTTGCTACATCCGCCGCATCAGGTTCCTGTGCAGCGGCAGACACATGTTTTTGCTCCAGGCGACGTTGTCTGCTATCGCCACTACCGAGGCTCACGGCGTTGGCTCGGAGGGCGCATTCTTCTCTGCCTCGGACGCGCTATGTATCTGGTTTTGGTGGCCTCTGGTGAGATGCGTCGGCATCTCAATCAGCTGCGCCTCTGTCTTCGCACGGGATCCGCCGCTCGCCGTCTGCTTTCAGCGTCGGTGCCATCCGGTCGGCGCCCCGGGGACCCATCTACTGGCGCACCTCAGCCCCAGGTGTTACCGACGCTGCCTTCCATTTTGCCCCATGGCGACGCACCGTCGCCGCCGCCGCCTGTTCTCCCGTCGGCGACGCCCGCAGTGGACGCTTCGCTGCAACCGCCGGGCGCCTCCCTGGGTCATGCGCCGCTGATCGCTTCCCGTGACCAGCTGTCCTCCGACATGGAACTCTTGCCCGCTCCGGACCATATGTCGTCTTAGCCCGTCGGGTGCCCCGGCCCGATGGAGGTCGACCCTTCGGCCCCTCCTGTCTCTACGGGCGCATACATTGCATGTTGGCGTGCACCCTGGAGCAGGTTTTCAGGCGTTTCCTAACTTCCCGCGGTCCGAATGGCAGGGTGGGGGTGGCGCAGCCTCGCCTGTTGTTAGGCCCCCACCTAGTCGCATACGTCAACATGGGGTCCTCCTCACGAAGGGCGGAAGCCTTATGCCACAACCGTACGCCGATTTGCGGGGGAGGAATGTGGTGTCACCGCCAGACACCACACTTGCTAGGTGGTAGCCTTTAAATCGGCCGCGGTCCGAAGTATACGTCGGACCCGCGTGTCGCCACTATCAGTGATTGCAGACCGAGCGCCGCCACACGGCGGGACTAGAGAGACTTCCTAGCACTCGCCCCAGTTGTACAGTCGACTTTGCTGGTGATGGTTCACTGACTTCTACGCTCTCATTTGCCGAGACGATAGTTAGCATAGCCTTCAGCTACGTTATATGCTATGACGTAGCAAGGCGCCATTATCAGTTTCTATTGACATTGTCAATCATGTACCGTCAAGAGCGACGTTCGTCATTAATGGATTAAAGTTAAGTATTCCACCAGCTACGTCCGTTTTTCTAAATTCTAATTTCCTTGTCCTGTTCCAGACCTCACGCCAGCCTGCGTGAGCTAAAACGCCTGCCTTTCGGCCCCCTCTAGTAACACGGTGTTGGCTCTCCTGCCAACCACAAAAAACTGCGGATTAAAACTGAAGAAACTGCAAGAAGGTGGGAATTTAAGGAGATATGGCAAGTGCCATATCCCTGACGTAATTAGTGTAATTTCGCAAAATGAGGACTGCAATGAGCAATGGACACATACGTAGCCAGATACGTATCCGTGTACGCCTAGTTCCTCCCTAATCTGCATGCAGATAAATGCGAACATTTTTACAACAACGTGGAGCTGAAGTGAAAGGAGCCAGTCCTTGGGTTAGGACGCAGAAGCGCGACATTGAAATCCAGTTTATGAAACAATGGTGGGGCACGACAGACCGATCCTTACCTCAGGAAGCCAATTTAAAACCACAGTGGTACGGGCCCTTCCCTCTGCGAATTTCTAAGCCTGGCGGAAAGACACGCTCCGTGTGGCAGTTTGCTAGTTTTACTGCACAGTCGGTTCCCATGACCCAGTAGTGAGTAATGCATGGGCTTCACACCTGCACTGGCCAAACTTAAACACAATAACAAAAAATCCGAAGCTAATTGAGGGAAGACAAGTAAGGAGATGGCGACGTTCCTGCGACTCACAAGTTCACTAGTAAAATTCTTATTCGATCGAACCAGCAGGTACGGAAGATATCGAGTGCTTCGGCTGGGTGAGCGTGGTGTGAGCAAGGCCGCAGTACGGTGGAGGAGGTTCATGTCATTACAGTCAGTTGCACGTGGATAATGGAGGCACTCTTCTGTCGAGAGGGGATGCAGAGAGAGGTTTTTTTGGTCGCTGTTATTTTTTGGTTCACTAACTTTGTTTCAGTCATATTAGTGCTGAACGCCCCGTAGACCCCCAAAGCGGAGAAAACGAGACACGTCGTCCTAGTTAATGGGTTGCGACAACTCTGAGGGTAATATTGTGCACGTCGATCATCCCTGGCGAGTGTGTGGGGCCACTTTGTCTTAGCCTGCGGACACAAACAGTGTTCCGCTTCACGGTAATGTAGGTAAGTTTTCGACTGGTTAAATTTAGTCAGAGCGCAGTATAGTGTTATTAGGCTGACAGGTACAAGACACGTGGCACGCAGCAGGCGGCATCTGCCGCCACTGTTGCTGTACTCTTCGAAACGCGAATGACGCATTGTTGAGGCACTACATGTTGAAGTCACTAGCGTGCTCTCACTTGAGAAGTGCTTAAGTTAGAAGTAGTAGCTAGAATTCCCTCGTGTTCATGACAACCATGTCATTCTGAGGTTTCAATTCGGATGTGTCATACAGGTGATAGGAAACAATGTCCAGCTACAGTAGCTCAGTTTGTGTTGAGAGAGTGAATATTTCTGACGGAAAGTTCAGCATAGATTTCTGCTTGCACATATAAATATTTATATATATTTGGTGAATATGCTTTTCTCTCCTTCTATTTTTTACACGAGCTCTTCCTAGATTGTATTTTTGCATCCTAAACCTGCATATGTGTGGTAATTTATGTGATAAAAATTTCTATTTACAGAGAATAGACTGTTTGTGTGTCATAAAATAGAGGTCTACCTCGCTCATTGAGATGTTTTCGGTAGACCTGAGCCGTGGCGGCTGCATGTCGCTCTCTCGATAGTGTCCTCTGTCGCTTGAGTTGGTGGTGTCATCTGCGGTCAGTGGAGGAACTGTGCAGTGAAGCGGAAGTGAGTTGGTGTCGGCTGGCCGGTGAGTACAGAGGAGAGCCCGGCGGGAACCCGACATGTGCGCGCGCGGTGCCCAGTCGGGTCCAGACGAATGCTTTCCTGGGACCCGTCAGCTGTTTGGTTGAGACAGCTGAAGCAGTCAGGAGTGTGCTGCGAGAGAATACTATGATGATTATTCAGCAAAATTTGCTGGGTCAGGAAGGATAATAACAACTTGAAGCTGATGAGTTTATCGATTTGCTTTCTTTTATTATAAATTATAATTACTTTAAATTTAATAATGAAATATATTACCAGAAAGATACTCTAAGTATGGGTAGTACTACCTCAGGAGTTTTGCCTGATATATTTGTTACCCATCTCGAAAATAAGTTCTTTCTAAAATCCAGATTTAGCGAAGAAAATTACTTCAGGTACGTACACGAAACTCAACTGCTGATGACAACGAAATCGAGGAAATGATAAATAAATTGAATACGTTAGATGAAAAAATTAAATCAACGTGTGAGTTTGGGGTAGAGGGGTCTATTAATTTCTTTGACCTAAACATCTGAAATGTAGATAATAAACACAACTTTGGCATATTTAGTATAAAACTCAATATGGGTTGTATAGCAAATTATCAGTCAGATCACCCACCTCAGCACAAAAATGATTTCTTTTAATTTGTTTTAAACAGGTCGTTCAAATTACCGCTTTCTCAAAGTGAACACGAATTAAAATTTGACACAATTACCTATATCGCAAAAACAAATATAGCAACGGTGAACAACTACGGCAGGATTGTGCCCCGGAGATGAAGAAAGTGGCAACAGGTATTTTCACTGCATACTACGGGATCTCCATCACAAAAGTTTCACCAGTTTTCATGAAGTATAACATTAGCATTTCTTTTTCAACTAATAATAGCTTGGGGTCGACTTTTGCTAATAATAGCTATAGATAAGAAAAAAAAACTTCCTACATGAATCGGGACTGTGACGCATACTACATTGGACAGAATAACAATTTCATGCAGTGAACACGTTGCGGATGCGGGCGGAGAATCAAATTTTGCCACTCTTCTGGTCCAGAGCTGACATGCAATTCCATCTTGCTTGTCACATGTTGCATCACTCGGAGAAGGGATGACTGGAGGAGACAGAGATTTTTCGTCGTAAGAGATTCTCTGAAGTCCACGTGCTCAATGACCAGGTCGTGGTGAAAAGTATCTACTTCTGGGAAACTTTGAGGGAAAATCCTGTGAAAAGAGCGAAATGACTAGAGCCAATTCAATATGTCGCTTTCTTTTCCTTTGTTGTTACTTCCCAGAGGCCTCATATGGGCTAGGGTTGGGCCGTCAGCAGTACAATTCTCCGCCCTTCAGCCGAGAATATTTACAAAGATATAAAAAAATATGTTAGAAAAATAAAAATATAAGGACTGTCTACGTTTTAAGTTAAAAACCTTAATAATTAAAGGACGAAAAATAAATAAAATTTGAAAATACAGTTGTGATGAGGTAATACTCTTCTACGAAAAAACACTGGATCTCCGCACTTTCACTTATCTGAAGGATCTGTACTGGGTGAGAGAGCATTCTAGGAGACAGTATGTTGAACAGAGGTTGGGGCTTGAGGGTAAAGAGATAGGGGTCTGTTAGATGGGGAAATTGTGGAGGTGACAGGTAGGAGTTGAACCAGGTAATGGAAGTATAAAAGGTGGGAAGGAGATATGGTTTGTGGTACGGGAAGTAAGGGACATGGCTGGATGTAAAGGAAAAAGAGAAAAGGACCTAATGTGGAGTGGGATAGGTGGCAAAAGGTTGAAGAAGGTAGGAAGGATAAATATCGGTATGGATATCATTGTCTGGGAGAGGTAGTTTGTTGAAGAAAATGTCCCTACCCTTGTCATTTATGTGGCTGGTCAACAGTTGAGTACGGTTTTGTTATTTGCTTTGTTTCAATTTCCGCCCACCTAAGGACTAACTCTCACTTTGTAACATGTCTAACATCAGTTGCAAATTTCACGCTATTGATTTACAGACCACAAAAGGCCTGTCCCATTGCTCAATGTATTGCCGGCGTTTCTGTTATCGCCGCAATATGGCTCACGTTGGTAGTATATATCGTGTCCGTCAGTTGATTGGCGTTTCAGGTCGGGACATCATACCTTCTATGGACGAACTTTTCACTTACTTTACTCCACACAATTCCGAAGACGGCAAGAGCTGACAAGTGCGAGAATTATCGCACAATCACTTAACAGCTCATGCATCGAAGCTGCTTACAAGAATAATATACAGAAGAATGGAAAAGAAAATTGAGAATGCGCTAGGTGACGATCAGTATGGCTTTAGGAAAAGTAAAGGCACGAGAGAGGCAATTCTGACGTTACGGCTAATAATGGAAGCAAGGCTAAAGAAAAATCAAGACACGTTCATAGGATTTGTCGACCTGGAAAAAGCGTTCGACAATATAAAATGGTGCAAGCTGTTCAAGATTCTGAAAAAAGTAGGGGTAAGCTATAGGGAGAGACGTGTCATATACAATATGTACAACAATCAAGAGGGAATAATAAGAGTGGACGATCAAGAACGAAATGCTCGTATTAAGAAGGGAGTAAGACAAGGCTGTAGCCTTTCGCCCCTACTCTTCAATCTGTATATCGAGGAAGCAATGATGGAAATAAAAGAAAGGTTCAGGAGTGGAATTAAAATACAAGGTGAAAGGATATCAATGATACGATTCGCTGATGACATTGCTATCCTGAGTGAAAGTGAGGAATTAAATGATCTGCTGAACGGAATGAACAGTCTAATGAGTACACAGTATGGTTTGAGAGTAAATCGGAGAAAGACGAAGGTAATGAGAAGTAGTAGAAATGAGAACAGCGAGAAACTTAACATCAGGATTGATGGTCACGAAGTCAATGAAGTTAAGGAATTCTGCTACCTAGGCAGTAAAATAACCAATGACGGACGGAGCAAGGAGGACATCAAAAGCAGGCTCGATATGGCAAAAAAGGAATTTCTGCCCAAGAGAAGTCTACTAATATCAAATACCGGCCTTAATTTGAGGAAGAAATTTCTGACGATGTGTCTGGAGTACAGCATTGTATGGTAGTGTAACATGGACTGTGGGAAAACCGGAACAGAAGAGAATCGAAGCATTTGAGATGTGGTGCTATAGACGAATGTTGAAAATTAGGGGGACTGATAAGGTAAGGAATGAGGAGGTTCCACGCACAATCGGAGAGGAAAGGAATATGTGGAAAACACTGATAAGGAGAAGGGGCAGGATGATATGACATCTGCTAAGACATGAGGGAATGACTTCCATGGTACTAGAGGGAGCTGTAGAGGGCAAAAACTGTAGAGGAAGACAGAGACTGGAATACGTCAAGCAAATAATTGAGGACGTAGGTTGCAAGTGCTACTCTGAGATGAAGAGGTTAGCACAGGAAAGGAATTCGTGGCGGGTGGACATAAAAATAATAGTAAGCTTGGTTATATTGTTCCCTGGCTGGTTTCGTGACACTTCAGCCCATTGAGAGCGCACGTTAGAAAATAACCACTTCTACTTAACCCTATTCATTTGAAAGTGTTATAATTCCAATAACTGCTTCATTCCTTTATTTTAGTCATTCGTTAATTTTTTATGCGCCAATGGATAGCTTTATGGAACTTGCCACTGTATGCTGTTTGATTCCACATGCTCATACTGTAATCCTGGAGAAGGCACCAATGTCTTAGAACGATTTGCACGATTTTAGTTATGCGTAAAGAGGGCACTCAATTTCTATTGTAATTTTTCGTTGTACTGTTTCATTCCTTTACTTATTTGTTCATTTTTATGTGCCTATGGCCAGCTTCATACCTTTCGTCACTGTAGCGCTGCTTTATTCCACTTGTTTTTCCGCTAATGCAATTTTACGAGTTACACTGTTTTAGTTTACCCAGAGAAGGCACACCATGTTTTATTGTACTGCCTTCATCCCGTTCATAAACGCTGTCGGGCCGGCTGCGTGTACCGATCGCTGTTGGCAAGCAGTGTGCACTCAGCCCTGAGGAGCTACTGCGCTGGGAAGAAGCGGAGCCGGGAGGGCAGTGTGCTGGTCTTACAAAAGTAACAGTATAAAGTCTGGAGCGTGCATGAATCCAATTTTTTATGAAAGTAATACACATCAGACATAAACAATCATGAGGGAATTACATAGTTTCTGTCATAACACGAGTAGCATGCAAGCTTCCTGCCTTCTTTAGTAATCAGGAGTTCAATAAAAATGGTAAAGGTAATGTTAATCAGAACACAGGGAGGAGTTGTCATCCAAATGACAATAGATTTATTCATTCTTAACAGGACAAGACAAAAAAATGGCTACAGAAACGTCACACAAACATTTTCATTTGACAAACGCTTACACTAATATGAGGTCTATGTTGGACAAAGTGATCAGCTGGGGATCGACACTGATCGTTTTACCTGACCTTATAGACGTGAATCCGGGGTATGGTACAAAAACTACGCCACCATCAAGCATCTATACCATTCCAAAAAGAAAAATATGGTGCGAAAAAACAGGGTGCTGAGAAACATATATTGGGCCCTACGCCGTAGCAGCGAATACTTTACCCTTCTCCTGGTCAGAGCGGGACACCATGATGCGTTCGGCGACTGAAGTCATGGACGGCAGCATCTGTTATCAATGGTGCGCACCCGAAAAATGCAAGTACGCGGTCTCGCGTATGGCTACATCGGAACGCAGGTACTTCCGTATGAGCCTCTGAAACGCCAGTGGATTCCAGTTTGCAGGTGGACCCGTTTGCTGGTCTGCCACACCAATGTGACTCCATCCCACGACTGTGCGTGATAGAATTTGTCAAATGTTTAGACGGCCGATTGAAGTACACCCACACACATCACTCGTCGTGTGCGTGATGCTAGAAGCAGTACCTCTGACAGTTCAGAAGGTGACTGGAACAGTAGCAATGGACATCGTTTAGGTAGAGACCTGCAGTTCTTTACTGGCGAAGCGCAAGTACAAGGGTGGCCTCTCAGTTTTCCTCGTCGGCTCAGTAGCAAAGCACATTTACATCTTAGACTACTCCCACTTTAGCATAAGCCAATTACGAGCTGCAGCGCCGCAATCGAAGATGGGAGTCTGCCCCTTGCTCTGCATACACAGATTTGACCAACCAGAGACTTTAAAGGCAATGGGAAGAAAAGGGAAAAAAGATTCAGCTTCGTGGCTTCTTTCCCACGCGTTTATGCCGTATCTTTTGCTAAAAGCATGACCAGGATGGAACCACCGCCCCCCATAAAATGATTGTTATCTCCAGTGTTCGTCCATTTCGAAGTTTCCAAAGAACTGCCATAAACTCGCTGAAAGCCTCATGCCTTCACAAACTGGACTTCTAGGCGCCAGTGACCTGTCCCACAGGTAGCAGAACTCCCAAAGTCGTCTCACCGACTTCCTGCCTAATGAGGGCCCACCCTCTGCTTTATTGCCGCTCCTCAACGCGCTGCCCTTTGCAGCGGCGACTTCCCGGCGTTAGTCAGCCTACCTGGACGCGGCCCCCGACCGACCGGCGCCAGCCGACGTGTATCCGCGGAACTTGGCAGACCAGCCCACCCTCTGCTTTATTGCTGGTCTTCAGTGCTTTGCCCATTACAGCAATGTCTCCTCAGAGCTAGTCAGCCTACCTGGACGCCCCCCCAACGACCGACCGGCGCCGTCCACCACGTCTCCACAATGAGACCGTGGAACGCGCCAGTCTGCAAATGTTTTCACGCAGGTACCACAGAAGAAAACGCTCCCCTCGGCTCTCAGTCGCCGTACGCTTTTACTGCTGTCATTTAAAACGTACTCTATTCCTTTGAAAACAGATAAAGTTTACCGGTATTTCTTCACTAGAGCACACAATCAAGAGTGTTAGCTACTGCCCACCATTTCATCATGATGTATGAAGTCAGATAGTAATAAAGATCATCTTCCGTAAGAACATTAAGTGGCATGACACCGAATCAGAATCAAGAGTGCCCTGAAATCTCTCAAGCAAAATAAAGCGTTTACATTTTCTGAATAGAAACTGGTATAAAGGCACTCACTCTCTTGTTGTACTATTGCATTGTAGTACTTTGTCCAACCCCGTTCTTCATAATTAACTAAATAATTCTCTTCGCCATTGATTTATTTGGGTTTTGTAGTTCTTGCAGTAAAATTGTTGCTCCCTCTTCCCTCCAGCCAACATACGATCTCAGATTGCCTTCCACTGTGATAAACACGCCTTGCAAGTATTCCACAAGGGTTTTCCATTGGGTTAAAATCTGGGCTACTTGCAGGTCAGGCCAAGACATTGACATCTTTATCTTCGAACCACTATTTGGCGGTAACAGGAACATGCACAGATGCAGTATCTCGTCGAAACGTTAGATTCGCGTGTACTGGGTCTCAGTTCTAGCTCTAGCTTCTGAGTTCATTCTAGTGTTGAGCAAGCAATGCACCAGTTACCTTTAGTGTATCGCAGACTGCTGTCCAGGTCATAGCGCTTCCACCACCAAAATTTGTGCTCATTCGTACCTCTTTCACTGTTCTCAGATAACGTCAATAGTATTGAAAGCCATCTGGCCCATCTAAATTAAGCGTCTTATCATGAATGTCACCTGCTTAAGGAAATCATATTAATTTTTATTTATGTTATGTTTATTGAATACCTGACATAGTCCACTGACACGTCCTTCAATAAATAAGGGTTAAGCTTTGGAAACACACTCTCTTCATGATTTTTGTGCTTAGGCGAGTATGGCGATGAATAAACAGCCTGCATTTTGATAAACGTTCTTTTGCAATGTACTGATAACGCTAACGTTAGGAATATGGTGTTCAAGACTTTTGAAAAAACTGATAACAAATTACTTCTATTTCCAGCATAAAAATTGATTAATGTCGTTGTGGTCGTAGTCTTGCTCCAAACGGTGATTCATTTCTACAATGGTCGTCGATATTTTTCTAACGAAAATGTGATATCAAATTTCCTCTTGATTAAACTGAAATATTTATAGTAGGTAAGTTAAAAGTCCTGGCGTAATTGTTTTCAGCATTCTACGAATACAGTAATGTTTGTAAAAATAGCAAAGGATTGCTGTAAAATTACCTTTACATTAAGAATCAGCGACATTTAAGATAACTATTAAAATGAATTGTAAACAAGCCATACCCATTAACCAAATAACGATCCTTTTACGTCCTTAATAGGTAGAATTCACAAACAGAAAAATGAATATCTACCCTTCACACCAGTAAGGAAACTACTTAATTTTATTATAATTCTTATATTCTTGCTGTTAAAGTTTGAATCTCAGTAAACAAATTGGTATCTCTAATTTCGTGTCACTGAATAGGTGGTTACGGAGTCTCGTCTTGTGACCTATTATGGGCAAAGAGCTCTCCATGCGCTACAGTGTCTTCAATGAATTCCGTACTCCGAAATGTTCCGCCGCAGCTGTTCCGAGCTGTACTTGTGGTTCACTATCAGCTGCATCCAGGCAGGGTACAGAGAGCATTTGCAGTGTGATTCACATGACATGTGTAAGTTTTCCCAAGCACATTGCTTACAAGCATTTTCTGAAGCCTGTTAGTGAATTCCCATGACTTCTCCTTCATTTGCTGCATTATCTTGTCTCAAAACTTGTCACATTAATTCTATGCAATGGTTTTGCAAACTCACACCTACTTGCTTGTTTGATTTTATCGTTATTATCGAGTCCGTGGTTGATTCATTCTTGCTACAGGTGCTTGTCTGTACCATTTGCTTGTAGTTTCGATGGTTATAGCTTGAAGTTACTTCTCACTACTTGCTATGGGTAGTGACAACAGAGTATAACATTACATCTGTGGCCTGATTAATTAAAAGAGTAATATTAATTAAGTTTCATCACTCACATAACTTGAAATAAGGCACAACAGGTAACGCTCCCTGACACTATCATCAGCCAATATAATCAGCATGGAGGGAGAGCGGCATGGTTTTTGCCCATAAACTCTTTTGATCGTTTATCATTTTGTCCTCAATTTTCTTGGTAATATAGTTATCCCACAATCAGTTACTGTACTGTACTCTGACTGACAATGAATGAAGGTTTCCTTCAACGAGAGCAATACAGGACACTTGCTGGACAGTATTTATTTCTCAGATTGACAAACATTTTATCCTCCTCAGATCAGAACCTTACATCTGCAGAGCTACGTGTAATAATTTCCAGTTCTGACTAATCTTGATCTCCTATTAGACAGCGTAAAGTTTCATACAATGGAAATAACCTTGTCTCATAACACACAATTCTCACTGGCATCTACTCTCTATATTAACAACTGCGATCTGAATATCACTTGCAGTAGGAGGGAAGGCTAAGCGCCGGACATCAGAAGACTACGGTTCGGCCTGTAAGATCTCATACAACGTAGCTGCACTCAAAATTATATCGTCCTACATGAATGATTAAAGAAGGCGTCAGTCACTGGAAAACTACTCTTATTTACATTAACAAGGAAATGAATAAAGTTTAAGACTAGTCATCACATAAAATAAGAAATTCAATCATGAATTGGCCGTACGATTACTCTCGTGATTTATGTTAAATAAAGCTAATTGAAATTGTCAAAATTGGGTTAAATGTGTTTGAGAATTTACTGTGGCATTCCACTAAATTTCATTGACACAAGCATTACAAAATCTTATCTTTTATAACCTAGAACCATGATTTGCAAATTACACTAAAATTCGTGCACTCAGAATTCACGGACATTTCACCAACTGACAGTGACTGCATAGCCAGACTTTGATTCCGACATTCACTCCAAACGAAATCTGCATCCTGAGCCCCGTACAGCACACAGAGTGTACATAGTCATGTGTGGCAGGCTGTCTACTACCGTCACACATCACAAAGAAAACGTGAAAAGTAATTGTCACTTACCAATAAAATTACACTCAATGGGCCGCTACTTTCCTTAGCAATGACTGAAGTTAGTGAAGCGAACATATCTAATCATTACTGGCTACCGAGAGTATTGGGGCAAGGGGAACATGAACACAAAGTAAAGTTATCCAAGATGGCAGTCATGACATCATCTGATGACGTCATCAAAAATGGCGGCGTTTGGCGGGAACTTTGAATTTTAATAGCATGATAGGTCAATTGGGCTACCTTCACTAAAATAACCCCCTACCCCAGAAATGGCAGTAAGTTCAAATTCCATCAGGATAATGCAGCCTTTACTAATGTAAGAGAAATGGCGGGAAAGAAAGGGCAGTTTGGATACCTCCACTAAACCAAGTTATCCGAGTGCCACATCTTCCTGGGGATTGGTGCAAAGTGTGAATTTTGGCGGTAGAGAAAATAGCTATCTCTACTAACCTAAGAAAATGGCGGGAATGAAAGGCCACTTGGATTATGTCCGCTAATGTAAGTCACCCGACCGCAATCTCGTCCTAGGAAATGGGGGGGGGGGGGGAGGGGGAGACTCAACCTGTGCTTAATATAAGTCATACACCAGTCTTTACTTAAACAATTTGACGGAGTACAGCCATCTAGTGTGTTCACCATGAGGTCCGGACTCCAACTGACCTAGTACACAGTACTGCCACCAGAAGGCGCTCTTATCCATGACATAATCGAAGATTGAGGTCTGGGGTGGGGGAAAATGGCGGGATACAGTGTGTTCAGCATGAGGTTCACTCCTAGTTCACAGTACTGCTAGCAGAGGGCGCTATCGTTCCTTCCATGACGTAATCCAAGATGTCTGTCTAGCGGAGGGGTGGAAGGGCTCATAACAGGTAATTCAAGGGTATATTAAATATTTATAAAAAAAAATTAGTTTGAGGGGTTGGATTTCTCTTGCTCATAATTCTTTGTTGTTTGGAAACATGTAGATCTTGTAAGAAGTAATTACAAGGAGCAAACATGTGCATGACCGAATTTTCGGCACTGTACTCTGGGTGTCTTACCCTAATGTTTGACTCTTTGTCAGCACTTGACATATTGTCCTGTTAAGTCGTTTTCAATGTCATCCCCACTTCCACAAACTATTCTACAGCCTTTGATACAAAATTAAGTAATAAGTTATGTCTTCCCACCATTTTCTGTTACACTTTTCGAATTTCACATGCATTTAAACGCCATTTCTGGTACATTCTTCTTTGACACCCACCCCCTTAAACTATTGTACTGCATTTGACATACAAATTGTACATATGTACCTAGAGTTCTGCACTTAACCTGCTGTTCTGCTCCATGTTACCCACTCATCACACCCTCCCCTTAACTACTGTAGCGCTAACACTATGTTGATATAAACAAAATTTATGCAAATAAATTAAATCGATATTTTTCACATATATAGGGTATTTTTTTTAGCTCACAGCATCCTATTGGTCGGTGAAATCGAATGAATAGTTTAAACAAAAGATCGCTAGTAAAAGCACCTCCCACTACTCGATTCCTGGCACCAGCGCCGTCGCCACTGATCCTCACCCCAACCTATGGCCATGGCCGCGGCCGCCACAGAAGCGCTCTGGCTTCCATGTGCCGCCCTCCCTCAGGCTAGTGGGTTAGGGCTGCAACAACCAGGCTGCTCGCAGCGGCCCTATCCTGCAGTGTCTCCTCTGCCTCCGTCACATCCTTGCTGATCACGTAAGGTACAGCACACCACTGTCCACCTCGCCGCAGAATTCCAAGGTGCACTCACACCGATCCTATATGCAAAACTCCCCTGGGTAGCACAAGTGTTTACTGTTGCTGACGCTATACCTGCCGTAGTGATGTCACAGATCGCACTATAGAAATCTGTTCCAGAATAGCAGAGGCTGCCTTCTCCGTAGCAATAATAAAGGAGCACACGAGTTGCATCCAGCCTTGCTTATCTGCCTCAGCTTGACCGAAGCTTCGCTGTGAAACATCTGGGTGACGAATCGCCTTGTAAAAGGTTCTCAGTGTTATATTGTTGCCACATGCCTATGTAAAATAAAGACCAAGTCGACCTCTCGGAAGTTGTATACTGCCACAGAAATACTTAATGCCTGCTTTCTTGATGTCTCAGCTTGTATGCACAGAAATTCTTGCCCTAATAGAGCATGTTTTCCAAAATAGCTCAGACTAACCCTGAATGCATTCTTCCTCATGGGCGTAACGTAGCACCTCGTCCATCACATGTTAGCCTTCCTGCTTTCAACATATAGAAACGTTCTCACCTCTATGTGGAGACTTATATATCCAAGCACAAAGGATGTCGTGTGAATCAATTGAGCATTATGATTGGCTCTTATCGAATTTACCCTCTGAATTACTGATGCAGCTGGTGTGGAAGCACTGTCCGCCTTTTCTTTCTTTCTACAGGTGAGACTTCCTGTGGCAAAAAAAAGCTATTTTACACTGATCACCATACTGCACCAACAATGAAACCCAGCAAAGTGCCCCTATATATTGTCAAATACTCAAAGACTCTTACTCAATTACTATGCTCCCCCACCGAGGACAGGAGCTTGAATATTAGAGCGTGAAACCGATCTCCAACCTAGCAATATATCACCGTGTACCGTGTCGATGTAGTAAACATATATTTCCTATCTTGCGCCATACAAAATCATCCCTTTTAGATCATTCGTACATATACCACAAAGACAGATAGCATCGTAATACTCCTGGCAGCACTAGATATTTCCATGCGAGGTCGGCGGTCATCCTCCCCTGATGGGTGCGAGAGTGCCCTCACTGGCCCGAAGTCACTCTCAGAACTGTTCTACCAACTCCCCTCAGCACAAACGCATTACTGTTTCTGGTCGGGACTTGCTTGCTTGTCTGCTTTTCTACACACATCTCCAGACCCGGGAACTACAAGAACACATGTATTTTCACATGGTTTGCCATAATATTATACCATTTTCGCGGCACTTCTCGATATCAAGCACACGTCAGCATCCTACTGATCACTCCCAAATTATAGACTGGAAATTACTTCTCTACAAACCCCAAACTTTAGCGAGATGAAGCGTGCTGTACACCACTAACTAGAAACTTGTGCCACCTGCAAAGACCTTTACATGAGAATTCAAAAAGAATACTGAAAAATGATGTTTCCAATTGCGAATACCGATGTCGGTGATGTAACACATTTCAAATCATCCCTACAATAAAAAAAGAGACAAAAATGGCGTTCAAAAGCATGTGAAATTCGAAAAGTGTACCAGAAAATGGTGGGAAGACATAACTAATAACTTAATTTTGTATCAAAGGCGGTAGAATAGTTTAAGGAAATGGCGATGACATTGAAAACGACTTAACACAACTACAGGTTAAGTGCCGACAAAGGGACAAACATTAGGTTAAGACACCCAGAGTACAGTGCTGAAAATTAGTCTATACACATGTTTTGTCTATGTAATCACTTCTTACAAGATCTACATTTTTTCCAGACAGCAGAGAATGATGAGAAAAAGAAGTCCAAGCCCCACAAACCGATTTTTTATGAATAAACAATATACCCTTGAATTACCTGTTATGAAACCCTTTCTGTCCACAACCAGACTGCCATCTTGGATTACGTCACAGAAGGGACGTAGCGTCCTCTGGAGGCGGTACTGCTACTAGGCCTGGACCTCATGGCAAACACACTTTCCTGCCATTTTCGCTCACCCCAGACCGCCATCTTCTATTACGTCACAGATGAGAGCACCCTGTGGGTGCAGTACTGTGTACTAGGATAGTTGGATTCCTGACCTCGTGATGAACACACTGGATGGCTGTACTGCATCAAATAGTTTAAATGAAGACTGGTGCATGAAAAATAAAGACTTATGTCCAGCGGAGGTCGAGTACTCCCCCACCATTTCCTAGGGCAAGATGGCAGTCTGATGATTTCCGCCATTTCTCTTACATTGGTAGAGGCTGCATGATCCTGAATGAATTTGAACTTCATGCCATTTTCTGGGGGAGGGGGTTATGCTAGTGGAGGTAGCCCAATTGATCTATCTTCCCACCAAAATTCAAACTTCCCCCCAAAAGCCGCCATCTTAGATGACGTCACTGCCACCATATTTGATGACGTCACAGCCGCTATCTTGGATAACAGTACTTTGTGCTCATGTCCCTCTAGCCCAATACTACCGAGAACTGGCTCCCAAACTTGGTTGCAAGCCAAGTACAATGAGAACGATCCCAGATCCGCAAAATGATACTGGGAAAAAAACCAATCTCTATCCCATCAAATAAATGTTCCAGAAAATGTTCTCACATAACTATAGCGATTGCACATAGTCTCTGTTACCAACAGGGGTGCAAACTGTTGTCTAATGCGGAGACACGGCTCCTGTATTCAGTGCGAAGTGAAAGAAAATATCGTCAAAACCAAATGAAAGTTATAAGCCGGTACATAGAAAGGAATCATTTATACACTGTCTTAACTGAATTTTTAACTATTGATTTTCAAACATATATGCCACGCTGGCAGCCAGAACCACACATTGACTGTGGCAATTACATCAATGCAGTCATCTAAATCGACAAAAACACGAAAATACTACGTCTTAAAGCGTTTCGCTATCTGTGTTGACTTCAATTAATACGCCCCGTGCGAGATCAAAGATAATATAATATATTTCTGCCTAGGTTTCTTGACACACGAGCACACCCGACGTGGAGACATCGGTATTCTGGGCCCTCCAGCTACACGGTGCCTAAAATATGGCGCGAATCGGCGCCAAAGTCCTCCAGTTTGAGCCACTGGAGTCAAGAAGTCTCCCACTGAGTGAACTGCGTGACGCCCTCTAAACTACCGACAACTTGTGGAAACCTTTACAAGCCTCCTTCATCAACCTTGCCCACAGATTTCCCTTTGCAAAACCATCATCCTTTGTTCATCTCTGGTGAGGTCTATCGTTTCTAAAACCCCAACAATCACTTTTAATCACAGGTTTTCAGGAGAAGGTTAAAAGAGGACTAGAGGACTAGCAAAATAAGACAAAGCATTTTCAGATTCAAATGGGCATGGCGTGAACGGATTATTTCGTGTAGCTTCTGCCTGTGCTATCAAAAACTGCAACCTTCAATACAGCGACACTTCATAGTACAACCCCGAAGGCCTTAAAATGAGCGTCGCTTCAGTTTTTCGTTGAATGGACAGCAACGTCAACACTAAAAGCCGAGAACTTTAATCTGTGGTCCAACAGAATTGGCACTGCTACTGTTTTTATGCTTAATTTTTTATTCGTGTAACCTGGCACTTGTTCAGTATAAGGACCCCCTTTCTTCTGAGCCACTGGATAGACCTATTCACTTTGTGCTTTCCTTCAAACAACTGTGAGACCATTTATGAAAATCTGTCACATAGCGTTCGTCTCTAATTTCAACAATTACTACCGCAAGTGCTTCCAACACTTCACGCTCTGTTTATTAGCAATACAACCCTATTCACAACATCCCACAGATTTTGAAATACTGAAGCATATAATAAGTGAAGATAAAAATCGTTGGAACATCTTCAGTGCACATTTCTTTGACTTAAACTCACGTTTTTCAAAGCTGGACTCAGTTTCTTAACACACAGTGTACTGCTCTAGAAGTAAGTCTCCAAAGTTATTACATTTTCTGCCAGGAGTATAACTCTTTTCATAGCATTTAGCGCAATAAGACTCAACATATGGACTAAACGCCGAAAATTGTTCCACTCGTGTTCATGTTTCATCGCGTTTTTCATGTTCTACATCAACGTCCACATGGATACAATGCAAATCACATTTAAGTGCCTGGCAGACGGTTCATCGAACCACCTTCACAGTTCTCTATTATTCCAATCTCGTATAGCGCGCGGAAAGAATGAACACCTATATCTTTCCGTACGAGCTCTAATTTCCCTTATTTTATCCTGGTGATTGGAATTTCGTGAGAAGATTCGAAAAACGCCTTTCTTTTAATGATGTCCAGCCCAAATCCTGTATCATTTCTGTGACACTCTCTCCCATATTTTGCGATAATACAAGACGTGCTGCCTTTCTTTGAACTTTTTCAATCTACTCCGTCAGTCCTATCTGGTAAGGGTCCCATACCACGCACCAGTATTCCAAAAGAGGACGGACAAGCATAGTGTAGGCAGTCTCCTTAGTAGACCTGTTACATTTTCTAAGTGTCCTGCCAATGAAACGCAGTCTTTGGTTAGCCTTCCCCACAACATTTTATGTGTTCCTTCCAATTTAAGTTGTTCGTAATTGTAATACCTAAGTATTTAGTAGAATTTAGGGCTTTTAGATTAGATCGACTTACTGTGTAACGGAAGTTTAACGAGTTCCTTTTAGCACTCATGTGGATGACCTCACACACTGCGTTATTTAGGGTCAACTGCCAGTTTTTGCACCACTCAGATATCTTTTCTAAATCGTTTTCAGTTTGTTTTGGTCTTCCGACGCCTTTATTAGCCGATAAACGACAGCGTCATCTGCAAACAACCCAAGATGGCTGCTCAGATTGTCTCCAAAATTGTTTAAATAGATAAGGAGCAGCGAAGGGCCTCTCTGACAGGAAATCACTAATCCAATCACATAACTGAGACGATATTCCATAAGCACGCAATTTCACTACGCGCCGCTTGTGTGGTACAGTGTCAAAAGCCTTTCGCAAATCTAGAAATACGGAATCGATCTGAAATCCCTTGCCAATAGCACTCAACACTTCACGTGATTAAAGAGATAGTTGTATTTCACAGGAACGATGTTTTCTAAACCCATGTTAACTGTGTGTCAATACACCGTTTTCTTCGAGGTAATTCATAATGTTCGAACGCAATATATGTTCAAAAATCCTGCTGCATATCGACGTTACAGATATGGGCCTGTAACTTAGGGGATTACTCCTACTACCTTTCTTGATTATTGGTGTGACCTGTGCAATTTTTCAGTCTTTGGGTGCGGATTTTACGTCGAGTGCACGATTGTATATGATTGTTAAGTATGGAGTTAAGCATCAGCATACTACGAAAGGAACCTAACCGATATACTGTTTTGACCAGAAGACTTGCTTTTATTGATTTACGTTGCTTCGCTACTCCGAGGATATTTACTTCTACGTTTCTCATGTTGGCAGCTGTTTTCGATTCGAATTCTGCAATATTTACTTAGTCTTCTTTTGTGAAGACATTTCGAAAGGCTGTGTTTATTAACTCTGCTTTGGCATCACTGTCTTCGATAGTATCCGTGGCGTCAAGGAACATCGCACAGATTATTCCTGTGACTGGACATTTCACACTACACAGTCACCCGCTGAAGGTGAATAGACGTCTAGATACTGAAATGCTGATTCTAGGTCACCAGATGCTCCCATTTTGCTTATTGATGAACCCATCCAAATGAAAGTGGGCTCCGTCGCTCAACCAAATCATGCATGCTTGTACTAATTCCCATCATACCCCACGGCCAACCGTGCAGTTTGAACGACCTAACTCAAACCCTGCGGAAGTTATGAGGATTTTATTTTATATAGTTCAATAATTGTCATGTCTTTAATTTTTAGGCTGTACACAACCGACCTGCCAAATACCAGTCGAATCAACTGGCCGTGCCCCAGACACCGCCCTGCTCGGTGACAGCGTTGTTTAGCAGGTATCGCCCATTCCGTTTTCCACAGTACGTTTATGCGTGAATCTCTGCATATAAAATAAATCAAATGACTAACGGCAATTGCGTAACATCTCTGGACGAGTGACAGCTGGTGATACAAGCTAATGGTGAAATGGCAAAGGTGGGACATACTGTGTGTGTGACTTCGTCGCGCAAACTACCGAAACGATAGATAATACAAGGAGAAACCTAAGTACATGATGTCCAGTGCCGTTTCTCTGGGAAAAATACACTGCTCTCTAAAATTTAAGGACTAGATAAATAAAGTAACATAACACTATAACAAGTTCTGTGGAAATAGTTGAAGGGGCAGGATCATATTGCCAGAGTCCTCCAGTCGTGTACAGAAAACTGGATGTCTCATGGCCTGAGGTCACCTTGACTTTACCGCCAAGTGGAGCTGGCCCTTCAACACGAGGCAGCTGAAGGACCGCCAAAAAGCACTCTGCATCAATCAACGCACAGTTAGGGCGAAATGTGGTATTGTTCTCCATTAAACATGTGGAGAATGATTGGGAAAGTAAAAGAAGCATGAGTTGAAGGCTTTCTCGGCAGAATTCCCGTATAAAATCTTCTCGGCTTTCAAGCCATCTCAATTCGAATAAAATTCTCGAACTTTCGATGGCTGTCTCCCCCATTGTGTGCAGGAGTAAAATTACTGACAGCTGGGGCTGCATTTTTTTAAATTTTAGGTTAAAGTGAAGCGTAACCGGAAGATCTCGGTCTCACAGTCTTGATGGTAGTGTAAAATTGTCCTATCATTATTCCGATGGCAGCATTGGAGTGCATTTTGAAGGTGTGGCAATGGGACTTGATGTGCTGTGTCTCTCTGCCAACAGAGAAAGTTCAAGGTAGCAGGCAATAGGGAACACAACTACATAGGTACTGATACTGTTGGTGGTGTTATGGACGTCACATATCAAGTGGTCGTATCAAGACTGACACTTTATTAGTGTTCATAAGAAGGCTGTTGGTAGCCATGGTCAGAATCTGATTCCTCAAAGATGGCAAGAGGAACAGGCTGGCTGTGACAGTGCCGGGGAGTCGTGGTGGCAGTGTGGTGTAAGCCAGTGAATGTGTCGCGTAGGGCATCCACTATGCCACAGAGACGCGTTGCCTTCTCTCGGATGGACGTCTTTAGGATTACCATGTTTGCTTCTTCGTGGAGGTTTTTTTGGGTGTCGTGTTCTGCATGTCGATGGAAGAGGAGTTGTTTATCCATCTGGACACCCAGATGTTTGGTATTTGGGGGCCATGGGACCCAGATAGCCGCAGTAGTGATGTTGCGGCGGAGGATTGGGCGCCTTTTCTTGAAGTAGACTGCTGTAGGTTTGGCGGCATTGAGGGCAATCTTGTTTGAATGGCACCAAGTGACTGTCAGTTTCATCTGTCTCCGGAGACGAGCGGTGAGCTCGTCCATGTTGCGGCCGGTCATATAGAGCGCCGTATCATCGACGTATTGCGCCAGGTCGCAGTGTATAATGAGTGGCATACCACTAACATACATGTTAGAGGATTGGAAACAACACAGAGCCTTGAGGGTATGTGACGTAAGCTCGAGCGTTTTCCTTGGTGGGTAACCAAGAAGGTTCTATCACGGAGGAAATTATCCACGATCTTGACATAGATGTTGGGGATGGTCGTTTTTGTCAGCCTTTTGTACACAAGACTGTCCTGCCACATCTTGTCCTACGCGTTTTGCTGGTCCAGAAAAACCACTGGCGTCGACCTGGTGGAGTTAATGCTGTTGCTGACATCTTCTGTGATCCTAAGAACTTGGATCTCTCCTGACAGATGGGAAGCGAATCCAAACTGTTAGCCGGCCGGTGTGGTGCGGTTCTAGGCGCTTCAGTCTGGAACCGCACGACCGCTACGGTAGCAGGTTCGAATCCTGCCTTGGGCATGGATGTGTGTGATGTCCTTCGTTAGGTTTAAGTAGTTCTAAGTTCTAGGGGACTGATGATCTCAGATGTTTAGTCCCATAGTACTCACAGCCATTTGAACCAAGCCAAACTGTTCCAGATTGCCCCAGCAGCCGCTGGAGCTGGGAAATGTGGTGGAGGATAAAAGATTCTAGCTTTGTGATGACAATCAGAAGGCTGATTGGCTTGTTGTTAGTAGGGACTGTAGGATCCCTAGAGGGCTTGGAGATAACAATCAGTTTGACCTGCTTTCGTTTTTTTTTTTGGGGGGGGGGGGGAAGACTGTTTTTGATACAGCGGTTCAGGATGCTAGTAAATAAGACCAGTGGCCTGCGTGAGAGCCAGCGGAGGTATTTGTTTAAGATGCCATCCAGACCTGGAGCCGACAGCGCACACTTCTGCCAGAGGATCCACTGGATTTCTGCTGGGCCATACGATGAGGGGTAGTGAGAGGTGGTCTTTGTCCCAAAGTTGGAGTTCATCAGGCGTAAGGATTAGCAATTTGTTCTGGGCCTCAAATGCATCAGCTAGAATTTCTACCACATGGAGGATATCATAAATTAATCGATCCACTGTGTGGGAGGGATGGTTGGTCTTCACTGTGGACAACTGTAGGGCTCCGACAACTGCCCAGTCTGATTTATGCTGGAGGAGAAAGGTGGACATCTTGTCCTCTCATTGAACTGTTTTCCAACTGGCAAGGTGGTGGCAGAATTCAAGTTGGAGACGCGACATGCGATGATTATCTCGAGAGTCACAAAACTGCTTCCACCATCTGCAGTAGCGGTTCTTCTGGACTTTTAGTTCGTGCAATAGGGGAGCCAAGTTATCTAGCGGGATTAAACCCTTTGGGACAATGGAAGTATAGGTCTTCATTGTCTTCTGGAGTTTTGTGATTAAGTAATCAACAGCTCTAAATTTGTCCCAATCCGTGGCGGTCAAGATATAATGGATGTCTTAAGCGGCACAAGGTCGTGGTCAGAGGCCAGTTCGTGTGGTGTTACCAATGAAAACTCCACCTCAATGTTCTTGAAAATGGCCACATCCTGTCGGAGTGGATTGGTATATGGGTGGGAGTGTGTGGGCCATAGACTGACAGTGCCAGAGGATCTCACAAGTCAAGGGGGAATCCGCCCTTGGGATTAGCATCGTAAGAATGCCAAGCTGCATGCTTGGCATTGAGATCTGCGCAACAATAGGTTGTCAAATGTTGTCAAGGTACAGCGCAGAACAGCGAATCAGTGATCATAAGGCCGTTGCAGAATCCATGAATATGGAAGTAAATAGGAATATAAAAAAAGGAGGAAGGTTTATTTGCTTAGCAAGAGTAATAGGAGGCAGATTTCAGACTACCTAACAGATCAAAAAGAAAATTTCTCTTCCGACACTGACAATGTTGAGTGTTAATGGAAAAAGTTCAAGGCAATCGTAAAATGCGTTTTAGACAGGTACGTGCCGAGTAAAACCGTGAGGGACGGGAAAAACCCACCGTGGTTCAACAACAAAGTTAGCAAACTACTGCGAAAACAAAGAGAGCTTCACTGCAAGTTTAAACGCTGCCAAAACCTCTCAGAAAAACAGAAGTTAAACGATGTCAAAGTTAGCGTAAGGAGGGCTATGCGTGAAGCGTTCAGTGCATTCGAAAGTAACATTCTATGTACCGACTTAACAGAAAATCTTAGGAAGTTCTGACCTTACGTTAAATCAGTAAGTGGCTCGAAACAGCATATCCAGACACGATGGCACGCGTAAAGCTGAAATACTAAACACCTTTTTCCAAAACTGTTTCACAGATGAAGACCGCACTGCAGTTCCTTCTCTAAATCCTCGCACGAACGAAAAAATGGCTGACATCGAAATAAGTGTCCAAGGAATAGAAAAGCAACTGAAATCACACAAAAGAGGGAAGTCCACTGGACATGACGGGATACTTATTCGATTCTACACAGAATACGCGAAAGAACTTGCCCCCCTTCTAACAGTCGTGTACCGCAAGTCTCTAGAGGAACGAAAGGTTCAAAATGATTGGAAAAGAGCACAGGTAGTCCCAGTTTTCAAGAAAGGTCGTCTAGCAGACGTGCAAAACTATAGGCCTATATCTCTGACATCGATCTGTTGTAGAATTTTGGAACATGCTATTTGCTCGCGTATCATGTCATTTCTGGAAACCCAGAATCTACTCTGTAGGAATCAACATGGATTCCGGAAACAGCGATCGTGTTTGACCCAACTCGCTTTATTTGTTCATGAGACACAAAAAATATTATATACAGGGTCCTAGGTAGATGCCATTTTCCTTGAGCTCCGAAAGGCATTAGATACAGTTGCCTGATAAAGTAAGAGCCTACGGAATATCAGACCAGCTGTGTGGCTGGATTGAAGAGTTTTTAGTAAACAGGACACAGTATATTGTTCTCAATGGAGAGACGTCTACAGACGCTATAGTTGCCTCTGGCGTGCCACAGGGGAGTGTTATGGGACCATTGCTTTTCACAATATATATAAATGAACTAGTAGACTGTGTCGGAAGTTCCATGCGGCTTTTCGTGGATGATGCTGTAGTAGCGAAATGCAGGAAGACCTGCAGCGGATGGGCGCTTGGTGCAGGAAGTGGCAACTGACCCTTAAAATAGACAAATGTAGTGTATTGCGAATACATAGAAAGAAGGATCCTTTATTGTATGATTATATGATAGCGGAACACACACTGGTAGCAGTTACTTCTGTAAAATATCTAGGAGTATGCATACGGAACGATTTGAAGTGGCATGATAATATAAAATTAATTGTTGGTAAGGCGCGTGCCAGATTAAGATTCATTGGGAGAGCCCTTAGAAAATGTCAATCAACAAAGGAGGTGGCTTACAAAACACTCGTTCGGCCTATACTTGAGTATTGCTCATCAGTGTGGGATCCGTACCAGGTCGGGTTGACAAAGGAGATAGAGAAGATCCAAAGAAGTGCGGCGCGTTTCGTCACAGGGTTATTTGGTAAGCGTGATAGCGTTACGGAGATGTTTAGTAAACTCAAATGGCAGACTCTGCAAGAGAGGCGCTCTGCATCACGGTGTAGCTTGCTGTCCAGGTTTCGAGAGTGTGCGTTTCTGGATGAGGTAACAAATATATTGCTTCCCCCTACTTATACCTCCCGAGGAGATCACGAATGTAAAATTAGAGAGATTAGAGCGCGCACGGAGGCTTTCCGCCACACGTTCCTCCCGCGAACCATACGCGAGTGGAACAGGAAATGGAGGTAATGCCAGTGGCGCGTAAAGTGCCCTCCGCCACACATCGTCGGGTGGCTTGCGGAGTATAAAGGTAGATGTAGATCTGCTTCAATACGCCGCAGCAAAAGTAAAACCACCAAGGCAAGTAGAAACAGTGACTGCTGTGGCCACTATATGTTCTAGTGACTGAAAAGCCTCATGATTATGGATGAGTGTCTTATGTAGGAACACTGCTGTGCTCCCTACTCGGCGATAGAGTCGGCGAGTGCAATAGCAAATCATGTTGCAGAGACGAAAATCTTTTAGTGGGTTTAGGTGGGTTTCCGAGACAAGTAAAATGTCCACGCAGTGGTTGTAGAGGAAGGTGTTCAGTTCAATCTATATACGTTTAACGCCACTAGCATTAAAAATACAGACAACTGGGTCCCAAGGGGCTTACGTTTGTGCGGTGGGCGATTCGCCATTATAAAAAATCTGGCTGAGCGCATCAACTAGGGCAGTAACCTCTGTGAGCCCGTCATCCGACCGACAGAACTTTTGAGCTGTTTCACGAATGACAGCCCAGATGTGGGGCTGTGTGAACAGAGATCTCTCTCGTGACATCCTGGAAAGAAGCATCTGCCTCCACCACCGGGGGGAATATACTGGGTGGGCTGCTGAAGCGAGCAGCAGGCAGGGGTGGACATGGCGACTGGTGAAGAAGGTGCTTCAATGCAGGGCAGTCGCTTTTCAACAGGTGGGCGCGAGGAGGCCGCAGGGAGCCCTTCTGTTTGATGGGTTGCTATCCGACACAGGACATGGACGACCGCGATGAGACTGAACTGCAGCAGCAGAGGGCTCCTGTGCCACAGATGCCTCAGGCGCCTGAGCATCAGTGGCGGGATGGTCGTCAGATATACCCTTGAGATGGGGAAATGGGTGCGGTCCCATTATTGTGGTGGTGGCCGATTCGTCCTCTGTTTCCTTATCGGAGGGTCGGGAGACTTCATAACCTTCTGGTACATAAGTTAACCCCTGCAGGAAGCCAGATGGTGCGGATCGTGAGTGGTGCCCAAACAGCGGGCACACGAAAAAGGCAATGCTGGTGTGTCGCAAATGTTGACACCTACGTCAGATGGGATGCCTGTTGCGGCCTTCACGCGATTCATTACAAACCTTGGTGTGCAGGAGTTACCTGATTGGCCAGTGAAGTTGACGTCCTCTCTCCTAATAAATGAGACAACTTGGGTGGAAATAATGATTAACTTCCGGATCTCAGAATCCCTCTTGTTGTATTGGAGATCAAACGGTCCAGGAACAGGAGAAGGAGTAATTCATCCCTGGCGTATGTTCCCGGAACTTCGCAAGGAAAGGTCTTCGATGACGATTTTTGTACTTATGTCACCAGAAGTCCGTAGCCCTTGACTTCACGAAGTTGAGGACTTGGAGATAATCGTTCTTTGTGTTCTGAAGTAACCATAAGCGGCGGAACGAAGACGAATAATGCAAGACGAGAGAAGGCGGTGAAGCGACATCGGCAAATGGTGCACTGAATAGGACCGCACCATGCCAGGAGCGCCCTCAAGCCGAAGTGAATACAAGCGCCACTCCTGCCAGCCTCGGCCGCTCAGGTCGGCTCAGTGCGCGGACATCAGTGGGTAGCACAGGCACAGCTGTAGACTGGCGCTCGCATGTCGCGCATCAGTTACTAGTGACATGTATCAGACTTGCAGGAACACTGCATACAGCCAAGAATGTCGCCCATCGTTTGCGAATACCCCTTGTAAATCTCCAAGTTAAGTATTGTCAATCTGCTTAATAGAAATAAAACTACTAATGTTATTTGCTTGAACTGTTGTATAGCATTCCGAGAAAGCAGCATCTATTAGACACCCTATAAGAGCGAATGAGCAAGACCCAACAACTGGTGAAGAGGTGCTACAAACAAACCCCGTACCTAACGGCCACAGATATTTATTTATTTATTTATTTATTTATTTATTGCTGGCGCCTTAATTATCCCTTCACTTTACTTTGGAGGGGCTCTGGGACTCTAATTGCTTTAACAGTTTCTTGTCGTTTTTGCTAATTCGTGTTTCCTGGTGGGTGTTGCAGAAAATTTCTTTGATTTTGCCGTTATTTAGATTGCTTGCCTTGTATGTTTTTTTGCATTAGTGTCTCCCAACATGCCCCCCCCCCCTTTCCAGACGCTGCAGCCGCCAGCGTTAGTTGCCACACACCTAGTGCAAATGTTTTAGTTTCAGATGCAGCAGATTTCGGCTCTACTCAACACGGTGCAACAGATACTCAACACTGTGCACCCGACAGAACAAGCACCGCCTACTACAGCAACTATACCACCTTTTCGACAATTTAGTGCACAAGAAAGGGAATAGCGCGAGTTGTTAGCCCAGTTCCAATCGCATCTAATCGCCCACAACGTACCAGGTACTGTAAAACTTCATTATCTATTATCAACGGTAGCAAGTGCAGTCTTCCATCTCACTAAAAGCTTTTTCCTGACGCCTCTCAGAGTGAACTTGATTACGACCAGGTTGTGCAGTCATTAACAAACTATTATGACCAACAAATCAATGTGGTAGCAGCTGGGTGTCAATTCTTTAATTACAAAGACGGTCAGAACAAACTCATCGCGAGTGGGGAACAGTTTTGTCGGGTATGACAAGGAAATGCAAATTCAAATGTGCTTGCGATGCTTTATACTCAGACATGTTGCGTGATGCAATCGTGTACAGTGTACCTCATGTCAAACTCAGAGAACAAGTTTTGAAACAGTCCTATCCAACATTTCAGCACGTACGATTTCAGAAACAGCTATTGGTCGGGTTGAGTCCCTTTGTTGCGATCGCCCCATTCAACACCGGCTGCGTGCGCTGGCCGCGCCGAGTAGACAACGTTCCACGCCGCATATGCAGTTCGCTATACGGGCAGCTACACAGGCGAACAGAATTCAGTCTTTCTGTAAGTGTTATTCACAGCACAAACCTCAAGACTGCCCCTCCCGATGAACTCAGTGTTAAGCTTGTGGTAGGAACGGACATGTACAATCCGTATGTTTGCAACGGAACGCACATATAAATTAAACCCACTCACAAAAATCTCGTCACAAGGCCTATGTCATTAATGCAGTATATTGCAAGTCTGCAACTAGCAAGCGTGCAGTTTCGTCAGTGATACGTCGGTCAAATAAACTTTTGTTCAATTACTTATTTGTTGGAAATGATTCAAATTTCAGTTGGACATAAGTGACTGTGTCACATCGCTCAATTGTCACGCATATGAACTGTTAGGCATCCCAAGCCTCTCTAAAACTGGCAAGCAACAAACAGATTATAATGGACAAGACATTCCCGTTTTCGGAATATGTACTTTTACAGTGCTACAATCACGCGAGTGTGCGAACGTATTTGGACTTGATTCTCTTGATCTGTTTGGCTTTCACATTCAGGACAATGTGTCGTCAGTGTATGCATTCAATGCGAAAGACAGTGTCGCTTGTTTGCTAAAAGAATTCCTAGAACTATTTTCTGAAGGTTTAGGCAAGGCTAATTTTCTTGCACATATTACTCTGAAAGACAATGCTCAGCTGTTCCCATTGCATTACGTGACAAAGTCGCTCCTGAACCTACAGAATTGCAAAATAACGGAGTTATTGCGCCCATATCAGCTGGTCAATGGGTAAGTTCACTGGTTTTGCCTTTCATACCTTGAGGTCGCATTCGCTTCTGTGAACCCACAAACTGTCATTGATATACACTGCCACGCCCGGAGGATCTCATGCAAAAATTAGACGCTGGACGAAATTTTTCTAAAACTGATTTGCGCTACGCGTATCCTCAAATACCGCTCGATGAAGAATTTCAAACAGTGTGTGTGTAGTTAATACTGATTTGGGCTTGTTTAAATATTTGCATTTGCCTTTTGGCAGTGCTTCCGCACCCGCCATTTTTCAACGGTATTTTGAACAGCGGACTGCACAAGTGCCAAACTGTTCAAACTATTTGGACGATATTGTAGTAGCAGGTCGTACACCTGAAGAACACATTGCAAGTTTACGTGCTCTGTTTCGTGTGTTGTCTGATGCAGGACTGAAGTGTAGAAGGGACAAGTGTGATTTTTAAACGTGAGTTGCAGTATCTTGGTCATGTCATAAACAGTCAAGGTGTACAGTCGCATTGGTGAGCCGTACGAGACTTGCCAGTTCCTCGGGATATCACAGCATTGCAGTCAGTTTTAAGGAAAATGAACTATTATATTCCGTTCACACCGAATGCTGCACAAATCGCAGCTCCATCGCTTGCGTCGCAAGAATTTCCCCTTTGTTTGGACAGATGAGTGCCAAGTAGCTTTTCAAAAACTTAAAGATGCATTGCTCAGTGATCGATGCTTAGTTAACTTTGATCCCGACAAACCAGCTGTATTTGCTGCAAGTTGACGCTTCCTCTTACGGAATCGGTGCAGTGCTTTCGCACAGAACTGGTGATACAGACAGGCCTATTTCTTTCGCATCAAAAGTGTTGTGCAAGGCTCAGTTTAACTAGTCATAGGCTAAATTGAGAAGGAGTCTTTGGCTTTTGTGTATGGTCTCACCAAATTCCATCACTACTTTTATGGCAGAAAATTCTACTTAGCATCGGATCACAAGCCTTTGCAGTCCTTGTATCATCCGACGAAACCGGTTCCTGTACGAACTGCCCAAAAACTGCAAATATGGGCTTTTCTGTTATCTCAATACTAGTACGACATTCTGTATCTTCCTACAGCTACACATAGTAATGTATACGCACTTTGACGTCTTCTGATCGCCCCTGACACATACTTTGACTCTTCTGTTGCATCTCGTTGTCATATCGATGCACAGGATTCTCAAATGCTTCAGTATTTTCCCCACAGGCAACGGAAGCTTATTCAGATTTGACCATTTTGCTCAGTTATACTCGCACATCTTGCCCTCGTTCCTTGCAGAGCATAAGGAACTCTGTAGTGCGCCGATACTTTGCCCGTCGGCATAGTCTCGCTGTACAGAAAGGTGTGATTCTTGTTCAGAATGACAGTGGACAGTCACATGTGTTGATCCCTAAAGAAAAAAAGTGTTGCAGTTACTTGGCCAAGGACACTGAGGGTCAAATGACGCTTTGAACGGTTCTCCGGTGAACGATTTCTTGAACGTGAAATTTAAAATTTCGCTTGCGTTTTGCTATATTCAACTGCCACATCAGACCGGTCAACAAGGCTTAGATCCGCTAACCCCTGTAACATACGTCCAGAGTTTTGGTTCAAATGGCTCTGAGCACTATGGGACTCAACATCTTAGGTCATAAGTCCCCTAGAACTTTGAACTACTTAAATCTAACTAAACTAAGGACATCACACACACCCATGCCCGAGGCAGGATTCGAACCTGCGACCGTAGGAGCCCCGCGGTTCCGGACTGCAGCGCCAGAACCGCACGGCCACCGCGACCGGCGTCCAGAGTTTTCTCGGGTTCTCTGCCAAATCTTTAGCTAAGGAATGACGGTGGTAGTTGTATGCCTCGCACATAGATCTTTTCACGGATGCACGAGTCTCTGTTAACCTTCGCTTGTCATCAGTTATGAGTTCTCTCTTGAACCGAGAGTGCAAGAGCCTTTGCTTCCTCAGCATCCGCCGAATTTCGTTATAAAACCGTGGTGCGTTTTTTCCATAAGTTATCCACTTACAAAGCACATAACTATCCACACCGCGATTTACAATCCGGGTAAATTTTGCCCATAATTTCGCTGCGTCCATCTTACTAGAACTAAGTGATGCCAATTCACTGTCTAAGTGAGAGTTAATAATTGCTTATCTGGTCTCTCTAACAGAAACACTCTCCTAGCCTTCTAGACTTGTTTATTGACTTTTGTAATCACAGTTGCTATAACGACATCATAACCGCTAATCCCCGTTTCTATACTGTCATTGTCGATAAGGTCCGTCCTATTTGTAGCTACAAGGTCTAAGATATTTCCATCGCGTCTGGGCTGCCGAGCTAGCTGCTCAAGACAATTTTCAGAAATCGTGTTCAAAAGTATTTCCCAAGACTGTCTCTGTATATAGAGAACAACGGAGGTTCTATCACACTTCCCTGTAGCACTCTTGACGATACTCTTGTCTCTGATGAACACTCTCCGTCGAGGACAACATACTGGGTTCTATTACTTAGGAAGATTTCCGGTCACTTATATATCTGCGAACTTATTCTACATGCTCGTGTCTTCGTCAACAGCCTGTAATGGAATATTGTGTCAAATGCTTTCCGTAAATCTAGAAATATGGTATCTTCTGTTGCACTCGGTGATTTTCTGTCATTACTATGCACTCTCACCCTTCTAAGAGGAAATCATGAATCCATTCGCACAGCTGACGCAGAATAATTAGAGGTCTCCTGTGAGGAAACGTGTCAAGCGCCTTCTGGATGTCTAGGAGTATGGAATGAACTTCACATCTCCTGTCGGCATCACTCATTACCTCGTGGGCTAATTGTTTCTCAAGATTATTTTCTGAATCCGTGTTGTCCGTTCGAACACAGAATATGTTCCACAATTCTATTGTAAATCAACGCCAGTGATACGAGTCTGCAGTTGATCGAATTGCTTCTATTGTGTCTGTTGAGTACTGGGGTGGTCGGTGCAGCTTTCCGGTATTTCCATGCGAGTCTTTCGTCGAGCGAGCGGCTGTCTATGATGCTACTGTATCAGCGTACTCTGAAAGGAAGCTGACTAGCATGCTATCTGGACCGTAAGACTTGCCTTTACTAAGTGATTTAAATAGCTTCCCTACGCGAAGGATATCTACCATAAGTAGCTAATTTTGCATCTGTTCTATATTCGAATTCTGGAATACGTACTTTGCTTCTTTACTGACGGAATTTCGGCACCGTCATCACCAACATCACCACTGCTATCACGCACTGAAGGTATCGATTGTGTCTTGCCACTGGCGTAACTTATATATGCGACCAGACTCGCTTTTAGGTTTTCCGCCAGATTTAGAGATAGAGTTTCGTTGTTGAAACTATTAAAACCTTCTCCATTGAAGTCTGCACAGAGTTTCGAGCTCCAACAATGCATCGCCAATCTTGGAATTCTCGTTCCTTTTAAATTCTGCTTGTTTTCTTTTCCTTGTGTGTTTCGACCTGTGTTGTGTGACATGGGGGTAATTACTATATTTAATTGGTATTTATCTCACCATTGTCGGCGATAATATTTCTTTGGAAATAAGCCACGTCTGCTCGATACTTACATACTTAATAGGGACGGAGTGGAGACTGTCTCTTAGGAAGGCGTCAAGGGAATTTCTGTGTGCTTCATAACGGATATAATTGACGGAAAGAAAATTGTAACACCAAACGAAAGTTGGTAGGCGTGTTGCTACATCTGGTAAAAGAAGTGTATTCAGATTTCGTGCCATTCACATAAGCGTGGCGCTGGGTAGCGCCAATATGAAGATGCAAATCACATTTGCTCCAAAACCGTGCTGTAACCGTCGTGTGCTTTAGTTTCCTTTAAGTAGTTTGGTGTTAGTCAAGAATCCTTTAAGGCGAGAAAGGCGGATTCATCAACGCCTCATTGAGTTTGAACGAGGTCGTGTAATAGGGCTACGAGAAGAAGGATGTTCTTTCTTCCTGCAACACTGCAGGAATGTGGACACTCCTCTCGGTAGTGCCGCGTAGCCGGCCCGACCCCGGTTTTCTTGCAGCCCTGCATTCCAGTGACCACCGCTGTCGGCACTCGTGTACAAAGACGTATGGGTCTGGCACGTCGTACTGCGCCTGCGATAGCAACGTGAGCAGCAGCTGGCACCACAGTGACACAACCAACTGTCACAAATCGGTTAGCTGGAGGACAGCTGCGGACCAGACGCCCTGTAGCGTGCATTCCGCTGACCCGAAGCCATTGCAATTTGCCACTGGAATGGTATCAAGTGAGAGGTCATTGAGGGCAGAGTACAAGTGGGCAGAGTTGTATTTTGTGACGAAAGGTGCTTTTTTTCGGTGCCACTGATGGCCGTGATCGTATAGTGGTTAGAAGGAGGCTACTTGACAACCTGCTAGCAAACTGTGTGCTAGGCACATTGGACCTACACGGGGAGTTACCATTTGGGTAGCGGTTTCACATCTCAACAGGAGCACTCGTAGTTATCCCACGCAACCTGAATGCAAATTTGAACGTCAGTTTGGCGATTCCACGTCTTGTGCTTCCATTCGTGTACAGCATTCCGGGGGAGTTTTCCAATAGGATAACTTGACTAGAAGAAGGGATCGGTTGGTAGGACATGTTTTGAGGCATCAAGGGATCACAAATTTAGCATTGGAGGGCAGCGTGGAGGGTAAAAATCGTAGAGGGAGACCAAGAGATGAATACACTAAGCAGATTCAGAAGGATGTAGGTTGCAGTAGGTACTGGGAGATGAAGAAGCTTGCACAGGACAGAGTAGCGTGGAGAGCTGCATCAAACCAGTATCAGGACAGAAGACCACAACAACAACAACGCTCGCTGATATACCGTAACGCTGTTGTAACGCAACAAGTTCTACAGAGGAAAATCGAGGATGGACTGTAACACTATTGTGAAAAGGATATTTGCTGTTCACCACATAGTGGAGAAGCTGAGTCGCAGAATGTCATAACAAAAATACTGTCAGCTTCCGGCCAAAAGGATCCGCGGCTGAGCATCTCTGCTATATGGTGGGTAGCAGCTGTCCTTTTCACAATATCGTTACATGCTATACAGAGTGTCGACGTGTCGCCTCGGCCGGCTCGATCACAACATCTGTCTCCAATCGGGGACGTACGGGACATCACCGGACGAAAACTTCAGCGCCATCCACAAAGAGCGTTAACCGTCACTGTGCAACACCACATACTGACATCCAGCACGTGTACAACATAATGTATGCACATTTCCATACTCGAATTGAGGATTCTGGCAGTTACACCGGTTATCAGTGTATCAACATTTCACGACTGCAGTGGCTTATCTCGCACGCACATTAACCTGTGATGTTGCAATGTTATCCACTTACATTGCTAGGGCCCCGTCCTCGTGTCACAGGGCCACCGTCGCTGCGAGGCGTGTCGGACACACGTAGCCTCTGGCTGCCTCCCACAACACGCGGTAGGCGAATATCGCGCTGTGCAGGGCAGCTGCAGGCCAGTTCAACGGGAGAGGCGCCGAGACGGCGACGCGAGTGCGTGTGTGCTTCTGGAAGGCATGTACATTAGCGCGCGTCAAGGTCGCGCCGAAATAGACGGGCATGTGGCTGTGCCCTCTGGCGCTCCAGCTGGAAGCAGGCAGATCGGGAACTCTGACGGCCGCCTGCTCCGCCCCAGTGCCTGCTGCCTGCTGCCGTAATCCGCGTCCCCAGCCATCCTCAGATACGGCCCATCTGGACCGCAGCTCGCTGTCTTGCCCATCGGAAGGCACTACTTGGACACCACGAGTCTACAACGATACCTCATTCACAGTTCCACCTTCAGTTACCAGATTCTGAACAGACTCCCAAGAGCGGAAATTTACGGTCTTGCGTCACTTTACTGAACCGGCACTGGTAAACAGGGAAGGTAACACAAAAAAACCGCAAAACTACTAATAACGTACGAGCTGACACGCAACAGATATCGCCACTACAGAAGCCGAAACTAACACATTAGAACATAGCTGTTACAACACAAGTACTTTCCACATCAAATTACGCCAACTGATGGCAGCTCTCAAATCTAAAACACCGGAAAAAACAGAAAATAATTTTAGGTTAGGTCTTTCAGTGTGAAAGTTGCTTTTTTATTTGGCTCTTTGATTTCTTCAGACTATATTTTGTTTCTAGTATTTCTATATCGCGGTATTTACGGTTGCAATACTTCACGCGTGTCTACTGTAATCAGTTTCGAATAACCGATACAAGCACAGCAGCAATCTCTTTGCTCGGACACCGGAGCAGGTTTCCTTGTTTGGATACTGTGGCGAGGCTACACTCGCGTGGCTACACTCTCGCTGCTCAGCTGCGATCACTCCGCAAACAGGAACCGGGCCGTGGCGAAATCGTAGCTCATAGGTTGCTCGTACGCGTCCTTAGTTTAATGGAAGCTGATTATACCGTCGTAAATAATTATTTAACTTTTCATGCTGGAAATTCAAACGTTTTACCCTCTCACGAAATATAAAGCAGTTTTTATTTCAATACACCGGCAAGGTTGTTAAACCATTTCCTTGTTTTCAGTTACAAAAGAATTCCTTATCGGACCACTTCTTTCGGATTTGTTACGAAATATATGTTATTATTCTCTTTTGAAACCTCTGGAACGTCTGCCTTATTGCATGGGCGTAATCTTGTTGAAACTACAAAGTTCCTGTTGTTCTGCGTATTGCTATTGGGTGATGACAACATCAGATTATAAATACCACACTCCAGCAACAAGAATTTACATCATAGCAGAGTGAGCTAAGTATACAGCTACACATATGGGGGGAGGGCAATGTTTGCATTAATTTTGTATTGTGTGGAGAAACATGTCAACTACATTGCGGCAGTTTGGCAACATTTCAGCATGGGGTTCGTGTCAGTTCACAGTAACCAAACGTGGTAAGAAGAAAAAGGACACCATCATTACGTTTAAGAACATGGTTGGCTGGTTGTTTTGGGGAAGGAGACCAGAGAGCGAGGTCATCGGTGTCATCGGATTAGGGAAGGACGGGGAAGGAAGTCGGCCGTGCCCTTTCAAAGGAACCATCCCGGCATTTGCCTGGAGCGATTTAGGGAAATCACGGAAAACCTAAATCAGGATGGCCGGACGCGGGATTGAACCGTCGTCCCCCCGAATGCGAGTCCAGTGTTTTAAGAACATGGATCATTTAGTGGGTAAAAGCGGATAACTACTTGATTAATGCTTTAAATGAACCAGGGATAGTCCGCTTAGAATGTCTTTATAAATCATATTCAAGACCAATCGTAGCTTTATTGTAGCACGGTTAATGCAGATGGCTTTCAGTGATTCAGACAGTCAAATTGAGGAATTGATTAGATGGGACGTGCGAAAGATTACTAAGAACTTCCAAGTGGAGTTTATTAATTGAAAAAAGGCATTGCTCACTGAACATTTAACACAGACAAAGAATAACTGAAGCTTGTCCCCACTAATGACGAAAAGAACAATTTAGTTATGATTATGTCTGGTTTGTGGGGCGTTCAACTGCGCAGTCTGTACACAGTCCAGTCTAGCCACTTTCTCGAATGATGATGAAGTGATAAGGACAACACGTATACCCACTCCCCGGGGAGAGAAAATCCCAGAACAGTTCTATGATCACACAAAGACATGACATTGTCCTTTACGTGTATGTTCGTTGACAGTACCATATGCATTAGTGAAGTAAATGTAGCTCCATCCATTTAACAAACACAATGACCTACGGAGTGTCTGGAAAACAAGTTCTTGATCAGGAGCAAGCAATGGTAAACCAGGTTAACTTCCCGTATCCATCAATTGAAACACATTATCCATATTATCAGAAGATTAATAGGCTTAAGATGCTGTACTTTGATGAGTTAATTCTAAAACAGAGGCCAACAGAATGCCTGGTGGACATATGGTTGGTCATGAACTGATACCGGACAGAGAAGGACGAACTACTTCAACACAAAATTGCTTAACAGTTTGAACATTACATACGAGGGTTGAATGAAAAGTAATGCCTCCACCTTCGTTAACTGGGTTTGGATGGGAATATTTTAATAAATCAAACACAGAAATAATCCTTAGAATGTAATCTTTAATTACCAATATTCACTTTTCCTCATAACCACCAGCCAATTGGATACCTTTCTGCCAAAGATAAACAAGTTTTCTGAAGCAGTCACGGAAGAAGTCAACACTCTGTTTCCGCAAGTCTCACAGTTCTCTCAACGTCTTCATCAGAAGCATAATGATCTCATGGCATCGTCTTTCATTATCGCGAAGACATGGGAGTCAGACGGTGCTAAATCTGGACTGTATGGAGAGTGTCACACGGTGGAGATTCAGTCTCTGAAGTTCTGCTGTGGTGGCACGTGAAGTGTGTAGTCTGACTTTGTCATGCTCCAGAAAAATTTCCCTTGCCATTTCGGACCCCTGTTAGCCGTGGTTTCAGAGTTCCCATCGTTGTGATATAACGCTCTGAATTTATTGTTGTTCCACGACCAAGGAAATCAACATGCATAACACTATCTGCGTCCCAGAACACTGTGGCCATGAATTTTCCCAGCTGAGGGCTGCGTCTTGTATTTATTTTTCTGGGGCGAGTATTTGTGTTGATATTCCATAGACCAACGTTTCGTCTCCGGGTCGTAATGGTGTACCTACGTTTCATCTTCTGTCACAACTGAATATAGAAAGGCGTCACCTTCATTCTCGGAATGCGAGAGGAGTTCCTGGCAAATTTCAAGTCTGTGCACTTTCATTTCAGGAGTCAGCATCCGAGGTACGCATCGTGGACACATCTTCCGATACCCAAGCAAAACAATAATGTGACCTACACGTTCTTGTGAAATGCTGATTGTGCTTTCAATTTCTCTCTGAGTGATACGACGATCGTCCTGAATCAACCTGTCAATACTCTGTGAAACTCGGCGGTTGCTCTCACAGGACGACCAACCCTTTCTTTGTTACCCAAGCAAAGCAATAATGTCACCTACACGTTCTTATGAAATGCTGATTGTGCTTTCAATTTCTCTCTGAGTGATACGACGATCGTCCTGAATCAACCTGTCAATACTCTGTTTGTGAAACTCGGCGGTTGCTGTCACAGGACCACCAACCCTTCGTTTGTTACGCAGGTCTGACGTTCCCGCCTCAACATCTTTAAACTTACTCGCCCAATGATGCACAGTACTCACATCAACACAATCACCATAAAATACTTTCATTCCTTTGGAGTGACACTTTCTGCTCTCAAGAATTGAATGACTGCACGTTGTTTAAATCGCACTGACAGACCGTCTGCGTAGGATTCCATACTTCACACTGTAACAGCACAACGATTTAATGCTAAAGCTTCCCGCCAACTGGCTGTAGAGAAGAGGTTACGGAACAAGCCAGTACCTGCCGCATACCAATGATACCAACTGTTGAAGAGTTACGAAGGTGGAGGCATCATATTGCAGACAACCCTCGTACATATTGCATAACTGAAACACTCGTTAATGATTTGAAATCAGTGCGATCCATAATGCGATATTGCAGTGCCTGTGTTTGTAATAAGTACGACCGAATGTTCTTTTGAAATACCGGAAATCTATTTGGAGTTGCCAATACAGGCAATCTCCAACTGTAGAATGGAATGACAATACTGAAAATTTGTGCCGAGCCGAGACTCGAACCCGGATTTCCCGCTTGTCGCGAGTAGTAGCTTAAGATTTTTTAGAAAAGAGAAAAAGACAGATTCCAGAGGAACCTTCCAGGTTCCCAAAGGGAGGGATGGGAGCAATGTGGGGAGTGTTCGCAACCCTCACCCCAGGAACAAAAGAAAGCGTAAGAAACGTGAAGTAGAGGCGCAGAGATCGTTAGTGATTTATTTACTTATTTTTCCCTTTTTAAAAAATTAAACATTCCGATGACCAGAGAATAATTACTCGTAAGAGCAGAAAAGCCGTTGATCAACTCCTCATTGCGCTAACAGCCCAATTCTCGGATGGATTAAGAAAGACACTGCAAATGAAATTGGAGTAAAACTGTCTGTATTTGTGATTCCGAAAAACCGCACAATGGAGTTCATTAAGGAAGTGACAAAAATCGAGAACATTTTTCTCGCCATCGGCAAACAAATAGTGAACTGCGTGTCCACAAATGCACTTCACGAAGTTACTCTTCGATTGTGGGAGGGGTCCCGAGTATCGAAAGAGGAGCGGTTGAGGAGATATCTGATGAGGAGTCGTACGAAATTGGGGCCAGCATCCCAAGTACAAAAATCCAGACACGTAGCGCCGACCCGCACACCAGGCGGTGTCCAGAATATCACAGACGACATACACCGGCATGTCTGCAAGGCGCATCAGGTGAAGGCGTGGCCAGCACACTTGCTTCCCAATGATCGTGAGGTATCAAGCAGGCTGGACGCTTCCTGGGGATGCTTCCTCTCAACCACACTCGGAGATCTGTATTGTTGAAGAAAGCCGTAGATCGCCTTCGTGGATATGAAGTTCGTTGACAGAATTACAATAAGCACATGACTCCATTCGAGGAAAAGGTGGTGGGTAGCGGGACGTCCGAAAACTGGACATGGGTTGAGACAGAGCGTGACGCAAACGCCGCCAGCAACAGGGCAATAAGACACTCAAGACGACTCAGTTGAGAGCTAAGGGAAAATGGATATCGCTCTGCCAGAGAGATATCACTCTGCGGAAGGGTCTCGTACCTTGTCTTGAACAGCAAGCCATGGCAAACATATGAACCCAATACTGCTAGCGTGGGGCGTGACATGGACAGCGGAATTGGAAGTGTCCGTGCCACATGCGGCGTACGAAATGCGCTGTCTGCCGGAAGCCCCGCGCCTACAGCCATCGCGCTCGATTCGTGAACGATAACGCAGCTACAAGAAGCACCACAGGAAACCCGTGGCAGTGATTCCCTGACATCAGCACTCGACGAAGAAAACGGTGAGATCGTCTGCATAAGCAGAGCAGCTGACAGGCATTCAAGACAGGTGTTGACGGAGGCCGCAGAGCAACAGTTCCGTGTCGAAAGCGCTCAATAATGCACTGAGCGAGCAGCCTGAGCGCACTGAGTAATGGATAAAGATGGGTGGAGTGAGACTGCCATCGTAGCGTACAAAGGATGTAGCCTTAACGAAGGAGACACATTACGACGTTGACGACAGTATAAGGGTATACCTACTGTGGAGCATCCCATACAGGTAGTCGTGATCGACTCGATCGAGAGTCTGACTCAAGTCAAGAGCCGCCAAAAGTCCCGATAGCGACAGAGAGCAGTGCGGCTTTTGTTAGCACTTCCCACAGAACATTGATCAGGGGGAGTGACGTATTCGGCGCCCGTTTAAGCCATGCGGTCAACAACTGGGTGAGGATCTCATGTTGCTTTTGAGCTCCCGGGGCTTGAGGATAGGAATAACGACACCCTCAGGGAAACTGCCTGGGATCTGCACGAGAGGCGACATAAGGTCCTGATAAATTTCCGTCCACATGGTGCCATTAGAGGGCGAAATGCGCGATGAAACTGCAGTGGGAGGCCGTCAGCACAAGACGACTCGTTTGAAGAACCCACCTGGATAGCATCATGGATTTCGTGATGTCTGCAAGCATTCCCACCGTTGCATCCCCAGGAACCGAGCCAAAGGAGTGTAAGGCGATCGCTGTAATGTTGACAGGGTGATGATATTGTGCAAAGTACTGCATAACATAATGTGCGTGGAGGGTAGACCCTCCGTAGTGTTGAGCAGTTAAGTGTCACCAGTCACCAGTTGTAAGAATATTAATCATTTGTTGAGCAGTTAAGTGTCACCAGTCATCAGTTGTAAGAATATTAATCAAAGTTTCACGGCGGTGGCGCCGTTCTGCTATCACGTGGTTCATAGACAGACGCATGTGCACAAAGGCGTCGTGTGTGCGCGCCCTGGCCATAGCCCTTTCAAGATGGTACCAAGTGAGCGATTGTGTGAGCTGTGCCTTGGCGCAATTCACCATCGTCTGACTCTCTGGCGAATACATCATCACAGCATATTTCAAGAGGATGGTGAAGCAGAAACCCAGGGCTCATCCCACCACACTGTGAAGTCTCTTCTATAACCAATCGCGGCCTTGTGGAGGGCATGCTTTCCACAGAAAACCGACCATTACAGGAGGAGACCGATATGTATCACGGCGTGGACGACAAACTCTGTATGTGGTCTCGATGAACTGCCTGCAATCGGATGAAGTAAGATGGATTGTGTTCAGTTTCCACGACACCCATCCACTCCATGCCCTTTGACGGCTGAGATTGATGGTCTGAAACGCAATGGACCAGATTTAAGCAGCCTGCACTCCACAGGCAATATCGCAGAGATATAAATACGATCTGAGGCAGCTGGAAGAATGGCTAGTGAAACACATAAACACTGGACGATTACAATGAACATGCTCCCAATAGTCCACAGCATTGAGGAGATGGAGAAGTGGTGCACGGCGGCGCACAGGGAGTGACGCGCTGGTTGGCCCTGATGATCAGTGCACCCTGCCGATCCAGGAAAAGAGGCGTGACTGCCTCGGAGAAGAAACCGAAACGTTTTGCAGCGGCGACCCGAACCAGACGGCGCATAGACGTTGAAGATCCTGACGATACTAAACGTCAGAGCAGGGAGATAGGCAGCTATATTAGTGAGGATACTGTCACGCAGGAGGGTCGCCACCCCACTACCAGTAGGTGAAGACATGTGCCGTAAAGCCACGGACAGCAAGGTAGGTTTCAGTATGCACCTGCCGAAGGAGAGGAACGTCAACGTCCACACAGTATTTCACGGATTAAAGCCAGTTTTGGTGTGCGCGAGTGGTATCGACATCGACCGTTGCTGTGCTGTGACTGTGGAAAGCTACCATTGCCAGGAGGACAGGCGATGCAAACACGGGGGAAGCACAGGGGGCTCCCTGTTAGGGCGCCAAAGGAAGAGCACATCACTGTGATGGAGAGGAGCTCACCAAGTGGGTTCCATCCTCTGTACATCTCCAGAGCGTCCATCCTCACCATCAACGCCGTCCATCCAGGAGACAGATGCGCACAGGCCAGTTCAGGGGTGCGCCCAAAGACACAGAAAGGGAGGCAGCCCGGCAGGCATAAGTGAGGAAGGGCGGGGTTCATAGGTGGATACTAAGTGGAAACGGAAGTGGGGAGAGATGTCTCGTCATCCAGTGCCAGGACGTCACAGGACAGCTCTTTACTAGTAGGAGGGTCGTCGTCCTCTCATGGGGGCAGCTGCACCAGACGCAGGTGGGGGAAGGTCGGTGCTGACTGGAGACAGGGGCGGGGAGAGACGTGTCGTCGCCCTGTGCCACGGCGTCACAGGGCGCCGCATCGTCGGTAGAGCAGCCGTCACCCTCTACAAACACCATATTGAGGCAGTCATCACCAGGGTCACGGCGTTGTCTCTCGCGTTTCCTCGGCTACTGTTGCTTCCTAACATGTTCTGCGTCGAATGGCAGCCGGCTCTCATCCGACATACTGCCACACGGCGGGAAAGCGGAGTCGCTACAGCTCCCTGATCGATAATCTCGGAGCTGGGACTGAGGCTCGCGTCAACTGCCGACCGTCGTCCGTTGGTACTGCCTCTGGCTGCAGTGTAGGACAGACAGCCCAAACGTTCGTCGCGTCGTCGAGAGAAATCGACTGATTCAGATTGGCAACAACAGGCAACGCAGCCAAATGACCGTCGGAGTATCAGAACTTGAGATTGTTAGCGTGGAACTGCGCAAGGTCGGCGCTTCGCCTGCTTTATGTACTCAGTAGTACTGAGGATCGAAAAATAAATTCCGAAAACGGGATACGCATTTCGTCACCTATAAAGCGTTCCACTTCATACAGCTTTGCTCATTCACGATCCAAAGGAAAAGTTAATTTAACCGTGGCTTGGCGGTAGGAAAACGACAAGATGGTCGATGAAGTCGGACTCGTGAACGCTTTAAGACCGAAGCCAAACTTCCATACATCTTCGTCCGTGTGTCATTACCCTGAACTGGTACGCTTACTGTAATTCCAATGCGGGAGAGACACATAATCAAAAGTCGCTAGCCTGGTATCAGTGGAAATAATACGATATGGTATTGCCTGCGTTTAAGTAAACAGTTGGAGGCTGCCTGTATTCGCAACAGCACACGCATTTCCTGTGATACATAGCCCTTCATACGTGAACATTCCTCAACTTAAAACACAACTTCTTAACTCTCCTTTTCTCATAAAATACGAGTATTAAAATTTCCATCTTACGTTAAGTGCAGTTTCTTTCACCAATCTGTTTCTCAAAGATGCCAGTGAATTAATTTTGAAAACCTTTAAACAAAAGTGAGGTTTGTTTGTGTAATGGAAAGCACGTGGGCCAACGACCTGAACACAAAACATACCCACGAAAATTGCACGAACTTCATTCATTACAAAATCACACATTTCCACAGTTGAAATCTCAATTAACACCCCAAAGCTGTAATGAAGAATGAGCCATCAGAATATTAGCACACGTGAACAACATTCGGATACCTTCATTGTACCAGTTCGGAGTTAGCCGTACCGCGCGCCGCCGGCGTGCTGTGCCGGTCCAAACCCCCCATCTCTAGTCACCCGCACGGTGGGGATGCGTCCGCTCCAAACACGCTCCCCGCACCCTCGCCAACACAGCAGGACAAACACTGAATACTACACCTGTCACGGCGGTGTAACTACCCTCTCTGTCCACACTAGTATCGCCAACATTTGTATGTTTGACTTGGTAGAAAAAACATCCCTACAACGACAACAAGATATATTCCACTCATTCCGTCACTCATTTTGATTCATACGTAGGGTCTGGAAGATTGGAATAAAGCTGATACTCCTTAGAGAGAGAAAAAAAAATCAAAGAGACTCCTCTGCTTCCTCAAGGTCAGCGACTCTCACAATGAAGCATCGAGAGATAAATACAACATCAAGCAAGATTTCTTTTTATGAAAGCGACCTAATCGGTTCGTTTGAAACCTTGTCACCTCACAAGTCAGGGTGTACCGACAGTGACTCACTGAATCCCACTCTCACAAGAAATAATATACGTGTTTTCTTTGCGCGGTATGAGGTTTCAGACCCAGTGAAGGTAGGTGAAGGGCAGCACTTCATGCGATGTCCAGCTGGAGCCAACGCAAACAAACATCGCGCATCACGACTTTCATGTGACTTCCAGCGTCGACGGGAAGCGTCGATTTGTTTCCAGTTGGGAACAGAATGAGTGTTAAAGCGGTATTTTAAGCGTTCATTCGATACAGTAGTCCAAAATTAGCCTAGTGGGACATTCGTTTTATCCACATGTATTGCCAGTTCAGTTATTCATCGTGCTTTTATGATCCTTGCAATAGGTTCAGTTATTCATGGTGCTTTTATGACCCTGGCAACACTGGAGCAATGGTTTTTACGTTCCTGTCAGTCTGAATGGGTAAAAAAATATGACACTAGCCTATTTTGGGACCATTCTGTCGAGTGAAGAGTTAAAATTACTTCAAAATCATTTTGTTTGTAACGGGAAGCAAACGGACGCTTTCCGCCCCATGATAGACGTAATGAGGAATATCTGTTGGTTTAATTCCAACTATACATTGCAAAAACGAAATTGCAAATATATGTGGAAATCCTTGAGGTAATTTTTCTGTACAAGCTTAACATGGACACTTGGTGTATGGTGTGGATGGATTTTGTAGACATTATATTTACGCTACGTGAAGGTGACATTCATGAACATTATTTTGTTTTATGGAGATGGTTTACAGATTCTTTATGTTATCAGGCAAGAATCACAAAACTGAGAGACGATCCTCGTTGAGTTACATGCAGAAAGCTAACACATATTCTCTTTAATTCACTGTCCTTTACAAATCAGTACTCGCTGTGCAATGTTCAAGTCTAAACTATAGAAGCCCAGGATGGTGTCACATACGGCGGGCACCTGGTTACCACCCTTCCAGTCGAGAGTATTTCCGTGTCGCTCGCTAGCTGGTGCCGAACGTTACGCAGAGCTGTTGATGTCCAGCAGACATTCAGTGCACACAAACGCGTGCTCGGGTCGGCCGCTTACAACTGGCCACGGCTGTCGCAATTCAACACTGTGGCACTTCTTTCGCTCAAATTGAGAAAATTATATTTATTTCGAGTTATTCTTTTGTTAGCTCGTAAAGATTCCTACGGCGACTCATCCTTTGGACACCTTTCAACCATTTATCATTAGCACGTAATGCCAACGGCCTTGCCGCAGTGGTAACACTGGTTCCCGTCAGATCACAGAAGTTAAGTGCTGTCGGGCTGGGCCACCACATGGATGGGCTACCATCCGGTCTACCGAGCCCTGTTAGCAAGCGGGATGCATTCAACCCTTGTGAGGCAAACTGAGGAGCTACTTGATTGAGAAGTAGCGCCTCTGGTCTCGTAAGCTGACATACGGCCGGGAGAGCGGTGTGTTGACCATCCGCATACAGTGACGCCTGTGGGCTTAGGATAACACGGCGGCCGGTCGGTACCGTTGGGCCTTCCAAGGCCTGTTCGGACGGAATTTAGTTTAACTAAACGTCAACGTAACATTAGACTCGTCGGAATATAACGGTTACCGATTCACGTAGTAATATGCGTAGCGTGAAGGTTTTGGGGCTTGATTATCACTGCTCACTGGAACACTCGTTGCTTTTCATCACAGCACGTGTCCTTCGAGTGCGCTGTGAAATTCTTCTCGTACAATTCGTCTGCTATATGTCCCCTCACCCTTTTAATTTCTCTTCTTCAATTTATACTAACTGGTCATTTGACTTCTCGATATTCATAGTGCTACTTCACTTTCTTTAGAAGCTGTCTTTCCCACTGTCACGCATGCTTCTACATCCTTGCGTACCTCCTAGACAGCCTTGCTCTTTCATTTGCACTCCCTGTCAATCTTATTTTAGTCTTCTGCATTCCGTTTCACCAGCTGCTATATGTCCCCTCACCCTTTTAATTTCTCTTCTTCAATTTATACTAACTGGTCATTTGACTTCTCGATATTCATAGTGCTACTTCACTTTCTTTAGAAGCTGTCTTTCCCACTGTCACGCATGCTTCTACATCCTTGCGTACCTCCTAGACAGCCTTGCTCTTTCATTTGCACTCCCTGTCAATCTTATTTTAGTCTTCTGCATTCCGTTTCACCAGCTTGCCTGGCTTCATTTTTATATTTTCTCCTTTCATCCGTTATACTGAATCTCTCGCGCTATTCGAGGATTTGTTATGGCTTTTTGCCTATTTCATCCTGTGGTATCTTCACTGTATAATCTGTCAAAGGTACCAAGGCGTCATTTATTGTATTCCATTCGATTGATTCAGTCAACCGTTGGTTCCTTTTAACCTCTGAGCAACTTGTGGATCTTTAAATTTATTCACATCCGAGTTCGTTAATTTCATATCTTCTTCCAGTTTCTTCATTTTCAATCTGCAATTCATAATTTATGGTCAGAGCCTTCATATGCTCCTGTAAATACATTGCAGCTTATCACCTGGTTTCGAAATCTCTATCTTATCTTTACACGATCCACCTGAAATCTTCTAGTGCCCCCTACTCTCTTCGACGAATGCAATCTTCACGATTCTTAAACCAAGTATGAACAAGCGACTTCCTCTTTCATTCCTTTTCTCGATCCCTGTCCACCTTTTCTTTCCTCTCCTTTCCCCATTGCCGTATGCAGTCTGTCATCACAATCACATTTTCGTCTTTCTTAACTATATAGTTAATTAATTTTATCTCATCATACATTCTTTCAATTTGTTCATCATCTGTGGAATTTACAACTTAACTGGCACTACTGTGGTAGGTTTAGTCTTCTGTTATCTTGGCTACGATAATATTTCCACCACGCTGTTCAGAGTAGCGTGCCTATATTCCTATTTTCATTTTCATTGTTGTGCCTTCTGCTGTATTATCCATATTTGATTTTGTGTTGATGACTCTGTACTCACCTGTCCCGGGGTCCTGTTATTCCTGCAACTGCATCAACTAATCTTTCTAGAATCTCTGCCTACGTACCTGATTTGGGGATGCAAATTCCACGCTCTAATCCGTAGAAAACCAGTTTTGTTTCTGCTGATGACAGCATTCTTCTGAGTTGTCCTCGCTCCGAGATCTGAATGGAGGACTATTTTACCTCCGAAATGATTTACGCCGGAGGTTACCGTTAGGCCGTATATTAGAGCTGCATGCCCTCCTGAAGTAGGTGCCCTTGCTTTTCGAGGGTTCTTAGTACCAACATAGCAAGTACATTCACTAATTTTAAAAGGCCAAATCTGTCACTCATCCAGACTGTTGAAAAACATACTGATTCTGCTCAAGATCCATTTGTTAGTGCAGTCACTCCTTATATACGCTCCATCTTGGTTGCACCTACCTGTATCGTAGAGGCACGCAAGCCACCACACTTCGGCAAGGTCGATTGCTCATGGCGTGTACGGAGGGGGTGTGGTTGTGGGTGGCACACAGGATGACGAGATGATAAGAGGTTGAGTCATAAAACCTGCGTTGAATTCCTCTTCGGTAATAACGACCAGATTTCACGATATTATTGCAGATTCTCGTTGCAGCGCCATTAAATAGTACATCATGTGAAGTTAGTATTCTCTTAGAGATTTGTAGGGAATTAATTACTGAAATTACAGCATCTGTTCATGTAATTTCCTCATTACTAGTATCTGTATTTGTTATCAATACTTGAACTTATGAATCGATTTAAATGATATCCATGATGAGAAAAGCACTTTAGTGGGAATATGGGGTGACTGGTCATGTATGTATTGACTGGCCAACGTTAATAGTCCAATACCTCAGCAGACAAACAATCAAGATGGTGAGAACAGGAGCCCCCCCCCCCCCAGGTAGCGGCGCGAGAGTTGGAGAGGTTCTACGCCAGGAGACATCCCGTGTGTACAGATCGTACTAGCTGTTACCTTTTATTGCTCCATGGTCCTCTTGGGAAATGTAGTACTGATAGAGCTGTGGAAGACTACCTTCACTAGGAGCAGATTTTAAATATACTGTTAAATAATGGAAAATATCAGGTTACTTTCCATTGAGAAGGCTGTTGCACGCAGCGACTGTTATATTGACTTGTAAATAATAGATTTCAGCTATCAGTCATCCTTTTTAAATTTTATAGGCTGAAATCTAGATCTGCCAATAAAATTTATTTACAAATGGAAAATATGGTACAGAAATAGATGCAAACTTACCAAAGAACCAAGGAGATAACACTAACAACACACATCACTAAGAACACGCATGAGGAGGGAAGACTGGAGCTCAGGGCTGACACAAGGTGCACTACGTCACACCACACCATTGGGCACTGATCTGACATCCTACTGTTGCCACACTGGGCCTCAGTGCCTCTGGGTGTTCACACTTGATGCCTCCAGGTTTCCTGGCCTCCAGGCCATGAGCCCTGCAGGTCTCTAGGTGTCCAGGTCTCCAGGCATCCAAACCTCCAAGTCTCTGAGCCTCCAGGTCAAGCACACCAAGCCTCCAGGTCTCCATGCCTTCAAGCCTCCAGGTCGCACAGATTCCAGTTCTCCAGGCCACCAGGCCACCAGAACTCCATGTTACTAGGCCTCCATGCCTTCATCTGTCCAGCTCTGTAGACCTTCAGGTCTCCAGGTTTCCAGGCTTCCAAGTTTCCAAGAGACTAGGATTCCAGATTTCCAGGCCTCTATGCATCCATACCTCCACATCCCCAAGCCTGAGAAGCCTCCAGGTCTCCAGGCTTTCAGCGTTACCGATATTCAGCTCTTTAGACCTCAAGGTTTGGAAGCCTACAGCTCTCCAGGTCTCCAGACCCTCATGTCTCCAGAACTCTAGATCTCCTGGCCTCCAGCTCACTAGACATCCATCCGTGTCACCAGGTCCCTAAGCTTACAGGTCTCCAGACCTCCAGGCCACTAGGTTTCCAGATGGGGTGACAAATGGACACAGCTGGAGCACATAGAATGTACCAACTGCACACACTGCAGATAGATGAGAAACTGCTCCTGCCTGTAGAGCCACTCTTTGCAATAGGCATTTCTCTTTAATTGCTAGCCCACAGTCATCTGTGGCTGTCAATAGTTAAGAATGATATTTAAATACCGAAGTGAGGAGGTTGTTGAAACTTCTTCGTTTCCCGTTAATGAGGAGTTAGATTTGCTTCGTGGTTATACCTTCTCCTTCAGCTGCTTGCAGCCACTGGGACGTGGGACCAGCCTTCTGGTTCACTGCTACTGCCTGGTGAGAAACGTGAGCCAAGGGCAGCTCGGATATGCAGTGGTATTTTTGTCTGTCGCGACATGCACCCTTATATTTGAATTAATCTCATCCTCTCTCGTCAAGATTTTTCATTCGTCGTTATAGCCAGCTGAATTTGTCACTATACCAATGATAAACTGCTGGATCGAAGGCCAAGGACAGCACAGGGCACGTACTATGACGTGACAGAGCCTATGATGCTTTGAATAATCAGTCAAGAGGCATGGGAGAGAGGGCGTGAGACTGGTTCTCATGTCTGGCTGTGGAGGGAAATTACTGAATTATGTTGTCTCGTGTGCTACATCTTGTTCAGACTGCAGGATGATCGTTAAACACACACCAGTTGTGCTGGTGCTGTACAGGAAACTGTGATCGAAGGTAGCTGGTAAAGTATGGAAAATAGATAGGCTTAGACAACGTGGTTGTGTGATTTACATTGGTTACTGGTGAATTTCCTAAAACAAAAGCAGCAGGGATATGCCCAGGACGAGGGTAGGGCGGGGCGGGGGGGGGGGGGGGTAGAGTCGTTTTTTAGCTCGGAATATATCTGCAAATGCGGCAAACAGTGTTTGATGATGGATTGGAAAGCATAGAGACATATAGTGCGGCAAACAGGACAGTGTAAGTGTTTAGAGTGGAAATATGTCTTTAATAATGGAATAATAAAAGCGATTGTAGCCTCGTTCCTGGTTTAGTACAAAATAATTGCGCGTGTGCTGTATAAGACCCGGCGTAATTGCTGTATAACAATTAAGAAGCCAGATCATATCACACAGTGTAAAATTATGGAATCAAAGAAGTTACACCTAGATCCATATCACACAGTGTAAAATTACGAAATTAAAAAGTTACACCTAGATCCAGACTCGAATTTGAGTATTAAATTCCATGGACTCGCTTGACTGGGCAGTATAGTACCGAATGAAGATTTCAGTGCTACAAAACTGCCTTTGTTTGAAGGGCAGTTTGTGCCCCACATTGTACTCGGGACGAGACTTTCTCAGACACGTGGTTGCAGTGTCGGCTGCAGCGCAGTGGGCCGAGCCCCGGCCGCTATCTTATCTGGGCGGCCTGCCGGCCCGGCAGATAGCCGGCCTGGCGGGCAAACACCGCGGCTCCACCGCGCCACCCACCGCGTCCACTGGGCTCGTGTTGACCGCTCGGGTCAAGCTGAACGAAAAATTCCAAAAAAACATTTTACATTAGATAACTATTCTTTTACTTTTAGTATTTATATTTTTTTGTATGTCAGCAGACATCGTCACGTCAGATGCGTAAGATTACCTTTTGTTGATAGACGCAGGTCTTGGTGTGGCGAGTTGCTACTTTGTTTTGCGCCCAACGATTCCTTTATGTTCCTTGTGTTATCATAAAGACTTCACTTCTCGTCACCAGTAACGATACAGGATAGGAGCGATCGATGTTGTTCACGAAGTAACTGACGAGGAGCAGCCAGAAATGCATGTGTGGCCATCCGCTCATTTTTGTGATTCTGGCTTGGAGCGTGCCGTACCCAAACACCCGATTTGAACCTTCCCCACTGCATGCAAAATGTCGCATGATGGTGGAATGATCTCAGTTTGACATATACCAGTTCGTTGTGGGTTCATACGTTTCAACGATCTTCATCAAACTTAGAAGGCGTCACTCATATCAAAACCATCCTCCTTAAAACAAGAAAACCGTTTTCTTGCCGTGCTCTGCCAACAGTATTTTCCCCACACACGGCGCAAATGTTTCTGGCTGCCCCTCTACTGAACTCAAACAGAAGAACATGTCGGAAATTTTTCAATTTCTTTACTTGGGACTCCATTTTCTAACGCTCACAGCTCCGCTTACTCAGCTCCGCTTACTATCTCCAAATAACAAAGTAAGAACATTTAAACCCAAATAAGAACAGTGAACTACAGATAAAATATGACAAGCCGCATAAAGGAGACGTTGCAAATTCTTGGAGGAATCGGGGTTAAGTTCACCACCTGAGAAATCTGGAGTTAAGACCATCTTTTTTCAAGCTGTTCTTTTATGAACAAATATTCGTGATAGCGGCGACTATGTGACCTAATAAACCCAGCAACAATGTGACACGATCGATGCAGCGACAAATGTCTATTGTAGTCTACTGGTGGGGTTAGAAAATTATTGTTTCAAGTGTCTGCTTGTTAACTTCTGAATTTGTCACGTAAACTACAGTTTGTTGCATCATACAACTGAGACCATAAGAGTTTTCATTGTAAAAATGCCATTTGTGTACAAACGTAAATCGTGTTAACTCAGGAAATATTTTGAACTGCCTATCACAGAAATTTTAAGTTGATAAGTAATCATTAACAGGGGCAGTAAAGTTCATAAAATTCCAAAAGGAATTCTGATAAACAGGATTCACGACCGTCATGGCGAAACACGAGGTGACCAGGTAGTGTTCAGGATCTCCTGAAGGGACTCCTCGATGATTTCCGCTTTCTGCCGTTAACCTTCGACACACCGGTATATTAAAGGCATACCTCGTCGGTAAAGGATTGCTACTTCAATATTGCATCAAGAGAACAGAGAAACACTATGTGGAGAAAGTTCTTACGAAACTAGATGTTAAATTCCTCCACATAATTGATGATATCGGGATAGACGAGGTTTCTGAAGTAATGAAATTTGACAAAGTAGTTCGAAGAAATGGGGATTTTTCTTTTGATGTTGAATTGCACAGTGAACACGCTTTTGTGTCTGAGTTTTATTAGAATCCTATAAATCAAATGTATGATAATATTTTTATCCTGAAACTCATTCTGCATATTACTCTGATATTACTAATAAAATTAAATTATATCTTCACATTTATTTTTCTGTTACTGATAGCCTCTGAACAGTTAGTCACGCTAGAGTTATAAAGTATCCACAATTATCACATAATAGATAATGAATCAAATTCACCCTGTGTGGGACGGCATTGCCCAATGCAGTTCTTTTTCCTAATTTTCCGATCTGCTTGAGCTTTTATTACTACATCTCTGAAAGAAAAACCAATTTATTACTTTTATTGTTTTCGGAAATATGTAAGTTTTAGGTCCAAAATATATTTAAATCGAAAATTGTTGAGTCCTTTCCCATTTGACGGTAGTGTAGTGGCAAAAACGGGCGTGATTCTCCACAGCTTACGCCTTGTACAACGGTTCCATTTCTTTTGTTCACAACGATTCAGCGCTAGCAGTATTTCTTAGCTGTAATGAACTGTCTCAAAATTTCATTATCAGGACGACTGTGTAGTCGTTCTGTAACACTCCGAACAACATACAAATACAAACGCGAATAATCTCCCAAAACACACACAGGAACTCATCAAGCTACTATTGGGTAATAATTTTCTTACTTTATTTATCTGTTATCTGAAGTTCATTACTGCAGTAGGTTGCTGTTTCCATATGTGCTATGGTATTTTAAATTGCTGTTTAGTAAAATAAATTTTGCAGCCCCTCGGACCCCTTCTCCAGCCCAACCTAATTGCCACCCAAATGCTGTGCGACACTACTTCCTCTGTAAAATGGTGTCTGGTGAGGTGAAACATCATTGAAAAACTTCTAAAAGCATCAAGTACTCATAATTCGGTCTCTGTGCATATGATTAACATAGCCTCAGAACAAAATGTCAACACGCTTTGGATATTTTGTAAGGCATCTAAGACGTGCTAAGATGTGCAGTTTGCATTGTAACACTTAACATGAACATTTTGTGTGTGTGTGGATATATTTTGACAACATGTGTAATGAAGATCCATCGTAACGCTTAGTAGTGGGCTATGTTCATACCGGTGCATTTTGTTAGTGCGGTTACCTACATCAGGGGCAGGTATACAATCAGAGGCAAACCTATTGTTCTCCTTTGACTGACAGGCATATAACCTATTTTTCACATTTGATTGACAGGTACTTAACCTATTGCTCTGTTAAGTACTTTTCCATGTCACCTCCATTTCCTTTTGATTAACAGGTACTTAACCTACTGTTCTACTAAGTGCTTTTCCATGTCACCCCCATTTCCTTTTGATTGACAGGCACTTAACCCATTTCCCCCACACAGACAGGCACTTAACCCATTTCCCCCACACACCCTTCCCCTCCCACAACACCCTCCCCCTCACTGCTACAGGTACACTTTCAGATCTGAGTAATTGGAATATGCTTCCATCTCACTCTTACCAATTTGATTGACAATTAAGTGGATCAATTAGTCAACCTTGGTGGGAAAGTGCCACACCCCCCTGCCATGTCCCCAGGTGCAAAGTTCAAACTGCATCAGGACTATGCAACCTCTACAAACCTAAGAAAATAGTGGGGAAAAAGGGCACCTCCACTAACCTAAGTCATCTGACCAGCACCTCTTCCTAAAAATTGGCGGCAAAAAGACTCTTGTTGTGTTTGGCAGGAGAGCCAACACCGTGTTACTAGAGGAGGCCGAAATGCACGAGTTTTGGCTCACGCAGGCTGGCGTGAGGTATGATTCACAATATCAATAGTAATTGATAATGGCGCCTTGCTAGGTCGTAGCAAATGACGTAGCTGAAGGCTATGCTAAACTATCGGCAAATGAGAACGTAAGTAGGCAGTGAACCATCGCTAGCAAAGTCGGCTGTACAACTGGGTCGAGTGCTAGGAAGTCTCTCTAGTCCTGCCGTGTGGCGTCGTTCGGTCTGCAATCACTGATAGTGGCGACACACGGGTCCGACGTATACTAACGGACTGCGGCCTATTTAAAGGCTACCACCTAGCAAGTGTGGTGACTGGCGGTGACACCACAACTCTATTGATCGATCATTTGGAGGGTATTCGTTTGTAATGTATGGATTATTGTTTGAGCAATTTAGACATTGTGTGGAATTTTGTTTATTTAAACAATTTAGAGGATTCAAGGCATTGTATGGAATATATGGAAATTGGTGGAGAGGAAGGATTTCACAACAGGAAAAAGTTATTAACGACGTATTATACTTTGTAGTAGGAGCTGTGTGATATGTTAGCATTGAGCATCAGGCTTATAAAGTATGTGTTTGTGTTCTGACATGTGCAAAGGAAATGAATATATCCAGTTGCAAGGAATGTGTGAATTTGATGTGGAGTACTGTGATAGCATGGGAAGAGTATGTCAAGTCATAAGAATGGTACTGATACTTCTATTTCCAGATCCATAGCCGTCAACAGAGTGTATTTCCGATACTTCGCTCATTGTCGAATGTCATTCAACTGAGATCGTAGCATTTAGTTGTAAGTACAGGGATAAAACATATATGTGGCCGATTTCTTAGGATAAACACTCTACCTGAGCATGGTCGGTCTGCAGTGCCGGTGACCTGTGTGGGGGTAATTCACGTATCCTGTGAAAGGTAGGAATAGTCAGACTGGGGATGCCTGTTGGAGTGTAGGAATGCAGATGAATTAACCATGTTGTCCTGTAGACGACCGAAAAGTGAAGTAATACTTAGTATGTGTTGGATAGCTTTCGTGATTGCGTGGAAATTTCAGAACATTGAATATGGATGCGCGTTTGCGCTGGATCGTTATTCCCTCCCATATAAATTCTCCAGCTGACTGCTTCTGCAAGTGTAAGTAGGCTGTTTAGATTTTTTTATTGTTGTCTGCCATTGTAGTGTTGAGCAGCGGCAACTGGATGCTTACAGTGTGTAGCGTTGCGCAGTTGGAGGTGAGCCGCCAGCAGTGGTGGACGTGGGTAGAGAGATGGCGGAGTTTTGAAATTTGTAAGAATTGGTGTCATGAACTGATTTATATATTATGACTATTAAGGTAAATACAGTGTCTGTTCTGTATTAAAATCTTTCATTTGCTAACTATGCCTGTCAGTAGTTAGTGCCTTCAGTAGTTTGAATATTTTATTTAGCTGGCAGTAGTGGTGCTCGCTGTATTGCAGTAGCTTGAGTAACGAAGATTTTTGTGAGGTAAGTGATTTGTGAAACGTATAGGTTAATGTTAGTCAGGGCCATTCTTTCGTAGGGATTTTTGAAAGTCAGATTGCGTTGCGCTAAAAATATTGTGTGTCAGTTTAAGCACAGTCTTGTATAATTTTTCAAAAGGGGACGTTTCATATGGCGACCCTGCCAGGATACCTCACTGGAATCTTCAGAATTTTTCTTGTAGTTTGTGTAATTAGTGTAGCTTTTGTTTATTGCTGGCGTGTAATCATAGAGAGAATTTCCTTTGTAGTTGCAGTCTTTCATGGTTGTACAGCAAAATAGTTGTGGCATGCATGTAGTTTTGCACAAAGTATTTCGCAGCTGCGCTTGCAATTAACTAGATATTATTTTCAGTGATATGTTAATGTGTTCTCTTATTTTTGCTCTTTAAATTGTGCTTTTCTGTGTTATCATGTGAAATATTGTGACAATAATGGCGTGTGAAAAACGTAATACTAGGCTCCAAAGTAAACTGAGAAATGACAGTGAAGACGAAAGCAGTGTGTTAGCGCCACCATGTAATGAATTAACTAATGTTCAAAGTAGTAATTTGGTAACTGTGCATAGGGAAATGGAGCGGGTTGCAAATAATGGTGTAGGCAGTGAAACAATTAGTGAACAGGAAAGCGTTATCGATTGATCGGTCGGCAACAGCTCGACTAAGGATTCCGAAATGACAGGACACAATATTGCAAATACTGTAGATTCAGGTTTTGCGTCCTCACCGTTTTCTCAAATAAGTCAAGACACATTTTCTGTTTTTCAAACCGCGAATATTGCCGGCGCAAATGCATTGCCGAATAGGACTAAGGAACATGTTTCAGACACCAGTGCATTGTTATTACAATTAATGCAACAAATGGGGCAAAAGCTTCAAAAGTTAGACACAATGGAACAAAATCTTCAAAAGTTATACACAACGCTTGAACAAAATCAGAAACAAATGGGACAGAATCTTCAAAAGTTAGACACAACGGAACAAAATCAGAGACAAACACAGCAAAAGCTTCAAACGTTAGACACAATGGAACAAAATCTTCAAAAGTTAGACACCACACTTGAACAAACACGTGAAGATTGAACTAATGAGTTACATAACATCGAATCGAAATGTCAAAAAGTCTGTAATGACGTAAAAACACAAATTTGTTAGCATTTCCAACCTATTTTTTCGCGGCATGAAAATGCATTACAGAATCACGAAGCAGCCATAAAAAAAATGGTTCAAATGGCTCTGAGCACTATGGGACTCAACTGCTGTGGTCATTAGTCCCCTAGAACTTAGAACTAATTAAACCTAACTAACCTAAGAACGTCACACACATCCATGCCCGAGGCAGGATTCGAACCTGCGACCGTAGCAGTCGCACGGTTCCGGACTGCGCGCCTAGAACCGCGAGACCGCAGCCATAAAAGAACTGCAAACTATTGTTCATGAAAATCATGAGACCTTGCAAGCTAAAATTGACTCAGGTGCATCTACCGATTTGGTTACGCAACTTGCAAAAACTCAAGCGAACTTAAAGGACACAGTAGATACTCTGAAAATTGGTTCAGAAAGACACACAGAGGAAATAATTTAACTGTCGGATAAAGTAGCCGAACTTTCAGATCAGTTCACTAACTTATCTACGAAGGTAGATGATGATCTGAATGACACAAAACCTGTAGCCTTCACTGACACTGAAGAGTATGAACAAATTAGGAAATTCAAACAGAATCAAAATCAAATCAACACACAGTACAAAAGAGAAATGCGGGAAGTACAAGATCAGTTGGCTCAAGTAATACAAGAATTACAAATTTCAGAGGACACTCGCGCCCCAGTATGGGAAGAGGGACATAGCAATACAGAACAACCACAAAATAATAACATAGGGCATTTCGGAAATCATGAAAGTAATTGGCACGGTGCACCGAATTTTGAGATGGAACCGCCGATACGACGTAAAAATGACCGATTTGCTACCCGCCGACACGATGATTTTGACTATAAGCTGTTCATTACTGCACGTAAATTCAAAACATTTAAGAATCCTGGCAACGACATTCATCCACAAGCGTGGCTCCATCAATTCTCTCATTGTTTTCCTCCCAACTGGTCATTAGAGCACAGATTAGAATTTATGTGTGGCTACTTGGAGAATGAACCAGCTGTAAGAATGCGATCGGTCATTCACGATTGCCACAGTGAAGGAGAATTTTATCATGCCTTCCTCTCAGCATATTGGTCCCAAGCTACACAAGACCGAGTAAAACATAGCATAATGATGGTGAAACACTTTGAACAATCTGAATTTTCCAGTTTTGTCAAATATTTTGAAGACATGTTGCATAAGAACCAATATCTTTAAAACCCATATAGCCCTTCAGAACTCATCCGCATTTGCATATTGAAATTGCCTGAACATTTAAGGAATATTATTTTGGCAGGGCGTTGCAAAGACGACATTGAAGCTTTTCAGGGACTGTTACTAGAATTAGAAATTGACACTGACAATCGCAAAATGAAAAAACAGGAACACAACAATTACAGGTCATATCCGTCGCAATTCCGCGATAAAAGAAATAATAACTGGACACGACAACGCTATTCTCACAACACAAATCGTGGCCAAAACAGACACCACCCATATGAGAACCACTGGCAGAGTAATAGCTACAGAGAAAGTTCGCATTTCCGTAGTAATGATTATAACAGAGACAATCGTAGAAACAGACAATATGGGAGCCAAAACAATTACTATCAAGGGAGACAGAATAACTTCAGCCGCAAGGGTCCACCGCACAGTGATAATTCATGGAGAAATTCTCCACCACTTAACCGACAAGAAAGAAACTACAGGAACTACCGACATGACGACAGACGATGTAATTATAACGACAGACCGGAATTTCATCAGAACTGGCGGGATTCAAACAGGGCAGGGCCCTCTCGACAAGGTGAAGTTGTAGAAGTTAGGTCTCCTAATCCAAATAACGACGCACGCCAACAAAGAGATAGCAGACAATGACCCGCACCGCAGGCAGCTGCGTGCGCCGGCTGGCTCAGAGAAAAATAACATAAGCTAACCTTGAGCAAAATTCCAGTGTTCCTTACCGACGTATACAACATGATAATTGCTCTGAAGTTGAAACTCTGCGCACTAGGAAGAGTAAAGGATTGCACTACATTTCAAATGTAAAACCGTTTATTGAAAAATAATCTGTTTTTAACTTTGTCTTTGCCATAAAGCTGTTCACTTCACATTACCAGTATGCTTTGTCAGACTTATAATCTGTTAACATGAAACAATATTAGAAGTTAAATATCCAATCAAGAACAAAGAGAAATAATGCAAACAGAAATTACGAATGCATTGTTATAGTGAAAAGACGACACAGTGTTGTTATTTGTACATTCTTGCTTGTTAGTTGCACGATTACGTAACGACTATAAGGCTTACATACTTAGAACATATACTGTTAATGAGGTTTTAATACAACATTTTGGTTCAGTTGAAAAAACACTCTTTATTTGAAGTACTTTCTGTGAGATTAAAGATGTCTTAGCATTTGGTTTCTTTGATAGCTACACGATTATATCACGACGCTACTAATGTGTGACACAATTTACATTGTGCTTTTGCGGTGTATCTGTTTTATATCTGCACAGTTTTTCTGAATTATTCTGTAAAGTAAAACATGTTTTAGTGGTAACTTTTGTGGTATAGCTACAATTAGACAGCCTTTTCCATAGCACAGCAATACGTTACAGCACGGTACTTTCTTCATCACGGCAATAAGCGTAATAACTAAGATATATATATACGCAAAGCATTTCAATTTCGTTTATCATGAGGTAAGTACATTGACTTCTGCAGAACTTAGCTTTCGGAGGACAATAACTACGACACTTCCACAGAGAATGTCTTACAGCAAGACGCACATTTAGCCCTACAGGACACGCATTAAACTATTTATTTTTCAAAATATTTGAATTACAAAGAAAGTTTTCCGTGATACATTTCATTCCATTGCTGTAATGTGTAACACCTGAGGATATACGTACATTAATCCTCAGGGGGGTACACGCTTACTTTGTGTACCATGTGTATGGCAAGCACAAGGAGCCCTAGCTAATATGGTATTTGGTTATACAACTTTACACATCGGTACCATATTTCTCTAACACATTAATTACACAGCTATCTGATCATTTAACTGGGAGAGACAAACATTTATTTTACTACATCAGAAGTTTACGTAATTACACGGTTGTATTTTTTCAGTACTTTGTGAAATTTTCGTATTTTTTCAGAACCATTGTGATACTATGAGAACTTTGAATGATGTATTTGGTATGGAGTCATGATTTTTAAAGTACGTTTGAGGTAGATGACACTTTTGACATGAGCAGATAATTTTTTTAGGTTTTGAAATTATTGGAGGAAGCTACGACGATTTTGAGAATTTGACTGAGGTGTTATGATGTTATTATTACGATGACGATGTGTATTATGCTGTTGTGGCATGTTTATGATCAATAAGCTGATGCTCTATGAGGAATTTGATTATGCTACTTATTTGTTATGATGAAATATTGAAGAAGTGTGGACGAATATGTACATGTGTAATAAGGTAAGCAATACTGAGTAGTGGTTAGGGACTCTGGTTTGTCAAAAAGGTGGTTGGAAACCAAAAATCGTACTTTAAGAGATGAAATGTATGTAAATGCGTGAATGTACCACAATGCCGCCGAAAAATTTTTAGACACTGTTATATTTACAGGATTTTGTTTCTACATATTTGTAACGCAAATGCTTGACCTGTGAAATTTTTTATATGAGACTGGCACTGTAGCGGAAACTGGTGTCGTAAATATTTCGGTAAGAAAGTTAAGTGACCACCTGGACGTAATGCGTCGTCGGCGCCCAGCTGGGCGACAATCACCAGGAAACAAGCCATTAGTGTGTGCCTTTCAGAGGCACAGGTAAAAAAAAAAAAGGGAAGCCATTATCCTCGCTATTGACATTCCTTTGTAGGAAGCATCGTAAATACTACACGCCCAAACTTGAAAACATATGATTACACTATGGAGCTCTTAATTTATGATCTTTGCTAAAATGCCTAATGAAACGACGAGAAACATTTTATATCTATTGCCTTTCTAGCTGAGAGATTGCTCTTTTTGTTTAATATCCAGTTTCTATCTGGACTGGAGCACTGGTTAAAATAAAATTTAATAGATGTACTAATATCACTATTTTCTGTCCTCAGACCCAGTAAAGAATCATTTTATGTTGTACTTTCTTGGAAAAGAGAGCACAAATAGTCATTTCCCTTCACAGGAATTGCAAAAATAATTTTTTTACGATTTGGTAACTTATCTGCTAGTGTATGTTCTCGTGATGCATCACTCTAGTCTTAAGATGTGACATAGGTATTAAACATTTTTACTGTAATATTTTTTCTGCTACAGCTTTGTCATGTTTAGATATAAATTATTACATTTCTTGCTGCTCGCTATGCTTATTTGCATTTTTTGTCATTGCTATTTGTATTAATTGTTTTGTGCTGCTGCATTGCCTCGTCCCTTAGTTAAGCATCTGAGCTCAGTAGATTTAAGTTAGCTTAAGAGGGGGTAACCTATATAAGAGAATGAGTTGCGATGAATTTGAAGAAATGCACTGAGAAGTTATATGAGAAAAGTACAGAAAGCAGGTATAGATAGGACTTTTTGGAAATAATGAAGAACGAAGGGAGATCTCTGAGAAGTAAAGAAAGTTTTGTTTGCAAAATACTGCAGTAAAACAAATCCTGCCCTTTCCTTGTGTTATCCCACTATGTGTTTGTGTACCCTTGTGTATTTATGTTCTTCCTGTCTTTATATGTTTATCTGATAAGACTTATGTTGCAGAATTTTTCTAATACTAAGCTACATTCCCTATGATGAGGAATACTGTTATCCTCAAATATAATTTGCATTAATAACATGTCATTTACTTTGTAAAGATGTTTACACATTATTTATTCTGTTTTGTTCTAATGCTCATATGTGAAGTTGATGTTTCAAAAGTTATTCTGATCTTTTATGTATGTACTTCTGTCGTAATTTTTGTAACACTGATGTATTTGCTATTTCGATTCTTTTGTAAAGCCTGTACTACTGCAAATGTTGTCTGTATTGTTATGTTCTTTAAAGATGTATTTTGTACCTTTGTTATTGTATTCTTATGTTATAAAATTGTAATTGACACCAGTTCATCAAATTAAGTAACTTGTAAATAACATTTCACTGCACACATTTCTGTTGGTCGTAGTATATGGACAATATGTGAGAAGTAGGGACTGATAGTGTTGCACGTGTGTTAATAATTCAGTAAGGGACTGGATAACAGCATTTCTGGTTGTAAGGACATTTCAAAAACAATTTTTGTGAGTGCACAAGTGGTGGTTATGGACTTGCTATATTATCCACAAGACTCTTCCATGGTGATTGTGCGCCTGCACAGTCAAACAGATGGCTGCTGGCCATCTCTACAAGGACTACAGTGGGTCTACACCTTTGATGACCCACCAATACCATTATTTCTACAAGGACTGCAGTGGGTCTGCACCTCTGGTGGCCCACCAATACCGTAATCTCTACCAGGACTACAGTGGGTTTGCTCTGTTGTGGCCCATTAACTGTCTGCATGTCAAGTGTCAGCACTGTCTGTCCGTTGGAAGGACAACACTACTTCTTCAAGACTGCTTAGAAATCCACTACTTCTGTGTGCATTTTCTTTTACTACTCAGACTTTGAGAAAAACACTGCAATTTTACTTTGATGAATGATCAGGACTGTCTATATGGACTGTGAGAAAATTTTAGCTTTTGACCAACATTGTATCAATAAGTGTGTGCATTTGATATCTTTGTTATAGTAATTATGAAAAATTTTATCAAATCTTTATTGGCCACTGCCCAAAACAATTTGAAAATTTTTTGTGGGGAGCATGGGGGCTATGTAAGTAGGCTGTTTAGATTTTTTTATTGTTAACGCCGCCGCCGCTTACCGCTCGGTATGAAAAATCACTGGCTGTGCTGTGCGCAGTGTGTGTTTAATTTGCATTGTTGTCTGCCATTGTAGTGTTGAGCAGAGGCAGCTGGATGCTTACAGCGCGTAGCGTTGCGCAGTTGGAGGTGAGCCGCCAGCAGTGGTGGACGTAGGTAGAGAGATGGCAGAGTTTTGAAATTTGTAAGAATTGGTGTCACGAACTGATTCATATATTATGACTATTAAGGTAAATACAGTGTCTGTTCTGTATTAAAATCTTTCATTTGCTAACTATGCCTGTCAGTAGTTAGTGCCTTCAGTAGTTTGAATATTTTATTTAGCTGGCAGTAGTGGTGCTCGCTGTATTGCAGTAGCTTGAGTAACGAAGATTTTTGTGAGGTAAGTGATTTGTGAAACGTATAGGTTAATGTTAGTCAGGGCCATTCTTTCGTAGGGATTTTTGAAAGTCAGATTGCGTTGCGCTAAAAATATTGTGTGTCAGTTTAAGCACAGTCTTGTATAATTTTTCAAAAGGGGACGTTTCATACAAGTTTCGCGCCTTTAGGTAGTTGAGGGAATATCGACTGTGGTGTGTGCATCTGGTGTGTGGAAGACACATTTGCCTTTTCTCTAGACATGAGAAACACTTTAGTTGAGCTTGTAAATCATGGAAATGATCGGGAATCTACTACATCACCGAAACCAGTGTACGAGAGTGGAAATGTCAGTTTCCTCTATCTGTTTCGAGTTGCCGAACATATGTCTTCACAGACGTGACAAGTTTCTAGTTAGTCAGTGGCTTACAGCACGCCCCACCTAGCTAAAGTTTCGGGTTTCTAGAGAAATAATTTCCTGTCTACATCTTGAGAATTATGTTGCACTAGCGATCACTAGGATGATGCCTAGTGCTTGATATCGAGAAGTACCGGGAAAATGGTATAATATTATGGCGAACCATATGAAAATACATTTGTTCTTATTATACCCAAGTCTGGAGATGTGTGTAGAAATGCGAGCAAGCAAGGAAGCATGTTTGGAGCAGAAACAGTAACGTGTTTGTGCAGAGGGGAAACGAGGCCGAATTTGTAGAACAGCTCTGAGAGCGATTTCGGTCCGATGAGAGTACTCTGGTCGCGCATTGGGGCTGGATGACTTGTGATCGTCAGCTGCTGGAAAATATCTAGTGCTGTGAGGAGTATATACGGTACTGTCAGTCCTTGCGGTATATGTACGATTGTGAAGGGATTGTTTGTTTGGCACAGGATACGAATTGTATGTTTACTACATCGATACAGTACACCTTTCATATATTGCCAGTTTGGAGATCGGTTTCGCATACTAATATTCAAGTTCCTGTCCTCGGTGGGAGAGCAGTGTAAATGAGTAATAGTCTTTCCGTATTTGACGGTATGTATGGCAGTTTGTAAGATTTAATTGCCAGTGCAATATGGAGATCTGTGTAAATTAACCACTGAAAGTCTCGTCTGCAGAAGCAAAAAGGCAGATGGTGCTTCGATACCGGCGGCAACAGTAATTCTGCGGGTAATTTCGATAAGAGCGATTCATTATGATCGATTCATTCACATCCTTTGTGTGAGGAAAGCAGAAAGGGTAACAGGTGATGGACTGGGCAGCACGTTAGGTCCACGAGGAAGACTGCATTCGACGTTATTCTGCATTATTTTCGTAAACAGGTTCTGTTAGGGCAAGAATTTTCGTGCAGACAAGTTGGGACATCAAGAAAGCGAGCGTTAACTATTTCCGGGACACTATACAATTTCCGCGAAGTCGACTCGGTTCTTATTTTTTACACAGTCATGTGACATCAGTGTAATATTGAGAACCTCGTTAGATGCTCTTGCGATGGTTTGCAGCTACGCGAGCGCACTTCGCGGCGTTGCGTCAGTCACATTGGGCAGTTAAACTGGATTAGACGTGTCTCTCATGTTGCACGAGGAATTGTGCAACCTGTGCTACTCCAGGAAGCATTGGAACATCTCTCTCGATGCTGGACCGTATCACAGCTATGTATCATCGTGTATGGGACCAGCGTGAGCGCGCCTTGGAGTTCTGCGACGTCGGTATAACACTGACTGTACTGTATACTCGAAAATAGAAGCAACTCTCACCTCCGTCCGGCGGCGATTCGCGGCAGTGGCGGCGGTTGGGGCGGGGGTGGCGGCTTCGAGGCCGTCAAGTGGCGGGGTGTGTTTTTTATGAGAAATCTTTTGTTTAAGCTGTATTCCATCGATTTCACCGACCAGTAGGATGGTGCGAATTAAGAGAAGCTACCCCATACATGTGAAGAGTACTGATTTAATTAATTTGCATAAATCTTTTATATCAATGTGGTGTTAGTAGTACAGTAGTTAATGGGAAGGGGTGCGTGAGTGAGTGACATGGAGCAGAACAGCAGGTTAAGTGCAGAATACTGGTTAATTTGCGTAATTTTTATGTAAAACGTAGTACAAAAGTTTAAGGGGTGTGTGACAAAGAAAAATGCGCCACAAATGGCTTTCAAAAGCATGTGAATTTCGAAAAGTGTACCAGAAAATGGATGGAGGACATAATTAATTACTTAATTTGGTATCAATGGCGGTACAATACTTTAAGGAAATCGGGGTGACATGGGAAACTACTTAACAGCACAACAGGTTAAGTGCGAGAAAAGGCCCAACCATTAGGTTAAGACACCCAGAGTACAGTGCCGAACATTAGGTTATGTATCATGTTTGTTGTTGTTGTTGTTGTTGTGGTCTTCAGAGACTGGTTTGATGCAGCTCTCCATGCTACTCTCTCCTGTGCAAGGTTCTTCATCTCCCAGTACCTACTGCAATCTACATCCTTCTGAATCTGTTTATTCATCTCTCGCTCTCCCTCTACGATTTTTACTCTCCATGCTGCCATCCAATACTAAATTGGTGATCCCTTGATGCCTCAGAATATGTCCTACCAACCGATCCCTTCTTCTAGTCAAGTTGTGCCACAGATTACTCTTCTCCTCAATTCTATTCAATACCTCCTCATTAGTTATGTGATCTACCCATCTGATCTTCAGCATTCTCCTGTAGCACCACATTTCGAAAGCTTCTATTCTCTTCTTGTTTAAACTATTTATCGTCCATGCTTCACTTCTATACATGGCTACACTCCATACAAATACTTTCCGAAACAGCTTCATGAGACTTAAATCTATACTCGATGTTAATGAATTTTTCTCTTCTTCAGAAATGCTTTCCTTGCCATTGCCAGTCCACATTTTATATCCTCTCTACTTCGATCATCATCACTTATTTTACTTCCCAAATAGCAATAGTCATTTACTACAATAAGCGTCTCATTTACTAATCTAATTCCCTCAGCATCACACGACTTAATTCGACTACATTCCATTATCCTCGTTTTGCTTTTGTTGATGTTCATCTTATATCCTCCTTTCAAAAGCATGTCCATTCCATTCAGCTGCTCTTCCTGGTCCTTTTCTGTGTCTGACAGAATTACAATGTCAACGGCCAACCTCGAAGTTTTTATTTCTTCTCCGTAGATTTTAATATCTACTCCAAATTTTTCTTTTGTTTCCTTTTCTGCTTACTCAATATACAGATTGAAAATCATCGGGGAGAGGCTACAACCCTGTCTCACTCCCTTCCCAACGACTGCTTCCCTTTCATGTCCCTCGACGCTTATAACTGCCATCAGCTTTCTGCACAAATTGTAAATACCCCTTCGCTCCCTGCCACCTTCAGGATTTTCCTCTCAACATTGTCAAAAGCTTTCTCTAAGTCTACAAATGCTAGAAACGTAGGTTTACCTTTCCTTCATCTATTTTCGAAGATAAGTCATAGGGTCCGTATTGCCTCATATGTTCCAACATTTCTACGGAATCCAAACTGATCTTCCTAGAGGTCGGCTTCTACCAGTTTTTCCATTCGTCTCTAAGGAATTCGTCTTAGTATTTTACAGCAGTGGCTTCTTGAACTGGAAGTTCGGTAATTTTCACATCTGTCAACATCTGCTTTCTTTGGAATTGGAAGTATTATATTCTTCTTCAAGTCTGAGGGTATTTCGCCTGTCACATACATCTTGCTCACCAGATGGTAGAGTTTGGTCAGGACTGGCTCTTCCAACGCTGTCAGTAGTTCTAATGGAATGTTGTCTACTCCTGGGACCTTGTTTCGACTTAGGTCTTACAGTGCTGTGTCAAACCCTTCACGTAGTATCATATCTCCCATTTCATCCTCATCTACATTCTCTTCAATTTCTATAATATTGTCCTTAAGAACATCGCCCTTGTATAGACCCTCTATCTGCTTTCCTTTCTTTGCTTAGAACTGGGTTTCCATCTGAGCTCTTGATATTCATACACGTGGTTCTCTTCTCTCCAAAGGTCTCTTTAATTTTCCTGTAGGCAGTATCTATCTTACCCCTAGTGAGATAAGGTGCTACATCCTTACATTTGTCTTCTAGCCATCCCTGTTTAGCCATTTTGCACTTCCTGTCGATCTCATTTTTGAGACGGTGGTATTCCTTTTTGCCTGTTTCAGTTACTGGATTTTTATATTTTCTCCTTTCATCATTTAAAATCCTTGTTTCTTCTGTTACCCAAGGATTTCTACTAGCCCTAGTCTTTTTACTTACTTGATCCTCTACTACCTTCACTATTTCGTCTCTCAAAGCTACCCATTCTTCTTCTACTGTATTTCTTTCACCCATTCTTGTCAATCGTTCCCTAATGCTCTCCCTGAAGCTCTTTACAACCTCTGGTTCTTTTAGTTTATCCAGGTCCCATCGCCTCAGATTCCCACCTTTTTGCAGCTTCTTCAGTTTCAGTCTAGAGTTCATAAGCAATAGACTGTGGTCAGAGCCCACATCTGTCCGTGGAATAGTCTTACAATTTAAAACCTGGTTCCTGAATCTCTCTCTTACCATTATATAATCTATCTGAACCTGTCAGTATCACCTGGCTTCTTCCATGTGTACAACCTTCTTCTATGATTCTTGAACCAAGTGTTTGTTAGCTATGATTAAGTTATGCTCTGTGCAAAATTCTACCAGGCGGCGTCCTGTTTCATTTCTCAACCCCAATCCATATTCACCTACTACGTTTCCTTCTCTCCCTTTTCCTACCATAGAGTTCCAATCACCCATGACTATTAAATTTTCGTCTCCCTTTATTATCTGAATAATTTCTTTTATGTCATCATACGTTCCATCAATCTCTTCGTCATTTGCAGATCTAGTTGGCATATGAACTTGTACTACTGTGGTAGGCGTGGTCTTCGTATCTATCTTGGCCACAATAAGTCGTTCACTATGCTGCTTGTAGTAGATTACCCACATTCATATTTTCCTATTCATAATTAAACCTACTCGTACATTACACCTGTTTGATTTTGTATTTATCACCCTGTATTCACCTGACCAGAAGTCTTGTTCCTCCCGCCACCGAACTTCACTAATCCCCACCATATCTAACTTTAACCTATCCATTTCCCTTTTTAAACTTTCTAACCTACCTGCCCAATTAAGGCTTTCCCCCTTATGAGGCGGGGGGGGGGGGACATTATGTTTATTCCATGTAATTGCTTCTTACAGGACCTACATGTTTCCAGACATCAAGGAATGATGAGCCAAGAGATATCCAACCCCCACAAACTCATTTTCTTAAATAAACAAACAGTATTCCAATTTCCATATATTCCATACAATGCCCTGAATCCCGTAAATTGGTTAAATAAACAATATTCTACACAATGTCTAAATTGTTTAAACAATATTCCATACACTACAATTGAAAACCCTCCAAATGATAGTAGGGATTTATAAATTTACTTATTCACCTTTTTTCACTTTAGTCACTTCTGAGGAAACTTCATTGTTTTCAAATTATATTTTTTACCTCGAATGGAAGATTGAATATTATTTTCTCTTCATGGGAGATCTGAAAATAAAATTGCAGTATTTTGAAGAAAAGTATGACACTCAACTCCACCTGGAATTCTGTCTATGAAAAATTTTCAAATGCACAGTTCAAGCCGCAAGTACAGATTTGCTATCACGACTGCCAATGTGTCAGAATTAAAAAATTGCTGCTGATCTATATTTCAAAATAGATTTATCCAGTAAAGACACTATGTCAAATTTCCAATTGAATGCAAATTTAATTGGGAAGATTGCGACAAAAGTCTTGGGCTGCCTGCCCCCTAATACTGTGGCGGACCCCCTCTTCCCCCGCGTAGTGCACGTAGTTGTCGTGGCAATGACTCAATAATTGCGAAAATGCTCCACATGCCCGATTATGTCCAATAAATGTTCGTTAAGATTTTTTAATTTGAGGCAGAAAATTCTGAGAATGTACGTCTAGAGTACAGCATTGTATGGTAGCGAAACATGGACTGTGGGAAAACCGGAACAGAAGAGGTTCGAAGCATTTGAGATGTAGTGATACAGACGAATGTTGAAAATTATGTGGACTGATAAGCTAATCAATGAGGATTTTTGCGCAAAATCAGAAGGGAAAGGAATATGCGAAGAACACTGAGAAGGAGGGGACAGGATGATAGCACGTTTGTTAAAACATGAGGGAATGACTTCCATGGTATTAGGGAGAGCATGGAAGGTAAATACTGTAGAGGAAACCGGAGATTGGAATACAGCCAGCAAATAACTGAGGACGTATAGGGAATAGGCAAAATAACGTGAAGATATGTGCTTATCTGGCAATGGTTTACTAATAAGGGGTTCGACCCCCATTCGCCCGTAATACAGCTGCAGTTCTTCTTGGAATACTAGCATATGATGATCGTATAGTCTCCAGTGGAATGTTATGCCACTCTTCGATCAGAACCTCTTCTAACTCCTGTAGTAACGAGGGAGGCGGAAATGTGCTAAGGAGTCTGCGCTCCAGTACCGATAATGTTCAAGTCCGGATAATGTGCTGACCAGGGAAGGCGGTGTAGTTAAGTAGCATGCTACTCATACCACGATTTTACTGTCCTGGCTGTGTGAATGGGTGCATTATCGTCCTGAAGTATGGCGTCATTTTTGGGTAACAACATCTGAATCATGGGCTGTACCTGATCACATAAAATTTGCACATAATCGTCCAGAATGATTCCCAGACCAGTCGCGAACAACCACGTCCCGATGACGTGGCGCATTGTTATCGATAAAAATGCCATGGTCACAGTTCTAACATTGTTTGGGAACACGAAGTCTATGAGTGGCTGTAAATGGTCTCCAGGTAGCCGAACACAACCATTTTCAGTCAATGATAAGTTCAGTTGGACCAGAGGACACAGGCCTTTCCACGCGAACACAGTCCCCACTATTACGAAGCCACCACCATCTTCCACGGTGCCTCGCTGACAACTTGGCTCCATGGCTTCGTGCAGTGCATCACACTCGAACGCTCCCGTCATCTCCTGCCAACTGACAACGGGACTCATCTGACCACGCCACGGTTTTCCAGTCGTCTAGGGTCGAATCGACAAAAGTGATGAACCCAGGATAGGCCCTGCAGGCCAAGTCCTGCTGTCGCACTCGCGTCAGTTGTCCGCTGCTACATCCCACTAACGCCAGATTTCGTTTGTGAGTACACATACAACCAATTTTCTCACGCTGGTGATGGATACAGATCTCAAGTTTAAAGAAATATTCAACAAGTTAGCTCCCTTTTGTAACAGCAATATATGGTGAAAGACGCACCAAATATAAATTCATAGCAATCCCTGGTTTTCATTGCAAAGGATTCGGATTTCTCACAGAATCTCACTTAATATAGAGATATGATCATTAATGAGGTGACAGCCACTGCATCGCTAAGCTGACGACTGAGACTATGAGATAGAGGAAAATACACTCCTGGAAATTGAAATAAGAACACCGTGAATTCATTGTCCCAGGAAGGGGAAACTTTATTGACACATTCCTGGGGTCAGATACATCACATGATCACACTGACAGAACCACAGGCACATAGACACAGGCAACAGAGCATGCACAATGTCGGCATTAGTACAGTGTATATCCACCTTTCGCAGCAATGCACGCTGCTATTCTCCCATGGAGACGATCGTAGAGATGCTGGATGTAGTCCTGTGGAACGGCTTGCCATGCCATTTCCACCTGGCGCCTCAGTTGGACCAGCGTTCGTGCTGGACACACAGACCGCGTGAGACGACGCTTCATCCAGTCCCAACATGCTCAGTGGGGGACAGATCCGGAGATCTTGCTGGCCATGGTAGTTGACTTACACCTTCCAGAGCATGTTGGGTGGCACGGGATACATGCGGACGTGCATTGTCCTGTTGGAACAGCAAGTTCCCTTGCCGGTCTAGGAATGGTAGAACGATGGGTTCGATGACGGTTTGGATGTACCGTGCACTATTCAGTGTCCCCTCGACGATCACCAGAGGTGTACGGCCAGTGTAGGAGATCGCTCCCCACACCATGATGGCGGGTGTTGGCCGTGTGTGCCTCGGTCGTATGCAGTCCTGATTGTGGCGCTCACCTGCATGGCGCCAAACACCCATACGACAATACGACCATCATTGGCACCAAGGCAGAAGCGACTCTCATCGCTGAAGACGACACGTCTCCATTCGTCCCTCCATTGACGCCTGTCGCGACACCACTGGAGGCGGGATGCACGATGTTGGGGCGTGAGCGGAAGACGGCCTAACGGTGTGCGGGACCGTAGCCCAGCTTCATGGAGACGGTTGCGAATGGTCCTCGCCGATACCTCAGGAGCAACAGTGTCCCTAATTTTCTGGGAAGTGGCGGTGCGGTCCCCTACGGCACTGCGTAGGATCCTACGCTCTTGGCGTGCATCCGTGCGTCGCTGCGGTCCGGTCCCAGATCGACGGGCACGTGCACATTCCGCCGACCACTGGCGACAACATCGATGTACTGTGGAGACCTCACGCCCCACGTGTTGAGCAATTCGGCGGTACGTCCACCCGGCCTCCCGCATGCCCACTATACGCCCTCGCTCAAAGTCCGTCAACTGCACATACGGTTCACGTCCACGCTGTCGCGGCATGCTACCAGTGTTAAAGACTGCGATGGAGCTCCGTATGCCACGTCAAACTGGCTGACACTGACGGCGGCGGTGCACAAATGCTGCGCAGTTAGCGCCACTCGACGGCCAACACCGCGGTTCCTGGTGTGTCCGCTGTGCCGTGCCTGTGATCATTGCTTGTACAGCCCTCTCGCAGTGTCCGGAGCAAGTATGGTGGGTCTGACACACCGGTGTCAATGTGTTCTTTTTTCCATTTCCAGGAGTGTAGAATCTTCTGATTTTTTTCTTGTAGTTTGTGTAATTAGTGTAGATTTTGTTTATTGCTGGCACATAATTGTAGAGAGAATCTCCTTTGTAGTTGTAGTCTTTCATTGTTGTACAGTAAAACAGTTGTGGCATGCATGTAGATTTGCAGCAAGTATTTCGCAGCTTCGCTTGCAATTAACGAGATATTATTTTCATTGCTACGTTAATGTGTTGTCTTATTTTTGCTCTTTAAATTGTGCTTTTCTGTGTTATCGTGTGAAATATTGTGACAATAATGGCGTGTGAAAAACGTAATACTGGGCTCCAAAGTAAACTGAGAAACGACAGTGAAGACGAAAGCAGTGTGTTAGCGCCACGGAGTAATGAATTAACTAATGTTCAAAGTAGTAATTTGGTAATTGTGCATAGGGAAATGGAGCGGGCTGCAAACAATGGTGTAGGCAGTGAAAGAATTAGTGAACAGGAAAGCATTATCGATCGATCGGTCGGCAACAGCTCGCCTCAGGATTCCGAAATGACGGGACACAATCTTGCAAATACTGTAGATTCAGCTTTTGCGTCCTCATCGTTTTCTCAAATAAGTCAAGACACATTTTCTGCTTTTCAGACTGCGAATGTAGCCGGTTCAAAAGCATTGCCGAATAGCACTGAGGAACATGTTTCAGAGACCAGTGCATTGTTATTACAATTAATGCAACAAATGGGACAAAATCTTCAAAAGTTAGACACAATGGAACAAAATCTTCAAAAGTTAGACACAATGGAACAAAATCAGAGATAAACACAGCAAAAGCATCAAAAGTTAGACACAATGGAACAAAATTAGAGACAAACACAGCAACAGTTAGAGACAATGGAAGAAAATCGGAGACAAACACAGCAAAAGCTTCAAAAGTTAGACGCCACACTTGAACAAACACGTGAAGATTTAACTACTGAGTTAAATAATATTGAATCGAAATGTCAAAAAGACTGTAATGAAGTAAGAACACAGATTTGTGAGCATTTTCAACCTATTTTTTCGCGGCATGAAAATGCTCTACAGAATCACGAAGCAGCCATAAAAGAACTGCAAGCTATTGTTCATGAAAATCATGAGACCTTGCAAGCTAAAATTGACTGAGTTGCGTTTACCGATTCGGTTACGCAACTTGCAAAAACTCAAGAAAACTTAAAGGACACAGTAGATGCTCTGAAAATTGGTTCAGAAAGACACATGGAGGAAATTAGTTCATTATCAGAGAAAGTAGTTGAACTTTCGGATTAGCGAAATAATTTATCTACGAAGGTAGATGATAATCTGAATGACACAAAACCGATAGTCTTTAATGACACAGAAGACTGCGAACAAATTAGGAAATTCAAACAAAATCAGAATCAAATTAATACGCAACACCAAAGAGAAATCCGGGAAGTACAAGTTCAGCTGACACACGTAATACAAAAGAATTACATATTTCAGAGGACACTCGCGCTCCAATACGGGAAGAGGGACATAGAAATACGGAACAGCCACAAAGTAATAACACAGGGAGTTCGGAAATTATGAAAGAAATTGGCAAGGTACACCGAATTTTGAGATGGAACCACCGAAACGACGTAACAATGACCGACATGCGACTCGCCGACATGATGATTTTGACTATAAGCTGTTCATTACTACAGGTAAATTCAAAACATTTAAGAATTCTGGCAACAACATTCATCCACAAGCATGGCTTCATCAATTCTCTCATTGTTTTCCTCCCAACTGGTCATTACAACACAGATTAGCATTTATGTGTGGCTGCTTAGATAAGTACCTGTAGTCTGGGGGTAGCGTCTTTAATTCATAATCAAAACTCCTTCGGTCCTGGGTTCGATCCCCCCCACTGCCCTAATTTTGATAAATGTCAGCATTGGCGGCCGAAGACTTCCGGCAGAAGAAGTCAGCCTTATTCTGCCAACAGCCTTGTCAAAGAGGGCGGACGAGTGGATAGAGCTTCAGGGCACTCTCTTGTCCTTGGGGTGGGAAATTGCCACTAAAGGCGGAAGAATCAGCGATGATCAACGACATGAGGATGCATAAGTCAATGGAAAGCACTGCATTAAAGACACGTAACGTGTATCCACAGGACGTGTGGCCTGTAGTTGAAGAAGTGTCATGATGATCTCTCCATTCGCAAAAGATTCCGGAAAAGTCCCCCATTCCGATCTCCGGGAAGGGACTGCCAAGGGGGGGTTACCATGAAAAAAAAGATTGAATGATCAACGAAAGGATAATGTTCTACAAGTCGAGGCGTTGAATGTCAGAAGCTTGAACGTGGTAGGGAAACTAGAAAATCTGAAAAGGGAAATGCAGAGGCTCAATCTAGATATAGTAGGAGTCAGTGAAGCGAAGTGGAAGGAAGACAAGGATTTCTGGTCAGATGAGTATCGGGTAATATCAACAGCAGCAGAAAATGGTATAGCAGGTGTAGGATTCTTTATGAATAGGAAGGTAGGGCAGAGGGTATGTTACTGTGAACAGTTCAGTGACCGGGTTGTTCTAATCAGAATCGACAGCAGACCAACACCGACAATGATAGTTCAGGTATACATGCCGACGTCGCAAGCTGAAGATGAACAGATAGAGAAAGTGTATGAGGATATTGAAAGGGTAATGCAGTATGTAAAGGGGGACGAAAATCTAATAGTCATGGGCGACTGGAATGCAGTTGTAGGGGAAGGAGTAGAAGAAAAGGTTACAGGAGAATATGGGCTTGGGACAAGGAATGAAAGAGGAGAAAGACTAATTGAGTTCTGTAACAAGTTCCAACTAGTAATAGCGAATTCCCTGTTCGAGAATCACAAGAGGAGGAGATATACTTGGAAAAGGCCGTGAGATACGGGAAGATTTCAATTAGATTACATCATGGTCAGACAGAGATTCTGAAATCAGATACTGGATTGTAAGGCGTACCTAGGAGCAGATATAGACTCAGATCACAATATAGTAGTGATGAAGAGTAGGCTGAAGTTCAAGACATTAGTCAGGAAGAATCAATACGCTAAGAAGTGGGATACGGAAGTTCTAAGGAATGACGAGATACGTTTGAAGTTCTCTAACGTCATAGATAAAGCAATAAGGAATAGCGCAGTAGGCAACACAGTTGAAGAGGAATGGACGTCTCTAAAAAGGGCCATCACAGAAGTTGAGAAGGAAAACATAGGTACAAAGTTGGTAGGTGCGAAGAAACCATGGGTAACAGAAGAACTACTTCAGTTGATTGATGAAGGAAGGAAGTACAAACATGTTCCGGGAAAATCAGGAATACAGAAATACAAGTCGCTGAGGAATGAAATAAATAGGAAGTGCAGGGAAGCTAAGAAATGGCTGCAGGAAACATGTGAAGACATCGAAAAAGATACGATTGTCGAAAGAACAGCCTCAGCATACAGGAAAGTCAAAACAACCTTTGGTGACATTAAAAGCAACGGTGGTAACATTAAAGAGTGCAACGGGAATTCCATTGTTAAATGCAGAGAAGAGAGCAGATAGGTGGAAAGAATACATGGAAAGCTTCTATGAGGGCGAAGATTTGTCTGATGTGATAGAAGAAGAAACAGGAGTCGATTTAGAAGAGATAGGGGATCCAGTATTAGAATCGGAATTTAAAAGAGCTTTGGAGGACTTACGGTGAAATAAGGCAGAAGGGATAGATGACATTCCATTAGAATTTCTCAAATCATTAGGGGAAGTAGCAACAAATCGACTATTCACGTTGGTGTGTAGAATATATGAATCTGGCGACATACCATCTGACTTTCGGAAAAGCACCATCCACACAATTCCGAAGACGGCAAGAGCTGACAAGTGCGAGAATTATCGCACAATCAGCTTAACAGCTCATGCATCGAAGATGCTTACAAGAATAATATACAGAAGAATGGAAAAGAAAATTGAGAATGCGGTAGGTGACGATCAGTTTGGCTTTAGGAAAAGTAAAGGCACGAGAGAGGCAATTCTGACGATTCGGCTAGTAATGGAAGGAAGGCTAAACAAAAATGAAGACACGTTCATAGGATTTGTCGACCTGGAAATTGCGTTCGACAATATAAAATGGTGCAAGCTGTTCAAGATTCTGAAAAAAGTAGGGGTAAGCTATAGGGAGAGACGGGTCATATACAATATGTACAACAATCAAGAGTGAATAATAAGAGGGGACGATCAAGAACTAAGTGATCGTATTAAGAAGGGAGTAAGACAAGGCTGTAGCCTTTCGCCCCTACTCTTCAATCTGTACATCGAGGAAGCAGTGATAGAAATAAAAGAAAGGTTCAGGAGTGAAATTAAAATACAAGGTGAAAGGATCTCAATGATACGATTCGCTGATGACATTGCTATCCTGAGTGAAAGTGAAGAAGAATTAAATGGTCTGCTGAACGGAATGAACATTTATGAGGATGTACGTCTGGAGTACAGCATTGTATGGTAGTGAAACATGGACAGTGGGAAAACAGGAACAGAAGAGAATCGAAGCATTTGAGGTGTGATGCTATAGACGAATGTTGAAAATTAGGTGGACTGATAAGGTAAGGAATGAGGAGGTTCTACGCAGAATCGGAGAGGAAAGGAATATGTGGAAAACACTGATAAGGAGAAGGGACAGGATGATAGGACATCTGCTAAAGCATGAGGGAATGACTTCCATGGTACTAGAGGGAGCTGTAGAGGGCAAAAAGTGTAGAGAGGACAGAGATTGGAATACGTCAAGCAAATAATTGAGGACGTAGGTTGTAAGTGCTACTCTGAGATGAAGAGGTTAGCACAGGAAAGGAATTCGTGGCGGGCCGCATCAAACCAGTCAGTAGACTGATGACCAAAAAAAAAAAACCCACACAAGACCGAGTAAAACGTGGCATCATAATGATGAAACATTTCGAACAATCTGAATTTTCCAGTCTTGTGAAATATTTAGACATGTTGCACGAGAATCAGTACCTGTCAAACCCATACAGCCCCTCAGAACTCATCCGCATTTGCTTAATCAAATTACCTGAACATATACGGCAAATTATTTTGGCAGGACGTTGCAAAGACGACACTGAAGCTTTTCAGGGACTCTTACAAGAATTAGAAATTGACACTGACAATCGCGGAACGCGAAAACAGGAACACAACAATTACAGGTCACAGGCAATTCCGCGATGAAAGAAATAATAACTGGACACGACAAGGCTATTCTCACAACACAAATCGTGACCAAACCAGACACCACCCGTATGACAATCGTTGGCCGAGTAGTAATAATTACAGGGAAAGATCACCTCTCCGCGGTAATGACTATCACAGAGACAATCAGAGAAACAGACAATATGGGAACCAAAATAAATATTATCAGGGGAGACAGAATAACTCTAGACGCAACGGTCCAGCGCGCAGTTACGATTCAGGGAGAAATTCTCCACCACGTGACCGACAAGAAAGAAACTATGGAATCTACCGACATGACGACAGACGATATGATCGTAACGACAGACCTGAATTGCATCAGAACTGGCGGGTTTCAAACAGAGAAGGGCCCTCTCGACAGGGATGTTGTTGTTGTGGTCTTCAGTCCTGAGACTGGTTTGATGCAGCTCTCCATGCTACTCTATCCTGTGCAAACTTCTTCATCTCCCAGAACCCACTGCAACCCACATCCTTCTGAATCTGCTTAGTGTAGCCATCTCTTGGTCTCCCTCTACGATTTTTACCCTCTATGCTACCCTCCAATACTAAATTGGTGATCCCTTGATGCCTCAGAACATGTCCTACCAACCGATCCCTTCTTCTGGTCAAGTTGTGCCACAAAATTCTGTTCTTCCCAATCCTATACAATACTTCCTCATTAGTTATGTGATCTACCCATCTAATCTTCAGCATTCTTCTGTAGCACCACATTTCGAAAGCATCTATTCTCTTCTTGTCTCGACAAGGTGAATTTGTAGAAGTTAGGTCTCCAAATCCCAATAACGACGCGCGCCAACAAAGAGACAATCGGCAATGACTGGCAGCCACCAAACGTACGTATGAAACTGACTTCGTAGCTGCCGTAGCTAGTAATTACGTAAAAATGGAAGACATTAAGGACATCTTACTCCAGGCACACGACGTAAAACATAACAACATTGCATATCCTGTGATTCACATTACAGTAAATGACGTCAAATTTACTGCAATACTTGACTCTGGCTGTCATATTTCAGTAATTAGTGAAACAGCCTTTAGCAAATGCAACAAATCGAATGACTGCCCCACGCTTCCGTTACGTAAGATTAAATTGCAGGGTGCAATCGTTGGAAAAAGTGTAGATGTACGTCAACAAACCAACTTAGAATTCTTTTGTGAAAGCCACAGCTTCTCTATCAACTTCCTTATTGTTCCATCATCGGAAATTATATTGGGAGTAGACTTTTTGAATGAATACAAAGCAATCTTAAACTTTCACGATGCTGAAATAGCTTTAGAGAAAGGAGGTAAGTCAATAGCTTTGAAATTTGAAGATTGGCTCTCAAACCATGACGAGGAAATTAATCGGCTTTACCTACTGTTAGACAACAGTTCGGAATTTTCTACGGAACTAGACACTAACAATCACTCTGCAAGTACTAAAAGGGATGATATCGACGACATATTTGATACTAATGAGTTAATTCAGAATAAAATTCAAAAAATTGAGAATTGTAATGACACTGGCAGGCAAGACCTTTTTGAGATTTTACAAGCACATTCCACAGTTATTACTCAAAAAACGGGAACAATCAAGGGATTTCAATACCAATTTCCTGTTCGTGAGCATACTAAATTTTGTGTTAGACCATACGTAATTCCGGCGCATTATAGGGACTGTGTTAGAACAGAAATACAATCTATGCTTAACGAGGGCGTTATTGAGCCTGCAGTAAGCTCATACCTCACATGTTGTTGAGAAGAAAAATGGATCGATCAGGCTTGTCTTAGATTCGAGACAAATCAGTACTATCATCATTCCTGAAACAGACAGGCCGCAGACGATGGAAGAACTTCTTCAAAATTTTAATGGTGTAAAAGTGTTGTCTTCTATTGATCCCAGATACAGCTCTTATCAGATCGAACTTCATCCACAATGTATAAAATACACAGCTTTTCTTTGCTTCGGCGTTTGTTATCAATTTCGGAAACTTTCTTTTGGTTTAAACATTTCTTCGGCAGCGTTCATTCGCGGGCTAAATTCCATATTACCTAATTTCTTAAAACGTCACATCGCCTTATATGTGGATGATATTCTAATAGCAGAAGCCTTTTGAGAACAACATAGTCGCATCCTCAACAGTTTGTTACGTATTTTTGCAGAATCTGGAATTACAATTAACTTGGAAAAGTCTGAATTCGGTAGGTCAAAGATGAGGTTTTTGGGACATAGTATTTCTTCTGAAGGCATTCAGCCGGATCCTGAAAAGTTAGAAGCAATCAGAGCCATTCCAGTTCTATCCACAAAAAGACAAGTCGGCAGTTTTCTAGGTCTCGTAAATTTTTACCACCGTTTTCTGAATATGCAAATTCTAGTTACACCAAAACTTTGTTCTCTCACTGGAAAAAATACTATTTGGAACTGGGACGAACAAGCACAGTTGGAATTCAATTCTTTGAAAGAATCGCTACTTAACGCGCCAATACTAGCTTATCCAGATCTTAGCCAGATTTTTGCCTTAGCACGGATTTTTCTAAAGTCGGTCTTGGTGCCCATTTATTTCAAGAAGCCATAGAAAATGACACTACTGTTCATAAAACTATTGCTTTTGCTAGCTGAGTGCTAACAAAATCTGAAACAAATTATTCTGTTACTGAATTAGAAGCTTTAGTTATCGTTTGGGCATTTAACAAATTCCGTTTCTTTCTTTATGGTAAGCACGTAAAAATATACAGTGATCGTCGTGCATTACAATTTCTTATGTCTTCAAAATTAAATCATGACAGGTTAAAATGTTGGGCATTGTTTCTGCAAGAATTCCACTTCACAATAGTCTACGTTCCCGGCAAGGAGAACATTGTTGCGGACGCTCTGTCACGCGTACCGGCTGGGCTCGAGAAAAGTAACACAGAAAGCAACCTCGAGAAAAATTTCAGTATTTTTTACATTCAGAAAGTCGTCTTTGAAAACTTCATCACCACATCTTTAAAGGACATTGCTCATGAACAAGATAAAGATCCGATTTGGAAAGACGTCAAAAGTAAATGGCATGAAAACCCACACACTCAGATTCGGCATTATTATCTGGTTAGAAACAACATACTCTTCAAGCGTTGCACTGTTGATGACAAGCTATGGGTACTTTGCATTCCAGACGATTTTGTTAATAAGCTCATTTGGTACATTGATTTCAGCTACGCCCATTTTGGTCCACGAAAATGTTATCAAATTCTTCGAACGACTTGTTATTTTAACAATATGGAAAAGAGAATTCGAAGAGTCTTGTCTATTTGTAAACTTTGTCAAAAGGCGAAACCATCTACTATCTCACATCGTTCTCCGTTGTTTACTATCATTCCTTCTAAATTAAAAGAATTTGCTGCTGTTGATCTCTTGGGACCCCTTGTCAGAACATCGAATGGATTTTCGTACGTTCTAGTCGCTGTTAAACTGACTTCAAAATTTGTTTCTTTCACTCCGTTACGTAAAGCCACTGGGCGGTCTGTATCCAACGCCTTTGTTAAAAATTTCTTACGTGAAGTTGGACACGTTAGTAAAGTCATTTCAGATAACGGACCGCAATTCAGATCTGCTGTTTGGTCACGCATGCTTCGTAACCATAAAATCAAATCTGTTTTTATTTCATTGTACTCACCACATTGTAATCCGTCTGAACGGATTATGAAAGAAATCAATAAGCTTTGCAGACTTTATTGTCACAGAAAGCATCAGCATTGGGACAGATATTTACACTTATTTCAAAATGTTCTGAATGAAATGTCTCACAACTCCACTCCTTTACCACGTACTCTTGTACTGAAGAATGAAGAACCACCGAACAGAATCAGAGAGCTTGTACCTTTTCCGAATACACGTCAACTTCGACACAAAGACATAATTGATTTAGCTATTAAAAATATAAACTCTGCAGCAGACAAAAGGAGAAAACTACACGACAAAGAAAATGCAAAGTAATTATATATTGGTCAGAAAGTTCTCATTGAAGCTCATTCATTGTCACATAAGAAGAAACACTTGAGTCACAAATTCTTTCTAGTTTACAATGGACCTTACAGAATCCGACGTATACCACATAATTGCGTTGAAGTTGAAACTCTGCGTACTAGGAAGCGTAAAGGTTTACACCACATTTCACATGTAAAACCGTTTATTGAAAGATAATGTTCTTTTTAACTTTGTCTTTGCCATAAAACTTTTCACTTCACATTTCTCGTATGCTTTGTCAGACTTAAGCAACTGTTAACATGCAACAATGTTTGAAGTTAAATATCCAGTCTAGAAGCTAGGGAACATTTTTAAACAGAAACTACGAATGCATTGTTATAGTGAACAGACGACACAGTGTTGTATTTGTACATTCTTGCTTGTTAGTTGCACTATTACGTAACGACTATCAGGCTTACATACTTAGGACATATACTGGTACTGCTAATGAGATTTTAATGCAACATTTTGGTTTACTTGAAGATACATTCTGGATTTAAAGTACTTTCTTTGAGATACCAGATGATACAGTGCTTAGTTTATGTGACAACTATACGATTTTATCACGACGCTACTAATGAATGACAATTTACAACGTTGCTTTTGCGGTGTATCTGTTTTATATTTGCACAGTTTTTCTGAATTATTCTGGAAAGTAAAACATGTTTTAGTAGTAACTTTTGTGGTATAGCTACAATGAGACAGCCTTTTCCGTAGCACAACTATGCGTTACAGCATAATACTTTCTTCATCATGGCAATAAGCGTAATAACCAAGCTATCTATACGCAAAGCATTTCACTTTTGTTTATCATGAGGTAAGTACATTGACTTCTCCACAACTTAGCTTTCGGAGGACGATAACTACGACACTTCCACAGAGATTATCTTACAACATGACGCACAGTTTACTGCTACAGTACACGTATTTGAGTGATTAATTTTGTACTTATTTTTAAAGATTTTTGAATTACAATGATATAAAGGTTTTCCTTGATTCATTCCATTGCTGTAATCTATAACACCTGAGGGTATGATTACATTAATCCTCAGGGGGGTACACGCTTACTTTGTGTACCATGTGTTTGGCAAGCACAAGGAGCCCTAGCTAATATGGTATTTGCTTATACAGCTTTACACATTGGTACCATATTTCTCTAACACAGAATTACACAGCTATGTGATCATTTAACAGAGAGACAAATATTTATTTTACTACATCAGTGACAGATGTTTACGTAATTACACAGTTGGATAACTTCAGACTTATGAAATTGTATTTTGTCTGTACTTTTGGAAATGTTCATATTTTCTCGGAACCGTTGTGATACTATGAGAGCTTTGAATGATGTATTTGTTATGGGATCATGATTTTTAAAGTACATTTGAGGTAGATGACACTTTTGACATGAGCAGAGAATTAGAAATTATTGGAGGAAGCTACGACGAATTTGAGAGTTGGCTGAGGTTTTATGATGTTATGATGACGATGTGTATTACGCTGTTGCGGTATGTTTATGATCAATAAGCTTATGCTATATGAGTTATTTGATTATGCTATGCATCTGTTATGATGAATTATTGAAGCCATGTCGAGGAATAAGGTAAAGAACAATGAGTAGTGGTTAGGGACTCTGGTTTATGAAAAAGGTTGTTGGAAACCAAGAATCGTCCTTTAAGAGTTATGAAATGTATGTAAATGCGTGAATGTATGCCGATGAAAATTTTTTGGACACTGTTATATTTATAGGATTTTATTTTCTACACATTTGTAACGCAAATTCTCGACCTGTGAAAATATTTTTATATGAGACTGCCACTGTAGCGGAAACTGGTGTCGTAAATATTTCGGTAAGAAAGTTAAGTGACCACCTGCACGTAATGCGTCGTGGGCACCCAACTGCGCGACAGCCACCTGGAAAAAAACATTAGTGTGTGCCTTTCAGAGGCACAAGAAAAAAAAGAGGCCGTTATCCTCGCTATTGACATTCCTTTGTAGAAAGCATCGCTCATTACTTGGAAAGATACTTACTTACATCTGCACACCTTATGACGACAAGCGTTTTTCTGCGAGAGTTGAGAGAATTTGTACTAACTTATGAAATGTCACATGACTATTGAATGATATTTTTATGCTTTGCCTTTCATAGTTGCTTATTTCATTTGATATCTGGTTTCCAGCTGTGTTGCAGCACTGGTTTTATAAAATAAAATTAAATGCATTTGGTAATGTCAACAATTTCTGTCAACAGATCTATTAAATAATCATTTTATGATCCACGTTCTTCGAAAAAGGAACACTTGGAAAGGAAAGAACAACAAGAAGGGATTAATAACAGTAACTGCATACTTAATTTTCTTTTCAACTACTTGGTAATATCTTTTGTAGAGTTAGTTTAGTGGTGCACCACTTTAATGACATAGACATTAAGATGTGAATATACATTTCCCTTATCTTCATTGTTGTCTTTACTGTAATATTTTTTCTGCTTGAGCTTTGTCATGTTTAGATATAAGTTATTGCATTTGCTGCTGCTGTTTGCCAGGCATAGTGATACTGAATTTCACTTTGTATTACTCTGTTAAGCCAGTTTTACTACTGATTTATTTTTCTTGTTGCTGTTCATTGCTTCGTATTGGTTGTAATGTTGCATTTGCTTTGCTAAGTCCTATATTGCTGCTTTTTTTGCCAATTTGCATTTTTTTTGTCACTGCTGTTTGTGTTAATTGTTTTGTGCTGCTGCATTGCGTCGTCCCTTAGTTTAGAATCTGAGCTCAGTAGGTTTAAGTTAGCTCAAGAGGGGGTAGACTATATAAGAAACTAACTATGATGAATTGGAAGAAAAGCATTGAGAAGCTATAAGAAAATAGTTTGGCCAAAAAAGTTGTGTACAGTGGAGAAAAACTATTTTTGAAAGAGAATGTCAACAGAATACAGAAAGCATGCTTGGGTAGTTTTTTTTTTTTTTTTTTTTTTTTTTTTTTTTTTTTTTTTTTTTTTTTTTGGTGGAGCAAATGTTGAAATAAGAGGGACGATCTATGGAATGAAGTTTTGGGTTGGACTGCAGTATCAAATGTTACACTGAAAACAAAGCCTGTCCTTTCCTTGTGTTATCCCACTATGTGTTTGTGTACCCTTGTGTATTTATGTTCTTCCTGTCTTTATATGTTTATCAGATAAGACATATGTTGTAGAATTTTTCTAATAGTCAGCTACATGAACTATGATGAGCAGTACTGTTATCCTCAAATATAATTTCCATTAATAATATGTTATTTACTTTGTAAAGATGTTAGACATTGTTAATTCTGTTTTGTTTTAATTCTCATGTGTGAAGTTGATGTTTCAATAATTATTCTGATCTTTTATGTATTTACTTATGTCATAATTCCTGTAACACTGATGTATATGTTATTTCTATTCTTTTGTAAAGCCTGTGTTACTACAAATGTTACCTGTATTATTATGTTTTTAATGATGTATTTTGTACCTTTGTTATTGTATTCTTATGTTATCAAATTGTAATTGCCACCAGTTCATCAAATTAAGTTACATTTCACTGCACATATTTCTGTTGGTCATAGTATATGGACAATATGTGAGAAGTAGGGACTGATAGTGTTTGCACATGTGTTAATAATTCAGCAAGGGACTGGATAACAGCATTGCTGGTTCTAAGGATATTTCAAAAATTTTTTTTTTTGTTAGTGCACAAGTGGTGGTTCATGGACTTGCTATATTGTCTGCAAGCCTCTTCGATGGTGATTGTGCACCTGCACAGTCGCAACAGATGGCTGCTGGCTGTCTCTACATGGACTACAGTGGGTCTGCATCTTTGATGGCCCACCAGTACCATTATTTCTACAAGGACTGCAGTGGGTCTGCATCTCTGGTGGCCCACCAATACCGTAATCTCTACCAGGAATACAGTGGTCCTGCTCTGTAATGACCTACCTACCAATATTCTTCAAAACTTCGACTGACTCTGCTATGGGTTTGCTCTGTTGTGGCCCATTACCTGTCTGCATGTAAAGAGTCAGCACTGTCTTTCCGTTGGAAGGGCAACACTACTTCTTCAAGATTTGCATGGAAATCCACTACTTCCGTGTGCATTCTCTTTTACTGCTCAAACTTTGAGAAAAAAACCACTAATTGTACTGTGTGAATGATCTGGACTGTCTTTATGGGACTGTGAGAAAATTTTAGCTTTTGACCAACATTGTATCAATAAGTGTGTGCATTTGATTCTTTGTTATTGTAATTATGAAAAATTTTATCAAATCATTATTGACCACTGCCCAAAACAATTTGTAAAATTTTTTGTGGGGAGCATGGGGGCTATGTAAGTAGGCTGTTTATGTTCTTATATTGGTAACGCCGCCGCCACGTAGCGCTCTGTATGAAAATCATTAGCTGTGCTGTGTGCAGTCTGTGGCTGGTTGGCATTGTTGTAATACTCGCCATTGTAGCGTTGGGCAGTTTGCTGTTAACAGCGCATAGCGTTGCGCAGTTGGAGGTGAGCCACCAGCAGTGGTGGATGTGGGGAGATAAATGGCGGAGTTCTGAAATTCGTAAGACTGGATGTCATGAACTGCTATATATGTTATGACTTTTGATAATATTAAGGTAAATACATTGTTTGTTGTGTATTAAAATCTTTCATTTGCTAATTAGCCCTATCAGTAGTTAGTGCCTTATGTAGTTTGAATCTTTTATTTAGCTGGTAGTAGTGGCGCTCGCTGTATTGCAGTAGTTCGAGTAACCAAGATTTTTGTGAGGTAAGCGATTTGTGAAACGTATAGGTTAATGTTAGTGAGGGCCATTTTTATTTGTAGGGATTTTTGAAAGTCATATTGCGTTGCCCTAAAAATATTGTGCGTCAGTTTAAGCACAGTCTTGTATAATTTTTCTAAGGGGACGTTTGACAAGGTGTACTGGACTATTAAAAAGAACAAAATAGTGAACGGTACGAGATGAAGAAAAGCTACATCGAGTGATTTCTACTGCCATCGCCTCGTGGTTGTGTAGTAACGGTGTTGGACTGTGGAGCAGGAAATACGAGATCAGACCTGCATTGTCATTGACGTGTTTGTTCTCTTTCTGTAGTGCTGCCAATTGCCATACTGTACATAGATATGGAATGTGAGTCATGTGGCAAGACTATATTACCGTTACAAACAAATGTGATGTAAAGTGAGAGCAGGCACGCATCTTCCTCAAAGCTCCACAAAATACATCGCAGGTGCATATCCTTCCACAATTTGCAGATAAATGCGGCTGCAGAACTTCACCCCAGCAGCTACCAATCTGTGGTCCACAGTTCCTGACCAGTCATCTTCAGCTGCGGGCTAGTTCCAGTTGCCCCTAGCTAACACCAATCAAAGACAGATTATCGGGTAGACAATGCCGATTGTGAAAGTGTTTTACTTCCATCGAGCTTGCACTAATAGACTGTCAACCGACAGCACTGTATTTTTGAATGTCTATTGGCTTAGATAGTCATCGTAGGCAAGGGTACGTTGCCTGCGTCAGAAATTTACTTCCCTGGCTCACATCTACGTCAGACTAAACTGTTTCCATCCGAATCAGCTTTCAAGGCCCAATAGTACCTACCAGCCGCCATGTCATCCTCAACCGTGGGCGTCGCTGGATGCAGTTACGGAGTGGACGGTCAAATAGCCAGCAACCCGCTCTCCCGTCTACTGTCAGTTGTCGTGACCCTAGACGATACTTCCTAGTGAAATAGGTCCTGAGTCTGGTTCACGAGGGTTGCGGGCACTCCAATTCCAAAAATGTTCAAATGTGTGTGACATCTTATGGGAGTTAACTGCTACGTTCATCAGTCCCTAAGCTTATACACTACTTAACCTAAATTATCCTAAGGGCAAACACACACACCTGTGCCCGAGGGAGGACTCGAACCTCCGCCGGGACCAGCTACACAGGCTACGACGGCAGCGCCTCAGACCGCTCGGCTAATCCATCGCGGCGCACTCCGATTGCCGACTGCACTCGACAGATGCAGACGGTCAGCCATGCTAGTACTAGTCAGGCCTGCCAGTGCTTAACTTGGACGATCTGATGGGAACCGATGTCACTACTGTGGGAAGGCCAGCGACACGTGAGGCTGGGTTGAATATTTGTACTGAATATAATTTTAGTAAGTGGTAGTTACTTGTTTGATATTGAGACGCTCACGTTTTGTCTGTGACTGTTGGGTGACTGCTTGATTCGCGGGGAGGGGACCAAACAGGGAAGGATGGAGAAGCAAGTCGGCCGTGTCCTTTCAAAGGAATCATCCCGGCGTTTTCCTGAAGCGAATTATGGAAATCACGGAAAATCTAAATCAGAATGACCGGACGGGGATTTGTACCGTCGTCCTGACGGAAGCGAGTCCAGTGTGCTAACCACTGCACCACCTCGCTCTCTATTACAGTATTAAACGCACTGTGTCGAGTCTATTTGGAAGCGTACAAGCGTCCCATTTTCGGAAAGCAACTACTCGTAGTTTTCTGTGATAGGGGGTTCGCTTCCTGCTACCTTTTACGTTGAGGGACAAACTTATTTGGCGAATATTATGCATAAAACGAAACAACGCGCTTTGATAAAAAATAAAATAAAATTGTGTTAGAAAACTAAGTAATAGCTATTTATTAACAAGTGAGGAAGACCGGCTACTAGTATCGAGAACAGAAAAAATCATTATTTAATCACTTTTGATGATAAAGAATGAATCCATTTTATACGTCCCGCATACTTCAGAAATAAGCGATCGTGACTGGATTTCCAGGAAGAAGTGAACTCGTTTGAACCCTCTCTGGAGGTGGAGGTGCCTGCGGCCGACTGCCAGGCTCCCGCTGCCGGGCCGCTCCGGACGTTCACGCCACCACTGTCGTACTTCACGTAGATGGACAGCAAACGACACTTCAGGCTTTCCACTGACGTTTCTTCTTTGTGTGTAAATTACTCTCGAGCATTCATGTGTGTGCCGTCATTAGGTTAGCTAGGTTTAATTAGTACTAAGTCTAGGGCACTGATGACCTCAGATGTTAAGTCCCATAGTGCCTAAAGCTATTTGAACCATTTTTTTGTAAATTGCTTTCATTCTCGGACCAACTGGTCTTTGCTGCTGGGTCAGTTGTGGAGGCGGGAATTTTCTCATTAAGTATTTGCTGTTAAATACCTGCTTCTTTAAATTCTCCTTTTTCTATTGCGATCCATTTTATTGTTTCAGTGTACCTTCAACGCGAGTTTCGTAGGACTGTAGTTGACTAATTAATACAGAAGGACACTTCCTTTAAAGTTAAGTGTAATCGTTTATTTTAGCCTTTCATATCTTAATAAATCTTGCTATACTTATGAGTTTCTTTACTAGCTAATTCCAGAATGAGATTTTCACTCTGCAGCGGAGTGTGCGCTGATATGAAACTTCCTGGCAGATTAAAACTGTGTGCCCGACCGAGACTCGAAATCGGGACCTTTGCCTTTTACGGGCAAGTGTTCTACCATCTGAGCTACCGAAGCACGACTCACGGCCGGCACTCACAGCTTTACTTCTGCCAGTATCTCGTCTCCTACCTTCCAAACTTTACAGAAGCTCTCCTGCGGAACTTGCAGAACTAGCACTCCTGAAAGAAAGGATATAGTGGAGACATGGCTTAGCCACAGCCTGGGGGATGTTTCCAGAATGAGATTTTCACTCTGCAGCGGAGTGTGCGCTGATATGAAACTTCCTGGCAGATTAAAACTGTGTGCCCGACCGAGACTCGAACTCGGGACCTTAGCCTTTCGCGGCCAAGTGCTCTACCATCTGAGCTACCGAAGCACGACTCACGCCCGCCACTCACAGCTTTACTTCTGCCAGGAGAGCTTCTGTAAAGATTGGAAGGTAGGAGACGAGATACAGGCACAAGTACAGCTGTGAGTGCCGGATCTGAGTCGTGCTTCGGTAGCTCAGTTGGTAGAGCACTTGCCCGCGAAAGGCAAAGGTCCAGAGTTCGAGTCTCGGTCGGACACACAGTTTTAATCTGCCAGGAAGTTACTAGCTAATTGTTTAGTGTATCCTGGAAGGAAGTATGACGTCGTTCTGAAAAGTAATGCCCCATAACTTTTATGTGAAACATCTTAAAGTTATTTAAATAAAATAAATGTTATCAACACACTACGCCTTCATTCTTCGTGTATACAATTTCTCAACATAGTCAGCTTGGTGACGCACACATTTCTGCCAACGAGAGGACAGTCTGCTGTACGATCACTATGCAATGTGTGCCTCTGTTGACGGACCTCAGCTTGCGCATCTTCACCACTATCACACAAGTCGTCGAAGAAACAGATGACTATTAGATTCTGCCAAGTCGGGACGGTGTGGAGCTGACTTAATTTAGCCAGCCTGAGTGGCCGAGCGGTTCTAGGCGCTACAGTCTGGAACCGCGTGACCGCGACGGTCGCAGGTTCGAATCCTGCCTCTGGCATGGATGTGTGTGATGTCCTTAGGTTAGTTAGTTTTCAGTACTTGAACCATTTATTTGACTTAATTTATTGTACGCACTGCCACGTTACAAGCCACAGTCCGGAGCCCTTTGGTGGCAGAGGGCTGCAAACATGTAGACATCAAGAATACAAATGCAGAACGTTAGTAACGTTTGATTTACGTTAACAGCTTTCAGACCTTTCTTATTAAAAAACTAGGAGGCATAACTTGTCACAAGGCCTCGTATTTCCTGATTATTTTCATCCAATTTCTTGAGTCCCCTTCTTCTTGTTGACTAATGTAGAGTCTCAGTTTCATGTATTTTGAGAAGCTTTTCTTATTTTTCATTTTACGTGACTTTTGAAATTCTGAATAATATGAGTATCCAGTTCAAAAAGCATAATTTTTCAGGCCAATCTCTCGAATGGTTCCGCCTAAATATATGCACTGAGAAATTATTAGTTTTCCTGTGTATAGTTTCTATAGTACTCAGTGTACGACATAAAGCGCCATACTCTTCACAGACATTTTTTGCGCCCTGATTCATTAATATATTTACCGGTCCTGCAGAGCATGAGGACAGGGGTCTAGAATTCAGCAATCTCAGCTGCTGTTAACATCTAAATAAATGTCAGAAGCCTAGAATTCTGCTGTTATTAACATCTAAATGAATGCCACGTGTAGGAGTTTCGCAACAGTAAGTGTCATTGTTATGTACTGATGCACACCCACCGTAACGAATTATAACCAGAGTTGTAAGACTAGCATAGCCTACAGTAGATTATCGTAAGTGAGTGTAAGCCACAGTAGTTTGCCCGGTAGCTTGGGTCAGTTAAGTCGTACCTGCGTCACCTGCACACAAACTGTGTTGCATACTACTGGGCGTTACCTTACAATTATCACTCACTTTGCATATGCGATCAATGTCTCACTAGATTACCCTAGAAATAGGAAGTTCACTTAAACACAAACACTATTTATAACACAATAGAAATTTTAAGTGTTTAATTCATGTTTTATTGGAAAAGTGTTGCTTTGTAACATGAAACAGGAGGATGCTGTAGAAAAAAAATACAGTTTACCATCCATCTCTAGAATACATAATTTCTTCGACATAAAGGTAAAATAAAAAACCGCTCCAAAACGAGAAATTAAAACATTGTTTCAATACTTCATAGAATTTCTATAAAACATGTTCCTGTTATGCATAAACAACTCTCACATTTATAAAAGGAAACTCCTGCTTTTGATCATGCTGAAGAACATTCTACTGAGTGCGAAATAACAGCAACAATCTTGTGTATACATAAAACCATTGTCGTGACTCATTATCACTCAGCAAAAACCACTAAGGATAGAAACTTGAAATTTGCAGAGGGTGTTGATAGTAGTAGGGCAAGGGCGGCACCATCCAATGTTGCATTGTTGCCAAATTCATTCAAGATGATGGATCCAATATGGCTGCGATAGATACGGCAATGTCGCAATAATGTCATGCTGGGAAATTCGATTTTTGGCTGGAAAATAGGTCAGTTGGGCTACTTCCACTAACCTAAGAAAATGGTGGGAAAATTTTGGTGGGAAATTAGGTCAATTGGGACACTTTCACTACTCTATGTCGTCCAACCACCACCTCTTCCTTTGAATTGGCGGGAAAAGAACTCAGCCTGTGCTGGGCTGCTGGAGAGGAAGGAGTGTACTTCATTTATTTCCAGTACGAAGTTTGAATAATTTATTTAGGGATAATTTCAAACAGTTTATTTATTTATTACGCTGATATAAAACACTCATCATGACGTGCTTCAGGTCACAAAACGTAGCCTACAGACATGTAAACAGCTAGAATACTGATGTACAGACATGCTCACTACGCATAAAATTATCAACCTAATGCAAGTACAACACTGTGCAAACACGTTCACTAATTATAAACTGTCCAAATAATACATTGTGGAACCTACAACGTTGCAGACTGATATACAGGCATGCAAACAACTCCTAAATTGTCAAAATAATGCATGTATAACACTCTGCAAACACACTCACAACATTAACTGTTTAACAAAGCCGAAAATAATACGCCAGTCTCACATGCTTGACGCGTATGGCCATGCATATCCGGCCGGAGTAGCCGAGCGGTTCTAGGCGCTACAGTGTTGAACCGCGAGACCGCTATGGTCGCAGGTACGAATCCTGCCTCGGGCATAGATGTGTGTGATGTCCTTAGGTTAGTTAGGTTTAAGTAATTGTAAGTTCTAGAGGACTTATGACTTCAGAAGTAAAGTCCCATAGTGCTCAGAGCCAGTTGAACCAGTTGGCCATGCATATGTTTACCACCGCTGATGCATAGCCTTGTACCTGTGGCCTCAACGAAGTCTCCCCCTTGATGCGCTATAGAAATCGGTTGCAATGCTTTCAGAAACTATATATGAAAATAGCCTAGAAGAATATAGGACGAATTCTTCCCAGCGATCCTAACAGGACAGCCATCCTACATGCAAGACGCCTCTGGTTGCGTACATGTGTTTACCTAGGAACCGTTGCTGGCATGATGATAAGTAGGCATGAGATGATTACCTAGCGATTCACCCTCATATATGCAGCTAAAAGATTGTCAGTGTTATACTGTCATCTCATGTCTATGTAAAAAAAGCCAAGTCTCCCTATGGATGTGCTATAGAAATCTTTTTGCAATGCTTTCCAGAGTAACACAGGATGCATTCGTCCTAGTGATCCTGACGGGGCAGCCCGTCCATTATGTATCGACCCTTCACGGAAATCGTAAAGTGCCACAGATATAGTCAGTGGTCACTTTTGCTGCTGTAGAAGCTTTCGTGATATTTCAGACTGTCTGCATGGAAATTCTTGTCGTAGCAGGACCTGTTTACTAAAATAGCCAAGAATGATGCCGAAACTATTCATCCTGATACTCCTAACGAGCCACCCCATCCATCATGTGTTACCCTTCCTGGAAAACATCTTGCTTTCACATATGCCTCAGAAACAGTAAACGTTTCAACTATTTTCTCACCACAGAAAGCCTTAATCATGTCTTTGCATGGTTGCAAAAACACCAGTAATCGTAAAACCATTCGTGTTGTTTGGAAAGAGAGCACTATCTAAGCACCGACGGGAAAATTAGTACAATTACACAAACAGAATTCGAAGCACTGTCTTAAAGGAGAGAAAAAGGCTGGAATTTTCGGTGTCCTACAGCTACTGGTCTAGAGATGACATAATGCCAGAATGTCATATGAGGCACAGCATTCCGCCAGAGATGGATGGTCTGCTTCAACTTGTCTTTGAACACTTGAACAAAGAAGACATCACATTTCTCTCTGGACTGTCCATAGATACTTTCCCCTATCTTGTTTGAACCGTTCTGTTCAGGCTGTCCTGTGAATGACTGGAGCATTCTGATTGACTCTTACTCAATTTACCCACCAATTTACTGATACGGGTAGTGTGGGAGCAGTGCCGCTTTTTGGTTTTATTCAGACGAGCAAATCTATTTTGTACAGTTAAACCATGAAAAAGTGGTCTGCAGATCGTGCAATATGGAAGGACAGTTCCACAATTACACTGCTCTGCCACTGGGAATGGAAGCTCGAATATTTCAGCATGAAACTGATCTCCAACCTAGCTATAAATCACCAAATACTGTATCAAACAGAGAATTCGTACTCTGCGCAATACAAAATCACCACCTCTGTATCCTACATATAGTTATCGACCATTAGACTCTCGTACATATACTGCGCAAGGAGGCTTTCCGGCAGTCGTTCTTCCCGAAAACCATACGCGACTGGAACAGAAAAGGGAGGTAATGACAGTGGCACGTAAAGTGCCCTCCGCCACACACCGTTGGGTGGCTTGAGGAGAATAAATGTAGATGTAGATGTTACCACGAAGACTGCCCAACACATACTGAGTATTAGTTCGCTATTCAGCCATCTTATCGGAAATACCCCTTGCTAACGGCTGTGGTTCTGGAAATAAAAATATCTGTACCATTCTTCATTTCCTTTGCTATCACAGTACTCCTTGTCAAATCCATACCTTCCTTATGACTGGACATAATCATTTTGTTTGGACATATCGGAACACATATACACATACTTTATAAGCCTGATGCTCAAGGGGAACCTATCACGCATCCCCAACTACTAAGTATAATACTTCGCCAATAGCTGATTTCTGTTGATACAGAGCGAAAATCAGCGATGGGTGGACATGTCTCATACGTTTTTCCTGCGAGTTGTACCACTGTGTCTTAGAAAGAGTGGAGTAGTTGCCTTACAAGCAGCCATATGTTAAAAACACGATCGCAACAACTGGTCTCGGTTCTACAGGAGCTCACACGCATCGCTAACGATATCCATATTAAAAAAACATACAAGCCTCATAACTCGAGGTATTGCATTACCTCTGAATAAAGTGGTTTTTCCAGACAAATGCCATAACACTGAATATAGGTGGTGATCGCCGGAGTGTATATTATCAGACCAACAGTGCGGTTACAAGTCGCTGATGGTGTAAGCTCATAATAAAATCACCGAATTTGGAAAGTGATTCGGCTAAGGAACGTAGTATGAAGCCAGCATTTGCAACTTCTTCATGACGCCTCTATTTTTTTCTCCAGTATTTATAACACATTCTGTCTCGATGCCACGTCAGAAGTTGTGCTATGTATCCACTGGGTTATACGCGATGGTTGATTGAGAAACCCTTTAATGATTACAGTCCCTAGTGAATCATATTTCTGGCACTTTCACATTTCTAAACGATTCACCTTTTCGAACCTATGTGCTAAAGTAAAATTAAAACGGACTTTTAGGTAGTCCGTATGCGTCTTTCAACTGCTTTTCAGACTCTGCCCTGTCAACCATACAGCTTTGCGCATGTGAGTGTTCCAGTCGAAGTCGGAACCACATTCTGCAGGCCGCTGTAGAAACACGCTAAGCGTAGTGTGACAGGACCGGCTTTGACCATTCAATGGAAATCGAGCATAGCTCCGCCAACCGTGTACAATGTGTAGGGCCAGCGCCAATCGAAGGCCACTACTGCAACCCAAGGTAGTATAAAAGTATGAAAAGATACTGCAGTGTATCTTCCTGGGAAAATGAGGAACACTCAACATCGTACAGGTACTGCAATTCCAAGCAGGTCCGCATTCCTCAGGGTCCATTCACATCTATCACCCCAACATTCAATCATCTCTCTCTCTTCCGATATATTGAAAACAAATACCGTCTGTGTGCCAGCATTGAGCACATGCGGTGATCACATTAAATTCACAGATTTTAATGCTCTTGAACAGGTGGCCAATGGTCGACATCACTTGCACAGACCAGTGTAAAGTGTCAACACCCGTACTGTAGGAGGAAGATGACCATATCCCACAGGCTATACTATCAATCACAATAGTTTGAAACATTGGTTTTATCTGCTGAAGCATGCTTTGTACACGTTTAGTTCTTTCTACCACGACATCGAGGTCTGTGTCAAGTTGTAAATTGAGATAACGCTCTGATCCATCGCCTCTCATAAAAAACTAGATGTCGCTCAGTATAAATCATGTTGTTACTACTGCTGCTATCATAACACACACACACACACACACACACACACACACACACACACACACACACATACACATACTCAATGACAGGATAGCTGGTGGCTCCTCATATTGCATTCTTGTACGCGATCACTGTTTCAGTGCTAGCTATTCCCAGAAGGTGTTGCTCCTCCACCAATACTCTTTCTCCATCTCAAACAAGCAATGTCAGTCAATCATTATGCGGCAATCATCAGCATCCAGCGGACTGATGGGATCGAAAAGACAATGTCGGTGTACAGTAATAATAGGCACCGAAGTTGATAGTGTCAACAATTTTATAGAAATTTCAACACCGACCAATGATGCGACAGTGTGCTTCCCAGTTTCAGTATCATCGCTAAACCAACTCACCTCTACTTTTCGAGTACCAGTGCGAATTTAGATAGATGACTGTGCAGTGCATCCATTCATTGTTAAATCTCAAACAATCAGATCATCGAAGTATAATGAGGTGTGATTTAACGGTAGACTGATGGTGCTTTCTAAAGAGAGAGAGAGAGAGAGGGAGACGTTGCTGCTGGTAATTTGTCCAGTTTTTTCTTTTGTTTTGTCAGGAAGCATGAGTTGTGTGACACAGCCTGTGTTCGATTCATATACGGCGGATGTTCTACGTATGACTTATAGTACTGTCTACTTGCGATTGTTAACTGCAAACCTGTCGCTCATCAGCGAACTTCCATCTCTTGTGTGACGAAACGTGACCCTCCTGTTTCGACACATTCCTCAAAATGCGATGTACTCCATTCCCCTTTCACATCTTGGGTATAAAATCGTGAGTTTAGTGTCATGACTAAGTTAGCTACAGGTGTTTGTATGGCACTGCTATCTCCGTGATTACATCGGCTTGACAAATGTCCTACCTACAGAGCTAGTGGTGGCATGATGTGTAATTTCACATTTCAAAAGGTGCTGCTATGTGTTTATCTGTTTCCTTGTAAGAGGTATTCTCCATTACTAACGATCGTGAAACCTGGTAGTCAAGGGAAGGCAGGATTCGGTTACGATTGTGGACGGGGCCGCAATCAGTTACTGCTGGTTGCCTTTTACAGTTACACAGAATTTATTTTAAACCAGTAATTCCAGACTCAACAATAAATAAAAATACCACGCGTTATTAGTGAAGGAATAAACAACTGTGTAAATAATTGTGACTTCAGTGAGTTAGAATTTAGCAGATCATCATTAAATACAAATACAGGAGATAAAATTTAAAAATAAGTCACTCTGATCTGGGCAGAAGGCCTTACAAGCCAGGAATGGCAATAAATTAAGAATTTTTAAAGCTCGCTGGAACATACAAAGTACAGGTATTGAAATATTAAAGGACAGTCGTCACAAACACATCAGAAGGCATGAGACGCCAGGAATGAAAGTAAATAAGGTTTTAAGGCTTACTGATAAAATACAAATACCCAATTAGAATTTTAAGGCGAATGACTACAATCACCGCTGAAGGCCTTACACGCTACGAACGACAATAATATAAAAAATTTAGAAACCTGCTGTAAAACAGCAAATACAATAGCAAAGGTTAATTAAAAAATAAGCAACTGATCACCAAACAGGTGAAATAAGATGATGGTAAACTTCGTAACACAACCCTTAACATCCACTGAACACTACACTGCTAGATTTATTCCGGAAGGTGACCAGAACTATTAACTAAACATATAGAACCTTTAATGTAGGCATTTCCAATTGTGCGTGTGAGTTGTGTTAGCAGTAGCAACAACACGATTTACAGCATGTGATGCCTAGTTTCCTGTGAGAGGCTATGGATCAGAACATGTTAATGGTAGTTTAAAACCTGAGGCAGACTACAAGTGGCGGAAAAAACAAAACGTATGGCAGTATAAAAAGCGTATTACAGCAGAAAAAAACAATGTTCCAAACAATGACAGAGGGAACCGCTCTTGACACTGATAGTATAGTCTGTGAGATACTGTCACCCTTCTTCGACAGTACGGGCGTTGACACTTTACACTGGTCTATGCAAGCAGCTCTGATCACTGGCCGCCTGCTCCAGTAGATCGGTACCTGTATATTTCATAGGATCGCCACATGCGCTCGTGCCAGCACGCGGACGATATTTGTTTTCGGTATATCAGAAGATAGAGGGAGAGAGAGGTGCAGTGAAAATTTCGAGTTCTTTATCGGATGAAGTTGGCAGAGCTTTTATAATTCGTAATTTTTCTCTGTTGTATGGTACTGATCAACGATGACAGAATGTAAGGGTGATAGATTTGAATGGACTCAGAGATGCGAATCTGCTTCAGACCGCACTACCTGTATGATGTTGAGTCTCACTAATTTTCCTGATAATAAACACCACTGTACCTGTTCCTCGTGTTGCAGGAGAGGGCTTCATTTGGCGCTGGCCTTACACTTGTGCAGGATTGGCGGAGCTACGACGTGCTACCATTTCCATTGAATGGTGAAACCCCAGTCCTGTTGCACGAACTCAGCTTAGTCTGCTTCTACATTGGCTGCAGGATCCGATAGATAAAGCTTTCTCCAACTTCTGCTCAGTTCCAACCTCAATGGGAATGGCACGGCAGACTGCGAAAGATAGATGCAAGATGCGTAGAGACTATCTAAAACTCTGTTGGAATTTTACTGTAACAGATAGCTTCGAAAAGGTGACTGGTTGTCAGATATGAGAGTGGCAGAAAGATGATTTCCCAAAGACTGTAATCATTAAAAGACTTCTCCATAGGATCGGATGCAGGATGTGGTTGAATGGTAAGACTTTATTCCAAATGGCAGACAGCATTCCTACGCGAAAGCGTAGCACTTAACATCTGAAAAACATGTGTACATTTCTTATGACCTCAATCAGCACACCATGATCATTCTCAATCAACCAATTCCTATAACCCAGTGGATATATCGCAGAGCATCTGACGTGGCATCGGCACACAATGTGTTACAAATACTGGAGAAAAATGCAGCGGCGACATTACGGAGTTGCAAATACCAGCTTCAGGCCATGTTCCTTAGCCGAATCATTTTTTTAGTTTCGGTGATTTTATTGCGAGCTTACGTCATCAACGACATGTAACCGCACTGTTGGTCTGATAATATACACTCCAGCGTTCAGTATCTATATTCAGTATCATGGTGTTTGTCTGGGAAAACCACTTGATTCAGAGGTAATGCCATAAGTCTATTTACAAGGCTTGTATAGTTTTTAATATGGATATCGTTAGCGATACTTGTGAGCACCTGCACAGCGAGGACCTATTGTGACAGCAACATGGTGGGAGGGATCGTGTTTTTAACATCTGCCTGCTTGTAAGATGATTACGTCTCTCTTTCTAAGACACAGTGTCTCGACTCGCAGGAAAAACTTATGAGACATGTCCACCAATCGTTGATTTTCGCTCACTATTGCCAGCAATCAGGTATTGGCGAAGTATTGTAGTTAGCAGTAAAATATGCGTCATAGGTTCCCCTTGATCAGCAGGCTTATAAAGTATGTGTGTGTTTGTGTTCTGACATGTCCAAAGAAGATGACTATGTCCAGCCATAACGATGGTATTGATTTGACAAGGAGTACTGTGATAGCATAGGAAATGAAAGATTCTTTTTTTAAATTGTAAAATTATGTAATCTCATAAGACTGGTACAGGTATTTTTATTTCCAGAGCCACAACCGTCACCAAGGGGAATTTCCGACACTTTGGTCTACATCTACATCTACATCCATACTCCACAAGCTACCTGACGCTGTGTGGTGGAGGATACCTTGAGAACTTCTATCGGTTCTCCCTTCTATTCCAGTCTCATACTGTTCGTGGAAAGAAAGATTGTCGGTATGCCACTGTGTGGGCTCTAATATCTCTGATTTTATCCTCAAGGTCTCTTCGCGAGATATACGTAGGATGAAGCAATATACTGTTTGACTCCTCGGTGAAGGTATGTTCTCAAAACTTCAACAAAAACCTGTACCAAGCTACTGAGCGTCTCTTATGCAGAGTCTTCCACTGGAGTTTATCTATCATCTCCATAACGCTTTCACGATTACTAAATGATCCTGAAACGATGTGCGCTGCTCTTCATTGGATCTTCTCTATGTCTTCTAACAGCCCTCTCTGGTATGGATCAGACACCAGTGAGCAGTGGGGGAACAAGTGTTATGTAAGTATGGGACAAGGGGGGCACCATTCCAAAGTACCGTTATCCAAGATGGATTGGAGAGTTCCTAGATAACAGAACGCAGGATGTCATTCTCAATGCAGAGAAGTGCTCTCAAGTAAGAGAGATTTTAGGTGTGCCGCAGGGGAGTGTTGTAGGACCGTTACTACTCACAATATAAGTGAATAACATCGGGACTTCACTGGGGCTTTTTGCAGAAGATTCTGTAGTATATCGAGAGGTTGTAACAATGGAAAATTGTACTGAAATGCAGGAGGATCTGCAACGAATTGAAGCATGGTGCAGGGGATGGCAATTGAATCCTCATGTAGACAAGTGTAATGTGTTGCGAATACATCGAAAGAAAGATCTTTTATCATTTAGCTACAATGTAGCAGGTCAGCAACTGGAAGCAGTTAATTTCATAAATTATCTGCGAGTAGACATTAGGAGTGATTTAAAATAGAAGGACTATATAAAATTAATCGTCAGTAAAGCAGATGCCAGAGAGAAATTCATTGGAAGAATCAGAAGGAAATGCAGTCCAAAAAAGAAAAAGGAAGTAGGTTACAATAGCATTTGGATAAAGGGGGCACCATTCAAAAGTACTGTTATCCAAGCTGGCGGCGATGACGTCATCCAAGCTGGCGGCGATGACGTTATCCAAGATGGTGGCTCGAACGTCATCAAAGATGGCGGCTGTGACGTTATCCAGGATGGCGGAATTTGGTGGGGAAGTCTGAATTCTCTCGGGAAGAAGCTCAACTGTGCTACCTCCACTAACCTAACTCCCAACCCCCTAGAAAATGGCGTGAAGTTCAAATTCCAATAAGATAATGCATCACTCCTAAGAAAATTGCTGGAAGATAAGTCACTTGATGTTTCACTGCTAATCTAAGAAAATCGTGGCAAGAAGGTCAATTGGGCTACCTTCACTAACCTAAGTCACGTGACCGTGACTTCCTCCCAGGAAATGGTGCCAAGTTTGAATTCCAACAGCATAATGCATCAGACTGCTCTTATCTCTACTAAGCAAAGAAAAACGCATGAAAATAGTTCACTTAGCCTACCTCCACTAACCTAAGTCACCCGACCGACACCTCGTCCTAGTAACTGGCACCAATTTTGGCGGTAAACAAAATTCAATTCCCATATCTCTACTAAGCTAACACAATGGCGCGAAAGGAAAGACACTTGTACTAACCTCAGTCACCAGACTGCCACCACCTCCTAAAGAATCGTGGGAAAAGGACTTGGACATCACACTTTAAATTTAAACAATTCCATGCAGATGTGTTCACCACAAGGTCAGGACTCCAACTGACTTAGTACACATCGCCACCACCAGAGGGCGCTCTCATCTGTGACGTAATCCAAGATGGTGACACCCAGTGTATTCACCACTAGGTCTGGACTCCAACTGACTTAGTACATAGCGCCACCGCTAGAGGACGCCACTGTGACGTCAGATCATGGCGCAAGGACCGTTATTCAAGATGGCTGCACCCAGTGTATCCACCACATGGTGTAAGATTGTACACTTGGCCTACCTCCACTAACCTAACCCCATCCCCAATAAAAATCGCACGAAGTTCAAATTCCAACATGATAATGCGTCACACCGAAAAAAATCGCGGGAAGATTTGCTACCAACGTAAGAAAATTGCTGCAAACGAAGCTCTCCACCACCACTAACCTAATTCACCAGACCGCCACCTTTTCCTAGGGGTGGGTGGTAAAAGGACTCAGCCTGCACTAGGCTGATGGAATGAGTGTACTTTATTTATTTTGGGCAATTTATTTAGGGTTGGAGTATATTTATCACAGAACATACGCTCTGATATGCCCCACAGTATACAGACCTGCAAACTACTGCTACATAACTCATGTATAAGGTTGTACACACATGCTTTCTAATTGGAAACCGTCAAAAACGCACTGCATGACCTACAGACATGTGAACCACTCCTAAATAATGCAATACATTTACGTCGAGATAGCCAAACAGATCTTAAATAATAATAATAGTAATAATAGTAATAATCCATCTAAAACACTCCGCTTGCTATTCGTCAACTATCGAAATCATACGCCAGTCATTACTTAAACAATTAGAGGCAGCACCACAACCAAGTGTATTCGCCACTGAGCCCATAGCCAAACTGACTTAGTTCATATCGATGCCACTAGAGGACTCTGTAGTGACCCAAGTACCATAATCTAAGATGGCGCCACCTAGTGTGTGCACCACGAGCTCCAGACCCCAACTGTCTTAGTACATTTCGTCGCCGCCAGATGACACTGCCGTGACACCAGCTGATCACGCAAGTGAGTTATTTATGATGGCGGCAAACAGCGTGTTCTCCACGAGGTCTAGTACTCAATAACACCAGCAGAGAACGCTGTCGTCCTTTTTGTGACATAAACCAAGATGGTGAGGGAAAACGAGCCAGGCTACTCTGGGCTGCTGGGGAGAGTAAGGATGTAGTGCACTCTACTTATTTTCCAACAACTTATTTAGTCATAGAGTATATCCATCACCTTGAAACAAAACATCTACCCTAATGTGCTTGGCGTCACAATACACAGTCTGCAAGCACGGAAACAACTCCTTATTTTCCGAAATAATTTCAGTGCAGAGCTCCAAACTGCTCCTAAATAATACAGCACCATGATGTGTAGACGCGCTAAGTACTCGTAAACTATTCAAATAGCGCATATCAAGGGCTACAGACCCGCTACCGAAATATTGCAATCAACGCACGCAAGCCCAGCCCACAACCCCCCTGTCCATTGAGTACACAGGAGGTAGTGATAAGTGATGTATCCCACATAAGTCAAACTGCGCACAGCCCTTGCTCGGCTTCCACAAGTATGAGGTGGTGGCACCTCCCATTCATACGTAACACCTGGAAAATTCCTATCCAAATACGTGTTCACCTACACACATGTGCTGATGTGATCAGGCATGAGTGCAACCGCGAGCTGCAGCCGCACGCAGGCCTAAGTTGTATGTAGGCGCCGTTAATGACCGGGTGATTACTTACAGAGTGTGCACTCCAAGGACAGTCGCTCATGTTAGGGATTCCTCGATACCCTCACTCTAACTGCGGTCCAGCGAAGACGTGTAGAATTCTGTTCCATAATAGCAGAACCTGCTTTCTCCTTAGCGATTGTAGCAGACCCTACGTCATGTTTGACTCACGCTTCACCGCACTTATCTACATACTACCGCGAAGTGAAGCAGCCGCATCTCGGGTCCCGCGGGTGTCATCGACACCGGCGAAGGTTTCATTCCAACCTTCACTCACGCCAGTCTCATATGCCAGGCATCTCCAGCTGCTCCTTGTCTCTACCATTGTAGGCAGGGCGTGATGACACACTCAAACGTTTAACCATACTTAACTACTCAGCACGGCTCTCGCTTCGCCGCCAAACATCTGCGTGACGACTCGCCATCTAAAACGTTCTCAAAATTATACTTACCTCACATCGATCTTTAAAACAAATAACACCAAGGTAAACCTCTCAAAAATTGTATAATGTCCCATAAATAGTTAACGCTCACTTTCTAGATGTCTCAGTTTGTGTGCACGGCAATTCTTCCCATAACAGAATCTGTTCACGAAAATATCATCGTATCCACTGTTCTCAATGCCCCTAACGTGGTACCTTTCCAGCTCTCAACATACGCAAACGTTCCTGCCTATATCCCACCACAATCAATCGACCATTCTGATTCGCTCTTTTCAAATTTACCCGCCGATTTTGTGATGCAGCCGGTATCTAAGCACGATCCTCTTTTTCTTTCCGAGGCTTTCTGTGCATATTTTGCACATATCGCTAAATTGCACTGACAGTTAAACACGTAAAATTGACTACACATTTTCAAATACATACCAGATTCACAAGAATGGTGGAAGAGAGGAAGACAATTACCAGTGTAACTAAAATTAAATATTACGATTTCTGCTACGTTCTGACACCGGCCAATGTACAGTTAATGTCTCCCATATAATTTTTCACGTAAAAAATCACTCACTGTTATCCATGTTCTTAATCTATACGTTCCCCACGATAGGACACACAGTCAGCCTCTCTAGTCATCCCATAACATAAACAATGCTATCTTTACAATGTACTATATACACAGTTTACACATTGTAAGCCACACTAACTTTAAAATAGGATGTATGCACATTGTACACAAACAGTGCAGTTACCTTTTATATCTGTACAATTCCGAAAGAATTAACTTATGCCCCCACTCACACTGCCTATATGTCACGATGCTCCCTCAGTCCTACGGAAGCACTAGCATCCTGTTCTTTCTTTCTACAGACGCTACACTCAACAGTAATAAACTATTTCACACTGATCACCATTTTGCACCGACAACTAAACATCGTAATGTTGTCTACAGGTAATCGAAAACGTACCAGATCCGCAGGAATATTGAAACGTCAAACCGATCTCCAACGAGGGAATATATCACTGAGTACCGTCTCGATCTAGTAAACATGCAATTCATATCCCTCACCATACCAAATCATCCCCTTTAAATCAGTGAACCGAAACGATTCTCAGAAATGATGTGCAAGGAGAGGGGTGTGCCCCCACGGCACAAACGCGTTACAGTTCCCGCTTTCATGCCCGCATTTCTACAGACATCTTCAGACTCGCCGATTACAAGAACACCTATATTTTCTCTATAATATGATACCATTTTAGCTGTTCTTCTCGATATCAATCACCAGGCAGCATCCTACCGACCACCCAGCCAACATAATTCTGAACGTATAGACTGGGAATTATTTCTTTACAAAAATGAAACTTCAGCTATGTGTAGCCTGCTCTAAGCAGCTCAATAACTAGAAACAAACAGACAATCCAACCTAGTGATAAAATCGGTGAATCTGAAGGTTATTCGGTTAACGAACCCAGTATGTGACCGGTATTTGCAACTACCTCACCCTGATAGATATTTATCCAGTATGTGTAAGGTATTCTGTACAGATACCATGCCAGAGGCTCCATTATATATCCACTGTGTTAAAGGCGATGTCTGATTGACAAGGACCACAAGCAGTTGTAAATCGTATGCTTATTGAGGTCGTAAGAAATGTACAATAGCTTTTCACACCTCCAGTGTTACGCTATCCGCTAGAAATGATGTCCTTGATTTGGAATCAGATCCTCCCGTTCAGCCACATACATGCACCGGCTCACAGCCACAAGTGGATCATATCTCTGGCGCTCTCATATCTCGTAACGAGTCACCTTTCTCGAACCTATCTGCTACAGTAAAAATCCAACATGGTGCTATTCAGTCCCTACACATCTTCCAGCTGCTTCCATTTCTACAGATTTGCTCATGTGATCATGCCATTTTAAGTCGGAAATGAGCAGAAGTTGTACAAAGCCATACCCATCACCTTCTGCATTCCGTCTAGAAACAAAACGAACTGAGTGACTGTGACAGGACCGTGTTTTGACCATTCGGAGGAAATTCTCGCATTGTGGTGCATTACCAAACTACATACAAGTACTAGAGATCCACGTCCATTCAAATGTAAAGCCCAACATCCTATCATCGTTATACTGTACCCCTAAGCAGAGAAAAATTAACTACTTTAGAAGCTCAAATAACTTCCTCCGATACAAAACTCGCATAGATGCCATTAGTCGCACAATGACGCAAAGCTGCGTTAGGGGTACAGCGCAGAGAGAGAGAGAGAGAGAGAGAGAGAGAGAGAGAGAGAGAGAGAGAGAGAGAGAGAGAGGAGGGAGGGAGGGAATGAGGGAGAGAGAGAGATAGAGAGAGAGAGAGAGACAGAGATATTTCGCAATGCTTCCCAGAATAGTCCAGTGTGCAGCCCTCCAGCCATTCCTAATGGCATACTTCGCCCTTCACTGAATTTACCCTTCAAACTGCTGCTGCTACTGCTCCCTGTGTCGAACAAACCTATTACACACACACTTATTGATACACTACGGAGGGTAGTTTAAAGTTTCATCATCTCTACTCTAGGAGAATGGTCGTATCACATGCACTTTTCTGTAAATCGCAAGAAACGCCCCCTGTGGCCCTGTTTAGTTGTTGAAACACTGTTTTCTAACGCGCTTTGTAAACTGCCAAACATTTCTTTTTTCTGCCATGACTTCGACCACTATGTCAGATTCTAAACTGGTATTAAGACGCTCTGATCCACGACCTCTCACAGAACACTATGTAAATCATATTCTTACCGCAGATAGCACAACACTGGATTATTTATAAGTAAAACACACTTATAACACGAAGAAACTAGAAGAGTTTGGCAGTGTAGTGGAGAGTTTCCATGCGAAAGTCTTTCATGACATCTACATTTAAGTTCACATGTCGCCGTGACGGAACAGATAATGGCTCGGCGTTCCATTTCGAGCAATTCGTAATTTTGCACTCATGTACGCGATCGCTGTTTAGCTGCTAGCAAACCCCCACAAGTTGTCACCCACCCACCAAACTTCTCCCCCAACTCAAACAAGCTATGTCACTCAATCATTATGTGGTAACCGATGCACGGATGTGATGGAAAAGACACCTTCGATGTACTGTAATAGTATCCAAAAGATTTGATAGTGGGAAGAATTTTACACTAAGTTCAGCACCGGCCATTGATGTGACAGCATGCCCCCCCCCCCCCCCCCCCCCCCCATTTCAGTATCACAGCTAAACCGCCCCTTTTACATGACTTTGCGAGTATGATTGTGAATGTGGGTTGATTACTGTGCAGTGCGTGCAGTAATTGTTGGGTCAGATCGTTGGTCGAGCATCAGCGATCTTTGGCGCGTCCCCGCGCGTGAGCGTCTTTGCGTTTTCTTGTGGGGCGCGCGGGACGGCGTGGAGCGGCCGGTGAGACTGGCGGAGTGGTGGCTCGGGCGTAAGCACACGTGTGATGTCTGCTACGCTGGGGCTGTTCGCTAAGCGTGGAACTCCTGCGGCGGTTACTGGGTGCCTGGAAGGCATTTCATATAAACTGTGCCAAGCCTCGCAGTGAGAGGGGAGTCCGTAGTTGGTGGTGGCCATAATGTTTGTACAAATTGTGGTGCCTGTGTGAGAAGCACGGTGTGGGCCTGTTGGTTGCTTCGTTCTTCTGGCAGCCACCGCAAGAGCTGTCCACAAGCCGTGCATTTACAGAGACATACAGAAAGTAGAGAAAACGCTCTCCGAATGCGGAGGTGACTGGATACAGTCGAGTGCAGTGCTATATTACACATCCCGATGAATGCATTTCGGCTAGATGGTGGCATCTGTGCTACATTTACAATCAATTTTAGAACACAGAAAGAGATGTCATGTCATGATCGCATATATAGATCTGACCTCAACTCGATAGAATTGCGAAAAGTAACCAGGGAATAAGTATATATCGACCGAATATGGAGCCTAATGCGGTGAACTTGAGGAAGTACTTTGTTATCTTCTGGTTCGCACTGAAAAATTAGTATATTGGATCAAGTGTGCTGCAACAGGTGGTGTCCCAGAAAACGTGGATATCGAAACGAAGGGAATAAGGGTGACAGTCAATTTTTTTCCCGTTGTGGCTGCATTACACTGTATGTCTATTGAGGTACCAGTGGTTCCGGATGCATCAGTCACGTGACATAGCCTGCATTCTACTCGTATTCAGCTACATGTTCCGTATGCGTTTTAAAGCACTGTCTACCTGCGCTCGTTAACCGTTAACCTGTCTGTTATGAGAGGACTCCCATCTCATGTGTGAAGAAACTTGACGCACTCCTCTAACGGGGCTTTCATTTACGTCATCACAGCTGTCGCATCTTGGGTGTAAAATCGAGACTTCAGAGTCATAACTAACTTAGCGGTAAGAGCTTGTGACGCGCTGCAGTCTCTGTGTACGCATTTGCCCGACTGATGCGCTATTTACAGAGTTAGTGACGGAATTACTTGTAATTTTCACATGTAGGACGCTGCTGCTTTGCGTTCATCTGTTTCCTTGTAGTTCCTGCTAGTAACTATATTTTATGTAGGCCTTATGCAGGCATTGTATAATTTCTGAACCGTGATCGGATGTGAAAAGTGGACACTTTACGTCTCTGCAAAGATATATTGCGCTCTATCATGGAAAGCAACTGTTTTACCATTCGATAAGATAGTTCAGCGTAGACAAACTGTAATGGAGGATGTACGTCTGATAGGGGGGAAAGGTTTTCGATCTAACATTATAGCCAATTTTTATGTGCAGAACGTTGTAGTCTTACCAATACCTGCCAAGTACAGATCCTAGACCCTAGAACAATAATTTAGAGGTGATAGCTTCGTTGATTTAGGTAAAAATGTGTCCAACTCAATACGTCTCGAACTCCATCGTGTATAAAAATAAGTCTTTTCTTGTTCCTCTTAACTGTATTCTATTACATTACGGCACTTTGAAATCTATTATTATACATCGATAAGGAGTGCGAAGCTCCTCTACGTGGTAACATATCGAGAAATCTCGTGCACTTGGATGGGTTAGGACTTGGAGAGCTATATTCATTCACGAGACATGGAGTGTAGCGCTCTTCTGATCGCTTGGAGATTAATTGTCTAACGATGCTGCAGGGTGTGTTGGTCAATGACTGTGTGAGGTTGGTCTTTTACCTTACGACGGGGAGAATGCTCTGTGACTCCGATACGCTGAGAGATAGATCGTAAATTAAACACTATGCTCGAAGTGTTAAAGAGCGTTGTCTAATGTACTTTGACCATGTATGCGTTCGAGAATTAACAATGAATGCACATACTGCACCATAATCTGCCCACATTCGCAATCATACTCGCAAAGTGATGTAAAATGTAGAGGTCATGAAACACTTTCGCACAGTAGTTCGGAAACTCTCCACCCTCTGTAATGTATCAATAAGTGTGTATTTAATAGGTTTGTTCCATACAGGGAGCAGTAGCAGCAGCAGTTTGAGGGGTAAATTCAGTGAGGGGCGAAGTATGCCGTTAGGAATGCCTCGAGGGCTGCACTATGTGCTATTCTGGGAAGCATTGCGAAATCTCTCTCTCTTTCTCTATTTCTCTGTCGCTCTCTCTCTCTCTCTCTCTCTCTCTCTCTCTCTCTCTGCGCGGAACCTCCAACGCAGCTTTGCGTCATTGCCCGACTAATGGCGTCTATGTGAGTTCTGTATCGGATGAAGCTATTTGAGCTACAGTTGTTAATTTGTCTCTGCTGGGGGGGGGGGGGGGGGGGGGGAGGGGAGGGGAGGGGGCTACAGAATAACTATGATAGGATGTTGGGCTTTAGATTTGCAAGGACGTGGGTCTCTAGTAGTTGTATGTAGTTTGGGAACGCACAACAATGCGCGCATTTCCGCCGAATGGTCACAAGACGATCCTGTCGCAGTAACTCAGTTCGCCCTGTTTCTAGACGGAATGCAGAAGGTAGTGGGTATGGCTTTGTCCAACTTCTTTTCAGTTCCAATTTAAAATGGTATAATAGAACAGTGAAAATATAGGGGTCTTGTAATCGGAGAGTCTGGAGATGTCTGTAGAAATGCGGGCATGAAAGCGGGAACTGTAACGCGTTTATGCCGCAGGGGGAGTGACGTCGGTTCACTGATTTAAAGGGGGTGATTTGGTATGGTGAGGGATATGAATTGCATGGTTACTAGATCGAGACGGTACTCAGAGATATATTCCCTCGTTGGAGATCGGTTTGACGTTCCATTATTCCTGTGGCTCTGGTATGTATTTGATGACCTGTAGACAACATTGCGCTGTTTAGTTGTCAGCGCAAAATGGTGATCAGTGTGAAATAGTTTATTACTGTTGAGTGTAGCGTCTGTAGAAAGAAAGAACAGGATGGCAGTGCTTCCGTAGGACTGGGGGAGCATCGTGACATATAGGCAGTGTGAGTGGGGGCATAAGATAATTTTTTCGGGTGCTGTACAGACATAAAAGATAAGAGTGCTGTTTGTGTAGAATTTGCATATAGTGTATTTTAAAGTTAATGTGGCTTACACTGTGTGAAATATATTGCGATGTAAAGTTAGTACTGTTTATGCTATGGGATGACTAGAGAGGCTGACTGTGTGTCCTATCGTGGGGGACCCATAGATTGGGTACATGGATAACAGTGAGCGATGTTTTACGTGAAAAATTATATGGGCTATAGATAGCGACGCACAGTCGTCAAGCGGAGACATTAACTGTACATTGGCCGGTGTCAGAACGTAGTAGAAATCGTAATATTTAATTTCAGTTACACTGGTAATTGTCTTCCTCTCTTCCAACATTCTTGTGAATCTGGTATGTATTTGATAATTTGTAGGCAATTTTACGTGTTTAACTGTCAGTGCAATTTAGCGATATGTGCAAAATATGCACAGAAAGCCTCGGAAAGAAAAAGAGGATCATGCTTCAATACCGGCTGCATCACTGATCCGGCGGGTAACTTCGATAATAGCGAATCAGAATGGTCGATTGATTGTGGTGGGACATAGGCAGGAAAGTTTGCGTATGTTGAGAGCTGGAAAGGTACCACGTTAGGGGCATTGCGAACAGTGGATTCGAAGTTATTTCCGAAAACAGGTTCTGTTATGGGAAGGATTTCCGTGCACACAACATGAGACATCTAGAAAGTGAGCGTTAACTATGTATGGGACATTGTAAAATTCCTGAGACGTTGATATGGGTGTTATTTTTTCAATGAGCGATCTGAGGTAAGAATAATGTTGACAACGTTTTGGACGGCGAGTCGTCACGCACATGTTTCGCCGCGAGGCGAGAGCCGTGCTGAGTAGTTAAGTATGGTTAAACGTTTGAGTGTGTCATCACGCCCTGTCTTCAGATGCCTGGCATATGAGACTGGCGTGAGCGATTCTTGGAATGCAACTTTCACCGGTGTTCGACGACACGCGCGGGACCCGAGATGCAGCTGCCTCAGTTCGCGGTGAAGCGTGAGTCAAACATGACATAGGGTCCGTTAGAATCGCAAAGAAGAATGCAGGTTCTGCTACTGTGGAACGGAATTCGGCAGCGTCTTCGACGGACTGCAGTTAGAGTGAGGGTATAGAGGAATGCCTAACATGAGCGACTGTCCTTGGAGTTGGGAAAGAACCAGAACTCCAAGCCCTGATAGAAAGCACTGAAGCTCAAATAGTTGTAGGTACAGAGAGCTGGCTAAAGCCGGAAATAACTTCAGTGGAAATTTTTTCAAACGATCTAACAGTGTTCAGAACGAATAGATTAAATACAGATGGTGGTGGAGTATTTATTGCTCTCAGGGGTAGTTTGACTTGTAGCCAAATTGAAGTAGATAGTTCACGTGAAATAGTATGGGTAGAGGTTATACCTGACAGTCGGACCAAACTATTAATTGGATCGTTTTACCGACCCATGACTCAGAAGACATAGTTGCCGAACAGTTCAAAGAAAACTTGACTCTCATTTCTAATAAGTACCCCGCTCCTACAATTATAGTCGGTGGTGACTTAAATCTACCCTCGATATGCTGGAAAAATTCTACGTTTAAAGCCGGTGGCAGGCATAAAACATCATCCGAAATTGTACTTAATGCTTTCTCAGAAAATTATTTAGAACAATTAGTTTCATGAGCCCACTCGCAACATAAATAGTTGCGAAAGCATACTTGACATTTTAGCAACAAATAATCCTGGACAAATAGTGAGTGTTGTGACGAATACAGTGATTAGCGGCCACAAGGCAGTTGCTGCTAAGCTGAATACCGTAACACCTTCAACCATCAAAAAGAAACGCAAACTATATCTATTTAAAATAGTTGATAAAAATGCCCTTAATGCATTCCGATCTCATCATGTAAGTGTAGAAAAGTTGTGGAATGTTTTCAAAGAGTTAGTATCAATAGCAATTGACAGATATACACTCCTGGAAATTGAAATAAGAACACCGTGAATTCATTGTCCCAGGAAGGGGAAACTTTATTGACACATTCCTGGGGTCAGATACATCACATGATCACACTGACAGAACCACAGGCACATAGACACAGGCAAGAGAGCATGCACAATGTCGGCACTAGTACAGTGTATATCCACCTTTCGCAGCAATGCAGGCTGCTATTCTCCCATGGAGACGATCGTAGAGATGCTCGATGTAGTCCTGTGGAACGGCTTGCCATGCCATTTCCACCTGGCGCCTCAGTTGGACCAGCGTTCGTGCTGGACGTGCAGACCGCGTGAGACGACGCTTCATCCAGTCCCAAACATACACAATGGGGGACAGATCCGGAGATCTTGCTGGCCAGGGTACATGACTTACACCTTCTAGAGCACGTTGGGTGGCACGGGATACATGCGGACGTACATTGTCCTGTTGGAACAGCAAGTTCCCTTGCCGGTCTAGGAATGGTAGAACGATGAGTTCGATGACGGTTTGGATGTACCGTGCACTATCCAGTGTCCTTTCGACGATCACCAGAGGTGTACGGCCAGTGTAGGAGATCGCTCCCCACACCATGATGCCGGGTGTTGGCCCTGTGTGCCTCTGTCGTATGCAGTCCTGATTGTGGCGCTCACGTGCACGGTGCCAAACACGCATACGACCATCATTGGCACCAAGGCAGAAGCGACTCTCATCGCTGAAGACGACACGTCTCCATTCGTCCCTCCATTCACGCCTGTTGCGACACCACTGGAGGCGGGCTGCACGATGTTGGGGCGTGAGCGGAAGACGGCCTAACGGTGTGCGGGACCGTAGCCCAGCTTCATGGAGACGGTTGCGAATGGTCCTCGCCGATACCCCAGGAGCAACAGTGTCCCTAATTTGCTGGGAAGTGGCGGTGCGGTCCCCTACGGGACTGCGTAGGATCCTACCGTCTTGGCGTGCATCTGTGCGTCGCTGCGGTCCGGTCCCAGGTCGACGGGCACGTGCACCTTCCGCCGACCACTAGCGACAACATCGATGTACTGTGGAGACCTCACGCCCCACGTGTTGAGCAATTCGGCGGTACATCCACCCAGCCTCCCGCATGCCCACTATACGCCCTCGCTCAAAGTCCATCAACTGCACATACGGTTCACGTCCACGCTGTCGCGGGGCATGCTACCAGTGTTAAAGACTGCGATGGAGCTCCGTATGCCACGGCAAACTGGCTGACACTGACGGCGGCGGTGCACAAATGCTGCGCAGCTAGCGCCATTCGACGGCCAACACCGCGGTTCCTGGTGTGTCCGCTGTGCCGTGCGTGTGATCATTGCTTGTACAGCCCTCTCGCAGTGTCCGGAGCAAAGTATGGTGGGTCTGACACACCGGTGTCAATGTGTTCTTTTTTCCATTTCCAGGAGTGTATATAACACACAAATTAATAAGTAACGGTACTGATCCCCCATGGTACACAAAACGGTTCAGATCGTTGTTGCAGAAGCATCTAAAAAACCATGCCAAATTTAAAAGAACGCAAAATCCCCAAGATTGGCAAAGTTTTATAGAAGTTCGTAATATCACTTAATAAAATGGTTCAAATGGCTATGATCACTATGGGACTTAACATCTGAGGTCATCAGTCCCCTAGAACTTAGAACTACTTAAACCTAACTAACCTAAGGACGTCACACAACATCCAGTCATCACGAGGCAGAGAAAATCCCTGACCCCGCGAGAACGCTACCACACGAACACGAGTTGCGGACGCAGTACAGGCAAGGTTTCCGGTCCAGATTGTATACCAGTCAGGTTCCTGTCAGAGTATGCTCATAAAATAGCTCCAAATTTAGCAATTATATACAGCCACTCGCTCACAGATAGATCCGTACCTAAAGACTGGAAAATTGCTCAAGTTACACCAATACCCAAAACGGGAAGTAGGAGTAATCCGCTGAATTACAGGCCTACATCAGTAACGTCGATTTGCAGTAGGATCTAAGAATATATACTGCATTCGAACATTATGAAGTACCTCGAAGAAAACGATTTATTGACATATAGTCAGCAAGGATTCAGAAAACATCGTTCTTGTGAAACACAACTAGATCTTTATACTCAGGAAGTAATAAGTGCTATCAACAGGGGATGTCAAATTGATTCCATATTTTTAGATTTCCAGAAGGCTATCGACACCGTTCCCCACAGGCCTCTTCTAACTAAACTGCGTGCCTACGGAGTCTCGCCTCAGTTGTGCGACTGGATTCTTGATTTCCTGTCAGAAAGGCCACAGTCCGTAGTAACTGACGGAAAGTTATCGAGTAAAACAGAAGTGATATCCGTCGTTCCCCAAGGCAGTGTTATAGGCCCTCTATTGTTCCTGATCTATATTAACGACATGGGAGACAACCTGAGTAGCCGTCTTAGATTGTTTGCAGATGATGCTGTCATTTACCGTCTTGTAAAGTCATGAGATGATCAAAATGACTTGCAAAATGATTTAGATAAGATATCTGTATGGTGCGAAAAATGGCAATTGACCCTCAATAAAGAAAATTCTGAAGTTATTCACATGAGTACTAAAAGAAATCAGCTAAATTACGATTACGCGATAAGTCACACAGATCTGATGGCTGTAAATTCAGCTAAATACGTAGGGATTACAATTACAAATAACCTAATTTGGGACGATCAGATAGATAATATTGTGGGTAGAGCAAACCAAAGACTGCGATTCATTGGCAGAACACTTAAAAGGTGCAACAGGTCTACCAAGAGACTTCTTACAGTACGCTTGTAAGCCCTATTCTGGAGTACTGTGGGAGTGTGGGATCCGCATCAGGTGGGACTGACGGATGACATCGAAAAAGTACAAAGAAGGGTAGCTCGTTCTGTATTATCGTGGAATAGGACAGGTAGTGTCGCAGACATAATACGTGAATTGGATTGGCAATCATTAAAACAAAGGCGATTTTCGTTGCGACGGGATCTTCTCATGAAATTTCAATCACCAGTTTTATTCTCCGATTGCGAAAACATTCTGTTGGCACCCACCTACATAGGGAGAAATGATAATCACTATAAAATAAGAGAAATCAGGGCTGGCACAGTGCTCGTTTTTCCCGTGTGCTGTTCGAGAGTGGAACGGTAGAGGGACAGCTTGAAGGTTGTTCATTGAACTCTCTGCCAGGCACTTTATTGTGAATAGCAGCGTAATCACGTAGATGTAGATGTAGATATGCCGGTAATCCAAACACTTACCGTCTCATTTATGTAGTGTGCCAAAACTACCGAACCGCAGTTTTGGTCGTCCGTAACGATAGTTGTAACACATTCGAGACAGAAAAACTTTATCTTCGGAATCGACATTGATTCTGAAAACACGTACTGTATGGAACTGGGATCAGTCCGTTGGTGCGAGGAAGCACGCGGAGAACGTGGACTAGCGGAAGACAACGAAACAGAAGCAGACTAGTACAACTTTGCACTGAGTGTGATTCAGACACTGCTATCGTATCGTTTAGGAACCACGGAAGAAAGTTGTATACGCGGAGGAGACCTGGGGATACCAGAAGATTTCAGGTGGATTACATAACTGCAAGACAGAAATTATAAATATGTAAAATATTTCCAGGACAGGGTGCGCAAGACGTAAAAGTAGGTGACAAACACAACGTTGTAGAAGCATGCTTCCCACAGGAAAATTAAAGAGAGCTTTGGAGAAAAGTGAAGCAACTATATGGCTCTGAGCACTATGGGACTTAATTTCTGAGGTCATCAGTAGTCTAGAACTTAGCACTAATTAAACCTAACTAACCTAATGACATCACATACATCCATGCTCGAGGCAGGATTCGAACCTGCGACCGTGACGGTCGCTCGGCTCCAGACTGTAGCGCCTAGAACTTCACGGCCACTCCGACCGGCGCAGCTGTATGGATATTAAGAGCTCAGTTAGTGAAACAGTAGGAAACAGTTAGGAAAGTAAAGCTGAAAAGTGGAAGAAACATATAGAAACGCAAACAACAGGAAGGGAACGCTTATGAATATGAGATGGGAGATGTGATTCTCCGAGAAGAATTTGATGGAGCACTGAAAGACTCATCGCGAAACGAAGCTCTTGGTGTAGACAACATTCCCTTGTAGTAACTGAACATATTGTAACAAAACTGTTCCATCTGGAGTAGAGGATGTATGAGACAATCACAGCACCCTCACGTTTCAAGAAGGCTGTAACAATTACTTTCCCAAAGTAAGCAAGTGTGAATATTACCGGACTATGCAATATGTCATTGTTGCGAAATACTGACACGACTTTTTACAAGAGAATAAGAAAAGTAGTAGGAGGCTCCCTCGTGACATGTAGATATGGAATGAGGATCAGTTTGGGTTGTAGAGAGTTCCAGTTCTACTTGAGGCAATAGAGGTGCTATGAGTCAGGTCAGAAGATGAACCAAAGAAAACTAAATCTACATTCATAACGTCCTTAGATTTGGAGAAGCTTCTGACAATGTTGAGTGGAATAACTCCGTGAAGGCAGCAGAAATAAAAAGGTTTATCTCCCATTTATATAGAACCTAGAGTGCTGCTTACACAAAAGTTGTCTGTGGACAGTACCATGTCACAATGAAAAAAAGAAAAGGAAAGAAACTAAACTGGAGAAACCAACCTTTTGGCCACTGACTCATAAGTCAACTGTAACTGTGGCCGGAGTGCTGCCTTCTGCAGCACAGTATTTTTTTTTTCGTTATGACGCAGTACCATCCTCAGAACACTCATATCAACAGACTCTGGCAAGGATACGCAATTACAGACTGCAGTTGCAAGAGCCTTAAATCGTGGACGGGAAGAATAGCTGAAATGGGAGGCTTTCAGCCAATCGTGCAACGTTATTCAGCCTGTACACTCAGCAAGCAGTAAAGGATACGATCCGGCCGCTGTGGCCGAGGGGTTCTAGCCGCTTCAATCCGGAACCGCGACTGCTACAGTCCCAGGTTCTAATCCTGCCTCGAACATGGATGTGTGTGATGTCCTTAGGTTAGTTAGGTTTAAGCAGTTCTAAGTTCTAGGTGCCTGATGACCTCAGATGTTAAGTCCCATAGTGCTCAGAGCCATTTGAACAATTTAATGGATAATGGTCTACAATTCTGGAAAAGAAACTGAATGACAGAGTTTGTTGACGGCGTAATTCTCTCATAGACGCCAAACACATTGGAGTGAGAGATGTGGAGAGGGGAGCAGAGGGTACAAGAGGGACCAGGAGGCGCAGGGAGGGTACAGGAGGGAAGAGAAATGAGGTTCAAAGCAGTGGGGGACCGGAGGGAAGGGGGTGGGGGGGTGGGAAGAGAACAGGCCAGGAAAGAGGAGGGTTCAGGATGAGAGAGAAGAGAGTAAGAGGAAGAGGAGGGATGAGGAGTGGAGAGGGGAGAGGTGGGAATGGAAAAGGAAAGGATGTTAGAATAGAGGAGAGTTAATGAGAGGACAGAGGACAGGAGGGATCAGTGGGGAGAGGAGAGGAAATTTGGGGAAAAGGCATGAGGAAGGGAGAAGAACGGAGAGAAGTGCAGGGAAGGATGGTGAGGGGATGGAAGTGGAGAGTGGGGGGGGGAAGAGTGTAAAGGAAGGAGATAGGGTGGGGAGGGCAGGGAGGCAGATGTGAGGAAGGGATGGGTAGGGTAGGTAGTGAAGGGATGGAAGAGGGGAGAAGAATTGAAGAAATTGTAGAGGTGAGAAGGGGAGGTCAAGGGAGATGAGGTGATGTGAGGTGAGGTGAAGAGATGAGGAGATAGGAGAGGTGGGAAATTGTGAGAGAGGAGGGAAACTGACAATACAGGATAGGGGAAGGTGAATGAGGGTATAGTTCAGGGGGTGATATTGAGGGCATATATGAGAAAAAAGGGGAGAGGCCATGAGGCACAGTAGGACAGAGCAGAAAGGGGAGAAAGGGGTAGTGAAGGAAAGAGAAGGGAGGATAGAGGAGGGATGCAAGGGTCAAGTAGGTGAGACACACATGGGGAGAGAAAGGGAGAGGAAAAGAGGTGACGAAAGTGGAGGAGTGTGATGTGAGAAGAGATGACAGGACCAGATGGCTCAGGAGGGGATGGGATGGGCAGGAAGGGAAAGTGAGAGGAATGAGAAGTTATGGGAGTGGGTCAGGGATAGAGGAAGTAATGATGAGCAGGAAGAGATGGGATCATAAAAGTGGAGGGAACAGTGGAGGACAGTGGAAGGGAAGGCATGAAGAGGGGAAGGGACAGCAGAGGGCAGGATGAGTGGAAAGGGGAGGGATGGAGAGGAGGAGTGAGTATATGATAGGAGGGAGGGGAAGCGAATGGGGAGGTTGGGAGTTTTGAGTAGAAGAGTATGGGAAAGTGGTGGAGAGAGGGGGGTTAAGGGGGAGGACTGGAGGGGAGGGGAGTAGTGAGGAGAGATGAGTTCGCTAGGGGAGGGGTGGGGAGAGGAGGGCGGGAGAGTTGAGGTGACATGAGGATAGGTTATGTTGTACCCTGAGCTATAAAGATAAAGATACAAATGTAGATGTGTAAAAAGTGAAAACAATTCTAAAAACTACCACCTATTCCTCAGATTTTGGGTGCCAAGTGTCAACTGAGCTAACATGAAAAGGCAATGATGCAGCCATTTCCTCCTCTTGTCTTGCCGTGAGAAAAAAACAAGTTCTCCTTATGAATGATGCACAACAGCGGAGCTGCAGTATGATTGAGCGGCCCGTTAAGCCCCCGCAACAATGTAGGAATGGCGGCGCTGAGTAATTTGATCTGCCTCCCTTTTTCAGACCTGCCGTCTGAATAATTCATCGAGGCGTCGGCCACAGCAACCGGATTAGCATAGTTCGATACCTGGCGGAAGAACGGCGCCCTCAAGTAGAGGCAGCACTTTGTCTCGGCAGGATCACACATGCGGGGCAGAGGAGCGACCAGTGCACAGCATAGCAGCACCGCAAACCAGTGCCCGGGGCCAAGGACACGCCAGTCAAAGAGGCTGTGGCAGTGAAAGGCTTGCTGTAACGAGTTGTACAGTGTACCACAGGGAAGAATATGGAAGTGGGTCATACAATCGCGAAGGGGCAAAGAAAGGTCACAATGTTTCATTGTCTGAGGTTAATAATCAAATAAAAATAAGAAGCCATAATCGCAGTCCCCTACGACTGTTAGCCTTTAAACTGTTTTATTGTGACATCTGAAATGGAACGTCCTAAAATGCACAATTCTCTGGAGTCAGACAACGATCAGAACCAGCATGTGGGTGGCTTCATTGCGTTGCCTTATGTTTTTAAAAAAAATCTGTGTTATTGTGACATCTGAAAGCGTTCCGAAACGTTGTACAATCCTCTCGAATCAGACAATGATCAGAACCAGTATGTGAGCGTCTTCATTGTGTTGCTTTACGTTAAACAGAAATGTAAATGAAATGATCATGTGACATTGTTGGCTGGGAGGCCCCAATCGGGGGAGTTCGGCCACCATATTGCAAGTCCTTTTTAGGTGACGCCACATCGGCAACTTGCGAGTCAATGATGATGAAAATGATGATGAAGGACACACGACACCCAGTCTCCTGCCGGGAATCGAACCCGGGCCCCCGGCGTGGTAGGCGGTAACGCTAGCTACGGAGGCGATCTATGTTAAACAGAAAAGGTACCACGCCATGGTGAATATCTTACGGACCTCCGTGATGTCAGGTATGGGTGTAAAGCGGAATGTTGATTATATCAAAAACCAAAAGAAAAAATTAGTGGGGGGAGAAGGAAAAACCATTTCATGATAGAGCAAAATGCTCTATCCAGGACATAAAAGTTAATCTGACTGTTGAGCCGTGTGCGACTCGTGTTTGAGCCGTCTATTACTTGACATCTTGTCTTTTCGGTACTGTCGTCTCGTTTCTTCTTCGATTTACTGGTGTCGCTAAAGTTGCTGGCTTGCCTGCCCATAAGTGGCAGCAGCAGCGCTTATCGATAAGAGCACTGTCATACTATCTTGGGTGCGACCGAAAGTATTTCCGGGTGTCTGGAGTTGAGTGGGGACGGAGGAGCAGTGAGGTCCGGACAGCCATGACTCGCCCGACACATGTGACTTGAGTGGGGACGACCTCGGCCGTCTCATTGGGCGACGTGTATTTGGTCGCCGACCGCTTCTGGGTCCTCTGTGTGTGTCGACTTGTGATTCGTCCTTGTTGTCCACAGTCACTGATTTTAGTAGTGTTGAGTTGTTTGTGGAAGTGTTTTCGTGGAACCGTGTCTGCATGGTGCAGGCAGTCAGTCGGTTGCAACAGAGCAGCGAGGAAGTGTCCAGGGCGCGAGGTCGGGCTGTGGCCGCTGGCAGTGTGCACGCGCAGTCCAACTGTGAGGCGCTGGCTGCGAGAGCTACAAAGTTCGCTGCCCGTCGAACCTGGATACTTAAGTCGAGTGATCAGTTAATCTGTTATCAAACCTCAACTGCTGTGATATCTCTTCGTTCATTGCTAGTGGTTACTTCCTGGGCTGTTTCAGCTAGCAGCGACGTATGGTGTGTTGGAGTCAGCCAAAGTTTGCAGCCGTCTTCCTGTGTGGTCTTTAACTATTAAATTCGTTGTTATCAGTGAACTGCACCAGCGGTATTTTCTGCATTGTGGCTGTTAATTAATATTAATTAATTAATTATTATATATTATTAATTACATATTATATATATTATTAATTATTTTTAATTATTAGGCATTAACTATTAATTATTAATTAATATTAATTATGCCAGTTTTCGATCTGCAGTATTGTATCTTTCAAAGGAGGAAAGCGTATTGCACAACCTGATTTGTACCCGTTCCGAAGCAAAAGAAACCCTTTCACCACAGTGTGATGCTAGAAGCTAAAGAGAGCCTGAGCTGACGTCACGAAATCTCCGCCCTCGCACCAAAGAAGGGGTGGTAACCAGATATTCGAATTCGGAACTGCTTCCAGGGCTGGAACATGCTCGACACAGTAACATGTGGGGACCAGATCGTAGCAATGACGACACGGATTACCACACGTCTGAGTCTGGAACCACAGCCCAGTTGCTCGGCCTACGTGAGGAAGAATGATGTCTTGTCAAGGATGGACTGAGAAACCATAAATACCACTACTTCCAGCTATGCTGTCTCTGTCCATTGCAGCTCCCAGCTTACCACCCCACTAGACGCTGACGGCAGCTGAACTGGTGGCTCCCGGCCAGAGGCCAGTCTGCTGGCGAACCTCCGCCGACTCGAGGACGACTGCTAGGGGGCGCTCACTTCTCACCTGGGCCTGACTCACGCCTCCCCTCTGCACGCATACTCTGCCACTACAGGCCCACCATCGCTACATCCCACGTCGGAGTGCTCGGGGCCTTGGTCGGGCCCTCTTGCGCTCTGTGACACATGTGCGCCACTCACTGTGACCGACTCACTCGCAGATGTCCGGCCTTTTGCTCGGCTGTGACGCTGCTGCTGGTAACGAGAGCTGGTCACTGCTTCGCCCGGCCTGGCGGCGTTGTGCGCTGGAGCGTCCAGAAAAATCAAATGGCTTTGAGCACTATGTGGCTTAACATCTGAGGTCATGAGTCACCTTGAACTTAGAACTCCTTCAACCTAACCTAACGACATCACACACATCGATGCCCGAGGCAGGATTCGAACCTGCGACCGTAGCAGTCGCGCGGTTCCGGACTGAAGCGCCTAGAACCGCTCGGCCACCGCGGCTGGCGGGAGCGTCCAGAGATTAAGGCCACTGCAGGGGCGTCGCAGCGCTCAGCAGCTGGGGAAATACCCTCAAGCAGAGGGACGACCTAGCTCTGTAAAGCGCAGGCGCGGAAACCGCGAACATAAGCAGCCGACCGAGGAAGCATGGGAGGCGGGGCGCTGACGTATTATCCAGCCTCCTCCTGTCGAGTCCAGGCCGATTTCTCGCACACGATTCAGGGCGGCTGTATGCGCTGCGCGAAGCTGCTCTTTCTGTAATAGCAAACACGTGTCGTCAGCTCCACGGCTCAGTGGCTAGGCGCTGCGCTAAAACGCAGCCAGCGACCTTCACGCGAAACTCGTAACGAAAGTTAGTATGCATGTTTCTATACCTGAAAGATGGAAATTTCGCGCCAGTCGCATAGGACTGATGCTACTACCGCCGCTATGGGGCTATGAGGATGCAAGTCAGATTTGTTTTAAATGCACACTGTAGCAGTCGTGAGTCCCCCTGAATAGGAGTTCTGATGACGTACGCAGCTCCTGTCTTGGGAATCGCGTTCCTGTACGCCTGCGCCGCCTGCAGATTATACAGAACAAAGTGCTACGCGTTATTAGCAACGCTCCCAGCAACACACGCGTCCTGGATCTTCACAATGAGTATCGCTTTGAAACCCTCAAGGAAGTATTCAAACATCACGCCACACGACTATACAGGAATCCGAGACTTTCGAACAATTCTTTCGTCATTACACTGGGAAACTATGATCACAACCATAGGTGGAAGCATGCGCGGCCAAAGAGTCTACTGGCAAGGGCATAATACACCCACGAGCGAGAACGCCGTAAAGTCGCTGCTTAACAGCAAAGTTGATTGGATATGCCAGCTGCTATTAAAGCCGACCAACAGGATACAGCAGGGAAACCGACAAGCTCGCGCACTGACGCACAAACAAACCACCAAAACTGCCCTTCACTGTGAATCCGATATGTGACCTATCGGATACAAAACGATGATGAACCTAGCTGTTACAAGTGTGCTGACGCTGGCCGAGAAATCGCCAGCGGCAGCCGCCGAGTAATTCCACTGCAGAACGTCAAAGCTATCGACGGGCATGAGACCCACTACTAACAAAGCCTACCCTTGCACGACCTGTCGCAGGCAGCCAGAAAACCGCTACAGCTCTTCCAGCCCGATCCAAGTATGGAAGAGCTTTTCTTCCCTCGGCTCTTACCTCGGAAGCTTTTTCCTCTGCCCTTCATACCGATACCCTTCGTTTCACTTTCGACCCAATGAGCGCGTATTAATAGTTAACCTTAACCAGACGTAAGCAAACATCGCAGGTTGCAGTAGACCTTCTGTGTTGGCCATCATGCCGCTGAGGGCATGAAGAGTTCGCACCTCTATTCAAAGAAAAAAAATGGTGGGCCTTAGTTGTCTTTGAGACTAGACGTGCTGATTTGATGTTGGTCGAAAATGCCTTTAAGGCGAGAATGAAGCCATCATCAACACGTCACTGAATCTGAACGAGATCGTGTAATAGGGCTGCGAGAAGCTGGATTTTCCTGTCATAGTGCACAAAGACTTGGCAGAAATGAAGCCACCGTACACGACTGCTGGCACTCGTGATCACGAGATGTACGGTCGCACGAAGACCGAGCTCCAGAAGGCCCCGTGGCACTACCGAGAGCAAAGACAATCGTGTGTGGCGTATGACACTAGCGCACTGTACTGCATTTTTCGCAAGCAACAATTTGAGCAGCAGTTGCTACCACAGTGGCACAAGGAACTGTTACAAATCGGTTACTTCGAGGACAGCTCCGACACGGACGCCCTGTAGCGTACATTCCATCGACCGCTAACGACCACCATTTGCGACTTGAGTGGTGTCAAGCTAGTGCTCAGTGGAGGGCACGGTATAGATATTTTGTGTTTTCGGATGAAAGCTGGTTCTCTCTCGGTACCAGTAATGGCCGTGTGTTGATTAGAAGGAGGCCAGTTAAGGTCCTGCAACCAGCGTGTCTGCGGGTTATACACAGTGAACCTACAAATGGGTGTACGATCTGGGATGCGGTGTCATACGACGGAAGGAGCACTTTGGTGGTTATCTCACGCACCTTCTACATTAGTGTGGTGATTCGATCTGTTGTGCTGCCGTTGCCGAACAACATTCCTCGAGGCATTTCACAGCAGGATAATGCTGGCCCACATACCGTTGCTGTACAGAGTGCTGAGACGTCCCTCGACCTACCCGGTCTCCAGCCCCTTCTGGCCAGCGCCGGCCGCCACCGCAGTGCACCAGCGGTGCCCGCTCCTCACTCGAGACGTTTTGTCTGTGCTCTACTCTCCCTGCTGGGACATAAGCGACAAAAATAATAACTCGTTACTCTGATTTGGGATTGCCCTGTCGAATGAGTAAGTGAAACTCCGTGTTAAAAATCATTTTGTTTGTAACGGAAACAGACCGACGCTGAGGGTCGCACGAAAGACTTGACGAACAGTATTTGTCGGGGCCCACTCCATCACACCGTGCAAGAACAAAACTGCGAACAACTGGCGAAACACCAGAGAAAATCCGCCTGGTGTGTCTGAGGACGGACAACCCGTGGATGTACGAAGCCTGTGCAGACCAATAAAGGCGAATTTCTTACTTTTTTGTGATATTGGGACACCTATAAATGATGATTTTATTCGCGCCTTAACCTCAGTCACCTTTTCTGTGCCTGCTGCGCAAAACGCTTCCCCCAGACGTATCCCATCGCGTTCGTCGTATACCTGTTCCGTAAACTTACCCGAGGACAGCGTCGCCTTCCTCGCCGAGGTTTCCGAAGCACCCGTGTTGCACTTCTGTATTGGTGTATACTGGCGCCGTCTCTATTCCAGGCCCTGCAGTCATACTCGAGCAGTGGCATGACGAGCGCCTAGTACTCGAGATTCTTCACAGGCGCGTTACGCTGCCCTTACGAGGAACCGAGCCCCACACTCCACTTCCTAGTATCGATGTTACTTCTTCAGCCAGTTCCATATCGCTTTTTACTATCTAACCCTGAAAAATAGTACGTGGTCTCATGCTGTGGGTGTCTTCATCCTCCTCAGAGCATTCTGTTGTGGCAATAGAAGACAGCAAAGAGAAAGTACAAGGTTTGAATCTCGCGTTCAAAATATCATTAACGCGTTTCTGTAACTCCTTGAAATGTTGCTTCTTTGAATAACTAATAAAATATGCCCCAAACGCTCAATTAATGCTGAAAGACATTAAGAATAAATTGTGTACATAAATCTGTAAATCAAGGAGAAAAGGTGATAACTTAATATAAAAAGTATATTTTTATACTGTTTATATGAAGAATATTCCAGAGAAATGTTTATATATCGAAACTTATAAGAGACGATCTGTAAATTGAGTCGAAGGCAGCCGCCGTATTTAGTTTTGCCTGTATAAAAGCAGAACCTGCGCTCGCTCTCCCTTTCTCTCTCTCCATCGCTTCTTCTTTACTGCTGTCTCTTTCCTCTTCCATTAACGCCACATCTCAATTTATTATGTGCCATTTTAGAACTTTTTCAGGCTGCAGGGAAGGAGAGTTGCCGACGAATTGTTTGGTGGACACAGCCTAACGCTACTATTGTTCAATTGGCATTCGCATTATCAAACTATTATTTCAGCGTCCCTGAGATCTCTGTTACCGATCTTTTCTATCAGTATCCAGACAATGCAATTACGTAAACTGTGTGATTTTGAGACCGGTCACTGGCCCTATACAATGCTGAAGCTCAACGTTCTGGTCGGTCCAACGGGAATCTGATGCTGAATGGCGGAATGCAAATTCACTATTAAGAAAAGAAAAAAAATTATGCGCACCATTTTACCTATGAAGAAACTTTATCACCAGAAAAATGATTACAAAATTATATACTTTTTTCTTAATACCAGTAATATTACTTGCAGCAATTTCTGTTTGCTGTGATGATGGCAGTTTGCTGTAATTGCGCCAATACCTGACTCGAAGTAGGTAAGTAAGAAAAACAATCCTGTTGTGTTCGAATACAGTATTGGTGGTGTAGAGCTGCAAGGCGACATATGGAAGGAGGGTAGTGGGGAAGGCGAATGAACAACTTCGGATTGTTGGTAAAATTTTAGAAAATGTAGTTCATCTATGTATAGACCACGACAGAACGCTTTCGCAGAGCATTGTTCAGTACTGATCGAGTGTTTGGGATACTCACCAGGTCGAATTAAAGGAAGACGTCGAAACAATTCGGAAGTGCTACTAGATGTTTTAAGCAAGCACGTTCGAATAACATGAGAGTATTACATAAATACTCTGTGAACTGAATTGAAAATCCTTAGAGGGGAGACGATGTTCTTTTCACGAAAATCTACTGAGAAAGTTCAGAAAAATCGGCATTTGCGACAGATTGCAGAACGATCCTACTGTCACCATTTTACACCTCTTACCTAATGCCCGGGAATCTTCGAGAAGAGAAATCTGCGCTCTTACGGAAGCATACAAACAATCGGTTATCCCTCAATTCATTTTGCGCGTGGAACGGGAAATGGAATGACTAACAGTAGTGTAAGTTACTCTCCTCCACGCTCCGTATAGTGGCTGGCGGAACATGTACGCCGAAGTAGATTTATATGTAGATGTTTACTCCTAATCACTAATATTTCACCTTTTTTCGCGATGTTCGCCTTTATCCTTATAGCTGTGGAAACAAGTGCTGTCGTTCAGCACAGTGGATTAAGTGGCAGAACCTAGTTCAGCACCTGCCTGAAACGATCAAAGACACAAAAACCTCAACCCGGTCAACGTGAGGAGAAGCTTTGAATTTCTCCGTCTGAATGTGAGTAGACACAACCTGTCCAAGTGGGACGAGAAGATAGAGATTCTATATCGGGCAGTGTCGCAAGTACCGCACTGTACGCTGTATATGAGAGTGTACCACACAGTCTAGTGGTACTTTGATCAGTTGAATTTAATCATGTGGACGTAGGTCAATATGAAGGAGTACACCATTGTCATAACCTCGGTAACCGCCCAAACGTGATTCGATAACTGAAATGCTTGCGCACCAAAGACGGAAAGTAACTGTGTAAACAAATATCTTGCACTGAAATCGGAGGAAAAGAATGCACTAGTAAAGGTTATCAGGTTGTACTGGTTAACAACACAAAAAGTTACAAAATTATGTATTTTGTGATATCGCCAGAGACACGGTAGCGTACAAGTGACCAAAAATCGGAAGTGCGTTTGGCCTTCGACTGACATCGGATAGCGGTCACGTGAAATCACTCGTTCGTGTGGTTAAGGATTAGACTGCAACTAACTATTTGCGACAAGCTAGACTACAAATAAGATTACTTCTCATTTCACCCGCAGAAGTTTAAGAGGTGGCCTTAGGCTCATACCTGGTTAGGTCGCAAATCGCGACGTATAACGAATAAACAGCAAACTACTGCTGACAAGACTATATACTTAAGCGTCCCTCGTTTTGATGACAGCAATTTAGGCTCTACTCATAGGTTCGTCCCTAACCAAATATACTCGAATCAAACAACCAAATATTTGTAAAGTCCAGAATACATATCACTGTTGCTCGTTTTACCCACAACAATTTAAGCTGTACGCTCAGATTCCTGCCTAATCACACCTTCGGAAATGGCGAAAAAAAAGGTCAAATATTTGTGATAAGAACACGCAAGTCATAATACAGAAACATACGAAATATGTTGAACTGAACATGGTGGCTCAAAATTAGCGTGTGAGGGACGTCAAGTGACCGCTTTCCGATTTCAGCCGAATGCCATACTCACTTCCGAACTCTAGTCACTCGTCTGTAGGGTAGCGACGAATGAGAGAGAGAGAGAGAGAGAGAGAGAGAGAGAGAGAAATGCGGAGAATCGGGAAAGACGACAACCAGGCTGTGTCTGTGGCGGCAGCCCATTGTGTGTGTGTGTGTGTGTGTGTGTGTGTGTGTGTGTGTATGTGTGTGTATGTGTGTGTGTGTGCCTGCAGCACTGAACTGCGTAAGCTACCGCAACGCAGCTGGGCTTCCGTTCTCGTTCGTTTCCTGACAACGAATCCTCGTGGCAATAGAATTTTTTATATTATGGCACACGGAGATCAGAACACAAATATAAATCACCCACAGCTGCTAGATGCAACTCTCAAAAAATTCCCGAGAAAATGGACATTCGATCTCTCCGACAACCTATGACATGCTACAGTAAGCTCGTTGTTTCAGTAAGCAGCGTAGTTGTGTGGCAGAGTGCTCGCTTGCGACTTGGAGAGTCCGAGTTCGACTCAAAGCGCGTTAAAATTTTAAGCGAAGGTGGATGCTCTTGCAGCAGGTTCGTGAACTGTGAAATACATAAAAAGGGAAAGAAATAGGTTCGAAATGGTTTAAATGGCTCAGAGGACTATGTCAGTTAACATCTGAGGTCATCAGTCCCCTAAAAGTTAGAACTACTTAAACCTAACTAACCAACGGACATCACACATATCCGTGCCCGAGGCAGGATTTGAACCTGCGACCGTAGCGGTCGCGTGGTTCCGGACTGAAACGGCTAGAACCGCTCGGTCACACCGGCCGGAAGGAAGATATGCACGAGTCGTAAATGGTAATTGTTGGATCAAGTCTCGTTTCGAGCATTTTTTCCCTCTGTACAGTTCGAACACCTGCGTCGTCTGAATATAAAATTCAACAAATATATGCTAATTGACATATATATAATTGTCATTTTTATGATTGATGTTGGCTTTCGTATGATCGTGATCATCATTTATTGTGTTAATGGGCCTTCGAGGCCTACAGCAGTTTTTAATGCTTCACTGAAATGCTCGTACAACTTGTACCTTTGTTTAAAAGTTTGAATCCGCAGTGACAGAACTCGTGTCCCCAGACGACAGGGCGACGCCGGTTGTCGAAAAGTCGACCATCCTTTATTACAGCTGGACGGAAAACTTGGAAGTCGTGCGGGCCAGTTTCCGCGGTATGCGGCTCAGCCCACGGCGAGGTGCCCGTAACCAGCCCGATTAGCGACAGGTGCCATTGCAGACGTGCCCCTCTTGCTGCGTCCGCCGCGCCTTGGGTAGCCGATAGGAAAACTGTAACGTTCCCCGGTACGAGTATTTGTGCCAGTTCCGTCTTTGCCAGCCATCTCCGTTTGGACACAGGCCTCAGATGGGACGTCGCCCATGCCACCTGGACGCCTGCACTCCCTCGACGTGTTGTCGTGCGCCGTGGACAGGAGGTCGGGCTGCTCGTGAGGCAGGACTTTGAACGCGTACTTTGTTTTGAAGACAGACTTTTCACTGATGAAGACAGAGTAATCTGCGCTCTCGAGACTCTTTTTTCGTTTCTTTGAAAAACAATTGTTTGTGACGAACTTCTCCTTCATAACACTAGGACCAATTTCTGGAAACGTTTAAACTTTTAATTACGTCTACTAATGATCTTGCAGTATTCCTAGCGCGGAATGCTTCATTTTAAGTTGTGAATTTATTGTACCACAAATATGAGAAATTAAAAAAGTCCTATTGCCACGCCGGCCGGAGTGGCCGTGCGGTTCTTGGCACTACAGTCTGAAACCGGGCTATTGCTACGGTCGCAGGTTCGAATCCTGCCTCGGGCATGGATGTGTGTGATGTCCTTAGGTTAATTAGGTTTAATTATTTCTAAGTTCAATGCGACTGACGACCTCAGAAGTTAAGTCACATAGTGCTCAGAGCCATTTGAACTTATAGCCGCGTGGTCTCTTTGTGAGATGAAATTTTCTCATCCTAAAACTGCCTCGGGAAAATGGAAACGTTCGTCGGTTCCTTTCGCAATATCCTGCTGATGACGTTCCCGTTTGCTTGCAGCTAAAGGACGTACGAGGCATCACGGGCTGTGGGCGATGGCGGGGGCCGTCAGAGGCAGGCCGGCGGCTGCCGTGCAGGGCACGCGGGCCGCCCGTCCAAGCGCCACGGACCTCCGACGCTTCGTGCAGTGAGGTGAGGAGATCGTCCCCCCAGTGTCGGCACGAGGCGAGCTGAGTCTGTTGCACCAGCTGGGTGGCCGGTGAGGGCGAATCCGGCAGCGTCGCCAGACACGGACAAACACCGGAGCTGCCAGTCTGGACGGCTGTCACTCGCATGGCTTTTGTGCACGAGGTGCATCAGAAATGACAGAGTGTCAGACAAGCTGCAAGATGGCTGCTTACAGCTCTTTCTAATTCCATAATAATTTACTGTCAAGCATTAAAGAAAGTCTGAATACGTGTGCCATCTCAAAAAATGAAGCGCCTCTAATGACACAACAATAATTTCAATATCTTTAAAACAAAAAAGCTGACAATGTACAGTGTGTTATATTTTCACACTGAACCTCTGACTGTTACGCGCTTCGTGCGATTTCAACAAATGATGTCTCAGTAATCCTGCTATCACCTCCAAAAGCCACTCGTCTTATCTGTTTTATAACTTTTTTATAATGCATCATGTTCTCCACTGTTACACACCAAATGAATACATCTTGACCGACTCACATTTCGTCATATTTGTTTAATGACCAGTTTACCGTTTTGTCAGTAACTTTATTTAAATATTAATTACAATTGAAAATACAAAATAATGATCTTTTAAGACACTGTCAATCGCGTGTGTTAACTGACCCCACATTTGTAAAAGAGTGCTGAAAGACGCTTCTGATAGCCAATCCCAAATAACTGTATAAACCGTATTTAACGGCATTCAGTGATCACTTAACATGAGCGCACTTGGGCAAGAATGCTGATTTATTTTTTTATCAACCAATTATTACTTATATTTATTGTAAACCTGAGCATATCAAAATCTTTGCGACATTTCTTCACTTAAATATTGCTGTAATATATTAGCTTAGCCTAGCAAGTCAAATCGTGTCTATAGAGCTTAAGAACGATGTATTTTTTTGTCGGGACAGCCTTCAGCCAATGGACAAGCAGACGGTAGCAGAGCAGTAGGGGAAACAAGTGGAGACGGGACTTTCTGAATGAAGAGCTCGAGGGACCGATTCAGGGCACTCGGTTGTTCGTTCTGGAAGAAGGCAGACCTACTTGTGGTATCGTGTGGTTTTTGATGGAATGAGAGACAGAAGTCGGCAATGAATGGCTGCTGCAAAACTTTAATATCTCAAGGGACCTCATCTGAATATACTACAGAGTGGGACTCCTACTTCTTTTTGCTTACATTACGGAATTGAGGCTATCTAGAGTTTTAGTTACTATTCTTCGTATCGTGTGTGTTAATTTCTGAATAGTCATGGTCAACACATTTGATAAGGGTATTTTCTGTCTGTATTTTAACTGAATATCGTATGACCACTTCCTATTTATTTGAGATGTTCATTCTTGAGCAAACATTATTCAGCATAATTCTCTGTCGTCTACATCAGTTACACACGTCAGAATAGAACCCTCGTCATTAAATTACTCATTTAACTTTTATTTTCTATTTCTGTGATTTTATTAACTCACAATTATAGCCAATGCATAGGCAATTAGACTGCATTGTCACAGTTACAGGTTATTATTTGCAGCGAATCAGTTATGTGACCCGAAATCAGACGTGTGCAGCTTGACTCTGTGATTCCATTGAGCTGTTCTTTTCAAACAGAACCGTGCACAGCCCAAGTAGCTAAGATATGAGCAGTGGCAGGCAAGGTCGCAACAGATTTGCTCGTATGGACTGCTGTTTAGAAGAGCAACTACTCAGCAGTACCCGTCGCGCACAAACCTGAGCTACATGAAAAAAAAGCACCCTAGGAACTCTACTGTTTCTACAGTGCTTTGTTTATGGATCACAACTTTAGTAACCAAACATAGGTAAAATGCATTGGGAAAAAGAGTTAAATACAGTACGTGGGATGTGGTAAGATTATCGAAAGTTCAGGAAGAAGCTTAAGACGACATATGAATTGCATCAGTATTCATAGCTCTGTTCAGCTACAAAAATGAAATTAAAATAATACAATACAAAGATTCCAGAAACTTTGACAATGAGCTTCTTTGAAGAATCTTCGAACCGACATAGATTCGTGTTGAAGCGACAGTCGCAGATGCATTTTACACTTCTCACAAAATTAGTTTCCTCTATCTACTATCCGATAACAACCACTATTAGAGCAGCAGACCAGTACGGTGATTTTCTCTTATTCCCCAAGCTTTAAAAGAGCCGAAATAACGCATCACTGCAAAAATTTGTCATTTATAATTACAAACGTTGCAGGCAAGTAGAGATATCAACTAAATGTTTGTAAATCACGTTGATTGGTAGAATTACTCTTAAAAAAAACAATAAACTTGGGTGAAATCAGAGCGTCTTCATGCCATTTTACGACCTGACACAGACCTTGAAGCTGTGGCAGAAAAATAAAATGCATGACAGTGTAAAAAGCATTTTAGAAAACAATGTCTCAACTAGCCGCATCGGCGGCACTAGCGGCAGCGGTTTGACAGGCCAACGACAGCTTGCCAGCCGCGTACACCCGAGCCAACTGACTGTCCCAGGCCCCGCTAAAGAATCTAGCTCGCGACACACGATCAAACTGGTGCCAGCGGAGTGCCATGCTGCCAAGATAATGTCTATTCTTGTTTCCAGACGCAAATTCCAAAGCGTAAATGCGTTATTAATAGAGATTGGCAAAACAAATATCCGGTAGAAAAGAATGGAATCATTAGTGGGAAGCAGTCTGCGTGATTTAATCAGCAACCATTTCCAATTCAAATAAGGGTACCCGCGGGACAGAGACAAAAGGCGAACTTAACGTCGACAGACTGCGTGTAACCAGTAAACAATCCGATTTCAACCCAATGTGTATGGTTTTCCAAGTTTTTGTCCGGGGACGGCAACTTCAGTGATGGCAGGTATAGGCAATTTACAGCGTCACGCCTTTGGGTTCGGAGAGGGCAGTAGAAGTATGAAACTGAAAACGGTCGACACGAAGTGTTCCCAACGGTGTCGACTTTTTACGATCCGAAATTAGGGGCTGGCGTCCAACTTATCCTGTCCTTACTATATCTAGTCTGTTGGCGGATCCTAAAATATTAATTTAAAAAGGGCTACTAATTAGTAATACACTCATGTTCAGAAAAAACGGAACACCTTGAACGACTGGAGATAGGACGTTCATACTGAGAGGACAGGTACGTTAGTATGTTCTGCAGAAATGACTATAACGCGCGCATGGAGTCCTGTGAAATAGCCATGCACGCTGCATTCAGCTGGTTCCAAAGTTCTGCACCTGTCGCTTCCCCATTCCTCACACATTTTCGGTCGGCGACAAGTCGGGTGACGTGGCGGGCCTGGGCAAAAGCCTGACATCGTCTGACACCAAGCCACGAGTTCGTGCAGCGACGTGTGGACGGGCACTCTCTTGCTAAAAGAAATGGCGTCTGGGGTGTTGTGCCGAAGAGATATGGCTACGACTCGCGGGACGTGATTCAGGTAGGTAGCACTGGTTACAGTGCCCTGGACACACGCTATGTGAGATTTGCGGTTGAACCCAATAGCATAACGCCTCGAGTTGGCGCTGTATAAATGTAGTCACTGTGATGCCGCTCCCTCAGTCTGGGGCGAACCAAAATGCGATCACCATTTTCAGAGAAACAATACCCGCGTTCGCCAGCAAACACTACCTGATGCCCATCCTTTCCCCAGTAACGCCTGGCATACACCATTGCCGTCTGGTGTACTTCTGCACCTTTTCAGAAAGGTAGGCGGAGAAGTGGACGACGGGTGACTAACCAGTCCCGTAACAAACGGCGACGGACTGTCAACTCGGATAGTGTACGGTGTGTCCCACTGTTCCACTGTCGCTCCGGAGCCTGGGAGGACGCAGACGTATCCTGCAGTGCCTTTCGGATGAGGTCTCGATCTTCTCGAGAGGGCTGTGTCGTGGGACCTGACCCAGGTCTTCTGGTGCCTGGCCATCCGTGAATCATGCTGCCCACACCCATTGCATTGTAGTAACAACTCGTACCACACTAGCGCAACCTCTCGGATGGATGCATCACGTTCTCTCATGCCAATAACGCGCCCTGTTTCAAACTCTCTGATTCGAGGTTACGGTTCGCCCATACGTCTGCGAGGTATCCTGCACGTCTGCTCAAGTCACATGATTCTGCTCGAGTCACACTGATCCATTTATGGACGAGACCCGCAGCCACAGTTCACCGGCAAGTGGTGTTGTGCCACGATATCGATGTTGACCTTAAACCCGTGCACCCACACCGTTGAAATGCTGATCATTTCTTCAGAACATACTAACGTACATGTCCTGTGAATATGAAAGTCCTATTTCTAGTGGTTCAGGTGTTCTATTTTTTCCGAACTGAGTGTGATAAGATATGTGCTATGAGGCCCGAGGAGCTGCACAATTAGTCAGTTTGGCCTAGAGTAAATGCCATGTTCTAGTGTGAGAACCTTCCTAGATGTTTGTGTAGTGTGTAACAGAGGCGGGACGTGGGTTGTTTGTGAGAAACCGCCCGAAAACTACATTCAAGGTGGTCAGGCCAGCATTCCTCATCGATGGCGTCGCGGGGAACAACTTTCCTTCGAAACAAAATGTTTAGCGACCCGAAGCATCCTTTTGTGTTGGTTATGTTCTTGAAAGTTGACGTAGGCACTCAGCGGAACGCGTGTGCCTTTCGTGTTGTCTATTATTGTGTCATCTGCTCCACATGAAAAAAGTAATCAATCAAAATTAAAGTTCCGTATTCAGATCGAAAATATTCCTCATCCATTCTTTTAGTTTTCTTGTTGATAATCACGCTACCTATTTAGTGTGAAGCAGCACACCTGGTTAGTAAACGTTACTACTTCAGTGAAATCCCATCTGAGCAGGGCCGGCGAATACTAAAGGACGTCTCAAGTCACCGGGAAATGTCGGTAAACAGTCTGCCTTTCATAAAAGTTGTTAGTTGTTCCCCACGACGTGATCCATCACCTCTGGAAAGATAAAACTTACACAATTTTAAACGTTGGATTAGGTGCGTTGGAAGAAGTTTACCGAGGACACATAATAGATGAAACATTTGATACTTTCTTACAATACCATGAATCCAGTTTTCGTTTATAGCGTGTCAACGCCATTTACAGTGGAAGCTGAGAGAAACTGTGGCTAACTTCTGAGATCAAGATAGCCTCTACTAGCAGGAGAGAGCTTATTTTAATGCAAAGAAATAGATCCAGTTAAGACGCAATATCTATTACAAGCAGTTTTAATAAATTCTCCTGCGTGACACCAAAAAGGTAAAGACTTTGTACAATGCACAAAAACAACAAGAGGGCCATATCAGCAAAAGACACCACAAGAATTAGATTACAGTCAGAGTGGCGAAGAAGCATTTAATACGGGGTTTCTCAAGATTCGGGGCTTGGAGGATTCCTCCTCTTGATCTATACAGGTGATTTATTGGGAATACTGGAAGACTCGTCGAAAGCTGCTATAATATCGAAGCACAGTCGTCACAAATGCACCCAGCAGAATAGCACAGTAGGCTTGCCAATGGTTCACAGCCAACATCATCATGCGTCTGTAACGTTTCAGTACCGTCACACGTCGTATTTGCAGGACTTCTGATGTCATTTTTTATTTTGTCTTTTCGGCTGTTTGGAGATCTGGTGGGTTTCACGCTATTTGTGGCAGATATTTGACAAACGGCAATGGAGTTTGTGGCTTGGAAGTCTAGCGGGAAACGCGTGGCTGGAAACTCAGAGGTCGATGGATCGAATTCCAGTCGGAATACGGAAATTTTTAGTGTACCGTTAATCCAACCTCCACCTCTCAGCTCTTGTAGGAGTAAACACAGGAACGATACGTGTTGTACGCTAAACTGCAGGTCCCCTTTCCCTAGTTGGATAACTGGGGTACGTTAGGAATATGCAAGTCGCGCAAATTGCACCAGGGCCCAGATTACACGAAAACCTTGTAACACTGGTATGTGAGTTGACGAGGGAGCTGTAGCGTCACACAGCTGGGAACGGAACCACGATGACTATTCCTACGTCGAGTAAAAGTTGCAAACATTTCCCTACTGTGAATATTTATTACATTTTGATAAATCCTTGGGAGCATCATACGTAACCTAGAGTTTAAATTAAAAAATAATAAAAGCTACGCATATCCACTCCTCAGTAAGAAAAAACATAATAATTAATGATAAAATGAATCAGATTCGTTAGCTGTGAAGAGAAGAATTAAGATGGTTCAATTTAGCTTGCAATAGAGGTGGGTAGACCTTAATACTGCAAAAACTCATGCGATTCCAAACAAACCAAAATTAATTACAGCTGCCACAAGTAGAGATCAATGGACATACGCTGGATGATGCTCCATGTGTTTACTTCTTAAGCATCCAGGTGGACAGTAAACCGACTTGGCACCAGCATGTGGATACGTTAACCAAAAAGCTCAGTTCTGCCTGTTTTTCACCCACAAATCTCTCTAACTATCCTACTCCTAGCACACTTTGGACATTTTCAATCAATTCTGCCCTTGGCAAAATCTTCTCGGCCAGAAGGCTTACGGGGCGCATATAAGCGAAAGTTCTTAAAAAAGTTCGCGATTCTTCTCACTCGTTAAAACTAGGTAACTGCCTATAGCAGGCTGTGACTTCCTGGCTGTGTTGTCTGAGTTGTCTTCAAATTTTCTTTCTTTCGAATCCGTGTGCAGTACTACTGTTGAAATTAAAAAGAGAAAAGTGAACAGCGAATGCTGTATCTTCAGGATAACGTGGGCCGTGAAATATATCATTGTAGAGAGAGACAAAAAAAACCAATATTTGTTACCTGTAATGGACTTAATTCTTAAATAGTACGATATTTGTCGCCACTGTGAAAAGCACGGCTCAGGACCAGGTACGTGAATAAATTAGAAACGTGGCAAGCCGTTCACTGAGGTTGTTACATGGATGGGCCCATTTTAATTACGGATGGAGAACTGTTTCCTGACAAAACAAAACAATGTAAAGCAGTTATTCTTTCACCGAATACAGCGACGTGTTGTTTGCAATTTATCAGATCAGTTACACGAAAAGGTATCTGTCGGTACTCAATAGCCCTGGAGAGACTAAAGATCTCTGATAATTTTCAACTCCTGTTGTTTCTAGAGGTAGTAAAATAGACTTTCAGGTTACCGAACCAGAGATCTGATTTCGTTGCCTGGTACAACAGGGGAGGATAATTTTTAAGGTTATAGTTAACAGTACCTGAGAAGTACAACCTTCGTCTTTCTAGGCTGAAATGTGTTCCAACATATGTGAGAAGAAATATGTATCGTAGATACACAGGTTTCTTTGGAAGCTAAACTCTGAATTTGATTTCAGTGGCGTCACTTTCACAATACACTGCGTTCTTACTCAGGAAGTACTTTATGCAAAGTCAGTCCTGTGTAATGAAGCCTGTAACTTCTGTTGTCACTTTCATTTCATGTCATGGGCTCCAACAACGTCAATTAAAGTCTTCCCTATAAGAGGTCAAATCTTTGTAAAGTGTTATCCCACACCACCCGATAGTAAGTTGGTTGACCTATGGGAACAGAGGCTGAGATATTTATGAATGGGATTGCGCAGCCCCTCCCGCCCGACGTTCGAGTCTTCCCCGGGCATGAGTGTGTGTTGTTCTTAGCATAAGTTAATGTAGGTAGTGTGTAAGTCTAGAGACCGACAACCTCAGCAGTTTGGTCCCTTAGGAATTAATATACATTTGAACATTTAAGAATGAGACAAAGAATGGTTGTGGAAACTAGCTTTGTTGCCTGCTATTTGCTCTCCATTTGAATGAAGTGAATAAAAAATTTCAAGAGGAGAACAATATTATTACTGACTCTTATACACATATTACAGCTAACAGACAGAAAGTAATACTTTTTAAAATAACTTTAGACAGAAAATTTTATCACATTTCGTCAATTGGCAAGGTGAACATAATTCAAGGTTTCCACTCTTGTTTGCAATGGAATTTCTTGGTGATCTAAAGAAAGAGTTCTCTTCCAAGTTCTCAGATTTCAGTACCCATTTCAAGGAGACCATTTTCTTGGGAAGTAGTGAATATGAAAGCGCACAGCATATGGAAATTATTGATCAGCAAGTTGATGACAACGTGAAGGCAAAATTAAAAGGGGGAAGCCTTAGTCACTTTACAAATTTCTTACAGAAGAAAACTACCCCAAGGTCAAAGCGGCTAGTTTTCTGTATTTGGAACCACATATAAGTGGAAACAAACACTTCCTCTGTTGAAATTTGCAAAATCTAGTCAAAGAAATTACGAGAGTAACAAAAAGTTACGAGATACTTTGCTCATACAATAAAGTAAGCTAGAGCGACAGGCACAGAAAATTTTGGATTCAAATGACAGTTGATAAGAGCGAATTTAGCGTAAAGTCAGTAGCTTGCAATCACAATACTAGAAGCAGAAATGATTTCCGAACAGATTATGTATCGACTCTAGGGTTAAAAAACACTAGTTTTATACTTTTGTGTAATAGTCTAACAGTTTCAATCGGTAAATTGAAAATCCTCACGCATTTTAAACCCAAGTGAAAGAGTACCTCATTAGCGATTCGTTATGCAGTTAACCAAAATGCGAGGATGAATAATGTAATGTCCGTGTAACTATTATATTTTTAAATCAAAAGCCGGGCGGGATTAGCCGCGCGGTCTGCGGCGCTGCAGTCATGGTCTGTGCGGCTGGTCCCGGCGGAGGTTCGAGTCCTCCCTCGGGCATGGGTGTGTGTGTTTGTCCTTAGGATAATATAGGTTAAGTAGTATGTAAGCTTAGGGACTGATGACCTTAGCAGTTAAGTCCCATAAGATTTCACAAACATTTGAATTTTTTAAAATTAAAATATTGTATCCCAGTTGACTAAGTGTTTATTATTTATTTATTTTGTGACGAAAATGTAAAACTTTCAACTTTTTCCGACTTTGTCCGAAATTTATTCACTTAACCCTCTCATTGGGCATTCAGTCTGTGCGGTCGCCTGCCATGTGCGCGTAATTTCCAAGAGGAGCGTGTATATACTGTATATACGACTGTAGCAGTCTATCGTCATTACTGAGATAAAAGTAATGCACAAAACGCAGTACTATCGTGTTAAATTGTTTCTTCTTTAAATCATTGTAGAGAAATACTTATATTTTTCAAAAAGGCACTTCACTACATTAGCAAAATTTCTAAGTTTGATAACTTTCTGAACAAAATTTCAAACACGAACGTGTATTACATTTAATACAAATACATCGAGTGCAGCTTAGTTTGATATGTTCTGCACGTACAGTACAGCTTCTCCGGTCAGACTTGCTCTTTCCCGTATTGTCCCAGTGATTTGAGAGGGGAAGTTCCGCTCGATCAGGCACAGGCAGCCCGACTCCCTCCACCACGGCCTTCTCCCTGTTTGATGTCGGCGCTGAGTATCTAGCTTCTCCTTGGTGCGCTTCCGCTGAAAATCACATATTGAAATATTTATTCCCGTTTGAATTTTAAGCAATGCATGCGTGTTCAGGACAAATAGACCCCCAAAATGAAAAAAAATTACTATCTCTTACCATTTTACACTTTTCCCCATACATTCTACTGAATCTTGCATCATGTTGCTTTTGTCGACAGCCCCCCCCCCCCCCCCCAGTTTTCTTTGTAGCTTGGGATGCATGTTGGTTTTCTTTTTGTTTCATCTGTGCTTCCGTCAATTTCGTCAGTCGCTATAATGTCGCTTTTATAAAGAGCTGAAAGCATCCTCACTTCCAACGCGTCTTGCTACTTGAGAGCAACAAGTTAATCTGATTTCAGTTTGATGTTTGAAGAAGTCACAGTCTTTGTAGAGAACTAAAGTTTCGTCAAAGCACAAATTTTTAAAAGGATAGAAAGCACATGGAAATTCTTTCCTCAGATTATCCACAATTCGCCTTTTTCCGGTTTCAGAGTGTTCAATATTATCAACGAGGCATCAAAAAATTTACGGCAAAGAAGCAGCAAATTTCATCTCTGAGTTTTTTTAATGTCACAGTATTGATTTTCCACCGGCGTCGTCGCAAAGGTGCTCGTAATACAAATCACATTGCTCATCTATGTAGGTTACGATTTCTTAGCTGAAAAAGAGACTAGAAAGCCATACACAGTAGATGAATAATCTAAAGTGATGATTTTGCAACCGGAATCACTGCTGCCGAAATTATATGCGTTGAGATAGGAGGAACAAGACTTTATGTCAGGTGAACACAGATTTATAAATACAAAATCAAATAGTGGTAACGGAGGGGCAATTTTAATAATGAATACAGGTAACAAAAATTTAATTGCAATGGGGGACTGGAAATCAACTGTAGGAAAAGGAAGAGAAGGAGAAATAGTAAGTGGAACATGGACTTGGGGGGAAAGGAAGGAAAGAGGCAGCTGCCTGGTAGAATTTTGCACAGAAAATAATTTAAGCATCGCTAACACTTGGTGTAGGAATCATGAAAGAAGGCTGTATGCGTGGAGGAGACCTGGATACACCAGAAGGTTTCAGATTGATTATATACTGGAAAATAGATTTCAGAATCAGTTTATATTATAAAACGTTTTCAGGAGCAGATGCTGACTCTGACCACAGCTGCAAGTAAAAATTTAAAAAAACAAAAAGCGAAAGGCCAGGAAATTAAGAGATGCGACCTCGATAAGTTGAAAGAAGCAGAGGTTGTAGAGAGTTACAGAGGGAGCATTAGGGAACGACTGATTAGAACAGGGGAAAGGAATACAGTAGAAGACGACTGGGCATCTTTGAGAGATGAAGTAATGTATGCAGTTGAGAATCAAAAAGCTGACACGACAAGGCTTAGCAGAAATCCTCAGGTGACACAGGAGATATTGAAAGTAATTAATGAAAGGAGAAAATGTAAACATTCAGCAAATGAAGCCGGAGACAGGGAATACAAACGTCTAAAAAATGAGTTCGATAGGAAGTGCAAAATGGCTTAGCAGGAATGGCTAGACGACAAATGGAAGGATGTAGAAACTTGTATCACTAGGGGTAAGATATATGCCTCCTACAGGGAAATTAAAGATACTTTCGGAGAAAAAAAGAACCGCCTGTATGAATATCAAGAGCTCAGATGTGAAACCACTGCTAAGCAAAGACAGGAAAGCAGAGAAGTGGAAGGAGTATATAGAGGATCTATACAAGGGAGATGTAGTTGACGGAAATATTACAGAAATGGAAGAGGACGTAGATGAAAATGAGATGGAAATGTTGATACTGAGTGAAGAATTTGACAGAACACTTAAAGTCCTAAGTCGAAACAGACTCCAGGAATAGACAGTATTCCGTTAGATGTACTGATTGCCTTGGGAGAACCAGCCACGACAAAACTCTACCATCTGGTGAACAAGATGTATGTGGCAGGTAAAATACCTTCAGACTTCGAGAAGAATATAACATTACCCATTCCAAAGAAAGCAGGTGATGAGTGAAGTGAAAAAATTACCTTACTATCAGCTTAACACGTAACGGTTGCAAAATATTAACACGAACCCTTACAGGCAAATGGAAAAAAAACTGGTAGTAGCCAATCTCGCGGAACATCAGCTTGGATTCCGGAGAAATGTCGGAACACGCGAGACAGTACTACCTCTACGACTTATCATAGAAGAGAGGTTAAGGAAAAGCGAATCAACGTCTATAGCATTCGTAGACTTAGATAAACCTTTTGACAATTTTGACTGAAATACTCTTTCAAACTGTAAAGGTGGCGTGAGTGAAATACAGGGAACGAAAGGCTATTTACAATTTGCATGAAAACCAGATGGAAATTATAAGGGTCGAGGGGCAAGAAAGGGAAACAGTGGTTGAGAAGGGAGTGAGACAGGTTCTCAGCCTATTCCCGATGTTATTCAATGTGTATATTGAGCATGCAGTGCATGAAACAAAAACAAAAATTGGAGTTTAATTCCAGGGAGAAGAAATAAAAACTCTGAGCTTGCCAATGACATTGTAGTTCTGTCAGAGACAACAAAAGACTTGGAACAGCAGTTGAACGGAATGTACAGTGTCTTGAAAGGGCCCGGGTTCGATTCCCGGCTGCGTCGGAGATCTTCTCCACTCAGTGATTGGGAGTTGTGTTGTCCTAAACATCATCATTTTATCCCCATCGACGCGCAAGTCGCCGAAGTGGCGTCAAATCGTAAGACCTGCACCCGGCGAACGGTCTACGCGACGGGAGGCCCTAGTCACACGACATTACATTTAGCAAAATAACTGGTGGTGGTCGAAGTAGGAAGGACATAAAATATTTAAAAAATGGTTCAAATGGCTCTGAGCACTATGGGACTTAACATCTTACGTCACCGGCCGCAGTGGTCTCGCGGTTCTAGGCGCTCAGTCCGGAACCGCGCGACTGCTACAGTCGCAGGTTCGAATCCTGCCTCGGGCATGGATGTGTGTGATGTCTTTAGGTTAGTTAGGTTTAAGTAGTTCTAAGTTCTAGGGGACTGATGACCACAGATGTTAAGTCCCATAGTGCTCAGAGCCATTTCAACCATTTGAACCACCGTAGTAGCAACGCGGTTCCGGACTGAAGCGCCTAGAACCGCTCGGCTACACCGGCCGGCCATAAAATATAGACTGGTAGTGGCAAGAAAAGCGTTTCTGAAGAAATGAAATTTATTGACATCGAGTATAGGTTTAACGGTCAGGAAATCATTTCTAAAAGTATTTCTATGGATCGTAGCCATGTATAGAAGTGAAAGACAGATGATAAACAGTTTAGAGAAGTAAAGAATAGAAGTTTTTCAAATGTGGTGCTACAGAAGAATTCTGAAGACTAGACGAGCAGATCACGTAACTAATGAGTAGGAACTGAGTAGAAATGGAGATAATAGGAATTTGTGGCACAGCTTGACTATAAGAACGGATTGGTTGGTAAGACACATCCTGAGGCATCAAGGGGTCAGCAATGTAGTATTGGAGGGAAGCGTGTACGGTGCAAGTCGTAGAGGGAGACCAAGAGATGAATAAGAATATTGAGAAGGATGTAGGTTGCAATAGGTACATGGAGATGAAGCGTCTCGCACATGATAGAGTAGCATGAAGAGCTGAATCAAACCAGTCTTTGGACTGAAAACCACAACAATAACATTGTGGGGTCCAAATCAGAGTCTTCCCATGTAAAATTGCCTCTTTTGTGTCTATTAGCAGATGTGTCTGGGATATGCTCAGGCTCTTCTTCGGAATCGAAGAAAGAAGCGATGCTAACGTAAAAATTTGGATCTGCATTTACTGGTTCAGCGTTTGCTGGTTCACAAATGTTTTGGATATTTGTGCTTGAAACGCCCGCAGAATCCGCTGGGCAGAATAGGTGATTAGGATTGTGGAAAGGGCCAAATAAGGTGTCGGTCAGGTTCACTCAAAATTTTAATATATTGTAATTTAATAACAACTTTACAACCAAAGCGGCACGTAGCTGAACCTTTACAATTACTAGTTTCAAACTCAAGGCAAGGATGGATAGACAAACATAAACAAGATGCAATACAAACGGCTGAAGGCTCACAATTAAATTTTCAATACTTTAAAATAAATTACCATAACCTTTCAAAGGCAGAAGGCCGCAATGTTTCAGATTGAAAAGTAATTTCAAGAATAAAGTTCCAAGCAGCAATGTTTAAGCTTGAAAGGTAATTTTAAAAATAAGGTTCCAAGCGCCGAAAGCCCACAATTAATTTTCCAAAATTTAAAAAAATATATAACCATAAGCCTTAAGTTTCAAGTAGCTGAAACAGCACTAAATGAAAAGACACCGCAATGGCAATAACATTTAAAACACAGTAAAAGCAAGAATTTTTTAAATAATTGGCTGTGATAGATTGTAGACAGACAATTAAACACCGGTGAGAAAGACAGTAAAGACAACTTGGGTGAGACAGGTGGTGAGCCCGACAACACTTGATCTGTCGGTGACCCAGCCAAGGGTCAGCCACGGATCTACCGACAAGCGACTCGCTTGCCACCAGTCGGTACACAAAATGTTATGGGTGTAATTATCCACATTCAAATGTGTATATGTATTAAGCTGTCAAAACTACACACCGTGTTGGACAGCGACAACAGATGAGGAAAGGACACTGCCTGAAATTACGTTAGTGGCCAGGGCAGGTAACCGGAACACTGACGGCCACAAGGCAGAAAATTCTGCTGGTGCACTTGAGTTGTAGTAAACTAATATAGTTCCTTCCACCCCATGGCGCCTAAATTTTAGCAATACAAACACTCGGTGTTGCTCACAGGAAAACCTCCCCAACAGCAAACCCCCGAAACGTACTACACAACATGAATGGACGTGGCTTGCATACTTAAAACACCACTCAGGACGTCAGTCCTGGGAAGGTGAGCCACGGAGCTCGTAGCGATCGGTCAACACCGCACACGCTCCGACACTGCGCAGAGACCGCCAGCGGCCCCAGCCGACTGCACCGCGCTGAGGTGACCTGCCTGGTCCGCACCGACCGACCGATTTCTCTCAGAATGCTGACAACATCTAAAACAGTCGTCAGTGGAAATAATGCCAACTACACACACGACCTGACAAACACCTGCACGAAGACCTGAATGACACCCAATAGTAACTAATCACGCACGAAGGCAAATCAGGAGTCGATGCACAAACACAAAGACGACTCACGAACGACCGGTGAGCCAAAGCGCGTCGTCCGGTAACACGACCGACCGACGATCCACCGAGACCGTGGCCCAGCCACGGCAATGGTCGGACGAGCCATGTCGACTGCTGCTCCAACCCGACTGCACTAGTGCCGCATTCCGGCAGGTCCGGACTGCGCTCCAGACGCGTTCCAATTGGCTGGCAGATCCGAACTCGCTACCCGAAGTCCTTTACGACAGACAACGACTGGGAAGTAATAGCAGTCGAACAAAGGTACTACGAGAAGGGATGTATCGATACGTGCTGCTAACGCCGCTCACGGTCAGACAAAGCAGCAACTCAGTGACAGTAGTGATTTAGATTAACGTAGTGAGGTGGAGGTACATTAAAATAGCGAGTAAAATACATGGCGGGAACACGAGCTACGCACGGCTCAGTGCTGACGGATTCACCTACAAGCTCATCGCTATTACTGTCACTCCAACCGTTATCATCTGGATGGGCTCATGAAAAACACATCGTCATTTTCATTTAGAAGACTCGGCAGCTCAATGTCTGTGAGTGGACAATAACGTCGTGCAATTGTATTGGGTGACACGAAAAGCACAAAGCACAAATTACGATACCAATGCACTCTAAAGAGAATACCAGAACTCAAGCTGTTCGGTTAATTCCCCGTATTTCAGCAATTAGACCGCATACACGTGCGACAGTCATCTTCGACTCGCTGGCCGCATAGTACGGCTGGCCGCATCTGTACGATTGTAGCAGGGAAGTGCTGTGAATATTTTTCATAGTGAAACATATACATACACCTGGAGAAATTAAACGGTTATACACAAGGTGGTCCATTGATCGTGACCGAACCAAACATCTCACGAAATAAGTATCAAACGAAAAAACAACAAAGAACGAACCTTGTCAAGCTTGAAGGGGGAAACGAGATAGCGCTGCCATAGGTCAAACGGATATCAACTGCGTTTTTTAAAAAGTAGGAACCCTCATTTTTTATTACATATTCGTGTAGCACCTAAAGACATATGAATGTTTTAGTTGGATCACTTTTTCCGTTTTGTGATAGATGGCACTGTAATAGTCACAAACATATGGCTCACAATTTTAGACAAACAGTTGGTAACATATAGGTTTTTTAAATTAAAATACAGAATATAGGTACGTTTGAACATTTTATTTCGGTTGTTCCAATGTGATACATGTAACTTGTGAACTTATCATTTCTGAGAATGCATGCTGTTACACCGTGATTACCTGTACATACCACATTAACGCAATAAATGCTCAAAACGATGTCCGTCAACCCCAGTGCATTTGGCAATACGTGTAACGACATTCCTCTCAAAAGTGAGTAGTTCGCCTTCCGTAATGCGCGCACATGCGTTGACAATGCGCTGACGCATGTTGTCAGACGTTCTCGGTGGATCACGATAGTAAATATCCTTCAACTTTCTCCGCAGAAACAAACCCTGGGACGTCAGATGTGGTGAACGTGCGGGCCATGGTATGGTGCTTCAACGACCAATCCGCCTGTCATGAAATATGCTATTCAATACCGCTTCAACCGCACGCGAGCTATGTGCCGGACATCCATCATGTTGGAAGTACATCGACATTCTGTCATGGAGTGAAACATCTTGTAGTAACTTCGGTAGAACATTACGTAGGAAATAAGCATACATTGCACCATTTAGATTGCCATCGATAAAGTGGGGGCCAATTATCCTTCCTCCGATAATGCCGCACCATACATTAACCCGCCAAGGTCGCTGATGTTCCACTTGACGCAGGCATCGTGGATTTTCCGTTGCTCAATAGTGCATATTATGCCGGTTTACGTTACCGCTGTTGGTGAATTAGGCTTCGTCGCTAAATAGAACATGTTAAAAAATTCTGTCATCGACCCGTAATTTCTCTTGTGTCCAGTGGCAGAACTGTACACGACGTTGAAAGTCGACGCTATGCAATTCGTGGTGCATAGAAATATGGTACGGGTGCAATCGATGTTGATGTAGCATTGTCAACACCGACGTTTTTGAGATTCTCGCGCAATTTGTCTGCTACAGATTTGCAGATTAGCTGCGACAGCAGCTAAAACACCTACTTGGGCATCATCATTTGTGGCAGGTTGTGGTTGACGTTTCACATGGGGCTGAACGCTTCCTGTTTCCTTAAATAACGTAACTATCCGGCGAACGGTCCGAACACTTGGATCATGTCGTCCAAGATAGCGAACGGCATACACAGCTGGGAATTTTGATCACAATAGCCATATATCAACACGATATCGATCCTTTCCGTAATTGGTAAACGGTCCATTTTAACACGGGTAATGTATCACGGAGCAAATACCGTCCGCACTGGCGGAATGTTACGTGATACCACGTTCGGGACTATTACAGCGCCATTTATCACAAAGCGAAAAAAGTGGTCTAACTAAAACTTTCATATTTCTTTACATACTACACGAACATGTAATAAAAATGGGGGTTCCTATTTTATAAAAATACGCAGTTGATATCCGTTTGACATATGGCATAGCGCCATCTGGTTTCCCCTACCAAGGTAGACGAGTTTCGTTCTTTGTATTTTTTTCGTTTGATTGTTATTTCGTGAGATATTTGGCGCGGTCGCTATGAATGGACCGCCCTGTATACCTCTGGAACAATGAAAGGGCTAAATATGCCCCTGTCACTTTTTGTGACACAGAAAGGTCACTTTCTATGTACATAATTGATTTTTCTAGTAAAGGTATTAGTGTAAGTCAAGAAAATTTGAAGGAATCGGTTGTTATGATCTGTTTTAGAAGAAAACAGAAGTAAATATCGAAGTGAATTTTGATACCGCGTCTTTCTATGGCTTTGCTGCCTCATTGTGCACGTTTCATGACACTATGCAGCATAAATGCACGCACGAATCACGATTAGACAGTGCACGAGTGTTTGGGCTCCAGCGACGAGTGAGCGCGGGGAGCCACGAGCAGGCGACAGACAAGGTGTAGGGCGTCGATGCCGCGTCACAGGGCGCGCCGGTCGAAGACCCTTCAGCTCTGTAAGGCGGATGGGCGGCCGGTCTGCGGCGCGCCTGGCGACGGCGTCCAGCGCTGCGGAGGTCGCCGTCCGACACCCTCAGCAAGCGACCCCCGCGCGTTCATACGCTGACCCACGACACCGTCAGCTAGGATTGCAGTGTGTACGGGATCACCGAGATTGGACCGTAGAGGACACGGCGCCGTCCGACAGAACGGCTACAGCGCGACCGACGGAGGCAGAGTATGGCCGGTATTACACTATCATATTTCTCTGTCGAAGATTTGATCGAAGATATGATCAAGTATTCGTCAAATTAGTTGAAAAAGATATTTGGCGTGGCGCTACAAACGGGTATTACACTGTCAGCACATTTTTCGTCAAAGTTAAAAATTGCTGACAACAACTTGTTATTATGCTCAGAAGTAGCATGTACCAGGCACTGTGTGGGCATTTGGAAGGTAAGCGGGAAAAAAAAAGAAACATACCTGGGAGAAGCAGTGGGTTTTACGACGAAACCATAAAAGCAGTCAACAAAATTTGCTGCGTGAGCCACTAGTGGTGGACATAAGTCGTATATAAATTACTTTAGAATGGATGAACATACATTTCAGTATTTAATCAGTGAAGTGTCTCGTCATACCACAAAGCACAATACTCACTTAAGAACTGCTATGTGTGCAGAAGACAGACTCACAGTAACATTCCGATTTCTTGCTACGGGAGAGTTACTCTGGCTTACAGTACAGCACTTGAATATCACAGTGCACATTACCGAGAATAGTACCTGAAATGTGTGAAGCAATTTATAAAGCACTAAAAGACCAATATCTCTCTCTTTCCAAGCATTTATCCCGACTTGCGGGGTCTGCTTGGAAATACTGTTTTGGCACGGTTAACTTTGAAGGGGTGGTTGGATGCCCTGAATTACCTGAAAGTATGTAAATGTTCAATGCACTTTATGTACATTAAGAACTATTTTTATTGTAGATCAAAATAATAATTACATTTTGTGTCCATCAACTAGCAAATTAATAGAAATGTATAAAGCTGATGAGGCGCTTTACAATGTGGGGCATCCTGAGTACAAAAATAGATTAAGAAGATATATATATATTATGAAATAAGAATGTCGATATGTAATGTTGCTATCTCGTGAGGATAGCTTGAGCGGAGGCCATTAATTTTCTGTTTTATATCGTCAGCCGTGTACCTGGGCCGTATCTCACGGCTAATGGCCTCTGAAATTTTTTTTGTAGCCTTCCAGTCTTCTTAATCTACTTTTATACTCACTATGCCTTACGTTGTAAAGCGCCTCATCACCTTCATAGATTTCAATTAATTATGTAGTAGACGGCACACACGAATTAAACTTCGCAGCCACGTTCAGAAACACACTACTGGTGACAGAACGCTGCTTTCATGCTAGCGCTCCAAGTGGTAACATTTCGCATAGGAGTGAACAGAAGACAAGCGAAGACAAGCGAAATCTACTGCGAGGCCCTAGATTTCATCGTTTTTATTTGACGACAGGCGAGATTTGATAAAGTTTCCCTATTACACCATCAAATTTCTTTGACATAAATATTTGAGATATCAATTTAAACAAAGAAATATGATAGTGTAAAACCAGTGTACGCCGCGACGGCCGCTGGGGGCCGGCTGTGGGACATGTGATCGTCTCTGTTGACTGCCCACGTTCCTTCACGCCTAGTACCTCACTGTTAGCCGCTGCAAGTAGCTTTGATGGCTGTTGTTGAGATTCTGGCTGTAGTAGACTGTCGCCGCAGTGTGGGATATGTTACATCTTCAGTTAAAATCCGTGCTGTCTCGCGGCGATAACATTGAATAATATGTTCTCGGGTTTCCAACCGCATCAATTGCTTAAAAGTAGACGACGTTTCGGCCCATCACTCCTCGGCCATTGTCAAGTGGTATGAGTGGCACCGGGCCCTGCGCCCTGACATACGCCGGCTGCCGGCTGTGACGTCACTGGTGCTCGTCACATTGCCACATATGGGCAGGTTTGAGTCGGCGTTGGAGTGCCCTCTTCAACCGCGCGATCGCTGGATCCAGTGCAGCGCTGAACTGCAAACTACCGTCTCTATTCAAGGTGTTTGCGGTAATTTTTATTTCAATAGCTTCCTTTATTAAGCTGTCCCAGAAGCCGTTAGTGCGAGCCACGACAGAGGTATCGTCAAATTTTATGTGGTGACTATTTCTAACTCATGTTCAGCCAACACAGATTTCTCTGGCTAGCGTGAGCGATAATACCTCTCATGTTGTTTCCTGCGTTGTTCCACAGTGCGCACTGCTTGTCCGATGTACTTCTGGCCACACTCACAGGGTATTTCGTAGACTCCAGGCGTTCTGAGACCTACTGCGTCCTTAACTGGTCTCACTAATTGACAGGTTTTTGTTAGAGACCTGAAGATTGATTTGATCTTGTGTCTTTTCAACAGGCGGCTTATCTTGCCCGACACAGAGCCACAGAGTGGCAGCAAAGCAAGTTTCTCTTCCTGCTCTTCGTGGTGGTCTTATTCAGATGTTTCCCAGAAATTACTTCTTTCACTTGATGGGCGCTGTAGCCGTTATTCCTGAAACCCTTTCGTAGGTGGCTCAGTTCATGGAGCAGGTTATCGTCGTCTGCACGGTGCACCAATGTTTGTAATACTGTGCGCTTCTGTGCTGGATGATGATGGTTTGTGGCGTGCAGGTACAGGTGTGTGTGGGTGGGTTTTCTGTAGACGCTGTGGCCTAGGCGCCCGTCTCGTTTACGGTGGACAGGGACGTCGAGGAAGTGCAATGCATTATCTCTTTCCATGGTGAACTGGATATTACAGTTGTTGCCATTGAGGTGTTCCATAAACTCGTCTAGTTTCTCGCGTCCGTGTCGCCAAATGACGAACGTGTCGTCAACGTATCGTGCTATTCGCACGTTTATTTTCGTACATAAAATGACTTCAGAGCTTCTCTTTCAGTGAGTCTGCGTGTACCAGGCATATCCGACACTATGGTCTAGATTCTGACACTCCGTTGTTCGTCTCATTTTCTCATAATCTTTATGTGATTGTGTAAATACTCGTGCGTATCACGATTTTTATTTTCAAACATCAATAACGATTCAACATCGGTTGTCTCTTGGTTCGAGCAGCAGTAACTATGCGATTGGTGTTACATTTTCAGCTACCGACACACATCAGCTATGACAATTCCACGTGCGTTGCTGAACAGAACATAGGCAAGTATTGAGAAATATAATACTAACCACATAACACTGCACGAGATATTTCGGTGACTCAGTGGTTGTGCTGTTGACTACAGTGAGAAAACTCTCGTGGTCGAATCCACATCAATTCCAGGAACCATTTTAATTTTTTTCTATTTGTTGTGACTTCCTCTACACATTGATCATAAAAATAATCATAACAACAGCGCCGTGACATTCCATTTTGCAGCGCACTCTTCGTTTTCCGAACGCTCTGGACCACTGTTGGGTAAAACTCCGTGAGCAACAACCTTGATCGATGTGAATTACTTCATTTCGTTTCGTTTACTCTATACAGATATCTGCGTATTCAGATGTCTTCGCTAAGGACGACGAGGGCGAGATCCAACGAGCACCACGCACGTTTCGCGAAAAGGTGAACCCACTTTTGAAGTAAAATTACAACTCATTTCAACTGGGGCTTCTTCTGCAGAAAAGTTCCGTAGGTACTGGCCTGTATTTTGTAATTGAAAAATTAATTTATCAGGAAGCCTACGGATGAAAAGGAAGTTAGGAACACCCAGCTTGACTTTTATCAAAGAGTAAATTTTCCCTGCGTTTTAGGAGTATTTGACTGCACTCATATCCCCATCAAATCTGCTGGTTGCGACAATGCTGGGATACAATTAATTAGAAATCGTCATGGGTGGTATTCCTTAAATGTACAAGCGATCTCAGACGCTCAACTGCGTCGTTTAAAGATCGTGTCGTAGGTGGCAAGGATCTGTCCGTGACGGCAACATTTTCGGTAACTCACACGTTTCTGTACATGCTCAGTTGGATAGAGGAGAAATTCCGGAAGACATGCTTCTGGAAGACAGTGGATATCTGAATGTGATTTTCACTCTGCAGCGGAGTGTACGCTGATATGAAACTTCCTGGCAGATTAAAACTGTGTGGAAGACGGAGACTCGAACTCGGGACCTTTGCCTTTCGCGGGCAAGAGCTTTACCACTAGCACCTGCCTGCGAAAGGCAAAGGTACCGAGTTCTAGTCTCGGTCCGAAACACAGTTTTAATCTTCCAGGAAGTTTCACTGGCTATCAGTGTTGCAGGTATTTGATGACGCCGTTACTTCACGAAGAAACCACCTGCAGTGGAAGCATAAATATCAAAAACTGATAATTATGTAAAGTGCGTCTTATAAATATTGTGAACAGCCGTCTGAAGATGAACTTTTCAGTTCGAAACCGGTTACGGCGCTATTCACTTAAATAAATAGCAGTATTAATAGTGGCTGGTTGCTGTTTTCTTCTTTGTAAGAATCAACCTCCATTAATTGTATACAGCCACGGTCTCTCCATGTCAGTTTTAGACAAAATAGCTTTAGGCATTCCTCGCCAGGTACTGAGAAATGTTCATAATTTCAAAAGATGCAAAAGAAACCTAACAAAGACAATCCTCAACATCAAGTACAACAAGCAATGTCTATTAGCACAAGTAACCCCAAACTACATAAAAGTAAAGATTAATGCAGGTAGCAGCACTGCAAAAATAGTAAAAGCTAAATGTAAAATCATGTGGCTGAAGACAGAGATAAAAATGCAGCACAAGAAGAAAGATCTCCTCAACAGACAACTGTACAATCTGCACTTGCAACTTAGCAATTCCCTCTCCAGCCAGCAGTTCTCCTACATATTGCAATTCATTGAAGACATCATTTCTAAAGAACGTCAGAAAATAATTTGTAGGCATAACAAAAAACTTGACAGTCTGAAAAGTAAAAAAGGTAGCTTCAGTGCCAAAAATCCCCATGCTAACCTACATCAGTTCAATGAAAGAGTTATTAATTCAACTAAATCACTTTTACAAATACTGAACTAGCCCTCATAAACAAAGGTCTTAAGCACAACATAAAACCAAATCTTAATGGCAATAATCTAAAAAGCCTTATTGCATCCACTAAGCTTGCATGTGATGCTGCAAAATTAAATTCCAGTGAAACCAATGCAATAGCCTTCAAAGCCAATAAAATAATCACAAGACACTTAATAAAAATACTTCACATCAAAACATTGACCAAAAGACACTCAATTGTATCAACTCCAAACTTTCTAATGGTAAAGCTCTAATTGTGAAGGCAGACAAAGGTAACTGTGCAGTTGTAATGTATAAAAATGAATATGTTGACAAAACCATGGAATTTTTCAGTAGCAATAACATAATTGAATTAGCCTTTGATCCAACTTCTAAATTTCAGGCCAAACTTAAGAAAACCCTTAAGAACTGTAATTTCCTTCTAACTAAGTGGGAAGTGCGTGACTGCATTGCTATGAACGCCACTGCCCCTCGCCTTCGGTCACAGCCGAAGATACATAAAGAGCATTGTCTCATCAGGCCTTTTGTTAACTCTAGGAACAGCCCTTCATATGGATTAAATTACAAACTGCTAGACCTTCTGAATACCCATTATACTTTTGAAACCAACTACTCCATTAGGAACACGTACGAGCTCATTGACAAAATTAAGGATATGCACATTCCACCAACACCCAGATTTGCATCGCTAGACATTGTAAATCTCTATACTAACATCCCTATACAGGACACCATAAATATAATCAAGAACAATCTCCTTAAACATATGAAACTGAGCATGGCAGAAATCTATGAGCTCATTGAGTTACTCACATTGGTCCTGTCATACAATTAATTCAGTTTTAATAACAAAATTTACAAACAGAATGATGGGTTGGCAATGGGTAGCAGCCTAGCTGGGAAGTTAGCAGACATTTACATTAACCACTTAGAGCACACATTTTTCAAAACTAACAGTCACATCAACAACAAAGTCATCTACTATAAAAGATATGAAGATGATACAGTTATTCTTTTTGATGGCACTAATGAAGAAATTGACACATTAGCAACCAAGCTGAGTAGCACGCACAATAACATCAAATTCACTGTTGAACATGAATCCAATATCAGCATCAATTTCTTAGATTTAAAAATTTCCAGCAAAAACCAGAAACATCACTTTGAAATTTACAGAAAGCAAACAGCCACAGATGTGTGCATCAACAGCTCATCTTGCCATCCACACCAACATAAGATGGCATACTTCAGGTCCATGCTTAGTCGCCTTCATAAAATTCCATTGGACCCAGCTGAACAACATAAAGAAACCAATATCATCAAATCCATAGCTCTAAACAATGGATATAACCCTCACATGATTGATAAATTATCACAAAAAATCCAAAAAACAGCAGAAATCAAAGCCTCACATCAGACACCTATGCAGTCAGCACAAAAGTCTGTAGAAAGCAGCAGTAAATATGTCTCACTTCCTTTTCTAGGGAGCATATCCCATAAAATAAGTAATCTTTTCAGAAACACAAACATAAATGTAAGTTTCCACACAAACCATCAAATTCAGCAGCTAACCATTCATAACATAAAGAATAACAACCCCCCATACAAAAGATCAGGTATATATAAACTCAGATGCCAAAATTGCCCCTCCTCCTATATTGGACAGACTGGTAGAAACTTTGAGATTCGATTCAAAGAACATTTAGATGCCATACGCTTGAACAATCCTTCAAAATCTGCATTTGCAATGCACACAACCATCAGTAAACATGAAGTAAAAAACATTGAAGACCACATGCAAATACTGCATCATGCTGAGAAAGGTAGCCTCATGAATCTGCTTGAAGAGATAGAAATATATACACATAAAAGCAAATCACCACATCATATCCTCAATGAACAGACAGAGCTAGCCAATGCAACCTTCCTACAAAATTTCACTCACCTACTGTCCAGTTTAAAACATAAATAAACACTGCTCCTTTTAACAACAACACGCAATCAATATTCCAAACAAAGTATTACATCACAATACAGCTGCCTGTCCATCACACATTACTGCAACTTTAGAACTGATTGGAAAAAAAGTGGTATGCCATACTACATTAATATAATTTCTACTGTCACATTATTCATGTACCTCATGTATATATTGTTGTTGCCTGTTTATGGCATAGTAGTTATACAATACCATGTAAGTAACATTCATACGAACTTGCCACCACATTTTTCCAATTTAATTGTAATTAACGCTCACAGAATATGGTATGCTCACAATGTAACATTTATTATTTGTAATATAAATACCGGTAATGTTACCTTGATCTTTTAGGAAAAAAAACCATGTGTCCACTGTCCAATTTAAGCAATGTTTATATTGTAATAGAAGCTCCTTGTGTTTCAATTTTCATTATGTTATGTCTGTTCTTTAATAACATACTGTGAAATCAAACAATCTGTATATTGGAATATCTCTGATAGAGAACATATCTGGCACTGTTGTTTGTAAACCTTCAACCTTTGTGTCAACACATGTGGCAAATACTTTTTGGTGTGTGTGTGTGTGTGTGTGTGTGTGTTGCTTTGCACAATACGGTCATTTGCAAATCAAATAAGTGCCGCATATATTACACAATATTTGAAAAATGCAATCCTGCAACTTTGCAAAAAATTTTCGCGGAATTCTCGATGTAAGTACTGTAACCACTTAACCTCACATATTTGTTTACTCTGTATTTCATCGTTTGGAGGTTAGTATGTTCACATAGGACGCTTATAACACTGTTTTCTACTGTAGGGAACCAACACACCAAGAATATTTCGCTGCAGTGGAAGCATAAATACCAAAAACTGATAATTATGTAAAGTGCGTCTTATAAATATTGTGAACAGCCGTCTGAAGATGAACTTTTCAGTTCGAAACCGGTTACGGCGCTATTCACTTATATAACTAGCAGTATTAATAGTGGCTGGTTGCTGTTTTCTTCTTTGTAAGAATCAACCTACATTAGTTTCAAGAATGTTCGGTGTAGTAAAAAGACGATTTCTCTGTTGAGTTTAGGACACAGAATGATAGTAAATAGTGTAGCAGAGATCATAGTTGCAGCATTTGTCTTGCACTATATGACCGTCAATGCATGAGAGGAAGGGCCTGAAACTGATGACAGCGTAACTGCTGGGAGGCGAGCGTACGCAGAAATTCCAGTAACGGCAAAACATGAAGTCAATAGGGATTATTTATTAACATTTTTTTTGTAAAAGTTTAAAAATTGCAATAAATGTACGAAATGTCAGTTGGAAAGCCAGATTTTCTTCTCTTTTCTCTTAGTTCTGTCTCCTGGTCACTGAATTCTGTACCAGAAAAAAAAACACCACAAACAATATTATAAACTACAATTACACAACAAATACCTCTCAAAATTTTAATCAGAGGGTTTTAAAAATGTACATAAAACACACACTTTGGAATGAAAATCTGTGGGTGAAGAAATAATGTTGTTGTTGTTGTGGTCTTCAGTCCTGAGACTGGTTTGATGCACCTATCCATGCTACTCTATCTTGTGCAATCTTCTTCATCTCCCAGCCAACAACCTTCTGAATCTGCTAAGTGTATTCATCTCTTGGTCTCCCTCTACGATTTTTACCCTCCACGCTGCCCTGCAGTACCAAATTGGTGATCCCTTGATGCCTCAGAACATGTCCTACCAACCGATCTCTTCTTCTAGTCAAATTGTACCACAAACTTCTCTCCTCCCCAATTCTATTCAGTACCTCCTCATTAGTTATGTGATCTACCCATCTAATCTTCAACATTCTTCTGTAGCATCACATTTCGAAAGCTTCTATTCTCTTCTTGTCTAAAATATTTATCGTCCATGTTTCACTTCCATACATGGATACACTCCTTATAAATACTTTCAGAAACGACTTCCTCACACTTAAATCAATACTCGATGTTAACAAATTTCTCTTCTTCAGAAACGCTTTCTTTGACATTGCCAGTCTACATTTTATATCCTCTCTACTTCGATCATCATCAATTATTTGCTCCCCAAATAGCAAAACTCCTTTACTACTTTAAGTGTCTCATTTCCTAATCTAATTCACTCAGCACCACCCGACTTAATTCGACTACATTCCATTATCTTCGTTTTGCTTTTGTTGATGTTCATCTTATACCCTCCTTTCAAGACACTGTCCATTCCGTTCAACTGCTCTTCCAAGTCCTTTGCCGTCTCTGACATAATTACAATGTCATCGGCGAACCTCAAAGTTTTTATTTCTTCTCCATGGATTTTAATACCTACTCCGAACTTTTCTTTTGTTTCCTTTACTGTTTGCTCTATATACAGATTGAATAGCTTCTTCGCTGCACGGCATTAGCCGAGCGGCCTGATGCGTTGCAGTCATGGACTGTGCGGCTGGTCCCGGCGGAGGTTCGAATCCTCCCTCCCTCCTTAGGATAATTTAGGTTAAGTAGTGTGTAAGCTTAGGGACTAATGACCTTAGCTGTTGAGTCCCATAAGATATCAAACACATTTGAACATTTTTTTCCAATTCTTCCTTTTGTTTATCTGTTTCGTGGGTTTGCATTCTTATTTCATCCTCTGCAAGCAAGTACACTGTACTTTGATGTTATGTTCACGCTTTACTCTTGTTAATTTGGAGATTCATAATGATAACATTTTCTGTTCTTCTGCTTTTGGACAGAGATCTGGCACCATAACAGAATTCTGGCGTGCGCGTTCCTCCTCTAGCTGTAATTAAGAAGTTATTTTCAATGCAAAACACGCTATGTTGAACTATCGCACTGGATTTAGTACATTATGTTAGTGCGTTACAGTTCTTACCAGTTCAAAGTAAACATTCTCCCCTTCGTTTTGATTTTCATTGTCATCAACAAGAGCAATATTTTAGTTTGAAGTTACAGGTGGCTCTTCGCTTACTGATGTGGCAAAGAAACTGCAACTTGTGCTATCTGAATCTGTATCAGAACAAGAACGTAACGAATAACTACCTTTTAAGCAACAAATCTGGTTCAAAAAATTTCTGGGAGCACATCAAAATGTTTACAAACATACTCTGGAATGAAAACTGATTCGTCATCGTAATGGTGAACTGGGAAAAAATTGTGGTTTCAGGACTGCAATTAGCTTCTCTCCATTTTCCATAATATTTGGTCTAACGAAACTACCGCCTCAAGTTTTATGCATTTCAACCTTTAAAACTTTTTACGCTGTTTTTGCTCCAGTTTACACACTACATACGTAAAAAATGAAATGAAATACTTAAAATGTACGTCTTAAAATTGTATCTTCTAAAGCGCGTATGCTTTCTTGGTCCTGTTAAACATTTACACAACAATTTTTTAAACTCTTCAAATCACACCCGTTCCGATGATATTAGAAAGAAAGTGAACAACAATTTCTCTCCATGCCTTTTCCTTCCTTTATTTTATGCTCTCCTTATATGCTTATACTGGCGCAACATAATTTCCAGAAGCAAATCTTTCTCATGTCGACAAAACTTTGAGGACCACTCCTTTTTTCTGTCTGTTTACTACCGTGATTACCGTGGTTATACGATAAATAAATATCTGCAGTCGAAGCGCAGTAATTGTGTCGATGGCCAAATACGAATCTCCGTCCGTGGATCCAAGTTTAGCGTCATACAGCAGCGCTGTCCTGATCTGATCGCCGATCACCGGTGTTTACATCGGCAGCAGGGCAGGCCGCGGTCAAATGCGCCTCCGGCGACAGCCGGCCCGGCCCGCTGTCTGAGTTGTGCGCTTGCGTTTTCGAGTATTACAACAATTGCGCAAGTTCCCTGCTAGTTGTCGTACCACCAGCGCACGCTATCCGCATACGTTAATGAACGACGGAAAAATGTACTTAACATTAAACTAGGGTTCCACATGCCTCCATTCAAACATATGTAAAAATTATTTATTTTTTACTTTATTTTACGGAACTGCAGCGATTTTATCTCGTAAATTTGTTGGAAGAATATCTACGATCTGAATGATGTTCTTCCAACAATTTAAAGTTATGTACGAAAACTCTCCTCAACCTCCATATTAATTATTATGAGTTTTATTAAATAGGTGTTACACGAAAATCGAAAGGACTTGGAAGCCTTAAACATATAGGCATCTGTTGATGAAGTTGTATGAGACAGTGTATGGCGAATACGATAGTGAGGCAACTGGGAGAACACGACTGCGGCAGCCTCGTATAGTGTGCTGCTTAGCTTTGCTACCCGCAAACTATTTTACAGCCACGAATTTCTTTCATGAAATAAAATAATTGTGAACGGAAAGACATTTGTATAGTTTCGAAACATTTTAGTAAGTCCAGATAGCGTTCTTTCAGTCGATAGATGTCGGTGGATTTTGTGGCTCATACCTACGAGTAGCACTGTTCACTAACGATAATTGTAAGTGCACTCACAGGCTTAATTTAAATTCATATTCATTGCTTCAAAGACTACCGTATTTGAACATGAGCTTTCACGTTATTTAGTTAGTTTCGAATAATTCTACTATAGCCGGTGGTCGGCATAAATTAATGCCTACCTTGATCGCACTCTACAGAGTGTGGGAAACTGATTATCTCCGCACCAGTCTTACCCTTCTGAATGTCCACGTGCCCCTTTCCGTCTGCCTGCAAACCGAGGGACTGCATTTGGCAAAATGTTTACATAACACACGTCGTGTTGTAAAATGTAGCAGTAATTATTTTTGTTGCTAAAAGGTGTTGTTTCGTACATAATTAAGCCTGTAAATGCAACCTAACCTAAAGAGCATTACATGTTTAGCCCATGCACAACGTCGTATAGCTGAAACTGTACGTCAAATATATGACAGTCTGAATACGCTATCATCCGCAAACATTGTAAATAAACACGTAAACCACAGAACTACAGACGTTTGATAGTTATGTCAACTTTAATTAAATAATGTACTGATTTGTTACTTATTAAAAGTCTTATTGACAGGATCTGCCTGCGTGTCCACGTTACGAGAAACAGAGCAAGGTACAGCTTTGCCACTTCAAATTGCTTTAACCACGTCGGATACGTGGATACATATTCATGCCTACTTTACTGCGATAATTTTGTCCAAGTTAAGCTGGTAAGAAGCGGCAAATTCCCGCATACCTATTGATGTTAACATCTGTTTGCATCATTATATTGACACGCATTTAGTTACTGCCCGCTAATCGCTTTTGAAGCCACTGATGCAGCAGGATTTGACAGTTATTGAAATGTTTGAAAAATGTTCAAAACCATACGAGAATGCAGCTGGATGACGTCGTCGACAACCGCCGATATGACGACAGGAGCACACCACGCCACGCCACTTCCAAGGCAAAACTGCGGCAGTTAAGCACTGTCCAAGTGAATTTTATTGAAAACCTCGGTTTGCATAAACATTCTATAACGCTAACACGCACACACAGTGTAAACGTAGCGCCATCACATGCCAAAGATGACCGCTGTCACAAGTTACCGACACTGAAATTAATAATCAATGGGTAAGACAAGGGCGAGATCGGGCTTCCACGCTGAATTTCAACAAAAACCACTGTTTCCATTTGAACTTTACTTGCTAATTTAATTTCAGCTGATTCCTCAATAAGACTATCCCAGCAGCTCGAGGTGCATGTTAAGAATCTCCTTGTCGTTATATTCAGTTGAATGACCGGTATGAAGACAATGCTCTCCAGTGACGGATTTACACGACTGGTGTAAGCGTGTGTGGAGCTTGCGCTCAGTACACCGGTCTTTCACAGTCTTGCTAGTCTAAACAATATATCGCCGTTTCAGTACGACAATGACATGTCAAAATGAACAGTTTGCAGGAGAGGCAGAAAACCAAACGGCATTTTTTTATAAACTTCATAAAACAACAGTAAAATTATCTGTGGAATTGAAAGTGGGCCTAATTGTGACTATACAATTATTTCCTTCAAACAGCATCCCATTCACCCCCTTGCAACCCTTTTAAGTAAATGGGTCATTGTTCTTCCGACATTGTTATCGAAATTAACAAATGCGACTGAAGAAGGTTTGTGGGAAAAAAAGTAAATATATCTCTAAACCATAATTTTTATTCACTATTACAGTTTCATTGTTTTATTATCATTTTTATTATGTGCATCTTATAACTGATATAAAATAATATACTAAGTGAAATAAAGAACTTCCAAATGATATAACAGCAAGAAATTACATTTGTGTGGAAAGACAATCATAGAAGGCCTTGTAATATCTACGTATCTGGAAAAACACGCACGTTTCAAAGCCGCCAACAACAAGGCGCGTTCCTCGAAACTTTCCATACACAAACCGGTAATCACAGGTGACAACGGCTCCCCATCGCAGCTCCATCTGTCTCCTAGTAATACCGGCCATTGAATAAAGAGTAGGTGGAAGTCAACAAATGTCGAAATAAGTTCGTTAATTCAAAACGAAACCTAACCGCATTCAACTGTAACAAATCAGACAGAGGAACAGGAGTGAAGAGAGAGACTATGACAAAATTTTGTAGAATATCAGTGTCATCCAAATGCGTTCCCCCTAATCGACGAACGTAATCCGCCGAGTTCTTCTTGTGGTGCTTACACCGACTACCGTAGGGCACAACAGAGTAGCAATTCTGCTGTACGATATGTCGGAACACCAATGTTACAATCGGACGAACAGGACTCCTCTCTTGTGGACCTTACATGGCCTTTGTAAGGTACACAAGCCAGGGAAACACCATAATAACAACTGACATTCTTGGTACTCTCCAGCGATAAGGAACTTCTCTTCAGACAGCTGTTAGTCTTTCTCTCAACACCTTTTGTATGGTCAGATCCGATCCTATAATGCGATGAATCAGACAATAAATAATGCATCTTCTGAAAATAATTCTGCATGTTCAAAGCAACGGCAGCATTGCCTTTGTCTGCAGGTAAAGCAGCCCTCTCAGCTGCTATGGTATCAACCATTGGCAAACGCTAGGCCTTGGGTGCAAAATTTCAACAATTCCTTTGCACGGATATAGCTTTCTCCGTGATTTTTCACAGAAAGTCGAGAAGTGTTTAAACTTCGCCGTGCAGTTACAGAATGAAATTTTCAGTCAGACTGCGACCATGAATCACAGTGCAGCCAGTCTCAAGAAGCAGCCGAAGTTTTGAAGCAATCATTAAATGAAGACGAAGCAAATCCTTAGAAACAAAATCTGTCGAGTGTGTAATGGATTCTTTCACCAACAAAGGCTAGTGCAGAGGGTTGCTTGATGCGACTGGCTCCCGTCATCCTATGAAATATAGCAACACGGAGATTCTGGCATGCACTGCCAGCTATTGCGCTAGTGTTATTAAGAAAGTAGTTAAAATTAAACGAGCAAGTAATATTATATATGAAGCTGGTGGTTGTGGTTGAATTTTGCGTATAATCCTGCTGTCTCCCTTGTCAAAAAACATAGGAACAGAGTTAATGCTATCCCACTTGCTCATTGTTAATTTCACTGTTGATAACTTGTTACCTATTTCACCTGTCGATTGTGATGGCGCAGGCCGGGGTGGCGGAGCGGTTCTAAGCGCTACAGTCTGGAACCGCGCGACCGCTATGGTAGCAGGTTCGAATCCTGCCTCGGGCATGGGTGTGTGTGATGTCCTTAGGTTAGTTAGGTTTCAGTAGTTCTAAGTTCTAGGGGACTGATGACCTGAGAAGTTAAGTCTCATAGTACTCAGAGCCATTTGAACTATTTTTGATTGTGATGGCGCTAGCGTATACAGGGTATGTGTGCTTGTGAATGTATGTGTGTGTGTGTGTGTGTGTGTGTGTGTGTGTGTGTGTTTTATGTTTTAAGAATTTCTCTGCAAACCGAGGTTTTAAATTCACTTGCACAGCGCTTAATTACTGCAGTTTTGCCTGCCTGTCGAAATATCATTTGTTGCCGACGGCGTTATCCGGTTGCATCCCCGTATGTTACAGGAAGATGCCCAAATATACATTGGCCAATTATCTGAGGAGGCCAAAGAAACTAACACAATTTTGTTGAGTGCCTGGATTTTTCTCCAGTACGTCCTCCAGGTAAGAACAGAATGAAATGTGCTGAGCTGTTTGCCCTGGTTCCTTCCCCACATCCTACACGGAATTTGGAAACCTGTCTGTCTCTTGGGGCCATTTACACCATTTCAAGTTAGTCCGCAATTGTGTTGTTGTTGTGGTCTTCAGTCCTGAGACTGGTTTGATTCAGCTCTCCATGCTACTCTTTCCTGTGCAAGCTTCTTCATCTCCCAGTACCTACTGCAGCCTACATCCTTCTGAATCTGACAGCAATTAGTGTTACGCTATTTGCACCAAACTAGCCGACAGTACCTACATTCTTGGTACGGTGTAGTCCTACTTCTTCGCTTGGTGGATTCTAATGAAATTGTGTATTCGGCATACACAGAACGTTTCACACTTTTTAATCTAACTGAAATGACGCCAACGCATGAACTTCCCTTTTTCTTTTCCATCTCTTAAAGTATGGATGATATCAATTTAATTGAAGACACTACACTCTGTACTAGATTTGTCTGCCGTGTGTACGAATTATTTTGAACGTTTTAAAAAGACAAACGCGAAAGAATTCGCCAGTAGGAATCAAAAACGTATTACTGTCTACATTTATTTGTAATTGGCGTTCCTTGAATATGTAAGTGCAGCAATCGACAGCTTTAAGCACTATTGACGCACCACGTTGTCGCCTCTGACGGCGACGCTCAGAGCCGAGGGCATGGATTCTTTGCTATACAACTGGCTTTCCCTGTCGGAGGGTGGAAGCGTATAATTTGTGCCAGCTGCAAAGGGCTTCACTACACATTGATCATCTTTACGAATGTGGAGACTCATAATACAGTAAACGACCGCTGAACGTACGAAAATGTATCAGAATGTGCTTCATTTTCCATTTAACGCTTTCGGCGTGACAAAAACTCTGTAAACAGCTGCTAGAAGTTACGGACACTTGTGTTACACTGACCGGAAGGACTCGTTTTACATTTTAGTCAATCTGAAGACACTTTTTGCAGTCAGTTTGAAGTCTGTTGCAAGTTGTATATTATTGACGTGCGTCCTTGACCAACAAATAAAACTTGAATGAGAAAGACATTCTTAGTAAATCATTTCACAGAAACAAACTAGCTTTTCGTTGATTTAAAAAAACTTTCTCTGACGCGTTACTTTTTAGTTCGCTAAATAGTAAATTAACTTGATGAAGCTTAGACTATTTAGAGTTTCTAACAGTGGCGGATCGCCTAGCGCTTGTTTACAACTTCTGAGAACGGCACTGTTAACAGCTCAAACTGCTCACTGAGTGTACTGTGCACATTAAGACCGTGATAGCGCGGCGCCGGGTACTTCGGCTTACCAAGTTATCCGGCACACATCTCTTCGGCTGCGGCTTCAGAAGCCTTAAAGGTCTGTGAAATTCGCTGAGAGTAGTCAACAATACAAAGCTTCAGAAGTTACTGATCAGCGCACAACACAAAACATTATTTTTTTTCAATAAGCCGTTCAAACCAAGATAGATAGTTCCAGATTGTTCATGAGAAAATTTCAGGTAAGTCGCCACTGGTAGATACCACTTCGATATGTTCCACTCCCTCGACGTCTGATAACTGCACTGTTCCTAAAAGCGGCCATTGCAGTTACAGTGCTTTAAATAATTGGTAACAGTTTTTGTTAATTGTTCGTTCCTGATCTTTTCAAATCAGAGGGGTTTGCTTTGTTTCGCAACACTCTTACAAAACTTATTTATCTATACTGAACTTTTCCAAAACTTCAGCATTACGCTGATTTTTAGAGTATAGTAGTCTGCTTTCAATTAAGTTTCGTTTTTTACAGAAAAATAAAAGACATTTTTAATTTTATACATTGTAATCTCTGTTGTGTTTAATAAATAGCGGTTACGTTTTTCTACCTTAAAACCATATGATTTGCTTACATACGTGTTCTAAAATCAAGTTTTAAAAATGACCTCAATAATGCGGCATATTTGATAATCGGGCATAATCCCAAAAATCTCCGAGCACGTCCGATTAGCGATGTCCTACTGCATTGTGTGGATCTGTTTTCGAGGATAAACATTCTATATCTTTTAATATTTTCGTTACCTTCTCTTTTTCTGTAAGAGGAAAGGTTTTTAAAATCTTTATTAATGTGCTCATAGTACCCTAACCCCCATGAACCATGGACCTTGCTGTTGGTGGGGAGGCTTGAGTGCCTCGGCGATACAGATGGCCGTACCGTTGGTGCAACCACAACCTAGGGGTATCTGTTGAGAGGACAGACAAAAGTGTGGTTCCTGAAGAGGGGCAGTAGCCTTTTCAGTAGTTGCACGGGCAACAGTCTGGATGATTGACTGATCTGGCCTTGTAACACTAACCAAAACGGCATTGCTGTGCTGGTATTGCGAACTGCTGAAAGCAAGGGGAAACTAGAGTCATAACTTCTCCCGGGGGCATACACCTTTACTGTATGGCTAAGTGATGATGGAGTCCTCTAGGGTAAAATACTCCGGAGGTAAAATAGTCCCCTCATTCGGATCTCCGGGAGGGAACTACTCAGGAGGACGTCGTTATCAGGAGAAAGAAAACTGGCGTTCTTGGAGTGTCAGATCCCTTAATCGAGCAGGTAGGTTAGAAATTTGAAAAGCGAAATGGATACGTTAAAGTTAGATATAGTGGGAATTAGTGAAGTTCGTTGGCAGGAGGAACAAGACTTCTGCTCAGGTGAATACAGGGTTATAAATAAAAAATCACTCAGGGGTAACGCTGGAGTAGGTTTGATAATGAATAAAAAAATAGGAGTGCTGGTAAGCTACTACAAACAGCATAGTGAACGCACTATTGTGGCCAAGATAGACATGAAGCCCACGCCTATCACAGTAGTAGAAGCTTATATGCCAACTAGCTCTGCACATGACGAAGAGACTGATGAAATGTATGATGAGATGAAATTATTCAGATAGTGAAGGGAGGCGAAAATTTAATTGTGATGGGTGACTGGAATTCGGTAGTAGGAAAAGGAAGTGAAGGAAACGTAGTAGATTAATACGGAATGGGGGTAAGGAATGAAAGAGGAAGCCGCCTGGTAGAATTTTGCACAGAGTATAACTTGCTTCAAGAATCATGAAAGAACGTTGAATACATGGAAGAGGCCCGGACATACTGGAAGGTTTCAGATCGATAATGTAATGATAAGACACAGATTTAGAAACCAGGTTTTAAACTGTAAGACATTTCCAGGGACAGATGTGTACTCTGACCACTATCTGTTGGTTATGAACTGTAGATTAAAACTGAAGAAACAGCAAAAAGGTGGGTATTTAAGGAGATGGGACCTGGGTAAACTGACAGAACCAGAGGCTGTAGAGAGTTGCAGGGAGAGCATTAGGGAACGATGGACAGGAATGGGGGAAAGAAATACAGTAGAAGAAGAATGGGTAACTTTGAGGGATGAAATACCTACTAGATCCTCTGCTGGATCTAGTAGGTAAAAAGTTGAGGGATAGTAGAAATCCTTGGGTAACAGAAGATATATAGAATTTAATTGATGTTATCCAATCTATATATTGAACAAGCAGTAAAGGAAACAAAAGAAAAAGTCGGAGCAGGAATTAAAATCCATGGAGAAGAAATAAAAACTTCGCCGATGACATTGTAATTCTGTCAGAGATAGCAAAGGAACTGGAAGAGCAGTTGAACGGAATGGACAGTGTCTTGAAACGTGATATAAGATGAGCATCAACAAAAGCAATATGAGGATAATGGAATGTAGTCGAATTAAATCGGGTGACGCTGAGGGAATTAGATTAGGTAATGAGACATGTAAAGTAGTAAATGAGTTTTGCTGTTTGGGGAGCAAAATAACTGATGATGGTCGAAGCGAAGAGGATATAAAATGTAGACTGGCAATGGCAAGAAAAGCGTTCCTGAAGAAGAGAAATTTGTTAACATCGAGTATAGATTTAAGTGTGAGGAAGTGTTTTCTGAATGTATTTGTATGGAGTGTAGCCATATATGGAAGTGAATCATGGACGATAAGTAGTTTAGACAAGAAGAGAATAGAAGCTTTCGAAATGTGGTGTTACAGAAGAATGCTGAAGATTAGATGGGTAGATCACATAACTAATGAGGAGGTATTGAACAGAATTGGGGAGAAGAGAAATTTGTGGCACAATTTTGACTAGAAGAAGGGATCGCTTGGCAGGACATGTTCTGAAGCATCAAGTGACACTAGGTTAGTACTGGAGGGCGACGTCGAGGGTAAAAATCGTAGAGGGAGACCAAGAGATGAATATACTAAACAGATTCAGAAGGATGTAGGTTGCTGTAGTTACTGGGAGATGAAGAAGCTTGCAAAGAATTGAGTAGTATAGAGCGCTGCATCAAACCGTGCTCTTGACTGAAGACCACAACAACAACAACAACAGTACGCTTAATTAAGATTTATTTGGCTTAATACGCGTAAGCATTTTTTTTAATGTGGCTCTAATTGGCCGCTAATAATGTGGCACAATTCATTTACTTGTTCGTCTCAGTGCCTCAGCTGCCATCCGTGTTGGGAAACGTATTGGCAGCCGGATTGGGACAAGAGCTGGCTACACCCAGCTGAGGAAGCGCCGCACTCTGCGGGAGCAGGCGCCGCCACGTCCCATTACCGGGAAATGAGCCATCGCATTGCGCCGTCGCTTTTAGCACGCCGTGTTTACACCGCTCCCCGGATAGCGAGCAGCGGCCAGTTACCGACGCTCGGGGTAAGTGCATTACGAGCCACATCTCGCCGCGTCGCCTTGCCACTCCTCTTTTTCGGTTCCCATTCCTGTCTGGCAAACTGTGCTAGTACTGCGAGAACTGGGCTGACTCGTACAGAAGATGGAAGAATGTCGCCCGCGATTGTACAGACATCGGAAAATATCGTTTCCGGTTCCCTGTCCGCAGGGCTGGGCGCAACAGCTCGGTCGTCTGTAGTCGTGTATCACAGAGCGTCGCATCTCCGTACTACGTAACCGTTCACCGCGATCTCTGTGCCGGGCAGGACGGTTCACTGTACCTCCAAGTAATTCTGGCGCCCCTTCTGTTGACGGTAGGAGTTTAGGAACAATGACGGTTTGTACGTTTACCTGTCTGTCAAAATTAAAGTTCTTGGCACATGGTCGAAAGAGTACAGAAGAACAAGCCTCAGGTAAACGGATCTCGTCTACATGCGGAAACTTTTACCTTTCTTGTGTTTTCAGTTTTTACATTACTCTGGAAACAACTCAAACTAATGATCAATATATTGTATTCATTAATATTTCCACAAAAGTGTGAAAAGGAAAGGCAAAGGAAATTTTGCGATTGCAAATAAATTTCCAAATAATTACATCCCGAGAAGACTGCATCAGAATTCATTCCCTTGCACATCATTTTAAGAATGGAAACCAAGTTGTTTCCCTACATAAATTTTAAAACAACCATGTAATTGTAAAAAAGCAGCGTTTATAACGTGTCTACGATACTGAGAAAATTATCGCTGTCTCTGTTTTTACTTTTAATATCACCCCACCACGTGTAAGGTACTAAACAAGGTATTAGAGATAAAGTTAGTGAATTACTTATAGATGTTGACTCTGAAATTATTGGTATACCTGAACGCTTCTTAAATAAGGAGATAATTCAGAGGCTTCCTTTACGAGTATACAGCTTGGCTGGCAGCTTTTCGAGGAGTTCTTTGCGGTGTGGCGGAGTAGCCATGTATGTGAAAAATGGCATCCCATTTGAGTCAATTGATGTTTCAAAGTACTGCACTGAAAAGATGTTTGAATCTTATGCAGGTGTGGTTAAATTTAATGGAGCAAAACTTCTAACTCTTGTTGTTTATAGATCCCCAGACTCCGATTTCACAACATTTTTCCTAAAGCTAGAGGAGGTTCTTGGTTCACTTAATAGGAAATACAAAAAATTGGTTATATGTGGTGACTTCAATATTAATTGTATAAGTGATTGTGCAAGGAAGATGATGCTGGTAGACCTCCTTAATTCATATAATCTTATGCAAACCGTATTCTTTCCAACTAGAGTGCAAGGGAACAGTAGAACAACCATAGACAACATTTTTGTTCATTCCTCATTACTAGAAGGGCATTCTGTTAGCAAAAAGGTGAATGGCCTTTCAGATCACGATGCACAAATTTTAACTCTAAAAGATTTTTGTGCTGCAACACATGTTAAATATAGTTATCATCTGTTTAGGAAAGCTGATCCAGTTGCTGTAGAGACCTTTGTAAACCTTATCAAGGAACAAGAGTGGCAAGATCTTTATAGCGCTAATACAGTAGATGATAAATATAATGCTTTTCTCAAGATTTTCCTCGTGCTCTTTGAAAGTTGCTTTCCGTTAGAACGTTCAAAGCAGGGTACTAGCACAAACAGGCAGCCTGGGTGGCAATTATATCGAAACGTTAGAAATAGTCAGAATATAAATGCAGCAGCCCATTACAAACAGTATTGTAAGGTGCTTAAAACTGTTATTAGGAACGCAAAAAGTATCGGGTATGCAGATAGAATAGCTAAGTCTCAGGATAAAATTAAAACCATATGGTCAGTCGTAAAGGAAGTGGCTGGTCTGCAGAGACAGGTCGAGGATATAGAATCAGTGAGTAGTGGGAATGTACGTGTTACTGATAAGTCGCATATATGTACAGTATTTAATAATCACTTTCTGGATACAGCAGGTGAACTAAATGGAAACCTAGTCCCAACAGAGAATCATATAGTGTGCCAAGACTGTTACCTGAAATGCTCCTCCATGATACTGACAAGAGGGAGATTGAGTTAATAATTAAATCACTAAAGACCGAGAACTCTCATGGATATGACGGGGTATCTAGCAGAATACTGAAGTATTGTTCTATGTATATTAGTCCAGTACTTAGCCATATCTGTAACTTTTCCTTTAGGAGTGGTCGGTTTCCTGACCGATTAAAGTGCTCGGTAGTGAAGCCACTTTATAAAAAAGGAGACAGGGATAATATTGACAATTATAGATCTATTTCTATGCCATCGGTGCTTGCTAAAGTTATCGAGAATGTTGTACATAGGAGGTTACTGGAGCACTTAAATTCACATAATATTCTGTCAAATGTTCAGTTTGGTTTTAGAAATGGTTTAACAACTGAAAATGGTATATTCTCTTTTCTCTGTGAGGTTTTGGACGGATTAAATGAAAGTTTGCAAACTCTAGGTGTTTTCTTTGATTTTACGAAGGCTTTTGACTGTGTTGACCACAAAATATTACTGCAGAAGTTGGACCATTATGGAGTACGGGGAGTAGCTTACAATTGGTTCGCCTCTTACTTTAAGAGCAGAAAGCAGAAGGTAATTCTCCGCAACAATGAGAGTGGTAGTGATGTTCAGTCCCAATGGGGCACTGTTAAGTGGGGCGTTCCCCAAGGGCCGGTGCTGGGGCCACTGCTGTTTCTTATTTATATAAATGATATACCTTCTAGTATTACAGGTGATTCAAAAATATTTCTGTTTGCTGATGACACCAGTTTGGTAGTGAAGGATCTTGTGTGTAATATTGAAACAGTATCAAATAATGTAGTTCATGAAATAAGTTCGTGGCTTGTGGAAAATAAGTTGATGCACAATCACAGTTAGACTCAGTTTTTACACACAATTCAACAAGAACCGATATTTTGACCGGACAGAATGGGCATATTATAAGCGAGACGGAACAGTTCTAGTTCCTAGGCGTTCGGATAGATAGTAAGCTGTTGTGGAAAGCCCATGTCCACGATCTTGTTCAGAAACTAAATGCAGATTTATTTACCATTAAAACAGTAAGTGAAATAAGTGACACTTCAACACGAAAAGTAGTCTACTTCTCATATTTCCATACGCTTATGTTGTATGGTACTATTTTTTGGGGTAATTCTTCTGATTCAAAAATGGTATTTTTGGCTCAAAAACGGGCTGTTCCAGCTATGTGTGGTGTAAGTTCGAGAACCTCTTGTCGACCCCTATTCAATAGTCTGGGAATTCTGACACTGCCCTCACAGCATATATTTTCTTTAATGTCGTTTGTTGTTAGCAATATTAGCCTATTCCCAAGAGTTAGCAGCTTTTACTCAGTCAATACTAGGCAGAAATCCAATCTGCATGTGGAATGCACTTCCTTGACTCTTGTGCAGAAAGGAGTGCAGTATTCTGCTGCATCCATTTTCAATAAGCTACCATAAGAACTCAAAAAAGCAGTAGCCCAAACTCTTTTAAGTCGAAACTGAAGAGTTTCCTCATGGCTCACTCCTTCTATTCTGTCGAGGAGCTCCCGGAAGAGCTAAAAAATTAAACAAATTCCATTGTTACATTGTTGATTTTCTTTATTTAAACTTACGACTTGTCACCTGAATATGTTTTTTTCTGTTTCATTTTATCTGTTTCTAATATCGTGTTATAATTTCATGTATTGATTCGTTTCATGACCATGGAGACTTCTCCTTAATTTGGTCCAACGGAACAATAAATGAATAAAAAAAATTAATAAAAAACGCTAAAGTATCTAGTTCTGTGCACCAAGTTCTCATTTGTAGTTTAAAATCCCTTCCTGGAAATGTATTTGGAATCCCAAATTTTCCTTAACATATCTCTTTCGAAAATATTAATGAATACACTATATTGACCGTCATTTCGGTTTATTTTCAGTTCAAGTAACGTGAAACTGAAAGTAGAAACCGTAAAAAGTTTCCTCCGAGCGTCTCAACCGCACGTCCATCCGCCTTCCGTTCTGCACTGTTTCTGCGTTACGGCTCATGCCTCGCTCTGCCGACGCCATTTTTCCCCCTAATCACTTGGCCCTCTGTAGGAGCCACTTGTGTCACTTTCATTTCTGACCGAGCCCTACATATGCCATAAATCTGGTCGAAATTGAAGTAGCGAGCTTAAGAAGTGTTTTCTTTGGCAGTGGCCCATAATTACTTCACTTATGTAATGTGATCGTTTCATTTCACATGCTGGTAGGTATCTGAATGACGTGATACCTCCTGTTGTTAGTCATAGGTACCATAGTCAAAGAAGACTATTGCGTATATGTTTAGGGAAGCCAGCAATTTTATATGTCCGAATCTGATATGCAGTTACTAAAGTTCGCACAAAACTGCTATTTTGTAAAGCTAATCGCCTTTTCTGTCAAACGTCTCACATGAGAAGTAATCATATCCGCTGCACGTTTAACGTGTAACGTGAACAATAATGGTACTACTTACACTTCCTGAACTTACATGATCTTCACATGCATATTGGTTATGGGACACGATACGTAGTACAGATGGTGTAGTTAAAATGAATTTGAGGAGGATAAGATCCGAAGATGGTAACGTAGTCTTACTGAAACCGGTTGACAGAAAATATGCCTTACCAATGATCGTGGATTTTTGAAGGTTTTCTTCAGCGTTTACGTCCCTGAATTATACCAATGATAACGCGATTCATTGAATATTCGTGTCAGGAATATGCTTTGTCATGTCGGATCCTTATTCTTTCGTCAACGGTATTACATTTGTGGCTAAAGGTGCTCGTCTTCCTTTTGTGTCACGGCTGCTGTTGTCAGAGACGTAGTGGCTTTGTATTGGCAGAACGACTCTTTAACGAATAAACACAATGAATCGTAGCTAATTACTCTTAAACAATTTCCGGTATTGTAAGCGAGCGCGATTGTACAAGTAGAAAAGAACAACGGAATGCTCACTATGAGAAAAATCTTCGTTTCTTACTCTGTACTGCATTTTAGATTCAAACGTTCCAAGTTTTCCCATCACAGCGTTGTTGGCACAGAGCAGTAATGACATACTTAAGTGTATTTATTTTAAATTAAAATCCTCTTGCGCACGTATTATTAACAAATTACTCTTCAATTTCATTCCTCAATTTCGCAGTTCGTTCCGAATAAAATTACACGACGGAATTTGTGTTTAGAATTGTAGAAGTTGGTAGTAATCGCAAACAATTAATTTTGTAAGCCGAAATCATAAAGTTATGTGGGAGTTAGGAGAGGACGGCGTGTGATGAGCTAAACCATTTGCTGCGCGTTAATGTGTTTCGCAGTTTTAATCATTTCCTGAATGTAACATGCAACAGAACTCATTATCATCATCTTCATGGGTGTTCCTTCGTATGAAATATATCTCAGACATTTAAGGACGAACTGGACAAAGAAACCTGCATTCACCTAGCCTTCCGTAATTACTAGGAAAGAAGTGGAAATGATGATTCGATCGCATTTCAAGATCCGCCCTCGCAGTGTATGTATCCGAAAGTTGTCGCCGGCGCTGGCTCCGTGACAGGAGAACGCTGCAGGAATGGCCACCGTGCGCCACGGCTCGCTCTCTGTCCGACTGAACGCGTGTCTGGACGGCCGCCGTTCACATCCCGCCCCGCAGCTGGGCGAGTTTAGCACTGCTACTCAGACGAAGGAGGGAGGTGAACCGACCTTCACTTTGCGGCATCTCTTCGCTGCGATGGAGCGCGACTTTCTCCGAAGTGACTCCAGAGGAACCGCTTAGAGACGCCGGCCTCGGGCAGAGGGGTGGCAGGCTGGCGTCGGCGTCGGCGTCGGGGCGGCCGTGCCCGGCCGCAGCCACACCCGCGGCCGACGAGCACGGCGGGAGCACGCGAGCGCGCCGCGAGCACTCGAGAGCCGAGCTCCGGCGGGCGCGCGCTCACGCGAGCACACACACACACGCACACACGCGAACACACGCGGACGCGCACGGCAGCGCGCGCAGCCGGCACCCGCGGGAGCACTGGGCGGCGTCGCGGCGCGGAAGGCACTGGCGGCGGCGGCGGCGGCGCTGCAGGGGCGGGGCGGGCGCCGGCCCGCCCCCACCACCGCGGCGCGCGCGCGATGTGGGTCATCCGGCGCGGGGGCTGCGCGGGCGCCGCCTCCGAGCCACGGCGGCCCACAGCCCCACATCTGCGCGTCGAGTCGCGAGGCGCCGCCGGGCAGCTGATTGATCTCCGCACCCCCTGCTCCAACGTCCGCAATTATCTGCGGTCACCGACGGTTTAACATTCTACGGACAATAACCTACATCACTGATCTATTGTATGCACCATACGGATGAAGACAAATCGTATGTATCGTTGTCACCAAAAATATGGAAAAGAATTTTGGCCGGTGCACTTCGGATTTTTACTCAGTATTGAAATAAACATTCTGACGGACATATACTGCATTTTTTAAAACAACATTGTTCATGTTCCCACATTGAGATTTTCACTCTATAGCAGACTGTGCGCTAGTATGAAACTACCTGGCAGATTGAAACTGTGTGCCGGACCTAGACTCGAACTCGGGACCTTTCCCTACCTCGGGCAAATGCTCTACCAACTGAGCTATACAAGCACGTGGGAGGCCCCGTCCTCACAGGTTTACTTCTGCCAGTACCTCGTCTCCTACCTTCCAAACTTTACAGAAGCTCTCCTGCGAACCTCGCAGAACTAGCACTCCTGAAACAAAGGATATTGCGGAGACATGGCTTAACCACAGCCTGGGGGAGGTTTCCAGAATGAGATGTTGGTAGAGCACTTGCCGCGACAGGCAAAGGTCCCGAGTTCCAGTCTCGATCCGGCACACAGTTTTTATATTCCAGAAAGTTTCATAATAGCGCACACTCCGCTACAGAGTGAAAATCTCATTCTGGAAACATTCTCCAGGCTGTGGCTAAGCCACGTCTCTGCAATATCCTTTCTTTCAGGAGTGGTAGTTCTGCGAGGTTCGCAGGAGAACTTGTGTAAAGTTTGGAAGGTAGGAGACAAGGTACTGGCAGAAGTAAAGCTGTGAGGGCGGGGCGTGAGTCGTGCTTGGGTAGCTCAGTTGGTAGAGCACTTGTCCGCGAAAGGCAAAGGTCCCGTTGCAAACATGTGCCCAGAACTGCAAGAACTGATCCGACGACTGAAATAGAAGATTCGTGGCGCCTTCTCCATCCAATACACACTCAATTTACATACCACCACAAAAATGGTAAAAGCAGACTGGACCGTATATATGTCAGCAGAGCAGCATCTAAAAGTGTAGCGCACGTCGAAGTCTATCCTGTCATCTTTTCGGACCACTGCGGCTACGAATGCAGCCTGCATCTCCGAAAAGGAAAGAACGTCAGCACAAGAAGCACGTGGAAGCTAAATACGGACGCGGAACTGCGCAAGCAAGTAGTGGAAACGTGGCAAGAATGCGTGGCACAGCGTGCACGCTACAGCAGCACGACCGAGCGGTGGCTGGCACGAGCGAAGCCGACAACGCGCAGCCTGTTGATAAGGTACAGCGCGGAGAAGTCACTCTGGAGGCGAACCGCGGCCGAGTTCTGCCAGCGGTGCCTGGAAGGCGCACCAGCAGACGACCAGCAATACCTGCCGCGAGTGAGGAGGATCGAGGCAGAGCTCTTTCAAGTAAAGAAACAGCAAATAAGAGCCGTCCTCACCAGAAGTAAAACATATGGCGAGGTGGATGAAGAGACACACACCATGCACCACCTAAATAGGGAAAGGGAGAGAGGCGCAGGAAAGTGCGTAAGTGAGCTTCAGGACAAGCAGGGAAAGACGCTCACTACGAAAACGGAGTTAACAAAACACATCGAGGACTATTTCCGAGACATGTTCCGTCGAGAAGCGACAGACGACGTGGCTACTGCTGAAATCCTCCAGCAGACGAGGAGCGTGCTCACAGACGCAGACAGGGCGTTGCTCACAGAAAATGTCGACGTGGATGGCATCAAAGAAACGACGAGGACCAGCGCAAGAGGAAGAGGACCCGGCGAGTTCTGCCTCGCATATTGGGACGTGCTAGGAGGGCAATTCACGGAGATGGTGAACGAGATACTCGATGGGGCGGAAATTCCACCTGGGCTGACCGAAGGGACCGTAACACTCATCCCTAAGCGTAGAGCCGCCCGCCGCATTGAACAGTTTCGTCCGATTACGCTCCTCAACGCCGACTATAAAATAATAGCGAAATGCATCGCAAACAACCTGAAATCGGCGATGAGGAAAGTCATCAGTCCGTGGCAAACATGTGCGGTACCAGGGAAAAATATATTTGCATCCAGGTCCCCGGGTTCGATTACCGGCGGGGTCAGGGATTTTTCTCTGCCTCGTGATGACTGGGTGTTGTGTGATGTCCTTAGGTTAGTTAGGTTTAAGTAGTTCTAAGTTCTAGGGGACTGATGACCATAGATGTTAAGTCTCATAGTGCTCAGAGCCATTTGAACCATTTTTGAAAAATATATATGACGCCATATGCACCTACAGGGACATAATAGCACAGGCCGCCACCACCAGAGACGCAGGTGCCATAATTTCGGTGGACTTCAACAAAGCCTTCGACAGGATCGACCACAAATATCTCGTAGAGATATTAAACAGACTCAGGTTTGGGCAAAAATTCATCACAATCATCCAGAAGATACTATGTACTGCGACATCGACAGTAATAATCAATATTTGGGAAACAAAACTGATAAAACTGGACAGATCCGTGAGGCAAGGCTGTCCATTGTCAATGGCACTGGACCCGCTGCTGCGGAAACTCACCAACGACATCAGAGGCTTCTCCGTAGGAGGCAAAGCAGTACCATGTATAGCCTACGCTGACGACCTAGGCATCTTTATTGAAGACCAGGAAGATATTGACAGAGTAGAAACCATCATGAATATATTCCAAAAAGCGTCAGGCGCCCAAACTAACCCCAGAAAAACAGTGCTACTGCCGATAGGGAATCAACGACTCAAACCAGACAGCCGGTGGTATAAAACAGCAGAAATCGATAAAGTTCTTGGAATATATATACAGTCTTGTCCACTTAGAATGGCCGCATACAACTGGAGGGACGTGCTACACATCAAAAGAGATCTCTCCAGACAGCTAACAATCCACCAGAAAACAGAACTGATAAACACGACGATCCTGTCGAAAGCATGGAACCTGGCGCAAATCTTAAGCATTCCGACAGAAATTGCGCGAGCACTAACAAGCGCAGTGTACTACCTGTTGTGGCGTCGAAGTATATTCAAAGTGGCGCAAGCAACGTGCTCGCTGCCAACGAAAGAAGGGGGACTAGGTCTAGTTGATATAAAGAGCAAATGTGCGGCCCTTCTACTAAAACGAACGCTCGCCATCCAGGACAATAACCTTGACAGCGTCACAGCCGAGATAATTGGAGGATACAAGCCCGCAACACAAGAAGCGCCGGTCGACACGAGGCACATTCCCTTCAGAATGCGACACGTCAGGCTGCACTACGCCAACAATAGTTACGTTCTGGACACCGTGGCGAACCCCAGCCACAGAACAGCCAAGAGAATATACTGGGCCCTCAGGGGGAAGCCGGCAAAAAACAAAATTGAACACAAACTCCCGCAATACAATTGGAAACAAGTATGGGGGAACGTCTCAGAAAACGTGTTGCCTAAACATGCGAAGGAGACATGGTACAAAATAATTAACAGAACGGTACCAACCAACCAAAGACTGGCAGAGATAAAACTCGTCGCAAGTGTGACGTATGTGGCATGACCGACACCCTCGAGCACCGATACACGTGTGGGAATCCCATCAAAATCTGGAAAGCGTGCCAGCAGATGGTGGCCCACATCAACAGAACGGCGCCGGGAAGCATCACAGTGGAAGCAATCATCGCCCCAGACTGCAACCCATTTCCACGGCCCAAGCGACTGGCGACTCTCTGGATCCTCGCCATGACGGCACACGCCATCGTAGCGCCGAGGCAGACCGACCAGCTGGCCTGCCTGATGGACCTCTGGGAGGAGAACAAGACGGCCCAGCAGCACAGGTGATACCACGAGAACTTCAGAAACTTCCTGCAGATTCCACTGCAGACAGCAATTGCCAGAGTCCTCCCCAGCCTCTGACCCTCAGCACCGCCACCAGCCACCTCACCACAAGAAGAACGTCCGCAGTGATAGTGAACAAGTGTAACACAAAAGATAAAGTGCTTTTTTTAATTAGATATTTTTAAATGATTTCCTTTACTTTGTGCCTATAAAATTCTATAAAATTCTATTGATTACTCACACTCTCCTTTCTGCTTCTCTTATGTAATATGACAAAATTTTCTCTCTTCTTCAATTTAGGTATATTCTGTATTATATGTAAAAAAAGCTTCTTCCACTTCTGCTCCACCTATCATGGTGACGTTTTCCTCATACTGTCCCACTTAACAGTGTAACTAGAGGAAGAGATCAAACCAGAATACACAATGTGCCTGTGGTATCACAAGAGCATCACATACAGAAACATAAACTCAGAATCAATGCACCGATGCCAAATATAAACTGTTACGCCTGTCCTGCAATGTCTACCCACACAAAAAAAATTGTGTTTTCTGTTAAAACTGAATGTGAGAGAGAAAATGCGATGGGCAGTGAATGAAAGCCTTTTTTGTTTTCTTTTTCGCAGTCCATGATAGCGTGACATTTAAATCCTAAGACAAATTGTTTCTCCCAAAAAGGTTCTTTCTCCTTATACATCATTTTAAACAGAAATTCTATACACAACAATTTGTAGTTATTTTATCCATGTTGGATCTTGTGAAATCCGCTTCCGTTAATGATTGTTGGTGAAGATGCAACCAACCACAAATATTTTTTAAATTGCGAATCTTTTCCGTCGGACAGAAGTTCAAATAAGTTTTCGCACCGATAACACAGTACAACATAACGTTATCCACAGCACCAAAACCAACAGCTTATGTCTTGAAAAATCAGGAGTGTACCAGATTATTTTTGACAATCGCCCCAGATTTTTTCTTGGACAGCCAGAAGCTTCAGCATAAGATATCGAGAACACATGGTGCCTTGAGACTCAAAAATTTAAATAAATCTGCAACAGCCACTCACATGAACCAGGATCGACACACTTTCTAACATAAATGACAACTTACTGATATTACATACCACTAATAAAGGCAAGATAATGATCCTCTTACAGGAACTATAATTATATATTCACTCATCCTAATACATTCTAAATCAACAGTTGCAGCTAGTCAATAAACAATTTCAAAATAATTTCCTTGGGCTGTTCACGTAAATCAAACACAAATTGGACCCTTAACAGTCACACCATTGCAGTTTGAGTTACCAGTACTTAACTGTACAATTATAAACTACCATCATAAACAAATGTTTCACTTCATCCGACACTTCAATTTCTGTACTTCTGCATTTGAATTATGAACTGTAGTGATATCCAAATATCTACATATATAAATTTGTGTACGTATTTATCTACTTTATAACATGCAATTGGTTGGCTTTGAAGTGTTTCATCAAGACTTTACAGTCATTTTAAATGAATAGATAATGTAATATAATCCACAAAAGTAACTCTTTTAGCATTCACTGGCTAGTGCTTAAAAATCTATGTTGATTGAAGAGGTACCCTTCTATATTTGAGATAGGCAAAATCGGTAATCATTGCTTCAGAGTCTATATTTTTGAGTATATCACAATCTATGGACATCAGCGGGAAACTGGTTAACCTGTCTTGAAGCATTGTTCTTTTTAATTCATTTTTTATTCTTTTCAATTTGGAGAAGGAGCATTCTGAACGGTAGTTGGTTATCATCTTGCTTAAAATTATTCTCAGTGCGATTTCTACATTTTGAAATGTGTCTTAAGTTATTTTTCCTTTCAAAATTTGATATTTTTGCAACGTACTATTAATTTCCCTATTTTTGCTATGAAAAATTTTCGAGTATTCTGTTAAATGTAGGCATTCCGTTTCCAACTCTTGCTCGTTAACGTCTTCATAATAAATTTCATCAAATTCTTTGTAACTTTGTCTCATCTCTTCGGAATTCAATGTTCTGAAGCGAAAAAATAATCCAAAACGTTGACTAATGTTATCATATGAACTTAATCTCTGTTGTAGATGAACGATCAGGGTAACAGTTACGGGAAGAAAGATTTCTACTTTGAATTTTTCTTTTTCATTCAATTTGATCGACGTTGCAGAGCCATAATAAAACTCTGGCGTGAGTTTCTACATTTTGTTCTTTGATATAGGTCCTTGTAATCAGATTCCGGGTTTTTTTCTTTAGCTGGCCATTGAAAGTCATCAGATTTATCGTTGAGGTTAATGATAAAATCCTCAAGTGAAGCGAACAAATTAGTTGAAACGTGCAGTGTTATTGTTTCTTTCTGTAGATACTTACTTGTTTTGTCTTTTCTTTTCAATTTAGAGCTCCAAATTTCCGTTATCATAATAAATTCTAGCTTTTCCAGTTTTCTGGACAGACGAAGGGCTCTCTCTCTGTTCTCTCTTGCCTCTTTTGTATCTACTGGAATGGACATTAAAGGTTTCATAATTTGTTTATGACCTTCATGCAAGGCGCTTACAGCATCAGCTCGGACTGATCAATCTGGTTTGTGAAAGGCTGTTTTGTACCTTAATGTTCTGGCATTATATTTCATCGGTGCGGAGACAAAAAGTTGTACTCCTTATGAACCATTTAAAAACCTTTGTTGCCTCTCACACGCACCCAGCAGCTTGGACACCTACCAAGTTTAGTGAACGTCCCGCGCATGGTATAAAGGTGGCCAATTTACATTCTTCCTTGATTCTTGCTTGTAGAACAGTATACTTCCCCGAAGTATATTATGGGAATATCATGAGTCTTTAAAAATTCAAGGTGGTTTTTGCTACATACGCAGATTCCAGGAACCTTTCGACAGGAACACGGTCGCTTAGGTATCGAATTATAAAAGTTAGCTGGTCAACATGAGACAGACCAGGTGTACTGTCAGCGCTAATGGGAAAATATTTTGCTAATTTAACTTCATTTATAATTTTTTGGGACCTGTTTTTCCATTACGTCAATAAACTCATTACAGATATTCGTTAATAACTAAAAAGTACAGGGTCACCACAAACTCTTGGCCTGATTATAAAAGTTTATAACAGAATAACCGTTTGACACAATAAGTTACATTTGATGCCGTTAAGTAGATCAGTGTTACTAGTTGTTGTGACCAATAGATGGCACTAGTGCTCTACAACACTGACGCGGTCTGTTAGGTCACGGGAGATGCTGGCGCAATGGCGTCGAAGCAGGAGAAAGCGCAATGTATGCTTTGGTGTTCAGCGTAAATTTCGGGCTTCTCATGGACGCAGTCCTCCTGACGTTAAATCTATAAAGCGATGGTATGCAAAGTTTAACGAAACAGGCAGCGTTGAAGATCGTCCGCGAAGTGGCAGGCCTCGTGTGAGTGATGCAGCTGTTGATCGTGTTCGGGAATCGTTTCAGTGAAGTCCGTCTAAATCAACCCGTCAAGCATCACGTGAACATCAAATACCGCAAGCAAATGTGGTGAAGATTCTTCATGAAAGGCTTAGGTTGCATGCCAAAGTGCAAACCGTGCAGGCCTTGCAACCGAATGATTTGCTGACGCGTGCTGAATTTGCAACTGAGAGTCTCAACAGGATTGATAGCGCTAACAATTACTTGAATCACATATGCTTTACCGATGAATCCACCTTTCATGTCAGTGGAATGGTAAACAGGCATAATGTCCGTATATGTGGTTCAGAGTCTCCACATGCTACTGTACAGTTACAGCGAGACAGCGAAAAAGTGAATGTTTGGTGCCGCCTCATGCATAGCAAAGTTTTAGGACCGGAAAATTCCATTACGGCTAACATTTACTTACACGCTATGGAACAGTTCACTGCCCCACAGTTAGAAGAATATCAACCATGGATAAATTTCTTGCAAGATGGGCTTTGATAGTGCGTGATTTCCTGGATGAAACATTTCCTTATCGGAGGATGGGAAGTAGCGGTCCAACACCATGGCCACCCCTGTCGCCAGCCATTACGCCCCTTGACTTTTTTTTCTGTGGCTATATCAAGGACAGAGTCTTCGTCACACCAATTGCTGACGTCGACGAACTGAAGGCTATGATGCAAGCTGCTGTGGGTACTGTGACAGGACACAGTCATGTTACGAAACACCTGGCGGGAACTGGAATACCGCCTCGACATTCTCCGAGCTACCAAGGGTGCACACGTTGAAGTTTACTAACGTAAGTGGTAACTAGTAACACAAACCTATATAACGGCATCAAATGTAAATTATTATGTCAAACCTTTATTCTGAAATAAATTGTTATAATCAAGCAAGACTTTTAGCTCACCCTATATTACTTTTTCCAGAATTCCCAAATTTTTGTTAGTGATCTGCAAGAAATGGATCGAATTTACTCAATAATGCTACAATTCCAAATAATTTCCATTGTTGGGAGACCCAGAATTTCATTGTTACCGCGAAATGGAAACCCTCTCGATACCAAAAATTTTAGAAAGCGACGATCCGTTTAAGTACATATCTCCTATAATCCACTTCTTTTTGATGTTCTACATCTACATCTACATGACTACTCTGCAATTCACATTTAAGTGCTTGGCAGAGGGTTCATCGAACCACAATCATACTATCTCTCTAATATTCCATTCGGAAGAGAAAGTTGGTGACTGAAATTTCGTAAAAAGGTCTCGCCGCGACGAAAAACGTCTATGCTGTAATGACTTCCATCCCAACTCGTGTATTATATCTGCCACACTCTCTCCCCTATAACGCGATAATACAAAACGAGCTGCACTTTTTTGCACCCTTTCGATGTCCTCCATCAATCCCACCTGGTAAGGATCCCACACCGCGCAGCAATATTCTAACAGAGGACGAACGAGTGTAGTGTAAGCTGTCTCTTTAGTGGACTTGTTGCATCTTCTAAGTGTCCTGCCAATGAAACGCAACCTTTGGCTCGCCTTCCCGACAATATTATCTATGTGGTACTTCCAACTGAAGTTGTTCGTAATTTTAACACCCAGGTACTTAGTTGAATTGACAGCCTTGAGAATTGTACTATGTATCGAGTAATCGAATTCCAACGGATTTCTTTTGGAACTCATGTGGATCATCTCACACTTTTCGTTATTTAGCGTCAAATGCCACCTGACACACCATACAACAATCTTTTCTAAATCGCTTTGCAGCTGATACTGGTCTTCGGATGACCTTACTAGACGGTAAATTACAGCATCATCTGCGAACAGCCTAAGAGAACTGCTCAGATTGTCACCCAGGTCATTTATATAGATCAGGAACAGTAGAGGTCCCAGGACGCTTCCCTGGGGAACACCAGATATCACTTCAGTTTTACTCGATGATTTGCCGTCTATTACTACGAACTGCGACCTTCCTGACAGGAAATCACGAATCCAGTCGCACAACTGAGACGATACCCCATAGCTCCGCAGCTTGATTAGAAGTCGCTTGTGAGGAACGGTGTCAAAAGCTTTCCGGAAATCTAGAAATACGGAATCAACTTGAGATCCCCTGTCGATAGCGGCCATTACTTCGTGCGAATAAAGAGCTAGCTGCGTTGCACAAGAGCGATGTTTTCTGAAGCCATGCTGATTACGTGTCAATAGATCGTTCCCTTCGAGGTGATTCATAATGTTTGAATACAGTATATGCTCCAAAACCCTACTGCAAACCGACGTCGATGATATAGGTCTGTAGTTAAATGGATTACTCCTACTACCCTTCTTGAACACTGGTGCGACCTGCGCAATTTTCCAATCTGTAGGTACAGATCTATCGGTGAGCGAGCGGTTGTATATGAGTGCTAAGTAGGGAGCTATAGTATCAGCGTAATCTGAAAGGAACCTAATCGGTATACAATCTGGACCTGAAGACTTGCCCGTATCAAGCGATTTGAGTTGCTTCGCAACCCCTAAGGTATCTACTTCTAAGAAACTCATGCTAGCAGATGTTCGTGTTTCAAATTCTGGAATATTCCATTCGTCTTCCCTGGTGAAGGAATTTCGGAAAACTGCGTTCAATAACTCCGCTTTAGCGGCACAGTCGTCGATAACAGTACCATCGGCACTGCGCAGCGAAGGTATTGACTGCGTCTTGTTGAGATAATAAGTCTATACCTCGTCTACCAACAGCTTTACTTCATGCCACATAAGTCATCATAGACTGCCTATGTGCTGGCCAATTTTTTTGTGTTAAAAGTAGGTGATTAAGCTGTCAATCTTTACATCCACAAAGAGCATAGATTTACATCAGAAGGGTTAAATAAGCAACATGTAAAACAAAATACAGAGGTTTTGGACGGCGAGTACTAGGAACACTTTTCTTTCGACGCTTTCATTGTTCTCTCATTTGCTAATAAATAATGCTTTGTTGAAATATGTAGTTACTGATTTATTACCATCTACGTGCGAGGTGCCGGGGCCAGCAATGTATTTAACACTAAATTCTTCTAGAATCTTCATATGTAAACGATGCTCTAAGCCCCACCTATTCTAACTCCGACTTTTACTGTTGCACATGGATTAAAAAGAAACGCGAACTGACTGTTATCGACAGTGCAAGTGGAGTAGGAAAGAGTTTCGCACATGCAATAATTTAATTTGATAAATAAGTTAAATAAAGGAAAGTATCATTAACGTAGTGAGAAATGAAAGGGGTGCTCTACCGATTAACAGAATGAAAGTTCTGTCCAAAATAACATGATTTATTACGACTAAAATCAAAATAATAAACAAAACACATGAAACATTTACAATACATTAAATTGGTTCAAATTGGATACCCAAATAAATGCTATGAAGGTGAAGCTGTCCCTAAACTACACTACTGGAAATTGAAATAAGAACACCGTGAATTCATTGTCCCAGGAAGGGGAAACTCTATTGACACATTCCTGGGGTCAGATACATCACATGATCACACTGACAGAACCACAGGCACATACACACAGGCAACAGAGCATGCACAATGTCGGCACTAGTACAGTGTATATCCACCTTTCGCAGCAATGCAGGCTGCTATTCTCCCATGGAGACGATCGTAGAGATGCTCGATGTAGTCCTGTGGAACGGCTTGCCATGCCATTTCCACCTGGCGCTTCAGTTGGACCAGCGTTCGTGCTGGACGTGCACACCGCGTGAGATGACGCTTCATCCAGTCCCAAACATGCTCAATGGGGGACAGATCCGGAGATCTTGCTGGCTAGGGTAGTTCACTTACATCTTCTAGAGCACGTTGGGTGGCACGGGATACATGCGGACGTGCATTGTCCTGTTGGAACAGCAAGTTCCCTTGCCGGTCTAGGAATGGTAGAACGATGGGTCCGATGACGGTTTGGATGTACTGTGCACTATTCAGTGTCCCCTCGACGATCACCAGAGGTGTTCGGTCAGTGTAGGAAATCGCTCCCCACACCATGATTCCGGGTGTTGGCCCTGTGTGCCTCGGTCGTATGCAGTCCTGATTGTGGCGCTCACCTGCACGGCGCCAAACACGCATACGACCATCATTGGCACCAAGGCAGAAGCGACTCTCATCGCTGAAGACGACACGTCTCCATTCGTCACTCCATTCACGCCTGTCGCGACACCACTGGAGGCGGGCTTCACGATGTTGGGGCGTGAGCGGAAGACGCCCTAACGGTGTGCGGGACCGTAGCCCAGCTTCAAGGAGACGGTTGCGAATGGTCCTCGCCGATACCCCAGGAACAACAGTGTCCCTAATTTTCTGGGAAGTGGCGGTGCGGTCCCCTACGGTACTGCGTAGGATCCTACGGTCTTGGCGTGCATCCGTGCGTCGCTGCGGTCCGGTCCCAGGTCGACGGGCACGTGCACCTTTCGCCGACCACTGGCGACAACATCGATGTACTGTGGAGACCTCACGCCCCACGTGTTGAGCAATTCGGCGGTACGTCCACCCGGCCTCCCGCATGCCCACTATACGCCCTCGCTCAAAGTCCGTCAACTGCACATACGGTTCACGTTCACGCTGTCGCGGCATGCTACCAGATTAAAGACTGCGATGCAGCTCCGTATGCCACGGCAAACTGGCTGACACTGACGGCGGCTGTGCACAAATGCGGCGCAGCTAGCGCCATTCGACGGCGAACACCGCGGTTCCTGGTGTGTCCGCTGTGCCGTGTGTGTGATCATTGCTTGTACAGCCCTCTCGCAGTGTCCGGAGCAAGTATGGTGGGTCTGACACACCGGTGTCAATGTGTTCTCTTTTCCATTTCCAGGAGTGTATATTGTGACATTTATGACGAAGTGGTATGTGGAGCCAATTCCTTGCAACTCAAATCTTAAGAGAAACACACAGACAACCCAACATTAATTGCTGCTACAGTAGTGAGAACTCAGACAAATAACACTCAAGACAGAACAAAGAAAAAGACGAACAGGCGCATTCTGCTGAGGTCTGATTATCACCTAGGAACATCCCTGTCTGCCGGTGCTGCGAACATACATTACCAGACTGTCTTCTTAACTGCAAGAACACGATGTGACGTACCGGAGGCGATGGCTGGTTGCTTCGACATCCCGTCGTGGTGATTATAATGTCGCGAGTATAGCCCGAAACAAATTATCCTGGTCTGGTACTTCCAGACTAAAGACTTCCTAGCAATACAAATGCGCCTCTGAGGGAGACTTAGAAGGCTCGCCATGCAATAACTGACGGTACAGTGATTGATTTTAACACCAAAGTCACACAGTAACTCCGATACAGTCAACTTTAGACAAAACTGCTCAAGACGGACAACATAGGCCGCCTGTACGCAGAACGCTCAATTTCCAACTATACTTGGAAAGTTACGTTGAAGTCGAAATTTCAGCAACTTCGTCAAACAGTTACAATTACATAAAAGTATATTAGACAGCCAATGGAAGACAGGCCGTCCAGAGCAGCGAGAGCTTAGTCTTGTAACCTACTCCTACCAAAAGGCGAGAGCCAACTCTCTCAAGAGCACCCGTACAAGCCGAACACAGAACATTCCCGCCCCCACGACAGTGGCCGTCGTTAAATGTTCCAATCAGCCACTCTATCGCCGAATGACTACCATTCAACCAATGGAGATTCTTGGCCCTAATTTCTGCGCCGATTTTGCTACGTCACGGAGCTATGCTCTGATCAATCTAATCATAGTTACGATTTTGCAGAAAACGCGGGAATTTGCCCGCCAAGACTGCCTGGGAACACAAGTCATTCGCACGCCTCTCTGGTAGCCCGCCAGAAACGGTTTTCACTAAGTTTGTGTGAAGTAACGGAATGTCTAGCCCAGCCGCCCCTTCCGACGCATCTGGTCGTGTCGCTCCCGCTCTTATGACAATGTCAACATTCACTGGACTCCCTCACACTCGTCTGCTTAACCTTTTCAAGCTCAGCGCAACTCGGCTGTCACCGGACCACCCAAGTGATGAGAGACGCTGCGTGGAAAGTCCGCATTTTAAGGAACAGCAAATTTTCACCGCATGCAATTAGAGAGGAAAATCGAATCACTCAGAGTAAGATAGAAATATGAGAGGGGGCTTCTGCCACCTCTCATATGTAAGATTTGCCTGCTTTGTAAAACATCAGAATCTTTATTTTGAAAATATACAGGTCCCTTAGAATCAGAGGTTTGCGATTTTCTTTTGTTAAATTTTCATGGAAATAATCACCGGGATAGTGTAATATTTCTTCTGGGTTAGAAAACTATTGTTCAAGTGATATACTTGTCGGTGTTGGTGAAGTCACCGAAGTTGTTACATTTTCGTCACAAGTACGGTCACTTTCTGATTCAATCTCTTTTCCTAAAATGGTAGAAATCTGAAATTGTTGTAGAACATGAACAATAAAAATTTTTTGCAATTTGTGATCGACACGACTCATCATGTGAAACATTTATTATTTGATTGCTACTTACAGCAATATTACAGTAGTAATGAAATATGCTGTTAATTTTGGAGGACATCGTTATCAGGAGAAAGAAAACTGGCTTTCTACGGATCGGTGCTTGGAATGTCAGATCCCTTATTCAGGCAGGTAGATAAGAAAATTTAAAAAGGGAAATGGATACGTTGAAGTTCGATATAGTGGGAATTAGTGAAGTTCGGTGGCAGGAGGAACAACACTTCTCGTCAGGTGACTAGCCTGCAGATGACGAAGAAATTGATGAAATGTATGATAAGATAAAGGAAATTATTCAGATAGTGAAAGGAGACGAAAATTTAATTTTCATGGCTGAATGGAACTCGACAGTAGGAAAAGGAAGAGAAGGAAACGTAGTAGGTGAATATGGAATGAGATTAAGGAATGAAGGAGAAAGCCGCCTGGTAGAATTTTGCGCACAGCATAACTTAATCGTAGCTAACACTTGATTCAAGAATTATAAAAGAAGGTTGTATACATGGAAGAAGCCTGGAGATACTGGAAGGTCTCAGATAGATTATATAATGGTAAGACAGGGAATTAGGAACCAGGTTTTTAACTGTAAGACATTTCCAGGGGCAGATGTGGACTCTGACCACAATCTATTGGTTATGAACTGTAGATTAAAACTGAAGAAAATACAAAAAGGTGAGATTTTGAGGAGGTGGGATTCCTGTTATCTAACTGTAAGAATCAGAGTTTATAGAGACCTTCAGGGAGAGCATTTGTATTATAATTCGGTATTTATTTTTACACCAAAAACAGTCGCTAACACAAAACATAACACGCAAATGACGCATTAATCAAAGAACACCTCAGAGCGCAGTCAGTACCAACTAGAAACAAAATAAACGTCACAGCACCACAAACAAAAACGGGGAATTCCTGATCGTCGAGTCGGTTTATTTAAGTCGGTCGGTCACGTTTAATTTTACGACGCTGTTCGCTCCGTGCAAAACTGTGCAAGGCACAAAGCTAATAAGCAAGTAGTTATTGTAGTCAGTCATTATTGTTCACTTTTTTCGAAATAAATTTTTGTTTTTCGGTAATAAATACCGGTAATCGTTGGGTGATCTGGCAGGAACTAGGGAGCCGCTATCGATCACGGGGCCGTGGGGACGTGCCCAAAGTGCTCTGTGGGAAAGAGGGGCCTGCACCTAACAGTCAAACTTCTGCAGTTTGAGGTACCGGTATACAATTGTATAAGCATAAACCACAAACTGACGCCCCCATTCCACCATCCAACTTTTAAATTTTTTACTTCTGCAATTAACTTATCACATCCAAATATCCGTATATCTATATCTTCTTTATAATATGCAGTTTGAAGTGTTTCTTCAATAACTACCACTTACGTTAAAAAATAATTCTAGTAAGAACAATTTATGCTACTCTCTTTTAATAATAAGTTAACACTTAAGGTGCATATATTTTCTGTTATTAACATGTTACATTTTGCACATCCAACATCATCTTTGCTCTGTTTACATCCTTGGTCGGTATTTAAAGAATGTATGTAAGTAAACACAATCTTTAGATGGCTATTTGATTAACAGCATGTCGTCTGTTCCACACTGCATAATAGTGTTTGAGTATTTTTGCCACTTTATCAGTTGTTTCAGTAATAAATATCAGTTGCATATATATATATATATATATATATATATATATATATATATATATATATATATATATATATATATATATATATCGTATTTTTCTTACTGAAACAACTGATAAAATGGCACAAAATACTCAAACACTTTTGTGCAGTGTAGAACAGACGACTTGCTGTTAATCAAAAAGTCTCTTCACGAGAAAAGTTAGCCATCTAAAAAAGTAAAAAAATGGTAGCCCGAAATTGGTTATGACAGTAAAATAAAACATCCAAAAAGTATTTGTGGCTGGTTGTGTCGTTCACCAACTATCATTAAAGGCCGTAGAGTTTATAAGATTTAACAATGATAAATTAACATTGGAACTGCCTACGCACGCATTCCAAACTGTTTACACATTTAAAAACTACAAAGTGAAGATTGAGAAAATAGTGCAAGCTATAAGTTTAACAAGCCAACGACTTTGCCGCAGTTTCCGTCAGAGTATCGAAGTTAAACGCTGTCGGGTTGGGCTAGCACTTGCATGGGTGACCATCCGGTCAGTCGAATGCTGTTGGCAAACAGAGTGCACTCAGTCCTTCTGAGGCAAACTGAGGAGCTACTTGATTGAGAAGCAGCGGCTCCGGTCTCGTAAAGTGACATAAGGCCTGGAGAGTGGTACACTGGCCGCATGCCCCTCCGTAACCGCATCCAGTGACGCCCATGGGCTGAGGATGACACGGCGGCCGGAGAGTACCGTTGGGCCTTCGTGGTCTGTTCGGGCGGAGTTTACTACAAGTTAAACAAGACTTGTCTAGCTTTTAATGTACTCAGTAACTACATTATGCTTAACATTAAGAGCAAGAGGAGATGGTCAGATTGCCAAATCTGAGTGTGAAATAATGTGGTTAAAAACTGAAATCAGATCTCTCCACAAGGAAAAAGACATACTAAACAGGCAAATATACAAACTTTATCTTGATCTCAGTAATCAGATGGACCGTACGGTATTCACGTTCATCTTAGGTAACATCAGTAGACAGATAAGCAAAAACAGTAAATTATCTCCTTGAGATACGAAAAGAAAATTCAGTCACTTACCTCAAAATTAACACATTATCCTGCTGACATCCCTAACACCTCAGAATTTGAATTTTATGACAGAGTAGTAAATTCCACCAACATCTTACTTGAAGAAACTTAGTTTACTATACAAAGGTCTCTGTCGATCTGAAGAAGTACCATAAAATACTAATCGATATTTTTTGTACTTAGTGTATTACGTTCTATAGATAAGACAACCACAATGCTAAAATTTCAAATCAATAACTTCAATGCTTTTGGAGATATAAATGTTTACCTGAAATAAGTAACATCTCTGTTAGTATTGTGAAACTTCTGATTAGGACTATAATGCTTTCATCCATAGTATCAATTGAAACTACAACCAAGAGGATACGTTCATGTAATCTAATTTCCTGGAATTGTTTTTTAGTCCATTACCATAAATTTATGACGTAAACAGGCACACTTTCGAAAATTATTATTTCATCGCGTTATCTGAGTGTTCTGGAGAGATTGAGAGACTGAGTGGAGGACAAACGTAAAGTAAGAATATGATATTTTGCTAAAACTATCTAAACATAAGTGTGCGATAGATGTTCTGCAATAGAGGAATTTCTGACGTATGGCCAAGTGAGCTTGATTTTGTAAAAGGCAGCTACTAGGAGCGTTGAGTATAAAAGTACGGAAAGGAACTGTAATTTTTTTCATTAAATTATTTAGTTTGGGAATCGCAGGATTTCTAGACTTGTGGTAATCTGGTTGGTTGTCATTACAAATTCCGCGAGTATACGAGTACTCGAGATGATCTGACTGGCTGCTTAACACATTAGCCAACAGGATTTCATCATTTCCCTCGTGTTTGAGTAGGGCATTGTGCCTCAGATCTACAAGTCGATATAGTCGCTCGGGAGCCACTCAGATGGCTCTAAGCACTATGGGACTTAACATATGAGGTCATCATTCCCCTAGACGTACAACCAATTAAACCTAACTAGCCTAAGAACATCACATACTTCTATACCGGGGCAGGATTCGAACCTGCGACCGTAGCAGCACCGCGGTTCCGGACTGAAGGACGTAGAACCCCTCGATCACGAGGGCCGGCTCGTGAGCCGCCATTTGGTAAACACCTATGTTAAAAAGCGCCGACCAAATTTGTAACAAAATGAAGAAATTTACTCGTTTGATCGGTTCTCGACTATAATACTAAGTAATTTGGGAAAGTTTGAGCTTTGTGAGTGGTTTATTTTATGAGATATTCGCGCGTGGAAATTTCAAGTCGTCCATGAAATCCTCGTGGCGCGTTTCGTGCAGGTAACGAGACATTTTTTTGTGGCGAGTACATCTTTACAAGAAGCCTTCTGAACGACTGATTGTGTTAACTCGCTAGTAGTCGTGGGTCAGTGACTGTTTACCACGTTCAAAATGTCGGGTCGCCTAATTACCTTCTGACTGCTTTCGGGTGTGAACTTGTTGTTACAGAGACAGATAGTAACAATGTATAATTGATGTTTGGATATTAAATACGGAATTAATAGCCATTTTTATTGTTTTAAAGACAATAAACCAAATAACACGAAATTTTTGAAATTTTTTCAAAGGACTCATGCAAGAATCACGAACGTTCGGTAGTTTAACTTACAGCTTCTGCCCATGGACTGGAGTTATGCGGACTTTTGGTAGTAGTTATTTAGTCGAACTTTCGCCAACGCTGTCTTTGTCGGCTAAAGCAGTGTCTACCACTTCAGAGTGAAGACGCAGACAACCTGAAGCCTATCCAGATGAGTAGATAGATTGTATAAAGGGTAGTGAGCGACCAACCCACCCCGCCTCATCTGGCGCATTTAGCGGCCGCGAAAATAAAGTTCAGTGCCGAATGAACTTTAAAAGCAGCAGTGTAGAAATCGGTGTAGGAATGAGCCACAAGTGTAGCTGGACGGACTCAGTGTAACATATCACCGTGCCGAGAACTCGGAGAAAAAGCTAAGTAGCATTTAGGTTTGTTTGGATTGTGAGTGTGGAAAGAAACTTGTCAACATCGAAAAAAGTGATAAGCCTATAATAAGTGAAAGGAAGGACGGTTTAGACTCTGATTAGTCAGTACTTCTTGTCTTACATGACTACCAAGTTAGAACAAATTATATTGGTGTTAAAAAAATGTTTTCCTTGTACAGACGAAACAAAATAATTTGTGCACCCAGAGAGGACATTAATAAGTTGATTGGTTACTTGAAGAGGGTAGAGAACCTTTTGAAAGAAGAGGAAAATAATAATAGACACTATAGGGCTCCTACTCAGCAAAATAAAATGCTGGTAAGGAGAACAGCTGTGAATAGATTTAAGCATCACAGAGGAAGGTCCATAGGACGAGAGCGTTTAAACCAGCAATCACCTGCGAGAGCTGAAGAGCATTCCAGACAGCCGAATGAACGGAATGTTAAGGTTAATAGCAGAGTGGGCGATGAGGGAAACTAACAGCAATCTCTAAAGGTGCTAGCGTTTGCAGACTGCCAAAATGTAGGTTAAATCCGCTACCAAAGCCCTTTGTAACCCAGTAACCAACACAACAACGCAGAAGTGGTATGGGTACTACAAAATGACAGGAGGAAAGGGAGGAAGTGAAAATATTAACTTATCGGGGAAATGTGGTAGAATTTTGTTAAAGATTAAATGAAAGACGTGGATTCAGGAACCAGGTTAGCAAAAAACAGGAGTTACATAATGAGGATGTGGAGCAGGAGCTTAGTGTAACTGAGAATTGGAATACTAAAGGGGATCCTATAGGGAATGTGGAAGAAAGCACAATATGTGGCGAAAGTATAGCAGAGGAGGAAGGTATACAGGCAGATGAAGTTTAGGTTGAATAGAGGACAGTCTGTCTGATAGTGATGGAGCAGTTTCAGATGTCGAAGAAGGTATAAGTAGAGTGGAAGAAAGCTCATTGGACAGTGATGCAGCTACAGAAGTAGAAACTAGGGGTCTTTTGGAAATCCTGACAACATAGAAGGAAGTGTTGAAGAATCTGAGAGGATCAGAGAAGGTGAATTTTTGGAGAAATGTTTTGACTTGTCACTAGTAGACAGATTAATTGAAGCTGCAACGATTATAGAGGAGAAAGACCCCATAAATATGTGTGTTATTTCTTCAGAAGGTATACAATTCAACGGATGTGAGGTAGAGCAGGATGTATTGGAAGAACCAGATCCTGAAATTGTTGAAGAATTTTTAGGACAATATCAGTTGTCCTAAAAAGAGCAAGTCCACAAAACAAAAGCGTCTGCTAGTAGATCTTTGCAACAGGTTAAGAAAAACTATGGTATATCAGAACTAGAGGCTAGCCCTATTACATTTAAGTTACAGAAATTTCAACATTACCTACTAGCCCATAAAGTTATCATATACAGTGACCACCAGGCTTTGATTTTTTTGCAAACTTTTAAGTTAAAGCACCCAAGACTAACAAGGTGGGCACTGTATTTACAGCAGTTCGATATAGAAATCAAGAATATTAACTGCTCTGAGAATGTGGTAGCTGAGGCATTGTCACGCAGCTTAGAGGAAAATCAAGAGAAAATAGAACCATTCAGAAGAGGTCCACGTTTTTAATACAACAATCCACATCGAAGAGAAGGGACAACTGAAGAGAATTTTTAAAGACATTAGGAGAGAACAAAACCGAGATGATAAGCTGAAATTAGTTCAAATCAGATTAGGTCATCCAAATTTTCAAAAATTAGCATAGTATTATAAATTACATGAAGCTGTAATGTTTAGACGAAGAAAAAAGGATAAGGTGGACTGGCGACTTTGATTTCCAGAGCAAATGGTCAATTCATTGACAGCCTTTATGCATCAACAATATGGCCATTATGGGGCCAGAAAATTCATTCAAAAACTAAAAGTGTAATTTTCAATAACTTGAAGAGATTAATTCAAAGACGTTTAGAGTCCTGTGATAGATGTCAAAATGTGAGAGCTAACTACAGACTAGTACAGGGGCAGATATGTTCAGTAGAACCTCTGGAGAGAGGGAGGGAGAGGGGGTTGAACATATAAAGATTTCTGTGTATTTCCCAGAAGGTAATATGTGTGAATGAATAATGAAGGAGCTGAATCGACTTTGCAGGACATATTGTCATAAGAAACACTCAGCTTGGGCCAACTATCTTGAATGTTTTGAAGGAGTGATTAATCACTTAAGGCATGAAGGCACTATATTTGCGCCTGTATAATTGATGTGTGGGATTAGACTAATAACTTATTATTCGAGCAAATGAAATTCCCTGAACTAACAGAAAAAGAAAATAGCAAACGTAAATTTTGGAAGAAGGCCTTGGAAAGGAAGAGAAGACATGATGCTAAAGACCCTCCCACAAGTTTTCAGATTGGAGACAGTGTACTAATTAAAACCAAGGAAAAGTCAAGAAAGTTGTGTGCAGAAGCCAAGAAGTATGACGAGTATAGAATAGTGGACAAGCCTAATATGAATGCTCGTAGGCTAGAGTATTATAATACCCACAAACCGTTACAGCTACCCAGCATTGTTGACCTAAAGAAGTGTATGCAGAAAGAGCATGGGGCCTCAGAGGACGAGCATTCTTTGCGACGTCAAGTGTCTGAGGAATGCCAGGCATCCCGAATTATTGACAGTATTATTTCCTTTTCGTTTTCGTCCTGTCAACCTACTTCTTTTTCATTCAGAATTTTTACTATCGTTTGTTCTCGCATCACTACTTTTGTACCTAATGTTTTGTAGAAGAAAAATTTCAGTACTATCAACTGTCCTAAAACACTAAATAGTGGATGAGGAATGAGTGAGGAGAACATGTGGAAGTTTTGTAGGATAAGGTAATGTAAAGTATAAGTCTAATGAAACGTGCTTCTACTTCCTTATATAAAAGTTTCAAAACAGTGGCAGTACTGTTATGATAGAGTACAAAGCGAAGAGATTTCGTAGAGAAATGAAGGTGAACATGTTGTGTATTTTATGTCAGCTGCAAACTCAGGTAGTTACTGTAAATGTTTTCAGTAATTTTTCATTCATTGTGTATCTATGTATATTATGTAAAGCTTATGAAATGGTACATGTTAATCTTAATATTTAAAGTTTTCCTAGAGTTGAGAAATGTGTTTTCTAGTATTTAAGAGTAAACTATGAAAGATTTCTGATCAGAACCAAAGAACTGACATAGTAAAAAGAATGTTTTCCAGCAGTAACTTGCTTGAGTGAATCTGAGTCTGAAGTGCCTATTAAAGATTGATTTAATGGAATCTGAGTTCAGTAAGGTAAGACATAGTTAGAATACCATTCACATTCTATTAGTAAAGGTTAGTACACTTTTTACTGAAACATATTTTTTCTGAAGAATAATTTATACTGAATAATACTGCAGTGGAGTAATGCAAAGTCAATTAAATCCACAAAATTGTCTTTGTAAATATATCGATTACGACAAGCAAATAGTATACGTGTTTGGAAGAAACGTATGTAACTTTTTTTTTGTAGAGGGAAGAGAAGTAATTTTCGGAGGTGTATACCGTCTATCCAACTAAATGAAGGCCAGTTTGTTGATTGCCATATGCGTTTCGAAACTTTTATTTGAGAAGCATCATCAATGGCCTGAAATACATATTTCTTTTTTACATACAATAAACGCATCATATGCTGCTATATTACATTGTGTCGTGTTTTTCTCTTGCTTTTTAATTCAGAAGCCACTTTTGGAGCACAAGTCCGATATTGTGAACGTATCTTTCGGTGTTACGATTTCCCGCACTGTTAACACATGTATGTGGTCCTAGAGATATATTTCTTAGTCTTCATACTCCAGCTGGCCGATTTCTGCCGTTCTTTCATCCACATCTGTTACATCACTTTTACTATCCATTTGATGATCAACACATGTATGTAATCTGCTGGTATTCTTTTTTTTTTAATATGCATATGTGTGTGTGTGTGTGTAATTTCGTGTATTTTAATGTATTTTTTAAATAAATATGAGTTCTCTCTCTCTGTGAGTGTGTGTGTGTGTGTGTGTGTGTGTGTGTGTGTATTTGCTGTGCTCAAAATGCATCTTTTTCTTTTTTTAAATATTAAAAATGGTTTTGTGTGTAAGTGTGTCTGCGTATTTCGCGGTGTGTAAATATATTGTTTCCTATATGAGTTTGGGTGTGTGTGTGTAAATTGCTGTGTGTAAGTGTATTTTTAATAAAAATCAGTTTATGTGTGTGTGTATATTTTGCTGTGTATAAATGTGTTTTTCTTTTTTTTAGTAATAAATATGTGTTTGGGTGTGTGTGTGAAAGAAAGAAAGAGATTTTTCTGTGTGAAGGTGATATTTTATTTTTATTTTTTTAAACATGAGTTCATGTGTCTCTGTGTGTGGCTAGGGGGAGGAGGGGGGGGAGGGGGAAGGAGAGAGAGAGTGAAATAAGAGGGAAGGAACTTTAATAATTATTTATCCTGGTTAAACTTCGGTTTGTTATTGTTTTGGTGGCTAGCATTGGTTATATGGATATGGTCATTGAGTACCTTCTTTTCCGATGGAACGGCTCTTTATATGTGAAAGCTATTTGTTGTTATTATTCACTCTGATAACTGTCATGTCGCATTCCATGTTGGATAGTTCAAGCCCATGTTTTATCAGGTGTTCGGCGAAGGTAGAATGGCTGTTTTCATATTTCCAACTTCTTATATGTTCCTTATAACTCGTTTTAAAGCTCATGCTTGACATTCCCAGATATACTGATTCACATTCTTGGCACTCTAGCTGGTATATACCTGCTCCTTGGTATTTATCTGGTTTTTCTGTTGTTTGTAAATGTGAATGGAGTGTGTTTCTCGTTCTGTAAGCTGTTTTTAATAGCAGTTTCTTTAGTATATTTGGTATCTTGTGTATTGTCTTGGTTTGTATGTAAGAGTGTACAATGTTGTTTTTTTTCATTATTCGTGTCATGAGTGTTATTGTTTTGAGTTTCCCTGTGTCCTTTAGTGTCTATGCTCTCTGCTTGTTTTGATTTTTCTTCAGTTGTGTTTGAATTTTTTGATTGAGTTTTTTTACTATATGGGTGCTGTATCCATTTCTTATGGCTATGAGTTGTACTGTTTCTTATTCTTTTTCATAGTTTTCTTTGCTGAGTGGAATGTTATTTTGTCTGTGTAACATGTGTAGTAGGGCCGCTAATTTTTGATTTTGCAGGTGGTTGGATGAAGCATGTATAATTATGACTGTGGCTGTTGATTTTCTCTATTGGTTCATGTACCATACAGATTATGTCGTCAGCATATCTGTACAAGTAAACATTTTTTTATTCTTTCTTAGTAATGACTGCATCAAAGATTGTGTTTTCTGTGTAGTAAAAGAATATGTTTGCCAGTGTTTCTGAAATTAGGGGTGACATTGGAAGCCCATCTTCTTGAAAGGAAAATTCCTTTTCAAATTGGAAGTAATTGTGGGGTGTGATTGTTTGAGGGTTTAAATTATTTCTATAATATTGTCTGCAGGTGGTTTGTTGTACGTCAGTAAGTTTTCTTCAGCGGTTTTATTGTGTCTGCAGTGGGTGTTGAGGTGTAAATGTTCTCTATGTCAAAAGAGATGAGTGATGCATTTTGCAGAATGTGTAAATCTATTATGAGCCCATTTGTGTGTTTCACTATTCTGCAGGTATTCATTTCATAATGTCGCATTACGAGTTTCTTCGTGTGTTTTGCCACAAATTAAATTAATGACAGGCCTCAATGGAATGTGGGATTTGTGGACTTTGGCTTGGCTTCTGAGTGTCGGTGCTACTGGGTTCTTCTGTGTGGGGTATTGTTTCTGTTTATTTGTATGTGTCTGAAGTCTTTGAAGGTGCTTCATATGTATGTCTCAAATGTGCTGTTGGATCAGATTATAGTATTGTGATATTGTTAGAAGGGATGAAAGCTTTAGTCTTTTATGTTTATTGTTCTTTGTTGATCAGTACTGCGCTGTTCCCTTTATCAGCTCTTGTGACTGTGATGTTGTTAGCATGCACATTTTCTGTTAATTTCTTAGTGGTGTTTTCTTTTTTGTTCGATGTTTACTGTTTTGCTCTTTCTTTGGCATGGTGATTATGTTATTTCTTTCTTCACTAGTTATCTTGTTAGCCCAATATTTAGTGTTATTTTCTTCTTTCTCTTACTGTGTCAGGATGCTTTAAGTTCCTACAATGAAGTTTTCTTGTGGTGGTTATCTGTTTTTGTACTGATGTTGTGTTTGAGCCCATTCTCTGATAGCTGCCTTTATTCCTCCGTTAATTATGTATCTGTGAGGTTTATTAATTTTGGGTGAAATTTATGGTGATCGGTACGTTGCACTTTGTCATGTTTTTCTTTATTGTTATTTTTGTTATTGAGTCTTCTGAATTGTGTTTATTCTGTGTGTATTGCAGTGTTCTTGCTGTGATGTGTTCAGTTTTTTGTATTATGTTAATCATCACCGTTGGGTCGTTAATAAATCATGATAACTCGAGAAGTACATCACATAACAGTCCATTAAGTGTGAATTTCTTAGTATAAAGCGTTTTGATTTCATATTTTCACCAAGGATTTTCTGCAAATGATTTCATTAGTAGTGGAGCAACCTGCTTGTCACCCCACTATCAGTTGTATGCAAAAATAATATTCTAAGAATTACATAATCTGTTTTAAGGGTCTGACTGAATTTAATGTGTTGGATGTTCTTGTGGAGCGTGTGATGGTTATCCTTGAAACTGATGTTTACCTTGATGGGAAATGCCTGACATGGCTGTATTATCATCTTTTAGATCTGTTTTCTTTCTTTCCCTTAGCTGCTCTAAATTAGTGGAGATATGTACCATCTATGAAACTAACTGATGATGGTCAAAGTAGAGAGGATATAAAATGTAGACTGGCAATGGCAAGGAAAGCGTTTCTGAAGAAGAGAAACTTGTTAACATCAAGTATAGATTTAAGTGTCATGAAGTCGTTTCTGAAAGTATTTGTATGGAATGTAGCCATGTATGGAAGTGAAACATGGACGATAAATAGTTCAGACAAGAAGAGAATAGAAGCTTTCGAAATGTGATGCTACAGAAGAATGCTGAAGATTAGATGGGTAGATCACATAACTAATGAGGAGGTATTGAATAGAGTTGGGGAGAAGAGGAGCTTGTGGCACAACTTGACTAGAAGAAGGGATCGGTTGGTAGGACATGTTCTGTGGCATCAAGGGATCACCAATTTGGTACTGGAGGGCACCGTGGAGGGTAAAAATCGTAGAGGGAGACCAAGAGATGAATACACTAAGCAGATTCAGAAGGTTGTTGGCTGGGAGATGAAGAAGATTGCACAGGATAGAGTAGCATGGAGAGCTGCATCAAACCAGTCTCAGGACTGAAGACCACAACAACAACAACATTATTTCTTCATCCACAGATTTTCATTCCAAAGTGTGTGTTCTATATACGTTTTTTAAACCCTCTGATTAAAATTTTGAGAGGTATTTGTTGTGTAATTGTAGTTTATAATACTGTTCGTGGTGTTCTTGTTCTGGTACAGAATTCAGTAACCAGGAGAAAGAACTAAGAGAAAAGAGAAGAAAATCTGGCTTTCCAACTGACATTTCGTACATTTATTGCAATTTTTAAATTTTTACATAAAAATTGTTAATAAATAATCCCTATTGACTTCATGTTTTGCGGGTACTGGAATCTCTGCGTACGCTCGCCTCCCAGCAGTTACGCTGTCATCAGTTTCAGGCTCTTCCTTTCAAGCATTGACGGTCATATAGTGCAAGACAAATGCTGCAACTATGATCTCTGCTACACGATTTACTATCATTCTGTGTCTTAAACTCAACAGAGAAATCGTCTTTTTACTACTTCGAACATTCTTGAAAACGCTGTTCTGGTTTTCTTGTGGGCACGATTATTGACTCGCACAGCCGCCGTTTCTTCGTGAAGTAAAGGCGTCAATAAATACCTGCAACACTGATAGCCTGTGAAACTTCCTGGAAGATTAAAACTGTGTGTCGGACCGAGACTCGAACTCGGTACCTTTGCCATTCGCGGGCAGGTGCTAGTGGTAAAGAATAGAAGCTTCCGAAATGTGGTGCTACAGAAGAATGCTGAAGATTAGATGGGTAGATCACATAACTAATGAGGAGGTATTGAATAGAGTTGGGGAGAAGAGGAGCTTGTGGCACAACTTAACTAGAAGAAGGGATCGGTTGGTAGGACATGTTCTGAGGCATTAAGGGATCACCAATTTAGTATTGGAGGACGGTGCAGAGGGTAAAAATCGTAGAGGGAGACCAAGAGACGAATACACCAAGAAGATTCAGAAGGATGTACGTTGCAGTAGGTACTGGGAGATGAAGAAGCTTGCACAGGATAGAGTAGCATGGAGAGCTGCATCAAATCAGTCTCAGGACTGAAGACCACAACAACAACAATTAAACTAAATGAAAGCAGTTTCTTTATTGTCAGAGGCGTTTCGCTTCTTTCATTTGGGAAGCATGATAAGTTCCCTGAAATACATGTTTCTTTTTATACATATAATAAACGTATTATGTGATAGATATAATATGCTGCTATATTACATTTTGTCACATGTCCTCTTACTTCTTAGCAGGAAATTTTGTAACGCAAAATCCGTATTGTGAATGTATTGCTCGGTGTTACAATTTCCAGCGCTGTTAACACATGTGTGTAGTCCAGGAGACGTATTTGTTAGTCTTCATATTCCACCTGGCCGATTTTCGGAGTTCTATCATCCACATTTGTCACATCGCATGTACAAGTTTCAATTTCAATTTGATGATCAACATATGTGTTTTTTGGTGTATAGTGCCAAGAGATGTATTTGTCAGTCTTCATATTCCACCTGGCCGATTTTCGGAGTTCTATCATCCACATTTGTCACATCGCATGTATAAGTTTCACTTTCAATTTGATGATCAACATATGTCTTTTTTGGTGTATAGTGCTGCCAACTGATGTTGTGTGTCTGTCTTGTAGTCTAGATTTGTCTGTCTTGTTTGTGTAGTGTTTGTTGTTGTCCATTTGTTGTGTGTGTGTGTGTGTGTGTGTGTGTGTGTGTGTGTGTGTGAGGGTGGATGTGTGCATATGCAGCATGTGTGCGGTGTGTGTGCATGTAATCTGCTGTGAGCCGTGGTAAAAATTACTGTTCTCAACTGCGCGCCGCAGCGCATAAGGTGAAGCAGTCGCCCTCCGTTTCTGCAGGTGGCGCCGCTGTGGCAATCGCAGCTTTGGTGTCTCCCTCTGGTGTGAAAAGGGGAAAGGTTGCCTGTTCACGTGCATTTAAGGGGCGTTATGAGCTTGCCAGTGTGTGAGTCTAGGTCAGTTTCTCGTCCCCAGCTTGCTAGTTGGTCTCTCGTCCGCATTTGTTGGTGTCTGTCTGTCGTTCGGAGTGCTAGTATGTCTGTCGTTCGGATAAACCTTTAAGGCCGGAAAAATGTCTTTCCACTCCACTCAGCGAGTGGTCGCCTGGTCGGGGCTTAGTTCCTGCATCTGAGTCTGCGCGTTAGGCCGCCAGTCTGCTTGAGTTTGCTCAGGCAATGGTCATTGGTGTTTGGATCGATCGCTTGGTCGGTCGCTCACTGAGATACAAGACGACTTGTCCGTCTTAAGCGTCAGCGCATGTGAGGTCGCCACATGTGTCCAGTGGGCCGCGGCGTGTAGCGAGAGGTAGTGACTTCGCGGTCGACACGAGAGGAACAGGAGTCAACCCACGACATTAGTTTGGCCGGTGCGAGCTGCGACGTCGTGAGACGGGACGTCGGCGTGCCTTCCTGCGACCGTTGAAGCGGCTGGCAGCGGACGGTTCAGGAGAGCGATTTGGGGGTGCTGCGCCAGGTCCTCTCGAGAAATCGCAGTTTATTAGAAGTTAAGTGATTGGTGATGTGTTGTGTGATTTACTCTTGTTAAATTCTACTTGTTTTCTTGGCAAGGTCACCAGCCGTTTTGCTTTGGCGTCGTCCCACCATTCTTCTCCATTTTCCCACCAATGGGAAGGTGGTTGTTTATAAATTGGGTGGTAAGTTTTTCCCTTGTGGAATAGGGGCGGGTTGTTCGGTAGTCTCTCTATCAACCTACCGTACATTAGAGGCTGCCTCTGTCATGTTTGTCAGATTTGTTGTGTTAACGAATTTATTGCGTGGAGTGTAATGGCCTAATACCTGAAATATGCTTTTTAACCGTGATTTATTTTCATAGAATATAGTTAAGAACTTATTTTATTTCCTAGCGATTCATCAACAACATTAACACATTTAGTCACACTATGTAACTTTCTGTGTGGTGTCTGTTTGTTCTATATCGTGTCTCCCTACAATTTTCGCGCATCGCCGCTCTGAGCGTGTTTTTTAGGGAATTGACTAGTTTGAACCTGGGAACTGTTGCTGGTAAGGAGACGTCAGACCACACATGACATGTAGAGTTCAGAGGAGTTCAGTGAGACTAGCGATGATATAACCAAATACTTAATGATTTGAGCGTGAGCTCCACTGCACTTCCTGTAAAAGAATCTTAATACTAACTAAATTTAGTTGAAGGGTTCAAGGCTTTCCTATTTTCAGTTAGCTGGTAAAATAACGTCGAAAAAGCAGTTACGTTTACCACTGGAAATTTTATTCTACTCACAAAACATCGTTTATAAATTGCACTATTGATAAATGAAGTGTTTTAATACAGGATGGTAAAAACCAACTGCGTTCAACAAAAATGTGAACGAATACTCCCTGAATGGGTTTCCAAGTTCTACAATGGATCAAAGGATGTCCTATATAATCTAGGTTTAAATTAAGTTTCACAAAAGAGAAAACTATCAAAATGGTCTACAGTGACCCTCAATCATCTTTAATTACATCTACATCTACATCCATACTCCACAAGCCACCTGACGGTGTGTGGCGGAGGGTGACTTGTCGTAAATTACAGTGGCTGATGTGGCTTCTCAATAACTAAATAACAGAAAAATTTCAGATTTTTGCTTCAAGTGGCAAATGTGAACACCACGAGCTTTAATTGACGATGGACACTAGTATTACGCAAAAAGGGGGTGTAAGAGATGAGACTTTTGCAGTTCTGACTGAAGCTTTATGCGCTGTTATGCGGCATCGCGTGTGTTCACTACTTTGTCGGTGTTCGTCAGGAGGTGGCGGGCAGCACATCTCCGCTCACCTTGCCGTCTCGGAAGCAGCTCTCTCCTAACTTCTCCTTACTACAATTTAACGAAGTTGGTTTAAAAAAACTCTCTGGCTGTGTTTTCATCTGACCAATCAGAGTCTCAATGTTAACCTTAAGCTCCGCCTACAAAAATTCTGTCTATCCAATGAGAAACGTTATACTTTTCATGGTGGGGCAATGTTTTTAAAGAGTGCAATGTAGCAGAGACGCGAAAAAGTCTCACGCTAAAACTTGCAGCTGGTATGGCCCTTTTAGCTTTATCGTTAGATCTATACTTTTCTTCTGGAGGGCTCTATCTTTTAACATGGGCTGGGGGGTGGTCCTGACGTAACAGAGACTTGAAAAAGTCTCACGCTCAAACTTGCGACTGGGGTGGCTCTTTTAGTGTTATCGTAAGACCTATACTGTTCTTCTGGAGGGCTCTAGCTTTTAACATGGATTGGGGTGTGGTCCTAGCGGTTAGCTGGCGACTTGGGTGTCCAGTCCGTCCCTTATCGTAGGGCCTTCTAGCTTAACACGGTTCTGCTCTTGGCTTCTGTTCTCGTTTCTCCCCTCGGAACTGCGTCTGTCTCACGGTGGGAAGGTATGACATGCATTTAGGCATCCTTGTGTTAGTCTGTGGTATTCCATTTGCTCACTTGTTACTCGTATTACTTTAGTTAATTTAATGTCACGATTTATTTGGAGCTATGTGACATAATACTGGATTTGCTTATCATGTCAGGGTTTTCATGGAAGATGTTGGATTCGCCTGACACCTTACATATCACCACCCTTCGAACTTAATTTTTGCACTGAAGTTAGGCAATGATTGAATCGTTGTCCAAGCCAGTCTAAAATTATTCCGTTATTTAAATTTTGTTGCCTACTATTGAGCCCCATTATTCTGTTCTATGCGAGTTTGTATTACTAATTTATATTTTTATATTCTTCCACATTATTATCAAAAGTAAGTTTATGTTGAGAACAGAAGAATATTTTATTCTATTATAATCATTATTTTTTAATTATTTTCTTTCTTTATTTGTCTGTGAACCTTGTTTTTAAGAAGTTTGTTATCAAAAGTGAGGAGTCTTTCACATCGATTTTCTTAGAAATATTGTTTTTATGAATGTAGTAATTAATTAAAATCTGTTCCTAACATATTTTCTAAATATCATGTACAAGTAATTTTTTTCTTTCTAGACATCCATTTCAACATTGTTACACTAACAAATAAGAATTATTTCCAAGAATTGCTTTGACAAAGAAATATACATACACAAGTATTGATATATTATCCTAACAAATGGTACAAATGATAGAAAAAGGGAAAACATCCAACAAGATAATTTTTTATTCTTTGTTTTTATAAGGAGAAAATAAGTAAAATATAGTTATTCTTTTATTTTTATGAGGAGAAAATAAATGGCATATAGTTTTAGTGTTTATTATGCCTTACTTTTGTTCTTTATATACTGTCTATTAGAGAACTAATGACTTATTTTTATCGATAGTCTATTTTTTACTTAAGTCCATAGTCAATGACTGTTATTTTGTATGTTATTAGCTGTCTAGTGTGCTTAAATTATTTAGTTTATCACACATTCCTTTTGCACAGTTCCTACATCACATAATTTGATTTCACACTTTCACACAGTCCTATGAATGTGTAAGCATGAGGTTGGCGAATGTTTTTTGCTCGAAGGTGATGGACTTGAGTGAGATGGATGTGGGCAAGTATTTGATGTACAGCTTCGTTCGTCATTCCTTGTTGGCTTTGCAAGTGTGTGTTGATGTTGTGGAGGTCCCATAACGGAATGGAGCTGTGAGTGCAGAATCTCGTGGTTTACTGGCTTTTTATGCATGATCGTTATGTGTCGCTGAAAGCGGTCGTTTTTCGTTGTAATACTTCGCAGACGACAAGTTTACAATATGATAGGCATTTGGGAAGGTATGTCATCTATTCTTCACCCATCTTCTTTCTTGGTCTCAATCTTGTGAATCTTCAACTTCTGTTCTTCCTACTTTTCTGTGCTTCTTACTTGTTTCTTGGTTCTTCTCTGGGCAGGATATGGAATTATTTATTGATAACTACTCGCTTTGAAGTTCTCCTCTTAATAAAAGTTTGATAAATTGTTTGGGCATGTCATTTTTACTTTGTGGAAGTTCTTCAGTTTCGTGCATCAGCATGCTGTTTAGTAGCAGTAGTGTGACTTTTACACATTTTTTTTGCCAGTGGTGTCTTGCCCTAGTAGTTTTCTCGTCAGGACGTTTTTTGGTCGCTCCGCTGAGTCGGGGCGTTCAGAGACCCTTCTGGCGTTCAGTGTCCTGTCGTGTCTCTGCAGGGTTCCGCCACTGTGTGGTTCCGTGTTCTGCCCCAGCAGGGTTCCGCCACCCTGTGGTTCAGCTTGGCAGCTGATATATTTACTGCCCACTTCGGCTACATGGGCCTTCTGTTGGTCTTGCTTTCCTATCCCTTCTCTCGACTCTTCTGCCTTGTAGGAATCGTGTCTTGTAAATGTGAACACCATGAGCTTTAATTGATGATCGACACTAGTATTACGCAAAAAGGGGGTGTAACAGACGAGACTTTTGCAGTTCTGAGAGAAGCTTTATGCACTGTTATGCGGCATCGCGTGTGTTCATTACCTTGTCGGTGTTTGTCAGGGGCGGCAAGCAGCACAGCTCCGCTCACCTCGCCATCTTGGAAGCAACTCTTTCCTAACTTCTCCTTACTACAATTTACCGAAGTTGGTTTAAAAAAACTATCTGCCTGTGTTTTCATCTGACCAATCAGGGTCTCAATGTTAACCTTAAGTTCCGCCTACAAAAATTCTGTCTATCCAATGATAGACAATGCAATGTAATAGAGATGCGAAAAAGTCTCATGCTAAAACTTGCAGCTGGTGTGGTCCTTTTAGTGTTATCATAAGATCTATACTGTTCTTCTGGAGGGCTCTAGCTTTTAACATGGGCTGGGGTGTGGTCCTAGCAGTTAGCTGGCGACGTGGGTGTCCGTCCCTTATCGTAGGGCCTTCTAGCTTAACATGGTTCTGCTCTCGGCTTCTGTTCTCGTTTCTCCCCTCGGAACTGCGTCTGTCTCACGGTGGGAAGATATGACATGCATTTAGGCATTCTTGTGTTAGTCTGTGGTATTCCATTTGCTCACTCGTTACTCATATTACTTTGGTTAATTTAATGTCACGATTTATTTGGAGCTATGTGACATACTACTGGATTTGCTTATCATGTCAGGGTTTTCATGGAAGGTGTTGGATTTTCCTGACACCTTACATATGTAAGCATGGAGGTAGGTGTCAGGGAGTAACTGATGAAATCATAATCCAATTCCTTTTTAACAAATGGTTATTTATTCACTTTAATAGTGCCTAAAGCCTTTTTCTAAAAAGAAACAGGTTTAAAATTATAATCGGAACGCGCTCTCTAAGTATCAAGTTGCAATTTATTCAGAAGCAGAAAGAAACATATTTTTGACTGTATGAGCTTTCGGGCTGAGAATCTTGCCACTTCCTTTTGACATGGCGGTAGTTACTACTGACCACAACACCCTGCTTCACACTGCTGCTTCACACTACGCACGTCGGTGCTCACTTCAAAACAGCAATTACCACGACTTAGTTTTGACCTTTGGAATCTTTGATATTATTGCCTCTGATCTTGAGAGGCGGAATCTGTGTACTGTAGAGCGTCTTAACTATTGTATGGCCAACCTTGTAGAATTTTTTATAAGATTGCATTTCATGGACTTTTATTTAAATAATCTTTTTAGTATATAAAGTTGCCACCCTTTCACCGTAAGACTTTTCTTAGAAGTTAAAATCAAGTTGCACCTTCGGTGGCAAGGTTAATATCTTAATTGCTTGTGTCTTTTACCATTTCCATTCCTCCTACTGGGGTTGCATAATTTGTGTGCTTGTGGAAATTGTTAGAACTCTTAGTTTAAAGTAATCTGGTGTGTTGCAGATTTGCACCAGTGTAGTCTTTCAGAGGCTGTTGTAACTACTGCCATGTCAAAAGGGAGCGGCAAGGTTCTCTGTCCGAAAGCTCGTACAGTCAGAACTTACTTCTTTCTGCCTCTGAATAAATTGTAACTTTGATATTTAGAGGGTGCTTTCTGATTATAATTTTAAATATGTTTCTTTTAAAAAACGCTTTTAGGCACTATTAAAGTGAATAAAATTTCCATTTGTTAAAAGGGATTTAGTTATGATTTCATCAGTTACTTCCTGGCAACTATTTCCATACTTACATGGTGTGATTAAATGTGTTAATGCTCTTGATGAATCGTTAGTAAATAAGATAAATTCTTAAGAACATTCTTTGAAAATAAATCACGGTTCATTACTAGTAGCAGATTGTGGTTAGCGTTCTTGCTAATACTCTTTGAGTAACTGAAGGAATTGTAGTTGTACTTATTTTATAATTTTGTAATATTTCGCTTTGGCCAAGTGACTGTTTAGCTGCATGTTTCAGTTTGTCATGGCGGCCAGAGAATGTCCAGGATTAGACCTCTTGCGCAGAAGTCTACTCTTATGAGTTGCGTATTCGTAATATAAACAAACAAGGCAGTATTCCTGAGTTGCTTGCGGACTTAAAAGATGAATTGCTGAACCCGATCCAAATTTCACCTGAAGTTGTTGGTTCCTTTCCGACAGCCATGTCAGCGGCCGCAGGAGAGATCTGTGAGTTCCAACAACAATTAGACTGGTTTTGTGTTGATCAACCGAGTCGCAAGCAGTTAGCTAGACTACGCGCACATTTGGTGCACTTGTTTAACCGGGTCTCTGATCTAGAACAAGTTGTTGTAAACGAGGTTGATCGTAAGGAAGTGGTTGAGTTGCAGCGAAAAATGGCTGCGTTGCAGATTAGGTTAACTGGGTTAGAGTCTAGCTCCGAAGAAAATAGTGGGAACGTCCAAGTCGATCCGGAACGAACAGGAAGCGAACTAAATAACACAAACCGCGTAATTGAACGTAACTCGGAGTTTTACGCAGAGCTACCTAACCCATTTGCACTTTTTTTAAGTATGTAGGAGAATTAAGTGTAGAATCGTTAGCGAAGATACAGGAGATTCTGTGGTTACTGGTTTATTTTGAGCAGCATTCTTTTGCTTTTCGAATATCGCACTCCACCCTGTTAGCTCTGCTGTACCCGTTAACAAAGTGGAAGTGTAACGAATTAATTTCTAGAATTCTTACGGAGAGGTTCTCGTTATGACAACTTAGACAGCTAATAATCACTGAGCGACTCACAGAGGGTTTTAGGAAACATCTGGAATGTCAGTATATTTGGAAGGTGCAGGCTGCTGGTGAAGGTTTGTCAATGTATGTGGAACGGGTAAGGGTAGCTTCGCAGGCCTTGCTAAGTGATTTGTCAGAACAATTAATTGCAGTAGTTTTCGAAGGGATGGCGTCTACTGATAAAATAGATTTTATTTTCAAGTCTTCCCCGAAGACCTGGGAAGAACATACTGTTCTTGTTACTTCTGCTTCTGCGCTGAAGCTAAGCGAGGACTCTAGGAATGTTAGTGTGTTGGGACAAGCGAAGGAAAATTTAGAAGTGGAGAGAGATCGTCCAAGTAGTAATTACCAAGGCGTACACAGGAAATGTTTTCGATGTGGGGCTAGTACACATTTGGTTAGGAGTTGTCCGGTTTTACGTGGGGCAAGAAGTACTAAGCGGCATAAGGGCAGGCGGCACGTTTCCATGAGTAACTCATTGTTTAGTGAAGGGCGTGCTGTAGTTGCTGATTCCCGGTTACGTCGACCTTATGTTTGTCTGAGTTTGAATCGAGAACCCCTCTGCGCCTTATTGGATACGGGTAGCACTTATTCCTTGCTTAATGAGGCTTGGTTTATGGAATTTGGCAATCTTACCAGGCTCAAACCTGAAAAGATCCCGCTTTGGAGATGTCGTATGGCCAATGGCCAGGTGTTGCCTCTGGCGAGGTGGGTTAAGGGTAGAGTCTCGGTAGGACGGTTCTCCTGGCCAATAACCTTTGCTATCGCTGCTAACCTGCCGGTAAATATGGAGCTGGGTTGTAATTTCATTTTTAAAGGAAATTGTTCTGGATTATTCAGGGGGTAAGGTTTTTAAAAAATTTTCGCCTAGTCAGAAGTTCGGATTTTGTAAATGTCGAGCGGCGGTGTCATCCATGCCTTCTTCTTTGTCGGTCACTACTAGCGATAGTATCAATCTTAATCATCTTTCCCCGAGTCAGGTTCAACAAGTCCAGCAGTTACTGGAAGCTCTTCCTGACTTATTTCGCGATAAACTTGGAGTAACGAATAAATTAGAATATCAGATTCGTTTGACAATATTCCGGTTAGGCAGTCCTCATATCGTCTTTCACCAACTAAGATGAAAGTATTGCGTGAGAAGGTACAGAAGATGTTAAATCAAGGGGTTATCCTTCAGCCGACTTCTCCGTATGCCTCTCCAATATTCTTGGTACCGAAGGACCAGGGTAGCGATTACAGGGCGGTGATTGATTACCGTCGTTTGAATGAGAAGGTGGTGTTGGAATCAGTTCCGTTGCCTGATACACAATTCCTTTACTTGGTTTTCAAGCGCGTCTTGGTTCACCGTTCTTGACTTAAATCGAGCTTATTATCAGATTCCGTGGACCGAGGAGTGTAAACATGTTACAGCGTTTTGCACCGACTGGAATCTATTCGAATTTAACCGGGTCCTATTTGGGCTGGCTACTGTGTTGACTCGTTTGGGTGAATTTAAATTGCGTTTTGTTTGTAACTATTTGTATGATCTTGTGACATATAGTAAATTGTTTGAAGAGCATTTCAGTCATTTATATTTACCAAGCTTCAGCAGGCTGGTTTAACCGTTAAACTCTCGAAGGTTGCACTTGCGAGGCCACATATATACTTTCTAGGCCATATTGTTTCAGGCGATGAGGTTCGGATCAATCAAGAGCGCACTAAAGCCTTGCGCGCACTCCCACCTCCTAAGTTTATTGGTATGGCAGATTATTTCAGGAGGTTCGTTCCGAATTTTGTGGCCTTAGCTGCCCCTTTGAATCAGCTTCGTAAAAAATGAGTTAATTTTACTTGGGGTCCCACGGAGTAGGCGGCCTCCGAACAGATGAAAACCGCCATCGCTAATCAACCGGTGCTTGGGTTGCCCGATTTTGATAAGCCTTTTATAGTTCAGACGGACGTGTCAAGTGCGGGTGTGTCAGTCGTCTTATTACACGAATGGCAAGGTCAGCGGCAGCCTTTGGCCTATGCCTCGCGCCGTTTGAATGATGTCGAGACAAATACTCGGTTTACGAATGTGAGGCCTTGGCGGTCCTATTTGCATTAGAAAAATTCCGGTTTTACCTTGAGCACAAACCTTTTTTGCTGTAAACGGATATCCAAGCCTGAAGTTGGGTTTTGGCTAGGCCACACAAAATCGGTCGAATTGCCCGTTGGACCGTGAGAATCTCAGCCTTTAAATTATGGGTTAACAATATGAGAGGTTCTGTGCATGTGGTGGCAGATGCTCTCAGCCGTATGTTTGTCCCATCTGATGGTTCAGAGCAGCAGCATCAGAGTCCACTTCAGGGTTTTGAGGGAGGTATCTCAGTTGTTCAGTAATCTTGAATAAAACCAGGAATGGGATGAGGAATTGGGTCCCATCAAGCAGAGGATTAGGTCAGGTGAGGTTATTGGAAATTACAGCTTGAGGAAAGGTATCCTATGTAAAGCAGTGGGCCGAGAGCGCCACCCTCGAATTTGCCTGCCATGAACATTAATCCAGCCAATATTTCAGTATTTTCATTACTCTTCGGTGGGAGGTCACTTAGGGAAATACAAACCGATTCACACAATCAAGCAGTATCTGCCTTGGCCCCATCTGGAGCGCGACATTAAGACGTTAGTAGCCAGTTGTCATCTGTGTCGGGCCGCGAAACCTAGTAATGCCCTACAGCAAGGACTGTTGTCTTCGGAACGTAAAAATTATCGAATGGATCGTATTTATAGCGATTATGTGAGTCCGTTGCCACGTTCTAGTAGAGGAAATATGTATATTTTGGTCGTAAGTGATGCCTTTTCTCACTTTGGCTGGCTCTAGGCACTATGGGACTTAACTTCTGAGGGAATCAGTCCCCTAGAACTTAGAACTACTTAAACCTAGCTAACCTATGTACATCACACACATCCATGCCCGAGACAGGATTCGAACCTGCGACCATAGCGGTCGCGTGGCTCCAGATTGTAGCGCCTAGAACCCCTCGGCCAACCTGGCCGCCTTTTCTCGCTTTACATGGCTTATTCCCAGTAGAAGTAGTACTACCAACGTAACTATTTCTCACCTTACTACTAACATCTTTTCGATCTTTGGGCCTTCTAAGAGCTGAAACGTCCCCTTAATGAATTACTGTGCTCATAAACCTCTTACATTATTTGATTTTCAAACAGCTGAGCAAAACTGAACGTACTCAGACATTACTCTCATTACTTATTCTGATCAACACTAAACTGACACATAATATTTTTAGTGCAACGAAATCTGACTTTCAAAAATCCCTACAAAAGAATGGCCCTGACTAACATTAACCTATACCTTTCACAAATCTCTTACCTCACAAAAATCTTCGTTACTCGAACTACTGCAATACAGCGAGCGCCACTACTGCCAGCTCAATAAAAGATTCAAACTACTGAAGGCACTAACTACTGATAGGCTTAGTTAGCAAATGAAAGATTTTGGTAGAGAACAAACAATGTATTTACCTTAATAGTGTTCAAAAGTGATAATATATATATCAGTCCATGATATTCAATATTACAAATTTACTCATTCTGATGGGCACACGTCCAGATCGTCCGCTCTCAAAATTCCGCCATCTCTCTCCCCATATCCATCACTGCTGGCGGCTCACCTCCAACTGCGTAACGCTACACGCTGTTAACAGCCAACTGCCCAACACTTCAATAGCGAATATTACAACAATGCCACCCAGCCACAGAGTGCACACAGCACAGCCAGTGATATTCATACAGTGCCCTACGTTGCGTTACCAATATAATAACCTAAAGAGCCTACTTACATAGCCCCCATGCTCCCCACAAAAAATTTAGAAATTGATTTGGGCAGTGGCCAATACAGATTGGAAAAAAATTTCATAATCATAATTACAATAACAAAGAAATTAAATGCACACACTTATTTATACAATGTTGGTCAAAAGCTAAAATTTTCTCACTGTCCATAAAGACAGTCCTAATCATTCATCATAATAGTAATTACAGTTCTTTTCACAAAGTACCATTAGTAAAAGAAATTGCACACAGAAGTAGTTGATTTCTATGCAGTCTTGAAGAGGTAGTGTTGTCCTTCCAACAGAAAGATAGTGCTGACTCTTGACATGCAGACAGGTAATGGGCCACAACAGAGCAAACCCACAGCAGAGTCAGTCGAAGTTTCGAAGAATATTGGTAGGTAGGTCATCACAGAGCAGACCCACTGTAGTCCTAGTAGAAATTATGGTATTGGTGGGCCACTAGAGGTGCAGACCCACTGCAGTCCTTGTAGAAATAACGGTATTGGTGGGCCATCGAAGGTGCAGACCCACTTCAGTCCTTGTAGAGACGGCCAGCAGCCATCTGTTGCAACTGTGCAGGTGCACAATCACCATCGAAAAGTCTTGTACTATATAGCAAGTCCATAAACCACCACTTGTACACTCACAATTTTTTTTTAAATGTCCTTAGAACCAGCAATGCTGTTAACCAGTCCCTTACTGAATTATCAACACACATGCAAACACTAAGAGTCCCAACTTCTCACATATTGGGCATTTATTATGACCAACAGAAACATGTGCACTGAAACGAATGATTACAAGTTACTTAATTTGCTGAACTGGTGTCCATTACAATTTTATAACATGAGAATACAATTACAAAGATACAGAAAACATCATTAAAACATAATAATACAGATAATATTTGTAGTAATACAGGCTTTACAAAAGAATAGAAATAAACATATACATGAGTGTTACAGGAATTATGACATAAGTAAATATACAAAATAACGAGAATAGTTTTTGGCACATTAATTTCACATATGAGAATTGAAACAGAACAGAATAAATAATGTCTAATCATCTCTACAAAGTAAATAACATATTATTAGAAAAATTCTACAACATAACTCGTAATAGCTAAACATATCAAGACAGGACAAACACAAATGCACAAAGGTACACAAACACATAGGGGGATAACACAAAAGGAAAGGACATGGTTTGTTTTCAGTGTAACATTTGGTACTGCAGTATTTTGCAAACAAAACTTTTTTTTCTTGGAGATCTCACTTTGTTCATCATTATTCCCAAAAAGTCCTATCTACACTTGCTTTCTGTACTTTTTTCGCAGAACTTCTCAATACATTTCTTCCAATTCATCCCAACTCATTCTCTTATGTAGTCTACCCCCTCTTAAGCTAACTTAAATCTAGTGAGCTCAGATGCATAAACTAAGGGACGAGGCAATGCAGCAACACATAACATATTAACACAAACAGCAATGACAAAAAATTCAAATTGGCAAAGCAAGCAGCAGTATATCTAAATTAGCAAAGCAAATACAATATTACAACTAATATAAGGCAATGTGCAGCAACACCAAAAATAAATCAGTAGTAAAACTGGCTTAACAAAGTAATACAAAGTGAAATTTAGTAGCACTATGCCTGGCAAGCAGCAGCAGCAAATGCAATAACTTATATCTAAACATGACGAAGCTCAAGCAGAAAAAATATTACATTACAGATGGCCATGTCAAATACCTATGTCACATTTTAACACTAGAGTGATGCATCACTGTAGCTTACTCTAGGAGACAAGTTACCAAGTCACTGACGAAAATTACGTATGCAATTACAGTGAAGTGTAAATGTTTTTTTTTTCACCCTCGTTTTTTTTGGAAGTAGAACATAAAATCATTATTTACTGGATTAAAATATCTATATTAGTACATCTATTAAATTTTATTTTAACCTATGCTGCAGTGCAGATAGAAACTACATATTAAACGAAAAGAGCAAATATATACAAAGCATGTGTGAAACGTCATTCACTAGGCAAATGGCGTCTCCAAAGGCAGTAAAAAATCTTTCAACTAGAAAGACAACAGATGTAAAAATGTTTCTCATCATTTCATTAGGCAATTTAGTAAATATCATAAATTAAGAACTCCAAGGTGTAATCATATGTTTTCAAGTTTGGACGTGTCGTATTTGCGATGCTTTCTACAAAGAAATGTCAATAGCGAGGATAATGGCCTCTTTTGTTTCTCCACCTAATGCCTTTCCTTTTTCAGGCGACTATCGCTCAGCTGGGCGTCCGTCCACAACACATTACGTCAAGGTCACTTAGCTTTCTTACCGAAATATTTATGACAGCAGTTTGCAATACAGTGACAGTCTGATACAAATAAAATTTCACAGGTCGAAAGACTTGCGTTACAAATCTGTAGAAACTAAATCCTATAAATATAACAGTGTCCAAAAAATTTTCGTCGGCATTGTGATACATTCACGCATTTACAGACATTTCATAACTCCTACGAAAGTACGATTCTTGGTTTCCAACATCCTTTTCCACAAATCAGAGTCCCTAACCACTAGTCATTATTCCTTACCTATCTAAACATTCATGGTGGTGTCTGATTGTACTATATCGTGTCTCCCTACCACTTTCGCGCAGCGAAGCTCTGAGCGTGTTTTTTAGGGAATTAACTAGTTTGAACCTGGGACCTGTTGCTGGTAAGGAGACGCCAGACCACACATGACATGTAGAATTCAGAAGAGTTCAGTGAGACTAGCGATGATATAACCAAATACTAAATTATCTCAGCGTCAGCTCCACTGCACTCCCTGTAAAAGAATCTTAATACTAACTAAATTTAGTGGAAAGGGTTCAAGGCTTTCCTATTTTTAGTTAGCTGGTAAAATAACGTCGAAAAAGCAGTTAAGTTTACCATTGGAAATTTTATTATACTCACAAAACATCGTTTATAAATTGCACTATTGACAAAAGGAAATGTTTTAATACAGGATGGTAAAAACCAACTGCATTCAACAAAAATGTGAACGAATATTCCCTAAATGGGTTTCCAAGTTCTACACTCAATCGAAGGATGACCTATGCCATATCACATCTATAATCTAGGTTTTAATTAAGTTTCACAAAAGAGAAAACTATAAAAATGGTCTACAGTGACCCTCAATTATCATTAATTACTTATCTAACTTGTCGTAAATTACAGTGGCTGATGTGGCTTCTCAATAACTATATAAAAGAAAAATCATCGCGTTTCAGATCTTTACTTCAAGTGGCAAATGTGAACACCATGAGTTTTAATTAACGATCGACACTAGTATTACCCAGATAGGGGGTGTAACAGATGAGTCTTCTGCAGTTCTGAGTGAAGCCTTATGCGCTCAAAAATGCGGCATCGCGTGCGTTCATTACCTTGTCGGTGTCTAAGCAGCGTCAGGGCGGCAGCGGCCGGCGCAGCAGCCATCCAGCCCGCCGTCTCGGAACTAACTCTCCGCTAACTTCTCCTTACTACAATTTACCGAAGTTAGTTTAAAAAAACTATCTGGCTGTGTTTTCATCTGACCAATCAGGGTCTCAATGTTAACCTTAAGCTCCGCCTACAAAAATTCTGTCTATCCAATGGGAAACGTTATACTTTTCGTGGTGGGGCAATGTTTTTAAAGTTTGCAACGTAACAGAGACGCTAAAAAGTCTCACGCTAAAACCTGCAGCTAGTGTGGTCCTTTTAGCGTTATCGTGAGATCTATACTGCTCTTCTGGAGGGCTCTATCTTTTAACATGGGCTGGGGAGTGATCCTAATGTAACAGACACGCGAAAAAGTCTCACGCTAAAACTTGCGGGTGGTAGTGGCCCTTTTTGTGTTATCGTAAGATCTATACTGCTTTTCTGGGGGGCTCTAGCTTTTAACATGGGCTGGGGGTTGTCCTTGACATACCTGAGACGCGAAAAAGCCTGACGCTAAAACGTGCGGGTTGTATAGTTGTACAGGTAGGCTCGTGGCGTGGGTGCCCAGCCCCTCCCCACGGTTCTGCTCTCGGCTTCTGTCCTCGTTTCTCCCCTCGGAACTGCGTCTGCCTCACGGTGGGAAGGTACGACATGCATTTAGGCATTCTTGTGTTAGTCTGTGGTATTCCATTTGCTCACTCGTTACTCGTATTACTTTGGTTAATTTAATGTCACAATTTATTCGGAGCTATGTGACATACTACTGGATTTGCTTATCATGTCAGGGTTTTCATGTAAGGTGTTGGATTTGCCTGACACCTTACACCTATAACACATATACATATTCGTCGACACTTCTTTAATATTTTATCATAATAAATACATAGCATAATCAAATTCCTCATATAGCATCAGCTTATTGATCATAAACATACCTCAACAGCATTGTCATCGTAATAATAACATCATAAAAACTCAGCCAAATCTCAAAAACGTCGTAGCTTTATGCAATAATTTCAGAACCTAAAAAATTCTCTGCTCATTTCAATAGTGTCATCTACCTCAACCGTACTTTAAAAATCGTGATCCCATACCAAATATATCATTCAAAGCTCTCATAGTATCACAATGGTTCCCGAAAAAAATATGAACAGTTCACAAAGTACAGTCAAAATACAATTTCATAAGTGTGAAGTTATTCAACAGTGTAATAGCGCAAACATGTCACTGATGTAGTAAAAAAAGTGTTTGTTTCTCTGTTAAATAATCAGATAGCTGTGTAATTCTGTGTTAGAGAAATATGGTACCGATGTGTAAAGTTTTATAAGCAAATACCAAATTAGCTAAGGCTCCTTGTGCTTGCCAAACACATGGTACACGAAGTAAGTGTGTACCCCCTGAGGATTAATGTCATTATACCCTCAGGTGTTACAGATTACAGCAATACAACGAAATGTATCATGCAAAACTTTCTTTGTAATTCAAAAATCTTGAAAAATAGATCTTTTAAGTACAAAATTAGTCACTAAAATGCGTGTCCTGTAGCGCTAAATGTGCGTCTTGCTGTAAGATAATGCTGTGGAAGTGTCGTAGTTATTATCCTCTGTAAGCAAAGTTCTGCTGAAGTCAATGTACTTACCTCATCATAAACAAAAGTGAAATGCTTTGCGTATAGATGTCGTAGTTATTACGTACCTTACCATGAGCAAGAAAGTACTATAATGTAACTACTATTGTGCTAGGGAAAAGGCCGTCTCATTGTAGCTATACCACAAAAGTTACAACTAAAACATGTTTTACTTTCCAGAATAATACAGAAAAACTGTGCAGATGTAAAACAGATACACCGCAAAAGCAACAATGTAAATTGTCATACATTAGTAGCGTCGTGATATAGTCGTGTAGCTGTCAAATAAACTAACCACTGTGTCATCTGGTATCTCTCAGAAAGCACTTTAAATCCATAACGTGTTTTCAAGTAAAGCAAAATGTTGCAGTAAAATCTCATTAGCAGTACTGTTATCTGTTCTAAGTATGTAAGCCTGATAGTCGTTACGTAATCGTGCAACTAGCAAGCAAGAATGTACAAATGACAATACTGTGTCGTATGTTCACTATAACAATGCATTCGTAATTTCTGTTCTCTTGGTTCTTGACTGGATATTTAACTTCAAACATTGTTGCATGTTAACATTTTCTAAGTCTGACAAAGCATACTAGAAACTTCAAGTGAAGAGTTTTATGGCAAAGACAAAGTTAAAAAGCAGCTTATCTTTCAATAAACAGTTTTACATGTGAAATGTGGTGTAAACCTTTACTCTTCCTAGTACGCAGAGTTTCAACTTCAACGCAATTATCATGTGGTATACGTCGGATTCTGTAAGGTCCATTGTAACTAGAAAGAATTTGTAACTTAAGTGTTTCTTCTTATGTGACAATGAATGAGCTTTAATGAAAACTTTCTGACCAGTATATAACTTCTATGCCTTTGCTTTACCATGTAGTTTTCTCCTTGTGTCTGCTGCAGATTTTATATTTTTAATAGGCAATTCACTTATGTCTTTGTATCGAAGTATATGTGTATTCGGGAAAGGTACAAGCTCTCTGTTTCTGTTCGGTGGTTCTTCATTCTTCAGTAAAAGAGCAGGTGGCAAAGTAGTGGAGTCATGAGACATTTCATTCAGCACATTTTGAAATAAGTGTAAATATCTGCCCCAATGCTGATGCTTTCTGTGACAATAAAGTTTGCAAAGCTTATTGATTTCTTTCATAATCCGTTCAGACGGGTTACAATGTGGAGAGTACAATGAAATAAAAACAGGTTTGATTTGAAGATTCCGAAGCATGCGTGACCAAACAGCAGATCTAAATTGCGGTCCGTTATCTGAAATGACTTTAGCAACCTGGACAACTTCACGTAAGAAATTTTTAACAAAGGCGTTGGATACAGACCGCCCAGTGGCTTTACGTAACTGAGTGAAACAAACAAATTTTGAAGTCAGTTCAACAGCGACTAGAACGTACGAAAATCCATTCGATGTTCTGACAAGGGGTCCCAAGAGATCAACAGCAGAAAATTCTTTTAATTTAGAAAGAATGATAGGAAACAACGGAGCACGATGTGAGATAGTATATAGTTTCGCCTTTTGACAAAGTTTACAAATAGACAAGACTCTTCGAATTCTCTTTTCCTGTTGTTAAAATAACAAGTCGTTAGAAGAATATGATAACATTTTCGTGGACCAAAATGTGCGTAGCTGAAATGAATGTACCATATGAGCTTATTAACAAAATCGTCTGGAATGCAAAGTACCCATAGCTTGTCATCAACAGTGCAGCGTTTGAAGAGTATGTTGTTTCTAACCAGATAATAATGCCAAATCTGAGTGTGTGTCCTTTCGTGCCATTTACGTTTGATGTCTTTCCAAATCGGATCTTTATTTTGTTCATGAGCAATGTCCTTTAAAGATGTGGTGATGAAGTTTTCAAAGGCGACTTTCTGAATGTAAAGAATACTGAAATTTTTCTCGAGGTTGCCTTCTGTGTTACTTTTCTCAAGCCCAGCCGGTGTGCCTGACAGTGCGTCCGCAACAATGTTCTCCTTGCCGGGAATGTAGACTATTGTGAAGTGGAATTCTTGCAAAAACAAGGCCCAACGTTTTAACCTGTCATGATTTAATTTTGAAGACATAAGAAATTGTAATGCACGATGATCACTGCGTACTTTTACGTGCTTAGCAGAAAGAAAGAAACGGAATTTGTTAAATGCCCAAACGATAGCTAAAGCTTCTAATTCAGTAACGGAATAATTTTTTTTCAGATTTTGTTAGCACTCGGCTAGCAAAAGCAATGGTTTTCTGAACAGTAGTGACATTTTCTGTGGCTTCTTGAAATAAATGTGCACCAAGACCGACTTTAGAAGAATCCGTGCGAAGGCAGAAATCTTCTGACAGATCTGGATTCTTTCAAAGAATTGAATTCCAACTGTGTTTGTTCGTCCCAGTTCCAAATAGTATTTTTTCCAGTGAGAGAACAAAGTTTTGGTGTAAATAGAATTTGCATTTTCAGAAAACGACGGTAATAATTGACGAAACCTAGAAAACTGCGTACTTGTTTTTTTGTGGACGGAAGTGGAATTGCTCTGATTGATTTTAACTTCACCTTTGTCCTACCGAATTCAGACATTTCCAAGTTAACTGTAATTCCAGATTCTGCAAAAATATGTAACACGCTGTTGAGGATGCGATTATGTTGTTCCCATGAGGCTTCTGCTATCAGAATATCGTCCACATATAAGGTGATGTCACGTTTTAAGAACTCAGGTAATATGGTATGTAGCCCGCGAATGAATACTGCCGAAGAAATGTTCAAACCAAAAGGAAGTTTCCGTAACTGATAACAAACGCCTAAAAAAAGGAAAGCTGTGTATTGTCTACATTCTGGATGAAGTTCGATCTGATAAAAGCTGCATCTGAGATCAATAGAAGACAACTCTTTTACACCATTGAAATTTTGAAGAAGTTCTTCCAACATTTGCGGCCTAACTGTTTCAGGAATGATGATAGTATTGATTTGTCTCGAATCTAAGACAAGCCTGATCGATCCATTTCCTTCTCAACAACATATAATGGATTGTTGTATGACCTTACTGCAGGCTCAATAATGCCATCGTCAAGCATAGATTGTATTTCTGTTCTAACACGGTCCCTAAAATGTGCTGGAATTACATATGGTCTAACACAAAATTTAGTATGCTCACGAACACGAAATTGGTACTGAAATCCCTTGATTGTTCCTGTATTGTATGTAAAAACTGTGGAATGTGCTTGTAAAATCTCAAAAAGGTCCTGCCTATCAGTGTCATTTCAATTCCCAATTGTTTGAATTTTATTCTGAATTAACTCATTAGTTTCAAATATGCCGTCGATATCATCTCTGTCAGTACTTGCAGAGTGATTGTTAGTGTCTAGTTCCATAGAAAATTCCGAACTGTTGTCTAACAGAAGGTAAAGCCGATTAATTTCCTCGTCATGGTTTGAGAGCCAATCTTCAAATTTCAAAGCTATTGACTTACCTTCTTTCTCTAAACTTATTTCAGCATCGTGAAAGTATAAGATTGCTTTGTATTCATTCAAAAAGTCTACTGCTAGTATAATTTCCGTCGACAATAATGGAAAAATAAGAAAATTCATAGAGAAGCTGTGGCTTTGACAAAAGAATTCTAAGTTGGTTTGTTGACGTATATCTACACTTTTTCCAATGACTGCACATTGTAATTTAGTCTTGCGTACCGGAAGCGTGGGGCAATCGTTCGATTTGTTGCATTTGCTAAAAGCTGTTTCACTAATTACTGAAATGGGACTGCCTGAGTCAAGTACTGCCGTAAATTTTACGTCATTTACAGTATTGTGAATCACAGGATATGCAATATTGTTATGTTTTACGTCGTGCTCCTGGAGTAAGATGTCCGTAATGTCTTCCATTTTTACGTAATTACTAGCTACGGCAGCTGAGTCGTCAGTTTCATGTGTACGTTTTGTGGCTGCAAGCGGTATGAGTCATTGCCTATTGTGTCTTTGTTGGCGTGCGTCGTTATTGGGATTTGGAGACCTAACTTCTACAAATTCACCTTTTCGAGAGGGCCCTGCTCTGTTTGAATCCCTCCAGTTCTGCTGCAATTCAGGTCTCTCGTTACGATCATATCGTCTGTCGTCATGTCGGTAGATTCCGTAGTTTCTTTCTTGTCGGTCACGTGGTGGAGAATTTCTCCCTGAATCATAACTGCGCGCTGGACCGTTGCGTCTTAAGTTATTCTGTCTCCCTTGATAATAATTATTTTGGTTTCCATATTGTCTGTTTCTCTGATTGTCTCTGTGATAGTCATTACTACGGAGATGCGATCTTTCTCTGTAACTATTATTACTCCGCCAGTGGTTGTCATATGGGTGGTGTCTGTTTTGGTCACGATTTGCGTTGTAAGAATAGACTTGTCGTGTCCAGTTATTGTTTCTGTCGTCATGGAATTGTGACGGATGTGAACTGTAGTGATTGTTTTCCTATTTTCGCATCCCGCGACTGTATGTGTCAATTTCTAATTCTTGTAAGAGTCCCTGAAAAGCTTCAATGTCGTCTTTGCAACGGCCTGCCAAAATGATATTCCTTAAATGTTCAGGCAATTTCATTATGCAAATGCGGATGAGTTCTGAAGGGCTATATGGGTTTGAAAGATATTGATTCTTATGCAACATGTCTTCAAAATATTTGACAAGACTGGAAAATTCAGATTGTTCAAAGTGTTTCATCATCATGATGCTATGTTTTACTCGGTCTTGTGTAGCTTGAGACCAATATGCTGAGAGGAAGGCATGATAAAATTCTCCTTCACTGTGACAATCGTGAATTACCGATCGCATTCTTACAGCTGGTTCTATCTCCAAGTAGCCACACATAAATTATAATCTGTGCTTTAATGACAAGTTGGGAGGAAAACAATGAGAGAATTGATGGAGCCACGCTTGTGGATGAATGTAGTTGCCAGAATTCTTAAATGTTTTGAATTTACGTGCAGTAATGAACAGCTTATAGTCAAAATCATCATGTCGGCGAGTCGCATGTCGGTCATTGTTACTTCGTTTCGGCGGTTCTATCTCAAAATTCGGTGTTCTTTGCCAATTTCTTTCATATCCGAAGTACCCCGTGTTATTATTTTGTGGCTGCTCCGTATTTCTATGTCCCTCTTCTCGCATTGGAGTGCGAGTGTCCTCTGAAATACGTAATTCTTGTATTACCTGTGTCAGCTGATCTTGTACTTCGCAGATTTCTCTTTGGTGTTGCGTATTAATTTGATTCTGATTTTGCTTGAATTTCCTAATTTGTTCGCACTCTTCTGTGTCATTAAAGACTACCGGTTTTGTGTCATTCAGATTATCATCTAACTTCGTAGATAAATTATTTAGCTGATTCGAAAGTTCAACTACTTACTTTGATAATGAACTAATTTCCTCCATGTGTCTTTCTGAACCAATTTTCAGAGTATCTACTGTGTCCTTTAAGGTTTCCTGAGTTTTTGCAAGTTGCGTAACCGAATCGGTAGATGCAGCTGAGTCAATTTTAGCTTGCAAGGTCTCATGATTTTCATGAACAATTGTTCGCAGTTCTTTTATGGTTGCTTCGTGATTCTGTAATGCATTTTCATGCCGCGAATAAATAGGTTGAAAATGCTAACAAATTTGTGTTTTTACGTCATTACAGCCTTTTTTGTCATTTCGATTCAGTGTTATGTAACTCAGTAGTTAAATCTTCACGAGTTTGTTCAAGCGTGGTTTCTAACTACGAAGATTTTGTTCCATTGTGTCTAACTTTTGAAGCTTTTGCTGTGTTTGTCTCTGATTTTGTTCCATTGTGTCTAATTTTTGAAGCTTTTGCTGTGTTTGTCTCTGATTTTTAAGATTTTGTCCCATTTGTTTCTGATTTTGTTCAACCGTTCTAACTTTTGTAGCCTTTGTCCCTTTGTTGCATTAATTGTAACAACAATGCACTGGTGTCTGAAACATGTTCCTCAATGCTATTCGGCAGTGAATTTGAACCGGCAATATTCGCATTTTGAAAAGCAGAAAATGTGTCTTGACTTATTTGAGAAAACGTTGAGGAACCAAAACCTCAATCTACAGTATTTGCGAGATTGTGTCCTGTCATTTCGGATTCCTGAGGCGAGCTGTTGCCGACCGATCGATCGATAATGCTTCCCTGTTCACTAATTGTTTCACTGTCCACACCACTGTTTGTATCCCGCTCCATTTCCCTATACACAATTGCCAAATTACTACTTCGAACATTAGTTAATTCATTACACGGTGGCGCTGACGCACTGCTTTCGTCTTCACTCTCATTTCTCAGTTTACTTTGGAGCCTAGTATTACGTTCTCCACACGCCATTATTGTCACAATATTTCACATGATAACGCAGAAAAGCACAATTTGAAGAGCAAAATAAGACAACACATTAATATAGCATTGAAAATAATATCTAGTTAATTGCAAGCGCAGCGGCGAAATACATGCATGCTACAACTGTTTTACTGCACAACAATGAAAAACTATAACTACAAAGGAAATTCTCTCTATAATTACGCGTTAGCAATAAACAATAGCTACACTAAGTACACAAACTACAAGAAAAAATCAGAAGATTCCAGTGAGGTATGGAACGACCCCTTAGAAAAATTAATGAATTACTGTGATGATAAACCTCTTACATTATTTGATTTTCAAACAGCTGAGCAAAACTGAACGTACTCAGACATTACTCTCATTACTTATTCTGATCAACACTAAACTGACACACAATATTTTAGCGCAACGAAATCTGACTTTCAAAAATCCCTACAAAAGAATGGCCCTAACTAACATTAACCTATACCTTTCACAAATCACTTACCTCACAAAAATCTTCGTTACTCGAACTACTGCAATACAGCAAGCGCCACTATTGCCAGCTCAATAAAAGATTCAAACTACTGAAGTCACTAACTACTGATAGGCATAGTTAGCAAATGAAAGATTTTGATAGAGAACAAACAATGTATTTACCTTAATAGTGTTCAAAAGTGATATATATATATATCAGTCTATGATATCCAATATTACAAATTTATTCATTCTGATGGACACACGACCAGATCGTCCGCTCTCAAAATTCCGCCATCTCTCTCCCCACATCCACCACTGCTGGCGGCTCACCTCCAACTGCGCAACGCTACGCGCTGTTAATAGCCAACTGCCCAACACTACAATAGCGAATATTACAATAATGCCACCCAGCCACAGACTGCACACAGCACAGCCAGTGATTTTCACACAGTGCGCTACGTGGCGTTATCAATATAAAAACCTAAACAGCCTACTTACAGAGCTTGGTTAGTGAATGCCCCTGCTTTTGTATCAGATACGTTTAAGGCCTTTTGTTTCTGGAATGGCTACAACACATAAACACAAAACCGTATTACCCTCAGGGGTCCTTTGCTGAAAGTGTGAATTGCAACCTAAAATCAGCTTTAATAATTTATCATCAACTTAAACCGAATAAGTGGGATACTAAGTTGCCCTGGATTAATTTTTCGTTTAACACTGCGGTTCGTGAGACATTGAAGACTACTCTGGCCTCTCTCTTATTGGCCTATCCTATCAATTCCCCTTTGTCTAACTTATGGCGCATCCAAGACTTACTTCCTGAGCGGGTATCCCTGGGGTTAATTAGAAGGAACTGGAATCGGGCTCGTCGCAATATACCGGCTGCCCACGGTCATCAAGCCGCGCAGTAAAACCGTAATAGGCGTCCGGAGGATCGAGTCTGTATTAAGAATGTCCAGTGTCGAGGAAGGATGGGAGGCCGCTTTATAGGTCCATGCATGGTGCTCCATGTATTGCGACCGGTTAACTTGTTAGTCAGACATGATTAAACTGGTAGGGAATGTCGAGTACATTTGAGCCAGGTGAAATCTCTGAGTTTGGGTGCCTGTTCTACATTGAGGGGAGGAGGTTGAGCTTTGGTAAAAATTGCTGTTTTGAAGAGCACGCCGCAGATAGTAGGGTGAAGCAGTCGCCCTACGTTTCTTTCGGTGGCGCCGCTGTGGCAATTACACCTTTGGTGTCTCCCTCTGGTGAGAATAGAGGAAAGGTTGCCTATTCACGTGCATTTAAGGGGCGCTATGAGCTCTCCAGTCGGTCAGTATAGGTCAGTCTCTCGTCCCCAGCTTGCTAGTCTGTCTCTCGTCCGCATTTGTTAGGCAGTTAGTGTCTGTCTGTCGTTCGGATCAACCTTTAAAGCCGCCAAAATGAGAGTCTTTCCACTCCGCCAGTAAGAGAACTCAGCGAGTGGGTCCCCTGTCGGGGCTTAGTTCCTGCATTTGAGTCTGCACGTTAGGTCGCTTGTCTGCTAGAGGTTCGCTAAGGCAATGGTCATTGGCGGTTGGATCGATCGGTTGGTCGGTCGCTCACGGAGACACGTGATGGCTTGCCCGTCTTGAGCGTCAGCGTATGTGAGGTCGCCACCTGAGTCCAGTGGGCCGCGGCGTATAGCGAGGGGTAGTGACTTCGCGATCGACACGAGAGCAACAGGAGTCAACCCACGACATCAGCCTGGCCGGTGCGAGCTGCGACGCTGTGAGACGAGAGATCGGCGCGCCTTCCTGCGTCTGTTGAAGCGGCTGGCAGCTGACGGTTCGGGAGAGCGATTTGGGGGTGCTGCGCCAGGTCTTCTCGAGAAATCGCAGTATTAGAAGTTAAGTGATTGGTGATGTGTGGTTTACTCTTGTTTATTCTACAAGTTTTCTTGGTGAGGTCACCAGCTGTTTTGCTTTGGGGTCGTCCCACCATTCTTCTCCATTTTCCCACCCACGGGAAGGTGGTTGTTTATAAATTGGGTGGTCCGTTTTTCCCTTGTGGAGTAGGGACGGGTTAGAGCTGTCTCTGTCATGTTTGTCGGATTTGGTTTGTTACCGAATTCATTGCTTGGACTGTAACGGCCTCAGACCTGAAACTTTGATATTATTGCCTATAATCTTGAGATTCAGTATCTGTGTACTGTAGAGCATCTTAACTATTGTTTGGTCAGACTTGTAGAATTTTTTATAAGATTGCATTTCATGGGCTTTTATTTAAATGATCATTTTAGAATATAAAGTTGCCACCCTTTCAACGTAAGACTTTTCTTAGAAGTTAAAAGTTGCACCTTTAGCTTGAAAGGTTAATATTTTAATTGTTAATGTTTTGTACCATTTCCATCCCTTCTACAGAGGGGTGCATACTTTGTGTGTTTGTGTAAATTGTTAAAACTCTTAGTTTAAAGAAATCTGGTGTGTTGCAGATTTGCACAAGTGTAGTCTTTAAGAGGCAATTGTGAGCGGTCGTAAGTACGGCCGTGTCAAAAGTGAGCGGCAAGGTTCTCTGCCCGAAAGCTCATACAGTCAAAACTTGTTTCTTTCTGTCCCTGGATAAATTGTAACTTTGATATTTAGAGGGTGCTTTCTGATTATAATGTTAAATATGTTTCTTTTAAAAAATTCTTTTAGGCCCTATTAAAGTGAATAAAATCCCATTTGTTAAAAAGCATTTGGTTATGATTTCATCAGTTACTCTCTGGGAACTACTTCCATGCTTACATGGTGTGATTAAATGTTTCTTGATGGATCACTAGTAAATAAAATAAATTCTTAAGCATATTCTTTGAAAAGAAATCACGGTTCATGCCCTTTTTTATTAATATGAAATTGTGTGTGTGTGTGTGTGTGTGCGCGCGCGCGCGCGCATGTGTATGTTTGTATTTTGCTATGTGTAAATGTATTTTTTTCTAATAAATATGGGTTTGTGTGTGTGTGTTTGTGATTGTGAGTGTATTTCGCTGTGTGTAAATGTGTTTCTTCTTTTTTTAATATGGGTTTGTGTGTTTCTGTGGGTGTGTGCATCTTTTAAAATAAATATTTGCTTGTGTGTGTGTTTTGCGAGGAAACTTTCACATACAAAGAGCCTTTCCATTGGAAGAGGAGGTACTCAAAGACCAAATCCATTTAAATAATAACTCTCTGACCATGCTAGGTACCAAAACAATAACCTACTGAAATCTAACCATCTGCCCATCCCCCTCCCCCCCTCCACATGCACACACAGAGACACATGAACTCAAATTAAATAAAAAAATAAAAAAAACAGACATTAACACTCAGCAAAACACACACACACACACACACACACACACACACACAACAAATGAAACACATAAAAACACAACACAAACAAAAGACCGACAAACACACAATAACAGCTGCCTACAGTGCACTCCGAAAATGCACATGTTTTGATCACTAAATCGAAAGCGAAAGTGAAACATGCAATGTGACGAATGTGGATGAAAGTACGCCCCAAATCGGACAGCTGCGGTATAAAGACTAACAAATACATCTTTTGGAGCATACTCATGTGTTACCAGCGCTGGGAATAGTATGTAACACCGAACGAAACATTCGCAATACGGAACTTATACTACAAAAGTTACTTCTAAGGTAAAAGGCAAGAGGAAAACCCGACAAAATGTAATGGAGCAGTATATTATATGTATCACATAATACATTTATTGTATGTGTAAAAAGAAACATGTCCAGGGTGAGCACAAAGTATTGCCCTGACTGTAACAATTTATTTGAGAATAAACGTTTGAGACAAAAATTTTCATTTGACACCGTTACGTCGGTTAGTGTTACTAGTTTTTTATTAAGACCACTTACGTTAGTAAACCTCAACATATTCTCCCTTGGTAACTTGGAGAATGTCGAGGTGGTATTCCAGTTCCCGCCAGGTATTTCGTAACATGTGTCCTGTCACAGTACCCACAGCAGCTTGTATCCTAGCCTTCAGTTCATCGACGTCAGTAACTGGTGTGACGAAGACTCTGTCGTTGATACAGCCCCAGAAAAAAAAAGTCATGGGGCGTAACGTCTGGAGAGCGGGGTGGCCAGGGTGTTGGACCGTTCCTTCCCATCCACCGATAAGGAAATGTTTCATCCAGGAAATCATGCACTATCGAAGCCCAGTGTGGGGGTGCTCGATCTTACTGGAAATTTATCCATGGTTGATATTCTTCTAAATGTGGGGCGATGAACTGTTGCACAGCGTGTAAGTAAATGTTAGCGGTAATGGATTTTTCTGCGACGAAAAACGGTCCAATGTTACGCATGAGGCTGCACCAAACATTCACTTTTTCGCTGTCCTGCTGTAACTGTACGTGGAGACTCTGAACCACATATACGCACATTATGCCTGTTTACCATTCCACTGACATTAAAGGTGGGCTCATCGGTAAAGCATATGTGATTGAAGTAATCGTTAGCACCACCAATCCTGTTGAGATTCTCAGTTGCAAATTCAGCACGTGTCACCAGATCATTCAGTTGCATGACCTGCACGATTTGCACTTTGTAAGCATGCAACCTAAGCCTTTCATGAAGAATCTTCACCACACTTGCTTGCGGTATTTGATGTTCACGTGATGCTTGACGAATTTATTTAGATGGACTTCACTGAAACGATTGCCGAACACGGTCAACAATTGCATCACTCTCATGACACCTGCCATTTCGAGTAGGATCTTCAACGCTTTCTGGTTCGTTAGACTTTGCATACCATCGCTGTATTGATTTAACGTCAGCAGGGCTGCTTCCATAAGAAGCCCGAAATGTACGCTTAACAGTGATGGACGGTTTCGTTTCGTGAAACCACACTGAGCTTTCTCCTGCTTCGACGTCATTTCGCCAGCAACTAACGTGAACCAACAGACCTCGTCGGTGTCGTGGAGCCCTAAAACAAGTAACGCTTAGCTATGAACGGCATAAAATTTTACTTATTGTGTCGAACGGTTATCCTGTCATAAATTTTTATAATCAAATGGTTCAAATGGCTCTGAGCACTATGGGACTTAAAATCTGAGGTCATCAGTCCCCTAGAACTTAGAACTACTTAAACCTAACTAACCTAAGGACATCACACACATTCATGCCCGAGGCAGGATTCGAACCTGCGACCGTAGCGGTCGCGTGGTTTCAGACAGAAGCCACACCGCCTGGCTTTTATAATCAGGGCAAGACTTTGTGCTCACCCTGTATTTCTGGGCACGGATGATGCCTCGCAAATAAAAGAAGCCAACCCTGTATGGCAATAAACAAACTGCCTTCCTTCAGTTGAACCTCCACGAATTTAGAGCAACTAAGGGAAAGACGGAAATACAGCTATCAAATCATACAACAGTTTCAAGAATATCCATCTCAGACTCCACAACACCATACGGTACATTAAATTGACTCAGACCTGTAAAACAAACAATTTAATTCCAAGTTACATTAATGTAAAGGTGAGAAACAACGCTTTGGTAGCGTAACGAACAAAAGACGTGGGGCAACCTGCACGACACCCCACTCTCCATTATTGCAAGATGTATCAAAGATGGCGGCGATGACGTCATCGAATATGGCGGCGTGAAGACTTAGCAACAGTGCATAAAATCATCCAAGATGGCGGCCAGGAGGTCACAGATGATGCAAGTTCCACACACCCCCTATCAGGCCACCCTGGCGGGAAGTCTGAATTTTGGCGAGAACATATGGAAATATGGCTTCGTCCACCAATGTAACCCCCACCCCAGAGAAATGGCGGAATGTTTTAATTTTGGCGGGAAGATGGGAAAATTGGGCTACCTCCACTAACCTAATACCCCTCCCCCCCCCCCAGAAAAAGTTCAAATTTCCCAGAGGATAGTGCAGCACACCACAGTTATCCCTACTAACCTAAGAAAATCGAGGGGAAAAAGGTCACCTCCACTGCTAACCTAAGTCACCTGATCGCCACCTATTTCTAGGAATTGTTAAGAAAAGGACTCAGCATGCACTGGGCTGCTTGAGAGAGGAAGTAGTGTACTTTATTTATTTATTTTGAAGTAGTTTATTGAGGGATGCAGTATATTTATCATAGTGATACAGAGCACACACTTTGACATTCTTTTGGCCACATCACACATCCTACACACATGCATACCACTAATAGACTCTGCAAACATGCTTTCTAATCTTCTACTATCGAAATCATGTACCAGTCTTTATTTAAGCAATTAGATACAGCACCACCATCCAGTGTGTTCACCAGGAGGTCCAACTGATCTAGTACACAGTACCCCCACCAGAGGGCGCTGTCATCCATTTCGTGATGTAATCCAGGATGACATCTATGACATCAGCTGATGACGCAACTACCATTATCCAAGATGGCAGCAAACACTGTGTCCACCACGAGATCTAGACCTAGTACACAGTACAACCAGCAGAGAGCGCTGTCGTCCATTCCCTGACGTAATTCACGATGGTAGTCTGGAGGGGGGGAAATGGCTCAAAAAGGACTCAGCCTGCGCTGGGTTGCTGGGGAGAGTAAGAAAGGAGTGTACCGTATTTATTTTGGAACATTTTCTTTAGGGATGGAGTATATTTATCACAATGAAACAGAACACTCGCCCTGATGTGCTTGGGGTCACAATACGCAGTCTGCAGACCTCTAAACAATTTCTAATCAACACTCTCCAGACATGCAAACAACTCCTAATTTACCGAAATAATTTCAGCACACACATACAAACTCCTCCTAAATAATCCAGTACACTGATGTGCAAACACGAAATCAGCTCATAAACTGTTCAAATAATGCATAGCACAGCCTGCAGACCTCATGTGAATGAATCAAGCATTATGATTGCCTCTTATCGAATTCACCTGACAAATTACTGATCCCAATGGTATGAAAGCACTGTCCGCCTTTTTTTCCTTTTCCAGACGAGACTTTCAGCGGTTATTTTACACAGATCACCAGATTGGACTGGCAATTAAAACTTACAAACTACCACACATATAGTCAAATACGGAAAGACTCCTACTCAATTACACCGCTCCCCCACCGACGACAGGAGCTTGAATATTAGTGTGCGAACCAATCTCCAACCCTGCAATATATCACCACTTACCATATCGATGTAGTAAACATACAATTCATGAAACAAAATCATCCCTTTTACATCATACGTACATATATTGCAAAGACGGACAGTACCGTGTATATACTATTCACAGCACTAGATATTTCCTCGCAGGCGACGATCTCAAGTCATCCAGCTCCAACGCGCGATCAGAGCACCATCAGTAGACCCAAGTCACTCTAAGAACTGTTCTACAAATTCGGGATCGTTTCCCCTCGGCACAAACACGTTAATGTTTCTGCTCCGAACCTGCTTCCTTGCTTGCTCGATTTTCTACACACATCTCCAGACTCGGGGATTACAAGAACACAAGTATTTTCGCATGGTTCGCCATAATATTATACCATTTTCGGTGCATTTCTTGATATCAAGCACTAGGCAGCATCCTACCGATCGCTCACTCATCATAATTCCGAAGATATAGACTGGGAATTATTTCTATTCAAATTCGAAACTTTAGCTAGGTGGAGCGTGCTCTAGACCGCTAAGTAACTAGAAACAAACAGGCGAAAAATGATATTTCCATCCGCGAACACTGAGCTCGGTGATGTAACAGATTCGAAAACATCCCCATAATTTACAAGGTCAACTAAGGTGTTTCTTATGACTAGAGAACCGGCAAACGTGACTGCCACACGCTAGATGCACACCCCACAATCGGTCTACTCTCAACTAAATAAAGGCGGGAAATTTAAAGTCAACCCTAAAAATTTATATGGGAGGGAATAACGGTCCAGAGCAAACACACCTCCATATACAATCTTCTCAAATTTTCACTTGATCACGAAAGCTACCCAACACATACTAAGTATTACTTCGCTATTCGATCGTCTAGAGGACGGATACTTAACTCAGATACATTCCTAAACTCCAACAGGCCTCTACATTCGGAAAGCTGCTGTAGTTAACGGGAAATGTGAATCATTCCTGCAGAGGTCATGGACACTGCAGTCTGAGCGTGTACAGGTAGAATCAATCATCCTAATAAATCGGTCACGTATATATTTTATCCCTGTTCTTATAACTAAATGTTACGATCGTGATTTCAATTAATGGCATCCGACAATGAGCGAAGTATCGGAAATACATTCTGCTGAAGGCTGTGGCTCTGAAAATGGAAATACCTGTACCTTCCTTACGACTGGCCATTTCCTTTACACATGTCGGAACTCAAATACATATATTATACGCCTGATGCTCAAATGCGAAATGCGAACATATCGCGCAGCCCCCCCCCCCCTCTACTACTAAGTATAAAAGTATAATACTTGACGAATAAATGATTCCAAACGATGCAAAACAATACTGACCGAAAATTAACGGTGGGTCGGCATGTCTCTTAGGTTTTTCTTGCGAGTGCTATCACTGTGTCTTAGAAAGAGAGATGTAATCGGCTAGAAGTAAAAAACCCAGATCGCAACAGATACTGTATGTTACTGTCACAAGCAATCTTCGTTCTACAGGTGCACACAAGTTTCCATGTTAAAAGCTGTACCTGCTTTACAAGTCGAGATACGACATTACCTCTGAACGAGGTGGCTTTATCTGGATAAATACCGTGACGGTGATCATAGGATTGTGTATTATCAGGCCAAAACGTAGCCCACGATGCAACCTCATGATAAAATTACCTCATTTTGAAAGTGTTTTGGCAAAGGAACGTGGTATGTAAGCGGTATTTTCGACTCCCTCACACCGCCCCAGCTAGATAATTCTATAGTATTTGTAGCGCATTCTGTCTCAATATCACAGGTTCCACTGAGTTATAGGCGATGACTGATTGACAAGGAACAAAAACAGTAGTAGTATATGATGTGCTCATTGAGGTCGTAAGAAAATTTACCCTAGCTTCTCAGATCTCTAGTGTTACGCTATCCGCTAGAAATGATTCCTGGGATTTGGAAACAGCTCTTTCCATTCAAGCACATACCTGCATTGGGTTCTATTGACAGTTCGTTTAAAAATTACAACCACTACTCAATCATATTTCTGGCACTCCCAGATCTCGAATCGAGTCATTTTTCCTGAGCATAGCTGCTACAGTAAAATTCCAACGTGGATTTAGTCACCCCCTACCCATCTTGCAACTGATCCTATTTCTACATCTTTCCACATGTGATCGTTCCAATTTAAGTCGGAACTGAGCAGAAGTCGGAAAAAAGACATATCAACCACATTCTGCAACCCGTGTAGAAACAGAACGACCTGAATTAGTGCAACAGGACTGTGTTTTGACCATTCCGCGGAAATGCGCGCAACTAGTTACATGTATCTGTATCATCTGCAGAAGGAAAAAAGGTGGATAGTGCTTCGATGCTGGCGGCATCAGAAATTCGGCGGGTAAATTCTATAAGAGCCAGTCACAATACTCGACTCATTCACATGCTTTGTGCTGGGATATTGGAGCCTCTACATACCGGTGGGAACGCTTGTGTGTGTTGAAAGCAGGAAGGGTAACACTTGATGGGCTGGGTACGAGATTAGATCCACGAGGAAGACTGCATGCGACGTTATTCGGCGCTAGTCTCGTAAACAGGTTCTGTTAGGTAAAGAATTTCCGTGCATACAAGCTGAGACATCAAGAAAGCGAGCGTTAACTATTTCTGGGACACTATACAGTTTCCACGAGGTCGACTTTGTTAGTATTTTAGATAGCCATGTGGCTTCAGTATGACATTGGGAACGTTGCTAGATATGCTTGCTAGGGTATGTAGCTACGCGCGGACTTGCGTCAGTCACACTGGGCAATTAAGTACGGTCAGATGCTTCTCTCTTGTCGTGGTAGGAACAATGCGCCCTTTGATAATCTGTCGTCAGTGGTAAGGACACGTGGCGCCCGGAGGCGTCTTGCGAATGGGAGCTGCGTGAGAGCGGCATGGAGGTCTGTGACGTCAGTATAATGCTCACGGTATATCAGAAAATAGAGGCAGCTTTCACCTGCGTCCTCACAGGAGAGCTTCTGTGAAGTCTGGAAATTAGGAGACGAGGTACTGGCGGAAGTAAAGCTGTGAGGACTGGGCGTGACTTGTGCTTGGGTAGCTTGGTAGAGCATTTGGCCGCGAAAGGCAAAAGTCCCGAGTTCGAGTCTCGGTCCACCACACTGTTTTAATCTGCCAGGAAGTCTCATTGGCAAGCGTGTTTGCAGTATATTTTAGTGGTTCGCGTGCCTGTAGGCTGTGTGACGTGGCCCCAAGAGTCTCAGAGCGTGTGTTCTGTATCACTGTGATAAATATACTGCATTCCTAAAAAAATTGCTCCAAAATGAATAAATAAAGTACACTCCTTCCTCTCACCAGCAGCCCAGTGCACCCTGAATCTTTTTTCCGGAAATTCCTAGGAAGAGTTGGCGGTCAGGTGACTTATGTTTGCGGAGGTGACCTTTTTTTCCCGCAATTTTCTTAGGTCACTAGAGGTGTGAGGCATTATCCTGTTGGAATATGAACTTCCCGCCAGTTCCTAAGAAGAAGTGGCGATCGGGTGATTTAGGTTAGTGGAGGTACTCCAAGTGACCTCTCTTCCCGCGATTTTCTTGGGTTGGTAGAGAAATCGCAAGTGACCTTTCTTTACTGCCAAAATTAATACTTGGCGCCAGTTCTTAAGGAGAGGCGGCGGTCATATGACTTAGGTTGGGGGAGGTAGCCCAAGTGGCATATTTTCCCTCGATTTTCTTAAGTTTGTAGAGATAACCGGTATGTGATTCATTATCCTGTTGGAATTTGAACTTCCCGCCGTTTTTCTGGGGGAGGAGTAGGGAGGAGATCTAGGTTAGTGGAGGTAGCCCAATTGTCCTATCTTCTCGCCAAAATTCAAACTTCCCGCCATTTTTCTGGGATGGGGTTAGGTTAGTGGACATAGCTCAATTGCCCTATCTTCCTGCCAAAGTTCCAACATTCCACCAGGTTGCCGTGGCAAGGGAGTGTGGCACTTGTGTCATCAGTGACGTCACGGCCGCCATCTTTTAGGACGTCATGCACCGTTGCTAAGTCTACATGCCGTCATCATGACGTCATCGCCGCCATATTGCATACATCTGGCAACAGCTGAGAGAGAGGTGACGTGCAGTTTGTCTCACTACTTACGAAATCATTTGCAGGAAAGCCTTGGTTAAAAGTGTGAAATCAAATCGCTTTATACTAAGAAATTCATACTTAATAGGCTGTTACATGATGTACATCTCGAGTTATCAGCATTTGTTAACAATCCATCAGTGATGGTCAACATAATATAAAAAACTGAACACATCACAGCAAGAGCACTGCAATACACACAGAACGAACACAATCGAATAATCAGAACACTCAGTAACTAAAATAACCATAATGAAAAGCATAATCAAAGTGCAACACACCCATCAGCACAAATTTAACCCAAAATAAATAAATCTCATAGATATAGAATTAACGGAGGAAGGAACACAGCTATTAGAGGAAGGGCTCAAACACAACATCAGTACAAAAGTAGATAACCACTACAAGAAAACTTGATTGTAGAATCAGAAAACATCCTGGTACAGGAAGAGAAAAAAGATAATAATACTATAAATATTGGGCTAACACAAAAACTAGTGAAAAAAGAACTAAATAACATAACGAAAATGTCAAAGAAAGAGCAAAACAATAAACTTCAAATAGAATAAAACACCACTAAGAAATTAAAAGGAAAAGTACAAGCTAACAACATCATATTCACAAGAGCTGATAAAGGGAACAGCACAGTACTGATCAATAAAGAACAATGTACTGAAAAGACTAAAGATTTCATCTCTTCTAACAGTATCACAAAACTATAATCTGATCCAACAGCACACTCGAGACTTATATATGAAGCGACCTCAAAGACTTGAAACACATACAGATAAACAAAAACAGTACATCACACAAAAGAACACAAAAGCACCAACGCTCAGAAACAAACCGCACATTCCATTGAGGCATGTTATTATTTTCATGAATGCACCATCCTACCATGTGGCAAAACAAATGAACAAAATCATAATGTGACATTATGAAATGAAAAACAGCAGAACAGTGAGAAACACAAATGATGTCATAACACAGATAACAGACTTACAAAACTTCCTGGCAGATAAAAACTGTGTGCCCGACAGAGACTCTCCTTCGCAGGAGAGCTTCTGTAAAGTTTGGAAGGTAGGAGACGAGATACTGGCAGAAGTAAAGCTGTAAGGAGCGGGCGTGAGTCGTGCTTCGGTAGCTCTGATGGTAGAGCACTTGCCCGCGAAAGGCAAAGGTCAGTAATTCGAGTCTCGGCCGGGCACACAGTTTTAATCTGACAGGAAGTTTCATATCAGCGCACACTCCGCTGCCTAGTGAAAATCTCTTTCTGGGAACAGACTTACACATCCTGCAACATGCATCACTTATCTCTTTTGACACATAGAAGATTTGAATGGTGGCTTTTATTTGTGACATTCATTTCGCAGATTATTCTGCATATTTGAAGTAAATAAACCCATATAATGGTTAATTAGTCTTTTCAGGTGGATTACAAATAGAGATACGTGATGATTACACAAATGTCTGAAATAATACGGGCTTTGGTAATGATAATATTTAGTTGCATGCTGTAGGTGTAACCAAAGTAGATTTGCCAGTGGAGGCGGGGAGGCAAGGGCCGGCGAGCGCCGCGACAGCACTGTGCAGGGGCCGGGGGTCCCATGGGATGCGGCCACTGACCTGCAAGCATCACAAGGAACGCTGCCGGGTGCCAGGTGAGAGAGGGAGGGGGAATGGCGAGCAGACAGAGAGCGTCCAACGTACGCGCTGGCGCCGCCCGGTCGCGCACTGTTTTAGCTGCAAATGGGCTGAGCTCTGATTGGGCAGTTCATAAGAAAGTGCGGGAAACGCTGAGGGTCAACGACCGCTGTTTGAACAGAGAAATTTTGGGTAGGTGTAGAAATTGTATCACTCCGCGAGGGAGATGTGGGAGGCCTCTGCAGCGTCGGGATTGGGTGATTAGAGTTTGGCGGCAAGACTGTCGCAAGATCATCGCGCAGAACGAGAGATGGGAGAGCGGCTTGTGCCGTGAAAGCGGACGGTCGCGAAGTTCGGTAGCTCTGAGTAGGGACTGCTGTGCTGTGTATGGTCTAGAGTCTGCAGCTACAGTAGGACATCAGCGTCCACTATAGGTATTGCATTGACTACTAGTATAATTGCAGTTGATTCCGCTGGCAGTCACCATTGAACGTAGTCAACCAGTGCACAGAGCTATCATACTGGTATTGCACGTTGGTACAACACACACTGGGTTGCACCTTAAAGGTTGGTGAGCCAGTCTTGAAAGCGTTGTATACCATTTAGCGGAAATACAGGGCTTGTGGTATTAGCAGTTTCTGAGTAGTTTATTCTGCTCAAGATATTTGAGAGAGAGTTAACTTAATTCAGCGACTTCGCAGCTGCAGTCGTCGCTCCATCAGTATCGACGGATGCAGCATACTGGCAGATGGTATTGTAAAACTTGCAGCAGCGGCAGTAAAGTTCAGAAACAGTTGCTGGACCGTGTTCTTGCCATCCACTGAGCACCCGTGCAGTTTTGCTTACGATTCGTTATTGTTTATTTGTCTTTTTGCATGTTGTTTGGTTTGTTTCTTGGTGGTGGTGTCCGAAGTGTGTATTATTTCAGACACAAAAGAGAGTATAGGAACGCAGTCAGATCGCATTTACCATTTGCTTGTCCAAGGGGATAATTAAATCTAACTTCGCATGTACTTAACATTGAGATTATAGGAACGCAGTCAGATCGCATTTACCATTTGCTTATCCAGGGGCATAATTAAATCTAAATTCGCATCAACTTAACATTAAGTGCTGAGAGCCAAACTTACCAGTTAGTATATCTAAGAACAGTGTACAATTTGTTTAATTTGTTTTCATTCATGATTTGTTCAATATGATCTACTTTCTATCGTGAGATAATTTACAATAAATACAAGTTATTTACAATATAGCTTTTGATTCAGTAGTAGGTGGTAGTTGGCCGTCACTGTCACGGAAAGATATCTTATTCATGTTTAATTTCGTCTATTACCACACAGGGAGAACCTTTACATATTTACGCCTCAATAACCACTGGAGACACAATAAAACAAGTTGAAGAAAACTTAGTGACATATAACAAACTCACTGCAGACAGTATTAAAGAAATAATTAAAACCCTCAAAGCAATCACATCCCAAAAATTACTTCCAATTTGAAAAGAAATTTTACTACCTTCATACAGGTATGAACAACATACATAAAATAATCAAATTACCATGGATAAAGGAACAAAAAAGCAAATACATTTCTTGAATATAACAATGAAGAGAAAGAACAATAAACACACATTTGACATCTTCAGAAAGCCAACAGCCACATACATAATTATACATGCTTTATCCAACCACCCGCAAAATCAAAAATTAGTGGCCCTGTCACACATGTCACATGGACTAAATAACATCCCACTCAGCAAAGAAAATTGAAAAAGAAAAACAGTGCAACTCATAGCTACAAACAATGGTTACAGCACCCATCAAAAAATTAAAACACAACTGAAAGACAATCAAAGCAAGCAGAGAGCACAGACACTACAGCACACACGGAAACATTAACAGTAACACTCATGACATGAATAACAGAAAAAAAGTGGTACATTTTTACATAAAAACACAAAGCAACACTCAAGATACCAAATATACTAAAGAAACTGGGATTACGAATAGCTTACAGAACAAGAAACACAGTCCAATCACATTTACAAACAACAGAAAAATCTGATAAATACCAAGGAGCAGGTATATATCAGCTAGAGTGCCAAGAACTAGATTTAATGAATATATAAGAATCTTCCTGGCAGATTAAAACTGTGTGCCGGACCGAGACTCGGACTCGGGACATTTGCCTTCCGCGCGCAAGTGCTCTACCAGCTGAGCTGCCCAGCACGACTCACGCACCGTCTTTACAGCTTTACTTCTGTCATACCTCGTCTCCTACCTTCCACACTTTACAGAAGCTCTCCTGCGAGTCTTGCAGAACTAACACTCCTGAAAGAAAGGATATTGCGGAGACATGGCTTAGTCACAGCCTGGGGAATGTTTCCAGAATGAGATTTTCACTCTGCAGCGGAGTGTGCTCTGATATGAAACCTCCTGGCATATTAAAGCTGTGTGTCGGACCGAGATTCGAACTCGGTTCACAGGAGAGCTTCTGTGAAGCTTAGAAGGTAAGAGACGAGGTACTGGCAGAATTAAAGCTGTGAGGAGGGGGGGCGTGAGTTTTGCTTGGGTAGCTCAGATGGTACAGCAGTTGCCCCCGAAAGGGAAAGTCCCGACTTCGAGTCTCGATCCGGCACACATTTTTGATCTGCCAGTAAGTTGCACTCTGATAGCTCTTTAAGCAAATTATCAAGCAGTGACTCTATTTATTGATGATATTCATTATTTTTGTCTTTAAAAGAATTTAGTTGCTATTCCATTGATATTGGCAAGATTCTCATTTTTAAAAAGTGAGACTGTTTTCTCTGAGGGCTCTTCTCCGGTACTCTCATCTAAAACTTTCAAAATCCTTAAAGCCTGTGTCATTATTACCCCCTTTTAAGTTTAAGCTGATTGATTTTCCACTTAAAATAGCGAAGAAAGAAATTATGGATTATGGGCTATTTGTTTAAAGTAAATCCTTGCAACATTTCGTAAGTAGAGTTTCATCTGGTTGGGAAATCTTGTTTCAGTTTCAGTCAGTCCTTTTTTTTAAGTTACTTGCATTTGAGCAAGTTTGCTTAAAGCAAATCGTCTCTCTTTAAGAAAGATAACAACTTATTTTACCTCATCAACGGTTTTCTGTATAGACTTCTGAATTGCGTGTTGGGCAGTGGATTTTAAAGAATATGCAAAGCGTGGGATATGTGGAAGATTCAGAAGCATGGCAGTTAATTTCATATTTGAAGAATCTTCTGTTATTATGGAAGTGATTTTAAAAACGATATTGTATTTGGGATAACAGACTTTATTCAGTTTAAGATATTTTCTGCAGTGTGTCTGTCTTCGAATTATGAACGCTCTAAAAGGTATGACTTTAGTTCACTCTTCTCAGTGAATGCATAGAAACTAATGACATTTACACTCGTTCTCGCAGTAGACGAAAGGCAAATTGCCTTTGCGACAGATCATTATCAGTTAACTCATGATGCAAAGTGCGCATTAGAGAGTCTCACAACGTTTTTCGACTTGCTTAGTTACAATTATAATTTGGGCAAATATAATTCTGTCTCTTCAGCTACAGAGAAAATATATTATTCTCTGCAAACCACTTTTAAAAGCTGTACATCTAATGCCGCACTTTTATTTAATGTGAATGACCTTAAAATACTAAAAAACATTACCTATTGCTTGTTGTATATGAGAAATGAGAAGCAGTTGAGGGTGAGGGCACCACAAAAGGAAATAAATCACGACTTTGTCTAGAACCTGATGACATTGATGGACTGGATACAGCTTGAGACTCAGTTTGCCTTTTCGGCAGGATTCCTTCACCTGTGTTGGAAGCAGACATCAGTGAGGACGGATCATGGAAAATGATTTCTCGAATTTCCGAGCCGCTTGGTGGCAGTCTTGATCCTACCTGACCCACATAGTTCCAGAGGTACTGAAGGTCTTCAGGTTTGATGATGACCTATACGCCATGGAAATTATCTGCTGACAGCAACGCAAGTTTCCTTTTTCTTCCATTCAGATAATTGTTGTGCACCACTAAAAGTACACTGGTAACAGTAAAATATTTACTATTAAAATAGCCATTTTAAATCGTAAAAGCTTAAAGCGAGAACAAATATAGTTGCAACTCGTTCTATAATCACAAGTTGTAGAGTAGGATGTAGAACGTTGTGATTTGCGAAACCTAGACCCACAATCGTGAAATTTGTGTCATACGCGAAAAAATTTTAAACACGTATAGTGATTAAGAAACTCGCTAAGGAAAGCGTGCTAATAAGGGAGGATTGCACTCTGAAAGATAAAAATTTTCAATAATGCTGCATCCGAACAGCGTGTGAACAAGAGATTGCACGATATTGGTGCGGATAAAGGCTGGAAAAAGCAGTGCAAGTGAACTCTAAAGCCTACGATTTAGAAGCTAGAAACTTGTCTCTCCAGTTCCCTAAATATAGACTCCACTGTCCTTAAACATCACAGGAGTAACAGACGAACTGGTGGAGTAGTGGTTTGCAAACGCTCTAACTTATTGCCGAACATGCTACTCACAGCCGTTACTAATGAAGCCAAACAAGTCAGATATAACTTTGTATATATCAAATTACTTATGAAAATTTGCCTAATGTGCGTCCTTTACAGTCCTCCGAAGGTAGGTGGGATAGAATTTTTCAAAACTGACGTTTTAAAATTCGAATCGTCTTACGAGCATACAAATAATACTAGGAACACTGTGAAATTCAAGTATGTAGTTTCTTCTTCAAATGTAACAGTCTTTCAGTTTGCACCTGCTCATAATGCAGCCTATAGTCCGGCCCCCATACATTAATTACCACTAAATCCACAAGCAAATAAACTCATATCTGGGGTATCAGCTTACAATATAATATTCTTGACTTACTCTCTAAACTATGCAAGGAAAAAGCTGTGCCCTCATACAGAGACCTTAAGCGTATCAATGTGCCTAAACTTGCAGTGGAGGTACAAGAAATAATTTGGGAGGCGACATCCCTACCTTTCCCGGACGTGACAGACCAACTCCATAGCTTTACTACCAAACTAACTTGATCACATAATAAATATGCTCCCCCAAAGACCGGAAACCTGATGGAAAAACTTGCACCTTGGTTAACAGAAGAGCGAAAAAAGTTGATGAATCTCGGACATACTGTATATCAGGCTTACAAGAGACCTCCTATCCCCGACTACAAGTAGAAAGCAAGCAGGAACAATCAATCTGAGAGAAATGATAACCAAGGCATACCAATACATTAACCTAAAACAAAAAGGCCAGATGCGCTAAGGAAGGGCTCCTGTTATGTAGGGAATGTAGGCAAAGTAGAAGCTGCAGCTGATCGCACTGTCCCGAACAAGGAACTAAACTAGTATTTGACTTTAGTGATAATCTTAATTGAACAGTAAAGAAAACATCGACTTACTGATTATTTCACGGAGGTAAATGATAGCAATAGCGAAAAATTCTTTCTTGAACTGACAACGCTGTCGAAAAATCCTTCAGCTGAGCATTTACTGTACATTTTCTTTTATACTACAGGGTCACAGTCATAATATATTTCTTTAAAGTCAGTACCGCCATTAGACTGTTGTTTATTTATAGTGTTACGACAGTATCCCATCTTAGGCAATTTACAACACTTAAATATTAGATAACGGCACTCTGAAGCCGAAGTCATGATGGTGTAAGTGTAAATGTAACACTGTAAATAAACTGCAGTCTAATGGCGCTGCCTGGCGAGGTGGCGTAGTGGTTATACACTGGACTCGCATTCGGGAGGACGACGGTTCAATCCCGCGTTCGGCCATCCTGATTTAGGTTTTCCGTGATTTTCCTAAGTCACTCCAGGCAAATGCCGGGATGGTTCCTTCCAAAGGGCACGGCCGACTTCCTCCCCCGTCCTTCCCTAATCCGATGAGACCGATGACCTCGCTGTCTGGTCTCCTTCCCCAAACAACCAAACCCCAGCCCTCTAATGGCGGTACTGACTTTGAAGAAATTATTGTTGATCCACTACTGCTCATAATAACTACTGTTGCCTAGACCTTGAAGCTATTGCCTGGACAACACAGCAGAAACACTCGTTCCCATCGGAATACAAGTACTAGAGATCTGACTGCTAAGAAGAGTAGCTGTGTACATTCTGTCTGACAGGAGAGTGAATGTAGACGTCAGAAATGAACTGAGAGTGAAAAACATGAATGAGCAGATTAAAGAATACAGAAACAACTGATAGGATTATGTCACAAGAATGGAAGAGGACATATTACCAAAACTGGTGATAATTATTACCAACTCAGCAGAAGATTTTGAGGACGGCTCAAGACAATCAATAATTTCAACCAAGAGGGCGTAAAAGGCAGATGCGTAACATATGCAGAGAGAGAAAAATTGATATCATGTTAAAAACATTATCATTTTTAAGTAACTGTGATTTTAATAACTTATGTTTTTACGTATTAAACTCTGGTCTGGTGTAAGAGGACTCCTGAAGACATTAATCTGTTTGGGTTAAATGAATAAGTTAAAAGTGAAGCATAATACACAGGTTGTCCCAGGATGAATGGTCAATATTCAGGGATATGACGGGAAAATAATGCATGTGAGTGTTCTGAGTGGTTTCCGAGTCAGAACGTATTTACTGTACGTTATTACTTATTTTCTTTATCGTTCAGAACATTTTCATCGTTTAGAGCGTACCATAATGGTTTAGACAAAGTCCAGACGAATAATTTGATGTAGTACATGCTGTCTATCAATTCATGAAACTACTGCAAACTGGCTTGCACACACCTCAAGGCATGCATGTTGCTCCAGACTTTCCGTAATCTCTCACTCTCTTCACGCAACCGGTAAGTCCTTCGGAAAAAATGAATAGGACCTTTTTAAAGGAAATTTAATATAGTTTAATTCTATACTGGAACAAGTGTTCGCTAGAGGCCGCGGATTTCGTGTTGTTACAAAAAATGTTCCATAGAAACCATTTGGAACAGGGCATACGTCCATATTTAGTTTTTTGCTTCATATGATCATTCCTGACACTTTTCTGATTATTGACCATTCCTCATGAGACAGTTTTTATACTTGGACTATCATGTGCATTAAAATACACATACTGTTATATTTGATATTCTATCCACCCAAAGTAATTAAAACTTTTATAAACGCCACCAACGCACCAAAACAGCAGCTATACATGCAACAGTCCTGGATGAAGACATTATAGTACACCTAACAAGAACACTCACACAGCAAGAAAACAGAAGAGCAACAACACAAGAAGACGACCGCAAGAATAGATCAAATGAGAAGGAGCTGCGGCTGGCTCTCGCTAATACCGTTTTTTCTTTTCGGCATTTTCACCGCTATATTTTCCGTGTGGTGGTTGTGTGAATAGTCGATAGGTTGCGACAGAGCAGCGATCAAGTGTCAGCCCGGGGCCGCTGGTGGCGTGCGCTCGGGTTCCCAGTTGTGAGGCACTACCTGCGACAGCTGCAAGGTTCGTCCCCACCGAACCTGGATGCTGCAGTTGAGTAATCAGTTAACCTGTTACGAAACCTCAACAGTTGTGACATCTCGTCGTTCACTGCCGGTTATTGCTCCTTGGGCTGTTCCCGCAAGCAACAACGTGTGGTGTGCAGGAGTTGTCAAATTTTGCAGCCATCGTCCTATATGGGTTTTAACTATTGAAAGGATTGCAACTAATTAGTGAAGTGTACCAGTACCTTCTGCCTTGTAGCCATTAACATTCTGGTTACCTGCCCTGGTCATTAGCGCAGTTTTCCGGCAGTATGTTTTCCTCACTGTGTTGATGCTGTCCGGCATGGCGTGTAGTTTGACAGCGTGATGTTGTTCTCCTTTTTTTTCTTCTTTGAGTCGTTATTGTGCCTTGATTGTGTTTAGATGCCAATTATCAAGGCATAGTGCTGCTGCGATCTTCGTCCTCGCTGATATTTCTGGTTGTCGTGCTGTTGGTTGGGTGGAAGGGAATTGATTAGGTTGTTGGTTGGTTGTTCAGCTGTCCCTAGGTCGTGCTGCCACCCGATTAATTAGCGTTACGCTTGTCTGCCTGTCTCACCTAACTTGTTGTTAGAATTTCCTCCCCAGGCCGACCCTTGCAACACTTCTGAGCACCATTGTTCTGTTTTTCTTTTGTCTCAAGTACTGTGCAATGCCATCAGCCATGAATTAATTTAGAATGAAATTTTCGCGCAGATATGAAGCTTCCAGGCAGATTAAAACTGTGTGCCCGACCGAGACTCGAACTCGGGACCTTTGCCTTTCGCGGGCAAGTGTTCTACCAACGGAGCTACCCAAGCATAACTCACGCCCCGTCCTCACAGCTCTGCAAGGTTCTCAGGAGATCTTCTGTGAAGTTTGGAACGTAGGAGCCGAGGTACTGGCGGAGTTGAAGTTGTGAGGACGGGGTGTAAGTTGTGCTTGGGTAGCTCAGTTGGTAGAGCACTTGCCCGCCAAAGGCAAAGGTCCCGAGTTCGAGTCTCGGTCCGACACACAGTTTTAATCTGCCAGGAAGTTTCGTGTATTAATTTAGTTTGTTTAAATGTTCAGTATATGGCCTTCAGCTGAACCTTATGTGAAATATTTTAAGACATGGCCTTCAGCCACCTGAAGTAAAAAAAAAAAGTCATCATTTGAGAAATTTTCTCTGTATCTTAATTTATTATGCAGGCCATAAGCCTTGTTATGTGTTCAGTATATGGCCTCAGCCAATCCTCATGTGAAATATTTTAAGATTAGGCCTTCAGCCTACTTAAAGTGAAATTTGGAAGGTCTTTGTCTAAAACCCTTTAAAATTTCATTACTGGAGTTCTTGTTATCCAGGCCTTAAGCCCTCAGTTCTTGTGTTTTGTAACTAAGGCCATCATCCATGTGTATTTTAATAACTTGTGTTCTGGCCTTCAGTCGTAGTGTTTCTGAATTCTTTAAGGGCGTGTGTGGTTAAGTGTTTTTAGCAAATAAAGTTTATATGTTTGTGCAACTATCAGCAACTGATTTGGGCCGCTTTCTACAACCAGATCGACTCTGTCCTGCGAAACCAGATTTCAGAGGATACAAAGAATAAAGAGCTGAACTGGGACAGAGACGTGTTTAGCCAAGAAAGCGAGTTGCAAGCTGATTCACTGTGCTAAGAGCGCAGAGAACAGGGAGACGCCTCCAGTCGCCATGTGATCTTCTCCGTGTGATGTAGTTGTTTTAGAAGGGAGCAGTGAGTTAACTTGAATCCGATATGTAAGGGTTGTCACGTGCTAGAGAGCTGTCTCACAACCTGCTGTGGTGGGGAGCAGTGAGGTAGTGAGGTAGCCTAGAGTCTGCTTGGTAAGAGTGGTGGCGAGCCTGAGCTGTTGGGAGAGGACTGAGGCCTGGATCACTCCGAGCGCACGATTGCTAAAGACCGCAGCTTTCATAATTGCCGGCAACACTTTCTGAGAGCGGTACTAATTCAAAGGATAATAAGTAACAACTCACTCAAAAGTATGTAAATGTTTATTGAACTATTGGAATCTGAGATATTCTTTTGAACTCAAAAGCAGAAACAAAATGCTGGAAGTGCTTTCTGCCGCAATGTATTCTACTGAAGGAGTTCTGTCTCCTCTGTCGGTACCTACGCGGTCAACACAGCGGTTTGTGAAGTGAAACGTCCCAGCTTCGATTCCTCATTGGGTCAAAGTTATTTTTCATTCACTGGGAGACTGGGTATAGTGTTGTGTTTAATAACGTCATAATTAGTATTACTATTGAGATGGGTGAACGGGTACCACCAGCCAACCCATAAATCGAAAGAAACTGGAGCTTTATTTATTTTCTGTTTTCATGGAACAGAAATACTTAACGTACTATCGAGGTATGCAAATCAACGTGTGCAGATGGTGTGCACAATTTTTGTAGCTTGGGAAACGTTTTCTTTAGGATGTGGGATGGGGTGCTGTTGGAGCAGCCTAAAGCAGAATTTTCATCCTGCTTATTACACCCACCAGGTGAGCTACCACTCATTTTTCCAAATCATCCATCATTCTGTCTTTAGAGAGACCTGGCTCTTTGAATCATTTCAGGAGCAGACTGCCCATCTCTAGTTCTCACGCTGGCGCAGCTCACACTGGCTATTGGTCCGAGCAAGCTTGTAGCCTAACGCTGGGTACAATACGTTACACACACTATCCATGAATTTGAAAAAGTACTATTAAATATTAATAGATAGGCACTCAGGGTCGCACCGAAGGGCTTTGAATTTTGATGCGAGATGATACAGGATTCCTCTTGCTAAGAGGAAACCCATTCTCTCTGGTGATTAAATCGGCAGTAGCAGAACTCTGCTTAAATGAGGAACACGGTATGAAATTTGATGAAACTGTTATAGTTGCCAACATTTTCTGTTTTTGGAACAGTGTGTATAAAGAGGCGATTGAAATTAGGTTGGTGGATAATTTAATCATTAGAGACAATGGGTTTCCTCTTAGCAAGACGTGGAATCGAAATTGAACGTTCTTCGGTGCGGCCTTGAGTGCGATATATCGTTGCCACCAGTGTTCTACTAAGGGCGGCGCCACCTCCCTGTCTTCGAGGGCAGCAACCGTGATGGATGGCGCATGCGCCGTGTACTGAACGGAGGCCTATATAGGACGTCGATTTGCATCCTGGCGTCCGTTGTCAGCGGGACTCATCAGCAGAAGTAGCATTTTCTTGAAGATGGCGACCAGCTGGATCGCCGAAATATCGACTCAAGTTGATTTTAGGGTCCGCAGCAAACCCGAAGAGACTTTCAAGCATTATTTCATCGTGTTGAGTGAATGGAGAACATATGTAAAGTGAGAATGTGATATTTTGTTAAAACTACGTAAATGTAAGTATGAGAATGACGTTGTGCTACAGGGGTATTTGTGATGTATGTCTGAGATAGCTTGATTTTGTAAAAGTCGACCAGAAGGGGCGTTAAGTATAAAATTTATTAGAAATTTGTTTTGTGGAAAGGAATCGTATTTTTTTTCATTGAACTTTATTTAACTTAGGAATTACAAGATTTTTAGATTAAATTGCTTGTGGCGATCTGATTGGCTGATATTATGAATACCACGAATATGAAAGTACTCAGGAATTCGGCGCGGCACACTCATTTAAGTACGGCTTTGTGCCTCAGATCTGTGAGGTGATATAATCGTTCAGGAATCGTCTCCTGGCAAACTATGTTAAATCGCGCTGATCAAATTTGTACCAAAATGAAAAAAATTCGTATCGTTGGCGAAGAGCGATTACAGTTTTGGGAAAGTTTGAGCTTTGTGAGTGGTTTAGTTTATTAGATATTTGCGTGTGAACGTTTCGCGACGTCGTCCATAAGCTTCTCGTGGCGAGTCTCGTGCAGGTAGCGAGGCGTTGTGGCGAGCGCGTCTGACTGTGTTAACTCGCTAGTGGTCGTGGCTCAGTGACGTCTGAAGCGTAGGGTCGGCCTAAACATCTTCTGATTGTTTTTGGCTGTGAACTTGTCACAGAGAGAGCCAGTAACAATGCACAATTGATGTTGGGATATTAAATACGGACTTGATAGACATTTTCATGGTTTTAAAGACAATAAGCCCACTTTAAAGAAATTTTTGATATTTTTTGAAAGGACTCATGCAAGAATCAAGAACGCTCGACTGTTTAACAAACTTTCAGCTTCTACGCATGTACTGGAGTTATGTGGCCTTTGTGCAGTATTTATTTAGCTAAATATTCGTCAACGCTGTTTTTGTTGGCTAATCCAGTATCCACTATCGCAGGCAGAGTGAAGGGGGCAGACAACTGAAGCGTACCCAGGTAGGAAGACAGATTGTTTAAAGGGCAGAGGGAGACCAACCGCCCTGTTGCAATATGATATTGCCAACCTAAGACCTAGTGAATGAAACACGGTAGGTTCGAAAGCGAACAAATTATTGCAAGAAGTCTACAGTAAATACACAGTTCAGGCAAAACCATTTCAAAAATACTCACTAGCATTAGTAAAAAATTTATAGATGCCAAAGCCCTTGTTGTTAAGGCAGATAAAAGTAATACTGCAGTAGTTATCTATGAAGAAGATTTCATCAGCAAGACCTTATAATTCTTTCTTCAGAACAACATAAAATAACTGAACACCGACCCCATCCCCAAACATCAAGCTCAGTTTAAGAAATTAATTAAAAATTGCAGTTTCCTTTTATCAGATGCTTACGTTCAACATAGCATAATCATGAATCCTGTACCTCCTAACCTAAACCTCAGCCAAAAATACATAAACAACTATGTTTATTATGTCTGAATGTTAACTGAAGCAACAGTCCCGCATCACACATCTGTAAAAAGCTAAAGCATTTCTTTACAAAATTTTACACATTTGAAGACAGCATCTTTATCAGAAAGCCCCAACAATTTGTGAATGATGAAAATGATGTTCTTGTGCCTAACAATGCAAGATTTGCATCCCTGGACATTGTAAACCTCTACATAAATATTCCAGTCCATGGAATTATTGAAATAATAAAGTATTGTTTAATAAAAGACTAACAGTTCTGCAAGGCAGAGATATACGAACTCATAGAGATATTAGAATTAATTCTAGCACATAACTACTTCTCATGCAACATAAAAAAGTCTATATGCAGCCAGATGGCTTAGCAGTGGGAAGTAGTTTTGCAGGCCTTTTACCCAAGATTACATTAATCATTATTCAGTGCCAATACCCATTTCAATCATAAACACATTTATTACAAAAGTTCAGTGGCATAGTACATTAAATAGAACCAATTGTAAATGCCATGAGTAACATGTACCCTAGCATCAAACTCAGTGGTGAGCATCAGAAAAAAGTGGATATCAGTTTTCTTGATCTTAGAAGAAAAAAATTGAGTCAAAATCATACCTTCGAAACCAAACACCACAGAAGTAATTACGAATAGTTCTTCACGTCATCCTGCACAGCACAAAATGGCCTAGTTCAGATCTATGTTAAACCGAGTAAATAAAATTCCCCACAGTTCATCTGCCAAGGAGAAAGAAAGAAATATTATCAAAACTGTAGCTAAAAATAATGCCTATAAGCCACAAATAACTGACTGCTTGTACAATAAAATTAAATACAGTAAACCTGGGGTAAATTCACAGCCGCCAGCAAAAAAGGATTTGCATTCATTCCCTACCCAGGCACAATGTCATAAGAAATTGTCAATCTTTTCTGGACAGGAACCCAAATTCGTTTCAACACCAGTAACGCAATGCAACATAACGTTATCCACAGCAACTAAACCAGCACCTCAGGCCTTGAAAAATAAGGAGTGTACAACATTATTTGACGCAATTGCCCCAGAATTTATTATGCACAGACTGCCAGAAGATTCAGTATAAGAAATTAAGAACACATGGCGCCTTTAGACTCAAAAACTTAAATAAGTCCGCAATAGCCACTCGAATGAACCAGGATAGATTCTCAGTTTCTAATACTAATGACAACTTACAGATGTTATATACCACTAATAAAGGCAAGAAAATCGAGCTTTTTCTAAGCAATTTCCTTGGAATAATTTCCTGACCTAAGAGTCACACTACTGCATTTTGAGATGCCAGTATATAATTGCATAAGTATAAAATACCATTATGAACAAATGTGGCACTCTCCTCCCACCCTCCAACTTTTTCATTTTGTACTCTCTGCAATAGACTTATGAACTGTAGTGATATCCAAATATCTACATAAATATAAATTTGTGTACATATTTATCTATTTCATAGTATGCAATTTGTTGGCTTTGAAATTTTTTGTCAGTAAATACCACTGACATTACAAAACAATTCTAATAAAAATAATTCATCCTACTGCCTTTAGTAATAAGTTAACACTTAAGATAAGTATATTTTTCTGTTATTAACATGTTATATTTTGAACAACTTGCATCATCTTTGCTCTGTTTACATACTAGGTAGATATTTAGTGAATGATGCTTTTGTATAGTTGCTTATTTATAATCTTTGTATTGTAAAGAAAAACATCAAATGTATAAGATGTGTGTGATGCTCAACAGGAATTTTAACAATATTATGAAGTGTTCCACAGTAATGTTTGTGCAATATGTGTGTTGCGGTGGTATTCAAGAACATATACATTGAGCTAGAAAATCAGCACTGAGGCGTATTTTTATTAATGAAACAAACGATAAAGTGGCACTAAGTCCTCAAATCTTCTTGTGCAGTCTGGAGCAGACGACATGACGACATGCCGCTAACCAAAAAATTCAACATGTATTTTCACCAGCTACAACAATTTGTTGTTTGGTTTTCTTTCTCACAGACAGTTCTAACAGAAAACATTCAATCTGTATATACAGGGTGGTCCATTGATAGTGACTGGGCCAAATTTATTACGAAATAAGCTTCAAACAAAAAACTACATGGTAGTCTAACTTGAAGGGGGAAACCAGATGGCGCTATGGTTGGCCCTCTAGATGGCGCAGCCAAAGGTCAAACGGTTATCAAGTGCGTTTTTTTAAATAGGAACCCCCATTTTTATTACATATTCCTGTAGTACGTAAAGAAATATGAATGTTTCAGTTGGACTACTTTTTTCGCTTTGTCACAGATGGCGCTGTAATAGTCACAAACGTATAAGTACGTGGTATCACATAAAATTCCACCAGTGCGGACGGTATTTGCTTCGTGCTACGTTACCCGTGTTAAAATGGACCGTTTACCAGTTGCGGCAAAAGTCGATACCGTGTTGATGTATGGCTATTGTGATCAAAATGCCCAACAGGCGTGTGCTATCTATGCTGCTCAGTATCCTGGACGACATCATCCAAGTGTCCGGACCGTTCGCCGTATCATTACGTTATTTAAGGAAACAGGAAGTGTTCAGCCCCATGTCAAACGTCAACCACAACCTGCAACAGCTGATGTGCCCAAGTAGGTGTTTTAGCTGCTGTCGAGGCTAATCAGTACATCAGTAGCAGACAACTTGCGCGAGAATCGTCATTGTTGAGAATGCTACATCAACATCGATTGCACCCGTACCACATTTCTATGCACCAGGAATTGCATGGCGATGACTTTGAAAGTCGTGTACAGTTCTGCCGCTGGACACAAGAGAAATTATGGGACGATGACAGATTTTTTTGCACGCGTTCTATTTAGCGACGGAGCGTCATTCGCCAACAGCGATAACGTAAACCGGCATAATATGCACTATTGAGCAACGGAAAATCCACGATGGCTGCGAAAAGTGGAACATCAACGAACTTGGCGGGTTAATGTATGATGCGGCAGTATCGGACGAAGGATAATTGGCCCCATTTTATCGATGGCAATCTAAATGGTGCAATGTATGCTGATTTCCTACCTAATGTTCAACCGATGTTACTACAAAATGTTTCACTTCATGAAAGAATGGCGATGTACTTCCAACATGATGAATGTCCGGCACATAGCTCGCGTACGATTGAAGCGGTATTGAATAGCATATTTCATGACAGGTGGATTGGTCGTCGAAGCACCATACCATGGCTCGCACGTTCACCAGATCTGACGTCCCAGGGTTTGTTTCTGCGGGGAAAGTTGAAGGATATTTGCTATCGTGATCCACCGACAACGTCTGACAAAATGCGTCAGCGCATTGTCAATGCATGTGCGAACATTACGGAAGGCGAAGTACTCGCTGTTGAGAGGAATGTCGTTACACGCATTGCCAAATCCATTGACGTTGACGGACTTCATTTTAAGCATTTATTGCATTAATGTGGTATTTACAGGTAATCACGCTGTAACAGCATGCGTTCTCAGAAATCATAAGTTCACAAAGGCACATGTATCACATTGGAACAACCGAAATAAAATATTCGAAGGTACCTACGTTCTGTATTTACAGTCGAAAAACCTACCTATTACCAACTGTTCGTCTAAAGTTGTTAGCCATATGTTTGTGACTATTACAGCGCCATCTATCACACAGCGAAAAAAGTAGTCCAACTAAAACATTTATATTTCTTCACGTACTACACGAATATGTAATAAAAAAATAGGGGTTCCTATTTAAAAAAAAACGCAGTTGATATCCATTTGACCTATGGCAGCGCCATCTAGCGGGCCAACCATAGTGCCATCTGGTTTTCCCTTCAAGCTAGACAAGTTTCGTTCTTTGCAGTTTTTTTCGTTTGACCCCTATTTCGTGAGATATCTGGCCCGGTCACGATCAATGGTCCACCCTGTAAAGCATGGTACTAGGGAACCTGCATCATCCGAAACTTTGTGGCACTACGGGTTCGCAGGTTAAAATTGTGAGGAATGTCATGTTCACCATGTGGGTAGGAATGTGCATTGCCTTCGAAGAATCTTGTCAATTCTCTATTTAATCGTCTACCTATTACATTATTACTCTACTACACGGCCGTTAATCAGTAATTGAAATCAAACTGAGCAGAAATATTATCAGAAAGCAGATACAAGTAAACACATTTTGAAACAGAAGCTATAGGAATCTAACACTAATTTCCGTTTTTAAGATAGGTAAAATTGCTACGATATTAAGGAAACTTAAATCACTTTATGGTAAAAGCCTTCTTCTGCTTTAAGGTACAACATGGTGCAAAGTGGCGTCGAACACCTAAGTGCCCACCGCTATAGAACATGTTGAAGTGGGACTCGACGGAAAACACTACACTTTACCCATTGCAGTTCGCGTCGTCAGTGGGGTTCTAGTCAGAGGAAGAGGACGCAGCCGCACAGTTGCCACCAGTTCGACCCGCAGCAGACGGTGTCGAACAGTCGCCGCAGACCTGTCCTCAGCGGTTTCAGTGCCCCAACGTTGCCTCAGAGCTGCGGACGATGCTGTTCTGTCCGTGAAGCCGAAGCGGACAAGATGGCGGTCATCTCGCGTTGCCCAGTACCCTGTCGGCTGTGTATACGGCCCTCTTCTCTCCATTGGTTGCCCTGTGGCAGCCGCGATGTCACGGGGTGACAGACCCGCCCGCTCTGCCATGTTCGATCGCACTCAGATGCCGATATGCCACCCCGCGATGTCAGCCAGGGATACTGACACTTGCTTACACGTTTCCATTTCGTATGAGGTCTCCGTACTGGTCGAGCGTTGCGTGACGCTGACCTGTCGGGTCACACAAAATAAGGCGCCACTGGGCACTCGTGCACGCTACCACAGTTGCTGTGGTTCTTCTACTTTACACGTCCTCTCATGTTGGTGTGCTGCAGACCGCCGCCTCTAAATGTTTCACGCCAAAGTCTCTCCCCTACACGGATGTAGCATAACATCCGAGAGACTTCAGTTAAAAGAAGTACAGCATTTAAAAAGCATTCATCTCACAATTTGAGGACAGTGTGTGTCATGTAGTTAATTTAAGAAGTATGAGGGCTTTTCGGAAAATAATAATAATTATTAGTAATAATTATTAGTAAAGTGTGATCTTTGACCTCTGTAACCGCTAGTCGTACATCGAGAACCGGAGGCTCAAGGATGCAACAGAAATTCGAAAACGTAGTGCCGCACTGCCTCCTGAGCGCCTAGCGAGTCGGTGACGCAACCCGCCCGACTTGGCTCGGAGCCAGGCCGGCGCACCAGCGGAGCGCACACCCGGTATGGCTGGTGTGGCTGGTGTGCTCGTGCCTGCGGAGTCGACGTCCGTTATCAGGGCGTTACGTAATCGAGTGGAACCCACAGCGAAACTCCCATCAAGTTTTCACAGACGTGTTGGGCAGTGTCTCTAGTATGTCAAGTCGCTGTTCTCAATGTTCAGTTGACGGTGAGTGCCTAAAAAGGCCTAAAAAGTAACGTCTTCCGACAAGTATGGACATCTGCCGAGATGTTTTGCCTGATTCCATCCAAACCCACATAACTTATCTGTCTTTCAATTTCTTCTTCACGGCAGCCGCGGCCCCACATTGCGGGAGCAGTGAGGACAATCCAGCATTGTGTGTCCACGGGAAGTGTTTTATCACCCACCATACAGCCCTTAATTGGCTCCATCATTTCTGCTCAAATGAATCGCTGGCAGCGAAGACAACATTTTGACACAGTCAGTGAGCTGCAAAATATGCGGCTGGTATAATTAACAAGAATAAGTAAATTGAAGTCAAGTAAACTTCATAAGATCTGTTAACAGTCATTATTCATTTTCTGGTGCGTTACGACTCCCATGACTGAACCAACGCAGCACCTCCAAATGCTCTGCCGAGCCGCCCGCTGCCAGCCATTTCAACGGACGCAGGAAGGCGCGTCGATTTTCAGAACCTCCTCGCTGTTCGACAGCATACGACCACACCGCAGATTACGCCCCTCGCGGACGCACGCTCAGGAAGATTCCTGTCGCGACGAGCAGTTAACGCCCCATACCACGGAGCCGCTGCTCGCGTCGCTTACGCTGATGTCGCGGTCTGCGTGCTCTCTCTCTAGCCCCCGCAGGGAAGTCGCATCTTGATGCCCCGACTGCCAACCCTCTACGAGAGCCCATCCAGCCACTTCTTAAACTCACGTAAACAGCCCACTTTTCCCCTTTCCCGCTAGAAGGAGACACCGAAGCCTTCAATTGCGACTGCGGCGCCAAAGCCAGAAAACGGAGGGCGACTCACGCTACGCGCTGGGGCGCGCTTTCGAAGCTAACTCTACTACAGCTCAGTAGGATACTGGATAGTCTTTTGTAGTGTCGTAGTTTGGTGTCAGAGGCGCTACAGGCGAATGCAGGTAAGTGACCCCAGCCGTGGCCGTTTTTACAGCCTAGCAATGGAAAGAGAAGGAACGATGGTTTTAGCCAAGTCCAAGAACACACTACTGTGCACAAAACTTACAAGGCTGTGTTTTCTGCAGAAAGTGCCGAATGCTGTAGACCCTCCCTCAAAATAGAAGTTAGATAGAGAAACTCGACATTGCCGACGAGGACCTACCTCATCAGCCACAGAGAGACATGGAAAGAGAGTCAGATGCCTTTTTTTCATGTTGAATGTTGCGATGCACGCTACTGGTTAACCATCCAAAGAAGAGTTCAGGGAAGGGGAGCAGCGTTATCTAAGGAAGATTTTTACCGGTCTACGCTTGAAAAATCCGTAGCCGAGTGAATCTGAGAAAGGTAAAGAATGAAAACGCGAGATGCGAGTTTTTCTTTTAGCGAACATTCTGTACGAAATTCCTTCTCTCCTTCGAAAGAACCCTTCAGGTCTTCTTCCTACGACTTCTTCACTGAAAGCCTTCATTGCTAGTCTGTGACGCCTGCGGAGGGACTTGGAGGGATACTGAGCTGATCTGCCACCCATTGGAGAGGGTTGTTGGTGTGCCGCCAGTTACTGACTCTGTGGCCACTTCGTCCTCCACCTGGAATTTACTATTGTGGAATCTAGCTGCAATGAGTAGAGTACGTGCAGGGACATTAAAGCCATTTTATGGAATCTCGTAAGTTCAAACTTCACTTTAAAGCCTGCAGTGAGATCCAAAGACCTGCTTGCCTTCAACTCCGACCACAGGTGCACTGCATTCCCTCCTCCAGTAGTATCTGTTGAGTCGTGCGTGGCTCGTGTTTGTGCAATCTCTTATGTAACACCCTGTCTTTACCATACTGCCCCCTCGTTATGTTAATTTTCAATTACTGGTGTCACTGAGTTGCTGCCTTGCCTGCCGTGAGCGGCAGCAGCAGCGCTTATCTATATAAGCCCTGCCGTATTATCTTTGCTGGACTGCTGCTACTTCCGGGTCGTGGTGTGTCGGCCAGTTTGTTGGAACGCGACCTGGCAGTCGGACAGTTGGGAAGCGGCAGAAGTTCGATCGTGTTGGAGCGGCAGTGACGTTCGGATAGCCATCACTCGCCCGACCGTTGCCGGCACATACGGCTTGAGTGGGGACCGTCTCGGTTGACTGTCGGTTGGTCGTCTTACCAGACGACATGTAATTGCTCTCCGATCGCTTATGGGTTAGCGGTGTCTGTCTCAACTCGTGGTTCGTCCTTGTGAATGCACAGTCACTGCTTTTAGCATTGGTTGCGTTCATCGCCCAAGTGTTTGTGAAATTGTGTGTAGCCTGTGATGTCGACTGCCCAGTTATTTTAGTGCAGTCTCCGTGCTGATGTGTAGCAGTTGGTCGGTTGGCGTAGTCTCGTCGTAGCACCAGTGGGGCATGCAGCGCCAGGGAGACGCGGATAGGCATCACTTGCCGATGATTGCCGACACACATGATTTCAGTGGTTACAACTTTGGTTGATCGTAGTTCGATCGTCTTGTCGGACGATGTGTATTTGGCCGGCGATCGCTTATGGGTTGGCTGTGTGTGCAGACTTGTGATTCGTCCTCGTTATTGCACAGTCACTGCCGTTAGCATCGTCTATTTCTTTGTGCAAGAGATCGTCAAACTGTGTGTAGTGAATATGATTTTGGCTGGCACGTTAATTTAAATGTTGTCGGCGCACTGGCTCTGAACTGGCCGGTTGGCATGGGGTAGCGAGGAAGGACAGGGTAGCCATCACTCGCCCGACGACTGCCGACACACACGTTTGCTTGTCCGTTTGATCGCTCGTCTAATTGGACGACGTGTATTTGGGTCGTCCACCGCTTATGGGTTGTCTATGATCCGTTCTTCCTGTTGTTCCATAGTCTATGCTGTTAACATCGTTTGAGTACTGGTGCAAGTGTGGGTGGAACTGGTCTTGATCATTGGTCTGTCGACTGTCTGTCGGTTGGGTTTCGTCGGATCGTGAATGGTTGGCCCGACTGCCTGTCTCACCTAAGCGAGAGTTAGTGTTTGAATTCCAGGGCGATCCTCGAACATCTAAGCGCCCTTGGATGAACTGCCTTTTCTTTATTTTGTTCTTGTTGTTCGTACTTGTATGGCTTCTAGCCGATTTTTTTTAAATCGAGATTGTTTTGCCTTTAAAGTGTAAGATTTTTTAGGCCTTCAGCCTAATTTCAAGAACTGTTTCACACAAGACCTTTGTCATTTTAAAGGTTTTAATGTTGTTGAATTTTGAGTGTTGGGTTTAGCCGATGTTGAGTTTGATTTGTTTTGCTCTTAAGGACTTCAGCCTATTTCAAAGAACTGTTTCAAGTAATGCCTTTGGGAATTTAAATTTTTTAATGTTGTTTAGCCTTAAATGTTGGGCTTTCAGACGATTTTGAATTCAAATGGTTTCCTCTGAAAATCTCAGATTCTTTGGATCTTCAGCCTAAATAAAGAACTCTTTTAAATGTCTAATTATGCTTGGGTTTTAAGTTATTGGTCGTCGGCCGTTTTTAAATTAAAGTGGCTCTCAGCCAGTAATTAAATCCCGAAGATTAAAGCAGTGTGTTTAAAAAAATTGTATGGGCTCTTGTAATGTTTAATCAAATAATAAAGTTTTATGTTCGAGTGTAACTGAAAGCCCCTTATTTTGGCCCCTTTCCACAATTTAAACTACCTGCCCTCTCCTGTGGTTTAAGCAGGGCGTCTCATCTGTCTTTCTTCTAATGTCACGGCCATCACAGTACGACTTTGCTGTTGCAGTTGTTTAGCTCATACAACTATTTAGCTCATACAACTATAAGAATATTACGCCAGAACCTTTTATCAGATGTGCCAAGATTTTGCTAGAATGAAATTATTGTTGCTTGTCAAATGCTTTCTTTAACGGACTAAACTGATTTAACTGAGTTTCTTGCCTCATTTAATAGTCACTGTGTGTGTGTGTGTGTGTGTGTGTATGTGTGTGTGTGTGTGTGTGTGTGTGTGTCTGTGTGTGTGTGTTTGTGTGTACGCTTGTGTAAAAGATCCTTGTTACAGGATGACATCCTAGATTTTCATTTCATTTAATTTGTTGACCTTTAACTCACACCATGCAGCCAGCATATTCTTACATTAAATATACAGATACTGATAGAAACGTATTGTTTCACTAAGTACACTACTGGCCATTAAAATTGCTACGCCAAGAATAAATGCAGATGATAAACGGCTATTCATTGGACAAATACATTATACTAGAACTGACATGTGATTATGTTTTCCCGCAATTTGGGTGCATAGAACCTGAGAAATCACTACCCAGAACAACCAACTCTGGCCATAATAATGGCCTTGATACGCCTGAGCGTTGAGTCAAACAGAGCTTTGATGGTACTGTACTGGTACATTTGCCCATGCAGCTTCACCATGATACCGTAGTTCATCAAAAGTAGTGACTGGCGTACTGTGATGAGGCAATTGCTCGGCCACCGTTGACCAGACGTTTACAATTGGTGAGATATCTGGAGAATGTGCTGGCCAGGGCAGCAAAAAATGCCTCTGAGCACTATGGGACTCAACATCTGAGGTCATCATTCCCATAGATTTAGAACTACTTAAACCTAATGACATCAGACACATCCATGCCTGAGGCAGGATTCGAACCTGCGACCGTAGCAGTAGCGCGGTTCCGGACAAAAGTGCCCAGGACCGCTCGGCCACCGCAGCCGGCCCAGGGCAGCAGTCGAACCTGTTCTGCATCCAACAAGGCCCGTACAGGAGCTTCAACATGCTGTCGTGCATTATCCGGCTGAAATGTAGGGTTTCGCAGGGATCGAATGAAGGGTAGAGCCACTGGTCGTAACGCATATGAGATGTAACGTCCACTGTTCAAAGTACCGTCAATACGAACAAGAGGTGACCGAGACGTGTAACCAATGGCACCCCATACTGTCACGCCGGTTGATACGCCAATATGGCGATGACGAATACACGCTTCCATTATGCGTTCACCGCAATGTCGCCAAACACGGATGCGACCATCATGATGCTGTAAACAGAACCTGAATTAAGCCGAAACAATGACGTTTTGCTACTCGTGTGCCCAGGTTCGTTGTTGAGCACACATCGCCGGCGCTCCTGTCTGCGATGCAGCGTCAAGGGTAACTGCAGCCATGGTCTCCGATCTGATAGTCCATGCTGCTGCAAACGTCGTCGAACTGTTCGTGCAGATGGTTGTTGTCTGGTCTTGCAAACGTCCCCATCTTTTGACTCAGGGATCGAGACGTGGCTGCACGATCCGTTACAGCCATGCGGATAAGATGCCTGTCATCTCGACTGCTAGTCATACGAGGCCGTTGGGATCCAGCACGGTGTTCTGTGTTACCCTCCTGAACCCACCGATTCCATATTCTGCTGACAGTCATTGGATCTCGACCAACGCGAATAGCAATGCTGCGATACGATAAACCGCAATCGCGATAGGCTACAATCCGACCTTTATCAAAGTCGGAAACGTGATGGTACGCATTTCTTCTCCTTACACGAGGCATCACAACAACGTTTCACCACGCAACGCCGGCCAACTGCTGTTTGTGTATGAGAAAGTGGTTGGAAACGTTCCTCATGTCAGCACGTTGTAGGTGTCGCCATCGGCGCCAACCTTGTGTGAATGCTCTGAAATCTAATCATTTGCATATCACATCATCTTCTTCCTGTCGGTTAAATTTCGCGTCTGTAGCACGTCATCTTCGTGGTGTAGCAATTTTACTGGCCAGTAGTGTAATTTTTTCCCTCAGGGACTCACACCTAGTGATACGTGGCTGGCGACCACGGGGCTCCGAGCTGAGTCCTGGCATTGCTTCCACTTACTTATGCCAGGCTCCTCACTTTTATCTTTCCTATCTGGCCACCCTCGGCCAGCTCTTGTTCTTTTCCGACCCTGACGCTATTAGGTTTCGAGGGTAGGGGTCTTTCATTTTCCAACCTACACTTCTCATGCAGCGTCTGACCCGGAGCGGGCGGCTGCAAAAGGCGTCTGTATCCCATGTTAGGGGCGGCCTCCAGAACTGCAGAAGGCAACGCAATACCACCGCGGGTTATCTTAACTGCATAATGCAGTCGCCATTTTATGCACAAAAAATGGCTTCCTCTCATGTTAAATCAGTGTCCGGAGGTAAAATAGTCCCCCCATTCGGATCTCCAGGGGGGACTACTTGAAACGAGGCAAAAAATCAGAACGAGAATTGGTACCTGGAATGTCAGAACTCTGCTACGAGCAGGAAAACTAGAAAACCTGAAAATAAAGATGGAAAAGAATCATATGGACCTTGTAGGAGTTGCTGAGGTAAGATGGAATGGCCATGGAGAGCTGCTGTCAGATGAAAATGTATTCTACTACTCAGGAGTAGAAGTAAAAGGAATTAATGGAATTCTGAACATATTGGGAGACAAAGAAGCATCTAATAATGCCAAAGAGTATTGGAATATGCTGAAAGAAGGAATCATTAAAGCAGGACAGCAAAATATAGGATATTTAAAAGGAATTGGCTAAATATGTGGAATATGTAGACTATGCAAATGACTGGGTTATTGGTGTAAGGCTGAAAGGAGCACAAAAAGATTTACTGATTGTCCAGGTGTATATGCCAACTTCAGAACATGATGACCAAATTGTAGAGGAAACATACACTGTAATAGAGAGAATAATGGACAAACATAAAAAATGCTGCAAAATAGTAACAGGAGACTGGAACGCCATTGTGGGAGAAGGGAAAAAGGGAAACATAGTAGGCAGTCATGGTCTTGGAAAGAGAAACGACAGAGGTGATGATTAATTGACTTCTGCAGGGAAAGGCAGCTGATAGGCGGCAAACACATGGTTCAAGAACCACAAGAGGAGGCTCTACACTTGGAAATCACCAGGGGATAAATACAGAAACCAAATCGATCTTATACTGGTAGAAGAAAGATACAGGAATGGAATCAAGAAGGTGCACACATTACCAGGTGCAGATATTAATAGTGACCCAACTTACTTATGACAGAAATAGAAATAAGAATGAAAAAACTGATGTCGGCGACCATGGTGTAGAAGTGGGATTTAAAGAAGATAAGACCCAACAAAGAACATTTTACAGAAATGCTGTCTCGGGAGTTTCTGAACATATTAGGAGACAAAGAAGCATCTAATAATGCCAAACAGTACTGAAATATATTGAAAGAAGGAATCATTAAAGCAGGACAGCAAAATATAGGATATTTAAAAGGGAAAAGGTCAAAAAAACCATGGGTCACACAAGAAATAATTTCGAGGATGGAGGAGAGAAGAAAATTGAAAAACAAGAACACTGAAGATGCAAGAAAGATATACCGAAGGTTAAATAATGAACTGCGAGAGAAACAGAGCGGGCTAGGAAGAAATGGCTAAAAGATGAATGTGATGAAATTGAACAACTGGACAGGAAGGAAAGATACGACTTACTATACAACAGAGTAAATACTATGAGATGGGAACAAAACAGAGCAGGAAGTGCTACTACGGAAATTTTGAGTAAAGACGAAGAGGTAGTGTACAAAGATCGTGACGATGTCCTCCAGAGATGGGAGGAATATATAAAAGAGCTATATGACACAAACAGCAATCCAGAAACTCTGGAACTTGAATCACACAACAGTGCAAGTGATGACGAGAACGACCCGACCATCATAATGGAAGAAATAAAGTCTGCCATAGCTGCAATGAAAAATGGCAAAGCGCTAGGTACACATATAATACCGAAAGAAATACTAAAATGCTTGAACCACGATGGGATAAGAGAAATATTGAGGTTATATAATAAAATATATGACAGTGGTGAATGGCCTGAGGACTTTCTGACAGCAGTAACGATTCCATTACCGAAAACACAAGGAACCAAGAAATGCAGCGAGCACAGGACGATCAACCTCATTTCACATGCAGCCAAAGTGAGGTTTTTTTTTTTTTTTGGTCATCAGTATACTGACTGGTTTGATGCGGCCCGCCACGAATTTCTTTCCTGTGCTAACCTCTTCATCTCAGAGTAGCACTTGAAAACTACGTCCTCAATTATTTGCTTGACGTGTTCCAATCTCTGTCTTCCTCTACAGTTTTTGCCCTCTACAGCTCCCTCTAGTACCATGGAAGTCATTCCCTCATGTCTTAGCATATGTCCCTTCTCCTTATCAGTGTTTTCCACATATTCCTTTCCTCTCCCATTCTGCGTAGAACCTCCTCATTCCTTACCTTATCAGTCCACCTCATTTTCAACATTCGTCTATAGCACCACAGCTCAAATGCTTCGATTCTCTTCTGTTCCGGTATTCCCACAGTCCATGTTTCACTACCATACAATGCTATACTCCACACGTACATCCTCAGAAATTTCTTCCTCAAATTAAGGCCGGTATTTGACATTAGTAGACTTCTCTTGGCCAGAAATGCCTTTTTTGCCATAGCGAGTCTGCTTTTGATGTCTTCCTTGCTCCGTCTGTCACTGGTTATTTTACTGTCTAGGTAGCAGAATTCCTTAACTTCGTTGACTTCGTGACTATCAATCCTGATGTTAAGTTTCTCGCTGTTCTCATTTCTACTACTTCTCATTACCTTCGTATTTCTCCGATTTACTCTCAAACCATACTGTGTACTCATTAGACTGTTCATTCCGTTCAGCAGATCATTTAATTCTTCTTCACTTTCACTCAGGATAGCAATGTCATCAGCGAACCGTATCATTGATATCCTTTCACCTTGTATTTTAATTTCACTCCTGAACCGTTCTTTTATTTCCATCATAGCTTCCTCAATGTACAGATTGAAGAGGAGGGGCGAAAGGCTACAGCCTTGTCTTACTCCCTTCTTAATACGAGCACTTCGTTCTTGATCGTCCACTCTTATTATTCCCTCTTGGTTGTTGTACATATTGTATACGACCCGTCTCTCCCTATAGCTTACCCATACTTTTTTCATAATCTCGAACAGCTTGCACCAATTTATATTGTCGAACGCTTTTTCCAGGTCGACAAATCCTATGAACATGTCTTGATTTTTCTTTAGCCTTGCTTCCATTATTAGTCGTAACGTCACAATTGCCTCTCTCGTGCCTTTACTTTTCCTAAAGCCAAACTGATCGTCTCCTAGCGCATTCTCAATTTTCTTTTCCATTCTTCTGTATTTTATTCTTGTAAGCAGCTTCGATGCATGAGCTGTTAAGCTGATTGCGCGATAATTCTCGCACTTGTCACCTCTTTCCGTCTTCAGAATTGTGTGGATGATGCTTTTCCGAAAGTCAGATGGTATGTCTCCAGACTCATATATTCTACACACCAACGTGAATAGTTGTTTTGTTGCCACTTCCCCTAATGATTTTAGAAATTCTGATGGAGTGTTATCTATTTGACCGTAAGTCCTCCAAAGCTCTTTTAAATTCCGATTCTAATACTGGATCCCCTATCTCTTCTAAATCGACTCCTGTTTCTTCTTCTATCACATTAGACAAATCTTCACCGTCATAGAGGCTTTCAATGTATTCTTTCCACCTATCTGCTCTCTCCTTTGCATTTAACAGTGGAATTCCCGTTGCACTCTTAATGTTACCACCGTTGCTTTTAATGTCACCAAAGGTTGTTTTGACTTTCCTGTATGCTGAGTCTGTCCTTCCGACAATCATATCTTTTTCGATGTCTTCACATTTTTCCTGCAGCTATTTCGTCTTAGCTTCCCTGCACTTCCTATTTATTTCATTCCTCAGCGACTTGTATTTCTGTATTCCAGATTTTCCCGGAACATGTTTGTACTTCCTCCTTTCATCAGTAAACTGAAGTATTTCTTCTGTTATCCATGATTTCTTCGCAGCTGCCTTCTTTGTACTTATGTTTTCCTTCCCAACTTCTGTGATGGCCCTTTTTAGAGATGTCCATTCCTCTTCAACTGTATTGCCTACTGCGCTATTCCTTATTGCTGTATCTATAGCGTTAGAGAACTTCAAACGTATCTCGTCATTCCTTAGAACTTTATCCCACTTCTTAGCGTATTGGTTCTTCCTGACTAATGTCTTGAACTTCAGCCTACTCTTCATCACAACTATATTGTGATCTGAGTCTATATCTGCTCCTGGGTACGCCTTACAATCCAGTATCTGATTTCGGAATCTCTATCTGACCATGATGTAATCTAATTGAAATCTTCCCGTATCTCCCGACCTTTTCCAAGTATACCTCCTCCTCTTGTGATTCTTGAACAGGGTATTCGCTATTACTAGCTGAAACTTGTTACAGAACTCAATTAGTCTTTCTCCTCTTTCATTCCTTCTCCCAAGCCCATATTCTCCTGTAACTGTTTCTTCTTCTCCTTCCCCTACAACTGCATTCTAGTCGCCCATGACTATTAGGTTTTCGTCCCCCTTTACATACTGCATTACCCTGTCAATATCCTTATACACTTTCTCTATATGTTCATCTTCAGGTTGCGACGTCGGCATGTATACCTGAACTATCGTTGTCGGTGTTGGTCTGCTATCGATTCTGATTAGAACAACCCGGTCACTGAACTGTTCACAGTAACACACCCTCTGCCCTGCCTTCCTATTCATAACGAATCCTACACCTGTTATACCATTTTCTGCTGCTGTTGATACTCATTTGACCAGAAATCCTTGTCGTCCTTCCACTTCACTTCACTGACACCTACTATATCTAGATAGAGCCTTTGCATTTCCCTTTTCAGATTTTCTAGTTTCCCTACCACGTTCAAGCTTCTGACATTCCACGCCCCGACTCGTAGAACATTATCCTTTCGTTGATTATTCAATCTTTTTCTCATGGTTACCTCCCCCTTGTCAGTCCCCTCCCGGAGATCCAAATGGGGGACTATTCCGGAATCTTTTGCCAATGGAGAGATCATCATGACACTTCTTCAACTACAGGCCACATGTCCTATGGATACACGTTACGTGTCTTTAATGCAGTGGTTTCCATTGCCTTCTGCATCCTCATGTCGTTGATCATTGCTGATCCTTCCGCCTTTAGGGGCAATTTCCCACCCCTAGGACAAGAGAGGGCCCTGAACCTCTATCCGCTCCTCCGCCCTCTTTGATAAGGCCGTTGGCAGAATGAGGCTGACTTCTTATGCCGGAAGTCTTCGGCCGCCAATGCTGATAATTTATCAAAATTTAGGCAGTGGCGGGGATCGAACCCGGGACTGAAAACTTTTGATTGTGAATCAAAGATGCTACCCTTAGACCATGGGTAATCAATGAAAGACTTGAAAAAGTAATGGCTGAGAAACTTGGCGAGGAGGAGATTGGCTTTAGACGGAATACGGCCACCTGAGATGCAATAGGACTCCTACGAATCTTGGGAGAAAGATTTATTGAAAAGTAAGAGACCTATATATGTGCTTCATCGATCTAGAAAAGGCATTTGACAGTGTGGTTTGGGACAATTTGCCGACTATAATGAGAGAAAAAGGGGGTGCTGGAAAACCAGAAGACTCATAAACTCGTTATAACTTAATCAAAAAGTTTCAGTTAAAGTGAGAAGAGAAAGTACAGACTGGATCAGATTAGGAAAAGGAGTAAGACAAGGATGCTGTTTATCACCTACTCTTTTCAACCTCTACTTGGAAAATATGAGAGACCAATACTCATTAGATGACAAAGGAGTAGAAATTGGAGGAAGAAGAGTAGGGTGTTTGAGATTTTCTGATGACATGGTCCTTCTAGCCACAGGGGAAAAAGAATTACAGGATTTGGTGGACACCTTTGCAACTAACGGAAAAAAATATGGAATGAAAATTAACAAAAATAAAACAAAAGTATTGGCACTAGGAGGAAATAAAGAAATAAAAATTATGCTGAATGGAGAAACAGGATAAATACTAGAACAGGTGCAAAATTTCAAGTCTCTTGGAAGCAGGATAGACACCGACTGGAAGTGCACAACAGAAATTGAAACAAGGATAGCAATGGCAAAAGAAGCGTTATGGAAGAAAAGGAGAACCTTCAGCAGTGGTCTGGACAGAGAACTCAGAAAGAGACTCATAAAATGTCTTGTATGGAGTGTTCTTCTATATGGCGCTGAAACGTGGACTATGAGGAAAAAGATGGAGAAAGGCTGGAGGCTTTTGAGATCTGGACATGACGGAAGATGGAAAGAATAAGTTGGATGGACAGAGTAAAAAATGAAGAGGTACTGAGAAGAGTGGGAGAGAAAAGACAGTTACTAGATGTAACAAAGTGAAGAAAAAGAAATTGGATTGGGCATATATTAAGAAAGAATGACGGACTGATAAAAACAGTTTTAGAAGGTTATGTAGAAAGGAAAAGGAAGCGAGGAAGGAAGAGATTCCAGGTAGTGGATGACATGATTGACAGTACAACATACAGCAGCCTTAAGAAGGAAGCAATGCATCGCAGAAAATGGAGAGGCAAAATACCTGCTAATATAGCAGATAACTGATGATGATGAGTGTAATTTAGGGAAGCCACAGAAAACATATATCTGGAAGGATGGATTGAGACTGATAATGTAAGAATCGTACTCTACTTTGACTATTAATTTCTCACCATCACTCACTTTACTCTACACACTTTATTTCATAACGTAACACAACACACTATCAGTTGGCAGCATCATGGCAAGGGTGTTTTTTTTTTCGTTTTGTGCACCCAAACTTCACATTTCCTTGCCTGAAAAATTGAGGCAGAATCCCTCCATAACAAGTGAAATGTTGAGCTCAGGAAGAGGACAGCGTTTTAGTAGTATACGTTGCAGACTTTTGGGAGTAAGGCTTTCCAGAAAAGAAAGAATAAAACATAATAGTACAGAAGTGTTGTGTGAGTGACAGAGATGTTTTACTGTTATTGTTATTGTTTTACCCAATAATCCCACTTCTCCAGCACAAGCGCGGGAAAACTCCTCTTTATAAGAGAAGACAACTTCGATCTCCGACAGTGCCCAAAAGATTTTAGTTTCAGTAAAGTTCATGTTTGAAACAAAATTCCGAACCTGTCAGCACAATATCTGCAATCACGATTCGTACACTCGCTGATCATAAATATCCAGACATCTGTTAGTGAACCCTTAGCCTTTCTGACGGCTCTAATTATGTTGAGGGCGGTTTCAGTGAGGTGTCTGAATGTCTGTGGAGGGATGACAGTCCACAAGAGCCGAAACCGCAAAAGGTACTGACGTCGGAAGCTGGGCTCAGGAAGAAAGTGGATATTCTGACTCATTTCAGCGCATACCATTGAATTCAAATCGGATCTCTGGCCCGGGCCAGTCTGTCTCAGGAATGTTATTGTAGACAAATCATTGCGTCACAGATGAAGCTTCGTCGTGGGGTTCATTTTTATGTTGATACACACAATAGTCGTCTCAAAACCGTTTCTCTGCTGTGCACTGTACACATCCATCCGCATTTAGCATTTTCTTAAGCACAATAAGGTGATCACATAATAACGACGAAAAACACCCGCACCGTATCACAGCATCCTTCGTACGTCACTCTCGGCACTACACGTGAAATCAGGTAACGTTCTCCAGGCGTTCCGTATTGTCACCGGATACAGTGTGATTCGCCACTCCATCCACTGTCCAATCGCGTCGCTCTTGTCGCCACTTCTGTCGGCTTCTGAGGAACCGCTCGACCGCTGTACCCAGTTCCTCCTGACTCTCCACACAGGGACTCTGCACTTCTGCCAACTCTCTGAAATCACGGCTGGCTTCTTTCGCCAACAACGTGCGACTTTTTATTGCCACCTTCAGCAATAATCGACGGCCCCTGTCCCTCACTGTACGAGTACGAGGTCTGCCAGGTCTCGGTTCAGCTGCGGTCGTCCGCGACGCACTTCCACTTTCACTATGGTACACAGTCACATCACCAGCAGTCGAGTCAGACGGCTTTAGAAGTGTCGAAATCTCCTCGATGTATTTGTTATTCAGCTGACATCCGATGATCAGTCGCATTCCAAGTCACTCAGCTGACCCACTATGCTATTACAACTTCGCTACTGAGAATGCAATACACCCTCTCTACTTTCACACTGCCAAGCCCTAGTGAAGTGGTCAATTCCGCATTACTGACGGATGTCTTGAAACATTTGAGCATATAGTGCAATCTGAATCTGCATTAATTAATAATCTCCATCGTGCTGCACTCACAGCTGACTCTATTGTCAATGATCGGTGAAAACCACCTCATCAATATTATTATATTCGGTTTAGTTCATTGAACATCTTCAGGTTGTGTTCTAAAGTCATAAGCATTAACTTCGACAATTAGATCATTCATGTCATGACTTTAACACAACTCGGCAACTGAATAAATTAAAAGAACAAAACAGGTAGTAGCAAATAAATGTGTAATAATGCAGCAGAAGTGCTCATTATTAATCATTAATCGTTATATTAATTGAACAAAATTTAATGAATAACGACAAATATTTTTCTGGAAAACTACTCGCCACAAGCGACAGAATATGCTTAAAAACAGGTGATTTGCGTTTCGCGGGCAAGTGCTCTACCATCTGAGCTACCGAAGCATGACTCACGCCCGGTACTCACAGCTTTACTTCTGCCAGAACCTCGTCTCCTACCTTCCAAACTTTACAGAAGCTCTCCTGCAAACCTTGCAGAACTGCACTCCTGAAAGAAAGGATATTGTGGAGACATGGCTTAGCCACAGCCTGGGGGATGTTTCCAGAATGATATTTTCGCTCTGCAGTGGAGTGTGCGCTGATATGAAACTTCCTGGCAGATTAAAACTGTGTGCTCGACCAAGACTCGAACTCGGGACCTTTGCCTTTCGCGGGCAAGTGCTCTACCATCTGAGCTACCGAAGCACGACTCACGCCCGGTACTCACAGCTTTACTTCTGCCAGAACCTCGTCTCCTACCTTCCAAACTTTACAGAAGCTCTCCTGCAAACCTTGCAGAACTGCACTCCTGAAAGAAAGGATATTGTGGAGACATGGCTTAGCCACAGCCTGGGGGTGTTTCCAGAATGATATTTTCGCTCTGCAGCGGAGTGTGCGCTGATATGAAACTTCCTGGCAGATTAAAACTGTGTGCCCGACCGAGACTCAAACGCGGGACCTTTGCCTTTCGCAGGCAAGTGCTCTACCATCTGAGCAATTTATTGTTCATTTACTTAAATATACAATACAATGTAGCAGCACCTATTAAAGATTCAAAAAGAATATTTCATACTAAAATCCCAAAACTTCACATTTAATTAAATGAAAACCAAGACTGGACAAATATATGGAAACCCACTCAGAAATTTGTCCCTGAACGTCAGTGCAGGTGCCAGGCAGAGGCAGGGAAGGGTCTTGGACAGGGACTGGGGCTGGGGTGAGGGCCGAGGCAAGGGCTAGTGCAGGGGCCGGGGCAGGGGAGGGGCTAGGGCAGGGGCAGGGGCAGGGTTGGGGTAGGGGCTGGGGCTGGGGCAGGGGCTGGGGCTGGACCATGAGCAGTGGCTGGGGCAGAGGCTGGGGCAGGGGCAGGGGCTGGGGCAAAGGCAGTGACTATAGCTGTTGCAGGGGATGGGCCAGGGGATTGGGCAGGGGCAGTGGCAGGGGCAGGGGGTGGGGCAGGGTCAGAGGTTTGGGCAGGGGCAGGGGCTGGGGCAGGCCAAGGAAATAGCTGGAGCAGGGGCAGGGGCAGAGGCTGGGACAGGGGCAGTGTTAGGGGCAAACTCTGCAGTAGTGGCAGGGGCAGGGGCAGGGGATTGGGCAGGGGTAGGGGCTGGGGCTAGGGCAGGGGCAGGGGCAGGGCTGTGACATGGGCAGGGGCTGGGGCACATGCTGGGGCAGGTGCTGGGCGACGGGATAGGGCAGGGACAGATGCAGGACCATTGGCTGGTACAGGGGCAGGGTCAGAGGCAGTGTCAGGGGCAGAGGCAGGGGCTGGGGCTGTGGCAGGGGCTGGGGCTGGGGTCAGGGTCAGGGGCTTTGGCAGGGGCTTGGGCAGGTTCTGTGCCTGGGGATGGAGCATGGTCAGAGGCAGGGCATGGGGCAGGGGCGTTGACAGTTGCAGGGGAGGGGCTGGGGCAGGGGCAGGGACTGGGGCAGGGGCAAGGGCTGTGGCTGGAGCAGATGCAGGGGTGGAGCAGGGGCAAGGGCAGGGGCATGGGATAGGGCATGGGCTGGGGCAGGGACAGGTGATGGGACAGGGGCAGGGACAGGTGCAGCGGCAGGGTCTGGGGCAGGTGCTGGGTAAGGGGATGCGGCAGGGGCTGAGGCAGGGGCTGGGGCATGGACTGTGGCAGGGAATGGGGCAGGGGCTGGGCCTATGGCTGGGGCAGGGACTGGAGCTGCGGCAGGGACAGAGGCTGTCAGAGGGGCATGGGCAGGGTCAGGCTCATGGCCAGGGATGGGGTAGGGACAGAGTTAGGGCTGGGCAGGGGAAGAGGCAGGGGCAGGTTCAGGGTCTGGTGCAGGGGCAGGAGCTGTGGCAGGGGCAGGGGTTGGGGCAGGAGCTGTGGCAGGGGCTTCCGCAGGTTCTGGGCCAGGGGATGGGGCAGGGTGACAGGCAGGGCATGGGGTAGGTGCGTTGACCAGGGCAGGGGGAGGGGCTGGGGCAGGGGCATGGACAGGACAGGGGATGGGGCAGGTGCCTCTCCAGGGGAAAGGGCAGGGGTAGAGTCAAGGATAGGTGCTGGGGCAGAGGCACAGGCAGGGGCACAGGCAGGGGCAGGGGCTGGGGCAAGGGCTGTTGCAGGGGCAGGGTCTGGGGCAGCGGCAGGGGCTGGGGCTGGGAAGTGGCAGGGGCTGGGGCGGGGGCAGGGTCTGAGTCAGGGGCTGGGACAGGAACAGAGGCAGGGCAGGGCATGGGGAAGAGGCATGGGGAGTGGCAGGAAGAGGGGAAGGGGCAGTGGCTGGGACATGGGCTGGGGCAGTGACTTGGGCAGGGGCAGGGGGCAAGGGAAGGGCAGGGGCAGGAAAGAGGCAGGGCCATTGGTAGTGAGAGGGCATTGGGCAGGGGCTGGGACATGGGCTGGGACAGTGGCAGGGTCATGGACAGGGCAGGGGCAGGGGAATTGGCAGGGTCAGTGGCAGAGATGGGAAGGGGCAGAGGCTGTGGCAGTGGTTAGGGAAGGGGCTGCGAGAGGGGCAGAAGCTGGGCGCAAGCTCAGTGGCAGCAGCAGGGCCTTGGGCAGTGGCAGAAGCAGTTGCAGGGGCAGGGGAATGTGCAGGGGCAAGGGCAGGGGTAGGGGCTGTGTTATGGGCAGGGGCAGGGGCAGGGGCAGAGACAAGGGTAGTGGCAGGGGAAGGCTAAGGGACAGGGGCTGGGGAAGGGACAGGGGTTGGTGCAGGGCAGGGGCTGGGGCTGGGGCAGGGGCAGTTTCTGGGACAGGGGCTGGGTCTAGGGCAGGGGATGGGCAGGGGCAGAGGAACATGCTGGCGCAGGGGCTGGGGCTTGGGAAGGGTTTGGGCAGGGGTAGGGGCACAGGGGCTGAGGCAGGGGATGGGGCAGTTGAAGCGGCAGTAGCAGGGGCTGGGGCAGGGGCAGGGACAGGGGCTGTGACATGGGCAGGGGCAGGGCCAGGGGCAGAAGCTGGAGCAGGCTTAGTGGCAGCAGCAGGGCCTGGTGCAGGGATAAGGGGCAGGGGCAGGGTCAGGGTCAGGATTTGTGCAGAGACAGAGGCAGGGCAGAGCAGGTGATGAGGCGGGGTCAGTGGCAGGGATGGGAAGTGACAGAGGCTGTGGCAGTGGTTAGGGAAGGGCCTGGGGCTTGGGCAGAAGATGTTGAAGGCTCAGTGGCGGCAGCAGGGCCTGAGGCAGTGGCAGGGGCAGGGTCAGGGGCAGGGGCATGGGCTGGGGTAGGGGCAGCTTCTGTTACAGGGGCTGGGTCACAGACAGGCGATTGGGCAGTGGTAGGGGCACAGGCTGGGGCAGGGGCTGGGGCTTGGGCAGGGGATTGGGAAGGGGTAGGGGCACAGGCTGGGCAGGGGCTGGGCCAATGATAGAGCATTGGCTGGGGCATGGGCTGAGGCAGGGTTTGGGGCAGAGGAAGGGCAGGGGCAGGGGCTGGGGCAGGTGCTGGGCCATGGGATGGAACAGGGCCAGAGGGGGGCTGGGGCAGGGGCTGGGGCAGGGGCAGGGGCTGGGCAAGGGCCAGGGCTCAGGGTTGTGCAGTGGCAAGGGCTGGGGCAGGGGCTGGGGCAGGGGCAGGGGCTGGGCAAGGGCCAGGGCTCAGGGTTGTGCAGTGGCAAGGGTTGGGGCAGGGGCTGGGACAGGGGCTGGGTCTTGGGCAGGGAGTGGGCAGGGGTAGTGGCACAGGCTGGTTCAGGGGCTGGGGCAAGGGATAGGGCATGGGCTGGGCAGGGGCAGTGGATGTGGCAGGGGGAGTGGCTGGGGCAGGAGCTGGGGCAGTCACTGGGGCAGGGGCAGGGACAGGGTCATAGGCAGGGGCAGGTGCAGGGGCAGGGGCTGGGGCAGGGGCAGGCGTTGGGGCAGGGTCTGGGGCTGGGAAGTGGCAGGGGCTGGGGCAGGGGCAGCTGCTGGGACAGGGGCTGGGTCTGGGGCGGGGGTTTGGGCAGGGGTAGGGGCACAGGCTAGGGCAGGGGCTGTGGCCGGGGCAGGAACTGGGCAGTCGCTAGGGCAGGGGCAGGGACAGGGGCTGGGTCATGGGCACGGGCAGGGCCAGGGGCAGGGGCTGGGGCAGGTACGGAGCTGGGGCAGGGGCAGTGACTGAGGCAGGGGGTGGGGCTGGGGCAGTTCAGTGGCAGGGGCTGGGGCAGTTCAGTGGCAGGGGCTGGGGCAGGGGCAGGGGCTGGGACAGGGGCTGGGTCTGGGGCAGGGGATTGGGCAGGGGTAGGTTCACAGGCTGGGGCAGGGTTTGTGGCCAGGGCAGGAGCTGGGGCAGTCGCTGTGGCAGGGGCAGGGACAGGGGCTGGGACAAGGGCAGGGGCAGAGCGAGGGGCAGGGGCTGGGGCAGGTACGGGGCTGGGGCAGGGGCAGTGACTGGGGCAGGGGCTGGGGCAGTTTAATGGCAGGAGCTGGGGCAGGGGCAGGGGCTGGGACAGGGGCTGGGTCTGGGGCAGGGATTGGGCATGGGTAGGGTCACAAGCTGGGGCAGGGGCTGGGCCAAGGGATGCGGCAGGGGAGGAGGCAGGTGCTGGGGCAGGGACTGTGGCACGGGATGGGGTAGGGGCTGGGGCAGGGGCTGGAGCTGGTGCTGCGGCAGGGATAGTGGTTGGTGCAGGGGCAGGGGCTGGGGCAAGGTCATGGTCAGGGCTGGAGCAGTGACAGGGTTAGGGCAGGGCAGGGGAAGGGGCAGGGGTTAGCGGCAGGAGGAGGGGGGCAGTGGCTATGATGTAGGCTGGGGCAGTGACTTGGGCAGGGGCAGTGGCAAGGGAAGGGCAGGCGCAGGGGAAGAGTCAGGGCCATAGGCAGGGAGAGGGGATTGGGCAGGGGCTGGGACATGGAATGGGACAGGGGCAGGGTCGTGGCATGGCAGGGGCAGGAGCAGGCACATGGCATGGCATGGAAGAGGGGAAGGCAGGGGAAGGGCAGGGACTGGGACAGGGGCTGGTGCAGTGGCAGGACAGTGTTGGGCAGGGGCAGGGGCAGTGGCAAGGGCAGAGGCAGGGTCTGTGGCAGTGGCAATGCAGGGGCAAGGGAAGTGGCAGGGTCACTGGCAGGGACTGGAAGGGGCAGGGTCTGTGGCAGGTGTTAGGGCAAGGGCTGGGGCAAGGTCAGAAGCTTGGGCAGCAGCACGGCCTGGGGCAGGGGCAGGGCAGGGGCAGGGTCATGGTCAGGGTCAAGGGCAGGGGCAGGGGCTTAGTTATGGGCAGGGGCAGAGACAGGTTCAGTGGCAGGGGCTGGGGCACAGGCAAGGGTTGGGGAAGGGACAGGATATTTGGGCAGGGAAGGGGCAGGGGACGGCACAGGGGCAGGGGCTGGGTCTGTGGCAGAAGATTGGGCAGTAGTAGGGGCATATTACCCATGGTCTAGGGATAGCGTCTTAAATTCATAATCAAAAGACTTCAGTCCCGGGTCCGATCCTCGCCACTGCCAAAATTTTGAAAAATAATTTCATTGGTATAAGAAGTCAGCCTCATTCTGCCAATGGCCTGGTCAAAGAGGGCGGAGGGGCGGATAGAGGTTCAGGGCACTCTCTTGTCCTAGGAGTGGGAAATTGCCCCTAAAGGCAGAAGAATCAGCAATGATCAACGACATGTGGATGCAGAAGGCAATGGAAACCACTGCATTAAGGACACGTAACGTGTATCGACAGACATGTGGCCTGTAGTTGAAGAAGTGTCATGATAATCTATCCATTGGCAAAAGATTCCAGAATAGTCCCCCATTCCGATCTCCAGGAGGGGACTGCCAAGAGGGAGGTTACCATGAGAAAATGATTGAATAATCAACGAAAGGATAATGTTCTAGGAGTCGGGCATGGAATGTCAGTAGCTTGAACGTGGAAGGGAAACTAGAAAATCGGGAAAGGGAAATGCAAAGGCTCTATCTACATATAGTAGGAGTCAGTGAAGTGAACTGGAAGGAAGACAAGGATTTCTGGTCAGATGAGTATGAGGTAATGTCAACAGCAGCAGAAAATGGTATAACAGGTGTAGGATTCGTTATGAATAGGAAGGTAGGGCAGAGGGTGTGTTACTGTGAACAGTTCAGTGACCGGGTATACATGCCGACGTCGCAAGCTGAAGATGAACAGATAGAGAAAGTGTATGAGGATATTGAAAGGGTAATGCAGTATGTAAAGGGGGACGAAAATCTAATAGTCATGGGCGACTGGAATGCAGTTGTAGGGGAAGGAGTAGAAGGAAAGGTTACAGGAGAATATAGGTTTGGGACAAGGAATGGAAGAGGAGAAAGACTAATTGAGTTCTGTAACAAGTTTCAGCTAGTAATAGCGAATACCCTGTTCAAGAATCACAAGAGGAGAAGGTATATTTGGAAAAGGCTGGGAGATACGGGAAGATTTCAATTAGATTACATCATGGTCAGACAGAGATTCCGAAATCAGATACTGGATTGTAAGGCGTACCCAGGAGCAGATATAGACTCAGATCACAATATAGTAGTGATGAAGAGTAGGGTGAAGTTCAAGACATTATTCAGTATGAATCAATACACAAACAAGTGGGATACGGAAGTTCTAAGGAATGATGAGATATGTTTGAAGTTCTCTAAAGCTATAGATACAGCAATAAGGAATAGTGCAGTAGGCAGTACAGTTGAAGAGGAATGGACATCTCTAAAAAGGGCCATCACAGAAGTTGGGAAGGAAAACATAGGTACAAAGAAGGTAGCTGCGAAGAAACCATGGGTAACAGAAGAAATACTTCATTTGGTTGATGAAAGGAGGAAGTACAAACATGTTCCAGGAAAATCAGGAATACAGAAATACAAGTCGCTGAGGAATGAAATAAATAGGAAGTGCAGGGAAGCTAAGACGAAATAGCTGCAGGAAAAATGTGAAGACATCGAAAAAGATATGATTGTCAGAAGGACAGACTCAGCATACAGGAAAGTCAAAACAACCTTTGGTGACATTAAAAGCAACGGTGGTAACATTAAGAGTGCAATGGGTATTCCACTGTTAAATGCAGAGGAGAGAGCAGATAGGTGGAAAGAATACATTGAAAGCCTCTATGAGGGTGAAGATTTGTCTGATGTGATAGAAGAAGAAACAGGAGTCTATTTAGAAGAGATAGGGGATCCAGTATTAGAATCGGAATTTAAAAGAGCTTTGGAGGACTTATGGTCAAATAAGGCAGAAGGGATAGATAACATTCCATCAGAATTTCTAAAATCATTGGGGGAAGTGGCAACAAAACGACTATTCACGTTGGTGTGTAGAATATATGAGTCTGGAGACATACCATCTGACTTTCGGAAAAGCATCATCCACACAATTCTGAAGACGGCAAGAGGTGACAAGTGCGAGAATTATCGCGCAATCAGCTTAACAGCTCATGCATCGAAGCTGCTTACAAGAATGATATATAGAAGAATGGAAAAGAAAATTGAGAATGCGCTAGGTGGCGATCAGTTTGGCTTTAGGAAAAGTAAAGGCACGAGAGAGGCAATTGTGACGTTACGACTAATAATGGAAGCAAGGCTAAAGAAAAATCAAGACATGTTCATAGGATTTGTCGACCTGGAAAAAGCGTTCGACAATATAAATTGGTGCAAGCTGTTCGAGATTATGAAAAAAGTATGGGTAAGCTATAGGGAGAGACGGGTCGTATACAATATGTACAACAACCAAGAGGGAATAATAAGAGTGGACGATCAAGAACGAAGTGCTCGTATTAAGAAGGGAGTAAGACAAGGCTGTAGCCTTTCGCCCCTCCTCTTCAATCTGTACATTGAGGAAGCTATGATGGAAATAAAAGAACGGTTCAGGAGTGAAATTAAAATACAAGGTGAAAGGATATCAATGATACGGTTTGCTGATGACATTGCTGTCCTGAGTGAAAGTGAAGAAGAATTAAATGATCTGCTGAATGGAATGAACAATCTAATGAGTACACATTATGGTTTGAGAGTATATCGGAGAAAGACGAAGGTAATGAGAAGTAGTAGAAATGAGAACAGCGAGAAACTTAACATCAGGATTGATGGTCACGAAGTCAATGAAGTTAAGGAATTCTGCTACCTAGGCAGTAAAATAACCAGTGACAGACGGAGCAAGGAGGACATCAAAAGCAGACTCGCTATGGCAAAAAAGGTATTTCTGCCCAAGAGAAGTCTACTAATATCAAATACCGGCCTTAATTTGAGGAAGAAATTTCTGAGGATGTACATCTGGAGTATAGCATTGTATGGTAGTGAAACATGGACTGTGGGAATACCGGAACAGAAGAGAATCGAAGCATTTGAGATGTGGTGCTATAGACGGATGTTGAAAATTTGGTGGACTGATAAGGTAAGGAATGAGGAGGTTCTATGCAGAATTGGAGAGGAAAGGAATATGTGGAAAACGTTGATAAGGAGAAGGGACAGGGTGATAGGACATCTGCTAAGACATGAGGGAATGACTTCCATGGTACTAGAGGTAGCTGTAGAGGGAATTCGTGGCGGGCCGCATCAAACCAGTCAGTAGACTGATGACCATAAAAAAAGTGGCACAGGCTGGGGCAGGGGCTGGGGCAGGGGATAGGGCATGGGCTAGGGCAGGGTCTGTAGCCGGGGATGGGGCAGGGGCAGGGGCAGGTGCTGGGGCAGGTGCTGGGCCAGGGGATGGGGCAGGGGCAGAGGCAGGGGCTGGGGCAGGGGCTGGGGCAGGAGCAGGAGCTGGGGCAGGGGTTGGGGCAGGGGCAGGGATTGCGGCTGGGCCAGGTGCAGGGGATGGAGCAGGGGCTGGGGCAGGTGTTGGGCCAGGGGATGTGTCAGGGGCAGAGGCAAGGGATAGGGCAGGGGCTGTGACAGTGGCAGGGTGAGGGGCTGGGGCAGGGGCAGGGGCAGGTACTGGGGCAGGGGCAGTGGCTGGGGCAGTGGCAGGTGCTGGGCCCGGGGCAGGGGCTGGGGCAGTATCTGGTGCAGGTGCTGGGCCAGGAAATGGGGCAGGGGTTGCTTCTGGGGCTGGGGCAGAGGATGGGGCAGGGGATGGGTCAGGGCCTGCTGCTGGAGCTGGGGCAGGGGCTGGGGCTTGGCCTGGGGCATTGACAGTGCTGGGGCAGGGGCAAGGTCAGGGTCAGGGGCTGGGGCAGGGGTAGGGCACGGCAGTGGAAGAGGCAGCAGGAGTGACAGGAAGAGATGAATTGGCAGTGGCTGGGCCATGGGCTGGGGCAGTGACTTGGGCAGGTGCAGGGGCAAGGGAAGGGCAGGGCAGGGGAAGAGGTAGGGCGATTGGCAGGGAGAGGGGATTGGGCAGGGGCTGGGCCATGGGCAAGGAAAGGGGAATTTTGTGTGGCAGGGGCAGGGCATTGTCAGGGGATGTGGCAGGGTTAGTGGCAGGGATTGGAAGGGCAGGGGCTGCGGCTGTGGTTAGGGCAGGGGCTGGGGCAGAAGCTGGGGCAGCCTCAGTGGCAGCAGCAGTGCCTGTGGCAGAGGTAGGGGAGGGGCAGGGGAATGGGCAGGGGCAGGGGCAGGGGCTGGGTTATGGGCAGGGGCAGGGGCAGACAGGGGTAGTGGCAGGGGCAGGGGCTGGGTCTACGGCAGGGGCTGGGTAGGGGCAGGGGCTGGGGCAGGGCAGGGGCAGGTTCTGGGGCAGTGGCAGGGGCTGGGACAGTGGCTGGGTCTGGGGCAGGGGATTGGGCAGGGGTAGGGGCACAGGCTGTGGCATGGGCTGGGGCAGTGGCTGAGGCACGGGATTGGGCAGTGACAGCGGCTGGGGCAGGGGCTGGGGCAGGTGCTGGGCCAGGGTAATGGGCTGAGGCAGGGACTGGGACAGGGGCAACGGCAGGGCAGTACAGGGGCAGGGGCAGGGGCTGGATTATGGGCAGGGGCAGGGGCAGAGACAAGGGCAGTGGCAGTGAGAGGGGAAGGGACAGCAGCTGGGGCATGGGCTCGGGCTGGTTCTCAGGGGCAGGCTCAGGGGCAGGCTGATATGCAGGGGCAGTGGCAGAGGCAGGGGCTGGAGCATAACTTTTCCAATACGGTCTGTGAAGTTATGAATAAATGGAAGAAAAAATTTTCCAGCTGATGTTTTTTGTTGTCGTGTATTTTCGGACACTATTCTTCTAGGGTGGCGTGTTCGATCTATTTCGTTCTCAGTGTACCCATCTCTCTTGAAAGCCGTTCGCAAATGGCTTAATTCATCTTGGAAATAAATTGGTTCACATATGTTATTAGCCCTGTCCACTAGTTTTTATGACTCCTTTATTCTGCCTAGGATGATGAATCGAAACCTTGTGTAAGTAACGATCGGTGTGTGTGTCTTTCCTATATACCTTGTGCCCTAAGGTCCCATCTGCCCGTTTAATAGCCTATACATCCAAAAATTTAGTTTCCCATTACTCTCTTTCTCCATGGTGAATTATATCTTGGGATTGAAATTGCATATGAGCACTAAAAAATCACTCAGTTCCTCTTCTGCATGATTCCATATCACAAAGGTGTCATCCACGTATCTACACTCCTGGAAATGGAAAAAAGAACACATTGACACCGGTGTGTCAGACCCACCATACTTGCTCCGGACACTGCGAGAGGGCTGTACAAGCAATGATCACACGCACGGCACAGCGGACACACCAGGAACCGCGGTGTTGGCCGTCGAATGGCGCTAGCTGCACAGCATTTGTGCACCGCCGCCGTCAGTGTCAGCCAGTTTGCCGTGGCATATGGAGCTCCATCGCAGTCTTTAACACTGGTAGCATGCCACGACAGCGTGGACGTGAACCGTATGTGCAGTTGACGGACTTTGAGCGAGGGCGTATAGTGGGCATGCGGGAGGCCGGGTGGACGTACCGCCGAATTGCTCAACATGTGGTGTGTGAGGTTTCCACAGTACATCGATGTTGACGCCAGTCGTCGGCGGAAGGTGCACGTGCCCGTCGACCTGGGACCGGACCGCAGCGACACACGGATGCACACCAAGACCGTAGGATCCAACGCAGTGCCATAGGGGACCGCACCGCCACTTCCCAGCAAATTAGGGACACTGTTGCTCCTGGGGTATCGGCGAGGACCATTTGCAACCGTCTCCATGAAGCTGGGCTACGGTCCTGCACACCGTTAGGCCGTCTTCCGCTCACTCCCCAACATCGTGCAGCCCGCCTCCAGTGTTGTCGCGACAGGCATGAATGGAGGGACGAATGGAGACGTGTCGTCTTCAGCGATGAGAGTCGCTTCTGCCATGGTGCCAATGATGGTCGTATGCGTGTTTGGCGCCGTGCAGGTGAGCGCCACTATCAGGACTGCATACGACCGAGGCACACAGGGCCAACACCCGGCGTCATGGTGTGGGGAGCGATCTCCTACACTGGCCGTACACCTCTGGTGATCGTCGAGGGGACACTGAATAGTGCACGGTACATCCAAACCGTCATCGAACCCATCGTTCTACCATTCCTAGACCGGCAAGGGAACTTGCTGTTCCAACAGGACAATGCACGTCCGCGTGTATCCCGTGCCACCCAACGTGCTCTAGGAGGTGTAAGTCAACTACCCTGGCCAGCAAGATCTCCGGATCTGTCCCCCATTGAGCATGTTTGGAACTGGATGAAGCGTCGTCTCACGCGGTCTGCAGGTCCAGCACGAACGCTGGTCCAACTGAGGCGCCAGGTGGAAATGGCATGGCAAGCCGTTCCACAGGACTACATCCAGCATCTCTACGATCGTCTCCATGGGAGAATAGCAGCCTGCATTGCTGCGAAAGGTGGATATACACTGTACTAGTGCCGACATTGTGCATGCTCTGTTGCCTGTGTCTATGTGCCTGTGGTTCTGACAGTGTGATCATGTGATGTATCTGACCCCAGGAATGTGTCAATAAAATTTCCCCTTCCTGGGACAATGAATTCACGGTGTTCTTATTTCAATTTCCAGGAGTGTATATCATTTCAAAGGGGTTTTTTTTTTTGCCGACTGCATCACTTTTTGTTCGAAAAATTCTATAAGTAGGTTAGCAATAGCAGGGATCAGAGGGCTACCCGTGACCTCCCCATCAATTTGTTCATAAAACTCATTGTTGTACTGAAAATAAGTCGGAGATAGACAATGTCGATACAAAGCTATTATATCAGTAGGAAACACATCATATATCTAAGAAAGAGCTTCGTCCACAGGGACCATGATGACCTGACAAGGATGTCACTTGGACTAACTGTGATTTCCCTCAGTGTTTCGATAAAATGCATGGTTGCAACAAAGAAGCAAGTAGGAGCCTCAATGGCGCCTACTATCGGTCTCAATGGGACATTGGGCTTGTGTATCTTAGGCAACCCATACAGTCTAGGAGGGTAAGCTTCCGTTTTGCAAAGGTGGTTTTTTATCTTCTGTAGGAATGGAAGAGCTTTTCATTAATAGCTGGGTGGCACTTAACACTTTAGTTGTAGGGTCCTTTTTAGTTTTTTATAGCTGGTAGGATCCAAGAGGTCACTGATCTTTCTATGATAATCCTCACTCTCCAGCACGACAGTAGCATTACCCTTACCAGCAGTAAGTACAATAATATTCATGTCCTCATTGATCTCCGGTAACGCCTTCCTTTCTCCTAGGGATAAATTACTGCTGGGTGGCTTGGCTTTCCGTAATATCCTGGCTGTTTTCATACAGATTTCATCTGCAGAATGCCTGCTTCTATATTGGCAACAACGTCTTCCCGGGAATGTGTGATGGAGTGATAGCAAAATTTCGTCCTTTCGAGAGAACAGAGACTTGCTTCTTGGCTAGTTCTTTCCCGGACAAGTTGATAACTGTATGGGAATTTTCTGTAGTCAGTGTTTCCGGTTTTTGTAACTGCTCAAACTTCTTCTCGTGCCTATTGGAAGACACTTCTGCGCTACGTTCCATAGATCTAAATGTTAATCTATCCACCTTATTCCAATCACCCAACCGCATAGTATTGCTAATACGTAAATTAAGATTTAACAGTTGACTACTAGTTACCCCAAGTCCTCGACGTGTTTGGTGGATCCGCTCCCGCAGCATCGCCAATTCCATGCGTAAATATCACCTTCCAGAGATTTCAACCTGTTTATAAACGGTCTTGAAGATTTATTATCTCATCTAAAATTAAAAAACAAAGAACTAGTGGTTGCTGGTGATTTTAATATATTGTCATGAAAAACACTGTCAGTGAAATCAGCTACATTGTCATTCAATTTAATTCCTATTGTAAATTTCTCAACTAAGGTATACAATTGTTCTAAGACTGCCATTGATAACATATTTACAGACAATTCTAGCCAACTAAGCCACATTAAAAAAAAAAACAGTAGTAAATGGGCTATCTGACCATGACATGCAACAACTAACATTAAATTTTGAAAATTGTCAGGGTAAAACATCTATCAAAACTGAGTACTGAAGGCCAATAAAACAGTCAATAGCTGAGAAATTTAGGAGATTGCTCAAAGAAATTCATTGGATGGATGTTTACAGCATCCGAGACACAAATGGAAAATATAAAACATTCTTTAATAAAGTTAGCACCTTATTTGAAAATTGCTTTCCCCTGAAGGTAACTCAAATTAAGCAGAAGTCTAATAAGAAACCATGTGTCACACAAGGGATACAGATATCACGTGAGACAAAAGGAAACTCTATCTGATACGAAGGGACACCTTTGATACTAGCATTATATCCCATTAAAAAATTACTGCAAAATATTGATGAAGGTTATCCAGAAATCTAAACACCTGCATAATGAGAGGAAGATAAATACATCCAGCAATAAAATAAAAAACAATATAGGATATAGTTAAGTCAGAAACAGGTAGGACCAGAAATGAAGAGGAATAAATGGCTCTAAAAATAAATGAAACCCTGGTAAAAAAGCGCATGTTGTGTTGCAAACTGTTTAACCATGTATTTTGTCAAAGTCACAGTTTAGGTTTCTTAAGGGTTCTGATATTGAGAAAGCTATTTACACATACAGCGAAAATGTCCTTAATTCATTGGGCAACAAATTAGAGGCAACTTGCATATTCTGTGACCTGTCAAAGGTGTCTGACGGTGTGAATCACAGCATTCTTTTAAGTAAACTAAAATATTATGCCGTCACTGGTAGTGCTTCAAAGTGGTTTCAGTCATATCTTACTAATAGAACTAAGGATGTCATTATGTAACACTTCGGCAGTAGGCAATCAGATATCATCTGACTGGGAAGAAATTACATGTGGTGTTCCCCAAGGTTCCATACTATGTCCGCTACTGTTTCTTGGGTATAATAATGATCTGTCCTCTGTAACATTAGCAGATGCCAAGTTTGTCTTTGCAGATGATACAACCATTGCGATAAATAGTAAATCAATTAAAATGTAGAAAGGGCAGCTAATCAAATTTTTACTGACATTAGTAAGTGGTTCATAGCCAATGCACTGTCATTAAACTTCGAAAAGCCCCATTATATGCAGTTCAGAACTACCATGAGATTTCCTTCTGGTGTGTGTATAAAATATGATGACATGGAAATAGGAGAAGTTGAGAGTGTAAAATTCTTGGGATTACAACTTGATAATAAACTGAGTTGGGAGCAACAACTAACAAACTGCTAAAGTGCCTAAACAAGTCTGTGTTTGCAATGCAAATGATGTCAGACATAGGAGATGTAAATATAAAAAAAACTGGCATAGTTTGCTTATTTTCACTCCATGATTCTCTGTCATATGGTATCATGTTTTGGGGTCACTCCACAAACAGAGAAAAACTTTTTAGAGAACAGAAGCGTATCATAAGAGTAATGAGTAGTGTAATTCCAAGAACATCATGCCAAAATCTATTCAAAGAAAAGGGCATATTAACCACAGCTTCTCAGTATATTTCTTCCTTAATGAAGTTTGTTGTAAATAATACATCTCTTTTTCCAGGTAACTGCTTAGTACACAGTTTCAATACAAGGAATAAGAACACTATACATAAAGATTTAAAATCAATTACTCTTGCCCAGAAAGGGGTCCAGTATTAAGCAAAGCACATTACCGGCAACCATTAACAGTTTAGTTTCAGACAAGGCACAATTTAAACATAATTTAAAAGAATTTTTGGTGGCAATCTCCTTCTATTCCATCTAAGAGTTTTCAACAAGTGCAGTAGACCATTTTAATAAAAATCCTCTTAACTGAGGCTCACTGAAATGAATAATTTACTTCAATTTTTGACAATACTTGGTTGTAATAACCAAGAAACTAGCAAATGTCTGAATGATGGATTTAATGAAAGCGGATGTAAGTATTAAACCTGTAAATATTAGAAGTCTAAATTTAATTCATTTACATAAGTTTACTATTTATTGACTGAGGATCATTGAAATTAATGAAACTCAAGTTTTTCTAATTACATTTTTGTAATATATTTATCTGACATGTTCCACACCCAGGAGGATTCCCTCTTTTATGGGTCTATGGAATATACAATTAATCTAATCTAAATCTAATCTTCTCTACTTCCTTCCTATTGTCCTCAAAAATCAACTTCCTTCTCCTTTACACTACATTTTTAAGAGAGAATCTCCTAATATTTTGTCGAACTATCCACATACTGATGTCTTCCTCCTTGCTCTCTACTCTTTCCCCAGAACACATTTCGTTTCCAGAAGAGTTAATTTAGTTTATATTTCATTGTTTTCCCTTCTCAATCATTCTTTTAACTCACTGCAAAAGTTGTTCTATTTATTCAAATAAAATAAGTACAAATTAAAAAGGTTTATGTGTGTGCATTTTCTTAGCTTTCCTACTCTTTGACTTCTGGATGTTTAATACAACTAAACTTTCTTGTAGAGTTAATATTTTATGTTGTTTTACCTTTTATACAATTTCAAATGAATCACATCATGCAAGCCCAATGATTTTCCTGTTGTTGGATTCGTCAGTTTGACTGCATTATCATGGACTACTTTATTTACTTCCATAGGGCCTTTATATATTGAAAAGAACTTATGGTTTTGATTTTTCTTCCTAGTAAAGAGATGGTGGGATTTTACAAGTGCCTTTTGTCCTAGTGAAAATTTTCCTGAGTTGCCCCCTTGTGTGCTCGGTTCTTTCTCTTTAACCCTGCAGTCTTCAAATTGCTCAGTGCTAATTTTACTATATGTTGATGATGTACGCTGGGCACTGGTGGGAATTTAATTATTTCTCGGATTTTATCTGGTGCTAGCTTATTTTTCATAACTGTGATTTGAGGTAATCACATACTGCTATGGGGAATTTCGTTTATAATATCTTGGAAGTCAGACAAATGTCTGTTCCACGTATTACTCTGTTGGCTACAATACAAATGACAGAAGTTTCCCAAATCCTTCATCGTTATGCAGTTGGGTTGGCACTTGGAATGTTTTTGGAAGTATCAAATAGGTTTTGTTTTATGTCGCCACAGCGTGTTTTGCCATTGATCTGAACGATATTGTGGTCTATTGTCTGATAGCATTTTGTTGACCTGACCAATTTGTCGAAGGAAATCTTGTGTTAGCGCTTTGCTTATTCTTCTCCCTGTTGCTTTTTTCAAGGGAGTAAGCGTCACTTATTTCGACTTTAATTCTAGGACCACGAAATTAATACATGACGTCTCTCTGTACGAGGTAACGGTCTCATGAAATCTGTTGCTGCTATGTGTCTCAGTTTCTCTGGGATGATAGGGAACATTGATGGTCTCGTTTTAAATATTACATGCTTAGTCAACTGGCACCTCTTACATTTAGCTAGAGCCTGTGTGATTCTTCGTTCCATATATGAGAGCTGGCAACTCATCTTTAATTAAATAAAAAACATTTCTTAGGACCAAAATGACTGTTACTCAAATGAGTGTACCAAATGTACTTACTTATCAGTTCATGTGGTATACATGCGACACATAAACTTTTATCAGTATTACATTTTTCAGATAATACATGACTACTTGATCTTCCGTTTTGCTTAGCCTGCTTTCGTTAACTCCTCCCGGCAATCGGGAGAAGATATCAGCTATGATATTTGATGGACCACGCACGTAAGTAATTCGTAAATCATATTCCTGCAGCGTTAACATCCACCGACCTAATCTTCCTGGCAATGGTTTTGCACTTAACATAAATTATAGTGCCTTATGGTCCGTAAACACACTGGTTTTTCTACCAAACAAAAAGTGTCTGAATCTACAAAAACCACAAGCTACTGCCAACAGCTTCTAACTCTGTGATCGAATAATTTTTTTCACATTTAGTAAGTACTCGACTAGCGAAAGGTATCGTCTTTCTTATCCGCTGTCCGTCTTCTTCATATTTTTGGAAGAGTACCGCACCCAAGCCTGTTTTTGCACTGACCGTTTCCATACAGAATTCCTTCGTCAAATCGGGATGCTCTAAAATTGGTGCCTTTACCAGTGACTTTTTTTAGTTGTTGGAACTGGATACAGATCCAGTTGCACAGTCTATTCTTTGTAAGCCCCTGATATCTCTTCATGTCTGAGTTTCTCTTCAAAAGTAAGCAGTACCTTCAAGAGCATCATATACCCTTCGTCCATATTGAGTGTAACACGATTTTGACACGTGTATTGGCTCCAGTCGTTATGACACAGATAGTTTCTGTACAATGACAATGTTCACTTCTATTTCATGTCCCTGACATGAAAAAGTTACAGGCTTTTGCCTAGTAATCACCGCAGACGTACCCATGATCGGTCCTTTGACTTTAACACGTTTTGTACGTGACAGTGGTAGCGCCTATTCAGCGTTATATTTCTCAAAAAGTTCTTCCAAAACTGCCGTTATTTCGCTTCCTGTATCAAGGATGGCGTCTAAAAGCGACCGGTTGCACTTCATAAGGAGCTTTTGTTTCATTTTCCTGCATTAATGCCTCTATCGGGTCATAGGTTAGCGTGTTAATGTGTTGGGCCTGCCTTTCCGATTGGTTTGCTACCGTAACTTTATTCTCCTCATTACTTTTAACACCTGTCATCGGAATGATTTGGCATGAAGTTATATGCCCACAATCTTTATTATTATCAGCAAGCAGTAAAGGAAACAAAACAAAAAAGTGTAGTAGGAATTAAAATTTACGGAGAAGAAATAAAACCTTTGAGGTTTGCCAATGATATTGTAATTCTGTCAGAGGCAGCAAAGGACGTGGAAGAGCAGTTGAATTGAATGGACAGTGTCTTGAGAGGAGGATATAAGATGAACATCAACAAAAGCAAAACGCTGATCATGGAATGTAGTCGAATTAAATCGGGTGATGCAGAGGGAATTTGATTAGGAAATGAGCCACTTAAAGTAGTAAATGAGTTTTTCTATTAAGGGGCAAAATAACTGATGATAGTGGAAGTAGAGACTGGCAGTGGCAAGGGAAGCTTTTCTGAAGAAGTTTATTAACATCGAGTATAGATTTAAGTGTCAAGAAGTCGTTTCTGAAAGTATTTGTATGCTGTGTAGCCATGTAAGAAAGTAAAACGTGGACGATAAATAGTTCAGATAAGAAGAGAATAGAAGCTTTCGAAATGTGGTGTTACAGAAGAATGCTAAACATTAGATGGGTAGATCACATAAATAATGAGGAGGCATCGAATAGAATTGGGGAGAAGAGAAATTTGTGGCACAACTTGATTAGCAGAAGTGATGGGTTGGTAGGACATGTAATGAGGCATCTAGGGATTGCTAATTTAGTACTGGAGGCCCGCGTGGAGGGTAAAAATCGTAGAGGCAGACCAATAGATGAATACACTAAACAGATTCAGAAGGATGTAGGTTGCAGTAGGTACTGGGAGATGAAGAAGCGTACACAGGATAGAGTAGCATGGAGAGCTGCATTAAAACCAGTCTCTGGACTGAAGCCCACAACAACAACAATCTTTATTGAACGTCTCTATTACTTCTTCATATGTTCCTGTTGTACATATGTCATTTGCCTTGGGTATCAATACTGGTGTCGCCAATGGTGCATGTTCCTATTGTCATACCATTTCACTCTCAGTTTCACATAAATGAACTACATCGTTAACAATTTGTTCATCATCGGTTTTGTATCGCTATTTGTATTAACTGTTAACAACTGTTGTTCCTCATCATCAGTCGATTCAAAGTCAATTGTTTTGCAGCATGCTAGTGTTTGTATCTGATCACCCCCTAAACCTACTACACAATCTTGCTGATCAAACCTAAGTCTATTTACATATTTAATTATAAAGCCAACTTCATTGGGCAATTGAATCACTTGTGACTGGTCTTCGTACTGCTCATCTCGTCAGTTCCATCTTTTACCCGGCTTTGGTGGCCTCAACTCTACTTCCTGCACCAGTTCATTTCACGTGTTTTGTCCTGCTGAAGTCTGATTCTCTCAAACTTTTTGCGTTCTAGGCAGCGCAATTCCACCTGAAATAACTTGGGTTTTGTGGTGGAAAACTCCTAACCCTTACTGTTTCTTTTGCACGGTGATCATATCACGGATTATAGTTACCACCATAGTTTCTGGGAGCAAAGTCGTAGTTATTATATGATCTCTGTGAGTTTCCTAACCCATAGCTATTATTATCCAATGAGCGATTACTTATCTTCGCAAAACGATTACCTTTTCCTACATTATTATTGCCATTGTAAGAATTATTAAAGCCTAATCAGTTGCTATTATTCCCCCTACCTTTGGTTTCTCTCGTTGCACATTGTTTCTTCGCGTCATCTTCACTGAAGATAAATACAAATTCTCTTAACATCCCTTTAAATGCCTGCTCTGCCACCTAACGATTACTGATAACGCAACGGTGACTTCATTGTGCACATACGTATCATGCCCATCACTGTATGGATTATCTAGACACTGATTCTTTTTATTGTCTTTTCTTTAAAAAATCTAACTGAAGTCTTTTCTCCCGAATTTTGGAATGACTCTTTTTGTAACAATTCATATTTTATCCTATTGTGGGTTTCCGTAGACCAGTATCGCTCCAAGAACGCAGATTTAAATTGTACATACGACTGACAGTTTGCAGCGACTCTTTGCATGATTTCTGCTTTTGCGCCGTTCATGTGACCACAAATGAAGTCAAGTTTATGGATAAGTGTCCGATGCCCTGGTAAACCCATCTGGAATTGATGCATAAACGTGTGGGGTTGTAAGTCGCTTCGACGCTTTCTTTCTAATGTCGGAATTTTCTGACTGTCAAAAAGTGATCGTTGTCAAATTTTTCTATTGCACCATAAGGCGTTTGTGTTTTCGCAACCTGTTTCGTTCCCTTCAAGTGCGTCATGTCTTCCTTTATTCGTCCTGCCACATTCGGATATTGAGAATTTTGTATATGTGTCGCCGTAAATTGCTCTGTTGTCGAGTCAGTCGTATATGTTCGGAGGAGCGGCTGCCACTCTGTTGAAATGCTCGCAGATGCCGCTTATCGCACCATTGTCTGCTGTGAACGCACATTACCTGCTTCGCTCATCTTTCTCAGCTGTTCTCCTCCCACTTGCTTCTGTTTCGGTTCGACAATACCGACGCAACCTCTTGCGGACTAGCAAGTGGAATCTCATGACTTTCTTGTGCTTCCGCTGCTGCCAAGGAAAACTGCATAATCCACCTGTTTACCTCTGGATTTTTTTCCACCACTATCTCGAATGATACTACCGACTGCGCTGCCTCACCACTGCTTTATGTACGGTTCTCTATACACTGCTTCAGCTCTGTACGAAGCTGTTCATTGTGCTGCTGATGTTTTCATTGTTTTAAATGCGTGTATCGAATCTTTTTAACCCGGCTCCGATGACACGTTTGCTGACATGGAGTTCTTCCACGATCTATTGCGCCTTACTAGACGTGTTACGCGCTAATCTATCAACTCGTTGGTTAATATTAGATACTGCATCCTGCACCTGGTCAAGGTCAGAAAACATCTTTTTCTGGTCAGCCATTAGCGATTGAATTAGGTTGCCAGATTCTCTCGCCTCTTTCAGGATTTCCGCAATCTGCTCATTAACTTCCGTTCGCAACTTTTGCTGATCTTTGCAGACTTTTTCGAACCCAGCATTGGCTTCGAATTTCCGACCGTTTAAGGCAGCATTTGTGGCCTATAACCAGGCACATGTTTCCGTTTTTAAGTCTGCTGACCCTGCATTCGTTTGATTTACGACAATAGTGAGTTACTTTAATATTGCGAACACACTATCAGGCTCTTCGGCATCGTCACCTGTCGCCATTTGCTGTAAATTTTGCCGTTCGTGTCTTCCACGTGATGTCTCACCGACCTCCGTGCATAGTGCGGACGCACTTACACACGTTCTTTCAGTAGGAAACTGTCCCGTTTGATTCAGAATTACACAATTTGTTCAATGTACCGAAGTTGCTCGACCTCTGATTCAACTTCTGGCCCACTAGACCCGTCATTCGTCCGTTTTTGAACCAATCGCGAAACTGCCACCATTGCCAACCTCTGCATTGTCACTTTGGTCGGTTTCGTGACTTGCCCCCGATACTTTTTGTTGTACGTCGATTTCTATCCTATCAAGATCTTTACTTTGACCTGTTTGCTATGTTCTATGTCTTTCCGCCATCTCCGATCGTCTAATTAACCTCTGTCTTTCTCGACATTCAGGAGCCTGGGCTCTATTCAACATGAAGTTATATGACCTAACACATGCCCAAAATATAATAGAAAGTTTATTAGACTGTAAACACATAATTAGTAATGCCATTCACCATTTGTGGATATTGAAAACAACTCAACAATGCCGTGAATTTCTTTGCACGTGCCAGCAAGGTCATGCATAAGCTACTTTTACACAAACACAAAACTTTTCTCGTTAATTCAACTGTTTCTACTTTGTGTATCACACATTTACAGTATTCTAACCACTATGCAGACACATACATTGACTAAACTTGTCACAAAAACAAACATTTTTTTATTTCTCCGTTTTTTCTGATACTAACTTGAATTTCTCTTGCTGATTTAACTAATTTCCATCCTGGCAGACCAATTGCTATCCTGGTAGGGTCACCATTTCTGACACTGCACTCCTATTTTTCTTCTGTCTGACATAAGCAGAAACGCCTGTGAGTGCATAAGCGTCCGACTGAGGTAAGGAGTGCACCCTTATTCTATGACAGAGCTCAACAGTATTTAAGCTGTACACAAATTGGTTTTAATGCAGAATTATTGTCAAGGAAATACCCAGATTTACATAGGTTGTAATGTGACAATATTTGAACAGTTGTTAAGATAACGCACATTGCCCTGAGTAATCGAAAAAACTCTAAACACAACAATATCACGTTTCTTACCATAAGTTTCTTTACAAAATTATTCTTACTACTACATCGTGAAGATGGCTAATATTAAGACAAATCATCCGATTCCTGTTCTAAGTTGAGTACTATTTAAGATGACAATCGTTTATAGAGGATGGTTAGTTCTTTCTGACAAGCTGAGCAAAAGATTATTCAAGGTTGCTCGCATTCACAATGGACACAAGCTGATGAACCAACAAGTTTACGCCTCTACTCGCAATATTTACCTCAGTTGCATGTCTGCTCTTGCCCTCTGACATTCCTATAAAAGCTACTCGAAACCTTGGCTGATTTTATCAGCAGAAACTCTCCAATGTTTCTTGTTAGGCGAGAAAACATGCACTCATCCCTAGTCTTGAAATATAGCGATATGTACGTGCACTGCCGGAGCAGCATGCATTTTACAATGCCCTCTCAGTTCTCGCAAGAACAATTAAAGACGTGGCTGGTTCGTTTGTCTGCTGTGGGAACTCCACGATGCTACAGCTAACACTTAGCTGAATGTCAGCCACAGTGAACGCAGTGTTCACACAAAATTCCTCCTCTGCATCGTACAGAGCGTTATGCACCCTGTTCTATACTTGACGCCAGTTCAGAGGAGATTCCTCGAAATTTTCGGTCTTGTCTCCCTCGTAGGAAAACTGTCCCCCATCTGGGTCTTTCAGGCTCCACGTCATGGCTTTTTCCGACTAATAGGAGCGTTCCTCTTGTTTTGTGGAAACTCTCTGCCAAGCACGAATGGCCTACCATTAAACTGGGTCAAAATTTCAGCACTTTACTTCTTCCTAGCTCGTGTCAGCCAACTGGACATTTTGTGCCCACTCCAGATGCCTAAAAGTTACACGCACACATCACAAGCATACCACGCGCATCTTACGTGATCGACTGCATCACTGGTTTGTTTGTATCCATCTCGAAATTCCCCAAGGCAGTTTTCTAAAGCTTCTTTCTGTAGCACTCCGGTGGCCTGCTACTTGCCCTCCCGGATGAGTCACCTGGCCCTTTCGTTGTCTCTCTCTGTGGGTCACTTTTAAGAGCTTTCGATCGTACTTCACCTGTGACGTACCCTCACATTTGCTTCCGAAACAAAACATTTCTTCCAGCAGCTTGCTTCACCTCTTGCTCATTGACATGCATGCTATATGTTCGGTGTGTTAATACCGTCGATTAAGTGTCATCCCTTTGCATTGCATACTGTACATTTGTACAGGCAAATGTGCTCATTTTGGCCAAAGTACATATTCACTTTCCCGTTACGATGTATGTAAACTCTCATGCACGGCGCGAAATTGACCTTATTTTAATCTGCTACCGTAAAATTGCAGGCGACATTTTAATCTATTATGAGATAAAATTATCTTTTTATACCTGACTGTATCAATAATAAATTGGTAAGGCTCACCATTTTAATGAAAACAAACAAATGAATAAAAAAAATTGTAAACGTCGTGCACATTCCATACCTGTCCGTCGCCCGTAACGGTACGTTCCTCTGAGAAGGATATCGTGGCTGTGCAAGCCGCACCTGCCTAGCCTCAGCTCGTGTTACGCCTCCAGTCACGACACCACCGACCGATCGTGGAACTCCATGCTGTGAATTTCTCCTCAGGTCTCACTCTGCTCACATTTTTCTCCATCGGGCCCTGGTGCAGCGTCTGTTCTGTAGACCACAAACACCGAATTCACGGGACAGCAACTTTTTGTAATAGGTTCAAGGGGCAGGCCTAGTTGGCTAGTTTCCGTTTTTTTCTTTATGGGGATCATAAATTTGTTCGAGGTGTATCCTTACGTACTGTTCAGTACACAATACGTGTCCTTTTTAGAAAAAATTGATGATACTGCGTATAGGAGATAGCTTAAACAGATTGCAAAAGAGATAATATGATAGATTCTAGTTGGAATACGTGCCTAAGTCATCATTGAAGATTTGCGTTCATTTTCATTTCATTGTATCCCACGGGGCACAGCGGCTCCAAGTGGCACACCCTTGTTATTAGGGTTGTCTGCTAAGCAGGCGTCAAGCAGCGAGACGATGTACTGCCGGCAAAACCTTCGGTCTACAGGAGGCGGGACGGGGGGGACATGAGCGAAAATATGGCGTTGTTCGGTACTGTTAGACCACTCAGCTCATGATGTGGACTACACGAGCCGACAAGCAGAGTCCACTACAGAGTCAGTCGGCACACAACACCCAGCTTTCTTATTACGATGAGCGCAGACAGACAACACCTAGTGACTAGTCTCTGGTGGCTTCCGTTTTAAAATTTTTATTTTAAATTTCCGCTACTGTGTCTCGATTTGATTGTTGGCAATACCGCCCACAGACTGCCCACAGTTCCAGAGGGTGATGCCGGCTAAGCGCAGCTCTCCCGTTGAGGGTTACCGGCAGAGAGACGCCTCGGTAAAGTGTAGGTCGCAATCTCCCATCAGCAGAGGGGAGGGGAGGCGTCACGTGCGGTCTCGGCCGTGAGAGACGAAGGCCGCGGCGGAAACGCCTCCATCTCTCTGTCGTTGGCTACCTGTTCGTCCCTCTGCTGCTATCCTGTATACCCTTTGGTAGTAGTGCCCACCTCTAAATGGATAGCGGTTTCCCTAGGTTAATAAAACACCCCAAGCGGCTTTACCAGACCTTCCTTCTTTTCTTCCGTGGGTCAACTAACCTGGATGTCTACTTCAGAACACATTCTCGCCCGTCCAGCACAGTAATTAGACTCTGAAGAATTTCTTGGAGAAGTCTACTGTACGTGTTAAGACTTTGATTCAACACGAAGTAAAAATAAACTAACATTAGGGTAAGGGGCGTATGCATTCAACAAATACGGAAGTAAAACTCGATCTACAAACTAGACAGATAATCCTAAGAAGCTTCGGTCTTATGTCAGATCAGTAAACGGATCCAAGTCATATTTCCAGACTATCTGAAATAGCTTGCGTCAGTCTCTAGAAAAGCCAAGCGTTCCTACTCATTAGAAAAAAGCACAGATCATTCCCGTTTTAATAAGGGTCATCGAACAGACGCACGAAATTATAGGCCTTTACCTCTGACGTCTGTGTGTTGTAGAATTTTGGAACATTTCTCGTGCTCGCGTATTATGACATTTCTGCAGACCGAAAATCTTCACTGTAGAAACCATCACTCACTCCGAAAACAACGAATCTCTGAAGCCCTGCTCGTTGTGTTCGTTCACGAGACTCGGAAAACAACGTACACAGGCGCCCAGGTACATGTCACTTTCTTCAACTTCCGGAATGCATTCGATACAGTCCCACATTGGCTACCTAATGAACAAAATAAGAGTGTGCGGAACATTGGACCGATTGTAGTACTGTACACAAGGGTATCTGGAAAACAAAACATACCTTTCTTGTCCAGTGCACCGTAGCGAGAGGATCAGGCTTGTTTTAAACAATTGCAAAATTAGGTTCTGGATTGTTAACAACAATTTTCTCTACAGTCCAGTTTCATGAGCCTAATCAACTATGCTCTTTAGTGAAAGAACAAGCTCTTTTGTAAACAAGGAAAATGATGTTCAATGTACATTACGGTTAATTGTTAACAATCATTTCTTTTTTGCAATATACTTTGGCAATGTTTTTGTCTATTTATTAACAGTAATTTTTCTATGTTTTCTTTAAACTTACGGCTTCTTTACAAATATTTGCAAAGTTTACGAAGTTAATTTACAGTAAACATTTTTTTCTTCTGTATATATACACATTTTTAAAATCTAATACTCTCAGGTACATACATACAGAGATACAATGTACACTGTACAGATTTTTCAGTCTGTTATACAACATGTACAACACAGAGCACATGGAGGATAGCAGCAGCAGGTAAAGAAATCCACACACACACACATACGCATGAAGACTTACATATACACTGTATACACACATTTGGACGCGTACGTAGTACATACAACATACGCAATATGCAATTACACCTACTGAGTAGTGAACCAACTCAGACAACTATACGCATACATACAGCTATGACAAACGGTTTCTTCAACTGTACTGCATGCACTTTAACGCATATACAACAATTACAAAAAAATAATCACCCCGAAATTCGTCATTCAATAAATAGTGTGAGTAAACGAAACAGTACTCGGTGTACTAGGCGTGGATCACTGCCAGCGCTCTCCTTTTAACGCACTTGTTGCAGCCTCTGAGGCCATACCACGCATATCTCCACCCCGCCTTCGGGTAGCACCAGCATCTGTACGGTGTGAGAGCACCTGTGCTGTACAAAGTCCAGTCTGTGATGCACTCTCATTGTCTTTCATCACGCCGATAATGTTCTCGTTTTGAGGTATTATGCCTTAACGATTATCAGACGTATGTCGAGACTTGTCGAATGTTTCAGGACAGTACCTAATTACTTCGTACGGGTCGCAGCTTTTAACCTAGTAGAAGAAATTATCTGTATCTATATAAAGTAATTTGGGATCAACGATGCTTGGCTTCGCAGCCTCATAGCTAAATCGGCACATGTGGAGATTGGAGATTCATAATGCACATACCGACGTAGGCTTCGTGAAGTGCACTGAAATCTTTCTCATCTGCACAACGACTAGTCCTTCATTGAAGATAGTGACCCACTTAAAATTTGGGCTGGTGATATATTCTCTTCCATCGCAATGGTCAGTGTCGCCCTAACCGCCGTCTGCTTCACGTGTGCTGTGCAGCGAGCTACCTTAATTTAAGTATTAATTGTATTTTTCTTACTTGCTACTTCTTCTTCCGTGTGTTTTTGCTTTTAGGAATCTTTAATTGTCGAGTGCTATTAGTAGTGTTCCATAGATTTCCTGTTTGTTTTGAATACAGTCAGAGAGAGTCCCTTTACTCAGCCATAGCGCCAGTAGTACTAGTGTTTGTTTTCAATACAGTCCAGGGACAGGTAGTGCTATTTTCATGGTTTTCTACACGAAGTGGTTAGCAATCACAGTTTAGTCAATAATCAGCCGCCTTTAGTGAATTAGCAGTCTAGTTAAAAGTTGAGTAAGTCTCTTCAGTAAATTGATTCCTTAGGATGGATAGAATGTGTGACTGCTGTGTACGGACGCAGGAGGAGCTGGCCACTCTTCGCGAACAGCTGAGCGTGTTGATGGCCGCGGTCAGCCGTCTTCAGGCTGCTGCCTCGGAGTGTAGCGGCAGTGGGGAGTCTGGTGCGTCGCAAGGTACACCCCAGGTGTTACATGCTTCACCCACTGTCCCTGCTGTCGAGACATCTTCGCGGTTACCGGGCGCAGTTAGGCCACCCTCTCCCCAAGGGGAGTGGCAGGGTTCAGCGGCGTTCGCGGCGCACGAGGCGGAGGGTAAATGTGGAGGCTGGCCGTGTGGCATCGCCCGCTGTGCCTGTGAGTGGACATGTGGCTGCTCCTTCAGCAAGGTCCGAGCAGTCACACGGGGGGAGGGGTTTATTGGTTATTGGGAGCTCCAACGTTAGGCGGGTGATGGAGCCCCTTAGGGAAATAGCGGAAAGGTCGGGGAAGAAGGCCAGTGTTCACTCTGTCTGCTTGCCGGGGGGTCTCAGCCGAGATGTGGAGGAGGCCCTACCGGCGGCGATAGAAGGCACTGGGTGCACCCGACTGCAAATTGTTGCTCATGTCGGCACCAATGACTCCTGCCGTCTGGGTTCAGAGGTCATCCTCAGTTCGTACAGGCGGTTGGCGGAGTTGGTGAAGGCGGAAAGCCTCGCTCGCGGGGTGGAATCAGAGCTAACTATTCGTAGTATCGTTCCCAGAACCGATCGCGGTCCTCTGGTTTGGAGCCGAGTGAAAGGCTTAAACCAGAGGCTCAGACGATTCTGCGGAGACCTGGTGTGCAAATTTCTCGACCTCCGCTATCGGGTGGAGAAATGTAGGATCCCCCTGAATAGGTCAGGCGTGCACTACACGCCGGAAGCGGCTACGAGGGTAGCGGAGTACGTGTGGAGTGCACATGGTTTTTTTTTTTAGGTTAGAGAATTCCCTCCCTAGGCCCGACAAGACGCCTCCTGAGACGCGGCAAGGCAGGAGTAGGCAAAATGCGACAGGGAATAACAATATTAATGTGCTAATAGTAAACTGCAGGAGCGTCTACAGAAATGTCCCAGAACTGCTCTCATTAATAAATGGTCACAACGCCCATATAGTACTAGGGACAGAAAGTTGGCTGAAACCACATGTAAACAGTAATGAAATCCTAAACTCAGATTGGAATGTATACCGCAGAGACAGGCAGGACAGTGAAGGGGGAGGCGTGTTTATAGCGATAAGAAGTGCAATAGTATCGAAGGAAATTGACGGAGATTCGAAGTGTGAAATGATTTGGGTGAAGGTCACGGTTAAAGCAGGCTCAGACATGGTAATTGGATGTCTCTATAGCCCCCCAGGCTCAGCAGCTGTTGTGGCTCAGCACCTGAAGAATAATTTGGAAAATATTTCGAGTAGATTTCCCCACCATGTTACAGTTCTGGGTGGAGATTTTAATTTGCCGGATATAGTCTGGGAGATTCAAACGTTCATAACGGGTGGCAGGGACAAAGAATCCAGTGAAATACTTTTAAGTGCTTTATCTGAAAACTACCTTGAGCAGTTAAACAGAGAACCGACTCGTGGAGATAACATATTAGACCTTCTGGTGACAAACAGGCCCGAACTATTTGAATCAGTTAATGCAGAACAGGGAATCAGCGATCATAAAGCGGTTACTGCATCGATAATTTCAGCCGTAAATAGAAATATTTTAAAAGGTAGGAAGATTTTTCTGTTTAGCAAAAGTGACAAAAAGCAGATTACAGAGTACCTGAAGACTCAACACAAAAGTTTTGTCTCAAGCACAGATAGTGTTGAGGATCAGTGGACAAAGTTCAAAACCATCGTACAATATGCGTTAGATGAGTATGTGCCAAGCAAGATCGTAAGAAATGGGAAAGAGCCACCGTGGTACAACAACCGAGTTAGAAAACTGCTGCGGAAGCAAAGGGAACTTCACAGCAAACATAAACATAGCCAAAGCCTTGCACACAAACAAAAATTACGCGAAGCGAAATGTAGTGTGAGGAGGGCTATGCGAGAGGCTTTCAATGAATTCGAAAATAAAGTTCTATGTACTGACTTGGCAGAAAATCCTAAGAAATTTTGGTCCTATGTCAAAGTGGTAGGTGGATCAAAACAAAATGTCCATACACTCTGTGACCAAAATGGTACTGAAACAGAGGATGACAGACTAAAGGCCGAAATACTAAATGTCTTCTTCCAAAGCTGTTTCACAGAGGAAGACTGCACTGTGCTTCCTTCTCTAGATTGTCGCACAGTTGACAAAATGGTAGATATCGAAATAGATGACAGAGGGATAGAGAAACAATTAAAATCGCTCAAAAGAGGAAAGGCCACTGGTCCTGATGGGATACCAGTTCGATTTTACACAGAGTACGCGAAGGAACTTGCCCCCCTTCTTGCAGCGGTGTGCCGTAGGTTTCTAGAAGAGCGAAGCGTTCCAAAGGATTGGAAAACAGCACAGGTCATCCCCATTTTCAAGAAGGGATGTCGAACAGATGTGCAGAACTATAGACCTATATCTCTAACGTCGATCAGTTGTAGAATTTTGGAACACGTATTATGTTCGAGCATAATGTCTTTTCTGGAGACTAGAAATCTACTCTGTAGGAATCAGCATGGGTTTCGAAAAAGACGGTCGTGTGAAACCCAGCTCGCGCTATTCGTCCACGAGACTCAGAGGGCCTTAGACACTGGTTCACAGGTAGATGCCGTGTTTCTTGACTTCCGCAAGGCGTTTGACACAGTTCCCCACAGTCGTTTAATGAACAAAGTAAGAGCATACGGACTATCAGATCAATTGTGTGATTGGATTGAGGAGTTCCTAGATAACAGAACGCAGCATGTCATTCTCAATGGAGAGAAGTCTTCCGAAGTAAGAGTGATTTCAGGTGTGCCGCAGGGGAGTGTCATAGGACCGTTGCTATTCACAATATACATAAATGACCTTGTGGATGACATCGTAAGTTCACTGAGGCATTTTGCAGATGATGCTGTGGTGTATCGAGAGGTTGCAACAATGGAAAATTGTACTGAAATGCAGGAGGATCTGCAGCGAATTGACGCATGGTGCACGGAATGGCAATTGAATCTCCATGTAGACAAGTGTAATGTGATGCGAATACATAGAAAGATAGGTCCCTTATCATTTAGCTACAAAATAGCAGGTCACCAACTGGAAGCAGTTAATTCCATAAATTATCTGGGAGTACGCATCAGGAGTGATTTAAAATGGAATGATCATATAAAGTTGATCGTCGGTAAAGCAGATGCCAGACTGAGATTCATTGGAAGAATCCTAAGGAAATGCAATCCGACAACAAAGGAAGTAGGTTACAGTACGCTTGTTCGCCCACTGCTTGAATACTGCTCAGCAGTGTGGGATCCGCACCAGATAGGGTTGATAGAAGAGATAGAGAAGATCCAACGGAGAGCAGCGCGCTTCGTTACAGGATCATTTAGTAATCGCGAAAGCGTTACGGAGATGATAGATAAACTCCAGTGGAAGACTCTGCAGGAGAGACGCTCAGTAGCTCGGTATGGGCTTTTGTTAAAGTTTCGAGAACATTCCTTCACCGAAGAGTCAAGCAGTATATTGCTCCCTCCTACGTATATCTCGCGAAGAGACCATGAGGATAAAATGAGAGAGATTAGAGCCCACACAGAAGCATACCGACAATCCTTCTTTCCACGTACAATACGAGACTGGAATAGAAGGGAGAACCGATAGAAGTACTCAGGGTACCCTCCGCCACACACCGTCAGGTGGCTTGCGGAGTATGGATGTAGATGTAGATGTAGAATGGTAAAGTAAATGAATTTCACGGTGCTTTCTTACATTTTCCATGGTTTTTCCGAAAACAAAATTATACATTAATTCATAAGAATCCTTTTCGAAATAACACATCGCGAGAGCTCTCTTCTACATTTTTACTTCAATGCAGTCTTTCAACCAGGGACGCTGCTTGTAGAAGGTGATGCCGGTGACGCTAATCAGTTTCATCCCCAAATTAAGACATTACTGGGGGTTTTTGTAGCGCAGAATGCATCTCTGGTGATTCGAGTGGATTCTCATCCGCTTGGACAGGCAGCTGTGGGGGACTAGGCGCTCCGAACACAGTGGCAAGTCGATAAACACGTCGTGCAAATTATTAGACTGTTCCGTGTCTGCCTCCATGACATATACTTCACCAGAATCCAATCTGGCGATTTCCTCTTTGGACAGCCATTGGAATCTTTCAATCAGCAGAGATTACTGTACGGAGATTGTTGCACGTCATGCCCGTGGACTTTTTTTTTTACACCCAAGTAAAGAATGTAACACAAATTGTCAGATGGCTTGTACTCCTCCACGCTCATTCGTGTTCGCGTACTTGTACATGCACTGGTCAAGTCCCCGACGAATCCAGCATTCGCAAAAAGAGTAACATGTCTATATAAGCCAACAGTTCAATGCTGACACGTATTCCTCTTAAAATTTTTGACATTGTTTCTCATCAAAGCCCTGGTGCGGCGTAATAGAAGGTTGTATCTAGAGTGTATGTGTCCATGTACAAACCCCGTAGTTTCTCAAAGATGTCTGTGAGAAGGCATTCGTCGGTGTTCATTTATTATCTAGCATATTCCCCCAAATTAGGGATGTTCAACTCTGCCAAACCTTCATCGGATATCCACATTCCGCACCTGTTATGGCGGTGTTCGTGAGTTTACTGGAGAATACGGTTATGTCGGGCGATAAGACTTCTTTGAATCTCTCCTTCGACATCAGTTATTAGTAAGGAAACATCCCATTCTTCGTCACGAGTAGAAATTATGCATCATCAGGATATGCAGCTCTGGTGATATGCATAACCTACTGACACAGCATCTCAGCACGTTTCTGAAGAAATGTAGTGAATCCAGGAAGCGGTGCATTATTTTTGGAGTGATTCGGTTAGAAAATGAAATGATGTTTTCAACTTTTTCAGGTATCACCTCTTGAGCCGAAGTGAGACGAGTGATTAACACGGAAGTGAGCTCAAATTATGGACCTGCTCAAATTATGGACGACGTTGGGCATGTGTCATGGCAGTTGGTATTACAAGTTGCATGTGCTTTGGGGTACACCACGGAACTTTCCCATAGATGAGAATTATCTCATTGGAGTTTCCGCTTTTCTGTTCAATGGCAGTTCACAAAAATAGCCGTCAACCGCTTGCTCGTATAAGCCATCATTCAATAGCGAGTTGATCATGGCAATTTGTGTGGTAAGTGTAATCCACTTACCCTGCACAGGGCAACCAGATCACAGGATTATCCCTGCTGTATGAATCGGAATGACTGACGCTAGAGTCATACAAGTATGCAGATTGATAGACTGCCATACATAGTACGTGCTGTCCAGTAAAGGTAGTATGAAAGACAGCATGCCACTCAAAGTCAGCATCTATGATGATGGAAGAGGGGTGTTGATGATAGGTGCTTTTAAGCTTGAAGAACTTCTTTTCCCCACAGGCATTTCCGCAGCTATCAGAAAGGAGCATTCCTACACCTTCACTCATAGTAAAAGAGTTGAGGCATTTATGACAAAAATATTGTGCACCATGATGTTTTGACAATTGAAACGGAATTAAGAACACCATGAAAGTTCCTGGTAGATTAAAACTGTGTGCCGGATCGAGATCCGAACACAGCACCTTGCCTTTCACGGGCAAGAGCGCTATCGATATTCTTTTTTTTTTAATCACATTTAATTCGTTACTGCTCGTTGGATTAGTTCGGGGCGGACGTTGCACCCTCTGACAGAACACGCTGAGCTACCATACAGGCAAACTGAGCTACCCAAGCATGATACACTGTCCTCCCTCACAGCTTTACTTCCGCCAGCACCTCGTCTCCCATCTTCCAAACGTCACAGAAGATCTCCTGCGAGTAAGAGAAGACTTATACATCCCACATTAGGAATGTATACCTGCTATTCCTACTTGCAAACTACATTACCATCACGAGCTATTCCTGATTACGTTCCTATTGTTACAGATATAACTGAATTCGTAAGTGGGCAGATCTTCCTTACTGCAGTCATGAATTTATCAGTCAGTGAACGTACATTCTCAAGACATTACTTTTCAAAACTCCAAATCTTAATGTGGCGGGACGCTCGTATTCTGAGAAGTAGACGAAAGAAGGAAAATTAAATACAACAACACAAATGGTCGTTAATATATTGTAAAGATCCAGCTACGCTCATTCTTGTATTTCCACCTAATATATTAATGTCTTAAATATTGATTTAAAATCTTTGCTGAGTGATGGGAAAAGGTCGACAAGTGTAGAAAAATACGTTTCATTAATGATCTGTGAAAAAATTTGTCACGTATCTTCGACAAAGAACTTTCGAGTTGCTACCCGGCTTCAAATTCCGGAAAATGAGACCTGGAGAAGCATGAGACTATCGTCTAGGAGACACGGCGTCTTTACCTCGCCAGTGTCACGAAAAAAAAACGAGATGTAACAGTCAGTCGTAGCATAGTATCCATTTCTGGCTGAGTTGTGACTGAGGTGTGCGGTGTTTATATTTGTCCGAATTATTGTATTGTAGTTAAAATTGAAATTTTGAAAGAGAGGAAGTTTAATTCTACGAGACACATAAGAAAGTATTCTATTCCTTTTCTGCAGTTCTTAGTTTCCTTCAGAAAACGAAATTAAGTGAAAGGGCCACTATTTTATTTTCAATCAATTTGCGGAGTATGTAGTTTCTTCTTTACTTGTTGCGTTAAGTTGGTTATTCCATACTCACCATTCTTTGGAACTTAGAGATGCTCAGGCTGGAAGAACATTGTTGATAGCGGTCAGACACGTTTTCTGCGGCCCAGTCATGATTTTATGCTAGTATATATTCTCATAGTATTTTTCTTTTCGGCCCCGTTTAGCGGTGGCTCACCAGAGACAAGCTATAAAAACTTTAACTTTAGGGCTTGGGTTACAACCCTTACCCAATATTTTGGAAACGGAGCGGCCATGATACACATATACGAGATAGAGCTTGCATGACACTGCATCCTTCAGACTGATTGTTCCGGCGACGATAAGTGCTCGAGCAACATAACTAGAGTCCACATTTTCATGCACTATCAAAAATCAACATATGCATACATGCAGTATTATATCACTAAATACGAACATTGAGGCAGAAAAACAATAAAAATTGCGGTATCAAAATTCAAATATATAATGAATTGTATTTTATTCTAAAAGAATATACAACAGCCTATAACTCCAAATCTTCTTCACTTAAGCTCATGCGTTTATCAAAATAATTTTTACACATAAAACGACATCTCTACGTCACGAGAAGTGGCAGGTGCATACTTCAGTAAAGGAATTTTGGACAAAGTCAGGTGACGCTGAAAGTCTTTTACATTTTTGTCACAAGATATTTTCTGTCAACTTCATAAACGGAAAAGTGGGATTTGGTGCCATAACTCTGGTCATCTTATCTTTTGCTGCAACGTCCACCAGTTCTCTTCCCGGAGTGTGACCCTCGGCACATCCCTGACATGTAGGAAACACTTAGAACCAACAGGACATAAGGCAAAAAGCGAGAAGTGACATACTAAGGAAAGTGGCTAGTGCTAGCTGGGGATCTAATGAAAACATCTTAACAACTGCAGCACAAGCACTTGTGTATGACGTCACTCCTGTTCGGATTCGATGTAGCCATGTCAAAGAAAAAAAATCTAAATGATGGGATGAGGATCGTGATAGGAACCCCTACATCCACACCAATGGAGCTCAGTAAACGCCAATATTGCTCCTCCAAATCTCCGACGACAACAAGCAGAAATACAGGAATGGATGAAATTCAAAAGAGACAGAAACTTCCCATTTCGAGAAACAGTCAACAACTTAGCCTCCCCCACCCATCCAATCTGGGTGAACACTGACCAACTCGCTTCAGAAAGGTGTAATCTCAGAGATGAATGCCTGAATCATTGACGTCCATCCATAGTCCTAAGCATTTACCCAACATACATCGACCATCCAACCGCCGGGATCCAACTAACCAAGAAAAATAGGTAGTTCCTCAATAGGATCATAAACCGCCACGACCTGACCAAAACAAAGTGGAAAATTAACGATGATCACCAATGCGACCGAGGAACATCGTGACAAACTCTGGAGCACATTTTGCACGACTATGGGCACCTGGAAAGACTTCGTAAAAGTAACACCTGCAGCATTTAAAAGGCTGCAGTCTTTGTATAGCCAGTTATGATGGAAAATGAATCTACTTCTCTTTGTTGCTGATGGTTCTTCAGCTTTCATTGTTATCTGTATGTACTCTCTCTCTCTCTCTCTCTCTCTCTCTCTCTCTCTCTCTCTCTCTCACACACACACACACACACACACACACACACACACATACACACACACACACACACACACACACACACACACACACTTATTGTTACGGCGTAAAGTCAGTGCCGGCACTCCAGTCGGGAATGACAGAGTAGAGGCGGCTGTGAGAAGAGGCCAGCCACTCTCTCGCTGGCTGACCTCCCTCCCGGACGACAACGCGACAGCAGCGCCCGGCTGGTGGAACCCATTTCTATAGCAGCGTCAACGTTAGCCACTTCATTAGGAATCTCTATGCAGCACAGACTTGTGCTTGGCTATTCTGAAGAAGACATTATCTTGCATGTCGCCCTTTGTCTACGACACGTCTATCATAGGTAAGTGTTGCAATAAAACTCATTAATGCGAGTTGTTTCATTGTTTGTCTAGCAAACCGACTATGCAAGATTTGTAGACACAACACACTGGCGACGAGGATGGGACACCACAGCGACAATCTGTTAACAGAGCCACCCGGTGCCACAGATTGTCTTTGTTCTTTGTCGTGGGCTTTTGGGTTTTGCTGGTGCCTTAATTCTACCTTGTCTTTTCTTTGCATGGGTGTGTTTACCTGTTTTAACTGTCTCTTAAAGTGTTTTTTCTATTCAGTGTTTTCAGGTGGGTGTTGCAGAAATTTTCTTTGTTTATGTGCTAATTTTTATGGCTTCCGTTGTCTGTTTATTGCACTTCCCATTCCAAAATGAGCAACTCACCTCTCCCACCCACTGCTCAGACGCGTCAGCCTCAAGTGATAGATGCAAAGCAGCTAACACAGATGTTTCAGTTTCAGACGCAGCGTATTGCAACCCTTCTTAACACGGTACAGCAGTTACTGGCGAACAAATCAACAAACGTGCACCAACTGTAGCTCCGAGTGCGCCGGCCGGAGTTGCAGTGCGGTTCTAGGCGCTACAGTCTGGGACCGCGCGACCGCTACGGTCGCAAGTTCGAATCCTGCCTCGGGAATGGATGTGTGTGATGTCCTTAGGCTAGTTAGGTTTGAGTAGTTCTACATTCTAGGGGACTGATGACCTCAGAAGTTAAGTCCCATAGTGCTCAGGGCCATTTGAACCATAGCTCCGAGTGCCATAACGCATTTTCGCCAGTTCAACTAAAAGAAGAGGAATGAGTTGCGTGATTGCCACAATATGACGCCCACTTCATTGCTCACAAAGCATCAGGTACTGTGAAACTACGTTACCTTTTGCCAAGGACTGGAAATATAGTCTTTCGCCTCATTGAGGAATTGTTCCCTAAGTCTACTCCTACTGAACTTTCCCCTGGTCAGGTTGTAGGTTCTCTAACTAACTATTATCACCAACAAGTGGATGTAGTGACAGGTAGGTACCAATTCTTTCGTTTAAGAAAAGGTCAGAACAAACTTATCGCGAGTGGGTAACAGATTTGCAGGGCATGACGAGGAAATGCAAATTCAAATGGGCTTGTGTTGCTGTATATTCAGATGTTATGTTGCGTGATGTGATCGTGCACAATGTAACTGATGTCAGACTTAGAGAACAGATTTTGAAGTCAGATCCTCACTTCATCACATAGCGCAAGTTCTAGATCAGTATGATTAATGTGCCGTGTCGGCCGATAAATTTGAACAGCGGCAAAACTGTTGAGTTGACTCGTCCCTTGCTCACGACCAGAAACAGCACGCATGCGCCACGCTGCGTGAACAGTTCTCTAAACAGGCGGCACATCGGCGAATAGAATTGCGTCATGCCCACTCACAAAAATCTAGCCACCAGGCCCATGTGATCAATGCACTGTCTCGTTCCAGAGCCGTCGGCGTCATACCAAAGTTTCTGAAGATAAGGCGACTGTTCTTTCGGGAAAGGCACAACGCATTTTCGAACTGACCGAGGAGGTCTTACTACGAGAGCGCATTCAGCATACCCGACGGGACTTGGCAAGCACAAACTGTAATTTAATGTCTTTCCATATCACTATCAGTAATAAACTGTGCAGCGGTGACTGGGATAAAATTGATAGACTACTGCATGATACCATGAGGAAGCGTATGTTGACAACGTCTAGTAGACAGAAGAAGAAGTTTGATAATTTGCTACCTAATCAGACTGTTCGGCATATAGACGTTTCCCGAACCATTATCAATTTATCCAAACGTTCGTTATCTGGCGATGAGACATCTGTGCTTTCCAAGGGTGGAAATTTTGCTGTTAGTCCGCGTTTTGTGCCCGCGGAAGAAATTATAGCCAGTGTAGAAGCAGGAATTCGCAGTGTGGATTCTGTAACAGCTGAAGAAATCTGTATAGAAACAGTGAGAATATTAGCGAATGCAAAACCGCCGAAGAGTAATACAACTGTGGGTGAGAGAAGAGCTTTAAATCTAGTGAATGACGACGATAGTATTTTGATTCTCCCAGCTGACAAAGAAAGCGCAACGGTGGTTATGGATGTGGCCGACTATCAGAGTAAAATTACTGATCTACTGGATCCGCAAGCATATGGGAAGCTGAATAAGGAACCCATTAACAACGTTCTTAGAACTGTGTCGAGGTTAATAAAAAAGTCATCCATTGAAGAGAGTGTACAGAAAGGTCTCTGCAATTCGGTTCCGCTACCACCGAGGCTTTACGGAATGCCCAAAATTCATAAATAAAATGTGCCGTTAAGACCGATACTAAGTGCCGTTGGTTCGCCCCCTAAGTCGCGTAATTGCAAACTTCTTCATGGAGAAATTCGAAGAACAGGCCTTAGGTACTGCCAGCAAAAAACCAAATGTATGGTCCCGATACGTGGACGACACGTTTGTGCAGTGGGGACATGGCAGTGAGGAACTAAGCCGGTTCCACGAACATCTGAATAGTATAAACTCGAGAATTCAGTTTACAATAGAGGAGGAGGAGGTAGACGGCCAACCAGAAATCATAGTGACGTACAGGCTACTGCAAAGTCTAAGGTTTTCCTGCCATTTGTTAAAAATGTAACGGAAAGAATAGGGAGGATCATGACGAAGCGGAATATTACCGTAATTTACAGGCCCACCAGGAAGATACAGGAATACCTTAAGCATGCCAAGGACGCTCGCAAACCATTGGAAAAAGCTGAAGTGTATAGGATCCCACGCAGCTGTGGAGATGTTTATGTGGATACCACTAAAAGAACTATTTCAAAACGTTTGAAAGAGCACAAGGGCAATTGTAGAAGAGAAGAAACGGAACGATCAGCTGTTGCGGAGCATGCTTTCCAGCCAGGGAACCACCATATTCGTTTCGAGGAGATGCACGTACTAGCGGCCACAGGCGGATATTACGAAAGGCTCTACAGGGAAGCAATCGAAATCGCCAAACACCCTAAACATTTCAATCGAAAGGAGAAGGGCGTAAAATTAAAAGGTATATGGATGCCGGTGTTGAAGATGTGTACCACCCGTCCACTACTTGGTGATGGCAACGGCGATCGACGGCAGCGGACAGCAGCCAATTGCACCGACGTTTTCAAAACACGGACGTCACACCTTGGCGCGGGAGCGCGCGGACACGGAATTTAGCGGCAGTCAGTAGCGAGCCAGTGGGTGTGTTGGACCTTCCATCGAGCTACGGACCCCCTTGAGATGTCCTCTGCAGACAGGGACGAAAGTTGGGAATTGACACAGAATTCATCAACCGACCACGGCATATCAGCCCGGATAATTATAATGGACATGGCATTTCCGGCCGTGAAAGTCTACATTTTAGTATCAATGCAGTGTATTCAAAGCATGGAGCAGGTGTTAGCAAAACTCGCAAGCAAATAGTTTCTTCAGTGCTACGGCCGGTCCAACAAACTCTTTGTTCATTTGCATCTTCGTGTGAAATATCAGTTGGACATGGGTGCCTCTGTTACACTTCTGAATCGTAACACATATGAATTGTCAGGCTCCCCACGCCTGCCTAAACATAGCACGCACCTGACGGCTTATAATGGACAAGACATTCCTGTTCTCGGGACATGTATTTTGCCTGCGATGTATCGCTAGCATACGCGTGAGGTGAGAGCATATTTGGACTTGATTCGTTTGATTTCTTTTGCTTCCATATTCAGGACAACTTGCTGTCCGTGACTGGATTCAGTGCTAACGACTGAATAACTCGCTTCCTGAATGAATTCCCTGAGCTCTTTTCTGAAGTTTTAGGCAAGGCTAACAATTTTGTTGCACATATTACTATGAAAGTACTCAGCCGAAATTTTTCCGGGCCAGAACTGTTCCCATTGCATTACGGGACGAAGTGGTTGCTGAACTTAAGGAATTTCAAGATAGCGGATCTATTGCTCCCATACAAGCTAGTCAATGGGAAAGTTCACCGGCTTTGCTCCCTAAACCATCAGGTCGCAGTCCTGATAAATCGGTTGTGTTGTAAGTTGACTCTTCCTCTTATGGAATCGGTGCAGTGCTGTCGCACAGATTTGATTATGAAGACTGGTCTATTGCTTTCCCATAAAAAGTGTTGTCCAAAGATTTATGTAACTACTCACAAATGCAGAAAGACACATTGGCTAATATGTATGGTGTCACCAAATTCCACCACTATTTGTATGACAGAAAATTCTACTTAGCAACGGATCACAAGCCACTGCAGTTCTTGTTTCATCGGATGAACTGCCCAAAAATTGCAAAGATGGACTTTGTTGTTGTCTGAGTATCAGTACGAGGTGGTGCATCGTCCGACAGCTCAACATGGTAGAGCGGACACACTCTCACGTCTTCCGATTCGCCATGACATAGACTTTGACGCTTCTGCCGCATCTTGTTGTCACATCGATGCTCATGATTCTGAATTGGAACTATAGGAAAATTGCACAGGCCACGTAATCTGATTCAGATTCGTAAATTTTGCTCAAATGCATTCTCACATCTTGGCCTCACTCATTGCATATGTAATATCTCTTTATATTCTACTAATTATCCCTGCACAATTCTATGAGTGAATTACGTTTCCTACTTGACCATCTATGTACTCGCAGAATCAATGCGCACAGTAGGACAGTACTATTCCATGAGCTCATAATTACTCTTTGTAATATACCTTCTGGTATGCTTTGAGAGGACTTCTAGGATCTTCTCCGTGCCGAATAGCCGCATTGAATAATTTCAATATTGCTATCGAGATTACTGGAAGAAAGAGATTGGAAATATATCGTACGATAATCAAGAGAATATATACTGAGCATTTACATCAAAGGTGTGAAAGGAATTTCATTATATATGTACTCTCTAATTGGAAATCTGCACGGATGTGTCGTTTCGCTGGTAATCAGAAGGGAACTTCCGATGAATTGGAAACGAACCTGAAATAATTTGATTCCAGAGCTCCATTATTTCATCGGATAATTAAACACTATCAAAGCAAACTTTCCGCCTGATCTGAGGTTTCCCGACTGACCACGCAGCGCAAGAAAACCAAGACATTTTATTTACACACGATTGCAGATCGCTTCGGATCATCGAGACTGCGGACAAGAAGAGTCATCGTCCGATTCTGATTAAACAAGTAAAGCTTAATTATAACTTCCTTGAGCGACTGTGATGACTGTGATATGGCTGCTTATGAATGAGATCATTAATAAAATACTAATAACTAACTTTCCTCCTCACCAGCAACCAGTACACACACAATACTAATTAAAATTATATTGCCGCCAGTGTGACAGGTCCCTCTTGGATTGTTCTATAATGCATGTATTTTTTGTTTCATGAGAAACTACGAGAACGAGCTGGATCTAAGCTGCAGAAATATCCTGTGCTGACAGTAAAGGTTGCCGACAGAGAAGGTTTCACCTACTAGACAAGAATTGCACTGCAGATGAAGGTCAGAACAAACCAATTTTTAATTTTGTAGTTAAAATAGAATTTGAAGTATCTTGGAAAGAAGTTTTTCAGAGAGTAGTTAGCTTGTAGAATTTTAATGTTGTGTGATTATTATTTCGTGTGTGATCATTTAACTTGACTACCTCAGTGAATTATTCTGAACGTTAAACTTGGTTAAGACATTAATTCTGAAACAATGTTCAGTGATATATAAACTGTGCTAGATAATTATTTCATGAGATTAACTAGAGCTGCATATAAAATGTCCATGCGTCAGCAACAAGACGTGCAACAACCTTTAGCTGTTTGCGCCGAAGCAGAGGCCACAGAGAGCAATTCTGAGACTGTTGTGGATAGCGGTAGCAATATAGAAAGCCCCGCTGGTTCAGACAATGTTCGTACGAGACTAGATCAAAATGTGGTGAACCTGTTAATTGGGATTAAGCAGCAGCTATCCCTCTTAGCAGAAGGGCAAGCCGAAGGCAAACGACAATTATCAGCAGTATCAGTAGTACAGTCTGACCTGCGTAATAAGTTAACTGAAAGCCAAACAGAATTACAGAATCAGTTACGAGAAAGCTTTAATGGACTAGATCACAGTGTAAATACCAAGACACAGGAAATAAAAGAACAGGCAGAAAGATCTGAACAGAATCTCATTGCTCAAATTGAGCAGGTCCGTCAGCAGTGTGAAGAAACTACCAGTAAATTAAAGGCGGAACTAACCGAATGTGTATCTGTCAAGATAGACACGATACAAAAACAAGTCCAACTTGTTTCTCAGTTAATACAATCACAAGAGGACATGCAATGTGCTGTAGATACCTGAAATAATAGAATCACAAGATAATCTAAGGAAGCAGTTCGACGAAGGAAAACCAGACGAATGTTGAACATAGAATCAATGTACTTACCGGAAAATTTTCAGAAGTAACATTAGAACGGCAGAATTTTTCTTAATTTTTCTTCTGAAAAGATCGAAGAAACAGTGAAAGTAGCTTTGCAGTCGATTTCTGATAGTTTCGAAGAGAATTTCTTTAACAGAGGGTTGAAGGAAGTCCGTGGCCAACTTGGTGAGGAATTTTTGCGCTGGAAGGAGAATATTGAAATATCGTTAAATCTCTCGCAGGAGGATTTGGTAGCCACGCGAAGCAAGAAACAAAATTCTCAAACTATGCGTGACGTTCCGTCAACGTCAAGGTCAGACACAGACAGAAGTATAACGTCACAGGTTTGAGTTGATTTACCAGATTGTCGCTGTGAAGATTTTGAACAGGATGATTTTTGGAATCGTAGTGCGGTAGAAGAAAACATGATAAACAAAGACAATTCCAAGTCTTTTATCCTGATAAAATGAATGTTCATCCCGTAGTTTTCATTAGAAGCTTTAGAGGTTTATTTCCACGATCTTGGAGAGAATGGCAAAAGATTAGTTTTGTGTCAGGATATATTCAAGGATCAGGAGCATTGTTGGCATCTGAGAAAATATCCTCCTGTATAGTAGATAAAGAATTTGAGCAGGCTTTTCGATCAAAATACTGGTCTGCTGGAATACAAGAAAGACTAAGGCAGGAAGTGTTATATCCTGAGCCTTTCTCATTCTCTAGAGTATCCCTAAAGAAATATTTTGAGAAATATATTAACAAATCATTATAATGGGACGTACCAATTCCTTTACCTGACATACTCAGAATTCTTAAATCCAGATTACCCACGAATATAAGGAACCAGCATTTGTACATAAATGATAAGGACTTACACTCGTTTATGACCACTCTTGACACATTGATTGAATTGAGGAAGACGATCAAAGGTCAGGAGAAATGATCAATCAAATAAGACGGATTGAAGCAAATCCGAGCTACACCAGGAACGGAAATGGCAATAATAGTAACAGTAATAATAATCACGACCAACCATCTTACCCGCGAAGACTTAGAAATGGATTAAATGGAAACAACAATTATTATTAGAATGGAAATTTCAATAACAGTGCCGCGAGGGGCAGTTTCAGGAACAACAGAAATTTTAATCGATTTAATCCTATGTATGGGAGTGCAAGACAGTTCTACCAACAGCTGCAGATTAATAACAATAACTACACGAACCAATCGAGGCAATACCGACCAAATTCACCTCAACAGACAGAATGGAATCACGACTCGCCACAATAACCGATCATTAGTGAAATAATTGATGATACAAATAGCAATCGTAATACATATCAGTCAAACTAATCGTGCCCCGGAGGAGCCAGTTAGTAGGAATGCAAATGTTACCATATAATGACGGTGAGCTATTAACTGAAGATTTGACGAAAGATTTAACAATGAGTCAGAATGAAAGATCGAGTGTTCCCTATCGGAGGTATTTGTCGAAATATAAGAGAATCCAACGAATGTAATACTAGACACTGCCGCTTCCGCCAATGTCATCGCAGGCGATCTATTTAGGAGAATTGTCAAGTAGAGGAAGGTACCAATTTTACCGGTACAAAACTGTAAAATAATCGGAGTTGTAGGAGCATGCTCTCCCAAAGTCAAAGTACAAACACGATTGGAGATGAAGATGGGAAATGTAGCAATAAGATCCACGTTCCTTCTAGTATAAAAGTTGTTAAAAGTTTGTATTCTTGGTATTGGGGGTATGCAGGGGTAAGATTGATTTTTCGGAAGAGAAAATTAAATTTAGAATAAATGAAGGAGACATAGCACTGGACGTAAATAGAAAGTAGATGGTGCATAAGAAGTATTGTCGCGGTGCCACCATTCAATTAATTCACACGACAAACGGCTGTTGGAAGTATTATTCAAATAATTCGATGCAGAATGAAGACTTTAATCAAACAGCAATACTTAAAGCCAGTGAATCAAATCAGCTTACCGTAGAACAAAGGCAGCAGCTTCATCATCTGTTAGCGGCTTATGAAGAGATTTTTGTTGAGAAACCGGGAATTATCAGAGGATATATTTGCCACCTGCAAGTAAAGCCACATCAAACTTACTGTCACACGAACTATCCGATCCTCTGGCGAGTAAACCAATCTGTTCAAAAGGAGATAAATACACTCCTGGAAATTGAAATAAGAACACCGTGAATTCATTGTCCCAGGAAGGGGAAACTTTATTGACACATTCCTGGGGTCAGATACATCACATGATCACTCTGACAGAACCACAGGCACATAGACACAGGCAACAGAGCATGCACAATGTCGGCACTAGTACAGTGTATATCCACCTTTCGCAGCAATGCAGGCTGCTATTCTCCCATGGAGACGATCGTAGAGATGCTGGATGTAGTCCTGTGGAACGGCTTGCCATGCCATTTCCACCTGGCGCCTCAGTTGGACCAGCGTTCGTGCTGGACGTGCAGACCGCGTGAGACGACGCTTCATCCAGTCCCAAACATGCTCAATGGGAGACAGATCCGGAGATCTTGCTGGCCAGGGTAGTTGACTTACACCTTCTAGAGCACGTTGGGTGGCACGGGATACATGCGGACGTGCATTGTCCTGTTGGTACAGCAAGTTCCCTTGCCGGTCTAGGAATGGTAGAACGATGGGTTCGATGACGGTTTGGATGTACCGTGCACTATTCAGTGTCCCCTCGACGATCACCAGAGGTTTACGGCCAGTGTAGGAGATCGCTCCCCACACCATGATGCCGGGTGTTGGCCCTGTGTGCCTCGGTCGTATGCAGTCCTGATTGTGGCGCTCACCTGCACGGCGCCAAACACGCATACGACCATCATTGGCACCAAGGCAGAAGCGACTCTCATCGCTGAAGACGACACGTCTCCATTCGTCCCTCCATTCACGCCTGTCGCGACACCACTGGAGGCGGGCTGCACGATGTTGGGGCGTGAGCGGAAGACGCCCTAACGGTGTGCGGGACCGTAGCCCAGCTTCATGGAGACGGTTGCGAATGGTCCTCGCCGATACCCCAGGAGCAACAGTGTCCTTAATTTGCTGGGAAGTGGCGGTGCGGTACCCTACGGCACTGCGTAGGATCCTACGGTCTTGGCGTGCATCCGTGCGTCGCTGCGGTCCGGTCCCAGGTCGACGGGCACGTGCACCTTCCGCCGACCACTGGCGACAACATCGATGTACTGTGGAGACCTCACGCCCCACGTGTTGAGCAATTCGGCGGTACGTCCACCCGGCCTCCCGCATGCCCACTATACGCCCTCGCTCAAAGTCCGTCAACTGCACATACGGTTCACGTCCACGCTGTCGCGGCATGCTACCAGTGTTAAAGACTGCGATGGAGCTCCGTATGCCACGGCAAACTGGCTGACACTGACGGCGGCGGTGCAAAAATGCTGCGCAGCTAGCGCCATTCGACGGCCAACACCGCGGTTCCTGGTGTGTCCGCTGTGCCGTGCGTGTGATCATTGCTTGTACAGCCCTCTCGCAGTGTCCGGAGCAAGTATGGTGGATCTGACACACCGGTGTCAATGTGTTCTTTTTTCCATTTCCAGGAGTGTAGAATGCTAAAATGAGATCTGATGAGGCATCAACGAGTCCATATTGTTCCCCGTTGTTAGTCGTTCCAAAATCTGGAGGCAACGTAAAATTAGTTCTTGATGCGAGAGAGATCAATAAAATGATAGTACCTGTGAGAACCCATCTGAAAAATAGTGATGAGTTAATTCAAAATTTTCAAGATGTTTCGTAGTTGACTAGTGTCGATTTCAGCGGTGGATTATGCTCTTGGGCCAGAATTGCGAAGTCGCACAACTGTATTCGTCGACGATTTATTAATAGCCACGAAGACATGGGAAGAGCATTTACATATTCTGGAAAGGATTTTTGATGTCTTCAAGAAGACAGGATTTACAGTAAACCTACAGAAGTCTCACTTTGCATTACCACAGATTAAGTTCTTGGGGCATATGATTGATGCAAAAGGTATTCTGTCGACTAAGAAGAAGATAAGTGCAATTAGAAATTTTCCATCTCCACGGAATAAGACACAGCTGAAGGGATTCATAGGAATGGCGTCGTGCTACCGTCGTTACATAAAAAATCAACCCATGAATTCCGAAGCATTAAACCGACTTCTGCTGAAGGATGTGCCATGGCAATGGACCGAAGAATGTGAACTAGCGTTAGAAATCGGACACCGGACCTGAAGAAGAATCAAGAATGGATTTTTATTGTTATTTAAGTGAATATATATATATATATATAATCCTTAGAATAGGTATAAGACTAGAATTTTCTAGTGTGAGTACGTACTGACTATAAGTAACAGTCATAGGGAGTGTCAATGTGTAGTTAAGGTGCACCTATATTGTCTCAAGACATAACAATCATATGAACATGGCGTGTGAAACTTTAAACGTAGTAATTGTGTATGGAAGTACGTTGAGGGCAGGACGCGCGCTGTTCGCGGTAAAAACAAGTGAAGTGTGAAGTGAAACTGCAGTCGATAATATCACCGCTACGAACGGTTAAAGAGACTCGCTGGTCGTGCGAGAGAAAATTTATTATATTTAAAAGTTCTCATTGTGCATTCTTTTTCAGTTGAATTAATTTAAGAATTTTAATTGAATTTTTAAGAGTTGGTTTTCATGTGTTTTCATATTATTGACATGATTGTTGAAAATATGTTTTCCATTAATGTTCATGAGAGAATGACAAAGATTCTGCGAGTGGAATCTGAGCATACATCACCATTAATGCTGTTTAATTGCAGATGGATCTGCAGATCAAATAACGATAGCAACGAAGATCAAAATTTTTCAGATATTTGTACTGGAAGAATATAATTTTAAGTGAATTCGATCTCACATGCCTATATTTTAAAATTTTCCTCATGTATGAACTTAAATTTTATCCATGATTTCGCACTTGAAAACAAAATTCAGACAGATTCAGTGCCTTTCTTCCACCTGAACTACATCAAATCGAAGATTAGATTAAGAAAAATTTTGAGAGGAATACATTCGGTACGTGCTACAGCAAAACTGAATGAACACAGTTTCTTTTGCAATACTTTGGACGATCTGCAGTTGTGATTGTGAACAACTTCAGAATTGAGGACGACAATAAAATTCGCGATTTTCAGGACTGATGGATATTCCAGTGTAGTACAGATGGAGGAATAAATGAACCAATTCCGACTTTGAATTCAACGATTAAATAAGGGCTTCAGTGTGTTAATCCACTCTCTTCCAGGGATTTATTCAGTCAGAACCTTTTCTCATTCCGCTTTAAACCTGTTCCATATTCACGTCCCCGACCATCTGTTCCTCAGACCATCTTGCTGTTTCTACGGCACATTGCCAGCTTCTGGTCTGTACCGCCACTCATCGCCTGTCCTCCGTGCCGCCTCCACCAAATGCTGTACGTCGCCTACCCGCTGTCCGTATCCAGTGTTCCTGTTTCATCGACTACACTACGAGATCTCCGCCTACACCGTCGAAAGAAGAATTTTAAAAAATTTTTTTGAAACACGGTTGTAAAAATTTTTTTTGGCTATGAGGCACTTTTTTATCTACCTCATCTATCAAGCTTTTATACATTTTAAAATCACTTTGTTTAGCCTTTCCTATCGTCTTTAATACCTGAGCTGGGGTCTATTCTTCCGGGTTTTCCATGGTTAGCCTGTGAAGGCCAGCTCTCAAATGGGTAGACCTTTTCCGCGATCATACTGATTTATATCTTCCCTGCTTATGTACGCGAGATGCGGATATACCCCGGTACATGTAAAAATCACAGACTAGGTATTCTGGTAACATAAGTCTTAACATGTTACCCATGAACTCTATGGTAAATTTCTAAAAAATAATCATCAAAATATTTCTCTTTTGAATAAACGAGCCAACAAAATTTACGATTAGGTCATAAAGTGTATTATCATCAACTTTGCTCACTGCGAGGGGAAATTGTAACTTCTACAAATTATCCCTGCACAATTCTATGAGTGAATTACGTTTCCTATTTGACCGTCTATATACTCGCAGAATCGAAGCGTAAAGCAGTACAGTACTATTACTATTCCATGGACGCATAATGTTCTTTGTAATATTCTCTCTGGCGTGTATTGAGAGGACTTCTAGGATCTTCTCCGTGCCGAATAGCCGCACTGAATAATTTTAATTTTGCTATCGAGATTACTGGAAGAAAGAGATTGGAAATACATTGTATGCTAATCAAGAGAATATATACTGAGCATTTACATCAAAGGTGTGAAAGGAATTTCATTACATAAGTACTCTGTAATTGGAAATTTCCACGGATGTGTCGTTTCGTTGGTAATCAGAAGGGAACTTCCGATGAATTGGAAACGAACCTGCAATTATTAGATTCCAGAGCTCCATTATTTCATCGGATAATCAAACTCTATCAAAGCAAACTTTCCGCTTGATCTGAGGTTTCCAGACTGACTACGCAACGCAAGAAAACCAAGACATTTTATTTACACAGGATTGCAGATCGCTTCGAATCATCGAGACTGCGGACAAGAAGAGTCATCGTCCGATTCTGATTAAACAAGTAGAGCTTAATTATAACTTTCTTGAGCGACTGTGATATGGCTGCTTATGAATGAGATCATTAATAAAATACTGATAACTAACTTTCGTCCTCACCAGCAACCAATATAAACACAATAATAATTAAAACATAGTATAAAGAACTCCGCAGTGCACGTCGGCATAGCCTCCGTATACAGAAAGAAGTGATTATTGTTCAAAATGACAGTGGACAGTCACGTGTGTTGATCCCCAGAGCTTTGCAACAAGAAGTGTTGCAGGTAGACTGAGGGAGTGATCGTACGAAACAGTTAGCGCGTCGACACTGTACTTGTCAGAGTATGGGCATTCAAATAGAACAGATGACGTCACATTGTCACGCATGTGACGTAAAGTAGTCCGCTGTACCACAAAAATTCTCTGCTCGGACTAAGTCGCAATCACCTGGGCAACGTGTGCACATAGACTTTGTGAGATCTTTTTGGAACACTCGTTCGTTGATTGTGGTAGACTCTTACAGAAAGCTTCCTTTTGCAATGCCAATGAACTCGACAACGTCACGTAGCACAGTTCAGATGCTGTTCTCTGTTGTTTGCCTCAAAGATTTGCCGGATGTCACAGTGTCGGGCAACGGCCATCGGTTCACGTCAAATGAATCTGAAACACTTTGTGAATGCAATGGCACAGCATCTAACTAGTGAACCGTTCCATCCACAGTCCAAGGGTGAAGTGGAACGTTTTGTCAGAACCTTCGAGCACCAGATGCCCAATCTTCGCACCCACCGCACACACCAGGGGTCATCTGTTTCTCGCCTCTAATCGCTCGCATCCACGAGCTGGAGCGTCGTCGGCGGAACTGCTTCACAGCCGCCGCCATCCGACACTGATGCGTCTGCTCCACCCTCCTCAGCATCCGATGCCGAAGGAAGACCGCAAGTATCGGTTTGCGCCGCACAATACTGTGTTTTTCAGGGTTTTAACGGCAGTAGACGGTGAGTGCGAGACGATATCCTTCGTGGACTTGGCACGTATCTCATTTCAGACCAGGCGGACTGCACGACCGACGTCACAATCACATTCGCCACGGTGTTCCTTCCGTATCTTTTCCCCCATATTCACGATTCCCGAGAACAGTTCGGCCACAGCAGCCGCCAGAGGGTGCCTCTGTGACACCGCGGGGCGACCTCACGGAGACGGAGCCTTCGCCTCCTCCGCCTCCTCTCGTATTACGGGTAGAGATGGACCCGCCCACGCCGCAGCGTTCGAAGCCTTCTGCATCTCGTTATGGGCCTTCAGGAGGTGGAGGCGTAACCTCATCAGAGAGGAGGCCGCTCGGTGCGGTACGACCGGAAGCCTGAGGTCCCCTGCAGCCGCAGCTTCCGGTCCGTCAGAGCGTCCTCGCTCCTGCCTCCACCTCCACCCCCCCCCCCCCCCCCCCCGCCGTCGTTGTTGTGCTCCATGTACGACGACGGTTCGTCAATTTGGGGGGGGGGGCGGCGAGAGGAATGTTACGTCATAGCGTCGACAGGACACTCGGGAAACACAGAGAAGAGACGGCTGTGAGAAGAGGTCGGCCAATCGATTGCTGACCGATCTCCCTCCAACACGGCAACGAGACAGCAACGGCCCCTCGGTGAAGAGGAGATAAGCGCCAAGCCCGACTGATGGAATCCACTTCTATAGCAATGTCAACGTTAGCCACTTCGTTAGGAATGTGAATGTTCTGATGAAGAGGGCTATTGAGAAAGTAAGTACCGATAGTTTGGAAAATTGAGATCATTGTAAAAATGCTACGAAGCGTTGTACATGTTTCTGGAGTAATGTCTCTAGTACGACTGTCGATGGCGACAGCGTCGCTCTATTAAATTCTGAGCTCACAGTGAAGACGTAGAAGTGCCTAGAAAATAGTGTCTCCTGCCACGCATGGGGGGCCTGTGAGAGATATCGTCTGATGTAATGCAGCCCACGTAACGTAAGTGTTGTACGTTTCCTTCTTCATGACGATTCTCGGCCACACTCTGCAGCGGCAACGGAGATGCTCCTGCAGCGCTTTCGATGGCAAGTGTCGCTCACCCACAACACAGCCCGTAATTGCCTAGTTCTAAGTTTCATATGTGCTCACACGAACCGCTGTCTATGAAGACAACACTTTGGCACAGACAACGAGCTGTAGGCGAGTGTAGAGAACTGAGGAGAAGCAGTGGCGGCTGCCATCTGTGGCGACGGCACTGGAAAGATGGTACAACGCCACGACAGCGGCGACTATGTAGACAAGTAACTGTAAGTTGTAGCTAAGTGTTGCAAATAAAACAGTTTTGATTTTCAAAGTGCTTGCCCATTCACGACCGATCACAACTTACTTTCCGACTGGTTCACGTATAATTGTAGCAAGAAGTCACAAGCTTGGCAGCATCTTAATTTAGACAAAATAAAATCGAAATATGTAATCAGCATTATCAAAATATCACTCTTACAAGGGAACCTCCCCATCGCACCCCCCCCCCCCCCCCCCTCCCTCAGATTTAGTTATAAGTTGGCACAGTGAATAGACCTTGAAAAACTGAACATAGATCAATCGACAAAACAGGAAGAAGTTGTGTGGAACTATGAAGAAAGTAGGCAAAATATACAAACTGAGTAGTCTATGCTCAAGATAGGCAACATCAAGGATACTGTGAGCTCAGGAGCGCCGTGGCCTCGTGGTTTTACTTTCTTTATTTTCGCGAAGTTATGATCTGTCCGTTCGTTCATTGACGTCTCTGTTCTGTAATAAGTTTAGTGTCTGTGTTTTGCGACCGCACCGCAAAACCGTGCGATTAGTAGACGAAAGGACGTGCCTCTCCAATGGGAACCGAAAACATTTGATCGCTAGGTCATAGGTCAACCGATTCCTCCACAGGAAAATACGTCTGATATATTCTATACGACACTGGTGACGGCATGTGCGTCACATGACAGGAATATGTTGTCGACCCACCTAACTTGTACCCTTGGCGAATGGGTAAAAAGATTCTTCTACCTTGCCCGATTTAGGTTTTCTTGTGGATGTGATAATCACTCCCCAAAAAGTGATGAAAACATAAGAGTTTGTCACATAAACTGCAACAAATGAATGCAACACAGTCGCACAGTTTTCCCTGTGTTCTGTCGAAACATTTGTTTTTAACATTTACAAATTTTTCCGTGTGTAGACCGTCAAATCCTACATATGTCCAAGCAAATCTGAACATGTCCTGCAATTTTGGAGAGCGGAGTTGATTATGTGTGAGAGCCTGAACTTTGATAATTGCCTGAAAATAAAAATTTAAACTTTTCACTCGAGGGTAGACTTGAACCAAGGACCTCGCGTTCCGTAGCTACTCACGCTAACCACAGGACCACGGCGTTCCGAAGCTGGCATTATCCTTGTTGTTAGCTATCTTCCTTATGGACTACTCAGCTTGTATATTTTGCTTATTTTTTCTTCTTCCTGTTTTCTCGATTGATCTGTGTTCAGTTTTTCAAGGCCTACCCACTGTGCCAACTTATAACTAAATCTGAGGGGGGTGCGATGGGGAGGTTTCCTTGTTAGCACTAGGGCTGTGAAGACATGTTTGAAGACAATGGATGTGTGTGTGTGTGTGTGTGTGTGTGTGTGTGTGTGTGTGTGTGTGTGCGTGAAAACGAGGGTAATGCTGTGTTTTATATTTAGTATGTGTATCTGCTTGTAGCGATTCATATCATTTTATCTCATCTTGTATTAGCTCAGTAGTATGTTCTTGCAAAATACAATTCCTTAAACTGTACACTAAATAAATAAGTTTGTTTTCGTGTGTTAGATGTGAAGAGAGATGTGGTTGGTAACTTGGGCCCCGGAAACTACATTCCGAGCGTAGCAGCTCTTTGTTTGAAACAGGGGGTGTCCAGGAGTGTCTGCGAGCAGGCGGCTGGACAAACTGGGCTGGCCTCGCCTCTGCCAGCGCCTGTCCTCAGAGGCTGCGAAGCGCCGCCGTCCCAGGTGCGCCTGCACCCAACTCCTTACTTACAGGCGCTCAAGGCTACTAAGGTGGATATTTGCAGAACAAAATCAGTTTAGTAAAACTAGCAATATTTTCAAATTGCTAATCAGAAGAATGCTTACCTGCAAGTATCTGCAAGAAATTGATCGATGAAATTTCAGATGTTAAATACATTTCAGTATGATCAGTAAATTACACAGAAAAATATATGTTATTCAAAAGTTAATGAGATGTATAATCTGTATCCCTTCCCTCCTTGCCAAGGGGGTCCCGCAGCTGTGGCCGCATCCCGCATCTCTGTCGAGAGAGGTGTCGGCCTCGCTGTCCTTCGTCATCTTCTTCTACTGTTTTTCAGTCCGTCGCTTCTTGGGCACCCCTCACCCTCTCGTTTCGTGGTCTTCCTCTTCTTTGTCTTCCACGAGGTTGCCACGAAAGACCTCTCTTTGGCCATATCTCTTATTCCATTGTTTCGACACGCCCTCACTGTCCTAGCAGACCTTCTTGTGTTCTATCCGTAATACTATAATAGATCTGCGTTCTTTCTCTTATTACCTCACTTGTTACGATTTCAAGTCGAGAACCTCTACATACTCTTAATCAGTGTTCCATTTCCAAAGCTCAAAGTCCCTTTTTGTATCTTTCCGCGAGTTCCCAACACTTAATCCTACAACTTGTTGCTGTTTGCATGATCGATTAGAATGATCGCATCTTAATGTTTAAACTCGTTTTTTAGGACAGTCTGTATCCATTCACTTAAAAATTACAGGAAGTGGAACGGAAAACATACAGAGTGTAAATGAACGAAAGAGTTAAAAAGCCAAAAGAAGCAACAGTGTGTTGAAAGTACAATATATTCGTAGCCAAAAGTTTGAAATCCATAATTCCCTGTATTGTCATTACAGAAGCTATTCCCTTTGGAGAACAGCGTCATTTCCCCTACGGAATAATTTCCCCTGAATTACTGCAGCATTCGCTATTGAGTGTTTAGCTGCCCAGCGCTTCTTCAAGTAGCTCCAGCCAGATGCTGGGACTGCTGCTTATACTGGTCGCACTCGTATGGCGCCCCATCGCTGGACACTTGCCTCCCTCCAGGGCCCTCCCTAAACTCGACCCTTTCTCATCTCACTGCAGCGCCTCAGAATTCGTTTAACTTCCTGCTTGTGAGAAGGGAACCTAATAAAGATACTGCAGTACTCGAGAGCACGAAATCCTTCGAGCAGTCTCCTTCACGGATACGCTACCGTTACGCGTGCTGCTGCTGCAGTAAAAACGGATACAGTATGTGGCAACACAGAGAAGGGAACCGCACTGATTACTCTCTCATATTCAGATGCCGTGTGGATCCCCGTACGTGACATCCCGTGCGGGGATTAAGATTTTGAGAGTGTGTGACGCTTGCAGTTACAAGTTATAAAAGTGAACAAAACTGACCGTAGGAGTGATCTGTGCAAGAAAACAGTCTTGACTTTGTCACGAGTTCAGTACCTGAAAAAACGTCTAAGGCTGAAATTGTGTTGAACTCGCATTGTTTTGAGAGGAATATGACTTACGCGAGTGCTGACTCTGAGAACATTTGATCGCACGATGCAGACGCCCGCGACAAGTGGAAGCAGGAGCGCTGCAGCACGGGCACGCCGTGGCCGACCTGTGCGCACCGCACGGGCTTCGCAAACAGGACTGGCAGCGCAGCGCAGGGTGCCCGGAGAGCTTCCCACTGAGGCGAGTGTGATGTATGTGCCTAGTTTATTCCGAGATCAGTTGCTTTCAACAAATCTGAACCTCCCTCATGTCCATAGCCTCCGTTGCTTCTGAAACAGTAATTGATATATGCCACAGTTACTATAACAATCGGAAACAAATGCTCCTGAACACTGTATTTGTTTTAGATGTGTTCATTTCAAATTGTAAAGGTGGCAGGGGTAAAATACAGCGTGCGTGAGGCTATTTACAATTTGTATAGAAACCAAATGACAGTTATAAGAGTCGAGGGACATGAAAGGGAAGCAGCGGTTGGGAAGGGAGTGAGACAGGGTTGTAGCCTGTCCCCAATGTTATTCAATCTGTATATTGAGCAAGCAGTAAAGGAAACAAAAGAAAAATTCGGAGTAGGTATTAAAATTCATGGAGAAGAAATAAAAACTTTGAGGTTCGCCGATGATACTGTAATTCTGTCAGAGACAGCAAAGGACTTGGAAGAGCACTTGAATGGAATCGACAGTGTCTTGAAAGGAGGATATAACATGAACATCAACAAAAGCAAAATTAGAGTAATGGAACGTAGTCGAATTAAGTCGGTTGATTCTGAGGGAATTAGATTAGGAAATGAGACACTTCAAGTAGTAAAGGAGTTTTGCTATTTGTGGAGCAAAATAACTGATGATGGTCGAAGTAGAGAGGACATAAAATGTAGACTGGCAATGGCAAGGAAAGCGTTTCTGAAAAAGAGAAATTTGTTAACATCGAGTATAGATTTAAGTGTCAGGAAGTCATTTCTGAAAGTATTTGTATGGAGTGTAGCCATGTGTGGAAGTGAAACATGGACAATAAATAGTTTGGACAAGAAGAGAATAGAAGCTTTTGAACTGTGCTGCTATAGAAGAATGTTGAAGATTAGATGGGTAGATCACATAACTAACGAGGAGGTATTGAATAGGATTGGGGAGAAGAGGAGTTTTTGGGACAACTTGACTAGAAGAAGAGATCGGTTGGTAGGACATGTTCTGAGGCATCAAGGGATCACAAATTTAGCATTGGAGGGCAGTGTGGTGGGTAGAAATCATAGAGGGAGACCAAGAGATGAATACAGTAAGCAGATTCAGAAGGACGTAAGTTGCAGTAGGTGCTGGGAGATGAATAAGCTTGCACAGGATAGAGTAGCATGGAGAGCTGCATCAAATCAGTCTCACGACTGAAGACCACAACAAAAACAACAACACTAAACATAAAAACTTTTTGAATTAATTACCTTACATTCGATGATATTCAAAAACTACATTAGGACATTCCCTAAGTTCCTGATGTAGGAGAACGAATTTTCTATATGTTCACCTGTCTCTTAGTATAGGGAGGATGCACCTATTCTTCTGCTATTTTTATCTTCAACGACGGTGAGAATATAATGAACACTGTGCAAAAACTGATATGCTGACCTACGAAATCCAGTCGACTGTTGTTTTCGAGGAGATGCCACTCCGGGGCACGTTGCTGGCAGCTCTTCCTGCTGCGTGCGGCTGCCACTCTGGCTTGCCTTTATCCCACCTCTAATCACGTTAGAAAAATCGTACGTATGTCTGTAATCTTATGCTGCTTGCCCAAGGTCAATGCAGTAAAAACGAAATGAACTTAAACTAACAAAAGTGTAAATTACTGTAGCTCATAGGAGAAACGTCTTTTGGATGTTGCACATTAAGTTTTTTATTTATTTATTTATCTTGTGCTACCGGACATGTTTCCTCTTACTTACAAGGCTACTTCAGTGGATGTCCTGAAATATTACAAGATTTCTTCGTTTGCACATACAGATTATCGATTGCACCTATAGGTAACAGAGTTAAAATAGTTCGTTGACGTTTTATAATAAAATAAAAACTACTTAGGGATCAGCATCTAATTCATCATTTCTAAGCCAAATAACTTTCTCTCAGCTGGAATACTTGTTGAAAGTTTGCACTTTTCCATTTGGACACTGTTTTCAATGTACAGCAATTCAACTGCCATTCTGTGTATCTATCGTCTCATTTGTTTCTGTAAGTGTTGCCAGCTTTCAAAGGCTTTGCTTTATACTGGATTTTCTGTGAAAATATGTGTGCTGGCGTAAGTTCTGTTGTTGTCTTTTTTTGTGTGTGAGTACCTTTTTTTACTTTATTTATTTCTTCTTCTTATTTTTTTATTTTTCAAGTATATTTATATTGTTGAGGGAGAAACTGGATTTGTGACCATCTGTTGGGATTACTGTGTATTATATGATCAGCCGGTGTAAACAGCGACTAGTTAGTCATTTCAGTTGCTCATTCAGCACTATCTGCCTTTTAGTCTCTGTTTTGTATACCAGGTAATTTTCTTGTGAGGTCAGGAGGTGTCTTTCATTATTTATTCAAACTATTTTCACGTCGTTGTCTGTTGTAGTAAGTTTGTGACTATTTTCCCTTAAATATTCTGCAAAAGTTGAGTGTTTTTCCCCTTATTTCCATGTTCTTATATGTTCTTTATACAGGGTGTCGAGTGTTCTGCTAGTTTATTCTACATATCCTCCATCACATGCATTGCATTGTAGTTGGTATATTCCTGCTTTCTGGTAGATGTCGGTGTCTTTAGTTATTTATATAATGTGCTTTTGGATTGAATTGCCGGTTTTGAATGCAATGTTCATGCCTTGTCTTTTATGGACTCTACGTTTACAAAGATTTTTTTTAGCTTAGCCTGAAATCTATTCGTTGGATCAAAAATCATTTTTTTAAATATTACTTTGTGGAATTAACTCTTGTATTTGATCAACGTATTGTTATTTGTCCACAAGATCAAATGGACAGAATAAATACTACACACTAGATGACAGGAGAAAAGGGAAAGTAATATAGAGTAATCCCACTGCACCCTCCCTTCGATGTCAAACGAAGATCCACAAAGCAAATATCCCTTTATGTCTAATTGTAAATCTCAATAAGGCCCCCACTTACAAACTTTGAAACTGAATATATTCAATAACGATGACTAAACAGAGACTTTATATTAATTTACCGCGGCGGAGTTAACAAAAGTATCAACGCCACTTTAATGTCTCGTGCCGGATCGTGCAGAAGCGCTGTGCAACAGCAGCAGCTGTTATTTCCACTTGATATTTCCGATAACAATTAATGCAATCAGTTGTTCTCTTAATTCTTTCCTTATACTTGTACAACAAATAATCCTAGAGCTTAAAGTCAGCAGTCATATCCCATTTAAAACCTTTGCATGGAACCCTGCGCTTCTTAGTTCCAACGGCTGCGGCTGTCAGTTGGACGTAATACTTCAACGAAATGGACTAAAACAGAGAGCTCGTTCCACGGCACTATGTTAAAAAACGTAAAAAGCGAGACGTGTTGGCAAAAATAAAAAAAAAACAGTTTATAGATAAGCACATTTCAGTCACAGCTATGCACAGCAACTTAATTAGGTAGTAAGGAAGCCAGCAAGTACTGCATGAAGTGTTGTGGAAGAATATTTGTCCATTATGTCAGTACTTATACGGTCTCACACTTTCTTAGGTTTGGCCACGGCTGTTTCTGAAGGGTTCTCACAGTACTGTAACTTTGCTAAAACACGACTTTGAAATTCGTTGCATGTTCATTAACGTGAAACACACTAATTATTCGAGTAGTAACCAAAATTGTAAATGTAGTAAATAAAATCTCAAATGTGCAGTGTGACGATACAGGAGTCATACCACTCATGAACAAGAAGTGTGTGTTACCTGGACACTCAAATGGGAAATCTGTTGTCAGAGTAGCTACAGCCCTCCAAGACAAATGTGAGATTTTGTTAACGCAAGTGAACACCCCAAATGCAAGCACATTACGCCTCGTGTTGAAATAATTTACAACTAAATGCAATCTAGATTAATTAGAGAGTTTCGGGTTAACGAACAAACAACGAATTTCAGACTTCTGTTTTAGGGAACTGAAAGTACTGTGAGAACCCTTGAGAGACACTCACCGCCAAAGTTAAAAAAGTGCGTGACTGTAAAAGTGTTGATATAATGGACAGATATTCTTCCGCTACACACTTACTAGCCGCTAAATTGTTCAGTGAGAAATTTATTACTGTCTGCAGAAGAAACTTAATACAGAAGAGATAGTACTATCCTGTGAATAATAAACAAAAGCATTTAGGCATGTTATTTAAGAACATTGAAAATTAAGTGACCTGGTGAAGTTTAACTAGAAAATAATCTAGATGATGTTCCTAGTGTAATTATGAAATTGTAAAAAATCCTTTTGTCAGTACGCTGGCTGTGTCAGACGCAGAACGCTATTTTTCAAAACTGCAAAGAATAAAAACTTTTGTAAGAAGCATAGTGAACTGTAAAAGGCTATATGCACATCCAGTACGTTCAATGGTGAAAAAATTTCTCTGTTGTCATCCAGAGACCAAGGATAAAATTAACGATCTTTGCAGGCGAATTAAAACAAGGTGAATGGATTTAATTTTTAAGTGAGTAGATCCAGCTTGTACTGTACCAATTTAGGATTTTGTTTAGTAAACGTGATTGTGTCTTTTTACACAATTTTAAAACAAAGCCTAACCATCTTGTGGAGCAGCACCCCCACTGATCTTAGTTATGAGACACTATTTGTGAAAGTTGTATTAAGTGTGAACAACGATCTGTTTGGGTATGCATGATTTCGTCAGCGCGAGTAGTAGGATGTCGAGAGTTAAACGCATGGAATGGACCTGCCAGTGCGATTTATCGGGTGTCGAAGAAAGGAGCTGATTAAAGTGCGCCATTTACTTTGATGAAACAATTTTCGTCAGTGGTTTCCACATTCTGAAGCCATGTTGTATTTCTGGCTTATGGTTTATATTGCGTGGGTGTCCCGAAAAGCAATGCCTCCGAATTTTGTATTCTTTTCTCAATATAGGTTGAGGGATTGCTCTATCGACTTCCCTATTTCGCTGAGGCAAGTTGAAATCCTCTACCATAATACTAGTGTGTAACATGGCGGTGTGTATCGTAACTATGTCGGCGCGTGAAAAACAGCGTGCTGTTATCGATTTTCTAATACACAAACATGAAGAATAAAGATTTAGAATGTTAATAAAGTTTGTTTTATTTAAAAAGCTTTAAAACTTTTCACGTAAAAAAGTTGGAGGCTATAAGTTTAAGCACTCCACCCATTCACAGACTAAACTATGTAAAATGCTGTCATTGAAGCTATTACCCTCCGAGATCCGGCAGCAGCAAAGTTATCTCTCATACCGCTTATACCAACCGATTTATCCATTCATTTTAAGCAGCTTCAGTTCTCCATGAAGATTGCAATAGTAATAGTAGAGGCTCAAGGTCAGAGGGAAGGGTAAGAGAACAGAGTGGCGAATAGGAAATGGACGTAGAGAGAGGGGAGGAGAAGGATGGAAAGAGCGGTGAGAGAGGCGATGCACAGAGAGAGGGGAGGAAGAGGTGAATAAAAGGAGGGGGAGAGGGGGAGGAGGAGATGGGTGGAGAGAAAGGGGTGAGTGGTTTAGGATATACGTTGTATGTCCAACTGCAATACATGTACTGCCGGATAAAAATAGTACACCTGGAAAGATCAAGTCGGTTTCGATCCGATGACGGCATACGCCACCTCGTGGACAGTAGATAGTGGTTTCTTCGTCGCCCACAACAGACAGCGGAGTGGCAGAGCTGCAGTATCTAACTCTGTCGCAGCTAGACGCCTCAGTGTGGTGCAAACGTGTGAGGCAAGCAGTCAGTCGTGCCATGGAGACGTACTCGTGTTTCCCAAAGCCAACTGAGCGAGTTTGAAGGGTGTCAGACTTACCTTCCGAGTGATAGGATGGTTCTTTCGGAGAACTGCGTCTGTTGCGCAGTGGTGCTGATATTAGTGATCACGTGAAAACTCGCACACCTGTTGACGAGCTTCTGAACGTCCACGTGGCACAAACGCCTGCCACGATCGTCGTATTATAGGGCTATCAGTAGCGAAAAGCTACCAAAGTACGGACAACAGGAACTGTTGAAAACCGGTTACTACAGCCCACTCTACGTAGACGGCGCTTCTTCGCATAGAGGCAGCTATACGGAAGCGTGTGACGTTGGAAGGCAAGAACAGCTGATACAGCTTTGTGAAGACGTCAAGTACAATTTTTCTCGAAACGACGATTGTCTAACGAATAGATCATCGTTGCAACAGTTGCAACAATTGCCATTTATTGCGATTTGGACTATATTATAAGTAAAAATGTAATACATAACAAAATAAACTTCACACTCAAACCGAAATCATTATATTTGTTTGACAACTGCTTCTACACCATACAATTTTTTAAATGTGTGTAATGGGAGTATACGGGTGTATTTCACTGGAGTTCAGTGTAAATGACTATGCAAAAAAAAGTTACTTGTAGCAAACGCTAGTGAAAAAGACTACCGTAAAAATTGTCAGTATCTACTCATTATTTTTCGGTGTCAGCAGGCATTATAAGTATAAACTAACTTGCTCGGCATTATCGTGGGAGAACGCATTTATGATCCATTGAACATGCTGACAATTAACCATCTTCTGTGAATAACTCGACGGAATGCTCACCGATAACGTCGAAAACCACTGATATCTCGACAGGTAACCCCCACTTTCATTTTAAGGCATTTTCCAATTCGTACCACGAAAATGGCACGGTTTCCCATATCGAAACACTGGAGTTTTTGACGAATTTATGCAGCCATATTCTCTCGAGTAATACAACAGGCCGTGAAAAGCTTAAATGCGACTTGGGTATTATGTTGGACGATATATAATCCAAATCAATAAAAGCTTGAGAGTTCTCATGTACAGTGTATGCAACTGATATGTGGAAAATAAACGTTTTTAAAGCATGAGTCTTTAAGAAAGATCATTACAATAATAGTTAGACTGTCAGCGAGAGCGAATCGCTAGTTCCTGCTACTACTAAGGCGAGTACACCGTTCGCTTTTTACAAACTTTTATGAGCTTCGAAGAGGAGCGACTTATTTTCAGTTATCTGTGTAGCTACTAGTTGATTTTTGTAATTTCTTGCGTGTTCGAGTGCTTACTAGGCACAACATTTCATTTCAATAACAGTGTAGTGCACTCCGTCGTTGCTATCGACCGTAGTATCGACACTCGTATCGTGCAGGCTTTTGTTTGTTTGGTTAGAACAGCTCAGTGTCAGTTAGACCGTCAGCGAGAGCGCATCGCTAGTTCCTGATACTACTGAGACGAGTACACCGTTCGCTTTTTACATATTTTTACGAGCTTCAAACAGGAGGAGTGCAGTAATGGATAGGAACTGTGATTGTCGTGTACAGATGCGAGCTGCGCTGGCGACCCTTCGCTCACAGCTCCAGGCTGCGTTGGCTTCCGTCACACAGCTTGAGGCTGCTGCCAGGGGGCGTCACTGTGGAGAACCGGACGCGGGGATGTGAGTGACGTCGAGCACGTCTCACGTGTCCTCCGATCGGTACACTGCTGTAGCCTCCCCGCGTACTGCCTGGACTGAGGTTGACCCCTCACCCGTGGTCGAGAGGGAGATCATTCCAAAGTCTGGCAGGCAGCGAAAAACTTCCCGTGGGGCCGATCGTAGGGCCTCCCTGGTTCGTTGACGAACAGGTTTCGGGCGTCTCTCAGCTGGATGCAGTCATCCACCCCCTTCCAGAGGACGCTTCTCGGCCCGCAAGGTCTGGGCATTCACAGAGGGTGGGTTTTCTGTTGTTGGGAGCTCTTACGTTAGGCGCTTAATGGGGCCCCTTAGGAATATGGCTGCCAAGGAGGGGAAGGAAGCCAGAGTGCACTCTGTGTGCATTCCGGGGGGAGTCATTCCGGATGTGGAAAGGGTGCTTCTGGATGCTATGAAGAGTACAGGGTGCAGCTAACTGCAGGTTGTGGCTCATGTCGGTACCAATGACGTGTGTCGCTTTGGATCGGAGCAGATTCTGTCTGGTTTCGGGCGGCTAGTGGAAATGGTAAAGACAGCCAGTCTTGCTTCCGAGATTAAGGCGGAGCTCACCATCTGCAGCATCGTCGATGGAACCGACTGTGGTCCTTTGGTGTAGAACTGAGTGGAGGGTCTGAATCAGAGGCTCAGGCGGTTCTGTGACCGTGTAGGCTGCAGATTCCTTGACTTGCGCCATCGGGTGGTGGGTTTCTGGGTTCCGCTTAATAGGTCAGAAGTCCATTACACACAGGAGGCGGCTACACGGGTAGCGGGAGCTGTGTGGAAGGAACTGGGCGGTTTTTTGGGTTAGAGGGTCTCAGGGAACCACAGAAGGGGCGTCCGTCAGAAAGAGGACAGGTAAAACACAGCGAGGTAGTTGTAGAAACGATTGGTATTGTAGTTGTAAATTGTCGTAGCTGTGTTGGGAAAGAACCAGAAGTCCAAACCCTAACAGAAAGCACTGAAGCTCAAATAGTTGTAGGTACAGAGAGCTGCCTAAGGCCGGAAATAAGTTCAGCCGAAATTTTTTCAGTGTTCAGAAAGGATAGATTAAATACAGTTGGTGGTGGAGTATTTACTGCTGTCAGAGGTAGTTTGCCTTGTAGCGAAACTGAAGTAGATAATTCATGTGAAATAGTATGGGTAGAGGTTATACCTGACAATCGGACTAAACTATTAATTGGATCGTTTTACCGACCCCCCCCCCCCCCCCCCTACCCAGAAGACATAGTTGCTGAACAGTTCAAAGAAAACTTGAGTCTCATTTCTAATAAGTACCCCGCTCATACAATTATAGTCGGTGGTGGCTTCAATCTACCATCGATATGCTGGAAAAATTATACGTTTAAAGCCGGCGGCAGGTATAAAACATCATCCGAAATTGTACTGAACGCTTTCTCAGAAAATTATTTTGAATAATTAGTTCATGAGCCCACTCGAAGCGTAAATGGTTGCGAAAGTATAGTTGACCTTTCAGCAACAAATAATCCTGGACAAATAGTGAGTGTTGTGACGAATACACGGATTAGCTACCACAAGGCAGTTGCTGCTAGGCTGAATACCGTAACATCTACAACCATCAAAAACAAATGCAATTTAAAAAAGCCGATAAAATGCTCTTAACGCCGTTTTCAGAGACAGTCTTCACTCCTTCAGATCTGATCATGTAAGTGTAGAAACGTTGTGGAATGTTTTGAGGTAGTATCAACAACAATTGAGAGATATATACCACATAAAATTAATAAGTGATGGTACTGATCCCACATGGTACACAAAACGGGTCAGATCGTTGTTGCAGAAGCAACGAAAAAAACAGGCCAAACTTAAAAGAATGCAAAATCCCCAAGATTGATAAAGTTTTAAAGAAGTTCGAAATATGGCGCGTACTTCAATACGAGATGCTTTTAATAATTTCCACAACGAAATTCTGTCTCAAAATCTGCCAGAAAACCCAAAGAGATTCTGTTCATACAAAAACACACCAGAGGCAAGACACAATCAATACCTTCACTGCGCGATAACAACGGTGAAGTCACTGATGACAGTGCCACTAAAGCAGAGTTATTAAACACGGTTTTCCGAAACTCCTTCACCAAAGGAGACGAAGTAAATATTCCTGAATTCCAATCAAGAACAACTGCCAAGATAAGAAACATAGAAGTAGATGTCCCCGGTGTAACAAAGCAGCTTAAATCACTTAATAAAGGCAAGGCCTCCAGTCCAGATACACCTCTCAGAGTATGCTGATAAAATATCTCCATATTTAGCAATTATATACAACCACTCGCTCACAGAAAGATCCGAACCCTAAGACTGGAAAATTGCTCAAGTCACACCAATACCCAAAATGGAAAGTAGGAGTAATCCACTGAATTACAGTCCTATATCACTATCGTCGATTTGCAGTAGGGTTTTGGAACATATTCTGTATTCGAACATTATGAAGTACCTCGAAGAAAACGACTTATTGACACATAGTCAGCACGGTTTCAGAAAATATCGTTCTTGTGAAACAAACTAGCTCTTTATACTCATGAAGTAATAAGAGTTATCGACAGGGGATGTCAAATTGATTCCATATTTTTAGATTTCCAGAAGGCTTTCTACACCGTTCCTCACAAGCTTCTTCTAATAAAACTGCGTGCCCGTGGAGTATTGCCTCAGTTGTGCGACTGGATTCGTGATCTCCTGTCAGAAAGGTCACAGTTCGTAGTAATAGACGGAGAGTCATCAAGTAAAACATAAGTAATATTCGGCGATCACCAAGGAAGTGTTATAGGCCTTCTATTGTCCCTGATATATATTAACGACATAGGAGACAATCTGAGTAGCCGTCTTAGATTGTTTGCAAATGATGCTGTCATTTTCCGTCTTGTAAAGTCATGAGGTTGCAAAATGATTTAGATAAGATATCTGTATGGTGCGAAAAGTGGCAATTGACCCTGAATAAAGAAAAGTGCGAAGTTATTCACATGAGTACTAAAAGAAATCAGTTACATTTCGATTACGCGATAAGTCACACAAATCTGAGGGCTATAAATTCAACTAAATACTTAGGGATTACAATTACAAATAACCTAAATTGGAACGATCCCATAGATAATATTGTGAGTAGAGCAAACCAAAGACTACGATTCATTGGCAGAACACTTAGAAGGTGCAACAGGTCTACTAAAGAGACTGCTTACACCACGCTTGTCCGCCCTATTCTGGAGTACTCCTGTGCGGTGTGGGATCCGCATCAGGTGGGACTGAGGGATGTCATCGAAAAAGTACAAGGAAGGGCAGCTCGTTTTGTACTATGGCGAAATAGGGAGATAGTGTCACAGACATGAACGAAAATTGGAGTGGCAGTCATTAAAACAAAGGCGTTTTTCGTTGCGACGGGATCTTCTTATGAAATTTCAATCATCAGTTTTCTCCTCCGATTGCGAAAACATTCTGTTGGCACCCATCTACATAGGTAGAAATGACCATCACTATAAAATAAGAGAAATCAGGACTAGCACGGAAAAATTTAAGTGCTCGTTTTTCCCGCGTGCCGTTCGAGAGTGGAACGGTAGAGAGATTAAGGTGGTTCATCGAACCCTCTGCCAGGCACTTTATTGTGAATAGCAGAGTAATCACGTAGATGTAGATGTACTTTGTTTCAAAATCTACATTATAATACAGTCTGATATCTGAGTCCATGTCCGAACCACCTGAAACATTTTAGCTTGACACACACGCAGTGTGCCGTGCACACGCTGAAGGGGGAGCTGTCTGTCGTTTCATGCACAAGACTTTCAGTGTCTGGTATCTTGAATGGTTTGCTTTTTCCTCACATAGCTTGTAACCTGTGTGCAAATTAATTCTACTGAATTATACTGACAATAATATGTGAGTAAACACAAAACTATGTGACCATATTCGCATACATTGCATATTGTGTCGCGTGGGTTTTATAAGTTAACGAGCTACAGGCGTTCAGTACCAGTCTGGCTTATATTGTCCGGAATATGTTTATGTTTCAGCCAGAGCACAATATCCCCTTTCCTGGTGCTCGTACTTAGTCATATCTGTGTAACAGCTAAATTATAATTGGCACACTAATTACAATGACCGACTTCGAAGCTGGCTGTGGCAAGAATTGTTGAGTGAATCACTTCTTGAAAGTGACAGTGTTGATTTCCGAATGGTTGTCACTACTGCTTTTCTTACATCTAAATACAAGTTTACCCTCAGGAAGCAAAACTTTAAAACTACCAGTACCATCACTCATTTTGCAACAGGTATTCATGGAATGATTCTGATTCACCCATGTTCCACCAATATAATACACTGCAGAGCTACCTCCTCCTCTTGTATCGTTCATTTTTGCAACGAACGTGGTTCGTACTGCTTCTATGTCATTTCTTTCAAATAAAGACTCTCTTCTTAACATATTTGAAACCAATGTATTTTAAAATTATTTGCGATACCTTTGAAATCAGTTTGCTCAGGCAAGTATTTGTGATGTTGAATATTCCCTTCTTATATATATTTTAAACAGGGACCGCTTTAAACCACCGTAGTCAAAACCATCTATTTGTGTTACAGATTTCTTGTATTTTCGATGATTTTCAAGCGACAAGAAAACAAATTTTCCTGATCTTTCTACTGTTCCGACTCTTTTGGATATTATTGTCTACACAGTTCTCTTGCCGACACATGCTTCTACAGTTCGTTCTTAGTCTTCAATACGTCAAAAACGAAAGTATAGCTTTCAGATTCGTGTTTGAAGAAGTCATAAATGCGTAACATAAACCTCCTAGATCGCTTGGGAAGCATCTACATCTAAGTGAGTACTCCACTATTCAAAATTAAGTGGCTGGCAGAGCGATCATAGAACCACCTTCAAGCTGTTTCTCTACCGTTCTCCTGTCGAAAAGAGCGCAGGAAACACGAATGCTTTTATCGTGAGAGTTCTAATTTCTCTTATGTAATTGGGATAGTCATTCTTCCCTATGTAGGTGGGTGCCAACAAAGTATTTTTACACTCTGAGGAGAAAGTTGGCTACTGAAATTTCACGAGACAGTTCTAGAGGCTTATCTCACTAGGGGTAAGATAGATACTGCCTACAGGAAAATTAAAGAGACCTTTGGAAATAGGAGAACCACTTGTATGAACATCAAGAGCTCGGGCGGAAATCCAGTTCTAAGCAAAGAAGATAAAGCAGAAAGGTGGAAGGAGTATATAGAGGGTCTATACAAGGGCGATATACTTGAGGACAATATTATGGAATTGGAAGAGGATGTAGATGAAGACGAAATGGGAGATACGATACTGCGTGTAGAGTTTGACAGAGCACTGAAAGACCAGAGTCGAAACAACGACGATGATAAAGCAGACATTGGCCGAATTGCCGAATGCCTCGAGTCAGAGAATACTTTGTTACGCCTACATCTACCCTACCAGGTTTCACATCCGTAGCTGAGAAGGCCAACCTGCTGCTTACATAGTTGTGATGTGTGTGCCAGAAAATTGCGGAGTTGCTACAAGTCAAGACAACAGATCGGCACAGCGGAGTGCTGAGTTACCTCACGCTGCCCTGCCAAGGCAAGATTAATAGCCTGTTCCACAAAGGTGCTAAGCAGGAAAGCAGGACGGTCTCCACTAAATATTACGGAAAGCTCACATTGACAGGACAAGAAAGAGGAGCGAATGGTTGGTTATTCATCTGAAAATGCCTCTTTTTACTATAAGCTGTATTGACTCGTGGAAAGACAGAAATCGTCGTCAGCATAGAGGGAGGAGGTTCGAGATTGGAGGTGAATAACCAAAAGTGTAGTATGACATGAAACCAGCTATGTCCATCTGAACCCATGTGTTGTTTTCAGTTCATGGTGGAAGAAAAACACAGTTAAAGCGGGTGTCGATTCTGGACCAAAGACGAGTGAGAAGACATGGACGCAGATCCTTGAGCGTATTGTGAATGTTGCGTTAATACTGGTATCCATTAATGCAGCTTTTAAATGACATAGGGAGGACATTCTAAAATCAAACAATGGAAAGGTTTCAGCAACTATCGAACGGCTCGCTAAATACAATCTGGTATTACCCGATCTAATGAATAAAGCAAAATATACTGAAAAGTACCTTAGTCCTCCAGTTCAAAATGAGGTAATGAAATGTTCACTTGGTTCAAAAATCATAAAAGAAGGCCGTATACATGGAAGAATCCTGCATATTGTAGAAGATATCATATAGATTATATAATGGTAAGACAGAATTTTGGGAACCAGGTTTTAAATTGTAAGACATTTCCAAGGGTAGATGTGGACTCTGACCACAATCTATTGGTTATGAACTGTAATTTAAAACTGAAGAAACTGCAAAAAAAGTGGGAATTTAAGCAGATGAGACCTGGATAAACTGACTAAACCAGGGGTTGTACAGAGTTTCAGGGAGAGCATAAGGGAACAATTGACAGGAATGGGGGGAAAAATACAGTAGAAGAAGAATGGGTAGCTTTGAGAGACGAAATAGTGAAGGCAGCAGAGGACCTAGTAGGTAAAAAAGACGAGGGCTAGTAGAAATCCTTGGGTAACAGAAAAAATACTGAATTTAATTGATGAAAGGAGAAAATATAAAAATGCAGTAACTGAAGCAGGCAAAAAGGAATTCAAACGTCTCAAAAACAATATCGACAGGGAGTGCAAAATGGCTAAGCAGGGATGGCTAGAGGACAAATGTAAGGATGTAGAAGGTTATCTCACTAGAGGTAAGATAGATACTGCCTACAGAGAAATTAAAGAGACCTTTGGAGAACAGAGAACCACTTGTGTGAATATCAAGAGCTCAGATGGAAACCCAGTTCTAAGCAAGGAAGGGAAAGCAGAAAGGTGGAGGGAGTATATACAGGGTCTATACAAGGGCAATGTACTTGAGGACAATATTATGGAAATGGAAGAGGATGTAGATGAAGATGTAGTGGGAGATATAATACTGCGTGAAGAGTTTGACAGAGCACTGAAAGGCCTGAGTCGAAACAAGGCCCCAGCAGTAGACAACATTCCATTAGAACTACTGACAGCCTTGGGAGTGCAAGTCCTGACAAAACTCTACCATCTGGTGAGCAAGATGTATGAGACAGGCAAAATTCCCTCAGACTTCAAGAAGAATCTAATAATTCCAATCCCAAAGAAAGCAGGTGTTGAACGATGTGAAAATTATAGAACAATCAGTTTAATAAGTCACGGATTCAAAATACTAACGCGTGTTCTCTACGGAAGAATGGAAAGACTGGTAGAAGCTGACCTCGGGGAAGTTCAGTTTGTATTCCGTAGAAATGTTGGAACACATGAGGCAATACTGACCATATGACTTATCTTAGGAGCTAGATTAAGTGAAGGTAAACCTACGTTTCTAGCATTTGTAGACTTAGAGAAAGCTTTTGACAATGTTGACTGGAATACTCTCTTTCAAATTCTGAAGGTGGCAGGGGTAAAACACAGGGAGCGAAAGGCTATTTACAATTTGTACAGAAACCAGATGGCAGTTATAAGAGTCGAGGGGCACGAAAGGGAAGCAGTGGTTGGGAAGGGAGTGAGACACGGTTGTAGCCTATCCCCGATGTTATTCAATCTGTGTATTGAGCAAGCAGTGAAGGAAACAAAAGAAAAATTTGGAGTAGATATTAAAATCCATGGAGAAGAAATAAAAACTTTGAGTTTCGCCGATGACATTGTAATTCTGTCAGAGACAGCAAAGGACTTGGAAGAGCAGTTGAACGGTATGGACAGTGTCTTGAAATGAGGGTATAAGATGAACATCAACAAAACCAAAAGGAGGATAATGGAATGTAGTCGAATTAAGTCGGATGATGCTGAGGGAATTAGATTAGGAAATGAGACACTTCAAGTAGTAAAGGAGTTTTGCTATTTGGGGAGCAAAATAACTGATGATGGTCGAAGTAGAGAGGATATCAAATGTAGACTGGCAATGGCAAGGGAAGCGTTTCTGAAGAAGAGAAATTTGTTAACATCGAATATTGATTTAATTGTCAGGAAGTCGATTCTGAAAGTACACTCCTGGAAATGGAAAAAAGAACACATTGACACCGGTGTGTCAGACCCACCATACTTGCTCCGGACACTGCGAGAGGGCTGTACAAGCAATGATCACACGCACGGCACAGCGGACACACCAGGAACCGCGGTGTTGGCCGTCGAATGGCGCTAGCTGCGGAGCATTTGTGCACCGCCGCCGTCAGTGTCAGCCAGTTTGCCGTGGCATACGGAGCTCCATCGCATTCTTTAACACTGGTAGCATGCCGCGACAGCGTGGACGTGAACCGTATGTGCAGTTGACTGACTTTGAGCGAGGGCGTATAGTGGGCATGCGGGAGGCCGGGTGGACGTACCGCCGAATTGCTCAACACGTGGGGCGTGAGGTCTCCACAGTACATCGATGTTGTCGCTAGTGGTCGGCGGAAGGTGCACGTGCCCGTCGACCTGGGACCGGACCGCAGCGACGCACGGATGCACGCCAAGACCGTAGGATCCTACGCAGTGCCGTAGGGGACCGCACCGCCAGTTCCCAGCAAATTAGGGACATTGTTGCTCCTGGGGTATCGGCGAGGACCATTCTCAACCATCTCCATGAAGCTGGGCTACGGTCCCGCACACCGTTAGGCCGTCTTCCGCTCACGCCCCAACATCGTGCAGCCCGCCTCCAGTGGTGCCGCGACAGGCGTGAATGGAGGGACGAATGGAGACGTGTCGTCTTCAGCGATGAGAGTCGCTTCTGCCTTGGTGCCAATGATGGTCGTATGCGTGTTTGGCGCCGTGCAGGTGAGCGCCACAATCAGGACTGTATACGACCGAGGCACACAGGGCCAACACCCGGCATCATGGTGTGGCGAGCGATCTCCTACACTGGCCGTACACCTCTGGTGATCGTCGAGGGACACTGAATAGTGCATGGTACATCCAAACCGTCATCAAACCCATCGTTCTACCATTCCTAGACCGGCAAGGGAAGTTGCTGTTCCAACAGGACAATGCACGTCCGCATGTATCCCGTGCCACCCAACGTGCTCTAGAAGGTGTAAGTCAACTACCCTGGCCAGCAAGATCTCCGGATCTGTCCCCCATTGAGCATGTTTGGGACTGGATGAAGCGTCGTCTCACGCGGTCTGCACGTCCAGCACGAACGCTGGTCCAACTGAGGCGCCAGGTGGAAATGGCATGGCAAGCCGTTCCACAGGACTACATCCAGCATCTCTACGATCGTCTCCATGGGAGAATAGCAGCCTGCATTGCTGCGAAAGGTGGATATACACTGTACTAGTGCCGACATTGTGCATGCTCTGTTGCCTGTGTCTATGTGCCTGTGGTTCTGTCAGTGTGATCATGTAATGTATCTGACCCCAGGAATGTGTCAATAAAGTTTCCCCTTCCTGGGACAATGAATTCACGGTGTTCTTATTTCAATTTCCAGGAGTGTATTAGTATGGAGCATAGCCATGTATGGAAGTGAAACATGGACGATAACTAGTTTGGACAAGAAGAGAATAGAAGCTTTCGAAATGTGGTGCTACAGAAGAATGCTGAAGATTAGATGGGTAGATGACATAACTAATGAGGAGGTATTGATCAGAATTGTGGAGAAGAGGAGTTTGTGGGACAACTTGGCTAGAAGAAGGGATTGGTTGGTAGGACATGTCCTGAGCCTTCAAGGGATCACCAATTTTGTATTGGAGGGCAGTGTGGAGGGTAAAAATCGTAGAGGGAGAATAAGAGATGAATACACTATGGAGAGTCAGAAGGATGTAAGTTGCAGTAGGTACTGGGAGATGAAGAAGCTTGCACAGGATAGAGTAGCATGGAGAGCTGCATCAAACCAGTCTTAGGACTGAAGACCACAACAACAATAAAAAGAGATCAGTTAACTCACTAATTTAGGTATTTTACAGTTTCGTACGATATCTAGGGAAAGGCTTGTGATGAGAAGATAAATAAACGGTTTCCAAGTTTACGCTTTCCAAGAGCATTAGGAATAGAAAAGGAGATACCAAGTGCAACAGCTAAAAATGGTTTTTCGTTACCTAAACGCCGTGGTCAGGTTTGTGACGACTCTGATAGTATGTCACGCTTATACAAAGCTGTTAGAACGAGAATTCAACAAAGAGAAAAGAAATCCAAAATATTTGCCCTGTGCAGCGCATAATTTAAATCCAATACTTTACTTAATGATGTCGCATGTGGAATTCAAGAAGGCAGGCTCTTTTATGGCACAGTATAAACACTGTATCTTTTATTTAGCTATAGTATTAGAAGATGGGACCTTTTTATACCTTCTCTTTCCTTAAAAAAGCTTTGCCCATCACACTGAACTTGGAGATATCAGTGTATTAAAGCTCTTCATAATGCTTCCGTCGAAGTACTTAAGGCTCTGTCAAAAATAATATTGATATCTAAGAAAAGGGAAGAAAGCTGTTGTTTTTAAAAAAAATCAATTAGAGGAATCTGAAATCTATTTTCAGATAGTGCTGAAATTAAAGATACTAGAACGTAGTAAACCGTGTTGTCTTTCTCTGACTGCAGCTAATAACTTATCTTGCTGTCAAAACAGTTTTGAAGAAGCAGTTCCGTCAGCAGCTTCTTTGTCAAAGTATTCGAAAAGAGAAAACATCGTGCTGACGATTTTTGTCAGGACGAGCGGCTAGTGGATTAAAATAAGAATTTCAGAACTACTGTATTTAAAGGCTGTTTAGAGATTATTGAAGTTCAGTCAAAAATCAGATTTGACGGTATGCGTGACGTTAATTGTTTTATCAAAACTATTTTCTCAAAATAGCTCAGTTCTGCTTGCGACAAAGAGATTCACATTGTAGCTCAAGAGCGCCAACAGTAACGAGCAAGGTAGGTAGTGGACTGCAACAGAGTCAGCGCGGGCGTTCTGCTTTACAAAGTACGGCAGAGTCAGAGCTGGCCTGGAGAGGTGTGGCAACGGCTGACGCAGCAGGACCCAAGCGAAAGAAGGCACAATGCAGCGCCGGAAGTGTTCAGTATACGCGCCTCGAGGCACAGTGAGGCATTAGCAAGCGCAGTCCGAAGGTGCGTCAATACTTACCCATTTTGTAGTAAAATTAGCTGTGCCAGTATCGCAGCTCTACAACCGCGGGACTGTGACGCCCGGACGGCAGTCGGAGTGGTGTTTGTGGGCCATAGTCGCACGGTGCAGCCTCCTAGCCTCCTGCTCGGGCTACGGCCGCGTCCACTGCGCCACCGGGCGATCGCTGGCGGCAGGAAGCCGCCGTCTGTACTGCACGACGGCGGGGACCCGCAACACAAATACTTTGGTACTTATCGTCGTTTCTCTGCCGCTGCACGGCGCCCCCTGCACCCATTCTGGCACCAGTCTCTCCACTGGTGTCACACTATCGACGTCAAATTTTCAGCACAATCTCCGAAACTGTGGCCTACGGTAAGGTGAGTAACGAATTTTAATTTCGTGTGTCACGGAAGAGAAGTTTGACTGCTGTGCTCTTTGTAAGATGAGTCTTGTTGAATGTAAGGAGTCAGTAGATCTGCCGCACTTTCAAGGTAACGTAAACACTTTTCACGTTTGTCTAGTACCTGTCAGCTCTACGCTCTGTAACTTGAAAGATCGATCACCGCCGTGTGCTGAATCTGTATCAGTAGTGAGTTCCTAGTATAATCGATATGGAAATACGGCTGCAAAGTGGCGAGAATCAAAATGATTAATGATTAGACGTTACAATTGCCTTAATATATTTTTTGTGACTCGTCATCATTGGTGTTGCAAAATGAGTGTCGAGAAGGGCAGTCCTTTGGCAAAGTCGAGGATGCGAGGAGTTCAAGAGCCAGAGGGAGTTCGTGTATTATCAGAAAAGTAGCGCAAAATTGACATCGGGTAATAAGGTGTTACGTAGTCTGGTAGAAGCGCGGATATAGATTTGTTTACTCCTTCCTCTGATAAAATAACTGAGGATATGCAAGCGTTTACGGACTACTTTAGAAATTTCGCAGGTGTGGAACAAGTTTTGACGGTATCAAAATCAAGATTAATCGGATAAGCGAAATGTTATGTGGGTGATGTGGAAGCTGTCGAGGGAGAGGGAACATTTGAGGTATCTAAAAAGGGGTTATTTCAAAGGTATGCAAAGCTAAACAGCGCAAGACAGTTTACGTACAGGTGGACATGGCAACGAAGAAACGTATGGAACCAGTAGAACAATTTGCTGATAGAATAACAAAGATTAATGGTTGTACATTCGAGAGGGGGCACAAAGTTGTGCCGAATGAAGTATTTCACGAGAGGCTGAGCAGAGGGCGCCTGGTGCATTTTTAAGAGGCAAGGAGAATACGCAGATGGGTTCTGGCTGATTTTCGCACAGCTGTCGTATTGGCAGTAGAACATGATGAAACTGATATGTCAACTGGACGCGAGACGGGCAGTATTTTCCGCCAGGTTTTATAGATGCGTACTGATGGACTGTGAGCAGAAGCGATGCTGCTATCCGTGGTACAGTGCAGGTAGAGGTACAGAGAGGTACAGAGAGGTTCGTACAATGGGAATGGTAGTTTCAGACGTAGGAGATCAGGAAATACACAGGCGTTAAACACTAACGGGAGCCCGAGATCAACCTACGGACATTCCTAGTAAAATTAGATGCAGAGCTGGGTAGTGTTGTCGGAGGAATAGTAGAGAAGAATAACTGCGGGATATTGTTGGCCACAGCTGCACATATGGCGGTTGCCAGTCTAGATCTGATGGAACATTTGAGAATGGTGGACGCAGAATTTTGTCTGTGTAGTTCAGACAATGTGTAGAGACCGTGCCACACGTGAATGAAGGCTGTAAGCATAATTCTCGGGTTGAATTTCTTGCGTGACATTTGTGCTAAGATCGATCTTCAACAACACATTACGCAGCTTGACGGAAAAGTGTTTCATTTGGGCGCAACTGCTGCCAGTATAGCAATTTTGCGACGTGAGTCTATCGAGTATGAAAAACCTTTTAAACCATGAAAAACTACATAAAGACTCGATATACACAATTGTCTACCTATGGATACTGGGAAAACTCTTTTGGTTAATTTTAAGTCTAACTTAACAATAGGTATGTTGTGCATGGTGGAGAACTTGAAAGTAAATTGAGCACTGGATCAGATGAGTTCCTTAGTGAAAAGAAGTGTTGTAAGTGTACCGGAAATAAATGGTGAAAAAATGGTACCTCCGTTTGTGAGTAACTTTAGCATCGAGGATTTAAGGTTAACAGTGGGGTTCCTGGAGGAGAAAGAGTTTGACCCAATGGGTGTCAGCCACAGATAATCACCAAATGACACTGCAACAGCACTACAAATCAGTGGAGAAGCTGAAGGGGAGTCTTACGGAATGATGACGAGCGGAGTTACTGTTGGAATTTGGTGTTTCTCATTTCCAAAAGGGCCATTGCCGATGACGCATGTTATGCGACACTGAATACTAATAGGAAAGGAATCACTGGTTTACTGCAAGGTATTTGCATCTGATTCTGTAGGAATTCTTCGAACAACCAGCTGAGGGATGGGATTACTGAGGAAAGTAATAGTCCATTGGGGGTTAGAGTGGTCGTTATGCCCAAGAAATCAGTGGATGGATCACGAAAATACAGTTTCGTTGCGATTACCGACACCTGAGTATGCAGACTTCAATGGATGCCTATCCTTCTCCCACTATTTAACCCCCACCCGCCCCCGTCCTCCCATGAACCATGGACCTTGCCGTTGGTGGGGAGGCTTGCATGCCTCAGCGATACAGATAGCCGTACCGCAAGTGTAGCCGCACAGGGGTATCTGCTGAGATGCCAGACAAGAGTGCGGTTCCTTGTGGGAGAGCAGCCTTTTCAGTACTTGCAGGGGCAACGGTCTGTATGACTGACTGGTCTGGCCGTGTAACATTAACCACAATGGCCTTGCTGTGCTGATACTGCGAACCGCTGAAAACAATGGGAAACTACAGCCGTAAATTTTCCCGAGGGCTAGCAGTTTAAATGACGCTGAAATCCTCTTGTGAAAAATATTCCGAAGGTAAACAACTAGTCGCCCGTTCGGATCTCCTGGGTGGGACTACGCAGGAGGTCGTCACTATCAGGAGAAAGAAAACTGGTGTTCTATGGATACAGCTATGGAATGTCAGATCCCTTAATCGGGCAGGTAGGTTAGAAAATTTAAAAATGGAGATGGACAGGGTGAAGTTAGATATAGTGGGAATTAGTGAAGTTCGTTGGCAGGAGGAACCAGACTTCTGCTCAGGTGAATACAGGAATAATGCAGGAGTAGGTTTTGCTAATGAATAAAAAAATAGGAGTACGGATAAGCCATTATGAACAGCATAGTGAACTGAATATTGTAGCCAAGATAGACACGAAGGCCACACTTACCACAGTAGTACACGTTTATATGCCAATTAGCTCCGCAGATGATGAGGTTATTGAAGAAATGCATAATGCGATAAAAGAAATTATTCAGATAGTTAAGGGAGACGAAAATTTAATACTCATGGGGGACTGGAATTCGATAGTAGGAAAATGAAGAGAAGGAACAGTAGTAGGTGAATATGGACTGGAGGTAATGAATGAAAGAAGAAGCCGTCTGGTCGAATTCTGTGCAGGACATAATTTAATCATAGCTAAAACTTAGTTTAAGCATCTTGAATGAAGGTTTTATATATGGAAGAGGCCTGGAGACGCTGGTAGAATGCAGATAGATTATATAATACACTCCTGGAAATTGAAATAAGAACACCGTGAATTCATTGTCCCAGGAAGCGGAAACTTTATTGACACATTCCTGGGGTCAGATACATCACATGATCACACTGACAGAACCACAGGCACATAGACACAGGCAACAGAGCATGCACAATGTCGGCACTAGTACAGTGTATATCCACCTTTCGCAGCAATGCAGGCTGCCATTCTCCCATGGAGACGATCGTAGAGATGCTGGATGTAGTCCTGTGGAACGGCTTGCCATGCCATTTCCACCTGGCGCCTCAGGTGGACCAGCGTTCGTGCTGGACGCGCAGACCACGTGAGACGACGCTTCATCCAGTCCCAAACATGCTCAATGGGAGACAGATCCGGAGATCTTGCTGGCCAGGGTAGTTGACTTACACCTTCTAGAGTACGTTGGGTGGCATGGGATACATGCGGACGTGCATTGTCCTGTTGTAACAGAAATTTCCCTTGCCGGTCTAGGAATGGTAGAACGATGGGTTCGATGACGGTTTGGATGTACCGTGCACTATTCGGTGTCTCCTCGACGATCACCAGAAGTGTACGGCCAGTGTAGGAGATCGCTCCCCACACCATGATGCCGGGTGTTGGCCCTGTGTGCCTCGGTCGTATGCAGATCTGATTGTGGCGCTCACCTGCACGGCGCCAAACTCGCATACGACCATCATTGGCACCAAGGCAGAAGCAACTCTCATCGCTGAAGACGACACGTCTCCATTCGTCCCTCCATTCACGCCTGTCGCGACACCACTGGAGGCGGACTGCACGATGTTGGGGCGTGAGCAGAAGACGGCCTAACGGTGTGCGGGACCGTAGCCCAGCTTCATGGAGACGGTTGCGAATGGTCCTCGCCGATATCCCAGGAGCAACAGTGTCCCTAATTTGCTGGGAAGTGGCGGTGCGGTCCCCTACGGCACTGAGTAGGATCCTACGGTCTTGGCGTGCATCCGTGGGTCGCTGCGGTCCGGTCCCAGGTCGACGGGCACGTGCACCTTCCGCCGACCACTGGCGACAACATCGATGTACTGTGGAGACCTCACGCCCCACGTGTTGAGCAATTCGGCGGTACGTCCACCCGGCCTCCCGCATGTCCACTATACGCCCTCGCTCATAGTCCGTCAACTGCACATACGGTTCACGTCCACGCTGTCGCGGCATGCTACCAATGTTAAAGACTGCGATGGAGCTCCGTATGCCACGGCAAACTGGCTGACACTGACGGCGGCGGTGCACAAATGCTGCGCAGCTAGCGCCATTCGACGGCCAACACCGCGGTTCCTGGTGTGTCCGCTGTGCCGTGCGTGTGATCATTGCTTGTACAGCCCTCTCGCAGTGTCCGGAGCTAGTGTGGTGGGTCTGACACACCGGTGTCAATGTGTTCTTTTTTCCATTTCCAGGAGTGTATATATTTAGGAACCAAAAATTGTAAGACATTTCCAGGGGCAGATGTGGACTCTGACCACAATTTATTGGTTATGGGCTGTAGACTAAAACTGAAGAAACTCAAAAAAGGTAGGAATTTAAGGGGACAGGACCTGCATAAACTCTAAGAACCAGACTGTGTAGAGAGTTTCAGAGAGAGCATTAGGGAACGACTGACAAATAAAGGGGAAAGAAATACATTAGAAGAAGAAAGATGAAATAGTAAAGGCAACAGAAAATCAAGTAGGTAAAAAGACAAGAGCAAGTAGAAATCCTTAGGTAACAGAAGAGATATTGAATTTAATTGACGAAAGGAGAAAATATAAAAATGCAGTAAATAAAGCTAGAGAAAAGTGAGATCGACATGAAGTACAAAATGTCTAAGCAAGGATGGCTAGAAGACAAATGGAAGGATGTACAGGCACATATCATTAGGTGTAAGATAGACGCTGTCTACGCGAAAATTAAAGAGAAGTTTGGAGAAAAGAGAACCACATGTATGAATATCAGGAGCACAGACGGAAAATGAGACCTATGCAAAGAAGGGATAGCAAAAAGGTGAAAGGAGTGTATACATGATCTATACAAGGGAGATGTAATTGAGGACAATATTATTCAAAGCGAAGAGGATGTAGATTAAGTAGAAATAGGAGATACGATACTGCGTGGAGCATTTGACAGAGCACTGTAATACCTAAGTGACAAAAAGACCCCAGGAGTAGACAACATTCCATTAGAACTACTGATAGCCTAGGGAGAGCCAACCATGAGAAAACTCTACCATCTGGTGAGCCAGACGTATGAGGTGGAATACCCTCGGACTTCGAGAAGAATATAATAATTCCAATCCCAAAGAAAGTAGGTGGCGACAGGTGTGGAAATTCCCGAACTAGCAGTGTAATAAATTATGGCTGCAAAATACTAACAGGAATTATTCACAGAAGAATGGACGAACCCTTGTTGACTGGAATACTCTCCACAAAATTTAAAGTTGGCTGGAGTGGATACAGGGAGCGAAAGGCTATTTACAACTTGTATAGAAACCAGATGGCAGTTATAATACTAGAGGGTCACGAAACGGAAGCAGTGATGGAAAAGGGAGTGAGACAGGTTTGTAGGCTACAAAGCTATCCTCTATCTTATTCAATCTGTATATTGAGCAAACAGTGAAGGAAACAAAAGAAAAATTTGGAGTAGGAATTTAAATCCACAGAGAAAAAATAAAAACTTTGAGGGTTGCCGATGACATTGTAATTCTGTCAGAGACAGCAAAGGACCTAGTGGAGCAGTTGAACGGAATCGACAGTGTCTTGACAGGAGGATATAAGATGAACATCCACAAAAGAAAAACGAGTATAATGGAATGTAGTCGAATTAAATCAAATGATGCTCAGTGATTTATATTTGGAAATGAGACAGTTAAAGTAGTAGATGGGTTTTGCTATTTGGTTAGCAAAATAACTGATGATGGTCGAAACAGAGAGGATATAAATTGTAGACTCGCTCTGGCAAAGAAAGAGTTTGTGAAGAAGAAAAATTTGTTAACATCGAGTATATATTTAAGTGTCAGGAAGTCTTTTCTGAAATTGTTTGTATGGAGTGTAACCACGTAGGGAAGCGAAACATGGACGGTAAATAGTTTAGACAAGAAGAGAATAAAGCTTTCGAAATGTGGTGCTATAGAAGAATGCTGAAAATTAGATGGGTAGATAACGTAACTAATAAGCAGGTACTGAACAGAATTGCAGAGAAGAGGAATTTTTGGCATAACTTGACTAAAAGAAGGGATCGGTTGGTAGGGCATGATCTGAGGCATCAAGGGATCACCAGTTAGTATAGCATGGAAGTATGGAGGATAAAAATCGTAGAGGGAGAGCAAGAAGTGAATACACTAAGCAGATTCACGAGGATGTACGTTGCAGTAGTTACTCAGAGATGAAGATGTTGCACAGGATAGAGTAGCATCGAGAGCTGCATGAAACCAGTCTCTGGACTGAGAATCACAACAACAATACAGACTATTTAGGTCAGTGCAAGTAGTTTTCATGATGGACTTAGGGAGTGGCTACCATCAGCTAGAAGTCTCTCTGGTGGACCGGTCAAAAACAGCATTTTCATCAGTGTGCAGAGGTTATTACTTCAGGAGGTTGCCTTTCGGATTGAAAAATGCCCCTGTGATGTTTCAGAGGATAAAAATCACATCTATACGTGGTGTATGTTGATCATGTAAACGTCTTCACGATTGATGTGGAGCACTATATAAAACGCCTGAGAAAAGTATTCCAGAGAAAGTGAGTCGTGAATCCACCGTTAAGTACGGAGAAGTGTCACATAACTAGTTCCTAATTACGGGGTTAGCACAGACCAAAGATTGGTTAAAACTGTATGTTTAGGTCCTGTGCCTGAACCAGTAAAGAAACTGTCACTTCTTTGAGTTGTGAACTGTTGTAGGAGATTCGTGCCATTGTGGAGGTTACCTGAAGCATTAGCAGAGTTTCAATTGCATAGGACTGATGTTTCAGGTCTTTTCAACAATACACCTACACAGAATAAATGTGTATACACGATTATATACTACTTTTCGAGATACATCAAAATGGTTGTTATGCCCAACAAACAGGCAGCAGCAGTGGCACAAGCGCTAGTAAACAATTGGACATTGAAATTCGGGGTACCTGAGATCATAGCAGCGTATGAGGCAACCAACTTTATGTCGGAGTTGTTCAGGGAAATGGGTAAGGTTTTGTGTGTGGACAAAAAAGAGGATGAGTTCTTAGTAGTAAGTGGGTACGCTGAATGCACTATGCATGTTTCTAATTCACAACCTTTTTGAAGAGATCGTTAAATCAATTACATTATATGAATTAATTAAATTAATTATATTACATTTTATTTTATAAACATAATGTACTAAAATACAGTGTCTGCCATAAAAATGTATCCACACTTTAAGAAACGAAAAAGATTGCTTATGTGTTTATTTTAAATATAACAATTGATCACACATGTTGTACAACCTTATGTTTAGCACACGGTTACCTTAAATGTTCAAAATGCTCACCGTTGGCGGCTGTACACATAACAGAACGACGAGGGGCTGCCATAACTACGTCAGTCAATGTTACAGTGGAGATCGCTGTACATGTAGCTGTAATCTCCGGGTGAAGTTCCTCCAGCATGGGTGGCTTACGTCGATAGACTCTTTCACAGTTGCCCACAAGAAAAGTCCATAGGTGTTACATCTGGGACCGCGGAGGGATCTCAATGGGCCCTCTACGTCCAATCCAATGCCCCGGAAAATTGTCATCCAGGAAATCTCGTACGGCTAGGTGGTAGTGTGTCTTGTTGATAGAAGACCCCTTCAACAGCTCCATAAAGCACAATTACACTTGGAAAAATCGATGTGCGTAGCATTTCCAGGTACACTTTTCCAATGACAGTAGCATCAAGTAACACTACACATAAACACCTGGTAGACTCACCGCTTTATGCAGATTAACATTCGGATTCACGGTTCTATTAAGTTTAAATTGCGCCTCGTCACTCCACACTACGTTCGTCACAAATTGCTCGTCATCAGTTTTCATTTGCTAATACCATTCGCGAAATTGCATTCAGCGATCAGGATCGTCATCATTAATCACGTGCAGTAACCTTGGAATGTAAAATTCCCTCTTTGCAGCTTTCACAATTCTTCGTACAATTGTACTGCTAACCCCCACTTAACGTGTACATTGTGTAGCGGACACCTGTGGAGAATTAAGAAAAGTTTCCAACACGAGAGCTGACGAAGCAGGACTTGTTGCTGTATGATGTCTTCCTCATCTTCCTTCGTGAATATCACAAATCGTTCCATGCAATTCATACTTGTCAATGATGCGTTTAATTGTTAGGTGGGTTGGTGGTTCTGTTTCAAATTACCGCCTCCACTGGCGTTGCACTTCAACGGCATTATCAAACTTGAAAAACCACTTCAAAATACATTTTAGCTGCTCGAATGTCAAGCGTGCTCCACCCATCTTGTTTTCTCAATACCGAGATGAAAGTACTAACATCTGTGAAGCCAAACACCATACTACACTCGTAACCCAAATCGAACGACAGTATCGATATCTCGATATAGCGTGACTAAAAGTGTACACATTTTTCTGGCGGACTCTGTGTACTATAAACTGATGGATCTTTGGAAACAAATACTAAAGAAGACTGCAAATGCATAAAATTATTTTGATATACTCAGTAATTGCGAGAAGCCTAAAGAAAAATTACACTTCACCGTACCAAACCCAGATTGAAAGCCGTCTTCAATAGCAGAGGTAGAAAACAACTAAAAACAGCCACCACAAAGAAACTCCATGAAATTGTTACAGAAATATGGAATGCAGAGAAAATTGCACAGGAATGAAAACATGCAATGATTCACCCACTCCACAAAAAGGCTGACAAGACAGACCTTAATAACTATAGAGGTACCTCATTATTACTGGTAACCTACAAAATTTCCTCCAAGGCGTTACTCGACGGACAGAAGTGCAAGCTGATATAAAGATTCCAAGCAAGTTTCAGAAAAGGAAACTTCTGTATTGAACATATTTGGAATCCGCGAAACCTCCTGAGGGTCAGACAAACAAACAGCACAGTAGTCGTATCTGTGTCCTTTAAGAAGGCCTATGACTCCATACACACGCTGATTCTCTTTGACACGTTAGAAGTATATGGAACGGACAGAAAAACGACCATTTACAGACGCCACATCTAAAACAAAAGTTTTGGGAGAACTCTCAGACCCCTTTCGACATACATACAAGGGTCACAAGGAGATGGTCTGTCGCCACATTTATTCGACATTGTATTGGACAAAATTATCAAACAATGGGAAGAAAAAGTAAAAGGAATTCAGTTAGGAAGAAGGTGTGCAAACAAGAAGATCAAAAAATGCTTTGCATTACCAGGTGGTCTGGCAATACTCAATAACAATAGACAAGTAGCACAAGAAGCAATGGAATACTTACATAAACCCTATGCAAAAATACGTCTACAGATATCGCATGAGAAGACACAGTACATGGAGAGAAAGAAGGACACAAAATACAGAAAGGTCAACAGAGTGAATAAATTCAAATGTCTTGGGGAATCTAAACAAATAGGAGGATCAAACAAGGCATCCAATATACAAATAACAGAAAAACTTTAGAAAGCGTACAAATTGACTTGGACAAACTATAATAAAAGAAATATTTCAGAACAAGCTAAATTCAAGCACTATAGTACAGTTGTACACCAGAAACACATCATAAACAACAACAATCTGAGCATCAGGCATCACAGACGCAGAAAACATTGAACGTAAAACCCTCCGTCAAATTTTTGGAGCTGTAGGAAGAAATGTGTGTACTAATAAAAGAATAAATAAATAATATATACATATGAAAAACAATTACAGCGGATAATAACGGACTTCTTCTCTTACATTTCAATTGTAGTTGCAGGCAGCGAACTCCAAGTACACCAGTGCGTGTTATAATTTGGAAGTTCCTCCTTACTTAGTTTCAGTTCACTTGAATAAAAAATACTTAATACTGGTATCAAAATTTTTCTTATTTGGAAACATGTATGATACAAAACACTCGTAGCCCGTCATCCTCCTCTGGCACTTCTCAACAGAACTTCTACAGATAAGAGAGTGTGAGTAAGAAAATCACGTACAAAAAAATGAATGAATGCTTTTTTTTTCATTAGCGCGCATTCACAATTAACGTCTTTGCCAACGCTTCTGGTTGATCGATACTTTATGTTTTGATTTTAATAAATTTTAACTTTACGGTATCCTGGTTGGTCTTTCATCATGTACCTACACAATTGCCCCCTCACTGTACGTTGACATGCTATGGAGAAGTACAGTGTTTTTGCATTTACATTTGCTGATAGGGATCGATGACCTTTACTTGTCGGTTCCTCTTTTATTTAAAGGAATGGATACATCAGCTTATCCTACGTATGTTAGAGTTCTACAAGAAATTAAAAAGTTATATGTATAATGTGATAGTCCATTACGTATTTGAATTTAGGGCACTGATAATAATAATCAGTTTGATTCAGTCTAGCTGCCGGGTTTCGCGCTTGCACACTGGCCGGTTTGGCGGCGAAGAGCTAGACGCTAACGGACAACATCTTAGATGCTACCGTCGCACGTGCTTGCACTCGTTTTCTTTGCGTTGATTTCACATTGAGTCTCATACTTTCACGTGAGTACCACATACTGAAGAAGAGCCGTGGCGTTTGTCTTCATGTGTGCTTATTGTTCAAAATCCGACGCTGCAGCCATTTTTAAGGCCCGGACGTCATATTACCCGTACTCCTACTCGCGTTTTCAGTGGAGAGAACGCCGAACGACAACTATAGTTTACTTGTCACTATGTCAAGCGTTGTGAGCCACGACACTCAGAAATTATTTCGTTGCACACGCATGTTCATGTCACCACACTTGACCGTCCACTTGTTGAAAGACATAGATAGCCGTCGAAAGCACTGTATAAATTGCTTGGGCTCAAAGTTCATTTCTTCATATAGAGTTTGGTTTCCAATGAAAAAACATACAAGTATTGAGTTACAACGATATTGAAACGATACAGTAGTTACCACTCCATAAGCAGCAGATTTTGTTGCTCACTCACACCGGGAATACAAACAGAGGCGGCTCCGCCGCCGGCCGCGAGTGCAGCGGAGCCGCGTCAGGACGGGTGGAGAATGTGTTGGCTTTCATTATATATATTTACGTATGTCGGCTATCATGTTTTACTTGTACCTGAATGCAAATCATGCACGTGAACATTCCTAATCCACCTTCCACCTTTCCGTAAAGCCTGGCCAAATACTAGTTGGGAAACAGCAGAAGTAGTTCTGTAGTATAGTAGAGCCAGCCTTACTCCTGGGTGGGGGATCAGAGATACACCACAGGCAGGTCGAAATCAAATACGTTCCAGTACCATAAGATTTGGGGTGGAATGGTTAGTCACGGCCAAGAGGTTCGACCATCCCCTCCACCGGGGCCCAGGAAGACCTCCGGCTGCCCGCCATATTCTGGGAGATCTACAGAAGACGGGTAAGTGAGCAGAAGTGCCTTCAGTGCGTCTGTCTCGGTGTTCACAGGAAGAAAGGTATTTGAATATTTGAACTGATTCTATTTTATTTCCAGCTTCAGACGATGTAGGGAAATTAAAGTACGAAATGATTGCTTTCTCGTTTATTTCGGAAATTTTGTGTGAAAACAGAGTAGGCTCCCATCCTTTGTACAAAGCCACGTGTTGTCGTAAGCTACAAACTCTCATCAATAGTTCCATTGCATAAGTTCTATAGCTCAAATCAAGTGCAAAGAAGTATATTCAAACGCGAGTGATTTATTTTGGTCGAAAAACGTTTCTTTGTGCGAAAGGGGTCTTAGAACACTTGTTGTGCCCCATGCTGGTAACAGTGAACGTGGTTGATCGTTGGGTAGACAACATTGGGCATAACATCGAACTATCACATCGTAATTCTCCACCTCACTTCATAGTTAAATTAATTGTCGTTTCCACTCCCTTTGTAATTAGATGCACTGTAGCTCCACGTGGTCGATCGTTCGTTGCTAGCGGGCACGAGTTTCAAATAGCGACAAAACAGATATTGCTTCGCTTAACTCCTTCGACCCCTGTGTCAGTGTGTCTAGTCCCCAGTTTGTCCGTTACCCTCCTCTCACATAGTGGATGTCCTATGTAAAGTAATGGTAGAATTTGGTGGTACACATTTGGCCAAACACAGTTCCGTCTTGCCCATAAAACAATAATGTACGTGCAGATTAGCATAGCCAAGCTATAAGTTGTAAGAAATGCAATCTTTGTGAAGTGGAATAATTACTGCAATTGCTGTAAAGTGTAATGATTATGTTTAAAATAAATAGCTTATGAATGATATCAATCTTTAACATACCCTGAAATCACAATCAAGTCAATTTAAGAGAATTCATTCAGAGAAGGAACGGAGTTTTCAAAATAAGAAAAGGGTATGGAACGCAGGAACCCACACATCAGCGTGTGAGCCCTTCAGCCCCTTGCTTAATAACGTGCAAAATAGGACACGTTCTCTTCTCGAGGTAACGCTCTCATGTACCCCTCCCCTCGTTATCCGTTGCGCCATTGTTGCAATGACTACTACCTCTTTTATTAATGCCGATGTCAAGTGTCGGATTCCGCCTGGTTGTGGACCAGTGTAGAAACAAGAAAATCCACAAAAATCACAACGGCTGCATAAAGCAAAAATACGAGCGGTGCCAGGGGTTTTTAGGCAAGTACAGGCAAAAGCATAGTTTTCTCTCCTCCACAGTTAACTTTTATCTGGCGTCCTCTGCTAGGTTTATGGTAAGAAAGTTTGTTGGATTCCCACAAAACAGTAATCTTTCATCTGACGTATCTTTTCCACGATTCCCACAAAGCAGACCGTAAACTTTCAATATACATAACATGATAGCTTATATCTCTGGCTGATATGCCATCCATCGCTTATACTATGATCATAAATTACGTAAGTTTTAAAACATCATAACATTTTCATTAACTGGGTTCTGTTTGTTAACTTCTCTTCGTTCAACCACATATACAAATTAATTACATACACATTATCATGATGCAATACAAGCATATGACACATTTATGCTTCATTTTATGGATACACTTTTATCGCTTACGGGAGCTCATTTCTTCCTTAGGTAGAGCAGGCAGAAAAACATTAGAAAAAGGACTAAAATATTACGCACTGCTGCCGTAACTACGCACTGCTGGCCTAACGTCTTCCCGCATGTGGAACAAGCATGCCGCCAGCAACTGAGATGAGACATCGGTGCATAGACAAAAATCCTAGGACACATCAGGGTGGCTAAGAATGTTTGCATTGACTAATGCCTGCTTAATGTCATTAAAGTCCTTCGGAAGCTAGTCATCCCATAACCAAGGCCTATTCTTTCGTAACAAGTTGAGAAATACGTCACTCTTCATCAGTTGTTGTGGTACGAATTTACGAAAGAAAGATGCTAGTCCTAAAAAAGGTTTTAGTTGTTTTTTGTTCCTTGGAACTGGACAATTGCGTATGGAATCAATTTTTTTCAGTTCAAGTAATATACCTTGTTGTGGTACAACAGGTCCTAAAAATTTGACTTGCACCCTACCAAAACTAGGCTTTTTTAAATTAACTGTTACTGTGTAGTCTGCAATCGTATTACCGTTATGTAACTTGTCTGCTTCAGGCTGACTAACGATATCCATCCCTCCATCTCACCACATGCCGAGTCAACTGGTACTGTTGCTACTCGTAAAGCGAGCTCTTCTGCAGCTAGTGGTGCACCTTCACAGTCTTTACTTAGTTCGTTAACGACAGTGGTTACCTTTTACACTGTTGAACACAACTGGTTTTGTGTGGCTTCAGTCATTGTGTTTGCGTCTGTGATTTTCCGTATCTGTTGTTCTACTCGATCATGATGGTCGTTAAAAGAATCTGCCTTCTGTTTCAACACCGTAATTTTACCTTCATGGTTTACTTGTTTCTTTTTTCATATCATTGAATTTTGCGTCAATTTAAATGCGAAAATTTTAGGCTAAGTCATTGAATTTCTGTAAGACCGTGTCTTGCATATCATTGTCTGCTTGTTTGTGATCTAGTTTCATTATATTTAGATCTTGTGCGACGGTGTTTAGATTGTGTGTGAAATTATCAATTTTAGTATTCATATCCTGTTTCATACCACTGAAATTAGTGTTCAGATAGTGTTTCATATCAGTGAGATTGGTGTTCATATTTTCAAATTTCACGTGTATGTTAGATATTAACTGCCGTAGCAGTACCTCAGTTGTACTACCGTGATATCTGTCACCTGTACTTTCCAAGTTAATGGTTATGTTGTGAAAAATTGGTGTTTGTAAGGTGTGGTCATATTTGTATTGCTCATGAGCGGTATATCACTCTGGGAGATGCGTGACGTTGTTTAGTCAATTGCAAACATTGTGTCGTCAAGGTTATTCTGCTGTGGAGCTTCGCTATCATTTGTCACACCTGCGACACTCATCTCTGACCTACTTATACCTTCTGCAGTAGGCATGCATGACGCCTAAACTTCAATTGTTCGATCGCGCAATTCTACGCCATCTTGGCTGATTCCGTTTTCGCTACTGCTATCAACAATGGACATATAATTTTTGGCCAAATTGTATGAAAGTGCAAAAATAAAAATTTCATATGCTAGTTATTCCACTTGACAATTGTAATTTACACGATGTCAAAGCTTGCTTTCTTATGATGCGCAAACTATTGTATTGCAATTTTAATGTTTTACTGACAACTCGTATCACACTGAAAAATTCCTGTGAATTTTCCACCATAAAATTCAGGGAAGGGAATAATGTAGAAAGATTTCTATCTACATGACCAGGCAAGCCACTTGCGTAGCCGTCCTACCTTTGCTGCACCGAACAGAACAGCCTACTACATAATGCTACGTAACCTGCGTCCAGTCTTATTACTTTCTAACATATTTCCTCAATTTTTGCCTTTTTACTTTACTTGCTCCCGGTCATGATTCATGCAAACAGAAAATCCACAGTGTCAAGAGTGTTTAAATGGTTCAAATGGCTCTAAGCACTACGTGATTTAACATCTGAGATCATCAGTCCCCTATACTTAGACCTATTTAAACCTAAGTAACCTAAGGACATCACACACATCCATGCCCGAGGCAAGATTCGAACCTGCCAATAATTGCGTTGTTAAAATTTTCTGTGCTTGTATGAATTTTAGGCTATTTCTAAACATTCATGGTGGTGTCTGTTTGTTCTATATCGTGTCTCCCTACCACTTTCGCGCAACGACGCTGTGAGCGTGTTTTTTAGGGAATTGACTAGTTTGAACCTGGGACCTGTTGCTGGTAAGGAGACGACAGACCACACATGACATGTAGAATTCAGAAGAGTTCAGTGAGACTAGCGAAGATATAACCAAATACTAAATGATCTCAGCGTCAGCTCCACTGCACTCCCTGTAAAAGAATCTTAATACTAACTAAATTTAGTAGAAAGGGTTCAAGGATTTCCTATTTTTAGTTAGCTGGTAGAATAACGTCGAAAAAGCAGTTAAGTTTACCATTGGAAATTTTATTCTACTCACAAAACATCGTTTATAAATTGCACTATTGATAAAAGGAAATGTTTTAATACAGGATGGTAAAAACCAACTGCATTCAACAAAAATGTGAACGAATATTCCCTGAATGCGTTTCCAAGTTCTACAATCTATCGAAGGATGACCTATGCCATATCACATCTATAATCTAGGTTTAAATTAAGTTTCACAAAAGAGCAAACTATCAAAATGGTCTATAGTGACCCTCAATTATCTTTAATTACTTATCTAACTTGTCGTAAATTACAGTGGCTGATGTGGCTTCTCAATAACTATATAACAGAAAAATTATCGCGTTTCAGATTTTTACTTCAAGTGACAAATGTGAACACCATGAGTTTTAATTAACGATCGACACTAGTATTACGCAAAAAGGGGGTGTAACAGATGAGACTTCTGCAGTTCTGAGTGAAGCCTTATGCGCTCAAAAATGCGGCATCGCGTGCGTTCATTACCTTGTCGGTGTTTAAGCAGCGTCAGGGCGGCAGCGGCCGGCGCAGCAGCCATCCAGCTCGCCGTCTCGGAACCAACTCTCCTAACTTATCCTTACTACAATTTACCGGAAGTTGGTTTAAAAAAACTATCTGGCTGTGTTTTCATCTGACCAATCAGGGTCTCAATGATAACCTTAAGCTCCGCCTACAAAAATTCTGTCTATCCAACGAGAAACGTTATACTTTTTGTGGTGGGGCAGTGTTTTTAAAGTTTGCAACGTAACAGAGACGCTAAAAAGTCTCACGCTAAAACCTGCAGCTAGTGTGGTCCTTTTAGCGTTGTCGTAAGATCTATACTGTTCTTCTGGAGGGCTCTATCTTTTAACATGGGCTGGGGGTGGTCCTTGACGTACCTGAGACGCGAAAAAGTCTCACGCTAAAACGTGCGGGTGGTGAGCCCTAGTGGTTAGCTGGCGACGTGGGTGTCCAGCCCGTCCCTTATCGTAGGGCCTTGTAGCTTAACACGGTTCTGCTCTCGGCTTCTGTCCTCGTTTCTCCCCTCGGAACTGCGTCTGCCTCACGGTGGGAAGGTACGACATGCATTTAGGCATTCTTGTGTTAGTCTGTGGAATTCCATTTGCTCACTCGTTACTTGTATTACTTTGGTTAATTTAATGTCACGATTTATTCGGAGCTATGTGACATACTAGTAGATTTGCTTATTATGTCAGGGTTTTCATGGAAGGTGTTGGATTTACCTGACACCTTACATGTATGAATTTCAGGCTATTGGTATCCTTGTCTTACATTTCAGTTGTAGCTGCAGGCAGTGGACTATAAGTATATCAGTGTGTGTCAGAATTAGGGAAATCCTCCTTACTTAGTTTCAGTTCACTTGAATAAAAATACTTAATACTGGTCTCAACATTTTCCTTATTACGAAACATGTATGATACGAAACACTTCTAGCCCATCATCCTCTGCATGGCATCTCTTAACAGAACTTCTACAGACAAGAGAGTGTGAGTAACAAAATAACATACAAAAAATGAATGAATGATTTTCATTTGTCTGCGCCTTACAGCGCATTCATAGTTAGTGTCTTTGCCAACGCTTATGGTCGATCAGTGTTTCATTTTTCGTTTTTAATAAATTTTAACTTTACGGTACGATGGATGGCTTTCATCGTGTACCTACCCAGATGGTATATTGACGAAGAGACCAACCAGTGAACAGACTCACGAAGACGGTTTTTGATGCAGAAAACAATTCAATCAAAGAAACCAATTGGTTTGAAGAAATAGAAGAAGACCTAAAACAAGCAGGGATCAGTACTCAAATGATAAATGAAACAGACAAATATAGGAACAAAATTATGAACACAATATTTGAAATAAAAGAAAGGAAGAAAACTAACAGAAGGAAACAGGAACACAGCTGAAGAATGAAGATATTTTGGGAAGAGAAAAAGAAGGAAACAAGAAAAATGAATACTCATGTAATATTCAAGTTAACCACTGTCCTGGAAGCAAAAATGTGTAATAACAATGGTAACAAAAATAATATACATAATTAACTTAATTAATTCATATAATTTCATCTAATTAATTTGATTAAATTATAAAAAGGTTGTGGATTAAATGCAGGCCTAGTGCACCCAACATACCCACTTACTATTATACATAAAAATCCAGGATAGCGGATGCCTTAGTCTTCTCCCAGCTGGGCTCCAGCACGGAACAATGATAGCAGATGACAGTAGTATAGGCTGACCGAATCAGTCTTATAGTTATATGGCTGTGCCCTACAGGGCAATGTTAAACATTCACAAGTCCTATATATAGTTCGTATCTGAGGAATGAAGTTGATTTGAGAACAAAAAACGAGACATTTGTTTCCTGGACCAGGTCCAGCTCCTGAAGCTTTCCAGGAAACTATGGGCTTGATACCACTGTACGACCTTCTGATCACACCATATGACAGTAAATACTTGTCACTTGACGCCTCCGAGTTCACTCAGCTGCGAGGCTCGCTGGGAACAGGGTATTTCGCCAGTCACATACATCTTGCTCACCAGATGGTAGAGTTTCGTCAGGACTGGCTCTCCCAAGGCCGTCAGTAGTTCCAATGGAAAGTTGTCTGCTCCCGGGGTCTCGTTTCGACTCAGGTCTTTCAGTGCTCTGTCAAACTCTTCACGCAGTATCGTGTCTCTCATTTCATGTTGTCCTCAAGTACATCGCCCTTGTATAGACACTCTATATACTCCTTCCACCTTTCTGCTTTCCCTTCTTTGCTTAGAACTGGCTTTCCATCTGAGCTCTTGATATTCATACAAGTGGCTCTCTTTTCTCCAAAGGTCTCTTTCATTTTCCTGTAGGCAGTATCTATCTTACCCCTAGTGAGATAAGCCTCTACATCGTTACATTTGTCCTCTAGCCATGAAAGCTTAGCCATTTTGCACTTCCTGTCGATCTCTTTTTTGAGACATTTGTATTTCTGTTTGCCTGCTTCATTTACTGCGTTTTTATATTTTCTCCTTTCATCAATTAAATTCAATATTTCTTCTCTTACCCAAGGAATTCTACTAGCGGTTTTCTTTTTACCTACTTGATCCTCTGCCGCCTTCACTACTTCATCCCTCAGAGCTATCCATTATTCTTCTACTGTATTTCTTTCCCCCCTTCCTATCAATTGTTCCCTAATGCTCTCCCTGAAACTCTGTACAACCCCTGGTTTAGTCAGTTTATCCAGGTCTCATTAGGAAATGAGACACTTAAAGTAGTTAAGGAGTTTTGCTATTTGGGGACCAAAATAACTGATGATGGTCGAATTAGACTGGCAATGGCAAGGAAAGCGTCTCTGAAGAAGAGAAATTTGTTAACATCGAGTAAAGATTTAATTGTCTGGAAGTCGTTTCTGAAAGTATTTGTATGGAGTATAGCCATGTATGGAAGTGGAACATGGACGATAACTAGTTTGCACAAGAAGAGAGTAGAAGCTTTCGAAATGTGGTGCTACGGAAGAATGCTGTGGCACAACTTGACTAGAAGAAGGGATCGGTTGGTTGGACATGTTGTGAGGCATCAATGGATCACTGATTTAGTATTGGAGGGCAGCGTGGAGGGTAAAAATCGTAGAGGGAGACCAAGAGAAGAATACGGTAAGCAGATTCAGAAGCATGTAGGTTGCAGTAGGTACTGGAAGATGAAGAAGCTTGCACAGGATAGAGTAGCATGGAGAGCTGTATTAAATCAATCACAGGACTGAAGACCACAACAACTATGTACCTCATGTCCTTATCTAGCCTACACTGAGTGACCAAAGTCATCGGGTAGCGATATGCATGTATACAGATTGCGGTATTATGGCGTAGACAAGATATAAAAGGCCAGTGTATTTGCGGAGCTGTCATTTTTACTCTGGTGATTCATGTGAAAAGGAGGCCGAAGTGATTTTGGCCACACGACTCTCAACGCGGAATGGTAGTTGGAGGTGGACGCATGGGACATTCCCTTTCGGATATCGTTAGGAAATTCAAAATTCCGAGAACATCTGTATCAAGAGTCCATAGAGGTTACCAAATTTGAGGCATTACCTCTCACCACGCGCAAGGAGTGGCCTTCTCTTAACCAACAAGAGTTGTCAGTGCTAACAGACAAGCAACACTGCGTGAAATAACCGCAGAAATGAATGGGGGTCTCACGTCGAACGTATCCTCTAGAGCAGTGCGGCGAAATGTGGCGTGAAAAGGCTGTGGGCACAGACGACCGAAGCGAGTGCCTTTGGTAACAGCACGACCTAGCCCGAAGCGCCTCTCCTGCACTCGTAACTGTATCAGTCGGATCCTAGACGACTGGAAAACCGTGGCCTCGTGAGACGAGTCACGATTTCAGCTGGTAATAGCTGATGGTAGGGTTAGATTATGGCTTCATGCCCCTCGAAGCCACGGACCCTAGCTGTCAACAAGGCACTCTGGGAGCTGGCGATGATCCATAGTGGCGTTGGCTGTGTTTACGTGGAGTGAACTGGGTCCTCTAGTCCAGCTGAACCGATCACTGATTGGAAATCGTTATGTTCGTATCCTCGGAGACCATTTGCAGTCATTCGTGGACTTCATGATGCAAAGAACGATGGAACTTTTACGGATGACAATGCGCCATGTCAATGTGCAGCAACTGTTCGCAATTGTTTTTAAGGACATTCTGGACAGTTCGAGTAAACGATTCCGCCACCCAGACCGCCCGTCACGAATTGCGTTATGGGACATATTCGAGAGGTCAGTTCGTGGTCGAAATCCTGCGCCAGCAACAGTTTCGCAGTTGTTATGGAGGCTGTGGAGGGAGCAGAGTTCAGCGTTCCTGCAGGGGACCTCCAACGACTTGTTTAGTCCACGCCATGGCGAGTTGCTGCACTACGTCCATATTAGGAGGTACACGATGACTTTTGACACCTCAGTGTATGTAGGTCCCTTCTACCAAGAATTCTCTGTTCGAGCCAATGACGGGTGTAGAATCTTCTTCAGCGTTTCCTCCGTTCTTCTTCGACAGTTTACAGAGTTAACGATGCTGTTTTACCTGCGTCCGCTAATGTGTGGAAACTGCGATTTACACGTCAACTGCAGGCGGGAGCTGCCACTGGAGAGCACTGCGGTCGTAAATCACGGTGAGGAGCACGTCACGTTCCGTGAAACGTAGGGACGTGGTTTCCGAGCGCGCTGCAAGTACGACGGTCACCACGTCTGGCGTGCTTTGCGATAAGAAACGCTTCCCTTGTGAGGACGGCTTTAGTAGCTTGTTTCCGTTTCGCTCTCTGTTTTTAGTCACAGGTTTCTCGGGGGTTACAGTAGGGTCATATGACGTTCACGGTAGATAATGATCACGGAGACCAGAAAAACTTGTGGAAAAGTGAAATGTCTCTTTGGACGCTCCATGTAAACGTCTCCGAGCGATCCACTTTGTACTTGTTTTCCTTTGTTTATCTTTTTAATATCTTCATCCACGTCTTCGATCCTCCGTGCCTCTCCGCCCACCTCGCACGGCAGCCGACACTCACCCGCCTCGGCGCTGAATTACTCGCCCCCTCGCCGGATGAGAGGCGCACGCACGCGGGCTCACGGGCGCAGGTCCCCGGCGGCCGATGCCGCGCCGGCTCGCGTGCGATCCCCCATCAGGAAGCCGTCTTATGGATCCACTGAATCACTCTCACTAATTGGAAGCGTCTGCAATTCCTGAAATGGCCCGTTACGTAAGCGCGGCCTCCCCGGACCCGGCAGCGTTGGCGCTCGGTGCGACCTCAGTCAGTCCGCTCCGCCGCTGAACTGCAGGCTGTTAGGGCACGACAAAGACCTCGAAATTTCGCTCTTTCGTAAGATTAGGAACAATCGCCTTCAGTCACGAGTCGTTAGTTCATTTAGACGCACGATGCTTTTCGAGCATACTTCAGATGTTCTGACAGTCTATCAAATTATCTTTCTTTTTCAAATTTAGGTTTATTCTGGTCCTTGTAAGATTGCGTTGGTATCTTATAAATTGTCGGAGTGTAAATATCAGTTTTACCCTAGGGCCTCACAATTGTTAATGAACAACAAGAACATACTTTTTACAGCTACCAACTAACAGTTGCCCCCTCACATAGCCAAATACGTCATAGAGAACGTCGAACGTATCCCTTAGGACAGTGCGGCGAAATTTCACACGAATGAGCTATCGCAGTAGACGACGGACGCGAGAACACGAAATCGACTGCAGCACCTCTCTCGGGCTCGTGAAGGAAAATAAAAAAAAATGAATGTCAGAGAGTGACGTAGTCTCCGGGTAGCGTTTTCGATTCGACACCGAAACACTCTCGGACACGTGTTCAAAATCCACCCCCGCTTAAATTTTGATCAGTAATCAGCACTGGCTGCCGAAGACTTCCGCCATAAGAAGTCTTGTCAAAGATGGCGGAGAAGCGGACAGAGGTTCAGTGCACTCTCTTGTGCCTGAGGTGGAAGACTGCCCCTAAAGGCGGAAGAATCAGCAATGATCAACGACATGCGGATACAGAAAGCAATGGAAACCTCTGCATTAGAGATACATAACGTGTATCCACAGCACATGTCACCTGTAATTGATAAAGTGTCATGATGATCTTTGCACTGGCAAAAGATTCCGGAATAGTCCCCCCATTCGGATCTCCAGGAGGAGACTGCCATAGTGGTGGTGACCACGAGGAAAAGATTAAATAACCAACGAAAGGATAACGTTTTCCGAGTCACGACGTGGAATATCAGAAGACTGAACGTAGTATTTGAAGCTACAAAATCCGAAAAGGGAAATGCAAAGGCTCAATCTAGATATAGTAGGGATTACTGAAGTGAAATGGAAAGAAGACAAGGACTTTTGTACAGATGAGTATAGGGTAATACGAGTAGCAGCAGAAAATGCTATAACAGGAGAAGGATTCGTTATGAACAGGAAGGTAGGGCATAGACTGTGTTGCTGTGAACAGCTGAGCTAACCAACACCATCATCGATAGTTCACACATAAATACTGACATCGCAAGCTGAAGATGGGGAGACAGAACATAAAGGGAGATGAGAATCTGTTATTAAGGCTTACCCAGGAGCACATATAGACTCAGACCACAATATAGTAGTGATGAAGAGTAGACTGAAGTTAAGGGGAGCAGGACGTCAGACGGGCCGACTTGCAGCAGGTGAGGCACCACACGACATTTGCGAGGTGCCGGGGCTGGCACTGAATCTAACACTCAATTCTTCTACAATCTTCATATGTAAATGATGCTCTAAGCCTTCACCCCCTTTTATAACTCCGACTTTTGCTGTTGCACATCGATTAAGAAGAAACGTGAACTGACTGTAATCGACCCTGCAAGTGGAGTGGAAAAGAGTTTGGCACCTGCAATAATTTAATTGCATAGAAATTAATTAGATAAAGGAAAATTTCATTAACGTAGTGAGAAATGAAAGGGTTGCTCTACCGATTAACAGAATGAAAGTTCTGGCCAAAATAACAATTTAATTTATTATGACTAAACTCGAAATAATAAACAAAACACATGAAACATTTACAATACATCAAATTGGATTCTCAAATAAATACTGTGAAAGTGAAGTTGTCCATAAACTAGATTGTGACATTTATGGCCAAGTGGTATGTGGAGCCAATTCCTTGCAACTCAAATCTTAATAGAAACACCCAGCCAACCCAACATTAATTGCTGCTACAGTAGTGATAACTCGGACAATGAACAGCCAAGACAGCACAAAGTTAGAAAAGACGAACAGGGGCGCTCTGCTGAGCTCTGATTATCACCTAGCAAAATTGCCTGATTTGCTGCGGAAGTACATTACCAAGCTGTCTTCGTAACTGCAAGGACATGATCTGGCATACTGGAGGCGATGGCTGGTTGCTTCGACGTCCCGTCGTGGTGATGATAATGTCGCGAGTATAGCCCGAAACAAGTTCGCCTGGTCTGCTTGTTCCAGACTAAAGACTTCCTAGCAACACAAATAGGCATCGGAGAGAGACGAAGTAGGCTCGCTACACAATCCCTGACGGTACAGTGACTGATTTTAACAAGAGAAGTCACACAGTAACTCCGGTACAGTCAACTTTAGCCAAAACTGCTCAAGACGGACAACATAGGCCGCTCGTACGCAGAACGCTCAATTGCCAACTGTACTCAAAAAGTTACGTCGAAATCGAAACTTCAGCAACTTCGTCAAACAGTTACAATTAAATGAAAGTATATTAGACAACCAACGGAAGGCAGGGTGTCCAGAGCAGCGAGAGCTCAGTCTTGTAACCTACTCCGACAGAAAACCGACTCTCTCAAGAGCACCCTTACAAGCCGAACCCAGAACATTCCCGCCCCCACTACAGTGGTAGTGGTTAAACGTTATAATCAGCAACTCTAAAACTGGCGGAAAATTCCCATCTATTGCCGACGCAGTACTATTCCACCAATGGAGATAATTGGCGCCAAGTTATGCGCCGATTTTGCTACGTCACGGAGCTATTCCCTGGGCAAGCCAATCACAGATATGATTTTGCAGAAAACGCGGGAATTTGTCCGCCAAGACTGCCTGGAAACACAAGTCATTCCTACGCCTCGCTGGTAGCCCGCCAGAAAGTGTTTTCACGAGGTTTCTGCGAAGGCTCCTGTGGGCGTGTCTTATGAAAATGTCGATGTCTGGAAAGCATCCATTCGACTCCCTCACACCCGTCGGCTTAACACTTTCAAGATCAGCAGAGCCCGCCTGTCACCGGACCACCCGGGTGACGAGAGACGCTGTGTGGGAAGTCCGCATGTGAAGGAATAGCAACTTTTCACCGCATGCAATTAGAGAGGAAAATCTGATTACTCTGAGTAATATAGAAATATGAGATGGGGCTCATGCGTCCTCTCACATTTTAATTTCCACTGTCTATACTTTTACAAATTAATTCATAAAACTTTGTCAACACGACCAGGAAGCATTCAAACTCATAGCAATGTAAGTTCAAAAGTATTACAAAATAAATTCCACTGTTAAATGCACCAGAGAGAGCGGATAACTGGAAAGAGCATGTTGACAGCCTCTTTGCAGGTGAAGATTTGTCTGATGTGATGGAAGAAGAAGCAGGAGTCGATTTAGAATAGACACGATATCCAGTATTAGAAACAGAAATTAAGAGAGCTTTGAAGGACTTAAGATAAAATAAGGCAGAAGGGGTAGATAGTAGTGGGACTAAGTATGTGTCACCCCACTTTCCATTGTTGCCATATTTATTTAAGATCGTGGCGATTACGTCATCCAAGATGTAGTCTTGGCAACAGTACATGACGTCATCCAATATGGCGGCTTTTGTGGGGAAAACAGGTCAGTTGGAGTATGCCACTAATCTAACTCCCAGAAAAGATGTCGGGAATTTTGAATTTTGGTGGGAAAATAGGTCAATTGGGCTATGTCCACTAACCTAAGTCAGCAGAAAAAATGGTTGCAAATTTGAATTCCAACTAGATAATGCCTGCAAAACCTTACTTTTCTTTATAATTATTCATTATTATTGATTATCGTTTATTATTATTGATTATCATTCATCATTTATTATTGGATATTATTATTATTATTATTGGCCTACCTCCACTAGAAAATTGCGTCAGATTCAAATTCCAACATGATATTCTCTTGAAAACAGTAAATCTATTTTTTATTATTTATTATCATTTATTATTATTATTTACTCAAGCTGCACAAGTACAAATCCCAACACCATAATCTATCACAAGTACGAACTTTCGCGGTCATTATCTCTTTTCATTGGTAACCTGTCAAACTCGCGTCAAATAATAAAGTGGACTTATAGTAACCTAAGTCCTGTCTTTTGATTTTGTAGGGGGAAAGGGACTGAAGACTTTATTTCAAGCAGTGTGGTGATCACTTGTTCTCCAACACAATCAGTTCCAGCAATGCCCAATGCAGTCGCCACGACGTCTGCGGTCCAACTGAATTAGTTCAAATCGTCGCCATGCCATGGCCCCGCGGGCCAGCGCGCGGGCTGTTGCCTATGGCAGTGATGTGAGGTGGCTCGCTGGGGGCGGCCCGCGCTAGCCGCTGGACCGGCGATCGCTCCCACGTCGTAAACATGTTTTCGTTGGACACGCTGGAACACGCCGAGGTTGACGTACAATGGTCCCTTGTCCGTTCACCACGTGTATTCGTCGCCTCCGCACGTTTCCCGCCAAAATTATTTGCCTGGGAGCCGATCACACAACGGTCAGCCGTTTGGCTCAGCAAGTGGTTCGACAGAGACCGCCCTGCCACACTTTTGGCGCGATAGTTGTTTTCCTTGGCACGTTCAAACTCGTCGATGCCGCCGATCGCCACCCACCACGTGGCTTTGTGCGATCGAGAAAGCCGTCCTGCGCTTTTGGCGCCAAAGTATGCTCAACAGTTGAATCCGCCATGACCGTACAGGAGCACATTTGGCCGCCACAAGATCCCTCTCTAAGATAATTCACTCTCTCTCGCGCCGCCCCATTGCCCCGCTCACGTCCGGCCGCTTAGATCACACACCCTCGATCGCCCCCTCCATACATGCGACGGACATAGTCTTCTGTAAATATGCTAATATCCACATTGTGCATCTAACCTATAAATTACCTAAGTACTTAATTCCATTTCAATCTTAATCATATTAAATAATTCAATTCACAGTTTCGTATACATTTGCAAACGTGTTCAACTACCTACTTTCAAATACTTTCAGAGGACCAGACTGCATCCTCCTCCTAGGAACCCTCACCGAGTTTGAATTCTGTCAGTAAAGAAACGTTCACTTGTGCTTTTGCTACCAACCTAAGAACATTGCGTGTAAAGAAAGGGCACTTCTACTAACCTCATCCACCCGACCACCACTTCGTGCTAGGATCAGGAGCCAAGTGTCAAATCTGCCAGTAAACAAAGCTCACTTGCGTCTTCGCTACCAATGTAAGAAAATTGCTGAAAACGAAGCGTACCACCACCATCATTTCCTAGGGGGCTGCTGGTAAAAGGTCTCAGCCCGCACTAGGCTGATGGAAGGAGGAAGGAGCGTACTCTATTTATTTGAGAGCAATTTATTTAGGGATGGAGTATATGTATCACAGAACACATGTTCCGACATGCCCCACACCATACAGGCCTGCAAACCACTCCCAAATAACTCATTTATAAGGCTCTAGACACACGCTTGCTAATTGTAAACAGTTATAAATAACGCGTAGCACAGCCTACAGACATGCGAAGCACTCATAAATTATGCAAAACATTTACGTCCAAATACCCATACTGCTCCTAAATAATACAGCACAATTATGTGTAGACACGCTAAGCAGTCGTAAACTATTGAAATAGCGCATATGATGGCCTACTGATCCGATTTCGAAATAATGCAATCAACGCGCACAAGCACAGTCCATTGAGTACACAGGAGGCAGTGATAAGCGACGTATACCTCAGAAGTCGAAACGCGCGCTGCCCCTGGTAAGCATCCGCAAACATCAAGTGGCCGCACCTCCCTCATACGTAACACCTGTGAAATTCCTATCCAAATACGTGACACACACACATGCTGATGTGATCGGGCGGGAGTGCAACCCTGAGCTTGAGCTGAACGCACTAATCAGTTTTCGCATTTCCTTCGATTTTATGTCAGATCGATCCATGCAACCGCGACATAAAGTATCGTTCTGTGTTCTAAAATTGTCTGTAAATGTAACCCAGGTGTATCCAGTCACCTCTACATTCGGAGAGCGCTTGCTCTGTTTTCTGTACGTCTGTGTACATGAACGCCTCGCAGAAGGCTCCCAGGACCCAGTCCCACCGGCTGGTGGACCAAACTTCGTGCATAGAATACTTGTCTGGACGGAACACAGGGAGGGGGATAGAGATCTGCGCTATTCAGGAATCCATTTGTGCAGTGTATGTGGTTAGACAATAGGTGAAGAGCAGGTATAGGGAGAGCCCACTTCAACATTCTGATCCTGGGGCTGAGTGGACTGCTGTTTAGATGGACAGATGTGTGGCTTTGATATGCCGCCAGAGGCGCTCGCATTTCCGGCGAATAGTGAAAACAAGGTCGTGCTGCAGTAACTGAGGTCGTTCTGTTTCTAGACAGGCTGCAAAAGGTAATATCTTTCTCTGACTTAAATTGCAGATATCAGATGCGCAAAGATCTGGAAATGGGATCAGCTGAACGATGTGTAGGGTTTAGGGTGTGACTAAAGCCAGGTTGGAATTTTACTGTAGCATGCAGGTTCGTGAAAGGTGACACGTTTGGCACTGGGTGCAGCCATCATGAATAATGGTAATTGCGTAATCAACTTACGTGATGACAGAGCGCTCTGGTGGTTGTCATAGAAGCTAAACACAGTTGAACTTGGAGCCATTTTTGTTAGGTAAACAAATTGTATGATCTTCCACCAAAATTCAAACTCCCTATTGCAATCGGACATCTTGAATGAGGCCCTCTGCTGGTGGTGATGTGTACTAACCCAGTTGGACCCCGGACCATGTGGCGAACACACGCGTATGATATAAATAATAATAAGTACGAATTATAATAAATAATAATAAATGAACATAAATGATAATAAATAATAATAAATAACTGGAGCAGCTGTCCGAATGCTGAGACCTGTTGGAGTGTATCGATCTGTAACAGTTAACTTTGATGTCCTCGAGAGGACCGAATAGCAAAGTAATAGCATGTGTTGGGTGGCTTTGGTGGTCAAGTCAGAATTTGAGAAGATAATTGATTTGGGTTGGAGTGTTATTCGATGGGATATAGATTGTTCGGTTGACTACTTCTGCATATTTGCTTCCGTTGTTAAGTTGAGTGAAAATCAATTTTGGTGTATTGGATATACGGTTGTCTGTTCTCTATACCTGGGACAGACCTTAGTTGACGTGCAAAGATCTCGAATATTTTACATGACTGGGACCGGTATTCGAGAGTGGAAATATTTTGTGTATGTTTGTTTCTACAGCATGCTGCACATAGATAAAGTTCGGCGTTTGTAGAGAATTAATTTGAAGTCTATATCTTGGGAATTATGATGAACTAGTGATCAGCAGGTTGTAGCCTTGTGCATGATACTGAGAAGTACAGCTAAAATGGTGTAATATTGTGGAGAAAGTATATGTGTTCTTGCAGTCTATGAGTCTGAGGATGCTTGTAGAAAATCGAACAGACAAGGAAGGAAAGACAGTAAGGCGTTTGTGCTGAGGAGGGAGGATACTGACTTTGTAAAAAAATTTACCTCTGAGTGTCAGGTCTGTAGAGAGAAAGAGCAGCTTGACGGTGCTTTCCTAGCATTGGAGAGCATTGCGGTATACAGACACTGTAGGAAAAGGATTTTTTTCGCATGCTGTAGCGATATACTGGGTAAGTGCACTGTTTTGTGTCAAATGTGTATATAGTGTATTGTAAAGTTAATGTAGTTTACATTGTGTAGCGTTTGTATATATTGCATTGTAAAGTTACTATTGTTTATATTATGTGATTGGTAGAGATATTTCCAGAGTAAGAGGGATCAAGAGAGTGTATTTCCGATACTTAGCTCATTGTCAAATGTCAATCAATTGAGACCACGATCGTAACATTTAACTGTAAGTATAATGACATGAACGACTTCAGTATTCGAGAGTGCGAGTATGATTTTTTGGTTTCTTTGTTTCTAGTTACTCAGTGGTTTACAGGATGCTATACTTCGAAAAATTTTGGTGTTTTCTTGTAGTCTATGAGTATGGAGAAGTTTGTTGAAAAAAGGCGAGAAGTCAAGGAAGAAGAGACAGTAACGCATTTGTGTTGAGGGAAAGTGACACCAAATTTGTGTAACAGTTCTGAGAGGGACTTCCGTCTGTTGATGTAGAAGGGCTGATCACCGCTGAGTGTTGCGTGTGTAGAAAGAAAGAGCAGGTTAACAGTGCTTCCTTAGGGATGGAGAGCATTGGGGATGTAGTCGGTATTGTCAAAGTTACTGTGGCTCATATTGTGTAGGCTTTGTATATATTGGATTGTAGATTTACTATTGCTTATGTTATGGGATGAGTAGAGAGGATGACCATGTGTGTGTGTGTCTGTGTGTGTGTGTGTGTGTGTGTGTGTGTGTGTGTGTGTGTGTGTCAACACGCCTTGCATTCAACAGCAGAGATGAGCGGCACCTGAAGATGCCTCGAATATGAGATTGGTGTCAGCGCTGCCTGGAATGCAACTTTCACCAGTGTTTGGTGGCGGCGACTGGCGGGTGCAAGCTGTGGCTGCCTCACTTCGTGGGGGTTTGGGCGCGCAGTGAAGCATCAGTCAATCGTCACTTATGATCCGTTAGAGTCGCTAAGGGGGGAAAACAGGCTTTGCTATTGTGGAATGGAATTCTGAAGCGTCTCCGCCGGACCACAGTTAGAGACAGGAAGGCCTAACACGCGCGGCTATGCTTGGAGTGCACGTTGTGTGTGTAAATAAACGCTCAGTCATTAAGGGCGCCTGCATACAACTTCCTCCCCCCATGAACCATGGACCTTGCCGTTGGTGTGGAGGCTTGCGTGTCTCTGTGATACAGACAGCCGTACTGTAGGTGCAACCACAATGGAGGGGTATCTGTTGAGAGGCCAAACAAACGTATGGTTCCTGAAGAGGGACAGCAGCCTTTTCAGTAGTTGCAAGGGCAACAGTCTGGATGATTGACTGATCGGGCCCTGTAACAATAACCAAAACGGCCTTGCTGTGCTGGTACTGCGAACGGCTGAAAGCAAGGGGAAACTACGGCCGTAATTTTTCCCGAGGGCATGCAGCTTTACTGTATGATTAAATGATGATGGTGTCCTCTTGGGTAAAATATTCCGGAGGTAAAATAGTCCCCCATTCGGATCTCCGGGCGGGGACTACTCAAGAGGCTGTCGTTATCAGGAGAAAGAAAACTGGTGTTCCACGGATCTGAGCGTGGAATGTCAGATCCCTTAATCGGGCAGGTAGGTGAGAAAATTTAAAAAGAGAAATGGATAGGTTAAACTTAGATATAGTGGGAATTAGTGAAGTTCGGTGGCAGGAGGAACAAGACTTCTGGTCAGGTGACTACAGGGTTATAAACACAAAATCAAATAGGGGTAATGCAGGAATAGGTTTAATAATGAGTAGGAAAATAGGAATGCGGGTCAGCTACTAAAAACAGCATAGTGAACGCATTATTGTGGCCAAGGTAGATACGAAACCCACAGGTACTACAGTAGTACAAGTTTATATGCCAACTAGCACTGCAGATGACGAAGAAATTGAAGCAATGTATGATGCAATAAAAGAAATTATTCAGATAGTGAAGAGATGTGAAAATTTAATAGTCATGGGTGACTGGAATTCGAGTGTAGGAAAAGGGAGAGAAGGAAACGTAGTACGTCAATTTGGATTGGGGCTAAGAAATGAAAGAGGAAGCCGCTTGGTAGAATTTTGCACGGAGCACAACTTAATCATAGCTAACACTTGGATTCAGAATCATGAAAGGAGATTGTATACATGGAAGAAACCTGGAGATACTAAAAGGTATCAGATTATATCATGGTAAGACAGAGATTTAGGAACCAGGTTTTAAATTGTAAGACATTTCCAATGGCAGATGTGGACTCTGACCACAATCTATTGGTTATGATTTGTAGATTAAAACTGAAGAAACTGCAAAAAAGTGGGAATTTAAGCAGATGAGACCTGGATAAACTGACTAAACCAGAGGTTGTACAGAGTTTCAGGAAGAGCATAGGGGAACAATTGACAGGAATGGGGGCAAAAGTACAGTAGAAGAAGAATGGGTAGCTTTGAGAGACGAAATAGTGAAGGCAGCAGAGGACCTAGTAGGTAAAAAAGACGAGGGCTAGTAGAAATCCTTGGGTAACAGAAAAAATACCGAATTTAATTGATGACAGGAGAAAATATAAAAATGCAGTAACTGAAGCAGGCAAAAAGGAATTCAAACGTCTCAAAAACAATATCGACAGGGAGTGCAAGATGGCTAAGCAGGGATGGCTAGAGGACAAATGTAAGGATGTAGAGGCTTATCTCACTAGGGGTAAGATAGATACTGCCTACAGGAAAATAAAAGAGACCTTTGGAGATAAGATAACCACTTGTATGAACATCAAGAGCCAGATGGAAACCCAGTTCTAAGCAAAGAAGGGAAAGCAGAAAGGTGGAAGGAGTATACAGAGGGTCTATACAAGGGCGATGTACTTGAGGACAATATTATGGAAATGGAAGAGGATGTAGATGAAGACGAAATGGGAGATACGATACTGCGTGAAGAGTTTGACAGGCCACTGAAAGAACTGACTCGAAACAAAGCCCCGAGAGTGGACAACATTCCATTAGAACTACTGACAGCCTTGGGAGAGCCAGTCCTGACAAAACTCTACCATCTGGTCAGTAAGATATATGAGACAGGCGAAATACCCTCATACTTCAAGAAGAATATAATAATTCCAATCCCAAAGAAAGCAGGTGTTGACAGATGTGAAAATTACCGAACAATCAGTTTAATAAGCGACAGCTGCAAAATACTAACACGAATCCTTTACAGACGAATGGAAAAACTAGTAGAAGCTGACCTCGGGGAAGATCAGTTTGGATTCCGTAGAAATACTGGAAGACGTGAGTCAACACAGACCTTACGACTTATCTTAGAAGAAATATTAAGAAAAGGCAAACCTACGTTTCTAGCATTTGTAGACTTAGAGAAAGCTTTGGACAATGTTGACTGGAATACTCTCTTTCAAATTCTAAAGGTGGCACGGGTAAAATACAGGGAGCGATAGGCTATTTGCAATTTGTACAGAAGAGAGATGGCAGTTATAAGATTCGAGGGACATGAAAGGGAAGCAGTGGTTGGGAAGGGAGTGAGACAGGGTTGTAGCCTATTATCGATGTTATTGAATCTGTATATTGAGCAAGCAGTAAAGGAAACAAAAGAAATGTTCGGAGTAGGTATTAAAATCCATGGAGAAGAAATAAAAACTTTGAGTTTCGCCGATGACATTGTATTTCTGTCAGAGACAGCAAAGGACTTGGAAGAGCAGTTGAATGGAATGGACAGTGTCTTCAGAGGAGTATATAAGATGAACATCAACAAAAGCAAAACGAGGATAATGGAATGTAGTCGAATTAATTCGGGTGATGCTGAGGGAATTAGATTAGGAAATGAGACACTTAAAGTAGTAAAGGAGTTTTCCTATTTGGGGAACAAAATAACTGATGATGGTCGAAGTAGAGAGGATATAAAATGTAGACTGGCAATGGCAAGGAAGGCGATTCTGAAGAAGAGAAATTTGTTAACATCGAGTACAGATTTAAGTGTCAGGAAGTCTTTCCTGAAAGTATTTGTATGGAGTGTAGCCATGTATGGAAGTGAAACATGGACGATAAATAGTTTGGACAAGAAGAGAATAGAAGCTTTCGAAATGTGGTGCTACAGAAGAATGCTGAAGATTAGATGGGTAGATCGTATAACTAATGAGGAAGTACTGAATAGGATTTGGGAGAAGTTTGTGGGACAACTTGACCAGAAGAAGGGATCGGTTGGTAGGACATGTTCTGAGGCATCAATTTATCACCAATTTAGTATTGGAGGGCAGCGTGGAGGGTAAAAATCGTAGAGGGAGACCAAGAGATGAATACACCAAGCAGATTCAGAAGGATGTAGGTTGCAGTAGGTACTGGGAGATGAAGAAGCTTGCACAGGATAGAGTAGCATGGAGAGATGCATCAAACCAGTCTCAGGACTGAAGACCACAACAACAACAACAACACATACAACTTAGGCCTGCATTCGGCTGAAGCTCAGGGTTGCACTACCGTCCGATTAATCAGCACGTATTTGAATAGGAGTTTCACAGGTGTTACGTATGAGGGAGGTACGGTTACTTCATGTTTGGGGAAGCCTAGCACGGGCTGTCCGCGTTTCGACTTCTGAGGAATACGTCACTTATCGCTACCTCCTGTGTACTCAATGGACTGTGCTTGTGCGCGTTGATTGCATTATTTCGGGATCAGGTCGGTAGGCCTTCATATGCGCTAGTGAATAGTTTACGAGTACTTAGCATGTCTACACATCACTGTGCTATATTATTTAGGAGCAGTTTGCAGGCCTGCACTGAAATTATTTCCGAAATTTAGGAGTTGTTTGGGTATTTGGATGTAAATGTTTGCATTATTTACGAGCGGTCTTCATGTCTGTAAGCTGTGCTATGCGTTATTTTTAATTGTTCACAATTAGCAAAGTTACATGGGAGTGGTTTGCAGGTCTGTATGATGTGATTCATGTCAGAACATGTGTTCTGTGATACAAATACTCCATCCCTAAATAAATTGCCCTCAAATAAATAAAGTACAGTCCTTCCTCCTTCCATCAGTCTAGTGCAGACTGAGTACTTTTACCAGCTGCCCACTAGGAATTGGTGGTGGTGGTACGCTTCGTTTTCAGCAAATTTCTTACGTTGGTAGCGAAGACGCAAGTGAGCTTTGTTTATTGGCAGATTCCACTCTTGGCTCCTGAACCTAGGAGGAAGTGGTGGTCGGGTGGATGAGGTTAGCACAAGTGCCCTTTCTTTACCCGCAATTTTCTTAGGTTGGTAGCAAAAGCACAAGTGAACGTTTCTTTACTGACAGAATTCAAACTCGGTGAGGGTTCCTAGGAGAAGGATGCAGTCTGGTCCTCTGAAAGTATTTGAAAGTAGGTAGTTGAACACGTTTGCAAATGTATATGAAACTGTGAATTGAATTATTTAATATGATTAAGATTGAAATAGAATTAAGTACTTAGGTAATTTATAGGTTAGATGCACAATGTGGATATTAGCATATTTACAGAAGACTATGTCCGTCGCATGTATGGAGGGGGCGATCGAGGGTGTGTGATCTAAGCGGCCGGACGTGAGCGGGGCAATGGGGCGGCGCGAGAGAGAGTGAATTATCTTAGAGAGGGATCTTGTGGCGGCCAAATGTGCTCCTGTACGGTCATGGCGGATTCAACTGTTGAGCGTACTTTGGCGCCAAAAGCGCAGGACGGCTTTCTCGATCGCACAAAGCCACGTGGTGGGTGGCGATCGGCGGCATCGACGAGTTTGAACGTGCCAAGGAAAACAACTATCGCGCCAAAAGTGTGGCAGGGCGGTCTCTGTCGAACCACTTGCTGAGCCAAACGGCTGACCGTTGTGTGATCGGCGACGAATATACGTGGTGAACGGACAAAGGACCATTGTACGTCAACCTCGGCGTGTTCCAGCGTGTCCAACGAAAACATGTTTACGACGTGGGAGCGATCGCCGGTCCAGCGTCTAGCGCGGGCCGCCCCCAGCGTGCAACTTCACATCACTGCCATAGGCAACAGCCCGCGCGCTGGCCGGCGGGGCCATGGCATGGCGACGATTTGAACTAATTCAGTTGGACCGCAGACGTCGTGGCGACTGCATTGGGCATTGCTGGAACTGATTGTGTTGGAGAACAAGTGATCACCACACTGCTTGAAATAAAGTCTTCAGTCCCTTTCCCTCTGCAAAATCAAAGGACGTGACTTAGGTTACTATAAGTGGGATTTGAACTTGTTATTGATTTTTGTTATGGATGTAAGGCAAATCACTTTCTCGCTGAGAAAATTGGACAACCATGAATAAATAATAATTATAATAAACGACAATAAATAATAAAAAATAGAAGTACAGTTTTCAAGAGGTTATCGTGTTGGAATTTTCTAGTGGAGGTAGGCCAATAATAATAATATATAGTAATAAATGATGAATGAAGAGAAGCACGGTTTTGCAGCCATTATCGTACTGGAATCTCAATTTGGTGCTAATTTTCTAGTGGAGGTAGGCCAATAATAATAATAATAATAATAATAATAATAATAATAAATAATAAATGATAATAAGTGATAATGAATAATAATAATAAATTATAATTAATAATAATGAATAATAATAAAGAAAAGTAAGGTTTTGCAGGCATTATCATGTAGGAATTCAAATTTGCAGCCATTTTTTCTATAGGCTTAGTTTAGGGAACTTAGCCCAATTGACCTATTTTCCCGACAAAATTCATAATTCCCGTCATTTTTTGGGGGGGGGGGGGGGTTGGTTAGTGGACATAGCCCAATTGACCTATTTTCCCGCCATAATCCGCGATCTTGGATGACGCCATTCGCTGTTGCCAAATCTATATACTGCCATCTTGGATGACGTCATCGCCACCATCTTGAATAATTTTGGCAGCAATGGAAAGTGGTGTGACACATACTTAGTCCCACTACTGTAGGTAACATTCCATCAGAATTAATAAAATTATCAGGGGGATTCGCAAAAAACGACTATTCACATCGGTGTGTAGAATGTATGAGTCAGATGACGTACCATCTGACTATCGGAAAAATATCATCCGCGCGATTCTGAAGACTTCAAGAGCCGACAAATGCGAGAATTATCGTACAATCAGCGTAACAGCTCATGCATCCAAGATGCTGACAAGAATAATATACAGAGGAATGTAAAACTCAGGATGTGTTCGATTACGATCAGTTCGTCTTTAGGAAAGGTAAAAGCACCAGAGGGGCAATTCTGACTTTACTGTTGATAATGGAAGCAACACTAAAGAGAAATCAAGACACGTTCACAGGATATGTGGATTAGGAAAAGCGTTCGACAATGTAAAATGGTGCAAGATGTTAGTAATTCTGAGAAAATTAGGGGTAAGTTATAGAGAGAGACACGTAAAATACAATATGTACACGAGCCAAGAGGGAATAATGAGAGTGGACGACCAAGAACGAAGTGCACGGATTAAAAAGCGTGTAAGGCATGGACACCTACTGTTCAATCTGTACGTCAAAGAAGCAATGATAGAAATAAAAGTAAGGTTCAGGAGTGGAATTAAAATTCAAGGTGAATGGATATCAATTATACGATTCGCTGATGACATTGATATCCTGGGTGAAAGTGAAGAAGAAGAATTACGTGATCTGCTGAATGCAATCAACAGTCTAATGAGTACAGAATAAGGATTGCAGGCAAATCGAAGAAAGACGAAAATAATGAGAAGTAGCAGAAATTCGAACTTTGAGAAACTTAACATCAGGATTGATGAAGTTAAGGAATTCTGCTACCTAGGCAGCAAAATAACCAATGATAGACGGAGCAAGGTGGACATCAGAACCAAGTTAGCAGTGGTAAAAAGGGTCCACTAGTGTCAAACATAGGTCATAATTTGAGGAAGAAATTTCTGAGAAAGTACGTTTGGAGCACAGCATTGAATGGTAATTGTGGGAAAACCGGAACGGCTGAGAATCGAGGCATTTGAGATGTGGTACTACAAATGATGAAAATTAGATGGACTGATAAGCTAAGGAATAAGGAGGTTCCGCACAGAATAGGAGAGGGAAGGAATATGTGGAAAACACTGACAAAGAGAAGGGATGAGAAGGTAGACATAAGTCATCAGGAAATGACTTCCATGGACCCTGCCGTTGGTGGGTAGGCTTGCGTGCCTCAGCGATACAGATGGCCGTACCGTAGTTGCAACCACAATGGAGGGGTATCTGTTGAGAGGCCAGACAAACGTGTGGTTCCTGAAGAGGCGCAGCAGGGGCAACAGTCTGGACGATTGACTGATCTGGCCTTGTAACAATAACCAAAACGGCCTTGCTGTGCTGGTACTGCGAACAGCTGAAAGCAAGGGGAAACTTCCAGCTCCAGCTTTTTTTCACAATTTCTAAATTATATATTTTTTGTTCGTTTTGTTATGTATTCGATAATTTTTTCCACAATAAATGTAGATAGTGTTATGAATAAATTACCACCAGATTTTATGCCTTTTTATGCATCAGTAAAAAATTATCATTACTATTATTTAGTTCAATTTTAACAGATTTTGGTTTATTTTGTCACTAGGTAACTACTCAGGAGGACGTCGTTTTCAGGAGAAAGAAAACTGGCGTTCTACGGATCGGAGCGTGGAATGTCAGACGTCTTAATCGGGCAGGCAGCTTAGAAAATTTAAAAATAGAAATGGATAGGTTAAAGTTCGATATAGTGGGAAATAGTGAAGTTCGGTGGCAGGAGGAACAAGACTTTTGGTCAGGGGAATACAGGGTTACAAATTTAAAATCAAAAAGGGTAATGCAGGAGTAGGTTTAATAATGAATAAAAAAATAGGAGTGCGGGTAAGCTACTACCAACATCATAGTGAACGCATTATTGTGTCCAAGATAGAAACGAATCCCATGCCTACTACAGTAGTACAAGTTTATATTCCAACTAGCTCTGCAGATGATCAAGAAATTGATGAAACGTATGATGAGATAAAACAAATTATTCAGGCAGTGAAGGGAAACGAAAATTTAATAGTCATGGGTGACTACAGAAGAATGCTGAAGATTAGATGGGTAGATCACATAACTAATGAGAAAGTATTGAATTGGATTGGGGAGAAGAGAAGTTTTGTGACACAACTTGACCAGAAGAAGGGATCGGTTGGTAGGACATGTTCTGAGGCATCAAGGGATCACCAATTTAGTATTGGAGTGCAGCGTAGAGGGTAAAAATCGTAGAGGGAGACCAAGAGATGAATACACCAAGCAGATTCAGAAGGATGTGGGTTGCAGAGGGTACTGGGAGATGAAGAAGCTTGCACAGGATAGAGTAGCATGGAGAGCTGCATCAAACCAGTCTCAGGACTGAAGACCACAACAACAACACCCATCAATTGCCACCTTAGTAATCGCAGAAGGTCTTTCCTGCGGCGACACGTGAAAATACGTCATACGCAAACTGAGAATAAATCACTGAGGTCGTTCCGCAATCAACACTTTACCCCAATGCGAACTCATTGTTACGTGCATACCGAGTTATGTAATACGGCATCCAAGGCTATTCCTTGCAACTGCGCAGACGCGACGCGGCTTCCGACACGGAGTGTGAGCTGAACTGGGGCCTGACTCTAGTTCGCAGCACTCTTATTTACATATCCGCGTTGCGGACCGCCGAAGGCGCAGCCGACAACATTTGCCTTCCTGACTAGCTGCTGGGGCTAGCAGAACACCACTTCAAGTTACTAAATAATTAATTGCTTCATTCGCTGAAGGCCAATGAAACTCTCAATTTAATTGTGCAATCAGCACAAAGGTAAGTATTTAAAATAAAATTCTTATGTGGCTAGGTTAAATACTTTTGGCAAGAGTATTATTTTAGTTGTCTGCACGCAGTAGATGAGCTCTGAACTTGCCCTTTGGAGAGACGCCACAGCTATAGTTTTGTAGCTACCTTTTGCAAACTTCTCACATCTTTGTTATTATAGCGTATCTCCATTCTACCTTAATCTAAACATCCTAGCTTTATCTAATCACTTACTTAATCTATCTTGTTTCTGTAGTTTTATGAGACAAAAATAGAAAATCATGATTTTCAACCAATATATTACTTTGTGAGATCCAACGTACTGTCTCCATTAAATTACCTCAAAAAAGGAATCCGAATATAAATTTTGAAGTTTCTAGCTCCTTCCAGTTGCACCGATGATTTTTCTTAAAACGTCCAAATTTCAAAAACCGTTAAAAGTTACTAAACGGAAACTTAACACATTATTATTTTAGTATTACTCCTGACATGCTATTAACTTTCCAGATCATTTACTTTACTTTTAAGATATTGCACAACATTTGAGACGTCATAGCTGGTTAGAGCGGACTAGGTGGCACACAATGGAAAGCATATGAATTCTGTATGGCGTGAGTAGGCTGCTTCCATACAACACCCTTACGAATTGTGGTTATTAGAAAATTCCCGAATCACTCAAGGATCCAACTGGAGACGAGAGAAAGACGACAAATTCATGATATAGTTACTCATGTGGAAATCGAGTGACTAAGTACAAGCTTGGTAATTCTTTTTATTAAAAAGAGAAAGCAAAGTAGAGTTACGTGATAGTAAGGAAGTGCTAATATGCATTTTTTATGATGATTAATATTAAAATTCACTAGAAACCTGATCATACTCGTCACGTACGTTCATGCGGTTTGTAATTATGTGACTATGACTGCACAATAGAGGTTTTTGATGATAAATAAAATAGTTTACCCAGAATCACGTTGAGTGCCCTTTAACCGTCTACTGGGTTGGTGCATAAGCTAGTAGCTTTTTTCCGTGAGTTACACAACAGATACACGCAACAGAGGCCTTCACAATTTACAACAGTCTACCAACGCTGGTGTAACCTTTAGATTCCGCGACTGTAGAAGTCACATGGTTTTGAGGCGAAGACATGTTTGGAGCGCATTTGCTTCCGGAAGGAAGTACATTGGAAGTTGTTCGACAGAGAGCGGAAAAGGTGAACACGTGAGGGTGCAAAATCAGGTGAATAAGGTGAGTAAGGAATGACTTGCCAATCCAACTCCTGCATTGTGTTTTCTGTTTGTCTAGCACGTGGGCACTCTCGTGGAGTAGCATCAAATTCACAGTGTCCTCGTAGTCGTTTTTCTTCTACTGCAGTTGCAACACGGCTCAGTTGTGGACAATAAATGTCAGCAATGATGGCTACACCTCAGGGAAGTAATTTTTAGTACTCCACAGTGTCACTGATCCACCAGATTTACAGCACTATCTTTTGTGGATGCGCTCTGGTCTTCGTATGGAAAGTTCCTTTTTATGGGCTCAACCATTCCTTTCTTTTCCTTACGTTAGCAGAAAGACACCATTTCTCGTCACCAATAACGATAAGGAATGAGAACAATCGGCTTTGTTCACGAGCCATCTGATGACGAGCAACCGGATATGCAGATGCGGAAACCCGCTTGTTTTTGTTGTTTTGGTTTATAGCGTGCGATACTGATGCACCCTAATTTTGAACCCTCACCAAAGCATGCAGATATTGCACGATGGTGGAATGATCACAGTTGATCTCATTTGCCAGTTCTCGAGTACATAGACATTGATCATTGTGGATTAACGCATTTAAAAGGTCTTCATCATATCCTGAAGATGTTACTGAATGTCGAAAATTACTAATGTCAAAACGATCGTCCTTAAGGCGGAAAACTGTTTTCTTGCGGTGCTCTGTTAAGTGGCATTATCAGCACACATGGTGCAAATGTTTCTTCCTCCGCTGCTGTCACACCTCTACTGAACTGAAACGGAAGAATACGTCGGAAATATTCCAATTTCTCCATTATGCACTCCAGTTTCGGCTACCCACGGTCCACTCATTATCTTCAAATGACAAAATGGTAATACGTAAACTCAAATAACAACATTGAACTATAAGTAAAAAGTGACAGTCGACAAATATAGCCTTAGCGACCAGAGTACCAAAATGGAAAACAATAACGGTACGAACTTGTGAAGCAACATAATATACAGCAAGTTTTGTTAAGTAACCTACGTGGCAGGTTGTATATGTATTTCACATGTGATTAATGGACTTTTATTGACATTATCTTCCTTATATGCACAGAATAGTTTATTCATAAATTCGCTACTTAAGCAGTGTAGAGGGAAAACTATTTAAGGTACGGGTACTCCACGATGTTCACACTGTGTCGGCAGTGTTAGTGCCGTGACGCAGCGCGCGGCGCCGCTGCTGGTCGGGAGACGTGGCGTCAGTGTGCGCTACAGCTGCCTACAGCTGCTGTCGGGCGACGTGGCGTCAGTGTGCGCTACAGCTGCCTACAGCTGCTCGTCGGGCGACGTGGCGTCAGTGTGCACTACAGCTGCCTACAGCTGTTGGTCGGGCAACGTGGCGTCAGTGTGCGCTACAGCTGCCGGTCGGGCGACGTAGCGTCAGTGTGCGCTACAGCTGCCTACAGCTGATGGTCGGGCAACGTGGCGTCAGTGTGCACTACAGCTGCCTACAGCTGCCTACAGCTGCTGGTCGGGCGACGTGGCGTCAGTGTGTGCTACAGCTGCCTACAGCTGCTGGTCGGGCGACGTGGCGTCAGTGTGCACTACAACTGCCTACAGCTGCTGGTCGGGCGACGTGGTGTCAGTGTGCGCTACAGCTGCTGGTCGGGCGACGTGGCGTCAGTGTGCACTGCAGCTGCAGCTGATGGTTGGGTGACGTGGCGTCAGTGTCCGCTACAGCTGCCTACAGCTGCTGGTCGCGCGACGTGGCGTCAGTGTGCGCTACAGCTACCTACAGCTGCTAGTCGGGCGACGTGGCGTCAGTGTGCGTTACACCGGCCTGCAGCTGCTGGTCGGGCGACGTGGCGTCAATGTGCGCTATAGCTGCCTACAGCTGCAGGTCGGGCGATGTGGCGTCAGTGTGCGCTACAGCTGCCTGCAGCTGCTGGTCGGGCGACGTGGCGACACTGTGTGCTACAGCTGCCTACAGCTGCTAGTCGGGCGACGTGGCATCAGTGTGCACTGCAGCTGCTGCTGGTGGTCTGGCGACGTGGCATCAGTGTGCGCTGCAGCTGCCTACAGCTGCTGGTCGGGCGACGTGGCATCAGTGTGTGCTACAGCTGCCTACAGCTTCTAATCGGTCGACGTAGCATCAGTGTGCACTGCAGCTGCAGCTGGTGGTCTGGCGACGTGGCATCAGTGTGCGCTGCAGTTGCCTACAGCTGCTGGTTGGGCGACGTGGCGTCAGTGCGTGCTACAGCTGCCTACAGCTGCTAGTCGGGCGACGTAGCATCAGTGTGCACTGCAGCGGCAGCTGGTGGTCTGGCGAAGTGGCATCAGTGTGCGCTGCAGCTGCCTACAGCTGCTGGTCGGGCGACGTGGCGTCAGTGTGTGCAACAGCTGTCTACAGCTGCTGGTCGGGCGACGTGGTGTCAGTGTGCACTGCAGCTGCAGCTGGTGGTCTGGCGACATGGCATCAGTGTGCGCTGCAGCTGCCTACAGCTGCTGGGCGGGCGACGTCGCGTCAGTGTGTGCTACAGCTGCCTATAGCTGCTGGTCGGGCGACGTGGTGTCAGTGTGCGCTACAGCTGCTGGTCGGGCGACGTGGCGTCAGTGTGCACTGCAGCTGCAGCTGATGGTCGGATGACGTGGCGTCAGTGTCCGCTACACCGGCCTACAGCTGCTGGTCAGGCGACTTGGTGTCAGTGTGCGCTGCAGCTGCAGCTGCAGGTCGGGCGACAAGGCGTCAGTGTGCGCTACACCGGCCTACAGTTGCTGGTCGGGCGACGTGGCGTCAGTGTGTGCAACAGCTGTCTACAGCTGCTGGTCGGGCGACGTGGTGTCAGTGTGCACTGCAGCTGCAGCTGGTGGTCTGGCGATATGGCATCAGTTTGCGCTGCAGCTGCCTACAGCTGCTGGTCGGGCGACGGGGCGGCAGTGTGTGCTACAGTTGTCTACAGCTGCTGGTCGGGTGACGTGGCGTCAGTGTGCACTGCAGCTGCAGCTGGTGGTCTGGCGACGTGGCATCAGTGTGCGCTGCAGCTGCCTACAGCTGCTGGTCGGGCAATGTGGCATCAGTGTGCGCTACAGCTGCCTACAGCTGCTAGTCGGGCTACGTGGCATCAGTGTGCACTGCAGCTGCAGCTGGTGGTCTGGCGATGTGGCATCAGTGTGCACTGCAGCTGCCTTCAGCTGCTGGTCGGGCGACGTGGCGTCAGTGTGTGCTACAGCTGCACACAGCTGCTGGTCGGGCGACGTGGCGTCAGTTTTCGCTGCAGTTGCAGCTGCTGGTCCGGCGACGTAGTGTCCGTGTGCGCTATAGTTGCCTACAGCTGCAGGTCGGGCGATGTGGCGTCAGTGTGCGCTACAGCTGCTTGCAGCTGCTGGTCGGGCGACGTGGCGTCAGTGTGTGCTACAGCTGCCTACAGCTGCTAGTCGGTCGACGTGACATCAGTGTGCACTGCAGCTGCAGCTGGTGGTCTGGCGACGTGGCATCAGTGTGCGCTGCAGCTGCCTACAGCTGCTGGTCGGCCACGTGGCGTCAGTGTGTGCTACAGCTGTCTACAGCTGCTGGTTGGGCGACGTGGCGTCAGTGTGCACTGCAGCTGCAGCTGGTGGTCTGGCGACGTGGCATCAGTGTGCGCTGCAGCTGCCTACAGCTGCTGGTCGGGCGACGTGGCGTCAGTGTGTGCTACAGCTGCCCACAGCTGCTGGTCGGGCGATGTGGCGTCAGTGTGCGCTACACCGGCCTACAGCTGCCGGTCGGGAGACGTGGCGTCAGTGTGCGCTGCAGCTGCAGCTGCTCGTCGGGCGACGTGATGTCAGTGTGCGCTATAGCTGCCTACAGCTGCAGGTCAGGCGACGTGGCGTCAGTGTGTGCTACAGCTGCCTACAGCTGCTAGTCGGTCGACGTGACATCAGTGTGCACTGCAGCTGCAGCTGGTGGTCTGGCGACGTGGCATCAGTGTGCGCTGCAGCTGCCTACAGCTGCTGGTCGGCCACGTGGCGTCAGTGTGTGCTACAGCTGTCTACAGCTGCTGGTTGGGCGACGTGGCGTCAGTGTGCACTGCAGCTGCAGCTGGTGGTCTGGCGACGTGGCATCAGTGTGCGCTGCAGCTGCCTACAGCTGCTGGTCGGGCGACGTGGCGTCAGTGTGTGCTACAGCTGCCCACAGCTGCTGGTCGGGTGATGTGGCGTCAGTGTGCACTGCAGCTGCAGCTGGTGGTATGGCGACGTGGCATCAGTGTGCGCTGCAGCTGCCTACAGCTGCTGGTCGGGCGACGTGGCGTCAGTGTGTGCTACAGCTGTCTACAGCTGCTGGTCGGGCGACGTGGCGTCAGTGTGCACTGCAGCTGCAGCTGGTGGTCTGGCGACGTGGCAACAGTGTGCGCTGCAGCTGCCTACAGCTGCTGGTCGGGCGACGTGGCGTCAGTGTGTGCAACAGCTGTCTACAGCTGCTGGTCGGGCGACGTGGTGTCAGTGTGCACTGCAGCTGCAGCTGGTGGTCTGGCGACATGGCATCAGTGTGCGCTGCAGCTGCCTACAGCTGCTGGGCGGGCGACGTCGCGTCAGTGTGTGCTACAGCTGCCTATAGCTGCTGGTCGGGCGACGTGGTGTCAGTGTGCGCTACAGCTGCTGGACGGTCGACGTGGCGTCAGTGTGTGCTACAGCTGCCTACAGCTGCTAGTCGGGCGACGTGACATCAGTGTGCACTGCAGCTGCAGCTGATGGTCGGGTGACGTGGCGTCAGTGTCCGCTACACCGGCCTACAGCTGCTGGTCAGGCGACGTGGCGTCAGTGTGCGCTGCAGCTGCAGCTGCTGGTCGGGCGACGTGTCGTCAGTGTACGCTATAGCTGCCTACAGGTGCAGGTCGGGCGACAAGGCGTATGTGTGCGCTACACCGGCCTACAGTTGCTGGTCGGGCGACGTAGCGTCAGTGTGTGCTACAGCTGCCTACAGCTGCTAGTCGGGCGACGTGGCATCAGTGTGCACTGCAGCTGCAGCTGGTGGTCTGGCGACGTTGTATCAGTGTGTGCTGCAGCTGCCTACAGCTGCTGGTCGGGCGACGTGGCGTCAGTGTGTGCTACAGCTGCCTACAGCTGCTAGTCGGGCGACGTGACATCAGTGTGCACTGCAGCTGCAGCTGGTGGTCTGGCGACATGGCATCAGTTTGCGCTGCAGCTGCCTACAGCTGCTGGTCGGGCGACGGGGCGGCAGTGTATGCTACAGTTGACTACAGCTGCTGGTCGGGCGACGTGGCGTCAGTGTGCACTGCAGCTGCAGCTGGTGGTCTGGCGACGTGGCATCAGTGTGCGCTGCAGCTGCCTACAGCTGCTGGTCGGGCAATGTGGCATCAGTGTGTGCTACAGCTACCTACAGCTGCTAGTCGGGCTACGTGGCATCAGTGTGCACTGCAGCTGCAGCTGGTGGTCTGGCGATGTGGCATCAGTGTGCACTGCAGCTGCCTTCAGCTGCTGGTCGGGCGACATGGCGTCAGTGTGTGCTACAGCTGCACACAGCTGCTGGTCGGGCGACGTGGCGTCAGTTTTCGCTGCAGTTGCAGCTACTGGTCGGGCGACGTGGTGTCCGTGTGCGCTATAGCTGCCTACAGCTGCAGGTCGGGCGATGTGGCGTCAGTGTGCGCTACAGCTGCCTGCAGCTGCTGGTCGGGCGACGTGGCGTCAGTGTGTGCTACAGCTGCCTACAGCTGCTAGTCGGTCGACGTGGCATCAGTGTGCACTGCAGCTGCAGCTGTTGGTCTGGCGACGTGGCATCAGTGTGCGCTGCAGCTGCCTACAGCTCCTGGTCGGGCGACGTGGCGTCAGTGTGTGCTACAGCTGTCTACAGCTGCTGGTTGGGCGACGTGGCGTCAGTGTGCACTGCAGCTGCAGCTGGTGGTCTGGCGACGTGGCATCAGTGTGCGCCTCAGCTGCCTACAGCTGCTGGTCGGGCGACGTGGCGTCAGTGTGTGCTACAGCTGCCCACAGCTGCTGGTCGGGCGATGTGGCGTCAGTGTGCGCTACACCGGCCTACAGCTGCTGGTCGGGCGACGTGGCATCAGTGTGCACTGCAGCTGCAGCTGCTCGTCGGGCGACGTGATGTCAGTGTGCGCTATAGCTGCCTACAGCTGCTGGTCGGGCGATGTGGCGTCAGTGTGCGCTACAGCTGCGTACAGCTGCTGGTCGGGTGCGGGGCGTCAGTGTATGCTACAGCTGTCTACAGCTGCTGGTCGGGTGATGTGGCGTCAGTGTGCACTGCAGCTGCAGCTGGTGGTATGGCGACGTGGCATCAGTGTGCGCTGCAGCTGCCTACAGCTGTTGGTCGGGCGACGTGGCGTCAGTGTGTGCTACAGCTGTCTACAGCTGCTGGTCGGGCGACGTGGCGTCAGTGTGCACTGCAGCGACAGCTGGTGGTCTGGCGAAGTGGCATCAGTGTGCGCTGCAGCTGCCTACAGCTGCTGGTCGGGCGACGTGGCGTCAGTGTGTGCTACAGCTGCCTACAGCTGCTGGTCGGGCGACGTGCATCAGTGTGCACTGCAGCTGCAGCTGGTGGTCTGGCGACGTGGCATCAGTGTGCGCTGCAGCTGCCTACAGCTGCTGGTCGGGCGACGTGGCGTCAGTGTGTGCTACACCGGCCTACAGCTGCTGGTCGGGCGACGTGGCGTCAGTGTGCGCTGAAGCTGCAGCTGCTCGTCGGGCGACGTGATGTCAGTGTGCGCTATAGCTGCCTACAGCTGCAGCTCGGGCGATGTGGCGTCAGTGTGCGCTACAGCTGCCTGCAGCTGCTGGTCAGGCGACGTGGCGTCAGTGTGTGCTACAGCTGCCTACAGCTGCTGGTCGGGCGACGTGCATCAGCATGCACTGCAGCTGCAGCTGGTGGTCTGGCGACGTGGCATCAGTGTGCGCTGCAGCTGCCTAAAGCTGCTGGTCGGCCGACGTGGCGTCAGTGTGTGTTACAGCTGCCTACAGCTGCTAGTCGGTCAACGTGGCATCAATGTGCTCTGCAGCTGCAGCTGGTGGTCTGGCGACGTGGCATCGGTGTGCGCTGCAGCTGCTACAGCTGCTGGTCGGGCGACGTGGCGTCAGTGTTCGCTACACCAGCCTACAGCTGCTGGTCGGGCGACGTGGCGTCAGTGTGCGCTGCAGCTGCAGCTGCTGGTCGGGCGACGTGGCGTCAGTGTACGCTGTAGCTGCCTACAGCTGCAGGTCGGGCGATGTGGGGTCGGTGTGCATTACAGCTGCTGCAGCTGCTGGTCAGGCGATGTGGCGTCAGTGTGTGCTACATCTGCCTACAGCTGCTACTCGGGCGACGTGGCATCAGTGTGCACTGCAGCTGCAGCTGGTGGTCTGGCGACGTGGCATCAGTGTGTGCTGCAGCTGCCTACAGCTGCTGGTCGGGCGACGTGGCGTCAGTGTGCGTTACAGCTGCCTGCAGCTGCTGGTCAGGCGATGAGGCGTCAGTGTGTGCTACATCTGCCTACAGCTGCTAGTCGGGCGACGTGGCATCAGTGTGCACTGCAGCTGCCTTCAGCTGCTGGTCGGGCGACGTGGCGTCAGTGTGTGCTACAGCTGCCCACAGCTGCTGGTCGGTCGACGTGGCGTCAGTGTGCGCTACACCGGCCTTCAGCTGCTGGTCGGGCGACGAGGCGTCAGTGTGCGCTACACCGGCCTACAGCTGCTGGTTGGGCGACGGGGCGTCAGTGTGCGCTGCAGCTGCAGCTGCTGGTCAGGCGACGTGGTGTCAGTGTGCGCTATAGCTGCCTACAGCTGCAGGTCGGGCGATGTGGCGTCAGTGTGCGCTACAGCTGCCTGCAGCTGCTGGTCGGGCGACGTGGCGTCAGTGTGTGCTACAGCTGCCTACAGCTGCAGCCTGTCGACGTGGGTCCGCGCGAGTCGAGCGGCGCTTCACTCGTAAAGCTGTTTTATGCACACAACTGCAGCAGTGCTGAATAAAAGAAACACAGAGAATTCCCCTTTTCGCATGGGGGCTGATGAACATGATTCGGAAGTTCGAATTAACTGGTAAAGTAGGAGTTGCTCCTGGGAGAGCAGAAATTGTTGACGAAATTTCTAGTGGTATGACTCAGAATTCTGGACAGTTTGTGCGGTCTGTAGCAGATCACGAGCTATGTCTCAATAGCTGAACGATCCACGGACCACTGTTGTTTCAGGTAGCCGTTAGAGCATTCTCTAGTGCGATTCCACGTCATAGTGGATGCTCATGATCGTCACATGAAACAATGCTTGTCACCTGGAACCTAAACATTATGCGCTGTTAAGAAATGTTGACCTCTCAGCTGGAAAATGAAATGCGTTTTCTTAAATAGTTTATTTCTGTTTCTCTTACGCACGTTCTGACGAATGTTTCCACTAAGTGTCATTGCCCTACGATCACTCGTTTGTCGTGGGTGCCCTCTCCAATAGCGAAAGTTTAATTATAGCTAACCTGCACTTGAATAGAATCCTTCAAGTGGTCCGCATTGCGTCACTGCAGACATCAGAAACTATTTCATATATAGCAGCTACTGAAATGCAAAATAATCACAAACATAAATGTCTCTGGTTGCTCGTAACTTGGGTGTTAATGGTTATGGTCATAAATTTCCTCCTCAGATGTATATGCACCACGAAGCTGGAACTTGAATTCAGTATTAACACTTACACTTTAGCAGACCAAACTCTGCTAGGAAAAAAAAAAAGAAAGAAAGTCGCGTGTTTGGGAGGTGCGCTCGTGTTGTTGACAGCAGTGCGACTCGGTGCCCGCATTCGGCAAAGCGGATTGAAATATGGGAGCAGGACATTTTCCAAACGGACGTACCCCACGTCATTCACGTTAGCGGCCATCGAGAGACACCTCAAGAGATGCCGGAAAACTGCGCGTAGGCATTTGCTGGCTGACGTTCGTCCATTGTACACTAAAGTAGTAGCACTTGATCCACGGTACTTGTGAACACTACCGTCAGGTTCCTGTGAGCCCTCCGGTAGACGAGGGAACGTGCTGCTGGTCGCCCACGCTCGGTTCGGACACTGCAGTTGGAGGAGGGCAGTGTTGGGAAGGGACGCGCCGCCGCAGCCGCAGCCGCCAGCGCTCGGCAGGTCACGTGGCTCCGGCGCTGCGCATGGCCGCCGCGCTGTCCAGCCGTACCGTCTGCAGGAAGGCGAGGCACTGCTGCAGGGGCAGGACGACTACCCGTGACGGCAGATCTTCGTGCACCGGTATGTTCAGCAGTGCACACTCTGCTTAGCTTCACGGATGAATACACGTATACTAGAGACGGCAAACTCGACTTGCGCAATATACGTGTTTGGCAGGTTAAAAATTCTCTTGTGCAGGTGATTCAAAATCACCAACACAGAGCTCAGTATTAACATATTGGCAGGTACAAATGGTGACCATGCTATTGGACCGTATCTACTTACAAGCAGACTAATAGGACCGATCGACTGTAAAATGAGGTGACTTTGTGACAACTTTTCACTCGTACGCTCATCAATTTTTTACATAAATTGAAACAGATGACGTCATAATATATCTACTGCCTTCCTTTACAAGATTATCTCTTCAAAACATTTTTATCTTTAATGTGGACAACTATATAAAGAAAAGCCCTGTCACAAAGTAACCTCACCCTGTCGGGTGACAACATTTTTTTTTTTTTTTGAGTTACAAAGTAATGGAAAAAATAATGTCACAATTTCGAGTACTCAGAAAATATATTTACTTAATGTACAAGTGTTTTATGCTTTGGCAAAACTACAACATTTTTGCAATCTATGAAAACGGAGCTCCCTCATCGAGATTTTTCACCTCAAAGAACCCTCGCTTTCCTACCGGTCTTGGGGGATCGATAGCGCAAATAACTTCTTCTTTAGAGTAAAGAATAGCTTCTTCTTTAGTAGGCCACTTCCAGTAGCCCTCGAATTTTTCTTCCGTCACCCTTCCTGGAAAAAGTTTCTCTTCAAAGTTGACCACTACAAAGTCATCCAATTTGAAGACGTTTTTTTCAGGAACCGTGCCGTCGATTCCCAGGACGTCTTTAGCATTTGGAATCACCTTGGCAGGAGTCGTTTCAGCTTCTGAATCCTCCAAACTGCTGAAAGATTCATCCAGCACGTTGGAGTCACTGGGATCTTCATCCGTCCAGTTCTTCTTTCCACCGCTGCTTTCTTCAGAGATCTCGGCTGCCAGTACAACCTTTTTCTTTGGAGCGCTGCGTCTGGATGAAGCGCTGGTTTTTGTCTTTTCTCTTTCGGCTGTTCCGCCCTACTGCCTTCTATTTCGTCACTGGAGATACTGTTGCCTGCTGGTACGGTGAGCCTTTCCCCTTCTCTCGGCGTCCGGCATCATGTAACCTCTTCTCTCGTCTTGTTCAGTTCTTCCACGGAGATCTCATCAACCACTCCTGATTCGGGCTCCAGGCTGTCTTGCAAGACGGCCTTCGGGAGACGTCGGAGCTTCCTGAATCCTGACCGGAGATTTTTTACGATGTTCTCCTGCAGCTTGTCCATCATTTTCTTTAACAGACCAGGCAGTTCGCCTTTTGAAACAGACGTGCACCGGCTTCCAATCCGCCAAAATTGCACGCCAAATCTGTTTTAGAACTCTGAATATAGCGTCACCTAGCGGTTGCAGTAGATATGTCGCATTTGGTGGGAGTGAGATGAATTGTATCCAATATTTTTCGCAGAATCGAATAACCCACAGGTTAATATGCGAACTCAAATTATCGCCAATAAGAATTCTTTGGCCATCTTGTTCTTTCAGTATGGGGAGCATAAGATTGACGAACCAGTCCTCGAACACTTGGCGATCGAACCAACCTAAGTTAGTATAACTTCACCGGGCTCCTTCAGGTCATTTGTCGGTCCAGGTCGACCACACGTTCTCGGCCTTGTAATCTATGTATAGTGCCAACTGCCCTGCGGCGTTCCCACAGACCATAATAGAAGCACACGCCTTGGAACAATTTTGTATCCGCTCTGGATATTTTGCTCCTCTTCCTTTGCTTCGCGGATTATCCTAGATGTTTGTTTCGTCACAATTACATATTTCTTCTGGCTTAATACCCTATAACTCCTTCTCTAAATATTCGTCAATCACGTCATTGTCAGTCGCGGCTCGTGCATAGGTGATATTTTTGGCGACGTGTTCGGAGAGAACAGCCTTGTGCCATTTCATAAGTGACATAGCCTACTCTCTCCCAGGTAAGTTTCTATCTCTAAGTGCGGGAACTTTCCTTCCGGTTCGATCTAGATATGATTTCACGATGCAGCACAAATTAAATGACGTCATTGGCAAACCGTAAGCTGCGTTCCAATGGAATAAGCAACGATTCTATCCCTTTCTCTTTTGTAAAAATAGGTTGACCCACATGCTGTCTTTTAGGTTTGACAGTCTCTGGGTTTATGGTGGCCGAACCTTTTATCTCTCTAGTTTTGTTCCACAATGTGTTTCGATGAATATTGAATCTAAAGGAAAAAAACGAACATATAAAACATATTTACGATATAATTCAGAAAAATAGCTCTCCAAAAATTAAGAATAGAAAAAAATTGACAAAAATGTAAATATTATCAGAATTTTAAAAGGTAGGCTTAAAATTTGCATAAACGCTTCCTTTATCAAGCAAAAATGCCAGAAGTTGGACATCGGTTTAAGAACCCATTTTATGATGGCAAAGTTAGTACACAAAATAGATGAACTTAGGCAACTGTCAGGTGTACCTAGCTGTAAGTAGTAGGGCAACCTTTGTTGTGGCCCATTTTGTTAGTGTTTCCTACATCAGGAGTAGGTATGCACTCAGAGGCAAAACTATTATTCTCCTTCGATTAACATGTACTTAACCTATTGTCCTCCTTTGATTGACAAATCCTTAACCAACTGTTCTGCTAAAAGCATCCCTCTTTTTGATTGACAGGCACTTAACCTATTGGTCCCCCATCCCCTCCCACTCCCCTCCCCCTCAGGAAACCTCCCCTGTTGCTGCTACAGGTACACTTTCAGGAAAGTTATTGGAATTAATTTTATTTGCTACTTAATTCAATTGATCATTGAATAAACCTCTCATCCACTGCTAAACCCCTCCCCTCCCCCCAACCTTAACTCTCCAGAAAATGGTGGAATTTCAAATTCCATCAGGACAATGCAACACACCACGGCTACCTCGACTAACCTAAGAAAATGGCGGGATAAAAGGTCACTTTGGGTACCTCCACTAACCTAAGTCAGCTGACTGCCACCTCTTGCGAGGAATTGGCTGAGTAAGGACTCAGCCTGTGCTGAAGAAGCTGGACAGAAGTCTTTATTTTTAGTATTTATTTAAACAATTAGAAGCAGTAGTGCGAGCAAGTGTGTTCCCCTTAGGTCCAGAATACTGCAACCAGAGGCCACTCTCGTCCCTTCCGTGATGTAATCCAAGATGGCGGTCTGTTGGTGGAGAGGAAATTCAAGGGTATATTGTTTATTTATAAAAAAATTCAGTTTTTGGTGGTTGGATTTCTCTTACTCATCATTCTCTGCTGTTTGTAGACATGTACGTCTTGAAGGAAGTAATTACATGGATCAGACATGTTGCATAACATAATGTTCGGCACTCTGGGTATCTTAACCTCATGTTCGGCCCTTTATCTGCACTTAACCTATTGTTCTGTTAAGTGGTTTCCCATTTCACCCCAATTTCCTTAAACTAATGTACCGCCTTTGATATCAAATTAAGTAATTAGTTATGTCCCCCCTCCATTTTCTGGTACACTTCTAGAATTTCACATTCTTCTTTGTCACCCACCCCCTTAATCTATTGTATTGTGTTTTACATAAAAATTATGCAAATTAAACTAGTGTTCTGCACTTAACCTGCTGTTCTGCTCCTTGTCACCTACTCACACACACCCTCCTTAACTACTATACTGCTAACAGCACATTCATATAAAAAATTTATACAAATTAATGAATTCAATATTCTTCAAATATATAGGGTAGTTTTTTTTTAATTTGCAGCATCCTATTGGTCGGTGAAATCGATCGAATATAATTTCAACAAAAGATTTCTAATAGAAACACATCCCGCCACTGAACGCCCAACACCAACGCCGCTGACTCTGCACAGGTGTCAATTCAGGTCTCACGAGCATGAGGCAGTGGCATCTGTCTCATACATGACACCCGAAAAATTCCTGTAGAAATACATGTTCACATAGGCACCATTTCTGGCATGATGACACATAGCTTGGTGCAGGTCCAGCGCCAGGAGAGATGTCCCAATGCTTACCAGAATAGCACAGGGTGCATTCCTCGTAGCAGTCCTAATGGTACAGCCTGTCCATCAATGAATTTACCAGTCAAACTGCTGCTGCTGCTGGTGTGGGAGCACTGCCGCCATTTATTTCTGCAGACGACACTTTCAGCAGCAAAAAACTATTTTGTATACATCGCCGTATTGCACTGGAAGTTAAACCCCGCAAAATTTGTCTGCAGATCATCAAATACATACAATACTCACAATAATATTGGAAACCAGGAAAATATTTACCAGTGTAACTACAATTAAATATTATGATTGCTGCTGCAGGCTGACACCGATTGATGTACATATAATGTCTCCTATTGATGTCTGTGGTTCTGGAACGAATCTCAGTACCTATAGCACACATAATTTTCCACGTGAAAATCTCTCTCATACAAGCGCGGTTATCACTGCCCTGAATCTATACATCCCTCACGATAGGACACACACTCATTTTCCGTGGTCATGGCACAACATAAGCCACGCTAACATTACACTGCAATATATACACATTTTACACAAACAGTGCAGTTATCATTTATATCTGTATAGCATCCGAAAAAATTATGGTATGCCTGTACTCACACCGGCTATATGTACAGATTCTCCTCAGTCCTAGGAAATTATCTGACAAAGTCTACGAATCAGCGCTTCTGGAAGGTGCTGCATCCTGCCAAGATTCCCTCAAACAAGTGCTATGAAGTAGAGGCATCCGTCACTATGTGATAATGAATACAACACCCGCGGACATAGTACTTGGGAAGACATCACGGACATGTGTTGGTGTACTGTAATCAACGTCACTAGCGATAGAACAACAAGAAAAATGCGATCGTACGATTAGGGGTGCCTATGGGGGGACATATTGTTACAGCTGTATTGCCCATCCTGTTTGTAGATTATAGCAGGTCCAATAGAACACTTGCATTGTTATATTGTGCTGCCGTTTACGAAATGAAGATACCGATGCTTACGTTCGGATATAGTCATCTGTGCATTGAAATCACAACTCACCATGTCTGATCTATCCTTCCATTATGACTAAACATGTGTAACTTTTATTTTTGTTTTCACGTAAGTGGTAGTTTCATTACTTCCCAGAAACATATGTCACAACATAAGCCACAGTACTTTTATGTTCAAGCAGCAGCATGTGCACCAACAATTCAACCTTGCAAAGTGGTCTACAGATCATCAACTACGGAAAGACTCTTACACAGTTACACTGCTCTGCCACTGAGGACACGAGCTTGAATATTAGAGGATGAAACCAATCTACAACCCAGCAATATATCACCGTGTATTGTTTAGATGTAGTAAACATACAATTCATATCCTGCTCCATACAAAAATCGCTATTCATATAGCTATCGACCACCAGACACTCGTACCATGAAGACAGGCAGTGCCGTATATACTTCTCGCAGCACTAGATACTTCCCCGCAGCCAACAGTCACAAGTCACCCAATCATGACGTATGACCAGATAGCCCTTAGTGGAACGATGTCACTCTCAGAACCGTTCTACAAATTTGGGCTCGTTTCCCCTTGGCACATACGCGTTACTGTTTCAGGTCCGGACCTGCTTGCTTGTTTTTTTCACACTCATCTCCAACTCTGGGATTACAAGAACACATGTATATTCGCATGGTTTGCCATAAATAATATTATACCATTTTCTTGGTACTTCTCGATATCAAGCACACAGCAGTTTCCTACCGATCAAAAAAAAAAAAAAAAAAAAAAAAAAAAAAAAAAAAAAAAAAAGGTTCAAATGGCTCTGAGCACTATGGGACTCAACTGCTGTGGTCATCAGTCCCCTAGAACTTAGAACTACTTAAACCTAACTAACCTAAGGACATCACACACATCCATGCCCGAGGCAGGATTCGAACCTGCGACCGTAGCAGTCGCACGGTTCCGGACTTAGCGCCTAGAACCGAGAGACCACCGCGGCCGGCCTCCTATCGATCACTTGCACAACATAATTCCGAAGATATAGACTGAAAATCATTTCTCTACAAACCCCAAACTTTAGCGAGGTGGAGCAGGCTGTAAACCACTGAGTAACTACAAACTTATACCGTCCGCGAAGGTGTTTATGTGAGAACTTGAAAACAATAGAGGAAACTGATATTTCCACTCTCGAATACCGCTGTCGGTGATGTAACAGATTCCACATCATCCCTATAATTTACAAAGTCAACTAAGATGTTTCTCATGTCTAGAAAACGAGACTTCCACCTGCTAGACGCACACACCGCAATCGATGTTCCCACAATTAAATAAAGGCGCAAAATGTGCAAAAGCAGCGAAATGTTTACATGGGAGGGAATAACAACAGTCCAGGTGCAAACTCACGTCCATATTGAATCTTCTCAAATTTCCATGCTATCACGAAAACTATCCAACACATACTAAGTATTAGTTCGCTATTCCGCCAGCTAGAGGACAATGCGGTTAAGTCAGCTACATACCTACACTCCAACAGGACTCTCCATTCAGACGTCCCCTACGGTTAACAGGAAACGTGAATCATTCCCGCCACAGGTCACCAGCACTGCACGCCAAGCACGCGTAGACAGAATTCTCCTAGGAAAAAAAAACAGCCTCAAATATACTTTATCCCTGTACTTACAACTAAACGTTACGATTGCAGTCTCAGTTGAACGATATTTGACAATAAGTGAAGTGTCGGAAATACACCCTGCTGACGGCTGTGGCTCTGAAAATAGAAATATCGGTACCACAGCACTCCACGTGAAATCCATACTTTACGACTGGACATTTCCATCTCGGAACACAAACACATTCTTTATAAGCCTGATGCTCAAGGCGAACCTATGAAGCACCCCTACTACTAAGTATAATACTTCGTCCATAACTGATTGCTGGTGATAGGAAATAATACTGACCGAAAATCAACGATGGGTGGACATATCTCATAAGTTTTTTTTTTTTTTTTTTTTTTTTTTTGCGAGTCTACTATTGTGTCTTAGAAAGAGAAGCGTAACCGTCTTACAAATCGCTATATGTGAAAAAACGCAACCATATTACCATCACAAGCAGTCTTGTTTCTACAGGTGCACACAAGTATTAACATTAAAAGCAATATGGACTTTATAAATCCATGTGTGGCATTACCTATGAATGAAGTGGTTTTTTTTTGTCCCAGCAAATACCGTGACACTGAATATAGACGGTGATCGCTGGAGTATATAGTATCAGACCAACAGTGCACTTATAAGTCGCCGACGGTTCAACTTCGTAATAAAATTACCGAATTTTGAAAGTGATTTGCCTAAGGAGCGTGGTATGAAACTGGTATTTGCAACTTCGTCACGCATCCGCCACTGGATATTTCTCCAGTATTTGTAACGCATTCTGTCTCGATGCCAATGTCAGAGGTTCTGCAATATATCAACTGAGTTATAGGCGATGATTGATTAAGAAGGATCACAAACAGTAGTAGATGGTGTGATGACTGAGGTCGTAAGAAATGTACTCTAGCTTTTCAGATCTCTAGTGATACGCTTTCGGTAGAAATGATGTCTATGATTCGGAATCAAGTCTTCCCATTCAACCACATACCTGCGTAGGATCCGATGGAGAAGTCCTTTAATGGTTACAGCCACTAGTGAATCATATTTGTGGCATTCTCATATTTCGAAACGAGCCACCTTTCTCGAACCTATCTGCTGCAGTAAAATTCCAAAATGATGTTAGGTAGCCTCTATGCATTTTCCAACTACCCCTCTGCCCTACCGTCCCTACAGCTTTACGCATGTGATCATTCCAATTCTTATCTACCACTTTCTGCAATCCGTGTAGAAACAGACGAAACTGAGTTACTGTGACAGAACTATGTTTTGACCATTCGATGGAAACGAGGACAGCTCCACCAACATGAGGTAGTGTAAAAGACAGTATGGGAACTGGGGAAAGGACGTGGATTTTGCTACTGCATTGTGGTGCTTCTCCAAACTACTAGCAGGTACTACAGATCCACATCCCTCAGGGCCCATTCACGTCTATCGCCCCAACATTCTATCATCGTTATTCTGTACCATCCACCAAAGAAAAATTACGAACTAAAAAAGGTCCACTAACTTCATACAATAGAAAACTCGATAAGACTTTTACCGCATCTCTCTTCCCCCATATACCGCATGCATGCCAGCATCGAGCCCAAGTAACATTTCTATTAAATATACTGATCCACTGCACAAAAGTTTCATCACCTGTACTGTAGGAGGATGACCGTATCCCACAGACTATACTGTAAGTCGCAAGAGATGCTCCCTGTGACCCTGTGTCGTTGTTTGACACATTGTTTTTTTCTTCTGTGAAACACTTTGCACACTGCCATACGTTTTGTCCTTCCGCCACGACTTCGAGGTCTGTGTCGTGTTCTAAACTGACAGAAACACATCCACTGCCTCTCGCAGAAAACTAGTCATTGCACGGTGTAAATCATGTTACTGCAGCTACCATAACACGCCACACACACTGGATGATTTTAAATACAAGACGTTCACTACATAAGGAAACTGGAAGAGTTTGGCAGCGTTGTAGAGTTTCTAAACTACTGCCCGAAAGTGATGACGACCTCTACATTTAAACTCATCTGTCACAGTGACAACATAGCTCATGACTCTGCGTTCTGTTTCGACTGATTCCTCATATTGCAATCATGAATGCGATAACTAGTTAGGAGCTATCCATCCCCAGAAGGTGTTGTCCTCCAAACTTCTTTCTCCATCTCAAACAAGTGATGTCAGTCAATCATTATGTGGTAACCAACAGCTTACCAGTGGACACATGGGGTGGAAAAGACACCATCGATGTACACTAATAATAAGCATCAAAGTTGATAGTGTGAACAATTTTATGTATTTTACACAAATTTCAACACTGAGCAATGATGCGACAGCATGTTTCCCAATTTCAGTACCATAACTAAACCACCCTCTCTCTACTTTGCGAGTGTCATTGCGAATGTAGATAGATGACTGTGCAGTACGTCCATTCACTGTTAATTCTCAAACACATAAATCATCAAAGTATACCAGACAGTGCTCTCAATATTTCTAAAACCTCAAGCATAGTGCTTAATTTACGATCTATCTCTATGCGGATGGTAGTCACATAGCATTCTCGCAGTCTTTGGATAAAATTAGAGACTGAAATTCCCCCCTGCACTGTCTTTGACTAGCCCTCTCTGCAGCACCATTACCGATTTAATCTGCAGCTGACCAGAAGTAGACCGCTACATTCCGCGTCTCGTGAATAAATGGAGCTAGACGAGTTCTCGCCCATCCAAGTACACAAGATTTCTCCGGATGCACCCATGTCCAGGAGGTTAGAATCCCTTATCGGTGTATAGTAACAGATTTGAAAGTTTTGTGCTGTAATAGCACACAGTTAAGAAGAACAAGAATGGATGATTTTTATGCATGACGAAGCTCCAGACAGATGGAGTTCAAAGCATTTTATGTAAATGAACTATGCTATCAACTCTAAAGTATTGTTCTAGAGTCTGGGATCAGTGAGTGGAAGGTATTGGTAAGAGAGAACATGAACACACGCACTCCTAAGGCTACAACATTCCGCACTTAAAACAGGTTATAATGTTAGACCGCTTGAGTTTCCGATCTATCAGTTGTGCGGAATCCAGCGCTGTTAATATTCCAATGTAAGAAATTTACTTCCCGTGCATGACATACATCCCTCTTTCAGGTTTCTCTACGATAAACTATGATATCGAACAGTAAAACGAGGAAACTATATCCTTAAAAGAGTGCCTCTGTGTGATACATTCATAATATAGCTTTCCAGAGATTTATAACGTCCACTGTCCACATCCACTCACGGTTTAGAAATTATTCTATGTCCCCATCAGTCCTATATAAAATGATCGCTAGTAATGGTGAATACCTCTTAAAAGGAAACAGATAAATGTATATTAGTGCTGCCTTCCGTCGGATAGTCATCTTCTTTTATACAGGTTGGAAATGATCACCATCTTGGGATTCCAGATGCTGAGTGGCTGTGTTCCTGGTGCCTTGGCGACATGTTACTGCAGTGACGGCAGAGGAATCTGATGAGGTTGCAGCTTCAGAGCCTGCATCGGTGTCTTCGTCGCTGAATACTCCGTGTTTCTGCCAGTACTTGCTGTTCTGCGTGTTTTTCCTCCCAGTGTTTCGCTTTGGTGTCTAGTGTGGACATCGCCTTTAGGCTCTATTTGTTATTGTCATTCAATAACTGTTGCGCCCATCTCTGTATCTGTGGCGCGGGCCTTGTCGTCATCAGATACGAAATGTATAAACCCCGGATGGCTGTCACATGAACGCTAAAGCGTCCTTGAAGACATGCCAATTGCGTTAGTACTCCCGCGAACACGTTCGCGAGCACACGAAAACACGATAACTAACTTAAGACGTAAGCTTCGGTAAGAACACTTTGATAAACAACCGAAAAACTGATGATGGAATGCTACTGTTCATTTTCTTTATTATTATTTCAATTTCCTATAACGGAGGCGGGCTAGCAAGAGACAAAGTCGCTCTTAGCCAAAGGTAGCAGAACAATTTGGGGGATTCTGGGTCACTAGCTCACTTCCTGGCTCAACCTTCGGTTCCACCAGAAACCGAGCTAGTTCCCCAAAATCCCCCAAAATATTCTGCTTTAACCCACTTTTCAGCTCAAATTTTCTCAAAATTCACTACCGTTCACATATTTATTTTCTTACGTTCACCTATTTATTTTCTTATGTTCACCTATTTATTTACTTACGTTCACCAAATAAATCGAGGGAAATTTATGCAAAAACCGAATTAATTATCAAAAAACCAGCTACTTTCCCCATCTTTTCAGGTCTTACTCACTCACTTTTCACCTTAGTGAACGTAAAAAAAAGGTGAACGTTTATTCTTCTTGAGCATTCATACGATTCTTATGAGTTATGGTTTGTAAATGTTTTTTGAGATATTTCTTGTTTACACTTCTACCACATACGCATGTAACTTTAATTTTTTGAAGTCTTAATACCCATACTTTACATACATAACGATGTCCACCTGTTCGATATTTATCTTTATGAAATGTTTCAAAATCTTTTTTATCCACACATTCACTGCACTGTCTTAAATGTGCTTGGTGCTGTCCATTTTAAAGACAGCAAAATTTATTAGGAAAAAGTTTTACATACTAAATTCCAGATCATGGATTTCATTGTTTTTATTTTCATGCAATTTTATCCCTTTATATGTCAACTTCATCTGTCCACCTTCAGAAATTTGAAGATCCCAGTCAGTAATTAATTTAGCATATCTGTATGGCAAAATAACTTTAAAATCATCGTTAAGCTCTATACAAGTTTTTTTCTCGGTATCTAGTGTTTAGATATTCACATCCAGTAATGTTATATAAAACGTCTACCTCTAGCTCACTTAATTTTTTAATCTCTTTCTACCGGCTTTAATTATTGAGCTTCTTGATGAGAGTCTCAATTTTAAGTATAAGAATTTTTAACATATAATATTTTTTGTATGTTATAAATGGACTCACACAACAACAACAACACTGCTGAAGAGCTAGCAGAAATGAGACCTGAAAATACCTTTACTGTTGAAGAGCTAGCAAAAATAATATGCAACACACTTGAATCACGGTCATATTTTGAATCAGAAGAATTCGATGATGAATATGTTGATTATACTGAAATTTGGAGCGATGACAATGACAATAATGAGTAATGTACGTACGGCAATGTATCAACTCCGTTTTTCAGGGCTTCCTTTATGTTGCCATGCGGGCTCAGCGCCTTCTTGTTCATTTCAACCGTGTAGATTTCTTGTCTTTCGCTTCGAAACATACACTCCTGGAAATTGAAATAAGAACACCGTGAATTCATTTATTGACACATTCCTGGGGTCAGATACATCACATGATCACACTGACAGAATCACAGGCACATAGACACAGGCAACAGAGCATGCACAATGTCGGCACTAGTACAGTGTATATCCACCTTGCGCAGCAATGCAGGCTGCTATTCTCCCATGGAGACGATCGTAGAGATGCTGGATGTAGTCCTGTGGAACGGCTTTCCATGCCATTTCCACCTGGCGCCTCAGTTGGACCAGCGTTCGTGCTGGACGTGCAGGCCGCGTGAGACGACGCTTCATCCAGTCCCAAACATGCTCAATGGGGGACAGATTCAGAGACCTTGCTGGCCAGGGTAGTTAACTTACACCTTCTAGAGCACGTTGGGTGGCACGGGATACATGCGGAGGTGCATTGTCCTGTTGGAACAGCAAGTTCCCTTGCCGGTGGAATGGTAGAACGATGGGTTCGATGACGGTTTGGATGTACCGTGCACTATTCAGTGTCCCCTCGACGATCACCAGAGGTGTACGGCTAGTGTAGGAGATCGCTCCCCACACCATGATGCCGGGTGTTGGCCCTGTGTGCCTCGGTCGTATACAGTCCTGATTGTGGCGCTCACCTGCACGGCGCCAAACACGCATACGACCATCATTGTCACCAAGGCAGAAGCGACTCTCATCGCTGAAGACGACACGTCTCCATTCGTCCCTCCATTCACGCCTGTCGCGACACCACTGGAGGCGGGCTGCACGATGTTGGGGCGTGAGCGGAAGACGGCCTAACGGTGTGCGGGACCGTAGCCCAGCTTCATGGAGACGGTTGCGAATGGTCCTCGCCGATACCCCAGGAGCAACAGTGTCCCTAATTTGCTGGGAAGTGGCGGTGCGGTCCCCTACGGCACTGCGTAGGATCCTACGGTCTTGGCGTGCATCCGTGCGTCGCTGCGGTCCGGTCCCAGGTCGACGGGCACGTGCACCTTCCGCCGACCACTGGCGACAACATCGATGTACTGTGGAGACCTCAGGCCCCACGTATTGAGCAATTCGGCGGTACGTCCACCCGGCCTCCCGCATGCCCACTATACGCCCTCGCTCAAAGTCCGTCCGCTGCACATACGGTTCACGTCCACGCTGTCGCGGCATGCTACCAGTGTTAAGGACTGTGATGGAGCTCCGTATGCTACGGCAAACTGGCTGACAGTGACGGCAGTGGTGCACAAATGCTGCGCAGCTAGCGCCATTCGACGGCCAACACCGCGGTTCCTGGTGTGTCCGCTGTGCTGTGCGTGTGATCATTGCTTGTACAGCCCTCTCGCAGTGTCCGGAGCAAGTATGGTGGGTCTGACACACCGGTGTCAATGTGTTCTTTTTTCCATTTCCAGGAGTGTATTAATCTTTCTGCATTGTTTTCTGTCGTTGAACAGCAGTTTTTATAACCTTCTAAGCTGATTCTATTTTTCACTTCCCATTTATTTACTCCTTTTGATTTCTTCTCCACTTTGTTGACAACTTTATAAGCGTACATATTCGCCCTTAGGCCACAGAACTCTTCCATATTTCTTTCGTTGCATTCATCCTTCATTTTTCCCACAGCTTTCTTGTTTACTTGAAGAATAAAATTTTCAGACACTTCAGCCAGTAACAACACATCGGTTTTCAGATACAGATCAAGATTTTTCATGCCAAATTTTTCCCAGATCATTTTTGCATGTTTGTAATCTTCACCACTTATTTCACAGTCGTCCAATTTGTTGTAAAGTTCTTCTTTTGGTGGTAATTCTGTCTCTTCGAATTTCTTCCAAGAATCCATGTAATCGTAGGGATAGACACCTTTTTTGTTCATCACGTCGGACAGTTCTTGTGGGAAAAATTTTCTGATGTTTTTCAGCTGTTATGTAGCCAAATTTGATGAAAGTTTATTTAAAAAAATGGCTCTGAGCACTATGGGACTTAACATCTGAGGTCATCAGTCCCCTAGAACTTAGAACTACTTAAATCTAATTAACCTAAGGTCATCACACACAGCCATGCCCGAGGCAGGATTCGAATCTGTGACCGTAGTGGTCGCGCGGTTGCAGACTGTAGCGCCTAGAACCACTCGACCACTCCGGCCGGCAAAGTTTATTCAAGTGACAAAGCCATAAATGTATCAAGAAATGTATCAATAAATCTAATCTTCAGACTTTCTGTCCTTTTACCACAACTGATGTATCTCTCCTTGTTGTGTGTTATTAAATCTATCTCCTTTTTGTCATTGCCAAGTTCACTGTCAAAAAGATGGGAATCGTACCCGGATAAGTTATGCAAATAAATCGGTACAAACTTCGGATGTGTCAGCTGAAGATTGCAACTATAGCACCATGGAGCTATGTATTTTCCAGTCAAATGGTCATGACGGACTTTTTTTATTTTTTCTCGTGTAATGGCATGCACACATTGTACAGACCTTAGATTCGTCGTGTCTTCTTCGTTCTTCAGCAGTCATCGGAATCATTTCTTCAATGTAAGGATAAATTCTTCCAATTTCTTCGATCTCTTTCTTCATGCATTCTATGAATTTTATTTTATTTATTTTTTTTTTTTAAGTTCGGTCATCTGTATACGACGGAGTCTTTGTAGTATCCACTTACGTATTTAATGTACTAGCAGAATCCACTCGGCTCGTGTTTTTAATTATTTATCGTATATGAGCTTCCGGATTTGGCTGGCAATTATCGATCTCCAACAGTAAACTTTCACAATCAGGGCAAATGACGAAAGGAACTTTCTGCGGGTACTGACAATTTTTAAAATTAAGATATGAGCCTTCTTTCGGCATTTCTACTTTTAATGGGTTTTTAGTTAAACAATTTGATGTGTGCTCATCCAATTTTTCTTTACTGGCGAAATTTTGGTTCTTTGTGTTTAGTAACTTGATTCGAGACAAGCCGAGATAATTTTTTTATGGTACAATAATGCGAATGGTCTCCATCCTTGAAATAAAGTAGATTTACGTCTTTCTTATATTTTGTAATTTTCAGTGGTTACGCTTGATATTTTTCATCAGACGAATAAACGTTGATGGATACGTCGATTCTACTCTCGATTTCTGGAATATGATCAACCAGCACAGGAAATTAAACATTTTCGAGCTTCTGATCGAATTCAAGACCAACATTTTTATATTTCGATACTATTTCGGCGTTTTTATTTACAGGATAAAGCGCAGCCCACAGAAAACATTTCTGATCATCATTTTTAAAATTGATGCCTTTTTATTTTTTATTTTATCTGGTAACTCGATATAGGATGATCTTCTCAATGGAACATAACTGTTAATTCCCAATTGAAGCCCATTAATTCTGTTTAGTGACCATCCCGATCCTCGAGTTTGAAAATCATCCATTCTTGACAAGATAATTTGTCTAGCGAACCTAAACTTTTTACCTAGCTCTCCTACGTTTGTAACCCTATAGTTTTGTATCTGGAACTGAAATCCCACAACATTCCCATCTGTCTGCATTTGTTACTCACAAAAAAGTTTAAAACTGACTTTCTGTCCACGATGTAATCTTAAATTATGCTTGAAAATTCGCATAATTTTCGACTTCACTGCTGCCAAGAAGTGACTAGGCTCAATCGAGTTGGTGTTGTTCTCAAAATTTATGGTCTGTAGCCTGTTCACAACTGCAATCTCAACCTGATAATCCTGAATTGTTCTCCTGTCTCTTGTTTTCTCAAATAAATTATCAGAGAAGGGGAACAATTTTTCACGGACTTTTTGCTTTGCGTAGGTTTCGGTTGAAAATTTGAATATTCCTCTTGAGAGTTCAGCACAAACGTAATCGTTCTCTTGAGCATTCAACACAAACATAATCGTTCCTCTTGAAAATTCAACACAAACGTAATCGTTCCTCTTGAGCATTCAGCACAAGCACAATCCTTAATCTTGAGCATTCAACAAAAAACGTAATCGTTCCTCTTGAGCGTTCAACACAAACGTAATAGTTCCTCTTGAGCATTCAACACAAGCGTAATCGTTCCTCTTGAGCGTTCAACACAAACGTAATCGTTCCTAGTGATTGGTCAACACAAACGTAATCGTTCCACTTGAGCATTCAACACAAACATACTCGTTCCTCTTGAGCATTCAACACAAGTGTAATCGTTCCTCTTGACCGTTCAACACAAAAGTAATCTTTCCTCTTGAGCATTCAACACAAACGTAATCGTTCCTCTTGAACGTTCAAAACAAACGTAATCATTCCTCTTGAGCGTTCAACACAAATGTAATCGTTCCTCTTGAGCATTCAACACAAGCGGAAACCTTCCTCTTGTGCATTCAACACAAATGTAATCGCTCCTCTTGAGCATTCAGCGCAAGCTCTATCCTTAATCTTGAGCATTCAACACAAACGTAATAGTACCTCTTGAACGTTCAACACAAACGTAATCATTCCTCTTGAAAATTCAACACAAGCGTAACCCTTCCTCTTGAGCGTTGAACACAAACGTAATCGTTCCTCTTAAACGCTCAACACAAATGTAATCGTTCCTCTTGAGCGTTCAACAAAAACATAATCGTTCCTCTTGAGAATTCAACACAAGCGTAAACCTTCCTCTTGAGCGTTCAACACAAACGTAATCATTCCTCTTGAGCGTTCAATACAAACGTAATCATTCCTCTTGAGCATTCAACACAAGCGTAACCCTTCCTCTTGAGCGTTCAACACACACATAAACGTTCCTTTTGAGCGTTTAACACAAACGTAATCGTTCCTCTTGAGCATTCAACACAAGCGTATGCCTTCTTCTTGAGCATTCAACACAAACATAATCGTTCCTCTTGAGCGTTCAACATAAACGTTTAGCGTTTTTTCTTCTGTAGTAAATGTTCGTAAAATACGATGAGGAGGTTGTTAAAAAAGTCAAACGCAACCAAAAGAAAGAAGAAGAGCTGAAAGAACACTTCAGGCTTTGGAAATAAACAGCCACATACAGAAAAGAAAAATATAAAAAAGAAGACAAACCTGTTATCGATACAATCGAACAAATAAACCAGAGAATCCAAGGATTAGGTGATAATGTTGTGAAACCCATCGAGCAAAATAGAGAGGTTGAAAAACAGATGATTCCATATCGTCAACTCACAGACGACTTTGGAGATGTATACCCAATTAAACAACTACCCGATTGGTCTGACGACGTTCCTGGCAAGTATGAGTACAAGTTAAGTGAATCAGAAATTCAAGAAGCGTTGAAAAAGTATGAAGAGGAGAAACGACCAAAAAAATTGAAAGAGGTGCAACAGACGAAGTCCGATGACGTTAAAAAATAAATGTTAGCGAAATTATGTTAAAGTACATTAATCATAGTGAATATAAAACTTTTGGATTAAAACCTGTTGGCATATTTAAGTTTGTTGGGTGTTTTCCTGTTGATTTCGATGGCGATAAATTAAAAATTGGTGGAAAAGAATACAAGGGCACCGATGGATTAATGAATCTCTTAAATAAAAAACAAATTACTATGGATGACTTGAATAATAAATACGATGGTGAAGATTTATCAAATTTTGCAGATATATTATTCCGTTCAAGAGCATTATATCCTGAAACTAACCTAAATAAAGTAAAATCAAGTAAAGGAAAAAATACAATAAACTGATAACAGAAATTTTTAGTGTCTATTTTCCAAAAGTATATCAAGAACCGTCAGATTCAGAATCAAGTTCGGCCATAAGCAGTTCGACTGAGAAAATGGGCGAAGTCTTAATTAAAAAAACAGAAAAAGCCATCGAATATGTTTGGATGAACGATGTTCGTCAATTATTGGATAGATTAGCAGTCATTCATGGCGAAGAACTAGAGGGGAATAAAAATTTACACAATGAAAAAGTTGGCATGATGCAAATGATGACGAGCAAATTAAGCGACTTCATCATTAACAATCCTGATGTAATTCCATACTTGATCAGATTTTTGAACAATCATCCACACACGTTCTGGACAAGCGAAAAACATGAGAAAGGCCTCGTAAACACTCTGATCAACAAATTACCGTTCGAAATGCATCTTACAGGCTACTCATTCTGTGGTCCGGGAACTAAACTGGATGAGCAACTAGAGCACGATGATCCGGGAAAAAAAATGACATGGCCTACAGAGATCATAAAGGTTTAGAAAAAAGACATGAACCAGATAAAGTACTTCAGCTATCTGCCAAAGAAAGAATGCATGTGACTAATGCTTCTGTAGGTGAAAAAACTGCTGCAACAGTTGTTAGAGGAATAATGTACGGAAAGAGAAAATTAGGAACGGGCATCGCTGGCGCTGGTTTAGGTGTGAAAAACAATGGTTGGGGAGTTTAATCTATATACATTTTTAATCTATATAAATGAACAGCTGGTCTATCGATTATACTTTGCTGCCTAGCAACAAAACCAAGCCAAAATCAACTAAATTTAAGCTGAATAATGATCAGCAAAATGCGATTGAGCCATTTTTAACTGATGCACAAAAAAGGAAGAACGTTAATGTTTGTGGTAATTTACTTATTACGTTAGGTTTCTCAGTTGTGAATCTCATTATCGAATATCTAACACAAAAGAAGGAAGGAAAAGGCTAAAAACAATACGAAGGTGGATTTTTTCCGCTACTTTTGGTGGCATTACCATATCTAGCAGCTATTGGCTTACTTGCTGGGGGACCTGCAGCAATCGCAAATGCGGTCATAAACAAGAACAATGCCTATAAAGATCTAGACGAAGAGACACAACTTGGAAAAGGAGAAGAAAGCTGGAGATGGCGCAGAGAGAAAGATAAAAAAAGCTTCTAAAAAATGATTCGAAAGTATGTCGAGTCTCTTTCTAACTTTGACGTAGAAGAATTAGTTAAACAACTGAAAATCAAACACTTTCGTGGCGTTTTTATGATCGATAAATTGCCAAATGAAGCGCAAAGTTTAGAATGTGGCATAGTGAACTTAGATACTTCTGACAATGTTGGCACTCACTCTATTTGTTACTACAAAAACAACCACATAAAGTACGTTTTTGATTCATTTGGGGGAAACATTCCCGAAGAATTGGTTAAATATCTAGGTTCAAACGAGCTGTATTGTAATGGACAACGAATTCAAAATTTCGATGAAGTAATTTGTGGCATTTGTGTTAGTTTTGAAACTATTGTGTGAAAATTACAACTTTAATGAAATTCTGAGTTTAAAGAATGGACATTTTTGGAAATAAACTGCTGCCTCAAGGCGCAGATCGCGCGGCAGTCGACCGTGTCTCCGCTTTCAAAAGTGAAATTGATCTAAAAGTCAGTTTCATAAAGAACTGCGCATCATCTTTAAAGTAGCTAAAGGATATACCGATTTTAAAGGCAGAAGAATCGTAAACATAAAAGACCCGGTAAATGGTCATGATGCTGTTATCAAACAGTACTTAGAGAAATAATATGTTACAAAACCTGAATACATAATCATTCTAACACAGTTCAATAACTATGCCACTGAAACACAGCTTAATGAAAAAATTAATCAGATTAGTCATGATAATTACAACAATATATAACATTTATTTACAAAAAAGGAAGTAGGAAAAGTTTTTGAAGATTATTTTTCAAAGGCAGATTTAACGCCATATCTAAGACAAATAAGTGATCTTCAGAAAATAATGTATTACAAATATTTTAAATTTGGGCTCAGCATCAGGCAAGTTTGTTGCGTAAACGGTCTTCAGCAAGATTTTTTCAACCTGTTCATCTATGTCTCTTGGAGTCATTTTTATGGTCGAATATCGCATGTTATTGTATTCGTCAACTAGAAAGAGCAAATTCTTCCACATTCTTTTCTTAAGTGTTCGGTAGAATCGTTCATCAACAGATGCTTTTAATTCTATAAAAGTCGAATAATGATGAATGCTGTATTTCTTCATCAGCTCATGAAATTCTTTATTGTAGAAGTCCTTACCATTATCAGTCTGTAAATTTTTTGGTCTCCCTGAGCTGAATATTTTATCAAATGCATCAGCCACATTCTTGCCTGTTTTGTCTTTAACTGGAACAGCCCAGGCAAATTTAGAGGAGACGTCGATGACGATCAATAAATATTTGTATCCCTGATTTATCTTCGAAATTCCTATCAATTTTCCCGAATCCATTTCCACTAAGTCGGCCTGTCAAAGATCATCTGTACCGAGAGAAATTACATTTATTCGTGTAAAATTTTTTCTTATCGGTTTATGCAGCTTCTTAATGATTTCTTCACGGAGCAATTTGCTTGTCCCTTCACCGACTTCTGAAGCAGTCTTATAACTTCGTTCACCTACAAATTTTTTTTAACGAACCTACTCTTTTTAGTTTTACATACTGTGGAAAGATCTTCAATCCTCTCTCTGCCGTTTTTAGTTGGTACTTTACATTTCAAACAATAAATGTTATCATCCTTAAGGACTAAGTGCGAAGCGTGATCGTCCATTTAAATAGATTTAAAAAGGTACAATTATATAATTTCAGCGTTCAGACTGCGTCTGCTTCAGCTGCCGCTGTCAGTTCACCAAACGATTAATTCACCTGAAATAGAGACAGTCTTAACAGATTCGTTTAGAGATATAAATAATTTACCCTTCTTTTTCACTTTAAGTGCTGAATTATTGAAATCTGTTGGATATAAAATATGCAGTTGATCAGCATTGAATCTTTTTATCTCTATTTTAAACGAGTATGTCACAGATCACGATCTAATTGGCTCCAAATCAAATAATTCTCTTGAATTTTAGATCATACTCAAATGTGTACCCCAATATATCCGTGCCAGTACTAAAATCTAATTTCTTTCTATGTTTGTCACACATTCCTTTCTGAATATCACTTATTTGACTCAGATATGGCGTTAAATCTGCCCTTGAAAAATAATCTTCAAAAACTTTTCCTACTTCATTTGTAACGAAATGCTTTATAGTGTTGTAATTATCTTGATAAATCTGATTAATTTTTTTCATTAAGCTGTGTTTCGGTGACATAGTTATTGAACTGTGTTACAATGATTATGTATTCAGGGTTTGTAACATATTCTTTCTCTAAGTACTGTTTGGTAACAGCATCATAACCATTGTGTTAAGCCTTTTCCTTCCTTCTTTTGTGTTAGATATACGATATTGAGTTTCACAACTGGAAAACCTAACGTAATCAGTATATTACCACCACCTTTAACTTTCTTACTTTTTTGTGCATCAGTTAAAAATGGCTCAATCGCATTTTGCTGATCATTATTCAGCTTAAATTTAGTTGATTTTCGCTTGGTTTTGCTCCTAGGCAGCAAAGTATAATCGATAGACCAGCTGTTCATTTATATAGATTAAAAATGTATATGGATTAAACTCCCCAACCATTGTCATTCACACCTAAACCAGCGCCAGCGATGCCTGTTCCTAATTTTCTCTTTCCATACATTATTACTCTAACTGTTGTTGCAGCAGTGTTTTCACCTACAGAAGCATCAGTCGCATGCATTCTTTCTTTGGCAGATAGCTGAAGTTCTTTATCTGGTTCATGTCTTTTTTCTAAACCTTTATGATCTCTGTAGGCCATGTCATTTTTTTTCCCGTATCATCGCGCTCTAGTTGCTCATCCAGTTTAGTTCCCGGACCACAGATTGAGTAGCCTGTAAGATGCATTTCGAACGGTAATTTGTTGATCAGAGTGTTTACGAGGCCTTTCTCATGTTTTTCGCTTGTCCAGAACGTGTGTGGATGATTGTTCAAAAATCTCATCAAGTATGGAATTATATCAGGATTGTTGATGATGAAGTCGCTTAATTTGCTTGTCAGCATTTGCGTTATGCCAACTTCTTCATTGTGAAAATTTTTATTCCCCTCTAGTTCTTCGCCATGAATGACTGCTAATCTATCCAATAATTGACGAACATCGTTCATCCAAACATATTCGATGGCTTTTTCTGTTTTTTTTTTTTTTTTTTTTTTTTTAAATTAAGCCTTCGCCCATTTTCTCGGTCGAACTGCTTATGGCCGAACTTGATTCTGAATCTGACGGTTCTTGAAATACTTTTGGAAAATAGACACTAAAAATTTCTGTTATCAGTTTATTGTATTTTTTTCTCTACTTGATTTTACTTTATTTAGGTTAGTTTCAGGATATAATGCTCTTGAACGGAATAATATATCTGCAAAATTTGATAAATATTCACCATCGTATTTATTATTCAAATCTTTCATAGTAATCTGTTTTTTATTCAAGAGATTCATTAATCCATCGGTGCCCTTGTATTCTTTTCCAGCAATTTTCAATTTATCGCCATCGAATTCAACAGGAAAACACCCAACAAACTTAAATATACCAACAGGTATTAATCCAAAAGTTTTATATTCACTATGATTAATGTACTTCCACATAATTTAACTAACATTTATTTTTTAACGTCATCGGACTTGGTCTTTTGCACCTCTTTCAATTTTTTTGGTCGTTTCTCATCTTCATACTTTTTCAACGCTTCTTGAATTTCTGATTCACTTAACTTGTACTCATACTTGCCAGGAACGTCGTCAGACCAATCGGGTAGTTGTTTACATCTCCAAAGTTGTCTGTGTGTTGACGATAAGGAACCATCTGTTTTTCAACCTCTCTATTTTCCTCGATGGGTTTTACAACATTATCACCTAATCCTCTGATTCTTTGGTTTACTTGTTCGATTGCATCGATAACAGGTTTGTCTTCTTTTTTATATTTTTCACATTCTGTACATGGCTGTTTATTTCCAAAGCTTGAAGTGTTCTTTCAGCTCCTCTTCTTTCTTTTGGTTGCGTTTGACTTCTTTAACAACCTCCTCATCATATTTTACGAACATTTACTGCAGAAGAAAAAATGCTAAACATTTATGTTGAACGCTCAAGAGGAACAATTATGTTTGTGTTGAACACTCAGGAGGAATGATCACGTTTGTGTTGACCGATCAAGAGGAACGATTACGTTTGTGTTGAACGCTCAAGACGAACGATTACGTTTGTATTGAACACTCAAGAGGATTGATTACGTTTATGTTGAACGTTCAAGAGGAAGGTTTACGCTTGTGTTGAATGTTGAAGAAGAACGATTATGTATGTGATAAATGCTCAGGAGGAACGATTACGTTTGTGTTGAACGCTCAAGAGGAATGATTACGTTTGTGTTGAATGGTCAGTAGGAACGATTATGCTTGAGTTGAATGCTCAAGAAGAACGATTACATTTGTGTTGAATGCTCAGGAGGGACGATTACGTTTGTGTTGAATGCTCAATAGGAAGGTTAACGATTGTGTTGAACGCTCAAGAGGAACGATTACGTTTGTATTGAACACTCAGGAGGAACGATTACGTTTGTGTTGAACGCTCAAGAGCGAGGGTTACACTTGTGTTGAATGCTCAAGAGGAACGATTACGTTTGTGTTGAACGCTCAGGAGGAACGATTACGTGTGTTGAATGCTCAGGATGGACGATTACGTTTGTGTTGAACACTCAAAAGGAAGGTTGACGATAGTGTTGAATGCTCAAGAGGAACGATTAAGTTTGTATTGAACACTCAGGAGGAACGATTAAGTTTGTATTGAACACTCAAGAGGAACGATTTCGTTTGTGTTGAACGCTCACAAGGACGGTTATGGTTCTGTTGAATGCTCAAACGGAATGATTATGTTTATGTTGAACGCTCAGGAGGAACGACTACGTTTGTGTTGAACGCTCAAGAGGAAATTTTATGCTTGTGTTGAATGCTCAAGAGGAATGATTACGTTTGTGTTGAACGCTCAAGACGAATGATGACGTTTGTATTCAACATTCAAGAGGAACGATTACATTTCTGTTGAACGCTCAAGAGAAACGATTACATTTGTGTTGAATGCTCAAGAGGATCGATTACGTTTGTGTGGAACGCTCAGGAGGAACGATTACGTTTGTGTTGAACGCTCGAAAGGAACGATTACATTTGTGTTGAATGTTCAAGAGGAAGTTTTACACTTGTGTTGAATGCTCAAGAGAAACAATTACGTTTGTATTGAACACTCAAGAGGAACAATTACTTTTGTGTTGAATGCTTAAAGGGAACGAATACATTTTTGTTGAATGCTCAAGTCTTAGGTTCACACTTGTGTTGAATTCTCAAGAGGAACACTTATGTTTGGCTTGAACGCTCAGGAGGAACGATTATGCTTGTGCTGAATGCTCAAGAGAAACAATTACGTTTGTGTTGAATGGTCAGGAGGAACGATTACGTTTGTGTTAAACGTTCAAGAGGAACGATTTCGTTTGTTTTGAAAGGTCAAAGGGAACAATTATTTTTGTGTTGAACGCTCAAGAGGAAGGTTTGCGCTTATGTTGAATGCTCAAGAGTAACGATTACGTTTGTGTTTACTTTCAGGAGGAACGATTATGTATGTGTTGAATGTCCAAGAGGTAATTTTACCCTTGTGTTGAATGCTCAAAAGGAATGATTAAGTTTAAGTTGAACACCAAAGGGAAGCGGTTACGTTTGTGTTGATTACTCAAAAGGAACGATTAAGTTTGTGCTGAATGCTCAAGTGTAAGGTTTACGCTTGTGTTGAATTCTCAAGAGGAATGGTTACGTTTGTCTTGAACGCTCAGGAGGAATGATTATGCTTGCGTTGAATGCTCCAGAGGTATGATTACTTTTGTGTTGAACGATTAGGAGGTACGAGTACATTTGTGTTAAACGATCTAGGAGAAGGAACGATTGCGTCTGTGTTGAACACTCAAAAGGAACAATTACTTTTGTGTTGACCACTCAAGAGCAAGGTTTGCGCTTGTGTTGAATGCTCAAGAGTAACAATTAAGTTTGTGTTTACGCTCAGGAGGAACGATTACGTTTGTGTTGAATGCTCAAGGGAAAGGTTTGCACTTGTGTTGAACACTCAAGAGGGGCGATTACGATTGTGTTGAACGCTTAGGAGGATCGATTACATATGTGTTGAATGCTCAAGAGCAACGATTACGTTAGTGTTGAAGGCTCAGGAGGAACGATTACGTTAGTATTGAACACTGAAGAGTAACGATTACGTTTGTGTTGAATGCTCAAAAAGAACAATTACTTTTGTGTTGAACGCTCAAAATGAGGGTTTACGCTTGTGTTGAGTGCTCAAAAGGAACTATTACGTTTGTGTTTATGCTCAGGAGGAACGATTACGTTTGTGTTGATTGTTCAAGAGGAAGTTTTACGCTTGTGTTTTATGCTCAAGAGGAACGATTACGTTTGTGTTGAACGCTCAAGAGAAACGATTACGTTTTTGTTGAACACTCAAAAGGAACGATTACGTTTATGTTGAACGCTCAAAAGGAAAGTTTATGCTTGTGTTGAATTTTCAAAAGGAACGATTACGTTTGTCTTGAATGCTCAGGAGGAACGATTATGCTTGTGTTGAACAGTCAACAGGAAAGATTATGTTTGTATTCAACGCTCAGGAGGAAGAATTACATTTGTATTGAAAACTCAATAGGAACTATTACGTTTGTGTTGAACGCCCCACAGGAACGATTACGTTTATGTTGAACGCTCAAGAGGAACGATTACTTTTGTGTTGAACGCTCAAGGGAAATTTCTGCGCTTGTGTTGAACACTCAAGAGGAGAGATTACGTCTGTGTTGAACGCTCAAAAGGATCGACTACATTTGTGTTGAACGCTCAAGAGGAAGGTTGACACTTGCGTTGAATGCTCAAGAGAAACGTTTGTGTTGAACGCTCAGAAGGAACGGTTACTTTTCTATTGAACACGGAAGAGGAACGATTGCGTTTGTGTTGAAAGGCCAAGAGGAACGATTACGTTTGTGTTGAACGCTCAGGAGGAACGATTACGCTTTTGTTGAATGCTCAAGAGTAATGTTTACATTTGTGTTGAATGCTCAGGAGGAATGATTACATTTGTGTTTAACACTCAAGAGGGAGGTTTGCGCGTGTGTTGAATGCTCAAGAGGAACGATTCCATTTGTGTTCAGCGTTCAGGTGGAACGATTACGCTTTTGTTGAATGCTCAAGACGAACGATTACGTTTGTGTTCAACGCTCAGGAGGAATGATTACGTTTGTATTGAACATTCACGAGGAACGATTTAATTTGTCTTTAGCGCTCAGGAGGAACATTTACGTTTGTGTTGAATGCTCAAGAGGAAGGTTTACACTTGTGTTCAATGCTCAATAGTGTCAAATACGTTTGTATTGAACACTCAAGAAGAACGATTACATTTGTGTTGAACGCTCAAAAGCACCGATTACGGGTGTGTTGAACACTCAAGAGGATGATTTCTGATTGTGTTGAACGCTCAAGAAGAACGATTACGTTTGTGTTGAATGCTCTGTAGGAAGATTAAGCTTCTACTGAACGCTCAAGAAGAACTATTACGTTTGTGTTGAGCGCGCGTTTGTGTTGAATGCTCAGGAGGTAGTTTTACGCTTCTGTTGAATGGTATAAAGAAACGATTACGTTTGTGTTGAATGCACTGGAGGAACGATTAGGTTTGTGTTGAACACTCAAGCGGAACGATTACGTTTGTGTTGAACGCTCAAGAGGAAGGTTTATGCTTGTGTTGAATGCACAAGAGGAATGATTACGTTTGTGTTGAATGTTCAATTGGAATGATCATGCTTGTGTTGTACGCTCAATCGAAAACGCTTACGTTTTTGTTGAACGCTCAAAAATAACGATTAGGTGTGTGTTGAACACTCAAGACTAAAGTTTATGCTTGTGTGGCAAGCTCAAGAGGAATGTTTATGTTTGTGTTCAATGCTCAGGAAGACGATTACGCTTGTGTTGAATGCTCAACGGTAAGATTTACGCTTGTGTTGAATGCTCAAGAGAAATGATAACGTTTGGGTTTAACGCTTTGTAGGATTTACTACGTTTGTGTCGAACGCTCAAGAGAGAGTTTTACGCTTGTGTTGAACGCTCAAGAGGAACGATTACGTTTGTGTTGAACGCTCAAGAGGAAGGTTTACCAAAGTTTTGAATGCTCAAAAGGAACGATTACGTTTGTGTTGAACGCTCAGGAGGAATGTCACGTTTGTGTTGAACACTCAAGAAGAACCGCTACGTCTGTGTTGACCGCTCAGGAGGAAGGTTTGCACTTGTGTTGAACGCTCAAGAGAAATGATTACATTTGTGTTGAACGCTCAAGAGCAATCTTCACGATTGTGTTGAATGCTCAAGAGGAATGTTTACAATTGTGTCGAACGCTCAAGAGGAACGATTATGTTTGTGTTGATCGCTCACAAGGAAAGATTACGTGTGTGTTGAATAATCAAGACTATGGTTTATGCTTGTGTTGAACGCTCAAGTGGAACGATTATGTTTGTGTTGAATGCTCAGGAGGGCGATTACACTCGTGTTGAACGCTCAAGAGGAACGATTACGTTTGTATTGAACACTCAGGAAGAACGTTTATGCTTGTGTTAAACGTTCAAGAAGAATGATTATGTTTGTGTTGAATGCTCAAGAGGAAGGTTTACGCTTGTGTTAAATGCTCAAGAGTAATGATTACATTTGTGTTGAACGCTCTGCAGGAATGATTACGTTTCTGTTGAACGATCAAGAGGAAGCTTTGCGCTTGTGTTGAACGCCCAAGACGAACGATTCCATTTGTGTTGAACACTCAGGTGGAACGATTACGTTTGTGTTGAACACTCAAAAGGAACGATTACATTTGTGTTGAACGCTCAAGAGGAATGTTCACGCTAGTATTGAATGCTCAAGAGGAACGATTACGTTTGTGCTGCACGCTCAAGAGGAAGGTTTATACTTGTGTTGAATGCTAAAGGGGAACTATTACGTTTGCATTGAAGGCTCAGGAGGAACTATTACGTTTGTATTGAACACTCAAGAGGAACGATTATGTTGGTGTTGAACACTCAAGTGGAAGATTTATGCTTGTGTTGAATGCTCAAAAGTAACGATAATTTTTGTGTTGAACGTTCAACAGGAATGTTTACGCTTGTGTTGAACGCCCAAGAGGAACGATTACGTTTGTGTTGAATGCTCAAAAGGAACGATTACGTGTGTGTTGAACAATCAAGACTAAGATTTATGCTTGTGTTGAACGCTCAAGAGGAACGATTATGTTTGTGTTGAATGCTCAGGATGACGATTACGCTTGTGTTGAACGCTCAAGAGGATCGATTACGTTGGTGTTGAACGCTCAAGAGAAAGGTTTCCGCATGTGTTGAAAGCTCCAGAGGAACGATTATGTTTGTATTGAACACTCAGGAGGAAGGTTTATGCTTCTGTTGGACGTTCAAGGAGAATGATTACGTATGTGTTGAGCGCTCAAGATCAAGGTTTATGCTTGTGTTGAACGCTCAAGAGGAATGACTACGTTTGTGTTGAACGCTCAAGAGGAACGTTTACATTTATTTTGAACGCTCAAGAGGAACGATTACGTTTGTGTTTAACACTCAAGAGGATTGATTACGTTTGTGTTGAACGTGCAAGTGGAATCTTCACGCTTGTGTTGAATGCTCAAGATAAATATTTACGCTTGTCTTGAACGCTCAAGAGGAACGATTACGTTTGTTTTGAACGCTCAAAGGGAACGATTACGTGTGTGTTGAACACTCAAGAATAAAATTGATGCTCGTGTTGAAGGCTCAAGAGGAACGATTACGGTTGTATTAACACTCAGGAGGAAGATTTATGCTTGCGTCGAACGTTCAAGAAGAATGATTACATTAGTGTTGAATGCTCAAGAGTAATGATTACATTTGTGTGAACACTCCGGAGGAATGATTACGTTTGTGTTGAACGCTCAAAAGGAACGATTACGTTCGTGTTGCCTTATCAAGAGGACGGTTTGTGCTTATGTTGAATGCTCAAGACGAACGATTACGTTTGTGGTGAGCAGTCAGGAAGAACGATTACGCTTGTATGGAACACTTAAGAGGAACCATTACATTTGTGTTGAACACTCAGGAGGAATGTCACGTTTGTGTGGAACACTCAAGAGGAATCTTCACGGTTGTGTTGAATGCTCAAGAGGAATGTTTACGATTGTGTTGAACGCTCAAGTGGAACGATTACGTTGGTGTTGAATGCTCAGGAGGGCGATTACACTTGCGTTGAACGGTCAAGAGGAACGATTACGTTGGTGTTGAATGCTCAAGAGGAAGGTTTGTGCTTGTGTTGAGAGGAACGATTACGTTTGTATTGAACACTCAGGAGGAAGATTTATACTTGTGTTGACCGTTCAATAAGAATGATTACGTTTGAGTTGAACGCTCAAGAGGAACGATTACGTTTGTGTTGAATGCTCAAGAGAAACGATTATGTTCGTATTGATCACTCAAGAGGAACGATTACGTTTGTGGTGAACGCTCATGACGAACGATTACGTTTGTGCTGAACGCTCAAGCAGAAGGTTTACGTGTGTTGAATGGTGAATAGGAACAATTATGTTTGTGTTGAACGCTCAGGAGGAACGATTACGTTTGTGGTGAACGCTCATGACGAACGATTACGTTTGTGCTGAACACTCAAGCAGAAGTTTTACGTGTGTTGAATGGTGAATAGGAACAATTATGTTTGTGTTGAAAGCTCAGGAGGAACGATTAGGCTTGTGTTGAATGCTCAGGTGGAATGATTACGTTCGTGTTGAACGCTTAGGAATAACGATTTTATGTTTGTATTGATCACTCAAGAGAAACGAGTATGTTTGTGTTGAACGCTCAAAAGGAACCATTACGTTTGTGTTGAATTTGAAGAGGATGGTTTTAGCTTATGTTTAATGCTGAAGAGTAACGATTACGTTTGTGTTCAACGCTCAGGATGAACGTTTACGTTTGTATTGCACACTCAAGGGGAACCATTACATTAGGGGTGAACGCTCAGGATAAAGGTTTACGCTTATGTAGAACGCTCAAGAGGAATGATTACGTTTGTGTTGAACGCTCAGGAGGATCGATTACATATGTGTTGAATGCTTAAGAGGAACGATTACATTAGTATTGAACGCCCAGGAGGATCGATTACGTTTGTATTGATCACTGAAAAGGAACGATTGCATTTGTGTTGAATGCTCGAAAGGAACAATTACTTTTGTGTTGACCATTCAAGAGGAAGGTTTGCGCTTGTGTAGAATGCTCAAGAGTAACAATTACGTTTGTGTTTACGCTCAGGAGGTACGATTACAATTGTGTTGAATGCTCAAGAGGAACGATTACGTTTGTGTTTACGCTCAGGAGGAACGATTACGTTTGTGTCGAATGCTCAAGAGAAAGTTTTACGCTTATGTGGAATGCTCAAAAGGGACGATTATGTTTGTATTGAACACTTAACAGAAACAATTACGTCTGTGTTGAACGCTCAAAAGGATCGACTACATTTGTGTTGAACGCTCAAGAGGAAGGTTTACACTTGCGTTGAATGCTCAAGAGAAACGTCTGTGTTGAACACTCAGAAGGAACGATTACTTTTCTATTGAACACTGAAGAGGAACGATTGCGTTTGTGTTGAAAGGCCAAGAGGAACGATTACGTTTGTGTTGAACGCTCAAGAGGAACGATTACGTTTGTGTTTTCGCTCAGGAGAAACGTTTACGTTTGTGTGGAATGCTCAAGAGGAAATTTTACTCTTATGTTTAATGCTCAAGAGGAACGATTACGATTGTGTTGAACGCTCAAGAAGAACGATTACGTTTGTGTTGAACGCTCAGGAGGAACGATTACGCTTTTGTTGAATGCTCAAGAGTAATGTTTACGTTTGTGTTGAACACTCAGGAGGAATGTTTACGTTTGTGTTTATCACTCAAGAGGGAGGTTTGCGCGTGTGTTGAATGCTCAAGAGGAACGATTCCATTTGTCTTCAACATTCAGGTGGAACGATTACGCTTTTGTTGAATGCTCAAGACGAACGATTACGTTTGTGTTGAACGCTCAGGAGGAATGATTACGTTTGTATTGAACATTCACGAGGAACGATTTAATTTGTCTTTAGCGCTCAGGAGGAACATTTACGATTGTGTTGAATGCTCAAGAGGAAGGTTTACGCTTGTGTTCAATACTCAATAGTGTCAAATACGTTTGTATTGAACACTCAAGAGGAACGATTACATTTGTGTTGAACGCTTAAAAGGACTGATTACGGGTGTGTTGAACACTCAAGAGGATGATTTATGATTGTGTTGAACGCTCAAGAAGAACGATTACGTTTGTGTTGAATGCTCAGTAGGACGATTAAGCTTCTACTGAACGCTCAAGAAGAACTATTACGATTGTGTTGAGCGCTCAAGAGGAAGGTTTGCAGTTGTGTTGGAACCTCCAGAGGAACGAGTACGTTTGTATTGAACAGTCAAGAGGGAGGTTTAAGCTTGTGTTGAACGTTCAAGAAGAATGATTATGTTTGTGTTGAACGCTCAAGAGCAACGTTTGCGTTGATGTTGAACACTAAAGAGAAATGATTATGGTTGTGTTTAACTCTCAAGAGGATTGATTACATTTGTGGTGAACGCTCAAGACGAACGATTACGTTTGTGTTGAATGCTCAGGAGGTAGTTTTACGCTTCTGTTGAATGGTCCAAAGAAACGATTACGTTTGTGTTGAATGCACTGGAGGAACGATTAGGTTTGTATTGAACACTCAAGCGGAACGATTTCGTTTGTGTTGAACGCTCAACAGGAAGGTTTATGTTTGTGTTGAATGCTCAGGAGGACGATTACGCTTGTGTTGAAAGCTCCAGAGGAACGATTACGTTTGTATGGAACACTCAAGAGGAAGGTTTACGCTTGTGTTGACGTTCAAGAAGAATGATTACGTTTGTGTTGAACGCTTAAGAGTAAGGTTTACACTTGTCTCAAATGCTCAAGAGTAACGATTACGTTTGTGTTGAGCCCTCCGGAGGAATGATTACCTTTGTGTTGAACGCTCAAGAGGAACGATTACATTTGTGTTGAACGCTCAAGAGGAACGATTACGTTTGTGTTTAACGCTCAAGAGGAACGATTGCGTGTGTGTTGAACGCTCAAGAGGAAGGTTTATACTAGTGTTGAAGGCTAAAGGGGAACTATTACGTTTGTGTTGAACCCTCAGGAGGAACGATTACGTTTAAATTGAACACTCAAGAGGAACGATTACGTTGGTTATGAACACTCAAGAGGAAGATTTACGCTTGTGTTGAATGCTCAAAAGAAACTTTTACATTTGTGTTGATCATTCAAGAGGAATGTTGACGCTTGTGTTGAACGCTTAAGAGGAACGATTACGTTTGTGTTGAACACTCAAAAGGAACGATTACATGTGTGTTCAACACCCAAGACTAAGGTTTATGCTTGTGATGAACACTCAAGAGAAACGATTACGTTGGTGCTGAATGCCCAAGAGGAAGGTTTGCGCTTGCAATGAAGGCTCCAGAGGAACGATTACGTTTGTATTGAACACTCAGGAAGAACGTTTATGCTTGTGTTAAACGTTCAATAAGAATGATTACGTTTGTGTTGAATGCTCAAGAGGAAGGTTTACGCTTGTGTTAAATGCTCAAGAGGAACGATTACATTTGTGGTGAACAGTCAGGAAGAACGATTACGCTTGTATGGAACACTTAAGAGGAACCATTACATTTGTATTGAACGCTCAGGAAAAAAGGTTTATGCTTGTGCAGAACGCTCAAGAGGAATGATTATGTTTGTGTTGAATGCTCAGGAGGAACGATTTCGCTTATGTTGAATGCTCAAGACGAACGATTACGTTTGTGTTGAATGCTCAACGGGAAGGTTTACGCTTGTGTTGAATGCTCAAGAGAAATGATAACGTTTGGGTTTAACGCTTTGTAGGATTTACTATGTTTGTGTCGAACGCTCAAGAGAGAGTTTTACGCTTGTGTTGAACGCTCAAGAGGAACGATTACGTTTGTGTTGAACGCTCAAGAGGAAGGTTTACCAAAGTTTTGAATGCTCAAAAGGAACGATTACGTTTGTGTTGAACGCTCAGGGGGAATGTCACGTTTGTGTTGAACACTCAAGAGGAACCGCTACGTCTGTGTTGAACGCTCAGGAGGAAGGTTTGCACTTGTGTTGAACGCTCAAGAGAAATGATTACGTTTGTGTTGAACGCTCAGGAGGAACGATTACGCTTTTGTTGAATGCTCAAGAGTAATGTTTACGTTTGTGTTGAACACTCAGGAGGAATGTTTACGTTTGTGTTTATCACTCAAGAGGGAGGTTTGCGCGTGTGTTGAATGCTCAAGAGGAACGATTCCATTTGTCTTCAACATTCAGGTGGAACGATTACGCTTTTGTTGAATGCTCAAGACGAACGATTACGTTTGTGTTGAACGCTCAGGAAGAATGATTACGTTTGTATTGAACATTCACGAGGAACGATTTAATTTGTCTTTAGCGCTCAGGAGGAACATTTACGATTGTGTTGAATGCTCAAGAGGAAGGTTTACGCTTGTGTTCAATACTCAATAGTGTCAAATACGTTTGTATTGAACACTCAAGAGGAACGATTACATTTGTGTTGAACGCTTAAAAGGACTGATTACGGGTGTGTTGAACACTCAAGAGGATGATTTATGATTGTGTTGAACGCTCAAGAAGAACGATTACGTTTGTGTTGAATGCTCAGTAGGACGATTAAGCTTCTACTGAACGCTCAAGAAGAACTATTACGATTGTGTTGAGCGCTCAAGAGGAAGGTTTGCAGTTGTGTTGGAACCTCCAGAGGAACGAGTACGTTTGTATTGAACAGTCAAGAGGGAGGTTTAAGCTTGTGTTGAACGTTCAAGAAGAATGATTATGTTTGTGTTGAACGCTCAAGAGCAACGTTTGCGTTGATGTTGAACACTAAAGAGAAATGATTATGGTTGTGTTTAACTCTCAAGAGGATTGATTACATTTGTGGTGAACGCTCAAGACGAACGATTACGTTTGTGTTGAATGCTCAGGAGGTAGTTTTACGCTTCTGTTGAATGGTCCAAAGAAACGATTACGTTTGTGTTGAATGCACTGGAGGAACGATTAGGTTTGTATTGAACACTCAAGCGGAACGATTTCGTTTGTGTTGAACGCTCAACAGGAAGGTTTATGTTTGTGTTGAATGCTCAGGAGGACGATTACGCTTGTGTTGAAAGCTCCAGAGGAACGATTACGTTTGTATGGAACACTCAAGAGGAAGGTTTACGCTTGTGTTGACGTTCAAGAAGAATGATTACGTTTGTGTTGAACGCTTAAGAGTAAGGTTTACACTTGTCTCAAATGCTCAAGAGTAACGATTACGTTTGTGTTGAGCCCTCCGGAGGAATGATTACCTTTGTGTTGAACGCTCAAGAGGAACGATTACATTTGTGTTGAACGCTCAAGAGGAACGATTACGTTTGTGTTTAACGCTCAAGAGGAACGATTGCGTGTGTGTTGAACGCTCAAGAGGAAGGTTTATACTAGTGTTGAAGGCTAAAGGGGAACTATTACGTTTGTGTTGAACCCTCAGGAGGAACGATTACGTTTAAATTGAACACTCAAGAGGAACGATTACGTTGGTTATGAACACTCAAGAGGAAGATTTACGCTTGTGTTGAATGCTCAAAAGAAACTTTTACATTTGTGTTGATCATTCAAGAGGAATGTTGACGCTTGTGTTGAACGCTTAAGAGGAACGATTACGTTTGTGTTGAACACTCAAAAGGAACGATTACATGTGTGTTCAACACCCAAGACTAAGGTTTATGCTTGTGATGAACACTCAAGAGAAACGATTACGTTGGTGCTGAATGCCCAAGAGGAAGGTTTGCGCTTGCAATGAAGGCTCCAGAGGAACGATTACGTTTGTATTGAACACTCAGGAAGAACGTTTATGCTTGTGTTAAACGTTCAATAAGAATGATTACGTTTGTGTTGAATGCTCAAGAGGAAGGTTTACGCTTGTGTTAAATGCTCAAGAGGAACGATTACATTTGTGGTGAACAGTCAGGAAGAACGATTACGCTTGTATGGAACACTTAAGAGGAACCATTACATTTGTATTGAACGCTCAGGAAAAAAGGTTTATGCTTGTGCAGAACGCTCAAGAGGAATGATTATGTTTGTGTTGAATGCTCAGGAGGAACGATTTCGCTTATGTTGAATGCTCAAGACGAACGATTACGTTTGTGTTGAATGCTCAACGGGAAGGTTTACGCTTGTGTTGAATGCTCAAGAGAAATGATAACGTTTGGGTTTAACGCTTTGTAGGATTTACTATGTTTGTGTCGAACGCTCAAGAGAGAGTTTTACGCTTGTGTTGAACGCTCAAGAGGAACGATTACGTTTGTGTTGAACGCTCAAGAGGAAGGTTTACCAAAGTTTTGAATGCTCAAAAGGAACGATTACGTTTGTGTTGAACGCTCAGGGGGAATGTCACGTTTGTGTTGAACACTCAAGAGGAACCGCTACGTCTGTGTTGAACGCTCAGGAGGAAGGTTTGCACTTGTGTTGAACGCTCAAGAGAAATGATTACGTTTGTGTTGAACGCTCAGGAGGAACGATTACGCTTTTGTTGAATGCTCAAGAGTAATGTTTACGTTTGTGTTGAACGCTCAAGACGAACGATTCCATTTGTGTTGAACGCTCAGGTGGAACGATTACGTTTGTGTTGAATGCTCAAGAGGAACGAATACGTTCATGTTGAACGCTCAGAAGAACGATTATGTTTGTACTGATCACTCAAGAGCAACGAGTACTTTTGTGTTGAACACTCAAAAGGAACGATTACGTTTGTGTTGAACGCTCAAGAGGAATGTTCACGCTAGTACTGAATGCTCAAGAGGAACGATTACGTTGGTGTTGAACGCTCAAGTGAAAGGTTTCCGCATGTGTTGAAAGCTCCAGAGGAACGATTATGTTTGTATTGAACACTCAGGAGGAAGGTTTATGCTTGTGTTGGACGTTCAAGGAGAATGATTACGTTTCTGTTGAGCGCTCAAGAGGAAGGTTTATGCTTGTGTTGAATGCTCAAGAGGAATGACTACGTTTGTGTTGAATGCTCAAGAGGAACGTTTACATTTATTTTGAACGCTCAAGAGGAACGATTTCATTTGTATTAACACTCAGGAGGAAGATTTATGCTTGTGTCGAACGTTCAAGAAGAATGATTACATTAGTGTTGAATGCTCAAGAGTAATGATTACGTTTATGTGAACGCTCCGGAGGAATGATTACGTTTGTGTTGAACGCTCAAGAGGAGGTTTGCTCTTCTGTTGAACGCTCAAGAGGAACGCTTCCATTTGTGTTGATTGCTCAGGAGGAACGATTACGCTTGTGTTGAATGCTCAAGAGGAACGATAACGTTCGTGTTGAATGCTCAGGAGGATCGATTATGTTTGTATTAATCCCTCAAGAGGGACGAGTACATTTGTGTTGAACGCTCAAAAGGAACGATTACGTTCGTGTTGACTTATCAAGAGGAAGGTTTGTGCTTATGTTGAATGCTCAAGACGAACGATTACGTTTGTGGTGAGCAGTCAGGAAGAACGATTACGCTTGTATGGAACACTTTAGAGGAACCATTACATTTGTGTTGAACACTCAGGAGGAATGTCACGTTTGTGTTGAACACTCAAGAGGAATCTTCACGGTTGTGTTGAATGCTCAAGAGGAATGTTTACGATTGTGTTGAACGCTCAAGAGGAACGATTATGTTTGTGTTGATTGTTCATAAGGAAAGATTACGTGTGTGTTGAACACTCAAGACTATGGTTTATGCATGTGTGGAACGATTACGTTGGTGTTGAATGCTCAGGAGGGCGATTACACTTGTGTTGAACGCTCAAGAGGAACGATTACGTTGGTGTTGAATGCTCAAGAGGAAGGTTTGCGCTTGTGTTGAGAGGAACGATTACGTTTGTATTGAACACTCAGGAGGAAGATTTATACTTGTGTTAAGCGTTCAAGAAGAATGATTACGTTTGAGTTGAACGCTCAAGAGGAACGATTACGTTTGTGATGAATGCTCAAGAGAAACGATTACGTTCGTGTTGAATGCTGAGGAGAAACGATTATGTTCGTATTGATCACTCAAGAGGAACGAGTACGTTTGTGTTGAACGCTCATGACGAACGATTGCGTTTGTGCTGAACGCTCAAACAGAGGGTTTACGTGTGTTGAATGGTGAATAGGAACAATTATGTTTGTGTTGAACGCTCTGGAGGAATGATTACGCTTGTGTTGAATGATCAAGAGGAAGGTTTGTGCTTATGTTGAATGCTCAAGAGGAACGATTACGTTTGTGGTGAACGCTCATGACGAACGATTACGTTTGTGCTGAACGCTCAAGCAGAAGGTTTACGTGTGTTGAATGGTGAATAGGAACAATTATGTTTGTGTTGAACGCTCAGGAGGAACGATTACGTTTGTGGTGAACGCTCATGACGAACGATTACGTTTGTGCTGAACACTCTAGCAGAAGGTTTACGTGTGTTGAATGGTGAATAGGAACAATTATGTTTGTGTTGAACGCTCAGGAGGAACGATTAGGCTTGTGTTGAATGCTCAGGTGGAATGATTACGTTCGTGTTGAACGCTTAGGAATAATGATTTTATGTTTGTATTGATCACTCAAGAGAAACGAGTATGTTTGTGTTGAACACTCAAAAGGAACCATTACGTTTGTGTTGAATTTGAAGAGGATGGTTTTAGCTTATGTTTAATGCTGAAGAGTAACGATTACGTTTGTGTTCAACGCTCAGGATGAACGTTTACGTTTGTATTGCACACTCAAGAGGAACCATTACGTTAGGGGTGAACGCTCAGAATAAAGGTTTACGCTTGTGTAGGACGCTCAAGAGGAATGATTAAGATTGTGTTGAATGCTCAGGAGGAACGATTACGCTTGTGTTGAATGCTCAAGAGGAACCATTACGTTTCTGTTGAATGCTCAAGTGGAAGGTTTACACTTATGTTGAACACTCAAGAGAAATGATAACGTTTGTGTTGAACGCTCAGGAGGAAGGACTGCATTTGTGTTGAACGTTTAACAGGAAGATTTACGTTTGTGTTGAATGCTCAAGAGGAATGATTACGTTTGTGGTGAATGGTCATGACGAACGATTACGTATGTGTTGATTGCTCAATTGGAAGGTTTACGTGTCTTGAACGGTCAACAGGAACAATTAAGTTTGTGTTGAACGCTCAAGAGGAACGATTCCATTTGTGTTGAACGCTCAGGAGGAACGATTACGCTTGTGTTGACTGCTCAAGAGGAACGATTAGGTTCATGTTAGACGCTCAGGATGAACGATTATGTTTGTATTGAATGATCAAGAGAAAGATTTATGCTTATGTTCAATGCTCAAAAGGAACAATTACGTTTGCATTGAACGCTCAGGCGGAACGTTTACTTTTGTATTGAACACTCAAGAGGAACCATTACATTTGAGTTGAACGCTAACGCTAATGTTGAACGGTCAAGTGGAATGACTACGTTTGTGTTGAACGCTCAGTAGGAACAATAACATTTATGTTGAACACTCAAGAGGAAGGTTTTCACTTGTGTTGAATGCTGATGAGGCACGATTATTTTTGTGTTGAACGTTTAGGAGGAACAATTACATTTGTGTTGAACGCTCAAGATTAAGGTTTACACTTGTGTTGAATGCTCAAGAGGAACGATTATGTTTGTGTTGAACGCTCAGGAGGAATGGTTACTTCTCTGTCGAATTCTCAAGAGCAGCTATTACGTTTGTGTTGAATGCTCAAGAGAAACGTTTACCCTTGTGTTGAATACTAAAGAGGAAAAATTACGTTTGTGTTGAATGCTGTAGAGGAACAATTATGTTTGTGTTGTACGCTCAAAAGGAACGATTACGCTTGTGTTGAATGGTCAATAGGAACGATTACATTTGTGTTGAACGCTTAGAAAGAACGATTACTTTCATATAGAACACTCAAGAGGAACAATTACTTTTGTCTTGAACGCCAAGAAGGAACTATCACATTTATGTTAATCGCTTAAAAGGTATGTTTACGCTTGTGTTGAGTACTCGAGAGAAACGATTACGTTTGTGTTGAACGCTCAGGAGGAATGATTACGCTTGTGTTGAAGGCTCAAGAGGGAGGTTTGAACTTTCTTGAACGCTCAAGAGGAATGGTTACGTTTGTGTTGAATGCTCAGGAGGAACGATTACGCTTGTGTTGAACGCTCAAGGGGAATGATTACGTTTGTGTTGAATGCTCAAGAAGAAGGTTTACGCTTGTGTTGAACGATCAAGGGAAATGATAACGTTTGTGTTGAACGCTCAGGAGGAACGATTACATTTGTGTTGAACACTCAATAGGAAGGGTATCACTTGTGTTGAATGCTGAAGAGGAAAAACTATTTTTGTGTTGAACGCTCAGGATGAATGACTACTTTTGTTTTGGGCGCTCAAGAGGAGGGTTTACGCTTGAGTTGATAGCTCAAGAGGAATGATTACATTTTTGATGAAGGCTCAAAAGGAACAATTACGTTTCTGTTGAATGCCAAGATTACGGTTTATGCTTGTGTTGAATGCTCAAGAGGAATGATTAAGTTTGTGTTTAATGCTCAGGAGGAATGATTACCTTTGTGTTGAACGCTAAAGAGCAGCAATTACATTTGAGTTAAACCCTCAAGGGAAAGGTTCGCCCTTGTGTTCAATGCTAAAGAGGAACGATTATGTTTGTGCTGAACGCTCAAGAGGAACGATTACGCTTGTGTTGAATTGGTCAAGAGGAACGATTACGTTTGTGTTGAACGCTCAGGAGGAACCATTATGTTTGTGTTGAATGATCAAGAGGATGGTTTACGATTGTGTTGGAAACTCAACGGGGACGATTACGTTTACGTTGAACGCTCTGGAAGAACGATTACGTTTGAGTTGAATGCTCAAAAGGAGTGATTGCGCTAGTGTTTAACGCCGAAGATGTATGAATGCGTAGGGGTTGAATGCCTAGGAGGAACGACTACGCGTGTGTTGAATGCTCAAGAGGAACGATTACGTTTGTGTTGAACGTTCAAGAGGAAGGTTTATGCAAGAATTGATTGCTAAAGAGGAACCTTTACGTTTGTGTTGAATGGTCAAGAGGAACGATTACGTTTGTGTTGAACGCTCAGGAGGAACCATTATGTTTGTGTTGAATGATCAAGAGGATGGTTTACGATTGTGTTGGAAACTCAACGGGGACGATTACGTTTACGTTGAACGCTCTGGAAGAACGATTACGTTTGAGTTGAATGCTCAAAAGGAGTGTTTGCGCTAGTGTTTAACGCCGAAGATGTATGAATACGTAGGGGTTGAACGCCTAGGAGGAACGACTACGCGTGTGTTGAATGCTCAAGAGGAACGATTACGTTTGTGTTGAACGTTCAAGAGGAAGGCTTATGCAAGAATTGATTGCTAAAGAGGAACCTTTACGTTTGTGTTGAACGCTCAAGAGGAACGATTACTTTTGTGTTGAACGCTGAAGGGGAATGTTTACCCTTGTGTTGGTCGCACAAAAGGAACGATTACGTTTGCGCTGAACGTTCAAGATGAAGATTTAAGCTTCTGTTGAATTGTCCAAATAAACGATTACATTTGTGTTGAAAGCACTGGAGGAACGATTAAGTTTGTATTGAACACTCAAGAGGAATGATTAATTTGTGTTGAACGTTCAAGAGGAAGGCTTACGCTTGTGTTTAGTGCTCAAAAGGAACGATGACGTGTGTGTTGAACGCACAAGAGGAATGTTTACACTTGTGTTGAATGTTCAAGTTGTACGATTATGTTCGTGTGAACGCTCGAAAGGAACGATAAGGTTTGTGCTGAACGCTCAAATGAAAGGTATCACGCTTTTTTTTAACGCTCAAGAGGAACGATTACATTTGTGTTGAACGCACTGGAGGACGATTACGTTTGCATTGAACATTCAAGAGGAACGATTACATATGTGTTGAACGCTCAAGAGGAACGATTACGTTTGTATTGAACCCTCAAGAGGAATGTTTACACTTGTGTTGAACGTTCAAGAGGCATGATCACGTTTGTGTTGAACGCTCAAGAGGAACGATTACGTTTGCGTAGATCGCTCAAGAGGAAGAATTACGCAAGTATTGATTGCTAAAGAGGAACCATTACGTTTGTGTTGAATGCTCAGGAGGAACTATTGCGATTGTGTTGAATGTTCAGCAGGAACGTTTACGTTTGTATTGAACACTTAAGAGGAACCATTTTATTTGTGTTGAACGCTCAAGAAAAACAATTACGTTTGTTTTGAACACTCAGAAGGAACGATTATGTTTGTGTTAAATGCTTAATAGGAACGATTTCGTTTGTGTTCATCGCTCAAGTTGGAAGTTCACGCTTGTGTTCAACGCTCAAGAGGAACGATTACGTTTGTGTTGAATGCTCAAGAGGAACGTTTACATTTGTGTTGAACGCTCAAGTGGAAGTTTTCACTTGTGTTGAATGCTGAAGAGGGACGATTACGTTTCTGTTGTACGCTCAGGAGGAATGTTTACACTTGTGTTCAACACTCAAAAGGAATGATTACGTTTGTGTTGAATGCTGAAAAGGAACGATTAAGTGTGTGTTGATCGCTCAAGAATAACGTTTACGCTTGTGTTGAATACTCAAGTGAAACGATTACGTTTGTATTGAACACTCAAGAGGAATGATTCAGTAATGTTAAACATTCAAGAGGACAGTTTACGCTTATGTTGAATGCTCAAGAGGAACGTTTACATTTGTGTTGAACACTCAGGAGGAATGATTACGTTTAGGTAGAACGCTCAAAAGGAACGATTACGTTTGTGTTGAACACTCAAGCAGAAAGTTTACGCTTGTGTTCAACTCTCAAGAGGAACGATTACGTTTGTGTTGAACGACAAGAGCAACAATTACGTAGTGTTGAAAGCTCAAGAGGAATTTTTACGCTTGTCTTCAATTGTCAAGAAGAACGATTACTTTTGTGTTGAACGCTCAGGAGGAATGATTACACTTGTGTTTAATGCTCAAGAGGAACGATTACGTTTGTGTTGAATGCCCAAGATGAAGATTTATGTTTGTGCTGAATGCTCAAGAGGAACTATTACGTTTGTCTAGAACTCTCAGGAGCAACGGTTACGCTTGTGTTGAATGCTCAAGATCAACGATTACGTTTGTGTTGAACGCTATGGAGGAACGATTGCGTTTGAATTCAGCACTCAAGACGAACAATTATGTTTATGTGAACGCTGAAAAGGAACGATTACGTGTGTGTTGATCGCTCAAGAATAAGGTTTACGCTTATGCTGAATGCTCAAGTAATACGATTACGTTTGTGTAGACCGCTCAAGAGGAACGATTAGGTTTGTGTTGAACGCTCAAGAAGAAGGTGTACGCTTGTGTTCAACGCTCAAGAGGAACGATTAAGTTTGTGTTGGACGCTCAAGAGTAACGATCACTTTTGTGTTGAAAGCTCGAGAGGAAGGTTTACCCTTTTGTTGAACGCTCAAGACAAACGATTATGTTTGTGTTGAACGCTCTAGAGGAACGATTACGTTAGTGTTTAACGCTCAAGAGGAACGATTACGTTTGTGTTGAATGCTCAAGAGGAACGATTATGGCTCTATTGAACACTCAAGAGGAAGGATAACGTTTTTATTGATCGCTCAAAAGGATCGATTACCTGTGTGTTGAATGCTCAAGAGGAAGATTTACGCTTGTGTTGAATGCTCAAGAGGAACGAATATATTTGTATTGAACACTCAATAGGAAAGATTACCTTTGTGTTGAATGCTTAGGAGGAATTATTACATTTGTGATGACCACTTAAGAGGAAGGTTTACACGTGTGTTGAATGCTCAAGAGGAACAATTTCGTTTGTATTGAACACTCAAGAGGAAAAATAACGTTTCTGTTGAATGCTAAAAGGAACGATTACACTTGTGATGAACGCTAAAGTGCAAGGATTACGCTTGTGCTGAATGCTCAAGAGGAACGATTACGTTTGTGTTGAATGCTCAAGAGGAACGATTAAGTTTGTGTTGTACGCTCAAAAATAAGGATTACGTGTGTTTTGAACGCTCAAGAGGAAGATTTGCACGTGTGTTGAATGCTCAAGAGTAACGATTACGTTTGTATTGAACACTTAGGAGGGACGACTGCATAAGTGTTCTACGTTCAAGAAGAATGTTTACGCTCATGTTGAATGCTCAAGAGGAACGATTACGTTTGTGTTGAACGTTCAAGAGGAAGGTTTATGCAAGAATTGATTGCTAAAGAGGAACCTTTACGTTTGTGTTGAATGGTCAAGAGGAACGATTACGTTTGTGTTGAACGCTCAGGAGGAACCATTATGTTTGTGTTGAATGATCAAGAGGATGGTTTACGATTGTGTTGGAAACTCAACGGGGACGATTACGTTTACGTTGAACGCTCTGGAAGAACGATTACGTTTGAGTTGAATGCTCAAAAGGAGTGTTTGCGCTAGTGTTTAACGCCGAAGATGTATGAATACGAAGGGGTTGAACGCCTAGGAGGAACGACTACGCGTGTGTTGAATGCTCAAGAGGAACGATTACGTTTGTGTTGAACGTTCAAGAGGAAGGCTTATGCAAGAATTGATTGCTAAAGAGGAACCTTTACGTTTGTGTTGAACGCTCAAGAGGAACGATTACTTTTGTGTTGAACGCTGAAGGGGAAGGTTTACCCTTGTGTTGGTCGCTCAAAAGGAACGATTACGTTTGCGCTGAACGTTCAAGATGAAGATTTAAGCTTCTGTTGAATTGTCCAAATAAACGATTACATTTGTGTTGAAAGCACTGGAGGAACGATTAAGTTTGTATTGAACACTCAAGAGGAATGATTAATTTGTGTTGAACGTTCAAGAGGAAGGCTTACGCTTGTGTTTAGTGCTCAAAAGGAACGATGACGTGTGTGTTGAACGCACAAGAGGAATGTTTACACTTGTGTTGAATGTTCAAGTTGTACGATTATGTTTGTGTGAACGCTCGAAAGGAACGATCAGGTTTGTGCTGAACGCTCAAAAGAAAGGTATCACGCTTTTTTTTAACGCTCAAGAGGAATGATTACGTTTGTGTTGAACGCTCAAGAGGAACGTTTTCGTTTGTTTTGAGGAAAATTTACGCTTGTGCTGAACGCTCTAGAGGAACGATCACGTTTGTTTTGAGCACTGATGTGAAACATTACGTTTGTATTGAACATTCATGATGAACGATTACGTTTGTCTTGAACGCTCAGGAGCAACGGTTACGCTTGAGTTGAATGCTCAAGAGGAATGATTACGTTTGTGTTGAACGCACTGGAGGACGATAACGTTTGCATTGAACATTCAAGAGGAACGATTACATATGTGTTGAACGCTCAAGAGGAACGATTACGTTTGTATTGAACCCTCAAGAGGAATGTTTACACTTGTGTTGAACGTTCAAGAGGCATGATCACGTTTGTGTTGAACGCTCAAGAGGAACGATTACGTTTGCGTAGATCGCTCAAGAGGAAGAATTACGCAAGTATTGATTGCTAAAGAGGAACCATTACGTTTGTGTTGAATGCTCAGGAGGAACTATTGCGATTGTGTTGAATGTTCAGCAGGAACGTTTACGTTTGTATTGAACACTTAAGAGGAACCATTTTATTTGTGTTGAACGCTCAAGAAAAACAATTACATTTGTTTTGAATACTCAGAAGGAACGATTATGTTTGTGTTAAATGCTTAATAGGAACGATTTCGTTTGTGTTCATCGCTCAAGTTGGAAGTTCACGCTTGTGTTCAACGCTCAAGAGGAACGATTACGTTTGTGTTGAATGCTCAAGAGGAACGTTTACATTTGTGTTGAACGCTCAAGTGGAAGTTTTCACTTGTGTTGAATGCTGAAGAGGGACGATTACGTTTCTGTTGTACGCTCAGGAGGAATGTTTACACTTGTGTTCAACACTCAAAAGGAATGATTACGTTTGTGTTGAATGCTGAAAAGGAACGATTAAGTGTGTGTTGATCGCTCAAGAATAACGTTTACGCTTGTGTTGAATACTCAAGTGAAACGATTACATTTGTATTGAACACTCAAGAGGAATGATTCAGTAATGTTAAACATTCAAGAGGACAGTTTACGCTTATGTTGAATGCTGAAGAGGAACGTTTACATTTGTGTTGAACACTCAGGAGGAATGATTACGTTTAGGTAGAACGCTCAAAAGGAACGATTACGTTTGTGTTGAACACTCAAGCAGAAAGTTTACGCTTGTGTTCAACTCTCAAGAGGAACGATTACGTTTGTGTTGAACGACAAGAGCAACAATTACGTAGTGTTGAAAGCTCAAGAGGAATTTTTACGCTTGTCTTCAATTGTCAAGAAGAACGATTACTTTTGTGTTGAACGCTCAGGAGGAATGATTACACTTGTGTTTAATGCTCAAGAGGAACGATTACGTTTGTGTTGAATGCCCAAGATGAAGATTTATGTTTGTGCTGAATGCTCAAGAGGAACTATTACGTTTGTCTAGAACTCTCAGGAGCAACGGTTACGCTTGTGTTGAATGCTCAAGATCAACGATTACGTTTGTGTTGAACGCTATGGAGGAACGATTGCGTTTGAATTCAGCACTCAAGACGAACAATTATGTTTATGTGAACGCTGAAAAGGAACGATTACGTGTGTGTTGATCGCTCAAGAATAAGGTTTACGCTTATGCTGAATGCTCAAGTAATACGATTACGTTTGTGTAGACCGCTCAAGAGGAACGATTAGGTTTGTGTTGAATGCTCAAGAAGAAGGTGTACGCTTGTGTTCAACGCTCAAGAGGAACGATTAAGTTTGTGTTGGACGCTCAAGAGTAACGATCACTTTTGTGTTGAAAGCTCGAGAGGAAGGTTTACCCTTTTGTTGAACGCTCAAGACAAACGATTATGTTTGTGTTGAACGCTCTAGAGGAACGATTACGTTAGTGTTTAACGCTCAAGAGGAACGATTACGTTTGTGTTGAATGCTCAAGAGGAACGATTATGGCTCTATTGAACACTCAAGAGGAAGGATAACGTTTTTATTGATCGCTCAAAAGGATCGATTACCTGTGTGTTGAATGCTCAAGAGGAAGATTTACGCTTGTGTTGAATGCTCAAGAGGAACGAATATATTTGTATTGAACACTCAATAGGAAAGATTACCTTTGTGTTGAATGCTTAGGAGGAATTATTACATTTGTGATGACCACTTAAGAGGAAGGTTTACACGTGTGTTGAATGCTCAAGAGGAACAATTTCGTTTGTATTGAACACTCAAGAGGAAAAATTACGTTTCTGTTGAATGCTAAAACGAACGATTACACTTGTGATGAACGCTAAAGTGCAAGGATTACGCTTGTGCTGAATGCTCAAGAGGAACGATTACCTTTGTGTTGAATGCTCAAGAGGAACGATTAAGTTTGTGTTCAACGCTCAAAAATAAGGATTACGTGTGTTTTGAACGCTCAAGAGGAAGATTTGCACGTGTGTTGAATGCTCAAGAGTAACGATTACGTTTGTATTGAACACTTAGGAGGGACGACTGCATAAGTGTTCTACGTTCAAGAAGAATGTTTACGCTCGTGTTGAATGCTCAAGAGGAACGATTACGATGTGTTAAACGCTCAGGAGGAACTATTACGTTCATGTTGAACGCTCAAGTGGAAGGTTTACACTTGTGTTGAACGCTCAAGAGGAAGGTTTACAATTGTGCTGATACGTCAAGAGGAACAATTACATTTGTATTGAACACTCAAGAGGAACGATTACAATTATTTTGAACGCTCAAGAGGAAGGTTTGCGCTTGTGTTGAATGCTCAAGACGAATAATTACGTTTGTGTTAAACGCTCATTAGGAACGATTACGTTTGTGTGGAATGCTCAGGAGGAATGATTACACTTGTGTTTAATGCTCAAGAGGAACGATTACGTTTGTGTTGAATGCCTGAGATGAAGATTTATGTTTGCGTTGAATGCTCAAGAAGAACTATTACATTTGTCTAGAACTCTCAGGAGCAACGGTTACACTTGTGTTGAATGCTCAAGATCTACGATTATGTTTGTGTTGAACGCTATGGAGGAACGATTGCGTTTGAATTCAGCACTCAAGACGAACAATTACGTTTATGTTGAACGCTGAAAGGGAACGATTACGTGTGTGTTGATCGCTCAAGAATAAGGTTTACGCTTGTGCTGAACGCTCAAGTAATACGATTACGTTTGTGTAGACCGCTCAAGAGGAACGATTACGTTTGTGTTGAACGCTCAAGAAGAAGGTGTACTCTTGTGTTCAACGCTTAAGAGGAACGATTAAGTTTGTGTCGGACGCTCAAGAGTAACGATCATTTTTGTGTTGAAAGCTCAAGAGAAAGGTTTACCCTTTTGTTGAACGCTCAAGACAAACGATTACGTTTGTGTTGAACGCTCTAGAGGAACGATTACGTTAGTGTTTAACGCTCAGGAGGGACGATTGCGCTTGTGTTGAATGCTCAAGTGGAGTGAATACGTTTGTGATGAATGCCCAAGAGGAAGGTTTATGCTTTAATTGAATGCTCAAGAGGAACTATTACATTTGTATTGAACGCGCTGGAGGAACGATTACGTTAGTGTTTAACACTCAAATAGAACGATTATGTGTGTGTTGAACGCTCAGGAGGAAGATTTACGCTTGTGTTGAATGCTCAAGAGGAACGATTATGTTTGTCTTGAACGCTCAGGAGGAACGTTTACGCTTGTGTTGAACGCTCAAGAGGAATGATTACGTTTGTGTTGAACGCTCAAGAGGAAGGATTATGCTTGTGTTCAGTGCCCAAGAGGAACGATTATTTTTGTGTTGAATGCGGAGGAGGAACGACTACGTTTGTGTAGAACGCTCAAGAGAAAGCTTTACGCTTGTGTTGAATGCTCAAGAGGAACCATTACGTTTGTGTTGAAAGCCTAAGAGGAACGTTTGCGCTTGTGTTGAACGCTCAATAGGAAGGATTATGCTTGTGTTCAGTGCTCAAGAGGAAAGATTACGCTTGTGTTGAACGCTCAGGAGGAACAATTACGCTGTATTGAACGCTCTGGTGGAAGGATTACGTTTTCGTTTATCGCTCAAGAGGAACGATTACGTTTGTGTTGAAAGCCCTAGAGGAACGTTTGCGCTTGTGTTGAACGCTCAGGAGGAACAATTACGCTGTATTGAAAGCTCTGGTGGAAGGATTACGTTTTTGTTTATCGCTCAAGAGGAACGATTACGAATGTGATGAACGCTCAAGAGGACGGTTTAAGCTAGTGTTGTATGCTCAAGAGGAACGATTACGTTTGTATTTAACACACATGAGAGGAACTATTACGTTTTCTGTTGAATGCTCAACAGGAAGGTTTACGCTTGTGTTGAATGTTCAAGAGGAACGATTATGTTTGTATTAAAACTCAGGAGGAACGATTACATTTGTGTTCAACGCTCAAGAGGAAGGTTTATGCTTGTGTTGAATGCTCAAGGGGAAGGATTGCATTTGTCTTGAAAGCTCAGGAGGAACGGTTACGCTTGTGTTGCATGCTCAAGGAGAACAATTATGTTTGTGTTGAACGCACTGGAGGAGCGCTTACGATTGTATTGAACGCTCAAGAGTAACGATTACGTTTGTTTTAACGCTCAGGAGGTACTACTTAGTTTGTGTTGCGCCCCATATAGGAACGTTTACGCTTGTGTTGAATGCTCAAGATGAACAATTACAGTTGTATTGAACACTCAAGAGGAACGATTACGTTTGTGTTGAAAGCCCTAGAGGAACGTTTGCGCTTGTGTTGAACGCTCAGGAGGAACAATTACGCTGTATTGAAAGCTCTGGTGGAAGGATTACGTTTTTGTTTATCGCTCAAGAGGAACGATTACGAATGTGATGAACGCTCAAGAGGACGGTTTAAGCTAGTGTTGTATGCTCAAGAGGAACGATTACGTTTGTATTTAACACACATGAGAGGAACTATTACGTTTTCTGTTGAATGCTCAACAGGAAGGTTTACGCTTGTGTTGAATGTTCAAGAGGAACGATTATGTTTGTATTAAAACTCAGGAGGAACGATTACATTTGTGTTCAACGCTCAAGAGGAAGGTTTATGCTTGTGTTGAATGCTCAAGGGGAAGGATTGCATTTGTCTTGAAAGCTCAGGAGGAACGGTTACGCTTGTGTTGCATGCTCAAGGAGAACAATTATGTTTGTGTTGAACGCACTGGAGGAGCGCTTACGATTGTATTGAACGCTCAAGAGTAATGATTACGTTTGTTTTAACGCTCAGGAGGTACTACTTAGTTTGTGTTGCGCCCCATATAGGAACGTTTACGCTTGTGTTGAATGCTCAAGATGAACAATTACAGTTGTATTGAACACTCAAGAGGAACGATTACGTTTGTGTTGAATGCTCAAAAGGAATGATTACGTTTGTGTTGAACGCTCAAGAGTAAGGTTTACTCTTGTATTGAATTCTCAAGAGGAACGATTACGTTTGTGTTGAACGCTTGGGAGGAACGATTACGTTTGTGTTGAACGCTCAACAGGAAGCTTTACACTTGTGTTGAAAGCGCTAGATGAATGACTACGTTTGTGTTGAACGCTCAAGAGGAACGATTACTGTTGCGTCGAACGCTTAAGAGGAAGGTTTACGCCTGTGTTGAATGCTGTAGAGGGACGATTACGTTTGTGTAGAACGCTCTGGAGGGACGATTACGCTTGTGTTGAACGCACTAGAAAAACGATTACATTTGTATTGAAAACTCAAGAGGGACGATTACGTTCGTGTTGAACGCTCAAGAGGAAGGTTTACGCCTGTGTTGCATGCTGTAGAGGGACGATTACGTTTGTGTAGAATGCTCAGGAGGAACGATTACGTTTGTGTTGAACGCTCAGGAGGAACGATTACTTTTGTCTTAAACGTTCAAAAGGAACGATTACTTTTGTGTTGAACGCTCACGAGGAGCGATTACTTTGTGTTAAACGCTCAAGAGGAAGGTTTACGATTGTGTTGAACATTCAAGAAGATTGATTACGTTTGTGATGAAATCTCAACGGGAACGATTACGTTTATGTTGAACGCTAAAGTTAAAGGTTTATACTTGTGTTGAATGCTCAAGAGGAACGATTTCATTTGTGTTGAACGCTCAGGAGGAACGATTACGTTTGTGTGGAACGCTTAATAGTTACGATAACGTTTGTTTTGAATGCGCAAGTGGTAGGTTTACGCATGTGTTGAACGCTCAAATTGAGCGGTTTCGCTTGTGTTGAATGCTGAAGAGGAACGATAACGTTTGTGTTGAAAGCTCAAGAGGAAGGTTTACTCTTTTGTTGAATGCTCAAGGTGAACGATTATGTTTGTGTTGAATGCACTGGAGGAACGATTACATTTCTATTGATCTCTCAAGGGGAACGATTATGTATGTGTTGAACACTCAAGAGGAAGATTTACGCTTGTATTGAATGCTCACGAGGAAAGATTATGAAGTGTTGAACGCGCAGGAGAAACGATTTCGTTTGTGTTGTACGCCCAAGAGTAAGGTTTGCGCTTGTGTAGATTGCTCAAGAGGCACGATTACGTTTGTGTTGAATGCTCAGGAGGAACGACTACGTTTGTGTTGAATGCTCAAGAGGAACAATTATGTTTATATTGAACACTCAAGAGGAACGATCACGTTTGTGTTGAACGCTAAAGAGGAAGGTTTGCGCTTGTGTTGAACGCTCAAGAGGAACAATTACATTTGTGTTAAACGTTCAGGAGGAACGATAACGCTTGTGTTGAACACTTAAGAGAATGATTACATTTGTGTTGACGCTCAAAAAGAACGATTACGTTTGTGTTGATAGCTCAAGTGTAAGGTTTACGCTTGTGCTGAATGCTCAGGTGAAACGATAAGGTTTGTGTTGCACGGTCAAAAAGAACGATTACGTGTGTGTTGAACGCTCAGGAAGAAGGTTTACACTTGTGTTGAATGCTCAAGAGGAACGATTACGATTGTGTTGAACACACTAGGAAAACGTTTACGTTTGTATAGCACACTCAAGGGAAACGATTACGTTTCCATTGGACACTCAAGAGGAAGGATTACGTTTGTGTTGAACGCTCAGTAGGAACGATTACGTTTGTGTTGGACGCTCCAGGGGAAGGTTTAAGTTTGAGTTGAATGCTCATTAGGAACCGTTACAATTGTATTGAACACTAAAGATGAACAATTACGTTTGTGTTGGACACTCAGGAGGAACAATTATGCTTGTGTTGAACACTCAAGAGGAACGATTATGTTTGTGTTGAACGCTCAAATATAACGATTATGTGTGAGTTAAATGCTCAAGAGGAAGATATACACTTGTGTTGAATGCTCAAGAGGAACGAATTCGTTTGTCTTGAACGCTCAGGAGGAACGGTTATGCTTGTGTTGAATGCTCAAGAGGTAGGACTACGCATGTGTTGAACGCTCAGGAGGAACGACTACGTTTGTGTTGAACACTGAAGAGGAAGTTTTACGCTTGTGTTGAATGCTCAAGAAGAACAATTACGTTTGTGTTGAAAGCCCAAGAGGAACGTTTGCCCTTGTGTTGAACGCTGAGGAGGAACGATTACGACTGTATTGAACACACAAGAGGAACGATTACGTTTGTGTTAAACGCTCATTAGGAACGATTACGTTTGTGTGGAACGCCCAGGAGGAATGATTACTCTTGTGTTGAATGCTCATGAGGAACGATTACGTTTGTGTTGAATGCGCAAGATGAAGATTTATGTTTGTGTTGAATGCTCAAGAGGAACTATTACATTTGTCTAGAACTCTCAGGAGCAACGGTTACGCTTGTGTTGAATGCTCAAGATCAACGATTACGTTTGTGTTTAACGCTATGGAGGAACGATTGCGTTTGAATTCAGCACTCAAGACGAACAATTACGTTGATGTTGAACGCTGAAAAGGAACGATTACTTGTGTGTTGATCACTTAAGAATAAGGTTTTCGCTTATGCTGAATGCTCAAGTAATACGATTACGTTTGTGTAGACCGCTCAAGAGGAACGATTAGGTTTGTGTTGAATGCTCAAGAAGAAGGTGTACGCTTGTGTTCAACACTCAAGAGGAACGATTAAGTTTGTGTTGGACGCTCAAGAGTAACGATCACTTTTGTGTTGAAAGCTCAAGAGAAAGGTTTACCCTTTTGTTGAACGCTCAAGACAAACGATTATGTTTGTGTTGAACGCTCTAGAGGAACGATTACGTTAGTGTTTAACGCTCAGGAGGGACGATTATGCTTGTGTTGACTGCTCAAGAGGAACGATTAGGTTCATCTTAGACGCTCAGGATGAACGATTATGTTTGTATTGAATGATCAAGAGAAAGATTTATGCTTATGTTCAATGCTCAAAAGGAACAATTACGTTTGCATTGAACGCTCAGGCGGAACGTTTACTTTTGTATTGAACACTCAAGAGGAACCATTACATTTGAGTTGAACGCTAACGCTAATGTTGAACGGTCAAGTGGAATGACTACGTTTGTGTTGAACGCTCAGTAGGAACAATAACATTTATGTTGAACACTCAAGAGGAAGGTTTTCACTTGTGTTGAATGCTGATGAGGCACGATTATTTTTGTGTTGAACGCTCAGGAGGAACAATTACATTTGTGTTGAACGCTCAAGATTAAGGTTTACACTTGTGTTGAATGCTCAAGAGGAACGATTATGTTTGTGTTGAACGCTCTGGAGGAACGATTACGTTAGTGTTTAACGCTCAGGAGGGACGATTGCGCTTGTGTTGAATGCTCAAGTGGAGCGAATACGTTTGTGTTGAATGCTCAAGAGGAACGATTACGGCTCTATTGAACACTCAAGAGGAAGGATAACGTTTTTATTGATCGCTCAAAAGGATCGATTACCTGTGTGTTGAATGCTCAAGAGGAAGATTTACGCTTGTGTTGAATGCTCAAGAGGAACGAATATATTTGTATTGAACACTCAATTGGAAAGATTACCTTTGTGTTGAATGCTTAGGAGGAATTATTACGTTTGTGATGACCACTTAAGAGGAAGGTTTACACGTGTGTTGAATGCTCAAGAGGAACAATTTCGTTTGTATTGAACACTCAAGAGGAAAAATTACGTTTCTGTTGAATGCTAAAAGGAACGATTACACTTGTGATGAATGCTAAAGTGCAAGGATTACGCTTGTGCTGAATGCTCAAGAGGAACGATTACCTTTGTGTTGAATGCTCAAGAGGAACGATTAAGTTTGTGTTCAACGCTCAAAAGGAAGGATTACGTGTGTTTTGAACGCTCAAGAGGAAGATTTGCACGTGTGTTGAATGCTCAAGAGTAACGATAACGTTTGTATTGAACACTTAGGAGGGACGACTGCATAAGTGTTCTACGTTCAAGAAGAATGTTTACGCTCGTGTTGAATGCTCAAGAGGAACGATTACGATGTGTTAAACGCTCAGGAGGAACTATTACGTTCATGTTGAACGCTCAAGAGGAAGGTTTACACTTGTGTTGAACGCTCAAGAGGAAGGTTTACAATTGTGCTGATACGTCAAGAGGAACAATTACGTTTGTATTGAACACTCAAGAGGAACGATTACAATTATTTTGAACGCTCAAGAGGAAGGTTTGCGCTTGTGTTGAATGCTCAAGACGAATAATTACGTTTGTGTTAAACGCTCATTAGGAACGATTACGTTTGTGTGGAATGCTCAGGAGGAATGATTACACTTGTGTTTAATGGTCAAGAGGAACGATTACGTTTGTGTTGAATGCCTGAGATGAAGATTTATGTTTGTGTTGAATGCTCAAGAAGAACTATTACATTTGTCTAGAACTCTCAGGAGCAACGGTTACACTTGTGTTGAATGCTCAAGATCAACGATTATGTTTGTGTTGAACGCTATGGAGGAACGATTGCGTTTGAATTCAGCACTCAAGACGAACAATTACGTTTATGTTGAACGCTGAAAAGGAACGATTACGTGTGTGTTGATCGCTCAAGAATAAGGTTTTCGCTTATGCTGAATGCTCAAGTAATACGATTACGTTTGTGTAGACCGCTCAAGAGGAACGATTAGGTTTGTGTTGAATGCTCAAGAAGAAGGTGTACGCTTGTGTTCAACACTCAAGAGGAACGATTAAGTTTGTGTTGGACGCTCAAGAGTAACGATCACTTTTGTGTTGAAAGCTCAAGAGAAAGGTTTACCCTTTTGTTGAACGCTCAAGACAAACGATTACGTTTGTGTTGAACGCTCTAGAGGAACGATTACGTTAGTGTTTAACGCTCAGGAGGGACGATTGCGCTTGTGTTGAATGCTCAAGTGGAGCGAATACGTTTGTGTTGAATGCCCAAGAGGAAGGTTTATGCTTTAATTGAATGCTCAAGAGGAACTATTACATTTGTGTTGAACGCACTGGAGGAACGATTACGTTTGTATTGAACACTCAAAAGGAACGATTACGTATGTGTTGAACGCTCAAGAGGAACGATTACGTTTGTGTTGAAAGCTCAAAAGGCACGATTACGTTTGTGTTAAACGCTCAAGAGGAAGGTTTACGCTTGTGTTGAATGCCTGAGATGAAGATTTATGTTTGTGTTGAATGCTCAAGAAGAACTATTACATTTGTCTAGAACTCTCAGGAGCAACGGTTACACTTGTGTTGAATGCTCAAGGTCAACGATTATGTTTGTGTTGAACGCTATGGAGGAACGATTGCGTTTGAATTCAGCACTCAAGACGAACAATTACGTTTATGTTGAACGCTGAAAAGGAACGATTACGTGTGTGTTGATAGCTCAAGAATAAGGTTTTCGCTTTTAGGTTTTACGATTACGTTTCCATTGGACACTCAAGAGAAAGGATTACGTTTGTGTTGAACGCTCAGTAGGAACGATTACGTTTGTGTTGGACGCTCCAGGGGAAGGTTTAAGTTTGAGTTGAATGCTCATTAGGAACCGTTACAATTGTATTGAACACTAAAGATGAACAATTACGTTTGTGTTGGACACTCAGGAGGAACAATTATGCTTGTGTTGAACACTCAAGAGGAACGATTATGTTTGTGTTGAACGCTCAAATATAACGATTATGTGTGAGTTAAATGCTCAAGAGGAAGATATACACTTGTGTTGAATGCTCAAGAGGAACGAATTCGTTTGTCTTGAACGCTCAGGAGGAACGGTTATGCTTGTGTTGAATGCTCAAGAGGTAGGACTACGCATGTGTTGAACGCTCAGGAGGAACGACTACGTTTGTGTTGAACACTGAAGAGGAAGTTTTACGCTTGTGTTGAATGCTCAAGAAGAACAATTACGTTTGTGTTGAAAGCCCAAGAGGAACGTTTGCCCTTGTGTTGAACGCTGAGGAGGAACGATTACGACTGTATTGAACACACAAGAGGAACGATTACGTTTGTGTTAAACGCTCATTACGAACGATTACGTTTGTGTGGAACGCTCAGGAGGAATGATTACTCATGTGTTAAATGCTCAAGAGGAACGATTACGTTTGTGTTGAATGCGCAAGATGAAGATTTATGTTTGTGTTGAATGCTCAAGAGGAACTATTACATTTGTCTAGAACTCTGAGGATCAACGGTTACGCTTGTGTTGAATGCTCAAGATCAACGATTACGTTTGTGTTTAACGCTATGGAGGAACGATTGCGTTTGAATTCAGCACTCAAGACGAACAATTACGTTGATGTTGAACGCTGAAAAGGAACGATTACGTGTGTGTTGATCGCTCAAGAATAAGGTTTTCGCTTATGCTGAATGCTCAAAAATACGATTACGTTTGTGTAGACCGCTCAAGAGGAACGATTAGGTTTGTGTTGAATGCTCAAGAAGAAGGTGTACGCTTGTGTTCAACACTCAAGAGGAACGATTAAGTTTGTGTTGGACGCTCAAGAGTAACGATCACTTTTGTGTTGAAAGCTCAAGAGAAAGGTTTACCCTTTTGTTGAACGCTCAAGACAAACGATTATGTTTGTGTTGAACGCTCTAGAGGAACGATTACGTTAGTGTTTAACGCTCAGGAGGGACGATTATGCTTGTGTTGACTGCTCAAGAGGAACGATTAGGTTCATGTTAGACGCTCAGGATGAACGATTATGTTTGTATTGAATGATCAAGAGAAAGATTTATGCTTATGTTCAATGCTCAAAAGGAACAATTACGTTTGCATTGAACGCTCAGGCGGAACGTTTACTTTTGTATTGAACACTCAAGAGGAACCATTACATTTGAGTTGAACGCTAACGCTAATGTTGAACGGTCAAGTGGAATGACTACGTTTGTGTTGAACGCTCAGTAGGAACAATAACATTTATGTTGAACACTCAAGAGGAAGGTTTTCACTTGTGTTGAATGCTGATGAGGCACGATTATTTTTGTGTTGAACGCTCAGGAGGAACAATTACATTTGTGTTGAACGCTCAAGATTAAGGTTTACACTTGTGTTGAATGCTCAAGAGGAACGATTATGTTTGTGTTGAACGCTCTGGAGGAACGATTACGTTAGTGTTTAACGCTCAGGAGGGACGATTGCGCTTGTGTTGAATGCTCAAGTGGAGCGAATACGTTTGTGTTGAATGCTCAAGAGGAACGATTACGGCTCTATTGAACACTCAAGAGGAAGGATAACGTTTTTATTGATCGCTCAAAAGGATCGATTACCTGTGTGTTGAATGCTCAAGAGGAAGATTTACGCTTGTGTTGAATGCTCAAGAGGAACGAATATATTTGTATTGAACACTCAATTGGAAAGATTACCTTTGTGTTGAATGCTTAGGAGGAATTATTACGTTTGTGATGACCACTTAAGAGGAAGGTTTACACGTGTGTTGCATGCTCAAGAGGAACAATTTCGTTTGTATTGAACACTCAAGAGGAAAAATTACGTTTCTGTTGAATGCTAAAAGGAACGATTACACTTGTGATGAATGCTAAAGTGCAAGGATTACGCTTGTGCTGAATGCTCAAGAGGAACGATTACCTTTGTGTTGAATGCTCAAGAGGAACGATTAAGTTTGTGTTCAACGCTCAAAAGGAAGGATTACGTGTGTTTTGAACGCTCAAGAGGAAGATTTGCACGTGTGTTGAATGCTCAAGAGTAACGATAACGTTTGTATTGAACACTTAGGAGGGACGACTGCATAAGTGTTCTACGTTCAAGAAGAATGTTTACGCTCGTGTTGAATGCTCAAGAGGAACGATTACGATGTGTTAAACGCTCAGGAGGAACTATTACGTTCATGTTGAACGCTCAAGAGGAAGGTTTACACTTGTGTTGAACGCTCAAGAGGAAGGTTTACAATTGTGCTGATACGTCAAGAGGAACAATTACGTTTGTATTGAACACTCAAGAGGAACGATTACAATTATTTTGAACGCTCAAGAGGAAGGTTTGCGCTTGTGTTGAATGCTCAAGACGAATAATTACGTTTGTGTTAAACGCTCATTAGGAACGATTACGTTTGTGTGGAATGCTCAGGAGGAATGATTACACTTGTGTTTAATGCTCAAGAGGAACGATTACGTTTGTGTTGAATGCCTGAGATGAAGATTTATGTTTGTGTTGAATGCTCAAGAAGAACTATTACATTTGTCTAGAACTCTCAGGAGCAACGGTTACACTTGTGTTGAATGCTCAAGATCAACGATTATGTTTGTGTTGAACGCTATGGAGGAACGATTGCGTTTGAATTCAGCACTCAAGACGAACAATTACGTTTATGTTGAACGCTGAAAAGGAACGATTACGTGTGTGTTGATCGCTCAAGAATAAGGTTTTCGCTTATGCTGAATGCTCAAGTAATACGATTACGTTTGTGTAGACCGCTCAAGAGGAACGATTAGGTTTGTGTTGAATGCTCAAGAAGAAGGTGTACGCTTGTGTTCAACACTCAAGAGGAACGATTAAGTTTGTGTTGGACGCTCAAGAGTAACGATCACTTTTGTGTTGAAAGCTCAAGAGAAAGGTTTACCCTTTTGTTGAACGCTCAAGACAAACGATTACGTTTGTGTTGAACGCTCTAGAGGAACGATTACGTTAGTGTTTAACGCTCAGGAGGGACGATTGCGCTTGTGTTGAATGCTCAAGTGGAGCGAATACGTTTGTGTTGAATGCCCAAGAGGAAGGTTTATGCTTTAATTGAATGCTCAAGAGGAACTATTACATTTGTGTTGAACGCACTGGAGGAACGATTACGTTTGTATTGAACACTCAAAAGGAACGATTACGTATGTGTTGAACGCTCAAGAGGAACGATTACGTTTGTGTTGAAAGCTCAAAAGGCACGATTACGTTTGTGTTAAACGCTCAAGAGGAAGGTTTACGCTTGTGTTGAATGCCTGAGATGAAGATTTATGTTTGTGTTGAATGCTCAAGAAGAACTATTACATTTGTCTAGAACTCTCAGGAGCAACGGTTACACTTGTGTTGAATGCTCAAGGTCAACGATTATGTTTGTGTTGAACGCTATGGAGGAACGATTGCGTTTGAATTCAGCACTCAAGACGAACAATTACGTTTATGTTGAACGCTGAAAAGGAACGATTACGTGTGTGTTGATAGCTCAAGAATAAGGTTTTCGCTTTTAGGTTTTACGATTACGTTTCCATTGGACACTCAAGAGAAAGGATTACGTTTGTGTTGAACGCTCAGTAGGAACGATTACGTTTGTGTTGGACGCTCCAGGGGAAGGTTTAAGTTTGAGTTGAATGCTCATTAGGAACCGTTACAATTGTATTGAACACTAAAGATGAACAATTACGTTTGTGTTGGACACTCAGGAGGAACAATTATGCTTGTGTTGAACACTCAAGAGGAACGATTATGTTTGTGTTGAACGCTCAAATATAACGATTATGTGTGAGTTAAATGCTCAAGAGGAAGATATACACTTGTGTTGAATGCTCAAGAGGAACGAATTCGTTTGTCTTGAACGCTCAGGAGGAACGGTTATGCTTGTGTTGAATGCTCAAGAGGTAGGACTACGCATGTGTTGAACGCTCAGGAGGAACGACTACGTTTGTGTTGAACACTGAAGAGGAAGTTTTACGCTTGTGTTGAATGCTCAAGAAGAACAATTACGTTTGTGTTGAAAGCCCAAGAGGAACGTTTGCCCTTGTGTTGAACGCTGAGGAGGAACGATTACGACTGTATTGAACACACAAGAGGAACGATTACGTTTGTGTTAAACGCTCATTACGAACGATTACGTTTGTGTGGAACGCTCAGGAGGAATGATTACTCATGTGTTAAATGCTCAAGAGGAACGATTACGTTTGTGTTGAATGCGCAAGATGAAGATTTATGTTTGTGTTGAATGCTCAAGAGGAACTATTACATTTGTCTAGAACTCTGAGGATCAACGGTTACGCTTGTGTTGAATGCTCAAGATCAACGATTACGTTTGTGTTTAACGCTATGGAGGAACGATTGCGTTTGAATTCAGCACTCAAGACGAACAATTACGTTGATGTTGAACGCTGAAAAGGAACGATTACGTGTGTGTTGATCGCTCAAGAATAAGGTTTTCGCTTATGCTGAATGCTCAAAAATACGATTACGTTTGTGTAGACCGCTCAAGAGGAACGATTAGGTTTGTGTTGAATGCTCAAGAAGAAGGTGTACGCTTGTGTTCAACACTCAAGAGGAACGATTAAGTTTGTGTTGGACGCTCAAGAGTAACGATCACTTTTGTGTTGAAAGCTCAAGAGAAAGGTTTACCCTTTTGTTGAACGCTCAAGACAAACAATTACGTTTGTGTTGAACGCTCAAGAGGAACGATTACGTTTGTGTTGAAAGCTCAAAAGGCACGATTACGTTTGTGTTAAACGCTCAAGAGGAAGGTTTACGCTTATGTTGACTGCTCAAGATGAACAATTACGGTTGTATTGAACACTCAAGAGGAACGATTACGTTTGTGTTGAATGCTCAAAAGGAATGATTACGTTTGTGTTGAACGCTCAAGAGTAAGGTTTACTCTTGTATTGAATGCTCAAGAGGAACGATTACGTTTGTGTTGAACGCTTGGGAGGAACGATTACATTTGTGTTGAACGCTCAACAGGAAGGTTTACACTTGTGTTGAAAGCGCTAGATGAATGACTACGTTTGTGTTGAACGCTCAAGATGAACGATTACTGTTGTGTTGAACGCTTAAGAGGAAGGTTTACGCCTGTGTTGAATGCTGTAGAGGGACGATTACGTTTGTGTAGAACGCTCTGGAAGGACGATTACGCTTGTGTTGAACGCACTAGAAAAACGATTACGTTTGTATTGAAAACTCAAGAGGAACGATTACGTTCATGTTGAATGCTCAAGAGGAAGGTGTACGCCTGTGTTGCATGCTGTAGAGGGACGATTACGTTTGTGTAGAACGCTCAGGAGTAACGTTTACGTTTGTGTTGAATGCTCAGGAGGAACGATTACTTTTGTCTTAAACGTTCAAAAGGAATGATTACTTTTGTGTTGAACGCTCACGAGTAGCGATTACTTTGTGTTGAACGCTCAAGAGGAACGTTTACGATTGTGTTGAACATTCAAGAAGATTGATTACGTTTGTGATGAAATCTCAACAGGAACAATTACGTTTATGTTGAACGCTAAAGTTAAAGGTTTATACTCGTGTTGAATGCTCAAGAGGAACGATTTCATTTGTGTTGAACGCTCAGGAGGAACGATTACGTTTGTGTGGAACGCTTAATAGTAACGATAACGTTTGTTTTGAATGCGCAAGTGGTAGGTTTACGCATGTGTTGAACGCTCAAATTGAGTGATTTCGCTTGTGTTGAATGCTGAAGAGGAACGATTACGTTTGTGTTGAAAGCTCAAGAGGAAGGTTTACTCTTGTGTTGAATGCTCAAGGTGAACGATTACGTTTGTGGTGAACGCACTGGAGGAACAATTACATTTCTATTGAACTCTCAAGGGGAACGATTATGTATGTGTTGAACACTCAAGAGGAAGATTTACGCTTGTATTGAATGCTCACGAGGAAAGATTATGACGTGTTGAACGCACAGGAGAAACGATTTCGTTCGTGTTGAACGCCCAAGAGTAAGGTTTGCGCTTGTGTAGATTGCTCAAGAGGCACGATTACGTTTGTGTTGAATGCTCCGGAGGAACGACTACGTTTGTGTTGAACGCTCAAGAGGAACAATTATGTTTGTATTGAACACTCAAGAGGAACGTTCACGTTTGTGTTGAACGCTAAAGAGGAAGGTTTGCGCTTGTGTTGAACGCTCAAGAGAAGTGAATACGTTTGTTTTGAACATTCAAGAGGAACGATTTAGTTTGCGTTGAGCCACCAATAGGAACGTTTACGCTTGTGTTGAATGCTCAAGAGGAACAATTACATGTGTGTTAAACGTTCAGGAGGAACGATAACGCTTGTGTTGAACACTTAAAAGAACGATTACATTTGTGTTGACGCTCAAAAATAACGATTACGTTTGTGTTGATACCTCAAGTGTAAGGTTTACTCTTGTGCTGAATGCTCAGGTGAAACGATAAGGTTTGTGTTGCACGGTCAAAAAGAACGATTACGTGTGTGTTGAACGCTCAGGAAGAAGGTTTACACTTGTGTTGAATGCTCAAGAGGAACGATTACGTTTGTGTTGAACACACTAGGAAAACGTTTACGTTTGTATAGAACACTCAAGGGAACGATTACGTTTCCATTGAACACTCAAGAGGAAGGATTACGTTTGTGTTGAACGCTCAGTAGGAACGATTACGTTTGTGTTGAACACTGAAGAGGAAGTTTTACGCTTGTGTTGAATGCTCAAGAAGAACAATTACGTTTGTGTTGAAAGCCCAAGAGGAACGATTGCCCTTGTGTTGAACGCTGAGGAGGAACGATTACGACTGTATTGAACGCTCATTTGGAACGATTACGTTTTTGTTGTTCGCTCAATGTATGTGATGAAAGCTCAAGAGGAAGGTTTACACTACTGTTGAATGTTGAAGAGGAACGATTACATTTGTATTGAACACACAAGAGGAACGATTACGTTTGTGTTGAATGCTCAAGAGGAAGGATTACGCTTGTGCTGAATGTTCAAGAGGAACGATTACATTTGTGTTGAAAGCTCAGGAGGAACGGTTACAATTGTGTTGAATGCTCAATAGGAAAGTTTACGCTTGAGTTTAGTGCTCAAGAGGAACGATTATGTTTGTATTGTATACTCAAGAGGAAGGATAACGTTGGAGATGAACGCTCAAAAGGAACAATTATGTGTATGTTGAACGCTCAAGAGGAAGATTTACGCTTCTGTTGAATGCACAAGGGGAACAATTACGTATGTCTTGAATGCTCAGGAGGAACGGTTACGCTTGTGTTGCATTCTCAAGAAGAATGATTATGTTTGTACTGAACACTCAAGAGGAACGATTACGTTTGTGTTGAACACACTAGGAAAACGTTTACGTTTGTATTGAACACTCAAGAGGAACGATTACGTTTCTGTTAAACGGTCAAGAGGAAGGATTACGTTTGTGTTGAACGCTCAGGAGGAACGATTACATTTGTTTTGAACGCTCCAGCGGACGGTTTAAACTTGTGTTGAATGCTCAAGTTTGACGATTACGTTTGTATTTAACACTGAAAAGGAACGATTACACTTGTGTTGAATGCTCTAGAGGAAGGATTACGTTTGTGCTGATTGCTCAGGAGGAACGATTCCGTTTGTTATTGAACACTCAAGAGCAACGATTACGTTTGTGTTGACGCTCAAGAGGAAGGATTGCGCTTGTGCTGAATGCGCAAGAGGAACGAATACGTTTGTGTTGAACGCTCAAGGAGTAAGATTGCGTTTGTTTTGAACGGCCAGTGTCGGTTGGTCAGTCAGTGTGCTCCCTGCCGCCGTTGGATAAGCAGCTGCAGCAGCAAGTTGTATAACCCTAGCTTACTTGTTTGTTAGATAGTTTAATTAATTTCTTTGCGTGTTTTTGGGTACTTGCATTGTTTAATTCATATATTTCGGGCGTATTATAGTATTTGAGGGTTGTAGCATCGCGCCTTAGTACCTGAATAGTGTTAATTCGCGTAGTCGTCTATCTTCTGTTTTTGTTTTGAACAGCCAGTGTCGGTTGGTCACAGCCATTGTGCTCCCTGCCGCCGTTAGATAAGCAGCTGCAGCAGCAAGTCGTATAACCCTAGCTTACTTATTTGTTAGATAGTTTAATTAATTTCTTTGCGTGTTTTTGGGTACTTGCATTGTTTAATTCATATATTTCGGGCGTATTATAGTATTTGACAGTTGTATCATCGCGCTTTAGTGTTTACTTCGTAGATTCTTATTTAAATTGCGTGTGAGTTTCGTATAGGTGGTGCAATTTCGAGTTTTAGTTACTGTAATCGTAAATTCAGGCAGATTGTAGCGCAGTCGTTAGGCATTTGTACAGGTTAGTTGATACATTCTTTGCGTGTCTCGCTTGCGTTATCTAGGCACGGACTCGTGTTTCGGTAACTGTTGTTAAACATTGATTAGAATGGACAAGGACTACGATTGCTGTGTTCGGATGAGGGCTGACTTGGCATTCCTTCGCTCACAGCTGCAATCGGCGCTGACTTCGGTTGCGCAGCTTGAGGCTGTTGCCAATGGGCACCACTGTGGGGAGCCGGACTTGGGTATCACGGGGATGTCAACCTCGTCCCGTCTGTCCCCAGATCGGTCTGCCGCTGTGGTTGCCCCGGCTGCTGCCCGCAGTGGGGCTGAGCTCTCGCCTGTGGTTGATTGGGAGGTCTTTCCAAGGCGTGGCAGGCAGCGAAAGCCGTCCCCGGAGGCTGATCAGAAAGCCTCCCGGTGCGTCTGACAAACCGGTTTCAGGCACTGTCTCTGGCTGAGCCAGATGCAGCTGCCTGCCCTGTTTCAGAGGATCATTCTCAGCCTTCAAGGTCCGGGCAATCGCAGAGGGTGGGCTTACTGGTAGTTGGGAGCTCCAATGTTAGGCGCTTAATGGGGCCCCTTAGGGATACGGTGGCTAAGGAGGAGAAGAAATCCAGTGTGCACTCCGTGTGCATTCCGGGAGGAGTCATTCCTGATGTGGAAAGGGTCCTTCCGGATGCCATGAAGAGCACATGGTGCAGCCAGCTGCAGGTGGTGGCACATGTCGGCACTAATGACGTGTGTCGCTTTGGATCTGAGGAAATTCTCTCTGGATTCCAGCGGCTGTCTGATTTGGTGAAGGCTGCCGGTCTTGCTTACGAGATGAAGGCAGAGCTCACCATCTGCAGCATCGTTGACAGAACCGACTGCGGACCTTTGGTGCAGAGCCGGGTGGAGGGTCTGAATCAGAGGCTCAGACGGTTTTGCGACCGTATTGGCTGCAGATTCCTTGACTTGCGCCCTAGGGTGGTGGGGTTTCGGGTTCCGCTGAATAGGTCAGGAGTTGTGACTTCTGAAATTTTCCCGGCGTATTTGTTCTTCTAATAATTTCCGGGTCGACGGGATCCGGCTGCATACCCGGAAATTATTAGAAGGTCAGGAGTTCACTACACTCAGCTGGCGGCTACACGGGTAGCGGAGGCTGTGTGGCGTGGACTGGGCGGTTTTTTAGGTTAGAAGGCGTCGGGAAAGTGCGGGATGGGCTGCAATGTCAAAGGGTGCTTGGCAATTACAGGACGTGCTTGGATCAAGGAACAGCCGGAATTATAGTTGGAAATTGTTGTAGTTGCGCTGGAAAAGTCCCTGAGCTTCAAGCGCTAATAGAAAGAAGCTGATATCGTTATAGGTACAGAAAGCTGGCTAAAGCCTGAAATAAGTTCTGCAGAAATTTTTACGAAGTCTCAGACGGTGTTCAGGAAAGATAGATTAGGCAGAATTGGTGGTGGAGTGTTTGTGTCTGTCAGTAGTGGTTTATCTTGTAGTGAAGTCGAAGTAGATACTCCGTGCGAATTGGTATGGGTGGAGGTTATACTTAACAGCCGAATTAAGTTAATAATTGGCTCCTTCTACCGACCCCCAGACTCCGATGATACAGTTGCGGAACAGTTCAGAGAAAGTTTGAGTCTCGTAACAAATAAATACCCCACTCATACGGTTATAGTTGGTGGGGACTTCAACCTACCCTCGGTATGTTGGCAAAAATACTTGTTCAAAACCGATGGTAGGCAGAAACGTCTTCCGATATTGTCCTAAATGCTTTCTCCGAAAATTATTTCGAGCAGTTAGTCCACGAACCCACGCGAATTGTAAATGGTTGCGAAGACACACTTGACCTCTTAGCCACAAACAATCCAGAGCTGATAGAGAGCATCATGACTGATACAGGGATTAGTGATCACAAGGTCATTGTAGCTAGGCTCAATACCATTTCTTCCAAATCCATCAGAAACAATCGCAAAATAATTTTATTTAAAAAAGCGGATAAAGTGCCACTAGAAGCCTTCCTAAAAGACAATTTCCATTCCTTCCGAACTGACTATGCGAATGTAGACGAGATGTGGCTCAAATTCAAAGATATAGTAGCAACAGCAATTGAGATATTCATACCTCATAAATTGGTAAGAGATGGAACGGATCCCCCGTGGTACACAAAAAAGGTCCGAACGCTGTTGCAGAGGCAACGGAAAAAGCATGCGACGTTCAGAAGAACGCGAAATCCCGAAGATGGGCTAAAATTTACAGACGCGCGAAATTTGGCCCGTACTTCGATGCGAGATGCCTTTAATAGGTTCCACAACGAAACATTGTCTCGAAATTTGGTAGGAAATCCGAAGAAATTCTGGTCGTATGTAAAGTACACAAGCGGCAAGACGCAGTCAATACCTTCGCTGCGCAGTGCCGATGGTACTGTTATCGACGACTGTGCCGCTAAAGCGGAGTTATTGAACGCAGTTTTCCGAAATTCCTTCACCAGGGAAGACGAATGGAATATTCCAGAATTTGAAACACGAACAGCTGCTAGCATGAGTTTCTTAGAAGTAAATACCTTAGGGGTTGCGAAGCAAGTCAAATCCCTTGATACGGGCAAGTCTTCAGGTCCAGATTGTATACCGATTGGGTTCCTTTCAGATTACGGTGATACTATAGCTCCCTACTTAGCACTCATATACAACCGCTCGCTCACCGATAGAACTGTACCTACTGATTGGAAAATTGCGCAGGTCGCACCAGTGTTCAAGAAGGGTAGTAGGAGTAATCCATTTAACTACAGACCTATATCATTGACGTCGGTTTGCAGTAGGGTTTTGGAGCATATACTGTATTCAAACATTATGAATCACCTCGAAGGGAACGATCTATTGACACGTAATCATCATGGCTTCAGAAAACATCGCTCTTGTGCAACACAGCTAGCTCTTTATTCGCACGAAGTAATGGCCGCTATCGACAGGGGATCTCAAGTTGATTCCGTATTTCTAGATTTCCGGAAAGCTTTTGACACCGTTCCTCATAAGTGACTTCTAATCAAGCTGCGGAGCTATGGGGTATCGTCTCAGTTGTGCGACTGGATTCGTGATTTCCTGTCAGGAAGGTCGCAGTTCGTAGTAATAGACGGCAAATCATCGAGTAAAACTGAAGTGATATCAGGTGTTCCCCAGGGAAGCGTCCTGGGACCTCTACTGTTCCTGATCTATATAAATGGCCTGGGTGACAATCTGAGCAGTTCTCTTAGACTGTTCGCAGATGATGCTGTTATTTACCGTCTAGTAAGGTCATCCGAAGACCAGTATCAGTTGCAAAGCGATTTAGAAAAGATTGCTGTATGGTGTGTCAGGTGGCAGTTGACGCTAAATACCGAAAAGTGTGAGATGATCCACATGAGTTCCAAAAGAAATCCGTTGGAATTCAATTACTCGATAAATAGTACAATTCTCAACGCTGTCAATTCAACTAAGTACCTGGGTGTTAAAATTGCGAACAACTTCAGTTGGAAGGACCACATAGATAATATTGTCGGTTGCGTTTCATTGGCAGGACACTTAGAAGATGCAACAAGTCCACTAAAGAGACAGCTTACACTACACTCGTTCGTCCTCTGTTAGAATATTGCTGCGCGGTGTGGGATCCTTACCAGGTGGGATTGACGGAGGACATCGAAAGGGTGCAAAAAAGGGCAGCTCGTTTTGTATTATCACGTTATAGGGGAGAGAGTGTGGCAGATATGATACACGAGTTGGGATGGAAGTCATTACAGCATAGACGTTTTTCGTCGCGGCGAGACCTTTTTACGAAATTTCAGTCACCAACTTTCTCTTCCGAATGCGAAAATATTTTGTTGAGCCCAACCTACATAGGTAGGAATGATCATCAAAATAAAATAAGAGAAATCAGAGCTCGAACAGAAAGGTTTAGGTGTTCGTTTTTCCCGCTCGCTGTTCGGGAGTGGAATAGTAGAGAGATAGTATGATTGTGGTTCGATGAACCCTCTGCCAAGCACTTAAATGTGAATTGCAGAGTAGTCATGTAGATGTAGATGTGTTGAACGCTCATGAGGAATGATTAGGGTTGTGTTGAACGCTTTGTAGAAACGATTACATTTTTGTTGAACGCTCAGGAGGAACGATTGCGATTCTGTTGAATGCTGAAGAGGAACGATTACTCTTGTGTTGATGCTCAAGAGGAACAATTACGTATGTGTTGAATGCTCAAGAGGAATGATTACGTTTGTGCTGAACGCTCAAGAGGAACATTTTCGTTTTATGTTGAACGCTCAAGTGGAAGGAGTACGCTTGTGTTGAATGCTCATGAGGAACGATTACATTTGTATTGAACACTGAAGTGGAACAATTACTTCTGTCTTGAACAATCAAGAAGAACGATTACGTTTGTGTTGAACGCTCTAGAGGAAGGTTTACACTTGTTTTGAACGCTCAATAAGAACGATTACGTTTGTGTTGAACGTTCAAGTGGAACGATTACGATCGTGTTGAACGCTGAGGAGGAACGATTACACTTGTGTTGAATGCTCAAGAGGAACGATTATTTTTGTTTTGATTGCTCAGGAGGAACTATTACGTTTGTATTGAACACTTAAGAGGACTGATTACGTTAGTGTTGAACGCTCAAGAGGAAGTTTTACACTTGTGTTGAATGGAACGATTATGTGTTGAATGCTCAGGAGGATTGATTACGTTTGTGTTGAACGCTCAAGAGAATGGTTTACGCTTGTGTTGAACGCTCAAAAGGAACGATTACGTTTGTATTGAACGTTCAAGGGGAACGCTTACGTTTGTTTTGAACGCTCAGGAGGAACGATTACACTTGTGTTGAATGTTCAAGAGCAAGAATTACGTTTGTGTTGAATCATCAGGAGGAACGATTACATTTGTATTGACCACTCAAGAAGAACGATTACATTTTTGTTGAACACTCAAAAGGAAAAAATACATTTGTGTTGAACGCTCAAGGGAAACGATTACGTTTGTGTTGAACGCTCAAGAGGAAAGATTTCGTTTGTGTTTAACGCTCAGGAGGACGGATTATGTTTGTGTTGAACACTCAAGATTGACGATTACGTTTGTACTGAACACTCAAGAGGAACGATTACACCAATGTTGAATGCTCAAGAGGAAGGATTACGTTTGTGTTGATTCCTAAGGAGTAACTTTTCCGTTTTTTACTGAACACTCAAGAGCAACGATTACATTTATGTTAACGCTCAAGTGAAAGGATTGCTCTTGTTTTGAATGCTCAAGAGGAAAGATTCCATTTGTGGTGAATGCTCAAGAGGAACTATTACATTTGTGTTAATGCTCAAGAGGAATGATTACATTTGTGCTGTACACTGAAGAGGAACGATTACGTTTGTGTTAATGCTCAAAAGGAACAATTACGTTTGTGGTGGTGGTGGTTGTTAGTGTTTAACGTCCCGTTGACAAAGAGGTCATTAGAGACAGAGCGCAAGCTCGGGTTAGAAAAGGTTGGGAAGGAAATCGGCCATGCCCTTTCAAAGGAACCATCTCGGCAATTGCCTGAAACGATTTAGGGAAATCACGGAAAACCTAAATCAGGATGGCCGGAGACGGGATTGAACTGTCGTCCTCCCGAATGCGAGTCCAGGGTGCTAACCACTCTGCCACCTAGCTCGGTGATTACGATTGTCTTGAACGCTCAAGAGGAAGGATTAACGATTATGTTTGTCTTGAACACTCAAGAGGAAGGATTACATTTGTGTTGAATGCTAAAGAGGAACGATAACATTTGTGTTGAATGCTCAAGAGCAACGATCAAGTTTGTGCTGAACACTCATGAGGAACGGTTACATTTGTGTTGAATGCTCAACAGGAAGGTTTACACTTGTTTTGAACGCTCATGAAGAACGATTACGTTTGTGTTGAACGTTCAAGAGGAACGATTACGTATGTGTTGAACGCTCAGGAGGAAAGATTAAGTTTGTATTGAACACTCAAGAGGAACGATTACGTTTGTGTTGAATGCGCAAGACGAAGTTTTACACTTGTGTTGAATTCTCAAGAGGAACGATTACGTTTGTGTTGAAAGCTCAGGAGGACGGTTTACACTTGTGTTGAATCCACAAGAAGAATGATTAAGTTTGTATTGAACACTCAAGAGGTACGTTTATGTTTGTATTGAACGCTCAAGATGAACGTTTACGCTTGTGTTAAATGCTCAAGAGGAATGATTACATTTGTGCTGAACGCTGAAGAGGAACGATTACGTTTGTGTGGAAAGCTCAGGAGAAACGGTTACACTTGTGTTGAATGCTCAAGAGGAATGTTTACATTTGTGTTGATTGCTCAGGAGGAACGAATACGTTTGTATTGAACACTCATGAGGAACGATTATGTATGTGTTGAATGCTCAAGAGGAACGGTTACGTTTGTGTTGAACGCTAAGACGAAGGTTTACACTTGTGTTGTATGCTCACTTTTAACGAATACGTTTGTATTGAACGCTCAAGAGGAATGACTACGTTTGTGTTGAACGCTCATTAGGAAGGATTACGCTTGTTTTGAATGCTTAATAGAAACGATTATGTTTGTGTTGAAAGCTCAGGAAGAACGATTACGTTTGTGTTGAACGCTCAGGAGGAATGATTACGTTTGTGTTTAACGCTCAAGAAGAACGATTACGTTTGTATTGAAAGATCAAGAGGAAGGTTTAAGATTGTGTTAAATGCTCAAGAGTAACGATTACGTTTGTTTTGAACGTTCAAGGGGAACGATTACGTTTGTGTTGAATGCTCAGGAGGAATGATTACACTTGTATTAAATAATCAAGAGGAAAGATTACTTTTGTGTTGATTGCTCAGGAGGAACGATTACGTTTGTATTGAGCACTCAAGCGGAATGAGTACGTTTGTGTTGAACTCTCGGGAGGAACGATTACGTTTGTGTTGAACACTCAATAGGAGCCATTATGCTTGTGTTGAATGCTCAAGAAGAACGATTACATTTGTGTTGAATGCTCAAGGGTAACGATTACCCTTTTGTTGAATGCTCAAGAGGAAGCATTATGTTAGTGTTGAGTGCTGAAGAGGAACGATTACGTTTGTATTGAGCACTCAAGCGGAATGAGTACGTTTGTGTTGAACTCTCGGGAGGAACGTTTACGTTTGTGTTGAACACTCAACAGGAGCCATTACGCTTGTGTTGAATGCTCAAGAGGAACGATTTCATTTGTGTTGAATGCTGAAGAGGAACGATTACACTTGTGCTGAATGCTCAAGAGGAACGATTTCCTTTGTGTGAACACTAAAGAGGAAAGATTACATTTGTGTTGAACCTTAAAGGGGAATGATTACGCTAGTATTGAATGTTCAAGGGGAACGATTACATTTGAGTTGAATGCTCAAGAGGAATGATTACGCTTGTGTTGAATGTGCAAGAGGAACGATTACATTTGTATTGAACGCACAAGAAGAAGGATTATCTTTGTATTGAATGCTCAAGGGGAACGATTCCATTTATGTTGAACGCTCAAATGGAACGAATACGTTTGTGTTGCACGCTCAAGGGGAACTATTACGTTTGCTTTGAACGCTCAAAAAGAATGATTAGGGTTGTGTTGAACGTTTTGGAGGAACGATCACGTTTGTGTTGAACGCTCAGGAGGAACGATTACGTTTGTGCTGAATGCTCAAGAGGAAGGTATACGCTTGTGTTGAATGCTCAAGAGGAACGATTATGTTTGTGTTGAATGCTCAAGAGGAAAGATTACGTTTGTCTGGAACCTTCAAGATGATTGTTTACACTTGTTTTGAATGCTCAAGAGGAACGATTACATTTGTGTTGAATGCTCAAGAGGAAAGATTACGTTCGTGTTGAATGCACAAGATGAACGATCATGTTTGTGATGAACAGTCAAGTGGAACGATTATGTTTGAGTTGAACGCTCAAGAGGAAGGATTACGCTTGTGTTGAACACTCAAGAGGAACGATTACGTTTGTGTTGAACATTAAGACGAAGGTTTACGCTTGTGTTGAATGCACAAGAGGAACGATTTCGTTTATGTTGAACGCTCAAAAGGAACGAATATATTTCTGTTGAACGCTCAAGGGGAGCGATTACGTTTGTGTTGAACGCTGAAGCAGGAGGTTTACGCTTGTGTTGAATCTTTAAGAGGAACGATTACAATTCTGTTGATTGCTCAGGAGGAACGATTACATTTGTATTGGACAGTCAAGAGGAACGATTACGTTTGTGTTGAACGCTCAAAAAGAATGATTAGGGTTGTGTTGAACGTTTTGGAGGAACGATCACGTTTGTGTTTAACGCTCAGGAGGAACGATTACGTTTGTGCTGAATGCTCAAGAGGAAGGTTTACACTTGTGTTGAATGCTCAAGAGGAATTACTATGTTTGTGTTAAATGATCAAGAGGAACGATTACGTTGGTGTTGAACCTACAAGAGGAACGATTATGGTTATGTTGAATGCCCAAGAGGAACGATTAAGTTTGTGTTTAAGGCTCTAGAAGAACGATTATGTTTGTCTTGAGCGCTCAAGAGGAAGGATTAGGCTTGTGTTGAATGCTCAAGAGGAACGATTACGTTTGTGTTGAATGCTCAAGAGAAACTATTACGTTTGTATTGAACACTCTGTTGAACGCACAAGATTAACGATTACGTTTGTGTTCAATGTTCAGGAGGAATGATTACGCTTGTGTTGAATGCACCAGAAGAACGATTACATTTGTGTTGAGCGCTCAATAGGAACGATTACATTTGTATTGAACACTCAACAGGAACATTTATGTTTGTGTTAAACGCTCAAAAGGAACGATGACCTTTGTGTTGAACGCTCAAGAGGATGGTTTGCACTTGTGTTGAATGCTCAAGAGGTACGATGACGTTTGTGTTGAACACTCAATAGGAAGGTTTTCAACTGTGTTGAATGCTGAAGACAAAAAATTATTTTCGTGTTGAATGCTCAGGAGGAACGATTACTTTTGTTTCGGACGCTCAAGATCAAGGTTTACGTTTGAGTTGATAGCTAAAGACGAATGATTTCGTTTGTATTGAACACTCAAGAGGAACCATTTTATTTGTGTTGAACGCTCAGGAAGGAGGTTTTCGCTTGTCTTGATTGCTCAAGAAAAACGATTACGTTTGTTTTGAACACTCAGAAGGAACGATTGCGTTTGTGTTAAATGCTCAAGAATAACGATTATGTTTCTGTTCATCGCTCAAGATGGAAGTTTACGATTGTCTTCAACACTCAAGAGGAACGATTACGTTTGTGTTGAACGCTCAAGAGGAACATTTACATTTGTGTTGAATGCTCAAGTGGAAGTTTTCACTTGTGTTGAATGCTGAAGAGGAACGATTATTTTTGTGTTGAACGCTCATGAGGAACGATTACGTTTGTGTTGATGCCTCAAGAGGAACAATTACGTTTGTGTTGTACGCTCAAGAGGAAAGATTACATTTGTGTTGAACGATCAAGAGGAACGATTACGTTTGTGTTGAATGCTCAAGATAAACTATTACGTTTGTATTGAACACTCAAGTGGAACCATTACGTTTCTGTTGAACGCTCAAGAGGAACGATTATGTTTGTGTTGAATGCTCAAGAGGAAGGAATACGCTTGTGTTGAACATTCAAGAGGAATGATTACGTTTGTGTTGAATGCTCAAGAGGAACGATTACGTTTGTGTTCAATGGTCAAGAGGAACGATTACGTTTGTGTTGAACGCTCAAGAGGAAGGTTTATGCTTGTGCTGAAAGCTCAAGTGGAACGATTACGTTTGTGTTGAATGCTCAGGAGAAAGGTTTACGCTTGTGTTCAACGCTCAAAAGGAACGATTGCATTTGTGTTGCACGCTCAGGAGGAACGATTACGTTTGTGTTGAATGCTCAAGAGGAAGGTTTATGCTTGTGTTGAATGCTCAAGAGGAACGATTACGAATATATATTGGACACTCAAGAGGAAGAATAACATTTGTGTTGAACTCTCAAGAGGAACGCTTACGTGTGTGTTGAACGCTCAAGAGGAAAATTTAAAATTGTGTTGAATGCTCAAGAGGAACAATTACGTTAGTCTTGAACGCTCAGGAAGAACGATTACGTTTGTATTGAACACTCAAGCTGATCAATTACATATGTGTTGAACGCTCAAGAGGAAGGTTTACACTTGTGTTGAATTCTCACGAGGAACGATTACGTTTGTGTTGAACCTTCAAGAGGAACGTAAACGCTTGTGTTCAATTACCAAGACTTTCGATTACGTTTGTGTTCAATGCTCAAGAGGATCGATTACGTCTGTGTTGAATGCTCAAGGGGAACGATTACATTTGTGTTGAACGCTCAAGAGGAACTATTATGTTTGTCTTGAACGCTCAAGAGGAAGTTTTACGCTTGTGCTGAATGTTCAATAGGAACGATTATGTTTGTGTAGAACGCACTGTAGGAATGATTATGTTTGTGTTGAACACTCAGGAGGAATGATTACGTTTGTGTTGAAAACTCAAGAAGAATGATTACGTTTGTGTTGGACGCTCAAGAGGATTGTTTAAGCTTGTGTTGAATGCTTAAGTGTAACCATTATTTTTGTATTTAACGTTCAAGGTTAACGATTATGTTTCTGTTGAATGCTCAGGAGGAACGACTACACTTGCATTAAATAATCAAGAGGAATGATTATGTTTCTGTTGATTGCTCAGCAGGAACGATTACGTTTGTATTGAACACTCAAGAGGAATGTTTACATTTGTGTTAAATGCTCAAAAGGATCGATTATGTTTGCGTAGAAGGCTCATGATGAATGATAACACTTGTGTTGAACACTCAAGAGAACCATTACATTCGTGTTGAACGCTCAAAAGGAACGATTACGTTTGTAATGAACGCTCAAGAAAAACGATTACGTTTGTGTTGAATGCTCAAGGGAAAGGTTTACAATTGTGTTGAATTCTCAAGAGGAACGATCACATTTGTATCGAATGCTCAATAGGAAAGATTACTTTTGTGTTGAATGCTTAGGTGGAACTATTACTTTTGTGATGACCGCTTAAGAGGAAGTTTTACGCGTGTGTTGAATGCTCAAGAGGAAAAATATCCTTTGTATTGAACACTCAAGAGGAATAATTACGTTTCCGTTGAATGCTAAAAGGAACGATTACACTTGTGATGAACGCTGAAGTGGAAGATTTACGCTTGTGCTGATTGCTCAAGTGGAACGATTACGTTTATGTTGAATGCTCAAGAGGAACGATTACGTTTGTGTTGAACGCTCAAAAGGAACGATTATGTGTGTTTTGAACGCTCAAGAGGAAGATTTGCGCATGTGTTGAATGCTCAAGAGTAACGATTACGTTTGCATTGAACACTCAAAAGGAACGCTTACGTTTGTGTTAATCGCTCAAGGTGAAGGTTTACATTTGTATTGAATGCTCAAGTGTAACCATTACGTTTGTATTGAACACTTTGGAGGGACGACTGCATAAGTGTTGTATGCTCAAGAGGATGGTTTACGCTTGTTCCTCAAGTGGATCGATTACGATTTGTTGAACGCTCAGGAGGAACAATTACGTTCATGTTGAATGCTCAAGAGGAAGGTTTACGCTGGTGTTGAACACTCAAGAGGAAGGTTTACACTTGTGCTGAAAGCTCAAGAGGAACGATTACGTTTGTATTGAACACTCAAGAGGAATGATTACAATTATGTTGAACGCTCAAGAGGAAGGTTTGCGCTTGAGTTGAATGCTCAAGTCGAATGATTACGTTTGTGTTGAACGCTCAGGAGGAACGATTACGTTTGTGTGGAATGCACAGGAGGAATGATTACGCTTCTGTTGAATGGTCAAGAGGAACGATTAAATTTGTGTTGAACGCTATGGAGGAACGTTTGGATTTGTATTGAACACTCAAGACGAACGATTATGTTTGTGTTGAACGTTGAAAAGGAACTATTACGTGTGTGATGATCGCTCAAGAATTAGGTTTACGCTTGTGTTGAATGCTCAAGTGAAACAATTACGTTTGTGTTGAATGCTCAGGAGGAACGATTACGTGTGTGATGAATGCCCAAGATGAATATTTATGTTTGTGTGGAATGCTCAAGAGGAACTATTACGTTTGTCTAGAACTCTCAGGAGCTACGGTTACGCTTGTGTTGAATGCTCAAGATCAACGATTACGTTTGTGTAGAACGCTCAAAATGAACGATTGTGTTTGTGTTGAACGCTCAAGAAGAAGGTGTACGCTTGTGTTCAACGCTCAAGAGGAACGATTACGTTTGTGTTGGACACTCAAGAGTAACGATCACTTTTGTGTTGAAAGCTCAAGAGAAAGGTTTACCCTTTTGTTGAACGCTCATAGGGAACAATTACGTTTGTGTTGAACGCTCTACAGGAATGATTACGTTAGTCTTGAACGCTCAGGCAGAATGATTATGCTTGTGTTGAATGCTCAAGAGGAGTGAATACGTTTGTGTTGAATGCCCAAGAGGAAGGTTTATGCTTGTATTGAATGCTCAAGAGGAACTATTACATTTGTGTTGAACGCACTGGCGGAACGATTACTTTTGTATTGAACACTCAATTGGAATGATTACGTATGTGTTGAACGCTCAAGAGGAAGATTTACGGATGTGTTGAATGCTCAAGAGAAACGATTACGTTTGTCTTGAATGCTCAGGAGCAACTGTTACACTTGTGTTGAATGCTCAAGAGGAACGATTACGTATGTGTTGAATGCTCAAGAGGAAGGTTTACGCTTGTGTTGAACGCTTAAGAGGAAGCGTTACGATGTGTTGAACGCTTAGGAGGAACGATTACGTTTGTGTTGAACACTCAAGAGGAAGGTTTGCGCTTGTATTGAACGATCAAGAGGAGCGATTGCGTTTGTGTTGAATACTCAAGGGGAACGATGACATTTGTGTTGAAAGATCAAAAGGTACGATTTCGTTTGTGTTAAACGCTCAAGAGGAAGGTTTACGGTTGTGTTGAATGCTTAAGAGGAACCATTACGTTTCTATTGAACACTGAAGAGGAACGATTATGTATGTGTTGAGCGCTCAAGCGGAAGATGTAGGCTTCTGTTGAATGCTCAAGAGAGACGAATACAATGTGTTGAACGCTCAGGAAGAACGATTACGTTTGTGTTGAAAGTTCAAGAGGAAGGTTTACACTAGTGTTGAACGCTCAAGAGGAAAGTTTACGCTTGTGCTGAATGCTCAAGAGTAACGATTAAGTTTATATTGAACACCCAAGGGGAACGATTACAATTATGTTGATCGTTTAAGAGGAAGGTTTTCGTTTGTGTTGAATGCTCAAGACGAACGATTACGGTTGTGTTGAACACTCATGAAGAACGATAACTTTGTGTGGAATGCTCAAGAGGAACTATTACGATTGTGTTGATCGCTCAAGGGGGAGGTTTACGCTTGTGTTCCACCCCCAAGAGGAACAATTGCGTTTCTGCTGAATGCTCAAGAGTAACGATTACGTTTGTGTTGAAAGCACAAAAGGAAGGTTTACACCTATGTTCAATGGTGCAGAGGAAAGATTACGTTGGTGTACAACGCTCAAGAGGAACGTTTGCGCTTGTGTTGATTGCTCCAGAGGCATGATTACGTTTGTGTTGGATGCTCAGCAGGAACGACTACGTTTGTGTTGAACGCTCAAGAGGAACAATTATGTTTGTATTGAATACTCAAGAGTAACGATTATGTTTGTGTTGAATGCTCAAATAGAACGATTATGTGTGTGTTGAACGCTCAAGAGGAAGATTTACGCTTGTGTTGAATGCTCAAGAGGAACGATTACGTTTCTCTTGAACGCTCAGGAGGAACGTTTACGCTTGTGTTGAATGCTCAAGAGGAGCGATTACGTTTGTGTTGAACCCTCAAGAGGAAGTATTATGCTTGTGTTCAGTGCTCAAGAGGAACGATTACGGTTGTATTGAATGTTTACGTGGAACGACTACGTTTGTGTTGAACGCTCAAGAGAAACCTTTATGCTTGTGTTGAATGTTTAAGAGGAACGATTACGTTTGTGTTGAAAGCTCAAGAGGAACGTTTGCGCTTGTGTTGAACGCCCAGGAGGAAGGATTGTGCTTGTGTTCAGTGCTCTAGAGGAACGATAACGCTTCTGTTGAACACTTAAGAGGAACGATTATATATGTGTTGAATGCTCAAGAAAAACGATTACGTTTGTGTTGAATGCTCAAAACGAACGATTATTTTTGTGTTGAATTCTCGAGAGGAGCGATTACGTTTGTGCTGAACGCTCAATAGGAAGGATTATGCTTGTGTTCAGTGCTCAAGAGGAACGATTACGCTTGTGTTGAACACTAAGGAGGAAAGACTACGTTTGTATTGAACACTCAAGAGGAAGCTTTACACTTTTGTTGAATGCTCAAGAGGAACGATTACGTTTGTGTTGAAACTCAGGAGGAACAATTACATTTGTGTTCATTGCTCAAGAGGAAGGTGTACGCTTGTGTTGAATGCTCAAGGGGAACGATTACATTTGTCTTGAATGCTCAGGAGGAACAGTTATGCTTGTGTTGCATGCTCAAGGAGAACAATTATGTTTGTGTTAAACGCACTGGAGGAGCGCTTACGATTGTATTGAACGCTCAAGAGGAAGGATTACGTTTGTTTTGAACGCTCAGGAGGTTCTATTTAATTTGTGTCGAGCCCCCAATAGGAACGTTTACGTTTGTGTTGAATGCTCAAGAGGAACAATTACGTTTGTATTGAACACTCAATAGGAACGGTTATGTTTGTGTTGAATGCTCAAAAGGAAAAATTACGTTCGTGTTGAATGCTCAGGAGGAACGATTACTTTTGTGTTAAACGCTCAAGAGAAACGATTACTTTTGTGTTGAACGCTCAGGAGGAACTATTACATTTGTGTTGAACCCTCAAGAGGACGGTTTGCGCTAGTGTTGATTGCTCAAGAGGTACGATTACGTTTGTTTTGAACGCACAGGAAGAACGATTACGTTTGTGTTGAACGCTCAATGAAAACAATTATGATTGTATTGAACACTCAAGAGTAACGATTACGATTGTTTGAATGCTCAAAAATAACGGTTACGTTTGTGTTGAACGCTCATGAAGAAGGTTTGCGCTTGTGTTGAACACTCACGAGGAAGGTTTGCACTTGTGTTGAACGCACAAGAGGAGCGATTACGATTGTGTTGAATGCTCAGGAGAAACGATTACGTTTGTAATGAACGCTTAAGAGGAAGGTTTAAGCTTGTGTTGATAGCTAAAGAGGAACAATTACGTTTGTATTGAACACTCAAGAGGAATGTTTACGTTTGTGTTAAATGCTCAAAAGGATCGATTACGTTTGTGTAGAAGGCTCATTATGAATGATAACACTTGTGTTGAACACTCAAGAGAGCCATTACATTCGTGTTGAACGCTCGAAAGGAACGATTACGTTTGTAATGAACGCTCAAGAAAAACGATTACGTTTGTGTTGAACGCTCAAGGGAAAGGTTTACGCTTGTGTTGAATTCTCAAGAGGAACGATCACGTTTGTATTGAATGCTCAATAGGAAAGATTACTTTTGTGTTGTATGCTTAGGTGGAACTATTACTTTTGTGATGACTGCTTAAGAGGAAGGTTTATGCGTGTGTTGAATGCTCAAGAGGAACAATTTCCTTTGTATTGGACACTCGAGAGTAATAATTACGTTTCTGTTGAATGCTAAAAGGAACGATTATACTTGTGATGAACGCTGAAGTGGAAGATTAACGCTTGTGCTGAATGCCCAAGAGGAACGATTACGTTTGTGTTGAATGCTCAAGAGGAACGATTACGTTTGTGTTGAACGCTCAAAAGGAACGATTACGTGTGTTTTGAACACTCAAGAGGAAGATTTGCGCGTGTGTTGAATGCTCAAGAGTAACGATTATGTTTGTATTGAACACTCAAGAGGAAGGATAACGTTTGTGAAGAAAGCTCAAGAGGAACGATTACGTGTGTGTTGAACGCTCAAGAGGAAGATTTACTCTTCTGTTGAATGCTCAACGAGAACGATTACGTTCGTCTTGAACGCTCAGGAGGAACGGTTATGCTTGTGTTGCATGCTCAAGAAGAATGATTATGTTTGTATTGAACATTCAAGAGGAACAATCACGTTTGTGTTGAACGCTCAAGAGGAAGGTTTGCGCTTGTGTTGAACGCTCAAGAGGAACGATTACGTTTATTTTGAACGCTCAGGAGGAACGATTTAGTTTGCGTTGAGCCACCAATAGGAACGATAACGCTTGTGTTGAACACTTAAGAGAACGATTACGTTTGTCTTGACGCTCAAAAAGAACGATTACGTTTGTGTTGATAGCTCATGTGTAAGGTTTACGCTTGTCCTGAATGCTTAGGTGAAACGATAAGGTTTGTATTGCATGGTCAAAAAGAACGATTACGTGTGTGTTGAACTCTCAGGAAGAAGGTTTACACTTGTGCTGAATGCTCAAGAGCAAGGATTACGTTTATGTTGAACGCTCAGGAGGAAAGATTACGTTTGTGTTGAACGCTCAAGGGGAAGGTTTAAGTTTGTGTTGAATGCTCATTAGGAACGGTTACGTTTGTGTTGAACATTAAAGATGAACAATTACTTTTGTATTGAAAGCTCAGGAGGAACGATTACGCTTGTGTTGTATTGAACACTTAAGAGGAACGATTACATTTCTGTTGAACGCTCAGGAGGATGATTTACACTTGTGTTGAATGCTCAAGAGGAACGATTACGTTCGTGTTGAATGAGAGGAACGATTACGTTTGTATTGAACACTCAAGAGGAACGATTTTGTTTTCATTGAATGCTCAAGAGAAAGTATTACACTTGTGTTGAATGCTCAAGAGGAACATTTACGTTTGTGTTGAATGCTCAAGTGGAACGATTACGTTTGTGTTGAATGCACAAGGAGAAGGATTACGCTTTTGTTAAAAGCTCAAGGGGAAAGATTTCATTTATGTTGAACGCTCAAGAGGAACAAATACGTTTGTGTTGAATGGTCAAGGGATACGATTATGTTTGTGTTGACGCTAGTGAGGAATGAATAGAGTTGTGTTGAACGCTTTGGAGAAACGATTACAGTTTTGTTGAACGCTCAGGAGGAACGATTATGTTTGTGTTGAACGCTCAAGAGGAAGGTTAACGATAGTGTTGAATGCTCAAGAGGAACGATTACGATTGTGTTGACGCTCAAGGGGAACGATTACGTATGTGTTGAACGCTAGTGAGGAATGATTAGGTTTGTGTTGAACGCTTTGGAGGAACGATTACGTCTGGTTGAATGCTCAAGAGGAATGATTACATTTGTGCTGAACGCTCAAGAGGAACATTTTCGTTTTATGTTGCACGCTCAAGAGGAAGGAGTACGCTATGTTGAATGCTCATAAGGAACGATTACGTTTGTATTGAACACTCAAGAGAAACGATTACGTTCGCGTTGAATACTAAAGAGGAACGATTATTTTTGTTTTGAATGCTCAAGAGAAACGATTACCTTTGTGCTGAACGCTCAAGAGGAACGATTACGTTTGTGTTGAACGTTCAAGAGGAAGGCTTACGCCTGTTTTGACCGCTACAGAAGAACGGTTATGTGTGTGTTGAAGGTCCAAGAGGAACGATTACGACTGTGTTGAATGCTCAGGAGGAAAGATTACACTTGTGTTGAATGCTCAAGAGGAACGATTACGTTTGATTGATTGCTCAGGAGGAACTATTACGTTTGTATTGAACACTAAATAGGACTGATTACGTTAGTATTGAACGCTCAAGAGGAAGATTTATGCTTGTGTTAAATGCTCAAGAGGAACGATTACGTTTGTGTTGGATACTCATCCGAAACTATTACGTTTGTGTTGAACGCTAAAGAGGAGACACTAAGTTGGCCTTGAACGCTGAAAAGGAAGCTTTATGGTTGTGTTGAATGATCAAGTGGAATGACTACGTTTGTGTTGAACTCTCGGGAGGAACGATTACGTTTTCGTTGAGCACTCAAGACTAACGATTACATTTGTATTGAACGCTCAAGAGGAACGATTACATTTGTGTTGAACGCTGAAGAGGAACGACTATGTACGTGTAGATTGCTCAGGAGGAACCATTACGTTTGTATTGAACACTCAACAGGAACGATTACGTTATTGTTGAACTCTTCAGAGGAAGGTTATACTTGTGTTGAATGCTCAAGTTTGACGATTACGTTTGTATAGAATACTCAAGAGGAGCGATTACACTTGTGTTGAATGCCCAAGTGGAAGTCAGGAGGATCGATTCTGTTTGTTATGAACACTCAAGAGCAACAATTACGTTTGTGTTGACGCACAAGAGGAAGGATTGCGCTTGTGTTGAATGCTCAAGAGGAACGATTACATTTGTGTTGAACGCTCACCAGGAGCGATTACGTTTGGTTTGAACGCTCAGTAGGATTGATAACGTTTGTGTTGAACGCTCAGGAGGAACGATTACACTTGTGTTGAATACTCAAGAGGAACGGTTACGTTTGTGTTGATTGCTCAGGAGTAAGATTACGTTTGTGTTGAACACTTGTGAGGAATGATTAGGGTTGTGTTGAACGCTTTGGAGGAACGACTAAATTTTTGTTGAACGCTCAGGAAGAACGATTATGATTCTGTTGAATGCTGAAGAGGAACGATTACTCTTGTGTTGACGCTCAAGAGAAACGATTATGTATGTGTTGAATGCTCATGTTTAACGAATACGTTTGTATTGAACAATGAAGAGGAACTATTACGTTTGTGTTGAATGCTCAAGAGGAACATTTACGTTTGTGTTGAACGCTCAAGAGGAACGATTACGTTTGTGTTGAATGCACTAGAGGAAGGATTACACTTGTGTTGAACGCTCAAGGGGAAGGATTTAATTTATGTTGAACAATCAATAGGAACGAATATGTTTGTGTTGAACGCTCAATAGGTATGATTACGTTTGTGTTAAACGCTCGTGAGGAATGATTAGGGTTGTGTTGAACGCTTTGGAGGAACGATTATGTATGTGTTGAACGCTCATGAGGAACGATTACATTTGTGTTGAACGCTCAAGAGGAAGGTTTACGCCTGTGTTGAATGCTAAAGAGGAACGATTATGTTAGTGTTAAACGCTCAAGAGGAACGATTACATTTGAGTTGAACCTTCAAGAGGAACAATTACGGTTGTGTTGAATGCTCAAGAGGAACGATTACGTACGAGTTCAGTGCTCAAGGGGAACGACTCTTTTGTGCTGAATGCACAAGAGGAACTATTGCGTTTGTGTTGAAGGCTCAAGAGGAACGATTATGTTTATCTTGAACGCTCAAGGGGAAGGACTAGGCTTCTGTTGAATGCTCAAGAGGAACGATTACGTATGTGTTGAATGCTCAGGAGGAACGATTACACTTGTATTAAATAATCAAGAGTAAGGTTTACGTTTGTGTTGAACGCTCAAGAGGAAGTATTACAATTGTGTTGAATGCTCAAGAGGAGCATTTACGTTTGTGTTGAAAGCTCAAGAGGAACGACTACGTTTGTGTTGAATCCACAAGAAGAAGGATTTCGCTTGTGTTGAAAGCTCAAGGGGAACGATTTCATTTATGTTGAACGCTCAAGAGGAACGAATACGTTTGTGTTGAACGCTCAATAGGTACGATTACGTTTGTGCTAAACGCTCGTGAAGAATGATTAGGGTTGTGTTGAACGCTTTGAAGGATCTTTACGTATGTGTTGAACGCTCAGGAGGAACGATTACGTTTGTGTTAAATGCTCAATAAGAATGATTACGTTTGTGTTGAACCTTTAAGAGGAACGATTACGGTTGTGCTGAATGCTCAAGAGGAACGATTACATTTGTGTTGAACGCTCAATAGGTACGATTACGTTTGTGCTAAACGCTCATGAAGAATGATTAGGGTTGTGTTGAACGCTTTGAAGGATCGCTACGTATGTGTTGAACGCTCAGGAGGAACGATTACGTTTGTGTTAAATGCCCAATAAGAACGATTACATTTCTGTTGAACTTTTAAGAGGAACGATTACGGTTGTGCTGAATGCTCAAGAGGAACGATTACGTTTGAGTTCAATGCTCAAGGTCAACGATTACATTTGTGTTGAACGCTCAAGGGGCACGATTCCATTTATATTGAACACTCAAGAGGAACGAATACATTTGTGTTGAACGCTCAATAGGTACGATTACTTTTGTGTTGAACGCTCGTGAGGAATGATTTGGGTTGTGTTGAACACTTTGGAGGAACGATTACGTATGTGTTGAACGCTCAGGAGGAACGATTACATTTGTGTTGAACGCTCAAGACGAAGGTGTATGCTTGTCTTGAATGCTCAAGAGGAACGATTACGTTTGTGTTGAATGCTCAAGAGGAACGATTCCATTTGTTTTAAACGCTCAAGACGAACGATTACGTTTCTGTTGAACCTTAAAGAGGAACGATTATGCTTGTGTTGAATGCTCAAGGTGAACGATTACATTTGTGTTGAACGCTCAAGTGGCCCGATTCCATTTATATCGAACGCTCAAGAGAAACGAATACATTTGCGTTGAACGCTCAATAGGTACGATTACTTTTGTGTTGAACGCTTGTGAGGAATGATTTGGGTTGTGTTGAACGCTTTGGAGGAACGATTACGTATGTGTTGAACGCTCATGAGGAACGATTACGTTTGTGTTGAACGCTCAAGAGGAAGGTTTACGCCTGTGTTGAATGCTAAAGAGGAACGATTATGTTTGTGTTAAACGCTCAAGAGGAATGATTACATTTGTGTTGAACCTTCAAGAGGAACGATTACAGTTGTGTTGAATGCCCAAGAGGAACGATTACGTTTGAGTTCAGTGCTCAAGGGGAACGACTCTTTTGTGCTGAATGCACAAGAGGAACGATTGCGTTTGTGTTGAAGGCTCAAGAGGAACGATTATGTTTGTCTTGAATGCTCATGGGGAAGGACTAGGCTTCTGTTGAATGCTCAAGAGGAACGATTACGTTTGTGTTGAATGCTCGGGAGGAACGATTACACTTGTATTAAATAATCAAGAGTAAGGTTAAGTTTGTGTTGAACGCTCAAGAGGAAGTATTACAATTGTGTTGAATGCTCAAGAGGAGCATTTACGTTTGTGTTGAAAGCTCAAGAGGAACGATTACGTTTGTGTTGAATCCACAAGAAGAAGGATTTCGCTTGTGTTGAAAGCTCAAGGGGAACAATTTCATTTATGTTGAACACTCAAGAGGAATGAATACGTTTGTGTTGAACGCTCAATAGGTACGATTACGTTTGTGCTAAACGCTCGTGAGGAATGATTAGGGTTGTGTTGAACGCTTTGGAATATCGCTACGTATATGTTGAACGCTCAGGAGGAACGATTACGTTTGTGTTAAACGCTCAATAAGAACGATTACGTTTCTGTTGAACCTTTAAGAGGAACGATTACGGTTGTGCTGAATGCTCAAGAGGAACGATTACGTTTGAGTTCAATGCTCAAGGGGAACGATTAGGTTTGTGTTGAACGCTCAGGAGGAACGATTACGTTTGTGCTGAATGCTCAAGAGGAAGGTATATGCTTGTGTTGAATGCTAAAGAGGAACGATTACGTTTGTGTTGAATGCTCAAGAGGAAAGATTACGTTTGACTTGAACCTTCAAGAGGATTGATTACGCTTGTGTTGAATGCTCTAGAGGAACTATTACGTTTGTGTTGAATGCTCAAGAGGAAAGATTACATTCATGTTGAATGCACAAGATAAACGATTATGTTTGTGATGAACGCTCAAGAGGAAGGATTACGCTTGTGTTGAACACTCAAGAGGAACGATTACGTTTTTTTTTGAACGTTAAGACTAAGGTTTACGCTTGTGTTGAATGCTCAAGAGGAACGATTTCGTTTATGTTGAACGCACAAAAGGAACGAATACATTTCTGTTGAACACTCAAGGGGAATGATTACGTTTATGTTCAACGCTCAAGAGGATCGATTTCGTTTGCGTTGAACGCTGAAGCAGGAGGTTGACACGTGTTGAATGATCAAGAGGAATGATTACGTTTGTGTTGATTGCTCAGAAGGAACGATTACGTTTGTATTGAACAGTCAAGAGGAACGATTACATTTGTGTTGAATGCTCAAGAGGAACGATTACATTTGTGGTGAATGCTGAAGAGGAACGGTTACGAATGTGTTGATTGCTCAGAAGGGACGTTTACGTTTGTATTAACACGCGAGAGGAACGATTACGTTTGTGTTGAACACTCAAGAGGAACTATTACGTTTGTGTTGAATGCACAAGAAGAAGGATTCCACTTGTGTTGAAAGCTCAAGGGGAACGATTTCATTTATGTTGAACGCTCAAGAGGAACGAATATGTTTGTGTTGAATGCTCAATAGGTATGATTACATTTGTGTTAAACAGTCATGAGGAATTATCAGGGTTGTGTTGAACGCTTTGGAGGAAGGATTACATATGTGTTGATCGCTCAATGGGAACGATTACGTTTGTGTTGAACGCTCAAGAGGAAGGTTTACGCTTGTGTTGAATGCTCAAGAGGAATGTTTATGTTTGTGTTAAATGATCAAGAGGAACGATTACGTTGGTGTTGAACCTTCAAGAGGAACGATTACGGTTGTGTTGAATGCTCAAGATGAACGATTATGTTAGTGTTCAGTGCTCAAGGGGAACGATTACGTTTGTGTTGAATGCTCAAGAGGAACGATTAAGTTTGTGTTTAAGGCTCTAGAAGAACGATTATGTTTGTCTTGAGCGCTCAAGATGAAGGATTAGTCTTGTGTTGAATGCTCAAGAGGAACGATTATGTTTGTGTTGAATGCTCAAGAGAAACTATTACGTTTGTATTGAACACTCAAGAGGAACCATTACGTTTCTGTTGAACGCTCAAGAGGAACGATTATGTTTGTCTTCAATGCTCAAGAGGAAGGAATACGCTTGTGTTGAACCTTCAAGAGGAAAGATTACTTTTGTGTTGAATGCTCAAGAGGAATTTTTACGTTTGTGTTCAATGCTCAAGAGGAACCATTACGTTTATGTTGAATGCTCAAGAGGAATGGTTATGTTCTTGGTGAACATTCAAGAGGAACGACTATAATTCTCTTGAACGCTCAAGAGTAAGTTTTATGCTTGTTTTGAATGCTCAATAGGAACGATTATGTTTGTGTTGAATGTGCAGGTAGAACGATTACGTTTGTGTTGATTGCTCAGGAGGAACGATTACGTTTGTATTAGACAGTCAAGAGGAACGATTATGATTGTATTGAAAGCTGAAGAGGAAGTTTCACACTTGTGTTGAATGCTCAGTAGGAACGATTATGTTTCTGTTGAACGCTCAGGAGGAACGATTACGTTTGTGTTGAACGCTCTGGAGGAACGATTACACTTGTATTAAATAATCTAGGGGAAGGATTACGTTTGTGTTGATTGCTCAGGAGGAACGATTACGTTTGCATTGAACACTCAAGACGAACGATTACGTTTGTGTTGAAAGCTCAAGAGGAAGGATTATGCTTGTGTTGAATGCTCAAGAGGAACGGTTACATTTGTATTGAACACTCAAGAGGAACGAGTACGTTTGTGTTGAACTCTCGGGAGGAAAGATTACATTTGTGTTTAACACTCAAGAGGAAGGTTTACGCTTGTGTTGAAGGCTCAAGAGGAATGTTTATGTTTGTGTTAAATGATCAAGAGGAACGATTACGTTGGTGTTGAACCTTCAAGAGGAACAATTACGGTTGTGTTGAATGCTCAAGAGGAACGATTATGTTAGTTTTCAGTGATCAAGGGGAACGATTACGTTTGTGTTCAATGCTCAAGAGGAACGATTTAGTTTGTGTATAAGTCTCTAGAAGAACGATTATGTTTGTCTTGAGCGCTCAAGAGGAAGGATTAGGCTTTTGTTGAATGCTCAAGAGGAACGATTACGTTTGTGCTGAATGCTCAAGAGAAACTATTACGTTTGTATTGAACACTCAAGGGGAACCATAACGTTTCTGTTGAACGCTCAAGAGTAACGATTATGTTTGTCTTCAATGCTCAAGAGGAAGGAATACGCTTGTGTTGAACCTTCAAGAGGAAAGATTACGTTTGTGTTGAATGCTCAAGAGGAATTTTTACGTTTGTGTTCGATGCTCAAGAGGAACCATTACGTTTATGTTGAATGCTCAAGAGGAATGGTTATGTTCATGTTGAACGCTCAAGAGGAACGAGTATAATTCTCTTGAACGCTCAAGAGGAAGTTTTACGCTTGTTTTGAATGCTCAATAGGAACGATTATGTTGTGTTGAATGCGCAGGTAGAATGATTACGTTTGTGTTGATTGCTCAGGAGGAACGATTACGTTTGTATTGGACAGTCAAGAGGAACGTTTATGATTGCATTGAAAGCTCAAGAGGAAGTTTCACACTTGTCTTGAATGCTCAGTAGGAACGATTATGTTTCTGTTGAACGCTCAGGAGGAACGATTACGTTTGTGTTTAACGCTCAGGAGGAATTATTACGTTTGTGTTGAACGCTCAAGAAGACCGATTACGTTTGTGTTGGACGCTCAAGAGGAAGGTTTAAGCTTGTGTTGAATGCTCAAGACTAATAACTACGTTTGTATTGAACGTTCAAGGGGAACGATTACGTTTGTGTTGAATGCTCGGGAGGAACGATTACACTTGTATTAAATAATCAAGAGTAAGGTTAAGTTTGTGTTGAACGCTCAAGAGGAAGTATTACAATTGTGTTGAATGCTCAAGAGGAGCATTTACGTTTGTGTTGAAAGCTCAAGAGGAACGACTACGTTTGTGTTGAATCCACAAGAAGAAGGATTTCGCTTGTGTTGAAAGCTCAAGGGGAACGATTTCATTTATGTTGAACACTCAAGAGGAACGAATACGTTTGTGTTGAACGCTCAATAGGTACGATTACGTTTGTGCTAAACGCTCGTGAGGAATGATTAGGGTTGTGTTGAACGCTTTGGAATATCGCTACGTATATGTTGAACGCTCAGGAGGAACGATTACGTTTGTGTTAAACGCTCAATAAGAACGATTACGTTTCTGTTGAACCTTTAAGAGTAACGATTACGGTTGTGCTGAATGCTCAAGAGGAACGATTACGTTTGAGTTCAATGCTCAAGGGGAACGATTAGGTTTGTGTTGAACGCTCAGGAGGAACGATTACGTTTGTGCTGAATGCTCAAGAGGAAGGTATATGCTTGTGTTGAATGCTAAAGAGGAACGATTACGTTTGTGTTGAATGCTCAAGAGGAAAGATTACGTTTGACTTGAACCTTCAAGAGGATTGATTACGCTTGTGTTGAATGCTCTAGAGGAACTATTACGTTTGTGTTGAATGCTCAAGAGGAAAGATTACATTCATGTTGAATGCACAAGATAAACGATTATGTTTGTGATGAACGCTCAAGAGGAAGGATTACGCTTGTGTTGAACACTCAAGAGGAACGATTACGTTTTTTTTTGAACGTTAAGACTAAGGTTTACGCTTGTGTTGAATGCTCAAGAGGAACGATTTCGTTTATGTTGAACGCACAAAAGGAACGAATACATTTCTGTTGAACACTCAAGGGGAATGATTACGTTTGTGTTCAACGCTCAAGAGGATCGATTTCGTTTGCGTTGAACGCTGAAGCAGGAGGTTGACACGTGTTGAATGATCAAGAGGAATGATTACGTTTGTGTTGATTGCTCAGAAGGAACGATTACGTTTGTATTGAACAGTCAAGAGGAACGATTACATTTGTGTTGAATGCTCAAGAGGAACGATTACATTTGTGGTGAATGCTGAAGAGGAACGGTTACGAATGTGTTGATTGCTCAGAAGGGACGTTTACGTTTGTATTAACACGCGAGAGGAACGATTACGTTTGTGTTGAACACTCAAGAGGAACTATTATGTTTGTGTTGAATGCACAAGAAGAAGGATTCCGCTTGTGTTGAAAGCTCAAGGGGAACGATTTCATTTATGTTGAATGCTCAATAGGTATGATTACATTTGTGTTAAACAGTCATGAGGAATTATCAGGGTTGTGTTGAACGCTTTGGAGGAAGGATTACGTATCTGTTGATCGCTCAATGGGAACGATTACGTTTGTGTTGAACGCTCAAGAGGAAGGTTTACGCTTGTGTTGAATGCTCAAGAGGAATGTTTATGTTTGTGTTAAATGATCAAGAGGAACGATTACGTTGGTGTTGAACCTTCAAGAGGAACGATTACGGTTGTGTTGAATGCTCAAGATGAACGATTATGTTAGTGTTCAGTGCTCAAGGGGAACGATTACGTTAGTGTTGAATGCTCAAGAGGAACGATTAAGTTTGTGTTTAAGGCTCTAGAAGAACGATTATGTTTGTCTTGAGCGCTCAAGATGAAGGATTAGTCTTGTGTTGAATGCTCAAGAGGAACGATTATGTTTGTGTTGAATGCTCAAGAGAAACTATTACGTTTGTATTGAACACTCAAGAGGAACCATTACGTTTCTGTTGAACGCTCAAGAGGAACGATTATGTTTGTCTTCAATGCTCAAGAGGAAGGAATACGCTTGTGTTGAACCTTCAAGAGGAAAGATTACTTTTGTGTTGAATGCTCAAGAGGAATTTTTACGTTTGTGTTCAATGCTCAAGAGGAACCATTACGTTTATGTTGAATGCTCAAGAGGAATGGTTATGTTCTTGGTGAACATTCAAGAGGAACGACTATAATTCTCTTGAACGCTCAATAGTAAGTTTTATGCTTGTTTTGAATGCTCAATAGGAACGATTATGTTTGTGTTGAATGTGCAGGTAGAACGATTACGTTTGTGTTGATTGCTCAGGAGGAACGATTACGTTTGTATTGGACACTTAAGAGGAACGATTATGTTTGTATTCAACGCTCAAGAGGATGTTTCACGCTTGTGTTGAATGCCCAATAAAAACGATTATGTTTGTGTTGAACGCTCAGAAGGAACAATTACGTTTGTGTTGATTGCTCAGGAGGAACGATTACGTTTGTATTAGACAGTCAAGAGGAACGATTATGATTGTATTGAAAGCTGAAGAGGAAGTTTCACACTTGTGTTGAATGCTCAGTAGGAACGATTATGTTTCTGTTGAACGCTCAGGAGGAACGATTACGTTTGTGTTGAACGCTCTGGAGGAACGATTACACTTGTATTAAATAATCTAGGGGAAGGATTACGTTTGTGTTGATTGCTCAGGAGGAACGATTACGTTTGCATTGAACACTCAAGACGAACGATTACGTTTGTGTTGAAAGCTCAAGAGGAAGGATTATGCTTGTGTTGAATGCTCAAGAGGAACGGTTACATTTGTATTGAACACTCAAGAGGAACGAGTACGTTTGTGTTGAACTCTCTGGAGGAAAGATTACATTTGTGTTTAACACTCAAGAGGAAGGTTTACACTTGTGTTGAAGGCTCAAGAGGAATGTTTATGTTTGTGTTAAATGATCAAGAGGAACGATTACGTTGGTGTTGAACCTTCAAGAGGAACGATTACGGTTGTGTTGAATGCTCAAGAGGAACGATTATGTTAGTTTTCAGTGATCAAGGGGAACGATTACGTTTGTGTTCAATGCTCAAGAGGAACGATTTAGTTTGTGTATAAGTCTCTAGAAGAACGATTATGTTTGTCTTGAGCGCTCAAGAGGAAGGATTAGGCTTTTGTTGAATGCTCAAGAGGAACGATTACGTTTGTGTTGAATGCTCAAGAGAAACTATTACGTTTGTATTGAACACTCAAGGGGAACCATTACATTTCTGTTGAACGCTCAAGAGTAACGATTATGTTTGTCTTCAATGCTCAAGAGGAAGGAATACGCTTGTGTTGAACCTTCAAGAGGAAAGATTACGTTTGTGTTGAATGCTCAAGAGGAATTTTTACGTTTGTGTTCGATGCTCAAGAGGAACCATTACGTTTATGTTGAATGCTCAAGAGGAATGGTTACGTTCATGTTGAACGCTCAAGAGGAACGAGTATAATTCTCTTGAACGCTCAAGAGGAAGTTTTACGCTTGTTTTAGAATGCTCAATAGGAACGATTATGTTGTGTTGAATGCGCAGGTAGAATGATTACGTTTGTGTTGATTGCTCAGGAGGAACGATTACGTTTGTATTGGACAGTCAAGAGGAACATTTATGATTGCATTGAAAGCTCAAGAGGAAGTTTCACACTTGTCTTGAATGCTCAGTAGGAACGATTATGTTTCTGTTGAACGCTCAGGAGGAACGATTACGTTTGTGTTTAACGCTCAGGAGGAATTATTACGTTTGTGTTGAACGCTCAAGAAGACCGATTACGTTTGTGTTGGACGCTCAAGAGGAAGGTTTAAGCTTGTGTTGAATGCTCAAGACTAATAACTACGTTTGTATTGAACGTTCAAGGGGAACAATTACGTTTGTGTTCAATGCTCTGAAGGAACGATTACATTTGTATTAAATAATCTAGGGGAAGGATTACATTTGTGTTGATTGCTCAGGAGGAACTATTACGTTTGCATTGAACACTCAAGACGAACGATTACGTTTGTGTTGAAAGCTCAAGAGGAAGGATTATGCTTGTGTTGAATGCTCAAGAGGAACGGTTACATTTGTATCGAACACTCAAGAGGAACGAGTACGTTTGTGTTGAACTCTCGGGAGGTACGATTACGTTTGTGTTTAACACTCAAGATGAAGGTTTACGCTTGTACTAAATGTTCAAGAGGAACGATTACATTTGTATTGAACACTCAAGAGGAACGATTACGTTTGTGTTGAACGCTGAAGAGGAAGGGTTACGCTTGTGTTGAAGGTGCAAGAGGAACGATTATGTTTGTATTGAACGCACACAAGAAGGATTACCTTTGTATTGAACGCTCAAGGGGAACAATTCCATTCATGTTTAACGCTCAAAAGGAACGAATACGTTTGTGTTGCACGCTCAAGGGGAACTATTACATTTGCATTGTATGCTCAAGAGGAATGATTAGGGTTGTGTTGAACGATTTGGAGGAATGGTTACATATGTGTTGAACGCTGAAGAGGAACGATTATGTTTGTGTTGAACACTCAAGAGGAAGGGTTACGCTTGTGATGAATGCTCAAGAGGAACGATTATGTTTGTATTGTACACTCAAGAGGAACGATGTTGTTTGCGTTGTACGCTCAAGAGGAAGTATTACGCTTGTGGTGAATGCTCAAGAGGAACGATTACGTTTGTGTTGAATGCTCAAGAGGAACGATTCCGTTTGTGTTAAACGCTCAAGAGGAACGAATACATTTGCGTTGAACGCTCAATAGGTACGATTACTTTTGTGTTGAACGCTCGTGAGGAATGATTTGGGTTGTGTTGAACGCTTTGGAGGAACGATTACGTATGTGTAGAACACTCAGGAGGAACGATTACATTTGTGTTGAACGCTCAAGACGAAGGTGTATGCTTGTGTTGAATGCTCAAGAGGAACGATTATGTTTGTGTTGAACGCTCAAGAGGAACAATTTTTTTGTTCATCGTTTATGTTCATAATAAAATTTAATTAGGTGCGTATTCTAGACGTACGTTAATCGAAATGATAACAACCGCATTTATCTGGACCGCATGTAGCATCATCATCAGACTGTATGCAGTTGTTGTAATGTCCACCAACATTTTTTTACTTTTTCGTATTTTTCAAGTAATCAAGAGCTTTTTTAAATTCACTTATGTGTTGTGGTCAAACATCGTCTAGGTGGTCTAATAAATATGCAATTTTATTTCATTTAATACATTAAAATTTAATAAAATGCTGCATTATGTTTCTGAACTTGCAATCGTTCGGTTTCCTAGTCATATCTATTGTAAAAAATAAGAAGTCATCATTCCAGCATGTACTGCATATTTCTTTAAACTCATCAAACTTCAAATCACCACCAACGAACTCGCGATAAATGTGATTTATTTGTGTCATCCTGTCTGAAAACATGTCGAAAATTGAGGTTGTCTCTGACTGACTGTTTCGGTATTTTTGAACACGTTTTAGATAAGTAAAAACAGTTTATTCCTGTATGTCTGCCTCTCCTAACGATATCTGGGTTTTTCAAGAATGTAGTCGTCGAAAACAACAACCGAATTGCATTGACACTGATCCAGTGGAAGGATGTCGTCGTTATTCTCGACAATTGTAGATATTTTTTCGGACTGCTGTCGTCTGTCTTCATTTTTTGGCACATTTTTATAAATTGTGAAAATTTTGGCTGATCTAAATTTTTTGAATATGCATACAAATGATTAATTTTTTCAGTTCAGCCATCCTGGAGCTAGAATATAATTCTCGATCAATAACGTAGTCTTTCTATATCTGCTCGGACCAAATATTCCACGTCAAATAGAATTTGGTAAAAGTTTACCATGTTTATTTTTCGACTTCTTTTGAGGATTTCTTACTTTTGCCTCCCAATCAATTTTGCATTAACTCATGTATTTAAAAAATTGATAATAAATGGTTGAATTATTTCAACTGAGCGGTAAGTCATCTGTCCTCAAAAAAAGATTGACTGTATCAATACGAGACAGTCTTATTAAAGTTGCACTGATTGCTTTTTACTCAATTTTTCTAACTCGAGAAATAATAAACTTTACTGCGATGGAGAAACGATAAAAATTACAACTAGTCAGTATAGTTTGAAAAACTTAGAAAAATTTATTCATTCGAAGAAGCCAAATATTCACATCACAGCAGATGTAATTTTAAACAGAGTTATTATCGACAGTGATGTAAAATTGTACATGAGCATAAAAGACAGCATGGAGGTATGCCTGATTTTAATAAGCAAGTTGTTGAAGCTAAACAAAAGGCTGTGGCTAAAGATGGCCCCAAAATTATTCCGTCTGAACTGATCAATATAAATTTGAATCTTGCTGATGGGATGTTTGTAAAGCATACTGATCATTTTCACAGAGATACTAATATTATCGGCTCATTCAAGTCTAATGCAGAATTTGGTGGGCCAGTAATTCACGAACCACGTTTTCCTGTTCATGTTCCAATTTTTGATCCAATTCAGGATTTAGAAATCACTATAACTGATGAAGATGGTAATTTGATTGACTTTAATGGAGGTACTATGACAGATCATTTTGAAATTCTTAAAATATTTCCTTAATAACTCAGAAGCTGCATCATGAATAAAATCGGAAGTTATCAACTCTTCTCATTCCCTGTGAATGAGAAGACTAAAAGTAATTTAAATGTGCCAAATAAAGATACATAAATTGAAATAAATATTGGCTATGGGTAGCTTCATCCGAATCATGCACAACATTATATGAATTTCAGTGATATCGGAACTGATGGCACAGACTACTCAACTTACGGTGGAAAGTACAATGAAAAGTTGATTGACAACTATGTGGCAAAACTGTTTGACTTCGTAACTATAAGGAAGAGGAATAATATTTTGTCCAGAACTGAACATCCTTTCATTTCCTCATCAGTTTTACTGCACCTAACTTCATCTGTTAGTGACAAAATAAGCTTAGGACATTTTTCGAACACTGGAAAAATGGAAAGTAAGAGAAATGAAGCCCTTTATCCGTTGTCAATGCTTGGCGGATTTTTTTTAAAGACTACAACGAAATTATGTGGGAAGGAGATTTAACTGTAATTTTTACGCGTAGCTCAGCTCCCGAAGAAGCAATTCTCCGATAGGCTGACTATAATGAAGCTGGAATTTAAATAAAAGACACTCTTCTAAAAGAAGGAAAAATCGTCTTAGAATCGATGGGAAGTCGTGTTCCTATTGTCAAATACGAACCAAATAACGAGCTCCAACTGCGAGAAAACATTCTGAAAAACTCGAAAGGTCCTTTTTTTTAATGAGATTCAAACTGTCAAAGTCGTTGGCTTATCTGGCAAGAAAAATTTTGAACTTGATATCACAAATTACTGTAGCTCGGTGGAATTCGACATGCCTTACTTCGTTTTCGTCACATTCCAGACAAATCGAAAAAATAATCAGTTAGCTGACTCTTCGTTATTCGATCACGTTAAACTTCAGAGTATATATTTCAAAAATGATCGAAATGAAGTTTTTCCGCATTAGATGTGGAACATGAACCCCCAAATAACTTCCTCAAAGCATGTTAAACTCTACTAAAATCAGATACCGATCTTAGCCCATTTTGTTTTATAACGAATTATCCGATTTATGTCATTAACATGATGCATAGAAGGAACATTGTCACTTCACAGAAGACTACCATGAAAATTTGTGCAACTTTCATCGATAAGCTTCCTAATGACATACTCGTATATGTCGTGATGTGCGTTTTGTTCTTGTGTGTTTTTCGTGTGCGGTGTGTGTGCATCATACTCGTATGTATATTGGTTTCTGAACTGTACATTTGGACTGATATTTTCGTTACATTCAGACTGTGGTTGATCCGTGAATTGTTTCATTGGTGCAGTGACAGACCGTACTGCATCACTAATCAGCTGTTTGTTATTAGTGATGTATTCCACTACGGAGTCGTGCACAATTCTTGGTAAATTTTCACGTATGCATCCATCAAAATGTTTGTCATTGTTTTCTACCCAATCATAAAATTCTTTATTAATATTTTGCAAATGAGCTGTGGCATCAGATTGTAATCTGTCAGTCAGGTGTTGTTCAACATCTTCAAATTTATTCTACACGTGTCAGTAAATTCGTTTCTCAAAGTTGTCATATACTGAAGGATATGTTTGAATTTGTTCAGTAAGAGCTTCAAACGTGACATTAAAGTTCTTACCTTGTGTCTGTAAAAGTGCTACGTCATGTGTAGTCTTTTCTTGTATCGTATTAAGCATAGAAAATTTTGTACTGAGTTCAGTCAACTGGTCAGTGTGGCGTCTGGAAGTTCCATGCGTTTACATAAAGTATTATTACATATCTTGAGTGCTATGAGATCAGAATTAATTTCGTCATTTTCTGTCTTTAAAGTTGCCATAGTTTCTGCGTTTTGTTTCATTAGCATTTGTAGCATGTTGGCAATGTTTACTGTTTGCAAGGTCTCTCCGCGTCATTAGACGTGACGTCATGTATTAACATGGGCTCTGAGTGTGACTGAAATTTTTGTGGTGGATGGCCTATTGTCAAAATTTCCGTTAACACTTCCGTCAATATTTGATGAATCGTCACTACCGGTTGCTGTCGTAAAGTCATTTTCTAATATTTGTCTCGCGTCTGAGTCAGACTGCGTTTGAATAGTATGTCTTTGCTGTACCATCTTTGCGTATTGTTTTCTAGTTATGACCATGCTACACGTAAGATATGTTTCAAGAAAATAAAGTTTGAGACTGGTTTTAAAATAAAATGCAGTTGAATATGAATCGCTCGTAGCAACAATGGTTGTTTGTTAATTTAAAAATGTAAACAGAATATCGGATTATTCTTAATGGCTGCTGGCCATGTTACAACGTATCGTACAGAAGTCGGCCATGTTGTCCACTCGTATATTGGTATTGTTGCAGAATTTATTGTGTAAGGAAAAGTACTGAGAATGAAATTTATCACTGAAAACTGCTACGCGCGAAATAAATACTACAGAATCTACTCAATAGCTAATGCACTGAATTATGCGTCTGGTCAAACCAGTCAATGCATAGATGCTGCATCTTACCTTATTTTGCTGGAAGCTTCGTTGCGTATTCCCGCAATATTTTAGAATTGGAAAATATCTTCAGATTTTTGTTATTTCTCATATATTCACGTCTAGGTCCAGAAAGTTGATTTTTCGCATGAAACAAAGAGAACTATGTAACAAATGACGAAATAACAAGTGCTGTCACGGTCGCCAATATAAAATAAATAAAAAATAAAATAAAATATTAGTTATTGTATATGTATGATAGTGATTGGTTGTAATTAATATTCGCTTATCTGAAACCTGGACGTTTAATTATTTGATATCAGACGCTTGACAATGGCTTTTTCGTAAATACAATGTTATTCGTAGTTGACCGTGAAATGTAACTTAAATAATCGGACTTCGTATTTAAATCGTTTCCAAAGACTGCTGCGGTAGGTGCGGACTCAAAATCTCAATATTAGAATAATTTGCCAGCCATGTTAATACGTCGTACAGAGGTGACTGTCTACTAAACATAAAAATGTTTACACGGTTAGTTAAATCAGATATATTCAACGAATAAGCCTACAGTTAAATAATTCAACTTACTTTCATAAATATAGAATCTTTATAGAGTCGAGTGCCTAGTGAGATTGCAACTTGCAGTGTTCTTATATAACATCAAATATGGCAGTGTGCCAGTTAATAAAAATATACGTGCTTCCCGCACCAGCTGTTGTACAAGACCTGACTTCTTCTTAATGAAACACAAGAGTGTCGTAATTGTATTTTGTTTCATCAGCGGCATAGCGCTGCAGTTCTGTGCCATAGGCTTCATTTATTTGTCAGAGATTAATTATTTAATTAAGATTTCGCGTTTCTGATGAAACTCACGCAGGGCATGCTAATGTGCCTTTATAAGGTCTTCCATCTATTCCAGAGGCAGATGACAAGATGCAGCCAGCAGAAGATGGTTGGACGTCAGAGTATTTGAAGCCGTAGAACAACAGCGGCGTTCAGCGAGAAGTCGCAGACCAAGGGCGGCAGAGCTCGATGGGAGAAGTTGAAAGAAAAAGAGTATCATAAAAGTCCCATTGGGCTCGATTGCGCGCCCGTTTTGCAGTTATTTAATCTCGTTCACCAAGATGATTAATGAGTTAGCTAGATCTGAAAAAAGCGGAAAAGTAGCTGTTTCTTTTGCTAATTAGCTCGGTTTTTGCATTCATTTCCCTCTATTTATTTGGTTAATGCAAGAAAATAAATAGCTGTCCGTAAGAAAATAAATAGGTGAACGGTGGTGAATATTGAGAGTATTTGAGCTGAAAAGTGGGCTAAAGTAGAATATTTTGGGGAACTGGCTCGGTTTCTGGTGAAACCGAAAGTTGTGTCAGAAAGTGAGCTAGTGAGCCAGAATGTCATAAAATGTTCTCTCTTTGATAAACAACCGAAAAATGGATGACGGAATGCTACTATTCATCTTTCTTTATTATTATTTCAATTTCCCACAATGGGGGCGGGCTAGCAGCAGACAAAGTCGCTCTTAGCCAAAGGTTACAAAACACCGTATTTAAAAATTGTTAAAGCATATAAAAGGTTACAATAATAGATGACTTTCCAAAAAATACATAGGTGGATGGAAGTGATGATTTTAATATAAAACAAGTGCCAGTAAATGACAATTCACAAAATACACATTCATGGCAATATTGATAGTGTTTAAAACTCGTTCAACGATTATATATTGAAATACTATGACTCTTGGATGTGAACGTAGATGTGGTGTAAGAGATCACATGGGAAGGAGAGGGCTGGCAGTGGCACAGTCCACCACTCTTCAACCTAATGGCTTTACAAAGAAAGAAGGAGAAGCCTTACATAAAAGAGGGATACAAAAGTAGGATGCAAAAACTGTGTAAATAGAGATGATGGGAGTTAAGATAGACACTAATACGGGGACATGCAGGTGATGACAGGATGCTTATGCTGCAAGAGTCGTATCAGGGGTCCCATGTCACTACAACTGCACATGCCCCACTCCAATACACAACCTCCACCACCTCAAACAATCCCCTGCTGACATGCAGAGTCCACGGATTCATAAGGTTGTCTCCATACCTGTACACTTCTATCCACTTGATACAATTTGAAACCAGACTCGTCCAACCAGACAACGTGTTTCCAGTCATCAACAGTCCAATGTCGGTGTTGATGGCCCAGGAGAGGTGTAAAGCTTTGTGCCATGCAATTATAAAGGGTACACGAGTAGGCCTTTGGCTCCGAAATCCCATTTCGATGATGTTTCGTTGAATGGTCCATGCACGTTCCGTCACTCATGCGCTGCCTATAACACGACAATCAAACTCACTTATATCTTGATAACCTGCCATTGTAGCAACTATAACCGATCTAACAACTGAAGCAGACATGTGTTGTCTTAAAAGAGCGATGACGACCACACCACCGTATTCTGGCTGTTTATGTATCTCTGTATTTGAATACACGTGCCTAACCAGTTTCTTTGGCGCTTCAGTGTATAAAGATATATACCTCCAGCCAAGTCACAGACCCTTGCTAATTCTCTCGAAATCTCATCGCATACCGGCAGCACTGTTGTATTAGTTAGAAGGTTGTCTAGCCCCACCCACCACTGATTAGGTATGGAGCTATCAGAATGAGAAAAATAGCACATCTCATTTTCTGTCCTGCAGGCGCAACACCATGGCTGCGCTGCACTATCTGTCTATCCTGTTCCTATGGTATTTATATAACTGTAATACATTCCTTCCCTGAACATTTTAATATTTCCTCGATCAGTTCATTGGTCAGTGAAGGTATAGCCACAAATTTTCTCACTGCAGTCGCTTCACGAGAGGTATTTGAGAGAGGGTAGCGTGTTTGGGCACAACGATTAAAAGAAGCAGTGAAGAGGTCACTTCTTACCCTCCCTTTCGTCAGAGTATCACTTACCCCCCCATATTTAGGAATCTCCCAGTCTTCCATATATAACGATGTATACGCAACGCCACGTCACATATCCCTGCTAATTCTCTCGAAATCCTGTCACGTTATGACAGCACTGTTCAGTTGTTTAGAAAGCTGTCTAGCCCTCTACCCATTACTGGATATGTAGAGAGTTATCACAACAACAACAACAACCTCAACAAAAGAAAAATAACACGCTAAAATTCGGGTGAAACACACCCAAGATGTGGATGCTCACATCCAGCTAACCACACAACTGAGCAGTGAAAGGCCTCTTCCACTATTTACCTACATTCAGCTCCAATGCCTACCGATCCTCAATTCTCTGCAAATTGTTACAGCTTACCGGTGTAGCAGCCTTGCTAAATACAGAACCCTACATGCATTCAGTGAACCACTACACGGTGTGGACAGTGTCGTAGCAGTATTGCCAGTTTCTACCCTCCTTTTCCAGTCACTTGCCTAACAACTGAGTAAAAATGAATGTTCAATGCAATTGTATCTCCAGTCTTTCTGAGAAATACGTTTAACAGATTGCAAGAAAGAGTTGCACTGACAATAAATACAGTTGTCCTCCATCGCAGAGTGGCGGAATGCTGGAGCGACAGTGTCGCGTCTACTATGGGTTGTCACCAGGCACAGACACGGAGTGTGGCGGCTGCGTCGCTCTAATTTAGACCAACAAGTTGTACTTGGTGCTACTGTCCTTTTGTCTCCTAGTGCTTAGTTGACTATACATACTATTGTGTTGGTGAAGGAGCTTCACCTCAAGGCACGGCAGAGCAGCTGGCCGTTTGAAAAAGCCTTTGTCCTCCTTGTAGGTTGGATGTATGGAGGGTGCGAGGGAGAGAGTTGAGGCACGAGGGGAGGTGAGAGGGCCTCGATTTTTGGCAGTTTCAGAGCGCCTATCGATGAGGACGCACGATCAACTACCGCCCCCTCTGCAGTCTTTTAGGAAGATGGCTCGGGATCACGTGTAGGCTAAGAAAAACAGATTATGTTAGCTAGGGGTGGTAGTGGGCGTGGTCAGGGGTGGGGATGAGCATTGTCAGGGGCATAATTAACTGATCAATTTAATTAATTTGCATATCAGTTTGATATCAGAACTGTGCCGATACCATGACTACCATACTACTAACGTGTTACACGTCTGGAAAAACAGGCCATGTTCAAGCAACTTGCTGCAACGGCACAAAAACGCCAATTTTAGAAACTCCCAGAAAAAAAAACAGGCTCGCGCACATGCTGTGTTTTCAAAATCTTGGGCCTGAGCACTATGCGACTTACCTTCTGAGGTCATCAGTCGCCTAGATCTTAGAACTAATTAAATCTAATTAACCTAAGGACATCATTCACATCCATGCACGAGGCAGGATTCGAACCAGTGACCGTAGCTTCAAAATCTATAACAAATTCTGATAAAAACAAGATTGAGAGTGACCCTCCTTCTCTCCCTAGTGCTGTGCAACGACGTCCTAACAAACCATTAATCTGCTCATCGTGTGAACTCCCAGTTACACACTGGTGCCTCAGTCACTTTGCTTAATCGCGCCACTTACCAACAGTTAGGCTCACGACGCCTTTTCAAATCTAGCAAGCACCTCACTGCTTACAATGGACAGGAAATTCCAGTGCTTGGATAGCGTAGTTTGCCTGCCACTAACAAATCTCACACTAGGACAGCGAATTTTACTGTGTTGAAATCAAGAGACAGTGAGAACATATTCAGTTTAGATACCTCTGACTTTTTGGACTTAGCATCCGAGACAATTACTTTTGAACCAAGTGACAGTGTAGCTAGCTTGCTTAAAGAATTTCCTAAACTATTTTCAAAATCAATTGGAAAAGCTGATAATTCTGTACCACACGTTACATAGAAAGATACTGCACAGCTGAAGTTTTTCCAGCCCTCCCAGTTCCAGTTGCTTTAAGAGACAAAGTAGCCAGTGAATTGAAACAATTGCAAGATAATGGTGTAATAGCTCCCATTCAAGCTAGTCAGTGGGAAAGTCCTCTCGTTTTGTTGTCTAACCCTTCTGATCGCACTCGCATTTGTGTTCAAGTCTATACTCAACCCACAGACAGCAGTTGACACTTAGCCGTTATCTCACCCTGTGGAACTCATGGACAGGCTTGGTGCAGCACGTTACTTTCCTAAGACAGATTCACATGCTGCTTACTTGCAAATTCCATTGGATGAGAAATCACAGAAAGTGTTTGTTATAAATACATACTTACGATTGTTCAGGTATTTGCGTGTGTTCTTCGTCAGTGTTTTTCAAAATTGGCTTGAACAACTAACTGCAAGAGTGCCATTTTGTTCAAAGTACCTTTACGATGTTGTCGTCTCAGGTCGTACACCAGAGGAACACCTTGCCAATTTGCTTACTCATTTTCGAGTGTTGTCAGAAACAAGACTGAAGCGTCATCTAGAAAAGTGTGACTTTTTTTAAAACTGAACTACAGTACTTAGGTCATCTGATAAACAGTCTAGGTGTGCACCCCCTCCAATCTCTTTTGCTTGCAATCCGTGACCTGCCGGCTCCTCGCAATGTGTCTGAACTGGCCGGCCGGAGTGGCCTAGCGGTTCTAGGCACTACAGTCTGGAATCGCGAGACCGCTACGGTCGCAGGTTCGAATCCTGCCTCGGGCATGGATGTGTGTGATGTCCTTAGGTTAGTTAGGTTTAAGTAGGTCTAAGTTCTATGGGATTGATGACCTCAGAAGTTAAGTCCCATAGTGCTCAGAGCCATTTGAACCATTTTGTCTAAACTGCAGGTACTACATTCGGTGCATACCAATGCCGCTCAGATCGCGGCTCCATTGTATCCCTTGCGTCGAAAAAAATATACCTTTTACGTGTCAAGACGCATTTCAGAATCTCAAAAATCCTTTGTTTCATGACATATATTTAGTGCATTTTGATCCTGCCAAGCTGCAAGTCGACGCTGCTTCTTACGGAATCGGCGCTTTGCTTTCGCACAGAATTGGAGACAAGAGAGACCCATTGTTTTTGCCTCAAAGTTGTTAATTCAAACTCAGAGCAATTATTGTCAGACAGAAAAAGAGGTTCTCGCTATTGTGCGTACACAAATTCCATCACTATTTCTAAGGTCGCAAGTTCTTTTTAGTGACAGTTCACAAGCCTTTGCAGTCCTTGTTTGACCTGTCAAAGCCGGTTCCTACACGCACTGCCCAAACTTTGCAACGTTGGGGTTTGCTACTTTCGCAGTATCAGTATGAAACTGTGCACAGACCTACGGCAAAGCATGGCAATGGTATCGCCCTATCTCACTTTCCGATAGGCCCACTCTCTGCCGCGTCTTGTTGCCAAATCGATGAACAGGAATCTGAATTGCTGGAATCGTTTCCCTTTTACTTCAGAAAAATTGCACGGGCCACGGAATCCGACCCAGATCTCAAGATTTCATTGGATTTCATTAGCACATCTCGGATTCGTTCATTGAACAGTATACAGAACGCAGTTTAGCACCGATATTTTGCACGTCACTATAACCTTTCCGCTCAACAGGGTGTAGTTCTAGTTCAAAATGACACTAGACAATCGCGGGTGTTTATTCCCAAGGTGCGATTACTCCATCAAGTGCATTGGGGAATTGTTCGCACTAAACAGTTAGCACGACGGCACTGTACTTGGCATGGCACGGACGCTCATACTGAACAGGCGATGTCACAGTGTCGAGCACGCGTGGCAAACCAATCCGCTCAGCCTCAGACATTTGCAGCTTGGCCTAAGACTAAACCGCCATTGACTTTGCAGGACTATTTTGGAACACCCGTTGACTCATAGTGGTAGACTCTTTTAGCAAATTCCCTTTTGCAGTGAAAATGAACTCTACCACGTCACGTAGCACCATTCGAGCGTTGTCCTCCATATTACGCTTAGGTTTACCGGAAGTATTTGTCCAGGAAAAAGGACCACAGTTCACTTCACGTGATTTTGAACAGTTTTTTGAACTAAATGACATTCCCCATGTAACAAGTGTCGCGTTTCACTCCCAGTCCAACGGAGAAGCAGAAGGCTTCAAACGCAACAGACGGCCGAGCTTCGCACTACCCACTCCTTCTCGACTCCTGTCGCTGCCAGCCTCGAGACTGGGTGGAGCGAGGGCGGCCGCTGGTCCATGGCGGCAGCGGCGTCGTGGCGGCCGGCCAGGCTGGCGCTGTGGCGTGTGGCGCGGCCTCGTCCTGCCCCCAGGCCCCTCAGGATCGTCGCCGGCAGCAGAAGGGTCGTGTGCCTCAATACGCACCTCGCCAGCATCATCGACAGTATTGACATCATCACTCTGTAGTAGTATTAGCAGCATAGATGATCCTGTGGCTGGCAGCAGTTCCACTCCCCCCCTTGTAGTGAAGGACATAATCCTCTGTCACAATACCGTAGCTAGAATACCCGGTGACGCCTTTGAGGAGTGGATCTAGTTCAGAAGGATCGAGAATCCAGCAGGGCGTGCGATCCTGTCTTGCAAACGGAGATCCTCAAAGTAGTCAATGATCCGTAGTATCCCGCCATTCAGTGCAGCAGTGTGCTACTATGCGTCGCACCTCCCCCTTCTCCCCCTTCGAAGTTGCCTCTGGCATTGAAGAGACAAGTTTTCATTATATTTGGAGCGGAAATGGCGCTACAACTGGGAGAACGCCAATCGCCGAGGGGTTTCGTGAATCCACCTTGAATGCTATACAGGTCCAGTTTTCCGAGATGGTTGTGAGAGGGTCAGCTAAAGCACTCCGCCGAATACTACAGATGGACATCCATAAACATGTCTACGATCCGGTAAATGGAGGGTCTAGCTATATCAAGCTCCGTAAGGATATAGCTAATAAGCAGGCATGCATTAATGTCGAAAATAGGAAGGATCAGGCTTACTTTGCTTGGCCTGTGCTGGCTTGAGAGAGAAATTACAACTGTAGGGATCATCCTAAACCTCCCAGGACATACCATGTAGATAATAATATTCGTGGGTGTTATAACTTTGATGGTGTAGAGTTCCCCGTAAAGATCCAGAACATACCTAAATTTGAGGCGCAGCAAGTCAGATGAGCAAGTCAGATGAGCAGAACAACGATATGAAATTACAATGAAATCCAGACCATTAGCTCCTTACAGGCATTGATAAATATCAACGGGGACACTTGAACATATGTGCTCTGACAGGGCCGGCCGCTGTGACCGAGCGGCTCTAGGTGCTTCAGTTCGGAACCTCGCTGCTGCTACGGTCGCAGGTTCGAATCCTGCCTCGCGTATGGATGTGTGTGATGTCCTTAGTTTAGTTAGGTTTAAGAAGTTCTGAGTCTATGGGACTGATGACCTCAGATGTTAAGTCGCATAGTGCTTAGAGCCATTTGCCCTGACCGGGACTCGAACGCAGGATTTCCTTCTTACATGGCAAACGCTCTATCCCACTGACCCATCGAGGACACAGAGGATAGTGCCAGAGATAAGTCCCTGCAGTCGCACTGTCCTCTGTGTTCTTGATGGCTCAGTTGGATATAATGTCTACTAAGTACGCACGAGATCCCGGTTTCGAGTCCTGGTCGGGACACACATTTTCAACTCTCCGCATTGATATTTATCAACGCATGTAAGCAGCTAATGGTCTGTATTTCAGTGTAATTTCATTCTTCGAGAGCTACAAGATCACCAATGGTATCTGTTCTTTCGGACATGTCTGAAAGAACAGATACCATCTGCACATACCACATAGAATAAAGATATTATCGTCGGCCACTCTATTTCTCTTTGCCGGTGAGCGTGAGATGCACTTAAACATGATATTCTTCTCTGAAGGTCATAATTATCATTATGTTCGGACCAAAGACAAGTCCCGTCTTCTCCCGTCCCAGTTCAGTAACCATAAGGATAAACATCCAATCCCAAAGAAAGCAGGTGCTGACAGATGTGAAAATTACCGAACTATCAGTTTAATAAGCCACGGCTGCAAAATACTAACGCGAATTCTTTACAGACGAATGGAAAAACTGGTAGATGCAGACCTCGGGGAGGATCAGTTTGGATTCCGTAGAAATGTTGGAACACGTGAGGCAATACTGACCTTACGACTTATCTTAGAAGAAAGATTAAGAAAAGGCAAACCTACGTTTCTATCATTTGTAGACTTAGAGAAAGCTTTTGACAATGTTGACTGGAATACTCTTTTTCAAATTCTAAAGGTGGCAGGGGTAAAATACAGGGAGCGAAAGGCTATTTATAATTTGTACAGAAACCAGATGGCAGTAATAAGAGTCGAGGGGCATGAAAGGGAAGCAGTGGTTGGGAAAGGAGTGAGACAGGGTTGTAGCCTCTCCCCGATGTTATTCAATCTGTATATTGAGCAAGCAGTAAAGGAAACAAAAGAAAAATTTGGAGTAGGTATTAAAATTCATGGAGACGAAGTAAAAACTTTGAGGTTCGCCGATGACATTGTAATTCTGTCAGAGACGGCAAAGGACTTGGAAGAGCAGTTGAACGGAATGGACAGTGTCTTGAAAGGAGGATATAAGATGAACATTAACAAAAGCAAAACGAGGATAATGGAATGTAGTCAAATTAAATCGGGTGATGCTGAGGGAATTAGATTAGGAAATGAGACACTTAAAGTAGTAAAGGAGTTTTGCTATTTAGGAAGTAAAATAACTGATGATGGTCGAAGTAGAGAGGATATAAAATTTAGACTGGCAATGGCAAGGAAAGCGTTTCTGAAGAAGAGAAATTTGTTAACATCGAATACAGATTTATGTATCAGGAAGTCGTTTCTGAAAGTATTTGTTTGGAGTGTAGCCATGTATGGAAGTGAAACATGGACGATAACTAGTTTGGACAAGAAGAGAATAGAAGCTTTCGAAATGTGGTGCTACAGAAGAATACTGAAGATAAGGTGGATAGATCACGTAACTAATGAGGAGGTACTGAATAGGATTGGGGAGAAGAGAAGTTTGTGGCACAACTTGACTAGAAGAAGGGATCGGTTGGTAGGACATGTTTTGAGGCATCAAGGGATCACAAATTTAGCATTGGAGGGCAGCGTGGAGGGTAAAAATCGTAGAGGGAGACCGAGAGATGAGTACACTAAGCAGATTCAGAAGGATGTAGGTTGCAGTAGGTACTGGGAGATGAAGCAGCTTGCACAGGATAGAGTAGCATGGAGAGCTGCATCAAACCAGTCTCAGGACTGAAGACAACAACAACAACAACAAGGATAAACAGCATATTTGCTTAAGGTGCCTCAATGCCTTTTCCTCAGGCGAGTTATGAGCAGAGCACGTAGTAGATTGCGCTTTTTACATTTGTTATCCTCAGTAGACATTATATGCCTACTGAGGATAACAATCCTCAGTAGATATTTTATGCCTACTGAGGAACAAATGTAAAAAGTTTAAAAATGCTCACCACCAGGAGCGATGCCCGTTTGTAGTGTTCGCCGACTTTGAATGCCGCCTAGCCCCTGTGACCCACTGTGAAATTGAACCCACGACCTCACATACCATCTTTACAGGAAAAACACGTACCATATGCGGCACCGTACCAAATTGTATCGTCCTACGATTCGAGTCTTAAGTGATTCAGAGCTTATGTCGGGCATAATCCTGCGGTTTGACCACTCACTAAGGTGGAAAAACTTTCATACGACGTTGATAAGCTTTACAGAAACAGCGTTCCCATGACCAAGCCGAAGGAGAATAAATATTTGTATGATAACGCCGATGATCGTCGTATTTGTGGGTTGTCGTTAGACAGAAAGGCGGAAACTCCTCGTAGGGATGACTGTTATCCGTTCGGCGGCGCTGCTCACAAATCGCGCACTTTGAAGTACCAGCGACCGGGCATGTACCCGTTTCCTCCCACAATTTAAGTGGGTATGACGCTCGATTCCTTGCTGAGCACTTGGCTGATTTTGGTTGGAAAAAAATCAGGTCAGTGTCTTACCTGAGACCGTCGAGAAATACGTTTCATTCTCCAACCGAATGACGCCAAGAATTACACCCCGCTTCCTTGACACGCTACGTTTTACGCAGGCACCACTTCAGAAACTCGTTGAAACTCTACTTCGTCGGGACATGCATATAACTCGAAAGCTGCATTTCTCGACGAGAAAAAACTTCACGTCGTGACTAGGAATGGGGTTTTCCCATACGAGTATGTACCTAATATGGCAAAACTCAACGAACCAGGCTACCCGACATAACTGTATTCTCCAGCAACCTAAAACGCGATGCCATAATCGATGCAGACTATGAGCATGCATGAATGTCTGGCGGACATTCAACATCTACATTTTAGGAGAGTACGCACGGCTTTACATGTGCACAGACATTTTCGAGGTGTTTTCGAGAAATTCCGGAATCTGTGCATATTCACATAATCTGTAGATCCCGCCTTTTATCACACGACACCTGGATTGTCTTGGGACGCAATGATCAAGAAAACTAAAATGCAGCACGGAATTGGTGACCGATGCTGACATGCTTCCTTTCTTTGAGCGACGGATCCGTGGGGCGTGCCAAGGCAAATATCCCAGCAACGGAAGACAGGTTCAACGTATCCGCTGATTCGAGTTACGTAATGCACTTGGATGCAAATAACATATACGAGCACACCAAGCAGCAATCGCTGCCGATTGATGAGTTTCGATGGGTGCCCGAAGATGAATGCAACAGATTAGAGGGAAAATCATGGGGATATGTTGGCTGATTCTGATGTAGGGTATGTGGTGGAGGCAGAACTCACATACTCTATTAGCTTGAATGCTGCGCACTCCGAATTGCCTCTGTGTCCACGGCAACTAGCTCTGCAAGCAGACTCCACATCAAAGGTGATGACAACACTGGTGAATAAGCAGAGATACATTATTCATCATCGTAATCCCCAACCTAGTGTCTACTTGGTGATGGAGTTGGTTAGAATCACCTGGGCTATCTCCTTCAAGCAGTCCACCTGGATGAAGGTGTATATTGATTTGATTTGAATACTTTTTTATAAATTAATGGATAATTCAATTTTCGGTAAAACAATGGAGAATTTGAAGGCACGAAGTGAGATTTTGATTACAGCCGAATGGGATATGCGTTATGGCGTAAGAAAATGCATTGCCAGACCAAATTTTAAGCCGGTCGCCATATTCACTACGAACTTTGTTGCTGTTTAGATAGCGAAGACTGCAGCAGATTTTACGAAACCTATTTGTGTGGGGATGTGAAACTAGATCTATGCAAACTCCGCATGTACCTCTTTCATTATGAGTTTGTGAAAAATCATTTCACAAATCCTAAACTACATTATATGGATACAGAGAGCTTCATCTGTTGGGTGAATAACTGCCATCCATATAAAGTAAAGAGGTATCACAGTAATTAATTCGACACGTCCGCATGTACGGCCGTGATCCTTATGGTATTGTTCCACGGAACCAGAAGGTTATCGCTCTTGTGAAAGACGAGGCGAATGAACTACCGATTGTGGAGTCTGTAGGTCTAAGATGAAAAACGTATGGATGTTGCACATTGAATGGCGCCACCCAGATGGGGACAAGGGGTGTGCGTCATATGGCATTGACGGCCCTCTCCATCGAAGAGTATTTGCGGTGCCTCTACAGTCATTCTTTTTGGCGCTGCACTGCAGCCGCCACAAATGGGGCGCAAACTAGAATTCGATCGATAGGACACGAGGTGTACACGCTGCTGCAGTCTAAAATCGGCCTGTCGCTCCATCGCGATAAAGGAGTCATTTGTGATGACGGGATTGAAACTCTCCTGTACTCACACTACTCACTTGTAGCGAGAGAAGGAGTGGGGGACTGAGTGAGGGGGGGGGAACGAGTAAGAGAGAGAGAGAGAGAGAGAGAGAGAGAGAGAGAGCGTGAGTGTGTGTGCGTGTGTGGTGTAGATAATTATGCATACCGCGTGTGTGAAAAAATTTTATTACGTTTTAAAAAACAATAAACAAAAAATATATTAATATTTATCAAAAAAGGCATAAACAGAAAAAATACTTGAATATTTATTTATTCATACGCACCATATGTGCAGTCTGTTAATATATATGTATCTATGCACTATGTGCGTATTGTAATTAGAATAGTTTGAAGTTCTCACCTGCCGCTGGGCACCCAAATCAGATTAATTTTGAAGTGTACATATCTATAAAGCTCACAGTGCAACAGAATTATTATTTTTGTAAAAATGTTGGCTATTGGGGCTGCCGAAAATAAGGTTCTAAGTCCATGAAAATTGTTGTACAAGTTAAGCTGTTGGAACTGTGGAATGTAGTTGCAGTAGTAAAAAAGATATCTCCGCATTAGTTTTCAGCGTAGATTTATATATCTGGAAAAATTGTAAACATTTTAATCCAGTGGTACCCAGGAAAAAAAATGTGAAAATACATTCACGACCAGTGTTAGTTTGTGACTTTAAAGTATCTCTGCATTGGAATAGCAGAGTCAGATTCTGCCTCAAGAGCTATTTTGTACCTCAAGAACTGAATATTAATCTCAGGATCTGAATTGTAACCTCAAGAACTGATTTGTATTTGTGTGAACTGAATAAACGAAAAAATTTGTTACTATACGTCTTTGTTGTTGTTATTTACAAAAGCTTCTCCCCTATTGCTTTACGTACGTATAGATCTTTTACCCTGTTGCAAGTAAGGGGAAGAATCCGTAAACAGTATGAATCAAACAGTCTTTGAGACAGAAGTTCGTTGCAATATTACACTCGACTCGGATTGTGCTCACAGGCAGTATGTCCACAGTCCGACGTGACTTGTAAATTTCAATAGGATCGTTCTTCGTTGTGTAACCCAGCAAGTGCGCTATTCACCTTTCTCGTTAAAATCAATCGTAGCTCAATACCTTTACCAGACTATTTTAAGACTTCGTTAAGTGGTCGGTATCGTATGCACCAGGTTCTATTTCCAAAAAGTGTTTTTCGTCATTAATATCCAGATGCAGTTTGTTGTTAGTCTCGGAGATATTTGGTATGCTGTTGTAAGTCTCCAGTCGAATCAATGCAATACTCCCTTCATCAAAGCTCAAATCAATTGACGGGAAGTAATTTGCACATGATACAGATGATCGTTCTTTTCAAGTCAAAATGTACAATATTGCGTCGGAACCTCAACTGATAAAGGAATTTTTAAAGCTCTTCCTTATATATGCTTCTTCTTCTTCTTCTTTGTAAACGTTAAGAGAAACATGATGAATAGATGTCCGCAGAGGTGTGTATTACGCCGGCCGGGGTGGCCGAGAGGCGCTACAGTCTGGAACCACGAGACCGCTACGGTCGCAGGTTTGAATCCTGCCTCGGGCATGGGTGTGTGTTATGTCCTTATGTTAGTTATGTTTAAGTAGTTCTAAGTTCTAGGGGACTGATGACACCAGAAGTTAAGTCCCATAGTGCTCAGAGCCATTTGAACCATTTTTTTATTATTAAAGTCCTGATAGGGCCGAAAATTGTAGAAGACACGTCTTCTGCAAGTGAAGTATCGTCATTCTTTCCCGGTTGCAGGACACCAAATGAGTCGAAATAGTAGACAGTATTTGTATTTTTCATAAATATGACGCCCAGTGGGTGCCGGCGCCTCCAGCAATATATAGATCCACAATACCACGTTCACCAGTTTTCCACATAGTCTTCGGTAATGCATCCCGCATAAACACACCACGGAATTTTAGAATGTTGTATTTTTTCTGAAAACCTTAAAAAGATCAGTAATTGTGAGAGGCCTGTCTAACGGGATTTTTTTTCACTTATGAACAGACGAGCCCTTTCCTCTACGGTTTTCAAGTACAGTCCTATTGCGATAGGTGCGGCTACCATCATGCGGATAATTTTCTTGCTTATTCTTACTGCCCTTGGGAGTTTTGAGTGTTCTTGACCGCCACAGCAATAGTTGCAGCACTAACAGCTAGGGGTCCTACCCTCGAGAGAGCGAAAAGCGCTGGAATGAGGAATGTAAGAAAACCACTAGATGGTATTATCGCCTTCAGGATACAGTTTTTCAGAAAACTTTGCTACCCACCCTTCTTCTTCTTTAGTGCACAACATGCGAATTCATAACTCACTTGAAATTAATCACTCCTAAACCTAACTTAATTTTTCCACGCACGGTTTTATCAGCTGTAAATGCTGCTATGCGTTGATCTATACCAATATCCTTTCTTATGAGTATCGCCTTATCAACTAAAATCCTACCTGAAACGTGGCTACTTGGGAGATCTTTATTTGCAGCGTATGCAATTTCGTGTTCTATACACGCTTCGTCGAGCAGATTACTGCCCTTACCACCTCGTGCCAAGTGTTTTTGAAGCTTCGTCCACAGTAGTTATATACTGGAATGTGTAATTCCTCTGGCAGTTTGTCTAAAGTACCATCACCTCCTCTATTGCGTCTCCAAACAAGCATTTTATACTACTGCGGTGGTTGTGGCTACGCATCCCACTATATAGCAAATCGTTAACATCAATCCAACTGTTCTGTGGAGCAGGAAAACCAAGCCATTTGACTTGAGTTCTATTTCATCTAAGTCTTATGACTCTCTCCACGAGAAACACATCCGGTTCTGAGCTATTCTGCAACTTCTCGGTGTGGAAGAAAACTGCAATTTCTTCTCCTTTACTATCCTTCGAGATATAAGTTCTCGGATTCGTTCTTTGCACCTTTGAAACTCTAAATGCGTCTGTTGACCTGTTTGGTAGGTACGATTCCTCAAATGTTATTTTGTGTTTTGAGATACGTAAGAAATCACCTACATTAAATTTCTGTTTGCGTGGATCCAGTATTTTTATACGATACGTTATCACGAACATCGATGGGTTTAACTAATATTGTGCTATGTTCGGTTCGACTATAATGAGCAGTTAATGCTACGAAGCTATCTGTCCATTTCTATGAGCCGCGAAGATTAAAATGCAACAATATCTGACTTTTTATTGTTCTGTTCAGACGTCCCACTATACTCGGCTTCATGTGGGTGAATGTTGAGCAGTGATATATTCCATACCGCTGCATCAAGGTCCTGAAATACCTATTGTGAGACTGTCGACTGTGATCGGTTTGAAGGTTGTCTGAGCATCGATTCATCCCTGCCTGCCCCAAACGCTCAAACACATCCACAACAATTCTCTCCGTTTTTGTTTTAACACGTAATTGAAGTATGTATCAATAAGGATTAGAATATATTTGAATCCACTATTCTCATGAGGCATCACACATGAACCATGGACCTTGCCGTTGGTGAGGAGAAACTTCTCAAGAGGACATCGTTATCAGGAGAAAGAAAACGCGTTCTACGGATCGGAGCATGGAATGTCAGATCCCTTAATCGGGCAGGTAGATTAGAAAATTTGAAAAGGGAAATGGATACGTTAAACTTAGATATAGTGGGAATTTGTGAAGTTCGGTGGAAGGAGGAACAAGATTTTTGGTCAGGTGTCTACAGGCTTATAAATACAAAATCAAAAACGGGTAATGCAGGAGTAGGTTTAATAATGAATAAAAAAATAGGAGTGCGGGTAAGCTACTACAAACAGCGTAGCGAACGCATTATTGTGGCCAATACAGGCACGAAGCCCACGCCTACTACAGTAGTACAGCTCTGTAGATAACGAAAAAATTGAAGAAATGTATGATGAAATAACAGAAATTATTCAGATAGTGAAGGAAGACGAAAATTTAATAGTAGTGGGTGACTGGAATTCGATAGTAGTAAAAGGGAGAAAAGGAAACGTAATAGGTGAATATGGATTGGTTGCAGGGGCAGATGTGGACTCTGACCACAATCCATTGGTTATGAATTGCAGATTAAAACTGAAGAAACTGCAAAGAGGTGGGAATATAAGGAGATGGGACATGGATAAACTGAAAGAACCAGAGGTTGTACAGAGTTTCAGGGAGAGCATAAAGGAACAACTGACAGGAATGGAGGAAATAAATACAGTGCAAGATGAATGGGTAGCTTTGAGGGATGAAGTAGTGAAGGCAGCAGAGGATAAGGTAGGTAAAAAGACGAGGGCTAGTAGAAATGCTTCGGTAACAGAAGAAATATTGAATTTAATTGATGAAAGGAGAAAATATAAGAATGCAGTAAATGAAACAGGCAAAAAGGAATACAAACGGCTCAAAAATGAGATCGGCAGGAAGTGCAAAATGGCTAAGCAGGCATGGCTAGAGGACAAATGTAACGCTGTAGAAACCTGTACCACTAGGGGTAAGATAGATACTGCTTACAGGAAAATTAAAGAGACCTTTGGAGAAAAGATAACCACTTGCATGAATATCAAGAGCTCAGATGGAAAACCAGTTCTAATTAAAGAAGGGAAAGCAGAAAGGTGGAAGGAGTATATAGAGGGTCTATACAAGGGCGACGTTCTTGAGGAATATTATAGAAATGGAAGAGAATGTAGATGAAGATGAAATGTGAGATACGATACTGCGTGAAGAGTTTAACAGATCACTGAAAGACCTGAGTCGATACAAGACCTAGAGAGTAGACAACTTTCCATTAGAACTACTGACAGCCTTGGAAGCGCCAGTCCTGACAAAACTCTACCATCTAGTGAGCGAAATATATGAGACAATATATGAGACAGGCGAAATACCCTCAGACTTCAAGAAGAATATAATAATTCCAATCCCAAAGAAAGCAGGTGTTGATAGATGCGAAAATAACCCAACTATCAGTTTAATAAGTGACGCCTGCAAGATACTTTAGAGACAAATGGAAAAACTAGTAGAGGCCGACATTGGGGAAGATCAGCTTGGATTTCGTAGAAATATTATAACACGTGAGGCAACACTGACCCTACGACGTATCTTAGAAGCTAGATTAAGGAAAGGCAAACCTACGTTTCTAGCATATGTGAACTGAGAGAAAGCTTTTGACGATGTTGACTGGAATACTCTCTTTCAAATTCTGAAGGTGGCAGGGGTAAAATACAGGGAGCTAAAGGCTTTTTACAATTTGTACAGAAACCAGATAGCAGTTATAAGAGTCGAGAGACATGAAAGGGAAGCAGTGGTTGGGAAGGGAGTGAGACATGGTTGCAGCCTCTCCCCGACGTTATTCAATCTGTATATTGAGCAAGCAGTAAAGGAAACAAAAGAAAAATTCGGAGTAGGTATTAAAATCCATGGAGAAGAATTAAAAACTTTGAGGTTCGCAGATGACATTGCAATTCTGTCAGAAGAGTAGTTGAACGGAATGGATAGTGTCTTGAAAGGAGGATGCAAGATGAATATCAACAAAAGCAAAAATGAAGATAATGGAATGTAGTCGAATTAAGTCGGGTTATGCTGAGGAAATTAGATTAGGAAATGAGACACTTAAAGTAGTAAAGGCCGTTTGCTATTTGGGGAGCAAAATAACTGATTATGGTTATGTAAAATGTAGACTGGCGTTTCTGAAGAAGAGAAATTTGTTAACATCGAGTATAGTTTTAAAGATCAGGAATTCGGTTTTGAAAGTGTTAGTATGGAGTGTACCCATGTATGGAAGTGAAACATGGCCGAGAAATAGTTTGGACAAGAAGAGAATAGAAGCTTTCGAATTGTAGTCCTACAGAAGAATGCTGAAGATTTGTTGAGTAGATCACATAACAGATGAGGAGGTATTGAATAGGATTGGGGAGAAGAGAAGTTTGTGGCACAACTTGACTAGATCTACCTCTACATCTACTTCTATACTCCGCAAGCCACCTGGCGGTATGTGGCGGAGGGTACCCTGAGTACCTCTATCGGTTGTCGCTTCTATTCCAGTCTCGTATTGTACGTGGAAAGAAGGATTGTCGGTATGCTTCTGTGTGGGCTCTAATCTCTTTGATTTTATCCTCATGGTCTCTTCGCGAGATATACGTAGGAGGGAGCGATATACTGCTTGACTCTTCGGTGAAGGTATCTTCTCGAAACTTCAACAAAAGCCCATACCGAGCTACTGAGTATCCCTCCTGCAGTGTCTTCCAGTGGAGTTTATCTATCATCTCCGTAACATTTTCGCGATTACTAAATGATCCTGTAACGAAGCGCGCTGCTCTCCGTTGGATCTTCTCTATCTCTTCTATCAACCCTATCTGGTACGGATCCCACACTGCTGAGCAGTATTCAAGCAGTGGGTGAACAAGCGTACTGTAACATACTTCCTTTGTTTTCGGATTGCATTTACTTAGGATTCTTCCAATGAATCTCAGTCTGGCATCTGCTTTACCGACGATCAACTTGATATGATCATTCCATTTTAAATCACTCCTAATGCGTACTCCCAGATAATTTATGGAATTAACTGATCCCAGTTGCTGACCTGCTATTTTGTAGCTAAATGATAAGGGATCTTTCTTTCTATGTATTCGCAGCACATTACACTTGTCTACATTGAGATTCAATTGCCATTCCCTGCACCATGCGTCAATTCGCTGCAGATCCTCCTGCATTTCAGTACAATTTTCCATTGTTGCAACCTCTCGATACACCACAGCATCATCTGCAAAAAGCCTCAGTGAACTTCCGACGTCATCCACCAGGTCATTTATGTATATTGTGAATAGCAGCGGTCCTACAACACTCCACTGCGGCACACCTGAAATCACTCTTACTTCGGAAGACTTCTCTCCATTGAGAATGACATGCTGCGTTCTGTTATCTAGGAACTCATCAATCCAATCACACAGTTGGTCTGATAGTGCATATGCTCTTACTTTGTTCATTAATCGACTGTGGGGAACTGTATCGAACGCCTTGCGGAAGTCAAGAAACGCGGCATCTACCTGGGAACCCGTGTCTATGGCCCTCTGAGTCTCGTGGACGAATTGTGCGAGCTGGGTTTCACACGATCGTCTTTTTCGAAACCCTTGCTGATTCCTACAGAGTAGATTTCCATAAAAGTTATTATACTCGAACATAATACGTGTTCCAAAATTCTACAACTGATCGACGTTAGAGATATAGGTCTATAGTTCTGCACTTCTGTTCGACGTCCCTTCTTGAAAACGAGGATGACCTGTGTCCTTTTCCAATCCTTTGGAAAGCTACGCCTTTCTAGAGACCTACGGTACACAGCTGCAAGAAGGGGGGCAAGTTCCTTCGCGTACTCTGTGTAAAATCGAACTGGTATCCCATCAGGACCAGCGGCCTTTCCTCTTTTGAACGATTTTAATTGTTTATCTATCCCTCTGACGTCTATTTCGATATCTACCATTTTGTCAACTGTGCGACAATCTAGAGAAGGAAGCACAGTGCAGTCTTCCTCTGTGAAACAGCTTTGGAAAAAGGCATTTAGTATTTCAGCCTTTAGTCTGTCATCCTCTGTTTCAGTACCATTTTGGTCGCAGAGTGTCTGGACATTTTGTTTTGATCCATCTACCGCTTTGACATAGGACCAAAATTTCTTAGGATTTTCTGACAAGTCAGTACATAGAACTTTATTTGCGAATTCGTTGAACGTCTCACGCATGGCCCTCCTCACATTACATTTCGCTTCGCGTAATTTTTGTTAGTTTGCAAGGCGTTGGCTATGTTTATGTTTTCTGTGAAGTTCCCTTGCATCCGCAGCCGTTTTCTAACTCGGTTGTTGTACCACGGTGGCTCTTTTCCATCTCTTACGATCTTGCTTGGCACATACTCATCTAACGCATATTGTACGATGGTTTTGAACTTTGTCCACTGATCCTCAACACTATCTGTACTTACAACAAAGCTTTTTTGTTGAGCCGTCAGGTACTCTGAAATCTGCTTTTTGTCACTTTTGCCAAGCAGAAATATCTTCCTACCTTTTTTTAGTATTTCTATTTACGGCTGAAATCGTCGATGCTGTAACCGCTTTATGATCGCTGATTCCCTGTTCTGCGTTAACTATTTCAAATAGTTCGGGTCTGTTTGTCACCAGGTCTAATATGTTATCGCCACGAGTCGGGTCTCTAACTGCTCAAGGTAGTTTTCAGATAAGTCACTTAAAAAAATTTCACTGGATTCTTTGTCCCTGCCACCGGCATGAACGGTTGAGTCTCCCAGTCTATATCCGGCGAATTAAAATCTCCACCCAGAACTATAACATGGTGAGGAAATCTACTCGAAATATTTTCCAAATTATCCTTCAGGTGCTCAGCTACAACAGCTGCTGAGCCAGGGGGCCTATAGAGACATACAATTACCATGTCTTAGCCTGCTTTAACTGTGACCTTCACCCAAATTATTTCACATTTAGGATCTCCGTCAATTTCCTTCGTTACTATTGCACTTTTTATCGCTATAAACCCGCCTCCCCCTTCACCGTTCAGCCTGTCTCAGCGGTATACATTCCAATCTGATTTTAGGATTTCATTACTGTTCACGTCTGGTTTCAGCCAACTTTCTGTCCCTAGTACTATATAGGCATTGTGACCGTTTATTAATGAGAGCAGTTCTTTGACCTTTCTATACCTATTTCTGGACTGTATTGAAAACAAACACTAGCACTACTGGCACTATGGTTGACTAAAGGGACTCTCTCTGACTGTATTCAAAACAAACACGAAATCTATGGAACACTATTACTAGCACTCGACAACTAAAGCTTCCTAAAAGCTAAAACACACGGAAAAAGAGGTGACAAGTAAGAAAAATACAATTAATACTTAAATTAACGTAGCTCGCTGCACAGCAGACGTGAAGCAAACGGCAGTTACGACGACACTGACGACGAAGGGATCGGAGGGATCGGTTGGTAGGACATGTTCTGAGGCATAAAGGGATCACCAGTTTAGTGTTGGAGGACAGCGTGGACGGTAAAAATCGTAGAGGGAGACCAAGAGATGAATACACTAAGCAGATTCAGAAGGATGTAGGCTGTAGTAGGTAGCGGTAGATGAAGAAGCTTGCACAGGATAGGTTAGCATGGAGAGCTGCATCAAGCCAATCTCAGGACTGAAGACCACAACAACAACATTCTCATGTGAATGTTCCCTCATATCTACAAGACCATCCTAGCACAAGTCATCCAAACCGTTAATTATAACAAGCCTAAGAGGGTATGTTTTGGGTGCTGGTTTTTGCTGTACTCGAAGAACTGTCTCCATACTATTCGATGATACCTCTCTCTTAACTCAGGGATTACTGAAGCAGCCTCATTCGAATGAGCTTTATAACGTGCAGCAGCTGATGCCATGAGCAGAAGCAATTGATCAATTACCTCGTTGGGTTCGTCATAATATACATACTGCGGGATTAGATTGTTCACTGTTTTATGCTCAATGTCAATACCATAGTCGCTGTTGTTGTTGTTGTTGTTTCCAACATCAAGTATTAGTTTTGTAATGGTTTTATATTTCTTGTCGCTCTGGCTTATTGCGACCTTATGTACATCAATCAAATGAAGAATTTCACGGTACATTTCCCTGAACAAATTATGTGTTTTTTTCATGAGTACTAGGAAAACCAGATTCACTAACCCAGGTATTGTCTCAAACCACTTATTACCAATCTGTATTGCATCATCAGTTACATTTATACGCTGAGTACACAGCATGTATGGTCTTCCCCTGCTGACACCAATTGTCCTATCTATCTGGCCAGGGGCGTGACGGATAATGAATTCGTCACATGGTTACACTCCATACAAATAAATCTATACTCTGAAAGGTATGTGCTGAGATTCGATCAGGATAGAGCCAGTGAAAAACGTCGATAGTTCCCAACCACAAGGTTGGACGAGTAGTACATCTTCGAGTAGTAAGATCTTTGACAGCTAACAGAGCTAGGTGCACGCGGTAAAAGTTTTAGTAGTGGTGAGGAGATGCGCACAGACAGCAGACGTGTTCCGAGTCGGAGCTAGATGCCTGCAGGAGGCAGGCGGGTCGTGACAGCATCAAAGTAAGAATTGGCGCTACGCACATAATAAGCTATATATTGAGCGAAACTCGGCACATACGTAGGGAAACTGGAAAGAATAATTAATAAACTAGGTTTTCTTTGGTTAAATAATGTCTAAAAGCTAGATAGAAATCGCATTGTTAATGCAATAAGCGTTTTGTGAAACTTTCTCGTAAATCCATGCTATAGAAGTTTTTTTTTAGTTTTTCACATGTGCCTTAGAAGTTTGAACAATAAATTTTTTTTGATAAAATTAGAGTTTCATCTCACACCTTATGTCGTTCTCCACATCCTCTGCTTGCATTGAACCAAAAGTTACATTAAAGTAAAGTTCCCATGAGTAAAGCTAATAATTTCATTTATCAGAGTAAAGTAATCTCTATGCCATTGCACAGTTGGCAAATTATTCAGATCAGGACAGAATTTTTATTAAGTAACAAACAGGGCCAAAATGAGTAAAGTTATCTAGAATGACAATTTTTACCATTGCACTACGGCTGAGTTGAGTATATGTTTTATTATCAGCTAAACGGGAAGGAGTGCATGAGCTAAATCCACAGACGCAGTCAGATGCAGGTTGGTGACTTTCATTTATTTTTACCACTAAACTTACATGCAGTCAGATGTGTATTTTGAGTATTAATTTTCCAACAATATTTTCGTGCAGTCGGTTTAGTTCAGTTAAATACGCAGTCAGACGCAAGTTTTATTAAAGACTAAAGCAGTCATAAGCAGTTCAGTCTAGTTTAAATAGAGAATTTATATTTACAACACTTTCAACTCGATTTTAACAAATTTCTCTTCTTCAGAAACGCTTTCCTTTTCATTGCCAGTCTACATTTTATATCCTTTCTACTTCGACCATCATCAGTTATTTTGCTCCCCAAATAGGAAAACTCCTTTACTACTTTAAGCGTCTCATTTCCTAATCTAATTCCCGCAGCATCACACGATTTAATTCGACTACATTCCCTTATCCTCGTTTTGCTTTTGTTAATGTTCATCTTATATCCTCCTTTCAAGGCACTGTCCATTCCGTTCAGCTGCTCTTCCAGGTCCTTTGCAGTCTCTGACACAATTACAATGTCATCGGCGAACCTCCAAGTTTTTATTTCTTCTCCATGGATTTTAATATCTACTCCAAACTTTTCTTTTGTTTCCTTTACTGCTTGCTCAATATACAGATTGAATAGCATCGGCGAGAGGCTGCAACCCTGTCTCACTCCCTTCCCAACAACTGCTTCCCTTTCGTGCCTCTCGACTCTTATAATTGCCATCTGGTTTCTGTACAAATTGTAAAAAGCCTTCAGCTCTCTGTATTTTACCCCTGCCACCTTCACAATTTGAAAGAGAGTATTCCGTTCAACATTGTCAAAAGCTTTCTCTCCGTTTACAAATGCTAGAAACGTAGGTTTGCCTTTCCTTAATCTATTTTCTAAGATAAGCCTCAGGGTCAGTATTGTCTCACGTGTTATAACATTTCTACGGAATCCAAACTGATCTTCCCCTAGGTCGGCTTCTACTAGTTTTTCCATTTGTCTGTAAAGAATTCGCGTTAGTATTTTGCAGCCGTGACTTATTAAACTGATAGTCGGGTTATTTTCACATCTGTCAACACCTGCTTTCTTTGGGATTGGAATTATTATATTCTTCTTGAAGCCTGAGGGTATTTCGAATGTCTCATACATCTTGCTCACTAGATGGTAGAGATTTGTTAGGCCTGGCTCTCCCAAGGTTGTCAGTAATTCTAATGTAATGTTGTCCACTCCCAGGACCTTGTTTCAACTCAGGTCTTCCAGTGCTCTGTCAAACTCTTCACTCTCCTATTTCATCTTCATCTACATTCTCTTCCACTTCTATAATATTGTCCTAAAGAACATCGCCCTTGTATAGACCCTCTATATACTCCTTCCATCTTTCTGCTTTCCCTTCTTTACTTAGAACTGGCTTTCCATCTGAGCTCTTGATATTCATGCAAGTGTTTCTCTCTTCTCCAAAGGTCTCTTTAATTTTCCTGTAAGCAGTATCTATCTTACCCCTAGTGGTACACGTTTCTACATCGTTACATTTGTCCTCTAGCCATGCCTGCTTAGCCATTTTGCACTGCCTGTTGGTCTCATATTTGAGAATTTTGTATTCCTTTTTGCCTGTTTCATTTACTGCATTATTATGTTTTCTCCTTTCATCAATTAAATTCAATATTTCTTTTGTTACCCAAGGGTTTCTATTAGCTCTGGTCTTTTTACCTACTTGATCCTCTGCTACCTTCACTATTTCATCTCTCGAAGCTACCCATTCATATTCCACTGTATTTCTTTCTCCCATTCTTGTCAATCGGTCCCTAATGGTCTCAATGAAGCTCTCTACACCCTCTAGTTCATTCAGTTTATCCAGGCGCATCTTCACAAATTCCCACCATTTTGCAGATTCTTCAGTTTTAATCTACAGTTCATAACCAACAGATTGTGATCAGAATCCACATCTGCCCCTGGAAATGTCTTACAATTAAAAACCTGGTTCCTGAATCTCTGTCCTGCCATTACACACGGTGGTCCATTGATCGTGACCAGGCCAAATATCTCACGAAATATGCGTCTAACGAAAAAACTACAAAGAATGAAACTTGGCCAGCTTGAAGGGGGAAACCAGATGGCAATTGCGTTTTTTTAAAAATAGGAACCCCTATTTTTAATTACATATTCGTGTAGTATGTAAATAAATATGAATGTTTTAGTTGGACCACTTTTTTCGCTTTGTGATAGATGGCACTGTAATAATCACAAACATATGACTCAAAATTTAAGACGAACATTTGCTAACAGGTAGGTTTTTAAAGTTACTTTTAAACAGTTTTTTTCGGTTGTTCCAATGTGATACATGTGCCTTTGTGAACTTATTATTTCAAGACGCATGCTGTTACAGCGTGATTACCTGTAAATACCACATTAATGCAATAAAAGCTCAAAATGATGTCCGTCAACCTCACTGCATTAGGCATTACGTGTAACAACATTCCTCTCAACAGCGAGTAGTTCGCCTTCCGTATTGTTCGCACATGCATTGACAATGCGCTGAGTTATATTGACAGGCGTTGTCGGTGGATTACGACAGCAAATATCCTTCAACTTTCCCCACAAAAAGAAAGCCGGGACGTCAGTTCCGGAAAACGTGCGGGCCATGGTATGGTGCTTTGACGACCAATCCAGCTGTCATGAAATATTCTATTCAATATCGCTTCAACCGCACGCGAGCCATGTGTCGGACATCCATTATGTTGGAAGTACATCGCAATTCTGTCATGCAGTGAAACATCTTGTAGTAACATCGGTAGAACATTACGTAGGAAATCAGCATACATTGCACCATTTAGATTGCCATCGATAAAATGGGGGCCAATTATACTTCCTCCGATAACGCCGCACCGTGCATTAACCTGTGAAGGTCGCTGATGCTCAAAAATGGCTCTGAGAACTATCTGAGGTCATCAGTCCCCTAGAACTTAGAACTACGTAAACCTAACTAAGCTAAACACATCACACACATCCATGCCCAAGGCAGGATTCGAACCGGTGACCGTAGCGGTCGCGCGCTTCCAAACATAACCGCCTAGAACCGCACGGCCACACGGTCGCTGGTGTTCCACTTATCGTAGCCATCGTGATCTTTTCGTAGCCCAATAGTGCATATTATGCCGGTTTACATTACCTCTGTTGGTGAATGACGCTTCATCACTAAATAGAACGCGTGCAAAAAATCCGTCATCGTCCCGTAATTTCATTATTATTCATTATTGTTCATTATTAAACCTACTCCTGCATTACCCGTATTTCATTTTGTATTTATAACTCTGTTGTCACCTGACAAGAAGTCTTGTTCCTCCTGCCACCAAACTTCACTAATTCCCACTATATCTAAGTTTAACGTATCCATTTCCCTTTTTAAATTTTCTAACCTACGTGCCCGATTATGGAATCTGACATTCCACGCTTAGTTCCGTAGAACGCCAGTTTTCTTTCTCCTGATAACGACGTCCTCCTGAGTAGTCCCCGCCTGGAGATCCGAATGGGGGAGTATTTTACCTCCGGAATAATTTACTCAAGAGGGCGCCATCATCATTTAACCATACAGTACAGCCGCATGACGGCTGTAGTTTCCCCTTGCTTTCTGCCGTTCGCAGTACCAGCACAGCAAGGCCGTTTTGATTAGTGTTACAAGACCTTAGTCATACCACAATTGGATGGACCTAAAATAATTGCTCTTATATTATGAGGAAGGAGTATCCATTTCTTCTTCTTCTTCTTCTTCAGGTCCTTGTTTGCATCTTACAGGACCAGTTACCAAGAACGAAGTCCTTGTGACGAAGACATTTTACCCTCCCCCCCCCCCCTCCCCCTATGATACTGACTACGTCAAGTACTGGACATATCTAGAAAGATGCCCTTGTAAGGATAATAGTATGTGTAGCCACTGTAGCTCCATCACTTAACAAACCTGAGCTATATTGGCTGCACAGAGAATTCAGCTATATATTTACGCATGAATAGTAACTTCGCCATTCATTTTGACAATGACTGGTGAGGAGGTGTTTGAGGCAATTGTCTCTTGCAGCATGATTATAAGTGCAGCAGTGAAAATAATGATATTAATAATTATAATACTTGCAGTATAATGGGAGAGTTATGATTTAAAACACAAACACAGTTTGAAATTACATTACACATCATTTATTTAAATATCATACACTGGATGCAATATTTCAGAGAAAAACCATTAGACTCTTTAATCATCTTCTTCTATGCATCTGTAGAGTATTTACCAAACAGAGCATTTTGATATGTGATATATTCCGAGCATATCGCCTTCAAACCAATGGGTACCTCACAGTGCTTGGGTTTTTCACATGCACATTTTACATGTTTCTCTTTTGGCTCCGCATTCAAGCACAAACGAAGATACTGCTCAAAATCATCAACATGTACAAACATTGTATGCAGAGTCTTTGCTCGACAACCAACGCTTCTCCAGTGCAAGGCGCACTACAGTATCCACATCGTATAAGTTCATAAATCAGGCATGCCTCAGATAAAAACTCAATTTCACCAAATTTCACACATAGTGCACAGTCATCATACACTGTTGTTATACATGATGTCACACCAGTAAGGCTAACATTCGTGAGGGTACAATATTCTGTAGTCATCTGTTGATTGCTGTAGTCCTCTTCAAATGGTTTGAATGGCTCTAAGCACTATGGGACTTAACATCTGAGGTCATCAGTCTCCTAGATTGGTTCAAATGGGTCTGAGCACTATGGGACTTAACATCTATGGTCATCAGTCCCCTAGAACTTAGAACTACTTAAACCTAACTAACGTAAAGACAGCACACACATCCATGCCCGAGGCAGGATTCGAACCTGCGACCATAGCAGTCGCGCGGTTCTGGACTGAGCGCCTTAACCGCGAGACTCAGTCTCCTGGACTTCGAACTACTTAAACCTAACTAACCTAAGGACATCACACACATATGTACCCAAGGCAGGATTTGAACCTGCGACCATAGCATGTAGTGCTCTTCACGACGTATTTCGTCACAGTCGAACTCAGAAATAGGCTTTTTAACACAGTTCGATGAATTTTCAAGGGGGCCGTTGTGGCCGAGCGGTTCTCGGTGCTTCAATCTGGAACCGAGCGACCGCTACGGTCGCAGGTTCGAATCCTGCCTCAAGCATGGATGTGTGTGATGTGTTTAGCTTAGTTAGGTTTACGTAGTTCTAAGTTCTAGGGGACTGATGACCTCAGATTTTAAGTTCCATAGTGCTCAGAGCCATTTGAACCATTTGATGCATTCCAATTTCTATTTTCAAATGCAAGCACCAGTTATGATGCGTTTCTGTACCACCATTTACACGTTTCATTCCACTTGCAGTTACATTGTTTGTAGAATTGAAATGTATGGGCACACTTGATATGCGCACTCTATCCCTGCACTAGCACAGGGATGTTCTGCTGGAATGGGTTGTGTGTCAGTGACCAGCACTGTCCTTCATCTTGCTGTTATTTATGACCATCAGCGGTATTTGAGGTGTTGAGAGAAGATTGTGTATCCACATCATTGCACAAATCGATGAGTAGGACAGACAATGACAGCTCCTTGCCCTACTCCAACAAATCGGCTTTGTACGCTACAGGTTCCCCTGTGTTCGTTACAGCTTCGGACATACTGGAAATTATTACTGCCACGGGTCCAGAGGTTGGTGCAGGTCTCAATAAGATGGCGGCTGAGGTCACTGCAGGTCTGCATGAGACAGAGGTCGACACGTTGGCGCCCGCCCGTGCAGATTTCGATATGTCGAAGGCCACTGCTGAACAAAGACGAGAAGGAAGTATTACATACAGAACAAGACATGAAAATAATCAATAATAATAATAATGCTATCTAAAAAAAATTGTGATATGGGATACTTGTTGTTGTTGTTGTGGTCTTCAGTCCTGTGCAAGCTTCTTCATCTCCCAGTACCTACTGCAACCTACATCCTTCTGAATCTGCTGGTGTATTCATCTCTTGGTCTCCCTCTACGATTTTTACCCTCCACGTTGCCCTCCAATACTAAATTGGTGATCCCTTGATGCCTCAAAACATGTCCTACCAACCAATCCCTTCTTCTAGTCAAGTTGTGCCACAAACTTCTCTTCTCCCCAATCTTGTCCAACACCTCCTAATTAGTTATGTGATCTACCCCTCTAATCTTCAGCATTCTTCTGTAGCACCACATTTCTATTCTCATCTTCTCTAAACTATTTATCGTCCATATTTCGCTTCCATACATGGATACACCCCATACAAATACTTTCAGAAACGACTTCCTGACACTTAAATCTATGCTCTGTGTTAGCGAATTTCTCTTTTTCAGAAACACTTTCCTTCCCATTGCCAGTCTACTTTTTATATCCTCTATACTTCGACCATCATCAGTAATTTTGCTCCCCGAATAGCAAAACTCCTTTACTACTTTAAGTGTCTCATTTCCTAATGTAATACCCTCAGCATCACCCGACTTAATTCGACTACTTTCCGCCGGCCGCGGTGGTCTCGCGGTTCTAGGCGCGCAGTCCGGAACCTTGCGAATGCTACGGTCGCAGGTTCGAATCCTGCCTCGGGCATGGATGTGTGTGATGTCCTTAGGTTAGTTAGGTTTAAGTAGTTCTAAGTTCTGGGAGACTAATGACCACAGCAGTTGAGTCTCATAGTGCACAGAGACATTTTGACTACTTTCCATCATCCTCGTTTTGCTTTTGTTGATGTTCATCTTATATCCTCCTTTAAAGACACTATCCTTTTCATTCAACTGCTCTTCCAAGTCCTTTGCTGTCTCTGACAGAATTACAATGTCATCGGCGAACCTCAAAGTTTTTATTTCTTCTCCATGGATTTTAATACCTACTCCAAACTTTTCTTTTGTTTCCTTTACTGCTTGCTCAATATACAGATTGAATAGCATCGGCGAGAGGCTGCAACCCTGTCTCACTCCCTTCCCAACAACTGCTTCCCTTTCGTGCCCCTCGACTCTTATAACTGCCATCTGGTTTCTGTACAAATTGTAAAAAGCCTTCAGCTCCCTGTATTTCACCCCTGCCACCTTCACAATTTGAAAGAGAGTATTCCATTCAACATTGTCAAAAGCTTTCTCTCCGTTTACAAGTGCTAGAAATGTAGGTTTGCCTTTCCTTAATGTAGCTTCTAAGATAAGCCGTAGGGTCAGTATTGCTTCACGTGTTCCAATATTTCTACGGAATCCGAACTGATCTTCGCCTAGGTCCGCTTCTACTGGTTTTTCAATTCGTCTGTAAATAATTCGTGTTAGTATTTTGCAGCTGTGCCTTATTAAACTGATAGTTCGGTAATTTTCACATCTGTCAACACTTGCTTTCTTTGGGATTGGAATTATTATATACTTTACTTACTTTTCCGTTTCTTCCTGTTCTGCAGGGCTGTGGAGCACCTCGACTGATGCTGATGCTTCATGCTTCTTCTCCTGCTGCCGCTGCTGCTGCTGTTAGCTGACAGTGAGACTGAGGCTGCAGAGTAGCTGAGCTTGCCCTCTATCCCCTCAGGTGACATCACCAGATACTGCCGGCCTATGGGCTGAAGCCTATCCTGTTACCAGATTCAGGGCTGCTGTTGGTTCCCACCCTTGTTTCTTGACTGTCATCTTGGATTACATCATGGAAGGGGAGAGGGCGAAGGCCGACAGTGCCCTCTGGTGGCGGTGTTGTGAACTAGGCTAGTTGGTCTCCAAACCTCAAGGTGAACAGCTATGGTTCATTGTGGAACAGGGCCAAGCTGATGTGGGGTATTAGGCAGTTTCAGAAAAGGTAGGCAGATCCAGCACAAGCATCTACCAGCACGAGTACTGTAACACATCTTCACGCCATCCCACTGCATTGCCCTTATTTTTCAAAATGGTTTCACCACACACTCATCCATTATCTTTTCTTTCCAGGCATTGTGTAGAAGCCCACAGATACAGTCCTCAGCTGTGTGCATGCCTGTAGTACAATTATTAAGTTCATCCCTGCTCATTACCAGCATTTCCTCCATTGCACACATGGATTCTTACGCCAGAGTGGGTGAACGTCTTGCCTCTTGCACTTTGGAAGACTCAGTTGCAGCAAACACATTTATCAGCATGAGCTACAAAGTGTAACTTAGCCCTATCCTGCTTCATCTTCCTTATTTAATGAAGTGTATTTGTCTTCAGCAAATATCATTGCTTTCCAAACATCTTACAGGTGGCTACTGACACAGTCCTAAGCTGCACGATTACACCTAATATACCCGTTAAACTCCTCCTTCTCCAATACAGGCACCTTGACCACTGAACGGAGTAAACAATTACATCTTTCCTCCCAGACCAGCAATTAGACACAGACAGAGCTAATTTCCCGCCCTTTTCCCCTGGACCGCCATCTTGGATTACATCATGAGAGGGGGAGGGGATGGCCACCAGGTCCCTCTGGTGTTGGTGTTAAAAACTAGTTGGGTTGGAGTCTGGACCTCAAGGTGAACACACTGGGTGGAGCTACTGTCTATGGCAACTCAATTTGTTTAAATAAACAATGCATATAAAACATAGACTTAACATCCATCCTATCCAGCAGCCCAGCATAGACTGAGTCCCTTTGCCACCAATTTCCAGGGCGGCAGGAGAGGAGCAGAATTGAGGGGAGTGGGTTAGGTTAGTGGAGGTAGCCCAAATGACCTACTCTCCCCTACAAACTTTGAACTTTCCTGTATGACGTCACTGGAAAGTTGCCACAGCTATGGCTGCCATCTTGGATCCGCCATCTTGAATAAATTTGGCAACAATGCAGCGTGGGGCCATGCTCGCTTTGCCCTACTACTCCACCCACCCCCAGCTATAAGAAATACGCTCTGAGTAATCAGTTGGCATGGCCAAACAAAATGCACTAACAATTTTAGAAAGAAGGCCATAGGAACGTGGAACACCTAGGCAAGGTACAGGGAAAACACCTTTCACCCTTTAGTTTACACTCTTTATTTAAACAAACCCCAAGATTTCTCAATTTAAAAAAGTTCTCAGTGTTTTAAGAAATATAATTTAAATAAACAGTGCAGCATAACCCACAACCCAACTCAAGTGTTTGAGGAAAGTTCGCAGCAACACAGTTCTTAAGAGAAATATAACCATAAAATTTTACACTTTTCTGTCGGTTAAGAGAAATAATTTAAAAAAAGGTTGTAACCAATTAAGAAAAACAATCATTTAAGAAACACTGCCAACATATGTTTTCGGGGCAAGCTTTGAATTATGTATGATTGCTTTAAAGTAATAAGTCCACATGTTTCAATGACTTAATAGAGGCTTATAATTTCTTCCACTCAAGAGACAACGAGAAAACTCTTGTAGTATTAATCATTTCAATCATTATTGGTCAGCATCCCACGTATCACCATTATTGATCAGTGTCCCTCATACCACTTGTGACTTGTGGCTTTCAGGCATCCTTTGGCATAAAACGGGGGGCTGGAATAATGTGACAAGTTGAACACATCTCTGATTCATACATTCTTTTTCGTTACTTTGCCTGAAACATTAGCAAACATTCCAACCGGTGTTTGACGCAACTATTTTTGTAGCATAATAGTGCATCACCACATTTTGGAATCAATGTGGTTAACTATTTAAATGAAGGGGCTCCCAATGAAATGTATTGGTTGTAGAGGTCCAGAGTTCTAGCATTCACGTTCCCTGGACCTTAATCCATTAGATTTTTATTTGTGGGGACAAAAAAAGGAACAAGTTCATAGCACTCCGCCTATGGGTACACACGACCTAATAAATCCCATGCGTGTCGCTTTGGCAATTACGGATGTAGGTGTGTCGCATTTCGTCTAGCAAAGTGTGATCCAGCGCATGCCGAAGTGTTTGCAAATGAAAGGTGATCTCTTTGTATTTCTTGTCGTACATGCACATGCCAGCTCTGTGAAGATAAGCCTGGACATCAAACATACAGAACGAAATTATTGTGTGTAGCTTAATGTGCAATCTAGTGCAACCTTCCTATCGTGCTTTTTGTACCTCACTGGATACAGACGTTGTTGCTGTATGCACTATCACTTTCTGTTAGTTTTATATGTGTCATGGTCGTTTACGTCTCTAAGAAGTTCATGTTACGTCTTAATGTTCAAATAATGCTAACAATAAAAGAAAGAAAAACGCAATGTATCGTAAAATGGAGGCGTAAACTGGATACAATTTGACACTTTAGCTATAAAGAAACTAATGTTTGGCGTGAAGGTGAGTGGAACACTAACGAATCTGGATATCCATTCCCCATGAGCTAACGTGACAGCTCTAGCACAGTGCAGACTTCATGCTACCTCTTCTTGGCCACACTGTGCACACTTACAGCGTTGTCCGGGCCTGAGTTTTTAGGTCATGTTTCTATTAAACCTGGAGCAGTACTGATAGTACGCTCCATTTCAGCCTTTGAGGATTATTATAGTACAGATTATAGTAGTCTTTGGTAGCACGATGAGAAACTGAGAGTTAAGATCCTGTCACACACTGGTCTCTGGGATATGGAAATGCAAATGAAACATGTTTTCTTCTTTCAGTCACATTTCCTTTATCCTATCTGTTCTTTCTTCTCAAATTAATGAATGGCTGGAAGTGGGTTTGCACAGATAGCAGGCAGTAGAACATTAACAAAAGATATGTAGAAGGTGATGTTGAAATCTGTGTAGAAAATGGTGGTTTGCAAAGAAAAAACAATGGGAAAGACTGAACAAAGAGATTAGCAGAGTCTTTCCCCAATCATCCGTAGTACAGATGGAGGGAGGTCGCTAAGCCAAAGCTCAAATGGGAAAGACTTTGGTCTGGGGATTCGCCATGTTCGTCACTGTGTAGACGGAAGGTCCAGGGTGCAGGTATCTCCACGTCAGGTGTCGAACTGGTAAGAAAATAAGGTAGCAAAATGAGCTACATCATCGTTGATCAGTTTCATAACGTGCTAGTTAAAAACAGTATTGATATTAAAGAGCTTGAAAACGTAATAATTTTTGTTCCTTCTACTGATTAGATCGTTTGAAGTGTACAGCTACAGTATGTGATAAAAAGTATCCGGAGACCTGGCTGAAAATGACTTACAAGGTCGTGACGTCATCTTTCGATAATGCTGGAACTCAATGTGGTGCTGGCCCACCATTAGCCTCGATGAGAACTTCCACTGTCGCAGGCATACGTATAATCAGGTGCTGGAAGGTTGCGAGATGCCGGGGCTAGCAGTGTATTTAACTCTAAATTCTTCTACAATCTTCATATGTAAATGATGCTCGAAGCCCCCAATTTCTAACTGCCACTTTTGCTGTTGCACATGGATTAAGAAAAAATGCGAACTGACTGTAATCGACCCTGCAAGTGGAATAGAAAAGGGTTTCTCATGAGCAATGATTTAATTTGATAGAAATCAATTAAATAAAGGAAAGTTTCATTAACGTAATGAATGAATGGGTTGCTCTACCGATTAACAGAATGAAAGTTCTGGCAAAAATAACAATTTGATTTATTATGACTAAACTCAAAATAATAAACAAAACACATGAAACATTTACAATACTTCAAACTGGATTCTCAAATAAATGCTGTGAAGGTGAAGTTGTTCATAAACTAGGTTATGACATTTATGACGAAGTGGTATGTGGAACCATTGCCTTGCAACTGCTACAGTAGTGAGAACTCAGACAATGAACACCCAAGACAGAACAAAGAAAAGACGAACAGGCGCACACTGCTGAGCTCTGATTATCACCTAGCAAAATTCCCTAATCTGCCGGTGCTGTGGACATACATTACCAAGCTGTCTTCTTAACTGCAAGAACACGATCTAGTGTACCGGAGGCGATAGCTGGTTGCTTCGACGTCCCATCGTGGTGATGATAATGTCGCGAGTATAGCCCGAAGCAAATTCTCCTGGTCTGGTTGTTCCAGACTAAAGACTTCCTAGCAACACAATTGCGCCTCTGAGGTAGATAACTCCGATACAGTCAACATTAGCCAAAACTACTCAATACAGACAACATAGGCCACTTGTACACAGAACGCTCAATTGCCAACTGTACTCGGAAAGTTCCGTTCAAGTCGAAACTTCACCAACTTTGTCAAACAGTTACAATTAAATAAAAGTATATTAGACAGCTAATGGAAGGCAGGGTGTCCAGAGCAGCGCGAGCTCAGTCTTGTAACCTACTCCGACAGCGGTTACTGCATCGATGATTTCAGCCGTAAATAGAAATATTAAAAAAGGTAGGAAGATTTTTCTGTTTAGCAAAAGTGACAAAAAGCAGATTACAGAGTACCTGACGGATCAACACAAAAGTTTTGTCTCATGTACAGATAGTGTTGAGGATCAGTGGACAAAGTTCAAAACCATCGTACAATATGCGTTAGATGAGTATGTGCCAAGCAAGATCGTAAGAGATGGGAAAGAGCCACCGTGGTACAACAACCGAGTTAGAAAACTGCTGCGGAAGCAAAGGGAACTTCACAGCAGACATAAACATAGCCAAAGCCTTGCACACAAACAAAAATTACGCGAAGCGAAACGTAGTGTGAGGAGGGCTATGCGAGAGGCTTTCAATGAATTCGAAAGTAAAGTTCTATGTACTGACTTGGCAGAAAATCCTAAGAAATTTTGGTCCTATGTCAAAGCGGTAGGTGGATCAAAACAAAGTGTCCAGACACTCTGTGACCAAAATGGTACTGAAACAGAGGATGACAGACTAAAGGCCGAAATACTAAATGTCTTCTTCCAAAGCTGTTTCACAGAGGAAGACTGCACTGTGCTTCCTTCTCTAGATTGTCGCACAGTTGACAAAATGGTAGATATCGAAATAGACGTCAGAGGGATAGATAAACAATTAAAATCGTTCAAAAGAGGAAAGGCCGCTGGTCCTGATGGGATACCAGTTCGATTTTACACAGAGTACGCGAAGGAACTTGTCCCCCTTCTTGCAGCAGTGTACCGTAGGTCTCTAGAAGAGCGAAGCGTTCCAAAGGATTGGAAAAGGGCACAGGTCATCCCCGTTTTCAAGAAGGGACGTCAAACAGATGTGCAGAACTATAGACTTATATCTCTAACGTCGATCAGTTGTAGAATTTGGGAACACGTATTATGTTCGAGTATAATGTCTTTTCTGGAGACTAGAAATCTACTCTGTAGGAATCAGCATGGGTTTCGAAAAAGACGGTCGTGTGAAACCCAGCTCGCGCTATTCGTCCACGAGACTCAGAGGGCCTTAGACACGGGTTCACAGGTAGATTCCGTGTTTCTTGACTTCCTCAAGGCGTTTGACACAGTTCCCCACAGTCGTTTAATGAACAAAGTAAGAGCATACGGACTATCAGATCAATTGTGTGATTGGATTGAGGAGTTCCTAGATAACAGAACGCAGCATGTCATTCTCAATGGAGAGGAGTCTTCCGAAGTAAGAGTGATTTCAGGTGTGCCGCAGAGGAGTGTCATAGGACCGTTGGTATTCACAATATACATAAATGACCTGGTGGATGACGTCGGAAGTTCATTGAGGCTTTTTGCAGATGATGCTGTGGTGTATCGAGAGGTTGCAACAATGGAAAATTGTACTGAAATGCAGGAGGATCTGCAGCGAATTGACGCATGGTGCAGGGAATGGCAATTGAATCTCAGTGTAGACAAGTGTAATGTGATGCGAATACATAGAAAGACAGGTCCCTTATCATTTAGCTACAAAATAGCAGGTCAGCAACTGGAAGCAGTTAATTCCATAAATTATCTGGGAGTACGCATTAGGAGTGATTTCAAATGGAATGATCATATAAAGTTGATCGCCGGTAAAGCAGATGCCAGACTGAGATTCATTGGAAGAATCCTAAGGAAATGCAATCCGACAACAAAGGAAGTAGGTTACAGTACGCTTGTTCGCCCACTGCTTGAATACTGCTCAGCAGTGTTGGATCCGTACCAGATAGGGTTGATAGAAGAGATAGAGAAGATCCAACGGAGAGCAGCGCGCTTCGTTACAGGATCATTTAGTAATCGCGAAAACGTTACGGAGATGATAGATAAACTCCAGTGGAAGACTCTGCAGGAGAGACGCTCAGTAGCTCGGTACGGGCTTTTGTTAAAGTTTCGAGAAGATACCTTCACCGAAGAGTCAAGCAGTATATTGCTCCCTCCTACGTATATCTCGCGAAGAGACCATGAGGATAAAATCAGAGAGATTAGAGCCCACACAGAAGCATACCGACAATCCTTCTTTCCACGTACAATACGAGACTGGAATAGAAGGGAGAACCGATAGAGGTACTCAGGGTACCCTCCGCCACACACCGTCAGGTGGCTTGCGGAGTATGGATGTAGATGTAGATGTAGACTGAAAGGTGAGAGCCGACCCTCTCAAGAGCACCCGTACAAACCAATCACAGAGCATTTCCACCCCCACGACAGTAGTCGTGGTTAAACGTTCCCATCAGCAACTCGAAAACCGGCGGAAAATTCCACTCTATTGCCGAAGCACTACCATTGCCCGCCAAGATTGCCTGGGAACACAAGTCATTCCCACGCCTCACTGGTAGCCCGCCAGAAAGTGTTTTCACTATGTTTCTGCGAAGTAACGGAATCTCTAGTCCAGCCGCCTCTTCTGGCCCCTCCGGGCGTATTGCTCCCGCTCTTATGACAATGTCGGAGTCTGGAAAGCATCCACTCGACTCCCTCACACCCATCGGCTTAACCCTTTCAAGATCAGCAGAACTCGTCTGTCACCGGACCACCCGGGTGACGAGAGACGCTGCGTGGGATGTCCGTGTGTGAAGAAATAGCAACTTTTCACCGCATGCAATTAGAGAGGAAAATCAAATTACTCAGAGTAAAATAGAAATATGAGAGGGGGCTCATGCCACCTCTCAAGGTTTCTTGAGGAATGGCAGCCCATTGTTCATGGAGTGCTGCACTCAGGAGAGGTATTGATGATGGTCGATGAGGTCTGGCACAAAGTCGGCTTTCCAAAACATCCCAAAGGTGTTCCATAGGATTCAAGTCAGAACCACGTTCAGGCCAGTCCATTACAGGGATGTTATTGTCGTGTAACCATTCCGCCACAGGCTGTGCTTTATGAACAGGTGCTCGATCGTGTTGAAAGTTGCACTCGCCATCCCCGAATTGCTCTTCAACAGTAGAAAGCAGGAAGGTACTTAAAACATCAATATAGGCCTGTGCTGTGATAGTTCCATGCAAAACGACAAAGGGTGGAAGCCCCCTCCATGAAAAACACGACCACACCATAACACCACCACCTCCCAATTTTACTGTTGGCACTACACACAGTGGCAGATGACGTTCGCTGCGCATTCGCCATACCCACACCTTGTCATCGGATCGCCACGTTGTGCACGGTGATTCTTCATTCCACACAACATTTCTCCACTATTCACTCGTCCAATGTTTACGCTCCTTACACCAAGCGTAGCGTCGTTTGGCATTTACAGGCGTGATGTGTGGCTTATGAGCAACCGTTCGACCATGAAATCCAAGTTTTCTCACCACCCGCCTAACTGTCATAGTACTTACAGTGGACCCTGATTTAGTTTGGAATTCCTGTGTGATGATCTGGATAGATGTCTGCCTATTATACATTACGACCCTCTTCAACTGTCGACGGTCTCTGTCAGTCAACAGACGAGGTCAGCCTGTACGCTATTGTGCTGTACGTATCCCTTCACGTTTCGACGTCACTTTCACATCGGAAACAGTGGACCTAGGGATGTTTAGGAGTGCGGAAATCTCGCGTACAGGTGTATGATACAAGTGAAACCCAATCACCTGACCACGTTCGAAGTCGAGTTCTGCAAAGCGCCCCATTCTGCTCTCTCACGATGTCTAATGACTACTGAGGTCGCTGATATGGAGAACCTGGCAGTAGCTGGCAGCACACTGAACCTAATATGAAAAACGTATGTTTTTGGGTCAGTCCTGATACTTTTGATCACAGTGTAAGAGTGGTGCTGGCCTTCAGGAAATCTTTGTTTACATGCTTCCCCGTAAGGAGAGGGCGTAAAATGATTAATTTTCATGTACGGTTTTATAAAGTTTTTGGTTGGGTTTGACGATCTTTTCTTTTTATACTAGTACTGAGCCCACTCTGCGCCAAACTCTGTGAGTGACTCAAGAACTTGGATTCACGGTTCCTTGCTTCATAACCGCCTCTAAATGTCTGCTATATGCGTGTTTGCGGGAAAGGAAATCTGAGAATTTAACGCGGTTAAGTCTGGTATTTCAAGAGTTCTTCTCTGTAACCTGAGATTGCATAACGGTTTGTACCACATACCAGTAAGAAACATTAAATCCTAGAACTTGGTGTGATCTATTAAGAATCTTTGCTGCACTAACTATTTAATGAAATTTAAACTATCGTGAGATATTTCTCTGGAAATAATGTAGGAAGTGTTTTCTTTGACCTAGGAGGGATGCGTGTTCGCCTCATGTGTCATCAAAGTGGTCATTGTTGGTTAACGTATTTCTTTAGCGGCTTAGAACAGTTGCGACAGGTAACAGGAACCTAGTGAAATTCATTTAACTGCCTTATCATGATTATTTTGGGTGTGTTCATGGTGATGAGTGTTGGCGCCACAGAGCTACCCACGTGTGGTTACGAATGCCTCGTGCACTATACAGAGGCTTAAGAGTTGGTATGGTTATGCTGAGCAGTGGCTTGCCAAGCTCAGCGGATAAATATATTGCAGTGCGAGTGTATTTCCGACTTACAATGTAATGCTCCTTGAGACATGCGTGCACATCCAAAGACATACGTTAGTAGACAAACAGTTGAAGACATATGGAAATTTGGGTTGGCTGTGAGTCAGGGAGCCAAATGGTAAGGCGACCATTCGTAATAACAGGGAAAGCGGTCGTTATTTCACTACGCAGTTCACGGTTGTCCATATTCGCAACAGCAAATACATTTCCTCGAACAGTATAAGACGTCAGACCTGGTCATTTCTTTAATTTGTTTACAAAGAGAATACTCTATGCACAGTCTCAGGTATGGCGGCAGCTGCAGTAATTTGATCAGTTCCGCTACTGTGTCTTAATTTTAAGGGTGCAGAATTCGCCACATTGAGTGCACATATTAACACTATTTACGTGAATCAGATGCAGCACTATTCAATGAATTCTTATCAAGTGGTGGGTAGGAATTACGAATCCAAATCTCTATTAAAAAACGAAAAATAGGAGAGAGAGAAAGAAAAGGAAAGAAATTTTGAAAATACTCAGCATTTAGCCATGTTTACACGTCAATATATGATAGGAATGTAAATTGATATATCCTAAATCATTTCATTTGTGGAACCGAAAAATAACTACCTAACCGAGCGAGCTTTGTCCCACTGGCACGCTGTACTTGAAAGTAAAAGCACTCTATGACTGAGGTTCCTCGTTTAATGCCATTGAAACCCATCCCCACAGGCTCGGAAATTGTAGGGCATAAAGTTTTAAACTGAAAGTACAAGCAGTAAAAGTCAAGTCTTGCGGCACGGCACTTTATAGCGCAGCCAGAGAAATATAAATCTTTCACAGAGATGTGCAGCCATTTGGTAACATATTTTCCTAGTAATATGACATAAAGCGATAGTGAAGGGAGAAGCAGATCCGGAGACAATGGGAGGTAAAAGCTTACGGCCGGCAGACGAGCGCTGGCCTGCCCCCGAGATGCGCCGCACCGTGCCGTGCCTGGCGGCCGCCGCCGCCGCCGCGCTCTGCTTCGCCGCCTCCGCCGCCCCCGCCGCCCCCGCCGCCCCCGGCGCGCCGAGGCACTGGGCGCCCGCGCGCCGCCGCCGGCTGGTGGGGGGCGAGGAGGCGGACGTGGCGGCGGTGCCGTGGGTGGCGGCGCTACACCACCGCCGCCAGCACCTGTGCGCCGGCTCCATCGTGGGCGCGCGCTTCGTGCTGACGTCGGCGCAGTGCGCGCAGCGGTCGTCGCCCGGCAGCCTGGCGGTGCGCGTCGGCTCGTCGCTGCGCGGGTCGGGCGGCCAGGTGTGCCACGCGGCCGACATCACCTCCCACGAGAGCTACCGGCCCTGGTCCTGGGACTACGACATCTCCGTCGTGCGGCTCGACGCCGACATCGCGTTCGACAACAACAAGAAGGTACTCCTCCGTCACCTTTCCCGGTGCTCAAACTGTCTACTTTTAGAGGAGACTCGGACGCGTATCCTTTTCTCGATTCCTTCCGCTCTGGCGATATGGCACGGGGCACAGTAAGGTCGCCAGAATGCACCGATGCACCGGACGTACTGGAACTCCACCGACAAACGTTCGGATGTCGTTCGTAGATACCTTCTGTATATTTAGGTATAAATGTCTCCGGCAGCACGTTACAGTGTAACAATACGAGACTTACCTGAAAATTTCAGTGAATGCTCTCAAAAAATAAAGGAAACAAGAATCGCAAATAAAATACATTTCTTGGCCTTAGAGGTAATCACATTATCTGTGACACAGTTCTAACATTAGTCGAAAGGCTGTTGGAAATTATCAGTAAATACTTCTTGGGGATCCCTTAATGCACAGTGGCTACACATCGTCAGATATCCGCATCGTTACAGGAGGTGAGACCTGGTTCTACCGGAAAGGGACTGTCAGTCAGTGGCATAGTACTCATCTGGCAGAAATTCGTGTAGGATCGAGCCCTTGCAGTCGAAAAAGGCGGTCAACGTCGTCTTAATCTTGGATTTTTTTCAGTTTTTTTTTTTTTTTGGGGGGGGGGGGATCAGGGATGATAATGAAAACTATGTTGCTGACTCTGACTCGGTCTACAGATCGTGTTAGTAGCATCAGTTAACATTTCCTCTATGTAGCAGATATCTGACAACATGTTACCACAACACGTCGAGCAGTTTCACCAGAAGCATTTAGTGACAGTACCCAACAGCTTTTCAACTAATTTCAGATGCCTGATGTGCGTTTTAGTTAATAATGATTACTTTGAATGACGGTAAAGGTCTATTGTTTGTAACTCTTGTTTTCATTATTATTGCGACCATCCACCGAACATTTCAGATACACCTTGTATAATACGATTCGTTCAATTTGTTACTTCTGTCAAATTAGTTTCTGTGAAATTGCTTTCACAAAATGTACAGCAAAAGAAAAAAAAGATTAATGCAACATCACACACAAGGAAACAAAATTAATTTGACCTCATCTTTTAAGCAGAAAAAAGCGCACCAGCAGTTATCGCCTCGGTAACCCGTCTAGTGTTAAAATTTGGGTCATAATTCTTAGAGTGCTCAGTCACGAGCTTCAGAACGTACACATTCCAAAAACGTCCACGCCCTGCTGTGATTCACACTTCCCCATGGCAGCTGCTTGCTGCCTGAGCATCAAGGACTGTACAGTGGAGTGAGTAAGAGGTTTGTGGGATCCTATTTCGACATTGCCAATATAATCTCTTTGCTTTCAACATTTTTATGCTAAAATTCAAAAATGCAGCCTAAATAAGTGAAAAGAATGAGAGCCTCATTAAAGAAGTAACATAGTGCTATTAAGATCACTGTAGTGCGACTTTTTCTTTGGATTTTAAAGTTGGCACTGTTAAAGTGAAGCGCATTTTCAGGGTCACAATCTTCAACGTTGTTGGCATTATTAAGCTGTAAATCGAAAATTATTACAATCATTTCATTATATTTCGTGGACTGCTTAGATATATCCTTCTTACTCGTAATTTGAGGCATATACATATTTGCGGTTTGTCGATACGAATATTTTCTTAAAATGATATTCAAAACATATGTTCATTAGATTGACGTATTACATACTCAAATTACTTAGTATTTTTCACACAAAATAATATGTCTTCTCGAACAAGGTTCAAAACGGATTAACCACATGTGTCCACTGCCCGTTCTCTTCCCTTGCCTTCAACAACCCATAAACTGTACACTACTTTGCACTTGGGCTTTAGGTAGCTGCAGTGGGGCAGAACGACTGACGTGCAACTGGCGCACGTGAAATTTTAAATGCTGTGCTTTCAGAAGGTCACAACCGCTTACTGTCTGAATCGTGACCTGTATCTCCAATCTTTTTCCGAATACACCTCTTTTACTTGTGATATTCGAACAGTTTATCCGCTATTACAGGCTGAAATTCATTGGAAAACTCAGTCTTTCTCTTCTCACATTCTCTCTACCGACTCCAGATTCTCATGTAATTCTTTCTTCTATTCCTTCTCCCACTACCACATTCCAGTCTCTTGTGATGTTTAGATATCATCACCTTTCACATACTGAATTACCCTTCCGATATCGTGAAATATTTTCTCTACCTCTTCATCTTCTACTTGTGACGTCGGCATGTATATCTAAAGTGTTATTGTTGGCGTTGGTTTGTTATCGATTATGATGAGTACAATCCTATCACATGCTATCTCTAAATTAATTGTCTGCCCTACTTTACTATTCATAAACAATCTTACTCCTGTTGCACCATTTTCTGCTGCTGTTGATACCCGTAGATGTCATAAAAATGTTGTTGTTGTCCTTGTTGTTGTCTTCAGTCCAGAGAGTGATTTGATCCAGCTCTCCATGCTGCCTGCCCTCGGGAAAAATAACGGCTGTAATTTCCCCTTGCTTTCAGTCATTCGCAGTACCAGCACACCAAGCAGCATAAAAATCTATGCATTTAAATATATATGTATGTATGTACATATGTATATATGTATATTATCTATCCCCTCGTAAACCAGTGGACCGATTTCAACGTGACTTGGAACACATATCATTCTCTACTTGCCTGGAAAGGAGATGGTTGTGAAAAAGAAGTGTAGCCCACGACGCGCAAATATTCAGACTTTATTCATCCATTATTTGAGACTGACAACACTTAGTTTCATACGACAGACTTAACACATAATTTCATACCTTTACAAAACTTTTTCTCGTTAACGAAATGTTGAAAGAAAAAACTTTATCGTTAATACATTGTCACTGTTCATGCCTGCAAAACTGTCGCATGATCCATGCCGTTTAAATTTATTATTTCTTTGATACTAACTCTGTTCGCAACATATCAAGCAGGTAGTATCCAAATACGCCGCTGAAGCTACCTACAAAATTATATTATTACATGAAGGATATCTGAGGTATGGCCTCATAAACAATGAGCTGGGAGAAAAGAAAACTGTAGAGATACGAATGAGGTACGTGTACAAATCTGTGCAAAATATGTTAAATATGTGTGGAATATATGTGACAAGTGCACATATGGCCAAAGCCGCTGTAAAAACTTGGTATACATATTACTTATGGTATCTGAAAAGAAATACTGTGGGATACAAACTGTCAACCTACTGGGGTGGGGGTGATAATGTGGAGAGAGAATGGGGTTGGAGGAACAAACAGACAGAGAGAGAGGGTGAAGGACGGTATTGACACAGATATGGTGAAAGTGGAGGTGGACAGAGGTAGGAGTGGATGGGAAATGGACTCAGAGAGGGAAGAGGAGGGGATGTAGAGGGGGAAACAGATGGGGTGAGAAAGAATTAGATGGGGCAAAAGAGGGTGGAAAGGAGATTGACAAAGGGGGAGGGAGCATTGGACAGAAGGGGTTGGAGCTGGTGGACAGAGAGGGAGTGGGGAGGAGTAGATGGACAGAGAGAGGGCAAGAGGAGGTGCACTGCTAGAACTGCATACCTGAGTAGTTCGGCTATTTACCCTACAGAAGGGTCCAGAAGAATGATTACTCTCTTTGATAGTCAATATTAATGGAACAACATGACATTCCGTTACAATTCTTGTTCAAGGGGAAAGTTATTCTTTCAAAGTGATTCCCATCAACAGCCAAATAACGTCGATGCCACTGAACTGTTTCCTGAACTACGGCTGTCAGTGTTGCCAGTGACGAGCGCACAGGACGCCTCGACGGTTTCTTGTAGCTACTTCAGTGTAGCTGGCTTCTGTTAGTACACCTCATTTTTCAAGGCACCCTGTAGGTCAAGAGGTGTGAGGTCTGGAGACTGGTGGGTAGTCAACAGCTCCTCTTCGACCTATCCATCTTCCAGGTTGATTTTAGTGCAATAGGCTCTGACATCTCTGTGGTAGTAAGGTGGAGCGCCATCTAGTTGTAGATAAAATCTTTCATTTCCAAACACCTCTCGGATGGTAGGTAGTACCGATGTTTGCAGCATATGAAGATGCAGCACACCACCTGGAAAATTAACATGTTTGTCCACGTGAATGTGAGGTTTTTCAGGAGCACACTTTATTCATTTATTGCGGTTTCCAATACCGATCAGTTCGAATTGTGCTTCGTAAGGCCAGATAGCCATCCCAGAAAACCGTTCATCAACGCACAGCGTGCCCGCGAACCACTATTAGTACTGCATCCTTCGATCCTGGCCGTCTTCGTTCATACCGTGCAGCTGTCTTGGAATGTGTACACTTTCCACTTTGCATCCTTCATAATTCGTCCTGTACTTGATCAGCTTACCTCCCTTTCAAGTTTTTGAGCTGTTCTAGTAAAATGTTGCAATACAGTAGTTCTGGAAGTTGGACTTGATGTTTTTGATCTGCCAGACCATCCTTTCCTTACGCACACCCCGAACAGTACCGTTGTCCTCAAGTTTATACCGAATATGATAAATTGTTGTACGTGTGGTGGCTGAGCTTCTTACAAATTACGCCATTACTGTTGCATCTCCATCATGATTTCGTACTTTCAGTACTACTTTAATACGACATTGCGTTTCTCAAACGATAGTCTTACTTTGAGCAGCGAACGTTCGAGGAGTTCGTAACGCGTGCTCCATTCTCTGTCACCGCCTGCCATCATGGCATGGGATCTGAAGATGACCGCTAAGTGACTGAAACCGATAACCACAAAAATAAAGGTTTCTTGCAGTTGAGACTTTATATTCAGTTTAAAGTACTAATAAAACTGCTGTCCTCCTCGAGAAATGTTCTCAAGAACTGCAATCTTACTTCATTCACTGCTGCATTGTCTTCGAGCTTTTGGAGCCGAAGGCCCACTTGTATAGCCTTGATGACTGCACGACACAAAGCTTTACGCCTCGCCTGGGCCCGTCAGCACCGACAATAGCATTTTGATGACTGGAAACATGATGCCTGGTCGGACGAGTCTCGTTTCAAATTGTATCGAGCATATGGACGTGTATGTGTATGGAGACAACCTCATAAATCCATGGAACTTGCATGTCAGCAGGGACTGTTCAAGCTGGTGGAGACTCTGTAATGGTGTCGGGCATGTACAGTTAGAGTGATATGGGACTCCTGATACGTCTAGGTATGATTCTGACAGGTGAGACGTGCGTAAGCATCCGGTCTGATCATCCGCATTCATTCACGTCCATTGTGCATTCCGACGGACTTGGGCAATTCCAGCAGGACAAAGTGACACCACACACGTTCAGAATTGCTAAAGAGTAGCTCCAGGAACACTCGTCTGAGTTTAAACACTCCCCAGACACGAGCATTATTGAGCATACCTCGGATGCCTTCAGAAGAGATCTCCACCCCCTCGTACTCTTACGGATTTATGGACAGCCCTGCAGGATTCATGGTGTCAGTTCCCTCCAGCACTATTTCAGACGTTAGTCGAGTCCATACCCTGTCCTGCTGCGGCACTTCTGTGTGCTCCCGGGGGCCCTACACGATTTTAGGCAGATGTACCAGATTCTTTGGCTCCTCAGTGTACAATGTATGTACCGCTACTGTTGTTACAAAATTTGAGAAGTGGTGGAGCACAAGATCGAAATATGAACGGCTGGAGTTCGGGTAACTGACTGTACCGTTTTCAGAGGATCTGACCTGGCACTTGCCTTAAGCGATTTAGGGAAATCACGGTAAACCTACACCGGTTGACGTTTTCGCTTAAGATTTGTTGTGCTGTTGCTGATACTGAAGTGACAGTCGCTGTTGTCAAAGTTCAAGAAACTTTGGATCCATTGTACCAGCACTGAGTCTCAAGGTATCAATAAAATAAGGGAAGTTCTGGTTGCCACTATTCTTTCATAACTTGTACGAAAGCATACACCATACAAAGAGCAGGCGTTTAGTTACATACTGAACGAAAACCGAACAGTCTCAAAACAATATGACAACACATTAAGAACACTTCAAATGGCAAAGAACAAGTGCTGCAACTGTGTGGAGACTGGCTCTTCTACGCCCATCCGACGTGATGCACAAGTCCCACAGTATTAGTGCATTTTGTTAGTGCAGGTTGCCTACATTAGGGGCAGGTAAGCAGGAGCAAACCTATTGCGCTCCTTCGATTGACAGATCATTAACCTATTGTTCTCCTAAAGTCTTTCGTTTTGATTGACAGGTCCTTAACCTATTGTTGCCCCATCCCTCACCCTCCTCTCTTACACCTAACCCTCCTTCCCTCCATCTCGCCAAAACAAGCACACTTTTGGTATGAAGGGGTTATTTCAACAGTGGTACAAGTCCATTTTTATTCATTTTTAGATATAGTGTCCTAAAGTTAAATGAGCGCTGACAAATGTGCAGTTCAGATACCAGAAATATTCAAGCATATGGCTTCTTGCTAGAGATAAACCTTTTCTTTCTGTTTGCTTGGATCATTAATTTCAGAAGCATTCTAGGCAGAAAAGTGGAGGTAATGGACTTCTACCACTATTGAAATAAGTCCTTCATATGTTTCATTGACAACTAAATGAAATTGATCAATTAATTAGCCCCTCTCCCTCTAGTAACCCCTCTTCCCTCCCCTCCCCCTCCCAGAAATTGGTGGGGATAAGACACAGTTGATCAGCCATTTGGAGGGAATTCGATTGCAGTCTACGAAATATTGTTTAAACAATTTAGACTATGGATGGAATATTGTATAATTATTTATAGTAGTGTATGGAATATATTTTATTTATCTTGCTAAAGAATTTGTCAAGAAATTAATCATAACATATGGAATATTGTTTAAACAATTCAGAGAATGTGTGGAATATTGTTTACTTAAACAATTTATAGGATTATAAGCAGCATATGAAATACAGTTTATTTATTTATTTAAAGAATTTTTCAGGAAATCGATCATGACCCACCTCTCCACCACGCCTTCGCCCTCGCTGGTAGAGGTACAGGTTCACTTTCTGGTCTGAGTTATTCGAATAGCCCCATGTCACATTTTGTTGACTAATTAAATTCATCAATTAACTAACATGTCCCTCTCTGGTGAAACACCAATATGTCCCCCCTCTACCCACCCCACACCTACCAGGAAACTGGTGGCTCTGAGGTGGACAGGGAGGATCCCATGAATGGAAATTCAAGGGTAAATTGTCTATTTGTCAAAAATTGTGCTTGCAGGGTTCGGATTTCTCTTGCTCATCATTCTTTGCTGTTTCGAAAGATGCAGGTCTTGTAAGAAGTAATTAAATCGGTCACCATTTCTTCACCATGAAAATTACACAGTTAAAAACCTTTCGATAGCGAAGCATGCACCGCCTGCCATCCCCGAACCACTGGATTGCACAGAACACCACCGCAACCGCTGCCAGCAGCCGGGGTGCACGTGCTGTCCCTGAAAAGTGACGACACTGCACTCAGCTGCCAAGCCGTCCTGGGTACCCGTTTGGGGTCTGAAAGCTTGAGGCGGTGGCACCTCTTTCATACTTGACACCAGAGAAATACCTGTCGAATCACTTGCTTACCTAGGCACTGTTGCAGGTGCGATGACACATAGCTTTTGTACCTGCACTCCAGCGAGATGTTCACATAGCGGCTCACCCTCAGCGAGATGTTCGCGTAGCGGCTCTCATTCGCAGGTGCAACTAAAAGGTTGTGAGTGTTACACTGACGTCACATGTCAATGTAAATAACAGCCAAATCTCCCTCTGGACACGCTATAGAAATCTTTTCCAATGCTCCCCAGGAAAACACAGGATGCATTCTTCGTAGTGAACCTAATGGGACAGTCTATCCAATACATATCAGTCCCATCCTGGAAATCCAAAAGTGTCATTGTTGTAGGAGCTTTCGTGATGTCTCAGTTTCTCTGCTTGGAAATTCTTATCCTAAAAGGAACTGTTTACGAAAATAGTCCAGAATAACATCGAATGCATTCTTCCTGATGGTCCTAACGGGACGGCCCGTCCGTCAAGTCACGTACTGAATTTAACTGTGAAACTGTTGCTGCTACCAGAATAGGAACACTGTCTGCCATTATTTTCTATAGTCGCTAGTTTCAGTGGCAAAACTATGTGGTGCGGATCGCCAAGCACGCACCGTGCCGAAGTGCAGCGCAGACGGAGGAAACAACCGCCGTAACGCTGAATATGACTGCAGCTGCAGACGTGCGAGTGAGCCACAGAGAGGCTCTGGAGGATCTGGGTGTTAGGGGTTCGAATCCTACTCCCAGCCCAAACATCGTCATATTCTATCTTCTCAAACTTCTACAGATTATACTCGGGACACAAGCGGTCCCGAACGCAACTCAACGCTAACTGGGTAATAGTTTTCTATTCACCTGCCCAGGGGGAGGTGCGAGCCAAATCGACATTAGCTGGAAGTTTTCTAGGCCTCTCTGAACTGGTGTACAAAGGATGGGCAAGCCCCAGCTAGAAACAGAGGCGTTTGCTGTTTCCGGTCCCGACCTTCTTGCTGGCTGCTGTGCTTTCTACAGCCATCTTCAGACTCACACGCTCACACTAATATTGGGAACCAGACACATATTTATCAATGTAACTACAATTAAAGAGGATTGTTGCTGTAGTCTGACATCGAGAAATGTCACCCCTGGTCCTGGAACGTTTGTTTTCCACTCAGCGCTTCCAGAGGGTACTGCATTGTGCCAAAACTCTCTCAAACAAGTGTTATAAAGCACAGGCGTGATAATTAACAACACTTCCCAAGGACTAAAGAGTTCAAAGACATCGCCAGTGGCGGTTGTTGTGCTGGAATCTATGTCGAAGTCGATAGTGCAACTAGGAAGACAAGAGAATATGCTTTGGCTTGCCGATGAGGTTCGTTTTGTTACAGCTGTATCGCCCGTTCTGTTTGCACACTATAGCAGCTTCGGTTGAGCCGTTGCATTATTATAGTGTGCAAGCGTTTACGAAATGAATCTATCACCCCTTACGTTGGAATATACTCGTCAATGCGTTGAAATCACAAATCAACACGTGAAATTTACCCTTCCCTTATCATCATCATTTATTTAAGACTGATTATGCCTTTCAGCGTTCTGTCTGGAGCATAGCCCCCTTATAAAATTCCTCTATGATCCCCTATTCAGTGCTAACATTGGTGCCTCTTCTGATGTTAAACCTATTACTTCAAAATCATTCTTAACCGAATCCAGGTGCCTTCTCCTTGGTTTATCCCGACTCCTCCTACCCTCTACTGCCGAACCCATGAGTCTCTTGGATATCCTTGCTTCTCCCATGCGTGTAACATGACCCCACCATCTAAGCCTGTTCGCTCTGACTGCTACATCTATAGAGTTCATTCCCAGTTTTCCTTTGATTTCCTCATTGTGGACACCCTCCTGCCACTGTTCCCATCTACTAGTACCTGCAGTCATCCTAGCTACTTTCATATCCGTAACCTCAACGTTGTTGATAAGGTAACCTGAATCCACCCAGCTTTCGCTACCATACAACAAAGTTGGTCGAAAGATTGAACGGTGTACAGATAACAGTCTTGGTACTGACTTCCTTCTTTCAGAAGAGAGTAGATCGTACCTGAGCGCTCACTGCATTAGCTTTGCTACACCTCGCTTCCAGTTCTTTCACTATGTTGCCATCCTGTGAGAATATGCATCCTAAGTATTTGAAACCGTCCACCTGTTCTAACTTTGTTCCTCCTTTTTGCCACTAAATCCGTTTATATTTCTTTCCCACTGACATTACTTTTGTTTTGGAGATGCTGATCTTCATACCATAATCCTTACATTTCTGATCTAGCTCTGAAATATTACTTTGCAAACTTTCAATCGAATATGCCATCACAACTAAGTCATCTGCATATGCAAGACTGCTTATTTTGTGTTCACATATCTTAATCTCACCCCGCCAGTCTATTGTTTTCAACATATGATCCATAAATAATATGAACAACAGTGGAGACAGGTTGCAGTCTTGTCTTACCCCTGAAACTACTCTGAACCATGATCTCAATTTACCGTTAACTCTAACTGCTGCCTGACTATCCATGTAAAGACCTTTAATTGCTTGCAAAAGTTTGCCTCCTATTCCATAATCTCGTAGAACAGACAATAACTTCCTCCTAGGAATCCGGTCATACGTCTTTTCTAGATCTATAAAGCATAGATACAATGCCCAGTTCCATTCATAACACTTCTCCATTATTTGCCGTGAGGTAACGATCTGGTCCTGACAACCTCTAAGAGGCCTAAACCCACACTGATTTTCATCCAATTAGTCCTCAACTAATACTCGCACTTTCCTTTCAACAATACCTGAGAAGATTTTACCCACAACGCTGATTAAAGAGACACCTCTGTAGTTGTTACAATCTTTTCTGTTTCCATGTTTGAAGATTGGTGTGATTACTGTTTTTGTCCAGTCTGATGGAACCTGTCCCGACTCCCAGGCCATTTCAATTATCCTGTGTAGCCATTTAAGACCTGCCATTCCACTGTATTTGATGAGTTCCGACTTAATTTCATCCACCCCAGCTGCTTTATTGTACTGCAATCTATTGACCATTTTCTCCACTTCCTCAAATGTGGTCCTATTTCCATCATCATTGCTATCCCATTCTACCTCGAAATCTGAAACATTACTGATCGTATTTTCACCTACATTGAGCAACTCTTCAAAATATTCCCTCCATCTGCCCAAGGCATCCACAGGATTCACCACCTTCTCTTATGACTAGACATTATTTCTTTCTTTCTTTTTTTTTTTGAGCTGTTGTCTGATTACGTCCTACAAATGTCTGGTGTTATTTTGTAACATAAGCCACGTTCAAGTAGCAGCATAACATTTCTTTCAATTATAGATACGTAATAAAAATTTATGAGACCTTCCCACTCGCCCCAGCTGGGTGTCGTCTTAACACTGCAAAAGAGTCTGCCGCCAACACATACCTGTCGATGGATAAAGGATGTAATTACAATTTAAAAAAGCCCTAGCGTCTTTTCCGTTTACCGATTTCACCACTTCCAAGACACCTTGTCGTATTTTCGATACTTGCAAACCAAGCCAACATACAGTGGTGTCTTTTATATATTTAGACCGCCAAGTCGGGGTTTGTGTCAGTACGTTTCATGAATAGCAACCACCACCCTGGTCACACAAATTTCCCCTGACTAAGAAATCATTGTGAATGCAGTATGTACTAGAGTATGTGCATTCGGAGCATTCGGAACACTTTGGAGCAGGAAGAGGATCATCGCCTGACTCGAATGCGCGGCACCACACACATGTACCGCCATCAGTTTCGGTGTATTGTGTCAGGTGTATAGCTGTAAAGATCAATAGTAATAACGTCTGTTCTGTAGCCAAGTAAGATGCTATTACTTTTAAATGACCTATTTCTTTACTTCATGGTTTCTATAATGATGAGCCGGCCGGAGTGGCCGAGCGGTTCTAGGCGCTACAGTCTGGAACCGCGCGACCGCTACGGTCGCAGGTTCGAATCCTGCCTCGAACATGGATGTGTGTGATGTCCTTCGGTTAGTCAGGTTTAAGTAGTTCTAAGTTCTAGGGGACTGATGACCTAAGCAGTTAAGTCACATAGTGCTCAGAGCCATTTGAACCACATAATGATGAGTGTAGACATAATATTTAAATATATGGCATAACGGAATATGTCGAAATAATAGAGACATTTTCAGCAAGCGCTGCCAAACCAAGGTCTTTTAAGAATGTGAAGTGTGCTAAGACAAGGAGTGCAAAGTGATTAACACATTTCGATGATTTATTTCACTGGGATGATCCTGACATACCCTATAAAAATATGGTGATGTCGCTTTGATTATTCGACCATCATCTACGTGACGGGGAAAGAGGAGATCTTATGGATATGTCAAAACTTCAATTTTGCTGCCATTCAAGGCCTGGAATTCTACGGGAGTCCTGCTCTCTATCGAGTCAAGAAGAAGAAGAAGATGATGATGATGAAGAAGATGTGTGAAAATAGAGTAACTTACGCCATAACGCCCACCCCATTCGGTTCTAATCAAAATTTCACGTAGTTCCCTCATATTCTCCATTGTTTTACTGAAAATTGAATTATCCATTAATTTGTAATGTATGAATGCAGAGTCTCGCGGCGATAACATTGAATAAAATGTTCTCGGGTTTCCAACAGCGTCAATTGGTTAAAACTATTTATGTAAAAATCTTTCTCAAAGTCACACGTCGCAGAAGCTCTGTCTCGTGCTCAAATCAATATTTCCCTTCAACCAGGGGGACTGCTTGAAGGATGTAGTCCGGGTGATTCTAACCAGATCCACACTCAAACTGAGACACTGGTGGAGATTACGATAGTGAATAATGTATCTCCACTTATCCCCCAGCTTTTTCACCAGTTTTGGAGTGGAGCCTGCTTGGGGAACTAGTTAGTCGGGACACAGCGGCAACTTGGCGTGTGCATCATGCAAACTAATAGGGTATGGGAGTCGTGCCTCCGCCACGTTCCCTACGTCAGTCCCCCCATGATTTCTCCACCTACTCCCTTTTATTCGTCTTCGGGCACCCATCGAAGCTCACCAATCGGCAGTGACTGCTGCATGGGGTGCCAGTACGAGTTATTCACGTTCGGGTACATTATGTAACTCGAATCAAGGGATGCGTTGCACATGTCATTCATCCGCGGTTTATTTGCCTTCGTGTGCCTATGGACACATTGGCAAAGTCTCCTACGGATCCCTCGCTCAAAGAAAGGAATCATGTCTGCATTGGTCAATAACTCGATGCTGCCCTTGGTTTTCTTTATCATTGCGACCGAAGACAACCCAGGTGTTGTGTAATAAAAGGTAGGATCCAGAGAATATGTGGTCATGCATAGATTCTGGAATTTTTCGAAAACATCAGTAAGGAATAGCACGTCTGTGCCCATGTAAAGCCATGCATACTCTCCTAATTTTGAGATGTTGAATTCCCACCAGATATTCACAGCATGCTCGTATTCTGGATCCATTAAGGCATCGCCTGTGAGGTTGCTGGAGAATGCAGTTATGTCAGGTAGCCTGGTTTCGTTGAGTTTTGCCATACTATCCACATGCTCATATAGGAAAACCACCTTCCTAGTCTAATAGATTGCTCTTCCAGGGACCTGGTATGTGTCATTAGTCTTATTGAGGAAAGCAAATTCATAAATTTTAAAAATGCTCACCACCATGAGCGATACCTGTTTGTAGCGTACGGCAACTTTGAATGCCTTCTCGCTCTTGTGACCCACTTTAAAGGTGACCCTACAGCCACACGTACCAGTGTTATGGAAAAACATGTGCCATATGTGGCAGTGTACCAAATTTTATTGTCCTATGGTTCCAGTCTTATCCGCTACAAATCGTATGTTGGGGGTAATGCTGTGGTTTGGCTGGTCACTGAGCTCCAAAAACTGTCGCGGTAGGTTGATAAGATTTACAGCAACAATGTTCCTAAGACCAAATCAAAGGAAACTGAAGATTTGTATAATAATGCGGTTGATGTCATATTCGTGAGTTGCCATTAGAAAAGCGGAAACTCCTCCTAGGGACTACTGTCAGCTTACGGGGAAGTTCCGTGGTGCAGCTCACAATACGTGCAGTGTCCAGTACTAGCTACCGAGGCACATACCAGTTTTCTTCCATAATTTAAGAAAGTATGACGCTCAGTTTCTAGTTGAGCACTTGGCTGAGTTTGGTTGGGAGAAAAATCAGGTCAGTGTTCTACCTGACAGCTACAAGAAATACATTTCACTCTCCAAACGAATGACACTATGAATTATGCTCCACTTCCTTGACACGTTACGTTTTATGCAGGGGCAACTTGAGAAACTCATTGAAACTCTACCTCGGGAGGATATGCGTATCACTCGAGCTGCATTTCCCGACGAGGAAACGTTTCAACTTGTGACTAGGAAGGGGGTTTTCCCAAACGAGTATGTGGATAGTATGGCAAAACTCAACGAAACCACACTACCCGACATAAACTATACTTTCCAGCAACCTTACGGGCGGTGCCATAACGCATGCAGAATATGAGCATGCTATGTACACTCCTGGAAATTGAAATAAGAACACCGTGAATTCGTTGTCCCAGGAAGGGGAAACTTTATTGACACATTCCTGGGGTCAGATACATCACATGATCACACTGACAGAACCACAGGCACATAGACACAGGCAACAGAGCATGCACAATGTCGGCACTAGTACAGTGTATATCCACCTTTCGCAGCAATGCAGGCTGCTATTCTCCCATGGAGACGATCGTAGAGATGCTCGATGTAGTCCTGTGGAACGGCTTGCCATGCCATTTCCACCTGGCGCCTCAGTTGGACCAGCGTTCGTGCTGGACGTGCAGACCGCGTGAGACGACGCTTCATCCAGTCCCAAACATTCTCAATGGGGGACAGTTCCGGAGATCTTGCTGGCCATGGTAGTTGACTTACACCTTCTAGAGCACGTTGGGTGGCACGGGATACATGCGGACGTGCATTGACCTGTTGGAACAGCAAGTTCACTTGCCGGTCTAGGAATGGTAGAACGATGGGTTCGATGACGGTTTGGATGTACCGTGTACTATTCAGTGTCCCCTCGACGATCACCAGAGGTGTACGGCTAATGTAGGAGATCGCTCCCCACACCATGATGCCGGGTGTTGGCCCTGTGTGCCTCGGTCGTATGCAGTCCTGATTGTGGCGCTCACCTGCACGGCGCCAAACACGCATACGACCATCATTGGCACCAAGGCAGAAGCGACTCTCATCGCTGAAGACGACACGTCTCCATTCGTCCCTCCATTCACGCCTGTCGCGACACCACTGGAGGCGGGCTGCACGATGTTGGGGCGTGAGCGGAAGACGGCCTAACGGTGTGCGGGACCGTAGCCCAGCTTCATGGAGACGGTTGCGAATGGTCCTCGCCGATACCCCAGGAGCAACAGAGTCCCTAATATGCCGGGAAGTGGCGGTGCGGTCCCCTACGGCACTGCGTAGGATCCTACGGTCTTGGCGTGCATCCGTGCGTCGCTGCGGTCCGGTCCCAGGTCGACGGGCACGTGCACCTTCCGCCGACCACTGGCGACAACATCGATGTACTGTGGAGACCTCACGCCCCACGTGTTGAGCAATTCGGCGGTACGTCCACCCGGCCTCCCGCATGCCCACTATACGCCCTCGCTCAAAGTCCGTCAACTGCACATACGGTTCACGTCCACGCTGTCGCGGCATGCTACCATTGTTAAAGACTGCGATGGAGCTCCGTATGCCACGGCAAACTGGCTGACACTGGCGGCGGCGGTGCACAAATGCTGCGCAGCTAGCGCCATTCGACGGCCAACACCGCGGTTCCTGGTGTGTCCGCTGTGCCGTGCGTGTTATCATTGCTTGTACAGCCCTCTCGCAGTGTCCGGAGCTAGTATGGTGGGTCTGACACACCGGTGTCAATGTGTCCTTTTTTTCATTTCCAGGAGTGTATATCTGCCAGAAATTCAGCACCTCCACTTTAGGAGAGGACGCTCAGCTTTACATGGACACAGAGAAATTCGAAAGTCTATGCATGACCACATATTGTCTGGATTCCACCTTTTATTAAACGGCCCCTGGATTGTCTTTGGGACGCGATGATCAAGAAAATGAAGTGCAGCTTTGAATTATTAACCGAGGCTGCCATGCTTCTTTTATTTGAGCGAAGGATCCGTGGGGGACCTTGTCAATATGTCCATAGGCACGCGAAGACAAGTAACCCGTGGTTGAGTGACATGGTCAGCGCATCCCTTGATTCGAGTTACATAATGTAGCTGGACGTGAATAACTCGTACGGGCAGGCCATGCAGCAGTCTCGGCCGACTGGTGGGATTCGATGGGTGCCCGAAGGCAAACGAAAGGGAGTAGGTGGAGAAGTCATGGGGTGTACAGCAACTGACTGTGACGTAGGGCATGTGGCAGAGGTACAACTCCCATACCCTATTAGTTTTGCATGATGCACACGCCAAGTTGCCGCTGTGTCCAGAGCAACTAGTTCCGCAAGCGCGCTCCACTCCAGCACTGATGACAACGTTGGGGGTTAAGCGAAGATACGTTATTCACTATCGGAATCTCCAGCAGTCTCTCAGTTTGGGTATGGAGCTGGTTAGAATTACCCAGGCTATCTCCTTCAAGCAGTTGCCCTGGTGGAAGGAATATATTGATTTGAACACAAGACAGAGCTTCTGCGACATGTGACTTTGAGAAAGATTTTTATAAATTTATTGGTAATGCAATTTTCGGTAAAACAGTGGAGTATCTGAGGGAACTACGTGAAATTTTGATTAGAACCGAATGGGATGGGCGTTATGGCGTAAGAAAATGCATTGCGAGATCAAATTTCAAGCGGGTCACAATGTTCGAGAACTGCTGCTGTGGAGGTGACGAAGGCTGCAGTAGAGTTTAAGGAACCTATGTATGTGTGTATGAGCATACCAGACCTGTCCAGACTCCACGTGTATCGCTTTGATTATGATTTGCGAAAACTCATTTCGCAGACCCTAAACTACTTTAAACGATGCAGACAGCTTCATCTATTGGGTGAAGAACGGCGATCCATGTGAAGGTACCACGGTAATGAACTCGACACGACCTCATGCACGGCCGATAATCATTATGGTATGAGGGTTGGAACTTAAATAGTGGTAACTATTTATTCACACGTGTTTGTATCTGTGACTGTCCTTCAACGTAGGCACCAGCGTGGTGCAGAAACCGTCGCCAGCGATGTGCGATGTGTAGCATACCATTAACAGAGCCTGTTCTGTTGATGGTGCGAATGGAACGGTCTACTGCCTGGAGAATCTCTGGAACAGTTCTGAAGCGAATGCCACGAAGTGGTTCCTTTCCTTTATCTTCGGAAAAAAATCGAGGTCGCAAGGACATAAATCGGGGGAGTATGGTGGAAGGTACAATCCCACCGACCGAATAGAGCAGCGACAGCTTACATTGTATGCGCCAATGCATTGTCGTGCAAAGTGATGGATGGGGTATGATATGTCTAGCTTGAAGGGGGAAACCAGATGGCGCTGTGGTTGGCCCACTACATGACGCTGCCATAGGTCAAACGGATATTAAGTGCGGTTTTCTTTTTTTATTGAGATTCCCCATTTCTTATTATATATTCGTGTAGAACGTAAAGAAATGTGCATGTTTCAGTTGGACCACTTCTTTCGCTTTGTGATAGATGGCACTGTAATAGTCACAAACATATGGCTCACCATTTTAGACGAACAGTTGGTAACAGGTAGGTTTCTTGAATTAAAGTACAGAACGTAGCTATATTTGATCATTTTATTTCGGTTGTTCCAATGTGATACATGTAACTTGTGAACTTATCATTTCTGAGAACGCATGCTGTTATAGCGTGATTACCTGTAAATACCACATTAATGCAATAAATGCTCAAAATGATGTCCAACCTCAATGCATTTGGCAATACGTGTAACGAAATTCCTCGAAACAGCGAGTAGTTCGTCTTCCGTACTCTTCGCACATTCATTGACAACGAGCTGACGCATGTTGTAAGGCGTCGTCGGTGGATCACGATAGCAAGTATCCAACATTCCCCAGAAAAAGAAATCCGGGACGTCAGATCCGGAGAACGTGCGGGCCATGGTATGATGCTTCGACGACCAATCCACCTGTCATGAAATATGCTATTCAATACCGCTTCAACAGCACGCGAGCTATGTGCCGGACATCCATCATGTTGGAAGTGCATCGACATTCTGTCATGGAGTGAAACATCTTGTAGTAACATCGGTAAAGCATTACGTAGGAAATAAGCATACATTGCACCATTTAGATTGCCATTGATAAAATGGGGGCCAATTATTCTTTCTCCGATAATGCCGCACCATACATTAACCCGCCATGGTCGCTGATGCTCCACTTGTCGTAGGCATCGTGGATTTTCCGTTGCCCAATAGTGCATATTATGCCGGTTTACGTTACCGCTGTTGGTGAATGACGTTTCGTCGCTAAATAGAACGCGTGGAAAAAATCTGTCATCGTCCCGTTATTTCTCTCGTGCCCAGTGGCAGAACTGTACATGACGTTCAGAGTCGACGCCATGCAACTCCTGGTGCATAGAAATATGGTACGGGTGAAATCGATGTTGATGCAGCAAACTCAACACCGACGATTCTCGAGCAATTTGTCTGCTTCTGATGTGCGGATCAGCCGCAACAGCAGCTAAAACACCTACTTGGGCATCGTCATTTGTTGCAGGTTGTGGTTGACGTTTCACATGTGGCTGAACACTCCCTGTTTCCTTAAATAACGTAACTATCCGGCGAACGGTCCGGACACTTGGATGATGTCCAGAATACCGAGCAGCGTACATAGCACACGCCCGTTGGGCTTTTTGAACACAATAGCCATACATAAACACGGTTGCGACCTTTTCTGCAATTGGTAAACGGTCCATTTTAACACGGGTAATGTTTCACGAAGCAAATACCGTCCGCACTGGCGGAATTTTACCTGATACCACGTTCTTTACGTTTGTGATTATTGCAGCACTATCTATCACAAAGCGGAGAAAGTGGTCTATTCATATTTCTTTACGCACTACACGAATATGTAATAAAAATGGGGGTTCCTATTGAAAACAACACAGTTGATATCCGTTTGACCTATGGCAGCTCCATCTAGCGCTCCAACCATAGCCCCTTCAAGCTAGACGAGTTTCGTTCTTTGTAGTTTTTTCGTTTGAGGCTTATTACGTGAGATGTTTGTCCTAGTCACTATCAATGGACCACTCTGTATACCCACGATGTGCGTCTTGTAAATTGAATAGTTTTTAAAATTTTTGGATGTACAGTGCGCCAGTTATGCAAAACACCGGTTTTACGAGTTTCCAGCACCTCTGTGCCACCATCAGTTGGTTTCTCTTTTATTTAATCTTTACACTCGGTTTTCATGGTTTTTCAGGACCAGTTAAGTATTATTTATCACAGGCAGCCTGTCATGTATTTGTGTGGCAAGCTCTTTTATCTCGGAATCCTGATGAGATGTGAAACACATGTAAATATAACACATATTTTGACAAATATGGTCATAAAAGCACTTTACACTTCACCAAAACACACTGTAATTGTGTGTTATTGAGGGTAAAGACTAAATAAAACAGAAACCCACTGATGATGTCACAGAGGTGCTAAAACATGTTTGGGAAGTCGAAAAACCGGTGTTTTGCATAACTGGCGGCCCCAACAAAAATGGTTCAAGTGGCTCTGAGCACTATGGGACTTCGCTGCTGAGGTCATCAGTCCCCTAGAACTTAGAACTACTTAAACCTAGCTAGCCTAAGGACATCACACACATCCATGCCCGAGGCAGGATTCGAACCTGCTACCGTAGCGGTCGCGCGGTACCAGACTGTAGCGCCTAGAACCGCTCGGCCACTCCGGCCGGCGCGGACCCTACATCCAACAATTTTAACTGCATACACAGTAAACAAAAGGAGCTGCAAATCCAAATGTTGTTGTTGTGGTCTTCAGTCCTGAGACTGGTTTGATGCAGCTCTCCATGCTACTCTATCCTGTGCAAGCTCCTTCATCTCCCAGTACCTACTACAACCCACATCCTTCTGAATCTGCTTAGTGTAGCCATCTCTTGGTCTCCCTCTACGATTTTTACCCTCCACGCTGCCCTCCAATACTAAATTGGTGATCCCTTCATGCCTCAGAACATGTCCTACCAACCGATCCCTTCTTCTAGTCAAGTTGTCTCACAAATTCCTCTTCTCTCCAATTCTATTCAATACCTCCTCATTAGTTATGTGATCTACCCATCTACAGCACTCTTCTGTAGCACCACATTTCGAAGCTTCTATTCTTGTCCAAACTATTTAGCGTCCACGTTTCACTTCCATACCTCGCTACATTCCATACAAATACTTTCAGAAACGACTTCCTGACACTTAAATCTATACGCGATGTTAACAAATCTCTCTTCTTCAGAAAAGCTTTCCTTGCCATTGCCAGTCTACGTTTTAGATTCCTCTCTACTTCGACCATCAACAGTTATTTTGCTCCCTAAATAGAAGAACTCATTTACTACTTTAAGCGTCTCATTTCCTAATTCCCGCAGCATCAACCGATTTAATTTGACTACATTCCATCATCCTCGTTTTGCTTTTGTTGATGTTCATATTATATCCTCCCTTCAAGACACTGTCCATTCCGTTCAGCTGCTCTTCGAGGTCCTTTGCAGTCTCTGACACAATGACAATGTCATCGGCAATCCTCAAAGTTTATATTTCTTCTCCATGGATTTTAACTCCTACTCCCACTCTTTCTTTTGTGTCCTTTCCTGCTTGCTCAATATACAGATTGAATAGCATCGGGGATAGGCTACAACCCTGTCATACTCCCATACCAGCCACTGCTTCCCTTTCACGTCCCTCGACTCCTATAATTGCCATCTGGTTTTTGTACAAATTGTAAATAGCCTTTCGCTCCCTGTATTTTTCCCCTGACATCTTCATGATTTGTAAGAGAGTATTTCAGTCAACATTGTCAAAAGCTGATTGCACGGTAATTTTCACATCTGTCAACACCTGATTTCTTTGGGAATGGAATTATTATATTCTTCTTGAAGTCTGAGGGTATTTCGCTTGTCTCATACATCTTGCTTATTAGATGGTAGAGTTTTGTTAGGCCTGGCTCCCCCAAGGCTGTCAGTAAGACCTATGGAATGCTGTCTACTCCCTGGGCCTTGTTTCGACTCAGGTCTTTCATTGCTCTGTCAAACTCTTCACGTAGTATCATATCTCTTATTTCAATCCAAATGTTGAATAGTTTCTTAGTTTTTCACCTGCCGCTAACCAATCAAGTCATTATATATATATATATATATATCAGAATTGTTATTGTAAAAATCGTTCCTGTTGGGGCTGTTGAAATTAGATCCTAAGTGTGCACAGTCCATCAAAATTATTGTGAAAGCTATGCTTCTGGGACTGTGCAATTAGTTGTAGTAAAGAACGTATCTCCGCATTAGTTTTTATGGTGGATTAATAAAAAAAAGTTTGCGACCAGTGTTAGTGTTGTAGCGTGGAAGTTAAATGTATCTCTGGTTTGAAACAGCAGAGTCAGTCAAGAATACTATGTTGCATCTCAAAAACTGCATTGCACCACAAGAATTATATTGCGATCTGAGTAACGAAGGAAACAACCTTTGTGGTTGTTATTGACAAAAAATTAGAAAAAAACCTATCCCCTATTGCATTGCAGGCCACAAAAGACATTTTTTTGAAGATGAGTGCTAGTAAGGATGTGAAGTTTAAGATGAAAGATAACAAAATATATAGAATAATTGCATGGAATTACGCCTATCGTGCAGCACGAATTGGGTTACGGGAGTAGGAGGACCGCGACAAAGTCCACTTTCAAAAATATGCAGCAAACGTGTCTAAAATTACATCTTCAGTGCTTGAAGAAAACCAAAAACAAAGTATCGGGAATGAGGGAACAGGGTTAAAAAAAGAACACAGAGGTTAAGAGGTGAAAGATCATATATTTCTCAAAGTAATTTTACATTTTCGTAAGCAGACACAGAAACACTATTTTCACACATCTCCTTCTTCTTCTTTTTGATTCGATGGAGAATAGGACATCCGTAGATTTACAGGCCTTGAGAAGCCACAAACTTTAAGATTCGACGCATCCACAATATCTTCTGTTTCCCCGCGAATCAGTAGTCCTCAAGGTTAATTGTAGTAACATATTGAGGAAGTAAGAGCTCTAGAATATTTTTCCTAATGCGTGGATACAGTTCTGTCCAGAGTTGTGCAGTCACGAGCCCCCTTTAATAGTGATAACTAGAGCATGACCATACTTTGCACAGTACGCTCACTACCACTCCTCAGTTTCACTATTATTCGCAGACAGCCTGCATACACTTAATGACGATAGATTCATAGTGATTATTCCGTTATATACGTATGGTGCGCTGAAAGGGACAAACAGAATTCTACTGTGCACTTGCAATAAAGCATTCTTTGCATTCAAGCCTATAGGAGATTTCTAAATAATATGGTACTTCTTTCTGAAATTTCACCTTCTGCACACTCATGTTATTGGATCTAAACAGGCCTGTATCATCAAGATGCTGTTTCTCGCACATATAACAAAAAAAAGTCGCTCTAACAGGCTCTTTTGTTTTTTCATAACAAACTGCCATCTGCAACAACAGATCTGTCAGGCGGTGATCCTCTCCCTGGAACTTAGCAACAGGAACTTAAAGCTGTACTTAAACTACAAAAGGTTTGCGGTTTCTCCACCCATCTGCTCGGCCCCTAAAAATTACCTCCGAAATCACGTACTCTAGTACATATTGCATTCACAATGATTTCTTAGTCAGGGGAAATTTGTGTGCTCTGGCTGGTGGTCGCTATGCAGGGAACGTACAGGCACAAACCACGACTTGGCGGTCTGGATATATAAAAGATACCACTGTGTGTTGACTGGAATTACAAGTATCGAGGCGCCCGGTATGGCCGTACGGTTCAAAGTGCTTAAGTTTGGAACCGCGTGACTGCTACGGTCGCAGGTTCGAATCCTGCCTCGGGCATGGATGTGTGTGATGTCCTTAGGTTAGTTAGGTTTAATTAGCTCTAAGTTCTAGGCGACTAATGACCACAGAAGTTAAGTCGCATAGTGCTCAGAGCCATTTTAACCATTTTACAAGTATCGAAAATACGACAAGGCGTCGTGGAAGTGGTGAAATCGATAAATCGAAAAGACGCCAGGGGCTTTTTAAATTGTAATTACATCCTTTATCCATTGACGAATATGTGATGGCGGCAAGCTCTTTTGCAGTGCGAAGACGACACCCAGCTGGGGCGAGTGTGGAGGTGTCTTAACTTTTAACACATTGAGGAGTATATTCCAAAGTAAGGAGTTACAGTAATGCAAGGGCTCAACTGGGCCTGTTGTAGTATACAAACAGGACGGGCAATAGAGCCGTAACAAAACGTCCCCTCATCCGCAACCCAAAGCATATCCGCACGTATTCCTTGTTGCACTATCCGACATAGATTACTGTACACCAACCCCTAACTGCGATGTCTTTGAACTCTTTCGTCCTTGGGAAGCGTTGTTAATTATCACGCCTGTGCTTTATAACACTTGTTTGAGAGAGTTTTGGCACAATGCAGTACCCTCTGGAAGCGCTGAGTGGAAAACAAACGTCGAATAATTTCCTGCAAGTGAAGAAAATGGTTTTGTGTCCTATCATGACGGAGGTAGAGATTCAGCACATCTTTAGCCGTAAGGCGAGTAAAAGAATTTCTTCTTGTATTTTTTTAACGTGGAAATTTACGTACACTATAGATATTGAGATTCGTTCCAGGACCAGGGGTGACATTTCTCGATGTCAGACTACAGCAACAATCCTGTTTAATTGTAGTTACATTGATAAATATGTGTCTGGTTCCCAATATTAGTGTGAGCGTGTGAGTCTGAAGATGGCTGTAGAAAGCACAGCAGCCAGCAAGAAGGTCGGGACCGGAAACAGCAAACGCCTCTGTTTCTAGCTGGGGCTTGCCCATCCTTTGTACACCAGTTCAGAGAGGCCGAGAAAACTTCCAGCTAATGTTGATTTGGCTCGCACCTCCTCCTGGGCAGGTGAATAGTGAACTATTACCCAGTTAGCGTTGAGTTGCGTTCGGGACCGCTTGTGTCCCGTGTATAATCTGCAGAAATTTGAGAAGATAGAATATGACGAGTGTTTGGGCTGGGAGTAGGATTCGAATCCCTAACACCCAGATCCTCCAGAGCCTCTCTGCTGCTCACTCGCACGTCTGCAGCTGCAATCATATTCAGCGTTACGGCTGATATTTCCTCCGTCTGCGCTGCACTTCGACACTGTGCGTGCTTGTAATGTGTTTAACTATATGTAGCCCACCAACTGTCAGTACAATATGGCGATCTGCACCACATAATTTTGCCACCGAAACTAGCGACTATAGAAAATAATGGCAGTCAGTGTTCCTATTCTGGTAGCAGCAGCAGTTTCACAGTTAAATTCAGTACGTGACTTGACGGACGGGCCGTCCCGTTAGGACCATCAGGAAGAATGCATTCGATGTTATTCTGGACAATTTTCATAAACAGGTCGTGTTAGCAGACAAACGGAGACATCCCAAAAGCTCCTACAACAATGAAAGTAACTGTAAACTTTTTTGGTGACCCTAAGATTTCCAAGATGGGATTGATATGTATTGGATAGACTGTTCCATTAGATTCGCTAGGAAGAATGCATCCTGTTTTTTCTTGGAGAGCATTGAAATAGATTTCTATAGCTTGTCCAGAGGGAGATTTGGCTGTTATTTACATTGACATGTGACGTCAGTGTAACACTCACAACCTTTTACCTGCACCTGCGAATGTGAGCCGCTATGCAAACATCTCGCTGAGGGTGAGCCGCTACGTGAACATCTCGCTGGAGTGCAGGTACAAAAGCTATGTGTCATCGCGCCAGCAACGGTGCCTACGTAAGCAAGTGTTTCGACAGGTATTTCTCAGGTGCAAGTATGAAAGTGATGCCTTGCACTGGTGGCCTCATGCTTGCAGGACCCAAGTGGACACCTACTCATGGCTTGGCAGCTGACTTCCGCTGCCGGTGCACCCCGACTCCTGGCAGCGTGCGCCATGGCGGGCAGTGCGGTACAGTGGGCAGTGGTCAGCGGGCAGTGGGCGCCTTGCAGTAGAAAGAGTTTTCGTTGTGTGCTTACATGTCATAGGTGTTTCATGGTGTTATTCCTTGTGCGATCAGAATGAAACAGAAAAGTGATCCATTTATTTACATCTTACAAGACCCGTATCTTTCGAAACAGGAGAGAACGATGAGAAAGATAAATCCAACTCTCACAAACTGATTTTTTTTTTTTTTGTAAATAAAGGATCTACCCTTGAATTTCAATTTGGGAGATCCTTACAATCCACCACAGAGCCACCAAATTCCAGGTAGGCGAGGGGTGGGGAGAGGGGAGAGGGATTGGTGTTTAACCAGACGGGGAGGTGTTGGTTAATTGATCAATTTAATTAATTAGTCAATCAAATTGATAAGAGTAGGAGGGGGATATTCTAATCTCAGACCTGAAAGTGTACCTGTACCAGCGACGATAGGGAGGGAAAGGGAGGGGTGCGAGGGGGATCGAGATCGATTTCCTGAAAAAGTCTTTAAATAAACAAATGAACTCTATTCTACTCACTGCCTTGAAACCTATAAATTGTGTAAACAAACAATATTCCACACATTGTATAAACAGTTTAAACAATATTCCATATGCTGTGATCGACTTGCTGACAAATTGTTTAACTAAATAAATAAACTATATTCCATACACTTTCATAAGTATATTAACAATGTCCCATACATTGTCTAAATTGTTTTAATAATATTTCATACATCGCAAGCGAATTCTGTCCAAATGGCCGAACAACTGAGTCTTTTTCCCTCCAGTTTCTGGGAGGAGGGAGGGGAGGGAAGGTATGTTACCAGACTGGGAGGCGTTAAGTAATCAATCGAATTGATATCAAATGTGTGCTTGTTTTGGCGAGGGGGACGGAAGGAGGCTCGGGGTTTCCTTAGGGGTTTGTGGAGGGCCGACCTGTCAGTCAAAAGGAATAATCTTAGCAGACCAACATGTTAAAGGAGAACCATTGGTTTGTTCCTGAGTGCTTACCTGCCCGTGATGTAGGCAACTCGAACTAACAAAACGCAATGATGTCCTTGTCGCCCTACTGCTTGCCAGCTGTGCTGACTGGTCTGGTAGAGACTTGCAGCCTCTTTAAGTCAATGCTGGTATCGACACGTGGCGATCTTAAATTAATATTCTTTTAGTGTGGATAACTCACGTGTCACCTCGCTATTTTCACTTTTCATTTTGAGAATTAAGGTGAAAACATGCCTAAATTCGAATTAGCTATGAGAGTCGAGGTTTGTGATCGGTGACTTTCCCGGCGTATGTGTTGTTTCCAGGGCTCTCGGGCGTCCAGCGGGATGCGATCCCCGAAGTGCCACGATATTTCGGCGAACAACCTTTCCGCCATCATCAGGTGGTTCTGATGGAATGGTCTGTCAGTCTTATTTATGTCCGTCAGTCGAGCTTCCGATTGCCGAAGTCGAACCTCCGGTTGAGGCCGCCGACATTCCGTTTGCGAGCGCCGATCCATTTCATCGCTCACCCCGGCTTCGCGCCGGGTGCCGGAAGAGGCAGAATCCCTCGGAGTGTCCTCTGCGGCCGTCGTAGAAGGCTCTCGTGTCCGCTTGTGGCGTGACTCACGCACGCACACTTGTACTGTGACTGCCGAAGTGTGCGGACGCTCTGTGCCGAAGCTGCCGTGGCTAACCTCTCGCTCGTCATTTTGTAGCGATTGGTTGCGCGGGATCACGCATTTGGCTTCTCGCCTTGCTTGTTCTCCCTAACCAGCGTTTCTCTCTTTCTTTCAAAGTCGACATTAGCCTGCAAGGGCCTTTAGGGACTCGTGTGGCAAAATCCACGTGGCGTGACCCCACTATCTGAGAAAGCAAAAAACTGTCGTGTCTTTCTAAAGCGGGAAAGCTGTGGTGTTGGGAGATCACACCGACTACGGTGACGAAAACGCCCCGCCGCCCGCCGCCGATTACCGTCCGGTGGAGTGAGGGCTATAGCGAGCTCCGAGAGAAGATCTACTCCGTCGCAAAACCGCGGAAGATGATAGCGGGGACAGACACTTACGAGGTCAGAGCAGAGTGCATAGAGGACCACGCGCAACTCGTGCAGCTCTGTGAGACCGAGAAGTGGAACTGCTTCACGCAGAGCACGGAGCACTTGAAGCAGCTGAAGGTCGTTTTTCGCCACCTGCTGCCGAAGATGGAACCGGCGTTCCTACAGCGCAGCTGGGGAAACTCGGCTTCCAGACCCGCCACGTCGGCCCGATGAGGTCGCCCAGGACCCACGCGGACGTGCCCTCGTTCCTTGTGGTTTTATTCGACAGTGTCAACAACCGGAAAATTTTTCGGGTCGAAAACATTGCCGACTTCGACGTGAAAGTCGAGTCAATCCGCGGAAGACGAGCCAGGTGCTTCAACTGCCAGCGCACGGACCCCGTGGCATTGTTTTGCAGGATGCCTGTGCGCTGGTGCGAGTGCATCGAGGAGCATCCGTGGCGGGACTGCCCCGAGAAGAAGGAAGACCGCCGACGTGCTGCAACTGTAGCGGGGGACACGTCGCCTGTTACCGGGGATGAGCGGGAAGCGCGCCAGCCGCGTAAACCCACCGAGAGGCCACGGCCGGGAGAAGCCAGACTTAAAACGGATAACGACCGTATTTATGGGTTAACCATTTGCCCGCTCAACGCTGGGGGGTCACTACCCCCAGCAGGGCGAGTTTCGCCAATTTCTACGGGGCGAGGCGGTCGACTTTGCCTCGTGCAGGAGACCTTCCTCAAACCCGGGGTCGACCTGCGAGCAGCAAACCTTTGCTGCTACCGAGATGACAGAGCCACCCACAGGTGCGGCACTGCTATCCACGTGAATAAGCCACTGCGCCACCACCGAGTTCGACTGCCGGCGCTCGACGCGCTGGAGGCCACAGGAGTGGCCGTCGACACCACCGCCGGAAAGACTCTTTTCGTGTCGGTGCACCGGCAGCCTGGCAGGCCGCTAGACGGAACCGACTTCGACGCCCTGCAGTCGCTGGAGGGGCGAGCTTTCATTGCCGGGGATTTCGATGCGAAACACACCGAGTGGACTTCGCGAACTGTGAGCCGCAGCGGGCGCCGCCTCTCCCGCGTTGTTGACCGCGACGGCGCGATCGCCGTGGGGCCGTCTGACCCTGCAATCTTCCCTGCACGGAGGCAACCGGACGTGCTAGATATTGCTCTTCTGAAGGGCATCGGGCATTTCGCAACCGCCGAGACGTGCAACGTCCTTTCTTCCGACCACGTACCGGTCATTTTTGGCCACGACGTGGTCGGAGCTTCTCTTCCAGAGAGCCATCCGAGCAACCGCTGGCTCGACGCCGAGTGCTTTAGAACTGCTCGAGGGCGCACCAACCCCGCTGACGTAGGGGCAGACGCCGCCCTAGCATTCTTCACCCGAAGAATACTCCGAGCAGCGGAGGAAGCCACACCGAGACAATGTCGAGAACCACGAGACTTCTCGCGACAGCTACCGCGACCTATACTGGACGCGATCACCGAGAGGAACCGACTGTTTCGTGAATGGCAGCTCACTCCCCAACCAGACACGAGGCACCGCTTAAACCGCACGAGACGGGAAATTACGGCAGCAGTCGAGCAACACCGGAACCAGGAATGGGAAGACATTGTTCCTACCCTCAATCCTGAGGATGGCAGTGCAAGGAGGGTGGTAAAGTCCTTTCTACGCCGGCGACAGCTAATACCGCCTTTACAGGTCGACTTCGCCAGCGACCCCGACGCGAAATCCGGCGTCCTGGCTGACGCATTTGCAGCGAACTTCACACCGGTGGTCGACGTCATCGACGACGACCACATACGGCGGGTCCACGAGCAACTACAAACCTCCCGCGCAGCAAGGGAGGACGGCGGCGTTATCGAGCCGATAACGGAGGAGGAAGTTGCTGTGCAGCTTCACTCGCTGAACCCCAAGAAGGCTGGAGGCAGCGATGGCGTCACAAACCTCCTGCTGAAGAACATTCCGCCGGGATTACACCGGCAACTTGCCGATGTTTTCAAAGAGATTCTCCGATCAGGTGTCTACCCCTCTGCGTGGAAACACGCGGAGGTCGTGGCCATTCTGAAATCCGACAAGGGCTATCCATATTATTCCTAATGTTCCTAGCTGATTTAGTAGAATCTTATGGGGAGCAGTACCAAAGCGCTTAGAAAGATCTATAAATATGCCTAAGACAGATCTTTGTCGACAGCATCAAGTACAACTTTTGTGATTTCTACTGATGCTGATTCCATACATCTACCACTTCGAATACCAAACTTCGATTCACTTTGAAGTGATTCATTAGTCTGGCTTCCATAACTGATTCTATTGTTTTTTAGAATAGTGACCTCAGGGAAATGAATGGGTAATTTTCTATGTCTTCCGCATTACCTTTCTTTAGCAAAGATACTGCTCTTATGTGTTTCAGATAATGTGGAAATTTGTGATGTGAAGGATACATTTATTATGTTTGTTAAGGGAGGCTGTGTACTCTTTGTGCATTGTATCACTACTTCATCTAAGCCTACTGACTTTTTTGTTTTTTACTTTATGTGCAGGTTTACTGATGTCATGCTCTGTGGCTGGTATTAACACAACTGTATTGAGTGCATATTTATTTACTGGTATTAGAAAATTTTTACTGCAACTTCTGTGCTATAATTGAAAAATGCTCAATTTTCGTAGTTTGCTTGGTGGTGTGGATGATTTACTGCTTCATCCGACTCCCTTATCAGTGCATTATTATGTCTTTGTTTGTCTCTCCCTGTTTCCGTTTTAAGTCATCCAGGCCGCTTTCCTTCATCAAATAATTTTTGCAGCAATCAGTACCTTACTATAAATTTTATTGTACGTATGATGGAATTTGAGAACTCTGACTAGTTATGGCTCTTTTTTTATCGAACTGATGCACGTAAGGGTCTGAAAGGACTTCTTAATACCTGCCGTTATCCATTTGCTTTAGCAAGATACTGATATTGATGTGGGTACTTTTGGAAATATCTTTTCCTTTAAATAATTTTGAGAATTTAAAGAATTTAACATTTATACTGGTTTCTCTGTGCACTTTACCCCAGAATCTTGGTTTTTTTTCATTTCTGATAAATGTATTTTGTAGGACTGCAGTGTAGGGAATTTTTTCATGGCCGATTTTACTGTTATTATTTGGCATAAACGGAGTGATAGGGTAAGATCCTTTAGAACTACCTGACAATTTTCCCTGTCCATATTCGTGACCACATGGACAATTACTGCTGCAGTCATTGTAGTAACCTTTCTTGCACTATTGCAACAGTGACATGCAAAAACTCTGAAGGAGATTTATGAGGGTGCTACTAGTTTCATTTATGATATTTGTGTTTCCAGGCAAAATTATGCTGAGTTTTATACTTGGGACTTTATCTAGAACTTGTTTTAATTTACTGAAAAAGTGTCAGTACTACCATTGGGAGATCGCGAGATACATGCAAAATCGTTAATTTATAGGTATTGTCAGTTCCTATAATTCAAAGTGTTTGGCTTCAATCACTGTTTTAAACCCATGCCTTGAATTGAGCTGTGTTCCTATTCTGATAAAAATGTAAGAGCCTCCGCGCTTTTAAGTATTCGTACAATAAGAGTGTTTTTTAATAAAATAGTAATACTTCATGTTGTGTTTCTGTATCTCTACAGGAATGCTTAGTCACGCAAACTAATGTGCAACTGAAGGATTGGATACAGGTGCAGATCTTTTTTGATAATGTTTCTACACGACGATCTATTCATTTCCATTTGCACAGATAAACGACGTCGGTATGTCAGCAGACTTTCGTCCAGGTTTGCCTTCACTTGAGCAATATTTCCGGTGTTGGATTCTTTTCGTATAGTTACGATTTTCAATCTCTACAGAGCCAGTTTCGCGCTATTTCGCCACTAAGTTTTGCATTGTAGACTTTGCTGTAGGTTTCTCCAAACACTTCCAGCGTTAAGCTCTGATGCAAACAGTTTCGAGCAGGTGTCTCGCTTGGCACTGGACAAGGAACACGTGCTGTTTTACAGCGACCGTCATTTTGTGTCGCATTCACTACTGAAGTCTGCTGCTCCCACGCACTCAAACGTAACGACACAGCGACGTAGCTCTAATCTGGACGGGACATGCGGCAGAGGCACGAGGTTGCTGCAACGAAATCGTGGCTGTCAGCATTTCCAGCGCAGGGCCATTTTCCTGTTGACCAATGAGATTCAGCTCCACGCGTCGCTCTGTTAAACGTTTTCCGGGCCTGCTTTATTTCATCCGCCCCGCATTTTCTCCTGGCAGAGCTTCTCGCGTCTCAGATCCGTACTTCATCACTCTTAACCGTCATTGCCCGTAACTCCATCTAGTATCTGACACGACAACTTCGAAAGCGGTCTATTTTCCGTTCTCTCCCTCTCGCCACCTAGCACTCACTCTATCCTGTTTCCTGGTCTCTTTCACCGTTTTTAAGATCACGATTCCTGTGCAAGAGGAACGAATCTCGAATCGGGAATATACGCTCCTAGCCATAAAAATTCCTACCCCAGGAATGACAGCAAATAACGAATTTTACGTGTTGCCTGTTTACAGTTTAGTTGAAAAACATGTGGAACAATTTTTAAGCGATTTTGGGGTGTTAAGTTGGCGAAATTCCGTAAACAAGGCTATTTGACACCTCTAACCAGCTAGAAATCGAGTCGAACTGAGCTTGGATGACGTCATTTCATGCTGTTTCTGTTCCATGTCAGAAAACATCACTCACAATGGCAGGCGAGCTGTAACACGTCGGTCTCTCGCCGACCGATGACCAGGTGTTTCCACTCAGCAAAAGATGTGGAGGACGAGCTGCTCAGGGCAACAGTCGAACACCCTCTCTGTATCGGGGCAGCACTGGACAACATGTGCTATATATGGTCTTGCTTCACCTTGTTGAAAGGTAACGTCGCAAAGGTACTGAAGATAGAAGCAACCATCAGCCTTAGCACATATGAAGAGTAACGCACTCTGTTGAAAATAATTGGTTATGGGAACCAAGGGTCATCGTGTTTTACACCCTAAAACACTCAAGCTAGATTTTGGGTCCTATAATGATGACGAATGCAATATGGCAACTTTCATCCAGCTCGGGATCAGCATGCGTAGAAGCATCCCCCTTGACGCTGCACAGCGAACGGGGTCTCATCTGATCCAGCGTTTCGACTGGGTGCACCACTGTTGACTTGGTACCCTCTGCTGCCACATCAAGGGAAATGGAACAATGGACACTGTGCTGACAGTCCTTGCTGCTCCAGACGTCGTCAAGGTATTCGTGAGGATTCTTGCCTTGCTGAAGTAATGTGCCTCTTTTCTCAGGCGCCAGTGGCGGGGGATCACTGGGATCGTACACGGCGCTTAGAGTGTCCCTCCTGAAACCAATTTACGTGGTGAGACTAGAGGACCCTGCACAGCCAAGTGCCTCTCCTCTCGGGAGCTAGTCGCGTGGGATAATTTGGATTGCATATAGTAGTAAGGCCCTCCCCAACTCCATCGATTCCATACTCGCTTGGCGGTCGTGCAATCCCAACCGTCACGAACAGCAACATCTCCGCTCCACAATTAGCAACCAGCCCGACGGGTCGCGATCCTGCCGCTGTCGAATTCCGACACCTGGTGGTACAGGTTTCCCCTTCTTACACGAAGTGTAACACAATCTTCTCAAAAACAAATAACATCCTAGTGCGATTTCTAACTGAGAATGTCCCCATGTAATCTTTTATTATATGTACAGTTTTGATGATGTTAATCCTATTACTTTTTTCGGTACCACTGAAATGCTAATCATTTGCTGATCAAAGCGTGTAATACATGATGCTAATTTGACGTTCGTTGCAAGCCCTCTTCATTGTGTTACAATTTATTTACTACTATCATTGTCCCATTTTCTCGCACATGTCAGCTTCGTTGCAACCAGCTGCTAAAGCGACTAGAATCTGTTTTGCCTCATATTCCTTCAGTATTTTTCCTTTTGTTTAGTAACGTCTGAGTTTAACATATTTAACCCAAGTAGGTATTCTAAAGCAGATAGCAATCCATCCGTATCCGAAAGTGTAATCGCCAAACTGACTGCCGCCCTCCGTACAGGGGTGTGGCCTGGTATGCCGTTTCTTTCCGTAGCAATGCCCCTTTGGTTGTCATCTGCGGTACCCTTACAGCACAGAAGTGTTGTTAGGATCTTCAGTCCTGAGACTGGTTTGATGCACTTATCCATGCTACTCTATCCTGTGCAAGCTGCTTCATCTCCCAGTACCTACTGCAACCTACATCCTTCTGAATCTGCTTAGTGTATTCATCTCTTGGTCTCCCTCTACCATTTTTACCTTCCACGTTGCCCTCCAAAACTAAATTTGTGATCCCTTGACGCCTCAGAACATGCCCTACAAACCGATCCCTTCTTATAGTCAAGTTGTGCCAGAAACTCCTCTTCTCCCCAATTCTGTTGAATACCTCCTTATTAGTTATGTGATCTACCCATCTAATCTTCAGCATTCTTCTGTAGCACCACCTTTCGAAAGTTTCTATTCTCTTCTTGTCTAAACTATTTATCGTCCATGTTTCACTTCCATAGATGGCTACACTACATACAAATACTTTCAGAAACGACTTCCTGACACTTAAATCAATACTCGACGTTAACAAATTTCTCTCCTTCCCTAACCTAATTCCCTCAGCATCACCCGACTTAGTTCGACCACATTCCATTAACGTCGTTTTGCTTTCGTTGATGTTCATCTTATATCCTCCTTTCAAGCCACTGTCCATTCCGTTCAACTACTCTTCCAAGTCCTTTGTTGTCTCTGACAGAATTACAATGTCATCAGCGAACCTCAAAGTTTTTATTTCTTCTCCATGGATTTTAATGCCTACTGCGAATTTTTCTTTTGTTTCCTTTACTGCTTGCTCAATATACAGATTGAATAACATTGGATAGAGGCTACAGACCTGTCTCACTCCCTTCCCAACCACTGCTTCCCTTTCACGTCCCTCGACTGCCTTCTGGTTTCTGTACAAACTGTAAATAGCCTTTCGCTCCCTGTACTCTACCCCTGACACCTTCAGAATTTGAAATAGAGTATTCCAGTCAACATTGTCAAAAACTTTCTCTAAGTCTACAAATGCTAGGAACGTTGGTTTGCCTTTACTTAATATTTCTTCTAAGTCGTAGGATCAGTATTGCCTCATGTGTTCCAACATTTCTACGGAATCCAAACTGATCTTCCCCGAAGTCGGCTTGTACCAGTTTTTCCATCCGTCTGTAAAGAATTCGAGTTAGTATTTTGCAGCTGTGACTTATTAAACTGATTGTTCGGTAATTTTCACATCTATCAACACGTGCTTTCTTTGGAATTGGAATTATTATATTCTTCTTGAAGTTTGAGGGTATTTCGCCTGTCTCACACATCTTGCTCACCATATCGTATTGTCAGGACTGGCTCTCCCAAGGCCGTCAGTAGTTCCAATGGAGTGTTGTCTACTCCCGGGGCCATGTTTCGACTCAGGTCTGTCAGTGCTCTGTCAAACTCTTCACGCAGTATCGTATCTTCCATTTCATCTTCATCTACATCCTCTTCCACTTCCATAATATTCTCCTCAAGTACATCACCCTTGTGTAGACCCTCTATATACTTCCTCCACCTTTCTACATCTACATCTACATGACTACTCTGCAATTGACATTTAAGTGCTTAGCAGAGGGTTCATCGAACCACAATCATACCATTCTCTACCATTCCACTCCCTAACAGCGCGCGGGAAAAACGAACACCTAAACCTTTCTGTTAGAGCTCTGATTTCTCGTATTTTATTTTGATGATCATTCCTACCTATGTAGGTTGGGCTCAACAAAATATTTTCGCATTCGGAAGAGAAAGTTGGTGACTGAAATTTCGTAAAAAGATCTCGCCGCGACGAAAAACGTCTTTGCTGTTATGACTTCCATCCCAATTCGCGTATCATATCTGTCACACTCTCTCCCCTATTACGTGATAATACAAAACGAGCTGCCATTTTTTGCACCCTTTCGATGTCCTTTGTCAGTCTCACAAACAGAGGACGAACGAGTGTAGTGTAAGCTGTCTCTTTAGTGGACTTGTTGCATCTTCTAAGTGTCCTGCCAATGAAACGCAACCTTTGGCTCGCCTTGCCCACATTATTATCTATGTGGTCTTTCCAACTGAAGTTGTTCGTAATTTTAACAACCAGGTACTTAGTTGAATTGAAAGCCTTGAGAATTGTACTGTTTATCGAGTAATCGAATTCCAACGGATTTCTTTTGGAACTCATGTGGATCACCTCAGACTTTTAGTTATTTAGCGTCAACTGCCACCTGACACACCATACAGCAATCTTTTCTAAATCGCTTTGCAACTGATACTGGTCTTCGGATGACCTTACTAGACGGTAAATTACAGCATCATCTGCGAACAATCTAAGAGAACTGCTCAGATTGTCACCCAGGTCATTTATGTAGATCAGCAACAGAAGAGGTCCCAGGACGCTTCCTTGGCGAACACCTTATATCACTTCAGTTTTACTCGATGATTTGCCGTCTATTACTACGAACTGCGACCTTCCTGACAGGAAATCACGAATCCAGTCGCACAACTGAGACGATACCCCATAGGCCCGCAGCTTGATTAGAAGTCGCTTGTGAGGAACGGTGTCAAAAGCTTTCTGGAAATCTAGAAATACGGAATCAACTTGAGATCCCCTGTCGATAGCGGCCATTACTTCGTGCGAATAAAGAGCTAGCTGTGTTGCACAAGAGCGATGTTTTCTGAAGCCATGATGATTACGTGTCAATAGATCGTTCCCTTCTAGGTGATTCATAATGTTTGAATACAGTATATGCTCCAAAACCCTACTGCAAACCGACGTCAATGATATAGGTCTGTAGTTAGATGGATTACTCCTACTACCCTTCTTGAACACTGGTGCGACCTGCGCAATTTTCCAGTCTGTAGGTACAGATCTATCGGTGAGCGAGCGGTTGTATATGAGTGCTAAGTAGGGAGCTATTGTATCAGCGTAATCTGAAAGGAACCTAATCGGTATACAATCTGGACCTGAAGACTAGCCCGTATCAAGCGATTTGACTTGCTTCGCAACCCCTAAGGTATTTACTTCTAAGAAACTCATGCTACCAGCTGTTTGTGTTTCAAATTCTGGAATATTCCATTCGTCTTCCTTGGTGAAAGAATTTCGGAAAACTGCGTTCAATAACTCCGCTTTAGCGGCACAGTCGTCGGTAACAGTACCATCGGCACTGCGCAGCGAAGGTATTGACTGCGTCTTGCCGCTTGTGTACTTTATATACGACCAGAATTTCTTCGGATTTTCTACCAGATTTCGAGACAATGTTTCGTTGTGGAACCTATTAAAGGCATCTCGCATTGAAGTCCGTGCCAACTTTCGCGCGTCTGTAAATTTTAGTCAATCTTCGGGATTTCGCGTTCTTCTGAACTTCGCATTCTTTTTCCGTTGCCTCTGCAACAGCGTTCGGATCTGTTTTGTGTATCACGGGGGATCCGTTCCATCTCTTACCAATTTATGAGGTATGAATCTCTCAGTTGCTGTTGCTACTATATCTTTCAATTTGAACCACATCTCGTCTACATTTGCATAGTCATTTCGGAAGGAATGGAGATTGTCTCTTAGGAAGACTTCTAGTGACACTTTATCAGCTGTTTTAAATAAAATTATTTTGCGTTTGTTTCTGGTGGATTTGGAAGAAACGGTATTGAGCCTAGCTACAACGACCTTGTGATCACTAATCCCTGTATCAGTCATGATGCTCTCTATCAGCTCTGGATTGTTTGTGGCTAAGAGGTGAAGTATGTTTTCGCAACCATTTACAATTCGCGTTGTTCGTGGACTAACTGCTCGAAATAATTTTCGGAGAAAGCATTTAGGACAATCTCGGAAGATGTTTTCTGCCTACCACGGGTTATGAACAAGTATTTTTGCCAACATATCGAGGGAAGGTTGAAGTCCCCACCAACTATAACCGTATGAGTGGGGTATTTATTTGTTACGAGACTCAAATTTTCTCTGAACTGTCTCGCAACTATATCTTCGGAGTCTGGGAGTCGGTAGAAGGAGCCAATTATTAACTTAATTCGGCTGTTAAGTATAACCTCCACCCATACCAATTCGCACGGAGTATCTACTTCGACTTCACTACAAGATAAACCACTACTGACAGACACAAACACTCCACCACCAATTCTGCCTAATCTATCTTTCCTGAACACCGTCTGAGACTTCGTAACAATTTCTGCAGAACTTATTTCAGGCTTTAGCCAGCTTTCTGTACCTATAACGATTTAAGCTTCTGTGCTTTCTATTAGCGCTTGAAGCTCAGGGACTCTCCCAGCACAACTACAACAATTTACAACTACAATTCCGACTGTTCCTTGATCCAGTCACGTCCTGTATTTACCATGCACCCTTTCAGATTGCAGCCCACCCCGTACTTTCCCGAGGCCTTCTAACCTAAAAAACCGCCCAGTCCAAGTCACACTGCCTCCGCTACCCGTGTAGCCGCCAGCTGAGTGTAGTGAACTCCTGATCTATTCAGCGGAACCCGAAACCCCACCACCCTATGGCGCAAGTCAAGGAATCTGCAGCCAACACAGTCGCAAAACCGTCTGAGCCTCTGATTCAGACCCTCCACCCGGCTGTGCACCAAAGGTCCGCAGTCGGTTCTGTCGACGATGCTGCAGATGGTGAGCTCTGCCTTCATCTCGTAAGCAAGACCGGCAGCCTTCACCAAATCAGACAGCCACTGGAATCCAGAGAGAATTTCCTCAGATCCAAAGCGACACACGTCATTAGTGCCGACATGTGCCACCACCTGCAGCTGGCTGCACCCTGTGCTCTTCATGGCATCCGGAAGGATCCTTTCCACATTAGGAATGACTCCTCCCGGAACGCCCACAGAGTGCACACTGGATTTCTTCGCCTCTTTAGCCGCCATATCCCTAAGAGGCCCCATTACGCGCCTAACATTGGAGCTCCCAACTACCAATAAGCCCACCCTCTGAGATTGCCCGGACCTTGAAGGCTGAGAATGATCCTCTGAAACAGGGCAGGCAGCTGCATCTGGCTCAGCCAGAGACAGTGCCTGAAACCTGTTTGTCAGACGCACCGGGGATGCTTTCTGATCAGCCTCCGGGGACATCTTTCGTTGCCTGCCACGCCTTGGAACGACCTCCCAATCAACCACAGGCGAGGGCTCAGCCCCACTGCGGGCAGCAACCGGGGCAACCACAGCGGCAGGCCGGTCTGGGGACAGACGGGACGAGGTTGACATCCCCGTGATACCCAAGTCCGGCTCCCCACAGTGGTGCCCACTGGCAACAGCCTCGATCTGCACGACCGAAGTCAGCGCCGCTTGCAGCTGTGAGCGAAAGGATGCCAACTCAGCCCTCATCCGAACACAGCTATCGCAGTCCCTGGGCATTCTAATCGATGTTGAACAACAGTTACTGAAACACGATTCTGTGCCTAGATGACGCAAAAAAACACGCAAAGAATGTATTAACTAACCTGTACAAATGCCTAACGACTGCGCTACAATCTGCCTGAATTTGCGATTACAGTAACTAAAACTCGAAATTACACCTCCTATACGAAACTCACACGCAATTTAAGTGAGAATCTACGAAGTAAACACTAAAGCGCGATGCTACAACTCTCAAATACTAAAATACGCCCGAAATTTATGAATTAAACACTGCAAGTACCAAAAACACCCAAACAAATTAAGAATTAAACTATGTAACAAATGAGTGAGCTAGGACTATACTACTTGTTGCTGCAGCTGCTTATCCACCGGCGGCAGGGAGCATACTGATTTCCCTTCTTTGCTTAGAACTGGGTTTCCATCTGAGCTCTTGATATTCATACAAGTGGTTCTCTTTTCTCCAAAGGTACCTTTAATTTTCCTGTAGGGTGTCTCTATCTTACCCCTAGTGAGATAAGCCTCTAAATCCTTACATTTGTCCTCTAGCCATCACTGCTTAGCCATTTTGCACTTCCTGTCGATCTCATTTTTGAGACGTCTGTATTCCTTTTTGTCTGCTTCATTTACTGCATTTTTATATTTTCTGCTTTCATCAATTAAGTTCAATATTTCTTATGTTACCCAAAGAGTTCTACTTGCCCTCGTCTTTTTACCTACTTGATCCTCTGGTGCCTTCACTACTTCATCCCTCAGAGCTACCCATTCTTCTTCTGCTGTACTTCTTTCCCCCATTCCTGTCAATTGTTACCTTATGCTCTCCCTGAAACTCTGTACAATCTCTGGTTCTTTCAGTTTATCCAGGTCCCAACTCCTTAAATTCCCACAGCACAGCAGCAAGTCAACGATATTCTACAACCCCTTTTGTTACAATTCATGACAAGCCATTCTGAATTACATATCAGCAAAATAATGTCCACCCGCACACGGCAACAGATTCTAGTGCTTGTCTTCTTGCTTACCAAACCCTATCTTGGCCAGCAGCATCGGCGAATCTCTCCCCAACTGACAACGTTTGAAGCATTATGGGCGGGGTCCTCCAACCAGTTGTGGATTTTAACGATCTAACGCTCCAACTGAACAGAATTTGGCATGATATTCGTCAGAAGGACATCCAGAAACTCTGTGAATCAACGCCAAGCCGAATAACTGCTTGTATAAGGACCAGAGGTGGACCAACATGTTATTGCCTTGTCGATTTGGGTATATCATCCTATTTTTCTGAAACTGTTGACATTTGTTTGTCTTGAGCATCGCACCTACCGATTTCCGTCCCATTCGGATAATTCCTTCGTTGTGTGTCATTTTCTTCTGTTTTTCTTTTCTTGCATTGGAGTGTATTTAAATAGTAACTTAGGGCGTTCAAGTAGGCGTACCAGCGTACTGCGAGTGCACACAAGAGCAAGCAAGCGCTCGCAGCTGGTCGCGTCCTCACTAAGTGGGAGCTCTCGTGCTGCTGCACAACTGTTGACACTTGGTTCGTCATCATCTCTGACCACACGCCTCGAAACGGTAGGAGTCTGACAGTGACACTTCAGTAAGCATCCCTTACAGTTCTAAGTCATTGGTGTTAATGTCTCTACCATCTAGTTGAGCCTTAGACAATTTTATATTTCGTGTTGGTCATTTCGTTCCTCGAATCGGAATCTACAGCCGCTACTTCCTGGTTTGGACCACCTAAAAGTTGAAGCACTTCTCATCATCAACAAAAACTGTTAAATCTGAAGTTTTTCAAAAAGTGTCACTTACAATATATTAAACATAATACCATAGCATTCCCTTGTGCTAGTTTTGTACTTAGTAAATATAGTAATACAACAAAATATTAAAGTTGTAGAAAATATAAAAAGATAATATCAGAAATGGTTTCATATAGAATACATGAAAATGTACTTGCATTCGGAAATGAGTGAACCCAAATTCGCGATACCTAACATCAAGGTGCAATAATTATTCAAATTTATAAATCTGAACGAAATTTCCTAGTCGCCTTTCTATCAAGATATTCCAGCCTGTGAGCAGTTCTTACCAGTATCAGCAGTACAGCTCGCCAAAACCGGCACTCGCACGAGCCTGCAAGCAGCCAACGTCGACCAGTCAGAGGTCGGTGCGCTGGCTCTCGTGATGGCAGTCCGGTACCAGCTCTGCCATCCGACTTGTCAATCGAATCCCCCTCTCACTTCTCCCACAAGTGCTCTCATTTTTCTCCCTACCCCTCTGCTGTATCTCTTCCCCGTGTTTACTCTGCTCGTTTCCGTGCCCGAGTGGACGTCGTGAGGTTTTCGCTTGTGATCCCGTCACTTCTTGCGTGTCGCCGTGTGTGTCCGTCCTTCCCCGTTCGTCCGTCTCGCTCCCGATCGGTCCCGCCGCTCTGTACTAAAGGGAGACGGCGTGCTTGAGACGTAGGTGGCGTTGTGCCATCTCACTGGTCAACACTCATAATATCTGACGTGCCAGATACTGCTCTGCACGTTCGGAAAGACTCCCGAACCTGCTATTCCGCGCAGTGACGTCAGAAACTCGGCACTCTCAACGCTCAACGTTCGGATGCATGCACGGTCCGTGTGCCGACGGCTTAAGGAGAGGTGGGCTACAGAGTGGTGCAGCGACAGCCGTCGTAGGGAAGCTGGACAGTGTGAACGAGGAAGAGGCGGCGTGGGGGCCGCGGTAGAGGCGCGCCCCGCACGGCCGCTGGCGGCGCCTCGGGGAACTCGCCACTCCGCCGTCGACTTAAAGGTGCCAGCACGGTGATTTCGATAAGCGAAACCGCAGCTGTTGCACGTTTTTGCGTCTGGATCACCATTCCATCCCCACACAAAGCTAAACGAAGCTAGTACTTTCGATATTAGGAACGGGATTGTTTGACCTCGCAGCAGGTCAAACTTAAAAACGAGGTTGCTCGATTTGTAAGCAACTGAGGCCTTATATAAAACGTTTATTAAACAAGCAACAAAGTAATTTTGCTTGGTGACAAACAGTTGCATAAAATCATTAGTATTAACGATTAAAACTTTGTGGAGGTCCCAAGTTTCAAAATGTTAAGAAATTGTAATGGGCGTCGGTCATTAAAAACAGACGGTGTAGATAGTCACTAAAATTTTGTTTGTAAAAGAACTTCACATCACAGTTCCAAGTTTGTAATGAGAAACAAGCAAACATTCGGCGATTTAAGTTGAACTTTGAGTGGTATCCAATTACACAATCTTTTGAAATCCAAAACTCTACTCAGATCGCCACTCCGAGAGGAAATCAGAATCGTTAGTACTCGAGAACAGATAAAATACGTGTGCTCAAAGAAATATCGAAAACAATAAACGCAATGGTTGCCCGAGTTACACCTGACCCTATCTTTACCCAAGTGTTTCAGAGACTCGCATTCGGGAAAATGACCTCGGCTCTGCCACACGTGGTTGAGGCAAAACGTGTCAGACAGTTACTTGTAGAATCCACCAGGGTGCCCAGGCTCGTGTCAAGTTAGTTTAACGCATACAATTATAACAGGCTTCTACACCAAAGAGAAAACAACAATCAGTTTACACATAACAATAAATTAACCAATTATCTACCAATTCGACTGATCTCTCTAGATACGCACGCAGAAGGCTCCATTGCAAGAATTTGACACTTAAGTAAATCACGATTGCATTACTTAAAACCTCAGTACCAAGACAGCGAGTGAACAAATATTCGTAGTTCAGTGCTCAGAGAGCCTATGCTGGTAGCTACGCATTTGGTAAACAATGTGAAATTGCACACTTCAGTTTAAACGCACAAATGACGGCGTACAGTTTGTTGTTGACATGCCACTTAACTCCGTAACCGCGAAGCCGTATTAAGAATGCAGGCAGTCGAAGCGTCCGGCGGGTTCTCGCCGTTAATCAGACGGCGGCCTCCCCCTCCCGGCAGGGCCCGATCTACGCGGTCCACTTTTCCGCAGTCACAGTCGCCCCGTAACCCCCCTGGTGCTGTTCTCGCATTTACCGACGCGGTCGGATGTCGTGGCCTATCGCGTCGGATCGGCCTCCGGTTCCACTTGCTGTCAGCCGGAGATCTAAACTCTCTGCGTGAGCGATACTGACCCGGAGAAGAATCGATGTGAATCTATCAAAACTTTGGATGCAGCTGCCACATAGCGTTCCCACACAAACACCTGATAACGGTAAGTTTTGTACGAACGCCGCGCGGGATTACCCGAGCCGTCTTGGGCGCTGTAGTCCCAGACTGTGCGGCTGGTCCCGGCAGAGGTTCGAGTCCTCCCTCGGGTATGGGTATGTGTGTTTGTCCTTAGGCTAATTTAGGTTAAGTAGTGTGTATGCTTAGGGACTGATGACCTTAGCAGTTAAGACTTGACACTTTTTTTTCTACGAACGCCCGCTACCGTCTTACATCTAGAAGGACTCCATCGAAAGCTTTCTTTACGCCTGGAAAACAGCTTGTAAAAGAACTCCTTTCGCCTTGACAAGACATAACTTTGAGTTCTCGCCAGGGATCGTTTTGTCGGTACTGGAGCAGACGCAGTTCTCCATTCGATTAGACGGAATACTACCAGCCAGATGGACACCTTTTCGCACAATACCGGACTGGTGACAGAACCAGTGATTAGTACTGTATCACAAATAATTTAATTACACCGTTTTAAAGACCAATAAAAGGATTTTCGGGGGCACATACAGTGCGTAGTAGATTATTTACAGATTACTCCATATATTTCAAAGAGTCACATTCTCCGGAGGTGGTCAATCGCAACTCCCAAAAGCAAAAACATAAAATAGAGGGAAACTAACGACAGAGGAAGTTTCTTCACCAGAGCCGCCGAGTACTTACTAGCAGAAAGTTCAATAATAGCTGCCGCATTCCAGATCTTTATCACATTTCCATAATTACGAGCAATGAGCTCGTTGGAAACCGCACCATGCTGAATACATTTACGTTAGTTACACTGAAAGTTTACCGCTTGTGTTGCCTAGAAAACCTTTGGATTTAATGTCGCTGAACGTTCTATAAAGAAACCATCACTTCTCACCCTTCACTGCATAGCGCCGTATCTGTTCTCGATTCTTCTATGCAAGTTCATCAGTTCCCCGTCCGCGAGGGGAATCCTTGCAGTGCCGCCTAATCGCGTATCAACATCCGTGGCATGTGTGGGTAAAATTCTCTGGGTTGGCTCTCGTGCGCAGCGGATAACGCGCAACGATAGGAAGATAGATAAAAATACACAGATGGAAAAAAAATCGCGTGGCGTGTTTCTACATGTGAAAGATGATGTCTACTCCGATTTCGCGCCAGTCACACAAGAGTAGCGTTAATAGCGCCGCTATGGCGATTAAGATCAGGTCTGCTTTATATAAATGCTGTAACAGTCGGAAGCGTTAGTTACCTTTGAGACTGTACATGGTGGTTTCACGTTTGTCAAGACTACCTAAGGTGACAAAGACGTCATCATCAGCATCTCAATGAGTTTGAACGAGGTCGTGTACTAGGGTACCAGAAGCAGGAAGATCCTTCTGCGATATTTCAGAAGGGCTTGGCAGTAATGTACCCACTGCACACACTTGCTGGAAGCGGTGGTCACGAGAATGTACGCTCACAAGACCGGACTCCGGACGGCCACGTGGCACTACCGCGAGGGTGAACTGCTGTGTTCGGTGGTATGGCTCTGGCGCAGCAACAATTTGAGCAGCAGTTGGCACCACTGTGACGCAAAGAACTGTCACAAAACGGTTGCTTCGAGGACAGCTCCGAGGCAGATGCCATGTAGCGCGCGTTCCTCCTACCCAAACCACCGCCATTTGCGACTTCAAAGGTCTGTTGTGTTTTCTGGTGAAAGCTGCCAGTGATGGCCGTGTCTGGTTATAAGGACGCCTGAAACCAACCTGCCTGCGTGCTGGACACACTGGACTTATACCTGGGGCTATGATATCGGATGCGATTTCGTATGACAGCAGGAGCACTCTCTTGTTTGTCCCACACACAATGACTGCAAATCCGTGCGTCAATATGGCAATTCGACCTGCTGCGTTGCCATTCATGAACAGCATTCAGGGGATGTTTTCCAAGAGGATAACTCACACCCACACACCGCTGTTGTAACATAACATGCTCTGCAGAGTATCGACATGTCGCTTTGGCCTGCTCGATCACCAGATATGTCTTCAGTCGACCACATATAGGACATCATTGGACGACAACTCCAGGGTCATCCACACCCAGAGTCCCTGTATTGACTGTCCAAGCGCAGAAAGCACGGAACTCCAGCCCACAAACTGACACCCGTCTTCTGTACAACGCAATGCCTTAACGTTTGTATGCTTGGATTCAACACTCTGGCAGTTAGACGAGTTATAAGTGCATCAGTATTTCACATCTGCAGTGGCTTATCTCACACTTACATTATCTGTGAGCTTAGAATGCTAATCACTTAAAAATGTGACCTACACAAATGTTTATTACTCTACATTAATTACTTCTTGGCGTTGCCACTTTTTCCCGTCAGTGTATGTTATGACCAGGGGGACAGGGGTGTGAAGGCAGCAATTATCCATGTAATCACAGACATCTGAATTTATTAAATAAACCTTTGGAGTCAGAATGAGATTTTCAATCTGCAGCGGAGTGTGCGCTGATATGAAACCTCCTGGCAGATTAAAACTGTGTGCCCGACCGAGACTCGAACTCGGGACCTTTGCCTTTCGCGGGCAAGTGCTCTACCAACTGAGCTACCGAAGCACGACTCACGCCCGGTACTCACAGCTTGGCATTGCTAAGTCATGTCTCCACAATATCCTTTCTTTCAGGAGTACTAGTTCTGTAAGGTTCGCAGAAGAGCTTCTGTAAAGTTTGGAAGGTAGGAGACGAGATACTGGCAGAAATAAAGCTGTGAGTACCGGCTCTGAGTCGTGCTTAGGTAGCTCAGTTGGTAGAGCACTTGCTCCCGAAAGCAAAGGACCCGAGTTCGAGTCTCGGTCGGGCACACAGTTTTAATCTGCCAGGAAGTTTCAAACCTTTAGAGAGCTTATAGAAGAGTCTTACAAACGTCAGCATGTTTAACTAATAAGAATGTAATTACACATAAACCATTCATTTTTTGTTGTGGAAAAAATATCAGTAATCCTTAATATTGGTTTGAATATCAAAGTTCATTTCACACTGTAAGAAAATATAACCAGTGCACATACAAAGTGGAAACATCGATGACTGAGGTCCTTTTAGCGCATCTCGGGATTTCCTCCAGCAGACACGGATTTTTCTCTTGATACATGCGTTCAACAGTGGCAACAAGTAATTACAAATTTCTGCTACAATAAGTTTTTGCCTGTTCTGGAATTTGTTAGGAGCACTGCTAATTGGTGTATCGTATATGACCTGTCATACTTCGCAAAGTTCTCTTTTGATTATGCTGAAATTCCTGTCACAAGGGAGAAAGGAATGTATCCCGACAGGGAAATAATGTTCAGTTCTCTATGATTGCAATCAGTCACCACACAAATTTTGTTCTGTCCACCACAGTTCAGGGACCGATGGAGGAGTGGACTGCAGACACTTACAGAAGAAAGTTCATACTTAGTTGGGCCGCTGTTTTCCGTTGCCTTCATGATATGTATATCTGCATCATTTTTTTACTGTCATAAATACAAAATATATCAGCAATCAGCTTCGCAGATAAAATGTTTCCTGGACAGGAATCTGTAGAATTGGGGCTTTTGGATGTACCCAAAACAGCGAGAACACGGGGCTCGTCTATTCTTCTAAATGTTTACTGTAACATTTTTGGGCCTTCCTTGTGAACCATTAACTATCCAGCGGTTCATCACTTTGCAACATCGTTTAGGTGACAGGTTCTCATGTTCAACTTCAGGTTTCACATGTGCAGTAGCAGTCTGTTTGACGGCCTCCGAAATGCCAAATGAAATTTTCCTTGGAAAATGTTGTCTGATGTGACCTTTTTATGGGGATCTTTCTCCTTTAAACCACTTAATACATCACTAGAATGATTACTCAAGCAGCGGAATATTTTATATCCTTGAGAGCACAATGAATTTCTTTTAGCGGAAAAACATTCAATATGTTGCTTCTTGTTTCTGCTGGAAGGGCTCCTTTGACATGCTAAAAGAGCTTCAGTCACTCACTGAAGTCTTTACAGCACATAACACGGTTTGTGTAGCATCTTTCCTACCCTAATCAAGCATCTGACAGACTGCTTCCTAGCATTAAAAGATGTGACTGTCTTTCAGCATTGTTTGAATCTGTTTAGCTCCATTTTGGACATTTTCTTATGTGTTTTCAGTTTTTCAGGTAGAAACGCATCCAACGCCGCTAACAGTTACCAAGGTGGAATTCCACTCCACCAATTCGCCTTATCAGCAGTCTGTGAAGTGTCCACTAGAAGTGAGCGCCGCAAAGTCTTCAAAAAAAGTGAGAGGATGTCGTGGGCACGTAGCACGCTCCACTACGTGATCGCTTCTTAAGAAGCTCCACCCAGTAGCAGATCGGCCATCACTCCCTCCCTGCGTGATCCGTGTTTGGCTATCACTTTTCAGTAGTTGCTTGTACGGGGTTATGCAGAAGACGACTGTATAAAAATTACCAGACATACAAAAAATAGATACATGCCAGTGGACAGAGCATCTCATATCACAGGTGCTCAATATGCCAACATCTGTGATACGTTAGGCTTCAGTCTCATGTTGAAACTTTTGTCATATACATCCCGTACATGCAGGCTAACGGTCGCAGAAGTTCTCACGCCAGACGCCAAGGCGTACTCCCGCCGAAAGACACAGAATTGGTTGGCTGAATTTTAGACGGAGGAGGGGTCACAATCTGTTGTACAAGTTTCTACAAAACTGAGTACGAGCTGAAGGCAGTTGGCTGACTGTTTCATAACGCGTAGAGTGTGAGGTATTCCGTTTGTGGCGGTCGCGGTGACTGGCCGCTGAAGTGGCGAGGACTTCTCTACACTGGCTACCAAGCAGCGAGGGGTCTCTCCGCCCGGTGTCGGTAGGACACGTACCGCTGGAGAGCGTTTTGAGAGGCGTCAGTCAACAGTCTCGCCAGCAGACTCGAAAGTGCTGATTTCGCCGCTAGGGATGGCGTCATTAGTTTCTCTGTCAGCAGAGATACGAATCCGCGCTTCTTTGTGGAAATTGAAGCAATACGAGTGCTTTCCTATGACGTCACATTTGCGTCACGGCTCTGCTCCTGGTTTATTCGTAATTCTTGATTCGTGTCCGGCTTTGGCCCTAGGTGTTGCCAGACGCTACCTCACGTCCCGTGTGTAGTCGGAGTTTTCAACCGTGCAACGCGCACCGTCTACACGACCGCCGGCAGCAGTCGGCCGAGCACTGCTGCAGAATTGCTCTTTGCAGCACTAAATTCGGTGATCTTCGAACCACGGCTCGGTAGATAGGGAATCAGCAACAGTAGATGTGTTAAGTTCCGTTTCTGTGATCACAGAGCCCTTTACTGGCAGCTGCAGTCGGGACGGAGGTTTTCTGAACTTCGATGCTAATCAATATCAATGATTTGGTGTTTCTGTCGCATAAATGGGGGCGCGATTTCGAGTCACATGATGTTTTTCCATTCTCAACCATAGATTAAAGAGTAGGAGTTAACGTTCTGTGTCTATACTTGTTCATTTTGCACTTGTTTCTTTGAGATTTTTTTTTATAATTAACGTGTTATCGATACCCAACTGTTCTACTCTACCAAGGATTGGACTCCAGTCACTGATACCGGTCAAGTTAGAGTGAAGTATTGTCCCAGCTTGGTGAATTAACCCAAACATTAGCCCGTTTGCAAGTTGTCAGTGGCACGTCTAATTTAATTCACTTTTAGGCGTGACTACACCGTTGCGAACATAACATTGACATCCACCACACATACAGACATCCAATTAGAGGGGGTAGAGCCGTAAACGAAGTCTCCACTCTTTTCCTGTAATTGTAGCATAAGGCATTGTTGTGTCCATGTACACAAATCCTGTCACAATTTCTATGCAAAGTCGTCCACTTCACGTTAATCCCGAATGTGTTTCACAGTCTCTAGTGGATATCCTCTCCGTGAAACTTTGCTTCGTCACAGAAAACCAACAACAGTGAAAAACCATTTTCTTCCAGTAGCCATTGCAAGTCGTTGCAAAAGAGAGAGCAACGTCGATTGCGTCGAATAGTCAGTGCGTACAGATACAACCACTACAGCTTCACCCACGGGCTTTACCGTGGAATCAGGATATAGAGTTCTCTGCTCGCACGTATCGTCGCCTTCTAGAGACCCTTGACGAATGACTGCCACATACAGTATGTGATCAAACGTATCCGGACGCCTGGCTGAAAATGACTTCAAAGTTCGTGGCGCCCTCCATCGGTGATGCTGGAATTCAATATCGTGTTGGCCCACCTTTAGGCTTGACGGCAGATTCCACTCTCGCAGGCATAGGTTCAATCGGTTGCTGGAAGGTTTTTTGGGGAATGGCAGACCTTTGTTCACGGAGTGCTACACTGATGAGAGGTATCGATTTCGGTCAGTGAGGCCTGGCGCAAAGTCGGCTTTCCAAAACATCCCAAAGGTGTTCTATAGTATTCAGCTCAGGACTATGTGCAGGCCAGTTCATTACAGGGATGTTACTGTCGTGTAACCACTCTGCCATAGGCCGTACATTTTGAACAGGTGTTGAAGGATGCGATCTCCATCTCCGAATTGCTCTTGAGCAGTTGGAAGCAAGAAGGTCCTTAAAACATTAATGTATGCCTGTACAGTGATAGTGCCATGCAAAACAACAAGGGGTGTAAGCCCCTCCACGAGAAACACGACCACACCATAACACCACCGACTCCGAATTTTACTGTTGGCAATAACACTCTGGCAGATGACGTTCACCGGGAATTTCCCCTACCCACACCCTGACATCGGATCGCCACATTGTGTACCGTGATTAGTCACTCCACACTACATTTTGCCACTGTTCAATCGTCCAATGTTTATGTTCCTTACACCAAGAGGGGCGTCGTTTGGCATTTGCTGGCACGATGTGTGGCTTATGAGCAGCTACTCGACCATGAAATCTAAGTTTTCTCGCCTCTCGTCTAATGTCATAGTAACTGCAGTGGATCCTGATTTCGTTTGGAATTCCTGTGTGATGATCTGGATAGATGTCTGCCTATTGCAAAAAATGGTTCAAATGGCGCTGAGCACTACGGGACTTAACATCTGAGGTCATGAGTCCCCTAGAACTTAGAACTACTTAAAACTACCACACATCCATGCCCGAGGCACTCCGGACATACCGGCCGGCGCCTATTGCACATTACCACCCTCTTCAACTGTCGGCGGCCTCTTTCAGTCAACAGACGAGTTCGGCCTGTACGCTTTTGTGTCGTACGTGTCCCTTCACGTTTCCGCTTCACTATCACATCGCAAATAGTGGAGCTAGGGATGTGTAGGAGTGTGGAAATCTCGCGTTCAGACGTATGACACAAGTGATACCCAATCACCTGACCACGTTCGATGTCTGAGTTTCGCGGAGCGCCCCATTCTGCTCTCTCACGATGTCTAATGACTACTGAGGTCGCTGATATGGATTACCTGGCAGTAGTTGGCAGCAAAATGTACCTAATTTGAAAAATGTATGTTTTTTGGGGCGTCCGGATACCTTTGATCACATAGTGTAGCTCCACTACCTCTTACAACGGTGTCGGTCGCACCACATAAGCAGCCAGTTCCACGGAATGGGTTGAACCAGCCATGCATTCCGAGGAATTTGTGTTTTATGGACATTAGGCCATACTCCAAGACAGAATTTTCTGCCTACCATTTCGTCGTTCAATGCTAGAGACATCATAAGAGACTTCAACGACTCAGAAAGCACTAATAGTTTCAAACAAGTTCAGCAAGTCGAACTATTTACATTTATCCTCCAAATGGCCGGCAGGTGACATCGTCAGAACCGTACCAGAGATTGCGGAGTCGATTATGTTGCGGGGAGGACTTGGCGCTCTTTCTTTTATTTGAGACTAAGACACACAACTCGAGTAATTTCAGTTCGCCTCCTTTTCTGTTAAAGTTGTTTTTGCGCTTGTGAATTTCTATGGCCTCTTTCATCCTGGCATCGTGGTGATTAGATCGTGATAAAGTCATACTCAGAGAAACAAATCTGGTACTTCCCCGGTCCCAGTGCATCATCTGCTTGTTTACTTACGTTGCCAACAGATAATTGTCCTTCTGTCCCCTAAGGCGGGTGTTTATGTTTCTTTTTATACTTCCTATGTACACTTGACTGCAGCTGCAAGGGATTTTATATATTCTTGCTGCGACAAGAAGTGGTGTATGTCCGTTGCAGTGTTCAAATATTCGCAGACCATTCTTGTTGGTTTAAACATTGTATCAATACCGCGTTTTCAGAGTAATCTGCAGCTGCAATCTGTGACACTTTTTTGCAGATGGAATAAATACTTTCCCTTCAGTTGGCTATTTTTCATTAGAAGCTGCAGACCTTTTAGGGTGCTGTGCCCTATTCACCTCTCAGAGTCCTCAGTGACCGAACTCGTGCTCCAAGTACTGTGGTTCACATACTCGTTTATCCTGGCCTACAAGTCTTTTAATAACTCCTCTTTTGTGCTGACATGGTGACTGAAATTTCTGTGAAGCTGGACTTTCTTCAGATTTTACGCACTACATTTCCGTCAGATTCCCTAAGTGCCTGTACAATCAAAAATGAAATTTGACGTTTTTTGCTCCTTTTCCATAGTGAAATTTGCAACAGAATTAAAATCGTGCACAAAAAGCCATATAACGCATGTATCATCAGTGTACCGAAATCAGCATGTTAATTTCTTCTTCACAGTCTAAAGGTCTGGTCTCTCAATATCTTTCATATAAAAATTCACTACAACTGTCCTCAGCCATCAGTCTGCCCACAGAAATTCTGTCCCACTGAAAGTAAATTTATGTTAGAAAATGTTTAAAGAGATCTGCTACATCTTTTATGAAAGTACTTCCCAACTGTGGCATCACGTCATTAAGAGGAAATATAGTAGACAGTGATTCAACATCAAAACTGACTACAGTATCACTTGGAATCAACCTGAAGGATATTGCTCTGCTGGAAGAATTATAATGTCTTTACAGGACTTAAATCTTTGAGAAATATTTTAAAAGGTAGGAAGATTTTTCTGTTTAGCAAAAGTGACAAAAGGCAGATTACAAAGTACCTGATGGCTCAACATAAAAGTTTTGTCTCAAGTACAGATAGTGTTGAGGATCAGTGGACAAAGTTCAAAACCATCGTACAATATGCGTTAGATGAGTATGTGCCAAGCAAGATTGTAAGAGATGGAAAAGAGCCACCGTGGTACAACAAACGAGTTAGAAAACTGCTGCGGAAGCAAAGGGAACTTCACAGCAAACATAAACATAGCCAAAGCCGTGCAGACAAACAAAAATTACGCGAAGCGAAATGTAGTGTGAGGAGGGCTATGCGAGAGGCGTTCAATGAATTCGAAAGTAAAGTTATATGCACTGACTTGGCAGAAAATCCTAAGAAATTTTGGTCCTATGTCAAAGCTGTAGGTGGATCAAAACAAAATGTCCAGACACTGTGACGAAAATGGTACTGAAACAGAGGAAATACTAAATGTCTTTATCCAAAGCTGTTTCACAGAGGAAGAGTGCACTGTAGTTCCTTCTCTAGATTGTCGCACAGATGACAAAATGGTACATATCGAAATAGACGACAGAGGGATAGAGAAACAATTAGAATCGCTCAAAGGAGGAAAGGCCGCTGGTCCTGATGGGATACCAGTTCGATTTTACACAGAGTACGTGAAGGAACTTGCCCCCCTTCTTGCAGCGGTGTACCGTAGGTCTCTAGAAGAGCGAAGCGTTCCAAAGGATTGGAAAAGGGCACAGGTCATCCCCGTTTTCAAGAAGGGACATCGAACAGATGTGCAGAACTATAGACCTATATCTCTAACGTCGATCAGTTGTAGAATTTGGGAACACGTATTATGTTCGAGTATAATGTCTTTTCTGGAGACTAGAAATCTACTCTGTAGGAATCAGCATGGATTTCGAAAAAGACGGTCGTGTGAAACCCGGCTCGCGCTATTCGTCCACGAGACTCAGAGGGCCTTAGACACGGGTTCACATGTAGATGCCGTGTTTCTTGACTTCCGCAAGGCGTTTCATACAGTTCCCCGCAGTCGTTTAATGAACAAAGTAAGAGCATACGGACTATCAGACCAATTGTGTGATTGGATTGAGGAGTTCGGTACGGGCTCTTGTTAAAGTTTCGAGAACATACCTTCACCGAAGAGTCAAGCAGAATATTGCTCCCTCCTACGTATATCTCGCGAAGAGACCATGAGGATAAAATCAGTGAGATTAGAGCCCACACAGAAGCATACCGACAATCCTTCTTTCCACGAACAATACGAGACTGGAATAGAAGGGAGAACCGATAGAGGTACTCAGTGTACCCTCCGCCACACACCGTCAGGTGGCTTGCGGAGTATGGATGTAGATGTAGATGTAGAGCTGCTGTCTCACCATTCGTTAAGTTACTGCTAAATGGCTTTCTCCTACGCAGTATCCTGTCTGATTCCACATGTATTTCATCTGCCACTGGTTTAGGTTAAAATAGATTCCCGGTTTGATATTAGCAGCAATCTCTCTCGTCTGTTGCTATTCTAGAAAGTACAACTGCATAGTTTCCTCCTTTTGGCAAGTAGATCTATTTCATTCTTAGGTAGCGCCGTATTAGGCCTGTTAATAACAATATGACTCTTACCTGAAGTTAGGAAACTTACTCTCTTCTTTTGCAATTGATCTAATTTCTCCTTATGTCTATTAACTGATACTGGAGAAGCTACTTTCATGGTTAAGAACGTTAAAGCTATCTATTTTGTCCCAGATATCGCCACAGAACTTATTACTAAGGAAAATGTATTGCTCCACTTACGTCGGACAGTTAATAACGTCACTGTCGAACTAGCGCTGACTCTGTGTGATCGTAGATCCGACACGTAGTTGCCGAAGCGAAGTTTCCCTTCACGCTCAAAAAATTCGGCGTTATTGAAGTGTCTCTGCATCGTAGAACTAAGTAAAAGGGATTTCTTCTTCCCTGTGCCTTCCTAAAGCGTAACTTTTCTTGGTAAGTCCTCCGCATAAAGAAGAAACGCTTCAGATGCCGAAGAAAAGACCCTCATACGGTTGATACTTTCGTCATAAGGCCTAGTGGGAAAAAAGGACTCTAAATGTTTATATATTTTCCGTGATATTAATGATGTTATAAAGCTCACTATGCAAAAGGAGCAAGAGGGTTAAATTTTATTTTCATTTTCATCCCTTCACAGAAATGCCAGTCATCATCCTAAGCACAAAAGAGAAGTTATCAAAGTATTGGCGGGCAATTTTAAAAGAATATGTAAGCCACAGTACTTGGAGAACGAACTCGAACGCTTACATTCTCTGATGATGTCTGCGTCATTAGACAGAGACTTGCTCCTCAAGACACAGCACAGTGACCGTAAAACGAAAATCACCGGTAATGCAAGTACTGTGTCGCCTGGTACAGCTTTTACCTGATATTTGGTAGTTGCTGAACCATCACAACATACCGAATTTTACGAACTCTAAGACACTACAGACTATAAGGTCGACCTTAATTTTTAAGAATTTTTTTTAAATCATATTTTTACAATTTTTATTATTAGATTGCAAGGCCAGACTATAAAAAATTCTTAGTTTATAAAATCAAACTACCTTTAAAATCCCTGAAAACCGTCATGCTAACTTTATTCTTCTCCTCCTTCTTCTTCTTATTCGTCATCATTGTCCACTTCATATATATGATGGTCTTCACTGCCATCGAGAGCGTTACTTATGCCGCATTGCTTGAAAGATTTAACAACAATGTCTTCTCTTATTGTGGATCACAACTGCTATACCCACTGACACACTTATTTGATTGTAGGTTGTCTTAAGCCTCCCATCGGTGTGAATTCATGTTGGGTTACATCCATCATCAATTTTTTCCATTCCTCTCTCATATACATTTTAAATGGTTTATTTATCGAGGCCACAAGAGGTTACAATTGTGAAGCAAGTCCTCCCAGAATAACAGCAAGCTTTTCATTTCCCTGTGATAGTTTCTCTTTCACAGAATTTTGCAGATAGCTACTAATCTGATCTAGCACAAGACTAAAGGAAAACAGTGTGGTGCATTTTTTCATGTCCACTTGTTTTTATAGTTACAATATATTAAAACGATATTTGCTACTCACTATATAGCAAAGATGCTGAGTCGCAGATAGGCACAACAAAAAGACTGTCAGAAAGTGAGCTTTCGGCCAACAAGCCCTTCTTCGAAATTAAACAAGATACACACTCAATCTCATGCAAACTCACACACACAAGACGACAGCCTCTGGAAGCTGAAGCAAGACCTCAAAGAAAGGCAACTAGGTGCTGGGGTTAAGGAGGAGGCTGGGGCAGATGCGGGTAGGGGACGGAAAGTGCTGTTTTAGGGAGCATACAGGGAAGGGCGGAGAGAGGCAGCTAGCTATGGCCAGGAGGTTAGACGGAGGGCAGGGACGAGGGGAGGTTGCGGAAAAGGAGAGAAGTAAAAAGATTGTGAGTGCTTTGGTCGAATGGAGGGCCGTGTAGTGCTGGATTGGGAACAGGGAAGGGGCTAGATGGGTAAGGATAATGACTAACTAAGGTTGAGCCCAAGAGGGTTATTGGAATATAGGATATATTGCAGGGAGTGTTCTCACCTGCGCAATTCTGAAGAGCTGGCATTGCTGGGAAGGATACAGATGGCACAGGCTGTGAAGCAGTCACTGAAATGAAAAATATCGTGTTGGGCGATTTGCTCAGCAATGGGGTGGTCCAGCTGTTTCCTGAAAACAGTTTATCGGTGCCCATTCGTGCACACAGACAGCTTCTTGGTTGTCATGCCCAGATGGAATACAACACAGTGATAGCAGCTTGCTTGTAGGTCACATAACTGGTTTCACATGTAGCCCTTCCTTCTAGGAGATAGGTGGTGTTTGTGACAGGACTGGAGTACGTGGCGGTGGCAGGATGTACAGGAGAGGTCTACGACAGGGATATGAGCCATGAGGCAAGAAATTGGTAGCAGGGGTTATGTATTGGCGATGATATTGTATAGGTTCGGTGGGTGGCGCAATACCATTGAGGGCGGGGTGGGAACGGTAGTGGGTAGGGCATTTCTCACTTCAGGGTACTGCAAGAGGTCGTCGAAACTCTGGCAGATAATGTAATTCAGTTTCTCCAGTCCTGGAGGGGGGAGGGGGAGCGGGTTACTTGGCCACTGTGTCCAGACAGTGAGACTTTGGGGGGTGATGGGTGACTGGGAAGATAAGGCATGAGAGATCTGTTTTTGTAGAAGATTAGGAGGGTAATTACATTCTGTGAAGGCCTCAATCAGACCTTAGGTATATTTTGAGAGGGACTGTTTATCACTACAGATGCGACAGGCATAGGTAGCTAGGCTTTATGGAAGACACTTCTTGGTATGGAATGAGTGTCAACTGTCGAAGTGGAGGTATTTCTGGTAGGTTTGATATGGACACAGGTATTGATGAAGACATCTTTGAGGTGTAGGTCAACATCGAGGAAGGTAGCTTGCTAGGTTGAGTAAGATCAGGTGAAGCAAATGGGGGAAAAGGTTTTGAGGTTCTGGAGAAATGTGAATAGGGTGTCCTCACCTTCAATCCAGGAAGCAAAGATGTCACCAATGAATCTGGACCGGGTCAGGGGGTTTGGGATCCTGGGTGTTTAGCAATTATTCCCCTAGATGGGTCATGAATAGGTTGGGGTAGAACGGTGCCATGAAGGTACCCATAGCTGTATCCTGTATCTGTAGGCAATGCCCTCAAAGGAGAAGTAATTGTGGGTGAGGACGCAGTAGATGATGGCGACTTGGAAGGAGGTTGTTGGTCTGTAATCTGTTGGCTGTTCGGAAAAGCAACGTTCAGTAACAGTAAGGCCATTCTGATTAGTGATGTTAGTGTAAAGGGAGGTGGTATCAATAGTGATGAGCAGGGCACCCTGTGGTAAAGGAACGGGAGCTGTGGAGAGTTCGTGGGGGAAATGGTTTGTACCATTAATTTAGGAGGATAGGTTGTGGGTAGTAGACTGAAGGTGTTGGTCTATGACAGCAGAGATTCTCTCAGTGGGAGCACACTAAGTGGACACAGAGGAGCCTCCTGCATAGGTGTATGCATAAATCGTCACCAATGAACCGTGGCCAAGAAACAGCTGGACCATCCCATTGCTGACCATGCTGCCCAACATAACTCTTCATTTCCATGATTGCTTCACAGTCTCTGCCTATCTGGATCCTTCCCAGCAACACCTGCTTTTCTGAATTGCACAGGTGGGAACACTCCTTGAATATATATCCTATTTTCCTGTAACCCTCCTTTCCTTAACCTTCAGTAGTCATTGTCTTTACCCATCTTATCCCTTACCTCTTCCCGTTCCAGTACTACACAGCCCTCCGTTCGACCAATGCGCCATCATTCTTTTTACTTCTCTCCTTTCCCGCAACCCCCTTCCTTCCACCCTCCGTCTAACCTCCTGGCTGCAACTAGCTGAAGCACTCTCTCTCCACCTCGTTCCTGTATGGTCCCACAAGCAGCACTTTCCGTCCCCTACCCCTCCCCACCCCAGCCTCCTCCTTGTCCCCAGCACCCAGCTGCCTTTCCTATGACGTGCTTCTGCCCACAGTCTGGCTTCAGCTGCCAGAGACTGTGGTCGTGCGTGTGTGTGTTTTTGTTGGCTACAAGTTCACTTTCCCACAGTCTTTTTCTAGTGTTGTCTCTAACTCAACATGTCTGCTACATGGTGAGTAGCAAATATCCTTCTCATAATACTGTTACATTCCATCCTGGATTTAAAAAAAAAATGGTTCAAATGGCTCTGAGCACTATGGGACTTAACATCTGTGGTCATCAGTCCCCTAGCACTTTTAACTGCTTAAACGTAACTAACCTAAGGACATCACACACATCCATGCCCGAGGCAGGATTCGAACCTGTGACCGTAGCAGTCACGCAGTTCCGGACTGAGCGCCTAGAACCGCGAGACCACCGCGGCCGGCCCTGGATTTTCCATAGTTTTTATAGTTAAGGTTTTAGCACCTTTCACGGCAAAAGTCCAGTTACTCGGCAAACCAAATGTCAGAGGAGTTTCGTCCATATTCGCTATTTAGTTTAGTTCCACACTGATATTGGCTCTGAGCACTATGGGACTCAACATCTTAGGTCATAAGTCCCCTAGAACTTAGAACTACTTAAACCTAACTAACCTAAAGACATCACACACACCCATGCTCGAGGCAGGATTCGAACCTGCGACCTTAGCAACCCCGCGGTTCCGGACTGCACACTGATTTTCTTTCGTTGTTGATTAATAAGGCGATGGAGAGATAACAATTTTCTTCAGACTCTTGTGGCATTTTCTGAGATATTTTGGTGTGTGTTCACATACTAAGTCCACGATACTTCATAAACCTGTAGCACCAACCAGCTCCACCCTTAGGGTCTGTTATGCCCAACTGTACCTCTTAACTTACGCATGTGTACTTGATCATTTTGTGTTAATTCGAATTCCGCTTTGGCGGTGTCCTAGAATCCAATTCAGTAGTCATCTCCCAGCTTTGGCCACTTATTCATCAGTCGCACATTTTGTCTTCCTCAATGTTTTTCAGTTTTTCTTTAGTAGTCTGCCAATTCCGAATTGTTTTCTTTTGTTGGTGGTGGGCCGAAATGCCGCTCAGCTGCTCTGTTCGTACGTTCTTCTGCAGATGCTGTTGTGCATCATATGAATACTTTTAATTTTTGTCCGTTACAAAACAAGATATTGTATTGTTACCGATAACATAAATCACTTTCAATTCAAGTTCATTGGCGCTCCAGACTGCAAAGAAGCATCATAGATTAGACTGTGTTCCGGATTCGTCTTGGCGGCCTTGGCGGGAGACACTGTTAGCAAGCTTGTGAAATCCCGCAACTCACATTTGTTGCATCGGTGCACTGCTCCTGCCAGTTGAATCCAATAGAGATAGGTTTCCTGCGGCATCGGATACATGGCCATAGACTGCCATAATTTTAAATCAAACATTGGACACTTTTATAATAATTTCGAGTGTAATATGCACCTGAATTTTGGAAGCCTTTTTTTTAGGAAAAATGTGCGTCTTATAGTCCATAAAACACAGTATTCACATTTAGCGGATTCCAGTACACAAAACGCATTCATTGCTCCACTGTACGCCATTTTCTGACATCTGATCCCTTGTCAAACAATCTGCGGCTATGCTACGGGAGGGATGCTCTATCTACGCATACACCTAGGTGACAAAAGTTACACATACTGTATAATGACGGCGGTGGTGGCGCGTATACAGGGTATAAAAGAGCAGTGCATCGGCGGAGGTGTCATCTGTACACAGGTGATTCACGGGAAAAGGTTTCCGATTTGAATATGGCCCCACCACGGGAATTAACAGACTTTGAACACGGAATTGCAGTTGGGGCCAGATGCGTGGGACATTCCATTTTGGAAATCATTAGGCAAGAGTGTCAGAGTGTACAGAGAATACTACACCTCGGGAATTACCTCTCAGCACGGACAACGCAGTGGCCAACAGACTCCACTTAACGACCGAGAGCAGCAGCGTTTTCATAGAGTTGTCAGGGCCAATATACAAGCAACACTGCGTGAAATAACCACAGAAATTAATGTGGGACGTACGACAAACGTATCCGTTGGAACAGTGCAGCGAAATTTGGCGCTAATGGGCTACGGTAGCAGACCCCTGTCACAAGTGCATTTGCTAACAGCACGCCATCGCCTCAATTCCTCTCCTCAGTTCATGACTATAGACGACTGCTGACCATGGGTGGTTAGACGAGTCCCGATTTCAGTTGGTAAGAGGTGACGGTAAGGTTCCAATGGCCCAATTATCAACAAGGCATTGTGCAAGCTGATGGTGGCGTCATTATGGTGTGCGCTGTGCTTACATGGAATGGACTGGGTCCTCTGGTCAAACTAAACCGATCATTGAGTGGAAATGATTATGTTCCGATACTTGGAGAACATATTCAGCCAAACAACGATGAAATCTTTATGGATTACAATCTGCCGTGTCACCAAGCCACAACTGTTCGCGACTGGTTTAAAGAACATTGGACAATTCGATCGGATGATTTGGCTACTCAGATCTCCCGACATGAATCTCATGTATAGGGCATAAATGAGACGTCAAGTTGTGAACAAAATCCTGGAGAGGCAGATCTTTCGCAATTACGGACGGCTATAGATGCAGCATCTCTCAATGTTTCTACAGGGGCTTCCAACGACTTGTGAATCCATGCCACGTAGAGTTGCTGCACTAGGCCGCGCGAAAGGACCTCCGACACGATACTGATAGAATGGATACCCCACGACGTTTCTCACCTCAATGTATATGTCTTTTTCTGAACGTCATGAGGTTCTGTTCCAAGGCTGTACAGTCCAGAATCGGTATGCCAATCACGCAAAATTGCTGTGAACATCGAGGCAACGTTTCCACCGACGCACCTTATTGAAAATACCGTTTTGTTGAAACACCGTGTCCTGCTGAGTCAACAAGTCCTTGACTGGTTGCTCCACATCCTCGTCCGACAGCAATCGTAGACCCTCGAAGGCTTTTTTTTTAAGCTTCCGAAGACGTGATAATCGCATAGGGAGAGATCAGCACCATAGGGTTGGTATTACAGTGTCTCCGACTTCAGTTAACGTAACTTCAGCGTTAAAGCAATTGCGATACTGGGACGTGCTTTACCATGAAGCAGCAGTAACTCTTGGCACACAATATTCCACAATGGCGGTTTTCCGCAGACATGCTGCCCGATACATATTCTTCAGTCTCTGATTAGTGTCTGCTGGTGTATGTCCTCAGGCAGCCAAGAAAAGAATAACAGCATGTTGCATATACGTTGCATATACGTTGCAGCAACGCCCTCAGACAACAGTTTTAAGGGACCCCTTATAGCTTTTGCACAGTCGACTTCTAAACCTCCTGGCCGTACCTATGAATAACATTATATTAAATTCCTTCTTAATTCTTTCTGCCACTTGTCTCTTAAAAATTTTAATTCCAACTGTTGTGATTTTAAAAAATATAGTAACAATGGTTTTATTTATCGGAAAATTATTTGCTTGGAATGTATAATTTAAATGTTCTTTGCAAGCAAATGAAAAGGCTTCGTTTAACAGAAAATTAAATTTTACTTTACAGCGTAGAAGTGGGAGATCAGTTAATTTGATTAATATTTATCTACTACAAAGAAAAGAACGTGTGTTACCTAAATTTTTATGTAGCCCCTTTTACAGTACACTGTTCACCCAGATCATTATGACCACCGACTTGCCATCAATATAAACCACGCGATAGCACCGTCACCTGCCGAGGAATGACTGCTAGACAGACACACACACGGTACACGTGGTATCAGCGAGCTCACTGCCCATGTGTAGAATGGCGAAGGCGTGCGCTCTATCTCAGTTCGGTCGAGGGCAGATTGTGATGCCCTGGAGGCTCAGCACGAGCATTTCAGTATCTGCACGGCTTTCACAAGCTGCGACATTGTCGCGAATAAAACAGTGACCCGAATGTAGAATAAATTTCCTTTACTTTACGTCCATGGTCACAAACTGTTTGTCAACAGATACCGGTTTCAGTCTATAACGACCATCTACAGATCTGTTTTATAAAAACAATGTCCTAATGTACTGCTGCCATAGTGGCATAGTCAAATGTTAAAAGCAAAATCAGTACCAGCATCGTTGTCAGCAGCAAACTCAAAACTCGGAATTTATTGGAATTAGGTGACTCGTGTGTGCCGACGTGGTGCTAACTCCTTCCAGCGACCTATCAAAACCTCATTACTCCCATGCCACGACGTGTCGCCACTGTTATCTGTCTCAAAGGTGGACATACCGGCTATTAGATAGGTGCTCATAATGTCCTGGCTGGCCGCATACTCTTATACTATTTGAATATCACAGTCACCGTAGATTTGTAGAGCTGAAAGCGAAAAACTGTGGAACTCCAAGGTTTTCTTTTGCTCAGAGCCAGAATTGCTTTTAATCTCTCTAGACATCTGTAACTTAAGCTCTTTTGGTGAAGATTTACAACATGCAAGCTGGAGACCACAGAGGTAGGTACAATGTAGTGCCCTCCAGTGAACACTCAACGGTGGTTTCCGATTAAGAAAAGGCTTTAGTAGCTAAATACAGTTCCATTGAAAAGGAATCCAGTTCATTGGAACTGGACTGTGTGGAGGTTCCAACCGGTAATCAGTCTTTATTGGGGCCGGCAGTCCAGATGAGCTTGTACAGATCCTTACACATTCCAGAAATCTTCAAAAACCGATACTTTTTCTCACCATTTCACGCAAGTTCTTTATTTGAACCTTTTCTTATCATCCAAGAATATTAATCTTCTTTTTTACTACATGGTGGTTAGTGGGTTTGATTTGGACATCTTTGAGGTGGAGGTCAACATCTAGAAAGGTGTCTTGTTGGGTTGAGTAGGACCAGGTGAAGCAAATGGGGGAGAAGTTGTTGAGGTTCTGGAGGAATGTGGATGGGGTGTATTCACCTTCGATCCAGACAGAAAACATTTCATCAATGAATCTGAACCAGGTGAGGAGTTTAGGATTCTGGGTTATAGGAAGGATTCCTCTAGTTAGCCCATGAATAGGTTGGCATAGGATGGTGCCATGCAGGTGCCTAAAGCCATACCTCGAATTTCTTTGTAGGTAATGTTTCAAAGGACAAGTAATTGTGAGTGAGGATATAGTTGGTCATGACGGCTAGGAAGGAGGTTGTTGCTTTGGAATTCGTTGGGCATTGGGAAAGGCAGTGTTCAATAGCGGTAAGGTCATGGGCATTAGGAATGTTATTGTACAGGGAGGTGGCATCAATAGTGACAATCGGGGCACCATGTGGTAAAGGGACAGGAACTGTGGAAAGTCAGGGGAGGAAACGGTTGGTATCTTTTATATAGGAGGGTACGTTCTGGGTAATAGGTTGAAGATGTTGGTCTACGAGAGGAGATATTTTCTCTGTGGGGGCACAGTAACAAGCCACAATGGGGCATCCTGGGTGGTTGGGTTTATGGACTTTAGGAAGCATGTAGAAGGTAGGAGTGCAGGGAGTGATAGGGGTGAGTAGAGAGATAGACTCTATGAAGAGGTTCTGAGATGCACCTGGAGATTCTGGAGATCCTGCTGGATTACTGGAATGGGGTAACTGTGGCAAGGGCTGTAGGAGAAAGTATCTGACAGCTGGTGGAGTCCTTTCGCCATGTAATCCTGTTGTTGTTGTTGTCTTCAGTCCTGAGTCTGGTTTGATGCAACTCTCCATGCTACTCTGTCCTGTGCTAGCTTCTTCATCTCCCAGTAACTACTGCAACCTACATCCTTCTGAATCTGCTTAGTGTATTAATCTCTTGGTGTCCCACTACGATTTTTACCCTCCACGCTGCCCTCCAGTATTAATTGGTGATCCCTTGATGCCTCAAAACATGTCCTACCAACCGATCCCTTCTTCTGGCCAGGTTGTGCCACAAAATTCTCTTCTCCCCAATCCTATTCAATACTTCCTCATTAGTTATGTGATCTACCCATCTAATCTTCAGCATTCTTCTGTAGCACCACATTTCGTAAGCTTCTATTCTCTTCTTGTCCAACCTAGTTATAGTTCATGTTTCACTTCCATACATGGCTACACTCCATACAAATACTTTCAGAAACGACTTCCTGACACTTAAATCTATATTCGATGTTAACAAATTTCTCTTCTTCAGAAACGCGTTCCTTGCCATTGCCAGTCTACATTTAGATCCTCTCTACTTCGAACATCATCAGTTATTTTACTTCCTAAATAGCAAAACTCCTTTACTACTTTAAGCGTCTCATTTCCTAATCTAATTCCCTCAGCATCACCCAATTTAATTTGACTACAGTCCATTATCCTCGTTTTGCTTTTGTTGATGTTCATCTTATATCCTCGTTTCAAGACACTGTCCATTCTGTTCAATGCTCTTCCAGGTCCTTTGCTGTCTCCGACAGAATTACAACATCGGCGAACCTCAAAGTTTTTACTTCATCTCCATGACTTTTAATACCTACTCTGAATTTTTCTTTTGTTTCCTTTACTGTTTGCTCAATATATAGATTGAATAACATCGGGGAGAGACTACAACCCTGTCTCACTCCTTTCCCAACCACTGCTTCCCTTTCATGCCCCTCTACTCTTATAACTGCCATCTGGTATCTGTACAAATTGTAAATAGCCTTTCGCTCCCTGTATTTTACCCCTGCCACCTTCAGAATTTGAAACAGAGTATTCCAGTCAACATTGTCAAAAGTTTTTTCCAAGTCTACAAATGCTAAAACGTAGGTTTGCCTTTTCTCAATCTTTCTTCTAAGATAAGTCGTAAGGTCATTATTGCCTCATGGGTTCCAACATTTTTACGGAATCCAAACTGATCCTCCCTGAGGTCCGCATCTACCAGTATTTCCATTCGTCTGTAAAGAATTCGCGTTAGTATTTTGCAGCTGTGACTTATTAAACTGATAGTTCGATTATTTTCACATCTGTGAGCACCTGCTTTCTTTGGGATTGGAATTATTATATTCTTCTTGAAATCTGAGGGTATTTCGCCTGTCTCATACATCTTGCTCACCAGCTGGTAGAGTTTTGTCATGACTGGCTCTCCTAAGGCCGTCAGTAGTTCTAATGGAATGTTGTCTACTCCCACGGCCTAGTTTGGACTCAGGTCTTTCAGTGCTCTGTCAAACTCTTCACGCAGTATCTTATCTCCCATTTCGTCTTCATCTACATCCTCTTCCATTTCCATAATATTGTCCTCAAGTACCTCGCCCCTGTATAAACCCTCTATATACTCCTTCCACCTTTCTGCCTTCCCTTCTTTGCTTAGAACTGGGTTGCCATCTGAGCTCTTGATATTCATACAAGTGGTTCTCTTCTCTCCAAAGGTCTCTTTAATTTTCCTGTAGGCAGTATCTATCTTACCCCTAGTGAGATAAGCTTCTCCATCCTTACATTTGTCCTCTAGCTATTCCTGCTTAGCCATTTTGCACTTCCTGTCGATCTCATTTTTGAGACGTTTGTATTCCTTTTCGCCTGCTTCATTTACTGCATTTTTATATTTTCTCCTTTCATCAGTTAAATTCAATATTTGTTCTGTTACCCAAGGATTTCTACTAGCCCTCGTCCTTTTACCTACTTGATCGTCTGCTGCCTTCACTACTTCATCTCTCAGAGCTACCCATTCTTATTCTACTGTATTTCTTTCCCCCATTCTTGTACAACCTCTGGTTTAGTCAGTTTATCCAGGTCTCATCTACTTAAATTCCCACTTTTTTGCAGTTTCCTCAGTTTTAATCTACAGTTCATAACCAATAGATTGTGGTCAGAGTCCACATCACCCCCTGGAATCTAGAGTTCATAACCAATAGATTGTGGTCAGAGTCCACATCACCCCCTGGAAATGTCCTACAATTTAAAACCTGATTCCTAAATCTCTGTCTTACCATTATATAATCTATCTGATACCTTTTAGTATCTCCAGGATTCTTCCATGTATACAACTTGCTTTTATGATTCTTGAACCATGTGTTAGCTATGATTAAGTTATGCTCTGTGCAAAATTCTAGCAGGCGGATTCCTCTTTCATTTCTTAGCCCCAAACCTTATTCGCACACTATTTTTCCTTCTCTCCCTTTTCCTACTGACGAATTCCAGTCACCCATGACTATTAAATTTTCGTCTCCCTTCACTACCTGAATAATTTCTTTTATGTCATCATACATTTCATCAATTTCTTCATCATCTGTAGAGCTAGTTGGCATATAAACTTGTACTACTGTAGTAGGCATGGGCTTTGTGTCTATCTTGGTCACAATAATGCGTTCACTATGCTGTTTGTAGTAGCTTACCCGCACTCCTATTTTTTTAGTCATTATTAAACTTACTCCTGCATTACCCCTATTTGATTTTGCATTTATAACCCTGTATTCGCCTGACCAAAAGTCTTTTTCCTCCTGCCACCGATCTTCACTAATTCCCACTATATCTAACTTCAACCTATCCATTTCCCTTTTTAAATTTTCTAACCTACCTGCCCGATTAAGGGATCTGACTTTCCACGCTCTGATCCGTAGAACGCCAGTTTTCTTTCTCCTGATAACGACATCCTCTTGAGTAGTCCCCGCCCAGAGATCCGAATGGGGGACTATTTTACCTCCGGAATATTTTACCCAAGAGGATGCCATCATCATTTAATCATACAGTAAAGCTGCATGTCCTCGGGAAAAATTACGGCTGTAGTTTCCCCTTGCTTTCAGCCGTTCGCAGTACCAGCACAGCAAGGCCGTTTTGGTTAATGTTACAAGGCCAGATCAGTAAATCATCCAGACAGTTGCCCCTGCAACTACTGAAAAGGCTGCTGCCCCTCTTCATGAACCATATGTTTGTCTGGCCCCTCAACAGATATCCCTCCGTTGTGGTTGCACCTACGGTACGGCCATCTGTATCGCTGAGGCACACAGGCCTCCCCACCAACGGCAAGGTCCATGGTTCATGGGGGGCATGTAATCCTAGCAGTTCAAAACAACATATGTTGAGCCTTTGTCCACAGATAGGATTATAGTGTCAGGATCAGTTTTTAGATGGTGGACAGCAATTCTTTCTGCAGATGTAAGGCATTACCTACAGAAAAATCTGAGGTACAGCTATAGGCACCTGCATGTCATCATCCTATGCCAATCTGTTCATGAGCCATCTAGAGGAATCGTTCCTAAAAAACCCAGAATCCAAAACCCCTCACCTGGTTCAGATTCACTGATGACATCTTTGCTATCTGGATCGAAGGTGAGGACACCTTATCCGGATTCCACCAGAACCTCAACTTCTCCCCCAATTGTTTCACCTGCTCCTACTCAACCGAACAAGCCAACTTCCTAGATATTGTCCTCCACCTCAAAGATGGCTACATCAGTACGTCCATCCATATCAAACCTACTAACCACTTCAACAGCTTCCACCTGTTTCATAGCACGAAGTCCCTTCTGTACAGCCTAGCCACCTGTGGTCGTAACATCTGAGATGACGAGCAGTCCCTCTCGAAATATACAAAAGGTCTCACTGAAGCCTTCACTGGTTGCAATTATCCACCCAACCTTGTACAAAAACAAATCCCCTATGCCATATCTTTCCAGTCTCCCACCAGATCGCAAAGTCCCACCATCTGGCCACAGAGCAGCATTCCACTCATTACTCAGTATCACCCAGGACACTCTTCTCTGGGATTTCGATTACTTCTCGTCGTTCCCTGAAATTAGAGATATCCTGCCCACTATCCTGTCCCACCCTTCCCACAGTGGTATTCCACATCCACCGAACGTACACAACATACTCGTCCATCCTTACATAATCCCTGCTCCCAATCCCTTACCTCATGGCCCATGCCCCTGTAATAGGACAAGGTGTAAGACCTGTCCCATACATCCTCCAGCCACCACCTAATTCTGTCTGGTCACAAACATCACCTATCCCATCGAAGGCAAGGCTATCTGTGAAACCAGTCATTTGGTTTACAAGCTGTAACCACTGTGCTACATTCTGTGTAGACATCACAACCAACAAGCTCTCTGTCCACATGAATGGCCACTAGCAAACTGTGGCCAGGAAACAAGTGGACCACCATGCTGCTGAACACGCTGCCAAACATGATATCTTTTATTTCAATGACTGCTTCACAGCCTGTGCCTTCCCATGAACACCAGCTTTTGTGAATTGCGTAGATGGGAACTTTCCCTGCAGTACATCCTACGTTCCCGTAACCCTCCTGGCCTCAACCTTTGTTAGTCACTGTCCTCAGCCATCCAGCCCCCTGTTCCCATTCCAGCACTATACAGCCTTCATTTGGCACCCACAACTAGTCATTTTATTTCTCTCCTTTCCCGCTACTTCTCACCCTCCCCATCCCTAACTCTTCCCTGCCCTCTGTCTAGCCTGCAACACTTCACTGTCCGCCACCCCCACCATACCATCGCTCCCACTCCATGCCCCAGCCTCTTCTTTATTCCCACCCAGTGGCCACTCACATCCTGCACTGGTGCTGCAGCTCACAGTGTGGTTTCAGTAGCCTGAGACAGCAGCCTTTGTGTGAGTGTGTGCGCCTATGTGTGTCTATTGTTGTCGAAAGCTTCAATGACCGAAAGCTTTAATTGTGACAGTCTTTTTGTTGTGCCTATCTGCGACTCATCATCTGCACTACTGCACTATATGGTGTGTAGCAACTTTCCTTCTCATAATACTGTTATTTTCTGATTAGCTTAGACAGCACGTGCCCTAGGCTAGCCACTCTCCTGGAGCACTGTTAGGCTCCCTTGAGGGCCCGCACGCGACGCTACGAGGAGAAAATCGATTGTTCTCAACAACAGTACGGCTACTCGATCGCTTTTTCGTCCAATCGGCTTTCAGTTGAACGAGAGAGGCGCGTGGCCACGAGACCCATTTTCAAGTCGAAATACCAAGTTGCAAATATTTTATATTTCATTCGTTGCCTACTTTTGGGCTGAGACCCATTTTCAAATCAACATAATAAAGTCGAAAATGGCATTCCTGAAGATGCCAAAAAATGTGTAATGTACATTTACACATCTGTATGCACTGTAACTGCATTAGACATTTTTTGATATCATTGGAATTGCCATTTTCGATTTTATTATGTAGATTTGAAAATGGGTCTCAGCCCAACAGTAGTCACCGAATGAAATATAAAATCTTTGCCACTTGGACTTATTTTTCGTTCTAATGATTAAGAGAAGTTGCTGCTCCAAGTTCCTCCAGAATGCTGAAAGTTCGTAAGGAATGCAAACAGTGGCAAGAATTTGTCAGTATTTCTTTCTTCTTTACTTATCCCTAAAGGAAAGCCCTTGCTCAACTTGTCCTCTCAACAGAGCTTTATTAATTACGTGTTAACTGCATCTGGAACAGTTTAATGTACTCCATCTATTTATCAGTTTTAGATCGTGAGAGGAAGAAAAATTAGGCTTTCAGTACAAGTACATAATGAAACGAATGTATATATTGCTTGTTTTAATTTTGAGGTATCCATTGAGATGTCCGACAAGAATAGGAGCTGAAGTAATGAATTAAAATTTGTACCACTGCCAGCACATGAACCCGACTCTCCTATTTAATACGCATATGTGCTGTCGACCACCTTAGCAGCACATCCGACATAGACGCATGTACTACCCTAGTGTGATGAGTATGGGACCAAACTGCTGAGGTCATCGGTCCCTAGGCTTACACACTACTTTATCTGACTTAACACACACCCCCATGCCCAAGGGAGGATTCGAACGTCCGACGAGGGGGGGGGGGGGGGGGGGGGAGCCGTACGAACCGTGGAAAGACGCCCCAGACCGCGCGGCTACTTTTAAGGCTTTCGTGGCTATATGTTAAGACATTACATGTCGGCTTCTGTCTCGGGTTCTTCGACCGATGTTTGTTTCATAATTTTTCTGACGTTTCGCGGGCACAAGTTGCTGGCATTGCCAAAACTTCGACCTCCAGTGCTGGTGGCGGACTGCAGAGGAGCTCGCGGCCGCAGATTATCCGTACCCGGCGCGCTAACTTCCGAGGGCTCTGCCGTGGCCATTTCTTCTGAGGATCTTCCTTTACTACCTACCTAGTATAGCCGTACAAATGTGCAAACATGACAACAGCTTCAATAAGAAAGAAGAAAGCCTCAAGTTGAACGGATCCTGGATGCCCGTGATGCAGCAAACGACTCTTGCAAGTAGCAAGCTAACAACTGCAACGGAAACGATAACAGAAAGGCCCGTGGACGTCGACGCGCCAGGCACATATAATTTGTGGCCGCAGGCTCGACTCCAGTCCCCACCAACAATAGAGGGTGAAGCCTTCTACAATGCCAGCCATTCGTGCTGACGAAAAAAAAAATATCGAATAAACGTCGGCCGAGCAACCTGGGAGAAGAAGACAGTAGGCAGTTTGTATCATCATCATCATCATCATTTAAGACTGATTATGCCTTTCAGCGTTCAGTCTGGAGCATAGCCCTCTTATAAAATTCCTCCATGTTCCCCTATTCAGTGCTAACGTTGGTGCCTCTTCTGATGTTAGACCAATTACTTCAAAATCATTTTTAACCGATTCCAGGTACCTTCTCCTTGGTTTACCCCGACTCCTCCTACCCTCTACTGCCGAACCCATGAGTCTCTTGGGTAACCTTGCTTCTCCCATGCATGTAACATGACCCCACCATCTAAGCCTGTTCGCCCTGACTGCTACATCTATAGAGTTCATTCCCAGTTTTCCTTTGATTTCCTCATTGTGGACACCCTCCTGCCATTGTTCCCATCTACTAGTACCTGCAGTCATACTGGCTACTTTCATATCCGTAACCTCAACCTTGTTGATAAGGTAACTTGAATCCACCCAGCTTTCGCTCCCATACAACAAAGTTGGTCGAAAGATTGAACGGTGTACAGATAACAGTCTTGGTACTGACTTCCTTCTTTCAGAAGAGAGTAGATCGTAGCTGAGCGCTCACTGCATTACCTTTGCTACACCTCGCTTCCAGTTCTTTCACTATGTTGCCATCCTGTGAGAGTATGCATCCTAAGCACTTGAAACCGTCCACCTGTTCTAACTTTGTTCCTCCTATTTGGCACTCAATCCGTTTATATTTCTTTCCCACTGACATTACTTTCGTTTTGAAGATGCAAATCTTCATACCATAGTCCTTACATTTCTGATCTAGCTCTGAAATATTACTTTGCAAACTTTCAATCGAATCTGCCATCACAACTAAGTCATCCGCATATGCAAGACTGCTTATTTTGTGTTCACATATCTTAATCTCACCCAGCCAGTCTATTGTTTTCAACATATGATCCATAAATAATATGAACAATAGTGGAGACAGGTTGCATCCTTGTCTTACCCCTGAAACTACTCTGAACCATGAACGCAATTTACCGTCAACTCTAACTGCTGCATGACTATCCATGTAAAGACCTTTAATTGCTTGCAAAAGTTTGCCTCCTATTCCATAATCTCGTAGAACAGACAATAACTTCCTCCTAGGAACCCGGTCATACGTCTTTTCTAGATCTATAAAGCATAGATACAATTCCCTGTCCCACTCATAACACTTCTCCATTATTTGCTGTAAGCTAAAGATCTGGTCCTGACAACCTCTAAGAGGCCTAAACCCACACTGATTTTCATCCAATTGGTCCTCAACTAATACTCGCACTCTCCTTTCAACAATACCTGAGAATATTTTACCCACCTCGCTGATTAAAGAGATACCTCTGTAGTTGTTACAATCTTTTCTGTTTCCATGTTTAAAGATTGGTGTGATTACTGCTTTTGTCCAGTCTGATGGAACTTTTCCCGACTCCCAGGCCATTTCAATTATCCTGTGTAGCCATTTAAGATCTGCCATTCCACTGTATTTGATGAGTCCTGACTTAATTTCATCCATCCCAGCTGCTTTATTGCACTGCAATCTATTGGCCATTTTCTCCACTTCCTCAAATGTGATCCTATTTCCATCATCATTGCTATCCCATTCTACCTCGAAATCTGAAACATTACTGATCGTATTTTCACCTACATTGAGCAACTCTTCAAAATATTCCCTCCATCTGCCCAAGGCATCCACAGGATTCACCAGCAGTTTTCCTGACCTGTCCAAAATACTTGTCATTTCCTTCTTACCTCCCTTTCGAAGACTGCTAATTACACTCCAGAACGGTTTTCCAGCAGCTTGACCCATAGTCTCCAACCTGTTTTCAAAGTCTTCCCAAGATTTCTTCTTGGATGCTGCAATTATCGGTTTGGCATTGTTTCTTTCTTCAACATAACTTTCTCTGTCTACCTGAGGTCTCGTATGTAGCCATTTTTGATACGCCTTCTTTTTTCTTTTACAGGTTTCCTTGACTGTGTCATTCCACAAAGCTGTTTGCTTCATCCTACTTTTACACGCTACTGTTCCAAGACATTCTTTAGCCACTTCTAGTACTGTGTCCCTGTACGTTGTCCATTCCTTTTCCAATGACTGTAATTGACTACATTCAACAAACTGGTACCTTTCTGAGATCGCTGTCACTTACTTGTGCCTAATTTCCTTATCCTGAAGTCTCTCCACTCTTATCCTCCTACATCTGGACCTGACCTCCTGTACTTTCGGTCTCACAATCCCAATTTCACTGCAGATTAAATAATGATCAGTGTCATCAAAGAATCCCCTGAATACATGTGTGTCCCTCACAGCCTTCCTGAATTCCTGATCTGTTATTATATAGTCAATGACAGATTTGGTTCCCCTGCCTTCCCAAGTATACCGGTGAATGTTCTTATGTTTAAAAAAGGAGTTTGTGATTACTAACCCATACTGGCACAGAAATCCAGGAGTTGTTTCCTGTTCCTGTTGGCCTCTATATCCTCTCCAAATTTAGCCATAACCTTTTTATACCCTTCTGTTCGATTTCCAATCCTTGCATTAAAATCACTCATGAGCAGAACACTGTCCTTGTCCTTTACTCTAACAACTACATCACTAAGTGCCTAATAAAAACTATCCATCTTATCTTGATCTGTCCCTTCACAATGCGAATATACTGACACAATCCTAATTTTCTTGCTAGACACTGTCAAATCTATCCTCATCAGTCGTTCGTTTACATACCTTATTGCAATTACCCTGGGTTCCAATTCTTTCCTGATGTAAAGCCCTACACCCCATTGTGCTATTCCTGCTTTGACTCCTGACAAGTAGACCTTGTATTCTCCCACTTCCTCTTCTTTCTGATCCCTTAACCGAATGTCACTAACAGCTAAAACGTCCAGCCCCATCTAACTTGGAGCCTCTGCCAGCTCTGCCTTCTTCCCTGAGTAGCCCCCATTGATATTAATAGCTCTCCATCTCATTACTATTTGTTTGCCAAGTCGTATCTTAGGAGTCCCTGGTTTGTCAGTTAGAGGTGGGACTCCATCACCTCCAAAGGTCCGAGGAACTAACCGGTGGATTTGGTAGTCTTTGCCGTATGAGCACAAAGGTGACCACGGCTCAGAATACGTCTGAGATGCCCAGCCTTCTTCCAAAGTAACTGGTATCCCGACTGTCAGGACCACTTACTTGGCCACTCATACTTTGCCCATGGTTCATGAACTAGGACATGACTACAGGAACGCACACCATGAACCACAGGCAGTTTTTTAAAGAATAAATAACTCGGTCAGCCAGCAGACTGTTTTGATTTCGCCACAGCTGTAACCTCGCTGTTTGGCAGGCAGTGTCACTGGCGACGCAGGAGCCGGCCGCGGGCAGCACGGCGCGCGTCGCCGGCTGGGGGCTGCAGGCTCGCGGGGGCGTCACCTCCCTGAAGCTGCGTGCCGCCACTCTGCACATCTTCGACCGCGAACCGTGCAACGCCAAATACAACGTGGCACTCAGCGAGGTCCTGCTGTGTGCTGGGGCAGAGGGCGTCGACGCGTGCGTCGGTGACGGCGGTGGCCCGCTCGTGGACACTGAGACCAAGCAGCAGGTGGGCGTGGTGCTGTGGGAGCACGACTGCGCCCAGCCCAGGCACTACGAGCAGGACTTCCGCATGCCGTACACCAGCGTGGCTGGCCTCCGCTCCTGGATCAAGAATAAGACCGGCATCTAGCACACACGACAACCGTTCTTAACTTTACCACTCCTGCTCTCTTATACATTGTGCACTCACACCTGCAGATTAGTCATTGAACATCGGTGTTTACATACGCATATTTAAATTAGACTAGTAGCTGTACGTTCAATAACATGATAGCATTAAACAGTAAGAGTAATGTAGAGTTTGTAAAATCCACTCAGCCATAGTGAGTATGCATCTCCCTAGGGCTCAATGCAGTCTGGTGCGAACTATAGAGAATAACATGTGCAGAGCAGAAAAATCAACGAGATGCAAGTACCACTATCAGTTTTGACTCTGTCACTTAACCATTTGCTGTATTAGAGACTAAACTCAGTTCTTTTCTGTTATTCATTTCCTTGTCATCATTTCGTTCAGCAAATAATTAGTTTCTAAATTCTAATTCTGTGTTGCACATTCCTGTAGCTACATTTGTTTTAAAGGGTTCAATTACCTATTCAGTTTATAAAGCATTATATCAGAAATTACCCAGCATAATAATTGTAAAAATAATACATCAGTAGGAAGGCTATAAGCATTTGAGGCCAAGAATGTGCTTTGGCCAGTCCTCGGATTGGGGCAGCTGAAGGCAATGCCACAGCTGCAGCAATGACGGCAGTGGCAGAACGCTTCATCGGCATTCGTAGAACCTGTCAGCTTCTTCAGTATTCATAGAACAAACGCAGTTCTGTCAGAAACTGGAGAACCTATGCAGTTCTGTTCATCAGACAGACAAATGTATTTTTCCCTCCCCATCATGGCCTAGTATATTACCACTATAAAAAATGAAACAATAAATCAGTATAAAGTATATTTGGTGACAATAACCTGTCTTTGATTCGATCTCTGTACACATTTGGTTCAACACAAAGTGGACCCTTAAAGTGACTACCACAGCCTCATTTCATGGCTAAATTTTCTGTATTATTTAGCAAAATACCTAAAGATATTGGTATTGTTGGTATAGCTTGCAGGTTCAGGTTCACCTGGCACCAAAACTACTGTGGTTCGATTTTTGAACCCACTTAGTGGAAGGCACAATGGAAACTCTAAGTGCTGCATTGTTATTGCCATATATAAATTGGGTATATTATCTATCAAAATACGTAAAGATATTGGCACTGCTGGTTTAACTTGCAGGCTAAAACAAAATTGGAGATACAACTAGTATCTACTTGATACAAAGCACAGTGGACCCTCAAATTAAGAGTCACAATGTTATTTTCAGATTTATATGGTTTTTATTATAATCAAAATGTCGAAAGATATTGGTACTACTGGTGTAAGGTACAGCTTAAAGTAGACTTGGCACACAGAATACGATTGTGGTTCGATTTTGTACCCATCTGGTGCAAAGTACAATGGACCCTCAAAACAACTGCCATGATGTCATTTACACATCTACATTGTCTGTGCTCTGAAAATACATAAAGAGTTCTTCTACAACAGTACAAAACACATTTGGTTCACTTATTGGCACCACTGGTTGTACTAAGGTATGATTGGATCCAGTAATTTTAGAAATACAATAAATGTACATTGTCAAATCCTTTCATATATCGAATTGGTTTGTTGTAAACTTTCTGCCATATCCTCTTACCATTTATCTCCTCTTTGTTGTGCCGTTCTTCTACCTGAGATCTTTAAGGAGTTTTAATTTTGCATTATATTTCCTTCATAGTGCTATTGTTAAGACACTACATTCTAGCGGAACTTCGGTACAGAACTTTACATTTACTACTTTAGCAAATGGATAATACTTAACCATAGACATTATGTCAGTTATAAATTCTGAAACGACTTTTCAGTCGTTAGACCATAAAGTTTTTAACAAGGTCTAAAGGGAAATGCGTATTTATAATAAATTGTTTCACGTTTCCTGTAATTTAATACCATCTTAGATCCTTTGTTTCCTGCGATTACATAAACAGACCGACACTTTCCATTGGTATTTATAGTAAATGCTGACCCGGATTTTTCCATAGACTGTATTTAAAGCAACATATTTGCAAGCTGCAGTCAAGACATTAACAAAATGCCAAAGGTAATGTTAATCAGAACACTGGGAGGAGTTATGGTCTAAATAGCAATTGATAGATTCATTCTATAAATCATACGACAAAAGATGGCTAAAGAAACGCCACACAATTTTTTTATCTGACAAACGCTTTCAAAAATATGCGGTCTATGGTTAACAAAGTGATCAGCTGCGGATCAACACACCACACTAACCACAACTACTAGCTTTATCTGACTTCATAAATGTGAATCCGTGGTATGGCCTAAACACTACACTACTATCAAGCGTCTGTCCTCTACTATTCCATAAAGAAAAATATGGTTCCAACTATAAGGGCGCTGAGAAGCATATATTGCAGCCCCACGCCGTAGCGGCGAATATTTTACCCTTCTACAGGTGAGGGAGGCAAAGGATGACGCGGTCGCCGACTGGAGTCACCAACAGCGACAATCCGATATTAACGGCGCGCGCGCGGAAAATATGCAAATACGCGGTCTCGGGTTCGGCTGATTCGGAACACAGGTACTTCTCTATGAGCCTCTGAATCCCCAGTGGATTCCATTGTGCAGGTGGACCCGTTTGCTGGTCTGCCAAGCCAATTTGACTCTGTGACACGACTGTGCATTACTGAACATGTCAAATGTTTAGACAGCTGACTCAAATAAGTGTGTGTGATGCAAGACGCAGTACCTCTGACGGTTCAGATGGTGACCGGAACAGGCTCTAAGTGGCACACTAGCAAAGGATACAAGTTTCGCCATTTAGGTAAAGACTTGCTGTTCTTTACTAGAGAAGTGGCAGTACAAGAGTCTTTCTCTATTGCTTTCCTATCCAGCTTGGTAGCATAGCACATTTACATGCTTAGACTACACCCACTTGCCATGCCACTACCTGAATTTACTGTATTATTATTAGACCATGCGGCATCGGACTTCGGGGAAACGGCTCTCGCGTGTAATAGGTTTGAATAGACACCCTATGGTGATCCAACTACTACACGGAATTATCGGAATAAATAATGATAATGGCGTGTAACTTATTTTTATGTCTATATTTGATTATTAGTAGCACTGATAATCTCTTTGAAGTGACTGAACAGGAAGAACTTAATTCTGTATATTTGATATTGCCTAGCAGGAGGACATTATTCATTTGAAACAATACTATAGCCTGAAATCGTTTCACAAGACATAAACACACATGATAAACACTTGAACTTCCTTTAGGTTAATGTAAACTACACAAATTGTAATTACTGAATTTAGTGTTATTGAGCTAGCGTTGTGCTGAAGGCACAATGTGTACTGTGGTCACAGCAATTTCCTTGAACGCTTAATTAAAGAACAATAGAGATCAGCTTGTCGATATATTTACTGAAAACGCTAATTGAGAATCACGTTGCTCGGATGGAACGGAGTAATTTTTGACTATGGCAGTCTACTGAAAAGCCACCACATCGAGTTGGATAGTAACTAAAGTGGCATAGTATCTAGCATCTCCCATCCGTTGCATGAAGCGACGTCTTCCGGCAATTTCAGCGTTAATTCCGACTATTTTCTCTTGTTATATAGCTACGCTGATACTCACGCACCATAACTTTTCACTGATGTTGCAGCACATAGAAATCACTGGATATTGGGTAATAATTGGCTATTTCCCTTAAGTAATTGATTACACTCGGGGAATGCAATTTAAACCACAAAATTACTATTTCCTCCAAACTTTACACTGTAGACAACTTGGTTTGACTATTACACAAACTGATTCACAAAATATAAATGTACTGGTAATGGCATCGTTATAACAAACACTGTTCATAATAATACTCTTGTAAGATAACTTCTAGTTCCCTGCTACCGAAGTGAGCTCACCAACAGACCTCATCAGTTATTGAGATCACAATATGCCGTTGGATGCGGCTACTGGTCCCTTCACACCTCACCGTTGGCACAAGCAACTCGTCGCAATGAACATAGCATTGCAACATGCCTTGCCATGTACCTCAGAGCAGGAAACCGCACTATTTTGCCGCTCACAGCCCATCTCCGTCGAAATACCGCGTCTTAAAAGCCTTAGTGTCGATTTAGCTTGTAGCCATATGATCAACGAAGTCCACATCTGTTTTCAGCTCACTTCTAAATGGTCTGTTAGCAACGTTACCGTAGCATGCACCGGCAGTCACTTTTATGCCACTTGACACTTGTTGTGCCTCAGAGCTACGCCAACTTACTTACCACCAATATTACGTGCCAACCTGTACACTGTTCTCATTCTCAGGGATTCCCCCCACACCTAAACATTATTTTACATTACACCAAGTTCTCTATTTACACTTAAACGCACAATAGCACTACAATAATCAATAACAGTCATTGTCATATATTAAAGTAATATTACATTTATATTTTTACTACTTGTAACAATATTATTTAGTTTAATTCTTTTTTTATTTCTCTGTCAGAGTGCAGCATTAGCCAGATACTGTCTTCCGCATATAGTTCTTTAATTTCGCTGCCACCAGATGCAAGAACTTACACTTTGCCTTCGATTCTGGTCCACAGATGGCATAAGCGTCCTCTTTCCCACGAGTTTACACCATGTCTTTGCTAAAAGCATGACTTGGATGGAAGCACAGTCCTCCATAAAAAGATCGTTATTTCCCCTGCTGTGTCCATTTCAAAGTTTCCAAAGAACTGCCATGAACTCGATAGAAGCCTCATGCCTTCACAAATATGTTTCGTAGTAGAGTCTGGGCGCCTGGGTGCCACTGCCCAGTCCCACAGAAATTCGCAGAAACTCGCAGGCATCTCATCAGCTTTCTACCTAACAAGGGCCCATCCTCTGCTTTATTGCCAGTCATCAGTTTGTACAAACCTCTGCCCATAGCTGTAGTGACTCCTCTGTGCTAATCAGCCTACCTGGGCGCGGCCGCCGACCAATGGGTGCCACCCAATGTGTCTGCACAATGAGACCGAGGGACTTGGCTGTCTGCAACCGTTTTCACCCATATTTCGCAGAAAAAACTCCCCTTGGCTCTCAGCCGTCGTATGCTTTTACTGTAGTCAGTTAACATGGCACCCTCTTCCTTTGACGCAGGTAAATTTTTCCACCCTCTTCCTTTGATCGCAGGTTAAGCTTACTGCTATGTCTTCACTAGAGCACACAAGTAAGTACTGCCAACCATTTCATAATATGAATGAAGTCAGATTGTATCAAGGAATTAGGTCATGTTCCCTAAGAACATTAAGCAGCATGACACTTTATCAAAAGTGAGAGTGTCATGCAGTCTCTCACAACCTCCCTGTTCCTCTCAGTTTTTTTTTTTTTTTTGGATTGCCACACTTTAAAATAAGTTAGTGTGGCACCGAACAGAACAAATTGTGACACTTCAGTTGGGTCATTATCAAAGAAATAAACATGAATGTTCACCATAAACTCCAGGACAATGGTATACCTGTCTTTCCCACAATCAACCAGGGGTCATACATACACTGTGTGCTGCATGCCTACAAAATTAAAGTGCGAAATAAAAATGTGATTGGCATACCATTGAGTCATATTCTTGTAGATCCAGACTTTGATGACAATTACTAAGCAGTTACAGGGTCATGCAACATTTATCTACTCATTCATTCTGAAATTGGGGCTAGAGAAGGTTATTTCCCTAGTCAGAATATAATATTGTTGTTTTGAGGATTCTCTGCCCTATAGAAAATTACTGACCATCTTGGACGATGTAGTAGTCAGTAATGCGTTATCATTGTTGAAGACCTTCATGGGATGAGCCTGGCAGCATATGGACACAGGTTTGAGGTGAGTCTCCACCTGCCGTCAGTGTCTGAGTCATCCCGTATCTCCAGAGACGTACGTACCTCCATTCAGCGCTCCGCACCTTCGTCCCTGTGGCGCGCACTCGCCCTTCCATTCAGCCGCAAGCAGTGGCGAAAGTGCTCACGTGCTGCCAGGGCACCAGCCCTTTGTTAACAGCTCGTTGCTTGCAGAGGCTCGTCCATTTGTGTGTCTATTCATACAGCTCGACCAGTTGCCGTACTGTCACTATGTGGGTCACCGCTGCCATCAGAGAGTTGCTCCCCCTGCATCTCACAGGCCTGGTGGACGACCTCAACTGCCGCTCCAGTCCCTGGCGCCCCGTCTGCTCAGCTGCTATGGCCGCCGCAGTGTGAGCGGCCTCTCCAACTGCCATCCACTCAGCTCCCATAGTCCGCGCAATGCTTACATGTGGGCTTAGTGCCATATTTTTACAATTATGTTCACAGGATAAATACAGAGATAATTATAACAGAATTGTAAGGGATTGCTTTAAATGATTACTTGAAGAAACTAAAAAATATAAAATTGTTTGCAGAGTTCTTTTGACAAAAAGTAAAATAGATTCTATTATACAATTACTCTTTGATTGCATTTGATAGCATTACAGCAATAATTTTAAATGGTTAGTTTTCAGTGTCTAAATCTTTAAAACTAAAGGAGAGGTGAGGTGTTGTAATGTACGATAGTGTAGTGTTAATTTCTCACAACCTTTCATGCAACTCAAAGTACTAAGCCAGATTTATGTATTCACTTCAGTCACTCTCACACCATCTAAGTCTACTGCCTATTCATGCAACTCAACAACTTTAAACTATATATGAACGACTGACGGTACTACTTCCCCATTATTTAGTCATTATGGTGGCACTGACGCTGGTGTATGGCATGAATCTCAATGCATGTCGCTGTCACCAGTCTGTGTTATGTGGGAAAAACAATTCTGCTACGAAATTCTCTTTTTGCTGAAACTGACACAAAAATTTTGTAGGTTGGTGTAACAATTATCCACTCCAGCTGCTGAAAAAACATAAAAAGAGCACAAGGTATTATCGACATTTGACTGCAAAGCTACATTTCTTCCATACTTCTCTTTCTCACCAATTGATAGTGTGGCTCGCTCACTCTGCAAAAACATACCAAAGAGAATTGCACATTCTGTCTCAAGCCACATAGTACAAACTATAACCCAAGATCTACCAATCAGGCGCTCGAGAGCCCCTCGTGAAAGATCACACGAATGTCATCGCACAATAGAGCAGAAAACCAAATACAGAGAGCACAAGCGAATAACCACAGTGAACAAAAATAGCATAAGTCGTCATAGGTCAACTCGAATAAAATATCCCATTCGCGACAAACATCGCACCAAAGGCGACATCCATAGACGAAACAACATCACAAATACATCGCGCCACTGGTGATGCCAATAATCAGCCTACACCGAAGACACACTACACTCGGCAATGGAGACTAAACAATGTCGAAAACACACAATAAAGTCAACACTCCTCTCAGGTGGACAATACACAATCATCCTGCAAAATACCTCCTTGGGTCTCGCAAACTAATCTCAATGGCGCCCCTCTCACACACTGAGCTACGAATTGCATACCATATTGTACAAGGGCGTTTACGGTGATCCGCACAAAATAAACTGAAGAAAATTGATTGTAGCTGGACTCCAAGATGTTATGAGAAGAATTCCATCCCCAATACCCATGAACTTGTTTCGAACTCGAAGACATAAAATTCTTTTGTTGTTTGTGACACCTGATTGTCTCTTGTACCATGCAAACTGCTATGAAAACATATTAACTCACGAGAAATGGGACTCAAGTAAACAATGTACTCATTGTGGGTACATTGAGCGCAATTGCAGATTATTTAATAATGTTTTTTTATTTTCTTATAAACAGTTATTTTCTTATAAACAGTTATTTTCTTATAATCAGTTATTTTCTTATAAACAGTTATTTTCTTATAAACAGTTATTTTTTTATAAACAGCTAGGCTGCATGCACTAGCCACTTACTTACTAAAAATTTTTTATAACAGATGCAAGCCAACACACCTATAAAAATTTAAAAAATTAAAATTTTCAACTAAAATTCTATGTTGTGAATCATATGTCAAATTCTTTTTACCATACATTACCACATACATAAGTGTATCTTTCAGAAATTTATCACTAAAATTTGCACACAACTTCATTGTAGTTTTTTGAGTAGCTAACATATTCATTCTTCAAGACATGTTTATAACATAGACAAAATAATTTTCAATAAAGCTGAATGGACTGACATTAACATCACCATTCAATTATGTAGTTCTCTTAAAATCTAAGAAAGCATCATAAGTTTCTAAATAATTATTTGGCGGACTAGATTCCACTTTCCTTGAGGAAAAATCTCGTTTCTTCCATTTTTAATATAGATATTCTGTAATTTAACATGATCGAATAAGGAAGAGTCAATTAACTGATTATTTTTCCCTTCAGTTTGTAAAACTGCGAAGGTGAAATAAGGCATATCAAATTCAGTAGAGTTACAGAAATTTGAAATATCTAACTCAAAATTTCTTTTTTCATCTAATCCAGCAATCGCTTCAGTCTGTGGCTCAAAGAAATATATGAGGATTTTTGGATTCTTAAGTCTATCTTGTTCTAATTCAAGCGATTATTCTGGTTCAAATTTAACAACAGGAACACGAATTTCCATTCATTCTACAACAATTTTACCTTCTTTTGGAAGTGTATCTTTTATTTCAACACTAGAATCATTTGTATCACACCAACAGAGAATTGCATCACCAGCACTCGATGACAAAGTAAAAATAACTGTTAAATTTCTTTCCCACATCGTTTCTTTATGAATTAAGAATATGACCTTGTAGTGGAAGTCAATTAAATAAGAGCTGATGAAGAAATGAATGGAAATTCCATTTTAGAAAAATATTGTTACCTCTCTTTGTGGTGATAACATCAAACAGTTTTGCTATACAATTATCAATTAATTTTTTATTGGATTTTCTGTCATAAGTAGGATAATCTGTACCATTAGTTACAATAACACTGATGTACAATAGAGCATGATTGGAAGAAACCAACCATCTCCAATATTTATATTAATCTCCATGTTCTTATTGGGGAGATTAAAAATATTTTTAGTCTTTTCATTCACAGGGAATGAATAAAACTAATAACTTTCGACTTTATTCATGATTTATTTAAGAATAAAAAATATTAGCTCCACTAAAGCACACTTTAGTCTGTGACTAAGAAATTTCTAAAACAATTACAGTCATTTAAATTATCGTTTCATCATTTCTGAGTCTTGAATTGGACCAAAAGTAGGAATATTTACAAGATAATTTGGTTAATGAATTAATGAATAATATTAGTTTCTCTGTGAAAATGCTGTATATGCTTTACAGACATTCTATCATCATAATCATCATCATCATTTAAGACTGATTATACGTTTCAGTGTTCAGTCTGGAGCATAATCCTCCTTATAAAATTCCTCCATGATCCTCTATTCAGTGCTATCATTATGACTCTTCTGATGTTAAACCTATTACTTCAAAATCATTCTTAACCGAATCCAGGTACCTTCTCCTTGGTCTGCCCCGACTCATCCTATCCTCTACTGTTGAACCCATGAGTCTCTTGGGTAACCTTGCTTCTCCCATGCATGTAACATGACCCCACCATCTAAGCCTCTTCACCCTGACTGCTACATCTATAGAGTTCATTCCCAGTTCTTATTGGATTTCCTCATTGTGGACACCCTCCTGCCATTGTTCCCATCTACTAGTACCTGCAATCATCCTAGCTACTTTCATATCCATAACCTTAACCTTGTTGATAAGGTAACCTGAATCCACCCAGCTTTCGCTCCCGTACAACAAAGTTGGTCGAAAGATTGAACGGTGCACAGATAGCTTAGTCTTGGTACTGACTTCCTTCTTGCAGAAGAGAGTAGATCGTAGCTGAGCGCTCACTGCATTACCTTTGCTGCACCTCGCTTCCAGTTCTTTCACTATGTTGGCATCCTGTGAGAATATGCATCCTAAGTACTTGAAACCGTCCACATGTTCTTTGTTCCTCCTATTTGACACTCAATCCGTTTATATTTCTTTCTCACTGACATTACTTTTGTTTCGGAGATGCAAATCTTTCATGCCATAGTCCGTACATTTCTGATCTAGCTCTGAAATATTACTTTGCAAACTTTCAATCGCATCTGCCATCACAACTAAGTCATCTGCATATGCAAGATGACTTATTTTGTATTCACATATCTTAATTTCACCCAGCCAGTTTTCAACATATGATCTATAAATAATATGAACAACAGTGGAGACAGGTTGCAGCCTTGTCTTACCCCTGAAACTACTTTGAACCATGAACGCAATTTATCGTCAACTCTAACTGCTGCCTGACTATCCATGTAAAGACCCAAAATTGCTTGCGAAAGTTTGCCTCCTATTCCATAATCTCGTTGAACAGACTATAACTTCCTCCTAGCAACCCGGACATATGCCTTTTCTATGTCTATAAAAAATAAATACAATTCCCTATTGCACTCGTAACACTTCTCCATTATTTGCCGTAAGCTAAAGATCTGGTCCTGACAACCTCTAAGAGGCCTAAACCCACACTGATTTTTATCCAATTGATCCTCAACTAATACTCGCACTTTCCTTTCAACAATACCTGAGAATATTTTACCCACCTCGCTGATTAAAGAGATACCTCTGTAGTTGTTACAATCTTTTCTGTTTCCATGTTTAAAGATTGGTGTGATTACTGCTTTTGTCCAGTCTGATGGAACCTGCTCCGACTCCGAGACCATTTCAATTATCCTGTGTAGCCATTTAAGACCTGCCATTCCACTGTATTTGATGAGTCCTGACTTAATTTTATCCACCCCAGCTGCTTTATTGCACTGCAATCTATTGGCCATTTTCTCCACTTCCTCAAATGTGATCCTATTTCCATCATCATTGCTATCCCATTCTACCTCGAAATCTGAAACATTGCCGATCGTATTTTCACCTACATTGAGCAACCAAAATATTCCCTCCATCTGCCCAAGGTATCCACAGGATTCAACAGCAGTTTTCCTGACCTGTCCAAAATACTTGTCATTTCCTTCTTACCTCCCTTTCGAAAACTGCTAATTACACTCCAGAATGGTTTTCCAGCAGCTTGACCCATAGTCTCCAACCTGTTTTCAAAGTCTTCCCAAGATTTCTTCTGGGATGCTGCAATTATCTGTGTGGCATTGTTTCTCTCTTCAACATAACTTTCTCTGTCTACCTGAGTTCTAGTATGTAGCCATTTTTGATACGCCTTCTTCTTCCTTTTACAGGCTGCCTAGCAAGATTCAAATTTATATTGATTAATTCAAAAGGAATTATTTTAGCTACAACTTTCTCTTTAGCTTGAACAAGTTGGTTACTAAACCCAAGTACACAAGTTTATTATTTTCCAATGTAACATTTGCAGTTTGGAAAGTTGAATAAAAACCAACTAATGAAACACTACTAAAACTGTCCCATATAGGTACAATTAATCTTTTTTTGAGAACGGATGACTTACCACTTAATTGAAATAAACCCCTCATTTACTATTAAAATTTTTTATTAATAAATGAGCAAAACTGATTGGGAACCAAAAATAAGACTTCCAGAAAAGAAGTCGAGAAACAAACATGGTTATGTTGTACCAAATTCTATTCGATATGTAATAATTGCAGCAAGTGGATGGGGAAAAACTACATTAGTGATTGATAAGTATATTTTATCTCCAGGATGGCTGAATTGGAATAAAATTATTCATTTGTATGTTTATTAAAAATTTTAGATCAACCAGAATTTCAAGAATTTATAAAAAGATGTGAAAAAATCGAAGATAAACATAATGAAAAGTAGCTACAATCATTGGAAATGATGAAGAAATTGTCCCATTAGATCAATGCCTAGATAACTCAGTTGTTGTATAAGGTGACTTCATTCTAGAAAATCAAGATATTGTTAGAAATTATTTTACTAGAGGTACACGCAAAGGTGTAAAGTGTTTTTACTTAGCTCAAACATATTCAAAAATCCCAAAGGAGTTAGAAACAATTTGATTCATTAAAATATTTTTAGAGAAAATGATAAAAATTTAAATCATATTTACCATGAGTTTGTTAGCAGAGATTTAAAGTTTGATGATGTTAAAGAAATTTTTCACAATAGATATTCTAGAAAAGCAAATGAAAGTAAGTTTAGGAATAAAATACGACATTTCATAACAGTATAAATATTTTACTTAATGTTTTGTCGTGTCCCAAGCGTGGGTTTTGCGAGGGATTGAGCGACACGGTTCGTAAACGGGAATTAGCCGGTTGACCTAATTGAGAGGTAGACTTTTGATCTGGCTAAGATGTTAAATTCCCTGGTGTGAAGGTACAAGGCTAGGATGTTGGTAGAAGTAAACTCGTATGGACGGTGTAAAAGTTCTAATTTATTCATAAAGAATACAGATCACCCTAACTGCGTAGTGATTGTACCTACAGAATAGCCAAGCCCATTACAGAGACGGTGACTGACTTCCACCGTTCTGGCTGCCTGATAGAACTTTCCAGCACTTTGCTGCCCACACTAGCACCCTACGTCAGAGTCCCGCGGTCGCTGCCTAAACGCTCATCGGCGACTATCTCCAACTGTCTGCCTGCAGCCCGCCCTCAGCCCAAGTCGGCTGCTACTCACGCTGACTACCGTCGCTGCCTAAACCCGAGAGAGAGAGATCTCCGGAGCGGCGTGCCTCCGAGTTTTGTTAGCTCTTCCCCTTCGACCCCGCCAGCGCTTGGCATGACGTAGCGTCGAGTGCAACTTTTCCTTATTAGGGATTGTTTTAGTATTAACTTCAGTACTTTTCTTCAGAAGCTGGGTGGAGGGGTAGAGGGGCCTCTCCCTATATGGTCACGCACTGCGTCCTGAGCCCTTCATTGGCTCCTCATGACGTAGTGCGGTCCCCACCTAGGGCCCTCTTTCTTTCTCTCTCCGCTCCCAGACTTCTCCCTCTAGCCAAGTTATTGCTTATTAAGGGACCTGCCCAGAGCGCCCTTTTTATCTTAATAGTTGAGTCTGCTTCCTTGCTTATCACGCGCAGCTGCCTGGCCGCTTGGACCGCCGCCTCGGCTATCTGGCTGCGTCGTTATCTTTTGTGACCCCTCTGACATGCCTGGCGTCCCCTGTTAACTCTATCTCCCCGTATGATTTCTGGTGTATCGTCTGAGAACAACTGCATTTAGACTTGGCTTTTCTGCGGTTACAACAGTTTTTATTCTTAAAAAATGTTTGCAAAATATGATCAAGAAATCGAAAGAAAGCCTGACAGAACAGGAGAGTAAAAGAACAGTTAAATGAAGAATTTAAAAAATTGAAAAAACAACCAAGAACAGAGTACAAAAAATTTAAAAAAGATTAACCAGTAATCGATGCCATTGAATAAGTAAAACTAGGAATTGAAGGCTAAGGTGACAAAATTCTGAAAGCTGTTGAAGAAAACAGATAAGTTGAAAAACAAATGATTCCATATCGTTATCATGTAGAAGATTTTGGAGATTTATCACCAATTAAACCATTAAAATATGTCAGATGATATTCCAGAAGAATATGTCTACTCACTAAGTGATTCAGAAATTGAAGATGCATTCAATAAATATGAAAAAGAGAAAAATCTAAAGAAGATAGCCATGTTAAGAAAGTAAATATAAGTAAAAGAATGCTAAAATATGTAAAACATATTAAAAATACTACTTTTGCATTAAGACCTGTTGGTACCTTCAAGTATATGGGACGATTACCAGTAATATCTGAAGGACATAAATTAAAAATTGGCGAAAAGACATCTAAAGAAACTGATGGATTAACGAGTCTTTTAAAAGAAAAGCAAATTATTATGGATGATACGGGAGAAATGTTTAATGGAGTAGATTTATCAAATTATTCAGATATATTATATAATTCAGGAGCATTGTATTCTGATAATAATCCAAATAAAATAAGATCAAATAAAGGTAACAAATATAAATATATGATAAAACCAATTGTTGATTACTATTTTCCAAACTTAAGAAGACTAACTATAGATTGTAGTTCACCTAAGAAGAAGGTGAGGGCTTAGTTAAAAGATACACAGAAAAACGAATTGAATATCTGTGGATAGATGATGTTTGGCAATTAATTGATAGATTGTCAATAATCCATGGTGAAGAACTAGCTGGGAATAAAAATTACCATAATGAAAAAGTAGGAATAATGCAAAAGTTGACAAATAAATTAAATGATTTTGTAGTCAACAATCGAAAACGAATTCCATACTTAATTAGAATTTTGAATAATTTTCCTCATACGTTTTGGAAGAGCGAAAAACATGGCAAAGGATTAGTGAATTGGGCATGTTCCAATGCCAGAAATGCATCTACCAGGATATAATTATAACAGGCCATTTACGAAACTTGAAGAAAGGCTAGCAAGAGGAGATTTATTAGTTGAAGCTTGAAATAGTGTGATATTGCTTATCATGATCATAAAGATTTAGAAAAAACATGAAACTGATAAAACAACTTCAGTTAGCTGCAAAATAAAGAATGCATGCAAGTGATGCTTCATTAAGAGAAAAAGCTGCAGCAACAGCATTTGGAGGAATAATGTATGGAAAACAAAAATTAGGAGTCGGCTTAGGCGTGGATGACAGTAGATAGGGAGTATAAAAATATTAATCTTTATTAAATTTTTATAATACTTTGCTACCTAGTGGCAAAACTAAGCCAAAATCAATTAAGTTAAAATTTAATAATGAACAATTAAATGCCACTGAACCATTTTAACACATGTTCAAAAAAATAAACAGAAAAAACTGGTGGTAATTTACTTGTTACATTAGCTATTTTTGTTATGAAAAAAATTATTGAACATTTAACAAAAAACAGAGATGGTAAAGGATTAACACACAATTTCTTCCATTATTATTAGCTGCATTAACATATTTGGCAACAGTTGGTTCACTAGCTGGACGATCTGCAGCAATTGCAAATGGAGTAATAAACAAGAAAAAAACAGGTTAGGAATTAGAAGAACAGGAAAGACTTTATTTGGCACTGGACTAAAGAAAGTTAAAAAAATCCAAAAAGTAATTGATAAATATCCTAATGCATTGAATAATTTAGATATAGAAAAACTTGCTAGACAATTGAAAATTAAACACTTTCATAGTGTATACATGATTGATGAATTACCAAGTCATCCAAAAGAATATGAATGTGGAATAGTTAATTTAGATACATCTGATCATGTTGGTACTCATTGGATTTTTTACTATAAAGCTAAAAATTTGAAATTTGTTTTTGGTTCATTTAGTGGTAATATACCAAAACAATTAGTTAATTATTTAGGCAAAATGGACTATACCACAATACTGATGGAATACAAAATTTTGATAAAGTAATATGTGTCCAAATGTGTCTGTTTGTTTTGAAACTATGTTGTAACAATTTTGAATTTAATAATAGTTTAAGTTTGATAAATACACATTTTTGGAAATAAGATAGGTGAAACTGATGGTCTTAGTGTGCCAGAAAAAATCAAAAGTGTAATTGAACCAAAGGAAGCCAATGTAATGATACAATGTAAGAAAGAATTTAATTCTATTTTTAAAGTAACTAAATGTTATATTGGCTTTAAAGGTAGAAGACTTGCTAATGTATATGTTCCAATTGCTACAAAGGATGCTGTTACCAAACAGTACCAAGAAAAAGAGTATGTTGCAAAACCCGAATACACAAGTCTTCTAACACAGTTCAGTAATTAAGCCAATAAAGAAGATTAGAGATTACAGATTTAAAGCTAACAAATGGTATTATGGCTGGTATCATGGAACATGATAATAAGTAAATACTTCACGATAAAGGACGACAGCCAAAACAGTTGCAGGATAAAAATTTATTAAAATTCTTGACCGAGGTTTCGGTATATATAAATACAGCTTCGTCAGAAGTAAAAAATCTAAAATTACATCATGTGATGGAGATTAATAAACAATTTTGTGAAAGGCGTCATCAGTAATTAAGACGTCATCTCCATTTGTACAACATGACTGTAGGCACAGGGTCAATGTGAACAGTTTAGCACCAGTAAGACAAAGAATTGAAGGCATTTTCACAATTTGTAAAAAAGTTAATTTGTTAAAAATTTTCGTAGATGGCGAAAGTTTAAATAATATTCGTGAAAATATAATAAATGAATTACATAAACCAATTAGAACGAATTTTTAAAGAAAACATGTTGTTTCTTTTGGTGTAGATGATTTATGGCAAGCTCCTCTAGTTGAAATGGATTTAGGTATTTTAAAAGGAATTTCAAAAATAAACACAAAGTTATAAATATTTATTACAATCATTGATGTCTTTTCAAAATTTGCATTTGCTGTTCCTCTTAGAGATAAAAAAGCTAAAAATACAGTTAATGTTTTTAACAACATTTTAATAGATAGAAAGCCAAATAATTTACAAATAGATAATGGTAAAGAATTCAATAACAAAGAATTTAAAGATTCAATGAAGAAATATAACATTAATCATTATTCAACCTCTTCACAATTAAAACTATGTGTCGTTTAACGATTTAATGGAACACTTAAAGAAAAAATGTGGAGGAGACTAGCTTCACAAGAAAATTATAAATGGTTAAATTTAGTTAAAGATCTAATTGATAAATACAATAACATCAAACATTCTACAGTAAAAATGTATTCAATAGAAGTTACTGAATATTTTTTAAAAAAAGCTAAATTTAATTCAAGTGATAAGTGAGAATTAGTAAACCTAATGGTCTTTTTGAAAACGAATATACAGCTAACTGCTCAACAGAATTATTTGAAATTGAAGATGTTATTCATTCTAATCCAATCACATATAAATTAAAGGGTCTAAAAGGAAATTTTTATGAACAAGAACTAAAGGAGACCAAATATCCAGATGTATACTTAGTTGAATAAGTTTTCAGAAAGAAAGGAGATAAAGTTAAATGGTTAGGTTTGATAATTTGCACAACAGTTGGGTAAATAAAGATAATGTAATAGCCTATTAATCACAAGGTAGAGTAAATCTATTTAAAAAATTCTATACAAATGTAAAAAATAGTACAAATCAGGAAACACCTGATGACGATATAATCTGTACATTCATAAATCAATTAACAGATGAAAGTGGGAACTATTTATAGAATTTTCAAAGCAGATGAAATTTGTATTGTTTGTGATTACTTAAAAAAATTTTCTAAGTGTAACTGTTGGTTATACTAATTCTATAAAATTTTTAATTTTGCTGTGCATTCTTGCCAAATTGGAGAAAATGAAGATGTGTATGTATATGCATACGCTGACCACATAGCCGTAGGTTCAACAGATATACAGAAGCTGCAGAGAATCATTGAGAAAATAGACAGATGCTGCAGTGAACACACACTACACATAAACATAACAAAGACAGAAATTGGAATTTTCAGAAAAGGAGGCAAAACACCCAAGAATGCGGAAATCAGTATCAGAGGACAAACAAAAATCTCATCAGACTTTAAATACCTAGGAGTGACATTGCAACCAACAGCCAAATGCTGCACAAAACATACAACAGAACGTGCAGCCCAAGCAATAATAGCAATACAGGACATCAAAAACATCCGCCTACTCAGTCTAGAAACAGCCATGAAATTATTCAACACAAAAATCTTGCCAATCCTGGTGTATGGGATGGAGGTTATATGGGACCACCTGACAGAAAAAAATCTAGAAACAGTACAAAAGGTAAAATCGACCTATCTAAAAAGAGCACTAGGTCTCTCAAAGACCACAAGATCTAGACTAGTGTACCTGCTAGCGAAAGAGACATTCCTAATTGAAGACATCAGACGTTGTTATATGATTCCACACACAACGGCTTCCAGAAAGCAACTGAAGATCATGGAGGACAAACGAGAAAAAATATGGCCGGAGTTTTATGGCACTGAAGCAATGACGAAGCACTCATGGATAGCACCAAACTTCGAACAGCGACATGTCATAACTATACTTTCTATTCACGGCTCTCATCATCTAATCTGTAAAAACAAAACTCATCACGACCCAGCCGCAACATGTGTATGTGAACTGTGTAACAAAGCCAGTGAACGATATTACATAGAACTGTGCAGTAAAAGAGTGAAATCGACAAATGAATATGCAAAACTGTAAAATGTAAATATAAAATGTTATTTGGCTATTTGGCTGCAATTTTATTAAATAAAAAAATATATAATTTTTAATATATTTTCCTCTAATATTATCATCTAAATCTTTTCTAGATTTAGAATATTCCAAAATATCACAAATGTTCTTTACTTTAAACCATGTATTACTTTCTTCATCAATAATAATGAAAAGTTGCTTATTGTTCATATAGAATGAAAAAAACATTAGTAATTAAAATTACATCAATTCAGTCTAATAATGAAGATTCATTATATCATTCATCAATTGTTCTTGTGTATAGTTATCCAAAGTATTGAAATAATTTTGATAACAAACAATTCTCAAATTTTCTTTCATTCATTGATATAAATTTATTGATTTTGGCACATAATTGATTTTTTAAATTTCTTCACTATTTTGGTGCATTTTTCTGTCTTGGTAATTTCTTGATTGTGCTCGGATGACATAGCATTCATATTTAAAGTTATATAATCTGAAATCAACAAAAGCAGGTCTTACTTGTTTGTTGTTTGTTTGAGGAACAACATGTGGTAATAGTGTATCTATTTCTTTGTTTCTTTTGTTTATTACATCAAAAGCTATGTTAACTGTTTCCCTCAAATCTTCGATTTGTTTTTTATCCAATTTACTTATTTTGTGCAAAGATTCTATTTGATTTTTATAAGCATCAATCATCTCTTTTCTGATCTCATATTCACCATGTTCGCAAATTGCTGGTAAAACCTCATGTGTAACGTATTTTCTAAATTTTTTCCTTGTTCTTTTTTAGAAGATAGAATTAAAGAATACAGACCAGATTCATGGATAAATACTATATTTCTGTGAGCGATATGCGATAGCAACCTTTGTTCTAATTAATTTTCTAATGCAATTCGATCATCAACATCAACATTGACTCTAATAGCTTCTTGTGGATTACTGTATTCTTAAATCAAAGCAACGTCTTTTGTCTTTTGCTTTAAACCATGGATTATTATTTTCATCAATAATTATTAAAACAGTTTTGTTGTTATAAATGATCATATTATTCTTTATATCAATAAGTGGCTCCATTTACATAGAATTAAATTGCATTAGTAAATTAAAATTATACAGCAGGGACAGTTTAAATTTCATCATAAAATTTTTTCTCACTTCGTTTACTTCATCAACAATATCATTGGATTGGTCACATGATTTCTCAACAAAATAAGACTGTTGAAGTGCGTATTGCATGTCTCTTTTCTTTTATCTGCTCAGCATACAACAAAATACATGTTAAGCATTTGGTCTATTAATTTATATTCAGTACATTTATATTTTCTGACATAAAATATTTTACCATCTTCAGCTATTTCACTATTGTTACTTGATAGTCTTTTTGAAATATGATTTTCAGGTTATACACCATCTACTTTAAGATAATTTTCTTTGCATACTACTCAGATGTGGAAATGTATATAAATTGTTCTTTCTTAATCTCCACTACATCAGATATTAATTCCTTCAATTGTAGACATTCTTTTTCTCTTTCTTTCAATTCTATTGCTTGTTGTTCGATAATTTTTTGAGATTGTATGGCTTTATATTCTTTCACATAGTCTGCATAGTCACGAAATATTTATTCAAGAGTAATATATTAATATTTAATTTCATTAGCTAGTTAAGTTCTCAAACTCATTAAAAGTTCTTTAAAGTTTCTAACTGGCAGTAAAATCCACGTTTTTTTTCCAAATTATGAGGAGCAAGTGTTTTTGATTAATTTTGAATGTATCCATAATCTAGCATTAATGAATCATCATGTTTTATTTCTTTGTATTCAAGATTATAATTTTTCAAGGATTTAAGAAAATCTCCTTTTACCTGTTTAGTATTTTCAGGGTAGATCATCAACAACCTATCAATATCTTAATGAACAATGTATAAAATGTCGTTTGTTATCAATTTTTTTAATTAAATAAAGGTATTTAAGTGTCATTGAACCAACATCCTAAATTTGTTTCATACATCCTTCCTTGAATGAATTCGAAATGTTCAGCACAGATGATTCTGAACTAGCGATAACTGACATTTATATAGAATGAAAATAAATTAGTAAATTAAAGTATCTGATTTTTCATTACCTCTTAAGGGGAACAATTCGTTCCTCTTCAAATTTTACTATCAGCAGACATCATGGCCTGTTAATTATTAAGTTAATTATTCAGCAAATTCCTTAAAAGTGTGTTATTAAAGATAACAATTGCCTTTTTTGTGAAATGTGTATTGTACTAAAAACTCACACATGAAATAAAAAACACACAGTAGAAGTACCAGTGATAGAAGGAAAATTAAGAGTGTAAATACTTTATCTATACAGTTATCAATCCCACAGCGACATAAAAGATGAGTCACTTATTAAGGAAACATTTTAATTATTATAATAAAACCTTGTTTCAGTAAATGGAAGTGTTGAAGAAGTGTAAAAAATTCAAAGTGCAGAAGTCAATCGATAACTTTCATTCACATAAATATACAAAGGATAAACATTCACATACCTGTAAAGAATGCTATAAAATGCTTGCAAGAAATACATGTAATAATAAAAAACAACGTTTTGAACAATTTATATCTAATTATTGGAATCCTTTGGCATTGTTTTAGGATATGAAAGATTTTCTTCATTTTTACAAACAACAACAAGTGTTATAACATTTTAAAAAGATATATATACTATCTAGAAATTAAAGATTTTGACTGTTTTTACGTAACACATACATCTAGTGACAAACTTACAAGTACATAGAAGATTTGTAAACTAGAATATAGACTAAAAAGAAAAATAGTGTGTAAAAGAAGTAGTTAAAAGTCATTTCAAAAGACATTTACAGACATATAGACACATCAAAAATGAAAGCTGTCATTTTTTTGCAAAGCTAATGTTTTTTATTCCCTAATACATGGAAGTCTATTTGAGAGATTTTATAGTTGCTCAACTTCATGATTATTGCAGAAGGAATAATTTACGAGTACACAACAGATTTAGAAAAAAATGATTTAATTACTTTGATGGTTCCAATAATTTACCATCACCCATTTTTCCAAAAGCTAATGAAAATTATCCTGTTATAAAAGATAGTAAAATACAAGTCTCTCTGAGAGATTTTTACAGTTGCTTAACTTCATGATTATTGCAGAAGGAATAATTTATGTGGATATAGTGAATTTAGAAAGAATGACCTTATCAGCTTAATTATTTCAAATAAATTGCCTCTTCCCACAAGAACTCTCGAAAAATTGAAAGTAAGTGAACTTAAAGCTAGACCTAAAAATCTTGGTATTAAAGGAAACAGTACATTAAAGAAACCAGAGTTAATTAATGCCATTGTATTAGAAGAGTTTATATTTCATCCAGATGTATTTTAAAAAAATAGATTAAGACCAAAGAGAGTACCAAATATAAATTATTTCTACATATTTGATGATGATAGTATAAAAAGCCTCATCCACTAAGAGAGGAAAAAATAGTAAGGTTAGATCAAATTTACCCATTTAGTAGTAAAATATTTGATCAAGAAAAGGAAGCTTAACCACCTGAAAAGCATTTATTTCATATTAAAGCAATTAGATCTATATTTAATGAAAAATTTAAAGCATGTTCTGTTGAGTATAAAATTGTCTTTAATGATGCTAACATTGCTAAACTCGATACTGTTAGTGAGAACACAGATTACATAACGAAAGCACTCAATTCCATGGTAAATGTAGCTAAAAAGAGGACTAATTTCTGAAAAGGAGGTAAGCTGAATATAACACTCAATAATCCAAAAATGTTTTATCCAATTTCTACAGGTTACAATGCATCAAATAATACTCGAAAATCAATTAAAGTTTTCTGTACGAAAATGAGGGACATCTTAACATCTGCTGAAACTGTTGATATAGCAGAAACATCGTTTAATATTCTGATGTTAGCAATTCCTAGAGGTGGTAAAGAAAGAAAAATAATAATACTGAATGAAGGCAAAAGGACTAAGATCTGCATTGCAAGAATTAAAAATTGTGATAATCTGTGCTGCCTTCGAGCTGTAATTGTAGCATTAACATACCAAACAAATAATATTTTGGGAAGAGAACATATGCAAAAGGTTACGATTCCCAATTTATTTTGAAGTACTCTGTTGAAAATAAAATAGGTCATATACCATCTACACAGGAACTAAACTTATGTTATTGGAGACCAAACAGTTAGGTATAAAAATTATAGATAGTAACAACTTTGTGCAAGGCGCATTTAGCAGTTTTCGAAAAACATCTGATTTGAAAGAATTGAAGAAAGGGGACTTCCCACATTTATTCAATAAGCCAGAAAATGAAAACTACATAGTATCGATTCCTGACACTGAATATTACTGTGCTGACACTATGAAGCCAAAAGATAGACAAACATTTCTCAAATGTCAATGTGTAGAGTTAAAGATAATTATGTTTTCAATATGAAGAAAGAAATTAAGGAGTACTGTAATTCTGATGTAGATATACTAAGAAGAGGTTGTGTGGAATTAAGAAAGCAATTTCTGGAAATTGCTAACATTGATCCATTCTATTATTTGACTTTTGCTGGCGTTTGTATGGCAATTTACAGATCGAAATATTTACCAGAAAATACAATTGCTGTATTGGATAAAGAACAGAAGGATACTTACACTCAACAGTCAAAAGCTTGGTTGAATAGTTTAAACAACAAAAATATCCCACATGCTCTTAACTGTTAATGGTGGTGAAGTTGGAATAGATGGTGCAAAAGTAGATGGATTTGATAAACAAACTGTTTATCAATACCATGTAAATTATAAAGCATAGTGCCACACTGCCCACTGGGTGCCTAGCCAGTATGTTACACAACCCGCTTTGTTCTATATAAATGGACACTCTACTGAAGAAGCTCAATAATGCAAGAAATTCTAATCTGTTTAAAAAGATTAGTGAGCTTGATGTAAAGGTGTGCTGTTACATTACTAATTGTAAACGTTTAAAAACTAGGTATGGAGACAAAATTTCTCTCAAGCTCGATAGTAAATTTAAAATTGTTTGGCCAGAAAGGTTCAATAAAATAATAGACAACTTTCTTTTTTTAAAAGATGGTGACATTAAACTAAAATATAAAGGAATAAGGAGAACCCCTCCCCCCATGGTTCATGGACCTTGCCATTGGTAGGGAGGCTTGTGTGCCTCAGCGGTACAGATAGCCGTACTGTAGGTGCAACCACAGCGGAGGGGTATCCGTTGAGAGGCCAGACAAACATATGGTTCCTGAAGACGGGCAGCAGCCTTTTCAGTAGCTGTAGGGGCAACAGTCTGGATGACTGACTGATCTGACCCTGTAACACTAACGAAAACGGCCTTGCTGTGTTGGTACTGCAAACAGTTGAAAGGGGAAACTACAGCCATTATTTTTCCCAAGGGCATGCAGCTCTACTTTATGATTAAATGATGATGGCGTTCTCTTGGGTAAAATATTCCGGAGTCCCTCATTCGGATCTCCGAGCAGGGACTACTCAAGAGGACGTCGTTTTCAGGAGGAAGAAAACTGGCGTTCTATGGATCGGCACGTGGAATGTCAGATCCCTTAATCGGGCAGGTAGGTTAGAAAATTTAAAAAGGGAAATGGATAGGTTAAAGTTCGATGTAGTGGGAATTGGTGAAGTTCGGTGGCAGGAGGAACAAGACTTCTGGTCAGGTGAATACAGGGTTTGAAATACAAAATCAAATAGGGGTAATGCAGGAGTAGGTTTAATAATGAATAAAAAATAGGAACGCGGGTAAGCTACTACAAACAGCATAGTGAACGCCTTATTGTGACCAAGATAGACACAAAGCCCACGACTACTACAGTAGTACAAGTTTATACACCAACTAGCTTAGCAGATGATGAAGAAATTGAAGAAATGTATGATGAAATAAAAGAAATTATTCAGATAGTGAAGGGAGGCGAAAATTTAATAGTCATGGGTGACTGGAATTCGCTAGTAGGAAAAGGAAGAGAAGGAAACGTAGAAGGTGAATATGGATTGGGGGTAAGAAATGAAAGAGGAAGCTGCCTGGTAGAATTTTGCACAGAGCACAACTTAATCATAGCTAATACTTGGTTCAAGAAACATAAAAGAAGGTTGTCTACATGGAAGAAGCCTGGAGATACTTACAGATTACAGAAAAATTATATAATGGTAAGACAGAGATTTAGGAACAAGGTTTTAAATTGTAAGACATATCCAGGGGCAGATGTGAACTCTGACCACAATCTATTGGTTATGAACTGTAGATTAAAACTGAAGAAACTGCAAAAAGGTGGGAATTTAAGGAGATGGGACCTGGATAAACTGACTAAACCGGAGGTTGTACAGAGTTTCAGGGTGAGCATACGGGAACAATTGACAGGAATGGGGGAAAGAAGTACAGTAGAAGAAGAATGGGTAGCTTTGAGGGATGAAGTAGTTAAGGCATCAGACGATCAATTAGTAAAAAGACAAGGGCTAGTAGAAATCTTTGGGTAACAGAACAAATATTGAATTTAATTGATGAAAGGAGAAAATACAAAAATTCAGTAAAGGAAACAGGCAAACAGGAATACAAACATCTCAAAAATGAGATCGACAGGAAATGAAAAATGGCTAAGCAGGGATGGCTAGACAACAAATGTAAGCATGTAAAGGCTACCTTTAGAGAAAAGGGAACCACTTACATGAATATCATGAGCTCAGATAGAAACCCAGTTTTTAAGCAAAGAAGGGAAACCAGAAAGGTGGAGGGAGTACATAGAGGGTCTATACAAGGGCGATGTATTTGAGGACAATATTATGGAAATGGAAGACGATGTAGATGGAGATGAAATGGGAGATATGATACTGCGTGAAGAGTTTGACAGAGCACTGAAAGACCTGAATCGAAACAATACCCCGAGAGTAGATAACATTCCATTGGAAGTACTGACAGCCTTGGGAGAGCCAGTCCTGACAAAACTCTACCATCTGGTCAGCAAGATGTATGAGAGAGGCGAAATACCCTCAGATTTCAAGAAGAATATAATTATTCCAATCCCAAAAAAGCAGGTGTTGACAGATGTGAAAATTACCGAACCATCAGTTTAATAAGTCACAGCTGCAAAATACTAACTCGAATTCTTTACAGACGAATGGAAAAACTAGTAGAAGCCAATCTCGGGGAACATCAGTTTGGAATCCGTAGAAATATTGGAACACTTGAGGCAATACTGACCCTACAACTTATGTTAGAAGCTAGATTAAGGAAAGGCTAACCTACGTTTCTAGCGTTTGTAGCCTTAGAGAAAGCTTTTCACAATGTTGACTGGAATACTCTCTTTCAGATTTTGAAGGTGGCAGGGGTAAAATACAGGGAACGAAAGGCTATTCACAATTTGTACAAAAACCAAATGGCAGTTACAAGAGTTGAGGCGCATGAAAGGGAAGCAGTGGTTGGGAAGGGAGTGAGACAGCGTTGTAGCCTCTCCCTGATGTTATTCAATCTGTATATTGAGCAAGCAGTGAAGGAAACAAAAGAAAATTTCGGAGTAGGCATTAAAATAAATAGAAATAAAAACCTTGAGGTTCGCCGATGACATTGTAATTCTGTCAGAGACAGCAAAGGACATGCAAGATCAGTTGAACGGAATGGACAGTGTCTTGAAAGGAGGATATACGATGAACGTCAACAAAAGTAAAACGAGGATAATGGAATGTAGTCGAATGAAGTCGGGAGATACTGAGAGTATTATATTAGGAAATGAGACGCTTAAAGTAGTATATGAGGTTTGCTGTTTGGGGAGCAAAATAACTGACGATGATCGAAGTAGAGAGGCTATAAAATGTAGACTGGCAATGGCAAGGAAAGCGTTTCTGCAGAAGAGAAATTTGTTAACATCAAGATTTAAGTGTCAGGAAGTCATTTCTTAAAGTATTTGTATGGAGTGTAGCCATGTATGGAACGGAAACATGGACGATAAACAGTTTGGACAAGAAGCGAATAGAAGCTTTCTACATGTGGTGCAACAGAAGAATGCTGAAGATAAGATGGGTAGAACTCATAACTAACGAGGTGGTATTGAATAGGATTTTGGAGAAGAGAAGTTTGTGGCACAACTTGACTAGAAGAAGGGAAAGGTAGTTGGACATGTTCTGAGGCATCAAGGGATCACCAATTTAGCATTGGAGGGCAGCGTGGAGGGTACTAATCGTAGAGGGAGACCAAGAGATGAATACACCAAGCAGATTCAGAAGAATGTATGTTGCAGTAAGTACTGGGAGATGAAGAAGCTTGCACAGGATAGAGTAGCATGGAGAGCTGCATCAAACCAGTCTCAGGACTGAAGACCACAACAACAACAACAACAACAACAACAACAACGAGGAGAACTAAAAGTAATAATAATAAATCTCATGATCTGGAGTTTTTTGTGTAGCTGCAGAATTTTAGTTCAATAATTTTTTAAAAATTTTGATTTTTATGTGTCATCCGTTTATAAAAATTGGCTAGTGCGTGCAGCCTAGCTGTTTATGTGAAAATAACTGTTTATAAGAAAAAAACTGTTTATAAGAAAATAAAAAAGATTATTAAATAATCCGCAACTGCGTTCAACGTACCCTCATACTACTACAACGAATTTTCCGTCGTGAAATCGATACATTTCTACTCTCAGCAACTGTTATTAATCTGCTCTGGGAAGAACATCTGTACATCTATAACCTTGATACATGTAACGAAGAAATACATGTACGGCAGAATTCTAACAGTGCCTAACTATTACGTTTCGCAGTAATGGGAGAATTTCCTATGCTAATTACCATAGCGAATTACAAAAAAATCTAAACAAATGATTGTTGTCTTTAACACTATCATAACTAAACAAAACTTACGATACCATGCTTATGTTCGGCTGTCACCAACCATTAAACTATCTGTGTCTTGTTCAGAATAAGAATTTGCCACCACATGTCCCCCCTTCTATATTCTTCTCTGCTCCTTCTTCCTACTGCAACTGCTGCTATAGTGACCTCGAACTTTATTCAATGAAGGGTTTAATGTGCGATATGTGATGCACTCCTGCCGATCGTCCAGCTTTCAAGAACTCCATCTCACATCCATTCTCGTGCACGACACGGCGTATCTGAAGTGGTCCATTATAGACGTTGAAGAACTTCTGGCACTGTTTCTTCTGTTTGCTGGTGACCCTAAATGATTTGACGAGAGTCTTCCGTTCAACGCGAAATTCACGGACCCTTCTTATTTTCTTATCTTGTCTTCTCGTCCTTCCTTCTCCCTCCAGCTTCCCAAATCTTTTCCAGTGCCATCCCGATTATGTCTCAGAACGGAATCTGTTTCCGCCGGGGAAATTCCACTAGCTCCCGTACTTTCTCTGGTGGGTCTCTGTTCTTCAACACAGTTATCGATGCTAAGAGAGTTGAACCATGTGGAAATTCATTAACGACATTTTGGAAATCCCGCAACGTCACGTCCCATGTGCTGTGCTGTCGATGACAGTAGATACGACACAGATTCCCCAGTCTCTTCATCCATCGAGTTATGTCCCGATATGTAAATGGGTACCATCCCATATCTCTACAGAGATATTAAACCCCATTATGTGCAATAATTTTGTCTACCCTGCCTACTTGTGCTAGGAAGTCTTTCGTTAACTATTTGCAAACAGTGACTGTCGTAACTCGTCGTAACGGAATAAATGCCCCAAAATTCGATGTTCATTCAACGACTACTAAAATGTATCGGAAACCACGCCGACTGACCGGGAACGGTTCCATTAAGTCCACGGCCGCCATGTGTTGCAGGTTGTCTGGAACGATTGGGTGGAGGGGTGCCTTCATTGTCTGGCTGTCTGGCTTTGCCTTCTAACAGGCCTTGCATACGGTTAGAATTTTCGTTATGCGTCTTTCCATTTGCTTAAAATGACACAAGTCCTTCAATTTAAGGACGCATTTCCGTGGTCCAAAGTGACAATAACTTGAGTGGGTGTGCCAGATTAACTTATTAACTAACTCGTCTGGTATACAAAGGCTCAATATCATGCTGGTTGCGTTTCGTCAGTGGACTAAGAGCCCCTTCCTTAGAAGGTAGAACATTCGTAATTCGGCTTCCTGGCTGTTCTTCCAACGTTCTTTCAACTGCTTCAATTCCACATTTTTATCCTGCTCTCTTTTTATATCCCTTAAGAATGGAGTCATGGCTCCAACTCAGTGACTGAGTAATTGCTTTCACACTTAGTTAGGACACGGCTCCCAAATGCTATGGTCTTGTTTACTAATGTGCCCTCTTCCATAATTTGTTGGAATATTACTACGACAAGACCTGTTTTCGCTGCATCAGTCCACATGTAAAAATCCGCTGTTAAGTCAGGGTGAGCTAGGATAGATGCCTCCACAAGAACTTGTTTAAGCGAACTGAAATCATGGTCCACTGCCTCGTGTCATATCCACTGTGTCTTCTTTCCTGTTAAGGCACAAAGTCTTGGTGCGCCATTCTCCTTCATTCTAATGAACTTATAAGAATTTACTACTCCCAGGAACCCTCTCAGGTTTTTCCTGGTCTGTGGTCTAGGGAATTGAGCTATTGCTTCGAGTTTTTCCGGATTAGGTGCAATCCCTTCTGCTGAAATCACATGCCCAAGAAAATCTACCTTCCTCATTTCGAAACAAGATTTTTTCCAAATTAATTGAGACACCATGTTGCCTCAGTGTTCCAAGTAGTGCGCCAAGGACCTTGTTGTGTTCATCCCAATTGGGCTCTGCGATGAGGCTATCATCAACATAGAATCTGATCTCATTCTTCCGCCTTTCCGTCAAAATTCTGTTGAGATGATATATTGAGGCCAAAGGGGAATCGCCAGAACTTCAACCTGGAAAGCAGTGTGTTGACGACATGAAGGGTATAATTCAATTTACCAGAAACTCAAATGGAGATCAATGGACGAAAACACTTTGACACCATGAAATCTTTGCAAGAGATCTTCCAGCTTTTTCAGACGCTCTATCTTTGGCAAGATTATAGTGTAGATTTGCCTCAATTCAAGCACCAGATGTAATGACTTACCCTTCTTTTCAACTACCCACTCTGGGTTATTGTATGTGGACACACCGGTTCCAATGACCCCTTGTTGCAGAATCCTCCATACTTCTCTCCAGACTTTCTAACTATATGCAATGGGAATGGGATGAGGTGGGACGAAGAACTTCTGATGTTCTTTGACATGGAATGCATACTGGAAATTATTGATGGCTCCTGTCTTAGGTAGGAACACTTCAGTGTTGTCAAGTAGCATGTAGTTCTGCCCTCTCTTCTTCAGTAATATTGTCAACACTACAAACCCTCTCTTGAATCGCATGACCGATCTCGCCATCGGTGTCCTATGGATCATTGTGGCAATCCCTTTCATCTATCGACACTGATTTCGACTTCTGAATCTATGCTGATCTTAAGGCATCTCGCCGGGACTTGCGCCCAATTAGCATGATACATGAATCGAAGCATGATGCTTTTATCCTTATTTAATGTCACTGTATCATGCCCTAGATCCAGTATTGCATTGTATTCGCTTAGAAAATCGGTTCTGATTATCAGCCCAGTTGTCAGTTTTAGCACTATCAGGAAGTTTCCCACCAGCAGGTGATCTTGACAAAGTAGCTCTAGCCTAGTCTGCATGTTCACCCCAGTTACCTTCCCTACTATTGTTCCTTTTATTCTTAATCTCTTCACAAATAGTTCCACACAGTCTCGCAGTCCCTTACACTGTCCATAAGAATCTTCAGCCATGGCCTAAATCTCACTACCACTATCCATAGTTGCTCTAACTTCCTTTCCTCACATGGTTACCATAATGATTGGGTGCATGTCATTATGAGTGAACACCGCTCTTTCTTCAGCAATGTTTCTTCAAGATCGTCGTTTCTAATAACATTGATGAGACTATGTCAGAGTACAGATGCAGATGCATTTTGTGCCTCTTCTGCGTATTCAACTAGTCACTGATGTTGGTTCTCATTTCCTCGCATCCCTCGTCCTGGGTTCGGCCAGTGACTCTCAATTTCCTCTGCCTGACATCCGTTTCCGTTTCCTCCGTTGTTCATTCGCTCACATCTATCATTGCCATTGAAACCGGATCCATGATTTATTCATTTGTTGTTTTGTGGTCCTTAGCCTTCATTCCTTCTTCCATTCCAGCCTCTGTTGTGTAGTACATAACTATTGCGGTTCCCATTCCAGACTCTTCGTTGTTAAACTTCATTACTCCCGAAATTTCCCGACCTTGAATGGTTTCCGTAAGGCGTTCCATTCCTGTAATTATAATTGTTATGTTGTGGACGCGACATAGAGCCTGCGGCGCATCTGTCGGACATTTTTTCTGGGTTCTCTGATATTCTCTGCTCAGAGTGCGAACTCTAATTCGTAAAGAGTGTTACGGTACGTACTGAGCTCCAGATTATACCTGCCAGCTAATACTTGTTGATATGCTGACAGAAGTTTGGCGTAACAGTGACATATGATGTCATGTAGAGCATGGTATGTAAAGATACTGGTTCTTGTCAATCATTGCATCAAGGAACTTTACTGGGCTATTGTACACTGAAGTCTCGAAATCTTTCCCAACAATCATCTCATCCTGAGTCTCCTTAGATCAGCAGATATTTAGGAAGTGTCCGCGAACTCTTTGTAACTTCTACACATCGCTGATATGCCGCGTAATTTCTCCTCAACACGTGGACAACTTTATTATCTAACTCACAAGATATACACAGTACAATACAATCAAGTCGAAAAAGAATAACAAAGCAGTATGCAGTCTAAGACTACGACAATAGTACACTAGGTCCAGAATCGAAAACCACCAAATATAAAACCAATACAATAGTAAACATCGCAAAAATAATACAACGCCGCAGGCAACGGCGGGACAACGGTCCACAAGTGACGCGGAAGTAACTGACACAAATACACTGTAAATAAAACAAACAAATACATAAACAACACGATCAGGGAAATAAGTATTTACAACAGCCTAATGAACCATATTTTTCTTTTTTCATTTCAACATAATGTGGACCTGTGTGGCAAGGACGCTAAATGACAGTACCACAGAAGTGTCAAGTACATAGATCCTGGCAGCAGTTCGGCAATTTCAAGCTTCCGACTCTTTCAATTCCAATCAAGACTTTAAAAAAACGGCAAACACAACGTTGATCAGAACAATGGAAGGTGTTGTGATCTAAATAGCAATTCATTTATTCATTCTAAACATCATATGACAAAACATGGCTGTAGAAATGCCACACAAACATTTTTTATTTTACAAACGTTTTCAAAAATATAATATAATATAGCAAAGTGATCAGCTGGTGGTCAACACATCACACTAACCACAACTACTCGCTTTATCTGACTTCATAAATGTGAACCCGTGGTGTGGCCCAAAAACTACGCTACTATCGAGCGTCTACACTCTACAATTCCATAAGGAAAAATATGGTTCCAACGATAAGGGCGCTGAGAAGCATAATTGAAGCCCTACGCCGTAGCGGCGAATATTTTACCCTTCTACAGGTGAGGGAGGCAAAGGATGACGCGGTCGCCGACTGGAGTCACCAACAGCGACAATCCGATATTAACGGCGCGCGCGCGGAAAATATGCAAATACGCGGTCTCGGGTTCGGCTGATTCGGAACACAGGTACTTCTCTATGAGCCTCTGAATCCCCAGTGGATTCCATTGTGCAGGTGGACCCGTTTGCTGGTCTGCCAAGCCAATTTGACTCTGTGACACGACTGTGCATTACTGAACATGTCAAATGTTTAGACAGCTGACTCAAATAAGTGTGTGTGATGCAAGACGCAGTACCTCTGACGGTTCAGATGGTGACCAGAACAGGCTCTAAGTGGCACACTAGCAAAGGACACAAGTTTCGCCATTTAGGTAAAGACTTGCTGTTCTTTACTAGCGAAGTGGCAGTACAAGAGTCTTTCTCTATTGCTTTCCTATCCAGCTTGGTAGCATAGCACATTTACATGCTTAGACTACACCCACTTGCCATGCCACTACCTGAATTTACTGTATTATTATTAGACCATGCGGCATCGGACTTCGGGGAAACGGCTCTCGCGTGTAATAGGTTTGAATAGACACCCTATGGTGATCCAACTACTACACGGAATTATCGGAATAAATAATGATAATGGCGTGTAACTTATTTTTATGTCTATATTTGATTATTAGTAGCACTGATAATCTCTTTGAAGTGACTGAACAGGAAGAACTTAATTCTGTATATTTGATATTGCCTAGCAGGAGGACATTATTCATTTGAAACAATACTACAGCCTGAAATCGTTTCACAAGACATAAACACACATGATAAACACTTGAACTTCCTTTAGGTTAATGTAAACTACACAAATTGTAATTACTGAATTTAGTGTTATTGAGCTAGCGTTGTGCTGAAGGCACAATGTGTACTGTGGTCACAGCAATTTCCTTGAACGCTTAATTAAAGAACAATAGAGATCAGCTTGTCGATATATTTACTGAAAACACTAATTGAGAATCACGTTGCTCGGATGGAACGGAGTAATTTTTGACTATGGCAGTCTACTGAAAAGCCACCACATCGAGTTGGATAGTAACTAAAGTGGCATAGTATCTAGCATCTCCCATCCGTTGCATGAAGCGACGTCTTCCGGCAATTTCAGCGTTAATTCCGATTATTTTCTCTTGTTATATAGCTACGCTGATACTCACGCACCATAACTTTTCACTGATGTTGCAGCACATAGAAATCACTGGATATTGGGTAATAATTGGCTATTTCCCTTAAATAATTGATTACACTTGGGGAATGCAATTTAAACCACAAAATTATTATTTCCTCCAAACTTTACACTGTAGACACCTTGGTTTGACTATTACACAAACTGATTCACAAATTATAAATGTACTAGTAATGGCATCGTTATAACAAACACTGTTCATAATAATACTCTTGTAAGATAACTTCTAGTTCCTTGCTACCGAAGTGAGCTCACCAATGGACCTCATCAGTTATTAAGATCACAATACGCCATTGGAAGCGGGTACTGGTCCCTTCACACCTCACCGTTGGCACAAGCAACTCGTCGCAATTAACACAGCATTGCACCATGCCGTGGCATGTACCTCAGAGCGGGAAACCGTACTATTTTGCCGCTCACAGCCCATCTCCGTCGAAATACCGCTTCTTACAAGCCTTAGTGTCGATTTAGCTTGTAGCCATACGATCAACGATGTCCATATCTGTTTTCAGCTCACTTCTAAATGGTCTATTAGCAACGGTAATGTAGCATGCACCAGCAGTCACTTTTACACCACTTAACACTTGTTCTGCATCAGACCTACATTAACTTACTTCTACCGCCAACATTACGAGCCAAACTTGGGGATTCCCCCCCCCCCCCCCCCCCACACCTAAACTTTATCTTACATTACCTCAAGTTCTCTATTTACACTTAAACATACAATAACATTACAATATTCAATTACAGTTATTTTCATATATTAAACTAATAGTAGATTTATATTTTTACTACACGTAACAATATTATTTAGTTTAATTCTTTTGTTACTTACCTGTCAGAGTGCAGCACTAGCCAGGCACTGTCTCCCGCATAGCGTTCTTTAATTTCGCTGCTACCAGATGTAAGCACTTCCGCTTTGCCATCGATTCTGGCCCACACATGGCATAAGCGTCCACTTTCTCTACCATTGTGCCTTGACTCTACCTGGCATTCACTAGAGCATACATTGTCACATTACACACTTCAGCACCAGCCAATAACAAGCTGGAGTTCGACATTCGAAGCTGGGAGACCGCCTCCTTGCTCTGGATAGACAGATTCGACAAACAGCGACTTTAAAAACTAACAGGAGAAAAAGAACAAAGATTCAGCTTTGCGGCCTCTTTCCCAAGCGTTTACGCCATGCCTTTGCTAAAAGCATGGCTTGGATGGAACCACAGCCCTCCATAAAAAGATCGTTATCTTCCCTGCTGCATCTATTTCGAACTTTCCAAAGAACGGCCATAAACTCGATAAAAGCCTTGTGCCTTCACAAATATGTTTTGTAGCAGAGTCTTGACACCTAGATGCCACTGCCCTCTCTCACGGAAATTCGCAGAATCTCACAGCCATCTCATCAGCTTCCTACGTAACAAGGGCCCATCCTCTGCTTTATTGCTGGTCATCAGTTCATATTGCAGTGCGTATTGCTGCAGCGACTCCTCGGTGCCCGTCAGCCTACCTGAACGCGTCCGTCGACCGACTAGCGTAACCCAATGTGTCTGCACAATGAGACCAAGTGACTTGGGTGTCTGCAAACATTTTCACCCAGGTTTCGCAGAAAAAAAACTCCCTTTGGCTCTCAGCCGCTGTACAGTTTTACTGCAGTCAAGTAAGTCCGCACCCTCTCCTTTGAACGCAGGTAAAGGTTTTCGCTATGCCTTCACTAGAGCACACAACCAAGAGCGTTAACTAGTGTCAACGATTTCATCATATGAATGAAGTCAGATCGTATCAAGTAATAAAGGTCATCTTCCCTAAGAACATTCAGCAGCATGACACTGTATCAAAAGTGAGAGTGCCGTGCAATCTCTCAAGCCTTGACTGACAAGCAAATTGCAAATTTATTAGTATCAGTAGTATTAGTGCATATTAGACTTAACATTTTCTAATACGAAATCTCTCGCTGACACATTCACAGAGGAATGTAGGAGCATCAACGACTTCTTCTACTTGTGGCTTGGCCAGCAAGCCAATACTTTTGTGATATCCAAGCATACCATATTCTGCCAACTTTGCATAAATGGACGACAGCTTTTGCAGACAGGTCGGCCCTGCACATTCAAGGAATCTGCAACTATGTCATACCTGTCCGAGCTGACTCAAATGATAGTTGCAAGAAGCCTCAGCGCCTGTGAGCTGCATAACAAAGAAACTTATTATAAATTAACATTGACTTGCTTTACAACAATAACTATGCGAAAAAATATCGCGATGAACCTTATTGTGAAATAAATGGTTACCTGGTGCACAAGTGCACGTGCTTACATGACATGCAAGTCACCGACTTGGATACCAAGAAAGCTACACTGTCCTGCCACACGTGATGGGCCTCTGCCAGGGACCAGTTGCATCACCAGCTCTGCATGTCAGTTTTACTGTCACATGTTAATGACGTCAATATGGTGCACTGCGAGAGGAGAATGTACAGCTGAGGTAGAAACAGACAAGAAAGGAACATCCTGTATATGCTGATGTACATTGCAGGTAGTAGAATCCTGTAGGGCCTACTGGCAAGACAACTCTGTTTTCGTTGATGGATAATTCAGTACATCACAATGAGTAAAAATACTGTATGCATTATTAACATATATTAAGTTGTAAAGAAAATATGACAGACAATACGTTTATGACTTTTTTTTATGAAGCCATCTGATTTTGGTACAAATGGTACACACTCTGCTTTGTGAAAGTGGAATACAAACCTATCAGAGCTTGGGCATTACACATTAGTAATAAAGTTTGTATGTAGTTAACTTCACAGAATTTGAAGCAGCTGGATGAGATCCATTGCAGACAATCACAAGATTATGCAATTGTCACCACTACTAGACTAGAATGATATCATGCCCAGTCTTTTGTCAATCCTTGCAATAGTTATAGCCGTATGTTTTAGCATCAAAACCGCTAATGTCTGAACTCCTCATATTCCATGTTTAAGAGTGAAAATTTCTCTATCACCTACCGTCTTATAGAAACTGAAGTTATTCTGTCTTCATCTAATATTTCGAACAGAGTGTAATTTATAGAAAATAAAATCGTACAATAATTAAAATCTCCCCCCATGAACCATGGACCTTGCCATTGGTGCGGAGGCTTGCGTGCCTCAGCGATACAGATGGCCGTACTGTAGGTGCAACCACAACGGAAGGGTACCTATTGAGAGGCCAGACAAACGTGTGGTTTCTGAAGAGGGGCAGCAGCCTTTTCAGCAGTTGCAGGGGCAAGAGTCTGGATGATTGACTGTTCTGGCCTTGTAACACTAACCAAAACGGCATTGCTGTTGTGGTACTGTGAACAGGTGAAAGCAAGGGGAAACCACAGATATAATTGTTACTGAGGGCATGAAGCTTTACTGTATGATTAAATGATGATAGCATCCACTTGAGTAAAATATGCCGGAGGTAAAATACTCCCCCATCGAATATCTGGGCGGGGACTACTCAAGAGGACGTCGTTATCAGGAGAACGAAAACTGGCGTTCTATGGATTGGAGTGTGGAATGTCAGATCCCTTAATCTGGCAGGTAGGTTAGAAAATTTAAAAAGGGAAATGGATAGGTTAAAGTTAGATATAGTGGGAAATAGTGAAGTTCGGTGGCAGGAGGAACAATACCTTTGGTCAGGTGAATACAGGGTTTTAAATACAAAATCAAATAGGGGTAATGCAGGAATACGTTTAATAATGAATAAAAAAATAGGAGTGCGGGTAAGCTACTACAAACAGCATAGTGGACGCATTATTCTGGCCAAGATAGACACGAAGCCCACGCCTGCTACAGTAGTATAAGTTTATATGCCAACTAGCTCTGCAGATGATGAAATTGATGAAATGTATGATGAGATAAAAGAAATTATTCAGATAGTGAAGGGAGACGAAAATTTAATAGTCATGGGTGACTGGAATTCGATAGTAGGAAAAGACTGAGAAGGAAACGTAGTAGGTGAGTATGGAATGGGGGTAAGGAATAAAAGAGGAAGCCGCCTGGTATAATTTTGCACAGAGTGTAACTGAATCATAGCTAACATTTGGTTCAAGAATCATGAAAGAAGGTTGCATACATGGAAGAAGCATGGAGATACTTTCAGATTTCAGATAGATTATATAATGGTAAGACAGAGATTTAGGAAAAAGGTTTTAAATTGTAAGACATTTCCAGGGACAGATGTGAACTCTGACCACAATCTATTGATTATGAACTGTAGATTAAAACTGAAGAAACTGCAAAAAGGTGGGAATTTAAGGAGATGGGATCTGGATAACCAGAGGTTGTACAGAGTTTCAGGGAGAGCATAAGGGAACAATTGAAAGGAATGGGAGAAAGAAATACCGTAGAATAAGAATGGGTAGCTTTGAGGAATGAAATAGTGAAGGCAGCGGAGCATCAAGTAGGTAAAAAGACGAGAGCTAGTAGAAATCCTTGGGTAACAGAAGAGATACTGAATCTAATTGATGAAAGGAGAAAATACAAAAATGCAGTAAGTGAAGCAGGTAAAAAGGAATACAAACATCTCAAAAATGAGATCGACAGGAAGTGCAAGATGGTTAATCAGGGACAGCTAGAGGACAAATGTAAGGATGTAGAGGCATACCACACAATGGGGGTAAGATAGGTACCGCCTACAGGAAAATTAAAGTGATCTTTGGAGAAAAGAGAACCACTTGTATGAACATTAAGAGCTCAGACGGAAACCCAATTCTAAGCAAAGAAGGGAAAGCAGAAATGTGAGGGGCGTATATAGAGGGTCTCTACAAGGGTGATGTACTTGAGGACAATATCATGGAAATGGAAGAGGATGTAGATGAAGATGAAGATGAAATGAGAGATATCATACTGCATGAAGAGTTTGACAGAGCACTGAAAGACCCAAGCTGAAGCAAGGCCAAAGGAGTAGACAACATTCTATTAGAACTACTGATAGCCTTTGGAGACCCAGCCTTGACAGAACTGTACGATCTGGTTAGCAAGATGTATGAGACAAACCCTCAGATTTCAAGAAGAATATAATAATTCCAATGCCAAGGAAATCAGGTGTTGACAGATGTGAAAATTACTAACACAACTGGAAAAACTTGTAGAAGGTGACCTCAGAGAAGATCTGTTTGGATTCTGTAGAAATGTTGGAACACGTGAGGCAATACTGACCCTACGACTTATCTTGGAAAATAGATTAAGGAAAGGCAAACCTACGTTTCTAGGATTTGTAGACTTGGAGAAAGCTATTGACAATGTTGACTGGAATATTCTCTTTCAAATTCTAAAGGTGGCAGGGGTAAAATACAGGGAGCGAAAGGCTATTCACAGTTTGTACAGAAACCAGATGGCAGTTATAAGAGTCGAGGGACATGAAAGGGAAGCAGTGGTTAGGAAGGGAGTGAGACAGGGTTGCAGCCTCTCCCCAATGCTATTCAATCTGTATATTGAGCAAGCAATAAAGGAAACAAAAGAAAAGTTCGGGGTAGGTATTAAAATCCATGGAGAAGAAATAAAAACTTTTAAGGTTTGCAGATGACATTGTAATTCTGTCAGAGACAGCAAAAGATTTGGAAGAGCAGTTGAACGGAATGGACAGTGTCTTGAAAAGAGGATATACTATGAACATCAACAAAAGCAAAACGAGGATAATGGAATGTAGTCGAATTAAGTCAGGTGATGCTGAGGGAATTAGATTAGGAAATGAGACAATTAAAATAGTAAATGAGTTTTGCTATTTGGGGAGCAAAATAACTGACGATGGTCGAGGTAGAGAGGATATAAAATGTAGAGTGGCAGTGGCAAGGAAAGCGTTTCTGAAGAAGAGAAATTTGCTAACATCGAGTATTGATTTCAGTCGTTTCTGAAAGTATTTGTATGAAGTGTAGCCATGTATGGAAGTGAAACATGGACGATAAATAGTTTAGACAAGAAGAGAATAGAAGCTTTCGAAATGTGGTGCTACAGAAGAATGCTGAAGATTAGATGGGTAGATCACATAACTATTGAGGAGGTACTGAATAGAATTGGGGAGAAATGAAGTTTGTGGCACAACTTGACTAGAAGAAGGGATCGGTTGGTAGTACATGTCCTGAGGCATCAAGGGATCACCATTTTAGTATTGGAGGGCAGCGTGGAGGGTACAAATCTTAGAGGGAGACCAAGAGATGAATACACTAAGCAGATTCAGAAGGATGTAGGCTGCAGTAGTTACTGGGAGATGAAGAAGCTTGGACAGGATAGAGTGGCAAGGAGAGCTGCATCAAACCAGTCTCAGAACTGAAGACCACAAAAACAACAACAATTAAAATCTGTTTTTATTGTTTAAAATCTCCTGAGATTCCTGTAGTTTCTGGTGAAAGGTGTAATTTACGCTATCATATTATCTCTTCCAAGTTCAGAGTGAGGTCAGTCACTTAACGTCCAAATCACATACATGGGATTGCAAGTCCACAGCTGTAATGTAATAACTGAAAGTAAATGTAGCAACTTTCATGCGAGATGAAATTTACTTGCAGGGCAGTACAGAACATGACATAAACATTTTAGTTAAGTGTCAAACAGAGAGGGGGGATGGGCGATAAAATTTGACACATTTAAAATGAAATTTACCAACCAGGCAGAATTCTAGGTGATTATGTGTTTCTGATAAATAAAACAGATGTGATAATTCTGTAAGTTCCAGCACTAGGCGTATTCTGAACTTTTTTAGATAAATAAATTTTCTGATAAGTAATACAGATCGTTTGGATATTTTTGAATATGATGTCCAAGGTTGTTCATATAGATATGCACATGGCATCAATTTATGCAGTACAGATGAACCTTATTGATAAGTAAAGGAAATGTAGAAACACTATATTGGAAATTTCTTTACATATTTTTGATAAATAATGGGATGCTTTTGAACATGATGCAAATTCAGATCGTCGAGATTTTGAAAATTGCTGTTTCATTTTAATGGCCCGTAAGGTACTGTCCTGTGTTCAGTGTAATGGCTCCTAAAATACAGGACTGCGACTGGGAGACTAAAATATGTGGTATGTGTGTGTGTGAATGAGAGTACTTTTGCTGATGAAGCTATGCATCACATGACTGGTGAAAGAGAATATCGTCGTCTCCATATAGGCAGGCCGCACGTGTGATGCCATGTATACAGTATTGAAGCAGGAGCGTGTCAGCACCTGAACCTGTACTACATTGCTATACTTCCATGTGATATTACTACTACTACTACTGTCATGTGACTAGGTCCTCCCGTCGGGTAGACCGTTTGCTGGGTGCAAGTCTTTCGATTTGTAGCCACTTTGGCGACTTGGGCATCGATGGGGATGAAATGAAGATGATTAGGGCAATACAACATCCAGCCCCTTAGCGGATAAAATCTCCGACCCAGTCGGGAATCGAACCCAGGCCCTTAGGATTGACATTCTGTCGCTCTGACCACTCGGCTACCGGGGGCGGACACTTTGGGATATTTAAATGCATTGACTGGATCATTTTCATACCGTCTACTTTTTAATATTGACTGGAATTATTATTGTGTCGTAGACGCGACAATCTTTTATTTGCTGCTTAAAGTGTAACCTAAAGACAGTATTTTCAAGTATTCAAATGTGGGAAACCTCTAAAAACAAGCCTTAAATTGCATGATGGAATCAGCCTAGCAGCACAGGACTGAACCAAGACGGCCCTCGCCTCCCCAGTCTCACATGCAGTTGTGGAGCCACGCCACGTGGGAAGCAGAATTCGTGACAGTATGAACGTATGTTTCGCTGTGCTGCACTCAGCGAAGATGAAAAACCCTGGTGGAGGCACCTTCTCGACATCGAAACTTGATGCCTTTCTTCCCCTTTCTGTCGTATAAAAGGGCTTGTTTCTTTCCGACTGTTACATTTGGACCCACAAATGAAGATGTTACTCCAGTGACAGCGAGGATGGTACATAGTGGCACATGTTGCTCAGGCATGGTGCGTTGTATAGGTGAGGGAGGTGGGAATTTGTAACGTTATCTCCCACCAGCCCTTCCCTGGCGTTCGGAAAGGGGAGTGACAGACCATGGGCTGAAGGTAATTCTTACACGACCGTTTTGTCCAAAAACCCTCGCAACTTATGTAAAACACAGAAGAAATATTCAAATCTAATCAGAAGAAACCGGCCCCGGCCATATAATTAAATGTGGATCTGTACCAATGTTAGTACTTAACTGCTTAGATTACAAAGTCCTATGTTAAATTGCATGCATGGTTGAATGAGAAACTATAGTAAAGGCAGCTCCACAAATTACGAGGATGTTCAGTAGGGCCGTAAACTGCAGGGAATCAATTCCTCACCCTCATTCGAAGAATAGCCGCTCACCCCTGTGTGAAGAGAAACGCCAGGCACGTACGTAGACAGGGCAGGAAGCCGCGCTGGCGCCAACCGTCTAAAGTCAGACAATGCAGATTACATTTCCGGGATGTGCAGGACAACGCAGTGTGTCCTTAGTGAACTGTGTGGCCACAGGATGCGTGTCGCTTAATGGCAGGCTCCTGAGTACTGCTAATGGGAGAGAAACTGTGGGCAATCAAAATCCACCGAAAAACACGGGCTGTCAAGATAACATCTTAGAAAATAATTCTAAGAGTACATTAAAACAACTACAGCTAGTTCACTGAAATAATTTAGATGTGCGAGTACGGAGTGCGATAGTGCTTACAGAGGTCCTTCCATACTGACCAGCATACAAAACTTGGCAGAGATTGGTAGTATGTCAGGAACATTTCGTAGTACCAAAACTAACAAAGTTACGAACTGGTTAACCACTTGGAAACGCCAAGTAAGCTAGTTAGACCAGCAGTCTTGTAAGATAACTTATTACTGGTCGGCACTCAGCCAATCACAAAGACGCAGAGCACCGAGTTTTCTTTGTTGGAAGCGCTCTGCGGAGTGGCGGGCGTCCTCTCAGGCTGGCGTCTTCGTGGGCAGACATCACTTCTAGAGAACTTCTCCACGATCGTCTGGAACGAGAGGCACTCACCTGGCTGAGCTCAACTTAGACACAAACAGAGAGGAGTTTTTGGTTCAGAGCTAATGACTGATTTAGCAACCATGTTAGCTGCCACTTGCAGGTCACGAGTACAGTGAAGCCGAATCACAACAGCGAAGCGAACTGTAGAGAAAGACGAACCATTTGTAATGACTTTTAGTAATGTCAAGCTTCGTTCCGAGTACTTGTTTGCAGGTACAGGTTCTACATGCTTCAACTCCAGCAATAGATACACACGCATATGCTTCTGTAGCAGTTTCTATCTCTATGCACTAACCTTCAGCAACCGAAGTACAACTCCTGTCAGTGTACGTGCTTTGTCCAGTTATACAATCACTTGGATCACATTACAGATCCCCTATCGATATTGCAATCCATTGATCTCCTCATTTAATATTTATTCCACTTGGTTATTGTGAACTTAGTTATGTACATTTGTAACAAGGTGGGTTCATTCACATCTCCGTCTAATTTCACTGTCAGATGAATTCCTTTATCATTGTTTTGGTTGGTGATGATTAAGTATGTCAGATACACAGGGTCAAGTTAAGGCATTTAATTAAAGATTCCAAATAACGAGCTCCACCAACAAGCCACACGATAGGGCGTAAGCTTAAGAAGGATAGCATTAAACTTCACAGCAAATCAGCGCTGGAACTGCCGCCGGGCCAAGCAAGTGTCGCGCTCTACAATGAGTAGTCTCCTGTTTAGCTCGATTTCCGACAGTTATTTCTACATTCGTATTCTACAAACAAATGCGAAGTGCATGGCAGAGAATACTTCCCAGTGTTCCATCTATAAGAGCTTCCCATCATTGATTCACGTATGGAGCAACGGAGGAGTGTTTGTTTAAAACCGTTTGTGCGTGCCACAATTAGTTAAATATCGTCTTTTTGACCCATATGGGAGAAAAACGTGCAATGTATTTCCAGTTTCGCCATCTAAAGTCGATTCATGAAATTCTGTAAGTATGCTTTCTTGGAATAACATCTTCAAGTTTTATAGTCCTGTCTTCTTCCTCCATAGCGTGTAATATTATGGTATATTGATAATTTTTACTTTTGGACCGTCTATCTACAAGTGAATCACTCAGTTCTAGTTAGATAGTTCAAAAGTAAAAATTATCAATATACCATAATTTCTCGGAAAAGTCTGCATTTATCTTCCAACTTCGGCCAGTAGAATCTCTCCAGCGTCTCGGCGAAATGCTGAGATGGGTCAAACAAACCTGTAAGCATTCACACTCCCTTTCTCTGTAGACATTCAACAATCCCGAGAAAGACGCCCAAGAAAGCGTCAGCTTCGCGGTTTTGTTAAAGGCCTGATCCTGTGTGGACTACAGGGAATCAGAATGCCCTCCTGTATTCAGATAGGTACGTAATATTACAATTTCACGTGATGTCTAATGAGTAATGCCGAAAAGCCCTTTTAAATGAACCATGGGCGCTGGTCCTGCATTGATTATTCAAAAGATAGGGGGCAGGATAGATACAGTGAGTCCTGATTTGTCCAGTTTAACATCTCTCATGAGCACAAAAATGAGAAAAGAAATCAATAGGATACTTACATATAAAAGAGGAACAAAAACATTAACAAATATGGAAAAGGGTCACTTGTATCATATGTTAAACACTCGTGAATGGGCTACAGGAAAACTGGTGGGACAAAATGAAAGTTATTAGATCTGTCTCAGTCAAATTTACATTGGCCATCATGTCGCAGAAAGGAACAAACCCCTGTGAAGAAAAAAAAATATCCTCAGACTTCCCACAGCCAACTGAAGGGAGCAACTAGTGATTAGCCAATGAGACAAGGGAATGTCGATTCTCCTTTGAAACCCCCTCCTAAGGGAACCTCGAAAATACCCACCGAGACATTCCAATGTAAGAAGAGAGAGAGAGAGAGAGAGAGACAGAGAGACAGAGAGAAGGCCCGCCAATTAACGGTCGGCACTGCTCCAGAACTTTGGAATTCAGTTGTCCTCGTGCTTCAGCAAACAAGAGATCTCAGGGTGTGGCAGTATTTCCATTTTCGCCTCGGTACTTTCTGTTTCAGTACCTGCCTCATCCTTGAGTATCTGGACACTAATGTCGGTACCACTATTTTAGTTTTACATACAACCAGAATTTATTTGGGTTTTTGAGAGACCCTCGGATAATACTCTCCTATCCTCTTCAGTCCCAACGTACACATATGTGCACATCAGGTCTTTGTAGTGTCATCCTGTCAAATGACGTTTTCCTGAATTGAGACCTGATGTGCACGACTGCACATCATGCGGTTTCTGTTTCTGCCGCTAGGTCGTGCGCAAGTCAGTTTTGGCGGGTTTTCTTGCATCCTGAAACTTCCGATCTGAAGGATGGCGTCATCTGCGACACGCGAGATAGGTAAATTCAGTTTCAATAATCCTTTTTGAATTGTATTACTGTTTTTATCGTGTCTTATTCCAAACAAGACATCAATAAAGTGATATGTATACACAATGAAAACGATAGTTTCGTAGTTTTACAAACATCGACTGTTGAATTTGAAGTACACATATGTGTACATCAGGTCTTAGCTCACACAATGTAGTGGTACTAACGCTAAGACTGATCTCATTGTGAAATCGTAATTTAAAACGTAATCTAAATTAAAGTCTAAAGTTTACTTACTAATAATCGAGGAGAGGACGTAAGATTTTGTGGTTGTTGTGGTGTAATTGGTAGCGTGTTGGATTCGGAACACATTCGTCCTGGGTTCTAATCCTCGTGAAAACTCCAAGATTTTTAATTTTGTTATTAGAATCAGATTCATTTCTTTATTCCATTACATCAACAGTTACTTTCACTTTGTTTCATTTTCGCTTCACAGCTCTAACAGACGATGAAATTATAAAACTGCTCGAGACGAGTGACTTGAGTTCCTTGTCAGACGAAGATGATCCTGTTGATGAACCTCCAACTCCACATGAACGAATTGGTGTGCTTGAAGTTGAAGGATGCAATGTGGATGTTACTCCTGAGGTACCTGCATCAGCTTCATCTTCTCACTGTCATCCACTAAGATGGAGGCAATCTAAGTAAGCAATACATTGGTGTAGTTCTGTGTGTCATCTGACACGATATAGATCAGTATTTTTCAGTGGTACTATTTGTTTGCAGAATGTGTAATCGACAGCCTTCTGACGACAACTTTGAAGAACAGACAGATGGTGAACTGAGAAACCCTTCATAGTTTTTCTTCGAGTACTTCGATAAAAATTTCTGGAAAAATGTTGCAGGACAAACTAATTTACATCATTGCCAAAAGAACTCAAAAATTCTGGATACAAATACTAATGAAATTTTGTCCCTTGTCAGAATTGAGATATTGATGGGTACATTGAAATTGCCCCAGGCAAGACTTTACTGGCATATGCAACTGGATATTCCACTTGTATCATCAACCATGACAAGAGATAGATACTACAAATTAAGAAATAATCAGCATTTTGTAAATAATTTGGAAGATCATGACGTAAATGACAAACTTTGGAAGGTAAGACCTTTAATTGATGCTTTTAGAAATAAATGTATTAGTTTACCCAGGTCTCAACACCTTTCTGTGGATGAACTGATGATTCCATTCATGGGGAGGTGTAAGATGCGAACATATGTACCTTCCAAACCTAATCCACTAGGCCTCAAAAATTTTATTTTAGCGTCATTAGATGGACCTGTCCTTGATTTAGCTATATACACTGGCAAAGGAACAGTTCCTGACAGCGATCAAAAAGAACATGGCCTGGGAGAGGGTATACTCAAACTACTGGCTAGAACTATACTCAATGATTACAATCATGTAATTTACAGTAACAGATTTTTCACCAGTTCAAAATCTGTTCAGCCTTTACTAGACAGGAATATATTTCAGACAGGAACTGTGATGGCCAATAGAATAAAGGAAGTAGCTTCTAACTTCAAGAGAGATCAGGAGCTGCAGTGGGGGCAATGGGATGAGGACGTAAGGGAGGACCAGGAAATTTGTGCCCTCAAATGGAAGGACAATAAATCCGTCACTTTCTTATCCTCGTGCATAGGGAGCGAACCAGAGGGTACCTGCAAACGATGGTGTAATACAGAAAAAGCAAAGGTTAGTGTCAAACAACCAGCCATCATCAAAAGCCTTAATCGAAATATGGGAGGCATTGATCTTTGTGATATATACATGGCATACTATAGGTCAAACAACAGAACAAAAAAGTGGACTGTCAGAGTATTCAACCACTTCACTGATTTAGCCATAATTAATTCATGGATTATGCACGAAAGGTCTTGTCAAAAAGAAGGGATACCAAAACAAAAGTGGATGTCTCTCATAAACTTCAGAATTTACTTGTCCCACGACTTGGTAAAGTCTTCAAAAATTGTAGACTCACTGGTACTGTCGAAAGAAATTTCTCCGAGTGTGACACAGGAGTATGTCAGCAGTTCTGATGAAGATGATTAGCATCAGCCTACAAAACGAAGACGAATTGTACCAAAGCCAAATAGAGAAAGCAAATGTGACAGAGTAGTTTTGCTTCAAGGTGTCAGTTACCAGGGTGCAAGTCAGGTTCCCGCATAATGTGTAACAAATGCAAAGTTTATTTGTACATATTAAAAAACAATTGTTTTGCTAAATTCCATAAACATGAGAAGTAATGTGTTCATAAAATGTAATGTGTACATAAAAATGAGAAGTAATGTGTACATTTTTCATTGGTAATAAAAATATGAAAATACTATAAGATTGGCATTTTTTTCTCTGTTGAGACCCAATGTACACACATGTGTACATTCAATTACTCAAACATTATATAAAATAAAATTTCAAAATTAGTTTTTTTGTGTTACTTTGACATGAGATGCACCAAAAAAAGCAACTCAAACATTTTTCCATTCTATGTTTATCTTCGGGACTGAAGAGGCTATGGCAGTCGAATTGTCCTCTTGACAACCAAATGTGTTTTTATCAGCATCTCCCCATAGCAGCCTCTGTTTCCTTAGAAGCATCTTTGCAGCGACTGTATACCATAGAAGGTCATTCCAGTGATGAACATTAGTAGAAATGCATGAGAGTTCTGCAATGAATTACACGTCTATACACCAGATTCCTCGAGGTGCAAGCGCCTACCCTATGTGTACGTATATGTTAGTCTGACAGTGTAAGCACATTGAACAACAAATTAGTCACCCTTAGAGAAATCATTACCGGCATCATCCAGTACCATGTAATTCCTCTCCTGGTCTTGATAACCGCCTGGATTCGGTTAGGCAGTGAGTTGATGATGTTGTGCCAGTAAGTCGTATCCAGGTTAAGCCACTCGCTACGAATCTGATCGAGATATTCCACCAAAAGTGCACAGATTCTAATGTCGACGCTTTTTCTGCTGTTCATCATGCCCCAGAGATTTTCTATGGGGTACAGTGTCAGATGATTTTGCAGGCCACTCGAAAAGTAATAGATTGGAGGAATTTTCAGAAAACCAATCACATATTCCTCCATCCTGATGAACTGTGCTGTTGTCATCTTGAGAAACAGTGCTACCAGTGGCCCCAATTCGTGACAAGAAAAACATCATTAAAACGTCGCAAACCCACCTCTGGCTTGAACCTGGCCTTGGATATATTCAGAATGAAATGCTTCATTTGCCCTGCGGTGCACTCGACGAAAAGTGTCATTTTAATTGAGCGAAAACATGGTACGTGGTACCATGCTAGGTTCCACGATACAGCTGTTGTTAATGTTCAGTTATTGAAGACACGCAGCCCTATGTATCTGTGTGAATAATGGTCTATCGTGAGGTGAACTACTCCAAATGTTCATTTCATGCGATTTCCATCGCCATGTTCACTCGATAACAGATTGGGATGGACCTCTATTTACTGGCTGCACGAATTCCTGTCAGCCTTGGATGCGATTTTGATTCGAAAGTCGTGAAACGTATCTGTGGTCCCTCTCAGTCGGATATTTTTGGTAGCACAATTCTGAGGTCACTGTGAGTCACAGCCCTGGTTGTAGACACATTGAACAGTCCGCCGCCAAAAACCAATAGATCCTGGAACTTCATACATAGTTTCGACACGGGCAAGGCAAAACACAATTGCCCCTTTTTACCACTCTGTCACGATCAAACGTTTACCCATATTTAATACAATGCCTCCCGATTGTCATTGTCTTCTGCTAACACAGAAGCAGTGCATGCACATGGCTCGATTGATGACTCATTGGCAAAGGCTTGTCACTGTGAATGGGCGCTTCCACACTGGCGTGACCAATATTTTGTCTAGTGAGTTCATTTATTTATGTGGCCTATGAACATTAAATGATGGGTTTGTTACTTTGTTACTAAATAAATGTAGTCTAAATTTTATCAAAGGATTAATTACAATCATAAGTTCTCCAATGTTATTCAGATACAAGATAAGTGCAAAATAGCACATTTTGCATTATATAATTACCACACGAGATTGGTGGGAACTGCGAATTGGCACCAACTGCAGTCGTAAATTTTATTAGGCTTTAAGTTAGGGTTATACTAGCACAATTAGGGCCATCAGGTCCTCTAGCCAGGCATTCCACATGTTTTACATTACATTCATTATGATAAACATGTCACATCCTTATACAACATTATCATTTGTGAAAACGATACAGCAGAAAGAGAAAAAAATAGACAGTTTTCATTAGTTCAGGAGAAGTACTATGATAATGACAAGTTAGACAAAGGTAGAGGCTCCAGTTGCAATGGACAATACGAAAATGTCTATGCCAAATCTGGTTCCAAGCGCATTTCAGAGTCAAATTTGCAGGATGTCGACGAAGAACTCAATTTCCCACTTCCCCCAAAGCAAAAATATCAGCTCCCTGCATTAAAAAAATAAATATTACATTAATACAATGGATACAAAAAGTAATGAACAAAGTTGAGCTATTTAAAAAAACTCAGAAAATTATAGCAAAGGAAATCTTAACTTAATTAAAAGAAAAATACAATATCTTTAAAATTTATTAAAACTCGATAACATGAACTGGACAACATTTATTTACTTTCTTACCCAGAGAAACAAACTGTAAATTTAAAGGTTATATAATTTATTTATCATCATTTTTAATCATTTCAGTATAAAGGTCTGCAAGAGTAATTTACTTTCATCTAAAAGTAATAAAATGTTATATACATAATTTAGTAGGTAAGAGTTCAGCTTTTGAAAACATTCCTGGACATTTTTATTTATAAAGAAAAGATTTAAATGTAAAAAAATTAAAACGTTTGAAGAGAGGAATTTTTTAAGAACTAAAGTTTTCAGTTTTTATCATCTCTAGTTTTACAAAAATATTTCAAAAGGAAATAAGAAGTTATAATGACCTTAAATATTTCTGATTTTTTCATTCATTTACTTAATTACAAATTTTCAGTAAGCATTCTATGTTGGGAATCATCAGTTAAATAACGTTTACCGTACATAATAACATATGCAATAGTATCATTTGGAATATTCTAGTTAATTAATGCACATAATTTCATTGTTGTGTTTTGAGTAGTTGAGAGATTCATGCTTATAGTCACATTAATTACAGAAATAGAATAATTTTGAATAAGATTGAAACGACTTATATTTACATAATTATTTAATTGAATTATTCTTTTAAATAGTCTTAAAGAATCATAGGGCTTTCAGAAGTTATTTGGTGCATCAAGATTCCATAGTTCTTATGGAAAAACTTCATTTCTTCCATTTGTAAGAAAGATATTTTGTTATTCAACATGGTCAAATAAAGAAGAATCAAATAATGGTTATTCTTTCGAGTAGTTTGGAAAACAACAAAATGCAAGTCAGGCATATCAAATTCTGTACAAATTTTATAACTAGTAATAATTAGGTCATATTTTTTTCCTGTAAACCAGCAAATTCAATAGTTTGAAGTTCAATACCAAAATTGCAATTTTTGGATTTTTAAGTCTTTCTCACTCTAATTCAATGAATACTCATGTTAATATTTAACAACAGGAACGCGAATTTCCGTACTTTTAACAATAATTTCACCTTCTTCCCAGATGTGTAGAACTATTATTATCACAGGTCCAATGCAGAGTAGAATGTACTCCAAGTAGAAATAACAGTTAAATCCCATTTAAACATAATTTCTTTATAATCTTTAAGAAATCCACCATAAACTGTAAAAGATAAAGAACTTAATTTTGTTTAGTTTTATTTTTTCTATTGTCTGAAAGGGAAGAAATTAAATTAACAAGAGTCGATGAAGAAATAAAAGGATATTCAATTCTAGATAAAATATTACTTACTTTCTTAATAGTAATAACATCAAACAATTTTAAAACATAATTACCAATTAGCTTAATTTTTGATTCTCTATTGAATGCAGAGAAATCAGTTCCATTTGTGTGAGTAACATCAAAAGTCATATACAGTTGAGAAAAATTAGAATTTGAATCCAACCACTTCCAATATTAAGAATAATTTCAGTTTCCTTATCAGGAAGATTCAAATTATTCTTCGCTTTTCATTAACAGGAAATGAATCAGTTTACTGACTTTCGATTTCGTTCATAATGTAATAAGGAAAAAATTCAATTTTCAAATTACTGTTAGACTAGTACCACTAAATTCGCTTAAATTATAATTTTCATCAGTTATAGCTCTTTCTAAATTTTCAATAGTATAAAAATTTGGATTTTATAAGATGTTTTGGTTTATAAATTATTGGGCCACCAAATTAAAAACTAGATTTAAATGAAGCAATAATATTAGTTTCTTGATGAAAATGATCATTATGTGTAACAAACAGTTCATCAGCCAAATTAAAATTTATGTTAATTAATTCAAAAGGGATAATTTTAGGAATACCTTTAGCAACAGTTTTGTATTCACTTCAATGATTTGATTATTGAATCCTAAAAATCCCAAGACATGTATAATTTTTATCACTTTCGATAACAATTCTATTTAAAGTTGATCTGCTTTAATATTAATATTTGATTTTTCTAATGAAGAATTTTTCTGAAATTATTCAACCTATATTGACAAACAGAATATTCTACTGTTTCTAAGTGGCAATATGATTTACTATTTTGCAATGCAAAATTTGAAGTTAGATACACTGAATTAAAAGTAACCATTGTAATGTATTTATAAGTTCTCTTATAGGCAGTGTGAATCATTTTTATCAAAACAGAAGAACTATCACTCAATTGAAATAATCTATTCATTTATATGAGTAAAAATCATGTAAACAAATGACAGGTTTGGAATCAAAAATAATAATTCCAGAAAAAAGTGAAAAATTAAACATGACAGACTTTTACCTAGCCTATTCGATCCACAATTATAGGACCAAGTGGTTGTGGAAAAACCACACAAATATTTTATAATTTTTTTGCACAGGGGTGGTAAAATTGCAAACAATTAATCCCTTGTAGTTTTATTCAAAAAGTTTAGATCAAACAAAATATCAAGAATTACAAAAAGATGCGATAAAAACTGAAGACCAAATTAAAGGAAAAATTGTTAATTTTGATGACAATAATGAAGAAATTATTCCATTAGATAAATATGAAGAAACATAACAAGTAGTATATGATGATCTCATTCTCAAAAATCAAGATATAGTTAGAGACTATTTTACGAGAGGAAGACATAAAAGAATTTGCTTTTATAATGAAGAAATTATTCCATTAGATAAATATGAAGAAACATAACAAGTAGTATATGATGATCTCATTCTCAAAAATCAAGATATAGTTAGAGACTATTTTACGAGAGGAAGACATAAAAGAATTTGCTTTCATTTAAGTTGAACATATTCAATAATTCCAAAACAATTAGTTAGAGATAATATAATTTTTATTTATTTTTAGAAGATGATACAAATTTACATCATATTTATCATGAATTTGTTGGTGGAGATTAAAAGTATGACAAATTTAAAGAATTGTGCAGTAAATATTGTTATAAAGATAAATTTGGTTTCATAACAATAGTTATGATAAGAAAAAATTATGGTAAATGTAGAGAAAAGATTAATAATGTTTTAAACATTGAACATAAACAATGAATATAAAACAAAATACAAAAATCAAACATAAACTGAGACATACATGTTGAACATAAACGATGAATATAAATAAAGCGACAAGCCTCACAATTTTATTCATAATAAATGTTCACAAAATATGATACAGAATTCGTTAAAATTGCCATATGATAAAAAAACTTAAACGAACAATTAAAGGAAGAGTTTAAGAAACGGAAAAATAGAACACAATATGGAAAATTTAAAACGGAAGCTCAGCCAGTTCTCAATACGACAGAAAAATTTAACCAAGAAATTGAATAGAATAGAGAAGTTGAAAAGCAAATGGTTCCTTATAATCAACATTATTTAGATGAATTTAATTATACTCCTCTACATGAATGTGTTGACGATAACCCTGCTAAACATGACTACTCCTTATGTAAATCATAAATAGTTCTTAGAGAGCTATGGAAAAGAAAATTTATAGAAGAAGAAAAAGGTGTTAAAAATATAAATATAAGTGGAAGAGTTTTAGATTCAATCATATTGAGGATGATATTTTTGGATTAAGACAGATAAGGTTCTTATAAATATATTGTTGAATTACCACTACAACTCAATGGTGATAAAATAAAAACTGTTGGAATAGAATATGAAGGAAACTTTTAAGGAAAAAACAACTATGGTTGATATAGCAACAGACTTTGATTCTTTTGATTTACACAATGACCAAAAATTTTATATTACTCAAATGAAGTATAGAATGACAGTAATCCAAATAACATGAAACTAAGTAGAGGAAATTAACATAATCATTTCATTCAAAAAACTTGTTGAAGAAAATTTACCTACATTCTCAGAAATAACTGTTTATCATTCATTAGAAACAGGCCTTGGAGGTTTAGCAAATAAATATTCAGAAAACCAGTTGAATATGGATGAATGATGTTAGATATTTAATTCATAGATTAATAGTAATTCATGGTGAAGATATCTTCTGGTAACTCTGACCATGCCCACTTTGTAGGATATATAAGTCACTCTCAGACGTCAGACCCGTCAGTCGACAAGACTCACTGGAGGAGAAACACCCCTCTGGACGAAACGTTAGGAGCTGAAGAGTTTCGTGGACCACGACCTTACATCCCTGAAGGTTTACCAGAAGATATGTCACCCGGTCGTGAAAGCCTTCATACTATGATCATGGTGAAGAATTAGCAGGAAATAAAAATTATCATAACGAAAAACCTGGAATAACTCAAATGTTAACAAACAAATTTAGTGATTTTATTATGAATAATTCCAAAGGAATTACTTATTTAATTAGATTTTTGAATAATTTTCCACATACATTTTGGGAAAGTGAAAAATATGATAAAGAATTAGTAAATTGGGCTTTAAATAATTTACCAATGAGTGACATACATCTTCCAGGCCAAAAATTTGGTGGGCTTTTTACTAAAATAGCTAAAGGAGATCAAGGAGTTAATCCATTAGACGAAAAATGTAATGAATATGATATTGCTTATAGAGATAATAAAGATTTAGAAAAAAGACATGAAGCTGATAAAAAACTTTAGTTATTTGCAAAGAGAGAATGCACACAAAAGATGCTTTGTTTGGAGAAAAAACAGCTGCAACTACTGTTAAAGGATTTATGTATGGAAAACGAAAATTATGAATGGGTTTACAAATTGATGGATAGGTTTTATAAAAATTCTTTCATTATTTTTTAATATACATAAAAGAATAACTTTTCAATTGATTATACTTTGCTACCAAGGGGTAAAACTAAATGAAAATCAATTAAACTTAAACTCAGTTATGAAAATTAGGTATTATTGATCATTTTTAACTAATGTTTAAAAATGAAAGAAAGAGAAGAAAACTGGAGGAAATTTATTCATAACTTTAGGTATTTCTGTTGTGAAAAAGATTGCTGAATGAATGAATGAATATAGTCTGTGTTGTCTCATTGAGGGCAAAGGCCTCCTGCAAGTATGAGTAGCTGCTTTTAGAGACTCATGCAGTGAGCTAGTCCATGTAAAAGGGTACTGCACTTAATGCACACTACACATTGAATTACACTTGACTGCTTAATTGTATTCCTAGTTCTTTCCACTGCTTTCTGTTTCTGTCTGTGCTGGACCATTGTCTTCCTATTTGTTTTCTGAATAAGTCTGACCATTTGCATCTTGGTCTTCCTGTGAGTCTCTTGCCGATGTAAAGGTAGCATAGTGGTAGCTCATGCTCTCTGTCTCTCGACTTTCAGCGTCAGCACGTGGCTGCCCCATTTCCCTTTCGACTTTATAGTCTGTTGTGCTATGTCTACTGTTGCTGACATCTTGTGTATCAAGGTGTTTCATATTCTGTCTTTCAGGGAGATGCCAAGCATCTTCCTGTGCATTTTCCTTTGGCATACCTGTAGAGTGTTTGTCTATTTGTCGTTGAGAGCCATATAATAACATTGGAAAAGTGGAGCTTTCGAGTGCCTCCATTTTGAGCCTCCTATTCAGGGTTCTGTCTAACAATATGAACTTTAAGGCCCAGAATGTTTGTACTTCCCTTGAAATTTTGGCAAAGAGGACTATGTCGTCAGCAAAACTCAAATGTGTTAGTCTCTTCCCATTGAGGCATATTCCGTCTTTCTTATTCCACTTTAGTTTCCTGACTATACAGGTTTGCAGGTAAATAGTTCTGGGCCGATGGGATCCCCTTGTCTAGCTCTTCTTTCCATGCATAAAGGTTGGCCTGTCTCTTCGGTTGTAACTCTAGTGAAGCTGTTGTTTTCAATGTTTCTTGGTAACTGGATGTATTTTGCTTCTACTCCTTGATTTCTTTAATGCTTGGTGTATGTTTGGGTATTCGATGGTATCAAATGCTTTGCTGTAATCGCCAAAGCAAGTTATATTTTGAGGTGGCGATCTTAGATTTTTCCCTTATCTGATTAATGGTTTGGATATGGTTCACTGTGCTAAATCCTTTGTGGAATCCTGCTTGTTCTGAAGATTGGTTCTCGTCTAGTGTTTTTGTTAATCGCCTCTGTTACTATTTTCATGAACAGTTTATGTAGGTTAGACATCAGGTTTATGGGTCTATAATTGTTTGTCATCCTTTGTACTTTTTTTGTTCAAAAGTAAAATCATACTTATTTTTCACTGGTCAGGAATGTCTTCGGTTTGTATGATTTTGTTGAACACTTCTGTGACGATTGGTGGGCTTCTTTTAAGAGCTCATTGTATTTGTTGTCTTCTCCATGAATTTTCAATTCAGTGATGGTTGTTCCAAACTCACTGTGTATTGTAGTGTGTATGGTTTCAGTGGTGTTTGGGTCTGGATCGACAGGGTTGCAGTCTATGGCTTTGTTTGGTAGAAAAGTTGTGTATCTTCCTTTGTAGAATTCCGTTCCTGATTTGATTATCCTGTGTTGTATTTACAGGTTTTCCTGCCTGATTCTTCGTTCCTATTCCTGCTCTAATTAAAGTAACTGATGACCTGAAATATGCCATCGACAATCTAAAGGCAACAATATTGATGCTACTGGACTTCAGATAAGCTTTTGACACTGTTAACTTTGACATATTGTTCAGAAAAATGCAACAGCTTAATTTTTCTGATAGTGCAATGGGATGCTTTGAAAGCTACTTAAAAGACAGACAGCAATGTGTTGTCTGCGTAAATGAAAAATCTTCCTGGAAACATGTTTCTTCGGGAGTGCCACAAGGATCAGTCTTAGGACCACTTTCGTTTTCTTTATATGTCAACGATATTTCGTCGGTTCTGTCCTCCTGTAAATATCATTTCTATGCCGACGACCTCCAGCTCTACCGAAGCGTCAGACCTGAAGATGTAAACACTGCAATTACTCTGATGAATGATGATCTTTCTTCAGTAGTGACATTGGCGAAAAACCTGGGGCTTAAACTAAATGCAAAAAAGATGCAAGTAATCTTAATAGCGCATCAAAAATTAATAAGTTCAGATTTCCGCGAACGGCTACCTCCTATTCTGCTCGACAGTACTCCAATACCATATCAGAAAACAGTGAAGAACTTGGGTGTAACTTTGGATGAGCATCTCAACTGGGTGGAGAATACAGTCGAAGTGTGCCAAAAGACGTATGCTTGTCTCTATGCTCTCAAAAAGTTTCGAAACATATTTCCACAGGACTTGAAACGCCAGCTCGTGCAAGCACTCGTTCTACCGAACCTCCACTATTGTGATGTGATTCAACAAGACATAAGAAGTGAAAACAAAAGACAGCTAGAGCTAACAATGAATGCCTGTGTGCGTTACACCTGCAACATTCGCCGATATGATCATGTTAGTGCTTCATACTCCGAGCTAGGGTGGCTGCGGCCGCACAAATTGCGTGACTGCCACACTCTATGTCTGCTTCACCGACTCCTCGTCGAGCAAGCACCCCAGTACCTTGCTTCAGAGATTAAGAACCTGTCATGCCATCATAATCGAAACACGAGGTCACTTTTATTTGGTATCCTAACTGTGCCCACTCACAAAACAAAAACTTTTGCAAACTCCTTCTCAGTTGCCACTGTCCGTCTCTGGAACAAACTGCCCCTTGCCTTGAGGAAAATTCAATTTCCTGCTGCTTTTAAGAAGAAGTTGAAGCATTTCCTACTATCATCCTCATAAAGTTCTCCACAAAATTAATGTACAAGGCAAATCCTCTCATCTGTCAAATAGCAAAGCTAGCGTCTCCTATCTTGCTCCTGAGATGCCTTCCTCTTCATCTATCTCTATTAGCCACGCAATCTTCTTTTCCTTTTTCTTTTGGTCATCAGTCTACTGACTGGTTTGATGCGGCCCGCCACGAATTCCTTTCCTGTGCTAACCTCTTCATCCCAGAGTAGCACTTGCAACCTACGTCCTCAATTATTTGCTTGACGTATTCCAATCTCTGTCTTCCTCTACAGTTTTTGCCCTCTACAGCTCCCTCTAGTACCATGGATGTCATTCCCTCACGTCTTAGCAGATGTCCTATCATCCTGTCCCTTCTCCTTATCAGTGTTTTCCACATATTCCTTTCCTCTCCGATTCTGTGTAGAACCTCCTCATTCCTTATCCTATAAGCACCTAATTTTCAACATTCGTCTATAGCACCACATGTCAAATGCTTCTATTCTCTTCTGTCCCGGTTTTCCCATAGTCCATGTTTCACTACCATACAATGCTGTACTCCAGACATACATCCTCAGAAATTTCTTCCTCAAATTAAGGCTGGTATTTGATATTAGTAGACTTCTCTTGTCCAGAAATGCCTTTCTTGCCATAGCAAGTCTGCTTTTGATGTCCTCCTTGCTCCGTCCGTCATTGGTTATTTTACTGCCTAGGTAGCAAAATTCCTTAACATCATTGACTTCGTGACCATCAATCCTGATGTTAAGTTTCTCGCTGTTCTCATTTCTACTACTTCTCATTACCTTCGTCTTTCTCCGATTTACTCTCAGACCATACTGTGTACTCATTAGACTGTCCATTCCGTTCAGCAGATCATTTAATTCTTCTTCACTTTCACTCAGGATAGCAATGTCATCAGCGAATCATATCATTGATATCCTTTCACCTTCTATTTTAATTCCACTACTGAACCTTTCTTTTATTTCCCTCATTGCTTCCTCGATGTACAGATTGAAGAGTAGGGGCGAAAGGCTACAGCCTTGTCTTGCACCCTTCTTAATACGAACACTACGTTCTTGATCGTCCACTGTTATTATTCCCTCTTGGTTGTTGTACATATTGTATATGATCCATCTCTGCCTATAGCTTACCCCTACTTTTTCAAAATCTCGAACAGCTTGCACCAATTTATATTGTCGAACGCTTTTTCCAGGTCGACAAACCCTATGAAAATGTCTTGATTTTTCTTGAGCCTTGCTTCCATTATTACCCGTAACGTCAGAATTGCCTCTCTCGTCCCTTTACTTTTCCTAAAGCCAAACTGATCGCCACCTAGCGCATTCTCAATTTTCTTTTCCATTCATCTGTATATTATTCTTGTAAGCAACTTCGATGCATGAGCTGTTAAGCTGATTGTGCGTTAATTCTCGCACTTGTCAGCTCTTGCCGTCTTCGGAATTGTGTGGATGATGCTTTTCCGAAAGTCAGATGGTATGTCTCCAGACTCATATACTCTACACACCAACGTAAATAGTCGTTTTGTTGCCACTTCCCCCAATGATTTTAGAAATTCTGATGGAATGTTATCTATCCCTTCTGCCTTATTTGACCATAAGTCCTCCAAAGCTCTTTTAAATTCCGATTCTAATACTGGATCCCCTATCTCTTCTAAATAGACTCCTGTTTCTTCTTCTATCACATCAGACAACTCTTCACCCTCATAGAGGCTTTCAATGTATTCTTTCCACCTATCTGCTCTCTCCTCTGCATCTAACAGTGGAATCCCCATTGCACTCTTAATGTTACCACCGTTGCTTTTAATGTCACCAAAGGTTGTTTTGACTTTCCTGTATGCTGAGTCTGTCCTTCCGACAATCATATCTTTTTCGATGTCTTCACATTTTTCCTGCAGCCATTTCGTCTTAGCTTCCCTGCACTTCCTATTTATTTCATTCCTCATTCTGTATTCCTGATTTTCCCAGAACGTGTTTGTACTTCCTCCTTTCATCAATTAACTGAAGTATTTCTTCTGTTACCCATCGTTTCTTCGCAGCTACCTTCTTTGTACCTATGTTTTCCTTCCCAACTTCTGTGATGGCCCTTTTTAGAGATGTCCATTCCTCTTCAACTGTGTTGCCTACTGCACTATTCCTTATTGCTGTATCTATAGCGTTAGAGAACTTCAAACGTATCTCGTCATTCCTTAGAACTTCTGTATCCCACTTCTTTGCGTATTGATTCTTCCTGACAAATGTCTTGAACTTTAGCCTACTCTTCATCACTACTATATTGTGATCTGAATCTATATCTGCTCCTGGGTACGCCTTACAACCCAGTATCTGATTTCGGAATCTCTGTCTGACCATGATGTAATCTAATTGAAATCTTCCCATATCTCCCAGCCTTTTCCAAGTATACCTCCTCCTCTTGTGATTCTTGAACAGGGTATTCGCTATTACTAGCTGAAACTTGTTACAGAACTCAATTAGTCTTTCTCCTCTTTCGTTCCTTGTTCCAAGCCCATATTCTCCTGTAACCTTTTCTTCTACACTTTCCCCTACAACTGCATTCCAGTCGCCCATGACTATTAGATTTTCGTCCCCCTTTACATACTGCATTAACCTTTCAATATCCTCATACACTTTCTCTGTCTGTTCATCTTCAGCTTGCGACGTCGGCATGTATACCTGAACTATCGTTGTCGGTGTTGGTCTGCTGTCGATTCTGATTAAAACAACCTGGTCACTGAACTGTTCACAGTAACACACCCTTTGCCCTACCTTGGTATTCATAACGAATCCTACACCTGTTATACCATTTTCTGCTGCTGTTGATATTACCCGATACTCATCTGACCAGAAATCCTTGTGTTCCTTCCACTTAACTTCACTGACCCCTACTATATCTAGATTGACCCTTTGCATTTCCCTTTTCAGATTTTATAGTTTCCCTACCACGTTCAAGCTTCTGACATTCCACGCCCCGACTCGTAGAACGTTACCCTTTCGTTGATTATTCAATCTTTTTCTCATGCTAACCTCCCCCTTGGCAGTCCCCTCCCGGAGATCCGAATGGGGGACTATTCCGGAATCTTTTGCCAATGGAGAGATCATCATGACACTTCTTCAATTACAGGCCACATGTCCTGTGGATGCACGTTATGTGTCTTTAATTATTTCCTTAATTATGTTTCATCATGTCTCTCTATTCTTCTCCTCCCTTCACCATGAGTCTCTCTCATACTCCCTGCTGCCAGCACTCCTATCTAAAATCATTCTCTTCAGTAATGTAGTTTTCCAGGTTTACCTTTCTAATTCTTTATTTCACTTTTTGTACTAGATGTAGTTTAACATGCCTACTAAAACATATGAATGTAAAATAAGTAGAATGGCTGGTTAGATGTAAGAGAGGGCCTGATGGCCCTAATCTTGCCAAGTTAAATAAATAAATAAAATATTATCCATTGTTTCTCGCCTTGGAGACTTATCCTCACTTTTCTAATTGATTTGTTTGTTCCTAGTATTTGTCTCCTTGTTGGTAATTGGTGTTCTTGGATATGTTTCCGTATTCCCTTTTTGTTATTTTGTCTAGTTTTGCGTATTCTTCTTTATTCATGTCTAAAATATCTCTAGTTTTTAACATTATCGATCTGTGGTCGATTAGCTGTATGGTACTCTGACTTAATTTGCTATAATTTTTCTTCATTTGCTCGTCTTTGCTTGTGTCCTTGTCAGCTTGGTATTTTCATTTTTCTAGTGAATTACACATTTCTTGAGTGCTTTGTTTTGTACTGATATTTGGTTGTTGTAGTTGCTTCTATAGAGTTCTTGTTTACATTTGTCTCTGATGAGTTTTTCTGTTTCTGGTTTGCTTGCTTTTCCTTCATTTCTTTGGAATTTTTATTTTTGCCCTCACCATTCTATGGTCTGTGCTAAATTTTAATTCTGATATTACGTTTTGTGTGTCTGTATCAATATAATTTATTTCAAACTGCCTATTGGCTTCTGTCTCAGGTTCTTCGGCCGACGTTCATCTAATGATTTTCCTGACGTTTCGCCAGCACAAATGGCTGGAATTGCCAAAGCTTCACCCTACATTGCCGGTGGTGAACTGGAGCAGAGCTCGCGGCCGCAGACTACATGTACCTGGCGCGCCAACGTCTGAGGGCTTCTCCGGGGTCATTTCTGGTGCGGTTCTCCTCTTGATACCTGCGACGGTCGTTCGCTGCAGCACAGGAAGCCAGGATCCGTTTACCTTAAGGCTTTCCTGTTTCTTGTTCAAACTGTTCACTTGTTTTTGTATTTCTACAGCTTCTCTGAACAAGCGCGTGTGATAGTGCTTCTCTACAGCGAATTTTATTACGTGGTCGGTCTCATTCAGTGCATGCTCCACACCACGAAAGTATCATCGACATACCTGTACCACACCTTAGGTTTACAAGTCGAATTGTTCCATGAAGGAGTTGGCCACCACTGGACTGAGAGGACTACTCATGGCGACGCCTTGCAGCTGTTCGTAGAAATCATTAGATGAACGTCGGTCGAAGAACCCGAGACAGAAGCCAATAGGCAGTTTGTCAACAAGTGGCCACGAAAGCCTTAACAGTTTTGTATTGTATTACACCTCTATGACGAGGAGATTTGCAGATTGTACCGATGCCTTGAGCAACGACGGAAGAAAAAAGCGCGACTGATGTGTTCTCTCGCCTTTCTGTCACGGTGCCGAGATGAGTGTGCTACACGGAAGTTCTTGAGATGTAAGCACCTATTCACCACCACCCAAGCACATCCTATCTACGACAGAGTGGAACGAGCTTTTCTTCGTGAGCGAATACATACAACACGGAGAGACTTGGCAGGAACAGATCAGGAACTTCTGGACATTTTCTATCAACTAAGTAGCAGAATGCATCGAGATGACTGGGACAAGATCGACAGCATCACTCACAGGAGCATGCAGAACGAACTCGGGCCCTGCGCCGAGCGACAGAAGAAAAAGTTTGAAAGATGCCGGAAGCAGACCGACAAGGCGATTCCCGTCATGTCACAAACAGTGGCTCCACACCACGAAAGTATCATCGACGTACCTGTACCACACCTTAGGTTTGCAAGTTGCCGAGTCCAGTGCCTGTGCTTCGAATTGTTCCATGAAGACGTTGGCCACCACTGGTCTGAGAGGACTACTTATGGCGACGCCTTCCAGCTGTTCGTAGAAATCGCAATTTGACGTGAACTGGCTCGTGGTGAGACATTCATGGAAGAGCTTTCTGATGTCTTGCGGGAAAATGGAACCGATGTGCTCTAGAGCGTCACTGAGTGGCACTTTCGTAAATAACGAAACAACATCAAAGCTGACCAGGATGTCGTTGGGTGCAAGTTTCAGTTTCTTCAGCTTCTCAATGAAATGTTCTTGAGTCCTTAATGTATGTGTCGGTCTTCCCACGTGTGGCTGGAGCACAGAGGCCAAGTGTTTTGCCAGTTTATATGTCGGTGTGCCAGGAGCGCTAACGATCGGTCTCAGTGGAACGTTGTTCTTATGGATTTTGGGTAATCCATACACCCAAGTTGGTAGGGCTTCTGCGTTGCGCAGGTTTCTCTGTGTGTCCGCAGGCAGAGAAGACGCCTTGATTAATCGATTCGTATTCCGTGTGATACGCTGCGTCGGATCTGCGCTTAGTTTTCGGTACGCCTTCGGATCTAATAGGTCTCGGATCTTTTGTTCATAATCTTTGGTTTTCATTACGACGGTCGCATTCCCCTTATCGGCAGGAAGTACCAATATAGTCTTGTCGGCACTGAGATTCTTAATGGCTTGTACCTCTTCTTTCTTCAGGTTGCAAGCAGGTAGTTTTGCTCGGCGCAGTATCCAGGCTGTTTCAGTGCGTATTTCCTCTCCCCTTTCACAAGGAAGGGGCCGAATGGCTGCTTCGGTGTTGGCGAGGATGTCCTCCATAGGTATAGTTCTCGGGGTGATAGCGAAATTCCCTATTTTTTGAAGAACAGACACTTCCTCTTCGATGAATTGTCGTTCAGTGAGGTTGACCACTGTGTGTGACATGTCGGGAATCGCCTTGTCGGTCTGCTTCCGGCATCTTTCAAACTTTTTCTTCTGTCGCTCGGTGCAGGGCTCGAGTTCGTTCTGCACGCTCCTGTGAGTGATGCTGTCGATCTTGTCCCAGTCATCTCGATGCATTCTGCTACTTAGTTGATAGAAAATGTCCAGAAGTTCCTGATCCGTTCCTGCCAAGTCTCTCCGTGTTGTATGTATTCGCTCACGAAGAAAAGCTCGTTCCACTCTGTCGTAGATAGGATGTGCTTGGGCGGTGGTGAATAGGCGCTTACATCTCAAGAACTTCCGTGTAGCACACTCATCTCGGCACCGTGACAGAAAGGCGAGAGAACACATCAGTCGCGCTTTTTTCTTCCGTCGTTGCTCAAGGCATCGGTACAATCTGCAAATCTCCTCGTCATAGAGGTGTAATACAATACAAAACTGTTAAGGCTTTCGTGGCCACTTGTTGACAAACTGCCTATTGGCTTCTGTCTCGGGTTCTTCGACCGACGTTCATCTAATGATTTCTACGAACAGCTGCAAGGCGTCGCCATGAGTAGTCCTCTCAGTCCAGTGGTGGCCAACTCCTTCATGGAACAATTCGACTTGTAAACCTAAGGTGTGGTACAGGTATGTCGATGATACTTTCGTGGTGTGGAGCCATGGTGAAGAATAGCTCGGTGACTTCCTAAGACACCTGAACAGCCTCCATGCCAACATAACATTCACCATGGAAGTAGAAAAGGACAAGAAACTGCCATTTCTAGATGTGCTGGTCACAAGGGACGGCGAAAACCTGGGACACAGCGTGTATGGAAAACCGACACACACGGACTGATACCTGCACGAACTGTCGAACCACCACCCGAGCCAGAAAAGAGGCATGATTAGTACGCTCGTAACGAGAGCAGGACGAATATGTGGGCCGCAACACCTCAAACGAGAAATTCAACACCTAGAAACTGTCCTGAGGAGCAATGGGTACGCCACAAATTATATTAGAAGTGTAACAGAGCCAAACACTCGGCGAAGTAAGGAACCAGAAAAAGAAATGTCGGGTACGGCCTTTCTGCCATACATTCCCAGAGTGACGGACAGAATCGGCCGTATATTGCGCAAACATGGCGTAAAGAGGATTTTCAAACCGACAAGGAAGATCAAAGAGTGTCTTAGATCAGCGAAGGACAAAAGAAACCCACTTGCAATGTCGGGAATTTACCGTATAGCATGCACATGCGGAAAAGTTTATGTCGGAATGACTGGACGATCCATTATCACCAGGATCAAAGAGCATAAGCGACATTACAGGTTGGGGCAGGTGGAGAAATCGGCCGTGGCAGAGCACGCACTGAATGAGACCGACCACATAATAAAATTCGCCGACACTGAAGTTCTGGCTGTAGAGAAGCACTATCACACGCGCTTGTTCAGAGAAGCCGTAGAAATACAAAAACACGTGAACAGTTTGAACAAGAAAGAGGAAAGCCTTAAGGTAAGCGGATCCTGGCTTCCTGTACTGCAGCGAACGACCGTCGCAGGTAGCAAGAGGAGAACCGCACCAGAAATGACCGGGGAGAAGCCCTCGGACATTGGCGCGCCAGGTACATATAGTCTGCAGCCGCGAGCTCCGCTCCAGTTCACCACCGGCAACGGAGGTTGAATCTTTGACAATGGCAGCCACTCGTGCTGGCGGAACATCAGGAAAATCATTAGATTAACGTCGGCCGAAGAACCCGATACAGAAGCCAATAGGCAGTTTGTCAACAAGTGGCCACGAAAACCTTAACAATTTTGTATAATCTATTTCGTTTTTCGTTTTGCGTCTGGCGAACGCCAAGTCCATTGTTGTTTTGATTTTTCATGAAGAAGGTGTTGGTTATTTTCATTTTAGGTTCTTGAACAAATTGTAGCATTCTTCATCAATTACTGTTTCTTGTTGCTAAGCCATGCGGTCCGACTGGTTCTGTGGCAGCCCACTTTACTGCTGAAATCTCCATTTATTAGGTTCATTGGTGATTGATATCTCTCTAAGGTGACATCTACTTTATGATCTAAATCTTCTAATCATTCTTCAGTACTCGCTTCTGATGGGGCGCATATTTGTGTGATTCTTGTTTGATGACTTCGTGTGGTAAGTTTCGTCGCTTTTGATGATGAAGCCTATCCCTCTTTGTCCTGAGATTGATCCCTCAGACTAAAGCAGATCGACATTTGATTTCTCTATGATAGCTTCCCCCATTTTCCTTACTTCACATAGTCCGAGTATATCGAATTTTATTTCTTGTAGTGCATTTTTGAGCACTTCTTCTCTATGGTTCTCAGTGTTTATACATTCAGTGCTCCATCATTTCTTCTATATTGCTTGTCACTAAATATTTAACAAAAAAGAAAGAAGGTTCTGTACTAGCAAAACATAAAGATGCACTTGTGCCATTGTTTTTACCTATATTACCTTATTTAGCAACAATTAATTCATTTGCTGGTGGTTGTGCAGCAATTGCAAATGCAGTTTCAAGTAACAAAAAAGGTGATAAAGAATTAGAAGAACCCAAAAAACCATAATTTGGAAATGGAAAATAAAGGAAAACATATAAAAAATATTTCAAGAAACAGAAAATCTAATAACCCTCTGCCTAATTTTGACATCGAAGAATTAGTTAAACTATAAAAAGTTAATCGTTTTGTCATGTTTTAATTATTGGTGAATTAGCTAAAAACTATAATATTTATAATATAGAATAGTAAATTAAGATACTATTAATGATATTCGAACTGAGTAGATTTGTTATCATAAATAAGAACATAACATTTGTTTTTGACTTGCATGGAGGAAATACTCCAAAACAATTATTAAATATTTGGGAAAAAATAATCTTTACTACTACATCAGAAGCATAAAAGACTACAAAGAAGTAATTTGTGGACATTTGTCTTTATTTGTTATAAAACTATTATGCATTAATTAGATGTTAAACGACATTTTAAATTTAATAAATGGACATTTTGTGAAATAAACACAATGACGATTTAGAAAAAATAAAAGAATCTAAGGATTTTCAATCAAAATCAAAGGTATCCAATCTTCATTATATACACAAATAAAAAATTTATTAGACAAGTTCAAAAAAGAATTAAATACTATTTTTAACGAAACTAAATGTTATGTTGGTTTTAAAGATCGAAGACTGGCGAATGCAAATGATCAAATAGATACAAGAGATGTAGTTAGCAACATTATTTACAGAATGAATTATCAAATCTTGTTACAAAAGCCTGAATATACAAGTATATTAACACAGCTGCGAAATTATGCTGGTAAAACAGCTTTAATAAATCTTATAGAAAAGGTGTATGATAAACAAATAATTGAATTTACTTTTATGAGTGGAAGTGAACAAAAATGTACAATTTCAATGAATAAGATTTTATTCTTAAAGAAGTTCTTGTTGTTAGTCAAAACATAAACAGAGATTTAACATTTAATGATTTTGGTATTTGGTGAGTGTTGTTGGTCAGCTTCACAAGATAACTCCTGAAATCTAGTAAATCAATATAGCATGCAAATCAAATAATCGAATGGTGATATTAAAAGATTCTTTTAAAACTGTTCCAGTTGATGTCAAGATAATTGCATTATATGACACAGTTCAATTCTTTTCATTCCATATAAGTTAAGAACAAGTGCAAAACATTTACTGAAATACTTCATCCTCATATATTAACAGTTAAAAATGGAAAACAACTGAAGGTGTCTGTTCAGTTTGTAAAACTAAAACCGTAAACTCGTTAAAAAATTTTGTGGGTGAAGGTCTAATTACTCTTAAACAAATTATTAATGAATTACCCATAAACTAATTAGAAAGAATTTTAAGAGAACAAAGTAATTTATTTCGGAACAAATTATTTATGGCAAGTTGATTTGGCCGAAAAAGATTCTGGAAAGTTGAAAGGAGTTTCGAAGATAAATAAAGGATATAAATCTTTAAGTGTTATTGATAGTTTTTTTTCAAAACTTGCTTGGATAGTTCCAGTTAAAGATAAAAGAGGTAAAAAAATAGTTGATTCATTCAGAAAAATATTCATAGCTAGAGTGCCAAAAAATTTGCAGATTATCAGTGTGTTGACTCTGTTTCAAAATTAGTTAACAAATATAATAATACAAAATATTCAACCTTCAAAATGGCCGCAAAAGGCGGAAAAAAAGAAATTGAAAAAATCCTTTTGAAAATTGATAATGTATAAATTTTGTTAGATACTGAATGGAATTATAAAATTGGTGACAAAGTAAAAATTGGTAAAACTAAGGGACTGTTTTCAAAAGGTTATACAGCCAATTGGTCAACAGAAATTTTGTAATTTAAAGATTTAAATGGTGAACCAAAAAACAATATATTTTTATGAACAAGAATTATTGAAAACGAATTTTCCAGATGTTTACTTTCTTGAGGAAGTTTTAAATAGGAAAGGTAATAAAGGTTTGACAATTCACAGAATAGTTGGGTAAATAAAACTAAAATCATTACCTAATATATATAAATGGAGTACATTATTGACACTGTATATATATTTGATATTGATCATAATTTCTATAATGTTTATTGTTTCATTACAGATGATAGAGTTTATGCTGATTTTAAAATAAATGTTGAAAAACGACTTAATGTCAGAATCATTTGAAGATTTATATTTGAATTGCTGGAATCAAATAACGCAACTATTAAATTTTGTTAGTTACATTCATATAAAAATACTTATGAGTGTTATATGGAGTTTAATTATGAAAAAGGACTTCAAATTTAGTTTTATATTCTAAGAAATATTTTTAGTCTATATATACCTTGAAAAAATTGTTCTTGGGAACAATTATCTAAAATATTCAAACAATGTCGATAGCAATCAATAATTAAATTTCCTTTCAATATGTTATATAAATTTACTGAATTTGGCATATAATTAATTACTTTAAAAATTCTTCAAAGTTTGGATATCTCTTTCTGAAAATATCTATTTGAATTTGTACATTTTTTAAACTGTGTTTGAATGACATAATAAGCTTAACAAAAATAATGTAAAACTAAAAAAAAGCTAACACTTGGTTTAAGAATCATGAAAGAAGGATGTATACATGGAAGAACCCTGGAGATACTAAAAGGTATCAGATAGATTATATAATGGTAAGACAGAGATTTAGGAACCAGGTTTTAAGTTGTAAGACATTTCCAGGGGCAGATGTGGACTCTAGCCACAATCTATTGGTTATGACCTGTAGATTAAAACTGAAGAAACTGCTAAAATGTGGGAAATTAAGGAGATGGGACCTGGATAAACTGAAAAAACCAGAGGTTGTACAGAGTTTCAGAGAGAGCATAAGGGAACAATTGACAGGAATAGGGGAAAGAAATACAGTAGAAGAAGAATGGGTAGCTCTGAGGGATGAAGTAGTGAAGGCAACAGAGGATAAAGTAGGTAAAAAGACGAGGGCTGCTAGAAATCCTTGGGTAACAGAAGAAATATTAAATTTAATTGATGAAAGGAGAAAATATAAAAATGCAGTAAATGAAGCAGGCAAAAAGGAATACAGATGCCTCAAAAATCAGATCGACAGGAAGTGCAAAATGGCTAAGCAGTGATGGCTAGAGGACAAATGTAAGGATGTAGAAGCTTATCTCACTAGGGGTAAGATAGATACTGCCTACAGGAAAATTAAAGAGACCTTTGGAGGCAAGAGAACCACATGTATGAATATCAAGAGCTCAGATGGCAACCCAGTTCTAAGCAAAGAAGGGAAAGCAGAAAGGTGGAAGGAGTATATAAAAGGCTTATACAAGGGCGATGTACTTGAAGACAATACTATGGAAATGGAAGAGGATGTAGATGAAGCCGAAATGGGAGATACGATACTGCGTGAAGAGTTTGATAGAGCACTGAAAGACCTTCGTCGAAACAAGGCCTCCGGAGTAGACAACATTCCATTAGAACTACTGACGGCCTTGGGAGAGCCAGTCATGACAAAACTCTACCAGCTGGTGAACAAGATGTATGAGACAGGCGAAATACCCTCAGACTTCAAGAAGAATACAATAATTCCAATCCCAAAGAAAGCAGGTGCTGACACATGTGAAAATTACCGAACTATCAGTTTAATAAGTCACAGCTGCAGAATACTAACACGAATTCTTTACAGACGAATGGAAAAACTGGTAGATGTGGACCTCAGGGAGGATCAGTTTGGATTCCGTAGAAATGTTGGAACACGTGAGGCAATAATGACCTTACGACGTATCTTAGAAGAAAGATTAAGAAAAGGCAAACCTACGTTTCTAGTATTTGTAGACTTAGAGAAAGCTTTTGACAATGTTGACTGAAATACTCTCTTTCAAATTCTGAAGGTGGCAGGGGTAAAATACAGGGAGCGAAAGGCTATTTACAATTTGTACAGAAACCAGATGTTCGTTATTAGAGTCGAGGGGCATGAAAGAGAAGCAGTGGTTGGGAAAGGAGTGAGACAAGGTTGTAGCCTCTCCCCGATGTTATTCAATCTGTATATTGAGCAAGCAGTAGAGGAAACAAAAGAAAAATTCAGAGTAGGTATTAAAATTCATGGAGAAGAAGTAAAAACTTTGAGGTTCGCCGATGACATTGTAATTCTGTCAGAGACGGCAAAGGACTTGGAAGAGCAGTTGAACGGAATGGACAGTGTCTTCAAAGGAGGATATAAGATGAACATCAACAAAAGCAAAATGAGGATAATGGAATGTAGTCAAATTAAATCGGGTGATGCTGAGGGAATTAGATTAGGAAATGAGACACTTAAAGTAGTAAAGGAGTTTTGCTATTTAGGAAGTAAAATAACTGATGATGGTCGAAGTGGAGAGGATATAAATTGTAGACTGACATTGGCAAGGAAAGCGTTTCTGAAGAAGAGAAATTTGTTAACATCGAATATAGATTTATGTATCAGGAAGTCGTTTCTGATTGTATTTGTTTGGAGTGTAGCCATGTATGGAAGTGAAACATGGACGATAACTAGTTTGGACAAGAAGAGAATAGAAGCTTTCGAAATGTGGTGCTACAGAAGAATACTGAAGATAAGGTGGATAGATCAAGTAACTAACGAGGAGGTGTTGAATAGGATTGGGGAGAAGAGAAATTTGTGGCACAACTTGACTAGAAGAAGTGATCTGTTGGCAGGACATGTTTTGAGGCATCAAGGGATAACAAATTTAGCATTGGAGGGCAGCGTGGAGGGTAAGAATCGTAGAGGGAGACCGAGAGATGAGTACACTAAGCAGATTCAGAAGGATGTAGGTTGCAGTAGGTACTGGGAGATGAAGAAGCTTGCACAGGATAGAGTATCATGGAGAGCTGCATCAAACCAGTCTCAGGACTGAAGACAATAACAACAACAACAACAACAACAACTAAAAAACAAAAGTTGGTCTTAAATTTCCATCATTTCGTTTATGAACAACCTGTGGTAATAATGTATTTATTTATTCATTTCTTTCATCTATTAATTCAACTGCATCAAGAATTACTTGTCTGAAATCTTCTACTGTATTATCTTCTATTTCATTCACATTTTCCAAGTGATTTATTTTCTCTTTCATTTTTCAAATAGTTCTGCTTCTTCTTTTATAAATTTGAAGAAAAGTACAGTTCTTTTTTATTATCTTGTAGCCCCAGTTAAAACACTGTCTTAAAAGATCTTCATACTTTGTTTAATCATCTTCATCAACATGTTTTTAATTGTATCATTAGTATGTTTATATTCTAAATGATTTGCCACATCTTTTGTTTTAAACCATGGCTTATTATAATCATCTATAATTATTAAAACATTTTTATTATTATGAATGGGTTATTTATTTTTTAGATTCACAAGCGACTCCATTTATATATAGAAATACTCTTGCAAAAGGAGCTGGGTACCACACTCGCAGTAGTGTAGTAGTTATGATACTAAGCTCTAGCATGGAGGGTTGTGTGTTCATAACTTACCTCAAGTGTAAAATTTTAATTTCTATATTCAGTTTGAGTACATTCTAGAAGTACCCACAAATGGCAGGAACCATAGTACTGGAATGTTCTCTAGCTGTATATATACCAGATGTGTTCTGGCTTGCGACAGTTGGCTCCGCGCTCTTTTATGTGAAAGAGCTGAATAAACCTACGTTAAGTAATGTTAGTGTTCATCATTCATCTACTTACACCTTCCTCTACTTGACATTATTTTGGTAGAGGCGCTGCATATTGGGACTTGCGATACCGCACATTATCGGCGTCACAGTGGCTCCCATCACGCCACGACAGAGCCGCCGTTTACGTGGCGAGAAACCCGAGTTCGAGTCGTATTCAATATGTCGCAGTCTATTTGAGATGGAAGAACAAGAGGACATTATGATAACAGCAACTGTGTGCCACCACATGAGACATCCTTACAGGTTCTCTGGTGACGATGGCCCAGATCCAAACAAGTGGCTGAAGGTATATGAGCGTATAGCCAAATTTAACAAAAGCGATGACACTGTGTGTTTGGCTAACGCATTTTTCTAGTTGGAGGGCACTGCCAAGCAGTGGTATGAGAACAATAAGGAGAAGTTCACAAGCTGGGAAGTAGTCCAGGAGGAACTGCACAAGTATTTCAGAGACACACAACGACAGAAGTGCAAGTCTGAACATAAATTAAAGTGCTGGGCACAGTGTCCAGGAGAAACGAAAGCAGCCTACATTGAAGACATCTTGATGCTGTGTAAAATAGTGGATCCTCGAATGGAGGACGAAGACAAGGTTGCACATCTCATGAAGGGTGTTGCTGAGGATATGTATCTAGCCCTACTCCTGAAGAAGGTTTCGAAAGTAGACGACTTAATAAAATGGTGCCAGTATATCGAGACAATGCATAAAAAAATTACACGCAAGGAGTTTGAAGGGTTTCCAAACGTCGTATCGATGTCTGTGATGGAAGAAGAAACTGATTTCACAAGTGTCCTTCGTCAGATAGTGAGAGGGGAAGTTCATAAAGCATTTGGATTGCACGGCGAGCAAAAAACCGAGACACTTCAAGGGGTCATAAGGGAGGAAGTGACACAGAAATTGAACCCAAACTCTCGTCTTTCGTTACCCCTTAAAACGGTAAAAAAAATCGAGATACATGTGAAGTTACGTTTCCACAATGGCGCATGAGGAACCCGTTTGGGCACCAAGGAACACTGACGTCTGGAAGACGCAGGATAACCACCCGGTATGATTCCACTGTAGACGACCGGGACATGTGGTGCGCTATTGTCGAGAAAGGCGGTGGATATTTGATGACACCTGCACCAGAAGACAGCAGACCGATCTTAGCCAACGCCAACGCTGGGACGACGAAGATGAACAAGCAGATATGGGTGCAGGACAGATAGGTCACCATCGCCGCAAGCTACCCTCTGGAGAGGACGCTCCCCAACACGCCGATCAAGGTCTCCATCGCCTTTTAGAAGCTCCAGCCAATCACCTAGTCGCTGTAACCTGGAAAACTAAAGAGTGCGACTTCCTTGGAGGTGAGGCCGCCGAAGAGAAAAATCCTGCACCGACGATCACTACAAAAATGAAAGGAAACTGCGTCGATATCCTCATGGATGGCCGACCAGCCCAAGCTCTTGTGGACTCTGGAGCATTATATTAAGTCATTACGGAGAAGTACCATCGCCAGTTGCAGAAAAACGTATCTGTCAACAGCAAAACATCTCTGCAGAAGGTGGCTAATGGGAAATACATAAAACACACAGGAAGTTGTGCCATTAATGTGGGTATAAGTGGACATACACAGAATTCATCGTCTTACAAGAGTGTAGTCCTGAAGTCATCCTCGGGTGCGACTTTTTGAGCTTCTCAGGCAATTATAGGTTCTGGTGGCTCGAAGATGCGCATCTGAGTGTGTGGAGGCTATGTGTGCTGGATGAAGTGATCATTCCTGCAGTCAGCGCTCGAAAGGTAGCTGTCATGTGTCATGCCATGCAACAACCCATGGATCTTGTAGAGGAATGTAAGAGAAGCATACCACTGAAGAGTAACTTTGTCATCTCAGCCTCTATCGTCTCGTTTAAGAACGGATTCGGTGAATTGTGGACAGTTAACTGTCGCCGAGAACTGCAGATCCTTCGAAGAAGCATGTGCGTAGCAAACGCTGACCCGTTAATTGCAGAACAGCTGAGCATCATAGAAACCTCCCATGTCGAGTCTGTGGGGGAAATTAACACTATTACTACAAAATCTTATAGCTCGACTATCATCAGATCCCACTAAGGAACAACAGAAGAAACAACTTGCCATTCTTCAAGAGTTCTCTGGATACTTCAATCTACAGGTGAAGAGCAAATTAGACAAATTGATGGTGAAGCACCGGATTATCACTGGAGACTATTAATCAATAAGCCAGAGAGCGTACCGTGTGTCAGCAATGTAACGTCGAATAATTCGCGATGAGGTAGAGAAAATGATGCAGAATGACGTCATTCAGCCTTCACAGAGTCCATGGTTGTCACCAGTGGTTCTTGTTAGGAAGAAGGATGGCAGTTGGGGCTTATGTGGTGATTACAGGAAGCTTATTAAGATAACTAAAAAGGACGTTGACCCTCATCCACGAATTGACGATACACTATACTGTCTGAAGGTGGCTAAGTTTTTCTCTACCATTGACATGTACATGTAGCAAAAGAAATCAAAATACTTCGGCACCTTGTGTCAAAAGAAGATGTGCGACCAGACCCGGCAAAGGTGAGAGCTATAACGGAATTTCCTATTCCTAAAAGTATTGGAGATGTGAGAAGCTTCCTCGGATTATGTTCTTATTACCATCGTTTTATCAAAGACTTTTGTATCAAAGCCAGGCCACTCCAAGAGTTGTTAAATGTCGATGCGGTCTGGGGTGGTGCTCAACCAGACTCTTTCGATGTGTTATGAAAAGCTCTGACGATTGACCCTGAACTTGGTCTGTATGATGAGAGAGGACCTACAGAACTACACACAGATGCCAGTGGTTACGGGATTGGTGCTGTTCTGGTGCACATTTCGAATGGAAAACAGAAGGTTACAGCTTATTCTTTTAGGACACTTACAAAAGCTGAGAGAAACTAGTCAACTACAGAAAGAGAAGGTCTTGCTGTGATCTGGTCCATGTGCAAATTTCGACAGTATCTCCATGGACGGCCATTCACAGTTGTTACAGACCATCATTCACTTTGTTGGTTGACAGGTCTTCAGGATCCAACAGGATGACGTCTTCAAGAGTACGACATTACCATAATGTACAAAAGTGAAAGAAAACACCAAGATGCTGACTGTCTCTCAAGAAACCCTGTGTAAGACCATCAAGACTTTGATGAAGATAGTGACTGTCTCGCTGCACTCCAGGATCTCTCTGCTGAGCAGAAGAAAGACGCCAAGATATCTCTAATTATGCTTGCCTTAAATCGGCCAGAAGATGTGAAACGACAATTTAAGGTAGTTAATGGATTACTTTGGAACAAAAACTTTGATCCGTATCGAAAGTGGTGGCTACCACGATTCCGAAACATATGCGGTTAGATGTTCTACAGAAATTCCATGACACACCTGAGGTCGGACATTTAGGATTTATTAAGACATACTATAGAATCCGCAAGAGATTTTTCTGGCCAGGTTTATTTAGGAGTGTCCGTCACTATGTGTCGCAATGTCGAGAGTGACAGAGGAGAAAAGCAGTTCCTCAGAAACCACCTGGCCGACTCTTGCTAATGCCACCAGCCGAAACGCCTTTTCAGCGTGTTGGGATTGACCTCCTCGAAAGATTTCCAACGTCTGTTAGTGGCAATAGATGGTTTATTGTTTGCACTGATCATCTGACGTGCTATGCCATTACAAAAGCCGTGAAAACAGCCGAAGCATTCAAGATATCCAAATTCATCACAGAAGATATTGTATTACAACACGGTGCCCCAGGCATGTTAATTACGGTTCGAGGGAAAGTTTTTCAATCGAATCTTGTGACAGAGATAAACTGTCGCTGCAACATTTATCATCACAGGACGACTGCCTATCATTCGCAAACTAATGGGCTTACTGAATGCCTTAATAAGACCTTGGCCAACATGCTATCAATGTTCGTCAATGTTGAGTACAGTAACTAGGATGAGGTGCTACCTTTCATGACGTTTGCCTACAACATCGCCAAACAAGACACCACAGGATTTACGCCATTTTTCCTGATGCATGAGCGTGAGGTGACCACGACGATGGACACTGTGTTTCTGTTACATCCTGATGCCCTGGACGACGACTACATCGGCCAGATGTTAACCAGAGTTGAGGAAGCTCGGCACTTAGCTCGACTCCGCACACTGCACACTCAATAAAACGATCGCCGAAAGTATGACGTGAGCCACCGCCCTGTTGTCTACCAGCCTGGTGACCTCGTCCAGATCTTCACTCCTTTTCAGAAGGTTGGTCTCTGAAGTCGAAGATTTCGACCCTGAGACAAGAAATACATGAAATATCAGAGACAAGGCAACAAGCAGAATGGTGAAGAAGAACGTAGCGGCAAGGGAAGTTCTAAGAAGATAACCGCCAGGGTAAACATCAGTCATCGGGAGTCGGAGTATGCAGGACTAATGACGCATTCCCAGACTAGGACGACGTAACACTGAGACGCTGTTCTCTTAAGGAGGGAGCAATGTTGCAGAAAAATCTGAGTACCACAGTCGCTGTAGTGTAGTGGTTATGATACTAGACTGTTGCATGGAGGGTTGTGAGTTCGAAACTCACCAGAACTGTAGAATTTTAATTTGTATGCTTTGTTAGGCACATTTTAGAAGTATCCACAAATGGCAACAACCATTGTATTGGAATGTTCTGTATCTGTATATAGGGTGTCCCAGCTATCTTGTCCACCCAAAATATCTCTGGAACAATAACAACTATTGGAAAACGACTTTCAGCGGTATCAATGTAGGGCTGGGCCCCATGAATGTACATATTTGGAAACATTCTAAAACGAAAGCATATGTGTTTTTTAAAACAAACTTTTTTATGTGGACCTCCTATATTTTTTCTTCAGCAATCCATAGCTAACAAAGCACATACACAATGGTGTTGATTGCATCGCAGTATTCCCATTACATCCCGAGATATTAAGACGCGGAGTTGACGCTTGAAACACCCGACATGCGCTGCTAGCGCACGTCCTGGGACTCAGGCATCAACCCCATGCTGTCCGTAATCGCGATGTGATTGACATGCGTAATCACACCTCCATACTTATCAAGAGGTCCGAAACGAATAATACGGTCTGCTGCCATCCCGCATTAACGTCGTATATTCCAGCAGGTATGTATCCCATAGGCTAGGGCTGATGCTGTTCTGTAACATATCTGTGTACCGCAACATTAGTCACAAAGTTAACTTCGCTTATCGTTAATCCAATACTAAAAAGGTAATGCCGTTCAACGTTAAAACTTTACTGTAGATATAGCGAATTGACTCGTAATAGTAAAATTCATGTTGATGGTTTTAGTGAAACGAGCAAGTGGCCTTAAAGTTTTACCGTTGTTTAGGTAAAAATGTTTTGATTTGGGAAGTTCAAGTAGGACATAGAAGATGAATGTAAACATGTTTAACCAATCAGTTTTATTATCACATATTTATCAATGTTATGTTTATCTAATGCGTTGAATGACAAATTGTTCCAAACAAATGTTTCTTAACATCACTGGGTAAAATGACCCTTTGTACAAACTTCCACTGTGATACCAGCACTACATACTAAACATAGCGTTCACATCTCATACTCAAAGTGATGCCCATTGGCTTGCATACATAGGGTCACTCTGCTGATGAAGGATGCCCTACTTCGTGCTGTTGTTTTGTCTTTGATGGCTGTACAAGAATCAATAATGTGTTGCTTCATGTACTCTGGTGGTGTTGGTTCATGTTGGTAAACAGCATCCTTCATTGCTCCCCAAAGAAAATAATCCAGCGATGTAAGGTCCAGGGATCAGGCACGCCACCTAACTGGGCCACCTCGTCCAATCCACCTTCCAGGGAACTTACGGTTCAGAAGTCATCGTGCTAGTAAGGCGTTATGTGCAGGGCATCTGTCATGCTGATACCACATGACCATTCTCCGATTCAGAGGTACAGTGTCCAAGAGAACAGGGAGATTGTGTCGTATAATTCTGGATTATTGTCCGCCATTTCGGATGCCATTTATAAAGAAAGGTCCGATAATGGTATCTCCAATTATCCCACACCAAACATTAACTTTCCACGGACGTTGATTTCCTCATATTGATAATTCCTTTGTTGGAGAATGATGCCTCGTCAGTACAGAGAACATCTGAAAAAAAAAACTTGGATTAGTCAGAAGTTTTTGCTGAGCCCACCGATAAAATGTTACCTATTTAGAAGTCATTTCCATGATGATCCTGGTGTAAATGAACATAGTGTGGATGAAATTTATGACGTTTAGGAATACGCTGTGTACTTGATTTCGACACACCAACTTCACGTTCAATTTGAAGTGTGCTGATTTGAGGATTCACAGCTATGGTAGCGAGCACGTTCATCTGTGCGTGTTCTAGATCGATGTTGAGGTCTTGGATTTAAGCTTCCCGTTTCACATAGACGAGATGTGAGACGACCAAACATCCGGCGCGAAGGCGATGGCTTGTTAGGGAATCGTCTTCTGTACAGTCGTTCAGCCTGAAGAGCATTCCGTCCACCTACAACAGGGTACAGTACAGGTATGTGGAGTAGGATAGAAAACAGACATACTAACTTAATAATCATAATGTTCACTAACAGTACTATCAACAAACAAGCAATCTCTTAACGTATTTCCCATCAACATACATTCTCCATAGATTAGCAGCATTTCTACCATATTTTCATGTGTGTACATTATACTGTACAGTATAAGTTCCACAACACAACGTTTATTCACAACGTGTACTACCTCCGTGCCATCACTAGATTACTCTGATGCATGACTACACTGGCAACCGGTGTGCTGCACGCCAAAGCAACACAAATGGGATGCTCGGAGGGTGGTGGAGTACAGGAGTTTGCATGGATCGCAAATCATAAGCAAGGCGAAGTGCTAATGTGACAATAGTGGGAACAACGTTGGACACTTGACTAGGTAGAGCCAGGCCCTGCATGAGAGGCACAATGGGTCATATAACGCATTAGATAAACCTTATTTTGGGTGTGCAGGATAAACAAGACAACCTATTGGGTATACACCGATCGGTACTGGTTCATTTGTGTACGTAGATACGTAAAACGTGCAAGAGGGAAACCATTATGTGCTTATGAGAGTTGATGGCAGCAGACCGTATTATTCGATTTGGACCTCTTGATAAGTATGGAGGTGTGATTACACATGTCAATCACATCGCGATTACGGGCTGCATGGGGTTGATGCCTGAGCCTCAGGACGTGCGCTAGCGGTGCATGTCGGGTGTTTCAAGCGTCAACTTTGCGTCTTAATATGTTGGGATGTAATGGGAATATTGCGATGCAGTCAACACCATTGTGTATGTGCTTTGCCGTGCTATGGATTGCTGAAGAAAAAATATAGGAGGTCCATATAAAAAAAAGTTTGTGTTAAAAAACACATATGCTTTCGTTTTAGAATGTTTCCAAATATGTACATTCATGGGGCCCAGCCCTACATTGATACCAGTGAAAGTCATTTTCCAATAGTTGTTATTGTTCCAGAGATATTTTGGGTGGACAAGAAAGCTGGGACACCCTGTATATACGATAAGTGTTTTGGCCAGAGCAGTTTGCTCTGCACTCTTGTATGTGCAAATGCTGAATAAACGATCGTTATGTAAAATTAGTGTTCAACATTCATCTAATTACACCTTCCTCTACATGACAATAATTAATAATTTTTTATTTTTAAATTTCAATTTTTTTCTTATAAATGGAAAGTGAAAACAAAATGATTTGTCCACTGCACAGTGAAGAAAGTGGACTTACAAAGAAATTAAAAGAACAAGATGTAATTGGCCTTCACAATCAGGTTTCAAAAATTGTTAAAGGAAGAGACAAGAAAAATTTCTTCCTAATTTATTTCTGAAAAATTTGGAAAGAAACTGGAAATTCTACTGAATATATTCATAGCTGTCATCATTCGAAAGGTGCGAAAATAGCTTTAAACATCAAAAATATAATGAAAGTGATTATTGAATAAAATTTCAATGTTTTGTGTAAAGTTTGTTTCTAAATTTTATTTAGCAAGTCATCAAAAAATACCATGTCATGAGGAAACATTAAAAACTGATTAATTTTTCTATTTTTTGTATTTTATTTAATATTCTACACAAATGTAAAATTCTTTTAATAAATCATTTTTATCATCTGTATAACTGTGTAATTCTCGTAAGAAAACATTATTATCTTCTGTCCATTTGTTTAATACTCTTAAGATATCATTTTCATCGTCTTTTATTTTATTTGAATTTAATTTATGATGTAAAAATTCCATCTTGTAATATAACATGATTATTGTCATCAGCACTTAAAACAATTTTATTACATTCAACTGTATATAATTCATGTTTAAATGATCTGCTCAAATTAATTGTTCTGTAATATTTTATTTTGCCATCTAAACAATTTTTATAATCATTGATAGTAATTTCATTTTTTACAACTGATTTTATAACTCCTTTACATTTTCTGTATTCTTTAACTTCTACTTTATAAGCAGGCATTTTCGCTCTTAAACTAACGTGTTCTAACATAATTGTTCCACAATTTTCATCTTTAATTTTTCGTAAAACTTTCTTTTTACTTGCAGAAGTCTATAAACATTATCTTTAGGATAGTCACTTGTTGCAAATTCATTAATTTTGCATCTTTATAGAAATCTGTCGTTCTTATGTCGTGAATTAAAGGATCAGTATCCATATAACATGAATCAACATTTTCACCATACTTTGGCTTCATGATATTATAATGAAAATCGTGCATTTTTTACATATTTACATACTCGTCCCAATGTAAATTCGTTTATTGAGTAATATTTTAATTTTCTTCATATGAACTGCTGGTTGATTTTCTGAAAACACAGTAGTATGTTCATAATTGTGTTTCGAAAGGTAATGTGTATATTGTCTTTGATCTGTAATAATTTTAATATTTTGTCTGTTTCAAATATTTTCGATTGTTTTTCAAAGTACTGAAAAATTCATTAACTTATACACATCTTCTTCAAATTCATTAGTTGCTTTTTTCTCATTTCTGTATTAAATTCAATACATGGCTGCAACCAATCTGATTGTTCAAATGATAAGACTCTATGAATTTTCTTTAATTTTAATCCAAGACTTAAAGACTGTTTAAGATTTCTATAATGTAAAACATATTTTACTTTATTATTTAATGTTTTACCTCCTCCTTCAGGTGATATAGATAAATCATTATGTAAATCAAGTAATTTTGTTGGATATTCCAAATTAATTTCGAAAATATAACCATATTTATAATCATCTGAAATATTAAATATTTTTTTCTGTATTAAAATATTTTGCATCCATCCACTCGAAATTTCTATATGGTAAATGCTGAGTCAGGACATTCATATAAATTATTTACATAAAAATATTCTACACTCATGAACATAAGAATAACTGCAGAATGTGGCACTACACAAAACTGGTGCTAATAGCATAGGCACATAGGGACCACATATGACACAGATCTGTAAGTCCACAGTATTGGTGATAAGTTGAGAAAACCGTCCCTAAACCCATGTGCTACAAAATTCCACTCTTTCCTGTGCATGTACCCCAATATCAATGTGGGATATGATCACCTTGCACATGTACAGAGGCCGCACCAAAGGTTGGCATACTTTGGATCAGGTGGTCGAGCAGCAGCTCCCATTCTTGCACGAGTGCCTGTCGGAGCTCCTGAAGTTTCCTAGGTGTTTGAAGATGTGCAGTGATAGGTCGACCGAGAGCATCCCAGATGTGCTCGATGGGGTTTAGGTCTGGAGAACAGGCAGGCCACTTCATTCGCCTGATATCTTCTGTTTCAAGGTACTCCTCCACGATGTCAGTTCGGTGGAGCCCTTTGTTATCATCCATCAGTAGGAAGGTGGGTTCCCACTGCACCCCTGAAAAAGCGGACATACTGGTGCAAAATGACATCCCGATACACCTGACCTGTTTTTCTCTGTCAAAGACATGCAGGGGTGTACGTGCTCCAATCATAATCCCACCCCACACCATTAAACCATGGCCTCCATACAGTTCCGTTTCAAGGACATTAAGGGGTTGGTATCTGATTCCTGGTCACACCAGATGAAAACCCAGAGAGAATCACTGCTCAGACTATATCTGTACTCGTCTGTGAATATAACCTGGGACCACTCTTCCAGTGACCATATACTGCGTTCTTGATACCAAGCTTTAGGGGCTTTCCTGTGACCAGACGTCAGTGGAATGCACCTTGCAGGTCTCTGAGAGAATAAACCATGTCTGTTCAGTCATCTGTCAACTGTCTGGAGACAACTGTTCCAGTGGCTGTGGTAAGATCCCGAGCAACCAACCTGCAGTACTCTGTAGCCATCTGGGGGCACTGATGGTGAGATATCGGTCTTCTTGTCATGTTGTACACTGTGGACGTCCTGTACTGTAGCGCTTAGACACCTTTCCTGTCTGCTGGAATTGTTGCCATAATCTTGATGTCACACTTTGTGGCACACAGAGGGCCCATGCTACGACGTGCTGTGTTTGGCCAACCTCCAGTCGTCCTAATATTCTACCCATCATAACGTCATCAATATGTGTCCTTTGAGCCATTATCAACACACACATCTGAAAACGTAAGCACACTTACTCACTGCACCGTATTCTGACATGCACCAACACACCTCTGTGTATGTGGACTGCAGCCAGCGCCACCGTGCGACGACCACAGGTCAAATGCACTGCAAGGTCATACCCTGAGGTGATTTAAACCCACAAACCGCCCACCAGAGCATTGTTTCACCATGTCTCAGCATTATCTTAAATTTATGAGCATGGGTGTAGATAATTTGATTGTTTCTTTTATCAAAATTTTTCATGTATTTGTTATTTGTTTTTAATACTTTGATGACTTCCAAATCGCATTCCTTTTTCAAGAAATAACATTATATCATAATCATGTAATAACTCTAATTAAACTTTTGTCATTTTTAACATAGAATTCCAAGCTGATGCTGGAAGATTTAATACATGTATTTCTAAAATTTTCTAAAATATCTTCTAAAATTAAAACATCAGGTTTATTATATAATTTAAAATAATAGGTTTGTTGCCGCCAAACTGGTCATTTAGTGTGTGACGTACAGGAATTATTCTCTATTCACTATTATTATTTTCAGTCACTACAGAATTTCACCAGCAATTCTGTTCTCATCCTATAGATTAACACATGGTATCTCTCGCACTGGTCACCACACCTCACACATATACAGTTCATGCTGGGCTCGTGAAATCCATGCACGGAGAGTCTTGTTACTATGTGGTGGAGTTTGTATCCTCCGTGCGTCCATTCACAGTTTTTCATGGCGTCTGTAACATAGAAATGCTTCCATATCTTGCCTTTCTTCTCATGTAGTTCCGTCAATAAGTCCTATTAGGCTGTCATCACTGTAAGTGCTCTTCTATGAAGAAGGGCTCTCTGGCCAATTCATACACAACCCGCAATAGTGTGTATTTAGAGAGACATAGCACCCTTTTTAAGTAAGTAGCCTTCGGCTTCTGTATTTTTTCAAGATGTCTCCTTCAGATGAATCCATATGTTTGACAATCAGTAAATTGCAACAGGTTCAACTTAAACTTCAAACAGTCATAGAGCTCTTTCCAGGGAGAGTTTGCCTATCGAATTTACTTCATTTATGGCTCTCGTTGCGGCGCTGGCTCTATTGTTTATACGACGTGTGAATACTGTTCCCTGTGACTGAAGGGTAACTCCTAGGTACATAAAACTAGTGACTGACTTTAGTGGTGTCTGTGCAACGTAGAAAGTGCTGGGTCGTCCTCCTAATCTGAAGATCATGGAGACTGTCTTCTCTTCATTCAAGAATAGGTCGTTTTTTCGTGCGCAGTACACTAACTGTTTGAAGGTTTTCTGCAGATCATCCTCAGGAACTGAGGTTCATGCCATGTCGTCTGCATACATGAGTGGATTTACATTGCCAGATTTTATTGTCTCAATGATATCTGCCGCAGCTAAGATGAAGAGGGGCTCAATGGGTCAGCTTGCAACACTCCAACTGTTTGCTCTGTCAGGCTGGACTTATCTATACCATCATGTCTTTCACCCAGTTGTTAGTGAGGAGATCTCCAATGACTGGCAACAGGTAATGTCTTGAATGTAAGGTTGTTTCCTGTTTCTTCATTAGAATGGATCTATTGAATGTGTTGAACGCCGTGTAGTCTTCGAAAATTGCATGAAGCTTTCCCCTTTGGTTCGCTAAGGCCATTTCTATATCGGTTTGGAGACAGTCTACAGCTTCTGTCGTTGATCTCCAGCATCTGAAACCGATCTGTGAATTGGGGAGTTTCCTATCGATGGTATCTCTTAGACGCTTGCACAGTAGTATAGTTAAGATCTTGAATATGGTGTTCTCTAGTGCAAAGCTCCTGTACGCACTTGGGTCAGCCGTGATTCCTTTTCCCTTGTACAACATTATCGCCTTTGAATGTTTCCACTGATCCAGCACAATTCCTCGTTTCAGGCACTCATTGAGGAGCACTGTGATTGGAATCACTAGTACATGGAGTGTAGTTTTCAGGTGCTCATTATAGATGTTGTCTGGGCCACATGCTTTATTGCTCTTAGTGCTCATAATTGTGTGGATTATTTCTTTTTCAGTGAAGGATTGAGCTTAAATGTCTTTCCACACTTCCATTGGAATATTCCCTGGGAATTTTGGTTGCTTCAGCTCAAGAGCCTTGCACAGTCTCTGTCTCGCTGATTCTAATAGACGTTTTTTCCTCTTCCTCCCAGAATACACAATCTGCTTCCTTAATCTTGGTTCTATAGTCTCTCCTCATCTTACCATAGCAGTTCAAGTAATCCCATGTTTGAGTTCTTCTGGCTATATGCATGGCTTTGATGGCTTTTTGTCTGACTTCATAACATTCCTTGTTGAACCATGGTTTAGCTTTCCTTTTAGCAATGTCTACTGCTTGAGTTGTCTTTAGGATGACTCCTTCTATCCATGATGCTGCTCCATTAAGATTCTCTCCTTGTAGCAATGTTGTTATTGTACTGGTGTTGACACTGCCTAGTGCTGATATGTCTGCCTTCCTGTTTAGCTTAACTGGATTTTTCAGTCTCTTTTATACTGCGTTTCCTAGTTGTAGCGATGTTTCCACTGGTAGGTGTTTCCTTTCCACTTCCAGGATGATGCATTGTTCTAGTGGTTTAAGTTTGGAGTTCACAAATATGAAGTCAATTGTGCTTCCACCGTTATGACAGAAGTAAGAGTGGGTTGCTTTGTTATTGAAAAGTGCAAAGCCTTCCTCTTCCAAATAGTTCATTACATCTGTCGTTTTCCGTTAAGGGGTGTCCACACGGAAATTCAGGACTCATGCAAATATGACTGGGTCGTCCTGAGTGGTAGTATCTAAGTACAAACTGATTTACTCTATAATATTTACTGCTGTGAGCTCAAGCTGAAATTACACATACATAAGAACACAGATGGCGGTCCTTACTTTCCACTATAACACTGATCGCGTAATGTGTGTTTACAGTCTTTTGCAAGGAACGTTTCTGTCAAGAACACTATATCATAAGGTCTAAAGAAATTATCTTTGACGCTCGCTATTGCTGTGCTAAGGCCTACAATATTCCAGTTCAATGTTTTTAATCTGAGTTTGTTGTGAATGGCGTTACAACCTGGCGGCTTCAGGTCTCTTACTCCGAAAAAGGTACTGTCTCACCAGCACTCCTGTTGGCCACAGTTATGGCTGTATGGATAGTTCGCGGCAGCCAAAAGGCACCCCACTTTCGAAGGCTATTAGACAGCCCTTTGTTTCCAGCTCATCGCATTCGATTTCTCCTGCTACTCCCAGACCATTGAGGTATGTGATGATTTCCTCCTTTGTGGTGTCTTGTTGGAGCCAAGCAGTTCACTCTCCTGCCTGAAGCACCGATCCTGCTGTGTGCATCGTCCCTAACACGAAGGGACATTCATCGTTTCCTCTCCCCTCTTGATCACGTTCGCTGCATCTTCTCCTTTCGATAAAGGGTAGCTTTCATTTTCTTCTTCTTTCTCTCCCTCGCCCTCAGCCAGTGGCAGAGTGGCAACCTACTTGAACATCCCTCTCTACGACGTGCGGCTTTGGCTGGTAAGGCGTGGCAGTCCTCATTGTATTCCTCTCTCTACAACTGGCAGGTGACAGTTATGGTGTTGCCAGCCTCTGGTGGCATTTCGATCCCTCAGACGCTAAATTTTTGACATCCTCTACAATCGTTTCTTTTATAATGGCAGTGAGGGAAGGCATCAGAGTTTGTATGTGACTGGAGATTCCGCCCGCTATTCTTCCTTCACCAATAGATGGCGTTAGCAGCTGAGGGGTGCTGTGTAGCGTTGGCATCAGATGGTTCTCCGTTTCTCCGCTATGTGCTCTCAGTCTGCGGCTTTTTGACTGTGGTTTGTGGTGACAGATGGCGTTGTGCTGTTGTCTTCCGTCGACATAGGCTGTGTTACTTCATAGTTTACGACTGTAGATGGCACCACTTGTCTTCCTGTATTGCCATCGTTTGCCTCCTGATTGACCTCTTTCAAAACATCCTTAACCTCTCCAGTAATTTTCATGTTTGCATAGATTATCTCTTCACAGTTAAGTTGCAATATTGCAAGAAACACTTTCTGATGGTACTCACCACATCCTGAATCTCCTCCTTTACTTCCTTTTTGAGGTAGCCTCCTATTTGTGCGATGTTTGATAAGGTTTTCTGAGTATTCTCCTCTTGCGTTTCCACATCATCCACCATCTTTTTAGCCCCCTGCATTATATACTTTCTATTTTCATCTAAATTTTTAATTTTACATTTTTTCCAAACTAGTTTTGCATGTAGATAATCTTCATTAGAAACGTTACCTTTATTAAGTCTAAAATAAAACCATTCTCTTTCATGAAATTTTCTCTCGTTATTTTTCTTCAAAATTCATATATTTGTGTGGGTAAACTATTTTAATTATTAAATCTCATTGTTCACTTTCAAAATGTTTTGCTGTTTCTCTAAATTGTTTTTTTGGAAGATTGGAAGAAAATTTATCAATACTTGAAGCCATAAATTTAAATGTCTAAAAATTTTCAACATGTTTAATAAAACAAAAATATTTTTGTTCTTTAGTTAGAATTACATCAATTGCTAATCCTTTAATAAAGAGAAGAGTATCGAAATTTGTTAAATTTAGATATAAACTCGTATAAATTTAAGATTTTTTAATTAAGATTGCAATCTTCATGTGTAGCTCCTCAATATTTCGTATCAAATGACAATGATCTCTTACTTTCTTTTCTCCAAATTCAAATTCTTTTTCATAAATATGATAAATTTCTGAATTTTCATAATTAATTGCATCTTCTGTAGTTGGTTTCATTGGAACATAGCAATTTCTCTTGATTCTTTTTTCAATATTTTAACAATTTTTTGTACTGCGTCTTTACCTGTATAAGTAACTGGACTTTTGTAATCGCCATTACAATATTTAACATAATGACTGAATGAAATCGGTAAATGATTTTTTATATTCGTTCATATAAGTTTTTTTGGGATTTGGTTGGTAATTTTGAATTTTTTTAATAAACTTTCGAAATCTGCATTAATTACAAAAGGTAACCCTAAAGAATCATTAACTTATTCAAATTCAATTTTTGACCTTTAAAACGCATATCTATTTTTACTTCTTTGTGTTCTTTGTAATCGATTTCTTGAATGTTTAATTTTTCTTTTGAATAAAAAGTCTTAAACATCGATCACAATGATAAAATTACTGTCCCTTGCGGGTTCTTTGTTTACTAATTAATCTAGATAAATATGTTATTCAAAAATATGTGAATTATTTTCATTTCGAATTAAAGAAGATTAACATGTCTTCCTGTTTATTTTGTGTACAGTAAAGAGGATAAATAATTTCATCCTCTTCACTGCCTTCATCTCTGTGAACATTAATTGAAATATTTGATTTCTTTTCAAATTTTGATATATCTGTTGACTCAACTGGAAAATTAATTTTCTCTTTTTCAAAAATGTCATTCTTATTCTAATCCAATATTTTTATAATTATTAACTCTTTCTGAATTTTTATCTACAGGATGTAATGCAGATTTTATTACCCAAAGAAAACATTTTTGATCTTTGTTTTTTACATTTATTATAGCTTTTTTATATTTAAATACTTTTGGTAAATCTACATAAGCAGAACCAAAAATTAGATTGTGTCTATTAACATTTAATTCTAAATTAGTTATATAAAATAAAGAACAACCATATGTTTCCTCTGCATTTCTTCCATTTCACTTAGTCGTTTATTTGTTGATTTTCATAATAATCCTCTATATCTGTTGTTCTTAATAAAACTTGATTAGATGTTTTAAAATTAAATTCTTGTATTTAATTTTGTCTTTTAAGGATACAATAACATTTCATATTAACTTTATTTGCTGTTCTTTGAATTAAAATATTGTCTAATTTATTGATAATTTCCTGTTTAATATTATTAATTCCATAAGTTATTATTCTTGATGTGAAAGCAGAAGCTTTTCTATTAATACATTTAGCTCATTTTAAAAAATCTACATCTAGAAACCTGAAACCTGATCAGTTTGTCTGATAACTTTTTCGTTTAATTTCTTGTTCCCCAAAGCACTGTATGCAGCAGAGACCACATTAATCATTGGGCACACACGTATCAGACAACTACAAAAAGTAGAACAGAAAATACTTAGGAGAATTTTTGGAAGAACTACCAACAGTGGAATATGGATCAAGAAACCTACAGAGAAACTATACGAACATATGGAGACAATCATAGAAAAGATTAGAAAACGCAGACTACAATTCTATGGACACCTATACAGCATGCAATCACACAGACAGACCAAACAGATCTTCGCCTGGGTAACCACAAGAAACAACAAACGGGTAGCAGAAGTAAAAAATGAGCTGAACCAATTCAACATCAAACCAGACACAATAAATAAAAAAACAAAATTCAGAAACATCATTAATAAATGTAAAGTACATCAGATACACAGTGACAAACGAACAGGCATAAAATGGACCAAAGAATGCAACCAAGATGAAGCCAAAGACACGAAGCCAACAAGAAGCATGGACAGAGGATAGGAAACAGAAACACAGCGAGTGAATGAGGGAAGTTTGGGCAGCAAGGAAGGCACCAAAAGGAATTGGCCATGTAGTTTAGTCTAACTGCGCTCTATAAGGGCAAAACAGCAATAATACGTGTGTGTGTGTGTGTGTGTGTGTGTGTGTGTGTGTGTGTGTGTGTGTGTGTGTGTGTGTGTGTGTGTGTGTGTGTGTGTGTGTTTCTCTTCTTTATTTCTTTAATATTAAAGTAATTAATAAATTGAAACACATCTTTTCTAGTCATATTTGAGTAACTAGTTTCTTTACAATAATCTTCTAAAGCTTTTAAAGTCAATTCATATTTTCCTTTACAATGATCATCTAAACACATAAAGAGCTGAGCTTTCTTTGTCTTTTTTGTCTGTCTATTTATAGGGAAATACACTTGATTTATTTTTATTTTACTGTTTTCAGTTACACGTATCTTTTGAGATTTTAAGTTTGGAGGTTCTTATTTATAAAGAATAAAACTTATTATGTTCTAAATTGCTACTGAGAATGCACAGAAAGGTTAACGTGATAAAACAGAATTGATGAAGGTAGAGGAAAAGATAGTGACGTCGCTGAGTTAGGAAAAGAGGAAGAGGTGGTAATGAAAGAGGATAGGAGCATTTGCTGCACTGTTCGACAGATGAAAAGCAGACCAAATGCATTACGTTTCGGAGACCTTATGAGGATGACAGAAAGATGTGCTTTGGCTTCGTCTTAAAAGCAGCACGGCACACACTGCAGGGCAGCTTGTTCCACATGCAGAAGGCAGTAACAAAGTAGCTTCCCGTAGTCTTTGCCGCGTTCGAACGTCGTATTCGCCTTGAAACGTTTCTGAACAGCACCTCTGTTGTTAACCACTTGACGTCGTCGGCCAAAGAACATGAATCTTGCTAACACAGTCTGTACATTGAGAAGCATTTTCATCGTCGGGAGCTGAGCTATGACGTGAGTCGAAGGAGGTCTGGTTAGATAATTACCATCTTTAAGTCAAGAACAGTTGTCAGTAAAGCCTACACTGACGATCCAAATCAATGGCGTCACTTTCCTCGTAACATTTCGATCCACTGCTGGAACTCAATACAGCCGTGGTTCTACGTTGGTAGAGTCCGTAGAGATGTGGCACTAGCTGTTGCAGCATATTTCTAAAATGGGTGTGAGAGAGCATCTGCCGCCTCCTCTTTCAAAAGTTATTGGTTAAATGTCGAAATGAATAGGCCAATTAAAGACATTAATTGTGAATAGCCAGTGTAGTTAAGTACCTCACCAAAGTCTCCCCTATTTCTGGTACTGACACATATAGTGAGACATCGACAGTATATGTACTGGTACAAACTGTAATGTGTCAATAAGGGCGAAACAGCAGCGCTGGAAGCCTGCGGCCGGTAGAACGGACACCAATTGCTGCCGTTATGCAGAGAGATACACTACAATCCTGACATCCACTGCCAGAGTCCTGAACGTTTCTCCTCCACTCCTCGGCACCATGACCATGTTCTGCCAACTGTAGATGACACCTAGTAGGGAAGAGTACAGGACTGTTCTTGCAAGTCATATCCACTAGTGTTGGCACTGGAGCCAAGTAGTGGGAGCCTCCCTCAACAGAAAACCGCCAGCATAACACTGCTCTCTCCCAGTTTGTCTAAGTTCTTCACAGAGCGTACTGCAGTTATGAGACAGTCCACAGTGCATCCCCTCCAGTGGTGGGCAAATATGCAACCTGTTTCTGGGAGGCGAGCCTTTGTGTCCTTATTCTATATTGCGTTACAAACAGTGGTTTAGGATCTTTACGAAGTGATGAGTAGGGTTAGTATGCAGGTAAAAACAGTAAACACGGTTCTGGTGGTCAGAAGCTGCACTGTTATCTGAACTGTGTAATAAACTTCAGGCAATTGTTTCTGAATGAGAACTTCATCTCAACTTCGTCTTAGCATTGTGTTCAGTAATGGCGTCAGCATTACTTTTCAGCATGTCCCCATAATTACAAGTTACGAATCCATTCTGCAAATAGGCTAACAAATGCGCATTGCCAGTGCATAGGATCAAAGATTTAATCGTATTAGTTGCTTCTGGATTAATTTCGGTTGCAGAACATCTTTTCCAACCAAATTCGTTCCTCCTTCCATGTCCGACATACTGGAATACCTATGCGCAGATTGTACAATTCCTGTAAATTATGGGTTAATGGCTTGTGGGCTGCCAATAACATCATAGATGTGTTCCATCAGATTCAGATGAGGCGAACTTGGAGGCCAAGACATGAACGGGTGTTCACTCTCGTAGTCTTTAAAACACTGCAACACGATTCTGCCTTGTAACATGGACAGTTATGTGGCAGGGAAATGGTATCGCCGTCATAGAAGACATCAACCGTGAAGAGATGCAGGTTGGCTGCACTAGTGTCCTTATAGTCCAAAGCCGTCATGGTACCTACGACTACTACCACTGGTACCACAGGAAGCTAGGTGAATGTTCGTTATACTGTCCAGCACCTCCTCATCCACGCACGCTTTCACAGACCTTCAATCACTTTCCATAGATGCCCACGACTGTGCCTTACACACGAAACGCCATCTGAAGCCACAAGTGAACTGCTCGCTACTGTTAACAAGCCCTAAGCAGTATTTCACTCCACAGAAATGTGAAATTCTGGTATACGACCATATGATATAATGCATTTTGCTGGCAACTGATTTTCATGCATCCTTTGCTTGAATGGCGTGATGAAATGTCTTGCAACTCTGCCTTTCAATGTCTTGATAGAAAGAAGTACTATGACTCCTAAACAGGCAACTATTACAGTAAGTTTTCCAATTTCACCATGTGTTGTCAGTTTTACATAACATTTAACTATTCTTATCATTTTCAATTGCATTTGAAGATGATGTTTGTGGAGAAATAGTTCATTAAATTCACTGCCGTCTACTGACAGAGTGAAGATAATGCCGGGAAAAAAACTTGGCAAAAATTAAAATAACTGGACAGGTGAGAGTATTATTTGCTCATTACGTGTGATAGAGGACGTTTCGCAGAAAATTTATCTGGGGCTGTTTGTATTATCCAGAGCATACCAGACGGTTTTCTCTCTGAGGACAAAAACAGGAGCTCTGGGGAAAAGCTTCGTAGCAGAGCCTTCTCGCAATGTATCGTAGTAGATAAAAAAAAAATTGTGAACAGAGAAATAAAGGAAAGTGCTGGCCAAGTCTTTAGTCTTGCTACTAGTGTTGTTATACAGTGAGCACAGGAAGGAATTCTGCCAGGTCAGCATAAGACAGTGAATACATCGAAGTAAATTCATTTAGCTAATAAGATGACAGACACAAATCCAGTCACTTGTTAAAGAAAACTTCTGAAAGGTGTAAGTATAACCAAGATATTGACGATTCAGTTGCGATATTCTCCGAAACGTGTAACATAATGTGTTATATGCAGGTATATCTATGAAATCTATGAAACATGCTCTGAATGCTATAGGACCAAGATGTAGGCGAATCGCCTATCGAAGTAGCACAAATGTGGTTCCTATGGACAGTTAAGAGATGCCCCAGATGACAACTAGACATCTGTTCTGTAGCAGCGAAAATAAATGAATACAGAAATGTGTAGCGCCTCTGGTGCAGAGCGCCCTATCTTTGGTACTTTCCTTCTTTGAATTTGTTGCTCTTATGAGAATTTTCGGCGCACAGATGTGTAACAGCCATTCTCTGTTATATGTAAGAGCGACTGATAAATGTTTATTCAATATTAAGTGTGTTATCTCTGAACTAATCTTCTGTGATAATCACAGTGGTGACATCTGCACGAAAGGGAGATCGTTCAGGATCTGTTGGCTTTGGGCATCCTCCACCCCTCCAACAGCAACTATTCACCTTGTTTCCAGAAAGAACGGTAGCTTACGCATGAATGGGGACTATAGATCCCTTAATGCCCGCACCATTATCGATAATAACCCCATTCCACATATCCAAGGTTTCACGCAGTTGCTTCAAGGTTCTATCCTTTTCTCCGTATTAGATTGTTCCAAAGCATATCACCAGATTCCTTGCATCCACCAGATATTACGAAAACAGCCATCATCACACCCTTTGGCCTATCTCAATACTGTTACATGCTTTATGGATTGAAAAATGCTGCACAGACATGGCAGTGGTTCATTGATTCCATTTCATATCCCTCTGCCTTTTGCCTATGCTTACTTATACCATATCCTTATCTTCTCTTCCTTCAGTGAGGAGTGTCAAGCTCACCTTGATGCAGTCCGTTCGGCATGTGCTGCCAACGGCGTGGTGATCAACCATGATAAATCTCAACTGTGTTCCACATCCGTTACCTTACTCGGACATTGCGTCTCTGCTGATGGCTTCTGACCGACGAGTTCCCGTGCCGAAATCATAATTAAACGTCCTCTCCCCGAGGATTACGCTTAGCTCCGTCGGTTTCTGGGTATGGAAAATTTTACTGCGGCCAATTTCCTCAAGCCACCTCAGTCCAAATGGCCCTCACCGACGATCTCTGGCAAAAGCACCACTGGAAAACGGAAGTTCGAGTGGACCCAACCAATGGTTCACACTTTTGGTAACCTGAAAACTGCTCTCGCCAAAGCCGTCACCCTTGACCACCCTGACTCTGAGGTCTGCGTCTCGATCACGACTCTTGCCAGTGACTCAGCTGTGGGCGCCGTTTTACAGCAGCTCACTGCCAACTCCACCCAACCTCTCCACTACTTTTCCAAGAAACTGACTAAGAGCCAGTGCAAAGTGGTCGGCATTTGACCGTGAGCTACTCGATGTGTATGAGGCAAATAAACATTTTCGTAGTGACCCCGAGGGGCGACCCTTCACAATCTATACTGATCACAAGCCACTCATGGATGCTATACGTAATTTGCTTAAGGACCTTCAGCACAGGTGTTTGCGCCATAAGGAGTACATCTATCAGCACTCTTCCAATGCATGCAGTATTCACAGTGCAGAGAACATAGTGACAGACTACCTTTCCTGCATCTGCATGCTAACCACATCGCTGGATCTGGAGGAACTCGCATGACTACAAGCCAATGAAGATGATATACAGTGAATAAAATCGGACAACAGACCATCGCTCTCAGTCCTGCCCCCATATACTACCTGGTTCAGCGATCCCTGTCCTTTGTGACACATCTACATGCACACTTCTTCCCCTGGTACCCGCTGCCATTCACCATAGGGTCTTTACCGCCTTGTATGGCTAAGCGCACCCTGGGACATGTGCCACAACACAGCTGGTTACAGAGTGCTTTGTCTGGTCTGGTGTGAAGCACAACTGTGGCACTTGGAGCCACACATGCATTCCGTGCCAGCACAGCAAGGTCGGAAGGCATGCTCAACCTCCCAAAGGGGCGTTTCCAGCACATCCATATCGAAGTCGTTGGTCCCCTTCCCCCGTCCAAGGGCTACAGATATATCTTATCAATAATCAGTCGTGTGACCCACTGGATCGAGGCGGTCCCACTAATTAACATCACAGCCGAGACTGTCACCCATTCCTTTGCCTCAGCGTGAGTTGCTCGCTTAGGCTGTCCTCTGCCTCTGACGACCGACCAGGGACGTCAATTTGAGTCTGCACTCTTCCCACCACTCTGCAAGCTCCGCGACGTTGCCAGGTTTCATACCACAGCATACCACCTTCAGTCGAATGGCCTCGTCGAGCGGTGGCACCACACACTCAAGACCACCCCAATTTGCCACAGAGGACTCTGGTTGGACGCCCTCCCATGGGTCCTGCTGGAAATTTACTCACCTCATAAAGAAGATCTTAATGCCTCGCTCACTGAGGTTCTGTATGGCGAGCCTCTCCTTCTCCTTGCCAAATTCGTTGAGGACTCACCTTCTGCCACATCTGAGGTTCTCCCCGCCCTGGTCGAGCATGTCCGCATGCACGTTGTGCACCCCCTGCACCGCCACCAAACACGCCCCCCCCCCCCCCCCGCCGTATTTGTCCACAAGGATATGTGACATTGTTATGCTGCAGGACGACACTGTGTGGGCAGCCCTTCAGCCACCCTATTCAGACTCTTGCTGTGTGCTACATCGCGGTACTAACATTTTCGTCATCCACCTCCACATATGGCCACAGACAGTCTCAGTTGATAGACTTAAGTTGGTGTGGTCCCTCAACGACGACTTTCTTCCTGATGCAGCCGTCCTGCCTTCAGTCCTTCAGTCGATTCGTCTCTGCCTATCATCACCTCTCACGTGCAGCCATTGGAACCACCATGCTGCAACACGCCGACACTGCCGCCCCACTTCCCGCACCAGACGCCGCCTACAGACGCCATGTTGGCACCAAGATTACGAATTCATCTCCTGAAGCTTCACTCCACCATGCCCCGCACTACTGGGGGAAAGGGGGGGGGGGGTCTCTGGCGTCTATGCCGCAGAGTGACCTATCTTTGGCACCTTCCTTCTTTGAACTAGTTGATCTTGTGAGAACTTTCCACGAGCACATGTCTAACAGACATTCTTTTTTATATGTACGAGAGATCAATAAATGTGTATTCAATATTAAGTGTGTTATGTCTCAACTACTTTTCTGTGATAACCTGAATAAATCGTACACATGTGCTAAGAATAGGTCGAAAGTGCATACTAAAATTGATGGCCTTGGCTGCAAACAGGAGTACTGGATTACAGGTGAGAAACAGAGTTATTGCTTATAAAACATGTTTCATGAAGTGGTTTATTAATATAATTATTAGTTGATAGTTCCATAATGAAACGAAAAATGCCAGCTCTGTCTCAGATTTTCACTAATTGGCACAGGATGTGTGCATTTAAACAATGGTAAGCCAACACTTATACCACAAAAGTAGGGGGACAAACTATGTTCTGGGAAGATTCGTTACTGCAGGTTACCTATATCGGGGGAGGCATGCATTCAGGGGCAAATCTGATTGATTTATGAGCTCAATCTATACTTCTGTGAAGTGGCTTATGACACCCTGGGGGTTGATTTATGACCTCATGGGCATAATCTGTCCTCCCCAGAAACCCCTCATCCTTCCCCTTCCCTTCCCCTTCCTCATCCCCTCCACTCTAGGAAATCCCCCTTGCCAATACAAGGACACTTTTGATAGCAAATTAATTTATCGCTCCCCTCCACCATCAGTAAATTGGCGGAAGAAAGACAGTCTGTGCTGGAGAGTAAGGATCTCATGAGACGAAATTGGAATCAATGTTAATTACATGGCACAGAATATATTGTTTATTTCTAAAATTCGATTCACAAGGGTTGGATGTCTCTTTTATTGGATGGAAAAAGCAAATCATTCACTGTTGTTTCAGAAGATGCAGGTCATGTAAATTAGATTGAACAGAAGTGATTAAATAGACCTAATCAAAAAAGGAATACCATCATGAAACACTCACCAATGTGATAACACTGTCACAGATGGCGCTAAACATATCTGGCGAAAAAAACTGCTGATCACGTCGCTGACTACCAAATCAATTGCACAGCACTGCAGATCCCACCAGTCAGGGGCCGCCACAGCTGCAGGACCACGCCAGTCCTCCGCAAACAAAGCATGAAGTAGCGGAATTCCTTTGAAACTTGATACCAGACTCACTTCCTGCTTAAAACACAAAGACCAAGATATCCCCCCGCCCCATGCTTCCAACCCCCTTCTCTGCCCCCTCACCATTCATACAGACCTGGCGCTAGTAGTCGGTACATCCCTTTGTTCTCACACTTCCAATGCTATGGAAACCTGTAGCGGATGGAACAAAGACATTTAAGAAGAAGTAGGAAGCGTCTGTCATGTGCCACACTAACCTCCTTGCATAATTTGCGGGAGGGGCTGGACAGATGCGTGCTCTCAATATCACTATCAGAAACAATAAATTGATCAATCGGGAATCTGACAGTGAGACTGGGTTTTTAAAGCACTATATAATTCCTAAGCTGGGGATCTCCGCTAGATTTGGAAGGAGTAGGAAGGGTCTACTGCACGATACGATAGAGCAACAACAAATACGCTAAGACAGAGTCCACTGTGATGTATTGAGAAGCACTAAACACGACACACTTAAAACACGGTCCATTCCATATAGTGGTTGTCATGGCTAGATGTTGGAGAGCGTTGAAACTCTCGCACATCCCGTCCACTCATGTCCTTTACATCCCAACACATACTTTATAAGTCTGCTGACCGCAACGATTCTGTCACACATCCCCTACTAAGTATACTACTCTGCCAGTAACTGACACCAAACAATATGGAGCGAAAATCCACAATCAATGGACAGACTCTATCTTTTTTTCTTGTTAGTTGTACCAGTGTATCTTAGGAAGAGAGACGCAATCGTCTTAAGAAATGTGCAAAATCGTATTACCAATATACTTGCTTTTCACATCTATACTGTTACGCTTTCTAGTAAAAATTCTGTCTCTCAATTCAACCACGCGCTAGCTTTGCGTCCTATGGAGATTTCTTTTAATGACTGTCGCCACTGGTGAAGCATATTCGTGGTACTATCACATCTCGAAATGAGTCATCGTTTTGGAGCCTATCTGCTAAGGAGCCCATACAGCAAAAGTCCAGCGTGGTATTATGTAGTCTCTCTGCATTTTGTAACTATTCTGCAGTCTCTGTCCTACCCTTCCTGCAGCATTGTCCATTTGATCATTTAAATTTAAGTTGGAACTGAGAGGAAGTCAGAGAGTACTATATGTACCAAATTCTACGCTCCATAATGATATACGGTGAGCTGAGTTAATGCAATAGGACCCTGTTTTGACCACTTGGTGGAAATGTGAAAATTGTGTCATAGCTGCGCCAACCGTGTACAGCGTGTAAGGCTAGCGCCAAACGAAACTTTCTCCTGCAATATGATAGACAGTACGAGCAGTTACACTTGTGTTCTTATCAAGGAAATTTGGAAGACTACACATCATAAAGAATCTGGTAGGAGGACGAGGAATTTGCTACAGCGAGGAGTGATGTCATGATTGCATGGGCAGAGGTGACATAAAATCGATAAATTGCCGAAAATCGAAAGAAAATACGTTAAATTGAGGGGAAATACGGCAAAATATGGAGACACTGAGGGGGAATGAAGGGGCACTTGCATGTGCCCTGCTTGGTGCAAGAAAATTCTTGTACTTGGGAATGAATAGGTGACAGAACGAGGAATACGAGAAAAAGTTGACACGGAAGCACTGGGAACCAGAAAAACAGTCATTTTTCGTGGTCAGCGATAAAATGGCTGAAATATATTATTTAACGTAGATGACCACCAAATGTAGAGCAATACGGTTATATACATCCGACCACAAGCCCAGGTGTGACCCCAAACTTATAGCCAATCATCTTATATTTGATGTAAAGTGTCCATACCTAAGAGACAAGGTCTGCAATATACATCCACAGAATGGATCGCTTGTTTGATCTTGTGGAAGACTGTTTAGGTGTTTTAAACCCTAGCGAACAGTCTTCTCTGTACTTTATACGAATCACTACCATGCAGTATCAGCTAACATGTACGTTACAAAACAGTAGTTGCATGGTTTTTATCAACTTTCTGCTGTATCCATACTGAGGTAATAGGGATACATGCAAGTTGTCTGCTGTCTTTGATGCCTTCCTGGAAAAAGAGAATCAACTGCCTCTAAATTTATATGGATATGCGTTAAAGGATTCCAGAAAGTAGACGGAGTGATCAGTTGAGAGGGGTTGTAGCAATGGTGTAGCTTGCCTTAGATGAGCCCTATGTCAAAATTTGTTGTGTGGACCTTTTACCCGACTGTGGCAAAATTCAAATGGAGGGTAAAGATTTTTCACAAAAGAGAGAAAAACTTTTACAATTAATTCTCCTAGGATCCAAGTCAGTCAAACACTTTAAACATATACTTTATTAAATCATCGACAGCTGAAACCAATTTTAGTTTTTCCAGTGTTCTGCCGCTACAGACAGCACTGATAACTCTGAAAGTTGTTCTTGGCTCATAGAAGTCCTAAGATAGTTTTTAACCAGTTTCAATTCCGAAAACTGTAATCAGATGTTGCAGTTGTTACAAGAAGGGTCAAAAATAGGAAACATTCTGTTATTAACTCCAGAAAACTGGATGCAAGGCTATTGAAATTAATCAGTAATAACTCTGCAAGTTCCTAAATGAAAGATTTTCTGAATTTCAGTTTTGAAGCACATTTTCAAATAAATTAGTTGCTCACAAAAATCAAATGACATGTCTTTGCTGTATGTAATTGCCAGTTCTCCCACGTCTTTTTTATTATTTCACTTGAAAATGATTTCTAAAGTGGTAATACTTCAAATGTATTATTAAGCTTTGAAATATTTGTTTAGAGTGAGAAATTAATATATCAAGACAGCAGTAGTACACACTTAAGTTGAAGCACGATTCTTGTTCTGGAATTCTTTCATCTTCTTACAATTCATTCAAATATCACATTGTCATCTTCCGTCGTTTATTTCTGGGAACAGTTGTTACCTTCCACTCTTTTTCTAGGTCTCTGGACTAGTTTAGCAAACCATGGAATGAATTTTGACTTCTTATTTCAGTCAGTCCATTCAAAACATTACTTAAAATACTATCTTTCTGTAAGTTATTATTTTCATGCTGTAGAGCCTTAGAAACTGGATTGATGATTTCAAATAGTGAATTTAAAAAGGTGACAAGCACTATAAAATCGAAGTCATCTAAGATATTAAATACACTTTTACATTCGCCATGCTCATCTTTTTTTAGTGGAAATTAAATTTACTTGGTGCAGAGTTTACATTATTATTATTATTTCTTTCCTTTGTCAGACATTATGTCAGGTCAAAAATGTAAAGTGACGTGGACCTTGATCAAGCGTGACTTCCTTTTAACTATACAGTATATATTAGCATTTAGGAACTTTTGGGTAATTGAACATGTATCAATAATTACAGATTTCTGTAGTTGTATATATAAGTTTGGATGTAGCAGTATTGCGTTGATGTACTGGTGGATATTGTATGGTATGACTCCTGTAGTTGATAGTATAATGTCAAGTTTAACCTGATGCCACATGTCCTTGACTTTCACAGCCAGTTGCATTTTTCAATTTTTTCTCCTGTTTTCTTCTGTATATTTGTTGTATTGGGTATGGATATTTCGGTTAGTTGTGTTAATTTCTTCTTTTTATTGGTGAGTATGATGTCAGGTTTGTTATGTGGTGGTGTTTTATCAGTTATAATGGTTCTCTTCCAGTATAATTTGTATTCATTCTCCAGTACATTCTGTGGTGCATACTTGTATGTGGGAACGTGTCGTTTTATTAGTTTATGTTGTATGGCAAGTTGTTGATGTATTATTTTTGCTACATTGTCATGTCTTCTGGGGTATTCTGTATTTGCTAGTATTGTACATCCGTTTGTGATGTGATCTACTGTTTCTATTTGTTGTTTTGCAAAGTCACCATTTTTCGGTTGTGGTATTGGGATCTTTAACAATATGCTTGCTGTAATATCTGGTGTTTATTGTTTCATCCTGTATTGCAATCATAAATCCTTCCGTCTCACTGTATATATTGCCTTTTCTTAGCCATGTGTTGGATGCGTCTTGATTAATGTGTGGCTGTGTTATATGATACGGGTGCTTGCCACGTAGTGTTTTCTTTTTCCAATTTACTTTCTTCGTATCTCTTGACGTTATGTGATTGAAAGGGTGGTAGAAGTGGTTAGAAATTGCAGTATTTCTTTGTGTATTTTGCTAGTTTCTGCTATTTCTAGAAAGAATATTCTTAAATTGTCTACCTGTCCATAACGTAGGTTTTTTATGTCGATAAATCCCCTTCCACCTTCCTTTCTGCTTAATGTGAATCTTTTGGTTGTTCAATGTATGTAATGTATTCTAAATTTGTGGCATTGTGATCGTGAAAGTGTATTGAGTGCTTCTAGGTCTGTGTTACTCCATTTCACTACTCCAAATGAGTAGGTCAATACTGGTATAGCATAAGTATTTATAGCTTTTGTCTTGTTTCTTTCTGTCAATTCTGTTTTCAGTATTTTTTTGTCTTTGTCTATATTTTTCTTTTAGTTCTTCTTTAATATTTGTATTATCTATTCCTATTTTTTATCTATATCCTAGATATTTATAGGCATCTGTTTTTTCCATCGCTGCTATGCAGTCGCTCTGGTTATCTAATATGTAATCTTCTTGTTTAGTGTGTTTTCCCTTGACTATGCTATTTTTCTGTTCCAAAAGCCATATTTATATCATTGCTGAATACTTCTGTTATCTTTAGTAATTGGTTGAGTTGTTGATTTGTTGCTGCCAGTAGTTTTAGATCATCCATGTATAGCAAATGTGTGATTTTGTGTGGGTATGTTCCAGTAATACTGTATCCATAATTTGTATTATTTAGCATGTTGGATAGTGGGTTCAGTGTAAGGCAGAACCAGAAAGGACTTAATGGGTCTCCTTGGTATATTCCACACTTAATCTGTATTGGCTATCATGTGATACTATTTGAATTTGTTTGGATATTAAGTTTGGTTTTCCAATTTTTCCATTACCATGTTTAGAAACTGTATCAATTTAGGATCTACTTTGTATATTTCCATTGTTTGTAGTAACCATGAGTGGGGTACACTATCAAAAGCTTTTTGTTAATCAATGTATGAGTAGTGCAGCGACATTTGTTTAGTTTTAGCTTGACATGTCACCTCTGCATCGATTATCAGTTGCTCTTTACATCCTCATACTCATGCTCTTTTGCAACAGACTTTTTGTTCTTCATTTATAATTTTGTTCTGTGTTGTATGTGTCATTAATTTCTGTGTAATGACTGAAGTTAATATTTTGTATATTGTTGGTAGGCATGTTATGGGGCGATATGTAGCTGGGTTTGTTGTGTCTGCTTGATCTTTAGGTTTCAGATAGTTATTCCATGTGTAAGTGTATCAGGGACTGTGTATGGGTCTGCAATGTAACTGTTAAATTATTTAGTTAGATGTGAATGTGTTGAGGTGAACTTCTTTAGCCAGAAATTTGATATTTTATCTTTTCGAGGGGCTTTCCAATTGTGAGTAGAATTAATTGCTTGGGTGTCTTCATGTTGCAAAATTATCACTTCAGGCATTTGTGGTATCATCTTGTATGTGTCTGTTTCTGCCTGTATCCACCGTGCATGCCTGCTATGTTGTACCGGGTTTGACCATATGTTGCTCCAGAAGTGTTCCATGTCTGTTATGTCTGGTGGATTGTCTATTTTAATGTGTGTGTTATCTATTGTCTGGTAAAATTTCTTTTGGTTTGTGTTGAATGTTTGGTTTTGTTTCCTTCTATTTCCAATTTTTTTTGTATCTTCTAAGTCGTTTGGCCAATGCTTGTAATTTCTGCTTCTTTTCATCTAATTGCTCTATCGCTTCTTGTTGTGAGATTTTACCTAACCTTTTTCGTTTTGTCTGATACTTCATTTCTTATAATTGTGTTAGCTGTCCAATGTCTTTTCTCAGTTTTTCTATTCTGATCTGTGGCCTGTGCTGCCATGCTAGGTTTGTGCATTTCTTCTGTGTGTTGGTTGGTTCTGATCTCTGCCTAGTGTGTATATTTAGTGTAGTGAGTGCTCCTATATAGACCAGTAGTTGTAACTCTTCCATAGTTGTGTTTTCATTTATTTTGTTGTGTATGATTGTGTTGAGTTTTTATTGTTGTTTCGACTTGTGGGTTATTTGGCGGTCTATGCAAGAATGGTCTGCCTGTATTTGTGTCTTTGTATTCTATATATGTTAGCTGAAATTTTTCTTCTATATGTAACATGTGTGTCACTTCGTGTTCTATTCGTGCTTGTTCTGGTGGCTGCCTTAAGATTTCGTTTTCCTCTGATTGTTTAATTGATGAGTGTTGTTCTTTGTTTGTTTGCTTTATTTGGGCTGTTTGATTCCATTACTGTATTTTCTTCTTCTTCTGATTCCACATTATTTTGTTCCAGTATTTGTTGTACTTGTTTGATGTTTTCTAATTCTGACTGGGGTATCCTGTTATTTTTTATTATTACACGGATCTGATCAGCTAGTCGTTGTTCTGCTAAAAAATTTTAATTCTGGGTATCTGGTAATAAATGTTGTGTATACTTGTGATCTGTATACAGTTTTGTTGGTTCCTAGGTTTGTTGCTTGGTAATAACAGAACATGAGGTATCGATTAACTTTATCTGACCATCTCATCCTCTGTCTTTGTTTTCCTTCTAGGGTGGTTGCAGGAAGCATATCCTGCAAAACACGTCTATTTGGATGTAAATTATTTTCCAGTTGGCAAGCAGTGTCGTTACCACTGTGGGCGGGCATAGGGTTCAAGCGTCGTCCCTGACCATGACGGCGCTTGTCTGAGGATTCTTTAGTTCTGTCCTGAACCAACTAATCACACTAAAAGGGGGGGGGGGGTTAGCCCTATTAGTGGTTTGTTCTTTTCATCACCTTTTACGACTGGCAGAACATACCGGAGGCCTATTCTTTTCCCGGGCCTCCATGTGGTATTATTATTATTATTATTATTATTATTATTATTATTATTATTATTATTATTATTATTATTATTATTAAAGAATATCTCCATTGGACAACAACAAGCAAGTGATTTTCGATCCTTCTTAGGGTGGTTCTTATTTTCCCAATGTTTCTTCACTTTTTCCCCGAAGGGCTTCTTTGTTTCTTCAGTCCACTTTGGTCAGTATGGTTTTGGTTCTATCACTGGAATAAACTTCCACTTATCAATTTTGTTTCTGATGTGTTTGTTACATCAATTTTTGCTTTTGTCAAATCTTTCTTGACTTCAGTTACCCAAGGTATTGATGGTCTAAGGGAAGCCACATAGTCCAATAGGTGTTTAGTTTATCTGTTTCCAGGTAATCTGTCTAGACGTCCATAGAACTTCATTCATATAATGTCAGTTTCGAAGTTTGATACTTTTTCTTGTTGTCCTGGTGGTTTCATTTTCTGCACTCCGTTTTTTGTGTTATTTTTTCAAGTTCAATTTGTTCAATAACATCACTGAGATACTTAAAGTTTTTGACTCTGTTGCGCTCACCACAATTTGTTTTAAGTTTCGGAATATCTAACTCAAAACACGTGAATTCAGTCATCTCAAAGGAGATTTGCAAGTGAACCTTTTCTGCACACTCTTCACTGTCGGTTAGAATCGCCAAGTCATCTGTAACGCTAAGTATGGAGTGTCCAATTTTCCTTGACCTCTTCCTAATTCGATTTGCTTCCAAAAGTTCTGTTTTCTTAGTTCCATTTCCCATTCTTTCATTACTTTGTCTAAAACTATGTTGAATAGTAGTGCCAAGCTCCCATCTCCTTGTCTACTCCTGTTTTAACTAAGACTGGTTCTGAAATTTCATCTATGAATTTAATTTTTGATTTGGTTTCTGACAGTGCTGTTCGATCACTTTTCGAGTTTTGGTGTCTTCTAGAATGTTGCATACATATTGTCTTATCTACAGAATCGCATGCTTTTTTTTTAATCGACAAAAGTCCAGACTATTGGTTTCACCCTGATTGCTTTCATTTTTAAAATATTTGTAATATTAAAGATCTGTCCCGATCTACTAGGGCAAAAGCTTGCTTGGTAATCTAAAGTTGTATGTTCTAGCTGCTGTTGTGCTCTCTTTAACAGCCACCTGGATAAAATTTTTTTCCTTATTAATTAATAATTTTTCTTTATAGCTGATAAAGCATTATGTTTTGAAGAGTATCTAGTTGAGCATACCTTCTTAAGGGTAATTTTTTATTTTAAATATTTATTGTTACTCAGCATTGAGCAGTGCTTTATACTATTGCCAAAGAGAGGTATGTATTTTTCCAAATTATCAGAAAAAGTTGACACTTCAGGAACACATTTCACAGTATCATTTTAACTTAATGTGTGTGCCGCAGAATGAATAAAATCGGTATTTGGTGCATGTTCTTCTATAAGGGCTTGTAATCTTCCACACACAGCCGACATAACATTCGCTCCCTCTAAACCTGCCCTCTACATTTGGACAGATCAATACCATATTTTTTATAGTACGGAAAAATTCATTTATGCCTTTCTACACTACAATCAGGTATAGATTTAAATCTAAAAAAAAGACTCAGATTTTTATTTCTGGGGCACACGACCATTATTTTTTGCTATCGAGACATATCGAAAAACAGAGAAAGTAGGTCAATTTTTGACTGGTCTTGAGTTGCACCCAAAACAATCTCCAGAAATAGAGCTTCCTTTAATTCCTAAATAATATTTTCTTTAGCTGCAGTATCAAGTAAATTAACAATTTTATTTTGAATCGTGGGGCTTAAGTAATTTATTTCACCTTTTGACTTTAAAGGAAGTTTTTTTTAAGATAGGATCGTAATATGATAGTAAATGTAAAATTACCATGAAATTTCCCGATACCGAATTGTGGCTTCTTGAAGGTAAATTGCATGAAGATAAAGTAATTATGGCATTAATAACACAATTCAGTACATCTCGCTAGAAAGTAATTTTATTATTGATTGCACTTTGCAGTAAAGTTTCGATGGTAACCAATTACTAAAAGATAGAGCCGCATTAATATGCCACTGCGAGTTTCCATTGTCAAATATACATTGTGTAAAATTTCTTCTAACTGATACAATGTTAGCCGATACAGAGGAGTATGATTTGCTTTGACCGTTTGCAGACATCCAATAGAAGTGACAATATTGTTTGCTTAAAATATTAGAATAACACAGCTATGGCTTTGAAATTTTTATACCTAGTCTTACTGAAATATGAGTACTGATAGGTTGAAAAACATCACTTTGTTTCTGGATCCTTTGGAAACGGTTCTTGTGGTTTAAATGGGCCCAATTTAAAAATTATTTTTCGTTCTCTGACAAAGATATGAAATCCCTCAGACTTATTAAGATCTTTGTATGGGGTCATTCCATGTCAAGTGTACCAGTTTAGATGATGTCCTCAGCTCCACCATCTTCAATTTTGATGAAATTTGTGCAGGATGTACCTGAGGGCCCTATATGAACTTATGCGAAGTTTCAGGCTCACCTGGAACTTGGTTGAGGTGCTAGAGCCATTTTCGTGAAGACCACTTTTACAGAGATCGAAAAGTCGGGAAGAAATCGTCAAGTTTGGCATTCCACTGTCCTAATGTAAAAGAGCTAGACTCTTGCTTCTGTGTATAGTGGTGCAACTTTGTGTACTCTACGTATAAATGTTGCAAGTAGAGTTCAGAAAGCAATGTATTTGGCACAATCTCAGTTCAAAGTGGGCAACAAATCGTATCGCGAGAAATTTGCCCCATAGTTTAATGAAGCATAAGTACTGAAGAAAGTGCGCTATGGGCCTGGTCTTTTGCCAAACTACTGTCTGTCTGGGCGTTTAGTGTATTACAAATTTTGGACTGGCTTGTGTGTATAATTACTGTGCTACCATCCTGTAAATTCGCTAAAAAAACACAAATGTATCAAAATATACCCATGATCAAAGTGATGTATCTCACAATGGACACCTACCACATTACATTCATTAACACGATTCAACAGAGCACATTTCATTCTATCAGAAAAACGTATTTTCATTTTAGTGTCTCTTTGGGTAAGGTGCACAAAATACGCCTAAACTATTGACATTTTTAGTAATTCGGAAAATCCTTGCGTTGGTCTATGGTCCAATCTCAAGACTGGTAAACACATCACCAAGGGCCAACACCCAATAGCCATTCAAGATCAGCCATGGGTGAGTTTCTTTTATGGAGGTTCCCAAGCCTGAAACTGGGTGTCTAGCATGTTCCCAAGGCGGAATGCGAATATCTAGCAGGTTCCCAAGTCGTAATACAAAATCCTTCAATTGTTAAATGTTTTAAATTTTTCGATGATGTCCAAAACTATTGCTTCCGGCAAACTGTATTGCCGCCTCATCATTGAAGTAGCTGGGACTGGTAGGACAGCAATTATCTGTTGTTCTGAGATCCAGCGTATGTCTCTTCCAGTAGGTCAATGAAATGATTGAGCAGCTCCATGAGGATGCATGAAATTAATCAAGGCATCTTTTTCTTCGCATGAAACTTCACAGATATTTCCTATCCACCATTTTCCATCATAAATGCAAACAACATACTGGCGAGGCTCTAGTTCATTAATGACAACATGTTTAGTAGCAACTTTAGCATGTTAGTTAACATTTGCTATAAAGGACAATGTATCATTTGATACTCTGTGAATCTTAACTCGCTTTTCATCAGTTGGCACAAAATGGTGAGGGTCTCTTGTACCAGACACTGTACATCCATCCTCAAAACGATCAATTATTGCGACTTCAATAATTTATTTTTTAATATAAATAAATTCAATGCCATGAACATTTTTTTGCAATATTCAAACAGATCAGTTGGTGTAAAGATCTGGTTGTAAATTGGGCGTTTAAGGCTAGCTCTTGCTGCTAAAAGCTTAACTGTGCCCCCAATTCCATCACATGGCGATTTCCCATGGCTTGTTCTGAAAAAAATCCCTTCTGCAGTAATGCCAACATCTTTTTAATGATGGCAAAGCTTTAGGAAGCTCAAAATTTTTGTACTGTCCTGCAGAACCGTCGCTAAAATAATGAATATGCTTAATTTCTTTAAAAATGCACTTAAGGGATTTGATCAAGTACGTTAAAAACACACGCACTGCAACTGTGTCATGTTGGAGGCAATCACTGATTATGCAGCAGCTGACACTCTTTAGGTCTTCATTACCTTTGTAGTAAATGACAAATGGATGTATTGTAGCTTAACTATTTTCCCAATGGAATCCCTGCACCGCATCTTGGACAATAAAGGAGTAATTTCCTGCAAAATCCATTACTATAATCAATTCTCCTGGTTTGAGACCTTCTTTAGTGAAGTGTAAATGCTTACTGATGCTTTGCAATGTAGTGGTGAGTAGATAGGGCCAATAGTTTTGTAACTAATCGTTCAATGAATTCTTCAACTGTCATTCCTCTGGTTGCAAGTGTGTGTCTATCAGTGTGAGTGCATTGTTTGAACTGAATTGTATCCTCAGGATCAATATCTGCAAAAGCGCTTCCCAATAATTCATTTACAGCTCTGTCCCTGGATGTACTTCGCAGTTATGAAGCATGCAATCGTTTGTTTACAAATTACGGAAAATTTTGTTCAGTAAAATTCTGTAATCTTCTTTTATTGGGTTATGTGCCAACGTTAGTTTTACATTTTGATGTATTGTGCAGAGACAAACTGAATGTGAACCAGCTGGGCCTACAGTCACACACCACTTTGGGCTTAATTCACAAAATTTGGAAAATCCAATTTACAGTCCATTTTTATTGTGGTACGCAAAAAACATTTCTTTTAAGTTGCCCAGTAATAAGTATTTCTGGTTTTTAACCTTTTCTCCATCCATCCGAACAGTGATAGTCTTTTTTTCCTGGACAGATCCGACTACACTCTTCATCATAAAAATATTCTATGACTCTTGCCTTCAAATCCTCAGACAGGTTTTCCCACATTTTTCTTTGGGCTGTACCAATATTCCCTGTTCAGTTTTTAACTTTCTAGCATTCCTTACCATTCTTTCTGAAACACAACATTCTTCCCTGTGATGATAAAATGTATGAAAGGATACCGCAGGATATTCTTTTACCTGTTTGATGTTCTTCATTTAACACATACATTTTGTATTACAAAATCATTGCGGCAAACGACAGAGCTACGCAGAATATTGGATTCACATTGCAGAATCTTTGTTGAAAACTACACCTTTACCGGAATATAATCGGAAAGGACAATTAGCAACCGGCGATATACCACGAAGACTGCATGCGCAACATTGGGAATATTTTCCCAAACATATTGATCCAACACCATCAAAAGTAAATCCTGTAAGAGCTTGTGCAGTGAGCAGAAAGCATGAACGACACAGTGAAACAACGTGGGAATGCAAAAAGTGCAGGGTTGCATTACATAAGCCAGATTCTTTTGAACAATATCATACACTCTAAGATAATTAAATTCGTGTACACGTCACTGAAGACGTTGCGTTTGAAAATATATTTGCCAACGTACTAACGTAAACGGTCCCAGAATGCTTTGAACGAAATATTATACAGTCTAAGATCATTACACTGTTGTGGTTGTGAATATTATTATTAAGATGTATTTCATCGATGTATGTTTGCTTATAAACGGAAATGAAACGTATGTGAATATATCGTTGCGTTTGAGGCAGTGAATGTTTCGTTTCCAATGGGCAGCTAATCGTCATTATTTATGATACCTGTAGAAATGTCACGTCACTGGTATATCACACACGTACTCACAAATCCCGAGGGCGCCTGCACGACTTGGGACGCCAGCAGGCGTAGTGCACCGCAGCCTTAGCGTGTGTAAGCTCCGGGAATCGTAAGGCGCATCCGTACCTTGCAGCCACTTACGGCTCACGCCAACGGAACTTAAATCGTATGGAAAAGGGTTAAACAGCGTAGAACGCTACATAACATGACCTAAATTATAAAAAAGAATTTTTTTCCATGAAGATAGATAAGATTTTAGTACTTACGATTGCAAAGTAAACCAGTCACAGAATCTGATTGCTGAAAAAATGAGATTTTGGGCAGTTTCTTTGTAACCTCCTCCTTTTTTTGTTTAGTTTTCCTTTTCAAAGCCCCTTCGGGGTTGTCTGTCTTTCTTTCAAAATCAAACTTATTAACGAACAAATAATCACTAGATTTACAATTTTTTAAGGTCATGAACCGCGTGTGCACACACTGAAATAAACGCGTATAGATTGTTCTCACTGACCTGAAAACTGTAATCATTGTCTGCTGAGACGCGCTGCAAGAAATCTTAAGACATTAAGTGTTGCCAATATTTAGCCGCCCGATTGATTACGCGTTTTGGGTACGGCCTAAGACTTAATCGTTCACCTTGAGTGAGATTGTGAACAACATTTTACGAATTTTGCTAACATATGTATCATCAATACGGCGGTAGCTACGCCCCTGGATTGTAGCGAGGTACGATTTACTGTTAGACTGATTATGCATTCTAAATAGAGGTAGATGTTGCGGCATTTGATGTATCACGCCCTTTTTTTTCCATGTGGTATAACTTGCGTTCGACTCTTATACAATTGTGTGTAATGCATGTGACTTATAGCGCTATCTACCTGCAATCGTTAAAAGCAAACCTGTACCGTCAACAGAGGACTTCCAGCGCGTGCGTGATGAACCACGTCCACAAAGCTACTGGAAAACCTATTTCAACACCCTCCTCGAGATGAATGAAGATGTATGGAAAGTGTTCCTTTCTCTGTCTCATCTTTGACATAAATCGAGTCTTTAGTTTCATAGCTGAAGTGATTCAAAGTTAGTGACATGGGTTTGTGAGGTACTGCAATCCATGTGTTTATATTTGCTAGAGTGCATGGAAGAGAGAGTGTTCTCTGCTCATGGAGTTAGTGCATCATGGCGTGTAATTTCACATATCGAACACCGCTGCTATGCATTGCAGCCCATCCACTCCAAATATGCTGTTCTTACAGTGTTGAAAAAGATATAGAATTATCTGGAATTCAACTTACTAAACTCAATTTACCCTTAATAACTGTTTACATATCATCCTGAGGTAACATAGGCTCAAGTCTTTATAAACTAAACATCCCTTCTTGAAATTCTAAGAAAGAGAAGTATTCCAAATGTCTTAATCCGTAGCGACTTTAATATTGACTTTTTGAATGACGGCAGTACTCAACTCACACAGCCTTCATAAATTTCAACCTTCATACACTACTGGCCATTAGAATTGCCACATCACGAAGATGGCGTGCTACAGACGCGAAATTTAACCGACAGGAAGAAGATGCTGTGATATGCAATGATCAGCTCTTCAGAGCACTCACATAAGGTTGGCGCCGGTGGCGACACCTACAACGTACTGACATTAGGAAAGTTTCCAACCGATTTCTCATACACAAAGAGCAGTTGGCCCGCGTTGCCTGGTGAAACGAGGTATCACGCTTACGACCCCCCCCCCCCCACCCCCATGAACCATAGACCTTGTCATTGGTAGGGAGGCTTGCGTGCCTCAGCGATACAGATAGCCATACCATAGGTACAACCACAACGGAGGGGTATCTGCTGAGAGGCCAGACAAACGTGTGGTTCCTGAAGAGGGGCAGCAGCCTTTTCAGTAGTTGCAAGGGCAACAGTCTGGATGATTGACTGATCTGGCCTTGTAACAATAACCAAAACGGCCTTGCTGTGCTGGTACTGCGAACGGCTGAAAGCAAGGGGAAACTACAGCCGTAATTTTTTCCGAGGGCATGCAGCTTTACTGTATGATTAAATGATGATGGCGTCCTCTTGGGTAAAATATTCCGGACGTAAAATAGTCCCCCATTCGGATCTCCGGGCGGGGACTACTCAAGAGGATGCCGTTATCAGGAGAAAGAAAATTGGCGTTCTACGGATCGGAGCGTGGAATGTCAGATCCCTTAATCGAGAAGGTAGATTAGAAAATTTAAAAAGAGAAATGGATAGGTTAAAGTTAGATATAGTGGGAATAAGTGAAGTTCGGTGGCAGGAGAAACAAAGACTTCTGGTCAGGTGACTACAGGGTTATAAACACAAAATCAAATAGGGGTAATGCAGGAATAGGTTTAATAATGAATGGGAAAATAGGAATGCGGGTAAGCTACTACAAATAGCAGAGTGAACGCATTATTGTGGCCAAGATAGATACGAAGCCCACACCTACTACAGTAGTACAAGTTTATATGCCAACTAGCTCTGCAGATGACGAAGAAATTGAAGAAATGTATGATGAAATAAAAGAAATTATTCAGATAGTGAAGGGAGACAAAAATTTAATAGTCATGGGTGACCGGAATTCGAGTGTAGGAAAAGGGAGAGAAGGAAACGTAGTAGGTGAATATGGATTGGGGCTGAGAAATGAAAGAGGAAGCCGCCTGCTAGAATTTTGCACAGAGCACAACTTAATCATAGCTAACACTTGGTTTCAGAATCATGAAAGGAGGTTGTATACATGGAAGAAGCATGGAGATACTTACAGATTTCAGATAGATTACGTAATGGCAAGACAGAGATTTAGGAACAAGGCTTTAAATTTTAAGACATTTCCAGGGGCAGATGTGGACTCTGACCACAATCTATTGGTTATGAACTGTAGATTCAAACTGAAGAAACTGCAAAAATGTGGGAATTTAAGGAGATGGGACCTGGATAAACTGAAAGAACCAGAGGTTGTACAGAGTTTCAGGGAGAGCATAAGGGAACAATTGACAGGAATGGGGGAAAGAAATACAGTAGAAGAAGAATGGGTAGCTTTGAGGGATGAAGTAGTGAAGGCAGCAGAGGATCAAGTAGGTAAAAAGACGAGGGCTAGTAGAAATCCTTGGGTAACACAAGAGATATTGAATTTAATTGATGAAAGGAGAAAATATAAAAATGCAGTAAATGAAGCAGGCAAAAAGGAATACAAACGCCTCAAAAATCAGATCGACAGGAAGTGCAAAATGGCTAAGCAGGGATGGCTAGAGGACAAATGTAAGGATGTAGAGGCTTATCTCACTAGGGGTAAGATAGATACTGCCTACAGGAAAATTAAAGAGACCTTTGGAGAAAAGAGAACCACTTGTATGCATATCAAGAGCTCAGATGGAAAAACAGTTCTAAGCAAAGAAGAGAAAGCATAAAGGTGGAAGGAGTATATAGAGGGTCTATACAAGGGCGATGCACTTGAGGACAATATTATGGAAATGGAAGAGGATGTAGATGATGATGATGAAATGGGAGATACAATACTGCGTGAAGAGTTTGACAGAGCACTGAAAGACCTGAGTCAAAACAAGTACCCCGAAGTAGACAACATTTCATTGGAACTACTGACGGCCTTGGGAGAGCCAGTCCTGACAAAACTCTACCATCTGGTGAGCTAGATGTATGAAACATGCGAAATACCCTCAGACTTCATGAAGAATATAATAATTCCAATCCCAAAGAAAGCAGGTGCTGACAGATGTGAAAATTACCGAACAATCAGTTTAATAATCCACAGCTGCAAAATACTAACTCGAATTCTTTACAGACGAATGGAAAAACTAGTAGAAACCGACCTCGGGGAAGATCAGTTTGGATTCCGTAAAAATACTGGAACATGTGAGGCAATACTGACCTTACGACTTATCTTAGAAGAAAGATTAAGGAAAGGCAAATCTACATTTCTAGCATTTGTAGACTTGGAGAAAGCTTTTGACAATGTTGACTGGAATACTCTCTTTCAAATTCTAAAGGTGGCAGGGGTAAAATACAGAGAGCGAAAGGCTATTTACAATTTTTACAGAAACCAGATGGCATTATAAGAGTCGAGGGACATGAAAGGGAAGCAGTGGTTGAGAAGGGAGTGAGACAGGGTTGCAGCCTCTCCCTGATGTTATTCAATCTGTATATTGAGCAAGCAATAAAGGAAACAAAAGAAAATTTCGGAGTAGGTATTAAAGTCCATAAAGAAGAAATAAAAACTTTGAGGTTCGCCGATGACATCGTAATTCTGTCAGAGACAGCAAAGGACTTGGAAGAGCAGTTGAACGGAATGGACAGTGTCTTGAAAGGAGGGTATAAGATGAACATCAACAAAAGCAAAACGAGAATAATGTAATGTAGCCGAATGAAGTCGGGCGATGCTGAGGGAATTAGATTAGGAAATGAGACACTTAAAGTAGTAAAGGAGTTTTGCTATTTGGGGAACAAAATAACTGATGATGGTCGAAGTAGAGAGGATATAAAATTTAGACTGGCAATGGCAAGGAAAGCGTTTCTGAAGAAGAGAAATTTGTTAACATCGAGTATAGATTTTAAGCGTCAAGAAGTCATTTCTGAAAGTATTTATATGGAGTGCAGCCATGTATGGAAGTGAAACATGGACGATAAATAGTTTGGACAAGGAGAGAATAGAAGCTTACGAAATGTGGTGCTACAGAAGAATGCTGAAGATTAGATGGGTAGATCACATAACTAATGAGGAAGTATTGAATAGGATTGGGGAGAAGAGAATTTTGTGGCACAACCTGGCCAGAAGAAGGGATCGGTTGGTAGGACATGTTTTGAGGCATCAAGGGATCACCAATTAATACTGGAGGGCAGCGTGGAGGGTAAAAATCGTAGTGAGACACCAAGAGATTAATACACTAAGCAGATTCAGAAGGATGTAGGTTGCAGTAGTTACTGGGAGATGAAGAAGCTTGCACAGGATAGAGTAGCATGGAGAGCTTCATCAAACCAGTCTCACGACTGAAGACAACAACAACAACACGTTTCCGACTTTGATAAAGGTCGGATTGCAGCCTATCGCGATTGCAGTTCATCGTATCGCGACATTGCTGCTCGCGCTGGTCGAGATCCAATGACTGTTAGCAGAATATGGAATTAGTGGGTTCGACTAGCAGTCGAGATGACAGGCATCTTATCCGCATGGCTGTAACGGATCGTGCAGACACGTCTCGATCCCTGTGTCAATAGATGGGGAGGTTTGCAAGAGAACAACCATCTGCTCGTACAGTTCGACGACGTTTGCAGCAACATGGACTATCAGCTCGGAGACCATGGCTGCAGTTACCCTTGACGCTGCATCACAGACAGGAGCACCTGCGATAGTGTACTCAACGACGCCCCCTGGGTGCACGAATGGCAAAACGTCATTTTTCGGATGAATTCAGGTTCTGTTTAAAGCATCATGATGGTCGCACCTGTGTTTGGCGACATTGCGGTGAACGTACATTGGAAGCGTGTATTCGGTATCGCCATACTGACGTATCACCTGGCGTGATGGTATGGGGTGCCATTGCTTACGTGTCTCTGTCACCTCTTGTTAGCATTGACGGCACTATGAACAGTAGACATTACATTTCAGATGTGTTACGACCTGTGGCTCTACCCTTCATTTGATCCCCGCGAAACCATACATTTCAGCAGGATAATGCACGACCGCAAGTTGCAGGTCCTGTACGGGCCTTTCTGGATACAGAAAATGTTCGACTGCTGCCCTGGCCAGCACATTCTCCAGATCTCTCACCAACTGAATACATCTGGTCAATGGTGGTCGAGCAACTGACTCGTAACAATACGCCAATCACTACTCTCGATGAACTGTGGTATCGTCTTGAAGCTGCATGGGCAGCTGTACGTGAACACGCCATCAAAGCTCTGTTTGAATAAATGCCCAGGCGTATCAAGGTCGTTATTACAGCAAGAGGTGGTTGTTCTGTGTACTGATTTCTCAGGATCTATGCATCCAAATTGCGTAAAAATGTAATCACATGTTAGTTCTAGTATAATATATTTGTCCCATGAGTACCCGTTTATCATCTGCATTTCTTCTTGGTGAAGCAATTTTAATGGCCACTAGTGTATCTGCAATTAGAATTACATCCGATAGTAGTAGCTGTATTGACCAAGTTGCCACTAACATAGAATGTGTTGCAAATTCTGTACACCTAGGATTCTCAGGCCACAATGCCGTAATTATAAATGTAGAGTTACCACATAGGGATGCCTTCGTAAAAAGAAAGCATAAACTTTCCATAAAACAATATTCTTAAGTATCTATCCCACATGAGAAAAGAAAACTGGCAGACCGTCTTCCAATCACAAACACTACTTCCTAAACATTTTCTCCTATTACTTCAATTACTATTTTCCTTTAAAACTAAGAACAGTTGTTCCTGGTTATTCCAGAACTTGGTTCAGTTTAGCCATTATAACTTCCTCCTGAAGAAAGAGGGAGCTTTGGCAGTTTAAAAATACTTCACTGCTTGTTGTTGTTGTTGTTGTTGTTGTTGTTGTCTTCAGTCCTGAGACTGGTTTGATGCAGCTCTCCATGCTACTCTATCCTGTGCAAGCTTCTTCATCTCCCAGTACTTACTGCAACCTACATCCTTCTGAATCTGCTTGGTGTATTCATCTCTTGGTCTCCCTCTACAATTTTTACCCTCCAATGCTAAATTTGTGATCCCTTGATGCCTCAAAACATGTCCTACCAACCGGTCCCTTCTTTTTGTCAAGTTGTGCCACAAACTCCTCTTATCACCAATTCTATTCAATACCTCCTTATTAGTTATGTGATCTACCCATCTAATCTTCAGCATCTTCACTGCTTATAAAAAGATATTCAGAAATGTTGTCAAGACAGCCAAAAAACATCATTATGACATACTTCTCAAAAATTCAACTGATGAAAGTAAATGTATGTGGCAGATGTTTAACACAAATACAGGTGGGACTAAAAACGTACAAATAGAAGTAACCTAAAAATAAATGGAAGACTGATCACTAACAAAAAGAAATGTCCCCTCCGCAAATTCTTTTGAAACCCGTACTAGTCACTTGAAGGATACCCTATGTCGGACCCTCTTATGAGCAACCCTACTGCTTCAACAACCTCAGAAGCAGAAATCGAAAATACAATCGACCAAAAATTAAAAAAGGTTTCTTCTGCTGGACAAGATGAAATCCCTTGGTTCGTTGTTCACAGATGTTCAAGTAAAATAAGTAAGATCGCATATCATTAATTCTTCATTTTTGGAAGGCATATTCCCTAAATTACTTACCATAGCAAAAATTATACCGATACACCAAAAAAACTAAACAAGATCCCAATAATTATCGGCCAATAGCAGTCCTCTCTGAATTTTATAAAGTATTTTAATATGTTGTGGCTGACAGGCTAAAATCATTTCTGAGTAAGTATAGTATCCTTTCTCCAGCTCTGTATGGATTCAGGAGGGCAAAATAACAGTAGACGCTGTTTATAAATTTCTAGATACAAATCTCAGTCTCGTAGATAGGAAACAGCCATCTGTTGATCTTACAAAGGCCTTCGATACTGCAAGTCACAGAATACTATTACAACTATGGTATATGGGGTACTGTCATGTTTGGCTTGCAAGCTACCTACTTAACAGAAAACAGTATGTACAGTTATGTGAGGTCACCCATTCAGGAAAATCCACAATTTGGTATTATGATATGCGAACTGTAAAACATGGTATCCCTGAAGGATCACTTTTAGGCCCAATCCTATTTCCCCTGTTCATTAATGATCTTCCTATTCATCTAGCGACTTGCTATATCTTCCTTTTTGCCGATCACACCAATATTCTGATATCTGACTCAGATGATTGCATTGAAGCTGCAGTCAATCAATGTACAGCTCTACTGGATGCATGGCTTACAGTTAATAGGCTACTTCTCAATGCACAAAAGACTGTAGGCCTAACATTTCATACAGTCCACGACAGAAATCCCACTGTCCCAACTATACAAATAGGTGGAAATAGTATTAAACTAGAACATGTAGCTAAATTCCTTGGAATATCTATCTCTGACGCTCTACACTGGAAAAGGCATACTGACATCTTAGCTAACAATCTAACTAAAGTATGTTTTATGCTTCTGTCAGTCAGGGATGTGACGAGAATAAAAATCCTAACATCAGTGTAACATCCTTTTTCACTCCATCCAAACACATGGCCTCATTTCTAGGGCCACAGTTCGGAGTCCAATAAAATATTTAAGCTCCAAAGAAAGCTGTCAGGATAATGTTATTTAAAAAGCAGGGAGACTCGTGTGAACAACTATTCTGAAAACTAAATATTCTTCCACTTCCATGCCAGGACATTTTAACATGGCTAAAGATTGGCAGCCTGAAGCAGAATATGTATTATCACCAGCACAACACTAGAGGGAAATACACTAGAGGGAAACACTAGAGGGAAATACTTGCTGACACTGTTTCCCCCTTTGAGCAAATTAAAATTATATACTGATAGTGTAAAATGCACAAGGATTATACTTTATAATCATTACCACCAAATATATAAAACATCAACAATCCAGCACATTTTAAAATCAGGCTTGATTCGACATTATTAAAGTACTCTTTTTATAACTTACATGAATATTTGGAATGTGATTTTTCTATGAAATGTATTTTCACAAATATCTTTCTGTACTATAATTTATCTTCAAAATATAAATTTCATGAAGGCCTAACAGACTGTAAAAAACTGATATACTTGTATGTACTCATATTTATCTAATACATCTTTAACTATTGTATTAATTATGTAATGCTTGTCTGTACTTAATTTGATTTGCAATGTTTCCCCAAATTTTAATTTTAATTAGGTCTAGTTAACCTTAATTTTGAACAACTATACTAATATTATATTTTGTAATCTATAACTATCATACAATTATGTACATCTATGTGTATTTAATTTGGTGTTATGTATTTTTAAATGTTTAACCACTATAATGGCTTGTCCCATATCATGCAGTATTCTCTGTACACAAAATGATTCAGTGGATCAATAAAGAATGAAGGAATGAATGTGTTTATGTTCTATGGATCATTTCTTTCTTCCTAGCTCCTTCCTGGTATGGAATCCAGACACCACAACGATTCTACATAATTATAGCACAAGTGATTTATGTAAAATGTTTTAAACTACTTTTGTATGGAGCTTCATCATGCTGAACTCAAACATTTTTGGTCTTCCTCTTCTTCTTATTAACCACCTGTTATATCACCACAACACACTTAAATTTATCAGGCACCTAAGTACTATACACCAGTAAGGAATGCTAAACTCCTCAGCATGCAAGCATGTAGAGAGATCACATGTAATTGGATGCGTGACATAACATTGGTATGGAACAGTCTTGACAGAATGGCAGTTAGAGCACAGGAACGAGAAGCTAGTCTATATCATTAGCGCCAGTCATTGCAAGTTTGGAACAGGTGTTACACGATTTGCAAAAGCAAGATAGTACTTCTCCCACGTGATGAAGGCTATGTAACAGGGTTCCCTGTATGTCAACATGAATATGAACCTCGCGAAGTAATGGAGAGGGTGATTTAGCAGTGGTACAGAAATTGAGAATCATGCTGCAGCGTTAAATGCAGCTTCACAAAACATCGAATGCAGTGGGTACAGTACACTCATACTTCTGGTTAATTTCAAATTAAATCACAGACAGTGTTGCAGGGAGAGTTGGTTGAAGACAAAGGAAGAGTTATGACACACACACACACACACACACACACACACACACACACACACACACACACACACACAGACAGACAGACAGACAGACAGAGAGAGAGAGAGAGAGAGAGAGAGAGAGAGAGAGAGAGAGAGCATTTACAGTTATCCTCGGCGCCCTTGGCCTGTAGACTCAACAAAGGGATAGCTTGTTTCGAAATAAAGGGCCGAGTGCTAGAGCTCTGAATCTCCGAATTATCCCAAGAATGCAAGAATACTTCGGATTTCATCAACATAAGGGAAGATTGCAAATCGTAATAAAATCTTATCGAATTAGTAAAGTGCTTCAGACAAGGAACGTAGTTTTTCTACCTCTTCTCTGCTGATGTCTATTTCCCACAAAAAAACCAGTACTTCTCCCACGTGATGAAGGCTATGTAACAGGGTTCCCTGTATGTCAACATGAATATGAACCTCGCGAAGTAATGGAGAGGGTGATTTAGCAGTGGTACAGAAATTGAGAATCATGCAGCAGGGTCATTGGCTGACAGCATCACGAGATCTACGTGATGAGAGGTTTTGTTGACATGACAACTCGTCATGAGTAGTGGTTTGGACATCGAGTAATTGAGTGAAACGCATTGAAATTACGTATAACCCAGTAAAATTACAAAAATTGATGGAAAATGCATAAAATTTATGAAAATACAACGTATAAATGTGAAGGGATGAGGGTATTTACGTGCTGGCCTGGATGTATGACAATTACTCCATTCCTCACCCGTGGGATTGACAACTGATGCTGCATACTATCCGTGCTCTAAGGGTTTTAGTCCCGCAAAATACTCCCTTGTTCAACATGTTGTTATGCGCTGTAAGCCACAAAAATGAAAGAGACAATGTCGAAAGATGCGAAGATAAGGATGACTACCAAATAGAATATCGAAACTGCGATCATATACATGGGTGCAATATGCACCACCAATATGATGAATCAATGCTCAGGGTCTCTTCGAAAAATGGAGAAATCTGCCACCCTGTCTCTGTGGAAGATGAGACCAAATGCAGACATCAACACGTCTATGCAAGCGAGTTTGATCACTGGCCACCTGATCCAATGGACCAATGCCTGTGTATTTGATAGAATCGGCATGTGTGCTCAAATGTTAGCACACAGGTGGTATGTGTTTTCAATATATTGGAAAAGAGCGACGCAGTAATATCTTACCGACTTCTCTACTGAGTGACGTTAGCGAAGTTTTTATAGTTTCAGGTTTTTCTGTGTTGGATGGTACAAAATAACGAGAAGGGAGAGAATGTTTGTGTGACAGACACGAATGCACCCTGAGAGACGCACATCTCCTTCAGACTGCAGTTCTTGTATGTTGTTACGAAAATGCAGAAGAAAATCCTCGTCCACCTTCCAGTTCCCTTATGATGTGAGGTCTCCTTAATTTTTCCTATAAGAAACACCACCATAACTGCTCGTATTGTCTTTTACACTACTTCGTGTTGCAGGAAAAAGCTTCATTTGGCAATGGCCTTACACATTGTACATGGTTTGCGGAGCTACAACACCAAGTTCCCATTTACACTGAGTGGTCAAAACATGGTCCTGTCACAATAACTCAGCTCACCCCGTTTGTCTGCGGTATGCAGAAGCTGGTAGATGTAGCGCTCTCCGGATTCCACTCAGTAACGACTTAAATTGAAAGGTCACATGGAACAAACTGGAGAGAGGATGGGGCAGAGAGTACAGTTACAAGATGCGGAGAGACTGTCTAAAACCACAATGGAGTTTTGCTGTGTGAGGTCTCTAACAGACAGGCTCGACAGAGGCAACACGTTTCAAGATATGAGAAAGCCATGAATATTATTAGAAGACACCTCCATAGGATCCAACGCAAATGTGTGGTTGAATGGAACGACGTAATTCCAAATTGCAGACGCAATTTCTACCAGAAAGCGGAACAGTGTAGATCGGAAAAGCCATTGATGCGATTTTGCACATTTCTTATGATTTCAATCTAGCATTGCATTTCCTAAGTTATTCCTCATAAAGCGTACCATCTACTGTATGTGATGATTCTCAGTCAACCACCATCTTCCCTTACCTATAACCTTATGGATATATCGCAGAATTCCTGTTACTCTCTCCACACGGCATCTACATAGAATGCGATACAAAGTTTGTCAGCACGAGAAATATCTTGCAGCGGCATAAAGGAGTTGCAAACATCATCTTAATCCCGCTTCCTAAATTTGATGAGAAGAATGATTTAATTACCACCTTACACCTCTGACGGTGTACAACTGCACTTTCGTACTGTTAATAGGTATCCCAGTGATCACTGACTATATTCAGTGTCACAGTGTTGTGTGCAACCACTTCATTCAGAAGGAATGCCACGCCTCAATTTATAAAGCATGTATAGCTTTTTAACATTGATATCGTTTCCGACTTTTGTGTGTCTGTACAACCAAGGTCCCTTTTTATGCAGAGTGACGGTAATGTATTTGTTGCGATCGTGTTTTAATAAATGGTCGCTAGTAAAACGATTACGCCTCTCTTCCTAAGACACACTGGTACAACTCACAAGAAAAACAAATGGAGCCCGCCCATCGATTGCGGATTTTTCGCTCAGTATTGTTTGGTGTCAGCAGCATGCAGTTACTGGCGAAGTATTACTAAGGGATGCGTGATAGATTCGCTGTAATCAGCAAGCTTATACAGTATGTGTTGGGATGTAAAGCTACTGTGGTCAGTGTCCCAACATGTGCAAAGAACATGACGACTAGCGGTTGTAAGGGAGCTATAGATTTGATGTGGAAAATTGCGATTTCTATGCATCAGTAGTCATAAGAGGAATGAATGAATTTACTTGGAAATTTATGTCCAGTCATTAGAATGGTATGGATACTGATATTTCCAGAACCACAGTTTTCAGGAGGAGGCATTTCCGATGCTTCGCTCATTGTCGGATGTCACCAGGTTGGCGCTAGAATCGTAATATTTAATTGTAATTACACTGATAAATATGTGGTGGTTTCCTAGGACGATTCTGCCTGGCGTGTGGGTGTGTGACGGAAGTAGCCAGTAACTGGAACGAATTGACATTCCAGCTTAAGGCGGGAGCCATCACCGAGCCTCCAAACAAGTTAGGCGGGAAATGGGGATGCAGTTTACTAACCCATGTCGTCCTCTGTCGAGTGAATAGCGCACTAGGGCACCGGTTGTGAGTAATGTTTGTAAACTATCGTTATAGTAAGGAATTTCTAAGACATTGTTATGAATCAGAAAAATTGTCTGTATTTTCTGTTTGCATGAATCACGACAGGGAGCAAGTAGTGCAGAAAGGCAAAATTGAGGAAAAATTTTGGAAAGGAATAAGAATTGGACTTAGGTTTCGTAAAAATTTTCAGTAGTAAGCTGTTTCGTTCGGTACAGCAAAGGTAGAACTGGTATGCAAGTTGCTTGCATGGTCACACTTGGTAGCGCCTCTTTTGAAGTAAATAGAAATCTTCTCCTCATTATTCCCTTCCCTGAATTTTATTTGCGAAAAATTTAGAAATTGTTTAGTGTGATACGCACTGTCAGTAAAACATAAAGAATTGTGCCACAATAGTTTGCACATCATAATTGACGTAAAACAGGCTTTGACATCACATAAATTATAATTGTCAAGTATAATAACTACCATATGAAATTTTATCATTTTTGTTAAATTTCTGTTTTGCATATTCATATAAATAACATGGCCGAAAATTATATGCCCATTGTTGATAGCGACAGCGAAAACGCAATCAACCAAGATCGCGTAGAACAATTGAAGTTCAGGCGGCATGCATGACTACTGCACAAAGTTCAAGTACATCAGAGATGAGTGTCGCAGAAGTGACAAATGATATCAGCGCAGCAGAACAACCCTGACTACACAATGTTTACAACTGACGAGACAATGTCACATCTCCCACAGCGACATACCCCTCATGAACGAAACATCGGAGAATGAATTTTGACAAGACATTACAATCACTACTTGGTCACGACACAAACTAACCTGGAAAGTATAGCTGACAACAACCACAGTAGTACATCCGAAGAACAGTTATGGCAGTTACTATCTAACATAAATGCGAAATTTGATGACATGAAACAATATGAAACCAATGTCAATAATTTGACACAAGATTTGAACATGATAAAACAGCAACAAAACACTGTTACACAAGTTATTAACACAGTAAAACAGCAACAAAACACCGTTACGCAAGATCTAAATGCAATGAAGCAAGAATAAAATCAAGTATTCAAGGATTTGCAAGACACGGTCCCACAGAAATTCGATGACTCGGCCAAAAATTTCGTACTGAAATCGACGAAAAATTGAATTATGTGACAACACAGGTAAACCATGAAGTACTTTCTGAAGTTAACAAAAACATTACGGAATTAAAACAAAAGGTAGATTCTTTTAATGACAATCACTACCGAGCAGAGCAACAGATAAAGAAAATCACAGACGCAAACACAAACATTGAAGCAACACAAAACCAAGTGTCGACAGTAAAACTGGTAACCACTGTCGTTAACAAACTAAATAAAGGCTATGAAAGTGTACCTCCAGGTGTAGAAGAGATTACTTTAAGAATCTACATCTACATCCATACTCCGCAAGCCACCTGACGATGTGTGGCGGAGGGTACCCTGAGTACCTCTATCGGTTCTCCCTTCTATTCCAGTCTCGTATTGTACGTGGAAAGAAGGATTGTCGGTATGCTTCTGTGTGATCTCTAATTTTATCCTCATGGTCTCTTAGCGCGATATACGTAGGAGGGAGCAATATACTGCTTGACTCTTCGGTGCAGGTATGTTCTCGGAGCTTTAACAAAAGCCCGTACCGAGCTACTGAGCGTCTCTCCTGCAGAGTCTTCCACTGGAGTTTATCTATCATCTCCGTAACGCTTTCGCGATTACTAAATGATCCTGTAACGAAGCGCGCTGCTCTCCGTTGGATTCTCTCTCTCTCTTCTATCAACCCTATCTGGTGCGGATCCCACACTGCTGAGCAGTATTCAAGCAGTGGGCGAACAAGCGTACTGTAACCTACTTCCTTTGTTGTCGGATTGCATTTACTTAGGATTCTTCCAATGAATCTCAGTCTGGCATCTGCTTTACCGACGATCAACTTTATATGATCATTCCATTTTAAATCACTCCTAATGCTTACTCCCAGGTAATTTATGGAATTAACTGCTTCCAGTTGCTGACCTGCTATTTTGTAGCTAAATGATAAGGGACCTATCTCTCTATGTATTCGCATCACATTACACTTGTCTACATTGAGATTCAATTGCCATTCCGTGCACCATGCGTCAATTCGCTGCAGATCCTTCTGCATTTCAGTACAATTTTCCATTGTTGCAACCTCTCGATACACCACAGCATCATCTGCAAAAAGCCTCAGTGAACTTCCGATGTCATCCACCAGGTCATTTATGTATATTGTGAATAGCAACGGTCCTATGACACTCCCCTGCGGCACACCTGAAATCACTCTTACTTCAGAAGACTTCTCTCCATTGAGAATAACATGCTGCGTTCTGTTATCTAGGAACTCCTCAATCCAATCACACAATTGATCTGATAGTCCGTATGCTCTTACTTTGTTCATTAAACGACTGTGGGGAACTGTGTGAAACGCCTTGCGGAAGTCAAGAAACACGGCATCTACCTGTGAACCCGTGTCTAAGGCCCTCTGAGTCTCGTGTACGAATAGCGCGAGCTGGGTTTCACACGACCGTCTTTTTCGAAACCCATGCTGATTCCTACAGAGTAGATTTCTAGTCTCCAGAAAAGACATTATACTCAAACATAATACGTGTTCCAAAATTCTACAACTGATCGACGTTAGAGGTATATGTCTATAGTTCTGCACATCTGTTCGACGTCCTTCTTGAAAACGGGGATGACGTGTGCCCTTTTCCAATCCTTTGGAACGCTTCGCTCTTCTAGAGACCTACGGTACACCGCTGCAAGAAGGGGGGCAAGTTCCTTCGCGTACTCTGCGAACTGGTATCCCATCAGGACCAGCTGCCTTTCCTCTTTTGAGCGATTTTAATTGTTTCTCTATCCCTCTGTCGTCTATTTCGATATCTACCATTTTGTCAACTGTGCGACAATCTAGAGAAGGAAGCACAGTGCAGTCTTCCTCTGTGAAACAGCTTTGGAAGAAGACATTTGGTATTTCGGCCTTTAGTCTGTCATCCTCTGTTTCAGTACCATTTTGGTCACAGTGTCTGGACATTTTGTTTTGATCCACCTACCGCTTTCACATAGGACCAAAATTTCTTAGGATTTTCTGCCAAGTCAGTACATAGAACTTTACTTTCGAATTCATTGAAAGCCTCTCGCATAGCCCTCCTCACACTACATTTCGCTTCGCGTAATTTTTGTTTGTGTGCAAGGCTTTGGCTATGTTTATGTTTGGTGTAAAGTTCCCATTGCTTTCGCAGCAGTTTTCTAACTCGGTTGTTGTACCACGGTGGCTCTCTTCCATCTCTTACTATCTTGCTTGGCACATACTCATCTAACGCATATTGTACGACGGTTTTGAACTTTGTCCACTGATCCTCAACACTATCTGTACTTGAGACAAAACTTTTGTGTTGAGCCATCAAGTACTCTGAAATCTGCTTTTTGTCACTTTTGCTAAACAGAAAAATCTTCCTACCTTTTTTAATATTTCTATTTACGGCTGAAATCATCGATGCAGTAACCGCTTTATGATCACTGATTCCCTGTTCTGCATTAACTGATTCAAATAGTTCGGGTCTGTTTGTCACTAGAAGGTCTAATATGTTATCGCCACGAGTCGGTTCTCTGTTTAACTGCTCAAGGTAGTTTTCAGATAAAACACTTAAAAATATTTCACTGGATTCTTTGTCCCTGCCACCCGTTATGAACGTTTGAGTCTCCCAGTCTATATCCGGCAAATTAAAATCTCCACCCAGAACTATAACATGGTGGGGAAATCTACTCGAAATATTTTCCAAATTATTCCTCAGGTGCTGAGCCACAGCAACTGCTGAGCCCGTGGGCCTATAGAAACATCCAATTACCATGTCTGAACCTGCTTTAACCGTGACCTTCACCCAAATCATTTCACAATTCGAATCTCCGTCAATTTCCTTCGATACTATTGCACTTCTTATCGCTATAAACACGCCTCCCCCTTCACTGTCCAGCCTGTCCAGCGGTATACATAGCAACATTACAAGTTGACTCAGCATGTGCTAAGAAGGAGAGAGACAGGATAAATGAAAACTTGAGTGATATCATCAGTCAAGCTGAAGCAGGTACGTTATATAGGGGTAATACCACTGCAGAGAAGTTAGTAACCGATTTTAAGTTACACACAGATGTAGTAGAAAAGGCTGATCGGAAAAAAGAAAAGAAAATCGAGAACAAGGTAAACATTAACCTACAAGCTGAGGAAGATAGGATCCGCAATGTTTTAGAAGAAAATATTACCGCATCTCGAAATAGGCATGTAAATGATACACAGGCCACAGTGAACAAACCACAACCTGTCGGTGTTTATCCACAAATTGTCACCAGTCCCACAGCAGGTACCAGTGACAGTTGTAGAGTGCAAAATGTAAACATACCCACAACTGCAATACCTGAACAATTACCAGCCAGAATTACAGGTAACTACAGTAACATAGATACGATCGAAAATGCCACATGTCAATCAACTATTTTTGCAGACGGAGGTTTTCTAGTACATCGACGGTTTCTACATTTATTACCGAAGGTAAAAGAATGAATCCCGTAGCACTTATCAGTGCTTTTCGTCATGAATTTCCAAGCAACCGGACAGAAGCACAGAATATCGGATTTGTCGTAGGATATATGCAAGGTGATGTGCTTTTATGAGTAACTGAAGTGGCCAAACGTTGCAGCACTTATATCCAATTTGAACGAGCTTTCCTCGACAAATACTTGTCTGAGGCAGTGCAAAAAAGACTCAGACGCCAGGTTTTCAACCCTGTACCATTCAATGGCAAATACGGTAGTCTACGTGGCTACTTTGAAAAACACCTGAACAAGACACGTTACTGGACGAACCCAATATCACAGGTAGACGTGTTAAAATTTTTAAAAGTCGTTTACCATCGCACATTAGAGAAAAATTAGTCACAACGCCAGAGCACGACACTGAATATTTTCTGACAGTGTTCGATTCTATCGACTTAATTTATGAGGAGAGAGATGTACCCCATAGAGCAACAGAAAATCAGGCACAACAACAATAGTGTTACATAAATCAGTCAGTAAAACGTGATCTAAACACATAGCAAGGATGGTACACACAACAGCTAAGTTACATACCCAGAAGTAACGAGTACGGTAACTGGAACCGAAAAACACTATTTAAAAGAAATTTTCAAAACAACTGGAGTAATTTCAACGCACGAGCGAATTACAGTTCACCTCACATGGCCATATGCCGAACATGGATAGAAACAGCCGCAGCAGTGGCCGACGCGCGGCCTTACTTGTACCGCAGCCGACCTTTCTACAGCAGAATAACTGCACAGCAAGTAACAACACAAATTGACGAAGTACACCCACAGTGCAACGCGCTGAAATTACTCCAAGTAATGATCTAAGTCACACTACGCCGTCGGAAAACACCAACCGGTCGTAGTTAAGCCCCAGGGTATTGACCTCTCAGAGAGTGGGGGTAACGCAAAACTACAAACTTGTTTCATAAGGTTTGACAAACAAGGTGACATCAGGTATGATTTGTATCAGCATGAGTCAGATGCAATAGGTAATATCCCGGAAGAACAGGTACAAGCATTCATTAAGATGGACGTATTTAACATTGACACACAGTTAATTTTAGACACAGGTTCAACTACCAAAATAATGTCAAATGCATTTTTTGTGAATTGAAGACAAATTCCCACATTTCCTGTTCAAAATTGCAAGGTGCAAACTGGTACGGGCAGTAAGACGAAATTGGTTACGCATCAGGCACTTATTCCATTACAAATTGAACATTTTATAGTGAGGTGCAACTTTCTTATAACTGACAAACATATAGTTGTCATATTGGCATGAATACGTTTAGAACACACAAAACAAAGATTGACATAGGTAACGGTAAATGCCACTTTTTTGTAATGGATAAAATATTTCTGACTGATTTTGTCAAAACACCTGATGAAAGTAATATAAACAAACCAGAGTCAAATGTAGTAGTACAACATTCCTTTCCAGCTGTATATTTCACAAATTTAATACTGAACAAGAAGTAAACACTGAAGTTAGTTACGAAATGATATAGCAGAAACTAGGAGATTCAAAGGTACTAAATGAGATGCAACGACAAGAACTTTCTAGCTTGTTATTTAAGTTTGCCAATGTTTTCACTAAGGAGCCAGGAGTAATCAAAGACTATGAATAGAAATTTGAAGTCTACCCACATTTAACACTTTGTGTAACGTCATATCCTATTCCAAGGGCAAAACGAGAGGCAGTAAGGGAAGAGATCAAATTCAAATGTGCGTGAAATCTTATGGGACTTAACTGCTAAGGTCATCAGTCCCTGAGCGTACTTCTACAGTTATACTCCGCAAGCCACCCAGCCGTGTGTGGCTGAGGACACTTTAGGTGCCACTGTCATTACCTCCTTCAGTCTGGAACCGCGCGACCGCTACTATCGCAGGTTCGATTCCTGCCTCGGGCATGGATGTGTGTGATATCCTTAGGTTAGTTAGGTTTAAGTAGTTCTAAGTTCTAGGGGACTGATGACCTCAGATGTTAAGTTCCATAATGCTCAGAGCCATTTGAACCATTTGTCATGACCTCCCTTTCCTGTTCCAGTTGCGTATGGTTCGCGGGAAGAATGACTGCCGGAAAGCCTCTGTGAGCGCTCGAATCTCTCTAATTTTACATTCGTGATCTCCTCAGGAGGTATAAGTAGGGGGAAGCAATATATTCTATACCTCATCCAGAAACGCACCCTCTCGAAACCTGGACAGCAAGCTACACCGCGATGCAGAGAGCCTCTCTTGCATAGTATGCCACTTGAGTTTGCTAAAAATCTCCGTAACGCTTTCACACTTACCAAATAACCCTGTGACGAAACGCGCCGTTCTTCTTTCGATCTTCTCTATCTCCTCTGTCAATCCGATCTGATACGGATCCCACACTGATGAGCAATACTCAGGTATAGGTCGAACGAGTGTTTTGTAAGCCACCTCCTTTGTTGATGGACTACATTTTCTAAGGACTCTCCCAATGAATCTCAACCTGAACCCGCCTTACCAACAATTAATTTTATATGATCATTCCACTTCAAATCGTTCCGCATGCATATTCCCAGATATTTTACACGAGTAACTGCTACCAGTGTTTGTTCCGCTATCATATAATCATACAATAAAGGACCCTTCTTTCTATGTAATCGCAATACATTTCATTTGTCTATGTTAAGGGTCAGTTACCACTCCCTGCACCAAGTGCCTATCCGCTACAGATCTTCCTGCATTTCGCTACAATTCTCTAATGCTGCAACTTCTCTGTATACATGTTCATCCACGAAAAGCCGCATGGAACCTCCGACACTATCTACTAGGTCGTATATATATATATATATTGTGAAAAGCAATGGTCCCATAACACTCCCCTGTGGCACGCCAGAGGTTACTGTAACGTCTGCAGACGTCTCTCCATTGATAACAACATGCTGTGTTCTGTTTGCTAAAAACTCTTCAATCCAGCCACACAGCTGGTCTGATATTCCGTAGGTTCTTACTTTGTTTATCAGGCGAGAGTGCGAAACTGTATCGAACGCCTTCCGGAAGTCAAGGAAAATAGCTTCTACCTGGGAGCCTGTATCTAAAATTTACCTAATATCATGAACAAATAAAGCGAGTTGGGTCTCACACGATCGCTGTTTCCGGAATCCGTGTTGATTCCTACAGAGTAGATTCTGGGTTCCCAGAAACGACATGATACGCGAACAAAAAACATGTTCTATAATTCTACAGCCAATCGACGTCAGAGATAAAGGTCTATAGTTTTGCGCATCTGCTCGACGACCCTTCTTGAAGACTGGGACTACGTGTGCTCCTTTACAATCATTTGGAACCTTCGGTTCCTCTAGGGACTTGCGGTACATGGCTGTTAGAATGGCGGCAAGTTCTTTCGCGTACTCTGTGTAGAATCGAATTGGTATCCCGTCAAATCCAGTGGACTTTCCTCTGTTGAGTGATTCCAGTTGCTCTTCTATTCCTTGGACACTTATTTCGATATCAGCAATTTTTTCGTTTGTGCGTGGATTTAGAGAAGGAACTGTAGTGCGGTCTTTCTCAGTGAAACGGCTTTGGAAAAAGGTGTTTAGTATTTCAGCTTCACGGGTGTCATCCTCTGTTTCAATGCCATCATCATCCCGGAGTGTCTGGATATGCTGTTTCGAGCCACTTACTGATTTAACGTAAGCCCAGAACTTCCTAGGATTTTCTGTCAAGTCGGTACATAGAATTTTACTTTCGAATTCACTGAACGCTTCACGCGTAGCCCTCCTTATGCTAACTTTGACATCGTCTAGCTTCTGTTCGTCTGAGAGGTTTTGGCTGCGTTTAAACTTGTAGTGAAGCTCTCTATGCTTTCGCAGTAGTTTCCTAACTTTGTTGTTGAACCACGGTGGGTTTTTCCCGTCCCCCACAGTTTTACTCGAGACGTACCTGTCTAAAACGCATTTTACGATTGTCTCGAACTTTTTCCATAAACTCACAAAAAAATGGTTCAAATGGCTCTGAGCACTATGGGACTTAACATCTATGGTCATCAGTCCCCTAGAACTTAGAACTACTTAAACCTGATTAACCTAAGGACATCACACAACGCCCAGCCAACACGAGGCAGAGAAAATCCCTGACCCCGCCGGAAATCGAACCCGGGATTGGGAAGCGAGAACGCTACCGCACGACCACGAGATGCGGGCATATAAACTCTCAACATTGTCAGTGTCGGAACAGAAATGTTCTGTTTTGATCTGTTAGGCAGTCTGAAATCTGTCTTCTATTACTCTTGCTAAACAGATAAACCTTCCTCCCTCTTTTTATATTCCTATTTACTTCCATATTCAGGGATGCTGTTCTGCGCTTACAGAGTCGAAAAGCTCGGGTCTGTTTGTTATCAGTAGGTCCAAGATGTTATCTCCACGAGTCGGTTCTCTGTTTAATTGCTCGAGGTAATTTTCGGATAGTGCACTCAGTATAATGTCACTCGATGCTCTGTCCCTACCACCCATCCTAAACACCTGAGTGTCCCAGTCTGTATCTGGTAAATTGAAATCTCCACCTACGACTATAACATGCTGAGAAAATTCATGTGAAATGTATTCCAGATTTTCTCTCAGTTGTTCTGCCACTAATGCTGCTGAGTCGGGAGGTCGGTAAAAGGAGCCAATTATTAACCTAGCTCGGTTGTTGAGTATAACCTCCACCCATAATAATTCACAGGAACTATCCACTTCTACTTCACTACAGGATAAACTACTACTAACAGCGACAAACGCGCCACCACCGGTTGCATGCAATCTATCCTTTCTAAACACAGTCTGTGCCTTTGTAAAAATTTCGGCAGAATTTATATCTGGCTTCAGCCAGCTTTCCGCATCTATAACGATTTCAGCTTCGGTGCTTTCTATCAGCGCTTGAAGTTCCGGTACTTTACCATGGTACACACTACTTAACCTAAATTATCCTAAGGACAAACACACACACCCGTGCCCTAGGAAGGACTCGAACCTCCGCCGGGGCCAGCCGCACTGTCCGTGACTGCAGCGCCCGAGACGACTCGGCTAATCCGCGCGGCGGAAGAGATCAATCATATGATTAAATGGGGAATTATAACCTTTATTTTCACCCTATTGGAGTCCAATGTTACTAGTAAGCAAACCAGAAATTTTCTGAAACATTAGTTCTCGACGTTAGAGGTATCAATAAGATACGCATAAGACCAGACAACTTGGACGAAGAGCTTCTAAATGTTTACAGTACAAAATATTTCGGTATACTCGATCTGAAGATATCCTACTGACAAATAATGCTCCAAAAATATATAGCATATATTTGTGGTGGCAGAAGGTACGAATTCCGTGTTCTACCTTTTGGACTGAACTAGCGCAGGAATGTTTATTTCTGCATTGGACAAGGTTTTAGGACCAGAATTGCTTAGAACAGTCGCTGTTTACGTAGACGACATGCTAATAGCTACACCCACTTGGTTACAACAAATCAGACTCGTTGAAAGGTGCTTCAACGATTTGCAGATCACAGAGTAACAGCAAATTTTTTTTAAAAAAAGAATCCAGTTTTGGTATGGACTTCCTGTGTCGAAAAAACTTGATGCCATACGCAGTTGTCCAGCTCTAAGGAATAAAAAACAACTAAAAGCCTTTTTAGGACTAGCTTCGTTTTTTCGTAAGTTCGTACCACAACTGATGAACAGTGATGCACTGCTCAACTAGTTACGAAAAAATAGGCTTTGGTTATGGGATGACAAGTGTCAGGAGGACTTTAATAACATTAAGAAGCATTAGTCAATGCAAACATTCTTAGCCACCCTGATATGTCCAATGATTTTTGTCTATGCACAGATGCCTCCTCAAGGGCTGGTGGCATGTTCGTTTCAGACGCGAGAGGAAGAAGGTAAACAAGTACCCAAGGTCATCAGTTTTGCTAGTTGCACATTATCAGAAGCAGAAAGATCTTACTCTTTGTCAGAATTGGAAAGTTTAGCTGTTATATGGGCATTTATAAAGTTTGAATATTTTCTGTGGAGTAATAACACCAAAGTTTATTGTGACCATCAGTCATTTCTTTTAACATGCAAACCATTGCACCGTAGATTAGCTACATGGTGTCTATATTTACATGAATTCAGTTTCGGGATCACTTATATTAAAAGAAATCAGAATGTTATTGCAGATGCTTTGTCTACGTTACCTCAAGGTTTAGAGGAATTTGGTGAATTAACAGAGCAGGATGCAGAACTCAGAAAGCTATTAACGCAAGGTACAGCACAACTGTCTGATCATCATAAATCTGGAATGCAAATAAAAATTATACAACAGCAAGATCGCAGATGGAGTAAAGTAATGCAAATACCTTAAACAAGATGAAGGTGGAAAGGTAATTGAATGGTATCAGTAGTACAACAGCGTTTTGTTTCATAGGAAACATGAAAAATCTGATCCATGGTGTGTGTGGATTTCAGAATACTACATCAACGAATTTGTAAGACACACATGAAGTATGGGGACATTTTGGAGTAGGCAAATGTATTGAACAAATTGCAACACTTCGTTATTTTGCAAATTTGAGAAGGCGTGTCCCACAAGTATTAAAAAGGTGAGCAACGTCAAAAATCAAAACAGTCCCATATGTCAAAATATACTGAGCTACCCCCAATACTCACAAAAAACCCTCTAGATATAGAATACCTGTACATAATTGGTCCATATCCAAGAAGGAGGAGTAAGATACATAGTAACACTATACGATATTTTTTCGAAACTTATCAAAATGTATGCCATTAAAAATGCAATACCCACAAATATCAGAAAAAGAATTGAGGGAGACTATTTGAGAAGAGAAGGTAAACCAAAGGTACTTCTAACTGATAGAGCTTCAAATTTCTTTGGGCAAAAGTGGAAACAATTTATGACCTCACAGGGCATAAAGCACATTTAGTAAGCCTTTATCACCCAGAAACAAGCCCAGTAGAAAGAGTCTCTAAAGAATTTAACCGGTTTATTAGGACATACATCCCTAGAAAACACACCCGATGGGTAAAGTATGTAACTCTCTTCACGCAGGTTGTCAATAACCTTCCACATTCTTCTACAGGTTTCACACCTAATGAACTGATGTTCCGGACAAAAGAAACGAATGAATGGGAGTCGCCCATATGAAAGGTAACCATTACAGAAACAGCGCTACAAGAGAAAATCAAACAAGCCATGGTTACACTAGAAAACAGGACCAAGTATAGAAAGAAAATTTATAACGAGAAACTGAAACATGTTACACAGTTCTACGAAGGGCAACGAGGCCTCTGGCGGAGGCACCCTAAATCGACAAAATTTGGCAAACTGAATAAGAAGTGGCAATTACTCTATTCAGACCGTAGGCCTATATGATTTCCAAAATACCATACCCTGGGATGTACAGATTAGCCTGTGAGAAAACAGGGAGCGACAAGGGTCTGCACTCTCAGAAAGATATAAAAGCCTTTATAGAATGACGACGCATGGTAACTTTTTTTGTATCACAAGATAATTTTACTTAGTGTACATAATTCTAAGTGTCATTTTTCTTCTGGAGTGTATTTTATGATGAAGTACACATAGGCATAAAACTAACAGTAATGAGAAGCAATACACTGCTTCATGCGAAGCGAAAGTATGAACAAAATTAGCTTATGCCTAGCTGTCGCGCGCTCAACGATACGCGCTGACGTCAGCAGCAGGAGAAGAAGCATTGATCTGAACACAAGCGCGACAGAATGACAGAAGGTGCAACCAAAATAGGAATGTAATATGTACTTAACCTAATTACAAAGTAAACGGAAATACTACGCAAATATATCTACTGCCTAAGAACCAAGGAACGAACTGATGTATGTACACAGAGATTTAATTAAATACTAAGCTATATACAGCAAATTTACAACCAAAAGGAAGCATTATGAAAAACTATACGAGACGTGTAAGCCAAGGACTAGCAACAAAATACCGGAAAGACGTCAAATAATTTTCTTTGCAGAGTAAATGATCATAATGGGTAACAGAATAAACAAATGTCTATGAATTTAAACAAAGTATGAAAATATCGGCGGACGTATGCAATGACCAAATTTATTCTTAGTTTTAAGTTTTCTCTTTGAGCGACCATGCAAAGTCATGGCGCAGAAGAGAATTACGTCGAGAGTAGCAGGTACCAAATAATGAAACGGGCCGCACCTCCAGTAAACAATTTAGTTATAAGGATATTTATACAAAGGTCGTAAGGCAAATGAAAAATGAAATATGCATCGTCGCAGTGTGTCTCCGTGACAATTATCAGTACCTATTCACTCCACAGTGCGCATAAACATTAACCATGAGATTATACAAACACCAGTTAATTTTTACCATGTCGTGTGAAAGCCTGAATAATGACATTTTCAGGTATTTGAGAAATATAAGTCTACGATGGTTAAAACATATTTCACACGAAGCTGCACGTGAATTGAAGTAAAAATCGCGCATTGCTGGCCTAACTACGTTTGGCTCCGACTCATTGTTTGGGAGGGAAGAAAGGAAATATTCATCTACTGGTTCAAGGATTTATGAGGAAATGTTACTCTTACAATGATGAACTAGTTGCCAAGGAGCTTTTGCTTCATTGAAATAACGTGTACCGACTAATCACCCATGTAGTATCATGTTTCACACAGAGAAACAACATGATACTACATGGGTGATTAGTTGGTACACATTATTTCAATGAAGCAAAATAATAGGTACCAACTAATCACCCACGTAGTATCATGTTTCACACGAAAGAAGAAAATGACACTACATGGGTGATTACTCAGTACACATTATTTCAATGAAGTAAAAGTTCTTTGACAACTAGTCCATCTTTGTACGAGTAACATTTCCTCATAAATCCTTGAACCACTAGATGAGTATTTCCTTTCTTCCTTCCCAAACAAGGAGGCAGAGCCAAGCGTAGTTATGCCAACAATGCGCAATTTTATAGTCATATTTCCAATGTTTTTTCATCCTCTACCCAAGGAAGAAATTAGCTCTCATAAGTGATAAACCTACCCCCCCCCCCCCCCTCCCCAATGAACCACAGACGTTCTTGCTGTTGGTGGGGAGACTTGCGTGCCTCAGCAATACAGATAGCCATACCGTAGGTGCAACCACAACGGAGGGGTATCTGTTGAGAAGCCAGACAAACATGTGGTTCCTGAAGAGGGGGCAGCAGCCTTTTCAGTACTTTCAGAGGCAACAGTCTGGATGATTGGCTGATCTGGCCTTGTAACACTAACCAAAATGACCTTGCTATGCTGGTACTGCGAACAGCTGAAAGCAAGGGGGAAACCACAGCCGTAATTTTTCCCGAGGGCATGCAGCTTTACTGTATGATTAAATGATGATGGCATCCTGTTGGGTAAAATATTCCAGAGGTAAAATAATCCCCCATTCGGATCTCCGGGCAGGGACTACTTATGAGGATGTTGTTATCAGGAGAAAGAAAGCTGATGTTCTACAGATACGAGCGTGGAACGTCAGATCCCTTAATTGGGCATGTAGGTTAGAAAATTTAAAAGGGGAAATGGATAGGTAAAGTTAGATATAGTGGGAATTAGTGAAGTCCGGTGGCAGGAGGAACAAGACTTTTGGTCAGGTGAATACAGGGTTATAAATACAAAAAAAATAGGGGTAATGCAGGATAGGTTTAATAATGAATAAAAAAAATATATGAGTGCGGGTAAGCTACTACAAACAGCACAATGAACGCATTATTGTGGCCAAGACAGACACAAAGCCCATGCCTACAACAGTTAATATGCCAACTAGTTCTGCAGATGACAAAGAAATGTTTGATGAGATAAAAGAAATTATTCAGATAGTGAAGAGAGACGAAAACTTAATAGTCATGGGTGACTGGAATTCGATAGTAGGAAAAGGAAGAGAAGGAAACGTAGCAGGTGAATATGGATTGGGGGTAAGAAATGAAGAAGGAAGCCGCCTGGTAGAATTTTGCACAGAGCTTAACTTAATCATAGCTAACACTTGGTTCAAGAATCATGAAAGAAGGTTGTATACATGGAAGATCCCTGGAGATACTAAAAGGTATCAGATAGTTTATATAATGGTAAGACAGAGATTTAGGAACAAGGTTTTAAATTTTAAGACATTTCCAGGGGCAGATGTGAACTCTGACCACAATCTATTGGTTATGAACTGTAGATTAAAACTGAAGAAACTGCAAAAAGGTGGGAATTTAAGGAGATGGGACCTGGATAAACTAAAAGAACAACATGATGTACTGAGTTTCAGGGAGAGTAAAGGGAATAATTGATAAGAATGGGGGAAAGAAATGCAGTAGAAGAAGAATGGGTAGCCTCGAGGGATGAAGTAGCGAAGGCAGCAGAGGATCAAGTAGGTAAAACAACGAGGGCTAGTAGAAATCCTTGAGTGACAGAAGAAATATTGAATGTAATTGAAGAAAGGAGAAAATATTAAAATGCAGTAAATGAAGCAGGCAAAAAGGAGTACAAACATCTCAAAAATGAAATGGACAGGAAGTGCAAAATGGCTAAGCAGGGATGGCTAGAGGACAAATGTAAGGATGTAGAGGCTTATCTCATGAGGGGTAAGATAGATACTGCCTACAGGAAAATTAAAGAGACCTTTGGCGAAAAGAGAACCACTTGTATCAAGAGCTCGGATGGAAAAACAGTTCTAAGCAAAGAAAGGGAAAGCGAAAAGGTGGAATGAGTATATAGAGGGTCTAAACAAGGGCAATATTCTTTAGGACAATATTATAGAAATGGAAGAGAATGTAGATGAAGATGAAATGGGAGATATGATACTGCATGAAGAGTTTGACAGAGCACTGAAAGACCTAAGTTGAAACAAGGCCCCAGGAATAGACGACGTTCTATTAGAAATACTGACAGCGTTGGGAAAGCCAATCCTGACAAAACTCTACCATCTAGTGAGCAAGGTGTATGAGACAGGCGAAATACCCTCAGACTTCAAGAAGAATATAATAATTCAAATCCCAAAGAAAGTTAGTGTTGACAGATGTGAAAATTACCGAAGCATCAGTTTAATAAGCCACAGCTGCAAAACACTAACAAGAATTCTTTACAGACAAATGGAAAAACTGGCAGAATCTGACCTCGGGAAAGGTCAGTTTGGATTCTGTAGAAATGTTGGAACACGTGCGGCAATACTGACCCTACGACTTATATTAGAAAATAGATTACGAAAAGGCAAACCTACATTTCCAGCATTTCTAGAGTTAGAGAAAACTCTTTCAAATTCTGAAGGTGGCAGGGGTAAAATACATGGAACGAAAAACTATTTACAATTTGTACAGAAACCAGGTGGCAGTTATAAGAGTAGAGGGGCATGAAAGGGAAGCAGTGGCTGGGAAGGGAGTGAAACAGGGTTGCAGCCTTTCCCCGATGTTATTCAATCTGTATATTGAGCAATCAATAAAGGAAACAGAAGAAAAATTCTGAGTAGGTATTAAAATTCATGGAGAAGAAACAAAAACTTTTAAGGTTTGCAGATGACATTGTAATTCTGTCAGAGACAGCAAAGGACTTGGAAGAGCATTTGAACGGAATGGACAGTGTCTTGAAGGAAGACATAAGATGAACATCAACAAAAGGAATGTAGTTGAGTCAACTCGGGTGATGCTGAGGGAATTAGCTTGGGAAATGAGACACTTAAAGTAGTAAAAGAGTTTTGCTATTTGGGGAGCAAAATAACTAGTGATGGTCGATGTAGAGAGGATAGAAAATGTAGACTGGCAATGCCGAGGAAAGCATTTCTGAAGAAGAGAAATTTTTTAGTAGCAAGGATAGATTAAGTGTCAGGAAGTTGTTTCAGAAAGTATTTGTATGGAGTGTAGTAGCCATGCATGGAAGTGAAACGTAGACGATAAATAGTTTAGACAAGAAGAGAATATAAGATTTCGAAATGTAGTGCTACAGAAGAATGCTGAAGATTAGATGGCTAGATCACATAACTAATGAGGAGGTATTGAATAGGATTGGGGAGGAGTTTGTGGCACAACTTGACTAGAAGAAGGGATCACTTGGTAGGACATGTTCTGAGGCATCAAGGGATCACCAATTTAGTGGTGGAGGGTAAAAATCATAGAGGGAGACCAAGAGATGAATACACTATGCAGATTCAGAAGGATGTAGGCTGCATAACATACTGGGAGATGAAGCAGCATGCACAGGATAGAGTAGCATGGAGAGCTGCATCAAACCAGTCCGAGGACTGAAGACGACAACGACGATGTGATAAAAGCCTATCTACAAAATGAAACATGAATGTATCATATGCTTGTATTGTATCATGATATTGTGCATGTAATTATCTTGTACATGTGATGTGAAAGAAGAGGAGTTGAAACTAACGAAGAAACTGTAGTAACAGACTCCAGTTGATGAAAAATTTTTAAAACTTAAGAAGTTTATATTTGTAGTATAAGCAATGGATGGAACATCAGCCTTAGGTGTAAGCTAGAATGTTGTGTGTATTGTTGTAACTCAATACTTTTATGAATTTGCGTTGGAAAACAAACTCTTTATGAAGAAATGAACTTAAGGACAAGCAATTTATGCAATGTTTTGGACGGCTATATGTGTCTTTCAACAAGTGGACGGTCAAGTGTGGTGACATGAAGATGCGTGTGCAACGAAATAATTTCTGAGTATCACGGCTCACAACGCTTGACACTTTAACATGTGAACTATAGCTGTTCGAGCAGGTACTTACTTCATCGATGGATGCTGTTGGTCAGGGTTCTCTCCACTGAAAAACGTGAGTACGACAAGTAGATTTTCTGCCACAGTGTGGGATTTTGAACAATAAGCGCATACCCACTGCACTCAGAATGAAGACTAACGCCACAGCAATTCTTCGATATATGACACTCGGGTGAAAGTGTCACTCAATGTGAAATCAACACTAAGAAAGCGAGTGCACGCATGTGCAACGGTAGCATTTAGCATTTCTTGTAGAACATGGGATAAGCTGACATATTATCATCATCTTGAAGAGTTTCCAGCCTCTGACCGGTTCTGTATGGGACACACATCGTCTGCTGTCTTGCCTCCGCCTCTCTGTCTTCACTTTGGTCCAGTCTTTTCCTTTCTTCTGGACACACTCCTCTGCTCCTTTCACCCATCTGTCCGTTGGTTTCTTTCTTGCCAGTTTCATCTCGTGTATCATCCTCTTCTTCTTCCCCTCCATTCTCTAAATGTATCCATACCATCTCTGCCTTGATTTCTCTATCTCCTCTAATGGTTCTATCTTTATTAAATCTCGTCCTCTCATTGCTTAACCTGTCTGTCTTTGTAACTCCAATACTGTTTCTCAAGAATTTAACCTCAATAGCTTGTACTTTGCTTTTCTCTCTTCCTTTCATAATCCAGGTTTCTGATGCATATGTGAGGATTGGGCAAGAGTACAACCGGTATATAACCTTTTTACTGATTTGGGTTACATCCTTGCTCCATATCAGGCTTCGAAAATGCTTCTCCTTTTCTCCCCCTCTTGTTTATTTCTCTCTCTTTTTCCATCTTCCTGTATCAGGCTTCATCTGCAAACACCACAGCTTTCATCTTCCTCACACCAATTACTTGTGTTACTGTACTCATTATATCATCCATCACTACAATGAAGAGTAATGGTGAAAGTGCACTTCCCTGCCTCGAACCACTCTTCTGTTCAATCCAAGCTGATTTCTCTCCTCCCACTTTCACACAGCTCACACTTAAATGGTACACATCCCTTATCCTCAAAATAATCTGCTTTGCTACTCCTCTGTTCTCCAGGGCTTTCCACTCTTTGCTTCCACACACAGTATCGTACTCTTTTTCAATGTCCAGGAAAGTCATTAGTAGGTGTATTCCATATTCATAGTGCTGTTCCTGCAGTTGTCTAACAGCAAAAATTAGATCCACTGTGGACCTTCCTGTTCTGGAGCCATTCATCCTTCTAATTTTGCCCAAATTCTTGCTTCCAAAATTTTCTCAAAAATCTTTGCACAATGACTCATCAATGTTAACCCCTGATAGTTCTTGCACTCTTTTCTATTTCCCTTCTTAATGATTGGGACAATTACTCCCTTCTTCCAGTCTTCTGGGATCATCTTTTGTCTCCACACAATTTTCATTACTTGATATAGTCATTGTCTACCCACCTCTCCTGCTGCTCTCGACATCTCTACACTTAGCTCATCCAGACCTTGTGACTTCACTCCCATCACCTTGCCCAGGGCCTCTTCCACTTCTCCCCATGTAAGTTCTTTTCGTATTTGCTGTTCCTCATCAGCTTGTTCCTTCTCACCCAGGTCTCCATTTGGGTTCAGGAGTTCTTCAAAACACTCCTTCCACATATTCTTCAGTTCCTTCTTATTCTCTACATCTTGTCCACTTTTGTTCACCATTCGAGCATAATCTGTCACACTGTTCTTCCTCTTACTTTTAATCATCCCATATAACACTTGACTTTAACCTTCACTATCCTTCTCCATCATTCTGGTCCACTGTTCCATCCACTTTCTCCTCTCCTCTGCCACCACTGTTTTTGCTTCTTTCTTTCTTGCCTGATACTCCTCTCTTGTCTCTACTGTTCTTTTCTGGAACCATACCCTAAAGGCTGTATTCTTCTTCTGTACTATATCTTTTGTTTCTGTCCATCTCTTTTTGTTGCTTGTCCTCCCACATATTGCTTCTGCCGCACTTACTAATGTTCCCTTGAATCTATTCCATTCCTCTTCTACCGTTTTTGGTTCATCCTTTGGGATGCTTTCCTTTACTACTTGTAGGTACAGTAGCCTGCTTTCTGCCTCCTCCAACTTCCATACCCTTATACGTCTTTCCTTGTTTTCTGTCCCTTTATTATCCTTAGTCCCTCTCAGATTCATTACCAGCAAACAGTGGCCGCTATCCAAGGCCTCTGATGGTATTATCTTATTCAGTGATGTTCCTATTCATCTCACAGGAAGTAAACTATCGACTTTCTCTTCGTGACTCCATTTGTTGAGAGAATTTTCCTATTATAGGTGGAAATTTGAGAAGATTCAATACGGCAAGAAGCATTAGCACTGGATATATTGATAACATCCGAATTCCGACAATTCCAGGCATCATGGATACCCTCCACATCCTGGTGGTCGTCTCTGGTAGGCCGAGTCCAGCTGCAGACCGGGCGTGAACATTGATACGCTTGTCCAAGATGTCAAGTAGCAGTGCTTGATATCTGATCTGGACCACTGTGTGTGGACATCGGGACATGAGCGCATGAGATGTACGAGTGTTTCAGCGATCCCTGATGTCTAGTTATTACAACCACTACTACACACTGGACCATGTTTTAAGTGTGTCACGTTTAGTGCTTCTCAAGACATCACAGTAGACTCTGTCTTGCAGTGGTACTTGTTGCTGCCTCTGTCCTACCACACAGTAGGCCCTTCCTCCTCCTCCTGAATGTAGTGAAGAGAACCAACTTAGGCATTCTATAGTGCTTTAAAAATCCATTCACAATGTCAACTTCCCGACTGAAATTTATTGTTTCTGATAGTGGTATTGTGAGCATGCATCTGTCCATCCTCCCCTGCAAATTGTGTCAGGACATAAGCAGGTAACTGAGCTGATATTTTAAATTTTGAGCTACCTCCAACTTCATGGACTTCCTACCAAATGACCTAACTGTGCCTATGTAGGAAAGAAAATCTAGAATTGGGAAGAGTAGGTTTTGCAAATTGGGCAGTTGTGGGATTGAATCCTGCCAAATGTACGAGTCCTAGTATCCACCAATAAGATGCAAGGAAAAGGTATCCATTTAATTAGTTAGTTAATCAATCTGATGGAATGAGGGAATATTTTCAAGACATCCATAGCTGGGTGTTTACCAAGTATCCACTACATTGTTCAGAACAAAGGAGGGTTTAGTGTGACACATGACAGACACTACCAACTTCTTCTTGAATGTCTTTGTTCCAATTATTACAGATTTCCATAGCAGTGGAAGTCTGGGCACAAAGGGATGTACAGACTATCAATTAGAGTTGAGGGTTGCTGCAGAGGGAGCTGGAAGGATGACAGGGATATCTTCATCTTTCTGTGTTTGCGTACATTGGTTTAGACAAATAGGAAGCAACCAATTGGGACAGAGAGAAGGAGAGGCAGGAGGTGAGTCTGGCATCAAATTTCAACAGGCGAGCTACTAGCTGATGCTTTGTTTGCCTAAGACTAGCACAGTCCCACTGCTGTGGTGATCCCTGACCAGTGGCATGCATGGTGCAGTGTGATTGAGCCAGCAGTCAGTAATGTGATCGAGGGGGTTATTTTTTACCATCAAATATGTTTAGCACAGTCTGTGGCAGTGTAATTTCGTGTGGCAATCATAAAAATACCATCTACTTAGTGTATTTTCAATGTATTTTACAAGGTCTACACCTTCCAAAGCAGCAAAAAATGGTGAGCTTTTACCACCAAATAAAAGAGATCCAACCTCCGTGCATTTAATTATATTCATAAACAATATATTCTCTGCCATGTAATTGACATGATTTCAATTTCATATCATGAGATCCTTCCTCTCGCACCCAGATTGAACCTTTCTTCTGCCAATTTCAAGAGAGGGGAGAGGAGAGGAGGGATGAAGTATTTCCCAGGATGGGGAGGGAGTAACTAATTAATCAATTAAAATAATTAGTCAATTAATTTTATATTAAAAGCATGCTTGTATTGGCAAGGTGTAGGGGGATTGTTCTCAGGTTGGATTACCCTCATGGGGTCATAAATCAACCCTAGCAAAACAATATGTTAAGCTCATAAATCAATAAAGTTTGCCCTGAATCTATGCTTATTGCTCCTGATGTAGGAAACCTTCACTAATAAAATGCCCCAAAGCAAAATTCGGCCTCCTACTCACGGATATACCCAAATCATGCAGTATTAGTTGGTGGCAACTTTAATCTACCGAGTACAGACTGGGCTGTTTATCGATTCACTGCAGGTGGTGTGTTCAGACACTCTTATGCACTATTTCTGAACACACTTTCAGAAAACTGCCTTGAACAACTAGTCAGACAACCCACATATGCAATGGAAATATTTTAGACCATGCATCTATAAACAGGCCTAACATTATTGACAGTGTCATCATACAGACAAGGTTACTGATCATGATGTCATTATAGAGATGATGGTTACTAAAGAAGGCTAGAAGAAAATACACATCCCCCCCCCCCCCCCAATTACAGTTAAGATTGTTCTGAATCATACATTAATTTTTTTGCTGTACTTCATTATTTCATAAACTGGTAACGCAAATCTGAAAATTATAAACTAAAACAATATTGAGCTTTTAAATTTGTATGTCTGAGTTGTTCCACAATAATGTTCGTTGAAGTCGCCCAGTGAGCTAACAGTGGAACCAAATGGTAACTGATGATAAGTGCATTCAGTTTGCAAGTAAACAATGTTAAGTAACCACTGACATATTTTGAAGAATATAATTTTGAATAGAATTTACAACTTTAATATATGTCTTTACTCTAGAAAGATTTTAAAACAATGATTTACCTAAATTAAAAGATTATAGCGGATGTAGCTGAAGTATCTCATTTATGAGAATTTACTGGAATTTTGCTATGAAAGTTCTCGAAAAAACCAACATGTACCTTGCCATTCTTTACAGTCAATGTCTTCAAATGTGTAATGCAAAGTGCAGCCTTATGTAACTTAGCCATGCCCACCATGCCGTTACTGCTACACAACTGCATGTAGAGCCTACAACGTGGTCAAGTGTAAATAAATTCAGTAAATACAACAGGCAGAATAACCACCTAATCAGAAGATCAAATGATCCACTATTCAGAATAGAGTTCAAGACACTGCTCTCACTTAAAGAAAGCAAATTGCCCCAATTGTTCAATACATTGTTATTTGTAGCTGCAGAACACACTGTACGTACCACATTCCTCAAGACAATAGCCACAATACCCTGAGGTAAGTAAACTCATGGAATACGTCCTAATATTAAGTAAGTTACTGCTCTCCTTTCATGTTCTTCAGCTCACAATTGCAGTCTGGTTACCAGATAAGCTGGATACAACCTTCTGATTCCTGTGTTTTATCCCTCCTGCCTTCACCATTTCAAAAAGTGTGTTCCAGACAACACCGTCAACAGCTTCCTCAAAGTTTACAAATCTATATATCTATGTTTGCTTTCCTTTTACTTATGTTAGAAAATAAAGGTCAGTATTTCACATGTTCCTACATTTCTCCAGAACTAAAACTCATCTTACACAAAAATACAGTCCTCTGCAAATTATTTGTGGCAGTATTTAGCAACCATGACACTGTAAAGTGATAATTTGGTAATATTACATCTTATACAATTATTACATTCTTCTTCAAGTCTGAAGGAATTTCCCCAGTCTCATATGTCTTGTACATCAGGTGCAATAGTTGTGTCATGACTGGCTCTATCAAGGATATCCATAATTCTGAGGGAATGACAGAATCTTCCGGGGCCTTGTTTCCACTTTTCACTGCTCTGTCAAATTTTTCTCACAGTATTGTGTCTCCTATTTCATCTTCATTTACTTCCTCTTCCCTTCTTATCCTCTGCAGAGTCCATCTATATACACCTCACATTTTCATCTTACTCTTTTTTGCTTAGCACTGTCTTGCTATCTGAAATCTTGATATTCATACTTTTACTTCTCTTTTCTCCAATGGTCTCTCTAAACCTCCACAAACACACGCACAAAAATTCAAGCTTTCGCAACCAACAGTTGCTTCATCAGGAAAGAGGGAAGGAGAGGGAAAGACGAAAGGATGTGGGTTTTAAGGGACAGGGTAAGGAGTCATTCCAATCCCAGCAGCGGAAATACTTACCTTGGGGGAAAAACGGACAGGTATACAATCGCGCACCCCCCCCCCCCCTCCCCACACACACACACACACACACACACACACACACACACACACACACACACACACACACACACGCAGACCTTTGTAAAGGCAAAGAGTTTGGGCAGAGATGTCAGTCGAGCCAGAAGTACAGAGGCAAAGATATTGTTGAATGACAGGTGAGGTATGAGTGGTGACAACTTGAAATTAGCGGAGGTTGAGGACTGGTGGGTAACGAGAAGAGAGGATATACTGAAGGGCAAGTTCCCATCTCCGCAGTTCTCACAGGCTGGTGTTAGTGGAAAGTATCCAGATAACCCGGACGGTGTAACACTGTGCCAAGATCTGCTGGCCATGCACCAAGGCGTGTTTAGCCACAGGGTGATCCTCATTACCAACAAACACTGTCTGCCTGTGTCCATTCATGCGAATGGACAGTTTGTTGCTGATCATTCCCACATAGAAAGCTTCACAGTGTAGGCAGGTCAGTTGGTAAATCACGTGGCTGCTTTCACACGTGGCTCTGCCTTTGATCGTGTACACCTTCAGAGTTACAGGACTGGAGTAGGTGGTGGTGGGAGGGTGCATGGGACAGGTTTTACACCAGGGCGGTTACAAGGGTAGGAGCCAGACGGTAGGGAAGGTGGTTTGGGGATTTCATAGGGATGAACCAAGAGGTTACGAAGGTTAGGTGGACGGCGGAAAGACACTCTTGGTGGAGTGGGTTGGATTTCATGAAGGACGGATCTCATTTCAGGGCAGGATTTGAGGAAGTCGTATCCCTGCTGGAGAGCCACATTGAGAGTCTGATCCAGTCCCGGGAAGTATCCTGTCACAAGTGGGGCACTTTTGGGGTTGTTCTGTGGGAGGTTCTGGGTTTGAGGGGATGAGGAAGTGGCTCTGGTAATTTGATTCTGTACCAGGTCGGGAGGGTAGTTGCAGAATGCGAAAGCTGTTTTCAGGTTGTTGGTGTAATGGTTCAGGGATTCAGGAGAGGAGCAGATTCGTTTGCCATGGAGACCTAGGCTGTAGGGAAGGGACTGTTTGATGTGGAATGGGTGGCAGCTGTCATAATGGAGGTACTGTTGCTTGTTGGTGGGTTTGATGTGGACGGACGTGTGAAGCTGGCCATTGGACAGATGGAGGTCAACGTCAAGGAAAGTGCCATGGGATTTGGAGTAGGACCAGGTGAATCTGATGGAACCAAAGGAGTTGAGGTTGGAGAGGAAATTCTGGAATTGTTGTTCACTGTGAGTTCAGATCATGAAGATGTCATCAATAAATCTGTACCAAACTTTGGGTTGGCAGGCCTGGGTAACCAAGAAGGCTTCCTCTAAGCGACCCACAGGATCAACATAACTCAGCTTTAACCAACACTTTTTTTAATTTTTTCACACCTGATCTCCAGTTGTTTTCTAGTTCACCTTTATCTCTCCCCATATATTTTTATTTTCATTTTCATTTCAACCTCATGTTACTCTTTCCACCTTCTACTACTATGTCACCCTCACAACATCGCCATGACCACCCCATGAAGTTTTATTTACATTCCCTCCACAAACATGCCTTCACCCTAGCCAGATTACGCTTCCATATTTTATTTACTCAGGCTGGTCTGACATTTGGCATTACCCCCAAAGGCCTCACACACTTAAAGTTCCTATCTCTGGCTGTAACCCTTCTTTCCATCAGTCCCTATACTAGTTCCAAACTGCACAATCCATTGCCCTCACCCACCTAATCCTTCACCTACACATCAACTCAGCCAATGAACACACCCGTCAACTCCTATCCTTAACGAAAGTCCACAATCTTTCCTCTCCCACATTCACATGGGCTGTTCAGAGCATCCTCCTACAGGCCAACCGCAAATTAGAACAGCATGCCACGCTCCACCTCAAAAAACTATCCAACCTCCTGGTTTTCCAGCTCCGGAAATACAACTCACTCACCCTCTGCAACCTTTCCAGCAAACCTCAACCTCCTCTCATTGCACACAGACCCAGTCTCTCCCATCTACTCAATCTCCCACTTCCAGCTCCACTCCCCCCAAAACCTCAAAATTCTAATAAACACAATCTGGAACCACAACACCCTAATTCAGTAGTTAACCTTTCCTCCAAACCTCTCTCCAATCCAAAACCTCTGTCCTATCCAAAGGCCACCTTCAGCTCTACTCCCTGATTCAACCAAACTGCCCTCATCAAAGATTTACTGTCCTACACTCGTACTCTCTGCTGGAAATATCACTTTGCCATGAAGAAAAACTATACTAATCCTACTCCTAATAATTAAACACCCCAAGACACTATCCAAATTGAACCCTGCCTGGAACAGTTCCGTCGTCTGTCACAGCGGGACCCACCTCCTCTTCCTCAAAATCACCCTCTCCAAACCTTCCAGCATTGCCTCTCAATCCTTCTTAAAAAACCTTAATCCTACTCCCAACATCACCACTGCTGAAGCCCAGGCTATCCGTGATCTGAAGGCTGACCGATCCATCGTCATTCTTTTGGCGACCAAGGGTTCCACGACCGTGGTACTTGATCATCGGGAGTATGTGGCTGAGGGACTGCGTCAGCTTTCAGACAACACTATATACCAAGTTTGCCAAGGTAATCCCATTCCTGAAGTCCAAGTGGAGCTTCAAGGAATTCTCAGAACCTTAGGCCCCCTACCAAACCTTTCACCTGACTATCAACCTCCTGACCCCACCGATACCCCGCACCCCTAACTTCTACCTTCTACCTAAAATTCACAAACGCAAACATCCCGGCCGCCCCATTGTAGCTGGTTACCAAGCCTCCACAGAACGTACCTCTGCCTACATATATCAATACCTTCAATCCATTACATACATTCTCCCATCCTTTATCAAAGACACCAACCATTTTCTCGACCTCGAATCCTTATCCAATCTGTTACCCCCGGAAACCATCCTTCTAACCATTGATGCCATTTCCTTATACACAAATATTCCGCACATCCAGGGCCTCGCTGCGATGGAGCACTGCTGATCACCTGCCACCTTAACTAAAACCTCTTCCGTCATTACCTTAGCCAGCTTCATCCTGACTCACAACTACTTCACTTTCGAAGGCCAGACATACCAACAATTAAAGGGAAAAGCCATGAGTACCAGGATGGCCCCCTCATACACCAACCTATTTATGGGTCGCTTAGAGGAAGCCTTCTTGGTTACACAGGCATGCCAACCCAAAGTTTGGTACAGATTTATTGATGACATCTTCATGATCTGAACTCACAGTGAAGAAGAACTCCAGAATTTCCTCTCCAACCTCAACTCCTTTGGTTCCATCAGATTCACCTGGTTCTACTTCAAATCCCATGCCACTTTCCTTGACATTGACCTCCATCTGTCCAATGGCCAGCTTCACACATCTGTCCACATCAATCCCACCAACCAGCAACAGTACCTCAATTATCACAGCTGCCATCCATTCCACATCAAACGGTCCTTTCCCTATGGCGTAGGTCTATGTGGCAAATGAATCTGCTCCTGTCCGGAATCCCTGAACCATTACACCAATGCCGGCCGCTGGTGGCCGAGCGGTTCTGGCGCTACAGTCTGGAACCGCGCGACCGCTACGGTCACAGGTTCGAATGGATGTGTGTGTTGTCCTTAGGTTAGTTAGGTTTAAGTAGTTCTAAGTTCTAAGGGACTTATTACCTCAGCAGTTGAGTCCCATAGTGCTCAGAGCCATTTGAACCATTACACCAACAACCTGAAAACAGCTTTCACATCCCGTAACTACCCTCCTGACCTGGTACAGAATCAAATTACCAGAGCCACTTCCTCATCCCCTCAAACCCAGAGCCTCCCACAGAAGAAACCAAAAAGTCCCCCACTTGTGACAGGATACTTCCCGGGACTGGATCAGACTCTCATTGTGGCTCTCCAGCAGGGATACGACTTCCTCAAATCCTGCCCTGAAACGAGATCCATCCTTCATGAAATCCAACCCACTCCACCAAGAGTGTCTTTCCGCCGTCCACCTAACCTTCGTAACCTCTTGGTTCATCCCTATGAAATCCCCAAACCACCTTCCCTACCATCTGGCTCCTACCCTTGTAACTGCCCTGGTGTAAAACCTGTCCCATGCACCCTCCCACCACCACCTACTCCAGTCCTGTAACCCTGAAGGTGTACACGATCAAAGGCAGAGCCACGTGTGAAAGCAGCCACGTGATTTACCAACTGATCTGCCTACACTGTGATGCTTTCTATGTGGGAATGACCAGCAACAAACTGTCCATTCACATGAATGGACACAGGCAGACAGTGTTTGTTGGTAATGAGGATCACCCTGTGGCTAAACATGCCTTTGTGCACGGCCAGCACATCTTGACACAGTGTTACACCGTCCGGGTTATCTGGATACTTCCCACTAACACCAACCTGTCAGAACTGCGGAGATGGGTACTTGCTCTTCAGTATATCCTCTCTTCTCGTTACCCACCAGGCCTCAACCTCCGCTAATTTCAAGTTGCCACCGCTCATACCTCACCTGTCATTCAACAACATCTTTGCCTCTGTACTTCCGCCTCGACTGACACCTCTGCCCAAACTCTTTGCCTTTACAAATGTCTGCTTGTGTGTGTGTGTGTGTGTGTGTGTGTGTGTGTGTGTGTGTGTGTGTGTGTGTGTGTGTGTGTGTGTGTGGGCGCGCGCGTGCGTACAAGTGTACACCTGTCCTTTTTTTCCCCCTAAGGTAAGTCTTTCAGCTCCCGGGATTGGAATGACTCCTTACCCTGTCCCTTAAATCCCACATCCTTTCATATTTCCCTTTCCTTCCCTCTTTCCTGATGAAGCAACCGTTGGTTGCGAAAGCTTTGGTCATATTTTGCATTTTCTGCCAGTCTTATTTTTTGAATATCTGTATTCCATTTCACCTTCAGCTGCTACATTTTTATAGTTTCTCCTTTCATCAGTTAAATCAATAACTACAGTATTACACAATATTTCTACTAAGTGTTGTCTTTTGACCTATTTGATCCACTGCTGTCTTCACTATTTCACCTGTCAAAGCTAGTTATTCAGTTTCTATTGTAGTCCCTTCCCCAGGTTCAGTTAAATATCGCCTAATATTCCCTCTGAAACTCTCCATGAGCTCCATTTCTTTCAATCCAGGTTTGATCTCCAAATTACTGCCATTTTGAATTTTCTTCAGCTTTAACTTACATCTCGTAAGCAATAAATTATGGATTTCCGGCATGCTGGGTTAATAAAAGGATGGCAACATGTATTAACCAGTTTGATTAGAAACAGGCACAGCTGCAAAATGCAGTTCTGTTTACTTAATTGATGACCAGTTTCAGGTATCGGAATCCATTCTCAAATCATCCAAATGAAAAATGGCATATCCATGATAGCACATAAGCCATGTTAATATTGTACAAACTTAACTCGAGCATAAGTTCTACAGTTTGGCCTGCCAGTTGTCACTGGAAAACTTGCACAATACTGTCGTTGAAAAACTTGCACAATACTGTCGTTGAAAAACTTGCACAATACTGTCGTTGAAAAACTTGCACAATACTGTCGTCGAAAAACTTGCACAATACTGTCGTCGAAAAACTTGCACAATACTGTCGTCGAAAAACTTGCACAATACTGTCGTCGAAAAACTTGCACAATACTGTCGTCGAAAAACTTGCACAATACTGTCGTCGAAAAACTTGCACAATACTGTCGTCGAAAAACTTGCACAATACTGTCGTCGAAAAACTTGCACAATACTGTCGCTGAAAAACTTGCACAATACTGTCGCTGAAAAACTTGCACAATACTGTCGCTGAAAAACTTGCACAATACTGTCGCTGAAAAACTTGCACAATACTGTCGCTGAAAAACTTGCACAATACTGTCGCTGAAAAACTTGCACAATACTGTCGCTGAAAAACTTGCACAATACTGTCGCTGAAAAACTTGCACAATACTGTCGCTGAAAAACTTGCACAATACTGTCGCTGAAAAACTTGCACAATACTGTCGCTGAAAAACTTGCACAATACTGTCGCTGAAAAACTTGCACAATACTGTCGCTGAAAAACTTGCACAATACTGTCACTGAAAAACTTGCACAATACTGTCGCTGAAAAACTTGCACAATACTGTCGCTGAAAAACTTGCACAATACTGTCACTGAAAAACTTGCACAATACTGTCACTGAAAAACTTGCACAATACTGTCACTGAAAAACTTGCACAATACTGTCACAATATTGTTATGGTTTTTATGCTATTGTGGAGTACACCATTTTTTTCTGTTTGGATGATTTGGGAATGGGTTCTTCCAGTTTAAAATCTCTGTCTCGTCATCACATAATCGCCTTCCAGTGTTGCCCGGTCTGATCCACATATATAACTTTCTTACACAATTCTTACATGAGGTGTTAGTGATGATTAAATTAAGCCCTGGGCAATGTACTGATTGAATAACATCAAGGATAGGCTACAACCCTCTCACACTCCTCAACTACTACTTTCTTTTCATGTCCTTCAACTCTTTATAATCACAGAAATAATGCTTATGATGCTCCAAGTGCCAGACAGAGCAAAGGTGTCTTCACACGATCCCCGTGTAAAAGACACACTTATCTTTTAGCCCGTAATGTGTAGACATGATATTTGCTGTAAATATTACTCAAGTACAAAACACCGATGTCAACATTCTGGTAGAATATGATTTTGACTGTTAACTGAAGAATGATTACAAGTTTAATGAATAAAGGAGATTCCAGAACATAATAAGAACAATACGGAAAGGGTAGATTACGACTCACCACGTAGAGGAGGCACACCGATAGGTACAATGAAAAAGACTGCTAAAATATTTAAACTTTAGGACTCAGTCCTCCTTCAGAAACAGAACTCACACGCAATGGAAAATCCTGGATGGAATGTAATGATATTATGCAAAGGATAGTTGCTACTCACCATATAGCGGAGATGCTGAGACACACACACACACACACACACACACACACACACACACACACACACACACACACACACAAAACCCCAACCCCCTAGTCTCTGTCTCTGAAACCATACTGCAAAGCAAACAGCAGCGCACGATGGGAGAGGCAGCCAGATGGTGAGGGGTAATGAGTGGGCTGAGGCGGGGAGGGTGAGGGGATAGGAGGGTAAGGGTGAGAACGGAAAGTGCTGATTGTGGGAGCACACAGGTGGAGAGAGGGTGGGGCAACTAGGTGCAGTCAGGAAATTAGATGGAGGAGGGAAGGGATTTGGAGGGGAGGGGAGGGGGGTGCAGAAAAGGGGAGAAGTGAAAAGACACGGTGCATTGGTCGAATGGCGTGCTGTGTAGTGCTGCTGGAATGGGAACAGTGAAGGAGCAAGATGGATAAGAACAATGGCTACTGAAGGTTGAGGCCAGGAGGGACTCAGGAAAATAGGATGTATATTGCAAGGAGAGTTTCCAGCTGAGCAGTTCAGAAAAGCTGGGAAGGATCCAGATAGGCACAGGCTGTGAAGCAATCATTGAAATGAAGAATGTCATGTTGGGCAGCATGCTCAGCAATGGGGTGGTCCAGTTGTTTCTTGGCCACAGTTCACTGGGGCCATTCATTCATCCAAACATACAGCTTGTTGGTTGTAACGCCCATGTAAAATGCAGCACACCATCCAGGATGCCCCACTGTGGCCAGTTAGTGTGCCCTCACTAAGAGAATCTCTGCTCTAGTAGACCAACACCTTCAGCCTACTACCCACAACCAATCCTCCTAAGTGAAAGGTACAAACCATTTTCTCCACCAACTCTCCACAATTCCTTTACTACATGGTGCCCTGCTCATGATTATTGATGCCACCTCCCTTTACACTAACATCCCTAACCCCAATGGCCTTACTGTTACTAAATTCTACCTTTCCCAATGGTCAATGGAATCCCAAACCAACAACCTCCTTCCTAGTCACCATAATCAACTGTATCCTCACCCACAATTACTTCTCCTTTGAAAGCATTACCTACAAATATGGGATACAGCTATGGGCACACACATAACACCATCCTACGCCAACCTATTCATCAGCCTTGTAAGGGAATCTTTTGTAAACACCCAGAATCTCAAACCCCTCATCTGGTTCAGATTCACTGATGACATCTTTGTGATCTGGAATGAGGGTGAGAGCACCCTATTCACACTTCTCCAGAACCTCAACACTCCCCCCCCCCCCCATTTGCTTCACCTGGTCCCATCCAACCTAACAACCCTTCCTCAATGTTGACCTCCACCTCAAAGATGGCTACATCAATACCTCTGTCCATATCAAGCCTACCAACCACCAGCAATACCTCCACTTCAACAGCTACCACCATTATATACCAAGAACTCCCTTTCACACAATCTAGCCACCTGAGGCCATCACATCTGTAGTGATGAGCAGTCCCTCTCAAAATGTACCCATGGTCTCATTGAGACCTTCACAGAACGTAATTACCTTCTGAATCTTCTACAAAAACAGCTCTCCCATGTGTTATCTTCCCAGTCACCCACCATCTCCCAAAATCTACTGCCTGGTCACAGAGGAGCACTCCCCTCAGTTGCACCCAGGACTGGTGCAACTGAATCACATTCTCCGCCAGGGTTCCAACTACCTCTCATCATGCCCTGAAATGAGAAGTGTCCTACCCACATCTTCCACAGTGACATTTCGCTGCCCAACCAACCTATACAATATCCTTGTCCATTCCCACACAACCGCTGCTCCCAACCTCTTGTCTCATGACTCACATCCCTGTAGGAGACCTACTTGCAAGACCTGTCTCATACATCCTGACAATACCACCTATTCCAGTCTGCTCACAAGCATAATCTATCTCATCAGAGGCACGACTACCTGTGGAACCAGTCATGTGATCTACAAGCTAAGCTGCAACCACTGTGCTGCATTCGACATGGGCATTACAACCAACAAGCTGTAAGTCTGCATGAATGGCCACCGACAAAACTGTAGCCAAGAAACAGCTGGACTACCCATTGCTGAGCATGCAGTCCAACAAAACATCCTTCATTTCAATGACTGCTTCGCAGCCTGTGCCATCTGGATCATTCCCATTGACCCCAGCTTTTCTGAAGTGAGCAGGTGGGAACTCTCCCTGACCTCACCCCACTACCAGGTGTCTCTCCCATGACATGCTGCTGCTTGCAGTCTGTTTTCAGCTGCCAGGGACTAGTGTGTGTGTGTGTGTGTGTGTGTGTGTGTGTGTGTGTGTGTGTGTGTGTGTGTGTGTGTGTGGTTTTCTGCTTCATAAAAAGGACTTTATCCAAAAGCTTATATCTTTTAGCAGTATTTTTTATTGTGTCCGTCTCCAACTCAATACCACCTCTATTGGTGAGTAGTAATCTATACTTTTCCATACTGCTGTTATGATTAAAAATTTCTGTTTCATGGTTTAGTGGATCATATACATGTCATTAGAAAATGTTTTAAATGAGATGACATCCTGTGAATTAGTTTAGGAAACAAGACACTAACAGTAGTAGGCATTATATTACTAAGCGACTATCCCAGAACACCACATCAGTTGCAGGTCGTCTATCAAACAGCTTCCAGGGCAGCAAAAATTTGATTAATACTTCATGAAATTATTGACCAAATTAAAATTTTTTAAGTACTTTCATACTATGCTCATTGAGAAGTATAGTCCCAAGTTAAAGTTCAACACAATAAGAGAAGTATTACACACAAGAAATGTGTGTTTGACCTGAGAAAGCATAGCTGACGGCATATAAATAGCCACAACTTATTCACCCAATATTTTTGAATGGGAGCAGTTAACGACTGACTCCCAACAAACCTTTAAAATAAAATTTCAAACCTTTAAAAAAACTTTTTCTCAATGATGCCGCCGCCGCCCCCCCCCCCCTTCCACCCACACCCCCACACACACAATGATGAGATGAAAGAAGTTTATTGCTTACTACAATACATTTTCGCTGTTTGTGCACTTAAACTTCGGTGCAAATCTGAAATTTTAATTTATTACTTCTTTAATACTACAGAATCTATTTGGTACATAGTTTGCAGACAGTAGCCACATGCACCACTGAATTTAGCTACAAAATTATATAATTTTACACTCATATCTCAGGAGGTCATCCAGTGTTTCTTAATAAGGACACTTAGCAACTTCCAAGAAACTTTAAGCATAAATTGAAACCTTTTCTAAACCTTTTCTCACATACATATTTAATGTCAAATACTGAACACACTAACTCAATTGTAATCAGATGTTGGAAGGTGTTTTATACATGGGAGTTATATTCTTTAAAGACTGGGGGTCTACTGGTATTTAGCTGTTTATGCAGAAACATCTGACAGAGAGAGAAGTAACAAATACTAGCTTTTTTTGAAAAAGAGAAATTGTTTACATCTAAAATAAATAAGAATGTTAAGAATCTTCTATGGAGTGAAGCCTTATAGGGAAGGGTAATGTGGACAGTAAACAAAACATACAGGGTGGTCCACTGATTGTGACCGGGACAAATATCTCACGAAATAAGCGTCAAACAAAAAACTACATATAACGAAACTTGTCTAGCTTGAAGGGGGAAACCAGATGGCACTATAGTTGGCGTGCTGGATGGCGCTGCCATAGGTCAAACGGATAGCAACTGAGGTTTTTTTTTTAATAGGAACCCCCATTTCTTATTAAATATTTGTATAGTATGTAAAGAAAAACGAATGTTTTAGTTTGACCACTTTTTCCGCTTTGTGATACGAAGGGAATAGCTTATAAAATGTGTTGCTACAGAAAATTGAAAATAAGGGGGTAGATCAGGTAACCAAGGAAGAGTCACTAAATCAAATATGAGAGAAAGGAAATCTGTGGCACAACTTGACAGGACTCATTCTGAGACACTAAAGAATAGTCAGTCTGATAATCAAGGCTAGTATGGAGCTAAAACTTGTAGAGGTAGATTAGGGCTTTGCAGCAGTATCTTCAAGTGGGTGTAAGATGCAGTAGGTACGCAGAGGTGTAGACACTTGTATACAATAGACTTAGTGTGGAGAGCTGCATCGAACCAGCTTTTGCACTGAAGATCCCAACACAACAAATCATTACTCATGGACCATAGCACATATGAAAAAAGTTTTCGTATCACAGATTGGCCAACATCTACAGTTCAATGCCATTTATATTAGCTACACTTATACAATGAATAGGTATCTTGTTCCATGGACAAAATATGTATTTACATCTGTCAATACCACCTATCTTTTTTGAATGTATCACTAACTGGGATTTGTAATAGTGACTTAATTAATATACAACAAAAACTGTAATACGCTTACAAACTAACAGTGTTTTGAATTAATTCTAGTGAATAACACTTATCTAATAGTTCCACCTCACAATCTGACACTTCACACCTGTATGCCAAGCCTGCAGTCTGGCCCTTTCAAATAAAGCAAGCCTTGTCACGAACAAGGCAGCATAAGTATCTTCCTGGTGTACAGAATTCCAGCTGCTGCAAGAATGTGAAACATGATGCTTTTGTGATCACTGAGATGCAAACTCAAGACTGTACCATTGAAAATGATAAGACTGAGTAACTATTGCTCCACATTTCATTGAAAAATGTGATTTCTGTCTCAGCTGGAGGCTGTTCTTTATTTCTGTTTGATTCTGAATACTTTCATTGTTTATTTTTTTTGGACATGAAGATTTTGTTCAGAATTATAGCCACCCCTGTTTGCTACAAGAATACTCTTAGCACCCATTCCATTAAAGACATGACTGTTTCTACATCAGCCAGTCCTCAGTATGCACTATTATTTACATTGACTGTAATGTATCTTCTCGCCTCTACTAAGGTACTGTAGCTATCTCTTTTGTTTCTGTTACTGGCCTACAGTGTTGGATATAGACAATGAAGACTACCAACTATTACGGAGTCATTTCAAGTTCTTACCAGGAAGGTGCTACTCTTAATCAGTACATCCACTAAGATTGTACAGCACTAGTGCTTCAATTTCAAGTCTTATATCTTGTTCCTCATATAATCAAATCGTAGGAGAAAGAGCTAAGATATGGAGTCTGCTATTAGTTGAAACACAATAAACATTTCAAATTATAAACTGAAAGACTGACATTCTTTGCTAAGTAACAACACAAGTGATTCAAGCAAAAGATGTATACAACAGGAAGAAATGTATATTTAAAAACAATAACAGTGTCAACAATGGGGCTACATGGGGCTGAGTGACCACTGTGCAGTAAATCAAATTCCTCAAATTTCGGTAGGCATACTGCTACACTACGTGCCATGCAGCCAAGAATATTAAGCCCTGCCAGAAAAAAGTTCCGTTCTTTTCTATGAACATTTTTTATTTGAATACTATTCCCTTTCTGTTAGTCAACAGTGTGTTAGTCCACTGTATCTACGCTGACATTCATGCCATCCAGATTTCCTTTGTCTTTAAACTGTCTATGTAATCTTCAGTCATAAGGTCCTTCCCATTAACTTTTGATTCATATCAACTAACACCATAGACCTGTCTACTAAACATTGCAAAACAGCACGCACATTAATCGCGGGTATCTTCAAAAAGCAATCAGATACCACATCATATTCAGTTACAAAGTTTGAATGAAATAATAAGCAAGATTTCTGACTCACTCTCTCAAACCCACTCTCTGCACTACAGCAATTTATTTGAAAATTAAAAGGTTACTATGAATACTGAGACACACACATATATATATAAAAAGATTTCAATGCTTTAATCACCATAAAGAAGCTTTGGTATTCGCATAACTGACATCGAGAGTAAGTAACAATACTGAACAATTAAAATATTTTCTGAAAATGTTACGGCAAGTAAAACACAGTAATACAGCAACCTTTATAAGAATCACAAATGTTACTGAGAATCATTTCTATTCAGATTTTAAAATGTACATGTGTCACTGTCAGAAATGATTTTAACTTCTGAGATGTGTGAACATTTTAGAAATGATTATGTCTAAGCTATCAGAAATGTTAGGGCATCCCAAGTCATCTTTTAGTTATTCCTTCAATATATTTGAATCTACACCTGTATAGAGAGAGGTCAATTAAGTATGCTACATTTAATTTATTTCTGCTTCAAATGCACATATTTCAGAAATGCCCTGTTAACATCATCTAGTCACTTTTTGCACATCATCTTTTCATCTGCTATCCAGAACATTTCCAGACCAACAGGAACTTGCAGTAAGTCTTTTAAATCACAAACATATCTTATTTAGATCTTCCAGGCACATATTTTTAAATAAAGTTGGAAATGTGATGACCTGCATAACACATTTCAGTCCCTCAAACTCTCCAACAAAATATGTATGGCTATAATTTTATCAGTCATATATTTAGCTTTTAAATTCTTGCTGTCTAATGGAGATAACAAGCTGAAAAGCTGCTGAGACTCAGTCTGACTGAACTTCGTATCGCAATACTACTATGTTCACAGAGTATATATCACCATACAATCGAATAATATAGAATGGAAATTGTTTTGACTACAGTGAATTGTCATTTCACATCTTTGTGAGATGTCAGCTTTTCTCAAACACTGTATGCCTATGGGTCAAAAATTTCACCTTTCTAGTTTCAATCTTTCAGTCATGACAAGACCACTAGGAGTTTCACTAAATTACCTCTGTGTAAGATCAAGTTCAACAAAAATAACAGTAAGTTATCTGCAACATGAGTCAAACAATGGATGTGATTTTACAGCACACCACCACTGGATCTCCTTGGATGAATAGTAAATACTGCTGAAAGTCACAGTATGTATAAGAAACTTGTGTGTTCTGTTAAAAGCAGCTCAATGTGTCTACATTTACATTCCCTCTTCCATACAAAAAATAAATACTTCTAAGCATCTCAATGGTCTCCTGTAACTTAGCTATTCAATCTGCAAATGTAACCATCCACCATTGTCACACATCTTTGCAGCCAAACAGTATGGATGACGTACACATCCTCAGAAGCTCATAGAACTTCCAGGTCACAGTGCCGTATTTCCGGGTGTTTTTCCTGTAACAACACATCTTTGTTTAAATCAAGTCTTTATTTAACAAAGAAACTAATACTTTGAGGGCAATGCAAAAAGTTGTGGCCTGGCAGAGAAATATAGAGCTTATTAAGGCAAGAATGAATTTCAATAGTGCCCTCCCCGGTTATGTCAGTGCATACAGTCCAACATTTTTCTACCAAGTAGATTAACCCACAAAGTGCAATTCTGCAAGGTGTGCAGATCACTGCAGTATGCTCTTCCTTGGATTTGAAGCATTTTCCAGCCACATATTCTTCACATGTAACATGCCAAATCAGGTGAATGTTCCAACAATTTGTATCTTAAACCCCTCAGAGTTCCCACTGTAAAACAACCAGCTCAGACTCAGAGTTATTATCTTTCTTCCTTTTCTTTTGCAATTCAAGGCTCTTCATACCTATTTTCTATCCAGTTGGTCCTAATGAATTCCATGGTACTCACCAGCTGTTCTTGGAAGGCAACAAAAGCCATGACCTTCTTAGCAAATGATACCTGACTTCACCTTTATCCCAGTACACCATTTGGTTCCATCAGTAACCAGTGTGTTAAGTTGACAGAGACATAATTTGCTGCAAACAGATGCACATTAATCACAGTGAGAAAGCAGGTGACAGTGACATGTTTTCAACAGATAATAGATTAGCCTACTTGATATTGTGGTTTTATTTATTGTGTGAACTCCCAGATTGTCCACAGTTTCAAGTTGGTAACAAAATCACTGCATTCTTTCCAATACCACCTGAATGTTCCAAAAAAAAAAATCTGTTCTGTAATACAGCTCCCATCTTTCACTAGGCTTTCCCACAGTTAACTTCTCAAAGAGAGGGGACGACACTATTGTAGTTCCTTCTTGCCTGATACACCAATGTTGTCAGCTTCTTCAGTCATGTTCAGTCACTGATTTTCCAATACTGTGTGCCGTAAGTTACATATAAACAGTCTTCAAGAGGAGTACAAAAGTTTGTACTCAGTTGCCATTAACTGATCATTTTACATGAACTTTGGCATTAAGCTGTCCAAACTTAAAGAGAGTTTTATGAAGGCACAATATTCCATTACACCAATTTGGAGGAATTTGAACATATGGCATGAGTACTTTATGAATCTATATCTATTTAGCAAGTGAAATTGCCACTTGACTTGCTTTACTGAACAACATGCACCAACAAAGTTTTAAATAACACCATCTCTGTCATCCCAACAACTTCTCACCATGCCATCATACATTTAAAATGCTGCATAAAGGAAACAAAATTTTACTTACACGAAGTTTCATTTCAATCCTATCTATCTCTCCACCCATCATATCTACGATGTTTTCACCATGTTTGAGCAGAAAGTTCTCTAACTCATCAATATTTTTCATTTCTTTCACTTCCTGCAATAAAGAAGAATCACCATTAAAAAAGACACAATGAAGATGCATTAAGCACCAGAATTTTTACTGCTAGAGTACTGAAAGTGCAACTTAAATAAAGTACTGAAAAACAAACAGAAATATTCAGATGTAGTTGACTCACTGCATAGTTATTTTTCCTTAGTGAACACATGTCAAACAAAGCTTCACAATATAAAACAACAGTTCTAGTTTAATGTGGAGCACTTCTTCACTCACATATTACACAAGGTATCAGAAGTATGATCATATGGGATGTTGTTGTTGTTGTTGTTGTTGTTGTTGTTGTTGTCTTCAGTCCTGAGACTGGTTTGATGCAGCTCTCCATGCTACTCTATCCTGTGCAAGCTTCTTCATCTCCCAGTACCTACTGCAACCTACATACTTCTGAATCTGCTTAGTGTAGTCATCTCTTGGTCTCCCTCTACGATTTTTACCCTCCACGCTGCCCTCCAGTACTAAACTGGTGATCCCTTGATGCCTCAGAACATGTCCCACCAACCGATCCCTTCTTCTGGCCAAGTTGTGCCACAAACTCTTCTTCTCCCCAGTCCTATTCAATACGTCCTCATTAGTTACGTGGTCTACCCATCTAATCTTCAGCATTCTTCTGTAGCACCACATTTCGAAAGCTTCTATTTTCTTCTTATCTAAACTATTTATCGTCCACATTTCACTTCCATACATGGCTACAAACCCATACAAATACTTTCAGAAACGACTTCCTGACACTTAAATCTATACTCGATGTTAACAAATTTCTCTTCTTCAGAAACGCTTTCCTTGCCATTGCCAGTCTACATTTTATATCCTCTCTACTTCGACCATCATCAGTTATTTTGCTCCCCTAATAGCAAAACTCCTTTACTACTTTAAGTGTCTCATTTCCTAATCTAATTCCCTCAGCATCACCCGAATTCATTTGAGTACATTCCATTATCTTCGTTTTGCTTTTGTTGATGTTCATCTTATATACTCCTCTCAAGACACTGTCCATTCCATTCAACTGCTCTTGCAAGTCCTTTGCTGTCACTGACAGAATTATGATGTCATCAGCGAACCTCAAAGTTTTTATTTCTTCTCCATGGATTTTAATACCTACTCCAAATTTTTCTTTTGTTTCCTTTACAGCTTGCTCAATATACAGATTGAATAATATCGGAGAGAGGCTACAACCCTGTCTTACTCCCTTCCCAACCACTGCTTCCCTTTCATACCCCTCGACTCTTAAAATTGCCATCTGGTTTCTGTACAAATTGTAAATAGCCTTTCGCTCCCTGTATTTTACCCCTGCCACCTTCAGAATTTGTAAGAGAGTATTCCAGTCAACATTGCCAAAAGCTTTCTCTAAGTCTACAAATGCTAGAAACATAGGTTTGCTCTTCCTTAACCTAGCTTCTAAGATAAGACGTAGGGTCAGTATTGCCTCACTTGTTCCAACATTTCTACGGAATCCAAACTGATCTTCCCCCAGGTTGGCTTCTACCAGTTTTTCCATTCGCCTGTAAAGAATTCGCGTTAGTATTTTGCAGCTGTGAATTATTAAACTGATAGTTTGGTAATTTTCACATCTATCAGCACCTGCTTTCTTTGGGATTGGAATTATTACATTCTTCTTGAAGTCTGAGGGAATTTCGCCTGTATCATACATCTTGCTCACCAGATGGTAGAGTTTTGTCAAGACTGGCTCTTCCAAGGCTGTCAGTAGTTTACTGGAATGTTGTCTACTCCCGGGTCCTAGTTTCGACTTTGGTCTTTCAGTGCAATGTCAAACTCTTCACGCAGTATCATATCTCCCATTTCATCTTCATTTACATCCTCTTCCATTCCAATAATATTGTCCTCAAAAACAATGTCCCTGTACAGTCTCTCTAATTTTCCTGTAGGCAGTATCTATCTTACCCCTCATGCGATAAGCCTCTACATCCTTACATTTGTCCTCTAGCCATCCCTGCTTAGCCATTTTGCACTTCCTGTCGATCTCATTTTTGAGAAGTTTGTACTCCTTTTTGCCTGCTTCACTTACTGCATTTTTGTATTTTCTCCTTTCATCAATTAAATCCAGTATCTCTTCTGTTACCCAAGGATTTCCACTAGCCCTCGTCTTTTTACCTACTTGATCCTCTGCTGCCTTCACTGTTTCATTCCTCAAAGCTACCCATTCTTCTTCTACTGTATTTCTTTCCCCCATTCCAGTCAATTGTTCCCTTATTGTCTCCCTGAAACTCTGTACAACCTCTGGTTTAGTCAGTTTATCCAGGTCCCATCTCCTTAAATTCCCACATTTTTGCAGTTTCTTTAGTTTTAATCTACAGTTCATAACCAATAGATTGTGATCAGAGTGCACATCTGCCCCTGGAAATGTCTTACAACTTAAATTTTATACATGACATGCCAGTTTTAAATGTTTTACTTCTTATAAAGACGCTCTTAGAAGTGGCAGAAACCTAGGTAAAAAAGACTTGATTTTCGTGACCGAAGGCTACAATATTGTCAATTTTACCTTGTAACAATCGCTGACACGCAGCCATTTTTAAAGCTTTAAGATTTCAGCCTGCCCAAGCATCCAAGACCGTCTCTAAATAGAGAGAGCTAAAGATGAAACTGCTTAGTACAGGTATGGCCATTCAGTTTAATAAGAAATGTGATAAAAAGTGGCTAGTCCTTGATTATGCAAAAGCCTATATTAATTTCGCAAATTGTAAAAAGATCAAAGTTTTTTTTAGACATGTAGTTAAAAATCTCATTTCTGATCATGTTAAAAAGCTATACGCTAAAAAAGATGTTCTCAATGAAGAGGCATATTATCTGTATTTAGACCTCATAAATATCTTCCCTATTAACTTTAATGTTGACGATTTCTGGATACAGATTATCAAACATTTAGAAATTTGTAAAAAAGGTAGCTTGCATAAACTTTTTTGGTCTGTTTCCTGCTGAAAAATGTCCTCGCAGTACTTTTAAGAAATAAAGTCATGTACTTTATAAAACAATTTTAAATAAGACTAACATTACTTTTACACAGAATGAAACTGTCTTACTCGAAAAAGGCCTAAAGTACAATGTCATACCCAAATTGGCAGACAAAAATGTAATCGAAAATATGTTTGTCAAGCAAAAACTGGTCTTGAGTGTATAAAAATGGATAATTCAAGTCAAACTAGAATTGCCTTGACATAGCTGACATTAACAGTCCCAAATAAAAGATGCGAAATGCATATGGGAACAAACAAACTGTCTTCATTCACATGCATAGATGGTACATACCTACACAAACTTGGTTAAATCTATTAATAATAAACTTAAAGAAGCTGATGCTTTAATAGCTAAGTCTGACAAATGTTGCTCTTTCGTTATTGCCTACAATTCTGAATATATTTCTAAAATATTAGATATTTTTAACAAAATTAATATTTCAGAACTGCATGAGGATCCAACTCTGGAATTACAAAAAAGAAGTCAAGTCAGCTATTAGTGAGGCAAAATTTTTAATCAAACCTTTCCATAAGAAAATGCTTATCAACATGTAACCTCAGCCCCCAAAACTTTGATCTTAATTCAAAATTCACAGCCTAATCATCTAATATGCCCGACTTCTAATAGTATGAACAGCGCATGCCACAATTTAGCCAAGTTTCTTCATGAAACTCTGAAAAATGTCAGTTTTGAGAACAATTACTCCATTCCCAATAGTCATGCCTTAGTCCATAAAACTTAAGATTTAAAATGCAGCCCAGATACCAAGTTATTTTCACTAGACATCAAAAATCTTTTGACAAATGTTCCCGTACAAGGAATGCTACCAGTCACGGAAAAAAAATTATGTAATTTTAAAAAAGAACTTTCAGACGAACAAATCACTGGCTTTATGAATCTAATTAAAGTTGTAGTCAAATACAACTATTTTGAATTTAATGAACAATTGTATGAGTGACGGTCTCGCTATGGGAAATTTGTTAAATGGTATCCTTGTTGACATTTTCTCTAGAAGAAAAGTTCTTCAACTGTTTCTCAGCTACAGCGCTAGGCATTCTCTCCTATTTCAGATATGTCACTGACATTCTAATCATCTAAAAGGACCTGTTGATGGCATTGACCGTACTTTCAATCTTTTCAATGAGCTTCACGAGAAAATAATATTCACCAGCGAACTCGAAAATGAGGCCAATCAATTGAATTTTCTTGATTTGACACATACAGCAGAAGAAAATAAAATCTCATTTCATGTTTTTCGTAAAGAAACATATACCGATCAGACCATACCTGTGTCTTCTATGCATCCACAACCTCATAAGAATGCTTTCTTTCACTCTGCTATTCACAGAGCTACTTCTATTTCACTCTTGAAAGAAAAATTCAAGGAAGGAATTAATATAATCAAAACGATAGCAGTTAATAATGACTACGAACCTGCCAAAGTGGATAACATCCTTAAAAAGAAAACTGTAAAAGGAGTTACTACACTCGGCACCTCTATCATTGAGTCCAGCCAAAAGTAGTAGTTTTTTTTCTATTCCTTTCCTGGGGCCCATCTCCTATCAGATCCAATGCCTTCTTCGTAATAAATACAACTGTAATGTCGCCTTTTCAACCCATAATAGTTTGAAAAACATTTTATTAATAATTTAAAATCAACTCATTCCCCTTAAAGAACTCTGGTGTCCGTAAGATTCTTGGCAACACCTGCTCTTCTTCCTACATAGGACAAACAGGACGTGCCTGTACAGTCAGATACAAACAACATATTTGAAGAAAAAGTGGTAACAACACACTAAATTTGTCCTTTGCTGAACACCTTCTGGTTACAGGTCACACACCCTAAAGCTGTTCATGATCTCAACATTTTTCACACTGAAAAGAAAGGGCGTAGATGAGATGTTCTCCAAGAATTAGAAATTTCTGAACACCTCTCTCGAAATGATGGCCTCATTCTTCACGAGCAGCTACAATTATTTGTTCATAACATGGTTTATATTAACTACATTTTACGTTATAACATTTTTCTACTCACTGAGGTAATTCTGTAATGGCGTTTCTCAGCCTTTAAACTGTACTTCTAAGCTCTTATGTAGACAAATTTTTTTACCATGTCTGTTGATGTCAGATAAAATATTGCCTCTTACTTCACGTATTACACATTCCACCTGTCTATATTTGGAATGTAAAGTAGCCGGTTTATATTTGCAGCAACTTGACGGCACTTTTGGTATAACGTTCACCTGCCCACAATTGTTAAAACGGGTGCCTCAGTTTGATGCTACCGCAGCTCAACATGTGGTGCAGCTCTTAGTGGCCTGCATCTATGTTTTGTATTTTAATATTTTGTGACTAAAGCGTTATTGCCTCATATTTATTTATATGTGAGATGCCAGTTTTAATTGTTTTATTTCTGAAGATGGCACTCTTAGAAGTAGCCGAAACCTAGGTCAAAAAGACTTCATTTTCGCAACCAAGGACTGAAATTGTTTTAATTTTACTCTCAAAGAAATGTATGAAATAATGGAAGCAGGAGCAGCAAAAATTGGATTTACAGTTAACAGAAACAATACCAAATGCATGGTAATGTCCAATTTTAAGGCAAGAAGGATGTCACAAGACCTGAAGGCCTCCAATAAATGTTTAAAAGCTGTCATCTGCGTCTATTATTTAGGTGTTCTCTTAATTAGCTATAATAGGAGACAATGTATTAGAGAAAGAATACAAGCAGGAAACAGAACTTATTATGTAACCTTACAGGTATCCTCAACCAAGTTAAGAGTATACCATTAAACTTGTGTGGCCATTTGTTACATGTGGGTCAGTAATATGCGCAATGATAGCAGACATGAACAATAAGGATTTGAAAGGAAAATCATACAAAAATTTATGTGGTCTTGAGAGAGGCAGAGGGTTGGAGAATAAGGTACAACCATGAAATACAAGAGCTTACACAAGGGAAAGATATAGTGAAAATCGTTAAATCTCAAAGAATATGCTGGTGAGCACATAACGACAAAACAAATAATGAAAGGCAGACTGCATTCCACCAGAATGAAGGGCCGTGGCTGGAAACTGTGTTGGTTGACCTTCTCAAAATGGAAATCTGAGGATGGAAAAGAAAAGCAGAGAACATAGATGTACAGAGGAAGATTGTTGAGGAGGCTAAGACCAAACAAGGGCTGTAGTTCCAAAGAAGAATAAGAGGAGGAGTAGGCAAATTGTGGACCTTCACAAAAGTGGCATGTCTTATCATCAAAATGTGGTCTACATGGTTCAAATTGCTCCTTAATGTACAGAATATATGCAGTAATAAGCTTTGGTATAACAGAAAAGCCTGTTTACTATTTTACTTCAGCTTTCCCCACAAAATATCATTGTTAAACCATAAAATTTTTGAAACCATAGTCAGCGATCTTAAAATTTGTTACAATTAAAATTTAAAACAGTCTTATCAAGACTGTTGTAAATTTTAATTTTAACATTGTTAAACCAAGTAAACACCATGTGGTAACACCACCATTGTGACCAAAGTTCAAGCAGCACATGACGTGAGGAACAGTCATGTATGTAATTTACCTCTACCGTCAAAATTTACATAAATGGTTGAAACAATGGAGGTTATGGCTAAGTTAAGTGTGTGTGTGACTTGAATATTAGCAAATTGTTTCTATAAATTAATTTATCAATCATCATTTTTCATTTGAAGTCCTTCTGTTGTTTTTGCAGTTACATTTTGAATGTTATTTGGATTGTTATTTAAACACTAGAAACTGTAGTGTTGAATGAGATGCTTAACACTTATGACTTGGCTTTGTTACAACAAACTGTTCCTCGGGTCAGCATTGATCACAACTTGCATTTGTTACCAACAACTGAGGTGCCCTTTAGTTGCAATGTAAGGAAAATGACCAAAAGATGACCAACTGTGACTACTGCTAAAAAAATATCCACCAGCACTCTGCTGCTTTAATAAAACAAATTCTCCAAGAGCCAGTGTAGGAAGTCGTCCTTCATGGGACTTTTTCTTCTCATCTTATGCCCTCAAGTAATTACCTTTCTCACTCTATGGCATACAGTCATCAAAGAAGTTTCCTTCGTGGAAAAGAGTTGCTTCAAATAAGGGTTGATGACATTTTCAAACCAGTAGGTTTCCGCAGGCATGAAACTGGGGAACTAGCCTTGTCAGACTGTTTTAGATAATGTGAGAGCATAAACTGTAAATAGTTATTTCTCTCTCACGATAATCTGTTGTGTTCAATAAACTAATGTAAAACACTATAAAAATATATAAAAATGAATTACAACTTACTGTGATAAAGTCTATTTTAATAAAACAGAGTACCCACAAATTCTTGTAAATTAGTACAATATTACTCATTTTTGAGTTTGGCACTGGCCTGTACAGACACACAGACCGTCTCATATTCAATAGCATTAAAGGACTACCGTGCAAGTATAAAAATGTGGCAGTGGGAATAAATGCATAAAGAAATCTAACTAATTACTTAATGCCACAAATTCATCAGTAAAATTGTGTATTCACAAACATTAAAAATATCTTGTCAGTAGCAGAAAAATCCAGGCACCATCAAGTGCGCAATTCTTCAACATATAGTTTTTTGCCATTAGGTCCATGGGGGTACTGAAAACATCCTTATTGATTTTCCATCTGGCTACTTGTATCTCTATCACAAATATGGTAAAAAGCTGCCAAAGTGTCTAAGGCTCTAGTGAGATGGGATCTAGCAGCTAAGGTAGTTTCCACTTCACAAAGATGCCTCATTACCACAAAGCTAGCAGACCAGTGCTGCATGCTCTCCTCTTTCGCTGTCATAATTGTCAATAATACAGAAAATTTGTAACATAAAATGAGGGATTAGTTGTATACTCTGTGTGTGCAACAGCCTTTCTGCAGTCAAAAACAATTTTATTACCTCAAAATCACACTTTCATTGAAAGTCACTGTGAATATTTAATGGAAATGACAAGAAAATGTTAAGTGACTTTAATAGGATAATTCTGTGGCACTCCAGAAAGTAACTCAATGACACAAGTGTTTGCCAACATGTTCTGTGATGTTGCAAAGTCTTAATTATACTAGCAGCAGGAACAATATGTTTCTCCAAGCGACATGCTTCTTGAGGGGGTTTTGCACATGAGGTGGTACAAGAGTGTGGTTATGAGTAATACTCTGAAGCATTGACTGCAACTGTAACACCATATATTAAGACCAAGGGGAATTATTTGGGTGGCCCTCCTCTTCAAAACATGTTATAATAATTTTTGTATTTCTGTCTTAAGCAGAGTGCAAACTAAAGAACTCATTCACTAGAAGTGATTCGCTTTACTGAAGTGTTCAAAACAGTTATTGTTTTAACTCCGACAATACCCCATAACAAAGGAACACAAATGCAATGTCAGCAACACAGTACTGACAACAAAATGCAATCATTCAGAGGGAAATTTCGGAAGCACCCTTCAGCACAATGAGAGACACATTATTTTCCTAATACCACTTCATGTAGCAGTGCACTGTGCAGAGAAATAATGCACACTATCCAACAAGCCATGCTGAAAATGCATAAAGAAATAAAAACAAGAATGTAAAGGGGAACACAATATAGTGACAGAAAAATCTTTACCACATCATCCTTAAGCCAAACTGTCATTCAGTCTATAATAATCGAAAGAAAGAATAGTAACTTCTATCCATAATGATTACACAATAAATGCTGCTGATACTTTGTCCATAAAATCAAATAGCATCTGATGAATGAGCTACTCAGTTTGCAGTATGATTATGATGGGGATGGGGGACCAAAATAGCAATTAGATATTCACCTACCTAAGCGTGAAGCAGATTTTCAGTACAACACATTGCAATTCATGCTTAATTTATTGCCTGATGGTTTCATATTAATTATGCCTGTAGGCTATCTGAATATTCATAATGGAATTATGAAGGACTAATTGTTAGAACAGACTGCTATATTAAGTGACATTAGTAAAATAATATGACTCTCAGTCTGCTGAAGGGCTCAATGATTGCAAGATTTCAGATAAAAATTTAAACAATTGTAGACTGGAACTCCACTAATAAATGCAAAAGAGAGAGCTGATAGCTGGAAAGAGTACACAAGAGATACTATGAGGGGAAGACTTGTGAGATGACATGCTAGAGAAAGAAACAGGAGTTGATACAGAAGAGACAGGAAATTAAGTATCGGAGTCATAGAGCTGTAGAACACTTATGACTGAGTAAGCCAGAAGTGATATATAACATTCCACCAGAATTTCTAAAATCACTGGTGGAAGTGTCAACAAAACAACTATTCATCTCAGTCTGTAAGATACACAAGTTTGGAAATGTACCATCTGACTTTTGGAAGAATATCATTCACAGAAACCTGAAGATTGCAAGAGCTAACGAGTGTGAGAATTATCACACAATAAGCTTAACAGCTCATGCATCCAAGTTGCTGGCAAGAATAATACACAGAAGAATGGAAGAGAAAATTGAGGATGTGTTAGACGATGATCAGTTTGGATTTAGAAAAGATAAAGGTACCAGAGAGTCAATTCTGACTTTTGGTTGGTAATGGAAGCAAACCTGAACAAAAATCAAAACACACTCATAGGAATGGTTTACCTGTAAAAGTTTCTGACAGTGTTGAATGATGCAAGATGTTCGAAATTTACAGAAAAACAGAGGTAAGCTATAGGTAAAGATGGGTAATACATGATGTGAAAAGGAGCCACGAGGGAACAAAATGAGTGGAAGGTCAAGAACAAAGAAGAGTATAAGACAGGAATGTAGTCTTTAATCCCTACTACTCAAACTATACATTGAAGAAGCAATGATGGAAATAAAAGAAAGGCTCAGGAGAGAAATTAAAAGTCAAGGTGGAATGATACCAATAATAAGATTTACTTTGACATTGCTAGCCTCACTGAAAGTGAAGACGAATTACAAGATCTGCACAATGGAACGAAGAGTCGACTGTGTACAGAATATGGACTGAGAGTAAATCAAAGAAACATGAAAGTAATGAGAAGTAACAAAAATGAGCACAGTTAGAAACTTAACATCAGTATTGGTGGGCTTTGGTGTGATGTTATGTGTGCTGGACTATTGCTGAAACTGCTTGCCAATATTTTATAAAGTTAACAATTTTAAAGTTTATTTTTGTTAATATTTGCTGTAAAAGTAACTTATTAGTGGGTTTTCATTAATCTCAGTCTTTCTTCCTGTGTTATTGACTTGTGTGGTCTGTTATTAGTGAGTGTGCTTACATCGTTCATCCAAGGCTCAAGTCTCAGTAGTGTGTTTACATTTTGCGGTGTGCAGTTGCAGCTGTAGCGATTGTAAAGCTAAGTCTTGACAAAGTTATTTGTGCACTGTTATACGGTTATTAAATTTAACAGTTTTCAGCAGTGTTTTGTGCTGTTTGTAGAAAAATAACGATTTAATAAACTTCTGAAAACATTCACTCACTGTGTTTTCTAGAGTTTTGTGTGTGTTGAAGTCGTTTAGTAAATTTCGTGCTTTTGTTTTCAGCTGAGGTTTCTTATTGTTTCTCGTGAAATATTTCAGTAAAAATTTCATTCAGTGTTGTAACTTTGTTGAGTGGTCCAGTGGTCGCTTCAATTTTTGGTTTTAGCTAATAATTTTGTGAAGTTTTATTGGTATTGGAATTAGCTATACTGTAGTAGTATTAATACAATTAGTTGCTTTCTTAGTAGACAGGGAATTTTAACGTGAATGTAAGTGTGGGCTCTGTCATAGATTTGTGAGTAGTGGGTTATGGCGTGGGATTAGTTCAAAGCATTTTTACTGGGGGGTAACGCAGTGGGGAAGCCAGTGGGCATTCTAGCATGATCCTCTCCTGGGAATGCAGAATCTGTAGTAGTAATAAGCTGATAGAGGGGCAGAAGTGTAAGATCTGTGCCCTTCAGGTGCCGTCACAACACACAAAGGAGGAACTACATAGGTTCAGGAGGGTGAAGGGTGGTGGGGAATGGGAATTTGCTGTTGGCAAGAAGGCAGCTAGGAGCAGGAGGTATTCAGACAGTTATACTTAGCATATATGCGATAGATTTGACCAACTGTTAGAGTTGAGTGGAGAGGAGCCTCTTGTAGCTGTAGATGTAGGGAACATGCAGCAGTCCTCAGGTTGGTTGATTGTTTTGTTTAAAAGAGGGGGGGGGGGGGGGGGGGGGGGTGGTAAGGGACCAAACTACAAGGTTATAAAACAATGCCACAAGTGAGAGAATAAAACAAACGAAACATATAAAACGAAACAGAAAGAAAGGAAAAATCGCAATAACAAAGGAAAGGCAATGAACACTAAAAGGAACAAAAGAGGACAAGAAAACAACAGAGAGAAACTAGAAACAGAAGAGATTAAAACAAGAAAGCAGATTACAGTGGCTGGCCGACCACAAGAAGAAAAAGGAAAAGCCAGCCACTCTGCAACACATTAAAACCGCCACCCTAAAAGCACTAGGGTGGAGGACACAGAGTGAGACGGATATGCGCTAAAACTTAGATAAAATGATAAAACGCACACTAACAAATAAAACTAAATCAGCCAATGAGGTGTTGTCAGATAAAATGAGCAGCAACGAGTCCGGTAACCCAAGATTTCGTCACCAAGCGTGGCCAATGCGGAGCAGGCAAAGTGGGTTTTTACCGGGTTTGAGCACCGGAATGATGGTGTTCTCCCGCCATTGTGATGGAAAGACGCCATCGCACCAGATCCTGTTGAAGATGATGAGGATATGTCGCTTGTACTCAGATGAGAGATGTTTACTCATCTGGCTATGTCGAGGCAATGTGCAAGGGCACTGAGGAGCTCCCACACAGCAAATGCGGCGTTATAGGATTCACTGTGGCGTGTAGTGAACAAGAGGACTTTCCCCTCCAGCCATCGTTTGAGAGTGCAAAGGCCGGGGGGGTAGTTCTCCAACACAGAGGATCGAGCAAAGTGCTCAGCAATCGCGTTTGCATCAATAGATAACATGCCATTTATGGTAACACCGGAACACCTGTTGGGGTCTGATACTCGAAAATACATTTAATCTCTGCCCAAACTTGGGAAGGCGACGAAGGGCACCCAATGGTCGAGACGAATCTCTCCAAACACTCCTGCTTCCGTCATTTAATAAGTTGACAAACTCAGGCACGGAGCCATTTAACGACTATGAGGTGCTTCAGGGAAGGGTGCCACTGTAGAACTTGCCAACGCTCCTTAATTGCTTCAGTGACTTCCTGCGACAACCAAGGGACTTCCTTATTCCAGGGGCATCCTAAAGAGGGAGGGATCGCGTTTTCTGCTGCAGAAACAATTGCTGTAGTCACCTGCTCAACCATCACATTGATGTTACCATGTGGGGTAGATTCACCAGTGATTGCAGACGTGAAAGTTTTCCAGTCTGCCTTGTTTAAAGCCCATCTGGGCAGGAGTCCATGGGCCTGGCACTGGGGCAGTTACAGGAACATGGGGAAGTGGCCACTGCGACACAGGCTGTCATGTGCTCACCAGTGGATAGATGGGAGAAGTCCAGGGCTGCAAAATGATAAATCAATGGCCGAGTAACTACCATGAGCCACAATGAAATGTGTGGCAGCCCCAGTATTTAAGAGGCAGAGGTCGAATTGCGACAGTAAAGTTTCGACATCTCTGCCTTGGCCAGTAAGCACGATGTCACCCCACAAGGAGTTATGGACCTTAAAATCTCCCAAAAGCAGAAAAGGTTTGGGAAGTTGATCAATCAATGCAGCTAATACATTCAGGGGTACTGCACCATCTGGAGGAAGATATACACTGCACACAGTTATTTCCTGTGTCGTCGTCGTCGTGACAGCCCCAGCTTCAAGAGGGGTTTGAAGGGGGCACAGAGTCACTACAGACTGAGTATGGGACATAAATGGAAACTCCACTTGACACTTGATTATAGTCGCTATGGTTCCTGTAATATCCCTGACAGCCAGGGAGGGCCTGGATCCGCATTGCCAGAAACCAGGTTTCCTGGAGGGCAATGCAGATAGCAGGTGTAAAGCTTAACAGTTACCGTAGCTCAGCCAGGCGGTGGAAAAACCACCACAATTCCACTGGAGGCTGACGTCATTGTGAGACTGGGAAGGCATGGAATATTCAATGAGGCAGTTTACGCCTTAGGGTCACCCTCCTCCCACCAACGTATTGCCTGAACAGTCTATATCCATTGTGTCTGAGGATCTGCTGAGATCTAGGTCCTCAGGAGATGCCAGAATCTCCATCCAGTCCTCAGACGCAGAACTTGTAGGTAGCGGTGGTGTGGGTGCCATGGCAATTTCCTTGGTCTTAGGGGTCTTATTTTTGGATTTCTCACACTGCTCCTTCGGTTTCCCTGACTGTAAGGACTTCACTGGCTCAGTCTCCCAGACTGAGGATAAGCGTGAAGCCCTACAACCAGTTGCTTTTGAGCTCTTCAGCCACTGGTGTGTATCATCTTTCCCACTAGCTGAAACCGGGAAGGGCGTGACCCAAGGGACCTCTTCCTAGTGAGAGAAGCTGAAGAAGACTTAAGCTTCTCCAGTTTAGAAGTGGAGATGGACATCCCCACTGGTTGGGAGGATGTTGCTCCTGAAGTAGACGGTGCAGGAGCAACAAGTAGTGAAGTGACCCCACCGTCAAGGGGGCAGGTGTAGTCTTCTGACTCGGACAGGTGACTGGGGTAAGCGGAGCTGATTGGGCTAGAACTGTTGTAGCGGCAGCATAAGACGATATCATGCATGTAGGATGTAGGCATTCAAATTTCCTCTTAGCCTCAGCGTAGTTCAGTCGGTCCAGGGTCTTGTACTCCATGATTTTCCTTTCTATCTGGAGAATCCTGCAGTCTGGTGCACAAGACGAATGGTGCCCTCTGCAGTTGACACAGATGGAAGGTGGGGAACATGGAGTATTAAAATGTGATGGGCATCCACAATCTCAACATGTGACACTGGAAGTACAACGGAAGATATATGGCCAAACTTCCAGAACATAAAGCACAGCATCGGGGGAGGGATATAGGGTTTTACATCACACTGGTAGACAATCACCTTGACCTCCTCAGGTAATGTGTCAGACTTGAAGGCCAAGATGAATGCACCGGTGACAACCTGATTATACCTCTGACCCCACTGGACACACCGGACCCTGTACAACTCGCCACTGTAAATTGGCACGCAGCTCATTATCAGACTGCAAAACAAGGCTCCTGTGAAATATGATACCCTGGACCATATTTAAGCTCTTATGGGGTGTGCTGGTTATAGAAACATCCCCCAGCTTGCCACAAACGAGTAACATCCGTGCCTGGATTGATCAAGACTGACCCAGATCTCAATTTGGACAATCCCTCCATTCCCCAAACTTGCCCTCTAAATGCTCAACAAAAAACTGAGGCTTCATCATCATGAAAGATTCCCCTTGAGCTCTCGAACATACAAGGTACAGGGCAAATAAGATCCACTGCCATCCTTAGACTGACATTCCTCCCATGGTATCGCCGGGGAGAACGATTTGGGGTCGTACTTCTGTGCATTGAATTGAGCTCGTGAACGCTTAGAGACTGCTGGTCTTACACCACCAGCAAGATGATGGATTAAGCTAAATCGCGTGTCATCTGCCCTGATGCCATCCCCTCCAACCAGGGGCCCTCCCCACGGGCACCACCCAGCCACAGCAAACGCCACCTGGCAGGATGGCCATTGCTGGGAGTCCCAATGCCCCAGGGGTGTGGGCATCTACCCCTTGTCATACGTGGGGAGTCATTGGCACAAGCATCAGCAGATCGATCCCCATGTGGTCAGGGGGCTACAACCAACAGGGTACATGGCAGCCCCACTACAACGGACTGGCTGCCGTGCTGGATATCAGGTGCAAAGAAGTCCACGGTCATCGTCGACGAACAAAGCGACACTGCATAGTTCATGGTGGAAAACAGACCAAGAAAAGTGTCCTCGCCCAAGAGACGGAAAATGAGTGGGACTGAATTGCAATGACGAGAAAGTGGACTAAAGATCTCAATGCACAGTGGACACAATGCACCATTTCAGGCACCCTTCCTCAATGGGCTCACTCTTTGGGATAATGGAGGTGAAACCCTACAGGGGGACCATCACATAAAGGCCCAAATGTGTGAAACTTCTTTTAGTCGCCTCTTACGACAGGCAGGAATACCTCGGGCCTATTCTTACCCCCGGACCTGCAGGGGGTCAGCAGTTAGGAGGCAAAGTCTAACAAGAAGAAGAAGGTTCCGCTGCTAGGTAGTTCGCACGGTAGAGGTGTGTGATAGCAGTTGCAGGAATTGGGGAGTGAGTACCAGGTCACTAGGATTGTGAAGCCTAGTGCAAGGTTGGGTCAGGTGACTGCCAGGACAGGGGAGTTATGTAGGAATTTTGTGAAGGAGGATCAGGTAATGACAGTGAATGGAGCAGGGGTGGGGAATATGATGTCATGATCAGCCTCATCTTAATGTGGCTGTTAGGCACCTTAACATAGGGCTGGAGAGGTTGCTGATGGAAGAGGGTGTGGGTCACATTTAAGTGGTGACAGTTGGGTCTATCAGAAGATCAGGTTACACTAGGCATAACCTGCACCTCAATAGCTATGGGAAAGGGAGGCTGGTAAAGCTTGTAAGTGACAGTGTAGTGGGTGGTGGTGGGATCACTCATGGAAAAATTACTGTAGTAGTTGGGTGTTAAGAGTTGCATCTTTTTTAGATTGAAGTCAGCTGATAGGTATACCTGCTCAAAGGAAGTCCCTCTAAATTAGGGCTCACGTTCAGAGAACGTAATGTTTCCAAGTAGAGAAGGAATTAGCATATTTCATCAAAATATAAGAGGCATAAAGTTAGTGAACTGCTTATAGACGTTGACTCTGAAATTACTGGTATGTCGGAGTACCACTTAAATAATTGACAATTTAGAGGCTTCCTTTACCAGTACACAGATAAGCTGGCTGTTCTTCAACACGTTCCTTATGGGGAGTGGGAGTGGCTATGTATGTTTTAAAAAAAAGTATTCCATTTGAATCCAAGGAATATCACAGAACCACACTGAACAGATATTTGAATGAAACTAAACTAATTGTTGTTGTTTATGGGTTCCCCAACTCTGACTTCAGAGAATTTCTGCTGAAGTTGGAGAGGGTTCTTGATTCACTTTATAGGAAGTACCAGAAATAAGTTAAATGTGGTGACTTCAATATAAATTTTGTATATGATGGTGCAAGAAAAACGATGCTGGGAGATCTCCTAAATCCATATGATCTGATGCAAATTGTGTTTTTTTCAACTAGGGTGTAGGAAAACAGTAGCACAGCCATAGACAATATTTTTATTCATTCTTTAGTGCTTGATGGACATTCTGGTCAGGAGGTTGATGGAGTCAGGTGAAAGGTTTTGTAGGGGGCCTAAGGTTCTGAGGATTCCTTGCAGCTCCGCCTGGACATCAGGAATGGTATCACCGTGGCAAACTTTGTATGTAGAGTTGTCTGAAAGCTGGCGCAGTCCCTCAGCCACATACTCCCATCGATCAAGTACCATGGTCGTGGAACCCTTGTCAGCCAGAAGAATGATGATGGATCGTTCAGCTTTCAGATCACAGATAGCCTGGGCTTCACCTGTGGTGATGTTGGGAGGAGGATTAAGGTTTTTCAAGAAAGATTGAGCGGCAAGGCTGGAAGTGAGAAATTCCTGGAAGGTTTGGAGAGGATGATTTTGAGGAAGAGGAGGTGGGAGGACGAAACTGTTTCAGGCAGGGTTCAATTTGGATAGTGTCTTGGGGAGTTGGATCATTAGGAGTGGGATGAGGATTATTTTTCTTCGTGGCAACGTGATATTTCCAGCAGAGACTACGAGTGTAGAACAGTAAATCTTTGACAAGGGCAGTTTGGTTGAATCTGGGAGTGGGGCTGAAGATGAGGCCTTTGGATAGGACAGAGGTTTCAGATTGGGAGAGAGGTTTGGAGGAAAGGTTAACTACTGAATTGGGGTGTTGTGGTTCCAGATTGTGTTGACTAGAATTTTGAGGTGTTGGGGGGAGTGGAGCTGGAAGTGGGAGATTGAGTAGATGGGAGAGACTGGGTCTGTGTGCAAAGAGAGGGGGTTGAGGTTTGTTGGAAAGGTTGCAGAGGGCGAGTGAGTTGCCTTTCCGGAAGTGGAAAACCAGGAGATTGGATAGTTTTTTGAGGTGGAGGGTGGCATGCTGTTCTAATTTGTGGTTGGCCTGTAGAAGGATGCTATGAACAGCCGGAGTGGATGTGGGAGAGGAAAGATTGAGGACTTTGATTAGGGATAGGAGTTGACGGGTGTGTTCATTGGCTGAGTTGATGTGTAGGTGAAGGATTAGGTGGGTGAGGGCAATGGATTGTGCAGTTTGGAACTGGTATAGGGACTGATGGAAAGAAGGGTTACAGCCAGAGATGGGAACTTTAAGTGTGAGGCCTTTGGGGGTAATGCCAAATGTCAGACAAGCCTGAGTAAATAAGATATGGGAGCGTAATCTGGCTAGGGTGAAGGCATGTTTGCGGAGGGAATGTAAATAAAATTTAATGGGGTCATTGTAGGGATGTTGAGAGGCTGACATGGTATTAGAAGGTGGGAAGGGTAACACGAGGTTAAAGTGATAATTTTATATATAGTGTTCCTCCATATAATGTTTTCCTCTCATCTGTCCAATGGCCAGCTTCACACATCCGTCCACATCAAACCCACCAACAAGCAACAGTACCTCCATTATGACAGATGCCACCCATTCCATATCAAACGGTCCCTTCCCTACAGCCTAGGCTTATGTGGCAAACGAATCTGCTCCGGTCCTGAATACCTCAACTATTACACCAACAACCTGAAAACGACTTTCGCATCCCGGAACTACCCTCCCGACCTGGTACAGAAGCAAATAACCAGAGCCATTTACTCATCACCTCAAACGCAGAACCTCTCACAGAAAAACCCCAAAAGTACCCCACTTGTGACAGGATACTTCCAGGGACTGGATTAGACTCTGGATGTGGTTCTCCAGTAGGGATACGACTTCCTCAAATCCTACCCCAAAATGAGATCCATTCTTCATGAAATCCTCCCCACTCCACCGAGAGTGTCTTTCCACCATCCACCTAACCTTCGTAACCTCTTGGTTCATCCTTATGAAATCCCCAAACCACCTTCCCTGCCCTCTGGCTCCTACCCTTGTAACCGCAACCAGTGTAAAACCTGTCCCATGCACCCTCCCACCACCACCACCACCACCACCACCTACTCCAGTCCTGTAACCCGGAAGGTGTACACGATCAAAGGCAGAGCCACGTGTGAAAGCACCCACATGATTTACCAACTGACCTGCTTACACTGTGAAGCTTTCTATGTGGGAATGATCAGCGACAAACTGTCCATTCGCATGAATGGACACAGTGTTTGTTGGTAATGATCACCCCGCGGCTAAACATGCCTTGGTGCATGGCCAGGACATCTTGGCACAATGTTACACCGTTCAGGTTATCTGGATACTTCCCACTAACACCATCCTACCCTAACTTCAGAGATGGGAACTTGCCCTTCAATATATCCTCTCTTCCTGTTATCCACCAGGCCTCAATCTCCGCTAATTTCAAGTTGCCGCCACTCATACCTCACCTGTCATTCAACATCATCTTTGCCTCTGCACTTCTGCCTTGACTGACATCTCTGCCCAAACTCTTTGCCTTTAAATATGTCTGCTTGTGTCTGTATATGTGTGGATGGATATGTGTGTGTGTGTAAGTCTTTCCGCTCCTGGGATTGTAATGACTCCTTACCCTCTCCCTTAAAACCCACATCCTTTCATCGTTCCCTCTCCTTCCCTCTTTCCTGACGAAGCAACCGTGGATTGTGATCAATTTGCAATAAACTACCACTCGAATTAAAAAATCTTAGCAGTAATACACACGCTTTCAAATCGAAACTGTAGAGTTTCCTCATGGGTCACTCTTTCTGTTCTGTCGAGGAGTTCCTTGACCTTGAAGATTTGCTACTCAATTTTGTCCTACATAACTTGACTTGTAAATAAATAAATAAATAAATAAAATCACGAAGTAGATGAGTTAAGGAATTTTGCTACCTAGGCAGCAAAATAACTGATGATGGACAGAACAAGGAGGACATCAAAAGCAGACCAGCAAAAAGGGCATACCTGGCCATGAATAGTTTACTATTATCAAAAATAGGGCTTATGGGAGATGTAATGGATTTTGGTCCAAAAAAATCGATTTTTCAAAAATTATGTTTCCTTGATCTACAAAGTTCAGTCTATGTTGTGTGAGAATTTTATCTTGATAGCAGCATTAGAAGTGCCTTTAAACTGTTGAACTGATTAACTCTTCACTGTTGGCTATTCCCACCTTTTTCCCACATCTCAGAAACTGCTTGCTTCAATGGAATTTTTGAAAATTGAAGGCTATTTTCTTTCGATATCTTTGGCTGGCACCTACATCTTTGCCTGAAAACTTTCTTGTATATGGTTTATTTGCTAACACACATTAATAGGTGGAAGATTGAATTCACAAACCGTTATGTAGCAGTCAATATTTATGCATAATGGGTGGTGGAAAAACTGTGTTTAGGAAATGGAGGTTTCATGGAAATCGGTTTACAAAAAAAAAAGGGGGGGGGGGTGCAGGTCCAAATGAAGAACATAAGCTCTCTGCTTAGGCATCAAATTGTACAGGAGCGTGAATGGTGTTGATATAGATTCCACAGGATTCAGACATATTGCAGGCTATAAAGATTTCATGTACATGTGTTGGCTATGAAAATATGGATTGCATGATTGTTGTTGAAGAAAGAAGAGAGGGAATAGCTTGTGATTTTAATTTAATTTGTAATTCAGGTGGCTGTGAATTTTGGTTTTCCTCCTCCAAAAAAATCTGACACTAGTACCTATGAAAGCAATTTTAGGTTAGCATTTGTTCTGAGATGCCTTGGACAGGGCAGGGAAGGAAGTAACTTATTGTATGGTTTTCTGAACATGCCTCCACCTCATGCAAGGTTTGAAAAAATAAATAAAGAAATGTCTGATGCTGTGTGATACTGCCAAAGTCTCTATGAGGAAAGCAGTGGAGGAATTGGTGAAAATAAACCAAAAGAAATAAATCCTGGGGTAGATATCCAACACAGTGAATCTCCTACAAATGTTACTGACCTGTGTGTGTCTGTGGATAGGACCTGGATGAAAAGGGGTCACACATCTCTATATACAGTTGCATCTGTTATTGGTATTGACTCAGGTAATGTTTTCGATGTAGAAATAGTGTCAAAATACTGCCATCAGTGAGCAACAGGCAAAATGTTCAGCAATGAAGACAGTGAGAAACTGTAGCAAGGAAAAAAATTATAGTGGCTCAAGTGGGGGCATGGAGGCTGCTGCAGTTGCGAGGATGTTCTCCAGTTCCGAGGACCTCTATGGTGTTAGATACACTAAATACCTTGGTGATGGGACTCCTCTTCGTTCAAAGATGTAACAAATAAAAATCCACACAATACAACAATAGAAAAGTTGGAATGTGCTGGCCACATCAAAAAGAGGCTTGGTGGTAGGCTTCGTTGCTTGCTGAAAGAGAAGAAACATGAAGTACCTGAGGACAGAAAACACTAGGAGGAAAAGGCAGGCCTACTCTTAAAGTTGTCATCAGTTATTTTATGGGAGAGCTAACAGGAGAAACACACACAATTTGGAGGTAACGAGGCATGCTGTATGGGCAATTTTTTTCCCACAAACTATCCACTGACCAAACACCAATGCACAATCTGTGTCCAAAAAGCGATTGGTGTTAAGTTCAAGAACATAATGAGACATATTCACACAAACACTCATTACTAGAACCTGTTATGAATGCAATTAAGCCCACATTATGGTTTCTTGCAAACCTTGATTTATTGAGGAAGTGTCTTCACAGACAATCACAAAACGCAAATGAAAGCCTCAATAATTTAATTTGGATTAGATACTCAAAAGGGCATTCTGTGGACTTGAAGTACTCAAAATAGATGTCTAGGATGCAGTATTATGTTACAATAATGGAAATAATGGCAGAATGGAAGTGCTGAAGTGAGTTGGTATAGATCCTGGTGTGTTTACAACAAAAGCATTTTACACCTTCGATGAGAGCTGGGTCAATAAAGCTAACAGATCAGTGTCTCACCTCGCATATACAGGCCAGACAGGTTCGAAGAGGAGAGGAGAGAAACCTGGAGGATGAGGAGTATCAGTATTGAGGATTTTAAAATTGGGGTAAGCTTATTACATGTAGAAGTATGAGAAGGAAATCTCTAAACCTCATTTTCTGTTTTACATTTTTTATGTTTTTAGAAGCCTTTTCTCAAAAAGGGTATGTGCTACTGCTATGAAATTCTGTTCGCAAGATGCTGCTGTCTCCCTGGAACTAAAAAATACGAGATTCTGCAATTGCATTCTGATTTTTAGATAGTGTTTGTGGGGGGAGAAAAGTTAAGTTTGTATGTAAAAATTAAGAACTCTGTTAATGATACAATGTGTACCATAAATTAATAACTGTATTTCAGTGGTCTTATACCTTCTCTGGACACTAAAATAAAATTTTCAGATTAATTGCACGATTAGAATTTGATTTATAGCTTTTTATAAAGAAGACAATAAAAAAATTAAAAATTCAAATTTCTGGCAAAATTTTACCACTTCTTATTTTATTACATTGGAATAATCGGGTCTATTGCCATATGTTTGTGTCGCTCTGGCACAATATTTTGGCCACGTAACAGGTAGCACCTGAAGAAGGCAACGAGTTACATGGCCAAAATATTGTGCCAGAGCAAAACAAACATCCAGCAGCAGACCCGATTATTCCACATGTCAAGATCTCGCCAGGGGGGACTACTCAAGAGGATGTCATTATCAGAAGGAAAAAAAACTGGCATTCTATGGATTGGAGCGTGGAATGACAGATCCCTTAATCGGGCAGGTAGGTTAGAAAATTTAAAAAGGGAAATGTATAGGTTAAAGTTAGATATAGTGGGAATCAGTGAAGTTCGGTGGCAGGAAGAACAAGACTTCTGGTCAGGTGACTACAGGGTTATAAACATAAAATCAAATAGGGGCAATGCAGGAGTAGGTTTAATAATGAATAGGAAAATAGGAATGCGGGTAAGCTACTACAAACAGCATAGTGAACGCATTATTGTGGCCAAGATAGATGCGAAGCCCACACCTACTACAGTAGTACAAGTTTATATGCCAACTAGCTCTGCAGATGATGAAGAAATTGAAAAATGTATGATGAGATAAAAGAAATTATTCAGATAGTGAAGGGAGATGAAAATTTAATAGTCATGGGTGACTGGAATTTGAGTGCAGGAAAAGGGTGAGAAGGAAACGTAGTAGGTGGGTATGGATTGGGGCTAAGAAATGAAAGAGGAAGCCGCCTAGTAGAATTTTGCACAGAGTACAACTTAATCATAGCTAACACTTGGTTTAAAAATCATGAAAGAAGGTTGTATACATGGAAGAACCCTGGAGATACTAAAAGGTATCAGATAGACTATATAATGGTAAGACAGAGGTTTAGGAATCAGGTTTTAAATTGTAGGACATTTCCAAGGGCAGATGTGGACTCTGACCACAATCTATTGGTTATGAACTGTAGATTAAAACTGAAGAAACTGCAAAAAGGTGGGAATTTAAGGAGATGGAACCTGGATAAACTGAAAGAACCAGAGGTTGTACAGAGTTTCAGGGAGAGCATAGGGGAACAATTGACAGGAATGGGGAAAAGAAATGCAGTAGAAGAAGAATGGGTAGCTTTGAGGGATGAAGTAGTGAATGCAGCAGAGGATCAAGTAGGTAAAAAGACGAGGGCTAGTAGAAATCCTTGGGTGACAGAAGAAATATTGAGTTTAATTGATGAAAGGTGAAAATATAAAAATGCAGTAAATGAAGCATGCAAAAAGGAATACAAACGTGTCAAAAATGAGATCGGCACGAAGTGCAAAATGGCTAAGCAGGGATGGCTAGAGGACAAATGTAAGGATGTAGAGGCTTATCTCACTAGGGTTAAGATAGATACTGCCTACAGGAAAATTAAGGAGACCTTTGGAGATAAGATAACCACTTGATGAACATCAAGAGCTCAGATAGAAACCCAGTTCTAAGCAAATAAGGGAAAGCAGAAAGGTGGAAGGAGTATATAGAGGGTCTATACAAGAGCGATGTACTTGAGGACAATATTATGGAAATGGAAGAGGATGTAGATGAAGATGAAATTGGAGATAAGATACTGCGTGAAGAGTTTGACAGAGCACTGAAAGACCTGAGTCGAAACAAGGCCCCCGGAGTAGACAACATTCCATTGGAACTACTGACGGCCTTGGGAGAGCCAGTCCTGACAAAACTCTACCATCTGGTTACCAAGATGTATAAAACATGCGAAATACCCTCAGACTTCAAGAAGAATATAATAATTCCAATCCCAAAGAAAGCAGGTGTTGACAGATGTGAAAATTACCGAACTATCAGTTTAATAAGTTACAGCTGCAAAATACTAACACGAATTCTTTACAGACGAATGGAAAAACTAGTAGAAGCCGACCTCAGGGAAGACCAGTTTGGATTTCGTAGAAATACTGGAACACGTGAGGCAATACTGACCTTACGACTTATCTTAGAAGAAAGATTAAGAAAAGGCAAACCTACGTTTCTATCATTTGTAGACTTAGAGAAAGCTTTTGACAATGTTGACTGGAATACTCTCTTTCAAATTCTAGAGGTGGCACGGGTAAAATACAGGGAGCGAAAGGCTATTTACAATTTGTATAGAAACCAGATGGCAGTTATAAGAGTAGAGGGGCATGAAAGGGAAGCAGTGGTTGGGAAGGGAGTAAGACAGGGTTGTAGCCTCTCTCCGATGTTATTCAATCTGTATATTGAGCAAGCTGTAAAGGAAACAAAAGAAAAATTCAGAGTAGGTATTAAAATTAATGGAGAAGAAATAAAAACTTTGAGATTTGCCGATGACATTGTAATTCTGTCAGAGACAGCAAAGGACTTGCAAGAGCAGTTGAATGGAATGGACAGTGTCTTGGGAGGAGTATATAAGATGAACATCAACAAAAGCAAAACGAGGATAATAGAATGTAGTCGAATTAAGTCGGGTGATGCTGAGGGAATTAGATTAGGAAATGAGACACTTAAAGTAATAAAGGAATTTTGCTATTTGGGGAGCAAAATAACTGATGAGGGTCGAAGTAGAGAGGATATAAAATGTAGACTGGCAACGGCAATTGTTAACATCGAGTATAGATTTAAGGGTCCCGAAGTCTTTTCTGAAAGTATTTGTATGGGTTTGTAGCCATGTATGGAAATGAAACATGGACGATAAATAGTTTGGACAAGAAGAGAATAGAAGCTTTCTAAATGTGGTGCTACAGAAAAATGCTGAAGATTAGATGGGTAGATCACATAACTAATGAGGAAGTATTGAACAGGATTGGGGAGAGGAGAAGTCTGTGGCACAACTTGACCAGAAGAAGGGATCGGTTGGTAGGACATGTTCTGAGGCATCAAGGGATCACCAATTTAGTATTGGAGGGCAGCATGGAGGGTAAAAAATCGTAGAGGGAGACCAAGAGATGAATACACCAAGCATATTCAGAAGGATGTAGGTTGCAGTAGGTACTGGGAGCTGAAGAACCTTGCACAGGATAGAGTAGCATGGAGAGCTGCATCAAACCAGTCTCTGGACTGAAGACCACAACAACAACATGTCACCATAAGAACAATGGTAGAATGTTACATTAAAATGATGATTGATAAACACATTTATAGCAACTACATGGGAAAAACCACCGTAACTTGGGCACCCCCTCCCCCTCCCCTCCCCTCCCTGCCCCCCTTACACTTTCAAGCAAACTTTGTCTGCAACAGTAAATTACATACTTCAATATTCCTCATAGGCTGTATGAGCAATGGTCACACCACTATTGTTACTCCACAATTTTCATTACTTTATCCAAGACATTTAATGCAGAAAAATAAACTACACTAGTAAGTAATCTTCTGGATATGTAAAAACTTACACTGCAGCTCAGTGGCAGAAGGTGCATAATTCATAGCCACATGAGCAGACACCAGCTGGTACAAGATAGCTGGTGGTCAGTAGATGGTGTACCATGCATTAATAGGGAACTCATGAGTGGACACTTATTTTTTTGGAAAGAATATGATTTCCACAATGGTGAGAGTGAGCCACAACATCTGTTTTATGACCTGCTGTTAGCTGGCAATGGCCAAAATTAATCACTTCATTCTGCAATTGGTGCAGTTGTGATGCACAATAAATTATTTGTTCTAATGTCAAGAGTCATTTGGGACAAATTCAAATGGAAGATATTGTTATTATTGGCAGGTCAGAAAGTGAAGTAAATTATCTTTGATTTTCAATCATAATGATTCTTTCAGTAGATAGACTAAATGCCATTTGAAAAATGGGGGAAGGAATGAGCTCAAACCCTTGACTTTATCTTTACATTGCGTGATGCCAACCAAGAGACCCTGACTAACTCACGTGAAACACAACACTTCCTCAAGAAATTTCTGCACTCTACTGTGTTACAAGTTAGTGCAGATAGCTGGACTTAGGATTCCGAGGGGAGCGACCAAGTTTAGTGTCACCTTAAGTAAATGAATCGGACTCTGTCCCTGATCTGAATGGCTGGCTTTAAGTTATACAGTGAAGACTTTACATAACACATAATTATCAGTTTTAAATTTGTGTTGTGATTGTTCTGCATTTTGAAGTCTGGCAGGGAACACATTTTTTTTTACAGTACCACTTACTGCTAAAGAAATTTTACTTTTTATTTAGGTGAAAAAATGTTCTGTACACAGCAAGGATGGAGACATGGTTGTCAGAGGGAAGCATCCTTGCTACCCTTCCTGTTTTCCTTTCCCTGTTGCTTCATAACCTGGGTTGTGAGTAACCAAATCCACTTTCCCTTCTTCCCTTTCTTTCCCCTCTCTCCTCCCTGATGAAGGAACATTTAGTCCGAAAGCTAGGAACGTAAATTTTCAGTTGTTTTTTGAGTATCTATCGGCTGTACTGAGCTGAGGTAAGTACTGGCCAGCCCCTCTATCTCTTTGTTAGTATTTGTTTTACACCTTTATGTGAGATTTTCCATTAATTATTTAGATCAATATATTGATATCTGTAGGGTTACATTGGTAAGCTGCACCCTAGCTGTTTGTAGTGTGACCTATATTTGAGTTGCTACAGTAAATCACCTACACTAATTCTTAATTTAATGTGACAACTAATTTTCAGTGGTGTACCTCTAGCAGTGCATTCAAGTCTTGCTTGTCCAGATAGCTTCTTGTCAATTCTCTTCCATCAAAATCTAGTTCAGCTTTGTACCTCACTAGGAAATTTCCTATGTCAATTCCTTTTACATCATGAATAGCTCTAACCATAACATCTGATTCCAGCTCTGCATTGATTACGTCCAGTCTCTCCTGGGGTATGGATCTGTAAAAGAAAGTACATAAAATGAGGCTATGTTCTACAAAAAGTAGTTTCAAGCAAAGTAATAAACGTTAATATCAGTAGTTTGTAATATGGTTCACGAAAATATGGCCAAGTATCAATTCAGAGTTCTGCACCTTGCACAAAATACAAAATTTACCCAGGCACAGCTTACTCTACTGTTTTTCACTTACACATTACCTGGTCTCCCTTCCAACATTATCAGGAACATTTCCTCTAGTGTTCCAATAAATTTTAGAGTTTTTTTAATGCAGTGCGTAAATGGAATCAGCTAAAACCAATGCCACTTACCATGTGTTTCAAAGGACATGCTGAGCTGACAGGAAATATCTGGCTGTACTCATTACAGACAAAATATTTTTTTAAAGTGGAATTTTGTGTGCCTATTCGCTAAAGCAATTCCAAATTAGTCTAGAGTTCTATTCAGTTTAACGCTTTTTGTGAACAGGGACAACAACACATGACGAATAGAGATAATTCCAGTAGCAGCTGAGCAGTGCTGCTGCACGGTGGTAGCAGACAGAGTAGAACAGGCCAGCATTTGAGGCGGCTGGGTGAGCAAGTCATTACCAACACATGATTACGGGTATTTTAGTGTGTGTTGTTGTCAACTAACAGAGTGCCTCACACCCCATACTAATTCAGCCCACTGTGTTGTTGTTGTTGCGGTCTTCAGTCCTGAGACTGGTTTGATGCAGCTCTCCATGCTAGTCTATCCTGTGCAAGTTTCTTCATCTCCCAGTACTAACTGCAACCTACATCCTTCTGAATCTGCTTAGTGTATTCATCTCTTGGTGGCTCCAATACCAAATTGGTAGTCCCTTGATGCCTCAGAACATGTCCTACCAACCGATCCCTTCTTCTGGTCAAGTTGTGCCACAAACTTCTCTTCTCCCCAATCCTATTCAATACTTCCTCATTAATTATGTGATCTACCCATCTAATCTTCGTTACAGCCCACTGTAATGATCACTTTTTGACTACCCAGTGAATACGTCTCAGATGTACCAAATTTGCCTTATTTCGTGCACCAGACTGTACCACACTATTAATCTGCTAGCTCTGATACGACATAGCACACTAAATTTGGAAATGAGTTTTCGAAGAGGAGCACTTCCACCTTGAAAAGAATTGTTTGCAACTTGAGGCAAACCCACATTTTCCAAAAATGATCTGAGTTTCACCTAATAGTATTTGTCTGAAGTGACTTCATCTACACATGGTATACATGAAATTAATGAAAAGGCCAGTCTAGTTGCTCTGCACAACATTACTGAGTCCACAACCAGTTTCGGCTTTTTTGTTAATCCTTTCTCGTGTGGATCTGAAAAATGACAAAACATTATCCAAAAAAATATAAGAAAAAGTCTGGTGGATTTAAAAGCCTGCTTGTCGAATGATTTCAGGATCATGATCCACTTGAGAATGATCATGACATCATTAGAGAAGCAAGATTTTAAATCTAACAGACTTGTTCTTAGATACTGTGGATAGTAGTTCATCACTTTTCAGATCAACTTGAAAAAGGCTTAAAAAAAAGAAGGCTGAAACCCGTAGTGGACTCAATAAAGTTATACAGAGCAGCAGCCTTTTCATTAATTAAACAACTGGTTGCTGAGAAAATGGAGATGCTAATAAATGAAACTCCACATAAAATGCATCTGACAAGTCTTGCCAGCGGGTGTGGCAAGTGTGTGGGCAAGGGTGCACCTGCCACAGGAAGTCATTAAACAGTAAATATCTTTACAAATCAACAATACTGTGTAAGATTAAGGGAGTTTCATTCTAAAGAAATAACCAGTAAACCCCCAATTTTGTAAAGAATCTAACTTAGTATTATTAATTTACAAAAAGGTTAATGTGTTAAATATTGGACATTAAGCATGCGAGTGAGAAGAAGTTTAACCATGTTTGAAGATATGTTAAATGCTATCATTATCAAACACTATATGGGCGTAGTCTGAGCAATTTGTGCTCCGTTTTTAACAAAAGTGTGTTTTTCAAACATCTCAATGTTTATGCTGTCATATTTGCTGAGCTAATTGTCATACAATGATATAATTTTCCAGGTACACTCCATGACATTTGTGGATACTGTCTGCAGACTTTGATGTGAAAGTAATAAATCAGAATATCATAATTGATGATACTGTACAAACAGCGGAAATGTAGTAAGCAATAAACTTCTTTCCTTACACCATCTTTTGGGGACTGGCAGCAGGAAAAAGTTTCAAAAAGCTTTGAAATTAAGTGTACACTTTATCTCTAAATTCTTTCATTCTTAAATATTGGATGGATATACACTCCTGGAAACTGAAATAAGAACACCCTGAATTCATTGTCCCAGGAAGGGGAAACTTTATTGACACATTCCTGGGGTCAGATACATCACATGATCACACTGACAGAACCACAAGCACATAGACACAGGCAACAGAGCATGCACAATGTCGGCACTAGTACAGTGTATATCCACCTTTCGCAGCAATGCAGGCTGCTATTCTCCCATGGAGACGATCGTAGAGATGCTGGATGGAGTCCTGTGGAACGGCTTGCCATGCCATTTCCACCTGGCGCCTCAGTTGGACCAGCGTTCGTGCTGGACGTGCAGACCGCATGAGACGACGCTTCATCCAGTCTCAAACATGCTCAATGGGGGACAGATCCGGAGATCTTGCTGGCCAGGGTAGTTGACTTACACCTTCTAGAGCACGTTGGGCGGCACGGGATACATGCGGACGTGCACTGTCCTGTTGGAACAGCAAGTTCCCTTGCCGGTCTAGGAATGGTAGAACGATGGGTTCGATGACGGTTTGGATGTACCGTGCACTATTCAGTGCCCCCTCGACGATCACCAGAGGTGTACGGCCAGTGTAGGAGATCGCTCCCCACACCATGATGCCGGGTGTTGGCCCTGTGTGCCTCGGTCGTATGCAGTCCTGATTGTGGCGCTCACCTGCACGGCGCCAAACACGCATTCGACCATCATTGGCACCAAGGCAGAAGCGACTCTCATCGCTGAAGACGACACGTCTCCATTCGTCCCTCCATTCATGCCTGTCGCGACACCACTGGAGGCGGGCTGCACGATGTTGGGGCATGAGCGGGAGACAGCCTAACGGTGTGCGGGACCGTAACCCAGCTTCATGGAGACGGTTGCGAATGGTCCTTGCCGATACCCCAGGAGCAACAGTGTCCCTAATTTGCTGGGAAGTGGCGGTGTGGTCCCCTACGGCACTGCGTAGGATCCTACGGTCTTGGCGTGCATCCGTGCGTCGCTGCGGTCCGGTCCCAGGTCGACGGGCACGTGCACCTTCCGCCGACCACTGGCGACAACATCGATGTACTGTGGAGACCTCACGCCCCACGTGTTGAGCAATTCGGCGGTACGTCCACCCGGCCTCCCGCATGCCCACTATACGCCCTCGCTCAAAGTCCGTCAACTGCACATACGGTTCACGTCCACACTGTCGCGGCATGCTACCAGTGTTAAAGACTGCGATGGAGCTCCGTATGCCATGGCAAACTGGCTGACACTGACGGCCGCGGTGCACAAATGCTGCGCAGCTAGCGCCATTCGACGGCCAACACCGCGGTTCCTGGTGTGTCCGCTGTGCCGTGCGTGTGATCATTGCTTGTACAGCCCTCTCGCAGTGTCCAGAGCAAGTATGGTGGGTCTGACACACCGGTGTCAATGTGTTCTTTTTTCCATTTCCAGGAGTGTAATTTGGCTAATATGAAAGTCATGAGCTATGATGCCAGAGGATAAACAGTTTCTAACTGTAATACTTATGTCAAACTTAATGTAAGATTATTCTATCAATAGTATATTACGGGACCATTTTAAATTTGAGGAATAATTAGTCACACGAAAAAGCAAAAATAAAATTTTTGTTGCTCTCAAAGCAGTCAGATATGCAATCTGCAACTGGGGCCATGGACCACAAACCTGGTTGGCAATTTAGCAACATAAATGTCATACACACAGAATTCTCTACTTCTCACTTTCAGTTCTGGCTATGCACCACATTACAAAAGCTCTAATGAACCTGAAGGTTGGTTTTACCACCACAGTGCATCGATAGTTACAGTGGTAATGGATACAGTATACCCTTTTCTCCTAGCCTCTAAACTGATGCCCAACCAGTAATTGAGAGACCTACAGTGTAACATCGGCAATAAAATAGAATTTTTTGACATTTATACACCACTACCATGCACAGGTGACTGAACAAGTCCGGCAGCACCTGGGGACTGAAGCCCAGATACTTGAATTGGTGGCCTAGCACATGCTCCACATAGTACACACTTCCAAGATGCTAACTTTTCATGAGTGAAATGTGTTTGACATTACATATTAAAAGTACATTAGAAATGTAAATAAATATGGCAACAACCCATGCCTAGATTTATTCTGCTTCTTATAGTGTTTATACAAAAAGCTAATTAAATCCTTGTTGCTGTTGTGGTCTTCAGTCCAAAGCCTGGTTTGATACAGCTCTCATGTTACTCTATCATGTGCAAGCTCTTCATGTCCGAGTAACTGCTGTAACCTACAGCCTTCTGAATCTCTCATGTATTCATCTCTTGGTCTCCCTGTACGATTTCTACCCTCCACACTGCCCTCCAATGCTTCACAACATGGCCTACCAACCAATCCCTTCTTCTAGTAAAGTTGTGCCACAAATTCCTCTTCTCCCCAATTCCATTCAGTATCTCCTCATTAGTTACGTGATCTACCCATCTAATCTTCAGCATTGTTCTGTAACACCACATTTTGAAAGCTTCTTGTCTAAACTAGTTATCGTCCATGTTTCACTTCCATACACGGCTACACTCCATACAAATACTTTCAGAAAGGACTTCCTGACACTTAAATCAATACTTGATATTAACAAATCTCTCTTCTTCATAAGCTCTTTCCTTGCCATGTCTACATTTTATATCCTCTCTACTTTGACTATCAACAGTTATTCTGCTCCCCAAACAGCAAAACTCATCTTCTACTTTAAATGTCTAATTTCCTCAGCATCACCTGATTTAATTCGACTACATTCCATTATCCTTGTTTTGCTTTTCTTGATATTCAGCTTATATCTTCCGTTCAAGACAATGTCCATTCTGTTAGACTGCTCTTACATGTCGTTCCCCGTCTCGGACAGAATTACAGTCATCGGTAAACCTCAAAATTTTTATTTCTTCTCCCTGAACTTTAATTCCTACTCCAAATTTTTCTTTTGTTCCCTTTATTGCTTGCTGAACATACAGACTTTATAACAACAGGGATAGGTTACTACCCTGTCTTACTCCCCTTTCAACCAATCCCCCCCCCCCCCCCCCCCCTCCTTTCGTGCCCCCTCTACTCTTATAACTGCCATCTGGTTTCTGCACAAATTGTAAAAAGTCTTTTTCTCTCTGTATTTTACCCCTGCCACCTTTAGAATTTCCAAGAGAGTATTCCAGTCAACATTGTAAAAAATCATTCTCTTAGTCTACACATGCTACAAACATTGGTTTGTCTTTCCGTAAGATGTTTTCAATGAGAAGCCATAGGGTTAGTATTGCCATCAATTTGTAAAACAGGGAAAAGTCTGCTGGGACTAGGTCCAGAGAATATGGTGGATGGGGGCATAATGGGAATGTTTTGTGTTTTGCTAGATAGCTGCACACTAGGAGTGAGACATGAGCTGGTGCATTGACATGATGCAACATCCAATTCTGGTCTTCCCACAGTTCAGGCTTGCTTCTGTACACTGCGTACCTAATTCCTAGGATTCCCTGCTAGAATTCCTTGCTTACCGTCTGACCATGTGGCACAAATTCATGATGGATAATGCCTTTGTAGTCAAAAAGGACAACCAACATTATCTTGATCTTTGACCCACTCATGCATGCTTTTCTTGGACGAGGTGACTCTTTGCCTACTGACATGATGCATCTCAAGTTTTTCATTCAAAATTTGATGGTATGATCCTATGCTGATGCCCGTCTCCTCAGCAACTTCCTAAACAGTTACAAGACGATTGCCATGAATCACAGCACGAACGCTATCCATATGGCCATCATCTGTTGATGTGGAAGGAAATCCAGACTTGGAATCATCACAGACCCACATTATGCCCTGTTGAAAACATTTAAACCACTCGTAGCACTGCAGCGACTCATACAGTCCTCCCCATATTCTTGGCTGAGCATTTGGAATCTGTCTGACAAAAGTTTTGCCAAGCCTGGAGCAGTATTTCTTTCTCTCTCTCTCTCTCTCTCTCTCTCTCTCTCTCTCTCTCTCGCACGCACACACACACACACACACACACACACACACACACACACACACACACACACACACACACACACACACACACACAGTTCTTCAAGCTCCTTCAATGCACTAATCTGATGAGAAGCCTGTACATGTGCTTACTTCAGCAGCTGTGGTTTGCTTGCTAATTGTTCAAGCGACTCGAGGCAAATGGCGTTTGTTGCCTAAACTTGCCACTAGGTGTGCTCTGTAGCAGCACCGCGCTCTCTCTGCTGGTTGGTTCGTTATTTCAGAAGTCCACTTTCTTTTTGAACATACCTCGTATGCCCTGCCACACTAACACAATCTGATATACCCTGGTCTTTTGCAAACCAAAGTCATTTTTGACACTTGTCAATTTCTGTATTTTACTGGGTGGGCACAGCACATTCTTACAAAGTGCTTTTTCAGTATACGCCTAGCTTTTCATAATAGCATGGCAGTGTACGGTTTCAAGTCTGTGGCTACCTCTTTCTCCACGATTTCCTCCATCTCCATGTCTTATGGTAGTGGCAGAATGAAGAATATGCTTACTCTACCATCCTAAGTATTGGCCTTTTGTGGAAACACTGCTGAGATATTGCACTTCCTCAGGCAGACCCTCTGCATCTGATATGATGTGCACCCAGTGTACTAGTGTTTCTAGTACTAGATTCCTCTGCACAGAAGGTGGCAGCTATCTGCGTTCAAATACAGATCAGTAAGCATTTTCTTGCGATGCACATCATGGCTCAGGCTGCCATCAGCTCTTCTCATGACCATAACGTGGTAGTACTCCTTCAGCATAGCGGTGTTGGGATGTATGGAGTTCAGATCTACAAGGACGTACTCAGGTATTGTTCCAATCAGCAACTAAAGACAGGTCAAAATACAAGCAATCCCATGATATGGACAATTCGTAACAAATTGTAACACGATTTCCAAAGGATTTTGTTAAATGAACCAACAACTTCCTTTGTGAATGACACAGTTCATCGTCAAATATGCCCCTCATTGAGCTAAAAATTCACACTATTTCCGTTTTATCCAACCCAACCCAACCGAACCGAACCAAGTATGTAAATAAACTTCTGTATTTGAAGAATAATTTACACCTGAAGATCAAATTATTCTTTCCATCATTCAATAAATACTTGTTTGTCACAGACCCTTCAAGAAATCACTGTAATGATGAACGACTTCTCGCCTTCATACCTGCAGAGGTTGACAGCAGAGGTGTAATGTTACGTATGCAACTGGTGTCGAGCTCGTTCAGCCAGTCAGAACCTATACTGGATGACCCTGGAGGAGTGCCAGTAATACTAACAAGTCTACCACTTAAGCAAAGTGACCACCCTAGTAAGGGGGTCAGATTTCCTGAGTTCGGAAACAGCACATCCCATAAAAGTCCCCACTGCTTTTGTCACATGTGACCCACCCACCCCCCCCCCCCCCCCCCTTTCAAAGGAGTCTTCACACCTTTCATTTGTGTCAGATCTTCACAATCACCATACAGCATCTGAATTTTTGTACTCTGTTAGTCCTAAATCCATGCTGCTTTTTACATTCAGATTCAAGCATATCTCTCACCCTCTTTTTTCTGCAAAATCTATTCCACTCTGTGATATGTCTACAGTCGATCCACTTTTTCCTATTTCTTTTTTAAATACCTGTATTGTAATTTCCTTTCTTCCTATCACTGGGTTCTTCACTCTCCCTCTCCCTCTCCCTCTCCCTCTCCCTCTCCCTCTCCCTCTCCCTCCATCTCACTCCCACAGTTCAGTGCAATCACCGTATTCCACTGATCCCCTATGCTTTCATCACATCTGCAATTGACCAATCATCTCCAGGAGACTTCGCTAATTTGTTTTTGAGCGTTCTCTGTTTCCATCACAGTTCTTGATCTTTCGTGGTGTCCCATACTTGCTTTTCTCCAATTCATACTTTTCAACAAGCATTAAAGAACTGTTTTTTGAATTTGTGTGTTGTGTATTTGAAGTTTCTCATTAAAGGTATCCGAATCAAATCATTTCTCAAAACCCTTTTTACCTGAATTTCTTGTCTCCCTGTTCCTACTTGAACGTAGCTAATTATAATTCCCTCTATAGCACAAGACCATTTACCTGATTTTTGCAATAAATGTGAAATTGCCTAATAAATGCTACTTCATAGAAAATTGTATCCACACAAATTATTTTATAAGAGATAGTTAGAAATAGTTTTATTTTCAGTTATTGGTATTGTCTAATTTGAGCTTCTAAGCAAAATTTCTGCAGCATAGTCTAAACAACCTTGGCAACATATGGGCAGAATCCTTTACACATTCTCCATACACTCCTCCTCCTCCTCCTCCTCCTCCTCCTCCCCTGGAAAAATTTAAGGAGTTTGTTGTTTACATTCATTATGCGTGATGACTGCAGAAACTGCAGATGTGGTTTCAGTTGACAGTTTCTGAAAGAGGGGAAATGCTACCAGTTGCTTTTTAATTTGGCACAATTTATTGTACCACTAACCACTTTTTGAGCCACTGCATGATCGTCAGATGGAGATGTTGCAGGACCATTACCTGGACAATGTGCAGCTAGATGCTTACAGTTCATACCTACAACACCATCACCAATAAGAAACTTCACCTATAATACTCCTTGTTCCTCGGCCAAAAGGTCCCATGATATCTTGGTAACCAAATAACCAAATCTATCTGTTCCAAATTGTACACTAAAAACTTCTATTATCATGCTGTTTACTCAGTTTTCTTTTGGTACCTGCTGTTCTACCCCTCCAAGGACCAAGGATATTGCCAAGATGAGGAGGCTAGCTTGCCTCAGTGATGCAAGCAGCTATACTGTAGGCGTAACTGCAAACAACTAAAAACTAATATTTTACAAGAACATGCAGCTATATTGTATAACTTTAATGACTGCATGATTCCATCATCAGTAAAATATTCCATAGGCAATATAGTCCCCAATTTAGATTTCCAGGCATGGACTATTCAGGAGGATACTGTCCTCAAGAAAAATAAAACTGGTGTTCTATAGGATAGAGTGAGATATTTTAGATCCTTTTATCACAAAGGCAGGCTAGAGAATTTAAAAAGAAGAATGGGTAGGCTGATGTCAAATACAGTGAGAATGAGTTAAGTGCAGTGGTAGGAAGAATCCACTTCTTGTCTTGTGAGTACAGGATGATTAAATAAAACCAATTATGGATAATGTAGGAGTAGGATAACAATGGACAAAAATGAGTGTAATTAGACTACTATGTACGGATTAGTAGTAACAGAGTACATATTCCTATTATTTCAATGACAAAGATGTCGCAAGAACGTTATGGCAAAATTAATTAATTAATTAATTAATTAATCAATCTTGGAAAAATCGGACAAGTTAAAAATTTCAGGTATCTCGGTGACATCATCCAGGAGACTGGATTATAAGAAGAAGCAATTAATGTCAGGATGACGAAGTTAGACCAAGCATACCAACTGACAAAGAATACCTACACCAAAAAGTTTATGAGTACAGGGGCAAAGTTCCGACATTATAAGAAAGATGCAAAACCTGAGGGCTTATATGCATCCAAAACTTTGACCATGAACAAGGTGAAGATGAGCAGCTGGAAAAGTGAGAGCATATGATATTAAGGAAAATCCTACATAATAGATGGGTTGATGGACAATGGCAAATGAAAGCAAATGAGGATTTGTACAGCAAGAAAGAACCTATCACAGCATCCATTAAGAAGAGACAATTGTTATTTTACGGTCATCTCATGAGGCTTGACAGTGACCAACCAACAAAAAGAATATGGAGTTTCATCCAATCTAAGAAAACAAGGCCAAGATGGTTCAAAGAATGTGAAAAAGATCTTAGGCAGATTGGTATCTCAGAGAGAGAAATTCCTGACAACAACAAATTTAGAAGACTGGTGAACAACAACCCAGGTTTTAAAATGGCATCAACATCCAAAAGACAGAGAGGACCATTATCTGAAGAGCATAAACAGGCACTTCACAGTGGGGTCAGAAGATACCGGCAGGAAGTCAAAGCTGGAACAAGAACAAGAACAAGACCTGAACACTAGAGTGAAGTTGGTTGTTATCACACAGTCCATAGAGTCTCAACTCAATAATAAATAAATAAATAAATTGTGCAGTTTGTTAACAAAGACAACATTTAATGTTGACAGAGAGTTGGAACTGAATATAAGAAAAGGGAGAGCAGGAAGAAAAAGGTAGGAGAACACGGTGCAGGAAAGGAATTTTGTACACAGAACAATTTAAACATTTTTAACACTTGGTTTAAGAATCATGAAGTCAGATTTCATGTTTTGAAGAGACCTTAAACATTGCAATATTTCAGATAGATTATGTAATGGTAAGACAAATATTACCAAACCATATTTTAAACTGCAACATATTTCCATGGTCCAACGTGGACTCTGCGCATAGCTTATTGGCTGCAAACCACAGATTCAAATTGAGAAATTGGGGATAGGACCTGGGTGAATTGAAAGTTCCTGGAGAAATTGAAATTTTGAAAGGGGGTGTTAAGCGACTTTCTGAAACAGGGGAAAGGAGGGCAATGCAAGACAAATGGATAGCTTTGAAAGTTGAAGTAGTGAAGGTGTAACAGGCACAAACAGTCAAAAAGACTGCCTCCAGTAGACATCCTTGAGTAACACAGAAGATACTGAATCTAAATGACGAAAAGGAAAAATATTAAAAAGCAACAAATGAGGAAGGTAAAATGGAATATCAGCATCTAAAAATGAGACTGACAAATAAAACTACATTAAAAATGCAGGAATGGCTGGGAGGAGAGATCCAAATCTGTAGAAGCATGCAAAGACCATGGGAAAATTATGGAGGTACCTTCACGAATATTGAGAGCTCACATGAGAAACCAGCAGCACCATACTAAGCAAAAACAGAATGGCTGAAAGGTGAAAGGAATATAAACAAGAGATCTATGAGGGAAATGAAGCTGAAGGCAATGTTATAAAAAGAAAAGAAGAAGTAGATGAAGAGATATGAGATAATATAGTGGGAGAATAATTAGACAGAACACTGAAAGTACCGGGTGATCAAAAGTCAGTATTTGAAAACTTAATAAACCACAGAATAATGTAGATAGAGAGATAAAAATTTACACACATGCTTGGAAAGACATGGGGTTTTATTAGAACAAAAAATGTCCGACAGATGGCGCTGGGCATCGAAACATCAGTGACTGCGCATGACAATCGTGTATAAAAGGAGCTGTAATGAGAGAGAGAATCAGATGCGCCAGCAATCGCAGCATGTTGACGTTACCTGAAAAGGCACTTTTCGTGAAGCTGTATTATCAGAATGGGCAATGTGCTAATTCAGCATTACGATCCTATCGCCAAAGGAAGGGGATTCGAACGGGTAAAGGTCCGTTGACAAATGTGACGAGAATGATTTCGAAGTTCGAAGCCACGGGTTGTTTAGACTATAGACCCCGTAGTGGCCAACCGAGCACAAAGTGTAATGCTGCTGAGACAGTTAAGGGAGAAATGGAGACTGTTGCGGGTTCGTCTATGCACGGGGAAGTCAGCAGTCGCATGTCGCACTGACATTCAATACACTACTGTTTGGTTGGCACTTAGGCGTACCCTCCAATGCTATCCGTACAAAATCCATCAGCATCATGAACTGGTATCTGGCGATTTAGTGAAGCAGAGGGCATTTGCGGTGTGGGCGTTCAAAAGATGGCGAAAGATGACGATTGTATGAGTAGTGTTGTGGACCGACAAAGTTAATTTAACGCTCTGAGGGTCTGTCAACGCCCACAACTGCAGAATTTGGGCTACCGAAAATCCTAGAACTGTCATGGAAACTCCCTTGCATGACAAGAAAGTCACGGTATGGGTTGGATTTACCACATCTACCATTATCAGGCCTTTTTTCTTCGAGGAAATGCGTGATTCTGGTTTTGTAACTGCTACCATGACAGGTGAGAGGTATGCCGAAATGTTACAGAATCGCATCATCCTCATCCTGGCTGATAAACACCAGCTGGAACGTACGATGTTTATGCAGGATGGCGCTCCACCCCATACTGCTAGATGCATGAAATATCTCTTGTGCGCGTCGTTTGGTGATGATGGTGTGCTCAGCCGCCACTTTCGTCATGCTTGGCCTCCCAGGTGCCCCAACCACAGTCCGTGCGATTATTGGCTTTGGGGTTACCAGAAGTCGCAAGTGATCATGATCGACCGACATCTCTAGGGATGCTGAAAGACAACACCCGACACCGATGCCTCACCATAACTCCGGACATGCTTTACAGTGCTGTTCACAACACTATTCCTCGACTACAGCTATTGTTGAGGAATGATGGTGGACATATTGAGCATTTCCTGTAGAGAACATCATCTTTGCTTTGTCTTAATTTGTTACGCTAATTATTGCTACTCAGATCACATGAAGCACCATCTGTCATACATTTTTGAACTTTTGTATTTTTTGGGGGGGGGGTTCTAATAAAACCCCATGTCATTCCAAGCATGTTTGTCAATTTGTACCTCTCTATCTACAATATTCTGTTATTTATTCAGTTTTCAAATTTATACAGACTTTTTGATTACCCGGTAGGTCAAAATAAGGCACCTGGAGTATACAAAAGTATTTGAGAATTACTGAGATTATTGGGACAGTTAGTCATGACAAAACTATTCCACAAGTTATGCACGATATGTGAGACCGCTAAAACACCACCAGACATCAAAAATAATGTTGTAATTCTAATTCTGAGAATGGCGGGTGATGAGAGCTGTGAGTATTACTGAACCATTGGTGGAATAAATTATGCTTCCAAATTTCTGACAAGAATTATTTACAAAAGGAGGGAAAAAATTGGTGGAAGCTAGCCTAACAGAAAATTAGTCTCAGTTTCAAGGAAATATAAGAACACTGGTGGCAATACTGACATATGGCTTCCAGGATGAGGTACTGGCGGAAGTAAAGCTGTGAAGACAGAGTGTGAGTCATGCTTGGATAGCTCAGTTGGTAGAGCACTTGCCTGCGAAAGGCAAAGGTCCCAAGTTCGAGTCTTGGTCTGGCACACAGTTTTAATCTGCCAGGAAGTTTGACATACAGCTTATTAGGCAAAATTTAGAGAAAGCTTTCAACAATGAAGATCGAAATATTCTTTATGAAATTCTGACAGTAGCATGGCCACAACAAAGGGAGTAAAACATTTTCCAGAATATGTACAGAAGCCAGACTTCAGTTATAATTGTCGAAGGACATGAAAGGAAATCCCTAGTTCAAAATGGATTCAGAAACCCACATTACCCCGATTAAAATTCTGGGACACAAAAATTTAAAGTTTCAGGACTTAAATTGCAGAGAGGTTGCAGTTCTATCAGAAAAGTCACAGGATGTGGAAGACTAGCTGAATGGAATGGACAGAGTCTCAAAACATGGCTGAATACCAACAAAAATAAAATGAGGGCAATTAAATATAATCAAACTAAATCAGAAATGAAGCTTCCTTGCAGATAAAACTGTGTGCCGGACCGAGACTCAAACTCGGGACCTTCGCCTTTCGTGGGCAAGTGCTATACCAACTGAGCTACCCACATGACTCACGCCCCGCCCTCACAGCTTTACTTCTGCCAGTACCTCATCTCCTACCTTCCACACTTTACAGAAGCTCCCCTGCTCACAAAGCCAGTCCCAGATGATGTGAACTACGTGAACAGGGGCCTCTCCTGCCTTGGGACATAGCATCACAATATATGAACAAGCACTGTATGTACCATGATATGGACCTGCTCAGTCAAAACTGTTACATAACCCTCAGCAGGAGTGCAACCTAGCAGAGTAGTGTGGGGCCCTTAGAATACTACGATAAGGCTGCCCAAATTGTCACCGAACCACTCTCTGGACAAACTCGGCCAGAAGTTGGAAACAGTGTGAGGCAAGATTGATCTGACCAAATGCAATTCTTCCATTACTCCACGTTTTACAGCTTCAGCACAACGTTTTCCTGCTATAGGCATTTCCAGCAGTGATGAGTGGTTTTGGAATTCCAGCTCATCCTGCAATTCCCAGCTTATGAACTTCTCCTCATGTAGTTTCGATGCTGACAGGATTCACTAGTGCAACAATTAGTTCTGCATTGATGTTTGCAGCTATTGTCCACTGTATTTTTCGTCACAATCCTCTTCAAAAACCATCTGTAACACTCACTCAACACAGACCGTTGTCCTCATTGTGACTTAACAGATGACGTTTTTTGGCTTTCCTTGTATGCAGTATCTTCAATACAGTGCCTCTCGGCACATCAAACATTTCGGTAATCTCGTTTCTGGAAGCACCGACCGTATAAGCACCGACAATTCGCCCACTTTCAAACTGAATTAGCTCCAACATAGTGCACTCCTAATTAAACAGAACACTATTCTGACAATGATGGACACCTGTAAATGTTGAGGTAATTGCACAGGTGCCATTCGTGAGGAAATAAAACAGCACAACCCGTAGGCATGGCTAGCACCTGCATTTATGTTCAAGCAGGTATTTCTCATGGTAACAATAATATATTAAATGGCCCAAACACAAGAATCAGAAGTTAAATGAGATGCTGATAAAATACATACCTTCCAACCAAAGCAGCCACATTGCTGTAAATAAGAAATGATGCAACGCCACCCAGAATTCCACCGACTAAGAGGGAGCCCACGGCATCAGGGATGGGACTGTTGTAGAGCACAGACAGTCCCATGCAGGCTCCAGCCACACCGACGCCGAGGACTGCAGCTAAGTCTTCCATCAGCACTACGTTAACACTGGGGTCTTGCCCACGAAACACTGCCGAAAGGAGCATCACAATCGTTCAGTTTTACTTATACACTACTTCCATGTTGAACTTTGTACTTCTGATACATTCTTCATCCATAACATAATTCATAAAAAAAAAACAATTATTAACACCATCTTTACAAACACTAAAGAATGGTAAAAAATAAAAAACGTTGCAGTTCAATTACATGTGACAACTCCACAGCCAAAACTCCCCCATCAACATGTATTAGAAAGTTGACGCTGTTGCTGCACCACAGTGAAAGACATCAGGCGAGTAACAGTCTCCAGAATCCGAGGATCAGTGCAAGGCACACACCAAAAGCAGGTCATTATGCAAGGTGTCTATGAGAATGACATTTTCTAACTACCTTGCCTAACTGCAATGTACAACACCAATCTTGCTATAGCTCCCAAGTGAAATTGTTGACAATTAGTGCGACATACACCAAAACTAGACAATATCATGACTAATCGGACAAACCATCTTTGAGCACAACTCACCCTTTCTTCCTCTCTCTCTCTCTCTCTCTCTCTCTCTCTCTCTCTCTCTCCCCATCAATCAGTCCAGCAACAATTTTGTAAATGATTGTAATGGATAAGTTACTCTTCTTGTTCTTAAAATGAGAGTTAGTCTGTCATTATCTTTCTTCGTAACTATTTTTGTGGAGTCATTCCACATTAAATCATTGTGAATAGCAACCACTATCTTTCATCTCTTGTTTACAACCGACACTGCTGCTTCTTTGATGATAAAATTTTAGACAAAAAATAAGCTTGTTCAAAATAATTCACATAAGAGAGGAAGAAACTAAGTTGTATCAATACACTAGAAGTTTTATAGTGAAAATAATGCTGGAGCACATAATATGCAAGTTTACTTATTTGCATATGCCAGCCTACGACTTGTAAACTGACAGTTCAATTCCTCTATAACGAAGAACACAGCAGACTGTAAATGATTCTTGGTTTCTAATTTCCTGTTGCATTTCTGTGGCACACAGGCACACTGAAAAAAGACTTCTGCATATTATCAGCTATCAAACAACTCCCTTCTGTCTATGTCTGACGAGGAACTTAGTACAAAAACTGCTAAAATCTGACAGTTTTTTTTTTTTTCAATTTGCCATTCAATGAATCATCTACTGTACGTGGTGAGCAGCAATGCATCCATTTCATATTGTTGTTTAATACATGTACTGCAAGAACTACTAAGTCAGTGTATGCATTGATAGAAAAAGCTCTAGAATCTGCATCTTGCTTTACATGTAAAGTGTGGAGACCACCGTAGTTGAAGAGTTCTACATGGTGTGACAGGTGGTCTAACAAATGTGAATGCTATAAAATCCACCGTTTCTAGTTCACAAACAGTTCCTTTCACCTATTAAACAACCATTTCGGCTAGTTGTAATAACTCTCGCTTTATTTCCATTTCCATTTTTCCCACATCACTGATCATTTTTAGCCGCTTCCCACAGGTTTTAACATAATTATTTCTTCGTCAGACAATTGTTAACCTCATTTTCATAATCTGCCACCACAAAACCACTCCTTTTAAAACATTTACACGTAGTCTTTTCGACATTTTCCCGAATTTATCCACCCTTTAACGTGTTTTGCGGCAACACAACCACCTAACCTTTATCCACATCGTTGTCTACCAACCCAATTTCACCACAGGATCAACATAGCCCAGCTTTAGCCAACACTTTTTCACCTTTTTTCACACCAGATCTCCAGTTTCAAGGCCTTCACAAGTGTGTGTGTGTGTGTGTGTGTGTGTGTGTGTGTGTGTGTGTGTGTGTGTTATTTATTGTGCCTATCTACCGGCACTTTCCCACTTGGTTATATATACTTACCAAGCGAGAAAGTGCCGGTAGACAGGCACAATAAGCAAAACACACAAACACACACACAAAATTTCGAGCTTTCGCAACCGGCGGTTGCTTCATCAGGAAAGAGGGAAGGAGAAAGAAACATGAAAGGATGTGGGTTTTAAGGGAGAGGGTAAGGAGTCATTCCAATCCCAGGAGCAGAAAGACTTACCCTAGGGGGAAAAAAGGATAGGTATATACGCACGCGCGCACGCCCACACACACACACACACACACACACACACACACATACGTATACAGACACAAGCAGACATATTTAAACGCAAAGAGTTTCGGCAGAGATGTCAGTCAAGGCGGAAGTGCAGATGATGATGAATGACAGGTGAGGTGTGAGTGGTGGCAACTTGAAATTAGCGGAGATTGAGGCTTGGTGGATAACGAGAAGAGAGGATATATTGCAGGGCAAGTTCCCATCTCCGGAGGTCAGATAGGTTGGTGTTGGTGGGAAGTATCCAGATAACCCGGACGGTTTAACACTGTGCCAAGATGTGCTGGCCATGCACCAAGGCATGTTTAGCCACAGGGTGATCCTCATTACCAACAAACACTGTCTGCTTGTGTCCATTCATGCGAATGGACAGTTTGTTGCTGGTCATTCCCATATAGAAAGCGTCACAGTGTAGGCAGGTCAGTTGGTAAATCACGTGGGTGCTTTCACACATGGCTCTGCCTTTGATCGTGTACACCATCCGGGTTGCAGGACTGGAGTAGGTGGTGGTGGGAGGGTGCATAGGACAGGTTTTACACTGGGTGCGGTTACAAGGGTAGGAGCCAGAGGGTAGGGAATGCGATTTGGGGACTTCATAGGGATAAACCAAGAGGTTACGAAGGTTAGGTGGAAGGTGGAAAGACACTCTTGGTGGAGTGGGGAGGATTTCATGAAGGATGGATCTCATTTCGGGGCAGGAGTTTAGGAAGTCGTATCCCTGCTGGAAAGCCACAATCAGAGTCTGATCCAGTCCCGGAAAGTATCCTGTCACAAGTGGGGCACTTTTGGGGTTCTTCTGTGAGAGGTTCTGGGTTTGAGGAGATGAGAAAGTGGCTCTAGTTATTTGCTTCTGTACCAGGTCGGGAGGGTAGTTGCGGGATGCGAAGGCTGTTTTCAGATTGTTGGTGTAATGGTTGAGGTATTCAGGACCTGAGCAGATTCGTTTGCCACAAAGGCCTAGGCTGTAGGGGACCGTTTGATATGGAATGGGTGGCAGCTGTCATAATGGAGGTACTGTTGCTTTTTGGTGGGTTTGATGTGGACAGATGTGTGAAGCTGGTCATTGGACAGATGGAGGTCAATGTCAAGGAAAGTGCCATGGGATTTGGAGTAGGACCAGGTGAATCTGATGGAACCAAAGGAGTTGAGGTTGGAGAGGAAATTCTGGAGTTGTTCTTCAATGTGAGTCCAGATCATGAAGATGTCATCGATAATTGTTTTTGTTATTGTGCCTGTCTACCGGCGCTTTCCCGCTTGTTAAGTCTTGGAATCTTTGTTTTTAATATATTTTTCCTCTGTGGAAGTTTAGGGAAACATTCTAGGTGGGAAAAATATATCTAAAAACAAAGATGATGTGACTTAGCAAACAAAAGCGCTGGCAGGTCAATACACACACATCAAACACCAACATACAGACAAAATTCAAGCTTTCGCAACCAGCGGTTGCTTCTTCAGGAAAGAGGGAAGGAGAGGGAAAGACGAAAGGATGTGGGTTTTGTGATTTGCCTTCACAAATGTCTGTCTGTGTATGTGCAGATGGATATGCGTGCGTGGGCGGGCGGGCGGGCGGGCGGGCTAGCGGGCGTACGTGGGCGGGCGGGCTAGCGGGCGTACGTGGGCGGGCGGGCGCACGCGTGCGAGTGTATACCTGTCCTTTTTTCCCCCTAAGGTAAGTCTTTCTGCTCCCGGGATTGGAATGGCTCCTTACCCTCTCCCTTAAAACCCTCCTCCTTTCGTCTTTCCCTCTCTTTCCCTCTTTCCTGAAGAAGCAACCACTGGTTGCTAAAGCTTGAATTTTGTGTGTATGTTTGTGTGTCTATCGACCTGCGAACACTTTTGTTTGGCAAGTCACATCACTAGCCCTACACAAATAACCAAGGCCAATGAAATTTTTTTTTAAACTTTTTACTCTGATAGCTGATCTTTATGGATTTTTATGAGCTGTATCCAACTCTAGCCTTTTTTTATCACCCATAGTTTTCAAGCAGTATGCTTTTTATTGTATAGTATAGAACTCCTATGCTATACGGTAAATGGGGAAATTAAGGAAGTGCTTTGTTACAAAATAAGCATGGTCCCTACTTACAGTAAGCTACTTAAAACTGATGTGTTAATAGAGGTTTGACTTGTCAGCTGGAATTGGTTTGTATTCTCTCTCTTTTTTCTTTGGAGCTTCTTGTGTAGCTTTTTCTACGGTGAGTCGCTTGCTGAACTTCTCGGTGAAGTGACCAACAGTAATGCCCCATAATGTTGGTGTTCCAGTGGCCTTGGTAGCATTTTTCCATCACTTTAATGTCCTAGTGAAAACGCTTTCCTTGCTTCTCACTAACAACTCCCGTATTGTTCAGGAAGTAATCAAAGTGACTGTTCAAAAAGTGAAATTTCAGGCTCATTAAACATCCTGAAGTTTTAAACTTCTTTTAAACATTGTATTTATAACAGAAACATACTCTGGGTCTTTTTCATGTCTTAAGAACTTTTTAACAACTTGCCTCAATGATACCCATGCTTCTTTCTCATTTAAGGTCATTGTGAATTCAAAGTTAACATCAATCATCAATTTTCTAATGTCAGGTCCGACAAAGACATCTTCTTTTATTTCAGCTGAAGGGTGTGGAAACTTTTGGCAGAGATACTTAAAACATGGTCCATCTTTAGGCAATGTCTTTACAAACTGTTTCATTAGGCCGAACTTTATATGTAGAGGTGGTAGGAGTATGTTTTCTGGATCTACGAGGTTTTTGCGTAGAATGTTCTTCTCACCAGGTTTTAAAGACTCCCTCCCAGGCCAGTTCTTTCTGCACTAGTGTTGATCCCTAGCCCTACTGTCCCAGTCACACAAGAAACATGGAAATTTGGTAAAGCCACCTTGCTGACCAAGAAGCATCCATGTTACTTTTGCGAGCAGCCGAGGTGGACACCTTCTCTTTGACCCAAATTTCCTGTATACATCGTTCTTCCTTGTAGATGGGACAGTCGCAGCAGGATGCTGCATGGTCTCCCTGACAGTTCACACGAGGAAACGGAGGTGGACAGTCACACTCATGGGCATCCCTGCCACAAGTGACACATTTAGCCACATTGCAACAAGACTGGTGAGTGTAATTAAAATGCTGACACTGGTAGCAGCGCGTACGTGTCGGGACATAGGGGCGAACAGAAATAACCTCGTAGGCCGCTTTGATGCGCGACGGCAGCTGAACACTATCAAAGGTCAAGAAAAGTGTCCGGGTCGGTACAAAGTCATTGTTGACCTTTTTCATGACCCTATGGACAGCCGTCACGCCCTGCTCAGCGAGGAAAGACTGAATCTCCTCGTCAGTCAATCCATCGAGTGATCTAGTATATACCACACCACGAGACAAATTCAAAGTGCAGTGAGCCTCCACCCGGACAGGGAACGTGTACAGGAGTGTGGTCCGAAGCAGTTTTTGTGCCTGAAGGGCACTCTCAGTTTCTAGTAACAAGGTGCCGTTACGCAACCTGGTACAAGACTTGACCGATCAGGCTATGGCATTTACGCCCTTCTGGATAACGAAAGGGTTGACAGAGGAAAAATCCTTTCCGTCCTCAGATCGAGAAACTACGAGGAACTGTGGGGCAGGCGGTAGTACTTTTGTCACTTGTGGCTGGTCAAGTTTCCGTTTGTGGGCAGAAGTCGAGAGAGAAGAAGAAGAGATATCCATTGCGGAGGAATCCCCCATGTTTGCCAGAGTCTCCGATGGCGCGCTCCGTCCTTGTGGGGACCCTCTCAGAGGGCACTCCTGCCTTAGGTGATTGTTCACACCTCAGGTCACACCTCCCGAGGAACGGACGGTGGGACCAATCGGCATGGTCGGAAGGTGTCAGCTCAGGCAATCACCTCTCCCTGGGCCTGGCCTTAACCCAGGGGGTACGTGCGTGCCTTACTTGTCTATTCCAGGGCGGGGAATTACGTGTTACCCCGTCACCGGCTACGCGTGCGAAAATGTGGGTCGGCCTTCAGGCACGCACACGGAGGAAGGAAGAAAAGGAAAAAGAAAGGAGAAAGGGAAAGAAAGGACAGACTGTCTCAAATGCCAAGGCGGAGACCAGAGAAGGCTAGCAGGAGAAGGCTAGCAGGAGAAGGCTAGCAGGAGAAGGCTAGCAGGAGAAGGCTAGCAGGAGAAGGCTAGCAGGAGAAGGCTAGCAGGAGAAGGCTAGCAGGAGAAGGCTAGCAGGAGAAGGCTAGCAGGAGAAGGCTAGCAGGAGAAGGCTAGCAGGAGAAGGCTAGCAGGAGAAGGCTAGCAGGAGAAGGCTAGCAGGAGAAGGCTAGCAGGAGAAGGCTAGCAGGAGAAGGCTAGCAGGAGAAGGCTAGCAGGAGAAGGCTAGCAGGAGAAGGCTAGCAGGAGAAGGCTAGCAGGAGAAGGCTAGGAGGAGAAGGCTAGGAGGAGAAGGCTAGGAGGAGAAGGCTAGGAGGAGAAGGCTAGGAGGAGAAGGCTAGGAGGAGAAGGCTAGGAGGAGAAGGCTAGGAGGAGAAGGCTAGGAGGAGAAGGCAAGGAGGAGAAGGCAAGGAGGAGAAGGCAAGGAGGAGAAGGCAAGGAGGAGAAGGCAAGGAGGAGAAGGCAAGGAAAAGAGTAAGTAAGACAGTGAGATGGAGAAGAACAAAGAAAGGAACCAACCCAAGGAACGAAGAAACCAGAAGAAGTGAAAAACCAAAATGACCGCAAAGATAGGTTGTGGAACTGTCCGTCTCTGGACGCAGGCGCTAACTACCCCCTTGAGGGGGAGGGATTCCTTTTAGTCGCCTCTTACGACAGGCAGGAATACCTCGGGCCTATTCTAACCCCCAGACCCGCAAGGGGGGAATAACAGGTGAGAAAGATTACCTACTATCTTCTCGGTGTACCCAAGAAAATAAAATATTGACAGAAAATTATTGGCCAGGTCGCTACACTAGTAAGGACCAGTTGTACAGCCCCCAGCTAGCAGCCGCTTAAGTTCTATTCTGGAGGTAATGGGGAAAACGTGTTGTACGAACACGTAATAACGCCTAACTGGAAAACATTTGCGGGATAACTAAACCTGTGATTCTGGCATGATTAGTGAAATTAATCAGCAAACAAATTTTGGCAATGGTAGGAATAGCTGCAGAATTGGTGATGACAAGATTGTTTCTTAGAATGAGGAAGGAGAAGAAACGGGGACATCACACAAATTATGGAGAATAAGACGATTCCCAATTTATATAAAAATTTGGCAATACTGGTTTTCGATCTCATGCTTGAGAAGCTGGTGTGTATGAATGAAATGTGAAACTGTTTCCTAACATAAAAAGTTTTGCTTGTAATAGGCCTAGTAGGCATCGACGTACTTCCTATATGGGGGTCAATTTTCAATTTTATGAACAAACAGAAGGGGTGGCGATGGGTAGCCCTCTATCACCAGTGGTGGCCAACCTATTTATGGAAAGGTTTGAAGAGGAAGCACTCTCTTCAGCCAGATATCGACCCAAGTGCTTTTTTAGGTATGTGGATGATACCTTTGTCATCTGGCCCCATGGTAGAAGGAAGTTAGATGAGTTCCTGCTACATCTGAACTCTTGCCATCCGAACATTAAGTTCACAATGGAAATGGAGAAGGAGAAGGATGGAATACTTCCATTCTTGGATGTTCTGGTGAAGAGAAAGGGAGATGGCACATTTGGACACAGTGTGTACCGCAAACCTACGCACACTGACTTATACCTTCAAGCCAGCAGTTGCCACCATCCGGCACAGAAGAATGGAGTGCTCAAAACACTGGTCCACAGAGCACAAACTCTGTCAGATCCTGATAGTCTGGCCACAGAAATAGAACACTTACAATCAGTGTTCAGCAGGAATGGGTACTCCTCTAGAGATATCCAGAAGGCACTTCAACCTGCCAACCGGCCAAAGGATCCAGAAGAAGAACCAGAAGAGGCAAAGAAGATGGCATACTTGCCATATGCCGGACCTATCTCTACCAAGATCAGCAGGATTCTCCAGAAATATGACATCAGGAGCATATTTTGCCCACCCACAAAAATTGGGGCTATGCTGGGGACTGTAAAAGATGACCTGGGGCTACGTAAGCCAGGTATTTACAACATACCATGCCAGTGTGGGATGTCATACATTGGCCAGACCACCAGAACTGTGGACATCAGGTGTAAAGAACACCAGAGACATACCAGACTCAGGCAGGCAACTAAATCAGCCATAGCAGAGCATTGTCTGGAACTTGGTCATTCAATGGATTACAATGACACCAAGATTGTGACACAGACCTCAAGATATTGGGACAGTGTCATTAAAGAAGCAATTGAGATTAAGGTCACAGACAATCTAATCAACCGTGACTCGGGATACCAAATCAGCACTGCCTGGAATCCAGCGCTTGAGCTTGTGAAAACTCAACGCAGGACACTCCAGGATTCAGCAAGAAATATAAGTGGAGACCGAGGGAACAGCCGTGAGACAAGGTGTTGGACATTAGAGACCAGATCTGACACACCCCAGGTCATGAACTCGACTTCAGAAGACGGCCAGGCCGGGAGCGGACGGCGGAGGGAACACCGGCCACCAGAGAGGGACAATGTAGCCGCGTCTGGCGGGCGCAGACCTCAGATGGAACACACGACGCGGCTCGGACCGATTATGGAGCGCCCAGCACGCAACAGAAGTGGAAACCGTAGTAACAGTCATGAGATAGAGTACCTAACATCTCATATCGGATCTGACACACCTCAAATGACAACCACAACTGTTGAGGACGGCCAAAACCGGCGCCGACGGCAGTCGGAACATCCGCGACTGGAGGGGTCCGTTGAAGTCGAGTCTGGCGGGCGCGGACCACAGATGGAACACTCGACTCGGCGCGGACCAATTAGGGAACGCCCAGCTCCTCCCAGGCATAAATACTGGACTCGATCGACCCAAGGACCAGTCTCAGGTAGCACCTGAAGAAGACAGCGAGGCACGCTGTTGAAATATCGTGCGAGAACGACGCGAACATCCGGCTGGATTCCCGAATATCCAAGATGTCAAGTTATTTTTGTCCGTTTGCTTAAGAAATTTGTCTTTTATTAACCTTTTCTGCAGAGGCAGTCAATGTATTTGAAATGAAATGTTTAATTCGACAGTACTGGCTAGTTTCACCTGTTCGCTGCATTTCATGTGCACGTTTTCACCTTCTAGCACATATGACGTTATGCCATAATAAAGAACCAAACATGATATAATGCAGTAGTGGTGCTCCAAGAAAATTTACATCCCGAAAACACACTGAAAAGCTTAATATCAGATTGAGGTGTACTTGATTGGGAATCCGGACATATAAATGTGCACTTTAAGTATGCACTTTAAATGTGCACATTTTAGTTATGGTTCACGAAATTCCGATGCTCTTGGAGTATTCTCTGATGTCTTGTTTCTTTTATGACATAATGTATGACCTTTCAATGTTTTACACGTGCGTACATATGGTTTTCCTGCATCATGGTACCTGCACAAGTGCGGTGACACCAGTTATCTGCGCTCTCTGGCAACTGCTGAAACGAACCTATTTCTAACAGGTCGCGGAAAAATATTGCGAATAGTGGTTCGAAAAGCATAAGTTGAACTATGTGCGAGAACGTACCATGAATTTCTTAAATCACAGAGCGTTTGACTCATTTAAAAATCAGCTCTTTGATGACGAGCCATTTAGAAGAATTTCGAACCCTGAAGATCAGAAATTTGTCATTATTAAAAATTTTACTGGCACGTTTGTGTGATTCTTAAAGTGTAACACGCACAAAAAAGACCAACATTATATGCGAAATCATAGCTTCTCTTGCAGCTTATTAACTTTGGAGACCAATATTATATGTGACAGCTTTGCTTTTCTTGTAGCAACACTATGTATATTAATTTAAACTATTAACTTTCCCTGTTTGTGTGTTCGTTCTACGTAACAGTGATGATGCTGTTGGCTGACTACCTCAAGTGTCCTATGCTCTGAATATCGGCTGTCATCGACTTCCGAGATCACATGACATGAGCTTTGACCGGCTTAGAGCAAAGCATCGCAATCTCTATTTCAATGATTCGGAAAGTAACATGCGGTGTTTGGTGGAATTCCAACGTATCCTTCGCAATATGAAAATACACAACGTATATGTCGCTGCACATAAAAGATAGTTCCAAAACGCGTCTTTTTCTCTGAGTTTCATTTTCGAAAGGGCCGGGAAATTCTACGCCCATGTATAAAACCTTAACCATTCAAAGGATTGATAAGGGAAAATATACTGTCACTTAACACGGAAAAAGCGTGTTTTTACCTGGGAGAAAGTGTATTTTTAACTGGGAAATCCGGGAAAAATCCGAGAATTTTTCTTCCTTGTCCACGTATACACCCTGCAAATTATTTCAACAAACAGATGAGTCAGAAATTAATTGTTGACATTTTTGATAATCCCCTACCAAAAAGACCAGTTACGACCACAATAAATTTTTCTATTATGATTTTAGATAGGTTAGGCCATTCTTTTCCTTCATACAAACTTATTAACACATGCAGATACATTGGTAATTCCGGTCTGGTATTCTTAATACAAGAAATCTGCATCACATTTTTACAACTCATCACATTCTACACACCAATACTGGAAAAAGATCAACAAAATACACTGGTGTCCAAAATTAAAGCAACGAACTGGAGTTCTGCAAAGTAACATTTATTTTGCCAAAAAAGGTATAATCAGGTGATAGTAAAGTAGAAACAATATACCTGCAACTTGCTAACGGCAGAGAAAAATGTTCCTGGTTTTTTTCCAACTTAAGGATTTACACACACATTCCATCAACTGGTTAACATGCTCAGTATGGAGTGTGAGCAGCTCTGGCATCAATGCAGGCCTGAGAAATGACAGCACATGTTGTCAATGTTGTCATCAATCCCATGTTTAGGCAATAATGCCCATTCTTCCTGCAGCTGCTCACAAGTCTTGGAGAATGGTTGGCGGATGTTGACACGATGCAACCTTTGTCCTTACTGCAGCCCAGACTAGCTGTTAGGGATTCAAATCAGGAGGGCAAAATAGATGCAACGGCTGTGGTCCTGTCCAGTTTGTTGCCTCGGATTTTAGAGAGGATTTTGATGTGCTGCTGGGTGACTGGCTCACCCAGGTTTTAGGTAAGAGGTCCGCCAGTCACGATTACCTACTTGTTGCCCTTCGATTTTGTTCCCTTTGCCTTGTGTTTCCTTTCCTTTTTTAGTGTGTTTCTTCTCCTCTTGTATTGCCTCTGTATGTGAGAATTTGGAACTGCATCAGGTCTGTGTCTTTTAGCCGTTCTCCTTGTTCGCTGTCCATCTTCGTCCCTTCACCGCATGTGTTCCCTTTTCTATGCACCCGAAAACCTCAATCCCCCCTCACTCACTCACACACACACACACACACACACACACACACACACACACACACACACACACAAATCAGGCAGGCCATACCATGTGTGCAATATCTTCTGTTTCCAGGAAAACGTCAACCACCTTTTCTCTATGAGGTCGAGCATTCTTGTCCAGCAATATGAAGTCTGGCCCACAGCACCTCGCAACAAATACAAGATGTCCCAAGATCTCGTCACGATATCTTATAACAGCTAAACCTTGCATATTTAACCATACAATTTCACGAAGAGGTGTTCGATCAGTCAACATAATACCTGCCCAAACAATTATGGACATCCTCGATATCAGTCCATTGCCACAATAGTTGGGTCCTAAAATCGTGTTTCATGTTCCCACCAGATGCAAATCTGTTGAGAATCACTGTCCAGACCAAATCGGCACTCATCTATGAAAAGAACATTAGCCCACTGGTCAACTGTCCAGTTGGCATGTTGACAGCTCCACTCTAGATGTTCCCTTCTGCGACGACGCATTAAAAGTACACATACAGCAGATCTCTGACAAAGGCCACTCTGCCACGCCTTCTTCACACCATTTCTCTCATTATAATATGTCCAGCGCATACTGTTAGGTCAGGTGCCAGTTGCCCTGCAGTACTAAGGTGGTACCATCATGCCCTTACAGCCAAGAAACAGTCCTCTCTTTCTGATGCTGCGTGTGGTTGGCCCTGTCCTGGTCTTTGGGATACACTTTTGATCTCTCATAACCTGCCGCTACATCGAAAAAACAACAGAACAATTCACATTAAGCCATTGGCCCACATCAGTTTGTGACTGTCCTGCCTCCATTCTTCTCATGGCCCTCCATACTGTGTTCACAGCAACTGTGTATGTGGGACTACCGTTTGATACGTGCCCTGATGTCACTGTTGGCACAGTTGTCCGTTGACCAAAATGCTATCTTACATACAGGACACAATCATACGGTCATCTCTTGACAATTTGTATGATATTATCATGAATTAGACACAGGATGGAGAAATAGTGGTTTTTTACTTTAATTTTGGACATCAGTGTATTTTTCGATTACTGTTTCTTAGGAATCTCAGCAAAAAATAATCATACAAGAGTACCTTTTCTCAAGATTCTTCTTCACAATTTCCCTCTCTTTCTTACACTCTTTCTTCTAATTTCATGATCTGAACATTCTGAATTATACCCTGTGCCCATTTTGCTGCCTTTGAAATCATTTCTTTGAGTGCTTTCTTCAGTGTACATCTACGTCTACTCTGTGACAGATAGTACTTTCTGTACCACTAACTGATCCCTCCAACCCTGTTCATTTCACAAATGGTACGTTGGAGGAACGATTCTCTGTAAGTCTCTGTATTGGCTCTAATTTCTCGAATTTTCTCCTCGCAGTCATTAAGTGAGACATACGTGGCGGGAGGTAATCTGTTGCCCGAGTCTTCGCGGAAAGCGCTCTATCGAAATTTAAACAGTAAATCTCTGTGACGCACAACACCTCTCTTGTAACATCTGCCAATGGAGTTTGCTGAGAACTTCCATAATGCTCTCATACCGAGTAAACGATCCCATGACGAAACGTGTCACTCTTGGTTAAATCTTCTCTCTCTCTTTTATCAGTCCTATCTGGTAGGGATCCCTGATATATGAACAATACTCAAGAATAGGTTGAACAAGCACCTTATAAGCCACTTCCTTCAGAGACAAGATACATTTTCTCAACATTCTTGCTACGACGGAGTCTGGCATCCGCTTTTCCCACTGTTTGTTTTACACGGTCATTCCACTGCAGATCACTCCAGATATTTTACGGCAGATACTGTTTCCAATAGTTTGCCATCAATGGTGTAGCTATATAGAAGTCAATTTCTTTTCCTATGAATGCGCAATATGTTACAGTTATTTACCTTTGGAGTCAACTGCCAGAGCCTCTACCATTCATAAATTCTCTGGAAGCGTTTTGGAAATGGTTACTATCTTCTGGCATTGCTGGTTTGTTATAGACAACTGCATCATCTGCGAACAGCCTTAGAGAATATTTGACTCTTTCTACAATATCATTTATATGTACTGTAAACAGTAACAGTCCTATTACACTTCCTTTGGGTACTTAGGATATTACCTTTACATATGTCAATTTTATTCCATTAAGAACGACATGCTGAATTTGTCTGCAAGGAAGTCTTGAATCCAGTTGCAAATCTGCTCCAATACTCGATGCAATCTCTTTTTTTTTTTCGCTAAACGGCAGTGTGAGACGGTATCAAATGCCATCCTAAAGTCAAGGAACATGGCATCAACCTGAGCACCATTGTCTATGGCACTATGGATCTCATAGAGGAACAGAGCAAACTGAGTTTTGCAGGATCTTTGTTTGCGGAGCCCATGTTGATTTTTATAAAGGAGATTTTCCTTCTCCAAGTACTTCATCATTCTTGAACATAAAACATGTTTCATAATTCTACAACAGATTGAAGTCAACAATTTAGATCTAAAATTGTGTACATCGCTCCTACAGCCCTTCTTAAAAATAGGAATGACTTGTTTTGTTCCAGTCAATAGGGACCCTTTGCTACTCACTCAATTTACAATTAATTACTATGAAAGGGAAGCAAGTTCTTTTGTGTTACCTTTGTAGAATCTTGTAAGTTCATTATAGACTCATAAGTTCCTCATCTGGTCCCGACACCTTTCCACTACAAAGCAACTGTAGTTGTTTCTTTATTCCGCAATCAGTTATCTCAATATCTATCATTTTGATGTTCATACGGCGACTGGAAGGAGGAACTGTGTAATGATTTTCCATGGTGAAACAATTCCAGAAGACCAAATTCAATATTTCGGCCTTCTTTCTGTCATCTTCTGCTTCAGTGCAGTACGGTCACTGAGTGAATGAACAGATGATTTTGACCCACTAACTGATTTTACATATGGACAAAACCTCTTAAGGTTTTTACTCATATTGGCTCATTAAGTTTTACTTTCAAAGTCACTGAATGCTTCTCTCATTACTCTCCATACACTCGTTTTCACTTTGTTCAGATTTTGTTTGTCATTTAGGTTTTTACTTCTCTTGAATCTGTGGTGAAGTTCTCTTTGTACATGCAGCAGTTTTCTGATGCGGTTATTATATCATGGTGGGTCTTTCCAATCCCTTATGACCCTACTCGAAAGGTACTTGTCTAGGGCACATTGCACGACTCCTTTGAATTTTTTCCAGTTCTTTTCAATTGTCAACTTTATCACCAACGATCTGATGCTGGCTGCTGAGATACTCTGAACTTTATATCCTGTCATTCTCCCTAAGCAAAAATATCTTCCTAGCTTTTTTAACATTCTTTGTCAGAACTATTGTCATATATGCTATCACCGCCTTATGATCACTAATACCTTCCTAATGACAGGCTTAACCACCCTTTTGCACTTGTCCGGACTGGGCTGGGTTCGAAAATCGGCCACTGGGCCAACGGGAGACGCATCCTGCTCTGGCTCAGAGTTATCGTCAACACTGGGTAGCACTTCGTACCTGTTGCTAAGGCGTAGGGAGCCAGGTTTTGTTCATCTTTTAGCATTTCTTCTAATTCAACTTATTTTCTGTTCCTAAACTATCTGTGCTTTATAACTTTCAGTAAGAGATATTAAATTCATGAACCTTTCCTCGGATGCTCCTGCAATTTAATAAAACCATATTAACCTTTTCTATTCCTGATGAGTGATGACGAACATTCTCTGAGGACAATATGGCCAATTTCTCATGCACATTCTTCCTTGTAAGCAGTATAATTTGCAAGTGCTTGCTGTGAGTCAATGGGGCAGCAAGTAAATGAGGGTATTGTATCAAAGCATCCCTCACAGTCAAAACACTATTTAAAACTCTTTTCGTCAACGTTGTCTTGTCTTCTCCTAATGTGCACTCTGAAATGGAACATATTTTCTCTATGTCCGGATTTAGACTGGACACTGTTTACCAAGATTTTGAAAAATTTGGACACTTTTAACTCTCTTTTTAGATGTGCTGCTGCCAGTAACTGCCAATACCTTTGTTATTGGAAGCTGGGTCATCTTTTTCAACTTTACAACCTTCCATTCATTTAATAAGTAATCTTGCTAGATATCGAACGGCATCATTTTTGTCACCTTTAATATGCTACTGCAGCTTCTGCTCTTTATTCTTTCTTACATGTCTAAATATCTAAAACTTTTCAGTGGTGCACTTTATAAGCAAGACTTTTCCATCACGTCTGCAAGCTGTGACAATGCTGTTGGGCATTCTTTAGAAACCACAATTTGTCACCTCCTACCAGTTCAATAAACTCTTCGGCTACTTGCCGTCTAACATATAGTTTTTCAAAAGGAAGCAGATTATACAATGTAATGAGTTCATTATGTAGACCTTCAGGCATACTCTCAATCTGAATCAAAGTTGGAACTTACAGAACATGAGATAAAAAGACCTGACATACTTAGTATCTCCACCACCAGGTGTCCTGGTGGAGGCAGATGAATTGTCATGAATTGAACAGTGGAATAGTTCAGGAACTTGCCATGGAAGGCACAAGCGTAGTCTCATAGGGGCAGACCCTCTGATGTCAGTGTTTACCAGTGAGTGGCAGTAGCAGGAGTGGGCCGATGGTCCTGCGGAGTTGGACCACCTTGGACCTCTCTCATAGTGAGAGCTGTCGCGTGCTCAGTTGTTAGCCTCCCATACCAGCCGTATGCTGTACTATAGTCATGTGCATATATCTGTGGGTACAGGTGCTCAATTTCCCATAGTTCAATTCAAATGGGAAGCTAGTCCTATTCACGAGGTCCTGCTCCTCAGTGGTTGCCAAGTCACTGTTGGCCAGAAGTACTGCTCACTGAAGTAGTGTCGTTGCCACGTCTTCTGCAGATACTAACAACTATGTTTTCTATTTCTGTATGCAACTTGTGAATCAAAGATGTTAGGCTCTGAAAATGTTGTGAGAACTTACTGAATAGTTCTGTAGATGACAATGTGCAATGACATTCTGCTTTCATTAAAGTATACAGTGTTGTAGGACTGAAATGGATGGCAGCAGAATTTGTTTTTAGATGTGTACAGCTAAGAAAGTAATATTGAATACCATCCCACTGTTCCAAAATACTGCAGACTGAAGGTGCTAAAACAAGTCAGGTTCTGACTGTATATCTTAAAATGTATTATGTGGTTCCTTAAACGTGGACTAAATTACTTCAAATTCTTCCCAGTGAGCAGACCAACCATCAAAATAGTGGTAAATATTGGCCAGAAATTTGGATGCTTCTTCACCTAAACACTCAAAAGTCTACGCACAGACATTATGCACTGCATGAATGTTTCAAGACTGATGCTTGTAAGTTGCCTGCCTCAGGTCACCTTGACATCACTAGGTCTATCTACAAGCCTAAATCCTCTTTTTTCGATATTAGGTCTGTCTGGTCCCAGCATTAGGCATTTATTTAGGGACAATTTGGATTCAGAAAGCGCTTCACATAATTTCTGACACAGCATTTCACCACTGACACATTATTACACAATACTCTCTGACCAATATGTAATGATTGTTTCCATTCTCTTTCATCTTTAGCATCAGTAGTTTCATCAAAATTCAATGTATAACACGATGAACAAGCTACTTCTAACGTGTGTTCCCAGGAATATGGTGGCAGTCCATCAGTTATTAGGTGCCTCATTTTCTTAGACAAAAGTGAAAAATGTTCAGTAACACTATCAAGGATCATCGTCTTAAATATGTTACAATATCACTTGACAAATTCACAGAGAAACTGTAGATTACTGATTTCATTGTATAAATCAGTTCAGGGGTAGTGTAACTACCCTTGGTGCTTAACATCTCTATTGTTGGCAAACATACTGAACTTTAAGATAGTGTCTGATCTGAAAGTTCTAAACGTAATTTCAAAATTACAATTATCTTTTGTTGAAAATGAGTGGTTAAAAATTGCCTAAAAACTTTTTGTCTCAAAATTAACAGAGCGAGAACACATGCTGCAAAACAGTTCAATTTCACTAACATTTTCTCCACATAGATACTATTTCTCAAACTGTCAAACTTTTTAAGCCCATTGTGAGATTGTTACAGGAAGACCTTCTATCACAAATATCCGTGTCAAGGCTTGGATCACACATGTTGAAGACGTAGAGGACATCAGGGATATGCAGGGAAAACTAGGTCTAGCATTGACCGCAATGAAACCCACGAAATCCAAACCGAGCCACGAGCCCAGTGTCGATGCCTCCAGCTATGGGACACAGCAACTTACCATAGCCACTTGCTGGCTTTGGAAAGATGTGCAGGGTGCAAACACGGTGGCAATCGCTCTCCAACACACACATGTTGACAAGCCATGCATTTCATTAGTACGACATCCCAATGACCGCAGTGAAGCAGGTGTAGGATGCAGTGCTGAGGCAAAGAGACACTGATGGCCTGAGTCCACCTATTTTCCCTCTGGAGCAGTAGAACACCATTCAAAGGCAGAGAATTCATGCCTGCAACGCCAATAATTCTGAACTTCTGGGTTGAGCACCTCTCGGCAATTTTTATGACCATCCCACTGGACAAGGAGCAGGAGGAGATTGCCAAGAATCAGGTCTGCAGAACACTGAGCCACAAGTTTGGCATCGATAGGGGGTAAAGCGACGGCTTCATCATCACTGGAGTCCGAGTAGCAGCATACTTCCGGATTTGAGTCAAAACAGGAGTCCATACCCAATGACAATTTTTTAAGTGAACACTATGGCCAGAGCCTCTTTTTCGATACGTCCATAGTTGTACTGGACCAATGACAACATTTTAGAGATTAAAGTATCAGGCTGTTTCATGAAGTTGATGATGTGGTGGAGGATACCTTGTAGTCCATAATGAGATATGTCTGCTGCGACAATCACAGGGAGCGAAAAATCATACGCCATTAGACAAGTGGGTCAAAACAATGCCTGTTTAAGGTCCTGTAAGGCATGGTGCCATGCCGCATCTAAATTCCATGCCACGTTTTTACGTAAGACATGGTAAAGTGGTTCTGCAATTGTGGCAGCAAGGGGGATGAACTTGCAATGGTAATTCAGATGGCCTAAGACAGAGTGCTTCCCCCCATGAACCGTGGACCTTGCAGTTCGTGGGGAGTCTTGCGTGCCTCAACGATAAAGATAGCCGTACCATAGGTGCCACCACAACGAAGGGGTATCTGTTGAGAGGCCAGACAAACGTGTGGTTCCTGAAGATGGGCAGCAGCCTTTTCAGTAGTTGCAGGGGCAACAGTCTGGATGATTGACTGATCTGGCCTTGTAACATTAACCAAAACGGCCTTGCTGTTGTGGTACTGTGAACGACTGAAAGCAAGGGGAACCTACAGCCATAATTTTTCCTGAGGGCATGCAGCTTAACTGTATGGTTAAATGATGATGGCTTCCTCTTTGGTAAAATATTCCAGAGGTAAAATAGTACCCCATTTGGATCTCCGGGCAGGGACTACTCAAGAGGACGTCATTATCAGGAGAAAGAAAACTGGCATTCTATGGATCGGAGCATGGAATGTCAGATCCCTTAATTGGGCAGGTAGGTTAGAAAATTTAAAAAGGGAAATGGATAGGTTAAAGTTAGATATAGTGGGAATTGGTGAAGTTCGGTGGCAGGAGGAACAAGACTTTTGGTCAGGTGAATACAGGGTTATAAATACAAAATCAAATAGGGGTAATGCGGGAGTAGGTTTAATAACAAATAGGAAAATAGGAGTGCAGGTAAGCTACTACAAACAGCATAGTGAATGTATTATAGTGGCCAAGATAGACACGAAGCCCATGCCTACTACAGTAGTACAAGTTTATATGCCAACTAGCTCTGCAGATGACGAAGAAATTGAAGAAATGTTTGATGACATAAAAGAAATTATTCAGGTAGTGAAGGGAGACAAAAATTTAATAGTCATGGGTGACTGGAATTCGACAGTAGGAAAAGGGAGAGGAGGAAACACAGTAGGTGAATATGGATTGGGGCTAGGAAATGAAAGAGGGAGCCGTCTGTTACAATTATGCACAGAGCATAACTTAATCATAGCTAACACTTGCTTAAAGAATCACAAAATAAGGCTGTATACATGGAAGAACCCTGGAGATACTAAAAGGTTTCAGATAGATTATATAATGTTAAGACAGAGATTTAGGAACCAGGTTTTAAATTTTAAGACATTTCCAAGGGCAGATGTGGACTCTGACCACAATGTATTGGTTATGAACTGTAGACTAAAACTGAAGAAATTGCAAAAAGGTGGGAATTTAAGGAGATGGGACCTGGATAAACTGACTAAACCAGAGGCTGTACAGAGTTTCAGGGACAGCATAGGGGAACAACTGACAGGAATGGGGGAAAGGAATACAGTAGAAGATGAATGGGTAGCTCTGAGGGATGAAGTAGTGAAGGCAGCAGAGGATCAAGTAGGTAAAAAGACAAGGGCTAGTAGAAACCCTTGGGTAAAAGAAGAAATATTGAATTTAATTGATGAAAGGAGAAAATATAAAAATGCAGTAAATGATGCAGGCAAAAAGGAATACAAACGTCTCAAAAATGAGATCGATAGGAAGTGAAAAATGGCTAAGCAGGCAAGGCTAGAGGACAAACGTAAGGATTTAGAGGCTCATCTCACTAGGGGTAAGATAGATACAGCCTACAGGAAAATTAAAGAGACGCTTTGCAGAAAAGAGAGCCACTTGTATGAATATCAAGGGCTCAGGTGGAAACCCAGTTCTAAGCAAAGAAGGGGAAAGCAGAAAGGTGGAAGGAGTACATAGAGAGTCTATACAAAGGTGATGTACTTGACGACAATATTATGGAAATGGAAGAGGATGTAGATGAGGATGAAATTGGAGATATGATACTGCGTGAAGAGTTTGACAGAGCACTGAAAGACCTGAGTCGAAACAAGGCCCTGGGAGAAGACGACATTCCATTGGAACTACTGAAGGCCTTGGGAGAGCCAGTCCTGACAAAACTCTACCATCTGGTGAGCAAGATGTACGAGACAGGAGAAATTCCCTCAGACTTCAAGAAGAATATAATAATTCCAATCCCAAAGAAAGCAGGTGTTGACAGATGTTAAAATTACCGAACTATCAGTTTAATAAGTCACAGCTGCAAAATACTAATGCGAATTATTTACAGACGAATGGAAAAACTGGTAGAAGCCGACCTCGGCAAAGACCAGTTTGGATTCCTTAGAAATAGTGGAACACGTGAGGCAATACTGACCCTACGACTAATCTTAGAAAATAAATTAAGGAAAGGCAAACCTACATTTATAGCATTTGTAGACTTAGATAAAGCTTTTGACAAAGTTGACTGGAATACTCTCTTTCAAATTCTAAAGGTGGCAGGGGTAAAATACAGGGAGCGAAAGGCTATTTACAATTTGTACAGAAACCAGATGGCAGTTATAAGAGTCAAGGGGTATGAAAGGGAAGCAGCGGTTGGGAAGGGAGTGAGACAGGGTTGTAGCCTCTCCCTGATGTTATTCAATCTGTATATTGAGTAAGCAGCAAAAGAAACAAAAGAAAAATTCAGAGTAGGTATTAAAATCCATGGAGAAGAAATAAAAACTTTGCTGTTTCTGACAGAATTACAATGTCATCGGCAAACCTCAAAGGACATGGAAGAGCAGTTGAACGGAATGGATAGTGTCTTGAAAGGAGGATATAAGATGATGATCAACAAAAGCAAAACGAGGATAATGGAATGTAGTCGAATGAAGTCGGGTGATGCTGAGGGAATTAGATTAGGAAATGAGACACTTAAAGTAGTAAAGGAGTTTTGCTATTTGGGGAGCAAAATAACTGATGATGGTCGAAGTAGAGAGGATATAAAATGCAGACTGGCAATGGCAAGGAAAGTGTTTCTGAAGAAGAGAAATTTGTTAACATTGAGTGTAGATTTAAGTGTCAGGAAGTCGTTTCTGAAAGTATTTGTATGGAGTGTAGCCATGTATGGAAGTGAAACATGGACAATAAATAGTTTGGACAAGAAGAGAATATAAGCTTTTGAAATGTGGTGCTACAGAAGAATGCTGAAGATTAGATGGGTAGATCACATAACTAATGAGGAAGTATTGAATAGGATTGGGGAGAAGAGAAGTTTGTGGCACAACTTGACCAAAAGATGAGATTGTTTGGTAGGACATGTTCTGAGGCATCAAGGGATCACCAATTTAATATTGGAGGGCAGCGTGGAGGGTAAAAATCGTAGAGGGAGACCAAGAGATGACTACACTAAGCAGATTCAGAAGGATGTAGGTTGCAGTAGGTACTGGGAGATGAAGGAGGTTGCACATGATAGATTAGCATGGAGAACTGCATCAAACCAGTTTCATGACTGAAGACAACAACAACAACATAAACAACAACAAGACAGAGTGAAGTTGCTTCAGATTCATCTGAGGTTGCAAGTTCTGCACAGCCTGGACATACTGTGGCACTGGCCAGATACATGTGGCACTAAGGATATGTCCCAAATATTCAACTTGAGGAATGAAAAACTGACTTTTCTCCACGTTTCAATGACGGTTAGCTAGCTATAGCGCGAGAAAAATGGTATCTTAGACAGCTGCCAAGTGGACAGAGTGACCGGCAACGATGTTGTCGTCCAGGTAATTGGCCACACCCAGCACTTAAAACGTAAAGTGTTTCAAATACCTCTGAAATATCTCTGCGGTGTTCACAAATCCCAAAGGGCAGGTGATTGTAATGAAAGAGACCGAAGGGTGTGTTGATCACAAGCAAGTCTTGCAATACCGCATCCAACAGACGCTGTAAATGTATGACATTGAGATCAATTTTCGCAAAGATTTTGCCTCCAGCCAGGCAAATAAGACTCTCTTCCACCTTTGGGGTAGGGTAAGAATCAACAACAGACTGCACATTAATGGTGTTCTTGATGTCACTACATTTGCAGAGGTAGCTGTCTGGTTTGTCGACAAGCACGATGGGTGTTGCCCACTGACTATTGGAACAGCTGTCAAGATGCCAGCTCCTTGCAAATATTGCAGCTCCCACTCAGCTCGAATGGGATATTTCAAGCCTTGAGAAAGTGGGGCATGGCCATTGGTAGGACAGTGATGTGGGCTTCAAATCCCACAATGCCTGATGTAGAAGGCTCAAAAACTGAATGACACTGTGAGTGAAGAGCATGTAAGAAAGAATTTTTCATAGTCTACTAGATGCTATTGGTTGCACCGTGCACTTCTAGTCCCAAAGCACTTAAAAGATCAAGTGCCAATAAGTCCATCGTCCCAAGAGTATTGACGATGAGAAGGCACATCCTCAGGGTGTATATGTGGACAAAAAGAAAAATCCAGGATTTTTCCCGTATTTCTCAGGTAAAAGTACACTTTTCCTGGGTGAAGATACGTTATAACCCTCATGAAAGTACATTTTTTCCCATGTTAAGTGACTATATACTTTCGCTCATAGCTGTAAAACTAATCAAATGTTCTCGAATAGTGAAGGTTTTATATACCTGCATAGAACTTCATGGCACTTTAGAAAATGAAACCCAGCAAGAAACATGTTTTGAAAACATCTTTGATGCATGGCAATATTTACAATGCTTATTTTTGCATTATGAATGTATAAACAGGAATTCCACCAAATACAGCACAGCAACTTCCAAAGCACTGAAATCACGGCTGCAATGCACTTTGGTCAGCCAATAATAGCTCATGACCAGTGGTATTGCCAGCCACTGACAGCAGCTATTCAGAGCATAGGAGATACGATGTAGTCAGCCAATAGCAACATCACTGTTAAGTAGTGCAAACACATATATCAAATCAGAAAAGTTAATGGTTTAAATTAATATGCATGCATACATATAGCCACAAGAAAAGCTCAGGTTTCACATATAATACTGATCATCAAAAAGTTTTTGCTCTTTTTTTCCGAGGGTGTAGTCAGGTGGAACCCTAAGAGCACAACTGAAATTGCAGCAGCTGAATATTTCCGACAAGCATGATTATAAATTTCACTGCTATGCACCGAACATTTAGTGGATTACCTGGCTGAACGCATGTTCCATCAAGTACTTACTTTTCATAGAAAATTGCACAAGGGCTCACTTCACACTTTTTTTTTATAATTATACTTTTTGTCAATGACATATGCATAATTTGTAATCTATGAAAGAACTAAAACAAATATGAAAAATTAACCTCAAAACTTGGTCTTTTAAAGTGTGTTACCCTTTGAGAGGTATCAAACACAAATGTGTCAATAAAATATTAAATAACAGTATAAATGGCTTGTCTTCTGGGTCATAATTTTTTCTAAGTGGTTGGTCCTCAATGCTACATTTTGAATGAGAGTCTAATGCTCCATGGCTTAATAAATTCATCACACATTCTCACAAGTAACATAATTCATCTTGCATAAAAGGAAATTTACTTTGGAAGTAACGCTTCTCAAACCACCACTTGCAATATTTTCCCACGACCTATTACAAATGTAAACAGTTGTGATGTCACACTCATTGAAACGAGGCCCACAAGAATACTGGATTGAAAGCAGTTAGGTGTTACGAAGTTGACACATTTTGCTGTTGGCAGACACATTTCTGGGCACTGTGTTTTGTTGTTGTAAATGGGACGTTTTCTTTGCAATTAACGTTTAATTTCAGTGTTATTCCTTCATTTATGTTTTCTTGCTGCAGTATTATTCTGCAATAGTGGGCTTAAGTGGAATTCTATGTTAGAGTCATCTGGTCATACCAGTCATTTAACTGAAAACTAAAATAATGAAAAATTACCAGAAGTCTAAAATCTTCCTGTGTTTTTCCAGGATTTCTCCTGGATGAAAAACTTCCTGGGTTTTCCCAGATTTCTCCAGATGAAAAAATGTGAACTGTCCACTGACCACTACTATGTCTTCGCTGTAACTGCGAAGGTGCTGACTGAGCATTTGGTGGGGAGAAGAGTCCAACTGCTGGTAGGTATTCCACACTATGATTGATGAGGTAGAACTAGTGTCCACATGGAAGTTGACTGGGTGACCACTGACTAACACCTGCAGGGACAGTTGTTGATCCTGAACATTCTGAGTAGCACACGGACACGGATGATCTCTGGGTTTGCCACGTCAGGTTGCTCTACCCGAATGTAATCCACATGCATTTCAGAGAAGGCTCAGCAGATCTCTGCTTTGTGACCTATTTAGCCACACGCTGCACATTTGGCAGGGTGAAACTGACACTGGCGCCTAGGATGCATGATGAAACAGTGAATGCAAGAGACCAACTGCCGAGGGCAACAGGCTATTTCAGTTTCTCATATGGCAGGGATTCCAGTTCAAGTCTGGGATTTAATTGCTGAGGAAGGCAGTAGATACCTGGTCAATGTAGAAAATGAGGAATGCCCGACAATAGGCGTAGCTCAAGGCATGCTCGAGGCAGACCAGAAAATTTGGACGAGGATCCTTCTTTCCTGTCACAGGTGGGACACTGCAGAGGAGCCCCGCAGAGTCCTTCACCCACGGTGTCCATTCAAGACCAGAGTCGCGGTCTGTCACGGATGTCACAGTAATGTCCACCTACATATTTACCAGCCCCTGTATAATGTTCTCCATGTACCACAGGAAGAGGAACATCATCTGTGTCGTATCAAGTGGGTCAGGAACCTGGTGTTTGGCCAAAGGGAAGCTAGAAGATCTGGCCCATCTGTGGATCTGGAAGGAGAGTAAAGAATAGAAGGGTCCACAGACAATCTCATCACCAAGCTGCTATATCTCTTGTAGTGAGATGCCTGAGAAAGAACACATTTCAAATTATCAAGAGAGTGGGTCGTTACCACACAATAGGATATTAGCTAAACAAAAAACTATTTCTTACAGACTTCATGCAAAACTCATAGAAACTGATAAGGTACCTGCCTAGAAAACACGAACTTCATTAAGACGAAGGGAGGTAAAGACTACTTCAATGAAGTTTCCCACGAAGGAAGGAGAGTGCACTCAGCAGCAGCTGGCCAAAGATACTTCTCACAGGTGATATTGGACTGGTCTGAAGTCTTGATGTGGCGGCTTCAACCAGGCTTTAATTGGAGATCTAGTATTACCCACAATACATTAACTGGCCCAGAGCATCAGTGGAAACATGCCAATGAATGGAGCTGCACTGTTGTAAATAGCCAGTGTGTATTGGTATATGTCTGGGTCTACTTCTGCCCACGTGACTACTCAACAGAGGCAGGTAGATCCTAAGTGAGAAGGACTTCTGGTTGTGCTGCCCCACCATCTATCATTTGCACTATGACACACACCAGCAGCTGGAGTGCTCAGAAGCAACACCTTGGAGTTATGCATGTACACAATGCTTCACCGTCTGCAGGGTTGCAGGTCCGTCAAGCTTACTGCCAGTATATGTCAAATTCGACAATGATCCAGAACTTTTAAAGAAAAGTTATAACTGGTGACAAAACACAGACATACAGGTTGACTTCGAAACTGAGGCCCAATCGTCCCAATGAAAACTGCCTGAAGAGGCAAGATGAAAAAAATTCCACAAATTCGATCATGTGTGAAGGTTCTTCAGTTACGATGCAACAGTGCATCATCAGTTCTTGTCTCATGGTCGTGCAGTCAATAAGAAATACTACCTGGAAGTTTTGTGCCACTTGTTTGTAGCAATCTGAAGAAAATGTCAAAAACTGGAGGAAAACCACTCTCGGAAATTGCATCACGGTAATGCTCCCGCTAACCAGCTCAAATGTTTATCCCCAACTTTCTGGCAAAACAACAAAATTTTTATGTTACCTCAGCGACCATTTCTGCCAGACGTGACTCCCTACAACTTCTCCCTATTACCGAGGATGAAGAGAACCGTGAAAGGATTTTGCCCCCGCTGATGAGATAAAAACAGATCACTGTAGAACACCATAACAAGAAATGGCTCCAGAAGTGCTTCCAAGACCTGAAAAAGCACTGGCCCAAGTGTATTATATCTGAGGGGGTTACTTTGAAGGGGACAAGGGGATAAAGCTGTAATTGATGAATAAATAAGGACTATAACATAAATAAAAAAGAACCATTACTTTCTGATCACGTCTCATATTATTTCCTTTCACACACCTATTGATGCAACTGAATGATGTACAAAACTTTACAACTGTAATCAGGATATTGTTCCTAAAAACAATACTTTAAGATAAAGATAAACTGAACAGTATTTCAGAAGTCACCACTTGTCAGCTGAGCAAGATGTCGGTTTCAATATAATGAGGTCACTGCAAGGTCTGTGGTCTAAGAATGGTACTATCTGAATACTTCCAGTTGAATTAATTAACCAGCATTTTTTTTCAAAGGCTATTGATATTCTACTGTCAGGAATCACTGTGCTGACAGACACAACCCTTTAGTCTTAGGTCAGTTTTCCTGACCCTAATGTAACTGAACCCAACATTACAAATTATCCTAATGTAACTGAACCCAACATTACAAATTATAAGAGCCAAAAAACTACCTTACTCAATTGGACTGCCATGTTCATTATTATTTATAGACAAATATTTCTGTGGCAATTGTGACACCTCAAGTAACATGTTAAACACTTCAATAAGAAGACAGTGTTTTACAGAAGTGTTAAAGATTTGAAATGTAATTTCAGTCATTAATAAAGGAGACAGTCATAAGGTAAACAATCATTGCCCTTTTTCCATTCTGCCCACTAGTTGGCGAGTTGCAGGAATGCGGATATATGCAGATTGCAGATATTGGACATAGTCCATCAGCAGACACACACACACACACACACACACACACACAGACACACACACACACAGACACACACACACACACACACACACACACACACACACACACACACACACACACACACAAAGTGACCACTGCCACCTCTGAGCACGGTGGCTGTGGAGGGGAGGGGTGGGGGTGGGGGGTGGGGGGGGGCCTCTCCCTTGGGTAGTACTTGCTCTACTGCAGAATATATCTAGCATATTATTGCTATTACATCCTGGATTTACCACTGTAATATAACTGAAGTAGTCATATGCAGCCAAATAACAGCATTTCCCAATAAGATGGAACCATTCACTAACACCAGTTCGGGTTTCGTAAGAACAGAGACCTATTACAGATGAACTTTCCAGTTTCAATTACGAAACCCTCACATGGTTTAATCAAAAGTAATTTTCCTCTGGACTCTGCTCTGATGAGTATAAGGCTTTTGATACTATTATGCACACACCTTTACTTAAAAGCTAGAATTATACAACAATACAAGAAAACGGGGGTTTCAATCTAATCTCACTAAGCCAATACCAGTGGTAGAAATCGTAAGCATCTACATCTCTCAAGTATACCCTGTGCAAGCTTTTTTAACTATCCATTAACTGTTGCAACCTACATCCATTCAAAACTGATAACTGTATTCAAGCCTCTGTCTATCTACACGAGTGTTTATCTCCCCCCCTCCCCTCTCCCCTCCCCCCCACCCAATTCTTCTATTTAAAAACTTATACTCTCATCAAGTATCAACTGTTTCATTATTCCCATTTCATTCTGGCATAAGACTACATTCCAGATAAATGTCTCCACATACTTTACATTTGATATTAAATTGTTCTTTCACAGATAAGTTATTGCCAGTCTGCATTTTGTATCCCCTTTAGTTTGACCATCATCAGTTGACATCTTTTCAAGACACTATGCATTCTGTTGAACTGCTCTTCTAAGTTCTTTGCCATCACTCATAGGATTGCATGCTGTCTCTGAACTTTAATTCAATTCCTATTTCTTTTACTGCTTACTCGACGTACAGATTTAATAACCTAAGGCCCACGCAACATCTCAGTCTCACTTTCATCTCAACAACTGTTTTTCTTTCATGTCCTTCAATTCTTATAACATCTGTCTGACTTCTGTGCAAGGTATACATAACCTTTTGTTCCTTGTTTTATCTCAGCAACCTTCAAAAGTTTAAAGAGTTTATGCCACTCAACTTTAAGAAAAGCACGCTCTAAATCTACAAATGCAATAAATGATGATCTGCTTGTCTTTAATATATGTTTGAAGATAAGCCATAGGGTCAGTATTGCCACATGTGTCCTTACAGCTCTCTGGAACTCAAACTGATCTCCTCCAGGGTAGGTTAGCTTCCACCAGTTTCTCCAGTCTATTGTAACTAATTAATGGCAGTATTTTTCGATCACAATTTATTAAACTATACTTCAGTAATTTTCACACCTGTCAGCACCTGCCTCCTTGGATTGGAATCATTACAGCTTTCTCAAAGTCTGATGGTAGTTTGCCAGCCTCTTGTAGCTAGTACACTAGATGGAACAGATTCGTCAAAGTCAGCTTTCCGAAGGGTCTCAATAATTCTGAGGCAATGTCAGCTACTCCAGGTCCTTCACTGCTCTGTCAAATTCTTCTAATAATACCTACAAGTTCATTTCCCTTGTACAGCCATTCTGTATATTCCTTCCACTTTCTAGCTTTCCCACCATCACTTAGTACCAGGTTGTCACCCCTGAACGCCTGCTATTCGTACAGCTGCTTCTCTTTTCTCCAAAGATTTATTTTTAATTTTCCTACAGGCTGTATTTCTTCTTCTCTCTACTCATGGATGCTGATACAGCTTTGTATTTGTCCTCAACCCATTCTTGCTTAAGCACATTGTTGCACTTCCTACCAATATCATTTTTTAGAGACCTGTAGTCATATCCACAGCTTCATTTTCTCCATTTTTACGTTTTCTCCATTTATATATTATATAAAAGCAATCCTGGGTGGTATGTATTCTACAACTCCACGGCCTGTTTTGAGAGGTAAGTCACAGGCTGGTCATTGGTGAGTGTGTAACTGGCAACCAATGGTGTCCTAGGTGCGCTGCACGAGTTTGAATCCAGATTCAGCAAATCTGGTGGTGTGACGTCAACGTGTGTTCACTATAGTTGTCCTCAAACCATAAGAATACTATTCAGGTCTCATGAGACATGCAGTTATCCTGCCAGTAGACATCACCACGAGCAAGAAGACATCAAGCACAAAGGTGTCCCAAATGCAATCTTAACTGATGATGTCGTGCAGCTGACACGGGAGAATTGAGGGGCCATCGTCCGTGAAGCCCACGTTCAACAATGTCCGCCGTCAAATGTTCTCTGAAATACTTGTGCCTGCCCCACCCCTGTACTCTGTCATCAGATCTGTCACACATCATGGCCTATCTTACTTTACAGAGGACATTCTGTGATGAAGTGCAGTTATATGACACCTTGCCATCTACTGGTAGTTTCACCTTCCTTTGATAACTTTCCATACAAACTCACTACAGTAGCAAAAGGACAGCTTCACCATTTCTCACACTCTTTCTCACGTGAAGGACGATAGGAATTGATCTTAATCGAAATCACGTATTTGCCCACTTGTGGCCTCTATTGCCACTAAAAGTATTCCCACTATTTTCCTTACTGTGTCACATACCAGCATCACCACCAAGCAGCATTCAATCTCACTGTGGTCAGTAGTCATAATATTTTAGCTCGTCAAGAGTATTTCAGACCAAAAGTTTCATCACCACCATCACTGTGCAGTTTCTAAGAAACACTTCCTGTTGCCCAGAACAAAAAATGGGGTGCAAGGCTATACAAATGAAATGTTTCCTAATCTACAAAGTATACACTATATCAAACAATGGAAAATCCAGGATAGAATGTAACAATTATGAGAAGTAAAGTTGCTACTCACCATATAGCGGAGATGCCGAGTCAAAGAGAGACACAACAAAAAGACTCACAATTAAAGCTTTTGGCCATTACGGCATTCGTCAACAACGCACGCGCACACGCAGTCTCAGGCAACTGAAACCACACTGCGAGCAACAGCACCAGCGCGTGACGGGAGTAGTGATTCGGTGGTGGTAAGGAGGAGGCTGTGATGGGGGTGACCCCATTGCAGTAATCCAGCAGGATCTCTAGTCACTACTCAAATCCTTAGGCCCCATCCCAGAACCTCTCCCCAGAGTCGATGTCTCTACTCACTCCTACCACTCCCCACACTCCTACCTTCTACATACTACTTAAAGTTCATAAACCTTACCACCTAGAATGCCCCATTGTGGCCAGTTACGGTGCCCCCATCGAGAGAATCTCTATTTTCATAGACCAACACCTCCAACCTATTACCCGGAACCTACCCTCCTATACAAAAGATACCAACCATTTTCTCTACCGACTCTCCACAGTTCCTGTCCCCTTACCACACTGAACCTCCTTCCTAGTCGCCATGACCAACTATATCCTCATCCACAATTAGTTCTCCTTTGACGGTATTACCTACAAACAAATCCAGGGTACGGGAATGGGCACCCGCATGGCACCATCCTGCGCCAACCTATTCACGGGCCATCTAGAGGAATCATTCTAAAAACCCAGTGTCCTAAACCCCTCACCTGGTTCAGATTCAATGATAACATCTTTGCGATCTGGATCGAAGGTGACACCCTATCCACATTTCTCCAGAACCTCAACTGTTTCTTCCCCATTTGCTTCATCTGGTCCTACTCAACCCAACAAGCCACCTTCCTAGATACTAACCTCCACCTCAAAGATGGCAACATCAGTACCTCCATCCTTATCAAACCAACTAACCACCAGGAATATCGACATTTGCCACACATTCCATTACAAGAAATCCCTTCAGCACAGTCTAGCCACCCGTGGTCATCGCATCTGCAGTGATGAGCACTCCCTCTCGAAATATACTGAGAGTCTTACTGAAGCCTTCCCTGACCGTAATTATCCTCCCAACCTTGTACGAGGGTATTTCAGAAAGTAAAGATACACCTTACGCCAAAGAAAAAGAAGAGTTTTGGCGAGCTAGTTGGCAACACTGGCGTTAACCCTGAACCATTAGCTTTCTCCTCGCGGTCGTTCGGCAGTTGAACATAGCTTCTGGTTGGAGTAGGTCGTGTTTAAAATGGCTGCGCTGATTCAGAATCCCGCCAAATCCAAAGTGCGCTCCGTCATAAGTTTTCTTCATGCAAAAGGTCAGCGACCAGCGGATACTCATGAAGAAATAGTTTCTGTTTATAGGAACATTATGAATCGACAGAATGTAACTAATTGGTGTCGCCATTTCACTGAAGGTAGGACCTATGTTCACGACAAACAAAGAACAGGTCGGACATCTGTAATCTCTGATGCCCTTCTTCGGAGAACAGAGGAAGCAATTCATGCAAATAGACGTCTCACATTGAAAGAATTCCTTCAGATCATACCGGACGTGTCAATGACAACTCTTTGTCATGTTGTGACTGTCAAGTTAGGGTACAGGAAATTGTGTGTGCACTGGGTTCCAAAACTGTTAATGGAAGAACACAAAAAAAAGGGGGGGGGGGGGGGGGGGGGCTTTGCACTCGACTTCCTCACACGCTATGCTGAAGCAGGTGATGAGTTCCTTGATCACATTGTGACAAGTGACAAGACGTGTGTTTATCACCATACACCTGAATAGAAACAATAATCAAAGCAAAGGCGCCATTCGAATTCCCCAAAAGCCAATAAATGCAAAATGTCGATTTCAGCAAAGAAAATCATGGCTTCTGTTTTTGGGACAGACAAGGCATTCTTCTGTTGGAATTTATGCCTCCTGGAACGACAATTAATGCTGCTGCATATTGTAAGACTTTGAAACGTCTTCGAAGGACATTCAAAACAAACGCAGAGGAATGCTGACAAGTGGAGTCCGCTTGCTTCATAACAATGCTAGGCCTCACACAGCACTCGTAACCAAAGCACTACTGAAACAATTCAATTGGGACTTATTGGACCATCCACCATACAGCCCGGACCTAGCATCCACCGGCTTCCATGTCTTTCATTACCTGAAGTCACATCTTGGTGGAAAATCATACCACGACAATGAAGAGCTCAAAGATGAAGTTGAAATGTGGTTCTGACAACAGGCGGCAACCTTCTAAGAGTGTGGGATACAAAAGCTCGTGCACCGACGTAACAAATGTTTGGATAACGGGTGTTATTATGTCAAAAAATAACAAATAATCCATCTAATAAGATGTAACTGACGATTTCTAAATAAATGTTCTATTTAAGGACTGAGAGCCATTGTATCTTCACCTTTCAAAATGCCCTCGTATGAAAACAGATCTCCCATGCCTTATCTTTCCACCCTCAAACCACCTCCGAAAGTCTGTGCTCTGGCCACAGAGGAGCATTCCCCTCATAAATCGGTACCACCCAGTAATGGAGTAACTGAATTACTTTTTTCTGCCAGAGTTTCGATTATTTCTTGTCATGCTCCGAAATGAGAAACATCCTGCCCACAATCCTTCCAACCCCTCCCATAGTGGTATTCCGCTGTCCACCGAACCTACAAAATATACTCATTCATCCTTATACAACCCCCACTCCCAATCCCTTATCTCGTGGCTCATACCCCTGTAATAGATCTAGACGCAAGACCTGTTCATCCTCCAACCATCATCTACTCCAGTACGATCACTAACATCACCTATTCCATCACAGGCAGAGCTACCTGTGAAACCAGTCATGTCGTCAACAAACTAAGTTGCAACCACTGTGCTGCATTCTATGTAGGCATGACAACCAACAAGCTGTCTGTCCACATGAATGGCTATCAACAAACTGTGGCCAAGAAACAAGTGGACCACACTGTTGCTGAATATGCTGCTAATCACTACATCCTTCATTTCAATGACTGCTTCACAATCTGTGCCATATGCATCTGAATTGCGCACGAGGGGACTTTCCCTGCAATGCATCCTACGCTCCCTTAACCCTCCTGGCCTTATCCTTTGTTAGCCACTGTTATCACCCACCCAGCCTCTTCCCTGTTCCCATTCCAGCACTACACAGCTGTGACTCCACCACCACACTCAGTCTTTTTATTTCTCTTCATTTCCCCTACGTCTCCTCCTCCCTCCCCCCCCCCCCCCCCCCCACCCATTTCTCTCCAGCCCTCCATCTGACTCGCAGCACTTCACACTCTGCCACTGCCAACATACTATCCCTCCCCCTCCCCACCCCAGCTTCTTTCTTACCCTCGCCCAGTCATCCGCTCCGATCATGCACTGGTGCTGCTGCTTACGATGTGGTTTCAGTCGCCTGAGACTACAATCGTGTGTGTGTGTGTGTGTGTGTGTGTGTGTGTGTGTGTGTGTGTGTGTGTGTGTGTGTATTTTGACGAAAGCCTTAATGGCCAAAAGCTTTAATTGTGAGTGTGTTTTTGTTGTGCCTATCTGTGTATCAGCATCTTCTCTATATGGTAAGTACACAGTATAGAAACACATATAATCTGGAAGCACATACAATATCCTGCAGTACTGCCATATCAGATGTTGCAAAGGGTGAACAATAAAACAAAAGCAACACACATTGCCATGTGGAACAGAAGACAGTGCAAATTTTGGGTGCCTTCACTAGGAAATGCACACATTAAAACTATATAGCAAACATTTTTGTCCAATGTTAACAAAATTTTAATACATTATATGCGAATGTATTGGTAGTGCAAATCTCAAGTCGCAGAGTTTTCCTATCACAAATAAAAGATTTCCTTATCATTTGTCTAAAATACTTCCTCAATGCAGGATAGTGGATTAGGTTTGAAGCTCTCTTTTGTGGTTACTAGAAACTACAGCCACTGCGATCATACAGTGTGATATTGAGTTTATAGGAAGCATTACTGAATAGTGGTTCTATGCAAGCTGGAACATGGCACTATATTCCAGTGGCCACAGCCTGCAACCTTCTCTGGGCTGTGTCAACGGCCCACAGACCAGGCCACAATATGCTCGCATCCTGATAGCCTGCTGAGCAGGCAGGATGCTCCGACATAGCCACTGCAAAGAATTAATGTTGATACAGACAAAACTTCTCTTAAGGCATTTTGTGCTTCTGGTTTTCTGGTTGAAAATGGGTGCCTATACATTTGCATAAGGATTCAGTATTTTTTATTATATCGTATCTGCAAACTTCACATGAAAAAAACAGATGTAATAAAATGGGTAAAAGCTTACCATACTCCCAAAACTGCAAATTATTTTTCTTGGCTCCTCTTCTGAGGGACTGCACAGCTACCAGTAAAGTTGCACCTTCAGATATTAATGAACCACCAAGTATAAAGAAGGCCTGGAAATGTAAAAATAAGTCATGAACTACAGTAAGAGAACACACACACACACACACACACACACACACACACACACACAATTGACTACTAGGTGCAGCACTGGAAGACTGCACCGCTGGGGGCAGGAACGGGTCAGGATAGAAACAGAAAAGGGCAAAGGACTATGGAGGTGCAAAGGTTGAGGCCATCAGGATTAGGGGAATGAAGGATATGCTGCTAGGAGACTTCCCACCTGTGCAGTTCAGAAAAGCTCATGTCCGTGGGATTAAGCCCGGTGGCACAGTGTGAAGCAATCACTGAGTTCAAATACATCATGTTGCACTGCATGCTCAGCAAAACTTAGTCCAATCACAGTTCAGCAGTGGCCCTTCATGAGGACATACGGCTAGTTAGTAGTCACGCCCAAGTAAACTTGTAGCTTACTACACATTAGTTGCAGCTAAGTCAGTAAACCACATGGCAGCTCCGCATTTGCTGGGGCAGGGAACACCTGTGACCAAACTGGATTGCACCTACATATATAAACCACAAGCTACCATATGACGCTTGGCAGAGGGTCCCTCGTATAGCTGCTAGTAATTTCCTCCCCTGTTCCACTCACAAATGGAACACAGGAAAAAGAACTGTCACTATGCCTCCATACAAGCTCTAGTTTCTATTATCTTGTCTTCATCCTTACACAGGCCACAGTAGGATCATCTGCAGTCACTCCAAATACCGGTTCTCTAAATTTTCTCAATATCATTTCATGAAAAGAAAGTTTTCTTCCATCCAGGCATTCCAATTTGAGTTCATAAAACATCTCCACAATACTCGCAACTCGATCAAAGCTACCAGTAACAAATCTAGCAGCACACCTCTAAATTGCTCGAGGTCTTCTTTAATTTGACTTGATGGGAATCCCAAATACATTGTCTTCTTCACTATCCTAAAATTCTCTCAATAAACAGAAGTCTACCATAAATGTCTTGCCCATTACTGTCCTTGTGTGCCTGTACCATTTCACATCGGTTTACATTTTTATGCCTCGACATTTAATTTATGTGACTGTGCAAACAGCACACCACAGAACTATATTTTAACATTACGGGATTGTTCTTCCAACTCATCTGCTTTCACTTCAGTTTTCTGCATGTGGAGCAATCAGTCATTCAACGCACCCAACAGAAATTCTGTCAAGTCATCCTGCATCCTTCTACAGTCACATAATGGTGATGTTTTGCTGTAGATGAAAATATCATCAGCAAACAACCACAGATTGCTGCTCACCCTTTCAGACCATTTACGTATGTAGATAACAAAATCAATCCTATTACATTTCCTTGGGGCACTCTGAAGTAGGTTGTGTGAGGAGGTACGGCACAAGTCTCGAATCTATGTCTACTGCAGGCCACGATGCAAGGGGTCAAGAGAGGGTTGTATGAGGATACTGTGCAGGTCAGCCGGGCAGCGGAATAGCACTGTGGGAGGTGTGTGGCAGATGATATTTTTCATTCAGGATGTATACATGGACGAGGAAAAAAAATTCCCAGCTTTTTCCCGGATTTATTGGTTAAAAATACATTTTCTCTCGGATAAAAATACACTTTTTCCGTGTTAAGTATCAGTATACTTTTCCTAGGAACTATAGAACTTATCAATCCTTTCAATGGTTGTGATTTTATACACCGGCGTAGAATTTTCCGGCACTTTAGAAAAGGAAACTCAGGGGAAAAAACACGTTTTGGAAAGATGTCTGATGTGCAGAAACACGTACACTGTGTATTTTCGTATTATGAAAGTATAAATTCGAATTCCACCAAAAACTGCATGTTTCTTTCTGAAGAATTGAAACCGAGTTTAAGATACTCTTTTGTAAGTCAGCTGCAGCTCATGTCAAGCGATCTTGCCAGCCAATGACAGCGGATATTCAGAGTATAGGACACATGTCTAATATTGGTCTCCTAAGATTAATAAGCTGCAAGAGAAGCTAAGCTTTCACACATAATGTTGACCTTCTTTGCGCATGTTACACTTTAAGATACATCACACAAATGTGCCAGTAAAATTTTTAACAACGACATAAATGTCTGATCTTCTGGGCTTGAAAATATTCTAAATGGTCGTCCTCAAAGATTTGAATTTTGAATGAGAGTCAAACACACTGTTCTGAAATTCATCGGATATTCGCACACAGAGTTCATCTTGTGTAAAAGAAAATTTACTTTACTTGAAAGTAACACTTTTCAAACAACCTCGGAATATTTTCCCACGACCTGTTAGAAACAGATTCATTTTAGCAGTAGCGCCAGATGACAGCTGCCGCTGCACTTGGGCAGCTACGATGATGCAGGAGCCCATACGTTCGTACATTGTAAAACATTAAAAGATCTTACATTATGTCATGAAATAAACAAGACGTTAGAGGATACTAAAATGTGTAATTTGGCTTAAAGTGCACATTCATATGTCCAGATTCAGATGTAAATTTTCTTGGAGTATCAGTACTGCATTATCTCATGTTTGGTTCTTTCTTAACGCTTGACTGTCAGAAAGGTGGAAACAAAATAAAATCTGAAATTAATAACAAATTTATTTTAATTCACTTGACAGCTCCCGACCACAAAAATCCGTTTTGTTTTCATTTGACATGAGAGCAATAAACGAATAGGAAACAGCAAAATCACTTAATGAAAACACGAGTCACGTGGAGACTACTACCTCCCCATTACAACTCAGACTGCCTGTGCATCAGGTCCGGATCTACAACATTTCCGAACCGGTGCAATATTAGATAGTAGCGTTACCCGTCCCTCGAGCGTTTGAGGTAGGGCGCCAAAAATTTAAAAAAAAAATCAACTTTTCAAAAATATCTTCATTTTGTAGCATACATCTTTCTGTAGAGTCTGGGGAACGTAAGACATAGTATTTGGTCTGTGTGCCGAAGTGCAGTGCCACGCCTCCTCACACAGCATTCTTCCATCGCACCTTTCTTGTATTTCGCTCTGTGGAATATTTTGTAATGCGTGCCATCAAAATATATTCAGGCCAGTGGAAATTAAAATGTTCTGTGGTGCCTCTCCTGCTCCCAGTCGGCCGGTTTGATACCCTGCCCCTCTTTAAGAAAATCTCACAATTAACAGTGGATTGGATTATTTGTAACAGGCAGAACAAGCACTCTTCAGAAAAATTGCAGTCCTTACTCCCTATTAGCTAATAACTTGCTGCTTTGTGTGACATAAAATTAAATATAGGATACATAAAACGAGTAAAGACAAGAGACAAGGGAGCCAGTACACATATCTTCAATCCTGAAGTCCTAGGTTTTTTCTCTCTGATCTTGCCACAGCTTTATATGGTGCACTTTCCTTTCTGGAAAAGAATCTATGACCTCATCAAATTCGTCGACGTTTTGCTACAAGAAAAATTAAATGTCGTTGTCTAATACTAGAAAAGCTGTTAATACAAATAGTACCCAAGACTGGTGTGGTTTCTCGATCTCATTACGTGTATTTCGTCAATGTGTGCTAGATAAAACGAAATAGTCCTGCCTAATATTGCAGGAGTTGTTACACACACCAAATAAACGAGACTGTTTTGGACAAATGGTCATTTTTATAACACAACAGAACATAATTCACGAAGTACCAATATCTAATGCCTATTAGTCCTACTACAAACAAAAAGTCTTATGTTAGGAAATAGTTTCACATTTCATTCATACTCTCTAGCTTCTGAAGCCTGAGATCAAAAAGTAGTATTACGAAATTTTTATATAAATTTGGAATCGTCATATTCTTCCGTAATTTGTGAGTCCCCGTTTCTTCTCTTTCCTCCAACCCTGCCACAGGCACCGGTTTAGTTATCCCGCATTTATTCTCCGGCCAGGCGTTATTACATTTCCGTACAAGGCATTTTCCACGCTACTTCCAGAATAGAATTTTATCGGCTGCTAGCCTGTATAACTAGCCCTTAGTAGTGTAGCAGTCTGGCTAAAAATTTTGTCACAATTTCATTTTCTTGGATACACAGAGAAGACAATACATAATCTTTGTTGCCTGTTATTGCCGTTTAGTCATTAGTTCCACTCTAGCAGTCTGAATCTATAGAATTCGCTAGTAATTAAAATAACACTGATCATTTGCAAACCCAATCAACCACATAAAAAGGGATTGTCACTCACTCTTTTGGTTTTATTCGCTCAACTCTTATGTCCCATCCCCTTTTGTCTGCAGGAAAGTTTATTTCTAGATACGACGGTGATTCCCCTGGCAGAGACCTCACGTACACTATGCACGCATTCAAAAATCAACTTACGGTTCATTCAGAAATCAACTTACGGTTCATTCAGAAATCAACTGACAGTTCATTCAGAAATCAACTGACAGTTCATTCAGAAATCAACTGACAGTTCATTCAGAAATCAACTTACAGTTCATTCAGAAATCAACTTACAGTTCATTCAGAAATCAACTTACAGTTCATTCAGAAATCAACTTAGAATTTGATCAAAAATGTTCAAAAACCAGCAGGGGTGCGTTAAAATCATATGAGTAATTGATAGACAAATGTGCACTGCACGCTTTGCGCTATGTGAAACAAAGTCTTTTTCCTCAGTAATATGAATTTGCCCCCCCCCCCCCCCCACCCCAAAACTGCCACATGGTGCAGATACTTCGGTCTGTCCCTGCCCCCTAGTTCCGGGTCTATTGCGCATACGTGTATCTGGCAGGTAAGGCGCACCAGTTAAATTTTTCCAGAAAAGCATATGGCTATTTGTTGCTATTGCTTATACAGCTAACTGCCACACTTCTGTAGCCAGAAGCGGGAGAACATACTACTCATACGCGACTCAACTGCACATGCGCATAAGCTCGCTTGCAACCGCTCAAATGAATCAAATGCAAACAGTTGTGACGTCACGCTCATCAGAGGCAATTTGTTGTTATGAAACACTGCATTGTCTTCCTAAGCCTTTGACACATTTTGCTGTTGGCAGAATGCTTGTATGTAGTTCATTTCCTTTGCAACTTATGTTTTATTTATTTTTTTTTCTCTCGTTCGTGTTTTAGTGCTGCAGTAACGAGGTACAGTAATATTCTTTCGCAGAGTATTGGTTCTTACCAGTGAAAGTTACAAAAATTTAACTCAAAATTAAAACAATGAAAAATTCCCGGAATTTTAAAAGATTCCCGGGTTTTCCAGTTTTCTCCCGGATGGAAAAATTCCCGGGTTTTTCCCGGATCTCGCGGTTGTCCCGGGTCGTGGACACCCTGTTCATTTCAGGGAACGACAAGAGTTAACGGAAGCCTCAGCAGAGAATGTGATTTGGGTGGTCCATTCCTCACCGGTACTGAGTTTCGTGGCCAACCAGTGAACACGTGGGGGATGGCAGGTGACTGAGGAGATGAGGCACAGCAGATCAATTTCTGGACATGGTGGAGGGGTAATTTTGGTCTGCAAAGGCCTTAATCAGTGAAACCCTCTGCATATGTGGAGGGAGGCTACTCGACAATATAGATACAACGACAATGTGCCGAGCGAGCGCTGCGACATCGTGTGCTCTACTTCGGTAACTCCTCACGGCACGTAGCATCTGGTTTCTTCCTGCCAACAGCAACTTTTTCCGTACCACGTGGGTGGAAACTTTCCCTGCAGCATAACCTTTGACACCGACCTTTGCCAGTCCCTGTCTCATCATCCACCTGCCTCTATGCCCTTCCCTGCTCCTAATCCAGCCTCACACACACCTTTTATCCTCCTCTTTACATCTAGTGTATCCTTTCCCCTTCTCTACTTGTAACGTTCCCTGGCAGCACACACACTATTAATAAAATGAAATGACATTTAATTGTACTATGTACGCCACTATGAAGCAATTCGTATGTACTGTAATTGTTTACCAAAAAATGTTATTTAATTTTGTGTAAAGGACGTTGGTTATTGTTGTAATATTTTCTGTAATAATATTCTCGATGTATTTACAAATGTAATATTTCTATACTCATAATGTAATTACAAAATACGTTGACACTTAGAAGATGCAACAAGTCCACTAAAGAGACAGCTTACACTACACTCGTTCGTCCTCTGTTAGAATATTGCTGCGCGGTGTGGGATCCTTACCAGGTGGGATTGACGGAGGACATCGAAAGGGTGTAAAAAAGGGCAGCTCGTTTTGTATTATCACGTTATAGGAGAGAGAGTGTGGCAGATATGATACACGAGTTGGGATGGAAGTCATTACAGCATAGATGTTTTTCATCGCGGCGAGACCTTTTTACGAAATTTCAGTCACCAACTTTCTCTTCCGAATACGAAAATATTTTGTTGAGCCCAACCTACATAGGTAGGAATGATCATCAAAATAAAATAAGAGAAATCAGAGCTCGAACAGAAAGGTTTAGGTGTTCGTTTTTTCCGCTCGCTGTTCGGGAGTGGAATAGTAGAGAGATAGTATGATTGTGGTTCGATGAACCCTCTGCCAAGCACTTAAATGTGAATTGCAGAGTAGTCATGTAGATGTAGATGTAATATCTGCAATGAAAGAATGTGAAAATAATGTTGTAAGATTACAAACAGACATTCACAATCAGCAATAATATAAATAGTGCTACATAATGTGTATTCTTTGTCGTCTTCCTCAAGAGCTGAGAGAGAGAGAGAGAGAGAGAGAGAGAGAGAGAGAGAGAGAAAGGAACCTGAGACGTAGCATTATATGAATGAGTAAACTTCGTTTGTCTGTATCTATCTTTAGCCGCCATTAGAGGAGAAATTACAAAGGTGTGTAATTTCAATTATTGTTATGGTCTAAATATCAATTTATCAAAATTGTGTACTACTAATGTAAATTAGCTTGCTCATGTCATCTATAATATTTCTTTAAAGAATTTTCAGCATTTTTAGCGATTATCGTAGATGTTGCTGGGCTGTGCCGCTACCGAACGATTTGCAGCGGCGGCACATTTAAAAAATTGTTCCACTATAAAATTAACCAAACCCGTAAATCGGGAGCAGGTAAAATTAGCAGTGAATTATGAAATATTTTTATTTTACAGCGATCCTGAGGCTGACTGAATTTATTACTGGTTTTACATTTGTGCATTCATAGGCGGATAATTAACATTGAAGTTGTTAATCTGTTGGTTCTTTCCATTTCTAAAGCAAATAACTTAAACGTATAGTGAGGTGTGTTTTGTCAATGATAATAAAACGTTCAGGTCGGCTTGGCAATATTTAACCATTTTATGCTAACAGAGACAGTCTTGTGTTCCATAACTAACGCCGGGAAAGAATTCAGTAAATATTTAAAAAACCACTGCATCTAGAAAATGTGTGCCAAGGCCGAAATATGTAAAAAAAAATTAATTTAAATAAGTTTCAAATAAATGTTATTAATCAGTTAGTTTGAATTTATCAGCATAAAAGGGTTGCTAAGGTTCACATAATTTTAAATGTGCTTAATTCTGTCTAAATGAATTTTTATTACCACACGTAAATAAGGGGTTCTACAACAAAGTTCATACTGAAAGAGTAAATAACGTAAATATTGAAAGCCATTTCTTCCCCATTTTCATCCATTCATTGTTACATAATAAATATTTCTTTTTTTTTCTCATCAAATACTTCCCTCATCTCCCTTTTCCCCACGCAAAACAGCCTCCAAATGCTGCATCTAGCTGCCTACCATCCTGTCATCACCACGTCTTTGTACACTCCCACTGGCAGCACTACGGCATCTTCCCCCACCCCTACCCTGCTATTCTTCTCACTCCCATGCCCGACCTCTTCTGTAGAACCTACCCACTACATCTGAGATCATTACTCCCTCAGCACTCAGAGACAACAGTGGCCGTGTCTGAGTTTGCTTGTATGAATGTATATGTAGTTTCCTTAATCTGATTGACTTTGTCAAAGAGCTTAGACTACTTTTAAATCCGCCCATCTGCCACTTCACTCAACGACCCCTCCATTCGGTGAGCAAAAATCTGTCCTAAAAATTTGTATTGTTATTCTATCCCAGATTTCTCACTGTTTCACTTACCAATGAAATTAAGCACCTCAACTTTGCAATTCAATATTGTCAACTGAATCAGTACAATTTGGTGTACAAAATCGTACATGGCAAAGGAATCCATGTAGACATTTAAACTGTTGGTGCACTTCAGAGTGGTAGATTGCTAGAACTCAAAGCACTATGAACTGAAGGAAATCTTCAACATAAAGGAACTGGCCTGCTTATCAAACACACACTTGCCTTTAAAGGCGAAAATTGCCTCCGAGAGAAACACAGTATAGTTCACCTTGCACTAATGCTAACACCCCCCACCCCCAAAAAAACTGTTTATTTATGTCAAAAAATGTGTAGATGACACCGGAACTATTTGAGAAGCAATTGCATAGCCTCAGTGCAAGAATGGGAATGTATAACACAAAATTGCCTAGTACATTCAGACAGGCAAAATGCCCTCAGACTTCAAGAAGATTATAATAATTCCAATCCCAAAGAAAGCAGGTGTTGACATATGTGAAAATTACCAAACAATCACTTTAATAAGCCACAGCTGCAAAATACTAACACGAATTCTTTACAGACGAATGGAAAACTAGTAGAAGCCGACCTCGGGGAAGATCAGTTTAGATTCCGTAGAAATGTTGGAACACTTGAGGCAATACTGACCCTATGACTTACCTTAGAAACTAGATTAAGGAAGGGCAAACCTACATTTCTAGCATTTGTAGACTTAGAAAAAGCTTTTGACAATGTTGAGTGGAATACTCTCTTTCAAATTCTAAAGGTGGCAGGGGTAAAATACAGGGAGCGAAAGGCTATTTACAATTTGCACAGAAACCAGATGGCAATTACAAGAGTCGAGGGGTATGAAAGGGAAGCAGCAGTTGGGAAGGGAGTGAGACAGGGTTGTAGCCTGTCCCCGATGTTATTCAATCTGTATATTGAGTAAGCAGCAAAAGAAACAAAAGAAAAATTCAGAGTAGGTATTAAAATCCATGGAGAAGAAATAAAAACTTTGAGGTTTGCCGATGACATTGTAATTCTGTCAGAAACAGCAAAGAACATGGAAGAGCAGTTGAACGGAATGGATAGTGTCTTGAAAGGAGGATATAAGATGATGATCAACAAAAGCAAAACGAGGATAATGGAATGTAGTCGAATGAAGTCGGGTGATGCTGAGGGAATTAGATTAGGAAATGAGACACTTAAAGTAGTAAAGGAGTTTTGCTATTTGGGGAGCAAAATAACTGATGATGGTCGAAGTAGAGAGGATATAAAATGCAGACTGGCAATGGCAAGGAAAGTGTTTCTGAAGAAGAGAAATTTGTTAACACTGAGTGTAGATTTAAGTGTCAGGAAGTCGTTTCTGAAAGTATTTGTATGGAGTGTAGCCATGTATGGAAGTGAAACATGGACAATAAATAGTTTGGACAAGAAGAGAATAGAAGCTTTTGAAATGTGGTGCTACAGAAGAATGCTGAAGATTAGATGGGTAGATCACATAACTAATGAGGAAGTATTGAATAGGATTGGGGAGAAGAGAAGTTTATGGCACAACTTGACCAAAAGATGAGATTGATTGGTATGACATGTTCTGAGGCATCAAGGGATCACCAATTTAATATTGGAGGGCAGCGTGGAGGTTAAAAATCGTAGAGAGAGACCAAGAGATGACTACACTAAGCAGATTCAGAAGGATGTAGGTTGCAGTAGGTACTGGGGGATGATGAAGCTTGCACAGGATAGAGTAGCATGGAGAGCTGCATCAAACCAGTCTCAGGACTGACTGAAGACCACAGCAACAACAACATTTAAAAAAATTTAATTTACAGAACTTGCAGTTAAGAGTACCTTCCACCAAACTGCATAAGCAAATTGTGGCCCTTAGAGTTGGACATTATTCACACCTTCAAATCTTATTACAGGAAATCCACTGTACAGAAAGATTAAGTTTGACGGAACCTGGAAAGGATTCAGCCTCCTTTGAAGTGTCTATTTTAGATGTTTCGTGCTATAATGCTGAGGCACGGACAGAGGTTAAGTAAGTCAACCATCTCTGCTTTCAAACAACAACATTCATTCTAGAAGACAATTGAAATAGATTTGATATATCAATTGTGAGTAGCACTGGTGACACTGGAACTACTCACTTAATTGCAAGAAAAGCTGCAGCAAAAACATCCACTGAATAATTTCCTACACACTGACAACAATCTTGTCACTTTAGAAAGTGTATCTCTGTTGAACTTATGAACGGCTTTCATATACACGAAGTAGTATAGTATAGAGTAGCCAGAGGTCAAGGCTGGGTTTGAATGTGAGAATTTGGCTGAAAGTAAGCCAGGCCAATGAATGTGAATTTGTGACAGACTACCCAGTGGTATAGCCTTGTCAACTATGTTCACAAGCCATGATAATGCACTTTTTGTTATAAGATCTGAAATGGGCAGATAAGCTCAAGGCATTTTCAGCTGCCGACTTCTTTTTCCCAACACTTAAGAATGAATACTTACATTAAAAATGATATGTTTTGTAAATATCGTTAACGCATTGTAACATTTAAACAGCATGTTGTCATACTACTCGAGCATATATCTGAAAAACTGCCAAATACAGCTCCTTAGCTTTGCAAGTACTTAAATCAACATGGCAGCTGCCTAGTTTGCTAAGAGGTGACTTCAAAATGTGAATTACACATTATTATGACAGACAATGTGACTTTTATTGAATTCTACGCTTCAAAGTGACGCAGATTCAACACACAGTTTTTCAACATAGTCTCTCTAAACAACATCAGAATGTTCTACCAATCATTCCATTCCTTTGCAATAGAAATCTGCTTCACCAGACACAGTGGCATTCGAGAAATGCTACGTGAACAAAGTCATCATAGAAAAATCCATTTCCCCACAGATTTTTCTTTAGCTTGCCAAAAGGTGGAAACTGCACAGTGCAAGATATGTAATTCCCAACTGGTCTCAGTCAAATTGTTGGCACCATTTCAGTATGCAACACTACACTTGGTCCACATACTGCCAGAAGTTCACAGTGAATATGTCAGCAGTTAAAACATTTTGCCCACAAGAAATGTACTGTTTGACCTACTTCAACTCTCTCTCTCTCTCTCTCTCTCTCTCTCTCTCTCTCTCTGCCCTTTTTCTTTGTTTTCCTAGGGTGCAAAAAAAACTAGGGCCATACACGCCCACGTCAGAACCACAGAGCATGAAGACGAAGAGAGTGCTAAAAGCACAGACTTGGAGAAAGGGTCATAAAATACTCCATACAAACAACAGAGGTCTTGATCTAAGGATTGAATGTCCTTTGCAATGACAGATAAAATGTAAAACACAGTCAACAGCCTATGTTTGGTTTGCTAAAATGGTTGATAACTTAGATGGTAAACCTAAGTGAGAACATTAAGTGGTTAAAAATTATGCATTCCATCTGAAAATGGCGAACCTTCAATGATTGACGGCAATGAACACAAAGTGGTGAGGGATCACCGCTTCACAAACGATGATGGCTACAATGACAGTGCCCAATACGCAACCTAGCTAAAATGATCTCCTTGCAGCGAGAGGCCAGAGAGGTCGGCCAAGCCACTGGGAGAGGTTTAATTCTCCGGAGCTTGTTCCAATGAGGGAAAGACCAGTGGTGATGTCATAGTGACATGACCTGCTGACAGACGGCAACACAGACAACATCTGAGCGAATGGGAGAACTAGTGGGCCACGGTTCAAGGACTGCAGCCTTGGCAGCAGCATCAGCAGCCTGGTTGCCCATCAGACCAGCATCACCAGAGACACACATAAACATGACAGTGGCTCCATCAACAGCGAGGAAGTGAAAGCTTTCCTGGACCTGTTGCACTCAGGGATGGACAGTACACAGCAAACAGCAGCTCTGAAGAGCACTGATAAGAGTTGGAGTATATGATAAAATTGGGAAACCTGTGTCACTGGATGTACTGTGTGGCCTGATACAGGGCGAAGAGCTCCGCTGTAAATACTGAGCAGAGTTCCGGAAGCTGACTCCAAAAAGCGCAGAGGACAATGATGACGGCACCGCAGTCAGTCCAAAGTTGTACACAAAGGCACTGTCGCAAAGTTCTGTACGAAGGCTGAGGAACTGTCGATGATAGTGCAGGTCTGGAATAGTGTCCTCAGGAGGTCAGTGAAGTCCAAGGGGTTAACACGGGGTGGGGCACGAAGCCAAGGCTGTGAAAAGTTCACACCCATTAGGAAAGTGGCAGGTAGTGTGAAGTTATGCCTCTCGAGTAATAGCCAAATGCAAACTCCAGGAGATAACAGAAAAGAGGAACGCACCCCATACTGGTGATCAAAGAAGTCATCAAACAAGGAGGCATAGGATGGGTGGCCAGGCATGGCACGTGAACAGCAGGCATTGCTCCTGAGGATAAAATCACAAAGGTATGACAGTGGTAGTATAGTAGCTTCTGCATACAGACTCTCAACCGAGCTAATGTAAAAGGCACTAGTAGCCAAACGGAGGCCGCAATGGTGGATTTTACTGAGGCGGCGTAAGATGGACGGATGTGCAGATGCATAAATGAAAGACGCATGGTCTAGTTTAGAATAGACAAGGGACCGGTACAAATGAAGGAGGGTGGTGTGATACATTCCCCAATAAGTATAGCTGCGGTCACAAAGGACACTGAGGGCCGGGTACAGTGTGCAGCCAGGCAAGACATGTGGGAGGACCAAGAAAGTTTCGTATCGAGCATGAGCCCCAGGAATTTCACAGTTTCAGCTAATGGAAGAGCCCAGATTCAAAGAAAGTGGAAGAAACCAATTGTACCGCCAGAAATTCAAACAAACAGTTTTGTCGCCAGAAAAGTGAAAGCCATTGTTGATGCTCCACGAGTAAAGACGATTGAGACAACACTGAAGAAGCTGCTCATGAAGACAAGTCCGTGGAGAACTGCAATAGATAGCAAAATCATCAATGAAAAGGGAGCTGGGGATGCCCGGTGGGAGACAGGCCATAACAGTATTAACAGTAACAGCAAAGAGGACGACACTCAGGATGGAACCCTGAGGCACACACTTTTCATGGATAACAGTGTCCAATAAGGCAGAACTCCCACACACCTTTGAAACTCAGTCTTTTAAAAATTCCTGAAGGAAAGGGAGCATGCAAACTCTGAAGCCCCATGTGTAGAGACCATGGAGGATATCAGATAGACTTTCTCCAAATCTAAAAACACAATCACACACTGGTATTTCCATAGAAAACCATTCATGACATGGGTGGACAAAGTGACAAGATGGTGAACTGCAGGATGACATGCTCCCAATCTGCAGTGTGCAGTGGTTAGTAAATTGCAAGACTCGAGCCACCATACCATCCGGTCATGGGTCATACATTCCATCTCTCTACACACACATCTGGTGAGAGAAATTGGATGGTAGCTGCAAAAAAGAATGTACTTACCGGGCTTAGGTATGAATATGACAGTGGCTTAACACCAGCATCTGGGAAACGTGTCCTCTACCCAGATGCAATTGTACGTATGAAGGAGAAAGTGCCTGCCTGCAAGAAAGAGGTTCTACATCTGAAAGTGAACGTCGCCGGCTCCAGATGGAGGATTGGGATGAAGGGAGAGCACAATCCAGCTTCTTCATAGCAACGGCGGCATTGTAGCACTTGCGATTCTGAGAAGATAAGGGTATCACCCAAGCCTCCTCAACTCGTTTCAGATGCAGGAAGGCAGGGAGATAGAGGGTGAAACTCAAAATCTCCACAAAATAGCGGCACAGGTGTTGGAGATAGCAATAGTGTCCACTATGACATCCTCTGCTATGGTCAGACCGAAAATTGGGGAATGGACCTTGGCCCCAGAGACCCGTTAAGAGGATAGTCCTTATGATGGAAGAGGGAATGAAACTGTTAAAAGAACTCTTCTCTGCCCAAGCTCTTTCCCTTTACAAATGTCTGCTTGCGTCTGTATATGTGCGAATGGATATGTGTGTGCGTGTGCGTGTGCGTGTGCGTGTGCGTGTGCGCGTGCGTGTATACTTGTCCGTTTTCCCCCCCAAGGTAAGTCTTTCCGCTCCCGGGACTGGAATGACTCCTTACCCTCTCCCTTAAAACCCACATCCTTTCATCTTTCCCTCTCCTTCCCTCTTTCCTGACAAAGCAACCATTGGTTGCAAAAGCTTGAATTTTGTGTGTGTGTTTGTGTGTCTATCAACATGCCAATGCTTTCGCTTGGTAAGTTACATCATCTTTGTTTTAGATATGTTAAAAGAACTAGTAAACGAAATCCAGAAAGTGACGATATTGCACACACAACATCGTAACCTCATCTGCTTTAGCATGGGAGCACCCATGGTCCTTTCAGACTCCACGCACAACTATTCCCATTTGGCCATCACAGAATGATGGTTAAAAACGCAGACAGCACATCTCTGAGTGCTAACTGTATTGTAGCATGCCTCAGTCCACCAAAGGACTGGGACACGGTGACATGAAGATGAAGTGCAAGGAATAGAATTCAGCAGTGGTATGGACAACGTTGGTAAGTTAGTCTAGATGGTCATCACAAGTCGGGAAATGTTGTTCATCCAAGACTGCCAGTGAGGAGTAAAGTCATTTATGTGTGCACATAGGTGGGGTAGAAATCAGTAAATGGATAGTGCAAGGGATATGGTCACTTGAGTACGTGCCGGAGAGAACGGACCACTCAAAACAACAAGCAAGCTGGGCAGTGCAGAAGGAGAGGTCCAAATGGGAATAGTTGTGCATGGAGTCTGAAAGGAACATGGGTGCTCCCATGCTAAAGCAGATGAGGTTACATTGATTGAAAATATTAACCAAGAGGGCTCCTCTCAGACAGGTTTTGGGAGAACACCGAAGGGGATTGTGCACATTAAAGTCACCGAGCAGCAGAAAGGCGTAAGAGAGTTGCCCAAAATTCTGGAGGAATCTGCACTGGTCACACTGAATGGCAGAGGAATGTAAATGGTACAAAGGGAAAAGGTGAAGTGAGGAAGGAAAATGTGGACTGCAACAGCCTAAAGCTGCATAGTCAGGGAGATGTTCTGACTACGAATGTCACCACAGATGAGCAGCACGACTCCTTCATGAGATGGAATGCCGTCCTCAGGGGGAAGGTCATAGTGGACCGGAAAGAAATCTGAGAGGTCAAGAAAGTCGTGAGGAAGCAATTTTGTTTCCTGGAGGTGGACAATAAGTGGATGCTGTGATTCCAAGAGCAGCTGTAATTTCTCTTTCTTTGGATCGAAAGCCAAGAACGTTCCATTGGATAATCATAATGAGGAAAGATGAGGAGGGGAAAAAATAAAGGGGCATCACCAAGGAGGCTGTCGAGTGCCAGTCTTCAAAGGCTCACGGTCTTCTGAGGCCAGAAGATGGAGGATCCTGCTCCATGAAATCTACAGAGGTGATGGCAGAGATTCTGAAGGCATGTGTCTAGGGTGTCTAGGGTGTCTAGGGTGTCTAGGGTGTCTAGGGTGTCTAGGGTGTCTAGGGTGTCTAGGGTGTCTAGGGTGTCTAGGGTGTCTAGGGTGTCTAGGGTGTCTAGGGTGTCTAGGGTGTCTAGGGTGTCTAGGGTGTCTAGGGTGTCTAGGGTGTCCCCCCCCCCTCAGTCCAGATCACAAAGAGGCTCATCAATGAATGTGAACTGGGTGAGGGGTTTGGGATTCTAGGTGATTAGAAAGGTTTCCTCTAGATGGACCATGAATAGCTTGGCATAGGATGGTGCCAAACAGTTGCCCATTGCTGTAACATGGATCTGTCTGTAGATTATGCCTTCAAAGGAAAAGCAACAGTGGGTGAAGATATAGATGGCTGTGATGAGTAGGAAGAAGGTTGCAGATCTGGAGTCAGTAGGGTGTTGGGAAGGTCATGGACACTGGGGTGTTAGTGCAAAGAGATGCGACACTGACAATGATGAGCAGGGCACCGGGTGATAAGGGAACAGGAACTGCGGAGTACCAGTAGAGGACACAGTTGGTGTATATAGCAAGGTAGGTTACGGATAATAGGTTGAAAGTGTTGATCGACAAGAGCACAGTTTCTGTCTGTGGGGCACAGTAACCAGCCACAATGGCATATTCAGGGTGGACTTTTATGGGCTTTGGAAGTATGTAGAAGATAGAAGTGCACAAAGCAGAGGGGGTAGGAAATAAGAGATTGGTTGGCTAGTTTGTGGGATTGAAGAGAACAGACTACTAGGGCCATCGGTCCCTTTTTCCACATACTTTAAGCACCAACAAAGAACAAAAACAAACAATGGAAATGACAAGAGAGAACACAGAGCAAGGAAGACACAGACAGATACCATATTCACACAGTGACAGTGACAGTGGTTGGTCGAACATAGAAACAAAAAAGGAAAAGCCAACCACCAAGAAACACACTAAAAAACCCAGTCTAAAATCGTAGCCCAAAGGCCAGACTCAACACAAAAAAAGGACAAATACTTAGATCAAGCGATAAAAACCCTACACATGAATAAAACTCAAAACTAAAACTGCTATTGCAACATCATCTGATAAAAGTGCAGGAAACGTATAATGCAGCACAGACATCTGCCTGAGCGATGTTAAAGGCGGGCAGTCAGACAGTATGTGGACCACTGTCAAAGCTGACCCGCAGCAACATAAATGTGGGTCCTCACGGCGCAATAAATAACTGTGCGTCATCCATGTGTGGCCAATGCGCAGCCGGCAGAGGGCAACAGAGTCCCCGCAGAAAGCTCGCAAGGAGGAACACCACACACCAGTAGTCTCCTTGACAGCCCAAAGTTTGTTGCGTGAAGGCAGGGTGCGCCATTTTTCACCTCAGGTGCCAAGTGCCTTCTGTCACAAAACTGACCTGGGTCACCCTCCAAAAGGCCAATCTCCAAGGCTGGTGCCCCGACAGCCTGTTTGGCCAGCATGTCAACACGTTCATTTCCGGGTATGATGACAAGACCCGAAGTCCACACAAAGACCACGAAGTGGCCGCAACGGGTAAGAGTATGGATGGACTCCTGGATAGCCACCACCAGACTAAAGCTCGTAAACTGCTCAGGGAGTCACTACAGATAATGAAGGACTCACCTGAGCAGGAGCGGATATGCTCTGGGGCGTGAGAGATGGCAACAATCTTGGCGGTGAAAACACTGCAGCCAGCCGGCAAGGAGCGTTGTTCATAATAGTCCCTCAGACTAAGAGCATAACTGACGTGACCAGCAACCATCACATCGTCAGTATAGACCACGCCAGATCCTCGAAGTATTGAAAGAAAGTGGCAGCGGACAGCCTTAGGAGGGACTGAGTCTTTTGGGCCCTGTGCCAGATCGAACCAAAGGCATGGGCGGGGCACACACCATGGGGGCAGACATAGAGGGGCCCAGAAAAGAGGTGGAAGAGGGAAAACCTCAAGCCCAGAAAGAAGAGCTCTGATGCAAACCACAATCGTACACACTGATGGGGGACGCCGTTCTGGAAGATGGATGACAGGTTGGGAACAGCAGACGGTAATTGGCATGCCCGGGAGAGCTACAAACGTGGGCAGCATAAGCAGCCAGTAATCATTGGTGCCGGATCCGCAATGCATGGACACTCCACAAGTATTCTGTTGACAGAGCTTGTGCGGAAGGCTCCAGTGGCAAATCGAATTCAGCTGTGAAGGATGGTGTCAAGCAACCGCAACGCAAAAGGGGATGCCGAATCGTCAGCCGGACTCCCACAATTGATTCAGGAATGAATTAATGCCTGTTACAGCCGTAAAAGGGTAGACCGATCGGCGGCCCAGTTGGTGTGACTCAAGCAACTAAGAGTGTTAAGATGCCACCAACACGTTTGTTTAAGCTGCCGAATATGAGGGAGCCAAGTTAACCAGGTATCAAAAACCAATCCCAAAAAGAGATGCATCTCCACCACTGCAAGTGGTTCACCGTCAAGATAAAAAGCTGTGGCTCAGGGTGGACAGTACAATGCTGGCAGAAATGCGTAACGCAGGTCTTGGCAGCCGAAAACTGAAAGCTATGCGCGACAGCCCAAAACTGCAGTTTGTGGATAGTGCCCTGCAACTGCCGTTCAGCAGCCGCAATGCCAGTGGAGTAACAGTATAGACAGAAGTCGTCAGCATACAAGGAAGCTGAGAAGATACGTTCCCACCACTGCAGCAAGGCCATTAATCACAATTAAAATGAGGCTGCGGTACCCCATTCTTGTGAACTCAGGAGGAACTATTAGAGGCCTCAACTTGGATGCAGAAGGAACGAAGCGACTGAAAATTTTGTATGGAAATCTGAAGCAGACCCCGAATACCCCAACCATGAAGTGTGGAGAGGATGTGATGTCATCATGTCATATCGTACGCCTTCCGCATGTCAAAAATGATAGCGACCAGATGCTGACGGCGGGCAAAGGCTGTATGGATGGCAGACTCCAAGCACACCAGATTATCGGCGCCAAAACAGCCCTTACGAAACCCACCCTGAGACAGAGCCAGAAGGCTCCGAGACTCAAGTAGCCAACGCAACCTGCGGCTCACCGTGCGTTTAAGCAACTTGCGAAGAACGTTGGTGACACTAATGGGGCGGTAGCTGTCCACCTCCAGTGGGTTCTTGCCACATTTCAACATGAGTATTATGATGCTTCCCCACCACTACGACAGGATCTCACCCTAGATACAGATACAGTTGAAAAGATCTAGGAGGTGTTGCTGGCACTCCACTGAGACGTGTTGGAGCACCTGACAGTGGATGCGATCTGGCCTGGGAGCCGTATCAGAGCAAACGGCTAGGGCACTTTGGAATTCACACTTAGCGAATGGAGCATTTTACCATTCAGGGTGGCGCGTGTGAAATGAAAGTCTCCGACGTTCCAACCACTTCTTCAGAAAGCGGAAGGCAAGCGGGTAATTCGCAGAACCGGAACTCTGAACAAACTGCTCCGCGAAGTGGTTTGCTATTGTGTCCGAGTCAGTACAGACTGCTCCATTCAGCAAAAGCGCAGGTAAGCTGACGGGTGTCTGATAGCCACAGAATCGCCTAATCTTGGCCCAAACCTGAGATGGAGAGGTACAGAGGCCAATGGTGGAGACATACCTCTCCCAGCACTCCTGCTTGTGTCAGCAAATGAAGCGGCGGGCTCGCGAATGGAGCTGAGTAAAGGCGATGAGGTGTTCCAATGAGGGATGCCGCCTATGACGCTGGAGTGCCCGCCTGCAATCTTTAATTGCCTCAGCAATCTTGGGCGACTACCAAAGCAGAGTCCTCCGCCGAGTGGACCCAGAAGAACAGAGAATGGCAGATTCTTCTGCAGTAACAATGCCGGTGGTGACCGAGTGAACCACTGTGTCAATGGCGACATTGGAAAGAGGCAATGGACATGAACAACTCCCAGTTAGCCTTAATCACAGTCCATCGACAGGGGTGCTCTGAAGAGTAAAGCTGTGGCAGTGACAGAAAGATCGGAAAGTAGTCACTACCGCACAAGTCATTATGCACACTCCATTGGAGAGATGGTAATAGGCTAGGGCTGCAGATCGAAAGGTCGATGGCTGAGTACGTGCCATACACAACACTGAAATGTAAGAAGCCACCATTATTTAAAAGAGAAAGGTCGAGCTGTGCCAATATTTGCTCAACGATACTGCCTCGGCCTGTTTCCACTGATCCACCCCACGAAGGGTTATGGGTGTTGAAGTCACCCAGTAACAGAACAGGTGGTGGCAACTGGGCTGTCAGTGCAGCCAGAACATGCTGCGGGACATCACCATCCGGTGGAAGATAGAGACTGCAGACAGTAACAGCATCTAAAGGTGTTTGTAGAGGGACACACTTGCTGTAAAAAGAGTGAAGGACGCAGACGCAGATGCCACCAGATACCCTCTCATAAGCTGCCCGGTTCTTATAATAACCCCGATAGCCATGGAGGGTGGGGGTTAGCATCGTCGGAAACCAAGTTTCCTGAAGAGCAATGGAGAGCAAAGGGTGAAGACTGAGAAGTTGTCAGAGCTCAGCAAGATGGTGGGAAAAACCGCTGCAGTTCCACTGGAGGACGACATTGTCTATGGTAGAGAAAAGCTTGAAGGGACTGAGGAGGCAGACTACACTGCTGAGTCAGCTGCTGCCACCGATTCGGAACCTGTGCAAGTGACATCCATTCTGTCTGAGAGATGGCGAGATCTAGGTCCTCAGCGGATGCCAGAATCTCTACCTCGCCCTCAGATGCAGAGATTGTAGGTTGCGATGGTGTGGGTGTCACTGCAAGTTCCTTCATCTTAGAAGTCTTCTTCTTGGACTTTTCTCGCTGCTCCTTGTGGGTATCACTGGCTGGGAATGCTTCACCGATTCAGTCTCCGGGACAGACGAGGAGCGCGAAGCCCTACAACCAGCGAACTGTGGCTTCTTCACCCACTTGCAGGGGGGGGGGGGGGGGGGGGTAGATGTCCTCTACAGTTGGGGGTGCTGCTCACGAGGTAGGTGGAGCGGGAGGGAAGTGCCACCCAGAATGAAGGGCGCAGGTGTACACTTCCAGCTCTGAGAGGAGACTGTTGGAGGTGGAGCGGATATGGGCTAGAACAGTGGTAGCGGCAGTGTAAGTAATAGCCATGCGAACAGGATGGAGGTGTTCGAACTTTCTCTTAGCCTCAGAATAGGTCAGTTGATCCAGGCTCTTATATTCCATAATTTCCCGCTCTTTCTGGAGGATCCTGCAGCCTGACAAGCAAGGTGAATGATGCTCTCTGCAGTTGACACAGATAGGAGGCGGGGCACATGGAGTATTGGGATGTGATGGGCGTCCACAATCACGACATGTGAGGCTGGAAGTACAGCAGGGAGACATATGGCCAAACTCCCAGCACTTAAAGCATCGCATCGGGCAAAGGATATAGGGCTTGACGTCACAGCGGTAGACCATCACCTTGACCTTCTCAGGTAATGTATCACCCTCAAAGGCCAAGATGAAGGCACCGGTGGCAACCTGATCATCCCTTTGACCCCAATGAATGCGCCAGACTAAATGAACACCTCATCACTCTAAATTGGCGTGCAGCTCGTCATCAGACTGCGAAAAAAGATCGCTACGGAAAATAATACCCTGGACAATATTTAACCTCTTTTGGGGCGTGATGGTAACTGAAATATCCCCAAACTTGTCACACGCTAGTAACCTTCGGGACTGGTCAGAGGGTGCCGTTTTTATCATTACTGACCCTGAGCGCATTTTGGACAAGCCCTCCACCTCCCCAAACTTGTCCTCTAAATGCTCTATGAAGAAATGAGGCTTCGTTGCCATGAAAGGCTCCCCATCAGCTCTCGTACAAACTAGGAACCGGGCAAATAACTGTCACTGCCATCCTGAGCTTTAAGGTCCTCCCACCATGTGGCCAGGGAGGGGGAACAATTTGAGATTTTAGTTCTGAGCATTAAATTGAGCCCGAGAATGCTTAGAGACTGTTGGCAGCTGGCCACTAACAAGAGATGATGTACCACACTTCACAGCAGGTCATTGGCCCTGATGCCACCCACTCCAACCAAGGGCCCTTCCCACGGGCACCACCAAGTCTCAGCAATGGCCACTTGGCAGGATGGCCATTGCCGCGAGTCACGATGCCCCAGAGAGATGGGCATGTACTCCTTGGCATACGAGGGGAGTTAACGGTGCACGCTTCAACAGAGCGATCCCTGTGTTGTCAGCGGGCTACAACCAACAGCGTACATGGTGGCCCCACCACAATGAACTGGCTATCATGCTGGATATTAGGTGCAAGAAAGTCCATGGTCGTCGTCGTCTCCGCAGAAAGCAACACTGCTTAGTGCGTGGTGTAAATAGCACCCAGGCATGTATCCTCGCCCAAGAGATGGATAACGAGTGGGACTGCAATGCAACAACAAGAAAGCTGGCTAAAGGTCCCAATGCACAAAGGACACAATACACCATGTAAGGCACCCTTTCCCAATTGGCTCGCTCTTCGGAAGAATTTCGAAAGGTGAAGTCAAACCCTAGAGGGGACCATCACATAAAAGCCAAAACGTGTGACACTCCTTTTAGTCACCTCTTACGACAATCAGGAATACCGCGGGCCTATTCTTACCCCCAAACCTGAAGGGGGATAGGGAATAGAGGGGGGCAGACTTGGGGGAGAAGTCCTGGTATGGGACTAAGGATTTCAGGAAGGGATGGAGATCATGCTGGATTTATGGAATGGGTCACACCAGCACTGTTTGTACGTAGACTCTTTAGGTAACCTCTGTGTTTCGAAACGACAGTAGTGGAGCCATTTTTGGCTCGGGATCAGTGGTGGAGTGTGGCTTTTTTTGTGTGTATGTCAGGTTGGTTTGACATACAGGAATTTGGGGAATTATGCTCAGGCAAGGTTCAACATCACAAAATCCTGAAATGTTGAGGGATTGATTAGCGAGAGTGGGAATCACGGTTGGTTGGAGGAGAGGATTGAGTCACACGGGGTTCAATATTGTTTCTGGATTGAGCATGATTAGCAAGGTCAGTAGAGAAAAAGTGTTTCCACTGTACGGACTGGGAAAAAGAGAGAAACTCTTTGCACTTATTAGCTTTATACTGACCCTACGATGTCCATGTACTTTCCCACAGGCAGCACAGCAGCTTTCCCGACTCCTACCCTGTTACCCCACTCCACACCACCTCTGTACCCCCACCACTCACCCAAGCAGATTGCCGCTAATGTCGGACACAGTTGCAGTCTGCCAACAAGCCCCAGCACCCGGAAACAGTGGGCATATGTGTGTGTATACTTTCTATCTCAGAAGGAGGACATTGTTGTCCAAAAAGTTAAAATTTAGCAGCCTATTGCACCTGTTGGTGACTCAATGCCTCTTTTGTGATGAGTAGCAATCTGCCCTTTTCATATCATTGTTCTGTAAGTGTTGGATTATTCTTGTTAGCATGAAAATTATTGTAATTGTAATGTAGATTTCTGACCAAAAATCAAAAGGTTTATAACTGAGTGTTATGAGACAAATACACCACTATTCATTTATTAAAGCTATCATATGGTATCTTCCATTACTGCCAACAATTATGTCTAAAAATATAATACTGTACAGAAGTAATGAAAGACCCAACGCACCAAGTTAACTATCAAGCTATGCAAATGCAACATTTACATATGGAAAGTTATATCTACTTCCATAATCCATAAATCACTGTGACATGTCTAGCAGAAGTAATTTTCCACTGTATCACATATTAGAGTTTCTGCTCATACCATTTGCAGATAGAGTGGGGGAAGAATGGCTGCTGAAGTGCCATTAAACACATCCAAATTGGTTTGACTGTCTTCGCAGTGCCTATGGTGAGCTACATAGGGAGCTGTAGCACATTTCTTCAATTCCTGATTAAAAACCGGTTCTTGAAATGTTTTAAGTAATCCTTCCCAGCACAGTTGGTGCCTATCTTAAGTGTGCATTAGTTCAGTTTTTCAACATTCTGTGATGCTCTCCCACAAGCCAAACAAATCTGTGACCATATGGGCTCCCCTCTTCTTTGTCTATGTTCAATGTTCCTTGTTAGACTTACCTGATATGCATTCCATACATTTTAGCAGTATTATAGAAAGGAGCTAAACAAGTGTTTTGTACGCAACTTTCTTAGCTGGTATGTTGTTGTTGAAAGACTGTAAGAAGAGCAAACTGATGTAAAATCATCCAGGAATAGGAAAGCTTGAATTGGTCATCTATTTACAGACACTGATCTGTTAATGGTGATAGCAAAGGCACCACATTTAGAAAGCTTCTATTCTCTTCTTGTCCAAACTATTTATCGTCCATGTTCCACTTCCATAAATGGCTACACTCCATAGAAATACTTTCAGAAATGACTTCCTGACACTTAAAATCTATACTCGATGTTAACACATTTCTCTTCTTCAGAAACGCTTTCCTTGCCATTGCCAGTGTACATTTTATTTCCTCTCTACTTCGACCATCACTAGTTATTTTGCTACCCAAATATCAAAACACCTTTACTACTTTAAACGTCTCATTTCCTAACCTAATTCCCTCAGCATCACCCGCTTTAATACGACGACATTCCATTATCCTTGTTTTGCTTTTGTTTATGTTCATCTTATATCCTCCTTTCAGGACACTGTCCATTCTGTTCGCTCTTCCAGGCCGTTTGCTGTCTCTGACAGAATTACGTCATTATTTCTTCTCCATGGATTTTAATACCTACTCTGAATTTTTCTTTTGTTTCTTTTACTGCTTGCTCAATATACAGATTGAATAACATCAGGGAGAGGCTACAACCCTGTCTCACTCCCTTCCCAACCGCTGCTTCCCTTTCATACCCCTTGACTCTTATAACTGTCATCTGGTTTCTCTACCAATTGTAAATAGCCTTTCGCTCCCTGTATTTTACCCCTGCCACCTTTAGAATTTGAAAGAGAGTATTCCAGTCAACATTGTCAAAAGCTTTCTCCAAGTCTACAAATGCTAGAAATGTAGGTTTGCCTTTCCTTAATCTATTTTCTAAGATTAGTCGTATTAGTCAGTATTGCCTCACGTGTTCCACTATTTCTAAGGAATCCAAACTGGTCTTCGCCGAGGTCGGCTTCTACCAGATTTTCCATTCGTCTGTAAAGAATTCGCGTTAGTATTTTGCAGCTGTGACTTATTAAACTGATAGTTCGGTAATTTTAACATCTGTCAACACCTGCTTTCTTTGGGATTGGAATTATTATATTCTTCTTGAAGTCTGAGGGTATTTCGCCTGTTTTATACATCTTGGTAACCAGATGGTAGAGTTTTGTCAGGACTGGCTCTCCCAACGCCGTCAGTAGTTCCAATGGAATGTTGTCTACTCCGGGGGCCTTGTTTCGACTCGGGTCTTTCAGTGCTCTGTCAAACTCTTCACGCAGTATCTTATCTCCAATTTCATCTTCATCTACATCCTCTTCCATTTCCATAATATTGTCCTCAAGTACATCGCCTTTGTATAGACCCTCTATGTACCCCTTCCACCTTTCTGCTTTCCCCTTTTTGCTTAGAACTGGGTTTTCACCTGAGCTCTTGATATTCATACAAGTGGCTCTCTTTTCTGCAAAGCGTCTCTCTAATTTTCCTGTAGGCTGTATCTATCTTACCCCTAGTGAGATGAGCCTCTACATCCTTACATTTGTCCTCTAGCCTTGCCTGCTTAGCCATTATGCACTTCCTGTCGATCTCATTTTTGAGACGTTTGTATTCCTTTTTGCCTGCTTCATTTACTGCATTTTTTATATTTTCTCCTTTCATCAATTAAATTCAATATTTCTTCTGTTACCCAAGGATTTCTACTAGCCCTCGTCTTTTTACCTACTTTATCCTCTGCTGCCTTCACTACTTCATCCCTCAAAGCTACCCATTCTTCTTCTATTGTATTTCTTTCCCCCCTTTGTCAATTGCTCTCAAATTCTCTCTCTGAAACACTCTACAACCTCTGGTTCTGTCAGTTTATCCAGGTTCACTCTCCTTAAATTCCCACTTTTTTGCAGTTTCTTCAGAGTCCACACCTGCCCCTGGAAATGTCTTTCAATGTAAAACCTGGTTCCTGAATCTCTGTCTTACCATTATATAATCTCTTCGAGACCTTCCAGTAACTCCAGGCTTCTTCCATGTATACAACTTTCTTTTATGATTCTTGAACCAAGTGTTAGATATGATCAAGTCATGCTCAGCGCAAAATTCTACCTGGTGGCTTCATCTTTCATTCCTTACCCCCATTCCATATCCACCTACTACGTTTCCTTCTCTTCCTTTTCTACTATCGAATTCCAGTCACCCATGACTATTAAATTTTCGTCTCCCTTCACTATCTGATTAATTTCTTTTATCTCATGATACATTTCTTCAATCTCTTCATCATCTGCAGAGATAGTTGGCATATAAACTTGTCCTACTGTAGTAGGCATGGGCTTCATGTTTATCTTCGCGAAAATAATTCGTTCACTATGCTGTTTGTAGTAGCTTACTCGCACATCTAATTTTTTATTCATTATTAGAGCTACTCCTGCATTACCCCTATTTGATTTTGTATTTATAAACCTGTATTCACCTGACCAGAAGTGTTGTTCCTTCTGCCACCGTACTTCACTAATACCCAGTATATCTAACTTTAACCTATCCATTTCCCTTTTTAAATTTTCTAACCTACCTTCCCAATTAAGGGATCTGACATTCTACACTCTGATCCACAGAACGCCAGTTTTCTTTCTCTTGATAATGGTGTTTCCTGCGTAGTCCCAGCCTGGACATCTGAACAGGGGACTTTTTTACCTCAGGAGTATTTTATCCAAGAGGACGCCATCATCATTTAAACATACAGTAAAGCTGCATGCCCTCGGGAAAAATTACGGCTGTAGTTTCCCCTTGCTTTCAGCCGTTCGCAGTACCAGCACAATAAGGCCGTTTTGGTTAGTGTTACAAGATCAGATCAGTCCGTCCCCTCCAACTACTGAAAAGGCTGCTGTCCCTCTTCAGGAAACACACATTTGTCTGGCCTCTCAACAGATACCCCTCCATTGTGGTTGTATCTATGGAACGGCGATCTGTATCACTGAGGCAGGCATGTTATGATATGAAATGACAGGAAAATCTGGCATTATGGTGGTCATTTACATTTACATGATATCTTAAGGTTTTCTTTCACTGCATACTTACTGCTTTAAACTTAATTATGTTCTATATTTGTCTAACTAACGCTTGTGCAACTTAGCGAATTGTAACCTTCACTCCTAGTTTGTCTACATAATGTGTTGTATTAGTAATTTTCATTGTATGTAATGGGCATGCCTATTTATTTTCAAGTGCTGAAATGTGGTGCTCCAACTACGCACAGAGAGTGCACTCGGGATCCAAGCATCGGTAATCAATGTAGCCAACATTACACCATTTCTCACTACGGAGGTGTGCAGAGTGTTTGCCGGCTGGTGAGGAACTGAAGGAAATTTGCTCTTCCTTTAAGTGCAAGGCACTGAATATAATAAAAAATTTCAGTCTCAAAGCTTTTCTTAGTTAAAACTGGTGAAGGTTAATTCTACTGTTTTGGCATCAAACCTTATTCTTTATATTATAAATGATACTGCACGTTTGAAGCAAACATAGCGCAACAAAATAGAGAATTCACAGTGAAAAATATTCATGCTGCAGGTAATTATATTTTTTAAAAGGGAACAGAGACATAAAAATTTATTATATGTCTGATATACTGTGTGGTAATCTGCCATTCCTACTCCATTGTCAAAAATTTTGTTGGTGCATTTGAAACGGGTATTTTAGCACGTAGGATGAAGTGCATCATGAAAGGCTATAAGAGAACTTGTGGGCCATATTACGTATTATTCATAAGATTTTAGACATGAGAAAGCTCTCAACCATGTGAGTTCCTAAATGTCTCAATGCAGACCAAAAGCGTGATGAGTGGCTGCTTCACAATCCATTCTGGGTCAATTTCATCAGGATTTCCTGGTATTTTTAGATCGCCATGTTACCACTCATGAAACATGGATAGACACTTATGATCCAGCAAGCAGAGAGGAGAGATATACTGGTTCCCCACGTCCATGGAAGTTAAAAATACAAATATTGCAGACAGGTTGTTCACATTCATCTTTTTGGATAAAGATAAAATACTACATACTGATTACTTACAACATGGTAAAACCATCAAGGCAAAGTACTATGTTCAACTTTTCAACAAAATAAAACAACAAACTCTACTCGGGTAAAAAGGTGTACCATTTTTAAACATTTTGAACAAAATGTTAAGAAATATTCTGGAATAAACCTTGTTAACATTTCTCCAAAAGTTGTTTTTGAAAATTAATAACAACTGAAGCTGACGAAAATTAAACGAAAGAGATAAACACAATGTATGCCATCTGCTTTTTGGGAGAGAAGGGCTTTGGGGCAATTACTGCAGCCTCCACAAAAGTATACAGTTTTATATAATGAATCTGACATTCATGACTCACAATGGCAATATCTGATGGAAGATTGTTTTGTGTGTAGTAAATGTGTACGACCCACATGGCAGAATGCAGTTTAATGTAAGCAATATCTTCTGTTTACCATTTGCTCCAGAAACAAATGGAAATTTTCGCCACCTCAGTGCTTACCGAGGTAAGCTTGGGGAGGTATGTGCTTAGAATTATTTCGATTGATTTGGATCTCTCTGCTTTGGAGCCAGACGAACTGCTTGATGATGCCACCATGCTTTGAGTTAATTTCTTGTTCCTTTTATATGGGAGCCCTTATTTAGCTATTGCTACAACTCTTCTCCTGATTAAAGTACTTGATATCCCCAAGTAATATGTGCAATGGTAACAGCTTAACATGCGCATATTTTGCAATTATCGAAAAGCAGATAGGTGTTGCAGAGCTAAAATATATGAGTCTGCATAGCAATGTTCAGTACTAAGGTGAGTGCATTGTGGAGCAGCTTTCTTTCGCATGCTATCTGGTATTAGCAGAAGTGTGCACACTAGTCTTTCTCACTTTGTCCTATCACAGAAACAGTGAGGTACCATGCTGCAATGCAAATGGAGGAGGGAGGAATACTGCAATGTATTTAGTCAAGAAGAGAAATCAATCCTAAAATAGGCTCATCTCCACATGCTAGATTATTCTCGCAGCCGACAGTTCTCTTCAAAGAGTTGAAACCATTAAACAATGATCAATATAGAATGCGATGAATGTGCAAACATGGAAACAAACCATGGAGATCAACTGTATCAAGGGAAACAATCAGACAATTAAAAATTACTGTTGAATCCCAAGAAACAGATAACATTTCTCTTAATGAAGATAAAGACACACCAACAGCCACATAAAAAAAAAAGTAAAAATTAAAAAAGAAAAATAGCAATTCTACTGAAACTGAAATGTAGGTACAGGTATAGCATTTTACATCTCAGACTAGTGTACCCATTTGGTAACGTATTTACTCGAATCTAAGCCGCACCTGAAAAATGTGACTCGAAATAAAGGAAAAAAAATTTCCCGGATCTAAGCCGCACGTAAAATTTGAGACTCGAAATTCAAGGGGAGAGAAAAGTTTTAGGCCACACCTCCAAATCGAAACAAAGTTGGTCCATTGTAATATGAGACACAATTTAGGTCGAATGAAAGACAATACAGCTACAGTAGTTTGGTTCGAGTCGTAAGCTTAGCAGTTAAGCTTTACCAGGTAGCCATTGCTATGCACCAGGCACTCCGTCCGTATTTATACGGGTACCCTTCCTTTTTCACGTGCTTCATCTGGTTTGAAACGATTGCTTATTTTGCTTTGATCTGATAAGTGCTGTTTTCTTTGTTATATGTGTTCATGTCACTAAGCTAAAAATGCATTACTGTACTGCGTCATGCATTGTTTGTCGCATTCTGATAGTGCGTGTTTACGACCTGTAGCCGCTCGGGGCACTGCTGGCTTCTGTGCATGCTACCGCTGCTTACAATATATATATAAAAAAGAAAGGAATCGTCTAATTAGCGAAACAATGGCAAGAGACTGCTATTTGTTCTTACTTACACTGCTGCTTTCTTTGCTAATGATTAACAAGAACCAAATAATACACATTTTTCTCCGTTTAAAAATCTTTGCGGCCGCTTCCTTAGTACATCAAATTGTACACAGAAATTAGAGTCATCTTAGATTTAAAAATCTAGTCAGTTGCTGTGCTTCATTTCTGACTGTATCACTATTAGGTATAAAAATAATACGAATATAAACATGACACCATATGTATATTCTTCCGCGTTTGCTGTTGTCTCACTCTATAGTTTCGTAGTTCATTAGGCAAACGGGATTTAAATGAGATAGTAGCAAACACGAAAGAATACATGGCAAAATGTTTATATTCGTATTCTTTCTTATACTGCATGCGATTCACATTTCGTCAGGTTCCTATTAGCAACCATCTCTTCTCACAGGTAGGAAAAAATTCAGAATGTAGACTTGGCCATATTTACAAACATCCCAAACAGTTTTGCCTGTCGGATTTTCGTAGTAAATTGAAATTCTGCTACATTCGAAGATGAACAATACGGAATTTGTATTTACTTCGTTGGATAATGTATGAAAATGCAGTGGTCAAAACTCAGGGCGGAGAATAAAAGCTCGTCTACCACTTTTTTTTTTTTAATTTATTTAGTGACGTAGAGGTTTTGGCGCCAGTATCTTTGTGCCTACAAAGCATGCCTGTGTAGCGCTACATATATTCGATGGCAGAAGTTTGTTGTGGCGTCACCTACCAACATTTTTCAGAACTTCCGCTTCCTTTGCACTCGATTCTAAGCCGCAGGCGGTTTTTTGGATTACAAAAACCAGAAAAAAAGTGCGGCTTAGATTCGAGTAAATACGGTACTTTTCTGAAGTAAGAGAAGCTCCAGAGAAACTATTAAAATTAGTAACTATTCAATTCTTTTAAGGAAATTACAAACAGCTATAAATTCTGTTGAAATAAACTCCAGTAAATTAAGAATGCACATGGATTTCAGTATCTGTTGGAGTGTCCTAAAACCAACACAAACCTTTTCTTCCCAAGGCCAGCACACAATTGGAAAAAAAAGGGGGGGGGGGGGCAGTATGGGGCAGATTGCACATCTTTAGGTCTAAATTTAAACCTTTTATGGAAATGTTGCATGCCAAGACATAACTGTGGCACATAAATTGTACTTTTCTTTCTTTAATGGGAATTCTGTTACATGCTGATGTATGTACAGATTTTGTCTTACTGTTATTATTAGACTTCCTGGCAGATTAAAACTGTATGCCTGACCAAGACTCTAAACTCGGGACCTTTCCCTTTCGTGGGCAAGTGCCCTACCAACTGAGCTACCCAAGCACGACTCATGCCCCGTCCTCACAGCTTTACTTCTGCCAGTACCTCGTCTCCTACCTTCCAAACTTTACAGAAGCTCTCCTGAAAACCCTGCAGAACTAGCACTCCTGAAAGAAAGGATATTGCGGAGACATGGCTTAGCCACAGCCTGGGGGATGTTTCCAGAATGAGCTGTGAGGACAGTGCGTGAGTCGTGCTTGGGTAGCTCAGTTGGTAGAGCACTTGCCCGTGAAAGGCAAAGGTCTCGAGGTCGAGTCTTGGTCCGGCACACAGTTTTAATCTGACAGGAAGTTTCATATCAGGGCACACTCCACTGCAGATTGAAAATCTCATTCTATTATTATTATTATTATTATTATTATTATTATTATTATTATTATTTCTTTCTTATCTCAGACGTTATGTCTGGTCAGAAGTGGAAGTGACGTGGACCTTGATCAAGCATGACTTCCTTTTAACTGTGCGGTATATGTTATATTGCATTTAGGAACTTTCGGGTAATTTAACATGTATCACTAATTTCGGATTTCTGTAGTTCTGTATATAAGTTTGGATGTAGATGTATTGCATTGATGTACTGGTGGATATTGTGTGGTATGACTCCTGTAGTTGATAGTAAAGGTATAATGTCAACTTTATCCTTATGCCACATATCCTTGACTTCCTCAGACAGTTGGATGTATTTTTCAATTTTTTCTCCTGTTTTCTTTTGTATATTTGTTGTATTGGGTATGGATATTTCGATTAGTTGTGTTAATTTCTTCTTTTTATTGGTGAGTATGATGTCAGGTTTGTTATGTGGTGTTGTTTTATCTGTTATAATGGTTCTGTTCCAGTATAATTTGTATTCATCATTCTCCAGTACATTTTGTGGTGCATACTTGTATGTGGGAACGTGTTGTTTTGTAAGTTTATGTTGCGTGGCAAGTTGCTGATGTATTATTTTTGCTACACTGTCATGTCTTCTGGGGTATTCTGTATTTGCTAGTATTGTACATCCGCTTGTTATATGATCTACTGTTTCTATTTGTTGTTTGCAAAGTCTGCATTTATCTGTTGTGGTGTTGGGACCTTTAATAATATGCTTGCTGTAATATCTGGTGTTTATTGTTTGATCCTGTATTGCAATCATGAATCCTTCCGTCTCACTGTATATATTGCCTTTTCTTAGCCATGTGTTGGATGCGTCTTGATCGATGTGTGGCTGTGTTAGATGATACGGGTGCTTGCCATGTAGTGTTTTCTTTTTCCAATTTACTTTCTTCGTATCTGTTGATGTTATGTGACCTAAAGGGTTGTAGAAGTGGTTATGAAATTGCAGTGGTGTAGCCGATGTATTTATATGAGTGATTGCTTTGTGTATTTTGCTAGTTTCTGCTCGTTCTAGAAAGAATTTTCTTAAATTGTCTACCTGTCCATAATGTAGGTTTTTTATGTCGATAAATCCCCTTCCTCCTTCCTTTCTGATTAATGTGAATCTTTCTGTTGCTGAATGTACGTGATGTATTCTATATTTGTGGCATTGTGACCGTGTAAGTGTATTGAGTGCTTCTAGGTCTGTGTTACTCCATTTATTATTATTATAGACACAACTACAAACTGATCTATTCATGCCACTGTGTGGATTACTTTCTGATAATAGCAGCATATAACCCAGATTTTGTGACATGAAAACAACTGAGTGAGGAAAATTTTGATTTTTGGTTTGTTTGGTACTGCTACTGTTTTTATCACAAAGCTGCTTGATAATGCTCAAGAGGGTAAAATCAGCTTATTGACAATTTGTTCATTACAATTTTTGTAATGCCTCACAGACAAAATGGACTTCATTCATGAAATTTATTGTGGCTGTTGATATAAGCATATTTTGTTTTCCACAACCGATAATGGAACTAAACAACATGATGCATGTTATACGACAGTTATCAAGGTAATTATGTACACTGAGGAGACAGGTCATTTCACCTGCAAAGCACAAACAATCCTTTTAATCCTGCTATGTTAAATATACTATTATAAGCACCACCATTTCATAACTGTTAAATAATAGTGTGTTAGCTGGGCTTCAGAATTTGTGGTGATGTGAACTCAAATAACCTAGGCCCATTCATAGGTAAAGCAGGTGGTAGATTTTGATTGATTGGTAGCATACTGGAAAAACACAGTCTGTCCACAATTTAAATTCATTACAAAACACTTATGTGACCATTCTTGTAGTACCACTCAAGTGTGTGTGAGATCCATGTCAAATGGGACTAATTTGAGATATTCAGCATATAAAAAAATGACAGCATGAATGGTCCAAGGTTTGCTCGACTGTAGGAGATCTTCATGGACATTATGAAAAACCTAAACCGACAAAGCTAAAAGACCACCAACTGAGTCGTGAAAGATTATTTACAAAGTTTTCATAATTCAAGGTGAGGAATATATTACAACCCCCTACCACGTAATGTTCTGGTGGGATCTGTGAAAACAAGATTAGTCTAATTATGGTGTGCACACAGGCATTTAAGAAATAATTCTCCCCACAGACCAGGGGGGTTGATAACGGGAGACAGGGGTACTCTAATATGTGGTACAATGGCACATACCCTCTGAAATGTACTTCCGTTGTTTTTCAAAGTATATATAATAAAACCCACTTTTATGTTACTGCATTTTACATTTTTCCACTTTTCACATACATTTTGGTCGTTTCCAACACAAGCCCTATTCTCTCAATATAATGCTAACAATTGTGTGGTGAAGCATTTCCCACTATTTAAGATTTCTTTGTCATTATTATGACCTTTATTATCAATTTTCTTACAGATTTCGGCAAAAAGTGCATCATATTCCTGCTCAAAGTCAGCCTCAGAGCAAAGCAGGAAAAGTAGACTATCCACAAAGTTATTGATTGTGTAACATAGCATAAGCACGGTAAGCAAGACTTCTATTGTCAGCATGTTTGGTCATGTCTGCCCACATTATAGGTTTGCAGTGTTTAGAATGGTGGGAAAATACACTAAATCACTCTAGTAGCAACCTTCCTTAATTTAATTTCAAGATCATATACGCAAATAAACACCACTTTTGAAGATGGTCATCTTTATAACTGGCTTTCACAAATAGTCATTAAATCCACATGAAATTTGATAACTCGTACTAGGCATGCAGTTTTAGGTTGGTACGACCTGATGTCAGACGTAAACATTCCTCCCAAACATGCTCTATAACACAACAATAATTTCCACCCTCTCTCTCACCCATGATGTCCCTGAACAAAGTAACATCCTTGTCAGCAACAAGCTGGAGATTTCATGCCTATTGTTCTCTGTTTACTATGACTGCCACTTTCAATGTTTGAACCAATATTGTACACAAGTTTTATTTACCATAACTTCGTAATGATTATCCATAATTCTCAGATTAGACCACGAATATCTTATTAATGTGCTTTCACAAAGGAGTGGAGTTAATTGCCGTTAGAAAGAGACGACAGCAATTAATTATTTCAGATTTTTTTAAACAGGAGAAATTTAAATTGTTTTACTTTCATATTCTTAACAATATAAAGACAATGACATTAAGAGTAATTTATTCATTTTTGCTTGTTGTGTTTCCTATGCTTTCCGGTATTTTACATTTTCCTGCATTTCACACTTTTTTGGGTCAGTCTACTGAAAACTGTATAAAGGGGGTTTTACTGTATGTAGATATAAATTATTAATGCAATGGTAAACAGTTGCATCACTGCAGTTATTTCCACCCCATAAGTAACTTTTGTTTTCCTTGGTCTTCTTTGAGAGGGATTTGCAAATTCAGTCACAATCAGCATGTATTTTACTGCACTAAACTCACACATGAAAAATTACAGTAGGAAATCAATGTTTTATCCTTTAGGCTATACAGGTGTGGGCACTAATGCTCAACCACCTCTTTTTTTCCTTTTCAGCACCACACTACCGTACAGTGCTGAGAAAAATGGCATCAGTGCCATCTAGTAGTGAGCAGCAGAGCACTTTGGAATAACAGGTACAATGTGAAGCAACATATGAAGTGGAGTGTACGAATCCAAACAGAGATGTAACTGTGTTTGCAGATAATTCTCTGATTTCGCATCTAGTAAAGTCATCAAAATATCAATACAAGTTACAAAATAATTTAGGCAAGGTATCTGTAAAGTGGGAAATGTGGCAACTGACCCTGAACAATCTCTAGCCATCCCTGCTTAGCCATTTTGCACTTCTCATCAATCTCATTTTTGAGGCATTTGCATTCCTTTTTGCCTGCTTCATTTACTGCGTTTTTATATGTTCTCGTTTCATCAATTAAATTCAATATTTGTTCTGTTACCCAAGGATTTCTACTAGCCCTCGTCTTTTTACCTACTTGATCTTCTGCTGCCTTCACTACTTCATCCCTTCTTCTACTGTATTTCTTTCCCCCCCATTCCCGTCAATTGTTCACTTATACTCTCCCAGAAACTCCGCACAGCCTCTGGTTCTTTCAATTTAGCCAGGTCCCATCTCCTTAAATTCCCACCTTTTTGCAGTTTCTTCAGTTTTAATCTACGGTTCATAACCAATAGATTGTGGTCAGAGTCCACATCTGCCCCTAGAAATGTCTTACAATTTAAAACCTGGTCCCTAAATCTCTGTCTTACCATTATATAATCTCCAAGTGTTAGCTGTGATTAAGTTGTGCTCTGTACAAAATTCTACCAGACGGTTTCCTCTTTCATTTCTTACCCCCAATCCATATTCACCTACTATGTTTCCTTCTCTCCCTTTTCCTACTCTCAAATTCCAGTCACCCATGACTTAAATTATCTTCTCCCTTCACTACCTGAATAATTTCTTTTATCTCATCATACAGTTCATCAATTTCTTTGTCATCTGCAGAGCCAGTTGGCATATAAACTTGTACTACTGTAGTAGGCATGGGCTTCGTGTCTATCTTGGCCACAATAATGCGTTCACTATGCTGTTTGTAGTAGCTTACCCGCACTCCTATTTTACTATTCATTATTAAACCTACTACTGCATTACCCCTATTTGATATTGTATTTATAACCCTGTATTCACCTGACCAGAAGTCTTGTTCTTCCTTCCACCGAACTTCACCAATTCCCACTATATCTAACTTTAACCTATCCATTTCCCTTTTTAAATTTTCTAACCTACCTGCCCGATTAAGGGATCTGACATTCCACACTCCGATCCGTAGAACGCCAGTTTTCTTTTTCCCGATAATGAAGTCCTCTTGAGTAGTCCCCACCCGGAGATCCGAATGGGGGACTATTTTATCTCCGGAATATTTATCCAAGAGGACGCCATCATTATTCAGCCATACAGTAAAGCTATATGCCCTCGGTAAAAATTACGGCTGTAGTTTCCCCTTGCTGATAGCCATAGAGTCGCCTAATCTTGGTCCAAACTTGCGATAGAGAGGTATGGAGGCCAATGGTGGACTCATACCTTTCCCAGCACGCCTGCTTGCATTGGAGAATGATGCAGCGGGCCTGCGCATGGGGCCATATAAAGACTATGAGGTGTTCAATGAGGGATTTCACTTGTGACGCTGGAGTGCTCGCCTGTGATCTTCAATCGCCTCAGCGATCTTGGGCGACCACCAAGGCACAGTCCTACACCTAGGAGAACCAGAAGAACAGGGTATGGCAGATTCTGCGACAGTAACAATGCCGGTGGTGACCGAGTGACCCACCGTGTCAATGGCGTCATTGGAAAGAGGCTAAGTAGTGGCAATGGAGGTGAACAAGTCCCAGTCAGCCTTATTCATAGCCCGTCTGCACAAGGTCGCCGAAGAGTGACCCTGTGGCAGTGACAGAAAGATAGGAAAGCGATCACTACCACATAAGTCGCCATGCACACTCCATTGCACAGATGGTAATAGGGTAGGGCTGCAAATCGAAAGGTAGATGGCTGAGTTCGTGCCATGCGCCACACAGAAATGTGTGAAGGCACCGTTATTTAAAACTGAAAGATCGAGCTGTGCCAATACTTCCTCAACAATGCTGCCTCGGCCTGTTGTCACTTATCCACCTCAGGGTTTATGGGCGTTAAAGTTGCCCAGTAACAGAAGAGGTGGTGGCAGTTGGGCTATCAGTGCAGCGAAGACATGCTGCGAGACATCACCATCCAGTGGAAGATAGAGACTGCAGACACCCTTTGGCGTCCACACCTGAACAGCGACAGCCTCTAAAGGTGTTTGTAGACGGACAGACTTCCTGTAAAGAGAATGAAGGACATAGCTGCAGATGCCTCCAGAAACCCTCTCATAAACTGCCTGGTTCTTATAATAACCCCGATAGCCACAGAGGGAAATCAAGTTTCCTGTAAGGGTCGAAGGCTGAGAAGTTGTTTGAGCTCAGCTAGATGGTGGAAAAAACCACTGCATTTCCACTGGAGGATGACATTGTCCATGGCCAAGAAAAGTGTGAAAGGACCGAGGAGGCAGAATATGCCACTGGGTGACCAGCTGTACCAATGGGAGCGACATCCATCATGTCCGAGGGACCGCCAAGATCTAGGTCCTCAGCCAGAATCTCCACCCTATCCTCAGACACAGTGCTTGTAGGTAGTGATGGAGTGGGTGCCATTGCAATTTCCTTGGACTTAGGGGTCCTTGGGTTGTCCTTGCTGGGGGAGGGGGGGGGGGGGGGAGTGGGGGGGGGGGCTCTTTGATTCAGTCTCCAGGGCTGAAGAGGACCACAAAGCACTATGACCATCTGCCTGGGGATTCTTCATTCCCTGGCAAGTGTCTGGTTTGCCACTGGTAGGAACCTGGGAAGGGAGTGGCGCAACGAATCCCTTCCTAGCGAGAGAAGCTGTAGAAGACTTAATGCTTCTCCGACTTAGATAGAAGTGGGGACGGTGTCCCCAATGGTGGGAAAGGGAGGGGAGTGGGGGGGGGGGGTGCTGCTGCTCCCGAGGTAGGTGGTGCATGAGCAACAGGGAGGGAAGTGCCCCCCCCCCTCCCCACCTTCAAGGGGGTAGGTGTGGTCCTTCGGCTCAAAGAGCTGACTGTATGTGGTGCAACGGATGGAGCTTTAGAGCTGTAACAGGAGCTGTCACAGTGGTGGCGTAAGGTGAGGTCATGCAAACAAAATGAAACCATTCAAATTCCTGTTTAGCCTCAGTGCAGGTCAGTACATCCATGGTCTTGTATTCCATTATTTTCCTTTCCTTCTATAGAATCTTACAGTTCGCCGAGCAAGGGGGATGGTGCTCTCTGCAGCTGACACAGATGGGAGGTGAGGCACATGGAGTATCGGGATGGGAAGGACGACCACAATCGCGATATATGAGGGTGGAAGCACAGCGGGAAGACATATGGCCGAACGTCCAGCATTTAAAGTACTGCACTGGGGGAGGCATATATGGCTTTAAATTACAGCGGTAGACCATCACCTTCACCTTCTTGTGTAATATGTCACCCTCGAAGGCCAAGATGAAGGCACCAGTGACAACCTGATTATCCCTCGGACACCGGTGGACGCGCCGGACGAAATGGACACCTGGTCACTTTAAGTTGGTGCACAGCTAGTCATCAGACTGTAAAAGATCCCTGTGAAAGATAATGCCCTGGACCACATTTAAGCGTCTATGGGGTGTGATGGCAACAGAAACATCTCCCAGCTTCTTACAATACAGTAATGCCCATGACTGGGCAGAGGATGCTGTTTTTATCAAGACTGACCAGGACCGCATTTTTGAAAAGCCCTCCACCTCCCCAAACTTGTCCTCTTAATGCTCTACAAAGAACTGAGGCTGCATGGACACAAAGGATTCCTCATCAGCTCCCGTACAGACTAGATACCAGGGCGAATATGTCTAACTGTCATTCATAGCCTTTCGTTCCTCCCATGGTGTGGCCAGGGAGGGGAACAATTTGGGGTCATACATGTTTGCATTAAAGTGAGCCTTCGAACGCTTAGAGACTGCTGGTGGCTGGCCAACAGCAAGAGATGATGTGCCACGCTTCATTGCATGTCATCCACCCTCATGCCACCTACTCCGACCAAGGGCCCTCCGCACGGACGCCACCCAGCCTCTGCAAAGGTCACCTGGCAGGATGGCCATTGCTGGGAGTCCCGATGCCCCAGGGAGACGAGCACCTACTCCTTGGCATATATGGGGAGTTAACGACACACACATCAGTAGAGCGATCCCTGTGTGGTCAGTGGGCTACAACCAACAGGGAACATGGTGGCCCCACCACAACGGACTGGCTACCGTGCTGGATATGAGGTGGCAAGTGGTCCATGGTCGTCATTAGCGTAGAAAGCGACACTGCAGAGTGCAAATCGCACCCAGGAATGTATCTCCGCCCAAGAGATGGAGAGCGAGCGGGCCTGCAATGCGACGATGAATAAACTCGCTAAAGGTCTCGATGCGCGATGGACACAATTTACCAAGTAAGGCACCCTTCCCCAATTGGCTCGCTCTTCAGAATAATTTTGAAATATGGTGGTCAAACCCAAGAGGGGACCATCACGTAAGGGCCGAAATGTTTGAGACTCCTTTTAGTCGCCTCTTACGACAGGCAGGAATACCACGGGCCTATTCTTAACCCCGAACCCCAGTTTTTGAACTGAAGACCACAAAACACTGTTGACACTGCAATATTATGGACTCAATTCTTATTGTTAATAAAACTCTTATGCATGTAGTATTTGAGCAAAATCATAAAGAAAACACTAAGATATTTTATGAGAAATTAAAGTTCAAAAGCTTTGAAATAATTATATTCAAAAGAAGGTCAATGTCCACTTAATTCAGACCAACAGGATATGTAGTAATAATGTGAAGCTCTCTAACTCTCTGGACAGATAATATACCTAGTAGGTCCTAAATCATATTCAAGCAATTTTATTCAGAAAGGCGCATCAAATGCTGTGGGAAGAAGATTGGGGTTTAACATCTGTCGCCGACAAGGTCATCGGAGATGAAGCCTATGTTCAGATTGGGGGAAGGATAAGGAAGAAAAGGGACTATGTTCTTTTCAAAGGTCCCATACAGGCACCTGTCTTAAGTAATTTGGGGAAACAAAAAATTTGGATATTCGGACAGGGATTTGACTACCATCTTCCTGTGTCTCGCCACTGCAACCTCTCGCTTGGTCAACCATTTTGGACAACTGTTGCTAATTGTCACTGGTGACAAGCACTGTACACAAACATGGTTGTACCTTCAACACAGAAAGCCCGCATGACAAATTAATAAAACATCAAGGCACTGAAATTTAAGACTTATTCTAACAACTGAAATAAGTAACATGTAGTATGCATACCCAATACAGAGACTGCACAGGTTCTGGATGCAGTAGGCCAACAATGCCGTGATACAGGGAAAGGCCCGTGCCTACACAGAAGATACCCACTCCAGATATCAATGAAGCCACATATTTCATGTTGCTATAGCCATATGGATGTTCAAGATTTGCACTCTGGAAAGAAGTAGGGTTGTCGAAGTTCATTTCAGCAGTCAAAGCTGTAAGACTTAAATTTTAATGTTACGAACTGACATAGTATTAAACATATGAAATGACACAAGCAAAATTTAACTTTCAAAATTACACAAATGTGAGACAGACAGGAGATGAAAAGAAAATTATTATACAGAATAGCATTCTATAAGAGTTAAAATTGCATACCACTAATGTTAGTGAAATCTGGTAATCAGTTATTGTCTTCAATGTCTCATTCATAAAAGTATTATTTACATGTAAAATAAGGAAAGGCAACCAGTCACCTACAGAGTACTGTTGCGTGGAGCATAGAAACACATAACAGGAGACAGCATTCACACTAGCTTTCGAGCTCTTTATCTTTTTCTAGGAAAAGTACACACTTCCACATACACAACCACAAAGACGTGCAGGTCCTGTTCGTGGTCGATGCACTTGATCCATAAAGATGTACATATGGAGCAACCTAAGAGCTTGATATCAAGAAAGGTGGCTCAATGAGTTGAGAAGGACCAGGTGAAGTGGATTTGGGAGTAGGTGATGAGGTTATGGAGGAAAGATCAATGAATGTCCTCGCCAATAAGTCCACATCATGAAAATCTCATCAATTAACCTGAACCAGACAAGAGGTTTTAGATCTTCGCTGGATAGAAATGGTTTCCTGTATGTGGCCACAAATAAGTTGGCACAGGATGGTGCTATGCAAGTACTCATGGTAATATGACAGATTTGTTTATAGATTTACCCTTCAAAAGTGAAATAATTTTGGGTCACGCTGTGGCTGACAAGGAGGATTAGAAAACTAGTCTAAACCTTTGCAACTCCCTGACCAGGCCTTGATGACTTTCTCCGTCTTCCACAATCCAAAAAACTTCTTCCACCCCCACGAAACACACTGCCCCTGGACACCCGTAAGCATAAACCGAAAGGCTATGGATAGGATGTGGTTCAATAGACAAGAAACTCAAATCCATTGCGATAAAAATTTAAGCTGCATGAGAGATTGATCAAGTAAGACTCAGTAACAAGGATAGGCACAAAATTATAATAGGCTCCTTCTGTCTACCACCAGATTCCCTCCTGATGTAACCAAAAACTTCACAGAAGACATCAGTTCATGTGCACTTAACTTCGTTAAGCTACATCTACACGGTTACTTTGCAAATCATACTAAAGTGTCTCGCAGAGCAATCACCAAACCACCTTCCTAATAGCACACTATTATTCCACTCTTGTACAGCGGGAGGAAATAACGAACAACTATATGTTTCCGAGTGAAGTCAGATTTCTCTTATTTTATTATGATCATTGTTTCTCCCTATGTAGGTCGGCATCAACAAAATATTTTTGCATTTGCAGGGGAAGTTGGTGACAGCTGCAATGAAAAATGCCTTTTGTTTAAATGATTTCCACCTCAAATCCTATATCTTGTATGTGACACTCTCCACACTCTCCCGTTTCTTGACGGACAAAAAGTACTGCCCTTCTCTGAACTTTCTCGGTGTACTCCATTAATCTTCTCTGGTAAGGATCCCACATCATGCAGCAATACTCCAAAAGAAGACAGACAAGCACAGATATGTTGCATCATGTTCTGCCAATAAAATGCAGTCTTTGGTTCACATTACCCACAACATTATCTGTGTGCTCTTTCCAATTGTTTGTAACTGTAATTCCTAGGTATTTAGTTGAATTTATGGCCTTCAGATTTGACTGATTTATCATGTAACGAAAGTTTAATAGATTCCTTTAAGCACTCATGTGCATGATCCCACACTTTTCATCATTTAGGACCAATTGTCAAGTTATTGCACCATACAGATATTTTATTTAAATCATTTTGCAATTGGTTTCAATCTTAAGGTGACTTTACTAGACTATAAATGACAGCATCATCTGCAAACAACCTGAAGACAGATACTCAGATTGTCTTCTACATCACTTATATAGATAATGAACAGAACAGGGCCTGTGAAACTACCTTGGGGAATGTCAGAAATCACTTCTGGTTTACTCGATGACTCTCCATCAGTTACTATGAACAGTGACCTCTCTGACAGGGAATCACAAATCCAATCACATAACTGAGACAATATTCCATAAGCAATCAATTTGATTACAAGCTGCTTGTCAGGTACATTGTCATAAGCTTTCTAGAAATCTAGAAATATGGAATCAATTTGAAATTCCTTGTTGATAGCACTCATCACTTTGTGTGAGTAATGAGCTAGTAATCACTGAAAGACACTTTAATCATTCATTGCCTGATTGGGGTACTTATAATTTCGTTAGTGGTGGGCACGACAAGAATCCTGTGCATTGTTAAATGCCTTCTCTGAAACTACCTAGAATGGATAGTTCAGAAGCCCAACCATAATAGAAATATGAGGTGCTATCCAAAATTTTCAGGACTGGTGCTGTCACTGTTGAAAACCTTGCCTTTGGACTAATGGTCACCATCACCTTCAAAGAAGTTCCCATCACATGTGCAAATTGGTCCCAGCACTTCTGCCACTGGTCAAACATTTTCTGGAAGTCCTCTTCTTTGAGGGTGTTTATCATCACCAGCAATGCTTCTCGAATCCTCTCGAGAGTGTCGAACCAACGACCTTTCAAATTGAGTTTCAGTTTTGGGAATAGCGCGAAGTCGCAAGGTGCCAAATCTGGCGAATACGGTGGGTGGGGTACAACCTCCAAGTTGTTTTTTGCCAAAATGGTCCTGGTGAGCAAGGAGGTTAGGTGGGACTAATTCTTTGTGCGCAGTTCCCTTGGTATCAAAGAAACAATGATCATGCTCTTCTGTGTGAGCATCATCTTCTATGATCGTACAGCCTGCCCTAAACCGAGGATGCCACTCAAACACACGCATACGGCTCAGGCTCTGTCCCCCAAACACTTGTTGAGTCATTGCAAGGATCTCTGTAACGCTTTTCCTGAGATTCACACAAAATTTTATACACACGCTCTGTTCTGTTTGCAGATCCATCGTAAAATCGCCACACACCAAATGCAGAGTATTACGGAAATCACTGTGGACACACAACACGTCCTCTCAGCTGAATGCCACTCTGCACACTGACTCATCAGATATGCACTTAGCAGTGCAAATATCTACTACTCCTACTTTCCAGATGGCAGCACAAGTCCCAAAAAATTTTGGATTCCACCTTGTACATTAGATCTAATGGAGACACACAGACATACATGATACTCTTTGTGGACACCTATATCAAACCTGTTATCAGTGACTATGAGGCAGTTATCGCAACAATGAACAAAGTACAGAGGGCAATTAAAACAAGTAGAATGATTTATATGTTCAGCAAACTAAATAAATAATCGTAGTGTCACATTTCAACGAGGAACTTGAAACTTTTAGCTTACGACAGGAGCATGGAAAAGGACTATGGCTTGAATTTAAAAGAACAGTTAACCATGCACTGGACAGATATGTGCCCAGTGGAACAGTTATTGATGGGAGAGATCCTCCATTATATAGCCAATGTAAAAAAAACCTTCTACGGTAAACAGAGACAACTGTATAACAGGTATAAAAAAAGTATAGGGCTGCAAACAGAGAGATGCTGGATGAAACACATTTGGCAGTAATGAGAGCAATGTGTGAAGCTTTCAGTGACTACCGCAGGAATATATTGTCAAAAGATCTTTAACAAAACCCAAAGAAATTCTGGTCTATGTAAAGGCTGTTAGAGGTGTTGAAGACGAGTCATTCAAGAACAAGACACGAACTGAAAATGAGAGCAGGAAATCAATAGGAGAAATTTGTAGCTCTGTTTTCAAATATTCCTTCACAAAGTAAAACCCATTTCAATCTTCATACCACATAAAAGGTGATTGAAATAGGTGCTGGTGTCAATAGCGCTGATGAACAGCTGAAATTATTAAAATCAAACGAAGCTCCAGGTCAGATGGAATCCCTATCAGATTCTACACCCAATCCATGGCTGAGTTAGTTCCTATATTAGCTATAATCTATCATTGAGCCACACAACTCAAAAGCATGCCCAGTATCTGGAAGAAAGGCAGGTCACACTCATTTACAAGAAGGGTAGCAGAAACAATTGACAAAACTACTATTGAATAACCTTGACATCAATTTCAAAATATGGAAAATCCAGAATGGAATGTGACAATATTAGGGAAGGACAGTTGCTATTCACAATACAGCAGAGATGCAGAGTCGTGATAGGCACAACAAAAAGATAGCTTTCTGCCATTAAGGCCTTTGTCAGCAATAGACACACATACATATACCCACTCAACGCAAATGTAACTTGCACACACATCTGCAGTTTCAGATAACTGAAACCACATTGCGAGCAGCAGCATCAGTGCATGATGGGAGTGGCGACTGGGTGGGGTTAAGGAGGAGGCTGGGGCGGGGAGGGATAGTATGGCGGGGGTGGCAGACAGTGAAGTGCTGAAGTTTAGACGGAGGGCAGGAGATAAGGTGGGGGGTAAGTAGCAGAAAGGAGAGAAATAAAATTAAATTAAAAGACTGGGAGTGGCAGTGAAATGACGGCTGTGTAGTACTGGAATGGGAACAGGGATGGGGCTGGATGGGTGAGAGCAGTGACTAACCTTCGTTTTCCAGCCGCCAGTGCAGGTGTGCATGTGTGTCTATTGCCGACAAAAGCCTTAATCGCTGAAAGCTATAACTGTGAATCTTTTTGTTGTGCCTGTTGTGTATCAGCATCTCCACTATATGGTGAGTAGGAACTTTCCTTGACATCAGTTTGTTACATAATCTTAGAACATATTCTGAGCTCAAACATAATGAGGTATATCTTACAGAATGACCTTCTCCATCCCAACTAGCATGATTTTTGAAAACATTTTTCACATGAAACATAACTCGCACTTTCTTCACATTAATTCCTGAAAGCCACGGTTCAAGGTGGCCAGGTAGATACAACATCTTTCTATTTCCAAAAAGCATTTGTCTCAGAGTTACACTTATTATCAAAAGTAAGATCATATGGAGTATCAGGCAAAATTTAGGACTGGATTAAGGATTTCTTGGTAGGGAAGATGCAGAATATTATCTCTGATGGAGAGTCATCAATAGATGAAGTAACATCGGGTGTCCTCCAGGGTTCCTTGCAGTCAATGTTGTGTATTATTGACCTTGCATACAATATTAAGAGTAACCTCACTTTTCACAGATGATGCAGCTATCTACAATGAAGTACATACAGTCTGCACGAAGTTGGACAAGTAAGATATCAAATTGGTGCAAAGTCTGGCAACTTGCTTTAAATGTTCAGAAATGTTAAATTGTGAACTTTCACAAAATGAAAAAATGTAGTATCCTATGACTATATCAGTGAGTCACAATTAAACACAGTAACTTCATACAAATATCTCACAGTAACACTTGACAGGGACATGAAATGGAACAAGCCCATAGGATCCAACATGGGTGAAGCAAGTAGTAGATTAAGAGGTTAATGCAATGAGTCTGTGACGGGTGATTGTTTACAATTTACTCACACAAAGTGCTTGGGACCCATACCGCATAGGAACAACAGGTATATTGAACATATACACAGAAGGGTCACAGGTCCGTTTGACATGTGGAGGAAGTATCACAGAGATGCTGAAAGAACCTATGTAGCCTATTCTTCAAGATAGATGAATACTCTCCCAAGAAAGTCTACTACCAAAGTTTCAAGAACCGATTTTAAATGACAACTCCGGATATGTACTACAACCGTCTATGTATCACTCATATGGGGATCTTGAGGACAAGATTAGATCAATTACTGCAAGCATGGAGGAACATCATTCATCCCACACTCCATATTCAAATTGAATGGGGAGAAAGTCCTAATGAGTGGTGCAATGGGTCATACACTTTGCCATGCCCTTCACAGTGGTTTGCAGAGTATAGATGTGGATTTAACGCTACTACCAGTCTTCCTTGCTAAACTCTGACCACTGCAGTAGTCTCAATACTTTCTAAAGGATTCACTTCCAGCCAAAAGCCCAAGTCAAACATGAGCTGTAGCAGCTCTCCGAGGCCTTAGGTCACAAAACCTGAAACCTGAAAGCATCCCCCTTTCTCATACCCGCAACTCCCACAATCCTACCTTTCACCTGTTCCCCAAATTCCAAAAACCCAACCCTGCGAAACTCCCTACTGGTCATCCCACTGTGGCCGGGTACATTGCTCCCATTGAACAAACCTCTGCCTTTGTTGACTAACACCTCCAAACTATTGTCTGTAACCCCCCATCCCACATTCAAGACACTGCTCACTTCCTTCACTTCCTCTCTACAGTTCCTGTCCCATTACCACCAGACTCCCTTGTTGCTGTGAAAAAATGATTCAAATGGCTCTGAGCACTATACGACTTAACTTCTGAGGTCATCAGTCGCCTAGAACTTAGAACTCATTAAACCTAACTAACCTAAGGTCATCCCACACATCCATTCCCGAGGCAGGATTCGAACCTGCGACCGTAGCAGCCGCTCAGCTCCGGACTGTAGTGCCCTGAACCGCACAGCCACTCCGGCCGGCTGTTGCTGTGGACACAATGTTCTTGTCTGCCAACATCCTCTCATCCCCACGGCCCAAACTGTCTTTCCCAATATCCTTCTGATCTCACACCAACCACCTCTTTCCTAATCTCCCAGACAACCACATCCTGAACCACATCCTGAACCACACTACTTTCATTTTTGAAGGGCGAGTTTATAAACAAATGCACTGTACTCCCAAGCATACTCGCACGATGGCATCTTATACCAACCATTTTTTAGGCTGTCAGGAGGAATCATTTATATCCAGTCAATACCAAAATCCTCTTGTCCAGTTCAGATTCACTGATAACATTTTCATGATATGAATTCAACATTTGCTCTTTCCTGAACAACTACTCCCAAATCCCTTCACATGGTCCTTCTCAACTCATTGAGCCACCTTCCTAGATGTCTGTATCCATGTATCCACCTCTCATATGGCTGCATAAATACATATGTGCATATCAACTGTGTCAACCACCAACAGTACTTCCACTGTGACAACTGTTACCCGTTCCTGCTTACAGCCTTGCCAGCAGTGCAAGCTGCATATGAGTGGCTGGAGCTGTCAAAATATACTGACATCATCACTATAGCCTTTACTGGCATACAACATCCCATCCAGGTCATCCAATTATCTATCTCCTGAGCCGTGCTCCTATGCCATTATTAAACCTGTCAATTAGCAGCCAACAAGCTCTCCTCTTACCACACAGTAGCACCCTGGCCTTGGAAAGTTTGACCACATCCTCCACCAGGACTTCAACAACCTCAACTACTATTATGGCCTGAAATGAGGAATACCCTTCCATACTTCTACCCTTGTAGACTTGGGCCATTCTTGTTTTTTTGTATATATCAATGACATAAAACAGCCACAAAATTCTAAATAGTAAACTATGCTGGCACCATACAAAGTAGCTAGCATAAGCAATAAAGAGAACTTTGAAATGATCATAGAACATTAAACAATGTACAAACTTACACAGATCAGGGACAAGATAAATGTAATAAAGTTCTTGTTAAATTATTATAATACTAATATTGAATGACTTTCTACAGTTGAAAAATATGATAAACGTAAGTTTTTAGGCACCCTGATAAACGTCTCACATAAAAAGGGTGTATCAGCTATATCTGTAAAAATATTACCAGTAATATTCACTTACCAAAAATTGTTAACTGAAAGATGTTGGTATTCACTTAAGGAATTCTGAATCGTTTATAAAAGCATACAATGTACTACTTGATGTATGTATCAATTATATGTATTACAAGAGATCACTGTTAAAAATGCACAAAAAATTATGATGTCCAAGACTGCAAAGTTAATATGACAAGTAAAGATGATGATTATCGCCACCACCACCACCACCACTTTTTCAATCTTACTGCCAATCCTGTACCATATTGGTCATTCTCCTATGGTTGGCCCATGTGCAGGACCCACCCATGATCTCCAATGCAGTCCTGTTATAGGCACTTCCAACCCCAACAAAAGGCACGGTCACATATGAAAGCAGCCATTTTAAATATAAGCTTTGGTGCAATTGCTGTACAGCATTCTATGTGGGAATGACATACAACCAACAGTTTACTCACATGGATAGCCACTGCCAATCTGTGGCAAACCACAGACCTGACCATTCAGTTGTGAACGTGCTGCACAGAAACACAAAGTGACTTCAATGGCTGTTTCATGACAAGGGCTATTTGGATACTCCCTTCCAGTACAAGTTTCTCTGAACTATGCAGATGGGAATTGTCTGGTTGGTTGGTTGGTATGAGTGAAGGTACCAGACTACTAGGGCCATCAGTCCCTTATTCCATGAACTTGAAACACCCACAAGGAATAAAAACAAATGACGGAGATGACAAGAGATGACACAGGACAAGAAAGACACAGACAGAGACCAGAAGAAAGGAATTAAATTCACACCGAGTGTGACCGTGGTTCGCCGATCATAGAAACAAAAAAATTATGAAAAAGCCAACTACCAAGAAACACACTAAAAATCCAAGTCTAAAATCATAGGCCAAAGGCTAGACTCAACATAAAAAAGGACAACCATTTAGATCAGGCAATAAAAACCCCCTGCATGAATAAAACTCAAAACTAAATCAGTCATCACAATGTCATCTGATAAAAGATATCAGGCAGCGCAAACATCTGCCTGAGCGGAGTTAAAAGCGGGCAGTCCAACAAGATGTGGAACACAGCGACACAATGGTGGGTCCCCATGGCACAATAAATAGCTGTGCGTTATCCAGGTGTGGCCAATGCGCAGCCGGCAGAGGGGAACAGAGTCCGTGTGAGAGATCCACAAGGAGGAGTGCCATGCGCCGGTAGCCTCCTTGATGGCCTGAAGTTCGTTGGGTCAAGCAAGGGCGCGCCATTCTTCACGCCAGGTGCGAAGTACCTTCTGCCCCAAAACTGACCTCAGGTCACTCTCCAAAAGGCCAATCCCCAATGCTGGTGCACCGACAGCCTGTTTGGTCAGCGTGTCAACACATTCATTTCCCTGGATGCCGACATGACCCGGGGTCCACACAAATACCACAGAGCGGCCGCAACGGGCGAGAGTATGGAGGTACTCCTGGACAGCCATCACCAGACAAGAGCGAGCGAAACACTGGTCGATAGCTCGTAAACTGCTCAGGGAGTCACTACAGATAAAGGACTCACCTGAGCAGGAGTGGATATACTATAGGGCGCGAGAGATGGCACCAGCTCAGCAGTGAAAACACTGCAGTCAGCCGGTAATGAGTTTTCCATAATGATCCCCTACGGTACGAGCATAACCGACACGACCAGCAACCATCGAAACGTCAGTATGGACACGAACCGTCAGTACAGACAACGTCAGAGCCTTGAAACATGGCAAGGATTGAAAGAAAGCAGCGGCAGAGGGCATCAGGAGGGACTGAGTTCTTCAGGCCCTGTCCCAAATGCAGCCGAAGGCATCGGCGAGGCACACACCACGGGGATATACACAGAGGGACCCAAAAAAGAGGTGGAAGAGGGAAAACCTCAAGCCCAGAGAGAAGAGCTATGACGCAAGCCACGAGCGTACACCCTCACCGGCACCGCCGTTCCGGAAGATGGACGACCAACTGAGGGAACACCAGACGATAATTGGGATGCCCTGGGAAGCTACAAACATGTATAGTATAATCGGCCAGTAATCGTTGGAAACGGAACTGCAATGGAGGGACAGTTGCCTCCACAAGTACGCTGTTGACAGGGCTTGTCCGGAAGGCTCCAGTGGCGAGTCTGATCCCACTGTGCAGGATGGGGTCCAGCAACTGCAATGTGGAAGGGAATGCTGAACTATATGCCAGGGTCCCATAACCTAGATGGGACTGAATTAATGCATGGTACAGCCGTAGAAGGGTAAACCGAGCAGCACACCAGCTGGTGTGACTCGAGCAAGGAAGAGCATTAAGATGAGGCCAGCACATTTGTTTAAGCTGCCGAATATGAGGATGCCAAGTCAACTGGGTATCAAAAACCAATCCCAAAAACCAATGCCTCTCCACCACAGCAACCAGACACGGACAGCGGGCAAAGGCCATAAGGATGGCAGACTCCAGGCACACCAGATTATCAGTTCCAGACCAGCCCTTACAGAACCCACCCTGAGACAGACCCAGAAGGCTCCAAGACTCAAGTAGCCAACTCAACCTCCAGGTCACCATGTGTTCGAGCAATTTGCAAGGAACGTTTGTGAGGCTAATGGGGCAGTAGCTGTCCACCTCCAGTGGGTTCTTGCCAGGTTTCAACACGGGAATTACGACGCTTTCCCGCCATTGTGACGGGAACTCACCCTCAACCCAGATACAGATGAAAAGGTCTATGAGGCGTCACTGGCAGTCCACTGTGAGGTATTTGATCATCTGACAGTGGATGAGAACTGGCCCAGGAGCTGTATTAGGGCAAGCAGCTAGGGCACTTTTGAATTACCACTCACTGAACAAATCATTGTACGATTCAGGGTGGCGCATGTGAAATGAAAAGTTCCGACGTTCCAGCCACTCTTTCAGGGAGGGAAGGCCAGTAGGTAATTCACTGAAGCGAAACTCTGAGCAAGATGTTCCGCTAAGCAGTATGCAATTGTGTTGGAGGCAGTACAGACTGTTCCATTCAGTGGAAGTGCAGGTACACTGGCGGTGGTCTGATAGCGACAGAGTCGCATAATCTTGGCCCAAACTTGCGATGGAGTGGTACGGAGGTCGATGGTGGAGACATACCTTCCTCAGCACCTCTGCTTGCGTCGGCAAATGAGGTTTACGCACGGAGCTGTTTAAAGGTGATGAGGTGGTCCAATGAGGGATGCCACTTGTGATGCTGGAGTGCCTGCCTGCGATCTTCAATCACCTCAGCGATCTCAGGCGACCACCAAGGCAGAGTCCTCTGCCAATAAGACCCAGAAAAACCAGGAATGGCAGACTTTGCGGCGGTAACAATGCCGGTGGTGACTGAGTGAACCACCTCATCAATGGCATCACTGGAAAGATGCTCAATAGTGGCAATGGAGGTGAACAAGTCCCTGTCAGTCTTATTCATGGCCCATCTGCAGGGACGCGCGGAAAAGTGACGCTGTGCCCGGTTCTTGTAATAACCCCGATAGCCACGGAGGGCAGGGGTGGGGGGTGGGAGGGGAGAGGGAGGTGAAAAGGGGGCAGGGGTGTTGCTCCCAAGGTAAGTGGCGCAGGAGCAACGGTGTGGGTACTGGCTCCCCATGGGCAAGGGAGCATGTGGAGTTGTACGGCTCATAGAGCCGATTGGAATTCGCTGAACTGATGGGGCTATCACCGTTGTCGTAGTGGCGGCATATGAGGAAGTCATTCACACAGGATGAAGTCGTTCATATTTCCTCTTAGCCTCAGTATAGGTCAGTCGGTCCAGGCTCTTATATTCCACGATTTTCCGCTCTTTCTGTAAGATCCTGCAGTCTGACGAGGTGTTCGCTGTTCACACAGATGGGAGGCGGGGCACATGGAGTATTGGGATGTGATTGGTGTCTGCAATCTAGACATGTGAGGCTGAAAGTACAGCTGGAAGACATATCGCTGAACTTCCAGCACTTAGAGCACTGCATTGGGGGAGGGATACAGGACTTGACGTTACAGCGGTAGACCATCATCCTGTATCACCCTCAAAGGCCAAGATAAAGGCACCAGTAGCAATCTGATTATCCTTCGGACCTCAATGAGCGCACTGGACAAAATGAACACCTCGCTGCTCTAAAATGGCGCGCAGCTCATCATCAGACAGCAAAAGAAGGTCCTATGGAAAATAATGCCCTGGACCATATTTTAAGTATTATGGGGTGTGATGGTAACTGAAACATCCCCCAACTTGTCTCAAGCAAGTAACCTTCGTGACTGGGCAGAGGATGCTGTTTTTATCATTACTGACCCTGAGCACAATTTGGACAAGCCCTCAACCTCCCCAAACTTGTCCTCTAAATGCTCTATGAAGAATTGTGGCTTCGTTGCCATGAAAGACTACTCCTCAGCTCGCGTACAAACTAGGAACCGGGGCGAATAAGTGTCACTGCCATCCTGAGCCTTACACTCCTCCCACAGTGTGGCCAGGGAAGGGGAACGATTTGTGATTTTATTTCTGAGCGTTGAATTGAGCCCGAAAACACTTAGAGAGTGTCGGCAGCTGGCCAGTAACAAGAGATAATGTACCACGCTTCATTGGGGGTCATCCGCCCTGATGCCACCCACTCTGACCAAGGGACCTCTCCGCGGGAAAGGTGCAAGGAAGTCCCTGGTCATTGTCTCCGCATATAGAGCCCCCGTTTATATGGTGAGAAACCCAAGTTCGAGCCATATTCAACAGATCGCCATTTATCAGAGACAGAAGAAGAAGAGGACGCTACAAAGACAGCAATTGTGTGCCACCGCATGAGACATCCTACAGGGATCTCTGGTGATGATGGCCAACATCCAAACAAGTGACTGAAGGTATAGAACCGCACGGCCACAGCGGCCGGCATGAAGGGTGTTGCTGAGGGTATGTATCAAGCCCTACTCCTGAAGGTGGTTTCGACAGCAGACAATTTCATGAAATGGTGCCAATATACTGAGACAATGCATCAAAAAAGAATTACATACAACAAGTCTGAACGGCTTCCAAACATCATATTGATGTTTGTGATGAAGGAAGCAACTGATTTCATAAGTGTTCATCAGATAGTGAGAGAGGAAGTTGAGAACGCACTTAGATTGCACAGTGAGCAAAAAAACAAGACACTTGAAGAGGTCATAAAGGAGGAAGTGGAACCAACATTGAACCCAATCTCTCATCCTTCACTTCCCTTTAAAACGATAAAAAAGTCGAGACCCAGATGGAGTCACGTTCCTACAATGCCACATGAGGAACCTGTTTGGGCACCAAGGAACACTGATGTCTGGAGGACCCACGACAACCAACCAGTATGTTTCCACAGCAGATGACCGGAACTGGCGGATATTTGATGGCGCCCGCGCCAGAAGACAGCAGACTGATCTTAGCTGACACCAACTCCAGGACAAAGAAGATCTGGGTGCAGGATGATGTAGGTCACCATCGCCGCAAGCTAGCCACTGGAGAGGACATTCCCCAACGTGCCATTTAGCAGCTCCAGCTGATCACCTAGCCGCCGCAACCTGGAAAACTAAACGGTGCAACCTTCCTTGGAGGTGAAGCAGAAGAGAAAAATCACCTGCAGTCGATCACTACAAAAATGATATATTCATAAATGGTTGACCAGACCAAGCTCTTGTGGACTCTGGAGCATCATACTGAGTCATTTCGGAGAAGTACCATCGCCAGTTGCAGAAAACGGTATTCGTAGACAACAAAACATCTCTGGCTAAGGTGGCCAATGGGAAATATGTAAAACCGACAAGAAGATGTGTCATTCGTGTGGGTATAAGTGGCCATACACAGCCCTTAGAATTCATCATCTTACAAGAATGTAGTCACGACGTCATTCTTGGATGGGAATTTTTGAAAGCTTCTCAGGCAATTATAGACTGAGGTCGCTCGGAGATTATTATAGACGACACAAGATACTGTGGACAGGAAGATGCACATCTGAGTGTGTGGAGACTATGTGTGCAGGATGAAGTGATCATCCCTCCAGTCAGCACTAGAAAGGTAACTGTCATGTGTTGTGAAATGCATCAACCCATGGATCTTGTTTTTTTTATTTACTCGGCAAGTTCCATAGGACCAAATTGAGGAGCAAATCTCAAAGGTCATGGAACGTGTCAGTACATGAAATTACAACATAAATGTAACAGGCAAAAATAAATTTTCATGAACCTTGATAAAGTCAGTCCATAATTTTAAGTAAACGCTATCAGCAATACAATAAAAAAATCAGCTTAATTTTTCAAGGAACTCCTCAACAGAATAGAAGGAGTGATCCATGAGGAAACTCTTCAGTTTTGATTTGAAAGTGCATGGATTACTGCTAAGATTTTCGAATTTGAGTGGCAGCTTATTGAAAATGGATGCAGCAGTATATTGCACATCTGTTTGCACAAGAGTTAAGGAAGTCCAATCCAAATGCAGGTTTGATTTCTGCCAAGTATTAACCGAGTGAAAGCTGCTTATTCTTGGGAATAAACTAATATTGGTAACAAGAAAAGACAACAAGGAATATAAGTATTCAGAAGCCAGTGTCAAAATATCCACACTTGTGAAAAAGAGGTCAACAAGAGGTTCATGAACCAACACCAGTTATTGCCCGAACCGCCTGTTTCTGAGCCAAAAATATCCTTTTAGAATGAGAAGAGTTACCCCAAAATATAAAACCATATGACAATAGCGAATGAAAATAAGCAAAGTAGACTAATTTTCATGTCGAACGACCACTCACTTCTGATACCATTTGAATAGTAAAAATGGCAGTGTTAAGTCTTTGAACAAGATTCTGAATGTGGGCTTTCCACAACAGCTTACTATCTATCTGAACACCTAGAAATTTGAACCGTTCACTAGTCACATGCCCATTCTGTGAAATTAAAATGTCAGGTTTTGTTGAAATGTGTGTTAGAAACCGTAAAAACTGAGTCTTACTGTAATTTAGCGTTAGTTTATTTTCTACAATCCATGAACTGAGGTCATGTACTGTACTATTTGAAACCGAGCCATTGTTGCACACAACATCCTTTACCACCAGTGTCATCAGCGAACAGAAATATTTTAGAGTTGCCTGTAATACTAGAGGGCATATCATTTATATAAATAAGGAACTGGAGTGGTCCCAACACTGATCCCTGAGGCACCCCCCACTTGACTGTGCCCCACTTAGACCCCACAATCACAGCCATTCTCAAGACTGTGAATAATGACTGTTATAACTTCAAGTTTAACAAATATATTTCAAGGAAGACGCAATACATGAAAGTCACAGATCAAGTAAACAGAGTAAGACGTGTGTACACTTTAACAGTCAAATCATAACTGAGTCCGAGTCTAGTGGCTGCCGGCCGGCCGCTTAGGTGGCGCGGCTGCTCCTGGCAGACAGCTCCGCATGTAGAGGACGCGCATAACTGCACGGCGGTACTTTGAAAGATCGGCGAGTCACAACACGTTTCCCCCTTTGAAGTTTTTGCACTCTTTTGATGGAGGTGGCCTGTAGCTTGTTACTGTCCATAGGTGTTGTTTGACTGGCAGTAAAGTCTCGAGGAGGAGGCTTCCCTTATGGACAGAAGTGTCCCCGATGATAACTGGTCGAGATGACAGGAGACGTGCAGATCAAATCTGCTGATGCCCCGTGCACCAATCTGCCTGTTGCGGCAAGTCCGGCTGTTATAACAGGAGACATGGGCGATGCGTTTGCGTCCGTAGGAGGAGGAGGGGAGTAGAGTTGCTCCGACAGATGATTATCATCTGGTTCCTGCATGGGCACGTCTCCTGGTGGCATCAGTTCCTGTGCTGGCACCAATATGATAGTGAGAGGACTGTGTTGTCAGTAATGACAGATTCCAGTATCCCAAGCGTCAGGTAGAGCCGAAGATAGTGTAGCAGCATCCAGAACAAGCATTGCCAGCAGACGAGGTCAAAGCTGGTCTGAATGACACACCCGTGTCGGTCTGGATTTCATACAGGTGTCGCCCACGGTTTCATAAGATGCGGCCAGGACTCCATTTTATCCCCGTACCCATACAAGGTCGTCGGCTGTGAACCGGCCAAGCGAAGGTACCCACGACCGTGCGGTGGAAAGCTGCAGAAGGTGAAGTAGCGTGCGAGGCTGTCGGCCATGTAAGAGCTCAGCCGGGCTGTGGTCGCCCACGGGGGTGAAATGGTAAGAAGCCAAAAACTGGAGAAGCGCATCAGCAGCAGCAAAGGAAGTCAGTAGTTTCCTCATCTGAGCCTTAAATGTGCGGACCAGTCGTTCATCCTCACTGTTTGACTGTGGATGGAACGGAGAGGCTGTGACATGCACGACGCCGTGACGGGCACAAAAATCCGCAAAATCTGAAGAGGCAAATTGCAGACCATTATCAGTAACAATAGTAGAGGGAAGGCCTTCCACAGAAAATGCGAGGTAGAGCACTGGTGGTTGCCGCGGTGGCAAGCAACGTGCAACAGACAATGAAAGGTAAGTTAGAGTAGGCGTCAATAACGAGAAGCTAATAAGTACCTAAATAAGGTCCCGCAAAGTCAGCATGAATACGCTCCCAGGGCTTCTCAGGCGAAGGCCACGGTGACAAAGATGGCTTCGGGGCGGCGGCCTGTGACGCACAAGGGCTACAGGCAGCGAACATGTGTGCGATTTCAAAGTCGATGCTGGGCCACTACACATGACGGCGCGCCAGAGATTTTGTGCGGGATACACCCCAGTGCCCTTGGTGAAGGAGGCGCAAGACCGAACCATGCAAAGGCACAGGTACCACAACATGCGGTGAAGCATTTTCAGTGGAAAGGAGGATACCATACCTAGCCGTGAGGTGGTAACGCAAAGCGTAGTAGTTCCACAATGGATCAGAACTCTTAGTGGACGGACGATCTGGCCAACCCTTCTGAATACGGCGTAAAAACCGGGAGAGTGTAGGGTCAGGACCCATAGCAGCCACCAGCCGGTCCGGTGATGGGGAATCCGTCCACAACCCACTGCTCAGCAACATCCAGGTGGAAACAAAATGTTCGTCCCTATCGAATGCCAGATCAGGACCCATGGGAAGGCGAGACAGTGCATCAGCATTTGCATGTTGAGCTGTCGGCCGAAAATGAATTTCACAATTGAAACAATACAAGTAAAGAGCCCAATGCTGTAGGCGGTGTGCAGCCTTGTCGGGAAGTGATGATGTATGAAACAAGAAAACAAGTGATTTGTGATCCATAACAAGATGAAATTTGGATCCACAGAGAAAAACACCAAACTTATAAACACCATAAATAATGGCCAAAGCTTCTTTTTCAATTTGAGAATACTTTTGTTGGGCATCCGTGTGCGTTTTGGAGGCATAAGCAATGGGTTGTTCCGAACAGTCAGAAAAACGGTGCACAAGGACTGCACCGACCCTGTGAGAGGCGTCCGTGGCAAGAACAAGATGTTGGCCAGGTCGGTAAGTAGCCAGGCATGGGGCCTGTTTCAGCATAGTCTTAAATTTCTGAAAAGCTGCATCGCATGATGCAGACCAGTGAAAAGGCCCGTTTTTATGCAACAGGCGATGTAACGGCTGAGCCATCGAAGCTGTAGACAGTAAGAGCTTGTGATAGTATGCTATTTTCCCCAAGAAGGCCTGCAGTTCCTTAACAGATGTAGGGCGAGGGAAGGCATCAATCGCAGCAACAGTTTGCTGAAGCAGACGAATAACATTCCAACAGAGTTGAAACCTCAAGTACGTGATAGATACCTGAAAAACATTTTGATTTCTGAAGATTACACTTAAGACCGGCAGTCTGTAAGACATGAAAAAGTGTGCGGAGATTTTGAAGATGTTCGTCAGTGGTGGAGCCAGTGACAATAATGTCGTCCTGGTAATTTATACACCCAGGGACAGTGAGCAATAATTGTTCCAAGAATCGCTGAAAGAGAGCAGGGGCGCTGGCAACCCCGAATGGCAATCGTTCGTATTGATAGAGGCCGAAAGGTGTGTTAAGGACCAGAAACTGCCAAGAAGCAGCGTCGAGATGAAGTAGATGATAAGTTTCTGACAGGTGTAGTTGAGAAAAATACTGGCCTCCAGCAAGTTTAGTGAACAATTATTCAGGTTGAGGCATAGGGTTAAGTGTTGATAAGGCATTGAGCATTTACAGTGGCTTTGAAATCGCCACAGAGACGAATATCACCATTTGGCTTAGCATCAACCACGACAGGAGAGGACCACTCACTGGAAGTGACAGGAAGCAAGAAGACCCCTGAAACAGTGAGATGATCCAGCTCCCATTTGACCTGATCACCAAGGGCCACAGGAATGGGCCAAGCCTGAAAAAACTTAAGCCGAGCAGTGGGTTTGAGCGTGATATGAACTTCAATGTCATTTGCACGGCCTAACCCAGGAGAAAAAAGGGATGAAAATGTCATTGACAAGGAATCCAATTGAGCATAAGGAATAGCATCAGAGACGAGATGGACAAAGTCATCTATGGAGAACCCAAAAACGCGAAAGGCATCAAAACCAAAAAAATTCTCCGCGTTACTATGGTCGACCACAAATATGCGAACAGTGTGAACGACAGATTTGTAAGATACCTCAACATCAAATTGTCCCAAGAGAGAAATCTTCTGTTTATTATAAGTCCGTAATTGCCTAGTGACAGGTGACAGGATTGGAGAACCCAACTGAAGATAAGTCTGAGAATTGATGACAGTGGCAGTAGAACCAGCATCAACCTGCATGCGAACATCTCGACCAAGTATTTGGACAGTGAGGAATAACTTACCTGAAAGGGAAGAAGTACAATTGACAGAAAACACAGAATCAGAATCACCGTCATGTTCATGATCATGTATGCGGTCAGATTTGCAAACAGATGACAAATGACCCAACGTTGTGGATAATCTTCTCATGAATGTTTCGTGAAACACCGCAGGCATGAATGAAGTTGCCGTGGGTTTTGCTGCAGCTTCTTAGAGGTTTGTTTACGGTTAGGCCGAGGCTGCACTTGGGAGCGTACTGTGGCCACGTCGGCCGGTGGGGACATGCCACACGCTTCATCAACATCACACAGGAGTTGTATTTCCCCGACGTCGCCCCATGCCTCTATTTGCACTCCAGCAGCGCAAGAAATTTCAAAAGACTGAGCAATGGATAGGACTTCATCTAGAGTCGGATCTGCCAATTGAAGGACACGTTGCCTAACTTCTTTGTCGCGTGCCGATCGGATAATAGTATCCCGTACCATGGAGTCAGCGTAGGATTCTTTGTGAACTTCAGTAACAAATTAACACTTTCTACTGAGGCCGTGAAGTTCAGCAGCCCTAGCGTGACAGGATTGATTCAGTTGTTTTTGACAACGATAAAAGGCAACACGAGAGGCTACCACATGTGTTTGCTTTTGAAATTAGACGGACAGCAGTGAGCACATTTCAGCAAAGGACAAAGATGCAGGATCTTTCAAAGGAGCAAATTGCGACAACCGATACATTTGAGGTGAAATCCATGAAAGGAACAGAGACTTACATGTTTGTTCGTCCGCGACATGAAATACCAAGAAGAGCTGTCGAAGACGTTTTTCGTAATCAGACCAGTCTTCCGCCGTCTTGTTGTGAGGAGGAAAAGGAGGTAGAGATGTCGACGAGAGACGCCCCGCATTTGATGCCGCGACAAAATCACGAATCGCATTTGTGAAAAGTGTTTGCTGTTCTATGAGACCTTTGCAATAGTTGCTCTAAAGTAGCCATGGAAACGTGGGTCAACGATGGAAAAGAAAAATCACTACCTCGTCGCCTATTGTTATAACTTCAAGTTGAACAAATATATTTCACGGAAGATGCAATACACGAAAGTCACAGATCAAGTAAACAGAGTAAGATGTGTGTACACTTTAACAGTCAAATCATAACTGAGTCCGAGTCTAGCGGCCGCTGGCTAGCTGGCTGCTTACGTGGCAGTGCTGATGCATGGCTGGCAGACAGCGCCGCACGTAGAGGACACGCATAACAGCACGGCGGGACTTTGAAAGAACGGCAAGTCACGACAATGACCTTTTGCTATTTAAAGTAAGAGGTGAACCAATTGTGAGCTACTCCCCGTATTCCGTAATGACCCCAACTTCTGTAGCAATATTTTGTGATCAACACAATCAAAGGCCTTAGTTAAATCAAAAAATACGCCAAGCGTTCGAAACCTTTTGTTTAACCCATCCAGTACCTCACAGAGAAAAGAGAATATAGCATTTTCAGTTCTAAAGCCGAACTGTACATTTGATAGCAAATCGTGTGATATAAAATGATCAATTATCCTTACATACATAGCCTTTTTAATAACTTTTGCAAACACTGATGGCATAGAAATAGGTCTAAAGTTATCTACATTACCCCTAAAGTTATCTACATTACCCCTTTCTCCCTTTTTAGAAAACGGCTTTACTACTGAGTACTTTGATCGTTCAGGAAACTAACCATTCATAAAAGAAAAATTACGAATATGGCTAAATACAGGGCTAACATGTGCAGCACAGTACTTTAATATTCTGCTAGACACTCCATCATAGCCATGAGAGTCCTTAGTCTTCAGTGATTTAATTACTGACTCAATCTCCCTCTTGTCTGTAACACAGAGGAGTATTTCAGACATCGATCTCAGAAAGGCATTTGCCAAGAAAGTCATATGATTTCCTGTAGAAACTAAATTTTTATTTAATTCACCAGCAATGCTCAGAAAATGATTGTTAAATGCTGTAATGTATCTGATTTATCAGTAACCGAAATATTTTTACTGTAAATTTACTTTATTCCGTCAACCTCGTGCTGCTGACCAGACACTTCCTTCACAACTGACCATATGGTTTTAATTTTATCCCTTGAATTAGCTATTCTATTTGCATACCACATACTCTTTGCCTTCCTGATCACATTTTTAAGCACCTTACAATACTGTTTGTAATGGGCTACTGTAGCTTGATTGTGACTACTTCTAACATTTTGATATAATTTCCGCTTTGTTCCACATGGTATCCTGATGCCAATAGTCAGCCACCCACGCTGTCCATTACTGCTAGTACCCCGTTTAGAATGTTCTAATGGAAAGCAACTCTCAAAGAGCATGAGAAATGTGTTAAGGAAAGCATTGTATTTATCATCTATGTTATCGGCACTATAAACATCCTGCCACTCTTGTTCCTTGACAAGGTTTAAAAAACTCTATTGCTGTTGGATTAACTTTCCTACATAGTTTGTAATTAAATATGACATTGGTATGAGTACAAAAGCCTCTTGGTGTTAAAATTTGTGCATCATCGTCTGAAGGCCATTCACGCTTTTACTAACAGAATGCCCATCTTGTAATGAAGAATGAATAAAAATATTGTCTATGGCTGTGCTACTGTTCCCCTGCACCCTATTTGGAAAAAATACAGTTTGCATCAGATCATATGAATTTAGGAGGTCTACCAACATCCTTTTTCTTGTATCATCATATAAAAAATTTATATTCAAGTCACCACATGTAACTAATTTCTGGTACTTCCTACAAAGTGAATCAAAAACCCTCTCTAGCTTGAGCAGAAATGCTCTGAAGTCAAAGGTAGGGGACCTATAAACAACAACAATTAGAAGTTTAATAGAATGTAAGAGAACCTTACCACTAAAGAATAACTTGGTCATCCCAGCCTCTGTCATCTTGTTTAAGAACACATTTGGTGAATTGTGGATAGTTAATTGTCGCCAAGAACCGCAGATCCTTCCAAGACGCATGTTGCTGACCCAATAATTGAAGAACAGCCTAGCGTCATAGAAACCTCCCATGCACAGTCTGTGGGTGAAATTAGCCCTACCACTACAGGACAAGATCTTGTAGCTCGACTATCACCAGATCTCACTAAGGAACAACAAAAGAAGCTACTTGCCATTCTTCAAGAGTTCTCTGAATGCTTAAATCCACAGGTGAATAGCAAATTAGACAAATCGACGGTGAAGTACTGGATTAGCCCTGACTGGAGACTATCAACCAATAAGCCAGAGAGAATACCGTGTGTCAGAAACAGAACATAGAATAATTCATGACGAGGTAGAGAAAATGTGAAGACTGACATCATTCAGCCTTCGCAGAGCCCAAAGCCATCACCAGTGGTCCTAGTCAGGAAGAAGGATGGCAGTTGGCGCTTTCGTGTTTATTACAGGAAGCTTAATAAGATAACTAAAAAGGATGTTTCCCCTCTTCCATGAATTGACGATACACTAAATTATCTGAAGCGGGCTAACTTTTTCTCAATCATGGACACTTACTCGGGAAACTGGCAAATCAAAGTAGATGAGGCTCATCGTGAGAAAACTGCATTCATCACCCTCAAGAGCCTGTATGAGTTTAAGGTAATGCCGTTTAGTTTGTGTAGTGCCTCAGCAGCTTTTGAATGGATAACGGATAATCTTCTAAGGCACCTGAAGTGGACGATGTGTCTTTGTTATTTAGATGACATTATATTGAGAGACATTTGATGAACACATAAAAAGACTGAGGGCCATTCTTAACTGTCTCCAACAAGGCAGACTTAAACTTAAACCAAGAAGTGTCTCTTGGGGGTAAAAGAAATCAAAGTACTTGGACACCTTGCGTCAAATGAAGGTGTGCAGCCAGACCCAGAAATTGTGCGACCTATAACAGAATTTCCTATTCTTAGAAGTATTAGAGATGTGAGAAGCTTCCTTGGATTATGTTCTTATTACAGTTGTTTTATCAAAGACTTTTGTATCAAAGCCAGGCCGCTACAAGAGTTGTTAAAAGCTGACACTAAATTTATCTGGAGTGGTGCTCAACAAGATTCTTTCGATTTGCTGCGACAAGCTCTGAAGACTGACCCTGTACTTGGTCTGTATGATGAGAGAGCACCCACAGAACTACACACAGATGCGAGTGGGTATGGAATCGGTGCTGTTATGGTGCAGATTTCTTATGGAAAAGAGAAGGTTAAGAAGGTTATAGCCTATGTTTCTAGGACACTTACAAAAGCCGAGAGAAATACTCAACTACAGAAAGAGAATGTCTTGCTGTGATCTGGGCCATGTACAAATTTCGACAGTATCTCTATGGAATTCCATTTACAGTTGTTAAGACCATCATTCACTTTGTTGGTTGACAGGTCTTAAGAATCCAACAGGACGACTCGCCAGGTAGGCAATACATCTTCAAGAGTATGATGTTATCATAGTGTACAAAAGTGGAAGAAAACACCAATATGCCGACTTTCTCTCAAGAAACCCTGTGCAAGGCCATCAAGATTTTAATGAAGATAGTAACTGTCTCGCTGCACTCCAGGATCCCTCTGCTCAGCAGAAGGGCGCCAAGATATCTCTAATTATGCTTGCCTTAAATTGGTCAAAAGATGTGACACAACAATTTAAGGTAGTTAATGGATTACTCTGCAATACAAACTTTGATCCGTTTCGAAAGAGTGATAGCTAAACCCATTTTCTTAGATGTTCTACAGAAATTCCATGACACATCTGAGGCCGGACATTTAGGATTTATTAAGACATACAATACAATCCACAGGAGATTTTTCTGGCCAGGTTTATTTAGGAGTGTCCGTCACTATGTGTCACACTGTCGAGAGTGCCAGAGGAGAAAAGCAGTTCCTCAGAAACCACCTGGCCAACTCATGCCAATTTCGCAAGCCGAAATGCCTTTCCAGCGTGTTAGGATTGACCACCTCGGAATATTTCCAACGTCTGCTAGTGGCAATAGATGGATTATTGTTGCACTGATTATCTGACATGTTATGCCATTACAAAAGCTGTTAAAACAGCTGAAGCATTTGAGGTAGCCAAATTCATCGTAAAAGACACTGTATTAAAACATGGTGCCCCAAGGTAATTGATTACGGATTGAGGGAAAGTTTTTCAATTGAATTTTGTGACAGAGATAAACCATCAGTGCAACATTTCTCATCACATGACAACAGCCTACCATCCTCAAACTAACAGGCTTACTGAATGCCTTAATGAGACCTTGGCCGGCATGCTATCAATGTTCGTCAATGTTGAGCAGATCAACTGGGATGAAGATGCTACCTTTCATGATGGTTGCCAACAAAACTGCCAAAAAGACACCACAGGATTTACACCATTTTCCCTGGTGCATGAGTGTGAGGCGATGACGACGATGGACACTGTGTTTCTCTTACATCCTGATGATGTGGACAACGATTACCTCAGCCAGGTGTTAACCAGAGCTGAGGAAGCTCGGCAGTTAGCTCAACTCCACACACTGCAGGCTCAAGAAACGGTCACTGAAGGTATGATGCGAGCCGCCACTCTGTCGTCTACCAGCCTGGTGACCTCGTCTGGATTTTCACTCCTGGTCGGAAGGTTGGTCTCTCTGAGAAGCTCCTCAGGCACTACTTTTGACCTTACAAGGTTAAAAGACAGTTGTCCGATGTTACTTAAGAAATTGAAGATTTCGACCCCGACAAGACAACAGAAGATCAGAGATACGGTCCATGTCCTTCGAATGAAGCTCCATAAGGATCCTGCAACCCAGGGTAAATTCGAAGCTCCAGTGACAGGCAACAAGCAGAAAGGTGACGAAGACCGTAGCAGCAAAAGAACTTCTAAGAAGATCACTGCCAGGGCAAGAATCAATCATCAGGAGTTGGTGTATGCAGGACCGATGACTCGTTGCCGGACTAGGAGGATCTAACACAAATAAGCTGTTATCTTAAGGAGGGAGCAATGTCACAGAAGAAGCTGAGTAGCACCGCTGCATGAAGGGTCGCGAGTTCAAAACTCACCTGGATTGTACATTTTTAAGTTTTATATTCGGTTCTAGTACATTCTAGAAGTATCCACAAATGGCAAGAATCATTGTACTGGAATGTTCTGTAGCTGTATATATACTGTATGTGTTCTGGCTGAAGGCAATTTGCTCCGCACTCTTATATGTGCTTGCTGAATAAACCTTCAACATGAAGTTAGTGTTCGACATTCATCTAATTACACCCTCTTCTATGTGACAATATATAAACTGCACGTGTCTCAGAGCTAACTGAATGTTTAGTCCCATGTATTTCAGACTAGTCTGAATCTCTTAATACACTAGATGATTTGACATTAGTCCTGTCCATTCCAGATTTCACATACAACTTCAGTTTAAGACAAAAGGAAACGTCCAGGTCATATCTTCATGGCTTCAAATTTACCAGGTGCTATTGATGTCACTTTGAAGCACAAATGTCTTAGGTTCAACGAAGTGGATTGCTTTCCAACAATTTCTTCAATTAAGCAGAAGTTATTTGCTAACAATCTGCTCTGTATTTGCTCCTTCAGTCATCAGTTCCTTTCAGACTACTTCCTGTTCTTTCACGGAATGTTAAGACCTTCCTCGCCTAGCTGTCTCATACCCCCTTCCTCTCCACCTTTCTTAGTAACTCCCAAGGCCTCTTTCATGCTGCACTCAGCTTTTACTCAGGATACAAACCTTAAGACTCCCTAGTTTGTCCCTCATCGCTTATCACCTCTGGCCAAAATGGAAAATGCTAATCCGTACTTACATTTGGCGTCCTCGACAAACAATAGTTCCCTTTTTCCTGGCTGAGTAAAGATTGAAGTAAGACGAGGGCATAGCCCTTCCTACAGGACCACGCCTGATTAGGCACTGCAGTATTCAAACCATCTTTCAAATTGCACAGAGCTTTACTTTTAGTCGTTAATGAAAGTTGTCAATTAATTATTATTTTATACTCATTTAGTATTATCTTCTACTTTCCCTCCCTACTGATCTCGGAACTAATTTTCATATTGCAACAGTGCTTACTATTTTTATTTCATATATAGGTGAGTGTATTTATTGATATGATAATGGGCAGCTCCTAGTCCCCCTGCCCTTTATTTTTATGGTCATTTCATTATTCCCGGAAAGGATCCTTCTGGATCAAAAAAATCATGCCTTAATAATAACCTCGACTATTGCTAATTATTATTTTGACATTAAATTTACAGTACACCTCCCAGAACCAATGGGAGCAACAGCAACAAAAATATGAGGGAACACCAAACATCTTGCAAATGAATTAATGGCTGGATTGCTTTGTTAATTACATTACATGTAAAGTAGACAGAATAGAAAATGACATTTAACAAGAGCAAATATCTGTACTATTTTAAGCTCAGACATAATAAAGGATTTCACCTGCACAGATTTGTGTATTCCATATGCTAATATCAACTGATTAATAGTGTCAGCTAGGGAGTGAATGCTTTCTGAAAACATGCTGTGGGACCCTGTGTACATCCAAGCACAGAGTTTGAGAATAAAGTTGGTTCCATTTCTGTAAAAAAGAAAAAAGTAATGAATATAGTATCATAATACAAAAATTCCTGTGTGGGGTACCATAATCTAGAATGTGTAGAAGTTTCACTCTAAAACAGGGTTACACAAGGTGCATACTGTGTCGTAATATTTGCTACCCATAGACAACGGATTTACAGAGTATTCAAAAATATCTACTGTTTGCAGATGTTAGGGCATTCACTACCCAACTCTTCCTTCTTTACACACCATGACTCATTTTGTGCACCAATCACCTTAGTACCTAACAAGATTGTTTACAACAAATGGCCAGCACCCAATATGCATCACACGCAATTGTACTGCATGAGCACTTAAGTCCCTCTTGTCAAAGGCAGCCATTGAATTTTTGGAAACAATGATTTTCAATCATCAGAAGCGTATGACCGGCTTAGTCCATATGAATTCAGGCAGACTAGGAAAAAATCTTACCTTCATAGTCACTGATTTTATTGAATTTAGCATATGTTAAAATGAAGGACTAAGTAAAGAAGTCCAAACGGAAGAAACCATTGTAATCATAAAGCAATTATCTTTCAAATAAGACATACTCTAACAAAATATCTAGAACTGTCACAGAGATACAGCACTTTAAATTTTTTTTAATGAAATTCGCATCTTCAAAATGGTGTTCCCAGTGTCATTTTTGAGTCCTGTATGTCAGTGGAGTAATTTTTTTGGAAAAAACAAAAAAATACATGTCTTACTTACTCCTGAATTTTAACAAATGCTAAATTAAATCCGAGACTATGAAGGTCACACTGGTAACAGCTGATTCTGTAGATTTGCCCTTTCTGAAACCAAGCTGTGATGCTACAAGAATATTATTTTTGTCCAAATAATTGACTAATCTACCACACACATTGTTATGTCCGGGATTTAAAAAAAAAAAAAAGGTGATGGGAAGTAATTTTTTGTTTTTTATATTTTGTTGAAAGGAAAGAAAGAAAAAAGGGTGAATAAAGGTGAAGGGAAGTGGTTCTATTTTTACTGGAATGAACTTATTGATGGACATCACAAAAATTTATTTTACCTATATATATTTTTTTTTTTTTTTACTCATCGAAGAAGACAACACGACACATATAAAAGAATATAGAACAAGAATAATAAAGAACACATATTATCCACAGAATGATCGTTTCACAAGACACTTTCTAGCTCGACTGACTCTTAAGACTGAACAAGACTCGACTGACTCTACTCTCTCTCTGGACCACAGCCTCTTCACGTCCCTCTGGACCAGAGATTTCAACTGTGATAGGCACGCCGATTATTTAATTAATCATACAGCCGCTGGGCGCGCGCTTGGCGCATCATTTATATGGGGTTAAACGCACACCGCGAGAGGCGTGGGCTAGCGGTGTCTTACAGGTATCGCCACAACATGAATTTCCAGGATTTTTGAGAATACTGCTATTAGCAAAATTGACCTGCAGTTGTTGGTGTCTCTTTGTTGTACCTTGGTACAATGAAATTTACCTTCAGTTTTGCTGAACCTGTTGATGAATCTAGCAATTGTGCTATTATTCATTCACCTACTAGCTTTATTCTTTGATTCAATATTCCACCACCACCACCAAACTTCTTCAACTTAAGTTTATGTATGGTTTTCCTCAGTCCATCTTCAGTGATCGGTTAGAAGAGCATTGTATTGTACGAGGTTTTTCATAGTTCAGCAACCTTCTTTTTTAGTCTATTTATTACCAACTTTAGGTTCTCTACCACATTTATATTACTATCACTGGGTATGTTTCCTATTTCTCTACCATCTGTAACCATAGAGTTGTCTATTTTCATTAAACTGATCTCTCTCTCTCTCCGTTTGACAAATATTTTACATTCTTTCAATATTAATTACATTCTAAACAGCCTTTATCTGGGTTTTTTTTTTAGTTCATTGTGATGGTGTAATGGGCTCTTGCTTTCATCTCTCTTATTATTTTCCTGTATCACTTCTGTTATGTTTTATAGTTATCAGTTCTGTCCATCCATCTCATTTTCTTCAGCTTCTTACACTGTTCCAATATTTCATTGGCACCCACTGTACCTGATCCTGAAGCTTCGCTTGTCCCTTTACTTTGTAGAATAGTACATTAAAATGATTTTTAACAGCTGTAATAAATGAATTATACTTTTCATTTACGTTCTGTTCATGTACGGTTTCCTTACTTACTACTGTTTTAAGGATGTTAAGATTTTGCTCACTGATTATCACAATTTTTTTGACTGTTCATTTTTATTCTAATACCATGTCATTGCCTGGGAAAAAAAATCCAGAATCAGCTATTTATGTTGATCAGATATTTCTCTTTGAACTTCATGTGACTCATAGCTATATCTACAAACATTACTAATGACATTGTCTGTAACTGTATAATTCAGAGACTTAACTCTTCTTGGTGCTGACACTGTTGCCTCCATATTACACTGTATTTACAAGTATTGTAAATCTTTTATTGATTCTGATCCTTTTCATTCAGTATTAAAATCTGCTACTACAACAATGTTTCTCTTGAAAATATCACACAACATAATGTAATACAGTATAACACAGTTGGGTGGCTAAAAATGTGAAAGTGAAGAAGAATTACATGATCTGTTGAATGGAAAAAACAGTCCAACGACAACAGAATATCAACAGAGTACACCGAAGAAAAACGAAAGTAATGAGAAGTAGCAGAAATGAGAACAGTGTGAAACTTGACATGAGGGTTGATGGTCATGAAGTAGATAAAGTTAAGGAATTCTATCTAGGCAGCAAAACAAGCAATGATGGATGGAAAAAGGAGAACATCAAAAGTGGACTAGCACTGGCAAAAAGTGCATTCCTTCCCATGATAAGTCTACTAATATCAAATACAAACCTTAACTTGAGGAAGAAATTCCTGAGAATGTACATTTGGAGCACAGCACTGTGTGGTAGTGAAACATGGATTGTGGGAAAACCAGAACAGAGAAAAACTGAAGCATTTTAGATGTGGTGCTACAGACGAATGTTGAAAATTAGGTGGGCTGATAAGGTGAGGAACGAGGAGTTTCTGTACAGAATCAGAGTGGAAAGGAGTCAAACACAGACAAGGAGAAGGGACAGGGTAGAGAGGCAGGAAGAGGGATATAGGGAAAGGATTGGCAAGGTTCAGGAAATGGGAGAGTTACAGAAAAGTAGCCCATAACCCTGGGTCAGGGGAAACTTACTAGACGAAAGCAGAAGGAAAAATCAAAACCTCACCAGTCCTTTTCCTTCACCCCTCTTCCTTCCCCTTCAGTCCTTCTGCCACAAGAAGGAGCTACTGGTTCTGGAGGCTTGAACATTTCCTGATATTTTATATTTCTTTTTTCCTGCAGCTCTCTGGCGAGTACATTTTTATTCGTCCAACTACATTATTATTTTCAAAAAGTTTTACATTCATATTCATTCACTGAATGATGGAAATCCCCCACCCCTCCCCTTTCCCCTCCAAAAAGATAGTAATCTTGCCATCTGGTGACCTTTACACACAAAACACTCATATGCCATGTCACTAATTTAGTAATTTCAAAGTCTTTTGTTTAGTAATAAGTAATCTCTTGTCTTCAGCATTTACAGTCTTTTGGAGTTTTTCTGTTTTAATAAATACACATTTTACCACCTTTACATTTAGATCTACACAAGTATCTGTATGAGATATAGTTCTTTGTCAGATTCTGTGGTAGAGAGGATACCTATAAACAAAATAAAAATAGCTGGTGATATGTGATCCATAATCAATGTGTAGCGACTTCCAGTAGGCATACTGTGCTCAAACTTTCTTAGCATACAATCAGCTGGCATATCTGAGATTTCTGGATATGGATAATGTTAGAAAATGAAGCAGCAAGTCCCTCTGGACAAAGAACATTACCTCTGCATTTCTTGGATTTATGATTGTCTCCAAAAATGCAAGCAACATGCCACCAACTTTGAGAACTAACACTATTGTCTAACACAGTTTTAGTAAACCCAGCTTCAATGATGCAAGAATCTTGTGAGGATAAGAAATGATCTGCATACTTGGTTTACCATTCAAAGGGTATGGCTTCATTGCAGCCTGAAAATTAGAAACTAAAATGACACAGTGTAGTGTATAAGAGTCTTGAATGGTTTATGAATTACTCTATCAGGGGGAAAACATGATTTCATTCTGCATATATTTCTCTGCTGTGCACAATTCAAAATGGATTCCAGGAATGGTTACTTGATGACATTCATACAGCTGCTTAGATGTCATAATTGAATTGTCAAGCGAGATATTTTTTATATATATTATATGGTAGTGCACAGCAATAACAACAGAAGGACGTCTTTACTACGTTATAATAATTCTGTGCTGCTCAATAGCCTGTTAAGCAATCAGCTTTTACTAGAAATGATACAAGGACATTATCTTGTATTCTGAGCAGTCGAAAGTGAAGATGCAACTCAAATACTTGAATTTAATGTTATCCTATTGGATTGGTGCATCAGTTCAATACTGTTTTTCCAAAAGTTTCTAAATATTTTGAGGAAAGGACAATAGAAAAAAGAAAGGAAGAAACACTTGCTAGGTCAAAAGCTATTTGAACTTGCAGTATCTCTTAGTTTTATGGGTACCATAAATTATTAAAAATTCCTTAATCTGGGACATCAAGGTGAAAAATGCACCTAATTTTGTTGACAGTATTATGAAAAGGATAGTTGCTACTCACCATATAGTGGAGAATCTGGGTCGCAGATAGGCACAACAAAAAGATTATCAGCAAGTAAGCTTTTGGCCAAACAGGCCCTCATAGGAAAGAGATCAAAGAAATAAATAAATAAATCTAATTATGTTGATTTCATATGGACTAACCCATGTTCCAGCTCATCCAGTATCTATAGAAATGGGCAAGTGTTTGTATCTGCTGTGACTGCCTATATCCTTAGAAGCATAGAAGCACAGTACATTTCCAGTTACACATGAGACTGTAGTGATATACATTCAAATAATTTCATAAGACCCATTCTCCAAGAATTTATATTTATCCATGTTGTTTGGAATTGTATGAGACCTGCAACTGCATTACAAATTTATAAAATAATGTTTACAGTGGTCACATTTTGGCTGCATGCTGACATCATCAGGTACATTACACTGATGTGAAGTATGAGGAGAATTGTATGCTGGGTGTGCCTGAGAGGTTGTGTGCAAAAATGTGAACGTGTATGGAAAGACACATTACTTTAGTGTGCATTTTCAGTAAGCTGTGTGTTTAAGTACCTTCATTAACGTATTTTATTTTATTTTTGCTGATATTGAGGTACAAATACCACCTGGAGCAAAAAATCCTTACGATAAAATCAACGTCTATGGCCAAAATTATTCATTATAAATGTTATGTTGACTACATTGCTCTTGGAAAATCATGACACAAGTGATATTAACAACACATTCAATACACTCAATAAACTGGACAGATATATAAAATTCATTGTAGAATATGAACACAATGGGAGCATTATCTGCCTAAGCTTTAACTTCAGTATGGATAACAATTTACAGAATTTCAAAGTTCACAGAAAAACAACAAACATCACCATACATAGCTGATCTTGGCACCCTACAACACAGAAACACGCCAAATACAGAGCACTAGTTAACATAGTCAGCAATATCACAGATGGTTATCATTAATATGCAGTTATCCACAGAGGCCCAGTGTGGGCTGTAATTATTGCATGGCAGCAAAACTTGGTAGATACATGTTAATGCGGAATTGATTTACACTAGAAAAAAATTAGTTCCAATTTTGGTACCCATGTACAAATCGGAAGCTGTACATAACCTCGTCACCCTCTCCAGTGCTGATATTGAACAAATTGTGGAAGCAGTCGTTGAAAATAACATCGAGAGTATGCCTCTCTCAATTGTTTGACCTTTTCTGCTCACACCCCATTCCTAATCCATTGAATATGGAAACATTTTTGTATCTTTCTTATATTTACAGCACCAGATTTTCACCTGGTGGCCAAAATTGAAATTAATTTTTCTAGCATAAATCAGTTTTGCAATAGAGTATCTATAGAGTTTTGCTCCCATACAATAATTACAGCTCACAATGGGCCTCTGTGAGTAGCTGCCCTTATTATAACTATCCAGTACCAACATATGAATATGCAAAGCATAATCAGCTCAACATAACTGAAGAGTTTTTAGCAAACAGAACACAGCATGTTGTTATCAATGGAGAGACATCTACAGACAAAGTAACCTCTGGTGTGCCACAGGGGAGTGTTATGGGACCATTGCTTTTCACAATATATATAAATGACCTAGTAGATAGTGTCGGAAGTTCCATGCAGCTTTTCGCGGATGATGCTGTAGTATACAGAGAAGTTGCAGCATTAGAAAATTGTAGCGAAATGCAGGAAGATCTGCAGCGGATAGGCACTTGGCATAGGGAGTGGCAACTGACCCTTAACATAGACAAATGTAATGTATTGCAAATACATAGAAAGAAGGATCCTTTATTGTATGATTATATGATAGCGGAACAAACACTGGTAGCAGTTACTTCTGTAAAATATCGGAGTATGCGTGCAGAACGATTTGAAGTGGAATGATCATATAAAATTAATTGTTGGTAAGGCGGATACCAGGTTGAGATTCATTGGGAGATTCCTTAGAAAATGTAGTCCATCTACAAAGGAGGTGGCTTACAAGACACTGGTTCGACCTATACCTGAGTATTGCTCATCAGTGTGGGGTCCGTATCAGATCGGGTTGACAGAGCAGATAGAGAAGATCGAAAAAAGAGTGGCGTGTTTCGTCACAGGGTTATTTGGTAAGTGTGAAAGCGTTACGGAGATTTTTAGCAAACTCAAGTTGCATACTGTGCAAGAGAGGCGCTCTGCATCGCGGTGTAGCTTGCTGTCCAGGTTTCAAGGGGGTGCGTTTCTGGATGAGGTATCGAATATACTGCTTCCCCCTGCTTATACCTCCCGTGGAGATCACGAATGTAAAATTAGAGAGATTAGAGCGCGCATGGAGGCTTTCAGACAGTCGTTCTTCCCGCGAACCATACACAACTGGAACAGAAAAGGGAGGTAATGACAGTGGCACGTAAAGTGCCCTCCGCCACACACCATTGGGTGGTTTGCGGAGTATGAAGTTGATGTAGATGTAGATGTAGATAATCAGGCAAATAGCTCTAGCAAATGGCTCTGACGGAAACACTTATCGATTTCGTATAGAAAAGCAAAAACAATAATAAACCAATTGCTACACACAAAATAAAAGAGGAACCCACTGCTTGCAAACCATTTGCAGGCAAACTCACCTATAGAATACCAAATATTTTCTGATGCACAACATCAACAATGCTTTCGCAACAGGCAAACAGCAGCACACACAATGTAAGCACACACAACTAGGCCTTCACAAAACAGTAAGTAATACATGTAAAGTCCTAGGCTTAAAAATAATATAAAAATACAAAAAAGAAAGATTATACGAAATCAGCAATAGGCACCCAGAAAAAGTACTCTGCTCACTCACTCCACGATACTGTGAATGATCTTCATTTATTACATAAAATAGTCAGGGGGCGGCAAATGATAGAAAATTGCAACGTAAATTTGTTCTTAAATTTCTCTAATGTGGAGTGATTATTTATTAATATAAAGAAAAATTATCTGAACATTAGTGTTTAAACAAATACCAAAATGTCATACTATCCTATATGCTTGTATAAAAAATATTTTATCTTCAGTGTTTATATACCTTTAGTGACTGAAGTAAGTTTATCATAGTAGTTAACAGTCTTTTGAAGGCAAACATCTGAATGTGATATATTAACTAATAATAATCCTGACAATGATGACCGTGATGACTACCATGTTTATTACTGTGCTCTGTATGCCAGGCAAATATCCAGCAAAAAATCAAAGTTAACACACTAACAAAATTACACTGTAGAGCCAAAGAAATTGGCACATCTGCCTAATGCCATGTGGTACCCCTGCGATCACGCAGAAGTGCCACAACACAATGTGGCATGGACTTATGTCTGAAGTAGTGCTAGAGGGAATTGACACCATGAATCCTGGAGGGCTGTCCATAAATCTAAGTGTATGATGGGATGGAGATCTCTTCCGAACAGCACATTACAAGGCAGCCCACATATGACAATAACGTTCATGTCTGGAGAGTTTGGTGGCCAGCGGAAGTGTTTAAACACAGAAGAATGCTCCTGGAGCCACTATGTAGCAATTCTGGACATGTCACATTGTCCTGCTCGAATAGCTCAAGTTCTTCGGAATTCACAACGGACAAGATTGGAAGCAGGTCATATGGGAAAATCCCCACTTTATCAATTCCTCGGAGATGCTGTGTCCCATCACTCGTGCACCAACTACAACACCATGTTCAGACTTGCTTAAATTTTGATAACCTGCCACTTTAGCAGCATGCCAGACACTTCTTGTATTATATAGGCACTGCCAACCGCAGTGGCATATTCTGCCTGTTTACATATCTCTGTATTTGAATACGCACGCCAATACCAACTTCTTTAGTCCTTCAGTGTATTTTAATATGCAATTCCCTCAACATACACACTAAAATAATGTATATTTCTGTACAAGGTTAAATTTTGCTACATAACCCCATAGGAACATCTGGCATTAAGCATCACAATTCAGATTAATGTAATGTATGTGTAACTGCAATGCACTTGACAACTGCAGCACGCTATCAAAATGTGTTGTGCTAATAAATGTTAGTAAAAAGTAACTTAAGTGGTGAAAATTGTTCATAAATTCGACAAGAAGATATTGCCACTCATCTGTTTGGTCCACACTGGGAAGGGCACACCAACAGCATGAGGGATAACTATCTTACTGAACACACACCACTTTCCTCACATAAAACTTAATTTATATGACTTGTAGGAGCTTAAAAATGCTCTGAAAATAACAGATTTTAATGCTAGCCAAACTAGATCGCACAATTTATAAAAGTACCATTGACACTTGATTGTACCGTGTCCTGTCAACATTTATGGAATCTTACACCCAAACTAATGCTTTATGCAGAAAATATCATTTTATTCTGTTGTTTTCACAATTACACAGTTTACTCATAATTTTAATTCAATCTTTTGTAAATGTCACGCCAATTACTACAGTGGACAAGAATTTGACTTACATAATGATAGCAGTAATGACGACACGTCCCGATGATCCAAACAGCCCCGCTTCCTGAGCTTCTTGCCTAGTCTGTGCTCCTTGTTCACGTCTGTAGTCACGGAGGCGTCTCTTCACATTGAAGATATCTGAATAAGGGTGTACATTGAAAATCTCAGAAGCACAATAACTAACTTCTTTTAACAACAAATACAACTGTATATTTTTTTGTAACCAAAGGACCAAATGTTACACTTAACACAAACAGTAAGAGCACTTACTGGTGATTTGGGCAGCCTGGATGTGAAATTCTAGTACTGCTAATGACCTCCTTTAAAAATGAAAAAACTATTTCTAACTTGCAGAACTGTTAAGACTTTTGTCAGGAGAAAAAGAGGGATAGATTTTGGTTGGCCAACAACTCAGATTCACAGCTGAAGTAGACTCACCTGTTATGAGGCCAAGGGGAGGCACAGATGGAGAGAGAGGCATCAGTGAAAGTAAGAGGGACATTGCGTACTATTGTATCAGCTGCATCTCTGAAATGAAAGGACAGATTGAGAAATGAAGACAGATGCACCACCCCACACCGTTTGACCTATGTCTGTAGTACTGGCCGAAACTCTGAGCAAACTAATGCAATACCTGTCAACTGACAGCACCTCCATGGAGGTCCGATTTGACACGGAGCCTGCTGTCCCTCACTAATGTGGAAACTTACTGGTGCATTGGCATCCCATAACTATAGCAACAAAAGCAGCAAGGCATTACTTACAGCAAATGTATTATTTCAACGAAGGGCCAAACTGTGCCAAAGATAGATACAAAAACATACTTTGTAATCTAACCTATGTTGCAGCTGCAAACATATATAACTGTGATGCTTGTACAACACGTAGATGAAATCCCGAGATCAAATCCACAAATCACAACCACATATTCTTTATACAGGTTCAAAAATTGTTTAACAATTGCAGGCAGTTAGTTGAATCAATGCTACATAATGTAATTTTCAATCATAAATGTAGCTTATGGCACCTGCACATTGCTTTGTCGTAGAGTGTGACCAGTACGTTCACACTGGAGGAAAAAAAGTAGAGTTTAAATCATTATGAGGGTTAGGAGCAGTTAGCTCAGTATTATTGAGTAACTGGGCTATTACCACCACAAGCATTCAGAAACTGTGTGAAATTATGAGGTGTTTCCAGCAAACAAGTGTCGCTAAAACGGCCAATAACTCAGATGGCAAACACAAATGAGAATGTAGTGATTAAAAACAAGGTATTCTGTCAGGAAAAGGTGGACCATCAAAGGTTAAATGCAATGAGTACAAAGTGGTGGGGGAGTACCAATTAACTAACAGCAATGGATAAAAAGACAGTGCCGTGCTCGACATGTAACCTAGCTAAAATGATTTCCTCACAGCAAGAGGGCCGAGAGGGTGTTGTGCAAGCTGCTGGGAGAGACTTAATAACCTGAAGCTTCTTCCCATGAAGGGAGGACCACTGATGATGCCAAAGTGACTCCACCTCCTGACAGGCTGCAACACAGAGATCACCAGAGGGAATATAAGAACTTGTGGGCTGAGGTACGAGGACTGCAGCCTCGGCAGCAGCATCAACAGCCTTGTTTCCTGGCACACTGACATGACCAGGAATCCACATGAACATCACAGCGGTTCTATCAAGAGTAAGAAAGTGACAATATTCCTGGACCCATTGCACTAAGGGATGGGCTGTGTACAGTGCACAGAGACTTTGAAAGGTGTGTTGAGAGTGTCTGAGCAGAGCAAGCAATTGAAAAGCCTGTATCACCGGATGAACTCCATGGCCTGATACAGGGCACCAATGACAAAGGCACACACAACATCACAGTCAACCGAGAACCAAAGGTACAGTCGCAAAGTTCCATGCGAAGGTCGTGAAACTGAAGGGGACAGAGCAAGGGTGGAGTAGTGTCCTTAGGAAGAAAATGAAGACCAAGGTGGACACGGACCACCACACAAAGCCAAGACAGTGAAGGGTTCACAAACACTGTGAAGCTTGCAGGGAGCGAGAAGTTAAGCTGCCGGAGCAAGATGGTTGGTTGGGTGTGGGATTGAAGGGACCAGACTGCTAAGGTCATCGGTCCCTTGTTCCACGATAAAATCACACGAAATAAAAACTGTCAGTCGTTAAAAACGGAGAACTGAGAGAAGGGACGACACAATACAAGAAAGGCAGACAAAGACCAGACAAACGGAACTAAAATCGCACCGAGTGTGAAGGTGGTTGGCCGACCATGAAAATAAGGAAAAGCCAACCACCAAATGACATTAAAACCCACAGTTTAAAACCACAGGCCAAAGGCCCAAGTCAATACAGGAAATAAAAGGACAAACACTCAAATCATACAATAAAAACCCCCTGCCCGAATAAAACTCAACACGAGGTCCGCCATAGCATCGTCATCACATAAAAGGGCAGGGAGGGTATCAGGCAGCGCAAACGTCTGCCTGAGTCCTGTTAAAAGCGGGCAGTCCACCAAAATGTGGACCACCGTCAGAGCTGCCCCGCAGCGACATAGCGGTGGGTCCTCCCGGCGCAACAAATGGCCGTGCGTCAGCCACGTGTGGCCAACGCGCAGCCGGCAGAGGACGACAGAGTCCTTCCGAGAGGCCCGCATGGAGGAGCGCCACACACGGGTCGTCTCCTTCACCGCCCGAAGTTTGTTGGGCGTGGGCAGGGTGCGCCACTCGTCACCCCAGGCACCAAGCACTTTCTGGCGCAAAAGCGACAGGAGATCACACTCCATAAGGCCGAGTTCCAGAGCCGGTGAACTCACTGCCTGTTTAGCCAGCGTGTCAACCCGCTCATTGCCCGGGATGCCGACATGACCTGGAGTCCAAACAAAGACCACAGAGCGGCCGCAACGGGCAAGAGCATGGAGCGACTCGTGGATGGCCATCACCAGACGGGAACGAGGAAAGCACTGGTCAAGAGCTCGTAAACCACTCAGGGAGTCACTACAGATGACAAAGGACTCACCTGAGCGGGAGCGGATATACTCTAGGGCGCGATAGATGGCAACCAACTCGGCAGTGTATACACTGTTCCCGGGTGCCAGCGACCGTTGCTCACAATGATCCTCTAGAGTAAGAGCGTAACCAGTGCGACCAGAGACCATCGAACCGTCGGTATAGGTCACGGCAGATCCGGGAAACTCGGCAAGGAGAGCAACAAAGCGGCGGCGGAGGGCCGGAGGAGGGACCGAGTCTTTCGGACCCTGTGCCAAATCCAGCCGAATACATGGTCGGCGCACACACCAAGGGGGCAGACGGAGATTGGCACGGAAAACAGGCGGGAGAGGAAAAAACTCAATCCCACACAGTAGAGCCCGGATGCGAACCGCGATCGTACACCCTGACCGGGGCCGCCTGTCTGGAAGATGGACGATCGAGTGCGGGAACAGGAGACGGTAGTTGGGATGCCCTGGCAAGCTACAAACGTGGGCAGCATAAGCGGCCAGAAGTCGGTCGCGCCGGATCCGCAATGGAGGAACACCAGCCTCCACAAGTAAGCTGTCAATAGGGCTTGTCCGAAATGCTCCTGTGGCGAGTCGGATCCCGCAGTGATGGATGGGATCCAGCAATTGCAACGCTGATGGCGACGCCGAACCATAAGCCACACACCCATAATCAAGGCGGGACTGGATCAGCGCTTGATACAGCCGGAGAAGGGTGGACCGATCGGCACCCCATCCGGTGTGGCTAAGGCAACGGAGAGCGTTTAAATGCCGCCAGCATGTTTGTTTAAGCTGCCTAATATGAGGCAGCCAAGTCAACCGGGCATCAAATACCAGTCCCAAGAACCGATGCGTCTCTACCACAGCAAGAGGTTCACCGTCAAGGTAAAGGCGTGGCTCAGGGTGAACCGTGCGACGCCGGCAGAAATGCACAACGCAGGTCTTAGCGGCCGAAAACTGGAAGCCGTGCGCTACAGCCCACGACTGCGCCTTGCGGATAGCGCCCTGCAGCTGGCGCTCAGCAACTGCAATGCCAGCGGAGCTGTAGTAGAGGCAGAAATCGTCTGCATACAACGAAGCTGCGACGGACGATCCCACCGCCTCAGCGAGCCCATTGATCGCAATTAAAAACAGGGAGACACTGAGGACAGACCCCTGTGGGACCCCGTTCTCCTGGACCCGGGAGGAACTATGGGACGCAGCAACTTGCACGCGGGAGGAACGAGACGACAGAAAATTCTGAATAAAAATCGGGAGCGGGCCCCTAAGACCCCACCCATGAAGTGTGGCCAGGATGTGATATCGCCAAGTCGTATCGTACGCCTTCCGCATGTCGAAGAAGACGGCAACCAGATGTTGGCGGCGTGCGAAGGCTGTACGGACGGCAGACTCTAGGGAGACCAGATTATCGACGGCAGAGCGGCCTTTGCGGAACCCACCCTGAGACGGAGCCAGAAGGCCTCGAGACTCGAGGAGCCAACTCAACCTCCGGCTCACCATACGTTCTAGCAACTTGCAAAGAACGTTGGTGAGGCTTATGGGGCGGTAGCTGTCCACCTCCAGCGGGTTCTTGCCAGGTTTCAACATGGGGAGGACGATGCTTTCTCGCCATTGAGACGGGAACACACCCTCAACCCAGATGCGGTTGAAAACATCTAGGAGGCGTCGCTTGCAATTCACAGAGAGGTGTTTCAGCATCTGGCTGTGGATGCGGTCTGGCCCAGGAGCCGTATCAGGGCAAGCAGATAGGGCACTCTGGAATTCCCAGTCGCTGAAAGGAGCATTGTACGACTCCGCGTGGCGCGTGTGAAAGGAAAGCCTCCAACTTTCCAACCGCTCTTTCCGGGAGCGGAAGGCCAGTGGGTAATTCGTAGATGCGGAACACTGAGCAAAATGCGCTGCTAACAGGTCCGCAATCGTGTCGGAGTCAGTACACACCACTCCATTCAGCGAAAGCCCAGGGACAGAGACAGGCGGCCGATAGCCATGGAGTCGCCTAATCTTAGCCCAAACCTGCGATGCAGAGGTACGGACGCCAATGGTGGAAACATACCGTTCCCAGCACTCCTGCTTCCGTTGGCGAATAAGGCGTCGGGCACGGGCACGGAGCTGTTTAAAAACGATGAGGTTCTCCAAGGACGGGTGCCGCTTATGGCGTTGAAGAGCCCGCCGGCGATCTCTAATCGCCTCTGCGATCTCGGGCGCCCACCAAGGCACAGTCCTCCTCCGAGGGGACCCGGATGAACAGGGAATCGCAGATGCCGCCGCAGAAACGATGCCGGTGGTGACCGACTGAACCACCACATCAATGGTGTCAGGGGAAGGAGGTGCGATAGTGGCGAGAGAGGAGAACAAGCCCCAATCAGCCTTATTCAGAGCCCATCTGGAGGGGCGTTCAGAAGAGTGACGCTGTGGTAGTGACAGAAAGATGGGGAAATGGTCACTACCACATAAGTCGTCATGGACACTCCAGTGGATGGATGGTGAAAGTCCGGGGCTGCAGATAGAAAGGTCGATGGCCGAAAATGTGCCATGGACGACGCTGAAATGTGTCGGCTCTCCCGTGTTTAAGAGGCAGAGGTCAAGCTGCGAGAGAAGAGTCTCGATATCTCTACCCCGGCCAGTAATCGCGGCGCTACCCCACAGGGGGTTATGGGCGTTAAAGTCGCCCAGTAACACAAAAGGAGGAGGCAGTTGTGCTATCAATGCAGCCAACACATGACGCGAGACATCACCATCTGGCGGAAGATACAAACTGCAGACAGTAATAGGCTGAGGCGTCCACATCCTTACAGCGACAGCCTCTAAAGGTGTGTGAAGAGGTACACATTCGCTGTAGACAGAGTTAAGGATGTAGACGCAGACTCCACCAGATACCCTCTCATAAGCTGCCCGGTTCTTGTAATAACCCCGATACCCACGTAGGGCAGGGGTCCGCATTGCCAGAAACCAAGTTTCCTGTAGGGCAATGCAGAGGAAAGGGTGACTGCTGATGAGTTGGCGAAGCTCAGCAAGGTGGTGGAAAAAAGCGCTGCAGTTCCACTGGAGTATTGCTTTGTCCATGTCCGAAAAAGGCGTGAAGGGGCCGAGGAGGCAGATCACGCCACTGGGTCACCTGCTGCCACCGATGGAGGACCAGTACAATCTGCTTCCATGGCGTCTGAGGGTCCGGCGAGATCCAGGTCCTCAGCGGACGCCCGGATCTCCACCTTATCCCCGGACGCAGAGCCTGTAGGGAGCAGTGGGGTGGATGCCACCGCGTGGTCCTTGGCCTTAGAGGTCTTCTTCTTCGTCTTGTCTCTCTGGTCCTTGGGTTTTATTGGCTGGGAGGGCTCCAGCGAGTCAGTCTCCGGGACGGAGGAGGAGCGGGAAGCCCTGCGATCAGCCGCTGGTCTGCTTTTCTTCCATTGGCTGACGTCACCCTTCCCAGAGGCGGAAACCTGGGAAGGAAGGGACCCAAGGGACCCTTTCCGTGCTATTCGAGCAGGGGAAGTTTGAGGCTTCCCCAGCTTAGAAGTGGGGACTGATGTCCCCGATGGTTGGGGGGTTGCTGCTCCTGAGGCAGGTAGTGCAGGAGCAGCAGGGAGTGAAGTGCCCCCCACCATCAAGGGGGCAGGTGTAGCATTCCGGCTCTGAGAGGTGGCAGTCTGAGGGAGAGCTAATGGGGCCATAACAGTAGTAGCCGCGGCGTAAGAGGCAGGCATTCGAACTTCTGCCTGGCCTCAGTGTATGTCAGGCGGTCCAGGGTCTTATACTCCATGATTTTGCGCTCTTGCTGGTAGATCCTGCAGTCCGGCGAGCAAGGTGAGTGGTGCTCTCCGCAGTTTACACAGATGGGAGGCGGAGCACATGGAGTATCGGGATGTGATGGGCGTCCACAATCTCGACATGTGAGGCCGGAAGTACAGCGGGAAGACATATGCCCGAACTTCCAGCACTTAAAGCACCGCATCGGGGGAGGGATATATGGCTTGACGTCACAACGATAGACCATCACCTTGACCTTCTCAGGTAAAGTATCACCCTCGAAGGCCAAGATGAAGGCACCGGTGGCAACCTGCTTATCCCTTGGACCACGATGTACGCGCCGGACGAAGTGAACACCTCGCCGCTCTAACTTGGCGCGAAGCTCGTCATCGGACTGCAATAGAAGGTCCCGATGGAATATTATGCCCTGGACCATATTAAGACTCTTATGGGGCGTGATTGTAACCGGAACATCCCCCAGCTTGTTACAATCGAGTAACCGGCGGGACTGGGCGGAGGACGCCGATTTGATCAAAACCGAGCCCGAGCGCATTTTGGACAAGCCCTCCACCTCCCCGAACTTGTCCTCTAAGTGCTCGACGAAGAACTGAGGCTTCATGGATGTAAAGGATTCACCATCACCTCTCGTACACACCAGGTAGCGGGGCGAGTATGGTTCGCTGGCATCCTTAGTCTTTTGTTCCTCCCATGGTGTAGCCAGGGAGGGGAACGATTTGGGGTCATATGTAGTTGCATTGTATTGAGCCCTGGAACGCTTAGAGACTGCTGGCGGCTGGCCACCAGCAAGAGATGATGTACCACGCTTCATTGCGAGTCATCCGCCCTGATGCCACCTACTCCGACCAAGGGCCCTCCCCACGGGCGCCACCCAGCCTCAGCAACGACCACCTGGCAGGATGGCCATTGCCGGGAGTCCCAATGCCCCAAGGAGATAGGCATCTACTCCTTGGCATACGTGGGGAGTTAACGGCGCTGGCATCAGCAGAGCGATCCCTGTGTAGTCAGGGGGCTACAACCAACAGGGTACATGGCGGCCCCACCACAACGGACTGGCTACCGTGCTGGATTTCAGGTGATGTAGTCCAATATCGTCATTGGCGCATAAAGCGGCACAGCATAGCAGACTGCAAGAGACCGCACCCAAGAACAAATCCACGCCCAAGAGAGGGTAGGTGAGCGGGACTGCTAAGCGATGACGACAAACCTGGCTAGAGATGGTAATGCTTGATGGACACATCGCTCCTTGTAAGGCGCCCTTCCCCAATCGGCTCGCTCTTCGGAAAATTTAGAAGGATGGAGGTCAAACCCGTTAGGGGACCATCTCACAAGGCCAAAACGTTTGAGACTCCTTTTAGTCGCCTCTTACGACAGGCAGGAATACCGTGGGCCTATTCTTACCCCCGAACCCACAGGGGGGGCCGGAGCAAGAGCCGAAAGCAAGCCCCAAGATGTAATAGAGAAGAGTAATGTGCCCCATATTGGCGATCAAAGGTGTCATCAAAGGAGGGAGCATAGGATGGGTGGCCACACATGGCAGACAAACAGCATGGAGACAGTCACAGCAGTAGTTCAGCAGCTTCTACATAGAGACACTCAACCGGGCTAGCGTAAAAGGTGCCAGTGGCCAAACAGACGCCACAGCGGTGGACAGTATTGAGACGACATAAGAGGGACAGACATGCAGATGCATAAACAAAAGCAACAAAAGCAACCTTAGTATAATTCTGAATGGACAAGTGACTGGTAAAAATGGAGGAGAGTAGTTTGAAATGCACCCCAGGAAGAACCGTTGCCGACACGTACAATATTGAGGTACTGCGTACAGCGGGCTGCCAGATAAGACACGTGGAAAGATCAAGGAAGTTTCGCATGAAGCACGAGTCCCAAGAATTTCGTAGTTTCAATGAATGGAAAAGCAACAGGCTCAAGATGTGAAAATGGTGGGAGAAACCAAATGCACCACAAGAAATTCATACAATTAGTTTTGTCAGTGGAAAAATGACAGCCACTGTCAAATGCTCCATGAGTAAAAACAATCAACACAACACTGAAGATGCTTCTCCTGAGGACAAGTCTGTGAAGAACTGCAATAGATGGCAAAATTCATGACACGGGTGGACAAAATGACAAGATGGTCAACTGCAGAACGCTGAACTAGAAATCCACACTCTGCAGTGGTTATTAAATTGTAAGATTTAAGCCACCATACCAAGCGGGCATGAATCACACATTCCATCACCTTGCAAACACAGCTGGTTAGACAGATGGGGTGGTAGCTAGAACAGGGCGTATACGTGGACAAGGAAAAAAAAATTCCCAGATTTCTGCCAGATTTCCCGGTTAAAAATACACTTTCTCTCGGGTGAAAACACACTTTTTCCCTGTTAACCTTTGGATGATTATGGTTTTATACATGGGAGTAGAATTTCCTGGCGCTTTATAAAACTAAACACAGGGGGAAAAAACACGTTTTGGAAAGATCTCTGATGTGTAGCAACATGTACACTGCATTTTATCGTATTACAACAGTATAAATTTGAATTCCACCAAACACCGCATGTTACTTTCCGAAGCATTGAAATAGAGACTGCGATAGGCTTTTGTAAGCCACGTGATTTCGCCAGCAGATAACAGCGGGTATTCAGAGCTTAGGACACGTGATGTAGTCAGCCAATAGCAACATCACTGTTAAGTAGCGCAAACACACAAACAGAAAAACTTAATGGTTTAAATTAATATACATAGTGTTGCTACACGAAACACAAAGCTTTCACATATAATATTGATCTGTAAGATTAATACGCTGCAAGACAAGCTAAGCTTTCACAGACAATGTTGGTCTTTTATGCGCGTATTACAATTTAAGATACATCACACAAATGTGATCATAAAAATTTTTATAACAGCTTAAATGTCTGATCTTCTGGGCTCGAAGTTCTCCTAAATGGCTCGTCATCAAAGAGTTGATTTTTAAATGGAAGTCAAACGTGCTGTGATTTAGGAAATTCATCGTACATTATCGCAAGTAGCTCCGTTGTAACTGCCAGAATGGTACTTTGATGGTAACGCTTTTCAAACCACCATTCGGAATATTTTCCCGCAACCCGTTAGAAATAGGTTCGTTTCTGCAGTTGTCAGAGAGCGCTAGATGACAGGCGTCACTGCACTTGTGCAGCTACGATGTCGCAGGGAGCCCGTATGTTCGGACGTGTAATACATTAAAAGATCGTACATTATGTCATAGAAGAAACAAGACATCAGAGGATACTCCAAGAGCATAGGAATTTCGAGACCCATACTAAAATGTGCATATTTAAAGTGCACATTTGTATGTCCATATAACCAGTTAAGTAGGCCACGACCTGATATAAGCTTTTCAATGTGGTTTTCGGGATGTAAATTTTCTTGGAGTACCAGTACTGTGTTATCTCATGTTTGGTTCTTTATTATGGCATAATGCCATATGTGCTAGAAGTTAAAAACGTGCACATGAAATGCAGCGAACAGTGTGTGAAATTAAAAAGAAAGTTTCTTTAACTAACCGACAAAAATAACTTCATTGATCTGCAAGGCAATTAATGCTTGACTGTCAGAAAGGTAGAAATCAGAAATCTGTTTTGTTTCCATTTGACGTTAGAGCAGTAAAGGAAGAGGAAACAGCAAAACCAGTAAATGTTAAAACGGGTGACGTGGAGACTACCCACTGTAACTCAGACCGCTCTGTGCATCAGCCCCGGATCTACGATATTTCCGAACCGATGTAATACCCCGCCACTCCCTCGAGCGTTTGACATAGGACGTCAAAAATTTTAAAAAATTGAATTTTCAAAAATACGTTCATTTTGTAGCGCACATCTTTTTGAAGAGTCTGATGCATAATACGTGTGTTCGAGGAAATGTAAGACATGTTATTTGGTCGTAAGTATGCCAAAGGGCAGTGCCTCGCCTCCTCACACAGCATTCTTCTATCACACGGAACTGTATTTCGCTCTGTGGAATTTAAATGTGTATATTTTGTAATGGATGCCATCAAACCATATTCAGGACAGTGGAAATTAAAATTTCCGGTGGTGCCACTCTTGCTTACAACTGGCCGGTTTAACATCCTGTCCCCTTCAGAAAATTTGCACTCTCTATTCCCTATCAGCTAACAACTTGCTGCTTTGTGTGACATAAAATTAAATATAGGATACATAAACCCAGTAAAGACATGAGACAAGCAAGACAATACACATTTCTTCAATCCTTAGCTCCTACAATTTTTTTTCTCTCTAATATTGCTACAGCTTTACATGGCGTGCTTTCCTTTCTACGAAAGGATCTATTACTCATCAAAGTTTGTCAAATGTTTTGCTACATGAAAAGTCGAAATGTTGTTGACTACTACTGAAAAAGCTGTTAATGCAAATAGTAACCCAAGACTGGTGTGGTTTCCCGATCTGATTACGTCTATTTTGTCACACTCTGCTAGATAAAACAAAATAGGCCTTTCTAATACTGCAAAAATTGTAATACACACCAAATAAACGAGACTGTTTCGGCACAAATGGTCTTTTTTGTAACGACAGAATATAATTCACAAAGTACCAATATCAAATTCCTTTTAGGCCTATTACAAGCAAAAAGCCTTACGTTAGGAAATAGTTTCACACTTCATTCACACGCTCAAGTTTCTTAAGTATGAGATCGAAAAGTAGTAGTACGAAATTTTTATACAAACTTGGAATCGTCATATTGTTCCATAATTTATGTGATGTCCCCATTTCTTCTCCTTCCTCGTTCTAACAAACAGTCTTGTTATCACTAATTCTGTAACTATTCCTGCCAGTGTCAAAGCTTATTCGCAGGTTAACTCCACAAACTCCGCCAGAATCACCGGTTTAGTTATCCAGCGATTATTCTCCAGTTAGGCATTGCTACATGTTTGTGCAACGTGTTTTCCGCACTTCTTCCAGAATATAATTTAAAGCGGCTGCTAGCCGAGGACTGTACAACTGGCCCTTACTAGTATAGCAATCTGGCCAAAAAATTTCTGTCAAAATTTCATTTTCTTAGGAACACAAAGAAGGTAATACGTAATCGTTCTTACCTGTTATTCGTTTATTTCCACTCCTGTAGTCTGAATCCATGGATTTAGCTAGTAATTATAACAACGCTCATCATTTGCAAACGCAATCAACCACACAATCAGACAGCAGTTGCCATTCATCCGTTCGGCCTTACTCCGCTCAGCTCTTATAGCCCCTTTTGTCTGTAGGAAAGTTTGTTTCTACAGGCGACAAGGATTCCCCTGACAGAGGCATCATGTACACTATGCACGCATTCAAAAATCAACTTACGATTCATTCAGAAATCAACTTAGAATGTGTTCAAAAACCGACAGGGATGCGTTTCAAAGTCATATGAATAATCGATAAACTAATGTGCGCTGGATGCTAGTCGCTTTGTGAAACAAGGTTTTTCCCCTCAATAGTATGAATTTGCCCCCCACGTCCCTCCTAGTTCTGGGCCTGCTGCGCATGCAAGAATATGGCAGCTTGGGCGCTCCAGTAGAATTTTCCCCGGTAGCATCTTGCTGCTTACTGAGACTGCTTACACAGCCAAACAGCCACATTTCTGTAGCCAGAAGCCAGAGAAGGTACTACTCAACTGCGCATGCACATGACCTCGCTTGTAACTGCTAAAACGAATCTAATGTAAACAGTTGTGACGTCACGCCCATCGAAGGCAATTTGTTGTTACGGAACATTGCATAGTCTTCCAAAGCCTTTGACACATTTTGCTATTGGCAGATGCACTGTGTTTTGTTGCTGTATATGACGCATTTCCTTCGCAATTTCAGTTTTATTTTCATTTTTTTCTCATTCATATTTTATTGTTGCAGTATTATTCTGAAATTGCAGTATTATTCTGAAATAGCAGTATAGAGTAATATCCTTTGTTAGAGTATCAGTTCTTGCCAATCAAAATCACAAAAATTTAACTGAAAGCAAAAAACAATGAAAATTTCCCGGAATTCTAAAAAAATTCCCAGGTTTCTCCCAGATGAAAAAATTCCCGGGTTTTTCCCGGATCCACCGGTTGTCCCGGGTCGTATACACCCTGTAGAAGGAAAATGTTTGTACTGGAAAACACGCCCTCCGCCCAGATGCGGTTGAACATATTAAACAGAAAGTGCTTTCCCACAAGAGAACAGTCCTGCAGCAACATCTGAATGTTAACAGCGTCTGGCCCTGGGGCAGAGGATTGGGATTCAATGAGAGAATTAACTAGCTCCCTCACAGTAAAAGCAGTATTGTCACACTCACAATTCTGAGAAGAAAAGTATATGGCTCAAGCCTTCTCCAATCATTTCCGATGGAGGAAGGCGGGGTGATAGTCGGAAGAGCTCGAAATTTCCGCAAAATGGCGGGCCAAGGTGTTGGAGATACCAATAGGGTCCACGATGACATCTGCAACTGTCAGGCCACAAATTGGGGAATGGATCTTGGTCCCAGAGGGCAGTCAGAGGATGGCCAATACGACAGAGGAGGGACTGGAACTGTTAAAAGAACTGGTGAATGAAATCCAGCTAGCTCTTGCTATCCCAAAGAACACGAAGGCACTGTTTATTACGAATGCAGTTTACCATCATAGGATGACAACTAAAAACGCAGAGAGCACGTCTCTGTGCGCGAATTGCGCCACAGCATTCCTCACTCTACCAAGGGACTAGGACAAAGTGTGGTAAAGAGGAAGTGCAGGGAATGGAGTGTTATGCAGCAGTAAAAATAATGTTTGTAAGGTCCATCTGGTCATCACAACTGGGGAAACTGTGTTCGTCGAAGGTTGCCAGGGAGGAGTAAACTCACCAGTTGGCCTTAGTAATCTGCCATCTGGATGTGCATGCAGGTAGGGTAGGAGTCGGCAAATGATAGCACACGAGAAATGGTCGCTCAACTACGTGTCAGAAAGAACAGACCAGTAATGGGCAAGCTGGGCAGTGCAGAAGGATAAGTAGAAACGGAAAAAGGTATGCAAAGAGTCGGAAAGGGATGTGGGTTCTCCTGTGTTCAGGCAGATGAAGTTAAGTTGATTCAGTAGGTCAACCAAGATGGCACATCTCTGACAGATGCTGGGAGAACACCGAAGTAGATGGTGCACATTAAAGTCACCGAGCAGCAGAAACAGGTGAGGGGTAGCTGCCCAAGAAGCTGGAGGAAGTCTGCCCTGTTGACATCGAATGGCTGAGGGATGTAAATGGTACACTGGGGAAAGGTCAAGTGAGGAGGGAAAAGGCAAACTGCAACAGCTTGAAGATGGTTGGTCAGGGACTATGAATGTTACCCCATATGAGCAGCATGATCCTCCCTCCCCCCCCCCCCCCCCCCACACACACACACACACACAAGATAGAACGCCAACCTCAGGGGGAAGATCAAAATGAACCAGGAAGAAATGTGAAAGCTCAAAGCAGATGTAAGGACGCAATTTCGTTTCCTGAAGGCCGTGTGCAAGGGGACACAGCAATTCTAAAAGCAGCCGTAAACCCTCTTTGTTGCATTGAAGGACATGAACATTCCATTGGAGGAGAGCCATGATGAGGAAAAAATGAAGGGGTGTCACATCGACAGCTGCCGAGTGCCAGCCTGTGAAAATTCGCTGCTACAGGGCACAGAGGCAGGAAGATCCAGCTCCATGAGGTCCACGGAAGCATCAGCTTTCTTGCACTGTCGATCTGTGGAGTCTGACACAGAAAAACAGATGGTGGTGCACACCAGCGACACTGAGGCCGGCTGGGCGAAAGTATCAAGTGGCGACACCATCAAAGAGGATCTTCAAGTCAGCGAAGAAGAAGACCATATGCCTTTGTTGACCTCTTCGAGCCTTTCCAGTTAGCAGAAGAAGACTCGTGTGTTGGTTGGCTGGAGGGACATAAAAAGTCTTCACGGGAGTGCACCTTCTGTCCTTTCATGCCTGCTAGCTGTGTAGCTGGTAACTTCGACCTTTGAGGTGAGAGTTTGATGGCTTGTTGCATAGCTGGACAAGGAGACGGCGATGCTACCTTGACGCTGGATGATTTCACAACTTCAGAGGTGAACTTGAGGTTGCATGTATGTGTGGCATGTGCTTCATGGTGCGAGATGCAGCATGGACAGAACTATAAGTGCCAGACGGTAGAACGCAGGGTTTGCAAAGAGCCAACAACTTGCAAGCAACCGAGTAAGGCAGTTTTTCCTTTACCTGGATCTCCCGGACAGCCCACTTGTCAAGATACATGGGACAATCTTGAAAGGTGGCGGCATGGTCACCATTCCAGTTGATACACTGGGGAAAAGGAGGCGGACAATCGTCGTCCTGAGCATCCGCAACGCAGCTTACACATTTGACTGGCTGTCAACGAGACGTTCTAGTGTGGTTGAAACGATGACACTGGTAGCAGCTCATTGGGTTCACAATGTACGGTCCCACTGTGATAATTTCATAGCCTGCTTTGATATTGGACAGAAGCACCATTCTATCAAAGAAAATGAGTGTGTGTGGGCACTACAAAGAAATCTACCTTTTTCATCAACCAGTGGATGGCAATGACATCCTGATCAGAGAGCTACGATTGGATTTCGTCAAGCAGCCTAGTGTAAAAAAACATCATGGGAAGAATTCGAAGTTCTACGGGCCTGAACACGGACAGGATAGCTGTGGAGAAGAACCAGAAGTAGTCTCCAAATGCAATGTGCCATTCCATAAATGAGAGCAGAATTTCACAGAGCTGGCAGTTGCATCAACACCTTTCTGAATAATAAACGGATTATTGTTGCGAAGGACTGTCTGTCTTCAGTGTGTGAAATCATGAGCAACCATGGTGCAGCTGGAAGGGTCTTTGAATCGTGAGTAACATTCCATTTATGTCTCATACATGTTGATTGTTGAGGACGATTGGATCAATGCAAGAAAATCCCGCAAGAAAATTCCCCGTGATTGCCAATGTGTGCTCCTTCCGATTAGGGGCCCCTTTACAAGGGGCGCACCCACCTTAGGTGACGGTTTGCACCTCAGGTCACACCTCCCGAACACCTGACAGAGGGGCCAATCAGCAATTTGGGAAGGTAGCAGATCAGGCAATCACCTCTCTCTGGGCCTGGCTTCTACTAGGGGTTACATGCCAATCCTACCTGTTGACCCAGGGCTGGGAATTATGCATTACCCAGCCACCTGTCACATGTCAGTGACGTGGGCCAGCCTTCAGGAGCGCACAGGAAGGAAGAAGGGAAAGAGGAACCTCAAACACCAAAGCAGAGGAAGGATAGGAGAAGGTGATCATAGAAAGGAAAATGAACGCAAAACAGTGGTGACACTGTTCTTGTGTCAGCAATGGACAATGCGGAACATTGCCAATAACACCCCAGGAGATAAGGAGTAGCAAGAAGACAGACATGCAGCACGGAAGGAAAAAGATGCTGCAAAGGCTGGGGCCCCACAGTAGCCAAGCATGAACTCACCAAAGAGTGGCAAGCCCCCTGCAGGGATGCAGCCAAGGTGGTGAAGGGTTTACAACCACCAGGAAAGTTGCATGTAGCATGAAGTTAAGCTGCCAGAACACGAGCCAAAAGTGAACTCCAAGAGGTAACAGAGAAAAGGGATGCATCCCATTCTGGCAATCATAGGAGTCATTGGAGAAGGAGGCATACGATGGACGGTCATGCATGGCAGATAAATGGCATGCATATCTGCTGAGGAGAAAGTCACAGCAGTATGACAGCGGTAGTTTCGCAGCTTCTGCATGCAGACTCTCAAGCAGGCTAGTGTAAAGGTACCAGTTGCCAAACAGATGCCACAATGGTTGATAGTATTGAGATGATGGCATAAACAAAGCATCCATAGTCTACTTTCAAATGGACAAGGGACTAGTGGTTCAACATGCTCCCCAGGAAATACCACTGAGGACACAGGACACTGTGGGACTGCGCACAGCAGACTGCCAGGTAAGACATGTGGGAGGACCAAGAAACTTTTGTATCGAGCAAGTGCCCCAGGAAGATTGTAGTTTCATAAAATGGAAGAGTCACAGACCCAAAATGTAAAGACGTTGGAAGAAACCAATTTTGGCAGCAGAGATTCATATGAGCAGTTTTGTCAGGCGAAAATTAAAGACAATGTCGATGCTCCAAGGGTAAAGATGATCGAGAAATGGCTGAAGATGCTGCTCAATAAGACAGGTCCATGGGGAACTAAAATAGATGGCAAAATCAACAACAAGAAAGGAGGCGGAGAAGTTCAGCAGAAGACAGGCCATTAGACAGTTAATGGTGATAGTAAAGAAGACAATGCTCAGGACGGAGTCCTGAGAAGCACTGTTTATCTGTACGAATCTGTCCAACAATGCACAACCCATATGGACCTTGAAAACTCAGTCTTTTAAAAATTCCTGAAGCAAACTTGGCACGACCATGGAAGCCCCACACCTTTTTCAATAATAAACGGATTTACCGTAGTGAAGTACAGTACACGAACCATGACGAACCGTGGTGCAGCTGGGAGGGTCTTCGATCATTAGCCTATTCTGTTTAAGTTTCATAGCTGTTGACTGTGAAGATGATTGAGTCATTGTGAGAAAATCCCATGTGATTGCCAGTGTCTCTGATGGCATACTCTTTCCAACTGGGGGCACCCTTCAGAAGGGGGCACACCTGCCTTAGGTGATTGTTCACACTTCAGGTAACATCTGCCAAACACCTGACAGAGGGACCAATTGGCAATTTGGGAAGGTAGCAGCTCAGGCAATCGCACCTCTCTAGGCCTGACCTGTGCCAGGGGGTACATACAAACCCAATCTGTCAACCCAGGGCAGGAATTATGCGTTGAGAGAAGTGGAGCAGTAGCTAGAAGGAAGGTGTTTGTCCTTACTGGCTTAGGTACACATATGACAGTGGCTTCATGCCAGCATCTGGGAAACATGCCCTCTGCTGAGATGCAATTCCATGTATTAAGCAGAAAGTGCTTGCCTGCAAGGGGAAGGTGCTGCAACATCTGAATGTTAACAGCGTCTGGCCCTGGGACAGAGGATCAGGATGAACTGAGAGCATGAACTAGCTCCTCATAGCAAAGGCTGCACTGTACCACTCACTCATAATACTAAGAAGAGAAGGGTATCACCCGGGCCACTTCTGACAATTTCTGATGGAGGAAGGCAGGGCAATAGTGGGAGGAGCTTGGAATTTCCACAAAGTGGCTGCCCAAGATGGTGGAGATACAAGTAGGGTCTACACTGACACTGTCTGCTACAGTCAGGTCAGAAGCTGAGGAATAGATCTTGGTCCCAGAGAGTGATCAGAGGTTGGCCCGCATGACGGAAGAAGTAGCACAACTATTAAAAGAACAAGTGAATGAAATCCAGCTCTCTCTTTTGCTATCCCAAAGAATGCACCAACACTGTGCATGCAACTGTTCATAATGAAGGCAGTTTGCCACCATAGGATGTCAGTTAAAAATGCAGAGAGCACGTCTCTGTGCGTGTATTGCAATTGGTATATTCTAAATGCTCTAAAGGAATCTTGTATTTTCTGCTTTGCTTCGAGCAACTACAGTTACTACAGAACTTTTTTTTAATTTTTATTTACTAAAAAACAATGTTCTTAAATGATGCTTTCCCATGTAACAAGATTAAACTCAGTTTGCTAGTATTGCCAACAAGAAATATGAACGAAAGTCTTCAACTTGCATTTTCCAAACAAGTTTTAAAATTCAGTCCAAAAGTAGTATGTGCTTCACTGTAAAGACTAAAATATTAAGCACTGGCTTTTTCTGCAACAATGTCATAGATTCTATTAGCAGTGTAAAGTGACTGCAACAATGTTAATCCTCAGCCTTCCTCGCTGATGCACAATATAATTTTTTAAGTCCAGACATGTGATAGTGACAGACATGAACTGACTGCAAAAGGTGATGACATACTGAAAGCAAGACAAATTTAAAAACAAAAGGAAACAGTTGAATAGGAAAGGAAGGTGATTTCCAGAAAATGAAGCTGTTAAAAATTTACTTCTATATTCCAACCATCATTCTGATGTATGTACACAGAAAATGTGCAGCCTAACAAATATAACACACAATAATGAAGTTAATGAAAGCAGCAGGATTTATTTGTACTTGTCTGTATTGGGACGATGTTAAGGGGGAACAAAAAATATGAGGAACACCATATTTCTTGTCAATCGTGCAACTGTGCAGAAAATAGATACTATTTGCAAATCCTGAACAGCAACTATCCACCTATATTTTTCTCCCCAACAACTCCAGAGAACTAACAAGCAGTTTAATAACAGAAAACTGTATCAGGTGGCTAGAGCAAGAAACTGGCCAAGTATTTCTGAAGGAACCATACGACTACTCATTTTAAGCGATCTATGGTAACCATGTGTTGCCTACATTTGGATCACTTGATAGAAACAAGCTGTGCTTGCTGCTCCTGAGTCCAAGTCCAGTGTTTTATCCACTCAGCCATCTTGCTCAAGTCCAAATTAGTAATTTCTCGTATACACAATTAGATTCCTACCTAGCTTACAACTATCACATTTTTCATTCAGTTTATATTTTTGGTTAATGAACTGAGAAATTAGCCAAGGTACTATTCTCTTAACTTATCTGTAATGCTACAGACAAGAGAAAGTTTATAATATATAATATTTTATCAAAATATACATAAACCAAATATTTCTGCACCATTTCCACTGTTCTGAATAGGCCATAATTCAAGTGTGTTCTGTTCTGTGTGTAAGATGTTTGGAAAACTATCAATGAACTGTGGGATTTAAAGACAAACTTACAGCAATCAACTTCACTTTTTATCTTTTGCTGAATTACTACATTCCCAATCAATGTTCATCATGTATATAATCTATGTAGATAGAATTTGGAAGTAACATAACATATATTGTACTTCAGACATTGTCCATAACTTTACACTAGAAATTCCACTACTATTGATTTCATAAGCATGCACTTTCAGTTATCCATTCAGAAATGCTCACACACAATGTGTACTCTCACAAAACAGGAAATTCCTCATAAAATCCTTATTTTACAAATCATGTTTCACGAGCCTATCCTACAGACAAATAATTCATATACTTACTTTGCTGATATCTTTTCCTTTCATTTTCTCGGATCATAAGTTCATGTAGAAGTTGTTCCTTTGATCCCCAAACTTCCAGTGCTCTGTCAATAGAGTATTGAAATATAACTGGTAATGATTTACAGATGACTAGTAAAATTTGCACATCATACTTTTATTTCTAATAAGACAAAAACTGAGAAAGAAAGAATTACAATAAAGCATGAAATACCTTACTTTGCCTCTACATCTTTCCTCCAATAAACAGTAATTGGAGGTTCATTCTCATATGGTGATCTCCGTTTTGTCTTTCGCAGACCCTCAAGATCGGATGGTTTCAAAAGGAAATCTGCCATTGCTCTGACAGGTGTTATGAAGTTTCGTTCTACTGATGTTGCAGTAACATCTACACGCTGTCGTTTCTTCACTGTAAATTAAATAGGTGCAACATTGTTTTAAAATCATAGCCCTAAACCATATTCAACCTTTTAATCAACTATGTATTTATTTACACACAAAATAACACCCTGGCTACAATAATTTTACATAGGTCATTCCATGTCAATTAAGACATTAACTATCTTACTCAGCATCTCAGATATTGATGAAACCTGGCTTATTTCTTCACCTTACCCAAATCAAATTTCAGCAATTTACCTGACTTCACTTTCATTTTATGGCACTTCAAAGTTTTGAAGTTTTGGTTTTTAACATAGCAAGAGCACAAAGTTTTTCTAATATTCTGAAAATAAATTATAGTTTTTCGTTTATCATCCAGAATATAAAAAATATTTGGTTGTGCTATACCCAACAGTATAAGGATTGTAAATAAAATGACCTAATACTTTTTCAGTAGCACACAAAGGCAGAAAAACATTAGGATAAACCAGAGCATCCGTTACCATCTGGCAAGCTTTCACCAATGGTATCATAAAAATCCCCCAGATGCAACAAAAACATGATTTCAAGGTGGCACCAATAACCTTAGACCTTTGAATGGCACAAGAATTATAACCACCAGGTACAAAATCGTACAAATTCTTTGAAATAAATATTGTGGGAAAGTAGGAGTTTTGGGTAGGGACAAGCTAAAGTCTAACAGAACTCCAAAATCAAATGAACCGGTAGATCAGAGATGTTGTACTTTAACACATACAAGAAACACAAGTTTAAAAAGTCTAATTATTTAACATACAGAATGTTACATGGTTAGCCTTACAAAATTATTTTATTTATATTGTGTTTTAACTTTGTTTGTTATATTAAAAATACAGTTAAATAACATTTAACTTCCATAAAAAACTAACTTGATGTGAATCATAATGACTGTAAAGTACAACTTTTTCTGTTTTCGAAGCATGCAGAAATTTAGAGATTTTCATAATTTCTCAGTTCTTTTCTCTCCTAAATTATTTCTTAATTTTGACCAAAGAAGCCTGTAGATGAAGAAGATTCTCTCTTTAAGTAAAGTGCTAACAGGCAAGAAATGACATTCTTCACAAAAGTAACAAATCCTGTTGTTTTCTTTTTTTCCCCTGTTTTCAGCTCCGTTGCTGTTCACCAACAGTTTGGAAGGAACTGTATTACAACTGCAATGGAAAACACTGCGGCAGAAAAATAACCAGAATCAGCTATCCTAAAAGGCATAATATACGCAATCTAGTATGGATGCATCTCTATGAGCCAATTTTCCACAAATTCTTTTTGTTCTGTAATGAATCTTCTCCATCCGAATCTCAGGTTTAACACATTAGCAAGATAGTGAAAGGAATTTACTGCTTGTTCCCTACAGTTCTTTTTTCATTACATTCTGATACTGTCTAGAAGATCTATCCATAGTTCGACAGCTTCTGCAATATTTGTGCTGTTTGCTCAAAGGAGGCTCAGGACCTGAGAAACCTACGACAGCTGTCAGAGAAGATGAGTTCCATCTTCATAAATTACAATGTTATCCAAGATTTTGCTTATGTTACCAGGGACTTCTTCAGGGTGCGCTGTTACAAATTTTACTTGCTCGCCAAAACTCTTCTGTTCCTCTGGCATATGGCGTATCTTTACTTTCCGAAATACCCTCTTATAACTTTTCGCACTTCTTATTCCTGTTAGCCGTTTATTTCCACTTTAATAACCTGAACCTACAGTTTTCGCTAATAATTATAACAACACTGGTCATTCGCACACCCAACCACATAAACAGCGATTGGCATTCACCCAGTTTGGTTTATTCAGCTCAGCTTGTATAGCTCCGTTCTCTTTTGTCTGTGGAAAGATTATTCATTTCTTGATATTATGGGAATTCCCCTGGCAGAGACATCAGGTACACCATGCATGTATTCAAAAATCAACTTATTCGTTCAGAAATCAACTTAGTATGTGTTCAAAAATGTTAAAAAACAAGCAGGGATGTGTTTCACAATCATATGAATAATCAATGGACCAATGTGTGCTCAATGCTAGGCACTTTATGAAACAAGGTTTTTTCTTCAGGAATACGAACTTTGTGCCACCTGATATTGCCACCCAGGGCACATACCTTGGTTTGGCCCTCTCTAGATCTGGGCCTGGGAGAAGAACATGTCATAAGAAGCTCCTGTGAAATTAACAGTGTGGGTGGCTTTTAACTGCAGTTCTTAAACATCAGTAATTTATAAGGACTAATATTAAAGGAATTAATACACTCTGAAATATTAAATATTTTAAAATTTATGGTTTATACAGCTGAATAACACAATTCCAATGTTAGTTTAAAAACAGTTCCTGACATTTTACAAAATTCCTGAAATTCTCCAAGATTTCCTTGATCTTTCCAGGTAAAATGTAATTTCCTCAAAATTCCAGGTTTTTCAGACAAATCATCAACCTGCATTTCTGGATTCCAACCCTCCTTTCACATCAACCTTAATGTTTTCAGATTCCACCAATCCCTCACAAACATGGTACTGTAGAACACATCTTCATGGCCAAAGCATCTGAGAACCACCCTCGCTTCCCTCCACAAGATACTTTTTAGTGTGAAACCCTAACTACATACATCACATCTCCAAAATAGAAATTCTTGTCCTCCAACATCTGGAAGATCATTCCAGACATGACTCCTGTAAACTGTCCAATCTGTTGACATCTTACTCCCACCTACAAGCACCACTACCCATCAATACCCGTTTACCCATAAGGAAGCCACTCACTCATAGCTCCCAGATCTTGACCAGTTCGCCTTTTCAATTTGCAACATCTTCCAAATCTAGAACCCAGACAAACGCAAAAAACTTTTTCAACAGAAATGGAAATCTCACAGTGGTTTCAGTCCTATCGTAAGGTCTCACCTTTGGCCCCACGCCCAAGTTTAATCACGGACTCATCAAAGACCTACTCTCCTCTCAATTCCTAAAGTGGATACATTATTTTATTACCAGTCCTTCCAACTAACGCTAGTCTAATACCAACGTTAAACCTTGTCCCTCCCAGTTCATACCACCATTCACAACTATTACCATCTCACCCCCACCACCACACCACTCCTGGTCACCTTCTAGGAATTCGTTACCTCCAACGTGGCTTCACTATCCTTTCTTAGGTCTCCTCCAAGAACACTAACCTCTTATCAGAAAAAACATAACCCAACCTAATCATCCTCCCTGCAGACAAAGAAAGGCTTCCACCAACTGTCCGACTCCTCCACCTACAAGGCTCTACCACAGTGAGCTCATCCCAGAAGTCCAACATAACCTATAATCCCTACTGAAATCCTTGTGGCCCTTCCCAGAACCTCTCCCCAAATCCACTTCCCTCCTCACCCATATACAACCCACACACCCACTTCCTACATGTTCCCAACAATCCACAAACCCTACAGTCCAGGGCAACCCACTGTAGCTGGTTATTGTGCTCCTACTGAAAGAATTTCTGCTCTTGTTGACCAACGTTTGTATCCATCTGCCTAACACACAACCTCTCAGACTGAAGATACTAACCACTTCCTTTTCTATGATCCCCACCCCTCTATCTTCTCGATTCCTCTCACTGTTGGTGCTACCTCCTTATATACCAATGTCTCTCATGCACTTGGCCTTGCCACCACTGAACACTACCTCTTCCAATGTTCTACTGACTCTAAACCCATTACCTCATTCTTGACATTCCCTACCAACTATATGCTGACACACAGCTACATCTCCTTCGAGGGGAAGGTTTATAAACATGGCACTGCATGACACATTCCACTGCAAATCTCTTTATGAACCATACAGGGGGAATTTCCTAGGCTCTCAAAGCCCCAAAACCACTGTCTGGTTCAGATTCAGCAACGAAATCTTCATGTTCTGGGCTGCGGGCCAAGCCAACCTATCTCCACTCCACACAACCTTAACACCTTCTTCCCATCTGCCTTACCTAGTCATCCTCACCCCAATGTGTAACCTTCCTGGAAGTTGACCTCAACCTCCGATAACTCCCTCCACACCTCCGTTCATGTTAAGTGCACTAGGCACCAACAGTACCTCCATTTCAATTGCTGTAATCCCTTCCACACCAAAAGATCAGTCCCCCATCTGTGTGTGGACAGCGTATCTGCAGTGGTGAGAAATCCTTTGCCCAGTACGCTGAAGCTCTCACAAGTGCCTTCCGGTCATGCAGTACCCCCCTTATATTCAAGATCCTTCACACCTCTCCTAAAGTTGTATTCATTCACCCACCTCCACACAGTAAACATACTCATCCTTCCCTATGCCACTTCTGACCCCCGACCACAAGATCATAACCCTACCACAACCCTCCTGGCCTCAATGTCCATTAACCCACTGTCCCCACACCCTCCACCCAACAGTTACCTCTTCCTCCCAATTCACATCACCTTCAATGTGCACCTAATCTATTGGTATTAGTACCCACATGTCATATACCTAGCATACGCACCTGCCATCCCTCCCTCCCACATTCCTTGTCAGCAAACCGCGTGTGTGTGTGCGTGTGTGTGTACTCTAACTCAAAGGATTTATTCTGAGAGCTAGCAAGTTTTCTATCTCTTTTGTTTGTGCCAGTCGACAGCTCAATGCTTCAGCTATTTCACGAGTAGTCTCCGTAACTCCTAAATTATTTACATAAAACCACGGAAATATACTTACCAACCAATGTCAGCCAACGTATAAATCTAGCATTCTAATGACAGCACAAACAATACGTCTTCAACACAATCTCTCCTGACAACAAGCCTAGAGCTCTATGAATCTACTGCACATAATCACCATCATTAAAATATCTCACTAATAAATTCTTCCAATATTAATATCCCGGACAGCACTCGCAGATCCCAGTACCACTAACACCACTCACAGACAAATCACAAATATCCCACACTAGAGCCCTCTCCAAACATAATACACTGCAACTATGCCACATACCACGTAACACAGTTATGCCACAGGTCAAAGCAGATGAGTGGTATCACATGTCCAGGTTGATCCGAAAACTCTATATTTACATTTGTGGGTTTTATTTTGAAAACAATACAGTCCTGCATCACACTTAATATAATAAAGGGAATGTGATAATCCCTACAATATTTGCGCCAAAATCATCTTCAGAACAAGGAGTATAATCTAGGAAGATAAAATTAGTGAGGTGTTTGTTCTTTTCTGATTTTTTGTCACTTTTTTTACAGTGTGTCTTACAAAATCTGTTGTTGGTAGAATATTTGCTCAAACAATTATATGGAAATTTTTGATTTCCTCCATTACCATTGTTTTAGCACAATTTGTTTTTTTTTTTCAAAACCTTGGTATGTTGGATATGCTCAATTCAAAAACAAAAGTTTCTGCTTAAAATGACTTGAACTATATACAAAGCAGTTAAGAAATTAGTGCCAGTTGAACAAGTTTGTTACAAGTTTTATCTGCTTAAAATTTGTTTTGTCGCATAACCCAGTATCTACGACATTACCTGCTGCCACTTCATCGTTCATTAACCATGCCAACTGCCATTTGTTCCTCAGTTTTTAAATAATGTATAATTTATGAAGAATGATAATATTGGGAGCTTCAATTAAGTCTCACCGTTCACAAAGTTGGGTAGTAGTAGTGCTAATGCAGCATAGCACACCGCACACAAGAGTTATTTAACAATAGAAACAGAAGGCTTTCAGATCCGTGTGTGACTTTTTGAGTGGGGCAAAAAGAATATACATATTCTGTGCCTGAAACACATTGGGCTTCATCACTTGCAAGAAGTGGCACCCTTCTGCTTTCCTCTCAAGAAATTTGCTGCAAAAAGCCATCATTTAAGCATATGCTCTGCTGGAAATGATGTGAGGAGACTAGTTTCAATGATCCAAAGACAACAATTTTGACATGAATAACTAATTGCATCCCGGTCAGCGTGGTATACAATGAGCTGCTGCAACCAGGTCAAGCAGTGAATGCTGGATGCTACGAAGCACAATTACTCAATTTGAATTGTTCACATAAAGACAAATGCCCACAATACGCTCAGAGATATGTCAGAGTCATTCTCCTTCATGACAATGCCAAACCATATGCCGTAAGCCAAGTGAAGGGAATTCGAGGAGGAGGAGGATGAGATTAGTATTTAACATTCCGTCAACAACTAAGTCATTAGAGATGTAGCACAATCTCGGAGCAGAGAAGAAAGTAAGCCATGCCATTTCAAAGGAACCACTCTGACATTTGCCTGAAGTGAATTACGAAAATCATGGAAAACCTAAATCAGGATAGCCAGGCACAGGTTTGAACCATTGTCCTTCCGAAATCAAGTACAGTGCGCCAATAGCAGAGCTATCTCGTTTGGTAAGGGATTTCTATCTCGATTACCTCTGTGTACCAGGGATCATTTCACACGATAAATGGTAATGATGTGTAATCATTTACATCACAAATTATGTTTACATGCTAACATTTCTGATGGGGTGGTATAAAAAAAAAAAAAAAAATTACAATGCAAGTTTGTAATTCCTACCACCACCTCTTACACATTACGAAGATAGAAATCTATGTACTGTCAAGGAGAAACTTTCAGTTTGTTTTAAAATTTTATATCACTGTCTGTCAGACATTTTGTATCACTGGACAAGTGACCAAATATTTTGTTGCAGAATTGAGCACCTCTTTTTGTGGTAAGACAGTATTAATGTGGGGTAATGAATGTCACCTTTGGTACGTTACTGTTCCTTTTGAACTGTAGTAGATTACTTGCAACAAACTTCACGAGGGAGTAAATATACTGTGAAGCAGCAGTCAGACTGTCCAGCTCCATAAACAGAACTCTACAAGATGATCGTGGGTGAGCACCACATATTATTCTTACACTAATTTTTGAGCAATGAAGACTCATCCTTAAGAGGCAAAGAACATTATTCCATATGACATTACTGAATTAAAATATAAAAAGTTCGTCAATTTATTTATATGTTTCTCACCAAGATTTGCAATAATTCTAAATACAAATGTGACCGAAGTAAGTTGTTTTTGGAGTTTCAAAAAGTGATTTCTCTGGGCTAAATTCTCATCAATAGAGACACCTAGAATTTTGAATTTCCAACCCTATTTATTATTTCCTCACATTGCCTGAAACTCATCACTGGTGTAGTACCCCTAGATGTGCAAATCTGAATATACTGTGTCTTTTTAAAATTCAGGATGACACCATTCAGAGAAAACCAGTCAATGATGCTTTTAAGGACATTGTTTACCATTTCTGTATGTATGCTGGAAGTAATTACAATACTTTTGTCATCCCCAAAAAGAATTAATTCTGCTTGTATATTAGATGGAAAATCATTTAAATATATGAGGAACAATAGTGGATCTAAGACCGAGCCTTAGCGAATGCCATACGTGATTTCTTCCTAATCAGGATTATGTCCCCCGACTACATTGCCTGAACCTCTAGGCACAATTTTCAGTACTCTTTTGGTTAGATACGACATTACCTATTAGTTGGCTGTACAATCAAAATCATAAAACATCAATTTATCTATGAAATACTGTGATCCACACAGCCAAATGCCTTAGACAGGTCATAGAAAATACCAATTGGCACTGTTTTATTATTTAATACTTATAAAAGTTTGTCAGTGAACATGTAAATGGCATTCTGAGTAGAACAACTCTCCTGAAACCCAAGCTGTGATTTGAAGAGGATGTTGTTGCTAAGGTGAGAGATAACTCTAGAATACATCACCTTCTCAACAAATTTGGAAAATGATGTCAGCAGTGAAACAGATCTGTAGTTATTGATCTCTCTCGTATCACCTTTCTTGAAGTGTTGAGCGATAGGGTATTTCAGTCTCTCTGGAAAATTGCCTTGAGTGAGTGATGCATTATATATATATATATATATTTCTTTTTTTTGAGAGAGAGAGAGAGAGAGAGAGAGAGAGAGAGAGAGAGAGAGAGAGAGAGAGAGAGAGACTGCATGATTGTCTTAACTTCAAGAGAAGGTGGTGATACATTAGTATGACTGAATTTTTTGGGGGTTATTTATTGGATCTATTGCTGTGATTTCTCTCTTTAACTGTTTATTCATCACTTTCTACTATATTTAAGAAATGGTTATTAAATATATTTGCTACCTGTGGCTCATCATTTACAGCCCCTCCATTTAGTTCAATATTGATGTTATCCTGTTCTGTCATTAATTGTCCCATCTTTTGTTTCACCACATTCCATATTGTCTGCTGTCAGAATTACTGATTTCTAACATTATGTGCATATTCTCTGATATTTTTTTAATAATCTTTCCTTGTAATTTTGACTACTGCAGAAATTCTCTACTTGTTTGTGCCAACAAAAACATTTTCCTTTCACAAGATACTTTAATCCCTCTTGTGATCCATGGTTTTCTTACCTGGCTGTTGCTGCCCTATCTTATATTATATGGAAACATATTTTCAAATAATGATATTAATTTATCACTGAATAGAGTTTATATCAGCATTAGGTTCATTATAAATTTCATCCCTAGTGACCCAATGTAAACTATTCTTAAAAACATTTTTCTTGGATTTGTCAACTGTTCTAACTGATTTTCACTGTGGAGTATCCACACTGTTTGGCACTGTGTTATTTATCCTGACAAATTGCGCATCATGATTAGAGAGAGCATTTGTTACCCAGCAAACAGTTTTTTCTTGCATCGAGTTTCACAAAAGAAACTATTTTCAAAAAGGGTCCTACTGTCATTATCCACCTGTGCTGTAATGTTAGTTACTGAGATCAAATTGTAGTATACAAGCAAGGTTTCCTGATCATTTTTCCTATCACAGTCCATTAGGAAATGTACACTGAAGTTAGCACAGACATAACTTGTTGCTGTCTGACATAGCACAGTAAGGTATCCACACCCAGTTTAAAATTTCCCGGCGGCGATCTATATACATTTACAATTAAAAATGGTTCAAATGGCTCTGAGCACAATGGAACTTAACATCTGAGGTCATCAGTCCCCTAGACTTAGAACTAATTAAACCTAACTAACCTAAGGACATCACACACATCCATGCCCGAAGCAGGATTCAAACCTGCGACTGTAGCAGTTGCACGGTTCCAGACTGAAGCACCTAGAACAGCTCGGCCACTATGGTCGGCTACAATTAAAAGAACTATCTTTCAGTGTTATTTCACATTACCCCTTTTCATTACATCTGTTTAGTCCATGCAATACTGACTTTCTGAAAAACACTTCACAACTTTCAACAAGCTCAAAAACTGGCTACTTGAGAGGATCAGCACAAAAGATCATGATTTATTGCATTGCAGATGGCATTTGTTACCTAAATAATGGGGAAGGATGGTAGCTGCCAAAGAAACTGCTTTCAACAAATTATCTTACAACATTCTAATAAAACAAACATGCTGCCTGTACCATCACACAATAAGAATTAATTCAAGTACCTGAGAACACATAATAAAAAACACAAAAAAATCTAAAAACATAATTTTTTAAAAATGTTTTAAGAATAACATATTTAGTACGACGACTGCAAGGAAACCGACTTTCCAATGTAGCAAGATAAATGGTGAATGAATTTTGTTTTTCCATGTGACAGTCCAAGCTTCAAGGCTTGTTTTGGAAAACAAACAGATTTCAACCATTATCCATTTCTCTTTACGTAATATTCAAAGTAACAAATTATGTTTTTACAATTTACAATACCAAAATGTAAGTAGGCTATACATTTTTGTGAAAATGATAAATAAAAAATCTGAAACTTATGTAGACAGTATTAGTAAATGTCACTTTGCACTATCATGGTGTGAAGAATATCAAAGCTAAAAAATTTGAAATGCTATAATATGGAAATAGACAGATAAGCTATCATGTGGTATGGGTACACATCCCTGTATGGAGAACAGACAAGCTGCACCCAGATCTCAGAGATGGTTTGGTTGACTTGACATAGAATAACCCAAGAATAGGCTAGCATTATACCTTTATTTGCAATTGCGTCCTTAATGGCTTCTGAGGTGTTCTTTTTTCCTTCATCTTTCCCTTTACTATGGGTGTCCAATTCTGTCTGTGCATTAGAGACAGATTCACCTCTAGTTGTAGAATCAGTTGACAAGAACTGCCAACACAGGGCGTTAAATTTCCATTTGAAACACCCATCTTGTTTAGGAATGATATGGTTCTCTATACATTTAATGCCGCAACAATTATTTGCAGATGGTGAATTCCTACTAAAAAAGCTCCTACCATGACATCCTGTAACAATCCACTTCAGTTACCACAAATCTGGAGTATGCCTTATACACACGTTACAAATTATGCCTTGAACACAACATAACCACTAATTATCAAGCACAAATAAATACACAATAAACGGAAACACAAACAGACCTGTTTACTTGCAAGTAATGATTGATGAATAATTTCAGGTCAGACAAGACTGAGTTTCACTAAAAAAATATTCTTACCATGCTTATTCAACAGTAACTGCTCAAAAGTTCTGTATGTATGTTTCGCAACAGGCCTGTGGCGAAGGAAAGTGCACGAAGCTGACTTCAATAACATTGCTCTAGGGCACACCCCGACTTTAAACTACAATCTGAAAAGGAAACAGTGCCCACCAACCGTGTAATTTTAACCAACCAACAATCGGCAACATCAAGATGTATGTCACAATTTTTCAGCTTATACAAATAAGTTACGGAAAAAAAAAACTTACTCTCAATTTCTGAACAATTTGTTTACTTACCATCTAGGTACCCGTGTTTACTTCGTTACGTAGGTAGCAAATATACAACAACGCTGTACTAAAAGCAATTTTTTCTGTTCACCCTTAAACCGAACATGTTTTCATTACTGCCGAAGTCTGAAAGATGCATTTAATATTTGCAATACGGGACGCCGACCGTCTGTAATTTCTTGATATGGTGGCAATTCTTGTAAGGTTGTGGTGAAAATGTCTGACTACACCAATGCGTTAACTTAATTTATCGACAGAAATTTGCAAGAATTGTCTGCTATACGTCATACTATGTTGCAGCAGAATCCCTCTATCTTCAGCTATAATACTGTCACTTCAGACCAAAGATGTTCGAAATAGATTTTGAAGATGCAATCGCTGTAAAGCACTGTTGAGCCTTGCACACACCGGCGCAGCGTCATATCTGATATGCCACACGATTGAAAGGTTTGATGCATTTTGGCACCAGTAATCGTTTCTACACTCGCGATCAGAATTCCTACCAGAACAGCTTTCGTGATTTGATTTTTTTATTAATCCCAGAAATCTTGCTGGTGAGGCAGATTCACACTGGCCAATATGGTTTGTTCGGTTTGAGATATAACGGGACCAAACTACAGGAAAATGATAATTCTCGCTACATAGTCATCATTCTAGTACATCTTATTACATATCATTATACAAATAAATACATTATCAGTTCCATTATATATTAAATGCAGCTTAAGTACAGAAGTACACACATATTCTTCCAGTTTCAGGTTGCGCATATGGTGTACCTAGATTTTTCATCACTGCAAAAGTATATTATGATTATGGAGTTATGGTACTCTTATTTTCCAATAATTAGGGATTCCTCTGTCATCATTCATGTCCTTCAGTATGCTTTGAAGATATTCGTTTACAGGCAGTTTTTTCTGGTACTATATATGTGGAACTCATTCTCACAGTAAATTTTGTTAAAGTCTCGCGTTGTGAACAGTTTTATTTAATAACTTCAATCACATTTAAATATCTCTGTCTTACCACACATGGATTGTTTTGTGTCCTTTGCCGCAATGGAAATTTATTATCGTTGTTAAGCATTATTCTGTAGAGTTCTAATAAACAAATGTGTTTCTTTACCTACGAAAAACTTGTGGTCATTCCTAAATAACAAAACGGGTTACAGGCCCAGGTGTGCTATTGTGCAATTATATAAAGGAAATGAAAAATCACAACTTGTAAGTTTCGTATGTAAATGAAGTGTAAATTCTGAAAATAGCTTATTGTGACTTTCGTATGTTGGTGTAACTTTTGGAGTGAAATACGACTACAGATTTGACAAGAGTAATAAGCATTAGTTTAGTGAGAGGGCAATAAATCTGGAACACATGGAAATACAAAGCAGAGGTCTGTCTATGTGGTATTCCTGGAGCGCTTGATGTTATCGAAGGTAAGTTAGTTAAACCCACAGAACATGTGGAAGATGCTCAAGTCAAATAGACATATAAGAAAGCTCTAAATAATTATCTTAAGGCTGACAGCAACGCTTTATTTTTATTGATTACGAATGTGACAAAGGAAACATTGCATAAAATAATGTATCTTAATACATCTCAAGAAGTATGGACAGAATAAATTGCATAATTATATGATGGTGTTTCCGAAGATAAGGTGTATGACCTTTTTTTTACAATTTTTTTTGATATGTGAAACATTATAGTGATGCTGAAGCAACTCATATATCGAAGCTGAAAAACGTGTGGAATGATTTAAAGCAAGAAATGACCAAAGATACAGAAAATAATCCAGAACTAAACGACTTATTTTCAAACTGTAAAATTTTAGGCACACTACCAGACGAGTATTTTTCTTTTAACTCAAGTTGGATACTTATATTCGAAAACAATAGGACTGTTGATAACTTGACAACCCAACTTTGGGCATATGAGAAAGCTTTGTTGAATAAAGGAGACTCACATAAGAGACTCTTATATGTAACTTACTGAAACAGTCTTCTAAACAACCTCAGAGGAAAAAGGAAGTTGTCTGTCACTATTGTAAGTAATCATGTGATCAAGAAATGCCGAAAGAGGATTGTGGATGGTCGACCATAAAAGTCTCAGAAAAGCAATGTGCCAGAAACTGCTGAAACTTCAAATACAAACCTGGTTCTCTTCTCTGAGTCGTCTGTTGTTATGTCAGCTGAGTGTGATACTGGCAGCTGGTTTGTATCACCAATGCTGTCAATTTTTTCAAGACATTTGAAACATTTTCTACGATACACACAGTTACATTAGCAGATGGTGATACTGTTGATGCTGTTGGAAACGGCATAATAGAAATGGAAACGGAAGTGAAAGCAAAGTGGCACCAAATCACTCTGAGTGATGTATGGTACGTATCAAAAATTAAAAAGAACCTGTTTTCAGTCTTAGCAGCACAAGATAAAAATCAAAAAGTACATTTTTATCTACAAAATAAAGGTGTTATTTTAAAATTGGTGAAGTTGCAAAACTAATTGGTTACCGTTATCGTTATGGAGGACTGATAAAATTATGAAACATTTCTACTGAAGTAAATGAAATCAGTCGAGAAAATTTCCTACAATTGTACCATAACGATTTGGACATCAAAATAAGCAACTTTTGAAGATGTTAATTACCAAATCTTAGGCATAAAAGTGTGACTGGGTTATGAGTTCTGTGAAGATTGTATTTATGGCAAAACACATTGGCTTCCATTTAGAACACATAAGAGAGTTTTGAACTCAGAGAGCTGATTCACACAGATCTCTGTGGTTCTTTTAAAAAGTACAAGTCTGTGTATGGCAACTTTGTTTTATTCAAAGATGATTACAGTAAATTTCGAGCTGTTTACTTCGTCAAGGAAAAAAAGCTAAAGCAGTTTATAACTGAAACAAAGACTGCTGGATATACAATTAAAAACCTCTTAAGCGATAATGGAGGAGAATTCAACGATAAACAGACAAGGGAGATTTTGCAGAAGATGGCATAATCCAACATTTTACTATGCCATATACTCCACAGCAAAACTGATGCAGTGAAATTGAAAATCGCACACTTGTTGAAACAGTCAGGGCTATGATATATGTTTATGGAAACATTTCTCAGTCGTTTTGGACTGAAATGATACATTCTGTAGCATGCATTATGAATTGAATGAGGCCTACTAGTATTTTAGGAACGTCTCCATATGGAATATGGTATCCAAAGAACCCTGCCATGAAGCACCTACATGTAACTGGGTCAAAATGATATGTTCACATTTCAAAACAATTAAGGGCGAAAATGGATCGAAAAGCAGTAAAAGGGACTATGATTGGCTATGACAATGACGATGGTTATCGGATCTACTGTGAAGAAAGTTGACATTTAATGCAATCACAGGATGTTATTTTTGAAGAGAAAATCATGCAAAAGGAAAGTAAGTAGTTCCTGTGGTTCTTGATTTCCCCCATCAGAAGTCTCAAGACTTATCAGAAAGGCAAAGGTCCCGAGTTCGCGTCTCGGTCGGGCACACAGTTTTAATCTGCCAGGAAGTTTCATATCAGCGCATACTCCGCTGCAGAGTGAAAATCTCATTATGGAAACATCCCCCAAGCTGTGGCTAAGCCATGTCTCCGCAATATCCTTTCTTTCAGGAGTGCTAGTTCTGCAAGGTTCGCAGGAGAGCTTCTGTAAAGTTTGGAAGGTAGGAGACGAGATACTGGGAGAAGTAAAGCTGTGAGTACCGGGCGTGAGTCGTGCTTCGCTAGCTCAGATGGTAGAGCACTTGCCCGTGAAAGGCAAAGGTCTCGAGTTCAAGTCTCGGTCGGGCACACAGTTTTAATCTGGCAGGAAGTTTCGTATCAGCGCACACTCCGCTTCAGAGTGAAAATCTCACTCTGCAAACATCCCCCAGGCTGTGGCTAAGCCATGTCTCCGCAATATCCTTTCTTTCAGGAGTGCTAGTTCTGCAAGGTTCGCAGGAGAGCTTCTGTAAAGTTTGGAAGGTAGGAGACGAGATACTGGGAGAAGTAAAGCTGTGAGTACCGGGCGTGAGTCGTGCTTCGCTAGCTCAGATGGTAGAGCACTTGCCCGTGAAAGGCTAAGGTCTCGAGTTCAAGTCTCGGTCGGGCACACAGTTTTAATCTGGCAGGAAGTTTCGTATCAGCGCACACTCCGCTTCAGAGTGAAAATCTCACTCTGCAAACATCCCCCAGGCTGTGGCTAAGCCATGTTTCCGCAATATTCTTTCTTTCAGGAGTGCTAGTTCTGCAGGTTCGCAGGAGAGCTTCTGTAGAGTTTGGAAGGTAGGAGACGAGATACTGGCAAAAGTAAAGCTGTGAATCTCGGTCGGGCACACAGTATTAATCTGCCAGGAAGTTTCAACAAAGTCTTGGTTGCACTCTGTTGTGTCTGAGACATAAAATGCAGCCAAGACTAAAAAACAATATGTGATTGTGCATCACTGGCCACTGGCCTATATAAAGACATTCTGTCTGCTACTTTATTTTATTACCATGTTATGTTTTCATGGCAAATTACAAATGTTCCATGACATTTTGAATTTTTTTTCTGTTGTGTGTTCTTCAGCATGTGAGATCAGGTATTAGAAAGCAAAAATTTATTTACATTATTCAGTAATGGAACAGAGTTATTGTAACCTTCGAACAGTTTATTTATTTCCGTAACCTCCAGATAAATGGGACCGCTAACCTCTCAATAAAAATGTGATTTATATATAACCTTTCATAATTAACTGACTGTGATTCTAATTGGTAAATCTGGACGGCAGCAGTGCTGTGTCATGGCTCTGAAAAGTCATTCCAGATAAACTGAAAGTTCTTACCTCAATGATGTCGCCAGATAATGCATATATATCTGCTCCTGTAAGAAATTTTTCTGGCACAGCCCAGTGCAATGCTGGCCACTAGATTTGTCATGTATAAAAAGAAACAACTGATTTTTCTTTATGATAATCAGGATGACCATGGATAGGAGAAATTAATAAAATCTTTAAATTCAGATGAATGATTGTCAAAATTTATCTTTATAAGAAAAATTAAAAGATTTTTAAAAACATTTAGATGGGTTTTGATATAACGATAATACAAAATCAGTTGTTACAAATTATATATGTGCACAGCTAAAAATAATAATATTTTTCCTTTTACCTTATACTACGTCCCTCAGGCATTGCCATCATCAATCTCCACAACTGGCCCTAGTAATTCCATACCGGACATAAGTTCTCTCTGTGAGCTATACAACTAAACAACTGCTCTCTATGAGCGACCTGATCCCACCGCCTGACTGCAAGTTACAGCTGAAACTTCCTGGCAGATTAAAACTGTGTGCCAAACCGAGACTCGAACTCAGGACCTTTGCCTTTCGTGGACAAGTAGTAGCCAGAATTTTGTCTGTTATTAAAGTTCTAGTGGTTGTCATTCCTGGAGCGTCTATCGTCTTTGCTGTTAAAATAACGTGGTTGATCGTAATTACTGTATGCTTGTTGGCCTTGGTTATGTTGTGAAAAAGTTTTGTTTATGAAGGAATAATCTGATTGCTGAACTTCCAGAAGCTGTACCAGATCTCTAAATAACGAGATATTTTCTTTCCGCTGTCCTATTAAAAGTGACACTCTTAATGATCGTAGTAATTTTAAAATACATAATTGCATAAGTGCTGATTCACTGTATGGCTCACATAAACATTGGTTTTGCTGTACCACGTGTTCAAAAAATTGCGTGACTGGAAAGCTTTGAGTTCTCATAATTTGGTAAGCTAATTAACTGATCCTTGATTCTGCACTGTGTCGTCTTTGGCCAATACGCTGACAGAAAAGCATTCTGAAATTCTTCTACCGAGTAACATTGTCTCGCGATTGGTCTCAAACGAGTTCCTGGTTCGCATTCCAAACAACTGCAACTAAATTCAAGTTTATGTGTTACTGGCGAAGTCGGTGGAAAAGCAAAACTAAATTGTTGTATCCAGACCAAAGGGTGAATTTGTATTCTGTCATTTTTAAATGCTTTAAATTTCCTAACGAATAGAAAGTGCTCGTAATCAAAATTATCGTCTCTGAATGTCTGAGTAGGTTCAGAATTGTACGAGAATCTATTTGTCTGTGTCTGTTCGGAATCGAAGTCACTTACTCTTTGTAAATAACCTAAGTTATACTGGCTGTGTGAGTGTGACAAATTTTCAGAATGTGGAGTATGCTGTGACGTGTTGTCTGCTGTATGTTTTGGAATTCGGGTGTTTGATTGAATGAAACTGTTGACGTATCTTCTGATTTGGTGTCATTGTTATTTACGATAACGTCAGTACGACTGGCCAATTCATCAAATTTTTCAGTCAGTGTTTTTACCTGATCGTCGTTGTTAGTGTCACAAACATTAATTTGTGTTTTCATTTTATGTGTGGTTTTGCTTAAATTCTTAACATCTGCTTTAATGCCATAGGGATCCTGTATTAATTCCAATTGTTCAGGTCTGCTGGTCACTGTCTGAAAGTCTATTGTGTATTTATTTTCCGAAGTCTGAATATTAGTGTCTGTTTTTGATTTTAGGTTGGAGATTTCACCATGCAATTCAGTGTTCAACTGTTTGATAGTATTGATTTCGTCTGATACTGCTGTTGTCTACGTAAGTTTTTGCTTTCGTAAACAACTTACGCTTATCTTCCAGTCTCTGTGTAACAATTGTTTCCACTGCGGCGGCGCGGTTCTTTCCGTCCCTTTACGACGGACCGGCACCTACCTGTGAACACTGTGTCAGCAGATCATAAGTAGGAAAGCTGAGTGAACCCTACTGTACTTCGACGTGAACCAGGCTGCAATTAAAGTCACTAATCTACGTTTCGGGAGAAACACGAAATGAAAGGTTGGAAATTTTGTCCTCAATTAATATATTCTGAAACTTAGGAGAACAAGTACCACTGCCAAGCCTGTGCTAGTCTTAACACAGTCACTCACAAGCCCTTTCACTCACGTTAGCAAGTTTACGGTGTTGCATTTCCCGAAAACGTAATAGCTACAAAAATACTGATTTTTTTTTAAATTGAGAATGCTCGCTAAATATTTAGTCTGTCGGTACCAAATGCTGTAACAGTTTTTAGCCACCGACCTGCTCAATACGCCAAGCGGAATTTATGTCTTTTCTCGTCACGAAATTCACTTAAAAATTCCGAAATTTCTACACACACATCGCAATAGTTATGCCGTCACTTTCCAACACATTTGATGTATGAAACACCGCTAGATCCGGCAACTTATAATTTCCATCGGAACTACTACTACACACGTCCGATCTCTTTCATGGTTAGGCTTCGACTCTTCTCTAGAATACTCTAAGTCTTCTCTATCAGCAGAGAAAGGCGCGCGAAGAATATTGCTTTACCATTGGTCAGTTTACTCAGCAGCCAATAGCAAAAGAACATTCTCCCGCGTCAGACCGCGCTTTTCATCAATAACCAATGGCAAAATAGTAAACCTAACGACTGCACGTTTTACCGAAGTAATTATCTAATGTGCTGAAGTTTTGCTTATGCATAAAGTTGTTTACTGTTGTTATTTATACTTGAATTAACTTTCCATTTACCATAAACTAACTTTAAAAATCTATTCTACAAAAATCCCCTTTGTCCATATCCATACTTCTTTGAAATGTTCCCTCATTATATCCTACTATATAACTCGTTAAGCAATTATCTTCATATTAACCTTAAACCACACTCACGCATCATTCATACTGCTGAAACATGTTTATAACATTTTACATACACAAAAAGATGTAATAAAACCTTATCAAAATTCTAGAACAGTTTATGAAAAACATTCTAATACTTCAGTGCACTCTAGTGGGCACAATCGAAACTAAAATCGTAGTCCCCCTATCCAATACTGTCCTCTATCAGCTGATGCATAAACTACGTGCGCGTCCTGTCTTGCGTCACCATCTGTCACTATCCCACTTAACCGCCTCGTTATAAGGCGCTACGCCTCACCATGACTTGTCTCTTAACTGTTCCTGTATGAATTTACAATAATGCGTTTCACTGTTTTGTAGGTGGTGAATAAAAACGTTCGTCAATTTGCCTGGTCTGTTTTTCAAATTTCTTGTCGACTTTCGCATCCAGAGTGCGCAATAGTTCTGCTGACATCAGTTTAAACTCGTCCCGTAACTGCGTTGCGTTTTCTGAACATTGTTGAGCAACTGCACTGATTTCATCTCTAAGTAATTTTGTTGTGGCTGCATGTGTATGCGTATCTCTTCACTACTATTCCTAGCAAAAGCCTTAATTTCCTCACATAATTGTTCTTCAGTTTCATTACATTGCACAGCAATGGCTGTAATCAGTTCATTAATCTGTTTGCAGATTTCATTCAGTTGCTTGTTCGACTCATTAAATTGTTTGTTCCATTTATTAAGTTGCCTATAGCTGTTGTCTTGTTTTTCATTCGACTGTTTGAGATTTTCCTTAAGTTGTAGCAATACTGCCATAACTTTATCCATGCCAAAATTAGCGACTCTATTCTCTGTGCTATGTGATGATGTATCTGCATTTGTCACATTTTGTGTAACCATTTGGTCATTGTCTGATTCTTGAAAAGGTTTGCCAATTGGATGTGCACTGTTGGTCACTATATCGGAATCGAATAAACCTGACATATTTAGTGTACATTGTTCATTGTCGTTAGAAACATTTATCTGTTCACTGTATAAATTTTGCAAATCAGGTGTGTCAAACTGGGCAGCGTTCATTATAGCGGAACATGCCGTGTCATCAATTGCCGTTAAATTTCTGTGGACATAATTGAATTTTTTTGTTCATCATTTGCTGGTGGTCGGCACGCACTGATTATCTGTAGCCAGCTGGAGTGGCCGAGGGGTTCTAGGCGCTACAGTCTGGAACTGCGCGACCGCTATGGTTGCAGGTTCGAATCCTACCTCGGGGATGGATGTGTGTGATGTCCTTAGGTTAGTTAGGTTTAAGTAGTTCTAAGTTCTAGGGGACTGATGACCTCAGAAGTTAACTCCCATAGTGCTCAGAGCCATTCGATTATCTGTAATTGGAAGATTATCATTACGACACTGAGTGCCGCTAGTATTGGCAGTCAAATTATTCAAGTCGGCTTTTTCACTCATTACACATCGCGATGTATTGTTGGCAGTTTTTCCTGGCATTGTCACAAGTCAAAAGTGGGGACAAAAACAAACAAAGACAAAGCGAAATGGAACAAATACAATAAATTGCCGATGATCTGTGAAAGAAGGAGTGACAAATTACTAAATGCGTTGCGCCAGGTGCAAACTACATTTAACACTAGCAGATATACAACTGACTACTTCTCAGAAATTAAAAAAAAAAAAGAAAATACGATCCTGGACGGCTGTCGACAAGTGTAACCTCCCAACAGTTTATTTATTTCGTAACCTCCCGATAAATGGGATGACTAACCTTCCAATAAAAATATGACTTATATATAACCTTTTATAATTGACTGTGAATCTAACTGGTAAATCTGGATGTCTGCAGTGCTGCATGATGGCCCTGAAAAGTCATTCCAGATAAACTGAAAGTTCTTACCTCAATGATGTCATCGGGTAACGCCTATATATATATAGTTGATACAGAAATTTTAATTAAATAAAATTTTCAGTGGAAAGTCGTTTCTAATGAAGAAGAGAAATACAGTTGTTTAAGACATTATTAATTAGGTAAGGAAAAAAAGATATAATGCATAATGTAAAAAAGCGCTTTTATCGCCATGTAAAGACTTTTTGATGTGACTTCCATGGTTCTTGGGTGTACTGCCAGATCTGATCATCGAAGGTTATTTTGCGTCTTTGATTATTTTTGAATTGATAAATATACTCCGACAAGCAGTCACTGTAAATTGAAATGAAATGTATGTCAGTTAATGCTATAAATGAAAACAGAATCTATTATTGTATGAATGTTATATGAAGCATGTATAAGCGAGAGGAAAATGTGTACTCATATAACTGGATTCGAATAATGTAACAAAAATGAAATCTGACAATTTTGTCAGATTTAATACATTTGTATTAAATCCAAATGACAAGTAATGACCCGATATAGAAAAAGGGGAAATACTGTGTTACAGACTATAATGTGTATGAGCGACGATAATGGCATGCCATCAAATGAATAGAATAAGGGTATTTTGTAATTGTATCTGTATTTTATTACGTTATGTGTACAGTATGTGGAAAAGACACTACAGAAACTTCATGTAATGCAAGTGTATGAAAGACATTCAAAAACAAAGTGCACAAACATACGAAACTTTGCTGCAAAGTGTTAAGTGTATGTGGGTTAAAACAGTAAGTGGGTGTGTGGGTGGTAAACTAAAAATGGCAATAGTTCATGTAAAATGAATTTTCTGTGCTCGACAACATCGTAAAAGCAGCAAGGAACTTACCTTGTTGATGGATGTGAGATGTCCAGCTGGTCTCCCCACTGAATAAGTGGGAGCGACGAGGTGAAATGAATTCCTCGGGCCACTGATATGAAAATCACTTGTCACTTCATCAAAGACTTCAAAAAAGATAATGCAGCTGGAAAGGAGCTTCACGAATTTGTGTAGTGAAAGCCACTGTAAATGTACAACACAGACACACTGGCCTCGTACTGGACATGTGAAAGCGAACTGTGATTATAATGGATGTTGGACTGTGTGCACTTACTTTACAAGCTAAACACTGTGCAGACGCTGACTCACAATAATGGGACTATGTGGGTACTTTTGTGATGGCTCCCAAACTCAAGGTCCTCGGCGGTACTTTTGGGACAGCCACCGCAAATTATATAAAGTGTAGGTAGTGAGCAGGATGTAGCTATGTCTGTTGGCCGAAAAATAATTAATGACAAGAATTCCACCAGCTAGAATGAAGAGATAAATTATCTTTATTTCTGACGAAACGTGCACCAGCAATACAAATCCAAGTAATATCCAAGAGTAATCCGTGTACTGAGCCTAGTCGAATACAATAGCAAATATCACACTGCAATGGCTCCGCTATGAACTCCACGAAAGGCTAGCAATAGAAATCGACAATAGACTGTCTGTCTCGGGACCAGCGCTCCTTCTTATACGCAAAAGGCAGAGGGCGCTGTGGACCCGAGCTCAGCCATGGCACGACATGCCGTCGGCGGAAACGCCCAGAGACGCCGACGGCCGCGACAGGAACTGTGGCCAGCGATGTCAAGCTCAGGGTGCGCGTGCGCGAGATGGTTAGTTGGTTGGGTTCGTGGATACAACAGGTACAGCATGCACTTTGTTAGGAGAGAAAACGTATATATGTATGTGTTAAAAGAAGCTGACATGCCCATATAAATTGATAACGATTCGGGATAACTTCAATGGCCCTAAAATAAAGGCTGAGTAGATAGGGGCCAGTATTATCAAACCTGAAAAGGGGAAATAAGCTCACCACTATCCATCTCTGTATGACATCAGTGCACAGTGGGTGGCAATTGTGTTGAATCATATTATTTTTCTTTCTTTTCTTTTCTTATATATGAGCTATATGTAAACTGAATGAGCTATGAACCAAAGAAACCGCAAAAAAAATATTAACGAGTTACTTTGTGGAAAGGATAATGTTTTGATACATCGCTAATATCTGTATGACACAAAGTAAGAAATATGTTCTTCAGTTTATTAATTCATGTATCTTCATCCTTTTGTTTCGGGAAGTGGAAGCATACAAACATATGCTTGGGTCTGTCATACCACCACTGTTAGAAACGTGTATTTTATCCATTCACTAAAAGTATTATAAAAGATTATTATAAAAAGGAATATTTATTCACAGTCCTATCTGTTCATCATTTCTCTCGCCTCTGAGATCCTGCATCAAGAGGTTCACTGCAGACAAGAATAATTAACCCCATACCTGGAAGAGCATTCCTGCAACAATGCCACATGCACCTGCTGAAGTTGGTTTACTTATACTAAAAATATTGTTTCTTGTGTTTAAGAACTTGTAGATGAATTGACAATTTCAATGGCTGCAGTGATTATTTGGTACTGCATGCTATTGACAGAGCACTGCAAGATCTGAGTCGAAACAAGGCCCCAGGAGTAGACAACATTCCATTAGAACTACTGACAGCCTTGGGACAGCCAGTCCTGATGAAACTCTACCATCTGGTGAGCAAGATGTATGAGACAGGCGAAATACCCTCAGACTTCAAGAAGAATATAATAATTCCAATCCCAAAGAAAGCAGGTGTTGGCAGATGTGAAAATTACCGAACTATCAGTTTAATAAGTCACAGCTGCAAAATATAATGCGAATGCTTTACAGACGATTGGAAAAACTAGTAGAAGCCGACCTAGGGGAAGATCAGGTTGGATTTCGTAGAAATGTTGGAAAAAGTGAGGCAATACTGCCCTACGACTTATCTTAGAAGCTAGATTAAGGAAATGCAAACCTAACGTTCCTAGCATTTGTAGCTTAGAGAAAGCTTTTGACAATGTTGACTGGAATACTCTCTTTCTAATTCTGAAGGTGGCAGGGGTAAAATATAAGGAGCGAAAGGCTATTTACAATTTGTACAGAAACCAAAGTTGAGGGGCATGAAAGGGAAAAAGTGGCTGGGAAGGGAGTGAGGCAGGATTGTAGCCTCTCCCCAATGTTATTCAATCTGTATGTTGAGCAAGCTGTAAAGAAAATAAAAGAAAATTTCGGAGTATGAATTAAAATCCATGGAGAAGAAATAAAAACTTTGAGGTTCGCCGATGACATTGTAATTCTGTCAGAGACAGCAAAGGACTTGGAAGAAAAGTTGAATGGAATGGATAGTGTCTCGAAAGGAGGATATAACATGAACATCATCAAAAGCGAAACGAGGATAATGGAATGTAGTCGAATTAAGTCGGGTGATACTGAGGGTATTAGATTAGGAAATGAGACACTCAAATTAGTAAAGGAGTTTTGCTATTTGGGGAGCGAAATAACTGATGATGGAAGAAGTAGAGAGGATACAAAATGAAGACTGGCAATGGGAAGGAAAGCGTTTCTGAAGAAGAGAAATTTCTTAACATCGAGTATAGATTTAAGTGTCAGGAAGTCGTTTCTGAAAGTATTTGTATGGAGTGTAGCCATGTATGGAAGTGAAACATGGACGGTAAATAGTTTAGGCAAGATGAGAATAGAAGCTTTCGCAATGTGGTGCTACAGAAGAATGCTGAAGATTAGATGGGTAGATCACATAACTAATGAGGAGGTCTTGTAGAGGATTGGGGAGAAGAGAAGTTTGTGGCACAACTTGACTAGAAGAAGGGATCGGTTGGTAGGACATATTCTGAGGCATCAAGGGATCACCAATTTAGTATTGGAGGGCAGCTTGGAGGGTAAAAATCGTAGAGGGAGACCAAGAGATGAATACACCAAGCAGATTCAGAAGGATGTAGGTTTCAGTAGGTACTGGAAGATTAAGAAGCTTACACAGGATAGAGTAGCATGGAGAGCTGCATCAAACCAGTCTCAGGACTGAAGACCACAATAACAACAACTACTGGAAGCAGCAGTCTGTAATGCAAATTATGTTTGTTGACCTTGAATGATATTCAAAGTCTGTGATACTGGTATCAGTTAAAGTTCACCAAATATTGTGCACAGATTTATAAATTACCTTTAAAATATTCTCAACTATTACTTCCAATCAATTTTTCCAGTTGTTGTTGTTGTTGTTGTGGCCTTCAGTCCAGACACTGGTTTGATGCAGCTCTCCAGGCTATTCTATCCTGTGCAAGCTTATTCACCTCCAAGTACCTACTGCAACCTACATCCTTCTGAATCTGCTTAGTGTATTCATCTCTTGGTCTCCCTCTACGATTTTTACCCTCCACACTGGCCTCCAATACTAAATTGGTGATCCCTTGATGCTTCAAAACATGTTCCACCAACCGATCCCTTCTTCTAGTCAAGTTGTGCCACAAATTCGTCTTCTCCCCAATTCTATCCAGTGTGGCCTGAGCTCCCAGTTGGTGCACATCTACAGCGCAGACAGATACATATATAGCTTCTTTTCTGAGTTTACTTCGTAGATTCTTACTTAAATTGCATGTGAGTTTCGTATAGGAGGTGTAATTTCGAGTTTTAGTTACTGTAATCGTAAATTCAGGCAGATTGTAGCGCAGTCGTTAGGCATTTGTACAGGTTAGCTCATACATTCTTTGCATGTTTCCCTTGCGTTATCTAGGCACGGACTCGTGTTTCAGTAACTGTTGTGCAACATCGATTAGAATGGACAGGGACTGTGATTGCTGTGGTCAGATGAGGGCTGAGTTAGCATCCCTTCGCTCACAGCTGCAGGCGGCGCTGACTTCGGTCGCGCAGCTTGAGGCTGTTGCCATTGGGCACCACTGTGGGGAGCCGGATTTGGGTATCACGGGGATGTCAACCTTGTCCCGTCTGTCCCCAGATCGGTCCGCCACTGTGGTTGCCCCAGTTGCTGTCCACAGTGCGGCTGAGCCCTCGCCTGTGGTTGATTGGGAGGTCGTTCCAAGGCGTGACAGGCACCGAGAGACGTCCCCAGAGGCTGATCAAAAGCCTCCCTGGTGTGTCTGACAAACAGGTTTCAGTTACTGTCTCTGGCTGAGCCAGATGCAGCTGCCTGTCCTGTTTCAGAGGATGATTCTCAGTCTTCAAGGTCTAGGCAATCGCAGAGGGTGGGCTTATTGGTAGTCGGGAGCTCCAATGCTAGGCGTGTAATGGGGCCCCTTAGGGATATGGCGGCTAAGGAGGGGAAGAAATCCAGTGTGCACTCCGTGGTCATTCCAGGTGGAGTCATTCCTGATGTGGAAAGGGTCCTTCCAGATGCCATGAAGAGCACAGGGTGCAGCCAGCTGCAGGTGGTGGCACATGTCGGCACTAATGTCGTGTGCTGCTTTGGGTCTGAGGAAATTCTCTCTGGATTATATGATTTGGTGAAGGCTGCCGGTCTTGCTTACGAGATGAAGGCAGAGCTCACCATCTGCAGCATCATTGACAGAACCGACTGCGGACCTTTGGTGCAGAGCCAGGTGGAGGGTCTGAATCAGAGACTCAGACGGTTTTGTGACTGTGGTCTCGGGTTCCACTGAATAGGTCAGGAGTTCACTACACTCAGTTGGCGGCTAAACAGGTAGCGGAGGCTGTGCGGCGTGGACTGGGCGGCTTTTAGGTTAGAAGGCCTCGAGAAAGTACAAGGTGGGGTGCAATCTCAAAGGGTGCATGGCAAATACAGGCCGTGCTTGGATCAAGGAACAGTCGGAATTGTAGTTGTAAATTGTTGTTGTTGTGCTGGGAAAGTCCCTGAGCTTCAAGCGCTAATAGAAAGCACAGAAGCTGAAATCGTTATAGGTACAGAAAGCTGGCTAAAGCCTGAAATAAGTTCTGCAGAATTTTTTACGAAGTCTCAGATGGTGTTCAGGAAAGATAGATTAGGCAGAATTGGAGGTGGAGTGTTTGTGTCTGCCAGTAGTGGGTTATCTTGTAGTGAAGTCAAAGTAGATACTCTGTGCGAATTGGTATTGGTGGAGGAAATACTTAACAGCCGAACTAAATTAATAATTGGCTCCTTCTACCAACCCCCAGACTCCGATGACATAGTTGGTGAACATTTCAGAGAAAATTTGAGTCTCGTGATAAATAAAAACAACACTCATATCGTTATAGTTAGTGGGGACTTCAAACTTCCCTCGATATGTTGGCAAAAATATTTGTTCAAACCGGTGGTAGGCAGAAAACATCTTTTAAAATTGTCCTAAATGCTATCTCCGAAAATTATTTCAAACAGTTAATCCATGAACCCACGCGAATTGTAAATGGTTGCGAAAACACACTTGACCTCTTAGCCACAAACAATCCAGAGCTAATAGAGAGCATCATGACTGATACAAGGATTAGTGATGACAAGCTCGTTGTAGCTAGGCTCAATACCGTTTCTTCCAAACCCACCAGAAACAAACGCAAAATAATTTTATTTAAAAAAGCGGATAAAGTGTCACTAGAAGCCTTCCTAAGAGAGAATCTCCATTCCTTCTGAACTGACTATGCAAATGTAGACAAGATGTGACTCAAACTCAAAGATATAGTAGCAACAGCAGTTGAGAGATTCATAGCTCATAAATTGGTAAGAGATGGAACCTATCCCCCATGGTACACAAAACAGGTCCGAACACTGTTGCAGAGGCAACGGAAAAAGCATGCGAAGTTCAGAATAACACGAAATCCCAAAGATTGTGTAAGTAGGCTGTTTAGGTTTTCTTATTGGTAACGCCACGTAGCGCTCGGTATGAAAATCGCTGGCTGTGCTGTGTGCAGTCTGTGGCTGGTTGGCATACTCGCCATTGTAGCGTTGGGCAGTTGGAGGTGAGCCGCCAGCAGTGGTGGATGTGGGGAGAGAGATGGCGGAGTTTTGAAATTTGTAAGAATGGATGTCATGAACTGATATATATATTTTGACTATTAAGCTAAATACATTGTTTGTTCTCTATTAAAATCTTTCATTCGCTAACTGTGCCTATCAGTAGTTAGTGCCTTCCGTAGTTTGAATCTTTTATTTAGCTGGCAGTAGTGGCGCTCACTGTATTGCAGTAGTTTGAGTAACGAAGATTTTTGTGAGGTAAGTGATTCGTGAAACGTATAGGTTAATTTAGTCAGGGCCATTCTCTTGTAGGGATTACTGAAAGTCAGATTGCGTTGCGCTAAAATATATTGTGTGTCAGTTTAAGCACTTTCGTGAATAATTGTTCAAAGGGGACGTTTCATATATCGACCCTTAGCCGAGGATACCTCACTGGAATCTTCTAATTTTTTCTTGTAGGTTGTGTAATTAGTGTAGCTATTGTTTATTGCTAGCGCGTAATTGTAGAGAGAATCTCCTTTGTAGTTGTAGTCTTTCATTGTTGTACAGTAAAACAGTTGTGGCATGCATGTAGATTTGCAGCAAGTATTTCGCATCTGCGCTTGCAATTAACGAGATATTATTTTCAGTGCTACGTTAATGTGTTTTCTTATTTTTGCTCTTTAAATTGTGTTTTTCTGTGTTGTTGTGTGAAATATTGTGACAATAATGGCGTGTGAAAAACGTAATACTAGGCTCCAAAGTAAACTGAGAAATGACTGTGAAGACAAAAGCAGTGTGTTAGCGACACCGAGTAATGAATTAACAGACATTCAAAGTAGTAATTTGGTAACTATGCAGAGGGAAATGGAGCGGGCGTCAAATAATGGTGTAGACAGTGAAACAGGTAGCGAACAGGGAAGCATTATCGATCGATCGGTCGGCAACAGCTCTCCTCAGGAATCGGGAATGACAGGACACAATCTTGCAAATACTGCAGATTCAGGTTTTGTGTCCTCACCGTTTTCTAAAATAAGTCAAGACACATTTTCTTCTTGTCAAAATGTGAATGTTGCCGGTGCAACTTCACTGCCGAAAAGCACTGAGGAACATGTCTCAGACACCAGTGCACTGTTATTACAGTTAATGCAACAAATGGGACAAAGGCTACAAAAGTTAGACACAACGCTTGAACAAAATCAGAAACAAGTGGGACAACATCTTCAAAAGTTAGACACAGTGGAACAAAATCTCAAAAGTTAGACACAATGGAACAAAATTAGAGACAAACACAGCAAAAGCTTCAAAAGCTAGACACAATGGAACAAAATCAGAGACAAACACACCAAAAGTTAGATGCAATGGAACAAAAGCTTCAAAAGTTAGACTCAGTGGAATATACGCTTGAACAAACACGTGAAGATTTAACTACTGAATTACATAAAATCGAATCGAAATGTCAAAAAGTCTGTAATGACGTAAAAACACAAATTTGTGAGCATTTCCAACCTATTTTTTGGCGGCATGAAAATGCATTACAGAATCACGAAGCAGCCATAAAAGAACTGCAAACAATTGTTCATGAAAATCATGAGACCTTGCAAGCTAAAATTGACTCAGTTGCATCTACCGATTCGGTTACGCAACTTGCAAAAACTCAAGAAAACTTAAAGGACACAGTAGATACTCTGAAAATTGGTTCAGAAAGACACATGGAGGACATTAGTTCATTATCAGAGAAAGTAGTTGAACTTTCGGATCAGCTAAATAATTTATCTATGAAGGTAGATGATAATCTGAATGACAGAAAACCGGTAGTCTTTAATGACACAGAAGAGTGCGAACAAATTAGGAAATTCAAACAAAATCTGAATCAAATTAATACGCAACACCAAAGAGAAATCCGGGAAGTTTAAGATCAGCTGACACAGGTAATACAAGGAGTACGTATTTCAGAGGACACTCGCACTCCAATGCGGGAAGAGGGACATAGAAATACGGAACTGCCACAAAATAATAACACAGGGCACTTCGGAGATTATGAAAGAAATTGGCAAGGTGAGATGGAACCGCCGAAATGACGTAACAATGACCGACATGCGACTCGCCGACATGATGATTTTGACTATAAGCTGTTCATTACTACACGTAAATTCAAAACATTTAAGAATTCTGGCAACGACATTCATCCACAAGCGTGGCTTCATCAATTCTCTCATTGTTTCCCCCCCCCCCCCCCCCCAACTGGTCATTAGACCACAGATTAGAATTTATGTGTGGCTATTTAGAGAATGAACCAGCTGTAAGAATGCGATCGGTCATTCACGATTGCCACAGTGAAGGAGAATTTTACCATGCCTTCCTCTCAGCATATTGGTCTCAAGCCACCCAAGACCGAGTAAAACATGGCATCATAATGATGAAACATTTCGAACAATCTGAATTTTCCAGTCTTGTGAAATATTTTGAAGACATGTTGCACAAGGATCCGCATTTGTTGAATCAAATTGCCTGAACATTTACGGCATATTATTTTGGCAGGACGTTTCAAAGACGACATTGAAGCTTTTCAGCGACTCTTACAAGAATTAGAAATTGACACTGACAATCGCGGAACGCGAAGACAGGAACACAACAATTACAGGTCACATCCGTCGCAATTCCGCGATGAAAGAAATAATAACTGGACACGACAAGGCTATTCTCACAACACAAATCGTGACCAAAACAGACACCACCCGTATGACAACTGTTGGCAGAGTAGTAATAATTACAGGGAAACATCACCTCTCCGCGGTAATGACTATCACAGAGACAATCAGAGAAACAAACAATATGGAAACCAAAATAATTATTATCAAGGGAGACAGAATAACTTAAGACGCAACGGTCCAGCGCGCAGTTACGATTCAGGGAGAAATTCTCCAGCACGTGACCGACAAGACAGAAACTATGGAATCTACCGACATGACGACAGACGATATGATCGTAACGAAAGACCTGAATTGTAGCAGAACTGGTGGAATTCAAACAGAGCAGGGCCCTCTCGACAAGGTGAAATTGTAGAAGTTAGGTCTTCAAATCCCAATAACGACGCGCGCCAACAAACACACAATAGCCAATGACTCATACCGCTGGCAGCCACAAAACGTACTTATGAAACTGACGACGCAGCTGCCGTAGCTAGTAATTACGTAAAAATGGAAGACATTAGGGACATCTTACTCCAGGAACACGACGTAAAACGTAACAACATTGCGTATCCTGTGATTCACATTACAGTAAATGACGTAAAATTTACGGCAGTACTTGACTCTGGCAGTCCCATTTCGGTAATTAGTGAAACAGCTTTTAGCAAATGCAACAAAACGAACGATTGCCCGCCACTTCCGTTACGTAAGATTAAATTACAAGGTGCAATCGTTGGAAAAAGTGTAGATGTACGCCAACAAACCAACTTAGAATTCTTTTGTCAAAGCCACAGCTTCTCTATGAACTTTCTCATTGTTCCATTATTGTCGACGGAAATTATACTGGGAGTAGACTTTTTGAATGAATACAAAGCAATCTTAAACTTTCACGATGCTGAAATAAGTTTACAGAAAGAAGGTAAGTCAATAGCTTTGAAATTTGAAGATTGGCTCTCAAACCATGACGAGGAAATTAATCGGCTTTACCTTCTGTTAGACAACAGTTCGGAATTTTCTACGGAACTAGACACCAACAATCACTCTGCAAGTACTGACAGGAATGATATCGACGACATATTTGATACTAATGAGTTAATTCACAAAAACAATTCGAACAATTGAGAATTGTAATGACACTAATAGGCAAGACCTTTTTGAGATTCTACAAGAACATTCCACAGTTTTTACTCACAAAACAGGAACAATCAAGGGATTTCAATACCAATTTCGTGTTCGTGATCATACTAAATTTTGTGTTATAGACCATATGTAATTCCAGCACATTATAGGGACCGTGTTAGAACAGAAATACAATCTATGCTTGACGAGGGCATTATTGAGCCTGCAATAAGCTCATACAACAATCCATTACATGTTGTTGAGAAGAAAAATGGATCGATCAGGCTTATCTTAGATTCGAGACAAATCAATACTATGATTATTCCTGAACCAGACAGGCTGCAAACGTTGGAAGAACTTATTCAAAATTTTAATGGTGTAAAAGTGTTGTCTTCCATTGATCTAAGATCCAGCTTTTATCAGATCGAATTTCATCCAGAATGTAGAAAATACACAGCTTTTCTTTGTTTCGGCGTTTGTTATCAATTTCGGAAACTTCCTTTTGGTTTAAACATTTCTTCGGCAGTGTTCATTCACGGGCTAAATTCCATATTACCTGATTTCTTAAAACGTCACATCACCTTATATGTGGATGATATTCTAATAGCACAAGCCTCATGGGAACAACATAATCGCATCCTCAACAGTTTCTTACGTATATTTGCAGAATCTGGAATTACAGTTAACTTGGAAAAGTCTGAATTTGGTAGGTCAAAGGTGAGGTTTTTGGGATATATTATTTCTTTGGAAGGCATTCAGCCAGATCCTGAAAAGTTAGAAGCAATCAGAGCCATTCCAGTTCCATCCCTAAAAAGACAAGTCCGCAGTTTTCTAGGTCTTGTAAATTTTTACCGTCGTTTTTTGAATATGCAAATTCTAGTTACACCAAAACTTTGTTCTCTCACTGGAAAAAATACTATTTGGAACTGGGACCAACAAGCACAGTTGGAATTCAGTTCTTTGAAAGAATCGCTACTTAACACACCAATACTAGCTCATCCAGATCTCTCACAAGACTTTTGCCTTAGCACGGATTCTTCTAAAGTCGGTCTTGGTGCCCATTTATTTCAAGAAGCCATAGAAAATGACACTACGGTTCAGAAAACCATTGCTTTTGCTAGCCGAGTGCTAACAAAATCTGAAAAAAATTATTCCGTTACTGAATTAGAAGCTTTAGCTATCGTTTGGGCATTTAACAAATTCTGTTTCTTTGTTTATGGTAAGCACGTAAGAGTATACAGTGATCATCGTGCATAACAATTTCTTATGTCTTCAAAATTAAATCAGGAAAGGTTAAAAGGTTGGGCATTGTTCCTGCAAGAATTCCGCTTCACAATAGTCTACATTCCCGGCAAGGAGAACATTGTTGTGGACGCACTGTCACGCGCACCGGCTGGGCAAGAGAAAAGTAACACAGAAAGCAACCTCGAAAAAAATTTCAGTATTCTTTACATTCAGAAAGTCGCCTTTGAAAACTTCATCACCACATCTTTAAAGGACATTGCTCATGAACAAGATAAGGATCCGATTTGGAAAGACATCAAAAGTAAATGGCATGAAAAGACACACACACAGATTCGGCATTATTGTCTGGTTAGAAACAACATACTCTTCATACGCTGCACTGTTGATGACAAGCTATGGGTACTTTGCATTCCAGACGATTTCGTTAATAAGCTCATTTGGTACATTCATTTCGGCTATGCACATTTTGGTCCACGAAAATGTTATCATATTCTTCGAACGACTTGTTATTTTAACAATATGGAAAAGAGAATTTGAAGAGTATTGTCTATTTGTAAACTTTGTTAAAAGGTGAAACCATATACTGTCTCGCATCAAGCTCTATTGTTTCCAATCATCCCTTCTAAATTAAAAGAATTTGCTGCTGTTGATCTCTTGGGACTCCTTGTCAGAACATCGAATGGATTTTCGTACGTTCTAGCCGCTGTTGAACTTACTTCAAAATTTGTTTCTTTGACTCCGTTACGTAAAGCCACTGGACGCCTTTGTTAAAAATTTCTTACGTGAAGCTGGACATGTTACTAAAGTCATTTCAGATAACGGACCGCAATTCAGATCTGCTGTTTGGTCACGCATGCTTCGGAATCATAAAATCAAACCTGTTTTTATTTCATTGTACTCACCACATTGTAACCCGTCTGAACGGATTATGAAATAAATCAATAAGCTTTGCAGATTTTATTGTCACAGAAAGCTTCAGCATTGGGACAGATATTTACACATATTTCAAAACGTGCTGAATGAAATGCCTCACGACACCACTGCGTTACCACCTACTCTTGTACTGAAGAATGAAGAACCACCGAACAGAATCAGAGAGCTTGTACCTTTTCCGAATACACGTAAACTTCGACACAAAGACATAATTGATTTAGCTATTAAAAATATAAAATCTGCAGCAGACAAAAGGAGAAAACTACACGACAAAGCAAATGCAAAGAAATTATATATTGGTCAGAAAGTTCCAATTAAAGATCATTCATTGTCACGTAAGAAGAAACACTTGAGTCACAAATTCTTTCTAGTTTACAATGGACCTTACACAATCTGACGTATACCACATGATAATTGCGTTGAAGTTGAAACTCTGCGTACTAGGAAGAGTAAAGGTTTACACCACATTTCACATGTAAACCGTTTATTGAGAGATAATCTGTTATTTTAACTTAGTCTTTGCTATAAAATTTTTCACTTATTGGTACTCTTTGTCACACTGACAAACTGTTAACATGCAACTATGTTTTAAAGTTAACTATCCAGTCAGAACCTAAGGAACATATTAAGAAAGTAATTACGAATGCATTGTTATAGTGAACAGACGTCACAGTGTTATTGTATTTGTACATTCTTACTTGTTAGTTCTACGATTACGTAACGACTATAAGGCTTACATACTTAGAACATATACTGTTAATGAGATTTTAATGCAACATTTTGGTTTAGTTGAAAAGACATTCTTTATTTGAAGTACTTTCTGTGAGTTTAAAGATGACTTAGCATTTGGTTTCTTTGATAGCTACACGATTATATCACGACGCTACTGATGTGTGACACAATTTACATTGTGCTTTTGCGGTGTATCTGTTTTATATCTGCACAGTTTTTCTGAATTCCTCTGGAAAGGAAAACATGTTTTAGTAGTAACAATGAGACGGCCTTTTCTGTAGCACAACAATACGTTACAGTACAGTACTTACTTCATCACGGCAATAAGCATAGTAACTACGATATCTATACACAAAGCATTTCACTTTTGTTTACCATGAGGTATGTACATTGACTTCTGCAGAACTTAGCTTTCGGAGGACGATAATTACGACACTTCCACAGAGATTATCTTACAACAAGACGCACAGTTAGCGCTACAGTACACGTATTTGAGTGACTATTTTTGCACTTAAAAATTTAGTTTTACAGATTTTTGAATTACAAAGATACAAAGGTTTTCCGTGATACATTTCATTCCATTGCTGCAATCTGTAACACCTGAGGATATAATTACATTAATCCTCAGGGGGGTACAAGCTTACTTTGTGTACCATGTGTATGGCAAGCACAAGGAGCCCTAGCTAATATGGTATTTGCTTATACAACTTTACACATCGGTACCATATTTCTCTAACACATTAATTACACAGCTATCTGATCATTTAACAGGTAAACAAACTTTTTATTTTACTACATCAGTGACAGATGTTTACGTAATTACACAGTTGGATAACTTCACACTTATGAAATTGTATTTTGTCTGTACTTTGTGAACTGTTCATATTTTTTTGAAACCATTGTGATGCTATGAGATCTTTGAATGATGTATTTGGCATGGGATAATGATTTTTAAAGTACATTTGAGGCAGATGACACTTTTGAGATGAGCAGAGAATTTTTTTTTTTAGGTTTTGAAATTACTGGAGGAAGCTACGACGATTTTGAGAGTTGACTGAGATGTTATGATGTTATTATTACGATGACTATGTGTATTATGCTGTTGCGGTATGTTTATGATCAATAACCTGATGCTATATGAGGAATTTGATTATGCTTACATATTTATTATGATGAAATATTGAAGAAGTGTCCACGAATATGTATATGTGTAATAAGGTAAGGAGTAATGAGTAGTGGTTAGGGACTCTGGTTTGTGAAGAAGGTTGTTGGAAACCAAGAATCGTACTTTAAGAGCTATGAAATGTATGTAAATGCGTGAATGTGTTACACTGCCGACGAAAATTTTTTGGACACTGTTATATCAATAGGATTTTGTTTCTACAGATGTGTAACTCAAATTCTTGACCTATGAAATTTTTTATATGAGACTGCCACTGTAGCGGAAACTGGTGTCGTAAATATTTCGGTAAGAAAGTTAAGTGACCACCTGCACGTAATGCGTCGTGGGCACCCAGCTGCACGACAGCCACCTGGAAATAAGCCATTAGTGTGTGCCTTTCTTAGGCACAAGAAAAAAAAGAGGCCATTATCCTCGCTATTGACATTCCTTTGTAGAAAGCATCGCTAAAACGACACGCTCATTACTTGGAAAGATACTTACATCTCCACACCTGATTATGACAAGCGTCTTTCTACGAGAGTTGAGAGAATTTCTACTAACTTATGAAATGTCACATGACTATTGAATGATAATTTTATGTTTTGCTTTTCATAGTTACTGATTTCATTTGATATCTGTTTTCTAGCACTGTTGCAGCATTGGTTTTATAAAATAAAATTAAATGCATTTGCTAATGTGAAAACTTTCTGTCAACAGATCTATTAAATAATCATTTTATGATCCACTTTCTTCGAAAAAGGACCACTTCGAAAGGAAAGAACGATAACAAGGGATTATTAACATTTACTGCATACTTAATTTTCTTTTCAACTACTCGGTAATATCTTTTGTAGAATTAGTTTTGTGGTGCACCACTTTAATGACATAGACATTAATATGTGAATATACTTTTCCCTTATCTGCATTGTTGTCTTTACTGTAATATTATTTCTGCTTGAGCTTTGTCATGTTTAGATATAAGTTATTGCATTTGCTGCTGCTGTTTGCCAGGCATAGTGTTACTGAATTTGACTTTGTATTACTCTGTTAAGACAGTTTTACTACTGATTTATTTTTCTTGTTGCTGTTCATTGCTTCATATTAGTTGTAATGTTGCATTTGCTTTGCTAAGTCCTGTATTGCTGCCTTTTTTGCCAATTTGCGTTTTTTTGTCATTGCTGTTTGTGTTAATTGTTTTGTGCTGCTGCATTGCGTCATCCCTAAGTTTAACATCTGAGCTCAGTAGGTTTAAGTTAGCATAAGAGGGGGTAGACCATATAAGAAACTATGATGAATTGGAAGGAAAGCATTGAGAACCTATAAGAAAATGGTTTGGCCAAAAAAGTAGTGTACAGTGAAGAAAAACTATTTTTGAAAGAGGATGTGAACAGAATACAGAAAGCATGATTGGATAGGATTTTTTTTTTTTTTTTGGCTGGAGCAAATGTCGAAATAAGAGGGACGATCTATGGAATGAAGTTTTGGGTTGGACTGCAGTACCAAATGTTACCCTGAAAACAAACCCTGTCCTTTTCTTTTGTGTTATCCCACTATGTGTTTGTGTACTCTTGTGTATTTATTTTCTTCCTGTCTCTGTGTACTGTTTCATAGAATTTTTTCTCTTCTAATACTAAGCTACATTCACTATGATGAGGAATACTGTTATCCTCAAATATAATTTGCATTAATAACATGTTATTTACTACATAAAGATGTTTACACATTATTTATTCTGTTTTGTTGTAATGCTCATGTGTGAAGTTGATGTTTGAAAAGTTATTCTGATCTTTTATGTATGTACTTATGTCATAATTCCTGTAACACTGATGTATATGTTATTTCAATTCTTTTGTAAAGCCTGTATTACTGCAAATTTTATCTGTACTATTATGCTCTTTAATGATATATTTTGTACCTTTGTTATTGTATTCTCATGTTATCAAATTGTAATTGACACCAGTTCATCAAATTAAGTAACTTGTAAATTACATTTCACTGCACACGTTTCTGTTGGTCATAGTATATGGACAATATGTGAAAAGTAGGGACTGTTAGTGTTTGCACGTGCATTGACAATTCAGCAAGGGACTGGTTAACAGCATTGCTGGTTCTAAGGATAATTCCAAAATTTTGTGAGTGGACAAGTGGTGGTTTATGGACTTGTTGTATTCTCCCCAAGACTCTTCGATGGTGATTGTGCACCTGCACAGTCGCAACAGATAGCTGCTGGCCATCTCTACAAGGGCTACAGTGGGTCTACACCTTGATGACTCACTAATACCATTATTTCTACAAGGACTGCAGTGGGTCTGCACCTCTGGTGGCCCATCAATAACATAATATCTACCAGCACTACAGTGGGTCTGCTCTGTGATGACCTACCTACCAATATTCTTCAACTTCGACTGACTCTGCTGTGGGTTTACTCTGTTGTGGCCCATTACCTGTCTGCATGTCATGCGTCAGCACTGTCTTTCCATTGGAAGGACAACACTAATCCTTCAAGACTGCATGGAAATCCACTACTTCCACGTGCATTTTCCTTTATTGCTCAGTCTTTGAGAAAAACACTGCTATTTTACTGTGATGAATGATCAGGACTGTCTTTATGGATTGTGAGAAAATTTTAGCTTTGACCAACATTGTATCAATAAGTGTGTGCATTTGATTTCTTTGTTATTGTAATAATTATGAAACATTTTTTTCAAATATGTATTGGCCTGTGCCCAAAACAATTTGTGGTGGCTATGTAAGTAGGCTGTTTAGGTTTTCTTATTGGTAACGCCACATAGCGCTCCGTATGAAAATCACTGGCTGTGCTGAGTGCAGTCTGTGGCTGGTTGGCATTGTTGTAATACTCACCATTGTAGCATTGGGCAGTTGGCTGTTAGCGGCGCGTAGCATTGCGCAGTTGGAGGTGAGCCGCCGGCAGTGGTGGATGTGGGGAGAGAGATGGCGGAGTTTTGAAATTTGTAAGAATGGATGTCATGAACTGATATATATATATATATATATATATATATATATATATATATATATATATATATATATATATATATATTGACTATTAAGGTAAATACATTGTTTGTTCTCTATTAAAATCTTTCATTCGCTAACTATGCCTATCGGTAGTTAGTGCTTCCGTACTTTGAATCTTTTATTTAGCTGGCAGTAGTGGCGCTCGCTGTATTGCAGTAGTTTGAATAACGAAGATTTTTGTGAGGTAAGTGATTCGTGAAACGTATAGGTTAATTTAGTCAGGGCCATTCTCTTGTAGGGATTACTGAAAGTCAGATTGCGTTGCGCTAAAAAATATTGTGTCAGTTTAAGCACTTTCATGAATAATTGTTCAAAGGGGACGTTTCAATTGGCTCAAATTTACAGACGCGCGAAATTTGGTAAGGACTTCGATGCAAGATGACTTTAATAGGTTTCACAACGAAACATTGTCTCGAAATTTGGTAGAAAATCCGATGAAATTCTGGTCGTATGTAAAGTACATAAACGGCAAGGCGCAGTCAATACCTTCGCTGCGCAGTGCCGATGGTATTGTTACCGACGACTGTGCCGCTAAAGCCTAGTTATTGAACGCAGTTTTCCGAAATTCTTTCACCAGGGAAGACGAAAGGAATATTGCAGAATTTGAAACGCAAGCAGCTGGTAGCATGAGTTTCTTAGAAGCAGATACCTCAGGGGTTGCGAAGGAACTCAAAAAGCTTGATACAGGCAAGTATTCAGGTCCAGATTGTATACCGATTAGGTTCCTTTCAGATTATGCTGATACAATAGCTCCCTACTTAGCACTCATATACAACCGCTCGCTCACCGATAGATCTGTACCTACAGACTGGAAAATTGCGCAGGTCGCACCAGTGTTTAAGAAGGGTAGTAGGAGTAATCCATCAAACTACAGACCACTATCATTGACGTTGGTTTGGAGTAGGGTTTTGGAGCATATACTGTATTCAAACATTATGAATCACCTCGAAGGGAACGATCTATTGATACGTAATCAGCATGGTTTCAGAAAACATCGCTCTTGTGCAACGCAGCTAGCTCTTTATTCGCATGAAGTAATGGCCGCTATCGACGGGGGATCTCAAGTTGATTCCGTATTTCTAGATTTCCGGGAAGCTTTTGACACCGTTCCTCAGAAGCGATTTCTAATCAAGCTGCGGGCCTATGGGGTATCGTCTCAGTTGTGCGATTGGATTCGTGATTTCCTGTCAGGAAGGTCGCAGTTCGTAGTAATAGACAGCAAATCATCGAGTAAAACTGAAGTGATATCAGGTGTTCCCCAGGGAAGCGTTCTGGGATCTCTGCTGTTCTTGATCTATATATATGACCTGGGTGACAATCTGAACAGTTCTATTATGTTGTTCGCAGATTATGCTGTAATTTACCGTCTAGTAAGGTCGTCTGAATACCAGTATCAGATGTAAAGCGATTTAGAAAAGATTGCTGTATGGTGTGGCAGGTGGCAGTTGATGCTAAATAACGAAAAGTGTGAGGTGATCCACATGAGTTCCAAAAGAAATCGTTGGAATTCAATTACTCGATAAATAGTACAAATCTCAAGGCTGGGGTTAAAATTACGAACAACTTCAGTTGGAAAGACCACATAGATAATATTGTGGGGAAGGCGAACCAAAGGTTGCGTTTCATTGGCAGGACACTTGGAAGATGCAACAAGTCCACTAAAGAGACAGCTTACACTACACTCGTTCGTCCTCTGTCAGAATATTGCTGCACGATGTGGGCTCCTCACCAGGTGGGATTGACAGAGGACATCAAAAGGGTGACAAAAAGGGCAGCTCGTTTTGTATTATCACGTAATAGGGGAGAGAGTGTGGCAGATATGATACGCGAGTTGGGATGGAAGTCATTAAAGCAAAGACGTTTCTCGTCGCGGCGAGATCTATTTACGAAATTTCAGTCACCAACTTTCTCTTCCGAATGCGAAAATATTTTGTTGAGCCCATCCTACATAGGTAGGAATGATCATCAAAATAAAATAAGAGAAATCAGAGCTCGAACAGAAAGGTTTAGGTGTTCGTTTTTCCCGCGCACTTTTCGGGAGTGGAATGGTAGAGAGATAGGATGATTGTGGTTCGATGAACCCTCTGCCAGGCACTTAAGTGTTAATTGCAGACTTATCATGTAGATGTAGATGTAGACGTACTTCCTCATTAGATTCGTGATCTACCCATCTAATCTTCAGCATTCTTCCGTAGCACCACATTTCGAAAGCTTCTTGTCTAAGCTGTTCTAACTATTCTAAACTAAGCTTCTTGTCTAAACTGTTTATCATCCATGTTCCATTTCCATACATGGCTACACTCCATACAAATACTTTCATAAAAGACTTCCTGACACTTAAATTTACGCTCGATGTTAACAAACTTCTTCAGAAACGATTTCTTTGCCATTGAAAATCTACATTTTATATCCTTTCTACTTCGACCATTATCATTCATTTTGCTCCCCAAATAGCAAAACTAATCCACTACGTTAAGTGCCTCATTTCCTAACCTGATTCCCTTAGCATCACCTGATTTAATTTGGTTACATTCCATTATTCTCGTTTTGCTTTTGTTGATGTAGATCTTATATCCTCCTTTCAACACACTGTCCATTCCGTTCAGCTGCTCTTCCATGTCCTTTGCTGTCTCTGACAAGAATTACATTGTCATCAGCAAACGTAAAAATTTTTATTTCTTCTCCATGGTTTTTAATTCCTGCCCCAAATTTTTCTTTTGTTTTCTTTACTGCTTGCTCAGTAATATTGAATAACATCAGGGATAGGCGTGGACACTGTCTTACTCCCTTATCAACCACTACTCCCCCTTTATGCCCCTCGACTCTTATAACTGCCCTCTGGTTTCTGTAGAAATTGTAAATAGCCCTTTGCTCCCTGTCTTTGACCCTTTGAAATGAATTCTTGGAAATTCATAATGAAAGCGGTACATGTGGAATTTGGATACATCTAGTATGGACATCCCCATCTCTGCAGCAACAAAATTCTGATTGAATGCGGTGGCCTGCTTAAAATTTGGTCTGAAAATGCATTTTCTCGAGCCATAACGCCCATCCCATTCGATTCTAATTAAAATTTCCCTAAAATTCTCCATTGTTTTGCTGAAAATTGAATTATTAATTAATTTATAAAAATCTTTCTCAAAGTCACACATCACAGAAGTCTTTGTATGATATTCAGATCAATACACTCCTCCAACTAGGAGGAGTACTTGAAGAGTGATTCTAAACAGCTCCATCCCCAAGCTGAAACACTACTTCATAATATAATAATGAATTGTGTATCTCCACCTATTCTCCAACATTGTCATCAGTTTTGGGGTGGAATATCCTTGTGGAGCTTGTTGCTCTGGACACAGTGGCAAATTGGCGTGTGCATCACCCAAAAGAATAGGATATGTGAATTCTGCTTCCATCACATACCATGCATCAGAATCAGCTGCCATGTCCTCCATGAACTTTCCACCTAATTCTTTGCATTCATCTTTGGCCGACCATCGAAACTTACTAATCAGCGATAACTCCTTTATGGTGTGCCCATATAAGTTATTTACATCCAAGTACATTATGTAACTCAGTCAAGAGATGTGTTAAACCTCTCACCTGTCCGTGCATCATTTGCCTTTGTGTGCCTATAAACACATTGGGAAAGTCCCCCACAGATTCCTCACTCAAAGAAAAGAAGCATGTCAACATCGGTCAACAATTCAATGCTGAACTTGTTTTACTTGAGCATTTCGCCCCAAGACATACCAGGCTCCATACAATAAATGGGAGGGGGGGGGGGGAGACCAGAAAATATGTGGTCATGCATATTCTCCAGAATTTCACGAAAACGTCCACAAACAAGCACTCGTCACTGTCCATGTAAAGCTGTGCACACACTCCTAAAGTGGATATGTTGAATTCCTGGCAGCATTTCACCCAGGGAGCAAATAGGAGTGCACAAAATCCCTCCCTCTTGCTGATGAACGTTGGTCTGAGCATGCAAGACATGTTGGTGCTTATCTCTCGGCTATGGATTTCACTCGCTTTTGCCTGTGAGTTCTGGCACACTCTGGAAATACCAACTTGTACCACTGATCCATTCTTTGTGCTGGAAGCCAGCTTCCGGTCGCCAGTTCAGTCTGTCGCGAACGGTGACCATCTACATCTACATCTACATGACTACTCTGCAATTCACATTTAAGTGCTTGGCAGAGGGTTCATCGAACCACAATCATACTATCTCTCTACTATTCCACTCCCGAACAGCGAGCGGGAAAAACGAACACCTAAACCTTTCTGTTCGAGCTCTGATTTCTCTTATTTTATTTTGATGATCATTCCTACCTATGTAGGTTGGGCTCAACAAAATATTTTCGCATTCGGAAGAGAAAGTTGGTGACTGAAATTTCGTAAAAAGCTCTCGCCGCGACGAAAAACGTCTATGCTGTAATGACTTCCATCCCAACTCGTGTATCATATCTGCCACACTCTCTCCTCTATAACGCGATAATACAAAACGAGCTGCCCTTCTTTGCACCCTCTCGATGTCCTCCACTGATGGATACGTCGCTTTTTGGCACATGAGGCGGCTGACTGTGTGACAGCAAACATAACTTCAGTCGCGAAGTTCCAAGCAGTCATAGTGTGGCCAGCATGTAGTGCTGCCTGGTGGATGATGCATACTTCACATCCTAAAGATTTTTATCAGTATTATTACGTGTGATGAGTGTTTTATTACAGTATTGTTTGTGCAATCAGAATTTAAAAAAACAACAGATTTAATTAATTCTTTTCGATGTATTTTACAAGACTTACATCTTCCCAAACAGGAAAGAATGATGAGAAAGAGAGAGCCAACTCCTGAAAATTGGTATTTTAAAATAAATAAACAATATACCCTCTGCTATGTAATTGAATTTCCAGTTGTGAGATCCCCTTCCTCTCCAGCGCAGACCCATCAATCCAGGTGGGGGATTGGAGGAGTGAGCTCGAGATTTACCAGAGGGGAAGGGGTTAATTAATTGATCAATTTAATTAATTAGTCAATCAAATTGTTAGATTGAGAGTAACACAGTCATGAAAGTGTACTTGTATCAGCAATGGAGAAGGGGTTGGGTTAGAGATTTCCAGTGGGGATGGAAGGAGGGGGAGGTCGAGGGGAGTGGGGGAAGTTTCTCAGAAAGACGGCTTATCCCCAGCGGTCGTAATTTACTTAGCAGAAGAATAGGTTAAAGGACATGTCAATCAAAATAAAGCAGGTAGATTTGCTCCTGAATGTATACTTTCTCCTGATGTGGCAATCCACACTAACAAAATGTGCTGATGCCTATATTGCAACACTACTTATATAGACCGTGATTCCTTTATGTGGGACACAAACAGGTGGAAAACCTTTTTCAACTTTAAATTCCCTGATTTCAACGCAAAATTGAAGATCAAGTTGCAATCCCCTTTGTAGTTAGAGTTTGCCAAACCAAGAAGCGAATGGGTGGGAGGCACCACGAAATATACCGTTTTTGTGTCACATCTGATATATCTGCACATCGTTGAAGAGTTTTTCCAAGTCTTCATACATGATCATTTCACATCGCATTCTCTGAAACTTACTATCATGACCAGAAAAATGACATCCTGCACAAAGGCTCTTGTTGGAGAAATCATACCACATGCGCCAGAAAATGCTTTAGATCTCCTATGGAAGTATGTAAGCTTTCTAATACAGAAGTTCCACTACCCCATTAGTAGATTACAAACATGTTTCATGTCTGACTCAGACCTTCAGATTCCTCAACTGTTACTGTTTATAAATCAGCTGAAAATGTTAGATGTCTTATGTATATCGTAAAAACACTTAAAATTTATGTGAAGAGGCACTTAAAAATCACTTTAACATACAGTGCTAGAGTTTAACACATAACTGGAAACAATGCTTCAGAGAAGAGTTTGGCTATGACCATCTGTTGGATGAAACTTTATACATCTCCTTTTATGATCGTGTGTATAAATATTGATAATACACTCCTGGAAATTGAAATAAGAATACCGTGAATTCATTGTCCAGGAAGGGGAAACTTTATTGACACATTCCTGGGGTCAGATACATCATATGATCACACTGACAGAACCACAGGCACATAGACACAGGCAACAGAGCATGCACAATGTCGGCACTAGTACAGTGTATATCCACCTTTTGCAGCAATGCAGGCTGCTATTCTCCCATGGAGACGATCGTAGAGATGCTGGATGTAGTCCTGTGGAACGGCTTGCCATGCCATTTCCACCTGGCGCCTCAGTTGGACCAGCGTTCGTGCTGGACATGCAGACCGCGTGAGACGACGCTTCATCCAGTCTCAAACATGCTCAATGAGGGACAGATCCGGAGATCTTGCTGGCCAGGGTAGTTGACTTACACCTTCTAGAGCACGTTGGGTTGCACGGGATACATGAGGACATGCATTGTCCTGTTGGAACAGCAAGTTCCCTTGCCGGTCTAGGAATGGTAGAACGATGGGTTCGATGACGGTTTGGATGTACCGTGCACTATTCAGTGTCCCCTCGACGATCACCAGAGGTGTACGGCCAGTGTAGGAGATCACTCCCCACACCATGATGCCGGGTGTTGGCCCTGTGTGCCTCGGTCGTATGCAGTCCTGATTGTGGCGCTCACCTGCACGGCGCCAAACAAGCATGCGACCATCATTGGCACCAAGGCAGAAGCGACTCTCATCACTGAAGACGACACATCTCCATTCGTCCCTCCATTCACGCCTGTCTCGACACCACTGGAGGCGGGCTGCACGATGTTGGGGCGTGAGCGGAAGACGGCCTAACGGTGTGCGGGACCGTAGCCCAGCTTCATGGAGACGGTTGCGAATGGTCCTCGCCGATACCCCAGGAGCAACAGTGTCCCTAATTTGCTGGGAAGTGGCGGTGCGGTCCCCTATGGCACTGCATAGGATCCTACGGTCTTGGCGTGCATCCGTGCGTCACTGCGGTCCGGTCCCAGGTCGACGGGCACGTGCACCTTCCGCCGACCACTGGCGACAACATCGATGTACTGTGGAGACCTCACGCCCCACGTGTTGAGCAATTCGGCGGTACGTCCACCCGGCCTTTCGCATGCCCACTATACGCCCTCGCTCAAAGTCCGTCAACTGCACATACGGTTCCCGTCCACGCTGTCGCGGCATGCTACCAGTGTTAAAGACTGCGATGGAGCTCCGTGTGCCACGGCACACTGGCTGACACTGACGGCGGCGGTGCACAAATGCTGCGCAGCGAGCGCCATTCGACGGCCAACACCGCGGTTCCTGGTGTGTCCGCTGTGCCGTGCGTGTGATCATTGCTTGTACAGCCCTCTCGCAGTGTCCGGAGCAAGTATGGTGGGTCTGACACACCGGTGTCAATGTGTTCTTTTTTCCATTTCCAGGAGTGTAGTAAGTTTTGAGTGTTCCTTATGTAATGCAATACTACGATGACATTAAGTTAAGTGGTTCACAGGTTCGCCTAATATTAAACCTCAGAAAACAGTATCATAAGCGATCTGCAGTAGAATTTTCCTGCACAAACACCCTTATAATTAATTGTGGTGTAAGACTCAGTGTAAAACTTCTAAAAGAATCTTCTTCATCACAGCTGGTGGACTTCACAATCTCGACCAGAAAAGAATTCCTACACTAGTGCATTGTTGAAAGCATCACACCTTTGTCATCAGAAATGATTTAGAAATCTTGTGGAAAATGTGATATGTATGTCTGACAAGTAACACACTCTGCATCTCATGCAACACTCCTGATTGAATGTACTGTACTACCATCTATCTTCGATCTCAAATCTGTGAAACTTATCTTCAAATTTAGAAACATTGAGGAATCAAAATTACAAACAACATATCTCCAGCTCATAATTTTCGTTGTCCTAAGCAAGAAAATACCACGGATCGACTCCCATGAGGTCATGTTCTTTACAATGATACTGAGCTCAGTGGCGCACAGGTCCACCTGATGTTTAAATTTAGAGGACAGTACCATAAGAAGTCCACCAGAGATGTTAGAATTTCTGTATACAATGTAAAACACATATAATTTATACGACGAATCGCTTAAAATCTCCTGAATAGTACATAACTTTCTGTTTATAGGCTGAATGACTGGATTTTTGTGTTGTCCTACACATGAATGCAGTACTACTCTATTGATTTTACGTATGGGTCTAAGGATGGTTGGACGGTGTTAAATCACCATCAGCATGCTCAAATGGCGTGTTCACCACTCTCAGCTAGTGTGCATACATCGAAAACCTTTTGTAGATATAGTGGAATCATTCTTTGACCTCGCAAAGTACAGTAGGAACAGACGTATGACTGAATAGTTCTCGAAAAATGTACTGTAAAGGAAAATGACATAGAAGATGCTATATGATCAATTCTAGAAAATTTTTTGGAGAGCATGACAATAGATGTTGAACGAAATCATACGCTCCTGAATAGTATCATAAATTGCATATATAGCCTTTTAATAATGATAGGTTTCAATAATTTTCAATCTATCGGACCTTGTATAAAAAATTAACCACAGAGATCATTCTCATGACTTCCAGAGAATTCAAAGGTAGTCCTATGTCACCAGCTAGGCACATAAACATAATGTACTTGTGAGACGAAATACCGCAAATCATGTGAAAGTGCGTAACAAACAGTTGCGATTATGACACTGAAAATCTTCCACAGTTACAGTGGTACCGTTTTTTAACTATGTAAAGTGCACTTCGTATTGGAAAATACCATGTATTAAAGGACCAATTCTAAATGTCATATACTGTAAAGGAAAAACTACATCGATGATGCTAGAACTATCTAGCCAAAGCGAGAATTTTCATTGCAAAGAATTAAAAGCTTGTGGTTATCATGGAAGATTAGTTGAGAGATAACACACTTAATACTGAATACGCATTTACTGGTCACTCGTACATATCACAAAGATGGCAGTTAAACACGTTACACACTATAGGTTCACACAAGAATAACTAGTTCAAAGAAGGAAGGTGCTAAAGATAGAGCAGTTTGCGCCAGAGACCCCACAGCCCCTCCCCCTCCCACCCATTAGGGCGGAGCATAGCGGCGGGAAGCCTCATAAGATGAAGTTGTAATCTTGGTGACAACATGGTGGTTGTAGGCAGTGGCCAGCGCGTGAATTGGCACGGCAGTGTTGGCAGTGCTGCAGCCCAGTGGTTCCAACAGCTGTCCATGAGAAGTGGCGTGTTGGGAGGATGGTCGTCATTGAGGGATCACGCCAATTTAAGTCTACTGACTGAGACTGTCTGTGGCCGTCTGTCGAAACGTGTTAGTACCACGATGTAACCTCCCCACAAATAAAAAATGTAATAACCTCGCAACAGTACAAAATATAATTATTTTTGTCATTCACATTCAGCGTAACCTTCCAATAAATAATTCCGTAACCTACCAATAATACAATGCGACTAATCTCTCAATAAAATTGTGGCTCACTTTTTTTTTTTGGTCATCAGTCTACTGACTGGTTTGATGCGTCCCGCCACAAATTCCTTTTCCTGTGCTAACCTCTTCATCTCAGAGTAGCACTTGCAACCTACGTCCTCAATTATTTGCTTGACGTATTCCAATCTCTGTCTTCCTCTACAGTTTTTGCCCTCTACAGCTCCCTCTAGTACCATGGAAGTCATTCCTTCATGTCTTAGCAGATGTCCTATCATCCTGTCCCTTCTCCTTATCAGTGTTTTCCACATATTCCTTTCCTCTCCGATTCTGCGTAGAACCTCCTCATTCCTTACCTTATCAGTACACCTAATTTTCAACATTCGTCTATAACACCACATCTCAAATGCTTCGATTCTCTTCTGTTCCGGTTTTCCCACAGTCCATGTTTCACTACCATACAATGCTGTACTCCAGACGTACCAACTCAGAAATTTCTTCCTCAAATTAAGGCCGGTATTTGATATTAGTAGACTTCTCTTGGCCAAAAATGCCTTTTTTGCATAGCGAGTCTGCTTTTGATGTCCTCCTTCCTCCATCCATCATTGGTTATTTTACTTCCTAGGTAGCAGAATTCCTTAACTACATTGAGTTCGTGACCATCAATACTGATGTTAAGTTTCTCGCTGTTCTCATTTCTACTACTTCTCATTACCTTCGTCTTTCTCCGATTTACTCTCAAACCATACTGTGTACTCATTAGACTGTTCATTCTGTTCAGCAGATCATTTAATTCTTCTTTACTTTCACTCAGGATAGCAATGTCATCAGCGAATCGTATCATTGCTATCCTTTCACCTTGTATTTTAATTCCACTCCTGAACCTTTCTTTTATTTCCATCATTGCTTCCTCGATGTACGGATTGAAGAGTAGGGGCGAAAGCCTACAGCCTTGTCTTACTCCCTTCTTAATACGAGCACTTTGTTCTTGATCGTACACTCTTATTATTCCCTCTTGGTTGTTGTACGTATTGTATATGACCCGTCTCTCCCTATAGCTTACCCCTACTTTTTTCAGAGTCTTGAAGAGCTTGCACCATTTTATATTGTCGAACGCTTTTTCCAGGTCGACAAATCTTATGAACGTGTCTTGATTTTTCTTTAGCCTTGCTTTCATTATTAGCCGTAACGTCAGAATTGCCTCTCTCGTGCCTTTACTTTTCCTAAAGCCAAACTGATCGTCAGCTAGCACATTCTCAATTTTCTTTTCCATTCTTGTGTATATATTCTTGTAAGCAGCTTCGATGCATAAGCTGTTAAGCTGATTGTGCGATAATTCTCGCACTTGTCAGCTATTGCCATCTTTGGAATTGTGTGGATGATGCTTTTCCGAAAGTCAGATGGTATGTCGCCAGACTCATATATTCTACACACCAACGTGAATAGTCGTTTTGTTGCCACTTCCCCTAATGATTTTAGAAATTCTGATGGAATGTTATCTATCCCTTCTGCCTTATTTGACCATAAGTCCTCCAAAGCTCTTTTAAATTCCGATTCTAATACTGGATCCCCTATCTCTTCTAAATCGACTCCTGTTTCTTCTTCTATCACATCAGACAAATCTTCACCCTCATAGAGGCTTTCAATGTATTCTTTCCACCTATCTGCTCTCTCCTCTGCATTTAACAGTGGAATTCCCGTTGCACTCTTAATGTTACCAGCGTTGCTTTTAATGTCACCAAAGGTTGTTTTGACTTTCCTGTATGCTGAGTCTGTCCTTCCGACAATCATATATTTTTCGATATCTTCACAATTTCCCTGCAGCCATTTGGTCTTAGCTTCGCTGCACTTCCTATTTATTTCAGTCCTCAGAGACTTGTATTTCTGTATTCCTGATTTTCCCAGAACATGTTTGTACTTCCTCCTTTCATCAATCAACTGAAGTATTTCCTCTGTTACCCATGGTTTCTTCGCAGTTATCTTCTTTGTACCTATGTTTTCCTTCCCAACTTCTGTGTCGGCCCTTTTTAGAGACGTCCATTCCTCTTCAACTGTGTTGCCTACTGCACTATTCCTTATTGCTGTATCTATAGCGTCAGAGAACTTCAAATGTATCTCGTCATTCCTTAGAACTTCCGTATCCCACATCTTAGCGTATTGATTCTTCCTGAACTTCAGCCTACTCTTCATCACTACTATATTGTGATCTGAGTCTATATCTGCTCCTGGGTACGCCTTACAATCCAGTATCTGATTTCGGAATCTCTGTCTGACCATAATGTAATCAAATTGAAATCTTCCCGTATCTCCTGGCCTTTTCCAAGTATACCTCCTCCTCTTGTGATTCTTGAACAGGGTATTCGCTATTACTAGCTGAAACTTGTTACAGAACTCAATTAGTATTTCTCCTCTTTTATTCCTTGTCCCAAGCCCATATTCTCCTGTAACCTTTTCTTCTACTCCTTCCCCTACAACTGCATTCCAGTCACCCATGACTATTAGATTTTCGTCCCCCTTTACATACTGCATTACGCTTTCAATATCCTCATACACTTTCTCTATCTGTTCATCTTCAGCTTGCGATGTCGGCATGTATACCTGAACTATCGTTGTCGGTGTTGGTCTGCTGTCAATTCTGATTAGAACAACCCGGTCACTGAAATGTTCACAGTAACACACCCTCTGCCCTACCTTCCTATTCATAACGAATCCTACACCTGTTATACCATTTTCTGCTGCTGTTGATATTACCTGATACTCATCTGACCAGAAATCCTTGTCTTCCTTCCACTTCACTTCACTGACCCCTGCTATATCTAGATTGAGCCTTTGCATTTCCCTTTTCAGATTTTCTAATTTCCCTACCACGTTCAAGCTTCTGACATTCCACGCCCCGACTTGTAGAACATTATCATTTCTTTGATTATTCAATATTTTTCTCATGGTAACCTCCCCCTTGGCAGTCCCCTCACAGAGATCCGAATGGGGGACTATTCCGGAATCTTTTGCCAATGGAGAGATCATTATGACACTTCTTCAACTTCAGGCCACATGTCCTGTGGATACACATTACGTGTCTTTAATGCAGTGGTTTCCATTGCCTTCTGCATCCTCATGTCGTTGATCATTGCTGATTCTTCCGCCTTTAGGGGCAATTTCCCACCCTTAGGACAAGAGAGTGCCCTGAACCTCTATCCGCTCCTCCGCCCTCTTTGACAAGGCTGTTGGCAGAATGAGGCTGACTTCTTATGCCGGAAGTCTTCGGCCGCCAATGTTGATTATTTATCAAAATTTAGGCAGTGGCGGGGATCGAACTCGGACCCAAGACATTTTGATTATGAATCAAAGACAGTACCCGTAGACCACGGGTGATTATCCTCACTTATAACCTTTCAATAATTGACTGAATTTAAACTGGTAAATTTTGGACGTCAGCAGCACTGCATCATGGCCCTGAAAGATCATTCTGAATAAACTGAAAATTCTTACCTCAGTAAGGTCGCTGGATATATCTGCTCCTATAAGAAATTTTTCTGTCACAGCTCAGTGCAATGCTGGCTGATAGATTTGTCATGTATAGAAAGAAACAACTGATTTTTCTTTACAATAATCAGGATGACCATGAATTGGAGAAATTAGTAAAATCTTTAAATTGAGTTGAATAATTGTCAAAAGTTAAATTTTATAAGAAAGATTATTATTAAGAGATGTCTTTTTAAAAGCATTTACATGGGACTTGATATAACAATACTACATACGCGCAAGGCTGCTTTTACTGCCCCCGGTAGCTGAGTGGTCAGCGCTACAGACTGTCAATCCAAAGGGCCTGGGTTCGATTCCCGGCTGGGTCGGAGATTTTCTCCGTTCAGGGACTGGGTGTTGTGTTGTCCTAATCATCATTATTTCATCCCCATCGACGCACAAGTCGCCGAAGTGGCGTCAAATCGAAAGACTTGCACCAGGCGAACGGTCTACCCGATGGGAGGCCCTCGTCACACGACATTTCATACCTTATACTACAACGCTCAGGCACCGCCATCGCTCCACACGACTGGCCCAGCCAACATGATACACCAGACAGCAAGCAACTACTTACTCCTACTGCCACACAGTTCCTACTGCAGTCAACACTGTTCTCTGGTCTGAGATTCTCTTATAGCTTACATATAGCAGGAAGAACGTGAGCAATCCACACAAATTACATGTGCTCGATTGCGCTAGCAATAAATTCCTTAGTCATTGACCTCTTACACAACCCTCCAATGGGGGGAAGGCAAAAATTTGGCAGCAATGGTGAGTCAATTGTAATTGCCATGAGCAACCAATTTTTCTATAATCTATTTAGTTTACTAAGTCTACAGTCACAGAGCATGTACATATATACATATATATTAAGAAATGACAAGTGTGTATACAATGAGTACAAAATATATTAACAAATGACATAAAGTCCACACGCACTGTATAAGTCTTTAACATTTTTACATGAACTGGTCACATTAAGAGATGAAATAAAGTGCACACACACTGTTTAAGTCTTTAGCATTTTTTTTTACAAGAACTAAATACATTAAGAAATGAAATAAAGTGCGCACACACTCTAAAAGACTTTAGCATTTTTATATGAATTAAACACATTAAGAGATGAAATAAAGTGCATATGCACTGCACAAGTTTTTAGCATTTTACAAGAACTAGGAAAGGAATGGGAAGGATAGCATCATGGTCACAGCACAGTGGGTTGCACATAGCTACACTGAAAATCCATATCTTTCTACAAATGCACAACACCAAGTGAGACAATCTGAAGTTCTGTTCTCAAAGTATTTATCAGTGTAGCCAAGACACTGAAACGTTGTATTAATATTCTGTGTTATCATTTTGGTAGTACATTAGGTCCACCAAACAGTAGGACCATAATGACATCTCCTTTGGTCAGAGTGGTGGACAGCTCGATGTGTCAACACCACATTCTTGTAGAATCCATATTCTTACATCAATGTAGAATTAGTGCAAAAACCAAATATAGTGCTCCATGATCATGAGGATGGACAGGACATATGGATATTGCAGTAATTGCTGGTAATTAGGTCAGAAAGTGAAGGACCTCAACTCTTATGCTAGTCATTCAGAATTACACTACTGTATCAATCGATCTGAATAATTATTGGCACTCATTGGCTAGTTACTAAACATTTATGTAGTATGTATGGAGTATTACAGAACTTTATTCATAAGTCATCTCATTACAATAATTATTGGCATAGAATTTATGCACAAATCATCTCATTACAGTAATCATTGGTATTTATTGGCTAGTTACCAGACATTTATGTAGTATGTATGGAGTATTACAGAACATTATTCATAAGTCACCTCATTAGAGTAATCATTGACACAGCATTTATGTATAAGTCATCTCATTGCAGTAATCATTGGCATTCATTGGCCAGTTACTAAACATTTATGTAGTATGTATGGAGTATCACAGAACATTATTCATAAGTCATCTCATTGGCATTCATTGGCCAGTTACAGGGCATTTATTATGCATTATTCAGAAGCCATCATTCAAAACAGAAGTTAATGAGTGTAGCATCAAGCTGCTAGTGTTTATATTGATATCATGTTAGTGACATAAAACATTTAAAATTTAAGACATTGGAACTAGTATTCAAGGTTTTTAGTCCAATAATACATAATGGAATCAATACATCAGAGAAATTTGCATTATATTTTGGACTAAAAATATATCTTAAACTGATAGCATTATTTAGTTGTATACTGGTAATAGTTGGGACTGGTAAAAAGTTTTTGGTGCTAGCAGTGCATCGCATTGGGATCGATAGTCAATTGCTGGGTTATGAAAATATTTGCTTTTGACTTATTGCTGGCAATAAGGATTAATAACATCATTCGTCATAAGTCAGCTGTTGCAAGGTTTTGAAACAAGTAGAGTATATGTGACCACATTCATGAATGATACACAACTGGGTAAAAAATGCAAGTACTAGAACAGTGTTAATAATTAACTGCTTATAGCGTATTAATATCATGAAAAGGTTCTGCTGAAAAAAATACAAAATGGATTATTGAGTTGAAAGAAGAAATGTATTCATATTATGCTGGAAAACAGTAAACTACGAATTAACAATGTGAGACCTTAACTTTTCCCGGCGAATTGAATGTTCAAATAACTTACGGGTTTGCTGCCGGGTGACGTCGTCGACCACCGCCGATATTTCGACAGCACACCCTGCCATTCTCAAGGCACAAATGCAAAAAGGAAGAAATGTGCAAGGAAATTTAATACCTCCGTTCACAGAGGAGAAACAAGGAAGATACCACACACAGTAACCGCAAAGTAAACAAATCAAAGATAACCAACATCAGAAATGTCGATAGTAACTATTATTCAACAGGTGAGGTAGCCCTAATTCTGTCCCTCTGTTTTTTTATGAGAGACAGAGCCGGATTCCAAGCAGCATTTAGACAAAATCCACTATCTCTGTTTATAAGGTTGCTTGATAGTTTGATTTCAACCGCTTCATTAATAACACTATCCCAATAGCTGGACGTGCAAGCCAGAATCTCCGTGTTGTTGTATTCCATAGGATGACCAGTGTCGAGGCAATGTTCTGCAATAGCGGATTTGCTCGGCTGTTGTAAGCGTGTGTGATGCTTATGTTCAGTACACCGGTCTTCCACAGTCCTGATTGTCTGACCAATATATGACATGCCACAACTGCAAGGAATCCGATAGACACTAGCCTTATGCAAATCAAGATCATCTTTTACGGACGCCAACAGGGCCTTAATCTTAGAAGGTGGTCGAAAAACACATTTCACATCAAATTTCCGCAAAATACGGCCAATCCTGTTAGAAATGATTCCTGCGTAAGGCAAAAAGGCCGTAGACTTAGGTGCCACTTCGTTGCTGTCATCACTCACCCGTTGCACAGAAGGCTGATAGCGCAACGCACGTTTGATCTGCCTCTCACTAAAACCATTCTGACGAAAGGTGCCTTCGAGATGTGATAGCTCAGCCGCCAAACTTTCAGTGTCTGAGATAACGTGGGCCCTGTGAACCAAGGTATGAAGTACCCCTTCATGCTGAGCTGGATGGTGACAACTATCAGCTCGCAGATACAAGTCAGTGTGGGTGGACTTCCTATAAAAAGAATGTCCCAACGTACCATCAGTCTTCCTTCTGACCGAAACATCAAGGAAGGGAAGGTATCCATTCTTCTCCACCTCCATAGTAAATTCAATATTAGGGTGGATTGAATTCAGGTGTTCCAAGAACCGGTTTAAATTCTCACTACCATGAGGCCAAACAACGAAAGTATCATCTACATATCTGAAAAAGCACCCAGGTTTCAAGACTGCTGACTCCAATGCACGTTCCTCAAAGTCCTCCATGAACAAATTAGCCACAATAGGTGACAATGGGCTTCCCATTGCAACTCCATCAGTCTGTTCGTAGTACTGACCATTGAATAAAAAGTAAGTGGAAGTCAGCACATGTCGAAATAAATTCGTTAACTCGACACCAAACTTAACCTCAATTAGCTGCAATGAATCAGAGAGAGGAACGCGAGTGAAAAGAGAAACCACATCAAAACTGACTAAAATATCAGAGTCTTTCACACGCAATCCCTGCAAACGACCTAAGAAATCTGCAGAGTTCTTAATGTGGTGTTCACACCTACCTACTAGTGGGCTCAACAAACTAGCAAGATGTTTAGCTACACGATATGTAGGAGCACCAATATTAGAAACAATAGGCCTCAATGGGACAGCCTCTTTATGGACCTTAGGAAGGCCATATAATCTGGGTGGTACAGCACAATAAGAATTAAGACTCTTGATGGTCTCCTGTGACAAAGAACTTTTCTTCACGAGGTTATTAGTCTTTCTCTCAACACTCTTAGTAGGGTCAGCACCAATTTTGCGATACGCCGAATCAGAAAGTAGACACTGCATCTTTTGAATGTAATCGTGCTTGTTCAACAAAACCGTGGCATTTCCCTTGTCCGCAGGTAAAATAACAATATCAGGATCCATTCTAAGTGAGCGTAAAGCAGCCGCCTCAGCTGCTGTAATGTTACACTTGGGTGGACGGGCCCCAGTCAACACACGACAAGCTTCCCTCCTAACCTCTTCCGCAGCCTCGGAAGGTAGTTTATAAACAGCCTGTTCAATAGAACTAATAAAATCAACGACTGGCACACTCTTAGGCGTCGGTGCGAAATTCAAACCTTTCTCCAGCACAGACGAAACTGCGTCGTCAAACGATTTCTCCGTGAGATTGATCACAGAACGTCGAGAATTAAAATTATTATTAGACACTGAGCCAAGGAAACGTTCAAACTTCGCCGAATGACGAGCAGATACAGATTGAAATTCCCAGTCAGACTGCGACCAAGAGGCACCGTCCACCTAATCCCAAGAAAATTCAGAAACATTAGACGCTATCATTAAACGAAGCTGAAATAATTCCTTGGAAACAAAATCCAATTGACGGCGGGTGCAGTGAATCCTTTCACGGACAAGAGCTAAACCAGCATGGTGCTTGATGCGATTGGCGGCAGAGGAATTAATATGATGCACAACCTTAGCAAACGTTGGAACCACACTATGATTTCGACACTTCAATAAAAACAATAATGCACATTCCAACCTTACTCTACTGCTGCAAAGTAGTTGCTATCCTTACCTTGCTGGGCACATGCTAAGAAAAAATACCATCATCATCAGTAAGTAGTCACGTAGATATAACTGCATGGTCACATGATATGTAAGTTTATCTCGAAAAATGTGCACGGTCTGACTTGTAACGACAAGAAAAGCGACCTGCTAACCTTACCTTACCGGGCAATTGCCAAGAAAAAATATAATCATCATCAATGAGTGGTCATATAAATATCGGGAAATGGCATTACAGTGTGATAACTCGTAAAGTATGTTCATTCACGAAAGGGTTTAGTATTGGAAATATTGCCCTTGCTTTTTCTGGTTCTCAAAGTTTCGACATGTACTACCTTGGGGTGAGGAATGTTGCGAATTCTATATGGGCGAGCGTATAGAGGCTCAAATTTACTGCATATACTCTTTCCTCTGTTGGATAAATAATGTGTGCGTACTAATATCTTCTGTCCAATGTAAAAGTCACAGCTTGTACAAACCTGTTTTTGCTGTCTTCTCCAGCGCTCTGCGGCACGTTTGATGTTGTTGAGCGCAATGTCAATTATTTCAGGGTGGCGTAGTCGACGAGATGTAAGAAAAGATACTAATTCTTTAATTTTGTTAGGTGGTTCAACAGTTTTCAACATAACAGTCGGAGATAGCATAGTAGATTCATTTGGTATGGAGTTAATTACATCCTGGAATGAGAGTATGTGTGTATCCCAATCAATATGTCTTTTATGGCAGTATATTCTACATAGTTTACCAATTTCTTTCATTGGTCGTTCACAAGAGTTCGAAAAGCGTGATACTTGGATATACAGACAGGAGAAATGTTTCTTGCTAGTAACATACGTGTCCATATTACAGATCGAAATTGTGGCCCATTGTCGGAAATTACTTTCAATACATGCCCTACATGAAATAGAAAATGTTTTACAAATGCATTCGAAACAGATTTAGTAGTAGCTTTGCGTAATGGAGTGAAGGTCACAAATTTCGAAGTGAGTTTCTAATGGTAACGTTGTTCCTATCTTGTCAAAGGTGTTTAATTTCTTTCCATACGTTGTCTTTGCTCTGCTCTTGTGCTATGTCTCGTAATGACGACGAAATGAAATTTTCGAATGCAACTTGTTGAATTTACATGACGCTAAAATTTGCTTGTCAGAAGTTGGTTTGCCAGTCTTGCTGATTGTTGTTGAGAGAAAGGGATAGTGCATCTGCTACAATATTCCCTCAGGGAGTCACACCTAGTGATACGTGCCTGGCGACCATGGGGCCCCGAGCTGAATGGAGAAACACTAGAACAGGTGCAAAATTTTAAGCAGGATAGACACCGGCTGGAAGTGCTCCACAGAAATTAAAACAAGGATAGCAATGGCAAAAGAGGCGTTTTATAAGAAAAGGGGAATCTTCTGCAGTGGTCTGGACAGAGAACTCAGAAAGAGACTCGTAAAAATGTCTTGTATGGAGTGTTCTTCTATATGGTGCTGAAACATGGACTATGAGGAAAAAAGACAGAAAAAGGCTGGAGGCTTTTGAGATCTGGACATGGCGGGAGGTGGAAAGAATAAGTTCGATGGACAGAGTAAAAAATGAAGAGGTACTGAGAAGAGTGGGAGATAAAAGTCAAGTTACTAGATGTAATAAAGAGAAGAAAAAGAAAATGGATTGGGCATATATTAATAAAGAATGACGGACTGATAAATACAGTTTTAGAAGGTTATGTAGAAGGGAAAAGGAAGTGAGGAAGGAAGAGATTTCAGGTACTGGATGACATGATGGACGGTACAACGTACAGCAGCCTTAAGAAGGAAGCAATGGATCGCAGAAAATGGAGAGGCAAAGGACCTGCTAATATAGCAGATAACAGATGATGATGATGATACGGAATAGGATAATTTTAAATTTAAACGTGTCATGCTGTTTAACTTGGAATTCATATATAAAACCGGACATAGTACCAGGGATGTTGTCAAGAACTGGAGCTTGCTGTAAAAGAATTTTGCGTAGCTGAGTACGTTCGTCGTCTGTGTTTTACTTTCTCTGAAATCATTTGCATAACGTCATAGTCAGCTTCGTCTTGTGTATTATAGTTGTGTACGTACGTATCTGTGACCAATGTGGAATGACAGTCTACGTTACGCGATGTAGAAATGACCTCCGTTCGATCAATTGCCTGTTCATCTGCAGATAAAGCGTGATGAAATTCTAATGCCAGTTGTACCTATTCATCCTTTAACATTAAATAGGAATTTTGAAAGTCAATAATTGCGTCGTGTTGTACCAAAAAATTCGTACCTAAAATAACGTATGTTGTCAATAAGGGAACAATCCAAAAATTTGAGTGGAACGTATGACCTGCAATACAAAATGATAAGTGTGTCTGTAGTTTTACATCAACTCCTTTACCAGATGCTCCTTTTATTTTAGTTTTGCCTAATGGTAACGTAAGATAAGTATTCTCTTTGTTACTTTCGTTAAAGGTTTATTCATTTATAACTGACATAGGTGAACCAGAATCGCTTACTGCTGAAAATGTGGATGACCCAATCTTTACTTCAATGACAGGGTGGGAAATGGTTTTTTGTATAACTGGTTTTTCATGTAAAAGTGAGTCTCGGATGTCGTCAAAAGTAATAACATTTTCGTGAACAAGATCCTGTGTGTCAAAAGTATTGCTTACGTTGCTGGAAGATGCAACCTGTACTGTATCTAGTCAAATTGTCTGACGTGCTGTTATTTTCAGGAGGATGCTGTGGCATTTCGACTATTTGTACTGTTCTATTATTTATTCCTGACGTATTAGGTTCGGGATGATACCGACTGTCTGGGTTGCAGATGATTCTGCTGCTGGTTAAGACCTACTGTTATTAAACGTACGCTGAAAACTGTGCTCTTTACTTTTGTGACTGTCATAATAATCGTTGCTATACGGCGCATTACGATAGGAGTTGAAATGGTGTGTTTTCTGTACGTAGTGATTTCCTTGTTGCTGTGCGTTGACCTTGCACATTATATTGTTGGTTAGGTATGCTAACCGACTGGTTTTGTTGCTGTAGGGCTGAAAACCCCTATTGTTGGCAAAATGTGTCTGCGATTGCTGAAAATTTTGTACATACTGATGATTAAAATTTTGTCTGTTATTAATATTATTCTGGTATTTCTTGTCATTTCGGGATTGTCTAATGAAAACTGTCACTTTCAGGTAAAACTTGTCATATCTGGTTTTCTTTACTCATTCCTAGTCCTAGATAGATCGATAGTTGAAGAGGTGTTTTGATAGATGTAAATGACAGTAAAACAGTACGCAGCAGTGCAGAAAACTAAACAAGAAATAGCACTGCTACGACTCGGGTCCTGTGGACGCTACGGCACATATTCATCGAAGTGTAATGAATCCCCTGAGGTCACTTACGCGTTGCAAATAAATTTTAGTTTCTGCATTACACGCCAAGCTGGCACTACTACGGCTCGGGTCCTGTGCACGCTACGACACATATTCATCGAAGTGTAATGAATCCCCTGAGGTCACTTACGCGTTGCAAATAAATTTTAGTTTCTGCATTACACGCCAAGCTGGCACTACTACGGCTCGGGTCCTGTGCACGCTACGACACATATTCATCGAAGTGTAATGAATCCCCTGAGGTCACTTACACGCTGCAAATAAATTTTAGTTTCTGCATTACACGCCAAGCCGGTGGAAATGCAAAAGTAAATCGTAGTATCCAATCCAATGGTGAATCTGTGTTCTACCATTACTAAAAACCTTAAATTTCCTAACAGATAGAAAGTGCTCATAATCAAAATTATCGTCTCTGAATGTTTGAGCAGGCTCAGGATTGTATGATAATCTGTTTGTCTGTGATTGTTCGGAATCTAAGGCACGTACTCTGTGTAAATTACCAAAGTTATACTGACTGTGTGAGTGTGACAAATGTTCAGAATGTGGCATATGCTGTGACGTGTTCGAGGATGAACATTTTTTATTTCTGTCACTTCTTGCTATAAAGATGACAATTTTCTACGTAATGTATTATTGGACGAACCTATCTCACTGATTGTGTGCTGTATGTTTTGGAATTCGGGTGTTTGATTGGACGAAATTGGTGACGTATCGTCTGATTTAGTGTCTTTGTTATTTTCGACAACATCAATACGACTGGCCAATTCATCAAATTTTTCAGTCAGTGCTTTAACTTGATCGTCATTTTTAGTGTCACAAGCATTAATTTGTTTTTGCATTTTACGTGTGGTTTTGTTTAATTTGTTAACGTCTGCTTTAATAGCATCGGGATCCTGTATTAATTCCAATTGTTCAAGTCTGCTGGTCATTGTCTGAAAGTCTACTGTGGGTGTGTCTGTTTTTGTTTTAAGAGCGGAGATTTCATCATGTAATTCAGTGTTCAACTGTTTGATAGTATTAATTTCGTCTGATACTGTCGCACTGTTAGTGTCTACGTATGTTTTTGCTTTCGTAAATAACTTACGCTTATCTTCCTGTCTCTGTGCAGTAATTGTTTCCATGACTTGTTTCTTTACTTTGTTCTATTCCTGTATGGATTTACGGTAACGCATTTCATTGTTTTGTAGGTGCTGATTAAAACGTTCGTGAATTTGGCAGTTTTGTTGTTAAAATTTCTTGTCGACTTTCGCATCCAGTGTGCGTGGAAGTTCTGCTGACATTAATTTAAACTGGTCGCGTAACTGTGTTGCGTTTTCTGAACAATGTTTAGCTACTGCACTAATTTCATCTGTAAGTAATTTTGTTGTGGCTGCACGTGTATTACTTAATTCTTGCGCAACAGATCTAATTTCTTCACTACTATTCCTAGCACAAGCCTTAATTTCCTCACGTAATTGTTCTTTAGTATCATGACATTGTACGGCAACGGCTGTAATCTGTTCAGTAAGCTGTTTGAAATTGTCTTGTTTTTCATTTGACTGTTCGATTCATTAAGGTTGACGTGTTTTTCATTCAACTGTTTGAGATTTTAATTAAGTTGTTTGTTCGATTCATTAAGGCTGTCGTACTTTTCATTGAGTTGTTTGAAATTGTTATCTTGTTCTTTATTCGACTGTTTGAAACTTTAATGAAGTTGTAGCAATACTGCCATAACTTGATCCATGACAAAATTAACGACTCTGTTTTCTGTGCTGTTAGATAGTGTATCTGCATGTGTCACGTTTTGTGTAACCATTTGGTCATTGTCTGATTCACCAAAGGGTTTGTCAATCGGATGTGCACTGTTGGTCACTACATCAGAATCAAATAAATCTGACGTACTTTGACTACATTGTTCATCTTCGTGAGAAATATTTATCTGTTCACTGTATAAATTTTCCAAATCGGGTGTGTCAAACTGGACAGCGTTCACTGTACCGGAATGTGTAGCGTTATCAATTGTCGTTAAATGAAGTGTGTACATAATTGAATTTGTTTCCTCATCATTAGGATTAAAATCATTACTAGTGGTCGGTAGGCACTGATTGTCTGTAATTATAGGATTATCACTATGACAGTGAGTCTCGCTAGAATTATCGGTCAAATTATTCAGGTCGGCTTTTTCGCTCATTGCACATCGCGATGTACAGTTAGCAGCTTTTCGCGGCTTGTCACAAATCAAAGTTAGCGCAAAATCAAACGAAGACAAAGCAAAAATGGATCAAATATAATAACAACAAAGAAATAATTGTCGATAATCTGTGAAAGAAAAAGTGACAAATAAGTAAGTAAGAACAAATATATAACTGACTACTTCTCAGAAATTCACAAAAATACGATCCTGGCCGGTTGTCCCAAGTGTAACCTCCCAACAGAAAAAAACCTCACAACAGTAAAAAATATAATTATTTATATCATTCACATTCAGCATAACCTCCCAATAAATAATTACGTAACCTAGCAATAATACAATGTGAGTAATCTCTCAATAAAATTGTGGAAGATAATTCTGAGTAAATTGAAAATTCTTACCTCAGTAAGGTCGCCGGATAACGCGTATATATCTGCTCCTATAAGAAATTTTTCTGGCACAGCTCAGTGCAATGCTGGCCGATGGATTTGTCATGTATAAAAAGAAACAACTGATTTTTCTTTACAATAATCAGGATGACCATCGATTGGAGTAATTAGTAAAATCTTTAAATTGAATTGAATGATTGTCAAAAGTTAATTTTTATAAGAAAGATTTATGAGCCTAGTGAATACCCAGCAGGAGCCACAGGAGGGCTTCCGACCAGAGGCATCCATAGTAAATTAGGGAGGCCTTGAGTGTCCACTGCCATGATTTGACTATTCCTTTCAACTGAGGGTGTATGCTATGGTATGAAACTTGGCGACGCCGAAGAGTTCGCAGAGTCCTGAGAAGAGTGCAGCCTCAAATTGACATCCCTGGTCGATGGTGAGAGATAGGGGAGAACCGAAGCGAGCAACCCACGCTGAGATGAGGGAATGGGCGATGGTCTCACCAGACCAGACGAAGTGCTCCGTAACCAGCTGCGTCGTGGCTAGTGTCCCAGGGTGAGCTAAGTCATGCAAGGCAGTAAAGACACTATGGCGAAGGGCGGCTGGGACCAAGGGGCGAAGTGTGCTTGTAGAGGTGTCACAAAGGACTGGGATTACCGGACCAGGTAGTATGTGGGGCTGGACAGATAGCCATGAGCCATTGTCTGATTTTATTTGCTGTATATCATCGTCGTCGGCTTGTAGTCGGGCGAGTTCCTCCAGATTCAGTGGTGTGGTTAGAATGTAGATGCGGGAAAGGTGGTCTGCCATAGCGTTCTCTGCACCTTGGATATAGCATGTGTCGGAAGAGTGCTGAGAGGTGTAGTCCATATGGCAGAAATGCCTGGGTGGAAGGTCCTTAGCCGAGGACGATGGAATTGAGCATAATCCTCGGGGAGAGGAAGTTTGAGTCTGATTTCGACGCGAGAACTCGTTGGTCGGAGGCCATTGGCAGAGACGAAATGGCCGAGGAAGGTAATGGATGTGGAACACAGTTGAGACTTATGATGGCTGATCACCACACTGTTGGCGAGGAGGGCCAACGAGACTGCATCGATGCTGCTCAGCGGAAAAAGGAAAGATAAGGGTATCGTCTAAGTAAGCATAGGCAAAAGGCAGAGGGAGCAAAATGGAATTAATGAACTGCTGCTATGTCTGTGCAGCATTTTTCAATCCATAAGGCATGTAACAGTATTCAAGTAGGCCAAAGGGTGTGATGATGGCCATCTTCGGAATATCCGGTGGATGCATAGGAATCTGATGAGGTGCTTTGGAACAATCTAATATGGAGAAAAACGTAGAAAATGATGCAACTGCATGAAATCTTGCATGTGTGGAATGGGGTAGTTATTGATAATGGTGCTGGCATTAAAGGACCTTCTGTCCCCACACATACGTAAGGTACCGTCCTTTCTGGGAACAAGATGAATAGGGTAAGATCAGTGCTATCAGAGGGACAGAGGACACCCGAAGCCAACAGATCCTGAACAATCTCCTTAGGGTGCAGAATATTGGAAGGCGGTTGGTGGTATGAATCTTATGGCACGTACCATTTCTGATGGAGCAGCTTGCCGAGAAGATTTTATAGAGACGTGTGCTGGGCTGCCTTCGTGCAAAGCTGCAGATAGGCGATGTATGCAGAATGAAATTCTCACTCTGCAGCGGCGGGTGCGCTAATATGAAACTCCCTGGCAGATTAAAACTGTGTACTGAACCGAGACTCGAACTCTGGACCTTTGCCTTTCGGGAGCAAGTACTCCACCATCTGAGCTACCCAAGGAAGGGTCACACCCCATCCCCACAGCTTTGGAAGTTAGGATTCGAGGTAATGGCGGAAGTAAAGCTATGAGGATGGGGCATGAGTTGTGTTTGGGTAGCTCAGATGGTAGAGCACTTGCCCATGAAAGGCAAAGGTCCCAAGTTCGAGTCTAGGTTCGGCACACAGTTTTAATCTTCCAGGAAGTTTCAGGTGAAGTATCGTACGCTGTGCATGTGACAATTCAGCAGAGGCAGAAGCAATGCGGGCCCCTAGGTCACTGTTCTGGGTGCAGAGTTTGTCGATCTGGGAGTGTACGTACGACAGATCAAAGAGCGATGTGATTATGCCCTCGACCAGGAGAGCACACGTGAAAGGCTGAACTCAGGTGTGCTCGGGACCGTGGCAGAATGCGGCAGCCTGGAGGTCTATTGAAAGTTCCTAATGGTGTAGAAAATCCAACCCGATCACAGGTTCATCAGCGGCACCGCGTGGAAGGTCCAAGGGAAGGTGTGAACTGGTGAGAGATGAAGCGACAGCGTGATGAAGCCATGGACCACAATGAGAGAACGGTTGACGGCGATCAAGGTGAGGGTAGAGGGGGGGGGGGGAGGTGGATAGCGCGTCGATGGTGTGCTTGGCTGGTAGGACGCTCACGTCGGTGCCATTGCCAACGAGAAAGCGGATGCTGATCGAGATATCTGTGAATTGAGGCGTCAAGTCACTGAAGCGAGTGGTGCAGCGTCAGAAAATAGGTGCTGTGAAGGTACATGGAGGGATCTGGCGCCTAAACATACCCACCAGTCTCGTTGGTGTAGGTGCAGGGCACACGGCAGTTGCGGGCGGCGTAAAAGTAAGTAGCATGGAACCAGTAGGTAAGGCGTTTGACGGGAGTGGGTTGCAACTGGCTGCCGTGGGGCTGGTATCTGATCAGTCCGCTGCTCAGGTGAGGTCAGTGGCTGCCGGGAGCCCGCTGGCAGTACCTCCTGTAAGTCACTAGGTGGCAGCTCCCGACAGGCAGCTGAGGTGCCAAGGTGATTGTGCCGGCCTCTGACGGCAGGGTGTGGAACCAGAGGTGCAGGTGTGCCAACTGAGGATGGTGGAGATGTCTTTCGAGGGGGCGGTGTTGGTTATGAATGATGGCATAATCCTGATCCGCCATGCAAAATGGAAACCCGAGTGGGTCAATGACGTGACACAGTAGATGAAGCTGCAGATTCGAAGACATTTTGACCATCCACAACGTGCGAAGTGCGGTATCAGGCAATGCTTGGATGTCGATTAAAGAATGTAGGCAACAGAGTAGCGAAGGGGTGTGGTCATCAAGATGCTCCTTGTGAATATATCATGGATCGCCTCCGCTGAAGCGCAGGAAAGGCGCTCGATAAGCAGTTATTTGGCCATTGAATAATTGTGTAAAGTGGGCGGTGAGAGGAGCACGTCACAGATGAAGTCCTATGAGGAAATGGCTAACCAGACAGACAAAATAGACGTAGTCGTCGTAAATGCTGTGGATGTCCAGGAGGTGGTCCACTATGGCGAAGTTCTTGTGTTGTCTTTTTGCAATGTGGGTAGCTTAGGGAACCTGCCTGGTAACACATGGCAGATGGAGATCAGTGCAGGCAGAGCAGGACGCCTCCAACACCGCAAGTGTGGTAGCAGTGAGCGGTGCATCGCCTGAGGTCTGGGTGGGGCAGTGGCTACAAGCAGCACATGATACAGAGTAGGTGGGGGAGGCCGCGTGCATATAAGTTGGCAAGGTGTATCCAATCAGCAAGCCTGATGATGAGCGTCACAAGGGGGTATTGGCCAGTGGCATAGCAACAGTGACAGTGGGTAGGTGGCGGTCATGGTGGAGCCATGGGGCGGCGGACCAGGTGACCAGGCTGGGTGAAACAGCCAGTGCCATTACGAAAGTGATTGGAAGACAGTCGATGAAATAGGCGCAGTTGAGGCGACCAGCGTCGCCGAAATGGCATTCAGGAGGGGGGGGGGGGAGGGTGCTGCAATACTATGTTAATGAGAATGTGCTACCCCTTGCATAGAAATATTCGATTTACAGTCCTGGAAATCTGCTGGTGCGTCAGGCCATCCTGAAGGTAACAATGTACATGAATTGGAAGGTTCTCCAAGTTATGGTTAGGTGACAGGCACTGTCCATGTTGATGCTATTGTTGTGCTGCCATGCTAGGTGGCAGCCATGTTGAGCTGGATAACGTTAGGTGGCCACCAGCATGGCTGGGCGTAAATAACTGTTCAGTTTTAACCAAGTTCACAGGAGGTACACTTGTCCACTCATGGTCGCAAGTGGGAGAGTTGATGGGGCCCGTTACACTTGCACTGAAAGTTACAGTTAGATCCATTGTGGTGCAAACAATGCAGTCCGGCACACATTGTGAGCGAATGACGAAAGTAAGGACAAATAATGCTGGATGAGATGTCGCTGGTGTCGGGGTCACCACTTTGGTTATCACAGAAGATTAGTTGAGAGATAGCACAGTTAATATTGAATACACATTTATCGGTCCTCGTACGTATCACAAAGATGGCAGTTGAACATGTTACACTCCAGAAATTCAGACAAGAACAACTAGTTCAAAGAAGGAAGGTGCCAAAGATGGGGCACTCTGCGCTAGTGACGCCACAAGCTGTTGTATCAGTTCCTAATTTTACCAGGATTTTAGCTACTATACAGGATGAAGAAAAGTGACGCACTTTGCAGTCAGCATGTGGTTCCTCATTCCAATTCAAGGCAAAATTGTACCTAGAAAAAGATCTAGCCAATAGGTTTAACAATAACATGATTTAAAAATGAAGCTCTGGCAACACTGCAACTGTGTGCAGCGTGACCAAGAAATGGAGCATGCAGGTGTCCCATTAGCTCAGTGAGATGAGGAAATGCTCTGGGGAACAGATAGGCAAACTCACCAAAGTCAGAGTCACGTTCTCATCAAACTTTCATTTCCCCAGTTAAAACAGCAAATTATATCCAATTTACCCCTCCATAATGCAAGAAATGTAGTAACACTCGAGGCAATATTGACCCTACAACTTATCTCAGAAGATAAGTTAAGGAGAGGCAAACCTACATTTCTAATATTTGCGGATTTGGAGAAAGCTTTTGACAATGTTAACTGGAATACTATTTTTGAAATTCTGAAGGCAGCAGGGAAAAATGTAGGGATCAAAACGCGATTTACAACTTGGTCAGAAACGGCAGTTACAGGAATCAAGTGCCATGAAAGGGAGACAGTGGTTGAAAAGGGAGTGAGACAGGGTTGTAGCCTATCCCCAATGTTATGCTATATCTACATTGAACAAGCAGTATAGGAAACCAAAGAAAAATTTGGAGAAAGAATTGAAGTTCAGGGAGAAGAAATAAAAATTTAAAGGTTTGCTGATGACACTGTAATTCTTTCAGAGGCAGCATAGGACCTGGAAGAGCAGTTGAACAGAATGTACACTGTTTTGAAGGGAGAATATAAGATGAACACAAACAAAACCAAAATGAGGACAATCAATATAGTCGAATTAAATCAAGTGATGTTACATGAATTAGTTTAGGAAACGAGACACTTAAAGCAGTAGATGAGTTTCGCTGTTTCGGCAGCAAAATAACTGATGTCCAAAACGGAGAGGATATAAAACGTAGATAGGCAATTAAAAGAAAAGTATTTCTGAAGAAGAGAAATTTGTTAACATCGAATATAGACTTAAATGTTAGGAAGTCTTTCCTGAAGTAAATTGTATGGAGTGTAGCAACATATGAAAGTGAAACATGAATTACAAACACTTTAGATAAAAAGAGAGTAGAAGCTTTTGAAAAGTGATGCTACAGAAGCATGCTGAAGATTTTATGGGTCGACCTCATAACTAATGACGGGGTACTGAATAGAATTGGGGAGAAAAGGAATTTGTGGCACAACTTGACCGAAACAAGTGATTGGTTGATAGGACACAATCTGAGACATAAAGGGATCACCAATTGGAGGGAAGTATGGAGGCTAAAAATCGAAGAGGGAGACCAAGAGACGAATACAGTAAGTAGGTTCGGAAGGATGTAGTAGGTATTCGGAGATGAAGGTGCTCGCACAAGATAGAGTAACATGGAGAGCTGTATCAGATCAGTCTTCGGGATGAAGACCACAACAGCAATTCGGAATCTTGCGTTTTTCTGACTGTTACTGTTACTTTTATTTAAACATTAGCTTAGCGCCCACTGTTTTGCATGCAAGACTGCATGGCCTGCAGAGATTCCTTTGTTTCTACTTAATCGACTTTTTCTCGTCCACAAATTGCAAAATCTTCGCAGCTTTCACTCAAATTAAGGCCACATCAGCATGGTCTTTTCCGAATGTACTCTGTTCAAAAAGCGATTCTGGCAGCTACGGTCCAAAGTTTTTGTTAATTATGCCTTTTGCTTTCTTGTGGAGATATTTCCATAGCAACTTTCACCCTCTAACAAGTATTTCGTTGTATCTAACGGAGCTGTTGTAATGTGATAGGATAATTTTTACCATCTAACGCGCTTTTTTTGTCAGGAACTCGATTCTGCTTCTCAAGATGATGAGTTTGATTTTCCACAAGCTATACTTTTCTTAGAATCACATTATTTGCATAGTATAGAGTGTAATTAGTTCATGCATGGCTCACATGAAGTTGATACAAACAAAATCCACCCAGTTTGAATTTTGATAGGCAAGTAGCATTTCTGTAGCAGTGTAAATGAAGCTACCTAGTCGACCCACGCACAGCAACAGGGAACTAGGAAAGCCCAAACCAGCGAACACTCCACACCGGGAGATCAATTAGGGACATGACGCGCTGACCGCTCCTGGCATTTTTCAGCAGAGACAAGAATCATCTGACGCACACCTTCGCTGAAGTAAATATTTTAAGGCAGTAGGGCATCCATTTCGGTGTGCTCTCAAAGGAGAACCCTGTCCTTCTATTTACACGGAAACGAACGCAAAAGGTGCTTCATTAGCTTGACATAAACAAAATTCACGTAACACTAATATGTATAGGGCACGAGGCACAGACCTGCTCTTTGAAAGCTTTTAAACTTAAGAAAGCACTCAGCAACGCAGCAGGGGGCTATTCTTGAGATCCAGAAAGGAAGACAACAGTGTGAGGCACTGGTATTTTTGGTAAACATTCAAAAATCACTTGATACTGGAGAGAGCGACGCATGATGTTCACGTGGACAGCCCGTTTGGACGAAGCTTATTACTAAATGAAAGAAGGGCGAACGCTCATTGAACCAGATGATATCAGCATACATCCCAGTTTGTCTGTGAAGCCTCTTGGGCAAAGAAACAACAAAATTCGCAGCAAAAGCACTCATTGGCTGACACTACAATTCGCTTCATGTAAGAAAGCGAGCAAATTTTGAGACGTTGTGCCCATCCCCCTCCACTGACTGCTAGCCTGATTTCAACGAGACTGCGAGAATCTCTGTCCCGCATGCTGCGCTGTTGTACTTCGGTACAATGCGCTTTCATTCACAGGGCGACCGAATTATTTATTCAGTTGTCGACGTTGCTTTCTTTTACCAGTATAGCTGTGAATGTCTATGTAAATATTTTAGTGTGACTGCCAAATAAATCAGTCAAATGATGGCAATAAACGTGAAATGCTTCACACGCAGGCGACTGGGATTATTTATCACATTTACAAATCTTTCAAATGTGGATCTAATAGCAAGATTCCTATTCTTGACGTTTTGAAGACACAAGCGCGAACTCCAGAAGTACGTGTTGACAGGAGAACTGTACAGAGAATAGTTAACGAAAGTGACAGAGCTGTAGTGACAGAGCTCTGGATAATTTGGTTTCTTGTCGCCTGGAAAACATTAAAATCGGAGGAATCTGATAACACAAATGGATGGATTTGACAATGATATTATAAAGCGTTCCATGTTTGGAATGTCTAAAGCAGTGAATACCCGACACCACAAACACTTGTTACAGTAATGTGTGAGAAAATTGGCTTCAGACATAGCAAATTGTCAACGCAAATAATTTTAGAGGACATAGATTTCAAATACGTTAAGAAGAGAGTTTTTGATTGAAAGGAGTAACACAGGTGCAGCACGAACCTCATCCTTTTTGAAGATGAACGACACAAGAGAGGGAGGCAGTTCACAGTGTATTACCTTGATGAAACATGGGAGAATGACAATCATTCCATGAGTACCTGCTGGAAAATGTGTAATAATACTGACGGTTTTCAAGTTCCCATAGGAATAGGTTCTTGGATAATTATTTTGCGTGTTGGCTCTACCTTTGGGTCTTGTTACTGAGAGTAAACTTCCATGTGGGAATAAGAACAACAGCAGTGACTATCATTCGGAAATGAACATTGCTAGCTTCAAGAAGTGCTTCACTGAACAATTTTTGTCATACCTTGCTTCAAAGTCGGTCATGTAATTACCAGGCCAGATATCGCTTTCTTTTTACAGAGAAAACATGAAGTACAAACACCAGGAAAGAGGATAGAGCGTTCTAAATTAAATGAAAATATTCCAAAATGTGGGACAGTGGGTTAATAATAATGAATAATTAATAAATGACATAGGTAATAGGAAATTGGAATACTGATCGCCATGTTTTACGAGAGCCTGGAAACTATTTCTGTGGTCAGCCAGAAAGCGATGAAGAACATACAGACCATAGTTACCAGTCTACAAGTCCACATTATTGTCCAGCCCACTGAAAGAATTGTTCCTATTCGCTATTAACTCACCGGCGTCAGGACTATGATTATCAATGAAGATTTTGAGTTCTAATTAATAGGTATCTTTGGTAAAGTTTCACCTGTACAACATTGTAATATTTATTATGTAAACACTGATTGTAATACTCTCTATCCTAAACAGCACTGTGAGTAGTTCAGAGGCGACCTCAACGTTAAGTTCCGATCAAATTGTCATTCCCCTGACTTCGTAATTTTTGTATGAACGTAGTTGAGTTGGATAAAATCACAGATAAATTTTTAGATCGCCTGCGTTAGAACTTTGCCCTCTAGAATTTTTAGAACAGAACTGACAGTAGAACGTGACGTCAGAACTACAACTTTAAGAGACCTTGTGTTGGTTATTATTTACATCCAGGCCTTGAAACTTGTCATATCTCTTATTATTTGTTTCATCACGTGCTGTAACCGACACTTTCTAGCATTAATGTAACAGATACTCAGTCTGTTAGAAACAAGGACTTTTTTGTTCCAAATTTAGGTTTCAGCAAATTACTCAATAACTATTAGAGGCAGCTCAATAGGGTTACATAATTAACGTTTTTATGCTAAACTTAAGCTTCATACAAATTTCATATTTCTAAGTCTAATATTTGGCGCCTTCAATTTTTCTAAAAAGTGTATTCTGACCAAAATATTGCTTTAATCACTTTGAGACTTGTAGAAGTTAATTTTGACATATATCTGCACATTATGACCCAGTTTTGGATTCCTAGCTTTTTTATTTAGAGCCCCCTTTTTTTAAACAATGTATTTAGAGAAAAATTTTGAAGTGATCAGTTATAGATTTGACAGTTTAAACATTAATATACTAAAGCACATGCTGACAGTGTTTGGAAAAGCAACTTTAACTTTTAATTCCATTCTTACATTATGGTGCAATGCTTGTGTGCTATGCACAGAGGCGATGTGGTACTAGCAGTGAACTGGGGTAAATACCGGCACATTCTCAAATGGTACAGTGCTTGTTTCGCCACATCAACCCCTATTTATTTTTGTTATTTATGTGATTGTTAGAAGATCTGTCATTATTTTTCATCTACTTCTCAGCAGCAGCTACTCTTTCTACTAGCTCTAAATATTCAACGAACCTACTCACATTATCCCTAGGTACAGAAATGATGCTATTCTGCCAGTACCAAGGCAGCTTACTTTCTAGTCGCATGATAATCATTTCCGGTTTCATCTTTTCTGTCAGATGTGACAGCCGTTAAACCCACTTTCTAGAAAACTCTCACTGACTCACGTCCTGTAGCAAACTGTTTACCACTCCAAAACTCTCTTAAAACATCGTTTTGTTTTTTGTGTGACCAATACTATTAAGAAATTCAGATTTGAATTCAGTAAGAGTTTTGCATATTATCATTACGTCAGCTGACCACCGCAAAGCATCTCCTCACAAATGACTTACTATGAAAGAAATTTTCTCTTGCTTTGACCATGCATTAGGCAAAACACCCTCAAAATCATTCCAGAACTCTAATGGATGAATTTGTTTTTCTGGATCAAAACGTAAAAACTGACGACATCCGATGAAAGAGGCGTCAACTGAAGCCACATTCTGTACAATAGCATTACTAGAACTACCAGTGGTTACTCTATTTTCTATGTTAGTAACACTAGTACTTAGTTATTCTACTTGTATTTCTACTCTGCTTCCACTCTGTCAGAACATCTTTTGTCCACATCCTCACATCATTCCTCACAATCCGCTTTTACTTTTTTAATATCTTTTCGATAAGCATTTACTCGTAACTTCTTCAAATCGATTAGAGTATAGTTTGGATTCGATGCCTATTCTCTCTGACAACCTCCTGTCCAGAAGTTCATCTGCGCCTCTGAAATCCTCGCAACCTTTGTCAATTTCGCTTTTGATAGTACTATGCAGTTTATTTAACTGTTGCCCTACTTTGAATTGCAGATCATGGAGATTAGCATCAATTTTATAATTTAAACCATTCGGTTTTGAGGTCATTTCAACGTTTAATGCTTTATTCCCAACCCTCAGTTCTGTATTACTAGACTTAATCCTACTTTTCAGTTCTTTATTACTACCCTTTAACTCTTTACTAATTACTGTTAAGTTCTTCATTACTACACTCAATCCTATTTTTCAGTTATTTATTACTATCCTTCAGTTCTTTATTACTATCCCTTAGTTCCTAATGATGTTATTGAAGTTTAGCAAACAGTAATTCCATTCAGTTTGGATCCTCTACATAGCCGCTTGGCATTTCCACCAATTTAAGAAGTTCTAGCATTCCCTGACTTGGCCGAATTTGAGACATATAGAACTCAGATTCATGATCTGATAATTCTATGGCAGTGAAAGTGAAATGTGATGTGACAAGTGGCTAAACAACACCTGATTCGGCTAACTGGAGCATGAAGACCAACAAATACATCTCCAGAAACACATATATGTGTTAGCAGTGCTGGAAATCGCCACTGATGATGCTTCCCAAATAAATGAAGCGAAACGCGTATGGCAACAAACAAACTGCCTTCATTTAGTTGCATAGACGGCACATACCTCCACGAATTTAAAGCAACTAAAGGATAAGACGGAAAACAGTAAAAATGACGAGAATTTTATTAATTCTCTTTTCTCCTTTTTGCCATATACTTCAGTTACTTTGTCGTCATAAAATGGTTCTAACTTTGCGGTATCATTGAAATTCAAGTTCGACTCTACATTTGACAAATCACCCTCCGATTTTCTATTTATTTGTTCGACGGAACCATCCTCATTAAATTCTGTTTCTGTTTCTGAGGACTCGTTGTCACAGACTGATTCCATCTTACCTTTCAAAGTTCTCCATTTTGAGTTGCCTGTTAGCAGCAACTAACAAATGTTTTAAACTCTTGACTTAATTGCTTGACCTCGATGAATGGTGCTGGCATGGTGTACTAGCAAACGTGATGCGACACGTTGCGACGTAATGCAGGCAGCTGCAGCGGCTGTGGCGGTGAGGCTGGCGACGGGTATCGCCTACTGCGGTAACTCCATGGGTGCTGGGCACCAGTGAGTGTGCACAGCAGCTGGCAAGTGTCTCGCAGGTCCACACAGCTCCTTCTCACCTCAGCGCCTGTGGTAGCCACGATCTAGTGTCGCCTTCTTCCCCCTTTCCGTCACTATCAAGGTTACTCTGGCTAACATTCACAGTTTACTTATCACACTCGCGATTAAATCTTAGCTGGTTTCTGCCTATTTCACTCGGTATCCTGTTAGTGACTACTGAGTTTGTAGTTTTCTGTCCATCACTTTCACTGTTCGGTTTCCTGGACGATACGCATCATATGTAAGGCGGCAGGTTAATAATAATGAATAATTAATAATATGTCATAGGTAATAGGAAACTGGAATATTGTTGGCCATCTTTCACGAGTGCCTGTAAACTACTTCCGTGGTCAGCCAGAAAGCGATGCATGACTTATTGACCATAGTTCCCAGCCTACAAGTCCACATTATTGTCAAGCCCACTGAAAGAAATGTCCCTATTGTCTGTTTACTCAGCGGGTTCAGGATTAAGATTATAAATGAAGATTTTGAGTTCTAGTTGATAGATATATTTAGTAATTTTTCACATCCACACCATTGTAATATTCATTATGTTAACACTGATTATAAATCTCTATCCTACAGAGCACTGTGAGCAGCTGAGAGACGACCTCTACGTTAAATTCTGATCAAATTGTCATTCTCCCTGACTTATGATAATCAAATTAATTGCTCGCGACAAAAGTGGGAAATAGTTGTCTCCACTTGCCACACGGATTTATTAGCCTTATGGGCGCCACACTAACAGATACTTCCGCGAAATCTAAGGGATCCATGACAGTGTACAGCCCTAAACATTCCACTTTCTATTATCACTGAAAAAATACGTTTAGTAATAGCCTCTCTCCGACGTCATCCGAGGCAATGCGTCCTCCAGTGTTTGACTGACTTGGATCGTATGGTGGCTGGGTGCAAAGTGAAAACTAGTTTTGCCTCGCTGGCTGTATTTACGTACAGGCGCAACTGACGGCCCAGGGAACATCTGCTGTTATTCGCTCTATGCCCACGGTAGCAGCCTCTAAACGGCCACTTTCTTGGACACATGTATTATATAACAATGTCATTAATCAATTTTTGAACCATTATAATTTTTGTATAAATGTAGTTAAGTTGGATAAAATCACAGATAAAGTTTTAGATCGCCTGCGTTTGAACACTGCCGTTTAGAATTTTTAGAACAGAACTGACAGTCGAACATGACCTCTGACCTACAAATTTAAGAGACCTTGTATATTTTATTATTTACATCCTGGCCTTGAAACTTGTTATAGCTCTGTTAAATAATAGGTTTCATCAGGTACTGTAAATAAAACTTTCTAGCATTAATACTTAATTCACTACGAATAAGGACATTTTTGTTCCAAATTTAGTTTTCAGCAAATTACTCGAAATGGGTACCTGAATGGGATTACATAATAAATCTATAATTTACAAGTTACTGACAAATTTATGATAGTATTTTGCACTAGTCTTTGCTACCAGTAATGTTTTTTGCTCACATTAATTTATATTTAACTACAGTCAGATACACTCATACGTATACACGAATTATACACAATTAAAAAAATTATGTAGAGTAGAAACAGCTGTGGGAAGTGGGTGAAACAAACGTGCATCGCAGTTAGTCTGTGAAACCCCCTTGGTCATGCAAACAACCAAATTTGCAGCAATAGCACTCACTGGCTGACAGTTGCAGGAGGAGGGGAACCAACAATAAGGCAGGGGAAGGCTGCAACAATATATGCAATTACAAATAAGTAATTTGAGGACACTCTTTTCCTACAAGGGCCGAGTGCTGGATCGAGCACATCACACTCTGGAAGAGACATTTTGTTAGGAACACCTGTGTATGCTCACGAGGCTCTAATACCTCGTAATATCTCGATATTTTAGAATATGAGGTCAAGTTGTTAAGTTCTGCCAAACATTTGAGGGCAACAGTGTACACTCAGCCTTAGCGAGTGCACACAGCCAGTCAATTTAACCAGAGAAAAACGTAGTTTTTTTGCCTCACGAAAACTTAGGGAAGTTTACGACTGTATAGCCAGTCAAGGCCAGAGCAGAATTGTCAGGCCTACAGTTCACAAGTCGTTAACACATCCGTCGCCGACACACGCCACAGCCGACTGTGGCTGCCATTATACCCGCAGCCTGCTCAAGGTAAATACTGCGTTGATTAGACGCTGAAGTATAGGAGTGCTAGAGTATGTTCACTTCAGATTTGCTTTAGATTGGAGTTGATGTGTGTAGTTTTTCTCATTCCCTTGTGTCCTTGTCAGCCACATATTGCGTGTACGTTCTTGGGGCTTAAATACTGGGAAGGCATTCAGCAGATACACGATATTGTACAGCTCCATAGAGGAGTCAATTGAGTAATTTTATAACACTGTCAGTGCAATATTTTTCTGGTACATTTTCATGTGTTTAGTGTACCTGATGTTACGTCAGTATTTGTTTCTTTTTTGAGATTACACTAGTGTAAAGTTGTGTACGAAAATTTTCATGTGTTTATCTTGCTGTAAGTTAGGTTCATTAAGATTTTCTTTGTTAATTTTATGTGATTCATCGTGAAATACGCAACCTGTCAGGTAAAATAGTTCACAACTAAAATATGCATCACGTGCTGCCGACTTCGCGTAGAGGTATTCGAAATACTATGCGATGTATCAAAACAATGCACCACTGGCAACGGACAGTGCTGCACGCCTTTCTATTTTGCTCTTGGATGAAGGCTTATTACGGCACAGGTAGTTTCCGATTTTTTATTCCTAAGGTAAGCTAGCAAACTCAGCCGTGGTCATAAGAGCCATCCAGAAACATTTGCCAAGGAACTGAACCGAAGTGTGGAAAGTACACTTTGTGGTAGGTTATACACAGGGTGATGTTTTGCTGTGGGCCACTGACATAGGGGAAAATGTCATACCTATGAACAGTTTGAAAGGGCATCCCTACACAAGCTCTGGTCCCTCCCAATAGAAGAGAGATTGAGGTATGAAGTGTTTAACCTGGCACCATTCGGCAGTAAACACGGAGTGCTCAGAAGATTCTTCGAGAAGTATGTAACTATAACCTATTACTGGACAAACACTATATCACAGGTAGATGTCCTAAAAATTTTGGAAAACCATCTACCGGTTAACATGCATGAGAAATTAACCACCACTTCTGAGCACGATATAGAAAATTTCCTCTCAGTTTTTTCCATTGATCTTACCTAGGAAGACAGACTTGTGCAACCAGAAATTGACAGCGAGAAAGCAGACCCCACAAGAAGTAGTGAACGACACGGTGGAAATGGCAATAACAACCGACACAGCTGACAGCCATTCCCCCACGCAGCAATATCAACAGGAACCAGTTTGGAAACGGAAAGGGACAAAAAATTAAATGAGGACAGAATTTCAGTCGGTCAGGATGTAATGGCCAGAGAAGTTGTGGTCAGCAAACATAGAATGGGCCGCCGACCAGGGGCAGTGACCAGAACGACAACTGGCAAGGTCAGAACGCAACCAGGTGGCAACACAGTCCACCGCTACCTGGCTATAGTCACTACAATGAAAATTACGTTTCGAATAGCGGCCAGGGACTACTAATTTTCGAATCGAGAGCCGCACAAGATATTAACTGGCGAACCGGTCTCGATGGGCCCCATTAAATGACCAGTAGTAGGGGTAGGGTTGTGTAACTACACTCATGCTCATAAATCAAGGATAATTGCAGAATGTCGTACCACACAACGTGGCACTACACAAAACTAACGCTAATAGCATAGGCACATAGGGAACACACACGACACAGATCTGTAAGTCCATGGTATTGGTGATAAGTTGAGAAAACCGTCCCAAAACACATGTACTACAAAACGCCACTGTTCCCTGCGCATCTACACTGACATCAATATGGGATATAATCACCATGCACACGTACACAGGCCGCACAACGGGTTGGCATACTCTGGACCAGGTGGTCGACCAGCTGTCTGGGTATAGCCTCCCATTCTTGCACCAGTGCCTGTCGGAGCTCCTGAAGTGTCCTAGGGGTTTGAAGATGTGCAGCGACACGTCGACCAAGAGCATCCCAATCGTGCTCGATGGGGTTTAGGTCTGGAGAACAGGCAGGCCACTTCATTCACCTGATATCTTCTGTTTCAATGAAGTCCTCCACAATGGCAGCTTGGTGGGGCCGTGCGTTATCATCCATCAGGAGGAAGGTGGGACCCACTGCACGCCTGAAAAGGTGGACATACGGGTGCAAAATGATGTCGCGATACATTTGACCTGTTACAGTTCCTCTGTCAAAGACGTGAAGGGGTGTACGTGCACCAATCATAATCTCACCCCACACCACCAAACCACAACCTCCATACAGGTCCCTTTGAAGGGCATTAAGGGTTTGGTATCAGGTTCCCGGTTCACGACAGATGAAAACCCGGCCAGAATCACTGTTTAGACTATACCTGGACTTGTCTGTGAACATAATCTGGGACCACTGTTCCAATGAGCATGTACTGTGTTCTTGACACCAGGCTTTACAGGCTCACCTGTGACCAGGGGTCAGTCGAATACACCTTGCAGGTCTCTGGGCGATAGCCCATGTCTGTTCAGTCGTTTGTAGACTGTGTGTCTGGAGACAACTGTTCCAGTGGCTGCGATAAGGTCCCGAGCAAGACTACCTGCAGTACTCCATTGCCGTCTGCAGGCACTGATGGTAAGATATCGGTCTTCTTGTGGTATTGTACACTGTCGATGTCCCGTAATGTAGCGCCTGGACACGTTTCCTGTCTGCTGGAATCTTTGCCATGAGATCACACTTTGTGGCATATGGAGGGCTCATGCTACGACCTGCCTCCAGTCACCCTAGTATTGTGCCCCTCATAATGTCATCAATATGTATTCTTTGAGCCATTGTCAACACACAGTCACCATTAGCACGTCTGAAAACGTCTGCACACTTACTCGCTGCACCGCACTCTGTCATGCGCCAACACACCTCTGCATATGTGAGCTGTTGCCAATGCCACCGTTCAAGGACTGCAGGTCACATGCACCCCATGGTCATACCACGAGGTGATTAAAACCCGAAAACCGCCCACCGGAGCGTTGTTTCACCATGTATCAACATTATCCTTCATTTATGAGCGTGAGTGTAGTTAAAAGCTGTTTTCATAATGACGGCAGCTGTGGTAATGTCAAAGTTGACCTATGTCAAGAAGACATCACTAGAAGACACAGTACAGGAAGGAATCAATGCACAATACTTCGTTTAAGGGTAGCCATAGTACTAGACAGTACAGCTACCACGATCTGTATGTTTGATCAGTTAGGAATACGAGGACACATACCGATACTTCCAGCCCAAAACTGTAAATGTTTTGGAACAACACCGATTCTATTCCAAAGTGCCATTATCCAAAATGGCATCGATTACGTCATCCAAGAGGGTGGCGGTGACGTCATCCAATATGACGGATTTTGCTGGGAAATTTGAATTTTAGTGGAAAAGTGCCACGCCCCCTCGCATAGAAAAATGGTGAGAAATTCAAATTCCAACATGATAATGGATGGCTGACAACTTCTGCTGGTTGCTAGCAGTTAAACAGCGATCGCGTGCATGAGTGCAAAATTATGAACAACTCGAAATGGAGCGTGGAGCCATCATCTATTCCGTCACGGTGACATATGAGTTGAAATGTACAGGTCGTGAATCACATTCGGACGGTAGTTTGGAAACACTCCACAACGCTGCCAAACACTCTGTTTCTTTGTGTTGTAAGTGTGTTTTCTTGAAAAATCATCCAGTGTTATGCTATCCACTGTACGAATATGATTTAAACTGTGTTATGTCTAGTTTTCTGTGAGAGGTCGTGCATCAGAGCGTCTTAATGTCAGTTTAAAATCTGAAACAGTCCTCGAAGTCGTGGCAGAAAACGAAATGTTTGGCAATGTACAAAAGCATGTTAGAAAACAGTGTTTGAAACAGGAGGAGAGGGAGTGTCTCATACGATAATTCGCTTTAATTCGCATGAAATATGATTGACTTGTGGGTGTGAGCCTATGCAAGTATGTATTTGAATGGATGTAATTTCTAATATATAGTTCAAGGCTAGATCTCTGAGAAGTTAGTGTATATTTATCTTTTTAGGACCTCCATCAGCACATCATCTACTACTATTGTCTGTCATCGCCTATAACTCAGCGGATATATCGCGGAACATCTGATAGGGTCTCAAGACATAATGCATTGCAAAAACTAATGAATTATGCAATTGTGTGCGGTGTGATGGAGTCGCAAAAAGCGCTTGCATACGACGTTCCTTAGCTGAATGACTTACAATAGTTTATCGTGAGGTTTCATCATTGGCTCTTAACAGACACATTTCTACGATCACCGTCACGGTATTTGTCCGGAAAACACCACCTCACTCAGAGGTAATGTCGTACCTCAATTTGTAAAGCAGTTATAGGTTTTAACACGGATACTTGGGCGCACCTGTAGAACGACAAGCGCTTGTGAGAGTAACGTGCAGTAGTTGTTGGGATCGGTATGTGCTCGAGTATGTCTATAACATGGTGGTATGACTTGCAGGAAGAACGTAAGAGACATGCACAACCATTGTAGATTTTTGGTCAGTATTACTTGGTGTCGTATGCATCCAGTTATTGAGGAGATAATATTATACTTAGTATTAGTGCTAGGTGTGTAATATGTTCGCATTTGAGCATCAGGTTTACAAAGTACATCTGTTTGTGTAAAGGAAATGTCTCTGTGCTGTTGTAGGGAGGGCATGCATTTCATTTGGATCGCGAAGGGAAGAGTATGTTTAGTGGCAAGGTAGATATAAGTATTTCCAGAGCTGCAGCGTTCAACAGAGTGTATTTCCAGTACTTCGCTCATTGCCGAATACCGTTCAGTTGAGACCACAATCATAAGATTTAATTGTAAATATAATCATAGGACATATATGTGAGTGGTTTTCTAGGATGTGTTCATGTATGCAAAGTCTGTGGTGGTATTTATTCGCGTTCCCATGTTAATGGTAAAAGTCTTCCGAATGCAGAGGCCTGTTGGAGTGTAGGAATGTATCATAATTAAATTTACCGTGTTCTAGACGACCGAATAGCGAACTAATACTCAGTATGTGCTGGACGGCTTTTGTGATCCGGTGTAACTTTGAGAAGATGGTGCGTTTGCTGTGGAGCATTGTTCCCTCTCATGTATATTGTTCGTTCGACTGCTTCTGTAGATTTGGTGCCTCTGTTTAGTTGAGCGAATATCGAATGTGGTGTGTTGGACACACGTTTGTCTGTTCTCTAGACGTGGGAAAGACTGTAGTTGGTTTGTAAACAATATTGATCATCTGGAACCTATTACATCACCCACTTCGGTATTCGATAGGGGAAATGAGAGTTTACTGTATTTGTTTCTAGTTAGTCAATGGATACAGCACGCTGCATCTCACTAAACTTTGATGTTTGTGGAGAAATAATTAACAGTCTATATCTAGTGCATTATGTCGTGTTAGCGATCGGGAGGCTACTGCTATATGCTTGATATCGAGAAGTATGGCGAAAATTGTATAATATTATGTTGAAAACATGGTTCCTCTTTTAATCGAGGAGTGTGGAGATGTCGTTAGAAATGTGAGCAAGAAAGTGGAAAGAGTAACACGTTTGTGCTGTGGTGAAACGAGCCTGTCTTTGCACATCACTTCTGAAAGAGTAACTTGGGTTCAGTGATGTAGAGGGGATGATTTGGTATGGTGGGTGATATTAATTGCATGTTTACTAGATCGAGACAGTACTCAGTGATATCTTCCCTGGTTGGAGGTAGGTTTGACTCTCCAATATTCTGGCAAGTATTGTCCGTATTTGATGACCTGTAGACAACTTCTCGATGTTTAGTTTTCGGTGCGAAATGGCGATTAGTGAAAAATAGTTTATTGCCACTGAGCGCAGCGTCTGTTGAAAGAAAGAACAGGTTGGGGATGTATAGCTTGAGGGAACTGTCGTCGCAATTTAGCAATCTTAGCAAAATAATGACAGAAAGCCACAGAAAGAAAATGCTCAATTGATTGTGGTGGGATATAGGAGCGGTGAGAACATTTGGGTGTGTTGAGAGCAGGAGGGCTGTCACGTTATGTCCGGAAGGGAGACGGGATTCGGCGATATTTTGGTAAACAGGTTCTGTTAGGGCAGGAATTTTGGCGCATACGAGCTGAGACAAGAAAGCGAGCATTAACTCTTTCTGGGGGGCTACAGAATTTAGTACAGTTAGACTTTGTTATTATTTTGGATAGCAATGTGACTTGAGTATAAGATTGATAACATTGCTAGATGCATTTGCGATGGTATGTAGCTACGCGCGATGCAGCGTGAGTCAAACGTGACGTATGATCCTTAAGACAGCAAATTCTGCTACTGAGGAAGGGTACGGCGCAGCGCCTTCGCCGGACCACAGTTAGGTTGGGGGTGGTGAGGAACGGCGAACGCATGCGGCTCTGCTCGGAGTGCTTCAAATGGTTCAAATGGCTCTGAGCACTATAGGACTTAACTTCTGAGGTCATCAGTCCCCTACAACGTAGAACTACTTAAGCCTAACTAACCTAACATCACACACATCCATGCCCGAGGCAGGATTCGAACCTGCGACCACAGCGGTCGCGCGGTTCCAGACTGTAGCGACTAGAACCGCTCGGCCACTGCGGCCGGCTGTTGGGGGAGCGCGCTATGTAAATAAGCATCCGGTCATTAACGGCATCTACATACAACTTATCCTGCGTTGGGCTGCAGCTCGCGGTTGCCCTCCCACTCCATGTCCTCACCACGTGTCTGTAGGTGAACACGTATTTGGATAGGAATTAGGCACACTACTAGCCATTAAAATTGCTACACCACCAAGATGTGCTACAGACGCGAAGTTTAACCGACAGGAAGAAAATGCTGTGATATGCAAATGATTAGCTTTTCAGAGCATTCACACAAGCTTGGCGCCGGTGGCGACACCTACAACGTGCTGACATGAGGAAAGTTTCCAACCGATTCCTCATACACAGACAGCAGTTGACCGGCGTTGCCTGGTGAAACGTTGTTGTGATGCCTCGTGTAAGGAGGAGAAATGCGTACCATCACGTTTCTGACTTTGATAAACGTCGGATTGTAGCCTATCTCGATTGCGGTTAATCGTTCGTGACATTGCTGCTCGCGTTGGTCGAGATCCAATAACTGTTAGCAGAATATGGAATCAGTGGGTTCAGGAGGGTAATTTGGAACGCCGTGCTGGATCCCAACGGCCTCGTATCACTAGCAGTCGAGATGACAGGCATCTTATCCGCATGGCTGTAACGGATAGTGCAGCCACGTCTCGATCCCTGAGTCAACAGCTGGGGAGGTTTGCAAGACAACAACCATCTGCTCGAACAGTTCGACGACGTTTGCAGCAACATGGACTATCAGCTCGGAGACCATGGCTGCAGTTACCCTTGACGCTGCATCACAGACAGGAGCTCCTGCGATGGTGTACTCAACGACGAACCTGGGTGCACGAATGGTAAAACGTCATTTTTTCGGATGAATCCAGGTTCTGTTTACAGCATCACGATGGTCGCATCCATGATTGGCGACAACGCAGTGAACACACATTGGAAGCCTGTATTCGTCATCGCCACACTGGCGTATCACCCGGCGTGATGGTATGGGGTGCCATTGGTCGCATGTCTCGGTCACCTCTTTTTCGCATTGACGGCAGTTTGAACAGTGGACATTACATTTCAGATGTGTTACGACCTGTGGCTGTACCCTTCATTCGATCCCTGCGAAACCCTACATTTCAGCAGGATAATGCACGACCGCATGTTGCAGGTCCTGTACGGGCCTTTCTGCATACAGAAAATGTTCGACTGCTGCCCTGGACAGCGTATTCTCCAGATCTCTCAACAACTGAAAACGTCTAGTCAATGGTGGCCGAGGAACTGGCTCGTCACAATACGCCAGTCACTACTCTCGATGAGCTGTGGTATTGTGTTGAAGCTGCATGGCCAGCTGAATCTGTACACTCCATCCAAGCTCTGTTTGACTCAATGCCCTGGCGCATTAAGTCCGTTATTACGGCCAGAGGTGGTTGTTCTGAGTACTGGTTTCTCAGGATCTATGCACCCAAATTGCGTGAAAATGTAATCACATGTCAGTTCTAGTATAATATATTTATCCAATGAATACCCGTTTAACAGCTGCATTTCTTCTTGGTGTAGTAATTTTAATGGCCAGCAGTGTATGAATGCCGGTGACGCCATCTCATGCTTGCGGAACCCTGGTGTGGGGCCTGCACATGGTTTAACAGTTGACGACCGCGTCGACTGTACGTGGAATCTCTTCATCATCAGTATCTAGCGGAAGCCGAGAAGGGGCTGTGCGCGGTTTGACATCTGACGGATGCGTCACTTATTGCAACCTCCTGTGTACTCTACAGGACAGGATGCGATGGACTGTGCTTGTGTGTATTGATTGCATTATTTCGCTAGCGGCTCTGTAGGTCCTGCTATGCTCTATTTGAACAGTTAACGAGTACTGAGCGTGTCTAGATATCTGTGAAAAATTATTGAGGAGTATTTTGCTATTATGTACTGAAATTACGAGTTGGCTGCGTGTCTGTGGGCTGTGCAACATGACCCCAGGCACATCAGAGTGGATGTTTTGTATTAGTGTGATAGATATACTCTATCATTCAAATGGTTCAAATGGCTCTGAGCACTATGGGACTTAACATCTGAGGTCATCAGTCCCCTAGAACGTAGAACTACTTAAACCTAACCAACCTAAGGACATCACATACATCCGTATCCGAAGCAGGATTCGAACCTGCGACCGGAGCGGTCGCACGATTCCGGACTGAAGCGCCTAGAACCGCTCGGCCACACTGGCCGGCGCTCTATCATTAAATAAGTTGTTTGAAGATCAATAGAGTGCACTCCATCCCTACTCTCCCCAGCAGCCGACAGCAGGCTGAGTCGTTTCCCAACCATTTTCCCTCACCATCTTGGTTATGTCATGGAAAGGACGACAGAGCCCTCTGCTGATGGTACTGAGTACTAGACATCGTGAAGAACTCACTGTTTGCCGCCATCATGGATAACTATACTTGCGTCATCAGCTGGTGTCACGGTGGCATCCTCTGGCAGCGACGAAATCTACTAAGACAATTGGGGTCTAGAGCTCGTGATGAACGCACTAGGTTTCGCCATCTTAGATTACCGCACTTACGTCATCACCTGATGTCACTACAGCGTCCTCTAGTGGCATGGATATGAACTAAGTCAGTTGGGCTCTGGACTCAGTGGCGAATACACTAGGTGGTGGTACTGCCTCTAATACTTTAAATAAAGGCTGGTGTATGATTTCTACAGTCGACATTTAGCAAACAGAGTGTTTTAGATGGATTATTTTTTGACAGTTTACGACTTATTTGGCTATTTGAACGTGATTGCTTTGCATTATTTACGTGTGGTTCGCATGTCTGTAGATTGTGCAATGTGTTATTTTTGACAGTTTAGAATTAGCAAGCATATGTATAGAGCGTTATAGATGAGTTATGTAGGAGTAGTTTTCAGGTCTGTATGACGTGGGACATGTCAGAGCGTGTGTTCTGTGATATATATACTCCATCCCTAAATAAATTGCCCCCCCCCCCAAATAAATAAATTACACTCCTTCCTCTCTCCATCTGCCTAGTGCGTTCTGAGTACTTTTACCAGTAACTCCTACGAAGAGGTTGCTCCCTGGAGGCTTAGGGTAGTGGTGGTGAGCTTCGTTTTCAACAATTTTCTGAGGTTGGTAGCGAAAGCAGAAGTGACCTTTCTTTACTGTCAGAATCCAAATTCGGCGGCAGTTCCTAGGAAGAGGTGCCGGTCTATACCTTGAAAAGTAGTTGAAACTAGGTAGTTGAAAATATAGTGATCCTCTTTTCATACCTATATGAAGTCGAATCACGTGGCCAATAGGAGTGAAACATTCTAGGGGTGCGGTGTGCTAGGTCATGAATGAACACCACGCTGATAGTGGGAAAATGTGGAACTTCTCATTTGATTAGTCAATATCGAAACTGTAAATTGAATTATTGAATATGATTAAAATTGAAATGGAATTAAGTACTTAGGTAATTGATAGGTTAGATGCGGGATGTGGGTGTTAGAATATTTACGAAAGACTATGTCCAGAGCGTGTATGGAGGGAGCGCTCGGCCGCTCGCGGGTCTGTGACGTCAGGAGATGACTGAGGTTTGTCAGCCACGTCACGGTGGTGTCCTCCGATGGCACGGATATGAACTAAGCCAGTTGTAGTCCAGACTCAGTGGCGAACACATCTGCTTGAAATTGGTTAAGTAACAAAGACAAGTCCGTTTTTCTCGCCATTATCTTACTGGAATTTGAACTTTTCTGGGGGGAGGAGGGTTAGGATAGTGGAGGTAGGCCAAGTGTCGTATATTCCCGCCAACACCTACCATCTTGGATGACGTCATGGTGGCGCTCTCTGGCGGCGACGATATGAACTAAGTCAGTTGGAGTCCAGATCCAGTGGCGAAAACACATGCTTGAAATTGATTACATAATAAAGACAAGTCCTTTTTTCCCACCATTTTCTTTGCTTAGTAGAGATAACTGGGGTGTGATGCATTATCATGTTGGAATTTGAACTTCGCGCCATATTTCTGGGCGAGGGCGGGGTGGCATTTTCCCGCCAAAATTCAATCTTCCCGCCAAAATCAGCCATATTAGATTACGTCTTCGCCGCCATCTTGGACGACGTAATCGCCGCCATCTTTGATAATGGTACTTTGGAATTGAATCCGTGTTGTTCCCATACTTGTAAAATCCAAACAGCTGTAGGAGGTAAGTCCAAGGTGTTTCCTTGAGAGCGTGCAAAAGTGTAACAAGACATAGAGACTGCCGCATTGAACTATTTGAGGTAGGGAACCTGGGATGGAAGAAGCCAGCTTAAGGAGATATAGAACAAACTTGTGTACCGCTTTGACTAGCATGACTGTTTTCCAGCTTATTTACAACTGACATGTGAACAAGTTTACATGTACTGCGCTGTTTATTTACGTGTACATTTTTATTGTGTGCAAGGAAACAACGAGGACGAGCGTGATTACTAGGAAGCCATGTTGTAGGAATGCCGCCTTACTTCAGTGTGGATGTCCACAACCATCGCGGTGCTATATTTTCTGGCCGTTGGATTGGAAAGGGATAGGGACATCTAAAGTCACCTGTGTATGTGATCCTAGTGGATACGGAGATGGAATTAGTTGCAAGAATTATAGCTGCCTGTGATATGATTGTAAATATACCAGGGATATTTGACAGTATGTTTCAAAATCTAATTCACGGATATCATGCTTGTATCGAGGTTGTTGGCCATCAGTTTCCGCACATTTTGTAAGATACAGCACAAATGTTACGTTCATTGTGTCAGTGATGGTATTTGCAGTTCACTGTAACTAATGTAAATAAAAACTACACAGTAAAGTGATTTTATTCCTATTATCTCCTTAAGTTGGCTTCTCCAATCCCAGGTTCCCTACCTCAAATTTTTCAGTGGAATATGCTCTATGTCCTGTTGAATTTTTGCAAGATCTTACAGAAACACCCTGTATGAAGGTGTAAAACTATGGGCATGGATTCCTATTCAAATTGCTTGCTTGGCTTTACAATGCATTTTTCTTGTGGCTGAAAGGCTCATAGTAAACTGCTGTATTGGCATGGATACCTTTAGGAGGCACCAGGCACAAACTGACATTGGTACAGGAAGTGTCATTTTGTTGTGAACGACCAACAATATTCAGTAGACCTAGCCAAGTCAAACGCCAGAGAAAGCAAACCAAAACACAATGTTGACATTCAAATACAAATGTCAAAAAAAAGTTTTGCATCACCCTGGTTCCCAGAATTCCTGAGGACAGACGTTGACTGTGTATATTGTATCACTGACACAGTTCCTTTGACTGTTCAGAGATATCACTAAACCCGCCCAAAGACGTAAAAAATCATGCATGAGCAGCGCATATTAGATGGAGGGGGTACGACAACTGATCAATTCCAATCATTCCACCAGGAAGGAGATACACGGTTCACGTTATCTGTAGTTCAACCATGCTTAGACGATCAATACTGCGGTTAGATCGAGGCCGTTTTGTTACTTTGTGCCAGGAAGGGCTCTGAACAAGGGAAGTGTCCAGGCGTCTCAGAGTGAACCAAAGCGATGTTGTTCGGACATGGAAGATATACAGAGACGCAGGAACTGTAAGTGAAATGCCTCGCTCAGGCCGCCCAAGGGTTACTACTGCAGTGCATGACCGCTACCTATGGATTATAACTTGGAGGAACCCTGACAGCAGCGCCACATGTTGAATAATGCTTTTCGTGCAGCCACAGGACGTCGTGCTCCGACTCAAACTGTGCGCGATAGGCTGCATGATGTGCAACTCCACTCCCGACGTCCATGGTGAGGTCCATTTTTCCAACCGCGACGCCATGCAGCGTGGTACAAATGGGCCCAACAACATGCCGAATGCACTGCTCACGATTGGCATCACTTTCTCTTCACTGATGAGTGTTTGGAGGCTGAACGCCTTACACACACTGTCTAGCGAATGTAGCAAGGTGGAGGTTCCCTGCTGCTTTGCGATGGCATTATGTGGGGCCGACCCACGCCGCTGGTGGTCATGGAATGCGCCATAACAGCTGTACGATATGTGGATGTGATTCTCCGACTGATAGTGCAGCCATATCAGCAGCATATTGGCGAGGCATTCGTCTTCATCGACGACAATTTCCGCCCCCCATCGTGCACATCTTGTAAATGACTTCCTTCAGGTTAATGACAGCACTCGACTAGAGTGGCCAGCGTGTTCTCCAGACATGAACACTATAGGAAATGCCCGGGATAAACTGGAAAGGGTTGTTTTTGGACGATGTGACCCACCAACCATTCTGAGGGATCTACGCCGAATCGGCAATGAGGAGTGGGACAATCTGGACCAACAGTGCCTTGATGAACTTGTAGATAGTATGCCACGACGAATACGGGCATGCATCAGTGCAAGAGGACGTGCTACTGGGTGTAAGAGGTACTGGTGTGTACAGCATTCTGGACCACCACCTCAGAAGGTCTCGCTGTATGGTGGTACAACATGCAATGTGTGGTTTTCATGCGCAATAGAAAGGGTGGAAACGATGTTTGTGTTGATCTCTATTCCAATTTTCTGTACAGGTTCTGGAACTCTCGGAACCTAGGTGATTCAAAACTTTTTTGATGTGTGTAAAATTCGTCTATCCCACGGTCATGTTTCTAAACACACAGGGAATTGAGCAATCACATGAAGAGGAAATAGGCCCTGAGGTCGTGCACATCAACATAATCTTTGATGTGTGTACAATTCGTCTATCCCACGGTCATGTTTCTAAACACACAGGGAATTGAGCAATCACATGAAGAGGAAATAGGCCCTGAGATCGTGCACATCATCATAAGCAAGTCAGTGTGTCTTATGGAAGAACAAAAGGAAGAACTGCAGGATCTTTTAATGCATTCCGCTCATGTGTTTGAACGATGCCCTTACAATCAAAGAATACAAATAAAAAATGGAAGTGTACCCACATGAAACCTGCTTTTCATCTTACCCTACACCGTGGGCTAAGAAAGAGGCTGTGAGGAAAGAGATCAGTAGAATGTAAACTGGGAACTAATGAAAGCCTCCTTGTCTCCATACTAGAGCCCCATTTTGGGTGCTATCAAGTGAGATGGTAGTGTCCACCTTGTGCAACGACACACAGTGGATAAATAAAATTATTATGGCTGTCGGGATGTGGCCTCACAGCCTGGAAGAACAATTTATAAAATTCTGTAACATTAAGTATTTGCAATAATAGATCTGACTTCATACTGGCAGAATGCACTACATCAAGCCAGCCGTTAAGTACACTGCCTTTGTATGCAGGGGGCATCTGCTATGAGTTTTGTGTTCTCCCTTTTGAATTAAACATCGGTGTAGAAATATTTATTTCTGCTTTAGATCGAGTCTTATGACCTGAATTGTTAAGCAGAGTCACTCTGTATGTTGATGATCTACAGATTGCTTCCTACATGTGGTCAGAACACTTAAGGCTTTTGGTTCAAGTCTGGTACAGGTTTTTCAGAATACGAAATCAGAGACAACCTCATGAAGTCACATTTTGGCACAAAAAAGGCTAAATTCCTTGGACACACAATATCACCTCAAGCTACACTTCAAGAGCCTAAGAAGCTCGATGCTATCAGACACTGTTCTGTACCTCATAACAAGAAACAGTGGCAGGGATAAATTAGATTAGTATGTTTCTTCAGAAAATTTGTACCAAAGTAGCTATTAAATGGTGATACTCAATTGGATATTCTGCAGAAGAACCACCCCTGGTTAGGGACAAAGCAATGCCAAACTGAAATTGAGAGGCAAACTGAAATTAAGAGACATTGTAGAGTATCATGTAGGACAGCAAGTACTCCTCAGGACTTTAATTGCAAGTGGCAACTACTGTACACAGGGCCATTTGTTATATCAATAGTCCCTCACCCAGGAGCCTGTAAGTTAGTATCCTTAAACAGTGGTGAGGGAAAAGGTCTCTACCCACACAAAGATTCATGTCAATTTGTGCACTAAACAGAATTTCACACTGATCAAGCAAGGTTTGGAGTGATGTGTATAAGTGTATACAGGGTGGTCCATTGATAGTTACTGGGCCAAATATCTCACGGAATAAGCATCAAACGAAAAAACTACAAAGAACGAAACTCGTCTAACTTGAATGGGGAAACCAGATGGCGCTATGGTTGGTCCGCTAGATGGCGCTGCCAAAGGTCAAACGGATATCAACTGCGTTTTTTTTTTTAAATAGGAACCCCCATTTTTATTACATATTCGTGTGGTACATAAAGAAATATGAAAGTTTTAGTTGGACCACTTTTTTCGCTTTGTGATAGACGGCGCTGTAATAGTCACAAACATATAAGTACGTGGTATCACGTAACATTCCGCCAGTGCGGACAGTATTTGCTTCGTGATACATTACCCATGTTAAAATGGACCATTTACCAATTGCGAAAAAGGTCGATATCGGCCACACGATCAAAATGCCCAAGAAGCATGTGCTATGTAAGCTGCTCGGTATCCTTGACGACATCATCCAAGTGTCCGGACCGTTCGCCAGATAGTTGCGTTATTTAAGGGAATAGGAAGTGTTCAGCCACATGTGAAACCTGAACCACGACCTGCAACGAATGATGATGCCCAAGTACGTGTTTTAGCTGCTGTCACGGCTAATCCGCACATCAGCAGCAGACAAATTGCGCAAGAATTGGGAATCTCAAAAATGTTGGTGTTGAGAAGGCTACATCAACATCGATTGCACCCGCACCATATTTCTATGCACTAGGAATAGCATGGCGATGACTTTGAACGTCGTGTACAGTTCTGCCACTGGGCACAAGAGAAATTACAGGACGACGACAGATTTTTTGCACACGTTCTATTTAGCGACGAAGCATCATTCACCAACAGTTGTAACGTAAACCGGCATAATATGCACTATTAGGCAACGGAAAATCCACGATGGCTGCAACAAGTGGAACATCAGCGACCTTGGCGGGTTAATGTATGGTGCGGCATTGTGGGAGGAAGGATAATTGGCCCCCATTTTATCGATGGCAATCTAAATGGTGCAATGTATGCTGATTTCCTACGTAATGTTCTACCGATGTTACTACAAGATGTTTCACTGCATGACAGAAGGGCGATGTACTTCCAACATGATGGAAGTCCGGCATATAGTTCGCGTGCGGTTGAAGCAGTATTGAATAACATATTACATGACAGGTGGATTAGTCGTCGAAGCACCATACCATGGCCCGTACGTTCACCGGATCTGACGTCGCCGGATTTCTTTCTGTGTGGAAAGTTGAAGGATATTTGCTATCGTGATCCACTGACAACGCCTGACAACATGCGTCAGCGCAATGTCAATGCATGTGCGAACCTTACGGAAGGCGAACAACTCGCTGTTGAGAGGAATGTCGTTACAGGTATTGCCAAATGCATTGAGGTTGACGGACATCATTTTGAGCATTTATTGCATTAACGTGTTATTTACAGGTAATCACACTGTAACAGCATGCGTTCACAGAAATGATAAGTTCACAAAGGTACATATACCACATTGGAACAACCGAAATAAAATGTTCAAACGTACCTACGTTCTGTATTTTAATTTTAAAAAACCTACCTGTTACCAACTGTTCGTCTGAAATTGTGAGCTATATGTTTGTGACTATTACAGCGCCATCTGTCACAAAGCGAAAAAAGTGGTCCAACCAAAACATTCATATTTCTTTACGTACCACACGAATATGTAATAAAAAATGGGGGTTCCTATTTTAAAAAAAACGCGGTTGATACCTGTCTAGCGGGCCATCCATAGCGCCATCTGGTTTCCCCCTTCAAGCTGTCGTTGAGGACTTCAGTCCAGAGACTGGTTTGTTGCAGCTCTCCATGCTACTCTATCCTGTGCAAGCTTCTTCATCTCCCAGTACCTACTGCAACCCACATCCTTGTGAATCTGTTTAGTGTATTCATCTCTTGGTCTCCCTCTACGATTTTTACCCTCCACGCTGTCCTCCAGTACTAAACTGGTGATCCCTTGATGCTTCAGAATATGCCCTACCAACCTATCCCTTCTTCCAGTTAAGTTGTGCCACAAATTTCTCTTCTCTCCAATTGTATTCAATACCTCCTTGTTAGTTATGTGATCTACCCATCTAATCTCCGGCATTCTTCTGTAGCACCACATTTCAGAAGCTTCTATTCTCTTCTTGTCTAAACTATTTATCGTCCACGATTCACTTCCATACATGACTACACTCCATATAAATACTTTCAGAAATAACTTCCTAACACTTAAATCTATACTTGATGTTAACAAATTTCTCTTTTTCAGAAACGCTTTCCTTGCCATTGCCAGTCTACATTTTATATCCTCTCTACTTCGATCATCATCAGTTATTTTGCTCCCCAAATAGCAAAACTCACTTACTACTTTACGCATCTCATTTCCTAATCTGATTCCCGCAGCATCACCTGATTTAATTCGACTACATTTCATTATCCTCGTTTTGCATTTATTGATGTTCATCTTATATCCTCCTTTCAAGACACTGTCCATTCCGTTCAACTTCTCTTACAAGTCCTTTGCTGTCTCTGACAGAATTACATGTCATTTGCGAACCTCAGAGTTTTTATTTCTTCTCCATGGATATTAATTTCTACTCCGAATTTTTCTTTTGCTTCCTTTACTGCTTGCTCAATATACAGATTGAATAACACCAGGGATAGGCTACAACCATGTCTCATTCCCTTCCCAACCACTGCTTCCCTTTCATACCCCTCGACTCTTATAACTGCCATCTGGTTTCCATACAAATTGTATATAGCTTTTCGCTCCCTGTGTTTCACCCCTGTCACCTTCCGAATTTGAAAGAGAGTATTCCAGTCAACATTGTCAAAAGCTTTCTCTAAGTCTACAAATGCTAGAAATGTGAGTTTGCCTTTCCTTAATCTATTTTCTAAGATAAGTCGTAGGGTCAGTACTGCCTCACTTGTTCCAACATTTCTACGGAATCCAAATTGATCATCCCCGAGGTGAGCTTCTACCAGTTTTTCCATTCGTCTGTATAAATTCGTGTTAGTATTTTGCATCTGTGACTTATTAAACTGAGAGTTCGGTAATTTTCACATCTGTCAACGCCTGCTTTATTTGGGATTGGGATTATTATATTCTTCCTGAAGTCTGAGGGTATTTCGCATGTCTCATACATCTTGCTCACTAGATGGTAAGTTTTGTTAGGCCTGGCTCTCCCAAGGCTGTCAGTATTTCTGATGGAACGTTGTCTACTCCCGGGGCCTTGTTTCGACTTAGGTCTTTCAGTGTTCTGTCAAACTCTTCATGCAGTATCATATCTACTATTTCATCTTCGTCTACATTCTCTTCCGTTTCTATAATATTGTCCTCAAGAACATTGGCCTTGTATAGACCCTCTATTTACTCCTTCCAGCTTTCTGTTTTCCCTTCTTTGCTTAGAATTGAGTTTCCATCTGAGCTCTTGATATTCATACAAGTAGTTCTCTTTTCTCCAAAGGTCTCTTTAATTTTCCTGTAGACAGTATCTATCTTACCCCTGGTGATATGCGCCTCTACATCCTTACGTTTGTCCTTAAGCCATTCCTGCTTAGCCATTTTCCACTCCTGTCGATCCCATTTTTGAGACGTTTGTATTCCTTTTTGCCTGCTTCATTTACTGCATTTTTATATTTTCTTCTTTCATCAATGAAATTCAATATCTCTTCTCTTACCCAAGGATTTTTACGAGGGTTGTTTTTTAAGTGAGCGCCATTTTTATTTTTAAAAAAAGATACCAATACTTTTGTAAAAAAACTTTTATTTTCCGATTCTATACACTTTTACCTATTTTTCTACACAGTTGCCTTGTTTATTTAAGCACTTATCATACCGTACAACTAAGTTTTTAATTCCCTCTTCAAAGAATTGGGCCGCCTGCTCTTACAGCCAAGAGTTCACGGCCGCTTTCACTTCCTCGTCGACGTTGAAGCGCTGCCCGCCAAGACGGTGCTTCAGGTACCGGAAAAAGGTGAAAATCGCTGTATGGTGCATGGTCCAAAACTTCCCAGCCAAAAGAATCAATCAAATCCCGAGTCTTTTGAGAGGTGTGAGGCCTAGTGTTATCGTGCAGGAGCAAAACTCCTTTTGTCAGCATGCGGCGCCTTTTGTTTTGAATTGCTCTGCGGAGCTTCTTTAGAGTTGCACAGTAGGCATCTAAGTTGATTGTCGTTCCTCTTGGCATAAAGTCCCCTAGCAAAACACCGCGCCGGTCCCAGAAAACAGTTGCCATAATCTTGCGCTTTGAGAGCGTCTGTTTCTCTTTGACCTTGTCGGGTGAGGTTGTGTGTCGCCATTCTATCGACTGTCGCTTGCTTTCGGGAGTGATACCCATGTTTCATCTCCAGTGACAATTTGACTCAATATGTCATCCTCTTCTTCCTCGCTACGAATCAAAAAGTCCAATGAAGTGGCAAATGTCTTCCCTTTGTGGTTCTCTATGAGGAGTTTGGGTACCCACCGAGAACAGAGTTTCTTAAAGTTTAGGTATTCAGACACAATTTTGTACAAAACCGATCTTGAAACTTGTGGAAATTCCAAAGAAAGAGTGGAAATTGTGAATCTTCTGTCCTCACGAATCTTTGTTTCGACTGCAGCCGCCAAATCATCAGTGATCACAGAGGGCTGGCCTGAGTGTTCTTCGTCATGGACGTTTTGACGGCCATTTTTAAACTCTCTAATCCATTGACGCACTTTACCTTCACTCATTGCATTCAAGCCATAAACTTCTGTTAATTGACGATGAATTTCTGCAGCTGATAGGCTTCTCGCGGTCAAAAAACTGACCATATCTCACACACGGCGGGCGATTCAATAATCGTAAACATTGTAAAGTAGCACAGTGATGCGTAGACGTCAGCTACAGAGCTGCAACTTGCATCAGTGTGAACGGGAAGGATGCCGGCAAGTGGCGCGGTGGCTTGTTGTGGCGTCTGCGCGAACTACGGGATTATACGTGCGAACGGCTCTTACTTAAAATCAACCCTCGTATTAGCCCTCGTCTTTTTACCTACTTGATCCTCTGCTACCTTCACTATTTCGTCTCTCAAAGCTACCCATTCTCCTTCTACTGTATTTCTTTCCCCATTCTTATCCATCGTTCCCTAATGCTCTCCCTGCAGCTCTCTATGACCTCTGGTTCTTCCAGTTTATCTAGGTCCCATCTCCTCAATTTCCCCCCTTTTTGCAGTTTCTTCAGTTTTATTCTGCAGTTCATAACCAACAGATTGTGGTCAGAGTCCACATCTGCCCCTGGAAATGTCTTACAATTTGAAACATGGTTTCTGAATCTATATCTTACCATTATATAATCTGTGTGAGACCTTCCAGTTTCTCCAGGCTTCTTCCACGAATACAACCTTCTTTCATGATTCCTGACCCAAGTGATAGCTATGATTTAGTTATGCTCTGTGCAAAATTCTACCAGGCGGCTTCCTCTTTCATTTCTTAGCCCCAGTCCATATTCGCCTACTACGTTTCCTTTTCTTCCTTTTCCTACTCTCGAATTCCAGTCACCCAAGACTATTAAATTTTCGTCTCCCTTCACTACCTGAATAATTTCTTTTATCTCATCATACATTTCATCAATTTCTTCATCACCTAAAGGCCTAGTTGGCATATAAACTTGTACTACTGTAGTAGGCGAGGGCTTCATGTCTATCTTGGCCACAATAATGTGTTCACTATGCTGTTTGTAGTAGCTTACCCGCACTGCTACTTTTTTTATTCATTATTAAACCTACTCCTGCATTATCCCTGATTGATTTTGTATTTATAACCCTGTATTCACCTGACCAAAAGTCTTGTTCCTCCTGCCACCGAACTTCACTAATTCCCACTATATCTAACTTTAACCTATCCATTTCCCTTTTTAAATTTTCTTACGTACCTGCCCGGATAAGGGCTCTGACATTCCACTCTCTGATCCGTAGAACGCCAGTTTTCTTTCTCCTGATAACAACGTCCTCCTAAGTAGCCCCACCCGGAGATCCGAATGGGGGACTATTTTACCTCTGGAATATTTTACCCATCGTCAGAAATAATTGCTTTAGTTTCCCCTTCTTTTCAACTGTTTGCAGTAGCAGCACAGAAAGGCTGTTATGGTTGGTGTTACAGGGCCAGCTCAGTCAATCATCCTGACTGTTGTCCCTGCAACTATTGAAAAGGTTGCTGCCCTTCTTTAAGAACCACACGCTTGTCAGGCCTCTCAACAGATATTCCTCCATTGTGGTTGCACCTACGGTACGGCTATCTGTATAGCTGAGGCACACAAGCCTAGCCACCAATGGCAAGGTCCATGGTTCAATGGGGGGGTGGGGGTGGAATTATCGATATTATACATTGAACGTTAATCACTAATAGCTTATCCTTTGTGCTATTTTATAGATTCTTTTCTATACATGTATATATATTTATAGAGTTACTTATATTTGTATTTTGGACTATGGTAGAGTATAACTTTGAGCAGTATACCATGGTAATTGATTAATACATGAACATCTACACTGAGTCACCATATCAAGTCATGAGGTTTGTTCTATAATTAATCCATATGCACTTTTTGCAGTGAAATAAAACTTATACAGTTGTGACCAGAATGAGATTTTCACTCTGCACTGGAGTGTTTGCTGATATGAAAATTCCTGGTAGATTAAAATTGTGTGCCGTACCGAGACTCGAACTCGGGACCTTTGCCTCTTGCAGGCAAGTGCTGTACCACCTGAGCTACCCAAGCACGACTCATGCCCCGCCTTCAAACCTTTACTTTTTATACAGTTGTGGTTCATTTAATGTTCCGTTGATGTTCCTAATGCAATATTTTATCCTTATCCTATGTACTTCTACAATATTGTAATTGTAGGTCTTTGTTAGTATTTACCTCTGCATTACTACTTTTACTTATTAGTGGTTACTAATACAGCTTACAGGGATGACCCAACTTCATCAGTTCTTCATCCCTTAACCTACACTATTATTTATGATCAGTTTATGAGTATCCAATGCACTCCTCTTTTAAAACCTACTTATATCTAGTCAGGTTCGGTATAATTTTCTAGCCTCCTACATATATTCAACTATTTCCCACTACACGGATTATTAATTTAAATATTTCGGTTCATTCGCCACTATTAGTTTCTGTTGTATGAGTTCGTGACCTGAGATCTTAATATTAATTGTATGGTACACTAACAGGAAAGCTCAGTCACATACTTTACATTTCCTTGCAACCAATCCCTAGCTATTGTTTTATACTGTGACAGTATCTTGAACTTCTACAGGTTAAGTCATTCTAAGTTTCTTTCTTTATTTCCGCTAGCAAATATTCTTCAGCAAATCATTGCTATTTACCAAGAAGGATAGGGCTTTATGGTCAGTGTATACAATTATTTTTCTACCTAACAGTAAGTATCGAAAACGCTTAAAACCCCTTTCCTGTAACCAAATAATTCATTTCGTGCTTGCTTAGCAACCAGCTAGCAAAAGCTATACTTCAGTGTTCTCGAAATCGCCCTAAAAAGTCTCACATGGTATTCCATGTGAGGATGCATCCCTGCACATTTTAAGTGTCTTGCCCATTTTTGGATTCTGCAACAACTTAGCATTTAATAACTCTAGTTTGATTGCATCAAATACATCTCTCTCCTTATCGCCCCACTGCCATTTTGAGTTTTTCTTGAGTAAATGTGGAATGTCTGGTTGTACAACATTCAATTCCTTCAAAGTTGCACCTTATCATACTTTGATTCTTCAATATGAGTATCTACCTTTTGGTCTACTTTGGAAATTTTGGCATGTAGCCTTCTCACACTATGTATGAATTCGTCCAACAAATCATCTCTCATCTGTAGTATCTCAGATTATAATTCTCTATTTCTATTATCTATCTTATTGGAGAACTCAAGATTGTTACTATTTATTAACTGTAGCATTTTCTCTAATTTAACACTTAATGCTTCCATATTGCCTACAATAGTTTGAATCTCTTTCTACAAAATTGATATTACTATATGCTCTGACTTAATTAAACATTCAGTCACATGTACTTGCCTCTTACACCCCATTAGTCTTAATGTTAACATCCCTTTCCTCAACACATCATGCACTTGGTTAATATTCATTTCTACGTTACCCTTAACAGTCATTGGATCCGACTCACCCAGTTTTTTTTATATTAAATACTACGCCAGAACTGCGATTCATGTGCTCGTTCTTTGCACTGCATCGTCAGATCTGTGTTGCCATGGAACTGCACCTCAGCTGTGGAGTTATGCAGCAAGAGTCGTCTACAATTGCCTACCCAATGATGGTTTCACGCGAGCCACTGGCTGTGTCTGTGATGCGATTCCAATGAACTGCAAACACCAACTGCTACTGGGAAACGAAGGCATCAAACTGAAAGCACCAACTGTGACTGCTATGCGAAGCCGACGAACTGCACCCATGGATCTGGGACTGGGATGCAAAGAAGATGAACTGCAAACACCGACTGCAGCTGCTACGTGAAAACGACGATTGCAGCAACTGGACAGAGTAAACCGCATACCCTTGCGCCAGAAGGATTCTTCTTCTGTTTTTGTTTCTTGTACTGCCGTCGCCCTGGGATCTGGGACTGTAATGGTTACCACATACAGTGGCATGGCAACTTTTCTTGCTTGATGACTAAAAGGTGCTACCTGTCAGTTACGATATGCTACTGCACTAAAGCAAAACACATGCTGTAGCTGCCATACACTGTATACTTCTGAAGGTAGAATCAATATATAAGTTCAGTTTTAAAGGCCGATCGTCGAGGGGAGAAGCACATTGGTATGAGTAGCTTTAGTAGTATTCATGATTATAAAAATTTCCTTTTCACTGTCTTGTTTATTATTTTGTCGACCTAGCAGCCCAAAGATACTCGCTTTCTGTCAAGTTTCCACAACAAATGATCTTTGGTCCTGATAACATTTAATGTTGGAACAGTTTATGATTTTTCACTAAAAAAACGCAGAATCATGAAGTTTCACTTTTAAAGAATAATTGGCTTTGGGACTAAATCCAACTAACACTTTTTCATAATTAGTATTATTTTCCACCTTAAAATTGTATTTAACATAACTTACAATACCCAGCGACTTTTAGTATAGTGGTCCACAGGATCTGTGCTTCACGTACATCTGTCTGTTGATTTCTAACTGTCTTAGATTTATCTCTTGTATGCTAAAGAAAATCACAGCATCCTAATCGCTATGAGCTATAGTCCATAAATTATCCGTGCATTCAATATTCCAAAGATAGCATTAGCCCATATAATTTAATCTCCTGTTTCATTAAGCTCACTACAATTTTTAAAAATCAGGTTCAGTTAATCCGAAATATATTCCACTCAGAAGCAATTTGTAACAATTATCTTCATATAAACATTTCGACCAAACACTTCAAAATTAATAATTTCATTTTTTATCCACTTTACTACAGTGAAATCATACATAGCAATGTATCAAACATTAACAATGTGAATAAATGAGCTTGTACCAATTCGTGACTAAAACTGAACATGAACTGTCTCGATCTTTACAGTATCAATTCCATAGAAAATCTTTTCCAGTTTGTAACATTCTTCTTTTTTTTCATTATTGTGGCAACATTGGGTGAGTCACTTCAGGACGTCTTCTTTGGAATTCGTCCATCGTTGTTACGTTTGTGATGGCTACTAACTCTGACTATGTGACAACAGGAAGACCTTTCCTTCCATCACTGCCACACCCCCTCTTGTATCATGAAACAGAAATAAACACAAACATTTCTTCCAGTATTACAGTTGCAACAACAAAATATGAAGTTTATTTTACCATATCTTAGCTTTATAACAAACCTACAGCTATTTATATTCCATATGTCAATTGGTGGGAACAAATCGATGGTACAGCGCCCCAAACATTGTATAATAATAATAATAATAATAATAGCTTTATTCAACATCGAATGATACAATGCACATGTGCAAAGAAGCAGTAATGATTAAAGTTATTTGTACAATACACAAGACACATTATTCTGAATACATAATTAATTTACAACAAAATTACAATAAGATGTTTACTGATTTCTATTCACATAATTTCACAAAGCATTTGTTGTTCTTCATGTAGGTATGGTACCCTTCTAACATATAGAAAGGGCGCTTTACTAAAAATTTCTTAAGGTGATGTTTCAGTTTAATTGTAGGAAGAGCCATGATTGCACTAGGCAGTGCATTAGCTAATTTTATACCTGCGTACTGAGCTCCTTTTCGTAAAGTGCTGTTCTGTGGCTGTCAATGTAAAATCTTTCTTTATTTCTAGTATTGTACTGGTGGAAATCTGAATAAGTGTTTTGGTACAGTCATTTCCCAAGCAATATTGCTTTTAGAATGTATGTGTTTATAACAGTTAACACCTCTGTGTTTGGAAACGAGTTGTAACAAATTTTTTTATATTTTGCTCCACAGATTACTCTCACACCCCTTTTTTGGAGAATGAGTAGCTTATCTAGATTAGCTTTGATTGTTGCTCCCCAAGTTTCAATACTATATTTCAAGTGAGAGGAGAAAAGAGCATGGTATGCAGTCTTTAGGACTACAGTGTCTTTGCAGAACTTGCTAATAGTCCTGCCCATTTCAGATTGCTTTCGATTGTTACACCATTGAATTTTCCACTTGACTGTTTCTTTACCAATTCGTTCCCAATGCATAATTTAATTTCATTATTCAAACTACTTTTGTTAAACTCTATCAGACATGTTTTACTGGTGCTTACATTTAAGTGGCTTTCATTAAAAAACTGAACAATTCCTTTTGTCACATTATTACACTCGGCCTCTAGTTCATTAAAAAATTCCTTTTTACACACAATGGACGTGTAATCGACAAACAGAAAAATTTTGGAATTTATAGTACAGTATTTAATATCATTTACATTGATCAAGAACAGAAGGGGGCCAAACAACCAGCCCTGGGGCATGCCATATTTTATGCAAGTGATCTCTGATTGTTAGACACCGTTCTAAGCAGAACAAACTGTTTTCTATTGCTCACATAACACTTTATTAGATCATAAGAGCGCCTCTAATGCTCATGTTCTATAGCTTGTCTAATAGGATGTCAACATTCCATAATCCTAGCATTTTTCCAGGCCTAGGCATACACCTGCCACATGTTCCTTGCTTTCAGTACCCCCTAAAACCTCTTCAGTTAGTTGAACAGCTTCAGTGCTAGTTGATTTACCTTTTTAGGAGTCAATTTTGATTTTAAAACATCAGGTAATGTTTTTTAAGTATGTTTATAATCCTGTTCTATATAACTTTCTCAACTATTTTTGAAAAAACAGGAAGGATTGAGACTGGTCTGTAGTTTCCTATTTTGTTGTTGTCACCTTTCTTAAAAATGGGTGTTATCTGTGCTATTTTTAGTCTGTCTGGAAAGGTACCTGATTCTGTTATGTTGTTGACTGTTACAGACAGAGTTACAGAGACATTTTGGCTACAGGCTTTTAAAACATTAATATTTAGGCCATCATGCCCAGCTGAATTAGAGGGTTTTAGAGAGCTAATGATGCCCATTATTCCTGTTCAGTTTGCGGGGGCTAGATATATACTATGGTCACGTGTATTACCTTTAAAACTGTAGTGCATGTTTTTATGTTTGTCATTTGTGGATTCCCCTACAGAAGAAAAATATTCATTAAAAATATTTACAATTTCCAGTTGATCTTTTATGAGCATGCCATTGTGCTTAATAGTAAAGTCCATACAGGATTTGTCATTGCAGGTTCTAAAACTGTTTATGACTGCCCAGACACCAGCGGTACATTGTGTGAGTTTTGAAGCTTATTTGCAACATAGTTGCTCCTGGTATGTGTGAGTAAGTCCTTATAGAGTGCCTTATAGTGTGCTTGATGTATTTTGAAGACTTCCTTTAGCTCAGGAATCTCTCTATTATTCAGCATTGCGCTGTGGAGTAGCGTTAATTTTTCCCTAGCTTCAGTGGCATTACTATTTACCCAAATATTTTTGTTTATATTTTTTGTTTGTTTCATTTTTGTGATTACAACTGGCCATGTTGTATCAAAGCAGTAATCGAAGTCAGCAGCAAAGCTATCATATGAAAACCTGTTATTTTCAAACCATTTTATATGCAGCTTAGTCTATTTATGTTGTCATGATACATTATTCTTTTAGTTACAAACTGTTGTTCTGTGCTGACAGTGGGGGCCTCATGGAGCTCCATTTTAAGCTGTACTGCATGGTGATCTGTGATGGCTAGTTTTAAAACAGATGCACTGTGGGGTAGGTGGGTCATGTTTGTTATTATGTTGTCAAGACACGTTTTACGATTGCCAATTTCTCTAGTGGGTTCCCGAATGAATGGGGTCAGGTTAAATTCATTACACAGGTGGTGTAACTTTTTGGTGCTGACATCATTTGTTAATAAATCTATATTTATATCCTCTGTAACTATAATATTTTCATGACTACTTGGCCTAGAAAATGTTCTGTCTATAAATACAAGCAAGTCAGAAAGATTAACAAAATAGGTATCTGTATTTTCTGCATGTGGCCTGTAAACACCAATAACTGTTATGTTATCTCTACCCCATTTTAGGTTTATTGCAGCAAATTCTGAGACACCTTCCATGTAGAAGGCACTCACATCAATAACATTAAAATTACTTTCATTTACAATGAAAATTGCTACACCTCCCCCAGTCTTGTCTTTTCTACAGAAGGCTGTGCTGAATTTCATACACAGTGGTTGACAAATGCTAATAAGAGCTTCATTGTACCAATGTTCAGTTACAACTAATTTATCAGGTTTGTCAATCAGTGAAATTACATATACATCATTATTCTTATTGCTAAGACTATCAAGATTCTGATGTATGATTTTAAGGCTGAGTTTTACCTGCTGGCCTTTAGAGGATAATTTTGGACTAGCAATGAGGCCAGCAGACTTTACAAGTCTCCCTGGCTTGCAATCAGTGGTTGGTGTTGTGACAGATTTTGTTAAAGTGGGTTGTACCACCCCATGGCAATGGACTTTTTTTCATCACTTTGTCAACAATGTCACCTGACTTCCTCAATAATTTTGCTACTAACAATCTTTTTACCTCTTTTGTTCATGTGCAGACCATGAGATGTGCGCAGCTCCCATTCTAGATACCTGACATTTACTAGAGACACATTCTAAAATTTACTACATAGAACTTTAATCCTATTATTTGTTTTATGAACGTTCCAGCTCATAATAAACTGTTTCATAAGATCATGCCTCTCTGGAATGTTGACAACAATTGTTTTGGTGTCGTATAACTTACCCAGTACCATTTTCATATGTCTAATTGCATCATTTGCTTGATTTCTTGCTACATCATATGAACCTCCAATAATAACGACACAGTCATTGGATGAGAAGAAGTCACAATCCTGCATGGACAGCTTCACCACAGCAGAAAGAGGGGCTCCAGACTGGATGTGGCCTACAGCTGCAACGTTGTCTTGCATATTTGCGATGTTTTGCGCTATTTTACGTCCATGGCTGTCTCCATATAATAGAATACGGCCCTGCTTGCGTTTCTGACTGTCGTCGTTTCTTCTGTTTTTCTCCAGGGACGATTTCTTGCATGTACTTTCACATATTCAATTTCCTTGGATGGTTTGTTTACGTTCAGTTTCACGTTTTGCACACGAGTCTGGGCTCTTGGTGTTTTCTGAACTTATCGCTGACAGTTTTTTTATTTTAAATTTTTAGTTTTTTGCTGCTTGAAGGGTTACTTCTAGTTTGCACAGACTGAACTTGTTCTTGTTCCACTATTTCATCGAGAATTTGAAACCTATTTTGTGTAATGACAGTATTAAAACTTTCCTTGGTTTTTAGTTCATCAGGCGCCGTTGTTCAAATTCACACACCTTCTTATTTAAGAGAGTAACTTCAGCCTTTAGGCTCTGGATTTCACTTACCATATCGCCGACTAGTCCAGATAATTCACACCTACAGTCACAAATTTTTCCTTTATGATAGTTATCTGAGTTCTTAACGCAGCACTGATTACAGTTCCAACATGTTATAAATTCATTATTTTCTTTCACAGATGTGTCCACTTTTGCACATCGAAAGTGATAGGAGTTATTACATTCCTTGCATGTGATTCCGGTTTTCAGTACGTTTCCTCATTTTTTACACGTTTCCCCGTCAAAACACGAGTTTTTACGTAAGCTAAGAACTTAACCATTACTCTTCTAATAATTTCCGGGTATGCAGCCGGATCCCGTCGACATTCTGCCACGGTATTTCGGCCCAGAGACGTCAGGCCATCATCAGGTGAGTACACAACTACTGAAGAGCCCAGGGTCGTTGCATATATAATATTCTCCCCTACTTGAGAATGTCTGCATTGAAGGGTATTGTCTTCTGACATTTCCTTCTAGCTGGCTGTGCAGTGATTTATGGCATGCAGGGCATGCCCCTAACTTTTGGTTCTGGCCTAACTTTTTATGCTTTGGTGATCAGATGTTTTGTGTTTAGTCCAGGATTGCTTTTGGTCTCCTGTATTTTGTTGAGTTGTTGGGGTAGTTCCCTAGTGTATTAATGAGGGGGTTTTCTGAGTTGCGCGCGGTTCGGTAGAACGCGGTCGCGAGTTCTCGGAATCTCTGTGTTAGCAGTTTCATCCCCGCGGCTTCGTGTGTGTCTGCCGTGGGGAATCGAGGGGGGACGTGTAATGCCCGTCGCAGTGCCCTATTTTGTGTTCTCTGCAGCCGCGCTATGTGCGACTTAGCTGCATATCCCCACACCGGGCAGGCGTACTCGAGAATCGGTCTTACTAAACAGCAGTAGAGCCTGACTCCAGTTGTCGCTGCGAGGCTGCTGCCGCTGTTTAGCAGTGGGTATAGCTCGTTTAACATGGCGCTTGCCTTATTCCGGAGATCGCTTATATGCGTTCTCCAGGTAAGGCGCTGGTCTAAAGTGACCCCGAGGTACTTCGCCGTTTTATTCCACGGGATTTCACGCCTGTGGAGCCTGAGTGTTGTGTTCTGTCTGCGACGGTCTGTAATGGATCGTTTGCCTTTTCTTTGTGTGAGCATGATTGCTTGTGTTTTGTCACTGTTAATTGTTATTCTCCATTTTTTTGCCCATGTTTCTGTGTTGTTGAGGAGGTTTTGTAGTCTTTGTGTTACAAGTGTCCTGTTGGTGCTTGTGGCAAAAAAGGCCGTGTCATCTGCATACTGGGCTGTGTGGGTCTGTGGGGCAGTCGGTGTGTCGGCTGTGTATAGGTTGTACAACACGGGGCCTAGCACCGAGCCCTGTGGGACGCCAGCCCGTATGGCTCGTGTTCTTGACTTGGCAGTGTCTACTTTGACACAGAATTTACGATCAGCTAGGTAGCTGCGCAGTAGCTTAACGACTTGGCCAGGGAACCCTAATGTATAGAGTTTGTAGAGTATTCCAGTGTGCCACACACTGTCAAATGCCTTGGCTACATCGAGTAGCACTAGGCCACAGTAACCTTTCCGGTTGAAGGCGTCTGTGGCGGCTTCGACTACTCTCATTAGTTGTTGGGGTGCTGAGTGTTTGTTGCGAAATCCGAACTGGAATTGGGGGAGCCTTTCTTCTCTACGTATGTATTGATCAATGTGTACCAATAAGAGGCGCTCGTACAGTTTACTCAGAGTGGGGAGTAAACTTATGGGACGGTGGTGCTGGGGAAAGAGTGGGTCTTTTCCAGGCTTAGCGATCGCGACCACTTCCGCGTGTTTCCACTGCTTCGGGAATTTTTGTGTTCGCGTGATCACGTTGAATATCTCTGTCAGTTTTTCTATCGCTAGCTGGGGCAGGTGTTTTAGCAGTTCATTGGTGAGGAGGTCATGACCTGGGGCTTTCTTTGTGGGTAGAGATCTGATGGCTTTTGCTACCTCCTCGGTTGAGAAGGTAGGTATATCGTCAGCTACGTCATCTTCTGCTGCGAGAAATGCAGTTAGCTGTTCTCTGACTGTTCTCTCATGTTCTCGGTCTTGCGCCTCTGCTGGGGTGAATTGTTTTTCGAAGACGTCGGCGAGTGCGTTGGCTTTGTCTTGGGCGCTGAACACTAGTCCTCTCTCGCCATGCAGAGGCGGCATCCTAGCGCGTCTTTTAGTGAACTGCTTGGTGGCTTGCCAGAGGCTGTTGTCCTGCACTTTGAGAGCCGTGAGGCGGTTCGACCATTGCTGGTTTCTGTGCTCAGTGAGCGACACCTTGAGCTCTCTTTGTAGACGGTTGAGCAGCCTCCTGGTTATCGGATTTCGCGTCAGTTTCCATTCCTTCGCGGTCCTGTTCTTGTGCCTAATCTGGGCAAGCAGCTGGGGTGGCAATCGCTGGGTGGGAGGTGGACTGGGAGGGGGGTTGGGTGTGGCGCCCTTTGCTGCTTGCAGGATCGCGTCGGTGAACTTTCTCAGCGTTTGTTCGATGTTGTCTAATGGGAGCGGGGTGTTTGTGAAGTCTGCTGTTACTCTTTCTTTGAACTGTTCCCAATTGGTACTTTTGTGTGTGAGTAGTCGCTGGGTGGGCGGCAGCCACCCGCCCACGTCGATTTCAAAGATTACAGGGTTGTGGTCTGATGACATTTTGTTCAGTGAACTCGCAGCCACGAAACCTGCGAGACCTTTCGTAACAGCTATGTCGAGGACGTCCGCCCTGTTGCCGTTCAGGGGGAAATGTGTGGGCTCCTCAGGGCCCCACACATGAAGTTGGTGGATGCGCGCGATGCTTTTCAGTTGTCGGCCCGCTCTGTTTGCACACCTGGAGTGCCAGTCTGTGTGTTTTGCGTTAAGGTCGCCCCCAACTACGAGCTTGCCTCTGATTTGCCCTAGTTTTACGATGTCGTCTTCCTCTAAGGTGCGGGTGGGAGGTCGGTATGCCGCAACCACAGTTACCGGACCTGTGGTTGTCGCTACCTCGATTGCTACTGTTTCCAACTGCTTCATGTCAGGTAGGTATACTTGGTGGTGCGGAATCCCCCTTTTAATGTAGATTGCTACCCCGGCCCCTGCAGTTGGTCGGTCTCTTCTGTAGCTGAGGTAGTTTGGTGCCTTTACTCGAACTCCTTGCTTGAGATGAGTTTCAGACACCAGGCATACGTCAATGTTTTCGTCCGTCAGGAACTGCTTGAATTCCAGTGCCTGTTGGACGAGGCCGTTAGCGTTAAACGTACAAAATTTGAGTCCCTGCACAGCTGGCCTAGCCATCGTGGGGTTTTGTGATTCCTGACTTCGCAACTTGCTGCGAGGGCCTAACTGCCGAGCTGATGTCGGCGGACAGTTTTTCAAAGTTCTGTGTCATCGTCTGCATTAGCCTGTCTATCAGTTTGATGACTTCTGTGAGGGCTGTGGTGAAATGTGTCATGGGTGAGTTTCCGTCTATGTTTGCATGTATTTTGGGAGCCTGTTGTTTGGGTTCTGTTGTTGATTTTGTGGGGCTGGGTTCTGGTGTTACAGCTTGCGCGTATGACTTGTGTCTGTCTGTTTGGGCTTTGTTTGTGAGTGTTTGTGTTTTGGCGTGTGGTCTGGTGTCTGGAGTGTTTTGTTTTTCTAGTGTTTGTTCGATGTTGCTGTGTCTGGGCTCAGTTGTTTTTGTTGTGTTGCGTGTTTTTGTCATGTTTTGGTTTCTTGTGGTGTCGTTGGTGATTCTGCCTTGTCTTCTGTCCCATGCCCTTTTCTGGATGGGGCAGCCGTGGTAGCTGGCTGTGTGGCCGCCTCCGCAGTTTGCACACATCAGGGGGTCCCCCGGTTTCCGGGTACAGTCCCTGGATGCGTGGTCCCCCGCACAGCGGACGCATTTTGGCGGCATTTCGCAGTCAGCGTTAACGTGCCCTATGACCTGGCAGTTAAAGCACTGCACTGCCCTTGCTCTCTGCTTTAATGTTTCGGGCGTGACTGTGAGGGACATGAGGCGTGTTTCTTGGAATAGTTTCCGATGTTGGGGCGTGTCTATGAGTGTTACGAGGTACAACGGGTTACGGACGCTTGACCCATGTTTCCGCACTGACCGCACGTCGTAGCCTTTCGTTGTTATGGCCTCTTTGATATCAGCGGGGTCTGTGCCGGCGGGAAAGCCTCTGAACACAACTTTGAGTGTCTTTATTGCACCTGTTGGGAATGTGTAGTGTGGGGTTTTGTTAGTTTTGAGTGTCTCTTTGATTTTGGTGTAGTGGTCTAGTGTTTTTGTGGTGATTTTTATTTTATCGCCTCCTGCTGACTTGGCCTCGAAGTGGTCTTCTCCCACAGCGGCTGTGATGAGGTCGTATAGTTGTTTGTATGTCTCTGTGAAAGTCGCTACAATGGGGGGTAGTTTCGTGTGTTTTTCTTGTTGTCTGTGTGTGATTTGTGGTTGTGGGTGATTCAGGGTTTCTCCTCCATCTCCCAGTAGGGAGAATCTGTTGTTTGTCGCGCTTAGACCGGCCGGGGGCGGGGCCGCCGTGACGCGCGCGGTCTTCCGCGCGAGCTGGAATTCCCCGCCCTCGGTCAGCGCATCTGTGGCCTGCATGGTATGTTCGCTCTCTGTTCTGTGTTCTGACTTGTCTTGTGATTCGGGTTCGTTGGGCGAGTCTACGTGTTCTGTTGTAGTGTGTGTATGGCTGGTGTGTGTGTCTGTGTTTGCAGTGAGGCTGCTTGGGCCAGGATTTGGCTTTGCTGTTCCTTCACTGTGGTCTACCTCTTTGCTGGGGCCTGCTACTACGTGTTCTGTGGGACTTGTCGGCGAGTCTTGCGGCGTAAACAGGGGGAACAGAGGGGGCATTTCGGTCCCTCTGCTTCCCCTGGTGGCGCGCTTCGGTGACTTTGTCCGTCGTTTGATATTTGTGGATTTGTCGGCAGGTGGTTTCGGGAGGATTTTGCGTTCACCCTTTCTTTTTGTAGACTGTTCTTGTCTGGCCTTCTCCCTGCGTTTCTCGGTGCGTATCACCCTAGCCATAATCTTCCTCTCCTCTGAAGGGGCTAAGTGAGGGAGGACGTTGTGGATTAGAGGGTTGCTCAGAATTGAGCCAAGCCCTTGCATGTCCGTACGCCTGATGGTGAAACCAGTCCCTGTCGTCCTATTCACTTCCAGCCTGACGCTGTCTTCCATGCCCGGACCGGAAAAGGGATGCAAAGTCAAAAGCTGCCAGAGAGTGTCGGTCGTCACCTTCGTTGGCACCGTTATACGTATCCGGTGCCGAACCGACCCTAACGCCTACCACGCGCGGGTATCTGGCCAGTGACCAGGCCCTGGCGTGTGAATGCCCTACACCTCGGGGGAGCAGGTAGAGCACCTGCGGCAGCGATGGAGTACTCGAGCCAGCCGAAAAAACGGCCCGCGACAGCAAGGAGACGCGCGCCAAAACCGCGCCAAACCACAACTCGCGGAACACGACAATTTTTGCCCACAGGCTGCTGATAGATCAGCCACCTGTCCTGCTCCAATCTTCCTGTAACTCCGCTCCTGATTTTAGAAAATCAGGAGCTCGGACACCTCAGTGCGAGTAAGTGTCCGGCAGATCTGCGCGGACAAACAAGCGACTGATCCCGCAAGCGGGTTCCTGTGGCTTGGTGCAGTACCGTACGCGCTCCTGCAGCCCAGCACGCGATCACCGCACAGTACGGCTGTCACCAAGCGAGACACTGAACTGAAGAGCCCAGGTGCAGTCGCGGTATTTATACCGATTCTCGCGCACGTGTTGACATGCGCGGCATAGCCGAGTTGTACGTGCTGCCCTCGGTGGTGAAAGTAAAAGATCATCTAGTCATTGAGTATCGAATGACGCTGTCTATTCCGCTGTGAATGTATAATTTTAATAACAGGATTCCAAGTTTTATCCAGTTGAAAGCCGTTGTCACGATTTATAAGATTATCGGCAAGACGTATTTCCACTGATTCCTTGATTACGGAATCCCAAAATCCGGAAACCGGAGCTAAAATTTTTGTTCCATTGTATTCCATTGAATGTCCCAATGAAATACAGTGCTCTGCTACTGCCGATTTTGACGGTTGCCGCAGACGGGTGTATCTTTCATGTTCTGTACATCGTTCATGGACAGTTCTTGTCGTCTGGCCAATATATGCAGAGCCACATTCACAGGGAATTTTGTAGACGCCTGCTTTCTTCAGTTGTAAATCGTCTTTAACGGATCCAACCAGGGCCCGGTTCTTTGCTGGTGGACGGAAGATAACCTTGATTTTATTCTTCTTCAGTAATCGGCCTATTTTCGACGACACATTCCCGGCGTATGGAAGAAACGCAGTTGATTTAAAGTCGTCATCAGCGTCCTCAGTGCGCTGCTTCTTGTTATGACAGTTGCGCATGGCCTTTCTTATTTGGCGTGAAGTGTAGCCATTCTCTTTAAAAACCTTCTCCAAGTGTTCTAATTCTGCGCCGGGAATGTGTCGTCGAAAATAGGCCGATTACTGAAGAAGAATAAAATCAAGGTTATCTTCCGTCCACCAGCAAAGAACCGGGCCCTGGTTGGATCCGTTAAAGACGATTTACAACTGAAGAAAGCAGGCGTCTACAAAATTCCCTGTGAATGTGGCTCTGCATATATTGGCCAGACGACAAGAACTGTCCATGAACGATGTACAGAACATGAAAGATACACCCGTCTGCGGCAACCGTCAAAATCGGCAGTAGCAGAGCACTGTATTTCATTGGGACATTCAATGGAATACAATGGAACAAAAATTTTAGCTCCGGTTTCCGGATTTTGGGATTCCGTAATCAAGGAATCAGTGGAAATACGTCTTGCCGATAATCTTATAAATCGTGACAACGGCTTTCAACTGGATAAAACTTGGAATCCTGTTATTAAAATTATACATTCACAGCGGAATAGACAGCGTCATTCGATACTCAATGACTAGATGATCTTTTACTTTCACCACCGAGGGCAGCACGTACAACTCGGCTATGCCGCGCATGTCAACACGTGTGCGAGAATCGGTATAAATACCGCGACTGCACCTGGGCTCTTCAGTAGTTGTGTACTCACCTGATGATGGCCGGACGTCTCTGGGCCGAAATATCGTGGCAGAATGTCAACAGGATCCGGCTGCATACCCGGAAATTATTAGGAGAACAAATACGCCGGGAAAATTTCAAATTTACCATTACTATTTGCCGCCATCTTGTGCCGCCACTCCCAAAATTCAGCAGAAAAGATTACACAACAACTGTCAACTAACGACAGTTATTATATTAAGATTATCGAACATGCAAATCACTGTTTTTTCTTGTTACCCAAGCATGTTTCAGAGCATCAGTGCCAGTGGGTTTTATTTATTGGACAGCTGTAAAAGAAAACGTATTTTAAGTTCTAACTTTTCTAACAAAATGACACCTAAAGATAGTTTTTGTTTATTTTTCTTCTTATCTTGTCATGGTCTTGCAGGACAGTCTGAATATCTTATGTCTTGTCATCTGCAAACCACACTATGCAAATATGAAATTTATCAGCGATGAAACGTATTCCTTGATTTTTGAAGACGTGATTTTGGTGTAGCAGCACGGTTTTGTACATATTTGTTATTACTTACGTTTTGTTGTGACTGATCCTTGTTCTTCGCGTCTGAGGGTACCACACAGACATATTAAAGGACGTTACATTGCTTATTTTCGGTTTTGCAATTCCCTTTCACTTCGCAAGACGCGATGTACACTATGTTGTCATGTGTCGTAACTTCGTCGGCATTAATTTGTTTCCGAGTGAGTTTGATGCGGAATTTGAATTTTGTTTACCTTTAATGTCTTAAATAATGTGCCTTTACAGAGTGTAGTGAATTCACTTAAAACTTGTTAGCCTTCTGCTATTCCCTTCTGCATGTGGAAATTTTCTTCTATTGTTAGTTTGCTGTATAGGCTGTGGCAGGATTTCAGTATTTTTAACTCTGTTGCTATTATAGTTGGTAGTAGTAGTAGTAGTAGTAGTAGTTTTATTCATCCGTAGATCTCTTTTTACAAGGATATAGGACATGTCAAAATATTTACAAGCTTAGATCAATTTACAATAAGCTAATTCGTATACACATATATTTACAGACTTCTAGAGACAATCATTAGATTTTACTCCTGGTATACAATAATTTATTTACAAATAACTCATTAAATAATGTAATGCCACACTATTCACTCATATTTCACTATCAGTCACTGCACACACTATACACACATTGTTGGATGGAGGTTATGGGCTCTTAGGTGGTCAGAAAATGTGCTATGGATGCTGCTACTTTTCAGGGTTCTGAGGTGTTCTGAATATCTTGTTTTAAAGTTCCAGTATGTTTGTCGTATTTTTACAGATTAGCAAGTGTTGCATGTAAGTTCATATATTCCTGATATGTTGAAATTATCTGTGATTCTCTCCTATGTTCTGAGTTTTTTCTGAGTTGTATGCCATTTTGTTTTGTGGTTGGTTTGTTGCGCTGTTGTGTCTTGTATGAAGTCATTGTTCATGTGGTGTGTAAGATTTTGTGTGTGTGTGTGTGTGTGTGTGTGTGTGAGTGGTATGTTCATTCTTTTTCCGTTTATAAATTTGTTGGTTTACTTTCTCCATCATATGGGGCTTGTAACCCTTTTCCTCTGTTATTTCCTTAATTGTGTTTAGCTCCTGTGTGTAATTCTGTTTGCCTATGGGTGTGGTGTTCAATCTATGATGCATGAATCTGACGTGTGCTTCTTTGTTTCTTTGTGTGCCAGCAAATGTGTTATGGTTGTTGTTACTTTTTAGGGCTCTGAGATGTTCTGTGTATCTTGTATTAAAGTCCCAACATGTTTGTCCTGTGGCTGTTGACCGACAAGCATTGCGTGTTAGTTAATATTTTCCTCACTGCTGAGTTTACCTGTGGGGTGTCTCCTGTGTTCTGACATTATTCTGTGTTTGTTATCAGGCTCGGGAATATGAGCGTGATTGTGAATGAGAAGGAACACATAGACAAAGCATTACAATCCCTGAACGACAAGAACATCACCAAACTGACCAGTGACCCAACAGCAAGGTTCTAGAGAAACATTCAACAAACACTGGAATACCTCAAAAGTATATTCTCAAAAGGCCAGATAAAAAGAATGACACAAAAACTCTAAAATCCTTACCAAAGGTGCACAAAGGCCAGTCATCAACTTCAGAAATGCTCAATCATACCATCTAGCCCAACATATACACCCATTACTAAAGAAAATATTCACTTCTGAAAACAACAGGAACCTAGAAAACTCAAAGGAGCTAGGATAATCAAGAACATAGACATACCAGACCCAGCAAGACTAATATCATTTAATATCACATCAATGTACATTTGCATTCCAATTAATGAAACAGTTAACACCACCATCCAAAGACTAAATCAACCAGGAAATACACCAGATTCTGAGCAATATCTAAACAACTAGCTCCCAATATCATACCTTTTACTTTTTGTTATTAATTTCTTTTCCGCATTAATATTAAGAAGTTTGTACATTGCTGCAGAAGGCTAACACAACTCACAGATTAATAAAACAGCAACAATACCCAAGGCCATAACAGCTCAAAATTACTTCAAGTTCGACAAATAATTTTATTTCCAGCATGAATGACTTCCAATGGGATCACCAATTAGTGGCCTCCTGGCTAACATATTCACGAATAACATAGAGAACAGTATATTCACACACACATACAGGGTGACAATTGACAATTGTTGAACTATAGAAAAAACGTAATAAAATTCTGGAGACATTAGTTACAAACTGTGACATTTACACAGTTTACTCAGCATGCAAACGTCACTCCAGATATTCGGATTTAGATTATGACATGTTTAACATGTCTGATATAATCGGCACTGATGCGGTGCTGACGAATAGCGAAACTTTGCATGAACTGCTGAAGTGTCAGAACATTGATGCTGTTGATGACCTCCTGAATGTCTATTTTGAGCTCAGCGATGGTTTTGGTGTTATTTCTGTATACATAGCCTTTAATATAGCCCCACAAAAAGGAGTCGCCTGTGTTCAGATCGGGAGAATATGGCGGCCAATCGAGGCCCATGCCAGTGGCCTCTGGGTACCTCAGGGCCAGAATGCGGTCAACAAAGTGCTCTTCCAGGACATCAAACACTTTCTACCTTCGATGGGGTCGAGCTCCATCTTACATGAACCACGTCTTGCGTTCACTTTGGATAACAGGGATGAAATCATCTTCCAAAACCTTCACTTACCGTTCAGGAGTCATTGTTCCATCAACAAATGTCACACAGATTATTCCATGACTGGAAATTGCACACCACACAGTCACCCTTGAAGGTGAAGAGAGTCGTTGCTAGATGGAACCATACAGAGCATACCTATTCCCATCACGCCCCACAGCTAACAGTGCAGTTAGAAAGCCCTAACGCAAATTGTTCAGAAGTTATGACGATTTTAGTTCATTTAGTTCAATAACTTTTACCCTATAATACAACAAAAAAGATACAAAGTTATATATTGGTACCATTATGTCGATGACATAATATGCCTGACTGATGAACACACACACAAACACACACACACATACATACATGTATAGAACAGCTATGCAACGAAATAAAAAACTTACATCCAAAAATTCACTACACATTAGGATCAAACACAGAGAACACACTAAATTTTCTGCATCTCACCATACCAGAAACAAAAACCCATGACTTCCTCATATCCAAGAAACCAATAACCAAGAGCACTACTATTCACAATCTATCAAACCAGCTGATGGCACACAAACAAGCAAGCGTCAGATTCATGCCTGATAGATTGAACAGCATACCCTTAAGCAAACAGAATTACACACAGCAGCTAAACACAATAAACAGATAGCAGAGGAAAAGGGTTACAAGCCCCTTGTGATAGAGAAAACACACACACACACACACACACACACACACACACACACACACACACACACACACACACACACACACAGTAAAACAGAGATAATTGTAAACAAAATTCTAATTCCACGCCAAGCTTACTAGGAAAGAGATAGGGGTGGGGTTACCACACACAAAATCATGAACACTGCGTTTTTCCAGGTGAAAAGCGATTGCAAAACCGAAAATATACAATGTACCACGCATTTAATATGTGTGCAGTTCTCCAGAACAAAAAGAAGAAGGATCAGTCACAAAAACATAGGTAATAACAAATATGTACACAAAACGTGTTGCCACACCAAAATCACGTTTTTAAAAGAAACAAAGGACAGGTTAACTCGCTGATAAAATTTTCGTCTACATCATTTGGTTTGCAGATGAAAAACTGTAAGTGCAAGAAAATTCATGGTATACACATGAATAAAAGAGACAAAAACACTATTAGCAAATTAACTGTCGAGGAAATTATGCAAAATTCTCCACAAAGCAGTGTAAGTAAATACATTGCCATGGAATGGCAGAACCCACCAAATCAGAATCTGGGACACAAACAGCCACTGTAGGCAAGCCACAGAAACATGCAGAGCCTGCTGGATAATTTAGTAGACCTAAATCATCCTGTATAGTCCAGCAGGAGAAATTCAGACTTAATGTCATACATCAGAATTTCGATAGTCTTAAAAACAAGCCCAATGATCTGGATATTATAAATATCTTGATAAATCTGAAAAATTAGACATAAATGAACATTGGTACACCGAAGATCTAATTAGCATTAGTCAATCACTCCCCATGAAATCCTGTTCTGCCTTTAGTGGGAAAAACAATTCTGGGGGTAGCGCAGCAATCTTCACTGTTAAAGCAAGTAATTTCAGCGTTACTGACGTAAGTGCATTCTACACAGAAGGAGTCACAAAATTTGCTGTGATATATCTAAAATGGTGTGGAGAAAATATAGCAATTTTCTGTGTTTATAGCCCATCTGGGGCATGTATGGATATATTTTTCAAAACTCTATCGGACATGCTGACATATATTGGCAGCAAATTTTCGGGGGTTAAAGGGCGATGTAAATACTATAATAACATGGGATAAAAATATAGATCTATTAACCTAACATCTACACTTACTCTACATCTACTCGATGATTTCAATATGACTGCACTTATCCCTGAGCCAACTAGAGAGACTGGCAACAGCAAAACATTCGTCCTAGCACTAGCCAACCCTGATCACCAAGCAGCATGCAGCAAAACTTCGATTGGAGGCAGATGAGATGCGCTTTGTTTCTAGAAAGATACTATATGTAAGCAAAAATAAGTATCATGATAATATCAACATCAACACAACATGCCACAAAAGTTAAACAAACTAAAAATATAAACAAAAATATCTGGATAAATAATGATGTCACTGAAGCAAGGAAAAAATTAAAATTATTCTGTAGTGGAATGTTGAGTAACAGACAAAATCTCAAGCTGATGGAGGCCTTCAAAACTTAGAGAGACTATTGTCAACATTATTAATACATACCACGAGTAACTATGTTGAAAAAAGCCTAAGGACTCACACAGTGTTACTATTGGTGTCTGGAGAGAGAGAAACAGTTTTAGAACAGACAGAGTCAAATCCTGTATGGACTTTATTATTGACCACAATGAGAAAGTAGTGAAAGATCAACTTGAAATTGTTAGTATATTCAACAAATATTTTTCTTCAGTAGAGGAAGCTATCAATGACAAACATAATAACCTACAGTTTAATTCTAAGGACAATCCATCTGAACATAGCACATATCTAGACCCCTCAAATTGCAAAGAGATAATTAACATCATTAGTTCTCTAAAATCTTTCAGTTTTGCAGGGGATGATGGCATCACTATTACTGTATTAAAATTGTACATACAAAATATCTGTAGCAGTAAATAATATAATAGAATCAGGGATCTTCCCAGATAGCCTAAAAATATCTCAGGTACAAACACAAAATACAAAGTTACAGACCACTCTTAATACTTCCTGTCTTTTCCAAAATACTTGAAAAAAAATCATACACAACAGAATTCTAAACATTCTCCAGATGCACAACATAATGTTTGAAAAGCAAAATGTGTTGTTAAAATTTAAAACAAGTAGCACATCAGCTATTCAGTTAACTGAAGAGATAATAAGTGGCATTGAGAACAAGCAACTGGTTGGAGGAATATACATCAAACTTGAGAATGCTTTTGACTATGTGAACACTACTATCCTATTAGATAAGCTATGGAACATTGGCATCTGAGGCATTGCTCATGACCTAGTAAAATTGTATATGAGTAACCGAAAACAGCCGGTACTGCTTAAAACTAAAGTGGTGTTCACAAATCCAAAATCACTAACATAAAATATGGAGTGCCCCAGGACTCAGTACTGGGCCCTCTCTTGTTTTTGATCTATATAAATGACAAGATAATACGCTCATAGTGCCAAAACAATTATGTATGCGGATGATACAGCCATTGTATATAAAAAAAGAAACACTTAAGCAACTAGAGATTCAATGTAATAATGTGACAAATGAAACTGTTCAGTACTTCAATGAAAGCCACCTAAATGTAAGCAATAATAAAACACATCTCATGGAGTTTAAAAACAGAAGTTTCAATCATGAAATTAAACTTTACACAGGCAATGAATTAGTACGAAAAGAATTTAGTGTAAAATTTCTCAATATAACAATTCAGAGCAATCTAAAATGGGACACACACTCTATCATGTAAGCTATCTAAGAATATATTTGCAATTAATATGATTAGCAAGTTCTGCGAAGACTCTGTTGCCCTAAAGATTGCATATCATGCTCTATTTAACTTTTATTTGAATTATGGAATAGAAATTTGGGGAGTAACAACCGAAGTAAATCTAAATAGGCTATTGCAGTACAATACCAGAAATAAAGCAAAATTTTACATGAGCAGCCAAGAATAGCTCTGTGTGAAAAGGTTCCACAATGTGCACATTTGAAGTTAGCCAATGCACTGCCCATAAAGTTATGAACATACTCGCAAAGAAGCTTAAATTTCAGCTAAAGAAATTCCTCTTAGAAAATTCCTTTTACACATTAGATGAACATCATACTTATATGCTGAGTAAGAAGTGCTTCGAAACAATATGTAAACATGTTAAGCAAACCATTTTATTTGTAATTTAATCATTTTGTTAATTAATGACATATTCAGAAGAAAGCATTTTGCTATGTATCAGGAATGGTAACCTGTTTTTGTACATATACAATGAATGTTTTATAAAGTGTTACTATTATTATTCTTCTTCTTCTTATTATTATTATTATTACAGATGGTCCTACAAAACTATATAATGTAAGATCAAGATAGGACCAAAAACAAACAAAAACTGTCTTTACACCTCATTTTGTTAGATCAGTTACAACCTAAAATACAGTCACTTTTACAGTTGTTCAACAAACAAAATCCACTGATGATAACACAGAGGTGCCGAAACATATTTGGGTAACAAGAAAAACTAGTGTTTTGCATAAAGGGCAAAACCTATATCCAATAATTTAAAATGCAAACACGGAATAAATACAAGAACTGCAAATCCAAAAGACGAATATTACGTTAAGAAATGGTTCAGTCACTGAAGTCCAGAGTTATTAATTCACAAACTTGTTTCACACAAGAAAATTCCACCGCCACTAAACTGAGTTCATTAGATGACTCATTATTTCTGTGGTTTCACTGAACTCCATGAAATAATCATCTAATGATGCGATCTCAGCATCTCCAAGTAAATATGCTAACTACATTCCTAAAAAAGCCTTAGTGTCATACTGTAAACTCTATAAACATTTACAACAGCACACAGATGATTCTTATGAATTGCAGTTAGCATAGTTACAAATTGTCTTTATGGTCGAGTTGTAGCATTTATGTCTTGCTGACTGATTTGTTCTGTATGTCGTTAAGACTGCAGCTAGATCTTCTTTCAGTCATGTGTATCACACAAAAATTCATTTTCACACACTGGATTTGTTGTGATTTGAGCTTTAAATGAAAACGTGGTTCTGATTTGTTACTAAATAACCAACTTTTATTAGCTCACAGAGCGAAAATAGTTCGATTATACTCAAAACAAAAAATAAAGCAAAACATCACATATATAAAAGCGTCCATAGCAGCTGCACTAATGGTGAATGTTCTAGCAGAGGCATTGGTTGTAAATAAAATTTCCTACACCCCCACTACAGGCAATACCTCTCAGTAGTTAAGCTTCATAGTTCAATCCTTGGATTAGCTGATTATGTCTGGTTCTTGGCAGTGGCTTCATCATCATATCTGCAAGCATCCCTCTCGCTGAAATCCACTCCACTGTGATTTCTCCTGAATAAATTTTTTCTCTGAAGAAATGATGTCTGGTGTCAATGTGTTTAGTGTGGCCTTTGTATCCACTTGTGTTTGACAGAGCAATTGCACCTTTGTTGTCACAAAACGATTCAACTGGGCCTTATTTTGGGAAAAGCAATATTTCTGTTTGCAGCCAAAGTGCTTCCTGACATGGAGAAGTTAATGCCATGTACTCTGCTTCTGTTGTTGAGAGAGTTACTGTAGTTTGTTTTCTGCTATTCCATGAAATTGCTGCACCTTGTGACAGAAACAAGAAGTCGGTAGTTGATTTTGTATCTTCAGGATCCCCAGCCAGTCAACATCAGTGTATGCTTTGGTATCATTGTCCTTATCTTTAGAAAATTGTAGTTTGAAGTCCTTAATTTATTTTAGATATCGTAGGATTCTCTTTACAGCTCGCCAGTGGGGTACTCTTGGGTAAGTATAAAATCGACTCAGCACTCCAACTGCATATGCTGGATCTGGTGTTACTTTAATGTTATCCAGCAGTGTGGATACCAGGTGGCAATCTTCCATGTTATAGTTTTGTAAAATCTGATTTATGTAATAGATCTGATCCAACGATAAAAGTTCATGCTTGCGATCTCTTGTTACTTGGATTCTTAGACAATTGGATACATCTCCAAGATTTTTTAGTTTAAAACGTTTTTCTAATTTCTCTTTAAATGCAATTTTTTGTTGCAGATTTATGGAAAAAATTAGCATGTTTCTTGTGAATCTTTAGTATGACAGGACATCCACCTTTTTCGGTCTTGGTATTTGGGAAGATCTGAGTACTTTTTGAGGTGGTTTAAAGTCGTCGTTTGTTTCGATTGCGTCTGATTCTCCTGAAAAACTATTATTTGCCGTGCCGTCCCTTGAATCGTCTTGCGCCTCAATGTTCTCCTCCTTGGTTGTGAATGGAATAAATTTCTGGTTTATACGATATTGCAGTGCCTGTTTTATTCTAACGACGATGCACTGCGGCGACCACCGCTGTTACCAAACACATCAGACGAAATCGCAATAGTGTATAATGTTTACCATCAGCTGTAGAATGGAATGACGACAATGAAAATTTGTGTCATACCGAGACTCGAACCCGGATTTCCCCCTTAGCGCGAGTGGTCGCCCTACCATTTGGCTGTCCGTGCACGAGTCACGGCCAGATCCAGACTTCCAATGTCACCAACCATATGTATACGATCTGTACTCGCACATCCATTATGCATATTCCCGTAGAGATCAGATGTTGCGCTTGAAAGTCGCTTAAATTAGCATTAAGTTACATTCGGTACTTCCCCTGCAGTGCAGCGGTGGGCAGCTCTCAATGTAATCTCCACGAACTACTGCTGTACCTGCTCTGGTGCAGCCATCTGCATAGTTGCCAGACCGTTTACTGTATGCGATCAGCTCATACAGCAACACAAACTAAAATACTGTAGGACAGAATAATGTGAGTGCCTCATTTATTTAATTTTTGAATGAATTAGAATTTAACAATTACTTTTATTACACAGCTAACTGTCCTTGTGAATAAACTCATGTAAAGCATTTCCCTAATGGCCATGCAAACTAAATATGTGGTGTATCTACATAATCAGTTCCACAACAGACCTCACCAGGCGTAAATCACTATGTATATGAGCCTTCATTGGATGGCAAATGGGGAGTGAGATTACACATTTTTTAACACTCAGTTAGTTATAACTAATCTGTGAGATTATTATTACTATTATTGTTGTTATTGTGTGTGTGTGTGTGTGTGTGTGCACAAGTGCTGAAGACCATAGGTGAGGTGGCGTAAGGAGTCCCTGATAGCTTGCCGTGCTATTATCAGCTTTCATCTGTGAAGCACTAGCAGCTGCTGACGAAAACAGTAGCCTTCTACAGAGCTGTGGCAACACTAGACTTTTACAAAAATGCATTACATATTGGCTGAGGTAGGCCTGCGACACAGCTGTGCGCAGCCCACCATAAGTGTCAGGGAGAATTTTACACTCACTCAGAGTTTCCTGTGTCTTCTTGTAGCCTTACTGTTGGTGATTCTTGAATTTCCCAAAATTTTCTTGGTGTTTCTTTTTTAAATATTGTAGCTACAGTTGTTAATGTATGAACAGTATTGTTTATAAAATGTTTGAGAAGCACTGAATTGTTGAACATAAAAATCTGTGAAATGAATAGTGCCCATAAATGATAATGAACAAAATATTTGCCATAATATGTCATCTTTTGGTATTCAAACACTTTCTTCTTTTATGAAAAACCAGAAAAGAAGAAAAACATGTATGCAACATCCAACTTCAGTCAGGCAGAATGTAAACGTGATCCTGTTTACTGACAGATAAGTTATTAGAAAAGTCGGAAATCCTGGGCTATATTTCTAACTGCAGACTTCTTTGTGTTAATTTACCACGAATATCAGATGGTCAGTGGCATAAACTAACGCAATTCTACTTTAAAATGAAACTGAGATGGCTACGTTATTTTAAAAATGAGCCACATTAGGGAAATGTAAAATTACTTTGACGAAACCATGACTTATTGGGACACAAATGATGTACGTAATTAGCATCCATTTCAGAGATATTCCTAGTGTAAAAAGGTAATTAGAAAGTAAAATATAAAATTTTCAGTTCAATGAGTTGACTCAAATAAGGTTTCCCTTAAGTTTAAGCGATACTTAATTCTTAATCTCAAGAATGAGTTGCTCCAAAACATGCTAGGAAATGTATTGTGCCTGGACAAAGATTATTGTATAACAGAACGATGGATTGTATAGGAACTGCTAACAACAGGTAACATATTCTTCTAATAATTTCCGGGTATGCAGCCGGATCCCGTCGACATTCTGCCACGATATTTCGGCCCAGAGACGTCCGGCCATCATCAGGTGAGTACACAACTACTGAAGAGCCCAGGTGCAGTCGCGGTATTTATACCGATTCTCGCGCCCGTGTTGACATGCGCGGCATAGCCGAGTTGTACGTGCTGCCCTCGGTGGTGAAAGTAAAAGATCATCTAGTCATTGAGTATCGAATGACGCTGTCTATTCCGCTGTGAATGTATAATTTTAATAACAGGATTCCAAGTTTTATCCAGTTGAAAGCCGTTGTCACGATTTATAAGATTATCGGCAAGACGTATTTCCACTGATTCCTTGATTACGGAATCCCAAAATCCGGAAACCGGAGCTAAAATTTTTGTTCCATTGTATTCCATTGAATGTCCCAATGAAATACAGTGCTCTGCTACTGCCGATTTTGACGGTTGCCGCAGACGGGTGTATCTTTCATGTTCTGTACATCGTTCATGGACAGTTCTTGTCGTCTGGCCAATATATGCAGAGCCACATTCACAGGGAATTTTGTAGACGCCTGCTTTCTTCAGTTGTAAATCGTCTTTAACGGATCCAACCAGGGCCCGGTTCTTTGCTGGTGGACGGAAGATAACCTTGATTTTATTCTTCTTCAGTAATCGGCCTATTTTCGACGACACATTCCCGGCGTATGGAAGAAACGCAGTTGATTTAAAGTCGTCATCAGCGTCCTCAGTGCGCTGCTTCTTGTTATGACAGTTGCGCATGGCCTTTCTTATTTGGCGTGAAGTGTTGCCATTCTCTTTAAAAACCTTCTCCAAGTGTTCTAATTCTGCGTGGAGGTTTTCATCGTCCGATATTACATGCGCTCGATGTATTAAGGTACTGAGAACACCGGCTGTTTGTGCTGGGTGGTGGCAGCTTGACGCCTGGAGACACAGATCTGTGTGAGTCGGTTTCCTGTACACAGAATGTCCTAATGACCCATCATTTTTACGGCATACTAGCACGTCTAGCACGTCAGAAGTCACAACAGGTAACATGTTAAAACAGGGGCTATTTAGTATTATCAATTAGCATAATTGCTTGAATACCTCATATCAATAAACTGTCAACAGTCAATAAGCAACTTGTATGGCAGCAAACAACTCAAACAAGTGCATTGACAACAAAGCCTTATCAGTCAAATACACAGGACAAGATACCATGAGGACTTCCCTGGCTTGGGAATTGACAACTGGCTGCCGATTCTCTTTCTTACTACATAGGAATAACACAAAGTCCCTTCAAAAGTATTGTTAACCTGCAAATGTTTTGTATTTTATTTCCAACAGTTAGAAATAGATTTTTTTTTTGGTTCTGATATAAGTGAAATGGCAAATGATTCTGGCATGGAGATACGTTCACATTGAAATAAGTCTGTGTATATTGAGTTGGCTGAATTTTCTGGCTTCCCTCACCCCTGGTGATGCAACCTCCGAGTGGTGCACACTTTACATGCATCGTCTCCGTGACCCTGGAACAGAGCGCAGTCACAAGCTATAGGGAAAAATATAAGTGAGAAAATTAAACCCGGGGAGAGAGAAGTTGAAGTATGTAATATAGTGCGAAGTCTGATGCCAGAGAGGCAAGTCATTTCTTTTCAAGAACTTGAATTTGTGCTTTGCTCTCAGTAGCTCCGTTCTGTGTCCTTTTTTGTTTGTTTAAAGTTGTATTTTTCTGCTGTTCTCATAACTAAAGCAATAAAAATGATCTTAAGCCACTGTAGTGCCAGTGACATGCAAGAAGAAACAGCTTTGTCTAACATGATTTTGGAATCAGCTCCTGTCGCCAACAGAGATTGGTAATGTAATATAATATGTACCAGAATGAAAAAAATGCTGCTATCATAACACACAAATGGCAAATATGCCCTGGGAAGAGTTGAGTTGCAACAGAAGGGAGCTAGCTTCTCCACTTCTCTGACAGTTTTAATGACATTTAAATCAAAACATCATGCATATTCACGCCTTTTTATTTGTTGGTATTAGTGCCATGTCATGTAATATAATGCACAATGTCAAGTAAAGTAACTTGGTATATAATGTCATGTCATATAACATGATACATGCCATCACGTCATCCAACATGGCATCTGTTACATCATGAAATATGACACAATGTATCATCAAAGTTCAGGATGCATGGCATCGACATTCTGAAATACTTCCCATTGTATATACACCCCCACTCCCAGATACTTCCTACTGTAGATACATCCCACTCTCTAGGAGCACATAAATTTGTCTCTAGTTCTTCTTACACCCCTCACCATATGTGTAACAGGTGGTGGGTTTTGGGGAGAAATGGTCCCCTAAGGGGAAAAAATTTAACCTTTCTAACAAGAAGTAAAAAAAAAAATCGTTTTAGGATTCCCTCAGGAATATATCCACCCCCAGAAATTTTATCCCTCTTCAGAGAAAAGTTTTTATCAATTAGATTCTGCTCTTCAGCCATATAATATTATACAGGGTTATTTAACTTTCAAACCGCTGTAGAAATAACGCCACTGGTCAGAATGACGTCAAATTGCAACGAAATATTATCAGAGAAGGGGAAAAACGTATTGCAAAAGAAAAATAAACAGTTAAAAAATGTAGCAATAGTTGGGGCTGTAAACAGCATAGTTTAATAGTGATCGACTACAAATGACAAATGAATCATACAACAATAACTACGTTTGACGTTAAACTGCTCAGTTTGCGTGGGTGTACAGGTGTGATACTGTTAGTTACGTAAACCCAAATACCACGGCAAGGTCATATTACATTGGATGGGAAAAATCTATTTTTAATTGTCCTGAGGCCAAAAACCACATAAAAAGCATTACTCACAACGGTGTTTAATTATCCTGAGGCCAAAAACCACATAAAAAGCATCAATCACATCGGTTTTTAATTGACCTGAGGCCAAAAATCGCATAAAGAGCACCAATCAAAATCAAATCGGATTATTAATTTCCGTGTGACTGGCGCAAAACATTTTCAATATGCTGTCCACTGTTTTCTGCAACAAATTGAGATCGATAAACAGCATGTTCCATAACTGATCAAAGTACTGCAGTAGTGCAGGAGCAGTGCAGTAGGGAGTCGCATATTTAGCTTTCATATTTGTTTTGTAGTTTGATTCTTAATTTCCTTCCGAATATGTGTGCGCTTGCATATTTAATTACATAAAATCCTTGCGTATTCTCGTATTTGAGAGGAGTTATATTGCTTATTAATAGCTATACAGTACAAATTCGCGGAGTCGTTAGTCAGTTGTTTGTTTTGGACAGCCAGTGCTTTCTGTTTATTTCGTAGAGTCAGTTAGCAGCAGACAGAGGCCAGTGCAGTTTCATCTGTGCTTGCAACGTGAAGTGTGCGAGCAGCAGTAGCGGAAACTAATCGTATATTCAGTTTTTCGTATTAGTTCCGCAGGTTTAATTCAAATTACTTTGTGTGTTTGTGTGCTTTCGTGGTGAGATTTTTCGGATCTTTGCGTATTTTCGAATTAGAAAGGGGTAGTATCAAATTTTAATAATGGTAGAGTGTAATATCGCGTAGGCGGTTGTCATTTGTACTAAGACAGGGGTAGGATCGCTTTGTAATTCTGTATAATGGCATAGTCGTGGTCATTTGATTGCTGAGTTCGTAAGTAATTGTCCATATATCGCAGCTCAATCTGGCGCTGGTGACGCAACTGTGCAGTCGCATATTCCTGTTTCATATGTCACAACTCTATACGTCCAGATATTAGCAGTAGGATGGATAGGGTGTGTGCGTGCTGTGTGCGGGCGCAGGAGGAGCTGGCCATGGTTCATGAGCAGTTGAGCGTGCTGTTGGCCACGGTCAGCCGCCTTCTGGCTGCTGCCTCGAGGTGCAGCGACGGCGGAGGGTATGGCGCGTCGCTTGAGACACCCCAAGTGTCGCTTGCTGCATCCGCTGACTCAGCCACCGAGGCACCTTCTAGTGTACCCAGCGTGTTGGGGCAGCCCTCACCTCAGGGTGAGTGGCGGACTGCAACGGGTTCGCGCCGCTCGAGGCGGAGGGTCAATGTGGAGGCTGGCTGGCTAGCTTCGCCCGTTCATTCTGTCAGTGGGCTCCTTCAGCAGAGCCTGAGCAGGCACACAGGGGCAAAGGCTTGCTGGTTATTGGGAGCTCCAACATTAGGCGGGTGATGGAGCCTCTTAGGGAAATAGTGTACAGGGCTGGAAAGAATTTCAATGTGCACTCGGTTTGTCTGCCGGGGGACCTCATCCGAGATGTGGAGGTGGCCTTGCCTGCGGCTATCGAGCGTACGGGGTGCAGTTATCTGCAAGTAGTTGCTCACATCGGCACCAATGATGCCTGTCGCTTGGGTTCTGAGGCAATCCTCAGTTCGTACAGGCAGCTAGCAGATTTGGTGAAGACCGCTGGCCTTGCACGTGTGGTGAAAGCAGAGCTCTCTATTTGTAGCATCATTCCCAGAGTGGATCGGGGTCCTTTGGTTTGGAGGCGAGTGGAAGGTCTCAACCAGAGGCTTTGTCGACTCTGTGACGGGCTTGGCTGCAGATTTCTAGACTTGCTCTATTGGGTGGGGAATTGTAGGACGCCCCTAGATAGGTCAGGGGTGCACTTCACAAAGGAAGTGGCTACTTGGGTAGCAGAGTACTTGTGGCGTGCCCATGGGGGTTTTTTAAGCTAGGCAGTAGGGCGAGGTGTCCTGATGAACACTCACCAGTCAACGTGCAGGCAGGGAAATTAGGACACACTCAGTGTAAAGACACTTCAGTTATCAAGATATTAGCAGTAAATTTTCAGAGTGTTCGGAATAAAGTTCCTGAATTTACTGTCCTCCAGGAAGCGTGTGGCGCGCAAATTATTCTCGGGGCTGAGACCTGGTTGAACCCTGAGATAGGAAGTTCTGAAATATTTAGTTAGGGTTGTAATGTGTATTGGAAAGACAGATTAGACTGTGTAGGAAGTGGTGTCTTCATTGCAGTTGACAAAAATATTGTGTCTACTGAGGTCAAAATAGAGTGTGATTGTGAAGTTATCTGGAAACGTTTAACAGGGCTAGGAGAAATGAAGTTAATTGTTGGGTGTTATTTCCGGCCACCAGGTTCCTCCATGATAGTTCTAGAATCATTCAAAGGAAGTCTACACTCTGTATCGCAGAAGTACCTGTATCATGCTATATTAGTCGGAGGCGACTTCAACCTACCTAGTATAGTCTCAGATCTCTATGGATTCATAACAGGTGATACAGACAAGCCATCGTGTGAATTACTTTTGAACACATTATCCGAACACTGTCTTGAGCAGCTAAATCGACAGCCAACACGTAATGGAAATATTTTAGATTTGGTAGCCATGAACAGACCAGACCTTATCGACAGTGTCAGTGCTGAGACAGGGATTAGTGATCATGATGTTGTCATTACGACTATGGTTATGAAAGTTAAAAAGTCGGTCAAGGAGGCTAGGAGAGTATTCTTACTAGAAAGAGCAGATAAGCAGTTGTTAGCATCCCACTTAGTAAATGAATCGACCTCATTTACCTCCAGTATTATGGACGTGGAAGAATTATGGGCAAATTTTAAACACATTGTAAATAACGCATTGGACAAGTATGTGCCGAAAAAGTGGGTTACAGACGGGAAAGACCCACCGTGATTTAACAGCGCAATTCGGAGAATGCATAGAAAGCAAAGACAGTTGCACTCGCGGTACAAGAAAGATTGGGAGAATGAGGACAGGCAGCTGGCCGAACTCTTGTTTTCTTTCTACATAAATGATCTTTTGGATAGGGTGGATAGCAATGTGTGGCTGTTTGCTGATGATGCTGTGGCGTACGGGAAGGTGTCGTCGTTGAGTGACTGTAGGAGGATACAAGATGACTTGGACAGGATTTGTGACTGGTGTAAAGAATGGCAGCTAACTCTAAATATAGATAAATGTAAATTAATGCAGATGAATAGGAAAAAGAATCCTGTAATGTTTGAATACTCCATTAGTAGTGTAGTGCTTGAGACAGTCACCTCGATTAAATATTTGGGCGTAACATTGCAGAGCGATATGTAGTGGTACAAGCATGTAATGGTAGTTTTGGGGAAGGCGGACAGTCATCTTCGGTTCATTGGTAGAATGTTGGGCAGATGTGGTTCATCTGTAAAGGAGACCGCTTATAAAACACTAATACGACCTATCCTTGAGTACAGCTCGAGCGATTGGGATCCCTATCAGGTCGGATTGAGGGAGGACATAGAAGCAATTCAGAGGCGGGCAGCTAGATTTGTTACTGGTAGGTTTGATCATCACGCGAGTGTTACGGAAATGCTTTAGGAACTTGGGTGGGAGTCTCTGGAGGAAAGGAGGCGTTCTTTTCGTGAAACGCTACTGAGGAAATTTAGAGAACCAGCATTTGAGGCTGACTGCAGTACAATTTTACTGTCGCCAACTTATATTTCGCGGAAAGACCACAAAGATAAGATAAGAGAAATTAGGGCTCGTACAGAGGCATATAGGCAGTCAGTTTTCCCTCGTTCTGTTTGGGAGTGGAACAGGGAGAGAAGATGCTAGTTGTGGTACGAGGTACCCTCCGCCACGCACCGTATGGTGGATTGTGGAGTATGTATGTAGATGTAGATGTAGATATTTCCAGGGTCACGTTCAGAATGTGTTGCAATATGTACCTTCAGTGCAGCTATGTTTGCAGTCAGAACACTGAACACATCTTTCAGATAGCCCCACAGTCATAAGTCACACAGATTAAGATCAGGTGATTGGGATGACCAGGCTGTAGGGAAATGGCAGGCGATAATTCTAGCATTTCCGAAATAACGGTTCAGCAGCTGCTTAACTGGATTTGCAATGTGTGGAGATGCGCCATCTTACATAAAAATGAGTACTTCCACGCATCCACGCTGTTGGGAGCTGGAATGATGTGCTTGCCCAAAAGACGCTCATAGCGCTTACCAGTGACGGTACAGGTAACAGGACCGGAAGCACCTGTCTCTTTGAAAAAATATGGCCCTATGATAAATGGTACTGTAGACCCACACCATACAGTGACCTTTTCAGGATGAAGTGGCACTGGTTGATTTGCGTGTGATTTTCCATTGCTCATCTTCAACAATTCTGTGTATTGAGATATCCTGTCAGATGGAAATCTTCCATAGCCAATCATTGTCCACTTCTATGCGAGCAACACATTAATTTGCCGAATATAGACTGGGAGATTCAAACGTTCATAACAGGCGGCAGGGAAAAAGAATCCAGTGAAATTTTTTAAAGTGCTTTATCTGAAAACTACCTTGAGCAGTTAAACAGAGAACCGACTCGTGGCGATAACATATTAGACCTTCTGGTGACAAACAGACCCGAACTATTTGAATCAGTTAATGCAGAACAGGGAATCAGCGATCATAAAGCGGTTATTGCATCGATTATTTCAGCCGTAAATAGAAATATTAAAAAAGGTAGGAAGATTTTTCTGTTTAGCAAAAGTGACAAAAAGCAGATTTCAGAGTACTTGATGGCTCAACACAAAAGTTTTGTCTCAAGTACAGATAGTGTTAAGGATCAGTGGACAAAGTTCAAAACCATCGTACAATATGCGTTAGATGAGTATGTGCCAAGCAAGATCGTAAGAGATGGAAAAGAGCCACCGTGGTACAACAACCGAGTTATAAAACTGCTGCGGAAGCAAAGGGTACTTCACAGCAAACATAAACATAGCCAAAGCCTTGCACACAAACAAAAATTACGCGAAGCGAAATATAGTGTGAGGAGGGCCATGCGAGAGGTGTTCAATGATTTCGAAAGTAAAGTTCTATGTACTGACTTGGCAGAAAATCCTAAGAAATTTTGGTCCTATGTCAAAGCGATAGGTGGATCAAAACAAAATGTCTAGACACTTTGTGACCAAAATGGTACTGAAACAGAGGATGACAGACTAAAGGCCGAAATACTAAATGTCTTCTTCCAAAGCTGTTTCACAGAGGAAGACTGCACTGTAGTTCCTTCTCTAGATTGTCGCACAGATGACAAAATGGTAGATATCGAAATACATGACAGAGGGATAGAGAAACAATTAAAATCGCTCAAAAGAGGAAAGGCCGCTGGACCTGATGGGATACCAGTTCGATTTTACACAGAGTACGCGAAGGAACTTACCCCCTTCTTGCAGCGGTGTACCATAGGTCTCTAGAAGAGCGAAGCGTTCCAAAGGATTGGAAAAGAGCACAGATCATCCCCGTTTTCAAGAAAGGACGTCGTACAGATGTGCAGAACTATAGACCTATATCTCTAACGTCGATCAGTTGTAGAATTTTGGAACACGTATTATGTTCGAGTATAATGACTTTTCTGGAGACTAGAAATCTACTCTGTAGGAATCAGCATGGGTTTCGAAAGAGACGGTCGTCTGAAACCCAGCTCGCGCCATTCGTCCACGAGACTCAGAGGGCCATAGACACGGGTTCAGAGGTAGATGCCGTGTTTCTTGACTTCCGCAAGGCGTTTGACACAGTTCCCCACAGTCGTTTAATGAACAAAGTAAGAGCATATGGACTATCAGACCAATTGTGTGATTGGATTGAGGAGTTCCTAGATAACAGAACGCAGTATGACATTCTCAATGGAGAGAAGTCTTCCAAAGTAAGAGTGATTTCAGGTGTGCCGCAGGGGCGTGTCATAGGACCGTTGCTATTCACAATATACATAACTGACCTGGTGGATGACATCGGAAGTTCACTGAGGCTTTTTGCAGATGATGCTGTGGTGTATCGAGAGGTTGCAACAATGAAAAATTGTACTGAAATGCAGGAGGATCTGCAGCGAATTGACGCGTGGTGCAGGGAATGGCAATTGAATCTCAATGTAGACAAGTGTAATGTGCTGCGAATACATAGAAAGATAGATGCCTTATCATTTAGCTACAAAATAGCAGGTCAGCAACTGGAAGCAGTTAATTCCATAAATTATCTGGGAGTACGCATTCGGAGTGATTTAAAATGGAATGATCATATTAAGTTGATCGTCGGTAAAGCAGATGCCAGACTGAGATTCATTGGAAGAATCCTAAGGAAATGCAATCCGAAAACAAAGGAAGTAGGTTACAGTACGCTTGTTCGCCCACTGCTTGAATACTGCTCAACAGTGTAGGATCCGTACCAGATAGGGTTGATAGAAGAGATAGAGAAGATCTAACGGAGAGCAGCGCGCTTCGTTACAGGATCATTTAGTAATCGCGAAAGCGTTACGGAGATGATAGATAAACTCCAGTGGAAGACTCTGTAGGAGAGACGCTCAGTAGCTCGGTACCTTCACTGAAGAGTCAAGCAGTATATTGCTCCCTCCTACGTATATCTCACGAAGAGACCATGAGGATAAAATCAGAGAGATTAGAGCCCACACAGAAGCATACCGACAATCCTTCTTTCCACGAACAATACGAGACTGGAATAGAAGGGAGAACCGATAGAGATACTCAGGGTACCCTCTGCCACACACCGACAGGTGGCTTGCGGAGTATGGATGTAGATGTAGATGTAGAAGAAATTCTAAAGCAAATGTCCCTCTTGCTGACAGGTCAACAGGATGCAACTCGTGCACATGGGTAATTGTGAATGGACAGCAAAGAAGGATGTTTCGTAGGATTTTACGCACCGTGCTCACGGGTATGTCCAATGTTCGGGCAATTCTCCAGGCACTACACGTTTGCACACCACCATTCGACCACTCCTGCATTGCTGTGGCCACGGCTTCCACTGACGTCGGATCAATTTGTTTCCTCCCTCTAACAGGTTGCACACCAAAAGAATTTTTTCGAATTTCTGATTTATTTTCTTCTGACACACAGAAGTCATCGGAACCACGCCTTTTTGCAAACCCTTCTGTGTCAGGAACTTCAGCAAAGAGACGTGTGCACAGCATCACTCTTGTAATACAGCTTTACAAGCGCACAGTCCTGGCGAACATCGCAGAAGCAAAAGCTGGAAAAGCCGTGTACCCGGCGTGTTTGTACTAGGAAGAGCATCGGACCACACTCTGACACTAACATGTGTGACAAAGGCCCAAGCAGATGATGATGATTCTACTTTCTGTCTTCCTCTACAGTCATCACCCTCTACAGCTCCCTCCAATACCATGGAAGTTATTCCCTGGTGTCTTAACATTTCTCCTATCATTTTGTCACTTGTTTTTGTGAGGTTCTATGGGTAGTGCACATGACAGGAATTTTCATTTACGCACTCTGACACATACAGCGCCATATGTTGATCAATTTTCACACTGGTTTTTTCCTCTGCCATACGTTTTCTCCCTTCTCCGATAATATTCCTTTGCAATTTGACGTTATTATGACCGGTGGTGTTATTTATACAGTGTTTTGAAAGTTTATCTTTAATTATAATCAACCCGTATATCACTATGGCTGGCGAATCATCTGGATTTTGGGCACAGGATCAGGGCCTTTAGCATGTCAACATCTACATGTCCACAAATACTGAGCAATCCACCGTGCATCGCGTGGCAGATGATACCATTTTCTTTCTATTCTACTCGCAAATAGAATGAGGGAAAAACGACTATCTGTACAGGGCTATTCAAAAAGAAGGAACAGATTTCAAAATTTATTGCTCCCAAACTACAAAAGAGAGAAACAGAATTCCAACTTTCGTGGGAAGAGTAAAGTTCAAATTTTATCCATTCAATGTCAGCAGCATGTGTTGAGCGATAAGTACGAAAACGATGGCTCATTTTCTACCACAAACGAAGCTACTGATCTCTCGTTATCGAATTCACAGCTTCAACAATGCGATGTTGCGCACTTTCAATAGTGGCAGGCACAGAGGGATGAAAACGCTATCTTTTATTTAACCTCAGAGGTTAGTCACAACATGACCTGGGAGACCACCGACGATGAAGTTCATCTTCTGCTCCTCCTCTTCCAATCAAACATCTCGGAATTGTGTCGTTAAGATAACGTCGGACGTGCTTAGAGAAATTCCCACTTGAGCAGTACTCGAGAACAGGTCACACTAGTGTCCTATATGCGGTCCCCTTTACAGATGAACCACATTTCCTAGAATTCTCCCAATAAACCGAAGTCGACCATTCGCCTACCCAACCTCAATCCTCACATGCTCATTGCATTTTGTATTGCTCTGCAACTTTATTCCTAGGTATTTACATGATGTGACTGTGTCAAGCAGTATGTGTATGCCATATCCAAAAATTGTGGGGTTTGTTTTTTGTACTCATCTTTATTACCTTACTTTTTTCTAGATTTAGAGCTAGCTGTCGTTCGTCACATCAACTAAAAAATTTTTCTACGTCATCTTGTATCCTCAACAGTCCCAGTAACAACCTATAAACTGCAATATGCAAGTTTGCGTACAACTTGCGGCTAAGAGAGCTCACTGTGCTGGGGAAATAGGCTTAACTTTTAAAACAGCGGATATATATTAAGAGAATGTCTTTGAAGCTGCCAGATAAGTCGAAAAGCTAGTGCCCTTTTTTTACATGTCTAACTCTGTCCAGGGCACGTCTGCATTTTTGTGCTATGATAGAAGTTTTTTCATTCTGGTTCCCAATTTTTACTCTGCCATAATTTTGAATTTAGATTTCCATAGCTTAGCAACCGATGTAGATTTTTGATGACTCAGGCAATGGCTGAATGAGGATACATGTTTTTATTGTATTAGGAACCATGTTGCTTATGTTCTGACAAACGAATAAAGATTTCAAAAAACCAACAGGGGACCATTAATTACATGTATTTATCCCCACTCTTGCAAAATTTGAAACGCTTTGCTCAAGTTTGATACACAGAAGTGCTGTGCATAAAAAACCAAGAAACGTGTTTTTACACGTACAAGCCGAAAGTAGCTAGATTTTTTAAAACAAGTTTTCAGTTTTATCGTAAGAATACATTTTTATTTATTTGATCACTTTAAACTGTATCTGAGAGTTCAGCTCACGTAAGAACGAATTTTATGTGCTACATTTAGCTCGACTTTAAGCTATCATATACCAACAACAAGTAAAGATTACTGGATTAAAAAATCCGTTTTGACTTTATCCATTCGTTACCTTCGTAAAAAAGTTTGAACTGATTCGTACAAGATCAAAGTAGAAAAGTGCCATGCTTCAAAAACTCCAAGAATAACGTGTTTTTTGTATGTTTTCCACTTAAAATCCGAACAGTATGCATGCAAATTGTACCATCAGTGCTATTTTTCTGGGGGGACGCTGGGGGATGCGTACCCTTAAACTTTTTCATCGACAAAGTAATTTTTTTTACTATGTTGAGAATTTGGAAGAGTGCCAAAGATTTATTTCACAGATGTAAATTTTTAATTTAGTTTTTTCGTGTTGGTAATTGCAATGCGAACGAAAGCAGTGCAGTTTTTGGTGGGAAAAGCGATGTCATTGACTGTTTCAAGCTTTTCGAAGCTGCGGCAGCCGTTCTCGACAACTGAATCACTGGCAGCCATTGTACGATACCATTTTCTTTTATTGTTCAGGGATTGATGGGAATCGCATGCTTCATTTGAGGTGATGTAAACTGAATTGTTCGATACCACATTCTCTTGTATGTTTGGGTGTTTCTCGGTATCGCCTGCTTCATTTGACTGTCAACTTAAGAGACTGATTCCATTTTTTTTTTTTTTTTTTTTTTTGTAGTTACACATGTTGATGATGTCATGGCTAATAGCAGACGGGTGGCATCCCTTGCTTCAGTTATAAGTAATTGTCGCTGCATTATATCCAATCTCGGAGTACCCTCAAACATTTTTTTAGAAATAAAAACACTGTGTACCATTACCTATGTATTAGTTTTAATCCAATTAAAATCTTATGTAAAAGGAATTAATCGAACTGCACAGTCGGCCTGGGCGCCAGCTCTGGCTCGTCGTTCAAACTTTGCTCAATATGTAACACAGCTACAGTTAAGACAGATGTTCGAATGGCTAGACAATGGCCGCTGATCCGAACTATAGCAAAAACTTGTGACCCCATTTTCCTAGCTCAAATAGGAACCGAGCACCATGACGCTCTACCCTCCTCTTCCCCCCCTCCCCCCCCCCCCTCTCCACGTCACACAATACCGACCACCGATCCTGAGGGCGGCCTTTTCGGAGATACTTTTAGAGCGCTTTCGCGCTTTCTTTTACGAATGTGTTTAATTTCAGTTCTTTCAGTGACGCTACTGTGTACTTGTAAACCTCAAACTGACTTCGTATTGTGGGTCACAAGAAGACCACATAATTGGTATTTTCACTCTCAAGCGCTGTTTACTTCATAAACCAGCATCTGTGTTCGATGTTCTCTAAAGCATGTAAAACACCACAAATAAAACTTATGCGCCCTGCAGCTGGCGTAAAAGATTGAAAACTTATCTCACGGCACGAGAAAATACAGGGCGACGTGAGCAGGAGTCACTATTTACGTCGTTTCGTCAGAGGATACCTGTTCTTGATACAGCCAGGTTGTAACTTGCTTGCGAATGTCTTTGGAATCGGAACTGATTTGATTTGTCTAATTGAATAATGACATACTTGTTAAAAGTGCAGTCAAAAGTCAAGCCAAAATAAGCGGTGGAAGGTGTGAGAGTATTTATATGATATTGTTTCAGCCAAAATAGGCGGTTGAAGGTGTAAGGGTATTTACAAGACATTGTTTCAAAGTATCTGTCATTCAGATGCGCCTTGGAAAGGATGTGCGTCTGGAAAAAGAGGAATTTCAGTTCTTAAACCGTAGCAGAGCGGAAGTAGACAGACAAGTATAATTTATTAAAGAGCAGTCGTGAAACTGCTTTTGATTACACTTAGTTTCCAATGTCCTGCATAGTTTAGTATTTTTCCTGAAGCAACTATGACAGTACAAAGGCAGCATTACGTGCCAACTTAACGTGTTTTGGTAGGCTGAAGAAGACTTTTGAAGATTGGAGGAGGAATAATTTGGTGAGTTTATATTTAAGCTCTGTTTGCAATTAAGCCTCAAGATATACAGTATCAGCGTGGTAAACGGACAAAATAAATCGGCATACAAAGAATTTATTGGATAAGATATGTAGCAGTGGAGAGCTGCATCAAACCAGTCTCAGGACTGAAGACCACAACAAAAACAACAACATGTAGCAGTATCTAATACTGCAATTCGTACCTGTCATGTCACGCTGTAATTTTGTAAATGTATTTATTTGCCTTTCAAACTTAGTCCTAAAGCTGCCCACAGTAATGATTAAGTTAGTGTGGGTTGGAGTAATTTACTTAATTATGGCTGTATTGGTGGCTACTAGTAAGCAATTCCTTGTATTTGCAATTGTTCCCGTAGGCGTACCCTTCCGCATTGATTGACTGACAACGTTGTGCTAAATATTCAGACGCGATGAAAAAGAATCGTATTGTAAATTTACTAGAGAAATTTTCCGAAGTTAGAGAGCCCAACGCTTCAAAGTCCGCAGTAGACACTCAAACAGCCCTAACTTCACTTCCACTCCTCTTGTTGAACAATGTTGATGGTAGCTGTATATTCAGTTCAACTATTTGCTGTTGGCACAAATAATCGTTTTCAGCATTGCCTAATTTAGCATGGTTTTGCCCATGCTACTCCATTAAATTTTCTGTCAAACCTAAATTAATTGACTCTACAATTCCCTCTTTTTATCGATCATAATTGTGGCTGAAATTCATTGTTTCCACAATTAAACAGTTTTTCCGAGTGCTTGTCATTAGCTGTCAAAGAAGGAACAGTGAGTTTGTAAAGACTGCCGTTAAGATCCTGGCCAGTTGGTATATTGTTTGGCATGTTTTTATTTTCTTATATAGAAGTACAAGATTGCAAAAGGAAGGCTGAAGTTTTAAATTCCATGTTTAATAAATCGTTCACATGGGAGAATGGTATAAAGTACTGTCATTTGACTATCGCACAGAGTCCTGTATCGAAGACATAGGGTCCCAGATATGTAACTGGCTTGAAGACTTCTTAAGTAACAGAGCCCAGTATGTTGTTCTTGATGATGAGCATTCATTGGAGACAGGGGTAACATCAGGAGTGCCCCAGGCAAGTGAATACATAAATGATATGGCAGACAGGTGGGCAGAAATCTGGCAGTTCTTCATTGATGATGCTGTGGTGTACAGGAAAGTGTTGAAGATAAGTGACTGTAGTTTGACACCAGATAAAATTTCTAGTTGGTGTGATGAATGGCAGCTGGCTCTTGATGTATAAAAGTGTAAGTTAATGTGGATAAGTAGGAAAGACAAACCTGTAACGTTAAGATACAGCATTAGTAGTGTCCTTATTGACACAGTCACATCATTTAAATATATAGGCATAACATTGTGAATCAATGTGAAATGGAATGAGCATATGAGGATTGTTGTAGGGAAGGCGAATGGTCAACTTCGGTTTATGGAGAGAATTTTAGGAAAGTAATTCACCTGCATATAGGATCCTAGTGCGACGTACTCTTTGAGTATTTCTAGACTGTTTGGGATAGACACAGGGGCAGATTGAAAGAAACATCAAAGCAATTCAGAGGCTATCTGCTACATTTGTTACCAGTAGATTCGATCAGCATTCAAGTGTTATGGATATGCTTTGGGAGCACAAGTGGGAATCCCTGGAGGAAAATGACATTGATTTTGAAGAACACTACTGAGAAATCTTTAGAGTACCAGCATTAGAAGCTGACTACAGATGATCCTACTGCTTCCAACATACATTTCTCGTTGGGACCATGAGGATAAGACGAGCTACGTGAAATTAGGGCTCATATGGAGGCATATAGATAGTCATTTTTCTCTCGCTCTGTCTGGGAGTGGAACAGGAAAGGAAACGAATAGTTGCAGTACAGGGTGCCCTGTGCCACGTACTATATACTGGCTTGCATTGTATGTATGTAGATATCGTTTTATCAGTAGAGATGAGATCTCTGGAGTGATCTCACTTTGAAATGTTTCATACTCAATACTTTACCTGCACTTTTTAGTAACGGTTCAAGTATTTGTTAGAGGCTTGGATGTTTGACAGAAAGTACTTTACATTGACACATTTATGCTTAGTGTTTTGTCTGTGCCACAGTGCTGTCCTGTGGAATATGGATGACATTGTGAAGAGCTTAGGGTCATTCCATGTCAAGTCATCCAGACCTTGACATCCATTATCTAGTTGTGAACAGAGATTTTGTGTACTGCTTTTATATCTAATATCATGAAATTTTGCCAGTTTTTATTGCTTTATATACATTCTGTTGGTAGCAATTGCTGAAAGTGGGATGCAATGTGTTACTTCAAAGCAAACTAAAAATCTGAAAATTGGCTGCAGTTTTTAAACAAAATATGGTATGCTGACAGTTTTTTCCCTGAACATCCTTTCGGACATGTAGTTTCTGAAAAAATGTTGGAATTATCCAATTAGATTTTTGTAAATTAATTTTATTTAGTTTTATTTTTAAGTTTGAAAAAATATTTTGAACAATTCCCCCTCCCTGCCCCCCCCCCCCCCCCCCCCTCTGGGAAACACCGAAAAAATTAGGAAGTGATCTACAAATAATAAAGTTCCATCACACACTATATATATGGAAACATTGCATGTGTGAAAAATATATCTAAAAGCAAAGATTCTGTAACTTACCAAACGAAAGCGTTGGTACGTTGCTAGAGACAATAACAAACACACACACACACACACACACACACACACACACACACACACATTTCAAGCTTTCGCAACCCATGTTTGCTTCATCAGGAAAGGGAAAGGCGAAAGGATGTATGTTTTAAAGGAGAGGGTAAGGAGTCATTCCAATCCTGGGAGTGGAAAGACTTCCCTTAGGGGAAAAAAAGGACCCCCCCTTAGGGGGGGGGGGGAAGAGACAGGTGTGTATACACACACACACACACACACACACACACACACACACACACACACACACACACACACACACACACACACATCCATCCGCACGTATACAGACACAAGCAGATATCTCACTTTTGATAGATTGATTCTTTCATCAAATATTAAAGCAGATTATGCAGTTATCACAGTCAGAGCGTATATTTTGCACCCAATGTGCTGCTACCAGTGTCATCGTTACAACCACACTCTAGAGTCCTGTCGAGACCCAGCCAAATGCGTAACCTGTGTTAGGGATGCCCACGAGGACGATTGTCCACCTCCTTCTCGCCACTGTATCAACGGCTGTCACGACCATGCTGCCTCCTCCTTGAGATTGCCCCATGTGTCTCAATGAGTGGGCTGTCCAGGAGATGTGGGTATAGGAAAAAGTGCCTTACCCAGTCGCTTACAAGCTATTGGCTAATTGCATTCCCTGTGTTCCAACATCCGGCACTTAACGTACTGTTCTTGCTACATCTTGCTCCACAAAGGACATGGACTCGCAGACATTCAACCTCAAATTCAGCTCTGCGGTTGTGAAATTATCCAGTGTCATGGTAGCATCTCTGTCTCCTCCTCCAGCTGGGCAAAAAGCCACCAAACCTTTGCCTCACAGAGCGAAGTCACCAGCTACATGACCGGCAGGGCAAAAAGCACAGAAGGAATACTCCTGTGAAGGCCTCCCATGTCCCTCCAGCCAACAAACATCCGAGTCTTTCTCTGCCAACTGGAAAGGCTCCAAGAAGTCAAACAAAGGCGAACCGTTTCCTTCTTTGCCGGCTTGGAGAACTTCTTTGACTGTGTCACCATGTGATACCCTCACCTGGCCAACCTTCTACATCTACATCCATACTCCACAAGCCACCTGACGGTGTGTGGCGGAGGGTACCTTGAATACCTCTATTGGTTCCAGTCTCATATTGTTCGTGGAAAGAAAGATTGTCGGTATGCCTCTGTGTGGGCTCTGATCTCTATGATTTTATCCTCGTGGACTCTTCGCGAGATATACGTAGGAGGGAGTGATATACTGCTTGACTCCTCGGCGAAGGTATGTTCTCGAAATTTCAACAAAAGCCTGTACCGAGCTACTGAGCATCTCTTTTGCAGATATTCCACTGGATTTTATCTATCATCTCCATAATGCTTTCGCGATTACTAAATGATCTTGTAATGAAGCACGCTGCTCTCCGTTGGATCTGGCACGGATCCCACACAGGTGAGCAGTATTCAAGCAGTGGGCGAACAAGTGTACTGTAACCTACTTCCTTTGTTTTCAGACTGCATTTCCTGAGGATTCTTCCAATGAATCTCAGTCTGGCATCTGCTTTACCAACGACTAATTTTATATGGTCATTCCATTTTAAATTACTCCTAATGCCTGCTCCGGGATAATTTATAGAATTAACTGCTTCCAATTGCTGACCTGCTGTATTGTAGCTAAATGATAAAGGATCTTTCTTTCCGTGTATTCGCAGCACATTGCACTTGTCTACATTGAGATTTAATTGCCATTCCCTGCACCATGCGTCAATGTGTTGCAGATCCTCCTGCATTTCAGTACAATTTTCCATTGTTACAACCTCTCGATATCCTATAGCATCGTCCACAAAAAGCCACAGCTAACTTCTACATCTCCATCCATACTCCGCAAGCCACCTGACGGTGTGTGGCGGAGGGATGCTATATATATATATATCTTACCAAGCGGGAAAGCACCGGCAGACAGACACATGAACAAAACACACACAAACACACACACAGAATTACTAGCTTTCGCAACCGATGGTTGCTTCTTCAGGAAGGAGAGGGAAAGACGAAAGGATGTGGGTTTTAAGGGAGAGGGTAAGGAGTCATTCCAATCCCAGGAGCGGAAAGACTTCCCTTAGGGGAAAAAAAGGACAGGTGTACGCGCGCACACACACACACACACACACACACACACACACACACACACACACACACACACACACACATATATCCATCCGCACATACACAGACACAAGCAGACATATTTAAAGGCAAAGAGTAAGGGCAGAGATGTCAGTCGAGGCGGAAAGCCTCGCCTGACAGTAATTCTGTGTGTGTGTTTGTGTGTTTTGTTCATGTGCCTGTCTGCCGGCGCTTTCCCGCTTGGTAAGTCTTGGAATCTTTGTTTTTGATATATTTTTCCCATGTGGAAGTTTCTTTCTATTTTATATATATATTAAAAATAAAGATTCCAAGACCTACCAAGCGGGAAAGTGCCGGCAGACAGGCACACGAACAAAACACACAAACACACACACAGAACCACTAGCCCTCGCAACCGATGGCCGCCCCCTCAGGAAGGAGAGGGAAAGACGAAAGGATGTGGGTTTTAAGGGAGAGGGTAAGGAGTCATTCCAATCCCGGGAGCGGAAAGACTTCCCTTAGGGGAAAAAAAGGACAGGTGTACACACACACACACACACACACATATATCCATCTGCACATACACAGACATACACACACACACAAATAGCAACGGTCCTACAACACTCCCCTGTGGCACACCTCAAATCACTCTTACGTCAGAAGACATCTCACCATTGAGAATGACCTGCTGCACTCTGTTATCTAGGAACTCTTCGATCCAGTCACACAATTGGTCTGATAGTCCATATGTTCTTACTTTATTCATTAAACGACTGTGGGGAACTGTATCAAACACCTTGCGGACGTCAAGAAACATGGCATCTACCTGGGAACCCATGTATATGGCCCTCTGAGTCTCGTGGACGAATAGCTCGAGCTGGGTTTCACACATCGTCTCTCGAAACACATGCTGATTCCTACAGAGTAGATTTCTAGTCTCCAGAAAAGTCATTATACTTGAACATAACCTTCTTGTCACCGGTGTACACCATCGACTGTTTTTCTGCCTTGGACTCCACATATCTACAGAAAGAGAATGCTGATGCCTCAGTAGATCTGATGGAAGAGGAGCCCCCAGCCTCTGTGCCCTGTAATAGTGAGTTTTTGAAGGTTGGCACTTGGCATCCATCGAGTGACACCCTTTCATTTTTTTTCTCTCTTCCCCTCTCTTCATTTTTTTTTCTTCACTTTCTAGGTCCTATCACATATCTTACGTAGCAGCTCGCTGGATGTGGCTCCTCAATGTCCTATGTGCTCTCAGGGGGAGTAGATTGTACCAACCTTTTCTTGTTGTACCAGTCCTTTGTCCATTCAAAACTAGATTATGTGTGTTTTATTTATGCATCTACACGTCAGTCCCTCTTACGCCGTCTCAATATTATCCACCATCGTAGCATCCGTTTGGCCACTGGCGTCTTCTACACTAGCTCAGTTGAGTGTCTGTATGCCACCCATCCCGTGCCACCTCCTTCAATGACTCCTTTGAACGCAAGTATGGGACTCGTCCTGTGTTATCTCCTGAAGAGCACTTTTGGCTATCTGCTACTTTTCCGATAGGTGTGAATCCTTCACCATCTTGGCTTTGTGCCACACCCCTCGTTCACCTTGGCTTTCATTTGCTTCATAAGGACACTACTCCAGCCTCACTCTATCGCCATGTGTGTACACTGATGGCTCTCTGACTGACCGTGATGTCAGATATGCTTTCGTCATTGGCACTAATATTTTTCAGTATCGGCATTCGGAACACTGCTCAGTATTTACAACAGAGATCTTTGCCCTGTACCAGGCAACTCAGTACGTCCGGCTACACAGGCTCTGACTCTCACAGTGCCCTTCAAAGCCTCTATGTGCTGTACACTATCCATCCCTTAGTGCAGTGGGTCCAGGAAAGCTGTCACTTGCTCACTCTTAATGGAGCCACTGTGATGATCATGTGGGTTCCTGGTCATGTCAATCTGACAGGAAATGAGGCCGCTGATGCTGCCGTCAAGGCTGCAGCCCTTGTACCCATCCCGCTAGTTCTTACATTCCCTCGAGTGATCTCTGTGTTGCCGTCTGTCAGCAGATGGCGTCACTTTGGTATTGCCACTGGTCCTCCCTTCATGGGAGTTATTACGGCTCTGCCAGTGGCTTGGACGAGCACCCCTCGCCCCTACACCATGAGGAAATCATTGTAGCTAGATTGTCTATTGGGAACTGCCATTTTAGTCATTGCCATTTCTTCTACATCTACAGTTATACTTGCCAAGCCACCCAACGGCGTGTGGCGGAGGGCACTTTACGTGCCACTGTCATTACCTCCCTTTCCTGTTCCAGTCGCGTATGGTTAGTGGGAAGAATGACTGTCTGAAAGCCTCCGTGCGCTCTCTAATGTCTCTAATTTTACATTCTTGATCTCCTCGGGAGTTATAAGTAGGGGGAAGCAATATATTCTATACCTCATCCAGAAACTCAACCTCTCGAAACCTGGCGAGCGAGCTACACCGCGATGCAGACCGCCTCTTTTGCAGAGTCTGCCACTTGAGTTTGTTAAACATCTCCGTAACGCTATCACGGTTACCAAATGACCCTGTGACGAAACGCGCCGCTCTTCTTTGGATCTTCTCTATCTCTTCCGTCAACCCGATCTGGTACGGATCCCACACTGATGAGCAATACTCAGGTATAGGTCGAACGAGTGTTTTGTAAGCCACCTCCTTTGCTGATGGACTACATTTTCTAAGGAATCTCCCAATAAATCTCAACCTGGTACCCGCCTTACCAATAATTAATTTTATATGATCATTCCACTTCAAATCGTTCCGCACGCATACTCCCAGATATTTTACAGAAGTAACTGCTACCAGTGTTTGTTCCGCTATAATATAATCATGCAATAAAGGATCCTTCTTTCTATGTATTTGCAATACATTTCATTTGTCTATGTTAAGGGTCAGTTACCACTCCCTGCATCAAGTGCCTATCCGCTGCAATCTTCCTGCATTTCGCTACAATATTCTAATGCTGCAACTTCTCTGTATACTACAGCATCATCCGCGAAAAGCCGCATGGAACTTCCGACACTATCTACTAGGTCATTTATATATATTGTAAAAAGCAATGGTCCCATAACACTCCCCTGTGGCACGCCAGAGGTTACTTTAACGTCTGTAGATGTCTTTCCATTGATAACAACATGCTGTGTTCTGTTTGCTAAAAAGTCTTCAATCGACCCACACAGCTGGTCTGATATTCCGTAGGCTCTTACTTTATGAGGCGACAGTGCGGAACTGTATCGAACACCTTCCGGAAATCAAGGAAAATAGCATCTACCTGGGAGCCTGTATCTAATATTTTCTGGTCTCATGAACAAATAAAGCAAGTTTAGTTTCACACGATCGCTGTTTCCGGAATCCATGTTGATTTTTACAGAGTAGATTCTGGGTTTCCAAAAACGACATGGTACTCGAGCAAAAAACATGTTCTAAAATTCTACAACAGATTGACGTCAGAGGTATAGATCTATAGTTTTGCGCATCTGCTCGACGACCCTTTGGGACTACCTGTGCACTTTTCCAAATATTTGGAACCTTCCGTTGCTCTAGAGACATGCGGCTGTTAGAAGGGGGGCAAGTTCTTTCGCGTACTCTGTGTAGAATCGATTTGGTATCCCGTCAGGTCCAGTAGACTTTCCTCTATTGAGTGATTCCAGTTGCTTTTCTATTCCTTTGACACTTATTTCGATGTCAGCCCTTTTTATCGTTTGTGCGAGGATTTAGAGAAGGAACTGCAGTGCGGTCTTCCTCTGTGAAACAGCTTTGGGAAAAGGTGTTTAGTATTTCAGCTTTATGCATGTCATCCTCTGTTTCAATGCCTTCATCATTCCGGAGTGTCTGGATATGCTGTTTTGAGCCACTTGCTAATTTAATGTAAGACCAGCACTTCCTAGGATTTTCTGTCAAGTCGGTACATAGAATTTTACTTTTGAATTCACTGAACGCTTCACGCGTAGCCCTCGTTATGCTAACTTTGACATCGTTTAGCTTCTGTTTGTCTGAGAGGTTTTGGCTGCGTTTAAACTTGTAGTGAAGCTCTCTCTGGTTTCGCAGTAGTTTCCTAACTTTGTTGTTGAACCACGGTGGGTTTTTCCCGTCCCCCACAGTTTTACTCGAGACGTACCTGTCTAAAACGCATTTTACGATTGTCTCGAACTTTTTCCATAAACTCTCAAAAAAAAAAAAAAAAAAAAAATGGTTCAAATGTCTCTGAGCACTATGGGACTTAACATCTATGGTCATCAGTCCCCTAGAACTTAGAACTACTTAAACCTGATTAACCTAAGGACATCACACAACACCCAGCCAACACGAGGCAGAGAAAATCCCTGACCCCGCCGGAAATCGAACCCGGGCGTGGGAAGTGAGAACGCTACCGCACGCCCACGAGATGCGGGCATATAAACTCTCAACATTGTCAGTGTCGGAACAGAAATGTTCTGTTTCGATCTGTTAGGTAGTCTGAAATCTGTCTTCTATTACTCTTGCTAAACAGATAAACCTTCCTCCCTCTTTTTATATTCCTATTTACTTCCATATTCAGGGATGCTGTTCTGCGCTTACAGAGTCGAAAAGCTCGGGTCTGTTTGTTATCAGTAGGTCCAAGATGTTATCTCCACGAGTCGGTTCTCTGTTTAATTGCTCGAGGTAATTTTCGGATAGTGCACTCAGTATAATGTCACTCGATGCTCTGTCCCTACCTCCCATCCTAAACACCTGAGTGTCCAAGTCTGTATCTGGTAAATTGAAATCTCCACCTACGTCTATAACATGCTGAGAAAATTCATGTGAAATGTATTCCAGATTTTCTCTCAGTTGTTCTGCCACTAATGCTGCCGAGTCGGGAGGTCGGTAAAAGGAGCCAATTATTAACCTAGCTCTGTTGTTGAGTGCATCTCCACCCATAATAATTCACAGGAACTATCCACTTCTACTTCACTACAGGATTAACTACTACCAACAGCGACGAACACTCCACCACTGGTTGCATGCAGTCTATCCTTTCTAAACACCGTCTGTACCTTTGTAAAAATTTCGGCAGAATTTATCTCTGGCTTCAGCCAGCTTTCTGTACCTATAATGATTTCAGCTTTGGTGTTTTCTATCAGCGCTTGAAGTTCCGGTACTTTACCAGCGCAGCTTCGACAGTTTACAATTACAATACCGATTGCTGCTTGGTCCCCGCATGTCCTGACTTTGCCCCGCACCCATTGAGGCTGTTTCCCTTTCTGTACTTGCCCGAGGCCATCTAACCTAAAAAACCGCCCAGCCCACACCACACAACCCCTGCCACCCGTGTAGCCACTTGTTGTGTGTAGTGGACTCCTGACCTATCCAGCGGAACCCGAAACTCCACCACCCTATGGCGCAAGTCGAGGAATTTGCAGCCCACAAAGTCGCAGAACTGTCTCAGCCTCTGATTCAGACCCTCCACTTGGCTCTGTACCAAAGGTCTGCAGTCAGTCCTGTCGACGATGCTGCAGATGGTGAGCTCTGCTTTCACCCCGCTAGCGAGACTGGCAGTCTTCACCAAATCAGATAGCCGCCGGAAGCCGGAGAGGATTTTCTCCGATCCATAGCGACTCACATCATTGGTGCCGACATGAGCAATCACCTGCAGATGGGTTCACCCCGTACCCTTCATGGCATCCGGAAGGACCCTTTCCACATCTGGAATGACTCCCCCCGGTATGCACACGAAGTGCACATTGGTTTTCTTCCCCTCTCTTACACGCCTGACGTTGGAGTTCCCAACTACCAGCAAGCCCACCCTCTACGACTGCCCGGATCTTGCAGACTGAGGGGCAACTTCTGGAACAGGACAAGCAGCCATGTCAGGCCAAAGATCAGTATCAGCCTGAGACAGAGCCTGAAACTGGTTTGTCAGACAAACTGGAGAGGCCTTCCGTTCAGCCCTCCGGAATGTCTTTTGCCCCTTGCCACACCTTGAGACGACCTCCCACTCTACCACAGGTGAAGGATCAGCCTCAATGCGGGCAGTATCCCGGACAACCACAGTCATAGTCTGATCGGGGATACGTGGGACGAGCTGGCCGTCCCCGACAAACCCCCATACGGACCCCACAGTGATGCCCATTGGCAACAGCCTCAAGATGTGTGACCGAAGCCAACACTGCTTGAAGCTGGGAGCGAAGGGATGCCAACTCAGCCTCATCCGAAGACAGCAGTTGCTGTCCCTATCCATGCTAAAAACTGTTGTGCAAAGAACATCTGAACTAATCTACAGAGAGCGCAAACAAATCAACACAAAATTTAAATGGTTATTAAAATACAAGATTGCCTAGTAAATGCAGTAATGCTGCTACTTGCGCACTGCTGACACACTTCTCGGCGGTGGAAGGAGACTACTCGATTTTGAACTATTCAGGTACTAAAACGCGATGCTACAACTCTAACACACTGTAATACGCCCGAAATTTATGAATTAAACAATCCAAGTACCAAACACACGCAAAGAAATTAAGAATTCTTAAGTAGTGTATCTCCATCATTTTGTACTAATTCCATTCAACCTTTGACGGTCCACCATTTACTGACAAAATCCCTTTTTTTTAACCACTTAAGTTGTCTGGTTTGCTGTCTGAGCTATTGGCCATTGTAGTGAACAATACACGGATTGTCGACCAGATTTTACTTTTTATCTGTTGTAGCAATATATCGAAGGACATTTAATTTTTAGTTCAGGACTTCTGTTTCTCTGTGGTATATTCTATAGACATTTCTCAACGTCCCTGTTTTTAGTTGTCTTCTCTTCCATCAATTGGGATTAATGTGTCATTTTTAATTCCTCTCATTGTCTTCATGTTGTACAGTTGCAACATGGGTGCGTATGACCCTAGTTGTTTTTGCGACCTAAAACAAAACAAACAATTTTAAACTTTCAAGTCCTTCTGAATCACATTAATGCTGGTTTCTTACACTTAAATGTTTGCCAGTAATTTGCAAACCTGTTGTGTTTAAAGCGCAAAAGGTATGGTCACACTATAATCGCATGTAACGATCATGTTACTTGTCGGAACTGTGGCTGAGCAGCTCGAGCCAAGTGCAGAATGTATGTCTACCGGTATATGTTAACTGCTCCATTACACATCCAGTTTGGAGCAGATTGGTTGCATGTTAATTACGCTAAAGCAAAGCAATTATTTAAGCCATACAGCCTCCGTCATTTGTTAACTCATTTGCTTCAGTGATGAAACAGCCCACTCTTAATGTGAGCATCTCAACATGGACAGACACCAGCTATTACCGACACCAGCTATTACCGACATCCCTTCATGTTGCTGCACATGCCAGATCACAGGCTCCAGTAAGCTTGCACCTGCCAGTGGATCAGCTTCACAGACTTGCAAGACTGGCAGCATGTTGTCATTACTCTAAAAAGACAGTCACCCACCTGCACTATTTGGTTCACTAAGTCACAGTCCTTATTGTGTTTTTACTCAGAACGGGAAAGGCACTGCAAAGAGCAAGCCAAACTCCAGTAGAATGGAAACTACAGCGACAGTGATGAAATCCACAGCCACCTCGGGTGCTGAAAATTTGGAAATGAAAGTGGTCACTTTAAAGGACCCACCAAGTTCCACCACCCCACTTCTAACCTTGATCTTGCTGCCAGGGTACAAGAGAAAGGAAAGACAAATGTCACCAACAGATAATGGACATACTACAGTGCAATTTAAATGACTTCAGAAATCACATGGATGAATTGAAGCTCCTGGCACACTCTAGGCCTGCGTCTGTATGCCTTCAAGAAGCATTGTCTTGCAGGACTGTCACCTACATAGAAAAGTTGACCTAAAAGACAAAAGGATTAAGGGAGGAGTTGCAGCGTTCATCACTAATGCTCTATACCCCTCACATGTCACACCAACTACCACTCTACAAGCAGTTGCCTTCACTGTACACTTTGTAATTTCAGGCTGTAATACTCCATTTACCTCCCACCACGAGACTTACTGGATAGCAAAGCACTATTTGCACTCAACAACCTTCGTTCCCCGCTGTTCCCCCTTTCAAGAGATTACAATGCCCATAGTGCTCTGTGGTACAGTAACTCAGCATGTACAGGGGTTGAGTGAAACAGAATATATTAAGAGATTACAATGCCCATAGTGCTCTGTGGTACAGTAACTCAGCATGTACAGGGGTTGAGTGAAACAGAATATATTAAGAGATTACAATGCCCATAGTGCTCTGTGGTACAGTAACTCAGCATGTACAGGGGTTGAGTGAAACAGAATATATTAAGACCTGTCTCCGGAAACGTGGACAATGACAATTTTTTCACAGCGACATGGCCATTCTCTGACTTCGATCTGATGGTGTGTTGTTCTGCTCTTATGGATTTGGTCCAGTGGGTTGATGACCTTCACTCCCGATCACTTCCTTCTTTCTGTCTGCATAGTGCAAAGAAGAGTATTAGATGGGAGCACCTCACAAGTGGATGCTATGCAAGGCAAACTGGACATTTTTTAGCTAGCTGACTGCACTTCAGCAGCAAGATAGTGTTAGCAATTTGGATAGATCACATTACCATCATGATCCGCTCTGTTGCTGATGTGATGAATCTGTACCAAAATTCTCAGGCCATCACAGTAGGTAACCTCTTCCATGATGGAATGATCAATGTTGTGCAATAAGGAACAGGTAGGCAGTGCTGCAAAATTTTCAAGGGCAATCCATTGGCAGGAAACCTCGGAGCCTTTTGGCTAGCGACAGCGAAATCCCAACGATGGTGAAGGAGAGTGAAAAATGGTGATGGCATGAGCTTCTGAAGTCCATTAACTGGTCAGATTCCACTAGTGTAGTAAGGGAATAAGTAAGGGAGATCTTTGGAAAAAGGCTGCCTTGTGCATTAGCTGCGTTATGGGACAAAGAACTCCTGAGAGTCACACACATGAAGACGGTATAGACTGTGACATCGCTCAGATGTCCAATAACCAACCCTTTCCCATGTGGGAATTGAATACATTGCTATCTACAGCTCACTAGACTGTGCATGGTCTGGACTTTGTACATCGTGGCATGCTATGGGACCTTAACGTTGTATTCAATGGAGCCCCACATGCCGTTCCACCACGGGGCTCACAATTCTTTTGTAAGTTTGCGTGTGATGCACGCAGGGCCCCAACCTGTTGCAGCCCAGTTTTCCTTTTTGGGCTGCATTTCCTTCTCTTTCCTCTCCCTCCCTGCCCTTGCTTATTGCCCTCTGCCCCCTCCTTCGCCTCTCTTGGTGTTCTTACTTGTCAACCTATCTACCACCTGGTTTCTTTTATTCCTTGCAGTTTTATTCTCTTTACATTCTCTCTTTCATCCTTCGAATGCCACTCTTAAATTTTTTATTCATAGTGTGAGCCATTTGGGCAAGAACTGCCTCTTTAGTATCGACAGCATGGATTCTTCTCTTCCCCTCCCTTTCCTTCGCTGCTGTAGTCCTCCTGTGCCGTGCTAGATCACCTGTATGTGTAGCCAGTCTGTGTGGTGGAGCTGTTAAGTACCCATCTGGCTTAGCCCCCTGTCAACTCGGTAATCACAATTGTGATAACAGAGTTGTTGCCTCCCCATGTATGTGTAGGAGTGGTTGCTTGTCATTCCAGAGCATCGGAACTCCCAGCAATACCCACCATGTTAGACAACCCTTGTTGTAGCTGGGTGGCTCGCGCCCATGGGGAGAGCCCCTAATTGGGAGTGGATGATACCAGGGCAAATACGTTGCACATGAAGTGTATCATGTTCCAGAAATCTGGCTGTCCCCCTACGGCTTTCTCTTTGATGTAGTAACGGATCATTGAATGCTACTTCATATGTCCATGTGGTCTCTTCCCCCCCCCCCCCCCCCCCCCCACACACACCCTACCCCCTCTCCCTTCCCCTGCAGATCCAGGGATTAGAATAGGCTCGAGGTATTCCTGCCTGTAATAAGAGGCGACTAAAAGGAGTCCACACGTTTCGGCCTTCATGTGATGGTCACCTGTAGACGTTGACCTCCATTTTTCAAAATTTTCCCAAAGAGCGAGGGCGCCTTACATGGTGCATAGCGTCCATCATGCACTGAGACCTCTCGTATCCTTCGTTGCCATGGATCTGCACTTCGTCATTCTCCAGTAGTTGGGCGAGTTCACCCTCCGGGGTGCAATTTCCTCCATTCCCTGAGCAATATCGCTTTCTGCGCTGTTGATGATGATGGATTTATTAGCTCGTTTGCGCCTGATGTCCAGCACAGTTGCCAGTCCGTTGTGGTGGGGCTGACATGTTCCCTGTGATCGTGCCCCCTGACCACACAGGAATCACTTTGCTGATGCCTGCGCCATTAACTCCCCACATATGCCAAGGAGTAGATGCCCGTCACCCTGGGGCATTGGGGCTTCCGACAATGGCCATCCTGCCAGGTAGTCTTTGCTGCAGCTGGGTGGCACCCATGGGCAGGGACTCTGGTCGGAGTGGGTGGCATCAGGGCCATGACACGCCATGATGCGCAGTATGTCATCTCTTACCGGTGGTCAAACACCAGCAGTCTCTAAGAGGTCAACGTCTAACTTCAATGCCAAGAAATATGACCCCAAATCAGTCAGGGTCGGTCTTGATCAGAACAGTATCCTCTGCCCAGTCACGGGCACTACTCATCTGTGACAGGCTGGGGGATGTTTCTGATTCCATCACGCCCCATAAGAGCTTAAATATGATCCAGGGTATCATATTTCACAGGGACTTTCTTTTGCAGTCTGACAATGCGCTGCGCCAATTTAGAGCGGTGAAGTGTCTTTCATCCAGTGCGTCCACCAGGGTCCGAGGGATAATCAGGTTGCCACCGGTGCCTTCATCTTGGCCTTCGAAGATGACACATTGCCTGAGGTCAAGGTGATGGTCTACTGCTGTGACGTAAAGCCATATATCCCGCTCCCAATGTGGTGCTTTAAGTGGTGGAAGTTCGGCCATATGTCTTCCCGCTGTACTTCCAGTGTCACCTGTCGGGGTTGTGGATGTCCTCCACATCCCAGTACTGCATGTGCACCACCTCTCACCTGTGTCAACTGCGGAGAGCATCATTTTCCTTGCTTGCCGGACTGCAAGATTCTCCAGAAATAATGAAAAAAATAGAATGCAAGACCCTGGACCAATTGACCTACACAGAGAATAAGAGAAAATATGAGAGGCTACATCCAGTGCATATGACGGCAACCTGTGCCGCTGGTACTGCAACGGTTTTACCATATTTTTTTCCGCTGTGTACATTTGGCTCTCGGAGCCGTCAGACTCCACCTGCCCTCTTGATGGTGGGGGCAAAGCCCTCCCTGTTGCTCCTGCACAACCTACTTCAGGAGCAAACCCCCCCCCCCCCCCCTCCCCCCGCCATCAATCATTGGGGACTTCAGTCCCCACTTCTCAGCTGCAGAAGCGTAAGTTCTTCAGCTCCTCTTGCCAGGAAGGGATCCCTTGGGTTACTCCCTTCCCAGGTCCTACCAGTGGCACCTGCCTGTGGCTGAAGCAACCACAGATTGTAGGGTCCTCCTCAGCCCCTGAGACTGAATCAGTGAAGCCCTCCCAGCCGGACAAACCTAAGGAGCAGTGAGAAAAACCTAAAAAGAAAACGACCCCCAAGACTCGCACCACTACCACTACCTACAAGCTCTGTGTCTTAGGACCTAGATCTCGCGGGGCCCTCAGACACAATGCATGTTGAAACTTCCTGGCAGATTAAAACTGTGTGCCCGACCGAGACTCGAACTCGGGACCTTTGCCTTTCGCGGGCAAGTGCTCTACCAACTGAGCTACCGAAGCACGACTCACGTCCGGTACTCACAGCTTTACTTCTGCCAGTATCCGTCTCCTACCTTCCAAATGCATGTTGATTGCACAGGCAGCAGGTGACCCTGAGGCATAGACTGCCTCGTTGAGTGTTTCACGCCTTCCCAGTCTCATTATCACCTAATCCTCTAGCAGAATTGTGGTGGTTTTTTCCACCATGTGGCTGAGCTATGGGTACTGTTAAGGTTTACACCTGCTTTCTGCATTGCCCTCCAGGAAACCTGGTTCCTGTCAATGGGGACCCCTGCCCTCTGCAACTATAAGGGATATTACAGGAACGGTAGCAACTATAATAGTGTGTCAGGTGGAATTTGCGTCTATGTCCTGAATTCAGTATGTAGTGATCCTGTGCCCCTTCAAACCCCTCTTGGAGCTGTGGCTCTCAGGATAAGGATGACACAGTAAATAACTGTGTGCAATCTTTATCTTCCTCCAGAGGGCTGCACTGATTGATAAACTCCTAGTACCTTTCCTACTTGTGTGAGATTTTAATGTCCATAACCCCTAGTGGGGTAGCATCATGCTTACTGGCTGTGGCAGAGATGGCGAAAAGTGCTGTTCCAACTTGACCTCTGCCTCTTAAATACTGGGGCACCACACATTTCTGTGTGGCTCATAGTAGTTACTCGGCCATTGATTTATCAATTTGCAGCCCAGGACCTCTCCCATCTATCCACTGGGGAGCACATGACGACCTGTATGGTAGTGACCACTTCCCCATCTTCCTGTCACTCCCCTGGCATCATTCCCACAGATGCCTACACACAGGTGGGCTTTAAACAAGGCAGAATGGGGAGCCTTCACCTCTGCTGTCACTGTTGAATCCCCCACACGGTGCCATCGATGTTGTGATTGAGCAGGTCACTACAACCATCGCTTCTGCAGCGAAAAACGTTATCACTTCTTCTCTAGGGTGCCCCTGGCAAAAGACAGACCCTTGGTGGTTACCAGAAGTTGCTGTGGCAATTAAAGATCGTCGACAAGCTCTACAGTGACATAAATGGAACACTTCCCTAGAGCACAAAAAAAAAAAAATAGTGTTTAAGCGGCGCCGTGCCTGCATTCGCCAGCTTATAAAATGATGGAAACAGCAGTGTAGGGAAAGGTATGTGTTGACCATTGGGTGCCATACGTCACCTTCCCAAGTATGGACAAAGGTCAGATGTCTTTTTGGTTACCAGACCCAACAGGTGTATCATCTACAGATGCAAATGCAATTGCTGAGCACTAGCTCAAGCCTCTGCATCTGAGAATTATACCTCAGCCTTTCGCACTCTCAAACGATGGATGGAAAGGAGTCCTCTCGTTCACTACATGCCACAGTGAACCCCATAATGCCCCATTTACAGTGTGGGAGCCCCCTCATCGCCCTTGAACATTGCCTCGACGCAAGTACTAGGCCGAATCGGATCCACAGTTAGATGATTAGACATCTCTTGTCTGACTACAAGAGACATCTCCTATTAACGGTCTACCAGCAGCTGTAGGGCCGTCGGTCTCACCTTCTCTGTACGCGGATGACTTCTGCATTTCATATTGCTCCTCCAGTACTGTTGTTGCTGAGCAGCACCTATAGGGAGCCATTCACAAGCCACAGTCTTGGGCTCTAGCTCACAGCTTCCAGTTTTCAGGCGTCAAGTCATGTGTCATGGACGTCTGTCAACATCGTACCATTCATCTGGAACCAGAACTTTATCTTAATGATGATTCACTCACTGTAGTGGAGACATTGATTCTTAGGACTGGTTTCCAACATGCGATTGACTTGGCTACCTCACCTTCGTCAGCTTAAGTGGATGTGCTGGCATCACTTCAGTGATCTCCACGGCCTGAGCAACATGAACTGGGATCAGATTGCTCTATGCTGGCCATTCTACAGAGCTCTTGTTCAATCTTGCCTTGATTATGGGTGTCTGGTTTATAGTTCTGCAGTGCTCTGAGTTAAGTTTACTCAACCCAATGCACCACTGTGGCATTCGCCTAGTGATGGGAGCTTATAGTACAAGTCTGGTGACCAGTGTCTTGGAGGAGGCCGGAGTCCCTCCATTGCAGGTTAGGCGTGCACAACTGCCCACCAGTTACATTGCACACATTCGTAGTTCTCCTGCGCATCCGAATTACTATCTCCTTCTCCAACCATGGCGGTTCATCGCCCGCATCAGAAGCCCAGGTCAGGGCTTAGGATTACCATTTGCATCCAGTCCCTTCTGTATGAACTGGAATCCTTCCTGTTACCACCTCTCCTCAAGGTTCAATCACGTATACCTCCATGGTGTACACGTAGCCCGCAAATTCTTCTGGACCTTTCGCATGGCCCTAAGGACTCCATTAACCCTGTGGCTCTCCCCTATCACTTCCTCTCGATTCTTGACATATACCGAGGCCATTAAGTGGTTTACACTGACAGCTCGATGGCCACTTAGGCATTGTGTATGATCGTGGAGGACATATTGAGCAGCACTCCTTGCCAGGTGGTTGCAGTGTTTTCACTGCAGAGCTGGCGGCCATATCTTGTGGTCTTGAGCACATCCGCTCATGCCCTGGCGTGTCATTTTTCCTGTGTACTGAGTCCTTGAGCAGCCTACAAGCTATCGACCAGTGCTATCAAAATCATTTTGTGGTAGTGCCCATCGAGGAGTCCAGTGGAGTTTGTGTGGATCCCAGGATATGTCAGAATCCCAGGCAACGAACTTGTCAAACAGGCTATGTGGAAATCGCTTCTGGAAATGGGCGTCTCCGAAACTGACTTGCATTCTGGCTTACGCTGCAGGGTTTTTCGGCTTTGGGAGATGGAATGGGAAACAGTAAACACAACAAACTGCATAATGTTAAGGATACTAAGAATGTGTGGAAGTCTTTCATGCGGACCTCTCGCAGGAAATTAGTTGTCCTCTACGGGCTCCACATTGGCCGTTCATGGCTAATGCATCGTTACCTCTTCCGTCATGAGTCCTCATATCGGTGTCGTGGCCCACAAATGACAGTCATCCACGTCTTGCTGTACTGCCCACTTTTAGCCACTCTACGGTAGACTTTTAACTTTCCCAGCAGTGTACCTTCGATGTTGGGCAACAATGCCTCAATAGCAGTTTACGTTTTATTCATGAGGGTGGATTTTATCATGTAATCTAAGTTTTGGCACATGTCCTTTGCTCCCTGTGTCCTTGACCCTAGTGCTTTAAGGGTGGAGGTTTTAATGTGTTGCAGAGCGGCTGGCTTCTCCTTTCTACTGTCAGGGTCAACCAGCCATGGTAATCTGATCTCTTATTTTGATCTGTTTCTTGCATCTCTCTGTGGTTTTCTTGTCTGATTTTGTCCATTTTAGTGTTTGTTGCCCCTCTCATTCTTCCAGCTGTGTCTTGTATGTCTCCATTATTTTACTCCCACCTTTGTGGAATTATTTTAATCGGAACGAGGGACCGATGACTAGCAGTTTGTTCCCTCCCCCCCCTCACCCCCTCCCCCTCCCGTCCTTAAACCAACCAACCAACCAACCAAGCCTCTCCTTCCCTGACTACATCATGTGATGTGAGCCAGGTTCTCAGGCTTGGGGTGACACACATTCCCCACTACCTGGGCTATGCTAAGATAGACGGGGTCTCATGCACTGCCACAAATTCATTATTTTTTGAAACTTCCTGGCAGATTAAAACTGTGCGCTGGACCGAGACTCGAACTCGGGACCTTTGCCTTTCGCGGGCAAGTGGTCTACCAACTGAGCTACCCAAGCACGACTCACACCCCGTCCTCACAGCTTTGCTTCTGCCAGTACCTCGCCTCCTACCTTCCAAACTTTACAGAAGCTTTCCTGCGAATCTAGCAGAATAAGCACTTCTGAAAGAAAGGATATTGCGGAGACTTGGCTTAGCCACAGCCTGGGGGATGTTTCCAGAATGAGATTATCTCTCTGCAGCGGAGTGTGCGCTGATATGAAACTTCCTGGCAGATTAAGTTTGGTGAAATGGAGTCTCTCAGTAAGATCAGGTGTTCCCTGTTGATCAAAACTACTTCTGCCACACGATCCGCAGCTCTTCGTGTTTATCATCTTGGTGACATCCCTGTGTCCATTTCACCTCAGTTATCTTTGAATGTGGTCCAGGGAGTCTTTTTCATAGGGGTCTCATCCTTCAAACTGATGAGGAACTTTGTGCCAATCTGGAACGATGGGGCATTCATTTTGTTCAGTATGTGCAGAAAGGTTGTAAGGACATCAATATCGGTGCCTTTGTTCTGGCATTTGAGGAAGGTACCCTCCCAGAGGAGGTTAACATGAAGTGTTGTTGATGTTGTTGTGCCACCCGTGAAGCACTTTTGGTGCTTGTGTTTTGGGCACTTGTCTCCCAGATGTACAGCTGTCCCTCTACGTGGTGACTGTGGACACTACCCAACGAGGGGGGGACACTGGTGTTCCACCACCTGTGTGCGTAAATTATCACGACCTGCACTCTCCGTGGTCACCAGATTGCCTAGCTTACAAGAAAAAAAAAGGAGATACAAGAGCGTAAGTCCCTAGATCGTTTATTTTACACTGAGGCTAGTCAGAAATTGGACAGTCTTCAACCTGTGATGACAACTTCTACTTTTGCCTCTGTTGTGTTTTTTCTCCCTCATCCCTCTTCCTTATCTCACTCCCATCCCCCTCTCCTATCCCAAGTGATTCCCACACCCTGCTCTCCGCATCCCTCCCCCTGGCGTCACTCAGGCTGGAGGCCTGCTACCACAACTTGGCCAGGGGCACACAGTCTGTGCACATGAAGGTCTCCCACTCTCTTTTGGTTCCATATCTTGCAGATGCCAGCTCTCCCTCTGTGCTGTGCCCTCCTCAATCTATGAAAGAGGAGGTGGAGGAAACCTTACTTACGGATGTCATCTCATCATCATCGGTGACGGATGGTGACCTGGTGGCATAATTGGTTCCAGTCCATTTGCCTCACATTTGGATACCTGTTCCACGATTATTCAGCCCAGTTCGTGATTATTTGACGGAACTGTAATGGATTCTGTCATCACCTCACATGTTTACACTTCCGTATTGCTTTTTACTCGGCAACTTGCGTCATTATCTGGGAATCTCATTTTACTGTTTCTCACTAACCGATTTTCCGTGAACTTCACGATAGTACCTTTGTGTGACGGCTCTCGGACTGTCTGTCGTGGTCGGGTTTGCCTCCGTCATTGGCACCGGTGTTTTTCGATATTGGCTTCAGGAACTCAGCTCGGTATTTACAGAAGAGCTATTTGTCCTCTATCTGGTTACTCAGTACATCTGGCAACACAGGCTTTTCAGTTGTGTCATCTGATCCAACTCTCTTGGTGCCCTCAAAAGCCTCTGTGTGCTGTACACCGTCCATCCCTTTGTGCGACGGATCCAGGAAAGCTGTCACTTGCTTTCTCTTAATGGAGCCACAGTGATGTTTGTGCATTCCTGATCGTGTTGGTCTGACAGGAAACGAGGCCACTGACACTGCTGTCGAGGCTCCAGTCCTTGTACCTCAGTCAGCTAGTTCTTACATTCCCTCCGACGATCTCTTGTGTTGCCGTCTCTTAGCAGGTCGTGCCACGTCAGCTTCACCACTGGTCCTCCCTTCCTGGGAACAACCTCTGGGTTATTACACCTCTCCCAGCAGCTTTGATGACCACCTCTAGACCTTCTCGCCGTGAGATTGTATTAGCTGGATTGCATATTGGGCACTGTCTTTTTAGCCATCACCACTTTGTACTGATTGCGCTCAACCTTTGATGGTCCCCCATTTCCTGACAGAATGCTCTTTTTTTAACCACTTATGTTGTCGTCTGTGTTTGCTGTCTGAGTTACCAGCCGTCTTAGTGAATGATGTGCGCACTGTTGACCACGTTTTACTTTTTATCTATTGTGGCAAAATTTCGAAGGATGTTTAATTTTTAGTTCGGGACCTCCATTTCTCTATGGCATGTTTTATAGACATTTCTCCACGTCCCTGTTTTTAGTTGTCTTCTCTTCTGTCAGTTCGGATTAATGTCTAGTCGGTTTTAATACCTCTTTGTCTTCGTTTTCTACATTTCTGGCATGGGCGTGTATGACCCTATTTGCTTTTGAACCCTAAAACAAAACAGACATAACTCTTTGTGTTCAGAGCCAGGCCGGCCCTTTGAGGGTTTCCGGTGGTATTTGCACATTGGTCTGTATGGATATTGTTAGTATGTGGATCCCACTTGCTACCACAGTGGAAGCAGTTTCTGCCTGGGTCCACTTGGACTTTGCAGTCACGATTTGCAGTCTGTACCTCCCTCCTGACAGGCCACCTACATCTGCCAGCCTAACTGTCTTACTTCAGCATTTCCCCTCATCCTTTCTCCTCCTTGGAGGAGATTTTAATGCCCATCACACTTTGTGGGGAAGTGCTTTTTTGTCTAGTCTGGGGCTCTTCATTGGCCAATTTTTTGCGGATCACAACCTGTGCCCTTGTAGTAATGGTTCTTCTACTCATTTTAGTGCAACATATGGCACTGTCTCTGATCTTATGCTCTTCCACTCCCTTTCTTCGTTCATTACGCTAGTTCTCACACGATGACCTCTGTGATAGTGACAATTTCCCTTTGATTCCCTCGTTTCTTTCCCACCTCCTGATGGCCATGACCACATTGCCCTTCTAGGCTTTCCATTGTGCTGATTGGCGTCTATATAACTCCGAGGCCATGTTTTGACCTTCTGTGTCAGGTTGCGTTGGTGAACTCTTCCTTGATCTATCTGACAAGAAATCCATGCTGCCAGTATTACCATTCCCCGTATGACACCATTGGCCATCGGCCTGTTCTGTGGTGGTGCATGGCCATTGCCACCGCTATCTGTGATCATTGTCACACCTCGCAACATCTTAAGCAGCACCAGTTCTCCACCAGTTTGAATACCTCTAAACATTTTCATGCCAAAGCCTGTTACTTAATCAAACAGATAGAATGGGTGTGTTGGGAATGCTGTGCCTCCTCTCTAGGTTCTTTTGTACACTTGTGTCGTGTGTGCTGCACTTCGCGCCCTCCAAAGTTTTCAGCAGGAGTCTTCCATTCCAGGCCTTGCCCTTCCAGGTGGCCTTTGTACAGATCCATCAGTTCTCGCAGAACACCTCACGACCCATTTTGTGACTCGATCAGCGTGAGCCTCCTATCCAGCTGCATTTCTCCCTGTAGACGGCTGACTGAAACTTTCCTCTTGTGTTTTACTCCTTGTGAGCTGGAATCCTACAGTGAACATTTTACTGAAGGGGAACCTCTTCTGGCCTTCTCTTCTTCCCATGATTGAACTTCTGGCCCTGACTCCATTCGTAAGCAATTGCTTCAACACTTTAATCCTTTACGATGACAGTATCCCTTCAAGGTGTTTAACTGTACTTAGCTCTCAGGATTTTTCCCATCTCTATGGAGGGACAGTATTGTAGTTCCTGTCCTTAACCTGGCAAGGATCCATTATCCTTTGATAGTTACTGGCCCATCAGCCTGACAAATGTCCCCTGCAAGTTACTAGATCAGATGGTGGCTCATTGGCCCAGTTGGGTCCTTGAATCTTGGCACCTATTATATCTGTACCAGTACAGTTTCCAGGGGGGGGGGGGGGGGGGGGGGGGAGTGGTTTCCAATCAGTTATCTGCTTCAGTTGGAAACCACAGTTCAACAGGCCTTTTCTCAGCTCTGCCATCTTGTCTTAGTTTCATTCGACCCTCGTAAGGCCTACGACACAGCTTGGCACTGTCGCATCCTCCTTACACCCAATGAGTGGGGTCTTCAGGGCCCGCTCCCGATTTTTATTTGTCAGTTCCTGCCCCCGGTTGGCTCTGTTCTCAGCTCTCCCTGTATCCAGGGCTCTGTATTAAGTGATCTTCTTTTTCTAGTCACTATTGGTGAACTTGGGGGTCTCTGCTGGACAGTTGGTCACCCCTGCTCTGTATGTGAATGATACCTGTATTAGGGTTACCTCCCACTTGATGGTCTCTGTGGAATGACAGCTCCAGGATGTCACAGGCTGTGCTTCTACGTAGACACTCTTGTATGGTTTTCAGTTTTCTCCCCATAAATAGAGGGTGGTGCATTTCTGTCACTGTACAACAGTCCAGCTTGATACAGAGCTCTACCTTGGTGCCCAACACCTTACTGTGGTCCTTCAGTTCCATTTCTTGGGTCTTATTTTTGACAACAAGTGTACATGGTTGCCCCATATTCGTCATCTGAAGATTGGCTGTTTTCGTAAGCTCAGTGTTCTTTGCTTCCGTGCCCACACCTCTTGGGGTGCGGATCGTACAACCCTTCTCCACCTTTATGAGGTGTTAGTTTGGACTCGTCTCGACTGTGGTTGTCAATTTCATGGAGTAGTTGCCCCTTCCACACTGTTCCTCTTGGAGCCATTTCACTATGTGGTATCCGTTTAGCCACCAGCACCTTTTGCACTAACCCTGTTGATAGTCTTCTTGTTGACACTGGGATCTATCCCCTTTTGATTCGACAGTCTCAGCTTCTGTTTTCCTAAGTTATCACTATCTGCTCTTCCCCTGCTCACCCCTACTGTTCTATTCTTTTTGCGGCTTGAAGTCAGCGCTCGCCCTCTGCCCACGCTGTACCAGTTGGGTTTTGTCTCACTTGTCTCTACCGTGACGTCCATCTCTCCTCCTTGTACTCTTCTCAAATTTCTCTCCTGACCAACCCTCTTGGTTAGTTTCTTGGCCATGGTTTTTGATGGATCTCTTCTGGAGTCTGAAAGCCTTCATCGCTCCAATGGTGTTCCATTCTTTGTTTCGAACACTCCTACAGGAGTTACAGGTTGCCATTGTTTTTTACAGTTGTACTGTGCTTACTGGCCAAGGCAGACATGTCGAAATTTTACTGTCTCAGTTCAACCTCTGCCTCTTAAATACTGGGGCCACTACACATTTCAGTGTGGCTCTTGGTAGTTACTTGGCCATTGATTTATCACTCTGCAGCCCAGGCCTTCTTCCTTATATCCACTGGAGAGAACATGACAACCTGTGTTCTAGTGACCACTTCCCCATCTTCCTGTCACTGCCCCAGTGTCATTCCCATGGACACCTGCCCAGATGGGCTTTAAACAAGGCGAACTGGGAAACTTTCAACTCTGCTGTCACCATTGAATCTCCCCCACATGGGAACATTGATGCAATGTTTGAGCAGGAGACTACAACAATCAATTCTGCAGCAGAAAATGCGATCCCTTGCTCTTCAACGTGGCCCCTGTGAAAGGCAGTCCTGTGGTGGTTGCCAGAGGTCGCTGAAGCAATCAAGGAGGTTCGGCGAGCTCTACAGCACCCTTCCCTGGAGCACCTCATATCCTTTAAATGGCTCCGTGTCTGTGTTTGCCAACTTATCAAATGATGGAAAAGGAGTGTTGGGAGAGATATGTCTCGACCACTCAGTGCCATACGTCATCTTCTCAAGTGTGGGCTAGGATGAAACTTGTTTTCGGGTACCAGACGCCAACAGTTGTTCCCGGTCTTAACATAAATGGCTTATTATCTACTGATGCAATCGCGATTGTCGATCTCTATGCTCTAGCCTTTGCATTGGAGAATTACCCCCAGTCTTTCGCACACTCTTACGGCAGCTGGAAGGGAAAGTCCTCTCGTTCACTACAAGCCACAGTGAATCCTGTAATGCCCCATTTACAGAGTGGGAGCTCTTCAGTGCCCTTGCACATTACCCCGACACTGCCCCTGGGCCAGATCAGATCCACAGTCAAATGATTAAACATCTCTCTTCTGACTACAACGGCATGTCCTCATCATCTTCAACTGGATCTGGTGCGATGGCATCTTTCCTTCACAGTGGCGGAAGAGCATCATCATTCCGGTGCTCAAACCAGGTATAAACTCACTTGATGTGGATAGCTATCAGCCCATCAGCCCCACCAGCATTCTTTGTAAGCTGCTGGAATGTATGGTGTGTCGGTGGTTTGGTTGGGTCCAGGAGTCATATGGCCTACTGGCTCCATGTCAGGGCAGCTTCCGCCACGATCGCTCTACCACTGATAATTTTGTATCCCTCGAGACTTCCATCCAAACAGCCTTTTCCAGATGCCAACACCTGGTTGCTGTCTTTTGATTTTACGAAAAGTGTATGACACGACCTGGTGACATCATATCCTTGCCATATTGTATGAGTGGGGTCTCAGAGGCCTGCTCCTGAGTTTTATCCAAATTTTTTTTTTGCTTCATACTTTCTGTGTCCAAGATGGTGCCTCCCATTGTCCCCCCCATATCCAGGAGAATGGGGTCTCGCAGGGTTCTGTATCGAGCGTATTTCTGTTTTTAGTGACCACTAATGGTCTAGAAGCAGCTGTAGGGCTGTTGGTCTTGCCTTCTTTGTATTTAGACGACTTGTGCAATTCGTACTGCTCCACCAGTACTGGTTGCTGAGTGGCACCTTCAGGGAGCCATCCACAAGGCGCAGTCGTGAGCTCTAGCCCACAGTTTCCAACTTTCATCCACAAGACATGTGCTATACACTTCTGTTGGGGTCATACCGCTAATCCGGAACCAGAACTTTACCTTCATGACGGTCCACTCATTGTAATGGAGACATATTGATTCCTAAGACTGGTTTTCCCTGACTGACTTGGCTACATCTCCTTCGTCAGCTTAAGCAGCACCTCAGTGCCCTCCATTGCCTGAGTGACATGAACTGGGAATCAGATCGCTCTACACTTCTGCAGCTGTACAGAGCCGTTGTTCAATCCTGCCTTGACTATAGGAGTTAGGTTTATGGTTCGGTGGCGTCCTCAGCATTGCATTTACTCGACCCAGTGCATCACTGTGGCGTTCGCCTAGGAGCTTTTCAGAAGAGTCCGGTGACCAGCATTATGGTGGAATGGTGGAGGCTGGAGTCCCTCCATTGCAGGTTAGGTGTGCATAACTGCTCACCAGTTATGTTGCACACTTTTGTAGTTCTCCTGCGCATCCTAATTATCGCCTCCTTTTTCACCCACGGTGATTCATCTCCCGCATCGGCGGCCCAGGTCAGGGCTTCCAATTGCAGTTCGTGTCTTCTTTCTGAACTGGAGTTCTTGCCTTTACTACATATACTTCAGGTCCATTCTTGTAAACCTCTATGGTGTACACCTAGGCCGCGGCTTCGCCTGGTCCTTGCACATGGCCCTAAGGACTCAGTTAATCCTGTGGCTCTCTGCTGTCACTTTCTCTCGATTCTTGACATGTGCCGAGGCCATCGAGTGGTTTACACCAATGGCTCAATGGCTGATGATCACGTGGGCTTCGCGTATGTCCATGCAGGACATACTGAACAGCATTCCTTGCCCAAAAACTGCAGTGTTGCCACTGCTGAGCTGGTGGCTATATCTCATGCTCTCGAGCACATCCTTTCATGCCCTGGGGAGTCGTTTCTTCTGTGTACTGACTCCTTGAGCAGCCTACAAGCTTTCGACCAGTGCTGCCCCTGTCATCCTTTGGAAGTGACCATGCAGGAGTCCATCTATGCCCTGGAATGGTCCAGTCGTTCAGTGGTGTTTGTCTGGACCACAGATCACGTCAAAATCCCAGGCAATGAACTTGCCAACAGGCTATCCAAACAGGCCACGCAGAAACCGCTTATGGAGATTGGTTTCTCTGCAACTGACCTGCGTTCAGTATTACATCGCAAGGTTTTGTGGCTTTCGGAGACGGAATGGCATAACCTCAGTACGCACAACAAACTGCATGCCATTAAAGAGGCTACAAATGTGTGGAAGACCTCTACGTGGGCCTTTCGCAGGGTCTCTGTGGTTCTCTGTGGGCTCCACATTGGCCACGCTTGGGTGACACACCTTGTGCACCGTGCACCGTGATGACCCTTCTCAGTGTTGGTCTGGCACCAGGCTGACAGTGGCCCATATCTTGGTGCGCTGTCCTTCTTTGGCTGTCCTGCGATGCTTTGGGTGCCGTGATGGACTCTTCAGGTACCGGACTCATTGCCATTAATTTTAGTTGACAACACCTCATCGGCTAATTTAGTTTTACGTTTTATATGCGACAGTGGATTTTATCATTCTATATAAGTTTTTGCACATATCCGTTTGTCACATTGCGTTCTTGACGCTAATGATTTTAGGTTGGATGTTTTAATGTGTCTCAGAGTGGCTGGCATTTCCTTTTTCTCCTCGTGGTTGGCCAGCCACAGTCATCTGCCCTCTTGTTTTTATCCCTCCTACGTGTTTCTTGCTTCCCTCCGTGGTTTTCTTTTCCTGTTTTGTCCACAGTAGTATTGGTTGTCCTGTCATTCTTCAGGTTCCTCCATTCACCTGTTATTGTGCTGTGTCTCTCTTCTTCTTTCACTTGTGCAATTATTTTACTAGGAACAAGGGACCGATGACCTCACATTTTTGTCCCCCCCCCCTCCCCCCCTCCTCCTCCTCTAAACCAACCAACCCAGATATTTGACAAGACTCCATTAAGCAGCACACTGCAATACTGTATTCAAGCGTATTCAAGCATTACAGGATTTTTTCTTCTACTCTTTTACGTTAATTTACATTTTTCTACATTTAGAGCAAGCTTCCACTAATCACATCATATAGAATTTTATTTAAAAATTTCAAGCTACTCACATGTCTGAGAACCTGTTTTGTGTGCGTGGAAGGTTTCCAGTGTACTTGTGGTCACCAGAAAGCCATATCCTTATCAGACAAAAGCAAATCAACTAAGAAGAAAAATAGAGAGATTCATTATTCCTCCTCAATAGCAGCTGTATCCAAAAGCCTCTCTCGGCTAACTACTCCTGTCACTAATCGCTAATCAATCCTCTAAATTAGAGACAGCTGTTCAGCCAAATGAAGAAAACCCTATCACTGAAGAAGTAGTGGAGCAATGTCCTCCTGCTTTCAAATCCTGCAGTCCAATGCATGTGAAACTAGGTGCTCCAAAGCTGCCAAGGTGATTGTCGTCATTGTATCTGCAATCTTTAAACTGTAAGTACATACAGCTGTCCTACTGTGGAATGTATGCGTCAATGTGTCATCAGCTAGCATTAAGCAGAACTGTAGCTGCTAGTGCTGTCACAATCCCCAGCTGTCCTTTGCCCACAAGAAAGGAAAATACCATCTCAAGAAAGCTATGATCTTTCATGCTTCACCCCAGTATGTTAAAACTTTCACCTGAGAAGTGAACTCCAGTTCATTGATGATTTAATCGTAAGATGAAATACATAGCTGCATCATTTCATTGAATGCCTGTTTGCGAGCCAATATTTCCTCTTGTTAACATCTGCTTAAACCTGTCGCTTGTTCTTACTGTAGCTTAGTGCCCAGCTCCTAACACGTTTCTTGCTGCTCAGCGACTGCAGGTCTCTCCCAGAGTCTGTGTGAGGTGGACACTCTTGGCAGATAATCTGGTCCAGTTTAACAATGTTTCCCTCAATGTAGGCGAACCCACATTTCTTTCAGACTCTACACATTTGTTGTCACACCTGCATCACTCCTTCAGCAGCATACAGTTTGCCTGATGTCTAGAGTGATTGCTCTCCCAGGCATACACTCAAGTGACCATTTCCTATGCATAATTTGCTTGCTGAATCGTGTATTTCTGTTTAAGAGGTTTAATCTCACGTTTTTGTAAGAGCAAATTTATTCGATCTGTAGTGCAGTAGTTGCTCATTTGTTTTGTTGACAAGCGTCCATTCATTTAACCCTTTCATGACCGAATAATTTTTTGCTCAATTTTTTAAATTTCTGTTTTGTGTTTTGCTTAAGGAATAGCTTCTAAAGTGAAATGTATAAAAAGTGTGAGATTGCTATGACCAGTTTCTTTAATATTTTAAGTGGGACTTATGTGTCCCATTGGTCATTAGGTGGGAGTATTGCAAAGGTTTGGATAAAAAGAGAGCATAAGAAAGAACATTAAATTTCAGCTGCAACTTATACAAAAAAAATTAATTTTTGTGACCAGTTTATACAAATACAAGGGTTATATTGCAAATGATTTTTGATGTTGATTTTACCGACGCCGATATCAGGAACATATATTTTCTATGAAATTCTTCGAAGCAGCGATGTGCCCATACAGAAACTTTGCATTGTACGCACATCATGTTGGTTCGTACTTCCTTTCGCTTTGTGCTGCAGAACCTGCAGCGTTTCCTTGTGTCTTTTACTGGGAAATGTTTTCCAGTTTGAAGGCGAACTTCATCTGGTTTGCTCTTCACACCCGGCTTGTTTCTTTTTTTCTTCTTCTTCTTTTGATTTCATGACCTGCTGTTAGTTGTCTGATAAGTGAAAGGCAAAAGGATAACTGCTTATGTCCTCCTCCATGCTTACAGTTCCACATTATGGAACTGTTAACAATTGCCAGGTCAATTACGAAAAAGAAAAGACGATGCCACGAGTTAAGAGATCGCCTTCCAATTGCATTTCTCTCATGCACTGATCAAAGTGATCCACACCTGCCATAAATGTATTATACTCTGAAACTGCTTTATGACAGAAGACCTCTGATGAAGTACCATCTTTGTTTTTCCTATTGACAAAGGTTAAATCTTTTGGGCTATGATAATTACTTAGTATCGTCACAGTCTTGTTGCCTTGCCATTTTATTGCTGAAACACATCTCTTTGTTTTGAACATAAACTTCCCCCATTGTAATTTGTCTTGTTTCTTCATCATACCTGGAAGTCCCTTCCTGTTTGTTCTCACTGTTCCAACTACAAAAAGTCCTCTTTCATTTAGCGACTTCATCAGATTGTATGGGGTGGAGAGATTATCGAACACAATTCGTCAGCAAGACTGTGTATATACTCAGTAAGATGGAGCACAACATTTTCTCCCAAACTGAACGATGAGTCTTGGGTGTTCTTCTTTCCAGTATACACCTCAAACTGGGTTACGAAACCTGTTTTTGAATTGGCTAGACACCGAATTTTGTAACCTCATTTTACAGGTTTCATTGGAAGGTACTGCTTTATAGAACAACACCCTTTGAATGGGACAATACTTTCATCAACAGCCATAATACTTGATGGAGTGTATACTTCTTTCAGATTGTTATTGACAGCATCAATTATTGGGCTTAATTTGTACAGTCAATCACAGCCAGCTTCACCCCTTGGTACTGCTGTAGTATTGTCATTGCAGTGAATGTTTTCAGTCAGTTTTTTGAATCTGGTTTTACCCTTAAGTTGAGAAATTGCACTTACACCTAAAAGTGGGTCGGTGGACCTCTAGTGACTCAGCTCAGGCCGCCTATGTATTCCCATTAGAATGTGAATGCCAATAAAATATTTTATTTCTTCAACGTCAATATCTTTCCTATTGCAGCTGGCCTGTCTTACCCTTTTACCTCTACTAATGTTGTTACATATTTGAGTTGCATAGAGGTTAGTCTCATCTTTGACCTTCCTCAAACAATCATCAGTAAAAATTGTAAAAAATAATCTATTTCTTTATCATTTTGTCCAAAATCTAACTTTATATCTGCACTTTCACCAAGAGATGCTGATACGTTTTCAAAATAAGTTATGTCGTCAGTCCACTCTGTTTGTTTCATTGACATGTTCAGCCCCATTCTCTTGTTCTGCATACATAATAACTTCATTTGTAGTGTCATTGGTAATTTCAGTGACATTTTCTTTTACTGCACACACACACACACACACACACACACACACACACACACACACACACACACACACACACACAATACCATCATTTTCAGCCACCTCCATTTTAGCACTGTCAACATTGTCGTGACGACCGTAGCTAGGTGACTCAGCCAATATCCTAGATGGTGTAGTATCAATAAATGTACTATTGGATGCATCAAGATGGATGAGTTCATCTGCATTTTTACCATCACCTTCTTCCTCCGAAAATTCTTCGTTATCAGGAAGCAAAAAGCAGATGTGACATTTCTAAAAAGGTCTGCAATTGGGTTAGCACACTGTATTGTGCAACAAATTATTGTTATTGTTATTACTATTATTATTATTGTTTTTGTTGTTATTTTTATTATTATTTTATGAAGACTTTGAGCCATGTGATGTAGCATCACACAGAGAAAGAAATAAACCCAAAATGTCTAATGTGTAACGAAATTATAAATAATATGTGGAACAAATATGTGCCACTGGCCATGTGACTGATATTTCATGCAGTTAAAAACTAAAAACATTTCCCAAGTCACTCAAATACATTTTACACTGAAATTCCACCTAATATTTACAGATAAATGATGAGAAACACAGTAAATATGGTTATTATGCTTACCATGCTTGTTTACAATAGAGAAGTTGAAAAATATGCAAAAACTTTCACAGAAGCGATTAAACAAGTGTATTGCATAGAAAAAATTCCAGCAGAATGCAGCTGTTTCTCGGGAAGAAGTCTGTAATGGTTTCAAGTAGAAGTAGAAGTTTATTGTCTCACAACATACAATTTCAAGCCATTGACTTAAAAGTACAGCAGACTCGTCAAAACACAAAAACTGATTTACAATTTACTTTGTAGTACCAATAATATAATATACAGTACTGAATAATTACTTAATTAAGCAATTAATATTTTTTATTCAAAGTAACAAACTTTTAAGATTAACAGTCCTAAGTATTTGCTCTCTCCTGCTCAAATTTTCAGGTTGTCATTTATGAATTCTTCTACTGAATAGTAACATTTCTGCACTAGTTTCTTATCTAAGGATTTTTTCAGTGTTTCTAAATTTATGGTGAGTAATTCTCTTCCTTTCACTTCGTTATAAATTTTCATACCCGTATAATGTGGAGTTTGAGCATAAAGTTTTAAACTATGGGTGAGCAGCATAAAATTATTTTGATTTCTGGTGTTCTAATCATGTTGAAAATGATTTGCTACAAATAAATCAGGGTTACTGTGAACAAAGATAATCAGCTCATATATGTATAATGAGGGAACACTTAGTATACTCAGAATTTTTTAGGAGTGGGTGACATGATTTTCTTTGCTGTACATTGTGCATATTTCTAATGATTGTTTTCTGAAGTTTTAGTAATCGACAAATATGGATTAAGTTACCCCAAAATACAATTGCATACCTTATTACTGACTCAAAGTAGCTGCGATATACTAATTTTCGTATGCCCATACTGGTAGCATTGTACAATTTATACTACTTTTGTTATGCCCATACTGGTAGCATTGTACAATATTCTCATTGCATATGCTAGTCTATTTAATTTATTTGCAAGGTACTGTATGTGTGACCCCCATGATAGATTTTTATCTAGTTGCATTCCTAAGAATTTCACACAGCTAGCTTCCTGCAAATCCTGGTTTCTGTGACTGACCTGAATATCATTTAATTTTACCAGAGAAGGAAAATTGGTACTCACCATATAGCGGAGATGCAGTGTCACAATAGGCACAACAAAAAGATTCACACAGTTATAGCTTTTGGCTATTACGGCAGTCAGCAGCGCGTGCGCGCGCGCGCGCCCACACACACACACACACACACACACACACACACACACACACACACACACAAAAGCACATGTGCACATGCACGCAAACGCAACTTGCACACTTGTATGTGTGTCTACTGCTGGCAAAGGCCTTAATGGCCGAAAGCTGTAATTGTGTGAATCTTTTTGTTGTGCCTATCGAGACTCAGCATCTCTGCTATATGGTAAGTAGCGATTTTCCTTCTCTGGTATTATTACATTCCATCCTGGATGTTTCATTGTTTGATATCATTTAATTTTGCTTGTTTTGTTTTAAATTGCATTAACTCAGTCTTTTCCATGTTTAGTTTTAACCCTTTTAAATCAAACCAGTTATCTAAGTTTTCTGAAGTATTTAGTAGTTTGTTGAATTTGATCTGTAATTGACTTTTAATGATTGAAGATATCATCTGCAAATAAAACTGAATGATGCTTAATATTAAGTGACAGATCATTTATGTAGAACAAAAACAGAATGGGACCTAATACAGAATGTTGGGGTACTTCATGTGAAATTGTTTTCCATTTTGAAGTATAACTTCCTCTCTCTGATGTTATAACCACTTTGTCTTCGGCTGGTTAGATAGGATTTAAACCATTCTAATACCGTGCCGCTAATTCCATACTTTTCCAGTTTACAGAGTAGCAAGGAGTGAATTGTCTAGAGACAAGCTAATATTATCAACAAATTTATTTATAGTAGATATTGTGGTTTTGCCTTTTTGATATCCATACTAATTTTTTGAGATTATTTTAAATTTTTCTATGCAATTTTGAATTTGTGTGGTGACTACCTTCTCAAATATTTTTGACAGTGATGGAAGAAGTGAGATTTGGTGATAGTTTCTCGTGTGTTCTTCTGTGCCGTTTTTTAATAGTGGCTTAACTACAACATACTTCAGTGTGCTTGGAAAATAACCTTCTTGAAGGGACTGGTTAACTATTGTAGTTAGTGGCTGTGCTCTTATTTTATTGACTGTTTTTAACACTTGTTGGTATGTCATCACATCCTGCTGATGTTTTACTTTTTAGTGACAGTATTACATTTTCTATATCTTTTACTGTAGTTTTTGTAAATGTACTGAAAGATTCACCATCAAGTTGTTCACTGTTGAAGAAATTTACCGTGTCTGGATACTCTGCTACATTGACATTAGATTTGTTTACATTTATAAAGAATTCATTAAACAATTCAGAAATTTGAGCAGGATTTACAATAATTCCATCCTCTTATCTTGATAGTTCCATCCTCTGCCTGTGGCACCTGTTTCAGCTTTGATCACTGACCATAATGCCTTTGATTTGTTTTCACCATCCAATATAAATCTATTATTTGCCAGTTCTTTGGTTGCCTTTACAACTTTTTAAAATGTTTTTGTAATCTTTTACATAGGTAACAAAATCAGGACTCTTATTATGTTTTAGTTCCCTATGTAGCAGTCTTTTTCTTGCACTCGAGATTTTTATTCCTTCGTAATCCAATTTACTTTATTTCCTCCTTTTGTATGATGTACAGTAAGGGGGAAAGTTTCATTAAAAACGAGCAGGAATTTTTCCAAGAAAGAAGCAAAATTTTCAGAGCATAAAATACTATGATTTATAGACCACTCCACCTTATTTAATCTATGATATAAAAAGTTTATTTATTTATTTTCTGAACTGGTGTTTGGTGTAGGTTTTTATCGAGCAAGATTCTACTGTTTTTGGTAACTCCATAAACAGAGCACAGTTATCAGAAAGTCCTAAATCTGAACAAAACTTATTTGCCATATCATAAGTGTAATTGGTTAAAATATTATCTATACATGTTGCAGACATTTCGGTTACTCGAGTGAAATCAGTGAAATTTGCGCTGAAACCTGATGTTTGAATCATACCAATGAATTTTGTTGAGTTATTGATGTCACTGGCTAGATCTGTATTGAAATCAGCAGTTATTATGACTCATTTCTTGGTTTCTTTTTGAAGTTTTTGCAATAGACACTGGAATTTTGACAATAAATGTTTCATTATTTGTGCACCTGGAATTGTGTACACAGATAAATTTACAGTATTTTGCCCTAACTCTACGCAGCAGCTTTCAAATATAGATTCTTCCTTAATGGAATCGAAATCGAGTCTTGCTCTACATTCAATTGATCTGATTTTCAAGTTGTTAAGTTTTGTTTCTCTGCCATTTGTATTATTTGAACTTGAACATAAATGGGTTAAGTGCATTACAAATGTATTGTGACTTTTTTGAATATTCCTAATGGCATTTAGTTTGAAACACTGTATATTTTCGTTTCAACTTCGTTATCAATTTTTACACCCCCATCTTTACGTACTAGTTTCCCTTATTAAGTATGATCTTACATATATCAGTATACATACTGCTGAATGTTGCCGATCCTAGTGTGTTTAGATGCTTCTAGTATATGGCAGCACACTACAGATGTGAGTTTCTATTGTCCCCTTGGTTGTGAAGCACAAAAAAGTGAAGTGGGACACACATGTCCCTTGGGTTCTGAAGGGGTTAATAAACCAGTCAGTGAGGCTCCAACTCTCGCCTGATAAACATCTACAGAGCGGCGAGTTAAGCGTTTCTTTTTCTGTCTTTTCATCATAGTATATTTATTAAATTTTATGCTTGTTTCCATTTAGGAGGTGTAAGCTTGCATTATGTAAGTGTAAATTTGGGCAGTCTGTAGCACAGTGTTCGTTTCTTCTGATCACACAGCTACATAGCTCATTAAAGCATCATCATTGCAAGGGTAGCAAGTTGTTTATCTATATCTGCTTTTATAGTTTACTTCTTCAGTCAGTCTTTCTGGGTTGAGTGGGGCATATGCATGCTGTGTGAAGATGCAGGAGGAGCTGGCCACAGTTTGCGAACATCTGAAAGCGCTTTTGGCTACAGTCAGTCACATTCAGGCTGCTACCTTTGGGCGTAGCTGTAGCTGAGAATCTGCCGCATTGCAGGGGACACCTCAGGTGTCGCTTGTTTTGCCGGGGGGCTCTGTTACTGAGGCAACTCATAGTGTACTGGATGCAATGGATCTGCCCTCACAGCAGAGTAAGGGGCGAGTGGTAATGCATACATATCGCTGAAGGTGGAGGGCCAATGTTTGAGACTCGTTATATGGCCTTGCTCGTTCACTGTGTGATTGGACAGGTCTCCTCTCCTTCAGCAGGGTCCAAGCAGGCCCATGGGAGGAGTTTACTACTTACTGGGAGCCCCTTAGGCAGATAGTGTTCAGGGGTAGAAAGGAAGCCAATGTACACTTGGTATACCTGCTGAGTGTCCTCATCCAAGAGGTGGAGGCAGGCTAGCCTGCAACTATCAAGCGTAGAGGTTGCAGTCATCACCGACATCTGCTGCAAGAGTTTTGAGCGCATCCTCAGCTCATACAGGTAGCAGGTGGAAGTGGTGAAGGCTGCTGGCCTCGTGTGGGGTGCAAACAGAGCTACCAGTTTGTAGCACTTTTCCCAGGGGCCCTTTGTTTGGAAACAAGCAGAGTGTCTCAACCAAAGGATTCGTAGACTCTGAGACAGTCTTGTCTGCAGCTTTCTAACATTGCATTATTTCCTGGGGATTTGTAGGACTCCTCTTGATAGGTCAGGAGTGCACTACATAAAGGAAGCAGCTACTTGGGTAGTAGAGTACTTGGGGAGTGCATGTGAGGGTTTCTTATGCTATGCAGTAGTTTGAAGTATTCTGATGAAAACTCGCTGGTTGGTATGCAGCATTCAGACTAAAGACACTTTGACTGTCAAAATTGTGTTAGTAAATTGAAGTATTTGTAACAAAGTTCCCGAATTTACTGTCCTCCAGGACTGTCTTCTCTTAAGACTGAGAGCTGAAACCTAAAGTGGAAAGCTCAGAGATATTTAGTGAGTCATGGAATGTATATCAGAAAGACAGATAAGAGGCCCTAGGAGGGGGAGCATTCATCACAGTTGACAAAAATGTTGTCTCTATTCAGGTCAAAGTTGAGTGTAACAGTGAAGTCATCTGATTGTGTATAACAGGTCTAGGTGAAACCAAGTTAATTGTTGGGTGTTTTTATCAGCCACCTGATTCTGCTGTAGCAGTTCTAGAGTAATTCAAAGAATGTCTATGGCAAATACCTAGATCATGCATTACTAATTAGAGACAACTTGAACTTACAGTGTGTAGACTGGTTGTATATGGAGTCATTGCAGGGTACAGACACATTCATGCCAAGTACTTTTGAACACAGTTTTCAGAAAACTGTCTTGAGCAGCTAGTTTGGCAGCCCACACACAATGGAAATGTCATAGACTTTGTAGCTACAAGTAGGCCAGACCTTGTCAACAATGTCATCATAGAAAAGGGAATTAGTGAATGTGACATTGTAGCAGCTGTGGTTATGAAGGTTTAGAAATCAGTTAAGAAGGATAGCAGAGTGTTTCTGCTTGAAAGAGCAAATAAGCGTTTGTTAGCACCTCACTTAGACAGTGAATTAACATCACTTAGTTCCGATACCCTGAACTTAGAGGAGTTATGCGCAAAGTTTAAGCAGATTGTAAATCATGGTCTGGAGAATTATATACAGATATCCATCATGTTGGAGTAGCTTGGGTCAACATCATCTGTTAATCAATAGAACTAAAAGCCAGTCCAGGTTGCAAATATTTTACCTTTTTTTCATTTGATGGCTAGTTTCAGGCTGTAACCCATTTCCAAATCAACGTAACAAAGTCAAATAGGGAGTTTCCAAAGATTTAATGTACATTCTATATTTTTTGACATCTTCATGCTACTTTTGACTTTGTTATGTTGATTTGAAAATGTATCTCAGCCCAAAACTAGTAATCTAATGAATACAAAGTAAAATATTTGCGACTTGGACTGGTCTTCTGTTCTGTTGGAGATTTATATGCCTAGTAAGTGGATTAAGGACGGCAAAGGCCCACTGTAGTTTAATAACAAGAGTTGTCAAATGCTGAGGAAACAGAGGTTTTGCACTCTCAGTTCAAAAGAGAACAAGCTAATGACAGGCAAAGGTTAGTAAAGATTTTCATGCATCTATGATAGATCAATGTGTGAAGCATACAACTACTACCACCGTCATACTTTAGCAACAGCTCTGGCAGAGAACCTGAGAAAATTCCGGTCCTATGTAAAATCACTGAGCGGGTCTAAGGGTTCCATTTAGTCACTTGTTGACCAGTTTGATGTCACAGTTGAAGATACCAAAACGAAAGCCAAAGTTTTAAATTTTACATTCATTTGCACAGGAGAATTGTATAAATATACTGTTATTTGACCACTGGACAGACTCCCATATGGATGACATATTAATAAGCATCCCTTGCGTAGAGAAACAACTGAAGGAGTTGCAAACAAATAAGTTACCGGGTCCGGATGGAAACCCAGTTCTGCTTTTCAATACACCCCACCAGTCTGCCTTGGGCTCCCTCCCCGCCCATACACCATCCCTCCCCGCCCCCTTCTGATTGCTGCTTGCATCTGAGGTGTTGTTGCATTCCAGCCAGAGATTCTGGATTTGGCAATTGTGTGATGAAGTGTGCTTTCCGTTGTGTGTGTGTGTGTGTGTGTGTGTGTGTGTGTGTGTGTGTGTGTGTGTGTGCAATCTGTCTTTTCCTGCATTGTTGTTATTCCTACTTGTAGTTTCCATTGTTTATTAGAGATAACTCCTCTTCATTCAGTTGAGCTCCAGTTTCTTCTTTTCTATTAACAGCTGTGCAAAAGTTTACTTGAATTCCTAATTGGAGGCTGAGGAGAAATGCTGATTGATTATGCAGATATTACCAAAACCATTCAAACACAACTTTGTGCTAGCAGCAGTCAGTCAATATTTAGTTCCCCTGCATACAGCTCTAAGTATTTATGTAAATAAGCTATGGTCAGTTTTTCTGAATCAAATTGCAGCTTGCTTTCGGCCATTATCGTCTTTCGTTGTATCTGTGTGAAATTGGTGTGTGTGTGTGTGTGTGTGTGTGTGTGTGTGTGTGTGTGTGTGTGTGTGTGTGTGTGTGTGAGAGAGAGAGAGAGAGAGAGAGAGAGAGATTTCCAACATATATGTTCTTATTTTCTTTCACTTTTACTTCTCCACTGAGTTAGAACTGTTTTGCAAAATGCCACTGATTTTACCCTTATGAAGCACCTGTAATATTTTGTTGACCAATGACATTGAAAAGATGATAATCGTTACATGAGAATACAGGGATTTAAACTTAGCCTTATGTTACGTATGTCATATGGTTTGATTCCATATTAAGATAGCATTATCACCAATATATTATCACTTACAACACAAGTAACTTGCTACTTTGTGAGATATGTTTTTTTCCTATCTGTTTAGCATGTTACCAACACAATGGCGAGTGAAGATGGTATTGAGTGGCTGTATGAGCTTCTCCAGGATGTCCAGTTGGAACAGTTTGCGTCAAGAATCAGAGATGATTTGCAGGTACAAATAATCACTTTTTCTGCTGAATGCCATTTGTTTTCAGATCAATTACATGAGTGCCATTTATTGAAGATCTTTAATTTGTACCATATTTACTTGAGTATAAGATGACCTGCCCATTTTTTTACTGAGGGTCCAAGAAAAAAATTTTTTAAATGTATTCTAACTAAAAAAAATTACCAACTTTTATTGATGCAAAGGATTACACTTTTCTAAATTTATGTCATTTATTGATTGTCTACATTTTAATAATACAAGGTGAAATAAACTAAAAGAAGTTGTTTGCATTTGGTTTTATCTTCACTGCCTTTCTTGTTTGCTTAGCCTGTTGTCTGGTACCTCTATTTTGATTCATCATCATCGTCGTGATAACAGGACAGCTGTAAACCTCATATCTCTGTTGTTATAAATATTTGGCTTTCTTTTCCAAATATGTTGCGATTTCTGAGGTAGTGGTTACTGCCCACTCTTGCACCATACAGTGAGCAGTGACAGTATTTCTGTACAAAACATGTAAGAACACCACTGACCCCCCCCCCCCCCCCCCCCCCCAATGTAGCCTTTAGCATCTTATGCAGAAATGTGTGCTGCCATTGAGTATTTGTCCAATTTGAAAGTCAGTTTGAATCTGAGTGCAAAGGGATTCAGGCAATTGGCAGTTTAAACATGCTGAATGTTCATAAAAAATGAAAGTACACAGTATATTTGGCTGCACAATGAAATTTCTGCCTGCTCAACACTCCCCTCCCCTCCCCTCACTCACCAAGCTGGGTCACTGTTTCTCTTCCAATTTTCTGTAGCTAGGGATATGCTTGAGCGATAGTGAAACAGGGGTGGCAAAATCTTCTAGGGTGCAGATTGTATGTAACAGCAACATTTAATAGATAAACAAAAGTTCATACTCACTGTTTAATCCATTTGTTGAAGTTTTGATCGTCCTTCGATGTAGTGATTTCTTTTTGTACTCTCTCCACAACAGTCTATTTACTTCATTCTGGAATAAGTTTCCTTTTCGTTTCGTCATCTTTCTCTAATGCTGATTAATAAATGGTAACAATTTTCTCTGGCATTCTAATATGTGTAGAGTTACTGGATTTCTCATTTGCAACCCACTTAGTAAATCATTAGTTTCTCTTAACAAAATAAAATATTAACTTGGGTTCAGAATCAAGTAATGGTTTTTAAAGCACAAGAATTTTGCCTTTACCTACTTAAAAAGCAGCACAAATTTGTGCATACAGAATCTATACATATATGAGAAATTTTGTTGTAAACCCATTTAAATACAACAAAGGTTTGTAGATTTATAGAAGTTAATGTTATTTCCTCTTGTGTTTCACAAAACTTGTCAGTTTTTAAACTGAGCATTATATTGTTGTAGTGGCTAGTTCATAGTTTCTCACGTATCCCTTGCTCTAGTGTCGACAGTCAAATGTCACCTGATTGTTCGAGCGAAGTCTACACTTTATGTAGCGCTTAGACATATCGATGGATCTCGAGCCTGTTTGAATGCAAATATTGTTTAGTATGCCCTATTCTTTGGGACTGTTCAAAATAAAATTGTACCTCAGTACCCAAATCTTCATCTTGATTGTAAGATGAATGCTAATTTATGGGCTCTCACATGCTCAATATATTTTCAAACTCGCAATACATTGTCAATCCTACAAATATTAATTACCATTATTGATGGACCTCAAAACTAAAATTTGAGCATTAGGATGACATTCTGTTGCCAGACATGTCTGAGTTACTCCTAATCTCTTGTGAATGTGATTGCCTCTCTCCCTAACGTATTTTGCTTCTCTATTTTATCTCATGTCAACACTAATAACTTGTCGTACAATGCAGAACTCATTGGAAAGTGATATATCAAAAGTTTTGGGTCTTTGATTCTGATTTGTCAGTAAATTAAAATGTGATCAGTCATTTCTTTGTAGCTATGGCTGATATAACTGCAGCACATAATTTCTTTTGGGTGTTTGAGATCTTAACTTTGTCAAACCATGTTGTCAGCTGACAGTTTTTGTCAGTATTATTGATAGTGTGACATCACTTCAATATATTTAAGTTTTGACGAACCAGTTTTCTCAATAAGTACGGAACATGTAGAGGTCCATTTAATCTGTTAGATGCCCCTTAGATTGTCATCCGTGGAGAGTGAAATGAGACGTTAGGACAATAGTGGATTTGTTCAGTTAACTTCTTTATTCAAGTCCTCGACCACAGTACATCTGGAACAGCTCGGTGGAGGCATCCAGTTGTGTCTCATGCGAAACAATAACATCCGGCATTGCTGATAGTGGAAAGAGAGGGACTGAGCATGGCGTCACCTGAATGCCGCTGTCAGTGACGTCTCCAGCTGCAAATGTGATGACACCATGGTTGTGCATCTGATGCTGGCTATTACCTCTCTCCAGCAAGCAGGTGGCTCCCTTCTCCAGCTGTGGCTTGTTATGACTCAAGGAAGTCTGCCCTATCTCGTGGTCAAATAGCCGACCCTGTAGTGGATTCCAGGGTGTCGCTCTGGGTGTCACAGGCTTGTGGTGTAGGCTGTGATACTGAGAAGAGAATATTTTAGTACATGAATAGCTGAGCAGTTGTATGCTCCAGAGTATGATTGCTAAGGTCTCAAGGCATCTACTCTAAACACATCCATCATGGCAAGTGAAGAAAGGCTTCTGTCCTTCCACTAGTGTGTTGCAGCATTGGCTGTTGCTTACTGTGCCCCGCTGGCAATGTTTTGCAACACATTCCAGCCTAGTTTTGCTTTGCAGTGTATAACACTCTTGCCTTTGTATGGCTGATTCTGTTGCAACTCCCTTCCACTGTGGTGGATTTTATGACAAGAATATGGCCGATATGCTATACTGCCTTCCTTTTTATCAAGATCTTGTCCCTCAGTTTGACCAAACTAGATTATCCTTTACACTAGAGTTCTTGGTAACTGGTCGTGCTTTGTCTCTTTTAAGAATTATTCTAGCAGTTGGTGTCCTTAACACTATCACTTCATCTCATACATTTGTACAGGACCCCTTGCCCTGTCCCTTAACTCTAACGCAATGGGACTTACTTCATTTCTAGACTTCTTGCACATTGTCTCTCTCTTCCCAATTTACTAGCTACAGTGAATGCATTATCCTTAATACTTCCCCCCCCCCCCCTGCACACCCCCCCCCCCCCCCGCCCCCCACATCACATATTCATTTTCCTTCTGCTGCTTTTATGATCAGGGTATCCAGTCCACTGGAATCAGAATGACAGATTGATCTGAACTGTCTTGTGCTTCTTCCGAAAGGAGGACTATGCTCAGTAGAAAAAGTGCGGCTGTGGTGATGTGACAATAGTCAGTGTCGTTTCTCTCTGGCACTTGCTTTCCCGGTAGAAATTTATGTGCTAAGGAGGCTTGTCTCTTCTGCCAGTTCAGAAGCGTTTATAGATTGCTTTCGTTCTGCCCTTTGAGTTTGATTTAAGCTGGTTTTATTTGTGGCTCCTCTAGCTAATACAGATGAGGCTGCAACATATTCAGGTGAGTTATCCCCGATATCAAGGGGGGCAGGAGGAAAAAGGCACCAGAATCTTGAATGCTCTTCCATTTAATAACAAACCACTGCCATATGGTTCTAATCTCCTTGCTGATGTAACCTACTCTGCTGATCAAAAAACTAGCTAATACTACCATTAAAGGCAGAGTACAGCTAATGCACCCCACCTGCTGAAAGTACAGTTGTGGCCTGATCACTTCTTTATTGCATTCTCTTACGTCATTTTGTCCCATTAGCAATTTCATTGTGCAGGAATCGTGCCCCCCTCGTATTAGTATATTTGGACAGACTGTGATTTCCTGTAGGCATTTATGTAACATTGCTTCCTCCATTTCTACATATCTTCCCTTGTCTTTTGCAACTAATATTAGTCACTGCGTTTTTACTTCTACAAAATTCTTCAGTATCCCTCACTGGAAAGGATACACATGACCTATGTAGCACTTACGATGTACTTGTTTCCTTGCTACTGGTATTGAAATGGAAATGCAAAGCTTCACTCAATCAGTTGCCCCATTGCTGTGGCCACTTTGTAATGAAAAGGTAAGTTTTTGCACTTGGGTTCTAAACCGACCTGTTTTTCTTTACTTTCTTTAGACCGTATAAATGCTGATCCAGTAACAACAAGTTTACACCTGGCTGACCTCTTACAGCCTATTGTATAGCCAACAGCATATTGCCAAGCAATATCTTTAGGGACTGCAGCCATTTTGTGATTGCTGCTTCCCTATCAAAGATTTCTATTGTAATCTGTAATTCTCTCACATTCTGATTAACTGCCTCTTCTGGCATACGGCATTACTTCTCCAGTCAGTTGTCGTAGCAGTTCTGTGTTGTTCAAAATGTCCTCCTCTAAACTTGCAGTCGGTGTAGTGTGCCAATCACTCGTGGCTTTGTTTCCTTTTGCCCACTGCTTAACGTATTCTATGGTGTTGTACACGCTTCGAATGTCTTAGTCATCAGAAGCACCAAATATTGTTTTCATAAGCATGTGTGGAATAACTGCCAGTACCTGAGTCATCGCACTCCTTAATTTCTCGTACATGTATTCTCTCAAATACCCCTGCAGTTCCTTTGAGGAGCCCATGCCTTTTCATTTCCTGATCGAATTTGTCAAATTTTTATTCCAATCTTGTCACTTTTTTAAGCATCTCCCATGTGCTGAATACCATCTCTCTCACCCAGTGATGACTGACGATCACTAAGTCTTCCTGCTTCGTGAACAGCACTCCACTTCACAGGTGCTGCCATATCTCCTATCCCTGGAATAACTTTCATACTCCCTCAAAAAGGTTTCAGCCATCCTACATGCACAATTGTCGTTCTTGTTGGCAATTGAATCTTTACTTTACTGTTGATGTAGTCTGTACCACTTCGTTATAGCCCCTCGTACTGTGTAAAAAAACTTCTTTGTCTTTTCCTCTTCGGTGCGCTTCTTCCTCTTTCTCCAGAGCTCATGTATTGATTGCGCCCCCCGCCACCCCTCGCCACTCGTACTCTGTTCCAAATTTTCCTAACCACTCTGGCAAACTCCTTTCTTCTTCATGTTCAATATCTCAAACAGTGATGGCGTTTTACAACCATATACTGCTCCGTATAGCCATAATCCTGTATTCATATGCTGCCTTCAGTTGGAGGTGGAAACAACATACATCAGACGGACATCCCAGTTGGTGTGATGAGAGTTAATGTAGTATCTGAGCATCTTCCTGAATGTCCTATGCGCTTTCCCAGTTCTTCCATTGGCTTCTGGATGGAGAGAACTTAACCTTAACTTATTCACATTCAATAATTTACATAATTCCTCAACAAGATCTGACATGAAGTTCATTCTCTGGTCTGTTAGTATTGTTTCAGGCACTCCAAACTTCAAAATAGAATTGTTAACAAATGCTTGTGCCATTGTTGCTGCCTGCTTATTTGTCATCATGACCATTTGTGTGTATCTTGAAGAATGATCTATGATTCTGAGTAGGTACTTACTCCTTGCAGGTGTTTTATTGAAAGGACCTAAAACATCAACCCCAGACATTCGACTGTTGCTAATGCTTCAGGTAACCTCTGCAGTGGTACTCTTGTCAGACACAAATCTACTCTCAGTTCACACTGTATGCAATTCCGCACATGCTGGTTTATGTCTGTCTGCCTTCTGTTGGTAGAGCTGCAATCTCTGCCAATATGTGATGGGGAACTGCTTGTAGCACTCCATTTCTTAGCTTTATTTGTACCACTACCTGTGGTCCCTACTTGGTTTCTCTGCATAGCAACCCACCCTGTGTACAAAACTATGGCTGCTTAAAGTACTGCTTATGTTCACAATCTTCTCCTAGTGCAGTTTGCCATTCCTCATGCTCATAACACCCAAGAGGTAATACTGGTACGTTTCTATTTAAGGCATCTGCATTTCCGTGCTTCATACCAGGTTTATGCATGACATTGAAAGCAAATTCACTTTATCTTATTGCCCATCCTTCAACCTGAGCAACCGTTTTAATGCAGGATGATCTGTTATTACTCTGAACTTTTTACTGGACCGATAACATTTGAAACAGGTAATTCCATAAATAAGGCTTAACATCTCTTTCTCCATTGCGGAATACTTGCTTTCCACAGAATTTAGTTCTCTGTGGTTCATGGTGTGGGTTTCTGTAGTCATGTCCTAGTTCATGAACCACGGGCAACGTATGAGTGGCCAAGTAAGTGGTCCCGACAGTCGGGATACCAGTTACTTTGGAATAAGGCAGGGCATGTCGGACATATTCTGAGTTGTGGTCACCTTTGTGCTCATACGGCAAAGACTACCAAATCCACCGGTTAGTCCCTCAACAGTTAGGGGTAATACCCAATGGGACTCGGGGCAAGTAAGGATAGCAACCTGCTTCCCTGGTACTTTAAATATGATGCTGGCAACAATCAGGGCAAAATGCCTCAGACCTTTGGAGGTGACGGAGTCCCACCTCTAACTGAAAAACCAGGGACTCCTAAGATACGACTTGGCAAACAAATGGTAATGAGATGGGGAGCTATTAATATCAATGGGGGCTACTCTGGGAAGAAGGTAGAGCTGACAGAGGCTGCAAGTAAGATGGGGCTGGACATTTTAGCTGTTAGTGACATTCGGGCAAGGGGTGAGAAAGAAGAGGAAGTGGGAGAATACAAGGTCTACCTGTCAGGAGTCAAAGCAGGAATAGCACAATGGGGTGTAGGGCTTTACATCAGGAAAGAAATGGAACCCTGTGTAGTTGAAATAAGGTATGTAAACGAATGACTGATGTGGATAGATTTGACAGTGTCTAGCAAGAAAATTAGGACTGTGTCAGTATATTCGCATTGTGAAGGGACAGATCAAGATGAGATGGATAGTTTTTACGGAGCACTCAGTGATGTAGTTGTTACAGTAAAGGACAAGGACAGTGTTCTGCTCATGGGTGATTTTAACGCCAGGATTGGAAATCGAACAGAAGGGTATGAAAAAGTTATGGGTAAATTTGGAGAGGATATGGAGGCCAACAGGAACGGGAAACAACCCTTGGATTTCTGTGCCAGTATGGGCTTAGTAATCACAAACTCCTTTTTTAAACATAAGAACATTCACCGGTATACTTGGGAAGGCAGGGGAACCAGATCTGTCATTGACATATAATAACAGATCAGGAATTCAGGAAGGCTGTGAGGGACACACATGTATTCAGGGGATTCTTTGATGACACTGATCATTATTTAATCTGCAGTGAAATTGGGATTGTGAAGCCAAAAGTGCAGGTGGTCAGGTCCATATGTAGGAGGATAAGAGTGGAGAAACTTCAGGATAAGGAAATCGGGCACAAGTACATAAAAGCGATCTCAGAAAGGTACCAGTTAGTTGAATGTAGTCAATTACAGTCATTGGAAAAGGAATGGACAAGGTACAGGGACGCAGTACTAGAAATGGCTAAAGAATGTCTTGGAACAGTAGTGTGTAAAGGTAGGATGAAGCAAACAGCTTGGTGGAATGACACAGTCAAGGCAGCCTGTAAAAGGTAAAAGAAGGCGTATCAAAAATGGCTACATACTAGAACTCAGGTAGACAGAAAATGTTATGTTGAAGAAAGAAACAAAGCCAAACAGATAATTGCAGCATCCAAGAAGAAATCTTGGGAAGAGTTTGGAAACAGGTTGGAGGCTATGGGTCAAGCTGCTGGAAAACCTTTCTGGAGTGTAATTAGCAGTCTTCGAAAGGGAGGTAAGAAGGAAATGACAAGTATTTTGGACAGGTCAGGAAAACTGCTGGTGAATCCTGTGGATGCCTTGGGCAGATGGAGGGAATATTTTGAAGAGTTGCTCAATGTAGGTGAAAATACGATCAGTAATGTTTCAGATTTTGAGGTAGAATGGGATTGGAATGATGACAGAAATAGGATCACATTGGAGGAAGTGGAGAAAATGGTCAGTAGATTGCAGTGCAATAAAGCAGCTGGAGTGGATGAAATTTAGTCTGAACTCATCATATACAGTGGAATGTCAGGTCTTAAATGGCTACACAGGATAATTGAAATGGCCTGGGAGTCGGGACAGGTTCCATCAGACTGGACAAAAGCAGTAATCACACCAATCTTTAAACATGGAAACAGAAAAGATTGTAACAACTAGAGAGGTATCTCTTTAATCAGCGTTGTGGGTAAAATCTTCTCAGGTATTATTGAAAGGAAAGTGCGAGTATTAGTTGAAGGACCAATTGGATGAGAATCAGTGTGGGTTTAGGCCTCTTAGAGGTTGTCAGGACCAGATCGTTACCTCACGGCAAATAATGGAGAAGTGTTAAGAGTGGAACAGGGAGTTGTATCTATGTTTTATAGATCTAGAAAAGGCGTATGACCAGGTTCCTAGGAGGAAGTTATTATCTGTTCTACGTGATTATGGAATAGGAGGCAAACTTTTTCAAGCAATTAAAGGTCTTCACATGGGTAGTCAGGCAGCAGTTAGAGTTGACGGTAAATTGAGTTCATGGTTTAGAGTAGTTTCAGGGGTAAGACAAGGCTGCAACCTGTCGCCACTGTTGTTCATATTATTTATGGATCATATGTTGAAAGCAATAGACTGTCTAAGTGAGATTAAGATAGGTGACCACAAAATAAGCAGTCTCGCACATGCGGATGACTTAGTTGTGATGGCAGATTCTATTGAAAGTTTGCAAAGTAATATTTCAGAGCTAGGTCGGAAATGTAAGGACTATGGTATGAAGATTAGCATCTCCAAAACGAAAGTAATGTCAGTGGGAAAGAAATATAAACGGATTGAGTGCCAAATAGGAGGAACAAAGTTAGAACAGCTGGACAGTTTCAAGTACTTAGGATGCATATTCTCACAGGATGGCAACATAGTGAAAGAACCGGAAGCGAGGTGTAGCAAAGCCAATGCAGTGAGCGCTCAGCTACGATCTACTCTCTTCTGCAAGAAGGAAGTCAGTACCAAGACTAAGTTATCAGTACACTGCTCAATCTTTCAACCAACTTTGTTGTATGGGAGTGAAAGCTGGGTAGATTCAGGTTACCTTATCAACAAGGTTGAGATTACTGATACGAAAGTAGCCAGTATGATTGCAGGTACTAGTAGATGGGAACAATGGCAAGAGGGTGTCCACAATGAGGACATCAAAGAAAAACTGGGAATGAACTCTATAGATGCAGCAGTCAGGGCGAACAGGCTTAGATGGTGGGGTTATGTTACACGCATGGGAGAAGCAATGTTACCCAAGAGACTCATGGGTTCATTAGTAGAGGGTAGGAGGAGTCGGGGCAGACCAAGGAGAAGGTACCTAGATTCGGTTCAGAATGATTTTGAAGTAATAGGTTTAACATCAGAAGAGGCACCAATATTAGCACTGAATAGGGGATTGTGGAGGAATTTTATAAGGTGGCTATGCTCCAGACTGAACGCTGAAAGGCATAATCTGTCTTAGATGATGATGATGATGATGATGATGAGTAAGCTACTGGATGTTCTACATGTTCCACCTCCTGTGACAACACACAGCCTAGTACATGGTTTGACGCATCACATGATAAAACAAATTCTCTATTAAACTCTGAAAATACCAATATAGGACGAAAAGCTTGGTGACACTCTTTTGACCACCCACATTTAGCAACTTTTATAAAAAATTATGTCAGTGGTCTAGCAATATTGTTAATTGCTGCATGTGCTGTTCCATATCTCTCAATGACACAGGCGAAAAGGAATACAAACGTCTCAAAAATGAGATTGACAGAAAGTGCAAAATGGCTAAGCAGGGGTGGCCAGAAGACAAATGTAAGGATGTAGAGGCTTATCTCACAAGGGGTGAGATAGATACTGCCTACAGGAAAATTAAAGAGACCTTTGGAGAAAAGAGAACCGTTTCCATGAATATCAAGAGCTCAGATGGAAACCCAGTTCTAAACAAAGAAGGGAAAGCAGAGAGGTGGAAGGAATATATAGAGGGTCTATACAAGGGTGATGTACTTCACGACAATATTATGAAAATGGAAGAGGATATTGATGAAGATGAAATGGGAGATATGATACTGCGTGAAGAGTTTGACAGAGCACTGAAAGACCTGAGTCGAAACAAGGCCCCAGGAGTAGACAACATTCCATTACAACTACTGACAGTCTTGGGAGAGCCAGTTCTGACAAAACTCTACCATCTGGTGAGCAAGATGTATGAGACATGCGAAATACCCCAGACTTCAAGAAGAATATAATAATTCCAATCCCAAAGAAAGCAGGTGTTGACAGATGTGAAAATTACCGAACCATCAGTTTAATAAGTCATAGCTGCAAAATACTAACACGAATTCTTTACAGACGAATGGAAAAACTGGTAGAATCTAACCTCGGGGAAGATCAGTTTGGATTCCATAGAAATATTGGAACACGTGAGGCAATACTGACCCTAAGACTTATCTTAGAAGAAAGATTAAAGAAGGGCAAACATACATTTCTGCCATTTGTAGACTTAGAAAAAGCTTTTGACAATGTTGACGGGATACTCTTTCAAATTCTGAAGGTGGCAGGGGTAAAATACAGGGAGCTAAAGGCTATTTACAGTTTGTACAGAAACCAGATGGCAGTTATAAAGAGTCGAGGGGCATGGAAGGGAAACAGTGGTTGGGATGGGAATGAGACAGGGTTGTAGCCTTTCCCAGATGTTATTCAATCTGTATATGGAGCAAGCAGTTAAAGAAACAAAAGAAATAGTCGGAGTAGGAATTAAAATCCATGGAGAAGACATAAAAAATTTGAAGTTCGCCGATGACATTGTAATTCGGGCAGCAAAGGACCTGGAAGAGCAGTTGAATGGAATGGACAGTGTCTTGAAGGGAGGATATAAGATGAACACAATAAAAGCAAAATGAGGATAATGGAATGTAGTCAAATTAATTCGGGTGATGCGGAGGGAATTAGATTAGGAAATGAGGTGCTTAAAGTAGTAAAGGGGTTTTGCTGTTTGGGGAGCAAAATAACTGATGATTGTCGAAGTAGAGAGGATATAAAATGTAGACTGGCAATGGCAAGGAAAGCGTTTCTGAAGAAGAGAATTTTGTTAACACCGAGTATAGATTTAAGTGTGAGAAAGTTATTTCTGAAGTATTTGTACGGAGTGTAGCCATGTATGGAAGTGAAACACTGACGATAAATATTTTGGACAAGAAGAGACTAGAAGCTTTCGAAATGTGGTGCTACAGAAGAATGCTGAAGATTAGATGGGTAGATCGCATAACTAATGAGGAGGTATTGAATAGAATTGGGGAGAAGAAGAGTTTGTGGCACAACTTGACTAGAAGAAGGGATCGGTTGGTAGGGCGTAGTCTGAGGCATCAAGGGATCACCAATTTAGTATTTGAGGACAGCGTGGAGGATAAAAATTGTAGAGGTAGACCAAGAGATGAATACACTAAGCAGATTCAGAAGGATATAGGTTGCAGTAGGTACTGGGAGATGAAGAAACTTGCACAGGATAGAGTAGCATGGAGAGCTGGATCTCACCAGCCTTTGGACTGAAGACTGCATCGGCAACAACAACAACAACAACAACACTCCCATGTACGATTATGTCATTGAGATACACTGAGCAATGCAATGGTTTTAAACCTCTAAGTATTCTGTCCAACAATATCTGGAATGTTGCAAGTGCATTTTTTAATCCGTATGACATTCTTATGAATTGGTAGTGGCAAAAATGCTGCTGTGTGTCAATCCAGTGGTGCAGCAAGACAAGAAAATGAAATAAATTAAATGAATTCTTGTGTCTAATCATGAGCCTGGCACTACCTAGCCATATGTCCCCAATGATTACACGTGTAACATTTCACTGGAACTGATTTTGTACACACAGCTGAGTGACCGTCAGTGTTAACACTGTACTCATCTAACACGCACTAACCAATTGTGACTTCCATTATCCAGGCAAATCCTCTGGTTCTTGCTTGTACAAAATGCATGGCCATCAAATCTCTTCTCCATGATTGAAATACAATCAGAATTTTCTGTACTCACTGTACTGTAGGCTGTAGGTTCAGACATCCCTCTTAGAAGGAAATATCAATGTTCTGACACCAGTATTAGATGCCCCTTCGACTGTCACACTTAAAAAGTGAAATGAGATATCAGGACGATAATAGATTTGTTCAATTAACTTCTTTATTCTGGCCCTCAGCTGTGGTACAGCAGAAACAGCTTTGTGGTGGCGTCCAGTTGCCTCTCATGCGAAACAAATGACATCCTGTATTGCTGACACTGCAAAGATGGGGACCGAGCAGGGAGTCATTTGAATGACATCTCCAGCTGTGCCCATGATGACTGCATGTCAGTTCAGCTGATGATGGCTGTTGCCTCCCTCCATTGACTGGGCAGCTTTCCTGCTCTGGCAGCAACTCTCTCGTAACTCAGGTTGGGTTTCCCTGTTTTGTGGTCGAACAGTAGACCCTGTACTGCATTCCAGGACATCACTTTGGGTGTCACAGACTCGTAGTGCAAGCTGCAATATTGAGGTGAGAATGAGTGGCTAAGTACCTACATGCTCCATACTATGTTCATTTAAGGCTTAAAGCATGTACTCCAAACACTTCTGTGATGGAAAGTGTGGAAAGGCTTCTGTCCTGCTCGCATATTGCAGAATCTGTAGTTGCTATACTGCTTCCAGCTGGCTATGCTTTGTAACATCAGTCGCCTATGTTTTGCTTCAGCTGCCTGCAGCTGACTCTGTTGGTACTCTCTTCTGCTCTGGTGTATCTTTTGACTGAATACAGTTGATACATAACAACTATGTTAAGCAATGTAAAAACGTTGACCTCGACAGTAATTGTTAATTTGTGAATATTAGAGGACCTTCTATGTTTTGCAACAAATTTGGGGAAAACCTTGTCTTATAATTACCCAATTAGAAGACTAGGTTTTTCCCAAATATGGTACTTCAGTTGTAGCCAACAAACGTCATTTGTGCAAAGAAGTTGCGATCTATGAACTGAGGTCACACATAATGCAGAAAAAAGAAAACGTATTGAACCATACATTAATCTATATTTATTATTTATTTGAAAATAAATTCTCAGCGAGAATAACAAGACCTATTCAAAAACAGGCATATTTAAGGCATGGATCAGGTGACACTGAAAATGAAATAGACTACATTTTATCAAATAATAATAGTAGCAAAAAAAATTTGGCGATATTTCCACACAAACTTAGTTATGTATGTAGATAGTTCACCCATCCCGAGAATCAAGAATTTTCATTCTTGGCTGTTACTGATATCAATACTTAACAAGTGAACAGACAGACAAATAAATAACAAATGAAAGAAATACACATATCAAAAAACATTTCGCATCACCCCGATTCTGAGATATCGGGAACCTGTACAGAAAATTGGAATAGAGATCAACATAAACATCATTTCCGCCCTTTTTATTGCTCATGAAAATCACACATTGCGTGTTGTACCACCATACAGCGAGACCTTCAGAGATGGTGGTCCAGATTGCTGTACACATCAGATCCTCTAATACCGAGTAGCACATCCTCTTGCATTTTTGCATGCCTGTATTCCACAAGTTCATCAAGGCGTTGTTGGCTCAAATTGTCCCATTTCTCAACGGTGATTTGGCGTAGATCCCTCACTGTGGTTGGTGGGTCGTGTCTTCTATAAACAGTCCTTTCCAATCTATCCCAGGCATGTTTGGTAGGGGTCATGCCTGGATAACATGCTGGCCACTCTAGTTGAGCAACATTGTAATCCTGAAGGAAGTCCTTCACAAGATGTGAATGATGGAGGTGGGAATTTTTACCCATGAAGACGAATGCCTCGCCAATGTGCTGCCGATACGGTTGCACTATCGGTAGGAGATGGCATTCATGTATTGTACAGCCATTACGGTGACTTCCATGACCACCAGTAGCATATGTTGGTCCCACATAAAGCCACCCCAAAACAGCAGGGAAACTCCACAGTTGCTGCTCTCGCTGGACGCTGTGGCTAAGGTATTGGTTTGCTGTATGCCACATATGGATTGGAAGAATTTCTACTGTGTCTAAGGTATTTATCCCGACTGGGTTGCCTCCAAACATGTCTCCGGCTAATGTCTGGTTGAAGGCATACGCGACACTCTTTGTTGAAGAGAACATGTTGCCAATCCTGAACGGTCCATTCAGCATGTTGTTGGGCCCATCTGTACCGTGCTGCATGGTGTTGTGGTTACAAAGATGGACCTCGCCATGATCGTCTGTAGTGAAGTTGTGCATCATACAGGTTGCTGTGCATAGTTTGAGGCATAACACAATGTTCTGTGGCTGCACAAAAAGCATTATTCAACACGGTGGTGTTGCTGTCATGGTTCCTCCGAGCCATAATCCATAGGTAGCGATCATGCACTGCAGTAGTAGCCCTTGGGCGGCCTGAGCGAGGCATGTCATTGACGGTTTCTGCATCTCTGTATATCTTCCATGACCGAACAACATCGCTTTGGTTCACTCTGAGATGCCTGGACACATCCCTTGTTGAGAGCACTTCCGGCACAAAGTAACTATGCGGGCATGATCGAACTGCGGTATTGATTGTCTAGGCATGGATGAATAACAGACAACATAAGCCGTCTAATAGGCGCTGCTCATGAATGGTTGTTTACATCTTTGGGCAGGTTTAGTGACATCTCTGAACAGTCAAAGAGACTGTGTCTGTGATAAAATATCCACAGTCAACATGTATCTTCAGGAGTTCTGGGAACCGGGTTGATGCAAAAAATTTTTTGATGTGTGTATATTTAATGAAAACATTATTATGCTGAGTTGAAGATAGGTACAACAAAAAGACTCTCACAATTAAAGCTTTTGGCCATTAAGGTCTTCGTCAACAATCTACATACACAGACTCGTGGAACTGCAACTCACACACACGACTGCAGACTCTGGCAACTGAACTACACTTAATGAAAATATAAAACTTGATGAAAAAAAAATTTTTCATGTAAAATGAGATTAACAATTTTCAAATTTTTTTCTTTTAAAATCTTAACTTTCTTACACCACCAAGGTATCATAGACCTTAGTACGTAATTTTAAGTTAAACTTCATATGTCTACCAGTTCTAAAAAAATGGACCTTAGAGATTGACAAATAGACTGATGGACAACAAAGTAATTCTATTGGTATTCCATTTCTACCAGTCAGGGTATGAAACCCTAAAAACTGTACAGGATGTGATGGTGACCCTGTAACTTTACAGCATATCGAGTGATCATGGCCTCATAAGATGCTAGATGCTTTTTTTTAAAAAATAAAAAAAAAATATCTGGCAGGATGTTGTATAAACATATTTTGAGAATTTATTCAGAAATGTTGAAAGTACATCAGATTGACACTAATCACATCTCTGAGAAAGAAAGGTGTACAATGACACAAAAAAAGTGGAGTTATTTAATAAAGATACCTTTGCAAACAGCAGAGATGTTGTAGATACAAGAAAGTTAAAGGAAAAATCTCACAGAATTCAACAATATATTGATAAGAATGAGAGATGGAGGGGGGCAGTTAAAGTATAAAGGAAACAAAATAGAAACTGAAATTTGGTGCATGCTACATTTCATAAGTTAAAATTGCAGATGACACAAGAACAGGCAAAACTTTGCAAGTAGTCAAAGATTTCTTTAAATATTTCACAATATGAAAAAGAAATATAAGAAGTTAAGGAAGAAAACAATCATATTCTGGAAGTAATAACCAATGATCTGGACACATTAATTTGAGTGATGAAAAAAGGAAGGAGCTATGACATAGTGGTATTTTAGTTGATATGTGGATGGCTTGCAAAAAAAGTAGTACAAATAGAACTCGCAAAATTGCTTAAAAAATTATTGTGCAGAAAGCCGTTCCCCAGGAATGAAATAGTGGTGCAATTATTATATTAATAAAAAGGAGACGGGTAAAAAAATAAATTATAAGATAGCCACTGAAGTTATCAGAAGAAAGTCCACATATTAAATTTTAATCGAGCAAAGTGGTAAGCTAGCTTTAGAACTGGATACATCACAGTGGACCATTTGCTACAAATAAACAAAATTCTATAAAGAAACAATGAAAATAAATTGTCACTCTGTTTGGGATTAACAGATTATTTTTTAAAAAAAAGTAAGTTTGTCATTCAACCAAACCTTAACAACTGATTCTCAACAAAGAAAATACTAATTAAAACCACATTAATGCATTGAAACATATTTATGACAGTTCTATAGCTTAATCAGGACAGTGGGCAATGCAGGACTAGTGGAGAAACGAGTTGTAGAGAATGTACCATCAAAGCCCTTTTCTAAAGTCATAAAGGATGTTCTCAGACCCTTACACTGGATAAATGATGATGTGTTGCCATGTGCCTGTGACGTAGATGAGCTTTGACTGTGAATGGAATAATTTCACAGAGGAAGTTTAAAAGCAGGCCTGGAACCTGGTAATTTATTTGATTTCTTCACAATGACAGTGCTCGTTAACTGTATCAGTATTAACATAGAATTCGCATGTATACAATGTCACGGTTGTATGGCACAGTTGCGAGCCTTGACAAAGGACATTGAACCTGACAGAGAGCTGTTGTGCAGAGAGAACATTTGTGTTAGAGTAAACTTTGTGGTCTGCACCAGCTGTCTCCAGTGTAAAAATCACCTCAAGATGGCAGCACGCATGTCAGCTGAAAATTGCAGCAAGATTTCGACACTGTCTGATTGGAATCCTGGAATCTCATGTAATACTTATAACACCCAGAAAATTTCGAGAACTGCATGGGTCTTGAAAAGCATTGCAAATTTTTATTTTAAAATGTTGATTCAGCATTAGTTTTGTATTTTATATTAATAATGAATTTTGTATTTAGGGCTGTTGAATCTGGCAACTTTGTAGAAAGAAGAGGCAGTAAACATAACAGTAAAACTGACAAGGAGTGCTTCAGGTAACCAAATGTGCCAGCTCTCTGCACTAGCACATTCTGCGCACAAGTACTGCAGTCTATATCCATTTCAACGTACTTACTGCAGTCAAGCCTTGGTGTCCCTCTACAATTTTTCCATTTCAAACCCCCCTCCCCCATGCATATCCCACCTTCTTCCCTTGTCAAATGGATAATTCCTTGATGACATGACATGTGTCCTATAAACCTGTTTCTTCTTTCTTTCAAAGTTTGCCAGAAACATCTCCTCCCTGCTCTGCCTCCTCTCCCTCCCTATTCGATTCAGTTACACAATATACCTGTGTAAAAAACAGTATTTTTCTCTTGTGTCACAGTTCAAAATTTTTTCTTCGCTTCTTGTCTGAACTGTTTATCATACATCTGAACTGTTTATCATACATGTTTCATTTGTGTGCAAAGCTAACACTCTAAACAAATACCTTCAGAAAAGACTTTCTAACACTTAAAAGTGTTAAGGACTTTCTCTCTTTCAGTAATACTGTTTTTGCTAATGACTCTGCAGTATTCCTGTCTCCTTTGGTGATCACCAGTTAGTTGCTGTTCACATAACAAAACTTTTGTTTCCTAATCTAAATCCTTTAGAATAAACTGATTCAATTCGACTATGTCTTGTTCCCATTGTTTCATTTTTGTTGTTATTCACTTTATAACCTCTTTCCAAGATATTATCCCTTCAACTGATATTCAAAGTCCTTTACCATATTTGCCAAATTGACAGTGTCACTGGTGAACTTTGAGGTTGTTATTTTTCCTCCCTCAATTTTCATTCCCTTTTTAATTTTTTCTTTGTTTGCTGTACTGTTTGCTCAGTGTATAACATAGATTGTCTGACATTGGGGAAAGGCTGCACGTCTGCTGCACTATCTTCTCAACTATCTTCTCAACTACTCCTTCCCTTTCATATCCTTCAGCTCTTATAACTGCAGTTTTGTTTCCTGAAGTTGAAATAATTTTATGTTCCCTGTATTTTATCCATGCTACTTTAAAAATTTCAAAGTGTGTTTCCAATCAACATTGTCGAAAGCTTTCTTTAAGTCTACAAATGCTATAAACATAGGTTTACTTGTCTTTAACCTATTTTCTAGGATAAGTTGTAGGGTCAGTATTGTCTTGCATATTCACTGGAGCCCAAACTGATCCTCCAAGATATACCAGTTTTATTTGTAAATAATTAGTGTCAGTAATCTGTTGCAATCACTTATTAAAGTGACAAGTCATTAATATTGACACCTGTTGGCACCTGTCTTCATTGGAATTGAAATTACTACTTTCTACTTGAAGTCTGAATGTACTTTGACTGTTAATGTAGGTACAGTATGTCAACACTTGTTGTACCATTAACTAGTTTCCAAGCCACTGCAGGCTCATCATCAGATGGAGGTGTTACAGGAACATAGTTCTGTGGATCTTGTGCACCTAGACTAGGATTATGATGCTAACTCTTAGCTCCACTCAGCCCAAAAAATAATGTTCCTGTAATACCCCCATCTGATGATCACCCTGCATTGGCTGACAAACTAGTTAGTACTACAATAAATTTTATCAAATTCAAAAAGCGACTGGTATCATTTTGTACCTATGTAAACCACAAACTGTCATTGGCCGCAGTTTTTATTGACAATGGATGTAACAATTTGAGAATATTTTATCTGTCTCGTACCAGGTGAAGTAGTTTTGTTATGGCTGCCTCTCTCAAGGATACCAGCTGTTCGAGTGAATGTATTCTACTCCAGGGGCTTCTGTAGCCTTGTATTTGGCTTGTGGCCATTCCTGCTCAGCCATCTGGCACTTTGTCAATCTCATTTTTTAGACATTTGTTCTCAGTTTTACCCTGTTCATTTGCTGCATTTTTATATTTTTTCCTTTGTCAGTTAAATGTGATATCTCCTGTGACAGCTGAGGATTTCTGCTAGGCCTCATCTTTTTACCTATGTGATCCCCTGCTGCTTTCCTATTTCATCTGTCAAAGGTGCCTATTTGTCTTCTTCTGTATTCTCCCCCCTTTCAGTCAATCATTGCCTAATGCTCCCTTTGAAACTCTCAAAAACCTCTGGTCCATTCAACTTGTTGAAGTCCTGTCTTGGTAGTTTCTGACGTTTCTGCAATTTCTTTAGCTTTAATCTATAGTTCATAATTAGTAAATTATGGTCAGTGGCCACATATGCCCATGGAAGTGTTAGCTAGACAAGACTTTCAAAACTTAGTTTCCAAAATTTCCAAAACGGAAAGTGAATGATTGGTATATTCTTTATTGAAGTGAAAATTTGTTTGGGAAAATTAAAGAATGATGAAGAGAACAGAACAGCTTACCTGTATCTCTCCTCCAGATGATATGATGGGCATGCTTCCTGCCATTCCTGAAGCTGGTCTTTCTTCCCTAGTAATTATCTAGAAGCTCTCCCTGGCACCAATGATGGAATTTTTCCTCCTGAAGGTGCGCACAGGTCACACAGCGTCTCTCTTTGTATTCTGTATGGAATAACAGTTATGACTAATAATAATGGGGTGAGAACTTTTAAATACGAAAACTATTCAAAATGTAAGGAATGATCTGCGAGCGACATGGAGATGTGTGACGGAATTGGGAAAGCTGAGAAAATGAATGGTCTGATTAGGGAACAGTCTGGCGTGGAGGGCATAATAACTCTAAAGGATATTAGAGGTGATCAGGAAGTGAATGGACTTTAGATGGACCAAGGAAGTTGTTTGACAGATATCCAAAGGTATTAAACGATGTCTTGAACTGAGATCAGAAGATGACATTTGAAAATGTGCAGCAGCAATGTGGTTGCATATAGCTGTGGTAATGGACTGGAGGAGGACTCTTAAGAAGCAATTGATGTCAAATGGTGATTTTATTATTATTATTATTGCACATACAGTTTATTGCAGTAAACACAGGTTCAAACAACACACACATATTATGGAGATGCTTTCGGAACTCAGATGCAAGTCCTGGAGGGAAGGCAGCATTCTTTTTGTGGAACACTATTGAAAAAATTGAGAGAACAGTCATTTGAAGCTGATGGCAGAACGATTCTGCTGCCTCCATAAAGATAAGATATGAAAAATTAGGACTCATATGGAAGCTTATAGATGGTCGTTTTTCTTCCATTCTGTTGGTGAGTCGAACAGGAAAGGAAATGATTATTAGTGGTATGGGGTACCCTCTGTCATGCGCTGTATCGTGGATTGTGGAGAGTCGATATAGATGAAGAAATGAGTTCACTATGCTGGATTTGGTATTTTATCAGTATGTTAACGGACTCTTCTGTCGGTTCTTGGTAGAACAACATTATAATAGTTTGCTTTTGAACAAAAGCAAACTAGTGCTGTTTATTTATTTCATCAATAATTGGACACTTTCCAAGTGTCTAGGACTGTGTGAGGTATTGGCGGATGAGTCATGTTGATCCCAATAAAGTGGCTTTTCCTGGTTGGCTGGTGATTTTTGAGTGCCCCGTGAAACGTTTCGGCATTGCTCCCAGTGTCCTGATAGCTACTAGGATCACTTTCATAGGCTTACGCCAGAGATGCTGTATTTGCATTTTGTATTCCTTGTGTCTGGAAGTTTTACAGCTCTTTTCTGGCTGATTCTGTTATCTCCTGGGGTGGCAATGTCAATGATCAACATTTACTCTCTCTCCACAGTTGTGATGTGTGATGTATTGTGTTGTAGCATTTGATCTGTCTGAGGCTGAAAGTTGTTTATCCATAAATTGAATAATTGTTGAAGCTGATCCCTAGTCAGTCTCGTTGTCTATGTGGAGGCTAGTTAGTTGGCTAGTTGGTTGGTTGGTTGTGTGTTCCATTGATCAATCACACGGTACAGTAGCCGTTATGATGTGGAACATGTCAAGTGCACAAGAAATGCACATATGAAAAAAGATTTTTTAAATTTATTCCTATTCATTCATCTATGCTATAGAAAGAGTTGTCAAGGAGATATGATTTCAGTTTATTTTTGAAGCTATTACTGCTGTCTGTCTACATTTTATTTCATCTGGTAATTGTCAAAAATTTTTATAGCAGCATATTTTACCCCTTTCTGTGCCAAAGGTAGGCTGAGTAAAGTATAGTGTAAGTCTTTCTTTTTTCTGGTATTATGATCATGAACATCACTGTTGTTTTTAAACTGGTCCATGTTGTTGAACAAATTTCATTAGCAAGTAAATGTACTGCGAGGCTGTTGTAAGAATTCTCAATCTTTTTAAAAGATGTCCACAAGATGTGCGACTATGAACCCCACACATTATTCGAACTACTTTCTTTTGAACAGTGAATACTGTTTGTATAAATGTTGAGTTACCCAAAATAGTTTACTAGTTTCTATATCCTCAAAATTGGCAATTATTCTGATTACAAAAGTTGCTGAACCTAGTCGCTTTAGAAGTTCCAAAATATGAATTTTCCAATTGAGATTCTCCACTATATGTACACCCAAAAACTTAGTATGCTCTACCCTGTCTACTGACTTCTGTTGATGTGCTACATTTACTGAAGAACTGTACTTTTTGCAGCAGAAAATTGGATGTACTGTGTTTTCTCAAAGTTTAGAGCAAGCCCATTTGCAGAAAACCAGTTAATGACCTTTCCAAAGACCTTATTGGTATCATTTTTAATTGGAGTTTCTTTTACTGGATCAATAATGATGCTTGTATCATCAGCAAACACTGTCAGTTTGGCTTCCTGTTTCAGATAGAAAGGGAGGTTGTTCACATATGTCAAGAACAGAAGGAGACTGTTGATTGAACACTGTGAAACTCCTAAGGTAATTTCACCCCAGTTAGATGAAGTGGCAAGCTTATTTAAATCACTTGACCCATATAAGGAAACTTTTGCTTCCTGTTCTGTAGGTATGACTTAAACCACTCGTATGCTATTCCATTTATACCATAGAATTGTAATTTCTGTAACATAATGTCATGGTTCACACAATCAAATGCTTTGAACAAGTCACAGAAAATTCCTGTTGGAGAAATTTTACTATTTAAAGGCTCTATTACGTGGGCAGTGAAATTGTATATTGCTGTCTCAGTCGAACAGCATTTTTGAAATCTGAATTGTGATTTACTAAGTATCCCATTACTGTTGAGATGGCTAACCACTCTTGAGTACATAACTTTCTTGAAGATTTTTGAAAATACTGTAAGCAAGGATACTGGCTGATAATTATTGAAATCTGTGGTGTCCCCCTTTATAGAGAGGCCTGAAAATGGCGTATTTTAAACTGTCTGGGAAAATACCTAGAGTTAGTGATGCATTACATATGTGACTCAGAATATCAGCTGTAATTGCTCCACATTGCTTTAATGTCTTATTAGAGATGTCATCTATTCTGACAGAACATTTATTTTTCAGAGATTTAATAATTTTACTTATTTCACAAGAGGTTGTTAGGTGCAACTTAATCTGACTAATTTTTTTTTTTTTCAAAACACTCTTCCATGTACTGCCTGGCTTTTTCTTTTGAGCTGTTCTCACCAATTTTTTGTCCTACACTTAAGAAATGGTTGTTAAATACATTAGCTACTTGTGCACTGTTGGTTAGGATGGTCTCGTTCTCTTTAATAGTAATACTATCTACCCCAGTGGTTACTTTTCCTGTCTCCCTTCTAACAACATTCCATATTGATTTCATTTTATTGCTGGAGTTGATAAGTTCTTCTCTAACATACATATTTCTTGATTTCCTTACAACTTTTCTCACTATGTTACAATAATTTTTATAGTGTAAAACTACTTCTGGATCTTTACTAGTTCTTGCTGTCTCATACAGTTTTCTTTTTCTTTCTGAAGATAATTTAATACTTGTAGTAATCCAAGGTTTCTTTGAAAAGTGTGTGGTGTTACATTTAGTAATTTTCTTTGGGAATGTTCAAAAGGGATATAAATTTATCAAGAAATATGTTGCATTTATCATTAGCATTTGGCTTATTATGTACATCTTCCCAATTAACATTTCTTAAGCTTTCTCTGAAGTGCTCTAATAGATACCAGATTGAACGACCTCACACTTTTACCTAAGGGTTTCCGAACCTTACACCCTGTTAAGTTTTGTAAGTCAATCGGTGGTGCATGATGGTCTGACAATCCATTTACCACAGGGAAAGAATGTGTTTGTTTTAAATCCTCTTTCTGTACAAATACCTTATCTATTAGTGTGCTACTATATTGACCTATATGTGTAGGGAAAATGATCACTTATTTGAAGTTATATGTTGTTAATAACACTACTAGTTCACTTTTCATATCAAAATTACTTAGAAAGTTTACATTGAATTCACTACAGATCTTCTTTTTGTCTGACAGACAGCATAATAGGGAGTCAAACTTTTTTATGAACAGCTCCCAGCCTCCTAATGGGGACTTGTACACTGTTGCTAATATCAGTACTACATTATCTAGCTGAAGGTCACATGCACAAACCTCAAAGTGCTGATCAACACAAAATTTGCTTACTTCTACAGTTTTTGCATTTATAACCTTGTTTTATGAAATAGCAACTCCTTCTCCTATCCATCCTAGATCTAAAAGCGTAAGATGCTAAATTATACTCACTTACACTGACCCTATCCGTGGGCACAGTTACAATGTGTTAACTGTAAGACGGCAGAGTTGTGAGGGGAGTGCGGGGCGAGGAGGAAGCAAGCATTGGCTGGCGAGGGGAGAGGAGCCGTTGCGGGATGGGGGGTGGGGAGGGGGAGACAGTGCACACCTACCAGTTGCAGTGCTGGCACTACAAATTGCACTCATTCTTACATGAAAGCAGACGAAAGGCTTTGATGTAAAACTTGAATTAAATGTTGTTCGTAAACGAAACTGAAATCATTTTGTGTGTGTGTGTGTGTGTGTGTGTGTGTCGACCTGCCACCGCTTTCGTTGGGTAAGTCACATCATCTTTGTTTATAGATATATTTTTCCCACGTGGAATGTTTCCCTCTATTATATCAAAATATATATATACTTTGGTGAGTTGTTCTGCGAACGCCCAAAAAGAGTAATGGACAATGTTTCAACTGTTAGGTCACTGTAGCCTGCGTAGCGCAATTGATTGCCGGCACGGTAGCTCAGCGTGTTCAGTTAGCAGTCCTCTGTAATAAAAAAAATGAGTTAATCGATCAACAACGAACTTAAATGGATGTCTTACGACGTACGCCCCGAGTGGATGCAACGAATGAAAGCGAACAAAATGAGATTAAAAAAAAAAAAATGTAAAGGCTTGGCATGCAGCGGACCTGGGTTTGACTCCCACTGCACGCAATTCCCCCCCCCCCCCCCCCCCCCCCCCATTATTTCATTCTCCCCAACATTAAGCTATTAATTATAAAATTTAAATATGCTTAAACAGGTCATATAGTATAATGTAACTGTCAATCTCTGTATATAAAAATGAATGTATGTATGTCTGCCCTCTGTGCGTTCCCAAACCATTCATCCGACTGCGATGAAATTTTGGTGATTTGTTCTCCGTACACCCACGAACGTTCCTAACTGACATCATAAACAATGAGAGGCCACCGCGGGAAAATACCCAGATTTACGCATCCACTATTTGAGAATGAGAGCACTTAGCGACTAGCAACAAACCTTACATACAATTTCAAACCTTTACGAAAATTTTTCTCGCTGACACCCCCCACAAAATAATGTAAGGAAAAAAGGTTGTCACTTACTACATTTTCTCACTACATACCGTAAATCTGCTGCAGTAGGCATGATGTTTTAATGTATTATTTCGTTACTATTAATCCTAATCGCAAAATATTTCGCATAAAGTATCCACATATATCAGTAAATGCGCCGGCAAATTTATGTCTCTTTACAACATATAATTCAGGAGATATGACGTGGTAAACATCGAGATGCGTGAAAAAGTGCCGTGTCACGCATGACGTTTTGTTCTATTATTTCTTCACTACTAACACTATTTGCAACACATTTCGCGAACATGTTTAAAAAAGTATATAAAACCATGGGCGTATTCCTAAAACACGTTGTGCCGAAATTTTAAATCAATCGGTCAACAACTTTCTGAGATTTCTTCCGTTGCAAAGCATGGGCGTACAGCTAGTGTTTTATAAATATCTGAACTGCAGCAATGAAGTATGCTTATCACAAGGAAAGGAAACAGTCTGAAATAGAAATAAAATTTACGATGCAATGAATGGCAGATTATTTTTTGTATTTATTTGAGATGTCATATTTTTGTAAAAACATTTAAAGCCATGTGGTCCACCGCTTTCACTGTCACTATGTTCTGTTTCTGTGTTTGATTAAAACAGAACAGAAATACAATTTATTCAAGCTGTGATATTTTGTAAAAACATTTCACGCCATGTGATCAATCGCTTTCACTGTCACTGTCTTCCGTTTTGTGTGTCTGAGTCTTCCCCACTTACATCTGATGTGGCTGTGTTAATGATAATTTTGTCCACAGCAATTTCGACAACATCATCACGTGCTCAATATTCTTCTTCTGTTTCTTTAAGTTTCTTGAAACATCCCGTCCAATCATTGGCAGTAACCGATTGGAAAGCTGCATCCACAAGATTCAGCATGTTTGTGGCAGCCAAGTCCCCTGATATGTTGTGCTCCCTAACATGCCTTTTTATCTTCACCCATGCTAATCCTATTGCGTTTAAGTCGCAGTTGTAAGGTGGTGAGGGAACGACCTGGTGGCATTTGCTTTTAGCCAACAGGTTTACAGCAAAAGACATCTCAGCTGGCTTATTCGTCATACTTTTGCATACAGCTCGTCCTTCCTTATACTCTCATGGCAGGGGATATTTCTGCTTTGCAGCCACTCCACCATTTGCACTTTTGTGTCAAATTTCGTTGGAGTTCTCTCTGTTTGCCTGTTATGGTAAGGAGCGTTATCTATAACTATTACTGAATTAGGCGGGACATCTGGCAGTACCTGCTCTCCGAACCACTTCCCAAAGCTTGCCGAATTCATCTGACCGTGATAATCACCCTTTGTCAACTTTGCCCAGAACATAAGTTACACTTTCTTGACGAACCTATTCTTGGATCCGACACTTGCAACGATCCGTCTTCTCGATGGGCTCCCCCATGCAGTGACACCAACGACACTCTCTTCAACTAAGTCACCCTTCCTCTGCCAACATTTATTAAACGTTAAGTTATTATCGATCCACGAGTCATCGAGATAAAATATTTCTCTGCCTGCTTCCCTGAAGTTCTTCATGTCAACAATGAAACGAGATTGCCAGTGCACAATGTCTGGACGTTCTAACAACACATTCCTCTTGTTTTCCACCTTACACCATATGAATCCCACAGACAAAAGTACTTTTCTCAGCGATACAATACTCCACTTCCAGCACTGAATAAAATTCCACTATCGTGTCGCGAATGACACACTGGTTGAAATAATTGATCATTACTTCGATTTCTCCACTTCTTTTCCTAAGTTAAAAGAGAGAGAAAGATTTATAAGAAAATGCCTTCTGCACTGCATGTATTTTTTGAATTTGGAATTGTACTGTAATATGAATGTGTTTTGAAATAATACAGTAACCAGTGGTGTTTCCATACATATGGTAGCAAGGAAAAATGAAATATAAGGTAATTCGGATGAAATAGGGGGCTTCTTCAAAGCGATCGCGAACAAAATATCTGAAATAGAAACTGACCTTTTCTTGCCAGGTGTTTGTGGTGATACGCCAGGATGATTCTTGGAAAACTGTTTGAATCTTCCAATGCTACGCATGCTTTGTACTGTGTATGTAGCAGCTCTGACTGAAGATTTGTAAATGGGGTGAAGCAATTTTTCTGCTCCCTTTCCCTTTTGTAGCATTCAATCACATGCAATATAATTTTACGAGCATCACTACGTAATACTGGTTTCTTTCTAACCGTAGTCCTACCAGTAAGAGTTGTTGGCGACTCCCGAGATGGGCCAGCAACTGCCTCGTCACACATTTTGATAACGTTTAGCACAACTGCACAATAAAAACATGCAGAACAGTGCAGCACAAAACAATAGCGAAGTAGACGACAATGGCTACCTTGTACAACACAGTCTACCTTGTACAACACAGTCAACTACGTAATGTTAGCAGCAGTCGAAACTACATACCTACTGAAGCCTCCCAACGTTTACCAACTTCTACCGATTCAGGACTAGGGAGAGGTCTGCCATCTAAAAGTTTACACACTGTACATGATGTTCAGACAGACAGAGGATATCAATCTCATTCTTATTTTCGAGATCTAAACACACTAATAGCTCATCTACTGTGTTTTTTATTCTCCTGATATTTTGATGATTGGGTTGATACTGCCCTTAGCTTTACTGTACATGAAGTTTCTTTTATTCTATTTATCGTGATTGTCATCTGTGTGGACTCTGGCTTTAACCTAAAAAACCTGTCGGCCTGGACCCGTTAACCACAGGGATCACCCTTTGTGTGACTGTGGACCACCTTACAGTTTCTGCTAATAGAGAAGCTAACTTATTTTTCCCCATCCTATTCAGGAGCAGGCCTTGTGTAGTGTATCCCCATCTACCAGTGCACCTATGTGAGATTTTGCCAGTGTCTGGAGCAACCTGTTCAGCTCAGTGTTAACATGCCTTACAGCAGTGTTTACCCAGGGCTGATCATGGCACTGAAAGACCTCCACAAACCCCACATTTCTGTGCTCAGTTGCTGCTCCTATTTTATCCTGGTCATTCCTAATACTGTATCTTGGATTCATAGCCAGGCTGTTTCCTGCTCCCACAACTATAATTACCTGATCTTCCTTCTCAAAGTCCCTACATAGCTGATCTATGTTTTGTTTCAACCTACTTTCATCTACATGTTTGTCATGAACTTTGTTTTTTCAAAGGATATTTGTAGTTCTTCATTGGCTGCTTGTTTATTTGTTCTTGGGCATTATCTAGCGAATCAGTAATCAATGCCATGTCATCTGCGAAGGCTAAGCAGTCAACAGTGATTTTATTTGGATTCCTTCCTAATTGAATCCCTTTAGTATTGATGGCCTTCTTCCATTCTCTAACTACCTTCTCTAAAAGACAATTGAAAAGCAGAGGTGACAAACCATATCCCTGTCGGACACCTGACTGTATTTCAAACGATTTTGAGAGCTCTCACCCTAGACGTTTTATCTCTCATATGAAATACCAAAGTTCATGACAAACATCTGTGATGCTCCTCGAAATATTGCATTTGACAACAGTACAATGCACAAAACAAGAGTCCTTTAAATACAATGCAAAAGAAAAGACAGCTATCGAAACTAGAGTGCGCAAAATGGAAATACTGGTTCATATAACCAAAATGCATGTCCTGGAACACGAAATTAAGACACTACCAAACAGTGGGCAGACCTGAAGCTCTGTATGCGGCAGAAAAACTTAATCTAACAAGAAATGGAGATCTTGAGGAACTAGAGATGGTCAAAAGAAGAATTTAAGGAAAATACTGGGAGCGATAATGCTGAATACTGGTTAAGACCAAACAGAGAGCTATACTTGAAAATTGAAAAACTAACTGCTGTCATGAGGAAGAGAAGACAACAGTTTCTTGGGCATATATTCAGAATTGATAACAACAGACTAACCAAGTGGATGTTCACATTACTCAATAGCTACAAATCCTAGCCCACAGGGTTCATAGAGACTGAAAAGGACATGGAAAACACTGGAATTACAATAGACACAATAGAAAACAGAACACATTTCAGAAAGGCAGTTCAAAAGGCAGAATTTCAGAACAGAAAGAAAACAAGTAGACAAATGTGGACTCAAGAAGAAAGGGAACAATACTCTAAAAGGATGAAGGAAACTTGGAATCTGAGGAGATCTAATACAATGAAGAGTAGCCAAAGTTGGTTGATCGTACCCTCCAAATGGGTTATTTGAAAGAAGAAGAAGATAGAAAGTCTACTCACCAAGCGCTGGCAGGATACACACATAAGACTGTTGTGATTGGAAAGCCTTTGGAGACAGTGGCTCTTTCAGGCAGAAGGGTTGAAGGGGAAGGAAGAAGGATGAAGGAAAAGGACTGGAGAGGTCTAGAAAAAGGGGTGGATTTTAGGAAAGTCACCCAGAACTTCGGGTCAGGGGAGACTTACTGTACATGGTATGCCCCAAGATTGTCTTCACCTCCTTACAATCTACTGAACCTATATAAATGTATATATGCTCCATGACAAGTGTGCTGTGTAAAAGTATTTCCACTATTATTCCATTATTCAACATTGTCTATGAAAGAAACATCCACAGGACAGCTTTTATATGTATTTGAATAAATTTCATTGAAGGTATGATGACTAACCTCTACAGAAATCTTTGTTACTTGCCATGAACAACAATGTCTTTTCTCTTTGAAGAAAACAAATGATATTCATATTTTTTGATTCTTACATGCCCTATTGTAGCAATAGATATCAGACTCAAGGGATGAGAGAGAGAGAGAGAGAGAGAGAGAGAGAGAGAGAGAGAGAGAGAGAGACAGAGAGAGAGAGAGAGAGAGAGAGACAGAGAGAGAGAGAGAGAGAGAGAGAGAGAGAGAGAGAGAGAGAGAGAGAGCGCGAGCGAGCGCAGCTGCGCGCGTAACAAAACTTTCGTTACCTACCAAGAACATAATGTGATTCAGACTTAGTCTTCAGCCAATTGTTCATTATACATTGTTAAAAGATAACTTTCAACTGCTGTGTGGTTAACTTCCTTGCCCTTACAGGGCCTCTTTCCTAATCCTGACATTACTGAAGGACAATCCTTTTTGGCAGACAGGATGGGAGTTTATAACCAATTTCCTTGCATTACTGCCAGAAAAAATTAGTAATTCCATTTCTTATATATCTTCTTTAAAACTAGGTAAATATTGGAAATCTTAATGATTTTACATTTCATTTTTAAGGTCTATTGATTGAGGATACTTCGTAATCTCACTGGCATAATTCTACAGGTAACTCGACTGTCACACTTTGATTATGTACGAACAGAAGACCTCGAGAAAATTGGCATGGGGAAGCCAGGCATCCGCCGCCTGCTGGAGGCTGTCAAGAAGCGCAAAGCGGCACAGTGGAAGCGCAATTTGCTGGCCAGGCTGGGGGCAGCTGCTGGCAGTGGAGGTGGTGGTGGAGGCAGCCGCCGTGGGGGGGAGGACTCAGCTCCCCTTCACCTCACGTGCCTGATCCGTGAGAAAGACGTCAGGTTTGTGTCTCTAATACTGTCCGTACAATTTCCGTACCATATACAAACTTTAAGCTGCAATAGCATTGTGTTCAAAAGTTTGCAGTCTCCAATGAGCGAGAGAGAGCGAGAGAGAGAGAGAGAGAGAGAGAGAGAAATAGAAATATCCTTCAACTACCACCATAGATTTTTTTGTGCTGCAGCCTTCAGGTACATCAGAATATTTTGAAACTGATATCACAAATTTTGAACATCTCCTTTGAATTTCTTTCTTAACTGTATCACACACACTAAAAAAGTATGTTGTGGAAGTTAATATGAAGTTCTCTGTATATGTAGAACTTGAAAATAGGAGTGTTCATTGTAACATAATTCACGATTGATGATAACAATGAAAAGCCACATAATTAGCAACTATAAGTCAGCTTTCTTAATATAATCAATTGGATATGCCTCGTATGCCCTTGTGTTGCAGTGTTACATAATGTGAGGAATTGCCTATCTTTCCATGCCACTGTCCGACTAGTTGTGCTGTGGAAAATTCACTGTGTTCCACTTGTGAAGCAGAACAACAGCACACATGCCACTGTTGGTTTCAGTGGCATCTCGAAACTGCCTCGGGTGATTGTTATACATGCTATGATTCAGAGTGCCAGCTGGACCACTTGGGTCCCTGTCTGCCAAGACTCATTTATTGAATTGAAATTGTGGCTGTTAGGTTCTAAGCTGTGTGACATGTTTCATTATATGCCACTGTCATCCATTTCTAGGGTTCCATACCTCCATATTTAACCCTTGTAGCAGTGGTTTTCAAACTGAGTTTGTGGCTCCTCTGACCAGTTGTGTACTTTCTGTGACTCTGCTATAGGATACCGAGCAAAAACTGAAATAATTGACTAGAAGTTCTTGAACTTGTCAAATTCTTGTTGTTGTGGTCTTCAGTCCTGAGACTGATTTCATGCAGCTCTCTATGCTACTCTATCCTGTGCAAGCTTCATCATCTCCCAGTACCTACTGCAACCTACGTCCTTCTGAATCTACTTAGTGCTTTCATCTCTTGGTCTCCCTTACTATTTTTACCCTCCACGCAGTCCTCCAATACTAAATTGATGATCCGTTGATGCCTCGGAACGTGTCCTACCAACCGATCCATTCTCCTAGTCAAGTTATGCTTTAAACTCCTCATCTCCCCAATTCTATTCAATACCTCCTCATTAGTTATGTGATCTACCCATCTAATCTTCAGCATTCTTCTGTAGCACCACATTTCCAAAGCTTCTGTTCTCTTCATGTCCAAACTAGTTATCGTCCATGTTTCAATTCCATACATGGCTACACTCCATACAGATACTTTCAGAAACGACTTCCTGACACTTAAATCGGTGTTAACAAATTTCTCTTCTTCAGAAACGCTTTCCTTGCCATTGCCAGTCTACATTTTATATCCTCTCTACTTCGACCATCATCAGTTATTTTGCTCCCCAAATAGCAAAACTCCTTTACTTCTTTAAGTGTCTCATTTCCTAATCTAATTCCCTCAGCATCACCCAACTTAATTTGACTACATTCCATTATCCTGTTGTTGATGTTCATCTTATATCCTCCCTTCAAGACACTGTCCATTCTGTTCAACTGCTCTTCCAGGTCCTTTGCTGTCTCTGACAGAATTACAATGTCATCGGAGAACCTCAAAGTTTTTATTTTTTCTCCATCGATTTTAATACCTACTCCGAATTTTTCTTTTGTTTCCTTTACTGCTTGCTCAATATACAGATTGAATAACATCGGAGAGAAGTTGAATAACGTCGGGGAGAGGCTACAACCCTGTCTTACTCCCTTCCCAACCACTTCTTCCCTTTCATGTCCCTCGACTCTTGTAACTGCCATCTGGTTTCTGCACAAACTGTAAATAGCCTTTTGCTCCCTGTATTTTACCCCTGCCACCTTCAGAATTTGAAAGAGAGTATTTCAGTCAACATTGTCAAAAGCTGTCTCTAAGTCTACAGATGGCAGAAACGTAGGTTTGCCTTTTCTTAATCTATTTTCCAAGATAAGTCATAGGGTCAGTATTGCCTCATGTGTTCCAATATTTCTATGGAATCCAAACTGATCTTCCCTGAGGTTAGATTCTACCAGTTTTTCTATTAGTCTTTAAAGAATTCGCGTTAGTATTTTGCAGCTGTGACTTATTAAACTGATAGTTCGGTAATTTTCACATCTGTCAGCACCTGCTTTCTTTGGGATGGGAATTATTATATTCTTCTTGAAGTCTGAGGGTATTTCGCCTGTCTCATACATCTTGCTCACCAGATGGTAGTTTTTTCAGGACTGGCTCTCCCAAGGCTGTCAGTAGTTCTAATGGAATGTTGTCTACTCCTAGGGCCTTGTTTCGACTCAGGTCTTCCAGTGCTTTGTCAAACTCTTCATGCAGTATCACATCTCCCATTTCATCTTCATCTACATCCTTTACCATTTCCTTAATGTTGTCCTCAAGTGCATCGCCCTTGTATAGACCCTCTATTTGCTTAGAACTGGGTTTCCATCTGAGCTCCTGGTATTCATGCTAGTGGTTCTCTTTTCTCCAAAGGTGTCTTTAATTTTCCTGTAGGCAGTATCTATCTTACCCCTAGTGAGATAAAGCCTCTACATCCTTACATTTGTCCTCTAGCCACCCCTGCTTAGCCATTTTGCACTTCCTGTCGATCTCATTTTTGAGACATTTGTATTCCTTTTTGTCTGCTTCATTTATCACATTTTTATATTTTCTCCTTTCATCAATTAAATTCAATATTTCTTCTGTTACCCAAGGATTTCTAGCAGCCCTCGTCTTTTTACCTACTTTATCCTCTGCTGCCTTCACTGCTTCATCCCTCAAAGCTACCCATTCTTCTCCTACTGTATTTCTTTCCCCCATTCCTGTCAATTGTGCCCTTATTGTCTCCCTGAAACTCTGTACAATCTGTTTATCCAGGTCCCATCTCCTTAAATTCCCACCTTTTTGCAGTTTCTTCAGTTTTAATGTACAGTTCATAACCAATAAATTGTGGTCAGAGTCCACATCTGCCCCTGGAAATGTCTTTCAAGTTAAAACCTGGTTCCTAAATCTCTGTCTTACAGTTATACAATCTATTCGAAACCTGTCAGTATCTCCAGGATTCTTTCATGTATACAACCTTCTTTCATGATTTTTAAACCAAGTGTTAGCTATGATTAAGTTATGCTCTGTGCAAAATTCTACCACGCGGCTTCCTCTTTCATTTCTGCCCCCCAACCCGTATTCACCTACTACATTTCCTGATCTTCCTTTTCCTACTATCGAATTCCAGTAACGTATTACTATTAAAATTTCATCTCCCTTCACTATCTGAATAATTTCTTTTATCTCCTCATAAATTTCTTCAGTTTATTCGTCATCTGCAGAGATAGTTGGCATATAAACTTGTACTACTGGAGTAGGTGTGGGCTTTGTGTCTATCTTGGCCACAATAATGCCTTCACTATGCTGTTTGTAGTAGCTTACCCACACTCCTATTTTTTTAATTTATTATTCAACATTGTGGTTCTGCACCAAGTGCATCTACATTATACACTTTACAAAGTTTTGAAAATGTTGCTTGTGTAAAACCTGTTTCAATTTCTTCCACTTTTTTTTACATACTTATTTCTTCTGGAGCTTTTTACCTTTCGTGGATGTTAAATGGGGAATATAGTCGCAGAAACTAACATTCAACGTATCAGTTACTTCACATCAAGGAATATAAATGTCTGCATTGTCTTCTTCAGTCTCACATTCGGATGATGGTGATTGCTCAGGTGGATTGTCACTAAATTTCTTCTTGTAGTGAGTGTGGCAATTCCTGCATAATGGATGTAATGTTAATACTATTACTAGAGGACCAAGATATTTCTACAATACCTTGGGCAGATTTCTAACAGCTGTAAGTGGTTTTTCACTTTTCTTAGATACCACCTTCTTGTGTCTTTCTTCATAGTCCACACACCTCACTCTTTCACTACTGCATTCCCTCACTGGCGTTGTATGTAACAACAAATTCAAACAAAACACAAAACTCAATGCAGAATGGTTTATGTGCAAGTCCTCTCTCTGGTGTTATAAACAGGAGATTGCTGGAAACAATGTTGCTAACATGCATATTTTACACTAGAAATTCAGCGATGCGTAATACGCAGAATGTTGAAAATTTTTAATATATTACACAGGAAATAATTGGCCACTGTGTCTGCACTGACTACTAACATATTAACCAAACAGTATTGTGTGTAATTCTCAAAAGTTTTTGGATGGGGGTTTTTGAATAAATAATTTGTAAAAATGCAATTATTTACAATTTTTTTGTAATAAATATTTACATAATACAGTTATCTAGAGCAGAAAAGATACTGTTCATATACCGAGCGAGGTGGTGCAGTGGTTAGACACTGGACTCGCATTCGGGAGGACGATGGTTCAACCATGCATCCGGCTGTCCTGACTTAGGTTTTCCGTGATTTCCCTAAATCGCTCCAGACAAATGCCGGGATGGTTCCTTTGAAAGGGTATGGCCGACTTCCTTCCCTAATCCGATGAGACCGATGACCTCGTTGTCTAGTCTCCTCCTCCAAAACAACCCAACCCCATACTGTTTATAAGTACATAGTATCTGGTAATATGACAGAAAAGATAGCGTTATGTGACTTTCCAAATGAGGGAAAAATAATTGTAAGTGGGTAAAAATTAACTTAAATTTCGCATTTTTGTCATAAAATTGCAAGTTCAGGAAGCCCATAATTGTGCAGGTGTCAACTAAATTTCAACACATATGCAGATCTCCAATACTTTTGGTTTTGTCTAGATTCTTAAATAAGAACTTTTCTTCTCAGTACTACTGAATGAAGAGTAATATAATTCTAATAATAATTATGCTATGACACAGAATGTTTATGCTCAAAGCACTTAAATCAGTTTTTGGATTTAAACAACTAAAGTTTAAAATGTTATGTGCAGTGTTTTCTTGCGTACTTACTACTGATTGACATCTGAGTGTTCGTCAAAAGATATCGTATAGTTTAGGCATTGTACATTTGAACAACACACATCAACTCTTCAAGCATAATGGACACCATGCCAGTAGCACATGGGTAGAATTAATCGTGCAACAGTGTGAGTTTCCCTACATTTTCCTACTTGGTAAGCTACATTGTTGGTAACTAGAACTGCTTCGAGATTTTCACCTGCGTAGAAAATGATTATTTTCGTCCTTTCATTTGAATGAGTTTTTCTAGAAAAATATACTCATACTTTGACCCTGCCATTCTTATGAACACATTCTAAATAAATTTTTAATTCGCTAGGTAGCATACATTGATCAGGAAGTACGTTCAAACGCAAGACATACTGTGGACGCTCTGCATGGTTGACAACAGTGCACATGAAATCAAAATCTAAGTAGGTATCATCATACTTTTTAACTTGCATTTCCTCTCTTCATTACCACTTTCCTTGCTGTCCCAAGCAAGTTATCACTTTTTACTTTCATGGGACAGTTTTGAAAACTTTCCCATAGTTTATCAGCATTATCAACTGTATACAAATTCACTATGTAATAAAAATTGATTCAAAACACAACCTCTCCTGCTGGTGCTAAGTGTAACGCGCAACAGTTACATTTGACTGCTCATGCAGATTGGCTACCACCTTAAGTGGAATTCCTCTGAGGCACAAAGGATGACACCAGGAATGAAATTTCCCACAATTGGCTTCTTTGCCAGTAATTACAAAACGAGTCCATACTCCTTCTTGGCCCACAAAAGCACCATGGCACACAGGTTCAGTACCACTGCTTTATAGGATCACATTATTGTCTATCCGTCTCTCTTGCCCATTCAGCCCACTGTTCAGATCTTTTTTTCTGAGGTACAGACATAGATTTCAAGCTGAAATTATGTCACATAATAGGGTCTACAGCCCCTTAGTGCTGTGAAAAATTTAGGCTACTAATTCAATGCAGTCAAAAGGTATGGCCATTTATGCCACATATTTTGGTACTTGCAAACTCACTCATCAAACATATGGATGAACTACCTGTATAAATTTTGGGCCTGGTGGCCTAGTGGTAAAGTGTATGCCTGGAAACCAGATGGTTGTGGGATCGAATTCCTATTGGATTTTGGATATTTTCTCTCTGACTTTACCCTTTGTTGAGATGGCATAAGATGATCCCTGACAACTTGCAGCTCTGTTTCCTGCTGTGATATGCAAAGTACAAAACAGTAGCTGCCTACAGAACTGTGACAACATTGAGGTATTGCCATAGACATATTTACAAAACCGGTCTACGGTATTAGTTGAGGTAGCCACGTGAAGTTTCTGCACCCAATCTGCTACATCTGTCAGGGATCAACTTACATTGACTCACCTACAGTATTCAGCTCTCCATGATGTGAAGGTTTGTCAAAAATGACATGTGGTTCATATTCAGTGTTAACTTATTGGTCTGCTTTCCACTTTTCGGCACTGGGTAGGTCAGGGACATGCAAATTGCTTAAGTGGTATCCAGTTGAAATGTTTGCACCAGGCCATGAAAACACATGAAATTATTACTTTTTTACTGCTACTAATTACTACTGCAACTCTCTTGACAAATGCAGTGGCTGTCCTTATCACTGGAGATGAGATATAGCTTATTGTTGGTAGTCAGTGGCTTGCTATAGAGTAATTCTGACAGACATCTAACACACCGTAAGGTTGAGTTGGAGGTTGACTGTATTTACGTGAGGGTGTCCCTATAGGCCCCCCTGGCTCAGCAGCTGTGGCAGAGCACCTGAAGGAAAATTTGGAAAATATTTCGTGTAGATTTCCCCACTATGTTACAGTTCTGGGTGGACATTTTAATTTACCAGATATAGCCTGGGAGACTCAAACGTTTATAACAGGTGGCACGGACAAGGAATACAGTGAAATTTTTTTAAGTGCTTTATCTGAAAACTACCTTGAGCAGTTAAACAGAGAACTCAGGCGATAACATATTAGACCTTCTGGTGACAAACAGACCTGAACTATTTCAAATAGTTAACGCAGAACGGGGAATCAGCGATCATAAAGCAGTTACAGCATCGATGATATCAGCCTTAAATAGAAATATTAAAAAAGGTAGGAAGACTTTTCTGTTTAGCAAAAGTGACAAAAAGCAGATTTCAGAGTACTTGATGGCTCAACAAAAAAGTTTTATGTCAAGTACAGATAGTGTTGAGGATCAGTGTACAAAGTTCAAAACCATCGTACAATATGCAGTAGATGAGTATGCGCCAAGCAAGATCGTAAGAGATGGAAAAGAGCCACTGTGGTACAACAACCGAGTTAGAAAACTGCTACGGAAGCAAAGGAGACTTCACAGCAAACATAAATATAGCCAAAGCCTTGCAGACAAACAAAAATTACACGAAACGAAATTTAGTGCGAGGAGGGCTATGCGAGAGGCGTTCAACAAACTCAAAAGTACAGTTCTATGAACGGACTTGGCAGAAAATCCTAAGAAATTTTGGTCCTATGTCAAAGTGGTAGGTGGATCAAAACAAAAATACTCTGTGACCAAAGTGGTACTGAAACAGAGGATGGCACACTAAAGGCCGAAATTCTCTAGGTCTTCAACCGAAGGTGTTTCACAGAGGAAGACTGCACTGCAGTTCCTTCTCTAGACTGTCATACAGATGACAAAATGGTAGATATCGAAATACATGACAGGGGGATAGAAAAACAATTAAAATCACTAAAAAGAGGAAAGGCCACTGGACCTGATGGGATATCAGTTCGATTTCACACAGAGTACGCGAAAGAACTTACCCCCCTCCTTGCAGCGGTGTAACGTAGGTCTCTAGAAGAGTGTAGCGTTCCAAAAGACTGGAAAACGGCACATTTCATCTGTTTTCAAGAAGAGACGTCGAACAGATGTGCAGAACTATGTGCAGATGTGCAGAACTCTAACAACGATCAGTTGTAGAATTTTGGAACATGTATTATGTTACAGTATAATGACTTTTCTCGAGACTAGAAATCTACTCTGTAGGAATCAGCATGGGTTTCCAAAAAGACGATTGTGTGAAATCCTGCTCATGCTATTCATTCACATGACTCAGAGGGCCATAGACACGGGTTCACTGGTAGATGCTGTATTCCTTGACTTCCGCAAGCTGTTTGATACAGTTTCCCACAGTCAATTAATGAACAAAGTAAGAGCATATGGACTATCAGACCAATTGTGTGATTGGATTGAAGGGTTCTTAGATAACAGAACGCAGCATGTCATTCTCAATGGAGAGAAGTCTTCTGAAGTGCCACAGGGGTGTGTAGTAGGACCGTTGCTATTCACAATATACGTAAATGACTTTGTGGATAACATCTGAAGTTTTCTGAGGCTTTTTGTGGATGATGCTGTAGTATATTGAGAGGTTGTAACAATGGTAAATTGTACTGAAATGCTGGAGGACATGCAACACATTGACGCATGGTGCAGTGAATAGCAATTGAATCTCAATGTAGACAAGTGTAATGTGCTGCGAATACATGGAGAGAAAGATCCTTTATCATTTAGCTACAATACAGCAGGTCAGCAACTGGAAGCAGTTAATTCCATAAATTATCAGGTAGTAGGCATTAGGAGTGATCTAAAATGGAATGACCATATAAAATTAATCGCCAATAATGCAGATGCCAGACTGAGATTCAATGGACAAATCCTAAGGAAATGCAGTCCAAAAACAAAGGAATAGGTTACAGTACACTTGTTCGCCCACTGTGTCAATACTGCTCACTGTTGTGGGATCCATACCAGATAGGGTTGATAGAAGAAATAGAGAAGATCCAACAGAGAGCAGTGCGCTTCGTTACAGGATCATTTAGTAATCGTGAAAGCGTTACGGAGATGATAGACTCCAGTGGAAGACTCTGCAAGAGAGATGCTCAGTAGCTCGGTATGGGCTTTTGTTGAAGTTTCGAGAACGTACTTTCACCAAGGAGTCAAGCAGTATATTGCTCTCTCCTACGTACATCTCGTGACGAGACCATGAGGAAATCAGAGAGATTAGAGCCCACACAGAGGCATGCCGACAATCTTTCTTTCCACGAACAATACGAGACTGGAATAGAAGGGAGAACCGATAGAGGTACTCGAGGCACCCTCCGCCACACACCGTCAGGTAGCTTGCGGAGTGTAGATGTAGATGTGTGGGTATATGATACAGGGACTTTGTTTGTGGACTAGGTCTGGGTGAATGTTCAGCTTGCTTGGCAATAAAATTCTTGACACTGCAGATATACTGTCCCTGAGTGAGCAGGCTGTATAGGAAGGATTTTTTTGGTGTGGAAGGGATGACAGCTGTCGAAATGAAGGTACTGTTGGTGGTTGGTGAGTTTAACATGGACAGAGGTGTTGATGGAACCATAAGAGACGAGCAGGTCAATGTCCAGGTAAGTGGCACACACTGGGTTGAGGATGACCAAGTGAAATTGATGGGAGAGAAAGCAGTCTTGAAGATGTGAAGGAAAGAGGATAGTGTGTCTTGGCCTTAAGTCCAGATCACTAAGATATCATGAATTAACCTGAACCAAACCAGGGGTTTGGGGCTTTGGGAGGCTAGGAAGGTTTCCTCTAAATGACCCATAAACAGACTGACATATTTCGCAGTTTTCATATTTATAGTTGTATATGATGGAAATATTCAATTTGTGCACTGAAAAACATTCCTCAAAAAATCGTTTTAGGTATGTTGTCATGTGAAAGTATCAGTAAATTAGAAATAGCGTCATTAAAATGGCGTTAGCTGGAAGTATGGTATTTTCATATAATGTGACAACCATGGCATCAGTTCTTCGTGTGGGCAATGACTGTTCATTTTATAGTTACAGGTGACTTCAGAGCTGAGGAAAAGAAGTTAAGATAGAATTTCAACTTTACATAACTATGAGGTGCCAATATTAGTGAACTGCTTCTCTCATGTTTTGCATGATAATGGGGAAACTGCCAGTTTCATTCCCCATAAACATTTGCAAAAAATAGACACTGCTGCAGTTTACTATTGCCACATTAATATTGTGATTCCTTGTTGCGTTTTGTCTACTGCTACCTTGTTGCATCTCAGGAGGCCTAGGGAGGGAATTCTCTAACCTAAAAAACTTACATGTACACCCCACACGCACTCCGCTACCCTTGTAGCTACTTGCTACGTGTAGTGCATGCCTGACCTATTCAGGGGGACCTACATTTCTCCACCTGATAGGGGAGGTTGCGAAACTTGCACCCCAGATCTCCGCAGAATCGTCTGAGTCTATGGTTTAAGCCTTCCACTTGGCTCCAAACCAGAGGGCCGTGATTGGTTCTGGGAAAGACACTAAAAGTAGTTAACTCATATTCCACCCCTTGAGCGAGGCTTTCTGCCTTCACCATCTCTGTGAACTGCCTCTATGAGGTGAGGATGACCTCTGAACCCAGATGGCAGGAGTCATTGGTGCCAACATGAGCAACAATTTGCCATCAGGTGCACCCAGTGCTCTCTATCCCTGCCTCCTCCACATCTCGGTCATAGCCCCCGGCAAGCAGACAGAGTGAACACTGGCTTTCTTCCCCAACCTTTCCGCTATTTCCCTAAGGGGCTCCATCACCTGCCTAACATTGGAGCTCCCAATCACTAATAAACCCCTCTTCCCATGTGCCTGCTCGGACCTTGCTAGAGGAGCGACCACATGTCCACCAACAGCCAGAGCGGGTGATGCCACACGACCATCCTCCACATCGATCATCCGCCTCATGTGGTGTGAACACCATTGAACCTGCCACTCCCTTGGGGAGAGGGTGGCCCAACCGCACACTGTACCCTAGAAGATGTCTCGACAGCAGGGATCTTGGGTGAAGCATGTAACACCTGGGGTGTACCATGTGACGCACTTGACTCCCCACTGCCACTACACTCAGAGACAGCAACCTGGAGACGGCTGACCGAGGCCATCAGTTGTTCGCGAGCAGTGGCCAGCTCCTCCTGCTTCCATACACAGCAGTCGCACATCCTAACCATCCTAAGAAATCAACAATTTGCCGTAGAGAGTTAAGTAATCAACTTTTAACTAGACTGCTAATTCCCTAACGGTGACTGATAACTGACTAAACTGTGGTTACTAGATGCTTCTTGTTGGAAACAGTGAAAATAAGCACTAACTCTCTCTGGACTGTATTCAAAACAGACGCAAAATGTATGGAATACTATTACTAGCACTCGAAAATTAAAGCTTCCTAAAAGCAAAAACATGGAAAAAGAAGTGACAAGTAAGAAAAACACAATTAATACTTATATAACTAAAACAAAGGTTATGTGGCTTACCAAACGAAAGCAGTGGTATGTACACACACACACACACACACACACACACACACACACACACACACACACCATCTCTGCTGCAGTCATTGCTTTTTATCTGGTGTGACTACCAACCAGCTGTCCACCAGAATGGAAAGCCTCCACCAAACTGTGGCCACGAGCAAAGTGGACTACCCTGTGTCACCTGCTGAACGTAACGTGCTTAATTTCAATGGCTGCTTCACTACTCAGGCCATCTGGAGCCCCCGTATCTCCATCAACCTTTCTGAGTTGTGGAGGTTGGAGATATCCTTACAGTATATTCTCAACTCTCGAAATTAATCTGGTGTCAAGCTCTGATAACCAACTGTCCCCACCCTCCACCCAACAGTTTCTGTTTCCCTGTCCTATCACCTCCTCCCAGTCCATGTTCCCTCACTCTGATTGTTCACCACTCTCTGCCAAGACTTTTGTGTGACATTATATTGTGTTGTGAGCTGTGACTGGCTTTTAGAAGGAAATTGAGCAGACGTTATGTTGACATAGATATTTGTGAAGCTAAAGTGCTTGATTTGATTTCATTAATTTATTTTTTAATTCATACTTCCATACTTAGAAAAACATGCATAGTGGATGGTACTGTGTGAAAGATTTTTCTAAAAGTGTCATTTTTCATGTTACTTGTTGTACAAAGTACCAGGAAGTGTGATGTCTGCAGACAGAGCTATTACCTCAGTTCAGCATTAAAATGGATTGACAGTGCTTCCATTATTGTGAAAAAGGCAATTTTTTATGATGAAACAAGCAAGCTTTAAAAAACCTGAGAGAAATACTTTGTGCAGACATGAAGAGAATGTTGAAACACACTGAGTTGTACCTTCAAACTAGGCTAGCATTTCGTAGGGCCACAGATCAATGCAACTGTGTGCTCATAACTTTAGGTCCTCATTTCAATATAGGCAATGCGGAGATGGGAGTTGCAATGGAGGGTGATGCTGAACACCTGCTGAGTGCTGGCACGGTCCCTGAGCCCACCTGGGAACACTGGCCAAGAAACTGAGCCGAGGGGGACCGTGCTCCTCCAAAGGCAGTGCTACAAAGACACGGGTGTCTTGAAGATGGCAGATGGACCCGAGGTGGCACATGGGACAGCCACCAGGAGGAGGGATCCATCCCCAAACAATAGTGGGTGCTGAGACAGTGACAACCACAAAAGAGCATTGACTTCCATTGGCTCCGGGAATGGTACCAATGGTGCGGGGCCCACAGGTGCCGGATTCAGCGGGGACTGCCCCGTCCAGACAGGGATGGAATCTGAAAGCGCAAAGCCTGCAGCAGGAGCATGCAGTTCACAAGAACGAATTTGATTCTGACAGTGCTGCAGCAGTCCTCTGTCTGTGCAGGAGAAAAGTAGAATGTTCAGTACATTGTACAGTGTTGCACTGCTTCCAGCACCTCCATCTGTAAAACAATCTGTAAGAGACCGAATCAAATTGAGAGTTTGGTGCTGGAGGCAGTGCAAAACTGTTTAACCCTTTGAGCACTGTAGACATGAAATCCCACTGCGCTCCGTCTTTCTGCAGGGCTATGGACAGCATTAGCCGCTGCACTGCTGTTGCCTATGGGTGCTGCAGACAGAATTCACTAGCATGGCCTCGCCAGTACTTGAGTCCTAATGACTGCTTTTACCATCAGCTGGTTCTGCTACCTGTGGTCCTACAGAAGTCTAAAGCTGCTCATTGGTATTTCCATTGGATTTCACAGTTGCTGTTAGGCATTAATCCTAGCTGACTCATGTGATCATCTGCATTCTGCTTCTGTGGTGTTGTGTAACTTTCTGCTTATTCATAATGATTTTTAGAGTGCTATCACTTTTAAGTTCCACAAACAAACGACATGTCGGCATAGTTGCACTGACAAAGAGATACTGGAGACATTCCCAAGGAGTGACAGTGACAGTCAGTGTGGCATCTTCAGGGACTGTCGTGATGATGATGATGATGATGATGATGATGATGATGATGATGATGATGATGGTTCATCTGAATAATCTTGTAGTAATATACGTCCATTTACCTCACCCAGTAGAGCTGGCCAAGGTAGTTCTTCAGATTCTGAAAGTGAAGACTAATTGGTCCATAAAAGGCCATGCCTTAGTGACAAATTTGATTGGCAAAAGCTTGATTTCATTCCAGCTCTGAATGTGTTTGATGACTCATCTTCAGGACATAATTGCCAATAAATGTGTGATTCAATGTTCTATCCTTTTTCATGCTATTTCAATCAGAAAATCTGGTGGAATTTATAGGACTTGAAACAAACTGATTTTACAATTTCACCATGGCAAATGTGTTGGAAGCAGTTCATTTGCAACTGTCCACCAGGTAAGATACTAGTTTTGAGGAACTGTATTACTTCATTGCTATTTAGCTTTTCATAGCCCATGTTAAAAAGTTGAGAATAAGGGAACATTGGTCCAAAGATATACCTTTGCGCACTCCAATTTTCAATGAAGTTATGTGCTGTGGCCATTTTTTGTTACTTTTGAGAATGTTGCATTCTCGGAGATGACAGTTTGTTCAAAATTAGGAAAATAATTGATACAGTTTATATGGCATTCCACAGTGCATTTAAACCATACAAAAAGCTCTGTGTTTATGGAAGCCTATTGTTCAAAGGTCACTTATCATACGAACAATTCATTCCTTTGAAACGAAGTAGGTGTTGTGCGACTGTATACTGGATACGTCTTGGATTTCATTGTATATACAGGCACAACAACAGAACTCCATAATCTGGGGATATGTGGCGATATAGTGGCAACTGTAATGAAGCCATATCGTCAATGTGAACATACCCTGTATGTCGACAGTTGGTATAAAAGTCCAGCCTTTTTCCTCTGGCTTCACAACCCTAGCAGCATGTGGTACTGTACATAGCAACAGGTGGGTAATTCCACAGAAATGTGACATTTTTGTCATAATTAAAATTTTCTTCCACTTAATCATGTAGCATGTCATATTAAAGCTCGGAATGTGTATTTTCTGAATTTGGCAACACATCAACAATAAACTTAGCACGAGCTATGCAATAGAAGCCCGAATATAAACAGAAGCCATTATTGGCAGTTTTCAGTGAACTAAAATGTAAGTCTTTACTCCTATGTTAAACATATTTTACATGTGGCATGCTATGTGGTGAACTTCCATGTCAATTAATGTAGGTTTTCACAACCCATTGCCTATTATGGTGTGGGCAGATAATAATCATAGTTGCTTAGACGTCGGTGTTACGTTAGTCACCAAACGCGAAATTTTTTCACATTTGTACTGTGATATCAGTTTTTTTTGAGCTATTGTATCCATACACATTAGGACAAACATCCAATATAACATACTGAGAAAGGGGATGCACAATATGCTTCTACAAAATCTTATAGTAGGCGTGACAAACGTAACAGGTATTTTGTGACTCACGTAACCTCCATTATTAGTTACGATATTCACTGGGTTGTAGCCTATCCCCGATTTTATTCAATCTGTATGTTGAGCAAACAGTAAAGGAAACAAAAGAAAATTTCGGAGTAGGTATTAAAATTCATGGAGAAGAAGTAAAAACTTTGAGGTTCGCCGATGACATTGTATTTCTGTCAGAGACAGCAAAGGACTTGGAAGAGCAGTTGAATGGAATGGACAGTGTCTTGAAAGGAGGATATAAGATGAACATCAACAAAAGCAAAACGAGGATAATGGAATGTAGTCAAATTAAATCGGGTGATGCTGAGGGAATTAGATTAGGAAATGAGACACTTAAAGTAGTAAAGGAGTTTTGCTATTTAGGAAGTAAAATAACTGATGATGGTCGAAGTGGAGAGGATATAAAATGTAGACTGGCAATGGCAAGGAAAGTGTTTCTGAAGAAGAGAAATTTAACAGCGAGTATTGATTTAATTGTGAGAAAGTTATTTCTGAAAGTATTTGTATGGAGTGTAGCCATGTATGGAAGTTAAACATGGCCGATAAATAGTTTGGACAAGAAGAGAATAGAAGCTTTCAAAATGTGGTGCTACAGAAGAATGCTGAAAATTAGATGGTTAGATCACATAACTAATGAGGAAGTATTGAATAGGATTGGGGAGAAGAGAACTTTGTGGCACCACTTGACCAGAAGAAGGGATCGGTTGGTAGGACATGTTTTGAGGAGGCATCAAGGGATCACCAATTTAGTATTGGAGGGCAGCGTGGAGGGTAAAAATCGTAGAGGGAGACCAAGAGATGAACACACCAAGCAGATTCAGAAGGATGTAGGTTGCAGTAGGTACTGAGAGATGAAGAAGCTTGCACAGGATAGAGTAGCATGGAGAGCTGCATCAAACCAGTCTCAGGACTGAAGACAACAACAACAACAACAGTCACTGGCTATACCAACATTTTGTCTGCCTCGCTGGAAATAACAGCTTAATTTTATGATTTAATTTCAAAGAGACAATGTTAGTGTGTGTCAAAAATAATGTATAAAATATTTATGACAATTAATAGCCTGCTTTTTTTGGTAGGAAAATTAGTTGATACATGCATCATTGGCCACAATGGCTCCAATGACACCAGCAGAACGGAAAAGAAGAAGTCGAGCTAAGCAAGATCCACAGAAGAAGGAAATGGAAAGACAGAAAGCACGTGAAAATATGAAGAAACTCCAAGAAAGTAGGAAAAGTAACAAGAAAATTCACCAAAAGGAGAGGGAAGCTTCAAGAATCCGTATGAAAAGAATGAGAGAACGCTGAAAACAGGCTTCTGAAGAAACAGCATCCCCTACAATGCCAATAAGTTCGTCTGAAATATCACCATACAAAAGTGCTCGGTCACTACAAAGAGCTGCCAGAAAAGTGAATGAAGCTTTACCCAGCAGTCCTCGAAAACAAAGAAAAGTGATAACGAAGTTATTTTCAACAAGTTTATGTAGCGTCTCTCTGTGTGACAGTGTCAAGACATAGGTCAACTGCAATCACTGAAGAAACGAAACAACTTGTGCAAGTTTTCTTATGCAGTGATACAATTCCACACCAGGTACCTGGTAAGAAAGACGTGAAAGTTGTCAGGGATGCACAAACAAAAACAAAGACAAGCATACAAAAGAGGCTGATGATGTTCAATCTGAAGGAGGTCCACTTTTTGTTTAAAGAAAAGTACCCTGATGTGAAAATAGGATTGTCAATGTTTTGCCAACTGTGTCCATCACATGTTGACTTGTTTGATTGTTTATACTGTGAGAACTTTGAATTCCTTCTTTGCCAGATCCATTTGTACACAAGTGCAGAAACATCCACAAATGGCTTTGTACGTTCTGTTGTTTGTGATGTGCATAACAAAAACTGTATTATAGGAATGTGTCACTTGTGCTTACCTACTGAACAATTTGTAGACACCTTGGAGTTCAAAGTGCAACATCCGACTGAAGAACTTGAGAACTGCAAGATTCAGGTCACTCAGTGGGATAGAAGAGGTGCAATTGTGAAGCAAGAATGGAATCTTCTTGAAGCAAGAGATGAACTAACATCTCAACTCCAGAAAGTAAAATTACACCTATATAACATATATCGACAGGCATCAGAATTGCAGAAACAGAAAGACTCTTTCCAGCCAGGAAGTGTGATACTGCAAACAGACTTTGGTGAAAACTGTTGTATAAGACATCAGAATGAAGTAATGGCAGCACACTGGAACAACGATTGTGCTGTAACGATATATACTGCAGTCATACATCATTGACCAGATTCTACCGTGGATGTGAAGCATCAGTGTTACGCTGTGATTTCAGATTGCACCAGTCACACATTTGCAGAAGTACAGATCTTCAACAAAGCCATCATAACAAATTTTGAAGAGCACTTTGAGACAGTTGGAAAAAATTACAGTATGGAGTGATGGAGCAGCCAGTCATTTCAAGAACAGGTATTCCATGGCAGCTATGTCAGTGTGCCCAAAATATTCTGCTTGGAACTTTTTTGAATCGTATCGTGGTAAGGGCGCACATGATGGTGTAGGCGCTGTCGAAAAAAGATATGTGTGGAGGCGTGTCCTCCAAGGCGACGAGCATATTTCGAATGCTGGAGAGTTCTTGTTGCTGGTAATTTGAATATGCAGGTACTGTTTGTCGCCGAGAGTGACATGCAAGAAGAAAAACGTGAACTGAGTAACTTTTTTAAACATGTAGCTCCTATCCAAGGTATCAAGCGAGCTCATTGTGTGAAAAGAGTAGAAAATTTGCAGGTTTTGTTGTATGAAAACACAGATGATGTGGTTGCCATATCTGATTGTGTAAAATTTTACACTGTCAGTCTTCATAATAGCAATGATGATTCAGATAGCAGTATTCCCCAAGAAAGTAGTGAAGACTAGTAATTGGTAATTCTGATTCTATAAGACTATCTGTACATTACTGGTGCATTGTTCAGTATGATAATCAGAGGTGTCCTGGAGAAGTCGTTGGAGTGGATCCTGAGGATTCTAATTCTTTTCAAGTGTCTGTCATGATTCCCGCTGGCACATCTACATATAAATGGCCTGACAAAGAGAATCAAATTATTTATCACAAGACTGACATTCTGAAGAAACTGTAATCACCACCATGCCTACTGAATCATCGTGGTCATTTCAAGTTCAGTGAGGCTATATGAGATTTATCCAATGCTGTATGCTTTGTATTTAAACATGTGCTTCAATCATAAGGCTGTAGCTTATTTTGAAATAAAGTTAATAGTTATGACCATTGTGTTAGGTTTGTCACAGCACCTTACTGATAAACCTTCCTGCTCCACCTAATAATTAGCCACACAGCAACAAGCAGCTGGTAAGAAGTAAGGTAGAGTACAGAGGTCAAAGTCATACATTAAGGGTGAAACTAAACAGCATTGGCACTTTACAAAAGCTGTTACAACATCAGTTGGTTTTTAAAGTGTCATGCAAATGGTACGTTTGTCACACTTTTTTAAATTTTGTCTATAAATAGGCTATTGTATTTATAGGCAATTTGTGAAACTCTCAAAGATGCCTGTGTATGTATAGTATAGTATGTGTAGTATAAAGGTTGTGAAAAGTAATCATTGTTGCCAAAACGGAGGGGTTATAATCTCTGTTGTCACTGAAAAATATGACATTAGTCACCATGAAATGACCCAGGTCCAGTTTGCTGAAGCTGCAGAAGGAATTGAAAGAAGGAGCATTTATGTCAACTGACACAATGCTTGCCATAAAGTGGTGCGACAAGAGAGAAGTGTCGATGTGCATGACCTGGGAAAAACAAACATAAAGACTGGCGAGAAACTAATGAAGCCTCAATGTGTTGTTGACTTCAATGCAAGTATGGGTGCAGTAGACTACTCAGACATTCTATTAAGCTCAGTTGGATCTGTGCATAAATCTGTTAAATGGTACAAAAATTTGTTGGACTATGTTCCACCAGTTATGCAAAACACCATTTTTTTCCAAGTTCCCAAACATGTTTTAGCACCTCAGTGCCATCATCAGTCCAAAGCCTGGATGAGAAAAGAGGATGTGAAATATAACAGTGCAAAATAAATAAATAAATAAATAAATAGATAAGTAAATAAATAAAAAAACAGAAATATCTTATATTGAAGAGTCTCTCCAGATGAATTACTATGCTGACAAGGAGCTTACACACAAACATGTGAAACATCCAGTCTGTGCTGATAAACACAGGCTGGATGCTCCAAGAACCGTAATGGAAAAAGAAAGAATTATTCACATCAATCGTTTCGATTGTGAGTTACAAAAATCGTCAAAATCTCATAGAAAAAAGATCTTTCAGTATTTCCAGAATTTTTTCAATTTTCTAAGCAACTTTTCCAAACTATTCTTTCTGCAAACCTTGCCTTAACAATTACTAATGCAACAAAAAGAGAATCATCCAAATCTGTTAAGCCATTTCTGAGTTTTAGTGAGAGACACACACACTATAGTTCATTTTTATATATAGTGGTGTTATGAAAGTTTCTGAGGCACAAAAGGTCATTATGAGTTAAAGGTAACTGATAATTAAGTAGTGTACAAACTTTAGTATTTCCTTATAAAATTCTTAAACAAAAGTTATATATCATTTATTTGTATTGTATAACAACAATTGCGTCTCATTAAAAAAATTCAGAAACGTTGACCTTTTTTTAATTTTCCGTGGGGATAATTTATTGGAGTATTGAGCTCAAAATATGCTGATTAGCTTCAAAAGTGTGTCTCGGCATCTAGACACTTCCCTCTAAAGTTGTGTGCGGGTGAATTAATACGCTAACACAAACGAAAGTAAACGTTTGATCGTTATGAATTCTCCAGCATTAATGTCTCAAGTTACGTACAAAAAGCTGATAATTAAGTATCAATATGTCAAATAAAACTTAAAACATATACAGAGAGACCTTATGATGATTACCAAGAACTAACTGCAAATGAAAGAAAGTCTTTGATGAGGAGTTACATGTTAGCAGCGTTAGGAGTTTGTCTGCATTGACTATGGATGTGAAAATGGAAACAGATTGATACTTGCTTGAATAATTGGAAAAATTGATTGGGAAGAATAGTTGAGAAAATTTTGAAAGCAATTCATGAATCTGTGTGCAGTCTTGGGTGAACTTTAGCTGGTACCATTATCAACAGACCATGAATATCATTGCATTCAAGGTCAAGAAACATAATTTGCATTATGTAATGCTGCTTCCAGTATTGTGTGGTACCAAATAATTACCGCAATCATTGAAATTGTATCAAATAATTACCACAACCGTTGAAATTGTCGATCTGTCTATAAGTTCTTAAACACACGAAGTACAATATTTTTAGCATAAGTAAACCAAGTTAAATAAGTGTCTGTCAAGTTTGAGTCATTACCTTCATATTAATTCCATTGTGTTCAGTCTTCAGTGTGACAATATCAATGCAGGAATGCTCCTCAAGATACGGCGTTAATTATTCTTGTCTGCACCGAACGTCTTGATGCAGGATCTTGGCGGTGAGTCAAATGATGAACAGGCGTAGTTCAACTTATAACCATGCAAATAAAAATTCCTTTCCTAATAACTTCTTTTAATGAACGGTTAAAATACACATCTTTAACAGTGATCAAACAATGGAAATCTTTAAAAATGCTTGTATGATGGATCCAAGCATATGTCCGTATGCTACCATTTCCTGAAATGAAAGGGTGAAGATACATGAATTAATAAATTCAAGAGCGTATTTATTACTTTGCCTCGTACAGATATTTAACAATGTATCAAAACATTATCCTTGCCACAAAACAATTCATTAATTTACTTTTGGCGATGTCTTTGGTTTGAACCTTATTCTGTTTACATAGAGGTTATATATAAGAAAAGAAAAGAAAAAGAGAAATAGTACTATTCAATACAACATTATGTCTGTCAAGCAATTTATCTCCAGATTCAAAGCTATGAAATAAGTATCCAGATACACTGTGTTTATTTGTAATGTCATTGATCATACTCAGCACAGGGCTAGATGTTAGGTCAGCCAACTGAAGAGCCCAGGCACAGACATCTGCAGAGACAGTATTAGCACAAGTAAACGGACTTGGCTAGCTCAAGGGTGTGCTCGACATGGCCAGCCGGACCTGGAGATGCAGCAGCCTAAGGGCTAAACTCGACAACAACAAATTGAGGTCTGTTGTCAGTCACAATCGCTTCAGGTAGCCCCTTGGGGCAAAAGATTGATGACAACACCAGGATCTTGGAATGATCTGTAATAGAGTGCGTAGGAACCATGAAAGAAAATTTGCTGAAAGTGTCAATGATGATGAGCTGATGTGTTTTCAAATAAGGACACATGAAATTAAAGTACAAATATTGCAGAGGTGCTTGGTTTGAGTCTCCCAAAAGTCAGCAGTCAAGGCAATGCTGGTTTCTTTAAAACTTATAGAGGTTTTTTGTTTTTATATTTTTATTTTTTAATTGCCATGGTATAACAAGTTTAATAGGGACGTTTCTCTCTTCTCCTTTAGGAGAATTACATGTGATGCATGATACCAAAAATGTAAAGCAGTTGTCAGTTATATTTTTATTTTTCAGAACAGCTTCTTTATGCTTAAACATATTTTCATGAAGAAAGAATTTTTCCAAAGCCTTTTTTTCAGTTAGAAAACCCTAGGGAAGTAAGTGCATCTTCTTCTTATTATTATTCTTCAATTTTTTTAAGGAAATTGTAATAGATTTTTAGCAGGTTTTGCAAAAAACTTTTTCGGTTGATTCACGTTCTAGCCATGTATATTTGATCAACCAAGACATCTGAAATGATCTTCCCTTACCAGATTGTCCAGGTTTTGGCTGTGAACAGTTCTCGCCTGAAGACGATGAAGCAATTGACGACACAATAACTGTTGGAGGTTGACTTGCAGTATCATCAACCTCCAAGTGCGAGTTTTTGGTAACAAATTTATCAATTGCAAATTTAATTCACAATACACAAAGTGACTAAAGTAAACGAATATAATATCGTTATATAAAATAGTCCACTAGACACTAAAGTCTGAAAACTAAACACTTCTGCAGCATGCACTGAATGAAACTGCGACAGCAGGGCAGCCTTTATATAGCTGCGGCATCGTAAGGTCTCGAAGTGTCAAGGCAATGCGAGGTGGAGGGTTCCAGGCGCTTGTGCGCCAGTCCTTTTTATGTTGCCGCGGCCGCAGCGCTGGCCCGCCGCCGACAGGCTTTACCCAAAGGTTCACGCACTGGGACAAATTCTAAGTGCGCCCGCAGCACCGTAACATTATCGTGATTCACACCACTCGTTTTCAGTTAAGCTTATTACTACTGTAATAATTATTTATTTAACTCATTTCTGAATGTATTTTAAAAGGTAACTATCTTCAAACAAGGAAAAAAAATTCCAACATAATTTTGTGATTTTTTACAAAGCATAATTCATAATTTTCTTAAATTATTGTGGGGCCTGTGCCCCCCCCCCCCCCCCTCCCCACAACAAACAAACTATTGAAGGGGGGGGGGGGGGGGTTGGGCCCCCTCAGGCCCCATGGAGTCAGCTCCTGTGAATGCAACACCTAAGACTTTATCAGGAAAGCAGGCATGAAATGTTATGTCAGAAATTATGTGAAGCATGCTCCAGACCAACTTGTTCTTGAATAAATTCCAAACGATGAGGTCAGACAATATGCTGGGATTCAGTCAATAAAAAAGTATTTAGGCTTTTAGATAGTGATATCGGGAGACCTGAGTCAGACAACTTGTAAGCATCAGAACTAGAAACATTTATGCATTGCATGATATTGTGTAAAGGCACTGAGGAGTTTAGGTAAAGAAACATCTAAATTTCTGGTCAATATTTACCATTATTTTAATGTTTGCCCTATTTGCTGGAAAAAATTTGAAGAAATTCTGGCTTAGTGTAACATTCCTCATCACAAGTTTTGCCAAAAGTTGACAAGGTGACTTACTTTAGCACCTGCAGCTAACAGGAACAGTAACATTGAATTACATCTGGATTCCAGTGCTGAATAATATGTGTAAGACTGCCACCACAAGGGGATAGTAACAGTGGAGAAGAGCAACCAACAACAGTTAAATGCACCAGGCTACTCAGAGCATGTGATGCCACACCACTGCGTGAGAGCGTGGGTAAAAGGAGTTTTGCTGCAGTCAGTAGCAAGCCAGGGTATGAACCAAATATTCAAAGAGGCTCCGATGTCCTCTGGAGATGGAGACAAAACGTTGGGTTTTCATGGGACATCCATCTGACAATGACATAATAGCCTGAAATATTTTATTAATTGCATCTTTTGTTTTCTGGGCCCATGTTTTACCATAAGACTGCCAGGCCTGTCTATTCTTCAGCTGATTTCCCAAACTTCTGGGAAATGAAAGAAATCTGAGTATTGTGCTAGGTATGGGCTGTAAGTTGGTTGAAATCTCCTTGGAGGGAAAAATTCCACACGGGAAAAATATATATAAAAAACAAAGATTCTGTGACTTATCGAACGGGAAAGCGCTGGTAAATAGAAACAATAACAAACACACACACACACACACACACACACACACACACACACACACAGAGGTAGACATGTGTAAATGCAAAGAGGTTGGGCTTTTTGTGACACTCCACACACACACACACACACACACACACACACACACACACACACACACACACACAGAGGTAGACATGTGTAAATGCAAAGAGGTTGGGCTTTTTGTGACACTCTGCCAAATATATACTAACAAAGAGATAGAGGGGCTGGCCAGTACTTACCTCAGCTCAGTACAGCCGATAGATACACAAAAAACAACCGAAAATTTTCGGTTGTTTTTTGTGTATCTATCGGCTGTACTGAACTGAGGTAAGTACTGGCCAGCCCCCTCTATCTCTTTGTTAGTGTTTGTTTCACATCTTTATATAAGATTTTCCATTAATTATTTAGATCACTCTGCCAAATATAACTGACGAATTTGTTTTTTGTCAACATTTTATTTGTATTTGATAATTTTCTTAGCGCAATAAAAGTGGGAGACTTTGTGACAACAGTGCACTCCAGTTTTTTATTCTTAACTACTGTAATTCAGGTTAACATTCGATAGACAGCTCTGTGGCAGGATAATCGTGCATAATACTACTATTAGTGATGGAAGCTACAAGTATGTGTGTTACATCTGAGCTGGTAACAAAGCTGATTTTTTTGTGAGGTGGAGAAACCTGTTCATAGATTTCTTGGATGCTTTGTGCTACTGTCGAAGAGCTAAATAACTGAGGGTATTTTAACATGAGTAAGTTAATTGTGTAGATCATTCTACAGAAAGTGAAATTTTATGAAAACTCTTTCAGCTATTGGTAAGTGAGAAAAGTTACTTCCCTAGATTATAGAGATAAGTTTATAACAATACACATACCTGCAGAAACAAGTGTGCCAATTAAAATTTTAGAAAACAGTTTCTGTTAATGAAATTGGGGACATTTGTGAGGTTTAGTAGAAAAGGCAAAGTTTTATTCCACATGATAACTATGTTTTTAAATATAACATACTGTTGCTCAGAATATTGTACTGAATGTGTCGAGACTTTATTTTTTCTCATAAACTGAACCCTTAAGTAAGTGTCCAACAGTTTGGTCTTAATAATGTTATTAGAGGATTTTGTGTTAGATGTATTTGACCAATTTTTTCTTACACAGTTTCACTGAACTGTTGTGTAAATAATTGTATAAATGTTTTATTACATTGCATAATGCAGACTACTTTCTCCCCCTCTTACTCTATTTATTAAGGCCTGTAATTTGTATTTTAAGAACATCAGAAAAGTAAGACACACCAAACTGACAAACTTTGTGACATTTCTATCTGTGTGTAGATTAAACAAAACTAATAAAATGTGGTATATTTGTAACAAAGTTGTAAAGAAATGCAAGGTCAGCCCATTGTTGTGATGATGTATGACTTTGCGTGCTTTCCCTGTTTTGGATTTCATGTCACAGTGTTGTCCTGAGCTGGGGATAACCTTGTGACAATTAATGCACCATATTCTGAATACCTCATTGCAGATAAAAAACTTCATTTCTGTCAAAATTAAAGGATAAAGGTTAAATTCCATATATGTGTGGAAATTACGTGATGTGGTACATACTTGTACAAATTCTTACAAAAAGTTCTATAAGTGTCACAGACTTGTCCTCTTTTACAATATCATTTCGTTAGTCAGTCATGTATAACAACCTTCTGTTTGAAATGTCTTTTATGTGCTCAAATGCAACATATTTTTCAATTTATAGCCTAATGTCAAAGCTTGGCGATGGCTCATTTGGAGTAGTTCGACGTGGAGAATGGACGACACCGTCAGGTCATGTACATCCTGTTGCAGTTAAAATACTCAAACGTGATGCACTAGGACAGCCAGGCATCCTGGAGGATTTCGTGCGTGAAGTGCAAGCAATGCATGCTCTGGACCATCCAAATCTTGTGAGGTAAGGCTGCAAATGCTGTTTAGAGATTATTATTGTATGTGAAAGTTTTGACTGTTAATAAGTACACAGCTGAGATATGAATGAAGTTCATCTCAGGAGATCAGTCATAAACACACAGCAGAAATAACTTTTGCTGTTTCTGTTAACAGTTGCTGCAATACTGGAGTAGTGTATTTTGTATCACTATTCTCGTCGCTTTTATAGGCCTGTCAATAAGTTTCCTCACGTCAGTTAACAGGAATATTTTTTTTGCTTTGTTACAACTAGAAGAAAATTTGATCAGAGAATATAATAAGGGGTTAAATATAAATCTAACAATCTGTTTCTCACAATGAAATGTAATGGGCGACTGCTGAATTTTTCACACCTGAGCCTGGCATTGTGCATCACATTTTACTCAAATTGTCTGTCATTAGATTGTTGTTGAGTTCCAGTTTGGAAGAAATGAAAGTATGTAGTACTATTAAGATTTTGTTTTCATAATGTGTTCATGTAAACTTGATAACAAAAATGTTTCCTGCATGTCTCAAAATTGGCAATGTCATCAGGAAATGTGTTTTCATAAATGTCCTATACTTTGTCTTAAAAATTTGTTACTGTAAATAAACGGAAATGAAAACATAGTGTAGCACTTCCATAGCACATTAATACCAGTTGCAACTTTGTACATTTAATAACCAATAGTTTTGAGTGAGTCAAATGAAATGTAAGACTACACTTGTGCTTTGTGCCAGTCTCGGAAACTCTCTTTTGCACCTCCTGTGTTAGTCCTGAAGTAATTTTAAACAGACTGTCGATACTGGATAGCAGTGCTTCTCAGTGCTCGAATTCTTACTTATGGAAAATATGAGCTACCAGGTACCAAAGTTACATTGACTAGGGTGAGCTTCTGGTAACTTAGATGCTGTGCTGTGTGTGGGAGTAAGAGTTCTTGTATTCACTGATGTGGGTGGGAAGTTATTTATTTGTGCTGTTGTCAGTGAGGAAGACAGTTCAAATACTGTTCAGATTATTGTGAAGAAAGTCTTGTCAGAGTCCCTTGATTGTATTGCTGAATATCAGTGTGATTCCTGCATTCTGTTCGTATCAGAGCCAGTGGTCTGTATCTAAAGACTTCCTCAATTACCTGACTCGCTCACTTCTGTGACGTGTACAAAAAACAAGAGGTACAACCGGTATGCAAAGTAACTGATCAGAGATATGCTAGGTGGTAGTTGTTACATAGTGGTTGTTGCCGTTTGGTAGGTGAGTAATTGTCATTGTAGTCTTGTGTTGACACAATATTGTTTGCATTGGTGTTCTTGCCGTTGCTCTTGCAGACTGTTTGGTGTCGTTCTGTCTCAGCCCATGATGATGGTGACAGAGCTGGCACCGCTGGGAAGCCTTCTAGATTACCTACGCAAACAGTGCCAGCACATGTCAATCACTAGTAAGTTTTATTTTAGTTTTTGCCCTCTTTTTTTATTTTTTAAAGAAAATATTTTTCTCATGCAAGGAAAAAATTTTATAGGTAGAACATTGTCTGTGTGTAGGCTACTAAGTAACAAAACTTCAATGACTAAACTGTAGTTAGCAACTCCTTTTTAGGGTGCCTATATGTTACTCAGCGATGACAAGAATTGGCCTTCCTTTGTACCAATAGTCATATTCCACATAGGATTTTCCATTATGACTTTACCACATTAAAAAAAAAATGAGGCTACCTAGAAATTCAAGTTTCAAGCTACTGTTCAGATTGTGAATACTTACAAGCACTTCATATATATTGTACAAAGTGCAGCTACTCATTGCGATAACAGCAATATTCTGGGATTACTTGACACCACGTCCGCCCCCGGTAGCTGACTGGTCAGCGCGACAGAATGTCAATCCTAAGGGCCCGGGTACGATTCCCAGCTGGGTCGGAGATCTTCTCCGCTCAGGGGCTGGGTGTTGTGATGTCCTAATCATCATTTCATCCCCATCGAAACGCAAGTCGCCAAAGTGGCGTCAAATTGAAAGACTTTCACCTGGTGAACGGTCTACCAGACGGGAGCCCATAGTCACACGACATTTACATTTACTTCTCACCACCACAGTCCTCCAACTAGCTTAACTTGTTACCAGATATACAAACGGCGTGTAATTATTCATTTTCTGTTGATGAACCTGCAGTAATTTGAAAGCTGATTAAGTGTATAAACATTTGAAAAGTATTTTGAAATGACTAGTCAGTCTCTATACAAATCGTCTATTATGAGTATTGCACTTATCTAGTTATACATGGGTCTAACATTCCAAAAATCAACATAATATTACAGTGAAATCCCTATTTTATTTTCTCATGTGGTCCAGACTCAAAAAAACACGAAATTGAGGAAAATCAAACAATGGAAAATACAGGCTGGAATGTAACAATATTATGAAAAGGAAAGTTGCTGCTCACTATGTAGCTGAGATGCTAAGTCACTGAGGAAAATGCAGAATTGAGATGTTGCAGCACCTTTCTCTTGCAGGCAAGCACTTTCTGCTTAACGTGTACAACCACATCTGGGCAAGGGCACATTTCCCGGACTTTAGCGTGAAGCCACCCATCATACCCAAACCTAAGCCCAGTAAGGACAAAAACCGTCCTTCTAGCTACTGCTGCATCTCTCTCACCAGATGTGTTTGAGAGGTGATGGAACATATGATTCATGCCTGGCTGGTATGCTGGCTCGAGTCTCGCAATTTACTAACGAATGCACAGTGTGGATTTCGAGCGCATCTTTCTGCAGTTGCTATCTCGTTATTTTGTCCACCCATGTCATGAATCATTTTCTGCAGAAATCCCAGACTGTGGCTGTGTTTCTTGATTTGGAGAAGGCCTACGACACCTGCTGCAGAACTGGTATCCTCTGTACTCTTTTAACTCGTGGGGCTTCCATGACTTCCTGTCCTGTTTTCTTCAGGAATTTTTAAAAGACCAGGTTTTCAAGGTGCATGTGGGTTCTGCCTTGTCAGACACCTTTATCCAGGAAAACGGTGTGTCTCAGCGTTCCGTCCTGAGCATCGTCGTCTTTATCACCATTAACCCTATAATGGCCTGTCTCCTGCCAGGCATCTCTGGATCCCTTTTTGTTCATGATTTTGCCATCTATTGCAGTTCACCCAGTCCTGTCTCAGTGAGCGGTGTCTTGATAATCTTTATTCCTGGAGCATCGACAATGGCTTCTATTTTTCCACTGACAAAACTGTTTGTATGAATTTCTGGCAGTGCAAATGTTTTTTCCACTATCTTTACATCTTGGGCTTGTTGCCATTCCATTTGTTGAAACTGTTATATTCCTGGGGCTCATGTTTGATGGGAAATTCTCTTGGTCCTCCCCTGTGTCTTACCTGGCAGCCCGCTGTACATGGTTCCTCAATGTCCTACGTGTCCTCAATGGTATTTCCTGGGGAGCTGATTGAACCACATTCCTCCATTTGTACCAGTTCCTTGTCTGTTCAAAACTCGACGATGGGTACTCTGTTTATGTGTCTGCACGTACATCCCTCTTATGCCACTGCAACACCATCCACCATTGTGGCATTTGTTTGGCCACTGGCACTTTTTATACAAGCCTGGTTGAAAGTCTGTATGCTGAAGCTGCTGAACTACCACTGTCCTACAGCCGTGACTTTCTCCTCAGCGGGTATGCATGCCATTTGTTTGCCATGCGTGGCCATGCATCCTAAGTCGTCTCCTTCGATGATTCCTTTGATCACCAGTATAGGTCACATCCCTCCTCTCTGTTATCTCCTGGAGTCCGCTTTCATCACTTGCTATGGAGGCATAACTTCATACTACCTGCAGCTTTCCTGGTGGGTGTGAACTCTTCACCACCTTGGCTTCATGAAGCGGCCCATCGTAACCTTGGCCTTCATTTGCTTCCTGAGGACACTGCTCCAGCCTCGCCCTATCGCCTTCAGTTTCACGACCTTTGCATGGAACTTCGCAACAGTACGTTTGTATACACTGATGGCTTTCGGACTAACCGTGGGGTCAGGGTGTGCCTTCATCATTGGTGCCCACATCTTTCGGTATCTGCTTCTGGCACACTGCTCAGTATTTACAGCCGAGGTCTTCGCTCTGTATCAGGTCACGGAGTACATCCGGTGACACAGACTTTTCAATTGTGTCCTCTGCTCATTCTCACTCAGTGCCCTTCAGAATTTATGTGCACTGTACACCGCCTATCCCTCAGTGCAATGGGTCTAAGAAAACTTGCTTACTCTTGGTGGAGTCACTGTGATGTTTATGTCGGTTCCTGGTCATGTCAGTCTGCTAGGAAACGAGGCTGCTGATGCAGCTGCCCAGGCGGCAGTCCTCGTACCTCAGCACGCTAGTTCTTATATTCCCTTGGATGATCTCTGTGTTGCATCTGTCAGGAGATGGTGTTCCTTTTGGTATCGCCAACTGTCCTCCCTTCACGGGAATAAGCTGCAGCTTATTAAGCCTCTCCCAGTGGCTCATTTGACCTCCTACTGCCAGGGCGAAAACATTTTAATTAGGCTGCGTATCTGCCTTTTTAGTCATTGTCATTTGATGTGTGGCTCTACCCCACCACTGTGTACACTTTGTGCCCAAGTTTTAACTGCCCATATTTTAACCATTTACGTTCCCACTTGGGTTTGTCGTCTGAGGTATTGGCTGTTTTAGTAAATGACATGTGGGCTGTCGACCTCATTTTCTTTTTATCTGCCAAAGCAGTAATATGAAGACGATTTAATTTTTAGTTCTGGACCTCCGTTTCTTTATGGCCCTTTCTCTGTGTCCCTGTTTTTAACTGTCTTCTGTTATGTCAATTGGGACTGATGTATAGCCTTTTTTAACTCCTCTGTGTCTTCATGTTCTATAATTTCGACTTGCACACATATGACTCTAGTTGTTTTTTGCACCCTAAAGCAAAACCAAAGCAAAACCTGTGGTCTTTTCTGTCACTCATAACTCGGTCAGTCACATTAAATGTCAATAAGAAGAAAATGGGCTGAAGCTGAGCAAGATGTCAAGTAAGAACATAGTCAAGGTCAACCTTACTAGGAAAAAATGTGAATGGGGGAATTTTTAGCACTGATCATATGGTTTTTCACAGTGGCTACAAATTTACGGCGTAGAATTGCGAAAAGTGTAAAATCGAGAATGTAAAATCAAAGTTCCACTCTACTAGTAACGAAAGACTGGCAGCCCAATAACATTAGAGACTTTGTGCAGAACTTGTTCGTATGAAGCATGAAGGTGTTCCACATGACGTGCCAGTGGTGTGTCTTTGTTCTTTGTTGCTTTTTGCATCTGAGCAGATGTGTCCCAAATCTCATACATTCTGCCCTCCTTAAAAGTACAACTTGATATATTGCTGCAGTTATTTGATTTGCTAAGTTAGGATTAATGTGCAAATTCTCGGCTTGTTTCAAATTCTAAGCTATTTGTGCCACAACAAATGCACCGGCCGACTCTCGTACATTTTCCATGCAAAGACCCCCAGCCACCCATCACCTGTGCCTGACTTGCCCCACCCCCACCCCGTTCCTGCTTTCCTGCTTTGAAAACACAAGGGGGTAAGAAGTCTCTACAGTAAGGAGCATCTGCAATAGTGTAGTTGAAGTATCGCCGTGTCTGTATTAAGATGTGGAACTCAGATATTTTTATTGTACATATCACAAGTTGCTGTTCCCTCATTTAGTGTGAATACACAAAATGCATTATCTGTTGAGGCAGCTTACACAGGAGCTTCAAGTTTCAAATTCAGTCAGATTTTATGTAAGAGACATATGTGTGGGGAGGGCTAGCTGAAAAAGAATGACGAGTGGAAGAGTGCAGTGGTCTAAGATATTTGCTGCTGCTGCTGTTGTTGTTGTTGTTTTCAATGTGAAGATGGGTTCAATGCAGCTCTCCACACTAGCCTAACCTGTACAAGTCTTCCACTCTGCATAACTGCTGCAACTTACATTCATTTGAACTTTGATCCCAATCTAAAATTTTAACCTCCACAACTCCTCTGTTACCAAATTCATGAGTCTTTGATGCCTCACAATATGTCCTCTTAACTGAGTCATTGTTAATCAAGTTGTGCCATACAGATATTTTTTACTGAATTTGGTTTTTTAGTGCCTCGATTTAAGTGTTTAATATCTAGCATTCTGCTGAAGTTCCATATTTCTAAAGCTTCTATTCTCCTTGTCTGAACTGTTTATTGTCCATGTTTCACTGGTATGCAACACTTCATTTCAAACAAGTACTTTCAGAAAAGGCTTCCTAACATTAATATTTATATTTGATACTAACAGATTTTTGCTTTTTCAGAAATTCTTTCTTGCTGTTGCCAGCCTGCATTTTATATCATCCCTACTTTGGCCAACATAATTTACTTTGTGCCCAAAAAGCAAAAAGGAAATCTCATTTACTACTTTTTAGTATCACATCCCCTTGTCTAGGTTCCTGCTTTAATTAGGCTAATTTTGATTATTTTTAAGAAATTTATTCGCGTGGCAGCAAGAACAGAAATATTTGTTTTGTAAATAAAAAACATCTTCTCTTGCTGCACTGTATTTTATTCTACCAGATGTGTTTTGTCTTTTTTCACTTTAAGGCATTGTCAGTGTGATCTATAATGATACAATTAAAATACAATTTTGTTTGATATGTTATTTGTAGATTATGAAACAGTTCGCTTCTGGTTTTGTTTGTAAATAAGTGATTACTTTCTGCCATTCAACAATCAGTGCTGCACAGTGTTTTCTCAGAACATACTTTTGTTAAACCTATAATTTGGTGACAATATCATTCAACGTTTCTTTTACATATAACATTTTTTTATACAGTCTCCATCATGTTGTATGGTCTTAAATTGGTTTTAATACATATTTGATATTGGTAAAATTGTCCCGAGATTGTAGCCATACTTCCCCTGCATTCATTATGCTCTCATAATTTTCAAAGTGTGTCCCTACATAGAAAATCTGTAAGTACCCCAAACAGATGGAAGTCCATGGGTGCCAGCTCTGGTTTGTAAGGTGGAGTCAAGAATGACGTCCAGCACTGTTTTATGGTGTGTCCCTGGTTTGAGGCGTGTGTGTGTGTGTGTGTGTGTGTGTGTGTGTGTGTGTGTGTGTGTGTGTGTTGTTTTGTCATGTTGGATTCTTGTCAGACTGAACATGTGGGAAATGGTTCTTGTGTTTGTTCAGTCTTCATTCATGACTCTGAATAAAAGGGTAACCCCTTTAGCAACACATCCACGAGAGTGACATCATCACTATCCCAAAAGACAATCATCATGACTTGGCTGCCTCAAACTTCTTTTTGTGCTGCAAGTGGTGCCATTCCAGTGACTGCTTTTTGTTGCTGACAGAAAAAAACAACACACACACACACTCACACACACACACACACACACACACACACACACACACGCACTTCCAATGCTCACTGATTGTCTAAGAGCCAATTGTTGAGTTGTGATGCTGTGCCAGTCTGCATAAATAATGGCAACTAAATAATTAATGGAAAATCTCATATAAATATGTGAAACAAATACTAACAAAGAGATAGAGGGGCTGGCCAGTACTTACCTCAGCTCAGTACAGCCGATAGATACACAAAAAACAACCGAAAATTTACGTTCCTAGCTTTCGGAAAAAATGTTCCTTCATCAGGGAGGAGAGAGGGGAAAGAAAGAGAAGAAGGGATTTAGTTACTCACAACCCAGGTTATGAAGCAACAGGGAAAGGAAAACAGGGAGGGTAGCAAGGATGGAGGCATGGCTGTCAGAGGGAAGCCAAAGATATTCTATTGTAAGTACTTTGCCAGCTTCAAACCAAAGAGGATGCATACAGAAGTAAAGAGGTATATAGTATAAAGATGTAGGATGAAAAGATGCATGAATGGCTAAAGAGGAAAGGGCAAGAAGAGAAGACTGAAGAGTAAATGGGAGTGAGGTTGTTTAACGTAGGTTCAGTCCAGGGGGATGGCGGGATGAAAGGATGTGTTGGAGTGCAAGTTCCCATCTGCGCAGTTCAGAGGGACTGGTGTTGGGTGGGAGAAACCAAATGGCACATACGGTGTAGCAGGTTCCTAGGTCCCTGGAATTATGCTGGAGGGCATGCTCTGCTACTGGGTATTGGACGTCTCCTAGGCGGACAGTTCGTCTGTGTCCGTTCATGTGCTCAGCCAGTTTAGTTGTTGTCATACCAATGTAAAAGGCTGTGCAGTGCAGGCATGTCAGCTGATAAATGACATGTGTAGTTTCACTCGTGGTGCTGCCTTGAATTGTGTATGTTTTACCAGTAGTGGGGCTGGAGTAGGTGGTTGTGGGGGGATGCATGTGGCAGGTTTTGCAGTGGGGTCGGTTACAGGGGTAGGAACCACTGGGTAGAGAAGGTAGTCTGCGAATATTGTAGGGTTTAACAAGGATGTTACGGAGGTTAGGGGGGCGATGAAAGGCAACTCTGGGTGGTGTGGGGAGAATTTTGTCAAGGGATGATCTCATTTCAGGGGTTGACTTGAGAAAGTCATATCCCTGGCGGAGTAATTTATTGATGTATTCGAGGCCAGGACAATATTGGGTGACAAGGGGGATGCTTCTGTGTGGTCTGAGGGTAGGAACATTGTTGTTGGACGGGGAGGAATTATTGCTCGGGTGATCTGTTTGTGGACAAGGTCTGCAGGATAGTTGCGGGAGAGGAAAGCACTGGTCAGGTTTTGGTGTAATTGTTGAGGGATTCGTCACTGGAGCAGATATGTTTGCCATGAATACCTAGGCTGTAGGGAAGGGAGCGTTTGATGTGGAATGGATGGCAGCTATCAAAGTGAAGCTACTGTTGTTTGTTTGTGGGGGGGGGGGGGGGGGGGGGTGATATGGACAGAGGTGTGGATGTGAGCTTCAACAAGATGAAGGTCAACATCCAGGAAGGTGGCATGGGTTTTGGAGAAGGACCAGGTGAAATTCAGATTCGAAAAGGAGTTGAGGTTATGGAGAAAATTAAGGAGTTTTTCTTCACCATGAGTCCAGACCACAAAGATGTCATCTATAAACCTACACCAGGCCAGGGGAAGCAGCTGTTGGGTCTTCAGGAAAGCCTCCTCCATGCGGCTCATGAAGAGGTTGGCATAGGACGGAGTCATCCTGGTTCCCATGACCAGTCCCCTGATTTGTTTGTTGGTCTGGACTTCAAAAGTGAAGTAATTATGGGTGAGGATGAAGTTGGTAAGTGTGATAAGGAACGAGGTTTTTGGAAGATCTTCGGGTGGGCGTTGGGAGAGGTAGTGCTCAAGGGCAGAGAGACCATGGGTGTGTGGGATGTTTGTGTAAAGGGATGTAGCATCTATGGTGACAAGAAAGGTTTCAGGTGGGAGAGGAGTGGGAATGGATTTTAGGTGTTCTAGGAAGTGGTTTGTGTCCTTGATGTAGGATGGGAGTCTGCGGGTGATAGGTTGGAGGTGTTGGTCTACCAGAGCTGAGATACGTTCTGTTGGGGCTTTGAAGCCTGCTACAATGGGATGGCCAGGATGGTTCTCTTTGTGGATTTTGGGTAATTCTACCTATTAGTTTAACTTTCTCATAATAGAAAAGAAAATAGTGGGGACCCATAAACAGTCCCTTCCTTTTTATGCAAACTATACACACATTTCAAACAGTTTGCATCACATTAATACTGATTTCCAACCCCACTTGAAATTATTTATCTTTCAATGCTTTATAGCAATTTACACTAACAATATTCTTAATTAGTTTCAGAAATAAGTTCAAGGTAAAGTTAAGTTTCAAATAGGTGCAAAATTGTGTGCCTCTTACATTACTTGTGAAGCAAGTGATTTTAACTAACAACATTTATGCCCTTTAGCACTAATACTTTTTCACATTCAAAGTAGAAACAATTCAAAACAAAATAAAGTTTTGTTAAGTTCCGAATTATGTGCCTCTCTCTTCACCTGTGAAATAAGTAGTTTAACTAGCAACATTTATATGCTTTAGCACCGAAAATCAGGCGCATTCAAATAGAAACAAGTTAGTGGTTCTTCATAAAAAGGATACTTGGTCTTTAGCACGTTTAGGATAGGACCCTGCTTGGGTTCCTAAACATGACAGTTTCAAAGTTCAAACACAAATTTTTTATCATTGAAATTATTATTGAAAAACACTCACATCAATATACTGGTCCACACTGTGATGGATACCTGAACTCCTGCAGTTGGTGGAACAGTGTCGCAATAGTGGTAGCAAGCAGGTGGCGGCAAAGTGGATCTATGCTCTTGAAGTTGAATGCTGTTCATAAATTCTTCTTGGCGATGTATTTCCTTCATTTCAGAGCCATTCCATGATAACAAGGGCACCATACAACAGCCAGAACCACATCTGAGGCAATGTCAACATAAATTGGCTTCCAAATGCCTTACTTGGCACCCACGTTGTTAAAGGTACAATGTTTAGCTAACGGTACAATGTCTAGCCACTGACTGCTAATGTGCTCTCTCTCTTGCCACCCAGATTGACCACCAATTCCACCTTTCACTGCGTGCCTAGCTCCTTCTGTAGTGGAGGGGGTTCCCGACGTGTTTTAAATTACATCATACAATTTCCCTAAGTGTGAACCAGTTTCTCTTTTGCGAGCAGACATAATGTATAAATTTCCATTATTTTTACACACTGTTAAATATTTTCAAAATATGCGTCACAAACTTCCACTTCCCTCTGGCAATTCAAAGACATTAATCAGTGAAGACCAAACAATTCATAGTTACATACATAAAATTACGCAGTATGAATTATTTATTATCAATCTTGATGTTATAGACTCTCCTTTTTTTACATGTTCTGACTAATCAGAATTACAAACTGTTTTATTGACATTAAGTATCTGCCTAAAACAATTGCATTATACCTATTTAAAACTTGGGCCATTTATTGACTGTCTGCATTTTGATGATAAAAGAAGAAAGAACATAAACAAAAAGTAGTTGTTTGCATTAACTTTTATCTTCATTACCTCCTTTGCTTACTAAGCCTGTCATCCATAATATCAGTATTTTTAATCACCACCATTTACTAATAGCACTTTTGTGAAATTCATGTCTTCATTGTCACAAATGTTTTGCTGTTTGTTTAGAATACATTGAAGTATCTGAGGTTGTGGTTATGATGGAACTTGAGAACGCAGCAATTTTGCCAAATATATATTGGATTTGGCTTCTATACTGAAGTGACAACATTATAATGTTTCTTGTATCCAAGCATATTGTATGCCCACTACTACCTCATTGGCTCTGCAGAACCAGCTGCTGACACACCTCCTTTCATTCCCAGTGTACCTTACAGTGAGTATCGACAGCATTGTTGCAAGAAACATGTATGTACGCCACTGGCTCCTATCTTGAATTCTACTGTCTTATGCAGAAATGTGTACCATTGTGTATTTGTCCAACTTGAAAGTCAGTTCAAATGGGCTCAGGCAAACTACAGTTTAAAACTGATTGTTGTAAAGAAACTTCCTGGCAGATTAAAACTGTGTGCCCAACCGAGACTCGAACTTGGGACCTTTGCCTTTCGCGGGCAAGTGCTCTACCATCTGAGCTACCGAAGCACGACTCACGCCCGGTACTCACAGCTTTACTTCTGCCAAAAGTTAATTGTTGGTAAAGCAGACGCCAGACTGAGATTCATTGGAAGACTCCTAAGGAAATGCAATCCGAAAACAAAGGAAGTAGGTTACAGAACACTTGTACGCCCACTGCTTCAATACTGCTCACTGGTGTGGGATCCGTACGAGATAGGGTTGATAGAAGAGATAGAGAAGATCCAACAGAGAGCAGTGCACTTAGTTACAGGATCATATAGTAATCGTGAAAGCATTACGGAGATGATAGACTCCAGTGGAAGACTCTGCAAGAGAGATTCTCAGTAGCTTGGTATGGGCTTTTGTTGAAGTTTCGAGAACATACTTTCACCAAGGAGTCAAGCAGTATATTGCTCCCTCCTACGTACATCTCGTGACGAGACCACGAGGATAAAATCAGAGAGATTAGAGCCCACACAGATCAATATGAGACGGGAACAAAGGCAGAATCGATAGAGGTACTCAAAAGTACTCTCCGCTATGCACCTTCAAGTGGCTTGCGGAGGATGTATGTAGATGTAGGTATTTTAAACCTGTCTTGCAACTCCAAGGAAATGCGTATTTTTGTCACGAAATGTGTTTTGTTGTATTGAAATTGAAATAAAATAACATAATTGGTCTTAATGAAAGACATACATCATTTGGCTTTCTTTCTTTATCTGAAACCAGTCCATTACAAAAGATGTTGATGTTGAAACTTAAGATTTTTACTCACATCAGGAAATGCCATCTGCCTGAAAGTTTTTTAAGAGTTTTTTTTTTTTTTTAGATATCTGCTTGTTTGGCGCAATTGTTTCTTGTAGCATAGCTGGAAAGATGGATTTAAAATATCTTCAGTTATTATAAAGAAGCTGCAGACAATATGGTCACACAAATGAAGAATTTTTTTCTGAAACTTCACTTCACATTTTGTAGCTTAGCGTTTGTTACAGCACTATGGCCAGAGTTGGAGTACTGTCTAGAAATTTTTCAACTGTCTGTTTGTATGCCCTAATTTTTACATTCTTATTTGTGTAATGCTCATGTCTCAATTTTTCAGACAAGGTATTTCATGGTAGAATTGTATGTTTTTTTATATGGCCATTGGTCCAGCCCCTTCATTACTTGTGAAGCAACTAAAACTTGCCGCCTCTTAAAAATCTCTCTCTCAGAAATGGCAGATTTAGAGTTACAGCTACATTTTTCTTGTTTCCTTATTAAAATTTACTTCCTGTGCCAAAACAAAGCAAAGTTTGCACAATGTCGCCTTGCTAACATCCTAATGCACTCACGGTTGTGACAGAATCCTGGAACAGTGGTCTATTAAATGAGGAAATGTGGTCAGTCCATATCTAAAGTTAAAAAAAAATCTCATTTTCGGTATAAAAACAAATGTGTGATTTCTTAACTTACTATGTTGCAAATCCACACTAATTCTGGTTTTTGCAGCTATCGTAGAGTTAAAAAAATTACATCATTCCATTACACGAGTTTACAGTTACTCATGCAACATGGTAGACAAGAAAATTCTACGTGCTTACCATGTAGAAAAAAACTCAAATATTTCCATGCTATCATTTGCCAAAATCTTGTTTCAATAACTCGGACCATTTATGAGGCATGAGCGACACTGTGAAAATTTTATTTTCACATTTTGCGATTACAGTCTCAAACTGGGCCTCCACAAACACACAACAGGTAAGGGATGCAGATATCAAAGAATATGTTGGAAATATCTGTGACTCATTGGGTAAATCCATTTTCTGTATGGCATCTCACCTTTAAAGGCACACCAGCTTTTGATTGTTGCAGGAGTGTTGTCAACAAACAACTTCCCATCTTCAGACTTGCAACAAGTCTCCCATTGTTCTAGTAGTATGTCATGGTGATACCAAGGAAGATGATATTCAGTGCTGAATGGCTGTACGACTGGAGGTTTGAGGGCATAGAGGCCCACAAGACGTCAGAATTCCGTGCGTGTTGCACAGTATGAAGCAAGTCTTTCGCTCTTAGCAATATGGGGAAGATGGCCATGTCAGCCATGTGGAAGGAGCTAAGCACTCAAAGGCAGTCACGCTGGTCAAGAAGACAGCTGACATTCATATTTTTTGTCAGTCCTCAGTAAGTGAAGTGCTACATCTCTTACGTGATGCATAGACTCTTAAAGGCTGCAAGAGGTGTCACTGACCTTAATATGATTATATTTTCAATGACTGCATTATCTGTTTTTTACCCTGCCATTTTGGTGATGCATTAGGCCATTAAAAGGATATTCCAATAATGCTTTAACATGTAAGTGAGGAGAACAGGAACATCGGGCGACCTGGGAAACCTTACCGACAGAGGGACACTCAAAAGTGACCTCCGGACTTCGGCATCTTCGACATACCCTTGCACAACTTGATGTAACTTATCCTTTCCTAACGCCAAGTTTTGGTCTTCATTATGGAAACTTGCCTCTGCCATTGCTTTTTCAGTGAAGGAGGAGGATCAGCAAGATACGTCTCGCTGCTCTTTCTTTAAACAGAGGTTCAATTTCATTAAACCCTTCTTCATCACACTCACATTCTGAAACCAGACATCACCATCTATTTGACGAACTCTTCGTGGGTGATCTACCGAGTGGTCATGCCGTCTCGTTGGGAAGTTTCAGAGAGTTTCATACCCATCATTCTCAAGTGCAGTGATCTTGCTCGAGGACAATGGGTACGGAACTCATAGTGGTTCCTGTTGTAATATTATTCTATGGAGCCTTAACAGGGTGGCAGGAAACGGATATTGCTCTCAGATATCAACACAAAGTCAACAAACAGGTTGAATACACTATTTTTCATCTGCATTTTTGGGTCATACCATTGCTACCGATGTGTTGGCTGGTTTTTAAGATATAAACTCTTGATTTGAATCTTGCCAGCATGTCAGGTATCAATGTAAGGGGCTAACGTCAATTGGCCATTCTTGAAGGATTTGGGTCTTGATCTGAAGAGTATTCAAGGGGACAGTGCATCAACTTTTATGGATATGGGATCGTGTGGTCTTCATACAATTCATCACAGTTTCAAGAATGTGGCCTTGAGGACTGTCTGGAATGTTGTACCTTTTCTGAGATCAATTTATAATGTTGAAGAATGTACTTGCAAGGAGAGGTGATAATGAACGATTTAATAAATCATAAAATCCACCCTTCTCTAAAAAATTTTGCTCCATACACTGCCTGGATAATGAGGTTGGGGCTGAGCAGAGTGTAAAAAGACTTAATGGGGACAAAGTAAATAAGCAAAAGATTAAAATACTTATTTACAGCTGGTGAATGATAATAAAGTACTTCGAAGATCCTCTGCTGCCTGCTAAAATATCTTTTTGTTGTTTTGTTTCATGGCAGTTCATGCCCTTCCTGAGGGAATTCCAATGTGTGGGCCTCATGGCACCTTTCCTGTGCAATGATTTGTCATGTCTATTTGGTGATGTGATGTCCTTAGTTGTAATGCTGAAGTATTATCTGCCACAAAATCTGTGTGTGGTACTTAATAATAAAAATGGTCTTAATCCTGCAATAGACATGAACTAGGTTATGCTATATGGTCTGAGCTCAGAAAAGTAAAAGTGCCTGCCAAAGATATTTTAACTTCCCTGCAGGGACTTTCTAACAAAATGTGCTCAAACCTTGTTCTTAGTTACTTTTGAGGTACAGCATTTGTTTATAAGCATTTGTGATCCAATTGTGATAAATAGCAGCCCAAGAACTAACAAGGCTAGAATCTTGAATGCGTTACAGAAATTTTCTTCACAGAACTGGGTAAGTGCTAAGGACTGTGACAAAGTTGATAAAAAATTCGTGCAACTTCTAGGTAAGCACGTATTTTTGGGGCTTTATGCAAACAATAAGAGGATTGATACAAGAATCAGTCACTTTTGGAGAGACCTATTGGACAGTGATACTGCCTGTCAGCATTTATATAGCTTTCTTCGAAAGGTTCTCATTCCACGCCACGGTTAAGCCCTTGTGGAGAGAGGTTTTACCATTAATAAAGAGTGGATATTGGCTGAAAGGGCCACTTTACTGAGTGGAATTGAAGAAGAGATTGCTTCTCTCGCAAAGGAATTTTTGACTGGTTTACATTGATTGATTTGAATTGCTTGTTTTGCAAAATATAGAGTATTATTATTTGGCAGAGAAAGTTCACTAAATGTGCACCAGTGCTGTTCTCATTTTTAAAACTTTAATGTTACATTATACAACATATTTCTTTTCAGATGAAGGTGTTACCAAAATATGAAACCTAATGAAAAAGGTGACTGAAAATACCTCTGTATACATTTTGTGGTTCAATTTGCGAGGCTTGTCACGATATGAATATGTTTTTTATACACTGTAGTTTGTGTCTGTTTTTTCCAAACCTCTTTGTAATATTTAGTGCCAGAATCTTGACTGTAGCAAACAGCCCCTAGAAATGCATGCTAATTTAGGGAAATAATGGCCAGGCAACTTACGTGCTAGATGTAGACACACTCAAAGAAAAGAAAACTCATAAAGAAATTAGTTACAAAATGTGTTACACAAGCTGAAGCCAAAAAGTATTTCAAGCCTTGTATCTTGAAACATTTGTTACGCCATTTCTTACAGTTGTGAAGGAGCCTCACAACCATTCTGTGGATGAACCTCTTACTTCACAGCCTTTACAGCCGTGTGGTGTTACTCATGCCATTGCCTCAGTCTGTCAGTACCTATCTCAACTTTCCAAATTAAATTGGAGTTCTATGTAAGAGTGTAGGTTTGTGTCCTATCCCAATTGATAGTTTTTGATATCATTTCTGCTGCAATATTTGTCCTCAGTCCACCATTGGAAAAATGACAAATGTGGTTTGAGATGAAACTTAAAAACAAGATAGTAGTAAATTGATATTGTTAATGCATGGTGAATTGTCATTTCCAGCAATGTGTTATGAGGACGTGTACTGATTTGAAATGTTGTTAAAAATTCTTATTTTCTTTCTTAACAATTTTTCAGAGTCGGCTGGTGCGGCCGAGCGGTTCTAGGCACTTCAGTCTGGTACCGCGCGACCGTTACGGTCGCAGGTTCGAATCCTGCCTCCGGGATGGGATGGGATGGGATGGGATGGGATGGGATGGGATGGGATGAGATGTGGTGGTGTGTGTGTGTGTGTGTGTGTGTGTGTGTGTGTGTGTGTGTGTGTGTGTGTGTGTGTGATGTCCTTAGGTTCTAGGGGACTGATGACCTCAGATGTTAAGTCCCTTGCGGTGTGTGTGTGATGTCCTTAGGTTCTAGGGGACTGATGACCTCAGATGTTAAGTCCCTTGGTGCTCAGAGCCATTTGAACCATTTGAATTTTTCAGAAACGTTGTCTGTGATGTTGAGCAGGTAAACATTCAGTATTTGCTGAAAAGTTAACTTCAAGTGCAAATTTTAAATTTTCTATGCCTGCACCTAATAAAACATGTGATAAGTCTTGTGTGCAAAGGATAAAGAAATATAGTGTTATTATTTTTATATGTATCTCTTGTTATATTACTTTAGCACCTGCATATAGTTATTCTATTTACTTAGTCTTCCGGTCCTAGATGTAATAATTGGGACTGCATCTATGTAAAAGACACACTCTATAATGAACGTAGTTCTACAATTTAAATATCTTGGAGAAATTATTTTGCACATCTTGGGTGAGAAAGCAACATGGATAAACAGAACTGACAAAATGCAAAAACCACAATTTCTAACCTGGTCAACATATAATAAGAAATGCCTGTCGATAGACACTAAGATCCAACATTACTAAGCTGTAACTCTCCTGGAAAGCAACTTATGCTTGTGAAACTCTGTTCCAAATTAAAAATGAAAGAAGAACTGATCAACTCCTCAAGAATGAATGAAGAATTATCAGAACATGCATCATAAAAATACCAGGTTGATGGAGTCTGGAATAATCTTCCCTAATGAAACTGTCTGTTGTGAGATTGACCCAATCTCCAGCACAATGAAGAAGAAAAGAATCTCGTATTTCTTTCATGTCTTAAGTTTCTTTCATGTCTTAAGACTGCCTGACAACAGGATTTTAAAGCAACTGATAATGAGAAGTCTCAGAAAGAAGACAGGAGGACAGTGGGTCAAAGAAATTTGGCAATATCTTGATGTAGTTGGACTTCTGATGCAGAGAACAAAAACAGAATTACCACTCTTTTTATGAATTATAAATTTTTAGCAGAAATGACGCACAGAAGACCGTTAGAGATTTTAGACAAGTTATGAAAATTGCGTTTGGGACAAATGAAAAGGTACTGGGCTGAGTGCAAGAAGCAAGTAGTCCAATCTTCAAAGAGAAAGTGAACATGGAATGACAAGTGGTTCAATGTGACCAATCAAGTTAATAATAATAATTTAAGACTGAAGACAATGCCTAAATCCTTTGACTGCTCTTTTTATTTGTGCAGTCTGTTTTCTCACACCTTAAAATTTGTTTGAATTTTACAGGAAAAGACTGAAAGTCACCCAATTTGCTGAAAATTACTGAATTTCAGCATGTTGTAACATCTAGTGAAAAGGCAAAACTTCTATTTAGATTTCATTTAATTATTAGATTGTCAACTCTTTAGATATAAAAGCAGTTATGACAAACTTCAAATTTGTTATTGATTTTAAATCGGAAAAACAGTTTTATGTTCATATTAAATTATTGGCCTATGATTCCAGCAATTTGAACAATAATTTGATGCCATCACATATTTTTAAAAGGTTTCATTCAATGGAAAATATTTTTTATAGGTTTGATTCCATGGGAAATATGTTTTGTCTTTAGAAGCATTGATGGAAGATATCATGTGGACAAAATATAAACACCTTAAAATCAACAAATTGTGAAAAGGGTAGTTGCTACTCACCATACAGCAGAGATGCTGGATTGCAAATAGGAACAGCAAAAAGACTGTCAGAACGTGAGCTTTCACCTGACATAGGTGCAGTCGGAAGGCAGGTGAAGGGTGTGGGATGGGTAGCAGGAAAGGAGAGAAGTAAAGAGCCTGGAAGCATTGGTGGAGTAGAGGGCTGCGTAGTCCTGGAATATGAACAGGGAAGGGGCTAGATGAGTAAGGGCAATCACTGGCAAAGGTTGAGGCCAGGAGGATTACAGGAACATAAGATATACTGCAGTGAGAGTTCCTACCTGTACAGTTCAGAAAAGCTGGTGTTGGTGAGGAGGATTCAGATGGCACAGGCTGTGAAGCAATCACTGAAATGAAAACTTCGTGTTGGGCTGTGCGCTCAGATGGGGTGGCCCAGCTGTTTCTTGGGCACAGTTTGTTGGTGGCCAATCATGCAGACATAGCTTGTTGGTTGTCTTGCCCATGTAGAATGTGTAACAGTGGTTGCAGCTTAGCTTGTAGATCACATGACTAGTTTCACTGATACTTTGCCTTTGATGGGATACATGATGGTTGTGACTGATCAGAGTAGGTGATGGTGGGAGGATATACAGGACGGGATAAAATTAAAACCATATGGTCAGTTGTTTTGTAAGTGTCTGCTCAGCAGCACAAGGTCGACAATAGAAAGTCAGTTCGTAGTGAAAATATTTCTGTTACTGATAAATCAGATATATGTACAGTATTTAATAATCATTTTTTGGGCATTGCTGGTGAATTAAATAAAAATTTAGTTTCTTCAGAGAATCATAGACCTTTCTTGGCAAATGCTTTCTGAGATTGATGGCTGATATACTCCTCTGTGATGGAGACAAGGGGGAGATTGAGTCAATTATTACATAACTGCAGACTAAGGACTCTCATGATTATGATGGAGTGCCTAGCAGAATATTAAAGTACTGTGCTGCACATTTTAGCCCTCTATTTAACCATATTTGTAATTTTTATTTTAGGAATGGTCGGTTTCCTGAATGATTAAAGAACTCAGGAGTAAAGCTGCTTTATAAAAAGGGAGAAAGGGATAATGTAGACAATTTTAGACCTATTTCTATGCCATCAGTTTTGCAAAAGTTATTGAAAAGACTGTGTATGTAAGGACAATTGATCATTTTATATCACAAGATTTGCTATCAAATGTGCAGTTCGGCTTTAGAAATCATTTAACAACTGACAGTGTGCTTCAGTGTGAGGTACTGGGTAGGTTGAACTAAAAGTTTCAAATGCTAGGTGTATGTTTTGATTTAACTCAGGCATTTGATTGTGTTGATCACGAAATATTGCTCCAGAAGTTGGAGCATTACGGAATACCGGGAGTTGCTCACAATTGGTTTACCTCAGTGTTGAGAATGGCTGTGATGTGGGGTCTGAGTGGGGTAGAGTCAAGTGTGGGTGGGGGGGGGTGCCTCAGGGATCAGTGTTGGGACCACTCCTGTTCCTTTTTTATATAAATGATCTGCCCTCTAGTATTACGAGTCACTCTAAAATATTTCTGTTTGCTGATGACACTAGCTTGGTAGTTCATAGCTTGTAGACAATAAACTAACGCTAAATCACAGGAAGACTCAGTTTTTACAGTTTCCAACACTCAATTTTTACTATTACTAATGTCCCATTAAGGCCCATCATCAACTTCCAAAATGCTCCATCCTACCACCTAGGCCATCAAACACAAACGTTACTGAAAAATTTGTACTTTTTTGATAATGACAGTAACCTGGAATACTCAAAGGAATTAATCATCAGAATCAATAACATTCATGTACCAGACACAACAACCCTTATATCATTTGATGTCACATCAATGTACATTTGTATTTCCATGAGTGAAACAATCACCACCATCACACAGTGACTAAAACCACAAGGAAACACATCAGACTCACACACACAGCAATGCAATAACAATCATACTGAAGACCATAACATCACAAAATTATTGTGTGTTCAAGAAAGAATTTTATTCACAACATGAAGGACTGCCAATGGGATCACCAATTAGTGGCCTCCTAGCTAACATACATGTGAACAACCAGGAGAGCATGATCTTGAGACACACAATAAAACCAAAACACTACAAACTTATGTACTGGTACCATTGTATCAGTGACATAATATTCCTGATCGATGAACCACATACACACGTAGAGCAGCTACACAGCAAAATAAACAACTTTTACCCAAAAATTAACTTCACATTAGAAACCGAAACAAATCTACATTTTCTAGATCTCACCATACAAAAAACAGACAAGACACACTACCTCACAATATTCAGGAAACCAACAACCAGAAGCACTACCATTCATAACCTATCGAACCATCCACTGACACATATGCAAGAAAACTTCAGATTCATGATCCGTATCTTAAACAGAACACCCACGAACAAACATAACTACACATAAGAACAAAACACAACAAAACAAATAGCAGTAGAAAATAGTTATGAAACCCATATGGTAGACAAATTAAATCAAAAAAATCTGTAAACAGTACAGAAATGAACATAGCACACACACTCAAGTCCTCGCCCAACACAAAACACAAACAATGACCACATGCAAGCCACAACAAAGCAATAACATACACACAAACAAAATGGCACATACGTACAATAAAAAATTTACCCACAGAATAGGCAACATATTAAAGAAACAGGGACTCCAAATAGGATACAGGACAAAGTACATAACACAGAAAAAGATCGGAACACAAGAAACACCCACGGATAAATTTAACAGATCAGGAATATATGGACTCACTTGTAATACTTGTCAGTCAGTATACATAGGGCAGACATACAGTAACTTCAAAACCAGATATTGAGAACATATTGGAGCTTTAAAAAGCAACAGCTCCTATAGCACATTTGCTGACCACCCAACAGCCAACAATCACCGCCCACTTCCACATACAGAAGGCAATAGCAGAAGGAAAACAGATCATAAATGTATACACTACACTCTGCAAGGGCACACTATTTAACACATTAAAGGAACTTTAAAGAAAAGGCAACACAAACAGCTAAAAAGACAACCCCCACCCCCCTGCACACACACACAAACACACTAAGGAAAAAAAAATTCAAATTTTTGCCAAAGTCACTGGTGAAGAAATGATTGCTGACTGGGCTGGGACTCACAACCACCACGATTACAGTGTGTTTTGGTGAAGTGTAAAGTGCTTTTATGATCATATTTCTGAAAATATGTGTCATATATACCTGTGGTTCGCAATACCTCATCAGGATGCTGAGAAAAAAGGGCTTTCCACACAAAAACGAATATATGCCTGAAATATCGTGACAAACTAAATTATATTGAAAGCATAAAATGATAGATTAACTTCCAACAAAATTTCTCAACATCATTTGGTTGCAGATGAGAATCTACCTGTAAGAAATAATACGCAAATGGTCCTGCAAAAAACATGGAAACTGAATGTAAAGGTATTAAATACAAGAAACGAATAGTTGTTTGAACTATATATTTCTGTAGTTTTGTAATCATGTAGTAAAAATATTCATATTACAGATTAAGCAAAACAGAAACCCACTGATGATGGCGCATAGGTGCTGAAACATGTTCGGGAAATTGAAAAAATGGTGTTTTGCATTACTGGTGGACATTACATCCAACAATTTTAGTTGGAAAAATGAAAAACACAAGGAGCTGCATATCCAGATGATGAATATTTCTCTTTTTAAGGATAAATCATAGACATACAGATGTTTGTCAGTATTTGTTCTGCATTTGAAGAGGACTGATATTCTTGTAGCTTTATTATGCGAGTGTTTTACAGTGTAATTTTCACCATCTGTGTATTTAAAAATTGAGTAAAGCAACTTTTAGTAAGCTAACAGTAGAAAAAGTCTTGAATAAAATGTTTCTGACTCATTTTTTCTGATTTAGTATCAGCTTTTATGAGTTTACAAAAGTAGAGTTAACTCATTAATAAAACAAAAATTCTTCTAAAAATGACTTTCATTTACACAACTTACCTGTTTACTTACTCTTCAGATCATAATCCTGTAAAGAAGACCGCTCGCTGTTCATTCAGAACTAGAGGGTTAATAAGACGTTTTGAAATACAGAATTCCTTACATTTACTTTTTCCATCTTACAACTTTTCTTGCACATCAAATCCCGAAATTTGTGTGGGGAAAAATGCTGAAACTTGTCTGAAAATGATGGAAACATTGGGGAATTTCCCTTGGGAAACTTTGTGGCAACCCTGTTAGGTATTTCATTCTGGATTTTTTTCTTGTTTCATCTGAATATCATAATCTTGTTCTAAATCTGATTAAAAATGGAAACATGTTAAATTTACTTATAAAGTGCCGTAATTGTTTGTGTATGGTATCCATACAACTATGAGAACTTCTATTACAAACCGGATCAGATACACCAAAAGCTTGTAAGATATAACATAGAAATTGTCAAATTTTAAGAAGAGCAATAGATTGATGCAGTGGCTTGTTTGTAGTTTCTCATGTATCCCTTGCAATAGAACCATGTTAGTCAAATTTCATGTGATTGTTGGAGCAAGATTAAAACTATATTGAGTGCTTCAGAATATTAAGAAATCTTGACCCTGTTTGTGCAAGAATTTTGTTTGTCTGGTACCGTGCCGCGGAGTTTGGATCCCCGCCAGACGTCATGTACGTCGAAGATCCCTAGAGGTCTCTGCACCATCACGCCGTAAGCTGTGGTGGTGCACGCCTCCTGGCCCGCTTTTAGTGTGAGGGCACCACAGTGGAACACGTGGGTCCAGCGACCAATAGTGGCGCCCCTGTTAGAGTACTTAAGCGACTGCCTCTCGTTCAGCCAGTCAGTCTAATCTAGCATATGTCTGTGGACACATCGCCTCACGTTAGACAGCTTACTTACTTTCTTGTTCTGTGTACGAGTGGACGTGGTTGTTAGGTTTCCTTGTGACTCCATTGGTCGATCTTGTTGTTCGTTCCGTCCTTCGTTCCGTCCTTCGTTGGTCGTGTTCGTCCTCTCCCATTGTGTTGTTGTTCGCGTGTCCGTCATTTCAACCCTGCGACCGTCTCGGTCGCAGTTACAACAGTTTGTCCTACCTGTCCTTCTGAATTCTTCGGAATAAATCTGCACAACCTCAGTAACCCAAGCTTCATTGGTAAATGTAAGACAACTGCTATATCAATCTATTAAAGACCTCAGCAGCAATAGTTTAATATGCGATTACAAGGTGGCCTGTAGTTTTTGAACGACTAATATCAGGAAAAATCATCAACTTACAATCAATTAAATTTGGCAGATGGGCACATTGGATAACTAATGAGGAGGTACTAAATGAAGCTGGGGGAGAAGAGGCATCTTTGGTACATCTTGATGAAAAGAAGGGATCAGTTGATAGGCTACATCTGGAGCCATTGAGGAATTGCCAACCTGCGAAGTGTGGAAGATAAAAGTTGACTGCAGTAAGCAGGTTCAAATGGGTGTAGCTTACTGTACTTCTGCAAATGCTAAGAGAATTGCGAAGGTTAGTTCTAATAGGGCGAACTGCATCAAACCACTTTTCAAACTGAGAACAACAAAAAACAAAAATATCATAACCAACATTGATACCAATGTGACAGCGATTGCATATTATACGTCCATAGAAAGTATGCATCTGAAGAAGTGCATTGATTGAATATACACAAATACCCACACTTTATTTAAACAGCAATACCTATATACAATATTTCTTATCTTACATTACATGTCTGTACAGCTTGTATATTGATTCTGTTATCAGTGTTGTAAATGATCTCTTCATCTTGTTGTATTGTGATATTTAACATTCATATATAAATCATTCAGGATACATAAGTATGATGTAAGAAAGGGAGAGCGGGGCACCTGTGCCTGTGGGCTGTAGTACCAACATGGTGGCCGTTTTGGGATCCGCAACCTTGAATGCTACTCTCAGTTTTCGTATGGAAATATGGTCATGTGATCTATCAAATAGATAGAGCAATACACAAAACAACCAATTGTGTTGCTCACTATGGACTACCCTGTACATTTTGTCTGAAAATCGTTTGTGTGTGTGTGTGTGTGTGTGTGTGTGTGTGTGTTATAGACTGTGGCAAGGTTAAGTGCTTCTTATGTAATACCTTCCAGTATTTAAATCGCAAAGGAGTTACACATGTTGTGCATCGTAAGTGTTGTTTGGTTTTCATAAGATGACAGGTGGAATGCAGGTTTTATATCATATTATTTTCAATTCTGTATCATTGTTTTTTAGAATTTTTTCTTTAATAACATGCGAGGGGTGTTCAGTAACAAATGTAGCACATTTTTTTTTTTTTTTCCTGAAGGAAGGTTGGTTTTGTTAGGAGTCCAATACACCATATTATTCCCCACTCGTTTGGCTACAAAACGCTGTTTTTCAACAGAATGTCTGTTCAATGCAGTGGTCATATGCCATACTACTGGGAGGGCCAGAATGCCCGCATGGTACCACTCCACTGGTCATCATCGTAGCCAGCATCTTACTGTATCAGTAGCCTTCCCATCATCCGTGTACTGATTGCTGTGAAGTGCAACCTTCATTGGACCAAACAGATGGAAGCCGGAAGGTGCAAGGTCTGGGCTGTTAGAGTGGATGTGGAAGAACATTCCTGTGAAGTGTATCAGCACTGCCAATGGAGGCGTCTAGTTATGCAGGGAGGTGTTTGATTGTGATCTGTTGATCACTTTGGACGAATATGTCCACACGTTCCAACACCGCTGGACTCTCAGCTGTGTGTGGCTTGCTGACATGCAGATATAGGTCAGGTTTGTGCGTCCTTGTTGCAGTTGATGACAGGCACCTCGCCCAGTTACTCATCATGTTTTTGTTCATTGCCAGGCTTCTGTAGACATTCTGCAAGCACCAATGAATGTCTGAGATGCTCAGGTTTTCTCCCAAAATAAACTCAATTACAGCTCTCTGCTTGGAACACACCTGTGTTACAGATGCCATTTTGAAGGATACATATAGCACTGCCACCTGTTGGAACTTCATGAAACTAAAGGGGTTTAAGTGGGAATATTCCATGATGTCCCACAATGAATTGTGCATTTTTTGTACTGAAATTGGCTGAGGAAAAAGTGCTTTGCAGTACTTATTGAATACCCTTCATAAATTGTTTTGTTTGTTAAAACAGTCTGATGTCTGTTCCAATAAAAAGTAAAATTTTCAATAATATAGTCAATAAAATGTTTTAAAAATTGTGGCTATGCACTCCAGTGCTACAAGTTACGTAGAATGTTGCATACACTGTCAGATGTAAACATAAAGAGCATTGAACCCCATTTCACTTGTGATTGTGTGCTGGATGTTGTCATGCCATTCTCCATATAGTTCATGATTAAGTATGAAAGCTGCTGATATTGACATGTAGCACAAATATTATATTGTGCTTATGTTAGGCTCAATTACTTCCACAATGTTTTTGAGATATTTTGTACCTGCAGATCCATGGTTTGTACCACTTTTAGCTGCAAAGTAGTGCTTCATAATATAATATGGTTGGTTATGCCCCCCTATCATTCAGAAAAAAATTGTGTTTTTATTGTGTATCATAATATAATATGGTTGGTTATGCCCCCCTATCATTCAGAAAAAAATTGTGTTTTTATTGTGTATCATATTGAGATCTGCCAGATAATGATGGTATGTCAACTTGTCTTGACAATAGAAGGTGCTGTATAGCTGTAGCTTTGGTTGGTTTAAAAATGTCTTTCGTATTACAAGTGACAGAAACACTGACAGACTGACCAGGAATGACAGTACTGAGTGGAGACTTGAGGGCTCTCCTGGCACATGATGCATGTGTGAAGTGTTTGTGTTGGTTCTCGACTCTGAGGTTTAAAAGTACTCAGTTCCATACCAAGGCAGTTGCGAGGTTAGCTCTAGTGAGGATTGGCACCATTCGTGCATCTCGCAAAGCTCTCCTGGCCCTGGCAGGCTGATGTATAAAGGGCAGGGTCGTGGGGTGCCTGACTGCCATGCACGATAGTCCTGGACCATTGGAACTCTGGTATTGGACTGAGAGAAAGTGTGCAGTGCCTTACTACAATAAATTCATCTAATTACACATAATGTGAAACGTAAAAATGCAAGTGCTTCAACTGCTTTTCTGCAGAACTTTTGTATAAAAAGATGAGATAAAATTGTTGGAAGAGGATTGATTTACCATTGGATTAATTTACCATTGGATCATGTAGTAGATTTATCAGAAGAATGAAAATTAAAGACAAAATAGAATTAAAATCTGGCAACATGTATACAGCAAAAAACAGTCAAACAGTGGAGAATCTGAGATGGAAGAACAAGAAAATGAGATGGATAGATTGCTGCTCAGTGCACAGGGGATGCACTGAGCCGCAGATAGGTGCATTGAAAAGACTGCTAGATATTATTAGGGTGGTGCATAAGTTCTTAGCATATTTGTTTTGCACGGTGATATTCCAGCTGCTATGGGTTTATTTATCAGTTGTCATTTTTTATTTGTAATTCAATGTTGCTATCTGAGTTTAGACATTGTCGTTTTGTCATTTGGAGATAGTGAGTGGAGCGGCATATGCTAGAAAGTGGAGTGCCATGTGGAGGAATCGGAAAATTTCCGACATAGTCTTCTGTTGGAGTTCAACGCAGGAGTGACACCAGTGGATGTGACCAGTAGCATTTGTGCTGTGTATAGGGATAATGCCATTGGATAGTGTGTGGCAAGCAAATGCTTGTCTGATTTTAAGGAGAATTATTTTGACATTAGTCACTCTGCACATTCAGGAAGACCTTCACAGTTTGATGAAGATTGTTTAAATACATTACTCCACAATGACCAACATCAGTATACTTAAGAACTGGCAAATGTAATGCACTGTGATCATCGCAATATCATTCAACATTTGCATGCAGTGACGAAGGTTAAAAAATTGTTTACTGGTGATGAGAAACAGTGCTAACATCAGGAAAAGAAAGGAATGATTTATTCCAAAGCAGCAAGTGATGCTACTTCCCGTACAAAGATCTGCACACATCCACAAAAGATAATGTTTTGAATCTGATGGAACGGCAATGATGTGGTGTACTATTCAGTGCTTTCTCAAGGTGTAACCGTCATTACTGACATTTATTGTCAACAACTGAGATGTCTTGCAGACACATTCCAAGAACAATGACCAGGAATACTGTGTGAAGTGATGCTACTCCGTGATATTGCCCACCCGCATTCTGCTATATTGACAAAAAACACTATACAGGAGTTGGGTTGGGAAGTCATTTCAACACCCACCTTATTCCCCTAATATCGAACCCACAGATTTTCACCTTTACTGCCCTCTTTCAAATAACTTTCAAATTCCTTCCCAGAAGAAACTGCACTGCCTCGGCTCAGAGTTGTTTGCCTCAAAACTGTGTGATTTCTACAGTTATGAAATTGAAAAGTTACTCCAGCGTTGGCAGAATATTGTTAACAGTGGAGGAGAATATTTTATTGATACTAATCTCTCTGTTAACTGCATCTGTTGCATTTATTAAATTTACTGAAAAATGCTACGAACTTATGCACCAACCCAATATGAACGATCAGGCTAAGTGCTTTGTGAGATGTAAGTGAAACAGAGAGACATTCACTTGTATGTAGCTCCAGTCTCTGTCATCCCTGGATGCTAAAGCCTGACTACCACAGCATCTGACGTGACCAGCATTCTTAGCTCGGAGCAGGTAGAGCGGTACAAAAGATGCGCAGGGTGGGCAGGTGCAGGGCTAGCAGGGTAGGAGTGGGACAAGGTGCCAGTGCTGTCTTTACGAGTATGCGGGAAGGTGTTGGAGACAGGGGTAGGGCTGCTAAGTGCAGTGCTGGGAAGCAGTGCTGGAGGGGGAGGGGAAGTAGAAGTAGTACAGAACGGGTGAAGACTACATATTTGCTGAGGCAGTGTAGAGTGAGGACTGGATTGGGAATGGGGAAGAGGATAGGCAGGGACTAGCAAAGATAGAGACCAGGCAAGTTATGAGAATGAAGCATACGCACCAGAGGGTGTTCCCACCTACACAGTACAGTACAGCTAGCGTTGATGGGAAGAATCTACACGGTACATGCTGAGCAGCAATTATTAAAGTGTTGCACATTGCATTGGGCAGCATGCCCAGTAACTGGTTGATCCAGCTGCCCCTCGACCAGAGATTGGCAGTGGCCATTCATGTGGCGACACACACACACACACACACACACACACACACACACACACACACACACACACCAATAAATAATGCTGAAAATCAATTACAACAGGACAATTGGTTTATAATTAACACATCCAAAAGAAACTTGTGGAAATTAACAATGAAGTCGTATATCTAATTGAGAAATAACCCAGTTAAAATGATCTTGAGAGCTTCTTGTAAACTAGTTTTCAAAAGTAAAGATGTGATGTGTCTGGAAAGGGAAGCTCTCAACCAGTGTGTATCACCATTCTCAATATATGGTTGTGGAACATGTTCTTTTAATGTGAAAACCTTTAAGAAATTCAGTGTTCCTCAGTGAGCAATAAATAGATGTATATTGGAAATTGAAAACAGCTGTCTGCTGGACTTGGAGAGATGAGGTGAAGGAAGGTCGAGTGGTGAGGACGACCGTAGAAAATGTACGCTATGTCTACATCTACATCTGTACTCTACAAACCACTATTAAGTGAATGACATAGGATACCTACCATTGTATCAGTTTTTAGGTTTTCTTCCTGTCCTATTGATATAGGGAGTATGGGAAAAATGACTGTTTAAACTACTCTCTGTGCACTGACATTAAACTTGTGTTGTCTTTGCAGTCCCTGTGTGAGTGATACATAGAGGGTTGTATGGTCAAGTTGACGTAAGTTGATACCTGACAGCTGCAGTGGGTTTGGAACAGCAGCTTTGTGCAACTTCCTCGACTAGTCATTTAATGCTGTTTTGTAAACATCTCTGTGGCAGTCCCTCAGTGTTGTCAAATATTTACAATTTGCCATTGTTTCTGCCTGATTCTGTTTACATTTTCTAGTAGAAAACTGGCAACAGTGTCCTGGCTCTCGTGAATTTCCTGTGTAGATTCAACTGTAGATCTACCATTTAAAGCTGTTTCTCAAAATTTTGTCTGTAGCATTTCTTGGGATACTTAGTGCCTATTTTCAAGTTTCTGACAATTCAGATTCTTCAGTACCTCCTTCGCACTTTCTCACATGTCAGGCAAACCTGTTTAAATTCATACTGCCATTCTCTGTATACACTCAGTATCTCCAATTAAACCTATTTGGTATGGGCCCCATACACTTGAGCAGTTTCTAGAATGGATCAAATGAGTCTTTTGTAAACAGTCTCCTTTGTAGACCTATTGGATTTTCCTAGTATTCTACTCTAGAACAGAAAGCCACTGTATGCTTAACCCATTAGTGGGACACTATGATCATTCCATTTCATATCCCTACAGTGTGTTACACCAAAGTATTTGTATGTATTAGCATCTGAAGACGGAACTGTAAATGTGAAATGTTACCGTACGATTATGGACATAGAAGACTGTTTAAGCGTAGAGATCCAACTGGACTGTTATTCACAATTAGGTTTATATTTAAAAATCAAAATATGCATAGTTGCTGTTTAGCACATGGCCACCAGCTTAAGGGCAGCTGACCAACTGAGAGTCGATCACACACTGTTCTCACTGTTGACACAACAAGTATCCAGTTAAGTGCCCTTGAAGCAGAGGACTACTGACCATTGCCCCTCAGGCACAAATATCTCCAGAGAGGGCAGCACCTCCCAGTGACTCAGTTGAATGTGTTGACCAAACAGTATGAAATGACTGAATCCATCTGCAGCTCATATGTGTTGTAGTCACAGGGTACTTATCTTTCCATTGTATGAAGTGAGTAATTTTACATTTCTGAACATTTAAAGCAGTTTGTCAATCTTTGTGTCACTTTGACCTTTTATCAAGATCTGACTGAATATTTATGCAATGTCTTTTAGACAGTACTTCATTGCAGATAACTACATCATATGCAAAAATTCTGATGTTACTTTTAATATTGTTTGCAAGGTCGTTCATGTACAGTGTGAACAATAAGCTCCTAACACACTTTCCTGGGGCACATTTTCATCTGTCAGTGAATCTCCATCCGGCGTAACTTGCTGTGTCTTCCCTACCAAAAAATCCTCAATCCAGTCACAAATTCTGCTAGATGCCTCATGTGATTGTACTTTTAATAATACGTGTAGGCGTGGTACTGAGTCAAATGCCTTTTGGAAATCAATAAATACTGCACGATCCAAAGCTTTCAGTGTGTCAAGTTGGGTTCCATGTGATCAGTGTTTTTGTAATCCGTGCTGGTTGCCATGGAGTAGGCCATCCTCCTAGGTGCACCTCATTATGTGTGAGCTCAAAATGTGTTCTACGATTCTACAACAAATCAATGTCAAGGCTATTGAACAATAGTTCTGTGTGTCATCTCTGCTACCATTCTTGTAAACTGGTGTGACTTGTGCTCTTTCGCAATGTCTGATGAAGACAGTGTGATTTGAGAACATAGGTATTAGTGAACTTAGGTTTCATCTAAAGTATTTGGTTACATTTGGAGGAGAGTCCAGTGGTTGACAAAATGATCCAGTTGAAACTTTATGTGCCATCCCTTTATAATGACGAGGAGAGGACGTAGGAGAGCAATTTGACTCAAATTGTGTTAGTGGAAGCAAGTAGATGACCCTTTCAAGTTCCTAGAAAATCTCACCTGAGTGGACCACAAGAAAACATAAAATACTGCCCAAAGATTTTTGAGTAGTATGTGAAGTGTTTTTGAGCAACAATCATCAAATCAGTGGTTTGGTACTGTGGTCAAGCAACCTGACTGCAGAATTTCCGGCTTGTGTTCGCTACTTACACTGCTACCTTCATACATGTATTTTAGCAATGGAAAATCCAGGATTAATAATTAAAATATTATGAAAATGATAGACAGCTGTTCACAACAAGGAGGAGATGTTGAGTTGCAGACACACAATAAAAAAACTGCTAAACATGTGAATTTTTGGCCAAAAGGACTCTTCGAAAGTAGATAAAGTCTCTCTCTCTCTCTCTCTCTCTCTCTCTCTCTCTCTCTCTCTCTCTCTCTCTCACACACACACACACACACACACACACACACACACACACACACACACACACACACGTGCGTGTGCATGCAACTATGCATAATGAGAGAAACAATCTGGATGATGGGGGTAAGGAGGAGGCTGGGGCAAGGAGGGGAGGAATGTAAAGTGCCACTTGTGGAAGCATTCAGGGACATGTTGGGGCAGGGTAGGAAAGCTAGGTTCAGTCAAGAAGTTAAGAAGACGGAGAGGGGGAACTGGGAGGAAAAGGAGAGAAGTATAAGAGGTGAAGAAAGTCTAGGGCTTGTTGGTGGAATATATGACTTGTGTAGTGCTGGAATGGGAGTTGGGAATGGGATAGATAGGCGAAGGACAGGGACTAACTAAGGTTGAGGACGGTGTGGTTACGGGAACATAGGATATATTTCAGTATTTCAGGGAGAGCTCCCTCCTGCACAGTTCAGAAAAAACTGGTGTTCATAACAAGGATCCAGATGGTGTGGACTATGAAGCAGTAAATGAAGAACATTGTGTTGGGCAGCATGCTCAGCAACTGTGTGGTCCAGCTGCTCTTGGTCACAGTTAGGCGGTCGCCATTCATGTGGACAGAAAGCTCATTGGTTCTCATGCCAGCATGGAACATAACACAGTAGTTGCAGCTTAGCTTGTAGATCTTATGACAACATTCACAAATAGTGTTGTCTTTGATGGAATAGATGATGCTTGTGACTGGGCTGATATGAACAGAGTTAGCATAGGTGGTGGTGGTGGTGGTGGTGGTGGTGGTGGGGGGGGGATGATGATGTATGGGACAAGCCTCACATCTAGGTGTATTACAGGCATATGAGTCATGAGGTAGGGGTTTAGGAGCAGGGGTAGTATAGTGATAGATGAGTATATTGTGTAGATTCGATGGGCAGTAGAATACCCCTGTGGAAGAGAGAGAAGGATGGTGGGTGGGATATTCCTCATTTCAGGGCACAACGAGAGGTAGTCAAAGTCCTGGCAGAGAATGCGATTCAGTTGCTCCGGTCATGGGTGGTACTGAGCCGCTAAGGGAATACTTTGTGGCCAGACAATGGGTATACTAGATGGTAGATGATGGTGAGATAAGGCATGAGAATCTGTTTTTATACAATGTTGAGAGAGTAATGTCAGTATGTGGAGGCATCAGTGAGAGACACTTGGTGTATCTGGAGAGGGACTGTTCATCACTATAGATGTGGCAGTCATGGGTGGCTAGGCTGTATCGAAGGGACTTCTTGGCACAGCATGGGTGGCAACTGTTGAAGTGGAGGTATTGCTGGTGGACAGTGGGTTTGATATGAACATAGGGACTGATGTAGCTATTTTAATGGTGAAGATCAATATTCAGGAAGGTGGCTTGTTGGATTGAGGAGGACCAGGTGAAACAAATGGGGGAGAACTTGTTGAGCTTCTGGATGAATATGGATAAGGTGTCCTCACCCATGATCCAGATCATGAAGATGTCATCAGTGAATCTGAACCATGCAATGGATGGGATTCTTGGTGGTTAGGAAGGGTTCGTCTACATGGCTCATGACTAGGTTGGAATAGGATGGTGCCATTGCTCATTATTGTTCTGTGGATTTGTTTGTAGCTGGTGCCTTCAAAGGTGAAGTAATTGTGGGTGAGGGTACAGTTGTCCTGGTGACCAGGAAGGAGGTTGTAGATTTGGAATCTGTTGGATGTTGGGGAAAGTAGCAATTCAATAGTGGCAAGGGCATTGCCATTTGAGATGTTGATATAAAGGGAGGTGGTGTCAGTAGTGATGAGCAGAGTGCCGTGTAGTAAGAATGTAGAAGCTGGTAGTGTGTGTAGTGATGCAGGTGAGCAGAGAGGTGAGACTCAGGCAGAGGGTCTGAGACGGGCCAAAAAATTTGAGGAAAGGCTGGTGAGGTTATGAAATTATGGAATTTTAGCAGAGGTTGATTTGAGGGCTGTGGGTTGTGGATCAGGTAAGGGGAAGGAGTGAACTGAGTCAGACGGGATTCAGAATTGGTTTTGGGTTGAGCCTCTTTAGGGCTGGTAAGAGAAAAGTTTCTATTACTGAGACCAGGAGGAGGAGGAGAGAAGGTGTTTAACAAGAGCAGCATGATAGAATGTGGGAGTGGAGCAAAACGTAAGGCCATTGGGAAAGACTGATACTTCTGTGGAACTAAAGCTTTTGAAGGAAAGATTTATGACATTGTTTCAGGTCTGTTTAGGTTTTGGATTGTGTATGGTGGTGGGAGTGAGTTTCTGAGGGTGTGGTAAGTGTAGGTCTGCGAGGCAGGGTTCCTCAGCTATGAGGGGATGTTAGAGAGGTTTTGGAGACTAGTATTTTGAGGTGGCATGTGCATGCTGCTGTAGTTCTTGGAGTGCAAGAATTTAAATGTGAGAGATGTGATACAGGAATTTGGGACTGCAGGTCAGGGGAATTTTATGGATGGAGAAGAGAAGTGTTGTTTGGTCATGATTTACATGGTTTTGCAGGGCTAGGTTGGTGAGCACTAAGGACAGGTGGAATCTGAACAGGTGGAGGTCATTGTGGAAAAAGGGGTTGCAGCTGGAGATGGGTAATAGATGGCAAGGCCATTGGGGGGAATGACACAAAAACAGTATGTTGGCTGTGTTCTACCTAGGGGTAAGGAAACTTTTTGATATTGGCGCAGATGGAGAAAACAAGAATCCATGGTGGAGGATAAAAACATGTAAAGATGCATCCCATTGTGGCCAGTTACTGTGTTACTCATTCAGAGAATCTCTGCTTTCACAGACCAGCACCTTCAGCCTGTAACTCGTAATGTGTCCTCCCATGTAAAATACACCAGCCATTTCTTCCCTCGGCTCTCCAGAATTCCTGTTTCTGTACCAGACTGTGCACAGGTTGTCATGATTGATGCCATCTCAGTTGGCACTAATTTCCTTAATGCCTATGACCTTACTGCTAATAAACGCTAGCTTACCCAACATCGGACGGATTCCAAACTTTCCTGGTCATCATGACCAACTATATCCTTAACGACAATTATTTCACCTCTGAAGGCACCACCTATGAACAACTCTGAGGTATGGTAGTTAGAGGAATTCTCCCTAACCACCCAGAATTCCAAATTCCCCCACCGCCCCCACCCTTCAAGTTCAGATTCAGTAACGCCATCTTTTTGATCTGGATCACAGGTGATGACACCTTATCCACATTCCTCCAGACCTCAACACGTTTTCTGCCATTTGCTTCACCTGGATCACCTCAGCCCAATTAGCCACCTCCCTCAAGGTCAACCTCCATCTCAAAGATGGCTACATCAGTACCTCCATCCATATCAAACTTACCAAACACTATACATCGGAGATGCTGAGTGTCTCCATCCTGGATTTTCCATTGTTTGATTCTTACCACACACTAGCAATACCTCCCTTCGACAGTTTCCACCAATTTCACACCAAGAAGTTCCTTCCATGTAGCGTAGCTACTTGTGGCTTTCACATCTGTAGTGATGAGAAGTTCCTTTACAAATATGACTAGGGTCTCACTGAGGACTTCACAGATCAAAATACCCTCCCATGCTTGTACACAAAAAAATCTCCCATTCCTCATCTCTCTTACCCACCACCTCCCAATGTACCATTGTATACTCCTGACTCAGAACCACCCTGCACTGCAGCATCTGAATAACATTCTGTGGCATTGTTTCAACTATGTCTTATCATGTGCTGAAACAAGAAGTATCCATCCTTACTTGATCCCTGCTCCCAGCCATTTGCCTCGTGGCTCATATCCATGCCATAGGCGTAGATGCAAGGCCTATAATGCACATCATCTCGCCTCAACATATTCGTGTTCGGTGACAAGCATTGCCTATCCCATCAAAGACAAGGCTATCAGTGGATGCAGTCATGTGATCTACAAGCTAAGCTGCAACTGGTGTGCTGCATTCTGTGTTGCTGACATGAGAACCAACAAGCTGTTCGTCTGAATGAATGGTCATCGCCAAACTGTGACCAAGACACAGCTGGACCACCCAGTTGCTGAGCATGCTGCCCAACACAAATTTCTTCATTCACTGCTTCATAGTCCGCACCATCTGGATCCTTCGTATGGACATCAGTTTTTCTGAACTGTGTGAGTAGGAGCTCTCTGTGTAATGTAGCTTATGTTCCTGTATCCTGTAGCCCCCCTGGCCTCAACGTCAGTTAGTTTCTGTCCTTCACCCATCTATCCCCTTCCCTGCACTCACTCCAGCACTACACTGTCTTCTATCCCACAAACACAACTACGTTTCCCTTCCTGTACTTCTCTCCTTTACTGCCCCCTCTCAGCCCACTGTCTCACCACCTAACTGCCCTACCCTGTCCCCACCATATCTCTGATCCCACAAGTGGCACTCTACCATCCTCCACCCTTACCCTGCTATCCCTCAGCCTCCCCGCACTAACCTCCTCCTTACCTCCACAACTCAAATTGCTTCTCACATCACATGCAGTTGCTTGCGGTCTGGCCTCAGATGCCAGAGACAGTGGTCGTGTGTATGCGAGTTATGCTTGCATATGTGACGTTCGCCTACTTTATTTCTTCGTTGATAGTCCTCAGTGTCGACGTACTGCATTGTTATACTAGCTGAAAAATGGAGGGTAGAAGTTCAACACTGGCTGCTGTGAATGATGTAGCTGACAGTTGCACAGTTGTGTTACATAGTTCTTTACTTTCACTGTTGACAACCCCCCCAATATTGCACAGTTACATGGCCAGTTCGCTGTTGCTAAATTTTAAGCCTCATTACTAGGTTACAGGCAAACATCAACATGCTGCTACAGTAGTTTGCTGTCGAAAATCTATGAGCAATAAATACCTACCACAGAATAATAAGGTACATGTGACACTGTTTATCAAATAAATTGAACAGACACTTTCATTGTTTTAACACACGACGTACTTGTGTTACACTAATTCCACTTGAAACAGTACATAATTTCCCTCTGAAAATCGGCTGTGGATTGACTGACTCGGGACCAAAAATTGGGCTTTTATATATCCACACAATAATAGGCACTGAAACTATACATTGATTGGCGTTTAAGTTACGAAAATTACAATTAAAACATAACTCATTCAATTAACTGAATCGATCGAAAAATTCCTTCTTTTTAACAGTTCCTTCTAACACGAAAGTTCGGCTGAATTACTTGTTTAAATGATGAAATTAATGGATATAGTTATGTAATCTGGTAACTATTCTGGAATTAAATAAGACCTGGTTTTGCTGACATATTTTTGAATAGAGTCAAATAAATACTTCAAGAATCCTAGTAGTTCTTCCAAATGTTTATAATTAGTACACAATTTATGTTTGTTTGTAACTCAACCGTAGAATCTAAGTGACGAAACAATCGCTGATTTCACCCTATAACAAAAGATATTTACTAGGAATAGTCAAAATAAATTATGAAATTGATTACAAACACAAAACTAAGCTCTAAATTAGATCTGGTGCTATATTTCTGAAGACTGAGTGTCAACCTTTCTCATTTATGAAAATGCATATTATACTCATTTATGTTAATGGTAATTAGACAAAAATGAAAAAATGAGTTTAAGGAGGCAGATGACAAAACAAGAGAGAAAATAAAGAGCCTAGCTTGCTTTGTCACACACACACACACACACACACACACACACACACACACACACACACAGAGGGGGTGGGGGGGTGGGGAAGGGAGAGAGAGAGATAGAGATAGAGATAGAGTGTGTGTGTGTGTGTGTGTGTGTGTGTGTGTGTGTGTGTGTGTGTGTGTGTGTGTGTGTGTGTGTTGTGATGTTAAATTATTAATTATAAAATTTAAATATATTTAAACAGTTCAATGTCTGTACATAAAATTAATATACTCAATTTAGTTATGATAACTTTAATTTATTCATGTATTTTAACAGAAATTGTTTCAACTGATACATTTCTGAGTCTGTGATTTCAACTATTTACCTACATTTTGTATTGGTCACCATAGTTCTGAACAGCGTCTTGCCATGGGTCCGCAGTGATTTTCGGTAGTACCTTATTTTTTTTGGAATATGGGAAATCAGCAACAGTTTTCTATCAGTGAAGTGACGGGTGTAAATATTAAAAGTACAGCTATTGATAAAGTTTTGTAAACAAATTTCACCAGTGCTTTCATTACACTTTTTGAATATATAAAGAAAAAGTTATTATCAATGACAATCTTGTGTGTAGGGGTCTTTTAGCGTAGCTGTGGGTCAAGCAATTGAAGACATGCACAGAGAAACAGACTATCCCTCAAATGTAAAAACTTAGAAATAGGTGTTGCAATATGTTGCTGGGTATGGGAACTATCACTTAGAGGTTTTCAATTGAAGAGCAGGTTATTGGAAATTGTGGCTCCTGGTTTCATCGTGAATGATGATGAGTTCATGTAATACACTGATCCTGATGAAATATTTATGATGAAGTACATGGATTCTCTCTCTCATTTTCTCTTTCTCCCTCCCTCCCCCCCTTCCTCCCTACTGATTTTTTTAAAATTTATTTTTTAAATTCTTTTAAGGAGAGGAAATAGAACAACGCGGTACTTTCTAATGACAAAATTGCAGTCTTTAGCTCAGAAACAGAGGATTGTGTGTGTGTATGTGTGTGTGTGTGTGTGTGTGTGTGTGTGTGTGTGTGTTATGATTGCATGATGTTGAGAACATTAGAGCAATAGCAGTCTCATTCTCATGTTGGCCAGAAAAATTTCAGTTTATATGTAGTGACATCTGGGTGAAAAGCTTCAAAACTAAACATTCAAGATAGCAGAAAACCACCAAATTCATTATTATAAATGATATTGCAATTTTGGAAGAAACAATGGAAGCAGTAGAGAATTTTTGTGCACAGCAGTCGTGTAGTACCAAATTTCAATGTTGATTACATAATTTTCACTGACCAGCCTGGAACCCATTATGGCTCAACATATATAAAAGGACACAGGATTGCAAGAGTGAAAAGAATATTATTAAAAGGATAGTTTCTACTCACCACATAGCGGAGATCCTGAGTCACAGAAAGGCACAACAAAAAGACTGTCAGAAACTGAGCTGCTGGACAGCAAGACCTTTGTCAGAATATCAGAGAAAGAAAGTTGCTACTCACCATATAGTGGAGATGCTGAGTCGCGATAGGCACAACAAAAAGATTCATACAATTATAGCTTTTGGCCATTAAGGCCTTTGTCAGCAGTACACACACACACACACACACACACACACACACGCAAATGCAAATGCAACTTGCACACACGTCTGCAGTCTCGAAGAGCTGAAACAACACTGCGTGAATGTGTGTATGCGTGTCTGTGTGTGCCTACTGTTGACAGAGGCTTTAATGGCCGAAAGCTATAATTGTGTGAATCTTTTTGTTGTGCCTATAGCGAGTCGGCATCTCCGTATATGGTGAGTAGCAACTTTCTTTCTCTGGTATTGTTACATTCCATCCTGGATTTACCATTATCAGACCTTTGTCAGAAATAGACAATATGGACATGCACTCACTCATGAAATGCGTTCGGTCCTTGAACTGTTAGTACTGTCAAGAAATTAGAATAATATAAGAATGTTGTTACTTGCTCAAGTCAGAAAATCTATCAAAAGACCTTAATGAAAAATTCTTGGAAACAACATTAAAAACTTATGCAGCTAACGGCAAATTCCTTCTATTGACTGATTTGTAGGATGGCCAAGCAGATTCGAGATTGTATGAAGAGACATTCATCAGTGAGGGAGATGAAGTAATGTATACTCTGAAAATCATTCCACCCAAATGCAGAACAATGAAATTATTTTTGTCAGTTTGCTAAAGAAACGAGGCTTTATTAATCTTTTCTGCTGAGGCAGTCAATTTATTTGAAATGAAGTGTTTAATTCCACTCTATTGGCTAGTTTCAGCTGTTCGCTGCATTTCAAAAGAGCATGTTTTCATCTTCTAGCATGTATGGAATTATGTCATAATAAAGAACCAAAAATGAGCCGAATTATGCATTTTAGTATGCTTCACGAAATTCCTCTGATGTCTTGTTTCTTTTGTGACATAATGTAAGATCTTTAAATGGTTTACACCTACAAATATACGGACTTCCTGCATGGTGATAGCTGCGCAAGCGCAGTAAAGCCTGTTATCTGGCGCTCTCAGGTAACTGCTGAAATGAACCTCATTTCAAAGGTCGCGGGAAAATATTGCGAATGATTGATTGAAAAGCTTTACTTTCAAAGTAAATTTCCTTTTACGCAAAATGAAATAAGTGAGAGAATGTGCGATGAATTTCTTTTTCTTAAATCACAGTGTGTTTGACTCTCATTTAAAAATTAACTGTTTGAGGATGGCCATTTAGTAAAACTTTCGAGCCCAGAAGATCAATATTTATGTTGGTATTAAAAATTTTACTGGCACATTTGTGTGATGCATCTTAAAGTGTAACACACGCAAAAAAGGTTAACATTATACGTGGAAGTTTAGCTTCTTTTGCAGCTTATTAATCGTCGAGACCAATATTATATGTGAAAGCTCTGCTTTTCTTGTAGCAACACTGTGTATATTAATTTACATCATTAACTTTTCCTATTTGTGTGTACGAGCTACTTAACAGTGATAATGCTATTGGCTGACTGCATCACATGTCCTAAGCTCTGAATATTGCCTGTATCAGGTGGCAAGATCACGTGACACGAGCTATGAGTGGTTTACAAAACGCACTGCAATCTCGATTTCAATGCTGCGGAAAGTAATATGGGGTGTTTTGTGGATTTTGAATTTATACTTTTGTAATACAAAAATGTGCAGAGTACATGGTCTTTTTTTTCTTAGTTTTGTTTTCTAGAGGGCTGAAAAATTCTATGCTGGTGTTAAAACCATAACCATTCAAAGTACTGATAAATTTTACGTTCCGAGGAAAAGTATACTGTCATTTAACAAGGAAAAAGTGTATTTTCACCCAGGAGAAAGTGTGTTTTCAACTGGGAAATCCAGGAATTTTTTTTCTTTGTCCACATATACACCCCGGAATACAATCGAAGGCCCAGGGCCTGAGCAAGCTTAAGATCTGACATGATGGACACATCACTATCAGTAGGGTTGAGTATCAAATTCTCTCTCTCTCTCTCTCTCTCTCTCTCTCTCTCTCTCTCGATGCACTAAAATGAGTTTAAAGGCATTTTGAATTACCTTCTGCAACTTTTAACATATAGAGCGCTAAAGAGATGTGCTACTTTTTTTCAACGTAGTGGTAGTTTCAAAGGTAGTACATATTTTCCTTATTCTCTGGTTGTTTCAGCATTGTGGGAGTATGCAGTTCAAGTAGCCACAGGCATGGCATACCTGGAATCGAAACGATTCATCCACAGAGACTTGGCATGCCGTAATGTGCTGCTCGCCTCAGTCGATCGTGTCAAGATCGGAGACTTTGGCTTGATGCGAGCCCTCCCACACCATGAAGATTGCTACATCATGACTGAACACAAGAAGGTTCCATTTCCATGGTGTGCACCCGAGAGCTTGAAGAGTCGCCAGTTCAGCCATGCTTCAGGTATAGTTCAGCAGCCAGGTTCATCATCTGTATTTTTCTTTAAAAATTAATAAGTTAGCACATTTAAGATTTTATATTTTGAACTGATTTTTTGTTTAGTCTTTCGGAAAACGTATGAAGACTGAAAATATTTAATTCCTCTTTATGCAGAGTGTCTAATACAACCTCACTTTGTTTGCTCTGAGCTCTTACTGTGATTACCTGCATAGTTATTGTACCAGAAATTGGACAGTGCCTGGGTGTTCGCTACAGTGACATGGTACAAGCTGTGCAGTTATTGTGGCTGAAATTGAACAGTGTGATGGGAGTTTACTACACTGATTGCTGGGAGACTCTGTGTAGTTACTGTGGCTAAAATTGGACTGTGTAATGGTAGTTCGCTAGAGTGATTGATGGGACGAGCGGTGTAGCTATTGTGACTGAAATTGGACTTTGTGACCAGAGCTGTATGGAGGTGATTGTGTGTTCTTGCCAAAACTGCCAAAGTTTTTAACAAAAATGCCAAAGCTCTCTTTCCACCCCTCCTCCCCTCCGCCTCTCCCCATAAAATTACTTTTTTTTACAGTTGTCTCTGTGCAGAATTAGCAACCTTTATCATTTCACAAGTAGGTTCAATAAAAATGAATCTTTATTGAAAAATATTGTTTAAATGAATTATCAGTGAAAAATATTGCACAGAACATATTAAAAGTATCACTTAAGCAAATAGTTTAAAAACACTCAGGGGCATGCATCTCCTGCGGCGAGCACGGGTCCCCAGTCGTCCTGCGTGTCCAGGGTTAAGAATAGGCCCGAGGTATTCCTGCCTGTCGTAAGAGGCGATTAAAAGGAGCTTCATGGTCTTTATGTGATGGTCCCCTGTAGGGTATGACCTCCAGTCTTCAAACTTTTCCCCAGATTGCGGTTCGCATGTGGTCCCTTTTCTCCCAACTGGAGTCCTTCCCTTTACCACCTCTCCTTGTGGTACGTTCACGTGCACCTCCATGGTGTACGCCTCGGCCACAGCTTCGTCTGGGCCTTTTGCATGCCCCTAATGACTCCATTAATCCTGCTGCTCTCCGCTGTCATTTCATCTCGATTCTTGAGGTGTTCCGGGGCTCTGGGCTCTGAAGCGGTTTACACTGATGACTCAATGGCTGATGATCACAAAGACATCGCATATGTTCATAGAGGACATATGGAGCAGCACTCCTTGCCAGTTGGCTGCCATGTTTTCACTGCAGAGCTGGCAGCCATATCTCGTGCTCTTGAGTTAATCTGCCCATGCCCTGGCGAGTCATTTCTCCTGTGTACTGACTCGTTGAGCAGCCTACAAGCTATCGACCAGTGCTACCCTCACCACCCACTGGTAGCGTGCATTCAGGAGTCCATCTATGCCCTGGAACAGTCCCACTGTTCTGTGTTATATGTGTGGACCCCAGGATACGTCGAAATCCCCGGCAGTGAACTTGCAGACAGGCTGGCCAAACAGGCAACACAGAAACCGCTTCTGGAGATAGGCATCTCTGAAGCTGACCTGCGTTCTGTCTTACATCGCAGGGTTTTACAGCTTTGGGAGATGGAATGGCATAACAGCATGCACAACAAACTGTGTGTCATTAAGGAGACTATGAATGTGTGGAAGTCTTCCGTGCAGGCCTCTCCCAGGGAATCAGTTGTTCTCTGCCGGCTCAGAATTGGCCATACGTGGCTAACGTATGGTTACCTACTCTGTCGTGAGGACCCACCTCAGTGTCACGGTGCTCCCAAGTGACAGTCGTCCACCTCTTGCTGGACTGCCCACTTTAAGCCGCTCTGCAGCAGACTTTCCCAGCACCCTGCCCATGGTGTTGGGTGACAATGCTCCACAGCAGCTTTAGTTCTACGTTTTATCTGTGAGAGTGGGTTCTATACTTCTATGTAGGTTTTAGCGCATGTCCTTTGCCTCTTTGTGGAAGTTTCAATGTGTTGCAGAGTGGCTGGCTTTCCCTTTTTATTCTCGTGGTTTTCCAGCCACTGTAATCTGCTTTCATGTTTTACTCTCTTCTGTTTCTAGCATCTCTGTTGTTTTCTTTTCCTCTTTTGTTCCTTTTAGTGTTCTTTGCCTTCCTTTCGTTCTTGTGGTTTTTCCTTTCTTTCCGTTTTGTGTTATATGTTTGGTCCATTTTATTCCCACAGTTGTGGCATTGTTTTATTAGGAACAAGGGATTGATGACCTCGTAGTTTGGTCCCTTCTCCAGCCATTAAACCATCCAAGCAACCATGGACTTCTTTGCACTTGATATCTAGCACGGTAGCCAGTCCATTGTGGTGTGGCCACCATGTAACCTGTTGGTTGTAGCCCCCAGACCACACAGGGATCACTCTGCTGATGTTTGCCCCATTAACAACACCAGCAGTCTCTATGCGTTCACGAGCTCAATTCAACGCACAGAAGTATGACCCCAAATCATTCCCTCCCTGGCCGCACCATGAGAAGAACACCAGGCTAAGGATGTCAGCGGATCTTGTATGTTAGAGAGCTGATGGGGAATCTTTCATGGCACTGAAGCCTCAGTTTTTTGTTGATCATTTAGAGGACAAGTTTGGGAACGTGGAGGGATTGTCAAAAATGAGATCTAGCTCAGTCTTGATCAAAACAGCATCCTCTGCCCAGTCACGGGTGTTACTTGATTATGACAAGTTGGGGGATGTTTCTGTAACCATCATGCCCCATAGGAGCTTATATATGGTCCAGGGTATCATATTTCAAAGAGACCTTCTTTTGCAGTCTGACGATGAGCTGTGCGCCAATTTAGAATGGTGAGGAGTAAGGGTCTGGCGTGTCCATTGGGCTCAGAGGCATAACCAAGTTGTCACCAGTGCCTACATCTTGGGCTTCAAGCCTTCAAGGGTGGCACATTACTCGAGGAGGTCAAGGTGATGGTCTACCGGTGTGATATAAAGCCCTATATCCTGCCCCCGATGCAGTGCTTTAAGTCCTGGACGTTTGGCCATATGTCTTCCCGCTGTAATTCCAGCGTCACATGTTGAGGTTGTGGACGCCCATCACGTCCCAGTACTTCATGTGCCCCGTCTCCCATCTGTCTGTGTCAGCTGCGGAAAGCACCATTCGCCTTGCTCACCAGACTGCAGGATTCTCCAGAAAGAAAGCTAAATCATGGAGTACAAGACACTGGACCGACTGAACTACACTGAGGCTAAGAGAAAATTTGAATGCTTGCATTCTGTACACATGACATCATCTTACACTGCCGTTACAACAGTTCTGGCACCATCAGCTCTGCCAACCCCAAGCCGGAAGAGTTCACCTGCCCCCTCGACCGTGGTGGTGGCGGTGCATTTTCCTCCCTGTTGCTCATGCACCACCTCCTTCTTTGAGAGCAACCCCCCCCCCCCCCCCCCCCCCAACCATCAGGGACATCTGGAGAAGCTTAAGTATTCTTCGGCTCCTCTCACTAGGAAGGGGTCCCTTGGGTCACTCCCTTGCCAAGGTTTCTGCCAGTGGGAAAGATGACACTCGCCAGTGACTAAAGAGCTCAACAGCAGAGGTCCTCTCATCAGGGAAACCCAAGGACCAGCGAGAGAAATGTAAAAACAAGACCCCCTAAGACCAAGGAAATTGCGGTGGCACCCACACCACTGCTACCTACAAGTTCTGCATCTGACATCCTCAGATGCAGATTATGATGTCCGCTGAGCAACTAGATCTCGCCAGACACTCAGACAGTGGATATAGACTGCTCAGGCAATAAGTCGGTGGCAGCAGGTGACCCTGAGGTGTAAACTGCCTCATTGAATGTTCCATGCCTTCCCAGTCTTGTGATGATGTCATCCTCCAGTGGAAATGCGGCAGTTTTTTTCACTGCCTGGCTGAGCTACGGCAACTGTTAAGCTTCACATCTACTATCTGCATTGCCCTCCAGGAAACGTGGTTCCTGGCAATGCGGACCCCTGCCCTCCACAGCTATAAAGGGTATTACAGGAACCGTAGCGACTATAATCGAGTGTCAGATGGAGTTTTCGTTTGTCCTAAACTCAGTCTGTAGTGACACCGTGCCCCTTGAAACTCCTCTTGAAGCTGTGGCTGTCAGAATGAGGACAGTGCAGGAAATAACTGTCTGCAATGTATATCTTCCTGCAGATGGTGCAGGACCCCTGAATGTATTAGCTACACTGATTGATCAACTCCCTAAACCTTTTCTACTTTTGGGAGATTTTAATGCCCATAACCTCTTATGGGGTGGCACAGTGCTTACTGGCCAATGCAGAGATGTTGTAACTGTACTGTCTCAGTTTGACCTCTGCCTCTTAAATACTGGGGCCACCACACAGTTGATTTATCAATTTGCAACCCAATACTTCTCCCATCTATACACTGGAAAGCACATGACGACCTGTGTAGTAGTGAACCCTTCCCCATCTTCCTGTCACTGCCCTGGTGTCATGCCTATGGATGCCTGCCCGGAAGGGCTTTAAGCAAGGTATACTGGGAAACTTTTACTTCTACTCTCACCATTCAATCTCCCCTACATGGTAACATCGATGTAATGGTTGAGCAGGTGACAACAACAATTGTTTCTGCAGCAGGAAACGCAATCCCTCACTCTTAAGGGTGCTGCCAGCTTAAGGCAGTCCCTCGGTGGTCGCCGGAAGTCACTGAATCAATTAAGGAGCATTGGCAAGCTCTACAGCAGCAAGGAAACACATTTCCCTGGAGCACCTCATAGCGTTTAAACGGCTCCATGCCTGCATTCGCCAATTATCCAACAATGGAAGCTGGAGTGTTGGGAGAGATAAGTCTCGACCATTGGGTGCCATACGTCATCTTCCCAACCCTGGACACAGATCAAATCTCTGTTGGGTACCAGACCCCAACAGGTATTCCCGGTGTTACCATAAATGGCATGTTATCTACTGAAGCAAATGGGATTACTAAGCACTTTGCTTGATCCTCTGCATCTGAGAATTACCCCTAACCGATGTGAAGGTAATTCCAAGTGTGAGTGCAGATGGAGACCATAGATTACTGGTGGGACAATGGAAAATGAATCAGTGTGTGAAAAATAGAAAACAGAAGAAAGTGATGAGGATACGGGATTGGAAATTGAAGGAGAGTGAATGTGCTGAGAAGTACAGAGGATTAATAACACAAAAATTTCCAAAAGAAGTTTTCTGCGATGTAGAAAAAGAATGGAGTTTATTCAAAGACACTTTAGTCAAAGCAGCACAAAAAGTATGTGGCAGAACATCTGGAAAGGAAAAAATAAGACAGACAAGTAGATGGGATGATACCACAATCCAAGCAGTTAGAAGAAAAAATGGAGCATAAAGAAAATGGCGGAAAACTAAAAATGACGAAGACTGTAAAAGATATATAGAGGAAAAGAAGAAGTGCAAAGAAATAGTGGAAACAGCAAAGAAAAAGGCATGGGAAGAGTTTACATAAACTTGAAGAAGATGTGAAGAGCAATAAGAAAATGTTCTATAAAATGATGAAAAATAAAAGGAAGGCTTCTGAAGTACCAGTAAAGATGGAAACAGAGGACGGTACCATTATTGAAGATTCAGGGAATATAAAAAATCTCTGGAAGGAACATTTTAAGAAGCTGTTAAACGCTGAGGAGCAGGTACATGAGGAAACTACCAATAATGGAGCAATTGAGAGAAGTTGGGAAGCAGAATTAGGACAAATTACACGGGAAGAAATGGAAAAAGCTGTGAAGAAGATGAATGGGGGGAAGGCCCCAGGACCTGATGAAGTATCAGTGGACATGATAAGAGCAGCAGGTCTAGTGGGAATGCAGTGGCTGTATAGAGTACTATCAAGCGTGTGGAGAAATAGTAAAATACCTGACGAGTGGAGAACAGGAGACATTGTTCCCATCTTCAAGAAAGGCAATAAAAGACTTTGTAAAAACTACAGAGGAATAACCCTCATGAGTCGTACAGCCAAGATTTTTGAAAGAATTTTACTAAATCGAATAAGTGAAAAGATAGAAGAGGAGCTGAGTGAAGAACAGCATGGGTTTAGGAAAGGAAGGAGCATGATGAACCTGATATTTTCTATCTGTCAATTGATTGAAAAAAGTTGGGAGTCTAACAAAAGGGTGATAATGGTTTTTATAGACATAGAAAAGGCATATGACTCAGTTACAGGGAAAGACTCTGGGGAGAACTGAAGAAGATAGATATAGAAGATGGATACATTAATATTATAAAGACAATGTACAGAGGCCACACTTGTAGAATTAGAACACCATTGGGGAACTCTGAATACTTCGAAATAAGACAAGGACTTAAGCAAGGAAGTATTCTATCTCCTGCGCTTTTTAATGTTGTGATGGAGGGAATGAATAGGGCAGTTAAAGATATAGTAAAAGAAAAAGACAAAAATATGATTTTTGCAGATGATACAGTAATATGGGGTGATAGAGATAGATGTACAGTTACAGCTTGATGTGTGGAAGGAAATAATGAAAAGGTATGGATTAAAAATAAATGAAGATAAGAGTGAAGTAATGGTATTTGGAAGAGAGAAAGGAATCAACGGAAATATTACCTTGAATGGAGAACCCCTCAAAGTGGTAGGTAGTTTCACTTATTTAGGGAGTGAAATATCTAGGGATGGAAGAATAACTAACAAAATTAATAGGAGGTTACAGAAGGGAGGCAATTTCTACCAAACAATAAAACATCTGATTTGGAATAATGAAGTTTCAGAAAGAGCAAAACTCCTTATGTATAAGAATTATTACATCCTTATTGTCACCTATGGTGGAGAAACATGGACAATGACAGAAAGGGACTGGAGCAGACTGCAAGCAGGGGAAATTAAATTTCTCAGAGCAGTTAAGGGAAAAACAAGAATGGGCAGAGGAAGGAATGTAGAGATTAGAAAGGACCTCAAACAAGTAAGTATGAGAGAAGAAATTGAAAGAAAGAGATTAAGATGGTATGGGCATGTTAAGGGGATGCATGGGCAGAGGCTTCCCAAAATTATGGAAGAACTAAAGATGGATGGGGAAAGACCTAGAGGGTGCCCAAGAACACGGTGGAAAATGGGAGTGAGAGTATCTGTTGAAAGGAGAGGTGTGACCTGGCAACAAGTGGAGGAAGAAAAGTGGTGGGAGGACCGAGCCAAATGGAGAGGACTCGTCAGCACCCAGAACCGGCAGTAGCTGGAGTGGGATTCGGATATAGATAGATAGGATATAGATAGATGGTACTCGTACAATCACTTTGCTCATTCACCAGAAGGTTTGTGCTCAGGGATGTCTGTGGACACTCATGCCTGAAAATGTGAGTCCGAAGATTTGAATTTTCTGAGCAATTTTTGTCACTTTAAAATACTAACAATGAAGCTTTTTTCTACATCATCTTGACAGGCGAAAGTTGGATTCACTGGTATCAACCTGAAACAAGATCTCACTCCAGGAAGTATCCAATAAACATTTGCCATAGAAAAAAATTAAAATACAGTCTTCAGAATGATTCATAAATGCAGAAAACATTTCCAGCATGTTTCCGTACTTGATTTCAAAAGAATATCTCAAATTTCAGAAGCTCAATAAACATTTACATGCTTTTGAGTGAGTTGTTACTTCGTATCCTTTGACTTAGCATTGCACTTTTAATGTGTTGCAAGCAGTCATAAAAGCTGCGGCCTTCAATCATCACGTGGTCAGAGCCTGTCGCAAAGTGATCCAGGCATCACTCTCCTCCCAATGACTTAGTGCTCCCCACTGTAATGGAACTGACCAGTAGACCTCATTTTGCTGTATTATACACTAATTAAAGTTGTGTTAAAAAGCGTTTGCTTATTATTATCTTAGGTTAGGTGTTGCAATCAATAGTTGATGTTGAAATTGTATGTTCTTTGTAGATAGGACTGTGATCTTTGGTCACCAATGTTTTTTTAAAAAGAACTAACTGTGGGATTCTGCTTCATGATATGGCTAGTCCAATGATAATAAAAAATCCGCACCTTTCCTTGCACTCAGAGCAGGAAAGGAATCATCTCCTAGACAACAAGAAGCCATAGTGATAACACAGACTCAGCAGCATCAACAAAGGAGACATCATGGCCAGCTCTACTAAGTACTATACAGCCATTAGCCACACTGTAACGGTGTCCTTATGGAGATAACGTCTTCAGCATAGTAGAGATGCCCTGCAATACCACCACTCTCATTGATTGGACTGTAGGCGGTCTTACTAGCGCTCTGCTCCCCACCTCTCTCAGGGGTCGGATTGCAAGCTAGCTCACTTGCTTACCTATCCCCACGATTCTTAAGGATTGGATTGCAAGCTAGCTCACTGCTCCCCACCAAGGCAACTAGCTCTCACAGAAAACATTGCTTGGAGCAGAGCACATGGCGACTTCAGGTGTCACTGTGTTCTCTGTGCTCTATACACAGTGAAACAGCTTACAACTCACTTTAATGACTGAGCACGTATCCATCCAATTTCAGCTGTTAATTCTTTATATCCTTATTTGATCTCTTATAGTCATCTTCATGTGTTGTTGCTCTTCTGTTTTCTTGTTGTGTGTATGTTTTTGTTAGGTTTACTGTTATGTCTTCTTCTATGACTGGCAACAGTAGTTTCTTTCATTGGCATGTCAGTAGCCTTTATGCATCCATTAATTAATTTGGATGGATAGGATACTAAATATAACAGTTATTTTAACATACATGATAGTCCATGTATATAAGTTGTCTCAGGAGGAATGGTCAATATTCAGAGATAGGACAAGAATGATCATTTGAAGCAAAAAACTAAATATGGACATATGTCCTATTCCAAATGTTTTTCAACACAAAACATATTTAAAATTACTTTTGTATGTTTTTGTTGGATAACACGAAATCCACGGCCTCTGCTGAAAACTAATTGCAGTAGACAATTAAACTGTATCAAATTTCCTTTGAAAGAGTCCTATTCATTTCTTCTCAAGGACTTAATGGTTGCATGAAGAGAGTGAGATAATATGGAAATAATTGTGAAACACGAATGCTTTGAGGTCTAGGTAAGCCAGTTTGAGATAGATTCTCAACTTGATGGACCACGTGTCTCACATCAAATTATTCATCTCTAATTTGTCTACACCACTATAGTACAGCGTAAACGATGAAAATGTACTGAATAATAAAGAAAATAAGTAACAATGTACATTACATAAGTTCTATCGCAGGAACCATTCAGAAGAGTGCATATGTCTACATGAAGTTTTTTGCTTCAAATTATCATACCTGCCATATCCGTGATTATTGACCATTCATCCTGGGGCAAAATGTATATGTTTAATTTTTTATTTATTCATTTAAGCAGAACAGATTAATGCCCTCAGGACTCCTGTTACATCAGAACAGTGTTTTATGCGTAATTACAAAACTTACAATCACAGTTACTTAGAAAATTATAATATTTTTAGTATGATATATCTTCAGCTTCTCTCTGCATGCAGTAGGCATTTGCCTGTTATACCCTCTTGGCAAAATTGTCGATTTTCCTCGGGCTTCCTAAATATCTTCTGCCCAGTGGGTATTAATCATCACGAGTTTTGGTAATCTGTTGTCTTCCATTCTTTTGGCATAGTCCTTCCAGTTGTTTCTTTATTCTTTAATCTGCTCATTTAAGTTTTTCACTCTCAGTTCTTTTCTGATGTCTACATTCACTCTCCCCTCAGACAGAATGTACATAGCTACTCTTCTTAGCAATTGGATCTCTAGTGCTTGTATTCTGATGGGAGCAAGTGTTGCTACTGTGTTTCCCAGCAAAGAGTTTCAAGGTCTAGGGAGCAGTAGCTATTTTGAGCAGTAGTGGATCAACAATAAGCTTGCTCAAACAGTCCACGGGTGTACTGCCAGTCCATAATGTCCAACGGGCACAATATTTCAGCATGATGGCGACATGTCTGCTTGCTGAAATATTGTGCCCGTTGGACACTATGGATTGACAATACACCTGTGGCCTGTTCGAGCAAGAAATACGCTGGGAGTAACTGATGACTCACAACAATAAGCTTGAGTATTTGGTCTGCAATGCCATCATGTACAGTAAATGATGAGCTGAAGGATTTTTTGACAGTGTTGTCAGCTCAAGAAAGAATTTTTCTCAACTTCCATCACTTACCTCTGCAAAATAATCAATAAGTATATGTTTCATTTATAGTTCAATGAAGGTTATTGCTAAAGTGAAGTACTGGTTTAGTTGCTTGGTTGGGACTATGGAATCAGCTGCAATTTGTACTTCACCTGCTCTTCCCTAGATCACACTAGCTTTTCCATAGAGCATCTGGTCTTTATGTTTTAGATTAATGTATTGGCATGTCTTAGTTATCATTTCTCTCAGTTTGATTGATTCTGTTTGCTTTCTGCATGTAATCAGTTTTATTTTCAAGGATAGGAAGTTGTTTGAGAGTCCAATGTGCAGTGTTGCCAACATTCATGGACTGTTATAGCTCTTCCATTAGCCAAGGTGCAGGTTTTCCCTTCAGGTTTCCAGTCTTTGGGGAAGCACATTTATTATGTAACAGAGTTAGTTTGGTAATGATGTGAGCTGATTTTCCAGGTACGAATTTCTGTGCTTGTAGATTTTGTGGCAAATATATGTGTGGGGGCCTGAATACAGGCTGTATTATGGGTAGGTGAAAGCTGAAATACTGTTGCATTTGGAGAAGAAACTACACACTTGAATTTCACAGTGAAGGTGCTGAATATTTATGTTAGTGTTCCTAGCATTATTTGCACGGTCCTAAGTCGAATTGAATTTTGAAGGGTCAGTTATGAAAGAGGCTATCCTGTCTACTTTTGGAGGTCTATAGAGAACACACACTAGTCAAATTTTTTAAAAAGGGATTTGATATTCATGAACATATATTTGTCTTGTTTGTCATTATTAGTATTGGATGTGAGCAGCGTGGTCTTAAACAAGTGAGTGTTTGTATACCAGTACTCCAATTCGTCATCTGTTACTTCTGTGATGTTGTAGGACAGTGGAGTCTATGCACTGAGGAGAGAAAGACTCACCTCAACTAAAATGGATCAAATTTTATTCATAAATGACAATATTAATTAATTTTTCTTTTATGGAAACATATGTGGTAATAGAGACTGTAAATGGTGACTACAGATACACTTCAATTACAGTTGTTATAATTCTTATGATTGTGTTTTTTCCAATAAAAATATCAAAATATAACAAGAATCAGTCTCCATTCTTAACATTTTTCCACTTCATAAAAAATATTTAGGATTTTGTTGTAATATTTATAACTTTTAGAGTAGATGAAATTTAAAACTTTTGTATCTGAAAGTTACTAGGGACATAACACAAAGTTATTGCTCCTCTTCATATGTTCTCTCATCAAATTGAAAAGGCAGTGTACCATCAAATACTTATTTTGTGAGTAAACAGTGAGTGGTGAGTCATGAAAAACAGTTAGTTCATTCCAGTGAGTGACCAGTTCTGATCCAGTCTCTGAAAAAAACAATAATAATAAAAAAATAATAAAAAAAAACAGTTTTGCCCATCTCTACATGCATGCATATGTTCAATACCCCTGTGAGTATTATTTGGTACGAGTATCACACACTAGAGCAATTTTCTGGAATGCGAGACATGAATGATTTGTAAGCCATCTCCTTTGTAGACTTATAGTACTTCCCCAGTATTCCACCAATAAACTGAAGTCTACCACTTGCTTTACCCACAACTGATTCAATGTAATCATTTCATTTCATATCCCTACATAGTGTTACACCCAGGTATTTGTATGAGTTGGCAGATTTCAATTGTGACTCACTGATATTATAGTCATAGGCTGCTATGTTGTTTCATTTTGTGAAGTGCACAATTTTTGAAAATTTAAAGCAAGTTTCCGATGTTTGCACTACTTCGAAATCTGATCAAGATCTGTCTGAATATTTATGCATCACTATAGATAACTGTCTCACCTGCAAAAAGTCTTGTTACTATTAATAATTGTCCACAAGTTTATTAACGTACAACATGTACAGAAGTGTTCCAACATACTTCCCAGGGGCACAACCAAAGTTATTTCTTTATTTCACGATGACTCTCCGTTCAAGATAACATGCTATGACCTCCCTATCAAAAAGTCCTCAGTCCTGTCGCAAATTTATCTAGTACATCATATGATCAAACTTTTTACAGTAAGCATATACGTGATATTGTGTAATCCTTTTTGAAATCAAGTAATACTGTATCTACCTGACTGCTTTGATGGTAAGCTTTCAGTATGTTTTTTGAGAAAAGTGTGAGTTTCAGTTTACATAATCAATGCTTTTGGAATCCTTGCTAGCTGGCATAAGGATGGAGGGGTGTTTCATTCTGTTCAAGATACCACATTGTGTTTGAGATCAGAATTGTTCAAAGATCCTACAACAAATTGGTGTCAAAGATGCTGGATGGCAGTTTTGTGGATCACTTCTACTAGCCTTCTCGTAGACAGGTGTGCATGTACTTTCTTCCAACTACTGGGCTCAGTTTTCTGCTCGAGGGTTCTACAATAGATTATGTTAGGAAAGGGGATAACTCAGCCACAAATTCTGTATGGAATTCGATAGGGATTGCATAAGGCCCTCGAGATTTGCTCAGTTGTAACAGTTTCAGCTATTACTCAATCCACTGACACAAATACTTACTTCATTCATTGTTTCAGTTGTACAAGGACAAAATTGAGGCAAATATCCTGGTTTTCCTTTTTAAAGGAGCATTTGAAAATGGAGTTCAGAATTTCACCTTTTGTGTTGCTACCCTCAATTTCAGTTCCTGTGTCATTCACTAGGAATTGGATACTAACTTTGGTGCCACTAACTACCTTTACATATGACCAGAATTTCTTTGGGTTTTGTGAAATATCATTTGACAATATTCTGCTATAGTAGTCTCTTAAGGGATGACAAATTGCTCTCTTGAACCCAAAATGTGTTTTGTGCAGCATCTCTGTGTCTATAACAGTATGCTTTGCTTTACACATGTTATGCAGTAGTTTTCATTTCTTTAGAAGTTTCTTTCCTGTGGCTTTATGGATGATCTCTCCTAATATGAACTGTCTTACTGTGTATATATCTATCCAGTGCCGTGTCAAATACTCTTTTGAACTTCTGCCATAGTTCCTCTACGTGCTCTGCACTGTGCTGAAAGTTTCAAGTTCCTCATTGAGATGACACTATTGCTTTTTTATCTAGTTTACTAAACATATTTATCTTTCCGCTCAGTTTAGTCATCATTTTTACTATGACAGTCATTGTTACCACAGCCACATCATGGTCACTAATACCAATTTTGATATGGGGTTCCTCAAAGAGGTCAGGTCTGTTTGTTGCCATTACATCCAGCATATTTCCATTAACCCCTCCCCCCCCCCCTCCCCCCTGCGCCCCCGCCAAGGGGCTAGCCACTCTCCACTCTTTGGTAGGTTCATATTTGACTGCAACAGGGCCTCAGCCTTACATCAGCTTTTCCTTTCTGTGCTGCATGTCTTATCCTCTTGCTATTCTTTTCCCCCTCCTTTGGGGAACATGTCTGGGATGTTTCTGGGAATGTTCTGCATTGTCTGTTGCTGACATAAGAACAGTCTCGCCACTGTTTTCATTCCCATTTCCTTTCTTTGTTTCCCTTCTCCTATCCTTCCTCCATTTTGGCGTTTGAAGTTCCTCTCTTTCTTCTTCCGCCCTGTGTTCTCCTGAAGGCCGTCTCACACGTCTGATGTGTAACAGGTGACTGGGTAATGTGTAATTCCCAAACAGGTGGGGTTTGCACATACACCCTGTTGCAGGCCAGGCCTGGGGAGTGGTGATTGTCTGAGCTGTTATCTTCCCAAATTGCCGATTTGTCCCTCTAGCAGGTATTCAGGAGATGTGAACTGAGGTGTGAACAATCACCTAAGGCGGGTGCGCCCCCATATAAAGGGCGCCCCAGTTGGAAGGAGCTCACCATAGAAAATGTTGGCAATCATGGGGAATTTTCTTTCAATGAGCCAATCATCTTCACAATCAACATCTGTTAAACATAAACGGAATGATGCTAATGAGTTAAAGACCCTTCCAGCTGCACCACAGTTCCTCATAGTTTCACGTACTGAAGAGTCAGTCAGTCCTTCGCAACAATACATCCGTTTTTTATACAGAAAGGTGTTGATGTAATTGCCAGCCATGTGAAATCCTGCTCTCGTTTACGGAATGGCACTTTGCTTTTGGAGACAGCCGAAATCCAATCATACCTCTCTGATCAGGATGTCCCAACATCAAAGCAGGCTATGAAATTATCACAATCCAACAGTACATTCCAAACCCAATGTGCTGCTACCTATTTCGTTGTTTCAACCACACTAGAATATCTTGTTGACACCCAGCCAAATGTGTAACTTGTGGTAGGGATGCTCAGGAGGGCAACTGTCCACCTTCTTTTTCCCGCTGTATCAACTGCAATGCCAGCCATGCCACCTCCTCTCAAGATTGCCCCATGTATCTTGATGAGTGAGTTGTCAAGGAGACCCAGGTAAAGGAAAAAGTGCCTTACCTGGTTGCTCATAAGTTATTGGCTAATTGCAAACCCTGTGTTCTACTGTGTGGCACGTATAGTCCTGTTCTTGCTACATCTCGCTTCATGAAGGACATGGCCACACAAACAAGCAACCTCAGATTCAGCTCTGAGGTTGCAATATCGCCCAGTGTCAAGGTAGCATTACCATCGCCACATCCAGCTTTGCAACACGCCATCAGACCTCCAGCTCAAGGGGTGAAGCCACCAGCTACACAACCAGCAGGCTGGAAAGGACAGAAGGGGTACTTCCATGAAGACTTCCTGCGTCCTTCCAGCCAACCAAAATGTGAGTCATCCTCTGCTAATCGGAAAGGCCCAAAGAAGTCCAACAAAGACAAATGGTCTTCTCCTTTGCCAATTCAAAGATCCTCTTCTACTTTGTCGCCATGTGATATCTTCGCCCGGCCATCCTTCGTGTTGCCAGTGTGCACCACCAACCGTTTTTCTGCGTCTGACTCCACAGACTGAGAGCACAAGAAAGCTGATGCTTCTGTGGACCTCATGGAGCAAGATCCTCCTGCCTCTGTGCCCTGTAGCAGCGAATCTTTGCAGGCTGGCACTCGGCAGCTATTGAGGTGACACCCCTCCATTTTTTCCTCATCATGACTCTCCACCAATGGAACATTCATGGCCTTCAGTCCCACAAAGAGAATTTACGGCTGCTTTTAGAATCACAGCATCCCCTTGTACTATGCTTTTTTCAGGGAAAAAAATTACGCCCTCATCACCGCTTTGAGCTTATCATTTCTTCCCGGTCTGTTTTGATCTTCCCCCTGAGGTTGGCATTCTGTCTCATAGGGGAGTCTTGCTGCTCGTACAGGATGTCTTTCATAGTCAACTCATCTCCCTAACTAGTATCTTCAAGCTGTTGCAGTTCGTCTTTTCCTTCGTCATCTGACTTTTTTCCACTTTGTACCACTTATATCCCTTTGCCATTCAGTGTCACCAGGGAAGACTTCCTCCAGCTTATTGAGCAGCTACCTCGCTCATTTCTGCTACTTGGCGACTTTAATGGCCATCACCGCTTTGGGGTTCTCCCAGAATCTGTAAGAGAGGTGCCCTCTGTGCTGATCTTCTTATTCAACTTAACGTCTCCTGCCTTAACACAAGAGCACCCTCGTTCCTTTCCAACTCCTCGCACACATATTTCCATTTGGACCTGCCGTTCTGCACTGCCCAGCTTGCCCATCATCTCTAGTTGTCCGTTCTTTTTGACACCTACTTGAGCGACCATTTCCCATGTGCCATCTGTTTGCTGACTCCTACCCCACCTTCGTGCACACCCAAGTGGCAGCATTAATCCTCCCCGGCAATCTTCAAAGAACAAGATTTCCCCAGTTACAATGACCAGGTAAATATCTTACAAACTTTATTCTTACCATTACAGAATGTTACATTCCTCACATTTCCTCTTTACTGTGCTGTACCCAATTCCCATGGGGGATTGCAGCACACGTGGACATTGGCGTCATTTGGAGCGCAGCTGCAACACGGCGAACGGAAACCCGAGGCTGCTGTTGGATCACCTGCTGCACTAGCTGCGCGTTGCCCTCTGTGGTTGCCGTACGCGGTCGCCCTACCTTTCCAGCACGTTCATCCGTCACGTTCCCAGTCCGTTGAAATTTTTCAAACAGATCCTCTGTTGTATCGTTTTTAGGTCCTTTGGTTACATTAAACCTCCGTTGAAAACTTCGTCTTGTTGCAACAACACTGTGTTCTAGGTGGTGGAATTCAAACACCAGAAAAATCCTCTGTTCTAAGGAATAAACCATGTTGTCCACAGCACACTTGCACGTTGTGAACAGAACACGCTTACAGCAGAAAGACGACGTACAGAATGGCGCACCCACAGACTGCATTGTCTTCTATATCTTTCACATCACTTGCAGCGCCATCTGTTGTTGAAAATTGTAACTACTGTAATTTCGAAAGTTTGTCCGCCTGAAAATGTACTGTCGTCCCAAGCATATTGCAACAAACGGTGTATTTCTGTCGCTGCTCGGCTGCTCGTTTAGTTTTTATTAGCGTTTCAAATATACCGGTCATTTTTGAAACACCCTGTATGTTATTATATAGAGTATGAGGAAGGAAAAAAACATCCACAAAGGTAGTGAAAGGGGAAAGCAGAGAGCTATTAATGCAACCAGAGGAGGTAAGGAAAAGCTGGAAAGAGTATTCTGATAAATTACTAAATGTGAAAAACGGCAATGGAAATGGAATAGAAGTACAGCAGGGGGGCAGGGGTCTGGAAGAAGAGGAGGATATAATGATGCTAGAAGTGGAACTAGCTCTGAGAAAAATGAAAACAGGAAAGGCACCTGGGATAGATGAAATTACTGTGGAGATGAGAAAGGCAGCTGGACTAGTTGGGCTACAATGACTATATAGACTAATAAGATGCATTTGGACCCAAAAATGTGTACCTGAAGAATGGGGAAAGGGAATAATAATCCCAGATTTCAAGAAGGGTGTGAGGAAAGTATGTGAAAACTATTGAGGGATCACACTCATATCCCAAGTAGCAAAAATAATGGAGAGGATACTGGAAAGAAGAGTGAGAGAAAAAGTGGAAGGGCAGTTAGAAGAGAAGCAGTATGGCTTTTGTCATGGTAGATCTACAGTGGATCCAATCTTTAGAGTGGGACAGTTGATGGAAAGACATTTCTTGACCTAGTGAAAGCATATGACAGTGTTCCCAGGGAAAAGATATGGGCAACCTTGAAGAGAAAGGGAGTTGGGAAGCAGACACTTGAAGTCATCCAGGCAATGTATGAAAAAAAGCTCTAGTTGTGGGCAAACATCAGTTGGAAGAACTGAATGCTTTAAGAATGTTATGGGACTAAGACAAGGAAGTGTGATATCACCATTGCTATTTATAATGGTGATGGATTAAATAGTCAAAGAGATAGAGGAAGGGGGATGAAGCTGTTACTACTTGCTGATGATATTGTGGTGTGGGGAGCAAGCAGTAAGGAGGTACAAAAACAGACAGACATCCTAAATGATAGGTCGAGAAATATGGAATGAAATTTAGTGCGGAGAAAAGCAAGACCATGGTTAGTAACCAGAGGGGATAGAGAGGGCAAGGGAAAAATTCATATTAAGGAATGAGATACTGAAAGAGAGGACAACTTTAAATATTTGGGAAGTGTGTTAATGGGGAATGCTCATTTGGAAACAGAAATTAGCAAAAGAATACAACAGAGTAGTACGTTTTACCAGCGTGTGAGGGCTTGGTGTGGGGAAGGGAAGTGCCACTGGGGTGCAAGCTGGTGTTATACAAGACTTGCTCCATACCCATACTAATTTATGGCTCAGAGACTTGGACTATGCCTAGAAGAGAGGAGAGTAGGACACAGTCCAGTGAAATGAAGTTTCTGAGAAGTATGCTAGGGAAGACAAGGAGAGACAGAGTGAAAAATGAAGATGTTAGGAAGGAAATTGGAGTGGAGAAGTTGGCTGAGAAAATTAAAAATAATAGATTTAAATGGTTTGGGCATGTGAGGAGGATGGGAGAGGGAAGAATACCAAGAAGAATGATGGAGTTCAAGATTGAGAGCAAGAGGCCAAGAGGAAGACCGAGAACAAGATGGGTTGATACAATATAGATGAGTTTAAGGAGGAGAAACCTGCTATGGAACCAAATTCTGGAAGAAGAATGGTGGAAAGACCGAGTAAAGTGGTGAAGTACCATTGATACCCCCAACCCGACCAGTTGATGGATAGAGGGGAAACGAAGAAGATGATGATGATGTTGATGGATTAAGGGCTCACACTCAAGGGTTTCCTTGTGAGTCTTGCCAAAACAATCTCACCTGCAACTTCAATTTTTATGTCTGTGGGATTGAGTTTTTTGTATACTGTGGAAAATGCACTAGCTCAGTACGCCATCTCCATGTAACATTAGCCTCCATTTCACTTCAGTTGCACATTTGAACTGCCAACAATTAATAGACCTCTACCCTTTGGCATTTGCGCTCTCTTCACGTGGGACAAAACACGTTTTCCCCAAAACAGGTGATGTGAGTCCTACTGGCTCAGTTTGTTTCAGTGAAAGAGAGCACTTTGAACTTGTCAGTTAGAAGGGTCGGTATAACACACTAAGCCCTGCCTGGTCCCTGTCCACCCTATACAGGATTGCTAGATTTACCATTCAGTTGCCACTCACAGCCAAGTGGATGAGTAGTGATGGATCATCACGTACTTTCTGCAGAGAAAACAGGATGCACAGGAGAGGATAGTACTTAAGGTACCTTTAGTACTAGTTCCACAGACACGTGGCTCTTAGGAGTTCTTCCAACACACCAATTAGCACCAGCTGCCAATTGTTTGACCATAGTCACGGTGATTCCCAGCTGCGTATGAATGTCGACCAACTTATTCCATGTCAGGGAACAGCATTCAGAGTGTATATGTATTTTGGCTCGTGCCATGTATTATGGGACAGTGAACAGACAACTTGAACTATGCGTACTGATTATTTTTTAATCTGTAGAGCTAACAAATTACTAATTCCTTATAAGAACTGAACCGTAACACAGACTGAGATTTCAATTAAGGCAATAGAAATTACTATTTTCTTAAAACTACGTAAGGTTAATTATAGTTGTTAGAAAACATGAAAATATGGTTAATTTACAATTTAACAGAAAACTAGATGTAACACAATATGTTGTTACAACATTTGCTACAGAAACTAAATCACAGATGCTGATTTACTAAAAACTAGGCTATCCACAGACAATAGTCTCAAAAATGTGTATTTATTTGTGATAATGTACTATGAAATTTGCAGTGATTTATTCTTTGGCAGTAATATGGTGATTAAAGTGATGTAGCAAAGGATTAGAAATTTTAAAAAAAGTTTAAGTAATTGTGTAAAAGAAATGATGAAACATTTGGATAAAGATAAATAAAAGTAGTTGATGCACCCTATGGGATTTGAGCCCACAATATTCAACATACTAATGTAACGGTGAAGCTGTGGTTCCATTCCAAACTTCATGCTATTTTTAAGGCTCTAGAGGATGGCAAGAAACTATTCAGTTCCTTTTTGTCTGTGAATAATAATAGGAAATAACAGAGTGCTGCTGACTGTAAAGCTGAGTTGCAAGGAAGGACCAATCACTTGCACTATACATATTTTTGGGCAATTAAGAGAATTTAGTGGATAAATTTTGTTTTGTTGTATATGATATACAGGTAATTAATTTTGCAGACACGTGGATGTTTGGTGTGACTTTGTGGGAAATGCTGACTTTCGGAGAGGAACCCTGGCCAGGTCTGGATGGTGCACAGATTTTGCGCAAAGTAGACCGTGAGGGTGAGCGACTGCCGCAACCTAATGCGTGCCCCCCAGAAATGTATCGCCTGATGCTCCAGGTACAGTGTCTTCAAACTATAAATAATAATGAAAATATGTAATTTTACAATTAAAACTGTAAGGTGAACAGTTATTTTAGTGTACATGCTAATTGTTTTCACCCACTTTCTTGACACTGCAGCAATACTAATAATTACATGCAGCTCTGGATGTTCTGTTCTGCTGTGCTGCAATAACAAAATAGGATACTTTTGGATTTATGTTCTCACAAATTGTACAGTTTATGATGGAACCTTTGAAAAGTGGTGCTTCATAGTTTATAATTTATATAGTGCGACATGACTTTACAGCCTCACAATGGTACTGTTATTGACATTTCCATGAAACAGTGATGTATCACTGAGAATATAAGGTAAATAGATGAAAGTAGTACAATCTCTTTCCAAAATAGAGAGAAAAAAATACCATTTACTGTGAATGTAATAACAAAACTATAATAAATGCAAGATGGCAATTCTGACAGAGAGACACAACTAGCTTTTGCGCTACTGATCCCTTCCTTGTTTAACTCTCTTTGTCTCAATAATGTGAAAATAAACATAATTTCAAACTTTTTCTTAAATGTAATCTTTATCTTCATAGTAAGCAACAAATGCAAGAAGAAATTGGCAAAAACAAACCCATAATAGAATTAAGAATGAGGTTTTACTTTGGAACTGCTAGGACATGCGGTTTTCATCCACTTTCTATAAAGAATAACATGGAGATTTCAGGCAGATATCGGTTTTTATCCACTTTCTATAAAGAATAACATGGAGGTTTCAGGCAGATATCACTGGGTACCCACGTACATCCTTTCACACACATATCTAAATACATCATTCATTCATCAGGTAATTTAGAACTCGTCAAGAAAGAAAACTTTCAGGAATGTTGAATGGATCAGCCCACATGCTTCAAATTTTATTTTAGCCTCTTGTGAAATTGAAGAATTCTTCGTAGTATGAATAAAAGCTAATAGGCCAGAATTTGTCTATTAAAAGTAGTGGAAGAAAGGCCACATGATGAAAATTCATGGAGTAATATGCAACATGTTACAACTAACAAACAAGTTGTGAAACACTCGACTACTTGGCTGATTGTGTGTATGATCTTAGTAGTACAATGTCCTCCACAGCGAATTGTCGTATTTGTAATTATCAATATGGAAAGGTGCCGTTAAAGAAGTAAGACTTCAAAGCCTTCTTCTGAGAATTGAACTAACTAGATATGAGTTGATTTGTTGCTATATTTGTGTACACAAAACACATTGCTTGACAGTATAAGCCACTGAGTTACAAGAAACTGAAAACCAACACCATTATTGCTGACTTCACAGCGGATATAAAACACCATGTTAGAATTCAGTTTTAAGACAGAAAATCTGTTTAAATGTGATTGTGATGGTTTTAACAGTAGTATGGAAAAGATGCTATCCGTTCTACAGTGGGAAATACCACCAGGCAGTGATGTGCATGTGTGTGCATGACCCTTCCATTCCCCCGACACACACACACACACACACACACACACACACACACACACACACACACACACACACCCCTTACAGTATTCACCCACCAATTGTGTTCAAAGAGTGTGTCAGTAGTGGTCTAGGTTTTACCGGACCGAGTGGGGCAGTGCAGTGGTTAGCACACTGGACTTGCATTTGGCCCTTTGGAAGTATGTGTGTAGTGCGCACGGGGCCCTGAGCTATTGCAGCCTCCTTTCCTTTCCTTTCCTTTGAAAGCTGCATTACCATCCCTCTTCCTCTTCCTCCCTCTCCTTGCTCCTTTGTCCCTGGCCTCTCTTTTCCCTCTTAGTGGACTTCTTTATGTCGACCTGGCTATCCTCCTGGCTTTGTTTTGGTCTGTGCTATTGTTTAGTTTGCTGTTTCCACCTCCTTTTCGGTGTTTTTGGTCCCCTTGTGGTCTGACCTCCATTTCCAAAAAATTTCCATTCAGTGTGAGCCATTTGGGGATGAACTCCGTACCTAGCTTCCATGGTGCAGGTTCCTCTCCCCCTCTCCTCCCCTCCCCTCCACCCTGGCACCCCTCCTGCTAGGTCACCAGCAAGGTAGCCAATCTGTGTGGTGGAGCTATTAAGTACCCACTTGGCTGAGCTCCCTTAAACCACAGGGATCACACTGCTAGTACCTGACCTGTTAACTCCTCGTGTATGCACAGGAGTTGGTGCTCATCATTTTGGGGCACCCGAACTCCCCGCAATGACCACCATGCCAGATGGCCCTTTCTGTGGCTGGGTGGCACCCACGGGGCGCGGGCCCATGATCAGAGTGGGTGGTACTAGGGTGGATGCCTTGCGCATGAAGCTACAAAAGCTTCACCATCCTGGCCATTCTGTGGCCATCTCAAAGAGTGGTAGCAGACGTGACACTCCTCCTTCTGATCCTTCAGCCTTCCCCTCCCTGGCCACCCCCTTGGAGGAGGGGCAAGCTCTGATGCTTCGGCCTTCCCCTCCCTGGCCACCCCCTGGGAGGAGGGGCAAGCTCGCCGGCTTGGGTTGAAACCTTTTCCTTGGTACCTGGTTTGTACCAGGACAGATGGAGGTAGCTTGCCACGACCAAGCCTTTGTTTTTCATGAAGACGATTGAAGATAAGTATGGCAAAGTTGAATTGATGAGTAAAATGCGGTCCGGTGCTTTGCTCATCAAGACATCATCTGCTGCCCAATCTTACACCCTGTGTGCTTGTGACCGTCTTGGTGACGTCCCAGTCTCCGTCACGCCCATCCAATCTTTGAACTCAGTACAGGGCATTATTTTCTACTGAGATCATCGTCTCCAAACCGAGCTCCGTGATAACCTCGAGCGGCAAGGGGTTTGTTTTACCTGCTGTGTGCAGCGAGGCCCTCCAAACAATTGCGCCTTTATCCTGGCCTTTGAGGGGGATGTCCTCGCAGAGATGGTGTATCGGTGTGATGTAAAATCGTATATTCCACCACTGATGAGATGTTTTAAATACTTAAGGTTTGGGCACATGTCTTGCTGCTGCACCACTGATCCCCTCTGTGGCGAGCGTGGGTCCCCCTCCATGAGGGGAGTGCCTGTGCTCCCCCGCCAATGTGTGTAAATTGTAATGGACAGCATTCTCCACACTTGCCTACATGCCCGGTGTTTGTGAAAGAAAGAAGGATTCAAGAGTACAAAACATTAGATCGGCTCACCTACACTGAGGCTCGTCAAAAATATGACCGGTTCCATCCCGTGTCTATGACCTCTACTTTTGCTCCTATTACATTCATTCTCCCTTCTGCCTCCTCCTCTTCTCAGCCCCACCCCATTCGTCCCATGCCTTCAGCCTCCCCCTCCCCCATCCCCCTCCTCCTCCTCCCCCTCCCACTCCCCTCCCACTCCCCCTCCCCTCCCCTCCCCTCCCCTCCCCTCCCCCTCAGTACCCGTACCCACCCCTTCGGGTGCTGCTCCCCCTCCCCCACCAGAGAAGTGCTCCCCTCCTTCAGCAGCTGCTGGTACTGGAGCTCCCTCCCAGGACTCCTCTTCCCAGCACCCCTCTGAAAGGCGACCTGCTGCTCCACATCGGCAGTGTGATCCGCGGCTGGTGAGTGCCAAGATTGCCCGGTGTAATTCCGTGCCTGCCCTCACTGAAGTCTGCCCTTCTCTTCCTTCCCAAGAGCAGAAGTAGGAACCAAGGGCGAGGCCCTTCTGGTACCCCCTGAGGTGCGGCCTTCTCCTCCTGACCCCACCTATACTGATATTACCCCATTCTTATCGGTGACAGATAGCGACTCGGTGGCGCGATCGACTCTGGTCCAATCACTTCCACTTTGGACTCAGGCTTGAGAATCCTCCAGTGGAATTGTAATGGTTATTTGTGTCACCTTCCAGAGTTCCAGCCTCTTATTTCCTTCTATGCTGCCACTTTTATTGCGTTCCAGGAGACCCATTTTGTCAATTCTTACTGACCAACCCTTTGTGGGTTCCACACTTTGTCAGAACCGAATTGGCCCTTGCGGGCTTCTGGTGGTGTTTGCACCCTGGTCCGCAAGGGCATTGTTAGAAAATGGGTTCCCCTCCATACCACTCTGGAAGCCATTGCTGTCAGGATCCATCTTGCCACTTCAATCACAATCTGTAATCTTTACCTTCCACCTGACTGGCTGCCCATATCCCCTCTCCCTTCCTGTTAGGCCCACAACCCTCTTTGGGGTAGCCATATGACTACTGCCCTGGGCAGGACAGTAGAAGCTGTACTGGCAGGGCTTGACCTCTGTTTTCTAAACACAGACATTCCCACACACTTACGTGTGGTGCACAGCACTTTCTCAACCATTGAACTCTCCATCTGCAGTCCAGGCCTTCTTCCCTCCATTGTGTGGGGTGTCAATGATGACTTACGTGACAGCGACTATTACCCAGTTGTTTTGACCTTCCTTCAGTGTCTTCCACTTCGTCACCTTCCCAGGTGGGCCCTATCTAAGGTTGATAGGGATGTCTTCTCCTCTGCTCCCATCTCCCCTGTATTGCCACACAACAGTGTTGATGAATCTACTCAGACATTGACTGCCCCCATCCTTTCCGCAGCTGTTTCAGCAATCCCTTCTACTTCAGGCCCCCCCCCCCCCCCCCGCCTCCCCCTCTTGGTGGACTCCAGAAATTGCTGCGGCCATAAAAGACTGCCGCCGTGCTCTTCAACACTTCAAGTGGCACCCTTCTACTGCTCTTATTCTGGTCTTTAAATGACTGTATGCCCGGGCCTGCTACCTAATCAAATTTCAGAAACAAATTTGCTGGGAACAATGTGTAGCTTCCATAGGACCCTACACCCCATCTTCACAAGTCTGGGCGAAACATCGGTGAATTTTTGGCCATTGTTCTCTCACCGGGGTTGCGGGAATTTCTGTACATGGTGTTGTCATTACCGATCCAGACTTTGTGGCAGAAAATTTTGTTCAACACTTTACTCAAGCTTTGGCATCGGCTCAGTATCCGCCCACATTCCCTCCCCTCGTCTTCTGTCCTTTTCCTTCCTTCCCTGTCAATAGTTTATCATTTTATGAATGTTGTAGTTCCCTCTTTTAATGTGGGATTTTATCGGTTTTAGTTAATCTCAGGTCGGTGGGACTGATGACTGCGTAGTTTGGTCCCTTCTCCAACCAACTTGCATTCAGGAGGAGAACAACTCAAATCCCCATCCGGCCATCCAGTTGTAAGTTTTCCATTATTTCTCTAAATCACTCCAGGCAAATGCCAGGATGGTCCCTTTGACAAGGTACAGGCGTGTTTTTTTTCTCTCCCCATTCTTAACACAATCTGAGCTTGTATTCTGTCTCTAATGATCACGATGTCAGTGGGACATCAAACACAATCTTAGTTTGTCCCTTAACTCTGAAGGTGTGCTATATGCTACAGAAAGTGCCAGGTTTTAAGCAGTCCTTATACACTGTGTGTTTCTAAAAGACTGCACATTCCATTACTTCTATTGGTTTTGTTGGTAACGTGTGCAGTTTCTATGTTTACTTAAAAATAATCTTGGGGGCAGAAGATAGCTAGTGTGCTGAAATTCGTTTCTAATTTGAGGTAATGGGAAAGGAAATTTTTGATGGGTGTGATTATGCCAAGGATCATGCTTGTTATATGTGGGAAATGAATTGAAGGCTGATGTGGTAGAGGTGTTGAGAACAGTTGGTGGACAACTAATACATTTATCATGTTAGTGAGGTGGTGTGTGTCCTGTTTGTAGTTATGGAAAACAGTAATGTTAGTGGAGTGTGTTAGACTGCAAATCCAGAGATAAAGATCTCGGTCCCTGGACTGTCCTAGGATTTCTCATCACCTATGATTTCCTCTACCTCTCACATTGATTTGTTGATATGGAAAATGCTAAGTTGCACTGTGGTTCCAAATTCATATTAAACACTAATCATCCATATTATTGGCTGGGTGTGTCAGTTTTAAAGCAAAGGAATTCCACGTCTTATAGGACTGAGCCCATGAAAGCATTGTAGTGTTCAAAATGATCCTGGAATTGAGGATAGATTTGCTTAACTGCAGCTTGCCTGGTCTGAAAATTGGAATTGGATTCTTTATTCACAAATGTCTGGCCTGATCACTTATAGCAATATAATTCAGTGTTCACAATGACTGGTTTTGGCTTACGGCAATCTTCAGATCTATTATAGAATTAGAAACATCACTAATGAGTCTTTTCATTCTCATCCTTATGGTAAGTCTCCCTAACTTGCAGTTCTGGGTGACTTCCCCAAAATCTACCGCTTTTCCTAGCTCCCTCCATTCCTTTTCCTTCACCTTCTTCCTTCCCCTTCAGTCCTTCTGCCTGAAGAAAGAGCCACTGGCTCAGGAAGCTTGCCAATCACAACAGACTTTTATGTGTGTGTTCTGCCACCACTTGGCAAGTGGGTTTTTTATTTATCCAATTAAATAATTTCAGAAAAATTAGTTCCTTAGATTGAATGCCAAATATGCAGCAAATCTAAGAATCCATAAAAGAAGGATAAAATGTAAGAATGTGTAGAAAAGGATAGCATACTGTTAAAATATTCTGACAAAAGTATCAGTGTCCTCTAATCTGTACACACAGGTACATAACAAGTGGTAGTGATGGATCATGTGCATCCTGTATTTCCACATACATGAACTGTAAGAAGTGGAGGATGGAATGCTGAGATATATCAATCAGCATGTTAAATTCACTAACTTGGGCTAGAATATTGATCATTATTAATTAAAATGATCTTACATTGTTGAACTGTGTGTCTAACAATAAAACATAAAATAAAATTCAATACATAGGAGTAAAATCCATATTTCAAATGCAATTAAATGTATAAAAAGTGGGGAACAATCTACTAATAGAAAACATTCAAGCATGACAAATGAAAAAAAAAGAGACATGGCTTTGTGTGAACATTGAGGTGGTGGTGGTGGTAGTTAGTTTTTAACGTCCCGTAGACAATGAGGTCATTAGAGACGGAGCGCAAGCTTGGGTTGGGGAAGGATTGGGAAGGAAATCGGCCGTGCCCTTTCAAAGGAACCATTCCGGCATTTGCCTGAAACGATTTAGGGAAATCATGGAAAACCTAAATCAGGATGGCTGGAGACGGGATTGAACCGTCGTCCTCCCGAATGCGAGTCCAGTGTGTGAACATTGAGGAACTGAAGTTATTTAACTATAAATCTTAATGGTCGACAGCTTTTTCAGAAGTCTCTCCAACTGGCGCTGCCTCATGTCCTCACTGAAATGTTCTGTTTTTTCTGTAGTGATGTGAGCAGGAGGAGGCCATTGGCCAGAGCATGTAGCTCTGTGTCGAGCCACTATGGCTGTTGGCCCTGTTCTTACTGGTTTAGTAACTTCCTCGAGTTAAACTGACTCTGTTCATTAAGCAATAACTCTGGTTGCCATCTTCTGTGTATGAAGATCTCTATTTCATGCTGTAGGTTTAATAATTGTCCTTTCAGTGCTGTTTGCTACACTTTAGAGTTATCCAACATATTTCCTAATACATGTTTTTCCTTATCCAAATATGTACTGAATGCCATCTTATTTTGGCTCTCCATGTATTCTCTGAAGCAAGTCGTAAAATTCCCCCCAGTGTGACTAAGAGAAATCCTTTCACAGTCCTGGCAGTTAATCCTGAAGGCCCCAGGTTCCAAATTTAACGCTCTTGGAGCCTAAATCCAATTGTACCTTTTGTCAGAAATGCAATTTTAACTCTCTTCTTCTGAAAGAGCAGTTTTATTGTAAAGTGCACCATAGTATGACATAACAACAAATCTCTTCCTCATAATGTACTTTTGACATAAATTTGTTACGTAATTTTGTCCCATCGTAGCCACTATACCCATTTGCCCTGGCTATTTGTTTCATAATGTTCAGTTCATCTCCGTTGTCATTTCAGTCAACTGGCAGCGTTAAATCCTGTTAATCATGGTTGTAAAATATGCACATCTCTACTTTTGACAGTGACAGGATTTTGTATTTGTGTTGGCTTCAAAAATATGCTAATTTTTTATCTTCCATCCTTTTTAGTTACAATACCGGACTAGGAAAGTTGCTACTCACCATATAGCGGAGATACTGAGTCGCGATAGGCACAACAAAAACATCATCATCATCATTTAAGACTGATTATGGCTTTCAGCGTTCAGTCTGGAGCATAGTCCCCCTTATAAAATTCCTCCATGATCCCCTATTCAGTGCTAACATTGGTGCCTCTTCTGATGTTAAGCCTATTACTTTAAAATCATTCTCAACCGAATCCAGGTACCTTCTCCTTGGTCTACCCCGACTCCTCCTACCCTCTACTGCTCAACCCATGAGTCTCTTGGGTAACCTTGCTTCTCCCATGCATGTAACATGACCCCACCATCTAAGTCTGTTTGCCCTGACTGCTACATCTATAGAGTTCATTCCCAGTTTTTCTTTGTTTTCCTCATTGTGGACACCCTCCTGCCATTGTTCCTATCTACTAGTACCTGCAATCATCCTAGCTACTTTCATATCCATAACCTCAACCATGTTGATAAGGTAACCTGAATCCAACCAGCTTTCGCTCCCATACAACAAAGTTGGTCGAAAGATTGAACGGTGCACAGATAACTTAGTCTTGGTACTGACTTCCTTCTTGCAGAAGAGAGTAGATCGTAGCTGAGTGCTAACTGCATTAGCGTTGCTACACCTCGCTTCCAGTTTTTTCACTATGTTGCCATCCTGTGAGAATATGCATCCTAAGTAGTTGAAACTGTCCACATGTTTTAACTTTGTTCCTCCTATTTGACACTCAATCCATTTATATCTCTTTCCCACTGACATTAGTTTTGTTTTGGAGATGCTAATCTTCATACCATAGTCCTTACATTTCCGACCTAGCTCTGAAATATTACTTTGCAAACTTTCAATAGAATCTGCCATCACAACTAAGTCATCCGCATGTGCGAGACTGCTTATTTTGTGGTCACCTATCTTAATCTCACTTAGACAGTCTATTGCTTTCAACATATGATCCATAAATAATATGAACAACAGTGGCGACAGGTTGCACCCTTTTCTTAATCCTGAAACTACTCTGAACCATGGACTCAATTTACCGTCAACTCTAACTGCTGCCTGACTATCTATGTAAAGACCTTTAATTGCTTGAAAAAGTTTGCCTCCTATTCCATAATCACGTTGAACAGATAATAACTTCCTCCTAGGAACCCGGTCATATGCCTTTTCTAGATCTATAAAACATAGATACAACTCCCTGTTCCACTCTTAACACTTCTCCATTATTTGCCGTAAGCTGAAGATCTGGTCCTGACAACCTCTGAGAGGCCTAAGCCCACATTGATTTTCATCCAATTTGTCCTCAACTAATACTCGCACTTTCCTTTCAACAATACCTGAGAAGATTTTACCCACAACGCTGATCAAAGAGGTACCTCTCTAGTTGTTACAATCTTTTCTGTTTCCATGTTTAAAGATTGGTGTGATTACTGCTTTCGTCCAGTCTGTTGGAACCTGTCCCGACTCCCAGGCTATTTCAATTATCCTGTGTAGCCATTTAAGACCTGACATTCCACTGTATTTGATGAGTTCCGACTTAATTTCATCCACCCCAGCCGTTTTTTTGCACAATCTATTGACCATTTTCTCCACTTCCTCCAATGTGATCCTCTTTCCATCATCATTCCTGTCCCATTGTACATCGAAATCTGAAACATTACTGATCGTATTTTCACCTACATTGAGCAACTCTTCAAAATATTTCCTCCATCTGCCCAAGGCATCCACAGAATTCACCAGCAGTTTTCCTGACCTGTCCAAAATACTTGTCATTTCCTTCTTACCTCCCTTTCGAAGACTGCTAGTAACACTCCAGACTGGTTTTCCAGCAGCTTGACCCAAGGTCTCCAACCTGTTTCCATAGTCTTCCCAAGATTTCTTCTTGGATGCTGTAATTATCTGTTTGGCTTTGTTTCTTTCTTCAACATAACTTTCTCTGTCTACCTTAGTTCTAGTATGTAGCCATTTTTGATATGCCTTCTTTTTCCTTTTACAGGTTTCCTTGACTGTGTCATTCCACCAAGCTGTTTGCTTCATCCTACCTTTACACACTACTGTTCCAAGACATTCTTTGGCCACTTCTAGTACTGTGTCCCTGTACCTTGTCCATTCCTTTTCCAGTGACTGCAATTGACTACATTCAACTAACTGGTTCCTTTCTGAGATCACTGTTATGTACTTGTGTCTGATTTCCTTATCCTGAAGTTTCTCCACTCTTATCCTACTACACATGGACCTGACCTGCACTTTCGGCCTCACAGTACCAATTTCACTGCAGATTAAATAGTGGTCAGTGTCATCAAAGAATCCTCTGAATACACGTGTATCCCTCACAGCCTTCCTGAATTCCTGATTTGTTATTATATGTCAATGACAGATCTGGTTTCCTTGCCTTCCCAAGTATACCGGTGAATGTTCTTATGTTTAGAAAAGGAGTTTGTGATTACTAAGCCCATACTGGCACAGAAGTCCAAGGGTTGTTTCCCGTTCCTGTTGGCCTCCATATCCTCTCCAAATTTACCCATAACTTTTCATACCCTTCTGTTCGATTTCCAATCCTGGCATTAAAATCGCCCATGAGCAGAACACTGTCCTTGTCCTTTACTCTAACAACTACATCACTGAGTGCCTCATAAAAACTATCCATCTCATCTTGATCTGTCCCTTCACAATGCGAATATACTGACACAGTCCTAATTTTCTTGCTAGACACTGTCAAATCTATCCACATCAGTCGTTCGTTTGCGTACCTTATTGCAACTATGCTGGGTTCCATTTCTTTCCTGATGTAAAGCCCTACACCCCATTGTGCTATTCCTGCTTTGACTCCTGACTGGTAGACCTTGTATTCTCCCACTTCCTCTTCTTTCTCACCCCTTAACCGAATGTCACTAACAGCTAAAACGTCCAGCCCCATCTTACTTGCAGCCTCTGTCAGCTCTACCTTCTGCCCAGAGTAGCCCCCATTGATATTAATAGCTCCCCATCGCGTTGCCATTCGTTTGCCAAGTCATCTCTAGGAGTCCCTGGTTTGCCAATTAGAGGTGGGACTCCATCACCTCCAAAGGTCTGAGGCATTTTGCTCTGATTGTTGCCAGCATCAAATTTATAGAACGAGGGAAGCAGGTTGCTAGCCTTACTTGCCCCAGGTTCCATTGAGTTTTACCCCAACGGTTGAGGTACTAACTGGTGGATTTGGTAGTCTTTGCCGTCTGAGCACAGATTCATACAATTATAGCTTTCGGCCATTAAGGCCTTTGTCAGCAGTACACACACAAACACACACACACACCTTGCACAGTGCACATACATCTGCAGTCTCAGAGAGCTGAAACTACACTGCGAGCAGCAGCACCAGTGCATGTTGGGAGTTGCGACTGGGTGGGGGTAAGGATGAGGCTGGGGCGGGGAGGGGGAGGGGTTAGTATGGTGGGAGTGGCGGTCATTGAAGTGTTGCAGTTTAGACAGAGGGCAAGAGAATATGTGGGGAGGGGGGTAAGTAGTGGAAAGGAGAGAAATAAACAGAAAGAAATAAAAAGAAATTAAAAGACTGGGTGTGGCGGTGAAATGATGGCTGTGTAGTGCTGGAATGGGAACAGGGAGGGAGCTGGATGGGTGAGGACAATGACTAACGAAGTTGGAGGCCAGAAGGGTTACGGGAATGTAGGATGTATTGCAGGGAAAGTTCTCACTTGTGTGATTCAGAAAAGCTGGTGTTGGTGGGAAGGGTCCATATGGCACAGGCTGTGAAGAAGTCATTGAGATTAGGGATATCAGGTTTGGCAGCATGTTCAGCAACATGGTGGTCCACTTGTTTTTGGCCACAGTTTGTCGGTGGCCATTCATGCGGACAGAGAGCCTGTTGGTTGTGTTGCCTACATCGAATGCAACACAGTGGTTACAGCTTAGCTTGTAAACCACATGATTGGTTTCACAGGTAGCCCTGCCTTTGATGGGATAGGTGACGCTACTGACCGGTCTGGAGTAAGTAGGTGGTAGGAGGATGTACAGGACAGGTCTTGGATCTAGGTCTATTACAGGTGTATCAGCCATGAGGTAAGGGATTGGGAGCAGGGGTTGTGTGAGGATGGGCGAGTACCAGGTGATCAAAATGTCAGTATAAATTTGAAAACTGAATAAATCACGAAATAAATTAGATAGAGAGGTACAAATTGACAACACACATGCTTGAAGTGACATGGGGTTTTATTAAAACCAAAAAAATACAAAAGTTCAAAAAATGTCTTACAGATGGCACTTCATCTGATCAGAATAGCAATAATTAGCGTAACAAAGTAAGACAAAGCAAAGATGATGATCTTTCCAGGAAATGCTCAATATGTTGGTTTGGAATCCATAGGGCACCTGGAAAGATAGTGTTCAATAGCAGTAAGACCATGGGCATTAGGAATGTTAATGTACAGGGAGGTGGCATCAATAGTGATGAGCAGGACACCGTGTGGTAAAGGGACAGGAACTGTGGAGAGCCGGTCGAGGAAATGGTTCGTATCTTTTATATAGGAGGATAGGTTCCAGGTAATAAGTTGAAGGTGTTGGTCTACAAGAGCACAGATTCTCTCAGTGGGGGCACAGTAACTGGTCACAATGGGGTGTCCTGGGTGGTTGGGTTTATGGACTTTAGGAAGCATGTAGAATGTGGGACTGCGGGGAGTGGTAGGTGTAAGTAGAAAGATGGACTCTGGGCAGATGTTCTGGAATGGGCCTGCTGGATTACTGGAATGGGATCACTGTGGCATGGTTTGTAGGTGTAAGTATCTGACAGCTGACGGACTCCTTCTGCCATGTAATCCGTGCGGTTCAAAACAACGGTGGTAGAGCATTTGTCAGCAGGTAGGATTTTCGGACATTATTCTACTTTCTTACATAATTTTTTGCACCACCATGGATCCTTGCTCCTTCCATCTGCGTCAATACAGAAAAGTTTCCTTATCCGCATCCAGATCGCAGTCCCACATACTGTTCCTATGTTGTTGCTTGGCTCATGAAATCCCCCTTAATGGCCTTACCATCAAATTACCCATCTCTGACTGTGCACAGTTGGTAACTAACCACATTTGTCCCACAATGTTGGTAAATATTATGTACAACCACATTATCAACATCAGCAGCAGTAACATTATAATTCAAAAATTTTGAGTTACTCCGATCATCAGAACTGTTACAAAAACAGAAAGAAACATTAAAGTCACAACAGTAAGTTCAGTAGGTTGAAGGCCAAATAAACAGAAAAACTAAAAGCTACAAAAACACACAGAAAACGATAACATAACATTTAAGTAACAATTTAACAATAAGATTTTTTTATGAAAAGGGCAGATTCACAATGGACGACAGATATGGAGGCAGTTTAGCTGAAATGTTCATAAATAAATTGGAAAACTTGTTTATCCAACAAAATCACAACATATGCAAAAAAATCTGATGTATTACGGAAAGTATGTAGAAAGCAACATACTAATGCAGAGGTGACAAGAAAGAAACATATGAGATAGCACAAAGAATGAGTGCAACTTTTTTTTTTCTTTTAGGCAGCATAGTTGTATGAAGATAAGCAGCGATTAATTTACTTATAATCAATTATTCAAAATTACAGTCACAATCACATTATTTATTTTGCCGCCAACCGGTTTCAACCCACGATGTGGTCATTTTCAGGGCAATTTACACCATTCTGTCGCTCGCTGGAGTCATCACCCTGCCTGTGCATGGTTGGTCGAACTACCGATCCATGGTTGAGTGCCAGCCTAAATAGTGTTGTCATGTATTGCTGGCAGGCATGTGACATGTGGTAGGAAAACAATGCCCACAATTGCAACATTATGGAAGCATGCTCTGCTAGCTGCGGACTTAGCGCCTCTCGTGCTGGTTGCGACTTAGCGCCTCTCGTGGTGGCTGCCAGTGACTCCATGGACACATAATCAATGTGTTGTTGTTGTTGTTGTTGTTGTTGTTTCTGCTGCTGATGTGGATAATGTTGATGTACATAATATTTATCAACATTGTGGGACAAATGTGGATCAATGCCGCGCAGAGTGGCCACGTGGTGTAAGATACCATGTCACAGATTGCACGACCCCTCCCGCCGAAGGTTCGAGTCCTCCCTTGGGCATGGGCGTGTATGTTGTTATTACCATCAGTTAGTGTAAGTAGTGTGTAAGCCTAGGGACCGATGACCTGAGCAGTTTGGTCCCTTAGGAAGAACTCACATACATTTGAACATTTTGTGGATCAGTGTAGTAGTAGTAGTTGTTTTTTCTTCCCCCCCCCCCCCCCCCCCCCCCTCTCTCTCTCTCTCTCTCTCTCTCTCTCTCTCTCTCTCTCTCTCTCTCTCTCTCTGTGTGTGTGTGTGTGTGTGTGTGTGTGTGTGTGTGTGTGTGTGTGTGTGTGTGTGTGTGTGTGTGTGCGTGTGTGTGTTTATTTTATATTTTTTTATAGTGAAATGAAGTGCTGGAGTTTGTAAGCTTGCTAAATGCAAACTAAAAAGGAAATGAGCTATTGGAAGTACACCAACAGTGTAAACTAGAGCTGTTGATAAAATATTGGTATTATTTTGCAGAAAATATTTATATATATCGGCGATACTTTTTCCACCGATTTGTTGTTGTTGTTGTTGTTGTTGTTGTTGTTGTTGTTGTCGTGGTCTTCAGTCCTGAGACTGGTTTGATGCAGCTCCCCATGCTACTCTATCCTGTGCAAGTTTCTTCATCTCCCAGTACCTATTGCATCCTACATCCTTCTGAATCTGCTTAGTGTATTCATCTCTTGGTCTCCCTCCATGATTTTTACCCTCCATGCTGCCTTCCAACACTAAATTGGTGATCCCTTGATGCCCCAGAACATGTCCGTCTTCTAGTCAAGTTGTGCCCCAATTCTATTCAATACGTCCTCATTAGTTATGTGATCTACCCATTTAATCTTCAGCATTCTTCTGTAGCACCACATTTCGAAAGCCTCTATTCTCTTCTTGTCCAAACTATTTATCGTCCGTATTTCACTTCCATACATGGCTGCACTCCATACAAATACTTTCAGAAACGACTTCCTGACACTTAAATCTATACTCGGTGTTGACAAATTTCTCTTCATCAGAAACGCTTTCCTTGCCATTGCCAGTCTAAATTTTATATCCTCTCTACTTCGACCATCATCAGTTATTTTGTTCCCCAAATAGCAAAACTTCTTTACTACTTTAAGTGTCTCATTTCCTAATCTAATTCCCTCAGCATCCCCCAACTTAATTCGACTACATTCCATTATCCTCGTTTTGCTTTTGTTGATGTTCATCTTACATCCTCCTTTCAAGACACTGTCCATTCCATTCAACTATTCTTCCAAGTCCTTTGCTGTCTCTGACAGAATTACAGTCTCATCGGCTAACCTCAAAGTTTTTATTTTTCTCCATGGATTTAAATACCTACTCCAAACTTTTCTTTTGTTTCCTTTACTCCTTATTCAATATACAGATTGAATAACATTGGAGGGAGGCTACAACCCTGTCTCACTCCCTTCCCAACCACTGTTTACCTTTCGTGTCCCTCGACTCTTATAACTACCATCTGGTTTCTGTACAGATTGTAAATAACCTTTTGCTCCCTATATTTTACCCCTGCCATCTTTAGAATTTGGAAGAGAGCATTCCAGTCAACATTGTCAAAAGCTTTTTCTAAGTCTACAAATGCTAGAAATGTAGGTTTGCCTTTTCTTAATCTTTTTTCTAAGATGAGTCGTAAGGTCAGTATTGCTTCACGTGTTCCAACATTTCTATGGAATCCAAACTGATCTTCCCCGAGGTCGGCTTCTACCAGTTTTTCCATCCATCTGTAAAGAATTCATGTTAGTATTTTGCAGTGGTGACTTATTAAACTGATAGTTTGGTAATTTTCACATTTGTTAACACCTGCTTTCTTTGGGATTGGAATTATTATATTCTTCATGAAGTCTGAGGGAATTTTGCCTGTCTCATACATCTTGCTCACCAGATGGTAGAGTTTCGTCAGGACTGGTTCTCCCAAGACTGTCAGTAGTTCTAATGGAATGTTGTCTACTCCTGGGGCCTCGTTTCGACTTGGGTCTTTCAGTGCTCTGTCAAACTCTTCACACAGTATCATCTCATCTCCCATTTCATCTTTATCTACATCCTCTTCCATTTCCATAACATTGTCCTCAAGAACATTGCCCTTACATACTACTTTCACCTTTCTGCTTTCCCTTCTTTGCTTAGAACTGAGTTTCCACCTCAGCTCTTGATATTCATGCAAGTGGTTCTCTTTTCTCCAAAGGTGTCTATAATTTTCCTGTGGGCAGTATCTATCTTACCCCTAGTGACATACTCCTCTACACCCTTACATTTGTCCTCTAGCCATCCCTGCTTAGCCATTTTGCACTTCCTGTTGATCTCATTTTTGAGACGTTTGTATTCCTTTTTGCCTGCTACATTTACTGCATTTTTATATTTTCTTCTTTCTTCAATTAAGTTCAATATTTTTTCTGTTAACCAAGGATTTCTACTAGCCCTCGTCTTTTTACCTATTTGATCCTCTGCTGCCTTCACTACTTCATCCCTCAAAGCTACCCATTCTTCTTCCACTGTATTTCTTTCCCCCATTACTGTCAATTGTTCCCTTATTGTCTCCCTGAAACTCTGTACAACCTCTGATTCTTTCAGTTTATCCAGGTCGTATCTCCTTAAATTTTCACCGTTTTGCGGTTTCTTAAGTTTTATTCTACAGTGCATAACTAATAGATTGTCAGAGTTCACATTTGCCCCTGGAAATGTCTTACAATTTAAAACCTGGTTCCTAACTCTCTGTCTTACCATTATATAGTCTATCTGATACCTTCTAGTATCTCCAGGGTTCTTCCATGTATACAACCTTCTTTCATGATTCTTTAACTAAGTATTAGCTATGATTAAGTTATGCTCTGATATATAGGAATCAAAATGGCAGTATCAGGTGCTGATATTTTTATTTTATTTCTTCACTATTTTTGGTAAATATTTGAAATTGTTCTTTTGAAACTGTAGTAGAATATGATTTTACTTTCACGGTGTGAAAGGGTCTTACTACTTTTTTTGAGCTTTCAACACATTCAGTCTTTCTCTTTACCAAGCAAGTATATGTGTCACAGATAGTGTGGAATAGGGTGTAGCAGTGTGAATGGAATAACAGGAAGAAATAGCACACCAATTTCATTAAAAGAATTTTTTTTAACACAACTAGTGTGCTCTGTCTTCATGTTGGTATTCTTCAAAAACAGTTGTTGAAAATGAACAAAAATCTAAATGACAAAACTGCTCATTGTGAAGGATGGAGACATGTAAGGGGAAATGCTGACTTAATCAACACTTGGCCCAACAGAAATGACAACATTCAGCTTCGGTACACAATATTGACGTTACAACTGCTAGGTCGTTGGCATTTGCAGGAGGAAAAAAAAAAAAAAAAAAAAAAAAAAAAAAAAAAAAAAAAAAATTCTGCCAATATATCAGTCTTTTTATATATATTTATATATTTTTTAAAATAACAATATATCAGATTCTCAATATTTTTAAAAATATCAGCAGTCCTAAACAGGGCTGTGGTGTACTCTTTTCAAGACATTTTCTCCAGCATTAGCAGAGAAGTACAAAACAGAGGCATCATCTGAGTTGTTCGTAGTTCTAGAATATGTGCAGCCTTTGTCCATTAAATTGCAGATGAGCCAAATATGTATGTGTGAAAAGAACGGAATGGCACTGTTATGTAACAGAGATTCACATAACATAAAATGGAATACATATAAGTAAATAAACAAGATACACTTTATACTTCATTTTTGTAGTTAATCAGCTAATTAAATCAAAATACACTCTGTTTTATTTTTGTAGTAAATCTTCCAGTTCTCTTATTGCATTAGTAGTATTTAGATACACTTATTTTTCCTTTTTATTATATTCATTATTGTGTAAAGAGTAGGAGGGATAAATAAAATATTATAATGTGAATATAATAGAGGGAAACATTCCACGTGGGAAAAATATATCTAAAAACAAAATGATGTGACTTACCAAAGAAAAGCGCTGGCAGGTCAATAGACACACAAACAAACACAAACATACACACAAAATTCGAGCTTTCGCAACCGGCAGTTGCTTCGTCAGGAAAGAGAGAAGGAGAGGGAAAGATGAAAGGATGTGTGTTTTAGGGGAGAGGGTAAGGAGTCATTCCAATCACGGGAGCGGAAAGACTTACCTTAGGGGGGAAAAAAGGAAAGGTATACACTCTCGCGCGCGCCCACACACACACACACACACACACACACACACACACACACACACAGACCTGTGGCAAAGAGTCATTAGCATCCTACTTGCAATACAAGTGGATATTAAGCAATACAAGTGGATATTAAATAGACAGTCACTCCATTTGCAAGTACAATAGGAAGGGAAATGACTGGTATAGGATGTTTGATGGAAATTGTCTTCAATGATTAATTATGTCATTTTATGCTCCTAACATGCCTTTTTCCACTTAAATTTCAGTATTCTTATATAATGGGAGTGAAATTCAGATAATTTGAAAGTTTGTTGAAACACTCCATTCGAGTCGTGATATCTGTGATGTTACTGGCTAGCTCACTGCTCCTACTTTCATAATGCTAATTCACAGTGATGATGTCTTTGACCCCAGTTGTTTTTTGTGCCCTAAAGCAAAACAAAACAAACAGCGATGTCTTGTTTTGGAATTTACGTTTTGGAAAATGGTTACAAATCATGTGCAGTACCGTATTGTACATCTATAACACCTACTGAAAAGTTGTTTTGGAGTGTTACAGAGAATGATATGATGTGGAAAATGTGGTTGCACTGTACAGTCAGATTGCCATGACGACAACGCACAAGTTGACTAACATAATTAAAAATGTGTTGCACTGTGAAGTAACATTAATTTACCTCTGAGATACGCTCTCCCACTGTAGCAACGGACGATAGCATCAGTCAACAAAATTAAACTCCTAGTGAAAACTGACGTTTTGCCCAACTACATCTACATCTACATCTACATCCATACTCCGCAAGCCACCTGACGGTGTGTGGCGGAGGGTACCATGAGTACCTCTATCGGTTCTCCCTTCTATTCCAGTCTCGTATTGTTCATGGAAAGGAGGATTGTTGGCATGCTTCTGTGTGGGCTCTAATCTCTCTGATTTTATCCTCATGGTCTCTTCATGAGATATACGTAGGAGGGAGCAATATACTGCTTGACTCTTCAGTTATTCAGTAGCTCAGTTGTTAGAGGGGTAGACCGTTAAATTTTACAAGATAATGTCCATAGATACCTGGTTCGAATCTAACCCAAAATAATGTGTTAACTTATTTGTGAAATGGCTCAACAGTCCTCTCATATGAAAACATCATCAAAATTACCAAATTTCACTACACTGATCAGAAACAGAACATTACTGTGTTTTTCTTGCTGTTTACATGTGTTTACATTTGCAGTAACTGTTCAGACATCACGTTCAAAAAGATATTTTCTGGTTAATGTGATCACATACTTTTTACTGTATTAGAAACAGTGTTTTTATCTTCGTACTGCCCAGCTAGGATCCAAATGTTTGCAGTTTTATCATATTACATAAAGATGAAGTAAGTCTGCTTCAGATGCTAGCATTAGTTACGGCTCGTATGTTTGTGCCATCTGCATGTTGTACACACTTTCTCTCCCTCCGTATAACCTCATTATCCAACATCTCGTTGTACTGTTGGATTATAATGGCTCTTCACTAGCAGCAGTGCTTTCCAAAAAAGTGAACTGTTTTCAAAGTAAATGCATTTATCCTTTGCTGTCCATTTCTCACATTAAGACTGATGTGAAGCTATATACAATAGATCCCACAATTGGAATAACTGCTACAATCAGTTCTTGCTAACCCTGGTTTTATATTTTGTGTAAGACTTTAAAAATATGTGACCCTTCCAGGATTTGAACATATGAACTCTTTAACTATAATCAAATGTGCTACACATTGTGCCACCTCACACACATTGGATGCCGTTTTTCAGCAAAGTATCTTCTGCTGACCAAATCAGCACTAAGATTTTCCAAGAATAATTTTATTGTGTTATGGTTCGCAGCTCATGACTGATAGTCAATAATCTAGTTACAATAAATGGACTCATCTGCAAACATTATACAAATCCTTAGTTTTGAGCGTGTTTACTGATGTTGCAGGGAGTATGGAAAAGATGGTCTGTCATTGCACATGCTGGCGCTCTAAATGAGGGGAGCATAAGAAAATCAATTTTTGCAAGGCTTCTACTATCAACGTTCACAAATTCATTTCTACTTCACAAATTCATTTCTACTTCACAAATTCATTTCTACTTCACAAATTCATTTCTACTGTTACTTAAAAGTTTTAACTGCATTCTCCATAAATAAATAGTTATACTGTTTGCAGAAGTAGTACGTAAAATCCTTGTAACTTAGACTGACGCTCCTGTGACACATGTATAGCTTCGTCTTACTTCTAGTCTCTGATGTCACCAGAGCGTCAGCCAGGAACAGAGCATTTTTGATCACGTGAGCAGATCTTGAAATTTAATGATTTTTAAGCTTTAATTGCATAAAAATAACAGATATTTTCTGAGAATATTGACTGTAAATGCTGGTTAAATGTTATAATCAGTCAGACTAACAACAATCCGAAATATATTTTTGACATAGGAAAATAGCCTATTGTATGAGGTACCCACTGCTGTGCACCATATGAGCGATTGCAGAGTATATATGTAGATTATGTACATACTGGAAATTGAAGAGTTTTCAGTAGTGCTGGACATGCAACTTCAAAAACATAAATGACTGCAAAGTGCAAGTTACTTGTTGCAATCCATAATATCATCTGATGCAATATTGTCTGCACTAGAAACTAAGAGCTACTATCAGTTTTGGTCATCTACTGGTTGTTTGCTTTAGTTCTCATTATAATTTATTTTTTAGGGAGAGGCTTTGCGGCAGTTGAGAAAAAAGGTAGCATCGCAGTTAAACTCTACGTGTTCAAAAGATAAAATACTTGTAATGTCTATGTATTAATGTTTGTCCCTTGCTCACATTTCTTTTGTTAATTACATTACTGTGTACTACATAATAAATTTGAAGAATGAGTGTTAAGTGAAGAATCGAGAGATATTATTCAGTCCCCTATGTTTCATTCCTGTAGGAGCACAAAAACAAAATTAGGTTAATTAGAGAACGCACAGAGGCATTCGTCCCCTCTCTGCATATGTGACTTGAACAGGAAGAAATCCTAACTTCCTTCATGCTAAGTACCCCTGCCATGCACTTCGGTATGCATGTGGAAGTAAAGTATTTTGGGTACAAGTAGCACATTTATTGAGCAACACGTTTGTTTTTCCAGTGCTGGGCTGCTGTTCCTTCAGACCGACCAACATTTCTTGCATCCAAAGAATATCTCCTGGGGTCATTTCCAGCAGTCATGAAAGCATTGCAGAAATTTGAGGAACCAGAAAAGATGACCGTTGAAAGAGGTGACACTGTTGTAGTCGTTGATGGCAGGTTAGTTATTCTTGAAATTTGTCTGGTAATGTAAGAACTTTTACAATACTACGATATATGTCATTGATACATTCCTCTCTGCCCCCCCCCCCCCCCCCTCTCTCTCTCTCTCTCTCTCTCTCTCTCTCTCTCTCTCTCTCTCTCTCTCTCTCTCTCTCTCTCTCTCTCTCTCCCCCCCCCTCTAATTACTCAAGTTCATAATAGACAAAATGTTGGTAAAATAATAGTTGATACTAGTACAATTTTGATGCAGTAGAAACCAAACAAAAATTACATCACCTACCAGTTTATCACAAAATCACTTTTTCAGCTAGTGAACACAGTGAAATGAGTGATGTGCCTTGGCTTGGTCGGCATGGGTAGCACTAAGTATCTATAGCCAGATGACGAGTCTGGCGCAGTGGTAATAAATTATTCATGTATGTATATAGATTTAAAATTGTTTAGTATGGAATATAACAATATTATGAAAAGAATAGTTGTTCTGACTTCAGCTGCCAGAGACTGTGGTCATGTTTATGGGACTTGCGCGCTCGTCTGTGTGTGTGTGTGTGTGTGTGTGTGTGTGTGTGTGTGTGTGTATTTTTGATAAAAGCCCTGTTGGCCGAAAGCTAACTTTCTACAGGTTTTTGTTGTGTCAATATCTGCTATGTATGTTGACTAGCAACTATCCTTTTCATAATGTTGTTATAAAATTGTCTAAATATTCAGAATACAAGGAGACATGTTTGTTTCGCCATAAGCAGTATTACAGGAAAGAAGTGCACTCAGAGATGGACCTGATGCTTCTGTTCACATGTAAAGAGCTGCAAGATACATGTTGATTGCAAGAGTGTGCAGCGTGTCTTTGCTGAAGAGATGACTGTTGAAGCATTATGCCTTAAGGATACTGACGATGACATAACCTATGCATTGTGGGAGGGAGGAGAGTTGGTGAAGAAGACAGTAGACTCGGATAAGTTTTTCTGCAGAGGTTAGGCATTGCGTAATGAAAGGAATAGCTTACCATCATATCTGGGGGATTCATAGACAGGCCATAGCAGAAGTAAAATCTGCTGCATCCCAGAATACTGACACATTAGTTCTTCATTTTGACTTTGCTGAGAACTGGTCTATTGCTTTGCAGAACAAAATTCAAAGTTATGACTGGCACGCATCACAGGTATCAATATTCACATGTGTTGCTCCCTTTCTTGGAACATCACGTTGTTTTGCTGATGTCAGTGATGATCTCATTTATGGCAATGCCAATGCGTGTTACGCTGTCAGCATGGTAGTTGATGACATAGCTTTTGGAGGCACTTTCTAAAGGTATATATGTCACTGATGGTGCAACATCTCGTTATAAAAACCACTTTCTGCTTTATGAGCTCGGTCAGCACTGCAGTACACAGGGTGTACACGACCCGGGACAACCGGGAGATCCGGGAAAAACCCGGGAATTTTTTCATCCGGGAGAAAACCGGTAAAAACTCGGGAATTTTTTAGAACTCTGGGAAGTTTTTATTGTTTTAGTTTTCAGATAAATTTTTGTAACTTAGATTAGTAAGAAATAATACTCTAATGAAGAGTATTACTGCATCTCGCTACTGCAGAATAATACTGCAGCAATGAAACACGAACGAGAGAAAAAAGCGAATATAAAACTTAAGTTGCAAAAGAAATGCTCCATATACAACTATACAACACAGTCCTCATACTAGTGTCCGCCAACAGCAAGATGTGTCAAAGGCCTTAGGAAGACTATGCAATGTTTAATAACAACAAATTGCCTCCATTGAGCGTGACGTAACAACTGTTTACCGTAGATTTGTTTGAGCGGTTGCGAGAGAGCTTATACGCATGTGCAGTTAAGTCGTGTATGAGAAGTGCCTTCTCTCACTTCTGGTTACAGAAGTGTGACAGTTAGCTGTATAAGCAATAGCAGCAAGCAGCCAGATGTATCCGGAAAAATTTAACCGGTGCCCCTGAGCTGCCAGATTCACGTATGTGGAACTAGGGGTATGGGGCGAGGGCAAACAGGGTATTTACCCCCGGGGTGTCAGTTTCAAGGGGGGGGGGGGGGGGGGGAGGGGGGGCAAATTCATATTATTGTGGAAAAAGACCTTGTTTCCCAAAGCGCCCAGCATCCAGCGCACGTTGGTCTATCGATAACTAGTATGATTTTTAATGCATCTCTCTTGGTTTTTTATCATTTTTGATTAAATTCTAAGTTGATTTCTGAATGAATCGTAACTTCATTTTTGAATGCGTGCACAGTGTACGTGATGACTCTGCCACGGGAATCCCCGTCCCATCTAGAAATAAATTTACCTCCAGACAAAAGAGGACAGGGCTCTACAAGCTGAGTGAATACAGCCGAACGGTTAAATGGCAATCACTGTTTGTGGTTGAGTGGGTTTGCAAATGATCAGCATTATTATAATTACTAGCGAATTCCATATATTCAGACTACCAGAGTGGAAATAAATGACTAACAGGAATAACAGGCAACAAAGATTTGTCTTCTCCGAGTATCCAAGGAAATGAAATTTTGACAGAAAATTTTTGGTTAGACTGCTACACTACTAAGGGCCAGTTATACAGTCCCCAGATAGCAGCTGCTGAAGTTCTATTCTGGGCGTCGCATGGTAAACACGTTGTACGAACGCGTAATAACGCCTAACCGGAGAATAAATGTGGGATAACTTAACTGGTGACTGTGACAGGGTTAGTGAAGTTAACTGACACTGGCAGGAATAGTCACAGAATTGGTGATGACAAGGTTGTCCGTTAGAATGAAGAAGGAGAAGAAAAGGGGACTCACAGAAAATACGGAAGAATATGACAATTCAAAATGTATATAAAAACTTCTTACTACTACTTTTCAATCTCATGCTTCAGAAACTAGAGAGTATGAATGAAATGTGAAACTGTTTCCTAACATAAACCTTTTTGCTTGCAGTTGTCCTAATAGGCATTTGACATTGGTACTCCATCAATTATATTCTGTCCTGTTATAAAAATGACCATTTATGCTAAAACAGTCTTGTTTATTTGGTGTGTGTATAGCAGACAGTGATAAAATACACGTAATCAGATCAAGAAACCACACCAGTCTAGGGTACTATTTGTATTAACAAAGTTTCTAGTATTAGACAATGACATTTCAGTTTTTCATGTAGCAAAATGTTGATGAACTTTGATGAGGTAATAGACTCTTTCCCAGAAAGGAAAGTACGCCATATAAAGCTGTGTCAAGATCATAGGGAAAAAAAAGCTAGTACTTAAAGATTGAAAAAATGTGTACTGTCTTTTTTTGTTTTTATTCATTTTATGTATCCTATTTTTAATTTTATGTCACACAGAACAGTTCTATAGCTAACAGACAGTAAAGACTGCAAATTTTCTGAAGAGCTGTTATCTGGCGCTCTCTGTAAACTGCTGAAACGAACCTATTTCTAACAGGTCCCTGGAAAATATTCTGAATAGTTGTATGACAAGCGTTACTTTCAAAGTAAATTTCCTATTTCGCAAGATGAACAAAGGACTTGGAAGAGTAGTTGAATGGAATGGACAGTGTCTTGAAAGGAGGATGTAAGATGAACATCAACAAAAGCAAATCGAGGATAATGGAATGTAGCAGTTGAACGGAATGGACAGTGTCTTGAAAGGAGGATATAAGATGAACATCAACAAAAGCAAAACGAGGATAATGGAATGTAGTCGAATTAAGTTGGGGGATGCTGAGGGAATTAGATTAGGAAATGAGACACTTAAAGTAGTAAAGGAGTTTTGCTATTTGGGGAGCACAATAACTGATGATGGTCGAAGTAGAGAGGATATAAAATGTAGACTGGCAGTGGCAAGGAAAGTGTTTCTGAAGAAGAGAAATTTGTTAACATCGAGTATTGATTTCAGTGTCAGGAAGTCGTTTCTTTGTATGGAGTGCAGCCATGTATGGAAGTGAAACATGTACGATAAATAGTTTAGACAAGAAGAGAATAGAAGCTTTCGAAATGTGGTGCCACAGAAGAATGCTGAAGATCGATGGATAGATCACCTAACTAATGAGGAGGTATTGAATAGAATTGGGGCACAACTTGACTAGAAGAAGGGATCGGTTGGTAGGACATGTTCTGAGGCATCAAGCGATCACCAATTTAGTATTGGAGGGCAACGTGGAAGGTAAAAATCGTAGAGGGAGACCAAGAGATGACTACACTAAGCAGATTCAGAAGGATGTAGGCTGCAGTAGGTACTGGGAGATGAGGAAACTTGCACAGGATAGAGTAGCATGGAGAGCTGCATCAAACCAGTCTCAGGACTGAAGACCACAACAACAACAACAACAACAACAATCTCTTCTGTTACCCAAGGATTTCTACCAGGCCTCGTCTTTTTACCTACTTGATCCTCTGCTGCCTTCACTATTTCATCTCTCAAAGCTACCCATTCTTCTTCTACTGTGTTTCTTTCCCCCGTTCTTGTCAGTAGTACATATACAACCTTCTTTCATGATTTTTAAATCAAGTTTTAGCTATGGTTAAGTTATGTTCTGCGCAGTATTCTACCAGGTGGCTTCCTCTTTCATTCCTTGCCCCCATTCGATATTCGCCTACTATTTTTCCTTCTCTTCATTTTCCTACTATTGAATTCCAGACCCCCATGACTACTAAATTTTCGTCTCTCCTCACTCTCTGAATGATTTCTTTTATCTCATCATACATTTCTTCAATCTCTTCGTCATCTCTGGAGCTTGTCGGCATGTGGTAGGTGTGGGCTTCATATCTATATTGGCTACTATACTGTGCTCACTATGCTGTTTGTAGTAGCTTACGTGCGCTGCTATTTTTTTATTCATTATTAAACCGACTCCTGTATTACCCCTGTTTTATTTTGTTTACTACCCTGTATTCACCTGACCAGAAGTCATGTTCCTCGTGCCACTGAACTTCACTAATACCCACAACATCTAAATTTAACCCATCCATTTTCCTATTTAAACTTTCTAATCTACCTGCCCGGTTAAGATATCTGACATTCCACACTCCGATCCGTAGAATGCCAGTTTTGTTTCTCCTGATAACAACGTCGTCCTGATTGTTCATGAGACTGAGAAAATATTAGATACAGGCTCCCAGGTAGATGCTAATTTTCTTGACTTCCGGAAGGCGTTCGATACAGTTCCGCACTGTCGCCTGATAAACAAAGTAAGAGCCTACAGAATATCAGACCAGCTGTGTGGCTGGATTGAAGAGTTCTTAGCAAACAGAACACAGCATGTTGTTATCAATGGAGAGGCATCTACAGACGTTAAAGTAACCTCTGGCATGCCACAGGGGAGTGTTATGGGACCATTGCTTTTCACAATATATATAAATGACCTAGTAGATAGTGTCGGAAGTTCCATGTGGCTTTTCGCTGATGATGCTGTAGTATACAGAGAAATTGCAGCATTAGAAAATTGTAGCGAAATGCAGGAAGATCTGCAGCGGTTTGGCACTTGGTGCAGGGAGTGGCAACTGACCCTTAACATAGACAAATGTAATGTATTGCGAATACATAGAAAGAAGGATCCTTTATTGTATGATTATATGATAGCGGAACCAACACTGGTAGCAGTTACTGCTGTAAAATATCTGGGAATATGCATGCGGAACGATTTGAAGTGGAATGATCATATAAAATTAATTGTTGGTAAGGCGGGTACCAGGTTGAGATTCATTGGGAGAGTCCTTAGAAATTGTAGTCCATCAACAAAGGAGGTGGCTTACAAAACACTTGTTTGACCTGTACTTGAGTATTGCTCATCAGTGTGGGATCCGTATCAGATCGGGTTGACAGAGGAGATAGAGAAGATCGAAAGAAGAGCGGCGCATTTTGTCACAGGGTTATTTGGTAAGTGTGAAAGCGTTACGGAGATTTTTAGCAAACTCAAGTTGCATACTATGCAAGAGAGGCGCTCTGCATCGTGGTGTAGCTTGCTCACCAGGTTTCGAGAGGGTGCATTTCTGGATGAGGTATCGAATATATTGCTTCCCCCTACTTATACCTCCTGAGAAGATCACGAATGTAAAATTAGAGAGATTAGAGCACGCACGAAGGCTTTCAGAGAGTCGTTCTTCCCTCGAACCATACGCGACTGGAACAGGAAAGGGAGGTAATGACAGTGGCACGTAAAGTGCCCTCCGCCACACACCATTGGGTGGCTTGTGGAGTATAAATGTAGATGTAGATGTAGATTAGTCCTTGCTGGAGATCAGAATTGGGGACTATTTTACCTCTGGAATATTTTACCCAAGAAAGACCATACAGTAAAGCTGCATAGCCTTCGGAAAAATTATGGTTGTAGTTTCCCCTCGCTTTCAACTGTGTGTGGTACCAGCAGAGAAAGACCAGTTTGGTTGATGTTATAAGGCTTGATGTTAGAAGGCCAGATATCATCCAGTCTGTTGTTCCTGCAACTACTGAAAAGGTGCTGCCCCTCTTCAGGAACCACATGTTTGTCTGGCATCTCAACAGATACTTCTCCATTGTGAATGCACCAGGCAGGCAAGCATCCCACAATGACAAGGTCTGTGGTTCAAGGGGGGGGGGGGGGGGGGGAGGGAAGAGCATATATAGGGTCTACACCAGGAAAATGTATCTGAGAGCAATATTACGAAAACGGAAGATGAAGATGAAAAGGAAGATATGATACTGCGTGAAGAATTTGACAGTGCACTGAAAGACCTGAGTCGAAACAAGGCCCAGGTGGCAGCATTAGAACTACTGATAGCCTTGGGACAGCCGTGACAAAACTCTTCCACCTGGTGAGCAAGATGTGTGGTACAGGTGAAATACCTTCGGACTTCAAGAAGAATATAATAATTCCAATCTCAAAGAAAGCAGGTGTTGACAGGTGTGAAAATTACTGAACTATCAGTTTAATAAGTCATGGTTGCAAATAGTAACATGAATTCCTTACAAATGAACATAAAAACTAGTAAAAGTTGACCCCAGGGAAGATCAATTTGGATTCCGTAGAAATGTTAGAGCACACGAGGCAATACTTACCCTATACTTCTCATAGAAGATAGGATAAGCAAAGGCAAGCCTACGTTTCTAGTATTTGTAGACTTACAGAAAGGTTTTACAATGTTGACTGGAATACTCTCTTTCAAATGCTGATGGTGGCGAGGCTAAAACACAGGGAGCAAAGGGCTATTCACAATTTGTACAGAAAACAGATGGCAGTTATAAGAGCAGTGGGGTATGAAATGAAAGTAGTGATTGGGAAGGGAGTAGGACATTGTTGTGACCTATTCCTGATGTTGTTCAATCTTTACATCGAGCAAGCGATGAAGGAAACAAAAGAAAAAGTTGGAGTAGAAATTAAAATGCATGGAGGAAAAATAAATACCCTGCAGTTTGCCAATTACACTGCAATTCTGTCAGAGACCTGGATGAGTAGTTGAATGGAATGTACAATTTTTTGAAAGGAGGATATAAGATGAACAACAACAAAAGCAAAATGAGGATAATGGAATGTAGTCGAATTAAGTCAGGTGATGCTGAGGGAATTAGATTAGGAAATAAGACACTTGAAACAGTAGAACGAGTTTTGCTATTTGGCGAGCAAAATAACTGATGACGATCAAAGTAGAGGGGATATAAAATGTAGAGTGGCTATGGCAAGGAAGGTGTTTCGGAAGAAGAGAAATTTCTTAACATCGAGTCTAGATTTAAGTGTTAGGAACTCTTTCCTGAAAGTATTTGTATGGAGTGCGGCCATATGTGGAAGTGAAACATGAACAATAAACAGCGTTGACAAGAAGAGAATAGAAGCTGTCAAAATTTGGTGCTACAGAAGAGTGTTGTAGATAAGATTGATAGATCATGTAATCAATTAATAGACTTGGGGAGAAGAGGAATTCTTGCACAACTTGACTAGAAGAAGGGATTGGTTGATAGGACACATTCTGAGGCGTCAAGATATCACCAGTTTAGTACTGGAAGGCAGTGTAGAGGGTAAAAAATCATAGAGGGAGACAAAGAGATGTATACACTAAGCAGATTCAGAAGAATGTATGTTGCAGTAATTATTTGGAGATGATGAAGCTTGCACATAATATAGTAGCATGGAGAAGTGCATCAAACCAGTCTATGGACTGAAGACAACAACAACAACAACAACATACTCCATCCAGGTTTCTGCTTTCTCAATTTTGGTTAGGATTGGTTTTCCGTCTGAGCTCGTACGACTAATACAAATGGTTCTGTTTTCTCCAAAGGTCTTTTTAATTTTCCTGTGGGTAGTATCTATCATACCCATAGTGATATATGCTTCTACACCTGTCCTCTAGCCATCACTGCTTAGCCATTTTGTACTTCCCACTGATCATATTTTTGAGTCGTTTGTATTGCTTTTCGTCTGCTTCATTTCCTCCACTTTTATATTTTCTTCTTTCATCAATTAAATTCTATATCACTTCTATTACCTAAGGATATCTACTAGTCCTTGTGTTTTTACCTACTTGAACTTATGCTGCCTTCACTATTTCATCTCTCAAAGTTACCAAGTCTTCTACTGTATTTCTTCCCCGTGTTCTTGTTTTCCATTCCCCAATGCTCTTTTTGAAACTCTCTAAAACCTCTGGCTCTTTCAATTTATCCATGTCCCATCTACTTAAATTCCTACCTTTTTCGCAGTTTCTTCAGTTTTAATCTACAGTTCATAACCAATAAATTGTGGTCAGGGTACATATCTGCCCCGGGAAATGTCTTACAATTTAAAACTTGATTCTTTAATCTTTGTCTTACCATTATACAGTGCGAGTCACTAACTATTGCCACCTAGAATAGCTCCAAAAGTATGATAGGAGTCTGAAAGTTTGGGACAGCGGGGGCCATAATATGATGATGGTGTTTTTTGGCTGGGTACGATTACGTCAGAGATATGAAGGTCAACTTTTTTTTTTTTTTTTAATAGGATCTATAGTTTGGTACTTATGTTCTGGTAGCGGCTATCCAGACGAATCCAATGATGTATAACAGAAGGTCAACGAAGGTCCAAGGTGGCATGAACGTCCATTTACAGAAAGTGTTTGAAGTGATTAGTATCAACACAGTGCTGCAATCTTCTTATCACAGATTGAGTGGTATTCGTTATCACATCAGCACTTATGGAAGCACATGCGCTCTCTCTCTCTCTCTCTCTCTCTCTCTCTCTCTCTCTCGTGCGTATCTTCAGGTGTAGTTGGAACGTCCTTATAACAGTGGGTTTTACGATTCCCCACAAGAAAAAAATCCAGAGGCATCAAGTTTGGCGAACAATCCGGCTGCGACACATCTCCTCTGTGTTCAGTTCAATGATTTGGCAATTGTCTCTGCAACTAATTTCTAGCCATCAGCCAAAAATATGCCTGACACCCATCATGTTGATATCACATTCTGTTCCTAAAGGTATTTCTTCTAATAACAGACCTAATGTTTATTGCAGGAATGTGGCGTACTTTCTACCATTAAGATTTCCTTCGATGAAATAGGGGCCTATAATTGCGTCCTGCAGAATCCCACACCATACATTCACCGACCACCGTTTTTGGTGTGCAGCTTGCCGCAGTCAACATGGATTTTCAGTTGCCCAATAATGCAAGTTATGGAAATTATCATTGCCATGGTTCATGGACATAGCCATGTCAGTAAATAAATAAAAATTAATACATGTGTCATCCCTCTGAATCTGATGGTGTGCCCATTGGCAGATTTCAGTGCGATGCATACAATCCATACCAGTTAATTCTTGGTAGAGACTGATATGGTAAGGATGATATTTGTGGCGATGCGAACATGAACGAACTACTCTAGCTCATGCCAGATTTCCTTGCGATTTGATGCGAACTAACACAAGGATCTCGAACCACAGTGGCAATAATACCAATTTCCGTTTCATCATTAGTAACTTTCCTTTGCTGGATATGTTTCCTATTCATTAATGATCCAGTCGTTCTCAATTTATTATACACATATTTAAATGTACGACATGTATAGTGAGTACGTTGAGGATATCTTTTAGCGTATAAGTCTCTAGCTCTCTCTGAGTTTTGTTGGCATTCTCCATAAATGAGAAGCATATTGACTTGTTCTTCGAAAGAATATATCATTCACATTTGGTTGATTCAATGATACTAGTCTTAACATTCCTATTAGTGTTGTATTGCGAAACCGTTGAACGATGTTTACATGTCAGTGGCACATTAGATGGATATGCCATATTTGGCGAATATTTACTATTTGCGAAGTATATGAGAGAGAATTGTCAGAGCATGTGCTTCGATAAGTGCCGAAGTGATAAGGAATGCTACTCAAACCGTGTTGAGAAGATTGCAGCACTGTGTTGGTACCAATGGTCATCACTTCGAACACATTCTGTAAATGACCTTTGCTGACCTTCAAAGAGGTAACTGTTACGTATCATTGGATTTGTCTTGATAGCCACTATCGGAAAATAAGTACCAAACTATAGCATCCCATTAAAAACAAAGGTGACCTTCATATCCCTGACGCCACTCTACCTAGCAACAAAAAACCAACTTCATATTATGGCGCCCCCATTGTCCCAAGCAACATTTGTCCCACAAACGTTTTAGCTACTGTCACACTTTCGGAGTTATTCTAAATGGCAATAGTTTGTGACTCACCCTTCATAAACCATTTGAAACCTTCCAGTGTCTCCAGGCCTCTCCTTTGTATACAGCCTTCTTTCATGACTCTTAAACCAAGTTATGCTCTTTGCAAAATGCTACCAGCCAGTTTCCTCTTTCATTCCTTACCTCTAGTCCAGATTTACCTACGACTTTTCCTTTCTTAGTTTTCGCACTATCGAATTCCAGTCTCCGAGGTTTATTAAATTTTAATCTCCATTTCTTTTATCACATCATACATTTCTTCAATCTCTTCATCACCTGCAGAGCTAGGCGGCATATAAACTTGTACTACTCTGGTAGGTGTGGGCTTCATATCTGGTTTGGCTACAACAACGTGTTCACTATGCTGTTCATAGTAGCTTATCCTCATTCCTATTTTTTATTCATTATTAAACCTATTCCTGCATTAAAGTTATTTACTTTGTGTTTATAACCCTGTATTCACCTGACGAACAGTCTTGTTCCTCTTGCCACCGAACTTCACTAATTCCCCACTACATGTAATTGTAACCTATCCATTTCCATTTTTAAATTTTGCTAACCTGCCTGCCCAATTAAGGGATCTGACATTCCACACTGCAATCTGTTGAACACCAATCCCCCCCCCCCCCCCCCCCCCCCCCCCCTCCTGATAAGAATGTCCTCCTGAGTAGTACGTAGTACCCACACGGAAATCCGAATGGGGGACCTCCAGAATATTTTACCCAAGAGGACACCATCATCATTTAACCATACAGTGAAGCTGCTTGCCCTCAGGAAAAATTACGACCGTAGTTTCCTCTTGCTTTCATCTATTCTTAATTAAGTGACTCAAGTTTCTTCACTATACCTATGGTATCTACTTCTAAATTACTTATGTTGACAACTGTTCTTGATTTGTAAATACCATTGAGAGGCTTAGAAGAGGCAGATAAAATTGATCAGGTCTGTCAGTCTGTTAGACATTATTCAAGTCATTGTAGAGAGGATCCAATAATTGGGGCATGTACCTCAGTTACTCCAAGAACATTTGGTACCATTTCGTGTGCAACTGTTCTATTTAGTTGGATTGAAACTTACCTCAAAGGCAGGTTTCCCAAGTTGATAAATAGGAAGAAATGAATAGTTGTGTGACCTCACTATTTGCCCATTATCAAAGCTGTACAGATTGCTGAAGCTCTGGAAATCCCCATGTTTCTTGTACAAGATATAATTTTGAAGTACTTAGCAACACATGTAACAATTGACAATATTAGATAAGTGTTTCATTTGAGACTTATCTGCAGTAATTTCACAGTATAAGACCGTGCACAGGATGACAGCTTTCTAACGTATGTAGACAAATGGTCTCTCAGGACAATTTAATAAACTGTTAGCAGATATGCTCTTGATGTCCACTGATATTAAATTAAGTCTGGGGTACAATATTGCCTTTTGTGACATTTGCCTACAACATAGCAAAGAGAGTCATATATGTTTATTGCTATTATTCCTGATCAGCAATTGAGAGGCTGAAGTGACAATTGATACTGTTTGTTTGAATATGACAGTGCTCAGGCTCATTGCACCAGATAGTAATCCAAGCTGAAGAAGCATTACAGCTGGCATGCATACTCACATTCAGATGCCCAGGATAAGGAGTGTGCACATTGTATCACCAAACACTGACACGTAAGCAATAAACAGCTTGATATAGTGCACACTATTAGATTTGTGTGGAAGGTCAGCCAGTCAGAGAAATGATTAAAGTGCTTCTGTGGCTTGTACTGAATCCTATGTCACTTGTTGGACGTTACCTGTGAAGCTGAGGAAACAAAAGCACAGTGAAATTGTATGTGTTGTTCAAATGAAGCTGTATCGTAGTCCTGGGTTGAAGATTGAAGGTTGGGATGTCCATTACATGGAATATGAAGGTCACATTCTCTCTCAATAATTAAATTTCTTCGAATATCAGAGAAACTTTGAGGGCTTGATAGTGGAACCAGAGTGCAAGGTTGCACTACTGCTGTCATCCGTAGGACTACTGACTGGTTCCGGGACCAGAAAGCATTACTTGACTTGTAACCAGCTGGTTGCCATTTTGCGAAGAAGGAGAGCAGTGCTGCTCATGTACTGCGAGTTGTCTGACCAGATGCAATGAATGTAGTTGTTAGGTGACTGGCTCAATCATCACAACTGCAATTATAGATGTAATGGATGTCGTTATTAGGTGACCGGATCAATCATCTCAACTGCAATTATGTAGCATTTAAAATTTGTATTATCTGGTGTGAGGGTAAGCCCAAAAGTAAGGTCTCCTGTTTTTTTTTTATAAGTACAGAACTTTGTTTGTGTGGCAGTTGGTCACACTGTTACGAAGAATGCTTCACGCACTGTGTGTAAATATGTGTGCGCCACACTGAGGTGCTCAGTCATGCCTTGCCAGGTGTTGAGACTGGAGCTGCCATTGGATGTTACCGCCAAGTGCGAATTGCAGCAGTTATTCGTTTTTTGAATGCAAAGGGCACTGCGCCAATTGAAATCCACCGCCAATTGACGGAAGAGTATGATGAGTCGTGCATGGATGTCAGAAATGTTTGTAAGAGAGTTTGTAGCTGGTGAGACTGAAATTCATGACGAACAGCATCGCATTGAGCTGGTATGACATGGGCATACAAAAAAATGCCACAGCGTCTACAAAATGCATCAACAGAAATGGTGATTATGTAAAAAAAATAGCTAAATGTTCAAGCTGTAAACTGATGTAAACCATTGCAGAAATAAACAGGTCTATGTACTTAAAAAGGAGACCTTACTTTTGAGATTACCCTCGTAGATTCTAGACCTAACCTTCATGGAATTTTGGAATTTATTACAAAATTCTGTCTGTGTGAAAGTAGCTCCCTCTCTGTCGAGGCAGGCAACTCGGCTCCATCTGTACTTTTGTGTTTGCTCAGTAAGTGTGCTTTTTGTGTGAGGCATCAGTTCTTGTTGACGACCATGCTCTTGTAACTGTACTTTCATTTATGATAGCATTAAAGTTAACCTTGTAGTCATTGCCATCTGTACTGTAATTGTGTAAGTGATGAAAAATTGTTGACAAATGTTGTAAAACTGAAGAGAATTTGTAGACAGTAGTCTTTAAACTAATAATAATAATAATAATAATAATAATTGAAAATAACTTAAGTAGAAGTGAGTAAAGCAAGAATTTGTTCTTAATGACAGACGTCCTATTGGATGAAGGGTAGTACTGTTACAAGCTGTAGTTACACAATATTGAAGGTGGGAATGTCTTTAAAACATGGTATGGTTGTTGTTGTTGTTGTTGTTGTGGTCTTCAGACGGGTTTGATGCAGCTCTCGATGCTAATCTATCATGTGCAAGCTCCTTCATCTCCCAGTACCTACTGCAACCTACATCCTTCTGAATCTGCTTACTGTATTCATCTCTTGGTCTCCCTCTATGATTTTTACCCTCCACGCTACCCTCCAATGCTAAATTTGTGATCCCTTGATGCCTCAGGACATGTTCTACCAACCGATCCCTTCTTCTAGTCAAGTTGTGCCACAAACTTCTCTTCTCCCCAATCCTATTCAATACCTCCTCATTAGTTACGTGATCTACCCACCTAATCTTCAACATTCTTCTGTAGCACCACATTTCGAAAGTTTCTATTCTCTTCTTGTCCAAACTATTTATCGGCCATGTTTCACTTCCATACATGGCTACACTCAATACAAATACTTTCAGAAACGACTACCTGACACTTAAATCTATACTCTATGTTAACAAATTTCTCCTCTTCAGAAGCGCTTTCCTTGCCATTGCCAGTCTACATTTTATATCCTCTCTACTTTGAACATCATCAGTTATTTTGTTCCCCAAATAGCAAAACTTCTTTACTACTTTAAGTGTCTCATTTCCTAATCTAATTCCTTCAGCATCACCCGACTTAATTAGACTACATTCCATTATCCTTGTTTTGCTTTTGTTGATGTTCATCTTATATCCTCCTTTCGAGACACTGTTCATTCTATTCAACTGCTCTTCCAAGTCCTTTGCTGTCTCTGACAGAATTACAATGTCATCGTCGAACCTCAAAGTTTTTATTTCTTCTCCCTGGATTTTAATACCTACTCTGAATTTTTCTTTTGTTTCCTTTACTGCTTGCTCAATATACAGATTGAATAACATCGGGGAGACTCTACAACCCTGTCTCACTCCCTTCCCAACCACTGCTTCCCTTTCATGTCCCTCACTCCTATAACTGCCATCTGGTTTCTGTACAAATTGTAAATAGCCTTTCGCGGTCAGTAGTCCTAATGGAATGTTGTCTACTCCCGGGGCCTTATTTCGACTCAGGTCTTTCAGTGCTCTGTCAAACTCTTCACGTAGTATCGTATCTCCCATTTCATCTTCATCTACATCCTCTTCCATTTCCATAATATTGTCCTGAAGTACATCGCCCTTGTATAGACTCTCTATATACTCCTTCCACCTTTATGCTTTCTCTTCTTTGCTTAGAACTGTGTTTCCATCTGAGCTCTTGATATTAATACAAGTGGTTCTCTTTTCTCCAAAGGTCTCTTTAATTTTCCTGCAGGCTGTATCTATCTTACCCCTACTAAAATAAGCCTCCACATCCTTACATTTGTGCTCTAGCCATGCCTGCTTATCCATTTTGCACTTCCTGTCGATCTCATTTTTGAGACATTTGTATTCCTTTTTGCTTGCTTCATTTACTGCATTTTTATATTTTCTCCTTTCATCAATTAAATTCAATATTTCTTCTGTTACCCAAGGAATTCTACTAGCCCTAGTCTTTTTACCTACTTGATCCTCCGCTGCCTTCACAACTTGATCCCTCAGAGCTACCCATTCTTCTTCCACTGTATTTCTTTCCCCCATTCCTGTCAATTGTTCCCTTATGCTCTCCCTGAAACTCTGTACAACCTCTGGTTTAGTCAGTTTGTCCAGGTCCCATCTTCTTAGATACCCACCTTTTTGCAGTTTCTTCAGTTTTAATCTACAGTTCATAACCAATAGATTGTGGCCAGAGTCCACATCTGCCCCTGAGAATGTCCTACAATTTAAAACCTGGTTCATAAATTTCTGTCTTACCATTATATAATATATCTGATACCTTTTAGTATGTCCAGGATTCTTCCATGTATACAACCTTCTATTATGATTCTTGAACCAAGTGTTAGCTATGATTAAGTTGTACTCTGTGCAAAATTCTACCATACGGATTCCTCTTTCATTTCTTAGCCCCAATACATATTCACCCATGGCTATTAAATTTTCGACTCCCTTCACTACCTGAATAATTTCTTTTATCTCATCATACATTTCTTCAATTTCTTCGTCAACTGCAGAGCTAGTTGGCATATAAACTTGTACTACTGTGGTAGGCATGGGCTTCGTGTCTATCTTGGCCACTATAATACGTTCACTATACTGTTGGTAGTAGCTTACCCGCACTCCTATTTCTTTATTCATTATTAGAGCTACTCCTGCATTACCCCTATTTGATTTTGTATTTATAACCCTGTATTCACCTGACCAAAAGTCTTGTTCCACCTGCCACCGAACTTCACTAATTCCCACTATATCTAAATTTAACCTATCCATTTCCCTTTTTAAATTTTCTAACCTACCTGCCCGATTAAGGGATCTGACATTCCACGCTCCGATCCGTAGAACGCCAGTTTTCTTTCTCCTGATAACGACATCCTCTTGAGTAGTCCCGCCCAGAGATCCGAATGGGGGACTATTTTACCTCTGGAATATTTTACCCAAGAGGACGCCATCATCATTTAACCATACAGTAAAGCTGCATGCCCTCGGGAAAAATTACGGCTGTAGTTTCCCCTTGCTTTCAGCCGTTCGCAGTACCAGCACAGCAAGGCCGTTTTGGTTAGTGTTACAAGGCCAGATCAGTCAATCATCCAGACTGTTGCCCCTGCAACTACTGAAAAGGTTGCTGCTCCTCTTAAGGAACCACACATTTCTCTGGCCTCTCAACAGATACCCCTCCGTTGTGGTTGCACCTATGGTACGGCTATCTGTATCGTTGAGGCCGCAAGCCTCCCCACAAACGGCAAGGTCCATGGTTCACGGGGGGAGGTACATTCAATAAAACAGAAACATGTTCAGCTGCATTGTCATCCAGCACTTGGGATCCACTGTTGGATAAAGGCCTGCTCCAGATTTTATCGTGTCTTTCAGTCTTAAGGTGCACTGTCCTTGTATGTTTTCTTACATGGTCTGCTGTTCTATGTGCCATTACATTATACTATACTATGGTATGGCATGGTGTGGTATAGTATGGTTCCCATGTTCGCTTATCTCTTTGAGTGCTGCGACGTCCCCCTTATTTCATCTACCACTCTTAACTTGACTGCATGTCCCAAGTCTTTATTACAGCCATAAATTATGGATTCCACACTAGTCTGTTGCCTGCTACATTTCTCTGGTCTTCTGTCTCTCATAGTAATTCCCACCACTAGCTCGACGATCCTATGCTTTTGTATGGTACTGACATTAATAGTCACTATTGTAAATTGAAAGTGGTGATGTGCACTCATTGCAAGGTTTCCATTTTGCACAACGTTTACATTTTATTTTGAAAATACTATAATTTACTGTACACTTTGCAGGCTTATTTTACTTTTCGATGTATTATTCTTATTACACACGATCTGTAATCTTCACATTCCTTAAATACGAAGACTCATCCCTGGTTTGAAAACTTCATTGTTAATTTACACCATTTTATTTTCATTTTGATCTTTTTGTGTACATCTAAAGTATGTCTGTATGTTTACTCAGCAATTAACACTCAAAGGTTTGGAAGAATTACATGACTTTCTGGCTATATGTCTACTGTCCCACTCTGACATAACACATGACAAATGACAGTAATTTTGTTATGAACCTTATTGTGTAAGCTAATCTAAATTTGGTCTAGTACATTATAATCTTGTTCAAAATTCGACTTTGCCCCGCCCCCCCCTCCAGTGTTTAAGCTGAAGCCTCTAAGGCTACGGCAAACCTAAAACATGGTCATTGCTCAGAAGACACTGCACAGATTTCACTTCCCATGCACTACATAGTGGTGAGTGTCTGCCCCTTTTTACTTCGAGTGCTCACGTCTCATGGAGTGGGCCAGATGAAGTGCTGATACTCACCTAACCACCAACTGAACAGGCCTGTCCTGGGCAGTATGCAAATAAATTGCTGTCTTTGGGTCACCTTTTTCACAACGTTTTTTGTGCGGCTGTTGCAATGTAAGTTGTTGTTATTGTATTCCTTAGGTTCAGTTAAAAAAGCAAAGTTTAAATTTGTTGATTTGATGTGTAATCTAAAATTTAATGGAATTTCTTTGTTCCACATTACTCTGGCCATAACGTAGTTGCTCTTGACACATACTTTCACATTTTCTTTAACAGTTTCCCTCCACTTGCTGATATTGATCAGCACCTGATATAAACTGGCAAGATAAATGCGGAAATGATAAAATCAGGGGAACCACTCTGCCCAGTAAAACACTACCTCAAGCTAGAAACAATGCTGTGATAACTGATATTCTAGAATGCAAACAAGGTACAAAATTGTGAGTTGGAGTGATGGATGCTGTTGTCACATGAAATAGTCCAAAAGAGTATACATTAAGCTTTACTTCTATAAAATAAGCACACATGAAGACACACAGACACACACTTCTGTGTTGCAATAGTTGTAGTTAAAAACTTCTTTAAACAGTGTCAAACAATGGAAATCCAAAATAGAACGTAACAATATTATGAAAAGAACAGTTGCTATTCACCATATAGTGGATATGCTGAGTCGCAGATAGGCACAACAAAAATACTGTCACAAAATAAGCTTTCTGCCAACAAGGCCTGTGTCAATAATGGATGAAAGAAACACACACACACACACACACACACACACACACACACACACATGCATGATCACAGTCTCTAGCAGCTGAAGCTATACTATTAGCAGCAACAGCAGCAGCAGCAGCAGCATGATGGGAGGGGCAAGTGGGTGGGGGTAAGGAGGAGGTGGTTGGGGAGGGGGACGGTGATGTGCTGCTGGGGCGTGTGCAGGGATGAGGTGGAGAGAGGGTAGGGCAGCTACTGTACAGTCAGGGGGTTAGATGGAGGGTGGGGGAGACATAGAAAGGGGGAGGGGGAAGCAGATAAGGAGAGAAGTAAAAATACTGGGTGCATTGGTAGAATTGAGGGCTGTGTAGTGCTGGTATGGTAACAGGAAAGAGGGTAGATGGGTGAGGATGATGACTAATGAAGATTGAGGCCAGGAGGGTAATGGGAATGTAAGAAGTATTGCAGGGAGAGTTCCCACCTGCACAATTGAGAATAGCTGGTCTTGGTGGGAAGGATCCATATGGCAGAGGCTGTGAAGCAGTCATTGGAATGAAGAATGTCATGTTGGGCTGCGTGCTTGGCAGAAGGGTGGTCCAGTTGTTTCTTGGCCACAGTTGGTCAGTGACCATTCATGCAGACAGACACCTTGTTGGTTCTCATGCCCACATAGAATTGCAGCACAGTGGTTGCAGCTTAGCCTGTACATCACATGATTCGTTTCACAGGTAGCCCTGCCTTTGATGGGATGGGTGATGTTTGTGTCCAGGCTGGAATAGGTGGTTTCTTCTGGTTTATAATTTCCTGTCGTATAACTTCCAACAGTGTTACCCATGGTATTTGGGAAGGAAAAAAGAAAGAGAGAGAGAGAGAGAGAGAGAGAGAGAGAGAGAGAGAGAGAGAGAATGTGTTTATTGTTAAATTATCTTAACAGTGCTGTATTATTGGGAAGTTCAACATATATGTTTCAGTGCAGAGCTGTATTGGTGGAAAGGACAAAACCAGCGGACTTTCCAAATTGGCATGTTCCCACGCTGCATTGTGGACCCTATGCGTAAAAAACACCCTGATGATATTAGCAAGCCTTTGCAGAACTCATTCATACACACAGGTAATATTGCTGCATAGTTCTTATTTTGATAATATTTGTATTAGACATATCTCTTCCATACCAGTAGGTGCAAATTGAGTATGCTACTTGTCTTTTAACCAATCATGTTAAAGTGCACATCATTTACGACGACGGCCGAGTTTAGGTTCATTCTGCGCATCTGATGACACAAAACACAGTCACCCAATGGACAGAGAATGACGTTGCCAGAGCTTGACTGTAGTGCAGAGCACAGACGAGTGTCTTCAGTTTTAGAAACGTTCAGTCATAAATGAAGTAATTGAACAAAAGCAATGCCTTGATAGCAGACTTTCTTTTATAGAAAGTTTGGAAAAAGCATTCTTTATACCAATTGCTTCATATTCTATTAATTAAACCAAACAAGCAGTAAGCCTCCTAATTCAGGTGCTAGCAAGGAAAGGTGTTCGTATCATTCTCACTATCCGCTTTTCCGCAATAAACAACAGCGGTAATTATTTATTTCCTATTGTATTTCGACAAAACGTGAGTAATTCATAGTCATACCAATAGCGTTTGTCAGTATTTTGCGTGATGTTTTAAAGTCATCCGTGAGTTCCCTTGAATGATGAGCTGCGTTAGCGTAATGGTTAAAGTGTTTGGCTACTAAGCAAAAGGTTCTGAGTTCAAATCTTGTTCAGTGCTTAATATTTTCTTTATTTAAAAAAAATATCAGAGTGTCTTACTTCATGAATTTTATTCGTTTGAATGTAATTTTTTGAAATTTCTAGTGGCAACTAAAATCGACCATACGGAAAGTATACACTATGGACTTTCACCTCTGCAAACTCTTCAAAATTTCGTGCAATGGTTTACTACATCTAATGCTGCACAATAACTACATTGAACATAGAAACAAAATTAAGTTATTTATGGGGGGAAGGTATCAGTCAAGAAGATGTGTAAAGATCAAATTTTTGGGCCAAATAGTTATTGTGAAATAGAATGAGAAAGTGTGTTAAAGCAGTTGAAACACCGTGTGTCTGTAAAGGGGAGCAGCACAGTGATGACAAAATCTCGCACAGCATGGAATGCGGGGAGCACGTCAATGTAGCAGCGAAAGGGTTAATGCGGCCTTGGTGGCTTTACTTCATAAACTGCACGCTCCCCCCTAAAGTTTGCGAACTATACTATGGCGGTGCTTCTCTTGGCACATGCAACAGGCAACACAGCAATCTCTCGTGGTGGGTCAATGCACGAACTGCCAAGATAAACAAATTGAACTATAGAATTTTCTCCAGATGTTTCTTCCACATAACATACAATTATACCTCGATGTTCTATTTTGTGGCTAATTATTTCATTTGATCAATTGTATGTGTATCAAATGTCAGTTTACATGAATGAGTTTTTTGCTCTGCTGTGTACTGTGCACTGATATGAAACTCTCAGACAGATTAAAACTGTGTGCTGGAGTGAGACTCAAACTCGTGACCCAAGTTCAGCCTCGATCTGGCACACAGTTTTAATCTGCCAGGAAATTTGATCAGTCACATATTTAGCACATAAATACTGGACATTTTATACCCGCTTATTTCCATTGTAACAATTTAGGCTACATATTGTTTAGAAAATAACTATTGCATTCCAAAAGTGCCCTTAAATTATATCATAAGTTTTTCTCTGTAGCTTAATGCTCATAGAATCGATGTCTTTTTAGTTTTTGTTTTATATGACACAGTGACATGAAAGTTTCATACTGCCATGAACAGATTTAACTAGCCAGTCATTTTCAAATGGTCAGTAGATAAGAAGAGGAGACAAAGATTAATTATTAAATCTATAGAATCTACATATGAATTTATTACCGTTAAAGTATTGAATCATGATTTTTTGAACATTTTTTGTAAATTTTAAGAAATATTTTTAAATTTTAAAATCTCAAGATTTTAAAAAGACAGGACAAAGAATGAATGAGTTAGCTTCATATAATGATAATTGTTTAAACTGTACATGAAATGCACACCATTTTGTACTGTTTGGCAATGATAATTTTATCTTTCAAGTGGCTACTTTCTGGAATGGGAGGACTCGGAGCTTCAGCAGCCCGACTTCTGTCGGGAGAGGAGTAGTGAAGAGAGGATGGCACTGCATCCTTGCCACATTTCTGGCACCCTCACTTGGGTTCTCACTTATAGGAAAGTAGAGGTGATACAAAGAGCAATATTGGTGGGACTAGGAGGCAAATGAATATCTTCCAATTAGTGCCAGTTTTCTCTGCTGCTGGCAACACCAGTAAAAAGTAGCTAATTAGTAGTTGGCACTGCATTTGTTAGGCTGCATAACTGTTAGGACACTGTTTCCCACTGTGTGGGAGAGGGAGGCTCTCAGCAGTCACATACTGCAGCTGGGTGCCAGGCAGTAGTAAGATGTCAGGAAAGAGCAGCAGCTCATCTTAGATGATGAAAAAGTTATTGATGGAAAATTCCTCCCCCCCCCCCCCCCCCCAGCAATGTATCGAACCCCTTTCATTATGAAACATCAATCTCTATTTCTTATACAATCTTGTTAAGTGCCAGCCTCTTTTATTTCCGTGTAAGATCTTTAACAGTTCTTGAGTGGGGCTGATATTATGAGCGACCTTTGCAAAATTCTCACCTAAAACAGTTTTATTCTCAATTATGTAGCACATTATTACAGGTTCAAAATGATAAAAGTAAAATAATAAACATGTGAAATTTGTCAGTTGTTGAAAAAGCTACAGTTTTGTGCATGAATTTGGACCTCGAGACAACTGTGTACTGGATCTCATTGGACAGATTTACAAGTCTGCACAGGAGCCCATTAGTCAGTGACAAGTCTGTACATGTGGTACCCTCACTACATTTGCTGTCCTGCTGGGTGTGGCATTGTTGCAGTCAGTCTGTTCTGAAAATTCTGTTAAAGTGAATGTATACACTTCATTAAGAGTGTAGAATATTTTATGTGCTTTTGTCATGAGTGTAATTTTTAATTAACTAAAATAATTTTAAAATTTAATATAAAAAAATTTGAAAGAATAACTGGAATGCAATAAAATAGATTAACAGTGCTCTGTAGGACATATAGGAAGTGATGTGTGCCATAAAAAAAAATTAATGACTTTAATGAAGGTAGACAAACTGTTTATACTCCAAATAGGTTCTTCTATATCAACAATTTGTGGGTATTATGAGAAAAATAAAATACTCTGCTGCACTCAAAGTTCAAAAAAAGGCAGGTATTAAATGTTTCAGCGAAATAAAACGTGAACATTTCTCCTTGTTAAGTGCAAGTGCAACAGCTTCCTGGCTGAAAATTAATGTGATTTCTGGAAATTCCATGTGCCAAATTGTTACTCAAAAATATTTATCATGAATCCAGGATCAGAATCATATAACCTTGTTAATGACATTTATATTCCGAATGAGGAAGCTATTAGCAAATTGGATCTTGCTTGTTGTAATCTGCAGCTATCACCTGCTTTGAAAATAAGTAAATTGAGTTGCGAAAAAAGAAAAGCAAGGTACAGTGTATTTCAGACAAAATTTGAAAAGAGTTAGAATCTTGCTTTAATAACACAGAGAATATTGCTTTAATAATGCAGATACCAACAGTATTTCTAAAACAGAATAAACCCTACCTCCAGAATCATCTGACACTGATTATGTGAACTTTATTGAGAAATTAAAAAGTAAATGTTCTGTGACAGAGGGGAAAAAGTTAAAATTTTAAGTTTGACACGAGAAAAAAATAGTCCACAAGTTCATAGTTTCTGATTGTTTGGTTAGACTAACCTGAAAATTAGTGAAAGAGCATGGCATTCTACCAGTTTTATGAAAGAAGAAAGGAGTAAGTGTAAGTGAAGAAACAACAGAAAAGATCCAGCAGTTTTGAAGACGATGAAAATGGTAGAATGTGCTCAGGTAGCAAAAGAGTTGTTATAAATGGAGTTAAAGTAATAATGCAGAATAACTATTGCTGTCAAATTTAAATGAACTTTATGTACCTCTCAAAGATGGCCATCCTGAACACAAAATTGGAAGGTCGGAGTTTTGTGACCTTTCTCCTAAGTGGTGTTTTTTGTCTGGCTCCTCAGGAACACCTTCTGTATTCGTATGTTTATATCATACTGATGATTGTGGATGCAAAACTCAATGATTTTAGCTACAGAGAATTACTCCATTTAATGATCTTTGACACTAACAATTGTGACTGCATGATGAGTTTATATGATAAGTCATTGAATTCTTCAATTAATTAGAGGAGGAAATGCCTGGCAATATTACCTTCAAACAGTGGGTCACAAACAACAGGGCTGAAATGATAACAGTGGTTAAATATCAGGAAGGTTACTTTGAATCTTTAATTGATAACTTAGAAAATCTCAAAGTCACTACTATGTTTCTAAAACCCAAAGTAAGTTTTTGAGAACAAAAAAGGATGAAACACAAGGATGAAATATAAGGGTACCGCACAGTCAATGACCATACAGCAGTGCATCCATTTGTTCTGTACTTCACGAATGAGAGAGGCATAGTTTGTAGTTCTTCAATTTGCATTCTAAGTGACTACTTGGAGCACAACACTTTCGTTGTCCATATGTTTGAAAGGTATGTAACAAATTACATAAAGGAAAAATTGCTCAGGCTTGAGCAGTTCATATACTTGTCAGATGGAAGCAGAGGTCCATACAAGAACAAAAAAGAATTTTACAGATCTTTGCAACCACAAAGTAGATTTCAGGTTGGAGGCCAAATGGCACTTTTGTGCTCCTTGCCACGGTAAAAATGCATGTGATGGAGTAGGAGGTGCAACAAAATCTGAACGAGTAAAGCCAACCTACAAAGAAAGACCACAGACCAAATTCTTACAATAGGGGACATGATGTGTTTTGCAAGGATAATATTAAAGACATGATCTATTTTTTCATCAGGAAGGAAGAGGTAGTTCTTAATATCAAAACAACACTGCAAACCAGATGTGAAAACTGTATAGCAATAAAAGGAACGAAACAACTCCACAAATTCCTTGGCATTGCAGAAAACTTGAGTTCGATGCAATGTAACATCAGAAACCAAAATTCACAAGGATCATTGTGTCAGCAAAATTACATCTCTTTCTTCAACATTGAATGACATACTGGCATGTGTGTGTGATGGATATTGGTGGCTTACACAGGTTGAAAGACTAAGTTTGGATAACAATGACGTTCTTGTGCATTTTTACCAGCCTGCTGACCCAATAACATCATTAAAAAATCTACTAGTAACAATGTTTGGATACCCCTGAAAACATATTAAGGAAGCTGTTTGAATGTACCACAGCAACTGTGAGGTCTTATTCTATATCACTAAAGTTATCTGAAGAAATGTGTTCTTAACAGTCGCTACTAGGATTAGGAAGCACCACATATTAAAGTACGGTAATTGAAAATATTTGTTTCAAATTTGTCGAGATAATACAGATTCTTAGTTCAGTAATTTTTCGAGTTTCTGCATATAATTCAGTACCTTAACTTCAATAATAATTGATTACATCTTGGCAATATTACTCACGAATCAGGCAACAACCATAAGACCAATTGCAGTGTAATGTAAATTAATTCCTCATTTTCAAAAATTCATATCTTTGTTCACAGGCAAATATCAATGCTGAAATTTTTATAGTACTTTGGTATCATATAGGCATACAAAATGTGCAAAAATCAAATTTTTATAATCAGTCCCACCAGACATAACTAACCCCAAACTTTACAAAAAATAAACATTTTCAAATTTCAAAAATTTATAAAAAAATTAAGGAACCATTTGTTAATGTTCTTGCTTTATACAGGGCTAGTAGTTTGTGACATCTACTACTACTACTACTACTACTACTACTACTACTACCACTACGCGATCAGGTCCAGTGGACCGCACGCATCTACAAGTTTCCTCCTCCACTGTATTCATCTAACAATAGAAAAGAATGCGCTCTGATAAATCACTCCTCGGCATTTATTTTTGGTTCAAGAAAGTGGATTTTCTGAGATTTCAACACCAAACTTTGGAGGTAATTTTCACTGGTTAGTTTTGAATTTAGAGTATTTTGAGTAATAAACAGTGTTGAAGAGGAGACTATCCTAAAAACAATCACATTAATTGCAATGTTGTTGTTTCTTAACGCAGTGCAGAGATATTCAAATCAACGTTAATGTCTCCAATTTGAAAAACTGGCAATGCGCTTGCAAGTAAAAATGGCCACCATTCAGAAATGGTACAAGGTAAAATTGCTTTGAAAATTATTTGAGCTTCTCAATTATAGGGTAATCACACAGGGTAAACACATATAATCGACATGCAAGTCACAAAAGTGGCGACAACGTGAAAGGCTTGCACCAGGCAAACGGTCTACCTGATGGTAGGCCCTACCCACACGGCATTTCCATTTTATATCACATATAAGAAAACTGAAATATTTAAAAATGGTCAAGAAACCAACTTAATTTTTATTGGAACACTTCACGTTGATTGACCTACCTGCCAGTATTTCAGAAGGTTTTGGCATTGTTTTGCACTTGAAAATGAAAATTGGATTAAGTTTAGTACCATCAGCACAACATGAAAGGACAACAGTGTAGCGCATTTTCTCATATCCATATGTTTTTATAGTTACAGTTTTAGGACCTTCCATGCTGTTACTTTGGCCATCAGATGTCAGAGGAGTTCTATTCTTTATTCACTATTTGGCATAGTTCCTCACTCGCTTTCTTTCAATGTTGAATGATAAAGCAATGGAATGATAATATTTTCTCTTCGTACTCTTGTGGCGTATTCTGAGATGGTTCGCAAGCTAAGTCCATGATGCTTCATAAGCATGTACCATCAAGCAACTCCACCCTTGAAGTCTGGAAGTTCCTCTGTAGAGCTGGTTTACAATGGTGTATTTGAATCTTTTTTGTATTAATTGCAGTGCCATTTTGATGGGCTCCTTGAATCCATTTCAATACATCATTATTTAGTTTTGGCCTTTTTGCATTCAGTCCTCTATTTGCACATTTAGTGTTCCTCATTTTTTGCACGTCTGCCAATCATTTTCTGGTGGCGGGGGGCCAAAATGCTGCTCAGTTACTCTGCTTCCATGGTCTTTTGCATATACTGTTATGAAACTAGCTACTAACAAAAATATTGTACTATTATCAATAACACAAATCACTTTCAATTCAAGTTTACTGTCACCATAGACTGCGTTGGCGCGTCATAGGCTATACATGTTCCGGGTTTGTCATGTCGCGGGGCGCAAGTGAGACAGTGTTATTGAGCTTGTGAATGTCCACAACTCGTGTTTGTCACATCGGTGCACTGCTGCTGTCAGTTGAATCCAATTTTGCAGATAGAGATAGGTTTTCTGCGGCATATATGGACATTTTTAAGACTGGAGGGAATTTAAAATCAAAGACTGGACTTTTTATATTAATTTAGAGTATAAGATGCACCTCAAGGAAAATGTGCATCTTACAGTCTGTAAAATACAATAACAAATAAAGCGGAAAATCTCTGAATGGCTTTAATGTCTTCCTTTAATCCGACCAATTGGGGATCACAAATGCTCGAGCGGTACTCAAGAATATGTCACACTATAGTCTATGAGACGAGTGATTGGTACTGACAGTTCCGGCTGACAGACGGCGCTGTTGCCAAACGTGGCTCACAGCACGCGACGCCCTGTCTGCTACATGCATTCTCTAGCAGCAGAAATAAAAGCGAGACAAAATACAAGTCGTATTGGTACACGTGAATTTATTTAAAGTTGATGCTTGAAATATATTAACTCAGAAACTGATAAGAGCTATTTAGTACAAGTATCTAAGATGCTGAAACATAATAAAGTTATTTGATAAACTTCACAACTGAAATGAAAACTATTTTCGCAAGTTGTTGAACATTAGCAGTTTTGGTTTCCATTGTTAAGTATTAGCGTTATTAATTTGTTCTACTACAAGCTACAGAATAATTGGTCGGTGTATTAAGAGTTATAATCTGAAGAAAGTACTCACAATGTAATGATCTGGTTGTAGATCGGTAGCGAACTCCCTTCTTACATTCCTGAATACGTTGTAGTTACTGTAATGGAAAAACACCACTCACATCACTGTCAGAATCTGATTTGACATTGTCTTCCTCAGCACTACTCGAACTATCACTGCTCTCTCCCAGATGTAGAATTAAATTTTCGATGCATTCTTCCACAACCCCTTCGGTTTTGGCCACCTCTCTGATGGCACTTGCAGTGCTGTTTACAATTTTAGCCCACGTCTCGCTACTGGAAGGAGAGTTTCCACTTCAGAGATTGTGAATTTTTTATTGTTTGCAGCAATGTAATTTTTTATCTGCACCCACACTCCTTCAATTGCATTGAAGTGACAGTGGTATGGAGGAAGCCGAACGATTTCATGCCTGTGCCTTTTAGCAATCTCGTCAATTACATATGTTGGAAATTGGGGTTTCTTTTGTGCCACAATTTCGAGCAGTTCCACCTTCCATAAATCTTCTCTGAAATCTACTTTTCGCCGTTTCAACCACTGAATGATATCTTCTTTTTTTGTTGCCAAGGTTGGTGCCTTATCGTGAACAACGGAATGATAAGGCGCATTGTCCATAACAATCACTGATGGACTTGTCAGATTTGTCATAAGCGATGTCTCAAACCATTCTTGAAATATTACACTGTTCATTTCTTCATGGTGATCTCCCGTCTTTTTTGACCGAAACATTTTCAAGCAATTTGGCACAAAACCTTTCGATGTTCCTGCATGTAAGACAATAATACGCCCTCCTTTGCCAACAGGCACTGCCATTGTCCCCTCGGGCATTCCTTCATTCCAGCCTCTACGTAAAGAATGGCTGGCATTGACCCAAGTTTCATCTAACCACACTATACTTTCGAATTCCACACCCATGATCCTGCGCAGAAATCTGCACCGCCATGCAACTACATCTGTCTTTTCCATTAATATTTTGCGTCCGTTAAACAGTGAATAGCTGACGCCTATGTCTTTCAACACTGTACGCACTGAAAATTTGCTCCCTTTAAAAAGATCGTCTTTCTGAAGCGACACCAGTAATTTAGATAGAGTGGGATGTTCCCTTCTCTTATAATAGCTGTATATATGATGACGAATAGCGTCTTTCTGAAAATTGTCCAAAGGTGTCACTTGCTCATTTCTCGGTCGCTTCTTTCCTGGTGCGTGCAGCTTTGTTGTGCCACTCTCGTCACAATCTACACTATACTGTTCTTTCCCTATCTTTACAACAGTGTTCTTACTTATTTTCAATGTTGCTGCAGTTCTCTTCACAATATGAACAACAGGAATTAAAGGCCCACTTTTGTCCTTTTCTTTCTCAAAGTAAAACGACGAACGACCGCACCGCCTGCACGTGAGACACTGGTAAGTTTCATAAGTGCGTGCGACCGAGTTTCAGAGCGGCAACGTGGCCCTTGCTACCCGCTCAAAGTCAGGCTGTCATTGGCTGCCTGCCTGCGGACGCTAGGCAACGAAAAGACGCTACCGAGCTGTCAATACAAAAGACTCGTCTCCCAGACTATAGTATTACATATGTAGTGTCCATTAGGATAAACCACACTTTCCTAAAATTCTCCCAGCGAATAGATGCCGGTCATTTACCTACTACATCCTTATGTGCTGATTCCATTTCATATCACTATTCAGTGTTACATCTAGATATGAAACTGACATGTTTGCGTCAAGCAGCACATCACTAATGTTGTATTTGAATACGCATTATTATTTTTCCTGCTTGTTTGCACAATTTGCCAGAGCGAGCTATCATTTATCACCACTCAGTCAGTTACGTTCTTCTAGTATTTTAGTGTTATTTGTTGTTCTGAATATGATTTTTATGTTGCTGTTCCTAAACATGTTCAATTTTGCCAGATGCTCACATTGTATACAGGAGGATTCAGCCAAACTGTTTACCTAAGAAGTTTCTTGAACCATTTAAGGTATCGTAAGTCTTTTCTCTCTGAAAAGAATTTTAAAAAATCCTCTCTAAATAATACCTAGTCTCTTTCCATAGCCATATTTATTACACAAATACTGGCATCAGCTTCACATTTTCAAATGGAGCTACAGTAATTTCTGAATGTAGTATTAAAACAACGATTTTGAGTCCCTTGTATGCTCCTAAGTGGCATATAAGTCTGTAGATGTATGCTGATTAACAAAGACAATAATAAATAATGAGACATCCTGAAAGAGGTACTAAAGCTCGTTCAGAAATATTATTCCTAAAAGCTAACAAGAACAATAATATTTTACGTGTTACAACCTCTTAATCAAGTGAGACAATCTTTGAACAGGGCGGACTATGGATAGTTTACAGTACTTCGTTCAGCATTGTCTGACAGCACGAGAAGACAAATGCTGAAAAGGGGGATGTCAGCGCAGGGTTTCACTGGAATGGATTCTGTATGCAGGTTATACAAATCCACATGAAAACAAGGGAGGAGGAAGTCTGAGAATTAGGCAGACTCACCTGGCAGTCAAGAGAGCCAGTAAGGTTGGAGGGAAATCTCTCTTGAGAGAGGGGGGAGAGGGGGGAGAGGGGGGAGAGAGAGAGAGAGAGAGAGAGAGAGAGAGAGAGAGAGAGAGAGAGAGAGAGAGAGCGCGGAGGGTGGAGGGTGGGGGGGGGGGGGGGGCACAGCTGAAAACTGAGTGGCCAAGAGTAATGGCAGTGTAATTAATGTACAATGCCATGCTGAATATTCTGGGGGGGGGGGGGGGTATTGAGTGACTGGATGAGGAGAGAGGAATTCTGCAAGGAGCTGAGCATAAGAGCCTGAAATCTCCAACTGTTTTGCAGCGAAACATGTGAAGGAAAAGGAGCTACAGTGGACGGACTTACCGGAGGTACCATCGACTAAATGACAGCTTGCTATGTCAGCCAGTAGACTGTAATGCCCAAGGAACTAGGCACTCAGTATGGGGCTGGTAATGTCCACAACTGTGAAGGTCCACACTGAAGGCCTAAATCGAGCTAATGAATAAGCAACCTATATGTAGCAAAGCCTGAGTTGTTGACAGTGGTTATGAGGGGGCAGAGGGAGGAGGGGGGGGTGTAAGAGATTTAGGAGTAGTTTGCAGGAAAATAAGGATAAATCAGAGCCAGTTACGATGAGGTAGTGTGCAGGGGAATTAGTGTCATACAAATAGCATAGGAGTAAGCCCTATGGAAGGGTACACGAAATGGGCGCACCTACTGCCAGTGGCTGCCAGGGTTTGGCGACCAGGAGCACAGGGGTCTGCAGTTGGGGAAGATCTCACCAAACCTTTGGTGGTACCAGCAATCTGCGTGTAGTTCGTGGTGGTCATCAAGGGGTGCTTAGAACTGAGCCGGCTGTTTTTGCCTGAGTGGCATCAATTGGGTGGGGATGATCGGCACCTGGCAACGGGTGCTTGCGGTTTAGTCAGGAGACACTGGCAGAAGTGCTGCCATCTCGGGGCTAAGGCACATAAGAACCTGGTAGAGGTCAAGGGCCTGCATGTTGGGCAGAGGGTCATTAGTGGCAGGTGGGGTGAGAGACAAGATAGAGTAGCATGGAGAGCTGCATCAAACCAGTCTCTGTACTAAAGACCATAACAACAACATGAAAACGGCATGCAAGGAAAGAAAAACCAGCACCTTTTGGTAATGAGACTTGGTGCTTTGGGTCACGTTGAGGTCACCTGTGAAGAAATGTTTTATAGGCTTCTTTCTATGCTCATAAGGGGCATAAATAGCTATAGATTTATGCCAGTTAATAAAGATAATAATAAATAACAAGGTGCACAGAAAGAGATATGCAAGCTGGTTTGGAAATATTATTCCTGAAAGCTAACAGCTGCTACAGAGTCATCTGACAGCACAATAAGAAAAATGCCGGGAAGAAGTATATCAAAGCCAGGTTTTGCTAGAATGATGTCTTTGTGCAGGTCTCACGAATCAACAGGATCACAAATCAACAGGAAAGGAAGGGAGGAAGTTTGAGAATGAAACAGGCTTGCATGGTAGTCAAGGGCGCCAGCACGGTTGGAGTGAGAACTCTTTCCAGTGATGTGCTTGAAAGGGGTGCCAAAACAACCGGAGATGAAATAGTAATAAAGAGGCCTGGTGTTCTGGTGCACACTGCACTTCACCACACTAAGTACACCACATTGCACGTAGTATTCCAGGTGCTGACACAGGAGGGATGAACCAGGTGTCTGGAATAAGGCTTTGTGCAAGTGCAGTCACAGGAAGCAAAATCTTGAAATCCGTGCATGCTCCGAGAGGGTGCAGCAGGTGATGGTTCGAGCCATGTGGTGTTGCATGAGACAAGCTGCCACGAACATGGCTGGGAGATGATGTCTCATTGAAGCAGGCGAAGAGAGTGGTCGAGTGACGGTGCGGCGTGCGTAGCATCCGGAAAGTGTCACAGTGTAAGCACTACATCCAGCTGAAGTGACCAATGAGGGTGCTGGATAGATGCAGTGGTACCTCGGCGATTGGCGGGCAGGTGAAGAGGAAATGAAAAAAATGGGGAAGACTGAATGTGCAAATAGAAGACTGAATGTAAACAGGCCAAAACTAAAATATTATGTATTGAAATGATTTCATGGACACCGTCAAAATGGCATTGAAATTAATACAAAAATGATTCAAATATACGCTCTTAAGCTAGCACTACAGTGGAATTTGACAGACTTAGAGGGTGGAATTTGTTGGTGCTACAGGTTTATGAAGGATCATGCTTACAAACCGAAACCAAAATATCTCAGAAAATGCCACAAGAGTATGAAGAGAAAATATTATCTTTCCACTGCTTTATTATTCAACAAACAGGAAACTTGGATAAAACTCCTGTGACATTTGATGTGTTGAGTAACAGAACTGTTGCCATGTGCTAAAACTGTAACTATTAAAACAAATGGACATGAAAAAAAAATACACTGCACTGTTGTCCTTTCATGTTGTGCTGACAGTACTAAACTTAATCCAGTGATCATTTTCAAGTGTGAAAGAATGCCAAAATCTTCTGAAATACTGCCAGGTGGTTGTGGTCACGTACATGACAAGTGCTGTATGAAATTATGGATTAACATAGTATGTAAAGAGAAGGGAAAGTGCTTAATTGAAGAAGAGTTCTCTTCTTTTATTGGATTAATTTATTAATTATTTGAAAATTTTGTGAAAGTGAAATTAGGACAGGGAAATACAGAGCTTGCTGTTATTCTAGAAGAACTTACTTCATAACTGCAACCTCTTCATGTCTTGATAAGTAAACCATTTAAAATCTATATGAGAGAGGAATGGAGCAGACGGATGATAAACGAAACCCAACATGATTTCACGCCGAAGGTAGCCTTAAAATGAACTACTGTCAAATAAGTATGTCAGTGTGTAAAATAATCATCGTCTAGAATGAGAGAAGACATTATTGTTGAATCTTCTAGAAGTGTGGTGTAAGTAATGCTCTCAATGGCAATGAAGACCATCTTATGTATGAAGTGGGCAACAATGACAATGAAGAGGAGGAGGAGGAGGAGGAGGAAGAAGAAGAAGAAGAAGAAGAAGAAGAAATTCAGATGAGGATTTTCAGGGATTTTAAAGCTCTGTTCGGTTTTATAAACTTTTTCTTGCCTGGCGTTGCAGTCCAGTAATAAAAATGTGTTTTTCTTTAAAAAATTCTGAAAAATTAAGTTAAGTCTTATAGTCGGTAGCATTTTATAGTCCATAGAATATCGTAAAAAAAATGATAGATTTCTACTCAATGTAAAAATGACACACTGCAGACAGCCACATTGAAAAATACATTCATTGGTTGATTTTAAAATTATATATTCATTTGTTTAAGCACATTGCAGAAACATCATACAACAAGGTAAATAAAAAGTAATTAATAATAAATAAAAAGAGTGTGTAATTTGTGTGACCCTTTGGTAAAGGGAAAGAAACTGTGGAGAGTCGGAGCTGGTATTTTATATATAGGAGGATAGGTTCCGGGTAATAGGTTGAAGTGTTGGTGTATGAGAGCAGAGATTCTCTCTCTGGGGGCACAGTAACTGATCACAATGGGGCGTCCTGGGTGATTGGGTTTGTAGACTTTAAGAAGCATATAGAAGGTGGGACTACAGAGAGTGGTAGATGTAAGTAGAGAGATGGACTCCGAGGAGAGATTCTGGGATGGGCCTAAGGATTTGAGTAATGACTGGAGATACTGTTTGATTGCTGGAATGGGATTACTGTGACTTGGTTTTTAGGTGGAAGTATTTGACAGCTGACAGATTCCTTCTGCCACGCAATCCTTGTGGTTCAAAACAACGGTGTTGGAGCCTTTGTCGGTAGGTAGGATTATAAGATCAGGATCAGTTTTTAGATACTGGACTGCAGTTGTTTCTGCAGTTGTAAGGTTAGTATGCATGTTGAGGGATTTAGGAAATGATGGTGGGGCAAGGTTCGAGGATAAGAAATTCAGGGGGTGGCTTGGAGGCAGGGGGGTGGATCATGGTTGGATGGAGGAGTGAACTGAGTTAGGCAAGGTTCAGTATTGGTCTTTGGTTGAGTCTGGTTCGTCGGCTTGGTGGCAAAAAAGTGTTTCCACTATAGGGACCGGGATAAGGAGAGTTCTTTAACTAGTCCTGCAGTTTCAGCACTCTGAGACTTCAGACGTGTGTGTGTGTGTGTGTGTGTGTGTGTGTGTGTGTGTACTGCTGACAGAGGCCTTAATGGCTGAAAGCTATGATTGTGTGAATATTTGAACTGTGCCTATCGCGACTCAGCATCTCCGCTATATGGTGAGTAGCAACTTTCCTTCTCTAGTATTGTTACATTCCATCATGGTTTTCCCATTGTTTGATTTTCGCCTGCTGGCTTTCCTTTGAACCTAACTCTGTGCTGTTTTCCTATGTAACTACTTTCTTTTGCATCGCTATACTGAAAGTGCATCCTTCTTTCTTTTCTTTCCTGTGTCCCTCTTGTTGCCTTATGAACCGCACTGCACGCTCTACTTATGAGCCACGCACTATCAACTGACTCGGCCGTGCGCAACAGATGGCGAAAGACCACTGATTATTGGTGCAGCATCTTATGTCCCACATTACACCCGCCGATGTAATTAAGCCTATATCTTCAAACTGATAGCACTCCCTGTCTCAGTTCCAGTATTTTTGCGTGTTATCTCCCGCACTTTTCCAGTGCCAAAACGATCTTACATCTCTAACTACAAATCCCTCCCCAACCCCCACCCATTCTATGTTCTATCCCTGTTCGCACTCACTAAATCCACCTCATCCAGTCACACCTTCCGTCCCCCTTCTTTATGCTTATCAGCCCTCAAACTTGCTACCCACAGTTGTTGTTGTTGTCTCTCTTCAGTCCTGAGACTGCTTTGATGCAGCTCTCCATGCTACTCTATCCTGTGCAAGGTTCTTCATCTCCCAGTACCTACTGCAACCTACATACTTCTGAATCTGCTTGGTGTATTCATCTCTTGGTCTACCTCTACGATTTTTACCCTCCACGCTGCCCTCCAATACTAAATTGGTGATCCCTTCATGCCTCAGACCATGTCCTACCAACCGATCCCTTCTTCTGGTCAAGTTGTGCCACAAACTTCTCTTCTCCCCAATCCTATTCAATACCTCCTCATTAGTTACATGATCTATCCACCTTATCTTCAGCATTCTTCTGTAGCACCACATTTCGCAAGCTTCTATGCTCTTCTTGTCCAAACTTCTTATCGTCTATGTTTCACTTCCATACATGGCTACACTCCATACAAATACTTTCAGAAAAGACTTCCTGACACTTAAATCTATACTCGATGTTAACAAATTTCTCTTCTTCAGAAACGCTTTCCTTGCCATTGCCATTCTACATTTTATATCCTCTCTACTTTGACCAACCAGCCGGAGTGGCCGTGCGGTTCTAGGCATGCAGTACGGAACCACACTGCTGCTACGGTCGCAGGTTCGAATCCTGCCTCGGGCATGGATATGTGTGATGTCCTTAGGTTAGTTAGGTTTAATTAGTTCTAAGTTCTAGGCGACTGATGACCTCAGAAGTTAAGTCGCATAGTGCTCAGAGCCATTTGAACCCTCTACTTCGACCATCATCAGTTATTTTGCTCCCCAAATAGCAAAACTCCTTTACTACTTTAAGTGTCTAATTTTCTAATCTAATTCCTTCAGCATCACCCGACTTACTTCGATTACATTCCATTATCCTCGCTTTGCTTTTGTTGATGTTCATCTTACATCCTCCTCTCAAGACACTGTCCATTCCATTCAACTGCTCTTCCAAGTCCTTTGCTGTCTCTGACAGAATTACAATGTCATCAGCGAACCTCAAAGTTTTATTTCTTCTCCATGGATTTTAATTCCTACTATAACTTTTCTTTTGTTTCCTTTATTGCTTGCTCAATATACAGTTTGAATAATATCGGGGAGGCGCTACATCCAAGTCTCACTCCCTTACCAACAACTGCTACCCTTTCATGTCCCTCGACTCTTACAACTGCCATCTGGTTTCTGTAAAAATTGTAAATAGCCTTTCGCTCCCTGTATTTTACCCCTGCCACCTTTAGAATTTGAAAGAGAGTATTCCAGTCAACATTGTCAAAAGCTTTCTCTAAGTCTACAAATGCTAGAAACATAGGTTTGCCTTTTCTTAATCTTTCTTCTAAGATAAGTCATAAGGTCAGTATTGCCTCATGTGTTCCAGTATTTCTACGGAATCCAAACTGATCTTCCCCGAGGTCGGCTTCTACTAGTTTTTCCATTAGTCTGTAAAGAATTCGTGTTAGTATTTTGCAGCTGTGGCTTATTAAACTGATTGTTCGGCAATTTTCACATTTGTCAACACCTGCTTTCTTTGGGATTGGAATTATTACATTCTTCTTGAAGTGTGAGGGTATTTCGCCTGTTTCATACATCTTGCTCACCAGATGGTAGAGTTTTGTCATGACTGGCTCTCCCAAGGCCGTCAGTAGTTCTAAATGGAATGTTGTCTACTCCGGAGGCCTTGTTTTGACTCAGGTCTTTCAGTGCTCTGTCAAACTCTTCACGCAGTATCATATCTCCCATTTCATCTTCAGCTACATTCTCTTCCATTTCCATAATATTGTCCTCAAGAACATCACCCCTGTGTAGACCCTCTATATACTCCTTCCACCTTTCTGCTTTCCCTTCTTTGCTTACAATTGGATTTCCATCTGAGCTCTTGATGTTCATACAAGTGGTTCTCTTATCTCCAAAGGTCTCTTTAATTTTCCTGTAGACAGTATCTATCTTACCCCTAGTAATATACATATATTTACTAATGATTAGTTATTCTCTACTTTGACCTTTCTGACTTCTCACCAATTTTAGTGTGTGTTCGCTTTCCACTATCGTCGTCTTCCTCAGATTGCATCTCCCCCTCCCTCCTGTGTATCCTTTTCTTACTTTTCACATGTATATTTTGGGTGTATTTTTGCATAGTTTTTCGGACATAATTTTACTTTCTTACATATTTTTTTGAATTGTTGCACCACCATGGATCCTTTCTCCTTCCATCTGCATCAATACAGAAAAGTTTCCTATCCCTAGCCAGATCCCAGTCCTTTTATACTGTTCCTGCGTTGTTGCTTGTCTCATGAAATCCCCCCATAATAGCCTTACCATCAAATTACCAATCTCTGGTTGCCACCCCTCCTTCCACAATGACCTCCACCTGTTCAGATTCCACCAATTCTTAGCGATCACCAACATAGGCCTGCAAAACCATATCAACCAATCCCAATCCTCCTTGCAGTACCTTCTCCACAACCGCAAATTTCTCCTGCTATTTAAGCCCAAATTCCTGGAAGTCATAACACACATTGAAACCCTTGCCCTGCAGGAACTTGAGCAACATGCACAATGCCACCTCAAAAAGCTCTCCATCCAGCTTACTTCCTACTCCCGCCTCGGAGTACCGCTGTCCACCACTTATACAACCAACTCTAAACCTCCCCACAACTTCTCATAGTTGACATACAACCACCTCTAAACCTCCCCACAACCCCTCATAGTTGACATACAACCACCTCTAAACCTCCCCACAACCCCTCATAGTTGACAAACACTTACCCCACCACCACCCAAACCCAAAAGCTAAACAGACCCGCAACACAGTCATGAACCTTTCCTCCAGAAGCCTTAATCCCCCAGAAATATCAGTCATTTCCAAAGGCCTCTCCTTTTGCCCCACTCCCAAATTCAACCATACAGGACTAATTGAAGACCTTCTCTCCTTCTCCCAGTCCATACAGTGGAAACACTTTTGGCCACCAACCCGATCAATCAGACTCAACCAAAGACCAATATTAAACCTCCTCCATCCAACCGTGATCCACCCCCACTGCTTCCAAACCACCCTCTGTTAACTTTCCAAAATTTCTTATCCTCAAACCTTGTTTCACTGTCATTCCTCAAACTCCTCAACGTTCAAACTAACTTTATATCTACAGAAAGAACCACAGCCAACCATCTAAACAACTGATCCCCACCTTATAATCTGACCTGCGGACAATCACTACACAAATGTTTTGAAGAAAAAGGATTACCTGGCAGAAGGACTCCTCCAGCTGTCAGATACTTTGACCTACAAAACTTGCCACAGTGACTCCATTCCAGGAATACACTAATATCTCCAGTCACTTCTCAAATCCTCAGGCCCACTCCAGAACCATAAACCCACCACCCAGGATGCTCCAATGTGGCCAATTACTGTGACCTCACTGAGAGAATCTGTGCTGATGTAGACCAACGCCTTCAGTCTATTATCCGGAACCTACCCTGCTGTATGAAAGATATCAACCATTTCCTCCTCCATCTCTCCACAGTCCCTGTCCCTGTCCCTTTAAGACATGGTGTTCTGCTTGTCATTATTGATGCCACCTCCCTTTACACTAATATTCCTAATATCCATGGCCTTACTGCTATTGAGCACTACCTTTTGCAATGCGTGGCAGATTCCAAGCCGAAAATCTCCTTCCTAGTTGCCATGACCAACTATATCCTCATCCACAATTACTTCTCCTTTGAAGGGATTACCTACAAATGAATATGGGTACTGCTATGGGCACCTTCCATGAACCATGGACCTTGCCGTTGGTGGGGAGGCTTGTGTGCCTCAGCGATACAGATGGCCGTACTGTAGGTGCAACCACAACGGAGGGGTATCTGTTGAGAGGCCAGACAAACGTGTGGTTCCTGAAGAGGGGCAGCAGCCTTTTCAGTAGTTGCAACAGCAACAGTCTGGATGATTGATTGATCTGGCCTTGCAACATTAACCAAAACGGCCTTGCTGTGCTGGTACTGCGAACGGCTGAAAGCAAGGGGAAACTAAAGCCGTAATTTTTCCCAAGGACATGCAGCTTTACTGTATGATTAAATGATGATGGCGTCCTCTTGGGTAAAATATTCTGGAGGTAAAATAGTCCCCCATTCGGATCTCTGGGCGGGGACTACTCAAGAGGATGTCGTTATCAGGAGAAAGAAAACTGGCGTTCTACGGATCGGAGCGTGGAATGTCAGATCCCTTAATCTGGCAGGTAGGTTAGAAAATTTAAAAAGGGAAATGGATAGGTTAAAGTTAGATATAGTGGGAATTAGTGAAGTTTGGTGGCAGGAGGAACAAGACTTCTGGTCAGGTGACTACAGGGTTATAAACCCAAAATCAAATAGGGGTAATGCGGGAGTAGGTTTAATAATGAATAGGAAAATAGGAATGCAGGTAAGCTACTACAAACAGCATAGTGAACGCATTATTGTGGCCAAGATAGATACGAAGCCCACACCTACTACAGTAGTACAAGTATATGCGAACCAGCTCTGCAGATGATAAAGAAATTGAAGAAATCTATGATGAAATAAAAGAAATTATTCAGATAGTGAAGGGAGACGAAAATTTAATAGTCATGGGTGACTGGAAATCGAGTGTAGGAAAAGGGAGAGAAGGAAACATAGTAGGTGAATATGGATTGGGGCTAAGAAATGAAAGAGGAAGCAGCCTAGTAGAATTTTGCACAGAGTACAACTTAATCATAGCTAACACTTGGTTTAAGAATCATGAAAGAAGGTTATATACATGGAAGAACCCTGGAGATAGTAAAAGGTATCAGATAGATTATATAATGGTAAGACAGAGCTTTAGGAGCCAGGTTTTAAGTTGTAAGATATTTCCAGGGGCAGATGTGGACTCTGACCACAATCGATTGGTTATGACCTGTAGATTAAAACTGAAGAAACTGCAAAAAGGTGGGAATTTAAGGAGATGAGACCTGGATAAACTGAAAGAACCAGAGGTTGTACAGAGTTTCAGGGAGAGCATAAGGGAACAATTGACAGGAATAGGGGAAAGAAATACAGTGGAAGAAGAATGGGTAGCTCTGAGGGATGAATTAGTGAAGGCAGCAGAGGATAAAGTAGGTAAAAAGACGAGGGCTGCTATAAATCCTTGGGTAACAGAAGAAATATTGAATTTAATTGATGAAAGGAGAAAATATAAAAATGTAGTAAGTGAAGCAGGCAAAAAGGAATACAAACGACTCAAAAATGTAGATTGACAGGATGTACAAAATGGCTAAGCAGGGATGGCTAGAGGACAAATGTAAGGATGTAGAGGCTTATCTCACTAGGGGTAAGATAGATACTGCCTACAGGAAAATTAAAGAGACCTTTGGAGAGAAGAGAACCACGTGTATGAATATCGAGAGCTCAGATGGCAACCCAGTTCTAAGCAAAGAAGGGAAGGCAGAAAGGTGGAAGGGGTGGTGGTGGTGATGGTTAGTGTTCAATGTCCCGTCGACAACGAGGTCATTAGAGACGGAGCACAAGCTCGGGTTAGGGAAGGATTGGGAAGGAAATCGGCCGTGCCCTTTCAAAGGAACCATCCCGGCATTTGCCTGAAACGATTTAGGGAAATCACGGAAAACCTAAATCAGGATGGCCGGACGCGGGAAAGAACTGTCGTCCTCCCGAATGCGAGTCCAGTGTGCTAACCACTGCGCCACCTCGCTCGGTGGTGGAAGGAGTATATAGAAGGTTTATACAAGGGCGATGTACTTGAGGACAATATTATGGAAATGGAAGAGGATGTAGATGAAGACGAAATGGGAGATAAGATACTGCGTGAAGAGTTTGACAGAGCACTGAAAGACCTGAGTCAAAACAAGGCCCCCGGAGTAGACAACATTCCATTTAGAACTACTGACGGCCTTGGGAGAACCAGTCATGACAAAACTCTACCAGCTGGTGAGCAAGATGTATGAGACAGGCGAAATACCCTCACACTTCAAGAAGAATGTAATAATTCCAATCCCAAAGAAAGCAGGTGTTGACAAATGTGAAAATTACCGAACAATCAGTTTAATAAGCCACAGCTGCAAAATACTAACACGAATTCTTTACAGACGAATGGAAAAACTAGTAGAAGCGGATCTTGGGGAAGATCAGTTTGGATTCTGTAGAAATATTGGAGCACACGAGGCAATACTGACCTTACGACGTATCTTAGATGAAAGATTAAGGAAAGCTTAACCTACGTTTCTAGCATTTGTAGACTTAGAGAAAGCTTTTGACAATGTTGACTGGAATACTCTCTTTCAAATTCTAAAGGTGGCAGGGGTAAAATACAGGGAGCGAAAGGCTATTTACAATTTGTACAGAAACCAGATGGCAGTTGTAAGAGTCGAGGGACATGAAAGGGGAAACAGTGGTTGGGAACGGAGTGAGACAGGGTTGTAGCCTCTCCCCGATGCTATTCAATCTGTATATTGAACAGGCAGTAAAGGAAACAAAAGAAAAATTCGGAGTAGGTATTAAAATCCATGGAGAAGAAATAAAAACTTTGAGGTTCGCTGATGACATCGTAATTCTGTCAGAGACAGCAAAGGACTTGGAAGAGCAGTTGAACGGAATGAACAGTGTGTTGAAAGGAGGATATAAGATGAACGTAAACAAAAGCAAAATGAGGATAATGGAATGTAGTCGAATTAAGTCAGGTGATGCTGAGGGAATTATATTAGGAAGTGACACTTAAAGTAGTAAAGGAGTTTTGCTATTTGGGGCCAAAATAACTATGATGGTCTAAGTAGAGAGAATATAAAATGTAGACTGGCAATGGCAAAGAAAGTGTTTCTGTAGAAGAGAAATTTGTAAACATCGAGTATTGATTTAAATGTCAGGAAGTCGTTTCTGAAAGTAATTGTGTGAGGTGTAGCCATGTATGGAAGTGAAACGTGGATGATAAATAGTTTGGACAAGAAGAGAATAGAAGCTTTCGAAATGTGGTGCTACAGAAGAATGCTGAAGATTAGATGGGAGGATCACATAACTAATGAGGTGGTATTGAAGAGAATTGGGGAGAAGAGGAGTTTGTGGCACAACTTGACCAGAAGAAGGGACCGGTTAGTAGTACATGTTCTGAGGCATCAAGGGATCACAAATTTAGCGTTGGAGGTCAGTGTGGAGGGTAAAAATCATAGATGAATACACTAAGCAGATTCAGAAGGATGTATGTTGCTGTAAGTACTGGGAGATGAAGAAGCTTGTACTGGATAGAGTAGCATGGAGAGCTGTATCAAACCAGTCTCAGTACTGAAGACCACAACAACAACAATAACAAGGGTACGTGTTATTGATTGCAATGACAGTGATAAGTACTTAATTACCTGAATTGACCCCTTTGTTAATGTGAGGTTTAAGGAGCATTTACAGTCACATAACGAAACTGCCATGGCATTACATTTAGCAGATATGGATTGCAGTGTAGGGAGCATTGAGAATAGCATGTGGTTCCTGTAAAAAGATGTAAAGTGCTGTGCTATAAATTTGTTGGAGGAGCTTCAAATTTATGGGAGCAAGAAACAAGAGCCAGAAAGAGTGCTCAATGGACAGAGCGATTTTGTGCCCAATGGCTGCTTTGCTTTCTGTGACACTGTCCTACATTAACCATCTTACACCTTTATTACGTAGACCTGCCCTGGACATAACCTCATATACAGTGCATTCCAGGTCTGTTTTATTAGGTTATGCTGCTCATGTCAACCTCCTTTTAGAACGTGAAATATCTGTTATTATGATGTGTTTCTTGTTAACTGATGGGAACAGTAGTTCATGTTCCTTTTCTTGACGCAGCATATTGCGAGTTAAGAGAGGTAGTCTGCTGATTGTGTTCCTACGGTCAGTATTTAACTCTGCTGCACTATGGAGGCTACATTAACAAAGGTTGCTGATAACTTACTCCCCTCTTAGTTTTGTTCCTTTGGTGTATTTGCGTTAGTTATTTTATAATTTTTTTTGTAATTATGTTAGCTCCTCAACTTGTCCCTTTGGTATATCTTTACTGTCTTATCTAAAATTAGAATTAAGGCATTTCAGCATTGCTTGTTGTCACTAATCCCATTCATTGTTAATAAATTTAAAGAAATGTACATTTGTGTTTTTAATGTATTTTGACTTTATCACTGTAAAATCTTACAACACCTTGTAATTCCAGGTTTGTTTCTATCTTATTTTATGTTTGTACTTAGTTGTATATTGGCTACTTGTTAATACATGTACTGTTTGTGTGTGTTTTTCCCCTTCACAACTGCACCCCAGTTTCCTATGAACTGTAGTGTCATTCACGTAGATTCCATTCATACTGTGACCTAGTTTGTAATACATTATTATTTTTTTGTTTGTCATGCACATGCTAATTTTGTTTTATATATATTAACGACATGACACTTTATTATAGTAGGGCGTGTTTTAAAAAGCTTTTTCAATTATTTTAAGTCCATGTATTGTGTACATATGCTGTTCGCACCTTTATATCTATATCTGCAATCTCTTCCCATTCAGGTTTACTTCAGTTTTTGAGTTCTATATATTCCTTTCATCATTTCCTTCTTTGGTTAGTACTGGCTTTCCATCTGAGTTTGGCAACAGTTTTGCTGTGTCCATTTACATTAGCAGACTGCTGGTTGGTAGTCATACCAATATAGAAAGCTATGCAAAGACTGCAGCAGAGTCCGTATGTGACATGACTATTTTCAAATATGACCCAGCTGTTGATTGCGTAGGATAAATCTCTGACAGGACTGTAATAAGAACTGCTGGTTGGGTGTATTTGGTAGGTCATGGCAAGAATTGGGATTGGGAGTGGCATAGGGATGGACTGAGATGTTGTGGAGGTTCAGTGGGTGATAGAACATCACTTTAGGAGTAGTGGGAAGGATCTTGGGTAGGATGACCCTTATTTCAGGGCATGGAATGGATAATGAAAGCTCTGATGATGAATGTGATTCATTTGTTGTAGTCCAGGTAGTATCGGGTGCTGAAAGGTGGTGGTGGTGGGTGGGTGTGCGGGTTCCTTTGTAACTGGTTCTGGGGTGGTGGTAGTATCGGGTGTGTGTAAGGATATAGCATGGGAAATCTGTTCATGGGCTGGGTCTGGGTAATACTGCCTGCCTACCTTTCAAAGTCCTTCAACATACTAAGCAAAGAGTTCTCATCACTACAGACACACCATCCTTGGGTGGCCAGACTGTGTGGGTGGGACTTTATGGTGTGGAAGGGATGCCAGCTGTTGAAATGCAGGTACTGTTGGTAGTTGGTAAGTTTAATGTAGACAGTGGTGTGCATGGAGGTATGAGAGAGGAGGAGGTCAACATAGAAGAACACCATTTGTCTCGCTCATATGTTGGTTTGTCTGTGCCATTCATTCAAGGAGTCCACTTTTGATTGCTCAGTGGAATTCTTGGGAAGCAATCTGTATTTATTATATTTTGCAGCTGCATTGCTCTCTGTTGTGTAACATAGCAACTGCTCTCTACCCTATGCTCTGCTGTGTAAGTCACAGAATGCATATTCTACCTCTGGTCACAATATTTTACACTGAACAGTCTGTATTGTCACCCTAAAGTAAAAACTTTAAAAATCCTTTTTTTTTTTTTTTTTTTTTGTCTTTGCAGATACATTCATTGCTCATTCCCAGATAAAAGTGAAAAGAATGATACAATTTACTGGCCTTAGGGAAAGGTATGACTTGACAATATGGCCGGGGAGGGGGGAGGGGGGGGGGAGGGAGAGGGAGAGCGCATTTCGGCTTCTGCCCCTGCTGGAACATGTGTAATCTTTGTTGTGAAATGTGGTTGGTACATTTAAGTTATTTTTTATGTAATTCTTAGAATGAGAAACAGTGTACTTGGGTTATTCCTTTTCTTCTGAAATGACATGTAGGAAAGTATTGTTACATTAGGGAGGAGTGAGGCACATACCACACACACATACACCTTGTCTATAGGTCACGGTGCACCATGTGGAGAATCCTGGGGCAGCCCCGCAGCTATTGATGAAGTCTACTTACGTAATCCAATGGATCCACCAGATGTTTTGGGTTTGGCAAATACATCACCACACGGAAACTTTCCTATGCCTAAGTTGCCTGACAGAAGAAAGCGTAAGTTTATTTTTTGAGTAACTTGATTTCCTTCTCATTGTCTAGTTTTTATCATCTAATAATTTATTGTCTTGAGAGCTTTTACCTTGAGTGTATTAAACCACCCCATTTGGTATTGACAAATTATGGTAACCCTGCTCAATTTTTAGGCATTATATGCCCCCAAAATAGAAACTTGTATGCCTTGTAAAGCTTCCTGCAGTCAGTGATGGTTGATGCACTTTTAAGGTACCAACTGACAGGTTGTTTGTAATCTTCATCAACCCCAACAACAGCCATTTGTTTTCAGCTGCTGAATAATGGTGTTACCATAGAGGTTTGGCATGCATTATGGTCTTCAGCTATGTACGAGGGGGGGGGGGGGGCACTTTTTAAGTTATATATTTTCTAATTGTTTACAAGACAACCTTATCCCCTTAAAAATACTTACCATTACAACTAATACATTTGTCCCACTGGTGCTTCCACTGTTCAAGCTAACTGCTCCTCCTTCATTTTTTTCTTGACTTCTTCAGTGTTGCCAAATCAGTGTCTTTCATGCTCCATTTTGTTCATGGAAATAAGAAACAGTCTCACAGAGCCAGGTCAGGCAATTAAGGTGTATGTGGCAGCGGAACCATAACATTTTTAAGCAAAAACTGTCTAACAGAGATGGCTGTGTGCAGGTGTGTTTTCATGATGGAAGGACCAGTCTCCTGTCTGCCACAAGTTGAGCCTTTTGTAACGAACACAGTTGTGCAATCTTCTTAAAAGTTAATACATCTCAATCTGTATAAAACTACCCAACATATAAAATTTAACAATACTTGCAGATCTAATAATATTATACTTCAATATATTAATGTACAGGTTAAAAACAATTCTGCCAGTGCACAAAAAACAAAAGAAATAGCTCAAAAAATTTGGCTACACAATGAAATCCAGTCTCTTTATGCCAAAAAGCAAATCCTAAATTGGGACCTATATAAAGCACATCTTATCTTATGAGTGTTCTGAATAATACCGCTGTTTTCTTCCATCTTGTTAGCGAGATTAAAAATCATACATATGCAGTGACAGAAGAATGAAAAAAATCACAAAAGAAAGATTGCAAATTTGAAAGCTAAACACACACCCAGCACAGCCACACATGACACCCAGTATAACAAAAAGCACCAGTTCTATCCAAGACTGGTCAACCTCACTGGGACTAATTTGCATACAGAAAAAATGAAACTACCCAAAAAGGTCTGAAACACAATGTCAGCACAAGCCTAGATGAAAATTACATAGAACACCTCATTGTTGAATCGGAAATCATTCTCACACTGGAAAACAGAAATGAAATAAATGAGGTAAACATTAGTCTGATGAGAGAGCTAGTCAGTAATGACATCAAAAACATAATAACAGAGATGAAAGAAAACAGAAGAAACTGAAACAATACAGATTCTATAACACTGACAAAACTTAGAAAGAAACTACAGGAAAACATCATCATGATCATCATCATCACAAAGGCAGATAAAGGAAACACAGTTGTTCTCGTGGATAAAGAGTAATACATCAGGAAGACACAAGAGTTCATTACAAAAAATAAAATTATAAAATTAAAATTGGATCCGACAAACAGATTCCAAATGAATCTGAGAAACACTGAAATACATTGAACTTACAGTAGAAAACAGTGAAAAGGAAAACTGATCCAAACAAATCTCAGTGCACCTTCCATCTGATGCCAACCAAGGCTACACAAGAAAGGTCTCCCCGTCAGAGCTATTGTGAAGTATAGAAATGCTCCCACTTACCCACTTGCAAGATCCATCTTATCAGAAAACTACAAATTACAAGAAGACAGGGACCATAAGAAACACAAATTGATTAAGTACATAAAAGATACAAGTTCCAGACACAGCCACGCCCCTGTCATTTGATGTAGAGAATAGAACAGAATCTTAAGAGACACAGTACACTCCCAGATGAATACATCAAAGAAACAGTCAGGCTTTTAGAGCTAATAACAGAACATATTTATTTATGAATAATAGCTAGCTTCACTGCTATATTTAAGTTGTTTATATTTTATCTCGTTCACAATGAGCCCATTTCGGCAAGTTGCCATCATCAGATGTCTGTAAATACATAGATAAGCGATGGTCTTAATATAATGGTTGTAACTATGATCTGAAAATTAATATATCATTAGGTGTTTTACCTTACACGTAACATCGTTGCTGTCATGTCCTGTCTGTTTTGGAATTACTACTTTCTCTTAGCTATAGAGTGGAGATGTACTTCAGATGTTACTTGATATGCTACTTTTCTAACAGTTGAAACAGTCGGTCAGCGATGTTACATGTTTACATAGTATAAATTATAAATATTATAAATTATAAATAAGTGATGTGTGAAATTCAGTTGTGTTATATTTTTTCATATAGTTTGGTTTCTAATTATGTTTTTGCCTGAAGTTAGTTTTAGTTTTATTTTATGTTTTTAATTTTTTGTAATAATAACTATTTTTTTAATTTACATTGGCGTCCTGTCTCTGTTTTACACTACTCGTGTTATTGCTGTTACTATGGATATATGACGTTTAAAGATACGAAAAAGTTGTCGTTGCTTTCAATCAAAGAACGAGCCTTGGATTAAAAATACCTAATAACTTCTTGTTCCCATGAAACGAATAACAGCTCTTCACAGCCTGAAGAAAAACCAAGGAACACAAAAAGATACACTAAACAAGAACAGAAAATTAGAACCCAACAAAAAGAAGTTGAGAGTGAGAACATTAAATGTAATAACCTTGACAGGAAAGACTGAAGAGATTGTAGACATGATGGAGACGAGAAAGATTCATATCCTTGGATTGAGTGAGACCAAGTGGAAGGGAAAAACTCGAAATTTATGAGAGGTGGGTACAAATTATACTGACAGGGTCACAATAAATAGGCAAAAAATGGATTGTGGTTTGTGTTTCACAGAGACATTGACCCAGTTACAGATGTGAGCTTTGTACGTGAAAGGATAATTAGCACAAGAGTGAACTTGGGAAAGAATAGTTTTACTATACTCAAAGTGAAGATCTGGAAGACCAAGTAAGAGAAGATAACATTATGATAATTGAGGATCTGAAACTCAGATTGGCACAGATAGAAATGGATATGAGGAGGTGATGGGCCATTTTGGATACGGAAGATGAAATGTTGAGGGTGAAGAAATTCTAAATCTTTGCATAAGGAATCTACCCATAAGATTATTAGATGTGGCTGGGATGGCAAATCTAAGACAGTTATAGACTATATATTAACAGACAAATTAATTGAAGGAAAATAAAGGTATGCTAAAGGCATACCAAGTGAGCACTTAGATAGCGACTATAGGTTACTAGTAGCTGATCCAAATTATAAGATGTAAAGTTTGAATGCTGTATAAAGAAAGCCCAAAATTAAGGAGTGGAAGTTGAAAGAAGAAGAAAATATAAAAGTTTCCAAAATCTAGTGGCACAAAAATTGCCAAAAACTGAAAGGGGTAGAGTAGAGGAGGAGTGGAACCTTATTAAAACATCAATAGTTAACAGTGCCGTGCAGATATGCGGCAAAACAAAGGGTAAAGTGAAAGACAAAGAAACCATTTGGTGGAATGATAGAGTAAAAGATGCAATTAAAAATGTAATATGGCAAAGGAAAACATGGAGTTTGAAAAAAGAAATTGGAACCAGGGCCTGACACCAAAAGATAAACACAAGGTGACAACACTGAAGTAGGAATACCAACAAAAGAAACTCCAAGCAAAGTGAATTGTGGAAGAAGAAAAGTAGAAGAGTTGGGAAATATTCACCCAGAAGCTAGAACAGGATAGCAAAGGGAATCAAAAACTGCTATATGGGTTATTGAAAAGTAAAACATCTGATAGAGAAGACATAAAAGCAATTGATACAGAGGATGGGGATATTATCGGGAACATGATTGGTATCAGAGAAAAGATGATGAATTATTTTGAAATCTTACTCAATGGGGAAGATGCACAAGACAGTGACACTGAAGTCATTGAATTAGAGGAAGAGCAGGATCCAGTCTCTTCATTAGAAACTGAGAATTCCCTGAAACAGATGAAAAGTGGGAGGGCAGTAGGAGTAGATGAGCTGACAGCAGATATGATTAAAGCCACAGGAATCCATGGAATACAGTGGTGACACTGAGTACTGGGGGTGATATGGAAAGAGAACACCAAGTGCTCGATGAATGGAAAAAAGGAATTATTATACCATTGTTCAAGAAATGTAGTAGAAAGAAATTCATGAACTACCAAGGAATCACATTGTTACTACAATGCCTTAAGATAATGGAAAAGGTCATAAAAAAAAGATTGCGGAAAATTCTAGAACACCAATTAGAGGAACAACAGCATGGATTCAGAAGTAATAGGGGAACAAAAGATCTCATTTTCTCCCTCCGTCAGTTAGTTAATGGAGAAATATTGGGAAAAATGAAAGGATTTGATAGTAGTATTCGTGGATTTGGAAAAAGCATATGACAATGTACCAAGGGATAAAATATGGAAATGCTTGAGAAAACAATGTTCCTGATTCATTAATTAAAAAAGTCCAGATGCTGTATGGTGGTTGTGAGAGCAGTGCACAAGTAGGAGATGGAAGATCAAAATGGTTTAGGACAGAGTGGTGTTCAACAAGGCAGTTCACTCTCCCATTTGCTCTTCATTACATTTATGGACACAGTCATGAAAGAAATCAAGGAAGAACAAAATGAAGATCTCAACACTTTTGTTTTTGCTGATGACATCGCCATTTGGGGAGAGATGGAAATGGCGGAGACTAGATTACTGGAACACACAATTTAAAAAATTCAAGTTAACTGTGAGTAGGAACAAGACAGTGGCAATGAAGATGAGCACGACACCATACCTTGTCACATCATACTGGAGGGGTAGAAGGTTGAATGTATGAAAAGCTTCTATTATCTAGGTAGCATCATTTCATTCAATGGAAGTTCCAAACTAGAAGTCTTAAACAGAATAACATAAGGATCTAGCTTCTTCCACCAAGTACAAAATCAAATCCGGGACAAGGAAGTAGAGCCAAACAGGTCTTGTATAAAACTTATCTCATGATGTCTAGTCTAGAGGCCTGTGTCATAAATAAGAGAGAAGAAAGTCAAATACAAGCATGTGAAATGGAGTTCCTTAGATAAGCTCTACAAAAAACTATGAGAGGCAGAGTCGGGAATAATTATGTAAGGAGAGACCTGCAGTTAACATTGACTACAGAGGAGAGAATGAATGCTTTGAGATTGAAGTGGTTCGATCATGTGAAGCGAATGCACCCAACTCGAACTCCACGTCAGTATTTGGAGATGGAGGTACCAGGAAAAAGACCAATTGGGCAGTCTAGAAAGAGATGGACAGACCAGAGTAAGGATGATCTCAAGAGGACAGGAATAACATGGGATGTAGTGGAGAGGGAAAAGCTATACCAGGACATAAACCAATGGAGGCATATTGTTCACAAAGTTCCTACCCGGCTCGCTGGAAGGAAATCCTGATGATGATGATGATGATGATGATGATGATGATGATGATGATGATGGTGATTAGGGTCACTGATGTTGTTATTTTTTTTTACCCGTTTTCCCGATATATAATGTGAATAAAGTTTTCTGTATGCTTTTTGTGCTTTAGGTCAGTTTGTTCATTCAATAAATTTGTTGTGTTGCTGTGTGCTTGTGAATATATCTCTGTTTCGTCAAGGATGTTCAAGAATTTTCTCTTTTGCGTAATATGGGGGATTTCTAGTGATTCGTTTATGGGTTTTACATAGTGTTTCTCTGCGGGCCCCAAAGAACAAAAGGACAGAATTATTTTCAGTTCAGTAATGAATTATATTTACAAAGTGAAGAATTAGCAATCGGATCTCCAGTGTCTGGAACCATAGCAAAAATATTTATGAACCATGTAGAACAGATTATATTTTAACAAAATAGTGTCAAATAGGTACAATGTCTGATACTGGATTAGATAAATGGATTATATCTTTTGCGTGATAGATGAACCAAACAATAAAATTGACCACGTACATGCATACATAAATTCTGATTATGATAAGATACGTTTTACATTGGAGAAAGAGCAAAATAAACAGTTAAATTTCTTGAACATCACCATATAGATTCAAAACTACCAACACATATTTGCCATATACCAGAAACCGACAACAGCAGACACCAGTATACATGAGACATCACAACACCCTAATTCTTAAAAGAAGGTTGCACTTAGGTACGTGCTCCACAGACTTAACACAGTACCATTAGATACAGGCTATTACAAAAAAGAAATGAACACTGTAATACAAATAGCCACAAGCAATGGATACAAAGAGAACTTGGTAACAAAGCTGAACAAGAAAATCAAGAAACAGAAAAGAACAAATACCCATCTGTCACCAACACAAGGACAAAATCACACACATATAAATACGCAAAATACAAGAAGAGAAACAACGCAAAGTGTGAAAGAAACAGAAAATAAAAGATGGTACACAATAACATACAACCACAAATACCCACATAGAATATCCAATATTTTCAAAAAAAACAAGGCATGAAAATAACACACCAAACCAACAGCTCAGTTCAGAAATACTTCACAAAAACAATAGGAAAAATTGATCTGTATCAGAAATCAGGAATATACCACCTGAAATGCAATACATGTGATGCAAGAATTATACCACCCACAGTGGTTCCTGACATCCTTGTCAATGGTGTCATCTGAACTGATTCCATGGTACTTGCTGAATGTTTTGCGGCACACTTAGGTGAAATGACTGCTTGCACTCCAGAATGAGATTTTCACTCTGCAGCGGAGTGTGTGCTGATATGAAACTTCCTGGCAGATTAAAACAGTGTGCCCGACCGAGACTCGAACTCGGGACCTTTGCCTTTCACGGGCAAGTGCTCTACCAACTGAGCTACCGAAGCACAACTCACGCCCGGTACTCACAGCTTTACTTCAGCCAGTATCCGTCTCCTACCTTCCAAACTTTACAGAAGCTCTTCTGCGAAACATGCAGAACTAGCACTCCTGAAAGAACGGATACTGTGGAGACATGGCTTAGCCAGAGCCTGGGGGATGTTTCCAGAATGAGATTTTCACTCTGCAGCGGAGTGTGCACTGATATGAAACTTCCTGGCAGATTAAAACTGTGTGCCCGACCGACTGGCTGAAGTAAAGCTGTGAGTACCGGGCGTGAGTCGTGCTTCGGTAGCTCAGTTGGTAGAGCACTTGCCCGCGAAAGGCAAAGGTCCCGAGTTCGAGTCTCGGTCGGGCACACAGTTTTAATCTGCCAGGAAGTTTCGACTGCTTGCACTAATTACCATCCTTATTTCTTCATTTGGTAACACTTTATTGAGTGCCGCCCACTATGCTTCCATGTACATGGCTCTCTATCATACAAGTTCCCTTTTAGTGAATGGGAACTGTGCAGTGCTTTGTCAGCGTGCCGAGTTACGACCTCTAGACTCAACAAAATTCAAAACCAAATGCTCAAACATCTTTGTGCTGACAGCATGATGTGTATCCTCAGGCTTTTTAATCATATTCGGTGGGAAGGAGAATTTCCCTCTCAATGGCAGGAAGGTGTTATTATTTCTGTCCTGAAACTGAGAAAGAACTCATATATTGTAAAAAAACTACCAGCCAATCTCTCTGATGCACAAGCTGTTGTAAGCCATTCAAATGTATGGTCAGTCACTGTCTTTATTGGTGCCTTGAAGCCAGAAGCCATATGTCATGATTCCAAAGTGGCTTTCAGGCTTTCCAGTTCAACACAGATCACATTTGTTGTTTGGAATGTGCAGTGCCCAGTGCTTTTGCACATTGCTGACATGTGATTGCTGTGTTCTTCGCCCTACAGAAGGTATACAATGTCACCAGGTGAGAGCACATCCTGTCTGCACTGCACGAACACGGATTCTGAGATAGTTTACCCATTTTTATCCAGAATTTCCTCTCTCTTCAGCTTTTTGTGGTCTGGATAGGATCGACTCTCAACAGCCAGTGTGTACTGGAAACTGAAGTCCATCAGGGATAGATTCTGATCATAATGCCGTTCGTTATCACCATCAGTGGTATCTTAAATGGAGTGCGCCCCACAGTCTCTCTGTCACTGTATGTGGATGATCTTTGCCTGTACTATGCCTCTGCATCACTGCGCACTGCTGAGCACTAACTTTAGTAGCGTGTCTGGAGAGTACATGACTTGACTGTGAACCACAGCTATTAATGTTCTCCTGCAAAGTCATGAGTTGTGCTTATTTAAAGTTGTTGAAATTTTTCAATTATTAGGTGTTTTATGTGACAACAAGCTAACTTGGGTGTCATATGTCTGCTGGCTCAAGGCAACTTGCATGAAGAAGCTAAATGCTCTGTGTTGTCTCAGTAACTCCTCATGGAGCATGGATAGCATAGTTCTTCTGAGATTCTGCACAGCGTTGGTTTTATCTCGCATGGTCTATGGATGTGTTGCCTATGATCCAGCAGCACCATTTATACTAAGTTTGCTGGACCTTGTTCACCACACTGGCTTGCACTGGCAACTGGGGCCTCCTGCACAAGCCCTGTTGACAGCCTCCTGATGGAAGTTAGCGTCCCACCGATGCGAGTCAGATGACACCAGCTTCTGGGAAATTTGCAGTCACAATCTGTCAGATTCCTGCTCTCGCATGTCACTCAGCTCTGTTCAACAACCGTCATTTGACTGTTTGCACATCGCCCAAACCTGGATAGACCAGCTGGAATCCGACTCAGTACTCTACTGAAGGACCCTCAGTGACCTCCTATAGCCTGTGTTCCTAGAGATACCTCTCGATTTCCCCATGATCTGTATCCTGTCCTGTGATACAGATGGACCTCTTTCATTGTCCCAACAAGGGTGTTGATCCTACCCTTCTCAGACATCTGTTTTGTTTGATCACCCACAATCATTCTAACTTGGTATGCATCTACATGGATGGTTCGAAAGTCGACAACAGGGTCTGTTACGCTTTTGCTCGTGCAAGAGGACATGAGAAGGTCTCTCTGCAGCGTATACACTGCAGCATTGGTTGCCATATCTCAGGCTTTGCAGATCCCCGGCCATAGCAAACTTCCTTATCTGTAGCGATTCCATGGGTTGCTCAAAAAGCATATCCCCGTTCCATCCCAAAAATCTTTTGGTTACCAACCTCCAGGACCTACTGTTAGACCTCTACAGCCCTGGAAAGACAGTGACCTTCATCTGGACATCAAACCACATAGGCATTCCAGAAAATGAACTTGCTGACCACTTTGCTAGAGACGCAACTGCTGGAGATTAATGTGTTGTTGTAACACCAACTTCAACGCAATATTTTGAGGCTCTGGGAATTGGAATGGCAGGCTATTGTCACCCAAAACAAGTTGAGAGCAATCAAAGGATCCACTAAGGTGTGGCATCATCTTTCCAGGTCTCTTGGAAAGATACCATTGTGTACTGCCAACTGCACATCGGCCACGTGAGACACACATGCAAGTGTCAGCTCAGATGCCAACTGCTGAGAGCACATGCTCTTGTCGAGTGTACCCTGCTGGCCGATCTGCAGCATGCTCTCAGCATGCCTACCTCATTACCTCAGGTGCTTGCGGATGATGAGGCGTCCACTACCCAAATGTTGTTGCATTTCATATGTGAGAGCTGGGGTGAGAGGAGGGGGGGGCTGTGGTAGATCCCCCCATGCAACTGTAGGTTACTTTCTTCTCCCCTCACCTTGTGCCTTTAGTCCCTCTTGTGCGAGATGCTGCCTGGCTTATCTCTATTTTCTTTTACCTATCGTGTTACAACTACTGTCTCACCATTTTTCAAACTCTTTGACTTGCTTGTAGAGTTGAGGCACCCAAGTCTTGCTTATATAGTTGGAGCAGCCGAATCCCTACTTTTTCGCTTTTTACCGTGTTTTTATGTATTTGTCTCATGAAATGGAGGGATTGATGACCCAGTGGTTTAGTCCCTTTAAACACACAATCTTTGTTGTCTTCATCATCTTCACATCATCATCATCATCATTGCCATTTTGGAAGTGACAGTGGCCCGATGTTTGTCTGCATGGAAATGTGAGGGCAGACATGTTCATCATTGTTCTTGATAGACCACCAAAAGGGAGGATCCCCCTATTGTGCACCAAGCACACTATAACCCTAATATATCTTCATCTCCCCATCCAAGAACAAGTAATGGGCTCCTTGCAACATTCTGTGTTACCCTGCATTATGGTTTGGAGACAAGCAGCAGCTGGTAATTACTGTCCCATGTGTAGGCTCCCATGAACACCACTACAGAAATGTCCGCATTTAGAGTAGTGCCACAATTGTGAAGCATGGACCCACTAATAAATTACGTCACATTGCATTCAGGTATGATTTGTGGTTTTGCACTACCTTCAATGACCATCATCAGTGAATATGGCAATGATCTGCAGAGAGATCCCTTTCTTATAATGTTTTTAAGAGGAGCAGACGTGTTTCTCCTGATGTTGTGGTGCGGGAAGTCATGTGGTATGACTTTTGGTCGTGGCTGATAGTGATTGAAGGAACTCTGATGACATGGACATCCTTTATCCTTGTGTGTTACCTCTTGTGCAACAGTATCCATGTGCCAGTTTTTAACAGTCCATTTTTAACAGCATATCCACACATGCCATGTGTCTGTGTGAACAGTTTGAGTGATATTGAGATACTCCGGTGGCCAGCAAGGTCCTCAGATCTGTTCCCAGGAGACTGAATGGAACCAGCTCAGATGCCAACTGCATCCCAAGACCAGTGTCTGGGATACTGGGGACCAGTTGCAACAGCTGTTAGCCAACTTGCCTCAGTAGAGCCTGCAATGGCTTTGACACCCTTCCTAAGCAAATCACTGCAAGGATTCAGGCCAGAGATACACATCACAATGCTGATAAGTGGGCTCATACTGCCAAGTTCTTTGTAATTGTTACTCAGTTTTCTAATGGTTGAAATAGTGTAACACCAGGCACCCTCTCAATCTGTGAAGTTTCATTTTGTTTCCTCCTCCACTTCTTGATGGGTCACTTTTTTTGTCAGGTAGTGTGTGTTGGCAGAACACACTCAAGAATCAAGTTAAGGCCTGCAGGAATTTCAAGCCTTCTGATTGGTAGTGCCCATAACCTAATACTAGTGAAATGCCAGGTGAAAATCGAGATGTCGTGAAATGAAGTTAAATAGGCAGTTTCAAGAAATGAAAAATTCAAGCCAACTTATAAGAACACATGGAAAAATTTAGAACCACAGATAACAGGTGAGATACTTAGATTAATAAAGGAACAACAAAAATATAATAATGTCCATTAGAAATGAAAAAAAGCTAAAAAATCAGTAGAGGATGGATGTAATGTAATATACACAAAATTGACAGGATAAAGTAGATACTGCACATGGGCTAATAAACATTTATTTTAGGGAACAATAAGGTGATCAGGGGCTGGATAACAGAAGCAAGGATAAAAAGTCAGTAAGACAGAAACAATACTTGGGGAAAGTTTATAGTTGCACAGGAGAAATTAGGCTAATAGATAATGAGGAGACAGTAGACAGTGACAAGTTAGATATAATACTTTAAGAAAAAGTATTTGTTCGAGCATTGAAGGAACGTCGGGCCAAAGGGCAGAGTAATAACTGTACAAGCTCTTGAATGAAATGTATGTAACTGCCAAATTTTCATCAGATTTTAAAGCGCAGAGCTTACAAATTGCAGTGTCGTACCCTGAATTGGCTGGGGTCCTTTGGTTTGAAGCTGAGTGGAGAGTCTCAAACAGATGGTTGCAGGGTTTTGGATCTGCTTTGTTGGATGAAGAACTGTAGGATTTGCTTTTGTAAGTCAGGGGCACACTACACAGAGTACTTGCAGAGTGCTCATGGGTTTTCTTAGACTAGGTGCTCTCGTAAATACTCACCTTCATCTGGACCTTTCGTATGACGCTAAGGACTCAATTACTCCTGCCGCTCTCCGCTGTCACTTCCTCTCGATTCTTGACGTGTTCCGGGGCTCTGAAGTGGTTTATACTGACGGCTTGATGGCTGATGGTCATATTGGCTTCACCTATGTCCACAGAGGCTATTTTAAACAGCATTCCTTGCCTGATAGTTGCAGTGTATTCACTGCAGAGCTGGTGGCCATCTCTCGTGCTCTTCAGTATTTCCGTTCATGCCCAGTGAATCGTTTTCTTCTGTGTACTGACTCCTTGAGCAGCCTACAAGCTATTGACCAGTGCTACCCTCACCATCCTTTGGTGGTGTCCATCTAGGAGTCCATCTATGCCCTGGACTGCTCCCATCGTTCAGTGGTGTTTGTGTGGACTTCAGGACAAGTCGGCATCCCAGGCAATGAACATGCCAACAGGCTACACGGGAACTGCTTCTGGAGATGGCCATCTATGAACCTGACCTGCGTTCTGACTTACGCTGTAGGGTTTTTCAGCTTTGGGAGATGGAATGGCATAACACTACACACAACGAACTATGTCATTAAGGAGACTATGAATTTGTGTAAGTCTTCCATGCAGGTCTCTTGCAGGGAATCGGTTGTCCTCTGCCATCTCTGCATTGGCACGGTTACCTCCTGCGCCGTGCAGACCGGCCTGAGTGTCAGTACGGCTCCTGGTTGACAGTGGTCCATTTTCTCGTGCACTGTCCCACTTTGACTGCTCAGCAACGAAATCTTGGGTTACCGGACTCCTCATCGCTGATTTTATCTGACAACGCCTCATCGGACGATTTAGTTTTATGTTTTATTCGTTAGGGCATAGAAGCAGGCATCCTTGGCATTGAGAATCAATTGAAAGAGTTGAAAACAAATTTGTTGTCAGGTCAGGATGGAATCCTAGTTGAGATTTACAGAGAATGCTCTTTGACATTGATCCCTTACGTACCTCTCACCCAGCACAAAGTTATCGAGTGACTGGGAAAAAGTGTAGGTGACTCCCATATATATAATAGAGGTAAGTGAATGAACTGGCAAAATTACATACCAGTGTTCTCAATGTTGGTGTACTACAGAATTCTTGACCATATTCTAACTTTAAATTTCCTTGAGGAGGAAAAATCTTTGGTCCAGAAATCAGCATGGATTTAGGAAGTATTACTAATATGAAACTCTATTTGTCCTTTTCATGCACAATATCCTGTGAATCATTCATGAAGAGCAATAGGCAGATACCACATTTCTGTATATCTGGAAAGCATGTGACACAGTGCCCCATTGTAGACTACTAACAGAGGTCCAACATTACGAAATAAGTTCTCCGATATTTGTGGCTTGAATATTCCGTAAGTAATAAAGCGTGGAAGGGGAGAGTTCATCAGGGACAAGGATATTCTAAGGAGTGCCCCAGGGAAGTTCAATAGGACCATTCTTGTTATATAAATTATAACAATTTGATGGATACGATGAGCAGCAGTAAGAAAAACAATCCTATAACGTATGCGTAGCTTATTGATGATGTGCTGCTTGACACGGTCACTTTGATAAAATCTCTAGTGTTAAAAGTCAAAGCTTTACGAAATAGAACAAGCACGTAAGATTTCCTGTAGGGAAGACGACTGGCCAACGTGGGTTGTTTGAGAGAATGACAGAAAAATTTAGCTCATCTATGCAGAAGACAGTGTACGGAACACCTGTGCGAGCCATTCTTGTGTGCTGTTTGAGTGTTTATGATTCTCAGTGGATGAGATTGAAAGATGACTTGAAGCAATACGTGAGCATTTTGCTAGATATGGACCAGTAGGTTTAATCAACACACAAGTGCTATGGAAATGCTTTGTGAACTTAAATGGTAATGCCTGGATGGAAAATGACATTCTTTTCTTGAAACAATGCTGAGAAAATTAAGGCAAGACTGATGCCAAAATGGTTCTACTGCTTCCAACATACATTTTGCTTAAGGACTGCAATGAAAAGGCAAGAGAAATTAGAGCTCATATAAATAGGTTTACAGATTGTCATTTTCCCTTCACTTCATTTATGATGGGAGCAAGAAGGGGAATGACCAGCAGCGGTAAAATCTACCCTCCACCGTGCACTGTATTGTGGCTTGTGGACTATGTATGTGAAGTAGATGTAGATAAAGATACTGGTTCCTTCATTAGGAAGGAGAAAAGTATAGGCTGGGGAGGGTTACATAGAAAGGGTAAGTCATTCAGTTCCAGGGTGAGAATGACCCACATGTAATGAGTACAGGGGAAGACAAAAATGAAGAGGAATGTATTAAGTGGAAGCCAGAGATGGTATATTGTTAAGCACTGTACCAACTTCAGTCCAGACTTAAGGACGGAGTGAGACGATGGAAACTGAGGAATCCTTTGAGTTGCACCTGAGCAGCCTCACGAAATACTAATGGAAGCAGGGAAGATTGATAACATTTAAGCGCTGCCAAAAGGTTCACATAAATGTTAATTTGTAAAGTTATTTTCCCCCGAGTGTTGGTTGAAAAATTTCCTTATATGAAGTGCACGAAGTGTTCAAATTGCAGAAAAGCACTGTGTCTGACACTAAATTTGACTTGGTCCTGTACTTCAGACCCAAAACTGGTAAACGTGTACTTCAGACCTAAAACTGGTAAACACGTCTAAGTCAAAACATTAGTAGCAGAAGGGAAGCACACAGCTAAGGAGGTTAGTATACATACAGTGTCGTAACAGAAGCTAGCTAAACCAGGGATATGTGATGACATGTTGAGTAGCATACAGGCACGACAAAGAGACTATTTCACATTAAGCTGCCTGGAATGCTGCAACCTGACAGACTGTGCTGAACTATTTTGTTATTTTTTCCCTGTATTACTCCACCAATTGCAATAGAAACAATGTAGGGAAACTGTGAAAAACGTGAATCTGGATAGCCAGATATGGATTTGAATTGCCTTGCTCCCAAATACTTGGTGATTTCCTTAAAGACAAATGGAAAAAAAAAAATGTACAGATGTTTCACTGACTGAGACGTATGTGGACTGATGTTAACACACCCAAGTTGGATCCAAGTGAGATGTTTGATGATATCGTGAAGGTGCAGAAGTAAGGGAAGTCACTTGCAGGAAGTCTCTGTAGCTGTAGTTGTGCAAAGGTTCACACTGATATAAGCTGTTTTCTCTCAGTCAAGTCTTGCAGCATTTGCCAGCTGGAATAACAACTTTGTTGTTGTTGTTGCCTTCAGTCCTGAGACTGGTTTGATGCAGCTCTCCATGTCACTCTATCCTGTGCAAGCCTCTTCATCTCCCAGTATCTACTGCAACCTACATCCTTCTGAATCTGCTTAGTGTATACATCTCTTGGTCTCCCTCTACAATTTTTACCCTCCACGCTGCCCTCCAATGCTAAATTTGTGAACCCTTGATGCCTCAGAACATGTCCTACCAACCGATCCCTTCTTCTAGTCAAGTTGTGCCACAAACTTCTCCCCAGTCCTATTCAATACCTCCTCATTAGTTACATGATCTATCCACCTTATCTTCAGCATTCTTCTGTAGCACCACATTTCGAAAGCTTCTATTCTCTTCTTGTCCGAACTAGTTATCGTCCATGTTTCACTTCCATACAAATACTTTCAGAAACGACTTCCTGATACATAAATCTATATTCGATGTTAACAAATTTCTCTTCTTCATAAACGCTTTTCTTGCCATTGCTAGTCTACATTTTATATCCTCTCTACTTCGACCAACATCAGTTATTTTGCTCCCCAAATAGCAAAACTCCTTTACTACTTTAAGTGTCTCATTTCCTAATCTAATTCCCTCAGCATCACCGATTTAATTTGACTACATTCCATTATCCTCGTTTTGCTTTTGTTGATGTTCATCTTATATCATTTAGATGAACAAAGGCTATATGTTGTTTCAGATGACAGTGTACAGTTTCAATTGCTTTCTCAGGATCGAATTTTAAGTATGATAGGAGGGTATGCAAGCCATTAGACAACATGTTTCTCCCATGTATATTCTATCTCCTTGCACATATTTTCAGATGGAAATTGTGTACACAACAATGTGATGTTTTGTTTACTACTTTGCGGTATGCTTTACAGAAAACAAAACTGTTGTATTTACCACCATTGGCTTATGAGTAGAATAGTACTTCATAAATGAAATTTTATTAATATTTCAAGGTTGCGGCATCCGTAATTGTGCTTTAAGGTAATTCAGTGGCAAAAAGTTGAAAATTTCTGTTAGACCGTGACTAGAACCTGGATTTCCCACTTTACACAAGTGGTCACTTTAACCATGTTGTTTTCATAGCATGTGTTCCAGCTGATCGAAATTGTCAGCTAATCAAAGACTATGAAGTAGTGTCCTTTTCCATTTACTTCAAGCAAATGAAGTAAATTGACAAGGATGCTAGCGTGCGAAAGTTAAGACTTTGGACTGATCAGTAAGGGTGCTCGGATAGTCAAAGCATGAAGTGGGAACCTGGGGCTTGATTCCCTGTCTGGCGTGTATTTTTTACTTTTTCCATCAATTTATTTCCATGCCTAATTGCGGATGATGTTGGTACCACCCACAAAATGTTGATATTTATGGCTTCTGTATTAATAAAAAAAAAAAAAAAATGGTGTCCGCTGTGTCAGGCATTATACCCATCCACAGATTAAAACTATGTGTAATACCGTCACTGGAGTTTCTATCCAGCAGTTCGAGAGGTATCTGTTGTATCCTTATAGCAGTGATACCTACTGATTCACCTTCATTTTAAGCAACTTCAGTTCCCAGTCAGGGTTTAGTTTTCAATAACAGTAAATGAGACTCATTGTCAGAAGAGGGGCAAAGGGAGGCGTAGGGGATGGACATACAGAGAGGGAAGCAATGATGCACAGAGAGAAGGCCAGAGGAGGAGGAGGAGGAGGAGGAGGAGGTGGTGGTGGTGGTGGTGGTGGTGGTGGTGGAAGAGGAGGAGGAAGAGGCGGCAGTGGGGGACAAAGAGAGGGAGAAGGAGATGGGTAGAGAGAAGGTGGTGAAGGAGTTTAGGATGTATATTCGGTCACCATTCATACTTGGCACTTGCAAAGCATTACCAGGTTTGCTAGTACATTATCTGGTCAACAGTGAAAGAATTCTTTTAAGTGTTTTTTTCTTGTGGTTTCTAGTGTGCTGCATACTAATATGATTATAAAAGACCTGTACCAGCTGACATTTTTTCACAATCAACACGGTAATACTTCATACACTATTTCATTTAATAATCGAAATTTTGGTGACAGTGACTACATTGGTTAGTACACATTGTAACTACAGTTAAAAGTTGATTGGCTATTCTTTATTGATAGCTGTTCATTTTGTAATAATGTAACCGCACTTTCTTACATTGCATTGCATTTATTTAAAACAGTGGTTAGGTGGTGTTGTCAAAACTATCCTGAAAGTTTTTATTGCAAGTGTGGCAGGTCTGTAATTAAGATACATAAGAACTGCTTTATAAATTTCCCAAAGAAAGTATACTTCTCACACTTAGAAATAAACTTTGTCAGCAGGGTATGTAGTGGTTCCATATGATGTTAAAATCTCGAAAAATAATAAAAAAGATCCTTTTACATTTCCTGTTAGTGATATGACAGGAGCAAAGAAATCATTCTAGTAACTTTTTTTTTGTCATCAGTCTACTGACTGGTTTGATGCGGCCTGCCACCAATTCCTTTCCTGTGCTAACCTCTTCATCTCAGAGTAGCACTTGCAACCTACGTCCTCAATTTGTGCTTGACGTATTCCAATCTCTGTCTTCCTCTACAGTTTTTGCCCCCTACAGCTCCCTTTAGTACCTTGGAAGTCATTCCCTCATGTCTTAGCAGATGTCGTATCATACTGTCCCTTCTCCTTGTCAGTGTTTTCCACATATTCCTTTCCTCTCCGATTCTACGTAGAACCTCCTCATTCCTCACCTTATCAGTCCACCTAATTTTCAACATTCGTCTATAGCACCACATCTTAAATGCTTCGATTCTCTTCTGTTCCGGTTTTTCCACAGTCCATGTTACACTACCATACAATGCTGTACTCCAGACATACATCGTCAGAAATTTCTTCCTCAAATTAAGGCCGGTATTTGATATTAGTAGACTTCTCTTTGCCAGAAATGCCTTTTTTTGCCATAGCGAGTCTGCTTTTGATGTCCTCCTTGCTCCGTCCATCATTGGTTATTTTACTGCCTAGGTAGCAGAATTCCTTAACTTCATTGACTTCGTGACCATCAATCCTGATGTTAAGTTTCTCACTGTTCTTATTTCTACTACTTCTCATTACCTTCGTCTTTCTCTGATTTACTCTCAAACCATACTGTGTACTCATTAGACTGTTCATTCCATTCGGCAGATCATTTAATTCTTCTTCACTTTCACTCAGGATAGCAATGTCATCAGCGAATCGAATCGTTGATATCCTATCACCTTGTATTTTAATTCCACTCCTGAACCTTTCTTTTATTTCCATCATTGCTTCCTCGATGTACAGATTGAAGAGTAGGGGTGAAAGGCTACAGCCTTGTCTTACTCCCTTCTTAGTACGAGCACTTCGTTCTTGATCGTCCACTCTTATTGTCCCGTCTTGGTTGTTGTACATATTGTATATGACCCGTCTCTCCCTATACCTTACCCCTACTGTTATCAGAATCTCGAAGAGCTTGCACCATTTTATATTGTCGAACGCTTTTTCCAGGTTGACAAATCCTACGAACGTCTCTTGATTTTTCTTTAGTCTTGCTTCCATTATTAGCCATAACATTAGGATTGCCTCTCTCGTGCCTTTACTTTTCCTAAAGCCAAACTGATCGTCACCTAGCGCATTCTCAATTTTCTTTTCCATTCTTCTGTATTTTATTCTTGTAAGCAGCTTCGATGCATGAGCTATTAAGCTGACTGTGCGATAATTCTCGCACTTGTCATCTCTTGCCATCTTCGAAATTGTGTGGATGATGCTTTTCCGAAAGTCAGATGGTATGTCTCCAGACTCATATATTCTACACACCAACGTGAATAGTCTTTTGTTGCCACTTCCCCTAATGATTTTAGAAATTCTGATGGAATGTTATCTATCCCTTCTGCCTTATTTGACTGTAAGTCCTCCAAAGCTCTTTTAAATTCCGATTCTAATACTGGATCCCCTGTTGTTGTTGTTGTCTTCAGTCCTGAGACTGGTTTGATGCAGCTCTCCATGCTACTCTTATCCTGTGCAAGCTTCTTCATCTCCCAATACCTACTGCAACCTACATCCTTCTGAATCTGCTTAGTGTACTCATCTCTCGGTCTCCCTCTACGATTTTTACCCTCCACGCTGCCCTCCAGTGCTGAATTTGTGATCCCTTGATACCTCAAAACATGTCCTACCAACCAATCCCTTCTTCTAGTCAAGTTGTGCCACAAACTTCTCTTCTCCCCAATCCTATTCAATACCTCCTCATTACGTGATCTATCCATCTTATCTTCAGTATTCTTCTGTAGCACCACATTTCGAAAGCTTCTATTCTCTTCTTCTCCAAACTAGTTATCGTCCATGTTTCACTTCCATACATGGCTACACTCCAAACAAATATTTTCAGAAACGACTTCCTGATACATAAATCTATATTTGATGTTAACAAATTTCTCTTCTTCAGAAACGCTTTCCTTGCCATTGCCAGTCTACATTTTATATTCTCTCTACTTCGACCATCATTAGTTATTTTACTTCCTAAATAGCAAAACTCCTTTACTACTTTAAGTGTCTCATTTCCTAATCTAATTCCCTCAGCATCACCCGAATTAATTTGACTACATTCCATTATCCTCGTTTTGCTTTTGTTGATGTTCATCGTATCTCCTCCCTTCAAGCCACTGTCAACTCCGTTCAACTGTACTTCCAAGTCCTTTGCTGTCTCTGACAGAATTACAATGTCATCGGCGAATCTCAAATTTTTTATTTCTTCTCCATGGATTTTAATTCCTACTATAACTTTTCTTTTGTTTCCTTTATTGCTTGCTCAATGTACAGTTTGAATAACATCAGGGAGGGGCTACAACCAAGTCTCACTCCCTTCCCAACAACTGCTTCCCTTTCATGCCCCTCAACTCTTATGACTGCCATCTGGTTTCTGTACAAATTGTAAATAGCCTTTCGCTCCCTGTATTTTACCCCTGCCACCTTTAGAATTTGAAAGAGAGTATTCCACTACACATTGTCAAAAGCTTTCTCTAAGTCTACAAATGCTAGAAACGTAGGCTGTCAATTCAACTAAGTACCTGGGTGTTAAAATTACGAACAACTTCAGATGGAAGGACCACATAGATAATATTGTCGGGAAGGCGAGCCAAAGGTTGCGTTTCATTGGCAGGACACTTAGAAGATGCAACAAGTCCACTAAAGAGACAGCTTACACTACACTCGTTCGTCCTCTGTTAGAATATTGCTGCGCGGTGTGGGATCCTTACCAGGTGGGATTGACGGAGGACATCGAGAGGGTGCAAAGAAGGGCAGCTCGTTTTGTATTATCGCGTTATAGAGGAGAGAGTGTGGCAGATATGATACACGAGTTGGGATGGAAGTCATTGCAGCATAGACGTTTTTCGTCGCGGCGAGAGCTTTTTACGAAATTTCAGTCACCAACTTTCTCTTCCGAATGCGAAAATATTTTGTTGAGCCCAACCTACATAGGTAGGAATGATCATCAAAATAAAATAAGAGAAATCAGAGCTCGAACAGAAAGGTTTAGGTGTTCGTTTTTCCCGCTCGCTGTTCGGGAGTGGAATAGTAGAGAGATAGTATGATTGTGGTTCGATGAACCCTCTGCCAAGCACTTAAATGTGAATTGCAGAGTAGTCATGTAGATGTAGATGTAGGTTTGCCTTTTCTTAATCTTTCTTCTAAGATAAGTCATAAGGTCAGTATTGCCTCATGTGTTCCAGTATTTCTACGGAATCCAAACTGATCTTCCCCGAGGTCGGCTTCTACTAGTTTTTCCATTCGTCTGTAAAGAATTCGTGTTAGTATTTTGCAGCTGAGGCTTATTAGACTGATTGTTCGGTAATTTTCACATGTGTCAACACCTGCTTTCTTTGGGATTGGAATTATTATATTCTTCTTGAAGTCTGAGGGTATTTCGCCTTTCTCATACATCTTGCTCACCAGATGGTAGAGTTTTGTCAGGACTGGCTCTCCCAAGGCCATCAGTAGCTCTAATGGAATGTTGTCTTCTCCGGGGGCCTTGTTTCGACTCAGGTCTTTCAGTGCTCTGTCAAACTCTTCACGCAGTATCTTATCTCCCATTTCCTCTTCCATTTCCATAATATTGTCCTCAAGTACATCGCCCTTGTATAAACCATCTATATACTCCTTCCACCTTTCTGCCTTCCCTTCTTTGCTTAGAGCTGGGTTGCCATCTGAGCTCTTGATATTCATACACGTGGTTCTCTTCTCTCCAAAGGTCTCTTTAATTTTCCTGTAGGCAGTATCTGTCCTACCCCTAGTGAGATAAGCTTCTACATCCTTACATTTGGCCTCTAGCCATCCCTGCTTAGCCATTTTGCACTTCCTGTCAATCTCATTTTAGAGACGTTTGTATTCCTTTTTGCCTGCTTCATTTACTGCATTTTTATATTTTCTCCTTTCATCAATTAAATTCAATATTTCTTCTGTTACCCAAGGATTTATAGCAGCCCTCGTCTTTTTACCTACTTTATCCTCTGCTGCCTTCACTACTTCATCCCTCAGAGCTACCCATTCTTCTTCTACTGTGTTTCTTTCCCCCATTCCTGTCAATTGTTCCCTTATGCTCTCCTTTAAACTCTGTACAACCTCTGGTTCTTTCAGCTTATCCAGATCCCATGTCCTTAAATTCCCACCTTTTTGCAGTTTCTTCAATTTTAATCTACAGGTCATAACCAATAGATTGTGGTCAGAGTCCACATCTGCCCCTGAAAATGTCCTACAATTTAAAACCTGATTCCTTATTCTCTGTCTTACCATTATATAATCTGTCTGATACCTTTTAGTATCTCCAGGATTCTTCCATGTATACAACCTTCTTTCATGATTCTTAAACCAAGTGTTAGCTGTGATTAAGTTGTGCTCTGTGCAAAATTCTACTAGGCGGCTTCCTCTTTCATTTCCTAGCCCCAATCCATATTCACGTACTATGTTTCCTTCTCTCCCTTTTCCTACACTCGAATTCCAGTCACCCATTACTATTACATTTTCGTCTCCCTTTACAATCTGAATAATTTCTTTTATTTCATCGTACATTTCTTCAATTTCTTCATCATCTGCAGAGCTAGTTGGCATATAAACTGGATCCCCTATCTCTTCTAAATCGACTCCTGTTTCTTCTTCTATCACATCAGACAAATATTCACCCTCATAGAGGCTTTCAATGTATTCTTTCCACCTATCTGCTCTCTCCTTTGCATTTAACAGTGGAATTCCCGTTGCACTCTTAATGTTACCACCGTTGCTTTTAATGTCACCAAAGGTTGTTTTGACATTCCTGTATGCTGAGTCTGTCCTTCCAACAATCATATCTTTTTCGATGTCTTCACATTTTTCCTGCAGCCATTTTGTCTTAGCCTCACTGCACTTCCTATTTATTTCATTCCTCAGCGACTTGTATTTCTGTATTCCTGATTTTCCCAGAACATGTTTGTACTTCCTCCTTTCATCAATCAACTGAAGTATTTCTTCTGTTACCCATGGTTTCTTCGCAGCTACCTTCTTTGTACCTATGTTTTCCTTCCCAACTTCTGTGATGACCCTTTTTAGAGACATCCATTCCTCTTCAACTGTGTTGCCTACTGTGCTGTTCCTTATTGCTGTATCTATAGCGTTAGAGAACTTCAAACGTATCTCGTCATTCCTTAGAACTTCCGTATCCCACTTCTTGGCGTATTGATTCTTCCTGACTAATGTCTTGAACTTCAGCCTACTCTTCATCACTACTATATTGTGATCTGAGTCTATATCTGCTCCTGGGTACGCCTTACAATCGAGTATCTGATTTTGGAATCTCTGTCTGACCATGATGTAATCTAATTGAAATCTTCCCATATCTCCCAGCCTTTTCCAAGTATACATCCTCCTCTTGTGATTCTTGAACAAGGTATTCGCTATTACTAGCTGAAACTTGTTACAGAACTCAATTAGTCTTTCTCTTTTGCTTATGTAGCACTAAAGCTACAGTCACAACTCGAAAAATAAAAAAAAAGTAGCATTATTGTGGAAAGGACAGGTTGATTCTCATTTCCCGGAGGAAGACCTAAGTTTCAGACAGGCACAATGAAAGAAATACTAGAAACATTTTGAATCTTTCGGACAAGTTCCTTTTTCAGAAGTATAGCTCTCACATATTCACACAACAGCTCGTACACACGTGACCAGTATCTCCGGACACCAATACTTTTTGAGATGTTTGGAACAAAATTAAACAATGGCATTACCTCGTATAGTAGCATCGATAACCAAAATGTAAAATAGAAAACAATAACAGTTGAGTTTTTATGTGTAGAACAGTTTCAGACACTGACTGGATACACAGTAAACAAAAGGAATAAAATTGCTGTGTAGTACATGTATTAAACTAAATTGAGGATTTCAAAATTGAGCTTTTTATTTGTCAGAGGAAGTTTACAGTATGTGTGTTACATTCACTTTGAATCTCAAAAACAGTAAAAAACTAAGATTTACCCTGTGATTAATAAAGAGATACAAGTTGGAAATTACTAGGAGACGCAGGGAAACAAACAAATGCATTGATTATAATGAAAGTGAATGTTGGTGAACAAATGCAGTTAGGCAACTAAATGGAAGATGGGTTGTCCAGCAGTGGGTGTCTGATGATTGTTGTTGTTGATGTTGATAATGTTGATGATGATGATGATGATGATGATGATGATGATGAAGTTCTGTGGATGTTTACATAATGGATGACTCGTACCACTCGTCCGATTTGAACTAAACTTAGTGCACAAATAGCTCTCTATCAGGCAGTGATCACTGTGTGGTTAAGATCCAGCTGCCTATCATAGTTCAGGAGATATGGTGCCATAAGCATTGAGTTGCTTGAAAAACTGCCACATAATGCATAATATTTAAATTTATTACTTCCGTGTTACTACCTCTATTCACAATTAATTCCACACATACAGTTCACATATGCCACTGAATCCACGTAGAAAGCTATATCATGGTATCACCCATAGCTCAAGAGGTATTATGTCATAAACACTGAGATGTGTGAAAAACTGCAACATTGTGCACAGTATTTAAATTTATTACTTCTTTGCTACTGACTCTATTTACAACACATTTTTCAGACAGTATACACATATGTTACTGAATGTACCTACAAAATTATGTCACTATGACACGTATATCAGGAGATAAGATGTCAAACACTGAGATGCATGAAAAATAATGCCACGTCATGCATGAAGTATTAATATACAGTATTTAATCTTTACTGCTAAGACAGTCCTACTGTTCAGTCAGTTTAAGGATATCTGCAACACCTGGCAGCACTTTTGGCAGCTTTTGACTGCAGAGTGCAAATGGCTTTAGGTGAAAACAGTCTATAGAGCTACAAAGAGAGATTGGCATAAAAGCATTTACAGTATCCTTGTTGTAGACACGCCAAAGCAGCTGCGACCAACTGCATGGACATATAACTAGAAATATTGTTTGCAATCAAGTTCTGAATTAAATAAACTTAATGGATACTTACATTGTCATTATACCATCCTGGATGTTTCCTTTATAGATAATTTATACTTTTCATATTATTTTTCTTAATTTGGATACTGTATTTATATGTTTGTACATTATGCATATTTCTTCCTATGTGTTTCATAATTTCAAGGGGATTTTCACAAATACATGGAAATGATTTTTTTTCTTTACGACACAAGAAATCTCTCTCTCTCTCTCTCTCTCTCTCTCTCTCTCTCACTCACTCACTTGTTTGTTTTTTATTTCATTTATAATGAGTACCTGGACAGTGTCGGGTTTATCAGCTATTGTGTTAGTAAATGGTTGTACATGTCAGACGTAGATGTCAGATAAGTTATGTATATTTCCATTTTATTTTTAATGCTCACATGTAATACATCTACATCTACATATGTTCCACACAATCCACTGTATGTTGGATGTACCACTACTAGTCATTTCCTTTTATGTCCCAGTTGCAAATGGGGTGAGGGAAAGACAACTGTCAATATGCCTCCGAATGAGCTCTGATTTTTCTAGTCTTTATTCTCCTCACACAAGATGTAAATTAGTGGCAGTAGAATTGCTCTGCAAACAGCTGCAAATGCCTGTTCCCTAAATTTTCTCACTAGCGTTTTGTGAAAAGAAAGTTGACTCCCCTCCCCCTTCCACTTTCCCACTGTGATTACGCATGATGGTTGACTCCACTGATAACAATTCAAGCAGACTGTCTCTGAAATGCTTCAGTGTGTTAATGTAATATTACCTGATGGGGATCCCAAACACTCAAGCAGTACACAAGAATAAGCCTCTGTAGATGAGCTACATTTTACTAAAACACTCCTGATAAACCAAAGTGGACCATTTGCCATTTACTACTGTGGTTCTTATGTCCTCCTTCCATTTCATATCACTTTGCAACAATGTATGTAGATATTTAATTGATATGAATTTGTCAAGCAGCAGCACCATTGCTACAGTATTGGAACATTATGGGATTATTGTTTCTACTCATCTGCATTAGCTCACATTTTCTACATTCAGAGCAAGCTGCCATTCATCACACCAAATAGAATTTCTGTCTTAGTCATTCTGTATAATGCCATAGCCACACAACAACAACAACAACAACAACAACAACAACAACAACACTTTCTTGTATGCTGTAGTCTCATTAGCAAACTGTTGCAGATTTCTCCTCACTCGATCTGTCACATCATTTATGTATATGAGAATAGGAGAACTCCTTTCACATTTCCCTGGGGCACTCCTGATGACACCCTTGTGTCAGATGAACACTTGCCATCGAGAACAACACAGTAGGATCTGTTACGAAGTCTTGAGCCACTCGTTTATCTTGAAACCTATTCTGTATGCTCGGGCTTTGTTAACAAATCTTAAAATGCCTCATGGAGTGCCAGATTTGATCTTGATTGAGATGTTTTAATTTTGTACAATTTACAATTGGATTACATATTATTAACAGGATAATTCTTCAGTTTTTTAGATTGACATGCATTTTATATTTCTTGACGTTTCAGTGCTACCAGCAATGTGCTTTGTCAAAAGCTTGTGCTAATGTAAAGAGTAAGTCATATCTAATATTGAGAATATGTGAACATTGGCTAATTACAGTAGCCACTATTTTTGCAACCATTAATATAATGATAATGAGACAGTTCTTTCCCTCACAGATTTCATATCCCAATGGGCAGCTGTGGACAGACTTTGTGTCAGCAGTGACTTCCTTATCTAGGCTGAATTCTTGGTGTTCCACTGATTAACAGACTTGTACACAAATTATAAATTTACTTATGTTTAGCAACAGAGAGCATTAATATTTCCTTAGGTGGATCTTGTCTGTCTTGTAACTGCCTCAGATTAACATTGACGATATTACACTCTTTGTACAAGTGTTAGGTGTTCAAAATTTTCTGTGGAAACTGGTGGTTAATTGAGATCGTACTGCACCCTCACAACAATAAGTAAACTGGTAGTAATGAGTGAATGCTGAATAGATTACTCATTGGGCAATTGATGTACTGCAGAAAAGGGTTTTACCAAATGAGTCTGATTTATGTAGATAAGCTTTCTACAATTTTATTTGTAGTTATTGTACATTGCAGCTTTATTTATTCTGCATCTTACTTATCCTTTTCAGTTTCTCCCAAGCACACTTGAGACCTCAGTCTACACCATTTCCATGTCATATTACAGGTCGAAACCAACAGAAACAGTTCAACTATTCCAAACTGACGGATGAGCCGACGACACCAGTGAGCGCCGGTTTGGGCGGCAGCTCTACCGGAGTGCAGCTGCCCTCCCTGTGTGACCCTGGAGGGGGCCTGGGGCCTGGTGATTCTCCACTCTTGCTAGACCTTGCACCTCCATCTACAGCTGCTCCTGCTGAGAGAGTGACTTCTGCTGTGTCTCTGCTGGATCAGCCAATAGATGTGTACGAGGAGACTGTGGGTGAGTGTCACACCTGCCAGTCACTTGAGTTGAAATGCCTTTACCTCAAACAGGTTGTTGTGTTTTGTTTCATGAGCAATGATTATTATTATCATCTTTGCCACCCTGGAAGTTTTTGTAAAATGGCTTTTAAGTATTTCAAGTTGCTGAAATTTTTCAGATTATTGATAACTACGCATCTGCACTCCAAAAGCCTTCTCACGTTGTGTAGCAGAGGGTACTTCTGGTAGCACTGTCAAGCACAGGTGACAGAAGGGACATCTGACCACCCTTTATCACTAACATTGCCACATTCGGGTTAACAGGCAAACCCTGTTTCCATACGCAAGAAGGACCACAAAAAAAGATGGAGACTTGCCATACTGACTTAGAATTAAAATTTCTAACTTTATACTAATCTGCAAATGCAATGCTCATTTCCTTCGTTTTCCTGAATCTTCTCTCTGTTATTAACTGAAGTGCCAAAATTGCATCTTGGATGCACACACTTCTCCTAAATTTTTGATAGACATTTTGCTAGACCGAATGTGCAATAACTAGTACATTTATTTGCTCTTGTCTTCTTATGAATTGTGTTAATTATTTTCTTTTTAAGAGCTTATGAAACTGGCAGTTAGATGAATTTCATTCATGAGCTATTACAGTTATTGGGCTGCGCACAAAAGTTCTGTTAGCTTGTGTATTTTTTCTTTCAAGTTCGATCAAAGCTTTTGGAAATTCCGGATGGAGTATCGCTTCATTCTTATCATTACTGTCTTGCACTGTGTTCTCATTTTCTCTTGAAATAATTTCTCCTGTGCAACTTTAAAGGTTTCCCAAGTTTTCTTTCCATGTTTGTGCCATATTTTCTGCTTCCGTTTTCCATCTCTGGTTATTGTGCTCATTAGTCTCTATTCACTAAAGTGGTTAGTTTGAGTGCAGCACCTTTACACTGTTTCAGATTTTTATCTGTCATGTGACACCTTTCCTGTACTCATTCTTCTTTAGCTCTTCTGTGTTTCCATATAATTTCATTTTTGAGTGACATCTTTACATTTTTCTCATTACTGTATTAATTGTAGTATCTCCTCTGTTACATGTTGTTGTTGGTGTCTTCAGTCCTGAGACTGGTATGATGCAGCTCTCCATGCTACTCTATCCTGTGAAAGCTTCTTCATCTCCCAGTACCTACTGCAGCTTACATCCTTCTGAATCTGCTTAATGTATTCATATCTTGGTCTCCCTCTACCATTTTTACCCTCCACGCTGCCCTCCAATACTAAATTGGTGATCCCTCGATGTCTCAGAACATGTCCTACCAACTGATCCCTTCTTCTAGTCAAAGTTGTGCCACAAGCTCCTCTTCTCCCCAATCCTATTCAATACTTCCTCATTAGTTATGTGACCTACCCATCTAATCTTCAGCATTCTTCCGTAGCACCACATTTCGAAAGCTTCTATTCTCTTCTTGTCCAAACTATTTATCGTCCACATTTCACTTCCATACATGGCTACACTCCATACAAATACTTTCAGAAACGACTTCCTGACACTTAAATCTACACTCGATGTTAACAAATTTCTCTTCTTCAGAAACGATTTCTTTGCCATTGCCAGTCCACATTTTATATCCTCTCTACTTCGACCATCATCAGTTATTTTGTTCCCCAAATAGCAAAACTTCTTTACTACTTTAAGTGTCTCATTTCCTAGTGTAATTCCCTCAGCATCACCCGACTTTTTGTTGATGTTCATCTTATATCCTCCTTCCAAGACAATGTCCATTCTGTTCAACTGCTCTACCAAGTCCTTTGCTGTCTCTGACAGAATTACAATGTCATCGGCGAATCTCAAATTTTTTATTTCTTCTCCATGGATTTTAATTCCTACTATAACTTTTCTTTTGTTTCCGTTATTGCTTGCTCAATGTACAGTTTGAATAACATCAGGGAGGGGCTACAACCAAGTCTCACTCCCTTCCCAACAACTGCTTCCCTTTCATGCCCCTCAACTCTTATGACTGCCATCTGGTTTCTGTACAAATTGTAAATAGCCTTTCGCTCCCTGTATTTTACCCCTGCCACCTTTAGAATTTGAAAGAGAGTATTCCACTACACATTGTCAAAAGCTTTCTCTAAGTCTACAAATGCTAGAAACATAGGTTTGCCTTTTCTTAATCTTTCTTCTAAGATAAGTCATAAGGTCAGTATTGCCTCATGTGTTCCAGTATTTCTACGGAATCCAAACTGATCTTCCCCGAGGTCGGCTTCTACTAGTTTTTCCATTCGTCTGTAAAGAATTCGTGTTAGTATTTTGCAGCTGAGGCTTATTAGACTGATTGTTCGGTATTTTTCACATGTGTCAACACCTGCTTTCTTTGGGATTGGAATTATTATATTCTTCTTGAAGTCTGAGGGTATTTCGCCTTTCTCATACATCTTGCTCACCAGATGGTAGAGTTTTGTCAGGACTGGCTCTCCCAAGGCCATCAGTAGCTCTAATGGAATGTTGTCTTCTCCGGGGGCCTTGTTTCGACTCAGGTCTTTCAGTGCTCTGTCAAACTCTTCACGCAGTATCGTATCTCCCATTTCATCTTCAGCTACATTCTCTTCCATTTCCATAATATTGTCCTCAAGAACATCACCCCTGTGTAGACCCTGTATATACTCCTTCCACCTTTCTGCTTTCCCTTCTTTGCTTACAATTGGATTTCCATCTGAGCTCTTGATGTTCATACAAGTGGTTCTCTTATCTCCAAAGGTCTCTTTAATTTTCCTGTAGGCAGTATCTATCTTACCCCTCATGAGATAAGCCTCTACATCCTTACATTTGTCCTCTAGCCTCCTGCTTAGCCATTTTGCACTACCTATCGATATCATTTTTGAGATGTTTGTGTTCCTTTTTGCTTGCTTCACTTACCGCATTTTTGTATTTTCTCCTTTCATCAATGAAATTCAGTATCTCTTCTGTTACCCAAGGATTTCTACCAACCCTTGTCATTTTCCTACTTGATCCTCTGCTGCCTTCACTATTTCATTCCTCAAAGCTACCTATTCCTATTCTACTGTGTTTCTTTCCTCCATTCCTGTCAATTGTTACCTTATCCTCTCCCTGAAACTCTGTACAACCTCTGGTTCTTTCATTTTATCCAGGTCCTATCTCCTTAATTTCCCACCTTTTTGCAGTTTCTTCTGTTTTAATCTACAGTTCATAACCAATAGATTGTGGTCAGAGGCCACATCTGCCCTGGAAATTTCATACAATTTAAAACCTGGTTACTAAATCTCTGTCTTACCTTCTTGTATCTCCAGGGTTCTTCCGTGTATACAACCTTCTTTCTTGATTCTTGAACCAAGTGTTAGCTATGATTAAGTTGTGCTCTGTGCAAAATTCTACCATGCGGCTTCCTCTTTCATTTCTTAGCCCCAATCCATATTCCCCTACTACATTCCTTTCTCTTAGTTGCCCTAGTGTTGAATTCCAGTCACCCATGTATATTAAATTTTTGTCTCCCTTCACTACCTGAATAATTTCTTTTATCTCATCATACATTTCTTCAATTTCTTCATCATCTGCAGAGCTAGTTGGCATATAAACTTGTACTACTGTGGTAGGCGTGGGCTTCGTATCTATCTTGGCCATAATGCGTTCACTGTGCTGTTTGTAGTAGCTTACTCGCATTTCCTCCCCCCCCCCCCCCCCCCCCCCATTATTAAACCTACTCCTGAATTACCCCTATTTGATTTTGTATTTATAACTCTGCATTCAACTGACCAAAAGTCTTGTTCCTCCTGCCACCAAACTTCGCTAATTCTCACTGTATCTAACTTTAACCTATCCATTTCCCTTTTTAAATTTTCTAACCTATCTGCCCTATTAAGGGATCTGACATTCCACGCTCCAATCAGTAGAATGCCAGTTTTCTTTCTCCTGATAATGACATCCTCCTGAGTAGTCCCCGCCCGGAGATCCGAATGGGGGCCTATTTTCCCTTCGGAATATTTTACCCAAGAGGACGCCATCATCATTTAATCATACAGTAAAGCTGCATGCCCTTGAGAAAAGTATTAGTAAAGAAGTAATAAACTAAAATGTCATGTGGGATCCTGAAGTTTTACTGCTCAAATAGCAAAACTGTTGTAAGTGATAAACTGTTATCTTTTCATAATTTTGTGGGGGGGGTGTCAGCGAGAAATAATTTGCTTATGTTTGGTGCCCGTACCTGCCGATAATACCGTGGCAACGGACGCAGAACCATTGACATCAGCAGCCGGCAAAGTGGTCATGGTATTCGATGAAGGGACGCACCCGTGAAGTGTGTGTCAGGAAGTAGCTCCAGTGACAGAGGCGAGAATGTAAGGTGGCCACAGACTCAATTCACTCACCTGTTTGCTAGTTTGGAAACTAGACCTGCTAATGTTGTACTACACACAAACAGTTGTTCAGGGGTACCTTTGCTGCTTTCTAGGGTTTTGTCAGAAATCACTAAGTGTTCTCATTCTGAAATGCTGGAGGAATATTGTCGGAGTGTTTGCACACTGTCATTTACAGTGCATTGAGATATGCAGTTTCCAACTGTAATACTTGTTTTATTGTGTGGACTATAAATATAATATTGTATTTCTTAAAGATCAGATTATGGCAGCATTTAACAATTTTTAAATTCTTTCAATAATTTGGTGAAATACTGAAAATTAAACTTTCTTACCACTGGATGCCATTAGGTGGGCAAGTTGCAGTACTGGGCTCTGAGATTGTGCTTTAGTAATGTAGATAATGCTACGATCTATGCTGCATGCAGTGTGGCACAACACGGCTTGTGAGCTGCAGGGCACCAGTTATTTGTTATTTAGTATTTGTCATTTTTTGGAATGTTTCTGAAGTATTGGATGTTTGAATAAACAGCACTCTCCATCCAGAATTGCAGTTGCATTCTCGCTGTACATAGCTGTTTGTAATAAAAGTACTTTCAGTAGTAAGTGGTTTACTTCATTCACAACTATGCTGTCAGATTTGCACTCCAGTGTGGTTATGATGTGACAGTAAAACTCCTGTTTATCTTGCGGTAATATTAAACATTTACTTGATTATATAGAGGGTCTATACAAGGGCGATGTACTTGAGGACAATATTATGGAAATGGAAGAGGATGTAGATGAAGATGAAATGGGAGATAAGATCCTGCGTGAAGAGTTTGACAGAGCACTGAAAGACCTGAGTCGAAACAAGGCCCCCGGAGTAGACAACATTCCATTGGAACTACTGACGGCCTTGGGAGAGCCAGTCCTGACAAAAATCTACCATCTGGTGAGCAAGATGTATGAGACAGGCGAAATACCCTCAGACTTAAAGAAGAATATAATAATTCCAATCCCAAAGAAAGCAGGTGTTGACAGATGTGAAAATTACTGAACTATCAGTTTAATAAGTCACAGCTGCAAAATACTAATGCGAATTCTTTACAGACGAATTGAAAAACTAGTAGAAGCTGACTTTGGGGAAGATCAGTTTGGATTCTGTAGAAATGTTGGAAGACGTGAGGCAATACTGACCCTACGACTTATCTTGGAAGCTAGATTAAGGAAGGGCAAACCTACATTTCTAGCATTTGTAGACTTAGAGAAAGCTTTTGACAATGTTGACTGGAATACTCTCTTTCAAATTCTGAAGGTGGCAGGGGTAAAATACAGGGAGCGAAAGGCTATTTACAATTTGTACAGAAACCAGATGGCAATTACAAGAGTCGAGGGGTATGAAAGGGAAGCAGCAGTTGGGAAGGGAGTGAGACAGGGTTGTAGCCTGTCCCCGATGTTATTCAATCTGTATATTGAGCAAGCAATAAAGGAAACAAAAGAAAAGTTGGGAGTAGGTATTAAAATCCATAGAGAAGAATTAAAAACTTTGAGGTTCGCCAATGACATTGTAATTCTGTCAGAGACAGCAAAGTACTTGGAAGAGGAGTTGAACGGAATGGATAGTGTCTTGAAAGGGGGATATAAGATGAACATCAACAAAAGCAAAACGAGGATAATGGATTGTAGTCGAATGAAGTCTGGTGATGCTGAGGGAATTAGATTAGGAAATGAGACACTTAGAGTAGTAAATGAGTTTTGCTATTTGGGGAGCAAAATAACTGATGATGGTCGAAGTGGAGAGGATATAAAATGTGGACTGGCAATGGCAAGAAAACCGTTTATGAAGAAGAGAAATTTGTTAACATTGAGTATAGATTTAAGTGTCAGGAGTCGTTTCTGAAATTATGTGTATGGAGTGTAGCCATGTATGGAAGTGAAACATGGACGATAAATAGTTTAGGCAAGAAGAGAATAAAAGCTTTTGAAATGTGGTGCTACAGAAGAATGCTGAAGATTAGATGGTAGATCACATAACTAATGAGGAAGTATTGAAAAGGATTGGGGAGAAGAGAAGTTTGTGGCACAACTTGACCAGAAGAAGGGATCGGTTGGTAGGACATGTTCTGAGGCATCAAGGGATCACCAATTTAGTATTGTAGGGCAGAGTGAAAGGTAAAAATCGTAGAAGGAGACCAAGAGATGACTACACTAAGCAGATTCAGAAGGATGTAGATTGCAGTGGGTACTGGGAGATGAAGAGGCTTGCACAGGATAGAGTAGCATGGAGAGCTGCATCAAACCAGTCTCAGGACTGAAGACCACAACACCACCACTTGATTACAATGGTGTATCAGCAAGTAACTAACAGAAATTTTCAGTCAGTGAATATCAGAATTCAGATAATATGTAGACTAGCTAGTTAAGTATGTTTCTAAGTTTTCTTTTGAATTGTTAGGGATTTCCAATTTATTGCTTTGATAGGCAAGAGCTTCTTGAATATCTTATTTTTGTAGTACAGAACACCAGTTTGAACTGTGCTTGAGGAGACAGAGTATGTGAAAATTGTTTTTATGTCTTGTATTTTTAATGTATATTTTAGCTCAGTTGAAACTGATTATTAACACCAGCACATCCATGTATTACCTCCCTTTTAACTTGTTATCCATTTGAAAATCAAGGTGTTTTACACATTGGGCTTCATTCAGGAAGAGTACAGGGAGCAGCCAATTGTGGATGGTGGCTCATGTCAGCACCAATGACGTGTGTCACTTTGGATCAGAGGAGTTTGGGTTTTGGGTGGCTATCAGAAATGGTGAAGACTGCAAGTCTTGCTTGCGAGTTTAAGACAGAGCTCACCATCTGCACCGACTGTGGTCCTTTGGTGCAGAGCCAAGTGGAGGGTTTGAATCAGAGGCTCAGGCAGTTCTGTGACTATATATAGTGCAGATTCCTTGACTAGCAACATTGGATGGTTCCGCTTGATAGGTCAAGAGTCCACTTCACACCAGAAGCGGCTACACGGGTAGCGGGGGCTGTGTGGAAGGGACTGGATGGTTTCTTAGGTTATAAGGTCTCAGGAAGCAACAGAAAGGTTTTCTGTCTAAAAGGGGGCTGGTAAAACACAGTAAGGTAGTGGTAGAAACAATTGGTATTGTAGTTGTAAATTGTCATAGCTGTGTTGGGAAAGAACCAGAGCTCCAAGCCCTAACAGAAAGCACTGAAGCTCAAATAGTTATAGGTACAGAAAGTTGGCTAAAGCTGGAAATAAGTTCAGTCAAATTTTTTTAAAACAGTCCAACATTGTTCAGAAAGGATAGATTAAATACAGTTAGTGGTGGAGTATTTATTGCTATTAGTAGTAGTTTACCTTGTAGTGAAATTGAAGTAGATAGTTCCTGCGAAATAGTATTGGTAGAGGTTATACTGGCGATCGGACTACACTATTAATTGGATTGTTTTACCAGCACCCCAATTCAGAAGATATAGTTGCTGAACAGTTCAAAGGAAACTTGAGTGTCATTTCAAATAGGTAGCCCACTCATACAATTATAGTCAATGGTGACTTCAATCTGTCCTTGATATGCTGGAAAAATCATAACATTTAAAGCTGGTGGCAGGCATGAAATGTCATCTGAAATTGTACTGAATGCTTATTCTGAAAATTGTTTTGAACAATTAGTTCATGAGCCCACTCGAAGCATGAATGGTTACAAAAGCATACTTGACCTCTTAACAGCAAATAATCCTGGACAAATATGGAGTATCATGACGAATACAGGGACCACAAGGCAGTTGCTGCTAGGCTGAGTACCATAATGCCTACAACCATCGAAAACAAAACAAAAAAATGCAAAGTATATCTATTTAAAAAAGCTGATAAAATGCTCTTAACACCTTTTTAAAAAATAATCTTAACTCCTTCCGATCTGATCGTGTAAGCATAGAAAAGATGTGGAATGATTTCAGAGAGATAGTATTGATGGCAATTGAGAGACATATACCACATAAATTAATCAGTGATTGTGCTGATCCCCCATGGTACCCAAAATAAGTGAGATCACTGTTACAGAAGCAAAGAAAAAAATATTGCCAAATTTAAAAGAACACAAAATCCCCAAGGTTGCCAAAAGTTTTGCAGAAGTTTGAAATATAGCACGTACTTCAATGTGAGATGCTTTTAATAATTTCCTCAATGAAACTCTGTCTCAGAAGCGGGCAGAACACCAAAAGAGATTCCGGCTATACATCAGTGGCAAAAAGCAATCAATACCTTCAGTGTGCGATAATGACTGTGAAGTCACTGATGACAATGCCACTAAAGTAGAGTTATTAAACATGGTTTTCCGAAACTCCTTCACCAAAGAAGATGAAATAAATATTCCTGAATTCCAATCAAGAACAACTGCCAAGATGAGAAACATAGAAGTAGATATCCCCAGTGCAGCAAAGCAGCTTAAGTCACTTAAAGGGAAGTTGCAGTAATCTGCTGAATTACAGGCCCATATCACAAACGTCAATTTGCAGTAAGTTTTGGACAATATACTGTGTTCGAACATTATGAGTTACTTGGAAGAAAATAAGTTACTGACACATAGTCAGCACACATTCAGAAAATATTGTTCAGCTCTTTATGATCATGAAGTAATGAGTACTATTGACAAGGGGAGTCAAATTGATTCTATATTTTTAAATTTACAGAAGGCTTTTGCACTGTTCTTAATAAGCATCTCCTAATGAAACTATGTGCCCATGGAATATAGCGTCAGTTGTGTGACTGGATTCGTGATTTCCTTTCAGAAAGGTCACAGTTCGTAGTAATAGATGGAAAGTCATTGAGCAAAACAGAAGTAATATCCGTTGTTCCCCAAGGAAGCGTTATAGGCCGTATATTATTCCTGATCTATATTAACGATATCGGAGACAATCTGAATAGCCATCTTAAGTTTTTTGCTGATGATGCTGTTGTTTACCATCTTGCAAAGTCATCAGATGGCCAAAACAAATTTAATCTACAGTTCATAACCAATAGATTGTGGTCAGAGTCCACATCTGCCCCCGAAATGTCTTACAATTTAAAACCTGGTTCCTAAATCTCTGTCTTACCATTATATAATCTATCTGATACTCAATAGTAGTTAACAAATAAATAGCTTTCCTGAGAAAAATATTTTTTCATTTACATCTCTTATATCACAGCAAGAGTTTTATTTGTGAGTGGAGCTTGTGTCACCTTACTCATTATGGCATGGGGAAATGTAAGGATGGTGAATAGAGCTCCGGGTCTCCCTTACTACAGTGAAAATCTCTGCGCATGTGTGCATTCAGCACTGAATCACCGTTGCCCTGACACTTTATGCAATTCAGTACTGACACACCACAGTTGTCAGATCATTCAGACAGCATTCAGTAAGTCAAAAGGATTGTCGCTTTCAAAGTCATATTCATCCCAAAATGGAGTATTAGTCGAAGCAGTTGAGTGTTGCAGCAGTTATACTTAGATAATTACCATACAAATAACTTGATAGCCCAAAAGGGCATGTTAGTGTGAAACTGTAGGGAATTTATTAAGATCAGACTCAAGAATTGAGGCACACTGATAATATAAATTATCATCTATAAGATGCTTTTCACATTTCTTTGCAAAGCATTAGTAGCAGTTACATTGTAACCATCGGTAATAGATGATAGTGACAACTGTGTAATCAGACTAAGGCTGCTCAGAGAAAGATGCAGCATCACACTGTCCACAACATTAGTGTTGGTGCACTTAATATAGCACTGACTAAATAAATAAAGGTAGCATAGTATTATCTTCCCTTCCTATGACCAGCAGCTCTTGTGAGGCTCTGCCTGCATGATCCTGCTACATGAGGTACGCACTGCTGTGTGACTATGTACACCTTCGCTACCATACCGCCTCACATTTCCATCAATTTGCTCAGTCCAGTATGCAAGGCACCTTTCTCATTAGTACTAAGTCGACATATAATTAATTCTTATGGTAAATACATAAATTCAGCAGATAACTGCTTAGGCAAATTACTGTCTGCTACGCAACTGAAATGACAGTCATTACACAGGTTCTGTATGTTACAGTTTGTTAAGTAATCAGTTTGCTACAGTATTGCTTCCACTGTAATGAAATATACTGTCCATAGGTTATTTGACTCAATAGACATTTCACTTTGAGTCACAAGTATATGACATGGTTTAGTTGTATCACAAGACAATGACTAACAAAAGGGTGCCTGCCGTTAACATCTCATTACACGCATTGTCTGAAAAACAATTATGTATAAAATTCCATCTGAAAAGTTTTTGGCAACCCAGTCATAGTCAGTAGACTTTCAGTACTGGAGCTGAATCTTCATATCTCAGTACATATTTGCTTGGAATTTTGATACCTAAATAAATTGTACATTATAAGCAACAGAGTGTTGGAAAATTAATGTTTTCGCCTAACCTACAAGGTGGCCATTTCATGAGTAAATTACGAAGTCTTGTGTAATTTACTGTACAGAAAACCTCCTTTTTCTCTTAATTCATTCTTGCAGGTTTAGGGACCGCAACTGTGTGGAATAATTACATCCAAATCAGTCGGATTAAGCAGTTCCATAATGTAATGTCATAGACCACTCATCCAGTATGCCGTGGATGCAGATAAAGCTTGGGTTGCCAAAAATGTAAGTGAACAACTGGATTATAAAAAGTGTACCACATGATATCGCACCACAACAACAGAACGAACATTATCTGCAACCCGCACAGGTCATGATTTCAATTGCAACAAACGATGAGATACAGCTGCACGTTAACAGAAGACACCATTGCCGATCAATTTCTGGCCACTCACTGGCACCGCTTCCCTCTCAAGTACTCCAGCAGCCATCCTAGCAGCTAACAATGAACAAAACAGTTCTACATTAAGACAATTTAGCTTTAAGTAACAATGTTCAGTATGAGTAAATGCCTGATAATGACCAAAACATACATGAAATGGGTTGAAATATGTTAAATTACACATAAAATAAGCCTTAGCCTGTACTAAAATAATGAATGTTCAGGCTCGATGATATGTCACTAGCTGTGTACTGCTGCAACCATAGCCATACATTGAGATCTCACTGCAAACATGAAGCGAGACATGTCCTATTCCTCTATTTTAACTGAAAATGACCACAACTAAATCTGCTAAAGGAATCCTATCAAACACTTGAGTTCATAATCGTCAAGTGACTGATGGGAGTTTCTGCTGTAATTAAAGCAGAATATCTGGTTTGATAGTGCTTTTGTAAAGTAAAATTCATAAAATGGCTGCAAAAATGTGTAAATAAGGTGAATAATTTTTATTACATTTGTGGTGAAATAACATTTTCCTCACAGAAATGCAATATGACACCTCTTGTGAAGACTGTCTATCAGCATTATTTCTGTGTGAAAGTAGGGCACCAAGGATAAGTCTTGGGCACCACATATATGTTGCAATGCAATTTCAGTTAGACTGCGAGAACGGTTGAAAAATAAGAAATAATCTATCACTTTTGGTGTGCCTATGGTTTGGTGGGAGCCAACAGACCACACTGATGACTGCTATTTCTGCTTGCCTCCACCTATAGAGGCAGGATTGTCTATAAAGAAAAGAAGAACAGTTCATTACCTGAATCTTGGATCTGCCAATTGATCCAGTCCACATTCAGGTAGTTTACTAGTTTCTACTTCACTGAAAATTGTGTGTTTCAAGTAGAAAATGAAGAGAGTGTGGTACAAAAAACCAAACAAACCTTCCACATCTGTGGCCATGATTTTGAGGGGAAAGATGATAAACCACACAGACTGAGTCTAGTGGAATTGAGTGATCTCATTATAGACCTTAACATGTCAAAGGAGAAGGCAGAAATTCTTGGGTCTCGACTACAGCAATGGAATCTTCTCGAATGTGATGTCACAATGTCACAGTACCAAAAGTGTCACTGACTCCCTTTTTGAAGAAGAAAAACAATCTTGTTTTCTGCGACACTAATGGCTGGGTGAAATCTTTAAATTTTAACAATGATCCAACTGAACAGAGACTATTCAAAGACTCTTCCAAGATCAGGTTGGAAGCTGAGTTACTTCACAATGGCAACCATCTTTCTTCTATTCCTGGTTGTCATGCAGTTCAGAAGAAGGAGACATGCGAATATGACAGCCCTCTTGGACTCAATCAAATGTCATGAATGCAAATGGAAAATCTGTGGTGATCTAAAAGTCATAGTCATACTTTTAGGAACGCAATTGGGTACACAAAACATTGCTGTTTCTTTGGGACAGTAGGCATATGAAATCGCATTATATTAAAGCAGATTGGCCTGCAAGAAATCTGAACTCAAATGAGAGAAATGTTGTTGCCGAGCTTCTTGTGGACCCAAAAGATGTTCTCCTTCCACCTGTGCATATCAGGCTGGGTTCGATGAAAAATTTTGTCAAAGGTATGAAAGAGAAGGAATTACCTAAGATAGAAATTTCCGAAATCAAGTGATGCAAAAGTGACACAAGGTATTTTTATCAAGCCATAAATTCGAGAACTTGTAAAGGATCTCGCATGTGACCATGTTTTGGAGGGGAAAGAAAAGGACACTTGGGAAGCCTTCAAGAGAGTGGTTTATGGATTTTTAGTCAGCAAAAGACCTGATAACTACACTCAGTTGGTGAAAATGCTCCTGCAAAAGTACCACCTACACTCAGGTGGTGACAGTGGCCCTGGAAAAGTACCATAACCTTAGATTCAACATGTCCCTTAAAATCCATTTTCTGCACTCCCAACTAGACTTTTTCCCTTCTAGTTGTGGAGCTGTCAGGATGAACATGGCAAAAGATTCCATCAGGACATTTCTGTTATGAAACAAAGATATCAGGGCCATTGGAATGAAGCAATGCTTGTGGATTTCTATTGGTCTTTGTGTAGAGTTGCTCCAGAACTCTGTTACAAGAGGCAAGCTAAAAGATTTTACTCCAACTATCTGCAAGATATTCTTCCAGCAATTTAGATCTCTTAAAATGTAACTACCATTTAAAAAAAATTCAAATACACTTTCAATGTTTTTAGCATATTTAATTAAAATTTTCTCTTAATCCGTTAATATGAAATACTTTCACCTAGTGTGTAACACAGAACTAGAGCTAAGGAAAATTTTTCATTGTCGTATTCACTTTTCTTTATCCAAAATGAGTAAGAATTGACTCACGAATTGCAGGAAACATTCAGAAATTGCTTTTTGTTGGTGAGTGCTAATTATCCTCCAACAGAATGCTGTAATTACATTACAACAAGTTTGATACAATGTGAAATTGCAGATTTCTGTACATACAATCTATATATATGGATACTATTTGACGCGTGTAACTGAGTACCATAAAAATGTTCTGAGACAGTAATTTTATATCGAAACTTTTTCATCCGAAGAACCTCACCCCGTAGGGAACTCTCATATCGATAAAAGCATTAGGCAGTAGAAGGACAGTATCACAAGCACTCACAGTATTCTTTACTCGTGTATTTGTCTCTGTACGTACATTCCCCGAGTTCTCCCCACTCGGTACACGCGACTTCCGCAGTCGTGCCATTCTCAGTTTATACGAGCACATTATAGAATAAGTGTGGCATGCTATTTCAGGTGGTTCACCTATGTACGCCAACTGCCCTGGCCTCGACGCCCGTAACGAAAGGCCAGAATCTCCCGACCCTTTTGACACGTCGCGCACCTACTGCTCGGGTGGTGAGGCCGGGAATGACAACAGGACCTTCTACTACGGCAGTGGCAGCAACGGCGGGGGTGCCTTTTACTCGCCAGGCGGCAGCAGCGGCAGTGCCTTCTACTCACCAGGTAGCAGTGGTGGCGGTGAGCCGGCCGGTGCCTACTACTCGCCTGTGCCTGCAGAGTCCCCCTCCAACTACACTGGGATGCTCGGGATGGCTGCAGAGTTTTCACGGCTCTCTGTTGCCAGTTCTTCACTTCCAGTAGCAGATGCCAAGTAGGTACTCTCATCAGTTCAGCTCAAGTTAAGTTTGTTTGCCCGTGCAACAGATCGTAACTGCGATCCACAGCTAGGATATGGAATGAATGCATTTGAAGATTGTAGTACAATATCTCCGACAAATATTTGGAAACGTGCTGACCATTTAGACAATTGTCTTATGCTATCTTTATTTGACAATGTATTTTTATTTATAATAATGTACAGTAACTTCCATTTGCAAATTACGAATTATTTAGGCACAGACGAGTCGCCCGTCATTTAGATAATGGTCATAACTATTGTTGTATTTCACATACGAATATCAAATTTGAGAACATTGCAATCAAAAATAGCGGTCACTATGAATTTGTGTTTGTTGCATATTAAAGTGACGAGTATGAAATACAGGTGAGATTTTGAAACTTTCGTGAAACTAAGGATCGATATCTTCCTCTGGTCTCGAAAATATTGAGCATCTGCAGCAATTCGACTTACCTTAGAGTGGGGGGGGGGGGGGGGGGGGGGAAGGACAATTATACACTCACACGCAGACACACTCACATCTATCCGCACATATACAGACACAAGCAGACATTTTTAAAGCGAAAGAGTTTGGGCAGAGATTTCAGGCAAGGCGGCAGTACAGAGGCAAAGATGTTGTTGAATGACAAGTGAGGTATGAGTGGCGGCAACTTGAAATTAGCAGAGGTTGAGAGCTGGTGGGTAACGGGAAGAGAGGTGATGTTGGAAGTAGGATTAAGGTTTTTTCAGAAGGATTGAGAGGCAAGGCTGAAAGTGAGAAATCCCTGGAACGTTTGGAGAGGGTGATTTTGAGGAAGAGGAGGTGGGTCCCGCTGTGACGGAGGATGGAACTGTTCCAGGCAGGGTTCAATTTGGATAGTGTCTTGGGGAGTTGGATCATTAGGAGTAGGATTAGGATTATTTTTCTTCATGGCAAAGTGATATTTCCAGCAGAGAGTATGAGTGTGGGACAGGAAATCTTTGACGAGGGCTGTTTGGTTGACTCTGGGAGTAGGGCTGAAGGTGAGGCCTTTGGATAGGACAGGGGTTTTGGATTGGGAGAGAGGTTTGGAGGAAAAGTTAACTACTGAATTAGGGTGTTGTGGTTCCAGATTGTGTTGATTAGAATTTTGAGGTTTTGGGGGGAGTGGAGCTGGAAGTGGGAGATTGAGTAGATGGGAGAGACTGGGTCTGTGTACAATGAGAGGAGGTTGAGGTTTTGCTGGAAAGGTTGCGGAGGGTGAGGTGAGTTGCCTTTGCGGAGGTGGGAAACCAGGAGATTGGATAGTTTTTTGAGGTGGAGGGTGGCATGCTGTTCTAATTTGCGGTTGGCCTGTAGGAGGATGCTCTGAATAGCCGGTGTGGATGTGGGAGAGGAAAGATTGAGGACTTTGATTAGGGATAGGAGTTGACGGGTGTGTTCATTGGCTGAGTCGATGTATAGGTGAAGGATTAGGCGGGTGAGGGCTATGGATTGTGCTGTTTGGAACTGGTATAAGGACTGATGGAAAGAAGGATTGCAGCCAGAGATGGGAACTTTAAGTGTGAGGCCTTTGGGGGTAATGCCAAATGCCAGACAAGCCTGAGTAAATAAAATATGGGAGTGTAATCTGGTTAGGGTGAAGGCATGTTTGCGGAGGGAATGTAAATAAAACTTAATGGGGCCGTTGTGGGGATGTTGTGAGGGTGAGATGGTATTAGAAGGTGGAAAGTGTAACATGAGGGTGAAATGAAAATGAAAATATATGGGGAGAGATATACCAGAAAGCAACTGGAGATCTGGTGTGAAAAAAGTCAAAGAAGTGTTGGTTAAAGCTTTAATACACTGACTGTTTATGTGGTAACTGTTTATAGAGCTCCCTCAGTAAAGCTGAGTAGATTCACCAAGCAAACAATCACTTTTAACTCACCTGTTCTCAGAAACAAAAATAATCATACTTTGGTATTGTAATGTAAATTTTCTTTCCTGTAAAAATGCGGCAGATTTTGAGCGTGTAATGAGCGGAGTGCAGTTGTTGACTGTCTCACAAGAGTTGCAAAGAACTTCACGAGCCTGATTGACAGTACTCTGTAGATAAAAGAATTAGCAACATATGTGTAAGTGTAATTTTAGATGTCTTCCTGACCATGATGGTCAACTGTTCAAAATGCTTTCTGTGAGCCATGCAAATAACAGTAGTTTTATCAATAGGACGTGTATATAAGGCAACAGTGAAAATATGCAAACCTTCACCAGACATTTGCAGCAGTTGGAATGAGACAATGTATCAAGCTAAAAAGTCAATAGTAAATTTAACCAATTTCTAGATTAATTTATTCCATTGTTTGAAGCTGTATTTCCTAAGAGAATTTCATATATTGTCTACCTAAGTGACTACAGGAAACAGTGACTCACTAAGGGACTCAATCTGTCCTGCAAAACAAAGGGCACGCTGTATATGATATGAAGAATTGTATTAAACTTCAGAACAAGGGACACTGCAATTCACATTTGCACTTTAGTAACTCCAGAGATCGATCAGAAATCACTGCTCGTGACTACAGCAAGTCAATTCTTTGTAATATGTACACAGATTACTGCAACATGAGAATTGTGGTCTTCAGCATACTTAAAATAATGTAATTATTAACAGTTTATATTAATGCAGGATGTAGAAAACGCTAGAAGTAATAAACAATAATTTATTTAAGTCAGACATACGTACATGTACTTCCTGAAAAAGCTGTTACAAAATCCAGGTCACAATGTGAAAAATGATAAAGTTGCAAAATATGTCAGACACATATAACATGCTACAAGGGTCACTCCAAAAGAAATGCCCCCCCCCCCCCCCCCCCCCCCCCCCCCCTGCGGGTTCGGGGGTACGAATAGGCCCGTGGTATTCCTGCCTGTCGTAAGAGGCAACTAAAAGGAGTCTTCAAAGTTTCGGCCTTATGTGATGGTCCCCACTTGGGTTTGACCTGCCATTTTCAAAATTTCCGTTGTCAGTGCGTGCCATTTGGGGAAGGACGCCTTACGTGGTGTTTTTCTATTGGTCCATCGTGCACCTCCATCTTGCATGCTATCTATTGTCGTGTGGAGGGATTTACACCCCATGTCTTCTGGGTTGCCTCCTCGTCTTGTGCGCAATCCCCTTCTCAGCGCCCACGGCAACTGTGGACCCTTTCAACACCTAAAATCCAGCACGGTAGCCAGTCCGTTGTGGTGGGGTCGTCATGTACCCTCTTGGTGGTAGCCCCCTGACCACGCAGGGATCGCACTACAGATGCCAGAGCTGTTTCCTCCCCATGCATGCCAAGGAGTATGTGCCCATCTTGTCTGGGGCACGGGGACTCCGGGCAATGGGATATCGGCCAGGTACCCGTTGCTTTGGCTGGGTGGCGCCCTTGGGGAGAGCCCTCGTTCGGAGTAGGTGGCATCTGGGCAGATGTGGCGCAATGAAGCGCAATAAATCTCACCAAGCTGGTGGTTGCACTGCCACCAGCGTCTCTAAGCGAGGCAAAATTGAATTCTATGCTGCACAATATGATCCTCAGTCGTTCCCCTCATTGGCTGCGCAGATCTAGTGCCAAGAAGGAGCCTTATGTACCACAATACCTTGTCTGCAGCAGGACAGATGGTGACTCCTTTCTTTCGACAAAGCCTATGTTTTTTTGTGGAACACCTGGAGGATAAGTTTGGGGAAGTGGCGGGTTTGTCTAAAATGAGGAATGGGTCCATCCTCCTCAAGATGTCCTCCCCAGCCCAGTCATGGGCGTTGCTCTTGTGTGATAAGCTGGGAGACGTCCCTGTTACCGTCACTCCCCACGGTAGCTTAAATATGGTCCAGGGGATTATTTACCATCGCGACCTCTTGTTACAGTCCGATGACGAGCTGAGAGCTGACTTGGAACGACGTGGTGTGCATTTTGTCCGTCGTGTGCACAGAGGACCCAAGACCAACAGGGTGGCCACCGGTGCCTTTATCTTGGCCTTCGAGGGTGCTGTATTGCCTGAGAAGGTCAAGGTAATGGTTTACCGTTGTGACGTCAAGCCATACGTCCCTCCCCCGATGCGGTGCTTCCAGTGCTGGAAGTTTGGGCATATGTCCTCCCGTTGCCCATCCAGCGCCACATGTCGAGATTGCGGACGCCCCTCTCATCCCGATTCTCCATGTGCGCCTCCGCCTGTCTGTGTCAACTGTGGGGAACACCACACTCCATGCTCGCCGGACTGCCCCGTTCTTCATAAGGAGCGGAAGATTATGGAATTTAAGACCCTGGACCGGCTTACTTATCGCGAGGCAAAACTGAAATTTGAAAGGTTGCATTCTGTCTCTCTTCAAACTTCTTATGCTGCAGCTACGTTATCGCCTCCTCTGTGCCACCTTCAGTTGGCCCTCGGGGCCGTCCATCTCTGTCTACCTCCCTCGTGTCTGGGGGCAAGCCTTCCTCTGTTGCCCCCTTAGCAGTTGGGGGCAAACCCCCTTCTGTCACTCCCCCCGCACATGCTTCAGGAGTGACATCTGCTCCAAAACCAGGGGGCTCGATCCCTCCCCCTCCCCCTCCCCCTCCCCCTTCTCTGCCGGCGTCGTCTCTGCCGGCGTCGTCTCTGCCGGCGTCGTCTCTGCCGGCGTCGTCTCTGCCGGCGTCGTCTCTGCCGGCGTCGTCTCTGCCGGCGTCGTCTCTGCCGGCGTCGTCTCTGCCGGCGTCGTCTCTGCCGGCGTCGTCTCTGCCGGCGTCGTCTCTGCCGGCGTCGTCTCTGCCGGCGTCGTCTCTGCCGGCGTCGTCTCTGCCGGCGTCGTCTCTGCCGGCGTCGTCTCTGCCGGCGTCGTCTCTGCCGGCGTCGTCTCTGCCGGCGTCTCTCTCGCGGAAGGGGTCCCTCGGGGCCCTCCCTTCTTCCGTTTCTTCTGCTACCCCCGCCGGATGTCAGCCAGTGGCTGAAGGTTCATCCACCTGCTGGTCGTAGGGCTTCTGCGTCGTCGTCAGCCTCCGACGCTCCTTCAGAGAAACTCTCCCAGCCCTCTAAGCCAAAGGACAGACGCGAGAAGAAGGACCGGAACGTGTCCAAGAAGAAGGACGCTCCGGCAGTTTCAGTACCGCCTGCTGTCAATAGCTCTGGCTCTGGGGATGCGGTGGAGATCCTCGCCTCTGCCGCGGATCTCGCCCTCACGGAACCCTCGGGGACCTCTCCTATGGACACAGCTGACTCTCGCTCAGTGGCGGCCGTTGACTCTGCGGCGCCGTCTGCCTCTTAGTCGCCTTCACGCCCTCCCAGTCCCTTCCTGCTTCCATTCTCCAGTGGAATTGCGGCGGTTATTTCCGCCACCTGCCTGAGCTCCGGATGCTTCTGAGTGTTTCCCCTGTTCTGTGCATTGCTCTTCAGGAAACTTGGTTTCCAGCAATGCGGACCCCTGCCCTTCGCGGTTATCGGGGATACTATAAGAACCGCGCTGACTGTCAACGAGCTTCAGGTGGAGTTTGCCTCTTTGTTCACCACTCTGTCTGTAGCTCACCAGTACCCCTTCTGACGCCTTTAGAGGCAGTCGCTGTCAGGATTGAGCTCTCGCCGGCTATTACTGTTTGCTCTGTTTACGTTCCTCCGTATGGGCAACTCCCCCGACATGTCTTGGCTGCGCTGCTGGCTCAACTCCCGCCGCCATTGCTGCTTCTGGGCGATTTCAATGCCCACAACTGTCTATGGGGTGGGACTATCTCCGATGACCGCGGTCGCGCTGTGGAGCATGTGTTGGCTCAGCTCGACCTTAGCCTCTTGAACACCGGTGCTCCCACGCATTTCAGTGTGGCCCATGGCTCGTTCTCGGCCATCGATCTCTCTCTTTGCAGCCCCGGACTTGTCCAATCCCTTCACTGGAGAGTGCATCCTGATCTGTGTGGTAGTGACAATTTTCCCATCTATTTGTCACTGCCCCAGTGTCATTCTTCTGGGCGCCTGTCCCGCTGGGCTCTCAACAGGGCTGACTGGCCGGCTTTTACTTCCGCTGCCACCATTGCTTCTCTCCCACAGGGTGACATTGACGAGGTGGTCCGTGTCTTGACCTCGTCAATTATTTCTGCGGCCGAGACTGCCATCCCTCACTCTTCTGGACTCCCTCGGAGGAAGTCTGTCCCCTGGTGGTCGCCGGAGATTGCTGAGGCTGTTCGCGACCGTAGGCGGGCTCTCCAGCGTCATAAGCGGTACCCGTCTCTGGAGACCCTCATCGCCTTTGAGAAGCTCCGTGCCTTGGCCCGTCGTCTTATTGCACGGCGTAAGCAGGAATGCTGGGAGAGGTACATTTCATCCTTGGGCTCCCGTGTCTCCCCGTCGCTCGTGTGTTCCCGCATCCGGCGGATTTATGGATACCAGACCCCTATGGGTGTCCCTGGAATCTCCCTGGACGGCGCTGTCTGCACGGACGCTGCCACCATTGCTGACCACCTTGCCACGCACTTTGCTACGAGCCCTGCGACTGCAACTTACCCTCCTGCCTTTCGCTCTCTAAAGGAGTGCGCCGAGCGGACGCCGTTATCGTTCCACACACGTCGTTCTGAAAAATACAATGCTCCTTTCAGCGAGAGGGAATTCCTCACTGCCCTCGCCAATTGCCCTGATACAGCACCAGGACCGGACTGCATCCACGCGCAGATGCTGAAGCATTTCTCCAGGGACTGCCAGAGACACATCCTTACCATCTTTAACCGCATTTGGAGCGAGGGCGTGTTCCCGTCGCAATGGCGAGAGGGTGTTATCGTTCCCATCTTGAAGCCCGGTGCGGACTCTCTGGCGGTGGACGGCTATCGTCCCATTACACTAATTGCTCGAACGTATGGTGGGGCGGCGTTTGTGTTGGGTCCTTGAGTCGCTCGGTCTCCTCGCTCCATCCCAGGGTGGCTTCCGTCAGGGCCGGTCTGCTGCGGACAATTTGGTGCGGCTGGAATCTGCTATCCGTACGGCCTTTTCCCGCCGTCAGCATCTCGTTGCTGTATTTTTTGATCTGCGGAAGGCATACGACACAACATGGAGGCATCACATCCTTGCTACGTTGCGCGAGTGGGGTCTTAGTGGTCAGCTCCCAGCTTTTCTTCAAAACTTTTTATTGCGCCGCTCTTTCCAGGTGCAAGTCGGTGCCGCCTCTAGTTCATCTTATATACAGGAAAATGGGGTCCCGCAGGGCTCGGTGTTGAGCGTTTCCTTATTTCTAGTGGCCATTAATGGTCTGGCTGCAGCCGTGGGGTCGTCGGTGTCTCCTTCTTTGTATGCCGACGACTTCTGCATCTCATTTAGCTCAACGACTACGGGAGTCGCCGAACGCAGGCTGCAAGCAGCCGTTCGCAAGGCGGCATCATGGGCTCTGACTCATGGATTTCAGTTCTCTGCAGCCAAGACTCGAGTTATGCACTTCTGCAGGCGTCGGACGGTCCACCCTCATCCGGAACTTTACCTCGACGGTCAACTACTTGAAGTGGTGGACACTAGCCGCTTCTTAGGACTCGTCTTTGATGCCCGGCTCACGTGGGTTCCTCATATTACTCAGCTGAAGCAAAAGTGCTGGCAGCACCTCAACGCCCTCCGCTGCCTGAGCCATGCGTCTTGGGGTGCAGATCGCAGCACGCTGTTGCAATTGTACAGAGCCCTAGTGCAGTCCAGGCTTGATTATGGGAGCCTGGCCTATGGGTCTGCATCACCCTCAGTGTTGACGTTGTTGGACCCCATACACCACTGTGGGGTTCGGCTTGCAACTGGCGCTTTCCGTACGAGCCCCGTGGATAGTCTGCTGGTGGAGGCCGGGGTTCCCCCGCTGCGGATTCGCCGCCACCGACTGCTCGCCGACTATGCTGTCCACGTGCATTGCTCACCGGGCCATCCCAATCATCGCCTGCTTTTCCCTGCCAGGGTTCTCCCTCTGCCCGACCGGCGACCTAGGTCTGGGCTTTCCATTGCTGTCCGCGTCCAGTCCCTGCTGTCTGAACTGGGGTCGTTCCCTCTTCTGCCGCTCTTCCGGGCCTGTGCACCCACGCCTCCCTGGTGTATGACCTGTCCGTCCGTCCGCCTGGACTTGGCACGGGAACCCAAGGTCTCGGTTCCGCATGTGGCCCTCCGTCACCGTTTTCTTGCACTCGTCGCCTCATTTTCAGGCTGTGAGCCTGTCTACACTGATGGTTCCCTGGTGGATGGTCGTCCTGCCTACGCTTTTGCTCACGCTGCCCATGTTGAACAGCGCTCCTTGCCGGCTGGCTGCAGTATTTTTACTGCAGAGCTGGTGGCCATATTGCGCGCTCTTGAGCATATGCGTTCCTGCTCAGGTACGTCCGTCATCTGCAGTGACTCCCTGAGCAGCCTCCAGGCTATCGACCGCTGCTATACCTCTTCTCCTCTGGTATCCTTTATTCAGGAGTCTGTTTTTGCCATTACCCGCTCTGGTCGTTCGGTCGTCTTTGTTTGGACGCCAGGTCACGTTGGCATCCTGGGGAATGAACGTGTCGACAGGCTGGCCAAAGGGGCGGTCGACGCCCCTACTTTGGCGATCGGCCTCCCGGCTCGTGATTTGCAGCTGGCGTTGCGCCGTAAGGTGCTTCAGATGTGGCGTGACGAGTGGCGTAGCCTGACTTCTCCGAATAAACTGCGGGCTGTTAAGGAGACGACCGATGTGTGGCAGTCCTCCCTGCGGGCTTCTCGCAGGGACTCTGTCATCCTGTGTCGGCTCCGCATCGGCCATACCTACCTGACACACGGACATCTTTTGCGTTTGGAAGATCCCCCCCTGTGTCAGTGTGGGTCCCGGTTGACGGTCGCCCATATTTTGTTGGAGTGTCCCCGCCTGCGCACCCTCCGGCAGACTTTTAATCTCCCGGGCACGTTGCCTTTGGTTTTATGCGACGATGCCTCCATGGCTGACGACGTTTTAAATTTTATCCGTGGTAGTCCTTTTTATGGTTCCATTTAGGGGGGGACCTGTCCCTTTCCCTTTCTGTGTATCTTGTCCTCGAGTGTCCCATTGGTCGCAGATTTTAATGTGTGTATTCGGGTGGTTGACTCTTTCCCAATTTTTGTTCCCATGGTCAGTCAACCAGTCTCCGACCCTCTTATTTTCTTCCGTTTCTTTCTGTCCAGTGTTCGTCTGTACTCTTCTTGTCTCTAGTGTTCGCTGACACATTGGTGTTCTTTCAGTGACTGGGGGGAGGGGCGTCTCCTCCCCCCTTGGGGTTTTACCTGTTCCGTAAATTTTGTTTCGCCAGTTTTTTGGAATGGGGGACTGATGACCTTAGCTGTTTAGTCCCCCTTAAACTTCCTAACAACAACAACAACAACAACCAAAAGAAATGCCCATTATTTTTTTTTTTAATCCATCTTTTATTCTACATGTTTGAAAGTTTTACAGTGTGTAGATACATCCTCATACATCATTTCTCCACATAATTTCCATCCCTCAACTGCCTTATGCCATCTTGAAACCAGCACCTGTATACCTGCACAGTAAAATTCTGGACCAGCGTGTTGGAGCCACTGTTTGGCAGCCTGCACAAGGGAGTCATCATCTTCAAACCTTGTTCCACGAAGAGAGTCTTTCAGTTTCCAAAAGAGATGATAGTCACATGGAGCCAGGTCTGGACTGTAAGGTAGGTGTTTCAGTGTTTCCCATTCGAGTTTTGTGATTGCTTCGTGGTTTTTTGACTGACATGTGCCCGTGCATTGTCGTGCAACAGCAAAACGTAGCATGACAATTCATTCACTTTGATGTGCCTGTCAGCAGTTACCAGTACGTTAACTCTCTGCACATTGAAACTTCCTGACCGAGACTGGAACTCGGGACCTTTGCCTCATTCTCTCTGCACATTGTCTGGAGTGTGTGCAGTACGAGCTCTGCTACTGCGGGGACAATCCTCAATATTGCCGTGCCCGCTTTCATCACGTAACCTGCTTTCCCACTGACGAACTGTACTGCGATCAACAGCAGCATCTCCATACTACTTTTTCAACCTCTTGTGTATGTTTCACACTGTCTCATTTTCACAGCACAGAAATTCTGTGACAGCACATTGCTTCTGACGAACATCAACTGTAGCAGCCATCTTGAAGACATGCTGTGACAGTGCCACTCACAGGAACAGTTTGAACTAAGTTTGAAAACAAGGGGCCGGGATGTATCTACACACTGTAAAAGTTTCACACATGCAGAATGAAAACTGTATTTTTACAAAAATAGTGTGCATTTCTTTTGGAGTGATCCTCGTACTTTACCAATCTTACTGTGTATAAAATTTAATAATTGTGACTAAGGGTGACTTATGTTGCTGACAGATGTAGTAACTCAGACAGAGTAATAGAGCAACAAACAGTTTTTGGAATGTATGCACCTTGATATAAAGGTGCCACTGGGATGGTGCACTACTGAAGGACACTCAACAAGGTGAAAATGTAGCTATTGATTGGAAACTAATAAGCGATGGCAATACTGAGTATGACGCCATATCAGAGATACCTCAAATTACAGTTGAATACATGATCCACAACTGAAACAACTCTTTTATATCATTACTACACAGCTACACAACAGTTGTAGAAAACACTGCCATAAGCTAGAAGCAAGTTAGTTTCCTTGTAATGAACTTATGTGTAAACAAAATAAGTCAGAGGAACTAACTCTGGGATTAGTTAAAGATGTATAACATAAATCAAAACTGAAATGATTTTACATTGATTCCAAATTAAACTGAATGGTGCATGGTATAACGTCCTAGACATTCAAATAAAATGCAGCAACATCACACTCCTTAATTTTTGCAAGAATACTCTCCATGTAAATAGGTGGGAAGAACTTTACCTTAATTACTATATAAACACAACCTTAAGAAAATAAATTGTAGCACACTTTCACTTTATTCCTGCTGCATAAATCTTAGAATAAACTGTTTCGATTAAACTGAGTGTATGGAACACCTTATCTCTATTTTAATGCTGTGAAATGACTCAAAGAACACATATTGATTTCGTTCTCAGGGGTAGAATACTAGGACGGCTGGAGGCTGGTCAAGCACAGCAGGTCATAGCACGGGCCACCCGTGTGCCAGAAAGTATGATCTCAAGACTATGGCAACAATTTCAGCAGACAGGAAACATGTCCAGGCACTACAGTATGGGATGTCCACAGTGTACAACACCACAAGAAGACCGATATCTCACCATCAGTGCCTGAAGACAACCACGGAGTACTGCAGGTAGCCATGCTTGGCACCTTACCGCGGCACTAGAACAGTTGTCTCCAGACACACAGTCTACAGACAACTGAACAGACATGGTTTATTTGCCCAGATACCTGCAAGGTGCATTCCACTGACCCTTGTCACAGGAGAGCCCATAAAGCTTGCTGTCAAGAGCACAGTACATGGTCATTGGAACAGTGGTCCCAGGTTATGTTCACGGATGAGTCCAGGTATAGTCTGAACAGTGATTCTCACCGGGTTTTCATCTATCGTGAACCAGGAACCAGATACCAACCCCTTAATGTCCTTGAAAGGGACGTGTATGGAGGTCGTGGGTTGGTGGTGTGGGGTGGGATTATGATTGGTGCACGTACACCCCTGCATGTCTTTGACAGAGGAACTGTAACAGGTCAGCTGTATTGGGATATCGTTTTGCACCAGTATGTCCACCTTTTCAGGGGTGCAGTGGGTCCCACCTTCCTCCTGATGGATGACAACGCACGGTCCCACTGAGTTGCCATCAATAAGGAGTACCTTGAAACAGAAGATATCAGGCGAATGGAGTGGCCTGCCTGTTCTCCAGACCTTAACCCCATCGAGCATGTCTGGGATGCTCTCGGTCGACATATCACTGCACGTCTTCAAACCTCTACGACACTTCAGGAGCTCCAACAGGTACTGGTGCAAGAATGGGGGGCTATACCCCAGCAGCTGCTCGACCACCTGATCCAGAGTATGCCAACTCGTTGTGCAACCTGTTTACGTCTGATATTAAACTATTCCAAACTTTGAGTGGAATAAGCAACTAATAGAATGTAACTGTGTCTCAATAAAGTAATATAGACACAGCAATAACTAATTGTTACCCATATGCAACAACACTGACAACATGTATCAAAATTCAGATGAACAGCTGTTATGAGAAGTAACTACATTAGGAAAACACCCTGGTGTCATTCTGACGGAGGAAAATAGGAGCACTCCACTCCGTTTTCGGCTTTCCCTGTGTAGCATTGTAATATGCTACTGTAAGTTTTATAGCCTCTAATTACATACATAGTTATAATGAACTACATGAGGTTTAATACAGAATTACCTTAACAGAATTCTTCTTGTTGGGCAGAACAGGCTCAACAAATTGAAAGGAAGATGTAAATATTTCTGCACAGAATAGCTGGAAAACATAAAGACTTTACCAGGAAAAACTGGCCCAGTTTAAACCTTAGGCCAATATCAAGGGCACAGATGGATGTGTACACAATCTGATAACATTTGACAATGATGAGATTGAATCTAGGCATTAGTGCTGGACAAAGTATTTACTTCATCTGAATAGCTTGCGCAGAAACAGTTATGACTTTTAGACATTTGAAACTGTTGGAAGCAAATTATCCAAAAACTACAAGCTATATGGACCAAATGACAATTTTTGTGCATTCAGTTGAAGATACTACACCAATATGAATTTTAGGACCTTCCTCTGCTTTCACTGGACCAAATATAATTTAACTGAATTGTGACACTAAGAAATTTCCTGTGACATCTGATAAATGTCCTAGCATGTAAGTGCTTCATAAATTAAAATGTTCTTAAAAGAAGCAGTGAAGAAGTCATTCTTTTTTTAAATTTAGTTGTTTAATAATGCATTGGTGGATGCATTGACTAACAATTTCAGTATTTTGTCTGTCGAATGACCTTTACCGTAAACAAAGTCTGTTAAGAAGAAACTTTTCTCCTGAACAGAATTTATGGTTACATTTTGAACAAGAACTCTTTGAATGTTGGATGACAAAAATTTCTTATCATTAGGGGCAGATATTAATTTCTGCGCAGTAATATAATTATAAATAACAACATTCACATCAAGTTTGCAGGAGAGCTTCTGTAAAGATAGGAAGGTAGGAGATGAGGTACTGGCAGAAGTAAAGCTGTGGGGACGGGGCGTGAGTCGTGCTTGGGTAGCTCACTTGGTAGATCACTTGCCAGCAAAAGGCAAAGGTCCCGATTTCTAGTCTCGGTCCGGCACACAGTTTTAATCTGCCAGGAAGTTTCATATTGGCACACACTCCGCTGCAGAGTGAAAATCTCATTCTGGAATCATTCACATCATCAGGCTGAGGGAAAAAAACAGGCCACCCTGTCCAAATTTTTGATTAAACTAAGATGATGTTCACCATGCAGGCACATTTCTTTGTCTAAGTGAAGGTATTTGCTGCACACCTCACACTGCTGTTTCTTTAGTACACAATATCCTGCTAAATATGTTAATATTGGAAAGTATGTATCTGCCTGCCTGTCATCTTCCTCCAAGTACGTAATGTCAACTATAAACTCAGAGTCTGTTTGTGTAGTCTCTTTTGTGTCATTATTACAATTAAAGGTGAACCCATCAGCAACAGGCAGTTTACCAAAAGTACTTGAATTCTACATGAGTGGCAACATGTTCTGCATCCTCATCTTTGCTTCCACCTCAAATATCTGTCTCTCAGATATGAGATACTGAGAGCCAGCCGTTGATCGGTAACTGCTAAACCTTGCTTTCAGAGAATCAGTTTGAATTTTCCCAGGCAAAAAATAAGTGAAACCAAGCTATTTCGTACAGTACCTTGCCATCTCAATCAAACCATAGGTTGTGTGTGTCAGAGCTATATGAGTTTCCTTTGAAAGGGTATTATTTTTCAGGCCAGAGTCCTTCCACCTATCAAGCCACACAAGAAACTTTTCCAGAAAAACTAATTTTTCATCGTTATTGTTTAAAGACAGGGGGAACTGAAAGGGATCATGTTTGTGAACTGTCTTAACATTTACAATTTTCCACCATGTAAGTATAATTTTAATAAATTCTGCAGTTGTCTGGTAATGTAATAAGTTTTTCTATTCCCCTACTGTTGAAACGGCTTCAGCTGTATATTCATTGAATACCTGCAAAACAAGGCTCGCATTCTGTTTCTCAAGTGAAGATGTATAAAGAGACTTCAAAGTAGGGCCATAAAAGTGCTTAAGTAGACCATTACATTCAATCTTAATAAGCTGCCTCAGTGGTTCAAAAGATGCCATTAACACCTGACAATCATCACTGCTTCTGACGAATTGTGGATATTTGAGCAAAGCTTGAGTGTCCTTTTGATTAACCCAGTCATTATGCATACACTTAAGGATGTGGACAGAATCAATTATAAAAAATAGTGGCAGAGTTGGATTAGCTGGCTGTGGGTAAACGATACTGAGTGCCATAGATTTCCTATTGATAGCATTGTTGTCACTAACTACACAAATAACTCTGAAACCAATGTCTTGAAGGCCACATAATATTTTCTTCACATACAAAAATTACTGTTTGGCTACAAGGTTTCTCACTGGAAAGACATGCACTGCTTATTTACAAGAAGGCAGTAATGATTGTATTGTAAAGACATATGCTGTAGTAGCAGCCTTGTCACTATCAAATGCTACCCCCACAATGTTTCCTCCATTATAATCAAAATAAGGTTTAATATGAATTTCATCCATCATCTTTGGTAGCCCTGCGCCTGCTACACGGACGTTTGAGTCACAGCTCCCGTACAAGATAAGTAATTTTAGTAGTAATAAACTGTTTCTAACACTTTAAACTAATTTATTACGTTAATTAAAGTGCTCTTCAAGTGTACCATTAAAAGTTTTTGTCTTACTCGCGTATTTTCACAGTAATCAAGCAAAGTTCGTTTTGTTTACATATCGCGGCCAGGCCGAACTTTTGAGCTTTCAGATTATACTTCATACCGCAATTTTAAGTGCATTTACTGATAGTTTAGTGTGCCAAATACGTTTGCTGCCCCTTTATGTCTGTAGAGTATCGTCATCTCTTAAGTAATTTCCAGTAATAAACTTCTGAACGATTGTTTACATTGTCGCGAGTAGGCCTAATTTTTTGTACACGTATTTTCATTGTTTTCCGGTAACTTAATTGTCTTTCTGTCACTAAAATCGATTTGTACCATGAGTGTAAAGTGCCTGACGTGCCGTAGAATCGTTAGCTCCGGGGTCTGGTGTGATGGATGTAGTAACTTTTTTCATTGGGGAGATTGTAGTGGCGTGGGAATTGGTAAAATGAGCGGGACTCATCAGTGGTTCTGTAGGCTATGCAGTAGAGATAGAAAGATTGTGGAACAGGAGGGGAAAATTGCTGCCCTTCAGGCTGAGTTAGATGAGGCTAGACGAGAACTGTGCAGGTTAAGGGGGGAGAAGGGTAAACAGTGGTGGGAAGTGGCAACGGGCATAAGGAACAGGCCAAGAAATTCTTCTGACAGCTTTGTTATTAATGTACAAAATAGGTTTGATCTGTTGCCTCAGTCGGAAACTGATGAGCCTCTCACAGAAGTAGATGTAGACAGGGCTCAACAAGCTTTCAGCAGCAAATTGAATAAGAAGGTAGGGAAGTGTGCAAAGAGAAAGAAAGTCTGGTTGCTAGGTAGTTCGCATGCTAGGGGTGTGGGCCAACTTCTGCAGGATGAATTAGGGTCAGAATACCAGGTCACAAGTTTTTTCAAACCTAGTGCTGGACTGGGGCAGGTTACAGAGGATTTAGGTTCACTATGTAGAGGCTTTACTAAGGAAGATCCTGTGGCTATTGTGGGTGGGCCGGGCAACAGTATTGACAGAGATCTGGGGTACAGCATAGTGTGTGACCTGGCAAATATTGCATCGGCATCGAGTCATACCAGTGTTGGGTTTGTGTCAGTTCTGGAGCGCCACGACTGGCCTCATTTGTGCTCTTCTGTCAGGAGAGTTAATTTGGAGTTGGAACGGCTACTTGGATCTGATGCGGGGTCACTCATTGGTGTGGTTCCTGTTGATTCACTCTGTAGGTGGGACTATACTAGACATGGCCTACACCTCAACAAGAAGGGGAAGGGTAAACTGGCTGGGCTGATAGCAGGAAATTTAAAGGGGGGAGGAACTACATCTCATGGTGGTAACTCTTTTTTAGTGTAAGATCAGTGTCCAGTGGGAAACTCAGCCAGGCAAGTACTAAAGATGTTAAAAAAGTTAAAGATATTCACAAAAATAAAATGAAAAATGTTAGTATATTTCATCAAAATATTGGGGGATTGAAGAATAAAATTGATGAGCTTCTGCTTTGTTTAGAAGATATAGAAACTGAGAATGTAATAGATGTACTATGCCTGTCTGAGCATCACATTCTCACTGATATGCAAAAGGTTAGCATCAATGGGTACAAATTAGCTGCACATGTAAGTAGAGATAATATGATGAGAGGAGGAGTTGCCATATATGTCAAAAGCTTCCACAACACAAAACATTTAGAAACTAAAAAATTTTGTGTAGAGCAACATATGGAAGCATGTGCCACTGAACTAAAACTAAATGATGGCACTTTCATAATTGCAACAGTGTATAGGTCCCCCTCAGGGAATTTCCAGCTATTTCTAGAAAACTTGGATGCTTTGTTGTGCTATCTGTCAGACAGGGGGAAGCAAATTATCATTTGTGGGGATTTCAATGTTGATTCCCTGAAAGAGTGTGATAGGAAGAATGACCTTGTAGTATTACTCAGTTCTTTCAATTTGAGCTCCCGTCATTGATTTTCCTACTCTGATAACAAAGAACAGCAGGACATTGATAGATAACTTTTTTATAGACCAAGATAAGTTTAAGGACATAAACACTTATCCTGTTGAGAATGCTCTTTCAGATCATGGTGCACAGCTAGTTACAGTACATGGCATAGCTCCATGCAGTATATCAAATCAGAATTTCAAAGCAGTGCGTTCAATTAACAATATAAATACTGCAAACTTTAGGGAAAGACTAAAGGAGCTAGACTGGGATGAAGTGTATATGGAACCCGATGCAAACTTGAAATATAACTTATTTCACAATACATTTTTAAGGGTATTTGAAAATTGTTTTCCCAAGAAAACAGTGAAACATAATTCCAAGAAAACATATAAAAAACCTTGGCTAACTAAAGGAATAAGAATATCTTGCAACCGTAAAAGAGAACTGTATCTAACAGCAAGAGGGAGTACTGACCCCGAAATTGTTCAATATTATAAAAACTATTGTGCAGTACTAAGAAAAGTTATTAAAAAGTCCAGAAGCATGTGTATCATGTCTGAGATCAGTAACTCTGATAATAAAATTAAAGCAATTTGGAATATTATTGAAAGGGAAACAGGGCAACCAAGAGCACAGGAAGACTTTAGTGCCATAAAACTGAATGACAAGTGTACTAACAAACAATCTGAAATTGGAAATATTTTCAATAATCATTTTTTAAATGTTGTGGAGAAAGTAGGATCTAGATCTTCACTAGAAGAGGCATGGCTTCTAATAGAAGAGGCCATACCTGTACAGGTTGAAACAACTGTATTTCCACAAACCTCTCCCTCTGAAATCAGTAAAATAATAAACTCACTGAAAAGTAAAAGCTCTTACGGAATTGATGGCATTTCCAGCAAGATACTTAAAGCTTGTTGCCCACAGATAAGTAGGATTCTCAGCCACGTATGTAATACCTCTTTGGAGCAGGGTGTTTTCCCCGATAGACTGAAATATGCCATTGTAAAACCATTGCATAAAAAGGGGGATACGTCGGATGTCAACAACTATCGCCCAATCTCTCTTCTGACAGCTCTATCAAAAATTTTTGAGAAAGTAATGTATTGAAGAGTAGCCTCCCAAATATGTAAAAATAAACTACTAACAAAATGTCAGTTTGGTTTTCAGAAAGGCTTTTCAACAGAAAATACTATATACGCTTTCACTGATCAAATATTAAATGCTCTGAATAACCGGACATCACCCATTGGTATTTTTTGTGATCTCTTAAAGGCCTTTGACTGTGTAAATCATGGAATTCTTTTAGATAAGCTAAATCATTATGGTTTGAGGGGGGCAGTGCACAAATGGTTTAATTCATACTTAACTGGAAGAATGCACAAAGTTGAAATAAGTGGTTCATGTAATGTTAATACAACAGCTGATTCCTCAAACTGGGGGGCTATCAAGCACGGGGTCCCACAGGGTTCGCTCTTAGGTCCTTTACTGTTCTTGATATACATTAATGACTTACCATTCCATATTGATGAGGATGCAAAGTTAGTTCTTTTTGCTGATGATACAAGTATAGTAATAACATCCAAAAACCAAGAACTAAGTGATGTAATTGTAAATGATGTTTTTCACAAAATTATTAAGTGGTTCTCAGCAAACGGACTCTCTTTAAATTTTGATAAAACACAGTATATACAGTTCCGTACAGTAAATGGCACAACTCCAGTAATAAATATAGACTTTGAACAGAAGTCTGTAGCTAAGGTAGAATTTTCAAAATTTTTAGGTGTGTCCATTGATGAGAGGTTAAACTGGAAGCAACACATTGATGGTCTGCTGAAACATCTGAGTTCGTCTACGTATGCTTATTAGGGTTATTGCAAATTTTGGTGAATCTCAGTAAATTAGCTTACTATGCATACTTTCATTCACAGCTTTCGTATGGTATCATATTCTGGGGTAATTCGTCGTTGAGTAGAAAAGTATTCATTGCTCAAAAACGTGTAATCAGAATAATTGCTGGAGCCCACCCACGGTCATCTTGCAGACATCTATTTAAGGATCTAGGGATCCTCACAGTAACCTCACACTATATATATTCACTTATGAAATTTGTTGTTAATAATCCAGCCCAGTTCAAAAGTAATAGCAGTGTGCATAGCTATAACACCAGGAGAAAGGATGATCTTCACTATGCAGGGTTAAATCTGACTTTGGTACAGAAGGGGGTAAATTATGCTGCCACTAAAGTCTTTGGTCACCTACCAAACAGCATCAAAAGCCTGACTGCTAGTCAACCAGCATTTAAAAATAAATTAAAAGAATTTCTAGATGACAACTCCTTCTACTCATTGGCTGAATTTTTAGATATAAATTAATGGAGGGAAAAAAACTAACTTAAGCATTAGTGTCATGCAATATTTTGTGTAATGTAATATCTTGTACAAACATCTTTCATTAACCTGACACGTTCCACATCATTACAAAGTGTCGTATTTATGATCTATGGAACAAGTATTAATCTAATCTAATCTAATCTAATCTAATTAAAGAAATGGTACAATCACTTTCCTGCAAAGATTTAAATCTTTCCTTAATGTACAGGAGCATAGCACCTTCACTTTGTTCATTATGAGGACCATTACTATATGAGGAACATATTTTCTGTAAAGTTCTTGGATGAAGAAGAATAAGATTGCCAGAAGATCTGAAAAATTTGTAGGCATGAGGGGAGATAGAATGCAGGATACAACGATATACAGAAAAGTGAGGATTGAACCTATAGTTTTCCTCACTGCTACCATAGCAACTTAACTTGATCACTTAAGAATTTAATTTGTTTCTGTTTTTCTTCATCTACAAAACTGCCCTTGAAATATGTCTGCTTGTGTCTGTGTATGTGCGGATGGATATGTGTGTGTGTGTGTGTGTGTGTGTGTGTGTGTGCGAGTGTATTTTTTTTGCCTTTAAATATGTCTGCTTGTGTCTGTGTATGTGCAGATGGATATGTGTGTGTGTGTGCGCGAGTGTACACCTGTCCTTTTTTTCCCCTAAGGGAAGTCTTTCCGCTCCCGGGATTGGAATGACTCCTTACCCTCTCCCTTAAAACCCACATCCTTTCATTTTTCCCTATCCTTCCCTCTTTCCTGACGAAGCAACTGCCAGTTGCGAAAGCTCGTAATTCTGTGTGTGTGTTTGTGTGTTTTGTTCATGTGCCTGTCTGCCGGCACTTTCCCGCTTGGTAAGTCTTGGAATCTTTGTTTTTAATATATTTTTCCCATGTGGAAGTTTCTTTCTATATATATATATATATATATATATATATATTCCATCAGTCCACTGATTGGTTTGATGCCCCCCCCCCCCCCCCCCCCCGAATTCCTTTCCTGTGCTAACCTCTTCATCTCAGAGTAGCACTTGCAACCTACGTCCTCAATTATTTGCTTGACGTATTCCAATCTCTGTCTTCCTCTACAGTTTTTGCCCTCTACAGCTCCCTTAAGTACCATGGAAGTCATTCCCTCATGTCTTAGCAGATGTCCTATCATACTGTCCCTTCTCCTTATCAGTGTTTTCCACATATTCCTTTCCTCTCCGATTCTACGTAGAACCTCCTCATTTCTCACCTTATCAGTCCACCTAATTTTCAACATTCGTCTATATCACCACATCTTAAATGCTTCGATTCTCTTCTGTTCCGGTTTTTCCACAGTCCATGTTTCACTACCATACAATGCTGTACTCCAGACATACATCCTCAGAAATTTCTTCCTCAAATTAAGGCCGGTATTTGATATTAGTAGACTTCTCTTGGCCAGAAATGCCTTTTTTGCCATACCGAGTGTGCTTTTGATGTCCTCCTTGCTCCGTCCATCATTGGTTATTTTACTGCCTAGGTAGCAGATTTCCTTAACTTCATTGACTTCGTGACCACCAATCCTGATGTTAAGTTTCTTCTCTGTTCCCATTTCTACTACTTCTCATTACCTTCGTCTTTCTCCGGTTTACTCTCAGACCATACTGTGTACTCATTAGACTGTTCATTCCGTTCAGCAGATCATTTAATTCTTTTTCACTTTCAGTCATGATAGCAATGTCATCAGCGAATCGTATCATTGATATCCTTTCACCTTGTGTTTTAATTCCACTCCTGAACCTTTCTTTTATTTCCATCATTGCTTCCTCGATGTACAGATTGAAGAGTAGGGGCGAAAGGTTACAGCCTTGTCTTACTCCCTTCTTAGTACGAGCACTTTGTTCTTGATCGTACACTCTTATTATTCCCTCTTGGTTGTTGTACATATTGTATATGACCCGTCTCTCCCTATAGCTTACCCATACTTTTTTCAGAATCTTGAACAGCTTGCACCATTTTATATTGTCGAACGCTTTTTCCAGTTCGACAAATCCTATGAACGTGTCTTGATTTTTCTTTAGTCTTGCTTCCATTATTAGCCATAACATTAGGATTGCCTCTCTCGTGCCTTTACTTTTCCTAAAGCCAAACTGATCGTCACCTAGCGCATTCTCAATTTTCTTTTCCATTCTTCTGTATATTATTCTTGTAAGCAGCTTCGATGCATGAGCTGTTAAGCTGATTATGCGATAATTCTCGCACTTGTCAGCTCTTGCCGTCTTCTGAATTGTGTGGATGATGCTTTTCCGAAAGTCAGATGGTATGTCGCCAGACTCATGTATTCTACACACCAACATGAATAGTCGTTTTGTTGCCACTTCCCCTAATGATTTTAGAAATTCTGATCGAATGTTATCTATCCCTTCTGCCTTATTTGACCATAAGTCCTCCAAAGCTCTTTTAAATTCCGATTCTAATACTGGATCCCCTATCTCTTCTAAATCGACTCCTGTTTCTTCTTTTATCACATCAGACACATCTTCACCCTCATAGAGGCTTACAATGTATTCTTTCCATCTATCTGCTCTCTCCTTTGCATTTAACAGTGGAATTCCCGTTGCACTCTTAATTGTTACAACCGTTGCTTTTAATGTCACCAAAGGTTGTTTTGACTTTCCTGTCTGCTGAGTCTGTCCTCCCGACAATCATATCTTTTTCGATGTCTTCACATTTTTCCTGCAGCCATTTGGTCTTAGCTTCGCTGCACTTCCTATTTATTTCATTCCTCAGCGACTTGTATTTCTGTATTCCTGATTTTCCCAGAATGTGTTTGTACTTCCTCCTTTCATCAATCAACTGAAGTATTTCTTCTGTTACCCATGGTTTCTTCGCAGCTACCTTCTTTGTACCTATGTTTTCCTTCCCAACTTCTGTGCTGGCCCTTTTTAGAGACGTCCATTCCTCTTCAACTGTGTTGCCTACTGTGCTATTCCTTATTGCTGTATCTATAGCGTTAGAGAACTTCAAATGTATCTTGTCATTCCTTAGAACTTCCGTATCCCACTTCTTTGCGTATTGATTCTTCCTGACTAATGTCTTGAACTTCAGCCTACTCTTCATCACTACTATATTGTGATCTGAGTCTATATCTGCTCCTGGGTACGCCTTACAATCCAGTATCTGATTTTGGAATCTCTGTCTGACCATGATGTAATCTAATTGAAATCTTCCCGTATCTCCCGGCCTTTTCCAAGTATACCTCCTCCTCTTGTGATTCTTGAACAGGGTATTCGCTATTACTAGCTGAAACTTGTTACAGAACTCAATTAGTCTTTCTCCCCTTCATTCCTTGTTCCAAGCCCATATTCTCCTGTAACCTTTTCTTCTACTCCTTCCGCTACAACTGCATTCCAGTCGCCCGTAACTATTAGATTTTCGTCTCCCTTTACATACTGCATTACGCTTTCAATATCCTCATACACTTTCTCTATCTGTTCATCTTCAGCTTGCGACGTCGGCATGTATACCTGAACTATCGTTATCGGTGTTGGTCTGCTGTCGATTCTGATTAGAACAACCCGGTCACTGAACTGTTCACAGTAACACATCGTCTGCCCTACCTTCCTATTCATAACGAATCCCACACCTGTTATACCATTTTCTGCTGCTATTGATATTACCCGCTACTGATCTGACCAGAAATCCTTGTCTTCCTTCCACTTCACTTCACTGACCCCTACTATATCTAGATTGAGCCTTTGCATTTCCCTTTTCAGATTTTCTAGTTTCCCTACCACATTCAAGCTTCTGACATTCCATGCCCCGACTCGTAGAACATTATCCTTTCATTGATTATTCAATCTTTTTCTCGTGGTAACCTCCCCCTTGGCAGTCCCCTCCCAGAGATCCGAATGGGGGACTATTCTGGAATATTTTGCCAATGGAGAGATCATCATGACACTTCCTCAACTACAGGCCACATGTCCTGTGGATACACGTTACGTGTCTTTAATCCAGTGGTTTCCATTGCCTTCTGCATCCTCATGTCGTTGATCATTGCTGATTCTTCCGCCTTTAGGGGCAGTTTCCCACCCCTAGGACAAGAGATTGCCCTGAACCTTTATCCGCTCCTCCGCCCTCTTTGACAAGGCCGTTGGCAGAATGAGGCTGACTTCTTATGCCGGAAGTCTTCGGCTGCCAATGCTGATTATTTATCAAAATTTAGGCAGTGGCGGGGATTGAACCCGGGACCGAAGACGTTTTGATTATGAATCAAAGACACTACCCCTAGACCATGGGTCTCACTCTTTACTGGATCTTTATGTGCTTCTTCCCATCCACTTATGTATGGAGCACAGGACAAAGGACTGCTTACATGTCCCTGTTTCGTGCAGTAATGAGCCTCGTGTTGTCTGTCTGGCCCCTATGGGAGCGATATGTATGATGCTGTAGTGGGCTCCCAGATACCCCATTTAATACTGTTTCTGGAAACATTGTAAGGAGCCCTTTTTAGCATAGCTGGCAGCCATCTTTGAGCAAGTGGTATTTCAGGTTTTTCAACTTCTGTGTGACAGTGTCCTTAACATCGAAGGTATATTTCACCATTTGTGCTGCCCCATTTTTTCTCTTTACATTCAGTATCCCTGTTGGTCCTACCTGGCACAGTCCCATACACTTGAGCAATATTCTAAGACAGGATGCACAAATCTTTGGTGAAAAGTCTTGTTCTTAGACTGTATTTAATAGCCGACGGCAATTCCTGATCACATGACTTGCCTACAAAATAGTGCTGATCCCTCTGTAGTGTTCACTGCTCTGCTGGCAGTTGTCTGTTTGCTGAATCAGGGAATAGAGGGCAATAATCTGGCCTATTGCTTGGCTGCATTGTACCTCAAACTGATCAGTTATTAGGAATAATTTTTATCTTGACCTGCCCATGTCATTTTACATTTAGCTTGTTGTGCAGTGGGGTGATTCCTCGATGTGCAGTACTTATGACATCACAATCACAATATATCACATTTTAACAGACTGCCTTTTGATTTTAGACATTAAGCAGGGACCTGCTACATATATATTTTAGATGATGGTGATGAAAACTGTTCAAAATTCTATCTCTTGTCCGGACTCCTGTTTAAGCTTTTGGACCTCAGATTTTAATGTATAGTGGAAATTTGTCTCATCCTTTTATTTTAGTCCAGTGAAAAGCCCAGTATGTTTTTTCCACTGTACTGTTTTAGAGCATACACTCTCAACTCTCTCTCTTGAATCAAATGCTTTAGAAGCAACATAAAATATATATATAGCTAGAATTTAAGAATAGCCACCCAAGCATGTGTCTTTGTGTTTGTGTGTGCATATCTGACTTTGTTAAGAGAAATGTTAAATTTTCTTTCTAGAAGAAATGTAATTTTTTATCACTGTTAATCACACTTGGCTCATAAAATTTAAATACTAGTTCAAAAGACCTAGTTGTCATGCACCCTGACACCACCTCCATTAGTCACACCCTCCAGATACTTGGAATCTAAGAATTGTGTTTTCATGTTTTATTGCAAGTGTGACATACTATCCGACTTAAACTTCCTTAAGAATGGACTCTGTACAGTACAAAAGAATGACTTTCAAAGAGTTCAGTGTCACTGCTTTTCTTCTCTCCAGTGTCTTTCATTGTGTTAGGTAATTCTGGGTACAATACCTGAGAACACTTGAGTGGCCAATTGTAGTTGTGTTCACTGTAATAAAAGTCTCCAGTAAATTGTTTTTTAATTATCCATGTATTTCTAGTTCGAATTGTTATTACTGTTCAGATTTGCTGCAGACTTGGAGAAGCACTTGGGCCAGAAAGAAGCGAGCGCCAACACGCACATGGAGGGGTCGGCACCCAGACTGCGGCTGCGGCCCCCACCGCAACAGGTGGCTCGACGCCCTTCATCACGGAGTGCTGCTCTGCCTGCCGGCTGGTCTGCCACTGTGCGCAATGTGCTCTACTCGAAGACTGTCAATTTAGAATGGCAACAGCAGCAGCAACAGCAGCAGCAGCAGCAGCAGCAGCAAGAACCTCAGCAAATACAGCAACACCATGTACAACAAAAACAACAACAACAACAACAACAACAAGGCTGTCCAGACTTATTGCATTTTGGTGTATGTAAGCAGGTAGGGTGGATGTTTTTTTTCTTTCTTTTGTTTTCATGTAGACAATGCTGTCTATTTCTGTGTCAACTTTTTCCAACCACACTCCGAAAATTTCCTGTAAAGGGAGCATATTTGTATGTGATACAGAGTAAAATACGCAGCCCTCTACAGCCAGTTCCTTTATATGTAAAATGCCATTTTGGAGTTAAGTGCTCCATTCTGTAAAAAAAATAAATAAAAACAGTAAGACCGAGGCTCTCAATTCAACTGAGTTTCATTGGTCCTCTTTGGAATGATAAAACTGCTGGTCACCATGAAGAGTACTGCTGTCAGCACTTTTTAATGTTTGTTGGCTTTTGTTTTATTCTTATTATCTTGTTTTGCAGGTTCTCACAGTTTCATTAAGAACGATTTTATGATAAAGATATATACTCTGTGTGAATTCTTGGCAGAAATTAAATTCCTTGTTCCATTTTGAAATATAATAGCTCTGATATGCAGACCTTTACTGTGCAAAAATAACTTTCGTAGTTTTCTCCCATGCACCATTTTCACATTCTGACTTTGCAGCACTTCAAACTTCTTTCTCATTTTATTCCTTCATTAAATTAAATGTTTCAAGATTCACAATTGCAAGAGTGTCCTGTTTGGAAATCCATGTTCCTGTAAAAACTAAAACTTATCTAGTGGTGTTATGGTGTCATTCTATGGAACCATGTTCAGTAATTCTTCTGAGTTGGTAAAATGTTTTAACTGTGCAAAGATAAATCATTAACAGCACTGTATCTGAAACATTGATTGATTTCTTCTGCCAAATAAAATGCAGAATATTTCATGTAACAGTTACAATTTTTTCTGTAAATTATTGCCTGTTCTTTGACTCCTTATGTTGCACGGCTAAACAGAAGACACAAATTACCTGAAGCTCAAATTCACTCAAACACATCAGATTTGTTGCAGACATAGAATCTATTTTTACAAATTCTTCTTCTGAAAATATGTAACATTTTGCCTACATGTGTATTACTTCCCCGTCTCCTGATCCAATACTATTTGTCCAAAAACAAATATATTTTTATAGTGAAAATAAAGTTAGGAAGATAATTGTTGCTCTCTCTGTTTCCATTCAATTAATTATATGTATTAAAAACACATCAAACCACCAACAAGCAACAGTACCTCCATTATGACAGCTGCCACCCATTCCATAACAAACGGTTCCTTCCCTACAGCCTAGGCCTTCGTGGCAAACATGCCTTCACCCTAGCCAGATTACTCTCCCATATTTTATTTACTCAGGCTTGTCTGACATTTGGCATTACTCCGAAAGGCCTCACACTTAAAGTTCCCATCTCTGGCTGCAATCCTTCTTTCCATCAGTCCTTATACCAGTTCCAAACAGCACAATCCATAGCCCTCACCCGCCTAATCCTTCACCTATACATCGACTCAGCCAATGAACACACCCGTCAACTCCTATCCCAAATCAAAGTCCTCAATCTTTCCTCTCCCACATCCACACCGGCTGTACATAGCATCCTTCTACAGGCCAACAGCAAATTAGAACAGCATGCCACCCTCCACCTCAAAAAACTATCCAATCTCCTGGTTTCCCACCTCCGGAAAGGCAACTCACTCACCCTCCACAACCTTTCCAACAAACCTCAACCTCCTCTCATTGCACACAGACCCAGTCTCTTCCATCTACTCAATCTCCCACTTCCAGCTCCACTCCCCCCAACACCTCAAAATTCTAGTCAATACAATCTGGAACCACAACACCCCTATTCAGTAGTTAACCTTTCCTCCAAACCCCTCTCCCAATCCGAAACCTCTGTCCTATCCAAAGGCCTCACCTTCAGCCCCACTCCCAGGTTCAACCAAACTGCCCTTGTCAAAGATTTACTGTCCTACACTCGTAGTCTCTGCTGGAAATATCACTTTGCCACGAAGAAAAATAATCCTGATCCCACTCCTAATGATCCAACTCCCCAGGGCACTATCCAAATTGAACCCTGCCTGCAACAGTTCCGTCCTCCATCACAGCGGGACCCACCTCGTCTTCCTCATAATCACCCTCTCCAAACCTTCCAAGAATTTCTCACTTCCAGCCTTGCCTCTCAATCTTTCTTGAAAAACCTTAATCCTACTCCCAACATCACCACAGCCGAAGCCCAGGCTATCCGTGATCTGAAAGCTGACTGATCCATCATCATTCTTCCGGCTGACAAGGGTTCCACGACCGTGGTACTTGATCGTCGGGAGTATGTGGCTGAGGGACTGCGTCAGCTTTCAGACAACTCTACATACAAAGTTTGCCAAGGTAATCCCATTCCTGATGTCCAGGCAGAGCTTCAAGGAATCCTCAGAACCTTAGGCCCCCTACAAAACCTTTCACCTGACTCCATCAAACTCCTGACCCCACCGACACCTCGCACTCCTACCTTCTACCTACTTCCTAAAATTCACAAACCCAAACATCCTGGCCGCCCCATTGTTGCTGGTTACCAAGCCCCCACAGAACGTATCTCTGCCTACGTAGATCAACACCTTCAACCCATTACATGCAGTCTCCCATCCTTCATCAAAGACACCAACCACTTTCTCGAACGCCTGGAATCCGTACCCAGTCTGTTACCCCGGAAACCATCCTTGTAACCATTGATGACACTTCCCTATACACGAATATCCCGCACGTCCAGGGCCTCGCTGCAATGGAGCACTTCCTTTCACGCCGATCACCTGCCACCCTACCTAAAACCTCTTTCCTCGTCACCTTAGCCAGCTTCATCCTGACCCACAACTTCTTCACTTTTGAAGGCCAGACATACCAACAATTAAAGGGAACAGCCATGGGTACCAGGATGGCCCCCTCGTATGCCAACCTATTTATGGGTCGCTTAGAGGAAGCCTTCTTGGTTACCCAAGCCTGCCAACCCAAAGTTTGGTACAGATTTATTGATGACATCTTCATGATCTGGACTCACAGTGAAGAACAACTCCAGAATTTCCTCTCCAACCTCAACTCCTTTGGTTCCATCAGATTCACCTGGTCCTACTCCAAATCCCATGCCACTTTCCTAGATGTTGACCTCCATCTGTCCAATGGCCAGCTTCACACATCCGTCCACATCAAACCCACCAACAAGCAACAGTACCTCCATTATGACAGCTGCCACCCATTCCATATCAAACGGTCCCTTCCCTACAGCCTAGGCCTTCGTGGCAAACGAATCTGCTCCAGTCCTGAATCCCTCGACCATTACACCAACAACCTGAAAACAGCTTTCGCATCCCGCAACTACCCTCCCGACCTTGTACAGAAGCAGATAACCAGAGCCACTTCCTCATCCCCTCAAACCCAGAACCTCTCACAGAAGAACCCCAAAAGTGCCCCACTTGTGACAGAATACTTCCCGGGACTGGATCAGACCTTGAATGTGGCTCTCCAGCAGGGATACGACTTCCTAAAATCCTGCCCCGAAATGAGATCCATCCTTCATGAAATCCTCCCCACTCCACCAAGAGTGTCTTTCCGCCGTCCACCTAACCTTCGTAACCTCTTGGTTCATCCCTATGAAGTCCCCAAACCACCTTCCCTACCCTCTGGCTCCTACCCTTGCAACCGCCCCCCGGTGTAAAACCTGTCCCATGCACCCTCTCACCACCACCACCTACTCCAGTCCTGTAACCCTGAAGGTGTACACGATCAAAGGGAGAGCCACGTGTGAAAGCACCCACGTGATTTACCAACTGACCTGCCTGCACTGTGACGCTTTCTATGTGGGAATGACCAGCAACAAACTGTCCATTCGCATGAATGGACACAGGCAGACAGTGTTTGTTGGTAATGAGGATCACCCTGTGGCTAAACATGCCTTGATGCACGGCCAGCACATCTTGGCACAGTGTTACACCGTCCGAGTTATCTGGATACTTCCCACCAACACCAACCTATCCGAACTCCGGAGATGGGAACTCGCCCTTCAGTATATCCTCTCTTCTCGATATCCGCCGTCTCTCATACCTCACCTGTCTTTCAACAACTTCTTTGCCTCTGTACTTCCGCCTCGACTGACATCTCTGCCCTTACTCTTTGCCTTTAAATATGTGTGTGTGTGTGTGTGTGTGTGTGTGTGTGTGTGTGTGTGTGTGTGTGTGTGTGTGTGTGTGTGGGCGCGCGCGAGCGAGAGAGAGTGTACACCTGTCCTTTTTTTTCCCCTAAGGGAAGTCTTTCCGCTCCCGGGATTGGAATGACTCCTTACCCTCTCCCTTAAAACCCACATCCTTCCGTCTTTCCCTCTGTGTGTGTGTTTTGTTCATTGTGCCTGTCTGCCGGCGCTTTCCCGCTTGGTGTATATATATATATATATATATAGAGAGAGAGAGAGAGAGAGAGAGAGAGAGAGAGACTGATTTTCCTGTTAATTTTTTGCACCTCTGACTTGTGCTCTTTCCATTCGAAGAACCCACCTTTGATCCAATGATGGAAGTTACTGTAGCAATTCTAAAAACTGAACTCTCCCTTAGAATGTAAAATTCTGAGATATGCACCTACTCTTCAGATTGCGTCACATATCATATTGTGAAGTAACATTACGGTATGACCGCTTCACTTAAATATTTCTGCCTTCACCATTATGCCTCATGTCTCCTCCTCCTCCTCCTCCTCCTCTCTTCTCCTCCCCTCCCCTCCTTCCCCCACATCCCCCACTACAGGGTCAGGCCTAGGCCCTGTTTCAGTCTCACCACCTCATCTGTAGTCTTCCCATATTTCTCTTTCCCAATGGTTTATAAAGCATTGCTAGCTTAGGATGTCTTTGTGGTGACACATGAAGTAGATATTCTCACTATTTTTGTTTGTATTGGATTGCCTTTAGGGTTATTGATTGCATCCATAATTCTTCCCATATTATTACATTTCTAATTTGGTCTTCCCTAGTGCAGACGTGGTGTCAGATAGCATCTTGCATGTGTTAGATTTCTAAACCCTACGAGTACATAATTTAAATATTGTTGTTTATGAATACCATAGCACAGCACATCCACCCCATAATACAGATTATCATCATCCTAAGTCCTTTATAACACACCTTAAGTAATGGTCATGCAGATAATGATGTAATCAACTTTTTGACAGCAGTATGTAGTTCTGACTTATGTGAGGTTTCTTGAGTGTATCATACAGAGGAGCACAGGAGTGATGTCCAGAAACAATGTAATGAGACAGGAAAACACCATATTTATGCAGTTTGATCGTACTGCAGTCTCTCGATGTCATGCCACATTTTCATTCATGGACGCAGAATCAAACAATATGGAATTTGTGTAGGAGAATTTTAAATGTTATCACAAATTTTATTTTTTGTTTGGTATCAAGCTGTTTGGAGAGAGGTAGTGGTGTTTGGTAAACCAGTGAAGGAATTTTTTATGAAGAACGTCAGGTGAGGAGTACTTGTAAAGTTTTGTCTATCATCTCTAAAAATAGTATTACATAATTCATTTTTTGTTCATTTACAGGTACATGTCTTTAAATGTGAATGTTTAATGTTAGGTCTACTGTGACAGCTATTAACATTGAAATGGAACAACAAATTTACTGTCCCCATGACATGTTTCAAAGGTGTAAACCTCAATCATCAGGTGGATTATTTCCATTTGTTAGTGTGACGCGTGTGTTGTTACTTATCTTTTTTTTGGGTGTGGGGGGGGGGGGGGGGGGGGCGAGGGAGCTTGTGGCATTGTCTCCAGTGGTCACAGGTTCCTTTCACTGTTGTAACACATAGCATGTATAGTGCCATATTTTCTAAACAGATGTCATCTTTGTTCGCAAAACATGACACTACGCATGTGATGTTATGACATGAAAGGAACCTGTATTTGGTCTGTTTTGTGCACTTGCTCTTGTCCATTCTCATACAGTTTTTTCTTTGGCATTTATTGACTGGTTATGTACTAGTAAACCCTTGATTCTTTAAAGAATTGAGATTCCATGTACAAAACAGCTTCAAACTTTGGTTACTTGGCGAATCAAATTATGAGTTAAATATTTGCCTTTAAGCATGTAAGCAAGAAAAAGTTTAGGAAAGGTTTGAATTGAAGTTTAAATTTTGTTTGAAGTAACTAAGAGCTCTCATTATGAAAGTAGATTAATGTAAAGTGTGTACTTTGTGCTCCTTTTTAAGCAAAAGCTAGTTTTTCAGATATGTATGGCTACATATCTACATCTAACTAATTAATGGAAAATCTCATATAAAGATGTGAAACAATTACTAACAAAGAGATAGAGGGGCTGGCCAGTACTTACCTCAGCTCAGTACAGCCGATAGAGACACAAAAAACAACCGAAAATTTAAGCTCCTAGCTTTCGGAATAAATGTTCCTTCATCAGGGAGGAGAGAGGGGAAAGAAAGGGAAGAAGGGAAAGTGGATTTAGTTACTCACAACCCAGGTTATGAAGCAACAGGGAAAGGAAAACAGGGAAGGTAGCAAGGATGGAGGCATGGTTGTCAGAGCTCTGACGTAGGGGGTTGTAATATATCCCTAGAGTAATCATTTAAAGCTGGTTCTTGAAACTTTGTTAATAGACTTTCTCAGGATAGTTTACATCTATATTCAAGAGTCTTCCAGTTCAATTCCTTCAGTATCTCTCTTGACACTCGCCCATGAGTTTACAATCCTGTGACCCTTTGTGCTGTCCTTCTGTGTATATGTTCAATATCCCTTTTTAGTCCTATCTTGTACAGGTCGCAAAACCTTGAGCAATATTCTAGGATGGTATTCCAACAGTGACTCATTGATATTGCAGTCATAGGATACTATGTTTTCTCATTTTGTGAGGTGCAAAATTTTACATTTCTGAGCATTTAGAGCAAGTTGCTAATCCCTGTGCCATCATCTGATTTAATATCTATGCAACTACTTTCAGATCATACTTCATTATAGATAACTGCATCACCTGCAAAAAGCCTGTATTTTACTATTAATTTTGTCTGCAAGGTCATTAATATACAACATCAACAGCAAGGGTCCCAACAGCTGGGACACACCCGAAGTTACTTGTACATCTGACGGTGACTCTCCATCCCAGATAACATGGTATATCCTCGCTACAGGTGCAGTACTGCGTCGAATGCTTTCTTGGAAATCGAGAAACGTGAATCTACCTAATTGGCTTGATCCAAAGCTTTCAGTATGTCATGTGAGAAAAGTGGAAGTTGGGTTTCATATGATAGATGTTTTTGAAAACCGTGCTGGTGGCCATTGAGGAGGTCATTCTGTTCAAGCTACTATATTATATTGGACCTGAGAACATATTCTTAGATTGTACAACCAATCAATGTCAAGGCTGTTGGAAAGTAATTTTGGGGATCACTTGTGCTGCTGTTCTGTGCCTTTTTACAACACCAGGGATCTGCAATAGATTATAGTGAGAAGAGGGACTAACTCAACCACAAATTCAGTATAAAATCTGACAGGGCTACCATTTTGGCCTGGAGCTTTGTTCCATTTTAATGATTTCAGCTGTTTCTCAACACCACTGACACTAATACTTATTTCATTCATCTTTTCAGTGGTACAAGTATGAAATTGGGGCAGTTCTCCTGGGTTTTCCTTCGTAAAGGCACATTTGAAAATGGAGTTACACATTTCGGCTGTTGATTTGCTACCTTCAATTTAAGTTGTCTCATTCGCTAGGAACTGGACACTTTGGTGCCACTTACAGCCTTAACAGTTTATGGTGTCACATTTCTGGAACTGTTTGTCTTAAAATGATGTAAATTTGAGGGGAGTTAGTGGTATAGATGGATACTTTCTGAAAAATGTGTTGCGAGTAATGTTAGTAGTAAAGAGGTAATAAACTAATTCAGTCCTGGTACTGAAATTTGATTGCATGAGCAGTGAAAATGTAGTAAGCAACAAACATCTTTCCTTTCATCATTTTGTGTGGGTGTCAATGAGAGTGAGTTTTGTAAAGGTTTGAAATTATGTGTAATCTTCATTGGAAATCACTAAGTGCTCCCATTCTCAAATACTGGTTGAATGAAGTGTGTGTATTTTTGCACCATCAGGTACTCTACCTCAAGACAAGCACAAGTTAACTGTGTTAACCTTTGAGCATAAGGTTGTGTTTCATAATGAGTAGATTATGATAACATTTTAAAATTTTGGCGAGAATTCCCCAAAATATTGAAAATCAAATTTTTATGGCCCCTATACTGAAACTGGTACTGGGTCCTGGGGTAGCATACATACTCGAAGTGTTTATTTTAAATTATCTGCACCCATACATGTTACTTTTGGTTTTTAACGTTTTTCCATTGTTTTATTTACTTTTGGTTTTGTTTCTGTGGGCATTTCTGTATGATACTTGTCTCCTTTTGATCCATTCGAAAATACTGCAGTAATCCAAAGAGAGATTCTCAGACTATGCTGTCATATCCTTTTCCTTTCTTCTCTCTCTCTCTCTCTCTCTCTCTCTCTCTCTCTCTCTCTCTCTCTCTCTCTCAATTACAAATGTAATGACAGAGTCTATGTTTGTTGTGTTACAGAACCTTGTCATTGAATTCTTCATATTAAGAATTTATTCTATGCGCAGTTGCACTTCCTGTAATCTACACTGATATTTGCCAAGTTGAAGAGAGCTAGTTGTAGCAATTCCCAATTGAGGAGAGCTTTTGGTAGGATTTTGTAAATTGTAAATAACTGAAAGAAGATTTGATTGGGGGGGGGGGGATACAAACAAACAATTTGATACGAAATACTTGTGTTCTATCAGGCTGGGAAACAACCTCAAGTTGGCTTAGAAAAGCCACCTGATCTGTAGCACATGCATGATGCGTGACTGTTTAATGTGATTTCTTCCTCTTAGGCCAGCAGCTTCCAATAACATTAGTAAGCTAACCTTTCCTGTGACAATAATGAAAGAAAGAGACATTTACAAACATTATGCAAAAACTGTATTTCCAGTTTGATTTAGACTTAACACTTACAAGCACAGTCATCTCTTAGTAAGAAAGCCAGAGAAACAAAAGATTTGAGTCTTAATTTTATGCTGTTAAAAAACACCAAATTGTGCAGTAATATGTAGACCGGTGCTAATTTTCCAGTTGGTAATTTCATGGCACTTAGCTTTCGAGGCTCATGTAGGGCTGTTAGGCTGTTTCCCAGCTCGACAGACCACAAGTGTCTTAAGTTCAAATGGTTTGTCTTGTCTTCCCTTTCACCACCATACACAGTGGTCCATTGGTAATGACCGGGTCAAATGTCTCACAAAATAAGCATCAAACGAAAAAACTACAAAGAACAAAACTTGTCTAGCTTGAAGGGGGAAACCAGGTGGCACTATGGTTGGCCGGCTAGATGGTACTGCCATAGGTCAAATGGATATCAACTGCATTTTTTAAAATAAGAACCCCCATTTTTTATTACATATTTGTGTAGTACATAAAGAAATATGAATGTTTTAGTTGGACCACTTTTTTCGCTTTGTGACAGATGGTGCTGTAATAGTCACAAACATATGGCTCACAATTTTAGGTGAACAGTTGGTAACAGGTAGGTTTTTTTAAATTAAAATACAGAACGTAGATACGTTTGAACATTTTATTTCAGTTGTTTCAGTGTGATACATGTACCTTTTTGGACTTATCATATCTGAGAGCTGTTACAGTGTGATTAACTGTAAATACCACATTAATGCAATAAATGCTCAAAATGATGTCCGTCAACCTCAAAGCATTTGGCAGTACGTGTAACGACATTCCTCTCAACAGCGAGTAGTTTGCATTCTGTAATGTTCGCACATGCATTGAAAATGCGCTGATGCATGTTGTCAGGGGTTGTCGGTGAATCACGATAGCATCGGTAATGCTGGTATTCAATATGGTATTACCCCACCCTTAGCCTTCATGACAGCTTCCACTCTTGCAGGCATACATTCAATAAGGTGCTGAAAGGTTTCTTCGGGAATGTTTGCCCATTCTTCACAGACTGCTGCACTGAGGAGTGGTATTGATGTCGTCCAGTGAGGCCTGGCATGAAGTTGGTGTTCCAAACCATCCCAAAGGTGTGCTATAGGATTCAGGTCAGGACTCTGTGCAGTCCAGTCCATTACAGGGATGTTATTGTCATGCAAACATTCTGCCACAGGCCATGCATTACGAACAGGTGGTTGATCATGTTGAAAGATGCAATTGCCATCCCCAAATTGCTCTTCAACAGTGGGAAGCAAGAACATGCTTAAAGTGTCAACGTAGGCCTGTGCTCTGATAGTGCCTTGCAAAACAACAAGGCATGCAAGCTCCCTTCATGAGAAAAACACACCACACCACAACACCACCGCCTCCAAATTTTACTGTTGCCACTACACACGCTAGCAGATGACGTTTACCAGGCATTCGCTATACCCACACCCTGCCATCGGATCGCCACATTGTGTGCCGTGATTTGTCACTCCACATAATGTTTTTCCACTGTTCAATCATCCAATGTTTAAGCTCCTTATACCAAGCAAGGTGTCGTTTGGCATTTACCGGTGTGATGTATGGCTTATGAACAGCCGCTCGACCATGAAATCCAAGTTTTCTCGCCTCCAGTGTAAAAGTCATAGTACTTGCAGTGAATCCTGTTGCAGTTTGGAATTTCTGTGTGATGGTCTGGATAGATGTCTGCCTATTACACATTACGACCCTCTTCAACTGTTGGTGGTCTCTGTCAGTCGACAGACAAGGTCGGCCTATACGCTTTTGTGCTGTATGTGTGCCTTCATGTTTCCACTTCACTACCATATCAGAAACAGTGGACCTAGGGATGTTTAGGAGTGTGGTAGTCTCATGTACAGATGTATGACACAAGTGACACCTGATCACCTGACCACATTCAAAGTCTGTGAGTTTCGCAGCGTGCCCCATTCTGCTCTTTCACAATGTCTAATGACTGCTGAAGTCACTGATATGGAGTATCTGGTAGTAGGTGGCAGCACAATGCACCTAATATGAAAAATGTATGAGTTTGGAGGTGTCAGGGTACTTTTGATCACATAGTGCAGTATAGGAAATATGTCTTTGTATGCAGGAGAAACAATTAAAGCTCTGATTCCCATATGCCAAGGGCGTGTGAGTTCTGTAAGGAGGATTATCTCAGTGGTGACAGGGCAAAGGATATGTCTGTCTGTAATTCTGACCTCCTCAACCACAATCATTAAAACTTCGTAACTTTGCTCACTTGGTGTTAACCTTTCAGTAGCCTTGTACTTGCTTGGTGGTGTTTGTCTTCTGATAAATGTATCTCGTATAAGACATCAGTATTTAATTTTCAATCTCTCCATTTTTGTGTTAATCTAACAGCCACCTTCGTCACAAGCGAGAGTATACATATTTGAAACAGTTTGCAAACCACATTCATTAGTACCACATCACAGAGTTATCTAGTGGCAGCCTAACAGAATAATTTTTACTTTTCGCTCACAAAAAGTACACTTCGGTGGCTACATTCTGATTTATACAAACCAGCTAACCTAGTCATGTGTTGTTGATGTCTTTATATCCAATTGCAGACTGTGACAGAAGTTTACATTTTGTGTGTGTGCTGCTGACTGACTCAAAGTAAATATAAACATTTTTTTTTAAAATCTTATGACAGGTCTGATGTGGCCCACCACGAATGCCACTCCTGTGCCAAACTCTTCATTTCTGAGTGGCACTTGCAACCTCCATCCTCAATTACTTGCTGGATAAATTTCAATCTCTGTCTTGCTCTACAACTTTTACTCTCTACAGCTCCCTCTAGCACCATAAAAGTTAATCCCTGATGTCTTAACACATGTCCTATCATCCTGACTCTTCTTCTCGTCAGTGTTTTCCATTTATTCCTATCCTCACTGATTCTGCAGAGAACCACCTTATTCTTTACCTTATCAGTCCACCTAATTTTCAACATTCTTCTGCAGCACCACATGGCAAATGCTTTGATTTTCTTCCAGTCCAGTCTTCCCACAGTGCATATTTCACTACCATACAATTCTCTGCTCCAGACATACATTCTAAGAAATTTCTTAATCAAATTAAGGCCTGTGTTTGATACAAGTAGATTTCTCTTGGCCAGGAAGGCCTTTTTTGCCTGTGCTAGTCTCCTTTTATATATCCTTCTTGCTGCATCCACCATTGTTTATTTTTCTGCCGATGTAGCAGAACTTCATCTGCTTCATAATCATCAACTTCTCACTGATCCTCGTTACTTTCATCTTTGATTTAGTCACAGTCCATATTCTGTACTCATTAGAATGTTCACTCCATTCAACAGATTCTGTAATTCTCCTTCACTTTTGCATAGGATAACAATGTCATCAGCAGTTCTCATCATTGATATCCTTTCATCTTGAATTTTAATCCAATTCTTGAACCTCTGTTTTATTTCTGTCAGTTCTTCTTGGATGTATAGAAAACTACTTTTCTCTCTTACACCCTTTTTAATTGAATAATTTGTTCTTGGTTTTCAACTCTCTATCGTTCCCTTGTGGTTCTTGTTCATAGTGTACATCACCCTTCTTTTCCTATAGCTTATGCCTGTTTTTCTCAGAACTGCAAACATCTTGCGCCAATTTATAAGCTTTTTTTCAGGTTGACAAATCCTGTGAACGCGTCTTGTTTTTTCTTAAGTCTTGCTTCCATTATCAAATTTAACGACATACTGCCTTTTTGCTGCCTTTGCTTTTCCTATATCGAAACTGATCATCTTCTAACAGATCCTCAATTTTCGTTCCAATTCCTCTGTATATTGTTTTTATCAACAACTTGGATGCATGAGCTGTTAACCTGACTTTGCGATAATTATCTCACTTGTCGACTGTTGCATTCTTTGGAACTGTATGGATGATGTTCCAAAAGTCTGTTGGCATATAACCAGTCTCATACATTTTACTCCAACATGAATAGTCATTTTGTTGTTACTTCCCCCAATGATTTTAGAAATTCTGATAGAATGTTTCTATCCGGTCCACCTTATTTGATCTTAAGTCCTCCAAAACTCTTTTAAATATTGATGCTAATACTGGATCCCATTTCTCTGCCCTTTGAATTTGTTTCTTCGTCTATCATGTCATAGAGGCCTTTACTGCATTCCTTTTACCTGTTCAATCCTTCCTTTGCATTTAACAGTGGAATTCTCATTGCACTCTTAATGTTGCCTCAATTGCTTTTAATTTCACTAAATGTGGTTTTGGCTTTTCTGTATGTGAGTCAGTCCTTCCAACAATGATTTCTTTTTCAATTTCTTCATATTTTTCATGTAGCCATTTCACTTTAGCTTCCATGCACTTCCTATTTACTTCTTACCTAAGTGACTGGTATGTATGTATTCCAGAATTTTTGTGCTTCATTCTTTTGTTAACCAGCTAAGGTATTTCTTAAGTTATCCATGTTTTCTTTACAGTTGCCTTCCTAGTACCTATGTCTTTCGTTCCAGATTCTGTGATTTGCTGTTTTGAGAGATTTCCATTCTTCAACTGAAGTGCATACTGAGCTGTTCACTATCACGGTATCTATAGCCTCAGAGGACTTCAAGCATATCTCTTCATTCCTTAGTGCTTCTGTATTTCGTTTCTTTGCACAAGGAAGCTTCCTGTTTAGTCCGTTAAACTTCAGCCTACTCTCCATCATTACTAAATTGTGATATGAGTCTGTATCTGCTCCTTGGCGTGCCTTACAATCCGGCATCTAATTTCGGAGTCTCTAACTGAAATCTTCCTGTATTTCCTGGCCTTTGCCAAGTATACCTCTTCCTCAAGTGGTTCTTCGAAAGAGTATTGTCTGGTTACCAACAACATAATGTTGGTGTAATGGAAGCTGTCCTTTGACTGACTCTCAAAGTAGTTTACATCTTGATAGGTGGATACAAAATTACTGTGGTGCTGTTTACCATGCCTATTCATAGGCAAATGTAAAATGAAAAATTGCAAAATGTTAAAATACTAACCTATTATGCATTGAATATTAACATAAAAATCAGGGAAATTAAAAGGGATAACGAGGCCACAGGCAAGTGAACAGTGTGTTTAACTTTAAGCTGTATAACTAAAAAAATCACAAAATTATCGGTGCTGTTTTATGATGCTGACTTCTGTGTATGTGGGGATTACCAAAGCTCACAAAAAAGTTTTGAGAAAATTAAATTTTCTGAATTAATTAATGGACTAACGGGTAATTCTAGTGAAAGTAGACATATTTGGGATCTGAAAAGTCAGAGCTACGAAACCTTGGTACTGAAGTTTGCAAATAACCATTATTTAAGATTGGGCATTTCTAGAGCACAAAACGTTTCCATATGAATAATGTTTGGAGTACAAAGTTTGTGGAAAAGGTAGTATGTGTGTTACAAAGAAGAGAATGAGAGCTTTTAAATGAGCTATGTTAATTTAAACACAAACAACGATTTACTGACAGAAAATTTGTCAGATAGCTTTCATTTATTGTAAACCATGAATATTTCATTGAGGTCAATGCTTACTTCAAAGTCCAATATACCATTATCATTAGCAGCCAAACACTGTGCTGTGAATAATGTACAGGATGATTAAAAAATAATGACCTGATTTCAAAACTCCATATTTATTGTTAAAAACATACCAAAAGATGGGTGAATTGCAAAATACAAAATGTTTGCTGTTACTGATGCTCAGTGTGTCCACAAGCAGCAGCACAAACAACATATAGACAATAACTAAATTCATCATAAACTTTACAAGATGTTTAGACTTTGACAGAAGTAATGGTATCTGTTATTCCGTCCTTCATGTTTTCTATGTAATTGGATAAGGGGGAGCTGAACACATTTTACTTCACATATCCCCACAAGAAAAAATTGCATGGGACTATGCATGGCGATCTTGGATGCAAAGTATACAGGGCAGTGTGTCAGGTTCCTGTGTGTCCTAACCTGTGTTGAGAAAGAGGAGCTACATCAGGGCATTGCCAGTTCTCTACTTTCGTGGTAAGTAGACTGTCATGAACTCTGCTCCAACATTTGCCAAATTCTTTCCACCCTGTCATTGGAAGTGCAAGGTTGACCTGTCTCTTGCCTTCGCACAAGCATCCTTTCTCTTCATATTGGCAATACCTGTGATGAATGTTATTGGGTACATGTGGAACAGTGCCAGAATGCTGATGAAAAGCCTGCTGGACCAAAATAACTGACTCACTCTTGACTGAAATCACCGACTCATTCTTTGCAAACTGCAGCACGCACAACCCCTTTCATTGAGTGGACACCATCTTACTTCTGACTGACTGCAAACCGAGAAGACACATTGACTGACATCTAAAGGTGGTAAAGGATAAATACGGGTAATCACAGTCATAAATAGCTGTGAATGACAATATAATGGAGTAGCTTGAGGACTAAAATCAGTGTGTGAAGTCATAAATGTATACATATTGTTATACGGTCTATACTTGTAAATGTCTTCCACACTATTTGCTAGTTGTTCATACAAACTAACCTGTGTACATAGAAGCCTACGAGATTCATTTACAGTTGTTCAAAAAAGTATATACACTGAGTGTTGAGATACGAAAATTCTTTGAAATGTATGACTGCTAACGTAATAGTGCTTAATTTTATCAGATTCTGATAATTAATTACAACATGGTTCATAGAATGCACTCTTGAACTACTTTAAGTTTTCACATAACAAATCATGAGTCATAAAAATCAACTTTTTACAGCATTATTTAAAGTAACATAATGTGTTGTGAAGTTAATCCCCTACTTGAAAAAACAAAGATTTATCTGGAATAACACTCGTCAAGGCAGTGATGACTTTTCTAAACAAATAGTTCCATGAGTTCTTGATATAGGATAATTTCTTGGCTAACAATTTACAAATTTCAGTCACAACACTGATGTAGTTGACAGCACCTATGACCTCTTGTAAGTTGACAGGAGCAGCAAGGGTGCACCCATATAGGAGTGTGGGAGTGGATCCACCCACAACTTTGAGTTTCCTTCCTAGAGTTCTCATCACAAGCTCCAACGGATAGGTAACTTCTACATCTACATCTACATCTACATCCACACTCCGCCAGTCACCTGACAGTGTGTGGCGGAGGGTACCCTGAGTACCTCTATCGGTTCTCCCTTCTATTCCAGTCTCGTATTGTACGTGGAAAGGAGGATTGTCGGTATGCTTCTGTGTGGGCTCTAATCTCTCTGATTTTATCCTCATGGTCTCTTCGCGAGATATACGTAAGAGGGAGCAATATACTGCTTGATTCTTTGGTGAAGGTATGTTCTCGAAACTTTAACAAAAGCCCGTACCGAGCTACTGAGCGTCTCTCCTGCAGAGTCTTCCACTGGAGTTTATCTATCATCTTCCTGTCTAGCTTTCACATTAGATCCTGGAAAAATGTTTAGTGCACTAAGTATGTTGTTCAATACCTCCCTCACATCATACAGCATATGCTCTACCTATTTACATTGGGAAAAAAGTATACAGAGTTTATGTCAGAATGGATTAAAAAGTGTTCACATATAAAACTTTAATAAACCGAGCTAAATGCAATGAAAAAATGAACTAGTATAGTGAGATACACGGATGTACTACGATACTATTCCTAATTTGTATAGTCCATATAAATAAAACTAGTTTTCACTCAATTTACCAGAACATTCATGACTTTACACTAAAGATTTCATGACAAATTTAATTATTTTCTGCAGAGTACACAGAAATAATAATAATAATAATAATAATAATAATAATAATAATAATAATAATAATAATAATAATAATAATAAAATAATAATAATAATAATAATAATAATAATAATAATAATAACAAGCACAAATGGAACACGAAGTGACACACATGTTAGATATAGAAGAAAAATTTTACCTGACATGTATAGAATAGAAAGACACAAATACAGACATTAGACCATTCTTGCAAAGACCGCCAAATAAACCACAAGTCGAAACAACAATAAAAACTATCAACACTATCATACACAACAAAATAAATGAAAACACACCTATGGAAGAGTTACAACTACTGGTCTGTATAGGAGCACTCACTACACTAAATATACACACTAGGCAGAGATCAGAACCAACGACCACACAGAAGAAATGCACAAAACCAACATGGCAGCACAGGCTACAGATCAGAATAGAAAAACTGAGAAAACACATCGGACAGCTAACACAATTGTAAGAAATGAAGTATCAAACAAAAAACGATAAAGCTTAGGTAAAATCTCACAACAAGAAGCGATAGAGCAATTAGATGAAAAGAAGCAGAAATTACAAGCATTGGCCAAATGACTTAGAAGATACGAAAAAAGTGGAAATAGAGGGAAACAAAACCAAACAATCAACACAAACCAAAAGAAATTTTACTAGACAATAGATAACACACACATTAAAATAGACAATCCACCAGACATAACAGACATGGAACACTTCTGGAGCAACATATGGTCAAACCCGGTACAACATAGCAGGCATGCACGGTGGATACAAGCAGAAACAGACACATACAAGATGATACCACAAATGCCTGAAGTGATAATTTTGCAACATGAAGTCACCCAAGCAATTAATTCTACTCACATTTGGAAAGCCCCTCGAAAATATGTTGTTGTGGTTTTCAGTCCTGAGACTGGTTTGATGCAGCCAAAGTGCCCTCCAATACTAAATTGGTGATCCCTTGATGCCTCAGAACATGTCCTACCAACCGATCCCTTCTTCTGGTCAAGTTGTGCCACAAACTTCTCTTCTCCCCAATCCTATTCAATACTTCCTCATTAGATATGTGATCTACCCATTTAATCTTCAGCATTCTTCTGTAGCACCACATTTCGAAAGCTTCTATTCTCTTTTTGTCCAAACTATTTATCGTCCATGTTTCACTTCCATACATAGCTACACTCCATACAAATACTTTCAGAAATGACTTCCTGAAACTTAAATCTGTACTCGATGTTAACAAATTTCTCTTTTTCAGAAACGCTTTCCTTGACATTGCCAGTCTACATTTTATATCCTCTCTACTTCAACCATCATCAGTTATTTTGCTCCCCAAATAGCAAGACTCCTTTACTACTTTAAGTGTCTCATTTCCTAATCTAATTCCTTCAGCATCACCCGACTTAATTCGACTACATTCCATTATCCTCGTTTCGCTTTTGTTGATGTTAATTTTATATCCTCCTTTCAAGACACTATCCATTCCGTTCAACTGCTCTTCCAAGTCCTTTGCTGTCTCTGACAGAATTACGATGTCATCGGCGAACCTCAAAGTTTTTATTTCTTCTCCATGGATTTTAATACCTACTCCAAATTTTTCTTTTGTTTCCTTTACTGCTTGCTCAATATACAGATTGAATAACATCGGGGAGAGGCTACAACCCTGTTTCACTCCCTTCCCAACCACTGCTTCCCTTTCATGTCCCTCGACTCTTATAACTGCCATCTGGTTTCTGTACAAATTGTAAATAGCCTTTCGTTCCCTGTATTTTACCCATGCCACCTTCAGAATTGGAAAGAGAGTATTCCAGTCAACATTGTGCAACACATTCCCTGATACACTTACACATGGAATAACTTATCTGAAACCTAAAGATCAAGCAGACACAGCAAACCCAGCTAAATATCGCCCATAACATGCCTACCAACAATATACAAAATATTAACTTCAGTCATTACACAAAAATTAATGACACATACAACACAGAACAAAATTATAAATGAAGAACAAAAAGGCTGTTGCAAAGGAGCACGAGGATGTAAAGAGCAACTGATAATAGATGCAGAGGTGACATATCAAGCGAAAACTAAACAAAGGTCGCTACACTATGCATACATTGATTACCAAAAAGCTTTTGATAGTGTACCCCACTCATGGTTACTACAAATATTGGAAATGTACAACGTAGATCCTAAATTGATACAGTTCCTAAACATAGTAATGAAAAATTGGAAAACCACACTTAATATCCAAACAAATTCAAATAATATGACATCACAGCCAATACAGATTAAGCGTGGAATACACCAAGGAGACTCATTTTCTAGTTCTGCCTTGCTCTGAACCCACTATGCAACATGCTAAATAATACAAATTATGGATACAATATTACTGGAACATACCAACACAAAATCACACATTTGCTATACATGGATGATCTAAAACTACTGGCAGCAACAAATCAACAACTCAACCAATTACTAAAGATAACAGAAGTTTTCAGCAATGATATAAATTTGGCTTATGGAACAGACAAATGTAAGAAAACTAGCAGTCAAGAGAAAACACACTAAACAAGATTACATATTGGATAACCGCAGTGAGAGAATAGAAGCGATGGAAAAAACAGATGCCTATAAATATCTAGGATACAGACAAAAAAATAGGAATATATAATACAAATATTAAAGAAAAGCTAAAAGAAAAATATAGACAAAGACTACCAAAAATACTGAAAACAGAATTGACAGCAAGAAACAAGACAAAAGCTATAAATACTTATGCTATACCAATATTGACCTACTCATTTGGAGTAGTGAAATGGAGTAACACAGACCTAGAAGCACTCAGTACACTTACACGATCACAATGCCACAAATATAGAATACATCACATACATTCAGCAACAGAAAGATTCACGTTAAGCAGAGAGGAAGGAGGAAGGGGATTTATCAACATAAAAAACCTACATTATGGACAGGTAGACAATTTAAGAAAATTCTTTCTAGAATGAACAGAAACTAGCAAAATACACAAAGTAATCACTCATATAAATACATCGGCTACACCACTGCAATTTCATAACCACTTCTACAACCCTTTAGATCACATAACATCAACAGATACGAAGTAAGTAAATTGGAAAAAGAAAACACTACGTGGCAAGCACCTGTATCATCTAACATAGCCACACATTGATCAAGACGCATCCAACACATGGCTAAGAAAAGGCAATATATACAGTGAGATGGAAGGATTCATGAATGCAATACAGGATAAAGCAATAAACACCAGATATTACAGCAAGCATATTATTAAAGATCCCAACACCACAACAGATAAATGCAGACTTTGCAAACAACAAATAGAAACAGTAGATCACATCACAAGTGGATGTCAATACTAGCAAATACAGGATACCCCAGAAGGCATGACAATGTAGCAAAAATAATACATCAGCAACTTGCCATGCAACATAAATTAATAAAACATGTTCCCATATACAAGTATGCACCACAAAATGTACTGGAGAATGATGAATACAAATTATACTGGAACAGAACCATTATAACAGATAAAACAACGCCACATAACAAACCTGACATCATACTCACCAATAAAAAGGAGAAATTAACACAACTAATCGAAATATCCATACCCAATACAACAAATATGGAGAAGAAAACAGGAGAAAAAATTGTAAAATACATCCAACTGGCTGAGGAAGTCGAGGACATGTGGCATCAGGTTAAACTTGACATTATACCAATTATACTATCAACTACAGGAGTCATACCACACAGTATCTACAAGTACACCACCACAATACAACTACATCCAAACTTATATATACAACTACAGAAATCTGTAATTATTGATACAAGTTCAATTATCCGAAAGTTCCTAAATGCAATGTAACATATACTGCACAGTTAAAAGGAGGTCGCACTTGATCAAGGTCCGTGTCACTTTCTATTTTTAACCAGACATAACGTCTGAAACAGGAAAGAGAAATAATAATAAAAATATGAGACACTTCCCCCCCCCCCCCCCCCCCCCCCCCCCCCCCATGAACCATGGACCTTGCCGTTGGTGGGGAGGCTTGCGTGCCTTAGCGATCAACCACAAGGAAGGGGTATATATTGACAGGCCAGACAAACGTGTGGTTCCTGAAGAGGGGCAGCAGGCTTTTCAGTAGTTGCAGGGGAAACAGTCTGGATGATTGACTGATCTGGCCTTGTAACACTAACCAAAACGTCCTTGCCGTAATTTTTCCTGAGGGCGCAGCTTTACTGTATGGTTAAATGATGATGGCATCCTCTTGGGTAAAATATTCTGGAGGTAAAATAGTCTCCCATTCGGATCTCCGACTGGGGACTACTCAGGAGGATGTTGTTATCAGGAGAAAGAAAACTGGCAGTCTACAGATTGAAGCATGGAATGTCGATCTATTAATTGGGCAGGTGGGCTAGAAAATTTAAAAAGGGAAATGGATAGGTTAAAGTTAGATATACTGGGTATTAATGAAGTTTGGTGGCAGGAGGAACAAAACTTCTGGTCAGGTGAATACAGGTTTATAAATACAAAATCAAATAGGGGTTATGCAGGAGTAGGTTTATAATGAATAGGAAAATAGCTACTACAAACAGCATAGTGAATGCATTATTGTGATCAAGAGAGATACGAAGTCCATTCCTACCACAGTAGTACAAGTTTATATGCCAACTAGCTCCCCAGTTGACAAGGAGATTGATGAAATGAATCATGAGATAAAAGAAATAATTCAGATAATGAAGGGAAATGAAAATTTAATTGTTATGGGTGACTGGAACTCGATAGTAAGAAAAGGAAGAGAAGGAAATATAGTAGGTGAATATGGAATTAGACTAAGGAATGAAAGAGGAAGCCGCCTGGTAGAATTATGCACAGAGCATAACTTAATCATAGCTAACACTTGGTTCAAGAATCATAAAAGAAAGTTGTATACATGGAAGAACCCTGGAAATACTGGAAGGTGTCAGATAGATTATATAATGGTAAGACAGAGATATAGGAACCAGGTTTTAAATTGTAAGACATTTCAGGGGCAGATGTGGACTATGACCACAATCTATTGGTTATGAACTGTAGATTAAAACTGAAGAAACTGCAAAAAAAAAGTGGGAAACTGAGGAGATAGGACCTAGATAATCTGAAAGAACCAGAGGTTGTAGAGAGCTTCAGGGAGAGCATTACGGAATGATTGACAAGAATGGGGGAAAGAAATACAGTTGAAGAAGAATGGGTAGATTTGAGAGACGAAATAGTGAAGGTAGCAGAGGATCAAGTAGGTAAAAAGACAAGGGCTAATAGAAATCCTTCGGTAACAGGAGAGATATTGAATTTAATTGATGAAAGGAGCAAATATAACAATGCAGAAAAGAAGCAGGCAAAAAGGAATACAAACGTCTCAAAAATGAGATAGACAGGAAGTGCAAAATGGCTAAGCAGGGTTGGGTAGAGGACAAATGTAAGGATTCAGAATAACATATCACTAGGGGTAAGATAGATATCGCCTACAGGAAAATTAAAGAGACCTTCTGAGAAAAGAGAACCAATTGTATGAATGCCAAGAGCTCAGATGAAAAGAAGGGAAAGCAGAAAGGCGGCCGGAGTATATAGAGGGTCTATACAAGGGCAATGTACTTGAGGACAATATTATGTACTTGAGGACAATATTAAGAAAATGGAAGAGGATGTAGATGAAGATGAAATGGGAGATGTGATACGGCGTGAAGAGTTTGACAGAGCACTGAAAGACCTGAGTCGAAACAAGGCCCCCGGAGTAGACAACATTCCATTTACAACTACTGACGGCCTTGGGAGAGCCAGTCATGACAAAACCCTACCATCTGGTGAGCAAGATGTATGAGGCAGGCAAAATATCCTCAGACTTCAAGAAGAATATAATAATTCCAATCCCAAAGAAAGCAAGTTTTGACAGATGTGAAAATTACCGAACAATCAGTTTAATAAGCCACTGATGCAAAATACTAACACGAATCATTTACAGATGAATGGAAAATCTGGTAGAAGCCGACCTCTGGGATGATCAGTTTGTATTCCATAGAAATGTTGGAACACGTGAGGCAATACTGACCCTACGACTTATCTTAGAAAATAGGTTAAGGAAAGGCAAACCTACGTTTCTAGCATTTGTAGACTTAGAGAAAGCTTTTGACAATGTTGACTGGAATACTCTCTTTCAAACTCTGAAGGTGGCAGGGGTAAAACACAGGGAGCGAAAGGCTATTTACAATTTGTACAGAAACCAGATGACAGTTATAAGAGTCGAGGGACATGAAAGGCAAACAGTGGTTGGGAAGGAAGTGAGACTTGGTTGTAGCCTGTCCACAATCTTATTCAATCTGTATATTGAGCAAGCAGTAAAGGAAACAAAAGAAAAATTCGGAGGAGGAGTGAAGATCCATGGAGAAGAAATAAAAACTTTGAGGTTTGACAATGACATTGTAATTCTGTCAGAGACAGCAAAGGACTTGGAAGTACAGTTGAACGGAGTTGACAGTGGCTTGAAGGGAGGAGATACGATGAACATCAACAAAAGCAAAACACGGATAATGGAATGTAGTCGAATTAAGTCAGGTGATGCTGAGGGAATTAGATTAGGAAATGAGACGCTTAAAGCAATAAATGAGTTTTGCTATTTGGGGAGCAAAATAACTGATGATGGTCCAAATAGAGAGGATGTAAAATGTAGATTGACAATGGCAAGGAAAGCGTTTATGAAGAAGATAAATTTGTTAATGTCGCAGATAGAAGCGTCCGGAAGTCGTTTCTGAAAGTATTTATATGGAGTGTAGTCATTTATGGAAGTGAAACATGGACAATAAATACACTCGTGGAAATTGAAATAAGAACACCGTGAATTCATTGTCCCAGGAAGGGGAAACTTTATTGACACATTCCTGGGGTCAGATACATCACATGATCACACTGACAGAACCACAGGCACATAGACACAGGCAACAGAGCATGCACAATGTCGGCACTAGTACAGTGTATATCCACCTTTCACAGCAATGCAGGCTGCTATTCTCCCATGGACGATCGTAGAGATGCTGGATGTAGTCCTGTGGAACGGCTTGCCATGCCATTGCCACCTGGCGCCTCAGTTGGACCAGCGTTCGTGCTGGACGTGCAGACCGCGTGAGACGACGCTTCATCCAGTCCCAAACATTCTCAATGGGGGACAGATCCAGAGATCTTGCTGGCCAGGGTAGTTGACTTACACCTTCTAGAGCACGTTGGGTGGCACGGGATACATGCGTATGTGCATTGTCCTGTTGGAACAGCAAGTTCCCTTGCCGGTCTAGGAATGGTAGAACGATGGGTTCGATGACGGTTTGGATGTACCGTGCACTATTCAGTGTCCCCTCGACGATCACCAGAGGTGTACAGCCAGTGTAGGAGATCGCTCCCCACACCATGATGCTGGGTGTTGGCCCTGTGTGCCTCGGTCGTATGCAGTCCTGATTGTGGTGCTCACCTGCACGGCGCCAAACACGCATACGACCATCATTGGCACGAAAGCAGAAGCGACTCTCATTGCTGAAGATGACACGTCTCCATTTGTCCCTCCATTCACGCCTGTTGCGACACCACTGGAGGCGGACTGCACGATGTTGGGGCGTGAGCGGAAGACGGCCTAACGGTTCGAGGGACCGTACCCCAGCTTCATGGAGACGGTTGCGAATGGTCCTCGCCGATACCCCAGGAGCAACAGTGTCCCTAATTTGCTGGAAAGTGGTGGTGCGGTCCCCTACGGCACTGCGTAGGATCCTACGGTCTTGGCATGCATCCGTGCCTCGCTGCGGTCCAGTCCCAGGTCGACGGGCACGTGCACCTTCTGCCGACCACTGGCGACAACATCGATGTACTGTGGAGACCTCACGCCCCACGTGTTGAGCAATTCGGCGGTACGTCCACCCGGCCTCCCGCATGCCCACTATACGCCCTCGCTCAAAGTCCGTCAACTGCACATACGGTTCACGTCCACGCTGTCGCGGCATGCTACCAGTGTTAAAGACTGCGATGGAGCTCCGTATGCCACGGCAAACTGGCTGACATTGATGGCGGCGGTGCACAAATGCTGCGCAGCTAGCGCCATTCGACGGCCAACACCACGGTTCCTGGTGTGTCCGCTGTGGCGTGCGTGTGATCATTGCTTGTACAGCCCTCTCGCAGTGTCCGGAGCAAGTATGGTGGGTCTGACACACCGGTGTCAATGTGTTCTTTTTTCCGTTTCCAGGAGTGTAGTTTGGACAAGAAGAGAATAGAAGCTTTCGAAATGTGGTGCTACAGAAGAATGTTGAAGATTAGGTGGGTAGATAACGTAACTAATGAGGAGGTATTGAATAGGATTGGGGAGAGGAGAAGTTTGTGGCATAACTTGACTAGAAGAAGGGATCGGCTGGTAGGACATGTCCTGAGGCATGAAGGGATCACAAATTTACCATTGGAGGGCAGCGTGGAGGGTAAAAATCGTAGAGGGGGACCAAGAGATGAATATACTAAGCAGATTCAGAAGGATGTTGGTTGCAGTAGGTACTGGGAGGTGAAGGAGCTTCCACAGGATAGATTAGCATGGAGAGCTGCATCAAACCAGTCTCAGGACTAAAGACAACAACAACAACAACAACAACAACAACAACAATCTGATTATTTCAGATACTTGTGTCATATCATTAACATGTTATTATTGTCTAATTGCAAGTGTAACTTGAGGGTCCTGTTCTTGTTATGTTTCCTCGCCCCAAAATTGTGGAACTTCATTGAGGCGAACTGCTGTATCCCGAGTACTTACTTCTCTGATTGTTTCTGCTATTAAATTGCCCATCGTTATCCCCAGTATTCCTATCCAGTTGATGTTCAAAATTTCTCTCTCTCTCTCTCTTGACACTTTGATTCTGATAGAAGTTACCATTATCTCTGTTTCTGTAATTACGCCTGTTGTGATTTCGACTATTCTGATTATTATGGGACATACTTCTTTCTGCTGCCCTAAACGCCTGTCAACATAGTGTAAAAAGTGTTCAAGACAATCGTCAGGTCCTTGTAATTAATCCCACTGCAGTCTTTCTGGTGATCCCCTTTTAAGTGCGTCAGAGAAGGTCATTTTGTCAAATTATTTGTAAAGGTATGCTTATTTTTTAAGTTGGTTCTTATGAAACACTTTCAAAGTGCCGTCTTTATTCCTATACTTAAGACCATTCCAAAATTTCCTTTTGTTTCTCCCCAATTCAGTTTCTGAAAAAACTTATACAACAAATGTTTCTCAAAACTCTGATATGTTTCCCACTGACTAAACTTTAAATTTACCCATGACATAGGTTCGCCTTCAAGACATCTTTTAACAAATTTAATTTTTTGATTGTCGTACATGCCTGATACAAAACTCCCTCTGTAGTTGTACAGAAAATCCATTGCATGTATATTATCTTACCATTGTTTGCACACATACTTTGGTTCAGACAAAATTTCCTAAACTGGTGAAATTTTTTGATATAAACCAGTTACATTAGTTCGCATTTTGTTTTCAACATTTGAAGTTTTTTGGTTTAAACTGGTGATATTTTGTTCGTTTTTTCCACTATGGCTTTCTATTCAGCTCTGATATCGCCAACATTCATTGATTGTTTCACTGACTCAGCTACAAACTCATTTCCGAAAACAAAAAATTTATTTTCTAAAACATCCACACTTTTTATCCCCCTTTGCTCCAAAACTTGATTACTGAGTTGGTTCATGTGATTGGCTGTCGTTATGTCTTCATTTCCTCTCTTTTTTTCCAAAATTAACTGCAAAATATCAGTTTTTACTGTTTTCTTTACTGACTAGGATTTCACCCGGCTCAGACCTGTCCTGACTGGATCCTACAGCTTTTGTTTCTTCCTCACTCCTGCCCTTGTCCGTATTCATTTTGTTGACAAGCACACGAGTCCACAAACAAAATTAACTTCATAGATAGTTTTACTTATCTTTCCTTTTTTATGTCCCTAGTAATAGTTGCAAAGTCCTCTTTCATTGGACCCGGTCCGTCATTATTGGTAGTACGTTGTTACTGTTGGTATGATTTGGTTTTTTTGTTTCATGTGATCAGAAATTTATTCACACATAAATTGTAAATTAAATAAATCAAGTAAATTACAATTTTCTTTTCTGCAACACGCAAAACTGCATTATTAGTCAATTAATCCCAGACGACGCCCACACTTGTTATCTACCCCTCCCTATCTTGTTGTTGCTACTGTCCACAGTGGCAAAGTTTTTTCAGAAGATTTGAGAGGAGTAAGATTTATAGTAAACTTTTTACTTATCTTTTCTTGCACAGTTGGCTCCAGTTCTTCATGTGTAGGAGTCTGATTCTTGAAGCTTAAATTCTTACATTTTAGTTTCTCATGGTTCCATTTTCCTAAATAATTTTGAAGAATGTCTGTACAGAACTTTTGTCTTCATGATAATTTACTGTCTCACAGTTTACTATATCACACTGTATCTTGAATTTTGGCACTACGAAAGCTGAAATTACATTGTTCATCCAAAATACAAAAATACGTCCAAAGCATGTTTACTACTATGTCACTCTGTGGTAATAACAATATTCCAAAGAATTTACAATTTTTCTTGACAAATGAATTTCTATTAGTTTGGAATGAAAATGAAGTCCCATGCTTCTTGACAGAGCATAGGGGAATGATGCGGAAGACCTGAACTGCTGTACTAGGCAAGGTCTTAATGGAAGTGGTCTGCCATTACCTTCCTCCAACCATAATGGGGATGGATGGATGATGATGATGATGATGATGATGATGACACAACACCCAGTCATCTCAGGACAGTTAAAAATCCCTGACCCTGCCGGGAATCTAGCCCGCGACCCCATGCTTGGGAAGCGAGAACACTACCACGAGACCACGAGTGGTGGGCTTCTATTAGTTTAGATGATGATTTCGTAAATGAATCCAGAAATATATGTAATAAACACTACTAGATTGCATAATTAATAATATAAATTTTAAGTGTGCCAAATAAGAGGTGTGTATTTTTAAGAAAGTACCGTTTTGAAATTAAAAAAAGACATGCTAAGATATCTCAATAATTTTATTTTTACAGGAAAGCTTGTACCATAATCTACTTTTCTACATAATTTCCGTCAATATTGTTGCACTTGTCATAACATTGTACCAGTTTTTTAATAACCTCCTCATAGAAGTCTGTGGCCTGACTTGTTAACCATTGCATCACCACTCTTTTGATTTCGTCATCGTATTGAAGACGCTGACCGCCCAGCTGTTTCTTCAAGTGCAGGAACAGATGGTAGTCACTGGGCGCAAGGTCGGGTCTGTACAGAAGGTGACCTAGAGTTTCCCATCCAAAAGATGTGATGAGATCTTTGGTTTGATTCACCGCATGCGGACAGGAATTGTCTTGCAGCAAAAGGATGGTTTTGCTCAGCTTGTCACGTCTTTTGTTCTGAATTGAACAACACAGATTGTGCAGTGTCTTACAGTATGCTGCTGCATTGATTGTCTTACTACGAGGCAAAAATTCCACAAGCAGTACTCCTTGTTTGTCCCAAAAAACTGTGCACACGATTTTCTGGGCAGAAATTGTTTGCTTAAACTTCACTTTTCTTGGTGAATCTGAATGCTGCCATTCTATGGACTGTTGCTTTGATTCTTGTGTGACGTAGGCAACCCATGTTTCATCGCCCGTAACGATTTGGCTTAAGAAATCATCACCGTCGTTGCGGTACCACTCGAGGAAAGTCAATGCAGTGTCTAAATGTTCGGTTTTGTGCACATCCGTCAACATTTTTAGTACCCAACATATGCACAATTTTCAGTAATTCAAGTGCTTTGTCACAGTACCATACCCAAAACATTACAAGAAACATTAGGAAAGTCATCCCACAAGGAGGTAATCGTAAAGCGTGTGTTTTCTCTCACCTTATTGTCCACTTCCTGCACCAAACTTTCATTTACGACTGCAGGACACCCACTCCGTTGTTCATCATGCACATTTGTGCGGCCATCTTTAAGTGCTCTCACCCACTTTCTTACCATTCCATCACTCATAATGTTTTCTCTGTAAACTGCACAGATCTCACGATGAATATCGATCCCTTTTAGGCCTTCAGCACTAAGAACAGCCTGTACTTCACAGTTGGTGGGACTCACAATTATCAGAGGCATCTTAAACACCCAGTACACAACGTAAACAAGGAAGAATCGGACTGTAATGGCATCAGTGTGTAGACAACAGATGTAGGTACCCAGTGCGCATGCGCAGAACACCGACTGCAGTGCTGTGGCCGCGGTACGGCAAAACAGTACTTACTTAAAAACATGCTTTGTATTTGCTAGTTTCAAATGTTTTTCAAAATAAAACAAAATATTTAACTGTACATCCAGAGCTATTACATATCAATTGTAACAATGAAAACAGAGTAATTCCTTTCCATAAATTTTAGCTTAAAATATAACATTTTCTGTATAAAATTATATGAAATTTTTCAGAAAAACTGACCTGTCCAAAATTAGAAAATATTTCTGGTATCAACTATTACTGTTGAGGAGGAGTAATGCTAGAGGAGGATGTTCCTTTACAATCTTACATGAGAAAGACTCTGAAGTAAATTTGTTGACTGTCTTCTTGTCTATGTCCCAGTGTCCAAAAAGCTACTCTACCACTTACATTGGGGAGGGTTGAGGAAGTACCAGTCGACCCTCCTGGAGCCAGCAGCATAGGAAGCCTTTCTCCACAAACACTGCCTTCTCACGGCACTCTCTCATATCTAGAAAACTTGTGATAGCACGTAGTGGTACAATATCATCAGTCAGATTTCTGAATGAAGAACATGAGGATGCTGTTGCTCCACATTTGTGGAAATCATCTCAGTTTTTTCATCATCGAGTTCTGACACATCAACTTCAGCTTAAGATTGGAACAGCAGAAAAGAAAGAAAAATAGATTGTAATATTTCATTTGTGTAAATTTTAATAAATTCACATTGTCTTTTATCTTACTGAACTCTGAACAACTGGTACCACTTCAAACTTTATCAACTGTTTGATTTGTGGGTCTGCATTTTGGTGAAACGTCTTAGCATCCAAACTTGAGAGCTAACAGATCTTGATCTCTCATTTTTGCAGAGCTTTCATTTAATACCTATCTGAATTCAGTTACACTTTGATGGCTCTGCAGGGCAGGCATAACTAAACTTGGTGGACACTGTTGACAATGAGGACATTAGTCAGATAATTTGTGCCTGCTGAACTGGCATGACATTCAGCACATATGCTGAGGCTGGTGACCCACTGATTTTGACTGGAATGTCTCCTCTCAGAGTGAGAACTGCTCTTTAAGTCATGTATCTACTGCAGTCATCATGATACAAAAACTCACTAAAGCATCTGCAGAGTAGCTGTTAGAAACACACCACTTACAACGAAACCATCCAGTGCCTGAAAACAAAATGCCTTGTGGGATTATAACTTCTAGACATTAAAATTTTGTGTTGTAATTAGAGAAGGTCACCACTGTTGCTACGTGAATCCCAATCTAATTTTAAAAAATAACATAGGCATGAAACAATATACCTCTGATAACATTTTTAACTATGTTCTGTTGTACTGTGTACAGATAGACTCAAGCAGCCAATGTATTTGGTTGTTCTGTTGTTCTTCTGTATCAAGTCTTCGAAACATACATTTTAATTTTTGTGATGCTAACAAAGTTCCCTGTTTTAGGAACGTGTTCCTAGCTATTGACAATTTGCAATTTATTTTCTTTCTACTTCATGCAGTGTGAGCTATTTTGCTCCCAAATTTGCGAGACTCCTCTACAGTGGCTGATTTTGTAATCAGATTCCCTCGGCATCACCTCATACATTTGTCTGCCATTGCCTAATGCTCCATCAAGTTATCCATGCCCCACTACCTTAATTCCGCCCCTCCCTGTGGGTCCGGGGGTTAGAATGGTCCCAAGGTATTCCTGTCTGTTGTACAAGGTGACTAAAAGGAGTTTCACACGTTTCGGCCTTTATGTGATGGTCCCCTGTAGGGTATGACCTCCATTCTTCAAAATTTTCACGAAGAGCGAGCCAATTGGTGAAGGCCGCTTTACAAGGTGCATCATATCCATCATTATTTGAGATTTTTTGCCTACTTTCTCGTCGGCGCATTACAGTCCTCCCCATTCTCCATCTCTTGGGTGAGGACACCTTTCTGGGTGTTTTTTCCACCATGCACTATGCAGTGTCAATTTCTGCGTCAACGATGACCATGAACTTCTTTGCACCTGATAGCCAGCACGGTAGCCAGTCCGTAGTGGTGGGCCCGCCATGTACCCTGTTGGTTGTAGCTCTCTGACAACACAGGGATCGCTCTGCTGATGCCTGCGCTGTTAACTCCCCACTTATGCCAAGAGGTAGATGCTCTTTCCCCTGGGGCATCAGGACTCCTGGCAATGGCCTTTGCTTCGATGAAGCATCTCTTGCTGGTGGTGAAACACCTGTAGTCTCTAGCAATCAATAGCTCAATTCAATTCACAGAAGTATGACACCAAATGGTTCCCTTCCCTGGCCACACCATGAGAGGAACGTCAGGCTAAGGATGGCAGTGGATCTTATTCGCCCTGGTACTTTGTATGTTTGAGAGCTGATGGGGAATCTTTCATGACATTGAAGCCTCAGTTTTTTGTTGAGCATTTAGAGGACAAGTTCGGGGAGATGGAGGGCCTGTCCAAAATGAGAGGTGGGTCAGTCTCGATCAAAACAGCATCCTCTGCCCAGTCACGGGAGTTACTCGCTTGTGACAAGCTGGAGGATGTTTCTGTAACCATCACGCACCATAAGAGCTTAAATATGGTCCAGGGTATCATATTTCACAGAGACCTTCTTTTGAAGTGCGATGATGAGCTGTGCGCCAATTTAGAGCGGCAAGGTGTACATCTCATCCTGCGTGCCCACCAGGATCCAAATGACAATCAGGTTGCCACCGGTGCCTTCATCTTGGTCTTTGAGGGTGATACATTGCTCGAGAAGGTCAAGGTGATGGTTTGCTGGTGTGATGTAAAGCCCTATATCCCTCCCCCAATGCAGCACTTTAAGTTCGGCCATATGTCTTCCCGCTGTAGTTCCAGCAACACATGCCAAGATTGCGGGTGCACATCATATCCCAATACTCCATATGCCCTGCCTCCCATCTGTGTCAACTGCGGAGAGCACCATTCGCCTTGCTCGCCTGACTACAGGATTCTCCAGAAAGAAAGGAAAATCATGAAGTACAAGACCCTGGACAGACTGACCTACACTGAGGCAAAGAGAAACTTTGAACGCCTACATCCCGTGCATATGACATCGTCTTATGCTGCCGCTACAACAGTTCTGGCACCATCAGTTCCGCCAACCCAGGTGACCTCTCAGAGCTGGAAGATTACACCTTCCCCCTTGATTGTGGGGGGAGGGGGGGGGGGCATTTCCCTCCCTGTTGCTCCTGCACCACCTACTTCGGAAGCAACGCCCCCCGCCTCCCAGCCCTCATCCGTCCCCACTTCTAAATCGGAGAAGCGTAATTTTTCTTTGGCTTTTCTCACTAGGAAGGGGTCCCTTGGATCACTCCCTTCCCAGGTTTCTTCTACAGCAAAAGACAACACGCGCCAGTAGCTGAAGAGCCCAAAAGCAGCTGGTCGTAGGGCTTCACACTCATCCTCAGTCCCAGAGACTGAGCCAGTGAAGTCCTCCCAGCCAGGGAAACCCAAGGAGCCGCGAGAGAAATCCAAAAAGAAACCAACTAAGAGGTGTCACCACTACCTACCAGCTCAGCGGCTGAGGATGGAGGTGGAGATTTGGCGTCCGCTGAGGACCTAGATCTCGCCAAACCCTCAGACATAATGGATATAGACTTCTCAGGCAATAAATTGATGGCAGCAGGTGACTCTGAGGCCTAAACTGTTCCATGCCTTCCCAGTCTCACAATGTCATCCTCCAGTGCAATTGCAGCAGTTTTCCACCGCCTGGCTGAGCTACGGCAACTGTTAAGCTTTACACCTGCTGGTTCTCAGCAATGCGGGCCCCTCCCCTCCACGACTATAAGGGATATTACAGGAACCCTAGTGACTGTAATCGAGTGTCACGTGGAGTTTACTTTATGTCATAAACTCGGTCTGTCCTTCAAAACCCTCTTGAAGCTGTGGCTGTCAGAATATGGATGATGCAGGAAATAACTGTATGCAATGTATATCTTCCTCCAGATGGTGCAGTACCCCTGAATGTGCCCGACCGGTTGGCCGTGCGCTCTAACGCACGGCTTTCTGGGCGGGAAGGAGCGCCTGGTCCCCAGCATAAATCCGCTGGCGGATTTGTGTCAAGGTCTGGTGAACCGGCCAGTCTGTGGATGGTTTTTAGGCGGTTTTCCATCTGCCTTGGCGAATGTGGGCTGGTTCCCCTTATTCCACCTCAGTTACACTATGTTGGCGATTGCTGTGGAAACAAGTTCTCCACGTACGCGTACACCACCATTACTCTACCATGCAAACATAGGGGTTACACTCGTCTGGTGTGAGACATTCCCTGTGGGGGGTCCACTGAGGCCGAACTGCACAATAACCCTGGGTTTGGTGTGGTGCGGCGGAGGGTTGAAATGGGTTGTGGTAGTTACCATGGGGTTGTGGACTACTGCGGCTGTGGCGGGGACGGGGCCTCTCTGTCGTTTCTAGGTCCCCGGTTGACATGCAACGTACCCCTGAATGTATTAGCTGCACTCATTGATCAACTCCTTCTACATTTCCCACTTCTGTGAGAGTCTTATGTCTGTAACCTCTTGTAGGGTGGTACCGTACTTACTGCTGAGGCAGAGATGTCGCCACTTTACTGTCACAATTCAACCTCTGCCTCTTAAATACTGGGGCCGCCACACTTTTCAGTATGGCTCATTGATATATCAATTTGCAGCCCAGGACTTCTCCCATCTATCCACTGGAGAGCACATGACGATGTGTGTGGTAGTGACCACTTCCCCATCTTCCTGTCACTGCCCCAGCGTCAGGCACACGGACGCCTGCCCAGATGGGCTTTGAACAAGGCGGATTGTGGAACTTTCACCTCTGCTGGCGCCGCTGAATCTCCCCCACGTAGTAACATTAATGTGATGGTTGAGCAGGGGACTAGCACAATTGTTTCTGTGGCAGAAAATGCGATCCCTCACTCGTTAGGGTGCCCGAGGCTAAGACAGTCCCTTGGTGGTCACCGGAAGCTGCTGAAGCAATTATGGAGTGTCGGCGAGCTCTACAGCGGCACCCTTCCCTGGAGCACCTCATAGGCTTTAAATGGATCCATACCTGTATACTACCTAATCAAACAAGGGAAGAAGGAATGTTGAGAGAGATACGTCTCCACCATTGGGTGCCACACCTCACCTTCCCAAGTCTGGGCAAAGATCAAACTTCTTTTCGGGTTCCAGACACCAACAGCTGTCCCCGGTGTTACCGCAAATGGCGAGTTATGTACCGACGCAAATGCGATTGCCGAGCACTTTACCGAGCACTTTGCCCGAGCCTCTGCGTCAGAGGATTACCCCCTAGACTTTCGCAAACTCAAAAGGCGGCTGGAAGGGAATGTCCTGTCATTCACTACACGCTGCAATGAATCTTATAACGCGCCATTTACAGAGTGGGAGCTCCTCAGTGCCCTTGCACATTGCCCTGACACAGGTTCTGGGCCTGATTACATCCACAGCCAGATGATTAAACATCTCTCATCTGACTACATGTGACATCTTCTCGTCATCATTAACCAGATGTGGTGCAATGGTGTCTTTCCATTGCAGTTGCGGGAGAGCACGATCGTTCTGGTGGTCAAACCTGGTAAAAACCTGGTTGATGTGGATAGCTATCAGTCTAACCAATGTCCTTTGTAAGCTGCTGAAATGTATGGTATGTCAGCAGTTGGGTTGGGTCCTGCAGTCACGTGGCTTGCTGGCTCCATGTGACGGCGGCTTCTGCCAGGGTCGCTCTACCACTGATAGTCTTGTGTCAATCAAGTCTGCCAACCGAACAGCCTTTTCCAGACAGCAACACCTGATTGCCATCTGTTTTCACTTACGTAACGCATACAACATGACTTGGCGATGTCATATCCTTGCCACATTGTATGAGTGGGGTTTTGGTGACCACTCCCAATATTTATCCAAAACTTCCTATTGCTCCATACTTTCCATGTCCAAGTTGGTGACTCTCATAGTTCCATCCATATCCAGGAGAATGGAGTCCCTTGCAGGACTCTGTCTCTGTAATTTGAGTGGCCATTAATGGCCTAGCATTAGCTGTCAGGCCCTCCGTCTCACCTACTCTGTATGGGGAGGACTTCTGTATTTCATACTGCTGCTACAGTACTGTTGTTGCTGACCAGCGCCTCCAGGGAGCCATCCACAAGGTGCAGTCATGGGCTCTAGCCCACGGCTTCTACTTTTCAGCCACAAAGTCGTGTGTCGTGCACTTCTTTCGGCGTCGTACCATTCATTCAGATCATCTTAGCATTCATCCGGAACTCGCACTTTACCTTAATGATGATCCACTCACTGTTGTGGAGACATAACGATTCCTAGGACTGGTTTTCGACACTCGATTGACTTGGCTCCCTCATCTCTGTCAGCTTAAGCAGAAGTGCTGGCAGCACATCAATGCTCTCCATTGCCTGAGCAACACCAATTGGGGTACAGATCGCTCTATGCTGCTGCAACTCTACAGAGCCCTAGTCCAATCCCAAGTTGACAATGGGAGTGTGGTTTATGGTTCGGCTGCACCTTCGGCATTGCATTTACTCGACCCTATGCACAACTGTGGCATTTGATTAGCAACAGGAGCTATTAGGATGAGTCTGGTGACCAGTGTAGTCATGGAGGCTGGTGTCCCTCCACTCCAGATCAGATGGGAGCAACTGCTCGCCAGTTATGCAGCTCACATACATTGTTCCCCTGAGCATCCGAATTACCATCTCCTTTTCCCAGCTGCGGCAGTCCATCTCCTGCATCATCAGCCCACATCGGTTCTAACGATTGCGGTTCGCATGCCGTCCCTTCTCTCCGAACTGGAGTCCTTCCCTTTACCATCGCTACTTACGGTATGTTCACGTACGCCTCCATGATGTGTGTGTCGGCTGCAGCTTTGTCTGGACCTTTTGCATGGCCCTAGGGACTCCGCTAACCCTGCTGCTCTCCGCTGTCACTTCCTCTTGATTCTTGATGTGTTCTGGTGCACTGAAGTGGTTTACACCGACAGGTCAGTGGCTGATGGTCATGTAGGCTTTGCATATGTTCATGGAGGACATTTGGAGCAGCACTCTTTGCCAGTTAGTTGCAGTGTTTTCACTGCACAGCTGGCAGCCATATCTCATGCACTTAAGTACATCTGCACATGCCCTGACGAGTCATTTCTCCTTTGTACTAACTCATTGTGCAGCCTACAAGCTATCAACCAGTGCTACCCTCGCCACCCTCTGGTAGCGTCCATTCAGGAGTCCATCTATGCCCTGGAACAGTCCCGCCATTCGGTGGTGTTTCTGCGGACCCCAGGACATGTCAGAATGCCCGACAACGAACTTACTGACAAGCTGGCAAAACAGGCGACGGAAACCACTTCTGGAGATAGGCATCTCCAAAGCTGACCCGCGTTCTGTCTTACACCGCAGGGTTTTCTAGCTGTGGGAGATGGAATGGCATAACAGCACGCACAACAAACTGCGTGTCATTAAGGAGACTATGAATGTTTGGAAGTCTTCCATGCAGGCCTCTCGCAGGGAATCAGTTGTCCTCTGCCGGCTCTGCATTGGCCATACATGGCTAACGCATGGTTACCTACTCTGTTGTGAGGACCCACCTCAGTGTCACGGTGCTCCCAAATGACAGTCGTCTACCTCTTGCTGGACTGCCCACTTTTAGCTGCTCTGCAGCAGACTTTTAACTTTCCCAGCACCCTGCCTTTAGTGTTGGGCAACAATGCCTCCACAGCAGCTTTAGTTTTACCTTTTATCTGTGAGAGTGGGTTTTATACTTCTATGTCCTTTGTCCCTCTGTGTCCTCCACCCTAGTGCTTTCAGCGTGGAGGTTTTAATGTGTTGCAGAGTGGCTGGCCTTCCCCTTTTTAATCTCGTGGTTGACCAGCCACTGTAATCTGCTTTCATGTTTTACTCCCTTCTGTTTCTAGTGTCTCTTTATTGTTCTCTTGTCATCTTTTGTTTCTTTTTAGTGTTCATTGCCTTCCCTTCGTTCTTGTGGCTTTTCCTTTATTTCCATTTTGTGTTATATGTTTCATCCATTTAATTCTCACAGTTGTGGCATTGCTTTATTAGGAACAAGGGATCGATGACCTCATAGTTTGGTCCCTTCTCCTGCCTTTAAACCAGCAAACCTTAATTTCACACATTTCTAGAATGTTTCCAGTTTAATGCACAGTTCACAACTAATAAATAATGGGCAGAATCCACATCTGATCCTGGATCTTTTTTGCAGCTTAAAATCTTGTTTTGAGTATAAACAGTTGTAGCTGCAGGTGAAGCAAGCTTCTGGTTGTACCCCATCATCCGGCTTTCACTATGGCAGAAATATCCCCCGGAAAACAAACAGAAGGGTATGCGTCCCACTCCTGATGCCATGAATCAGATGAAGGAGGTGGCGACTGCTGTGGTGTGGGCAGATCCAGCTCCATTGGTAGGACGAGCAGGCTCCATCTTTATGGGGTGGTCCCATGGTATCGTGATAACATCTTCTGGCAGCTGCCGGCTGCTGTGGCTGCTCTGTCCTTAGGATTTCTGAATTTGGGGGAAGACCCACTGAAAGATCACCATGCACATGACAGTGGTGAAGCTGATTGTGATGTCGACACAACATGCTGTCTCGACCTGAAATAAGATACATGCTAGTGCCAAGTCACGTATGATCTGGCATCAATCCCAACCATCTGCTGCTGCTAAAAACCCTGTAAAATGCAATATCAGGTGGCGCAAAGTGAAATTTGCGGTTCTCCTTCAACGCCAGATGCTGCGGAGGGTGGAACAGTGTTTGACAGCGGTGGCCGTGAAGCAATTCCACCGGCGATGTTCCATCTCTTGGATGCAAACGATAGTAGGGGAGAAACAGTTTCAATGCTTGATTCCTGGTGTGTGCGGAGTGATGTTTGGCCATCTGCTGCTTGAAGGTTCTGACAAAACATTCTGCTTTGCCATTTGACTGTGGATGGAATGGTGCACTGGTGAGATGCTGTACGCCATTGCATTCACAGAATGTTTCAAATTCATTTGATGTGAACTGAGAGCAGTTGTCTGACACTGTAACTTCAGGTAAACCTTAGAGGCAGAAAATAGAGGACAAAGGCTGAACCATGCTATTTGATGCTGTTAAGTTCATTCACACAACAAAAGGAAACTTGCTATGAGAGTCTACCACAATCAACCAATGAGTGTTCCAAAAATGTCACGCAAAGTCTTTGTGCGCACATTTCAATGGTGATTGTAACTCTGTTGTGAGGACCCACCTCAATGTCACGGTGCTCCCAAATGACAGTCGTCTACCTCTTGCTGGACTGCCCACTTTTAGCTGCTCTGCAGCAGACTTTTAACTTTCCCAGCACCCTGCCTTTAGTGTTGGGCAACAATGCCTCCACAGCAGCAACTTAGGCCAAGCAAAGAATGTTTGTGGCAGAGTGGAATAATTTTCCACATATGCTTGAGATTGTGATGTCATCTGTTCTATTTGGGCATCCATACTCTGCGAAGTACAGTGTCGACACACTAACTGTTTCGTAAGAACAACCCCCAGTGTTGATGAAGTAACTGCACCAATTCGTTTTACAAAGCCTTAGAGATCAACACACCTGACTGCCCTCTGTCATTTTGAACAAGAATCACACCTGTCAGTACAGCGAGGCTATGCCTATGGGCAAAGTATTGGCGACTACAGAGTTCTTTATGCTATGCAAGGAACAAGGCCAAGATGTACAAATGTATTTTAGCAAAATGTTCAAATGTGAATCAGCTTCCGTGGCCTGTTCTATTTTCCTACAGTTCAGCGGAAAAGATTGAAGCAATTCAGAGTCCTGAGCATCGATGTGACAAAAAGATACAGCAGAAGTGTCAGAGTAAGTGTCAGAGCCAATCGGAAGACAGGAAAGTGTGTCTGCAACACCATTTGAGCTGTCGGACTATACACTATCTTGTACTGGTATTGAGACAACACCAAAGCCCATCTTTGCAGTTTTTGGGCAGTTTGTACAGGAACAGATGTCGTCAGATGAAACAAGGACTCTAGTACTAAGCAGAAATCTCCGCCATACAAATAGTGGTGGAATTTGTTGACACCATACACAATAGCCCAAGCCTCTTTCTCAATTTGTGAATAGTTACACTGAACTTTGGACAACGCTTCAGATGTGAAAGCAATAGGCCTGTCATTATCACTAATTCTGTTTGAAAGCACTGTGCCGATTCCCTTAGAGGAAGCGTCAACTTGTAATACAGCTGGTTGATAAGGATCAAAGTGAACTAAGCATTGATCACTGAGCAATGCATCTTTAAGTTTTTGAAAAGCTACTTGGCACTCAGCTGTCTAAACAAAGGGGACATTCTTTCAACGCAGGTGATGCAATGGAGCTGTGATTTTTGTAGCATAAAGTATGAACTGAATATAATAGTTCATTTTCCCTAAGACAGACTGCAATTCTGTGACATTGTGAGGAACTGGAAAATCTCGTATGGCTAACAAATGTAACTGAAGAGGATGTACACCTTGACTGTTTGACATGACCAAGACCCTGCAACTCATCAAAAAAAAAAAAATCACACTTGTTCAGTCTACACTTTAGTCCTGCATCAGACAAAACACGAAACAAAGCACGAAAATTTGCAATATGTAATTCAGGTGTACGACCTGCAACGATAATATTGTCCAAATAGTTTGAACAGTTCGGCACTTGTGCAGTCAGCTGTTCCAAATACCTTTGGAAAATAGCAGGTGCAGAAGCACTGCCTGAAGGCAAACACAAATATGAGGGTTGGAACTTTAATAGAGGCAACTAGTTATTTACCACTTGTACACAATAGATACGTGTTTCAATATTTTACTGACCTTCAAAGTAGTTACCAGCATTGTGTATGACCCATTTACAGCGATGTAGAGTCATAGGATACACCATTTCCAGTTGTGTTGACAGTTCAAGCAGCGCGGTCTGTTGTCCAATGAATTTGTAGCAGTTCCGAAGTGAATGCCATCAAGTGTTTCCTTCAGTTTAGAAATCGAGTTGAACTCGCAAGGGCTTAAGTCAGGGGAGTGCAATAGATGGTATAGCTCTTAGCAACCCCATCAGTCAAACAAATCAGTAACAGTCATCATTTCTGTCTCTAAGCTGGTCGTAGGTTGTGTTCCAAAAATGAACAGCATAGAGACAGAAATGATGACATTTTCTGCAGGACCTAACCATCATTTTTCTGGACAATGCTCAAGCACGTACAGTCTACTGTTACTGATTTGTTTGACTGATGGGGCTGTTGGGTGCTAGACCACCTACTGCACTCACCTCACTTAAGCCCTCGTGAGTTCAACTTGATTTCTAAGCTGAAGGAAACACTTCACTGCATTCGCTTCAGAACTGCTACAAATTCGTCGGACAATAGACTGCGCCGCTCGAACTGTCAACACAACTGATACTGCTAAGAGTATCCTACTCCTTCCACATCACTGGCAACGGGTTATACACAATGCTGGTGACTACTTTGAAGCTCAGTAAAACTTTGAAACACGTATCTATTTTGTACAAGCTGTAAATAAATAGTTACCACTATTAAAGTTCCAACCCTCATATTTAAACAAGCCCAAATGAGTATTCACTACACACCCTTTTTGAGATTCTTTATCAAGCGGTATTTTGAAGATATAGCTCATGCAAATCAATTATTGATAAGGAGCATCCAGTGCCTAATCTGTCCACGAGGTCCTCTGGGCTTGGCAATGGATAAGAATGTCACCGTTTGTGAACTGATTGTAGACTTAAAGTCAACAGAGAGGCAAATGCGGCCTGGAGTTATGGGGAGCAAAACCTATGGACTTGGCCATTAACTACCGTTGCAGGCTTTGTATATACTGCATTAACGACGTGGGACTGGTTACTAGATTCTTGTGAGCCGGCCTAATTCTTAAGTTTGTTCCATTGCAAACATACAGATTGGACGTGTCCTTTCCTTCCACAAGTGTGACACTGAGCTTGTGAGGAGGGGCAATCATGGCACTTGTGCTGTGAATAACACCGGGGGCAAGACTTAATTCTAGAATGAAATTTTCACTCTGCAGCAGAGTGTGCTCTGATATGAAACTTTGTGGCAGATTAAAAATGTGTGCCGGACTGAGACTCGAACTCGGGACCTCTGCCTTTCGCAGGCAAGTGCTCTACCATCTGAGCTACCCAAGAACGACTCACGCCCCGTCCTCACAGTTTTTCTTCTGCACGTACCTCATCACCTACCTTCCAAACTTTACAGAAGCTTTCCTGCAACCTTGAAAAACTAGCACTCCTGAAAGAAAGGATACTGCGGAGACATGGCTTAGCTACAGACTGTGGGATGTTTCCAGAATGAGATTTTCACTCTGCAGCGGAGTGTGTGCTGATATGAAACTTCCTGGCAGATTAAAATTGTGTGCTTTTGTGGGCAAGGGCTCTACTATCAGAGCTACCCAAGCATGGCTCACGTCCCGTTCAAAATGTTCAAATGTGTGTGAAATCTTATGGGACTTAACTGCTAAGGTCATCAGACTCTAAGCTTACACACTAATTAGCCTAAATTATCCTAAAGACAAACACACGCACCCTGAGGGAGGACTTGAACCTCCGCCGGGACCAGCCGCAGAGTCCATGACTGCAGCGCCTTAGACCACTCGGCTAATCCCGCGAGGCTAACGACCCGTCCTCACAGCTTTTCTTTTGCCACTACCTCGTCACCTACCTTCCAAACTTTACAGAAGCTCTCCTGCGAACCTTGCAGGAAAGAAAGGATACTGTGGAGACATGGCTTAGCCACAGCCTTGGGGGACGTTTCCAGAATGAGATTTTCACTCTGCAGAAGTGTGTGCACCGATATGAAACTTCCTGGCAGATTAAAACTGTGTGCCAGATCAAGACTCGAACTCGGGACCTTTGCCTTTCATTTGCAAGTGCACTACCATCTGAGGTACCCAAGCACGACTCATGACCAATCCTCACAGCTTTTCTTCTCCCAGTACCTCGTCTACAACATTCAAAACTTTACAGAAGCTCTCCTGCGAAACTTGCAGAACTAGCACTTGTGTAAGAAAGGAAAGGATACTGAGGAGATATGGATAGCCACAGCCTGGAGGATGTTTCGAGAATGAGGTTTTCAATCTGCAGCAGAGTGTGTGCTGATATGAAACTATGAGAACGGGACGTGAGTTGTGCTTGAGTAACTCAGATGGTAGAGCAGTTGCCTTCAAAAGGCAAAGGTTCCGATTTCATGTCTCAGTCCGGCACACAATTTTAATCTGCCAGGAGGTTCCAAGGCTTAATTCTGTTCGCCTGTGTAGCCACGTGTTTAGTGACTGCTTTTGTGCCATGGAGGGTTATTTACTTGGCGTGGCTAGCACAAGCTGTTTCCACCACAGATTGGGCTGAAACAAGGGACTCAACCCGACAAATAGCTGGCTGCCCAGATTTATCGGCCGACAGGGCAACTGAATTTGCACTACCTGCTGAAATGATGGATCAGACTGTTTCAAAATCTGTTCTCTGAGTTTGACATCAGGGATATTGTACACGATTGCATCATGCAACATAACATCTGAATATAAAGCAGCGCAGGCACATTTGAATTTGCATTTCCTTGTCATACCTTGCAAATTTGTTACCCACTCACGATAAGTTTGTTCTGACCATTTTTGCAATAATGAACTGATTCCTAGCTGCTAAGACATTGACTTGTTGGTCATAATAGCTAGTTAGCAACTGTACCACATGTTCATAAGTAAGTTCACTCGAGTGGCGATAGAAAATAACTTCTGAGTTAAACGGAACACTACACTTCCTACCGTGGATAAGAAATAATGGCTTTTCATAATACCTGGTACGTTGTGAGTGAGGATGTGTGCTTTAAATTATTGTTATTACTCAAGCCATTCCTCTTCTCGTACACAAAACTGTCAAAAAGATGGTATAGCAGCTGTAGTAAGTGGTGCTTGTTGCATTGTGCACACAGAGTTGGCCAGTAGCTCCTGCACCATGTTGAATAATGTAGATATCTGCTGCATGTGGAACTGAAACATCAGTGTAAGTTGCGTTGCATCTAATGCTTGCAGCTGTCGCACTTGAGCAGGGGGAAGGATAGGCGGGGTGGGCATTTTGGAAGAGACAAATGCAACAAACAGACAAGGCAAGCAATAAATAAATAAATAATAAGTACAAAAGCACAGAAAATTTCTGCAGACCCACCTGGAAACACAGATTAGCAAAAACATTAATAGAGTATTAAAACAAGGAAATGCCCTGCAAAGTAAAGATAAGAGAGAATTATGGTGCCAACAAAACATAAACGAAAATTCCATGGGTGCCAGGCACTGGGTTCGTCGTATAACTCATCGCCAATGTGGTATCCTGACCACTTATCCTGTTATATGGGCCTAAAGGATGCTGCTCTCTGAGATAGCTATACAACAGTTCAAGCAAATCACATTAATGGTTTTTATTACAATAAAGGAGATAGACAATATTTAACTTTGGGTGACAAGCAAATGGTGACACGCATATGATCAATGTGCCTCGCTACACACAATGCCCATACAAGTGATTCACGCAAGTTCATATGGATCACTGATAACGGTCATTCTAGTGCTTCTCTTCTAGTGCATGGCTTCTAGTTCACATCTGCTAGTGGTTTTGCTAGTGCACGTCTCCTATTATCTGACTGAGGCTGGCAGGAGTGGCGCTTATATTCTCTTCATATAGAGGCTGCTGCTGTTGTGGTGTGGTCCTAGTAAGCGTACTAATGGCTGACGTTATCTCACAGCCTTCTCTGTGGTTACATTCCTAATCTTCGTGCTGGCACTTGTTGTTATGCCAGAACTGATAAGATGTTGACTGTGCTGTTTATAGTAATTTAGCCACCTTCCTACTTTCTTATTCAGCTAAAATTGGTTTGTCAAGTTAGACAACTTTCCATTTTTAAACTTTCTAGTACTTGTAGTACTAATAATTGTTTTGTTTTGCTAAGAATAAAAGATAGTTTAAGATAATTTTTGTTTACCACAATTTTTTGGTTCAGTCCACAGTTTCAAAAAGGCTTCAGTCCTTTTTCCGCATGCTCTCTTTTTGTTCATAGTTCCTGTTTTATTTGGGTATGGCCTTGAGATTTCTTTTTGAATTAGTTGTGAAATATGTACCTCATAACCGGACAAAATGATTAATGACTTATGTGACTGTACTCGCATCATAAAGAGCAGTGATATGCGTGTGGAACTGTTATTGTATATATGCTAGTGCAGGCTTTCTTGGCGAATTTCATATATGAAGTCTTCACAGGTTGTCAGCCGAGTAGCATCGTCATCTCGTAGCAACGTTTCGATGGAAGGCCTGAAGGCGATGGAGAGGCATTCCATTGAAACGTTGCTACGAGACGACGGTGCTACTCGGCTGTCAACCCGTGAAGACTTCATATATGTTAATGTATAATTTGACACTCTAATGATAAGCTTTTGATTGTTCAGCTGTTGTTGTTCCTCGCTGTTCTACACAATATTGAGGAGACTGTATGGACTCTAACCAGACTGAGAAGTATTTCTAGTGTCATACAGCTGTTTATAGTAGAGTGCCTGCTACGCCCTCTGATTTTCATTTGCTGCTCTTTGTGTATTTGAGGCCAAACTGTGATGATGTAAGACATGCATTCTCTTAGCATTTTTCAGCTTTGATAAAGAAGATGGCAGCAACACCTTAAAAAATTGAGTACCAAATTCCAAGCTAAAGTCTCCAGTCCATAGACTTCGAATTGTGTGAGGTGAGGTGAGGTGAACAAAGCCTCACCAAAGAATTACATAATCTACAAATAATATTCCGAAGGAATGGGTATTGAGATTGACAAATTCAGTTAATGCTGTAGTGTGAATCAGCAGTACCTGAAAAGAGTGTGTATGGCGGGCGGGAGGAGGGGGGTGGGAGGCGTGGCTTGTAGGGAAACAATAATCATTATTGTCATGTGCTGGCTCAGTGTCCTGGAAGGTTAGTAGAATCGTATAGAAACACAGCAAAGATAAAAAAGTCTTTCTAATGTTAAAGATACTTCAGGTCTTCAGAATACAGATATGAACTACAATCCATATGAATGTGGCCTACCAAGCAGGGGGCTAATGGTTAGAACAGTTGAGGGGAGCTGCAAAGAACATCATTGACATACTTGACCAAAGTACTATGGAGGAGACTGTTTAAGCAAAGATGTCGGAATGAGACAGATGTTTCAGTTTAAGCAAGGCTCATGATCTAGTAGCCATTTTAATAAGATCTCACCAATCATCTCATCTGTCACCATTTGAAATCACCAAGAGAATGTGTGTTTCACAAATAGCAGTGTGGGTTCTGAACAACAAATGACCACTCTGGGGTGTAGTGGGCATTGGTAGTCAAACTTGACAGTAAATGAAACTTCCTGGAAGATTCAAATTGTGTGCCGGACCAAGACTCGAACTCATTCCTGAGTTTGGGTCTCGGTCCGGCACACAGTTTTAATCTGCCAGGAAGTTTCATATCAGCGCACACTCCTCTGCAGAGTGAAAATCTGATTCTTGACAGTAAATGATGACATGACATCTACAATACTCACAGTACAGGCATAATGATACAGATCTCAGCATCGAGGTGACAGGGTCGGCAGTCAAAATATCATCCAGAAGAATGGAATTGACAACTTAGCCAACCGGATCACCTGAAAGCATGCCGTTAATCACTCATGAGGTCACATTGACTGTGCACTCATTCGCCTGTCTTAATTTGAAGTGTTTCTTCCATCTTGTCATTGTGTATGTTGCTTCAATCAATCTACAGCTGTGCTGTATAATGAACTAGTTTCACCCCCTCTATTTATACCATACTGTTCATCACTGTCTATATTCACAGCTAACGTTTACTTGGTTGTAGGAAATAAAAACTGATGGAAGAAGCTACAGTGTTTCTCCCTCAACTGCAGAAAATGAAGAAGAGTCTCTCGCAGCTTTGACAGCATCCGGTTGGAATGTAGATGTCGCATCACGTAATCTTAAACTCAATTCCCTACTTAGGTGAGTAACACCATAATTACTGGATCTGAGGATGAATTTTAGTACTTTTGCTGCTGTGTTAAGGAGAGATAAAGCTGTCATCATTGTGAAAGTTGATTTTCAACACCAGAGTACCTTACTAGTCATGTCCTGTTGGAAGTGGCATGCTCCTGCATTGTTCTGATCTCTAACTTAACCTGTTAGTTTTAGGGAGGCCTACAGTTTGACATGGCATTTGGACCACAACACTATTTAGCAGTTTTCACATACAAAAGTCATTGCCTCAAGGTAAAGGAGTGATAAATTACACACACGGCGGGGGGGGGAGGGGGGGGGGGGGCGGGTGAGTATCCTGGGGCTGCCCCAGGGATCGGTGTTGGTGCCACTCATGTTCCTATATATGGGTAACTTTAAAATACTTCTGTTTGCCGATGACACTATCTTGGTAGTAAGAAATGTTGTGTACAACATTGGCTCTGTGTCACATAGTTCATGACCTAAGTTCATGGCTTGTAGAAAATAAACTAATGCTAAATCAGAGTAAGGCTCAGTTTTTACAGTTTATAATACACAATTCAACAAAACCTGACATTTTAATTTCACAGAATGGGTGTATGGTTAGTGAAACTGAGCAGTTCAAATTCCTAGGTGACAATATGGATAGTAAACTGTCATGGAAAGCCCACATTCAGGATTTTGTTCAAAGACATAATGCTACCATTTTGACTATTCGAACAGTACCTGAAGTGAGTGATTGTTCGACATGAAAATTAGTCTACTTTGCTGATTCTCATTCACTTATGGCATATGGTATTATGTTTTGGGGTAACTCTTCCTATTCTAAAAGGATATTTTTGGCTCAGAAACAGGCGGTTTGGGCAAATAAGTGGTGTAAGTTCATGAACCTTTTATCGACCCCTGTTCATGAGAGTGTGTATTTTGACATCTTTTGACATTTTTCTTATTCCCAAGAATAAGCACCTTTCACTCAGTTAATACTCAGCAGAAATTCAACCTTCATTTGGATCGGACTTCCTTAACTCTTGTGCAGAAAGGTATGCAGTATACTGCTGCATCCATTTTCAGTAAACTACCACTCGAATTCAAAAATCTTAACAGTAATCCACACACTTTCAAATCAAAACTGAAATATACAGAAACACGATTCACAATAAAAACAGTACATCACTGATGCAGGTGAAAGAAAGCAATTTATTTATACACTCTTTCAAAAGCATACACAATACAAGAAGAATATAATATGCTGACCAAATTAAAGGGAACAAATAGAGCGAACAAAAATTAACAGGTAAAAAATATCACACACTGTTGTCATGCAGCAATTGTCTTCAGTTTCCAGTTGTTGCCACACAGCTTCCCCCCTCCCCGTTTGCCCCCTCCACTCCCATCCCCCCTCAGTTCCTCCATGCAAATGTAGAGCTACAGGTACAAAGCAGTATTGGTAGTGTACCACTATTCAGTCCAGGTACATCTGGAGATTGTTCTAGTAATGCCAACAAAGTGTCAGATTGCAGCAAGAACCGTTCAGGGGAAGGTGAAATCTCGACCTCACCTGTGTTTTCCAGTGAAAGCTTCAAGTGACTGTTGTAATTCTGGTCCATAATAACATCCTCTTGCAGCAGATAGGCATACTTTTAACCCGATCCAAAAATACAATCATGGGCTTACTATTTAGTACTATATCCAGAGTGGCTCATACCTTGCCAAAACAGGGTATGTAAAGGTGCATCTCTTAATAACATAACATCAGGATACAAATTGCTTAACACAAGTATGTATGAAAACATTAGTGTCTGTATGCCAAGGTACTGATAGTGGGTGAGATTTAGAGATACAAAGTGTTACTCGTCGAAGGAGAAATGATGGTTCTTATAGAGGACAGCCATGTCATTGCTCGAAAAACTCCAGTGGAAGACAGAGGGGAGTGTCATAAATGAATTCTGCAGCAGAAGCTCTGATGTCTGGTTTAATGCCCACATTTTGTCCAAATAGCCCTAGAGGTAAAGCAAATATTCACATAGTGCAGTGACAAATCATAGAAGATTTCACAGTATTATCTCACAAGTCAACCATCCTGTTACTGGCTGTTGGTTTTTGAAACTATAGTGGTTGGCAAGTTCATGGAACAGTACCAATTCAGATCTTCATCCTCGATTAGTAGTGACTTTAGCTGATTGGCAGTCACTTTTGTCATTTGCATAACTGCAAAAGAGCTGAATTTTCTTGCTTATTTGCCAGCATTGGATGAAACTGTGATGATATTACATGCTCAAGATGCCACACTGACATTGCGTTTTGTAAAATTCGATGCATTTGATCCACCACGTGCAATTGTGAATATATGCTGTTACTATTGCTTGAAATCATAGAATTTTTAACAGTGAATGGTAGTGTATTTCAACTTCCCTAAGTAATGTTTGAGGTGACAGTAAAAATCTGACAGTGATTTGTCGTCAATAACCTTACTATTTAATAACTCTCGCAAGTGTCAGTCCCTTGATTTACAAACACATGGGAGTACATTTTCCTTGTGGTGTTGACATTTACTCACAGCCATGGTGATACAAATGATGTCCGACAACAACAGTAAACTCCGAGCATCCAGTGTGCCAGTGGTAGGTACAAGCTGTAGATCATTCACATGAAAGTTCAAGCATTTTGTACCATAAATGTGGCTGTTGTGCACAATCACGACTTTGCTGCTTGATACAAATGATATGATTCTTCGAGCCGGCAATTTTCTGTCAGTCAGAGGCATTTGAGAGTGGAGATGGTAGTCATGTTGTTCAGTTCACTTACTGAGTATTCTGGTGAAACAGCATTTGTTGTAACTGGCATTGTAGGTTCACAGTTGCTGTGCAGCTTATTTTCATTGTTACACTGTTATACAACACTGGCCACAGGGAAGGAAACAAAAAGAGTAAACAAAGAACAACAGAACAACATATCGCACACTATTCTCATTCAGCGACAGTCTTTAGTGTTTGATCAATTCTGTTGCTACACATGCTTTCCTGTAATTGAACATATGTAACCATTCCATTTCACATTCCTTCAAATTGTTACTTACACCTAAATATTTGTCTGAGTTGACTAACTCCAGTTGCTATCTGTTGAAAGCAAGTTTTCAGTCTTTGCACCAATGGTATAGCTAGGTAGTCGGGCACCCAGTGCAGAATTTTAGCTTGTCAACCACTTTCCACCCACCTACACCAACCCCGCAAACACATCAGATAATTTTTTGAGGTAAAGCAGTTATTCATACAAATGATTGAGTAAGAATAGCATGAAGTTTTATTTTGTGACTCATTTTTATGATTGGAAACAATTTTTTTTTAAAAACGTATTTTTATAAATAACATTGTTGCTTTAACAATGAAGAAGTGCAAATAACCAAATATAGTTCTGATAGATGACTTTAACAAATAGAATAAAATATTTTAGAATATTTTTTTTATTTGCCTTTCAGTATTTTTCATACAATTGGCTTCGTCAAAGTTTACAGTAGAGTACAGTTAAGCACAATAAACACATACATACATTCATTCATACATACATACATACATACATAGAATTATTTAGCTTATTTAAGATTTGAAAACATTTCTTTATCACTTATTAAAAGCTTATATTATAATTAGTATTTCCTAGGAATTCTTCAATTGTATAGAATTAATTGCATTTTAACCAATTTTGCAATACACTCTTGAATTTTTTGAATGGGGCTGAACAAGCTGATGCCTAAATGTTTATAGTTATTATGGACAACAGCTAGCCTCAAGATCAGCTCTGTTCCTTACTTATATAAATGATATGCCCTCTAGTAATAAAGGTGATTCTAAAATATTTCTGTTTGTCGATGTCACTAGCTCGGTAGTGAAGGATTTTGTACACTGTTTCAAGTAGTGCAGTTCATGACATAAGTTCATGGATTATAGAAAATAAACGAATGCTAAATCACAGTAAGACACAGTTTTTGCAGTTTCTGATGCACCATTCAACAGAACCAATTGTTTTAATTTCATACAATTGGCATATGATTAACAAAACTGAAAAATTCAGGTTTCTTGGTGTTCAGATAATAAAGTGGAAAGCTCACATTCTGGATTTGTTGTTCAAAGATGTAATGCTGCCAGTTTTACTATTCGAACGGTATGTGAAGTAAGTGATTCTTTGACACAAAGAATAATCTACTTTGCTTATTTTCATTCGCTTATGGTGTATGGAATTATAGTTTGGGTAACTCTTCCCAGTCTCATACGATATTTTTTTAAGAGACGAGCATTTCATGCAATAAGTGGTGTAAGTTTGCAAACCTCTTGTCAACTGCTGTTCATTAGTATGGGTATTCTGTCATTGGCCTCTCAATATACATATTCTTTACTGTCATTTCTTGTTAACATTATCAACTTATTACCAAGAATTAGCAACTTTCACCCAGTTTATACTAGGCAGAAATCCATTCTGCATTTGGATCACTATTCTTTGACTCTTGTGGAGAAAGGTGTGCTGTAGGTTGCGGCATCCATTTCAAATAAGCTACCACAAAAATTCAAAAATCCTAGCAGTAATCCACGTGCTTTCAAATCAAAACTGAATAGTTTTCTCACGAGTCACGCCTTCTACTCTGCCGAGGAGTTCCTTGAAAAATTAAGCTGATTCCTGTGTTATATTGTTTATTGTGTTTACATAAAGTTATGGCTTGTCTTCCTTTGGGTTCATAAACATTTTATTTTACCTGCTATTACTTTTATATTGTTATTTCATGTACTGGCATGTTCAATGACCTTGAAGATTTGCTCTTCAATTTGGTCCTACAGAACTACACATGTAAAAAAAAAAAAAAAATAAAAATCTACTGCTTTAAGTGTCTCATTTCCTAACCTAATTCCCTCAGCATCACCTGATTTAAATCAACTGCATTCCATTATCCTCATTTTGCTTTTGTTGATGTTCATCTTAAACCCTCCTTCCAAGACAATGTCCATTCCATTCAACTGCTTTACCAAGACCTTTGTTGGCTCTGGCAAAATTACAGTGTCATCGGCAAACCTCAAAGTATTTATTTCTTCTTCATGGATTTTAATACCTACTCCAAACTAGCATTTTGCTCCCTGTATTATCTTACCCCTGCCTCCTTTAGAATTTGAAAATAAGTATTCCAGTCATCATTGTCAAAACTTTTTCTAAATCTACAAATGTTATAAATTTAGGTATGCCTTTCCTTAACCTATCTTCTATGAGAAGATTTTCCCTGAGGTTGGCTTCTACCAGTTTTTCCATTCTTCTTCTGTAAAGAATTTGTGTTAGTATTTAGAAAACGTGACTCATTAAACTGATAGTTTGGTAATTTTCAAACCTGTCATCACCAGCTTTCTTTGGAATTGGAGTAGTTATATTCTTCTTTCGCCTGTCTCATGTCTCTTGCTCACCAGATGGAAGGGTTTTGTCATGACTGGTAATTCTCATGGAATGTTGTCAACTCCTGGGGCCTTGGTTTGACTTAGGTCTTTCTGAACTCTCGAATTTTTAGCGCAGTGTTGAATGTGCCATTTCATCTTCACCTACGTCCTCTTCCATTTCCATAATATTGCACTCAAGTACATCACACTTGTTTAGACCCTCTGTATACTCCTTCCACCTTTCTGCTTTCCCTTCATTGCTTGGGACTGGTTTTCCATGTGAACTCTTGATATTCATGCTGGTGGTTCTCTTTTCTCCAAAGGTCTCCTTAATTTTCATGTAGGTGGCACCTATCTTTCGCCTAGTGATATATGTTTCTAAATCCTTACATTTGTCCTGTAGCCATTCCTGCTTAGCAATTTTGCACTTCCTGTCAATCACATTTTTGAGATGTTTGTATTCCTTTCACTTGCTTCATTTACTGCTTTTTATATTTTTGTGTTTTATCAATTACACTCAATATCTCTTCTGTTACTCAACGATTTCTACTATCCCTCATATTTTTACCTACTTAGTCCTCTGCCACCTTCACTATTTCATTTCTCAAAACTACCAATTCTTCTTCTAATGTATTCCTTTCTCCTGTTCTTGTCAGCCATTCCCTAATGCTCCCTCTGGAAGTCTCTACAACCTCTGGTTCTTTCAATTTATTGAGGTCCCGTCTCCTTAAATTTCTACCTTTTTGCTGTTTCTTCAGTTCCAATCTATGTATCATAATCAATAAATTGTGGTCAGACTGGACATCCGCCTCTGGAAGTGTTTTACAATTTAAAATCTGGTTCTGATCTTACCATTCATTATATAATCAGTCTGAAGCCTTGTGATGTCTCCAGGTCTCTTCCACATATGCAACCTTCTTTCATATCTTAAACCAAATGTTAACTATGATTAAATGGTGCTCCGTGTAAAATTCTATTGGGCAGCTTCCGCTTTCATTCCTTTCCCCCAGGTCCATATTCACCTACAATGTTTCCTTCTCTTTCTTATCCTACTATTGAATTCAAGTCCCCCATGACTATTAAATTTTCATCTCCCTTAACTATCTGAATAATTTCATTCATCTATTCATAAATTTCTTCAATCTCTGATCATCTGCAGAGGTAGTTGGCACATAAACTTGTATGGCATTGGCCACATAGTGGGATGTAAATACTGTTGATACAAAATGTATGCCAAATTAACAGCTTTTATTATACTGTGGCCGACACTGCAAGCTCAAGGCTTGACTAACTGCACTGGCAGTCCCATCTTTTGGCCTGTACTGCCAGTTCACATCTTGGTCTGGATGTTCCCATTTATTGCAACCTCAGGGTATGGTGACCTTACCTAACAACGTTGTTGAGGACCAGAATGTGGAAGCTGGAGACCAGGCCTTACCCTGTCAATATGAACTGGGATGTGCATGCTGGTGGCTAAGTATGTGTGAATGAATGTAGGTGGGGCAACATGCCGAGAGCCAGGTTGATGATGAGTGTGCAGTATGAGAACAGTGCCCATCCAGGATGGTTGGAATGTTAGAGGCAGACGTTGTAGCAGAGGGCTCAAGAAATTCTGGATATCCAAAGAGACTCACCTTGGACAGCTCAGCTGCTGAGGTGTCAAGATACCATCTCAGAACTGGTGCGGAAGCCAAGAAGCAGCCTTTGAAGTGTGATGCCATTGCTGGACCATAACGTTGCTGACCGAGTGGTTTGTGGTGGTTCAGTGATACTGTTTTGTCAGAGATGGGGAGGGGACTGACAGTGTCAATGTGAATATGGGTAAACATCTCTGTATCCTTAGGGAAATCACCAACAGGGTTTTGGATGTGCTTGTCAGCTATGCTACCCTGGCAAGTGACATAGCAGTGGGGCCAGCTGCAGCAGCCTGAGAAGATTCCAAGCCACATGTAGCAATAGTTAACAAGTCTGGAAGTACTTTTAATGCCAGAGTGGAACAAGATGTGAATGCTATCAAAGGCCTGCAATGCAGGAAGAATCCAGTAGGAAAGGTCGCAAGTTGCCAGGGGGGTGTCACATATATGTCTGAGCCAGAGTTAGATACCAACCTCCAGTTTGAGTCCAGAGTTTGACTCTTAGCAGTAAAGAGTCCAGCTCCGTATCGACCTCTTGAGTTACAGCAAGTGTGGGAAAATTGATGCAACTAGTGATCCCAGCAAGTCATAACAGACAATGGCAACAGTGTTGCCCTTTCCTGAGATATGCCAAATGTCTGCTCTTAACTGAGAGATATATTCCAGTTTGTGGAACTAAGATAGTGAACAGTGGTTGTTGGTCTGCTGGAAGGCATACATGATAAGTTTGTGATAGATAAATATCATAAAGTTCCTGGCCTTCAGAGATGGCCAAAAGTAACGAATCACCTCATTGATTGCAAGCTGATCCCTGCCATAGGCAATCAGTTGGAATTGTGTAGGTGTGAGCTGCTTTGAAACGAAGGCCAACAGTTACCAGCAACCATTGAAGTGCTACCAAAGCTGCACCACCAGTGCATGTGAAACCGAAAGTGCAGCATTGGCAAGGCTGTTCTTGGCAACAGTGAAGGTAGCATCCGTTTGGTCTGTCCAAGGAATGGTATTGTTGCCCTTAATGTTCAGACTAACAGAGCATCTATCAGTTGTTCTTGAATGGAGACTGTGCCAGGGGATGATGGCAGTAGTAGTTCAGTATTGCAAGAAACTGGCAGAGCTCTCGAAAAGTTCTTGGGCACAGAGTTTCATAAATAAACTTTTTCCTGAATACTCTCTTTCATGGAGGGGAGTGGTGCTGTCCAAACAAATTCGATTGTACAGGAGTGTTATCTGAGAGACATCAAAGATGAATCTGCAGGGATCAGTGGTACCCCTGAAACAGTTTAACTGTTGGAACTCTGCTGAGAGATGTTCACAGAGTTGTTATGGTGAAGAAGATACACCACTATCTGGCTGAGATGTTGTTGTTGTGTCTTCAGTCCTGAGACTGGTTTGATGCAGCTCTCCATGCTACTCTGTCCTGTGCAAGCTTCTTCATCTCTCAGTACCTACTGCAACCTACATCCTTCTGAATCTGCTTAGTGTATTCATCTCTTGGTCTCCCTCTACGATTTTTACCCTCCACCCTGCCCTCCAATGCTAAATTTGTGATCCCTTGATGCCTCAGGACATGTCCTACCAACCGATCCCTTCTTCTGGTCAAGTTGTGCCACAAACTTCTCTTCTCCCCAATCCTATTCAATACCTCCTCATTAGTTACATGATCTATCCACCTTATCTTCAGCATTCTTCTGTAGCACCACATTTCGAAAGCTTCTATTCTCTTCTTGTCCAACCTAGTTATCGTCCATGTTTCACTTCCATACATGGCTACACTCCATACAAATACTTTCAGAAACTACTTCCTGATACATAAATCTATATTCGATGTTAACAAATTTCTCTTCTTCAGAAACGCTTTCCTTGCTATTGCCAGTCTACATTTTATATCCTCTCTACTTCGACCATCATCAGTTATTTTACTTCCTAAATAGCAAAACTCCTTTACTACTTTAAGTGTCTCATTTCCTAATCTAATTCCCTCAGCATCACCCGAATTAATTTGACTACATTCCATTATCCTCGTTTTACTTTTGTTGATGTTCATCTTATATCCCCCTTTCAAGACACTGTCCATTCCGTTCAACTGCCCTTCCAGATCCTTTGCTGTCTCTGACAGAATTACAATGTCATCGGCGAACCTCAAAATTTTTACTTCTTCTCCATGAATTTTAATACCTACTCCAAATGTTTCTTTTGTTTCCTTTACTGCTTGCTCAATATACAGATTGAATAACATCGGGGAGACTCTACAACCCTGTCTCACTCCCTTCCCAACCACTGCTTCCCTTTCATGTCCCTCGACTCTTATGACTGCCATCTGGTTTCTGTACAAATTGTAAATAGCCTTTCGCTCCCTGTATTTTACCCCTGCCACCTACAGAATTTGAAAGAGAGTATTCCAGTCAACATTGTCAAAAGCTTTCTCTAAGTCTACAAATGCTAGAAACGTAGGTTTGCCTTTTCTTAATCTTTCTTCTAAGATAAGTCGTAAGGTCAGTATTGCCTCACGTGTTCCAACATTTCTACGGAATCCACACTGATCCTCCCCGAGGTCCACATCTACCAGTTTTTCCATTCGTCTGTAAAGAATTCGCGTTAGTATTTTGCAGCTGTGACTTATTAAAGTGATAGTTCGGTAATTTTGACATCTGACAGCACCTTCTTTCTTTGGGATTGGAATTTTTATATTCTTCTTGAAGTCTGAGGGTATTTTGCCTGTCTCATACATCTTGCTCACCAGATGGTAGAGTTTTGTCATGATTGGCTCTCCCAAGGCGGTCAGTAGTTCTAATGGAATGTTGTCTACTCCCGGGGCCTTGTTTCGACACAGGTCTTTCAGTGCTCTGTCAAACTCTTCACACAGTATCTTATCTCCCATTTTGTCTTCATCTACATCTTCTTCCATTTCCATGGCCGAGATAGATGAAGAAAATAGTAGGTCACATAGCACACTGTCGCTAAATTGCCGCCATGTCTGTGCAGCAGTTGGAAGACTAAATGTTATGTAAAGTAATTTAAAGAGGGCAAAGGGCATTGGGATGTATTGTGTGCAGCTGGTATCTGCATGAATCCCTTCATGCAGCTGAGGACACTGAACACTGAAGCACCACTGGGGGCATCATTGAAGTCATGAAGGTTTGGCATCAGATAACTGTCAGGGACAGCGCATGCATTAAGAACACAATAGTTTCTGCAGGGTCAACAGGATGTGTCCTCAGTCAATACAAGGTGAAGAGAAGAGGACCAGAGGCTGTCTGGATGGTGAATTATACCATCACGGAGCATAATCTCTCAAATTTGGTTGGAAGAGCAGCAAGTCATTCCAATGTGAGTCATCCTGGTGATCTGCTGAAAAGCATAGGGTCAGGCGTGGTGTGGATGTAATTGACTGTGCCACACCATGCTTCTGTTGCTGTTCCAGATGGGAGTGGGATGGCCAGAAAATGGTCGAGCATGGACGAACAACACAGTGGTACGCAACAGTTGTGTGACTGATGTTCTTGTTGATGAGCTGAGAGCCAGCAGCATCAGGGATGAAACTGTGCTAAGAAATTGGCACCAGTGATTGGTTCTGTGATTTCTGCAATGGTCACTTTTTGGCTGAAGGTGCAGTGCAGCCCTCAGTCCAGTTTCATAAGGTAGACACACACAGGTGGCCAGAGACAAATTTTTGTCAACTGACAGTCAAAACGGTATCATCGGTCGATGTCCAGGGAGCAGCACATGTGGACAGAAACATAGGTTCGATCCTTTGTCTTCAAGCAAACAAGCCACACTTTCTCTCTGAGGTGATCACCTGTTTGTGGGCAGTGTGGGATCAGTGCATGCTCACTTGCAGATGCCACTGACGTTTGGGTTGTTGTGCAATGGGTGGTACTGGGAAACTTACTTGCCGAATGTGTGATGGTACCAACAGGTAGTAAATCAGTCTTCAGCTAGGTGACATTCATTAGAGCACCAGCAAGAATGTGGCACTGTGTGAACAGCATCTGGCTGGGCACGAAGTGCACACAATTGAGGTGTGAAGGCTTCAGTCTGCCTGATGGCATCTGAAACTCCTGGTTCGCCACAGAGGATGCCAAAGTATTGCAGTGCACTATGTGGGAAGCTGGTAGCTGTCGTCTAAGAGGAGCCATAAAACAGGCCAGTAGTGACATTGAGAACTGGGCCAGAAGACTGGGCTGCCGCAAGGGCTTCAGCTACACTGTCGGTAAGCTACACTGTGTCAATATTGACCATGCTGTGGAGATAGCACAGGAACTATGAACGGGCTTTGTGGCAATGTTGTCATCAGTAATCAGCTAAAATATGCCTTTGGCTGGGCACATAGTGTGCGCACAGGAAGAAGGGCTACCTGCGCAGGAAGAGAGAGGGAGGGGTTCAGTGCGAGACAGTTTGAACCAGAACAGAAAATGTCCCAATGTTGTTAACGGAGCTGCCTCGTGGTGGTGTCAACTGATGCAGTCTCACAGCACCCAGTGAGTTGGAATGAATGACATTCTTTGCCCACTTTTGACACACTGGTTAATAACAGTCTATGCTTGCGGAATCGAGGCGTGTATCCTGGAAACTTTCTCAAACTTTTTATAGAAACTGTTGAGAACAAAAATGATTTTTATGTTGCTTTTATCTTTGTGTGTCAGCTTCATGGTGAAATGCCTATCATCCCCCTAACAGTCCTACTTATTGTGATATATGCACTTAAGTCAGACACTTCACGAAATTGAAAAAGTTTGCTGTAAAAAATATGGGCTCTCTAATTTTACATATTACACCACATGTTACTGTATATAAATTTTAGCTAACATATTGAATTTTTCTTTAGACTTGGGAGGTGGTCCCTATGTGCCTCTAATCTCAGAAAATGGATTTTATGTAACACATTCACTTCCAATCACATCTGTGAGAGAGTAATATATTCATAACATTCCATATATTTCCTAAACCATTTGAGACACTGAAACAAGATTTTGGCAGTGATAGCACATGAAGAGCAGGGTATTTTGCCATGTGGTTAACATACATAACTTTCTTATCTACATCAATATAGGTGAACTTAGTTTTTTTTCCAATCAGTTACTGTAATTTTAGAAAAGTTGTTGCTAGCTAATGGAAAGAAAATTTGCTAGTATGAAAATAAACGTGAAATTTCTTCCCAATAGTTATTGCAAGATGAGTTTGTGCAATTTGTACTGTGTTCTGGGAAAAAGAATAAAAATCAGGCAAAAACAAAGAACAAAAAAGAAATGTAGTGTTTACTCATAATTAATGATGAATGGTTAACAATTGATGATGAATGGTTAACAATTCAAACAAAAGTATGTTGCCAACTCTGTTGCAGTTTTGTGGACTCCTGTAACCCACTGTACAATTCCGAGAAATAGGCTGTTCGTGTAAAGGCAAATCGCCAGTCCATTCACAAGTGTCTGACATAGACGTTTAACGCTTCCGCCATAGTTTCACAAGGAGTCTGCAAAATTCCATTCTCCGTGCAGCTCAACAGCTCAGCATGCCCCTGATGTCCATCTGGTGTGTATTGCATCGACATTTACTCATAAAGCCATAGAAAATTCAGTGACTTAAAGCTCTTTGTGAAGGTGATAACATGTGGAGTTCTGTAATTTCATTCTTGACAAGACGGAGGATGACAGTTTTCTTCCATGTTTACTGTTTAGTGATGAGGCGACATTCCAATTAAGTGGAAAGGTGAACTGTCATAATGTGAGAATATGGAGTGCGGAATATCCACATGAAGTTGTTCAACATGAGGAGGGACTCTCCAAAATTTAATATGTTTAGTGCAGTTTCATGGGAAAAGATGTATGGCCCAGTTTTCTTTGTTGAGAATACTGTTACAGGAAACCCATACCTAGATATGTTTGAGGACTTTCTTTTCCCATAGTTGGAGACGTTTGAGAACTTTCTTTTCCCATAGTTGGAGACTGATTCGAATGACTTCATTTACCAACAGGATGGGGTGTCTCTGTTCTGGCATCTGAAAGCATGGGAATTTTTAAATCAAAGGATTACTGAATGATGGATCGGTCGCACTGGACCGAATGATTCACCATCACATTACTGTCCTCTAAGGTCACCACACCTGACTGTATGTGATTATTTATTGTGAGGGTTTATAAAAGATTCTTGTTTATGTGCCTCCATTACCAACAACAATGAATGAAGTGCGACATCGTATAACAACAGCTGTGGAAGCTATAACTCAAGACATGCTAGCTGCAGTGTGGGGACAATCTGAATATCACATTGACATATGCTGTGCATCTCAAGGGGAGAGGGGGGGGGGGGGGTAATTGAAAACCTATTAAAAGATATGAAAAAAAACTTTTAGTCAATGACTGGAATGGAAACTTACCGAAGAAGAGTGGAATGGTGAACTTCTTCACCATAATTATCTTTTGACTTGTTAAAGATAAATTATGTGTGTTTATAATCTATTTAACCTTAGTAAGTAGTCTCAAGTTATTCATAAAGAAATGACTATCATGTTTTCATAACCTTGTTACCTATGGATAAATCTTTTCTTCCTTTACGTGATCAGGCTCAGTGGGCGGCACATTACTACAAGTTTCCTCTTCCATTGTACTCTGTCCATTGCTGCTATCCGCCATCCGTCCACATCTATTGATGCTTGGTCTAAATCTTCATGGAGGCCATCCCTCCAACATTTCTTGGGTCTCTTTCCTGTAGGTGTGAAATCCAGGAGTTTCCGAAGCCATCTGTGATCTTCCATCTGGGCCACATGGCCAGCCCACTGCTTTCATTTGGTTTTGATAGTTCCTTCTATGTTGGGCTGCTGGTATAGTTCCTCAAGCTCTTGGTTGTGACTGATCCTCCATTCCCCTGTGTCTGCATCCAGAATCAGACCAAAGATCTTCAAAAGCACTTTTCTCTCAAAAATGAGGAGTTAAATGGAAGTCTGGTTTCCGGATACTCCACGTCAAACAGCTATATAGAATAACAGGCTGGTTCAGGGTTTTGTATTGTTGAATTTTAAACTGTCTGGAGAGATATCGGGACCGAAGCAGTTGTGCTAGACTGTGGTAAGATCGATTTCCTGCTTGAATTCTGGCATTGATCTCTGCTTCATATGAGGAGTTCTCACTGAAAAGTGCCCCTAGGTAATTAAATTCACCCACTCTTTTGTAGGACTGGTCTCCCACCTGCAGTGATTGTAGATGAACCGCAGACTGACTTTGGCCTCACGTCATAACGAGATACTCTGTCTTGGCTTCGTTTATGTTCAGCTCAAATTTGCTGGCAGCCTCCTATAGTGCTCTGGTCATTTGCTCCAACTTCTCTTCAGACTTAGAGAGTAAACTGATGTCGTCTGCATAGGCTAAGTATTCCAGTCTCTTTCCTTCGATTTCAATCCCTTCATTCTTTTGGAAGGTCTCGCATCAGATCTTCTTGAGGGCAAAGTTGAACATGGTGGGGGACAACTCATCTCCTTGCCTGAGTCCTGTTATAATTTCAGTTGGTTCATCAGGGTTCCTCAGTTACGTGACTTCCCATCTTCACCTTTGCACGTTTGACTCGGACAGATCTTTATCAGAATGGTAGAGCACTTGCCCGCGAAAGGCAAAGGTCCCGATTTTGAGTCTTGATCCAGCACACAGTTTTAATCTGCCACAAAGTTTCAGATCTTTATCAGATTGATTAGTTTCCCTGCCATGCCAAACTCCCTTAAACAGCTGTGCAGGCTCTTGTGATATATACAATCATAGGCCTTTTTAAAATCAACAAATAAAACATGCAAATCTTTACCATATTCACCCAGTTTTGCAGTGAACTGCTGGAGGCTCAAGATGTGATCTACTGTTGACCAGAAACCTCTCTGGTATTTCCCAATCACCAGTTCTGTCACATTTTAGTTTGTTGGCCTTTTTATGTATTGGACAAATCAGAGCAGTTATCCATTTTGTTTGTAGTTCTTCTTTAGTCCATATTGCCTGTATCAGTCAGTGTATTCTTTCTGTAAGTTTCTCTCCTCCTGTCAGGATCATTTCAGTCTGTATTCCATCCTCAACTGGACTCTTATTCCGCTTAAGGTGTCTGATTCTGGTTTTTATCTCATTCATGGTAGGTGGGGGATAATCTGCATTGGGTGTAATTAGATACTGGAAATTCAACTGCAGTTAGGGTTCATCACAATTTAGAAGCTGTCGAAAATACTCTTTCTGTATCTCACCTATATCGCTATCGTTTATCAGGTTCTTATCATGGGAATCTTTGACGAATTTCTGTTTGGGCTGATGACCTTTTCAGGGGTACTTCACCTTCAGAAATATTTCCCCTAGTCTTTTGTTCTCTGAAGTCTGTTTCTACTTCAATGATGATATCACTTATATATTTCCTCTTTGCTCTTCTTGATAGACTGTCTTTCCATTTGTGCCTAGAATCACATTTTATTTTTTTCAATTTCTCTTTTGGTTTGGCAAAAGAGTGAAATTTAGTATAGTATCTAGATAAATGTACCATATGCATTACTGTGGTGTGCGTACTGTACGACCTTCGGTACATACACCATCAGATTATTGGACTTGTCACTCTAACGAAGTAGGCGAGTGTCAGCAATATGTATCGTGGTCTTATCGTGGCGTGTTTATCTTCTGCCGTTAGGTCAGATGATAGAAATGCCACTTGCACACTTAGAGTAGCAGATTGATGGTGACCAACTTTAAACAGAACTTGATTAATTTTCACACACATTTATTGAAATAATATAAATCATAGATATTACGTAACTTGATTCTGAATGATATTTACAATTAACAATCTGAAGTTCCTTTGGTCTTGGTACGTTAATCTTATTCTCACATATCTCTGATACTTGACAAAGGGTCTATTAATTTCTCTTCATGGCTATGTACAAGAATATGGTAATTTTATTAGGCGCAGACTGAAACTTGACTATAGACTGATACAGACAAATGCAGACCGATGCAGACTGCCTAATCGGAGGTCTGTACACTTGTTATAATGCCTCGCGCGTTCAGATATCACTGCGCGAGTGTGATCCACGAGGAGAAAAGGTTCTACGTTAGCAGCAATTCCATTGGCTGCGTTACATATTAATACGCGGATCGGCGGAAGCAGAATTTGGACCGTCTTTATGGCAGCGCCATCTCGTAGAGTGGAGACGGACGAGCACTGCGCCTGCGCTGTTGTGCTTAGTGGGGCGTGATCTAATGGGAAAGTTGTGTACATGCAGACTATGTGGAACTATGTACACAACAGTTACTCAAAACTCACCACTGATGACAGTTCTGAACAAAAAAAGTTAACAAGTCAGATGAAAATAAATCACCAATTCTGTTGCAATTCCAGGGTAATCCTGTTACTCATTGTATCTGTATTTCTGAACAGCTGTGCCTGAAACTTACTGAAGGATTTTCTTTCTACACCTCAGTTATATTTGACATGTAAGAAAGTACTGCAAATAGTGTACCATCTTTTCATCCTATCCCTGTACATAGTGAGGGAGAGGATCTTCTTTCTATAACTAACTTTTAATTCTTCTGTGACACTGACTTTGACGAATAGTTGGCAAGGTTCTGCAGATAGGCAAGGTTTTGCAGATAGTCAGTGCTTTCACTGCATAAGAGTTACAAAATAGTGCAGCAAAATGCAGCATTGTTTTATCAGAAACACAAATTTAATACTTATCTGGGGATAACAAAGTTACAAGAACATGACAGTTATTACTTTGTGAACAGCGTGAGACTACTCATTAAGGTTAAATAAATTATAGATATATGAGATGTGTGAAAAAAGTAACGAGACTGATTTTTTTATGTGCCAAAGTTTTTATTTTTTCAAATAACAGTATTATCTGCTTCGAAGTAGTTCTCTTTGGAAGCTATACACCAGTGGAGTCATTGTTCCAGGCTTGGTAGCATGAATGTTTTCCACAATCCCCAAAGTGAGGCCCTTTTAACACATTTTTCAATTATAAAAAAGTCACATGGACTCAAATCATGTGAATAGGGGTCTAGGGAACAACAGGAATGCCTTTTAAGGTCATGATGGAAGTGGATGTGTCACATAGGGCATTGTATGATTCAGCATTTACTCACCCATTTTGTGAGCCTCTCAAGTACATTTTTATAAAACAATTAGTTGACAGATTATCCTGGAGGAATAAATTGTTTATGCATGGCATTCCTACTGTCTAAAAAGCAAATAAGCATTGTTTGGACCTTTGCTCATTTGAGATTTTTTCAGTTGAGGATATGTCTTACTGTCCACTTCCATCCCTGTTGCTCCTGCACAACCTACTTCAGGAGCACCACCCCACCCCTCACCCCCCACCCCCCTCGAACCATCAGGGATGTCAGTCCCACTTCTCAGCCAGAGAAGGGCAAGTCTTCTTCGGCTCCTCTCGCCAGAAAGGGATCCCTTGGGTTACTCCCATCCCAGGTTCCTACCAGTGGCAAAGCTGACAACCAACAGTGGCTGAAGCAACCACAGGTCGTAGGGCTTCACGGGCCCCCTCATTCCCTGAGACTGAATCAGTGCAGGTCTCCCAGTCGGACAAACCTAAGGAGCAGCGAGAAAAAGCTAAAACAAAAAAGACCCCCAAGAACCAAGGCACTGTGGCGGAACTCTCACCACCACTACCTACAAGCTCTGTGTCTGAGGATGAGGTGGAGATACTGGTGTCTGCTGAGGACCTAGATCTCGCTGGGCCCTCAGAGACAATGGATGTTGATTGCACAGGTAGTCATCTGATGGCAGCAGGTGACCATGAGGCATAGACTGCCTCGTTGAGTGTTTCATGCCTTCCCAGTCTCACGATCACGTAATATTCCAGTGGAACTGCGGCAGTTTTTTCCACTACCTGGCTGAGCTATGGCAACTGTTAAGCTTTACACCTGCTTTCTACAGTGCCCTCCAGGAAACGTTGTTCCCAGCAATCTGGACCCCTGCTCTCTGTGGCTGTAAGGGATAGTATAGGAACAATAGCGACTATAATAGTGTGTCAGGTGGTGTTTGTGTCTATGTCCTGATCTCAGTATGTAGTGAACCTGTGCCCCTTCAAACCCCTCTTGAAGCTGTGGGTGTCAGGGTAAGGATGGCATAGAAAATAAACTTTCCTACTTGTGGGAGATTTTAACGTGCATAACCCCTTGAGGGGTGGCACCATGCTTACTAGCCGAGGTAGCGAGGTTAGAAATTTACTGTTACAACTCGACTTCTACCTCTTGAATACAGGTGCCTCCACACATTTCAGTGTGGTACATGGCATTTATCGGCTTGCAGTCCTGGCCTACTCCCATCTATCCACTGGAGAACAAATGATGACCTGTATGGTAATGACCACTTCCCCATCTTCCTGTCACTCCCTCGGTGTCGTGCCAATGGACACCTACCCAGATGGGCTTTAAACAAGGCAGACTGGGAAGCTTTCACCTCTGCTGTCACCGCTGATTCTCCCCCATGTTGTCGTTGAGCAGGTCACTACAGCGATCGTTTCATGCGGCAGAAAATTCAATCCCTTGTTATTTAGGGTGCCCCCAGTGAAAGACAGTCTCTTGGTGCTCGCCGGAAGTTGCTGAGGCAATTAAAGACCGTTGGCTCTACAGCAACATAAGCAGCACCCTTCCCTAGAGCACCTAACAGCCTTTAAGCAGCTCTGTGCCTTTGTTTGCCAGCTTATAAAACAGTGGAAACAGGAGTGTTGGGAGGTATTTGTCGACCATTGGGTACCATACGTATCCTTCGCAAATCTGGACGAAGATCAGACATCTTTTTTGGTACTAGACCCCAACACGTGTTCCTGGCATTAACATCAATGGCGTGTCATCTACTGATGCAAACGTGATTGCCGAGCACTTTGCTGAACACTATGCTCGAACCTCTGCATCAAAGAACTAACCCCCAGCCTTTCGCACCCTCAAACGGCAGGTGGAAAGGGAAGTCCCCTCATTCACTACACACCACAGTGAACCCTGTAACGCACCATGGGAGCTCCTCAGCACTCTTGCACATTGCCCCAACAAATCTCCTAGGCTGGATCAGATCCACAGTCACATGATTAAATATCTCTCATCTGACTATAAGCAACATCTCCTAGTGATTTTCCACCGGATCTGGTAAAATGGCGTCCTTCAATCGCAGTGGCGGGAGAGTGCCATCATTCCGATGCTCAAACCCGGTTAAAACCCACTCGATGTGGATAGCTACTGGCCCATTCGCTTCACCAACTTTCTTTGCAAGCTGCTGGAACATATGGTGTGTCGGCAGTTTGGGTTGGGTCCTGGAGTCACGTGGCCTGTTGGCTCCATGTCAGGGCGGCTTCCACCAGGGTTGCTCTACCACTGATAATCTCATTTCCTTCGAGTCTGCCATCCGAACAGCCTTGTCCAGATGCCATCATCTGATTGCCATCTTTTTTGACTTACGTAAAGCATACGACACGAACTGGCAACATCATATCCTTGCCACATTGTATGAGTGGGGTCTCCGGGACCCGCTCCTGATTGATTTTTATCCAAGTCAGTGCCTCTCATAGTTTCCCCCATATTCAAGAGAATGGCGTTTCGCAGGGCTCTGTATTGAGAGTCACTCTATTTTTAGTGCCTATTAAAGGTCTAGCAGCAGCTGTAGTGCCGTCACTCTCACCTTCTCTGGGACGACTTCTGCATTTCGTACTGGTACTCCAGTACTGGTGTTACTGAGCGGCACATACAGGAAGCCATTCAAAAGGTGCAGTCACAGCTCTAGCCCACAGCTTCCAGCTTTCAGCCTCAAAGTTGTGTGTCATGCATTTCTATCGACATTGTTCCATTCACAAGAACCTAAACTTTACCTTCATGATGATTCACTCACTGTAGTGGAGACATATCGATTCTTAGGGCTGGTTTTCAACACACATCAAGAACCAAAACTTTACCTTAATGATGATTCACTCACTGTAGTGGAGACATATCGATTCTTAGGGCTGGTTTTCAACACCCGATTGGCTATCTCACCTTTCGCTGCCCGAGCAACACCAACTAGGGTGCAGATCACTCCACACTGTTGCAGCTCTACACAGCCCTTGTTCAATCCCACCTTGACTATGGGAGTTCGGCGGCACACTCAGCGTTGTGTGTACTTGACCCAGCGCACCACTGTGGGATTCACCTAGCGACAGGAGCTTTTAGAACGAGTCCGGTCACAAGTGTGCTGGTGGAGGCCGGAGTCTCTCAATTACAGATCCGACATGCACAACTGCTTGCCAGTTATGTTGCACACATTTGTAGTTCTCTTGAGCATCCGAATTACCCCCTCCTTTTTCCACCCCTGGCAGTTCGTCTCCCGCATCGGCAGCCCAGGTCAGGCTAATGGTTGCGATTTGCATGCGATTCCTTCTGTCTGAACTGGAGTCCTTCCCGTTACCATCTCCCATCCAGGTCCATCCGCATACACCTTCATGGTGTACGCCTATGCCGGAGATTCTTCTGGACCTTACCAACGGCCCTAAGGACTCCATTAACCCTGCGGCTCTCCACTGTCACTTCCTCTCAGTTCTCGACATGTACCAGGGTGATGAAGTGGTTTACACCAATAGCTCGATGGCTGACGATCATGTAGGCTTTTCATATGTTCATGGAGGACACAATGAACAGCACTCCTTGCCAGTTGGTTGCAGTGTTTTCAGTGCAGAGCTGGCGGCCTTATCTTGTGTTCTTGAGCGCATCTGCTCATGCTCTGGCGAGTCATTTCTCCTATCCACTGATTCCTTGAGCAGCCTACAAGATATCGACCAGTGCTACCGTCACAATTTTTTAGTAGCGTCCATTCAGGAGTCCATCAATGCCCTGGCATGGTCCCATTGTTCAGTGGTGTTTGTATGGACTCGGAACACTTTGGAATCCCAGGCAATGAACTTGCCGACAGGCTGGCCAAACAGGCTACACGAAACCGCTTCTTGAGACAGGCATCTCCGAAAGTGACTTTCATTCTGTCTTACTCTGCAGGGTTTCTCGGCTTTGGGAGACGGAATGGAATAACAGTACACACAACAAACTGTGTGACATTAAGGATACTACGAATCTGTGGAAGTCTTCCCTGTGGTCCTCTCACAGGGAATCAGTTGGCCTCTTACGGCTCTGCATTGGCTATGTGTGGCTAACACATCGTTATGTCTTCCGTTGCCAGGACCCACCTCGGTGTCACTGAGGCTCACAAATGGCGGTTGTCCACCTCTTGCTGGACTGCTTTTAGCCGTGGACTTTTAACTTTCCCAGTGCTGGGTGACAATGTCTCAACAGCAGCTGTAGTTTTATGTTTTATTCATGAGGGTAGGTTTTATCATTTGATCTAAGTTTTAGCAAATGTCCTTTGTCCCTCCGTGTCCTCCACCCTAGTGCTTTTAGGATGGAGGTTTTAATGTGTTGCAGAGCAGCTGGCTTCTCCTTTTTATTCTCATGGTCAGTCAGCCATGGTAATCTGCCCTCTTGTTTTTATCTCTTATACGTGTTGGTTGCATCTCTGTGTGGTTTTTTTGTCTGATTTTGTCCGTTTTAGTGTTCATTGCCCTTTTGTCATTCTTGTGATTTTTCTCCTTTCTTCCAGCTGTGTCTTGTATGTCTCACATATTTTGTTCCCTCCCCTGAGGAATTATTTTGAACAGAACGAAGGAATGACCTAGCAGTTTGGTTGCCCCCTCTTTAAACCAACCAATCATTACATGTGACAAAAGACTGTACAATTCATGGTCACTGGCTATCCCCTCAGGGAGATCAGCATACACACATTTCTTCGATTGTTCTTCTGCTCTGATGTGAGGTCTTTCAGCACCATTTTGGGACAAACCTTTCACATATGAAAAGCTTCAAAGTTTGACATATATTAGAAGTGTTTAAGTTTAACAGGTCCTCCCTCATATTTGTCAGTAAAAGTCAGTCTGATCTCACAAGAGTGTCCACACATTCAGTGATTTCTTTTGGTTTTTGAAGTTGAAGGTCTCCTGAGCAAGGTTAATCTTTAGCATGTTCCATGTCTTCGAAAAATGATTTGTGCCCGTGAATAAATTGTGGTTTTGACAAGGAATCTTTCCATTAGGCCGGTTTCAACTTTTCTAAGGTCACACTTGCAGAATCCACAAGTTTGATACAAGACTTAGTGGCAGAACTTTGCTCTAAATTCCACTGTTCCATTTTCGTAATACACAACAAAAGACACAACTTCGCTGATGGTGCTCTCAGAAATATGTGATGGCTGTATAGTGCTGAATGTCGGACTGAGTATCTGTAAGGGATGAACACACTGGAATACACAAGTAGAATAACACAATGTTCAAAGATTGCTCACAGTGTTCTCAGAGTCATTACTTTTCTCACACACCTCGGATATATCATTAACACATCAGAAGATATTCATGGTCAAGACATTCACCACATCACTCTGAAAGGGGATAGGAACAAAAATATGCTACACTGTATGTTGCTACTGATTGCTGGATACTTCCATATGTTTTAATTTTTTCACTCCTATGGGTAAACTAGACAAATCATCTGGTACAATATTCTCGAAACCTTTTACATATTGTATCCTAATATTACATTCCTGTAGGAAAAGTATCCTTCGCATTAATCTACTGTGTAAGATAAGAAAGGATAGAGCTTGATGATGTGTATAAACATGGATTTCTGATCCCCATACTAGTGTTTAAAATTTTTGGCTACTCCATACAATTGCCAATAGTTCTTTTTCAGTAGCTGTGTAATTTAATTCATGCTTATTTAGACTGTGGCTAGAAAAATCTATAGTTTGGTGTTCTACATTATTTAGATCCCATGCTCCTTGGAAAAGTTCTGCTGAAATACCGTAATCAGATGTGTCTGTTGAAATTTTAGTGGTTCACCCATAACCGGATGATGTAACGTGGGTGATTGAACAAGCACACTTTCCACATTTTCAAATGCATCATTTGCCTCTGGATCCCAAATCCATGGTACTCCATTCTTTAATAAACGTAAAATTCCTATAAATCCCTTCAACTGTCTTACATTTCTAGGGTGTAGACATTCCTTAATAGCGTTGATGCGTTCAGGGTCTGGTGTAATTGCTTGCACCCCTACAATATGACGTAGAAACTTAAGCTCTTGGCACGCAAAGTACAATATAGACAGTTTCACCATAATATCTTTTTCTTTAAATTTTTTCAGGGTTCTGAATAAGGTGAGACAATGCTCTTCCCAAGTAGCTGATATTATTAGGATATCGTCTACATATATTATATTATATTATTAAATCCTTCAATAAATCTCTCCCTAATGCCTCATCCAGCACACGTATAAATACGGATACAGAAATATTAAGTCCGAATGGCAATACATTGAAATGATGTGATTTGCCATTAAACAGAAACAGTTTATACTTTTTGGATTCTGGGTGTAATTTTATTTGCCAGTATCCCGCAGTCAGGTCGATTCTTCTAAAAAAACTTTGTTTTTTCAAATTAGGATAACAATTCGTCAGTATTAATTGGCCTGTCTCTTTCTGTGTCTATATGCTTATTCAATGTAGGAGCATCTTAACAATAATCGTACCCCACCTGTAGCTTTCCTCACCATGACCAAAGAGTTATTCATCATGCTGGAACTACATTCCATCATATTGTTAACAATCATTTTGTTGAGTTCCTTCCTAACTGCTTGTTTCAAACTTATGGGTATTGGATATGGTTTGCAAAAGAATGGGGTGTCATGTCTGATTTTGAATTAACATATGTAGTCGCTGATATTGCCTGGACAATCGGAAAAAACTACTTCATGTTCCATTAGAATTTTATATGAATCTCGTCTTCGTTGTTTGGTTAATATTTGGGATTCATTGATTTTGTCTTGTATATCAGTTCGACGTGTTCCTGGATCTACATTATTGATCTTTGGTGAGAATTGTGCTGTAACTGTTAATTGCAGACACTGACACTCCGTTGTTTGTTTATCAATGTAGGTGTCTGTCTCAAACGGTATCCAGCATGTGCTGTTACTTTTACCAAAACAAAGATTATTTTCCTCAAAGTTTAAGATGACTTCAAATTCTAATAACCAATCTAAACCAAATAATACATCTCTATTAATATTTTCTACTGTTAAAAGTGTTTGACAATATATGATATTTCGAACACTGCAGTTCACTTGGGTTTCATCTTTCACAACTTTACTTTTCGTTCCTGTTATACCGACTATGTAAACTCCAGTTACTGGCAATAGCAGTAAGCGCTGTTTAGTCTGAAAGGAGTTAAAGAATCCGCTAGATATGAGTGTTACTTCACTACCTGAGTCTATAAATATGTTCACTTCAGAAGCCTCGATGGTCCCTGCTGCTATAGATTGTGGAATGTTGATAATTATATTTGATTCTTCTAGCAGTAACCATTCTTTTGTAGGTATTCTGTGTGTGAAATTAACATAGTTATTATGCACTAAGGCCTCCTAGTGTATTTCCATGACCTGGGCCCCAGTCCTGGATCCAGATTGTACTATGTTTTCTCATTATTAGTGATCACAGGTTGGTTACCGAATCCAGATGTTACATTACCATTTTGTGTTCTATTATTACTTGGTACAAATTTCTGCGAAGTTACTGGACCTAAATTCGAAGGTGGATGCTTCTTGTGATAATTGTCGTTACCGCTTCTTCTGTTGCACTGGTTTACTCTAGCTAGGTTAGCTCATGTTGTTTGTTTTTTTTATTTTTTATTTTATTTTATTTTATTTTTTTTATTAACACTGTTCCTTTTGTAGTTCGGGCTATCACTTTGGTGGAAGTTTTCATTGTGGTCCTTATTTAATGCATCCAGTGCGTCCATAAAGGACAACAATTCTTCTACTGTTATTAAAATTCTCACTAACCCTTCTTCTTCCCTCAGCTTATCTAAGTACTTTGCCCATGTTAGATGCCAGTCGAAATACTTTCTCATAGTACTCCATGTATTATTGTAATATTTCAGGTCCCACAAATCTGATATTAATTCCTCTTGGGCACTAGCAGACCAATATTTCTCTTTATATTTCTTCTGGAAGTCTCCCCAAGAAGAAAAATTCTCAATATTTACAGTACCCCATGCTGAGGCTCCTACAAGGTACACCACAGCAAATTCAATCTTTTTAGAATCCTCCCAGTTCGTTGGTAAAGCCTGGTTGAATCTTTTCAAAAAATGAGTTGGATGTACATCCCTATCTGGCTTAAACTTAGGGAATTGCCTGGATAATCCTGAATTGGTCCCCCATTGTAAATCAGTCACCACTTCACTAGTCAATACCACGTTAGGAGAAGTCACTCTCTTGTCTACTTTATCCTGGATAAGTTTAAATTCTTTCCATAAATCACCTATATCCTTCGGATATCTATATCCTTTCGGTATCTGAAAGTTCAGAAGAAACAATAGGCGATACATTCCCCGAGGTTATTCTCGTAGCAACTTTGATTTATATGTCATCTACTTATTCCTCCAAACTACTTACACTTAAGAAGTCTAAGTTTGCTAGTTTCTCTTTGAAGTTTCTTTCCACATTATCTATTCACGTATTAAAGCCTGTAATGTGTGATTGGATTATTGGCATTAACTAATCTTGCTTTTCAACACTTTTAAAGTAGGCAATCCTTGCTTTACAGCATCAAACTTAACGTTACATACATTTTCAAATGATCCTAACTTTTCACTGGTTTTGGATTCTACCATATTACATTTTTCCTCTATATCAAATTCTAACTTTTTTTGTAAAATCCCGAAAATTATCATTCTGTTTTTGGTTGAATTCTGTAAACATTTCATTTGCACGAATGTCCAAAGAATTAGTTAGTTCATTCTTTAAACCTAATTTCAGATTTTCAAGTTTACTATTTAGGGTATCAATTCAGTCTTTAAAGCATCCATGCCTTTGCACAGATTACTAAATTCTCTACTCTGTACGTCAACCTTGGCATTTAGTAGACCTGTATTTATTGCTCGACTATTCAAGTTTTCAATTTGGTTATTTAGAACTTCATTCTGAGCATTTAAACATGTACCCTGATCACCTAATTTGTCATTTAATTGAGTATTTACTGAGTCTAATTTAGGACTTTGATCTTCTAATTGAGAATTCATTAAGCCTAATTGTATGCTCTGAGCTTTAATTAGATTTACTAACTCAGACCAGTCAGACCCGCCTTTGGTAATTTTGATAGCTACAGTTGGTTCCGAAGTTTCTCCAACTTGCTGAACATTATCCGTGATTTTACGAGCTTTGGACACTATAAGCATTTAAAAAATAACTTTAAGCATGATAACTATGCTAATAAAGTTCGCACAATAATTTGTTTCACTTCTCGCTAAGGTACTAAAGTTTCATTTTGCGCTCACCCGATGTAGACTTCTTGCAGCACAGGTGAGCGGATGTGACGGCAGGTCGGCACCAGTGAACAGCAGGTGGTGCTGGCGATGTCGGACGTAGGCCGGTTTCGGTGTAGGTGCCAGTGAGCAGATGTGAAAGTAGGTCAGCACCTTCTAACAGCAACTGGTGCCGGCAGCATTGGATTTTTGTTGCCGTGTCCGCGTACCCGCAAAGTGTGTGAGAGCTGTATACTCCCTACACCATCTTCTTAGCCGTATCATTCTAGGCGTATCTCTTCTTAGTCTAATTCGTCATGATCTTCTCTCCGGTTACTCAAGTTGTGACTTTCTCACGTCTTCTCCCTTATTTGCATTTACAAATTTTCTCTTTCATATACTGCGGCATACTCCACCTTCTCTTAATGGTTCTATTGTGTTGTTATGTTCAGTTGCTATGGCAACACTTGATAGCTTTTCTCTCGTTTTTGTCTCAAAATTCCTTTTTCCTTCAGTTTTTCACACTTGTCTTCTTTGCTGCTTAGACAGCTACTGGAATCTCTAAAAACTTCTTCTCTGAAGAATGGTGCTAGTTAAAGGAACATACGAGATTCTCTCTATCTCTCTACTTGTGAAATAAGTAGCTACTTGAAGAAATACTTCTAGTTTACTCTCGGTATATTTCAACTTCTGTAAAGAACAACTGGTCATTTCTCACATAAATATTTGACTTCTTGTAAGTTGCCTATGTCATCTCCCATTAGACACCATTAAGTTACATTTACAACGGAGTTGACTTAACAGTGACGTCTCTATTACACAGGTATCAGAAACGTGTCTTCCCTCTAGCAAGTCAAAGTTAAGAGTTACTTAATAGTCGTCTCAACTCAACTGTTCTTTTGTCACTAACAGTAGTCACCATTACAAAACAGCGCAGAATAACACAGAAGTTCCTCGGTTCTTCTGTGTCCTTTCATTACGACTTCCGTGGAACGACTGACAAATACTTATTGGTGCTGTTCGACCGCCGTGTCTACAGTCTTCTCACGACAAACTGCAGACATGCACACACAGACAGGTGATGCGCAGCAGTAGATAGGGTTCCTTTTTCCCCCCTCACATCTAAAATATTGTGTGTCCGAGAAGGTGGAAGGCTGAGTGGTTCTAGAATTTGCCTAGAAATTCTCGAATCACTACAACTCTTTATCATGCACACTTCGACGACCTCGGGGAAAAAGCCTATGTTAGTGATGCACCATCTGTTTGCTGATGATGATCTGCCTGTAGACCTGACAGAGCCGACGATGAATAGGGTGCTATATTTTGTGCACTAAGGAACCTTGTCACTGACCGAACCTCACAGTCAGTGAGAGAACGAGTAAGAGGTACCATTTCGGGGAACTCCTTTCCGGTTGGCATTTGATTGTCACATAATAGATCCATTGTGCATGCATAATTTTCCCCATTAAATACATCATCATCTGGAAATTTACTTTCTGGATGTGTCTAATTTATTGTAATTTATTTTCTGTCTTATTCAATACCTTGTCAGTTTTTACAGTGTACCATAGTGCTGTAGAGGAAGTCTGCAAACTACCTCAGATTGGCCTACAATGCTACCTAAGGTACAGTGCATGTGCGTCATGCAAGATTTACAGTATTCCTTTTGCTCTCTGTGCAAACCATTCGTCCTAGAGAAAAAATGAATAGGACCTTTATCGTAGCAAACTTAATGTAGATTTAATGTTGTACTGCAACATGTTTCTGCTGGAGGCCAAGGTTTTAATCCTGCTCAAGAAAAATATACAAAAGTGTCATTAAATGTATTCTTTCTCAAAAACCATTCAGAATAGAACATATGTCCACATGAAGTTTTTGCATCAGACGATCATTTATGTCTTATCCCTGAACATTGACCATATTTCCTGGGATAACTGTATATAGTTGCATATCTGTAGGTGTGAAAGGTTATTGTAATTATTTTCCAAAAAATAACATTGAGTAATGATAGAGAACTCTACCATGATTGAATTCAGTTTTTTAGATATGTTTATTCAGTCGACAAAATTGCTGTTTATTACTGGTATCAGTTGACATGTGTAGATGGTGACACTCAGATCTAGTAACACACTGCCATGACTTCGTTGTTTTGTTGGCTAAATAAAACTTTCCGATATAAATGCACACACATCATGAATGACACCTAAATCACTGAGGAAAAAAGGACACAAATCAGTTATAATCAGGGTCCATGGTTGGAAAGAATGTCTTCTGTATGTGAATTATTGGATAGGAGGATGAGAGAGACATTGCAGTGCAAGTGTTTGAACATATAAAATAAAACTTTCCATGACTAATATGAGAGTGGCAGAGAGGAAAAACCAGTTCTTGTTGCTGGAAATTACTAGAAATAGCAGCTTATGTTTTTATATATGTTTATTCAAGGCTTTCATGAAGCCAACAATGTAGGGAAAAATGGGTTGCTGCTTACCCTAAAGAAGACACTTGAAATTGCAGACAGGCACAATTAAAGGACTCTTACATACAGGTTTTGGCCACAGGCTATTCATGCAGACAAGGAAGCACACCTTACGCACACATGAGTGTCAACTCCAGCATCTTGGGCCAGAATGCAACTATTATGTGGGATCTGGTGATTGCTGCTTGCATCACATGTGTTAGCTGCATTCCGACCCGAGATGCTGGAGTTGGCGATCATGTGTGCATGAAGTGTGTTTGCGTCTGTGTATGAATGGTGTGTCTCTCTCTTTTACAGATGAAGGCTGTGGCCGAAAGCTTTATGTAAGTGTCTTTTAATTGTGCCCTTCTGCAACTTGATGTGTCTTCTTTACAGTAAGCAGAAATCTATCTTTTCCTACATTGTTGATATTCCTACATAGGGTTTACATTCTTTCATGAAGTCACTAACATTTAATGCCAAAATGTCAGGCTCATCCATAGTGAAATAGCGGGAGAACTGGTTTGTTCATCTGTTTTTTTTTACACTTTCCATAATTTCTGGAACAAAATTTATATACAGTATGATTATAATTAAACTTCCAAACCGCTGTAGAAATAACACCACTGATCAGAATGATATCAAATTGCAACAGAATATTATCAGAAAAGGGGGAAGACGTATGGCAGCAGAAAAACAAATAGTTAGAAAATGTAACAATAGGCGACGCTGTAAGCATTATAATTTAATATTGGTGATGTTAATTACGTAAGCCTATCTACCATCGGATGGGAAAAACTGGTTTTTGGTTGTCCTTAGGCCAAAAACTGCATAAAAAGCATCAATCACATTGGTGTTTAATTGTCCTGAGGCCAAAACTGCATAAAAAAGCATTAGTCAAAATCTAATCAGATTATTAATTTCCATGTGTCTGGCACAAAACATGTTCAATATACTGTCCACTGTTACAAGTTGAAATTGAGAAAAAGCATGTTCCGTAACTGACTGAAGTGTTTCCGGGGTCATGTTTAGAAAGTGTTGCGCAGTGCGTGCCTCAAATGCAGCGAAGTTTGCAACCAGAACATTGAAAGATGTTCATGTACAGTTAGCTCCACAGCCAGAAGTCACATGGATTAAGATCTGGTGATCAGGATGGGCAGGCTGTGGGAAAATGGCGGCTGATAATTGTGGAATTTCTGAAATGGCACTTCAGAAGCTGCTTAACTGAATTTGCAATGTGCGGAGGTGCATCATCTTGCATATAAATGATCCCATCCATGTTGTTGGAGAGCTGGAATGACATGGTTGCACAAAAGAAGCTCATAGCACTTACCAGTTACAGTACAGGTAACAGGACCGGAAGCACCTGTCTCTTCGAAAAAATATGGCCCTATGATAAATGGTGCCGGAAACCCACACCACACAGTGACCTTTTCAGGATGAAGTGGTAGTGGTTGATTTGCGTGTGGATTTTCTGCTGTCTGTATTCGACAATTCTGTGTATTAACATATTGTGTCACATGGAAGTGGACTTTGTGTGTCCACAAAATCTTCTACGGACAATCATTGTCAACTTCCATGGGAACAAGAAATTCTAAAGCAAAGGCCTCTCTGCTGGCAGGTTAACAGGGAGCAACTCATGCAGATGGGTAATTTTAAACAGATACCAAAGAAGGATGTTTCGTAGGATTTTAGGCACTATGAACATTCGCGCAATTCTCCATGCACTACATATTTACACACCACCACTTGTCTCCTCCTGCATTGCTGTGGCCACTGCTTCCACTGGCGTCGAATCAGTTTGTTTCCTCCCTCTACCAGGTTGAAAACCAAAAGAATTCGAATTTCCGAATCATTTTCTCCAGACCCACAGCAGTCATTGTAATACAGCTTTACAAGCTGAGTGCCATCCTGCATTGAGATAGTCATGGCAAACATTGCAGACGCGAAAGGAGGAAAAACCGCGTACCTAGCGTGTTTATACTAACTTCAATGGGTCTTAGCATTACAAGTGTTTTCATTTACATATTCTGACACATACAGCACCATCTGTTGATCAATTTTCACACTATTTTTTTCTTTTTTTCTTTTCTTTTCTTTTTCTTTCTTTCTTTCTTTCTTTCTTTCTTCTGCCATACATTTTCCCACATCTCCAATAATATTCTGTTGCAATTTGACATCATTCTGACCAGTGGTGTTATTTCTACTGTGTTTTGAAAGTTTAACTTTAATTATAATCACCCTATATATATGATAATTTTTAAAACTGCACTAAAGTACTTACCATTGCATGTAGGCTTAGCTATAGACCTATCAACCTCTCATAAAGTTAATTAATTACTAAACTTGCATCTAATAACATACTAAATTGAAAACGATTTGGTTACAGTTGTTTAAGGTTGTAAAATTAAATGTTAAATTGACAAATTGTGCAATGTAGTGTTTAAAATTTCAAGAGTGCCACAAATCAAGTAAACCAGTTTTAGAGGGATACTTGTATGCTTTTTTTTCCATGTTTTTCATGTAAGTCCTGACTACAAGTATGCGTAACCATCAAGTATATGGAATTCCAGTGAACTTGGAGGAATACTGATTGCATGTAAGTCACCTGTTGAATTTGCTTAATGTTTGTGCAAGCTTGACAGCTTATTAACTAGCACTGTGTGCATGAATGCTTTCTGCAGAGAGTTGGGACTGTAGGAAGGAAGGAACATATTAGGATATGTGGCAATTAATATTAGTGTTAAATCAATTGCTGTTTGAATCTGATGCTAAAAATAATTTTCTTCTGTTCTCACCGATTGAGTTTTACGCTGCAGTTTTGAGCTGCCAGCCATTGGGAATATAAGGAAGTACTTAGAGGTAAAACATTTCATGTGACGCAGGAGTGAAAACAGTCTGGTAGAAATTGTTTTTCAAAATTCACTCATGGATGTTTTGTCCCTTAGCATTGAAATTAGATGATAAAGATTTATACCAGTAATCTTTGAAATATATAGCATAGTTCTGATAATCTGGGAAATGTTAAAACATATGTTGCTTAATTTGGATGTGTGTAAGAAGCAGGCCAACAGTGTTATATATTTTCACTGTAACTTGTTGTAATAAAACTTTGGTGTTGTTGGCTAGAACAGTCTTGATTGCCATTTTATCAACAAAGTTTGGTTACTTCTTGTATTTGTTGTGGTTTCTCAGCTTAAAATTAATGTAGCCAATTCAATGTCAGAATTCCCACCAACCAACTTTCATTCCTCTTCCACTTGAAGAAATGCACCAAGACACTGACTGGAGTAGGAATCGGTACAGTCGCACTTAACCATAGAAAACATTAAAGCACAGTCTAACAGCTGAGCATACAATCACCACATAAATGTTAGTCTGACGAAGGGTCCTACGCTCTGGATTATATAAGGCTGTTTTGTGCACAACAGTGTGTTTGCCAGTATTAGGTGCCCTCTTTAGTCCGACCTTGGAGGCGTGTACCGTTTGATTAGGCATGTTCCCTCTACACGGTTCTCCTCAGGGGAAAAGTGCTCACAGTGGAAATGTCCTGTCTTCATGGGAAAAGGATGATTGCTGGAGCAGGTGTTGTGCCATCACAGGAGAATGCGGTCCAAAATGGCACAGGCATGGACAGGGGTGGTACCCTCTCTTCTGCAAGAGACACTAAGGGAGCACTGGTGATGGAGGCACTGCATCCATGTCCACATCCAGGCAGGCACTCGACAGTGGAGGTAGAAGAAAGGCAGTGGCAGCAACAGGGGCTTTGGAGGTGGAGGCAACCTGGCACTGCGAAGCAGCTCTGCTAGACTATGTTCGCTATCTGGAGTGAACCTGCACAGACACGGGAACCTATTCAGGGCTTCCTTGGGAGAAGGTCGAGTGATATATTTTTTCATCTGGGTTTTAAATGTATGGACCAGCCGCTCCACTACACCATTGGATGGGGGATGAAAGAGAGTGGCCATAACATGCCGGATGTCCCTCTTTCTACAAAAATCTTCAAAATCTTGAGAGACAAACTGTGAGCCTTTGTCCATCACAAGCGTAAACGGCACTTCTACTAACGAAAAATATCTTTGAGAGGGCCGTGACCATAGCCATCATGGATGTGTACAGTCAACAAACCATCTAAGGAAATTTTGAGAAAGCATCAAGTACTACGAGCCACAAGGATTTAAGGAATAGACCCATAAAATCAGCATAAATATGCTTCCAGGAGCACTGGAGGGCTGGGCCCTGAGAAGAGTCCCATGGTGTTGCTTCATTGGTGGAGCACTGTGAGCAAGCTGACTCAACACGTTTGATCGCAGTGTCAATATCTGGTCAAAATGCATGGCAGTAGGACAGCAATTTTGTGTGAGGAACACACCAATGGTTGAGGTGGAGAAGGTGTGTGTTGCCCCAGAAGTGTGGACAGAATCATAATGCTGGGTGCTGACTCTTCAGTAGCCACCAGTAACAAACCATAAAGAACTGAGAGAGTGGTTTATTCGGCCAGCAATTGTGAGCAAATTGAACAATGTGATGTTAGATAGGATTAGCTGTGATAGCTACTGAAACCCTATGGACTGGTAATAGGAAAGCAGCGGTCCACAGTGTTTTGAGCTTTGAAGGAAGGAAGGGACACTAGGTTTAACATTCTGTCGACAATGTCATTAGAGATGGGACATAAGCTTGAATAGTGTCAAGGGTGGAGAAGGAAATTGGCCTTTTCAAAGGAACCATCCTGGCATTTGCTTGGAGCGATTTAGGGAAATCGCCAAAATCCTAAGCCTAAATGGCTGGACATGGGTTTTGAACCGTTGTCGTCCTGAACGAGAGTCCAGTGTGCTAACCATGGTGCCACCTCACTCGGTTTTGAGCTTCAGTATCAGAATGGAAACACAACCATCCATCCTGTCAAATGCTAGATCAAGTCAATCTGTGATCGAGAAAGAGCATCCACATTAGCATGTTGTGCAGTGGGTCAGAAATGAGTCTGATAGCTACAGTGTGACAAAAACAAAGCCCAGTATTGCAGGTGATGGGCTGCTGTGTGTGGTAAAGATGCTGAAGGATGGAAAAGGGAAACCAGAGGTTTATGATCAGTGATTACATGAAATTCAGAACCATACCTTTTTCTATCTGTGAGTAGAGCTGTTACACTTGACTCAAGAGTTTTGTAAGCACACACAGTAGAGCATTCGGAACCGTTAACATATTCGTGTGTGAGAACACCCCCATCTATGGTAACAAAAAAAAAAAAAAAAAAAGATGTTGGTCTTGTTAAAAGGTAACCAAGCAAGGTGCCAAGTGTAATTTGGACTGCAATAGTGTAAAAGCATGCTTGCAGTCGGGTGATCATTGAAAAGGAACATCTTCAGGTAAGAGAACATGAAGTGGCTGAGCCACTGTGGATGCATCAAGAAAAAATTTATGGTAATATGCAATCATTTTGAGAAAGTCCTGCAACTCTTTGACATTGGTAGGATGCGGCAAAGCTGTACTGGCATTGACACACTGGCATAAAGGCTTGACACAAGCCTGCAAGACTTCAACTGAAATAGATGACAGATGGCTGAAAAAATTGTGATTTGTGCAAGTTACATTTCAGCCTAGTGGTCTGCAGCAGCAAGAGCAAAGCACCATGGTTCTGCAAGTGTTCATCTATTGAGGGACCTGAGGCCTCAGTGTCATACAGGTAGTTAATGTACCCTAGCACATAGGCCAAGAGTTGCTCCAAAAATCATTGGAAGATGGCAGGGGTGCCAGCTACACTGAATGGCAGGCACCGATTTACCTGAACAGGGGAGGTTACATTTGAAATCATCATCCAGAGACAGTTGCAAGTAGGCTTCTGACAAGTCTATTTTGGAAAAATATTGGCTGCCAGAAAGCCATGCTAATAGTTCATCCTGACAGGGTAAGTTATAGGTATCAATAACAGACTGTGAGTTTACAGACTTTTTAAAATCACCACATGTTGCCATTAGGTTTTGTGACAATTATCAGTGGAGTAGACCATTCGTTAGAGGAGACAGGCATGGCAACATCCAAAGATATAAGTTGATCTAATTCTAATTTGAGTGGCTCCTGTAAAGCTATTGGTGTTGGGCACGCATGAAAAAAGCAGGGATTGCGCTGTCCGTTTCATTGTAACATGAGCCTTGGAAATTGGTAGTACACCCAAACCTTCTGAAAACAGTTGTTGGTACAGAACTTGATCCAATAACAGATGCACTTCAACCAAAGTAGAGAATTCAAACATTTTGAAGCCATTCTAACCCATATAAGTTTTCAATGTTGACATCATCTACCACTATAAAGGTCAAAGGCCAAACAGCTGCTTTATAAAATACAGGAGTTGAAGACTGTCCCCAATATGGGTATCTGTTGTTTGCTGTAATTCACAGGTAACTCCACATAAGATTGAGAATTTAACAAAGTCATTGCTGCACCTGTGTCCACATGCATTTTGCGCATAACACATACATCATTATAGAATTTGTTTGGGACTACCACCATATGGAAAGCACTGTTACGTCTATGCTCGTGTCCTACAAAGGAGATTCAGAGCTGCACATGGACACAGTATGTCTCTTCTCTCTCTCTCTCTCTCTCTCTCTCTCTCTCTCTCTCTCTCTCTCTCTCTCTCTCTCTCTCTCTCTCTCTCTTTTTTTTTTTTTTTTTTTTTTTACAAAGGCTGCAAGTCACCCACCACCTTGGGCAAGCAGCCTGCTGATGTTGAACAAAACGATAAGGACACGGCAGGAGAGGAGCACATGGCCACTGTTGGGATGCTGACTGCTGTTGCTGCTTGAGACAGCACTGTCCCATACAGCATGGAGGCTGCAGTGTCATCTTCCCCCATGAGCTGACAGCAGTTAAGGAGGAGGAGAATAACCAACTGTGGCTACCTCACACCAAGCTTCTATCTGATTCTCTGCTGCACTAGATACTTCAAAGGACTGGGAAATGTTCAAAACCTCTAAGAGAGGGATTTTCACATTGTAAAGTATGTTCACGAACTTCCCTGTGAGGGGCCATGTGTATTACAGCATCACAAACCACTGAATCTGCATATGAGTCCTGATGAGATTCAGTAAGAAACAGGCCTACGGTAACAAACTGGCAATGATTGCTGACCACTTGAAGTTCTGCTGCCTAAGCTCTGTATGACTCCATTAATTAAAACTTCTGGGGTGAATTGCCGTGGTCCATATATAAAACTACTACTCCTTCCTGATGTTTCGTTGCCTACTGCGGGCATCTTCTGAGGTGAGTCAGCGAATGGCTCCTAGACGTTGAAGGTTCCGCTTATATAGAGCGCTTAGATGGCACCACCCCTCATCACGTACTTTCGACTTTAAAACTATCTCTGGCTAGTGCCATCTCTCTCGACTACAGGTAATCAAATGGCACTTCGTTCGTGCAAAGTCGACCGCCATATCTTGTCTAGTTTTAATCCTTCTTCTCTTTTATTAAAATTATTTTCATGCTTGTAGATCACTATAGCTTCTTTATACATGCGGGAATAATAATGTGAGGTCCTAGCTATCACATTTGCCTCACTAAATTTTATTTCATTATCACTGTCTTTGAAAATGTATTCTGCCACAGCTGATTTGTCAATTTGTCCCAATCTACAGTTCCTTTTGCATTCTGTAAGGCGGGTATTAACACTCCTTTTAGTTGTTCGAATATAAACCATGCCACAGCTACATGGGATTTTATACACGCCTGGGGTAGCTAAGGGGTGTCGTGCGTCGTTCACCGATCTTAAACTTTCACTAATTTTCACAAGATATGGCAGTCGACTTTGTACCAACGAAGTGCCATTTGATTACCTGTAATCGAGAGAGATGGCACTAGCCAGAGATAGTTTTAAAGTCGAAAGCACGTGATGAGTGGTGGCGCCATCTAAGCGCTCTATATAAGTGGGACCTCAAGCGCCTAGCAGCCAGTCGCCGACTCACCTCAGATGATGTTGCCCGCAGTAGGCAACGAAGCGTCAGGAAGGAGAAGTAGTTTTATATATGGACCTCGGCAATTCAGCCCGGAAGTTTTAAATAATGAAGATGCCAGCTGTTAAAGCTTACATGTTATGACTCTGTACGACTGGTGTGGCCACTTTTTACAATAGAACAATTTGATGCGAGCTGCAATAAAATGAGTATGTTTGCAGTGATATGTAGAGAGCAACTGGCACTTCATCAAAAGAGAGATTGGCAGGTTCCTGGAGAGGAGCTAGCTAACACAAAAGGTGATAAATCGATGGAAAAAAACTGTACACATATTGTGGTCAGTGACTAAGGAATCTTAAAAATGTTGCTGAAGATGTTTTTCATATGTGTTACAATCTTTCACACAAGCGTCATATGAAGGAAACAATGGGTTTTGCGTCAACGGTGGTGAACCATCCCATCAACAGTGAGAACTGACTGCTGTTCAACATTAAGTGAAGAATTTGTTCCACTGACATATTACCCATAGTGTACGGAGAAACAAAATACATGGAGCTGAATACTCCACTCTTTGCCAAAAGTATTGTAATGTTGTACAAACATGATATCAGAATTCCCACCAGCCAACTTTTATCCCACTTCCACATGAATGGATACATAAAGATGCTGAATGGAGTAGGAATCTCTACAGTCACACTTAAGCATAGATCACATTCAAGCACATCTAACAGTTGAACATAGAGTTCTTGCATTGACATTAGTCTGGCAGAGGGCTTTGCATGCTGGTTTATATAAGGCTGTTTTGCACATAGGTCAATGTTTGCTGTGTCATATGTGATGATGCAAGGCGACCTCTTTAGGTTGACCATTGAGGTAGGTGCTGTTTCATTACACTCAATCACTCTGTATGGTTACAAGAAGAAGACATAGTGATTGTGTCATCTATAAAAATATGAGATAAAATTACTGGGCAGTACTTGCTTTCTAGAGGCTTGTTTCTAGATGATAAGGTCCCATACTCCAAGGAGCGTAGGGGACGATGCGGGAGACCCACACTGCCAACTAGGCAAGGTCCTAGCTGAGATAGTTTGCCATTGCTTTCCTCCAACTGTAATGGGAATGAACGAGTAGATGAAGACGGCACAACACCACCCTGTAATTTTGAGGCAGGGAAAATCCCTGACCCCACCGGGAATTGAACCTGGGATCCCGCGTGTGGAAAGCGAGGATGCTACCGCAAGACCACTAGCTGCAGAAAGGGGGTGATAATTTCTCTCTAGTAAGGAAAATATTTAATGCTCTCTGGAGTAGGAACCATGGTGTGTGTGTGTGTGTGTAGTTATTGCATGTGCCAAGGATTGTAATTGCAAGCTGCTATTGTGTTGTAGGATGAGTCAGTTTTATGTTTACAGTAAACTTCCTCAGCAGAAACTATGGCAACATGCCGACCATTTACATGATTTCCTCCAAACATTAGCTAATTTCTCCCCCCCCCCTCCCCCTCCCACCCACCCACCCACCCCTCCCCCCCCAGGTTATGTATAGATCTCAAACAGGCATTTCATTGAGCCTTGAAGGCTGTTTAATTGTACCTGTTACTTGATGACAACAATTTATTAGACACCTAGTGGTTACACCCCCCCCCCCCCCCCCCCCCAATATGAACCATGGACCTTGTCATTAGTGGGGAGGTTTGGATGCCTCAACCGTACTGTAGGTGCAACCACAACGGAGGGATGTCTGTTGAGAGGCGCGACAAACATGTGGTCCCCGAAGAGAAGCAGCAGGCTTTTCAGTAGTTGCAAGTGCAACAGTCTGGATGATTGACTGATCTGGCCTTGTAACATTAACCAAAATGGCCTTGGTCTGCTGGTACTGCATATGGCTGAAAACAAGGGGAAACTACAGCCGTAATTTTTCTCAAGGGCTTGCAACTTCACTGTATGGTTAAATGATGATAGCGTCCACTCGGGTAAAATATTCCCAAGGTGAAATGGTCCCCCATTAGGATTTTCAGGCAGGGACAACTCAGGAGGATGTTGTTATCAAGAGAAAGAATACTGGCATTTTATGAGTCGGAGTGTGGAATGTCAGATCCCGTAATCAGGCAGGTAGTTAGAAAATTTAAAAAGGGAAATGGATAGGTTAAAGTTAGATATTGTGGGGATTAGTGAAGTTTGGTGACTGGAAGAACAAGACTTCTGGTCAGGTGAACACAGAGTTACAAATACAAAATCAAATAGGGGTAATGCAGCAGTAGGTTTAATAGTAAATAAAAAAATAGGAGTGTGTGTCAGCTATTACGAACAGTGTAGTGAATGCATTATTGTAGCCAAGATAGACATGAAGCCCATGCCTACCACAGTAGTACAAGTTTCCATGTCAACTAGCTCTGCAGATGACAAAGAGATTGAAGAAATGTATCATGAGATAAAAGAAATTATTCAGACAGTGAAGGTAGATGAAAATTTAATAGTCATGGGTGACTGGAATTCGACAGTAGGAAAAGGGAGAGGAGGAAACATAGTAGGTGAATATGGATTGGGGCTAAGAAATGAAAGAGGGAGCCGTCTGTTAGAATTATGCACAGAGCATAACTTAATCATAGCTAACACTTGGTTTAAGAATCATGAAAGAAGTTGTATACGTGGAAGAGGCCTGGAGACACTGGAAGGTTTCAGATAGATTATATAATGGTAAGACAGATTAAGGAATCAGGTTTTAAATTGTAGGATATTTTCAAGGGCAGATGTGGACTCTGACCACAATCTGTTGGTTATGAACTGTAGATTAAAACTGGAGAAACTGCAAGAAGGTAGGAATTTAAGAATCTGGGACCTGGATAAACTGAAAGAGGCTGTAGTGTGTTTCAGAGAGAGTATTAGGGGACAATTGACAGGAACACAGGATAGATATACAGTAGAAGAAGAATGGGTAGTTTTGAGAGATGAAATAGTGAAGGCAGCAGAGGATCAAGTAGGTAAAAAGACAAGGCCTAGTAGAAATCCTTGAGTAACAAAAGAGATATTGAATTTAATTGCTTAAAGAAAAAAGCATAAAAATGCAGTAAATGAAACAGGCAGAAAGGAATACAAATGTCTCAAAAATGAGATCGACAGGAAGTGCAAAATGGCTATGTAGAGATGGCTAGAGGGCAACTGTATGGATATAGAGGCATATATCACTAGGGGTAAGAAACATACTGCCTACAGGAAAATTAAATAGAACATTGGAGGAAAGAGAACTACTTGTATGAATATCAAGAGCTCAGATGGAAACCCAGTTCTAAGCAAAGAATGGAAGGCAGAAAGGTGGAAGGAGTCTATGCAAGGGCAATGTACTTGAGGGCAATATTATGGAAATCGAGTAGGATGTAAGTGAAGATGAAATGGGAGATATGCTACTGGGTGAGAATATAACAGACTACTGAAAGAACTAAGTCGAAACAAGGCCCTGGGAGTAGGCAACATTCCACTACAACTATTGATAGCCTTGGGAGAACCAGCCCTGACAAAACTCTACCATCTGGTGAGCAAGATGTATGAGAAAGGCAAAATACCCTCAGACTTCAAGAAGAATTCCAATCCTAAAGAAAGCGGGTGTTTACAGGTTTGAAAATTATCGAACTATCAGCTTAATAAGTCACGGCTGCAAAATACTGACATGAATTCTTTACAGCTGAGTGGAAAAACTGGTAGAAGCTGACCTTGGGGAAGATCAGTTTGGATTCCGTAGAAATATTGGAACACGTGAGGCAATACTGGCCTTACGACTTATCTTAGAAGGAAGGTTAAGGAAAGGCAAACCTACGTTTCTAGCATTTGTAGACTTAGAGAAAGCTTTTGACAATGTTGACTGGAATACTCTCTTTCAAATTCTGAAGGCGGTAGTGGTCAGATACAGGGAGCGAAAGGTTATTTACATTTTGTATAGAAACCAGATAGCGGTTATAAGAGTCTAGGGGCATGAAAGGGAAGCAGTGGTTGGGAAGGGAGTGAGATAGGGTTGTAGCCTATCCCCAGTGTTATTCAATCTGTATATTGAGCAAGCAGTAAAGGAAACAAAAGAAAAAGGTGGAGTAGGAATTCATGGAGAAGAAATAAAAACTTTGAGGTTCGCCGATGACATTGTAATTCTGTCAGAGACAGCAAAGGACCTGGAAGAGAAGTTGAACGGAATGGACAGTGTCTTGAAAGGACGATATAAGATGAACAGCAACAAAAGCAAAACGAGGATAATGGAATGTAGTCGAATTAAGTCAGGTGATGCTGAGGGAATTAGATTAGGAAATGAGACACTTAAAGTGGTAAAGGAGTTTTGCTATTTGGGGAGCAAAATAACTGATGATGGTCGAAGTAGAGAGGATATAAAATGTAGACTGGCAATGGCAAGAAAAGCATTTGTGAAGAAGAAAAATTTGCTAACATTGAGTATAGGTTTAAGTATCAGGAAGTCTTTTCTAAAACTATTTGTATGGAGTGTATCCATGTATTGATGTGAAACATGGACAATAAATAGTTTAGACAAGAAGAGAATAGAAGCTTTCAGAATATGGTACTACAGAAGAACACTCAAGATTAGAAGGGTAGATCATGTAACTAATGAGGAGGTATTGAATAGAATTGGGGAGAAGAGGAATTTGTGGCACAACTTGACCAGAAGAAGGGATCGGTTGGTAGGACATGTTCTGAGGCATCAAGTGATTGCCAATTTAGTATTGGAGGGCAGTGTGGATCGTAAAAATTGTAAAAGGAGACCAAGAGATCAATATACTAAGCAGATTCAGAAGGATGTAGTGTACAATAGTTGCTCATTGATGAAGCAGCTTGCAAAGGATAGAGTAGCATGGAGAGCTACATCAAACCAGTCTTTGGACTGAAGAAGAAGAAGAAGAAGAAGAAGAAGAAGAAGAAGAAGAAGAAGAAGACGATGACAACAACAACAATAACAACAGCAACAACCACCTGTTCCTGATGCCCCCCCCTCACTGTGGGACATGACAGGATTCACAACAGGTGAAGTGAGTCTTACTGCCTCAGTTTCAGTGGAAGTCAGCACCTCAGAGTTCTCAATTAGGGGATGAGTGTACCACCCTAAGTTCTTCATGGTCATGTCACCCCTGTACAAGTCTGTAGGCATACCATTGAAATGACACTGTTGAGTGGAAAGTGGTGATAGTTCCTGTAGTTCCTGTACAGGAGACAATATTCACAAGTCTGTAGGCATACCATTGAAATGACACTGTTGAGTGGAAAGTGGTGATAGTTCCTGTAGTTCCTGTACAGGAGACAATATTCACAGGAGAGGAAAGAACTTGAGGTACCTTTGGTATCTGTGGTACATGTCTCAGTAGTCCTCCAAGCAATCCCGTTTGCAGAAGCTTCCAGTTGTGTGACATCAGTCGGGGCAATTTCCAGCTGCTTATAGGAGGCACTTATCGCATGCCTGAAACACCATTCGCTGTAGGGCTGTTTTACAGAATAAACAAATATCTTTAGGTTAAATTTTCAGATTCTCTTTTAATTTGTGGATCTGTTATGCTTTGATGATCAGAACCTCCATTATACGGATGTAAAATATGGCCGATGAATAGTAGAAACAAGAATAGAATAAAAGCTTTTGAGATGCTCCACAGAACAATACTAATCATTTACTGGGTAGTTCAGTTAACGGAGGAAGAGGTACTGAATCAGTTCAGGGAGAATATAAATGTGTGGTGCAGTTTGAATAATAGGAGGAATAAGTTCATAGGATACATCGTGAGGCATCAATGAATAGTTACTTTGGTAATGGAGGGAAGTTTGAGGGGCAAAAATAATAGAGACCAAGACTTAATTCTAGTAAACAGGTTAAAGTTTACGTAGATTGCAGAGATGAGGATTGTACATGATAGCCCATTATGCAGACCTGCATTAAACCACCAGCCACATTTCTTTGGTGATTATTTTAGATTTTGTGTTAGTTGTGCTGAGACTTTGTGTCAACTTCACAGAGCTCACATCAATTTGTGCTGTGTGTATGTATGGAGTGCTAACTTACTTTGAGGGGCTATTGTCTGGGGAGGGGGGGGGGGGGGGGGGGCAGCAAGCTGTTCTGTATTTACAGTGCCATCGATTTTAATTGGTATCTTTGTGTCATTGAGAATGTAATGTTACCCTTTGTAAACAAAGTACTTACTTTGGGTGATACAGTTCCTCAGCAAATAAACAGGCTATGGTCTACTATTAGGACACAGTGAAAATCAAGTTACTCAATTGGTTTGTGAAAGTCTTATATTGTAGCAGCCTGGGGAGTGGTGGTGGTGGTGGTGGTGGTGGTGGTGGTGGTGGTGGTGGTGGTGATGATGTAGTAGTACACGAGAGAGGCCAACTGTAAGATTCCGTATGTACCCCTTTTTTGTGAGTCATCAGTCTTCTAACTTGTTTTATGTGGCCCACCACAAATTTGTCTCCTGTTTTCATCTCAGAATAGCACTTGCAATCAATGTCGTCAGTTATTTGCTGAATATATCCCAATCTCTGACTTCCTCTACAATTTTTATCTTCTGCATCTCCCTCTAGTTCCATGGAAGTTATTCCTTGATGTCTGAACACATGTCCAATCATCCTATTCCTGTTTTCCATACATTCCTTTCCTCACCGTTTCTGTGGAGCACCTCCTCATTCCTTACCCTATCAGCCCATCTAATTTTCAGCATTCTTCTGTAGCACCACATCTCAAATGCTTCTCTTCTCTTCTGTATCGGTATTCTCACTATCTACATCTCACTGCTGTACAATGCTTCATTAACCTGGTGGTAGGGGCAGTGGATGAGGCTTGTTTTGTGTCCCAACTGATGCTGCTTGAACCTAATATGTGTTATTCTTCTGAACTAGCCTTTATGAGTGGTGATAATATTACTTAAGGAGAAAATGTAGCACTAGAATCGTTTATAATAAAGTAGGATCTAAATTACCTGACCTTTGCTTATGTGACAGTCAGTATTAACTGCCAAAATTTCAATACAAGTTGTGCCTGTGTTGTTGTCTCAAGAGTCAGCAGCACAACCACCATGTTCCATCACAATGAACCACCAGTGGTGTACAGTGTTCAGTATTATGTTTGTTGGGTATGGCCATTTTTATTTTCACATCTGATATTAGCATGACGAGTAGAAGGAACAAAGTGATTCTTTCCATGGAAGACAACTTGAATGTATTAAAGAGAATGGGAAGTGGGAAGAAATTGATGAAAATTATGCTACCGGAACATGTAATCACTTAAAATTAGAAAAGTGATTAAAACATGTATTTCAAAAAATGTGTTCAAATCCCGTATGTATAACTCATAAAAAGCTTGCTGCTAAGTGGCACTAGTTGTCAGCACTGTGCCAAGGTGCTCCTTTCCCCTGACAGTACTGCCAAAGATGCATTTATCTGCCCACCCACCACCTCCACCCCCCTCCCTGGCCTTCCAGAAAACTACCTTCCTGCAATTTTTTTCTATACAGATTTAGAAAATTTTGTGTTTTGTAATGTAGGTTTGATAAAATAATAAATCATTATTTGAAAACAAGATTATTGAAGTGAAGTACAAACTCAAAACAAATTGAGTGTATCAATATAGTAAACAAATTACAGATTTTTTGTGGCATCTGCTGTACATTGACTTCAGCGTGATATATATGAAAGAACTGATATTATTTGCTTCTCACAAATGATTAATAATGCATTAATCACAAAAAAATGAGAAAAGGTTATTATTAAATGTTGAGAACACATTGCTTTCCAAGAACTGCATTTTTATTATAATTTTACATTCTGTTTGCTTGCTTTGAGTGAAGCAAACTCATTGATTATGTCATTGAAGTCAAATTTAGCAGTGGTATCACAACACTAGGCAGATGAATTTCACAGTGATCTTTCAGCCGTTGCTCGACCATGAGTAGTCCTTATATCGTCCTTGTTTCATTGAAATTGCATTGACAAGATGCTAGTCTCTGAAAGTATCATAGATGTCCTAAAAGCTTCTTCGATGTTTGAATAAGCATCTCGTAACCCGTAGTTTGAAAGACATCTTCAAAATATTTAAATGGGAAACTGTTACAGAGCTTTCAATCAGCTCTCTATACTGGAATTTGAAAACTACTGTTTTGTTTACCAGCTCAGCTTTATCAATGTTCCTCCTATATGTGTCACCAAAATCTACTACACATTGATAAAAATAAGATACACAGCTCTCATTTAAGGCATTACTGACAGCAAATTAAACTGAGATGAAATGATGTTATACATAAGATTGAATCAATTGCCACATCAGTATAGTGACAATTCTGCAGATTATCAGCTGCACTAGGAAGACATGTTAATATGCACATAAGCTGTTGGCATATGTGATGTACTCCATATTGGGCAACTTATTTCTTACTGGCATTCTTGCCTGATAGAATGTAAATACTTTTTGGATTAAGGAAGATGACTCACCAAATCCGATAAGCACATACAGCAGTAAGAAAATCTGTAAGCCTGTGTATTGGCTCTAATTTCTTAAATCCTCTCCTTGTGGTCAATACAAGAGATGTATTTGGGGAGAAGTAATATGTTTACTGACTCCTCTTGAAAAGTGCTGTCCTGAAATTTCAATATTAACTCTCTCCGTGATGCACAGTGCCTCTCTTGTAACGTTTACCAGTGGAGTTTATGTAGCCTCTCTGTAACGCTCTCTCGCCAGCTGAACAATCCCAGACAAAATGCACCGCTCTTCATTGGATCTTCTCTTTCTGCTCCTTCGGTCCTACCTGATAGAGATCCGAGTAGATGAACAATACTCAAGAATCGGGCGAACAAGTACCTTATAAGCCACTTCTTTTGTACATGAGTTACATTTCCTTAAGATTCTTCCGCTGTATCTGAGTCTGGTGTCTGCTTTTCCCACTATCTGTTTTATATGGTTGTTGAACTTAAGGTCACTTTGGATAGATACGCCTAGATATTTTACGGCAGACGCTGTCTCCAGCTGTTTCTTGTCAGTAGTGCAGCTGTACAGTTGTGGACTTCTTTTCTTATGTATGTGCAATACATTACATTTATTTATGTTCAGGGTCAACTGCCAGACCTAGATTAGTCATCAATTCTCTGCAGATTGTTCCACAAATTCTTATTATCTTCTAGCGTTGCTACTTTGGTAGTCACTGCATCGTCTGTGAATAGCCTTAAAGAGCATCCGACACTTTCTACTAAATCATTTATATATATTGTAAAAAGCAATGGCCATATCACACTTCCCTGTGGTACTCTGGTATTACCTTTACATCTTTCAATTTTGTTCTGTTAAGAGTGACATGTTGAATGCTATCTGCAAGAAAGTCTTGAATCCAATCACAAGTCTGCTCCAATACTCCATCAGCTCATATTTTTGTCATTAAACGGCAATGTGGGACAGTGTCAAATGCCTTACTGAAATCAAGAAGCATGGCATCAACCTGAGCACTGTTGTCTACTGCACTGTGGATCTCATGGAGAAACAGAGAGAGCCGAGTTTCGCAGGATCTCTGTTTGTGAAATCGATGTTGATTTTTATAGTGGAGATGGTCATTTTCCAGTCATAATTCGTGAGCATAAAACATGTTCCATAATTCTACAACAGAGTGGCATCAATGATATAGGTCTGTAATTGTGTGGATCTGCCTTATGGCTTTTCTTAAAAATGGGAATGAAATGTGCTTTTTTCCAGTCATTTGGTACCTTTTATTGCTCAAAAGATCTACAATAAATTACTGCCAGAAGAGGAGCTGGTTCTTTTGCACAATCTTTATAGAATCTTATAGGTATCTTATCTTCCTGATGTGTTTCCACTATTAGACAATTGTAGCTGCTTTTCAATTCCGCGATTGGCTATCTCAGTATCTGCCATTTCAACATTCGCATGATGATTGAAAGGAGATGACATCTTATGATCTTCCACGGTGAAACAACTTCTGAAGACCGAATTCATTATTTTGGCCATCTCTCTGTTATCTTTTGTTTTGTAGCCAGTTGTGGTTCCTGAAAGAATGAATATTATGATATTGACCCACTTACTGATTTTACAAACGACCAAAATCACTTGTCACCTAGGTTTTTACTTCTCTTGAATCTGAGATGAAGTGCTCATTGTTTACATAGCGCTTTTCTAACATGGCCATTAAACTATAGTGGATCTTTCCCATCCCTCAAAACCTTACTCGGAACATACTTGTGTTGGGCATATTGAACAATGTCTTTAAATTTTTTCTCCACATCTTTGTCCTCATCTACAAATATTTGATGCTGACTGCTGAGGTATTTTGAAATTTGTATCCTGTAACCCTTGCTGAGCAAATATATCTTCCTACCTTTCTTAACATTCCTTGTAGGATTCGTCATAATAGATGCTGTCACAGCCTTATGATTACTGATATCTTCCTCTACATTAGCTGATTTGATAAGTTCAGGTCTGTTTGTTAGCAGGAGGTCTAAGACATTATTCGTTACCCTCTCGGGTTCGTTCTCTAACAATTTGCTCAAGGTAGTTTTCGGACAAGACATCCAGAACAATGCCACATCAATCCCTGTTTCTGGCACCAATTTGGTGGCATAACACTCACAATCTGTACCTGGTAAGTTAATTCACCCCCCTATTACAATGGCATGATTAGGAAAATTGCTAACGACATTCTGCAAGTTCTGTCTGAAGTGCTCTACAACTACAGATCCTGACCCAAGTTAGCCATAGAAGCATCCGATCACCATTTTTGATTGTTCTTTGCATACACACCCCTATGCCCCACATGCTGCCAGCTGAACAGACAGTGCCAGTGCTGCGTTCCAGCAGGTGGAACGGTCTGTGGGGCGGGTAGAGGAAGCGAGAAGCAGGAGGCAGGGAGAGTGAGTAGTGGCTTGAAGGGAGGCAGCATGTTTCCTGGCTAGGATTGTGAAAGGGAGAGATGGCATGTACATGGGCTGGGTGTGTGATGTAGGGTTGTTGGGAGCATGCACAGTGAAGGTGGTACGAGGCCATGAATACGAAGGGGAAGCTGTTGGCTGGAGGGTGCAGGGGCAGTGGATTACCAGAGATTGAGGCCAGGACAGTTAAGGAGCAAAGGCTGTGTTGCAAGCATAACTTCCATCTGAGTTGTTCAGAGAAGCTGCTGGTGGAGGGAAAGATCCAGATGGTCTGAGCTGTGAAGCAGGCATTGAAATTGTGTCAACTTTGTTCTTGGCAACAGTTCGGTGGAGACCATTCATCCTAGTAAACAGCTAGTTGGTAGTCATACCGATATAAAAAACTGTGCAGTGTTTGAAGCATAGCTGGTGTATGACATGGCTGCTTTTATAGGTGGAACCATCTCTGATGGTGTAGGATAGGAAGTGCTGGGTGTGTAGATATGACAGGTCGTGCGCCTTGGGCTTCAGAAAGGATTGTGATCTATGTGGCAAGGGGTTGGGAGTAGAGTGGTATAGGAATGGAGTGGAATGTGTGTGTTGGCTGGGCAGTGGAATACCACCTCAGGAGGGCTGGCAGTGATCTTGGATAGGATGTCCCTCATCGGTCATCGTGCCCAGAAATGAGGGATACTGATGAGCCAAAACATTATGACCAGCTGCTTAATAGCATGATGATCCACAGTACAGCAGCAGTTGTGCCTGGAATGGAATCGATAAGGGTTTGGTAGATTTCTGGACCCCAGGTGCTTATGCACATATCACACAATTCCCATAAGGGACAATGGTTTCTGGACTCATAACTGGTGGGCAAAAGGTTTCAAGTGTGTTCTGCTCCATTAGGTTCAGATAAGGAAAATTTGGTTGCCCAGACATCAATGTGAGTTCATTATCGTGCTCCTCAAATGACTGTAAGATTATTCTCATGCTGCGACTGGACAGCTATCCTTCTGATGGCATTGTCATTGGGGAAGACATTGAATGTGAGAGGATGCAGGTGGGCCGCAATAATGCCCGTATAGTTCACAGCTGTCATAGTACCGTTCATTACTGTTACATATCCCATGGAAGCCAGGGGAATGTTGTTCATAATTAAATACTGCCATCCCTGGCATGTGTCCACTGAGCAATGTAAGTTACGAGCAGTCTTTCACCTGGACAGTGTATTCAAACACAACCATTGACCTGCTGTAACATGGTTTGTCTGATCGGGCAGCACATTTCTATTGATTCATGGCCCAGTCTAGATATTCCCAAAGTAATTGTAATTCATGATGTTGTCAAATCAACATGGTAATGGGTAAGAGTCGTCTACTGCGGAGCCCCGTGTTGAACATTTTCCTCGTAAACACTAGTGCCTGCACCAGTGCAGCATTCTGCTGTCAAGAGTGCCACAGATTGCCCCATCTTGCAAACCTGTAATATCCACGTTATTTGATGAAGCACAGCTGTCCAACACCTTTTTGCTTGCTCATGATTTCACTGCCCTTCAACCACTTTCCACAGATATTCATGAAAGTTGCTGTGTGCCAATCTATAACAGTCCCGTATCTGTGACTACCATCAGACAGGAGACACCCACTAATATGCAGCCGACTTGAGAGTGAGATACTATGATATTGGTTCACAGGAGAATGGGGGAGCTAAATGAGAAGAGAAGAGAGAATGAGTACAGCAAAATGGGCATAACATAGGGTGCTGGTGGAAGGCTGGGCTAATACTTCCCTATCTATTACTGTCCTCTCCGTGTTGCCAGAATCCCCTTCCCCTCTTTTCCATCTCCCACACCTATCTGCCCAGAAACTGACTCCTATACAATCAGCACGGATGTTGCATTTGTGAAGGTGAATGATGTTTGTACTTATCATTCATCTGCAGGTGACTGGATGATGTCTTTTTCCTTCCATAAGATTTCTCACATAAGTTTGTGAGAAGCTGAAAAGATACAATGCAAATTGTAGGTTATCTTCATACTCCTCATAAGTGTTTCATGAGCAAGGGGTTTGTTTTGGAATTTGCTTCAATCCAGTGTGTCTCCTGGCAGCAGTAAACATTATCTTTCTCAAGTGCATCTGCACATTTTTTGGACTTCATGTTCTTCGTCCATCCCTATTGAAATGATTTGTAGATTTCCCCGCTGTGCCTTAGGTGCGCTCTATTGATGACCATAACAATGTAGTGATTGGCTTCATGCGGACTTGTTGGTTCTAGCTATAAAGTCCGTCTGAAAAAAAGAATGTACCCTTGGTGACACACCAGTGGAATGTGCTTCGAATGAAAGACAGTAGGCTGAGGGGCATTGGTAGAATAAAAGTAATAATCAAATACAAACTTGGCCATTATAGCAACTATGGTGTATGCATAATGATGCTATCTATAGGATGTGAATCTTTTACATAAAATTTTATCAATGTCTGATAAACAATGAATTCATACGTGATGGGGATTTTACTAGCTCCAGTAAAAGATGACGATGATGATGATGATTTAAGGTACATACTAACATTGGTTTCGTTCAGTATGTATTAGTGAATCCTGACTTATAAAATATCATTCTTATTGTCACAGTGATACTTTCGTGTGTAGTGAGACCCAATTGGTAATTTACTGATAGTCAGTGCTGGTCGAAAACATTCAGGTTCAGGTGCAGAGCAGGATTTATGTGTGTTGGAGTTCGACAAATACAATGTGCTACAGCTGTTCAACGGATGTTTAGAACCAATTACGGTAAGAAGCCACCAATAAGGAAGATCTTTTGCCACTGGCAAAGCAAATTTGTTAAGACGGGTTGCTTGTGCCCAGCAAAGAGAAGCGTGGGTACTTGAACACAGAGCTGTCGCATTGATGGATCAGCAGTGCTACAGAAGGGGTCAGCTGTTTCATGAAATGGCCTCCCCGATCACAAGATCTTACTCCATGTAACTTTTTTCTGTGGGGACACATTTAAGATCTAGTGTTTGTACTGCCTCTACTGCATGATGCAATAGAGCTCTGGGAGAGAATACAGAAAGCGACTGCCACAGTCTACAATGCCTAGCTGGGATGGGTATGGAAGTATTCTATTACCGTATTGACGTCTGTCGGGTCACTCATGGTTTGCATATTGAATGTTAGTACAAAAAAATGGCCACACACACACGGAAGTGATCATGAGTGTTACATTCATTTCAGCAGTTGGTTTTTCTGTTTTCATCCTCTTATTTTTAGTCACAATCCTCTTCAATGAACAGTCTGTCACAGTTACTCAGCACACACTTTATCGCACTGTGACTTAGTGTACAATGTTTTTGTGCTTGTTCTGTATGTTATATACTTCTTTGATACAGTCGCTCCTGAAACACCGAACACGTCAGATACCTTAGTTGTGGAAATACTCACTATATGGGCACCAGTTTGCCCAAGTTTGAATTAACTTAGCTCCAACATAGTGTACTCACAGTTACACAGAGCGAGTTACACAGAGCACTGTTGTGATCATGATTGACACTTATAGGATGTTGAGGTCATTGTCCAAATACTGTTTGTGGTCAGATACAACAGTATAACCTTTGACCTTGGCAAGCATCTGCATGTATGTTCAAACACGCATATCTTGTGGTTTTTCCATATTTTTAACATCCTCCTTTATGCCTGATGCTCTGCTGTTTTACAGCATACAATACCAGAGTGGATGTTAGATTTATCTATGGTATTCAACTACATGGTGTGATCCCTGCCAGCAAACTGCATTGACAAAATTATTGGCTTCCTGCTGTGCTCATTCTCAGAACCTGGTTGACACACCAAATGGCACAACTAAAAGACAAAGTGTACATCATACATTTAAAAGTATTCAGAGTTAACTAAATACAGGAAATAAATACCACCCCTACTTGTCCATCCCCCCTCCCCCACATGCCCCTTAGTGACAGTGGGGAATCTTATTCCCATAGAGTGAATAGTAATGAAGTAATAAATAAAAATATCATGCCTGTTGCAGCCATTTTATTCCTTGAAGAGTTAAATGCAGTTATTTGTAACTTTTTCCATTCATTATTTTGTGAAGGGTGTCGGCCATTAAAATTTTTTTGTAGAGCTTTGAAATTTTGTATGAAGCTGGTTGCAGGACAGTAAGTGCCATCATTCTCAAATACTGGTCAAATATAGTCTGCATATTTCCATGTGCTGTGTTAAACTTCTTTGCCATCCACACCCCATCCCTTCAAGAACCAGTCGATTTTAACCCCACCCCCACTCCCCTCCGAACCCGGATAGCAAGTCATATTATTTAGCAAGTTTGGTTGAAATTGATCCAATAGTTTAGGAGACGTCGCACACACTCATTTTTTATAAGACACTAGTGATCCACCCCAGCTTCGCAAGGGGAGCACTAAGTATTGGAGGTCAGACGACATATCTGTCATACAAGTAATTTTGTTTGTGGGGTCACTGTGTATGTTTATGATTAAAAATTGGAAAATGACTACAAGTAACTGAATGCCATCACCTTCATATAAATTAAAGGATTTTAGCATCACATACCACTTGCCAGTACACTGCAACGTCTGAAGGTGTGAGCAGACTGCACAACTGCAACAAACTATAACAATTAGAGACATGCTGAAGGGCATTGCACTTCCAATGTTGCTCATTTATCAGTGGGGCTGTTGCACCAGTCTGCTGAGAGTGCCAGAAGAACTGGAGAACTTCCTGAGAGAGGCCTTTACATACAGAAAGATGAAAACAATGCAGAGGACTGTAATTCACCAAGTGTTCAGCCAACTCGCACAAATATTTATAAATTATATAAACAAACTTCCCTTGTGACATACCAGTCCACCCACCAAGGAAAAATCTTTGACAGTACTAGGAATTGAAGGGTCCTCTACATGGCAGCCATTTACACTGACCACTCAGCTATGGAGACAGACTTCATAGGTTACACTAGGTTAAAAACCAGAGATAAAAATTTGTAGTCACTCCAGGATTTGACCCTATGACACAGTCATTGAACTACTAGATGTTACACAGTTTGAAACTTTGTATTGTTCACAAAATTGAATAATACCACTTTAATACCTCAATGTAAGATTCAAAAATGTTACTTAAGATGAAGTGAGAGAGTAGTTTGGAGAACAAGCAGAGCAAAAGTGAAAAGGAATATATACATCATGGTCACAGGAGAGAGAGAGAGAGAGAGAGAGAGAGAGAGAGAGAGAGAGAGAGAGAGAGAGAGAGAGAGAGAGTGTGTGTGTGTGTGTGTGTGTATACACATGTTACAGATTAGTATGAATATAGGATCCACAGATGAAACATCATAGCTTGTAATAAGGTCTAATTCAGTAATAAGGCATCAACAGCAAGTGTTGTTTGGTGTTTCAAACAGTTTTAGTTACAGTTTAGCCCATCCATAATGCAGGTTTGCAGATATTTCCAATTTTCAATTCACTTTCTGTTCAGTAGACTCTTAATTAAAATTGCAAGTTGTATCCTATCTTGTGATGAAACCATGCTTGAAATTAACAAATATGCAAGAAATCATGGTTTGTAATTTGAGTTTTGGTTCTCATCAGTTTTTCCTGCCATACAGTTTACCAAACTATGCCTCTCTCTCCTCCATGGTACATGATATAAACTAAATGACTGAATACCTTCGCCTATCATTCTTCTGTCTTTCGCATTTGAAATAAATTGGATGATTCGGTGATCAGGGAGCTGTGACTCAGTTGTTTATTAGTGACTGGGGAGAACCGATAAAGGTACTCAAGGTACCCTCTGCCACACACCGTCATGTGGCTTGCGGAGTATGGATGTAGATGTATATGTAAACTGGTCAGGAGACCTATCTTATGTTATGAATACTGTTCACTCATTGTTTCTCATATGTGTATGACTATCACATGCAAAGTAAAACGAAAATTCTGTTGTGTGTGAAGTTGGCAGTAGTAGGATGGTGCTCTTTCTTTTTTCTTTTTCCCTCCTGAAATCTGAAGTATGCTAAGTTGTGAATCACAGCAATTCACAGACACATTAGGTACTGTCAAGCAGTCTATAGCCATTGAACTCAGAACACTTCATTGTGTAAAACTTAAATTTCTTTTCATTGTTGTATGTTGCAAGTGCATTTGTGAAATAACTTTTGGATTAACATGCCATTGTGACTGGATTAACTAGTAAATGTGTACATTTATTGCATTTTAACTTTCACATTGTGCAACTGGGAAATTTTTTGAGATAATCATTAGATGAGAACAGCAAAAGAGGTGGGCACGTCACAGTACGTATAGTGAGAGGGGTTGGGGGGATTGCGGTGGCGACAGATATGTTTAACCCCAGCCTAGAGGGATTATTTATAAATAGAAGCTTTCACTCTGCAATGGAGTATGTGCTGTGAGTGAAAATTTGCAATGTATCACAAATCTACTGGCAGCGTCTTTTTGCCAATTTGTACAGCCTTCTAAGGCATTGAGAATGTAATGAATATTCTTTTGGTTTTAGCTGGTTTTGCCTCTACCTTCTCATTACTTTGTCATTCTAGTGAAGACTGTTGATATTTCTTGCCAGCTGGTAGATGGTTTTACAGAAGGTTACTGGTAGGTGGGTTTACAGAAGGTTAGTGATTCCATGGAGATGAGTGAAATTTAAGCCAGATGGTGTGGTGTGCACTGGTTAAATTGTTAGCAATTTTTAATACCCCTTTACACTGAAAACATGTTTTTCGTCACTCACCGTATTTACTCGAATCTAAGCCGTACTTTTTTTCCGGTATTTGTAATCCAAAAAACTGCCTGTGTCTTAGAATCGAGTGCAAAGTAAACGGAAGTTCTGAAAAATGTTGGGAGGTGCTGCCAGGACTAACTTCAGCTGCAAATATATGTAGCGCTACACAGGCATGCTTTGCAGGCACAAAGATAAATACTGGCGCCGAAACCTCAGTACCAGTAAATAAATTTTTTAAAAAAGGTGGAAGATGAGCTTTTTTCTCCGCCCTGAGTTTTGCCCGCTGCATTTTCATACATTATCCAATGAAGTAAATACAAATTCCATACTGTTCATCTTCGAATGTAGCAGCATTTCAATGTACTACGAAAATTTGACTGGCAGGACTGTTTGGGATGTTTGTCAATATGGCCAACTCTTTTCCTACCTGTGAGAAGAGATGGTTGCTAATAGGAATTTGTATGAATTGTGACTCACATGCAGTATTCTCTTCACCATAAGAATAATACGAATATAAACATTTTGCAATGTATTCTTTCGTGTTTGTTGCTATCTCATTTAAATCCTGTCTGCCTAATAAACTACGAAACTAGTGTGAGACAACAACAAATGTGGAAGAACATACATATCATGTCATGTTTATATTCGTATTATTCTTATGCCTAATAGTGATACAGTCAGAAATGAAGCACGGCAATTGACTAGATTTTTAAATGTAAGATGACTCTAATTTCTGTGCCGAATGTAATGTACAAAAGAGGCATGTGCAAAGATTTTCAAACAGAGAAAAATTTTAGCTAAACTCTCATTCAGATCATCATCTATCATACGCAGTCTATTATTTGGTTCTTGTTGATCATTATCAAAGAAAGCAGCAGTGTAAGTAACAAAAAATAGCAGTCTCTTGCCATTGTTTCACTAATGAGGCAAGTCCTCTCATTTTTGTTATTGTAAGTGGCGGTAGAGCACACAAAAGCAAGCTATGCCGCGCGTGGCAACAGGCCGTAAACACTCATTATCAGAATGCGACAAACAATGCATGTCACAGTACAGTAATGCAGTTTCAGCTTATAGTGATGTAAACACCTACAACAAAGAGAACAGCACTTATCAGATCAAAGAAAAATAAGCAATCGATTCAAACCTGACGAAGCACGTGAAAAAGAAAGGGTACCCGTATAAATACGGACGAACCACCTGACGCATAGCAGTGGCTACCTGGTAAAGCTTAATTGCTAAGCTTATGACTTGAACCAAACTACTGTAGCTGTATCGTCATTCATCCAACCTAAATTGTGTCTCATATTACAATGGACCAACTTTGTTTCGATTTGGAGGTGCGGCCTAAAACTTTTCTCTCCCCATGAATTTCGAGTCTCAAATTTCCGGTGCGGCTTAGATTCGGGATTTTCTTCTCTCTCTCTCTCTCTCTCTCTCTCTCTCTCTCTCTCTCTCTCTCTCTCTCTCTCTATCCCCCCCTCCCTCCCTCCCCACCCCCCCTTGATATATGGTACATGACATAGCTTTAAGCAATTCAAGGTGCAAGGTGCCACTGCACCAGTTACACCATCAGCACATCTCCTTGGTTCGTTGATGCAGGGTGCAGAGTAAGTTAAATCGTATATGAGGTAATAAAATATTGCCTGTCACCTTCTGTTTGAGTGTCATTGATAATGCAAATTTGAATGTCATCAGTCTATTCAGTTTTGGCCCGTATGCTCTCCTTTATATCCCCAGTTCATCTTGAGATCAGAAACAATTTGATCTTGGTAGAGTGATACCTGTCATTAAGCAGATTAACATAATCATGCCGTTTTGTATATTGTATGCTGAAAGTGTTCATTTCCCCCCTGTAGGAACTTTGTGTCAATTGAAAAATGGTTCGTGTCAGAGACAGACATGATGAAAAAGATTGTTTAACATATTAAGATTTCGGAAGAAGTCGTCCTTTAATAGAAAATACATGCACATTCATACAAGCACAGCTGACAAGCACGTGGCCACTGTCTGCTGTGAAGAAGGGAGGGGGAGAGGAGAGAAATCGAGAAGGGGAAAGTGATATAATTAGTTCTGCGATGGGAGCAGGGGTAAGTGTGTGGATGATGGAATCTAGTGAAGTTGAGAACAGGGGGTTATGGGAACAAAGGATATCTTGCAGGGGGAATTACCACCTGTGGAATTCAGAAAAGCTAACATTGCCAGGAAGAATCCACATGCCACAGCAGTCACTAAAGTAAAGCACATCATTTTGAGCAGCAAGTTCAGTAACTGTGTGCTCCAGGTGTCTATTGGTCACAGTTTAGAGGTGGCCACTCATGTGGACAGACAGCTTATTAATTGTCATGCACGCATAGAAAGCCAACTGTGGTTGAAGCTTAGTTTGTAGGTAACAAGGCTGCTTTGACAGTTAGCACTGTCTTTGATGAGGTAGAAGGTGCATTTGACTGTATTAGAGTAGTTGTTCGTGGGTGGATGTATGGGACAGGTTGTGCATCTAGAAGTATTGCAGGGATATGAACTATGAGGCAAGCAGTTGGGAGCAGGGGTGGAGTAGGGATGGACAAGGATATTGTGTAGGTTCACTAGGTAGTAGAGTACTACTTAGTGAAAGCCCATGAAAGTTCTTGGAGAGCCTGTGGTAGAACAGGACAACCACAGAGATGTCAGGCATGTATCACATACACACAATGCTGTTTAGTTCAGGACTCACAGTTACCCCATTACTACAGTGTATAGACTTTATACAACATCCCTGCTGACACCTGCACATAGGCTATGGCATTAGGAGTAGTTCAAGACATCTTGGTTGTAAGGTCCTTGTTACCTGTTCATTACAGTCTGATCAGACAGAGCAGCTCCAGTGACCCTTCTGTGATCATCTACCAGAGCTCTTGATGTAGCCGTATGATGCTGCATGGGGTAGTAATATATGGGCAGCCTCGTCCAACTTGACTTAAACACTCGCTTGACCCATCTGTGAATATTGTTAGTTTGTGTGGGACCCATACAAAGGAGGACCAAGAGAAGATATTGAACATAAGCAAAGAAAAGCTGTACATGTATTCACACGTTTTTTTAAACCACAGGAGAGAAAATTTCAAGAATGCCAAACTGCCAGATGTTAAAAGATAGATACTAACTGCACCAAGAAAGTAGAGTGCCAGCATGAAGTTAAAAATCTAAGAACATACCATAACAACCTACATAGATATGTTGGAACTTAGATAGTGGCAACACTACTGTGGAGAAACTATGCAATGGAATCTACTTTTGTCGCTGATAGGACACATTGTTGACATACCCACCTTACCTCCGAGCAAGTGGACTCGCCCGCCCCACATCAGCAGTGTGCACACTATTGGGGGAAACAAAGTCACTTGTGGGCAAGCAGTCCAACATAATGGTGTCACTTTGTTTTCGAAACAGGAACAACGGAGTTGGATCAAAATTGAATGTGCCAGAGGTCGTACAGCATGACAGTGTCATCAAGGTCTTAAAGAGGCATGTGGAGAATTGGCATTGCCGTGCAGAACAGTGGCGTGTTGGGTAAAAGCCTTCAATGAAGGTCGGCAAGCTGTGGCAGATGTGCATTGGGCAGGTCGTCCTAGTGTCTCTGAAGAAGTAATGCATGTTTTTGCCACATTAGTGGACAGTGAATGATGCCATACGATTTGTGAGCTCACCCACGAAACCGGGTTAGCATATATGACTGTGCTTCGCTTCCTGAAGGAACACCTTGGCATGCAAAAAATTGCATCACAATGGGTTCCGCATGACTTTACCTAAATGCAGAAATGGATGTGTTACAATGCTGCTCGGACACACTTGTAGTGCTATAAGTGCAAAGGAGAGGATTTCTTATGCCGTATCGTACTACTGGATGAGACATGGGCCACAGTGTACGAGCCAAAACTGAAACGCCAATCCAATGAATGACATCATTATGAATCGCCGCCATAGTGAAAAGTGTGTCAGAGCCCCAGTATCGTGAAAGTTATGATGATTCTCGTGTAAGACTGTGATGGTGTTATCCTAATGCATTATGTTCCTCCATGGCAGTCGGTCAGTGCCCAGTATTACTGTTTATTTCTGAAGCATCACCTGTGACCAGCTTCGCGGAGGAAGTGGCGACATGTTCTGCACAACCCTCCCATCATTTTGCATGACAATGCATGGGCGAATACAGCACAAACTGTGGCTGCTCTGTTCAGTTGATGGGACTGGGAAGTACTGTACCATCCACCATACTCCCCGGACTTAAGTCCTTTGATTTGATTCCGAAGATGAAGGAACCAGTTCGTGCATTCGCTTCAGAACTGTTCCAGAGATTCGACAGGCAGCAGACCACTCCACTTGCACCATCAGTAGAACAGGCTCTGCTAACGGCATACTGTGCCTTCCACATCACTGGCAACAGGTTCTAGCCAAAGCTGGTGCCAACTTTGAAGGATAGTAGTAGGTGCAAACATGTAACTCTGTTATTGTTTCGGTTGTGAATAAATAGTTGCCACCGTTTAAGTTCCAACTTTCATACTAGTCATGTAGGGGCTGTAAAGGTGAAATTAGAATTATGACAGCATTTGAGCAGTCAGTCTTATTTCAATCCTTATACAACTGCAAGGGGAAGAAGACTAACATATTTTACAATGGAATGTACCCTCTGCCGTGCAGAGTACAGTTACATGTGTAGAAATACAGAAAACTCTGCGCAGTTGAATTAACTATCAGCAGCTCTTGCATAGAGTTGGTATGGGGGGAGGGGGGGATAAAGGAATGCTTGAGGTGCAACAGCAAATGAAAGCTCATGCTTACCTCAGTGGGTGTCCGCAGCTCGTGGTCTTGCGGAAGCATTCTCGCTTCCTGCGGGGTCCCGGGTTCGATTCCCGGCGGGGCCAGGGATTTTTCTCTGCCTCATGATGACTGGGTGTTGTGTGTCTTTCATCATCATTTCATCCCCATCGACACGCAAGTCGCCGAAGTGGCGTCAACTCAAAAGACTTGCACCAGGCGAACGGTGTACCCGACGGGAGGCCCTAGCCACACGGCATTTCCATTACCTCAGTGGGTAATGTTCATGCAGTGACAACTGCTACAGTCACAACAGATTAATTTCCATCTCCTTCTAAACGTGTTACTACTTTCAAAGTGGGATCAAGCTCAAAAATATGTGGATGGCCTTGGTGCTTGGAGAATCATTCTAATGACAATATGGGTCACAAATGGGGATATCTACTGATGTAAGATTTTTATAGGCTCCTACCTGGGAATGAGCATCTGAGAAACAGCAGATCTGGTAAGATGTTTGTTTGCTATTTTCGTGAATATCTGTGGAAAGCATTTGCAAGATGGTCAAATCACAAGTAGATGATGAGGTGTCAGGTGTGTGTGCTTAGCCACTGAATGTATAGGTCAGTCGATTGCCCACTAAGTTCACCATTGTGTTGTGATGCACTGTCATCCGGGTGAACTGCCAGCTGCTTGAAAGATGTGTAGTACTGGTTGGGGCAGTGTTATTATGTGGGAGACATTCGTCTGAGCGTCTGTGGAACCTATGGTGGTAACCGAGGGCACATTGACAGCTATGTGAACATTTTTTAATAACTTCCAATGCTTGGGCCACACAGTCAGAGTGAAGCTTTTGACAGACATAGTCTTTCAAGTGTAAACTGTAATGTTTTGTTTTTCAATGCAAAATTCAGTTTTAACACCAGACCATTGTCAAGTGCTTAAAATAGAGCTTTAGCATTACCTACTGCAACCTACATCCTTCTGAATCTGCTTAGTGTATTCATCTCTTGGTCTCCCTCTACCATTTTTACCCTCCACGCTGCCCTCCAATACTAAATTGGTGATCCCTTGATGCCTCAGAACATGTCCTACCAACTGATTCCTTCTTCTGGTCAAGTTGTGCCACAAACTTCTCCCCAACCCTGTTCAATATCTCCTCATTAGTTATGTGATCTACCCATCTAATTTTCAGCATTCTTCTGTAGCACCACATTTCGAAAGCTTCTATTCTCTTCTCGTCCAAACTATTTATCGTCCATGCTTCACTTCCATACATGGCTACACTCCATACAAATACTTTCAGAAATGACTTCCTCACACTTAAATCAATACTCGATGTTAACAAATTTCTCTTCTTCAGAAACACTTTCCTTGCCATTGCCAGTCTACATTTTGTAACCTCTCTACTTTGACCATCATCAGTTAGTTTGCTCCCCAAATAGCAAAACTCCTTTACTACTTTAAGTGTCTCATTTCCTAATCTAATTCCCTCAGCATCACCCAACTTAATTCGACTGCATTCCATTATCCTCGTTTTGCTTTTGTTGATGTTCATCTTATATCCTCCTTTCAAGACACTGTCCATTCCATTCAACTGGTATTCCAAGTCCTTTGCTGTCTCTGACAGAATTACAGTGCCATCGGCGAACCTCAAAGTTTTTGTTTCTTCTCCATGGACTTTAATACATACTCCGAAATTTTCTTTTGTTTTCTTTATTGCTTGCTCAATATACAGATTGAATAACATCGGGGATAGGCTACAACCCTGTCTCACTCCCTTCCCAACCACTGCCTCCCTTTCATGCCCCTCGACTCTTATAACTGCCATCTGGTTTCTGTACAAATTGTAAATAGCCTTTCGTTCCCTGTATTTTACCCCTGCCACCTTTAGAATTTGAAAGAGAGTATTCCAGTCAAAATTGTCAAAAGCTTTCTCTAAGTCTACAAATGCTAGAAACTTAGGTTTGCCTTTCCTTAATCTTTCTTCTAAGATACGTCATTAGGTCAGTATTGCCTCATGTGTTCCAGTATTTCTACAGAATCCAAACTGATCTTCCCCGAGGTTGTCTTCTACTAGTTCTTCCATTCGTCTGTAAAGAATTCGTGTTAGTATTTTGCAGCTGTGGCTTATTAAACTGATTGTTCGGTAATTTTTACATCTGTCAACAACTGCTTTCTTTGGGATTGGAATTATTATATTCATCTTGAAGTCTGGGGATATTTCGCCTGTCTCATACATCTTGCTCACCAGATGGTAGAGTTTTGTCAGGGCTGGCTCTCCCAAGGCCGTCAGTAGTTCCAATGGAATGTTGTCTACTCCGGGGGCCTTGTTTCGACTCAGGTCTCTCAGTGCTCTGTCAAATTCTTCACGCAGTATCGTATCTTCCATTTCATCTTCATCTACATCCTCTTCCATTTCCATAATATTGTCCTCACGTACATCGCCCTTGTATAGACCCTCTATATACTCCTTCCACCTTTCTGCTTTCCCTTCTTTGCTTAGAACTGGGTTTCCATCTGAGTTCTTGATGTTCATACAAGTGGTTCTCTTTTCTCCAAAGGTCTCTTTAATTTTCCTGTAGGCAGTATCTACACTCCTGGAAATTGAAATAAGAACACTGTGAATTCATTGTCCCAGGAAGGGGAAACTTTATTGACACATTCCTGGGGTCAGATACATCACATGATCACACTGACAGAACCACAGGCACATAGACACAGGCAACAAAGCATGCACAATGTCGGCACTAGTACAGTGTATATCCACCTTTTGCAGGAATGCAGGCTGCTATTCTCCCATGGAGACGATCGTAGAGATGCTGGATGTAGTCCTGTGCAACGGCTTGCCATGCCATTTCCACCTGGCGCCTCAGTTGGACCAGCGTTCGTGCTGGACGTGCAGACCGCGTGAGACGACGCTTCATCCAGTCCCAAACATGCTCAATGGGGGACAGATCCGGAGATCTTGCTGGCCAGGGTAGTTGACTTACACCTTCTAGAGCACGTTGGGTGGCACGGGATACATGCGGACGTGCATTGTCCTGTTGGAACAGCAAGTTCCCTTGCCGGTCTAGGAATGGTAGAACGATGGGTTCGATGACGGTTTGGATGTACCGTGCACTATTCAGTGTCCCCTCGACGATCACCAGAGGTGTACGGCCAGTGTAGGAGATCGCTCCCCACACCATGATGCTGGGTGTTGGCCCTGTGTGCCTCGGTCGTATGCAGTCCTGATTGTGGCGCTCACCTGCACGGCGCCAAACATGCATACGACCATCATTGGCACCAAGGCAGAAGCGACTCTCATCGCTGAAGACGACACGTCTCCATTCGTCCCTCCATTCACGCCTGTCGCGACATCACTGGAGGCGGGCTGCACGATGTTGGGGCGTGAGCGGAAGACGGCCTAACGGTGTGCGGGACCGTAGCCCGGCTTCATGGAGACGGTTGCGAATGGTCCTCGCTGATACCCCAGGAGCAACAGTGTCCCTAATTTGCTGGGAAGTGGCGGTGCGGTCCCCTACGGCACTGCGTAGGATCCTACGGTCTTGGCGTGCATCCGTGCGTCGCTTCGGTCCGGTCCCAGGTCGACGGGCACGTGCACCTTCCGCCGACCACTGGCGACAACATCGATGTACTGTGGAGACCTCACGCCCCACGTGTTGAGCAATTCGGCGGTACGTCCACCCGGCCTCCCGCATGCCCACTATACGTCTGTCAACTGCACATACCGTTCACGTCCACGCTGTCGCGGCATGCTACCAGTGTTAAAGACTGCGATGGAGCTCCGTATGCCACGGCTAACTGGCTGACACTGGCGGCGGCGGTGCACAAATGCTGCGCAGCTAGCGCCATTCGACAGGCAACACCGTGGTTCCTGGTGTGTCCGCTGTGCCGTGTGTGTGTGATCATTGCTTGTACAGCCCTCTCGCAGTGTCCGTAGCAAGTATGGTGGGTCTGACACACCGGTGTCAATGTGTTCTTTTTTCCATTTCCAGGAGTGTATCTAACCCCTAGTGAGATAAGCCTCTACATCAATTAAATTCAATATTTCTTCTGTTACCCAAGGATTTCTACTAGTCCTCGTCTTTTTACCTACTGGATCCTCTGCTGCCTTCACTACTTCATCCTTCAAAGCTACCCATTCTTCATCTACTGTATTTCTTTCCCCCATTCCTGTCAGTTGTTCCCTTATGCTCTCCCTGAAACTTTGTACAACCTCTGGTTTAGTCAGTTTGTCCAGGTCCCATCTCCTTAAATTTCCACCTTTTTGCAGTTTCTTCAGTTTTAATCTACAGGTCATAACCAATAGATTGTGGTCGGAGTCCACATCTGCCCCTGTAAATGTCTTACAATTTAAAACCTGGTTTCTAAATGTGTGTCTTACCATTATATAATCTATCTGATACCTTTTAGTATTTCCAGGGTTCTTCCACGTATACAACCTTCTTTCATGATTCTTGAACCAAGTGTTAGCTATGATTAAGTTGTGCTCTGCGCAAAATTCTACCAGGCGGCTTCCTCTTTCATTTCTTAGCCCCAATTCATATTCACCTACTACGTTCCCTTCTCTCCCTTTTCCTACACTCAAATTCCAGTCACCCATGACTATTAAATTTTCGTCTCCCTTCACTATCTGATTAATTTCTTTTATTTCATCATACATTTCTTGAATTTCTTCGTCATCTGCAGAGCTAGTTGGCATATAAACTTGTACTACTGTAGTAGGTGTGGGCTTCGTATCTATCTTGGACACAATAATGCGTTCACTATGCTGTTTGTAGTAGCTTACCCGCATTCCATTTTCCTATTCATTATTAAACCCACTCCTGCATTACCCCTATTTGATTTTGTGTTTATAACCCTGTAGTCACGTGACCAAAAATCATGTTCCTCCTGCCACCGAACTTCACTAATTCCCACTATATCTAACTTTAACCTATCCATTTCCCTTTTTAAATTTTCTAACCTACCTGCCTGATTAAGCGATCTGACATTCCACGTTCCGATCTGTAGAATGCCAGTTTTCTTCCTCCTGATAATGACATCCTCATGAGTAGTCCCCGCCCGGAGATCCGACTGGGGGACTATTTTACCTCCGGAATATTTTACCCAAGAGGATGACATCATCATTTAATCATACAGTAAAGTTGCATGCCCTTGGGAAAAATTACGGCCGTAGTTTCCCCTCGCTTTCAGCCGTTCGCAGTACCAGCACAGCAAGGCCGTTTTGGTTATTGTTACGAGGCCAAATCAGTCAATCATCCAGACTGTTGCCTTTGCAACTACTGAAAAGGCTGCTGCCCCTCTTCAGGAACCACACGTTTGTCTGGCCCGTCAGCAGATAACCCTCCGTTGCGGTTGTACCTACGGTACGGCTGTCTGTATCACTGAGGCACGCAAGCCTCCCCACCAACGGCGAGGTCCATGGTTCTTTGGGGGGGGGGGGGGAGGTTGTATATTCAGTTTTTTTTTTTTTTTTTTTTTTTTTTTTTTTTTTTTTTTTTTTTAATAATGGCTATATTTTTACTTACAGTATGGCACTGTTTAAGACATGTTCTGAGCATAAAAATTGGAAGCACCTATTGAAAAATAAAACATTACACTCTATGATGGAAAGCCAATGTCCTTCACAAAATATGTGCACATTGTTGAAGACCCTTTGCATCCCATCATGCTCAATATATTCTCTGATGGTGATGGCATCTTTCAGCAGGATAATTGTCCATTTCACAAGACCATAATTTATGCTATAACAATTTGAGGAACAAAATAGTGAACTCACATTAATTTCTCAGCCACCAGATCCACCTGATTTGAACCTGACGAAATACCTGAGCACTTAAAAACCACCACCTTCTAATTTACAGAAATTGCATGACCTGAGCTTGAACATCTGGTGCTACATACCTCCAGAAACCTACCAATGCCTTGTCAAATCATTTCCATGCAGAATTGCTGCTGTATTGCTTTCCAAGTGTAAATCAACACATTGTTAAGCAGATGGTTGTTGTCGTATTATGTATGTCTGTCTGTCTGTCTGTCTGTCTGTCTGTATATATATATATATCGATCTACTACATTTTTTGTAAATAATTTTGTCTTTCATCTTAATTACACATTTCTGGTTCCTTTATTTCAGACTTGGTTTAGCATCACGACACCAGTGTGAAATTGCCCTTACAAAGTGCGAATGGGATGTTGATCGAGCTGCTTCTTATATCCTTGATGTTGGAGATGCAAATGTGTAACATTGTTGCCATGCCTATAGAAAGTGCAGTATTGTGTGCTGGCACTAAATCAAACTTCAGCAGTTTGTGTAATTTTGTAATATGTGCTGTAAATTGCAAGTTACATTCTGCAAAAAGAAAATGTGTTGTACATACTGTGGCAAATTGTAGAACATGCCCATACTGTTTTGTTTAAAAAGTATCTACGTCAATGATATGAGCATATCTCTGTATTTTATACTGAATGTGTTTTCGATTGAAATAAATTAAGTATTTATTTTGTGTCATTATTCCTCTTACACCATGTTTATTCAAATGAACAGATGCTTTAATAGCAATCTTGAGTATGAAATGGGAATACTTTTACTTAATTGTGCTGTCCTTTTTTATCTGTTGATTTGCGTTACCATATGGTGGCAGATGTGGGTTCCTTAGGGGGTGTCATTCTCAGTTCATCCTTCTTATCCTCCATCAAACTTGAAGACAGATGAATGAGAAACACATTTCAAAGTGGACAGGTGCTTTCCACCATCATATAATCAGAAATTATAACAAAATTTCCAGTAGATGAGAACTAATGAAATGTCATTCTGCTTCTGTCATTCCTTGGACATACTCGTTTGTATAGGTTTCGTGTGGGAAATTCACTTTGATGCTTGATGTTGTCCAAAGAATGTTATATGTTTTTGAAGACAATATATGGATTATATAGATGAGAGGAGTCTGGTAAGTATTCAAGAAAAGTAGAAGTTGAAATATTACATTTCCTTTCTGGACTAAGAAACCAAGGGGGGTATGAAGTTCACATTGCTGCATTTGTGACAATTATTGAGTATAGTGAGAGGTAGAGAAGAACTAAATCTTCATCAGTTAATTCAGCAGGCCGGTGTGGCCGTGCGGTTCTAGGCACGTCAGTCTGGAACCGGTCGCAAGTTTGAATCCTGCCTCGGGCATGGATGTGTGTGATGTCCTTAGGTTAGTTAGGTTTAAGTAGTTCTAAGTTCTAGCCAGAGCCATTTGAACCAATTAATTCACGTGTAGCATAATTGGAAACGTGCAGTGGTGGAATAAGTGCAAGCCATCCTCATTGTGGGAGAAGCCCATCTGAGAGACGACACATTTGCAGATACTTTCACAACATACTCTTTCCCTGGGAGAAGGAAACCTGCCCCTGAAGGTGGAAAACTGAGCAGATATATGAAATTACAGCATTTAACCCTTTGAGTGATGCACCAGCGCATGTGCCTGGCCATGTCAAGCCTGCCCTTGGGGCCACCTAATTCATGTACCTGCGCTGGCAACCACTGCCACAGATTATTGTGTGTGCTTGAGCTCTCCGCTTGGCTGTCTTCGCCCTGGCCTGAGTATTTCTGGAACCGTGGCACTTCTGACAGTCTCGCAGTTAGTGTGACTGCTGACGTTGCAAATAAATGCAGGATATCTGGATACTTATTCCATAGCTTTGAATCTGGAGATGAATTGCTCGACAGACTTAACATACACTGAAACTACTTACACTGCTAACATGCTACTCCTCATCAAAGGCTTTCTTTCATTTACAATTAGTTCATGAGAATTGTCATAATGTCTTAGTATACATTTATTTTATTATTTTTGAGCTTTCCTCAGTACAGAGGCTTCTCTCCAACATAATAATTTACTTGGAAATTACAATACAAACAATAAACGTTCTTAAACTATATTTCCAAAATATTCCACCAGGTGTTTCGATCTTGTGTGTCTTCTTCCTCTGCGCCCATTCTACTCATTGTGTGCTATACATTTTGGAGCCAGGTGGTCATGGGGCGTCTTCTTCTTCTCCCCTCCGGTTCCCACTCCAGTATCAATTTTGGTATTCTGGTTTTCTCCATTCGTCGTACATGCCCGTGCCACTGTAATTTCTTCCTGTCCATAACGTCATATATTCTCTCTTTTATTTCCATCCTCCTCATTATTTCGGTGTTCCTTACCTTTTCTTTCCTGGAGATTCTTGCCGATCTTCTCCAGAAGTCCATCTCTAGAGCTTGTAATTTTTTAATGTGTTTCATGTTAATTGTCCAGATCTTCGTTCCATACAGAACTACACTCTCTAATATGGATTTGTATATTAATTTTTTAGTTCTTAGTATACATCTGTGCTTTATTTGGCATACTGATACTTAATTATCAGATTTTTGTATGCGACTTACAATGGAAACACTGTAGAATCCGTAACAACCAAATGTTGACGTTCTTCTTTACTAGTGCAATAATTCACCCACAGACAACTTTCGAGGGAAGCATCTGGAAGCTGAGACACACTTTTAAAGTTAATCACTATATTTTGAGAGCATTAACCCAATAAATTATCCCGAAGCAAACTTCAGAATCAGAAATTCGACATTTCTTTATTCTTTTTATATGGGATGCAATTTTTACTGTACAGTAGAAATAAATCATGATTTATAACTTTTGTTTAAGAACTAGATAAAGAAACACTCAAGCTTCTAAACTACCTAATTAAATGTCACATTTTATTCCTAATGACATTTTGTGCTTCAGAAACGGGGACTGTGGGCAAATGACCGTGTGCTGAGGTACCCTTTCCAAGTGTAAGCCTAGAATTTTTTTCAAAAATCCAGTGTCCTGGAAAAATAGGATAGTAATCTGTTACTGAATATTACTTGAAAATTGTAGCCTGAGTTGCAGTAAAAGATATTTATTTAAGTGGGGACTAGTTTTGGGTGAAGACCGTTTCCAAATAACCGTGGCAAAAAGGAATGTGACAAACACTTTATATTTGTTAATAAAACCAGAGAATATTGATAGCTATCCATCTTCTATGGTTTTATTAACAGCTATGATGTGGTTGTCATAGTCTTTGTTTTACATGCTAGTTTGAAAATGGGCTTTGCCCTAAACTATTCGCCGCTTAAATAAATATCTTTTACTGCAACCCAGGCTAAAATTCTGTAATAATAATAATGCTAGAGTTTTGGTTTAATTAATGATATTCGCACTAGTCTGTGCTGACAAACACGGACTGGATGCTTCACATGTTCATACATAAGGTGTTTATCAGCAAAGTAATTCATCTGAAGAGGCTCTTCAAGCTCAGGTAATTCGGTGTTGCTGATGCTGGTCCCCCCCCCCCCCACCCCCGTTCCTCCGTCCCCCCAATAATATGTATATATTTCCCATCTTCCTTTCGCATTCAGGCTTGGGACTGGCAATGAATATCTGCCAATGATATTTTGCTCCCTGTCACCGATCTGTGAAGAGTGTGAGAATTCAAAACACAAAGTCCACAACATAAAAAAATTAAAAAATAAACACTTTTTGTACTATTTAAAAGATTTACGCACAGATGCAACAGAGCTTAATAGCATATCGAAGTGGTCTACTGCTCCCAGATTTGCACTGTAATCAACAACACATTGCGGCTTCATTACTTTTTCATCAATTGTCCTGTTGGGCTTTCCTGTCAAGAATTTCTGTAGTGATGCAGGTAGTCAGCATGAACACTTCTCTCTTGTTCCACCACTGGATGGAAAGCATTGTGTCAGTTGACATAAACTCAACTTCTCCTCATTCAGTTTCTTTAATAGCTTTAGAAAGTGGCGCCTGTTCCTACATACAGTACCGCATGCTGCTGTTCTCGGGTTGTGAAGCCAGAGGAATACAGCTGGACTTACATACCAATTGTTGACATACAGAGTATGTCTACATTCAAGCTATGGCTTCATTAATATTGCCACAATATCACCAGATTTCCCCAAATTATGGACTTCAATTTCTGTTGTCGTGCCTGTGTATACAATGGGATCCAAGACGTATCCTGTTTTACAGTCGCACAACACAATGTTTTGATTTCAAATCTACTTCATTTCGAAGGACTGTATTGTTTAAAAAATAAATGACCTTTGAACAATAATTGGCTATCATCGACACAGAGTTTTCTGTATGGATTAAATGCACTGTGGAATGCCACACGAACTGTATCAATTATTTTGCTAATTTTAAACAAACTGTCATCTCGACGATTGTCCAAGTCGTCACTAAAATGCAACATTCACAAAAATAACATAAAACGGACACGGGACATAACTTTGCCAAAAATTGAAGTACTCAGAAGTACATCTCTGCACCAATATTCCTTTATTCTTAACTTTTTAACACGAGGCATGAGAAGCCAAATACCAATGAAAGAAAACATTTTCTCAAAACCTGTATCCCTCCAGGTGGATAATCAAGAACAAATTGATTCTGACGTATTTGCCATGGTGAAAATAAAAAATCTGTTAGTTTCAAGTACTATAAATTTCAACCTTCAACCCATTACAAGCAGTCTCCCATCCTTCATCAAAGAGACCAACCACTTTCTTGAACGCCTGGAATCTGTACCCAGTCTGTTACCCCCGGAAACCATCCTTGTAACCATTGATGACACTTCCCTATACACGAATATCCCGCACGTCCAGGGCCTCGCTGCAATGGAGCACTTCCTTTCACGCCGATCACCTGCCACCCTACCTAAAACCTCTTTCCTCGTCACCTTAGCCAGCTTCATCCTGACCCACAACTTCATCACTTTTGAAGGCCAGACATACCAACAATTAAAGGGAACAGCCATGGGTACCAGGATGGCCCCCTCGTATGCCAACCTATTTATGGGTCGCTTAGAGGAAGCCTTCTTGGTTACCCAAGCCTGCCAACCCAAAGTTTGGTACAGATTTATTGATGACATCTTCATGATCTGGACTCACAGTGAAGAACAACTCCAGAATTTCCTCTCCAACCTCAACTCCTTTGGTTCCATCAGATTCACCTGGTCCTACTCCAAATCCCATGCCACTTTCCTAGACATTGACCTCCATCTGTCCAATGGCCAGCTTCACACATCCGTCCACATCAAACCCACCAACAAGCAACAGTACCTCCATTATGACAGCTGCCACCCATTCCATATCAAACGGTCCCTTCCCTACAGCCTAGGCCTTCGTGGCAAACGAATCTGCTCCAGTCCTGAATCTGTCGACCATTACACCAACAACCTGAAAACAGCTTTCGCATCCCGCAACTACCCTCCCGACCTTGTACAGAAGCAGATAACCAGAGCCATTTCCTCATCCCCTCAAACCCAGAACCTCTCACAGAAGAACCCCAAAAGTGCCCCACTTGTGACAGGATACTTCCCGGGACTGGATCAGACCTTGAATGTGGCTCTCCAGCAGGGATATGACTTCCTAAAATCCTGCCCCGAAATGAGATCCATCCTTCATGAAATCCTTCCCACTCCACCAAGAGTGTCTTTCCGCCGTCCACCAAACCTTCGTAACCTCTTGGTTCATCCCTATGAAATCCCCAAACCACCTTCCCTACCCTCTGGCTCCTACCCTTGCAACCGCCCCCGGTGTAAAGCCTGTCCTATGCACCCTCCCACCACCACCTACTCCAGTCCTGTAACCCGGAAGGTGTACACGATCAAAGGGAGAGCCACGTGTGAAAGCACCCACGTGATTTACCAACTGACCTGCCTTCACTGTGAAGCTTTCTATGTGGGAATGACCAGCAACAAACTGTCCATTCGCATGAATGGACACAGGCAGACAGTGTTTGCTGGTAATGAGGATCACCCTGTGGCTAAACATGCCTTGGTGCACGGCCAGCACATCTTGGCACAGTGTTACACCGTCCGAGTTATCTGGATACTTCCCACCAACACCAACCTATCCGAACTCCGGAGATGGTAACTCGCCCTTCAGTATATCCTCTCTTCTCGATATCTGCCAGGCCTCAACCTCCGCTAATTTCAAGTTGCCGCCGCTCATACCTCACCTGTCTTTCAACAACTTCTTTGCCTTTGTACTTCCACCTCGACTGACATCTCTCCCCTTACTCTTTGCCTTTAAATATGTGTGCTTGTGTCTGTGTATGTGCGGATGGATATGTGTGTGTGTGTGTGTGTGTGTGTGTGTGTGTGTGTGTGTGTGTGTGTGTGTGTGAGTGAGTGTCCACCTGTCCTTTTTTTCCCCCTAAGGGAAGTCTTTCTGCTCCTGGGATTGGAATGACTCCTTACCCTCTCCCTTAAATCCCACATCCTTTCGTCTTTCCCTCTCCTTCCTGAAGAAGCAACCATCGATTGCGAAAGCTAGTAATTCTGTGTGTGTGTGTGTGTGTGTGTTTTTTTTGTTCATTGTGCCCGTCTGCCGGCACTTTCCCGCTTGGTAAGTCTTGGAATCTTTGTTTTTAATATATTTTTCCCATGTGGAAGTTTCTTTCTATTTTATTTACATCAACAGATCTTCTGATAGAAATAGCATGAAAAAGGACACAACGCTTGAATCAGGCGCTAGTTGGCAATTATGTCCTAAAGATGAGTCATCAAATGCGTGAATTGCTGGACTTTAATCATGTTTTTGCCAATAAAATTTCTCATTCTCCCTATGGCTTGGTCTTTTACGGATCGATTTGTCTTCACTTTCAGAATCTGAAGAAGAACTGCCCTGACGAGCTCTAAAAGGTGAAGTATGTGGAGGTTCTTCTGATGAATCTTCATCATCACTACATTCATTGAAGATACGACACTCACTGTCACTGTGAATGTCACTCCTTGTCAGTATCTCCAGTATAACCTTATTAGTGCAATGACGCCGATGTGTCATTTGTCTGTGGAACTCAAAAGCGACAGCACTCTAAAAATCCTGATGAAACGGCAGATAGCTAAATGAAACCACAGAAGCAGAATGAAGAAGGTCACATGAACCAGCTAGCATGAATGTCGAACAGCAATTGCGAAATTTGTAGGAGGCTGTTTCCCAGATAACAGGGACAGGGACACAGAACAATAAATAGGGTACATCCATCCCAGGGAGTGCATGGGACAAAAGAACTTGCGACAGGCCGCTGGACCTTATGGGATAACAGTTTGATTTTACACAGAGTACGCGAAGGAACTTGCCCCCTTCTTGCAGTGGTGTACCGTAGGTCTCTAGAAGAGCGAAGCGTTCCAAAGGATTGGAAAAGGGCACAGGTCATCCCCGTTCTCAAGAAGGGACGTCGAACAGATGTGCAGAAGTATAGACCTATATCTCTAACGTCGATCAGTTGTAGAATTTTGGAACACGTATTATGTTCGAGTATAATGTCTTTTCTGGAGACTAGAAATCTACTCTGTAGGAATCAGCATGGGTTTCGAAAAAGACGATCGTGTGAAACCCAGCTCGCGCTATTCGTCCACGAGACTCAGAGGGCCATAGACACGGGTTCACAGGTAGATGCTGTGTTTCTTGACTTCCGCAAGGCGTTTGACACAGTTCCCCACAGTCGTTTAATGAACAAAGTAAGAGCATACGGACTATCAGACCAATTGTGTGATTGGATTGAGGAGTTCCTAGATAACAGAACGCAGCATGTTATTCTCAATGGAGAGAAGTCTTCCGAAGTAAGACTGATTTCAGGTGTGCCGCAGGGGAGTGTCATAGGACCGTTGCTATTCACAATATACATAAATGACCTGGTGGATGACATCGGAAGTTCACTGAGGCTTTTTTCGGATGATGCTCATGGTGCAGGGAATGGCAATTGAATCTCAATATAGACAAGTGTAATGTGCTGCGAATACATAGAAAGAAAGATCCCTTATCATTTAGCTACACTATACCAGGTCAGCAACTAGAAGCAGTTAATTCCATAAATTATCTGAGAGTACGCATTAGGAGTGATTTAAAATGGAATGATCATATAAAGTTGATTGTCGGTAAAGCAGATGCCAGACTGACATTCATTGGAAGAATCCTAAGGAAATGCAATCCGACAACAAAGGAAGTAGGTTACAGTACACTTGTTCGCCCAATGCTTGAATACTGCTCAGCAGTGTGGGATCCGCACCAGGTAGGGTTGATAGGAGAGATAGAGAAGATCCAACGGAGAGCAGCGCGCTTCGTTACAGGATCATTTAGTAATCGCGAAAGCGTTATGGAGATGATAGATAAACTCCAGTGGAAGACTCTGCAGGAGAGACGCTCAGTAGCTCGGTACGGGCTTTTGTTAAAGTTTCGAGAACATACCTTCACCGAAGAGTCAAGCAGTATATTGCTCCCTCCTACGTATATCTCGCGAAGAGACCATGAGGATAAAATCAGAGAGATTAGAGCCCACACAGAAGCATACCGACAATCCTTCTTTCCACGTACAATACGAGATTGGAATAGAAGGGAGAACTGATAGAGGGACTCAAGGTACCCTCCGCCACACACCGTCAGGTGGCTTGCGGAGTATGGATGTAGATGTAGATGTAGAAGGACTTTCTTCCTTTGCCCCTTAGTCCAGCTTTTATGACTTCGGCACCACGTTTCCCTTTTATGGGAATTCTCATTAACGACGAACGGTTTTGAATATCCAGATCCCCTGTTTAGGGAGGCCCCCCGTGTTATCAGTATTATGAGAACTGGTTAGGTTTTGCTGACAATATTACGAACAGCGTGTGCTGCTCTAGTCTGGCGGTAACTGCACATTTTTACACTGTCTATGCCTGATTTAAAATCAACAAGAAAATTTTCTAATATATTTAGGTTAGATAATACTTGTTCGCCCAGTGCTTGAATACTGCTCATCGATGTGGGTGGGATCTGTACCAGATAGATTTGATAGAAGAGATAGAGAAGATCAGACGGAGAGCAGCGCGCTTCGTTACAGGATCATTTAGTAATTGCGAAAGCGTTACGGAGATGATAGATGAACTCCAGTGGAAGTCTCTGCAAGACAGACGCTCAGTAGCTCGGTACGCGCTTTTGTTGAGGTTTCGAGAACGTACCTTCACCGAGGAGTCAAGCAGTATGTTGCTCCCTCCTACGTACATCTCGCGAAGAGACCATGATAAAATCAGAGAGATTAGAGCCCACACAGAGGCATACCGACAATCCTTTCCACGGACAATACGAGACTGGAATAGAAGGGAGAACCGATAGAGGTACTCAAGGTACCCTCCGCCACACACCGTCAGGTGGCTTGTGGAGTATGGATGTAGATGTATATTATGCCCTGCATAGCTATTGATGTCCACAGGCAGCAGAACTGGCTGCAGTATAAGTAGTCATTAGGATTCAAGTACTGGCAAGAGTGTGCGGCGAATGCTGTCTGCAGGGCCCCCCAGGAAAGCCCACTTCAGCAGCAAACAATGTCTGCAGGCTCCGCAGCAAGATGGAGCACCGTGGCATATCACGTCTGCAGTCCTCAAAGGGTTAAAAGCACAAAAAGTGTTTACACAGGACTTGAAGTTATCTGAAATAATCATTTGATGGTCACTTGCATTATTGAGAAAGGTGTAGTAACAGGTGTTGGCATCATTACTAATAGGAATGTTGGTAGTAGAGTTGGTTATTGCACACTGAAGCAAAATAAAATTCTAACTGCCTTTATCATTGCACATACTCTTATTTGCACATCTACAACATGGGCTGCGGAACCAATGGTTGACTGCATACCATTTAGTGTATGACCCAACAGTAATGAGAAAAGAGGATGAAACTTGGGACAATAAAGGAGGAGTATATGAGAAAATGGAATAACAATAAATAGGAAATGTGAGTTGAAATTCATTTAACTTTGACCTCTTCATTAAGTAAGTGAATCAGTTGACAAATTTTAGGAGAGTTTTAAAGGGACTAAGCATAGAGGTCCCTTTTTTCCCTTTAATAATTGAACCCTAAAGTCCTTCAGGGCAGGAAAAGGATAGACTTGGAACATAACAAGCTGGAACCACCCCAACAGCTATGATTGCACTCATGATAATATTTAGTCTGTCCATACAGTCACCTATGCTATATATATCAAACCAGTAACTAGGTAGAGATTCACTTAAATTCAGTGTTTAAATTGTTATTGTGAATATGCTGTTTCCATTCATATACACACTTCTTATGAGATTTCTGATAATCACAAAATACAACTAATTGAAATTAATGCTCCATCATATATGATATGGTGCGCTAATCATTGAATCAAGATAAAGTAACTTACACCATTAAAATGTCTGGAAGTTGAAATTTTCAATAACATACTTTAAATTGCCTGAAGCTAATTAACTTGCAAGGTAAAACCTAACAATGGAAACTCCAGACGGAAACTTCAACAGTATAAGAAAAAGATATTATTGCTATTCAACGTAAAGGTGACACGCAGAGTAGCAGATTCTAAACTTCGACACTGTACTCTTTTCAGCTCAGTTTTTATGAACAAGGTGACATACTCCATAAATTAAGATTTTGCATAATTTAACATAATACAAAATAAGTTTGAAGATGGCAACCATACTTATAAATAGAGTATTCCACAAGTAGATACTTAAGAAGGTTCTACCTAATTTAAAGTAAGACACTACAGTGGTTTGTAAGATACCCAAAGGTTCAAAAATTATTTGAAGTCCATTCAGAATAGAAAGATCTAACCTAACCACTTTTGAATACATTATGTAGTTTCCGTGATATCAAATTGTTCATAAGCTAGTCTTCATAAGGCCAGCCCCAAACCCCAATCAGCAGGCTGTGCCTCAGTCACATGGAAACATTTACGTCAGTTTGCACATAGTCAGTCTGTGGGGTCTAGTCATTGTGTTAACACCTCTGTGAAAGTCTGTGGATGGGAAGTGACTGTATAACATGCGTGTAACTTAGTGTCGAGTGAGCTAGTAGTAACTGTAAAACATCTCGTTAGAGTCCCATGTGAGATAGCAAACAATCAATATGTCATTGTAACTGCCCCATGAAACCTGGAAATTTTAATTATGTTGTCGACTACCTACATTACAAAAGAGTGTGTACTCTTTCTTTTACTATCTTACCACTGTGTCAAGTAATCACTGTTTTAATTCATTGTTGCGTCACTTCACTGGGATAGTGTTATCAGACATACATTTGGAGACAAAAGTATGAAGTATACCTGTATATGACATGCACTCTGAACCTAGTCACTGCATAACTTACAGTGCTAATAAATTTGGGAAGAGCCACCTGTAACAATGGTATGTCTTTTGCATGGTACTAGAAAACAGATGTCATGCATTGAGACACATTGGACACATCACATGCTAGTGATTTGGTGTCTGTGGCATCATACAGGTACAATATAGAGGAAAGAAAAGAAAACATCTAAAGGTGAGGAACTGCAATGAAGTCTCCTGACCTGAAACAGTCAGATGCCCCCATATTTAGTCTGCAGTGGGACTTAAATTTCTACACCAGTCTGGCAGCCCCATTCATTAAACGAATGTAGACAAGTATAAGCTCTTGGATAAAATGTAAAATCAGATCTACTGTTTTTATGTTGTTAATGAACTACTAGCTTCAGTGTTAGAGCAATGTATCAGCCATTGATATAAGAGTATCAAAATGTCAGTAAGTAGTGGATGTGACCATGACACAGCCAGGTACACCCGACATAAAGGATATTAGGTTCTCTTTGAAAGGGGTGAAGGGAAGAATGCCATGCAGCTGTGGACACATTTATGGTGTGTGGCTTGTTTGTAGTGGCCATGGTCTGCACCTCCAAAAGCTGGAGATGTGACATTGAGTACAGATCAGATCCTGGTATCCCTATCTGTCAGGTTTCCAACTCTTCAATTTTCATTGCCAACTGGTTTACAGGATCATTTTCTGGAATCTCTACATGACTTGGTGTGCAGAGGAATAAACTTGATCTCCCAGGCTGTTAAGTGAGTCACTCCAAATTACGAAATTTTTGTGATGGAGAGTGCAAGTACAATGGAGGACTTTGATAATGGCCATTAATTCCTGTCTAGAAACACTACACAGAGACAGTAGTGAGTAGTGTTGGTGGCCCCAGAGTGTGTGGAGGTATAGCCAATGTGATTTTTTTTGAACTACCAGTATAGATGAGTCAAGCTAGGAAATTCACCAAGAACTGAGAGAAACATGCACTGGAATTCATAGGTGTCTGTCATTTTCATTTGGACCAGTGGAAAGGTCCAACTAGATATTTATGTGAGATACACACCATGGGAAGGGGGGAGGGGTGGGTCCTAAAGGGAATCCGGGTTAAGAAAGGAGGCGGAGGTCAAAGCTACTGGAACACGAGACATAGGTTGTCTTTGTGGGAGATAATTCCTTGTTGGGGAATAGAATATCGTGATTCAGGTGTTCAGGATAGCTGTGTACAAAGGATAATTTAGTAGTAATTTGTGACACTGAAACCATAGAGGAGGAATCCATCTAGGCTGCGCAGTGGCTCATCTGAAAGGTATCAGTTCTGAGCCAGTTTCCATAATGATGATGAACTGGGACCAGTAACTGTAACACTGAAGAGGCAAGCAAGGAAAATACCGATAATCCAGTGGTATAACACATTGAAAAGAAGCAATACAATAGACTAGTCCACAGGAGGTGTGACCGAGGCAGGGGAGTGCATTGAGTTTAATCTGGCTTTTGTTTGAAGCTGGCAAATATGTGGCAGCTACGTCAGCTAAGCATCAAAGGATGTCCCAAAAAAGTACATGGTGCTATCACATTCGACATGTCATTATGAAGGTGTAGTTCTGATCGTGGATGAGCAGCTCTAAGTCAGAAGAAGTACATAACACATGGTGACTGAATATGTCATTTTTCCACTTACACTGTTGTTTATTAAATTTTTTTGTCTTCTCACAACCAGTTTCAGCTCGTGAAGCCATTTTATGCTGATTTTCTTGCCATATATGCGCATACCAAATGTCAAAATATCGAGTACAGATTAATATTGATTTGTTGAAAGGGCAGATATCCATCCGAATATATTTTCGGGTATGAAGAAAAAACATATTTGTTACTACATTTCATGAGTTTTCACTGAATTTTCCATTCCACAAATGTGGAGTTGATCAGAAATCTTGTGTGATGATGTTATCACATTTCAAACACCCCAGGCTTGTCCTCTTGTAACAAATTTTGAAAACTTTATACTCTGGAGCTAAGGCCAGGACACCTTATCCTCATTCCTCTACAATCTCCACACCTTCTCTCCCATCCACTTCACCTGGTTCTCCTCCACCCATCATGCCACTTTCCTAGACTATGATCTCCTTCTCTCAAATGTCTCCATCCGCACCTCGGTAGACATCAAACCTACCAATCACCAACAGTACGTGCATTTCGACAACTGCTACCCCTTCCATACCAAAAAATCCCTCCTGTACAGCCTGGCCACCTTTGGTAGATGCATCTACAGTGGTGAGAACTCCCTCGCCCAATATGCTAAAGGCCTACATCAACCTAATGCAAAAACAGATATCCCATGCCATATCCCCACACAAACCTGGTCCTCACAACTGACCCAAGAACAAGGAAGCACCCCCTCTTGTTGCCCAATGCCACATGGAACTCAACCACGTCCTTCGTAAAGGCCTTGATTATCCACCATCATGCCCTGAAATGAGAGACATCCTACCCAAGATACTTCCATCCCCTCCCGAAATGGTGTTCTGTTGCCCACCCAACCACCCCAATGTTCTAGTCCATCCCTACACCACTACCACCCCCAACACGCCCAATCCCCTGCCACAGTAATTGTACCCTTGTGGAAGACCCAGATGCAAGACCTGTCCAATACATCCACCCAGCACCACCTACTGAAGTCCCATCACTGACTTATCCTACCCCATCACAGGCTGGGCTACCTGTGAAAGCAGCCGCGTTATATATCAGCTCTGCTGCAACCACTGCACAGTGTTTTACATTGGTGTGACAACCAACCAGCTATCAACTAGAATAATGGGCACCACCAAACCATTGCCAAAAATGAGGTGGACCATCCAGTGGCACAACATGCAGCACAGCACAACATGTGATATTTCAATGGCTGCTTCACAACCCGGCCATCTGGATCCTCCCCATAACCACCAGCTTTCCCGAGCTGCGCATATGGGAGCTATGCTTACAGCGCATCCGTCACTTCCATAACCTCCCTGGCCTAAACTTAAGGTAACTCACTGTCCCCCACTCCCAACCCAATAGTGTGTGTGTGTGTGTGTGTGTGTGTGTGTGTGTTTCCTACACGTTTGAAAAAGGAAGTTCATTCCAAAAGCTAGCAAAATTCTGTACCTTTTGTTTGTGTGCCTATCGATTAGACAGCACTTCTGCCTTTTGATGAGTTATCTCCTTTATTCTCAAATAATTCATATTTCTCGACCACAACTTTCCGTACATTATTGAGCTAAGAAAAGGCTATTTTATTGGCCATTTAATGCTTGTACATGATCCCACTTTTTATTAAGCTTGGAAAGGAAATTAAAAAGGAAAATATGTTAAACAGGTTCATATTAGTCCTCTAATCAAGTATTGTCTTCCACCAAAGCATCCTTCAGAACGTTGACATAAAATTCACTGTAGCTATCTTCCACATACTGAATGAGTACGTGTAGGTCCTTCTTTCACTTTTGTATGGGTGGTTCACCAGAAGGATAGCATACATTTCTAGATAGTTCATCTTGCTGAAGATACTTTGACCAGATCATTGATGAACTGAAGTCCCACAATATAGCCATGGTTGCTGGCATCATATATGAAGTGTTGTACTGAACTTATGCCAAATTCAATTCAGGGAGATGTCTGTCCTCTTGTAGAACTTGGGCCACCAGTATTTAACATTCAAAACTTCTTTTGAGCTATCTACTTCATTTACTGTGAACTTACATGCGGAGCTGCTTTGTATTATTAATTTAGTTAACTGGTGCACAGTATAAGTGGTGTCTACCTTCCTTAACCTTCTTGTCGCCATATGAGTGCCACAATCCCAGGGAAGAAAACTGTGGCCGCTTGCGGGGAGAAGTGCTAAATCTGTTTAAAGCTTCTCGTGTTGTTTAATGCTAGAAGCAGCTGTGACAGAGTGAGATTTTTATTTTACCCAGCACAGTTGTCACTGAACAAGTGGACTTCCATCAGTATGGGTTAAACTATTATTTTGCCAAATGGCCATAAAAAAGGAATAGATCTCAACAGGACCTTTCTTGGCTTTAGCATCAAGATATAAGTGAAATACAGATTTGTTTTTCTTTATATCTTGTATGAGGGGTTACCCAGAAGAAACCAAACATTTTTTTTTCTTTGGAAGAGCTTTGTAGTATCATATTTTGCTGCTAAGAGCGCATAGAGCAAACATTCCAAACTAATTTGGCAGATTTTATAATGACAACTATTTAACATGATTGTTTTTCTGCAATGGCTGATATTTGTGAACAGTGTGCAGTGGTGAATTCTGCTTTTTGCTCAGGAAGCTCATGAAATGTAAAAAATGTCATACAAGGACAATACTATGGGAAAAGCTCAAGTGTTTTTCCCATTTCAAAAATGGTGAAATGATAGTTAATGATAAACATCATTCTGGTTGTCTTTCCATGGCCTGAACATGCAAAAATGTTGAAAGCATACATGCACTCATCAACAAAAATTGACGAATCATTGAGGAACATGTGGAGCTTTTTGGGAGTGACTTGGAGTTCAGTGCAGTGAATTGGAACACAAGATTTGAAAATGAAAAGTGTGGCTGCCAAATTTGTGCCACGTCTCCTAACTGCTGAACAAAAATGAGGTAGTGTGGGAGCTTGATGTACTTTGAAAGAAGAGTCCCAAAATGATCCAAAATTTTTGCAAAAATTATGATAGGTGACAAAACTTGATACTATGTGTACAATTCTGAATCGAAGCAACAATCAAGCCGGACTTCAAGTTTGCCTCACCCCAAGAAAGCTCGTCTGGTGAAATCAAACATCAAGGCAATACTGATTTGTTTTTTCAATGTGAGAAGAGTCATCCTTTCAGAATTTTTTTTTTCACTAGATCAGACAGTTAACCAGGCTTTCTACTTGGATGTTTTGAGAAAATTGTGCAACAGTATGTTGCGGAAGTAGCCTGATTTGTGGCTGTCGGGTGCCTGGTTTTTCCATCATGAGAATGCCCCTTCTTTCACAGCCCTATCTGTATGACAATTCTTGACTGAAAATGCTATAAACCCTGTTCCTCCTGTCTCCGGCCATCCTGATTTAGTTTTTCCGTGATTTCCCTAAATCGTTTCAGGCAAATGCCGGGATGGTTCCTTTAAAAGGGCATGGTGGATTTCCTTCCCAATCCTTCCCTCACCTGAGCTTGCGCTCCGTCTCTAATGACCTCTTTGTCAATGGGACGTTAAACTCTAACCACCACCACCACCACCACCCCTGTTCCTCACTGCCCATACTCATCTGACCTTACCCTGTGTGACTTTTTTTTGTTCCCTAGAATGAAAAAGAGACATGAAAAGAAAGTGCTTTGTTGATGTTGCTGACATGAAGAAAGAAAAATACAGAGATGCCATGAAACAATGGAATAAAGGATTAGACAAGTGGAGAGTACTTTTGAAGAGGGTTGAAAGTTTATGCTAAAAATGTGAATATGTAAGTTAAAAAAAAAATAATAATAAAACAGGGTTCCGTTTAGTGTGGGTTTCCCCTGGTATGCAGAACAAAGTAATTGTCAACTTCTAACACTACCAGCTTTTACTAAATTGGCAACTGCCGATAATGCTAACCTTCTGTGATGGGTTTTAGCCTGACCATGAGTGTACCCAGTGACAAGAAATTGGACTATAATTTTGTAATCACCAAATCCAGCATTTCCAGTACTGCCAAACTACTTCCATAGTGGTGGGGCTTTACAACGGGTTTTACATTTAGCTTCCTTACTTATGGGCCAGTAAAATAACATTCACAAAGTATTACATATGAAACCAGAGGTATAGTCACAACATAATTTCTTAAATCATCAAAATAGTCAAAATAAGTATTTCATATTTACACAACCAATGATCTTGACTATGCAGGTACACTAGTGTGCAATGTCAGCAGAGAAAATATATGAATAACACATAAATCTATTGATTATTGGACTTACATAAGCCCTAATGTTCATTGATGTTTCCTGCATTGACGGCACTTTCAACAGTGGACATTACATTTCAGATGTACTGGAACTCCTGGAATCCTTACCCAATCTGTTGCCCTCGGAAACCATCCTTGTAACCATTGATGCCACTTCCTTATACACAAATATTCCGCATGTCCAGGGGCTCACTGCGATGGAGCACTCCCTTTCATGCCGATCACCTACCACCCTACCTAAAACCTCTTTCCTCATTACCTTCATCGTGACTCACAACTTCTTCACTTTAGAAGGCCAGACATACCAACAATTAAAGGGAGCAGCCATGGGTACCAGGATGGCCCCCTTGTACGCCAACCTATTCATGGGTCACTTAGAGGAAGCCTTCTTGGTTACCCAGACCTACCAACCCAAAGTTTGGTACAGATTTATTGATGACATCTTCATGATCTGGACTCAACAGTGAAGAAGAACTCCAGAATTTCATCTCCGTCCTCAACTCCTTCGGTTCCATCAGATTCACCTGGTTCTACTCCAAATCCCATGCCACTTTCCTTGATGTTGACTTCCATCTGTCTAATGGCCAGGTTCACAGGTCCATCCACATCAAACTCACCAACAAGCAACAGTACCTCCATTATGACAGCTGCCACCCATTCTACATCAAACGGTCCCTTCCCTACAGCCTAGGTCTTCATGGCAAACGAATCGGCTCCAGTCTGGAATCCCTGAACCATTACACCAACAACCTGAAAACAGCTTTCGCATCCCACAACTACCCTCCTGACCTGGTACAGAAGCAAATAACCAGAGCCACTTCCTCATCCCCTCAAACCCAGAGCCTCCCTCAGAAGAACCGCAAAAGTGCCCCACTTGTGACAGGATACTTTCCGTGACTGGATCAGACTGAAAGTGGCTCTCCAGCAGGGATACGACTTCCTCAAATCCTGCCCTAAAATGAGATCCATTCTTCATGAAATCCTCCCCAGTCCACCAAGAGTGTCTTTCCCCCGTCCACCTAACCTTCGTAACCTCTTAGTTCATCCCTATGAAATCCCCAACCCACCATCCCTACCCTCTGTCTCCTACCCTTGAAACCGCCCCCGGTGTACAACCAGTCCCATGCACCCTCCCACCACCACCTACTCCAGTCCTGTAATCCGGAAGGTGTATACGATCAAAGTCAAAGCCAAGTGTGAAAGCACCAATGTTATTCACCAACTGACCTCCCTACACAGTGAAGCTTTCTATGTGGAAATGACCAGCAACAAACTGTCCATTTGCATGAAAAACAAAGGCAGACAGTGTTTGTTGGTATATCCGAACTCCGGAGATGGGAACTTGCTCTTCAGTATATCCTCTCCTCTTGTTATCCGCCAGGCCTCAACCTCCGCTAATTTCAAGTTGCCGCCTCTCATACGTCACCTGTCTTTCAACAACATATTTGCCTCTTTACTTCTGCCTCGACTGACATCTCTGCTCAAAATCTTTGCCTTTACAAATGTCTGCTTGTGTCTGTGAATGTGCAGATGGATACGTGTGTGTGTGCGCGAGTGTATACCTGTCCTTTATTCCCCGTAAGGTAAGTCTTTCCGCTCCTGGAATTGGAATGACTCCTTACCTTCTCCCTTAAAACCCACATCCTTTCGTCTTTCCCTCTCCTTCCCTCTTTCCTGACGAAGCAACTGTTGGTTGCGAAAGCTAGAATTTTGTTTGTATGTTTGTGTTTGTTTCCGTGTCTATCAACCTGCCAGCCCTTCTGTTAAGTCACATCATCTTTGTTTTTAGATATATTTTTCCCACATGGAATGTTTCCCTATATATGAAAGAAACTTCCACATGGGAAAAATATATTAAAAACAATGATTCCAAGACTTACCAAGCGGGAAAGCGCCGGTAGACAGGCACAATAAATAAATCACACAAACACACACACACAAAATTTTTAACTTTCGCAACCGACGGTTGCTTCTTCAGGAAAAAGGGAAGGAGAGCAAAGACGAAAGGATGTGGGTTTTAAGGGAGAGGGTAAGGAGTCATTCCAATCCCGGGAGCGGAAAGACTTAACTTACGGGGAATAAAGGACAGGTATACACTCGCGCACACACACACATATCCATCTGCATATTCACAGACACAAGCAGACATTTGTAAACGCAAAGAGTTCAGGCAGAGATGTCAGTCGAGGCGGAAGTACAGAGGCAAAGAAGTTGTTGAAAGACAGGTGAGGTATGAGAGGCAGCAACTTGAAATTAGCGGAGGTTGAGGCCTGGCGGATATCGAGAAGAGAGGATATACTGAAGGGGAAGTTCCCATCTCTGGAGTTCGAATAGGTTGGTGTTGGTGGGAAGTATCCAGATAACCCGGACGGTGTAACACTGTTCCAAGATGTGCTGGCCGTGCACCAAAGGCCTTTAAATATGTCTGCTTGTGTCTGTGTATGTATGAATGTATATGTGTGTGTGTGTGTGTGTGTGTGTGTGTGTGTGTGCGCGAGTATATACCTATCCTTTTTTTCCCCTAAGGTAAGTCTTTCCGCTCCCGGGATTGGAATGACTCCTTACCCTCTTCCTTAAAACGCACATCCTTTCATCTTTTCTTTTCCTTCCCTCTTTCCTGACGAAGCATCCTCCGGTTGTGAAAGCTCGAAATTTTGTTTGTGTGTTATTTTATTGTGCCTGTCTACCGGTGCTTTCCCGCTTGGTAAGTCTTGGAATCTTTGTTTTTAATATATTTTTCCCATGTGGAAGTTTCTTTCTATTTTATTTATAGAGACACACAAAAAATGAGAAGACTTAAAGTTCACAAGAAAGCACAGCAGTAGTGGCAGAACCGACATTTGAAATGTGAGAAACAACCATCACCATCAACAACAACAGAAATGGCAGTGTTAAGTACATTAGCAGCAGCACCAATAACAGCAACAAGCAGCTCATCACAGCCCAATGTACAGGTACACTCACCACAGCCCAGTGTTCAGGTACGACCTGAGAGGTGCAGGAAACCTTTCCTATTAAAGGATTTTTGGTATCTCACCAGAACACAGGAATGAATATAACACAAAATGTAATGAAAACTGTAACCATTTCTCATTCTAGTCACCTGCAGATTTTAAGCCTAAATATCCAGTGCATTAGAAATAAATCACTACAACTTGAGGTAGCAATGAATGGTGCAAACACTGACTGCATATGCATCATGATGCAGAAGTTTTTAAGTAAGTAGTGTTGGTATTCATCCATCTAAATTGGCAAGTCAGTATTGTAGAAAAAATGCCAAAAACGGAGGTGGATGTATGCTTACTAAATCAAGTATCAGGTACAAAAGAATAATTGAATATGAAAAATCATTTTGAGCAGCAGCTATACAGTTGTATGCAATACTGGGAAAAGTCATATTGATAGCAATATACAGACCATCTACTGGGGATACAGACACATTCATTAATCAATTAGAAACACTGTTTAACATTCTTTTTACTGAAAGAGCCACTGTAGTTGTCTGTGGGGATTTCAGCATAAATCTTATAAATGGGAGTAGTCTAAAAAATCAGTTCCTAAATCTATTATGTAGTTTCATTCTGTTTCTACACATACACGGATCAACAAGAATAACATATAATACAAACAGACTTATAGATAATATGTTTTCAAATGTATGATCCACAGAATTAGAAGTAAAAAATACTGATTTGGGATTATCAGACCATAACACTCTTGTCCTCAAAATTCCTTCAATGCCACTGCAAGAAAAAATAGTGTATTTCATGTATAAAAGAAAATTTCCACTGAAAACTGTGTAGAATTTACAAATATCCTAACTAATGAATCGTGGGCAGAAGTTCTGTCCCTAACAAATACGAATGATGCATATAACACTTTTTCTTCAGTTTTCATGAGGTATTTCGAAATGTGCTTTCCAAAGAATCTGTCAAGAATCACATCACATCACATTACAAAGCCAAGTTCTCGGATAACAGCTGGCATCAAAACTTCTTGTGGAGGTCTAAAGAGACTAAATTCAAAATTGAAGACATTTGCAGATCCACAGTTCATAGAATATGTTAAGAATTTCAAGAAGGTGTATCGAAAAGTAATTGCATAGGCAAAATTTATGACTAAGTACAACTTAATAAGACAGTCTATAATAAATCAAAAGCCATATGGGGTATTGTGAAGACTGAAACAGGAAAGAGATGTGAAAACCAGGATATCATTCTCTAAAAACAGAAAATGTCAATATTAAAAATAAGATTTGTCAAGTTCCATCAACAATTATTTGATAAATGCAACAACTTCATTAAGGTCAAAATTTACAAACCATGAAGGTGGTGGTAAATCGAAATGGGCTGCGGAGGCGGCGGCGGTGGGTGAGGCGTTGGCAGAGGCAGGTCGGCAGGGAGCGGTGAGAAGTGGCTCCGGGAGGGACCACGCAGGCTTTAAACGTACCGAAACTGTACTCGGGTGGCCATTGAGCAGAATCATGAATGTATTGACCCCCCCCCCCCCCCCCCCCCCCCGGCGTAATACGCGGTGCAGGATAGAGACAGAGGTTGCAGTGCCGCACGAACCAGTCAGTCCGTAACATGATGAAATCGCAAGAATTCAAGTCCTTATGAACAAACACCTGTGGCGTGTGCGTGCGAGGTAGAAGCAAGACATGTGAGCTCACACTCATTCAACAAAGGCCAGCAGGTCTGTGGCGTCCGTTGGAGAACTGTTCTCAATGAATTTGGCAGGCGGGACGAGTGGTTCCCATACAGGACCTTTGCCAACAAAGCATTGAGGTCCTCCTTGTGCGAGGAATGGATTCCCAGCAATACCCGTGGCAGAGCCTCAGACCAAAGCCCACCATGGCACATGATGCAGCTTTTACTGTTCTGTGCCATCACTCGACTAGTCCATTGGCCTGTGGATGGTATGCAGTCATGTGAAATTTCACCACCTCGCACAACTCACCCAGATGAGCAAAAAGTGGCGGCTCGAATGGTGGCCCTGGTCCGTGGCAAGTGAGAGTGGGCAACTGAATATAGCCACCCAGGCTGAAATGACCAGCCTAGCAATTGTCTCAGCTGTAATGTCCACCATGGGTACCTCCTCAACCCAACAGGTGACACAGTCGATCAAGGAACACAAGCACGTGACCACAAGTGGCAATCGTTCTGCATGCCTGGCCAGACAAAATCTTCGTTTTCTATGCGTGTTGTTGCCCATGTTCTGGGGTAATGCGTCGACAATCCCACGCCGAAGGGGGAAAGGTACCAATGGGTTGGACGAACCAGTAGAAATGTCACAGATGAGAGGAATTGATGACACATGAGCAAAGGACCGTCGTCTGAGAGCAGACACTGAGTGTCCGCATCTTCTCCCTAAAGTCATGCTAGTTTTTCTAAGTTCAATGGGGCAGAGATCATCAAAATGCGGGAGAGGTAGTCGGCAACTATGTTTTCCATGCTGAAGATGTAACAAGAGTCCAAAGAATGTTGGCAAATAAAATCCATAAGGCAGAAGTGGTGCAGTGGGAGAACTTTCGCTGCATTGCGCATCACGTCAATAAGAGGTTTATGATCAGAATAGATGGTGAAAGCATGTCCTTCAACATCGCTCCTGAAATGTTTGACTGCCTCATAAACCATGAGGAACTTGTGGTCGAAGTCCGACCCTTTACACTGACTCCTCGTAAGCTTTTTTGAGAAGAAACATAGTAGCTGCATTAAGTCTGCAGCATGCCCGCTGACTCACTAGCGTCGGTATGGAAGTCATTACAGCATAGACGTTTTTCGTCGCGGCGAGACCTTTTTACGAAATTTCAGTCACCAACTTTCTCTTCCGAATGCGAAAATATTTTGTTGAGCCCAACCTACATAGGTAGGAATGATCATCAAAATAAAATAAGAGAAATCAGAGCTCGAACAGAAAGGTTTAGGTGTTCGTTTTTCCCGCTCGCTGTTCGGGAGTGGAATAGTAGAGAGATAGTATGATTGTGGTTCGATGAACCCTCTGCCAAGCACTTAAATGTGAATTGCAGAGTAGTCATGTAGATGTAGATGTAGATGTAAGTGAGCAGCATGCACTGTCCAGGTGACAGGCCCTGCTGTGTAGTAGCATTTGATGATGGACATGTTGGGCTGGCGATGGTGAAGTGGCCTCTGGCACAGCTGAGACCAGAAAATTGTACACTTTTAACCAACTGTATATTAGGCACACTATTAAAAACACAAGCACAATTGCTAGGGTGTGATGTACTTGCACAAAACAACACTGGTAGATCCCTTGTTTTCAAGACAATTTGGGCCGACACACGGAATTCTTTACTGATGAAAGTAAGCACAAAATAATTCCCAAATGCACGATGTAGAATGCAGGGTCACCACTGGGGGTTTTATGTGGCGTAGAACCATAATAAACAAAACAAAATGAACATTTATTTCTGCACTGAACAGAGCGAATACAGAAATGGACGTCAAACATGGTGCGAGAGCACAAAGACCGAATGAAAAGCCAAAGAGAGTAATCAGACAAGTGTCACTTTGTGTCAGAGATGACACAACCATAAGTTACTAAACAGAAATCAGCATGGCTTCCAGGAAAGTAAAAATACAGAAACAGCACTAATGTGCTACACTGAACAAATAATCATAAATCTGTAAAAAGATAATTGCATAGTAGGAATAAATTTAGACCTCTTCAAAGCATTTCACACTGTCAATCATGGCATTCTTTTAGAAAAAATGGAAGCACTAGGTATTCATGGAAAAGGGATTTTGTGGTTTGAATCATACCTACAAAACAGAACGCAGACTGTAGCAGTGATGTCAGCTTACTCTGGCCACAAAATAAATTTAGTATCAGATGCAAAAAAAGTGGAAACAGGAGTGCCGTAAGGCAGAATTCTAGGACACTTATTGTTCCTTGTCTATATAAATCACATTCAACCTCAGATGGAACAGCAAAGGCCATACTATCGCAGATGACACTAGTGTGATAACAAGTGCACCACAGCAAATGCTGCAAACAACTACTGATCAGGTAATAAAGAATGTTCACACTTGGTTCAATACAAATCAGTTGACATTAAATGCAAATAAAACAAATTATACAATGAAAAATCCAGGATGGAATGTAACAATACCAGAGAAGGAAAGTTGCTACTCACCATATAGCGGAGGTGCTGAGTCACGATAGGTACAGTAAAACGATTCACACAATTACAGCTTTTGGCCATTAAGGCCTTTGTCAGCAGTAGACGCACGCGCGCACACACACACACACACACACACACACACACACACACACACACACACACACACACACACACATCTGCAGCCTCAGAGAGCTGAGACCACACTGCGAACAGCAGCACCAGTGCATGATGGGAGTGGCGACTGGGTGGGGGTAAGGAGGAGGCTGGGGCAGGGAGGGGGAGGGATAGAATGGTGGGAGTGGCGGACAGTCATGAGTTGCAGTTTAGACGGAGGGCAGTAGAGAAGGTGTAGAGGGGGGATGGGGGAAGTAGCAGAAAGGAGAGAAATAAAGGAAATTAAAAGACTGGGTGTGGCAGTGAAATGACAGCTGTGTAGTGCTGGAATGGGAACAGGGAGGAGGCTGGATGGTTGAGGACAGTGACTAATGAAGCTTGAGGCCAGGAGGGTTACAGGAACGTAGGATGTATTGCAGGGAAAGTTCCCACCTGCGCAATTCAGAAGAGCTGGCGATGGTGGGAAGGATCCATATGGCACAGGCTGTGAAGCAGTCATTAAGATGAGGGATATCACATGTGGCAGCGTGTTCAGCAAACATGGTGGTCCACTTGTTTCTTGGCCACAGTTTGTCGGTGGCTGTTCATGCGGACAGACAGCCTGTTGGTTGTCTTGCCTACATAGAATGCAGCACAGAGGTTGCAGCTTAGCTTGTAAATCACATGACTGTTTTCACAGGTAGACCTTCCTTTGATGGGATAGATGATGTTAGTGACCGGACTGGAGTAGGTGGTGATAGGAGGATGTATGGGACAGGTCTATTACAGGGTATGAGCCATGAGGTAAGGGATTGGGGTTTGTGTATGGATGGACGAGTATATTGTGTAGTTTGGTGGATGGCGGAATACCACGGTAGGAGGGGTGGGAAGGATAGTGGGCAGGACATTTCTCATTTCAGGGCACGACAAGAGGTATTCAAAACCCTGGCGGAGAATGTAATTCAGTTGCTCCAGTCTCGGGTGTTACTGAGTTACGAGGAGAATGCTCCTCTGTGGCCGGACTGTGGGAGTTTGGGAGGTGGTGGGAGACTGGAAAGATAAGGTACAGGAGATTTGTTTTTGTAAAAGGATGGGAGGATAATTACGGTCAGTGAAGGCTTCAGTGAGACCCTTGGTATATTTTGAGAGGGATTGCTCGTCACTGCAGATGTGACGACCACGGGTAGCTGTATGGGACTGACTTCTTGGTATGGAATATGTGGCAGCTGTCGAAGTGGAGGTATTGCTGGTGGTTATTAGGTTTGATATGGACGGAGGTACTTCTGTAGCCATCTCTGAGGTAAAGGTCAGCATCTAGGTAGGTGGCTTCTTGGGTTGAGTAGGACCAGGTGAAGCAAATGGGGGAGAAGTTGTTGAGGTTCTGGAGGAATGTGAATAAGGTATACTCACCTTCAATCCAGATAGTAAAGACGTCATCAATGAATCTGAACCAGGTGAGGGTTTTAGGATTCTGGGTTTTTAGGAAGTATTCCTCTAGATGGCCCATGAATAGGTTAGCATAGGATGGTGCCATGCGGATGCCCATAGCCATACAACGGATTTGTTTGTAGGTAATCCCTTCAAAGGAGAAGTAATTGTGGGTGAGAATATAGTTAGTAATGGAGACTAAGAAGGAGGATGTTGGTTTGGAATCCATAGGGCATCTGGAAAGGCAGTTTTTGACAGCAGTAAGGCCATGGGCATTAGGAATGTTAGTGTACAAGGAGGTGGCATCAATAGTGATGAGCAGGACACCACGTGATAAAGGGACAGGAACTGCGGAGAGTCGGTCGAGGAAATGGTTGGTATCTTTTATATAGGATGATTAGTTCTGGGTAATAGGTTGAAGATGTTGGTCTATGAGAGCAGAGATTTTCTCAGTGGGGGCACAGTAACTGGCCACAATGAGGTGTCCTGGGTGGTTGGGTTTATGGACTTTAGGAAGCATGTAGAAGGTGGGAGTGCGGGGAGAGTGGTTGGGATAAGTAGAGAGATGGACTCTGGGGAGAGGTTCTGGGATGGGCCTAAGGATTTGAGTAGTGACTGGAGATCCTGCAGGATTACTGGGATGGGATCACTGTGGCATGGTTTGTAGGTGGAAGTATCTGACAGCTGATGGAGCCCTTGTGCCACATAATCCTTGCAGTTCAAAACAACGGTGGTGGAGCCTTAGTCAGCAGGAAGGATTATAAGGTCGGGATCAGTTTTTAGATGGTGGACTGTGGTTCTTTCTGCGAATGTAAGGTTAGTTTGCATGTTGAGGGATTTGCAGAATGATGTTTAGGCAAGGTTCGAGGTTAAGAAACTGTGGAAAGTTAAAAGGGGTGGTATGGAGGCAGTGGGGGTGGATCACGGTTAGGAGGAGTTAGGCAAGGTTCAATATTGGTCTTTAGTTGAGTCTGATGGTCGGGTTGGTAGCGAGAAAGTGTTTCCACTGTAGGGACCGGGAGAATGAGAGCAGGTCTTTAACTAGTCCAGCATTGTTGAATTTGGGAGTGGGGCAAAAGGTGAGGCCTTTGGAAAGGACTGATATTTCTGTGGGACTAAGGCCTCTGGAGGAAAGGTTCATAACTGTGTTGCACATCTGTTTAGGTTCTGGGTTCTGTGTGGTGGTGGGAGGGAGTTTTGGAGGGTGGGGTACATGTAATAGGTCTGCGAGACAGGGTTTGTCAGCTATGAGGGGGCGTGGGAGGGGGGGGGGGGGGGTTGGAGGTGGATGTAGAAGTGGTACTCCAAGGTGACATAGGAAGTGAGTAGGATGGAGAGCTTTTTGAGGTGGTGTTGTGCATATTGATCAAGTTCCTGCAGGGCAAAGGTTTCAGTGTGTGTTATGAGTTCCAGGAATTTGTGATTGCATAGCAGGATAATTTTGCAGATTTAGAGAAGGTACTGCAAGGAGGATTGGGCTTGGTTCATATGGTTTTCCAATACTATGTTGGTGAGGGCTAAGGATTGGCGGAATCTGAACAGATGGAGATGATTGTGGAAGGAGGGGTGGGAACCATAGATGGGTAATTTGATGGTAAGGCCATTAGGGGGGATTTCATGAGACAAGCAACAACGCAGGAACAGTATGTGGGTCTGGGATCTGGCTAGGAATAAGGAAACTTTTCTGTATTGACGCAGATGGAAGGAGCAAGGATCCATGGTGGTGCAAAAATGCGAAAACATACGTAAGAAAGTAGAATTACGTACGAAAAATTACACAAAAATACACCAAATACGTGTGAAAATTACGAAAAGGATTAAATGGATGCACAAGGGGGAAAAAAGGAGATGAAATCTGAGGAAGACGACGAATGGGGAAGGCGAAAACTCACTAAAATTTGCGAGAAGTCACAAGGGTCAAATCAGAAAATAACTTATCAATAATATATATATATATATATTACTGTGGATAGCAGGTTTAAGGGCGGATAAGCGTAATCGTAAGGGGGATGGCAGATGTGACTGGAAGAGGGGATTTAGTGGGTGGGAACAGGCATAGAATGGGGAAAGTGTGGAGGATGGGGAGAGGTTCGTAGTTAGAGATTCCATGTGGCACCGGAAAAGTGCTGGAGGTTACACACAAAAATCCGGGAATTGACACAGGGAGCGTGATCAGTTTGAAGGTACAGCCTTCATTATATCGGCGGGGGTAATGTGAGTCCTCCATAAGCTCAACAACTTCTCCCCCATTTGTTTTACCTGGTCCTACTCAACCCAAGAAGCCACCTTCCTAGATGTTGACCTTCACCTCAGAGATTGCTACATAAGTACCTCCGTCCACATCAAACCTAATAACCACCAGCAATACCTCCACTTCGACAGGTGCCACACATTCCATACCAAGAAGTCCCTTCCGTACAGCCTAGCCAGCCATGGTTGTCGCATCTGCAGTGATGAGCAGTCCCTCTCAAAATATACCAAGAGTCTCACTGAAGCCTTCACTGATCGTAATTATCCTCCCATCCTTGAACAAAAACAAATCTCCTGTACCTTATCATTCCAGTCTCCCACCACCTCCCAAAGTCTCACAGTCTGGCCACAGAGGAGCATTCCCCTCGTAACTTGGTACCATCCGGGATTGGAGTAACTAAATTACATTCTCTGCCAGGGTTTTGATTACCTCTCATCATGCCCTGAAATGAGAAATGTCCTGCCCACTATCCTTCTCACTCCTCCTACCATGGTATTCCACCGTCCACCGAACCTACACAATATACTTGTCCATCCTTACACAACCCCCAATCGCTCATGGCTCATATCCCTGTAATAGACCTAGATGCAAGACCTGTCCCATACATCTTCATACAACCACCTATTCCAGTCCAGTCACTAACATCACCTATCCCATCAAAGGAAGGTCTACCTGTGAATCCAGTCATGTGATTTACAAGCTAAGCTGCAACCTCTGTGCTGCATTCTATGTAGGCATGACAACCAACAAGCTGTCTGTCCGCACGAACGGCCATCGACAAACTTTGACCAAGAAACAAGTGGACCATTATGTTGCCGACCACGCTGCCAAACATGATATCCTTCATATTAATGACTGCTTCACAGCCTGTGCCATATGGATCCTTCCCACCAACACCAACTTTTCTGAATTGCGCAGGTGGGAACTTAACCTGCAATACATCCTACGTTCCCATAACCTTCCTGACCTCAAGCTTCGTTAGTCACTGTCCTCACCCATCCAGCCCCCTCCCTGTTCCCATTCCAGCACTACACAGCCGTGTTTCACTGCCACACCCAGTCTTTCAATTTCTTTTATTTCTCTCCTTTCCGCTACTTAGCCCTCACCCCCTTCACTCCTGCCCTCCATCTAAACTGCAACACTTGACTGTCCGCCACTCCCATCATACTACCCCTCCCCCTCCCCACCCCAGCCTCATCCTTACCCCCACCCAGTCGCCACTCCCATCACGCACTGGCGCTGCTGTTCGCAGTGTGGTCTCAGCTCTCTGAGACTGCAGATGTGTGTGCAAGTTGCGTTTATGTGAGTGTGTGTGTGTGTGTGTGTGCATGTGTGTATGTGTGTCTACTGTTGACAAAGGCCTTAATGGCCGAAAGCTTTAATTGTGTGAATCTTTTTGTTGTGCCTATCGTGACTCAGCATCTCCGCTATATGGTGAGTAGCAACTTTCCTTCTCTGGTATTAACAAAACAAATTATATGCAGTTTGTGAAAATATGTCAAAATGTAAATCTTGATCTGTTGTTGGGTGATGAGGCCACAGACAGAGTAGCACCAATAAAATTGCTGGGGATTCATGTAGATGAATATCTTAATTTTAATGACCATGTAATGAAACCTGTGCACAAACTTAACTCAGCCTGTTTTGCTCTTAGAATTATTGCTAATGCTTGTACTGTGGAGGATGCTATTTTCAGTAGTCTCTTGCAACATATGGAATAATACTTTGGGGTTCAACCGCTTGCAATCTAAAACAACCCCCCCCCCCCCCCCCCCCACACACACACACACGCACAAATGTGACAAAGGCATGTGAGCCATATTGATACAAAACTCTACAACAGACTGCCAGCCAACATCAGAAAGTTCGAAGATGAAAACAAATTTAATCTAGAATTTAAACAATTTCTACTTGAACACTGTTTTTACTCAGTAAATGACTATTTAGGTCAATAAATAATTCTGATAATGTTTATATTAAGGCAAAACTGAAAGCACCGTTTTTCGTCCCCTAAAGTTTCTGTTAATTTTCTGTATCTGATGGATAGTTGTTGAGTGTGGTAAAATCTTTACTGAATTATTGTAGTGAATGTAAGGGCTTCCTGCTTAGGGAAAACAAAAGTAAAGCCTTAGGGCAAACAGACTATTGTAGCATCCACAAGATAAATTTTAGCTACAGTGCAACGAGAGGAAATTATGCCTCTAACAGTTATAAACATTATCTATCCGACATATGGAAAAACACTGAAATAAAACAAAATGATGATAAATATTAATTATTTATGTAATATTGTATGATGTAATTGGACATATCGATGTGTATCATACAAAGACAATGATAATTGTAAATTCCTTTTATGATCTGCGTTCGTCTTCTATTGTTTTTACCTTTTTTTTTTGGTTGGCTTTTGTAGGTTGTGGGCGCAATTGTATTGTTACATTCTGTCCTGGATTTTCCATTATTTAATAATTTGTTAATTATTACTTTAGAACAGAGTTCATGACTATTATAAATATGAGTGAATAATAATTTGTAACTTTAATTACTCTCTCAATAAGCATTATCTGCGTTAATTATTTCTTTCCACTGCAAGTAGCACAGACATTGATGATAACGATTTGTATCGCATTTTTATCTGTGTTTCTTACGAAAATATCAAAGGTTTGTTTAATAAAAATTAGTGTAAATAGTGCACAATATAAAAGTAAAGCTTGATTGGCATTAGTTCAGATACTTATCCTGTTTAAAGGAAATTTTCTCTAACAATTGAAAGTCTCTGTCAATTGTCGGCCACCATCTTAACAATTATCTCAGCAGCAAATTCAAATTATGCAACTTTGCAGGCATAAATGCTGTAGGTAATAAAAAAGTGTAAAAATAAATGTGCACTGGTGGTCCCGAACTCATTTTAATGAAAATAATTGGAGTCAGATTGCTTCTTTAAAAACAGTGCTCATAGCACGATCCACATAACAAACTTTTTTTTGCTGAAGAATATTGTTTCAGGTAACATATGTCATTGTTGTGCTCAGCTGATATTTGGTCGTTTTAATGATCATTTTATTGAAGATAACTGTTTCCATCATAATCAATAGTTGTATAGAATCTGTTGTATGAACTATGATTTAGTGACACTTACACAAGTTACAGACAACACTTTAACACAACATTAACTTGGATTTCTTTAGCAACTTGACCAAATCTTTAGCCGGGAGAAAAAATTATTTTGCAATTATTCACTATAATGAAATAACATTATCATTTTCATCTACAAATTAGTTAAATACCAAACCATTGAATAACACAGCGAACACCATAATCGCACCCAATGTGGAGTCACCAATGCACATTTATTCATTTTAATAATTGAAATTGTGATCTATTACAGGTGCAGGGTACCAAAACAAGCTATTAATCATTGTATATTTACTTGTTTCATGAGCATTGACATCTTCCTACCAAACTGCTGTCCCAATCTGTATCTGCACTGGTGCGAGAGATACAAGTAACTTCATATAAGCAGTGCTCTCCACCCCTCACAATCAACAAAAGAAGGAGCAGACATTCATGTTCAATAAATACATAGCAGCATGCGATCAACAACTGTTGCATGTGATATTTAAAGTTGAAATCAGTAACTGCAGCCATATGTAGTAATAATTGAATATTTTGGCTGCAAGAATAATATTTTGAAGTGTAGCAATTCTACAAAAGATTTTGTGCCCAGAGTGAATTATTTAGATAGTGTTATTTGTGTATATGTGTTAGTTATAAGATTATTTTGTGTCAATTGGTGCTTGTCAGTGATTTATATATTTGTTGTGCTATATTGGTGATACAATGGTTAAGCAAAAGAAACAGATTAAACTGAATGAGCATACTGCTGCAGAAATGACATCAGAGTCTCAGGTAGAACAATCTACCCATACTTCTGTCGAGTTATTAGAAAATTGATTTATGAATGATAATTTAGTAACTGACGTCCCGAGTGATAGTAATACTGAGAAGCTGCCAAAACAAACTGACACTCCTGCAGTCAACCAGTTAGGAATTAATGACACTAGTTCTTCTGGGCAAGGGGCAGAAGTTAGCAATGCTCAAGCTATGCTGATACAGGATATTATTTGAAAAGTTTACTATTAAAGAGCAGGAGCATGAAAAACAATGTGAGTTTAAAGAGCAGGAGTGTGAAAGACAATGTCAGCAGGAAAAGGAAAAACATAGACAGGAAAAGCTTATAGAAAAACAGCAACAGGAGCTCAGGAACCAAGAAAAGGGAAAGAAATTTATGGAAAACATAAACAAAATTTTTCTGGAAAGACATAACGAAATTGTCCATAGGATAAGCCAAGTGTTGGTCGATCATGATAATGCTACTATTACCCATTTTAAGCAGGAGATTGATGCAGTAAAATCCACTATTGAACCATTAAAAAACATTCCAGTTCAGGTCAGTAGCTTTCAAACTGAAGTAGATAGACTAGAGAACCAATTCAAAGCTTTGGCTACCACTGTGGAAACAATACAGGAGGACATTCCCTCAGAAATCCGAAAGCAAGTCAGAACAGAAGTAGCTAGGATGCTGAACTCTGAATATCAAAGCTTTGAAATTGTTACAGTATGCAGTAATGACAACACCGATACTGTCAGGCAAAAGATCACAGATAATCTAACGGCAAATGTTAATGCACCACAAGGAAGACCAAATTTTGGTAATCAACTGATATTACCAGAGCAATATGTGACACCAAGGAACAATAATAGTGAAATAGAATGTACTTGCAATAAAGTAACCACACCACCTGCGAATGATAGAAATTTCGTGCACTTAACTACTTTGATGCATGAAGAAAGCCTGATTAACATAGACAGTTTCAAATATTTAATTGAGAAAGCAAGAAAAGCATACATCCAGTAGTTTTCATTCAATACTTCAAAAGTGTTCTTCCAAAATCATGGTCAGTAGAACAGAAAATACAGTTTGTGGTTTCACATATTTATGGTGATGCATTGATCTGGGCATTAAATGCAGCAGAAACTTGCAAGACTTTCCACAACTTTGAGAAGGCATTCCTTGATCAAGTCTGGTCAGCGTCTACTCAGGAGTGACTTCGTAAAGTTGTTTACAATGCAGAAATGTACAATCCAAAGTCAGGATCTTTAAGGAAATACATTGAAAAATATATTAACATGACCCGGTACTGGGATGAGCCAGTAACCACCACAGACTTGTTGCAAGTGTTAAAAGCTAGATTACCCTTACATATTAGAGAAACATTATTTAATGTTACAGACACTGATATGAAAGAATTTATGTCTGTAATTGATTCTCTGGATCTAGTGCAAGAAGACGCCAGAAATAATTCTGATGTGATCAGCAATACCAATAGTCCTAATGGAAAAAATTCATGGAATGGAAACAATGGAAACAGGGGCGAAGGTAGTCCAAAGAAAAATAAAAGTAAAGCATATAGTAACGGATAATACAATAATAATAGTAATAGTAGTAGGAATCCATACAACCAAAATTTTGGATATCCTAATAATAATAACAGTAATTATCAAAAGGCCAAAGAACAACAACAACCGAATGGTAATCAGAGGCAGTACCACAATGAAAATCCAAACAATAACAATAGCAACTGAAAGAGACAAAATGACAACAGGTCAGACAGTCCATATAAAGACAAGCCTAAAAATATGCGGGCTGACAGTGAATATTGGTGACAGCCAGGGCCAAGTCATTGACAGCCACAGCAAAATTCTGTCTATTCGTGTCAGTCAATAAACAAGCTATACCTATACCAAACCATCAGTATCCACCGTGGTGGGATCCAAGCAGGTCACCTCCGACTGAAAATCCACAAAATGTTAGAATAGTGGAGGTACCTTCAGAAGCAAAACAAAACACTCAGAGACCAATAAACTAATTTTGGTCCCTGTAGGCCTTCACCAGGTGACTGAGGCCAACAATGAAAGCAATAGGTCGACGAAACAAAAAATAAACATGATATGGTATCAAGATGGCAACAGGATCGAAGATGAGCTATATCAGGAACCTGCTGTCTCTGATAAGCCACAAAGGGAAAATATCCAAACAAGCGTCACCGGAACTGTAAATGGTGTAACAACTACTATTCTGCTTGGCACAGGTGCAAATGTATCAGTTGTGAATACGCAGTTTTTCAAGAAGGTATCGGAGATAGAAAGATTGCTGATTTTGTCTGTTGCAAATTGTAAGGTTATAGGGGCATTGGGAAAAAAGGTACAGAGTATAAAATACCAGACACAGGTGGTAGTTTCCTTGGGAAATGATCGCTTATTATGCACATTCCTACTAATGGATAACTTGTCAGTATCGGTGCTTCTGGATCTTGAGTTCCTTCAGGAAAGGGAAGCTGTAATTGATCTTCCCCATGGGACATGTGCACTTAAGTAGCAACAGCGGCCGATAACATTAATGCTGCATCGGGAGTTCAGTACGAACCTTCTGCTGATGAGAAAAATGAATCTTTCTGTCAGCAGACAGAATTTGTTAGTGTTGGATCATAAGCACCCACAGATGTGTCACAAAAATCGAAATAACGATGCACCCAGCAACGTGAGTGATATTGTCACAACAATAGAAGAGAAAGTACGGGAGGCAACTTGCATGAATGCTTCAGAGGCTCGACAATTAACACAATTATTATCTGGATACCTTGAAGTATTCATTGAATGCCCTGGAATCATAAAATATTACCAGTATAATATGAAAGTATATCCACACAAGACCTATTGCAGAGCATCTTACTTGGTCCCCTGGACTAAGAAAAACGAAGTGAAGGACCATATAAAATAGCTAATATCCCACATGAGTCATGCTATATACTAGAGGATGTCAATAAAGGTAAGAGGAAAGGACTGTATTGTCTTAAAGACATTAAAAAAAATTGCAACAGGAAAACCAATTTAAATGTTGGAATATACAAAGGACCAATCAGAAGTGCAAGTGCACTATCCCATAACTGTAAATATAATATTTATGGTAAAATAATTAGCAGTAATAATGTGATACTATTATGTGACCATGACTGGAGAGGAGAGGAAGGTAATTAATGGCACGCAGAGTTTGCATGCTGTTACTATGTGGGTAGTAGGCTGAGAGATAAAAGCCACCATGCACACTATGTGTGCCGCCAATAATGTGGTCGCTAGGCACAGGAGTATGTTGGAAAATGAAATCGTCTGCATTGATAATGAAGACATCTCTGTTAACAATTCACAAACAGAACAGACTGTTGTCAAAAGGCCTGATAATGTATATACAGACAGTTGTCTACATGTCCTAGAAATCTATGAAGATTATATGAAATATGTGGTAGCTGTGGAAGTTACTGAAGGTGATAGGATGACAGCTTGACAGAAGAGCCTGCAATGAATGAACAGGAACCAATACAGTTTGAAGAGAATTGTGAGTTCAATTTAAAGCCTGCAGAAATGGCAGAAGAATAACTTAGTGTCTGTCTTAGAAAAGCTTTCCAACTAGTGCCAGAGCAACCCAGAATGGTTGGAATAAGAAAATAGTTTGGAAGATGGATGTTTTGGTATCTCTGAAACCAATGAATGTGTAACTAAGAGTAATTTTGTACCACTTGATGATGAAATTTCCATACAAAATCTGAAATAGGTGCTGAAATCAAAAAGTAGGAACCACCGGATGATACAATACACAGTCAGCAGTGAGTTCAAGTAATTAAAATTTTGAACTCCAAAAACAGGAAAAATATCCAGACACAGATAATATGCAGGTTAACAGCATTTCTTCCACTTGAATTGTTTTAAGCCTCAGTACAGATCATCTATCTGTACACACCAAACCATAACCTCTGATAACTCATTTTCACCATCTACACTTTCATTGGCAATTTCTCCTCCACCTATCAATATGTCCACATTTTCTCTGACTACACAATTAATATTCACTGTAGCAGGTTCATTGACTTCTGCTGTGACATCTTCACTGGGTTCCACTGCTCCACTTGTGGCTTGCCTCAGAACAGCTGATTGATTTGTACCATCCGTTGCTAGTGGAATTTCTGCCCGTCTGCTAACACATACCAGTAACATACTGCTTGCAGGCAGTGATTCAAATCTAGGTGCATCTAATTCTTGACTGGCTGTGGCATGCCATGCTGCACAATTGCTCTCCTGCATTCTAACTCTGTTGTGTCTACTTCGGTATGGCTTTCTACATCTGGGTCAGTTAAATCAGTCCAGGTCAGTTTGGTCCTTAAGGAACATGGATTTTGGTTTTCAGTGCTATTGTCATTCTTTTGGCGGAGAATCTTCTATCGCACCCTGCAGAGGTGCTTCAACCTCTGCTCCAGCCTCTCTGAAACATATTGACACCGTATCTATCACCATCATTTTGTTCAGTACTATTACTGTTGTTGTGATGACTCCTGTTATTACTACTCTGTGATCATCACAGTTTCCTGCCAGTGGTATTCTTCTCTTCACCTCTTTCTAGAAATGTGGAGAAGCTTCTATGGTTGCTCCCCACATATCTCTTAGAATCTTCTGGATGTTTTTCCATAATTCCCAGATAATTTCTGCTTTGGTTTGTCTGGTTCTTAAATGAGTCTGTTTATAGTACCTATATTCACAGAAATCCTACAAAGAGTTCCTGCCTTTGCTATAAGGAAGTTTAGCCATAATAAACTCTTGCCATAAGCAATCTTGTTTTTGCTCTGACCAATTCTCTTTGGTAAATTTCTGTTTGAATTTGTCAAGAGTCATATGATCAGTGTTCAGGTTCAGTCACCTTACAGTGGCAAGTAACCAGGAAAATTTCTTTCCCAGTTCTTTATAAAATCTAACAGATGCCAACCATTATGTTTCTTGGAGGGATCGAAATGTTTCTCTCCTTCCAATAATTTAATAATTGGTGACCATTACTGACAACACCAGGTTTATTTATCATCTTCTTTTCGAGGTCAGAAAGTTTTCCTCGAATTTGCAAAATGTTTTGGTCACAAGTCTGTTCACAATCGGTAACTTGTTTACCTAAAACTTTTTTGTCGTCAGAAACTGCTTTCTCAAGTGTGAGATTTCATTTTTGCACAGTCAACAATTTCTGTTTGCAAATGAAAAATTTTTTGGCCACTTTTATGACTACTAAAGGTTCTACTTTCTCTTAGATACTTATAACTTCAACTCCGGACCTTTCAACATAGTTGTCATATTTGCATTTATAGTGTCAATATAATTTTTCATATCATTTACTGCATTACTCAGAGCTCCCATTTTTCTGTCTACTTTCTCAATCTGCCTGCTAATTTTAATTTCTTGTGTCTTAGGTTTACTAACTTGCCCACTAACTTGAGTTTTGAGTTGACTGTAAAGACCACTAATTTGAGTTTTGATACTGCCAACTTGCATTGCAAATTTGTTTGCATCCACCAACTTGAGTTTTGAGTTGACTATCAAGACCACTAATTTGAGTGTCAATGCTGTCAATATCCTCAGCAAATTTGTTTGGATAAAAGTTTAAACAGGCCATTTGTGCTTGACGTCTTTTCACTGTCCTGTCCTACCGAACTGTCATTTTCTGAATCTGTATCATATGCTTCATTCTGTTTTTTCTTTATTTGTGGCAAACTAAACATGTCAAGAGGTTTGTACATAACTGCTATCATCTATGAAATCCTCATCACTTCCATTGTCTTTCATTTCCTGTTTAACATCGGAGGGCTTCAACATTTGGATTTGTTCATCTACATACTCATGATGATATGTGTATGTTAACAGTCTTCTGCTGGTGCCATCTGTTATATGATCACCCCTGGGTTTGATTCACATCCTGGTTGTGGATTTTCTCCACCTGAGGACTGAGGGTTTGTGTTGTCCTCAGTATTTCATCATCATTCGTGCAAGTGGCAAGATTGGTGTAATATTGGGAATTTGTACGGGCCTCACATGAGCGCTCCACAAACCAAACATCATCATCATCATTATCATCATTGTCGTCGTTGTACACACATCAAAAAAAGTTTTGCATCACCTCCTCACCTCGGTTCTGAGAGTTCCAGAACCTGTACAGAAAATTGGAATAGAGATCAACATTAACACCATTTCTGCCTTTTTATTGCTCATGAAAATCACACATTGCATGTTGTACCACCATATAGCGAGACCTTCAGAGCTGGTGGTCCAGATTGCTGTACACACCGGTACCTCTAATACCCAGTAGAACGTCCTCATGCATTGATGCATGTCTGTACTCGTTGTGGCATACTATCCACAAGTTCATCAAGGCACTGTTGGTCCAAATTGTCACACTCCTCAACTGTGATTCCGCATAGATCCCTCAGAGTTGTTGCTGGCTCAGTGTCCTTTTCAATCCATCCCAGGTGTGTTCGATAGGTTTCATGTCTAGAGAACATGCTAGCAACTCTAGTCTAGCGATGTCATTATCCTGAAGGAAGTCATACACACGATGGGGGCGGGAATTGTTGTCCATGAAGACGAATGCCTTGCCAATATGCTGCCGATGTGGTTGCACTATCAGTCAGAGGATGGCATTCACGTATTGTACAGCCATTACGGCACCTTCCATGACCACCAGTGGCATATATCAGCTCCACATAATGCCACCCCAAAACATCATGGAACCTCCACCTTGCTGCACTCGCTGGAAAGTGTGGCATTCAGCCTAACTAGGTTGCCTCCAAATACGTCTGTGACAATTGTCTGGTTGAAGGCATATGCAACACATATTGGTGAAGAGAACGTGATGCCAATCCTGAGCGGTCCATTCAGCATGTTGTTGGGCCCATCTGTACCCACTCTGCATGGTGTTGTGGTTGCAAAGATGGACCTCGCCTTGGACGTTGGGCATGAAGTTGCACATCATGCAGCCTATTGTGCACAGCTTGAGTCGTAATTTGAAGTCCTGTGGCTGCATGAAAAGCATTATTTAACTTGGTGGCATTGCTGTCAGGGTTTATCAAAGAGATAATCCATAGGTAGCAGTCATCCACTGCAGTAGTAGTTCTTGGGCATCCTGAGTGAGTCATTCCATTGACAGTTCTTGTCTCTCTGTATCTCCTCCACATCCAAAGAACATCACTTAGGTTCACACTGAGACAAGTGGACACTACTCTTGTTCAGAGCCCTTCCTGGCACAAAGCAACAATTCCAATGCAATCAAACTGTGGTATTGACTGTATGGGCATGGTTTAACTACAGAACGTGCACCATGTACCTCCTTTCTGTCGGAATGCCTGGAACTGACCAGCTGTCGGACCCCCTATATCTAACAGGCACTGCTCATGCATAGTTGTTTGCATCTTTAAGTGGGTTTAGTGACATCTCTGAACAGCAAAGGGAGTGTGTCTGTGATACAATATCCACAGCCAACATCTGTCTTCAGGAGTTCTGGGAACCAGGGTCATGCAAAACTTTTTTTGATCTGTGTATGATCGCCTGACCTACTACTGCCAGCAACATTGCACATCGCATCCTGCGCTGTATTCTGTTTGCTTGGGTTTGTTACTGTCATGGAATATTTCTCCGTTTTAAATATAGATTACAGTTTAATTTAATATGTAATGTTTACTGTTGTCTATCTTATTGAAGCTGTTGCAAGCTCACACTACTGGACATTCAGTGTTTGTATCACACTAGGTCATTGCTTATTATTTACGCTATTTATTGCATTATGTTAACGAAAATCTATTAAATGAACTGTCATGCAGCACCATGAGTAATGCTACTACCCTTTACCAAATTGGCAATTGCTGATAATGCTAATCATCTCTGAAGGGTCTTAGCTTGACAGTGATTGCATCCAATGACAAGAAATTGTCTCACAATAACACTTCTGGTCTAAAACTACAGTGTGGTATAATGAACAAATGCAGCAGGACACATGAACCTACTATCAAAGTATGACTGGCAATAGCATGAACTACTATTATTTTAACTATCACAAAAAAGATCATGATTTTGTAACAGTCTGATCAGTGTAGGCTTCAGAAATTTGCACATGAGTATACTCTGTGCAAATGGGCAGCAAAGTTATTACTTATAAGAAAAGTTTTGATGCAGAATGAATAATTTTACTGGTTGCTGCATTTGCTCAGAAAGAGCCTTTACTTTCATGTATCACATAAATTAAGTAGCTTATGGGACATAGTAGCTTATGGGACCCATTGGACTCAAAGTCAAACTGGCTTTGTAAATGACTACACAACTTGAAAACTACTTTAAAACAAAGTATACAAAGGAACAAACAATTACAAGTTTACAAAACTGTTCAAAGTGAAATAATAATGCTATCTTCTTATAACTTTTACTTACAGACAGATATAAACCCTTCATATTTTTGTCATTGGTTATTTTAATGGCAGCTTCTCATTTAATGAAAAGCTTTATTTATGAACACACTTAAGGACATGTTAAAATGAAAAATTATGTGAAGCTAATCGTTTACTACTGCACAGGAAACTAATCAAACCTGATATTCCACACAACTAATAAAATTAGAAGAAACTGGATACTTGGACTTAATTCACTTAGAACAGACACTGTCTGGGAATGTGATGAGGGACATGTAAGTTATGACTTCAACAAAAAGTTAGTATTTAATACACAATACCTGGATCATTGGATGTAGGTATTCAGATAACAGTTTGGCAGAAGGTGGTGGCACTTGTGACAAATTATAGTGGCTATAAAAGTGTAGTAAAGCAACCATGGTTCGTGATGTTAGCCATGGCACGATATAACTCTTTTTGGTGCTGTAAGTTTAACCAAACAGGGCCAATAATGATCAAATGATCCATAGGTCATTTTACCTTCCATCTGAGGCTAATTTACAGCTTCCAGGCTCTTCTTGCCTCAATTTAGACATCCAAATTAACCACAATAGCTGATCAAGAGCTGCCTCTGATCACCCAGTGTCACAGTCAGAACTTGACTCTGCCACTCACCACAAAGGAGGCACCAAGTGCCTTGAGTGCCAAGTCCATCTGTTCCAGTCCCACAAAACTACTTCCATAGTGGTGGTGCTTGAATATGGGTTTTACATTTAGCTTCCCTACTTATGGACCAGTAAAATAGACACAAGTTTTTGCAAATTATTACCTTCACAGAGTATTACATACAAAACTGGAGGTACAGTTACAACATAATTTCTTAAAATGCCAAAATAATAATCATAATTATTTCATATTTACATGGCCAAAGATCTTGATTATGAAGATACACTAAAGAATGTGAGCAAAGGACTTATACAAAATATACATAAATCTACCAATCATTAGTTATATGAACTGTCACAGACAAAAAAGCTCCTTTTGAGAGTGAAATGTTCAGCACAAAACAATATGACAATAAAAGCACATAATTTATTGCTTTGCTTTTATCTTCCAATTCAGTTTTAAGTATCTTGTAGAATTGTTTATTTTTTTGTTATGTACAGCAAGTTCAGCTACAGCATAATGTTTAGCTATTTCCCATAATATGAGGAGATTTCATTTTCAGCTTTCATTCTTTGCAACTCCTGACCAAATTTATATTTGAAGTTTTCCCTAAATATTTTACAGAAGCTACTGTAGCTGACTCTCATATTTCTGCTCAAATGTGTCATACATAATTTTGAGATTAAAGGATCTTCTCCTTCTTCTTCTTCTGTTTCTTCAGTCTTCAATCATCATGTTGGTTAGCAGCAGTTTCCAATGCAGTTCTGTTGCTGATTTTCCTCTTGAGAGCGATATGTAGTGCACCTGGTATCCTCAATAATCTGGTTGATGTATTCTAGTCTCAGTCTGTCTCTTGCACTCTTCCCTTCTACTTTTCCTTGAATGATAATTCTGATGATACCATCAGCAGATGGCCAATCCTCGTGTCCCTTCTGTGTTTGATGAGCTTCCAGAGGTGAGGCTTCTCTTCTTCCACTCTGTGGAGAACCTCTTCATTTGATATCTTGTCTGTCCAGGAAATCAAAGTCTGTTGTTTTATGTTGTTCTGTTTATCTGTGGAAAAACTAGTAGAAGCCGAGCTTGGGGAACATCAGTTTGGATTCCGTAGAAATACTGTAACACGTGAGGCAATACTGACCTTATGATTTATCTTAGAAGAAAGATTAAGGAAAGACAAACCTACGTTTCTAGCATTTGTAGACTTAGAGAAAGCTTTTGACAATGTTGACTAGAATACACTTTCAAATACTAAAGGTGGCAGGGGTAAAATACAGGGAGCGGGAGGCTATTTACAATTTGTACAGAAACCAGATGGCAGTTATGAGTTGAGGGACATGAAAGGGAAGCAGTGGTTGGGAAAGCAATAAGACAGGGATGTAGCCTATCCCCAATGTTATTCAATCTGTATATTGAACAAGCAGTAAAGGAAACAAAAGAAAATTTCGGAGTAGGTATTAAAGTCCATGGAGAAGAAATAAAAACTTTGAGGTTCGCCGATGACATTGTAATTCTGTCAGAGACCGCAAAGGACTTGCAAGAGCAGTTGAACGGAATGGACAGTGTCTTGAAAGGAGGATATAAGATGAACATCAACAAAAGCAAAACGAGGATAATGGAATGTAGTCGAATTGAGTCAGGTGATGCTGAGGGAATTAGATTAGGAAATGAGACCCTTAAAGTGGTAAAGGAATTTTGCTATTTGGGGAGCAAAATAACTGATGATGGTTGAAGTAGAGAGGATATAAAATGTAGACTGGCAATGGCAAGGAAAGCATTTGTGAAGAAGAGAAATTTGTTAACATCGAGTACTGATTTAAGTGTGAGGAAGTCATTTCTGAAAGTATTTGTATGGAGTGTAGCCATATATGGAAGTGAAACATGGACGATAAATAGTTTGGACAAGAAGAGAATAGAAGCTTTTGAAATGTGGTGCTACAGAAGAATGCTGAAGATTAGATGGGTAGATCACATAACTAATGAGGAGGTATTGAACAGAATTGGGGAGAAGAGGAGTTTGTGGCACAACTTGACCAGAAGAAGGGATCGGTTGGTAGGACATGTTCTGAGGCATCAAGGGATCACCAATTTAGTATTGGAGGGCAGCGTGGAGGGTAAAAATCGTAGAGGGAGACCAAGAGATGAATACACTAAGCAGATTCAGAAGGATGTATGTTGCAATAGGTACTGTGAGATGGAGAAGCTTGCACAGGGTAGAGTAGCATGGAGAGCTGCATCAAACCAGTCTCAGGACTGAAGACCACAACAACAACAACAACAACTGAGTGTCCATCTTTCACTTTCGTACTGCAGAACACTCCAAACAAAATCCTCTTTATGAGGTGTTTCCTGAGATATTTGTCTATGCTGCGAATGGAAGAATCATTGTCCCTCCTACAGAAAGCTACTAGCAACAGAATCCCACAGTTATCTTTACCTCCAGTTACTGTAAGTGAAGTCATAAGAGTAATTAGATCATTATAAAATAAAAATTCTGCTGGTGTGGACAATATTTCTAGTAAAATACTGAAACACTGTTATAAATTTGTTAGTCCCATCTTATGCAACATATACAATATATCCCTACAAGAAGGGATTGTCCCTGACAGACTAAAATTGACTGTAGTGATTCATCTATCTAAAAAAGGTGATAAAAACAATGTTACAAACTATCGCCCAATATCCCTATTAACTACCTTCACGAAAATTCTTGAAAAACTCATGCAGAGGATTATAGACCATCTCAACTTCCACAGTATCTTAAGCAACAATCAGTTTGGTATTCGTGCTGGTCTTTGTATTGGACACGCAATGTTCTCTTTCAGCAACCAAGTTTTGGAAACCATTAACAAAAAATGTCTCCAGTGGGTATTTTTTGCGATCTTACAAAAGCCTTTGACTGTGTACACCACAAAATTCTTTTGAAAAAGGCAGAATACTATGGTTTAGGCGGTACTGTTGGCTTGTGGCTACAATCGTATTTAAAGGATTGGAAGCAGACTGTAATGCTGAATGGCTCTTCTGGAGAACATGCATCGTCTGAATGGGGCACGATAATCTGTGGTGTCCCTAAAGGCTCCGTTTTGGATCCACTGCTTTTCCTCGTCTTCATTAATGATCCTCCTCTTTCTTAGACAAACACCAAATTTATCCTCTTCGCTGATGATACCACAATTCTAATTGACAATTTGATAGATCACAATCTTGAACAAACTACAAATACTGTTTTTAATGACATCTTAAATTGGGTCTCCTCAAATGGTCCTTCACTCAATGCAAATAAAACTCATTATATGAGGTTCCATACATCACAAAGTAATCTCAATGAAATCAACATAAAATGTAGAGATCAACCAATACAGAAAGTTGAAGATACAAAATTCCTGTGTGCTTATATAGACAACAAATGTAATTGGTCAGTTCACATTCTTCATCTAAGTAAAAAACTTAGCTCAGCAACATTTGCATTACGGGTAATTTCTTCAGTGGCTGAAGTTGACACCATTAAGGTTGTCTACTTTGGCTACTTCCACTCATTGATGTCATATGCTATCATATTCTGGAGGAACCAACCACTTGCAAAAAAGGTTTTCACCGTCCAAAAGAAAAAAAAAAGCAATCAGAAAAATGTGTGGAGTCCATCAAAGACACTCTTGCAGGCACTTGTTTCGAAAGATATGTATTCTAACAATTTTTCCTTGCTGACCTTTGTGTGCAAAAATTATTCTATCTAGCAAGACAACAGTAAATTCCATGGCTATAACACCAGAAACAAAAACAATCTACGAAACGTCTCACTCTGGTAAAAAAAAAGGAGTTTAAGCTGTTCAATGCTCTCCCACTACATATCAAATGTGTTCATACAGGACTGCCAAAATTTAAACAAGTTCTCAAATATTACCTGACAGATAAATCTTTTTATACTATGGATGAATATTTGAAAGAAAATGTATACCATCACTAAACTTATTGTGTCTAGAACTAGTTCAATTAATTTTATTGAGCAGTATCACACTTTTTGTAACAACAGATTGGCTGTACTTGCATAGTGTTCATGCGAAAAAAAGTTAAAATTACACCGATAAAAACAGTGTGTGTACGAATTGTAGTGATGAAATCAGAAAGTTAAATGATCATGTAAGTAGCCATGGATATTTTCTATTCTGTTCTATTTTACATTTAGAAGCGAATTTATTTATTACCTGTATAAATAAAACTTGTGATTTCTTTTTCACTGACTATCGTGAAAGCTTTAAATGACAAAATCTGACTGAAGAACATTACATATAGTCTTTCCCCATGGCAGTGTAAGTGTAACATGGTGTGTATGGTGGAGAGGAGAGGAGAGGGGAGGAGGAAGATTACGGCAGCCTCAGGTTGAGGAGGGAGAGGGGGGAATGTTTTATCTTTATCTTGCATTGTTATCAACTCAGGCGCGACGCAACCGTCAGCTGCTATGGTACAAAATGCACACGGAATTAACGTACAGGCGGTTGGCGGAGTTGGTGAAGGTGGAAAGCCTCGCTCGCGGGGTGGAATCAGAGCTAACTATTTGTAGTATCGTTCCGAGAACCGATCGCGGTCCTCTGGTTTGGAGCCGAGTGGAAGGCTTAAACCAGAGGCTCAGACGATTCTGCGGAGAGCTGGGGTGCAAATTTCTCGACCTCCGCTATCGGGTGGAGAAATGTAGGGTCCCCCTGAATAGGTCAGGCGTGCACTACACGCCGGAAGCGGCTACGAGGGTAGCGGAGTACGTGTGGAGTGCACATGGGGTTTTTTTAGGTTAGAGAATTCCCTCCCTAGGCCCGACAAGACGCCTCCTGAGACGCGGCAAGGCAGGAGTAGGCAAAATGCAACAAGGAATAACAATATTAATGTGCTAATAGTAAACTGCAGAAGCGTCTATAGAAAGGTCCCAGAACTGCTCTCATTAATAAACGGTCACAACGCCCATATAGTACTAGGAACAGAAAGTTGGCTGAAACCAGACGTAAACAGTAATGAAATCCTAAACTCTGATTGGAATGTATACCGCAGAGATAGGCTGGACAGTGAAGGGGGAGGCGTGTTTATAGCGATAAGAAGTGCAATAGTATCGAAGGAAATTGACGGAGATTCGAATTGTGAAATGATTTGGGTGAAGGTCACGGTTAAAGCAGGCTCAGACATGGTAATTGGATGTCTCTATAGGCCCCCGGGCTCAGCAGCTGTTGTGGCTCAGCACCTGAAGAATAATTTGGAAAATATTTCGAGTAGATTTCCCCACCATGTTATAGTTCTGGGTGGAGATTTTAATTTGCCGGATATAGACTGGGAGACTCAAACGTTCATAACGGGTGGCAGGGACAAAGAATCCAGTGAAATATTTTTAAGTGCTTTATCTGAAAACTACCTTGAGCAGTTAAACAGAAAACTGACTCGTGGCGATAATATATTAGACCTTCTGGTGACAAACAGACCCGAACTATTTGAATCAGTTAATGCAGAACAGGGAATCAGCGATCATAAAGCGGTTACTGCGTCGATGATTTCAGCCGTAAATAGAAATATTAAAAAAGGTAGGAAGATTTTTCTGTTTAGCAAAAGTGACAAAAAGCAGATTACAGAGTACCTGACGGCTCAACACAAAAGTTTTGTCTCAAGTGCAGATAGTGTTGAGGATCAGTGGACAAAGTTCAAAACCAAGGTACAATATGCGTTAGATGCGTATGTGCCAAGCAAGATCGTAAGAGATGGAAAAGAGCCACCGTGGTACAACAACCGAGTTAGAAAACTGCTGCGGAAGCAAAGGGAACTTCACAGCAAACATAAACATAGGCAAAGCCTTGCAGACAAACAAAAATTACGCGAAGCGAAATGTAGTGTGAGGAGGGCTATGCGAGAGGCTTTCAATGAATTCGAAAGTAACGTTCTATGTACTGACTTGGCAGAAAATCCTAAGAAATTTTGGTCCTATGTCAAAGCGGTAGGTGGATCAAAACAAAATGTCCAGACACTCTGTGACCAAAATGGTACTGAAACAGAGGATGACAGACTAAAGGCCGAATTACTAAATGTCTTCTTCCAAAGCTGTTTCACAGAGGAAGACTGCACTGTGCTTCCTTCTCTAGATTGTCGCACAGTTGACAAAATGGTAGATATCGAAGTAGACGACAGAGGGATAGAGAAACAATTAAAATCGCTCAAAAGAGGAAAGGCCGCTGGTCCTGATGGGATACCAGTTCGATTTTACACAGAGTACGCGAAGGAACTTGCCCCCCTTCTTGCAGCGGTGTACCGTAGGTCTCTAGAAGAGCGAAGCGTTCCAAAGGATTGGAAAAGGGCACAGGTCATCCCCGTTCTCAAGAAGGGACGTCGAACAGATGTGCAGAACTATAGACCTATATCTCTAACGTCGATCAGTTGTAGAATTTTGGAACACGTATTATGTTCGAGTATAATGTCTTTTCTGGAGACTAGAAATCTACTCTGTAGGAATCAGCATGGGTTTCGAAAAAGACGATCGTGTGAAACCCAGCTCGCGCTATTCGTCCACGAGACTCAGAGGGCCTTAGACACGGGTTCACAGGTAGATGCCGTGTTTCTTGACTTCCGCAAGGCGTTTGACACAGTTCCCCATAGTCGTTTAATGAACAAAGTAAGAGCATACGGACTATCAGATCAATTGTGTGATTGGATTGAGGAGTTCCTAGATAACAGAACGCAGCACGTCATTCTCAATGGAGAGAAGTCTTCCGAAGTAAGAGTGATTTCAGGTGTGCCGCAGGGGAGTGTCATAGGACCGTTGCTATTCACAATACACATAAATGACCTGGTGGATGACATCGGAAGTTCACTGAGGCTTTTTGCAGATGATGCTGTGGTGTATCGAGAGGTTGCAACAATGGAAAATTGTACTGAAATGCAGGAGGATCTGCAGCGAATTGACGCATGGTGCACGGAATGGCAATTGAATCTCAATGTAGCGAAGTGTAATGTGATGCGAATACATAGAAAGATAGGTCCCTTATCATTTAGCTACAAAATATCAGGTCAGCAACTGGAAGCAGTTAATTCCATAAATTGTCTGGGAGTACGCATTAGGAGTGATTTAAAATGGAATGATCATATAAAGTTGATCGTCAGTAAAGCAGATGCCAGACTGAGATTCATTGGAAGAATCCTAAGGAAATGCAATCCGACAACAAAGGAAGTAGGTTACAGTACGCTTGTTCGCCCAATGCTTGAATACTGCTCAGCAGTGTGGGATCCGCACCAGGTAGGGTTGATAGAAGAGATAGAGAAGATCCAACGGAGAGCTGCGCGCTTCGTTACAGGATCATTTAGTAATTGCGAAAGCGTTACGGAGATTATAGATAAACTTCAGTGGAAGACTCTGCAGGAGAGACGCTCAGTAGCTCGGTACGGGCTTTTGTTGAAGTTTCGAGAACATACCTTCACCGAAGAGTCAAGCAGTATATTGCTCCCTCCTACGTATATCTCGCGAAGAGACCATGAGGATAAAATCAGAGAGATTAGAGCCCACACAGAAGCATACCGACAATCCTTCTTTCCACGTACAATACGAGACTGGAATAGAAGGGAGAACCGATAGAGGTACTCAGGGTACCCTCCGCCACACACCGTCAGGTGGCTTGCGGAGTACGGATGTAGATGTAGATGTAGATGTAGATGTAGAACGTTTCGTAAAGACGTGGGAAATCGGAATTGTACGAGACGCAGATGGAGCAGGAATATCTACATCGTCATTAACCGCTAAATGTCTTGTTGATTAATACTGAACACATGTTGAGCAACTACAAAGCAACTGTTCGAACGTTATTGCTGGCAGCATTTGAAAACATGATGTCATAGTCACGAAGACTACCGACTTGTGCCAATAGGTATGAAGCAGAACTACGGAAAAAAAGTGACACTGGTACCGCGGCAGGCGGTGGTAGCTGTTGTTTATATTGGGACCTTGTGGTGTTATGCTTTTGATCATAAGATATTATGGTTTAAAAACTTGAATTTCAGAACAGTATTTTCTAAAAAAATGATTTTTCATTGTAAGTCTTATCACAAGTCTCTCTCTGAGGCCGGCGGAGGGTTTTTTTTCTGGTTTCCCCCTTCAAGCTAGACGAGTTTCGTTCATTGCTGTTTTTTCGTTCGACGCTTATTTCGTGAGATATTTGGCCCGGTCGCTTTCAATGTACCACCCTGTACACACGTCAAGTCGTTTTAACCAATTTCCAAATTTCTTCCCCTACCGGCTAAGGGGAAAAACTAAAGAAGAAAACTACAACAGGATAATGTAAAGAAATAAAAGATACGAAGATAGATAATAGGTGAAATAATCAGTTTAGCAAATTCATTCTTCGGCTCCACCGCTTTTAGTGTCATCCACGCGGCGTAACGTGACTTCAGTATTGAAATGTCGCACAAATCCGCTTCCGAAGCATCGTCAAATATATCTCAAAATCACGCCACGCTGACACAGCAGTAGAATATAAGTAGATTATCTCAGTCCTCAAGTAGGTATCTTAGTATTGAAGGTTTCTATATGATACTCGTGGCATAGGACAAGTCTCTCTAAGTTTTTCGAATACAGGACCTAATTATCATTAGAAATGCATATTTCTGGACCTGGTTGACTCATAGTAATAAATAAATTAAAGTTGCTCTCCAGTCGCGAGTACCATTACTCATTTCTTTGTACATTAACTATATGGTGCTACTTATACTCTGTGTAATCTACAGATTACATTGTATCAGTTTTGCATCTTACATGGTTCTAGCGACTTAAAATATCAATGCTTTCAAAGCTTAACTTAGGTTATTAATTCACATATACGGACATTCTGGTTTGAATGAGCCGGCTGGAGTGGCCGAGTGGTTCTAGGCACTTCAGACTGGACCTGCGCGACCGGTACGGTCGCAGGTTCGAATCCTGCCTCTGGCATGGATGTGTGTGATGTCCTTAGGTTAGCTGGTTTTGAGTAGTTCCAACTTCCACGGGACTGATGACTTCAGATGTTAAGTCCCATAGTGCTCAGAGCCATTTGAACCACTGGTCCGAATAAGGGATTTAAAGAAAACCTTTACTTCTTGGTAAAAATGAGATTTGCCATCACTTAAAACTAAAGCAGCAGGTGGCACTTCGGCACATCCCTTACTCAATTCAACGACTGCAATCCTCTATGGCTCAAGAAACTTAAAACTACCTTAAAACTAAGGCAAATCTTATTTTCGAAATACTTAGAGCACCTTCTTCAACCACTTCATATCCTTCAAGCTCCATCATTACTTTGCGTCCACCTCTCTCAAATGATGACGTCACCTGCAGAATACATGTGCATGCTGTTGATTCACATACTTTCTAAACAGATCACACTCTTGTTTCAAGTTGCAGCATAACATAATAAATTATTTTTAAATGTTTTTCATGGTTCTTCTTTAGGTTTACATGGTAAAGTCCTTTTACTCGTCCACTAACTGGATCTGCCAACACATAACAACCAATATGTGGCTTGCTGTCTATAACAAAGGGTCATTCGTATAGGTGTTGCCACTTACGATTTTTACGTAAGATGAGAGATCGTTTGAAGTGTGTCCTCAGAAGAACACACTCGTTCAAGCGATACGACAGAACTTTATTGACATGCTTGTCAAATACCTTTTTTTTTTTTTTTTTTTTTTTAAATTAGCATGAGTTGTGAGAGAGATCAGGGTTTGTCTTAACTTATTATCTAGGTTGACTTCTGGACCTAGGATCAGTCCATTCATTGCTTTCCTTTTGCCTGGAGATTAGTTCTACAGGTGTGAAACCGGTCGAAATGTGCGGAAGGTTATTTACAATTTCTTCAAATAGAGTAACGAAATCGACCAACCGTGTTTGCTGGTTCGGTACATAGGTGCGAATAAAACGATTAAATTCTTTGAAGACTCGTACTGTCGGGTTACTTTGGCGTCAAAATATTGAAATTAGAATCTGTCTAGTACCATAACTGGCAAGAAACTGTCTCCACTCTTTTCCAACGAAGTTTGAAGCATTATCAGGCAGCATGGTTTCCGGCTTACCAAAACGAGGAAAATAATCCTTTTCTCTTCGTCTTATTAAGACTTCATCGCGTATAAACGCACGTGCTTAATGAAGCTTAGCAGTTTATGAATTCTCTGATGCAGATTGGGTACGTAGCAATAGACAGAAATCTTTCTTTTACACTTCTCAGGATAGGTGAGTGTACCATATGATATATTCATCATACTCCTCAGGAATACAAACACACCAGTGCTCCGTCAACATAGATGTACGATTAAATAAAACTCTATTGTGTGATTTATAAAATTTCGAAAAACGGTGATTAGGGTTGTCTTGTAGAAGCTGACTCTCTTCCATTTACGGTCAGTATCTTGCAGAGTACCCATCTGTCGGCAAAGACGTAGAAAATAACTACGATTCAAGGGATCTTTCATAAGGAGTATCTTATGATTAGAAATCTGTTCCAAAAGTTCCGTAGGCTCCGCCATACGTTCCGACATGCGTGACAATGCACCTGCAACGATGTTGTTCTTGCCTTCCACGTAAACAATTTCGAAATTGTACTCCAGCGAGTAAGTCTCGGGTGATACAGCTTACACGAAAGGAGAAAGCTAAGAGATTTATGGTCGGAATACACTTTGATCGGATGACCATAAATGTAATAATTGAAGCGGCGGAACGCCCATACGACTGCCAATACTTTTTAACTCCCTAACGGAGTACGATCTCTCGCGCTCCCAAGACTTGAAAAGAGGCGTCACAGGAAATGTAGAATTCTGAGTTCATATCCGGATGACTTACGATATTGCTAGTCAGAACAGCTTGTTTGATTTTGTCAAAGGCTTGCTGACATTCAGAGGTCCATACCCAATGAACGTTTTTCTTTAATAGATTGTGCAACACTGGATTGTTCATCGATTTCAAAAGAGAACCCTAGAAAACCTTTAATTGTCTTTTGGTGGAGGCACAGGGAAATTCCTTATAGCAGACAGTTTGTTAGGATCGGGAGAAATTCCCTCAGAAGAGATAATATGACCAAGATATTGTACTTCTTTTTTTTACAAATTTTGATTTCTGTAATTGGCAGCAACGCCAAAGTGACCAAACCTCTCGAAGATTTTCCGAATCAAGTCAAGATGTTCCTCCCATGAAGTCGAGGCTACTAAGAGATCATCGACATACACAGTTATTTTGCCCTATAAATCATGATCTAAGACATGGTCAAGTGCGGCAATAAAAATACCTGAACTAATTTTCAAGCCAAAGGGTACGACACAAAATTGATATGACCGACCTCCAAAGATAAAGGCCGTGTACTTCCTTGAAGTTGGCGACAATATCACCCACCAATAGCTACTTCGAAGGACGATTGAGGTTAGAAATTTGATACCATAAAACCTTTTTAGTTGCTCCTCCAATGCTCTCAGTCGGGTACACACAGGAACAATAATTTTGTTGACGTTCCTAGCGTCTAGAACAAACCTCACACTTCCGTCCTGTTTAAATATAGACAATAATGGGCTCGAATATGGAGAGTCAGAGGGCTCAATTATTTTCCAGTTTAACATTTTGCCGATTTCCTGTCGAACTGCTTCCTTGCGGGATTGCGGAACTGCATAGGTGGTTTTACAGTAGGTGCTGTGAGGCTTAACCTTCATGTCGAATACATAGTTGGCTATGATTCCCGGTTTCTTAGAAAACACATTGATTAATTGTGTCAACAGGTCTATGTCGGCTACCTAATCCATCAGATTCATTAGCCTTCGTCAGTAATACTTGATGTGTCGGTAATAAGTCTTCGTCCGCGTCTCCTGACTCGTCTAAATAATTGAAATATTGTTGTCGAGATGTGAGCTTGCGGAGCTTTACTTTATGCTTTTGGCTGGACTACTTCAACTTTGGTCATAAGTCGAATAACTATCCTCTTATCACTGCATCTGAGAATACATGTACCTTCATACAAATCTATGATGACACGATTCTTAACGTAGAAACTCCATTCCTATGAGTCAAGGTACTGACAGATTTTTAACAACTAGAAAAGTACATGGTACGGTGTCTGCTGCAAATCTCACTGGTACATGAATTTTTGAACTAAAGTACCTACAGCTCTGTATACAGTACACCCTTGTACTGGCAGTGACAGAACTTTTGCTACAGAACACTCTTTCTTATATACACATAAAGGAACTACCTTCCCCAAACCAAAATTTAACCTAAGACATGATGGTAAATTTCAAAAGGAATACTACTTCAGGAAGTAACCAATCTTCCATCGCTATTCATGACGGTGCAGCTCGGCCTTTGGATTCTGGAGAGCCCAGAACATCATGTAAGGAAAAGTTGGAGCTTCCTAGTACTTCTTTAAAGATAACACCCAAAAAAAAAAAAACATCTCCTGGGGACTCTGAATATCAACACACTTACGAAAGTTGGAAAACTAAAACACCTAACGGACACACTCAATCAACGCAACATACTTATATTAGCTCTTCAAGAAACAAGGTATCTCAATGAAAATGCATTTGAATCAAGTGGATACAGGATCTACAAAGGAAAACCAGCCATTAAAATTTCAATAATACGACTATATTAGGGACTGAATTTATGGTCAAACAGCAGCTTACGGAATCAATAACTAATTTTAGCTCCCCATCAGAATGAATTTCATTTCTGGCGTTCAAGTCAGGCAATAAACGTTACACTATTATAAATGCACATGCACTTATTAACCAACATAACAGAACAAATGTTGACAAAGTGCAAGAGTTTTGGGGAATGCTAGAACACGAAACATCCATATTACCAAAAGAACATATAAATATTTTATTGGGAGACTTTAATGCACAAGTTGGCAAAGAGATAATATTTAAATCAGTTGTTGGAGGTTATCCAGCACATGCAAGAACCAACAGAAATGGGGAAAGACTCATAGATTTTTGTAGACAGTTTAATCTAAAATTAATGTCGACATGTTTCCGGAAACTTGCAAGAAAGAAAAAAACCTGGGTATCACCTAATCCAAATCAAGATGAATATCAGTTGGACCATGTGGCAATAACGACTCGCAACTACAAGAAAAACTTTAATGTCAGAGTGAGGAAGGGCCTAAACATAGACTCAGACCATTATCTGACAGAAATAAAGACCATGTTCCATCCAAACAAACCTAAACAAAAACCAAGAATATTTCCAAGAGTAAACGCTAAATTTCTCCTGCAAAATCAGGACAAATTCTGTCATATGCTAAACACAAGAAAAATGGACAATTGGGAAGAAATTAAAGAAACAATGCTAGAGTAAGTTAAAGAAATGGGACAGCCACGAAGAATACCAAAACACAGATGGTGGAACGAGCTGTGTGATGAAACAATTGACAATCGACTAAAGGCATGGAAAAATGGAACAGTAATAAGAAACACGAATACTGAGAAGAGTTTAAGGAGAAAGGAAAAAGACAGCAAAAATCAACAAATTTGAAGTGAAATGTGTAGCCTTTGCGGATGATATGGCATTGATAACTGAAAACCGAACAGACGCAACAGTTATGCTTGATTTGTTACACGAGATTGCTGAAAAGACTGGGCTAAAAATATCCTATGAGAAAACCGAGTATATAGAACACAAACATAGTACCGAAATGTTTATGAAAACAAAGTATGGAAAAATTAAAAGAGTTGATAGATTCAAATACCTGGGGGAGTGGATCCAAGCCAATGGACTGGATAACACAACAAATAAAGAAACAATAAAAAAGTTAGAATTTGCATATAAATTAACACAAAACTACTACAATAAGAAATCAATATCCATACAAGCAAAGATTAAACATTATAATTCAGTTATTAGGTCACAAGCAACGTATGGATCAGAGTGCCTAACATTGAATAAGAAAGACGAATTAAGAGAACTAGAAAAGAGAGAGAGAGAGAAATATTAAGAAACATTCTAGGTCCTGAGAAAAACAAGGAAAATAGGTGGATAGAAAGGAGAAATGAAGACCTTTACAAAAATACAGAAAAGATCACAGATACAATGAGGAAGAGACGGCTAAAATTTTATGGGCATTTAAAAAGCATGGAAGAAACACGGATTACAAAGAATATTTTTAATTACGTTAATAAGCTGAAAAAACATGTAGGATGGATAGAAGCGGTAAAGAAAGACGCCAACAAAATAGGTGTTACAGAAGAAATAATACGTGACAGGAATAACTTTAGGCTATTTATAGAAAACGCAAACTATGAAGAAGATGAGCTAAAACTTCGACCCAAGAGAGCGTGGGCAGATGAACAGAGACGAGCAGTTGGCGAGAAAATGAAGAAGTACTGGGAAGAACGGAAGAAAAAGAAACACCATAAGTCTTAAGTTGTATGCGGTCCATAGCTGGCCAAATTCACAAATAAAAACAAAAAGAAATAAAGACAAAACATTGATATTGGCACCAGTATCTATTATAGTGACAAGTGGTACGTCATGAATATCAATCATAGTGAATGCCTGAACCTGGTTTTCCCATAAATCCTCGCCACTCAAAACGTCATTCTCCTTCAGCAAGTCATCCCGTAAGTCACAGTCGTTGTCATATCGTATAAGGTCGATTTGCCCTCTAATGAAATCGCCCCCAACATGTTCCGCAGCTTTCCCAAGGAGGCAAGAAAAAGAAGCTGCTTTTAATTTTTTACATGTTCATTAGGTTGAATTTCGCTCACAAGTACCTTTGAAGTACCGGGCAGTTTGCTTCCGTATTCCACCTAAGATGCGGGCTATTTGCCGGAATTTCAGCCAAGATGGTGTGTGTTGGCTGGTTTGCTCGGGAATAATAGATGCGAGAATTTTGAGGTATGTGGTTTTCAACTTGATTGTTAGTAAAAGATGGCGAACTATTCCTAAAGTTTGGAACACACCGTTGTTCGTATTGCTTGGAAGGATCTGGAGCATTTCACCCTTGAGAACAGTGCTGGAGTCTAGACTGGTTGCCATACTGTTGTTGACTGTTGATGTTAATCCAACGTCCTTTTCCATTGAAATTATTATTATTATTGACTTGGGGATCGTTATTGTAGTGATAGCGATCAGTGTAACTGGTGAATTACCGTATTGCTGTTGTGTTGTCCGGTAAAAGGGGTGGTACCTGTTTTGATCCTGGAATTTATGTTTCCTCTTCCCGTTGCGGCGATAGTAGTTGTTATTATGACACGGCACGTCGTGTCCTTTACTGCTGTTGGGTCGGTATGAAGTACCTCACTTTGCGCCAACGCCGTGCGGCTGTGTAGTGCGCGGGCCAAGATTACAATTACTCTGCGCACTTGCACGCACGTCCTCTTGAATCATGTCAATGTTGTCAAGTACTGACAGAGAAGCCTCCGTGTCGTCGTCACTGACATTTACTAACTTCTCCCTGATTGATGCCGGTAGCTTTGACTTAAGGATCATAATTACGTCCTTTGTGGAAATGGGCGTGTCCCAATATTGCATTTTTCGCAGGTATTTCTCAACGTACCTACGGAGACCAAAACTTACCGTATTAAACGGTTCAGAATTATATACTTTATTTCTGAGGCGTTGTTGTATGCCTGAACTCCAGAATTTCTTCAGAAATTGTTTTTCGAAGTCAGCGTTATTATTACATCTGTCAATCACTTCTGTTCCCCAGGTAGAACCCTCACCTTGATTGTAAGCTACTACAAAGCGTATACGTTGCTTGTAATCCCAGCTCTCAGGAAAAACACCATTAAATGACTTCAGAAAAACCATTGGGTGGATGTTGCGTTTCTCTGGCAGAAAAGGCTGGAACACGCGGTGCTTGAGAACGCTTTCTTGTTTCATGAGCTCAACAAGAGTTGAACATTCTGGTTGCGTACCGGTTCTTACTGCTGTGCCCATGAACAAGGGAAGAGAATTTTATACGAGGCATGGGATTTTTATTGTATTCATATTCTGAAGAAAGCAAGTGTGAATATTCACTTCTGTTGTCATTAGGAAAATCATTGACTTGTTGTTTCAACTGCTCAACTTTCCCAGTGAGGTGTCGTTTCCATTCGTGAAGTTAGCGGTGAAAAACTCTACAAATCTCTCCTAAATCACTGATAAGCGTATCTCCTGATGTACCTGGAGCAGCTAAAACTATATTTTGTGTTTCATACTAGAATGTCGTGTTCCCAGTTTGGCATAGCTTTGCCACAGGAAACACGAAAGCGGTCGAAGACGTCCGTCTTCTGGTCGGCTCCTGATTGTTGTCAGAAGGAGGCTAGTTTTTAATTACGCAAGGGCTTCTATTATTTGGAAAAAAACAATCCGGATTTCTTTACGTAATCAGTATGAATTTTATAATTAACAATGAACAATAAAAAATTGCATTTGAAAATGAAATCATTAATAAATGAGGCAGCTATGAGTTGCACAGAAGACAAGGAGCGGCCTTCTGTCTACGACCAGGATGCCGCAGTATTCTCTGCCGCAGCTGTTTGACATTTATAAAAACAATATCGCATGGAGGTAAAAAAAAGTAAAGGAAAAGAATAGAATAAGCAATCTGGTAAACACTAAATATATTTAAATAATTCTCACAAGCAATTAGGGCTTATTTATAAACAGTATAACTTACATAAGTAATTTTCCGACTGTATGGTGCGATCAGATTACAGCCTGTCCTGTGCTAACTTCTTGGTTCACGTTTTTTGTCACCAATTGCAGTCATTACTTTTCTCCTTCCTTCGAGACAATTCTTGCACCGTTCAACACCTTCATAACAATAACTTGCCGATTTACAGTATCGAAAATAAATTACTTGAATTTCTAGTGCTGTATTGATTCTTAAAATTGTTGTCTGTGAATAACGTAGGGTTACTGTACACAAAAATAATGAGTTCATAGATGTACAAACAGGGGGCACTTAATATTTTTAGATTTCTTAATAGTGGGCGGCAAGATTCTTTTGGTCTTGCATTACACATATTTCTAACAACTGATTTTTGTAATTTTAATATTCTAATGATTTTGCTTGTATTACCCCAAAAGATAATGCCATACCTTATAACAGCTTCAAAATAGCTGTGATAAACTACTTTTCTTATCTCCGTGCTAGTTGAGTATGACAAAATCTTCATAGCAAAGGTCAGGCTGTTTAACTTGTTTGCCAAGTATTCTATATGTGAAGACCAGAATAAATTTTGGTCCAAATGTATTCCTAAGAATTTAACACAATCTGATTCTTTCAGTTCCTGGTTTCTGCAGGCAATATGAATTTCATTTATTTCACAGTTTTTAGTTTTAAACTGTAGTAAATGTGTTTTTCCAATATTCAATTTTAACCCATTTAGTTGGAACCAGTTTTCTAAATTGTTTAGTAGATTTGTGACAGTTGAGGGAATTTGTTCTGAGTGATTGCTTTCGATGAGGGCAGACATATCATCAGCGAATAAAACTGAGTGTGAATTTATGTTTAGTGGCAAGTCATTTATGTAAAGTAAGAATAAAATTGGACCCAGAATAGAGCCTTGTGGAACGCCTTGTGAAATAATCATCCATTCAGAGAAGAAATTTCCCTTGCTTGATGATATAACTACTCTTTGTTTTCTCTTTGTGAGATATGACCTGAACCACTCTAAAACACGGCCTCCAATTCTGTATTTTTCCATTTTATACAGGAGCAATTGATGGTTTACACAATCAAATGCTTTTGTGAGGTCACAGAACAATCCCGCAACTTTGCTAGACTTGTCTAAGGCAGAACAAATTTTTTTCACAAACTCATTTATGGCGTCTACTGTGTTTTTGCCTTTCTGAAAGCCGTATTGATTATCTGACAGTATATTCGATTTTTATATAAATTTTTTTATTTGTATTACTACCACTTTTTCAAATATTTTTGAGAAAATTGGGAGAATAGAAATTGGGCGGTAGTTCCCCATATCTTCTCTTGAGCCTTTTTTGAACAAAGGTTTTACCTCTGCATGCTTCAGGGCGTCTGGAAAGTGGCCTTCTTCGAGTGATTTATTGATTATTGAGGAAAGGGGGTGAGCTATTATCTTGCCAGCTGATTTAACTACTTTAGTAGGTATGCCATCCCAACCTGCGGAATTTTTGTTTTTGAGCTGCACTATAGTGTTCTCTACATCTTTGGCTGAAATTTTTTTAAATTTGTTAAAGCATTCTTCTGCCTTCTGACCTAGTTTTACTTTTTTGGTATAACCATCTACATCTGCAACTGATTTTGATACATTTATAAAAAAATTGTTAAATGATTCTGAAATCAGAGCAGGATTTGTTATAGTTTTATTTCCCACCTTAATTTTGGAGATAACTTTGCTGTTAGTTCTCATCCCCAGTTCTGATTTTACGACAGACCAGACTGCCTTTGATTTGTTTTCATGAGCCAAGATGTATGTATTATTTACCATTTCTTTTGCAGATTTCACTACCCTTTTAAATAAGCCTTTATACCATTTGACATAATTTATGAAAACAGGGTCTTTGTTATATTTCAACTCCTTGTACAGTTGTCTTTTCTTCCAACTGGATATTTTTATTCCAGTGGTGATCCAATTTAGCTTATTTGACACCTTTGTGTGGAATACTCTAAGTGGAAATATTTCATTAAATACATTTCTAGAAACCTGTTAAAATGTACAGAGGTTGGAGTTTCATCTTCAACTTGCCACTCCACCTCTTCTAATTTAGAGCAGAACTGTTTTAAATTTCTAGCAGTAAAATGTCTTTTGCTATAAGTATTTTTAGTACTTGGTTCATTTGCATTTGCTATTTCAATAAACAGAGCAGAGTGGTCTGAGAGTCCTAATTCCACACATAACTTCTTTGCATCATCAAATTTATAATTTGTTAAAATGTTATCAATACAACTTCCTGTATTTCCGTTTTCCCTTGTGATTTCCAGGAAGTTTACGTTGAAACAAAATTTTTGGATTAAGTCCATAAACTTTATTGAGTCATTTGTCTGATTGAATAAATTTATATTGAAATCAGCTGCTATTAATACCTTTTCCTCTTTCTCATTGATGACTTTCTGTAAAAGATTTTTTAATTTTGGTAAAAATAATTTTGTTATCTCTACACCTGGGATTCTATATATAGAAACAATAATAATACACTCCTGGAAATTGAAATAAGAACACCGTGAATTCATTGTCCCAGGAAGGGGAAACTTTATTGACACATTCCTGGGGTCAGATACATCACATGATCACACTGACAGAACCACAGGCACATAGACACAGGCAACAGAGCATGCACAATGTCGGCACTAGTACAGTGTATATCCTCCTTTCGCAGCAATGCAGGCTGCTATTCTCCCATGGAGACGATCGTAGAGATGCTGGATGTAGTCCTGTGGAACGGCTTGCCATGCCATTTCCACCTGGCGCCTCAGTTGGACCAGCGTCCGTGCTGGACGTGCAGACCGCGTGAGACGACGCTTCATCCAGTCCCAAGCATACTCAATGGGGGACAGATCCGGAGATCTTGCTGGCCAGGGTAGTTGACTTACACCTTCTAGAGCACGTTGGGTGGCACGGGATACATGCGGACGTGCATTGTCCTGTTGGAACAGCGAGTTCCCTTGCCGGTCTAGGAATGGTAGAACGATGGGTTCGATGACGGTTTGGATGTACCGTGCACTATTCAGTGTCCCCTCGACGATCACCAGAGGTGTACGGCCAGTGTAGGAGATCGCTCCCCACACCATGATGCTGGGTGTTGGCCCTGTGTGCCTCGGTCGTATGCAGTCCTGATTGTGGCGCTCACCTGCACGGCGCCAAACACGCATACGACCATCATTGGCACCAAGGCAGAAGCGACTCTCATCGCTGAAGACGACACGTCTCCATTCGTCCCTCCATTCATGACTGTCGCGACACCACTGGAGGCGGGCTGCACGATGTTGGGGCGTGAGCGGAAGACGGCCTAACGGTGTGCGGGACCGTAGCCCAGCTTCATGGAGACGGTTGCGAATGGTCCTCGCCGATACCCCAGGAGCAACAGTGTCCCTAATTTGCTGCGAAGTGGCGGTGCGGTCCCCTACGGCACTGCGTAGGATCCTACGGTCTTGGCGTGCATCTGTGTGTCGCTGCGGTCCTGTCCCAGGTCGACGGGCACGTGCACCTTCCGCCGACCACTGGCGACAACATCGATGTACTGTGGAGACCTCCTGCCCCACGTGTTGAGCAATTGGGCGGTACGTCCACCCGGCCTCCCGCATGCCCACTATACGCCCTCGCTCAAAGTCCGTCAACTGCACATACGGTTCACGTCCACGCTGTCGCGGCATGCTACCAGTGTTAAAGACTGCGATGGAGCTCCGTATGCCACGGCAAACTGGCTGACACTGACGGCGACGGTGCACAAATGCTGCGCAGCTAGCGCCATTCGACGGCCAACACCGCGGTTCCTGGTGTGTCCGCTGTGCCGTGCATGTAATCATTGCTTGTACAGCCCTCTCGCAGTGTCCGGAGCAAGTATGGAGGGTCTGACACACCGGTGTCAATGTGTTCTTTTTTCCATTTCCAGGAGTGTATTTTGTGTTTCTAATTCAATTGAGCAGCTTTCAAATACTCCTTCTTCATTTAGAAAATTGAAATCGTCTTTTACTTTATATTCTACAGAGTTATTTACAAGTATGCACGAGCCCCCATGAGTTCTATTTTTTCTACAAAAACTTGATCCTACATTGAAATTTTTTAACTTATTTAATATTATGATACTATCTTTTGTAAGCCAATGCTCGTTTAAACAAACAATTTTAACATTTTTACATTCAGAGAGTAAAATTTGTATTTCATCAATTTTATTCATTCTTTCATTTTGATGGGTTGTAACCATGCCATTTACGTTCAAGTGCATTAGAAAAGTGCTGTTTTTTTGCCTAAGGTTTCAAGAATAGTTTTCTTTATAGGATTATTACACTTCCTATTCTCTTTTTCCTTCTTTACAGTTTTTGTTGGAAATGTTTGGGAACCAGTATAATCATGAATAAAAACGTTTCTTACCGTTGTATTTGCCTTAGGCTCACTGGCACTAAAAAATCCTTTAAGTGCAATGGTTGTTTGATTTTTCTATTTGGGAGTCGAGTGGTTGCTGCTGTCGTACTGGCTGTTGCTGGTGGATTGATTTCTGCTGCTGGGCTGGCTGTTGATGGTGGGATGGTTTCTCCTGCTGGGAGTCGAGTGGTTGTTGCTGTCATACTGGCTGTTGGTGGTGGATTGGTTTCTGCTGCTGGGCTGGCTGTTGATGGTGGGATGGTTTCTCCTGCTGCATCAGTACATAATATGCCTTCAAGTTGGTGAGAGTGATTTGCTTCTTCTAACGAGATTGTAGTTTTTGGTTTAAACCAATCCGTAATTCGTGTTTTTCTGGCGATTTTTAAGCTTGGTGCACGTGTCCTCACGACACAGGTACTGGTAAATAGCTTTTCTGCTAAAAGTTCTTTTCCTAATTTATTTAAATGGAGTCCATGAGCTGTGAAAAACCTTCGACCTAAGCCATGTATGTCAATAACTTCTACATTCTGAAAGTCAGAACGTATTTCAGAGATTTGTTTGTTAGCAGCACAAATTTCACGGTTTACACTCGACCAGACAGGCAAGTCATAACGAGGTGGTATGTTTACAACGCGAATAGTGGTGTGTATTAATTTGTTTAAACATTTCTTCAGTTCTTTTGTTAACTTGTACGTTTCATTCCGATAAACATCGTTTGAGCCACCTAAAATTACGACAAAATCATCTTTATTTAAGTTGGATATCTGAGCAGAATTTGTTTGTTCTGCTATCTCACTAAACGGCGCTCCTGGTTTGACAAAGCCTGATACCTTTAAATTACATTTTTCTGTCAACAGTGCAGAAATTCCACGTCCGTGGCTATCACCTAACACACAAAGATCATTTTTAACTTTTTTTTGCACTCGATGTTATGGAAACACAAAGATCGTTTTTTACTTTTTTTGCACTCGATGTTATGGAAACATGTATTTGCCTAGAAGCCATGTTATGTTTCTGCACATTTCCTACAGGGAATATCTTCCCTACGCTAGACTCCGTGTTAGATATTATTTCACATTGTCCACTGTTGTTTACACTGGTAGGCCTAGTAGTATGTCTATTTGATTTGTTTTGGTCGTTAGCAGGGTGAAAACAGAGTATATGTTTACAAAGGATGCCAGAGACCTATATATTAACCTGCAAGGAGAACAACTGACGCTGGTCAAGAAATTTAAATACCCAGGCTCTTACATGCAAAGTGATAGAGGACTGGAGGCCGAAATAGAGCACAGGATAAATAGTGGATGGATGAACAGGAGGAATCTGAGCGGAGTACTGTGTGATAGGAAGGTTAGCTGCAGAAAGAAAAGCTTTAGAAGTCTGTGGTGAGACCTGCGATGCAGCGTGGTGCAGAAACTTGTCCAATTACAAAAGCCCAAGAGAATAAGAATGGAAGTGGCAGAAATGAGAATGTTAAGGTGGATGAGTGGGGTGACACGAAAGGATAGACTAAGGAATGAGTTCATCAGGGGAACAGTGAAAGTGGGGCCCATAGGGAAGAAGATCTACGAAAATAGGCTAAGATGGTATGGACATGTGCAAAGAAGAGGGGAGTACTACATGGGGAGAAGAATTGAAGACCTAGAAATTGAAGGACCAAAGAGAAGAGGAAGACCGAAACTGAATGGAAATATACCGATGTCTTTTCTTGTTTCTTGATCCCGGTTTCTTGAGATCAAATGGTTCAATGGCCCTGAGCACTATGGGACTTAACTTCTGAGGTCATCAGTCCCCTAGAACTTAGAACTACTTAAACCTAACTAACCTAAGGACACCACACACATCCAAGCCCGAGGCAGGATTCGAACCTGCCACCGTAGCGGTCGCGCGGTTACAGACTGTAGCGCCTAGAACCGCTCGGCCATTCCGGCCGGCTTTTTGAGATCTCTTGTGAAGAGTCACGATAAAAGTTTAATAGTGGCGTGGGCCAATCTGTTCTGGGTGAATTCGTTTCCGACTATTAATCTGTCCAGTTAATGTGAAACAATAATGTATGATAGAAGTGTTCAGCTCAACCTTATTACACTTCCACAAGATTTTAATAATTCCACCTGGTACAGTTTATCCTAGAATTGGAAACTGATTGCTCTGTTTTAATTAAGTAATACCCGTTCAGTTATATTGGCATTTATTACTGGTTGTGATGTGAACTGCTGCTTGGCGGTGTTGATGAATATTCAAAATCTGCTTGCAGTTAATGTTCATTTATCAAAAACAATAGTGTTCGTCACTGAAATGCAATATCAATGAAGTTACACAACAGTTGGTAATTTAACTCTTGAAACCTCTGGTTTATTGGCATCTCTGGAAAAGAACACACTCATTTTATCAGCAAATTCCGTGTAACAGTTTGTAAGTATAATGGGACTAATACGTCGAAAATCGTTCGAATGAATTAATTTATTTGCATTACAGTTTTGCTAAGAAAAGTGATCAAGAAGATATGTCTCCAAATTAAAACACAACCTCCATATTTTAAATAAATTTTCGGTTCGTTTTCATCAAAAATTAGCATTTGTCTCGCAAAGTAATTTCAGACTTCGTGCATTAAGTTCAAGCACGTTTGCAATTATTATGCGCGATTTAATGGAAAGCTCATTCACGCGCTAGCGTGTAACGTTTTTCAAATCGAGCTCCCTGGTTTAAATTTTTCTTGACGGGCAAAACGACTTTTTGTAATAACGTGATGTGTCTATCTCACTAAAGTCTGGATTTGTCTCTATTCGGCTCAAAATCTCAAAACGAAATTCACCGCACAGGTCAGCGAACTGTACACGCGCACTTTTAGCATCTAAGTGGTAACTCGTATAAGAGCAAAAGCCGCTCATAAATTCACACTTTTTACGTGCATACAAAAATCGAAACACCTTTATGTTAAACATATAAATTATGACATGCAATTACTAATTAAACATTTCGTATTCTAAATAAACTTCAAGAACTTGTATCTCATAATCAATAAAATTTTAACCTGTGAAAGAAACAATTAGTCTGCCAAAACGGATTCAGATTACTGTCAACTCGTGTCTGGACAATGACGTCACGAATTGATACTTGCTTGGAATGAACGAAATACCTTTACTGAAAAATACTATCAGTTGAGCAATTTACAGACTTTTACGACAAATTTGGTACCTCTTGCATCGCTACAGAAGGACAAGGTAGTAGAGGACCTACAGGAGAGTGGATGGCTCAGAGAAGCACTGGATAGACATTTATGGAAGAGAAGGATCGAGCAAAGCAACGCCGACCCTACATGATTTGGAAAAGGCTGAGATAATAATGATGATGATGATGATGATGATGTATTAAGAATGGAGTCTATTGTCCAGAAATGTATAATCCCAGACACAGTAGAGTAAGGAAATATTTTGAGAAATACATTAGTAAGACCAGCTTCTGAGATGAGCCAATGATGTGATCCGGCTGCTAATGTTGAAGCTGCCTGGACATATCAGAGATAAGTTAATTAATGTTGATGAGGAAGATTTAGACATATACTTTTCAGTATTAGACAAGATTGATTTGGCACTATAGGAGACAAAGGCAGAAAAATAGATGCAAATTATTCGTCTTCTCCGCAGAAAAATGGCAATAGAAATAACAAACAAGGCCACAATAACAACAATGGTAAAGGTTATTATCAGCCAATTAGTAAAGGCAAGTGAATGGGGATTGTTATCCGCAGTTGAATAAGAAATGAAAGTGGGATGACAGACCCAATACCGGATACCAAACCAATTCGAAGTGACGAAACAGCAACAGTAACAACCGAAACCAGTGGTAGAGTATTTCTGGCCACAGTGGAATCAAAACAAAAGTCCCCCACCGGGACCAAACTGTGAACAAAGAAATGAAAATCGCGGAGGAAACGTAAATCAGTAACATTGATCATCACAGCAATCCAATATTAGGATAGTGGAGGTATCAGATGGCAACCGTCCAGGCCCCTCCCAGACATCAAACTAGTTCCGACCGCAATAAGCTCCCTGTTGCTGGTTGGCAGGCGAAGTGGGGGCACAGCAAAAAAGACTCGTGAAACCGTTGACCTGCTACTATATAATGATGATATCACAATGCAGGCTGAATTATTAAACGAACCTAGTAAGTGCAAAAGCAGCAATCTAGAACAGATACACGCTGTGATTAAAACGCAGCTAGAAGATATTCCAGTCGATATGTAAATTGATATTGGCGCGACTACTAGTGTGCTGAGTTTGGAACTGTTTAAGGCATTATGTGAGACAAGTAAAACAGCGACGTTGCTGTTGTTGTGGTCTCAAGTCCTGAGACTGCTTTGATGCAGCTCTCCATGCTACTCAATCCTGTGCAAGCTTCTTCATCTCCCAGTATGTACTGCAGCCTACATCCTTCTGAATCTGTTTAATGTATTCATCTCTCGGTCTCCCTCTACAATTTTTACCCTCCACACTGTCCTCCAATACTAAATTAGTGATCCCTTGATGCATCAGAACATGCCCTACCAACCAATCCCTTCTTCTCGTCAAGTTGTGCCACAAACTCCTCATATCCTCAACCCTATTCAGTACCTCCTCATTAGTTATGTGATTTACCCATCTAATCTTCAGCATTCTTCTGTAGCACCACATTTCGAAAGCTTTATTATCTTCTTGTATAAACTATTAATCGTCCATGTTTCACTTCCATAAATAGCTACGCTCCATACAAATACTTTCATAAACGACTTCCTGACACTTAAATCTATACTGGATGTTAACACATTTCTCTTCTTCAGAATGGCTTTCCTTGTCATTGCCAGCCTACATTTTGTATCCTCTCTACTTCGACCATCATCAGTTACACTCCTGGAAATGGAAAAAAGAACACATTGACTCCGGTGTGTCAGACCCACCATACTTGCTCCGGACACTGCGAGAGGGCTGTACAAGCAATGATCACACACACGGCACAGCGGAACCACCAGAAACTGCGGTGTTGGCCGTCGAATGGCGCTAGCTGCGCAGCATTTGTGCACTGCCGCCGTCAGTGTCAGCCAGTTTGCCGTGGCATACGGAGCCCCATCGCAGTCTTTAACACTGGTAGTATGCCGCGACAGCGTGGACGTGAACCGTATGTGCAGTTGACGGACTTTGAGCGAGGGCGTATAGTGGGCATGCGGGAGGCCGGGTGGACGTACCGCCGAATTGCTCAACAAGTGGGGCGTGAGGTCTCCACAGTACATCGATGTTGTCGCCAGTGGTCGGCGGAAGGTGCACGTGCCCGTCGACCTGGGACCGGACCGCAGCGACGCACGGATGCACGCCAAGACCGTAGGATCCTACACAGTGCCGTGGGGGACCGCACCGCCACTTCCCAGCAAATTAGGGACACTGTTGCTCCTGGGGTATCGGCGAGGACCATTCGCAACCGTCTCCATGAAGCTGGGCTACAGTCCCGCACACCGTTAGGCCGTCTTCCGCTCACGCCCCAACATCGTGCAGCCCGCCTCCAGTGGTGTCGCGACAGGAGTGAATGGAGGGACGAATGGAGACGTGTCGTCTTCAGCGATGAGAGTCGCTTCTGCCTTGGTGCCAATGATGGTCGTATGCGTGTTTGGCGCCGTGCAGGTGAGCGCCACAATCAGAACTGCATACGACCGAGGCACACAGGGCCAACACCCGGCATCATGGTGTGGGGAGCGATCTCCTACACTGGCCATACACCTCTGGTGATCGTCGAGGGGACACTGAATAGTGCACGGTACATCCTAACCGTCATCGAACCCATGGTTCTACCATTCCTAGACCGGCAAGGGAACTTGCTGTTCCAACAGGACAATGCACGTCCGCATGTATCCCGTGCCGCCCAACGTGCTCTAGAAGGTGTAAGTCAACTACCCTGGCCAGCAAGATCTCCGGATCTGTCCCCCATTGAGCATGTTTGGGACTGGATGAAGAGTCGTCTCACGCGGTCTGCACGTCCAGCAAGAACGCTGGTCCAACTGAGGCGCCAGGTGGAAATGGCATGGCAAGCCGTTCCACAGGACTACATCCAGCATCTCTTCGATCGTCTCCATGGGAGAATAGCAGCCTGCATTGCTGCGAAAGGTGGATATACACTGTACTAGTGCCGACATTGTGCATGCTCTGTTGCCTGTGTCTATGTGCCTGTGGTTCTGTCAGTGTGATCATGTGATGTATGTGACCCCAGGAATGTGTCAATAAAGTTTCCCCTTCCTGGGAGAATGAATTCACGGTGTTCTTATTTCAATTTCCAGGAGTGTATTTTGTTCCCCAAATAGCAAAACTTCTTTACTACTTTAAGTGTCTCATTTCCTAAACTAATTCCCTCAACACCACCCGAATTAATTCGACTACATTCCATTATCCTCGTTTTGCTTTTGTTGATGTTCATCTTGTATCCTCCTTTCAAGACACTGTCCATTCCGTTCAACTGCTCTCCCAAGTCCTTCGCAGTCTCTGACAGAATTACAATGTCATCGGCGAACCTCAAAGTTTTTATTTCTTCTCCGTGGACTTTAATACCTACTCAGAAATTTTCTTTTGTTTCCTTTACTGCTTGCTCAATATACAGATTGAATGACATCGGGGAGAGGCTACAACCCCGTCTCACTCCCTTCCCAGCCACTGCTTCCCTTTCATGTCTTTCGACTCTTATAACTGCCATCTGGTTTCTGTACAAATTGTAAATAGCCTTTCGCTCCCTGCCACCTTTAGAATTTGAAAGAGAGTTTTCCAGTCAACATTGTCAAAAGCTTTCTCTAAGTCTACAAATGCTGGAAACGTAGTTTTGCCCCTTCTTAATCTAGCTTCTAAAATAAGTCGTTGGGTCAGTACTGCCTCACGTGTTCCCATATTTCTACGGAATCCAAATTGACTTCCCCCAGGTCGGCTCCGACCAGTTTTTCCAATCGTCTGTAAAGAATTCCCGTTAGTATTTTGCAGCCGTGACTTATTAAACTAATAGTTCGGCAGTTTTCACATCTGTCAACGCCTGCTTTCTTTGGGATTGGAATTATTTTATTCTTCTTGAAGTCTGAGGGTATTTCGTCTGTCTCATACATTTTGCTCACCACATGGTGGAGTTTTGTCAGGACTGGCTCTCTCAAGGCTGTCAGTAGTTCTAATGGAATGTTGTCTACTCCTGGGGCCTTGTTTCGACTCAGGTCTTTCAGTGCTCTGTGAAACTCTTCACGCAGTATCACATCTCCCATTTCATCTTCATCTACATCCTTTTCCATTTCCTTAATGTTGTCCTCAAGTACATCGCCCTTGTATAGACCCTCTATGTACTCCTTCCACCTCTCTGCTTTCCCTTCTTCGCTTAGAACTGGGTTTCCATCTGAGCTTCTAATATTCATGCTAGTGGTTCTCTTTTCTCCACAGGTCTCTTTAATTTTCCTTTAGGCAGTATCTATCTTACCCCTTGTGAGATAAGCCTCCACATCCTTACATTTCTCCTCTAGCCACCCCTGCTCAGCCATTTTGCACTTCCTGTCGATCTCATTTTTGAGACGTTTGTATTCCTTTTTGCCTGCTTCATTTATCGCATTTTTATAGTTTCTCCTTTCATCAATTAAATTCAATATTTCTTCTGCTACCCAAGGATTTCTACTAGCCCTCGTCTTTATACCTACTTGATCCTCTGCTGCCTTCACTGTTTCATCCCTCAAAGCTACCCATTCTTCTTCTACTGTATTTCTTTTCCCCATTCCTGCAATTGTTCCCTTATTGTCTCCCTGAATCTCTTTACAACCTCTGGTTTAGTCAGTTTATCCAGGTCCCATCTCCTTAAATTCCCACCTTTTTGCCGTTTCTTCAGTTTTAATGTACAGTTCATAACCAATAGATTGTGGTCAGAGTCCACATCTGCCCCTGGAAATGTCTTACAATTGAAAACCTGGTTTCTAAATGTGTGTCTTACCATTATATAATCTATCTGATACCTTTTAGTATTTCCAGGGTTCTTCCACGTATACAACCTTCTTTCATGATTCTTGAACCATGTGTTAGCTATGATTAAGTTATACTCTGCGCAATATTCTACCAGGCGTCTTTCTCCTTCATTTCTTAGCCCCAATCCATATTTATCTACTATGTTTCCTTCTCTCCCTTTTCCTACTGTCGAATTCCAGTCACCCATGACTATTAAATTTTCATCTCCCTTCACTATCTGAATAATTTCTTTTATCTCATCATACATTTCCTCAATTTCTTCGTCATCTGCAGAGCTAATTGGCATATAAACTTGTACTACTGTAGTAGGTGTGGGCTTCGTATCTATCTTGGCCACAATAATGCGTTCACTATGCTGTTTGTAGTAGCTTACCCGCATTCCTATTTTCCTATTCACTATTAAACCTACTCCTGCATTACACCTATTCGATTTTGTATTTATAACCCTGTATTCACCAGAAGTCTTGTTCCTCCTGCCACCGAACTTCACTAATTCCCACTATATCTAACTTTTACTATCCATTTCCCTTTTTAAATTTTCTAACCTACCTGCCCGATTTAGGGATCTGACATTCTACGCTTCGATCCGTAGAACGCCAGTTTTCTTTCTCCTGATAACGATGTCCTCCTGAGTAGTCCCCGCCCGGAGATCCGAATGGGGGACTATTTTACCTCCGGAATATTTTACCCAAGAGGACGCCATCATCACTTATCCATACAGTAAAGCTGCATGTCCTCGGGAAAAATTACGACCGTAGTTTCCCCTTGCTTTCAGCCGTTCGCAGTGCCAGCACAGCAAGGCCGTTTTGGTTAGTGTTACAAGGCCAGATCAGTCAGTCATCCAGACTGTTGCCCCTGCAACTCTTGAAAAGGCTGCTGCCCCTCTTCAGGAACCATACGTTTGTCTGGCCTCTCAACAAATGCCCCTCCGTTGTGGTTGCACCTATGGTACGGCTATCTGTATCGCTGAGGCATGCAAGCCTCCCCACCAAGGGCAAGGTCTATGGTTCATGGGTGGAAGGAGCGACGTATCCAGTACAAAACTGTCGGGTTGCTGGAGCTATTGGGGGGTAGGCACAAATAGTTAAATTCCAGGTTCAGGTTGACCTGAAATTTGGGGAAGGAGCAATCAAATGCTCTTTCCTAGTAGTTGAAGGCTTATCAGTAGCTTGTATCGTGGGTTGCGATTTCCTGAAGAGCACAAAGGCAAATATTGACTTTTCCACCGGGAAAATTACTTAACGTATGGTGGAAGGAGGATTGTACAGGACATGCTCAGAAGGAAAGAAGTAGATAGCAAGTATTGCCATCGTATTCGAATCAAATGCCATGGATTAAAGATTTTACAAGTTAACTGTGATTTCAAAGGGAAGGAATACTATTATCCTGAAAAGTGAATAGAGAACATTACGGAAATACAGAAAACGGTTTACAACAAGATTAACGAATCAGATTATCCTAACAGTGGTGAGCAACATCAGCTTACTCGTTTGCTGTCAGATCATTTGAATGTTTTCTCGAGGAAATCTAGAGTAATAAAGGGGTACGAATGCAACATAGAGGTGTTGCCCCATGAAACTTTGTGACACGCTGCATTTCCATACCGTGGTCATAGAAAAAGACAGTTACAAAAGAAATAACGAATAATAAAAGTATGACCAAAATATATTAAAAAAAGATAGTGCAATATAAAACTGGAGATTTTTGCTATTGAAAAAGACAAAAGAGAAATGGCAGATGGTATACATTGGGCTATACAAAATGATTGACATACGACATAATTGTAGCTTTCTCTTGTCTAACATATACGAAGACACGATTAAAGGACTATACCCTTATACAGACATAAAACTGTTATAAAATGATTCATATTGACAATTTAGACATAAGATTTTCTTTCAGTTTTTTCATGTATATAGTAATACAGAAGTGTTTTCTGTGGTATATTTTTCTGTATTTAGGACATAGAAAGTGTCATCCATGTGAGTGTACTTGACAAAAGAACAATATTACTTGCTTTTCAAACATGCATAGGAAAGACATTAGTTACTACTCAACAGAGTAACGAAGAAACACAAGTTCATGAAATTGAAGTAGAATAGTGAATATAAACTAATATGTATTTTTTAATGAGAACATTTGATTTAATTCCGTACTGTAATGTAAAGTTAGGAGTATTATTTGATTGGAAGGTTCAGCTTGCGAAAGATTTAGTAGAGATGTAAGTTTAATTTTCTTAAATATATTTATTTGGTAATATTTCAACTGTTGTTGTTGTTGTCTTCAGTCCTGAGACTGGTTTGATGCAGCTCTCCATGCTACTCTATCCTGTGCAAGCTGCTTCATCTCCCAGTTCCTACTGCAACCTACATCCTTCTGAATCTGCTTAGTGTACTTATCTCTCGGTCTCCCTCTACGATTTTTACCCTCCACGCTGCCCTCCAACTCTAAATTTGTGATCCCTTGATGCCTCAAAACATGTCCTACCAACCGATCCCTTCTTCTAGTCAAGTTGTGCCACAAACTTCTCTTCTCCCTAATCCTATTCAATACCTCCTCATTAGTTACGTGATCTATCCACCTTATCTTCAGTATTCTTCTGTAGCACCACATTTCAAAAGCTTCTATTCTCTTCTTGTCCAAACTAGTTATTGTCCATGTTTCACTTCCATACATGGCTACACTCCAAACAAATACTTTCAGAAACGACTTCCTGATACATAAATCTATATTCGATGTTAACAAATTTATCTTCTTCAGAAACGCTTTCCTTGCCATTGCCAGTCTACATTTTATATCCTCTCTACTTCGACCATCATCAGTTATTTTACTTCCTAAATAGCAAAACTCCTTTACTACTTGAAGTGTCTCATTTCCTAATCTAATTCCCTCAGCATCGCCCGATTTAATTTGACTACATTCCATTATCCTCGTTTTGCTTTTGTTAATGTTCATCTTATATCCTCCTTTCAAGACACTGTCCATTCCGTTCAACTGCTCTTCCAAGTCCTTTGCCGTCTCTGACAGAATTACAATGTCATCGGCGGACCTCAAAGTTTTTACTTCGTCTCCATGAATTTTAATACCTACTCGAAAATTTTTCTTTTGTTTCCTTTACTGCTTGCTCAATATACAGATTGAATAACATCGGGGAGAGGCTACAACCCTGTCTCACTCCTGTCCCAACCACTGCTTCCCTTTCATGCCCCTCGACTTTTATGACTGCCATCTGGTTTCTGTACAAATTGTAAATAGCCTTTCGCTCCCTGTATTTTACCCCTGCCACCTTTAGAATTTGAAAAAGAGTATTCCAGTCAACATTGTCAAAAGCTTTCTCTAAGTCTACAAATGCTAGAAACGTAGGTTTGCCTTTCCTTAATCTTTCTTCTAAGATAAGTCGTAAGGTCAGTATTGCCTCACGTGTTCCAACATTTCGACGGAATCCAAACTGATCCTCCCCGAGGTCCGCATCTACCAGTTTTTCCATTCGTCTGTAAAGAATTCGCGTTAGTATTTTGCAGCTGTGACTTATTAAACTGATAGTTCGGTAATTTTCACATCTGTCAGCACCTGCTTTCTTTGGGATTGGAATTATTATATTCTTCTTGAAGTCTGAGGGTATTTCGCCTGTCTCATACATCTTGCTCACCAGCTGGTAGAGTTTTGTCATGACTGGCTCTCCCAAGGCCGTCAGTAGTTGTAATGGAATGTTGCCTACTCCGGGGGCCTTGTTTCGACTCAGGTCTTTCAGTGCTCTGTCAAACTCTTGACGCAGTATCGTATCTCCCATTTCGTCTTCATCTACATCCTCTTCCATTTCCATAATATTGTCCTCAAGTACATCACCCTCGTATAAACCTTCTATATACTCCTTCCACCTTTCTGCCTTCCCTTCTTTGCTTAGAACTGGGTTGCCATCTGAGCTCTTGATATTCATACACGTGGTTCTCTTCTCTCCAAAGGTCTCTTTAATTTTCCTGTAGGCAGTATCTATCTTACCCCTAGTGAGATAAGCTTCTACATCCTTACATTTGTCCTCTAGCCATCCCTGTTTAGCCATTTTGCACTTCCTGTCGATCTCATTTTTGAGACGTCTGTATTCCTTTTTGCCTGCTTCATTTACTGCATTTTTATATTTTCTCCTTTCATCAATTAAATTCAATATTTCTTCTGTTACCCAAGGATTTCTACTAGCCCTCGTCTTGTTACCTACTTTATCCTCTGCTGCCTTCACTACTTCATCCCTCAGAGCTACCCATTCTTCTTCTACGGTATTTCTTTCCCCTATACCTGTCAATTGACCCCTTATGCTCTCCCTGAAACTCTGTACAACCTCTGATTCTTTCAGTTTATCCAGGTCCCATCTCCTTAATTTCCCACATTTTTGCAGTTTCTTCAGTTTCAATCTACAGGTCATAACCAATAGATTGTGGTCCGAGTCCACATCTGCCCCTGGAAATGTCTTACAACTTAAAACCTGGTTCCTAAATCTCTGTCTTACCATTATATAATCTATCTGATACCTTTTAGTATCTCCAGGGTTCTTCCACGTATACAACCTTCTTTCATGATTCTTAAACCAAGTGTTAGCTATGATTAAGTTGTGCTCTGTGCAAAATTCTACTAGGCGGCTTCCTCTTTCATTTCTTAGCCCCAATCCATATTCACCTACTATGTTTCCTTCTCTCCCTTTTCCTACTGCCGAATTCCAGTCACCCATTACTATTAAATTTTCGTCTCCCTTCACTATCTGAACAATTTCTTTTATTTCATCGTACATTTCTTCAATTTCTTCATCATCTGCAGAGCTAGTTGGCATATAAACTTGTACTACTGTAGTAGGTGTGGGCTTCGTATCTATCGTGGCCACAATAATGCGTTCACTATGCTGTTTGTAGTAGCTTACCCGCATTCCTATTTTCCTATTCATTATTAAACCTACTCCTGCATTACCCCTATTTGATTTTGTGTTTATAACCCTGTAGTTACCTGACCAGAAGTCTTGTTCCTCCTGCCACCGAACTTCACTAATTCCCACTATATCTAACTTTAACCTATCCATTTCCCTTTTTAAATTTTCTAACCTACCTGCCCGATTAAGGGATCTGACATTCCACGCTCCGATCCGTAGAACGCCAGTTTTCTTTCTCCTGATAACGACATCCTCCTGAGTAGTCCCCGCCCGGAGATCCGAAAGGGGGACTATTTTACCTCCGGAATATTTTACCCAAGAGGATGCCATCATCATTTAATCATACAGTAAAGCTGCATGCCCTCGGGAAAAATCACGGCTGTAGTTTCCCCTTGCTTTCAGCCGTTCGCAGTACCAGCACAGCAAGGCCGTTTTGGTTAATGTTGCAAGGCCAGATCAGTCAATCATCCAGACTGTTGCCCCTGCAACTACTGAAAAGGCTGCTGCCCCTCTTCAGGAACCACACGTTTGTCTGGCCCCTCAACAGATACCCCTCCGTTGTGGTTGCACCTACGGTACGGCCATCTGTATCGCTGAGGCACGCAAGCCTCCCCACCAACGGCAGATTCTATAATTGTTTCATCGAAATCTGATGACACTTGGTGTCTCCATTTAACGTGGGTTTACTCATAGTCATCTTCCTTTTTACCCTATATTTCAACTACAAGGGTAAAAAGGAAGATGACTATGAGTAAACCCACGTTAAATGGAGACACCAAGTGTCATCAGATTTCGATGAAACAATTTTAGAATCAATTAAGATGGTATATGTATGCCATTTTACCGCATGACTTCGCTAGAGTTTTGGATCCATGGCTAAACCTAGATTCGGCTTGAGAAACGCGTGTTTGACACTGTGTAATACAGGGACATGCACGGCAGTCCTGAGAAAATATAAAAATGTAGACAATTTGTTGAGTATAATGTGATAAAGCCATTATTATTGTAAAGGCAGGCCAGAGTCTGAGTACAAGTCCTGATGATCTATTGGTCAGACAAACGTGACGTGGAGTGCAGGAACGTAAACAATGAATTGTGTAATTCACAAATTGTAACACCTGCCCCTAAACGAAAAGACAGGTAATGTAAGTGACAGAATCTGTGATTAACTTGTTCTGCGGAGAAAATTTGTGGAGTCACTGAGACAGTAAAAACCGTGACTTGAACTGTATGGAACTGTTTAATTCGCAATCTGTAGTATAAGAAAGTGTTAAATGAGCGATCGCCGTACTTTGTACAGCCTTTGGCGGACGCCCTTAACAAAAAAATGTTGTTAAGCGCACACAGTGCGACGAGTATGTAAAAACTATAATTTTATCTCGTGTAAGCTGTGCGAACGATGTATTTCGAATAGATAGCGTTTCACGCGCACCAACAACCAACACTCCATCGCGAAGCGGACACTTTGTCGGCGAGTGACGTTCCGTGCTCAGAGTGATATTTTAGAAAAAGTTATAAACAGTAAATAGTTATCGTTCTAAGACACGGTGAAGTGTAGAGCCAGTGACGAGTTTAGGACGCTTATATAGTGCGAAACGTTAAGAATATAAAAACAATGAAAAAAAGCAACAATACTTGCAGGACTATGTTCTTACTGGAATTAACGCACGTGCGGTGTAATAAACAGTTACGAAACTGGCCCTGAACAATGCAATAGCAGTGATTAATAAAGTGCGCATTTTTTCCCATAGCGAACTCCCTTCTGTGTGTTAAAGAAATAATACTTCGTAATCGAACTTGTTTCATGGTCACTCTTAGCGTTAGGAGCGGTTTTGGGGAGACGGCAGTGCGGGAGGCGGCGCCGACACGGCCTCGGCGGACGGTAGCGCGGATAAGCGTCAACGCGTGGAGGTGCGCCTGCCTCCACGCCGGGCGTATCCATGATGACGTAGCATTGACTACTAGACGCCGTACCGGCAACGTCCCACCAACATCCGACGGCGTCTTCCAGCTGGCGATACCATCGACCAACGGCATCTTCGTACAACTGTTAAATTATGTATCTAATCGATCAAATGCAAACTTTGCAAATCAAGAACGCAATAACAGATAATATTTGAAACGTTAATAACAGACTGAGATGAAGAATACTTAGTTTCGCTCCACCCAGGTTTTCTGCGGTTTCCCTTAGGGCCCGCGTCCGAATGGAGAGCGATGAAAAGTAAATGTCCGCAGCTTCAGTTAATAACAGACTATTCTTGAAAACTAAAACATATTTTTTGTATGTACCAATGCTGCTGAAATTTTGTAACCTTGTTGAACGATTTAAAGTGTATTGATGTGAACTCAAACAATCAGACAATCCAATCTATGATTGGATTTATGTTAAATATTGTGATGCGAAGTGAAAACTTCAGTGAAAGTGCTTCATGTCATGTAATGTGGAATGTCATGCCCGGACATCAGAACATGTGAACATGGCATTCCAGGGGGCCTTACGATGCCCCATGCCCCACATTATGAAAACTATAAATTATTAAATATTTTGCCACGATATTAAGCAATTATATTTGTCATATGTAAAAGAACTCTACTAAAAGTCAATGAATAATGCGATTATAAAGAAAAACTGTTATCTGCAACGTAAGTATTATTATTATCTTCGTTATTTTTGGTATCGCCGAGAAACAAAATGCGCCAGACGGACACTCTCTTGCTTGGTCTTGTTCAGATAGGAAGCCATTGTTTGCAATCTACATAATAAAGTGTGCACATGTTTTATTATTTGAGCAGTCAGCTACAATATATGTGTAAAGAATTGCTGTTGTTAATTTTAACTGTAACCTGCACCACATATTCCGTTTGCTTATACCATCATTGTTAGAATTTCAGACGCCGCGCCGGGAACAATGTGAACATCGCTGGAAGGCGACAATTGGCCGCCATTACGCGGCAATTTCAAATTATCGTAATTATTATCCCGTTTTTTCTACAAATGACGCTAGAGGTCGGCGATATTATTTCTTTCAGTCATGATCTATAGGAAACTGACATTTTCAGAGTACTTAACGATTTATTCAGCCTATTTATGCAACGCACAATAGGACACAGACTTGGCCTACACTAAGACATCATTAAATCACATATAGGGCCTCACGTATTGAAAATGGTGAAGTACTTTTGTGTGTGTGTGTGTGTGTATAGCCTATAATGATTAACTGTTTTTGAGCACGGATTCGTCTAAGCAACTTCAGTAATTATACAGGATCCCACGCTACATTTTTGTGTCAGTGAAATCTAAGAACGATCGGTGCCTTCGCATATCTTTGGAGTGAAACGAAAATCAAATAAAAAATAAAAATAAAATATAAATTAAATGAAATAAAATAATAGAACCCCACATTCACGTTTCATTCAACAACACATACTTTGATAGGTTTTATATTATACACGAGTCCCTTGCGTTTTTTTTTCCTTTTTTAGCCGGCTGCTGACAATGCATTGGCGTGAGATTCGTGATCAAAAAATGGCTCTGAGCACTATGGGACTTGACATCTATGGTCATCAGTCCCCTAGAACTACTTAAACCTAACGACAACACACAACACCCAGCCATCACGAGGCAGATAAAATCCCTGACCCCGCCGGGAATCAATCCCGGAAACCCGGGCGCGGGAAGCGAGATGCGGGCATTCGTGATCAGTGCGAGAGAAGTAAGGAGTCAGCACCGCAGAGTACTAAGTTGCTTCTCTGCGCGAGGTATCCGCATTACAATGTCCTCCTTATGGGCATTCGTGAGATGGTCAAATACGGTGTGTACGATCGTCCTGCGTGGATAACCTTAAACGCGGGATTTAAAACTTCGGCTTCTGCTTTCTATTGCCACACCAGCCAGTTCAATGAGTGACTGGATATGTGTCTTCGACCCACTTAGCCATTTTACATAGGACCAGAATTTTCTCAGGTTCTCGCTAAAGTATTTTGCTAATGTATAACGGTAGTTGCAGTATGCTTCGCGCATCGATCTTTTACAGACGCACGAATTCGAATTTGTACTAACTTTTGTCAGTTGTCATTTGTGCGTTCTCTTTTGAGTCGAAAGTGAACAGTCTCTGCTTCCTTAGCTAACAGTAACAACATTTAGCACTCATTGTTTCTGAACTGTGCTTGCCCTTCCCAGAAACTTGTTTGTATCGTCAGCTATTTGCGTATTTTGTTATTAAACCACGGAGGTCTTTTCCGTCCTGATCCACTTACTCGGTCCATAATTCTGGAAAGCGCGATTAAAAATCTGTTTAAAGTTTGCCTATAATTCCTCTATACCCATCATTTTGGAACTAAACAGCGTCTGTTCATTGTCTCGTTAGGATGATAACTACGGTTTATCTTCCCTTTCTATGAGAAGTACTTTTCTAGCCTTCTTGGTTGATTTCTTAACTTTAGTAACTATTATCGCTCGATTAGGCATGATAACCCCTGTCTTTGTACCAACATCGTTGACAAGGCCGATCCTTGTATGACACCATCGATAAGTATGGCCTATTTGAAGCTACAGGATCTAAAATAATTCCATTGTGTGTTTGCATAAAATAGTGTGGATGTCCCACACTGGGAGGGAGGGGGTCTCTTCTGTCGGTGCCAACCAGCAACTGCCGTGAGGGGAGGGGGGGGGGGGGGGGCTTGACCACGCCACTGTCACCACCTCCATCACACAACTGCAGACTTTAACAGTACTTAAATTTCTTAAATTTATGTCACAGAGGTCCACAAATATAATCATACATTGACTTTCACATTTGAAGAGTTGCACTCTATATTTGTCTCACAACTTTCATCTGCACATTATATAGCCGTTATACATATATATCCATAAACTTGAGCGTTTCTTAATATTTGCATTATTACAAAAATTAATTATACCAATAACACCAAGATTGACATTCTGGGAACGTTACAAAAAGAACTCACGTACACGAATACTATACGAATACCATCACCCACTAAAAGATGTGGTATGTAAGCCTTTCATGAGCCCTTTGAAAACATCTTCAGAAATACACGAAAGCTATAAAGGAAATATATACACTATATGTAAAGAACAGGAATATTTCCAATGTCTGTGGCCCAAGTCTACATGCAGCTGACATTTCCATAAAAATATTTTATGTGTGCTCTGCAACATTTCCATCTTCATTAAGGATAAGTGGAAATTACTAATAACTTGGTCAACACTGATACAAGTTAACAATATTTTATTTCGAGAGGGAAACATATAATACATCTACTCGATACAAAGCTCTGCACCTAAATTTCTTTGCCTCTTAGTTCTTCACGTATCAAACTCTAGGACTGCAACATCCTAGTGTGCAATATCAATGGTGCTGAATCCCCGCATGGCGTCCAACCGCCTCCCCGTACTATTCATATTCACACTCTTAAAGCGCTTGGTAAACAAATATTTTTGGTGTAGTGTGTGCCATTGGGGGTGGAATTTGTGAACTGTGAATGCTTTGCTTCACTCACTGCTCTAGAGCAGAGAGTTCAATCTGCCAGAAGGCTAAGGGTTTCTCCATACAATCCTTCTGCCAAAGAGACCTGTAGCCCTTCCTTACAAACTGAGCAAGTGTCGAGCAAGACGGTAGTACTTCCATGCAGCTGTTGGTGTGCAGTCTTAAGGGGTTGGTGCCAGCATTTCACCACCCAATTACTTTGTGGGTGCTATGCCGTTGGTCCATTTCATTTGGTGTCGCAGGTGTGACAGAAGGTGTCAAAGACAGTCGACTCAAACTGGCGTCCTTAAGCGGTGGCGGTCAGCTTGAGGCAGCTGAAGGAGGGCACACACACACAGATGAAGGCTCAAACAGTAGATACTGTCGTGAGGTCTCTGATTGGTGCTACTAGAAACCTGTGAGAGATGCAATTGAGGACTGGAAATATGTATTTGAAGCTTTCCAGTTAAGGAAGGGGGACAACTACATCCACATACATGCCAGAATCATGCACATAGTATCTCAAAACAACTGAGGGCAGGTTGTGGACGATCCACAAGCTCGCTGCATTTGCAGGGCAAGTAGGACTGCATTTGGTAGTCAACTGTAGCATTGGTCACACAGCTAGATGGGCCAGGTTGTGAATTTTCTCTCATCCTATTTCGCGCGGTGTTACAGAGTAAGTGGACATTGCTATATATGTATGTCTGAGGTATTGTTGTCGAGTAAGTGTGTGATTGATGGGTCGAAAGCTTGTTCTTGAGTGAGGGCGGTACAATACATGTGGGAGCAGATGGAGTTCATGCACAAGAGTTAGTCTGCAACAATATTGTTAAATCAGCACAAATACTGAAGATCGGTTGGGTACTGATATATTAAATCCAGGTGACAGAAGCATCAGGGATTGACTTCCTTGGATTGTTGTACATTACTTCTGCCAGTGGTTTGTTGTTGTTGTTGTGGCCTTCAGTCCTGAGACTGGTTTGATGCAGCTGTCCATGCTACTCTATCCTGTGCAAGATTCTTCATCTCCCAGTATGTACTGCAACCGACATCCTTCTGAATCTACTTAGTGTATTCATTTCTAGGTCTGCCTCTACGATTTTTACCCTCCACGCTGCCCTCCAATGCTACATTTGTGATCCCTTGATGCCTCAGAATAGGCCCTACCAACCGATCCCTTCTTCTAGTCAAGTTGTGACACAAACTCCTCTTCTCCCCAATTCTATTCAATACCTCCTCATTAGTTACGTGATCTACCCATCTAATCTTCAGCATTCTTCTGTAGCACCACATTTCGAAAGCTTCTATTCTCTTCTTGTCCAAACTATTTATCGTCCGTGTTTCACTTCCACACATGGCTACACTCCACGACCTCCTGACACTTAAATCATTGCTCGATGTTAACAAATTTCTCTTCTTCAGAAATGCTTTCCTTGCCATAGCCAGCCTCTCTACTTCGACCATCATCAGTTATTTTGCTCCTTTACTACTTTAAGTGTCTCATTTCCTAATCTAATCCCTCAGCATCACCCAATTTAATTCGACTACAATCCATTATCCTCGTTTTGCTCTTGTTGATACTGATCTTATACCCTCCTTTCAAAACACTGTCCATTCCATTCAACTGCTCTTCCAAGTCCTTTGCTGTCTCTGACAGATTACAATGTCATTGGCGAACCTCAAAGCTTTTATTTCTTCTCCACGGATTTTAATACCTACTACGAATTTTTCTTTTGTTTCCTTTTTCTGCTTGCTCAGTGTACAGATTGAATAACATTGGGGAGAGGCTACAACCGTGTCTAACTCCCTTCCCAACCACTGCTTCGCTTTCGTGCCCCTCGACTCTTATAACTGCCATCTGGTTTATGGTCCGTGTATGGTCTGTATGCCTTTGACCTTGTCCTAGAAGTATCAGACTGCTTCGTTCAAGGCAAAAAATTAACAGTTGAACGCCGATCACTTAGACAATGAGGTTGTAGTTTTTTCCAAGAAAAAAACGAAGGAATTGCGCATCGGCAGCTACTACTTGCTGAAGGACTGCACCAACAGCTTCGTTGCTTGCATCAGTCATGACTGCAAGTGGCGCATCTGGGAGGAGCGCACTGTTTTTGTGAGGATGGTCTTCACTAGGTCAAATGTGGTTTGCATGTGTGTTGTCTACTTCTTTCTTCTTATGTGTGTTTGGATCAACGAGAGTGGCAATGAGTGGAGCTTCAATTTCAGTCCCTTGTGGCGAGCAGCGATAGTATAAATTGAGAATTTCCAGGAATCGTCACAAATCATGATGCGTTTGTAGTGGCTGTAGCTGTCAGACGAATTCAGTCCGTTATAGTGTGGGTTTAACGTCACTCTAGTTTAGAGTGTGTCCAAGCTAATTTTCGCAATCACGATTTTTCTTCATTTATGACGAGAACTGTACGTTGGAGGGCGGTGACAACCAATTCGAGGGACGAGAACTGTATGTTGGAGGGCAGTGCGAACCAATTCGAGGTCACGCTTGTGGTCGTGGTTGTTGAGGGAGAAAATCAAGATATCGTCTGTATACGTATAACAACAGTCTAATTTAAAGAGGATACCATCAGTGAATCTCTGCCAATTTTGGGCAGGATTCTCAGGTCTTAAGATATAATCAGGAATTCGATTATCCTGAAAGAGGCAATGACTGCTATCTTGGCAACATCCTCTGGGTGCATCTGTATTGGCAGATATGCCTTTTTTCAGTCTGTCACACTGAATACCAAGTGAATGTATAAAACCCTGGGTGTTGGGGATAGGGCAACTACCATATGTTGGTCGAAATTGAGTAGTCTGTAGTCGCCACAAAATGAAACAGAGCCATCCTTCTTGGGAACAATTCTTATGGGTGACGCCCAGGAGCTGTCAGAGGAGTGAACAACTGAAGTAGGTCATTGACAGCCGTCTTGGATGCTTGCAGTAGTCCCTTATGATGCGCCAGCGGGTCACACGTAGTACTAATGCGATGTGTTGAATCATTGCAAATGGCGCATTGACAAGCAGTCGCACACAACACGGAGAGGGTGAAGTGTGGTGTCAGTGGACTGGGAGTTGAGGCCAGAGGCAATGCTCTGTTCAGTTGTATCGGCGGCGTGTGTGCCTAGTGGAGGTCTGGCACGATGGAGCCGCTGTGTGGGTGGGCTGCAGCGAGTGTCCTGCATTCCTCGAGCATGTGTGAGTTCTCGTGGAATGTTGCCAAGACAGAGTCGTAGGTTGTCATCATCTATGCAAAGAATCCCTGCTTCTTGATGAGTGTCGAGGTACTGTTGATGTGTCATTGTGATTGCATCGATGACCTATGCAATTCTTGAATAATAGCTAAGCAATCGTTGTCGGCATTGTTAGTTGGACCAGCGGACTTTGAGGGAGTGTGCGCTGCTGGTGGCAGTACCAGCAACGAGGCATCGTGTCACGTGATGTATGACGGCTGCTTGCTCAAGATCAACAGGCGAGTGAAAATGTTGAAGAAAGTCCACACCTCGCGCCGATTCATTTTACGTCAGTAGCGAGGAAGGTCCGTGGGCAGTGAAGATTTTCGATTCGTAACACATGATTAATCATCCCATGTGTCATCTGCAGCTTGGAGTTGAATCCACGACGTGCCTTTAAACTTTATGAACATGTCCTTAGGAGCAGCCAGACGAATTCAGTCTGTTCTAGTGTGGGTTTAATGCCATTGGCGTTTAGAGTACGTCCGAGGTAGGTTACTTCTGATCTCCGCAGTTGCGATTTCTCTTAATTAATGACGACCTTCACATCTCAAAGAGCGGAGAGAACTACTTTAAGGTCGCGCTCACGGCGCCAGTTGTTGTAGAAATACTGATTTTGCTGTAGCTTATTTATCATGACAGGGAGCGCAAGGATGACAATTATCATGCTGGCATGTTCAGCCAGGTGGCAGATGAATGTGACGAACTTGGAACCGTCGTGCAGCGTCCACAGTGATGTGAACACACATTCCACTGATGTGAATCATAAGGATAATTGCTCAGGGTGGATGGAGGCAGCTTAGTTAGATTGGTTAGGATTTCTCCAGGGGCAGACATGTTGTCGTTCCACATTAAATGAATCCATAAGGACACTCATAGATATTTTATAGAAGTAACTGCGACAGTGCTTTTCACCCAAAGCTGTGTTCCTCTTACGTTACTCATTTTATCACTTCCAGCTCTTCATCGACAAAATAACAGCTTATAAAAACATCCCACTGACATGGTCTGGATGGATTACTACTCTAAACACCGTATACTGTATTCTCTTTACTCATTCCTGAACCTTAGAACATGTATTCTAATGATACCATCGTAACTTTGTCGGATTTCTTCAGTTTCAAACCAGGCTGTGCGTGTTATTATCTTCCGAATTTGTCACGAGATTTACTTATCGAACATTGACACTGCCAATTATAATATAACTCGAAAATAATGACCACAAACAGATCCCTATTCACAAATATCTACTGCTAACGTATCTGAGTAAATACCTGTTCTTAAAGTTATTCCCGTTTCCTTACTTAAAACGATCGTAAATTAGAAATACCGCAAACAGTTTTACAAGTTGTGACTATTTCTCTGCCATTTTTCACATTTCTCAATACGTATAGTTAATAACAAACTATTACAAACTCTCCGACACCACACCTATATCCGATTTCATTTTCCGTTTCATCATTAACGAATTTCGTTAGCCAGTGACCATCCCGGCCACGGCTCACTGCCTTATTGATTCTTTCTACGTATGACTTTATATTTGGCGTCGAATCGCGCTTCCTTGTGTCCAAAAATTACGAGTCCTCTGGCATGTGCCAATTTAAATTTACGATTCGGTTTTTATGGTGTGTATGAGCCGCTGTTGTTTACGTCCTTTGAACAGCTCATCTCATCAATCTCACCTGCAGATGTCGCACGTCATTTGCTCTCCTGCATCTCGCCTCACTATCGCCCACTCATTTGTGGCACGTCAGTCATTGCACGTGTGGAATTACAGTGCAGTGCATCTTACGTCGTAATATTTCTATCCACAAATTTGTGATCAGACTCTGTTTGAGATCATCCAGCGAAGCTCTATTCTCCATGCCTCTCTAAAATGTGCACCGTCCTTCAGCATTATATACTACTGCAATAATATTTTGTTCCATATCAGATTTCTGGTTTGACTTGTTTCTTCAATGTTTACTCCTCTTCTCTCAGTATGCCTTGTCTAAATCTTAGTCACATATCTTTCTGAACTCCTCACTGTACAATTAAATTCAATGCTTGCGTTGTCCGAATGCACCTTCATTTATTACTGACTTCAAAATATCAACTAAGTTCACTTGTGAATCCCACTAATCTGTCGACTAAACAACAAACTAATCATAATTTCCCACAGTGTAAGACAACAACAAGATCAGCATAACGCTTATAATGCAATGCCAAGACGACCTAACGATAAAGACTATGAAACACAGAAACTCACAATTGAAACAGCACTTGAAATAATAGCCAACTCGAACCTGAAAGAGCCAGTGGGATAAAAACTCACGGATAAAAATCATAAGGGGGCCGCGAAAGCCCCAGTTATGGAGGTTAACTAAATTGTGACAGTGCCAAGCCGTCTCGTATGTTTTATGGAGGTCAAAGAGCGCGACAAGGCGTCGGCAGCTAGTAAAAGCCTGCTGGACTGTTGTTTGCAATCTGAGCAAATGGTCAATTGTAGGTAGTCCCTTCCAGAAGCCACAGTGATGTCAGGATAAGAGGCCCCGAGATAGCAGTACCCAATGTAATCGGAAGCTAACCATCCTCTCAAGCAGTTTCCAAAGTACGTTGGTCAGGCTAATCAGTCGGTAGCTGTCGTGAGACATTAGGTTCTTCCAGGACTAAGGAGGGGGTAATTATACTGTCTCGCCATTGCAACCATGAGCCCAATGCGGTTGAAGATCCGGAGTAGATATTGCCTCTGGGTAACGTCCAAGTGTTGGATCATCTGGTTGTGGATGGAATCCAGGCCTGGGGCCGTGTCATGTGAAGAGTTAAGAACTTGCAAGAATTTTCAGGTAGTGAAGGGTTCATTATAGGATCCACCTTGGTGGGGGCTGAAAAGGAGGACGATTTCGTCAACTTGTCGTTTCTGCCAGAGAGGTAGCAGGATAGGAAGAAGAGCTGACGCTGTCACAACGTGTGTCTGAGGCTTTCTGCAAGGACCAATGGATCACTACACAGAGCAGCCGGTAAGATAAGATCCTGGCCAGTAGATTGTCGGTGGCGACCCAGAAGGCTACAGAGCTTGGACCAAAACTGTGATGAAGAGGAAACACAGCGCTCCTATCATTCCTTTTTACTTCTATTAATAAGGTAGCTAGTCTTAGCACGGAGACGCTTAAAAGCAATAAGGTTGGTCTGTGAAGGAAGTGACTTAAATCGTTGCAGCGTCCGTTATTGCTCCTGGACAGCGACTGCTACATCCTTGGTCCACCATGGTACCAGTCGACGACGAGAGGAACTTGTGGATAGGGGGATAGCAGTACTACCGGAATGAAGACAGTGGCAGAGACGTCTTGCATGACATCAATGCAATCAGAGAGAGAGATGTCGAAGTGCACAGCAGACGTATATAAAGGTCAACTGGCTCTGCAGAATGCCCAACGTGGGGGTCTGTCTACCTAGCAAAAGCAGGGGAACGATAGAATCATGGGAAAATGGTAACTGTTGCAAAGATCATCATGGGGTGACAAATGCAGGGAAACCACGAGAGCAGGGGAGAAGATCGTTAGTTCGACAGCAGAAACGGTGCCATGAATGAAACTGATGAGGGTAGGGCCACTGTCACTGAGGAAGACACAAAGCACAGTAGTAAGTAAGTTAATAAGAAGGCGCCTTCCCATCAAAGTTGCAGTACGCAGCACCCCCCCCCCCCCCCCGCCCGCCCCCCCCCCCCCCCCCCCCACACACACAGGAGGTAGTGTGCATTGACGTCCCCGTGTAGGAGATATGGGGGCAGGAGTTGCTATATTAAGGCAGCTAGAGCAACATAAGGAAGAGTCCTACTTGAAGAGAGGCAGCACTGCAGATGGTGATTCGTTCGCATTCATACCGTTATTGCTTCCAGGCTGGTACGAAGGGGGATCCAGTCACTAAAGACATTAGTGTTAACCAGTGTGCAGAGCCTTCCAGAGGCTGTCCCGTGCCAGGCACAGTTCCCAAAGAAGACCCGATAACTACAAAATGTTGCCGAGTGGTCGTCACGGAAGTGGATTTAGTGAAGAGCAAGACAAGACACAGAATAAAAGCGAACAAGCCGTAAATGGTCTCCACGGGTTTGCCGTCGGATCACGTAGTGCAAATTCCACAATATTTCCTCGGAGCAACTGTCCGACATCTTCGGGTGGTTCAACAACCATGCTTGTGGCTAGGTACGACTGACGGTATCCGCACGTCGTCGCCCCGTTTCTCGAAACGCACGTGAAGAATGCGCAGGCGCGGAAATCGCGCATGCGCAGTGATTTGCAGATAGACGGTGTCACATTCAAACTCCTTCTGCCGGGATTTCAACTGAGCACAGCCTGGAACCCTGCATTGTCTGCTATTAAATCACGACGCGAAATCAAGATTCTTCGATAACAGGCCCGTCATAACATTGGTCTGGCTCAAATGGCTCTAAGCACTGTGGGACTTAACAGCTGAGGTCAACAGTCCCCTAGAACTTAGATCTACTTAAACCTAACTAACCTAAGGACGTCACACACATCCATGCCCGAGGCAGGATTCGAACCTGCGACCGTAGCGGTCGCGCGGTTCCAGACTGAAGCGCCTAGAACTATTCGGCCACTCGGGCCGGCCATAACATTGGTCTAGCGCGGCCATTGGTGAGTAACGTTTGGTCGCACTGTTGACAAACGCAGCGTACAGAGCACGTGCAGGAGAGGCGCTCTGCGATTTTCGGCAGAGGGAGTTTGGAGATGGTACGCACCTGCCCATACTTCGCTCGTGTGTTCGAGGAACGGGGCGTCGACGTGCGGGTACCCTCCTGCAAGGCTAAACCACCTGAAGATGTTGGATAGTTGCTGAGAGGAAATATTGTGGAGTTTGCTTAACGTGATCCGGCGGCCAACCCGTGAAGACTATTTACAACACATTCGCTGGGAAAACTTAAAGAGTCACAGCGTACAATTTGTTGGATTTCTCTTACATGACTGTAATGTCCGTTGCAGTTCCACAGGATTATCATGTGGCGAGAGTCCAGGCTAGACATAAAGAAGACTAGGAGAGGTTATCTCACTGGGTCAGTGGGGAGACATCCATAAATAAGACGTCAGACTGAGGTTGTGAGTGGGGAGATGGCACCTCTGGGGCACCTTTTCCTGTGACCTATACTTCTTCTTCTTCTCTTTCAGAGGTTTTGGAGTGCGGGCACAGAGGTCTTCTGCAAGATACGGAACTGAACAGGAGCAGGCGACCTTAGGACGCACAGATGGTGATCCTGTGGTCGAGCTGTGGTAACAGGCCGGGGGAGGGGTCCCAGAGGTGATGCCCATCACCAGTAGGTGCTAAAGAAGGGTGGCACTTCTTCAGTCAGGGAGGGGGAAAAGCACCCAGAGGGGACAGGAGGCCGTGATAACTGTAGGGAAGGGGTATAGGAGAGAAGTCAGGACTGGTGTAGGAAAGAGATAAGAGGGAGAAATGATGTAACAGAGGCAAAAGTAGAAGAAACCGACATTGGGTGAAGTCGGTCTTATTTTTGGTGATAAGATATGTGATCGAGGGACTCGTACTCTTGGATTCTCTTTTCTCTCTTGTAAGCTGTGCAATCTGACAAACATAGAGAGTGGCGGTCATGACAACTGACACACACAGGTGGCAGAATACAGAGGCTACCGTCATGGAGTTGGTGTCTGCAGTACAGTGGAAAGACATATGCGTAAAACACAAGCAACGAAAGCACTGCATGGGTGATGGGATGTAAGGCTTCACATCACATCACTAACACACAACCTTGACCTTCTCTGTGAGGGCATATCCCTTGAAAGCCAGATTAAAGGAGACAGTATCTGTGCAGTTGTTCTCAGGGCCCCTTCTGCACATATCGAACAAAATGAATGCCACATAGCTCCGGATTAGCCTTGAGTTCATTAGTTTGCAAGATGAGGTCCTTATGAAAGATCAGTCCCTGGACCATATTGAGAGACTGGTGAAATGCAACAGACAATGGGACGATACCAACGCGATCATAAGAGTGAAGAGCTTCAGATTGGGTGGCAGAAGAAATTTTGAACAACAGGGAGCATGACCATATCCACTCTGCCAAACTTATCCTCGATGTTCTCCACCAAAAACAATGCCTTAGCGGCGGTGAATGTGTCTTTATCCGTCCTAGTCCGACCAGGTAGAGAGGAAAGTGTTTTACCCCAAGACAGCGAGCCTGGCCCTCCTCTTCGGGTGTCGCCAGAGAGGAGAAGGCTGCAGTTATACAAAGCAGTATTCAATGATCCTTTACCATTCAAAGAGATGGCCATTGGAGAATGGCCAGATTTTTGCAGGTTGATACGCTTTATGCACCAAGCATCTGACCTGATAACACCCACTATGATCAAGGGTTCTCCCCACGGACGCCACACAGCCCACCAAGGGCTGTCTGGCATGATGGCCATTGCCAGGAGTTCCATTGCTTCAGGATGACAAGCACCTCCTCCTTGGCATACTTGGGGAGGCAACAACTCAGGTATCAGTAGTGTGAACCCTGTGTTGTCAGGGTTTTCAGTATATGAGTACATAATAGCCCCACTGCACAGAATAGCTACACATGCTGCTGACCTAGTGGGGTGGAGGGAGGCTACAACAGTGAAGGGAGAGGAGTCCATGGCATAGACCACAGGGAGAGAGGAGCACAGTGAAGGAAATTCGGCCCAGGAAGGGGGAATGGGTTACAAGAGCTCAGGGCCCCATGTGTGCCTTGCAAAAACTCATAAAAGAACTGTGAGCCCACAGGGGGGTTTCATATATGTAAACAAAATGCATTAACGTACTCTGACTTGTCCATTAGCTAACATAAGTTTTCTAAATTTACCTAGCAGTTTTAGTGAATTAAATAATGCAGAGACATAGATATTAGGCCTTGCTACAAGCGTATCTTTCACCTCAATCTTTACTTGGCATTCACAGTTAAGTTCGTTGAGAGTGGGGGAAGCTATCGCATGTCAGTGTAAGCTAGACTTCTTCGTTATATTACAGATCTGTATCACCACAACGAGCACATATCAAAAAATTACATCTGTTATTACTAGTTCTATTAGGTGAAGCAATTCTTTCAATTTTAAACTTATTGTTATGTTAAGAAGTGCCAGAACTGAGTAAACTGCCTTATAGCTTGTCTAAAATTTCAGCTTACAGTTACCATTGAAAACTAATATCTTAGAACAATGCAACAAAGTATTGCAGAAACATAACCTGGCAACGTATATGTACAAATATCCTAATCCATGGAAGTCTCACAAGTAAAGAATATTAATTTTAACAATATTTTATAACAGTGATGGAATGACTCATGCAGTAACAGAATGTTGGATGCCTATCCTGGAAAAAATGGTCAAGATTTTTGCAGGACAGGTGATTTACGATGAAGATGATTATAAAATTTCATTTTTTAGGAAAAATGACACAAAGGTTGGGTGGCAACGACCAAATTTGAGAGAAACTGGCTGTACCTACTGTGGATAAAAATAATATGTACAATTTCTCGGACCCAATCCGCACATAAGAGTGAACCTATGAATTTTCAAATGGATGTCATTCCATTAATGTGGATTATATTAATTTCATTAGTAAAATATTTAATCAGCTTATTTACTTTCTCACATATTCCACTCCATAATAGAATTTGCGAATTTTTATAGGAAATGGGTGAGCTGAATTACTGTATTATAAATGAGAATAATATGCATGTCTCAATTATATCATTCTGTTACCCACTGCTTTCTCACACAAGTTACCTAGTGAGTGAAACAAGCTTTTACACTAACAAAATTATATTTCATTGCTTATGTAGAAAATACAGTAAAAATATTTTTCTTTTATAATGATCATTGGCCTTTTTTAAGCTTAAAGTGCAATAAAAATTCACTGACTGTCATTCTGTTATCCCAGAACTGCACATCACACATAAGCTCCTGTTCATAATTAATGTAAATAGTAACAATTATTAAAAAAGTTGAATATTTATGCAAACAAAGTGTAGTCAAGGAGCAAACTTTTGCTGGATATCTAATTATAGCAGCTGGCTAAAAAGGACTTATCTATGATGATATACCTACCTTTGGGACAAGAGAAGTACTTTATCATGTGTCAACTATTTATGTCAAATAGGCCTACTGTGGAAAGTATCCTTTTGAGTAAACTAAGTAGATATCAAGAATACTGACATTGGAAAATTGAATTACTGTGAATACGAATCTAAATAAAGTTCACTCATACCAATCAGCCATATTATATGTGACCCCAACAAGTTTATATGTGCACCAAACCTCAAATTAGTTAAGGGAGACCATTTTATTAAACATATGCATAGCTTCCAATTCCTCAAGTAAAACAAATTCTCAAATATATGGGTATGAGAAAAAACATATTTAAGTGAATACACAAACACTATTCTGCTACACTGATTACAACAGCTATTAAAGGTAACAAAATTGTTCAAATAACTTACGGGTTTGCTGCTGGGCAAGGCACAAATGCATTTGTGCCTTGAGAATGGCAGGGCGTGCTCCTGTCGAAATATCGGCGGTGGTCGATGACGTCACCCAGCAGCAAACCTGTAAGTTATTTGAACATTCAATTCGCTGGGAAAAGTTAAGGTCTCACATGGTAACAAAATTGTTAATTTCGTCAGCTGTTAATGCAGCAGAACCCATGTGGAGTTGGTAGTCTCCCATCGGGCGCCTCCCTAGGTGGCGGATAGGGGAAAGCTCAGCAGATATGGTGGGTACTGGGGAAATAAAATACCCATGGCGGACCAGAACTAGGAAGCCTCTGCACCTCTAACAAGGTAAGGGGGTTGGCGGCAGGGAGGGCATCTGGCTGTAAAAACATTGCCAAAACAAGAGGAATGATGCATGCTTCTCAAGATAAATGTTTTGGAGTAATAGCCTCCCATTCGGATCTCTGGGGGAGGCATTTTGCAAAGGACCCAAAGGTGTTCAAGATCAGAGTGGGAACCCTAAACGTGGGAATGATGACGGTAAAGGGAAGAGAGATAGTAGACATGATGCAGAGGAGGAAGATAAAGGCTTTGTGTGCGCGAGAGACAAGGTGGAATACCTACTTCCAAAGAAAAAGAGAAAAACTTATAACATACGGGAGTGGCGAAAATAAAAGCCAAATTGATTACATATTTTGTAGAAGGAGAAATAGTGAGGAGGTGCGAAATACTAAGGTCATATACGGTGAAGGAATAGCAACACAACATTAAGTTGATTGTAGCGGATTGTGAGATGAAAGTATGTAAAAGACAGAGGCATGTAAATCAATGTGAAAGGAAAATTAAGTGGTGGAGAGTAAAGGACAAAAATTTGAGAGAGGAGTTTAGTGAAAAAGTACTGGGAAAGGTAAAATTGGCAGAAAGCGTGCAGGAGTGGTGGAAAATAAATAATGCTGTTATAAGGAAGACCAGCGGGTAAGTTTTTGGGTTAATATCTGGGAGAGGGGTGCCAAAAGATAAAGAAGCATGGTGGTGGAAAGAAGAGGTGCAGAAGGTTGTGAAGGGAAAGAAAGACGGTAAGAGGAAGGGGGATATGTCCGAAAATGCTGAGGATGGGCAAGCACACAAAAGTGCAAAGAAGGAGGCAAAACGAGCCGTGGCTAAAGCTAAAGCTGAACCAGTAAGGGAGGTATACGAACAACTACAGAAAAATCAGGATATGAGATAACTGATACGGATAGGCAAATCAAGAAATAAAGCTTCTAAGGATGAAACAGCAATAAAACAACTGAAAGATGAAACAGGAATAATTCTACATGACCATGGAAAGATAATCCACAGATGGTTTAATTATTTTGAGAAATTACTGAAAGAAGAAAATGTAAGAGTGAAAACTGAGGAAGGAGTGGCAAACGAAGGATTAACGATGGATATAAGAAGAGATGAAATTGAATGGGCAGTTGAAAAGATGAAAAATGGGAAGGCAGTTAGCCCAGACCAGATCCCCATTGAGATAGGGAAGTGACTCGGTAAAAAGGGAATTGAGGTCCTTTGGGATTTAATGAAGAAGATTTGGCGACAGGTGGAGATGACAGACGAGTGGAGAACTAGTGTACTGATCCCAATATTTAAGGGGAAAGGTGATGTGCAGAACTGCAGCAACTATAAAGTTATTAAACTGATGGGACACACAATGAAAATTTCGGAAAGAGTTATAGAAGCAAGATTACGCAAGGAGACTGTGGTGTGTGAAGAACAGTTTGGGTTCATGCCTGTAAGAAGAACATCTGATGCAATCAATGCTTTAAGGCGGATGGTGGAGAGACACGGGGGGCTATAAGCCGATCTACATATGGCTTTCATTAATTTGGAGAGAGCATATGACAGAGTCGCAATGGACGAAATATGGAGAGGCATGAGAGAACAGTGCATGCCAGAGAAGTATCTGAGGTTAGTGCAGGAAATGTACAGAGGAGCAATGCCACAGGTGAGAAGTAGTGTGGGCATGACAAAGGAGTTTCCAGTAAGAGTAGGGTTACATGAAGGGTCTGCACTTAGTCCCTACCTCTTTGACCTGATTACGGATGTGCTGGTGAAAGATGTGAAGAAGGAAGCGCCATGGAATGTTTGCGGATGATGTGGTTCTTTGTGAGCAGAACATCGACAGACATGAAGAAAAGCTGGAGGATTGGAGGAAGGCACTAAAAGAAAGAGGGATGAAAATTAGTAGGACAAAAGCAGAATATTTAGCACTGAAGAATGTACAGATGAGGTCTTGCAAGATCCAGGATGATGAGCTGAAATCGGTCTGCAAATTTAAATACCTGGGGTCATACATACAGAGAGGTGGAGGAGTGGAAAGCGAGACACAACTCCGAATAAATTGCGGTTGTAACAACTGGAGGAAAATGAGCGGAGTGTTGTGTGGAAATAAGGTGAGCACTGGGTTGAAAGGGAAAGTGTACAAGTCGGTGGTAAGGCCTGCTATGGTATAAGGGGCAGAGACATGGCCAATCACATTAGCCCAGGAAAGGAAGATGGAAGTGGCGGAAATGAGGATGCTGAGGGTGGGGTAACAAGGAAGGACAGGATTTGAAATGAATTTGTTAGAGGAGAAAAAGATACAAGAGAGCAGACTAAGGTGGTACGGACACTTAGAGAGAAAAGGGGAAGAGTATATCGAAAACAGAGTTGAAGATATAAAGATTGAAGGAGCGAGAAGGAGAGGAAGACCGAAGATGAGGTGGAAGGGTAAGATATCCAGGGACCTAAGGGAGAAAGGATGGAAGAAGGAAGAGGCAATGGATAGAGTACTGTGGAGGAGAAGGATCCAGAAGAGTAACGCCGAACCCAAAGACGGGGGAACAAGGCGACGATAAAGAAGAAGAAGTTAATGTGGCAGAAGAAAGAACGCCCATTCAAACAATAGTATTCCTAACTGTATCGAACTTCGTTCATTCATACAGCATAGAAAGAGACTAAGTAAGAAAACCATAGAAACTGAGAAATCAAAACATTTTTCACCTACTTTTGTTAAAATCAGTACATGGCTTGTCATGTTTTTCCTCGCCACAGAATATGAAAAGATCAAAGATTTGAATTAGTTCAGAAGGGGCCCTATCTCTTTTGGCGAATCTTAAACACCACAAATTTTAAGCCCTTCGCCAACTCTGATATCATTCAGAGATTCCAGAAAAACAGTGTTGTGAAATTTGGCATGGCGCTGATCACATGTTTGGCAAGAGCTACAACAACAGAATGAATTACCTTTGTTCAGGTGGCTGACGTGTCACTGCACTCAGAATCGAAACGATCACAAAAGCTGATAAACATCTTCGATAGTCGAAACGGGGCATGATCACGTCCGAGATCCACGAGAAAGACACAGCGGCCAGTTTTCGTGACGTCAGCACCTCGGGCAGGCCTCACGGCTCAAGAGATCGGCCGTGCCAAGGTTTGTTATTGTGGTTGTGATTCATGGTGGCCAATAACTGTTTTTCTGTGCTAGTTTTCAGTGAATTGCACTCCATTGTGTGTGCTACTTCTACTAAATTTCTTACTGTTTACGTAACGAAGTCATCGTACGATCACACAAGGATTTTATACTCGAAGTACGTGGTACTGCAGAAGCAAGCAAATTAACCTCACAAATTTCACGTAGGCATCTATTGTATTTCAGTGTGAGTTTTAAGCTTATTTGTACAGTGTGTCTGAGAGTTCATGGTATTCCATTAAGAATTCCGTACTGAAGTGTGAGAAAGGATTTATACATACATGTGAGGGATCTAGAGGAATGTCGATACTACCCGTTCTGCAATTACAGTTCTGAGGTTACAGTTGCGAGGTAGCAGTAAAATAAGCCTTGAACAAAAACTTTGGTAGTTACTTTCAAGAGATGTTTATATGCGTTTTGGTTTATTTCTAGATTTGGAGGAATTTCGAAGAACCACGAACGTAATGTTTGGCTTAGACACATTCCAACTGACTTTTCCAAAGTGAAACAACGAGGTGTTTGTATGAAACATTTCGACGAGTCGTATGCAATTATAATAGAAAAAATTATGGATAAGGGAAAATTAAAAGCCTTCCAAGAGTAATCCCTAAACTAACAGATGATGTTGTGCCCACAATATTTCCAAAACTGCCATCGTACCGGTACTGTTCGAAATCTGTGCCTAAAGTAAAACGTCTTGCAGGTATAGATGAAGACAACAAGCAAAAAGCTATTTGGGAGAGTACTGAAACCTATGTCATCTTCAGCAGAATTCATTGGAAAGTCTCGGCGACATAACTTCACTTTTCGAGAACAGAAACATTGATGGCAGAAGTGGTCTGTGATGAAGGAAGACTATAAAATGCATGTTTGTCTCTTGGGACTTGAATCTGGAGCTCCTTGTGTCACTTCCTTCATCACAGTATATTCTTATTTGAGTTACAGTGTAAATGTAAATGTTGGCACTACTTAACTTGTTGTCAAGACTTTCTCAGATAATCCAAAGATACTTAACTCTATAAACGCTTTAGAAACTGTGTTACAAGTGGAAAAAAGGCTATAGTTCCAAGTGTAAAAAATAAGTTAGAATATGCCATTCAGTGTCTGCAAATTACATCCAGTTACAAAGAAAACGAATATTTAAAATTTTGTGTAGAACAACTTAACCTGTCATGAATATCAAAAAACAACAGGCATTATGGCAACAAAACGATGGTACTTGTTTGCTGTTTATATGTTCATTCGGTTTCTCCCTAAAATGCTCTCCGAAAATGTGGCGTTATTTTTCTTCCACACCCACTTACCCTTTAGAAACTTATTTCAAGTTATCAGCTAGTCAACTCATCATAAGAAAGTTGTCATTACTTGAAAAATACAGTTAATTATTTAAATACACATGAACTTATAGTCTCTCTGTTAAGCATGAGATTTATGTCCATCACAGATTTCCTTTAAGTGCGGTGAAATATATGGAAGTAGTGATTTTGATCCTGAGATGTGCCAAGACAGCTCAAGTATTTATGGTTTCCTCTCTTTTGTCAAAATGTGTTGATGTTGTAGCTATTGTGTCAGTAGCAATATGACAGCAGAACAGTTGAAGTCTTTAACAGAAAAAGTATTTACCATGTTAGGCAGTACAAGAGTAAAAGAAGTCGGCCTTGTAGCAGATAAAGTAATAATAATGTGAACAGAAACGCTTATCAAATCGTCAGTCCAAGTAAAATCATGCAGCATAGCATAGAACATTCTGTGGATGCTTCTAGGAAGCTGTTTTTTATGTTTGACACTGTGGATGTACTGAAATTCGTCAGAAATAACTGGGAAACAAAAAGAAATGTGAACAAGGCACTGCAGTTTCCTGATGTGACTAAACATTCTGTCATGTTGTCAGAACAGTATAAGCATATGGAACTTCTGTATGAGAAAAAAAACCTCGTTGGTCAGCTTTGGCCACACATTTTCAACCAATGTTTCGTATCCTAAACTATACAAAAGCAAATGTTAAAATACTCTGCGACTTTTCGCTGATAATAACCTAGTAGCACTGAAACATACAACAAGAAACTTCCATAAGATTTTTGAACAGATGAATCAGGCTGCTGTCTTCTTTCAAATCATTATTTTTCTAAATGCTGTGCTTCACTGGCTTAAAATTTTGGGACCGCCTCCTCATCAAATGTCATAGCACAAACATTTCAGTCTTTCATTTTGACTACAGATTCCTTCCTGGAAGTAATTCCCTACTTATTTGACAAATATCAAACGAATTATTTTCTGCTAGCCAAATTTTAGTCTGATAATTTAGTGTCGGTTTGTACCCTACCAGAAACTAAGAGCTGCCAGTTGTTACATAAGCTATGTTCAAGTTTTAGAAAATGAGAGGAAACTTTGATTTAAGAATCATGTATTGTTTGATGCCAACAGTGAAAATGTACTCCTGAAAACTTTAATCCCTGTTTATCATTGTAAAGACGAAAATGTTGATTTACTTATGTTTTCATATCTCATGAATATAAGGTTTACATTAGAAGACATACCCTCTGATACTTTGCCTATTTTAACTTACATTGGAGGTTATGCAGTTATGAAAGCTTTACAATAGTGTAAGTGTGACAGATACACTGCATGGTTGCAGGTGGACTGTTCTCATGATTTTGTAAAAGTTGAACACAGGTTGACTGACTCTGCCCTCTGAGAAGGCAATCTATACTGTATGACACACAGAATCCTTGCTGCTTGAAAAGTACCTGCAGCAGTTCATAGCATGTGGGAAGCAGCTTCCAGCTGCTCACAACCTGAGTTTCAGAAGACTAGTATGACACTCTATCATGTGAATTAGAATGTAACATTGTATGGACATCCAAAACATCCAAAATCTTGCTAAATAAATTTGAGAAAATGTGTAATGACAAAGGGACAGATATTAAAGGTAAATCAAGAAAACTCTAGAAATTTAAATGTACATTCATATAAGCTACTGGAACACATGAGGCAATACTGACCTTACGACTGATCTTAGAAGAAAGATTAAGGAAAGGCAAACGTACGTTTCTAGCATTTGTAGACTTAGAGAAAGCTTTTGACAATGTTTATTGGAATACTCTCTTTAAAATTCTGAAGGTGGTAGGGGTAAAACACAGGGAACGAAAGGCTATTTACAATTTGTGCAGAACCCAGATAGCAGTAATAAGAGTCGAGGGACATGAAAGGGAAGCAGTGGTTGGGAAGGGAGTAAGACAGGGTTGTAGCCTCTCCCCGATGTTATTCAATCTGTATATTGAGTAAGCAGTAAAGGAAACAAAAGAAAAATTCGGAGTAGGTATTAAAATCCAGGGATAAGAAATAAAAACTTTGAGGTTCGCCGATGACATTGTAATTCTGTCAGAGACAGCAAAGAACTTGGGAGAGCAGTTGAACGGAATTAACAGTGTCTTGAAAGGAGGCTATAAGGTGAATATCAACAAAAGCAAAACGAGGGTAATGGAATGTAGTCGAATTAAATCAGTTGATGCTGAGGGAATTAGATTAGGAAATGATACACTTAAAGTAGTAAAGGAGTTTTGCTATTTGGGGAGCAAAATAACTGATGATGGTCGAAGTAGAGAGGATATAAAGTGTAGACTGGCAATGGCAAGGAAAGCGTTTCTGAAGAAGAGAAATTTGTTAACATCGAGTATAGATTTAAGTATTAGGAAGTCATTTCTGAAAGTATTTGTATGGATTGTAGCCATGTATGGAAGTGCAACATTGACGATAAATAGTTTGGACAAGAAGAGAATAAAAGCTTTCGAAATGTGGTGCTACAGGAGAATGCTGAAGATTAGATGGGTAGATCACATAATTAATGAGGAACGATTGAACAGGATTGGGGAGAGGAGAAGTTTGTGCCAATTTGAGCAGAAGAAGGGGTCGGTTGGTAGGACATGTTCTGAGGCATCAAGGGATCACCAATTTGGTAATGGAGGGCACCGTGGAGGGTAAAAACCGTAGAGGGAGACCAAGAGATGAATACACTAAGCAGATTCAGAAGGATGTGGGTTGCAGTAGGTACTGGGAGATGAAGAAGCTTGCACAGGATAGAGTAGCGTGGAGAGATGCATCAAACCAGTCTCAGGACTGAAGACAACAACAGCAACAACATTGATATAAGCAGATATAAAATGTTTACTTTATGCTTGTACCTGTCATATTGTGTTTTGAGAACAAATTCGTACTGCTTGTACACTCCTGGAAATGGAAAAAAAGAACACATTGACACCGGTGTCAGACCCACCATACTTGCTCCGGACACTGCGAGAGGGCTGTACAAGCAATGATCACACGCACGGCACAGCGGACACACCAGGAACCGCGGTGTTGGCCGTCGAATGGCGCTAGCTGCGCAGCATTTGTGCACCGCCGCCGTCAGTGTCAGCCAGTTTGCCGTGGCATACGGAGCCCCATCGCAGTCTTTAACACTGGTAGTATGCCGCGACAGCGTGGACGTGAACCGTATGTGCAGTTGACGGACTTTGAGCGAGGGCGTATAGTGGGCATGCGGGAGGCCGGGTGGACGTACCGCCGAATTGCTCAACACGTGGGGCGTGAGGTCTCCACAGTACATCGATGTTGTCGCCAGTGGTCGGCGGAAGGTGCACGTGCCCGTCGTCCTGGGACCGGACCGCAGCGACGCACGGATGCACGCCAAGACCGTAGGATCCTACGCAGTGCCGTAGGGGACCGCACCGCCACTTCCCAGCAAATTAGGGACACTGTTGCTCCTGGGGTATCGGCGAGGACCATTCGCAACCGTCTCCATAAAGCTGGGCTACGGTCCCGCACACCGTTAGGCCGTCTTCCGCTCACGCCCCAACATCGTGCAGCCCGCCTCCAGTGGTGTCGCGACAGGAGTGAATGGAGGGACGAATTGAGACGTGTCGTCTTCAGCGATGAGAGTCGCTTCTGCCTTGGTGCCAATGATGGTCGTATGCGTGTTTGGCGCCGTGCAGGTGAGCGCCACAATCAGGACTGCATACGACCGAGGCACACGGGGCCAATACCCGGCATCATGGTGTGGGGAGCGATCTCCTACACTGGCCATACACCTCTGGTGATCGTCGAGGGGACACTGAATAGTGCAACGGTACATCCAAACCGTCATCGAACCCATCGTTCTACCATTCCTAGACCGGCAAGGGAACTTGCTGTTCCAACAGGACAATGCACGTCCGCATGTATCCCGTGCCACCGAACGTGCTCTAGAAGGTGTAAGTCAACTATCCTGGCCAGCAAGATCTCCGGATCTGTCCCCCATTGAGCATGTTTGGGACTGGATGAAGCGTTGTCTCACGCGGTCTGCATGTCCAGCACGAACGCTGGTCCAACTGAGGCGCCAGGTGGAAATGGCATGGCAAGCCGTTTCACAGGACTACATCCAGCATCTCTACGATCTTCTCCATTGGAGAATAGCAGCCTGCATTGCTGTGAAAGGTGGATATACACTGTACTAGTGCCGATATTGTGCATGCTCTGTTGCCTGTGTCTATGTTCCTGTGGTTCTGTCAGTGTGATCATGTGATGTATCTGACCCCAGGAATGTGTCAATAAAGTTTCCCCTTCCTGGGACAATGAATTCACGGTGTTCTTATTTCAGTTTCCTGGAGTGTATATCCAACCCATAATGCACTACTTTCAATTATGTTTTGTAAAGTGATTTTCCTAGCTGTATCTCCCCCCTCCCCATCCAACCCTCTTTTCTCATACAAGGAACGCTGAGTATTGTGTACTGTCCCCTGTTCAAGACAACATTCATTGTCTGTTGAGCATTATGTACTATTGTATAAAACACTCAGATAATTAGTTTAAGGTTGTGCCGTTTAATAATTCTCTTTCCTTAGGGGCATCACCTATGTAGGCCACTGGTTTACATTATTTAGCACATGCAGCCTGTTTTAAATCTTTTTTCATTATTTCGTCAGGGATTTTTTTAGATGCAGAAGAATAATAGAAACTAAAGTGACAGTTTTACCCTCCATACAACACTGTTTATATTCCCATGCATCAGCAGGTGGCTTCTTAATCAAGTTGCCTATGGGTGTTGAGATCTTGAAGTGATATTATTTTTTTGCTAACTTTATTATTTTGTGTTTTGCAAAACTGTAGGTAATGGTCTACTACATTATGCAAAAAGAGCTACAGTACTGTCAGAGATTCACCCAGTTAGTAATAGAATAGATCCATACTACAGAAGAGATTTTATCCCCAGGTCTCAAACTCAAAAAAGTACAGAATTATGCAGATGTTTGATCGCTTCTATCTGTTCCTTAGCGACAAGAAAGATGTAGATTTACATCACAAATTGTATAATTCATGTTAACTGGGTGGAATTAAGAACTGTGACCTCATGCTGAGGAAATTGTTCAAGGCAAAGCTGCCAAGTTACAAACAACTCTTCTTCTTACAACTATCATATTAGATTAGATTAGATTAGATTTGTACATGTTCCATCGATCATGAATATTACACTTTGTAATGATGTGGAATGTGTCAGATTAATAAAAGGTGTATATACAAGATATTACATTACACAAAATTACATGATGCTTAATTTTTTTTTGGGGGGGGGGGGGGGAGGGGGCGTTGAGGAAATTGTCCACTTGCCATATCCAAAAATTCATCTAATGAGTAGAAGGAGTTTTCATGAAGAAATTCTTTTAATTTACTTTTAAATGCTATATGGCTATCTGTCAGACTTTTGATGCTATTAGTTAAGCGACCGAAGACTTTTGTGGCAGCATAATTTATCCACTACTGAGCCAAAGTTAGATTTAACCTTGAGTACTGAGGATCATCCTTTCTCCTAGTGTTCTAGCCATGTACACTGTTATTACTTTTGAATTCGTTTCGATTGTTAATAACAAATTTCATAATTGAATATATATATAATGAGGCTACAGTGACGATCTCTAGCTCTTTAAATGAGTGTCTGCAGGATGATTTTGGATGAGATCCAGCAATTATTCTGATTACACGCTTTTGTGCAATGAACACTCTTTTACTCAATGACGAGTAACCCCAGAATATGATGCCACACGAAAGCAGAGAATGAAAATAGGCGTGGTAAGCTAATTTACTGAGATGTACATCGCCAAAACTTGCAATGACCCCAACAGCATAAGTAGCTGAACTCAAAACGTTTCAGCATCTCCTCAGTGTGTTTTTTCCAGTTCAATCCCTCATCAATGCATACAACTAGAAATTTTGAATATTCTACCTTAGCTACTGACGTCTGATGGAAGTCTATATTTATAAATGGTGTCACTCCACTGACTGTGTGGAACTGTATATACTGTGTTTTGTCGAAGTTTAATGAGAGCCAATTTGCAGAGAACCACTTAATGATTATCTGAGAAACATCGTTTACAATTTCACCAGTTAATTCTTGTCTGTTAGGTGTGGTAGCTATACTTTTATCATCGGCAAAAAGTATCAGATTTGCATCTTCGCGAATGTACAATGACAAGTCATTAATATATATTAAGAACAGCAGAGGACCGAAGGCTGAACCTTGCGGCACCCCATTCTTGAATATTCGCCAGTTTGAGAAATCACCAGTTTTTGCATATTATGTGAACTGCTTATTTCAACTTTCTGCACTCTTCCAGTTAGGTATGATTTAAACCATTTGAGCACTGTTCCATTCATACCACAGTACTTGAGCTTATCTAGAAGAATTCCGTGATTTACACTATCAAAAGCCTTTGATAGATTACAAAAAAACCCAACAGGCGACTTCAGGTTACTCAGAGCATTTAATATTTCATTAGTGAAGGTAAATATAGCATTTTCCGTTGAAAAATCCTTTTGGAAACCAAACTGACATTTTGTTAGAACTTAATTTTTACAAAGGTGTGAAGCTACTCTACAATACATTACTTTTTCAAGAATTTTGGATAAGGCGGTCAGAAGAGAGATTGGGCGGTAGTTGTTGACATCATACGTATCCTCTTTCCTATGCAGTGGTTTAACAATGGCATACTTCAGTCTATCTGGGAATTTACCTTGCTTCAGAGAGCTATTACATATGTGGCTAAGAAACCCATTTATTTTTTGGGAGCAAGCTTTTATTATCCTACTGGAAATGCCATCAATTCCATGTGAGCTTTTATTATTCAGCGAGTTTATTATCTTCCCAGTTTCAGAAGGAGGGGTGGGTGGAATGTCAATTTTATCAAATGGTGTGGGTAAGGCCTCTTCCATTAACTGCCTTGCTTCTTCTAATGAACATTTAGATCCAATTTTCTCTACAATATTTAAAAAATGATTATTCAAAATGTTTTCGACTTCCGGCTTGTTGTTTATCAAGTTTCCATTCACTTTGATGGTGATGCCATCATCCTGTACTCTTGGTTGCCCTGTCTCCCTTGTAATAATATTCCAAACTGTTTCGATTTTGATATCAGAGGTATTAATCTCAGACGTGATGCAAATGCTTCTGGACTTTTTAATAACCTTTTTAATATAGCACAGTAGTGTTTATAATATTTGGCAGTTTATGGGTCATTACTCTTTCTTGTTGTTAGATACAGTTCCCTTTTGTGGTTACAAGATATTTTTATTCCTTTAGTAAGCCAAGGTTTTTTGCATGGTTTCTTATAATTAGATTTAATTACTTTCTTGGGCAAACAGTTTTCAAATTCTCTTACAAGTGTATCATGAAATAAGCTTTATTTTAAATTATCGTCGGGTTCATTGTACACCTCATCTCAGTCTAACTGCTGAAGATTTTCTCTGAAATTTCTAATTGTTGAGTCATTAATTGAACACACAACTTTGGAGGGTAGTTTTGAATTACTGAATGGAGCTATGTCATATACTGTAACTAGCGGAGCATTATGATCAGTAAGGCCATTCTCAACAGGACAAGAATTTATGTTTGTAACCTATCTTGGTCTATAAAAGTGTTATCTATCGATGTGCTGCTGTCCTTTACTACCCAAGTAGGAAAATTAATGACAGATGTCAAATTGAAAGAACCAAGCAACACTTCCAGGTCACTCTTCCTATTACACTCTTTCAGTGAATCAACACTGAAGTCCTCAGATATAATAATTTGTTTTCCCCTATTTGACAGATGGCACAACAAGGCCTCCAAGTTTTCCAGGAATAAATGTACACATTGATAACTTTTGACATATATGGCAACTCCTCCTTTCACCTTATTCTCTCTACTCATATGTGCAACTAGTTTATAACCACTGATAATTACCTTTTCCATATCAGACACAATGTGATGCTCAGACAGGCATTGTATATCTATTACATTATAAGGTTCACTGTCATCTAAACAAGCCAGGAGCTCATCTACTTTATTCTTCAGTCCCGGGACATTTTGGTGAAAATTGGTAACATTATTTTTTACTTTACTTTTGTGAGAATCTACTTTTTTCTTTAATCCACACTGATATTAGTCTAAAAAAGATGTACATCCATGAGTACTAGCCTTCCCCCTTACGGATTTCGCTAACAACCCTGCCAGTTTACCCTACCCTTTCCTATTGAAATGTAGGCCATGCCTTATGAAATCCCCGCTATCAATAGCCTCGACAGGAACCAATCCAATGTCTGACAGAGTGGCCGCCCTACCCAACTCCATATTTACCCTCCTGACAGAGCGGTTCAACTGGGGCTGATCATGCCGCACGAAAGCAGGCACCAGCCCAACACTGGAATGGAGAGTACTGACTGTTCGTTCTACACTCCTGGAAATTGAAATAAGAACACCGTGAATTCATTGTCCCAGGAAGGGGAAACTTTATTGACACATTCCTGGGGTCAGATACATCACATGATCACACTGACAGAACCACAGGCACATAGACACAGGCAACAGAGCATGCACAATGTCGGCACTAGTACAGTGTATATCCACCTTTCGCAGCAATGCAGGCTGCTATTCTCCCATGGAGACGATCGTAGAGGTGCTAGATGTAGTCCTGTGGAACGGCTTGCCATGCCATTTCCACCTGGCGCCTCAGTGGGACCAGCGTTCGTGCTGGACGTGCAGACCGCGTGAGACGACGCTTCATCCAGTCCCAAACATGCTCAATGGGGGACAGATCCGGAGATCTTGCTGGCCAGGGTAGTTGACTTACACCTTCTAGAGCACGTTGGGTGGCACGGGATACATGCGTACGTGGATTGTCCTGTTGGAACAGAAAGTTTCCTTGCCGGTCTAGAAACGGAAGAACGATGGGTTCGATGACGGTTTGGATGTACCGTGCACTATTCAGTGTCCCCTCGACGATCACCAGAGGTGTACGGCCAGTGTAGGAGATCGCTCCCCACACCATGATGCCGGGTATTGACCCTGTGTGCCTTGGTCGTATGCAGTCCTGATTGTGGCGCTCACCTGCACGGCGCCAAACACGCATACGACCATCATTGGCACCAAGGCAGAAGCGACTCTCATCGCTGAAGACGACACGTCTCCATTCGTCCCTCCATTCACTCCTGTCGCGACACCACTGGAGGCGGGATGCACGATGTTGGGGCGGGAGCGGAAGACGGCCTAACGGTGTGCGGGACCGTAGCCCAGCTTCATGGAGACGGTTGCGAATGGTCCTCGCCGATACCCCAGGAGCAACAGTGTCCCTAATTTGCTGGGAAGTGGCGCTGCTGTCCCCTACGGCACTGCGTAGGATCCTACAGTCTGGGCGTGCATCCGTGCGTCGCTGCGGTCCGGTCCCAGGTCGACGGGCACGTGCACCTTCCGCCGACCACTGGCGACAACATCGATGTACTGTGGAGACCTCACGCCCCACGTGTTGAGCAATTCGGCGGTACGTCCACCCGGCCTCCCGCATGCCCACTATACGCCCTCGCTCAAAGTCCGTCAACTGCACATACGGTTCACGTCCACGCTGTCACGGCGTGCTACCAGTGTTAAAGACTGCGATGGAGCTCCGTATGCCACGGCAAACTGGCTGACACTGACGGCGGCGGTGCACAAATGCTGCGCAGCTAGCGCCATTCGACGGCCAACACCGCGGTTCCTGGTGTGTCCGCTGTGCCGTGCGTGTGATCATTGCTTGTACAGCCCTCTGGCAGTGTCCGGAGCAAGTATGGTGGGTCTGACACACCGGTGTCAATGTGTTCTTTTTTCCATTTCCAGGAGTGTATTTGGTAGTTATTTGCTCATGAATCTAGTTAAATTTCTATAATAGTCTATTTCTGCAGTGTCGCCCTAACCGCCGTCTGCTTCACGTCTGCTGTTCAGCGAGCTACCTTAATTTAAGTATTAACTGTATTTTTCTTACTTGCTACTTCTTCTTCCGTGTGTTTTTGCTTTTAGGAAGCTTTAATTGTCGAGTGCTATTAGTAGTGTTCCATAGATTTTGTGTTTGTTTTGAATACAGTCAGAGAGAGTCCCTTTAGTCAGTCATAGTGCCAGTAGTACTAGTGTTTGTTTTCAATACAGTCCAGGGACAGGTAGTGCTATTTTCATGGTTTTCTACAAGAACTGGTTAGCAATCACAGTTTAGTCAATAATCAGCCGCCTTTAGTGAATTAGCAGTCTAGTTAAAAGTTGATTAAGTCTCTTCAGTAAATTGATTCCTTAGGATGGATAGGATGTGTGACTGCTGTGTACGGACGCAGGAGGACCTGGCCACTCTTCGCGAACAGCTGAGCTTGTTGATGGCCGCGGTCAGCCGTCTTCAGGCTGCTGCCTCGGAGTGTAGCGGCAGTGGGGAGTCTGGTGCGTCGCAAGGTACACCCCAGGTGTTACATGCTTCACCCACTGTCCCTGCTGTCGAGACATCTTCGCGGGTACCTGGCGCGGTTGGGCCACCCTCTCCCCAAGGGGAGTGGCGTGTTCAGCGGCGTTCACGGCGCACGAGGCGGAGGGTAAATGTGCAGGCTGGCCGTGTGGCATCGCCCGCTGTGCCTGTGAGTGGACATGTGGCTGCTCCTTCAACAAGGTCCGAGCAGGCGCACGGGGGGAGGGGTTTATTAGTTATTGGGAGCTCCAACGTTAGGCGGGTGATGGAGCCCCTTAGGGAAATAGCGGAAAGGTCGGGGAAGAAGGCCAGTGTTCACTCTGTCTGCTTGCCGGGGGGTATCATCCGAGATGTGGAGGAGGCCCTACCGGCGGCGATAGAAGGCACTGGGTGCTCTCGACTGCAAATTGTTGCTCATATCGGCACCAATGACTCCTGCCGTCTGGGTTCAGAGGTCATCATCAGCTCGTACAGGCGGTTGGCGGAATTGGTGAAGGCGGAAAGCCTCGCTCGCGGGGTGGAATCAAAGTTAACTATTTGTAGTATCGTTCCCAGAACCGATCGCGGTCCTCTGGTTTGGAGCCGAGTGGAAGGCTTAAACCAGAGGCTCAGACGATTCTGCGGAGAGCTGGGGTGCAAATTTCTCGATTTCCGCTATCGGGTGGAGCAATGTAGGGTCCCCCTGAATAGGTCAGGCGTGCACTACACGCCGGAAGCGGCTACAAGAGTAGCAGAGTACGTGTGGATTGGACATGGGGTTTTTTGTAGGTTAGAGAATTCCCTCCCTAGGCCCGACAAGACGCCTCCTAAGACGCGGCAAGGTAGGAGTAGGCAAAATGCAACAGGGAATGACAATATTAATGTGCTGATAGTAAATTGCAGGAGCGTCTATAGATAGGTTCCAGAATTGCTCTCATTAATAAACGGTCACAACGCCCATATAGTACTAGGGACAGAAAGTTGGCTGAAACCAGACGTAAACAGTAATGATATCCTAAACTCAGATTGGAATGTATACCGCAGATACAGGATGGACAGTGAAGGGGGAGGCGTGTTTATAGCGATAAGAAGTGCAATAGTATCGAAGGAAATTCACGGAGATCCCAAATGTGAACTGTTTTGGGTGAAGATCACGGTTAAAGCAAGCTCATACATGGTAACTGGATGTCTCTATAGGCCCCCGGGCTCATCAGCTGTTGTCGCAGAGCACCTGAAGAATAATTTGGAAAATATGTCGAGTAGATTTCACCATCGTGTTATAGTTTTGGGTGGAGATTTTAATTTGCCGGATATAGACTGGGAGACTGAAACGTTCATAACGGGTGGCAGGGAAAAAGAATCCAGTGAAATTTTTTTAAGTGCTTTATTTGAAAACTACCTTGAGCAGTTAAACAGAGAACCGACTCGTGGCGATAACATATTAGACCTTCTAGTGACAAACAGACCCGAACTATTTGAATCAGTTAATGCAGAACAGGGAATCAGTGATCATAAAGCGGTTACTGCATCGATGATTTCAGCCGTAAATAGAAATATTAAAAAAGGTAGGAAGATTTTTCTGTTTAGCAAAAGTGACAAAAAGCAGATTTCAGAGTACTTGATGGCTCAACACAAAAGTTTTGTCTCAAGTACAGATAGTGTTGAGGATCAGTGGACAAAGTTCAAAACCATCGTACAATATGCGTTAGTTGAGTATGTGCCAAGCAAGATAGTAAGAGATGGAAGAGAGCCACCGTGGTACAACAACCGAGTTAGAAAACTGCTGCGAAAGCAATGGGAACTTTACACCAAACATAAACATAGCCAAAGCCTTGCACACAAACAAAACTTACGCGAAGCGAAATGTAGTGTGAGGAGGGCTATGCGAGAGGCTTTCAATGAATTCGAAAGTAAAGTTCTATGTACTGACTTGGCAGAAAATCCTAAGAAATTTTGGTCCTATGTCAAAGCGGTAGGTGGATCAAAACAAAATGTCCAGACACTCTGTGACCAAAATGGTACTGAAACAGAGGATGACAGACTAAAGGCCGAAATACTAAATGTCTTCTTCCAAAGCTGTTTCACAGAGGAAGACTGCACTGTAGTTCCTTCTCTAGATTGTTGCACAGATGACAAAATGGTAGATATCGAAACAGACGACAGAGGGATAGAGAAACAATAAAAATCGCTCAAAAGAGGAAGGGCGCTTGACCTGATGGGATACCAGTTCGATTTTACACAGAGTACGCGAAGGAACTTGCCCCCCTTCTTGCAGCGGTGTACCGTAGGTCTCTAGAAGAGCGAAGCGTTCCAAAGGATTGGAAAATGGCACAGGTCATCCCCGTTTTCAAGAAGGGACGTCGAACAGATGTGCAGAACTATAGACCTATATCTCTAACGTCGATCAGTTGTAGAATTTTGGAACACGCATTATGTTAGAGTATAATGACTTTTCTGGAGACTAGAAATCTACTCTGTAGGAATCACCATGGGTTTCGAAAAAGACGGTCGTCTGAAACCCAGCTCGCGCTATTGGTCCACGAGACTCAAAGGGCCATAGACACGGGTTCACAGGTAGATGCCGTGTTTCTTGACTTCCGCAAGGCGTTTGACACAGTTCCCCACAGTCGTTTAATGAAGATAGTGAGAGCATACGGACTATCAGACCAATTGTGTGATTGGATTGAGGAGTTCCTAGATAACAGAACGCAACATGTTATTCTCAATGGAGAGAAGTCTTCCGAAGTAAGACTGATTTCAGGTGTGCCGCAGGGGAGTGTCATAGGACCGTTCCTATTCACAATGTACATAAATGACCTGTTGGATGACATCGAAAGTTCACTGAGGCTTTTTGCAGATGATGCTGTGGTGTATCAAGAGGTTGCAACAATGAAAAATTGTACTGAAATGGAGGAGGATCTGCAGTGAATTGACGCATGGTGCAGGGAATGGCAATTGAATCTCAATGTAGACAAGTGTAATGTGTTGCGAATACATAGAAAGATAGATCCCTTATCATTTAGCTACAAAATAGCAGGTCAGCAAATGGAAGCAGTTAATTCCATAAATTATCTGGGAGTACGCATTAGGAGGGATTTAAAATGGAATGATCATATAAAGTTGATTGTCGGTAAAGCAGATGCCAGACTGACATTCATTGGAAGAATCCTAAGGAAATGCAATCCGACAACAAAGGAAGTAGGGTTCAGTACGCTTGTTCGCCCACTGCTTGAATACTGCTCAACAGTATTGTATCCGTACCAGATAGGGTTGATAGAAGAGATAGAGAAGATCCAACGTAGAGCAGCGCGCTTCGTTACAGGATCATTTAGTAATCGCGAAAGCGTTACGGAGATGATAAACTCCTGTGGAAGACTCTGCAGGAAGACGCTCAGTAGCTCGGTACGGGCTTTTGTTAAAGTTTCGAGAACATACCTTCACCGAAGAGTCAAGCAGTATATTGCTCCCTCCTACGTATATCTCGCGAAGAGACCATGAGGACAAAATCAGAGAGATTAGAGCCCACACAGAAGCATACCGACAATCCTTCTTTCCACGAACATACTAGACTGGAATAGAAGGGAGAACCGATAGAGGTACTCAGGGTACCCTCCGCCACACACCGTCAGGTGGCTTGCGTAGTATGGATGTAGATGTAGATTTATTGAGCCAGTTTTAGTTAGCTTTCTTCATTTTGAATGTCAACTAAGAGCTCTCTCTCTCTCTCTCTCTCTCTCTCTCTCTCTCTCTCTCTCTCTGTGTGTGTGTGTGTGTTTGTGTTTGTGTGTGTGCGTGTGTGTGTGTGAGAGAGAGAGAGAGAGAGAGTGAGAGAGAGAGAGGGTGGGGGACAGAGCGAGAGAGAGAGAGAGAGAGAGAGAGAGAGAGAGAAAGACAGAGAGAGAGAGAGAGAGAGAGAGAGAGAGAGAGAGAGGGGAGGTTGCTTTTCTGTTATGATTGTGGTAAGTTTTACACTGATTCTCATGAATTTTTATATCGCATTCTTTGTCTAGAATTAATTTCATGATGTGGGACGATTTTAATTAGCTCGTTCGTAGCTTAAAATAATAAGCAGTAAAAGTGAGACTCTCATAAATGTAATGTATTTGTCAGCATAATAGATATTTTAAATGACAATGCGCAAAAAGTAACGTAAAAAATCGTCTTCCATTGAGCATCTTCTATTAAAAAAAGACTGTATAGCAGAAAAGTTCCTATCCAACTAAAATGTGCGTTTATCCGATCTTATTTTATAAAACTTTAGTCTGTAATTCCAGTATAATCACAAGCTACTTTAAAGTAAAATTCATTTGAAAATCTGCCTTGGTATAATATGATAATATAATTCTAGTAGAAGATGCACTTCGTAAAGCTACATTAATAGATGATGATAAATTTGTTGCAGAAATGCGATCTCTCATGTATAAGGTTGGTAGGTCTTGTTGCTTGGTCGAACTCGTCCAATTCAGCAGCTAGATCTTCCCTGATCACGTGACGGTCAGCGGATCCTCATAGTGACGTCCCGGATAACTGTTAAGGCCACCGTAAACGAGCAAACGCGTTTGACAAAATTGCTCTTATCTAGCTATGGATTTTCCAAGCAAGCCCGTACACGTAAAAACAACGTTTGTCAGTTTACTCTTAAATGTACTTTCGTAAGTACTTTCACAGTATTGAGAATGGCCAAAAATACAGACAAACGAGTCCTGGAATTGACGTTTGCACTGTATGAGAAACAGAAGAAGAAAATAAAGCTCTGCAGCAGGAATGAGAGATTTGACCATGAATATCTGATAAAGGAAATATTACCCTCAGAACCCGATGACTTTCTTCAAATGGGTAAAGATTTTTTTAAAAACTTGTTAAGGCCCTGTTTAGGAGGGCCCTGTACACGTGCAAACAAAGTTTGTCAGTTTAACCTTACTTTTGATGCAGAAGCTTTTCGTATATGCTGCATTTTAGTATTAGAAGGAGTGGCTACAAATGCAGACAAAGCATTTTCAGTAGCATGGAGAGCTGCGTCAAACCACTCTTCGGCCTGAAGACCACAAAACAATAACACTGACTCTGGCATTATGTTTCAAGAAGAAGAAAACAAGAGGGTGGTCCAGGGAATTGTTTAAAATGAGAGAGAAATATACAACTGAAAACCGGTAAAGGGAAATTTTACATTCGATACCTGATGATTATATCAACTTCCTACGGATAGACAGAGAAACGTTCGATATCTTGTTCAGCGCTACGTCGCCTCCACATTGAAAAAGAAGACACAAGTATGCTAAAATTTATTATCTTCTACTTATTTTTCCAATGACAGTTCATTAAAATACCACAACATAAGAACATATAGCCCACATCTGCCATGGGAGAACCATGGAACTTTCTTTTATTCCATTCAACATTCGTTTGTTTGTGACCGTATGAGTAAAATATTGATTTTGTTCATAACCTCTTCATGCGTAATATACGGCTGGGAAAGACGCTATACCTCAACCATTTTGGTGCTTATAGGTGCTATTTTGTTTTTGTACTTTACTGCAATTTCCATGGTTGTGGAAACTCACGACAGAATGAGATAAATTGTAATAAAACAATTTTTCGCTAGCTAATGCGGCCAAACATCGTCACAAATAAACTCTGCCGTCATATCAAACTTTCCTTCAATCAAAATTTCTGGCAGATATATCAAACACGATCTATCCTTGAGAAACGTAAACAGTGCCCTATACAGTCAAATATTTGGGAAGCATAGTTAAGTTTGACAAAATGTTTGATCATTTATGAGCGCCTTTACAGAGGTTGTGAAGAAACCGGTTCCTGAAGATTTTCTATGACCGTGAATTTGTAATGAGAAAATGCTTAAAGAAAGACTGCACGAAGTAAATTAACATTGTATAAACCCCAAGAACCCGTTTTACTTCCGGAAACTTCAAAACCAAACCGATGTATGACAAGTTTCCCAATCCTGTAAAATTTATGATAAAATCCTTTCTCATAGTGAAAACAGTAAAACCCCCAAAACTAATTTCATAAATAAGTACACAGTATACTGTAATTTTGCTTGCCACTAACAGGTAAACTCAGATAAATTTGCATCTAAACATGAATTGATGGAAACATGACGCTAAGTGGCATGCAAACAAAGATTGTGTAGAATGAAATTTTCTCTCTACAGCGGAGTGTGCGCTGATATGAAACTTCCTGGCAGATTAAAACTGTTTTAGTCTGCCAGGAAGTTTCAAAGAATGCGTACTTTGGCACCTGTTAGATAACTTGAATCAATCGCGAGTAAGCAACTTCTTTGTCTGTGTAAATAACTTAAATGGCGAATGCCTCAACTTACTCGCCTGGCCACATTTCACAGTACAACACATAAATTCTCCTGCCTAAACTACTGTATATACGTGTCGAAGCACTCCTCTCCAAAAGACACACGCAACGCATGAAACGACTAGTACAAATCCACTAAAAGGAAAAACAAATAAATGATGGCAAGAACTGCTGTTAATTGTGGGCTCAAAAAACACTGAGGGTGAACAGTCTTTACAATACACTACTTTTATTTGTGGAGAAAAACATTAAGATATAGTCTGTCACATAGCAAAAAGAGATTAAATCGATTACAATTGTGAGTTTGTCGAAGGTAGGAATTGTCTTTAGTCTTATTTGTTCTGGGTGGACTTGACGTGGCGACGGTGGTGGAAGCAGTTTAAAGGTACTGATGTGAATTCTGTAAGTTCATCCAGTCGTGTCCCTTACATACTGCTTCGGCTGGCGGTGATAATAAGTTGCGTGGCATCCATACACAGTAACTGTTTATGCAGGACTCGAAGGTCGTATTTGTTCTGCAGTAACTTTCACGCACGATAGTTTGGCGCAGTCCATACATCGTGTTTAAATTATCATTCCACTTGATATAATTTGCCAACTGAGAAGTTCGACAATCGATCTGATGGTCACATATCAACACAGTTCACAGTTTGCACATTGGCTGTTAGTGTTTTAGCATACGTCATATTTCGTTGTCAAGAAAAATGAGCAATCTTAAATTCACAGTTTATGTAATGCAGTTCAATTCTAAACCGACGAAAATACTGTATGTTCGCGAGTGTTGTCACTGCCACAAGCACCATTCTGCAAAAACCAACAGCGTTCGCGTAATACAACGTCTCTTTGGAATGTGCACCATAAATTCAAATTTCAAATCGTGTCTAACACATGAAAGTCCGGTATTAATACCGCGTTAAACGCACACCGTTACTACACACAATACTTTTTCCGTACCGTCACGCTCATGCGCCATCCGCGATTGTCTGCTACACTGTTCGTCCCGACAACTATCGATACCTGTCTCGCTCCACAGTTTTCAAAACACTTCTGCCTATTGCTTTACGTTTCACATAATACACTTGTTGTTGTTGTTGTTGTGGTCTTTAGTACAGAGACTGGTTTGATGCAGCTCTCCGTTCTACTATATCCTGTGCAAGCTTCTTCATCTCCCAGTACACACTGCAACCTATATCCTTCTGAATCTGTTTAGTCTATTCATCTCTTGGTCTCCCTCTACGATTTTTACCCTCCACGTTGCCCTCCAATACTAAACTAGTGATCCCTTGATGCCTCAGAGTATGTCCTACCAAGCGATCCCTTCTTCTAATCGAGTTGTGCCACAAATTTCTCTTCTCCACAATTCTATTCAATACCTCCTCATTAGTTATGTGATCTACCCATATAATCTCCAGCATTCTTCTGTAGCACCACATTTCGAAAGCTTCTATTCTCTTCTTGTCTAAACTATATATCGTCCATGTTTCGCTTCCGGCTACACTCCATACAAATACTTTCAGAAACGACTTCCTGACGCTTAAATCTGTACTTGATGTTAAAAAATTTCTCTTTTTCAGAAACGCTTTCCTTGCCATTGCCAGTCTACATTTTACATCCTCTCTACTTCGACCTCCCAGGTTCGATTCCCGCGGGGTCAGGGATGACTGGGTGTTGTGTGATGTCCTTTGGTTAGTTAGGTTTAAGTAGTTCTAAGTTCTAGGGGACTGATGACCTCAGATGTTAAGTCCCATAGTGCTCAGAACCATTCGAACCATTCTACTTCGACCATCATGTTATCTTGCTCTCCAAATAGCGATACTCATTTACTACTTTAAGCGTCTCATTTCCTAATCTAATTCCCTCAGCATCATCCGATTTAATTCGACTACATTCCATTATCCTCGTTTTGGTGATGTTCATCTTACATCCTTCTTTCAAGACACTGTTCATTCCGTTCAACTGCTCTTCCAGGTCCTTTGCTGTCTCTGACAGAATTACAATGTCATCGACGAACCTCAAAGTTTTTATTTCTTCTCCATGGATTTTAATTCCTACTCCGAATTTTTCTTTTGTATCCTTTACTGCTACAATTGCACTTAATAAAACTATTTGAAAGATCACCAGAAAAAACGTAAGTCCTTTCATAAGGAACTCCTACAGAAAACAACAAAGTAAACATAGTCACACTTCATATTCTACACTAAATAACCAAATGAAAAATATTCTACGTCATCAGAAATATATCTACGAAGAACAAGGTAGTAAAAGAAAGAAAAAGAATTATCTCGTTATCAGTCATAGAATCTCTGGCTACTCCCGCGTCATTCAGTCAGCCGACTGTTGCTTTCAGTGTACTTACGCCATCTCAGATTTTTCTAATCTCTTTGGGTAGACATCACATCTGCGGTATCACATTTCGGAGAATCAGGGTAAACTCTGGGAGTGAGCTAGGAGTCCAGAGCTGTGTAAATACACCTAGTCCTGCAAGGTAAGTGACATGGACAAATCACAGTCTAGACCTAAATTTGAAATTTGTTCTGAATATACCTTTCTCATTATTGTTTATATTAACAGGGCTTACGTATTCCAAGACTACAAACATCAGAAAGGCGTTTAATAAACGAGAGTAGCCCAGAGATCACCCAAATAGTCGGTGAGTACCGTTGGGTTTGTTATTATCTTTCAGCACAGACATACATTACTAGACTGGCAAAGGCGCATCTTTTACTGAAGCCTGAGGTTTGGCGGTGCCAAGACCTTTGTGTATGGTACTATTAAGATATTATGAAACTAAATGACGTTCTAGGCTTTACTACGTTATTTAAACAAGTTCTGCAAACATTTGCGTAGTACTTGAGTTTAACTCATACATTGTAGAATCGTGTTACAGAAGAACATCAATTTATATGTACACACGTTTAAAGCATAGTGCAGTTTTCGTAAAAGCACTCAGATGAATAAAAATACACTGTTGTCAACGACAAATAGTACATTCTACTTACAGTAACACTTTCATAACGAGCATACTATTTGAAGAAAAGTCTAAGATGATAAAAACTGGCTAAAAACATAATGAAGCTAATACTAGATTTATTAAACCACTTAAAACACACATAAACTATTTAAACGATGCCGGTATTTCAGATAAGACAAATTGCAATTTAATTATTTACGCTTACATACAGTACAATTGGAAAAATACGTAGGTTATTTCTGATTATGCTTGCACTGAGGTATATTCCTTTCCTTGTACCTTCCGTCTGGTGTATGAAAAATTACAGCCAAACACGAGACATGTATTGACCATTATGTCAAAGCTCTAAATGTAATTCAGTTATGCCAGGTCATCCCAATTTCTTACTACTATTTTATCAGTAATTTAATAGCTGTTCGCACATCTTTTGCAGTTGCCGCCATACTGCGATTCTAAAGTGACACTGTATACGGTATTACGGAATGTGTGTCTGTGTTTGTCACGTAGAGGATAAAAGAGGGGAGTTATTACATCGCAGGTTGGAAGCCGACGTCCGTCAAACATTGGGTTCATCATACTTGTACCTCCAGGGCTCACTAAGGTGATATTTCCCGATGATGTCACTCTGAAGTACCCGTGCCCAGTTTCGACCGTTGGAGATACCTATCAACTTTGTGGTCGTATCCTTAATAGCATCTTGTGCTTTGATTGTGTGGAGACGTAGCTGTTCCATCGAAAATCTCAGCTTCTACGTTTAAGGGTATACTAATCTATCCGATCGTAATCTAAAGTTTTAGAGGGATCATATCTCATTCGTAAGTGCAGCCGTTCAAGCAATTTTTTTGTATGCATGAGTTATGGTTGCACTGTTTACTTTAATTCTTTTCTGTATTTTTAGTGCCTTCCAAAGCGCAGACACTCCGACATTCGAGGCACACTGTATCAACGGTCTCATCGCCACACAACACGCGGCTACATGACCGCCCTGTTTGTTGGTGCAGTGTCTCGTGCCCTAAATCCCTGCCGCCGATAATTCATTGTTCACATCTCCTCCCTCTTTAAAAATATTATCACACAAGTACTGCGGGAAACAGTGGACACATGTGTGAGTTTTGTGTGTCTGGTGTGTGTGCGTGTGCACGCTTGCTTTTCTTCCTTTCTGACGAAGGCTTTTCCCGGAATCGTATATGAACACCCTTTTCGTCATGTCTGCCTGATGTATAATGTTATACTTAATAACAATACCAGAAGAAAAAAAAAACGACGTTCATTACGCCTCATTAACGTTGGCTGTAACACAAGCAGGGATTCACAATGCTGCAACCAAAAGTTTTGATCACTTACCTAGTGATACAAGATTCTTTACAACTAGCACAGTAAAAGTTGAAACTAAACTGAAAACGTTTCTCTTTGACAATTTTCTTGTTCCGCCGAAGACTATCTATTATTGTAATGTGTAAATGGTGATGGGTAGGAATTACTTACTAACATCTGTCTCTCTTTCATTAAATATCACAAAACGAATAAATTATCGGCATGGAGGCATATTTACAAAAAAATTTATGTTGATATAAAAGGACTCATTCCACATCATTACAATTTATCGTGTGATGGTACACGGAACATCAAACTACCTAACTAACTACTGGTATACCCTAAGTCTTGTATGTCTTATAAGTCTTATATAGTCTTATATACGTTGAAAACGACAAACTGAAGTTCAAAAGTAAAATGAAGCTTATGTTCAAAGTAGGCGTACATTCCAATTGTGATATGTTTGGTTATTCCTGAAAAACTGACAGAATTACTGGGGAGAAACATTCCAAGAAAAGAAGGAAATAGGCTACTGTTGGAATGTGGATCCATATATGACACAAGTTAAGGTATCAGTACTAAAAGAATGACCTGCATACCTGTTAAAGAAAAATATCCATTTTTTTACAGGTTCTAAGCTTTTGAGACCATTTCCTTAATCACATTTATAGTACTAGACACTGCTGGAACGTATTCAAAAAATTATACCTTTTTTTTACCCTGTGATTTCCTATTATTGGCCACACACTGGATGACGCGTCATGGGTAAGATTTCAAAGTGAGAAGATGCATAAACCACAGTGAAATTAATGCACCGACAATCTAATAAAACAAGAACTCTGTTTTGCATTAAGGTTATCCTCTATGCAGTTCTGTTTGAATAATCGTTCACATGTACGAGATACGATAGCAGGCTTTGCTTCTTTCTTCATTGCTCGCGTTTATGTGCTAAAAAAATCACGTAAGTTTGTTTGCAAACAAGAACATTAAAAATTGTGCGTAAGAGTTGAAAGCTGAAAGGCAACGAACAATAAGTAATACCATGAAAAATTAGCCGTGCTACAAAGACTGGACGAAGGAGAATCGGTCCAAAAATTGCAAAGGAACTCAATGTAGATGTTACTACAATTAAGAATTGCAGGAAGAATCGGAAAGATATTGAATCCTATACAGTTACGATTGATGGTGAAAACACACTGAAGAATCACAAAACATTAAAAAAGCCTAAACTTCAACTGCTTGATAACGCATTGTGGATGTGGTTTTGTCAAGAAAGAAGGAAAGGAACTCCAATTTCCGGGCCAATCCTTAAAGAAAAAGCGATAGTTTTGCACAAAAAACTGGAAGTCGAAAGTAAATTTGCTGCCAGTGAAGGCTGGATAGATCGTTGGAAAACCCGTCATGGTGTCCGATTTGTTTCTGTTTCCGGTGAAAAACTATCTGCCGACGCCGCAGCTGCTAAGGAGTTTTCTGTTAAGTTTCAAGAAATTTTAGAAGAAAATGAACTGTTACTCTGCCAAGTGTGTGACATAGACGAGACAGGACTGAACTTCAAAATGTTGCCAACAAAAACGCTCGCAGCTTCAAATGAATCTGTGGTAGGAACGAAACTTATAAAAGATAGAATAAGTCATTTCTTGTAGCAACGCAGATGGTACCCACAAGCTCCCCTTGTACGTCATTGGCAAATCTAAGAAGCTAAGGGCATTCAAAAATAGAAACTTATCTTCCTTGCCGGTTTATTGCTGCACTCAAAAATCTACTTGGATGGGCTGCAACCTTTTTAAATCCTGTTTTGTCGATGAGTTTGTGCCATCGGTCGAAAAGGACTTGAAGCAAAAAAATCTGCCTGTTCGTGCTCTACTGTTGTTGGATGACGCACCATTACATCCATCTGAGGAAGATTTGGTGAAAGGGCACATAAAAACTGTCTTTCTGCCTCCTAATGTGACCTCACTCATCCATCCAATGGATCAGGACGTTATCGAATGGTTAGAAAGGTGATACTGCAGACAATATATCAGCTCAATCTTGGAAAAATCTGAAGGAGGTCATAACTTATTTGAGGCAATGAAATCCCTGAACATCAAAGATGCTATCTACACAATCGCTGCAGCATGGAATGAACTGAAACCTGACTCACTGCGGAAATCGTGGCGTAAGCTTTGGCCACAAGTTATGACTGAAAATGAGCATACCGAAGATGAGCAAAACAACGACGCACTGGAAATCGTTAAAGATCTACAAACTTTGAGCCGAACGTCCCTGCCAATGAAGCTGAATGTGACAAAGACTGTGACACTTTTGAAGAGCTCAGTGACGAACAGACTGTCGCCGCTATTAGCCAGGAAACTGTGAATGAAGACTCGGACGGCGAAGACGAACCCGGATTTCACATAACGATGCAAAAAACGCTTTTGACTTCGCACTTCAATACATCGAGCAGAATCCAACTTCAACTCCAATGGACGGTTTGCGGATAAAAAAATAGAGGGACACTGCAGATAAATCTGGAATAGCATCTGCTAAACGAAAATGTATCACTGACCTTTTTTCCAAGTAATTTGTTTTCGTTTTTACTGTAAAAACAATGCATACAGTATAATCATTTCTTAGTTTATTCCTACAGTAGTTTATTTCTTTCTAAAAAATTTATTTTTATATACAGTGCTATAAACCTTTTTAGTTTACAGTATATATCGTTTACACGTTATTAAGTACAGTACAGTACTGTAATATGTTTGTAGTTTTTCATTTTAAAATCAATGCATATTATAGTGTGGGTTGACGTTTTTTAGTTAATATATTGTTTAACACTGCGTAAAAAACATCTTTTTATAGTACTGTAGACGTCTTTTAGTTCTCAAATCGTTTAATTTTTTTGTACTAAATGTCTTTTTATATTTTTTGCAATAAATATTAGATTTTTCCGATAATCCGATCTGTTTTTTGTTCTGACCATGGTCCCGATCCCGAAGGTGACGAATTAGAGGGATTCTACTGTAGCTGACGAATGGTACTGACTAGAGCACTCGGATCACCGATTTATTTCAAACTTTGCACACCATACACCTTGATCGAATGTAAAGAGGATCTGTTCGTCACCTCTTCTGCCGCATGCTTCATTCACGAATATGACGCGAAGTAATAAAATAGTCGTAATTTCCGACTAAACTAGAGTATGGAAGGGAAATTGGCAACTGTAAAGTGTAGTATAGCGCCTCTTATGGATGGTCCCCGAACTAGTTTCGAATAGTTTTCGCAGAGAATATATGAAATTGGGGTATCATTTCCTAAAATAACAAGGGTCTACTCGTCATCGCCGATTTTTTGCAGATTTATGGCATTTGCAGGTCTTAGCCAGAAATGAGAAACTGACATAAGTAGGCACTCCAGATGATTAGGCGTTAAGAAGAAATAGCCTTTTTGGAGCCGATCGGATGTGGCATAAGTTACCGTAGTGTACTCGTAGTGGCTGGTGTAGCGGAAAGAGCGCAGAATAATAATCGGATGGCTCTGAAGCCGAGTTCCTGTATGGAAACCTTTTGTTATCTTCTACTTTTACTTTTCTTACACTGAAAATAAACCGAAGAAATGTCCAATACATGTATTTATTAATATATTCATCAAAGGTATGATAAGGAAAGGCACTGGGAAATTTCTGACTGCAAATGAATTTCCAGGAAGTGATTGTAAGCCGTACACGAGAGCTTCATGTATAAAATTAGATACTTTTGTTGCTTTTTTGTTGTTGTATTTTTTTTTTGATGATTTACGGGTGCTGCGGTGATATTAATTGTAAAAATAGGGAAAGCAGTAATTATATTGATATCTTGTACTCGGTATAAGTGCTGCATTTTTACAATTGCGCGGAAGTTGTAAAGTTGCTATAGTAAAACAAACTTAGTTTACGTACATAAAGAGGTCCTCGCTCATCACACAGTCTGGCAGCAAACCTCCCGTAATGCAACATTTCGCCAAATGTTGGCGAGGATTGCTTGCGACGTACAGTGCCATGTAATTTGATGGCTTCCTTTCTTTTTGAATCTCGATGGGATACGAGCAGTTTTGAAGCTTTCTAATCAAATTTTTACCTGACGACAAATATAGACCCAGCAAGGTTGCACTAGCAGAGTGCGTTTGAGCGTAACCACGTTAATACTGCACGTTCCATACCCTTCAATTTGAGAAACCATGTTGTTTAATTGTTGATATATTTGCACATTCTCCACGAGTAAATTACCAGAAGAAATTTGTACTCCTGCACGCAGAGCATCATGTGCATTTCAAGATTTTCCTTTGTCTTTCCATTTCATACCTTTTACAAAAATATTAGCTATATCCGGCTTGCGTTGTAATGCCGCGGAAAGAAAAAAATAGCATTGCCGATCCGAGCGGTTTCCAGTCTTACGTCTCGCTGAATGTCTGTTCTAGATGAACAGGTTTGAGCAACACCTATTCCAACGGCGTTCAGTCTTGCTTCTCGCCGAACGTTTGTTTCAGACGAAAGGTGTTGAACAGTGCATTCTCTAACGGTTTCCAGTCTTATTTCCGTTGTTCGTCGGTTTCTGAAGCTCCTAATGCCATACTCCTTTCTGCTTTAGCTGTAGATCGGCCAATTACTTTTCGTCTTTACATACCATTCCGAGATAATGAATAAAACATCTTTTTTTGCACAAAATAAACGATATTACGACAATAACACTGTTATAAATAACTTATAACCTCGAGGTCACTTCACTTATGTCATGCTTTAATTGAATACGCGAGAGGACTTATACAAAAGCTGGTACATAAAAACTAGACTGCAATATTGTGTCAAAATTTCAAATCAATCGGTCAAGAACTTCCCAAGATTTGCTATTAAGAACAAACGAATAGAAAATGTAAATGTTCCTAATCGCAAATCACGGATAGTTCTTGACCGTTTGAGTTGGAATTCTACGCGTTTGCAAAATGTAATGTGAATAGCTTTAATAGTAAAGAAGTAATAAAAAGAAATGTCCTGCCTGACGCGCCAGTTTCGTAACGAAGTAATATGTTAAAACGTCAGTAGTAGGGATATGGCAGCACCACTCCAATTTTGATATCAAATTGATATGCTAATTAATTAAATTGATCAATTAATTACCCCCACCCCAAACTATGCCCACTCGCCCATCCCCGCTCCCAGGTGACATCAAGTGTTCTTAGCCTCCACATGGCCCCCAGCCTCCTCTCCCCTCTCCACCCACCACCCTCCCTGCCCGCTCCAACGACCTACCCTATTGGTGTGAATTTCGAATTGTGGCGGAAATTTTGAATTTTGCCGGAATTTCGAATTTTGGTGGGAATTTCTTCACACCTGGTATGTGCTGGCATCAGCCCCCCCCCCCCCCCCCCCCCCGATCCATGAATTGGCGGGAAATTAAAACTGACGTTGCTCTTTCTGGGACGTAAACATTTGTCCTTCTGTATGGAAAGCACAAGTGCATCCCCTAACACAATTATACAAGAGGCACTTGGAACTGACGGGAAATTAAAAATGGCGACGCCCTTTCAGGGACTCAAATCCTGGTTCTACTGGATGGAAAGCCCCCCCCCCCCTCCCCCAAAACACATGGAAACTGTCTAGATGCAGGAGAGGAAGGTTGTGTTAGTGTACTTTATTTATTTTGGTGGGGATAATTAAGTAAAGACAGGCCCTAATTATGTAATTAATCGTAAATATCGTGTTTAATTAGACAATTAGTGTAGCACTACTCAAGGACAGACTAAAATAGCAACACAGCTCACAAACTGATGATACCATACAAGTGGTGTTAACCTGCTGCGAAAAAAATTTGCAATACCACTCAGAGCTAGTGACAGACACACTCAAACTCTAACCTTCACCTACAAATGGCAGAAAAAAAGGCAGGGGTATAAGGCACTACCTTTAAACCAAAGCCAATACACGCTACCACAACTGGTGGAAAAAAAATGCATCACAGTTCTAATTACACTTCAAAAGTGTCATGAAAAAACCAGCACTCATAATGAATGGGTCATGATGTAACACATGTACTGAGGAAAGTCATTGTCCCAAAAGACTGAGCAGGGGGTGGTAACTGAACCTGTGTTCCCCTCGAGAAGCGACCACAAACTGCCGAATATCAAGACCCTCTCACGTTCCTCCTTCCCTCCATCCATCCGCCTACGAGGACGACACAGGCTTCTTCAAACAGCCAACTTCTCCACCGTGCAAAGCTCTACAGCCCTTCCGCCTCCACCGCGGCCGCTAACCACCTTGAGGCGACGATCCACTGCCAACGCAGTAGCATGAATAGTCAACTAAACAGTAGGAGATGAAAAGATGGCCACCCCAACTGCAACTTATTCATCTAAAATATAGCAACAGTGCCCCCATAGTTCGCCCGCATTTTCAGAACATAACTGTGTCCGGTGACCATCCCCAGTAGACATGCCTCCCTTGTCCCCAATAGCCCGCCCTTCTGCGATGGAGAACCATTCTTGAATCTACAGGCACACATGTGTTGCTGATAGCATCACGCTCTGTGATAGAACCCTGTCTGCGATTTGGATTCGAATCTGTCCATGCTACGTCATACTTGTGTCGGATCCTGATTCGCAACAAGAAACACCATTGTAACTTCACATACTATCGTTTCTACTACTTCATGTTGCACGGGAACGCATTGGGTTGCGCTGGCCTTACACTTTGTAAATGGTTGATGGCATAATGACAACGTGTTCCGATTTCCACCGAATGGTCAAAATGCTGTCCTGTCGCATTAACTCAGCTTGTTCAGTTTCTTCATGAGATGCAGTCTTAGATATATGGCTCTCTGACTTCTGTTCAGGTCCAGCGTACACTGGGGTGATCGCATGGACACAGCTACAGAAAGGCGGGGCAGAAACAGAGGACAGTTACAAATGTAGAGGGACCGTCTAAAAAATGGCGCTGGAATTTTTGCTGTATGGAATGCTTAGCAGCTAGGTCTGAAAAAGGTGACTGCTTTCAAGATATGAGAGTGGCTCGAATATGATTCACAAGTGGTTGTAATAATTAAAAGACGTCTCTACAGGATCCAACACAAGTATGCAGTAGAATGGATAGACTCGATTCCAAATTGCAGAGAGTGTTTCTATTACAGGGCGTAATGCTATCAGCAACTCATTTATGCCTTAGACTCAAGCTCGCTTTTTATGCAGGGTGATGGTAACATAGTCACTACGATCGTGTTTTTAATAGCGCAGTCCTTACACGAAATGCATGGTGTGAGCTGTATAATCCATCTTCCCTCCATGGATTCCCATTTAACCTACCTGGTGAATGTATTCCGACTGCTGAAAAAAAAATTACTCGTCGTGCAAACTGACTCTCATGATCAATTTAATTAGTTAGCCTATCAAACTCATATCAGTGACGTGTCACCTGGTGGGTGGAGGATACGTCTAGGGCATCACAGAATGATTCTTGACAGACATATCCTTTTCTTGTTTTTTGTTGCAGTGATATCTTTTAATGAAATTTGTCTCAAACCAACACAGGGCGAACAGACTCTCAAGATTTATTTTGTAAATGCTAATATGTTATAGCATTGCATTGTTAAAACGGAACCTGCCATAATGTACAAAACAGCTAAATACTCTTGAATTATAGCTTGTTGTTGTCGAATGTAAGATGAATGTGTTTTTTCGACATGTAAGATATTGGCATGATATTTCATGTATCTAATATGTTTGTAGTACACACGGCATGACAGTTTATTTGTAAAAACTGAACACGGGAGATGCTCTTAGGTCCTGTAATTTGTTTGGTGTGAGGCTGTAGTCACTTTAGGTTGTATGCTTTCTGTTTCCCAAACAGCCAACTGTTGAAATAGCCGTCAGGAGTGTTCTCTGGATTTTAGTTGTTTTTCGAGAAGGCTCTAGTCCTTCTGAGAAATACATTTAACAGATTGCATGGAAGTGTTGCGTTGACGTTAAGTGCAATTGTTCTCTGTCACAGAATGGCGAGTCGCTGGTGCGAGGGGGCATATCTACTGTTGGTGGTCGCCAGACACAGCAATGGTCTTAACATGGTGGCAATGTGTGGGGGCTGTGTCGCTATATTGTAGATGAACAAGTTGCACTTGGGGTGGCCGTCCTTCAATCTGCTATTGTTTAGTTGACTATACGTGTTATTGTGCTGACCGTTATCGGCCGCGTAGGAGGCGGAATGGATGTAGAGCGCAAAGCATGACGGAGCAGCTGGTTGTTTGAAGAGGCCTGTGTCGTCCACGTAGCTGGATGGGTGGAGGGAAAGAGGAAGGTGAGAGGGTCTCGATTTCTGGCAGTTTGTGGTCGCTTGTCGAGGGGAACACACGTTCAGTCTTTTGGGACAATGACTCAGTACATGTGTTGCATCATGACCCGTTAGTACCTTACATCCCTGTCTTTTTTTCTGCCATCTTGTAGTTAAAGGTTAGAATAAAGGCTATTCTTGTGTAGTGCTACGCATATAGTTGTGTAATTAACTCTGATCTTTATGATTAATTACATAGTTAGTATCTGTCTTTACTTAACCTTTCCCACCAAAATAAATGAAGTACACTAATCTAACCTTCGTTACCCGCATCTACGTAGTAGGACAGAGTTCATACGACTGCATTGTGTTGGTGTGCTTTGTCTACATCAGGGGCAGGTATGCATTCAGTTGCAAACCTGTTGTTCTCCTTTGATTGACAGGTACTTAACGTATTGCTCCACCTCCCCCTCCCAAACGCCTCCCCCTCCTCAGGCAACTTCACCCCACACTGCGACTGGAACACTTTCAGGTCTCTCACTCTTATCTATTTGATTGACTACTTAATTAAATTAATCAATTATTTGTCCTCTCACCCACTGGTAAATGCCCTCTCCTTCCCAGGAAATGGTGGGAAGTTCAGATTCCACCAGGACAATGCAACACACCATGGCTATCTCCAATAACCTAAGAAAATGGCAGGAAAATAGGGCACTTTGGCTAACTCCACTAACCTCAGTTATTCGACCGCCACCTCTTCTAGGAATTCGCTGGAAAAGGACGCAGCCTGTGGTGGGTAGGAAGGACATAAATCTTTATTTTAAATCTTTATTTAAGCAATTAGAGGCAGTGCTGCCACCAAGTGTGTTCACTCCAAGATCCAGTGTCAAACTGACCTAGTACACAGTACTGATACCAGAGGGCACTGTTGTCCCTTCCGTGATGTAATCCAAGAAGGTGGTCTGGTGGTGGAGAGGTAACAGGAAATTGAACGGTACATTGTTTATTTAAAAAAGTCAATTTGTGTGGCTTGGATTTCTCTTGCTCATCATTCTCTGCTGTTTGGAAACATGTAGGTCTTGTAAGAAGTAATTACATAGAGCAAACATGTTGCATAACCTAATGTTTGGCACTGTACTCTTGGTGTCTTAACCTAATGTTTGGTCCTTTGTCAGCACTTAACCTATTGTTCCGTCAAGTGGTTTTGCATTTTACCCACATTTCTTTTAACTATTGTACCATGTTTGATACCAAATTAACTAATTAGTTATGTCCTCCCACCATTTTGTGTTACACTTTTCGAATTTCACATGCTTTTGAACGTCATTTTTTGCGCATTCTTCTTTGTCATCCACCCCCTTAAACCATTGTACTGCGTTTTACATAAAAATTATACAAATTAACCCAGCGTTCTGGACTTAACCTGCTGTTCTGCCCCATGTCGCCACTCACGCACACCCTCCCCATAACTATTGCACAGCTAACACCACATTGATATAAAAAAAATTAATTAATTATATATTCTTCACGTGTATGGGGCCGTTTTTTTAATTCACAGCGTCATACTGGTGGTGAAATCGATGGAATATAGTTTAAATAAAAGATCGCTAGTAAAAAACAGATCCCACCACTTGATGAGCGACGCCGACGCCATTAACTTTGGACATGCCCCCAGGAGTTGGGGTCACTAGCAGTCCCCGCGAAGTGACGACGCGGCCATCAGCTGCCAAACCACGTGTAGGTGTCAGTTTGGGTCCTGCAAGCCAGAAGTTGTGGTATCCCTTTCATACTTGACACCTGAGAAATTACTCTCGAATTACATGTTCACCTAGGCACCATTGCTGACACAACCGGATGGGAGCGAACACCTATTTGCAGAGTGACTCACCTTGCAGATGCTGCAGAAATCCCTTCCATTGCTTCACATAACAGCTCAGGCTGCTTTCTCATCCTCGCGATCCTAACAGGCCATTCGAGCTGGGTCTAGCCGTGCTTACCTGTCCAGCATGGCTGAGACATCACCACGAGGTGCGCACGCTTAGCTACACACCACCGCAAGTGCATCAAACAAGGTTCTCAATGTTATACTGATGTCACATGCCTACATAAAATAAGAACCAAATCGATCTTTCCTAAATTGTGTAGTGCCCCAGAAATAGTTAATGCTTGCTTTTGTAGGAGCTTTCGTGATGTCTCAGCTTGTCTGCATGGAAATTCGGGCTCTAACAGAACCTTTTTACGAAAATAGCACAGGATAACGTCGAATGCATTCTTCCTCTTGGCCCTAACGTGGTACTTTGTCCATCATGTGTTACCCTTCCTGCTTTCAACATACGTTCTCACCACTATGTAGAGACTCGTATATCCCAGCACAAAGGATGTCTTGTGAATGAATAAATGGAGCATTATGATTGGCTCTTACCAAATTAACTGCCGAATTACTGATGCCGCCGGTGTGGAGACACCGTCCGCCATTTTCTTCTTTCTGCAAACAAAGACTTTCAGCAGCAAAAAACTATTTTTCACAGATCGCCATATTACCCCAACAATTAAACCCTGCAGATGTGTCATACAGATCGTCTTATACCGAAAGCTTCTTACTCAGTTTCACTGTTCTGCCAGTGAGGACGGAAGCTTTTATATTAGGGCGTGAAATCAGTCTCCAACCCGACAATATATCACCGCATACTGCTTTGATGTAGCATACATATAATTCATATCCTGCGCCATACAAAATCGCCTCTTTTACATCATTCATATAGCTATCGACCGCCAGGTGCTCGTACATATAACGCAAAGACAGATAGCACTATATATACTCCTCACTGCAGTAGGTATTTCCTGCGAGGTCGGGCAGTTATCCACTCCTGATGCGTGACCAGGGCACCCTCAGTGGACCGAAGTCACTCTTAGGACTGTTGTATAAAGGCTGGGTGGGCTACCCTCAACACAAAGACGTTACTGTTTCTGGTCCCAACCTGCTTGCTTGCTTTTCTACATCCATCTCCAGACCCTGTGATTAGCACACAGCAGTAGCCTACTAATCGCTCATGCAACATAATTCCGAAGATACAGACTGGAAATTATTTCTCTAGAAAACCGAAACTTTAACAATGTGCAATATGCTGTAAACCACTGAGTAACTAGAAATTTATCCCGTCTGCAAGGAAACTTGCCAATACCAATGTTGGTGATATAGCAGATTACAGATCACTCCTATAATTTAAAAAGTCAACTAAGGTGTTTCTCATGTCTAGAGAACCAACAAAAGTGTTTTTCACCTGATAGATGCACACATCACAATCTATCTTCAGGAAACATGCCAGACGCCTAGCAAATGTGGAATAAGCGTGTGGAAGTGACTGGATACAATCGAGTATAGTGCTATACTATACCTGCCGATCATTGCATTTGCACTAGGTGTGGGCGGCTGTACTTCATTTACAAGAAATTTTAGAACACAGGACGAGAGGTTATGTCATGATCGCATGGGTAGAATCCACATAAAAATCGATAGAATTGCGGAAAATACATATTTATTGATGGAATATACAAAGAAATTCAGGGAAATTGAGGAAGTACTTGCGTGTCGTCTGCTTGGTGCAGAACAATTTCTTCATGGGAACAATCATGCGACAGGTAGAGGTATCCGAGATAACATCGACATGGAAGCGAGGGAAACCATGGAAACAGTCACTTTTTTCCCTTGAGGCAGCATTCTAATGCATGCCTATTGATGTAACAGTGATACACGCTAGTTGACTACTGTATCTGACGTTTTTCAGAAAAACAGAGAACCATCTGTCTCTAAACTTATTTGCATCTGCGTTAAAGGATGACGTAAAGTGGAAGGATTGGTCGGTTGAGATGGAGTTGTAACGAGGTATAATTTAATGGTAGACTGATGATGCATTCTAGAGAGAGAAAGGGAGAGAGAAGTTGCTGCAGGTCATTTGACCATTTTTTGCTGATGTTCCATCAGGATGCATCAGTTGCGTGAAATAGCCTGTGTTCGACTTCTATACAACAGCTTGTTCTGTGTGGGTCTTAGAGCAGTGTCTATCTGCGATCGTTTACATTAAACCTATCAACTGTGATGCTTATTATTACAGTACATTGACGGTGTATTTTCCACCCCATCTATCCACTGGCACATCGCTAAAAAGATTTGGATTTTTGCAAAGATCATGCTGTAACCAATATGGCAAGAAAATCTACACTGCACCAAAAAGCATGCGCACAATCACATAGAAACAACTGACCTAATAAAAAGGATAACCATGTCTGATATTAAACCAGGCCAAATAACGTGCCTTTCCTGTAGAAAAGAATTTAATACACTGAAATATTCACAAATGAACGTTACATATTAGGTGAAGAAGATGAGACTAATGTTGATCACAATTTGAATACAAACTTAACATCTGTTGGAGTACCACCATAAAATTTTAATGAATTGGTGCAAGGGATACAAAACGATATGCAAAGAGCAAAATACATCAAGTAGAAGGTGCAGTTATTAAGAAAATTGCAGAAATTGGAGGACTTGATCCCAGTGAATTGGAGCAACCATCCACAAGCAAGAAATGCTTGACTTGTTCAGAATACATTGAGCTGAACCAAGACTTGAAAGAAAAATTACTTATTTCAGATAATAACAAGAAAATTCAAATTTTGACCTTAGTTTCCCAAAGCTGGTCTATCAAACAGATTATGAAAGAATTTTGTGTTTCAGAAAGAATGGTAAGGAAGGCTAGAAAGTTAAAAGCTGAACAGGGAATATTGGCACAGCCTAAAGGTAAATGTGCCAAAAAGCTTTCTGAGGATGTGAAGGAAGGAGTCATAGAATATTTCTTTGATGAAGAGTTCAGTCGGATTCGTCCAGGAAAAAAGGACTGTATTACTGTTTGGATGGATGGAGAAAAGGTTAAAAAACAGAAATACTTATTAATGAGCAACTTAAAAGAAATGTTTGTTGTGTATCGAATTAAAAATCGATCCGAAATTGGATTTTCCAAATTTTGTGAATTAAGGCCAAAGTGGTGTGACTGTAGGCACAGCTGGTTCCCATTCAGTTTGTGTCTGCACAATACATCAAAATGTGAAACTAATGTAGGCACATAGCCCAATTAAAGATGATTGCAAAATTTTACTGAGCAAAATTGTCTGTAATTTGGAAACAAAGGATTGCATGCTTCGTCACTGTGAAGCTTGTCCAGGAACAGAAGCTCTAAATGAATATTTGGAAACCGCTTTTGTTGCAGATATTGATCCTGAGGATACAATTCAGTTCAAACAATGGACTCGCATTGATAGAGATACACTTGAAACCAGTGTAATGACAGTTGAAGAATTCATTGAACTATTAGTTACAAAACTGTTGGCCTTTTCTACTCACCACTATATTGAAAAGCATCAGAGCGAGCATTTGCAGTTCACTGAAGAAGGTCTCAAACTAGGAGAATTGATTACAGTAATGGATTTTGCAGAAAATTACTCCGTTATTGTCCAAGACGCAGTGCAGGGATTCCATTGGGAAAATAATACATCCATTTGCCATTTACTACAAAGGTAATGACGACCTAAAGAGTGTCAGCTACTGCATAATCTGTGACTGCCTCTGACATGACACAGTTGCAGTGCATGTGTTTTTAACGTACTTGATCCAATGCCTTAAGTGCATTTTTAAAGAAATTGCTCATATTCGTTATTTTAGAGACGGTTTTGCAACACAGTACAAATATTTTAAGAGCTTCCTAATTCTTTGCAATCACCAAAAAGATTTTGGCATTACTGCAGAATGGAATTTTTTCGGAACAAGCCATGGAAATCACCATGTGACTGAATTAGGGGCATAGTTAAGCGTTTAGGAGCAAGAGCTAGCCTTCAACTCCCAGTTGATAACCAAATCTTAACACAAACTGATCTGTTTGAATATTGCAAAAAAAAAAATGTTCATGGCATTGAATTTATTTATATTAAAAAAGAAATTATTGAAGATGCAAAAACTGATCAAGAGAAACGTTTTGAGAATGGATGTGCAATGTCTGGAGCAAGAGACCATTACCATTTTGTGCTAGTTGATGAAAAGTGACTTAAGATTCACTGAGTATCAAATGATACATTGTACTTTATAGCAAATGTTAACCGACATGCTAAAGTTGCTACTAAACATGTTGCCATTAATGAACTACAGCCTGGCCAGTTTGTTTCTTGTCCTTATGATGGAAAATGGTGGCTAGGAAATATCTGTGAAGTTTCATGTGAAGAAAAAGATGCCTTGATTAATTTCACGCGTCCTCACGGAGCTGCTCAATCATTTCATTGGCGTACTAGAAGAGACATAAGCTGGATCCCAGAACAACAGATATTTGCTGTCACACCAGTCCCAGCTACTTCAATGATGGGGCGGCAATACACTTTGCCAGAAGCAATAGTTTTGGACATCAGAAAAAATTTAAAACATTTAACAATTGAACGATTCTGCATTACGACTTGGGAACCAGAGAGAGTCCCCAAGAAGGCTTGTGAACCTGCTAGATACTCACATTCGGACTTGGAAACCTGCAGTAAAGAAATCCACCCAAGGATGACATTGCATGGCTATCGGGCGTGGCCCCTTGTTGATGGGGTTACCAGTCTTGAGATTGGTAGTGGCATAGCCACCATGGACCAACGCAAGGCTTTTCCGAATTACCAAAAAGGTCAATAGTTTAGTAGCTAGGCCTTGAACACATGAAATTTTTGACACTTCATTTACATAGTTTGGCAGCATCTTTTCGTGAAATATTACAATTTTTCCTCATCTCATTAATTAAGTTTTCGTTAATTATCCTGATAACTTTGCGAGGGGTCGGAGCAACCAATGTATTTAACACTAAATTCTTCTAGAATCTTCATATGGAAATGATACTCTAAGCCCTCTCTTTTCTATCTCCGACTTTTGCTGTTCAACATGGATTAAGAAGAAACTGACTGAAATCGACCCTGCAAGTGAAGTAGAAAAGAGTTTGGCATCTCCAATAATTTAATTTTATCGGAATTAATCTGATAAAGGAAAGTTTCATTAAGGTAGTGAGAAATGAAAGGGATGCTCTACCGATCTACATAATGAAAGTTCTGCCCAAAATAACAATTTGATTTATTACGACTAAATTCAAATTAATAAACAGAAGACATCAAATTTGATACTCAAATAAATGCCGTGAAGGTGAAGTTGTCCATAAACAGGCTTGTGACATTTATGTGGTATGGGGAGCCAATTCCTGGCAACTCAGATCTCAATAGAAACACCCAGGCAACCCAACAGTAGTGAGAACTCAAAAAATGAACACTCAAGACAGAAACACGTTATAAAGGACGGGAACAGGCGCTCTCTGCTGAGCTCTGATTATGACATACCAAAATGCCCTAATCTGCCGGTGCTGCGGAGATACATCACCAAGCAGTCTTCTTAACTGCAACGACACGATCTGGCGTACCGGAGGCAATGGCTGGTTTCTTCGACGTCCCGTCGTGGTGATGATAATGTCGTGAGTATAGGCCGAAGCAAATTATCCTGGTCTGGTTATTCCAGACTAAAGACTTCCTAGCAATACAAATGCTCCTCTGACGGAGAAAAGCGAAGTCACACAGTAACTCCGATACAGTCAACTTGAGCCAAAACTGCTCAAGACGTATAACATAGGCCGCTTGTACGCAGAACGCTCAATTACCAACTGTACTCGGAAAGTTACATTGAATTCGAAACTTTAGCAACTTAGTCAAACAGTTACAATTAAATGAAAGTATATTACCCAGCCAATGGAAGGCAGGTTGTCCAGAGTAGCGAGAGCTCAGTCTTGTAACCTACTCCGAGACTCCATACCACCAAGAGCACCCATACAGTCCGAACACAGATCATTACGGCACCCATCACAGTGGCCGTTGTTAATCGTGCCAATCAACAACTCGAAAACTGGTAGAAAAATTCCACTCTATTGCCGAAGCACTACTATTCCACCAATGGAAATACTTGGCGCCAATTTCTGGGCCAATTTTGCTACGTCACGGAGCTATCCCCTGATCAAGCCAATCACAGTTATGGTTTTGCAGAAAACGCGGGAATTTGTCCGCCAAGACTGCCTGGGAACACAAGTCATTCCCAAACCTCGCTCGTAGCCCATCAGAAAGCGTTTTAACTAAGTTTGTGCAAAGTAACGGAATCTCTAACCCCAACCTACCCTTCAGGCCCCTGTGGGCGTGTCGCTCCCTCTCTTATGATAATGTCGGCGTCTGGACAGCATCCACTCGGCTCCCTCCCTCACACCCATCGGCATAACTCTTTCACGATCAGCAGAACCCTCCTTTCTCCGGAAAACCCAGATGACGAGAGATGCTGCGTGGGAAGTCCGCGTGTGAAGGAATAGCAACTTTTCACTGCATGCAATTAGAGAGAAAAATATTAATATTGTCAATACTAGCCTTGTAATGACCATACTCGGCTATGCTTCCCCAAATCGAATTACTCAGAGTAAGATATAAATATTACCGGGGGCAAGTCACTGCGTGTATCGTAAAGGCTTGCCACCTCTCAACTTTCAAGCAGTTAAATATTTTAATGCAGAACTAGTCCTCATGCTGGCCACTTTGACACCCCGTTTACCTGTTTCTCTCCCTTCCTTTGGCTATGAAAATTCGGCAAAACCTCATGTGTAATTTATAGGGAGTCTTGTTTTTGTTTTGCTCACGCGTTTACGAAAACGTATCGAGTATTAACCATACGATAAAATAGTCCTTTCTGTGAGCTGTCATTTCCAAAAATCGTTGTTTCGCTACCTTGAACCGTTTATGAAATACGATGATTATTGCGACTACTGATTCCCAAAGCGCAGGAAAGGTTCGGAAGCTCCACAAGCAACCCGTCCACGGATACAACAATCAATGTCTCAAGTGTGAAAAGAGATATTATTCCTATCCCAACTTTAAATCGAATTTAGATATAGTGGTTACATTGCATATGCAATAATGTATCGCCTTAAATGAACTATACGGAAAGTCTACGCAACGTGATTTTACCTCTGCAAATTCTTAAAAATTTCGTGCAGCCATGTACTCAATTTCGTTCAGCACAGTAACTATGACGAATAACGAAAATAAATTCAGATCTTTATCGTTTAAAGGTATGAAGCTATGAGATGCGGAAGAATCAAATTTTTTTTCACCGTATAGTTTTCTTAAAATCGGATGATAAATATTTCTTAGTGGCAGTCGCGTCCGCTCTACTGTTTTGCCGAGAAGCATGTGTCGCACGTGTTGCACCTTTAAGATTCAAAGACGGTTGAATTCAAATGTCGCCAGTTGCAGCGGGAGACAGGCAGCGACACAGATGTCGCTCACATAAGACACTTCCGGGACTATACTTGCGGTTGTGTTTTGTCGCCGAAGCTCTCGCATGCTGTCGGTCGCTTCTGGCGCTTAAGGACGCGGCCTTAATTATGACATTATATTCGTAAACGTATGTTTCATCACGCATTATGACACCTTCCTCTAGTTCAGCTAGCGACTCCTGAGCAACCTGCATTCGCCATTATTTTTGTTCAAACTTCTTTGGAACAAATGTTGCTGTCATACCCAAAGCATTCGAAAAATATTTCACGGCATGAGCAAACTGATATGACAGCGGCACCAACGACTTCTCTGGCGGTGGTCTGGCGATCATTCATAACCATTTCTTTCAGTTTTCCCACGGTTTCTTCGGTTGATGGAGTGCTGGGGCGCTAAGGACACTCATTGCTTTCAACGTCATCAAGGCTTTTACTCTTTGCAGTCTCAACTAAAATAATGTTCAACACTTCTAAAACTTTGATGAACTTTATTTCGTTCTATAGCAAAATTTATACAGATTATTTGATCAATGTTACACAAAATTGATATCCAATACTAGCAAAACACATGTGCTGTAATCTTCTCCACAGTTGACAACAGACTAAATATCTGATAAGGCTAACACTTTGACCTTTGGAGAAAAGAGAAGCAGCTGTACGAATATCAAGAACTCAGATGGAGCACCAATACTAAGCAAAGAAGGGAAAGCTGATCGGTGTAAGGAGTTAATGAAGAGTCTATACAACAGAGATGAACTAGAAGACAAGGGAACAGGACGTAGATGGAGATGAGATGGGAGACATGATACTACGAGAACAATTTGACGGAGCACTGAAAGTCGATGCAAGACCCCAGGAGTGGACAACATTCCCTCAGAACTATTCATAGCCTTGGGACAAAAAAATTCCATATGGTGTCCAAGACGAATGAGACAGTAGAAATACCGCCAGACCTCAAGAAGAATGCAATAATTCCAGTTCCAAGTGAAACAGGTGCTGACAGGTGTGAATATTACCCAACGATCAGTTGGGTTGCAAAATATTAACACGAACGGAATAACTAGTAGAAGCCGATCTCGGGAAAGATCAGTGTGGATTCCGGAAAATATAGGAATGCGCGGGACAGTACTGACAGTGCGACTTCTCTGAGAAGATAAATTAAGTGAAGACAAACCGAAGTTTCTAGCATCCGTGGACTTAGAGAGAGCTTTTAACAATGTTGACTGGAATACTCTCTTTGGGATTCTGAAGGCAGCAGGTGTGAAACACAGAGTTACATGAAATGTATTCACATTTGCGAATACGGACAACCATCAGCTGTATAACGAAATGACAACAATAAAGATTTGTGCCGGACTGGGACTTGAACCCTGATTTCCTGCTTACTGCGAGCGGCCACTTACGGTTAGAGTATCCGAGGAGGACTCACGCCGAGACTCAAACTTCCGTATGTCCGTGAACCATGTGTTTGGATCTGGCCGTGAGTCGCGGTCGAATAGTCTGACGGTAAGACCACCGCTCTCGATAAGCGGGGAATCCGGTTTCGAGTCCTGATCCGGTAGAAATGTTCCTTGTCATTCTTCTTCTTCTTGTTCTTCTTCTTCTTTCGTTTCACCCTCTTTGGGGTACGCTGGATCAATCATTTCCTTGTGCGTTGTTCTTTTTTTAGGGCCCAGTATTTCTTCATTCTTTCTGATCTTCTTCTCCTTTCTTCTTCCGAGATGAAGGGTTTGGACTTTTGTGTGGATTTTCCTTGGAACCTTATGTTTTCATCTTTAGTAATTAATTTAGCAGTTCGATCAATAAGTGAATTTTCTGAAATCTTTAATTCCACTAGGTCTTTCTCAGTTTCTTTAAACCAGTTGGGCTTCGTTTTTCGGTTACGGAAGAAGTCAAAGATTTGTTTAGTTAATCTGTTGGAATTCATTCTGAGAAGATGACCATAAAAATTTATTCTCCTTTTTCGCATAGAATCTGAAAGTTTTTCAATTTTTTTGTAGAGAGTTTCATTTTTTATGTATATAATCTTATTGTCTTGAAATTTTGGCCCAATGATTTTTCTTAAAATTTTTCTTTCCTTTACCGCAAGTTTCTTCATTTGGCCTTTGAAATTCATGTTAAGTGTTTCTGCTGGATACAGTGCTTCTGGCTTAATCACTGTCTTGTAATGTGTAATTTTGGACCCCCATGAAAGGGATTTTTTGTTGTATGTATTTTTTGTTAGTTGGAAGGCCAATTCAAGTTTATTTTTTCTGGATTCCATTGCTTTCCTTTCCCCAGCATTCCAACTAATCCATTCTCCGAGATATTTGAATTCTTTTACTATTTCAATCTTCTGTTCTTGAACGTTGAGGTATTTACATGAGTGTTTGATGTTTGTCAATATCTCAGTTTCTTCAGAGAAGATGTGAAGACCAATTTTAGCTGCTTGTTTCTTTAGTTCAAGGATTTGCTCCCGTGCTTCTTCCATTGTTTCAGCAAACAGGGCCATATCATCTGCAAAAGGAATGCAATTTACTTTAAGGTTCTTCTTTTTGCAACCCAGTCTTATACCACTCTTAATATTTGTGTTCCATTCTCTGACTACTTTCTCAAGCGCACAATTGAACAGCAACGGCGAGAGCCCATCGCCCTGTCGCACTCCCGTTTTTATTTCAAAGGGTTCCGATAGATCGTCCATAAATTTAACTTTTGAAAATGTATTTGTAAGGGTCGCTTTTATAATATTAGTTGTTTTCTTATCCAAACCCATTTCTTCCAGGACTGACAACAGAGATTCTCTATCAATCGAATCATATGCTTTTTTGAAATCAATGAAGGAGATTACGTACGTCTTTGCCCTTGATTTTTGGTATGCAATAATGTTTTTGAGATTCAGTATTTGTTCCGAACATGATCTGCCCTTTCTAAAACCTCCCTGGTATTCCCCGATTTGCAGATCCAATTGCGGCTCTGCCCTGTTCAAAAGGACTTTAGAAAGAAGCTTGTACGTTATATCCAGCAGTGATATTCCTCTGTAATTGTTGGGGTCTGTCTTCAAACCTTTCTTGTGGATAGGGTGGATGAGAGCTGTTCTCCATTCTGTGGGGATCTCTTCTTCTTTCCAGATTTGATCGAAAACACACTTTAGGGATGTAACTGCATTTTTGTCAGTCTTTTTCCATAGTTCGGCCACTATTTGATTTTCTCCGGACGCCTTGTTGTTTTTAAGTTCTGAAATGACCTTCTGTAGTTCTTCAGTCGTCGGTGGTTCCGAATCCGGCTTCTCACGGTTGTTTGGGATGGATTCAAATTTTTCAAGGATGGGTTCACAATTCAAGAGTTTCTCGAAGTAGCCTGCTAGTATTTTGCAGTTTTCCGTGTTGTTGTGAGCGATGGTCCCATTTACATCTCGAAATTGGAGGGTGGGTGCTTTGTATCTTGATAACCTTTGTTTGAAAGTTCTGTAAAAGCTTCTTGTGTTGTTTTTAGCAAATTCTTCATCAATTTGGAGGAGAGTTTTGTTTTCATGTGTCTTCTTAATCCTTTTTATATTTTTATCTACCAGTTTTCTAACTGTAATGAAATTCAGTCTACTTTCTTCTGTTTTCTGTGATTGCCAATTTTGCCATGCCTGTTTTCTTGTTTCAATGAGGGCATCACATTCCAGTGACCACCAGGCATGTTTTTTACTTTTTTTGTTAGGTGCTATCCGTTCAGCTGTAGTAATGAGGTTTTCCTTGATATCCCCCCAGCTTTGTGTCTGAATGGTTTCTGTTGCTTTTGTGAATTCATCTGATTTTAATATCTTTTCTGTGCTATACTTCCGACCTTTAATTTGTTTCACGCTGCGTTTCCTGTTTGGGATGACTTTGAACTTAATTTTAGAGAGGTAGTGGTCTGAATCCAAGTTTGCACCCCTGAGTACCCTAACATTCATGATTTCTATGCTAGAAATCTTCTTGATTGCCACATTATCAAGTTGAAATTCCCCAAGGCTAGGATTTGGAGCTACCCATGTCTTTTGTCTTCGTGGTAGTTTCTTGAAAGCTGTGGATTTAAGAATTAAATTGTGTGCTTGGCAAAGATCTATTAGTCTCACACCATTTCTGTTTGTTCTCTTGTGTGCAGTATAGTTTCCAACTATTTTCTTATATCTTTTTTCTTTACCAATCTGTGCAAAAAAATCTCCAAGAAGAATGATGATGTTTTTATCTGGAATTTTCTGAATAATGTCATCTAGATGATTCCAAAAGGCATCCACTTTTTCTTTGTTTTTCCTGTTATCCTCGTTTATAGGGGCATGTGCATTGATAATTGTGTAGATTTTGTTTGTGCTTGTGAATGTAAGACTTGAGATTCTTTCTGATTGTGAATCAAAGCCAACTATTGAGTTCAAGATTTGTTTGTTGATTATAAAGGCTGTCCCAAGATGTGGTACATTTTTCATTACTCCCGGCCCCACTTTCCTTTTGTATATCCTAAAACATTCGGAATCGGAGGTATCTGTATCCATGTATCGTGTTTCTTGAATGGCTGCTATGAGTACGTTGTGGTTCTTTAGCGTATCTGTTAGATGTTTTAGTTTTCAGGCTTTCAACAATGAGTTTGCATTGATAGTAGCTAGGTATGTTGATTGCCTATGTTGAAATTTGGATGAGATTCCAAGACACTCCGACTTGTCTTTGTGCAATGTTGCAGACTCCCCAGAATCCGAATGTCTGCTGACGTACTGGCGTACGGTGGATCGTCCACCTGGGGTAAAATAGTTTACATCACACACTTCCATGATTGATGAAAGTTATTTTGGGTGTGGCCCAAAGGCCACAAAGTATACAACCAAGATTGTGAGTGCTGGAGGTAGTTCTTCCGCTCTCTCCGCCGTTGGGAATCAGAACTTCCTCTTCCGCCTTTGAGCCCGTTGACCAGTTTTCACCCAGTAACCCTAGGCAGGGGCCCTTACAGGGTGCTACCAGCCGGAGCCAGATGGACTTAGGTTTTTTAACGAGGTGTTACTCCTCCCCCTCCTCCTTCCTCATCACTTGCAAAATGAGGCCCCGGACTTGGGACCGGCAGTGGTGGAGTTCCTTGTCATTCTATTATACAGCTCACGGTTATCGATGTACGCAAATACGAATACATTTCATGTATTTCGTAACGCTGTACTCGCTGCAGTGGTGCGTCTCTGAACAGCATAGCCGTTGCAATATCTTAAAATAAAGGGAGCGAAAGGCTATTTACAACTTATACAGAAACCAGACGGAGTGGCGCCAAAGGGAAGAGATGTTGAGAAGGGAGTGAGTCAGGGTTCTTCGATGTTATTCAGTCTGTACATTGAGCAAGCAGTAAACGAAAGCTAAGAAAAATTTGGAGTCGGAATTAAAGTTCCGGCTGAAGAGATAAAAACTTTAATGTTTGCTGATGACAATGCAATTATGGCAGAAATGGCAAAGGATATGGAAGAGCAGTTGAATGGAATGGACAGTGTCTTGAAAGGAGCATAAAAGACAAACATCAATAAAAGCTAAGCAACGATAGTGGTATGTAGTCAAATTGAATCAGGTGATACTGAGAGAATTGGATTATGAAATGAGACACCAAGAGTAACAAGTGAGTTTAACCGTTTTGGCAGCAAAACAGCTGATGATGGTCGAAGTAAAGGGGACATAACATGTAGACAGCAAATGCAAGAGAAGTGCTTCTGAGTAAGAGAAATATGTTAACATGGAATATAAATTGAAGTGTTAGGAAGTCTTTTCTGAAGGTATTTATCTGCAGAATAGCAATGTATGGAAGTGAAACATGACAATAAACAGTTTAGAAAAGTAGAGCGCAGAGGATATTCGTATCTGGCGCTACAGAAGAACGCTGAATATTAGATGGGTAGATCACATAAGTAACAAGGAGGTAATGAACAGAACTGGGGAGTCAAGATGTTTCTGGTACAACTTGACTAAAAGAATGGTTCGGTTGGTAGTTTAACGATGTGGACGATAAGAAGCGGTGTGAAGTTGGATTGCAAAATCCACACCTCTCTCACATCGTGTGATATTCGAATGTATACACGTCAACTGACGCGTCTCGCGTTAGACTCGATAAAATACATCTGCAGTAAATTTGGTTTAACAACCACATAATTTATGAACCCGTTTTGCCTCTAGCGAATCCAATACGTGAATTACAATTAACAATATTTCAACTGTTCTTTTTACAATAGTCAACGATATAAGACACCATAAGATACAAAAACACTCCTTGTTCATCCAATATGGCTTCCGTGGCGCTAGCGGCATTTGTCGACATTTGTCGAAGCCGTTCGACCCTCACGTCTACCTCGTGTTCATGACAACTTATGACTCCTTTCCAGCCTGCACACGCAGTGTGTACATTCTCTCACACTTGTTTTTAAAATATCTTTTGTTCGAGACGGTAGAAGGGCGAGTGACTCTAGAATTTTACACGGAAATTTCTCGAATCACTACATATGCCCCCCCCCCCCTCCCTCAGAACGATCACGCGATATTTTATAAATACATTTATGTACATTAGTATTACATATAATATCAATTCATTTTTCCTTAGTACACATTCCATTTTTTTATTCATCGTGCATAACCCTTTTATTTACTATATAGCTCTTCTTTTTTTCATTGTACTTGAGCATTTCACCTACTGTTAGAGTCAGTTCTTTTATATCTAGGAATCGTGCAGATAGCATTTCTGATTTCCAGTCGTATACTCCAGGTATCATAGACACTTGATTATTTCATTCTTTCTTCTAATTCTTTGTACTACTTTTTCTTTAGCACTTACTAGTTTCATTATTAACAGTAGTTTGTAGACTGGAGGAACTTTGGGCAAATGAAAGTGTTCTTTCCGACACTCATAACACACAATAATAGTAGTGGTGTATTGATTTCAAATTTACCAGAATAATTCCCATAAAATGCGTGACTTCTGTCACGATACTGTCCGTTTCCTCTAGGATGAGTACCTATACGTTACATGTTGGTTGACCTTATGAGTGAATTTCCTCCGTACGTTCCGGTAGGTACGTCCGTTTGTAACAAATCCCTATTCTTCAGGCCACAGGTGGTCCTATATCTATCTAAGTACGCCTGCCCTATGTCCTTAGCAAATGCCTGGTACGCTCCCCTTATCCTTTGTGAGTAGGCCACATGGTTCAATTCCCTAGTTACATCTTTAATTACACTATAATTAAATATTTGCTGGTAAAAATAAAAATCTATTTTACACTTCACTCTCACTTCATGATACTTCATTGTCCCCTGAAGTTCTCCTCTACTTAACGACTTCTTTGCTCTTAACAGATAATATGTCTACCTCTACTTCGACTCGACATTCCTTAATAATTATCATAATCGATTCCTCTCAGGTTTATACTGTCTTTCCTTACTCACGCCTCCTTCTTATATACTCGACGTGGAACCCTTCTGGTATTTTCGTCACAATAAACAACAATGTGTGCATGTTTGCCGCTGTACACGTACCTTCCCCCTCCAACACTTAACGGTTCTCACCTTTTGACAGTAGTTTCATTGTTTGCGTACCCGTGCATCTTTGTGTGTATGATGATGTGTTTGTGTAGTCTCATTCTTCAGCCTTCTTATCTGAAGATAAGTTGTAGGTTATTGGAAACTACGGAAATCAGGAAGGACTTCTGCGATAGAAGCAGATAAATATGGAAAGAGGGAAAAATGGAGAGGATGGATAGGTACTCAAAGGAGAAGTCAGAAAGGAAAAAAGATAAATGGTTGCTAAGATCGAAGACGAAAAAGAAGATAGTCCCAAAGACAGGAAACCCTTCCCACCCCCTTCCCGAGAATCCCTACCTCGCCGTTACTTTTAAGTGAGAAGCCAGAGGAGGTATGTTGTTAAATCGTCTCCTACAGAACGGACATTCTCACCTTCACCCATGAAGTCCCCGAAGTAAATCTTAGCAACCTTATGGAAACGGCAAATGGTAAAGAATCTGGCACACTTGTTTTCGAGGGTTGTCTGAAAGGTGTGACGTGTGTTTAGTGTTAGCCATGACTTATCTGTTGATGTAAATCATGCTTTTATCTGCACTACCCATTCCTCTCAAAACTGATACAAACCCTTCCGTCTATATCATATCTCATAAAAGGTATGAAATATTCTACACAAAATAGAAAATTATACACTACGATAAAATAGTTGTTCTGTTCGTCACATTATATCACATTATCCATAAATATAATATTGTACTCGTTTCATTTCATGTCTAGGGATCGCTGTTTATCCGTGGTTCTCTTACGCCAATCTTTACGTTATTGTCATATCCAGTTTTCTAAATACTAAAATTATAGGATAGTTTAAGAATTCAGTAATAGACTAGAGAATAGTTTAAGATTTTAAGGGAATACGGTGCAGGAAAACTATTTTGGAAGGAACACGGAAAACAACTCGAGTTTCGACGGTCGTCACTCCGCCCGATAACACAGGACGTTAACGTCCCTAGGGAAATAGATGACTCCGTCCGGGTCACATGCATCGGATATTAACTTCACTTGAGCAAGCGCAGACCAATACTTCTCGTTAAATTTTGTGTGAAAGTTTCCCTACAGCAAACCAATCACCACTTCACTCGGTAACCCAACATTACGTAAGATGTTTTCTACTCTATCCTTGATAAATTTGAATTCTTCCGACAAGTCGTATATAAACTTGCTGGTATTATTAAGTTTGGAAGAAGCAATAGTCGAAACGTTTCCGGAGGTTACACTCGCGGCGACTCTTCGAACTATCATCTCTTCAAATGGTTCTGCCAAACTACATGCATTTATAATATCAAAGTTGGATATATTCTCTTTGAAATTCTGTCCTACATTATGTACTCGTGTACTGACATCTCGTTTACTGACACCTGTAATTTGCGATTCAATAATCGACATTAATTCCTTAGACTGATCTACATTCTCTTTCGAACTACTTAAATCTTGTCTTAGATTATTGTATTCATTATTGTATACGTCTTTTAAAGATTCTAAGTTTTCACTAGGTTTTGATTCTACATTATTATGTTTATCTTCAATATCAAAGTCTAACTTTTTCGTTAAATTCTGAAATTGATCCTTCTGTCTCTGATTAAAGTCAGTGAACAGTTGATTTACATGACTGCTTAACGAGCTAGTTAATTCACCTTTCAAATCTATTTTAAGATATTCTACTTTAGTAGTTAAAGCGTCAAATTCACTCTTCAAATTTCCCATACCTTCACATAAATTACTAAAGCCTTTACTTTGTGAATCTACTTTAGCACTTAACAATCCTAAAGTTTTATCCTGAAAATCCTATTTATTATTTAATTGAGTATTCACTGTATCTATTTCCCTACTTAAATTAGCACTCTGTGCGAGTTTTTGACTTAAAGTTGCACTTAATTCATTTCTCAAAGAAGCACCTTGGTAATCTATTTTATCATTTAACTGAGTATTTACTGAGTATAATTTTAGACTTTTAGCGTTAAAAGTTGTATTTAGTTCCTTTCTTAAAGAAATATTTTGAGCAGTTAGTTTCTTTCTTAAAGCTGCTGAATCTGCACTTTGTTCGAATGAACTAGACTTGTATTCCTGCTGGGAATTTACATCTACATCTACATGGTTACTCTACAATTCACACTTAAGTGCCTGACAGAGGGTTCTTCGAACCATTTTTATACTACTTCTCTACCTTTCCACTCTCGAATGGCGCGTGGGAAAAAGGAACATCTCAATCTTTCCGTTTGAGCTCTGATTTCTTTTATTTTATTATGATGATCATTTCTCCCTACATAGGTGGGCGTCAACAAAATATTTTCGCATTCGGAAGAGAAAGTTAGTGATTGAAATTTCGTAAATAGATTTCGCCGCAAAGAAAACCGCCTTTGTTTCAGTGACTGCCACCCCCACTCGCGTATCATATCAATGACACTCTCACCCCTATTGTGCCATAACACGAAACGAGCTGCCCTTCATTGCACTTTTTCGATGACCTTAGTCAATTCTGCCTGGTAAGGATCCCACACCGCGCAGCAATATTCCAGCGGAGGACGGACAGATGTAATGTAGGCTGTCTCTTTTGTGGGTTTGTCGCATCTTCTAAGTGTTCTGCCAACAACGCGCAGTCTTTGTTTCGCCTTCCCCACAATATTATCTATGTGGTCTTTCCAATTTAAGTTGCTCGTAATTGTAATTCCTAGGTATTTAGTAAAATTGACAGCCCTTAGATTTGTGCGATTTATCGTATACCCAAAATTTCTCGGATTTCTTTTAGTACCCATGTGGATGACCTCGCACTTTTCTTTGTTTCGTGCCAATTGCCACTTTTCGCACCATACAGGAATTCTCTCTAGATCATTTTGTAACTGGAATTAATCGTCTGATGATTTCACTAGATGGTAAATTACAGCGTCATCTGCAAGCAATCTAAGGGGACTTCTCAGATTATCACCTAGATCATTTATGTAAATCAGAAACAGCAGAGGACCTATGACTCAACCTTGCGGAACGCCAGATATCACTTCTGTTTTACTCGATGACTTACCATCTATCACTACGAACTGTGACCTCTCTGAGAGGAAATGACGAATCCAGTCACAAAACTGAGACGATACTCCATATGCACGCAATTTGATTAATAGTCGAAACTTCCTCGCAGATTAAAACTGTGTGCCGGGCCGAGACCCGAACTCGGGACCTTTGCCTTTCGCGGGTAAGTGCTCTATATCCTTTCTTTCAGGAGTGCTAGTTCTGCAAGATTCGCAGGAGAGCTTCTGCAAAGTTTGTAATGTAGGAGACGATGTACTGGCAGATGTAAAGCTGTGAGGACGGGGCGTGAGTCGTGCTTGGGTAGCTCAGTTGGTAGAGCACTTGCCCACGAAAGGCAAAGATCCCGAGTTCGAGTCTCGGCCCGGCACACAGTTTTAATCTGCCAGGAAGTTTCAAATCAGCGCACACTCCGTGCAGAGTGAAAATGTCATTCTGATTAATAGTCGCTTGTGAGGAACGGTATCAAAATCCTCCTGGAAATCTAGGCATATGGAATCGATCTGAGATCCCTTGTCGACGAAATTCATTACTTCGTGGGAATGAAGAGCTGTGTTGCACAAGAACGATATTTTCTGAATTCATGTTGGTTATATATCAATAAGTCATTTTCTTCAAGGTGAATCATAATTTTCGAGTACAGTATATGCTCCAGAATCCTAATGCAAATTGAGGTCAGTGATATGGGTCTGTAATTCGATGGGTTACTCTTATTTCCTTTCTTGAATATTGGTGTGACGTGTGCTACCGTCCAGTCTTTAGGAACAGACCTTTCGTCAAGTGAGCGGTTGTATATGATTCCTAAGAAAGACGCTATTGGGTCTGCATACTCTAAAAGGAACCTAATTGGTATACCATCTGGACCGGAAGACTTGCCTTTCTTAAATGATTTGAGATGTTTCGCAACACCTAAGATACCTCCTTTTATGTCACTCATGCTAACAAGCTGTTCAGATTTCGAATTCTGGAATATTTACTTCGTCTTCTTTCGTGAAGGAGTTACGGAAAACTGTAACATTTCCATCAATCTCGCTGTGACGGTACTGACTTTTTTTTGCCACTGGTGTACGTTACATACGACCTGAATCTCTTTGGATTTTCTACCACATTTTGACACAATGTTTCATTGTCGAATCTTAAAATCATCTCGCATTGACGTCCGCACTAAATTTCGAGCTTCTGTGAAACTTAGCCAGTCTTCGGGATTTTGCGTTCTTCTGAATTTGGCATGCTTTTTTCGTTGCTTCTGCAAGTGTTCTGACGTGTTTTGTGTATCATGGTGGATCAGTCCCGTCTCTTATTAACTTATGCGGTATGAATCTATCTATTGCTGTCGATACTGTATCTTTGAATTTGAGCCATATCTGGTATACACTGACACAATTAGCTTGGAAGGAATGGAGACACTCTCTTAGGAAGGCATCAAGTGGGTTTTTATCTGCTATTTTAAATAGATATACAGTATTTTGTTTTTATTTGTAGTGGTTTTGGTTGATACAGTTTTGAGCCTCGCTACAATGATCTTGTTGTTTAATCATTTTATTATTACCCCCCATTGCGAGTGCTAATATGACATTATTATTCGCTTTATTCTTTCGCTGCAGAGTTGAGGTAAGATTATTGTAATTTCCAAGCATTTCGCAGAAATACGGCACAACTCTTTACTATGTTCAAAACTGTTACAATTATTCACAAAATGTTATATTTCTGTACAAATTATTTACTTCGTTAAATAATAATTGTTTAATTTAACATTTATGCTTTCATTTCGTAACAGCAGTTCGAAATTTCCAATTTACAAATGTTATGGATATTTTTTTCTTACGGTGCCAACGCGATGCTCACAAGATTAAATCAAATTATTCTGAATTTCTAGCGAGGCGAGAAGAGAGTTAGAAATATCACTGAGATTACAAAAAATACAAATTAAATATTTTTAGCACGCTGCTTGCCTACTGATCTTCACTTCAAGCAATAAAGGTAAAAACAGTAAAATAAATTAAGAAGTTAACATTGTGCATTCAGTAGTATTGTGTTCATTTTCTGATAAAAATAATTTTTATTATGTTGTTGTTGTTGTGGTCTTCAGTACTGAGACTGGTTTGATGCGGCTCTCCATGCTACTCTACCCTGTGCAAGCCTCTTCATCTCCCAGTACCCACTGCAACCTATATCCTTCTGAATCTGCGTAGTGTAGTCATCTCTTGGTCTCCTTCTAAGATTTTTACCCTCCACGCTGCCCTCAAATACTAAATTTGTGATCCCTTGATGCCTCAGAACATGTCCTACCAACCGATCCCTTCTTCTGGTCAAGTTGTGCCACAAACTTCTCTTCTCCCCAATCCTATTCAATACTTCCCCATTAGTTATGTGATCTACCCATTTAATCTTCAGCATTCTTCTGTAGCACCACATTTCGAAAGCTTCTATTCTCTTCTAGTCCAAACTATTTTTGTCCATGTTTCACATCCATACATGGCTAGACTCCTGACACTTAAATCTATACTCGATGTTAACAAATTTCTCTTGTTCAGAAACGCTCTCCTTGCCATTGCCAGTCTACATTTTATATCCTCTCTACTTCGACCATCATCAGTTATTTTGCTCCCCAAATAGCAAAACTCCTTTACTCCTAATCTAATACCCTCAACATCACCCGACTTAACTCGACTACATTCCATTATCCTAGTTTTGCTTTAGTTGATATTCATTTTATATCCTCCTTTCAAGACACTATCCATTCAATTCAACTGCTCTTCCAAGTCCTTTGCTGTCTCTGACAGAATTACAATGTCATCGGCGAACCTCAAAGTTTTTATTTCTTATCCATGGATTTTAATACCTACTCCGAATTTTTCTTTTGTTTCCTTCACTGCTTGCTCAATATACAGATTGAATAACATCGGGGATAGGCTACAACCCTGTCTCACTCCCTTCCCAACCACTGCTTACCTTTCATGTCCCTCGACTCTTATGACTGCCATCTGGTTTCTGTACAAATTGTAAATAGCCTTTCGCTCCCTGTATTTTACCCCTGCCACCTTCAGAATTTGAAAGACAGTATCCCAGTCAACATGGTTAAAAGCTTTCTCTAAGTCTAAAAATGCTAGAAATGTAGGTTTGCCCTTCCTTAATCTAGCTTCTAAGACAAGTCGTAGGGTCAGAATTGCCTTACGTGTTTCAACATTTCTACGGAATCCAAACTGATCTTCCCCGAGGTCGGCTTCTACCAGTTCTTCCATTCATCTGTAAAGAATTCGCGTTAGTATTTTGCAGCAGTGAGTTATTAAACTGATAGTTCGGTAATTTTCACATCTGTCAACACCTGCTTTCTTTGGGATTGGAATTATTATATTCTTCTTGAAGTCTGAGGGTATTTCGCCTGTCTCATACATCTTGCTCACCAGATGGTAGAGTTTTGTCAGGACTGGCTCTCCCAAGGCTGTCAGTAGTTCCAATAGAATGTTGTCTACTCCGGGGGCCTTGTTTCGACTCAGGTCTTTCAGTGCTCTGTCAAACTCTTCACGCAGTATCGTGTCTCCCATGTCATCTTCATCTACATCCTCTTCCATTTCCATAATATTGTCCTCAAGTACATCGCCCTTGTATAGACCCTCTATATGCTCCTTCCTCCTTTCTGCTTTCCCTTCTTTGCTTAGAACTGGGTTTCCATTTGAGCACTTGATGTTCATACAAGTGGTTCTCTTATCTCCAAAGGTCTCTTTAATTTTCCTGTCTTAGCTCTAGTGAGAAACCCTCTACATCCTTACATTTGTCCTCTTGCCATCCCTGCTTAGCCATTTTGCACTTCCTGTCGATATCATTTTTGAGACGTTTGTATTACTATTTGCCTGCTTCATTTACTGCATTTTTATATTTTCTCCTTTCATCAATTAAATTCAATATTTCTTTTTATTATAAAGTGAAAAAAATCGGCGTGTGTGTGATATATCTAATTCATTTACTTTTAATAAAGGATAATAAGCGATATCTCTAATTATCCCATATGTTAATAGTTGTGTGTGTAGATTTAAGTATTAAACCTAACTAGTCTCATGCATATATTTAAATAATAGTTGAACAGAAAGTTTAATTGGGGTACATTAAGTTTGAAGACATTTTGCTTAACAGTCATTCAATTACTGAAGACATTTTGCTTAACAGTCATTCAATTACTGAACTACTGCCAATATATGAATATACTATAAGCTTAGGTTACATTCATCGTAATTTACGCTAGCCAAAGCATAAATTTGCACAGTCCCATATCAGTATTCATCCATATTTATAAAATAAACCACAGTCAAAAAGAATCAGTATATCTACTATATGGGGTAAGCGTGCTGGAAAAAAAATCGTAGAGATGAGTGCAGTAAGCAGATTCGTGAGAATGTGGACTGCAGTAGTCACTCGGAGATGAAGAGGCTCGCAAAGGACAGAGTAGCGAGGAGGGCTGCATCGAACCAGTATTGGACTGAAGGCCCCAACAGCAACAAGAACAACAACATAGCTGACATTGTAGATACACTTATCAGCCATGTTTGCCAACACCACAACGAAAAAATCGTTCACATCGGATCATCCAGTACGTGAAACCACAAAATTCCAATTACTTTTGAACCTCGCGCTGCATCTCAATTTCCAAATATCACAACTAATTTTTGAGGGAATGGAGCTGCAAGGAAACTAATTATCGAAAATGAGTTCACAAAGGGGAACCAGAATACCACAGGAAGATGAGTAATGCGAGAACGAAAGGGGGGAGGGGGGAACTGTCTTCCTACGTGCAGCCGGAAACGGCGATAGTTTGGAGGCCAGTGTCGTCAGTCGCACTGCTGTATGAACTGCAGATGACTGTGAGGGCACAGACCGATTTTATGTTGAGTAAATTGTGATAGTTTGAACGGCCAGCCTGCAGTCCCTGCCCTGCCCTGCCCCTCACTGCCGGCGAGGGCCGTCGCCTGCCCGCCGGCCACCCGCTTCACAAACCCTGCTCCACGCTCGTGTGCGATCGTCAATAGTGTTCTGACGACTGGTTGCCTACCTACATCGTCTGCACCTTCACTCACTTCCAGCAAAGAGCTACTCGTCCAACCTTCCCAAAATAATGCCCTCTTACACGAATATACTACATTCTTCTTGCCCGCTGACACTTGTTGACGGCCCAGAATTGAAATCTGCCACAGTTTGCGGAAGGGTTCCACTTCCGTCACGTTGAAATACTCTCTTCAGTAGTCGTTGGTTCCGTTCTCGCAGGATCTTTTTCCGGCCCTAGCGATGTCAGAGATTCCATGTTTCACCGGATTCCTGATATTCACGACACACTCATGAAATAGTCGTACGGGAAAATCTCCATTTCGTCGCTACCATCGCTCGTGCGCCTAATGTAACACCACGTTCAAACTCATTTAAATCTTGACAACGTGCCATTGTAACAGCAGTAACCGATCTAACAACAGCGCCAGACACTTGTCTCATATAAGCGTTGCCGACGGTAGCGCCGTATTCTGCCTGTTTACATATTTCTGAATTTGAATATGGATGCCTATACCTGTCTCTTTGGCGCTTCAGCGTAATTGTTGATCGAGTTACATACATAAACTTTTTATGTTCCATGGTCTCATTCCGGTGTATTACGTCTTTTGATCTGTATTTGAATGCGCATGCCTGTACTAGCTTCTTTGAGGCTTCAGCGTAATTGCTGATAAAATTACCTCCCAAACTTATTATGCTCCATGGTCTCGTTATATATTTTAAATTCCAGTGTGTTAAGATTTTCTATACCAAGAGTTACTTCCGTTCGATAACCATTTTTTTTTTCAGTTACTTCACTGGTTGTTGACAATGTAGCAAAAGACAGGTGGCTACTTACCGTAAAGATTGACGCGGCCTTCGTCGGAAAAAGAAAAACACACACCATTACGCACAAAAGCAAGCACATCTCTCACACACACGACTGCCAACTCCGACAGCACGAGCCAGAATTCCATCTTTACGGTAAGTCTCGGGAATTCATTAATGTAAATGAGAAACACTACTAATGTGCCTAACGAATTCCTTTGAAAGACTCTAAAGTTCAGATATTCTGGATCTGGAAGATGTTTGACTATACATATTGAGCACCTTGGAATTCTGCTCTTCCGTTGCTAGGCAAGACCTGAATTATTTATTTATGTTGCCACCCCCCCCCCCTCCCCCCCCCCCCCCCCCGCCCTCTCCTCCCCATGACAATGCATCAGTTTCACGTAGAGATATTTCACAATCAGCCATGCTGAATGCTTCACTTTTATTTGTTTTATGCTTTCTTTTATCCAGGGCATCTAAAATTACCTTTGAAGACCTTGCTACTGTAGTTTCTGTTCCCTTTACATGTCTTAAACGGAACTGTTCTTTGCCCCGAACTTCACATTTACTTAAATAATTCGTACGTCTCTTTTCATAATAGTTTCTATCATTTTTCAAAAAACAAGACAATAGTGAAACTGGTGTGTAATTTAAAAGCGTCCCTAACAAACATTATCAAGTAGTCAGTCAAATCCATTTGCTACACTGATTACTTGTAGTATGCATAATGTCTGTTAAGGATGCTTTTATACTGCTAAGTGCTACTGCGGTCTTTCAACAAATACAATGGAAACTTGACCACTTCTTTGGATATGGTACTTTTAGATTTATGCACAATCCCATTGTGCATTTTCTGAAGCTTTTTTTGCGTTTTGATTGCTATATTGAAATTGGCCAAGCCCTTAGGGTTATCTATTAAACCATAAGTATTTATGATATCTGTATTTATTTGTTGTGCATTTTTGTTAACAGTTTCTTGCTTTACTATATTTCAAATTACTTTGCTTCCGTTGCAAATTACTTTGCTTTCGTTGTTTCAGCTATGTATCGTCTTGTTATTTTCGATTCTTGCTGCATCGTACAGCAGTGTTCTATCCTTATCTAATCTATTTTTTTATCCGAGGAAAAAGTGGAAGAACGCCGAATCCCACTCAATACCTCTGACAGAGCAGAGATATTTGAACGAAGGATTTTCTGATACTTTTTGTTGTCCAGTTCTTTCCATTAGGTTTTCCAATGAAATATGAGTATATTATTTTAGGAAATGTCTCCTCAAATTTTATTTTGAATATCTTCGCGATGCTGTTGAATTTCTCATTTACGCGTATTCCTAAATAAACTTCATCTTGCATTCCAAACCCGTACTTTTTTATGTAGAAAATAGCTTTCTCTGACTCACTGTATGTGCTTTTGTTTATTTCTTTGCAGCTATTTTAAGTCTTGTAGCTTGTCCAAGACCGCAGGGTTTCAACAGCAACCAAACAACCTTTTTTTTATTAATATCAATAACTGAAAATGAGAGTTTTAATGTTGTTATTTCACCTGTTACCCATAGTGTACAATATATTCAAAAACCTGCTGCTGACTTCATTTAGTTTCATCAATGGATATTTAGATTTTCACAAGTAAGACTATGTCCTTTAGGAGTACATATCTTGTCTAAGACTGATACTAATTTTGTGAAAAAGACATCGACATTGCCATTGGGAGACGTATGCCCTCTGCGTGAACGCAATCTTGCAAAGGCACAGAAACGTTTTCAGTGGCCTCCGGAACATTGTTGAACTCCTGAACAATCATTTCACACAGGTGCTGCTGACTGGTGATGCGGTTATCTACATCTTATAGTTAAGGTAACACCAAAGAAATGAGTCCGGTGGGGCGAAGGCGGGAGATCGTGCTCGCCCGCTCAGGAAACATGACCTCCAAGAACGCTCGAAGAGTTTTGACCCCATCTTGCTCCCACTATAGCTCATCAGAGTTCGGTCTGTTACGAAGTTCTGCTATGACAAAATACCTCAGTAACTAAAAAAATATTTCCTCTGTAACGCGACCTTCCAGGAAGAAAGGGCCAGTCAATTATTTTCTTCGCTACTCCGTCAGTCCTGGGGAATGGAAATCGTACTGGAGGTTGCCACTGTCGTTCTCTCACCGCCAGACCACGCAATTGTGTCTGTTCACTGAGCCTAATGTGTGGCATTTGACCTTGTCATTCCGGACAACATTATGCATGAGGTCAGAGTCCTTGAAAAGCTTGGCGAGCGTAACCTCAGGAAACTCGAGTCGCCTGTCGAAAGCGTCCACATTTAAGTCCACGAAAGCTTCAAGTCATGCAAAAGTCTTTACAAACTTGTCCTCGATATGTTCAGAATGACTGACGAACGACAGGTAGAATTCGATTTGTCAAGAGAGTATGGCAGTTCCGCAGCAATACGCGCTTGTGTGTCTGAAGCTCGGACAGTTCTCGGATAATCGGGATGTTTGGGATTTACAGCACTGGCATTTGCATCAAACTGCTTGTTTGTTCGAGGGATTGTGCCCCAATGGTCTGAAGGCGGTCCAAATTCTACCAACAGTGATGGATGGACTTCTTATTAAAGGTGAACACATTTTACACGCTGCTCGGCAGACATGCTTCTTCCTAGTATTATGTCCACTAACTGAGGCGTGCAGGCCTATCTATCGGCAAATCAAGGTGCTGCTATAAATCGACAACTCAAGGTATGTTTCCCTTTTCTCTGTGAGTGGTTATATTATTACCTAATTGAGTATTGCCCACCTTGTACACGAACCTGCACCTTCCTTTAATGATCTTCTATAGTCAGATGCCGATTTATAACACGTACTCGTACGTATTCAGTTTCATTTCTTTCGTACCAGTTGTCAGTAATGCAGCCAACCAAGCTATCTATAGCGTCCAGTTCAGTTTCTAACGGTTGCACTTTCTTTTCTTATTGAGGGAACAATCTAGTAAAAGACTGTTAAATAATTTAATGATGATACTTATGACTGACGTTTCTTCTTCCTTCCTCCTGTCAAAAATCCTTCAGATTGTAAGGAGGTACTGTACTTCTTTTACTCACATTGCTCCATTCTGATTCTACTTTCTTTTACACACTCTGCTACATTCTGATTCTACTTTTGATGCTGCCGCTACCAGCTGTCGATTTGGCCTTTCTATGTGTTAAACTTGCTGCTCGTATTACCAGTGTTCCGTCTTGGTCATCTTCCACATGAGAATGGGACATTGCCTTCGTCTGGCCTACTTTATTGCATCCTAGCTCTTCCGTTGTTAACGTTACTCTGCAGTGGTTGTTGATGTTGCTGAGTGTAATTATACTGTTGCTGAAGTTGGTATTTATTCCTTTGTTAGTCTAATCAAACTTGTTCCACTGCTGCTGCTGTTTCTGTGACGTCTACGTGTAGGAGGGCATCCTTTTCTTCAGTAACCGTTTGTTGCTTGTGTACTTCAGTGTAGTGTCTTCTGTCTCTGTCTTCTGCTATCTCTAATCGAGTGAACTCTCCGTGTTTTTTTGTATTTTTTACATAAATATGATTTGCCTCTTTTAGTACATTAGGTATTTTGTGAAGCACATTACATCCAGAACAACTGTGTCAAGAAGGAAAATATTATTTTCAAATTTTCAGATGACACATGACCATTACGTTAGTTCATACCTGTGAGTTAGGTCTGTGACAATAAGTTCTTGATTCTTTATTCTATTTAATTCTGTCTTCAGTGTTCGAGCCGTTTCCCTAAGCTCTTTTTTATATGGGTCGTTTGCACCATCAAATATTACTTTGCTCCAGTTTTGAAATATTGGCTTACTATATCTGAACTTTAGTGGACGTTACGCCCACTAATAGACTCGTGTATTACCTCTGTCTCTCTGTCTCTGTCTCTCTCCGTCCGAACAGGTCTTGAGAGGTCCAGTGGTACCGACCGACCGCCGTGCCATCTTCAGGCGATATGCGCCACTGGATGCGGATACGGAGGGGCATGTGGTCAGGACTTTGCTCTCGCGGGAGTTGTCAATTTTGTGACAGGAGCCGCTACTTCTCAGTCAAGTTGCTGCTCAATTGGCCTCACAAGGGCTGAATGCATCCCACTTGCCAACAGCGTTCGCCAGACTTGAATGGCCAAGCCAGACAGCTCTTAACTTCGGTGATCTGGCGGGAACCGCTGTTATCATGTAGCAAGGCCGTTGGCTACTCGCGTGTTATAAGAGCATCAAAGGCAGCGCTTAAGCGTTAGACAAATGTTGTGAACAATCTGTTGAAACGGGGTATTAAGTGGAACAGTATGTGACGTGTAATATGTGGAGAAGCACAATATTACAACGATGTACCCGAATTAATAAGAGCTAAGTCTACAAGAACATCTGAAAATTTCAAACACTAACAGGTCCAAGGGCGCACGATTTTCTGAAAAGATACTGATACTGAAGTTTATAGAACACACAACTGTATCTCACAATTTACTACGAAATACATTACGCACAACCGTGGAAAGCGTCCGAAAATGCTGAAAAATTATCACAAAATGCACAACGAAATTAGGAACCATTATTTCTGAACAAGGTTTCTGTTGCCACAGATTTCTAAGAAGCGGAAATTTAGTTTAAAATTGGCAGTATCGCACGAATTTTTCGCCTCTCTCGTCAGAGTTCGAAAACACGCAATGAAGGCTATTTCAGGTGCGATAGTACTTTTTTTGTGACGTCGTCGTGTAAGTTAATCTGAATAAAACAGTCTATATGACGTTGTCGCTTTTTATTTGCAACATGCTCCATTGCAACTTTTTGTTCAAATGGTTCAAATGGCTCTGAGCACTACGGAACTTAACATCTACGGTCATCAGTCCCCTAGAACTTAGAACTACTTAAACCTAACTAACCTGAGGACATCACACAACACCCAGCCATCACGAGACAGAGAAAATCCCTGACCCCGCCGGGAATCGAACCCGGGAAGCCGGGCGTGGAAAGCGAGAACGCAACCGCACGACCACGAGATGCGGGCCAACTTTTTGTGATACTGCATTTACGCGAACAGCACTGAGTTGCCGCCAAGCTCAACGTCACCATCCGACGAACTGACGACCATCGCCAGCGCCACATGCCGTCGCTTCACGAGTCACCGCGAGGAGTTTTTGGTATTTAAACCGCGACAGTGGCGCAAAGTCAGACGATCAGGGAATTTGTCACCACTTATTCTCCTCTTGCCAGCCAAGTACCAGCAGTGAAAATGTTTTCTACCGCCACGATTCGAACCGATTTACCCCCGGATGCATCGCCACCGCAAAGCGTGGGTTAGCGACCATGGCCACTTTTTTTTGTCGCTTCATATACGTTCCTTTGGCGTAGCTCTAAGCTGACCACTTTCTTTTCCTTTACCGACATTTTTAACACCATAACCACTTGTTTTGTCGCCCTAATCGCTTTTTTGCCCCTTGACCACTGTTCTTTTTTGTTTCCCCGAGGAAAGAAGCGACGCCGGAGCAGGGCGGGGGGTAGGGCAGGGGTCGACACGCGAGGCCCGGCCGGCCATCCCGTCGCCACACCCAACAGACTTGCTGCCTACTGACGGATTCAACTTTGTTTTCTCTAAGAATTGGTTTCCATAGAGTCCACAATAATATCCTCATTGTCCTGTGCGTCTTTTTCCAGATTTAGTTTACTATTATCTGCTTGAGCAACTTGAAGCGCTCTACTCGCCCGATGGAGCAACTTGAATTTCCATCGTCGTTGCTCCAGATAATAAGATTTTGTTAATAATGAATCTCAAATTGTACTACAACAATTAAACAGAAATGTTGGTTTCATGCATGACTGTTGCCTCAGAGCTGAAATGTGCCTTTGTATTTCTCCAAAAACAAAACATATTCTAAAGGCATTAACAGCGTGCCGTGCACTCATAAATAAACGATGTTTCTGAAAATTTAAACGTAGACGTACCTGACAAGCCGATCTTCAAGAGATGCTCATTTGCGCTTATGGTGTTGTATAAAGCGCAATACTGCGTGGTCGTACGTGTGATGGAAATGTTGTTACATGAATGTTTTGCCAAACTGTACTCCAACTGATTGTGGGGAATTTCTTCCCTAATTTGAATATACACTTATCTTCCATCAGCACTTCATAAACTTTCTTGCTTGTGTCTTCTCCAGACAAAAAGGTGCCAGTTATGGTCAGCCACATAAATTGTAGGTTGTCACATGTTAAAACATACATTATTGAGAACAGCTACATCAGACAATGGGTAAGGAAGTTCCATCAAAATGTATAACTTATTGAGTGACAGCATGTGCTGGAAGATAAGCAGGGATCCCACTAATCGAGTGGCGAAGAAAACTGCTTCGCTTCTGAATGATTCTTCCTTCCCACCAGAAGTTGTTCGCAGATTGAAACCAAGTGGTGCGGTGCCTCCTAGATTTTATGAACTACCAAAGGTCCACTAGAAAGATGTTCCTCTCCGCCCCATAGTGAGTAACATTGGCTCTCCGACATATGACGTTGCCAAACACCTGGCATCTTTGTTGAGGTCTCTTGAGGGAAAATGTGCTCACCGCTTAAGAAACTGCTGATTTCATTAGAAGACTGAAATCATTGAAAATGAACCCTTCTGATATATTAGTTAGTTTCAATGTGGTGTCTTTATTCACAAAGGTTCCCCTTCCAGAATCTCTACAACACATTGAAAAAAGTTTTGACAAAGAGATTTGAGCTTTATTGAAACATGTTCTAATCCCTACATACTTCTTATTTAACAACGAATGTTTTTGAACAGACGGACGGAGTCGCCATGGGTAGTCCCTTATACCCTCTGGTGGCCAATTTATTTGTGGAAGACTTCGAGGAGAAGGCGCTTGAATCTGCTGACTTCAAACCCACGGTATACTGGAGGTATCTTGATGATACCTTGTAGTTTGTCCCCACGGTGAAGATAACGTTCAAGACTTCTTAAGACATCTGAACTCCATCCACGATCATATAAAGTTCACAATGGAAATTGAAAAGGAGGGATGCCTTCTATTATTGAATAGTGTGGTTAGGCGCAGAGAGGATGGCACTTTGGGATATGAAGTGTATTGGAAACCGACGCACACGGATTTGTATTTACGTGCACATACCTGCCACCATCCTGCCCAGACGATGAGTGTTCTCCGAACTTTGACCCATAGAGCGCATATTATTTCTGACGAAAGCAGTCTGCGAGATGAAGTTTCCCACTTACAAAGAGTGTTTGAAGACAATGGATACCCCTCACAGCAAATACAGAAGGCACTGAAAATGAAACCGAAAGAGGCCACAAAGAAAGCAGAAGAAGACGAAGATACCTTTAAACCGATGGCCTTCCTGCCATATGTGGGATGGATTCTCAGCAGACACAAAGTAAAAGTGATGTTTCGTCCTCCACCCAAGATAGCTGCACTCGTGGGCTCCGTCAAAGATGGTTTGCTGCTCCGAAAATCTGGAGTTTCCAATATTCCATGTGAATGTGGCCTTTCTTGCATTGGATAAACAACTCGTACTGTCCAAGAAAGATGTACAGAACACCGGAGGTACACACGACATTTACAACGTAACAAGTCGGCAGTGGCAGAGCACTGTATTGACACTGGTATGTTGTATGACAACGTCGAAATTTTGGCAACTGCATCACCTTTTTGGGACTCGATAGTGAAGGAGGCAATTGAGATTCGCTTGACGACGAACTTAATTAATAGAGATAGTGGTTTCGACCTTGATAAATCATGGAATCCAGCATTCGGTGTATTAAACTCACAAAGACGTCGTCAGAGTGCAACGTATAAGGGTATATCGTCATACCAACACAGATCGACTTCGGATTCATAGATGTAACTCGCTCGTTGTGCACGTCTTTGCCGCCGACCAACGTCTCTGGCGCATTTTCATCTGTGGCCGCATGCGCAGTGGCGCGGTACAAGAGTATAAAGGGACGAAGCGAGCACTGTAGCGGCAGTCTTGCAGCTCACTCTGAACGTTATACAGCCGAAATATTAGAAGAAGGAGAATTCTTGCGGCTGCAGATCCGAACTTAATGGATCTTCCTTACCCTTTGTCTGATGTAGCTGTTCTCAATAATATATGTTTTAACATGTGACAACCTATAATCTATGTGGCCGACAATAACTGGCACCTTGTTGTCTGTAGGAGACACTGAATTCTCAACGTAAGCTGTGAGAGTTCCATCACCTGCTGCTACGACAATATAGCTCTGCATTTGTCTCTAACGTTGGTGAGACCTCAACCACCTTTTGTGTCAAATAGAGTCACGGTTTGATAATCAACCATAAGGCCTCACCCTCTCCAAATGAACCACGCTAGAGCAGATTCAATTCGTTTCCCCATTGTCTAAGGCAAAGGGAAAATACTTGCGAGGTAGTATACCTTAGGAAGTATATAGCGAGATTTACGTATCTGTGATTTTTTGCATCAAATCGAGAGAACGGGTGGAATTCTGTCGTAAGAGAATACTGAGCTTCATTTTCCAACTCCAGGCCGCTGTCTTGGTAGGACATTTGCCTAAACCGTATCCCCAGAAGTTTGATGTTGTCTGCTTGTTCAACTGGTCGTGTTTCAACGAATCCTATCCCACTGCCTAACTGTAAAATTCTAAATTTACCTACATTAATTTTATTTCGAGAACAAGAACTATATGTCTGAATCGCGTCCTGTATCTTTATAACATCGGTTGGATCAGTCATGTACACGGCCAGGGAGATTGACAAGTAATGATCGTAGTAACGATAATGAGAACTGCAGCATCGAGATGGGGTAGTCTAGTATCGACTGTATGATGGAATTCCTGCTTTGCCTTGTCCACTGACAAGATTTCTTGAAGCTGCATGAGCATGTAATCTCCTGATGATATTGACAAAAAATAGTTTAGTTCCCATTTTCGACATGACCCGTATCAGGTAGTTGTGACGGACCCTGTCAAGTGCTTCGTCCATGTATCCATGTTGGCCACTCTGTAATTGGACGCCGAGGCGACAGCCGTTACATCCCTGTATTCCTCCAACGGTTGTTGTATTGTCCTCCTTAGGGCGGCACATGACTCGTATTGACCGATGAGGCGGCCAGCAATGGTCTTCAATCGATGAAGCAATACCCCAGCAACGAGCTTGTGGTCAGGGTTTAGGAGCGATATAGGACGCATAGTTTGTAAATCGTTAGTGGCTCCACTTTTAGGAATCAACATTATGAGTCCTAAAAACTTACAGGGAATGGTGGCAGACGTATGTATTTCGTCGAGCACTCCAATCAACGTACTACCGACTAAATTCCAGTACTGTAGGTAACACTCTACTCGTAACCCACTGGGTCCAAATAATTTGTTCCTCGGGCTTCCTTACAACGCTTCGTACAGTTATTCTGCAGTGATATGGAAGAGCAGTTGAACGGAATGGATAGTGTCTTGAAAGGAGGATATAAGATGAACATCAACAAAAGCAAAACGAGGATAATGGAATGTAGTCGAATTAAGTCGGGTTACGCTGAGGGAATTAGATTAGGAAATGAGACACTTAAAGTAGTAAAGGAGTTTTGCTATTTGGGGAGCAAAATAACTGATGATGGTCGAAGTAGAGAGGATATAAAATGTAGACTGGCAATGGCAAGGAAATCGTTTCTGAAGAAGAGAAATTTGTTAACATCGAGTATAGATTCAAGTGTCAGGAAGTTATTTCTGAAAGTATTTGTATGAAGTGTAGCCATGTATGCAAGTTTGGACAAGAAGAGAATAGAAGCTTTCGAAATGTGGTGCTACAGAAAAATGCTGAAGATTAGATGGGTAGATCACATAATTAATGAGGAAGTATTGAATAGGATTGGGGAGAGGAGAAGTTTGTGGAAAACCTTCACCAACAGAAGGGATCGGTTGGTAGGACATGTTCTGAGGCATCAAGGGATCACCAATTTAGTATTAGAGGGCAGCGTGGAGGGTAAAAATCGTAGAGGGAGACCAAGAGATGACTACACTAAGCAGATTCAGAAGGATGTAGGTTGCAGTAGGTACTGGGATATGAAGAAGCTTGCACAAGATAGAGTAGCATGGAGAGCTGCATCAAACCAGTCTCAGGACTGAAGACCACAACAAACAACAACATGAGCTTACAGATATGCGTTTACTGCATACGTCACGGTCAAGTCAACGCAGTTTAAAAAGGTCTCACAATTGTCGTTGTCGTCAGTGTCCCCTTCAGCATACAGTCTCGTGAAATAATCATGGGCAAACTTTTTGATGTCCTGTTGGTGGATAAACTGACTTTCATCATCATTTTGGAGGGAACTTATGTGCAGTCGACGCCCTCTTTTTAATTCGACCAGAAGGCGGAAAAGCGCAGTTTTTTCATTCTCAAGGCCGCTCTATCTGTCGATCTTATTTTAATTCTCTCTATTTGCTGGCGTTACAGAACGGTTATTTTGGCTTTGATCCGTTTTATTCTCATGATGTGACGTGTTACATTGGGGGATCTGCATAGGCCTATAGTTGCCTTAGACACAGGAAGTTGGATTCCATTGTGTGTCTTTCCCACCGTTTCTTTTCAAAAACGTAGCATTTGACTGTAAGGATAGTATTTCAGGTTTTTCATGTGTTACCCACTATTTAACTCGTGCTCAAGCCTAGTGTCCATCAGATGTGAGATATTGAATTTACAGACATCTCCACCCCTAAGTGTCCCTTGCCTGGGCATCTTAATCTTAGCCACAACTGCCGAATGGTCAGAATAACTTACTGGGTAAACTGTAGCTATACTACACAACAGTAAATGAGTGGTGCTACACATTTCTGCCAGGCTGTGTGTTAATAGAAGTTGTCTTCCACGTCTGCATCAGTCCCACCGAGTTTGAGCGTATCGCATCCGCCACCGTGTGTTGCCGGTGGGTTACACACCCCCTTATCTTCATGCCAAGGTGAATTATCATGTGGTGTTGCAGATGCGCCCGTACTGTTACAAGTGTGACTGTCAGTACGAGTACCACTGCATTCCGAACCGACAATCGCGGATTCGTTGCTTTGCGGTTTGTTACGAATCGTTTCTCCAGAGTCGGTAGATTCAGCATCTGCTGCTTGCGATGCGGGGTCTCGTCTTTGACGGAGTCTCTCTCCTACGATTCTTCGTGCTTTGTACTCTAGCGTTGGCCCCATTGCTTGGTTTTGAATAACTGCTTCCTGATCCTCCTCCCATGCTCCTGGATGGTTTGGCTTTCCGTGTTCCTTTTTTCCCCTTCGGTGCGTCTGTAGGTTAGTTGTTCGTGTTTGCTGCACCATTTTGAATCACTGTGGTGTTTCTGGATTCCTCGAATTCTTCTATTCCTCGGTCTGACAGTAATGGCGTTCGTGATTTCTTCGACTTTTGTTGATGTTCTTCCTTGCTGTCCGCCGGCGTGAGATGTAGTTTCTCTTGTACCTGCTTCGCTTTTTCTCTCAAGGAGGGAGCACTTTTTCCAGCTCCGCATGGGCATTCCTGCGTTTTTTGTTTTCGTTTCTCATCTGTGCTTCAGTCTCACGTGAAGACTGTTTTTCATTGTTCGGAGCTACGGGCGTGCCACCGTCGTTTGCGCCTGCCTCGCTGTCTCATTCAGTGGCACAGGGGTGAGCTGTAACTCTACCTTCTAGAGTTTCTTCTGCGTTGGTCGTTCCCACTCGCGCGTCCTCTTTGACGTGGCCCGTAGAGTTATCAATAACTGCCTCTGATGTCGTAGCTGGGGTTCCACGACCTGCTGAGACGTGCGTTATCGGTAGCTGAGGCACAGTGGGTGGGACAGCTGGCTCCCCCGTCGGCAGTTGTGTCACTCGGCGCTGCAGACACTCAGCGCGCACGTGTCCTGTGGAACCACGTCCAGCGCACGTCCGTGGCTGCCCCTCATAAATAACAATAGCCCTATATCTACAGACCTTACTATGTGGGGGAATATGCTTTATCGTGCCGAGTTCATATGCACCGCACCACTTCTCAGCAATGTTGCTTGGAATGTTACCATAAGGCTTCAACACTGCATCATTGTGCTCTGAGGTCATTTCAAACGGTAGTTCGAAAAGTCTAATACTTCTAATTCCAAGTCTTGCGTGAGTAACTTCTCCAGTTCCGACATTGCCGTCAGAATATTTTAACTTTAAGTTGTTCCCGTATAATTCTACAATTTGGTCACATTGTTCGGGATTCGTTAACCTAAGATAGACGGTACTACTACTGATCGACAGATGAATTCCAATTAACTTTACTACTTCTTCTAGAAAGTCCTCTCCTTCCAACGATTTGGGTCGTGCACAGTTATTGTCAAACAGAAACATCAAAGTGTCTTGTTTTTACAGGTTCTGCCATTAGAAGGCCAATCTGATCCGTGCTAATAAGTTCCGAACGTTCTACGGCGTTACACTCACCGACGACAACAGCGCACTGTCACTAGCAGCGGCTCACTTCCGCACGCCACGGCCGCCGAGGACCGGCTGCCACTCAGCCGGGTGATCTGTATAACGTGTGTCCAGTTTATGTTGGTTACAGAGTGTAGCCCAACAAATTAGCTACTTACAGAAAATGTCGAGCAAAGGGAAGATACTAATTTCAAAGCTAATGGAACACTTCAGGGGCTTCAGCGGGCTCATTGTTTTCATTTTAAGCATATTGTTTGGACAACCATTGCTGTCGTCTTCTCCAGTTGCCGCGGCTTGTTCGGTTACGAAATATATTTCCTGCTGGTTGAAGTCCAGGCAGCAAGACTGCGTCGGTTGTCGGAAGACTGAGCGTAAAATGGAAACCCGGAAGTACATTATTAATCACTTCTTACGAAGAGAAGAACTGAGAGATCAACTTCAAACTTGATTATAATAAGTTCCGTCTCCGATTTCAATGCACTTTCGAATTCTCTTGACAGCATCACGTCTAGCTCTTCTGTGGTCATAGTGGCTTCCTTTTCTGTGGACACCACTGCTGATAATCCGAACAATCACTCTGTGGAAACTTGCAGAAGTTTTGGATGTGCTTGTTGAAAGACTATGGTCTACGAACTGAATGACGTCTTCTACTTGTCTTTTCAGCACAGTGGTCCATTTACACATTCAGATCAAATTCTCGTACGACTGCTGGGTACTGCTCAATTCTCACGCTGTTTTGTGGAAACAGCAGTAAATATTCTTCAATCTCGTAATTTGCGATTAGGAAACCATCTACAAACAGCAGCAGTGTTTCCATCACAAAACTCGTATACAAATACCATATCGCCAGCTCACCATTTTTAAATACATCCCTCATGCGTAAACGATACATAGTCCCAAATGATAAATTCAGTTATGCAAACGGAACATAACTTCACAACTAAAATAAAAAAAGATTACAACTTGAATCAGAGCAAACTGGCGCTTCCCATTGCTCCGTTTCTCTTGTAACATTGTCAATACTCCTCCTCCTCCTCCTCCTCCTCCTACTACTACTACTACTAATATTAATAGTAATAGCAATAATAACTTTCTTTGTCACTTTTCGGTCTTTGAGTGTTATTTGGTTCTGATTTTCCTACAACATGAGTATACGGTGTTAGCATGAGTCTATCCATTTCTTTTTAGGTCAGACTTCATTCTGTTTCATTATTACAGTTCCAATCTCAGATTCTCTGATTGCAAAAATGTAATTAGTTTTGTTTAAAGCAATGCTTACTAGAAATTATACCTTATTAAAAATTTTACTACAATACCTCACGGTGAAAACATTTTGAGCTAATACATAGATTTGATATTGATGAAATAACTCATTGTAAAGACTGACGTTCCGACTTTTCAGTAACGTAGTTAACAGTCTGGTAAAATAATCAACTTACGAAATAATTAATAGTAAAATTAAGAAGAAGCCATATTTTCCATTGCAGATTTTGCCTCTGTGCATATTAGATTCCAACCTTTGTCATTATAGCTCTGTTACCGGTAAACTAATTTTAATACCCAAGGTGGGATAATTAATTAATCAGTTAACCCATTAATCAGTTAACCCATTAATTAAGATCTTTTCATCTAGATGGCGTTTGTACGTGTAAATAGAATATTTCAGTCTTGCAGCTCACTCTGAAGATGGCTGAACGTTATACAGCCGAAATATTAGAAGAAAAAAGAAATTTCTTGCGGCTGCACACCCGAAACTTAATGGAACAGGATATTTCTGATGCATAAAATTAATTTTTCCCGTTACCGAGACCACCACATATCCAGAAACTAAATTTTTATCAGTAGTTATAGTCCGTAATGAGTAGCAAAATTCAACTTACCAGTTCTTTGCAAATGATTGTGCAGTTCACGAAATAACAGTTTGTTCTGACGCCAGACTTTAAATAATTGCACGTCGCCAAAAACAGTCAATTTGCGACCGGTAACACCAGGTCACAGCTATGAGAAAGTCCTGGTTGTGTGAGTTACACCTAAGCCAGGTTCCCCACGCTCTCCCCCTCCCCCGTGTCCACCCACCCTACAGCTATGTCCCCTAAAATACGCAAACCGGCATCCGCGGAAACTTGTAAATTGGCCCCTAATAATTTACAAGTGTTTTATTGAGTCACGTTTGAGAATATTTTGACTAAATGGGGTTGCAGTTGGTTACACGGTCTGACCCTTTGTTGAGAGTGTTGACTTTCATTACATACTGAACTAAGTGAACTACCGAGGTGTACTTTTATCTGATGCGTTACTACAAGGCAGCATTGGAATTGTGATGTATGAGCAGTGTTCTGTACCACACTTATCGTTTTGATTTAGTGTGTGCTTAGGGCTGCTACTGATGGTTGCATAATGTTTCTGAAAAAACTGTGCTTCAACAACTTTGCAATTTATCTGCTGAATTCTGTCATTAGACTTTTTTTTCATTTGTGAGCGCCAACCTAGTTTATGTACTATTTATCTTGAAAAATTAAAAAACCTGGTCATTGTCCAAACAATAGGACCTTGAGGATCATAAAGGTGTGCAAAGTGAAACCAGAATTATGATGTGTATATTTTTAAACATACACACTCTACCACTGATTAAGATTTCCAGTTTGACGAATTTAGACTGGCTCGCTACCAAAGAGGAGATGGAACGAAACTCAGGTTGGTTGACTTAAAAACTTGAATACAACCTGTAAACTAAAACTTATCTCTGTAACGAACCGTAGTTCTGTTACCAATAAAATTTCGACATTTGTTGTATACAATGTTTAAGTCGAATTAGTCTGCACTACAACCTCATAAAATATTTACCATTCGTCCTGAAAGAGCATGTGTATAAAGATGCACACAAGCCTGCACCAAATACATGGGACATTATGAGGACACGACACGAACAGTAAAATACTGGAATCTAGAATTTCGAATCGGACCAGTCTGGCACAGTCGGTCTCACACGAAGGAAAATCCGGAAGCTGACTTACATATGAAGACGAAAGTGCGAAATGCACTTTTTTTATTTAGTTGATTTTGTGACACTTTCTACATTAGCGCGCCAAAGACGAACACTGCAGCACTTTACCAAGTGAGATGGTGTAGTGGTTAGCACACTGGATCGCACTCCGGAGGACGACGGTTTAAATCCCCATCCGGCCACCGCAGTTCAAATTTTCCGTGGTTTCCGTACAGCGCGCGAGGCAAATGTCAGGACAGTTCCTGGAAACGGTGCACGGTCAGCTTTCTTCCTCATTCTACCCTTATCCGAACTTGTCTTCTATCTCTGATGACCCTATTGTCAACGGGACGTTAAAATCTTCCTTCTTCTTTCTTGTAACGTTTCATATGTTTCTCCAATATGAACACCTCTTACTAACGCAATAAGTACAAAAAACTTCTAGTTGATTAGCACCATAAATTCTGCTTATGTAAAGTCTGATAAAGTACACTGGTGTCCAAAGTTAAAGCAGCGAACGGAAATTATGCAATGTTGCTTTCATACACTACAAATAGGTGATAGTAAAGAAGAAATAATGTAAAGAATACAGAATGCAATCAACTGCAACGTGCACAACGGTAGACAAAAATGTACTTCGGTTTTTTTACGACTCAACAGATTTGCACGCACGTTCTAACAACAGGTTAATGAGATCAGTATGGGGTGTGACCAGCTCAGGCACCAATACAGGCCTCACAACGACACGACATGCTGTGAATGACGTCATCAACCTCATGTTGAGGCAGTACTGCCCATTGTTCCAGCAGAGCATCTCACAAGTCTTGGAGAGTGGTTGGTCGATGCTGACGTGATGCAACCCGTCTGACTGGTGCATCCCAGACATGCTCTACAGCATTCAAAACGAGAGCGCGAACAGGCCACGCCATCTTCCGTTTCCAAAAAAAACGTGTATGAAGTCGAGCAGTATGAAGTCTGGGCCTACACCATCGTGCAACAACCGCGCATGAGATCGCAAGATCTCCTCACGGTACCTCACAGAGTTAAATATTGCTAATTCACCCGTACAATTTCGTGGAGGCGTGTTCGAGTGGTCAACGTAATCCCTGCTTACACCCTTAGGGATCCTTCTCGATATCGGTCTATTTCCACAATGTTTGGGTCCCGAAATCGTGTTCCACGTGCCCTCCAGATGCAAATCCGTCGTGAATCACTCTCCAGATCAAATCGGGACTCATCTGTGAAAAGAACATTGGCCCACCATTCGACCGTCCAAGTGGCATGTTGACGGCTCCACTCGATACGTTCACTTCTGTGAAGACACGCCAGAGGTCAACAGACAGCAGGTCTCCAGCAATAAAGGCCACTCTGATGTAGTCTTCTGTACACCGTTTGCCTCGAAACGACACGTCCAGTGGATGCTGCGAGGTCTGTTTCCACCAACGCGGTACCAAGGCAATACTGTTGTGTCCTTACACCCAAATAACGGTCCATTCTTTCTTATGACACACGTGGTCAGCGCTGTCCTGGTCCCCAAGATACAGTTTCGATCTCTATAAACTGTCGCTTCGTCCGAGAAATAACCGAACGATTCACGTTAAGCCATCGAACCACATCAGTTAGTGACTTCCTGTTTCCACTCTTTCTATGGCCCTCCACAGCAGAGTCTGTAGGCGTCTTCTCTGTGCCACACCGCACCGTCTATTGCTATGTACACAGCGATTGTCGATGTGTGACTAACCTACAAACACTACCCCTCTTGATAAGTCCCCTTATGTCATTGCTGGCACAGTTGCCCGTTGATCGGAATGCCATCTTCTGTGCAGTGAAATGGACACAGGAAGAGTAAATAACAGTTTTTTGCTTTAATTTTGGACACCAGTCTAATCTGGTTACACATATATATATTAAACAAACGCTAATGATTGCAATTCTAATAACCAATATTCAGTTTCGTTTCTAGTCGATGAAATACACATGTAATGTTTTTCTGTGAGTTGGACCCTCTGGCAAACTGTGGGAAAGTGAGTGGCAAGCTTTCAGTGACAAGCATGTCATAAAAGTGTTCCTAGCTGAATGGCTGGGTCTGGAGGTAGGTATTCTTGACAGATAGGCATTGTCATAGAGAATTCCCACTTTCCAAGGAAAGCTTCACAAGGGCCTGAATTTTCCATTGTGAGAAGCCGAGAAGAATTCTTTCGAAAAAGATACGAATCTGGGAAAGGAAACACAATGCACTCAGGGCGTCAAGAATGTACTAGACTCAAAGGAAGTCGGCAGGAATTAATGTTTAAATTTTGTAAGACAGTCGTGCGTTGATTCACAAAAATTATTTTCGTAGTGGGAAGGAAGACTCTCGAGAGCATACATACAGCCCATATCATTGACTGTAGAGTGAAAGCGCTCTCATGGTGGAAGAGAAATTCTGCTTTCTGCCTCACTCTAAGAGAGAAATGTGTATTACTGGTTAATCACGACGGATTCTTTAGGAGAAGGGAATTTCTTATTATTGATGTAAACTTTTCATTGATCAGAGCTCAGGCAGTTCATCATGACTAGCTAAAGAGAATCTGTGGCTAGCAGGACCATCAAGACTTTTTGTGTACTAGAGCTGATAGACACTTTGCCTTCGAGTTGCAGAGAGGAAATACTTTTTCTCGGATCTCCAGAGAAATAACTCGTCATCTTTGATCTGCAGAAAAGACATATCTACCCTGGAGCTGATCGTAGATGCCGTGGCTGAACTTAAAGCTTTGAGTTATCACAGCGGCCATCCACTGCATCTGAATCTTAGAGTCGTGGTAAGCACATGCTGCATTTGCATGCATCGTGACAGGGGTCGGCTAATTAATTCGACAGTCATTGGGGGCTTACGCGGACATAGTTAACTATATAATTTCATTTGCAGTGTCTACTCACAGTTGCGGTAATAGTCATTTCTTTGTGATGACTGTTGTTGTTGTTGTTGTGGTCTTCAGTCCTGAGACTGGTTTGATGCAGCTCTCCATGCTACTCTATCCTGTGCAAGCTTCTTCATCTCCCAGTACCCACTGCAATCTACATCCTTCTGAATCTGCTTAGTGTAGTCATCTCTTGGTCTCCCTCTACGATTTTTACCCTCCACGCTGCCCTCTAATACTAAATTGGTGATCCCTTGATGCCTCAGAACATGTCCTACCAACCGATCCCTTCTTCTGGTCAAGTTGTGCCACAAACTTCTCTTCTCCCCAATCCTATTCAATACTTCCCCATTAGTTATGTGATCTACCCATTTAATCTTCAGCATTCTTCTGTAGCACCACATTTCGAAAGCTTCTATTCTCTTCTTGTCCAAACTAGTTATCGTCCATGTTTCAGTTCTATATATGGCTACACTCCATACAAATACTTTCAGATATGACTTCCTGACACTTAAATCTATACTCAATGTTAACAAATTTCTCTTCTTCAGAAACGCTTTCCTTGCAATGCCAGTCTACAATTTATATCCTCTCTACTTCGACCATCACCAGTTATTTTGCTCCCCAAATAGCAAAACTCCTTTACCACTTTAAGTGTCTCGTTTCCTAATCTAATTCCCTCAGCATCACCCGACTTAATTCGACTACATTCCATTATCCTCGTTTTGCTTTTGTTGATGTCCTCCTTTCAAGACACTATCCATTCCATTCATCTGCTCTTCCAAGTTCTTTGCTGTCTCTGACAGAATTACGATGTCATCGGCGAACCTCAACATTTTTATTTCTTCTCCATGGATTTTAATGCCTACTCCGAATTTTTCTTTTGTTTCCTTCACTGCTTGCTCAATATACAGATTGAATAACATCGGGGAGAGACTACAAACCTGTCTCACTCCCTTCCCAACCACTGCTTCCCTTTCATGTCCCTCGACTCTTATAACTGCCATCTGGTTTCTGTACAAATTGTAAATAGCCTTTCGCTCCCTGTATTTTACCCCCGCCACCTTCAGAATTTGAAAGAGAGTATTCCAGTCAACATTGTCAAAAGCTTTCTCTAAGTCTACAAATGCTAGAAACGTAGGCTCCCTTTCCTTAATCTTCATTCTAAGATAAATCGTAGGGTCAGTATTGCCTCACGTGTTCCAACATTTCTACGGAATCCCGAAGTCGGCTTCTACTAGTTTTTCCATTCGTCTGTAAAGAATTCGCGTTAGTATTTTGCAGCAGTGACTTATTAAACTGATAGTTCGGTAATTTTCACATCTGTCAACACCTGCATTCTTTGGGATTGGAATTATTATATTCTTCTTGAAGTCTGAGGGTATTTCGCCTGTCTCATACATCTTGCGCGCCAGATGGTAGAGATTTGTCAGGACTGGCTCTCCCAAGGCCGTCAGTAGTTCCAATGGAATGTTGCCTACTCCCAGGGCCTTTTTTCGACTCAGGTCTTTCAGTGCTCTGTCAAACTCTTCACGCACTATCATATCTCCCATTTCATCTTCATCTACATCCTCTTCCATTTCCATAATATTGTCCTCAAGTACATCGCCCTTGTATAGACCCTCTATATACTCCTTCCACCTTTTGCTTTCCCTTCTTTGCTTAGAACTGGATTTACATCTGAGCTCTTGATGTTCATACAAGTGGTTCTCTTTTCTCGAAAGGTCTCTTTAATATTTCTGCAGGCAGTATCTACCTTACCCCTAGTGAGGTAACCCTCTACATCCTTACATTTGTCCTGTAGCCACCCCTGCATAGCCATTATGCTCTACCTGTCAATCTCATTTTTGAGACGTTTGTATTCCTTTTTGCCTGCTTCATTTACTGCATTTTTATATTTCCTCCTTTCATCAATTAAATTCAATATTTCTTCTGTTACCTAAGGATTTCTACTAGCCCTCGTCTTTTTACCTACTTGATCCTCTGCTGCATTCACTACTTCATCCCTCATAGCTACCCATACTTCTTCTACTGTATTTCTTTCCCTCATTCCTGTCTCAATTGCTCCCTTATGCTCTCCCCGAAACTATGTACAACCTCTGGTTCTTTTAGTTTAGCCAGGTCCTATCTCCTTAAATTCCCATCTTTTTGCAGTTTCTTCAGTTTTAATCTACAGGTCATAACCAATAGATGGTAGTCAGAGTCTACATCTGCCCCTGGAAATGTCTTACAGTTTAAAACCTGGTTCCTAAATCTCTGTCTTACAATTATATAATCTATCTGAAACCTGTCAGTATCTCCAGGCTTCGTCCATCTATACAGCCTTCATTTATGATTCTTGAACCAAGTGTTAGCTATGATTAAGCTGTGCTCTGTGCAAAATTCTACCATACGCCTTCCTCTTTCATTTCTTTACCCCAGTTCATATTCACTTACTACGTTTCCTTCTCTCCCTTTTCCTAGTACCGAATTCCAGTCCCCCATGACTATTAAATTTTCGTCACCCTTCACTATCTTAATAATTTCTTTTATCTCATCATACATTTCTTCAATTTCTTCGTCATCTGCAGAGCTAGTTGGCATATAAACGTGTCCTACTGTGGTAGGTGTGGGTTTAGTATCTATCTTGGCCACAATAATGCGTTCACTATGCTGTTTGTAGTAGCTTACACGCATTTCTATTTTCCTATTCATTATTAAACCTACTCCTGCACTACCCCTATTCGATTTTGTATTTATAACCCTGTATTCACCTGACCAGAAGTCTTGTTCCTCCTGCCACCGAACTTCACTAATTCCCACTATATCTAACTTTAGCCTATCCATCTCCCTTTTCAAATTTTCTAATCTACCTGCCCGATTAAGGGATGTGACATTCTACGCTCCGATCCTTACAAGCCAGTTTTCTTTCTCCTGATAACGACATCCTCTTGAGTAGTCCCCGCCCGGAGATCCGAATGGGGGACTATTTTATCTCCGTAATATTTTAACCAAGAGGACGCCAACATCATTTAATCATACAGTAAATCTGCATCCCTCGGGAAAAATTACTGCCGTAGTTTCCCATTGCTTTCAGCCGTTGTGATGGCTAGTTGGATAATAATACCCATTTTCAAACCACGGTTTAAGATGTGAGTGTAATCGTATAGTTCTCACTATTTGACATGTATAAAATATGCGTTATTCCTCGGCTTTAACCAGTACTTAGAAACAACATGATAAACCTCATATGAGCATACTGTTCTTTGCAATTAAACGCAGCAAACAATTATTATTAATTGCTTTGTCTATTGGAATCCAGTAAATGCGTCTTAGCAATATACAGATTTTATTGTAATCTTTGGTTTCATTGCGCAGTTCCATTAAAGTCCCTTATTACCTATCTGAGTTATGGTAACCACATTGGATGTCTAATTTGCCCACCAATGTTTAAATGCAGGTAGTTACTAGTTTCTGTTGCGTGACTTTTTTCTTCTGTTAACATGGTCTTTTTGTTGTTGTGGTCTTCAGTCCAGAGACTGATTTGATGCAGCTCTTCACGCTACTCTATCTTGTTCAAGCTTCTTCATATCCCAGTACCTGCTGAAACTTGCTGAATCCGCTTAGTGTATTCATCTCTTGGTCTCCCTCTACGATTTTTACCCTCCATGCTACCCTCCAATACTAAATTGGGGATCCCTTGATGCCTCAGAGTATGTCCTACCAAGCGATCCCTAATTGTAGTCAGTTATGTGATCTACCCATCTAATCTTCAGCGCTCTTATGTAGCACCACATTTCGAAAGCTTCTATTCTCTTCTTGTCCAAACTATTTATCGTCCACGTTTCACTCCCATACGTAGCTACACTCAATACAAATACTTTCAAATATGACTTCCTGACACTTAAACCCACACTTCATGTTAACAAATTTCCCTTCTTCACAAAAGCTTTCCTTTCCATTGCCAGCCTACATTTTATATCCTCCCTACTTCGACCATGATCAATTATTTTGCTCCCCAAATAGCAAAATTCATTTACTACTTTAAGTGTCTCATTTCCTAATCTAATTCCCTCAGCGTAACCCGACTTAATTCGACTACACTCCATTATCCTCGTTTTGCTTTTGTTGATGTTCATCTTATATCCTCCTTTCAGGACACTATCCATTCCGTTCAACTGCTCTTACAAGTCTTTTGCGGCCTCTGACAGAATTAGAATGCCATCAGCGTACATCAAAGTTTTTATTTCTTCTCTATGGATTTTAAAACCTACTCCAAATTTTCTTTTGTTTCCTTTACTGCTAGCTCAAAATACAGATTGAATAACATCGGAGACAGTCTACAACCCTGTCTCACTCCCTTCCCAACCACTGCTTCCCCTTCATGTTCCACGACTCTTATAACTGCCATCTGGTTTCCGTAGAAATTGTAAATAGCCTTTCGCTCACTGTATTTTACCCCTCCCACCTTCAGAATTTGAAAGAGAATATTCCAGTCAACATTTCCAAAACTTTCTCTAAGTCTACAAATGCTAGAAACGTAGGTTTGCCTTTCCTTAATCTTCGTTCTAAGATAAGTCGTAAGGTCAGTATTGCCTCACGTGTTTCTACGGAATCCAAACTGATCTTCCCTGAGGTCGGCTTCTACCAGTTTTTCCATTCGTCTGTAAAGAATTCGCGTTAGTATTTTGCAGCAGTGTCTTAGTAAACTGATAGTTCGGTAATTTTCACATCTGTCAACACCTGGTTTCTTTGTGATTGGAATTATTATATTCTTCTTGAAGTCTCAGGGTATTTCGCCTGTCTCATACATCTTACTCACCAGATGCTAGAGTGTTGTCAGGGCTGGCTCTCCCAAGGCTGTTATTAGTTCTAATGGAATATTGTCTACTCCCAGGGCATTGTTTCGACTTAGGTCTTTCAGTGAGCTGTCAAAGTCTTCAGGCAGTATCATATCTCCCATTTCATCTTCATCAACATCCTCTTCCATTTCCATAGCATTGTCCTCAAGTGCACTGTCCTTGTACACGCTCTTCCACCTTTCTGCTTTCCCGTCTTTGTTTAGAACTGGGTTTCCACCTGAGCTGTTGATATTCATACAAGTGGTTCTCTTTTCTGCACAGGTCTCTTTAATTTTCCTGTAGGCAGTATCCATCTTACACTTATTGAGATATGCGTCTACATCCTTACATTTGTCCTCTAACCATGCCTGCTTGGCCAGTTTGCACTTCGTGTCGATCTCATTTTGAGACGTTTGTATTCCGTTTTGCCTGCTTCATTTACTGCATTTTTATATTTTCTACTTTCATCAATTACATTCAATATTTCTTCTGTTGCCCAAGGATTTCTACTAGCTCCCGTCTTTTTAGCTACATGATCCTCTGCGGCCTTCACTATTTTATCACTCAATGCTACCCATTCTTCTTCTACTGTATTTCCTTCCCCCATTCCTGTCAATCGTTCCCTTATGCTCTCCCTGAAACTCTGTACAACCTCTGGTTCTTTCAGTTTATCCAGGCCTACTCTTCTTAAATTCCCAACTTTTTGCAGTTTCTTCAGTTTTAATCTACAGCTCATAACCAGTAGATTGTGATCAGAGCCCACATCTGGTTCCTAATCTGTTTTACCATTATATAATCTATCTGAAACCTTCCCTTATCTCCAGGCCTCTTCCATGTAAACAACCTTCTTTCATGATTCTTGAACCTAGTGTTAGCTATGATTAAGTTATGCTTTGTGCAGGATTCTACCAGGCGGCTTCCTCTTTCATTCTTTACCCCAATTCCATAATCACCTACTACATTTCCTTCTCTTCCTTTTCCTGCTACCTAATTCCAATCACCCACGACAATTAAATATTCGTCTCCCCTCACTATCTGAATAATTTATTTTATCTCATCATACATTTCATCAATATCTTCGCCATCTGCAGAGCTAGTTGGCATATAAACTTGTACTACTGTAGTAGGTGTGGGCTTCGTATCTATCTTGGCCACAATAATGCGTTCACTATGCTGTTTGTAGTAGCTTACCCGCATTCCTATTTTCCTATTCAATATTAAACCTACTCCTGCATTACCCCTATTTGATTTTGTGTTTATAACCCTGTAGTCACCTGACCAGAAGTCTTTGTTTCTCCTGCCACCGAACTTCACTTATTCCCACTATATCTAACTTTAACCTATCCATTTCTCTTTTTAAATTTTCTAATCTACCTTCTCGATTAAGGGATCTGACATTCCACGCTCCGATCCGCAGAACGCCAGTTTCCTTTCTCCCGATAACGACGCCCTCCTGTGTAGTCCTCGCCCGGAGATCCGAATGGGTGACTATTTTATCTCCGTAATATTTTACCCAAGAGGACGCCATCATTATTTATCCATACTGTAAAGCTGCATGCCCTCGGGAAAAATTACGGCTGTAGTTTCCCCTTGCTTTCAGCCGTTCGCAGTACCACAACAGCAAGGCCGTTTTGGTTACAAGGCCAGATCAGTCAATCATCCAGATTGTTGCCCCTGCAACTACTGAAAAGGCTGCTGCCCCTCTTCAGGAACCACACGTTTGTCTGGCCTCTCAACAGATATCCCTACACTGTGGTTGCATCTACGGTACGGCTGTCTGTATCACTGAGGAACGCACGCCTCCCCACCAACAACAGGGTCCATGGTTCATGTGGGGAGGCACATGGTCTTATGGGGAGCCATCTGTTCACTGTATTGGTCATCGGAACCAGATCTTGTTAAATGTTCAACCATAGTCCATCATAATAATTTTGGGACTCCTTGTCTAGTATTTTTCCAGATATTGAAGGTTTTCTAATACATGCAAACACACAAAATTAAGATTATTAATAATAAACCTGTATGCTCATTCACAGTATTGAGACTTGATGCAGTATTTCAACGAGATGATGCGGCGTAATCAGTTTCTGCTTGCACTTTACAAGTAAAAGGAATTTATAAAAATTTCTCAAACGAAATTACCACATGTGATTCAGACAGATATCATGCAGCATGAACAACATTAATGCATTCCACTACTTGTCACATGAACGTGGGTTCAGACAGGGTTGCAGTGTAAGTGAGCCCGTACCCTTCACAAAAGCTCACTTCGAGCCAGGACTGCATGATTCAAGAATTACCACTATTGGTCATAGGGGGCACTGTACCAACCAGATGACAAACTCAATAACCAAGGATACAATGATCGGCATTCGAATGGTGTAGAGATTATTGAGATTCGGATTTCAGAGCCACGAAAAAACCAGAATGGAAAGTAATATTGAGAGACATGAGTGATTGGTAACTTCCACTCTGGAAAGCAATGCCCAACATCTACATCTACATCTACATGACTACTCTGCAATTCACATTTAAGTGCTTGGCACAGGGTTCATCGAACCACAATCATACTATCTCCCTACTATTCCACTCCCGAACAGCGAGCGGGAAAATCGAACACCTAAACCTTTCTGTTCGAGCTCTGATTTCTCTTATTTTATTTTGATGATCATTCCTACCTATGTAGGTTGGGCTCAACAAAATATTTTCGCATTCGGAAGAGAAAGTTGGTGACTGAAATTTCGTAAAAAGGTCTCGCCGCGACGAAAAACGTCTATGCTGTAATGACTTCCATCCCAACTCGTGTATCATATCTGCCACACTCTCTCCCCTATAACGCGATAATACAAAACGAGCTGCCCTTTTTTGCACCCTTTCGATGTCCTCCGTCAATCCCACCTGGTAAGGATCCCACACCGCGCAGCAATATTCTAACAGAGGACGAACGAGTGTAGTGTAAGCTGTCTCTTTAGTGGACTTGTTGCATCTTCTAAGTGTCCTGTCAATGAAACGCAACCTTTGGCTCGCCTTCCCGACAATATTATCTATGTGGTCCTTCCAACTGAAGTTGTTCGTAATTTTAACACCCAGGTACTTAGTTGAATTGACAGCCTTGAGAATTGTACTATTTATCGAGTAATCGAATTCCAACGGATTTCTTTTGGAACTCATGTGGATCATCTCACACTTTTCGTTATTTAGCGTCAACTGCCACCTGACACACCATACAGCAATCTTTTCTAAATCGCTTTGCAGCTGATACTCGTCTTCGGATGACCTTACTAGACGGTAAATTACAGCATCATCTGCGAACAGTCTAAGAGAACTGCTCAGATTGTCACCCAGGTCATTTATATAGATCAGGAACAGTAGAGGTCCCAGGACGCTTCCTTGGGGAACACCTGATATCACTTCAGTTTTACTCGATGATTTGCCGTCTATTACTACGAACTGCGACCTTCCTGACAGGAAATCACGAATCCAGTCGCACAACTGAGACGATACCCTATAGCTCCGCAGCTTGATTAGAAGTCGCTTGTGAGGAACGGTGTCAAAAGCTTTCCGGAAATCTAGAAATACGGAATCAACTTGAGATCCCCTGTCGATAGCGGTCATTACTTCGTGCGAATAAAGAGCTAGCTGCGTTGCACAAGAGCGATGTTTTCTGAAGCCATGCTGATTACGTATCAATAGATCGTTCCCTTCGAGGTGATTCATAATGTTTGAATACTGTATATGCTCCAAAACCCTACTGCAAACCGACGTCAATGATATAGGTCTGTAGTTAAATGGATTACTCCTACTACCCTTCTTGAACACTGGTGCGACCTGCGCAATTTTCCAATCTGTAGGTACAGATCTATCGGTGAGCGAGCGGTTGTATATGAGTGCTAAGTAGGGAGCTATAGTATCAGCGTAATCTGAAAGGAACCTAATCGGTATACAATCTGGACCTGAAGACTTGCCCGTATCAAGCGATTTGAGTTGCTTCGCAACCCCTAAGGTATCTACTTCTAAGAAACTCATGCTATCAGATGTTCGTGTTTCAAATTCTGGAATATTCCATTCGTCTTCCCTGGTGAAGGAATTTCGGAAAACTGCGTTCAATAACTCCGCTTTAGCGGCACAGTCGTCGATAACAGTACCATCGGCACTGCGCAGCGAAGGTATTGACTGCGTCTTGCCGCTTGTGTACTTTACATACGACCAGAATTTCTTCGGATTTTCTACCAAATTTCGAGACAATGTTTCGTTGTGGAACCTATTAAAGGCATCTCGCATCGAAGTACGTGCCAAATTTCGCGCGTCTGTGTAAATTTTAGCCCATCTTCGGGATTTCGCGTTCTTCTGAACTTCGCATGCTTTTTCCGTTGCCTCTGCAACAGCGTTCGGACCTTTTTTGTGTACCACCTGGGATCCGTTCCATCTCTTACCAATTTATGAGGTATGAATATCTCAATTGCTGTCGCTACTATATCTTTGAATTTGAGCCACATCTCGTCTACATTCCCATAGTCAGTTCGGAAGGAATGGAAATTGTCTTTTAGGAAGGCTTCTAGTGGCACTTTATCCGCTTTTTTAAATAAAATTATTTTGCGTTTGTTTCTGATGGATTTGGAAGAAATGGTATTGAGCCTAGCTACAATGACCTTGTGATCACTAATCCCTGTATCAGTCATGATGCTCTCTATCAGCTCTGGTTTGTTTGTGGCCAAGAGGTCAAGTGTGTTTTCGCAACCATTTACAATTCGCGTGGGTTCGTGGACTAACTGCTCGAAATAATTTTCGGAGAATGCATTTAGGACAATCTCGGAAGACGTTTTCTGCCTACCACCGGTCTTGAACAAGTATTTTTGCCAACATACCGAGGGTAGGTTGAAGTCCCCACCAACTATAACCGTATGAGTGGGGTATTTATTTGTTACGAGACTCAAACTTTCTCTGAACTGTTCCGCAACTGTATCATCGGAGTCTGGGGGTCGGTAGAAGGAGCCAATTATTAACTTAATTCGGCTGTTAAGTATAACCTCCACCTACACCAATTCGCACAGAGTATCTACTTCAACTTCACTACAAGATAAACCACTACTGACAGACACAAACACTCCACCACCAATTCTGCCTAATCTATCTTTCCTGAACACCGTCTGAGACTTCGTAAAAATTTCTGCAGAACTTATTTCAGGCTTTAGCCAGCTTTCTGTACCTATAACGATATCAGCTTCTGTGCTTTCTATTAGCGCTTGAAGCTCAGGGACTTTTCCAGCGCAACTACAACAATTTACAACTATAATTCCGACTGTTCCTTGGTCCAAGCACGTTCTGTAATTGCCAAGCATCCTTTGACATTGCAGCCCATCCGGCACTTTCCCGAGGCCTTCTAACCTAAAAAACCGCCCAGTCCACGCCAAACAGCCTCCGCTACCCGTGTAGCCGCCAGCTGAGTGTAGTGAACTCCTGACCTATTCAGTGGAACCCGAAACCCCACCACCCTATGGCGCAAGTCAAGGAATCTGCAGCCAATACGGTCGCAAAACCGTCTGAGCCTCTGATTCAGACCCTCCACCCGGCTCTGCACCAAAGGTCCGCAGTCGGTTCTGTCAACGATGCTGCAGATGGTGAGCTCTGCCTTCATCTCGTAAGCAAGACCGGCAGCCTTCACCAAATCAGATAGCCGCTGGAATGCAGAGAGAATTTCCTCAGATCCAAAGCGACACACGTCATTAGTGCCGACATGTGCCACCACCTGCAGCTGGCTGCACCCTGTGCTCTTCATGGCATCCGGAAGGACCCTTTCCACATCAGGAATGACTCCTCCCGGTATGCACACGGAGTGCACACTGGATTTCTTCCCCTCCTTAGCCGCCGTATCCCTAAGGGGCCCCATTACGCGCCTAACATTGGAGCTCCCAGCTACCAGTAAGCCCACCCTCTGCGATTGCCCGGACCTTGAAGGCTGAGAATGATCCTCTGAAACAGGGCAGGCAGCTGCATCTGGCTCAGCCAGAGACAGTGCCTGAAACCGGTTTGTCAGACGCACCGGGGAGGCTTTCTGATCAGCCTCCGGGGACGCCTTTCGCTGCCTGCCACGCCTTGGAACGACCTCCCAATCAACCACAGGCGAGGGCTCAGCCCCACTGCGGGCAGCAACCGGGGCAACCACAGCGGCAGACCGATCTGGGGACAGACGGGACGAGGTTGACATCCCCGTGATACCCGAGTCCGGCTCCCCACAGTGGTGCCCATTGGCAACAGCCTCAAGCTGCGCGACCGAAGTCAGCGCCGATTGCAGCTGTGACCGAAGGGATGCCAGGTCAGCCCTCATCCGAACACAGCAATCGCAGTCCCTGTCCATTCTAATCGATGTTTAACAACAGTTACCGAAACACGAGTCCGTGCCTAGATAACGCAAGCGGAACACGCAAAGAATGTATCAACTAACCTGTACAAATGCCTAACGACTGCGCTACAATCTGCTGAATTTACGATTACAGTAACTAAAACTCGAAATTGCACCTCGTATACGAAACTCACACGCAATTTAAGTAAGAATCTACGAAGTAAACACTAAAGCGCGATGCTACAACTCTCAAATACTATAATACGCCCGAAATATATGAATTAAACAATGCAAGTACCCAAAAACACGCAAAGAAATTAATTAAACTACCTAACAAATAAGTAAGCTAGGGTTATACGACTTGCTGCTGCAGCTGCTTATCCAACGGTGGCAGGGAGCACATAAAAAGTAACAAAGAATACCAGATGTCGATTTTTAGGAATACAGGAAGACTGTGCTGGGGCAGGAAGAGAATGTAGTTGATTTTAGTTACCCTGTAATCAATGTAGAAACAGACAATAAAACTCTTCAGTGTGTGCTATATACTGGAAGCCAAATACTTGTGTTAGATAAGTACATTTTTGATGTATGTGACTGAAAACGAGATTGGCAAGTCCGTGTTGATTTAACATGTCATGGGCATAAATATTGTGCCAATTTCAGGGTCAAATGGGGAATCACCATCAGTGCCTTATTAGACCTTGATTTTATACTCAAGTATTATATGGCGAGGCACCTAGCAGATAGATTCAGTGTGGCGAAAGTTGCAGATCAATAAGAGAGCTTGCATTTCAACCATTACGTTGATTGAGGCAAAAGATCGAATTACATAGCTCTGGTGTATAATGATAAAGTACAGAAAGAGACTTCAGATATGGTGCATGAAGGTGTTATTGGGGAAGCAGTTACCTCCTATAATAATCGCATCCTATATCATCCGATATATTACCAAGAAAGACTGTTCTGTTCAGCTGGTTCATGGTCCATGGCAGATTAACACCATGACTGAGACTGACAGACCAGAAAAATTACAAGAATTTTTCTATGGTGCACATCTGCAGACATAAGTAGATTTGAGCCATATTTACTGGCAGGTTGGAGTGTACCATGTGTGTTGACAGTACATACTATTCTGTGCTTTGTGTAGTCCTATCAATTCAAGAAGTTATCATTTCGACCACATGTCTCATCAACTGCCTTCATTGACGGGCTTAGTTCCACGATCCAAGAATCATTAATGAAAGACACATAATGTTGTATGTTGATGATGCACTCATCGTGGAAAAGGTATGGGAATTCACAACACGACCGAGCGAGGTGGTGCAGTGGTTAGACACTGGACCCGCATTCGGGAGGACGACGGTTCAATCCCGCGTTCGGCCACCCTGATTTAGGTTTTCCGCGATGTCCCTAAATCTCTCCAGGCAAATACCGGGATGGTTCCTTTCAAAGGGCACGGCCGACTTCCTTCCCCATCCTTCCCTAATCCGATGAGACCGATAACCTCGCTGTCTGGTCTCCTTCCCCGAAACAACCGACCAACCACAACACGATTTTAGACTAGTTGCTTAGTGCCTCTAAGGGTCAGGGAAATATGTTCAAGTAAATGACGTTGGAGTGTCAGATATAAGGAGGTAGGACTGCTAGGTCACGTAGTTTCTACAGATGGCAACCGGCCATATTTGGATGAGCTTGAGACCGTTGAAAATTACTCAGAACAAAAAAGCATGTACATCCATTTCTGGGACCCTTCAGTTGTTAAAAACGTTTGATGAAGGGTACTGTTATGAGAACAAACTGGTATTGTGGAGTTGGACAGAAACTGAACAGAAGGAATTTGTATATGTGAATGAAATTCTGTTGAAAGTTCGACTTTTGTTCATACTGACTCTAACAAAAAATCCTTGCGTCTCTGGCTATCTCATAAACTGGTCTTGGGGTCTGTCTGTTCCACGAGGTGGAACAATATCGATATGTCGTCAAACAGATGATTACATTTCACAATTGCATTCTGAGTAAGGCTAAAAGGAACTCAGTGACGAAGCTGGAGGCAATGGCAGTGGTTTGGGATTTACCAAGTTTGAGTGCTTTTTAATGACAAGAATCACAAAAGTTTATGGTGACCATAAAAGTTTGGAATTTTTAATGAGTGCATGACTGACACGCGGAAGACTTGCACGCTGGTCACTGGATCTGCAAGAATTTTGGTTCCATTTGTACAAGTGGTAGGGAAAGACAATGTCATGGCTGACACCTTATCACATACACTCATTCTGTTAACATGTGAGAATGGGGACTAACATGTGAGAATGAACTTAAGGAGACAAAATTTGATGTATTATGTACGAAAGAAGTAATGTTTGAAAGATTTGTAGGGCCGCACTTGTAGATATTCGCAAAGAAGAAGACAAAAATCCCATCTTAAAAGCCATCAGACTGAAGTGGCTAGATAATGAACTAACCTATAGCAGAAAATACTACCTAATTAGGTACAACATAGTATTCAGGCGAACAAATCTGGATGAAAGCAATTGGTTGGTGTGTATATCAGACAAGTTTGTCAACAAGCTCGTATGGTACACTTAGCTTAGTTGTGCAGGTTTGTGCTATGAAAGTGTTACAAGAAATCAAGAAAATACGTGTATTTCAATAATATGGACAGATGTGTTAAAGAAGTTCTAAGCAGATATGTGCGTCACCGAAAGCCAAAAGAGGTACAGTCACTGACCAAGCACCTATGTACTCCAAAATATCAAACAATTTGCAGGATTTGCAGGACAGCGCGCCTCGGGTCATTTTGGCCCTATACACAGACTCATAGGTGATGCCTATACATCGTCAATAGAACTCACTTCAAAGGTCGTTATTCTCATACCTCTGAAAACTGCCACTGGCAGGACAGTTATGAAGGCGTTCAACGGGCATGTTCTACATGATGTGGTCGCAGGATCCTATCTGGCAACGGGCTACAGTTTCATTCTCGGACTCTGATGACAAGGAAGAGGCTACGGACTCACTATCACTGGGTGAATAATCAAACTGTGCTGTTCATATTGTCACATATACATACGTCCTGAGACAAGCTATAAACTGCAAGTATTGCACCGAGATTAGTATTGCCGAGTAAAAAGCCTGCAGACAGAATGAGGGAAATAATTGATTATCTATCTGTCTGATAAAAATGACATCAGGATGTCATTGAGTTAGGACTAGGAAGAATAACAGAAAAGGATAAGAGATGCCATAAGAGTCAGAAGGGCACAATAAAGCAACAAAGAGGGCGATAAAGTTTTGTTGAAGACTACAAAAAGATAACAGAGAGGCTTGGTACTATGTCACAAATTATTATATATCTACAGTGGACTGTATCGGGTAAGGTTAATTACCCACGAGAATTTCGTAGCAATTGAAACACGATTTATTGAATAAAGAGAGTCTGAGACAACACGCCAAAACTTACATCTGTGGAAGGAGGTACAAAGGAACGGGAAAAATAATTTAATCTGTGTGTATCTAGGATCCGAGTTTTGGTAAAGCAACGTTTGCCTGACTTCCCACAAAATTGTAATCATTGTAACTGTGTGGAAGAGAAATAAGAAGAATGTGTTGGACGAACTATTGGATGGATGCGCCCAATAAGAATGGTTTCTGTGTCAGAGTTTCACCTGGACCAGATGTGGGATGCACTGTGCCATGTTTTGCTTGTAGTGAGGAAGCACCGAGCCTTTTTTAATACGTTTGTCTTCAAGTAGTGTTGTGCCATTAGGGATTTTTTAAAAAAGAGCTAGTGGCAGGGTGCCCTAATCCGTTGAGAATATGACTGGGAACCAGACACGCCACTTTACCTACACATACATGAGTCGCGTAAACCAAAGGTATGCGATTATCTTTATCTTTACGGTACTGTTCACATGGAGTACTACGGATATGTGATGTAATTAACAAAAAAAGATGAGATGGATAAAATAGAGGCACAACCCATGAAGGGAATAAATAAAGAAAGTAAGAATTATAATGTTTGCAGAGTGGGAACGATAAATACTGAAAGTCCATGGGCATGAAGCTAGACGTATGAGAGTAGAATTATTGAAATGATAATCTTTATGAAGTGCTTTGTATTCTTTTGCCCTGAACGCTGTATGTTATGTGTATGTGCTTTGGGTGCTTCAGATAAACAACCGTATCGCTTACAGCAATAAATATGAATTCAAGAGTTAGAGAACAAAAACATAATAAACATACTTACAATAATGACGAGGATCTGCCATGGTGAAAGGGAATACAGCCACACATGCTACATATGCAGAAGCTGTTCTTATGGTGCCCCAAGAAATATGATGATTGTACATATATATTAGTAAAGGGAGACATCTGTCTGTGCTGCAGCTGGCCACTTCCTAACTATCCCTCCAGGATGGGTGGAATGAACTTTGTATTTTGTAATGGGAACACAACTTTTATTGCATATCCGGACTCTGTACCAAACATATGTTCGGTTTACTCAAACCATTGTTTCCTTTTCGTGGTAGGCGGCTCTGTAATAGACGACTGTCAAGTGCTCTTGTTTTCGCAGTTAAGAAGCCACACATTTGATCCTAAATTTCATTTACGATGTAAATCTAAATCTTTGTGTTATAACAATTCATACTGATCTTAGCAGTTGACTTTTGTGTTGAGAATGTGATTTTACAATACAGATAATATGGCCAGACACTGACATTTCTGGCAAATAAGCTACTTGCATGCTAACATGGTTTTCTGCTCCCTATGGGGGTGATTGTGGCGAGTCCCCAAACCATCTGAATGCTTGGTTTGTCTGACCGCCCTCGAACCATCCCATCAGGGTGACTGATTTTAATGTCTGTTTCCATCCAACCGCAGTACCACTCACTTTGTCCGCTACGCAGCTACCGTCGGAATACGAAACAAAACTGTTGTGATGAGATAAAATGCGCATAACGTTACAGTGACAGGTGCCCTTGTCATGACTCACCAAAATCAAGCATGCGGGAGGCAAAGTGACTCATCGATACCCAATTCACAAATGGTGAGAGACAAAGGAACCCACCAAAGTCAAGCACCCTGACAGAGAGAGGCAAGAGGACTCATTGAATTCTTTCTCCCCAATGGGAACAGAAAAATATTATAACCACGTCGTCGTCCCTGGATCACTGTACATGTAGTTTTTAACTAAACATTACGTAAGTTGAAGTTGGAGGGGGGAGAATGGAAAGGAAAGGGAAGGAATTTTTGATGTGAGCTATATCGTTATGTGGAATCAGTGGTGATGAGCGAAAAGATGTGCTGCATACTAGGCAGTTGTGTTAACCACTACACCAACCAGACACAGTGCTCACCGCACCTGTGTAGACTATCTTCGCCCGCCTCATGGCCAACCCACATTCCTACCTAGCGCCACGTGTCCACAATCCCCATTCACGTCCTCTATGCTCACTACTTTGAGAATCCCACAGGAGATCGAACGTAACTGTACTTCTGCACCGAAGGTGGTGGATTCATTGTCCACCGAGGCGAATCATCTATATGAATGTGTACTGTCTGTTTTTTCAGACATGCCAAAAGAACAGACACCACACACTTATATAACCAGATATTGAAATGGCTAACCATATCGAACGATATAATCAAATTGCAACTCTAATGTAAATTTGAAATATAAATGTCAACTGTTAGAACACAAAGCTTCACCATTACATCGTGAACGAACTTTATAATTTAATGTGTTGTTTCTTAATAACTGCAGGAAAGGCGTACTTGACATTCATAGATTACAATGTCATTTATCACTGATGGAAAACAATGGCCTGGGTAAACTATACATTTTTTGGCGTAGAATAAGAATATGCAATAAAAATGGGTTGGGGGCATTTGAAAATTCGAAATTGACCATTTGCATGCATAAGGTGTGGTTAGGAGGTGGCCACTTATAGCATTGGTAGGTGTCCCCTTTAGTGATATCATATTTTCACTTAGAACATTACCTTTGTACAATGTGTTGCCTTTGAGATGCTTGATTGTTTCAAGTTAGAACAAATACCATATATATTCCATATGTAGCATATCTGCTGTAAGCCAACTACATTATGTTTCCAGCAAAATATCTTCACCATGCGGACTGCCTACCCTCCAGAGGCTATTTACTAATACCACAAGAGCATCGCTCATTGTGAACACTGTACTGTGCACAAACAGACTGCAGATACTCCACTTGTTATAAGTGCCACCAGGAGGCACCAGCCACTCATACAAGCAGTGCAGGCATTAGGAAACCACTGGCAATGCTATTAAGGAAACAAGTACTGTAAGAACATTGAATGGTCATAGACATACTTTCACCTCCTGTATACTTGAAGTGAAGCACAACATCCAGCACCAGCAGCAGCATTCTACTGTTCGCTCAATTCCAGGACAGGAACAAGCTACACTCACAGCTCCTCAATCGGAACTCGCTAAGACCAGCTTGGATGCTCCACCCTACATCGCATCATCTTAACACTGCTTCATGGTACTCCACATGGTGAAGCCCCTAAAGACATTCTCTTACAGTTGCTTGGGATGAGGCTTCCCTCATACTTGGTATCATGTCAATGCATTTCAAGTCAACCTGGTGCATCTGTTGGGGTTATCAGACATTGTAGTCTAGTCTGATTGCTGCACCCCTCCTTCAGCTGTGCCCAATGTTGCCCTGCCACTTCGAGCACTAGCTACTAAGATACAATTGTGGCCAGTCTGCCTCATGAGGGTGGCACAGCCCAGGACACATCATCTGGTTGCTTTGACACAATGCCAATCTTGCTGCATACAGCCTCACCTGCCACCCACTCATTGCTCCCACTGGACACGAGCCAGTGCTGCTTCCATCTTCCTGCACCTATACCATGAGGATGCAGCCATGGCTGGCCTCCCTCAGAGATGTGCATCACATCTTTTGGCACTGAGCTAACTGCATACAATTTCTCCTACTGTGCCCAGCATGGCATCCATGATAATGACACTATGGTGGGCTCTCTGCACACAGAACCCCAACATGACTGTCACCCAGCCACTGTCCCTTCCTGGCCATGCCTGATACTGTTCATTTCTAGCGCCTTTGCCTTGATGCAGCCATGACCAGACTCCCTGTGGATCTACACCTTCATTGGCGCAGAGCATGCATTCTGCACTCCCTGCATCATCCCCACTTCCGCTATGTCTGAAACCAATGCTGTACTCCCATTTTGGAGCCTGACTCTGCCTGTAGACAGTCGCCATCACTTCCAGTCAGTGGTGTCATGGTTACCCTTCTTCTATAAAGGACTGCACAGCAGTAAGTGCTTCTACTTCTTTGTAACATGAATTATTTTTTACAGTGTAGATTCCTTTCATGCTCTTGTGCATTCTCCAGTGATGAACCTTTCACAACCACTGGTCACCTCCAGCCAGCGTCTTTCTGTGCTCCTACACATGCCATGCCAATATCCATTCTACCAATTGCTGGTTTCCCTCCATTCCATTGCTCCTATTCTTCCTCCACCCTGGGCCTCCTTTTGGCCCATGTTCTTTGTTTTTCACTTGTGCTTTACGTGGCGACGACCTTCCCACCACCCCTAGCTGCTCTCCAACCAGTTTCTCCCTGTGCCTTTGTGCACTCAATATTCGGCGACATCACTCTGGTCTGTCTGCTTTCGATACTTATTTTCATTTTGATGGCGTCTCGTCGCCTTCCAAGTTACACCCTACTCTGACACACTCCTAATGCTCAGCGAGATGCTCTTGCTAAATGCTGATGTGCACCACTGCGCCCTTAGCAGGTAGTGACATCTGTCTATTGTACGCCATTGAGCTTGTCACACCCATCGCTGCACTCATACCACGCCTTCGCTTCTTCTCACGAGCCCACCCTTCACCTACTTTCGCTCAGCTTTGACCACTGTCTGCAGGTTACACCAGCGATCACCAATACTGCATCTGTCACCACCACGATAGCTTTTGCAGCACCAGCCTTGATCGAACCGGGTTTCCGAATTCCCTGAGCAGCATGTACCACTGGACCCCTTTGGCCACCATCATTTTCATATCTCGCACCATGGCACCATCTGGTCCTCCATGTCAGGTACATGGGCTCCTGGGACTGGGTCAGAGCCGCTATGAGCTCCTTGTCCTCTTGGACCACTCCAGATGGCTGGGGGAAGAACCTCTCCTGTGGGACATGCATCACCATGTCTTCCTCACCGGCTTCATGGCCCCCCTCATGGTAAAAGTGATACAGAATCCTTGATCTTCATTGAGAAACTATTTACTATGAGGGTATCACCTGCTGTGGACATGTTACTGTACACAAATAATCTGCTGATATTCCACTTGTTACAGGCGCCAGCGCAGGGTACCAGCAATGCTTCCAAGCAGTATACACATCAGGAAACTGACGCTGCTCCTATCGAGGATATACATACCGCCTACACTTCATGTGACAATGGACACTCTTCTACCTCACAGATGTTTAAGATGAAGCACAACCTTCAGCTGCATCATTCAACTACTGACTGAGTTCTAGGGTAGTAGATGGCTACACTCGTCGCTCATGAATGAGAACTCGCAAGGACTAGAGTGATTGATCTGCTCTAGAACACACCTACTTTGCACTGCTTACTGGTACTCCGCATGGCGTGGCCTTCATAGACGTCACTCCAAAGTCCTCTTGGGGTTAGGGTTTCCTCGGACTTGGTATTAAGATAGTGTACTTTCTTTACTTCAAACTGGGAATCGTTATTCACTACTGCATGGAACTACCAGTACAGGGCTTAACAGTAACAACGAGAACAAACTCTCATTATAAGACCATCTACACACCCCACTTTCAGTATAGAAATAAAGTATTAATTATTAATGCGCAACAGTCTGCTCATGGCTGCCAGTCAACCTAGGATAATTGAAATCTGAATGTGTAGCAGATAAGACTAGAATTCCATATGTTAATATGTGTTCATTCACTTAATGCATTCGCTTGCTCTAACAAGGGCAGGCCATTACGTTGGGATCACAGATTGACTTCAAACTATACTCAGCTTTGTGACTTCGTAGGCTTTCCCGGCGTAATAAGTCTTGAAAATCTCTTCGGGTTTGCTGCCGGATCCTAAAATCAACTTGACTCGATATTTCGGCGATCCAACTGGTCGCCATCTTCAGGAGAATGCTGCTTGCTGATGAGTCCCGCTGAGAACTAACGCCTGGCTGCAAAACGACGTCCTATATAGCCCACCGTGCAGTACACGGCGCGTGCGCCGCCCGTCACAGTTGCTGCCCTCCAAGACAGGGAAGGGGCGTCGCCCTTGGTAGAACTTTGCGGCAACGATATGTCGCACTCATGGTCGCACCGAAGAACGTTCAATTTTGATGCGGGATAGTACCGGATTCCACGTCCTGCTAAGAGGAAACCCATTGTCTCTATTGATTAAATTATCCGCCAACCTAATTTCAATCGCCTCTTTATAAACACTATTCCAAAAACTGGAAATGTTGGCAACTACCACCGTTTCGTCATATTTCATGCCGTGTCCCTCATTTAAACAGTGTTCTGCTACTGCCGATTTTTCCGTCTGTTGTAGCCTCGTATGGCGTCGATGTTCCACACACCTGTCATGAACTGTGCGAATCGAACGACCAATGTAAGCTTTCCCACACTGACACGGAATTTTGTATACACCGGGTTTCCTAAGCCCCAGATCATCTTTTACAGAGCCAAGTAGTGCCCTAATCTTAGAAGGCGGTCGGAACACACTTTTGATGTTAAAATTCCTTAAAATTCGTCCAATCTTAAACGATATACCTCCTGCATAGGGAAGAAAGGCCACCGATCCATGTTCCTCTTCATGCACCTCCAGAGATGGTCCAAACTCCATAGCCCGACGAATCTGCTTCTCGGAGTATCCATTATCCTTAAAAACAGCCATCAAATGCGCAAGTTCTTGGGTTAAGCTGTCCGCGTCGGAAATGGCATATGCTCACCGTACCAAAGTCCTGAGGACGCCACTGCGTTGGTAGGGTGGATGACAACTCGTAGAATGCAGATACCGATCTGTGTGCGTCGGCTTTCGGTGAACACTGTGTCCCAAAGTACCATCTGGTTTTTTATAAACCATAACGTCTAAAAATGGAAGCATCCCATCACTTTCGACCTCCATGGTAAATTTGATGCGGGGATGAAGACAGTTGAAATGGTCCAAAAATCTATTAAGAGAGTCACGTCCATGCGGCCAAACGAAAAACGTATCATCCACGTATCTCCAGAAGCACGTTGGTTGCAAAGCTGAAGTCTTTAGTGCCATATCCTCGAAGTCCTCCATAAATAAATTGGCGACTATAGGTGATAAAGGACTACCCATAGCCACTCCGTCATTCTGTTCAAAAAAGTTGCCGTTGAATAAAAAATATGTGGATGTCAGCACATGACGACAAAGCTTCACCAACTCTTCATCCAGTTTTTCACTAATCAAATTAAACGACTCTTCTAGAGGAACTTGCGTAAACAGAGATACCACATCAAAACTCACTAATGGATCTGAAGGACTCAACTTCAAAGATTTCAATCGACTAATAAAATCCACCGAATTGGAAATATGGTGTTCACACTTGCCAACATTTGGACGGAGAACAGATGATAAATACTTCGCCAGGTTATAAGTGGGTGCACCCAAATTACTAACAATTGGGCGTAGAGGAACCCCTTCTTTATGAACCTTAGGCAAACCATACAACCTAGACGGAACGGCAGCACCAGGATGAAGTTTCTTACATAAATCGTCGGACAACGAACTCTTTTTCAACAGTGAAAGTGTCTTGCGTTTAATCCTTTCTGTGGGGTCACTAGATAGTTTTCTGTATGCCGGGTCGTTGAGTAATAAATCCATTTTTAGGACGTAATCATCCCGCGTCATTACAACCGTGGCATTCCCCTTGTCAGCTGGTAAAACTACTACTTCATCATCATCTATACTCAGCTTTAGTAGGGTGCTAAAATAACATAATATGCAAGTAGTAATGTACCACTACTCTGACAATTCCGAGAAAATCCCAAGAGAAGTTTTATACGCCTGTTATGTGTGTTATATATCTGAGCATGCGTGCTGTATGCCAGAGTTCACGGTGCTCAAGTGGTTAGAGTTCCAGCTTCATATGACGAACGTGCGTGAGGTGACTGTTCGACACTTGCTCAGACCTCATTATTACTCCAATTTCTTTTTCATCACTTGACATGTTATTTAATTTTTATAACATTTGAGACGTAATATAGTGAAAACTAACTATGTGTATTTGAATGAAGTATTTGTATGAAGTTTCGTTTCATATTTTCCATGTCTATGTAATAAATACAGTCTTGTAACATGTGGTGTCGAGAGTCTGACGGGTAATTGTGCATTAGTCTTATAATCTGACGCGGGGTGCACTCAGCCTCGTGATGCCAATTGAGGTGCTACTCGACCGAATAGTAGCGGCTCCGGTCAAAGAAAACCATCATAACGACCACGAGTGCGGTGTGCTGACCCCATGCTCCTCCTATCCGCATCCTCATCTGGGGGTGATACGGCGGTCGGATGGTCCCGGTGGGCCACTTGTGTCCTGAAGACGGAGTGCTTTGCTAGTGCTTATAATCTGACACATTGTCACTCACTATATCATTGATTGTAAATAATGCCTTTTGCATCATTATTTATTGAGGTCTGACTTGGCCTTTCCTAGCCTGTCTGTCGTCCTTGGAAATTTAATTACAAATAGTAGTCAAAAAACATATGAAATTCACAACATCTTCATGAAAATCCACATTTTTCATTACATTACCTCTCAAACGTAATATAAATTAAATAATGTGACCAGTCATGGAAAAAATATAGACTAATAAGTAAATGTCAGCGGTATTCGAATCGTCACCTAGTCCACAATCATCTTGCACAGGGCCAACGCTAACCACTTGACCACTATGACTTGTTACAGTCCACATCTTAGACAGGTACATCTACATCTACATCTACATCCATACTCCGCAATCCACCATACGGTGCGTGGCGTAGGGTACCTCGTACAACAACTAGCATCTTCGCTCCCTGTTCCACTCCCAAACAGAACAAGGGAAAAATGACTGCCTATATGCCTCTGTACAAGCCCTAATCTCTCTTATCTTATCTTTGTCGTCTTTGCCTCCTTTTTCCAGAGACTCCCACCCGAGTTCCTGAGGCATTTCCGTAACACTCGCGTGATGATCAAACCTACTAGTAACAAATCTAGCAGCCCGCCTCTGAATTGCTTCTATGTCCTTCCTCAATCCGACCTGATATGGATCCCAAACGCTCGAGCAGTACTCAAGAATAGGTCGTATTAGTGTTTTATAAGCGGTCTTTTTTACAGATGAACCACATCTTCCCAAAATTCTACCAATGAACCGAAGACGACTATCCGCCTTCCCAACAACTGCCATTACATGCTTGTCCCACTTCATATCGCTCTGCAATGTTACGCCCAAATATTTAATCTACGTGTCAAGCGCTACACTACTAATGGAGTATTCAAAAATTACAGGATTCTTTTTCCTATTCATCTGCATTAATTTACATTATCAATATTTAGAGTTAACTGCCATTCTTGACACCAATCACAAATCCTGTCCAAGTTATCTTGTATCCTCCTACAGTCACTTAACGACGACACCTTCCCGTACACTACAGCATCTTCAACAAACAGCCGCACATTGCTATCCACCCTATCCAAAAGATAATTTATGTTGATAGAAAACAACAGCGGCCTAACAAACTTCCCTGGGTCACTCCAGATGATACCTCACCTATGATGAACACTCACCATCGAGGACAACGTACTGGGTTCTATTACTTAAGAAGTCTCGAACCACTCCCATACTTGGGAACCAATCCCATATGCTCGTACCTTAGTTAGGAGTCTGCAGGGCGGCACCGAGTCAAACGCTTTCCGGAAGTCAAGGAATATGGCATCCGTCTGATACCCTTCATCCATGCTTCGCAAGATATCATGTGAAAAAAGGAGCGATGCTTTCTAAAGCCGTGCTGATGCATGGACAGCAACTTCTCTGTCTCAAGGAAATTCATTATATTCGAACTAAGAATACGTTCGAGAATCCTGCAAGAAACCGATGTTAAGGATATTGGTCTGTAATTTTGAGAACCCGTCCTTGTACCCTTCTTATATACAGGCGTCACCTGCGCCTTTTTCCAGTCGCTCGTAACTTTACGTTGGGCAAGAGATTCGCGATAAATGCGAGCTAAATAAGGAACCGATGCTGTAGAGTACTCTATGTAAAACCGAATTGGAATCCCATCAGGACCTGGCGATTTATTTATTTTCAACCCATTCAGCTGCTTCACAACCCCAGGGATGTCTATCACTATGTCCTTCATACGGGAATCTGTACGAGACTCAAACGGCGGTATGTTTGCACGATCCTCCTGCGTGAAATATTTCTCAAAAGCTAAATTCAAAATTTCAGCCTTCGCCTTGCTATCCTCCGTTGCCAGGCCAGACTGATGAGTGAGTGACTGGATGGAAGCCTTCGACCCGCTTACCGATTTTACGTAAGACCAGAATTTCCTTGTGTTTTCAGCAAGATCTTTTGCTGAGGTATGGCGGTGGTAGTGGTTGAATGCTTCGCGCATCGCTCTTTTTACAGCAGCACGAATCTCTCCTAACTTATCCTGTCCTCACTCTCCCGATCTTTCTTGGACCGCGAGTGCAACTGTCTTTGCTTCCTGAGTATTCCCCGAATTGCGCTGTTAAACCACGGTGGGTCTTTTCCGTCCGTAACCCACTTTTTCGACACATACTTATCCAATGCGTGATTTACAATGTGTTTAAAATTTGCCCATAATTCTTCCAGGTCCATCGTACCGGAAATAAATGAAGTCGATTCATTTACTAAGTGGGATGCTAACAATTGCTTATCTGCTTTTTCTAGTAAGAATAATCTCATAGCCTTCTTCGCCGACTTTTTAACTTTCGTAACCATAGTCGTAATGACAACATCATGATCGCTAATCTCTGTCTGAACACTGACACCGTCGATGAGGTCTGGTCTGTTCGTGGCTACCAGATCTAAAATATTTCCATTACGCGTTGGCTGTCGATTTAGGTGCTCAAGACAGTTTTCGGATAATGTGTCACATGTTTATCTATTAGGTACATCAGTTACCTAACAGACGCGTAAAACTTCTCTTACAATTTTCTCGGAATTGCCAGAGTAGTGCACCTTACTTGTTGCACATTACGTTTTGTACTCCCCAAACAAGTCAACATCATGTCAGTGAACAACAAATATCATGTGTAACAACCACACTGAACTTTTACATTGAGGTACACATGATGTGATCTGTGAGCAACAAAAGTGTGACAGACATTAAAAATTTTATTTATTTTGTTTGGTGTCACGATGAACATTGCTAGGCAACTAACTGAAGCATCAATTCTTTGTGGAGACAAACGTAATATAATAGTTTGTTACAAGTCAGCTGTGGACGTGAACTGTAAGACCAAACCATAGATGTGTGTCTGATCAGCCAATGGAAATCTTAAACCACACTCCCAATCAGGCTGCACTTCCACGAAAAGAACTATAAAACTCTGCTAACTTTATCCCTTCAACAATCGTGACATTTCTCACGCCAGACTTTCGTTCAGAACTATCTGTGTGTTGGCCAGTGTGTGCTTGCTTCGAAACAGTGCAGTATATTTGTATAGTTTCTAATGATGTATTTTCATGGTCCAAATATAATTTTTTGTAAGTGTACTTGTGTCTTTCTCTAGCTATATTGTCAGCAACTGTCCTGTAGACACACCCTCACAGACACTTGAAAATATGTGTTCTTCTACGACCATCAGTTTAGTGGCAAAACGTTACCATCTTGCATGTTTTATATTTATGCCAACTCATAATGTTTTATCATGTGCTTCTTTTATGTGGAACTCATTGTATGTTGAATATGTTCTTTTTATGTCTTGTGTTATTTAAGTGGCGCACCAATGACAATATTTTACAAACTGGTATTTAAATTTTGTGGTACAGTGACCCAAATGATACAACATACAATTTCTGTGGTATTTTGAATATCACTGCTGTATTTGCCGCTAATATACAGGATGATTCAAAAAGAATACCACAACTTTAAAAATGTGTATTTAATGAAAGAAACATAATATAACCTTCTGTTATACATCATTACAAAGAGTATTTAAAAAGGTTTTTTTTCACTCAAAAACAAGTTCAGAGATCTTCAATATGGCCCCGTCCAGACACTCGAGCAAAATCAACCCGATACTCCAACTCGTTACACACTCTCTGTAGCATATCAGGCGTAACAGTTTGGATAGCTGCTGTTATTTCTCGTTTCAAATCATCAATGGTGGCTGGGAGAGGTGGCCGAAACACCATATCCTTAACATAACCCCATAAGAAAAAATCGCGGGGGGTAAGATCAGGGCTTCTTAGAGGCCAGTGATGAAGTGCTCTGTCACGGGCTGCCTGGCGGCCGATCCATCGCCTCGGGTAGTTGACGTTCAGGTAGTTCCTGACAGATAAGTGCCAATGTGGTGGCGCTCCATCCTGCTGAAATATGAATTGTTGTGCTTCTTGTGCGAGCTGAGGGAACAGCCAATTCTCTAACATCTCCAGATACTGTAGTCCAGTTACAGTAGCACCTTCGAAGAAAAAGGGACCAAAAACTTTATTGGCTGAAATGGCACAGAAAACGTTCACCTTAGGCGAGTCGCGTTCATACTGAGTTGTTTCCCGCGGATTCTCAGTGCCCCATATACAGACATTGTGACGGTTGACTTTCCCGTTAGTGTGGAAAGTTGCTTCATCACTAAACACAATTTTTGAAATGGAAGATTCATCTGTTTCCATTTGAGCAAGGATAAAATCACAGAAATCGATTCTTTTAATCTTATCAGCTGCAGACAGTGCTTGAACCAATTTCAGACGATAAGGTTTCATAACTAACCTTTTTCGTAGGACTCTCCATACAGTTGATTGTGTAATTTGCAACTCTCTGCTAGCCCTGCGAGTCGATTTTCCTGGGCTGCAAACAAATGCTTGCTGGATGCGTGCTACATTTTCATCACTCGTTCTCGGCCGTCCAGAACTTTTCCCTTTGCACAAACACCCATTCTCTGTAAACTGTTTATACCAACATTTAATACACCACCTATCAGGAGGTTTAACACCATACTTCGTTCGAAATGCACGCTGAACAACTGTCGTCGATTCATTTCTGCCGTACTCAATAACAGAAAAAGCTTTCTGTTGAACGGTCGCCATCTTAGCATCAACTGACGCTGACGCCTAGTCAACAGCGCCTCAAGCGAACAAATGTACAACTAAATGAAACTTTATAGCTCCCTTAATTCGCCGACAGATAGTGCTTAGCTCTGCGTTTTGTCGTTGCAGAGTTATAAATTCCTAAAGTTGTGGTATTCTTTTTGAATCACCCTGTATATTCAAGTAACTCAATGTCAATACATTTAGGTGTATCTGTTCATTGTTTTTATCATGAGCAATACTGATAGCTGTCATTTAATGAAATATGAATGATATCCAATTGTAACACATTAAGGGCGAATGTTTAATAACTAATTGCCCTATTGACTTTGAGTATTAGTGAATTTTGATTATAAGCCATCCACATATCAACGAAATATCGAGGCAGAGCTCTTTTCTGTAACTATTATAAACATAATTTGTGATTGTGAATGGAATGTTGTGAGCTGGTGCTCCCTTGTTTACATATAACCCAAATAAAAGCTTACCCTGAATTGTGTGGAGGCTAATGTTTAAGTGTGAGTGTGAATTTAAAATAAAGTTATGGCCTGGGAAACAGGATAACCAAATGTATTCAATAATTAACATCACAAAGCAAATCAGTCAAATACTAACAAAAATTAAATGAAAAAACATAACCCAGAGCCCAAGGAAAATTCCTTTGATGTACTTCTTCTATGGACAAGCGCCAGCACAAATACAATGGCATGAATTTTAAAACCAATGAAGGAGAGATGTTACAGGACAGTTTTTCCAAAACTGCTCCATAACCTAATTAATAACTGACTACCCCAAGTTAGGCTACCAATTTCATTCAGGTTACTAGTGTCACATGAAAATGCAGATGTGAGTGAAACTAACACCAATGATTGCAAATTAATAAGTACTTCTCAGTTTCATTTCTATTCGATAAAAGAGACATATAAAGTTGGTCTATAAATTGTGCCTGCTGGTATACTGCAGAAAAGTGAAGGATGCAGGGTTCCAGTGGCAAGTGTGCTGTGGAAATGTTCGTAGCTGGAGGGTCAGGTATGGAGAGACAGTTGCTGTCTGAGACTATGTCCCACATTCCATAAAAAGCCTGGGAAGGGCCTGAAAGATGCATTGGACAGACCGTAAACTTCCATTGTGAGAAGGTGAGTATAGAATGCCTTGGAAACAGAAACGATTCTGCAACGGGGTGGGGAAAACAACACACTATGCTTGGAGGAACATTTCCTTCCAGGTAGTAACATTTTCACAGCACACTTGCCATTGAAATCCTGCATCCTTCACTTTCCTACAGTGTGCCAGCAGGCCCAACTTATAGACCTCATCCACTTTTGCTGGAGGGGATTGAATTAAGCGTGATACAATGCAATTACTACATAACAACTCGAAAGGAAACTTAACAAAACATCCATTCTTGTGGGGTTGCATGCAAAGTCTAATTTATGAGACTCCTGTAGAGACAGAGGAAATGTACTGGCACTTGTTCTAGTCACTGTACTATAAATTGAAGAGACCCAAGGTAGGTGGAAAAGAAATGATTTGTAGGTACAATGCTTGTAACAATATTGGTGATCACTCCATCAAGCTGCTGTTGCAATACATCAGTACTGTTCTGTATGTGTAGTATGCTGGGTTCTTTTTTATTGTGGGCTAATATAAACCTACAAAGTTTACGTTTAAACACAAACAATTGTGTTTAAGTGATAAATGGGTGTTCCATCATATTTCATTTCGAGGGCATGTAAACTATTAGACAAATTGTTTTTCCTATATATATAGTCTTGCTCTTTATATATATTTTCAAATACAGATCATATACACAACAATGTGCCATTTTGTTTCCTTACTTGTTGTCGATTTTACAGAAAACAGGAAAGTCATATTTATGGCTAATCAGATTACGTTTATAATGTCACTAATTTGAAGACGTCTAAAACTTTGTAATCTCACCCATCCACAAATTAAAATTATGCAGAATACTGATATTATAACTATGAGCCTCAGATATCTAGCATCTGAAATAATGTATCTCATATTTATATACCAATGATCCAAACTGATTCACCCATTCATTGTAAGTGACTTAAATTCCCAGTTAAGGTTTCGTTTGCAATAACAATTCACAAGCCTCAAATTGAGAGAAAGACTTAAGATGGGACAGAGTGGGGGGGGGGGGGGGGGGGGGGGTTAGGGGTGTGACTGACATTTTGAGGAGAGAGGAGGAGATGAACAGAGACAGTAAGTAGAAGTAATCCACAGACGGACGGGCAGGAGGAGGTGTGGGACAAAAAGAGAGGTTAGATGGAGATGGACACAGAGAAGGTGGTAAAGGAGTTTAGAATATCTATCCAATTCTCATAAATATTTACCAACTGCAAAGCGTTGGCACATTTGTTAGTGCTAAGCATACAAATAAAATATATCTGATTTCATTAAAACTATCAATAAATGTTTTCATTTTGACAAATAACCTAAAGACTAACAAAATAAACCCATAAAGAAGAAAAAATAGAGAACATAATCATCACTCATAATAGTTTTAAAAATGCAAGACTTGTAAACTACCGGTTTGGAGTGGCCTTGCGGTTCTAGGCGCTACAGTCTGGAACCGAGCGACTAGGTGACTGATGACTTTCGAAGTTAAGTCGCATAGTGCTCAGACCCATTTGAACCATTTTCTTGTAAACTGGGAATAAATTAGACTGGGTTTCACTTCTAAAACCTGAAATGATTGAAAGAGTAACACTTTCAAATGCAAGAAATATTAATTCAGTTACATGGAGACATACTGTATCAACAATACTTTTTAGTATTTTGCGAACTTTCCTTATTGGTTTAATAACAGGATCAATAATAATGCAAAGATTTCGATTATCACTTTTTTTATTTTTAACATTTTTGATGGTATATTAGCTCTGTTTATTTACATTACAAAAATTACAGCAAATGAAATTGAATTTTGTTAATTGCAAAACCTGGTGAACTGTAAACTACTTACAACTATATTAGCATAAATATTTTTCTTATTTTCTTCATGTGCTGGCTGAGGGCCTGTCTTTGTTAATTTGATGTCACTCTTCTGAGTGTGGATTCAGGTGTTGGATAGAAACTTTTTCGCTATTGACCAGTAGCCTGAAGTTTTTTCCTGTCATGTATGACGTCTTCTCTAATTTTACATCTTCTCAGTCCCATTCTTGTATTATTTAGCTACCATGTGTAGTTTTTTAATTTCGAAATAAAATTGAAAATTTTCTTGGATAGCCTACTGTAATTCATGATGAGTATTTACCTTTCTCCTTTTCCACTTTTTCATATTCATCTCTTTTATACAGTGTAACCCATTCATAACTGCTACATCGTATCCTCTCTGCAGCTATAATGATCCTTTATTATATCAGCTTTAGGTGAGTTTGTGTACTAATTCCATTTTCGTTAATCTTTCTTTACTTATAATGTTATGTAATCCATTTGATTGTATTTATTATTGAAAATGCTTGAACACAACGACACTTTTGAAGTTTCTGTGTTGTTTTTATATATAATCTTGCCTGTTGTGCTTATATTCAATCTACCCATTTTATTATACAATATTTACAATCCAGTTTTGACTGTAATGTTGGTAAGTGTTTATATCACTATTTTTGCATCTGTTTTGACCTTAGAAATTATTTTAATATCATTAGCAAAAGAGATACATTTCACCTTAATCTTCCTCCATGTCCCATATGAATTATTTCGATGTTCTTCTCTTGGTGTTCTTTCTCCATATCTTTTACAGTCAGTTGCATAATGTGTTGGTCATTTTTATTCTCATAATATTATTAAGTTATTACAGATGATACAATATTTACAGGCTTTGCACATTGATAATTCAACTAACTATCAAGTAAGTACAATATTTTGAGAAAAATTATATAATCATCCAATATTTATTTTTACAATAATAATAAATTTTCGTCTATTTTGATATTATTAGCTATAGATAAAATTGCTAACACCGAACAAGGTTCTGATAATGAAGCATGATATACTGTAGGATGAATCCTAATGATTAAGACACTCTTTATTTGAAATTATTAACAACTCTTTGACTGATTTACTAGCAACTCAAAAATATTTCAGGCTGATGATGTTTTGGATGACTGATAGAATTACATCTAGAGAATTTTTTTCTACTTGGATTTCTTTTAGCTATACATGATACCTAAAATTTGGATGTAGCATTGATAAACGTAGTTCACAATTCTTTGTATATTTAAATATTGTTTTAATCATTCAAACTTCACTTGTAAATGGAGCAGTTATTTTTTTATCTACATTTATTGAATGTGGGATGACATTTACTCTTGCTCACATATATATACATACACACATATATACATATATGAATAAATAAAAGCGTTATTCTAGTGTCAGCTATAATAAGTGCATTTATAAGATATGTTTTACCTTGAGGTCATAGTAAAGCCTGTCAGTGATTCCTTAATTAGGAAAAGATCTGGAATGATCAATGGCTCATTAAATCGATTTTTCACATTCCATTTTATATTGCTATTTCTTATTGCCACTATAGCTGCAAGTCATTGATTCTTTATACATAAAACTGGATGAAACAACCCTTTAGGGATTAATGGAGCTATTGAAAAAATTCCATTACGTCATTACTTTACATTTAAGGATTCATTTAATAACTATGAATTAACTTTCAGTTACATTTAATCTGTTGGCCATATTTACTCTATGTGCTATTCTCCACTGGTCTCATTATATATGATTTATCATTTGTGCAGTGATAGAAAGGAGGGACTGTACTACAGTAAGCAGTATTCTGTATTTTTAACTTCTGTGTATAGCCGTCTGTTTCGGTGTCAGCAAGACCACAGTCGACTGCACTAATGGGTTTCAACCTCCTTTGCTGGTTACAGGGCGGTGCACTGCAACATGTCGCGTGCCTACCCATGTGCCAGGCAGCGCCGTCTACACCTGCCGCTGGAGGTGGAGCCACAGCTAGAGCGCCACCAGGTGCTCGAGCTGATGTACGACATGGCCGCAGCCGTCGCCGTTGCGCGCCCTGAGGACCCACTCATCTTCTTCCTGCAATTCCTGCAGGCCTCACAGGTAGACAAAAGCGCACCTGTATGCCTAGAAAACGTTATCACCAACATTCTTTCTGACCCCTGTAAGCTAGAAATTATATACAATATGAGCTCCGATCGCTGCTTGTTGTATCAATTTTATCAGAGCTAGACAAGTTAGGAATATCCTCGAAATGAAGGTCAAGGAAATCATTGCAACATTTCATACATTCTACTGGTGTGTCGTTAGCATCCGCTCAAAGAGCTGTGCAGAAACTCATACAGAAACTGCTCCTGTCTCAGGTTCCTTGGCCGAATTTTGTTTGATGATTTATCGAACGTTTCAACAGCGTGGGTGACTGACGTTGTCAAAGCTTCACGCTTCATTGCTGGTCGTGGACTAGAGTGGAGCTCGCGACCACAGATTATATGTTCCTGGCGCGCCAACGTCCAAGAACTTTTCTGTGGTCATTTTCGGTCTTGTTCTCCTCTTGCTACGTGCAGCTGTCGTCCGCCGCAGCATGGGAGTACATGATCCGTTCATCCTGAGGCATTCTTCTTTCTTGTTGAAGCTATGGTCATTACTGTGTATTTCTATAGCTTCTCGGGACAAGTGGGTATGATAGCTTTTCTCTACCGCAAGATTTTCCACGTCAGCGAATTTTACTACATGGTTGGTGCTCTGCTACAGATTATTTCTCTACCTGCCCCAACATGCAATGTCGTTTACGTTCGGTGATCCTGGAATTGACTAATTTTCCAGTTATTCCAACACAGACTCTTCCACATGTACATGGTTTACAGATTGTACCAACGCCTTGACCAACGACAGAAGAATAAAGTACTATTGGTGTCCTGTATCGCCATTTGTCGCAGTGCGGGGATGAAGGTGCAACACTAAATGTCTTGAAATGTAAACGCCTATTCCCCACCGCCCAAACGCATCGTATATACGACAGAACAGTGAGTGAATTCATGCAACATGGAGGTACTTGACAAGAACAGATGAGGAACTTTTAAACATTTTCTATTAACTAAGTTGCAGAATACTTCGGGACGACTGGGACAAGATCGGCAAAAAAATTCACACAGTCATGCAGAACGAACTCGAGCACTGCCTTGAGCGACAGATGAAAAAGTTTGCAAGATGTGGGAAATAGATTGACACGGCGATTCCAGACATGTCGCTCACAGTGGTGAACCTCACTGAATGACAATTGACCAAAGAGGAACAGTCTATCCTTCAAAAAGGAGTGAATTTCGATATCATCCCTGGAAATATACCCGTGGAGGACATCATTGCTAATAGCATAGCGGCCGTTGTGGTAGTGCATTGGCTGACCAGTTCAGATACTGTCGCTCACTCTCTGTACTACAACTGTATATTTTAGTTAATTTTTTATGGGGAGGTTGAGCCTTAATTCGTCTTTTCTTACATTAAATGCTTAGAGTGGGTACCCAATGAAAAGATACTGAATCAAAATGAGGAGAAACTAAATTCGTTGCACCAGTTGACGAGAAGTAGGGATCTGTTGATAGGACACATCCTGAGGCATCAAAGAAGAGTTCATTTGATACTGGACAGAAGTGTGCATACCTTTGCATGGTACCTGAAATCAAAATGTCTGCTTACTGGTAGGATGACAAGTACCTAACACACACGCGATGTCAAGAGCACCACAGTCTATCATAATGCTTCCATTGTTCAGGCAGTCGATGGACATGCGCCAACAGTGGTGTGCCGAAAGACAAGAATGGATGTGGTACCACATCCTCTGTTCACATGAGTTCTGTTCTGCATATGTCATTATGACAGATTTATCCACATGTGGAGGTTCTGAGAAGAACATCGTTGCTAGACACCATTCCTCCTCATCATAAGATGTGATGGTGTGTTGTGCCATAGGGTCCGAGTAGCCAGTAATTTGGACAGTAGTTGTATAACTGTGGCCTGTCCTCGAGATGTGTGTGATGTTATCTTCCAACAAGGTAACGCAAGGCTGCACCGTATCCCTGTTGCCCAGACCAGCCTCAATATAGACAATATTCAATGGTTGTCTTGGTTAGCACATTGAAAAATCTGGTCATACATTGCTGAAAGCCTGACACCCCATGACTCTTCAGTCAATACAAATTATGAACTTGGAATATACGAGATACACTATCCAAGATCGGCTCCACCTAATGTCCATACAATTTAGAGCAGTTGTTGCTACTGAAAGTTGTACATCTGTGTACTAAATTTGACGCTATGTGAACCTGCAAATCATTTACAATTTCTTCACACTAAACAGTATACGCTCAGTAAGTAAAATTTCGTTACTTGCTATCATTACCTAAACTGTAATTTTAATGCACAGCAGTAACTTTTAAAGCAATATGTGCCTGTAAGTCTTTGCACAACAAAAAAGGGTTCAAGTACTTCGTTGTGACTGGCACAAAGTTTCTCTAGATTGTTTAATGGGCTGATTGTTGATACTGGTTCTACTTGTTCATCGATTAGTAAACCAAACAATGGAAAGGAATCTACCTAATATATATTTTTAGCTGCAGGCGAGCTGACTACAAGCGTTCGTTCTGCTTGCTTATAACTCGGACCTTGTTTGACCAATTGATGGGATCTGCTCACCACTGTAGGAGAAAACTTGCAAATTTGTCCTTTTTAGTCTAGTGACACGAAAGTTAGTGCACAAGTTGGTTAACGATATGTCTCCCATGTGTCCAGTTGAAATTCTTGCTGATGGTCGTTGACACTCTGCTGAACCATTAGCATGATCAGAGTATCATATAATGGTGACACCGGGTTCATGGTGTGTAGTGGAACGTTACACGGTATCAACTGTGGCGATCACTTTCTCTCTAGGTGGCCCAGCTCTTTTCAGCATCCCAACTCTTGTTTTCTAGAACGATCCATATAAATCACTGTCAACGGCTCATTAAGTTTACTGGACGTTTTATATTTCATTAGACTGACTAGTCTGATTTCACCTTCTGATGGAGATCAGAAGTATATGTTCAGCTGTGTATTTTCGTCACCATATTGTCAAAATGAATAGATTCTCGCAGTTCTACAACGTATTTCTTTGAACCTACATTTTCACAGCTTAAATGATGGTGATCGATCATTTCTTAAACGAAACTAAGTTGCCAACACACGAATGTGTCTGTCTTTTCTATATTTTCGTGGGTCACCCTGAACTAAACTATTTTCTTAATTTTAGTTAATTCTGGCCATTTTTATGTATGACATTCCCTAACGTTTTCTTTACTGGTTTCCACACATTACCACAATTTTAGTATCGCCTTATATTCTTGCATAGACCGTCAATTTCCTCTTCTTCTGTTACTACTTTCAGAAAAAATACCCACAAATATTCCTCTATAACATGTATTTCATCTTTCTCATCTCAACTTGTTGGCTATCTGGAAAACACGCTAATAATATTTCTGGATTCCTGTAATGCATTTAATTACAGATTACAATAAGGAGAGTATAATGTTCGTCGAGTTAATCTATCATAAAACAATTAAACTTCTTCAAAACTATTAATACTCATTATCAGTGTGCATGTATTTCATACAGCATCAGAGATATAGTCTAAATGTCTCAAAAATACAAATTATGACTAAGGCCATATGCCCTGAAACATCTCATTTTGTATTTATTCATAGTCTAACACTTGTTTTTGTTTGGCTCTACACTATTATTTATCAAGAAAATCCTCTGAACAACTATCAGAACTCTCAAACCTTTCTGGAATATCTGCATGCCAGTCGAAACTACCGCCTTCCAGATGCAGTAGCTATCATTAACTTGTCCTTTTCTGCCCAACCTTCAGTAAACTGATAGTTTAATCTATAAAGGAGTGGTATGGCACGTTTTAATTCACTGGGTTTAGAGCTGATACTATTAGCACAGCCTCTATATCTTACATGTATGATCATGGGCTGTACTGCAGTATCCCCTCATTTAACTTGTTCTTCTAGCATTCCTGTACCTTTCTTTACATGAGAAATAGTGATCTCTAATATGACTTCCACCTCCTCGGTAACTTGCCTCTTGGAAAACCTGACCACAATAATTCTCCTCTTTATCTTGGTTTTGTCTAGACTCTTCGACTCTGCGCTTAATATATGTATTCAAGCCTTTTAGTTGCCTGTCTACTGCAAGTTTGAGTTTAAAAAGTTCATTTTGATCATAGTTTGTAGCTTGTACTATTACTTAACTGACCTCATTTTTAAATTCTACTATTTCCTCATTTTCGTTCTGAGCTTTTGACATGTGATTTTCAACTTCTTTCTTTGTATCTAGTTTGTTTCCTCTATTGATTGGCCCTGTCAGCTGTTCACTTCATTCTTTCATAGATTTTTCCTGGTTGCTTTGGTTTTTTTGTTTTCATCCTTGACTTTTCAGTTGACCACTTTCACTTGATACTTGAGCTCCATAGCTTATTTTACCACTGATTTGACTTCCTTGATTTCTATAAGTAATATCTGTAATATGTCATGCATCATCTCTAACAGTTTCCTCATCATATTTTGTGCTGTCTGTTATACTGTTTCTAAATTTTTACCTTTAACTTTCTAGTCAACTCATGGTTGCTTGATGCATACAACCTGAAGACCAGCTCCTCTCTTCCACACTGGTAGCCATTTTTAATAACAAATGGAAGAACAATCAGATACTTGTTTCTGTATTCCTATAAGATTACACGAATATTCGCCATCATATACAGGTTCATCATTCCTGAATAAAATATTCTCATGTTCCGCCATGAAACAGCACTATGTATAACATGAGGGTTTGAGCAAGGTAATTTTTATAAGAATAGTTGATCATATATGTAAGTGGTGTCCTAAACTAGTCTTCATAGTAATGTCAAATCCGTTAATGAAGAAATGGCTCAAATTTCCTCTGAAACAGTACGAAGAAACAGCTCAAATTTCCTCTGAAACAGTACCGATAGAGTGGATTTAATTCATTGCAAACTCATTTATTAACCCTCTTTTCTTTTAGGATGACTGGGAGGACATTTGACACAAGCTATAAAGAGCTCATCAGGGCACAGAAGTATAGTACAAACCATTCAACATTTGTAGTCACCTTAAACAGGAAACTCCACATATCAAGAAGTATTGGAAAAGTTATGGACATCGAAAAAGACCTTATACATTTCCAATAATACTTGCTAGTACACAAAGTATTAAAGCACAAAAACAGTTGCTCAAAGGCCAAATAAATATTGGAAACCAGACACTGTACTGGGTGAAGTTGACTGGTGGGATGAAGCTGACCAAAAAGTTCAAAAACCTTATTATGATAAATAACTATCATAAGATATAATCATTGTATACCTCCTGATCTTTAGTTAAAGTTCATTAATGTAAATATAAAAAAACAATTTAATGGAGTGAAAGTTGCCAGACAAGCTGTTCATAATGCTTGATGAAAACACGAAATTAAGTACATTTGTAGGTAGCAAAAAAATTAAACAAACCTGCGGTTTTCACTTACATCATTGAAACAGTCGAAAGCTGCACATGCAGAGCAATAAATAAAATGTGACTTAAGTGTAAAGAAAGTTAAAAATGTTAAGTTGCACTACACAAAACCTCATAACATCAAGCACACCCACCCACCCACCCATCCACCCATCCACCTATACCCACATCCACACACACATACACATACCGTTTCTATCCAAAGGTTATCAAAGCTGTAAACGTAACACTAAGTGAAAACAAGCAGCAGCACAAAAAAGCGTTAATACACAATACTTATTTACTAGAATGTGAATAAAAGTATCTTATTATGGAGTCCTTATATATTGACATCACAGAAGAAACAAATGTGCATAATAATGTAAATACAGCGCTAACTAGGGAATTAACAAAAGACGGCATTAAAGACACATTGACACAGATTAAGAGAGGATAAAACTTCAAAAATAATTGTGGTGAATCAAAACTTAAAAGCGTAAACAATAAATTGCAAGCATAAAGTATTATGACCACAGAATCTGACAAAGGCGGTAACGTTCTGTTCATGGAAATGAAAGAATTCATAGGTAAAACAGAGGAATTCATTACCAAACACAACATACAAAAGTTAAAATCAAACCGATCAAACATTTTTCACACGTGTCAAAAACACACTCAAAGTCTAAGAGCATATATTATCAGACAGAAAGAAACAGAGACAGTTGTATCAAAAAATCATCAGGCATCCAACATGAGATAGCAGCCAAAAATCCACAAGAAAAATATTCCTGCCTGGCTGGTAATAAATTTTAGAGCATACTTGCAAAGCAAATGCAGTCACATCTCACCCAATACTATCAACCTGAAAATGATGGGAGATAAGAAGTAGTATTCAATTTCGAATAAAGTCAAAGTAATCCTAATTCTCAATAAATGTAACACAAAAGATGTAATGGATCATCAACCTATTAGCCCTGTGTCCATACTGTGCACATTTTACTGGAATTTTGACTATGAGGCTAAGTACTATGCTTCACCTTGCTCAATCCAATGAACAACCTTGGTTCTGCACAACGTTTAGTGCAACTGATCATATCCTCCCCTATGTGAAACGATTGGTAAAACAAATAACTCTCTCCCTTGACTTTATAAGTTTTGAAAAGCATTCGATTCAATCAGTCACCCACCTGGTTTGAGGCTGTAACAGAATGGGGAATAAAATGGTCCTGTGTTAAAGTCGTATACAACATATATGAAACCTTTACATGTTCGTGAATTTTGTTGAAGAAGTCAGTGCATTCCCCACCAAATAGGGCGTGACACAATATGTATCTATATCTCCAAAATTCTTTTCAGCTATCCTAGAAAAAGCTGTGACTAAATTTCATTGCAAAACAAAGAGAGTACAAATTCTGGGAAAGGGATTAAATAACCAGATGTTTGATGATGATATTGCTCTATTTGAAAATGGTATAGCTTAACTTCGCAAACTAACTTTAGTCTGCTCAGAATTTCCTCTAAAAATGAACTATGATAAAACCAAGACGAATGACTGCACACTGGAGGAAAATATGTTGTTGTGGTCTTCAGTCCTGAGACTGGTTTGATGCAGCTCTCCATGGTATTATATCCTGTGCAAGCTGCTTCATCTCCCAGTACGTACTGCAGCCTACATCCTTCTGAGTCTGCTTAGTGTATTCATCTCTTGGTCTCCCTCTACGATTTTTAACTTCCACGCTGCCCTCCAATACTAAATGGTGATCCCTTGATGCCTCAGAGCATGTCTTACCAACGGATCCCTTCTTCTAGTCGAGTTGTGCCACAAACTCCTCGTCTCCCCAATTCTATTCAATACGTCCTCATTAGTTATGTGATCTACCCATCTAATCTTTAGCATTTTTCTGTAGCACCACATTTCGAAAACCTCTATTCTCTTTTTGTCCAAGCTATTTATCGTCCACGTTTCAGTTCCATACATGGCTATGTACCATACAAATAGTTTCAAAAACGACTTCCTGACACTTAAATCCATACTCGATGTTAACAATTTACTCTTATTCAGAAACACTTTCCTTACCATTGGCATTCTACATTTCATATCCACTATACTTCGACCGTCCTCAGTTATTTTGCTCCACAATACTTTAAGTGTCTCATTTCCTAACATAATTCCCTCAGCGTCACCTGACTTAATTCTACTACATTCCATTATCGTCCTTTTGCTTTTGTTGATGTTCATCTTATATCCTCGTTTCAAGACACTGTCCATTCCGTTCAACTGCTCTTCCAAGTCTTTGCTGTCTCTGACAGAATTACAACGTCATCGACGAACCTTAAAGTTTTTATTTCTTCTCCACGGATTTTAATACCTACTCCGAATTTTTCTTTTGTTTCCTTTACTGCTTGCTCAATATACAGGTTGAATAACGTCAGGGAGAGGCTACAACACTGTCTCACTCCCTTCCCAACCACTGCTTTCCTTTCGTCCCCCTCGATTCTTATAACTGCCATCTGGCTTCTATACAAATTGTAAATAGCCTTTCGCTCCCTGTATTTTACCGCTGCCACCTTTAGAATTTGAAAGAGAGTACTCCAGTCAACATTCTCAAAAGCTTTCTCTAAGTCTACAAATTCTACAAAGTAGGTTTGCCTTTTCTTAATCTAGCTTCTAAGATAAGTCGTAACGTCAGTATTGCCTCACGTGTTCCAATATTTCTACGGAATCCAAACTGATCTTCCCCGAGATCGGCTTCTCCCAGTTTTTCCATTCGCCTGTAAAGAATTCGCGTTAGTATTTTGCAGCCGAGACTTATGAAACTGATAGTTCGGTAATTTCACATCTGTCAACACCTGGTTTCTTTGGGATTGGAGTTATTATATTATATCTTGAAGTCTGAGGATATTTTGCCTGTCTCATACATTTTCCTCACCAGATGGTAGAGTTTTGTAAGGGCTGGCTCTCCCAAGGCTGTCAGTATTTCTAATGGAATGTTGTCTACTCCCAGGGCCTTGTTTCGACTCAGGTCTTTCAGTGCTCTGTCAAACTCTTCAAGCAGTATCATATCTTCCAATTAATCTTCATCTACATCCTTTTGCATTTCCATAATATTGCTCTGAAGTACAACGTCCTTGTATAGACACTATATACTCCTTCCACCTTTCTGCTTTACCTTCTTTGCTCTTTCCAGTACCAGCACAGCAAGGCCGTTTTGGTTACAAGGCCAGATCAGTCAATCATCCACTCTCTTGCCTGTAACTACTGAAAAGGCTGCTACTGGGGGAGGAAAATATATCTGTTGGAAATACTCAACTGCAAATGATCAAACAATATTTCTATCTGGATCAACTTGTAAATATGAAAGGAGACCTAACACCAGAAATATTTTGATGTATTAAATAAGGCTGGCAATGTTATGGAAGTTGCTGTTCACTTTTGAAGTCCAAGATGCAGGCCAAGCTGAAGAAAACAGTTTTTGATCAATGCATACCGCCAGTAATAAGTTATGGGTGTGAAACATGGACCAAAAATGAATTCATTGTTAGAAAACTAATAATAAACCAAAGAGAAATGGAAAGATTAATGTTGGGTTATGCAAAGAATGACAGAGAGAAGGCAGTTTATATCAGACGTACAACAAAGGTGGGGACATTATGCAGAGAGTGAACATGTCACAATGGCAGTGATGTGGTCAGGTCACTCTAAGAAAGATGGCAGGTGATAAAAAAAACTATATTGCAGCCCTGTTTTCCAAAAAATACCAAGGGAAAGAGCTCCAGACAGATGGGACGCAGACTTAAGAAAGACAGCTGGACTGAATTGGGAACAAGAAGCTCAAGATTTGCAGAAATGGAAGAAACTGCAGGGACCCTATGTTGCACGCCATCTCAAGGAGGCCACATCACAAAGTGATCTAATTGACTGATGATGATGATGATGATAATGATGATGATGATGGTGACTCAGCTAACAGAACACGTAAGTGATATAAAAATCTCATGCACAGATAAATTCCTTTTCTCGTTCTAGGTAGCAGGTACAGTTACATCCCAGTTAATAAGCCATTAAACTAATTTAAAGATCCTGAAAACATACAAACAGCGTCCTCATGAACACACAGGTGCAAAAGTAGAATTGTTGCAGTTAATAGCGCTGTGTAATTACCCGGCATAATCAGCAAGGGGACACCGATCTGTAACCTTGAATGTTTTGTACTTTATTAAAAACTTTATTTTGTTGAGATTGCCAAGCAGTGGGCAATCATTTGTAGACTGAACTGCCTACATGTTCACCTTTAGATTTGTAAATTGCTGTAAAAGATTACAAGTCAAATGTATTTCGAAATACCATGCCTATAACAACAAAAGCTGCGACGAACTTGTGGTCTTGTGGTTAGCATTGCTGTCTCTTGATCTCAGGGCCCAGATTTAATTCTTGGTCTGGTCAGAGATTTCCTCCACTCAGAACTGGGTGTGTGCATTGTCATCATCATCATCATTGATGCAAAAGACACTTACACCAGGTGGCCACGAATGTCTTACACACATTTCATTTTATGTGAAAGCTGTTAGGAGTAAATACAGGGATACAAACATGTGGTGTCTAAATGGAGAGAATAAGTAAGATATCATTACAGAACTGTCAACTCAACTATAGAACAAAACCGAATAAAATTACAATGACATGGTACAAAGCCAATAGCACAAGGCTACATGGAACAAAATTCCTCTGAGACATGCATTCCATTCGTATTTATAGTAGACATACTTAAGTCATATAGGCATGTGACTGTTGTAATGGATACTATTGCGTAGGTTAGTGAGTGATTTGAATTGGTGAATGAAGTTCAGCCCTTGCAGTAATTTACAACACGTGCATAACTGGAGTGAATAGTCATGTGACTGTTGTAATGGATGTTACTGCATAGCTTAGTGGATGATTTGATAATGAGGTTAGGTTCAAAGCTAGTCATTAAGTAATGCAGGAAATTAATATTGCAAGTTGGACAGCTTTTTGCAATTCATTGCATAATTTGGTAAACCAAACAGTTGCTGACGTCATGCATTCCGGAATCCTCGAAATTAATAAATGCATATAGAAGTACGATCTAATGTAATGCAGTAATTAAAAGTGGGAAAATACTAATTTAAAAACAAATAATATAATCAAAACTTGTATAATGAAACTGAAGCTGCACAGGTTGAAGATGTCTACAGATGGCGTGACGATATGAAAAACTAATAATATTACAGACGTCGTAGTCATCTAGCATTAATTTCGGCGTTGACTACTGACTGCAAAGATGAATAACTATTGATGTTGCTTAAGCTCATGTTGGCTTGTCGTCCAGCACAATGCTATTCCGCCAAGTCTATTCTCTAGACATAAGTCTATGAAACATATACACCATTAACAATTAAGCATCTTATTCTGAACCTAGACATGTAGCATCAGTTTGATTTGCAGCTCCTTGTGTTGGCCGTGTTTGCAGGTAAAATCGTGGGATGTGAGGTCCGCCAAATACCCAAAGCACCAGTACCTAAACATGTTCCGGCACCACTGTGCTATCATCAGTGGGTTTTCGTTTTTATTTATTCCAAAGCATGCTGATGGGTGGCACATAGAAATACGTAACAGAAAACAGTTAACAAGCTCTTACTCTTTTTCTAGTAAGAGTACACACATTCACATACCAGCCGTACAGATACCCATGGTAGCGGTGAGACTGATTGTTGTATGCCATTCTCATCATATACACATATCACCCCAGTTCCCAGAACTCCTGAAGATAAGCGTTGACTGTGGATATTGTATCACAGACACAGTCCCTTTGACTGTTCAGAGATATCTCTAAAGCCGCCCAAAGATGTAAACGACCACGCATCAGCAGCGCCTAGTACATAGAGGGAGTCCGACAGCCGACCAGTTCCAGTCATTCCTCCTGGAAGGAGGTCCACGACTCGTGTTGTCTGTAGTTCAACCATACATAGACGGACAATACTGCAGTTAGATCGGTTCCGCATTGTTACTTTGTGCTAAGAAGAGCTCCCAACGAGGTAAATGTCCAGGCGTCTCGGAGGGAACCAAAGCGATGTTCTGACATAGAGGAGATACGGAGACAGGAGCTGTCGATGACATGCCTTGCTCAGGCCGCCCAGGGGCTACTACTGCAGTGGATGACTGCTGCCTACGGATTATGGCTCGGCGGAACTATGACAGCACACCATGTTGAATTATGCTTTTCGTGCAGACACAGGACGTCGTGTTGCGGCTCAAACTGTGCGCAATAGGCTGCATGATTCGCAACTTCGCTCCCGATGTCCATGGAAAGGTCTATGTTTGCAACCACGACATTATGCAGCGCTGTACAGATGGGCCCAACAACATGCCGAATGGACTGCTCCGGATTGGCAACACGTTCTCTTCACCGATATGTGTCGCATATGCCTTCAACCAGACAATCGTCGGAGTGGTGTTTGGAGGTAGCCCAGTCAAGATGAACGCGTTAGACGCACTGTCCAGAAAGTGCAGCAAGATGGAGGTTCCTTGTTGTTTTGGGGTGGCATTATGTGGGGCCGATGTACGCCGCTGGTGGTCACGGAAGGTAAAGACTGTACGAGACGTGAATTCCATCCTCCGACCGATAGTGCAGCCGTATCGGCAGCATATTGGTGAGGCATTCGGCTTCACGGACGACAATTCGCACCGCCGTAGAGCACATCTTGCGAGTGAGTTCCTTCAGGATAACGACATCGCTTGAATAGAGTGGCCAGCATGTTCTCCAGACATGAACCGTATCGAACATGCCTGGGATAGATTGAAGAGGGCTGTTTATGGACGATGTGACCCATCAACCACTATGAGGGACCTACGCCTAATCGCCATTGAGGAGTGGGACAATCTGGACCAACAGTGCCTTGACGGACTTGTGGATAGTATGACACGACGAGTACAGGCATGCATGAATGCAAGAGGTAGTACTATTAGATATTAGAGGTACCGGTGTGCGATCTGGACCAGCACCTCTGAAGGTCTCGCTCTATGGAGATATAACATGTAATGTGTGGTTTTCATGAGCAATAGAAAGGGCTGAAATGATGTTTATGTTGATCTCTATTCCAATTTAGTTTTGATGAGTGTATATTACATTACATTATATTGCACAACAACATTATTTCAGGAGCTACTTTTTGTATTTACAAAGCCACTAATTATATTTAGAGACTATTTGCTATTTTTTTAACTGTAGATGGTATTTGGTGAGAGTTTGTTTTTGAGCATTTACGTTACAGTACCTTTTATACATTTGACGTTAATATTTGTGCATGGCTTTCTAATTAATCTATCATTGGCTGTGTAAGATGGGCACACCTGCAGGCTATTCGCACTAGTTGTTTTCCTGCTTCGATTATTATTCTATTCTATGTTGCACTGCAGAACATCAAATTCTGCCCACGGATCATGCTCGTTCCTTCGGACGACACGTCACGAAGTTTCGCCGACGTCGCGGCACTGATGGCGAAGGTGGCGGCTCTGGAACTACTGAGCCGAGAGGACCTCGTACGGGAAGGTGTCCTTTCTAGCGATGGCGTATCACGAGCAACGGAAGAGGAGGAGGAAGAAGCAGAGGTGGAGGCAGAGGCTGAAGAGCAGGCGGAGATGCAGGGGGAGGCAGAGGTGGAGGAAAGGGAAGAGATGGAGGAGGAGGTGAAGGAGGAGTCAGAGAGGGAGGCGGCGATGGGCAGCATTCTGATGGAGGGGCCGGTGGCGGAGGCGGTGGCGGTGGTGGCGGCGGCGCGCAGCACCCTGTGGCGCGTCGTCGAGGCAGCCGTGGGCGAGGAGGCAGTCGGCGCCGGCGGCGGGGAGCCCAGCTCCAGGCGAGTGAGCAAAATGTGGTCGTATGTAGAGAGAATTAAAAGTTACACAGAAAGACATCGATTTGAAGCATTACTGTGGGGCTGGCTCACCCTAACGTTATTGGGGCAGCGACGAGCGAAGCGGGCTGAGCAAGTGAGCAGCTGCTTCCCGGACAGCAGCAATGTAAGCGCTGATGGAGGGTGGTGCACCTAATCCCAGTTGCTTGCACTGTCCAGTGCAAGTGTGCTACTTCCCTCACAGTACTGCAATGCAAGGAAGCTCTAGACTATTGCTACAACAGACATAACTACAGAGGGAGTGCTACACTAGCGACTGAAGTAACGAGTGTGATAGAGCCTGAGCGCTTCACGGGGCTGCACGTTATAACAAATTATTCTTCAAGTAACATTCACATCCAGTCACTACAGTCCACCAGGATTGGACTTCTTGGCACTGTAATTACTGCAGTAGTACATTTACACGGCGTTGGAAGACATCAGCTCATATTTCTTGCATTTCGCTTCGACTTACACATTTGGTGATTCGCCGTTACCCTTACGTGATTGGTCATGCGAATACACATCACTGTGTACATTTTTATATCAAAAGTAACATCGTTCCGCAACCGATTTTTAGTGGTTCCGTCGCGTGAGCTACCCAATTACCAACGAAGTTTATTTTCACTTCGCACGAAATAGTTACGAGCTGTAAGCAAAACAAAACCGAAGCAACGTGTACCGATGTAACTACCGTTCTGAGCGATGCTCACACAAACTGAGGGCTTCACATGTCGAGTAGCTCTTCCATCACACCGTTCGCGCTATATTTTTGACGAGCAAACGGCAGCTGCAGTACCATATCTAATATTCTGGAAATGAAGTGATACAAAATGAGATGCTGATAGAAAGGAGTCTGCAGCTCGTGGTCGTGCGGTACCGTTCTCGCGCTCGGGTTCCCGGGTTCGATTTCCGGAGGGGTCAGGGATTTTTGCTGTCTCATGATGACTGGGTGTTGTGTGATGTCCTTAGGTTAGTTACGTTTAAGTAGTTCTAAGTTCTAGGGAACTGATGACCATAGATGTTAAGTCCCATAGTGCTCAGAGCCATTTGAACCATTTTTTTTAGAGAAAGGAGATACATGTTACATCTTACTAGTGATATTCAAAAAACTTAATAGAAATTTCTAGAGCAAGGAGGTCAAGTTTTAGCCACAAGTACAGTCGAAAAATGGACAAAGCAGAAAAATACCGAGGTACGTGAAGTGAGGCGATAGACTGCTACAGTCTCAGAAGGAGACCATCCGGAATGTGTGCAGGGCTTCACGTATCTCTGGTGCAAGGAAATCTAACCTTCAGAACAGACTGTACCCAGACACATTTCAACAACAACAATTATTTTCACGTCAAACCACACCAACGTTCGATTAATTCGGACAACGGAGAAACATTTTTGGCAACAGTACTTCCCTTTACCATTATGATAGCTCTAAAGAGAAGTCGGACATGATACGTTCAAGAATAATACGTCTGTCAGATGCCAAAGGTACCGTGGACACCCGAAGTGTAGAGCAACTGACTGGGCGCGTGGAAAATTCGAGATGCCTGGGGCTGTATTAAAGTCCTTACCGGCATGTAGGTAGCCAGAATATAAAGATGAAAACCGACAACAATATACTGACTAGGCCGTTGTGACGCGGAACATTGGTTCTACAGGGAACTGAGAAAAACTGCTCCGATTGGGAGTGAAAGCAGCAGAAGAAATACTTCGCTTTGAAGGCAGAAGAAAGGTGCGATAAACATCTGAAGGACGCTGGTAATGAATTCTGGAACTTTCGACTATTGCCATACCAGAACAAAGCATTAGCAACTACTCTTGAACTCTGACATACAGCCGTACTGTAAGCAAACAATTGCCTACTGGAAAATGTGTTCAGACCCGTTTGTTTGTTAACGTCTGTGCACACTAATGAGCCAAACCATTATGAACACTTCCTTAAGAGTGTATTGCTCCAGCTTTGCGACGCAATGCAGCTGCGATTCTGCGTCGCACGTTTTCGACAAACCCGAGGTATGCGGCACCAGTTGGCTAAGCAAAGGGCCTAGCAATTCCCGTAAATTACCCCGCGGTGGTTTGTAGTCTCCCGACGAGTCGTCCGTTGGGCAGGGATTTTGCCAACCCATGAGAAAATTTCGAGCGCTTCCCCCTCCCCCACCCCAACCACGTCCATGCATTTTCCATTATACCAGTCACTCGTGACGTCTTATTTTCACGTATCACACTTTCTCATACATCTTTCTGGTGCGAATAAGTCTTTAAGGCTAGACCCAGGCATGTTGTACAAGCCACTGAACCAAAATTGAGACGCTTAGAGTGTAATACATTTTGAGTTATAACTGCTAAAATAATTGTCAAACGAAATAAAGCTACACCATTCGCAGAATATGTAACTAAAATACGGTCTTTTTCTCGTTCTCTGAGGAGTCGCGAGCGTGTGGTGCGGAGGAAGGAGCACCGAGACCGCTGAAGGGAGACCAACAAGCAGGCAGTAGACTTCTCTTAGTACTTTCGGCATTTTGTTCCCGCTTCGTATCGATTGCTTGCTCTGGTGTAAAAGATGTGGGAGTAACAGGTTCCGTAAAAGCGCCCACTCACACGGACGTTTATATTCATACGCGGTACTTGTTCATAATATACCACAGAGATAAAAAGACAAATGCGCACCTGTTCACTGCACAGAACGGCTGTTCACCGTAGTGACGATCAGTGACGGATCGCATACATTGGCAGAAGTTGCAAAACGTCCAAAATTACATCAGCAAGTTCCGATCAGAACTACGGGTCACAGCAAACAAGAATAAGTGAATAGACTACAGTGTGTGAAATAGCACCTCCAACATTGGGTTTGCACAAATCTGTGACATTTGGCAACGTATTCCGCCATTATATGAAATAATATAGGTCTTACCTACAACAAATCTTTATTAATTCAATAAACCTCTGTAAGAAGATTCCGGCGTTATGACATGCTAAGAGTTATCCTGCTGAAAGTTCGCTTCACCGTTGTCAAAGATATTGAGAGCGAACTGGTCGTCACATTTAGTTGCAATTTCTTCCTTGACAACTGTGAACCTATCTTCCAATTTGTTAATCTGTTCCCTTAATTCACAAACACTGTCCTTCCGTTGCTCTTTCAGCTCTCTAGAACTAGCCCCCACAAGTTTCCTTTATTCCTTCTCCCTCTCATGTTTCTCCAAAACTAGTCCTCAATTGTTCTTATAACTAGGGTTGATCTCCTTTGATTGTTTCAATTCTTCCCTTATGGAATTCGTTATTGTGTCAAATACACCTTCTGTAAGGGTACACTCAGAGGTTAAAGCAAGACCACTTGCACGCACCTGATCACTACTGGACTGCGTGTCCACAGAAACTAATTTTGACAAGCACACCTGGCTCCTGTTGTGTCACATTCTGCATTTCGAGAAGAACCACTGCAAACAAACTAACCCAGCGTAGTTGCATCAATACTGCCAGACGTAGTGCCCATTTGCCTAGGTTCCTCCTCATGTACAACACTAAACGCAACTGAGATAATCACCTGCGGTACAGGTATAGTCACAGTTAGATCCCAATTCAAGCACGTAGCTACGTACTCACTCAGCACTCTTACTGTAGTCTCTCTCTTACGTCAAGTTCCCCTCTATTCTTTTACAGAAAGTTTTAATAATTGTATATGACCTAGACCACAAAAAAGGAAATTATTCAACATTGTTTCACAGTAGTAAGTACCACAATCCAGGAAAGGTGCAGACAAAGTCAACAATTGCATGATTCAACCAGGATAGAATGAGACATCTACCACCCACAAAAGAAAATTCGAAACAAATCTCGATCAGATAAATCCCGACATAACTCTCATGAAACGGTAGAATATCATAAACTCATCATCATAGATCAGAAATACTATGTATCACACAAGATAAAGAGGAAACAGGCCTTGTAGAAGACCAACGAAAACACAAGGAAGCGTGAACACAAGAAACTCTTCTGGTCTGTTGTTACTGACTCAGAACCCAAGAATACCATCTCACCAAGCATCAAAATTTATTCAAAGTTACAGACTCTCAAAAATTCACAAAAGAATCCAAAATTACAAAATTTCATTAATTCCAAAGTGTTTAGCAATAACAAAACATCTGAAGTCGACTATACAGTTTAACGTACAGAAGAGTTACACTTCACCCTGATGGTGTTTTTTGTCCATCACATTTCCTGGAATCCCTACTGACATTTTTGAACCAAACTTTTCTGATCTGTGGTTACTGACTCCACTGCAACACTACAAGAACAATCAATCTGGTGGACCCACACAAATAATATAAATATTCCCACTGAAATATGCGACGCAGTATTACTGAAGGAAAGCGTTAAGAAAGTTTAGATTAATCCTCGAACTTCAGCACGCATCGCAGTCTCACTATGTACAACAACTATGTTTCCAGATAAAATAAAACTGTCGTACTTACAGAGCGTACTACCACATAATTTCAATATAACACTCCTAGTCGGAACTACAGCAAAGCCTCCACATATGAAAACCAGCTTTCGCACAGAAATAAAGAGATACTCTGCCTCACAGCCAAGCAAGAACAGGGAGAAATGAAATTGCCTAACACAGGCTACTGCCACAAAATGAATTCAGTGTTTAAGATTACTTCTTACGCACACAATCCTTACAAAATTTTTACTGATCGTTATTAAGCAGAAGCAAACTGAAGGATAGGTACGATCTTTCAAAATTATGGTACCTACCCTCATGAGTAGAACAAACGGACCTTTTCCGGCTCTATTCTCTGTCACCAAAATGTTACACTCACAAATCACTGATAGCACGTATACAAGCAAGAAATATATTTATGTAGGCCCATCGCCAAAAGCCACACAACAGTTCTCTCACAGTTTAAAATGTTTCAGTACCAATGAAGTCAACTTCCATCAGCACTGATACAACATGAGAACACAAGACTCGTAATTTTTCCCTTAAAGAAAATACATGGATAAATTTTCAAGCATAGTACAGCAGCGTTTTGCAAAATAACAACATATCAAAATTTCAGATCTGTTTCCTTTTTTAAATGGCCAAAATAGAATAATATCCTAATAGATAATCTAAACAACCCAGGAAACCTGAGCAGTAAAACTGCAAATAATGAGAAGATGCCACTGAAAGTAATCCTCACGTCGCTGGCCCCGTTAGCCATGCGGTCTAAAGCACTGATTTCTGGGTGGGAATATGTGCAGCTCCCCAGCACGAATCCGCCCGGAGGATTATTGTCGGGGTCCGGTGTACCGGCCAGCCCGTGGATACTTTTTAAGGTAGGCGAATGCTGGCTGGTTCCGCTTATTCCGCCTCAGTTAACTACGTCGGCGATAGCTGCGCAAACACTGTCTCCACGTACGCCTGCATCATAATTACTCTACCACACAATTAAGTAGGAGAAAGATTTTTGAATCTAGAAATGACTTTCGAGGAAAGAAACGATATTCATCCCACCAAGTGACACGTTGCCATTGGTTCAGTCTCGATGATCGCTTTTTGACTAGAATGGTAATTGACTATGTCTTTCGATCAACACGAAGCGTTCGCCTGCTGCAATGTGCAGCGAACACTGGGCTCCTGTGCGCCAGCGCTGTACTATGCCGTCAGACATGGTACAGGTCGCCCCTATCCGGCTTTAAAGAGAGGACGTCCAACAACTTGTCGCCTACTCGTCGTTTAATGGTCCTTCAATCACTATGCCTAGATGCTATAACGACGGGAACACGCTAGGAGCTGACCACCTCCACCGTTTCCGAGGTTCTCGTTCCGAGGCGCCAAGCCGTAACCGTCGGTCTTTTGTCGGAACAACTCATATCGGAGGATTATCCAATATGCCGTCCGTATCTTCGCTAGAACGATTCCCCATTTGTTTCTACTCCGCTTATATGCGTTTTTTTACAGCATCAGCTGGCCGCCACGCCATCGACCAGCGTTCATTCTTGCAGCAGACAGTTGTCATAATATTTTGTCCCCTAATGTGTTACAACTATTGATGTGACAAGTCTACGAATCGAGGCACAGGTCATTGTTGCAACCCATGACCTTTGACTAAGAAAATAACCAAGTCAGAGGGTATACTTGCCATTTTTGCTGCCAGTCTGACATACTCCTTATTCCAGATCAGCTAGGCAGCCGTGAACTTGGCAACGATGTGGCTTAAGCCATCTTTTTACCTTTGCTTCATTGAGACACAGCAGCAGTCGCCCCTCTTGCTGCCCTGGCCCGCCCCACCCCCTACTCGGCTGACCTCCCGCCGCTGAAGCGCGGAGCTTTTGTCTCTACCAGGGCGTCGGTTCTTTACATGTAAGATCAACCGCAACACAGGAACCCGTATTTTATTTAAATGAGCAACCAGAAAATATTCCTAATCTGCACTTTGCTTATCCACATTTCAGCTCGCTGTAGCATAAAAACAATCCCGGCCCGCGTCTCGTGGTCGTACGGTAGCGTTCTCGCTTCCCACGCCTGGGTCCCCGGCTTCGATTCCCGGCGGGGTCAGGGATTTTCTCTGCCTCGTGATGGCTGGGTGTTGTGTGATGTTCTTAGGTTAGTTAGGTTTAAGTTGTTCTAAGTTCTATGGTACAGTTTCAGTCTATAATGACAATCTTCAGATCTATTTTATAAAAAACATGTCCCAATGTTTGTTTTGAATGGTAGTGTTGCTGACAAGATGACTTTAGCATATGCTGTTATTTATACATATTTGACGATGCTGGTACTGATTTATTGTTTAATATTTGACGATGTCACTATGGCTCCAGTACATTAGGACAGTTTTTAGAAAACAGATCTGAAGATGGTCATTATAAACCGAAACCGGTAGTCGGTTGACAAAAAAATTTGTGACCATAGACGTAAAGTAAAGGAAATTTATTCTATATTTGGGACACTGTTTTATTCGAGACCATGTTGCAGCTTGAGAAAACAGTCAAAAGATACGGCCATTTATGTCTCATATTTTGATACTCGAAAACTCACTCACAAAAACCTTTAGAGTACTTCCCTTTCACTTAGGTTCATAAAATTTTCGAAGAAGCAAGGTTTCACAGTACAAACAAAGGAAAAGAATCAGCAGATTGTTAATTTGTAATTATGTGACACGAAAAAAATTTCTTTTTTCATTTGTTATTCGACTTCAGACTTAAAATGAAAATGTTCTCGAAAGTCTTTTGGAAACCCTTGGACAGACATCTTGCCAGTACTAGTGGAGTTTGTGATAGTTGCACGGAGTGGCACTGGTACAGAGAGGGAGCGTGTTGAGACCAGGACACAGCAGGTAGTGGACAGGGTGTTCCAGAAGTAGGATAAACCCATTTGCCGCACCAAGTTCCCTGTGAGTGTTCAGTACTGTCTGCCAAGTAGTGTTCCGTCGTTTAGTGCTCAGGTAGTGGAGGCCACCAAGGGGAAGCCTTTACTGATTTACAACGGGCACCAGTATATAGTGGGCTATACAGACGGACAAGAAGTGGTGTGTAAACTTCAAAAAGAATAAATACGAAGGAAGACAATCCACAAGATATAACAAAGTTTTAGGGAAAGGTATTCCACATAAGCAGATGAAGTGCGAAAACATTTGGCTAATGCAAAGAAGCGAGACAAGTAAACAGTTTCATCAGTTTACGTTGAAAAATTAGGGCAGCTCTTCAATCGAGGCTACGACTTAGTAACGTCATTACCATCACAAAGAAGTACGAAAAAATCGTTACATCGCATTAGGCGAGAATATGGGGACTACACAAGGTCCCACCTATTTTGAAGAAAAATTCTCCCAAGAAAATAATTTACTGATGAATGATTGAAGCAATATTTTACTTGCAGATGATAACAGGGGACCGAATGACAGAATACTGGTGTTCACCAGCGAAAAGGGTATAGCGTATTTATCAAACTGAAAATCACTGTTTGTGGCTGGACCGTTCAGGTATTCGAGTAAGCAGTTTGGACGGTTGTTTATACGCCACACCGACCTTAGTAGTACTTAGGAGGAAACAAAAACCATTCCAATTGCTTACACTCTACCGACAAATAAAACGTGAGAAACATGCGAACTTTTTGAAAGCTTATAAAACTAACGTGCATGGATGGGATGGAGCTCTGTATCTCTCATGAAGGACTTCGAAATTGTAATCGTCCAATCAGGTAACAGTTTGTTTCCTGGAACAGATGTTATTGGTTCCAGTTATCATTTTAATCACTATTTGTGGAAACAAGTTCAATGTTGCGGGTACGTTCTAGTCTGTAAAGAAAACGAAAAAATACGCTGTCAAACACGAATGTGTTCTGCTCTGGAATAGCTTCCCCTGGATATGTTGAATGATGGTTAGGTGTGTGTTCAGCAGAGCACGCTGAAAGTCAAAAGCTTCAGGACTCTTACGGCTATTTAGTGGACCAGGGGCTCGATAACGAACACATGCAAAGAGAGCTGTGGAATTGCAGTGAAAGGCGCCATCGCGCTAATAACACCCCAGAAGAATAGAACCGAAGAATAAATACATTAATATTGAAAGTTCATCCAAATATTTGCCAATTAGTGAAAAATCTTCTTGAAGATGTAGAGTACGACCTGCATCCATTCATGTCCATTGTGCATCCTGACAGACTTGGACAATTCCTGCAGGACAATGCGACACCCCACACGTTCCAAATTGCTACAGACTGGCTCCAGAAACACTCTTATGAGTTTGAACACCTTCGCTGGCCACCAAACTTGCCTGATCTGAACATTATTGAGCATGTCAGGAATGTCTTGCAGTGTGCTGCTCAGATGAGATCTCCACCCCCTCGTGCTGTCACGGATTTATGGATAGCCCTGCAGGATTCATGGTGTCAAAATTCCCTCCAGCACTACTTCGGATATTAGTCGAGTCCATGCCACATTTATAAATGTAATTCCAGCATTTACAAATACGATAATTTCTAAAAAAAACTGATAGACTAGACCTTCAGTAATAGTACTTCTTTTTTATTAAGATCTTGATAATCGGTTCTGCATAGTTACGTGTGGGTTATTATTATAGGTGTGTGAACAACATTTTTACCCTCGTGAAATTATAATAATATCTTAATATACCAGAAGAAATAAGGAAGTTATTCGCCAACTCATCAGACCAAGTCTGATTTCAAGATCACTTCCATCTTTTTTCCCCTCACTATTTGAGCAAACCTGGAAGTTACAGGGTTGGTCCTGAGGTTAAGAGATAGAAACATGAAGAACAAAATATTCAGGCAACTGTTCAGGAGAGACCAAAGGAAAGGGAAATAAATTTAAAAGCTCAGTCCATTGCATCAGTGCATCAGTGTGTGAGATTAAATGCCAAATTGTCAGTTTTAAAATTATTTGATTTCTTGAGTATCATTACAAATTCTACATCTGTATTGTTTGCTGAATTCAAACAGTTCCTGTTCCAGTGATAAAATATTCTGTACTTGCTGTTTAAACTCTTGATGTATCAGTATTTGTTTTGAACAAGCAAATGAACAGGTTAGGTCTAAATTGGGATAAGTATTTAACAAACATTTCAAGCATTGTTGAACTAGGTAATCTGTTAGTCCATGGAAAATGCTGATATGCAGATTGATGCAGCAAATAGCACTGAGCAAATTTTGAGTTTTGTGTGTGTCATTCTGGATATACTTCAGTTATCTGAGCATGAAATGAGCAGAAAAATACACTTTATCATTGAACAGCTGAAGTTACTATCGTCAAAAAAACTTTCACATACTCTCTCACTCATGATATATTCTTGTTTATCTTACAGAATTTCTTCATGTGCTTATAGGTATAATAGGGATTATGTTCTTGTTGTAGGTCCTCATCTATCAAAAATTCAAAGAGTGTGGTCTGGTATTAGCTTAGGTCCCTGGAACGAGCAATGTGAAAATAATTTTTCGTCATATACAAGAGCTAAATGTACATTTCTTAAACCACATGAATATCATGTCAACCTTATAATAGACCAAATACATCCGAATGAATATTTTGACTATAAAGGAGAAAGTGTTGCTGGTATAGTTAATGGTGAATGTTCAACAGCAAATTCAGCATATGGTTTCATGATCAGGAGTATACTGAGTAATTTTAAAGATGTTGTTCATATTTTACCAGTCAAGAAACTAACAGGTGTTAATCTCATCAGTGTACTAAAAGAATCATATTGGGTCTTGAAGATACAGGATTCAAAGTGTTGTCTGTAATTTCAGATAATAATTCTGATAACAGAAAGGCAATGTCATCATTTTCAAATACCCTTTCAATCTCTTATGTATACAACTGTCGTAAAGATTCAACAAGACCTTTGTTTTTGGTAACTGACTGTACACATTATGAAGTGCGTCTGGCACAGCTGGTTAAAGCAAAAAATAATTCTTCTGTGATTTACTCCACATTTCAGAAGAATGATTCTTGCATGCACTATGCCTGTTTTGTCTCCTTACTGTAGCTGTATCGCCGAGAACATGAAAAATTTGGGAAATATTGTTATGGTCTGACTATGAAAGCAATAAGATCAAATAACTTTGAAAAACAAAATGCTAAACTCGCTCTGCAAATTTTCATTGCTGTCACAGCGAATAACCTTCAAACCCTGGATACAAAGCCCTTCTTACTCATTGTGTAGGAGCAGCAAATTACATTGGTTAGCTTGTCAAATGGTGGAAATGGCGAATGTGAAAACACCACTTAAAGTTATCAGGTTAAATGATGAATTCGTAAGCCCTATAAAACAGTGAACAGTAGCTAATTCCAATATGTATATCTTAACAGAATGTTAGAATGGCTGAGCAGATGGGGAAAATAAATAGATATTCTGAGGACTCACTGACAAACGAAACAAGTTCAGCATTAATGCAAACAGCACAAGCTTTTATGAAACTGTCTGAATATTCCATTAATGAGTTGCAGATTTCTTTCTTTTTTTTTCAGAGAGATTTGGAAAGTATAGGTGATTATGTGAAGTTCAGTACAATGTCAGTATCAGGTAGGTGTACGAAGTAGAAAAGAAACTTCTTTTGCAGTTTGTAACTAAGCAAAATTTGAAACTATCTGTTTTTGGTGAGATCAGCAAACAATCCATACAGTTCATTCTCTCTGAGTTACCAAATACAGCCACTGAGATTTCTTCCCCATATGATAAAATAGTAGTTAACCCATCCCAAATTACTGTAAACTGTAATGAAGATTCGCCTGTTCTGACATACATAGCTGGTTATTGTTGCTACTCTGTTTTGAAACATACAAAACGACAGTTTTGTAAAGATATCCTGGTGTTAGACAAGATTTTACATGATCAACAAAACTATTCCCTTATATGGAATGTGAGTGGAAGAAAACTACTCATTCCTTGCTCTCAAGTTATCAGTGTGGTTGTCACTACTTACATGATGGTTACAAAATTGCATGAAAATTTGGAACTAAGTTTTTTAAAGTATCAAACCATAGAGAAATGGTTTAAAACCTGGATTGGAATATAGTCTTAATGAATAAACTGCTTTGGGAAAGAGAACATTGTAGTCATAGTGCTCAAGATATTTGAAAAAAAGTAATATGGATTTCAACAAATGTTTTTCTTAATAGTTTCACTAAAAAGAAGAAGAAAAGAATTTTGAAAGACGCTATTCGTAGAAAGCCTGAATTAATCTTCAGTTTTACAGAGTGTGCAGAATTTATGTGATGGAATATGGTTGCAATACATAATGTCCATATATGTTATAACAATATTGTTATTCATTACCACCATGTATTCCTCATGATTATTATAATTAGTAAAACTATTAATTAAAAAAGACTGACTAATGGGTCATTACATGTGAAATCAGCCAATGGTGTGGTTCTTGATACCTTAGATTTTTATATTTTTATTTGCATTGTCTTCATGTTTCTTCCATCATTACTTTCACATTTTGATGAACTGTACAAATGCAAACGGTGTGAGACCCACTAGCTCCAGCTATAATACAACTGTTTGGTCTTAACATAGTAAATTTTGGGAATCCAATTTGATCTGAAAAATTTGTATGCGTCTCTTAGGTTTCCAAAAACTAATCTGTTTAGAACATATTAAGGTTTGCCATCACTATCTTTCCCTACAGAAATATAATCCAGTTTATCAGGCATTCACCTGAAGGAAAGGGAAACATATTTAAAAGCTCAGTCCATTGCATCACTGTGTGAGTTAAAGGCCAAATTTTCATTGTTAAAATTATCTGATTTCTGGAGTATCATTACAAATTCTATATCTGTATTGTTTGCTAACATTCAAACGGTGCCTGCAATAAAACTCTTTCACAAATAGAAATGTTTTAGCAGACAATGGCTGTCCACGTTTAGAATCTTGAGTAGAGTACACACTCTTCTCTTCTGCTTTTTTGGCTCTTACCATTATATCGCTTACTTCAAACTCTTTTTACATGAGTGCACTGCCAACCTTGGTTAGGGAAGCCAGCACTAAAAATTTTTCACTTTTACCAGAAATGTGAAACTTGGCTTTAAACTAGACAATTATTTCTGATTGTGTATCATAACAGCTACATATTTTCTGATATTCGCCTCTTTTTCCCTGAAAGAAGGTTTTAGTTAATTTTAACTTAATTTTCTTAGCTTTATCTTTACAATATTTCTTTGAGCTGATACTTTCTTTATTACTGAGGATTTCTGTATGGAAGCCCAAGAGTAGTTCAAGAAATGCTATTCTTCTTCAGCATCCACAAACTGAGGGTCACAAGTTGTACTTTTCCATAAGATTCTTTAGTTTCAGTTATGAGTAAGTTAAGTTTTCTGTCATTGACAATATCCCTTTACATGAAGTGCAGATTTTCATTCTGCCTTTAGTAACCAGGATTACATCAATCATCCAGTGTGAGTTTCTACCCAAGGGATTTTAAGAAGTATGTGTTCTTAGGGAATTATAGAAAGATGAATCTCAAGCATCAAAATGATGACACTTATAAGAGGTACAAAAATGTAAACTTTTATTAGCTGCAGTTGTAATTCGAATACAACAAAACCTTTTTGGAATCTACGAGTAAACACTCCAAATATGTGAAATAGCTATTTTTAAAATGTAATTTTAGTGTGGAGTCTCCCCTTAAAATGGGGAGTAGCTGTTTTTTAGGGAAGACAAGTAGCATGGTGGTTGTGTCAAGAACTTCAGAGTGGTCAGACACACAATCATCCGAATATCACTGCAGGATCTCTAGTCTATGTGTTCATTGCATGCGATGGTGACTTGGTATGCTTAGTGTTTTATTAATCTGCTTCAAAACTTCGAACACGATGAAAAAATTCAGTTTACAACAACATTACAATAGATTTCCATTCAAAAGATTATGGGTTCTTGGAAGAACGAATAGTGACAAGCCGATGTGGAGAGAAAAAAATTGTATTTTTCTATATTTGTTTTCAGAAGGAACTCTCAGTGAATGAATCTACAGTTTGATCAAGTTACCGTACTGCTTTTCAGATTGCAAACTGTGGAAAATTTGCTCCAGCCAGGACTTCTGGAGCTACAATGTGACGTTTGTGTATTTGTTTCATAGGAAAAGTAGTCTCGTAAATTTTCATAACTTTAGAAGTCTGTAGCCGCTATTGTATCGATGTTCAGATTTACAAGTACTTGCTGCCTTTCACGCAATGAAGAGAACTAAATCCAGCCATAGCCATAACACCTACTGGTAGACTACAACTGAAGAACTTCTCTTCGGATTAGCGTTACTCGAAAAGAGGAAACAGACATTGATCATTTAGCGAAAAGCAAAGTAATTAATGTTGATTGGCATTCTGTGTTTTTACATTTAACGGTTAGATTAAATTTTAAGGAAATGTGAATTTTCCAATTTAAATTTCGTCCTAAAACTGCAGCCACAACAATCTTAAAAGTAAATTCGCCACTAAACGCGTTAATGAGCCAGCCTGAAGTGATATACGGTTGCTCACTGCTATTATGTCAGCGCATGCCAGCTTGCACGAGCAGCTGTGCTGAACTGCCAGATTTCTTAGCTTGCCTGTACCTATCAAAAGCTGGTAAGCCGAGCAAAGGCCCTAGGCTCTGTTCAGGTATCACTCCATGCAAATGTCACTCAGTGCAAGTTTCCAGCCCTATATTAATGTCGATAAGAACCAAAAATGGTCGAGATCCTCTATTCCAAGAATGGATGAACTGTCTATACATACAACTGAGATCGTGCAGAACCCTCAGCGCACGACTTCTACTCACTCCTGGCTAATTCTTTCATCACATTACACAAAATATCAGAATCATAAATCTATATTTCCCAAGCGTGCCGTGTGTAAAATTTCGTGAAGTATCTGATGCTGATTATGGGCTTAAGGAGATGAAAAATCTAAGGTCATCAGTAGTATAGCAAACTGCATTCTACACCATTCTTTTAGTGTGGGTTACATACATTCAGAGGCAAAATCGATTTATTTATGACCCTTCCTTTCAGCTATTGTTCTCATAATTGATTTATGACCCCCTTAGGGTAATGTGTCCTTCGGAGAAACCCCCACCCCACCCCCTCCACCTCACCCACCCCTCTGGGAACTTCCCTCACTGATACAAGCATACATTTGATATCAAATTGACTAAGTAATGAAATAGATAAATTATTTAACCCCCCTCCCTTTGGGAAACCTTGCATGCCCCCTCCCTTCCTCTACCTATAAATTGGCCTGAGAAAGACTCAGTCTGTGGTAGTGAGAAAGGATCTCTCTACAGGACACTGATGTCAATGTCTGTTTCACAACAAGGGATACACCGTTTATTTATAAAATTCAGTTTGCAGGGATTGGATATCTCTTTCATTTGGAGGGAAAAGCTCATCATACTCTGCTGTTTTGGAAGATGCAGGTCTTATAAAATGTAACAAAAGGAAGTAATAAAGTAGATGGTTTTTCCTCAGTTGTGCATTTAATACCATCACAAAATTGACATCAACATAACTCACTGCACGTAATAACACTGTTAAAAACCTTATGATTGTGTCTCCACATCAAATGCAAGGAAGACGTGCCAGGAGCCATGCCAACCGGGACATTACATCTATGCATGCTTCTTCACTGGGATGCACCAAGCAATGGTGTCCGAGCCGGCCGAGGTGCCGCACTACAGCCGACGGTCCTATGACCACTGTTGGCTGCTTTCCACCAGCTGTCCCGTGATAATTAGCACACTTCAAGTGGCTGATTCCTATTGTGTGCTGCTGCTTGGAGGAGTTCCGACCAATCAGTCGAAACCAGCAGACCACGGTGTCTCAAAATATTGCATTAATCTTTTTGTGTCTGTCCATTGTTTGTGGGTGATTGTTTGCAACCTCAGGTGGCTACTTCCTATTCGTGTGTGCGTGAAACAACCTGGCCAAATGGGTTCCTGCCAAATTAGTGGGGAGAGCTTGAGTCTATATTCCGAGTCTCGACATCGAAATATAGACAACCATGGTCGACCGGTAGGGGCAGGGCGGCGCCGGGAACAGATCCCAGACAGCACCGCCCGAGTGCCCCGTCCGGCAAACAAGTTGGGCCCGTACGGCGCGGCGCCACGTGGGTCGACCGCGCCTTGTAAAGTCACGTATTTTCGAGCCTTTCGACCCTCGGGACTCCTTAGCGATATCGTTGCCACAATGGCTAGACGGGATTCGGCCTTAGAGGCGTTCAGGCTTAATCCCACGGATGGTAGCTTCGCACCACCGGCCGCTCGGCCGAGTGCGTGAACCAAATGTCCGAACCTGCGGTTCCTCTCGTACTGAGCAGGATTCCTCTCCACTCCAGCCTGATTCTGCTATTTTTGTGGCTGGATCAGCTTTATTAGTCTGTTTGCTTTGTCATCGCCTTATCTGTACCAACATGAAGCGTTCTGCAGCAGCATAATGAAATTGCAGAGGAATGGCAGTGGTGGCAAACGCCCGAAGAAATAGGAATTACCTGGTAAGTTAATATCCAAATCAGCACTGTAACTTTTTCTTCCACTAAGGATTTCATATTGGTGATAATAAATACGTTTCGTTTTATTGTTTCAGCATACATCCACTGAATTGTAGACGACTTCGAGGTGCAGTGGTTGCAATGGCAATGTCAGCAGCAACACCATTGTAAATAGTACAGATGGTTCAAATGGCTCTAAGCACTATGGGACTTAACTTGTGAGGTCATCAGTCCCCTAGGACTTAGAACTACTTAAACCTAACTAGCCTAAGGACATCACACACATCCATGCCCGAGGCAGGATTAGAACCTGCGACCGTAGCAGCAGCGCGGTTTCGAGCTGAAGTGCCTAGAACCCCTCGGCCACAGCGGCCGGCTAAATAGTACACATATTCTACCTTGTATACATTATATGATGCTGTTATTAAGTGGTCAGTCAGTGAGTCTATGCTATTGTACATGATTCCAAAATCGATAACTGTAACGTTTTCGGTAAGAATTTAATAGTATTGAATACATGTCATTTTACTGTTTCATTATGTGTCCAACATATAGTTGGTGAGCTGGCTGCTGAAAGCTGGCAACAGCAAAAGCAGTAGCATCGACATTGTAAGTAGTACACATATTTTTCTTCTTCAGAGTACTGTATGTACGTAATTTGTCGCTGTTTGACAAAAATTTCTTTGTATATGTAATATGGTGCATATTCTTTGTTGCTGTTGTAGACTATTACCTGGTAGAGGAACAGGAACAAGGAGGAGTATGTGTCAAGGAAAACAGGAGCCATATCAGGTCTCCTGCAAGTGCATATTCCAAAAAGAAACAATTTTTTGTCGTAGCGTTTTCCATGTGTGTATACCATAGTGAGTAGAGGAGATGGAGAGAAACCTTCGTTACCGCGAAGAGATGTTGGATGACCTGAGGGAGATACCAAGGAGCCAAAGAGAAACAGTTAATTTAAACAGGGCGAAGAAAAATTCGCGCACATGACTCTGCAGCTTGATTCCTCACATACTAGCGATACAAAAACCTCTGTCACAAACCAGCGGAAACTCCTCATGGTGCGACGGGTGTGTCAATTCCTTGCCTGTCCTACCTCCCCTGCGTACCCTACCGTTGCCCGACCGCCTATGGAACGTCTCTTTTCCAGTCGTCCCAGGGCAACGAGACCATTTGGGATTCGTGCCAAACATTTGCTTGAGCCCCTTGGTGTGGAGCGTTGGCACCCGAACTCCAGGGTTTTACCGTCTGCCTCCCTTGTTGCTCCAGAGGCCCAGCGTCCTCTTAGACTTGTCAGAGTACAGGAGGAGCTGCACACCTGCGTATGTTTTTACCTCCTTATTTTACGATATTTTAAACCAGCATCCTGAACATGTACCAGTATTTACGGATGGCTCGAAACAGGGGGACTCTGTTGGTTGTGCTGTTGTTTTCCCTCGTCGAGTCGTCAAGTTACAGCTTCCTGGGGCGTTTACCAACTTTGATGCCGAATTGTTTGCGATCTTGCGGGCATTGGAGCAGATGTGTTCCCAGTTTCTCATCTGTTCTGACTCCCTGAGTCCCCTTCAGACAATGCAACACTTGTACCCAGCGGATACGGTCGTCCATAGCATCCACGATGCCCTACTCCACCTGCAGCAGCAGGGGAAGGAGTTTTCTTTCTGTTGGGTACCGGGGCACGTCGGTATTAGGGGAAAGGAACTGGCGGATGTGGCCGCCAAAGATGCATGTTCCCTACCTCACGTTGTTGAATGTGCCGTCCCCCTCCAAGCTGTTACCTCCCTTTTGCGTTTTCGTGTTATGCGTCTATGGGAGGAGGAGTGGCTGGCAGTTGGTGAAAATAAGCTGCGTCTGGTCAAGGCCACCACGCGGCCATGGCGTACGTCCTACCAGTCATACAGGCGGGATGAGGTACTCACTTGCCTCCGCATCGGGCACAGTCGCATAACGCATGGTTTTTTACTCCGGCTGGAGGCCCCCCCCCCCCCCCCCCCCCAATCTGCAGTGCTTGTGCGTCCAGATTACTGTCCGCCACATTTTACTTTACTGCCTTTTATTCTCTGACCAGAGGGCGGCGGTTTCCTTGCCACCGGATTTGCCCTGTATTTTGCAAGACGACGTAATGACTGTGGTTAAGGTCTTACGGTTTTGTGTCCTGTCCAATTTATTGCCTCGGATTTTAGGGACAGGATTTTAATGTGCTGCTGGGTGACTGGCTCACCCAGGTTTCAGGTAAGAGGTCCGCCAGTCACGATTACCTACTTGTTTCACTTCGATTTCTGTTCTCTTTCCCTTGTGTTTCCTTTCCTTTTTTAGTGCGTTTCTGCTCCTCTTGTTTTGCCTCTGTATGTGAGGATTTGGAACTGCGTCAGGTCTGTGTCTTTCAGCCGTTCTCCTTGTTCGCTGTCCGTCTTCGTCCCTTCACCGCATGTGTTCTTGTTTCTATGCGTTTGGGCGCTGATAACCACTCTGTTTAGCGCCCTAAAACCTCAAACCACACACACACACACACACACACACACACACACAAATTTCGTCCTGTGCGTATTTCCGACAGCAAATGGATATTAAAGATTGGCAAGCTGACAACACTGTAATCATATGTATGCTGACTACCTCTGTCAGAAAGTGCTATTTGAGCTCTACAGTTGGTGCAGTTGGTATCGTTTTGGGTTAGCAGGCAGGAGGTTGAGGGTTCGATTCTAGGAGGAGGCGTATCTGCTTTCATTTGCTAATTTCATACTACCATATAATACTGTGCTGTACACCATTTCTTAAGCCACACGTATCCGACATTTACACACTGTAATACAGCGTTTTCTAACGGTGAACATAACAGAAACGTGCTCAGACAAGTCAGAATTAGACAGTTGAAACAAATGACCTGTCAGATCACAAAATAAATACAAAAACAATGTAAATTTCCAGATACTAAAGATGATTGCTTAAATAACTCATTTATAGGGCATGCAGTACCTCTGCTCAAATGTAACACATTAGTAACTAGCAACAATAATAATTTACATATTAATGAGCGCGTAAGGTTTACAAAAGAAATGTTTTCCTCAGAACACATGCTAGAAGCGAGCTCTCTGCACGTCCCAACATTACATGACTCGCTGGATCATGAAGCCCTGGAATCTTCTCAACATGGCTGCATCCACATATACAAGAGCAGCATGAACACGTGAGATGTCAGTTCTTTCACATGTGTCGGAAGAGAAGAATACATGTGCTCCCTCAAGGTTCCCCACAGGAGGAAATCCTGGGGACTTACATCAGGTGAACGCGGGACCATACAGCTGGACCTTCCCGTGCAAGCCATTTCCCTGGAAATTTTCTGTCTATATACCGTCGCACATTCCGAAGTGTGGAGGTGCTCCATCATGTTGGAACATGAAATGGATCATGTTACAGTGCACCAGGCAAATTGTTTCAGAGGAATGCATGGAGGCGACTTTCATCTGCCGAGTATAGACGTGGATGTCTATGGATTAATTCTGGGGACACAGACAGACAGTCATGCGAAATACTTTTGAACACGTTTTCTGAAAACTGTCTTGAGTAGCTACCTAGGCAACCCACACGCGATGGAAATATCTTCGACTTTGTAGCTACAACTAGGCAGAATATTATCAACAATGCCACTATAGAAACGGGAATTAGCGATCATGATGTCATTATAGCAACTATGATTAAGTTAATAAATCAGGTCAGAAGGCTAAAAAAGTGTTTCTGCTAGATAGAGCAGATAAGCAGTTGTTGACATCTCATTCAGACAGTGAATTCTTATCACTTTGTTCCAATAAAATTGATGTAGGGTAATAATGCGCAAAGTTTAAGCAGATTGTGTATTGTGTTCTGGAGAGTTATGTGCTTAGTAAGTGGATGAAGGATGGGAAAGACCCATCATGGTTCAATAACGAAAATTGGAGGAGCTGAGGAAGCAGAGGCGACAAGCAAATGTTAGTAGAGATTCGTGCGCCTGTGAAAAGATCTATGCGGGAAGCATACAACAACTACCCTGCCCACACCTTAGCAAAAGTTTTGGCAGAGAACCCGGGAAAATTCTGGTCTTACGGAGAATCGCTAGGCGAGTCATTGTTGACCAATTCTGGCGTAGCAGATGAAGATAGATGAACGAAAGCCGAAGTTTTAAATCTCACTTTCGAGAAGTCGTTCACACAGAAGGGTCCCAAAAACATACCGTCGTTTGACCATCGGCAAACCCCATATGGATGATATAGTAATACGCTTCCATGGCGTAGAGAAACAACTGAAAGATCTGAAAGCAAATAAACCACCAGGACCAGATGGAATCCCAATTTGGTTTTACGGCATTGGCCCCTTACCTAGCCTGCACCTATCGTGGATCCCTCGCCCAGCACAAAATTCCAAGCGAATAGACAAAGCACAAGTAACTTTTTGTTGATGTTGTTGTTGTGGTCTTCATTCCAGAAACTGGTTTGATGCGCCTCTCCTTGCTACTGTATCCTGTGCAAGCTTTTTCATCTCCGACTAACTACTGCATCCTACATTCTGCCGCTGCAGGTGGAGTAGGGCATCGTGGATGCTCTGGACGACCGTATCCGCTGGGTACAAGTGTTTAGTGTATTCATCTCTTGGTCTCCCTCAACGATTTTTATCTTCCACGCTTCCCTCAAATACTAATACATATACATACTAATACTAATACACTGATGCCTCAGAACGTGTCCTACCAACCGATCAGGTTCTGCCACAAATTCCTCTTCTCCAAAATTCTATTCAGTACCTCCTCCACCTAATCTTCAGCATTCTTCTGTAGCACCACATTTCGAAAGCTTTTATTCTTTTCTTGTCTAAACTATTTATCGTCCATGTTTCACATTAATACATGGCTACACTTCGTACAAATACTTTCAGGAAAGACTTCCTGACACTTAAATCTATACTTGATGTTAACAAATTCCTCTTCTTCAGAACCGCTTTCCTTGCCATTTCCAGTCTACATTTTATATCCTCTCCACTTCGACCATCGTCAGTTATTTTGCTCCCCAGATAGCAAAATGCATCTACTACTTTAAGTGACTCATTTTCTAATCTAATTTCCTTAACATCACCTGATTTAATTCGATTACATTCCATTATTCTCGTTTTCTTTTTGTTGATGCTCATGTTGTATCCTCCTTGCTTTTCCAGGTCCGTCGCTGTCTCTGACAGAATTACAATGTCATTGGCAAACCTCTAAGTTTTTATTTCTTCTCCATGGATTTTTATTCCCATTAGAAATTTTTCTTTTGTTTCCTTTAGTGCTTGCTCAGTATATAGATTGAACAACATTGGCAACAGGCTACAACCTTGTCTCACTCCCTTTTCCCAGTCCCTCCAGCTGGAAGCTCGATTCCTCCCTCGGGCGTGGGTGTATGCGTTGTTCTTAGCATAAGCTAGTTTAAGTAGTGTGTAAGTCTAGGGACCGATGACCTCAGCAGTTTGGTCCCATACGAATTCACACACATTTGAACTTTTGAATACTGACTTTTCAATCACTGTTACCTTTTCGCGCCCCATGACTCTAGTTTCTGAACAAATTGTAAATAGCCTTTCGTTCCCTGTATTTTATCCCTGCTACATTCAGAATTTGGCATGGAGTATTCCAGTCAACATTGTCAAAAGCTTTCTTTAAGTCTACAAATCCTGGTAACGTAGGTTTGCCTATCCTTAATCTATCTTTTGAGATATGTCGTAGGTTCAGTATTGCCACGCGCCTTGCGTGTTCCATAATTTCTACGGAATCCAAACTGATCTTTCCCGAGGTGGGCTCCTACCAGTTTTTCGATTCGTCTCTAAAGAATTCGTGTTAGTATTTTGCAGACGTGACTTATTAAACTGAAACTTCAGTAATTTTCACACCTGTCGACACCTGCTTTCTTTGGGATTTGTATTATTATATTCTTCTACAAGTCTGAGGGTATTTCACCTGTCTCATACATCTTGCTCACCAGATGGTACAGTTCTGTCATGGCTCTCCTATCAGTAGTTCTAATGGGACATCGTCTACTCCTGGAGCCCTTTTTTGACTAACACTCATGCTCATAAATTAAGGATAAAGCTGACGCATGGTGAAGCAACGCTCTGGTGGGTGGGCTGCGGGTTTAAATGACCTCGGGGTATGACCATGCGTTGTATTTGCCCTGCGGTCGTCGCACGGTAGCACTGGCTTCAGTTCACATACGCAGAGGAGTGTTAGTGCATTTCAGAGTACGGTGCAGTGAGTAAGTATGCAGACGTTTTCAGACGTGTGTGACAGTGTGTTGAATATGGTTCAAAGAACACATATTGAGGACGTTATGAGGGGTAGAATACTAGGGCGACTTGAGGATGGTCAAACACAGCAGGTAGCAACATGGGCCTCCGTGTGCCACAACATGTGACCTCAAGATTATGGCAACGATTCCAGCAGCCAGTAAACGTGTCCAAGAGCTACAGTATGGGACGTCCACAGTGTACAACACCACAAGAAGACCGCACACGGCCACTGAGTACTTCAGGTGGTTTGATGGTGTGGGGTGGGATTATGATTGGTGCACTTACACCCCTGCATGTCTGTGACAGAGGAACTGTAACAGATCAGGTGTATCGGGACGTAATTTTGCACCAGTATGTCCGCCTTTTGAGGGGTGCAGTGGGCCCCACCTTCCTCCTGATGGATGATAACGCACGTCCCCATCTAGCTGCCATCATGGAGGAGTACCTTGAAACAGAAGATATCAGGGGAATGGAGTGGCCTGACTGTGCTGCAGACCTAAACCCCATCATGTACGTCTGGGATGCTCCCGGTCGACGTATTGCTGCACGTCTTCAAACCCCTACGACACTTCAGGAACTCCGACAGCCACTGGTGCAAGAATGGGAGGCTATACCCTAGCAGATGTCGTTATCAGGAGAAAGAAAACTGGCGTTCTACGGATCGGAGCGTGGAATGTCAGATCCCTTAATCGGACAGGTAGGTTAGAAAATCTAAAAAGGGAAATGGACAGGTTAAAGTTAGATATAGTGGGAATTAGTGAAGTTCGGTGGCAGGAGGAACAAGACCTCTGGTCAGGTGACTACAGGGTTAGAAACACAAAATCAAATAGGGGTAATGCAGGAGTAGGTTTAATAATGAATAGGAAAACAGGAATGCGGGTAAGCTACTACAAGCAGCATAGTGAACGCATTATTGTGGCCAAGATAGATACGAAGCCCACACCTACTGTAGTAGTACAAGTTTATATGCCAACGAGCCCTGCAGATGACGAAGAAATTGAAGAAATGTATGATGAAATAAAAGAAATTATTCAGATAGTGGAGGGAGATGAAAATTTAATAGTCATGGGTGACTGGAATTCGAGTGTAGGAAAAGCGAGAGAAGGAAACGTAGTAGGTGAATATGGATTGGGGCTAAGAAATGAAAGAGGAAGCCGCCTGGTAGAATTTTGCACAGAGCACAACTTAGTCATAGCTAACACTTGGTTTAAGAATCATGAAAGAAGGTTGTATACATGGAAGAACCCTGGAACTGCTAAAAGGTATCAGATAGATTATATAATGGTAAGACAGAGATTTAGGAACCAGGTTTTAAATTGTAAGACATTTCCAGGGGCAAATGTGGACTCTGACCACAATCTATTGGTTAGACCTGTAGATTAAAACTGAAGAAACTGCAAAAAGGTGGGAATTTAAGGAGATGGGACCTGGATAAACTGAAAGAACCAGAGGTTGTACAGAGTTTCAGGGAGATCATAATCGAACAATTGTCAGGAATGGGGGAAACAAGTACAGTTGAAGAAGAATGGGTAGCTTTGAGGGATGAAGTAGTGAAGGCAGCAAAGGATCAAGTAGGTAAAAAGACAAGGGCAAGTAGAAATCCTTGGGTAACAGAAGAAATATTGAATTTAATTGATGAAAGGAGAAAATATAAAAATGCAATAAATGAAGCAGGGAAAAAGGAATACAAACGTCTCAAAAATGAGATCGACAGGAAGTGCAAAATGGCTAAGCCGGGATGGCTAGAGGACAAATGTGAGGATATAGAGGCTTATCTCACTAGGGGTAAGATAGATACTGCCTACAGGAAAATTAAAGAGACCTTTGGAGAAAAGAGAACCACTTGCATGAACATCAAGAGCTCAGATGGAAACCCAGTTCTAAGCAGAGTAGGGAAAGCAGAAAGGTGGAATGAGTATATAGAGGGTCTATTCAAGGGCGATGTACTTGAGGACAATATTATGGAAATGGAAGAGAAACAAGGCCCCCAGAGTGGACAACATTCCATTGGAACTACTGACGGCCTTGGGCGAGCCAGTCCTTACAAAACTGTACCATCTGGTGAGCACGATGTATGAGACAGGAGAAATACCCTCAGACTTCAAGAAGAATATAATAATTCCAATCCCAAAGAAAGCAGGTGTTGACAGATGTGAAAATTACCGAACTATCAGTTTAATAAGCCACAGCTGCAAAATACTCACACGAGTTCTTTACAGACGAACGGAAAAACTAGTAGAAGCCGACCTCGGGGAAGATCAGTTTGGATTCCGTAGAAACACTGGAACACGTGAGGCGATACTGACCCTACGACTTATCTTAGAAGAAAGATTAAGGAAAGGCAAACCTACGGTTCTAGCATTTGTAGACTTAGAGAAAGCTTTTGACAATGTAGACTGGAATACTCTCTTTCAAATTCTAAAGGTGGCATGGGTAAAATACAGGGAGCGAAAGGCTATTTACAATTTGTACAGAAACCAGATGGCACTTATAAGAGTCGAGGGGCATGAAAGGGAAGCAGCGGTTGGGAAGGGAGTGAGACAGGGTTGTAGCCTCTCCCCTATGTTATTCAATCTGTATATTGAGCAAGCAGTAAAGGAAGCAAAAGAAAAGTTCGGAGTAGGTATTAAAATCCATGGAGAAGAAATAAAAACTTTGAGGTTCGCCGATGACATTGCAATTCTGTCAGAGATAGCAAGGGACTTGGAAGGGCAGTTGAATGGAATGGATAGTGTCTTGAGAGGAGTATATAAAATGAACATCAACAAAAGCAAAACGAGGATAATGGAATGTAGTCGAATTAAGTCGGGTGATGCTGAGGGAATTAGATTAGGAAATGAGACACTTAAAGCAGTAAAGGAGTTTTGCTATTTGGGGAGCAAAATAACTGATTATGGTCGAAGTAGAGAGGATATAAAATGTAGACTGGAAATGGCAAGGAAAGCGTTTCTGAAGAAGAGAAATTTGTTATAATCGAGTATAGATTTAAGTGTCAGGAAGTCTTTTCTCAAAGTATTTGTATAGAGTGTAGCCATGTATGGAAGTGAAACATGGACGATAAATAGTTTAGACAAGAAGAGAATAGAAGCTTTCGAAATGTGGTGCTACAGAAGAATGCTGGAAATTAGATGGGTAGATCACATAACTAATGAGGAAGTATTGAATAGGATTTGGGAGAAGAGGAGTTTGTGGCACAACTTGAGCAGAAGAAGGGATCGGTTGGTAGGACATGTTCTGAGGCATCAAGGGATCACCAGTTTAGTATTGGAGGGCAGCGTGGAGGGTAAAAATCGTAGAGGGAGACCAAGAGATGAAATCACTAAGCAGATTCAGAAGGATGTAGGTTGCAGTAGGTACTGGGCGATGAAGAAGCTTGCTCAGGATAGAGTAGCATGGAGAGCTGTATCAAACCAGTCTCGGGACTGAAGACCACAACAACAACAACAACCCTAGCAACTGCTCGAACACCTTATCCAGAGTATGCCAACCTGTTGTGCGGCCTGTGTACGTGTGCATAGTGATCATTTCTCATGTAGGGGTACATGTGTAGGAAACAGTGGCGTTTTGTAGCACATGTGTTTCGGGACGGTTTTCTCAACGTATCACCAATACCGTTGACTTACAGATCTGTGTTGTGTGTGTTCCCTTTGTGCCTATGCTATTACCGCCAGTTTTGTGTAGTGCCACTTGTGTGGCACCACATTCTGCAGTTATACTTAATTTATGAGCATGAGTGTAGATCTTTCAGTGCTCTGTCAAATTCGTCACGCAGTATCATATCTCCCATTTCATTTTCAGATATGTCCTCTTCCATTTCCGTAATACTGTCCTCAAGCACATCGCACTTGTATAGACCCTCTATATACTCCTTCCACCTTTATTCTTTCCCTTTTTTTACTTAGGACTGGTTTTCCATCTGCGCCCTTGATAATCGTGCAGGTGGTTCCCTTTTCTCCAAAGGTCTCTTTAAGTTTCCTGTAGGCAGTATCTATCTTCCCCCTAGTGATATACGCCACTACATCCTTACATTTGTCCTCTAGCCATCCCTGCATGGCCATTTTGCACTTTCTGTCGATCTCATTTTTGAGGCGTATGTATTCCTTTTTGCCTACTTCAGTTACTGAATTTTTGTATTTTCTCCATTCATCAATTAAATTTAATATCTCCCCTGTTATCCAAGGATTTTCATCATCCCTTGTCTTTTTACCTACTTGATCCTCTGCTGCCTTCACTACTTCATCCCTCATAGCTACCCATTCTTCTTCTACTGTATTTCTTTCCCTCATTCCTGTCAATTGCTCCCTTATGCTCTCCCTGAAACTACGTACAACCTAATTATTTTATTCATTATTAAACTTGCTCCTGCATGTCCCCTATTTGAGCCGGCCTGTGTGGCCGTTCGGTTCTAGGCGCTTCAGTCTGGAACCGCGTGACCGCTACGGTCGCAGGTTCGAATCCTGCCTCGGGCATGGATGTGTGTGATATCCTTAGGTTAGTTGGGTTTAAGTTCTAGGGGACTGATGACCACAGATGTTAAGTCCCATAGTGCTCAGAGCCATTTGAACCATGTCCCCTATTTGATTTTTTATTTATAACAGTGCATTCATCTGATCGGTAATTTTGTTCCTCCTGCCATAGAACTTCACTAATTCCCACTATATCTGGCTTTAACCTATCCATTTGTGTTTTTAAATTTTCCAACGTACTTACTCAATGAAGGGATCTGACATTCCATTCTCCGATCTGTAGAATGCAAATTTTCTTTCTCCTCATAAAGACGTCCTCCTGAATAGTCCCCACCTGGAGATCCGAATGGGGGAACGTTTTACCTATGTTCAAGAGGAAACCATCACCATTTAACCACATAGTAAAGCTGTAGTTTCCCCTTGTTTTCAGCCGTTCATTCGCAGCACCAGTGCAGCAAGGCTGTCTTGGTTAATGTTAGAAGGATAGATCAGTCAATCATCCAGACTGTTTCCGCTGCAATTACTGAAAAGGCTGATCTCCTCTTTAGGAACCATACGTTTGTGTGGCCTCTAAACAGACACCCCTCCATTGTGGTCGCATCTACGGCACGGCTATCTGTATCGCTGAGGCACGCAAACCTGCCCACGAACTGCAAGGTCCATGGTTGTGGGACTCCAGAACATAAAAAGTGTAAGGGAACAAGCCTGCAAAATTGCAAACCAATATCCACAACCTCTGTTTGCTGCAGAATCTTTGAACGTATTCTCAGTTAGAATAGCTTATGTCCACGATTCAGCATGGTTTCTAGCCCTTTCGCGGCTGGAAGGCTGAGCGTCCTGCCTGCCTGGCCGGGTGACAGGGACGAGCGCACTGCGCGCCTGGCCGGCGGCGGCTGTCGCAGCCCTGTGGCCGCTGCAGGCTACGGCCGCCGCAGGCTTCCCGCGTGTTGCCGCGTGCACAGAACCACTGTTCAGCAGCGCCTTAAAAAAACACTATACTCTGTATGGTCACTTTGGTTATAGTTTCTGATAACAACGAAAGAGAGCTTCGAAAATAGCCAACACTTTCAGTTATATGTTTATTATGGGCTGAAAAATGGTTGGTTTAGAAAAATGATAGGAACTTTTTTAATAGTAATTCCAAAATCCTCTAACTAGAGATTTACACCGTCGATGTATGTGCCTAAAACATATTAAAATTCCACTATCATCACATGAATGTATTTCAAGATATATAGTTTTAAATAGAGTTGTGCGTAGCGAAAACGCCCAAATCTCGAACAATATTCTTACTACGGTCTTAAATAGATAATAATTACAGAAATTTAAAACCTAATTTTGTCATGCAATCGGACTAAAAGTTAAACAAGGAATATATCTGCATAACTCATTTTGCGATAGGCCCTTGCCTTCGTTTGTAATTAAAACCTAAAGTCGATTCTCCACAGTAAGAAATTGGATAGTAAACGCCTACCTTCTTCTAGCTCGCTGTCTTCTTTTTCAGCCCGTCACGTTCAGTACGGTTTACTTTAATGGTTTCCCATCCTCATTTTCGACGCAGGCTTTGGACTGCCGCTGGCTGAGTTAAAAACCATTTTTTTTACTTTTATCTGCTTTTTTTTTTGTCCGCAGCTCGTGGTCTCGCGGTAGCGTTCTCGCTTCCCGAGCACGGGGTCCCGGGTTCGATTCCCGGCGGGGTCAGGGACTTTTCACCTGCCTCGTGATGACTGGGTGTTTGTGTCGTCTTCATCATCATCATCATTCATCCCCATTACGCTCGGAGGAAGGCAATGGCAAACCACCTCCACTAGGACCTTGCCTAGTATGGCGGCGCGGGTCTCCCGCGTCGCTCCCCTACGCTCGGTAAACGGAGTATGGGACTCATCATCATCATCTGCTTTTTATTTTTATTTTTTTATTTTTTACTTTTATCTATTTGAAACGTACAAAGTTACTAAAACGTGCTAATATTTCTTTAGCGTGTGGTAATTTTCGAAACATGGCACCATGCAGAGAGCCACATCGCACTTTTTGCATCTTATGCGTGTCATTTTTCGTTGTGAATGAGCAGTGCATACTACACAGCGTCTCTGGGGAATCTCCTTTTTCTCCGTTGCTACGAGGAACCCTGGATAATGTCCCTCTTTATTCTGCAGTCGGAAAGGGCTTTCTTCTTTGGTTGTCCGTGGGATCGCACTTTTACACGTTTGACTATGAAATCTGTCAAGCAATTGACGGATTAGCTCCAAGTGGTATTTCGCTAGTGGTATCTTCTGTTGCTTTTGTATTTCAAAAACAGTTTTTGCGTTCAGCACACACAAGTCAGTCAAATGAAAGAATACTTTCTTGTACCACTTCAGTGTCTTTCGGATGCACTGTACAGAAGATAATAGCATGTCTGTCTTATCCACTGCACCCATTGACTTATTATAGCTGACGACACAGGTGGGTTTCAATTTGTTTTGGCCTGTTCTATGTTCTTTCTTCTGTGTCTCCACAAACTCTGGTCCATTTACGGTCGAAAGCATCCACACTTCTTTCTTGTCCATCCATTTTAGTGCCATTAATGTTCCACAAGATTTGAACTGTACTTCCCCTTTTTTCAGCTTGTCTGGTAACGGTGGTAGATGTTTCCTGTTTTTTCGTACTGTTCCGACGGCGTTTGTACATTTTTTGTGGAGCCATAGAAATAATTCTGGGCTCGAGTACCAATTGTCCAAATAAATGGTATGACCTTTGTTGAGGTATGGCAATAACAAACTCACAACAACATCGCCTGATTTTCCCCAATCAGAATTTCCAGATTCTATTTCCGTGGCAGCACCAGTGTAGATAATATAATCCAGAATATAATTCGTTTCTACGTCACAAAGGACGAAAATTTTAATGCCAAAACGACTACGTTTATTTGGTATGTACTGCTTGAATCGGAGCCTTCCCTTGAAAAGTAGCAAACTTTCGTCGATCACTAGGTTTTCAAAGGGTACTACTGCCTCGCGGAATTTATTTCTTGTGTGACCTACAATGAGACGTATCTTTACAAGAATATCTTGAGACGCGGTGGAATTGTCACAGAAGTGCAATAAACGCAGAATCAATTTGTGCCGGTCCCTGGCCATTATGTTAGAAAATATTGGTGTCTGAAGCAAAGAATCTGTCGACCAATATTCATTCACTTCTAACTTTTTACTTCTAGGCATAAGCAGAGAACATGCTAGGAAACAATAAAATTCTGATGGCTCTATATGCTTCCAGCGTGCTAATCTACTGGGCACTCTCGTCATTTTTTCAGTAATAAATTTATAATAATTATTGATCTGTGTACAAATGGCAGAAACAAATTCCATGGACATGAAGTACAAAAAGAAATCTAAATGACTTGCTGACTCTTCGAAGTCCACCTTTAACCCGCTAAATGTGTTCACAAAACGGTGTCGTTTCGTCACAGGATGATTCTCCGTCCAGTCATACTTTCTTTTTCCTGACGAAGTTTCACTTACTCTATCTTCTTTTCCGTCTTCAGAGGAAGAATCTTCTGTTCGTGATACCGAGGATTCAGCAATAAGTCCAGGAGCATCCAACTCTTCATCGGAAAAAAGCTCCGAAGTATCACTACAATCTTCGTCACTGCTATTCATGAGGATATCCATGATTTCCTTGTCCGATAAACTGTGTCCCGACATGGCAAAGTCTACACACGCAAACGCTGTCGTCTCACCAGAAGCGAAAAACGGACTGGCCGATTGTTAGACTCGTAAGCAGAAAGTGTGCAGGGGAGGGGAAAACTAAAGTGCTTTCTCACTTTACAAAGAAGACCAGACAATGAAAGTGTTGTCTGAAAAGTGGACAACAGCCAGCAGCCGCTCTATTGTGAACGTTTACCTGTTCCCGAGCCCGGGCGTATATGTATGCCATTAGCCGTCTGGTATTCCCGCCTGCCGGGCGTAGATGTATGCCCGTAGCCGCCTGGACTTCCCGCCGGCTGGGCATACATCTACGCCCGTAGCCGTCTGGTCTTCTAACTGCCGGGCATACATGTATGCCCGTAGCCGCGAAAGGGCTAGAAAGCATTACTCATGTGAAACACAGCTTTTCCTTCTCTCACATGATATACTGCGAACAGTGGTTAAAAGGCAGCTTACATATTTCTAGATGTCTGGAAAACATTTGACATGGTTCCCCATTACAAGTTTTTAACGGAGGTACTAGCATATGGAATAGGTTTGCAGATACGAAGAGTTCTCAAGTAACAGAATCCAATATGTTGTTCTCGACGGCGAGTGTTCATCAGAGATAATGGTATCGCCAGGAATGCCCCAGAGTAGTGTGATAGAACCGCTGTTGTTCTCTGCATACATAAAAGATTTGGCAGTCAGCATGGGCAGCAATCTGCGGTTGCTTGCTGATGATGGTGTGGTGGACGGAAAGATGTCGAAGCTGAGTAACTCTAGCAAGGTACAAGACGATTTAGACAAAATTTCTAGTTGGCGTGATGAATGACAGCTAACTCTAAATGTATAAAAATGCAAGTCGATGAGGATGAGTAGGAAGAACAAACACGTAATCTTTGTATACAGTATTAATAGTAGCCTGGACACAGTCAAGTCGTTTAAATATATGAGCGAAACACTGCAAAGCAGTATGAAATGGAACGAGCATGTGAGAATCGTGAGCATGAGGCGAATGGTGGGAAGGCGAATGGTCGACTTCCGCATATTGGGAGAATTCTGGGAAAGGGTAGTTCACCTGTAAAGGAGACTGCATAAAGGAAGCTGGTGCGACCTATTCTTGAGTAATGCTCGAGTGTTGGGTATCTGTACCAGGTTGGATTGAAGGAAACCATTGAAACAATTCAGAGGCGGACTGCTAGATTTGTTGCCAGTGGGTCTGGACAACGTGCAAGTGTTAGGAGACGCTTTGGGAACTCAAACGGGAATCCCTGGAGGGGACTCCTTTGCAGAAAGACTCTGAGAACCGGCATTTGGAGATGATTGCTAAGCGATTCTACTGCGCGTAAGGACCATGAAGATAACATACGGGAAACTGGGGCTCATTCTGAGGAATAATGACAGCCGTTTCTCCCTCGCTCTCTTTGCGAGTGGAACAGTAAGGGAAATGACTATTAGTGGTATGGGATACCCTCCGCCACTCACCGTACTGTGGCTTTTGGAGTGTCTATGTAGATGTAGAGCTTCGCACAGTCAGCCAGTCAGGCAAGAAGTAGGGACCGAAACACCTGCCTCGCAATATTGTGACCCAGAGGTTGATATCAAAGCAAACGTGATACCCATGGTCGTCGGTGAAGTGGGAGTTAACGTCACAGCAATAGTGTATATTGAAGACACCTTCACTAATGAACGCTACTTCATTCGACCATGTTACAGTGTTCATGACACATGTGCAGACGAGCGCTTACTTGCGGATGGTTTCAAGAAATTCCTGAATCTATGCATGTCCATGTATTCTCTGGCTCCCACCTTTTATTACACAGCTCCTGGGTTGTAGTGGGACACTATCCTCTAAAAAACGAAGCATGACGTCGAACTATTGACTAATTTCAACACGGTTTTTCTCTTTGAGCAAAGGATCCATGGGGGCCTTGGCCAGTGTTTCCATAGGCATGCCAAGGCAAATAACCTACAGACGGGTGATGGGTTAAACACATGCTTTGATGCGAGTTACATCCTGTACCTGGTTCTAAATAACTTATAAAGGCATGCAATACAACAATCGTTGCTGATCGCCTGATCGCCGGCAGAACTCACATACCCTATTAGTTTGCATGATGTGCACGCCAATTTGCTTCTGTCTCCGGAGCAATTAGTTCTGCAAGGGAGCTTCCCCACAAAACTGATGATAACGTTGGGAAATAACTGGAGAAACACAATTCATTATCACAATCTAAAGCAGTGTCTCAGCTTGGGGATGGACCCACGCTATCTCCTTCAGCATTCCCTCTGATTGAAGGAGTATAGTGATCTAAATACGAGACTGAGAGCTTCTGTGACGTATGACTTTGAGATATTTTTTTTATAAATTAATGAATAATTCAATGTTTCGCAAAACAATGGTGAATCTGAGGGAATGGCGTGAAATTTTTACTAGCAGCAAATTGGATGGGCGTTATGACGTAAGAAAATGTATTGCCAGACCAAATATTAAGTGGGTCACTGCATCAATGAGAACTTAGTTGCTATGGAGATGGTGAAAAGTGCAGTAGAATTAACGAAACCTATTTATGTGGGGATGTGGATATTAGACTTATTCAAACTCCACATGTACCACGTTGATTATGAGGTTGTTAAAATTTATTTCGCAGCTAGAAAGTTATTTTGTATATGTACAGATAGCTTCATCTATTGGGTGAAAGACTGTGATACATATGAAGTAATAAGGTAACATGGTAATGAATTCATGTCCTCACACATGACTAATAAGCCTTGTAATATTGTTTATGGTATGGTTTTTGGAGACTGCAAAAGCAACTCCCAGATGTGGTGCATTATTAAGTATTCTTTCTCAGTTTTACTTTTCAAAAGGCAATAATTGCCGAAATGCATGGTGTTATTGTCCGTTATTTGTGTTTCTTGAATTGCCAAAATTTGATTCTTCTCTCGCAAAAATGTTTGTATGTTGTTGTGTTGGAAAAATGTATTTGTTTTGGTTTTAAGTTGGCCAGAGGACTCCAACTTCCTCTGTTGAATCGCAATGCATTTTAACCTGGCCGCCCCAGAATCCGAAAGACCAGTTGCGTCAGTAATACTGGTAGTGGATTGACCATCTGGGGTAGTACTGTGATTACCAGAATGCTCCATGATGATTGTACCTGAAATCAGGTGGAGTTCAGACTCATTGAGTGAACTCGGAGTATTAAGACTGGAAGGGTTAGTTCCAGAATATAAATTTCAGCCACACCACTGGTGAACAGACTCTGACCACTTTGCTGCTTGCTACAAGACAGACGCAATGTGGATTTGGTTTCGCTTTGCCTTGGTCTGGGGTAGTCCCAGTATTCGCAGTTGTCCATCATATCTTATGGAACTTTCACTATCCTCAACCTGTGTCCCGTCCAATACCCTAATAAAGGTCGGCTTCTTAAACTTTTAGTTACAAAGTCTTGAAGCCTGGAGTGACATGTATTATTTGTCAAATAATTCCATTTCCAAGTGTACGTTTTGTCATTTCAAAGTTAATAATGTAAACGTAACAAAATTCACTCATTTTACATTGATTTACTCAACTGTCTCTATCTCGGGAACTATTCAGTCAATAAGACGGCAGTTTTCATTTATTTGTTCCTTGATTTAGTGATAATGTTAAGAGATCGGTTGCGTTGTGTAAACAGAAGTGGTGGTATTCCACATGCATCTATTACCTTTTAAGTTGACTTGTAAAGATAATAATGTTTACATGTTAATGGAAAATTTACAATTAAAACATTGGTGAATTCCAGCATTACTAAGGAATGGCAATAAGATACATCCACATTACCTACAAGAAAAAAAATAAAGATAAGAGTGTAGTAATGGTATTTGGAAGAGAGAAAGGGATCAACGGAAATGTTATCTTGAATGGAGAACCCCTCAAAGTGGTAGAAAGTTTCACTTATTTGGTTGGTCAAAGAGCCTAAAGATGGTGTAATGTAACAACGAAACTGGTTGTGTAAATAAATGCAAAAGAGAGGGTACAGGAATTTTAATATTCGTTTCAGACTGCACAGCTGATATCCCTATGTCCATCTAACGCAGCGATAGACATACAAAAATTCTTTCCAAATGTCTCCATGATCGAACGCAAAACCTGAATAAGTCTGTCAGTAATGACATTTGGAACGACTGTATTTGTAGGCGTGAGAACTCTATATCTGTATGTTTGCAATGCTGTAATAATGTTTACCAATGATAGCAAGGGAAGAATTAGGATACGAGAGTAGCTCAACAGCACTCCAGGAGCCAACACACTTTAAGTTTTCAGGTGGTAAATAATCAAGAAGCAAATGGGTAGGAAAAGAAGGAAGCGCCTAGGGTTACGGCATGATCGAGAAGAGGATACACAGCCTCTCTGCTTCTAGGAGCTGTCATGCCTTCACCAGAGACTTTGAATTTCATTTCCTAAAAATGACTTTTTTAAAAATATTTGACCCATTGTTCTCAAGTACTAATACAGATATTTGTGCCTAATTTTGCACGTTTGCACCTCTTAGTACCCTGCAGCTACTCAACCACCTGTACTTCTAACAGGTTCTTACTTATTCAGGGGAAAGTGGAGTTTTTAAAGAAAACTAGAACATAATTTTAAAGATTCGTAAATAATTTATTATTTAAGTGTATGTTTTGAATCTGGTTATATTGGTTGGGGAGAGAGATCTGCATTAAATAACGAGAAGCCGCACCAAAAATTGCCCGTCCAGAAGCGCGTCCATGCACAGATGTATTCTAAAACATTAGATACACGCTAATCTCGTAGTTTTTGTGTGCAACTTGGTAATTTACCTTTCTACCCCAACGATGTACAATGGCTGCGGCTGCTATTTTCTAGACGCAAATAACTTCGTCTCCGAATGTGTCCATTTAAAAATGATTTCTTGCGGTCTTATGTCACGTAATATCTTTCAGTTTCTACATTATCGTTTTCATCATATTGTGCTCGCAGACATTAACCTTTTGAATGTTTATTTGTGAGCAGTCTGTATTCACAGTCGCATCAGACTTTAACGTTATACAGGTTGTCGTTTTTTTTTTCAATCTCAATTTCCAGTATTGACAAAATATTTACATACAACATTATCACATGATGGGCGTAAGTTTTGTGTTCATACATCGCACCTCACGAGAGTATCCATCGTTACAAATGCTGAGGAAATAAACCTTCGTAACATGAAATTGCGATAAGCCTATAAAGTATGTTGAGTTGAGCCCCGACAACAAGTTCACTGTTTTCTGTCGAGAGAAGAGCTCTGACAGCTGGCGGGATTGGACACGGGCGGGCACCGAGGAAGCAGGGGCGGGGGGGGGGGGGGGGGGGGGACTGAGGGTGACACCTTCCAGTCCCACCTCCCACCATTCGGCCCGCGGCAACACTCGCCACCTTCAGAACCTAACAATGGCGCGTCATTCATTGCAGCATTCTTGTAGGGCAGCATTATGCTGCCCGATGTGTTCCTTGATGGAATATTTTTTCACATGCGCTACCAGTGTTCGTCACCTTACACGAACACACACAAATATTTTCTTTAATGCTGTTGCAGCCATTTGACTGCAACAATTCTTATTTTATGGTTATACGGTTTAGATTCACTGTATTTCATACCAGTCTGATATCTTTTGACGTATAAATAAGTTACTGCTCAGGATCGTATAAGAATAAAATACAAATTATTGCCGTCAAACGGCAGTAACATCATTAAAAAATTACCACGTCTATAGTTCCAGCCAAAATCAAAATTACATATACTCAGATTTTCAACATTAACAAGGTAAAGCAAATTGCACAAACTTTACATGCAAGATATCGACAAAAAGGACGTTACCTCTATTTTTCGTCCGGGAGAACGGAAACCCAAACATCATCGTCATCTGATTGGCCATCTCTCATCATGACCACATAGTCTTCGGTATCTTCGCTGTACTGTCCTCATCGCCTGATAACGAAATTACAATGTTATGAGCAGAGTCTCCTCTTACACCTTCTTCTATGTTTGACCGTGTAATCTCTTTCCACACGCGGTTCATGATGTTTTTCCAATTTTCTGGTCTTATTATTGTGATAGCTTCATTTACCAGCCTCATTGTGCCTCGCGACGTAAAGGTTTTGTTTCGCTCCTCTGCTTTTATTTGAGCCTAGATAGTTCAATGTGTGGCCGTGGTTCTCTGCTAATGTATCAATCACATAATGCGTCTTCTGTGGCTTGTAGCTTTTCTCTAATTCCAGAAGTTTCGCTTTCCGCATATTCTGTTCAAAGCCTATTTTACTGTTTTCAACCAGCTGGCTCTATCGCCTCTCCTTGAAGCAGCCATTGGTGCCTAATTTAATTGTACAATGTGCTATGGCGCTTTGTATATTATAAAAAGGTTACCAGAACTGACGTTCGGTAGCAAACGAATAATGAACTAGTCTTCGAATGGAACATCATCATAGCATCGGGCATAGAACTGTTCATAGAGCCAGCGTGAACTGCATTAGTCGCCCTCCCTTACCAGTTGCCATACTCGTAATTCCGTGTCGCGTGTCGTCTGTCCATGCGACGGAACGTGTATGATGCACGTTGACACATGTTTCGCCAATCCATATTACATTTTCGGGATTCACTGCAAGCAACTCGCAAAGGAAACTACATCTCCATGCTGCAATGTCTCCGCATTCCATTAATACGTTTCGTCCTGAGAACTTTTTGCAACGGAAGCCAATTTTTTTCAAAACAATGGAGAGACTTGTCGTTCTGCCTATGAACAACCACTGTCTGGTGTCGGATACTCCTTCCTGCTGTAGTACACGTATATGTGTAGGCACTACTGGTCTACATGAGCTGTTATGGAAGGCAGAAGCATTAATTTTTACTCTACTACTGCAATCCTTCGTCATCATGAGAGAACTAATGAGAACTATCTACTCGTATAATCCACTTTCTTCATGTTTACTATCGACTGACACATTCTGACAGTAAATATTGTGCTATGAAGTGTCATCATCGGCTGTAAACAGTATCCTTCAGTGCCGGTGACTTGTACTTCCTTTCGCCACATGGTATCACACGTTTGTATTCTACTGTGCATGAATATGTTTCTGCGAGGATTGTGCCAATGAACAAGTGTAAATGTATGTTGAGACAACTTGTATTCGTGTGCCAATGTACTATAATAAGTCTTGCTTGATGCTCTTCTCAGTCACAAGGACTTATAATGCTGGGTCTAATCATTTTTCATTTGGTAGCAAAAGACCTAAGTTTAACCTTTTTATACATCTGGCGTGCTGTAGTCTTTTCGTACACACATTCATACTATCACCCTCACACATATTGTTATATAAATAATTATTTATTTTCGGTGCGGGCCTTATACTTTGGCACCAAACACCTAACTATTGTGTTCCCTATATTACACAGGACGTCACTCTGCGTTGTTCGTTGGAAGGACACGTAAATATTAACTTAAAACTAAGGCACTAGTTGCTCCCTGGCTACTAATGCATCACATCTATGAGTTGTAAGAGTGCACATCTTCGTTCTGCGTTTGTCGTTTTGACTTTTTTTTTGCGACTGCAAGGAAAAATATTGTAAAAGGCGGGGCACAATCCTGCCTCTCGTAGCATATTCAAGAATTAGTGTACTTTATTCCTCATGTAGATATTCACTTTCTAGTAGCATGTAAGGAGACACTCGTATAAATGTACATAGCTTGTGCATAGTATCATAGTGTGTAGATAGTGTTTGCTTCGTCCTCATTTGGCTTTGCGTTTCTTTGCTAAGCTGTGACCATGCATCTCAATCACACGCCTACTGTGTGTTTAGGCATTACAGTGTCAAATTAAATAATTTGTTACGCTCGCCGAGGATAATGTTTACTGAGCTTCTCTGGCCCATAAACATGCAATAAAATTGTGCATAACTAAAACTTTCTTCCTAATAGGGCAACACACATGAACAGACAAAAATGAAATCTGTTCTTAATACTAAACATCAATCGTGTATTCAAGTGGACCGTAGATCAGCTCTTATATACACTTACATCCATTCGTCCAAGCCGTGCTTTATCAGTATTAAATTCTGGTTAGTGCACAAATTCACGTAAATCTTTATTTGTGGAGAGCCCTCTTTCCTTACCACTGTATAATATACTAATTTACAGACTCATAGGTGAGGGATTTTTGATATACCAAACAGCCCTGTGTACAGCAGGTTTGTCGGTTTTTGATGAGTCCTTGGGCAGAGGTTTTTTCCATTCATGTATTGTCTTTTGTCAAACGGCAATTCTGTAGGTTAAAGCCGGTTGAGCTATGGAAGAGTGTTAACAACCTGTTGGAATGGGGTAACGTATTATCACATTGTGTGTTTGTGAGGGTTATAAGTCTGGATAAATCTGTTTAAGGCCTTAAATATCCTCTTTACGGACTTGTTTCTGGATGAAACCTGGACACGAGCACATGTTTAATGCTGTGAGTGTTCATGAACTCTTTCTAGCGGTTGCCTTTAAAATGTGATGCATTGTCCATCAATAGTACTCTCGGCTTGCCTATTCGGCTAGTGAATCCGTCGTAACTATTCTGATGATGGACCTCGCAGTCATTGACTGCACGGCATACAATTTGACATACTTGGAGAAAACGTCGTATAACGTAACATCATATCGTGCATCTCCCTTTCCTTGCAGATACTGTCCAACCGCGTCCAAGGAAACTATCACCAAGGGTCTTTTAGGCAATATCGGATGTAGTTCAATTAGTTTTGACTTATTTGTATGCTTAGCGTTCTGACACACAACATATTTACATATTACCTTCAGAACCTTTCGTCTTAAATTTGGATAGTAACAGTAAGTGCTTATCTTATCAAGGTATTTGGAGACGCCTAGTATCCCCAAATATAGTGTGTCTAATATAGAGTTGTTAACGTGATCCTCTGGTAAACAAACACACCACTGGCTCTGCTCTGGATAGTGTCGTTGAAACAATACAGCTTGGTAAACTATAAAAAAAAATTTCAAACTGTCCTAGTGCGTCTGTACCCAGCTGCCTTACCTTTTGTCATCTGGACCCTTCTGTTATAGTTGCTCAGTGCCTTTACACAGCCTAACGTAGTGTGGGTGTTGTGTTTTATCATTTCTGAATTGTTCTCCACGGATTCCAAGGCATCAGGAGTTACGTTTTGATTATATTTCATAAACAAAATTTCAAAATCAAATTCCTGTAAATAATAGCACCACCTACACTTCTGTGTAAGAGTTTACAAATGAGAAGGAAGGACAAAAACTGACGTCGCAATACATCTTGGTATGCTTTCCCCACAGGTAACATCCCAACTTTCTGAACGCACATATTACCGCGAGAGTTTCCAGTTCCATCACAGAATATGCTCCTTCACCTTCAGATAGGGTCCTACTAGCAAAACTAATTTCCTTGGGGGTAAGCTCCCCATTCGTGTCACTGATTCGGAGTAAACAAACTCCCAGCCATAGCAAGGACGCGTCTGTACTGAATACGTACATGGGAACGGAAATTGATTTATAATTACTTGAATAATTGGAAAAGCGATTGGAAAGAATACTTGAAAGAAATTTGAAGGTAATTTATGAATCTGTGCACAATCATGGGTGAGACTTAACTGATACCAGTATGAACAGACCTTTATATCAATACATCCAAGGTCAATAAAAATAATTTTCATTACATACTGCTTCACATTAATTCCATTGATTACGACAATGTTGATGCAGCTGTGCTCCTCCAGATAATGCGTAAATTCATTTTGTCTTCACCGAACCTCTTGATGCAGGATCTCGGCGGCGAGTAAAATGATGAACAGATAGAAGTTGACCTCTTGACTGTGAGAATAAATATTTTTTTTTATAAAAAGTTTTTATAACACTTTTAACAATGCTGGTACGATGGATCCAAGCATACGTCCATACGCTAACACTTCTCGAAACAAAACTGTGAAGATACATAAATTAATATACTGAAAACCGTATTTCTTGCTTTGTTTCATACACATATTTAACTATGTATCAAAGCATTATCCTTGCCACAAAACAGCTTGTTAATTTACCTTTGGTGGTAGCATTGGAACAATGTTCGTACCACCCCAAAGTACCGCTATCCAAGATGGCGGCGATGACGTCACCCAAGATGGCGGCTGTGACGTCAATAAAGATGGCGGATTTTGGCGGGAAGTTTGAATTTTGGCGGGAAAGTGTCACGCCAAACCCCCCCCCCCCCAGGAAAATGGCTCGAATTTCAAATTCCAGCAGTATAATGCACCACACCCCGTTTATCTCTACTAAGCAAAGAAAATGGTGGGAAGATAGCTCACTTGGCCTACCTCCGCTAACCTAAGTTACCTGACTGCTACTTCCTCCTATGTACTGGCGCCAAGTTTGAATTTTGGTTGTAAACAAAGCTCACTTGGGGTTTCGCTACAAACCTAAGAAAATTGTGGGAAAGAAAGCACACTTGTACTAACCTCATCCACCTGACTGCCACCTCCTCCTAGGAACTTGCGCCAAGTTTGAATTCTGCCAGTAAAGAAAGGTTACTTGGGCTTTCGCTACCAACCTAAGAAAATTGTTGCAAATGAAGCTCACTTCCACTAACCTAAGTCACCCAGCTGCCATTCGCTACCAACCTAAGAAAATTGTTGCAAACGAAGCTCGCCTCCACTAATCTAAGTCACCCAACCTCCATCTCTTCCTAGGGGTTAGTGGTAAAAGATCTCATCCTGCACTAGGATGATGCAGCAATTTATTTAGGGGTGGAGTATATTTATCACAGGACACATTCTCTGACATGCTCCACATCATAGGGACCTGCAAACTACTCCTACATAACTCTTGTATAAGGCTCTACACACACACTCGCTAATCGCAAACCGTCAAAAATAACACATTACCCAGCGTACAGACATGCAAACCACTAGTAAATAATGCAATACATTTACGTCCAGAGAGCCAAAAAACTCTTAAATTGTCAAAATAATAGTCCATCTAAAAGACCCTGCAAACATTCTAGCTAATTGTCAACTCTCGAAATCATACACCAGTCTTTATTTAAACAATTAGACGCAACTCCACCACCCAGTGTATTCGCCAGAGCCCAACTGGCTCAGTTCATATCGATGTCACTAGAGGATCTTGTAGTGACGTGAGGTGATGAAGCAAGTACTGTAATCTAAGATGGAGTGACCTAGTGTGTTCACCACGAGCTCCAGAGCCCAACTGGCTTAGTTCATATTGTAGCCACCAGAGAGCGCTACCGCGGCATCAGGTGATGACACAAGTACAGTTACCCATGATGGCGTCAAACAGTGTGTTCTCCACGAGGTCTAGGACTCAGTACCACCAGCAGAGTACGCTGTCGTCCGTTTCTTGACATAACCCAAGATGGTCACCAGACGATACTGTATTCCCTGCTGTGACCGAATCCAAGATGGTAGGAGGAAAATGGCACGAAAATGACTCAGCCTGCTCTGGGCTGCTGGGGAGAGTAATGGAGGATTGCACTCTATTTATCTTGAAACATCTTCTTTAGGGATGGAGTATATATATATATATATATCACACTGATACATAACACCCACCCTGATAGGTCTGGGGTCATGTTGCACAGCCCACAGACACACAACCAACTCATAATTTCAGTACACAGTAGCAAACTGCTTCACACTAATGTGTAGACTCGTCAGTAGTCGTAAACTGTCTAAATAGCGCATACCATGTCCTACAGACCTGCTAGCGAAATAATGCAATCAATGCATGCAAGCACAGTCCGCCGCCCCCTGTCCAGTAGAGTACACAGAAGGTAGCGATAAGTGATGCATCGGTCAGATGTCAAACCGCGCACAGCTGCCTGCAAGCATAGGGTTGTGGCATCCCCATGTGTACTTCACACGTGAGAAATTCCTGTCACCTAGAAGCAGATGATGACGCGATCGCACCGCAGCGTAGAGATATTTACAGAGCGCACATAAAATCGAGGCAACAAACCCCACGAAGTGAGGCGGCCGTCGTCTGTCAAAGCACACACAGGTTCCCGCTGGGCTCCCGTGCGCTCCGTTACAGCCGCAGCTAGCCGCAGTCGTCGAACGCATGCCTCTATACAGCCATTGTTCTAGTGAGGTTATAGCAGTCCAAGGCGAGCTCACGCCAGTCTCATATGCGAGACATCTCCAGGCCCCACTTGTCTTTATCAGTGAAGGCAGAATAGCACAGGACGCATTGACACACGTGTTCAGCCGTGCATACCTACCCCAATGTGAATCCCGCTTCGTCCCATGGCGACACAGCAGCTAAAACGCTCTCAATGTTATTCTTACGACACACGGCTTTGTGAAAAAAATAACAGCCAAGTCGACCGCTCAGGAATAGTATAGCGCCCCAGAAATAGTCAACGCTCGCTTTCTTGGTGTCTCAACTTGTATGCATGAAAGTTCTTACCCTAACAGAACCTGTTTAAGAAAATAACATCGATTGCACTCTTCCTGTTCTCAACATACACAAACGTTCCCTCCGCTATGTAGAGGCTCCTATATCCCAGCACAAACGATGTAGCACTATGATTGGCTCTTATCGAATTTACTCACCGAATTACTGATGCCATCGGTATGTAAGCACCAACCACCCTCTCTCTCTGGGCATTTCAGAGGTAAAATCATTTTGCACAGATTGCTAATCTGCATTGACAGCTAAGCCCACAAAGTTGTATACACATTATCAAAATACATACTAGCCTCACAAGAATATTGGAAGCCAAAAGATATTTACCAGTGTAACTACTATTAAATATTACGATTGCTGCTACAGTCTGACACCGATCATCGTGCAGGTAATGTCTCCTCTTGATGACTGTGCTTCAGCATCTATAGAGCATATAATTTTCCACGTAAAAAATTTCCCGCCGTTATCCATGTACTGAATCTATACGTCCCTCACGACAGGACACACAATTATCCTCTCTAGTCATCCCATATCATAAACCATACTAACTTTACAATGGAATACATACACAGTTTACACAGTGAAAGCCACAGTAACTTTACAATACAATATATACACATTTTACATAAACAGTGCAGTTATGTTTTATATCTGTACAGCACCCACCATATTGCACCCACAACTAAACCTCGTAAAGTTATCTACAGATCATCAAATATATACGAGAGTGCCAAGAATATTGAACCGTGAAACCGATCTCCATCCTGGCATATATCACCAAGTACTCTCTCGACCTAATAAACATGCAATTCACATCCCCCACCATAAAATATCATCCCTCTTACATCAGCGAACCAAAGTCGCTCTCAGAACTCTTCTACAAATTTGAGATCGTGCCCCCTCGGCACAAATTCGTTACTGTCTCTGCTTACTTGTCCGCTCGCGTTTCTATGCATATCTCTAGACTCGTGGATTACAAGAACACACATATTTTCACGATAATATTATACCATTTTCGCGATACTTCCCGATATCAATCACTAGGCAGCATCCTACCGAGCGCTACCGCAACATAATTCCCAAGATATAGACTGGAAATTATTTTTCAACAAACCTCAAACTTTAGCGATGTGTCAAGTAAGATCTTTCCTATGTCTAGAGAATAGGCAATTGTGTCTCCCACACACCACATTCGATCTTCCCTCAACTAAATAAACTCGCCAAATTTGCACAAATAGTCAACCGAAAAATTAACATGTGAGGGAATAACAGTCTATCGCAATCGTACCATCTTCTCAAAGTTCCACTTGATCACGAAAGCCACCCAACACATTCTTAGTATTAGTTCGCTATGTGGTCGTCTAGACAAGGGCATAGTTAACTCATATACATTCCTAAAATCCAACTGGCCTCTGCGCTTGCACGGATGCTACCGTTAACAGTAAATGTGAATCATTACCACCACAAACTTTGCATACACGGAATCATTCCAGAAAACCGGTCGCATATATGTTTATCACTATACTTACAATTAAATGTTACGATCGCGCTCTCATTTGAGCATCATTTGAGAATGAGCGAAGTATCGGAAATACACCCTCTTGTTGGGAGTGACCCTGGAAATAGCTCTACCTTCCTTACAACTGGACACACTCCCTCCTTTGCCATCACAGTACTCCAAGTCAAATCCTTGCCTTCCCTACAACAGAGCATAGTAATCTCCTTTCCACAAACACACATACTTTATAAACGTGATGCTCAAATGCGAACATATCATGCACCCACCAATCTTACTAAGTATATTACGTCGTCAATAACTGATTGCCTTCGATACCAAATAATACTGATCGAAAATCAGCGATGGAGATGCGTGTCTCTTAAGTTCTTCTTTCGAGTCCTACCACTGTGTCCTAGAAAGAGACACGTAATCGGCGCGATGTTAATGAAAAAACGATCGCAGCAACTACTGCATGTTACTGACACAATCACTCTTGCTCCTACAGATGCACATAGGTATCCATGTTAGAAACTATACCCACCTTACTAATCGAGGTACGACATTACCTCTGAATGAGGTGGTTTTTTCTGGACAAATACCGTGATGGTGATCGTAGGAATAGGTATTATCAGCCAACGATGCAGCCTAGGGATAAAATCACTGAACTTTGAAAGTGATTCGGCTAAGGAACAGGGTATGTACACGGTTCTTGCGACTCCCTCACGCCGCCCCAACTAGATAATTCTTTAGTATTTACGCTATATGTTCGAAACGATGTCAATCATTTCGAATCACCTCCCTCCATTCAAGCACATACCTGCATCAGATTATAACCACTACTCAATTATATTTCTAGCGTCTACATTAAAACTGCAACATGGTTTCAGTCACCCCATACACATCGTGCAACTGCTCCCATTTCACAGCTTCGCCCATGTGATCGGTCCAATTTAAGTCTGACCTGAGCAGAAGTCGGAGAAAAACATGTCCACCACCTTCAGCAACCTCTGTAGAAACAGAACGACCTGAGTTACTGCAACATGATCGTGTTTTGATCATTCGGTGGGAATGCACGCAATGTGGTACGTCCTCAAACCAGAGACAAGTACTACAGATCCACATCCATTCAAATCAACCAGCCCAGCAGATAAAAATTACTGACTATAAAAGCTCATATGATTTAGAAGTTACCAATGCACCGATACGGGGGCAATGATGCATAGCTGCGGTCGGCCTCCAGCGCGGGGAAACAGATTTCACAATACTTCTTACAATACCGTAGCGTGTAGCCATCCAAGCATTCCTAGCCACATAACCCCTTCCTGACAGGCTCTCACCTCAAACTGCTACTGCTACTGCTGCTTTATGTATGACAAGATTCTATTAAATATATAGACACCGCCGAGGCCACTTTAAAGTTTGATCAGCTATACTCAGCCGAATTATCGTATGACACACTCCCTCCGGTCCTGTTTACTTGTCTGAAACACTGTTTTCTAACTCGCTTTTGTACAACGCCAAACATTTCCTCTTTCTGCCACGACTGCGATGCTTGTCTCAGGTTCTAAACTAACATTAAGACGCCCTGATACACGGCCTCTCATCGAAAACTAGACATCACATGGTGTAAATATTATTCTTACAGCGGATAGCATAACACTGGATGATTTTAAATAAAAGATAATTACAAGATAAGGAAACTAGAAGAATTTGGCTGCGACGTGGAGAGCTTCCAAACTACCGTCCAAAAGGGATTCACGACCTCTACATTTAAACTTATACGTCACAGTGACGGAATATGTGATGGCTCCGCATTCCATTTCGAGTGATTCCTTATTTTGCACTCATGTTCGCGATCAGTGTATCACTGCTAGCAACCCCCAGAAGTTGTAACCCATCCGCAAAACTTTTTCCCCAACTCAAACAAGGGTTGTCAGTCAATCATTATGTAGTAACCAACAGTGCACCAATGCACGGAAAACACACCGCCAATGTACTGTGATATTAAGCAACGCACTTGATAGCACGACGAATTTTGCAGTATGCCCATTCAAAGTTAATTCTCGAGCACATAAATCATAAAAGTATACCAGACAATGCTCTACATATTTCTAAGACCTCGAGCGTAGCACTTAATTTGCAATCCATCTCTCTGCATGTGGGAGTCACAGAGGATTCTCCCTGTCTGAGGGTAAAAGACCATCCTCACATAGTCATTGACCAACCCGCCCTGCAGCACCGTTAGAGAATTAATCTAAAACTGATCAGAAGAAGACTGCTACACTCTATGTCTCATGAATGCATAGAACTTTCGAAGTCCTAACCTATCCAAGTGCACAAGATTTCTCGAGACGTGACCATGTCGAGGAGCTTAGCACTCCTTATCGATGTATAGTAACAGATTTCAAAGTGCCATAATGTAATAGCATACAGTTAAGAAGAACAATAAAAGAAATTTTTACATGCGTTGGAGTTTCAGACACATTTTTATGTAAATCATGCAAGCTATCAACTCTTAAGTATTGTTGTAAAATATAGGATCGGTACCTGGAAGGTATCAGTAAGAGAGAGAACATAAACACACGCACTCATAGGGACTGCAACGTTCTGCACTTAAAAACGGGCTAAAATGTTAGATTTCCGAGCTGTACATACATCCTATACATACATCCTTCTTCACGGTCTCTCTACGCTGAACTATCCTATCGAATCGTAAAACTAAAAAACTAATTCTGTTAAGCATTTACTTTGCATCATACGAACACAATATAGCTTTGCGGAGAAGTATAGTGTCCACTGCTCACATCCGATCATGGTTCAGAAATTACACGATGCCTGCATCAGGTCTATATAAAATGATAGTAGTGGGGTATACATCATACAAGGAAACAGATAAACGCACAGCAGCAGCGTCCGACATGTGAAAATCACAAGTCACTCCACCACTAACTCTGTAAACACCACATCTGTCGGGCAAATGTGTACACGGGGATTGTAGCACGTCACAAGCTCTTACCGCTAACGTAGTTATGACACTGAAGGCTAGATTTTACACCCAAGATGCGTCAGCGCGATCACATAAATCAAAGTTCGTTTAGAGGAGTGTATTAAGTTTCATCACACGAGATGGAAGCCCTCTGATGACCGACAGGTTTACTATTAACGATCACAAGTAGACAGTGCTTTAAAGCACATGCGGAACACGTAGCTGTATACCAGTAGAATTCAGGCTATGTCACGTGACTGATGCAACCAGACAGAACACTGGAAAAGAATTGACCTCCATCAACTTGTTCTTCTCTAGAATGAATCTGTCAGTCATTAAATTGTACCTCGTTACACCTCCATCTCAATCGATCACCTGGTCCACTCTCTGTTATACTTTAACGCAGGTGGAAGGAAGTTTAGAAATGAATCATTCTCTGTCATCCCGAAAAGCATCAAATACAGTAGTCAAGCCGCGTGCATCACTGGTACCTCGATAGGCATACAGTATAATGCTGTCTCAATGGGAAAAATTGACTGCCTCCCTTATTCCCTTCGTTTCGATGTACACGTTTTCCCGGAGCCAAGCACAGGCCTGTGTATGCGTTGACAGCCGATGCCTGCTTCACTTCGCAGGGTTTGTGGTGCATGTGGACCAGCTTCGATTTTATGTCCTAGCTCTGGTGCAATGTGTCTAGCTGATAGGAATTTCTCAGGTGTGAAGTATGAATGGGGGTGACACAACCTCATGCTTGCAGGCAGCTGTGCACGGTTTAACATCTGACTGATGCATCACTTATCACTACCTCCTGTGTATTCTACTAGACAAGAGGCGGCGGACTGTGCTTGCATGCGTTGATTGCATTATTTCGCGAGCAGGTCTGTAGGCTGTGGTATGTGCTCTTTGGACAGTTTACGAGTACTGAGCGTGTCTACACAGTGTGAAGCATATTTGCTATTGTGTACTGAAATTAGGAGTTGGTTGTGTGTTTGTGGGCTGTGCAACATGACCCCAGACACATCAGGGTCGGTGTTTTGTATCAGTGTGATACATCCCTAAATAAGTTATTTCAAAATGAGTAGAGTGAAATCCTCCTTTACTCTCCCAGCAGCCCAGGGCAGGATGAGTCATTTTCGCGCAATTTTCCTCCTACCATCTTGGATTAGACTACAAGAGGGAAGACAGCATCATCTGGTGACAGTACTGTGTAGTAGGTCAGTTGGACTCTAAATATTGTGGTGAAGAGACTGTCTGCAAAATTTGTATGGGGGGGGGGGGGGGGGGAGGGGGGGCGTGGCACATTCCCACCAAAATTCAAACTTCCTGCAAAATCTTCCATCTTGAATGACGTCACAGCCACCATCTTGAATGACGTCATAGCCGCCATCTTGGATGACGAAATAGCCGCCATCTTGGATAACGGTACTTAGGTGTGGTACACACATTGTTCCAATACTGGCGGTGTCTATAACTTGTTCAGTGTACATATAGCTTACATATAAGAAAACAACAAAAAAAGCTAATGATTCAATACAGTTCCTCCCCCTGCCCCTCCTCGCTGTGCACTGACGTCATACAGACGTACACAATGTATGAGCTTATTTCCCTTTTCGAGGTTTGACAATACTGGCCGGTATGGACATAGCCTTTATTTTCGGCCATTGGGTTATCCTGAATGGTTATCAATTTATATGGGCAAGTCAGCTTCTTTTAATACATAGAGATATAACTTTTCTTCCTTAACAAAGTGCTTGCTGCAACCACATAGTCCCATTATTGTCAGTCAGCATCGGCAGAGAGTTTAGCTTGCGAAGTATGTGCGCGCAGCCCAACGTCCAATATTGTCACCGTTCGGGCTCACATGGCTAGTACAAGGCCAGTGTTTGTCGTGCATTTACAGTTGCTTTCACTGCACAGGTTCGTGAAGCTCGTGCTCAGCGGCGTGATCCTTTGTGAAATCTTCGATGTGTGACAACAGGTTTCCATATCGGCATCTCGAGACATTTATTTCACCTCGTCTCTCTCACTTATTCAGTGGGGAGACCAGCCATACATCCATCATCCGTCGACAAGGTATGTTCCTCGCCGCACAGAAAATTCATTTTACGCGAAGCATTGCCATTTTTTAGTTTACCATACGCACACCTACATATTGTTTTAACACAAATACACCTAACACTTTGCAGCAAGGTTTCCTATGTCTTTGTGCTTTGTTTTTTTGCGTCTTTCATACAGTTGCATTACATAAAGTTTCTGTAGTGTCCTTTCCACGTACTGTACACATAACATAATAAAATACAAATACAATTACAAAATACACTTATCTTATTCATTTGCTGAAATACCACTATCGTCGCTCATATAAATTATAGCCTGTAATATATTCTCTCTCCTTTTTATACGAAGGTTGGAACTTAAATTGAGGCAACTACTTATTCGCAACCGATACAAAAGAGTTACATGTTTGCACCTGTGACTGTCCTTCACAGTAGTCACCAGAGTTGTGTAGAGCTCGTTGCCAGCGATGTGGAAGGTGTAGTATACCGTTAGCAGAGCCTGTTCTGTTTATGGTGCGAATGGAGCGGTCTACTGCCTGTCGAATCTCAGGAACAGTTCTGAAGCGATAGCCACGAAGTGGTTCCTTAATCTTCGGAATCAAATCAAAGTCACAAGGACTTAAGTCCGGGGAGCATGGTGGACGGTACAGTTCTTCCCAGACCCATCGACCGAACAGAGCAGTCACAGCTTGCGTGGTATGCGCCCACGCATTGTCGTACAAAATGATGGGTGGGTTGCGCAGGAAGAGTCGGCGCTTCTTTCGCAAAGCTGGTCGCACGTGACGCTCCAAAAACGAACAGTAATACTGTGCATTGACTGTCTGCCGTGGAGGAACGTAATGCGTAAGGATAACGCCATCACAGGCGTACACGAGAATCACCGTAACATTAGACCGCTCCATGCGCACCATCAACAGAACAGGCTACGCTAACGGTACAGTGACAGGTGCAAACATGTAATTCTTTTGTATAGGTTGTGAATAAGTAGTTGCCACTATTTAAGTTCCAACCCTCATATATATGGTCACTACGTGCATTTTGTTTTAGGACATTTTGTTAGATTTCATTTTCGTTACATTATTCTATTCCAATTATATGAGTACACACGTTTGGTTATACATGCTTCATGTAACATTCATTCAATAATATATACTCTTTTCATTTATAGCATAAATTGACATACATTTCAGTTTACGATGTCTTCTTCTCGGAGCATTTTTATCAATTCAAAAGAATCTGAAGTAAACAACAGATGCTACAATAGACACTACGCGCCGCTCAGATAACTACGCATGGCCTCTCCTCTCTAGCACTCTCCAGGAACGATTTACACACTACACGGTTGTGGGAATTCCACAGAAATGCATTTTTGTGCTGAATTACGTCTCGTTAATAAACTTAACTGTGATCCCAAGAACAAAATAGTTTGTTGTTTATAAACACAAATCTGACGATCCCAATCGCATCAAATACGGGGTGTTCAAAAAGTCTCTCCGCAGTGCCGTATGATTGTTAGCCTCGCATGCCGTATGCCGCAGTGAATAGACCGAAATGAAACTCAGTGAAATACAAATTATTAATTTATTGAATATTCATTTTTATTTACAAATTTTCACATTAAATGTTGAAAGTGTCCCCCACTTGCCTCGGATAGGCAGGCGAACAATCATACGGCACTCGCGGCTGACCATCTTACGGCACTGCGGAGAGGCTTTTTGAACACCCCGTACTTATTCAGTGTTTAAAAGTGGAGCTTAATATTTATTTGTTATGTTCATTATATAAAGGATCATTTCATGTGCTGAGGTTTACAGATGAAGTTTGGATACTAAAATGTGTTTGATTTGGTTGGAATCTCCAAACTCTTTCCATTTACATCCAACAAAATATGAGGCATTATCTATCATTATGACTTCTGATTTTTCTACTATTGCAAGGAAATCCTCATTGATTCGTTTTATAATATAACTGGCTGTAATGTTCTGAACAGCATACAATTTTACTTATTTGGTGAAAACATCATACAGACCTACTATGTACTTTACTCCAACCTTGCCTCTGAGATAGGGTCCAGCCACATCCAAAGACACCTTTTGTAGAGCTTTTTAGCCACAATGGGATGTATTTCAATCTGTTTGTAGATGTTAGAATGTTTTGTTTTCTGGAAGACAATACACTTTCTTACCAACTGTAGCACTCTTCGTCTAAGGCTGGGGAAATAACAGTATTTACATACTTTGTCAGTGCAATTTGCAGTGCTTTAATGACCTGAAGTATAGTGAGTGCATAACATAAAATCATTTACAAATTCCTCCTGCAAATCTGCATACCATTGTTCTTGTTCGGGATGGTTCCTGTGGAACAGAACAACTTTTTGAATAGCGAAAAACCTTTTTAACTTTCCATCACCGTTTTGTATATGTTTCGCTCTTTCCTTACTCCAGCGTGTGTCTTCCTGCTGTAATAGGTCCATGTGTTTACACATGTGGACATAGTATGGTCGGAGTTTGTCTTCCATCAACATAGTTCTCATTTCACCTTCCTGTTCTAAAAGATCGTTAAATTCCTCTAAGTCCTGTGGTAGCCGAGAAAGAGCATCAGCTATTACGTTCTGGTTTCCTTTTATGTACACTATTTCAAAATCGAATTCTTGAAGATACGTACACCCCCTGGCTATCCGTTGTGTAACAATTTACAAGACTGATAGTCACAGTATACTTTTGTGTGTACCCCAAAGGAAATATTCAAACTTTTTAAAGGACCAAATTGCAGCCAAACCCTCCAAATGCGCAAATCTGAAACTGAATATGAACGTTGAGCTTCGGATAAGGTGCGGCTGGCGAAGCTTTAGGGATGAGTTTTTCCTCTTCTTCTACAATTTGAAAAAGGCTTGCACCCTGACCTAGAGAAGACGCGTCGGAGAATAAACAAAAATCCTTTTTTATGTCTGGTTGATATGATATATTAACTTTAATAAGGCTTGCTTGATGTTCTCGAAATCGATTTGACATTGCTTGTCCCATAACCAAGGTCTGTTTTTCCGGAGAATCATTGTTCATAAGTTCATTAGGTATGAAGTTCGTAAAAAATGAGACTAGGCCTAAGTATGCCATCAACTGCCTGTTGTTTCGAGGAACAGGACAGTTCCTAATGGCATCAAGTTTCTTAGGATATGGCAGTATGCTTTCCGAAGATATTATGTGTCCTAAAAATTTTCGCTTTTTATATCCAAAATTAGATTTCTTGAGATTTACTGTTATTCCGTGTTCGGAAAAGCGGCTCAATACTTGTTCAATTAATATTAAGTGTTCTACCCAAGTGGGTGTGGCGACAGAAAGGTCGTCCACGTATACTGTTACCTTATTCAAAAGTTCGGATCCTTCCACTTTGTCCAGAGCAGAGATAAATACACCTGCACTTACATTCAATCCAAACGGTAATACTTGAAATTCGAAGCACATACGAAGGCGGTATACTTGCGACTTTCTTCATGTAGTTTTATTTGCCAATTGAGGACCGGAGTTCGATTATAGGAAGAAATTTAGCATCATGGAATTTCATCGTCTGGATGCGTCCATCAGATTTTTTACCGTTGTGCGTCTTCTGAATTTGAGAATATGCTTCACCAAGGTTCTGTAACTCACCTGCAAGTTGTTCCTGTTTATCGTCTACGGATGATACTCTTTCTGTTAACATATCTATATTCCGGGATATGTCGGTAATTATTTCTTGTTTTAGTTGTTTACGTAGCTCTGTCAACATCCTGGATAGTTAGTCAGATAATTCAGTGTCTGTAGTTTTGCTCACAAGAATGCTGAAGTTTAGATGGGTAGATCACATAACTAATGAAGAGGTATTGAATAAAATTGGAGAGAAGAGAAATTTTTGGCACAATTTGACTAGAAGAAGGGATCGGTTGGTATGGCATATGACAGCGTGGAGGGTAAAAATCGTAGAGTGAGACCAACAGATTCAGAAGGATGTAAGGTGCAGTAGGTACTGGGAGATGAAGCTTGCACAGGATAGAGTAGTATGGAGAGCTGCATTAAACCAGTCTCAGGACTGAAGGCCACAACAACAACAACAACAGTTTTGCTCACATCACTGAACTATACGATTCTTGAAATGGTTAAAGGCTTGATTTTGCTCTTTAAACTGTTGACCTATATTTTCCTGGTGTTTTGTGAACTGCTGTCACAAACCCTTTAGTTGTTGTGTTACACTTTGCTGAAACTCTTGTTTTGTAAAATGTTGTGCTACATTTTCCTGAAATTCGTGTTGTTTTGTAAACTGATGTATTATTTGTTGCATGAGTTGCGTCAAAGTGTGTGTCTCACTAGTATTTACATTGTTTTTAGTAACTGTATCCTGTTGTTGCGCTCGCGACGTCGTGTGCAAGTAATTAAAGGAATTTTCGCTGTCGCGTCCTTCAGTTTCACTATTTGAAAAAATGTTTCCCGGTGGAAACTGAGAAATTATCTCATCGAGCGTCATAAATGTGACATGATTAGTTATATTACTAGTGCCATCATTTATTGACAGTAGGACGCCAGCCTCGTTGTTTACGTTGTTACTGGCCAGTTCACGGGTTGGTGCGTTACCTTCAACTGTTGCCAAGCTCTGATTTCCGACATCTTTTGTAACGATTGTTCAACAATGGCCATTTCCTTTGACTCCATTGTAAATAGTTTTTAACAAATATGTGTACAAAAATTTTTCAAAAATTAAAGTTGTCTGGATCGGTACCTCTCAATTAAAGTAGATTTAGCTGCGCATTCACTAACGAATCTGATTATTATCTGACACAGTCTTATTGTATTTAAATCATGCACTTTAATTATGACTTTGTTCACATTTTCGTCTTTTCAGTAAAGGATATTAATGGAAGGAAAACAGATTATCTACTGCCAGAGAGACGGCTCCATCCATCATAGCAGCTTCCTAACTTTACCCCTGAAATCAGCGCTCCCGTCTCGTTTGTAGGCAGAATTTAATTTTAATTTGCTCCTTCAATGCTTTTATCAATTCCACTCCTGTAGACATGTAACAACCACAATGAAAGTTTCATTAGTTTCTTGTAACAATAATATGAGTCATTGATCTCAAAAATTTTGATCTCAACAATTGAAAGGTCTGTTCATATTTTGCTCTCCGCCTTCCTTTAAACGGTCGCCATTGCATAGGTATGTGGGAATGGAAATTGATTCAAATGGTTCAAATGGCTCTGAGCACTATGGGACTTAACATCTGAGGTCATCAGTTCCTTAGACTTAGAACTACTTAAACCTAACTAACCTAAGGACATCACACACATCCATGCCCAAGGCAGGATTCGAACCTGCGACCGTAGCAGCAGCGCAGATCTTGACTGAAGCACCTAGAACCGCTCGGCCACAGCAGCCGGCGGCAATTGATTAATAAATGCTCAAATAATTGGAAAAATGGATTGGAAAGAAGAGTTGAAAGAAATTTGAAGTTAATTTGTGAATACGTGTACTGTCATGGGGGAACTTTAACTGATACCACTATCAACAGACGTTTATATCAATACATTCACATCAATTCCGTTGATTGCGACAATGTCGATGCAGGTACGCTCCTCCAGATACCGCGTAAATTCATCTTGTCTTCGAGGTTCGCCGATGACATTGTAATTATGTCGGAGACAGCAAATGACTTGGAAGAGCTGTTGAACGGAATGGACAGTATCTTGAAAGGGGAATATGAGACGAACATTAACAAAAGCAAAACGAGGATAATGGAATGTAGTCGAATTAAGTCAGGTGATGCTGAGGGAATTAGATTAGGAAATGAGACACTTAAAGTAGTAAAGGAGTTTTGCTATTTGGGGAGCAAAATAACTGATGACGGTCGAAGTAGAGAGGATATAAAATGTAGACTGGCAATGGCAAAGGGAAGCGTTTCTGAAGAAGAGAAATTTGTTAACATCGATAATAGATTTAAGTGTCAGGAAGTCGTTTCTAAAAGTATTTGTATGTAGTGTAGCCATGAATGGAAGTGAAAAATGGACGATAAATAGTTTAGACAAGAAGAGAACAGAAGCCTTCGAAATGTGGTGCTACAGAAAAATGCTGGAGATTAGATGGGTTGATCACATAACTAACGAGGAGGTATTGAATAGAATTGGGGAGAAGAGGAGTTTTTGGCACAACGTGAGTAGAAGAAGGGATCGGTTCTTATGGCATGTCCTGAGGCATCAAGGGATCACCAATTTAGTACTGGAAGGCAACGTGGAGGGTAGAATTCGAAGAGGGAGACCAAGAGATGAAATCACTAAGCAGATTCAGAAGGATGTAGGTTGCAGTAGGTACTGGGCGATGAAGAAGCTTGCACAGGATAGAGTAGCATGGAGATCTGCATCAAACCAGTCTCAGGACTGAAGGCCACAACAACAACAACAACAACAACATGCTTTTAATAGTAGCTTACCTACATTTCCTTTTCTTATTCGATATTGAAATTGTTAGTCATTCCGCAGGGCATATGTGGACTCTGACTATAGTTTATTGCTTGTGAACAGTAGATTAAAACTGAAGATATTGAAGAAAGGTAGGAAATTAAGTAGATGGGACCTAAATGAGTTGACTCGTCTTTGGTCACTTACCTACTTACTCGTCTTAACTTCGTAGTTCGCATTCCCGAAAAATATCGGGGCATGTTAATAAAGTTAATACGTAGGGTAGTCGAATACACACAAATTTAGCAATAACAACCTCGTTTATTTGCATTCGAAGATAAGTAATTGAGCCTGTGTGTTCAGCCAGAGCCGTCCCCATCTTCCTCTCCAACCTACAACGTGGAACATCACCATTACAAAGTGCACCTTCCCGGACTCTGTCAGAATACTGTTCCACCGTGACGCGGACTGTTTGGCGGTGTGCAGCAGCGACGGCGGTGCGGCGGCGGCTGAAGCGGCGGCTGCGGCTGCTGCGGGGGCGGCGGCGGCGGCGGGGGCGGCGGCGCGGTGCTGGGGGTGCGCGCGCCAGAGGGCGGGGGTGGCGTCACGCCAGCTGCTGCCGCCGCGCCGGCAGGCGTCGGGCTGGCTGCTGGCGGACGCGCCAGCGTCGCGCGCCGAGGCGGAGGCGCTGCGCCGCGCCGGCCTGCTGCCCACGCACCTGCTGCAGATGCGGGAGTTGCTGTGCCCCCGGCACTACGAGCCGCCGCGCGGTGAGTGCCAACACAAGAGGCGGCGAATACCCTACTCTGACAACAGTGGGCAACCAGCTGCCTCTCTCCTCACTCGGCCTCGCTCAGAAATAATTTTGGCACGCCAACATACTCGCGCTCCTTTTACGCAGAACAATCTAAATCCTTTGGTCCAGTCTCCTTTTGTAGTGATGGCATCGTACTCGGCATACCCCTCTCACTGCTACTGTCTGCTAAACGTATCTCTCTTGCCCACTTTTTCCTTTTTCTGACACTGGCGCTTTGTCATGATTCTCTCCCAATGCCACTAAGTTCGTCCCTTTCTCCCGCTCTTCCCTCTCCTTCTCTGGCACCATCGCTGTCTCTGTGTCCACTGTCACTAACCTTGTCCCGTTATTTTCGTCGGCCGTTGCCACAGTCTCTTTCTTTCTGGCTTACAGTCACCTGTCTTACACTTCAACCGTGGTCTCCCCGACACGCAGCTCCTCGAGGATGGTTTGCTCGGGATTTTGGCCTATAGAAAAGAAAAATCGCGATCCGAGTCAAAAACATTTGAGAAGTTGCTACGAGAAGAAGAGTTAGGAGACCGCACTCCGCCGCAATTGCTGCTCCGGTTACGAACACCAGTGTGCAAAGACATTATTAAAGACATTTTAAAGAACACTTGGCTGTCACATCTTCCTGCAGACGCACAGAAGACCCTTACAGTAAGCGCAGAAGACCTCTACGCATTAGCGCAGATCGTAGACTGTATAGCAATGTACCCGTCTGCAATAGTAGCGACTGTTGCCTCACTGCCCAATTATGTTATACCGTATGTAGACGCAGATTGCGGAGCTCACTGCGAACACGACATTCCGGTCGTCAACCTCGTCGACATCGCTCACCAGGAAAACACAGCCAGTCACCTTTGCCAAGAAAATCAGGTGGTACCACAGGAGATTTGGATCTCTAGCACATAAATGCACTCCGCCATGCGAGATGGAAAACATGACAGGGAGTTGGCAATCACGGTGACTGCCTTTCCGAACAGCAGCGGTCGACTGTTCGTCACCGATCTCCGTACCATACCTTAGTTGGTCGTGGATACCGGTGCGGCTGTATCTGTTTATCCATCCAATCGTCTGCCTCGTCATAACTGTGGCAGTTGTCACCTCAATGCAACGGATCTATGATAAAGACGTACGGTCGTGTGAAACGTGCACTAAACCAATGTGACTTATAGGAGCCGACTTCCTGTGGTTTCGTGGCCTACTCCTCTACCTCCTTACCGCCAGGAACCGTGGGCCTTGCCATCGGCGAGGATACTTGTGTACTTCAGCTATACGGGTAGCCCTACCGTGGGTGCAGCCACAACGGGAAAACGTGTGTTGCTGAAGTGGCCTAGTAGTTACAAACAGTGTGGATAATTGACTGATCTGGCCTTGTAACATCAACCAAAACGGTCTTGCTGTGCTGGTACTGTAAACAGATGAAAGCAAGCAAAAACTACGGTCATTACTTTTCCTGAGGGCATGCAGCTCTACTGTTTGGATAAATGATAATGCCATCCTCTTGGGTGAAATACTACGGAGGTAAAATAGTCCCGCATTCGGAGATCTGGGCGGAGACCATTCAACAGGATGTCTTTATCAGGACAAATAAAACTGGCGTTCTACAGATCGGAGCGTGGAATATCACATCAGTTAATCGGGCAGCTACATTAGAAAATCTTAAAAAAGATAAATGGATAGGTTAAAGTTAGGTATAGTGGGAACTAGCCAAGTTCAGTGGCAGAAAGGAACAGGACTTCTAGTCAGCTGGATAAGGAGTTACAAATAAAAATTCAAATAGTGCTAATGCAGAAGTAGGTAATAAGTAAGGAAGTAGAAATGCGGGTAAGGTACTATGAACAGCGTAGCGAACGCATTGTCGTAGCCAAGGTAGACACGAAACCCACCCCAACCACATTAGTACAGGTTTATGTCTCAACTAGTTCCGCAGATGATGAAGAGATTGAAGAAATGTATTTTGACATAAAAGAAATTATTCACATTGTTAAGGGAGATGAATATTTAAAAGTCATGGGAGACTGGAATTCGGTGGTAGCAAAAGGAAGAAAAGGAAAAATAGTAGATGAATATGGACTGGGGAAAAGGAATGAAAGAGGATGTCGCCAGCTGGAATTCTGCACAGAGCATAATTTAATCATCCCTAACACTTGGTTTAAGAATTATGAAAGAAGGTATTATATGTGGAAGAGACCTTGGGACACCAAAGATATCAGATTGATTATATAATGGTAAGACAGAAATTTAGGAACCAGGTTTCAAATTGTAATACATTTCTAGAGGTAGATGTGGGCTCTGACTACAGTTTATTGGTTGTGAACAATACATTAAAATGGAAGAAATTAAGAAAGATTGAAAATTAAAGAGATGGGACCTGGATAAACTAAAAGTACTGGAGGTAGTTGAGAGTTTCAGAAAGAGAATTGGAGAACTATTGAAAGAACAGGGGACAGGAATACAGTAAATGACGAATGGGTAGCTTTGAGAGATGAGATAGTGTAGATAGCATAGGAACAAATAGGTAAAGGCCTAGTAGAAATGCTTGGGAAATGCAAGAGATATTGAATTACATTGATGAAAGGAGAAAATATAAAAATTAATAAATAAAGTAGTCATATGGGAATATAAAAGTCTAAAAAATGAGACTTGAGACTGACAGGAAGCGCAAAATGGCTAAGCTGGCATATGTGGAACACAAACGTAAGGATTTAAAAGTATAAATCACTAGAGGTTGGGTTGGGTTGTGTGGGGGAGGAGACCAAACAGCAAGGTCATCGGTCTCATCGGATTATGGAAGGATGGGGGAGGAAGTCAGCCGTGCCCTTTCAAAAGAACCATTCCGGCATTTACCTGGAGTGGTTTAGGGAATCACGGAAAATCTAAATCAGGCTAGCCGGACGCGGGATTTAACCGTCGTCCTCCAGAATGCGAGTCCAGCGTGCTAACTACTGCGCACCTCCCTCGATATACACTCCTGAAAATTGAAATAAGAACACCGTGAATTCATTGTCCCAGGAAGGGGAAACTTTATTGACACATTCCTGGGGTCAGATACATCATATGATCACACTGACAGAACCACAGGCACATAGACACAGGCAACAGAGCATGCACAATGTCGGCACTAGTACAGTGTATATCCACCTTTCGCAGCAATGCACGCTGCTATTCTCCCGTGGAGACGATCGTAGAGATGCTGGATGTAGTCCTGTGGAACGGCTTGCCATGCCATTTCCACCTGGCGCCTCAGTTGGACCAGCCTTCGTGCTGGACGTGCAGACCGCTTGAGACGACGCTTCATCCAGTCCCAAACATGCTCAATGGGGGACAGATCCGGAGATCTTGCTGGCCAGGGTAGTTGACTTACACCTTCTAGAGCACGTTGGGTGGCACGGGATGCATGCGGACGTGCATTGTCCTATTGGAACAGCAAGGTCCCTTGGTGTGAATATTATCGAAGTATCAGTTTAATAAAATGAAATTTTTAACGAAGAATGGAAAAACTGTTAGAAGCCGACCTCGGAGAATAATAATTTGGATTCCAGAGAAATGTATGAACTCGCGGCAATACTAACCGTACAAATTCTCTTAGAACACAGTTTAAGGAAAGGCCAACCTACATTTAAAGCTCGAACAGTCCACGGGTATACTGTCGGTTCATAGTGTCCAACGGGCACAATATTTCGGTGATCAGACATGTCGCCATCGTCAGCTGCGCTGACGAATTGAGCTCCTGAGGGCGGGCGGCCGATTCAAATCCCTTGCCCCTGCGGGCCGCTGTTTGCGCCGTCCGCGCCCGCGCGCCGGTGGTCGCGAAGACGCGGGCGTCGGAATCAGACGTAGCGTCGATGTGCTTGCTACGTCCCGCCTTGGTCGCCAGTTTGTACTTCTTGCTGAGAGTCTTCTTAATTACATTCAATGGTGGGTCCCAAGCCTTGCTGACATTATAGCCGCAATCTCGGTTGATAAGATCTTCCCTGGTGCGAATTTCGATAGCCTCCGTTATAACGCTGTCCCAATATTTAGAGGTCTGAGCCATGATCTTGGTACGTTCATAACCCATCTCGTGTTTCTTGGACAAACAGTGCTCTGCTATCGCCGACTTTTTTGGATATTTCAGTCGAGTGTGCCTTTGATGTTTTCGGCAATGATCTTCGATGGTGCGTACTGTTTGTCCGATATAAGTCTTCCCACACTTACAGGGAATTTGGTATATGCCGGCCTTCCTCAGACAGAGGTCATTTTTCACACTTCCCAGTAATGCCCGTGTTTTATTGGGCGGGCAGAAGACGGTGTCCCGGCAGTATACCCTTGGACTGTTCGAGCAAGAAATACGCCGGGAGAAACTGAAGAATCATACATTTGTAGCATTTATAGACTTAGAGAAAGGTTTTTGGCGATGTTGACTGTACAGGGCTAAGAGGCGTAAAATGCACGGACGAAAGGGTATTTACAACTGGTACAGAATCCAGATTGCAGTTATAAGAGTTAAGGGGTGTTAAAGGGGAGCAATGATAAACGAGAGACAAGATTTCAGCCTATCCCCGATGTTAATCAATGTTTACTTTGAATAACAGCAAAGGAAACCACAGAAACAGTTGGGGTGGGAATTAAAGTTCAAGTAAAAGAAATAAAAACTGTGAGGTTTGCCGATGGAATTTTTAACTCTGTGAGAGACAGCAATGGACTTGGAAGAGAAGTTAGACGGAACGGAGAGAGTCTTGAAAAGAAGATATAAGATAACTATCAACAAAAGCAAGATAAGAACAATGGAATGTAATGGAATTAAATCAGCGATGCTGGGGTAATTAGATTAGGAAACGAAACATATAAAGTAGCAGATGTGTTTTGCTATTTGGTCAGCAAAAGAAGTGACGATGGGCTATGCAGACTGGCGATGGCAAGAAAAGCGTTTCTGAAGAAGAGAAATTTGCTATCGTCGAGTATAGATTGTAGTATCAGGAAGTCTTTTCTAAAAATATTTGTGTGGAGTTTAGCCATGTATGCCGGCCTTTGTGACCGAGCGGTTCTAGGCGCTCCAGTCCGGAACCGCGAGACGCCACGGTCGGAAGTTCGAATGCTGCCTCGGGCATGGATGTGTGTGATGTCCTTAGGTTAGTTAGGTTTAAGTAGCTCTAGGTTCTAGGGGATTGATGACCTCAGATGTTAAGTCGCATAGTGCTCAGAGCCATTTTTAGCCATGTGTGAAAGTGAAACGTGAGCGATAAACAGTTTAGACAAGAAGAGAATAGAAAGCTGTGAAATGCGATGCTTGCTGAAGATTGGATGGGTAGATCATGTAACTAATTAGGAGGTACTAAATAGAATTAGGGAGGAAAAATATTTATGGCACAACCCTGAGTCACCAAGGGCTCACCAATTTAGTACAAGAGGTAAGGATGGGGGGGGGGGGGGGGCGAGTAAAAATCGTACAGGGAGAGCAGGAAAGGAATACAGTAAGCAGATTCAGAACGAGTAAGTTGCTGTAGCTACTAGGAAATGAAGAGCCTTTCACCAGAAAGAGTAGCATGGAGAGCTTCATCAGTCCGGTCTTTGGACTGAAGACCGCAACAATAATACTCTCGACCTGTAACGTCTTTGATTACTTGATACCATCACCAAGCTGTCCAGTCACGCAAGTCTACTTTGTGTAGACCTCACAGTTGTTCGGATGATCCCTGGTGACTCTTTCTGCATGTAACTTCTCAGACAGTTCCCAGAGATTACCATGCAGCTACCAACGCTAGCATTCGACAGCGCATTGCGTCCTTACAACACACGGTCCGCTAATCCATGTTCGACTGCGTCGTTTGGCACCCAAGAAGCTGAAAGTTGTTAAGCAATGTATACAAGATTGACGACGTTTTAGTGAAGATCGATACTTAGTACAGGCTTTAAGCATGGTTTTAACGATTACTACAACACAACTCTGTCTCGAAATCTGGCAAGAAATCCAAAGAGATTCTGCTGGTACGAAAAGTACACCAGCGGCAATACACAACTAATACCTTCACTGTGCTGTACTAATGGTAATATTACCGATAACAAAGTCACTATAGCTTAATTATGTAACTTAGCTTTCTGAAATTCCTTCACCAACAAAGGCGAAGTAAATGTTTCAGTGTTCGAATCAGGAACAACTTCCAACATGAGTAATTTACAAGTAGTCTTCCTCAGTGTAACAAAGCAGCTTAAACGGCAAGTCTTCCGATCCACATAGTGTACCAATTAGATTCCTTGTAGAGCATGCCGATACTCTTACGATAGCCTGAAACTTAGCAATCGCAGAAAACCGCTTGTACGACGAAAGACCCATACAAAACATGTCACACCAATACTCAAGACAGGGAGGAGGCGACTCTGAAGGTGGTTTGAAGAACTCTCTGTCAGGCACTTAAGTGTGAACTGTAGATTAATCGTGTAGGCGTAGATTCCGTTGGGGGTGCGCTTACGCTATAAGGAGCAGATGCGGATGGTTTATCTTTCTGAGTTGAGGTGCTAACTTGTGTGCATCGATATCACTAGCTGGAGAGTATGTTTGGTAATGGTCGAGGAGAACGTAGTTGGGCTGTCGCTCAGCATACGAGATGTTGAGGTGTCTCTTGAAAATGGTGTCGAGGGCGAGTAGGGCGATGAGGAACGCAGTGGCCCAGGCTGTGTCGTGGCGAAGCAGAAAGCCTTCAAAGTGCGATGCCGTCACTCGACGATAGCATTAGCTGGCTTGGCCACATGTGGTGGTGTCATGACGTTGGGTGCCGTAGAGTTGGGAAAGCTCAGTGAGAGCTGGGATTCAGATTACCTTCTGAGATCCACGTGATGTGGAGTGGGAAACCAAAATGAAGTATCCACATGAACAAAAATGCTCACATCATGACATCTTGCCAGCATGTGGTGTTATAGATGGTGAGGGACCAACGATGTCAGTATGGATATGAGTAGACCTCCCCATAGCCTCAGAGAAATAACCTACACACTGGCCAACCTCAGTCCTCTGACAAACGACACAATAGTGGGTCCAGCTGCGACAGTCTGAACGGTTGCGGGGCTACACACTGCAACGGGTGTCAGATTATGGATGCTATCAAAGGCCTGATGGGCACAAAGCAGCTAGCAGGAAAGATCGTGGCCTGCCTATGGAGATGTCACCGTATAATTCTGTGTGAGGCCAGCCCAGTCTGAGGCCAGTACCTGAGTCACGACAGTAAAGACCATCTCAATGTCGACCTCTGGTGCTGCAATGAGAGCGGAAAAGTCGATGCGACTGGTGATTGCAGTGCCTGTGAAAGACAACTGGCAACTATATTTTCCATTCCTGAATTATGTGTGTGTTGAGCTGAGAGATAAATTCCTGTTACTGGAACTGGTGTGAAGAACAGTGATTGTTGATCAACTGCAATATGTGATGGATTTGTGGTTGGTAGTTATAATAAAGTTCGCGGTCTTCAGTGCTGGAGAAAGTGGCATATCACTGCACAGATGTGGAAGGAAGCTCCCTGTTACAGCTGCTCCATTTGCCTTTTGTAGGCATGAGCTTCTATGAAAAGGAAGCCAGTTCCAAAAACCATTGAAGCGTTGCTGCAAAACTGCAGCTAAGGCTTGCATCGACCACTAGTGCCAGCATTGTATCATGTGCCGAGTGAGCCAGAATTGCAGTATCCGCAAGGCTGTTCTTGGTAGCAATTAATATGTCATCCATTTAGTCCATTCAAGGAAAGGGATGGTTTCCCTTTGTATTGGGATCAGAAAGGGTATCTGTGAGTGACTCTCGAATGGGACTATGCTGGGAAGATGATGGTGGTAAAAGTTCGGCATTTGAAGGAACTGGCTGAGTTATTGGAAGGTTAGTGCGCACCGAATTTCTCGAATCGTCTGAACTTTTTCAGGGAGGGAAGCGATGCCATTTGCACAAATACTTGTGTAGTGGCCTAATAATGTCACCTGGGAGGAACAAAAGGAACATTTGAAGGATAAATGATATGCCCGTAAAATCACTGAACCCTTTAAACACTTCAGTCACGTGGTCATTGGGTTGATGCAACTCACAAGAAAATACCAAAATGTCATCAAGGTAGGCGAAATAAAAGAGTAGGTCATGTAGCACACAGTCAATGAATTGCTGTCATGTCTGTGCAGCATTTTATAAAATTTCAGGTAAGGTGATTTAAAGAGACGAAAGGACATGGTGATCGCTGTCTTTGGGATGTCTTCCATGGAAACTTGTGTTACACGTCCATTTTTTCCAAAGTGCCCTATCACTTATGTAAAATCCGTAAGAAGGAGTCGAGTCAAATCAGAAAAATTAAACTTCATTGGATAGACAAATGTGAGTTAATATCAGTGATTGTCAGCTCTTAACAACTTATAAAAGGATTTGCTATGTTAAGTATAGCTAAATAAAAAGCCACTGAGAAAGAATGTTGGGGCTCCATGAAGAACGAGGGAAGCGCTGTAGGACCACAGAACCGCTGTTCGCAGAATTGCCGCACAATCCTCATGCAATGTGAAATGACAGCCGGGACTGGGCTGTGAACTGTGGAACGACATTTAGAAAGACAGCCGTCGTAGCGCCGAATGTCTGACGTCAGACATTGCAGATTACGTCTTCAGTATGTGCTGGAAAACATAGTTTGTCTTTCACAAGCTCTGTGGCCATAGACACAAGCCACTTAACAGCAGAGTCAAGGAACAACAGTCATTGTAGAAGTAAACAGTGGTCAGCCAAATTCTGCTGAGAAACACGTGCTGTCAGGATAGCATCTTAGAAAATGTAATAGGAACAGAAAGTTTGGGGTTACTTTGAAGATCGTGGGATGCCTACACCTGCCCAGGTGCTGCCAAACCAAATGTTTAAGGATATGTAAAAGTGGCTACCAGTGGTTGGTGTAAGGAGTGCGACCGTAGCACAGAGGTCCTACCATACTGGCCACTGCACAGAAGTAGAACACATTTTGGAGTGCTAAGTGCAACACGATTTTTAACTGGTTAACCGTCTTACAATCTGAAATATGAATTAGATAATTTCTTCTGCTTGGCATTCACAAGAACTAGTATTCAGGCAATTAAAAGACGCAATGCCAATAAACAAAAATCTCCGAGTCCTCACTGTCGGAAGCAATCTCCAGACAGTGACTTTTGGGTGTGGATCTTCTAACAATACCACCACTTGTAAAGAAGGTTAGAAATCAGATTAATAATGTTGCTCACGCAGCATATGTTCGGTTTATCGGGCAACAACAAAGTTATTGACTGTGGATGGTATCGTCAGAATGGCAATAATGAAGTTACTGTAAAAAAGTCATTAATTTTGGCACTAATATTGAATGGATTCCCACGTAGATTTCGTCGAAGTTGTTATACCACATCTTGTTGATTCTAGGATGATTCCACTTTGACTGCTAGAAGGCCCAGATATGTATTTTAGCAATATTTGAAGACCTAACAAATGCGTTCTTCAGGAAATTCTTTATGATCAAAACAATCCCAGATGAGAACAATGGTATGGTAGAAATAATTTTTGACTTGGTATTCACGATCCACATTTTTATTAAACATGTTGTAAATTCACATATACTACTTCTTCATTGTCACATCATCAAGAAAACAGTTTTGTATCAATCTTCATATATTTACTTTCCACTTTAACCAAACACAAGACTTGACTGTTCTTTTACAAAGCGAAATAACAACTTAACTTCTGCAAAGTGAAACAAAGACTGCTCTGTGCGCATTCGCGCCAAAACGGTTACAAGTAAGTGAAAGATTATGACAGTATCACAGAAATGAATACACACAAGAACCATATCACTGTAATATATCGATATATCGGAGTAACTATACATTAATAAAACCAAATGTAAATATTGTCACAAAAATATGTCTGTTACTTCGCAGAAAAGTAGTATGATATTACTGGTATCGAGAACTGGGGTTGGAGTGCCGTAATGGCCACGTAAATAAAGAACCATTACAACCTCCTTGGCCAGACTTCAGTTCTAGATGACTACTTCAGGCTCGTTTTGAGATTAGGGGCTCTGATCTGGCTGAAATGAACTTCGACGCTAACAGAGACGAGTTTTTGGTCCAGAGCCAATGATTGATTTAACAACCACTTCATCCGTCATTTGCTGATTATGAATGTGATGAGATCCAGCAGAAACAGGAAAGTGAACTATAGGGAAAAGTGAATCATTTTTAACGATTTCAGTAATTCCAATCGAGGACACTGAGCACTGAACTGGGGGCATGATTAAAGTCGTGGAAATTGAGGACCAGATATTTGTCCAAGTAGCTGTGTGCATCAAGAGCACAGTATTGCTAGGTTGCATCCTTCTTTGGTACGAAGTGGAGAGGAGAATAGTGGGACAAAGCGAGTTCTGCACCACTTATGACAGCAAAATGATATCACATTAATTGTGCAAATTAATTAATCGATGAATTAAATATTTCCCCCCCCCCCCCCCCACTTGATCATGTCATGTGGCTTCTTCTCAGGGAATATCAAATTTTGTGTGTTCACCTTGAGGTACAGAGACCAACTGACCTAGTTCACAACACCACCAGGCTGTGGCTAAGCCATGTCTCCGCAATATCCTTTCTTCCAGGAGTGCTGGTTCTGCAAAGCTCGCAGAAGAGCTTTTGTGAAGTTTGGAAGGCAGGAGACGAAGTACTGGCAGAATTGAACATGTGAGGACGGATTGTGAGTTGTGCTTGAGTAGCTCTGTCGGTACAGCACTTGCCTGCGAAAGTCCAAGGTCCCGCATTCGAATTGGGTGTATTATGTACCTGAAGAGCCGGCAAGCTGTGGTTCACCGGAGGCCAGGCCAGTCCTCTGCTTCTGACCGCTCAGACCAATTTACCGCCAGTCGCAGTACAACGCGGCTCTATTCAGGCTAACTGCTGTCCCATCCCTGACATAGGGTTCTCAGTTCAAAAGATATGAAATGGGGATGTTGTTTTGTCAGTACGCCTAGAATTCTTGATGCGAAATGCAGATTCCTCTCGTTTATATGAGTTATTTCCGAAGACAGAAGAAATCGGGCCGTACTCGCGTTTTCACATCGCTAAGATATCGTTACTTGTGAAAATCCTGTACAACACTATGGCATAGGCTATACTTTCTCTATTGATTCTCTCAACCTGAAAAAGAGATATCTGTTCTTTTCTGCTACATCCTACATAACAAAACTATATATTACAGTCGTTTTTGCCTCGTTATAGAGTGCTAAGAGCACCTCTGGCACAAGATGCCTCCTCACTTCCGAACTCTCTCTTAAATAACGAAATGATTAGCCACATACGAAATCTCTTAAGGTAACGGCATAGTGAAGTTGTGAACAGCAGATTTATACTATGTATATGCAACTTTACAAATTAGATAATACAGCAGATTTTATTACGATAATCATCTCACCCTCTACAGGTAACGTTAAAAGGTTTCACCACGACGGGGAAACGCCTGATTAATACCTCCTTACTTTCAATCTCTCTCATCACATACGAAGTCTCTCAATGTAACAGCACAGAGCAGTTGTGAATATCAGGTTTTTGCTACATGTCACTTTATAAATGCGATAATATAGCTGATTTTATTACGATGATCATCTAGCCCTGTGTAGGTTCTGTTAAAAGATCTCACCACAACGACAAAACGCCTGATTAACGCTCCACCTCTCGAATCATATCCTTGGTATTATCATCCTCGCATCCACCCACCCGGCGGCATGTTACTGATATCGAGCAGATAGGCTAAAAAATTAATTGATAATGAGAAACCCTTTGCATCGATAATTATTTTTCGTGCAGTTTGATAACACTCGCCAGGTAACCGTTGCAGATGATTTTGTGACGTCTCTGGATGATTACCATGGGCTAGGTAAATATTTCCTCTGATACCAAAACAGGTGGCAGCTATCCCCAAAAGGCTGAAAACATGCAACTGTGTTTGAGTTCTGTCTCTTGGTTGTCTTGTCATGGTGGTGGAGGTAATTCACTGAGAATTCTGGTATACTGCTCCCGCTGAGACTTGTCGCTCTAGGGGATAATAGAATGTTTCTCTCTCTCTCTCACACTTTCGGATTGCATGTGAGCAGCCGTCACCTGCGCGCGAACTCCCACCCGCACGTCAGGGCTGTACTGCCGACGGCCGCCAACCTACAACTCGCTCTGCCTAACAGCTGTTAATGATTTCAGACTCGTAAAAGTTACCTTATATTCCAAGAACTGGGCGCTTCAATGTCGCTGCGATAAAAACCGCGATGTTGAACAATATGCCTCCACTCATCCGATATGCAAATTGATACGTTCTAAAATTTGTTTTCGAAATAAACCGGAAAGGCAAAACAAAATACCAATATACTGACCGCGACATCTCAGATGTGTACGAGTCTGCAGACGTAGGTTTCCCTCAGAATACAGCCCTGTAGAAGCATTCCTATTGGCTCCTGCCAAATTAGTGAACGGATGATTCGAGAACTCGAATGGGAATCCGTGGAGGCAAGACAATGTTCTTTTCGAGGAACACTATTGAGAACTGTCATTTGAAGCTGAGCGCAGCAGGATACTACTATCACCAACGTACATTTAGCATATCGACCACGAAGACAAGTCACGTAACATTAGCGCTCACAGGAGACGTATAGGTAGACTTTTTCCCAAGCTGAATTTGCCGCATGGTGTGCTGGCACCAGCTTGCGCCAGCACAGAATCCATCTGATTTCGACAAGTAAGAGATGTTATTCCGCCTCAGCCACGTTATAGATCGCTACTAATTCTCTCGAAATCCTATCACTTTCCCACAGCACTGTTCCATTAGTTAGAGAGCTATCACGACGAGAAAAATAGCACATTAACGTACAGGAGGAAATTCATAAGCATGCAAATTATACATGGGCTGCACAAAGAAATACAGAAGCATAACACCTACAATTCATCGATATCGAATGAATGACTATAAATATCCCTCCTGTCCATGACCTAATCACGTTTATTGTATTTGTATGATTACAACGCTAGAAATACGACAGTGTAATGGTGTAATGGTGTCCGAATCTTTCTTGACAGTTCAGTGTCCCCCCCCCCCCCCCCCTCCTCTCTCACTCTCACTCTCACTCTCACTCTTTCTGTGTCTCTCGGTGTCTCTCGTCGCTATTTTTGAAACGCACAGCTGAATAAAACTACGAAGTTCGCTAAGGTCACCTGGTAGAGAACTCAATAAGATTTTACTGCATTTCTCTCTTCGGATATATTGGGAAACAAATACCATCTACGTGTTATCATCAACCATATATGGCGATCCTATTAAATATACATGCATGTCTGGAGCAGGGGACGAGCGATCAGAGTGGCTTTCATGGACCTGTGTAAAGTTTTTTTGCTTGTACTGGAGGAAGATAATATCAACTATCAAATGTACAAAATACTATGACCAATACACTGGCTATTCAGATCTATAGTGTTATGCTATCTGGAATCATGTCTCTCCATTCAACCACATGCTTGAATTGGATCCTATGAAGATGGCTTTTAATAATTACACTATTGGTGAATCCTATTTGTGGTACTCTAATTTCTATAAACGGGTCACCTTTTTCGAACCTATCAGCTAAGGACCCATACAGCAAAACCCCAGCATTGTGTTAGACAGCCGTTCTGCATCTTATAACTGTTCCTCAGTCTTTGCCTCACCTCGCCCCCGGCCCCTTGCCCCCCCGCCCCCCCTCCCTTCCAGCTGCAGCTTCGCGCATATCAGAACTGAGCATAAGTCGGAGAGTGTTGTATCAAAGTCCTTCTACATCTTATAGAGAAACTAGGTGAGTGAGCTGATGCAACAGGACTCTGTTTTTCTCGGTGGAAATGTGAACATGTTGCCATAGCTCCGCCAACAGTGTACAGCGTGTAAGTCTAGTGCCAAACGAAGCTTTCTCCTGCGACACAAGGTAGTGGAAAAGACACTACGAACAGTTACAATGGTGCTTCTTATCGGCAGAATTAGGAGGACTCCGTGTCGTACAAGAACTGGAAGAGGGACGAGGAATTTGCTACTGCATTGTGATGCATTTCCAAACTTCATATAGGTACTACAGTCTGAAGGAGATTGCGTCCCTCAGGGGGCATTCATGTCTCTCACTCAAACCATTCTCTCTGTCCTTTTTATTTTGTACCATCCAATGGAGAAAAGCTACGAACTGTAATCACTCCACTAACGCCACTCGATAGAGAACTCGATAAGATATTACCGCGTCCCTCTCTTCAGATATATCAAAAAGAAATGTCGTCTGCATGCTAACGTTGAGCATATGTGGCGATCCTATTAAACATATAGTATTGCTCCATTGGAGCCTTACACTTCCCTCCCTGGGCTGTACTCCACCTTCATGAACACTGCTCACTCTATCGTTCCTTCCTCTCACCTAGTGGCTGGAATACATACCTTCGCCACTGGCAAATACAGAGACACATCTGTAACCTTCTGACAGCGACGAAACGCGGGACTGGCGTCAGACCTGTGTATGACTCAAAACCACTCTCCCTATCAACTTCTCCAAATACTGATCGACCTTCCATCACTTTACTGCCAGCAACTCTGCCCCATATTGCCCACTCCTCCTTGACAGTTGCTCCTTCCATGATACCCTCAATAAGGATAATCATTTTGCATCCCAGCTCTCCAACTACTTCTCCATCCCTGAAGTTCCTCACTCTGAATACTGCCTGTTTCCATCTGTCCATGAGCATACTGATACAACTGTCCTGCTGCTTGCTCCTAGCGTCCAGTACATGAACCATATGCTGCAGACAGAATTAAACACTCTCATTACACCACACAACATGCTACTCATGCTCCTCATCACCACACCATATGCAACACTACCCCTAGTCACGATTGCACCACCTACTACCACCTACTCTCCTCCCTCCTTCCTCGCCACCCTTGCCACTCCATACAACACCATCCTCTCTACCATCTTTTACTCTGACCTGTGGAAGCCCTCCCGACACCGCGGTTCCCTAAACCTAACAAACTCCTTCTGACACCTCCTCCTGCCGTCCCCTATGCCTGACTTCAGTCTTCACCAAGGTTTTCAATTTATCCTCTCCCGCCATATCCATTACCACCTATATCTGCACTATCTCCTTACTATTACCCAGAGTGGCTTAAGAACCTCCTTCTCTACCGAAGACCAGCTCATGAACGTCACCCATCTCCCCTCCCTCAAACTTAACTCCTGTCACTCTGCCATTTTTGTTTCCCTGGACCTGAAGAGCGCCTGTAGTCTCGTGTTGCATTCCAGTCTCCTTTTCAAACTGGAGACATACATCCCTTCTAAACATTCATGGTGGTGTCTGTTTGTTCTATATCGTATCTCCCTACCACTTTCGCGCAACGACGCTCTGAGCGTTTTTTCAGGGAATTGACTAGTTTGAACCTGTGACCTGTTGCTGGTAAGGAGACGCCAGACCACACATGACATGTAGAATTCAGAAGAGTTAGACTAGCGATGATATAACCAAATACTAAATGATCTCAGCGTCAGCTCCCTAAAAGAATCTTAATACTAACTAAATTTAGTGGAAAGGATTCAAGGCTTTCCTATTTTTAGTTAGCTGGTAAAATAACGTCGAAAAAGCTGTTAAGTTTACCAATGGAAATTTTATTCTACTCACAAAACATTGTTTATAAATTGCACTATTGATCAAAGGCAATGTTTTAATACAGGATGGTAAAAACCAACTGCGTTCAACAAAAATGTGAACGAATATTCCCTGAGTGGGTTTCCAAGTTCTACAATGGATCGAAGGATGACCTATGCCATATCACATCTATAATCTAGGTTTAAATTAAGTTTCACAAAAGAGAAAAGTGTTCTACAGTGACCCTCAATTATCTTTAATTACTTGTCTAACTTGTCGTAAATTACAGTGACTGATGTGGCTTCTCAATAATTATATAACAGAGAAATCATCATGTTTCAGATTTTTACTTCAAGTGCCAATGTGAACACCATGAGCTTTAATTTACGATCGACACTAGTATTACGCAAAAAAAGGGGGCGTAACAGACGAGACTTCTACAGTTCTGAGTGAAGCTTTATGCGCTGTTATCCCCCATGGCGATCCTTTATGAACTTATCACTTTCCCACATCTCCTTACTTACCTCAAACACATCTGCATCCTCTACACCATCCGCAAACTCAGTCCACCTCACCCCCTGGTCTCCCCTCTCCTCTCCATCCCCCAACCCGTTTTCATGCCTATACAACTGCATCCCACTCATCCTGCATCTCCACACCCTCCACATCGTATCCCAAAGAAATTTTCACCGGCTCCCAATTCCAGAAGATGAGCTTTGCTGTAATATTTATCCTTCCTTACAATTCAGATCCTAACCCTCCTCTCCTCCCTAGGGCTATCTCTCCTTCCCTTCCCTTCGCTGTATCCTACATCCTAGCCTGATCCTTCACTACTCCTTCCCCCTCCCTTCCCTCTATTTGTACTCCCTACCAGATTGCTCCACCTTCCATCCTCTCGCCCTTGGTGTAATCCCAGATCCTGCTCCCTGCCACCCCATTCCACCTCCCCCTCCTCCAACACCCCAGTCATCTCCCTTCTCTCCTCCCTCTCTCCAGCCTCCCTCCCTAGGCACATTCTCCCCATTTTAACCTGTGAAGTGCTTTGTGAATTCCAGTGGTGTTCTAATAAGAGTACAGTGTTTTAAAATGTCTTTGTGCTGTGTGGATTTTAATGCTGTCACCTCTGTTTGATGATCTTAGATAGTGCCGCTGGTGTTTCTTCAGTGTCTTCATCCAGTGTTGTTTTTATTCAAGCTCTCTGTGGTTTTAACTTATGAAAATATCTGGCATCTACATTCTCCCCATTTTGTGCATTTCATTCATATATTTTCCACTTGTCATTTTTAAAGTCTATCTGCTTTATATTTTGTATGTTTTGCTAGGCTAGAGCGCAGTGTCGGTTGGCCATTGCCAGCCTACCCTTGCCTGCATGGCACAGGAGGATGAAATTACAATAAAGGGAAGAACTAGCACAATGGGACAGTCGGTCACTGTTCTAATGTTATTACGCACATCAAAAAACGTTTTGCATTACTTCGGTTCCGAGACTTCCGGAACCTGTACAGAAAATTCGAATAGAGATCAACATAAACATCATTTCCACCCTTTTTATTGCTCATGAAAACCACACATTGCATGTTACCGAGACCTTCAGAGGTGATGGTCCAGATTGCTGTACATCTGGGACCTCTAATACCCAGTAGCACGTCCTCTTGCATTGATGCATGCCTGTATTTGTCATGGCATACTATTCACAATTTCATCAACGCAATGTTGGTCCAGATCGTACCATGCCCGAACGGCGATTCGGCGTAGATCCCTCAGAGAGGTTGGTGGGTCACATCGTCCATAAAGAGGCCTTTTCAATTCATCCTAGGAAAGTTCGATAGGGTTCAAGTCTGGAGAGCATGCTGGCCACTCTAGTCGAGCGATGTCGTTATCCTGAAGGAAGTGCACGGTGGGGGCGGGAATTGTCGTCCACGAGGACGAATGACTTGCCAATATGCTGCCGATTTGGTTGCACTATTGGTCGGAGAATGGCATTCACGTATCATACAGACGTTATGGCACCTCCCATGACTACCAGCGGCATATGTCGGCCTCTGTACCTTCTCCATGTCCATACAATATAGCTTTGGTTTACTCCGAGATGCCTGGACACTTTCCTTGTTGAGAGCACTTCCTGGCACAAAGTAACAATGCAGACACAATCGAACCGTGGTGTTGACCTAGGCATGGTAGAACTACAGACAACATGAGCCGTGTACTTCCTTCCTGGTGGAATGACTGGAACTGATTGGCTGACAGCCACTTCTGTGTAATAGGCGCTGCTCATGCATGGTCGTTTACATCTTTGGGCGGGTTTAGTGACATCTCTGAACAGTCAAAGGGACTGTGTCTGTGATACAATATCTACAGTCAACGTCTATGTTCAGGAGTTCTGGGAACAGGAGTGATGTAAAAATTTTTAAAATATGTATATTTTCGATCCTTATGTTACTCCAAGGAGCAGCTACTCATTTGTACGTTGGCAGGAGGCACTTAAGTGATAGCTTACTGTCCTATTACCACCTTCACGCATTTTTCCCATATAGGGCTATTGGATAGAATCGCTGGAGCAACTCTACAGTGCTAGACCAATAGCGAAAGTATTCACTCCACATCTAGCAGTTGCCGACGAAACTGGATGGAGCTACTGTCTAGTGATCGATCAATGGTGACTCAAAATGTTTAAATAAACTATATACTGCAGTACACACAAAATAATAAAGACTTAGTCTATCCATCTCGCAGCTAACCATAGACTGAGTCCTTTTCCAACCTACTTCCAGATGGGGTAGAGGACAGGTGAGTGGTGGATAGCCTACAGCGAGCGCACTCTATTGGTGGTGTTGTCAGCTAGTTCGGTTGGTATCCAGACCTCAAGGTGAGCACACAAAACTTGGTACTTCCACCAATAAACTTGAATTTTCCCGCCATTTTATCCTGCAGAGTCGTCTTTGATTAGATCGCAGGAGGGGAGCGGGAGGGGAAGGGGTAGTGGAGGGGAAGGGTCTGGGAGTTCCCTGAGGGGGGACTAAGGTGACAGCTGGGAAAATCCCAATACGTAATCAGGGGGTGGAGTGGGGTTAATTAATTGATCAGTTAAGTAGTTTACATATTTAATATTTTATCAATCTGATATCGGAAGTGGCACAGAATAGGTTTTGTCCCACACACTGAGGAGGGCGTCATGTGCTGCTCAAATGGTGACTTGTGCTATCGCAAAGTATAACCTCAGATCTAGCTTTAGAAGCAGCATATCGTTTCGGTGAGAAATGTCGTGGTCTGCTGAAAAATGGTTGTCCAGGTGTGGTGTGGATGTGTTCTACTATCATATCTAAAAGCACCCAAACAATGCAAACTGAATTCGCCTGATTTGCATTCAGCCACATAATGTAAGACCTCTAATCTTTTTTCAGTACAGTCGTTTGTCTATACAAAATGCATACCACAAGAGATCACTAGACAACACCGTTCTTTCAGGTAATCAGTGCAGATATAAATCAGGACCACGACGTTGCAAAGACTAGGAAACGCATCATTAGCGATGAGACAGTCCTTAACGCTTGTACACTCAAATTTATATCAGTAAGTGATATTTCCAAAACTCTTCCACAGTCATTAGAATTTGAGTTAACTAACCCTGATACATAAGTATCCAGCAATCTTTAGGCAATATTAAATGTTGTTATGTACAAGATATTTTCAGACAATGTTTGGACTCCTAAATTTCTGACAATTTGGAGTATTTTGGCTCTTTAAAAGGTTTCCGCACACCTGTGAAACGTCGTTCCTGATACGAGTGGTTTCTCGTCAGCTGGATGTTGAACTGACCAGTTACAAGCAACGCGATTAATAGCAGCAAGCATTCCACCGAATCCACAAAACTAACATCGCCTCACGAGTAATTTCTCTGTACTCATGACTGAAAAATGTTTGTCCACATGTATGGACTTTAAACGACATCACGAGCTCTTCGGTTCTGGATCTAGAATGAAACGAAGCACCTGTAGCCATTGTAACTAAGCAAAACTTTCGTCCCAGATGGAGACTCGATCACATTAACATTCGTCACTGGTAACAGTGCATAAGGATTTGTGAAATATGGAAGTTTTCACTAGTATCAGTAGCAAATCTGAACTTGAAAATTTTTGTGCTGTGCCTCCAATTCTGTCAAGGCACTTATCTCCCTGTTAACGAACCATGAAAAACGTTTAATATAATATCAAGTAACAAAGTTTGCACGTGTTTAAAACGATATCTGTGATTAAGTTTTTGTGACGGGGATCCGAACTCTGCATGTAATCAGAGTGTTAACTAAGGAACATCTGTGTCCGTCGTCTTGGGGTTGCGTCGTTGATTTATTAGCTAGAACGTCTTCGGTCGCGGTTTCGAATACCGGCGGTGCTTAAATTTTGATTAACTATCACCATTACCGGCCGAAGACATCCTGCATAAGAAATCACCCTCATTCTGCCAACGACCTTTTAAAAAAGAGGGCGGAGGAGCGGACAGAGCTTCAGGGCACTCTTCTTCTAGGGGTGGGAAACTGCCCCTGAAGGTGGAAGAATCAACAAAGATAAACGGCATGAGGATGCAGACGCCAATGGAAACCACTGAATGAAACACACGTAATATGTGTCCACGGGACATGTGGCCTGTATGTGAAAAAGTGTCATGATGATCTGTCAAGTCACAAAAGATTCCAGAGTAGTCCGCCATTCGGATCTCCGGGATGAGATTGCCAAGGGAGAGGTTACCATGAGAAAAATTGTGAGTAATCAACGAAATAATAACATTCTACGAATCGGGGCGTGGAATATCAGAACCTTGAACGTGTTAGGGATACTAGAAACTCTGAAAAGGGAAAGGAAAAGGCTCAGTCTAGATATAGTAGGGGTCAGTGAAGTGAAGTGGGAAGAAGACGAGGATTTCTGGTCGGATGAGTATAGCGTAATATCAAAAGCAGCAGAAAATGGTATAAGGGGAGCAAATTTCATGATGAATGGGAAAGTAGGGCAGAGGGTGTATTACTGTGAACAGTTCAGTGATAGGGTTATTCCTATCAGAATTGACAGCAAACCAACACCTAAAATGAAGAGATAGAGAAAGTGTATGAGGATATTGAAAGGGCAATATAGTATGTATAGGTAGGTGAAAAGCTAATAGTCATGGGGGACTGGGATGCAGTTGTAGGGGAAAGAGTTGATGGAAAGGTTAGAGGAGAATATGGGCTTGGGACAAGGAATGAGAGAGGAGAAAGATTAATTGAGTTGTGTAACAAACTTCAGTTAGTAATACTCTGTTCACGAATTACAATAGAACGAGGTACTCTTGGGAAAGCCGGGTGATATAGGAAGATTTCATTTATATTACATCATGGTCAGCCAGAGATTCCGAAATCAGATGTAGGGTTGTAACAGCGTACCCAGGGGCAGATATAGGCTCAGATTACAACATAGTAGTGATGAAGAGTAGGCCGAAGTTTAAACATTAGTCAGCAAGAATCAATACACAAAGAAGTGGGATACGGAAGTACTACGGAATGACGAGATACGCTTGATGTTCTCTAAGGCTATAGATACGGCAATAAGGAATAGCTCAGTAGGCAGTACAGTTGAAGAGGAATGGACATCCATAAAAAGGACGATAACAGAAGTTGGGAAGGAAAACATAGGTACAAAGAAGGTTCCTACGAAGAGACCATGGGCAACAGAAGAAATACTTCATTCGATCAATGAAAGGAGGAAGTACAAAAATGTTTCGGGAGACTCAAGAATACAGAAATACAAGTCGCTGAGGAATGAAATAAATAGGAAGTGCAGGAAAGCTAAGACGAAATGGCTGCATGAAAAATGTGAAGAAATTGGAAAAGAAGTGATTGCTGGTAAGACTGACTCAGTATACAGGGAAGTCAAAACAACGTTCAAATGGTTCAAATGGCTCTGAGCACTATGGGACTCAACTGCTATGGTCATCAGTCCCCTAGAACTTAGAACTACTTAAACGTAACTAATCTAAGGACAACACACACATCCATGCCCGAGGCAGGATTCGACCCGCGACCGTAGCAGGCGCATGGTTCCGGACTGCGCGCCTAGAACCGCGAGACCACCGCGGCCGGCCAAAACAACGTTCAGTGACATTAAAAGCAAGGGTGATAACATTAAGAGCGCAACGGGAATTCCACAGTTAAATGCAGACGAGAGAGCGGATAGGTGGAAAGAATACATTGAAAGCCTCTTTGAGGGAAAATATTTGTCTGATGTGATAGAAGAAGAAACAGGAGTCGATTTAGATGAGGTAGCGGATATAGTATTAGAATCAGAATTTAAAAGAGCTTTGGAGGACTTAAGATCAATTAAGACAGAAGGGATATATAAAATTCCATCAGAATTTCTAAAATTTCTGGGGGAAGTGGCAAAAAAACGACTATTCACGTTGGTGTGTAGAATGTATGAGTTTGGCGACGTACCATCTGACCGACGGAAAAACATCATCCACACAGTTCCGAAGACGGAAAGAGCTGGCAAGTACGAGAATTATTGCACAACCAGCTTAAAAGCTCATACAACCAAGTTGCTGACAAGAATAATATACAGAAAAATGGAAAAGAAAATTGAGGATGTGTTACATGACGATCAGTTTGGTTTAGGAAAGTTATAGGCACGAAAGAGGCAACTCTGACGTTGCGGTTAATAATGGAAGCAAGGCTAAAGAAAAATCAAAACACGTTCATAGGATTTGTCGATCTGGGAAAAAGCCTTCGACAATGTAAAATGGTGCAAGATGTTCGAAATTCTGAGAAAAATAGGTGGAAGCTATAGGGAGGGACGGGTCAAATGCAAAATGGACAACAGCCAAGAGGAAGTAATAAGAGTGGACGACCAAGGACGAAGTGGTCGTATTAAAAAGTATGTAAGAGAAGGATGTAGTCTTTCTCCCCTACTGTTCAATCTGTACATCGAGGAAGCAATGAGGGAAATAAAAGAAAGGTTCAGGAGTGGAATTAAAATTCGAGGTGGAAGGTTATCAATGATGCGATTAGCTGAAAGTGAAGAAGAATTACAGGATCTGCTGAATGGAATAAACAGTCTAATGAGTAGAGAATATGGATAGAGAGAAAATCGAAGAAAGACAAATATAATGAGAAGCAGTAGAAATGAGAACATGAGGATCGATGGTCACGAAGTAGATGAAGTTAAGAAATTCTGCTACCTAGCCAGTAAAATAACGAGTGACGGACGGAGCAAGGACACCAAAGGCAGACTAGCAATGGCAAAAAGGGCATTCCTGTACAAGAGAAGTCTACTAATATCAGATATCGGCCTTAACTCGAGGAAGAAATTTATGAGAATGTACGTCTGGAGTACAGCATGGTAGTGAAATATGGACTGTGGGAACAGAAGAGAATCGAAGCATTTGAGATGTGGTGCTACAAACGAATGTTGAAAATTAGGTGGACTGATAAAATAAGAAATGAGGAGGTTCAATGCAGAATCGGAGAGGAAAGGAATATGTGGCAAAAAACGGATAAGGAGAAGGGACAGGCGGGAATGACTTCCATGGTACTAGAGGGAGCTGTAGACGGCAATAACTGTAGAGGAAGACAGAGATTGGGATACATAAAGCAAATAATAGAGGTCGTAGGTTGCAAGTGCTGCTCTGAGAGGAAGAGTTTATTTAGCACAGGAGAGGAAATCATGGCGGGCAGGCCAAAGAAATTGGTATAGGCATGCGTATTCAAATGTAGAGATATGTAAACAGGCAGAATGCGGCGTTGCGGTCGGCAACGCCTACTTAAGACAAGTGCCTGTCGCAGTTGTTACATCGATTACTGCTGCTAAAATGGTAGGATCAAGATTCAAGGGAGTTTGAACGTGGTGTTTTAGTCGGCGCACGAGCGATGGGACACAGCATCTCCGATGTAACGATGAAATGGGGATATTCCTGTGCGACCATTCCATGAGTGTACCGTGAATATCAGGAATTAGGTAAAACATTATGGTACCATAGACCTTGCCGTTGGTGAGGAGGCTTACGTGCCTCAGCGATACAGATAATCGTACCATAGATGCAACCATAACAGAGGGGTATCTGTTGAGAGGCCAGACAAACGTGTGGTTCCTGAAGAGGGGCAGCAGTCTTTTCAGTAGTTGCAGGGGCAACAGTCTGGATGACTGACTGATCTGGCCTTGCAACACTAACCAAAACGGCCTTGCTGTACTGGTAATGCGAATGACTGAAAGCAAGGGGAAACTGCAGCCGTAATTTTTCCCGAGGGCTTTACTGTATGGTTAAATGACGATGGCATCTTCTTGGATAAAATAATCGGATCTCCGGGCGGGGACTACTCAGGACGACGTCGTCATCAGGAGAAAGAAATCTGGCGTTCTACGGATCGGAGCGTGGAATGTCAAATCACTTAATCGGGCAGGTAAGTTTGAAAATTTAAAAAGTGAAATGAAAAGGTTAAGTTTAGATATAGTATGAATTAGTGACGTTCGGTGGCAAGAGGAACAATATTTCTCGTCAGGTGAATACAGGGTTATAAATACAAAATCAAAATAGGGGTAATGCAGCAGTAGGTTTAACAAAGAATAAAAATGTAAGAGTGCGGGTAAGCTACTACAAACAGCATAGGGAACGCATTATTGTGGCCAAGATAGATACGAAGCCCACGCCTACCACAGTAGTACAAGTTTATATGCCAACTAGCTCTGCATGTGACGGAGAGATTGATGAAATGTATGATAGGATAAAAGAAATTATTCAGGTAGGGAAGGGAGACGAAAACTTAATAGTCATGGGTGACTGGAATTCCATAGTAGGAAAAGGAAGAGAGGTAAACGTAGTAGGTGAATATGGAATGGGGGTAAGGAATGAAAGAGGAAGCCGCCTGGTAGAATTTTGCACCGAGCGTAATCATAGCTAACATTTGGTTCAAGAATCATGAAAGAAGGTTGAATACATGGAAGAAGCCTAGAGATACTGGAAGTTGTCATATAGATTATATAATGGTAACACAGATTTAGGAACCAGGCTTCAAATTGTAAGACATTTCCAGGAGTAGATGTGGACTCTGACCACAATCTATTGGTTATGAACTGTAGATTAAAACTGAAGAAACTGCAAAAAGGTGGGAATTTAAGGAGATGGGACCTGGTAAATTGATAGAACCAGAGGTTCTACAGAGTTTCAGGGAGGGCATAAGGAAACAATTGACAAGAGTGGGGGAAAGAAATATGGTAGAAAAAGAATGGGTAGCTTTGAGAGATGAAATAGTGAAAGCAGCAAAGGATCAAGTAGGTAAGAAGACGGGGGCTAATAAAAATCCTTGGATAACAGATGAGATATTGAATTTAATTGATGAAAGGAGAAAATACAAAAATTCAATAAATGAAGCAGGCAAGAAGGAACACAAACGCCTCGAAAATGAGATCGACAGGAAGTGCATAATGGCTAAGCAGGACAAATGTAAGGATGTAGAGGCTTTGGAGATAAGACAGCCATTTGTATGAATATCAAGACCTCAGATGAAAACCAAGTTCTAAGCAAAGATGAGAGAGCAGAAAGCCGGCCACGGTGGCCGAGCGGATCTAGGCGCTTCAGTCTGGAACCGCGCGACTGCTACAGTCGCATGTTCGAATCCTGCATGGATGTGTGGGATGTCCTTAGATTAGTTAGGTTTAAGTAGTTCTATGTTCTAGGGGACTGATGACCTAAGATGTGAAGTCCCATAGTGCTCAGAGACATTTGAACCATTTTTTTGAAAGGAGAAATGTTGAAGGTGTATATAGAGGGTCTATACAAGGGCGATGTTCTTGAGGGCAATATTATGGAAATGGAAGAGAAGGTAGATGAAGATGAAACGGGAGATATGATACAGCGTAAAGAGTTTGACAGAACACTGAAAGACCTAAGTCGAAACAAGGCCCCAGGAGTAGACAACATTCGATTGGAACTTCTGATAGCCTTGGAAGAACAAGCCCTGACAAAACTCTACCATCTGGTGAGCAAGATGTATGAGACAGGTGAAATACCTTCAGACTTCAAGAAGAATGTAATAATTCCAATCCCAAAGAAAGCAGGCGTTGACAGATGTGAAAATTACCGAACTATCAGTTTAATAAGCTGTTGACTGGAATACGCTCTTTCAAATTCTGAAGGTGGCAAGGGAGCGAAAGGCTATTTACAATTTGTACAGAAACCAGATGGCAGTTAGAAGAGTCGAGGGACATGAAATGGAAGCAGTGGTTGGGAAGGGAGGGAGACAGGGTTGTACCCTCTCCCCAATGTTATTCAACCTGTATATTGAGCAAGCAGTAAAGAAAACAAAAGAAAAATTCGGAGTAGAAAACGTCTTCCGAGATTGTCCTAAATGCATTCTCCGAAAATTATTTCGAGCAGTTAGTCCACGAACCCACGCGAATTGTAAATGGTTGCGAAAACACACTTGACCTCTTGGCCACAAACAATCCAGAGCTGATAGAGAGCATCATGACTGATACAGGGATTAGTGATCACAAGGTCATTGTAGCTAGGCTCAAAACCATTCCTTCCACATCCATCAGAAACAAACGCAAAATAATTTTATTTAAAAAAGCGGATAAAGTGCCACTAGAAGCCTTCCTAAAAGACAATTTCCATTCCTTCCGAACTGACTATGCGAATGTAGACGAGATGTGGCTCAAATTCAAAGATATAGTAGCAACAGCAATTGAGAGATTCATACCTCATAAATTGGTAAGATATGGAACGGATCCCCCGTGGTACACAAAAAAGGTCCGAACGCTGTTGCAGAGGCAACGGAAAAAGCATGCGAAGTTCAGAAGAACGCGAAATCCCGAAGATGGGCTAAAATTTACAGACGCGCGAAATTTGGAACGTACTTCGATGCGAGATGCCTTTAATAGGTTCCACAACGAAACATTGTCTCGAAATTTGGTAGAAAATCCGAAGAAATTCTGGTCGTATGTAAAGTACACAAGCGGCAAGACGCAGTCAATACCTTCGCTGCGCAGTGCCGATGGTACTGTTATCGACGACTGTGCCGCTAAAGCGGAGTTATTGAACGCAGTTTTCCGAAATTCCGTCACCAGGGAAGACGAATGGAATATTCCAGAATTTGAAACACGAACATCTGATAGCATGAGTTTCTTAGAAGTAGATACCTCAGGGGTTGCGAAGCAACTCAAATTGCTTGATACGGGCAAGTCTTCAGGTCCAGATTGTATACCGATTAGGTTCCTTTCAGATTACGCTGATACTATAGCTCCCTACTTAGCAATCATATACAACCGCTCGCTCAGCGATAGATCTGTACCTACAGATTGGAAAATTGCGCAGGTCGCACCAGTGTTCAAGAAGGGTAATAGGAGTAATCCATTTAACTACAGACCTATATCATTGACGTCGGTTTGCAGTAGGGTTTTGGAGCATATACTGTATTCAAACATTATGAATCACCTCGAAGGGAACGATCTATTGATACGTAATCAGCATGGCTTCAGAAAACATCGCTCTTGTGCAACGCAGCTAGCTCTTTATTCGCACGAAGTAATGGCCGCTATCGACAGGGGATCTCAAGTTGATTCCGTATTTCTAGATTTCCGGAAAGCTTTTGACACCGTTCCTCACAAGCGACTTCTAATCAAGCTGCGGAGCTATGGGGTATCGTCTCAGTTGTGCGACTGGATTCGTGATTTCCTGTCAGGAAAGTCGCAGTTCGTAGTAATAGACGGCAAATCATCGAGTAAAACTGAAGTGATATCAGGTGTTCCCCAGGGAAGCGTCCTGGGACCTCTACTGTTCCTGATCTATATAAATGACCTGGGTGACAATCTGAGCAGTTCTCTTAGACTGTTCGCAGATGATGCTGTAATTTACCGTCTAGTAAGGTCATCCGAAGACAAGTATCAGCTGCAAAGCGATTTAGAAAAGATTGCTGTATGGTGTGTCAGGTGGCAGTTGACGCTAAATAACGAAAAGTGTGAGATGATCCACATGAGTTCCAAAAGAAATCCGTTGGAATTCGATTACTCGATAAATAGTACAATTCTCAAGGCTGTCAATTCAACTAAGTACCTGGGTGTTAAAATTACGAACAACTTCAGTTGGAAGGACCACATAGATAATATTGTCGGGAAGGCGAGCCAAAGGTTGCGTTTCATTGGCAGGACACTTAGAAGATGCATCAAGTCCACTAAAGAGACAGCTTACACTACACTCGTTCGTCCTCTGTTAGAATATTGCTGCGCGGTGTGGGATCCTTACCAGGTGGGATTGACGGAGGACATCGAAAGGGTGCTAAAAAGGGCAGCTCGTTTTGTATTATCGCGTTATTGGGGAGAGAGTGTGGCAGATATGATACACGAGTTGGGATGGAAGTCATTACAGTATAGACTTTTTCGTCGCGGCGAGACCTTTTTACGAAATTTCAGTCACCAACTTTCTCTTCCGAATGCGAAAATATTTTGTTGAGCCCAACCTACATAGGTAGGAATGATCATCAAAATAAAATAAGAGAAATCAGAGCTCGAACAGAAGGGTTTATGTGTTCGTTTTTCCCGCTCGCTGTTCGGGAGTGGAATAGTAGAGAGATAGTATGATTGTGGTTCGATGAACCCTCTGCCAAGCACTTAAATGTGAATTGCAGAGTAGTCATGTAGATGTAGATGTAGATGAGAAGAAATAAAAACATTGATGTTTTCTGATAGCATTGTAATTCTGTCAGACAGCAAAGGACCTGGAAGAGCAGCTGAACGGAATGGACAGTGTCTTGAAAGGAGGATATAAGATGAACATCAACAAAAGCAAAACGAGTATAATGGAACGTAATCGAATTAAATCGGGCGATACTGAGCTAATTAGATTAGGAAATGAGACGCTTAAAGTAGTAAATGAGTTTTGCTATTTGGAGAGCAAAATAACTGATGATGGTCGAAGTATAGTGGATATAAAATGTAGACTGGCAATAGCGAAGAAAACGTTACTGAAGAAGAGAAACTTGTTAATGTTGCGGATAGATTTAAGTGTCAGGAAGTCGTTTCTGAAACTATTTGTATGGAGGATAGCCATGTATGGAAGTGAAACGTGGACGAAAAATAGTTTAGACAAGAAGAGAATGAAGCTTTCGAAATGTGGTGGTACAGAAGAATGCTGACGATTAGTTGGGTAGATCACATAAGTAATGAGTAGGTATTGAATAGAATTGGGGAGAATAGAAATTTGTGGCACAACTTGACTAAAAGAAGAGATCGCTTGGTAGGACATATTCTGAGGTATCAAGGGATCACCAATTTAGTATTGGAGGGCAGCATGGAGGGTAAAAATGGTAGAGGGAGAGGAAGAGATGAATACACTAAACAGATTCAGAAGGATGTAGGTTGCAGTAGGTACTGGAAGATGAAGAAGCTTACACAGGATAGAGTAGGATGGAGAGCTGCATGAAACTAGTCTGGACTGAAGACCACAACAACAACAACAACAACATCAAATATCCGACACCACTGCGGCCGGAAAAGATCCTGCAAGAAGGGGACGACTGCTGAAGAGAATCATTCATCGTGACGGAAGTGCAACACTTCCGCAGATTGCTGCAGATTTCAATGTTGGGCCATCAACAACTGTCAGCGTGCGAACCATTCTTCGATTTCGACATCGGAGCCGAAGGCATAGTCGTGTACCCTTGATGACTGTACGACAGAAAGCTTTAAGCCTCTTCTGGGCCCATCGACACTGGCATTGGACTGTTGATGACTGGAAACACATTGCCTGTCGGACTAGTCGGATTCGAATTGTATCGAATGAATGGACGTACTGGTATGGAGACAACCTCATGAATCCATGGATTCTGTGTGACATCAGAGGACTGTTCAAGCTGGTGGAGACTCTGTAATGGTGAACACATGTGCTGTTGGAATGATACGGGACCCCTGATACGTCCAGATACGACTCTGATGGATGACACGTACGTAAGCATCCTGCCTGATCACCTACAACCATTCATGCCCGTTATGCATTCCGACGTACTTGGACAATATCTGCAGGACAATGCGACACCTCACACTTCCAAAATTGTTATAGAGGGGCTCCAGAAACACTCTAGTGAGTATGATCCAGACTCCCCAAACTTGAACGTTATTGAACAGCCTTTCAACGGGCTGTTCAGAAGAGATCTCCATCCCCTCGTACTCTTACGGATTTATGGACAGCCCTGCAGGATTGATGGTACCAGTTCTCTCCAACGTTATTTAAGACATTAGTCGAGTCCATGTCATGTCGTATTGTGCTACTTCTGCCAGCTTTCAGGGGCCCTAAACAATATTAGGAAGGTGTACCAGTTTCTCTGGTTCTTCAGTGCGTATGCGTCAGATGCCACGAAAGAGGAGATCGAAATTCTGATCTAACACCAAATTTTTCAGCTTCCCGAATTTAAATAAAATAATATCCCTATGACCTGAAGTGACCATTGGTTCTTTGAATAGAATAATGGTTTCCAGAGCAAGGAAGCTCAATGGTGTTAGAGTTACTGTTTGTCGCGACTTCCGCCTCTGCTGGGGCCGAACATTAACCAGCTCTGCCGCTATTGGTAGGAAAGGGTATTTAAATCGGCCGCCGCCGCGACCGAACCCAGTTCCCCCTGAGCAGCCATAGCATACGGATCTCCGTGCCGGCGCGTTCACAGGAGCTCAGTCCGTCAGTTCACCTGATGATGGCGACATGTTTGATCGCCGAAATATTGTGCCCGTTGGACACTATAGACCGGCAGTACACCCGTGGATATTTTGATTATCAAATACGCCGGGAGAAACTCAAGAATCACAAGGGATATGTTGTTTGTGATGCGTATTCTGAACTATGGTGCAACCTGACGTTCTTAACGTTGCATTACTAGAATTGTAGTAGATCTGTTGGTGAATGCTTGAGATACATGACGGACGTAGGAATCGACCCAGATCTAGTAACTGAAGAACTAGGATCAATCTGCGAGACCACTGAAGCCAACATTTGCTACATTCATGACTGAGTCGTAACGTATGATTCACTTGTTTTACGAATTAGACAAGATGAAAGGAATTCAGTTCTCTGTTAACTGGTTAATTATCAGCAGGTTCCTGAGCCGGAACCTGAGCGTGGTCTCATGTCAGCGGGATGTAAAGACTGTCTTAGCCATCGTTGCCTTGATTCGAACCCAATATGAAATTTTCACTATGTCAAGAAATTTCTTATATCGAAATATATCACTGCAGAGTATGTACTTTTGTAACTTCCATTACTACTGCCAATATTACTATTAACTCCTCCTTTCTGCTACTGTAACACGTGCTTGAAGGAAACATTTAATTCTTCTTGGTCATTTTTAGAAGCTGTTGCTCAAAAGTAAATATTTAATTAGCAGCAAATGGTTGTGGCATACTGTGACAAGCGAGCCGTAACAAGTCATTATTTAGTTCCTTCCATGTCCAGGGAATACTTTTCAAGTTAATATCTGGCATCTCGAATTATTTGTAGATTGAATTCCAACTAAATTAGTTGATAAAGACATTATTTCATAAGTTAAATTGCGTTGCACTCCTTCATATACTTACACTGAGCAACGACGCTTATAAACTGCTAAACGTGGTGATAAACATCACTTTCAAATCCAGTGTGTGTTAAAGTCTTTTGTTAAATGAAGATTATCCTCTCCAGGTAACTTGGTCGACGTCACCTATCTCATGTAGTGCAAGGAAGAACTATTGCAGAAAATTAGATATTTTCTTTGCAATAAACTCATTTTACGTGGTCCAAGTCCACATTTTCACGGAGTCACTTTAGCTCTAGTGTCCACTTCTACAGTTGTAGAATTGACACCCTACTCAGAGGCCTAACAGTAGTCACCAAACAGAAATTATAGCTGTGTACAATACCAGTTTCACTAAACAGACAGATTACCAACGCTCTTTCTCACCGGAAAAGAAGCAGTTGTCTTAATGGGCTCTATAACTATACAGCAACATTAATTTCGTGTACAAGCAGTGCATAAGAATTGAATTTAATAGTGTTATGCCTTCCTCTTCTATATACTCCTGACTTAAACAGGCTCAACATCATTTCAGACCCCATGTACTGCTTCGTCATACCGACACCAACAGTGTGCTCGTACTCCATTGTTCAAGGTTCGTTTCACTTTATTTTGTAATGACTGAAATAAAAGTCGCAGGACCTACAAAACTGAGAGGTTTCATTCCTTTCCTCCTTTCATTCTGGGAGTTTCTAGTCAGCGAGCTACCTCCCTTCTTACCAGCACAGTGCGGCAAAATACCACGAGTATCAGCGCTGTTTACTGCTATTACTAAGATTTCTTTTAAAGTAATCGTAGGTGAAGGAATTTAGTTTAAACTTCAAACATCTCAAGCAGCAACATTCTCAATTTTGCAGAAGAGGGAAAGCTTATTGTCCAGGAGAAGAAGATTTAAAGATAAAGTATGCACACTCTGGCCAACCCGATCTTTTCGTCTGACAGCATTTCGTTATAGTTTGCCTGTGACGTATTACACGTTGTGGAAATCATTAGTTGAAGTCGAGTTTATATCTAATGGTATGGTACGAAGCAATTAACAAGCGAAGCCTCAGTTCATCCCCAAACTGAGGTATATTTGTAATAGGGAAACCAGGGGAGACAAATTGTTATCGCCTTCCTCCTATGAGAATTGGAAGCCATGTACACAAATGTTTGCAATACTACGAGTACTTCGAACGTTACAATTGAAGTTGTCCTCATCTACTAATAATTCTTTGTTTACAACGAATTAGAAGTGGCAGAATACGAACATGATAATAAGAGGTTACAAATTCACCTCTCTAGATACTGAACTATTCTCCCACTTGTATGAACCGCTGTTACGGACTTTTGTAGTTTAGTATGTGAGGTAACACAGTTGAATAAAATTTGATAGCCGGATCAACATGACATTCTTCAGAGCGTGAATCTAAATTTTACCTTTAATCTCTGAAGACGGTGTCGTTACTTTTACGTATGATGTTTAGAGAGGATATATAGAGTCCTGCGCTTAAATCCAGACATGTGAAACTTTGTTTAAAGCAAGTTCATTTAACAAAATACAAATGAAAATGAAATGGTATCTTTCACGAGTAACATTACTCGATGTAACCCTCTTAAGCCGCAGTGACCGCCTCCAATCTCGTCCTGAAACAATCGCAAGCACTCTTTAAAACAGCGCCGTCCATACTAGCGAATGCTGCTTCTATTGCGGTGCATGGACATGCGACATCAGGGTGCCTCGTCTTATTGGTATCTCTTTCGACTCAGTTCCAAAGATAATCGTATCGGAGCTGTTGGAGGGCCAGAACTGCTTTGAGTAGAACATGTCAACGTTATCGGGGAGCCAGTTATAAAATAAAAGACTTGTGTGTGGTCCTTCTCTGCTGTCCGCCGCATTGTTCGCGCGCTGACATTCAATACTGACCCCAGTTTCCTCAGCGATTGCCCAAGGTCCGAAATCAGCGCCTGAGCCTTTTTGACGACTGACGTAGTTCGTGACACGCATTGCCTTGAATAAGGTTTCCTCTCAGGAACCTTTTCCAGACTTCTCCGAAGCATTACACATGTCCACAATATCTTAAACAGTCAATCTCCGGTACCCGTAGACTCTACTTCTGTCGGCGAACGATCAGAGTGAAGAATTTTGACAATCGCGGCTCTTCGGTTGTACTCCGCACTTGTCCGTAACATCTCGGCCATTTTGAGATTCTCACTGTTTACTAGATACCTATGGCTTTAAAGAACGCCAATCGCGACCTCCAGCGAAACTATAATAGAGCGTGAAATTTGTCCGGATTTAAGAGCCGCAACCTGTACATTTGCACGATACTCTAAGCAATACTCATAGGAACTAATTTATTAAATCTTTTTTTGAAGCGTGTAATGGGGATTGAATTTTGCTTCTGAGGCGAAGGAAGTTCTCTCCACCTCGTGTCGCATTTAGTTGCCTTGTACCTTACCAGTAGGTCCCTACATGAGATATGTCACAAATCAAGGAAATTGATAAAGCTCACATTCTTCCTCTTTACGAAGAAGGATTCTGTACCAGCACTATTTCCCGTGCCTTACGGTACAGAAAATACGCCTCTCTAGGTGAAGAGGATTTCAGAAGGCCATGGCAACCGTCCGACGTTGCTATGGACGTCCACAGGCTACCACGGAGGATCAAGACAACAGTATATTCCATTGCAGTGACGAACACCCTTTCAGGACTACCACAGAAACTAGGGTCATCCTCCAAAGAAGTGTTAGGAGGTCGACCATTGGTCGTAGTCTCAAGGAAAAGAAAGTTATGGACGAAAATCAGCGTTTAAAGAAATGTTGAAGGTGTAGAAGACCATCACCAGCAACCACGCCAGGGCTGTCCGAAGTAGTTTATGACATATGTGAGTTATGACTGAATAACGGATTCATCCGGTGACTTGTTACCTCTATCCCCCAGCAGCTAAATGATGTTGTAGAGGACGGAAATTGGATATGGTACTAAATTATTGTGTTGTTAGAAAGAAAATGTTGTGGGCAGCAAATGAACGTTTTGTTTTATCTCGAAAATGAGGAAAATTCGTTTGTCTTATTAGTGTTTTCATTTTCTAAAGTGGAGCAGGTTATTTATAAAAACAACGCAGTCCATTTCACCCTTTTGAGCCGTCAAGTCGACTATTGATTTCGAATCATTTTACGGCCATTAATGAAAAATACTGGACCCCAATACCAATGAAAACATAAAGGAAGTATTTCTTTTATTGTCAAGCATTAATCACAATACATAAATAGGAAAAGTGGTGCAAGACCGATGATACAGATTTAATCGAGTGTTTGAGTCCTCTAATTCCACAGTTATGTACTTATAAATTCTTTAAATTATTAATACTTAATAACTGTCATTGTCTGCATAAACTGATAACACCACAAATTAAAATTCGTGGGAGTGACACGATTCGAACCCCTTGACTGTAGATTAAAAACTGATCATATTCACCACTCCGTCATTAGTAGTGGAATAAAACCAAAATCATCGGGCAAACTTGACTGATTTATGAACGCCTTCCCGCCCCTTAATTTATTGTTCTGTTAACTGATTTATAACCCCCAGGGGGGTAAATTGATGACCCACTGTGGATAGTCTGTCCTGAGAAACCCCCCATCTCTCCCCTTCATCTTCCCCCACCCCTTTATGAAACCACCCACCGACACAAGCACACCTTTGATATCAAATTAAATAACTAGTTTGTTACAGCAATCAACTAATGAACCTGTCCCCCTCTGAGAAATCCTCCAGTCCTCCCTCAAATCTTACACATCCCCTCCACCCCATTCAGGAAATTCAGATCGTTGCCAATTACATAGGAAAGAATGTACTCTTTATTTATGAAATTCAACTCACAGGGGTTGGATGTCTCTCTCTCTCTCACCATTGTCTGCTGTTTCTGAAGTAGAAGGCCTTGTAAAATACATCGAAAAGAAGTAATTAAATAGATCGCTTTTTCTCGATCGTGCAAGGAATAATGTAATGAAACACTTACCACACGTAATTACATCATCACAGATGTCGTTAAACGTATCTGGCGAAAAAAAGAAACTGCATCTGTAACACCACGCTAATACTCCGCAAACAAAGCATCAGGTAGCTGGATCCCTTTGAAATTTGATGCCAAACTCATTTCCTATCTCTCCTTCTCCGTGTGGTTGCTTCCTGTTTGTGTGAACCAAAGTATGCAAACACGCACAGAACAAGATATCCCCATCACTCCAGCTCCCTGCCATCCCCTTCCCCTGCCCCCTTTGACACTCATGCAGACTTGGCATTGGTAATCGGTACATCCCTTTGTTCTCACACTTTCACTGCTATGAAAATATGTAGCTGACGGAACGACGTCACTCAAAAAGAAGGAGGTAGCGTCTGTTGTGTGCCACACTAACCCCAGTTTTGTCCTGAACAATGTAGTGGAATTCACGCAAATATTCCCTCAATCTTTCAGACTGATTGACTAAGTAATTAAAGTGATAACCTTTGTGTACAAGATGTTTTTCCTTGCATTCTATTGGTGGGTACTATAATCGGTATATTTGGCGGAATTTGATCCTGCAGCTGCATGGTTTCCAAACCCTGCCCGTCCCCTTCCAGATATTTTCCCCTCGCCTCCTATTTGTGGATACTGGAAGAGGTAGATCATATTCTAGGAACTCCATTACGTTGGAGGTAGCTGCAAATTTCAAATTTCAGCTCATTTTCATGCTATGTCCTTAAATAATCTACGGAGGAGATGGACTGATGTGTGTGCTTATCAGAAACAATAATTTAGTCAGTCAGGAATTTTAAAGCAGTATACAATAACTTAATTGGTTCTTTCAGTTACACCAGGAGGAAGAAGGCTGAGTAAGGACATCCCACACTCTTGTCTCGATGTAAGCACATAGCGTCCCAAGCCAGAGAGTCATGCAGCACTAGTTCCTGCCAGGTCACCAGCTGGATTGAACCCACCAGAGAGGACCACCCAGCCTTGGAGGCTGTCTAAGAGTGATTGCAGTGGTCGAATTCGGATGTTATCAATACCTTCATCTCCAACACGTGGCAGTGATCGATACTGAATCCTCTCAAATATCCACATAAAAGCTGGAGAATACTCAGAACACATGCGATCATGAAGGCTGCCCACCACACTCTGAGTATCAATTCAAATATTCATCCCCATAGAGGGTGATACAGTTGTACCCTGCCTAAATGGTTCGTTGGGCTTAGCAGTGGCTAGCTCTTTAAGACAGAAATATCAATCCGTTGTGGTCACTGGCTTTGTCCGCCACGTCGGTCAAACGGTGTCATCCTAGGCAGCCAGCGATGTCTCATACCTGAAGCTGGAATTGTCAATTTGTTCTGGTCACCGACTACCTCCGCCATACGCCCTGCACGTCAGACAGTGTCGTCCTAGGAGACCAGGTACATACTTAGCACTGTAAAAGAATGGTTCAAATGGCTCTGAGCACTATGGAACTTAGCTTCAGAACCTAACTAACCTAAGGACAACACACAAATCCATGCCCATGGCAGGATTCGAACCTGCGACCGAAACGGTCGCGCGGTTCCAAACTGTAACGCCTGGAACCGCTCGGCCACTCCGGCTGGCTTAGCACTGTACTTACAGTTGAATATTACAATTGCAGCCCCGATATGGTGACGTTCGACAATGAGTGAAGTATCAAAAATAGCTGCTCCTGATTGCTGTGGCTCTGGGAAATTTCAAAATCTCTACCTTCCTCGTAACTGGACATAATTTTCCACGCAAAATCTCTCATCCCTTTTGTGGTTAGCGATGCAGTTTGCCGACTCACTTTCTAAGTTCGGCGAGAAGGGTGACTTCATTAGGAGACTACACCGCTGGTGACGTGCACCCATACTTTCGGTTTGTTAACACACACTGCAATAACTGTCTGCCTTCAGCATCGAGGTATTTGCGTGGAAGACCACTTTATTCGGAAATACCATACCTCGATTTATAAAGCATGTATAGTTTCTAACATGGATATTGTTCATGATAGCTGTGTGTGCCTGTAAAACCAAGGTTGCTTATAAGACTATTACGTCTCTTTTCCGAAGACACACTGGTACCTCTCAGAAGAAAAACAAACGGATCATGGGCATCGATCGCGGATTTTGGTTCAGTATTGTTTGGTGTCACTTGCAATGAGATAGGGGCCAAGTATTGTACTTAGTAGGGGATGTGTGATAGATGCGCTTTGATCAGAAGGCTTATGAAGTATGTGTTGGCGTGTAAAGTTACTCTAGTCAAGTGTTCCGACGTGTGCAAAGAAAATAATCTCCAGTCATAAGGGAGATATGAATTTCACGTAGATTTCAATGTATCGCTAGCCATAAAAGGGATGAAAGATTTTAAGTGGAAAATTATGTCCAGTCACATATTTACCAGAGCCACAGCTATCAGGAGTTATTTCTAAAAATTTGCTCATTGTCCAATGTTGTCAGATTGGAACTGTCATCGTAATACTTAATTGTAATTACGGTGATAAATATGTGGCTGGTCTTCTAGGACGACACTGTTCGATGTGCCGGGCGTGTGGCGCAGGTAGCCAGTGACCAGAACAAATTGGCAATTCCAGCTTAAGGTGTGAGCCATCGCTAAGCCTCAAAAACCAGCCAATCAGGGTACAACTGTGCCGCTCTCTAGGTGGGTGAATAGCGAACTAATACGCAGTATGTGTTAAGCAGGCTTCATGAGCGTGTATGTTGGGAGTATTGTCCGGTTTTTACGTGGATATTTGAGCAGATTCAATATCGATCACTGTCAAGTGTTGGCGCTGGAGGCATTGATAACATCCGAATTCATATAGCTCTAGTCACTCTCGGACGTCCTCCGAGGCAGGGCAGTCTTCTAGGGTGGTGTGATAATTGCGACGCGCATGCTCGACTGCAACTAGCGCTGCGCGACTCTGTGGCCTGGGTCATGGCGGGAGTACAGCGATGAATAGGAGAATGGCGGAGAAGTACTGGTGGAGAGGTAGGAAAGTGGATGTGGATAAGTATGTCCAGAATTGTATACCATGTGCACATAGAGCAGATTTGAGTCACAAACAGATACAGCTACAACAATTGCCGGAAGCGACATGTCCATTTTCTGTGTTGGGAATTGATGTGTTAGGACACCATCGGGGAACAGATTCATTCTGACAATAACAGACCATTTTTCGAGGTATGTGGAGATGGTGGCTATGCCAAATCAACAGGGAACAATGGTCACGCAAGCATTAGTAAGTAACTGTATTTTGAAGTTTGGCTTACCGGAGACAATAATTACTGACCAAGGGACCAACTTCATGTCGGATATAATGTAGAAACTGTGTAAATTGTGTGAACGTAAAGAAGTTGAGGCCGAGCACGTTGCATCCACAGGAGAACGGGGGGACAGAACGGGTACAGAGAACAATCGGGAAGATGCTGAATTTTTATGTGGATTCTCATCACCATCTGTGGGACGAGTATTTAAAGTATATTGCACCTGCATACAATGCAAAAGTCCATACAAACACCGGTTTGTCTCCATATGAGGTAGTGTATTGGCGAAATATGCCGTCACCGTTTGATTTAGTGAAGCTACAGAAAGGAGGGGCCAGTGAATCCGTACGTCAGTTCGTGAGGACAATTTGGGATGTATCTAAATGGGTGTAATAGGCGAATACAAAGGCTTCGTAAAGGCAGGAAGACGCAGTGAAGAGGATAGGAAGTTTACCACAGTATAGAGTAGGGCAATGGGTAATGCTATCCAGCCCCGATACGCCAAAAGGGAAAAGGAAAAAGTTCGTCATGAGGTATCAAGGACCACTCCAAGTCCGTTTCTCGTGGTCGTGCGGTAGCGTTCTCGCTTCCCACGCCCGGGTTCCTGGGTTCGATTCCCGGCGGGGTCAGGGATTTGCTCTGCCTCGTGATGACTGGGTGCTGTGTGATGTCCTTAGGTTAGTTAGGTTTAAGTAGTTCTAATTTCTAGAGGAATGATGACCATAGATGTTAAGTCCCATAGTGCTCAGAGCCATTTGAACCATTTTTTGAGCCACTCCAAGTAGTTGAAACCACATCCCCCATTAATGTTAAGCCTCAGCTGCCAACTAGAACAACGGTAATACACATTGGGTGGTTGCGGCCATTTAGGGGTTGTCTGGATGTGATTCCAGGCACGTTACAGGAAGAGAAAAGAAAGAAAGAGTGAAGAAAGGTGTTCAGCGCGGAGAAAACCAGGAAGATAGAGTACAGCATGACGTACCCTATGCTTTGCAATCCAGAAAGTAGTGGGCGTAGATTAATTAGGCATTGTATTTTCATATGTTGTATTTGCTTTCGAGAATTGTGAGCCTGCTGGGGACAAGGGGACATCAGTCTTTCTGAAGAGGGAGGAAGGGCGATGGTGATCACTGTGCTCAGGTTACTGAAAAAGAGAGCATTGAGCAAGCTGGTACAAGTAAAATACTAAGGAGGTATTGCTGATCTCGGCAGTTAACAGCCGGTACGCCGAGATGACGAGGGAGGAGTTATGGAACTGCCATAGACGGAAGGTAACAGTATGTCCAACCAGTGTGATAAGCACTAATCCGGACACGTGCACGATGCAGTTATTTTTAGCCATGAGGGAAGAAAGGGACATCATGGAGCCAAAATTTACCTTTCTGGTCCGAGCATAGGGCTCACTACCCGAACCAAACGCCACTGTTAAGCACTAATGAAGGACTGGGTAAGCCAATAACCAGATAAACTAAACAATTCTCCGTAATTCAAAAGAAAGAGAAAAACTAAATTGAATCAATAGACCCCACGGACAAATATCCAAAAAAACCTTACAATACTACTCAAAACAATACACTGAAGTGGGGTGCAGTGATTCACCCGACAGAACACCTCAAAATGAGTTCAATAACACAGCTGCGTGTCCAAGAAAACAGCAAGACATTAAGTAGACTCTATTTGACGAATAACAAATACTCATTAACATTACGCCACTCCTGTTTGAATTGCAATGTCCCAAAGAAACAGGCGTTATTCTGAAAAAAACAATTTTTTATATGTTTAAATTACAGCATTAAGGAATTCCAAAAGATGTCCAGTCGAAACCTCCCCCCCCCCCCCCCCCGTCAGTTGAGGCACAAATCTTTCCCCTTTCTAGGCGGAGGCTGAGCCAGAAGCACAGAATGCCACAAAAACACAGTTTTGCTGTGAAATCTTGCAGGACACCCGGAAGCAGTAACAGACAAGGGGTTGGCACCCACAAATAACACAGGCTAGGAGTCAGGCCGGGAGCAGCTCCTACGAGAACTTTTTCACTATGCTCACCACAAAGTGTAGACATTCCGGCCGGACATCCGCTTGCGGTGGCTGCCAGAAGGACGAAGCAACCAACAGGCCCACACCGTGCTTCTCACACAGGCACCACAATTTGTACAAACATTATGGCCACCACCAACTACGGACTCCCCTCTCACTGCGAGGCTTGGCACAGTTTATATGAAATGCCTTCCAGGCACCCAGTAACCGCCGCAGGAGTTCCACGCTTAGCGAACAGCCCCAGCGTAACAGACATCACACGTGTGCTTAGGCCCGAGCCACCACTCCGCCAGTCTCAGCGGCCGCCCCAAACCGACTGCCTGTCGCCGTCCCGCGCGCCCCAGGCGAAAACGCAAAGGCGCTCATGCCCGGGGACGCGCCAAAGATAACAAGCCGATCGCTGATGATCGGGATGCATTGGAACTTCTCCACCTACGAAAATTTGATAGTAGTAGCAGGTTGTTTTCAGAAGGGAGTATTTGCGGAAGCGAGCGGAATTTTAATCAATAGAACTGTGTGTAACTTAAGAGGACCAACCTTCAATCTGCCAGTGTCAATTTCAGGAGCCTCGCAATTGCATGTTACACAGTCACAGCTGTACTGGCCAGAAGGAACGTTTGAGTTTTTGCCAAGGCAGAATCTGACCTTGTTAAATCAAACCCTGGAGTCAGGTCTGTTGAGGTCCGTAAACCAGTTCATTTCAGAGCAAGAGGGGTGTATATCTGCGGAAAAGCTTGTGCAGCATGTCGCTCAGTATAGGAAAAGTCAACGCTAAGTAACGATCATTTTGAATACCACTGTGCCAAGTGCCATCGCAGCCTTTATTGTGTGTTGTTTTTATTCTGATCATGTGGAGAGCGTATTTCAAGAGGGAACTCACGGTAGTCCAAATCCGAATGGATTGGATACTGAGGGCGTAAGACAGGTAGGTAAGGGGTTGATCGAGCATTAAGTGGAGTGGTCATCCAATAAGGAATTTTGACGTGTTGTCTCATGTCATGCGTTTTAAGAGGACTAGACCAAATCTAAGTTTTCTAAGAGTAGTAGCAAATAAGTCATAAGTACGTGCTGACCCAAACAAGTTTAAGAGTAGTTAGAGGTCAACCCGGGGAGGAGGTCTTTCCGAAAGTGGGAATAATGCAGTGGCACCACTGTTTACGATGGGAAAAGATTAGCTTCGGTGCAATATTTCTGAGTGCACAAGCTACAGCCAGGCATGGGCTGTTGACAGTAAGTTACGCAGCCAGCGGCTGCGAAGTAGAATGGAGGCCAGGGGACCGTAGGCCCGCTGAAAAGAGTAAATGCAGCACTTTCCATGGTGCAAGTTACAAGCACAAGAGCCCACTGGCCCAACACAGGTGTTATGAGTACATGACTCGGTTCGGCACATTAGCCAAACAGAGGCGCACAGTTGTGTATAAATAGGCGCTGGTTCACTGACAAGGCATTCAAGTGAGGGAGATCTGCTGGACGGCGGGGCGTGTCACACCACCGGTGCCTCCTGTCATCGTCACAACTCCGCTGCCCTACAAGGCCGACACACAGCAGGGCATTGCACGGGTTGCTGAGGCACCCATTCCTCGCCAAGCCATTTCACACACAGCGAAGTGGTGTCCTCAGCATTGTGGGACCAGATGATGCAGACCGAGAGGAATGGGGGCACTGTAGCTGGAAATAATAAATCCCTTGGCAAACTCGGACGAATTTTAATACAAAGCATCCTAACAGCCCATGCTCGTCCAACATTCCTCTACACATAAAAATACTATAGAATATTCAGCAAAAACGATTAATCCAGCTAAATTACTTATCTCATAACACAGCAAGCCAGGGTTGCCAGTAGCGAGTATTGGTAAACTGTATTCGCTACATCTGTTTACTGAAACTGGTGGTGCACAGAGCTAGAATTTCTGTACGGCATCTGAGTAGCCAGCGCAGTAGCTCAGCATGTCCGGTCAGATGGCCGAAAGAAAAACTGTGTAAAAGAATCGACGATCAGCTTGAACAGATATCATGTGACATCCGTCCAGACCAAACGAACCTAACAATACCAAAAAAAATTAAAAAAAAAGGAGTAGGGTGCCATTCTACAAAGTTTCAATATTTTTCTGCATTGTTGAAGTGGTCACTAGAGCTAGAGTAATTCCTCGAAAATATGGACTTGGACCACATAAAATGAGTTTCTTGCAACGAAAACAGTTGATAATCTGCAATAGTTTCTCCCTTGCACTACACGAAGTACGTCATGTCGACCAAGTCTTCTGGAGAGAATGATCGTGACATTTAACAAAAGACTTTAACATACACTGGATTTAAAAATGATGTTTACCAACAGGTTTAACATTTTACAAGCGTCATAGTGCAATGCAATTTCTCTTATGAACTAAAGTCTTCATCAATTAATTTAGTTTGATTTTAACTTACGAATCACTTCTAGATGCCTGATATTAACTTGAAAAGAGTTCCCTAGACATGGATAGAACCAAATAACTACTTGTTACGGTCCGATTGCCACAGTATGCTGCAACCATTTGCTGCAAAACTAAATATTTAACGAATGATCAAGAAAAATTAAATGTTTCCTTCAGGCACGTGTGTTGCAGGAGCAGAAAGAAGAAGTTAATAGCGATAATGGCTGTAGTAATCGAAGGTACAGAACTACATCCTCGGCGATGGTATTTTTCGCTATAAGAAATTTCTTAAAATAGTGAAAATTCTGTATTGGGTTTGAATGGAGGCTACGATGGCTAAGAGAGTCTTTACATCCCACTGTCTTAAGACCAGACTTAGGTTCCGGCTCAGAAACCCCCTGGTAATTAACCAGCTAATAGAGAACGCAATATTTTCACCGTGTCTAATTTGTAAACTAAGTGACACGGTCATGTATGTAGAAATGTGGGGTGCTTCAGTGGCCTCGCAGATTGATATTTGTTATTTAGTTACTAGGTATGGATCGATTCCCATTTTCGTCATGTATTCACCAACAGGTCTACTTCAAGTGCAGTAATACTACGTGAAAAAACGTCAGGTTGCACCATAGTTCAGAGTACGCCATATAATCAACGTATCACTTTCATACCAACTGGGACAGAGCTGGTTGATGTGTGGCCACGCCAGAGGCGGAAGTTGCGCCAGCAGGAACTCTGTCACTATTGAGCTTCCTTACTCTAGAAACTTTATTTTGTTCTATGAGCCAATGGTCACTTCAGGTCATAGGACTCTTATTTTATTTGAACTTGATTAGCTGAAAAATTTGGTGCTGGAATAGGATTCGAACTTAGATCTCCTCTTCCGTGGTATCTGACGTATACGGAATGATGTACTTCGATTGATTCGTTGTTTTCCGCAAGATTGTAGACTCCTCTAGATCTCAGCGAAAGGTACATACGTGGGTTCGTAACGTGGTCCCCCACAAAAATATTCATGGTTTCATTTCAAGCTCTAGCATATGCACTACCAGCTACTACTGATAAGTAATTTTGATTTTTAATGCCCCGTCTTCTGTTGTCAACAATAACGATAGGTGCTGTAATTTGTAGTCAAACACGCGCACATCTAATCAGCACTGAACAATCAATTCGTCGATAGAAAACAACAGCAGCAGCTGCCGGTTTCGATTTCCAGTCAGGACAAAACATTATATTCACCTTTCGGATTCAAAAGCTTACTGCTGGGAAAAAATTCGATATCTAACGTCTGATTTTACTTAGTTAGCGGCCTGATTACTTGCAGGGATAGAATCCCAATCACAAAACAGTATATCAGGGACGTCATTTTAATCACGTGCAAATTTTGTTACTTGATATTATATTAAACGTTTTTCATGGTTCGTTAACAGGGAGATAAGTGTCTTTACAGAATTGGAGGCACAGCACAAAAATTTTCAAGTTCAGATTTGCTACTGATACTAGTGAAAACTTCCATATTTCACAAATCCTTATGCATTGTTACCAGTGACGAATGTTAATGTGATCGAGTCTCCATCTGGCACGAAAGCTTTGCTTAGTTACAATGGCTACAGGTGTTTGGTTTCATTCTAGATCGAGAACCGAAAAGCTCGTGATATCGTTTAAAGTTCATACATGTGGACAAATATTTGTCAGTCATGAGAACAGAGAAATTACTCGTGAGGCGATGTTAGTTTTGTGGATTCGGTGGAATGCTTGCTGCTATTAATCGCGTTGCTTGTAACTGGTCAGTTCAACATCCAGCTGACGAGAAATCACTCGTATCAGGAATGACGTTTCACAGGTGAGCGAAAACCTTTTAAAGAGCTAAAATGCTTCAAATTGTCAGAGAAATTTAGAAGTCCAGGCATTGTCTGAAAATATGTTGTTCATAAAAACATTTAATATTGCCTGAGTATTGTTGGATGACTTATGTAACGGGGTTAGCTAACTCAAATTTTAATGAGTATGGAAGAGATTTTGAAATGTTACGTACTGATATAAGCTTAAGTTTACAAGCGTTAAGGATTGTCTCATCGCTAATGACGCGTTTCCTAGTCTTCGCAACGTCGTGGTGTTTTGTTGATTGCACAGGAGGCAGCAGGGGATACTTGCTTGTAAAACGTGCAGTGATATCAACTCATAGTGGGTTTTTGATGGTAACTGGTGCACTTGGTATGGAGTGGAACAGTAGCTGGTTGGCACGAAATGCAAGAACTTGATAATGAGGGCTTTGATCTGGGCCGAAAACAGCAGCAATTGGCGACTGGCCGCTGTCAGTGGCGAAGCACTGTGGTTTGCAGTGCTGGCGGGTGGTGTAGTTTTGTCAGAGGACGTGCGATTAGGAAAGTACCGGTGACACGAGATGTACTGGTAGATGCAACCCCCGATGCTGACACAAGCATAGTGCTTGCGATTGCTGACAGTTGTTGCAGCAGAAGTGTGAGCTGTGTTGTCGGGATGGCACAGGACTGGGTGGTCAGCCTGTTCAGTCATGCGATTGGTGCAACTTGCTGGGAATGGCGCCTATGTCGACCTTGCAACAGATGTGGCACAGGAGCTGAGACTGTGTCCTGTCACCATTGTCCGCCGTCAATAATCATCTGATATGTGGCTTCAGTTGAGGACAAGAATATGTGGCGTATGAGGTCCCTATTCGAGTGCTCATATGTCTTCGTGGATGGTGGTGCAGCGACGATTTTAGAGATGTTGGTGGCGTAGGAATTATTAAGTGTAGCAACGTAAGTGTATTTCATATGTTCTGATGATAGACCACTGCACTGAAAGTGGCATACACCTGATGGAACTAAATTGCTGGGAAAATAGGCCTAGAAGGTGGCAGGAAAATGGTGATCCAGGGGATAATAGATTCCAGCATGCACAGTGATGGTGCATTGTCGGAGATAATCATGATGTACTTCGTAAGCAGTCGTCATAGTGCTACTAGACAAAAACTTAAGCAGACACTATTTTGACGTGGAATGACCGTTGACACAATCCAAGAGAAACATATATATTATTATTACATTTATTAAAAAGTAAATTACTAACAAATAACGCTTTTAATAGTTTACATAAATTTTCCTGTGACATTGGCGGTGGCGTGCAACAAACGCTATTGCTCAAACAGCCCTTACGGCCTTGCTGACCCCTGTCTTCACGGAATATATTAGGACATTTTGGGTACAGGCGAAATCTAAAACATATATATAATTAAAAGTTACAAAACATATATGGGCAAATAATCATGCATCGTAATCAAAGGAAACCTGCTTGAAACTTGCGCAGCCATTCTTGGGGTGAAAATCAAATAAAATTAGGTAAGTTTAAGAACCAGTAACAATATTTAATATTCACCAAACGCGTTACACCCAGGAGTGTGAACCAAATTTTTGGCAGAAAATACACTTTGCTTTAAGGTAGAATTTTAGATCTTGCGACTTGGGCAAATTCCATTTCGACTCAGTATAACCAGCTGACAGAGAGCCCCAAGGCCAGACTAGCTAGCCGTAATCTTTTGTAACTCACTTCAAGCATTATAATGATTTAAATTCAAAATAACTAGAGGGTGTTTAAGCCTCTAAAATGAATGGGCCCACACAATAAGAACATTCAAAAGGTATTGTGTCAACAAACACAGAACAAAATTTAATTAGTTTAACACCTACAATTGAAACAAGGAATTCTTAAACCAACAAAAGCCTTAGGCCCACTTAAATTCAGCAGCCTCAAAGCCCAGACAAACACACATCCGAACGTTCAGAGCACAAATGAGCCTCTTGTCCTTATGCCAGTGAAAAAACTATTTGCATCCAAACGTGACGCTCACCATATTCTGAAATGTTGCTTTGTTCTCCATCAGCAAACATATCTCGGGAAGCATCCAGAGTATGCCACTAATTTGGGGAGTATCTGACCTGTCTGTCTGATGCGCAGCACGTCTATTAATAGACCATCCCGTATGGCTGCCTCATTTCATACCAGCCTTTTCTTTAAATACTATCTTTTAAGCAGTAAATGATGAACATCAATAGCAAAAATAAACACCGTCCATTCTGTATTATATCAGTTAACTATTGTGGCTGAAATCTTCCTATAGGTATGTTTTATTCTTCTTTCTTTTTATACTCTATCGCTTCACACTTGTTTTATTAGCCAGTTCCATTAAAAGTGGCTCCAACAAACTCGGCTACAATCAGGCAATGACTTGGATTTGGAATATTTTGCGTGTTGCTCTCAACCAGCAATAATTCTGGTAAAAGTTCAGACTGCTACTGCAGTTAAAACAATTGAACTCTACTAACATTAGTTAAAATATTGTAAGTAGTTTTAGATTACTCTCTTTCATGAAGTAAATAAATAAATAAGTAACTATGGTTAGCTCACCTTACTTAATAAAAAAAAATTTGCTGATGGCTTTGAAATTAATGAATTTTTTTTCTTTTCATGTCACTGGTTGATGCAGGAACAACCAATATGTAATGTTTCTTTATGACCTCCATTCAAAAAGTTACTGGCTCCAGAAGAGCCCAGGCAACAGACAGACTTTAGACATCTCCCTTCAAAATTATTCTCCAATGGAGCTATTGCTATATTCTGCATCTAGTAGATCTAAATGCTCTAACTAACCCTGTACATTACTGAGGTCTCTGCCAATTACATTGTCTCTTACTGAGAAAGGCAGTTGATTTATTAAAGTAAATGCAAGATATTGGTTTATTAAAATATGCACAGCGTATTTGCAGCTTAATGGATCAAATCGAAATTCATCAAATGTTTAGTAATTATTTTGATACATAAATCCCCACTGTGCAGCGCCACACATTTGCTGCGTGCCTTTACTGGCTACCATCATATAATGCGAAAAAATAATGGTCTTTTGATCTACATTTGTTGCAGACAGTTTTCTTGTACCTACGATACTTTACAAAAGATGTGTTTGCTTCACAGTTAGACTTTATAAGGAAACGTTTTCGCTTTTCTTGTCTCTCAGGAATGTCTTCGGGTGCCACACAGGTACAGGTCGTTTTGGTTGTGTAAGCCTCCTACCTCTCTGGCTAATTAGGCTTTTGTATATGACCGTGTACCTAAAGTCCCTAATCTTTGGGATAAGGCATCTACTCTGAAGAATAATGCAAACCCGAGAGAAGTAGATGAAGTTATAACCGAATCGCCACTACTCACTACTTTAGCAACGAGGATCAGAAACAAAGTTTTCTTGTCTTTATATATTTTTATTACGTAAGCTAATTTTTAATTAACAGTAGTTAGTGGAAAATTTGGAGGAAAGGGTTTCAAAGTATGTCATTAATGAAAATAACCAAACGGTCGCCATTTCCTCACTTGAACAAGAATAATTAAATTGAAACTGAAATTTATACTCGTAAGCAATCTTACATAAGAACAGTTATGGCGTCATCATGTAACGCACACTTTCAAGTACTTCACACCACACATGTCACAGTAGTCAAATAATAATCAAATAACAAACGCATACAACCTATTATATTAATTTTCATAGATCAATTAAAGAAAAATTGTTTACTGGGTGTGGACAGAAACTTACTCACCGTAATACTGACTGTCGTAATTGTAGCAAGCAGAGAGATTGTTTGAATTTACTCATCGGTAAGAACTGTCAATTAACCAGCAGTTACTCTGATGTTTCTTTGTAATAAAAGTTATAAATTATGCCACAAGCTATAAATTAAAAGCTGTGCTTTGACAGTGAAATTCAGTGTCCAAGTTTCCTGAAGTTTAACTACTAATTTTTTATTATGAAAGTTACTCTTCATCAGCAAATGAATAATATTAATGCTGGCTTTTGCGTCATTCTATTTCTAACATTATTCATACTACAGCCAAAGATTGCATTACTACGTAATTGTTAAAAGTTGGGAAAATTATGTTTTGATAATCTAATAAACTAATGTTCACTTGATTTTCAGTTTATTTTCTAATTATCTCGGTTCGTACAAAGGGATAAGATGGATACTACTTGGATAACGACATAGTACATTATTTACGTGACAGTATGCACGAAAAAATGTTATTTAGGAATAAAATTCCAATTACGCTGGTCAGCCTATTACACTTCTGGTTATAAAAAGCCTAGATCTTATTCAACTTTGTGATAGCGTTGGTTTGTCAAGCGGCTACATGCTTGTGGGACACAAGTTGATCTAATTGCCACACTATAGCCAGTAGCAAGGGTCCCCAGTCTTCTTGATATTATGTGAAGTACTCTTCCTGCATTTTTACTGTGCCCAATAAATCCATGCACATAGCTTGCCCATATTAAACTTTCTTTACACTTTTCACTGCTCCGCACTTCGGAAACAGGCTTTTTATCTCCGCACTTTTGCGTAGGCACACCGCCGAATACACACAACCAACGATAACAGTCTCCTCGTGACTCCCAAACGCTAACTTTTTTTGGACGCTCGCACGCCCAGCGATAACGCATTTACAATTTATTATACTCTTTGACAATAGCTTTTCCCTGACTTGGCCAGCATGTCCACTTACAAAATCTTAACATTCCATGCCTATTCTCTTTAGTAAACAACAAACAGCATTTGTAACTTGACAAAATATTTACAAGAATGATATTCAGCACAAAAACTTCGTAAAACAAATAGAAAATGTATGATAATTTACAGAGTTGTGGTGTTATCATTGCTGCGTACTTCTCAGTCAGCTCCTGTCCCAGCCGCAGTATGAAGTCTCTATGTTTCAACTTCTATTGTTTAGAGCATAGCACAATACTCAAGCATTTATCCCAGCCAAACTGAGCAAGTTGCAAAATGTGTGAATAGGCCGACGTCTCGACTGTGCTTTGACAGAGTATTTGCGAGATATTTGTCGGACAATAGCCATATCTTATTTAGAGCTGCTATAAAATGAAATTGTATCTGGCTCCTTTTTCAAACCGTCTTCAAGGATGCATAATCAGGACATTCTTGTTGCTCTTTCTCTGGTAAACTGTCAGTGTGGAATTACTCTTCTTCAACGATACTGTGCTGTGTAACTTTTCTTTTTTAAAAACAGATGAATTTTCGTACGAGATCGATTCATGGTGCCCGCTAGACTTGTCGCATTTGCTTTCAAGATTTCAGAGAGAGCCAAGAATGTGAAAAAATTGTCACATGTGACATTTCTTCCTTTATTGAGGTATGGTTGTATCAATTTTTTGAGGAAAAAATCACCAAGGCGCTCATCATCGTCCTGGTGTCATCCTTTCCTAGATAAATGAAAGATTTCACGACATATTTGGAGTCTTCATCTGCTGCCAACCAATACTTTTGCTCGTATGTTTTCGAGATTTGGGCCATGAACTGTGTGGATCTACAAAGCTACTTTGAGAGAAAGATGTTCGTCGCTTGTTAAATGTGACGCCGATTGTAGCTACACTGTGCGATCACAATTAACTCATAGCAGATTTCTGACACGAAAGCAAACTTGTCTTCTTTCAGTCGTTCTGACCTTGTGGATCTAGAGTCAAATCTGAGATAACTCATCGTCTCTCTGAATCTGTCACGAGCCGTTATTGACTTTACAAAATTATTTCCCTACTTTATTGACGACAGTGTGTCTAGTACTAAGCTCTTCACGCATATAGCACCACGTATGTACAGCACAGCTATAGAAGCTTCCAGTTTTTCAATGTTCATGGTCCAATAATCGGTCTCAGTGAATTTTACAATGTGTTTCAAAATTTTGTCCGTTATCATAACACGCCAGGGCAACATCCGTGCCGCAGTGGATACACTGGTTCCCGTGAGATCACCGAAGTTAAGCGCTGTCGGGCGTGGTCGGCACTTGGATGGGTGCCCATCCGGGCCACCATGCGCTGTTGCCATTTTTCGAGGTGCACGCAGCCTCGTGATGCCAATTGAGGAGCTACTCGACCGAATAGTAACGGTTTCGGTCAAGAATACCATCATAACAAATGGGAGATTGGTGTGCTGACCCCACGCCCCTCCTATCCGCATCCTCCACTGAGGATGACACGGCTGTCGGATGGTTCCGGTAGGCCACTCTTGGCCTAACGACAGAGTGCTTTACCATAAGACGCCAAAAATTGTAACAGGTCTCATTCTCGTTTCGTTTTGCATGCGGAGATGGCCCTGCATAGTCTGTTGTCCATATCTACCAGGTGGACAGTCACCTACACTATGTGATCAAAATTACCCGGACACCTCAGAAAACATACGTTTTTCATATTTGGTGCATTGTGCTGCCACCTGGTACCAGGTAGTCCATATCAGCGACCTCAGTAGTCATTAGGCATCGTGAGAGACCACAATGGGGCACTCCGCGGAACTCACGGAATTCGAACGTGGTCAGGTGACTGGATGTCACTTGTGTCATACGTCTGTACTCGATATTTCCACACTCCTAAACATCCCTAGGTCCTCTGATTCCGATGTGATAGTGAAGTGGAAACATGAAGGGACAGGTACAGCACAAAAGTGTACAGGTCTACTTCATCATCTCTTGATTGACAGAGACCACTGACAGTTGAGGAGGAGACATCCACCCAGACCATCACACAAGAATGCCAAACAGCAATAGGATCCACTGCAAGTACGATGAGAGTTAGGTGGGAGGTGAGAAAGCTTGGATGTCATTGTCAAGCGGCTGCTCATAAACCACACATCACGCCAGTAAATGCCAAACAACACTTCGCTTGGTGTCAGGAGCATAAGCGTTGGATGTTTGAACAGTGGAAAAACATTGTGTGGAGCGACGAATCACGGTACACAGCCTCAAGCCCGCAACTTCGTACTAGAGCCAGACATAGCCTTCTGTAAACATGCTAACGAATTTAACGGAACACAAGTGGCATCAACATCGCTCATCTAACCTATCAATTACCTAAGTACTTAATTCCATTTCAATTTCAATCATATTCAATAAGTCAATTTACAATTTCAATAATCGATGATCAAATGAGCAGTTCCACATTTTCCCACTAGTACAGCGGTGTTCCTTCATGACCTAGCGCCTATCACCCCTAGAATGCAGCACTCCTCTTGGCTACTGCATTAATCATGTGACTCGACTTCATAGAACCTAGGACTTGGAATCAAATTTCACAAATGTCGTACCCACCTGGACTTGGAATCAAATAGTTAAACTCTTCACCACGATATGCAACCGAGGACCACGCCCCCTACCGTCCCATGTTGGCGGGATAACGTGTACTAACGTGCACTAACGTTGAGAGGCACCCACATGCCTTGCTCATACCGTGGCATCAAGCAGTCAGGCCTGCAAGATGAGTGGTCTGCCAAGCGAATGGATTTATACTTATTTCTTGAGCAATATCAATGATTGATTATGAGCTCTAGTACTCACAATTACGCTACAAATTATTCTCCTGTTTGAATATTACGCAACGGAAACGGATAACGCACATCTGACTATTAGTAATTTACACAACTCTGATTGTTCACTACGCCCTGCCAATACCACATTTTCTTTCTTACCCAACGGCTTTGAACAACATGTGGCCATGGCACTGAATGTGGATGGCGCACACATTACAAATTCTGGGTATCATGACTACACACAGTTTGGAGAACAAGGCCACCAATCTTTTTATTTTCACTATCTTTTTTATTCCGATAAATTCTATTGTGGGTCAAAGATAACCTAAACACAGCATTGCACTTTATACAAGAATTACACATGAGAAACTCCGCCCAGTGGGCATGGCTTTACATTGGTGATTCTCTATCTTATGGTCTCGTATTTATCTAACGCTAAAGTGCACTTTCTGGATAGGATGGTGGATCTTTTGCTATATCTCACACTTCGACTCCCACACCCATCATCAGGAAAATTTACTCCAGACCGAGCGGTACAAAAAGGAACATATATAACCCAATGCCTCTGAACCTATCTTGCTACTCTCCCATGCAAACCACAGATACTTAAATTACATGAAATACATCACACTGGCAACATACATCACAAAGAACAGTCACTACGTTAGAATCACTTCACTTTACGCTTTCCCACTTCAATTAATATTCATCCCAGTTTCACACGACACTGCCCCACTTCGTAACTTTTCATTCCTACTACGTAATCTGGGGGATATATGCACGTCTTCCTGTGCAATGCAATCCAAATGGCGTTGCTGGATAGACAGCTGACTCACCTTGCTTCTCTCTGAGTATTAGAGTTTGAATCCAGCGTCACACGGAAACATAATATGCAAAGTAATATTAAGAACATATTCCTCACACAAACTAGTCCTCAACGGATACCATGGACGACTACTTCCCTTTATCCTTTGACTCATACACAGATTGAGACTCACACAGTACTCACCACGTGGAAGTACTCGTCTCTAATTTCAAGTCGTGCACACGCCATTTCTTAAATATTTCCAACTTATAGTACACACGCTAGTAATTAAGCTTAACTTTAGCACTCGGAAGTATTTCAACTTAGTACTAGCACTCGCAAGTATTCCAACTTAGTACTAGCACTCGCAAGTATTTCAACTTATTGCTACACGTGGTTTCACTGAGACCGTTGGTCACTTCCGAAGATTACTACGATCCCCTTAATATTACCTGCCTGTCATTTAATTCTCCCCCCGAAAGTTCCTGAAATAGAGAAATAATTATTCCAAACTACTCTTTAAGTATTTCACATGCATGCCATTGTCTCCATTCTCTTGACTTTTTCGGAGCACAACTTAGACAGGTCTTACCAACACAAGATCAAGCGCCAGAGTGCTGAAACATGGCCATTCTTCAGGTCATCTCGCACCTCGGCCAAGGTGGGGGAACACCATGTTACCGTATTGATCAACCACATTTCAAGCGCTCAAACCTCAGGTAAATTTCATCTCTTTGTTTCCACCAAAGGTGACCAAAGGACCGTATCAAAGATGATCATATATTGCACATTCACAATCTGCGATTAGCAGACGACCATACATTCATTCATTTCACAGATCTCACCAAATTGGATGTAGGGATTTGTTTTGTGGGAATGCACATATGATCAATTAAATAAATAAATTTTCACTCTTTTGTACACTGGTATCCTGCTTCGATGTATTAAGTGAAATTGAGTTATTATTACAAAAAATATGTTGTTCTGACAAGAATAACGAAGAATGTTGTATCTATTTTCAATATCGGGCGGTACTGTACCGTTTCACCATGCACTAACCTGTACTAACATGCACAGCACGTGTCATCATCCAAGATGGTGGGGTGAAATGGCGGGAAAACAGATCTGAACACAAGTCTTTATTTTGCAAGTGGTGTCTCCACCACAAGATTTACTGTCTAAATGGCATTGTACACATCACAGCCATCAGATCGTACTGTCATCCCTCCTATGACCTAATCCCAGATGGAGGTCTGTAGGGGCGAATATATTTATCACACTGAGGCAAGAAGCTCTTATGTTTGCGCTCACAATACACAGTCTGCAGATACGCAAGTAACTCCTAATTTACACATATAATTTGATTACAGACTTTTAGACTCCTCCTAACTAATTCAGCACAGATATGTATAGATACGCTCAGTACTTTGTCCAAATACCTCATAACACAGCCTACACACCTGCTCGCAATATAATTCAGTCAATGCCCGCAAGCACCCTCTTCCAGTAGACCGCACAGGCAACCCCAACGAGTTGGGGCGGCCGTCAGCTGTGAAACCATGCACAGGCCCCCACCCCTTGTCCCGCAAGCGGCCACATCCCATTCATACTTCATTTCTGAGAAGGTGCTATCGCAATTCATGTTCACCCAGAAGCTGATGATGACGCTGTCGGACGGGAGCGAAGACATATTTACAGAGCGCAAACAGTAGAATCTCATTCGCGCACGCATGCAGCCGATGTGGTCGTCAGCTGTCAAACCACACTCACACGTCTGTTCAGGACTGCGCTCCTCACACCCCCGAGCCGCGGCCGCCTAACGCAGGTGAACGTTGCGTGCCTCTATACAGTCACGGTTATACTGAGGACATAGCATTCTAAGGCGCGCTCACGCCGGTCTCATATGCGAGACATATCCAGGTCCCACTTATCTCTACCATTGAAGGTAGAATAGCACAGGGTGCGTTGACACACGCACTGAGCCGTGCGACCCCGCCCCAACGTGGCTCCCACCTCGCCGCGTGGCGACTCAGAATTCTAAAACTTTCTTAATGTTATTCTTACGTCACATAGCTTTGTGAAAAAAATAACAACCAAGTCGACCTCCCGGGAAATGTATAGCCCACCAAAAACATTTAACGCACGCTTTCTTGATGTCTCAGTTTGTATGCACAAAAATTCTGACCCTAACAGATTCTGTTTACGAAAATAACATCTAATGCACTCATCCCAGCACTCCTAATGTCTTTCCCCTCCAGATTTCAACATATACAAACGTTCCCTGCGCTATGTACAGACCCCTATACCCCAGCGCATACGATGGAGCATTCTTATTTCCTCTTATCGAATTTACACTCCGAATTAGTTATACCGCCGGTATCGAAGCAACATCCACCTGTTCTTTCTGGTGCTTCCTGCTGTTATATTACACAGATCACTGAACTGCATTCAGAATTAAACACTCAAAATTGTCACCTCATTATCAAATACATACCAGACTTACGAGAATATTGCAAGCCAGGAACATATTTACCACTGTAGCTACAATTAAATATGTCTATTGCCGCTACAGTCTGACACCAATCAGTGTACATCTAATCTCTCCCCTTGACTACTGTACTTCAGTATTTATAGCAAATATAATTTTCCACTTAAAAATTCTTACCCATTTACTCATCGTTGTCAATCTGCTCAGGACACACAGTCATTCTCTCTAGTCATGCCATAACATAAACTATACTAACCTTACAATTCAGTATATCCACATTTTAGACAAACAGTGCAGATATTTTTGATATCTGTACAGCACTCGAAAAAAATCATCATATGCCTACACTCATGCCGGGTATATGTTACGATGCTTCCGAGTTCTAGCGAAGCACCATCAGCCTTTTCTTTCTTTCTACAGACGCGACATTCAGAGGTAATAAACTACTTTAGAGTGATCACCACTTCGGACCGACAACTAAACCTCGCAAAGTGCCATACATAACGTCAGATACGTAAACACACCTACGCATTTACACTCTCCTTCCACTGTAGCCAGGAGTATGAGCTTATATAGTGTGTAATTTTTCTGTGTAGAGAATAACGATGATTGATTTGAATGGTTAGGGATCTGTAGTAGGCCTACTTGTATCTAGTTTGGGGTCGTACTGCAGGGTGTGACTAAATGCACGTTGTAATTTTACTGAAGCAGTCAGGTTCGATGAAGGTGCCTCGTTTAGAGATACGAGAGTGAAAGAAATATGATTCACTTGTGGGTGGGTACCTATGCATGCATGTGCTTGAATGGAAAGACCTGAGTCCAAGTGATGGACATAATTTCTAACATATAGCGTAACACTAGAGATCTAGGAAGGTTCTGTACATTTTTTCTCCTTAGGAATTCAATCGGCACATCATCTACTACTACTACTACTACTACTACTACTACTGTTTGTGCTCTTTCTCAATCAGTCATCGCCTATAACTCTGCGTATATGTCACGGAACCTCTCGGGACAGAATGCCTTGCAAATACTAAAGAATTTTCTAGTTGGGGCGATGTGAGGGAGTCACAAATACCTCTTACATACCACGTTCATTAGCAGAACCACTTTCAGAGTTCATTGATTTTATAACGAGGCTGTAAGGTTGGCTGATAATACGTATTCGTATGATTACCGTCACGATATTTGTCTGGAAAACACTACCCCATTCAGAGGTAAAGTCGTACATCGATTTGCAAAGTGGGTACAGCATTTAACATGGATACTTGTGCAAACTTGTAGAACAAAGAGCACTTGTGATACAACATGCAGTAGTGGTTGGGATCGTGTTTTTGCTTTAACATCTGGTCGATTACGTCTATGACCGGGTTGTAGGACTCGCAGGAAGAACGTAAGAGACATGCACACAGATCGGTGATTTTCGGTCAGTATTATTTCGTATCGTAGGCAAACAGTTATTGACGAAATATTATAAACATTATTAGTGCTGGGTGCGTGATATGTTCGCATTTGAGCATGAGGTTTACGAAGTTTGTTTTTGTGTAAAGGAAATCACTATGTTCAACTGTGAGGTGGGTATGGATTTGACTTGGGGTACTGCAATGGCAGTGGGAAGAGTATGTCCAGTAGTAAGGAAGGTACAGATATTTGCATTTCCAGAGCAACACCCTTCAGCGCGGTGTATTTCCGATACTTCGCTCATTGCCGAATGCCATTCAATTGAGACCGCGATCGTAACATTTAATTCTATGTATAAAGATAGAAGATGTATGTGGCTGGCTTTCCAGAATGTTCCAGTGTATGCAAAGTCTGAGGTGGTATTGATTGATGTTCCCAGTTAACAGCAGCAGTTTTCCTAATGTAGCGGCCTGTCGGAGTGTTATTCTCCCCCATGTAATGTATAAGAGTTAACTTTGCAGTCCTCTAGGCGACTGAATAGAGCACTAATACTTAGTATGTGTTGAGGTGCGTTCGTGATCAAGTCGAAATTTGAGAAGATGGTGTCTTTGCGGTGGAGCGTTATTTAGTCCCATGTAAATTGTTCCATTCACTCCTTCTCCACATTTGGCGCCATTATTTATTTGAGAGATCGACTGTGGTGTGTGCATCTGCCATGTATCAAACATGGTTGCCTGTTCTCTAGACATGGGAAAGACCTTGGCTGGCTTGTGAATTATAGGGATGATTTGGAATGGGTTACATCAGCGGGATCGGTATTCGTGGGTCGAAATATGATTTTTAATGTGTTTGTTTCTAGTTACTCAGTGGTCTAGAGCACGCTCCACGTAGCTGAAGTTTCGGGTTTGTAGAGAAATAATTTCCAGTGTATATCTACAGAATTATGTTGCGCTAGCGATCGGTATGCTACTTCTGTGTGCTTGATATCGAGAAGTACGACGAAAATGATACAATATTATGGTGAAAACAGGTGTGTTTTTTTTAACCCAGTGTCTGGAGACGCCTGCAGAAACGGAAGCAAGCAGGCAGGTCCGCACCGGAAAGAGTAGCTTGGTTGCACCAATGGGGATACGAGTGTGCCCTTGTACATCAGTTCTGAGAGTTACTTCGATACACTGAGGGCTCACAGATGTAACATGGGTTATTTTGTACGGTGTAGAATTGTTTGTTTACTAGATCGATATTGCATGCGTTGATATATTGCTGAGTTGCAGATCGGTTGCATGCATTAATATTCAAGCTCCTGGCCCCAGTGGGAGGAGAGTGTAAATGAGTAGGTGTGTTTACTATGACGATATGAATGGCACTTTGTGAGGTTTAGTTGTCGGTCCGAAGTGGTGATCACTGTAAAGTAGTTTATTTCCCCTGAATGTCGCGTCTGTAGAAAGAAAGAAAAGGCTGATGGTGCTTCACTAGAACTAGGGAGCATCGTAACATATACCCGGTATGAGTGTAAGCATATGATAATTTTTTCAGGTGCTCTACGGATATAAAAGATATTTGCACTGTTTGTCTAATATGTGTATATATTGAATTGTAAAGTTAGTATGGTTTATGTTATGGCATGACTAGAGAGAATGACTGTGTGTCCTATCGTGAGGGACATATAGATTGAGCAAATTGACAATGACGAGGGTATGAGTGGAAAATTATATTTGCTATAAATACTGAAGTACAGCGTGAAGAGGAGAGATTCCCTGTACACTGTTTTGGGTCAGACTGTAGTAGCAATAGTAATATTTAATTGTAGCTATAGTAGTAACTGTGTTCCTGGCTTGCAATATTCTTGTGAGTCTGGTATGTATTTGATAATGTGTAGACAAATTTGCGGGTTTATCTGTGAATTTAGCGATTTGTGTAATATAACGGCTGAAAGCACCAGAAAGAACAGGTGGATGGGGCTTCGATACCGGCGGCATAACTAATTCGGAGTGTAAATTCGATAAGAGCAAATAAGAATGCTGCATCGTTTGTGCTGGGGTATAGGGGTCTGTACATAGCTGAGGGAACGTTTGTGTATGTTGAAATCTGGAGGGGAAAGATATTAGGAGTGCTGGGATGAGTGCATTAGATGTTATTTTCGTAAACAGATTCTGTTAGGGTCAGAATTTTTGTGCATACAAACTGAGACATCAAAAAAGCGTGCGTTAAATGTTTTTGGTGGGCTATACATTTCCCGGGAGGTCGACTTGGTTGTTATTTTTTTCACAAAGCTATGTGACGTAAGAATAACATTAAGAAAGTTTTAGAATGCTGAGTCGCCACGCGGCGAGGTGAGAGCCACGTTGGGGCGGGTTCACACGGCTCAGTGCGTGTGTCAACGCACCCTGTGCTATTCTACCTTCAATGGTAGAGATAAGTGGGACCTGGATATGTCTCGCATAAGAGACCGGCGTGAGCGCGCCTTGGAATGCTATGTCCTCAGTATAACCGTGAATGTATAGAGGCACGCAACGTTCACCTGCGTTAGCCGGCCGTGGCTCGGGGGTGTGAGGAGCGCAGTCCTGAACAGACGTGTGAGTGTGGTTTGACAGCTGACGACCACATCGGCTGCATGCGTGCGCGAATGAGATTCTACTGTTTGCGCTCTGTAAATATGTCTTCGCTCCCGTCCGACAGCGTCATCATCAGCTTCTGGGTGAACATGAATTGCGATAGCACCTTCTCAGAAATGAAGTATGAAAGGGATGTGGCCGCTTGCGGGACAAGTGGCGGGTGCTTGTGCATGGTGTCACAGCTGACGGCCGCCCCAACTCTTTGGGGTTGCCTGTGCACTCTACTGGAAGAGGGTGCTTGCGGGCATTGACTGAATTATTTTGCGAGCAGGTGTGTAGGCTGTGTTATGAGTTATTTGGACAAAGTACTGAGCGTATCTATACACATCTGTGCTGAATTAGTTAGGAGGAGTCTGAAAGTCTGTAATCAAATTATATGTGTAAATTAGGAGTTACTTGCGCATCTGCAAACTGTGTATTGTGAGCGCAAACATAAGAGCTTTTTGCCTCAGTGTGATAAATATATTCGATCTGTAAATAAAATGTTTGAAAGTGAATAGAGTGTACTCCTTCTTTTCTCTCCCCAGCACCCTAGCGCAGCCTGAGTAATTTTAGGAGAATTCTCGCCTCTACCATCCTCCATCTAGGATTAGGTCATAGGAGAGATGACAGTACGATCTGATGGGAGTAGTGTGTACTATGTTAGTTGGACAGTAAATATCAGGGTGGAGACACCATGTGCAAAATAAAGACTTTTGCTCAGATCTGCTTTCCCGCCATGTCGCCCCACCATCTTGGATGATGACATGTGCTGTGCGAGTTAGTACAGGTTAGTGCACGTTAGAGCACGTTAGCTCGCCAACATGGGTCAGTAGGGGTCGCGGTCCTTGGTTGCATATCGTGGTGGAGAGTTTAACTATTTGATTCCAAGTCCAGTTGGGTATGGCATTGGTGAAAATTGACTCCAAATCCTAGGTTCTATGAAATCGAGTCACATGACTAATGCAGTAGCCAAGAGGAGTGCTGCATTCTAGGGGTGATAGGTGCTAGGTCATGAAGGTACACCGCTGTACTAGTGGGAAAGTGTGGAACTGCTCATTTGATCATCGATTATTGAAATTGTAAATCGGCTTATTGAATATGATGAAAATTGAAATGGAATTAAGTACGTAGGTAATTGATAGGTTAGGTGAGCAATGTTGGTGTCACTTGTGTTCCGTTAAATTCGTTAGCATATACAGAAGACTGTGTCCAGCACTAGTATAAATGTGCGGGCTTGAGGCTGTGATGTAAGCGGTCTCTCGCCTGTGGGCTGCTGATGTGGCGTGTGTCCAGTTATAACACGCAAAAGAGAGAGACTAGACGACCATGTGTCTTCGCCCGACTTCACGGTAGTGCTATCTGGTGGCTACCATATGAACGAAGTCAGTTGGGAACTAGAGCTCGCGGTGAACACAGTGTGTGCCATCATCTTGAATACCGGTATCTGCGTCATGATCTGACGTCAGGACAGCGCCATCTGGTGGCACCCATTTGAACTATGCCAGTTGGGCTGTGGAGCTTGCGGTGAACACACTGGGTGCTGTTATCTTCAATACCATTACTTACGTCATGATCTGACATCAGGAGAGCGCTCTTTGGTGGCACCGATAGGAACTAAGCCAGTTGGACTCTGGAGCTCGTGGTGAACACAATGGGTACGGCCATCTTGAATAATGCTACTTGCGTCATCAACTGACGTCACGGTGTCGTCCTCTGGTGGCGATGATATGAACTAAGCCAGTTGGAGTCCAGCCCCAGTGGAGAACACAATTGCATTAAATTGGTTAAATAATAAAGGCAAGTTTCTTTTTTCTCACCATTTCTTTGATTAGTAGAGAGAACTGGGACGTGGTGGATTATCACGATGGAATTTGAACTTCGCGAACATTTTTATGGGGGGAGGGTTACATGGTACTTTCCCGCCAAATCAAATCCCAGACAAAATCGGCCATCTTAATTGACGTCATCGTCACCATTTTCATTGACGTCATCGCCGCCATCTTGGATAGTGGTACTTTGCCCCAACTGGCCTTGTTCCAATACTCACCTGTCCATAATAGACGGCCTGACAATAACATCCCTGTAGTTGACTGGCTGTACAGAGACCTGACCTGAACCCTATAGAATATGTTTTGGGTGTTTTGGAATTCTGGCTTCATACCAGGCGTCACCAAAGGACCTCGATACCTCTCCTTAGTGCAGCACTTCGAGAAGAATCGGGTGCCATTCCCCAAGAAACCTTCTAGCCCCCGATTGAATGTATGTCTTCGGGAGTGGAAACTGTCATCAAGGGTAAATGTGGACTGACACCATATTGAATTCCAGAACTACCGATAGAGGGCGCCACGAACTAGTAAGTCAATTTCAGCCAGGTGTCCGGATACTTTTGATCAAATAGTGTATATCTCCCATTTTTAAGGTAGTTCCATCTGGTGCTACAATATCTCTATCTATAGTCCACAAACTAACTAACTCCTCCTGCGCAGGCCAAGAAGGCCCAAAGGTACCGACTGGTCGCCGTGTAATCCTCAGTCCACAGGTGTCACTGGATGTGGATATGGAGGATCATGTGGTCAGCACACCGCTCTCCCAGCCACATGTCAGTTTCTGAGGCCGCCGCCGCTAATTTTCAATCAAGTAGCTCATCAGTTTGCCTCACAATGGCTGAGTGCACGGCGATTGCCAACAACGCTCGGCAGGCCAGATGGTCACCCATCCAAGCACTAGCCCAGCCCAACAGGGCTTAACGTCGGTGATCTGACGGGAACCGGTGTTACCTCTGTGGCAAGGCCGTTGGTTATAGTCCACAACGTTGTTCATTTCGTTGCCTACTACGCAAATGCTCACAAGCTGACGTGGGCTTTTTGACAACTGCTCCTGTAATAGTAGTAATTAGTATTACAGCAGGTATTGGTACTTAATGTTGTTATTGTTGTGGGCTTCAGTAGTGAGACTGGTTTGATGCAGCTCTTCATACTACTCTATCCTGTGCAAGCTTCTTCATCTCTGAGTAACTACTGCAACCTACATCCATCTCAATCTGTTTAGTGTATTTATCTCTTGGCCTCCCTCTACGAATTTTACCCACTACGCTGTCCTCTAATACTGAATTGGAGCTCCCTTGATGCCGCAGAACATGTCCTACCATCCGATCTCTTCTTCTTGTCAAGTTCTGCCACAAACTCCTGTTCTCCCCAATTCTATTCAATACCTCCTCATTAGTTACGTTATCTACCCATCTAATCTTCAGCATTCTTCTGTAGTACCACATTTCGAAAGCTTCTATTCTCTTCTTGTCCAACGTATTTGTCGTACATGTTTCACTTCCATACATGGCTATACTCCTACAAATACTTTCAGAAACGACTTCCTGACCCTTAAATCAATACTCGATGTTAACAAATTCCTCTTCTTCAGATACTCTTTCCTTGCCATTACCAGACTACATTTTATATCCCCTCTACTTCGACCATCATCAGTTATTTTGCTCCCGAAGTAGCAAAACTCCTTTACTACACTCCTGGAAATTGAAATAAGAACACCGTGAATTCATTGTCCCAGGAAGGGGAAACTTTATTGACACATTCCTGGGGTCAGATACATCACATGATCACACTGACAGAACCACAGGAACATATACACAGGCAACAGAGCATGCACAATGTCGGCACTAGTACAGTGTATATCCACCTTTCGCAGCAATGCAGGCTGCTATTCTCCCATGGAGACGATCGTAGAGATGCTGGATGCAAACATGTGGAATGGTTTGCCATGCCATTTCCACCTGGCGCCTCAGTTGGACCAGCGTTCGTGCTGGACGTGCAGACCGCGTGAGACGACGCTTCATTCAGTCCCAAACATGCTCAATGGGGGACAGATCCGGAGATCTTGCTGGCCAGGGTAGTTGACTTACACCTTCTAGAGCACGTTGGGTGGCACGGGATACATGCGGACGTACATTGTCCTGCTGGAACATCAAGTTCCCTTGCCGGTCTAGGAATGGTAGAACGATGGGTTCGATGACGGTTTGGATGTACCGTGCACTATTCAGTGTCCCATGGACGATCACCAGAGGTGTACGGCCAGTGTAGGAGATCGCTCCCCACACCATGATGCCGGGTGTTGGCCTTGAGTGCATAGGTCATATGCAGTCCTGATTGTGGCGCTCACCTGCACGGCGCCAAACACGCATACGACCATCATTGGCACCAAGGCAGAAGCGACTCTCATCGCTGAAGACGACACGTCTCCATTCGTCCCTCCATTCACGCCTGTCGCGACACCACTGGAGGCGGGCTGCACGATGTTGGGGCGTGAGCGGAAGACGGCCTAACGGTGTGCGGGACCGTAGCCCAGCTTCATGGAGACGGTTGCGAATGGTCCTCGCCGATACCCCAGGAGCAACAGTGTCCCTAATTTGCTGGGAAGTGGCGGTGCGGTCCCCTACGGCACTGCGTAGGATCCTACGGTCTTGGCGTGCATCCGTGCGTCGCTTCGGTCCGGTCCCAGGTCGACGGGCACGTGCACCTTCCGCCGACCACTGGCGACAACATCGATGTACTGTGGAGACCTCACGCCCCACGTGTTGAGCAATTCGGCGGTACGTCCACCCGGCCTCCCGCATGCCCATTATACGCCCTCGCTCAAAGTCCGTCAACTGCACATACGGTTCACGTCCACGCTGTCGAGGCATGCTACCAGTGTTAAAGACTGCGATGGAGCTCCGTATGCCACGGCAAACTGGCTGACACTGACGGCGGCGGTGCACAAATGCTGCGCAGCTAGCGCCATTCGACGGCCAACACCGCGGCTCCTGGTGTGTCCGCTGTGTCGTGCGTGTGATCATTGCTTGTACAGCCCTCTCGCAGTGTCCGGAGCAAGTATGGTGGGTCTGACACACCGGTGTCAATGTGTTCTTTTTTCCATTTCCAGCAGTGTACTTTAAGTGTCTCATTTCCTAATCTAATTCTCTCAGTATCACCCGACTTAATTAGACTACATTCCATTATCCTCGTTTTGCTTTTGTTGATGTTCATCTTATATCCTCCTTTCAAGATAGTGTCCATTCCGTTCAACTGCTGTTCCAAGTCCTTTTGTTTCCTTTATGCTTGCTCTATATACAGATTTAATAAGATCGGGGAGAGGCTACAACTCTGTCTCACTGCCTTCCCAACCAATGCTTCCCTTTCATGTCCCTTGACTGTTATAACTGCCATCTGGTTCCTGTTTTTTTTTTTTTTTTGTCATCAATCTACTTACTGACTGGTTTGATGCGGCCCGCCACGAATTCTTTTCCTGTGCTAACCTCTTCATCTCAGAGTAGCACTTGCAACCTACGTCCTCAATTATTTGCTAGACGTATTCCAATCTCTGTCTTCCTCTACAGTTTTTGCCCTCTACAGCTCCCTCTAGTACCATGGAAGTCATTCCCTCATGTCTTAGCAGATGTCCTATCATCCAGTCCCTTCTCCTTATCAGTGTTTTCGACATATTCCTTTCCTCTTCGATTCTGCGTAGAACCTCCTCATTCCTTACCTTATCAGTCTACCAAATTTTCAACATTCGTCTATAGCACCACATCTTAAATGCTTCGATTCTCTTCTGTTCCGGTTTTCCCACAGTCCATGTTTCCATGCTGTACTCCAGACATACATCCTCAGAAATTTCTTCCTCAAATTAAGGCCGGTATTTGATATTAGTAGACTTCTCTTGGCCAGAAATGCCTTTTCTGCCACAGCGAGTCTGCTTTTGATGTCCTCCTTGCTCCGTCCATCATTGGTTATTTTACTGCCTAGGTAGCAGAATTCCTTAACTTCATTGACTTCGTGACCATCAATACTGATGTTAAGTTGGTCGCTGTTCTCATTTCTACTACTTCTCATTACCTTCGTCTTTTTTCGATTTACTCTCAAACCATACAGTGCACTCATTAGACTGTTCATTCCGTTCAACAGATCATTTAATTCTTCTTCACTTTCACTCAGGATAGAAATGTCATCAGCGAATCGTAACATTGATATCCTTTCACCTTGTATTTTAATTCCACTCCTGAACCTTTCTTTTTTTCCATCATTGCTTCCTCGATGTACAGATTGAAGAGTAGGGGCGAAAGGCTACAGCCTTGTCTTACACCCTGCTTAATACTAGAACTTCGTTCTTGATCGTCCACTCCTATTATTCCCTCTTAGTTGTACATATTGTATATGACCCGTGTCTCCCTATAGCTTACCCCTACTTTTTTCAGAATCTCGAACAGCTTGCACCATTTTAAATTGTCGAGCGCTTTTTCCAGGTCGACAAATCCTATGAACGTGTCTTGATTTTTCTTTAGCCTTGCTTCCATTATTAGCCGTAACGTCAGAATTGCCTCTCTCGTGCCTTTACTTTTTCTAAAGCCAAGCTGATCGTCACCTAGCGCATTCTCAATTTTCTTTTCCATTCATCTGTATATTATTCTTGTAAGCAGCTTCGATGCATGAGCTGTTAAGCTGATTGTGCGATAATTCTCGCACTTGTCAGCTCTTGCCGTCTTCAGAATTGTGTGGATGATGCTTTTCCGAAAGTCAGATGGTATGCCGCCAGACTCATATATTCTACACACCAACATGAATAGTCGTTTTGTTGCCACTTTCCCTAATGATTTTAGAAATTCTGATGGAATGTTATCTATCCCTTCTGCCTTATTTGACCGTAAGTCCTCCAAAGCTCTTTTAAATTCCGATTCTAATACTGGATCCCCTATCTCTTCTAAATCGACTCCTGTTTCTTCTTCTATTACATCAGACAAATCTTCACGCTCATAAAGGCTTTCAATGTATTCTTTCCACCTATCTGCTCTCTCCTCTGCATTTAACAGTGGAATTCCCTTTGTACTCTTAATGTTAGCACCGTTGCTTTTAATGTCACCAAAGGTTGTTTTGACTTTCCTGTATGCTGAGTCTGTCCTTCCGACAATCATATCTTTTTCGATGTCTTCACATTTTTCCTGCAGCCATTTTGTCTTAGCTTCCCTGCACTTCCTATTTATTTCATTCATTTGGTTTCTGTACAAATTGTAAATAGCCTTTTTCTCCCTGTATTTTACCCCTGCCACCTTCAGAATTTGAAAGAGAGTATTCCAGTCAACATTGTCCAAGGCTTTCTCTAAGTCTACAAATGCGAGGACAGTAGGTTTGCCTTTCCTTAATCTTTTTTGTCATGTACGTAATATATTGTTGAATATTAGAATAAAAAACAAAAGTTCATAAGCAGTATATACATCAGTGTTGTAATTGTAATCTCTAATTATGCAGCACATACATAAACAATAATTATTATAAAAACAAATACATAAACCTGAATACCTTCCTCATCAATATTAGTAGAACATCCTGAGGAGTAACATCATCTTCTGATGAAAAATCTGAAACTATAAGTGGTGGTATTTCTTCCTCAGATGAAGACTCCAGCGGCTCGCCGTCAAATTCATGACCCAAAATCTCATTTATCACCTTTATAGTGTCCTCTTCTAATCGTAGACGTATAGCCATAATAAATCTGTATGTTGCAAGCACTATTTACGCAGTTACAGTAGAATGCACAACTAAAACCGTATCTTATAAGACAAAGCACCAGCAGCACAATAGCTACGTACACGATCAGACGTGTTACAACCTGCTCTCCCTCTCCTCCCCTGATGGATTCACGCGGCGGCATCAGGCAGTGAGATAAAAGGAAGTTCTAAGAAAAATGCGATTGTTATAGCGCCTGCAGCAGAGGGGTCAGGACTGACCCATCCACAGTTCTAGGTAAATCTTCGTATTTCTCTTTTAAGCTTTCTACATAAAATGCAAAATTAAGTATAATCGCTAATTATCTTATTCCATAAAAAGGCAGAGAAATTCAGCACTCTAGGTAATAATTTAAAAAAAAAGTGTCAAACGAAAGAATTAAAAAGTGACCCACCTGCGGTTCCAGTGTTAAAACTCACGTAAGCTAAATCAGAACATTCCACTCTAATTGAAGCTGAATCCTGACATGGTCACCAGTGTGGCAACTCTCTTTCTTAATAATGGAAGGAGACCGGGGCGACGTATGCGACCCGTCCGTGCCTCTCAGCCTGTCGACCCACAACTCCACCGCACACACTTCCGTTTCCCTCATACTGCATTCCCTGCAGCTCGATGACAGCTGGCGGATCCGTCGTTTTTAGCGTGAAACAATTTTCTTTACATAAATTACATATTTTTGCACTTGTAGTGCTCGTCCCATCGCTCCGCAACAGTTTCAAAATTCATCATCCTGTCCTTACATTTGCAGCTGATATTGTAGCGCAGAATTAAAAAAAAAATCTTATATAACTGGAGAGTTTGTGCACAGCTGTGCGAGAAGAATGTACTGAAATAACGTGTCACCCGATGACTTACAGGACTTGCTTCTCAGTCAGTTCACAGCTAGTCTGTTCTCGACTAAAACCGATATGCAGCCTACCAAAAGCAGATGCGCAATGTGTGCTATGAACGTGTCTACAATACCAGTACGAGTGCTGGTCACGGCACTTGTGGTATGCGCTGTCTAATAGTAATAAGGTGGCTGAAGAACGACTTATTGTATAAAGAAAAGACAGGAAAGAAGAAGAAGCAGACTCAGATGCGTCCCTCTGTTACCAGCGAACGACAACGCGACGACGGCGGCAGCTGCGGCGTCGATGCTGGTGTCGTCGGTGGAGTGGGCTGCGGCGCGCAGCCGCGACTCCTGCCTGCGGCCGCAGGGGCGCGCCCTGCTGGCGGCGGAGGCGCCGGGCGGGCGGGCGCCTAGGCACGAGCGCGGCGACCGTCAGGGCCCTCTGTTGGACGAGGCGTGCAGCGACGCGGAGGCCGTGCTCTCCGTCTTCCGCCACACGCCGCTCATCAGGGTGTGTAAAGGCGCTCCAGTCCTCCTCTGTTTTTCTGCTGATTCCACAGCTGAGTCGGCTTCCGCTTTAACCATAGTTTATTGCAGATCCCTTAACTAAAATCTGCTGCCAGTAATTGGAACAAAATCAAATGTGACACATGTCTTCTATATGAAAGATAAAGGAAGTGATCCACAAACCAACCGTCTAAGATCATTGGCATTCATATTCTAGATTCTGAGAGTGTAATCTGAACTCAAACGAAATGAGGGTTCTCAAATGGAATGACTATCATTGTTCGAATCTGCATGGACTGGGGAAAGAGCACTCGGATGAAACCCAAGTAGTATTCTCATATGATGTTCTGAAAGCCGCAGGTCGTGGCAATCATACAGCACGTTATGATGGAGGAACATTGTCGACAAAACTGGAGACGTGACTTCCAAAATACCCCACGATAGTGTGTTGATGATGTATTATTAATCGCCTCAGAGGCAATATAACACTAATGACACAAAGTGGTGGGATACCTCCTACTGCCATGTCGGACCTCCTTTTACCCTGCGTAGTGCAGCAGATCGACGTGGCATGTCCATAATCGTAAAAGTGTTGTCAGTGCAGGATTATGTGCACGAACTGACACCTCTATTATGGCCCAGAAATGTTCGTTGGTATACATCTCGGGTGGCCAAACCATTCACTCGAATTGTTCAGAATGTTGTTCAAACGGATCACGCACAATTGTGGGCCAGAGAACCCAGTCCATTCCATGAAAGCGCAGCCCACACAATTACGGAGCCACCAGTACCAAACACAGTGCCTTGTTGACAATTTGGGTCCCTGGCTTCGTAGGGTCTGTGCCACACTCGACCCTTACAGTCAGCCCTATTCGACTGAAATCGGGGCTCATCTGACCAGGTCACGGGTTTCCACTGTCCAACCGATGTAGTTGCGAGCCCAGAAGAGGCTCTGCACGCGATGTCGCTTCAGTCATCTACTGCCATAGCCCATTAACGCTAAATTTCACCGCAGTTTCCTAACGGATACATCATTCCTGCGTTTCACATCGATATCTGCGGTTATTTCACGTAGTGTTGCTGATCTGTTAGCAGTGACAGCACTACGCAAACGCCGCTGCTCTCGGTCATTACATGTATCGCAGTAGGCCACTATGTTGTCCGTGATGTGAAGTAATATGTGAAGTGTCGTAATCACACTCTTGACACTGTGAATCTCAGAATATTGAACTCCCTAACCATTTCTACCCCCCTACCCCCCACCTCCCCATGAATCATGGTGCAATCTGTACTGTAGGTGCAACCACAACGGAGGGGTATCTTTTGAGAGGACAGACAAATGTGTGGTTCATAAAGATGGGCAGCAACCTTTTCAGTAGTTGCAGGAGCAACAGTCTGGATGATTTACTGACCTGGCCTTGTAACATTAACCAAAACGGCCTTGCTCTTCTGGTACTGCGAACGGATGAAAGCAAGGGGAAACTACAGTCGTAATTTTTCCCGAGGGCATGCAGCTTTACAGTATGATTAAATGATGATGGCGTCCACTTGGTAAAATATTCCGGAGGTAAAATTGTCCCCCATTCGGATCTCCGGGCGGCGACTACTCAAGAGGATGTCGTTATCAGGAGGAAGAAAACTGGCGTTCTACGGATCGGAGCGTGAAATGTCAGATCCCTTAATCTGGCGGGTAGATTTAAAAATTTAAAAAGGGAAATGGATAGGTTAAAGTTAGATATAGTGGGAATTAGTAATGTTCGGTGGCAGGAGGAACAAGACTTCTGGTCAGGTGAATACAGGGTTATAAATACAAAATCAAATAGGGGTAATGCAGGAGTAGGTTTTATAATGAATAAAAAAAGTAGGTGTACGGTTAAGCGACTACAAACAGCATAGTGAACGCATTGTTGTGGCCAAGATAGACACGAAGCCCACGCTTACTACAGTAGTACAAGTTTATATGCCATCTAGCTCTGCAGATGACGATGAAATTGATGAAATGTATGATGAGATAAAAGAAATTATTCAGGTAGTGAAGGGAGACGAAAATTTAATGGTCATGGGTGACCGGAATTCGTCAGTAGGAAAAGGGAGAGAAGGAAACAATAGAAGGTGAATATGGATTGGGGCTAAGAAATGAAAGAGGAATCCGCCTGGTAGAATTTTGCGCAGAGAATAACTTAATCATAGCTAATACTTTGTTTAAGAATCATCAAAGAAGGTTGTATACATGGAAGAACCCTGGAGATACTAAAATGTATCAGATAGATTATATAATGGTAAGACAGAGATTTAGGAAACAGGATTTAAATTGTAAGACATTTCTAGCGGCAGATGTGGACTCTGACCACAATCTATTGGTTATGAACTGCAGATTAAAACTGAAGAAACTGCAAAAATGTGGGAATTTAAGGAGACGGGACCTGGATAAACTGAAAGAACCAGAGGTTGTACAGAGTTTCAGGGAGAGTATAAGGGGACAATTGACAGGAATGGGGGAAAGAAATACAGTAGAAGAAGAATGGGTAGCTCTGAGGGATGAAGTAGTGAAGGCAGCAGAGTATCAAATAGGTAAAAAGACGAGGGCTAGTAGAAACCCTGGGGTAACAGGAGAAATATTCAATTTAATTAATGAAAGGAGAAAATATAAAAATGCAGTAAATGAAGCAGGCAAAAAGGAATACAAACGTCTCAAAAATGATATCGACAGGAAGAGCAAAATGGCTAAGCAGGGATGGCTAAAGCGCAAATGTAAGGATGTAGAGGTTCATCTCACTAGGGGTAAGGTAGATACTGCCTACAGGAAAATTTAAGAGACTTTTGGAGAAAGGAGAACCACTTGCATGAATATCAAGAGTTTTGATGGAAACCAAGTTCTAAGCAAACAAGGGAAAGCAGAGCGGTGGAAGGAGTATATAGAGGGCCTATACAAGGGCGAGGTACTTGAGGACAATATTACGGAAATGGAAAAGGATGTAGATGAAGATGAAATGAGAGATATGATATTGCATTAAGAGTTTGACAGAGCACTGAAAGACCTGAGTCGAAACAATGCCCCTGGAGTAGACAACATTCCATCAGAACTACTGACATCCTTGGGAGAGAAAGTCCTTACAAAACTCTACCATCTGGTGAGCAAGATGTATAAGACAGGCAAAATATCCTCACACTGCAAGAAGAATATAATAATCCCAATCCCAAAGAAAGCAGGAGTTGACAGATGTGAAAATTACCGAACTATCAGTTTAATAAGTCACAGCTGCAAAATGCTAACGCGAATTCTTTACAGTCGAATGGAAAAACTGATAGAAGCCGACCGCGGGGAAGATCAGTTTGGATTCCATAGAAATGTTGGAACACCTGAGGCAATACTGACCCTACGACTTATCTTAGAAGAAAGAATAAGGAAAGACAAATCTATTTTTGTAGCATTAGTAGACTTAGAGAAAGCTTTGACAATGTTCGTTGGAATACTCTCTTTCAAATTCTGAAGGTGGCAGGGATAAAACACAGAGAGCGAAAGGATATTTACAATTTGTTCAGAAAGCAGATGCCAGTTATAAGAGTCGAGGGGTATGAAAGGGAAGCAGTGGTTGGGAAGGGATGTTATTCAATCTGTATATTGAGCAAGCAATAAAGGAAACAAAAGAAAAGTTCGGAATAGGTATTAAAATCCATGGAGAAAAAATAAAAACTTTGAGGTTCACCGATGACATTGTAATTCTGACAGAGAGAGCAAAGGACTTGGAAGAGCAGTTCAACGGATTGGACAGTCTTGAAAGGAAGGTATAAGATGAACATCAACAAAAGCAAAACGAGGATAATGGAATGTAGTTGAATTAAGTCAGATGATGCTGAGGGAATTAGATTAGGAAATGACACACTTAAAGTAGTAAACGAGTTTTGCTATTTGGGAAGCAAAATAACTGATAATGGTCAAAGTAAAGACGATATAAAATGTAGACTGGCAATGGCAAGGAAAGCGTTTCTTAAGAAGAGAAATTTGTTAACATCGAGTATAGATTTAAGTGTGAGGAAGTCATTTCTGAAAGTATTTGTATGGAGTGTAGCCATGTATGGAAGTGAAACGTGGACGATAAATAGCTTAGACAAGAAGAGAATAGAAGCTTTTGAAATGTGGTGCTACAGAAGAATGCTAAAGATTAGATGGGTAGATCACATAACTAATGAGGTGGTATTGAATAGAATTGGGGAGAGGAGAAGTTTGTGGCACAACTTAACTAGAAGAAGGGATCGGTTGGTAGGACATTTTCTGAGATATCGAGGGATCACCAATTTAGTATTGGAGGGCAGCGTGGGGCGTTAAAATAGTAGAGGGAGACCAAGAGATGAATACACTAAACAGGTTCAGAAGGACGTAGTTTGCAGTAGGTACTGGGAGATGAAGAAGCTTGCACAGCATGGAGAGCTGCTTCAAACCAGTCTCAGGACTGAAGACCACAACAACAACAACAACCATTTCAAAAATAAAATATCTCATACACCTAGCTCAAAGTACCATCTCTGTTCGAGGATTTCCCTACGTGATAACTGCTTGAAAGATGTTGTGTTGGGTGGTGTTGTGGAAACTGCACAGTATTTCTACGAGAGAAGTATTCGTCATCTTTAGGTGCGCATGTGGCTGGTGATCGTGCCTCGAAAAATTATATGTTGGCTCGTTAGATAGTGTCAGGTGCCAGTGGGCGGTTACCATAAGGGACATTCACAACCAGAGCCTCCTGCGGCTGTGGTAGAAACGAGCTGCGCCGAGGGAAACCCCAACTTAGCTGTTCTGGCTTCGATTCACTATTGTTGATTATGTTTGCCCGCACCTGACGATACGTTTCAGGCAAGAGTGGCCATTCCAATCCTTTACTGCTCTGAAATCCGGTGCCTCAGTTAAGTAGGTAGCTTTGTAAACACTGTGCGGACCAAGGAACCATCTTTTTTTCTACGAACCACACCCACATGCGGGATGTGTGAATTTTTCTCCACCTTTGTGGCGATACAATTGTGAAGGAAGCATTCTGTGCTCATGTGGTCATACCATAAAGGTATGGTCTGCAAACGATGATAATTGTGGAAACCAGTCGTTTAGTTCTCGTACTTATATATATGTATATGAACAGAGTGATGGTGCCTCTCATTCATAAAATGGTAAGTGGATTTTAAAAACGTGATACTTTAGTTTATAGAATGAACTCATTAATTGGAGGTTATGTTGTTTACCTCACATGCCAGAATGAAGCATGACCACCAGTAGTAAATCTACGGTCACTGCACAATCGATAGTGACTGTATGTCGATATTTCAGCCAGTGCTGCCATAAATAATGAGGAGAGAGAAAAATTGAATATGTGGAAAGAAATACCTCTTTATTTAGGGCGGGAAATGCGATTTAATGTGGAGATGGTTCACTCTCGCAGAAGAGTTCCTGAAACAACTGTTTTTCGAATATTCGTCAGCTACCAAAGTAGTGGAATGGAATATCGTAACTTGGTCTCATGATTGACATTCTTAATAAATCAGTTTTGGAAACGAATTTGTAGGTCTAAGTAATTTGTTTTTCAGATGAACATGAAATTTCTGGCAATAAAAGAAAAAAGGAAACAGGGAACAATGGAAGAAAATCCTAAGGAAGAAGAAGGGGGAAACCTACGTTAACAGTAAAGAGGACACTGTCCCAATTGATGTTAATTGTTCATGTAGAGAAAAATGCCGGCAAAAATAAATTGTGAGGAGAAAAGAGTCTTTTGACACGTGTTATGGAAGAGGGTCTAGGGATGTGCAGACATCAATAATATATGCTTCAGTTAAAAATGTTCCCATCAAAAGCAAGCGTTCTAAAACCGACAAGAAGACGTTTTCTACGAACTATTATATTCCCAGTGTGGATGGAAATGATGTGGAGGCGTGCAAAGAAACTTATCTAAAGACACTACAGACTTCTGGCAGCAGGGTGCATCGAGCCATAGCCAAAGCAAAGACAAGCTCTTTATGTGACCAGCGTGGAAAACACATAGCTCGTAATATAAGTTAAATAGTTTTCCCAGTATATCGAGTCACTAGTGCAGAAGAGATTCGTCAAAAAAAAGTACTTGGACAGTAGACTTAATCTTAGTTTGATGTACAGATTATTCATTGATAAGCTGAAAGGAGGAGATCCCAATCTTAAATCTCCCAGCCAATCACTGTACTCAAACGTATTTAGACGAGACTTCACTCTCCGTTTCAAGCCTCTTCAAAAGGATACATGTCAAACATGTGACAGGCTAAACACGCTAATTACAGCAGAGGAGACACTTAGAGCTGGTGAGGCACACACTGAGAAGCTACGAAGATTAAGAAAGGAGCAGGAATTGCACAATAGGAAGGCTGAACCTGCAAGAGATTTTTTGAAAAGGGATATGGAGAACTCCAAGACAGATGGCAATCTTACAGTTTTTTCATTTGATTTGCAGAAAGCATTACTGCTACCAAAATTGACAACAGGTGTTGCATACTGTAAACGTTAACTCTCCAGCTTTGAGCTTGGAATTCATGACTTTAAAAGTGGAAGGGCAGTAATGCATTGCTGGAATGAAACTATTGCTTCAAGGGGAACTCAAGAGGTAGACTCTTGTGTATTGAAGTATTTTGAATCTCATGATGTTGGTCCAAGGATGTGGGGAGCAAAACAGGAATTTTAAAATTATGACAATTTGGATGTATTTGGTTCAGAGTGACATTGAGGAAATTACTCGTATCTTCTGAATGACACTGATTTTGGGGATATAGAGAGGAAACTACGGCATTGTCCAGAAATATTTGCTCCAGAACAGCTTTATTGTATTATTGAGAATTCCAGAGTGAAGAAAGGTAAATACTATTGCACTCGAAAAATCTATGACTAACATAAAAGTAAATCTTTCTAGGGAAAAGGTTGAGTGGTTTAGGATTAAGGAAATGATATTTTCAAAAGAGAAGCCTGGAATAATGGAGTACAAATACGGCCACAACGACATGGAAGAGTACTCTTCAGTGAATTTAAATAAACGCTTAAAAGCTCGCCACTGTTCTCTCAGTCAGATTACACTAACTACACTGTATCCATTAGGGCGCACTCGACGCCCTGAGAAACTGAAAGATATTCAGAGCCTTCTAATGTACGTACCCCCCATATACCATGAATTCTATAAGGGTCTCAAAATGGCTGAAGTATCAGAAATGAGCAGTGACAGTAATGAAGAAGATGAGTATGGGAAGGCATAATCATCGCCTTAAGTGTACTCCAACATTCTCTCCTAATTCCAAAAATTGCTTAATAATGCTGTATTACATAAATTCTGAAATTATATCTGTGTTTTTCAGTTGCCAAATAGATCTATATATGAATATAGTATAAAAACAAGAAAACTTTACTTTATATTTCGTACTGAAGTGCATTAATGTGATGTGACAACAAAAAGTAACTTGACGTACATGGATATTTTACATTGTTTCTCTGTAGTTTTAAGTTACAAACTGTAATTAAATAATGTGCTGCAAGGCTCAAAATGCTTGTAAAAGTTTTTCACACCAATTATGCACCAGACCATATGTATATTCATAAATATTTTTGAATAAATAAGTTTCTGTAAACTCCTTCATTTCTCAAAACTAAATGTCACTTAGTTCATTCTGGCAAATGACCGCTCATCTTTCATACACACATAAAGTACTCCGTTCAGTTTATGACGTCTAGATATTACTCTGCTTCAATAGTACCATGATATTATCTTTGTACTAGTACTATTTTCTATTCGTTTCATTCTACGTTTAGAGATCACTGTTTATTCGTCATTCTCTTAAATTAGTCATATTCGGTCACTTAAATACTAACAGGATAGGATAGTTTAAGAGGTTATGAATAGATTACAGAAGAGTTGAAGATTTGAAGAAGTGGAAGTAACACTGAAAACAACTTAGGAACCGACGGTCATCACTCTGCGCGTTAACACTACCACAGTACTATATGTACTCCTGTTACTGGTACTATAGATAAGTCATGCTTAGTTCTTAATGTGTTAAAGAAACCCCGAAAAATAAGTGACAATTCACTACCCGAACCTATAAAGATGTTAACTACAAGATCTTTTATTCATCCAATTATAATTGGTTGTGGATTAATGTTGTTATCGGTTTGCTCTTCCAGTAACAACCACTCGCTGGTGTGTACTTAATGCGTAAAACAAACATATTTCTTATAATTTAGGCCTCCTAGTGTATTTATGCGACCTGGGCCCCGGCCCTGGATCCAGATCGCACTACGTTTGCCTCACTATTTGTAAGCACAGAAATCGAGGTTTGACGTTACTACTTTGGACTCTATTATTACTCGGTACAAATTCCTGCGACGTTGCTGGGCCTATAGTTGAAGGTGGATGTTTCTTTTAAAAATTTTCACTACGATCATTCCGCCTATGCTGATGTACTCTCACTACATTTACCTCTTGTCTCTTAAAGTTACCACTACTATTATTATTTCTTCGGTGATTTTGACTTTCATTTTTAAGTATGCTCTTATTTCGGTCCCTATTAATGGCATCAATTGCATCTACAAATGATAATAATTCTTCTACCGTTTTCCATCCACTGCAACAATTTATTCTTTATAGCATAAATGGGTAAACGTCTTATAAGAATCCTAACCAACCGCTTTTGTTCCATGGGCTTATCTAAATATTTCGCCCTCGTTAGATGCCAATCAAAATATGTTTTCATTCTACCCCAGAAACTACAGTAATATTTTGGGTTCCACAATTCCGATAGTAGTTTATCCTGGGCACTGGCCCACCAATACTTTTCTTTGAACTTCTTCTGAAAGTCAATGTTTGCGGTACCCCTCTCTGAGACTTCTCCCAAAAAGATACCTCACCACAAAATAAATCTTTTTTTGTGTCTTTCCAAGGCTTGGGTGATGCCTGGTTAAATCACTTCAGGAAGTGAGCTGGGCGTACGTCTCCGTCTGGCTTAAATTTTGGAAACTACCTGGATAGCCCTGAATTTGCTCTCCATTGTAGGTCGGTTATTGCCTCACTGGTTAACACTACGTTAGTAGAAGTCCCTCTGTTCCCCACTCGGTCCTGCATAAATTTGAATTCTTTCCATAACTCATCAACATTTCTGTTAGTGTCATCAAGTTCATGGGACAGCTTTGTAGACACGTTTCGCGGCAACTTTTCAATCTATTATCTCCTCTACCTGTTCCGTCAGACCGCTTATATTTATAGTGTGAGATATAGCTAGTTTTTCTTTAAAATTTTTCTCTACGTCATCGACTCGAGTGTTGAAGCCTGCAATTTGCCATTGTACAAAAGGAATTATCATATCTTGTTTCTCAATACTATCCTTCAGGGTGCGCAACCTCTAATTTACCACATCGAAGGTAACATTGCATAAGCTTTGGAATGATCCTAATTTTTCAAAAATTTCCTTTTCGACAGTACTACATTTATCCGCAGAGTCAAATTCTAATTTTTTAATTAAATATTGCTGTTGCGCATCTTGTCTCTGGTTACGTTCAGTAAACATTTGATTCATCTGGACAGTTAAGGAATTCTTAATTCATCCTTGAAATCTAATAGCATATTTTCCACTTTATCGTTTAATACATCAAAGTTAGAATCTATAGCTTCACCCTGTGTTTCTAAATTTTCACTTAAAGTAGCACTTATCCCATTTCTCAAAGAGGCAATTTGAGCATTTGAAGTTAAATTTTGTGCTTCTAACTTAGCATCTAATCTAGTTAGAGCTTCACTCTGTTATTGTCTCTGGTTATCTAGTTTAAGGCATAGTGCTCTAATTAAATTTGCTACCTCAGTTCAGTCTGGATTTTCCTTTGTTACAGTCGTTGCCATGGCTGGCTCTGAAGCTTCCACAACTTTCTGAAAATTATCCATCTCTCTACTTTTCTTTTACCTTGTAATCAACTAACCTAAAATACAATATTGTGTACAATAACTACACCCACAGTTTATTGTCCCGCAGTTCTTTAAGCTTTACCAAAGAGTTACTGGTTTTCGCTCACGCGTCATAGAGGTCGAGGCTGCGTCGGCGAGCAGGTGTAGAATCGGCACCAGTGAACAGCGGGGGCGCCGGCAGCGTCGAACGGTGGATGCGACGTCGGCGTCGGCCTCGGCGTCGGCGTCGGCGAGCGGACGAAACTTCAGCAACGGTGACCGGCAGTTGCAGACGGCGACGACAGCTGGTTACTGCGTCGGCATCGTTGGCAGGATATTGCGTTGACGTCGGCTGGTTATTGCGTCGGCGTCGGCTGGGTCGACGTGTGTGTGAATGCTGCTTACTTCCTCACACCAAATCTTCTTAGTCGAACTATTCCTTGCGTCTTCCTTTGTTCGGAGCTTATTAACATTTTCACCTTTTTTCTTCTATGCAGAATGCAATTCTGCGTAACAGTTTCTTTGTCTTGTTACTCTCAGTTGCTATGGCAACTTAATATCTTCTTATCTCGATTTATGTTGTAAAAGTCCTCCTTTTCAAGTCCTGATCACGTCGGTCGCCACGTTCTGGCGGTTTCCGGCGACTAGAGGAAGGAACGTGGTGCTGGTGTGCAAGACTCACACCTCACCTTCATCATCGGACTTACTTGGAGGCGCTTTGCCGATCTTCTTCGCAGCATCTGCCCAACTTCTTCTCCGAACATACGATGCTGTTTGGAGGAACTTTCTCTACTTTTTAAATGACTGCGTGCACTCAGGATACCTTTTAATCAACCATACTATCTGTCACTTCCACAAACAGAATACCACATAACAGTTACACATCAATGAACCATATTTCGTAAATCCAGTGACTCCCGGTCCCTCAGAAGCTATCGACTACTTTTACAATAAAAACAGTTCTAAAAATCTCTGAAGGTTCTGACAAGTCCACCATCCGCAACTCAAGAGAGTCAGTATGTAAGTAAAAGAGAGTGTCTTTTCTTTCCTTTTACTCAGTTCAACTGTTTACAATAGTGACTGACGTAGCACCGTCACGAAGTAAGGCGCGCTTGCTCCTGGTGCTGGTCCTGTAACTTCTGTGAGGAGCAAAGCAACCAACTGCCCTCGCCGATCGACCGTCAATAGTGCCGTATTCTCTTGACGCACGTCCACCCTGCGCACACAGAAAAACGGCGCGAGCTAAACACTCTCCCGTTTCTCACGCTCGTACGTAAAATATCGGGTGTTCGAGACGGTAGAAAGCCGAGGGTTTTTAGAATTCGCGTCGAAATTGTCGAGGCACTACAGACTATAAAAAGTAAATAATAACCAAAATACTGCTCTACACACCGAGCGAGGTGGCGCAGTGGTTAGCACACTGGACTCGCATTCGGGAGGACGACGGTTCAATCCCGTCTCCAGCCATCCTGATTTAGGTTTTCCGTGATTTTCCTAAATCGTTTCAGGCAAATGCTGGGATGGTTCCTTTGAAAGGGCACTGCCGATTTCGTTCCCAATCCTTCCCTAACCCGAGCTTGCGCTCCGTCTCTAATGACCTCGCTGTCGACGGGACGTTAAACACTAACCACCACCACCACTGCTCTACACAATTACGAAGATACAACTTGCTACTGAAGGATACGCCGAGTGTCTACTGGGCCCCAGTCAGCGTAACTATTGGCCGGAGCTGTTCTAGCTGCCGCTACACACTGCCGCTCTGGCTCTGCTGGCATGCTTATAACGGCGATTCGGTTGAGTGCTACACGTTGTCACCTTAGTTACAATTGGTGGATATCTGTCACATGGCTTTTCATTAAGTGGTTCCGTGTTTATGCGGCCCCTCTAACTGAAAAAGGGCCGCTGCGACTTTTATGTAATACAAAATACTGCAGGATAAGATATCCCTAGGAACACTACTCGTGGGGGGATGAAGGTGACATCTAAAAGTAATCAGCAGTGACCAGTAGTAGCATCGATTCAACAGCTCTCATTGTTGCTCGACTAACGAGTGACAGTTCCGATTGTCTGTCTGCTGTGAGAATGTGAATACACCATATATATTTTATACAACAAATTGATGAGTAATGTGACACAAAACTCCAGTGTGAACAAAGCCCACAACGGTACTTCGTGTTTGACTGAAGTCGAATGGATTGCAATTTAGTACTCTGTCGCGTTGGTTGTTAGTCCCCAAGACTTAACCTCAGTGCTAGACAATTGTATTCGCACTGGAGATTGTTGAGGTTCTAGTGAGAGGGTAAAACGGGCATTTTGGAAGCCGCTATCAGTTAAGTACACTTTTGAAGACGAGACGTGAAAAACCAGTCGGCACCATTGTGGCACGGGAGTCGGCAGCAGAGCCTCAGGGCAGGGCAGGCTGCTGGCCACCGTCTGGGTGCCTACTCTGTACCTTTCCGCCATTGTGTCGATCGTTTCGGTACTCAAGAGCACCGAACAGTCTAGTGCTCGAATTGAAGTCCCATCATTATTCAGTAAGCATTTTGGTAGCGATACCGTTCGGATCTAGAGAACCGAAGCGCTGTTGTCTGTTCGCGTCGCTCAAGCCAATCAAAAGCAAGCAGCCCCACATCCGCGCATGCGCACTGCAGTGCGCACATCGCAACGAACACAAAGCGGCTAGCGGACGACACACTACCGAATATTGCGTTTACATTGCCGTAACGCATTACGCCGCATTCCATCGAGCTGACGTGCTCGCCTTCATCGCTCTTGCTCCTCCTTAACGGTATCAGGCGCAGTATATCCATTTCCATGATTCTCAGTTGGAATGCATAGAAATCTTTAGTTTCCCTGACCGCATGTTCCCATGTATGCATAATAACGGTAGCGTTTTTGACTGTATTCTGCAGATTGTCGTAAATTCCGCATTGTTGTTGTTGTGGTCTTCAGTCCTGAGACTGGTTTGATGCAGCTCTCCATGCTACTCTATCCTGTGCAAGCTTCTTCATCTCCCAGTACCTACTGCAACCTACATCCTTCTGAATCTGCTTAGTGTACTCATCTCTCGGTCTCCCTCTACGATTTTTACCCTCCACACTGCCCTCCAATGCTAAATTTGTGATCCCTTGATGCCTCAAAACATGTCCTACCAACCGATCCCTTCTTCTAGTCAAGTTGTGCCACAAACTTCTCTTCTCCCCAATCCTATTCAATACCTCCTCATTAGTTACGTGATCTATCCACCTTATCTTCAGTATTCTTCTGTAGCACCACATTTCGAAAGCTTCTATTCTCTTCTTGTCCAAACTAGTTATCGTCCATGTTTCACTTCCATACATGGCTACACTCCAAACAAATACTTTCAGAAACGACTTCCTGATACATAAATCTATATTCGATGTTAACAAACTTCTCTTCTTCAGAAACGCTTTCCTTGCCATTGCCAGTCTACATTTTATATCCTCTCTACTTCGACCATCATCAGTTATTTTACTTCCTAAATAGCAAAACTCCTTTACTACTTTAAGTGTGTCATTTCCCAATCTAATTCCCTCAGCATCACCCGATTTAATTGGACTACATTCCATTATCCTCGTTTTGCTTTTGTTGATGTTCATCTTATATCCTCCTTTCAAGACACTGTCCATTCCGTTCAACTGCTCTTCCAAGTCCTTTGCCGTCTCTGACAGAATTACAATGTCATCGGCGAACCTCAAAGTTTTTACTTCGTCTCCATGAATTTTAATACCTACTCCAAATTTTTCTTTTGTTTCCTTTACTGCTTGCTCAATATACAGATTGAACAACATTGGGGAGAGGCTACAACCCTGTCTCACTCCTTTCCCAACCACTGCTTCCCTTTCATGCCCCTCGACTCTTATTACTGCCATCTGGTTTCTGTACAAATTATAAATAGCCTTTCGCTCCCTGTATTTCACCCCTGCCACCTTTAGAATTTGAAAAAGAGTATTCCAGTCAACATTGTCAAAAGCTTTCTCTAAGTCTACAAATGCTAGAAACGTAGGTTTGCCTTTTCTTAATCTTTCTTCTAAGATAAGTCGTAAGATCAGTATTGCCTCACGTGTTCCAACATTTCGACGGAATCCAAACTGATCCTCCCCGAGGTCCGCATCTATCAGTTTTTCCATTCGTCTGTAAAGAATTCGCGTTAGTATTTTGCAGCTGTGACTTATTAAACTGATAGTTCGGTAATTTTCACATCTGTCAGCACCAGCTTTCTTTGGGATTGGAATTATTATATTCTTCTTGAAGTCTGAGGGTATTTGGCCTGTCTCATACATCTTGCTCACCAGCTGGTAGAGTTTTGTCATGACTGGCTCTCCCAAGGCCGTCAGTAGTTCTAATGGAATGTTGTCTACTCCGGGGGCCTTGTTCCGACTCAGGTCTTTCAGTGCTCTGTCAAACTCTTCACGCAATATCGTATCACCCATTTCGTCTTCATCTACATCCTCTTCCATTTCCATAATATTGTCCTCAAGTACATCACCCTTGTATAAACCTTCTATATACTCCTTCCACCTTTCTGCCTTCCCTTCTTTGCTTAGAACTGGGTTGCCATCTGAGCTCTTGATATTCATACACGTGGTTCTCTTCTCTCCAAAGGTCTCTTTAATTTTCCTGTAGGCAGTATCTATCTTACCCCTAGTGAGATAAGTCTCTACATCCTTACATTTATCCTCTAGCCATCCCTGTTTAGCCATTTTGCACTTCCTCTCGATCTCATTTTTGAGACGTTTGTATTCCTTTTTGCCTGCTTCATTTACTGCATTTTTATATTTTCTCCTTTCATCAATTAAATTCAATATTTCTTCTGTTACCCAAGGATTTCTAGCAGCCCTCGTCTTTTTACCTACTTTATCCTCTGCTGCCTTCACTACTTCATCCCTCAGAGCTACCCATTCTTCTTCTACTGTATTTCTTTCCCCTATTCCTGTCAATTGTTCCCTTATGCTCTCCCTGAAACTCTGTACAACCTCTGGTTCTTTCAGTTTATCCAGGTCCCATCTCCTTAATTTCCCACATTTTTGCAGTTTCTTCAGTTTTAATCTACAGGTCATAACCAATAGATTGTGGTCAGAGTCCACATCTGCCCCTGGAAATGTCTTACAATTTAAAACCTGGTTTCTAAATCTCTGTCTTACCATTATATAATCTATCTGATACCTTTTAGTATCTCCAGGGTTCTTCCACGTATACAACCTTCTTTCATGATTCTTAAACCAAGTGTTACCTATGACTAAGTTGTGCTCTGTACAAAATTCTACTAGGCGGCTTCCTCTTTCATTTCTTAGCCCCAATCCATATTCACCTACTATGTTTCCTTCTCTCCCTTTTCCTACACTCGAATTCCAGTCACCCATTACTATTAAATTTTCGTCTCCCTTCACTATCTGAATAATTTCTTTTATTTCATCGTACATTTCTTCAATTTCTTCGTCATCTGCAGAGCTAGTTGGCATATAAACTTGTACTACTGTAGTAGGTGTGGGCTTCGTATCTATCTTGGCCACAATAATGCGTTCACTATGCTGTTTGTAGTAGCTTACCCGCATTCCTATTTTCCTATTCATTATTAAACCTACTCCTGCATTACCCCTATTTGATTTTGTGTTTATAACCCTGTAATCACCTGACCAGAAGTCTTGTTCCTCCTGCCACCGAACTTCACTAATTCCCACTATATCTAACTTTAACCTATTCATTTCCCTTTTTAAATTTTCTAACCTACCTGCCCGATTAAGGGATCTGACATTCCACGCTCCGATCCGTAGAACGCCAGTTTTCTTTCTCCTGATAACGACATCCTCCTGAGTAGTCCCCGCCCGGAGATCCGAATGGGGGACTATTTTACCTCCGGAATATTTTAGCCAAGAGGATGCCATCATCATTTAATCATACAGTAAAGCTGCATGTCCTCGGGAAAAATTACGGCTGTAGTTTCCCCTTGCTTTCAGCCGTTCGCAGTACCAGCACAGCAACGCCGTTTTGGTTAATGTTGCAAGGCCAGATCAGTCAATCATCCAGACTGTTGCCCCTGCAACTACTGAAAAGACTGCTGCCCCTCTTCAGGAACCACACGTTTGTCTGGCCTCTCAACAGATACCCCTCCGTTGTGGTTGCACCTACGGTACGGCCATCTGTATCGCTGAGGCACGCAAGCCTCCCCACCAACGGCAAGGTCCATGGTTCATGGGGGGGAATTCCGCATTATGTCATCTTATTCTCATTGAGCCCCCCATGAACCATGGACCTTGCCGTTGGTGGGGAGGCTTGCGTGCCTCAGCGATACAGATGGCCGTACCGTAGGTGCAACCACAACGGAGGGGTATCTGTTGAGAGGCCAGACAAACGTGTGGTTCCTGAAGAGGGGCAGCAGCCTTTTCAGTAGTTGCAGGGGCAACAGTCTGGATGATTGACTGATCTGGTCTTGCAACATTAACAAAAACGGCCTTGCTGTGCTGGTACTGCGAACGGCTGAAAGCAAGGGGAAACTACAGCCGTAATTTTCCCCGAGGACATGCAGCTTTACTGTATGATTAAATGATGATGGCATCCTCTTGGGTAAAATATTCCGGAGGTAAAATAGTCCCCCATTCGGATCTCCGGGCGGGGACTACTCAGGAGGATGTCGTTATCAGGAGGAAGAAAACTGGCGTTCTACGGATCGGAGCGTGGAATGTCAGATCCCTTAATCGGGCAGGTAGGTTAGAAAATTTAAAAAGGGAAATGGATAGGTTAAAGTTAGATATAGTGGGAATTAGTGAAGTTCGGTGGCAGGAGGAACAAGACTTCTGGTCAGGTGACTACAGGGTTATAAACACAAAATCAAATAGGGGTAATGCAGGAGTAGGTTTAATAATGAATAGGAAAATAGGAACGCGGGTAAGCTACTACAAACAGCATAGTGAACGCATTATTGTGGCCAAGATAGATACGAAGCCCACAGCTACTACAGTAGTACAAGTTTATATGCCAACTAGCTCTGCAGATGATGAAGAAATTGAAGAAATGTACGATGAAATAAAAGAAATTGTTCAGATAGTGAAGGGAGACGAAAATTTAATAGTAATGGGTGACTGATATTCGAGTGTAGGAAAAGGGAGAGAAGGAAACATAGTAGGTGAATATGGATTGGGGCTAAGAAATGAAAGAGGAAGCCGCCTAGTAGAATTTTGCACAGAGCACAACTTAATCATAGCTAACACTTGGTTTAAGAATCATGAAAGAAGGTTGTATACGTGGAAGAACCCTGGAGATACTAAAAGGTATCAAATAGATTATATAATGGTAAGATAGAGATTTAGGAACCAGGTTTTAAGTTGTAAGACATTTCCAGGGGCAGATGTGGACTCGGACCACAATCTATTGGTTATGACCTGTAGATTAAAACTGAAGAAACTGCAAAAATGTGGGAAATTAAGGAGATGGGACCTGGATAAACTGAAAGAACCAGAGGTTGTACAGAGTTTCAGGGAGAGCATAAGGGGACAATTGACAGGAATAGGGGAAAGAAATACAGTAGAAGAAGAATGGGTAGCTCTGAGGGATGAAGTAGTGAAGGCAGCAGAGGATAAAGTAGGTAAAAAGACGAGGGCTGCTAGAAATCCTTGGGTAACAGAAGAAATATTGAATTTAATTGATGAAAGGAGAAAATATAAAAATGCAGTAAATGAAGCAGGCAAAAAGGAATACAGACGTCTCAAACATGAGATCGACAGGAAGTGCAAAATGGCTAAACAGGGATGGCTAGAGGCCAAATGTAAGGATGTAGCAGCTTATCTCACTAGGGTTAAGATAGATACTGCCTACAGGAAAATTAAAAAGACCTTTGGAGAGAAGAGAACCACGTGTATGAATATCAAGAGCTCAGATGGCAACCCAGTTCTAAGCAAAGAAGGGAAGGCAGAAAGGTGGAAGGAGTATATAGAAGGTTTATACAAGGGTGATGTACTTGAGGACAATATTATGGAAATGGAAGAGGATGTAGATGAAGACGAAATGGGAGATACGATACTGCGTGAAGAGTTTGACAGAGCACTGAAAGACCTGAGTCGAAACAGGGCCCCCGGAGTAGACAACATTCCATTAGAACTACTGACAGCCTTGGGAGAGCCAGTCATGACAAAACTCTACCAGCTGATGAGCAAGATGTATGAGACAGGCGAAATACCGTCAGACTTCAAGAAGAATATAATAATTCCAATCCCAAAGAAAGCAGGTGCTGACAGATGTGAAAATTACCGAACTATCAGTTTAATAAGTCACAGCTGCAAAATACTAACGCGAATTCTTTACAGACGAATGGAAAAACTGGTAGATGCGGACCTCGGGGAGGATCAGTTTGGATTCCGTAGAAATGTTGGAACACGTGAGGCAATACTGACCTTACGACTTATCTTAGAAGAAAGATTAAGAAAAGGCAAACCTACGTTTCTAGCATTTGTAGACTTAGAGAAAGCTTTTGACAATGTTGACTGGAATACTCTTTTTCAAATTCTAAAGGTGGCAGGGGTAAAATACAGGGAGCGAAAGGCTATTTACAATTTGTACAGAAACCAGATGGCAGTCATAAAAGTCGAGGGGCATGAAAGGGAAGCAGTGGTTGGGAAAGGAGTGAGACAGGGTTGTAGCCTCTCCCCGATGTTATTCAATCTGTATATTGAGCAAGCAGTAAAGGAAACAAAAGAAAAGTTCGGAATAGGTATTAAAATTCATGGAGACGAAGTAAAAACTTTGAGGTTCGCCGATGACATTGTAATTCTGTCAGAGACGGCAAAGGACTTGGAAGAGCAGTTGAACGGAATGGACAGTGTCTTGAAAGGAGGATATAAGATGAACATCAACAAAAGCAAAACGAGGATAATGGAATGTAATCAAATTAAATCGGGTGATGCTGAGGGAATTAGATTAGGAAATGAGACACTTCAAGTAGTAAAGGAGTTTTGCTATTTAGGAAGTAAAATAACTGATGATGGTCGAAGTAGAAAGGATATAAAATGTAGACTGGCAATGGCAAGGAGAGCGTTTCTGAAGAAGAGAAATTTGTTAACATCGAATATAGATTTATGTATCAGGAAGTCGTTTCTGAAAGTATTTGTTTGGAGTGTAGCCGTGTATGTAAGTGAAACATGGACGATAACTAGTTTGGACAAGAAGAGAATAGAAGCTTTCGAAATGTGGTGCTACAGAAGAATACTGAAGATAAGGTGGATAGATCACGTAACTAATGAGGAGGTATTGAATAGGATTGGGGAGAAGAGAAGTTTGTGGCACAACTTTACTAGAAGAAGGGATCGGTTGGTAGGACATGTTTTGAGGCATCAAGGGATCACAAATTTAGCGTTGGAGGGCAGCGTGGAGGGTAAAAATCGTAGAGGGAGACCGAGAGATGAGTACACTAAGCAGATTCAGAAGGATGTAGGTTGCAGTAGGTACTGGGAGATGAAGCAGCTTGCACAGGATAGAGTAGCATGGAGAGCTGCATCAAACCAGTCTCAGGACTGAAGACAACAACAACAACATTCTCATTGACACTTACATCGTGTTTTGGATTTTGCGTTTCGGACAATGAGCTACGAATAGTGTGTAGTACCGCATTTCACTGATACATTTATAAAAACACCCGAAAAATTGATTGAGGGTTTCAAAGAATAAGAAGACAAACAGAATGTGGTTATAGCTCGCTCCTAGAGATCCAAATGATTAAGTAGCCCATTTCCCTATATGATACGTCAACGATTTCGGTCTTAAAAACAAAATTGAAGAAACGCGTTTTCGAGAGCTCCTGCAGTTCTCGAAGTTTGTAACATGCATCTCATGAATGAAAATGTCTCGCATATGATGCTACAAGCTAAAAATATTACGACGGAGATCTTTCATCTCTGTCTATTGTTGAGGATTCGATCGCAGATAAAGACTTGCGACAAGTAAGATTATGAAGATGACTGGTGCTAGTTACATTACCAGTAATTTAAGGCGTGCTCTTAGATTCCTGTTTAAACACATACTCGGGAATCGCTACATAGTCGGAAAAAGGGTGAATTCTTTCTGAGAAGAAAAAAATATAAAAGTGACTATCGGTTGTTTCACTCACAGCAATCTCATCTCCAACAATTTCATATTTCGTATTTTAAACACACGGAAATCACGAAACCAATACTGAGGAAGTGCGCTCTTACATCTGAGTAATATTGCAGAAAAATCTTAACTTGCACGAATAATAATTTATCAGGACGTGTTGCATATATGAAGAGGAAAAAGAAGTTTTTGCACCCAACCGTGCGCGAAAGCGTGTCCTTTAGTATAGCGATCACGCGCGCTAACTACTTGATTTAGCTTTTTTTATAAGGCATTTATTAAAAAAACAATATTACACATTCCAAATACATACTATTCATGTACTAACCATATACACATGCTATACATGAAGTTATTTAAACAAAACGGTTTGATCATTTCAATTACCCTGATGTTAAAGAAAGACAACAGAAGATTGTGTTACTGACTAAATTACCAGAAAGAATTAAGTTAAACATCAAGAAAAGTTTTGTTAAAGACATTCAAATTTCAACCTGAAGAAACAAAATCTGCACTTTGATTTACAAGAGCTTCAATTTTTACAGAAGCATAATTAGTCCTTTATGATGGCTATCAACAAGTTGGTGGGATAATTTTAAATATAAAACAATTTAATAATCACATTAGACGATCAGTCTTTCACTGCAAAACTGACTTACACATCACAGTGCAAACATGAACATGGTAATGTGACAGCCAATGAATGTTACATTATATCGTATAGAATCTTATGATTTTAGCCAATAGATATGGACATTTGTATAAAAACTTTCTATTTCCAGATTTCTAATATAAGCCAATAATGCACCTTTAATGTTTTATGTTTTGACACTATTAGACACACAACCTAAATGTCACATAAGTTCTGTACATTAGCTTATAAATTTCTAAAACTACTCTCTGAAGTAGAAAAAGCACACATCATAATATACTGTAAAATGTTAAATAATATTCTTAAGGTAACTACAATACATCACTGTCAACACAGTCTTCTTTTTTATATTAACCAATGCCCATTCTTTCAAATACAATTTTTAACATATTGCCGAACTTTTATCTTGTGATTCGAATACCTTCCAATTTTGTAGAATTCACACAGCATGTGTACCTGGAACTCTATGATGCTATCGGATCTTAGTTTGTTAAGGACGTAATTAACAAAATTTCCCAGCAACCAGTACCCAGCGTTATTTTTTTCCTGCTGGGAAATAGTATGCTTCAGGCCTCTTTATCAATGAGAGCGATATATACTCATGGGATGTTCTTGTAATCAGAGCTATTTGCTCCCATATCCACTTCCAACTATTCATGTGACCACTGCAATTATTGTGTCAAGTAGATGGCATTGTAGACATAAATTTGTTTCACAGAGTCCGATTGCGTGCAGTCTTTCATTGGTGCTAACTATGTTGTTAACTGTCTTGTACCATGACGTTTTAACATTAGACGTGAGCACATTAGAACTAATGTTTTTCCATATCTCAGTCCAATGTTTGGAAACTGTCGTTCTATTTTGTTCCTTCCTTCGCTTTTTTTTCGTTCTCGCATTATGGCTCTCGATGTTAAGTGCCGTGACTGCCTGAGTTCGACACTGACATAACTAAACTCAACATAGAAAATTCTCACATGCTATAAGCGACTGTTGATATTCTGCACGTCAGTCGGGAGAAACAGGCTTCGAGGTTCAATGATCTCGAAAAGTTGGCTGGTTATGGTTTCTTGCTAGTCTCTTATTAAAAAGTGCAGAGGCTTTTGATAAAAAGTGCAGAGGCTTTATCCGTTATATCAGTTAATCCTAGTCCACCATTTTTAGGCTATAAAGTGGCAACTTTAGCAGGTACGCTGAACACTTCACCTCTCGACAAAAAGTTGATGATTTTGGACATTATTCTCTTCGCTATCATTTTCGGTATTGGAAAGAGCTGGGCAGTATAATAAGCTTTAGCAAGGATGCATGACTTGATATACTGTGTTCTTTGAACTTGGTTCATATATCCAGTTAAATTCTGCACAATGGCTCCTTGCACTTTATCCGCTGCAACTTTCCAGTTTAAAGCCGTCATTTTCATAGAGCATGCTGTCAGGGTGATCGCAAGTGTTTTATGGTGTCGGACTAATTTTGCCCACTCGACATTGATATTATGAAAACCTCTGAGATTTAACATCTTATTATTTTTTTTCGTTTGCATTGGCTCCAGATGCTCTACAGTACGAATTAATCACTGTTGCTAGCGTGGTTACCTCATCATTATGGCTTATGATGACCCCTATATTGTCATCATAGGCTGTTATAACTCTTTTATTTCCTCATAATGTTGAGCCTTTTAATCTAGAATGGACATATCGGAGGAAAGGTTCCTACGAAATGGTGAAGAGCGACATGGACAGAGGACTTCCTGGAGGAACGCTTATTTGTATTTGCATCATCCTGGATTGTTGACAATTCAGCGCTTCTTTAGCATTTATTCCAATTGATATGTTCTTAATCAACTGTATGACCCGATCGTTGTAACCTGTTTTCTTCAATGTCTGTAGAAGATACTCATGATTTACTACATCGAACGCTTTATAAAAATCTAAAAACAATACGGCACACTTTATGTTTGTTACGCTAAACAACATCTTCGCACTGCTGAATTCTTGTACTGTTGTGGAGGAACGTAGGCTGACTTCATTGCCAAACGATGCTGTGTAAGTCACAAACGCGTAATAGTTTGGAAGGTTTCTAATATCAGGCTTCACATAATTGCTTTCCATTGTTACTTGAAAGTTGTAAACACATTTCTATAATTACTAACTAAACCATTTGTCGGAAAAAGTACACAAAGTCACAGTTCACACTCATGTAATATACGTAAGCAGAGACGATGTCTTGCTATTTAGTGATTTGCATTAAAATAACACGTATTTTGAAAGCATATTGACCGAAAACGTTTTATTTTTGGATGTAATCATTCACAGTAACAACCTAAACTAACCATATTTCTAACAAAGGGAAATAGTCTATTTTGAACTCCAATTGGATGCATCCTCTGTTGATTCTTCAGTAATCCAATCACTAAAACAAAAGCTAAAACCGCTAAATATGTTTAAAATAACAAATTATAGGTGTACATAAACCACAGATCACCGATCAACAGGGCCACACCGAAATCCAAAACCTCTCGGTTGTCGTAAAATCGGTGGGAGGACCGTTCGGTAACAGGCCTCAGAAGCTTACTGAATAGCATATTTCGATAAAGATCCGAAAATGACGTCACTACCGAAACGAACCAACTACACCGATCGATATGAACGATACCGAATAGGGACCCTGTCCCTGGAGGAGCCCCCTCCCCCCCCCCCTCCCAGCAACCAGAAACGTCTCTCCTGTGCCTCCAGTTTCGCTTTTCTTGCTCTCTGTTTGACCCCAGTGGCAAAATTGTTTACTTCACAGGGGTAAATGACGAAAGGCACAAAAATTAAGCTTGGTACGGGAAAAAACTTAAAAAAAAATCTGTGAGTCATATATAAACAGCAACTACTCGTATTGGACACATTGGCTTTACAGTGCAAATGATAAAATTTATTGACACACTACTGTCCACTGACTACACAAGTGAGCCACAAGTGTTTTCTCTGACGCCTGGAGTAGGGATTTGTGGAAAGCCAAAAAGCAATTGTGCCAGAGTATCTTATGACTACTTATCTATTTGCATTTTGCGAGTACTGTCCAAGTCTTTAGAATATATGTCCTCCCAGAAAAACTACTACTTAACGACAAACAATATGCTTAACGAATACCAATGAGGTTTTCACAAACATCAGGGCTCAAATGGCTTTGAGAACTATGGGATTTAACATCTGAGGACATCAGTCCCCTAGACTTAGAACTACTGAAACCTAACTAACCTAAGGACATCACACACATCCATGCCCCACGCAGGATTCGAACTTGCGACTGTAGCAGCAGCGAGGTTCCGGACTGAAGCTCCTAGAACTGCTCGACCACAACTGCCGGCCCAAACATCATAACACGACCTGTATTTTAATAAAACTATCAGACGTTCTGAAACTAGCAATAGAAAGATGAGAGAAGATTATCGTCTACTCTTTGGATTTTAACAATTCATCTTTGCCGCGTTCGACGTCGATATTTTACTGACTAAACTCTGCAACGTTCATTTCTCTGCAAGTGCAGTATTCCAATAGTTTGGCTCATACCTCATTCCAAACAAAAATACATCATCTGTATTACCACAGCGTACAGGGCACATAGGAGGCATGACGCGTTCACCAGTGTTCGCCATTAAGTCCGATACGTCTCGCTAAACGTCAGTGACGTGTTATCTCTTCTGTCCAACGTAAATTCCACACTTACAATTGTAAGTTCTGACCCTAGATGCATGTGTGATCTTAGCTGATCAGCGACGGCTCGTCACTGCACTCATCTTTATATTTATGCCTCCCCTTACCAGTAGATATTTTTATGCTGTTAATTAATCTACCCACTTCAGGGGACTTGTAAATGCAGGTGACAAATAGCTTGCAGTAATGTAATATATCATTAATTGTACAGTTGGAAATAATGAATGCCAAATAAACGTTATTAATTATGTCCTCTTACAAATCCTCAAGTAGATGGTAGTTCGGATTGTGTCAAGTTCCGATTACAGAAGTTGATTCTGATACTCCTAGCGGTCATAGTCTTGGTGGTATTGTGTGATATAGTCATGGACGATATCATACTGTCCAATATTGTGCATGTTCAGCCAACCAGTTTCCATACAGTGCAGTACACTTGCACCAAGTAACATTAAGTACATAATCGCCCTGATTGGCAAGATGATTATACACTTCTGGAAATTGAAATAAGAACACCGGGAATTAATTGTCCCAGGAAGGGGAAACTTTATTGACACATTCCTGGGGTCAGATACATCACATGAACACACTGACAGAACCACAGGCACATAGACACAGGCAACGGAGCATGCACAATGTCGGCACTAGTACAGTGTATATCCACCTTTCGCAGCAATGCAGGCTGCTATTCTCCCATGGAGACGATCGTAGAGATGCTGGATGTAGTCCTGTGGAACGGCTTGCCATGCCATTTCCACCTGGCGCCTCAGTTGGACCAACGTTCGTGCTGGACGTGCAGACCGCGTGAGACGACGCTTCATCCAGTCCCAAACATCAGATCCGGAGATCTTGCTGGCCAGGGTAGTTGACTTACACCTTCTAGAACACGTTGGGTGGCACGGGATACGTGTGGACGTGCATTGTCCTGTTGGAACAGCAAGTTCCCTTGCCGGTCTAGGAATGGTAGAACGATGGGTTCGATGACGGTTTGGATGTACCGTGCACTATTCAGTGTCCCATGGACGATCACCAGAGGTGTACGGCCAGTGTAGGAGATCGCTCCCCACACCATGATGCCGGGTGTTGGCCCTGTGTGCTTCGGTCGTATGCAGTCCTGATTGTGGCGCTCACCTGCACGGCGCCAAACACGAATACGACCATCATTGGCACCAAGGCAGAAGCGACTCTCGTCGCTGAAGACGACACGTCTCCATTCGTCCCTCCATTCACGCCTGTCGCGACACCACTGGAGGCGGGCTGCACGATGTTGGGGCGTGAGCGGAAGACGGCCTAACGGTGTGCGGGACCGTAGCCCAGCTTCATGGAGACGGTTGCGAATGGTCCTCGCCGATACCCCAGGAGCAACAGCGTCCCTAATTTGCTGGGAAGTGGCGGTGCGGTCCCCTACGGCACTGCGTAGGATCCTACGGTCTTGGCGTGCAATCCGTGCGTCGCTGCGGTCCGGTCCCAGGTCGACGGGCACGTGCACCTTCCGCCGACCACTGGCGACAACATCGATGTACTGTGGAGACCTCACGCCCCACGTGTTGAGCAATTCGGCGGTACGTCCACCCGGCCTCCCGCATGCCCACTTTACGCCCTCGCTCAAAGTCCGTCAACTGCACATACGGTTCACGTCCACGCTGTCGCGGCATGCTACCAGTGTTAAAGACTGCGATGGAGCTCCGTATGCCACGGCAAACTGGCTGACACTGACGGCGGCGGTGCACAAATGCTGCGCAGCTAGCGCCATTCGACGGCCAACACCGCGGTTCCTGGTGTGTCCGCTGTGCCGTGCGTGTGATCATTGCTTGTACAGCCCTCTCGCAGTGTCCGGAGCAAGTCTGGTGGGTCTGACACACCGGTGTCAATGTGTTCTTTTTTCCATTTCCAGGAGTGTAATAATAAAAAAATAATGACGTAAAAACGGAAAAATGAACACTTGCATTATTAGTAAATGTTCTGCGTGTAAAAAATCGTGCTACTCTTCATTCACTTCTTTTTTTGTGAGTGTGTCCGTCACTATACATATTTTAATTATATTTGTCATCTTCTGAAATCTCTTATACTTCTCTTGATCTTACGAAATAGAACGTGGACTTCCTCTCTTACATTTCAATTGTAAATGCAGGCAGCCGAATGCAAGGACACCATTGTCTCTCATTATGAAGAAAATCCTCGAAACATGGCTCCACTTCACTTCAATAACAATACTTATTACTCTTATTAAGTCTTCTCTTATGCAGAATCACATATAATGCAAAACACTCGTAACACGTCATACTTCGAACAATACATCTTAACTATCCTTTTACATACGACAGAGTGAAACAAACTCATGTAAAACGACAAGTGGATGACGTTTTCCGTTCATTTGTCTGCGCCTTAACACCCTTTCATAATAAATGTCATTATCGCTGTTCCATTTTTTAATTAATTTTAACTTTGCCATATCCATGGTGTCTTTCACCAATTTATAGCGCCCATTTTTCACGGCCGATTGCGGTTCGAATATTATGCTTTGCTCATATGATCGTCAGCAGCGGAAAATGCTTGAAACAACGAAACCTTATGAGGAAATAGAAAAATGAGTTGCAGTGATGTTTAACATGTAAAATTACACGCCATGCTGCAGTAACTCTGTAAACAGAATACAGTCTCTTTCACATACCACACCTGTCAAGCAAACGTATACGCAGTGACTGAAGTACCTCATAAACCCCAGTCCGTGACTTCATGCAGCAAATGAGTGTTCAGTTTTATTCAGTCGCTTTTTTTAGATAAATGAGCTGATATCACCGCAGTTGAGCTGTTAAGAACACTTTAGGCAGATGTGCAATGTGTTACTCCTCCTGCGTAAAATTCCTCCACTGTTTATACTGCAGGAATCCCTCTCTTTCAATACCAACTTCCCTCAAGGGTAGTGTGTGCTTATTCGTTGCAGAGCAGGTTTCAATCACTCACAGATGCACCAAGAGCATTTTCAACTAATCATTTTACTTGAGTGGATGTTCCTAAATAAGAGAGATAAAGACAACATTCTGTGAGGCACGGAATGTCTCATTCGTCCACAGTACACGAGAGCACACAGACTGTCAGTTACAGTATTAAGGCTCAAAAGAAGAAGTTAACTTTTTTGAGCTGGTAACATTACACTCGTTGTTATTGAACTAGTGTGCGTAGTGTCTCTGTTTGTATGTCTGTGAAGCGACGTCGACGTCGACTACTCCAACGGCGTACGTAATTTCGTAGACGTAGACAAGTTACTCTCGTGGTGTTGAAGCAGCTACCGAATCCGACGGTCGCCTGTAAAACCCTTGAAATGTAACAGAAAGAAAACTTCTACACGATCTTCTTGAATTGGGATACTGCCATTCGCATTTGGTCATTCGATGATTGCCTGGAGTGAAAAGCGTTTGCTTTAGCAGTGAAAACTTTGTCATGCTTTTCACGTACATCTACATCTACATCTACATTTATACAAGACTTTTGAAGTGTACTGTGAATTGCAATTGTAAAGATTGTATTGACGTTTCTGAGGACTTTCAGAAGGAAGGGACTTTCCGAGAGTCATCCATCGAAGGCTATACAAAAAATGTGAGAAATTCATTAGTGAGACGCAGTTTGGATTTAGGAAAGATTTAGGTACAAGAGAAGCAATAGTTTCTAGTACAAAACTGCTATGATCAGGGTAAAAATGTAAGCCTCTGTTTTATTGACTACGAAAAAGCATTTGATAAAGTACAACATCATAAACTCTTCGAAATTCTCAAAAGAATTGATATAGATGGGAAAGATATCCGCTATATACAGAATTTATATTGAAATCAGATAGCGCAGGTTAAATTTGACTTGGTCAATGTATGTAGAGGAGTCTGTCAAGGATGCATACTGTCACCTCTGTTATTTAACTTATACTCTGAGGGTATTTTTCAGGAGGCACTTGCGGATGTGGAAAGAGGCATAAAGCTTAACGGAGTGTATATCGACAACATTTGCTATCCTGATGACACAGTACTGATAGATGATAATTTAGATGACCTTCAACAACTCGTCAACACAGCAGGAGATTACAGCAGTACTCTAGCTCTGAATGTTAACATCAAAAACACTAATTTTGTGATTGTCACACGAGAGTCCGACTCATTTAAAGATGCAAATCGATGATTTCGAGGGTCTGTAATACAAAGAATCAACAAGTTTAAATACCTTAGAACCTGGCTTTGTGAAGACTGGCGAACAGACATGGAAATAAAATGTCGCGCCTTCATAACATTTAAAAATATTCTTACAAGCACATACCTAGACCTAAACCTTATATATGTGACTCTGAAGGATGGACAATAAATATGACAACAACGAAGGCATTTGTAATGTGGATTTATCGCAAGATGCTTAAAATACAGTGAACTGCAAGAATAACCAGCACCGAAGTCCTGGAACGAATGAAGAAGCAGCAAGAAATATTGACAGTGCTTAAAAGAAGAAAAACTGCATATCTAGGACATATAGTACGGAATACCGAATATATGCTTCTGCAGTTAATAATAGAAAGGAAGATTGAAGGAAAAAGAAAACCTGGGTGAAAAAGAACATCCTGGTTGGACAAGATAAAGCAGTTGACGGAACTACGAAGTGTATACCAGCTATTACATACTGCGATTCACAGAAGAAAGAGGCAACACGTCGTCGCCAACATCCATTAAAAGGAAAAGCAGAAGAAGAAATAATTGCCTGTAAGATGCACACCGATACAACGACATCTGCCAGCAACTGGTAGTCGACATTACAATGCAATGCGATGTATTGGAAGGGGAAGGAGAGTTGACCAGACTTTTTGTGCAGTCATGGATTTATGTCCACCTCCACTGAGATATGACAGATACAATAAATTACACTACTGTCCATTAAAAGCACTACACCAAGAAGAAATGCAGATGATAACGCGTATTCATGGGACAAATATATTATACTAGAACTGACATGTGAGTACATTTTCATGCAATTTGGGTGCATAGATCCTGAGAAATCAGTACCCAGAACAACCACCTCTGGCTGTAATAACGGCCTTGATACGCCTGGGTATTGAGGAAAACAGTGCTTGGATGGCGTGTACAGGTACAGCTGCCCATGCAGCTTCAACACGATACGACAGTTCATCAAGAGTAGTGACTGGCGTATTGTGATGAGCCAGTTGCTGGGCCACCATTGATCAGACGTTTCCAATTGGTGAGAGATCTGGTGATTGTGCTGGCCAGGGCAGCAATCTAACATTTTCTGTACGGTATCCAGAAAATCCCATACAGGACCTGCAACATGCGGTCGTGGGTTATGCTGCTGAAATGCAGGATTTCGCAGGGATCGAATGAAGGGTAGAGCCACAGGTTTTAATACATCTGAAGTGTAGCGTCTACTGTTCAAACTGCCGTCAATGCGAACAAGAGGTGACCGAGACGGGTAACCAATGGCACCCCATACCATCACGCCGGGTGATACGCCAGTATGGCGATGACGAATACACGCTTCCAATGTGCTTTCACCGCGATGTCGCCAAACACGGATGCGACCATCATGATGCTGTAGACAGAACCTGGATTCGTCCGAACAAATGACGTTTTTCCATTCGTGCACCCAGGTTCATCCTTGAGTATACCATCTCAGGCGCTCCTGTCTGTGATGCAGCGTCAAGGGTAACCGCAGCCACGGTTTCCGAGCTGGTAGACCATGCTGCTGCAAACGTCGACGAACTGTTCGTGCAGATGGTTGTTGTCTTGTAAACGTCCCCATCTGTTGACTCAAGGGGTCTAGACGTGGCTGCATGATCCGTTTCAGCCATGCGGATAAGATGCCTGTCATCTCGACTGCTAGTGACACGAGGCCGTTGGAATCCATCACGGCGTTCCGTATTACCCTCCTGAACCCATCGATTCCATATTCTGCTAACAGTCATTCGATCTCGACCAACGCGAGCAGCAATGTCGTGATATGATAAACCGCAATCGCGATAGGCTACAGTCCGACCTTTATCAAAGTCGGAAACGCATTCCTCCTTCTTACACGAGACATCACAACAATGTTTCACCAGGAAACACCAGTCAACTGCTGTTTGTGCATGAGAAATCTATTGGAAACTTTCCTCATGTGAGCACGTTGTAGGTGTCACCACCGGCGCCATCCTTGTGTGAATCCTCTGAAAAGCTAATCATTTGCATATCACAGCATCTTCTTCCTGTCGGTTAAATTTCGCGTCTGTAGCCCATCGTCTTCTTGGTGTAGCAATTTTAATGGCCAGTAGTGTAATATATAATGCTTTATGTGGTGTAAGTGAACATTCAATGAAAAGAGCTGCAGAAAAGCAGTAACCTTGTCTGAGAATACAGACATTGTAGCAGCATTTGATGGATCTTGGCAGAAGAGGGCTCATACTTCTCTGCAGGGGGTTGTAACTGCCACATTTATTGAAACTGGTAACATACTAGATTATGAATGTCTAATAAAGCACTGCCAAGGTTGTTCAAGTAAATGTATTGGCACCCATGTTTGTGTAAAGAACTTTGATGGCACAAGTGGAAACATGGAAACGAAAGGAGTTCTAAACATTTTTAGAAGATTAGAGGTTAGTCGTGGTGTGACGTATGTTGGCTACCTTGGGAATGGAGACTGTAATGGACACACTATTGTTGTTAATGACAGACCACGTGGGGATACTTTGACAGAAAAACGTGAATGTGTTGGGCATGTACAAACAGAGAATGCGAGCTCGGCTGTGAAAATTATGTAAACACTACAGTGGAAAAAAACTGTTAGACGGAAAACAAATATAATACCGGTAAAAAATGTAGCATTAAATACAGTCATGTTACTTCCAACCACAAAGAATGAAGTCATTAAAAGTGTTCAAAAACTAAAAAATAAAAAGTCAGTAGGTTTATATGAAGTACCAGTCTGTTTACTGAAACAATGCATAGGGATTATACAAGGCTCCTTAACAATTATAATAAATGAATCCTTCACATCAGGGATATTTCCAGAGCAGTTAAAACAGGCCAATTTGTACCTTTGCTTCAGATAGGTAATGCAGAAAACATAGAAAATTATCAGCCCATTTCCCTGCTGTCACCATTCTCAAAAATAATAGAAGCAATTATGAAAGACAATTTAATGGATTACTTGAATAAATAGAATCTTCTAAGGGAATCACAGTTTGGATTCTGAAGTGGCCAAAATATGGAGGCAGTCATAGTAGAATTCACAAAACTTGTACTTGATGCTCTTGATAAAGGTGAGTGTGTCACAGGCATATTTTTGGATTTTTCTAAGGCCTTTGATACAATCGACCACAATACTCTTATTAAATTAATTAGAAGCATTATGAATAAGAGTGATAGCTAATGACTGGTTTCAATCATACCAAGCAGACAGGGTACAAAGAGTAGCTCAAATAGATCGAAACATTTAGTAAAACACTTACCAGAACCAAAATACATTAATATAGGAGTTCAGCAAGGTAACATATTAGGAACAATACTAGTGCTGTATACATCAATGACTTTCCCAGTAATGTTACTCATGATGAAAACATACTCTTCACTGATGACAACAACATTATAGTTACTGAGAAAACAAGAAAACTCCTTGCAGAGAAAGCAGATGACACTCTCAAGGAAGTTAATGATTGCTCAATAAGCAATAAAGTGACATTGAACATAAAGAAAACTAACACGATGAATTCAGTTTGAAGAGGAAAATTTACAATGTTAAATTAAATGTAGATGACAACTTTATAGGCTGTGTAAGAAATGCAACATTTCTAGGAATGAATATTGATTCTCAGCTGGAGTGGTGTGAGCACATAAAGGTACTTGCAAACATAATGTCATCTGCTTGTTATGCCCTGAGAATCCTGTCATCAGTGTGTAACATGCAGTGTCTTTTAGTTACATATTATTCGTATGTCCACTCAATTCTTAGCTATGGCATTCTTTTTTGGGGAACAAATGCACAAAATATGAACACAATGTATGAACTCTAGAAAAGAGCCATAAGCATAGTAACCAAAAATACTAGTGGAGCTCATTGTAAAGGTCTGTTCAAAACACTAGGTGTTTTAACTGCTCCATGTGAATACATATACCAGTTAGTTGTACACATCAAAAATAACATTGGTAATTACTGCACAAACAGGTCTGTCCATGACCATGTGACAAGAACTAGATTCAGCTTATATTAACCAAGAAAAAGTAAACATAAAACTCAAAACAGCATTCTACCAAGGAATAAAACTATACAATAAATTACCAAAAGAGATTAAAGAAATTTCAAAAACACTCTTATTTAAAAAGGAATTAAAAAGTACCTGTTATGCAATACATTTTATACACTGAAGATTTACTTAGATAAAACGGAGTAGGGGTTTGACAAAAAATCTTATACAAATAAATAATAATAATGATTATAAAAAATCTAACATTCCACACAATACATTCTCATTATGTTTTTTTTCCCTTCTTTTTTCCTTTCTGGAAATACTTACACCCAAGCTATACATAGCACAGTACTAACACCTCTTCCTCTTTCTGAGCTCAACATCTCACTCATTATAGACGGATGCTGACTCAATTTTTCAGGATAGCAAATGGAAAGTTGTGGTACAGAAAATGGCCCAGAGATCACCATTGTGCGTGTGTGTTTGTGTGTTTAGTGAGTGAAGTGTTATGAAACAATGTGTGTATGGTGTGCAGTAACTAATACTGAGATATGAGTTAACAGTGTGGCATTAGATTATTTAATAAGTTCTTTGTAAAAAAAAAGTACTGTATACCAGGAGTAAATCTAATGATTGTCTCTAACTAGAAGTCTGTCTATGTATGTGTATACGAATTAGCTTATTTTAAATTGATCTAAACCTGAAATTACTTTTACATGTCCTATAACCTTGTAAAAAGAAATCTACAGATGAATAAAGCTACTACTACTACTACATACGTCGTCCAGGTCGTCTTACGGAAAGCGAAATTGATTCTTTGACCCAATATTATGGACTAGCCATAAGGAGAAATGTAGGAGATTTGGAGAACGTGACACGAGCTGTATGGGCAACATGGTTTTACAGAGTGTCAACAGATGAAACTTCACAGCATGGTTTGTGTGCAAAAGGGGAAGATTCGTGGTGCAATTACTTGCTGAGCAATGCTAAAGGCATACAATATACCCACAAGCATTCCTTAACACTTGCTGTAATGGAGGCAATTAGGCCTATACATAGGACTTACGTCTTCTGTTAACTCCTCAATGATCCTCATTTCCTCAATGATCCTCATTCCATCGTTGTACATAAAACAGTTTACAGGTGATTGCTTGCCCCCATTTTTTTATCGACTGAGCTTCTGGGGCGTAATCCGGTGGAATTTAAGTTAAATTGCCCGGTCTAGCAGGTCCGTTGTTGTCACTGGTTGCTTCGACTGTGACCGGTGGTTGTTCTCGCCAGGCTTGATTATTCTTCGGCCCTGGCCTCGCCTACTAAGTCGTTTGATTACTTTGTCCTTGATTTCTATGGTCATTATAAGCAGGATTGTACCTCTTTTCAAATCACCTCTGTCTGTCTCTGTTGAGCTCACAATTTCTTCCGTTATTCTGCTGTTCAATACAGTTTGCTCCATTTTGTAACCATTATTCAAATTGGTTCGATGAAAATTATCCATTTGTCTTCCACTCATTCTTCCGTTATTACTGTTATAACACGTCTGCCTATTTCCATTTGATAGGATTTATTGTAATTATATCTTCCTCTTTGTTCCTCCTGTAGAAATTCGATTGAATCTACTGCAGACATGAATTCTTCCAGGTTATCTTCTGAAACATGCAGCAGTTTTTCCCTGATCTCCATCAGAAGCTGAGCTTTGAAGATCATTATCACACTTTTGTGATCTATTGGTTGATACCAATAGATTGCTTTATTCAAATGTTTTTCGAAGTATCGCCAGCCGCGGTGGCCAAGCGGTTCTAGGCGCTTCAGTCCAGAACCGCGCGACTGCTACGGTCGCAGGTTCGAGTCCTGCCTCGGGCATGGATGTGTGTGATGTCCTTAGGTTAGTTAGGTTTAAGTAGTTCTAAGTTCTAGGGGACTGATGACCACAGATGTTAAGTCCCATAGTACTCAGAGCCATTTGAACCATGTTTATTTCGAAGTATCTCCTTAAGTTTCCGTTTTGGTAAGAGAGAGGTCCGGATTATGTGCTTCCTCCTTCAATCTCTCCTGAATGCCTCTTGACCAATATCTATTGAGGAACGCCTTCTCAAATTCTTCGTAGGTGTGACACTTATCTATTACATCAGTCACCCACATACTACCATCGCCTTGGATGTAACCTGACACATATTCGATTTTCTGTCGGTCACATCAAGCTCGTGGTAACACTCCTCTGAATCATCTGACAAATACCAGAAGATTTAATGTCTTCTTTTCGGGAAAAAATATTTGGAATTGCTTATCCTTTAACAATATCTCTTCCATGATAGATCTCGTATAATCTCTCATAGGTGACGTACTTCCATACATCAGTTTGTTTGGGCTTGTATCTGGGTACTCCTCATCACCCTCATAATTATACACAGAGCCCTAATATCTAACTCTAGATCTCCACTCTTCCTTCCTTCCTTTCTTCAGTAGCCACCCCCATCAATTCTTCTATCCTTTGAGAGTACGTTTGCAAATTCATAGTAACTTCTCCTTTCCATCTTTGGAACTTGTTTCCTATCTGCTCGCGAACTTCCTCCAAGTCTTGATCTGTTTGGTGAGGTAACGGTAGGCCTTTACTCGCTGTATTCTCTACCGCTACCTTCATACGTTTGTTAACAGAGAATATCACTTGATGTTCCTTATCCACTACCAAGTCGGTCTAATTGTTGCTTAAACTGCTGTTTTTTTTTCTTTTTTTTCTTTGGAACTTTTGTTCCACTCGCCCTTCACATCCGTACGCTATTTCCTTTACTGTTGATGCCAGATTTTGTACATCTACTTCTACAGTTTTCTGACTCCCCTGCACAGTTTCAGTTACTCTGTTTCTTTCGATCTGAAATTGTTCGTGGGTTTGCTTCATACCATTTATTACTTTCCTGATTTATGTCTGCTCATTCGTCAAAGTACTCACATTAGCTAATACTTTAACAAAATCTTCCCTTGTGGGCAGTCCGTTCATTTTACTGGTTATACCCTTTACTTTCTCTGCTAACTCTGCCTGTTCTGTAACTAAATTCCTCACAGTGGTGGGCAGATTTGTTACTGTAGCCACTATATTTGCCTGTTTCATAGCTATATCTTCTACTTTTGCAGAAATAGCCGCCTGCGCAGCTGACATATTCGCTTGGGCAGCAGACATATTCGCTTGCTCAGCCAACAGTTTAGTCTGAGTAGCAGACATGTTGAACTGTTCCGAAGCTAAATTCTCAACTGTTGTTGAAATATTCGCTAGTGCAGCAGGCATACTCATTTAAATAGCAGACATGTGAGGCTGTTCTGAAGCTTCACTAGCTACGGTATTCATCAAAAGTTTCATTTGATTTAAGAGCTCAGCCATAGGATCTTTGGATTCTCCTCGTCTAGCATCTACCATTTGCTCTGGGTTTTGTTCATCACCACTGCGCTGCACATTCGCTTCCTGTTTCCTCTGCATTTAAAACAGTGATCTGGTTTTAACCATAAGAATTCAGTTGTTCACTGTTCTTCTAATTACTTTACTCTGGACACAATTCAACTTTACCCCACGAAAATACACATGAGTCTCTGTACCCCAAAGTATCTCTCCACAGTTGTGAACCCAATAACATCACTACTTGTAACAACTAAATCTACAAATATTCCTGACCGAGTCGTTATCTACAAAGACCAGAATAATGTGTGCAATGAGTTAGCATGTCATTTTTGTGCTTGCCTTTACTGCAAAGTAGAAGCACATCGAATGAATCCATCAGTCGTAGATGAAATTATAGAAAGCACACAATTAGTACATATACATAACAAAAAATACACATTTATCAGAACAAATCACAATATATACAATAAATACATGTAACTGAATGATCGTGTATTAATTTGTTTTTGGTCATGAAATACTTGACAGTGTCTATCTTTCATTCCTTGAATGTCTTGTCACAGTTTATCCATTTTATAATATAATGGCTTGAAAAAGAAATTAATGTTTCTAAGCTGGCGATATTACACTTATTGTTATTGAACTAGTGGATGTAGTGTCTCTGTATGTCTGTGAAGGACAATATCAATTTCCAGAGCGGCGTCGACTATTCCCACAGCGTACGTAAATTCGTACACGTAGACAAGTTACTCTCGTGTTGTAGAAGCAGCTGCCGAATCGGACGGTCGCCTGTAAAATCGTTATAATGTAATAGAAAGAAAACTTCCATAGCATCTTCTTGAATTGGGATACTGCCATTCGCATTTGGTCATTCGATGATTGTCTGCAAGTGGAAAGAGTTCGTTTTAGCAGATAAAACTTTCCCATGCTTTTCACCGTGTTATTGGAGAAGGTTCTACAGCAAACATCGACCATCAATGTTTGTAGCCCTATACAAGCTTGTCGTACATTACAGTTCATCACAGAACCTTTTGATCAAAAATGAATACGTGAAATTACGTTTGAAACGCACTTGACTGTGTTGTGGCTGTTACTAAACTCCACATTAACGTTACATATCGCTAGTGAATCTCAAAAAACACAAATTATACAATATGGCCGCTAAAACTGACTGTTTCATTGCACACACTTTACACACGTCCTCTCGTTATCCTGTCTCGCCACCAAGTACCGTCACATATCGCTTTTCTTACATTTCTTCGCTCGCCATGGAGCACCGCTAAGTCAAGGAATAAATATTTCGCCCGTGCAGGCGAAAAGCGCAGCCTCGCGATTTATCTTAACTTTGAACAGATAAATACATTAAGGTCGTTTAACTGACCAGCTGATCGATTGACGACTGCCAACCGTTAGTACGGTCCAAGGGATATTATACAGCGAGTGAAGCTCTAGGGCCATGGAATAAAGAGCATTGAAGACCATATTAAGGTACTGCATCATGCGAAAGGTGGCTTTATGAAACTGCTTGAAGAAACCGAGATGTATATACATCAAAGCAAATCATCACAAAGTCTCCTCAATGAACAGAATGTGTCAGACAATGCAGCCTTTCTTCAAAACTAAATTCACTTGCTTTCCAGTTTCAAATAAACAGTATTTCATTTGATTATAAAATGCAGACACTAACTCAGCATGAAATTGTGCATAAAATAGAACAGCTTGCTTGGCCATACAATGTCTTCAGCTAGCTATAGAATTTTAATATAATGCAATATTTATTTATGTACATCTGTCCCTCATCATTTTCTATGCTTCCAGTGTTTATCATAATATTCACATTATGTTTTTGCAGTAACACTTTATAACTAACTGACTGATTTATTTGTTTTTCTTAATTGTAATCAGTTCTCATATAACATAAATTCTAAGCAATGGCATGTCTGCACTTTGTAAATTGCTGCTGTCATGTTTGGTTCGTTGGTTGATGTGAGGGAAAGTGTAAGTAGGCTGTTTAAGTTTTTATATTGGTAACGCCACATAGTGCTCTGTAAGAAAATCGCTGTGTGCAGTCTATGGCTGGTTGGACTCGTTGTTGGAATAGATGCTTGTGTAATGTTGGGCTGTTGGATGTGAAAGCGTGCAGCGTTGTGCACATGGAGGTGAGCCGCCAACAGAGGTGTACGTGGGGAGAGAGATACCAGAGTTTTGAGACATTAATATGAGCGGATGATCTGGACATGTGTCCGTCAGAAAAAAGGAAATTTGTCAAACTGGATGTCACGAACTTATATATGTATTATGACTTTTGAACATTATTAAGGTAAATACATTGTTTGTTCTCTATCGAAATCTTTCATTTGCTAACTATATGCTTATCAGCAGTTAGTGGCTTCAGTATTTAGATTTTTTATTGCTGTAGTTGAAGATTTTTGTGAGGTAAGTGATTGATGAAAGGTATAGTTATTGTTAGTCAGGGCCATTCTTCTGTAGGTATTATTGAGTCAGATTGCATTGCGCTAAAATATTTTGTGTCAGTTTAGTGATGATCAGAATAAGTACAGATAAAACTGTCTGAGTACGTTGAGTTTTGCTCATGTATTTGAAAATAAATTAATGTAACAGTTTTTCCAGCACAGTCGTTTATAATAAATTTTCAAAGTGGAAGATTCATATGGTGACCTTGCCAGGGAATCTTATGATTTTTTCTTGTAGTTTGAGTAATTAGTGTAATTATTGTTTATTGCTAGTGCATAATTGTAGAGAGAATTTCCTTCATAGCTGCAGTGTTTCATTGTTGTACTGCAAAACAGTTGTGGCATGCAAGTAGATTTGTACCAAATATTTCGGAGCCATACTTGCAGTCAATTGTATATTATTTAAGTGCTATTTTAATGCGTTTTCTTATTTTTGCTCTTCAAATTGTGCTTTTCTGTGAAATATTGTGTCAATAATGGTACGTGGAAAACGTAACACTAGGCTCCAAAGTAAATTGAGAAATGATAGTGATGACGAGTGTAGCTTATCAGCATCACCATGTAATTAATTAACAAATATTCATATTAGTAATTTGTTAATTGTGCGTAGGGAAATGGAACAAGTAGTAAATAATGATGTAGACAGTGAAACAATTAGTGAATAGGAAAGTACTATCGATAGATCGGTCAGCAACAGCTTGCCCCAGGAATCCGAAATGAGACGACACAATCTTGCAGATACTGTAGATTCAGGTTTTCCGTCATTACCCTTTCCTCAATTAACTCAAGACACATTTTCTGCTTTACCAAATGCGAATGTTGCATGTGCAAATGTACTGCCAAAAAGCATAGAGTGACATGTTTCAGACACCAGTGCATTGTTATTACAATAAATGCAAAAATTGCACAACAGCTTCAAAATTTAGACACAACAGAACAAAATCAGAGACAAACACAGCAACAGCTTCTAAAGTTAGGCGCAATGGAACAAAGGCTTGGACGAACACGTGAAGATTTCAATGAAAATTTACATAAAATCGAATCTAAATGTCAAAAAGTCTGTAAAAACACAAATTTGTATCATTTTAACCTATTTTTTGCGTCTTGAAAATGCATTACAGAATCACGAAGCAGCCATGGAGGAACTGCAAACTATTGTTCATGAAAATCACGACACCTTGCAAGCTAAAACTGACTCATTTGCATCTACCAATTCGTTTACACAACTTGCAAAAACTCAGGAAAACGTAAAGGACACAGTAAATACGCTTACAACGCAAATGGACACTCTGAAACTTTGTTCAGAAAAACACACTGAGGGAATCAGTTCAGTATCGCAGAAAGTAGCCGAACTATCGGGTCAGTGCACTAACTTATCTACTGAGGTAGATGATGATCTGAATGACACAAGACCAGTAGCCTTTACTGGCACAGAAGAGAATGAACAAATTAGAAAATTCTAACAAAATCAGAATCAAATTAATACACAACACGAAAGAGAAATCCGGGAAGTACAAGACCAGTTGGAACAAGTAATACAAGAATTACATATTTCAGAGGAGACCCGCCCTCCGACACAGGAAGACGGATTCTGAAATAATGAAAAGTCACAAAGTAACAACACAGGGTATTTTGGAAATTTTGAAAGAAATTAGCAAGGTGCACAAAATTTTGAGATGGAACCACCGACACGACGTAACAATGACCGAAATGCGACTCGCCCTCATAATGACATTGACTATAAGCTGTTCATTACCACACGTAAATTCAAAACATTTAAGAATTCCGGCAATGACATTCATCCACAAGCATGGCTTCATCAATCCTCTCATTTGTTTCCTCCCAACTTCTCGTTAGAGCACAGACTGGAGTTTATGTGTGGCTATTTGGAAAATGAATCTGCTGTAAGAATGCGTTCGATCATTCATGATTGTCACAGTGAAGGAAACTTTTATCATGCCTTCCACTCAGCGTATTGGTCTCAAGCTACTCAGGACTGACTAAAACATAGCATCTTAATGATGAAACACTTTGAACAATCTGAATTTTCCAGTCTCATCAAATATTTTGAAGACATGTTGCACAAGAATCAGTACCTGTCAAACCCATACAGCCCCTCAGAACTCATCCGCATTTGCTTAACTAAATTACCTGAACATTTTCGACATATTATTTTGGCAGAACGTTGCGAAGACGACATTGAAGCTTTTCAGGGACTCTTACAAGAATTGGATATTGACACTGACATTCGTGGAATGCGAAGACAGGAACACAACAATTACAGGTCGCATCCGTCACAATTTCATGACGACAGAAATAATAACTGGGTATGACAAGACTACTTTCATAACGCAAATCGTGGCCAAAACAGACAGCACCCTCATGACAACCGTTGGCAGAGTAATAATAATTACAGGGAAAGATCACCTCTATGAGGTAATGACTATGAGAGAGACCAGCAGAGAAAAATACAACTTGACAACCCAAATAATTATTATCAAGGAACACAGAATAACTTCAGACGTGCAGTTACGATTCCGGGAGTAATTCTCCACCATGTGACCAATAAGAAAGAAAGTAAAGAAACTACCGACAAGACGACAGACAATATAATCTTAACCAAAATTGGTGTGATTCAAACAGAGCAGGGCCCTCTCGACAAGGTGAATTTGTAGAAGTTAGGTCTCCAAATCCCAATAACGACGCCCGCCAACAAAGAGACAATAGGCAATGACTCATACCGCTGGCAGCCGCAAATCGTACTTATGAAACTGACGACGCAGCTACCGTGGCTATTTATTACTTAAAAATGGAAGACTTTAGGGACATCTTACTCGAGGAACACGGTGTAAAACAGAACAACATTGGATATCCTGTAATTCACTGTGCAGTAAATGACGTAAAATTTATGGGAGTACTTAACTCTGGCAGTCCCATTTCAGTAATTAGTGAAACAGCTTTTAGCAAATGCAACAAATCGAACAATTGCCTCACACTTCCGTTACATAATATTAAATTACAAGGTGCAATTTTTGGAAAAAGTGTAGGTGAACACCAGCAAACTAACTTAGAATTCTTTTGTCAATGCCACAGATTCTCTATGGACATCCTTATTCTTCACATTATTGTCGACGGAAATTATGGTGGGAGTAGACTTTTTGAATCTCAAACTTTCACGATGCTGAAATAAGTTTAGATAAAGTGGGTAAGTCAATAGCTTTGAAATTTCAAGGTTGGCTCTTAAAACATGACAAGGAAATTAACCGGTTTTACCTCTTGTAGAGAACAGTTCGGAACTTTCGACGGGACTTGACACTATCAATGGCTCTGCAAGTATTGACAGGGATGATACCGACGGCGTATTTGATACTGATGACTTAATTCAGAATAAAATTCAAACAATTGAGAACTGTAATGACACTGACAGGTAGGAACTTTTTGACATTGTACAAGCACATTCCACAGTTTTCATTCACAAAACAGGAACAATCATGGGATTCCAATACCAGTTTTGTGTTTGTGAGCATACTAAATTTTGATTTAAATCATACATAATTCCGGCACATTATAGGGACTATCAGAACAGAAATACAATATATGCTCAACGACGGCATTATTGAACCTGCAGTAAGAACATACAACAATCCAGTAGATGTTGTTGAGAAAAAATGGATCGATCACGCTTGTCTTAGATTCGAGACAAATAAATACTATTATCATTCCTGAAACAGACAGACCGCAAACGTTGGAACAACTTCTTCAAAATTTTAATTTTGTAAAAGTGTTGTCCTCTATTGATCTCAGATCCCGCTTTCATCAGTTCGAACTTCTTCCAGAATGTAGAAAATACACAACTTTTCTTGGTTTCTGCGTGTGTTATCAACTTCGGAAACCTGGTTTGAAAATTTCTTTGGCAGCATTCATTCGTGGGCTAAATCCCATATTTCCTGAGTTCTTAAAGCGTCATATCACCATGTATGTGAACGATATTATAATAGCAGAAGCCTCGTGGGAACAACATAATCGCATCCTCAACAGTGTATAACGTATTTTTGCAGAATCTGGAATGACAGTTAACTTGGAAAAGTCTGAATTTGGTAGGACAAAGGTGAAGTTTTTGGGACACATTATCTCTTAGGAAGGCATTCAACCGGATTCTGAAAAGTTAGAAACAATCAGAGCCATTCCAGTTCCACCCACAAGAAAAAAAGTCTGCAGTTTTTTAGTTCTTGTAAACTTTTACCGTCGTTTTCGGAATATGCAAATTCTAGTAATACGAAAATTTTGTTCTCTCACTGGAAAAAATACTATTTGGAACTGGGACGAACAGGCACAGTTGGAATTCAATTCTTTGAAAGAAGCGCTACTTAACGCGCTCATCCAGATCTGTCACAAGATTTCTGCCTTAGTACGGATTCTACTAAAGTCGGTCTTGGTGCCCATTTATTCCAAGAAGCGATATAAAATGACGCTACTGTTCAGAAAACCATTGCTTTCGCTAGCTGCATGCTAACAAAATCTGAAAAGAATTATTCCGTCCCTGAATTAGAAGCTTTAGCAATCGTTTGGGCATTTAACAGATTCCGTTTCTGTCTTTCTGGTAAACATGTAAAAGTATACAGTGATCATCATGCATTACAAATTCTTATGTCTTCCAAATTTAATCATTACTGGTTAAAACGTTGGACATTGTTTCTGCACGAATTCAATTTTACAATAGTCTACATTCCCGTGCACTGGCTGGCCTTGAGAAAAGCAAATTCTGCTGCTGACAAAAGTAGAAAACTACAAGGTAAAGCAAATGCAAAGAAACTATATATTGGTCATAAAGTGCTCATTAAAGCTCATTCATTGTCACATAAGAAGAAACACTTGAGTCACAAATTCTGATTTACAATGGACCTTACAAAATCCGACGTATACCACATGATAATTGCGCTGAAGGTGAAACTCTGCGTACTAGGAAGAGTAAAGGATTACACCACATTTCACATGTAAAACCTTTTATTGAGAGATAATCTGCTTTTTAACTTAGTCTTTGCCATTTGATTTCTACTTCACGTTACTAGTACGCTTTGTCAGCCTTAGAAACTGTTAGCATGCAACAATGTTTTGAAGTCAACTATCCAGTCAAGAACCTAGGGAACTTATTTATACCGTAATTACGAATGCATTGTTATAGTGAACAGACGACACAGTGTTATTATGTGTACATCCTTGCGTGTTTGTTGCACCATTATGTAACGACTATAAGGGTTACATATTTGGAACATATACTGCTAATGAGCCTTTAATGCAAAATTTTGGTTTACTTGAAAACATTCTTGAGTTTCTCCCGGCGTATTTGATAATCAAAATATCCACGGGTGTACTGCCGGTCTATAGTGTCCAATGGGCACAATATTTCGGCGATCAAACATGTCGCCATCATCAGGTGAACTGACGGACTGAGCTCCTGTGAACGTGCCGGCACGGAGATCCGTACGCTATGGCTGCTCAGGGGGAACTGGGTTCGGTCGCGGCGGCGGCAGATTTAAATACCCTCCGCCCGCGGCGCGCTCCCTCCGTCGTCCGCGACCCGCGCCACAGTCAACTTCGCTCCCACCCCCAAGTTCACTCCGGTCGCAGAAATCGTTAGTGCTGTTGAACAGGTTGCAGCTCGACTTCCGCCAGAATCAGCCGAGGAAATACGTCGTGAAACTTGTCGTGCGTTGACGAAATCCAAGCCGATGAATTCAAATATCAGCAGTAAAGAGAGGGCGGCCATTCGTGATCTGAGGGAACGCTCTGGAATTGTTGTCTTACCGGCTGACAAAGGCAATGCTACAGTTGTTGTCTCCCATAAGGACTACACTGATAAGATGCAGAGCCAGCTAAATGACGATTCCTACCGGAAGATCAGCGTTGACCCTACAAAGAAGGTGGAGAACATGACGAGGGTTCTTCTCAAGGACGCAGATTTACCGGAGGGTGATGCTAAGAAATTGTTACCCCAAGGTCCGGTACCGCCTAGACTATATGGACTCCCGAAGGTTCAGAAAGAGGGGGTACCATTACGCCCCATTGTCAGCAACATCAGGGCACCTACGTATTTGTTGGCCAAATACCTGACGGGAATATTAAGTCCTTATGTGGGTAAATGCCCTCATCACATCCGTAATTCCGTGGATTTTGTTAAACGCCTTGATAGCTTCAGGTTGGATGAGTCAGATATCATGGTGAGTTTTGACGTCGTTTCCTTGTTTACGAGGGTACCCCTGCGAGAGTCGCTAGAATTGATTGGTCAGAGGTTTGACGAGAATACTCCTGAACTTTTTAGGCATGTTTTGACTTCCACGTATTTTCTTTTTAATGGAGAATACTACGAACAAACGGAGGGAGTCGCCATGGGTAGCCCACTCTCACCGGTGGTAGCGAATTTGTACATGGAGAACTTCGAGGAGGAAGCCCTGTCGTCATCCGAATGGAAAACTACTTGCTTTTTCCGTTACGTGGACGACACGTTTATCATCTGGCCACATGATATGGATAAACTCCTTGACTTCCTTACACATCTAAACTCCATACACCCCAACATCAAATTCACTATGGAGACTAAAACGGAGGGTAAATTACCTTTCCTTTACGTCTTGGTCAGGAGAAGGGCTGATGGCACCCTAGGTCATGGGGTGTATGAAAGACAACACACACTGATCTGTATTTGCACGCAGACAGCTGCCACCACCCTTCACAGAGGAATGGGGTACTTAAAACTCTAGTACATAGGGCGCGCACTATCTCTGACAGAGAGTCTACCCCAGGAATTGGAACATCTGAGAACTGTGTTTCGAAAAAATGGGTACTCAGAGTGGCAGATCCAACGTGCTCTCCGCCCAACCACTGCAGCACAACCTGTTGAGATGGATGAAGTCACGAGGGAGGAGGTAGGCACTGCATTTATTCCATACACAGGCGCACTCTCGGGGAAAATCGCCCGCATTCTAAAGAAACACCGGGTCGGAACTGTGTTTTGTCCTCCGAATAAAACTCGTGCACTGGTGGGCAGCGCCAAAGATGACCTCGGTTTGAGGAAGGCCGGCGTGTACCGGATTCCGTGTCAATGTGGCAAGTCGTATATTGGTCAGACGATGCGTACCGTCGAGGATCGATGCCGTGAACACCAGAGGCACACTCGACTGATGTATCCGAGCAAGTCGGCGGTCGCTGAACATTGTTTGTCGGAAAATCACGCTATGGAGTATGACCGCACGAGGATTCTGGTACAGACGTCGAGATAATGGGACAGCGTTGTTAGAGAGGCCATCGAAATTCGCACCAATGACGACCTCATAAACTGTGACTGTGGCTATAATCTTAGCAAGGCTTGGGAACCAGCGATTGGGTTAATCAAGAGTAAATCGAGGAAACGCATAGTTGTGACGACCACGGCGGACAGAGCCATCACACCGACGTCATCTCAGACGCCGTCGCAATCTGTTCCACCGCGCTACTGTGGCGCGGGGTGCGGACGGCGGAGGGAGCGCGCCGAGGGCGGAGGGTATTTAAATCGGCCGCCGCCGCGACCGAACCCAGTTCCCCCTGAGCAGCCATAGCGTACGGATCTCCGTGCCGGCACGTTCACAGGAGCTCAGTCCGTCAGTTCACCTGATGATGGCGACATGTTTGATCGCCGAAATATTGTGCCCGTTGGACACTATAGACCGGCAGTACACCCGTGGATATTTTGATTACTTGAAAAGACATTCTGGATTTAAAGTACTTTCTGAGAGATAACAGATGACACAGTGGATAGTTTGTTTGACAGCTACACGATTATATCACACACATTTCTCTAACACAATTTACATTACTACTTTTGCACTGTATCTGTTTTATAGCTGCACATTTTTTCTACATTCTTATGGAAAGTAAAACATGCTTTAGTAGTAACTTTTGTGTTATAGCTACAGCGAGACACCATTTTCTGTAGCACAGCAATACATTATAGTATAGTACTTTCTTGATCACGGCAATGAGCATAATGACAACCACATCTATTCGCATAGCATTTCACTTTTGTTTATGACAAGATAAGTACATTGACTTCTGCAGAACTTTGATTATGGACGACGATAACTGCAACACTTGGCACATTTTTACCATCAAGTAATGACAGAAATTATCTTACAGCAAGACGCACAATTTAGCACTACATGAAATGCATTTGAGTGATTAAATTTTTGTACTTGGAACATTTTTAGAAAGGTTCTTGAATTACAAAGATACAAAGAAGGTTGTCGGTGAGACATTTCCTTCCGTTGCTGTAATCTGTAACACCTGAGGATATAATTACATTAATCCTTAAGGGTACACGCCTACTTTGTGTGCTAAGCATGTGGCAAGCGCTAGGAGCCCTAGCTAATATGGTATTTGCTTATGAAACTGAAGACATCAGTACCATATTTCTCTAACACAAAATCACACAGCTACCTGGTCATTTAAGAGAGACAAACATTTTTTTTTACTGTGTCAGTGAATTCACACTTACAAAATTGTATTTTTTCTGTACTCTGTGAACTGTTCATATTGTTTTCGAGCCATTCTGATACTATGTAATACTATAGGGATACTATGAGGGATACTACATTGGATCATGACGTCTGAAGTGATAGAATTTTGTTTCTACACATTTGTAACATAAATTTTCAACCTGCGAAATTTTTTATGTAAATGAAACTGTCACTGTAGCAGAAACTGCTGTCACAAATAATTCGTAAGGAAGGTAGGTGACCTTCACATAATGCACTGTTGGCTTCCAGTTGTGTGACACTTGTATGGAAAAAAGTCGTTAGTGTGTGCCTTTCAGAGGCACAGGTGGAGAAAAAAAATCCATTAACCTTGCTATTGACATTTCTTTGCAGAAAGCACCAGAAATACGACACGCGCATACATGAAAACATATGATTACAGTTTGGAGCTCGTAATTTCTGATATTTACTGAAATGCCTAATGATGACAAATATTTTATGCCTGTACACCTGACTATGACTACTGTCTTTCTAGTTGAGAGATATTTTTAATGGCTTATGAAATGCGATATGGCTAGTGAATGACGTTTCATACCTTGCTTTAAGTATATATTTGCTCATTTTGTTTAATATCTAGTTTCTAGCTGCACTGCAGCATTGGTTAAAATAAAATTTATTAGATGTACTAATGTTAATATATTCTGTCTACAGATCCATTAAATAATAATTTTATGATCTACTTTCATAAAAATGGGAGCACAAATAGACATTTCCCTTCACTGGAATTGCATACATAATTTTTTTACAATGACTTGGTAACTTCTTTGGTAGAGTAAGTTATTGTGATGCATCACTCTAGTGTTGGGATGTGACATAGGTATATTAAGGTGTAAATAGACATTTCCTTTATCTGTATTGCTATCTTTAATGTAACATTTGCTTGAGCTTTGTCATGTATAGGTATAGTTTATTGTTTTGCTGCTGCTGTTTGTCAAGCATTGTCCTACTGAATTTCACTTTGTATTACTCTGCCAAGCCAGTGTTACTACTGATTTATTTTTCTTGTTGCTCATATTAGTTGTAATGTCATATTGGCTTTTATAACTTATATTTATTGCTGCTTGCTTTGCCACTTTGCATTTTTTTCCTCGTTCTTGTTTATGTTAATGTTCATGTTGCTGCATTGCCATGTTCTCCAGTGTATATATATCTGAGCTCAGTAGATTTAAATTAGCTTAAGAGGGGGGATACTGTATAAGAAACTAAGTATGAAGAATGGGGAAAGAATGCACTGAGATGTAATATGAAAAAGTTTGGCCAAAAAAGTAGTGTACAATGAAGAATAATTAATTTGAAAGAGGATATGCATACAATACAGAAAGCAGGCATAGACAGGACTTTTTCGGAATAATGATAAACTAAGGGAGATCTCCAAGAAGTAAGGAAAGTTTTGTTTGAAAATGAAATACTATAAATACTGCAGAACCAAATGTTACATTGAAAATAAATTCTGTCCTTTCCTTTTGTGTGATTCTGCTATGCGTTTATATGTACCCTTGGGTATTTGTGTTCTTCCTATCATTATGTGATTAGCTGATAAGAGTTATGTTGTAGAACTTTCTAATACTAAGCTACATTTATTATAATGAGCAATACTGTTAACCTCAAATGTAATTTTCATTAGTAATATATTCTTTACTTTGTAAAGATCTTTAGACATTATTTATTCTGTTCTGTTTTAATGCTCATGTCCGAAGTTAATGTTTCGAAATCTATTTTCATTTTATTTATTTGTATACTTATGTCGTAATTCCTGTAACACTGATGTATGTGTTTATTTCTATCCTTTTGTAAAGCTTGTATTACTACAAATGTTATCTATATTATTATGTTCTTTAATGATGTATTTTGTACATTGGTAATTTTATTCTCATGTCATAAAATTTGACTACAGTGGGTGTGCACCTTTGGTGGCTCACCAATACCGTTACCTCTACAAGACTACAATGGGTGTGCACCTTTGGTGGCCCACCAATGCCATAATCTCTACTAGGACTACAGTGGGTCTGGACCTGTGATGCCCCACTAATACCATCATCTCTACAAGAAATATTGTGGGTCTGCTGTGTGAAGACCTACCTACCAATATTCTTCAAACCTTTGACTGAATCTGCTGTGGGTTTACTCTGTTGTGGCCAATTACCTGTCTGCATTGCAAGAGTTAGCACTGTTTTTCCATTGGAAGGACAACAATACTTCTTCAAGACTGCACGGAAATCACTATATCCATGTCCACTCTCTTTTATTGCTCAGACTTGTGCATAAAACTCTCATTCTTACTGTGATGAATGATCAGGATTGTCTTTATGGACCGCGAGGACAATTTTTGCTGTTGACCAACACTGAATCAATAAGTGTGTGGATTTGATATCTTTGTTATTGTAATTATGAAAAATTTTATCAAATCAGTATTGTCCACTGGCCAAAACAATTTGTAAAATTTTTTTGTGGGGAGCATGGGGGCTATGTAAGTAAGCTGTTTAGGTTTTCATGTTGGTAAAGCCACGTAGTGCCCTGATAGAAAATCTCTGACTGCACTGTGTGCAGTCTGTGGCTGTTGGACTCATTGCTGGAATATTTGCTTGTGTAGTGGTGGGCTGTTGGATGTGAACAGTGCGTAGCGTTGTGCAATTGGACGTGAGCCGCCAGCAGAGGTGGATGTGGGGAAAGAGATGTCAGAGTTTTGAGATATTATTATGAGCGGACGATCTGGACGTATGTCCGTCAGAAAAAGGAAATTTGTCAAACTGGATGTCACGAACTGATATATATAATGACTTTTGAACATTATTAAGGTAAATACACTGTTTGTTCTGTATCAAAATCTTTCATTTACTAAATATTTGCCTATCAGTAGTTAGAATCTTTTATTTAGCTGGCAGTATTGGCGCTCGTTGTGTTGCATTAATTCGAGTCAAGAAGACATTTGAGAGTTAAGTGATCCGTGAAAGGTATACGTTATTGTTAGTCAGGGCCATTCTTTTGTAGGGATTATTGAAAGTCAGACTGCGTTGCACTAAAATATTGTGTGGCAGTTTAGAGATGATCAGAATAAGTAAAGATAAAACTGTCTGAGTTTTGCTCAGCTGTTTGAAAATCAAATAACGTAAGAGTTTTTCCAGCACTGTCATTTATAATATTCAAAGAGGAAATTTCTAAGGGACCAAACAGTGTGGTCATCGGTCCCATCGGATTAGAGAGGGCTGTGTCCTTTCAAAAGGATCCATAGTGGCATTTGCCTGAAGAAATTTAGGGATATCACGGAAAACCTAAATCAGGATGGCCGGACGCGGGTTTGAGCCGTCGTTTCCCAGAATGTGAGTCGAGTGTTCCCACCACTGCGCCACCTCGCTCGGTGTACTGTCATGTTAGCGTATATATTGAAACATATCTGAGAGAGAAATTCTTTGAAATTTGTATGGTTCTGATTCCGCCTGCTTTGAATACATTATCCATGTGGCAAATCTTTTTGGTGTTTTGCCAGATTGCCGCTCTTTAACTTCATTTTCCTGCGGGATGTATTAGCCGGACAAAATTTTGGGAGAGAGAGTTTTTTATCGCTGGCGCGTGAGGAGCGGCGCTGCGAAGCAGGAGTGTGCAAATTTCACTTCACCCAGTACATATAGGAAGTGCTTCAAATTGTAATCACTACTGAATGAAAACAAGCAGTCAGCAACATAATTATATGCAAATTTCGACGTAAGTGACAACAACACATACACTTTAATTGAAATCGTTGGGACACAATTGCAAGTAAATAGATAGTTTCTCACATCATGTTTTGGTTGTAGGGCACAACTACCGTAAGGAATTGTCATAATACAGGGAATAAAAAATAAAAACTAATGTAAACTATAACAGAAACGTACTTAAAAGTGAACAAGCTGTCTGGTGATAAATATGTTGTTTCTCAACCGGTAAAAAGTGGTTAGTTGCTGTTATCTTCTCTGCAAGAATCAACCTGTACCTCTTGTTTTATGATATTTGTCACTCTCTTCTGGGCGGACTCACATAGCATAATCTGATCGTCACCGGTTTGGATTAAACGAGAAGCCCACCACTGAAATGTTCTGTCTCGACCACTCCAAATGAATGAACAGATACTCCACGTTATTCTTTTACGGCGACTATCGGCTTCATACCTGGACTAGAATAGAGTGTATTCCAGTTGACACTATTTTTATTGCTCGTCAACAGTCAGTTTTATTGTGTGCATCCCTACTCACTGTAATTTAACTCGTTGCAGTAAAGTATCATAATCCATTAGTATTACTTGAGTAAGAACAACCAGATTTGGTTATAGCCACCGATGTTAACCGTTGATGTCAATGTCTATAGGATCTGTGTACCCACAGTCTTCAGCGTAATGAACGATTATAACACTTTACACTTGGCACAATCAACTGACGATTGTCATCAACTACCTGGCCACAATGTGAGTTGCCACTACCTTGGAACACACAACTGCCATGAGCACTCGATTTAAAAATAAAATCGCTCGTGTAAACCAGACTCAAAGTTACAAAACGAGCCGCAGATCTTGTCGAGGTGTGGTGGAAATATTTAGAAAAAAAAGTTTATTTGCTGTATATTTCTCCTTCATGCGACACAAACAACATAAATTACATATCTGAAAAGCGTTTCCTGGCAATTAGTATTCAATCTCACATGTCACAAACAATATATATGTATGTTATATATGGAATTATCGAATATGTAGTTAATCAAAATTTATGGAGTATAGCAGAATTTTGGTAAGCAGTACCTATGCCACTCAGAGTTTCTTCTCATGGTGGTTGGCTGTTCACATCTGTAATGCTTTCTATCAATTCACTGTTATATTATGTCACTTGTAGAATGTGCAGAAGTTTTATAGTTTCACTCCTGCTAAAGTAATATCTCTCCAGATAAAGAGTACTATGGACACCCAATGTATTATCGACAATAATTAACCTGTAGTTGTTCTATGGAACCTTGAAAACAATTTTCCAAACATGGGGTAATGCAGATATTTGAGTGTCATTTTCCGAGATACGTGGGGATGTAATTCCAGCACAACTTTCCAAAAAGGTCGTTCCTATTTGAAGGAAAGGATGAGTTCAAAACTATGGATGCTGTTGCTCTTCTGAACAGTGACACTTCTCCTGGTGGTTTTGCATTGAATTTGCATTGAATGAACTGGCTTCATTTAAACATTCGAGACTGACATTTCATGTAGACTGCATTTTTTCTGGTTATTATACTGGTGCTTTGCTTTCTAATTTTTTAAACGTATTGTACCGAATGGAATTGATTGAACAAGTGGTTTACAAATGGCTGTATGTGGGCGCCAAAATGCAGTGAAAAGATTCTGGAAATGAATGTTTAACGATGCTGTTGACTTGGGCCCTAAATGTGCTGTGACATTAACCAAAAACTGGCAGGCAAATGGAAATGTTTGCATTTATTATCATTCAACATGGCAGATATAATATCAGGGCAAATTTCTCTAGGCAGTAACGTGACTTAGTAATAGGGCGTGGAGGAGGGGACGGGAATACATAATTTCATCTCACCATTCGACATCGTCAGTGTCACTTGTTGTCATGTGTGGCTCTTGCGTGGTCAGCATGACATGTTGACCTCCTTTCGCATCATATGACTGTAGATTGACACTCAGCATCATATAGCACACATGTTGTGTGACCGTGAGGTGTGAATCCAGGCCAGCACAACTCCTTTCATATTCCAGCCAGAAAAAAGTTGGCTGGCAACTTCATGCAAGATGTCTGTTGCCTGAAGTGGTTTATTCTTAAAAGTGATGTCACTTTGGAGTTTGTAGCAAATCACCACAAAATCTCCTCAATAAACAGACTGAGTCAGCCAGTGTAGCCTTTCTTCAAAATTTCCTCACCTGCTTTCCAGTATAAAATAAACACTACTTCCTTTGGTAATAACAACATGCATACACTAATCCAACGTGAAATACTAAAGTAAACCCCTCCCAAACAGGCCATGAAGGCCCAACAGTACCGACCAGCCGCTGAGTCATCCTCACAGGCGTCACTGGATGCCTGTGAGGATGACTCAGCGGCCCTTCTGGCCGTTTGTCAGTTTACAAGACCGGAGCCACCATTTCTCAGTCAAGTAACTCCTCAGTTTGTCTCACAAGGGTTGACTGAACCCTGCTTGCCAACAGTGTTCAGTAGACCGGATGATCACTCATCCAAGTACTAACCCAGCCTGACAGCGCTCAACTGCGGTGATCTGGCGGTAACCAGCAGCCCAACATGAAATAGTGTATAAAATGTAATGACTTGCTGCAACTGGCTATCAAAATTTAATATAATGTCCACTGTTGTTAGTTTTGTTCATCTAACTCTCATCATTAATTTCCTTACAGTGTATATCATAATAGTCATATAACAAACTCATTGTTTCATTTGTTTATCTTAGTTCCAATCAGTTTTAATATGATATGAATTGTAAGTAGTGGCATAGTGGCACATTTGTACTTTGTAAATTACTACTGTTTTATCAATGCATATATTAAAACAATCTCTGAGAGAGAAATTCTTTGACACTCTTATGGTTGTGATATCGCCATCATAGGCTTGCCTATGGAATGAAAACAGTCAGCATAATAACATAAATTTCCACCTAAGTGAATAAGACATTTTTACTTTAATAATTTGTTTACATCGAAATCGTTGAGACACAATTACATTTATACAATTTATCACATCAAATTTTAATTGCAGAGCTCAACAAAGCTCAGGAATTTTCATCATATGGGGGGAATAAAAAATGAAAACTAATATAAAATGCAACAACAAAGTATCTTAACGCAAACAAGCCATCTGATGATGAACTTGTCAGTTCGAAATCTGTAACGGTGCTATTCATGCAAATGAATAGCGTTCTAAAAAGTGGCTGTTAGCTGTTACCTTCTCTGCAAAAATGTATTTTTTACATAGCCATGGACTCGAAATGTCAGTTTTCTACAAAATAGCAAACAAGAAGTGATTCAGATTTTACAGTTCCTGGGGAAAGGGAAAGCCTAGCCATTGCGTTAACAGTAACGTTTATTTGTTTGCGTGGACATCATCCACAGTAAGCACAGAAATATTCGTTTTGTAAATAAAAGCCACCTTTCCTTGCTGCAGTGTATTTTATTTCTTCCAGGACCGTTTCGCCTTTTCCTGTAAGGTGTTTTCAGCGGCACCTAAAATGATGCAGTTTTGTTTTGATGTGCGGTATACGTTGACTATAAAATATTTAACGTCTCCTTTTTTACATTAATAAGTGATTACTTACAGTTCTTCGCGCTTTTGGTTGGCATCTGCGTTTTCGCTCTTCTGGTCACAAGCTGGACGTACCACTTTAACTTCATTTACAAAACATAACCTCGTTTTCTAGTTACAAACTTTTTTCTTCGCAATTTTCATGTTGTTTACCCCATATTGCTGTGGAACACTATTAGTCCTTTGTCACTAGTAGTAGATATTCTACCGAAAAATGTGATTTAAAGTCGTAGCCACCGTGTGTTCACTTTGTGGCTCAACCTGTTTGATTTGTTTACGTACATGTTGCCAGCGCATCGAAGTGTATGTTGTAAACTAGCACCTGTTCATTTCAGTTCTGTTTATAGCTATACATGTGTGTGTGTGTGTGTGTGTGTGTGTGTGTGTGTGTGTAAGAGGTAGAGAAAGAATATATATATGTATAGATTATTATCTGTGTGTGTGTGTGACTGTAAAAAAAGATATCTGCAATACCAACATGAAAACATAACACATAAACAACACAAAACAGAAGGTGTAACACTCAGAAAGGGAAGAAAAAAATTTCAGATTGAAAATGTCATCATTTCAAAGGCAGACAAAGGGCACACAGTAGCACTTATAGACAAAGAACAATACCTTGAAATAGGATGACAGTTCATTTCACAAATGAACATTATAAAATTAAGATCAGATGCAACAAACAGATACCAGACAAAAGTAAAAATACTGTGAAAAATATAGACATCATACTGAATAACACAGATAATCCCTCTACATCAGTCCTCCAAAGCCAAGCAAAGATACCGAAACCAAATCTCCGTGTTAGCTTACAAAAAACCAAAGCAGAAAATAAACAATGTTGAATGATCAAGTGCACATAACAAGCAAACTCATCGTTTAAACTAATAGACAAAATAATGGTATAACACTTCAACACAGGATTATTATCATAATAATAACACTATGCAGCCCTTTTCCCCTTATTTGTCCGCAAAATCATCCACAAAACATTTAAACCAGAACTCAGGTCAGCTGAACACCAAAACTTCCAACCACTCTGTGGCAGGTCTTACTTTATATTCAACTTTTATAACTTGCACTGAATAAACCCCCCCCCCCCCCCCCCCCCCAAAAAAAAAACACACACAGATAATAATCTATATATACACAAACCATTTCTTCCTCTCTTACACACACACACACACACACACACACACACTCAAACACGGGCATATATAGACTGAAATGAATAAGATATTAGTTTTCAGCATATACTTCGTTAGGTAGGCAACAGGTACATACACAAACCAAACAGGATGAGACACATGGTAGTTACGATTTTAACTCACAGTTTTCGGTAAATTATCTACAGCTAGTGACAAATGACAAATAGTGTTTCATAGCAGTAAGGGCAAACAATATAGAAATTGTAAAGTTCGTAACACGAACACAAGGTTCTGTTTTTTAAATGGAGTTATAGTGCGATCTCCAGCATGTGACCAGATTAGAGAAAACCAAGATGCCAACCAAAAACGCAACATAAACAAGGAGATGTGAACTGTTTTACAATCTACGTATATCTATTATCAAAACAAAACCGTATCATTCTAGATTCCACTTGATATGCCTTAAAGTAAAAGGCGAAACGTATGTGGAAAAAATTAAATGTGTTACAGCGAAGAAAGCTGTTGTTATTTACGAAACGAATAGCATCAGTAAAAGAAAGTTCTGACCACATCTAAAATGTCAGTAATGTCGAGGAGAAAAATAGACATGGATATTAGTCCGTATTTAAAAAGGAAATAACTCACAAGTGATAAATTACAGATGCTGTATGTGCTACCTTTTAAATGTTATTGAGGGGTAGGAATGCATATATTGTTTTAGGAAAATAAATTTTTACGTGCTCCAGTATTTCGAGTGCATCTTTCTTGTTCTTTTAGTTCTCAGTATTGTGGAGAAGTTACCGAACAACCTTTGTCACGATCATCCACTACAAATGCTGAGTCTGTTATTAATATACTCCATTACTACTGGTAATTCCTTACCTCATTTCATACATGAAATTTCTGTGAGGAAGATCGTCTTCCATAGCATCACCTTTACAGCATACACATCACACTCTACAAATATTTTTCGGTGCCAGCATATGGAAAAAGTGACCACCTGTGACACATGAGCATCATATAGTACAGGATTAATGTGCGAGGAAAACTGAAGCAGACTCACTTGCCGGTAGGAGTCAACTGACAAAAGAGATTGGCTCACGTCAACACTCACTTGTTAAGCCCTGGCCAACAGCCGTGTGATGTGCAGGTGGTGGAGGTGCACGGCGGCGACCACGAGCAGATGGCGCTAGCGGCTCTGGGGCACGCGTTTGCACGCCGGAGGCCGCGGGGTCACGCTTGGGTGCCGCGCCTCGTGCTCTTCGGGCCTGAATGTGCTGGGCTGCACTGGCACCAGGAACGACTCAGCTACCAGTTCGGCCTGTGCCCCATCGACTTCTTCAGTCTCCTCAGGGAGGTAAGCCTGCCCCGTTGAACTCCAGCCTGCTGCTCCATTAGGCGTTACACAAAATAATGTGGCACTTGTGCAGAAGAGCGTCTTTCACCTGATCACTGGTCGACAATTCTTCAGTATGCCGAAGGGCAGGTCACCTTAGTTGACTGCCACCTTCTAACCAGCGCGTTTTCAGGGTTCTCGTTGCTATCTCGTCACTACACTACATGGCACCTCAGTGTCCGAGCGCTACAGGTGCAGAGAAAATACCGTTATCTGCATTAGATTAAAATCAGAAGAGGCAAACTAGGAAGTAAAAAATCTCGTTGAAGCTATGCTCCAGAGGTACAGCTATTTGAAATCATACAGTACAGGCAATGAAAAAGGGATAATGCAAACACGCCTGCAAGTACTTGCGTAGGCTACACTGCTTTGGAAAAATGTGAAGGAAGCGGATGAAAACTTTATTTTCAGTCAGTGTTGTTAAACAGGTTGTCTGGAGCTTAATAAAGTGAAGCCCCAAGGAGACTGGTGTAGGCATCCGTATTCGAATACAGAGATACGTAAACAGGCAGAATACCGTGCTGCGGTCGGCAAGGCCTATATAAGACAAAAAGTGTCTGGCGCATTTGTTGGATCGGTTACTGCTGCTACAATGGTAGGTTATCAAGGTTTATGTGAGTTTGAATGTGGTGTTATAGTCGGCGCACGAGCGATGGGACACAGTATCTCTGAGATGGCGATGGGGATTTTCCTGTGAGACGATTTCATGAGTGTACCGCGAATATCAGGAATCTGGTAAAACATCGCTGTGGCCGGAGAAAGATCCTGCAAGAACGCTACCAACGACGACTGAAAAGAATCGTTCAACGTGGCAGAAGTGTAAGCCTTCCGCAAATTGCTGCAAATTTCAATGCTGGGACATCAAAGAGTGTCAGCATGCAAACCATTCAATGAAACATCATCGATATGAGCTTTCGGAGCATTCGTTTATCCCCGATGTCTGCACGACACAAGGCCTCGCCTGGGCCTGTCAACACTAACATTGGACTGTTGATGACTGTTGCCTGATCGGACGAGTCTCCTTTCAAATTTTATCGACCGGATGGACGTTTATGGGTAAGGAGACAACCTCATGAATCCATGGACCATGCATGTGAGCAGGGGACTGTTGAAGCTAGTGGAGGCTCTGTAATGGTGTGGAGTGTGTGCAGTTGGAGTGATATGGGACCTGTGATTCGTCTAGATACGACTCTGTCAGGCGATATGTATGTAAGCATCCTGTCTGTTCATCTGCATCCATTCATTTCCATTGTACATGCCGACGGACTTGGCCAATTCCAGCAGGACAATGGGACATCGTTCACGTCCAGAATTGGTACAGAGGGGCTTCAGGAACACTATTCTGAGCTTAAACACTCCCGCTGGCCACCAAACTCCGCAGACATGAACATTATTGAGCACATCTGTGATGCCTTGCCATGTACTGTTCAGAAGAGATCTCCATGCCCTCCTATTGTTATGGGTTTATGGACAGCCCTGGAGCGTTCATGATGTCCGTTCCCTCCAGCACTAATTCAGACGTTATTCGAGTCAATGCCACGCCGTGTTGTGACACTTTGCTCGCGGGGGCTCTACATATTAGGCAGGTGTAGCAGTTTGTTTGACTCTTCAGTGTACAATTTCCATGTGACGCTTGTTCTTTGCTTTATGTTGTCCTCTGTGTATGTGACTTTTTCTGTTTTGGTATTCTTGTGACAAATTGATGACACTGAACATCACATCTTCCGAACTATTGTTCATACTAACATAACCTGTTAATACAATTATTTACAGTCTTAATACTTCGAGATTACAGATTGTGTGCACACATAACAAAGTCGAGTTACCTCCAGAGCGAAGGCCAGTGCAAGGCGCAGAGAATCTCACCTTGTATCTATTGGGGCAGCACCCAGCGGCAGCCAGGTTTTTGTGGACATGCACCTTCTGGCGAGCCAGCATCAGTGTCGCCAGGGGATGACACAATGCGCTGACAAAACCGAAGGACACACTGTGCAATCTTTCTCAAACAACTTTACAAAAAGTGTTTTGTAGCGAAATCGAATTTTTTCATTACTTGTAGCTTTATATGTCAGCTCCATGACGAAGAGCCTGTCATTTCGTTAATGGTAGAGTTATTGTGTATTTTGCGATTAAATAACACACTGCACGAAATTTGTATGGTTTGGAATGAAAAAGACAGGACAATAGTATGAAAGCTGTGTCGATATTGGCCTATTGATTTATAACCACCTGTCAGTGCTATCGCCCTCAAAGTCGCTGCCGGGCTACCACACTTTTCGAAGCCAACTGTCTTTCGTATACATTGTGGTCTGTTATCCTATTGGTTAGTTGCCAAGTGAGAGTGTTTATTTTGGATATTTATTGCACAATTTACCACCAATTTTGGATGAGCTTTTATCATAATAACTGGGAAAAGATGAGGCTGTTTATTTAGCATCATCAGAATAAAGTATTACTCAATTTACCATCCTTATAACTATAATTTTTATGCAGTTAGGATGCCTGTATTACCCCCTGCTCCTTACCTCTATCATTTGTTACTTAGTAAGGTTACCACGGATTCTTATCGACAGAATTTATTACTCAATATGTCGTGTAAGATGGCTGCCTTTATGACATATCACTCAAACATGGTGGTGCAATGATTTTTGACTTCCATTCTCATGACGTCACTATGGACACAGCCCTGCTTGAAATAGCGAGAAATTAAAAAATACAAGTGAGGTGTATTGTTTAATAGTTTCAAGTTGTATCGATTACTTACTTAAGCAGTTAATTACACTAGCAACACTTTACAAGGTAAGTGAGTGGCAATATTTTCGATACCTTTGGCAGTTGCAAGTCACAAGACTTATTACAATAATATTTTTATGAGTTTGTACCTATGTGGCCAATATACCCATCTATTGTAAAGCGCTAAACGATCAAGGTCACTGCAGTCTTATCTATCTTTCACAGCCAATCCTGACTTATGATCCCAAACTTCCACTCGGGAGTGTAGGTGCAGTATGTCTATTTCGTTCAACATCGTCACACATTGTGGTTGCAAATTGCAGAAGTAATCGTCATTTTTATCTGTTTCCCTTTTTTCCCTTAGTTGCTCTAAAATCGTGGAGGTATGTACCGTCTATGCAACCAAATGAAGGTAGTTTGTTTACTGCCATTCGCGTTTCTCTTCTTTTAATTGGGAAGCAACATCAGTGGCGATATGAAACGCTGCTGACACATGCGTGTGGTCCTGAAGATGTATTTGTTAGTTTTCACACTCCAGCTGGGCGATATCTGGCGTTATTTCATCCACACTTGTCACATCGTATGTTTCACTTTCCATTTGATGATCAACATATCGCATGATTAGCTTTCAAATACCATTTCGTGATCAACATATGTTGATCGCCAAATGGAAAGTGAAACATGCGATGTGGCAAATGTGGATGAAAGAACGCCGGAAATCGGCCAGCTGAAGTACGAAAACTAACAAATAGATCTCCATGGGCACACACATGTGTCAACAGCGCTTGAAGTCGCCACTGATGATGCTTCCCAAATAAAAGAACCAAAACGCCTATGGTAATAAAAAAACTGTCTTCATTTAGTTGCATAGCCGGTACATACCTTCACGAATGGAGAAGTAATGTTAAGATCTCACCAAGAGACTAGGCGATCAGGAAGCGAATGCCAATATGTCAAGAACAACAAAGTACATCTGAAAGAGCCAACCTGCACACAACAAATCACACTATGCTACCCCTACATCATGGATTAGTCAACTCAAGCGAACGGGAAACTTTTGTTTCCTGCCGATAGACTGCGTAGTACTTGTACCATATTTCGATAGCGTAACAAGCAATCCTCATCAGGTGCCATCTCATGTTGGTCCAGTGTCTCCCATCCCAGCACACTCCACGGAGGAGGAGGGCGGACCTTACCATAGGTCAAAGTGTTCCTATTTTGCAGTCAATGGATGGGGGTTTGTTATTCTGTTTGGTACCATTATTTTTTTGCACGTAGTGGTGAGGTAATTAGGGGTTAAACTTATGTCTCCCTATTGGTAATGCTGGAGCAGTTGCAAGGGGCAGTTCTGACATCGTCTTATGACCAAGAGAAAATCTCCAAAAAACCTGGCTATAACTGTTGGTGTCTCCACCTATGTTTCTCACACATATGGACATGAGCGGAACAGAATAGAGCAACTGTCCAGGTACCAATAGTTCATTCCAGCAAGCAGGTACCAGACCGCCATTGTCGTCCATCCTGCTAGAAGAAAGCATTCTGAAACATAGACAATTCCAGGTGTATCTGGCCGAGAAAAAAATCCAACATCCAGTTATTCTTATAAGAGGAATTACATTCACAAATAATTTAAAGAGTAATTCTGGCAAAGGCGCAAGCCAGCCAGTGGCATCCGGTAACACTTGAAACAATCAAATTAAAAGTGGCAGCTGATGCGGCAACAGACATCGGGTCTGTACTCGGTAGACATAAACGTGCCGCTGAATGAAAACAAGGCGCGGCACTTAACAAGAGAAGGAAAAATGGCCTCATGTATAACCTTGTATTTAATAATTATCAATGTGGTAACGGAAACCCGAACTGGCACACCAGGACACGTAATGCATGGGGGAAGAACCGACTAAATAATGCACGTCCACTACATCTAAACAACACGAATACAGGAGACAGCTGAAGGTCCAGTAATGACAATGACAAGAACTAATATGACTACGAAATCTTCCGTGACGGAGTCCTTGCATAAAAAGTTCTCGGTTTACTTGCAGCGTCAAATTTGGATAAAATCCTGAGCTTTCGATGACTACCTCCATCATCTTCGTCAGGAGAAAAACTGACCGTCGTGGACCGTCTCTTTATTGTTATTTTAACACCATACATAAAAAAGTGGGCCGGCAGTGGCAATAGTACGCCACTCTTCGGCCACAGACAGTACCAACAGAATGAAGGAAGACACGGAAACACAAAACATAACTGTGGACAAAAACAGTAGACACAAGAGTAAAAACACAAAGCCGTTCACAGGCATAGAAAATCAAAAAACTTTCAGCACTGTACACGAACACTGATGATTGAGATGAGACACTTGAACGATGGGCGGCGGAAACACTAAAGCACTAACACGACGACACACAAACAGAACCGATGACTATGATATCTGACGCGTGAATGTTCACGTGACTTATGTGTGTCCGGGGACCTGCCAAAAGGGGAAAGGTGGGGGAGGAGGGAGAGGGAGGGTGTAGATGCCAGTGGCAGAGGAGATGGGGGGGCGGAAAGAAGGTATGGGATGAGGAAAGAAGGTATGGGGGGGAGGGGAAGCACAGGGGGAGGGTAAGCACAGGGGGAGGAGGGGGGAGGAAGGGGGAAGGGAGGAGGGAGAGAAGGGAGGGACGGTGCTCTAAGGAAAAAACACAAGATGTGGAAGATGAGGATCAAAGTTGGTAGGAGGGGTATATGGAGGGGATGAGGGCATCATCAGGGAGGGGGAGTTGGCGGAAGTCACCTTGGGCAAGGCTATAGAGAGTGCAGAGATGGGCAGCAGGTCGGACATGGGAATACAGGCGCAACAGCAGACAGGGGTGGGAGAGGATGGGAGAGACAAGTGGGTGAGGGGGATCAAGTTCACGGGAGGTGTAGACGATCCGTATCTGTTTGAGGGAAAGGAGAAGGTGTGGGAACGGAATAAGGTCATACAGGATCTGCATGAGACAGGGGAGACAGATGTGATAGGCGAGGCTGAGAGCATGGCGTTCTAGGATTTGAAGGTATTTGAAAAGGTAGGAGGGGCAGAGATCCAGGCAGGGAGGGCGAGGCAGAAGATAGAGCGGATGAGGGATTTAAAGGTATGGAGGATGGTGCAGGGGTCCAGACCAAATGTGCGGCCAGAAAGGAGCTTAAGGAGACGGAGTTTGGAGCGTGCCTTGGCTTGGATTGTCTGGAGATAGGAGGGTCCAGGAGAGGCGACAGCCAAGGTACTTGAGGGTGGGGGTGAGGGTGATAGAACGGCCATAAATGGTGCTATAGAAATCAAGGAGACGGAAGGAAGGGGTGGTTTTGCCTACAATGATCGCCTGGGTCTTAGAAGGATTGACCTTATGCTACCACTGGTTGCACCAAGTGGTGAACCGATCAAGATGGGACTGGAGAAGGCGTTGGGAACGTTGCAGGGTGGGGGCGAGGGTGAGGAAGGCGGTGTCATTGGCATACAGGAGAAGGTGGTTGGGGGCTGTAGGCGGCGGCATATCCTTCGTGTACAGAAGGTAGAGAAGAGGGAGAGGACGGAACCTTGGGGCACACCAGCGTACGGGTAGAAGGTGTAGGAATCCGTGTTATGGATGGTGACATAGGAAGTACGTTGGGAAAGAAAGGACCTGATCAAAGGGATGTAATTGATAGGAAGGGCGAAGGTTTCGAGCTTGAAGAGGAGACCGGAATGCCATACACGGTCGTAAGCACGCTCAAGGTCGAGGGAGAGGAAGATGGCGGAACGACGGGAGTTGAGCTGTTCGTAGAGGAGATGACTAAGGTGAAGGAGAAGGTCATCAGTGGAAAAGGACCACTGGGTAGTGGGATAGAGTCGTTGCTGTCGGAGATGCTGGTGGATGCGTTGGGTAAGGATGGATTCCAGGACCTTACTGAAGACCTAGGTAAGGTTGATGGGACGATAGGAGGAGACAGTGGATGGCAGTTTGTCAGGTTTAAGAAACATCAGGGTACACGAGGTTTTTCACAGGTTGGGGTAGTAGCCGGTGGACAAGACCACATTACAGAGCCTGGCCAGGGTGGAAAGGAAGGAGATGGGAGCTTCACGGAGGTGGCGATAGGTAACACGGTCATGACCGGGATCGGTGTTGTGTTTCGTGTGGAGTGTAAGGTTGATATCGAGTGTGGTGACGGGGGCATTAAGTTTATTGTGTGTAATGTTGTCCAAGTACTGGAAACCAGGGGCGATTGGACAGACAGAGGTGTCAGTTCGATCGTGGACATCCGGGAAGAGGGAGTAATCGAAATGGGGATCGTCAGGGAGGTTAAAGATACGGAAAGGTAGGAGGCAAAGTGATTGGCCTTACTAAGGTTGTCAGGGAAGGGTTGGTCATCATGAAGGAGAGGGTAGTAGGGGGGGGAGGTTAGATCCGGTATGCGGCGGAAGGTGGACCAGTACTTAGACGAGTTGATAGGAAGTGTAGCATTAAGGCAGGTACATGTCTCTCGCCAGTCCCTGCGTTTCTTAGCTGTAAGCAAGTTTCTGGTGCATCTTTGTAGTTGCCAGTGGCGTCGTAGTGTGTCTGGGTCACACGTGCGATGGAAGGCACGGTAGAGATGGCAGGATTCACGGAGGAGGAGGACAGTCTGTGGGGGTAAAGTGGGAAGGTGCGGGTGGATGGCGATGGTAGGTACGTGGGCCTCTACGGCCTCAGACAAGGTCTGATGGAGAAAGGAGGTGGCATGGGTAACACCATCAGGGTGGTGGTAGGTGAGGGGGTTGCTATTGACCTGGGCAGAGAGGGTATCCTGGTAGGCGTTCCAGTCGAAACGGCTATAATCATGGACGTATTTCGGGGGAGGGTCGATACGAGGATCGTGATGGGGGCGACGACCGTCTGAAGCGGTGAGGAGGCAGGGAGATGGTCACTACCAATAGGGTCAAGGACGTCCATAATTTTTTAACATTTTCATGCAGCGACAGCAACTGATATCGTTTATATAAGAATATACAGCTTTCAGTTGCAGGTTAACTTTATCGCTTACCTAGGTTTCAACGTTAGTAATAACGTCTTCTTCAGAACCTACAACAAGTAAACATAATAATGCGCTAGTAAACTATATTACATGTGGTCATCCTACAGGATGCAACGTATAGCACTTACATAAATTATTATTTAAATGTTTGCCTAAAACAGGCCATGTCCTAAGTCAGCTTCATAAAACTTGATGCATAACCATAAGGTTTTGTCACTTCTATTAAACCAACTGTAGAAATTCACTTTAAGCCAGTTGTATGGGACTCGTCGTGTGACTAGAGACTGCGGACCGCGATGGCTTCGCGGTCTGCCTCACAGAGGGCGGCGCGCATGCGCGAGACGTATAGAATCAAACTCTTTATTACGCACGCGTCAGATAACCTTTTTGCTATGAATTAATTTTATATTTTACTGTTGTGAGTTAATTATAGTATCCAACATGAATACGTTTTACATTCTACTACAGAGGTTTCTAAACTGACCAACAAATCTCGCATGAACATCTGTAGGAAAGGATCTATTATTACAGAAACTGTGAGGTCACATGCATTATGAATTATTGTAAACCTAGTATAGGTTGGAAGCCTTTGAAGTATGCCCTATTTTTTAGATAGAGTTGATCGTTCAGTAAATTGCTTCCATCTGTAATTAGGTGTGCATAAATTTCTAGTTTCTCAAGCGTGTCGCGTCTATATCCCTTAACTGCATGATGTAGTAGCTGTAAGTCACGTAAAGTTTTAAGTGTATGAGCTATTTGCACCAGATGTTCCGCAAAGGCTGACCCCGTGTTCCTACGCCCTTGATAGGAAGATGTTCTTTAAACCTTACTGCTATAGCTCTGCCTGTTTGACCTATGTAATAACATGTGCAATTATCACACATAATCTTATATACGCCTGATTTCGCTGACTTGTCACCGTCTTTCTCACGGGAGTGAACCAAATTTTACTTTAAACTATTACTCGTCGAGTAGGAAATTTTTAAACCTGAATTTTTGGACAGGCCCCCTATCTTGTAGGAGACATTACCTATATAAGGAACCGACAGCCATTTCTTGGTCTGATCTTGGGTTTGAGTATTTGTGTTTAGTAAAATCGCTGTCCTTTTTCGCGTTTTCTTATGATATAACTGCCTCACTATCTTTAGATCATAGCCATTATTCTGTGCAATACTCTCGAGAATTTGTAATTCTTTTTCGCGGTTGACATCTGACAACAGAATAGAAATCGCCCGATGGATACTAGAATAGAAAAACGCCGTTTTATGGGCTTGGGGGTGGGTTGAATCGGCCGGGATAATGTTGTCTGAATAAGTTGCCTCCCGGAATATGTTGAACTCTGTTTTAGCATCTTTAATAGTCAACGTTAAATCAAGATCTGTCGGCTGATTCCAATTCTCGTGTGAATTTCATTTTTTCTTGTAGACTGTTAAACGTTGCAAAAATTTGCTCTATTCCTTCTGGAGAATTATTAACCAGTAGAAGAATGTCATCCACGTATCTCGCATAAAATATGATGTACACTAATTCCGGGTAATTTTGAAAAAAAAAACAATTCGAGAGAATTTTTAAAAATTTTGGACGTGATACATGCCAGTGGACTCCCCATAGCTAAGCCACATGGCTGTGAATATAATTTTTTATTGAATGACAAATAATTGTATTTAAGAGTCGTTGTAAGAAGTATCATTAGCTCATCAGTTTCTATGGCGGATAATTTTTTGTGGTACCTTAAGTTTTGTTCTATAATGTTCAAGGTTTGATCCACTGCTACGTTTGTGTACAAGCTAATGATGTCAAATGACACCAATTTGGTGTTTTCGGAACATGTTACGGTTTTAAGTGTGTTGCCTAGTTCCACTGAGTTTTTAATCGAAAAATTATTTTGAAACGCGAAATATTCTTTAATTTTTTAATGTAATGTCTTGCTAATTTATGATAAGCACTATTGGTGCTATCGACAATATGGCGGATCGCTTGGGAAATTTTGTGGAGCTTAAATTGAGTCCTTAGCGTCGGGAGCTTGGGGTTCATGTTTATCAATGCCTTTTTTCTATATTCTCCGACCAACTTCTTAGTATTGCTAAGACTCGCTCTAATATACCTCTGTATGGCGGGCGTTGGGTCTACCTCTAGTGGTACGATGCCATTCGCTTCAAAGAACATTTGCGTCTTCTGAATATATTCTTTTTTTGTAGAAACGATAATCGTGATCCCCTTATAGGCCTTAGTTATATCAAGGGCGTCCACCGCTATGCGGCCAAGGACGTTGGGGGAGGAGAGGACGACATCTGGAGTGGTATTGGATGCAGGGCAGGTGAGCTGGGGAATGAGAACGAGGTCGCCTTGGAGTGAGGATAGGAACCGATGCCACCGCCGTAAGTGGGCGACGGAACGACTATTGATGTTGAGGTGGGCAGCGATCACGTAGGAGGAGAAGGTGCAGACGATGTGGGAAAGGAAGTCAAAAGGAATAGGGGCGTTAGGGCGTACATAGATGGTGGCAAAGATGATGGTAAGGCCAGGGAAGAAGAAACTAAGGATCAGATGTGGTGTGGGGTTGGGAAGGAGGGGTTGGAGCCGAACAGGGACCTGGCGGTGGTGGCCGATGGCTACTCCACCTCATGCTATCGGGAGGGGATTGTCGGAGTGGTGAAGGAAGTAAGGCGAGGCGTGTACGGTATGTTGGGACTGAAGAAACCTGTCGTTGAGGAGGAAGGCATCCATGCAGTGGGTTGTGAGTACGTGCAGGAAGGGACCAGATGTTATTGAACAAGATATGGTGCTGTTGCACCATGACAGGAATTAAGACAAGGGTGTCAAGATGGGAGAAGGTGAAGTGGGCTTGGTTATGGGAGTAGTTGGCATAGGTGTTAAGGTGGAAGACGGACCAGGCAGCAAGGGATATCTGCTGGAGGGTGTGAGGGCGCTGGAACAGGTGGACTTTCTGGAGGACGGTGGTTACAAACCTGATGATGTCGTTGGCAGTGGGAGGGGGACAGAGGGAGTTGCCAGGAGGGGTGCGGATGTCCAGAGGGCGGACGGTGATAGTGAGTTTGGGTGGGGGGGCGTGCCTTCATTTCTGGGAGTAAGTAGGATGCGAGAGGGTGCAGTTGTTGCAGGAAGGAGGAGACTGGAGGATGGGGCACTGCTAGAGAAAGTGCACCTGTTTACAGTGCAGGCAGACAGGGGCCTCATGGCACTCAGATGTTGGGTGTGTGTTGTAGTGCAGACACCTCTGGCAGCAGAGGGATTGAGGAGGGGAACGGGAGGGTTCGACTTAGTACTGAACGGAGTCTTGGCAGGGAGTGAGGAGGGAGATGGGGCGCCGGGAAAGTGCTGGCGGAAGAGCAGGGCGAGGGTCCGGGCTTCGAGGAGTGTGGGATCTGGACGGGACAGGAACTATTTCTAGGAGGAGGGGAAGGAAGAAGAGAAGGTGGTAGAAGGAACAGGCAGGGAGATATCCATGGTGGGTGCCACTGGGACAGTGGCAACAGCGTCAGGGAGGGGAGGGGATCAGAGGAGGAGGCTAAGGGGGAAGGAGATGAGGACGGGGCGAGGAAAAGCGCAGGAGAGGGGAGGTTGAGAAGTGGGGGGATGGAATGAGGGGCTGGGGACTGGGCATAGCACGTAATCGTGGTGGCGGTGGCGAACAGTGATGTATAGATGACGGTGGTGGCGGTGGGTGTAGTCATGATTACAGTGGGAAAACAAGGAAAAGAACAGACAGGACTAGACAAAACGAAAGAAGAAAACAAGTAACCCACGAAGACAGACGAAGAAGACGGACGAAAATGGACGAAGACGGACGAAAGGCTGACTGGGGCTGAAGCCCCATTCCGCTGCCGCTAAAGGGAGGCGACCACAGAGGCTGCTGGGCTGCTGGGCTGCACCGCTGCTGCTGGCTGGACCACTGCTGCTGCTGCTGGCTGGACCGCTGCGGCTGTATTGCTGGCTGGCTGACGGGCTGGCTGCCTGGCTGGTTGGCTGGCTGGTCCTGGAACACCTAACACTATGATAAGTGGCTTTGCTGCTGTCGAAGGGCGGTACTGTTTCGGGTTACCGCTGCAGATGGTAGTGGACTGGTGAGGCTTCTGCTTTTATAAGCAGTGGACGGTATCTCATTGGCTGGATGACGCCACCGTGAAAACGGCGCGTACAGAGGTGGTGGCCTCTATGTCCATAGATTTTGTTTGCGCACTTTATCCAGCGTTGCTTGCAGTGCCATCCATCGCAACAGGCAGAGAACTTCGCTCCACTTCCCCAAACTTGTCGTCTAAATGCTCTAGAAAAAACTGAGGGTTCATCGACACAAAGGATTCCCCATTAGCACAAGGTACTGGGGTGAATAAGATCCACTGCCACCCTTGTGCTGGCATTCCTCCCATTGTGTGGCCAGGGAGGGAAACGATTTGGGGTCATACTTCCTTACATTAAACTGAGGCCTTGAGCGCTTAGCAACTGCTGGTGTCTGACCACCAGCAAGTGATGCTTCATGGCATGTCATCCGCCCTGATGCCACGCACTCCAACTAGGGGCCATCCCCATGGGCACCACAAAGCCTCAGCAATGACCACCTGGCAGGATGGCCATTGTCGGGAGTCCCAATGCTCCAAAGGAGATGGGCATCTACCCCTTCGCATACGTGGGGAGTTAACAGCGCATGCATCAGCAGAGTGATCCCTGTGTAGTCAGAGGGCTACAATCAATAGGGTACATGGCGGTCCCATCACAATGGACTGGCTACCGTCCAGGTTATGGGGTGCAAAGAAGTCCACGATTAACTTTGGCGCAGAAAACGACAGCGCACAGTGGATGGAGGAAGCCCAACAGCGGCAGAATGAGTGGAACTGCGAATCCACAACGGTAAAGTGTGCTAAAGATCTCAGTGCATGACGGGCACGATGACTTACATGGCGCACTTCCCCAACTGGCTCGCTCTTCAGAAAAATTTAGGAGAATGTTGGTCAAACCCTACAGGGGACCGCCACAGAAATGACTAAACGTTTGAGAATCCTTTTAGTCACATCTTACGACAGTCAGGAATACCTCGGGCCTATTCTAACACCTGGAACTGCAGGGTGATAACATGGCAGTATCTGCCATTCTGTGCTTTCGTTTTTAACAGCTTCACTATGATATCTCTGTCATGAACTGTCGAAATCGAATTTCCGCAAGAGAGGTCAGTTACACTATTCCCGTCATGCAAGAAAACTAACTTATTATGCAGGACGCAGATAGTCTCTTCACTAACAGAAATTACTCTGTTCCCTAAATCTAACTCGACCTGCACCAGCCACAAAACATTTTGCGATTTCGCGCCAAAAGCTCTCGAAATCCTGCAGTTATGCATTGATAAGGTGATATACACTTTTCCTCACTAATTTTATTATAAAAGATTTTGTCTGTAACTTTTGTCATGGCAGCTGTGTCCGCAGTAACAGTAGCCGGACTTCCTTCCGCAATCACATTGACAGCGGCTAGCACTATCTCTTACATGCATTAATATCACTACATAATTCCTCTCGAATACGTAAAACTTCCATTGTATTGTTAAATGTTTACGTTGTTATTGCAGCTATTGTCGTCATCCCATCCTGCAACATGCATTGTAGGGCTAGGTTCAGTCCCATCAAGCTTTTGACCCGTTTGGAGCGAGTGGATCGTGACTAACCTTCACTTCCACCTTGCGAACGACCTGGTTTTGAGTCGGCGACCAGTTTTGGTTGCTCGGTTACGGCCAGTTCTTGTGACTGTGTGAAAAGTTCTCGGTTTACTTGCCGCATCTTCGTCATGGGTAAAACTGACTGTCGTAGATCGTTTCTTTTTTTTTCTTTATTGTCATTTTGATAACGTTTGGGCATATTCGGCCCAGCGTGTATAGCCCAATCCCCTTTTGCCTCCGTGTAAGTTTTTCATTTCTAGATACGACGGGAACTCCCTTGGCAGGGACATTACGTAAGCTACGCACGCATTCAAAAATCACCTAATCATTGGTGCAGAAATAAATTTAGAATGTGCTCAAAAATGTTCAAAAGCCAACAGGCATGCGTTTCAAAATCATATGAGTAATCGATAGACCAACGAACGCTCGTCCTAGGTGCTTTATGAAATATGACGTTAACGGAGAGACCAGGAAAAGAGTTTCTTATGTACAAGGTTACATCCAGAGAGACGCAGCTGTGTGTGCATAGAACGAAGCCGACAAATGTGTAACCTAAGAACAATTCGAAGCCAGCCGGGGTGGCTTAGCAGTTCTAGGCGCTTCAGTCCGGAACCGCGCGACTGCTACGGTCGCAGTTTCGATCCTGCCTCGGGCATGGATGTATGTGATGTCCTTAGGTTAGTTAGGTTTAAGTAGTTGTAAGTTCTAGGGGACTGATGACCTCAGATGTTAAGTCCCATAGTGCTCAGAGCCATTTTAACCATTTGAACAACCCGAAAAAGCTTTCCTGTCCAAATTGTGGTCTCAAACAGTTAAAGAGGGTCTCAGAAAACAGATCACGGAACCAGGGACTGTCAGTGCCAAATATGGTAATGTAAGTAGATACCTTGAGACATACCTTCATATCACTCAGTTTTTAGACGAACTACCGCTACGCGTGATATACTCCGCGCACTAAAAGCTAGACTACCATTCTATATCAAAGAGATAATACTGCACATTTCCGGTAATATTTTTTGAGTGCTGGATTCAGTTGATTTGCTATATGAAGATCAACGGTGCGGGCGGCAATACAGCAACGACAGTGTTTAAAAGCAAAGAGCTAAGGTTAGCCAACATAATAATGGCGCGCCAGAATGCACGTCCTGCTTCTGCAAACTAGTTTACTTATCTAAATGCGCAGACACATTCTAAAATGAATGGTAATCATAACATGACGTACACATCGGGTGGTAATCCAAACAAGAGGTTCCGAGACAACAGTGGTAACAACAGGAACAGAAACAATTGGAACTGGAATATGAACAAAAACAACTGTGAACCAAGACACAACCAACAGCAGAACTGGATCACTAATTACGGAAATGCGTACCAAAGCGCTGGTCCACCACCAAAATACATCAACAAAAACACGTCTGTGGCAACTGCCGCCACAACCAAAGCAAAACCAAAACAGGACTTTGTCTGCAGGATGATCTTGGATGAGCTCCACCAATTATTCTGACTACACACTTCTGTGCAATGAACACACTCTTTTACTCAATTATGAGTTACCCCAGAATATGATACCATACGAAAGCAGAGAATGAAGATAGGCGTGGTAAGCTAATTTACTGAGATGTATATCGCCAAAATTTGAAATGACCCTAATAGCATAAGTAGCTGAACTCAAACGTTTCAGCAGATCTTTAGTGCCTTTTTTCCAGTTCTACCCCTCATCAACGTATACACCCAGAAATTTTGAATATTCTACCTTAGCTACCGATTTCTGATCGAAGTCTATATTTATTAATGGTGTCATTCCACTTACTGTGTGGAACTGTATGTACTGTGTTTTGCCAAAGTTTAATGAGAGCACATTTGCAGAGAAACACTTAGTGAGTTTCTGAAAAACATCGTTTACAATTTCACCAGTAAATTCTTCTCTGTTGGGTGGGATAGCTATACTTGTATCATCAGCAAAAAGTACCAGCTTTGCAACTTCGTGAATATAGAACGGCAAGTCAGTAATATATATTAAGAACAGCAGAGGACCCAAGACTGAAAATTGTAGGACCCCATTCTCGATTGTACCCCAGTTTGAGAAATCACCAGTTTTTTGCATATAATGTCTACTGCTTATTTCAACTTTCTGCACTCTTCCAGTTAGGTATGATTTAAACCATTTGAGCGCTCTCCCAGTCAAACTACAGTAGTTGAACTTATCTAGAAGTATTCCATGATTTACTCAATCAAAAGCCTTTGAGAGACTTCGGGTGACTTCCGGTTACTCAGACCATTTAATATTTCATTAGTGAAAGTATATATAGCACTTTCCGTTGAAAAAGCTTTCTGGAAACGAAACTGACATTTTGTTAAAACCTTATTTTTACAAAGGTGTGGAACTATCCTATAATACGTTACTTTTGGATAAGGCAGTCAGAAGAGAGATTCGGAGGCAGTTATTGACATCAGACTTATCCCCTTTTTTATGCAGTGGTTTAACAACGGCATACTTCAGTCCATCTGGGAAAATACCCTGCTTCAGATAGCTATTCCATATATGGCTAAGAATCTCGCTTATCTCTTAGGAAAAAGCTTTTATTATCCTGCTGGAAATGCCATCAATTCCATGTGAGCTTTTATTCTTGAGAGAGTTTATTATCTTCCTAATTTCAGAAGGAGAAGTGAGTGGAATTTCAGTTGTACCAAATGGTGTGGTTAACGCCTCTTCCATTAACTGCCTTGCTTCTTCTAATGAACATTTAGATCCTATTTTCTCTACAACATTTAAAAAATGATTTTTGAGAATGTATTCGACTTCCGGCTCGTTGTTTGTCAAGTTTCCATTTGCTTTGATGGCAATACCGTCATCCTGTACTCTTGGTTGTCCTTTCTCCCTTGTAATAATACTCCAAATTGTTTTGAATTTGTTATCACAGGTATTAATCTCAGACATGATGCACATGCTTCTGGACTTTTTAATAATCTTTCTTCGTGTAGCACGGTGGTTTTCATAATATTTGTCTGTTTCTGACTACTTTCTTGGAGAAACAGTTTTCAAATTCTCTTACAAGCATATCATGAAATAAATTATGTTTTAAATTAGCATCGAATTCCTTGTACACCTCATCCCAGTCTAACTGCTGAAGATTTTCCCTGAAATTTCTAATTGTTGAGTCATTAATTGAACGTACAACTTTGGAGGGTAGTTTTGAATTGCTGAATGGAGCTATGTCATATACCGTTACTAGCTGAGCACAATTCTCAACAGGAGAAGAATTTGTTTTTAAACTTATCTTGGTCTGTAAAAGTGTTATCTATAAATTTGCTGCTGACTATTACTACCCGAGTAAGAAAATTAATGACAGATGTCAAACTGAAAGAACCGAGCAAGACTTCCAGGTCATTCTTCCTATTACACTCTTTCAGTGAATCAAAACTTTTCTATTCTTACCCCACAAAAAATATTTAAACACTTTTCAGATCTCCAAACCAACAGCTTTGCTAAGCAGTTCCTGTTTTAAGACCTTGTCTAGTGCATATCTAAACACGCCTGCCCTAATATTCAGTCCAAATGGTAGAACACGGAACTCGTAACTTCTGTCACAACAAACAAATTCTGTACATTTTTTACTTTCTTCATAGAACTTTCTTTGCCAGTAGGACGCTTTGAGATGGAGTATACTGAAGTATTTTGTGTTGTAAAACTGTAAAAGCTGTTCGTCCAAGTTGTCTGGTCTTATGTGTACTGGCACTAAAATCTTATTGATACCTCGAGCATCGAGAACTAATCTTACAGAACTGTCTGGTTTACTTACTGGTAATAAATGACTACAATAGGATGAAAATGAGGGTTGTATAATTCCCCATGTTACCATATGATTGACTGCCTCTCGTTTTGCCTTTGGAATATGATATTACCTTACACAAAATGTTTATGTGGATGGACTACAAATTTATATTCATAGTCTTTGATAACTCCTGGATTCTTACTGAAAACATTTGCATACTTAAATATCAAGTTAGAAAGTTCTTGTCGTTGCATAACATTTAGTATCTGTGATTCACTTGGTTTCTTCCCTACCATTTCGTAACTAGCCTCAGTGTTTGCATCTTGTTCAGTATCAAATTTGTTTGTGAAGCAGACAGTTGTAAAAGAATATTGTGCTATTACATTTGACTCTGGTTTGTTTTTGTTACTTTCATCAGGTGCTTTGACTAAATCAATAGAAAAAATCTGATCCTTTATGTAAAAGTGGCATTTACCATTACCTATGTCAATCTGTGTTTTTATCTTCTAACCTTGTCCATGCCAATACGACAATTAACTACGTTTGTAAATTATAAGAAAATTACACTTCTCTGTAAAACGTTCAGTTTGTAATGGAATAAGAGCCTGATGTTTGACCAATTTAGTCTTACTGCCTTAGCTGTTTGCACCTTGTAATTTTGCCTCTCTCCTTCAATTCACATAAAAATGCCTTTGACTTTACGCTGGTAGTTGAACCTGTATCTAAAATTAACTGTGTGTCAATTTTTAATATTTAATCCTTAATGATTGCTTGTACTTGTTCTTCGTTGTATCTAACTCATGCTGGTACAGATCATCCTTGATGTGACGTTGTTGATCAAATCTTATGAAATATGTTTGTCGTTTCACTTTGTTCCCACTCCCAGAGAGGTCAATAGTCTGGGGCTTAAATGCGACCGGTTGGTGTTTTCCGACGGAGTAGGGTGATTTAATACATTACCTGGAGTAACTTCAGTTAGTTGCACAGTGTGGGTACTTAGCCAATTTGGGTTGTTGGCTGCTGTGCCGTTATTTTGCTGTTCAAGAGTCGGCTGCGGTACAGCGGTACAGCGTCGGCCACGCTGCGGCTAACTGTTTCTGTTTATATTCGTCATATTGCCTTGTGATGGTCGATTGTAATTCGATAGTGTATTGAAATTATTCCTGCTATTTTGAACATTTCTTTTAAATCATTTGTTCTTTCCGTTCCCGTTACCGTTCTCGTTATCTGTGGGTATGTAACTTTGCTGTTGTTTCTACGATCCTGCTGTGTGTTTAGATCTCGTTCCACTGACTGATTTACATAACAATGTTGTTGTTGTGCCCGATTTTCTGTTGCTCTATTCGGTACAGGTCTTTCCTCACAGATTATGTCGACAGAATCAAGCATTGACAGAAAATATTCAGTGTCTTGCTCTGGCGTTTTTCCATAATGTGCGATTGTAACTGACTTTTCAAAATTTTTAACACGTCTACCTGTGATATTGGGTTCGTCCAGCAGCGTGTCTTCTTCACGTATTTTTGAACGCATCCGCGTAGAGTACAGTATTTACCATATAGTGGTGCGGGGTTGGAAACCTCGTGACTGAGTCTTTCTTGTACTGCCTCAGACCAGTATTTGTTGAGGGAAGATCGTTCAAACTGTATATAAGTGCTGCTACGTTCGGCCCATGAAAGAACTTCACCTTGTGTATATCCCACAATTTTCTGTGCTTCCGTCCAGTTGCGTGGAAATACATGAAGAAAAGCACTGATAAATACTACTGGGTCCATTGTTTTACTTTCAGTAGTGAATATAGGAAACTGTCGATGTCTCAGCAAACCTTCGTGTGCAAAATTAGTTGATAGACACGTGGAATTTTCGGTAATGTTTATTTTTTTATTGTAGTTACCTGAAATTCCGGTTAGTCATTGCTCAGGTGTTAGAGTTGTGGGTAAATTTACATTTTGCATTCTACAACTGTTTCTTCTCTCTCTCCTTCTTAGCACGACACGAGTTAACTCCTAATTTTGCTACCCTTGAAGTAAGCTCTTCTACAGCTAGAGGTACATCCCCATAGTCTTTGTTCAGTTTGTTAACGACTGTGGTTACTTTTATTACTGTCGAATACAACTGGTTTTGAGTGGCTTCAATATTTGTGTTCGCATCTGTGATTTTCTTTATCTGTTTCTGTATTAGATCATGATGCTCATTAAAAGAATCTGCCTTCTGTTTTAACTACATAATGTTACTGTTAATTTCAGAAATTACTTCATGCTTTACTTGTTTTTTTTTTAATATCATTCAAATTTCCGTCGATTTCAGTACGAAAATCTTTGGCAAAGTCATTCAACTTCTGTGAGAACGTGTCTTGCTACTCTTCAATACTTGTTTTCGTTCTTCTTTCATTGTATTTAGATCTTGTGTACAGTGTTTTGTTGCTGTTTTACCATGTTCATACCATGCGTCAAATTATCAAGTCTGTTATTCATACCTTGCTGCATATCACTAAAATATGTATTGATAGTATCTAATTTCGTTAATGTTAAATAATCCCTCCCATAGAAGTGCGTTAGTTGTATTACTGTTGTTGGCGTCAGCTGAACCTTCCAAGTTAATGTTTGCGTTGTGAACAAGTGGTGTATGTAAGGTGTTGTCAAGATTCATATCTGTGACGCTCTCCAATGTTTCATTCACGAGCTGTATATCTCTCTGGGAGATGCGTGACATTGTCTCGTCAATTGTAAACATTATGCCATAAGGTCATCCTGTTGTTTAGTGTTGCTATCATTTGTCACACCTGCGACACTGATATCTGACCTATTTAAACTTTCTGCAGTAGGTATGCATGGCGCCTGAACTTCAATTGTTGGATCGCGCAATTCTGCGTCATCTTGGGTGATTGCGTTTTCGCTATTTCTGTCAACAATGGACATATGTTTTTCTGCTGTGTTGTATGAATATCCAAAAACAAAAATATCACAAAAAATGTTAAAATTTCATATGCCAATTATTGCACTTGATAATTGTAATTTACGCGATGTCAAAGCCTGTTTTACGTCTATTATGATACGCAATTTATTGTGTCGCAATTCTTTATGTTTTACTGTCAACGCTTATCACAGTGAAAAGTTTCTGTAAATTTTCCACCTAAATTCAAGGAAGGGAATAATAAGGAAAAGGTTTCCATCTACATCAAAAGAGGCACTACCAAGCGTAGCCATACAAGCAACTTGCGTAGCCGACCTATCTGTGCTGCGTCGAACAACACAGCTTGCTGTGGAAAATTTTACCTAAACTGTTTTCAATTCTTATTTATTTCCGAAATTTTCTCATCACTTTTGGCTTTTCTGTTTTCTAGCTCTCCTTTGTGATTCATGCAAGCAGAAAATGCAATTAGTTTTTATGACTAATAACAATCTCAAAGAAAATTATTACTGTTACAATAGTGAACAAGCCCTACTTACAACCGGTATCCTGAAGTCGTGGCACTTAGGTCGCCAGATATATTATAATAAATAAAAAATATGTATAAAAATTGAAAAGAGTTTAAGTACGGAACAATTGCATTATCAGTAGATGTTATGCGTATGCCAAACTGTGTTATTCGGACTTCCTCTCTTACAGTTCAATTGTAGATGCAGACCGCCGACTCCATGGACACCAGAGTGTCTGAAAAAATGAAGAAACTCCTCCCAACTTGGCTCCACTTCACTTGAATAAAAATACTTAATACTGTTGTTAATTATTCTTTTATTCGGAATCACATATAATACAAAGCACTCGTAGCACGTCATACTTCGAGCAGTACATCTTAACCATCCTTCTACATACGAGAGAGTGATACAAAATCATCTAAAATCCCTTTGCTGACGCTTATGGACCATCGCTGTTTCTTATCTTGCTTTCTTCCTTTTTTTTAATAAATTTTAACTTTATCGTAGGATTTCACCATGTACCTACACAAAGACAAGGTATCAGATCTATTTTCTGACCTCCCAAGAAGGAAAAGGAGATGATACCCCACGTTAAGGGACAGTCTGGACCACAGCCAATTGAAATAGCAATATGCGGCAGAAGTTTAGGATATCGTTGTCGAACGATCTGAAGCGAAAGCAAATGACCACTTGGATTCGCAACTAATCCGCCGTGTTTTCGGAGTAAAAGGAGCACTTCCTCCCAAGGGATATTGTAAATCCCAGAAATCCAGTGGCCGATACTGTCGTTAACAGAGCGAAGCAACTTCTTTATCTTCTTAGGAGGTCGGAAAATAGATGTGATATCGTGTCTTCCCAGGACTATGCGTACGTTTCTGGGTGTAGCGCCGCAGAAGCGAAAGATTGCTCATCAAGTAAATGTTCAACATTGGTCACGCCATCCGCACCGTTTCCGACCGCTGTGGAGAACATTAGATATTAAAAATCGAGAACTGGAGAAATATGCAGTTGCGCAACACAGCCTCACAAACAAACAGAAAATGCTGTTTGATGAAGCAAAAACTTTGTGCCTGGCTCCCACATACCGAGACAGTGTAGTTAAAGAGGCAGTAGAAATAAGAATATGAGAGGAAATCTTCCACTGTGGCAACGGATATAGTCTGAGGGATGCATGGAAGCAAGCTGTCGATACAGAGAAGAGCTAGAAATATCCAGTGCAATGCTAACCTATGGTGGTAGCGTGGCACCACCGGAGCAGACGTTAACACCATCTGCGACAGCAGTTTGGACAGTCAGTCACTCCTGACGAAGACGGCGGAGGTAATCGTCGATAGCCCGTGAATTGACAAGGCAAGAACTCTGAGAATATTTTATACAACAAAGAGTGTGCAAACTGTATCTTATAAATAAACGATATATCCTCTACAATACAACTGACATTGATTTCTAGTTTGTGTCATGAGTACCTTCTGGTCCAACATCTCCGCTGAGACTGAGTCATTTCTCCCGCCATTTGTTTCCGAGAAGGGTGAGGGAGGGGGAAAGGGGTGGGCACGGCTCGGGGTTTCCAGAGGGTTCCCAGAAGGGGAGGGGGTAATTTACTGATCAGGAGGCAGGGTGGAGCAGGTACGCCGTCTTTAATAAATCAAAAGTGGCATATAATGAACATTTTCCCCCTACTTATATACACATAATATAAAAAAATATTTTGAACAAATGAGGAATTATTGTTTAAAGCTTATCATTTTATGTAATTGTATAAGTTCATGAACAAACTTTGTAATCGGAAACTGTGAGCAATACACTCCTGGAAATTGAAATAAGAACACCGTGAAACTTTATTGACACATTCCTGGGGTCAGATACATCACATGATCACACTGACAGAACCACAGGCACATAGACACAGGCAACAGAGCATGCACAATGTCGGCATTAGTACAGTGTATATCCACCTTTCGCAGCAATGCAGGCTGCTATTCTCCCATGGAGACGATCGTAGAGATGCTGGATGTAGTCATGTGGAACGGCTTGCCATGCCATTTCCACCTGGCGCCTCAGTTGGACCAGCGTTCGTGCTGGACGTGCTGACCTCGTGAGACGACGCGTCATCCAGTCTCAAACATGCTCAATGGGGGACAGATCCGGAGATCTTGCTGGCCAGGGTAGTTGACTTACACCTTCTAGAGCATGTTGGGTGGCACGGGATACATGCGGACGTGCATTGTCCTATTGGAACAGCAAGTTCCCTTGCCGGTCTAGGAATGGTGGAACGATGGGTTCGATGACGGTTTGGATATACCGTGCACTATTCAGTGTCCCCTCGACGATCAACAGAGGTGTAGGCCAGTGTTGGAGATCGCTCCCCACATCATGATGCCGGGTGTTGGCCCTGTGTGCCTCGGTCGTATGCAGTCCTGATTGTGACGCTCACCTGCACGGCGCCAAACACGCATACGACCATCATTGGCACCAAGGCAGCAGCGACTCTCATCGCTCAAGACGACACGTCTCCATTCGTCCCTCCATTCACGCCTGTCGCGACACCACTGGAGGCGGGCTGCACGATGTAAGGGCGTGAGCGGAAGACGGCCTAACGGTGTGCGGGACCGTAGCCCAGCTTCATGGAGACGGTTGCGAATGGTCCTCGCCGATACCCCAGGAGCAACAGTGTCCCTAATTTGCTGGGAAGTGGCGGTGCGGTCCCCTACGGCACTGCGTAGGATCCTACGGTCTTGGCGTGTATCCGTGCGTCGCTGCGGTCCGGTCCCAGGTCGACGGGCACGTGCACCTTCCGCCGACCACTGGCGACAACATCGATGTACTGTGGAGACCTTACGCCCCACGTGTTGAGCAATTCGGCGGTACGTCCACCCGGCCTCCCGCATGCCCACTATACGCCCTCGCTCAAAGTCCGTCAACTGCACATACGGTTCACGTCCACGCTGTCGCGGCATGCTACCAGTGTTAAAGACTGCGATGGAGCTCCGGATGCCACGGCAAACTGGCTGACACTGACGGCGGCGGTGCACAAATGCTGCGCAGCTAGCGCCATTCGAAGGCCAACACCGCGGTTCCTAGCGTGTCCGCTGTGCCGTGCGTGTGGTCATTGCTTGTACAGCCCTCTCGCAGTGTCCGGAGCAAGTATGGTGGGTCTGACACACCGGTGTCAATGTGTTCTGTTTTCCATTTCCAGGAGTGTATAAGAGTCTGAAGCGTCATATCGGGGTTTCTGGCCCATTTTCCCCGCGATCACAAAGCTGAATTTTTTAGGAGCAAGGCTAATACAGTTCTGGAATTCCTGAGATAGCCATTAAACGCTGAAAACATGCTGCTCAAAAAATCACTTTCGTCAATTTGTAAAACAGAGTACAGCTGAAATAATACGTTTGTCCTTAAAATAAAACACTATGCCCCATTGCTACATTTTTAAATTATTGCTGACTTCTGGAAGCGAGATGTTTGCGAACCATAATTTTCAACATTAAACGGGGCAATTAAGCATATCTTACATAGAAAATGTAAATTTTTACATTGTTTTGTTTATGAATTGGAAACATAAATTTAATATCAGTCACAGGATGATTTAATTCACAAACTGTATGTAGCGAAAACCAGCCAAGATTATACCTAAATAATTTTTTGTTCATTCTTTTAAAAATAAAGGGTAGGAAGTATGGAGTTCCTCTTGTGTTGGATTAGGGTATCGAGACATGTGTAATTGCTCTGCGTAATTTGTATTTATTAATGAATAATAACGCAGTTTCTTACAAATGTCTCTTAACTCATTCGTAGACTCCTTTGGAATCATTCATTTTATTTTCGTTTACGAGTTACCTGTTTATCAGGACTGTGCACACATTATTTGGAAGAAAAACGGCCGATAGCATTTCAGGCCCCGGAACTGACACCCATATAGTAGTTAGATAGCAGCAGGATTAATGAGAATCTTGACTCCATCTCGCGGGTCAAAATAAGGCTGATAAATGTAATTTAGACTGATTTGATAGGATGGTAGTGTCGAATGTTAACCAGAATCTGACAGTAAGCTGTGTCTGCACTCATTATGTGTGTCCCCTATGTTCCCCATGCAACATATAAATAAAGAGCTATCAATCATGCCACGTAGACAAAATTAACACCACGTCAGGCTCTCCAGTCTACCATAAAGCAAACAGACTTTAACCAGACAGATCACAAGTGGCTAAAACTGTTATCTACGAGTTGATGTAGGCAGGCATGGTCACGCCATCGGATAACCCGTGAGTTTCACTCATACGTTTACTTTCTAAAACATATGTAGCTACGTGGTGACTGATGAGCCCTAAATACTCGCACAGTACGTGACTGTTACCCCATACCAAAAATCGAAGACTTTATTCACACTCTGACAAGTGCTTCCATGTTTAGCATGCAAGACAGTTGAAAAATATGTCTGAAAATTCTCATTGCTGCCCATAGCTACTGGGGACACGCTCTTATCTCCTCTAATAAAACCATTTGTGCTCTATGTATTCTTTTTCATGTCTTATGGTTTAAAAAATGCAGCCCCCACATGTTACCACTTCCTCAAATTTCCGTTCTGTTTTTCATAACTGGACGACATTTTAGTTTTTCAGCATCATCATAAGAACATGAGGAAGAACTTGGACTTATTCTCGAGACCCCTGAACATATCGCTACGGTCACAGGTTCGAATCCTGCCTCGGGCATGGATGTGTGTGATGTCCTTAGGTTAGTTAGGTTTAATTAGTTCTAAGTTCTAGGCGACTGATGACCTCACAAGTTAAGTCGCATAGTGCTCAGAGCCATTTGAACCATTTGAACCTGAACATTTCGGACTAGTGATGAATGAAGACAGATGCCAGACTGGACAAACGGAAGTAATATTTCTAAGATCCTACATGAGTTAAGCTGGTGTTTTACCAGCAACCAAGATCACAGAGATTATAAGTCAGTTCTCACAGCCAAGGAAACATCTGTTTTTATGGAAATTTCTTGGCATGATTATTTTCTACAGATGTCAAATAAAACGTGTGGCACCCAACAGGCATCATTCACAGGCACACTGGCTATACAAAACACATACAAAGAACAGCCTGTCACTTAGACTCCGCAGATGCAACTTTCCTTTGACCAAATTAAGCTAAGCTTACTACAAGCCACAACGTTAGGTCCCTTGTGAATTATCTCTGAAGCAAGTTAATTTGCATTCAGTGCAGTTCTTCAGAACACAGTTCTGGGCGAGCAACAACCATTGAGTTTGTTTTCAGCGAAAATGCCCGAGTCTCAATGTAAGATGTTGGGTTACAATTGTGAACTACTAGCCATAAGAGCGGCAATGCAGCAGTTCGTAGAAGTCTTCAAGGGTAGGCCGTTAACAGTTTACACAGACCACTGACTGTTTGCGGGGGGGGGGGGGGGGGGGATCCACAAATAGAAATAGGACTCTTTGGCGACGATACGATATGAGTTTATCCCTCTTGCAGGGAGGAATATGTTCGGCACTTTAGCCATTTGCGGTTCTCTTTATGCTGTATTATTAATAATAAATTCGTGTTATCCTTAGCTTCAATTGGCAAGCATAACAGGGGACTTGTTAAGTAATGTTATCTACAAACGTGACCAATACAAGAGCAACTAAACAAAATGTTGAGTAAGCTACAAAGTTTGTACTGTTTGTGACAACATCAGCATTTGCACATATATTTCTGGTAGTGTTAGTGTGAGGGAGAATAATATTTCCATTTCTATATACGAGTATGTTAGAATGGCATTAAAAGGAAAGACAACAAAGATGCGAAACTGAAACATAAGGAGCAAACCTATATCTTCCGGGATACGAAACCATAGTTGAAGCAGACATTTTATTAATACAACAGAAGTATTGGTTCTGTTCTGACGTTGCAGATTATACGAAAACTCAGTAATGATATCTCGAATATATGATTCTCCTTCTCAACAGACGAAACTTTCGGCAAATTTTATGAATTATGTAAATCGTGGATATTAACTACACTTACGGAACGTTCTTGTAACTGGTTTCACGAACCTCAACAAAAATGCCTTCAATGAGTTCAGAATTAATAATTTTGTACAGGATACTTTGCACCTAAATGAGAACAGTAGATAGGAGCGCACATCATAACTGGACAAATATGTCAGGAGGGAAATGAAATGAAAAGTCATTGTGTAGGCTTACTGGATTTGGGACGGGTAAGGATGCTGTACAAGACACCAGCAGCAGACTGGCTTGCAGGAGCCGCGGCCGGCCCAGACGTCGGTGGAGCGCCTGTGGCGCTCGTTGCCCGCGGCGCGCGCGGCGCGGGTGGTGGCGGCGCGACTGGCGCAGCCCGACTGCGTGCTCAGCGGCTGGGTGCTGGTCGGCTTCCCCAGGGACGCCGACGACCTGGCGCAGCTCGACCGCACCACCTACCCGCCCAACAGGGTCTTCCTCTTCAAGGTAAGTGCCGCCCGACACTCGTCATCGGGCAACCTGTTCAAAAGGCAACAGCAAAGTAAATGGAAACTGAATTACAAAGTAAAATTCACTTATGCACACAGTTATACACATCTCAATACATCGAATAGTAACAAGTCTACTAGTGTTACACAAAGGGCCGGCCGCTGTGACCGAGAGGCGCTTCAGTCCGGAACCGCGCTGCAGCTACAGTCGCAGGTTCGAATCCTGCCTCGGGCATGGATGTGTGTGGTGTCCTTAGGGTAGTTAGCTGTAAGTAGTTCTAAGTCCGGGTGCCGATGACCTTAGATGTTAAGTTCCATTGTACTTAGAGCCATTTGAACCATTTTTATCACATAAAAGCCAAATTTCTGAGAATCAACATCTGAAGCATAGCAGTGGACGGTATTGAATCACAGACTGAAGAAACAGCATAACAAAACAAATGAAGCGAACTTCTTCACAGTGCTAAGCTCTGTGAAAAGGGAAGGTTATGTTTGCTGCCCACTAGATATGAAATCACGCAACGACTTCTTTCCAAAAGCCTTCTGTGTCAAACAGTCCTCATATCACTTTCAATACATCAATTAAACATTTACATTTAATCTCTTAATAACCAAACTCGTTGACAGTGTCCCAAAGTCAAGAAGTAAGTTCGTAGTGAACTAAATAGTTCTACAGAATCTTATTTTGTTTTATTTTTTCGGAACAATAGCCGCTTTCATCCCAGCTTCTTGTCCTTCGGCGTCCATTGCACCTCTATAGCTCTTTTCCACCAGTAAAACACTCACCCTTCCTCACGACTTGTGGCTATACTCTACTTACACTTGCGTTTAGGATCTGCGCTTGCATAAAACATATGTGTACAATATGTGATCTTACCTGTACCACTACTAACATAAATTATGGTTTGTTTAATCGGTACAGTAGAAAGGAAGTGGGACATGCTGTGTCTTGAATAACAACATGTACCATCACAGATCTGTTTAAGATCAAAGAGGTCGTTTACAATAACTTAAATAACTAATCGTAATATTGTACAGCTTTGGCTTTCCATAAATTGCTGTTTAATCCACATCAAAAGCCTTTTAAGACAAAGCCTTAGTACCATTCTTTCCACATTCAAATATTTTCAGTTAAGTAGATTCAGAAGGGTGTAGGCTGCAGTAGGTACTGGGAGATGAAGAAGCTTGCACAGGATAGAGTGGCATGGACAGCTGCATCAAACCAGTCTCAAGAGTGAAGACCACAACAACAACAACTACAACAACAACAAGTTTTTTCGTTTGTAATCCTATGGTTCATAAGGTGTAAGTGTTAAACTCTTTATATCAATGTATGGTGATTATTATTTCATAATGTATGCTAATTCCTCACGAGGTATACCCTCCTTGACATACCTTTCTCTTTCAACATAATATGTCACATTCTACATGCCCGTGAATGTAGTCCTAAACAGAATATTGTCACACATTAATGAACTACTTTAAAAGAAAATTCTTAAAAGAACCGATTACTTTACTTCAAAATACGATCCTAGTCATAAAAACCATTGAAACTGTTCATGACTGTTTACGCTCTCTCTCTTTTTAATTACATATCTATCGATTATGGGTAATCTCTTGTAACTGCTTTCCCAGAAAAAAGTTCCCTCAGATAATTTGGTACACAACATTTCAAATTTTTAGTTACCGTAAAAAGTTACATGTTTGAATTATAATTTACTATACTTCTCCTTTCTTCAAATCTCAGACTTAAGTTCGTATAACAAGCATGGAAGATCAAAAGAATCAGCATTGAAGCAGATAAGTTCATAAGCAGAGTACAGGAAAAGAATGTGCTTTATCCATATTATCAAATTGTTCATGAGAGCAATTTCAAAGTTTGAAACCGAATTTCGTAGATACTAATAGACAAAATTAAAGAATAGAAACTCATCTGGAAGGACATGTCATTCACATTAAGTTACATTAATTGATTCCTTAAATATTTAAATTGTGGTTTTATAGCATAATGTTTAAAGCAATGCCATGCATCACAAGTAAAAAATGTGGTACTTTTATATAGCTGAACAGAAGATACTGCAAGTAAAACTGTACTTTTTTTAAAAAATGTGATGTGGCAGATTATTTTTTAAAGCAATCAGTGTTTGAAACAATACAGATACTTCTTGGTAAGAAGTTTCTCATTGCTGTTTTAACTACATATATGACAAAATACTAAAGGAATAAAGTATAATGTCACTTTGTCCCACCTTGCAGTTCTCAGCCTAATGTACAAGGTTCGTGTAAAACACACTAGCTTCATGTCTCCAATATACCATTAAAACCTGTAGGTACTGACACCTTTGTTTTGATTTTGCTGCACGACTTATAAAGACTGCTAATATTGTTATTATTATTATTATCAGCAGTATACAAAATATTCTAAAATTATAAAATATTATATTTTTATATTTTACTTCTGTAAGCTGGGGAGTGTTGTTCTCCAGACTGATGATCTTAAAGTTGCTGTGAAACTCTCACCACTGATAGAATCCAAACTCCCTTATCAGTTCTTTAAGACTGAATGAGGCAGAGATGATTGTTGTGGCGACAACCTCTCTGAGGAGTGTTGTTGCAAAAGGACGTTTCTTCAAATATTTATTCTTCAGAAATGACCCATAATTTTGTATCATGTCTTGACTGACCATGACGACATCAAAAGGCTTGGGTTTACATAGAGCTTCAACTATGATTTTCATCCAGTTAATTAAAACTTCTGCTACTGCTTAGGAGTCAATCAGTCCCATGTTAGTATCAAACTCCATCAAAGTACATCATGTAATAGGTGGAGTTACTTTCACTCCCCCCAAAAGTTTCAGTTGACTCACAAGATAAATAAGATACCTTGGTAGATTGTAATTCGTGTTCTGCCTTGAACACGAATTGCAAAAACCATCTTAGATGTTTTACTTTCTTGAGCAATAATTCTGTCACAAAACAACTTAAAAAATAAACATTTTGTCCCTTTTGTTCCAATGTCTTCAGTGTAAGTGTAGACCACTGTAGTAGCATTTGAAAGTTGATGAATATTGTAACAGTAAACAGTCGACTACCTTTTTTAGTAGACACTGTTAATACTTATATTAAGTGAGTACACACTTTTTTGGCCTCAATGCAGATTGCTTCTGTGTGTTAGACTTATGTCTTCTTAAACGACCATTTCTCTTTCTGGTAAAAAATGGGTCAGCTTTCACTTTGACAAGTTTCTGATCAAAGGTGATCTTATTAATTTCTTTCAAGACTTGTTCCTTCACGTCATCATCTAAATAAATTTGCAAATAACATTGCACTCGGAACTTTCATCGTAGCAGTGTACTCACTATATGATGAGCATGTATCATTCCCTGGATACCACAAACCTGTATTAAAATTGGTGTTGAATGGGGTTCTGTGTCTTTCACATCAAGTTTCAGAATCCTGGCATTTTTTCTGGAACATTTCATCCAGTTCTGTTCATAAGGTTCATCTGGAGGATAGAATTTCTTAGTTTTGTCATTGTTGTAACGACTTGATCTACCTTTAAATTACTGAATGTGATCATAAACTGCCATTCATACTGCCTCCTTAATTTTCCATTGCCTGCTTCCGTGCTAATCCTGTCCAGAAGGAGTATACTTGTGCAACTTCAAAAATTTCTGAACTGTTATTAATCATCGCATTGTTACTCCATGTCCTACCATGAAGACTTTCCTGCGTATAGGTAATTAACGTGCGACTTCTTCGCTTTTTACTCTTACACTGTAGTTGAAATTACACTCTCCAAGCTGTGATTCATCTTCATTATTCCGTGATCACCTCCAATGAAGTAGAAGTATTGTAATGAGGCCAGTCAGATACAGTGATTGTTCATTCCAGACTGTGGTGTTGCTACATTTTCATATGAAACTTGCTATTTTTTCAGTACTTAGCGTCTCAAAACAATTTAACTTAGAATTTCAGTCTTCTCCTAGTTCGTGCGACTGAACGCTTAATTTCTTCATGACTGTTCTCATTCATCTTCGTACTTTCCTGTTCCTGTCACTGTTAGAATCAGATGGTTTGTCTTTCAACCTAAGATGAAGTATTCAACATTCAATGTAAATAATAAAACATTGCAAACTCCAGGATGCAATATGACAATGTAATGAAAAGCATAGTTCCTACTCATCAAACACCAGAGATGATGAGTCATAGATAGGCACAACAAAAGACTGTCAAAAGTAAACGTTCGGCAGCAAGGCTTTATTGGAAATAAACAACACACACACACACACACACACACACACACACACACACACACACACACACACACACACACACACACACACACACAGGACCACAATGTGTGGTTGTAAATAATAAACTACTAAAACTAAAATCTATCACTTTCAACACCTACATTACTAAAGACAAGATCTCAAACTAAAGTAGTAGTTGTCACTAGTACCTACAATGAGCAGTAAAGGAAAATTCTATATTTCTTACTTCAGCATTGTTTGCCAACCCACAAGGAATCTGAAACTTAATACACAGAATTGGACAAAGCATATTTATTGCCTGTAGTGAGAGACGTTAACATGTTCTTCTCCTGCATGCCTAATCTAAACTGGTTATAGAACACAGACTGTTCATATTATCACACTAGATGATTACCAATATTAAGCAACACAGAATCCTACATCTCATGGCACACATAACTCGCTTTTGAAAAAAACGTGGGTAACGAGCATTCTTTTCCTGTGCTCTTCATACGGTTTACATACTTTGGAGAACACTTCTTTAAATTTCCTTACTGTTACTTTACAGCTTCATACTTTCATAATGAATTTACTGTCATGTAATTCTCCAGAAAGATATGGGGCACGTATCTTATTATATCTGTGAAGCAAGTCTCCCTGCAATATTTATTCCCTGATTGGGTTAACCTGACCATGGGTAATACTGTTCCTCGATGTTAGAGATCTGCCTATTCCTTATTTCCTAACTCCCTAGAGATCTGGATACATTTCAGCTAAGTTCAATTTCTCCCTTTACACTTCACTATCACCAATGTTGAAGTTTCTCCTTAGCACAGGCTATAAAACATACCAGTTTTTTTCTGCACTAAGAAATGATAACTGCAATAATCGTACCTCATATATAATAGCGGCACATTCTTGTTATTAGCCAAGCAACAAGTGTTGCCATATACCTCTGCACGATGTACCTTCTCTCCTGTATTTACATTTTAGGATATCAGACAATATGCTTTGCTGGAGTCACGCATAGTACTCTTCCTCTTCTCCCTCTATAATCTGATGTTCCTAGTATGTGCCTTTATTCAGTTAATTGAATTGAATTAATTCTAACAACTGAATTAATTCTAACTGTCCCAGTCATTTGTCCCTGTCCACGCATTATGTTTGTAATGTCATATATCGCTGGTTTATTCCTGTGTATACAGGTTGTAGTCATCGCTATGTCGTATAAGTAGAGGAAGGATTACAGCGCCAGGAACTGCATATGAAAAGAATATTGGTACTCCTATCTGAGAAGAAAGAAAGAGAAAGAAAAAGAGCAGGCATGTGAAGATCTGAGAAAGAGAGATGACAGACCAAAAAGACTGATTACTTTCCCACCCCCCATTCCAAGGTCCCCTACTTGATGAGTACTTCACCATGATGCCAGAAGACAAACATTACTCGGCATGCCCTGCAGAACAGACTTGTCACGGTTTCACTAGTACAAGCCCCCGAATCTAATCTTAATCCAACTTTATTGACAGTCTGTAGAGCTGTTGTAGTCATACGTAAGTTGTCAAACATTTGTAGTCGGGCATTGTAATGTCAATGTCAGTTACATATTATCATGTGAAGCATGTGTATATATTCAAGTGATTACACAATATATTCCATATATGTAATTTATAGTAATTTACTTAAGGTTTTATAAGGTTTATTTCTTTGCACTGTAGAGCAATTATGCACCCTTATCTGTTTATTACCACTGCACTTGATAATGTATAATAGCTGTTGTAGGGAATTGAGTTCCTCTACAAATCAAAAGCTTCTACAGCGGTTTTGAATTTCTTTAATACATCGGTATTGTAAAGTCCTTTTTTTGATATGTTATTGGGTCCACCGAAAATACTGCCTTATGATATGGCCTCCCCACTGCCCTAAAAACTCCAATATAATTAGCAAAAAACTTACTCATTTGCTTTTTTAAGTTCGAGCTCTAACAGAATTCTTTGACTAGAACTAAGTCATTTATCATGAATGAGGGCATTTTTGCTGCCTCATTCCACTTCCTTACTCATAATTCTTCCTGCCTATGCAGATGAACATCTACTATCTTCTGTAGTTCTTTTGTTCACATGCCTATTAAAGTAGCCCATTTCAATAGTTCTAATACTAGCTCACCGATAAAATTCTTATTCATTACTTCTACAGGACATAGTCTTGTAGGCAGCTCCTTCAAGATTACTTGGAAATTAGAGATCACCTGAAACCAAGTTGTATGTCCAACAGATCAATATGTCCATTTGATGACATGTTAATGTGGTTTGATTTTGGGTGTTACTTTGACATACAATGTGCCTGCTTCTACTATGATAAGAATTATTCGGAATTATTACTAGTAAACTGTAACCCATTATCTGTTAACATTCTCCATGGTTTTTGTACATCCACAAAACATCCTTTTAAGCAGTTTATTGTGGCGACTTGTAGACTGCTTAATTGACTATAACTTTATGCATTTGGACTAACATTCCATCAAGACAAAAATTTATGTGACTCCTCCTCTTCCTTTCATTAACTCTCCAAAAAAATCAGCAGCTGTTAGATCAGGTAGTGCCTTGGAATTATAGGATACATTGTGTATGAGACATTAATGTTATTAATTTGACTCTCTGGCATACCTCATATGCTATTAATATATTTCTTATCTTGTTACTTAAGTTCTTAAAATAATAGACCTTCCTCATACATTTGATACAATTATGCAGCCAATAGTGACCATGGCCTTTATGTATAGACAATATGAGGTTACTCTCCACAGTTTGTTGAATACACGATCTCTACTGTGCTTCATCATCTTGTAATACCGAAAACATCACACCCCTAACTAGCATCCTCGTAGCTTTGTCTTCTTATGATAGAGATATCTGTTCACATATATCCCGCTTATTACCAAAATTTCATCAGTTTTGACATATTCTTTTACTTGCAATGCTAGTCTCCACACTTCATCATTGGTGTAGCTTATGTACAGAAAATTAATTGAGAAGGTAATTCTTGATTTGCCGGTATTCATAATGTCAGTCGTTGCCTAATAATAAAAATTACAATGCATCTAGTACTACATTCTCTGAACCTTTCATATAATGTATTCCTATTAGATTTTTTTGTAGAAATATGACACAACACATTAATCTACTGTGTAATAACCTGCTTTCCATAAAAAACGCTGTGGCTTAGTGGTCTGTATATATTACGATCTTAATCCCCAATTGAGCATTGTATATTCTTGTATGTTCCATATAATTGCCAACAATTTCTTCTCTATCGCTGTGTAATTAAGCTCATGCCTGTTGCGACTCCTGCTAGCGAAAGATACTGTCCTATGATCTTCTCACGTAGAAGTCCACTTTCTTCGAAACAATTCAGAAGCGGTACCATATTCAGAAGCACTGGTCCATAACTTAAATGTTTCATTCGTCAATGCATATTTTAAGTCACGTGAATTTAATAACGCTACTTAAATATTAGTCAATGTTTCTGGCGCTCCTTTATCTTTATATATGTTGCTTTTTGTCTGAACAATGATAATAGCCTTGTGTTACTGACTGGTTGGCCATTTGTGTAGCGACAACAAAATCCAAATAAACCCAAAAAAGATCATACTATTCGACATTTTTCGGTTCTGGGCAATCTTTGATGGTTCTTACTCTTTCTGGATATGGTCTAATTTCTTTTGTTCCTAGCAGGTGTCCTACCAATATTAGTTCTTGCCTTTGAAAGGGCGATTTTAAAAGTCTGATAGTGATGCCTTTTGATAAATCTTATCTAAATTTTTACTTAATAACATACAGTGTTCTTCCCAAGACTTGGGTACTAGCAGTAGATCAGCCATGTGTATAATTCATTCCTTCAATAATTCCTCACCTAGAGCTGAATCTAGTGCTCATATGAATACCGAAACGAATATGCTTAAACCGAAAGGTAATACTTGAAACTGATAAGATTTAGCATCGAAGGGAAAAGTAGAACACTTTTTCGAGTCGTTATGAAAATGTACCTGTCAATACCCAGCCCTTATATACAGCGAGCTGCCATATATTCCTGCTCAAACTTAGCTAACAAATCATGCACACATATTGGTCTGTTCCTTGCTGTTACTATATGTTTTTTCAATGTACGAGCATCTAAAACTAAGTGCACACCTCCTGTGGCTTTCTTCACAGTTAGTAAATGGTTATTATATACACCTGGACTCCTTACATTATCTTATTTTCTGCCATCTTATTTATTTCTTCGTTCACAGCTGGTCTTAAACTTGGTGGAAATGGGCATGGCTTACAAAAGAATGGCTCATGATCTTTTATCTTAAAGCTACAAATATGGGCCCATAGCCACCCATGGTATATCAGAGAGCACACTCCGATGGTCAAATAATATACTGTATAAACCATTTTGTTACTCCTTCCTTAACAGACCTTATTCGTGAGCTTTAAACCTTACCTATGCTATTGACACATAAATGTCTTCCCCTGGTTCCTCATTACTTACTATTTGAGCTGTGTCAGCTATTGGGTAGTGGTTTAATGATTAGTCATTATTCTTTTCTACTAGATTTGCCTTCAGTGCTGCAGATAATTCTGACAGTGTGATTCCAGTATAATTATTTATTGTTTGAATCCATTTTTACTTTACCCTCTACTAAAAAATCGATATCTGATAATATCTGTAAAGTGACATTACATACCACAAACAAAGTTTGCGTATACTTAAAATGATTTATTACTATAGAGGATTGTGTCTTTGTTTTCCTTCACTGTCTGTGATTGCTATAATGTACACTCCTGTCAGCGGTAGAATGGAACACATATTTCTATTTCTAATTGTTTCGAGATATTCCTGTGGTATTAATGAAATTCCGCTTCCAGAGTCTATGTATACGTTTACACCCTTTGTTTACACTTTTCGCCCAAACATTTCCTGTTACTAATGGTTTCATTTGTTCCTCCTCCTTTGTTTTATTCTCTTGTAATAGTCAACCCTTGTAGGTATTTTTTGAGTAAAGGCTATTAATCGATCAGTATACGGTCCTGTTACTGGTCTGCTACATCTTGGATTTGGGCCCATTTTCCAGTGTATTGGGTGTTTTTTATCACTACCACAGGATATGTTTCTATTTACGTGTTATATTTAGAGTAAGATGAACTGTATGTCAACTCCATTATCATTGGTGTTCGCATTACTCACTACAAATATCTATGAATTATTACTTCCTCTCGTCTTTATTTTTCGATTTTCCTAACGTTAGGCTTCCTATCTATTTCCTTTTCGTCTTTGAAATTTCGATGATTAGAGGTCGCCCTTATTGTTCTCTGGACGTTTAACTCCGGTGTTCTCTCTGATTATAATTTCCTCTTTCTTTATTAACAGTATCTGACCCTTCAGTGAACGTTAATAATTTACCCATATTAGTCCATCCACTATACAATATCTCCTTTCAACGTAGTAAGGTAATCGCCTCACAATAAACTGTACTAAATGTTTTTCATCTAGTGGGTTGTCTAAATATTTTGATATGGATGAATACGATTGAGTATACTTTCATATGTTCATCCCATGAGCTATTATAGTGCTTTAGGTCTAATAGTTCTAATGAAAATTTCTCTTCTCTACTCGCCAACCATCATTTTCTCTTGAATTTTTCCTGACAGTTTTCCTACTATTTAAAATCCTCAGAAAGGGCTGTCCCCCATGCTGTGGCGTCAGCTGCTTAATACCAATCTACATCTACATTTATACTCCGCAAGCCACCCAACGGTGTGTGGTGGAGCGCAAAATCTACACTGGTGTCAAAAATAAAGCAACAAACCGAAATTTTGCAAGGTTGCGTTTATTTTGCCACGAAACAGTATAATCAGGTGGATAGTAAAGTAGAAACAATATAAACAACACAGAACACAAACAACTGCAACGTGCATAGCTGTAGACAAAAATTTTCTTCGTTTTTTTTCAATTTAAGGGATTTGCACACACATTCCGACAACTTATTAATGCGCTCGGTATCAGCTGTGACTACCTCTGGCAGCAATACAGGCATAACAACTACAGGGCATGCTGTAAATGATGCTGAGGCAATGAAGCTCATTCTTTCTGCAGGCCTGCTCGTAAGTCTTGGAGAGTGGTTGATGGATGCTGACGTGATGCAAACCATGTACCTAGTGCATCCGACGTGCTTTATGGGATTCAGTTCGAGAGAGCTAGCAGGCTGCGCCACGCATTGAAGATCTTCCATCTACAAGATTAACCACGCGTGCTATATGAGGTCGAGCATTATTTCGCAGCAATGCGAAGTCTGTGACCACAGCGCCTGGCAATAATCGCTAATTAGGCTCCAAGATCTCGTCAAGATACATGACAGCAGTTAGACCTTGCCCATTTAACCGCACAGTTTCATAAAGTGCTGTTCGAGTTGTCAACATAATGCCTGCCCACACCATTTAGGATAATCCTCGATATCAATCTCCTTCTACAAAGATTGAGTCCCGAAATCGTGTCCCATGTTCCTTCTTGATGCCAATCCATCGAGAATTACTGTCCAGACCAAATCGGGACTCATCTGTGAAAACAACATTGCCCTACTGTTCGATCGACCAGGTGGCATGTTGACGGCTCCGCCCTGGGCGTTCCCTTGTGTGAAGGCCCAACAGACGTGCACATACAGCAAGTCTCCAACAGCAAAGGCCACTTCAGCGAAACCTTCTGTACAACGTTTGGCTCGCTACAACACGTGCAGTGGTTGCTCCGGGGTCAGATGCCAGTTGCCGTGCATTGCTAAGGTGGTTCCGTTGGGTGCTTACAGCCAAATAACGGCTCTCTCTTTCTGATGTACACATGGTCAGCCCCAACCTGATCTTCAGGATAGAGTTTCGATCTCTATAAACTGTCCGCACATCCGAAAAACAACAGAACTATTGACATTAAGCCTTCAGGGCACATGAACTTGCGACTGTGCTGCATCCTCTCTTCCCTTGGCCCACTACTGCAGAGAGTTTCGTAGGCGTCTTCTCTGTGCCATACTGCACCGTCTGTGACTGTGGACACAGCGATTGTGGATGTGGGACTACCCAGCAAACACTATCCCTTTTGATAGATGCCGTGACGTCGTCATTTGGTTGTCCGTTGACCAGAATGACGTCTTCCGTGCACAACACGATCGTACAGACATTTGTTGACAGTTTATATGACTATATCGTGAATTATACAGAGGACAGAGATACACTGGTTAGTTGCTTTAATTTTCGATTCCATTGTATTTTCTTAGTCATCCCATTTCTTGAGCATAGATCAGGGAAATACTCTCAAGAGAATCACCGGATGTAGCTACCTTTGGGTTTATATTTATTGAATTGTTTTGACTAATTTAATCCTTTTCTTAATTGTCATCTCTGTAATACCTCTTTCAATGTTTAATGCAGATGTTTTACTCCTAAATTCCTGTTTAGTGTATTTAACTCTTGTCACAATTTTGAAATCGATTCTGATGATCAACAATATCGTCCATAGAATTAGAAATACCGCTAGCCGTGTCTACCACACCTAGCACTTTCTGTCCTGCTAATACCTGTATATGGTTCTTCATATTAGTTAAAGTATTGGGATCGCTATCTAATTAAATAAACTTTATATATAATTCCAGCACTTCGACCCTGTTTTCTGTATCTGAGATTTGGATTGTTACAGTTTTGAAACCGTTCGTAGTTGTATCTTCTAATTGTTTGATTTTATCATTGATATAATTAAAATGTTCCTTCCTCCTCCGTAATCGAATAACAACGTTTCTTCATATTTGTTTTGAACGCCTTGTGTAAGTTTTCTAAGCTTGTCTCAATTTTTTGAGAAACTCTAGCTACTGTTGTTTAAGTGTTGTTATATAATTATACATGTCTCGTAGCATATCCATCTGTTTCAGCATATCTGTTTGAGTTCTACTGGCTGTTTTGAGTGCTGCCATGTCATTTGATATGGTTATTATATTGTGAGACAGTTCATCTAAGTTACAGAAACTTTTCAGCTCATCTAAAATCTCAATGAAAATTTTTATCCATATTCCTAGCGATAGGCATATACTAAAGTGTTTCAATAATACTAATTGTTTTGAATAGAAGTTTTACAGTCTTCAAACTAGTAAATACCACTGCTGATAAAATGTGTCACAACATGAAACACTACACACAAGAGCAGACAGTCCACATTACAGCTCAACTAGTTTGTTGCATTTGTGCTGCAGCACAAAGCCAGCGCAGTAGTATATGTGTCATGCGACGTGATGCCTGGATCAGGTGTGTTATAGCCATCTATAACCATCTTTCATCGTCAATGCAGAAAGGAAGTAAGACATGTTGCTACTTTGAGTAACGTTCTCATCCATGTCAGATGATTACTGTACGCAGGCAACGATAATTTTCAAAGTATTAAAGTACAGTTTACCAAAAACTACTTAAGGCAGAACAGGGAAGCTTGGAAAGCAGATTGTTCGCAGTCATCGCTTCATTCCAGTGTAGATTCAGATCTATTACATTGTAGAGATCTGTTGAAATAGTTTGAAGGTTTGGTTACATCAAAAAATATCCTCTTATCTTGAAATAGTAGTACACTCAGTGCGAAATATGCATATATTTCTTCACTGGCAGACTAGGAAAAACCGCAAGATATTTGACCTACTTCTGATACATAATTTAAGTTACAGTTTTTCATCATGATTTTCAGAGTTTTTATTTCCTGTTCCATGCCCAGCTTCGTCTTCCTCTTTAGTCTTCTTTGATAACTGACTTCCAGTTGGCAAATTACTGCCTTAGAAACACTTCAAAATCTGTCTTGAATTCTGGCAGAAAACCCAAAGAGATTATGGTCGTACATAAAGTACATCAGTGGCAAGACGCAATCAATACCTCCACTGCGCGATAACAACGATGAAGTCACTGATGATAGTGCCACTAAAGCAGAGACATTAAACACGGTTTCCCGAAAGTCTTTCACCAATGAAGACAAATTAAATATTCCTGAATTCCAATCAAGAACATCTGCCAAGATGAGAAACATAGAAGTAGACGTCCTCGGTGTATCGAAGCAGCTTAAATCATTTAATAAAAGCAAGGCCTGCGGTCCAGGTTGTATACCAGTCTGGTTCCTCTCAGAGTATGCTGAGAAAATAGCTCCATATTTAGCACTTATATACAACCACTCGCTCACAGAAAGATCCATACCTTAAGACCGGAAAATTGCTCAAGTCACACCAATACCGAAAAAGGGAAGTAGGAGTAATCCGCTGAATTGCAGGTCTTTATCACTATCATCGATATGCAGTAGGGTTTTGGAACACATACTGTATTCGAACATTATGAAGTACCTCGAAGAAAACGACTTATTGACACATAGTCAGTATGGTTTCAGAAGATATCGTTCTTGTGAAACACAACTAGCTCTTTATACTCATGAAGTAATAACAGCTATCGACAGGGGATGTCAAATTGATTCCATATTTTTAGATTTCCACCCAAGCATCTTCTAACCAAACTGCGTGCCTACAGAGTAACGTCTCAGTTGTGCGACTGGATTCGTGATTTCCTGACAGAAAGGTCACAGTTCGTAGTCATAGACGGAAAGTCATCGAATAAAACAGAAGTAATATCCAGTGTTCCCCAAGGAAATGTTATAGGCCGTCTATTGTTACTGATCATATGAGTTTATTTTATTTTGCCACGGGAATGTTGATCCGTGTCTTTCCCTTGCATTTGAATTCCAAAGTTTTTCAAGCCGATTTTCGAGTTTACACTTTAAGACACAGTTCTTTGGCACTTTTTACACAGCTTCATACTGCAAAATCAAGTTTGTCCAAGATATTACTGCACTGTATTGTCAAAATATGTAGTTTCTTTCTGCCATTTTTGATTTTGGAAATTATGTTATTCTGTCTGGTTCCCAAGAGCCAAGATGAAATATGGGAAGTAGACGAAATTTTGCGTTCTGTAATCTATTCATCACCAAGACCCACTTTTGAGAGTGAGCCAAGATGAAACATATCTACGTAGAATTATTATTGCCCATCTGAAGATTACAGCCTGCATTTCATACAGGCCTGCATCTCAACAGGTATGGGAAGGGGAGGTTGGCAAAGCTTATAGGTGACAGCATAGGTGAGGTTGGTGGGATCACTCATGGGAAAATTCCTGCAGTAGAGGTTGTTAGAGCTGCACTTGTTTAGATTGAAGGCAGTTGATCGGTATCCCTGCTTAAGGAAAGTCTCTCTAACAAAGGAACCATTTTTGACAAAGCTTAGGTGTCTGAGTAATGAGGGAATTAGTATATTTCAACAAAATATACAAGGTATTAGAGATAAAGTTAGTGAACTGCTTATAGATGTTGACTCTGAAATTATTGGTATATCTGAACACTTCTGAAATAAGGAGATAATTCACAGGCTTCCTTTACCAGGGTACATGTTGGCTGGCAGCTTTTCAGGGAGCTCTTCGCGGTTTGGGGGAGTAGCTATGTATGTGAAAAACGGCATCCCATTTGAGTCGATTGATGTTTCAAAGTACTGCACTGAAAAGGTGTTTGAATGTTGTGCAGGTGTGGTTAAATTTAATGGAGCTAAACGTCTAACTGTTGTTATGTAAAGATCCACAGACTCCGATTTCACAACATTTTTGCTAAGGCTAAAGGAGGTTTTTGGTTCATTTTATAGGAAATACAAAAAGTTAGTTATATGTGGTGACTTCAGTATGAATTGTATAAGTGATTCTGCAAGGAAAACCTGGTGCAAACCGTATTGTTTCCAACAAGAGTTCAAGAGATCAGTAGAACAACCATAGACAACATTTTTGTTCATTCCTCATTACAAGAAGGGCATTCTATTAGCAAAAAGGTGAATGGCCTTTCAGATCATGATGCACAAATTTTAACTCTAAAAGATTTTTGTGCTGCAACACGTATTAAATATAGTCATCAGCTGTTTAGGAAATCTGATCCAGTTGCTGTAGAGACCTTTGTAAACCTTATCAAGGAACAAGAGTGGCAAGGTGTTTATAGCGCTGATACAGTAGATGATAAATATAATTTTTTTCTCAAGACTTTTCTCATGCTCTTTGAAAGTTGCTTTCCAGTAGAACGTTCAAAACAGGTTTCTAGCACAAACAGGCAGCCTGGTTGGCTGACTAGAAGGATAAGAATGTCTTGTAGAACAAAGTGGCCATTATATCAAAACGTTAGAAACAGTCAAAATCTAAATGCAGCAGCCCATTACAAACAGTATTGTAAGGTGCTTAAAATGTTATTAGGAAGGCAAAAGTATATGTTATGCAGATAGAATAGCTAAGTCTCAGGATAAAATTAGAACCATGTGGTCAGTCGTAAAGGAAGTGGCTGGCCTGCACAGTCAGGTCGAGGATATAGAATCAGTGCATAATGGGAATGTCTGTGTTACTGATAAGTGACATATATATGTACAGTTTTTAATAATCACTTTCTGAACATAGCAGATGATGTAAAAAGAAACGTAGTCCCAACAGGGAATCATATAGCACTCTTAGAAAAAAGTGTTCCGAGACTGTTACCTGAAATGCTCCTCCATGATATTGACAAGAGGGAGATTGAGTTAATAATTAAATCACTAAAGACCAAGAACTCTCATGGATATGACGTGGTATCTAGCAGACTGCTGAACTATTGTTCTATGTATGTTAGCCCAGTACTTAGCTATATCTGTAACTTTTCCTTTAGGAGTGGTCGGTAATGAAGCCACTTTATAAAACGGGAGATATTGATAATGTTGACAATTTTAGACCTAATTCTATGCCATCGGTATTTGCTAAAGTTATCGAGAAGGTTGTATATACAAGGTTACTGGAGCATTTACATTCACATAATTTGCTGTCAAATGTTCAGTTTGGTTTTGGAAATGGTTTAACAACTGAAAATGCTATATTCTCTTTTCTCTTTGAGGTTTTGGACGGATTAAATAAAAGGTTGTATTCTTTGATTTAACGAAGGCTTTTGACTGTGTTGACAACAAAATATTACTGCAGAAGTTGGACGTAGCTTACAATTGGTTCGTCTCTTACTTTAAGAACAGAAAGAAGAATTCTCCACAATATTGAGAGGAGTAGTGGTGTTCATTCCCAATTGGGCACTGTTAAGTGGAGCATTCCCCAAGAGTCGGTGCTGGAGCCACTGCTGTTTCTTATTTATATAAATGATATGCCTTCTAGTATTAGAGGTGATTCAAAAATATTTCTGTTTGCTGATGACACTAGCTTGGTAGTGAAGGATCTTGTGGGTAATATTGAAACAGAATCAATAATGTAGTTCATGAAATAAGTTCGTGGCTTGTGGAAAATAATTTGATGCTAAATCACAGTAAGACTCAATTTTTACAGTTTCGAACTCACAATTCAACAAGAACCGATATTTTGATCACACAGAATGGCGAGACGGAACAGTTCAAGTTCCTAGCCATTCGGATAGATAGTAAGCTGTTGTAGAAAGCCCATGTTCAGGATCTTGTTCAGAAACTAAATGATGCTTCATTTACCATTAGAACGGTATCTGAAATTAGTGACACTTCAACACAGAAAGTAGTGTACTTTGCATATTTTCATACGCCTATGTCGTATGGTATTATTTTTTGGGTATTTTTGGCTCAAAAACAGGCTGTTCGAGCTATATGGGGTGTAAGTTCGAGAACCTCTTGTTGGCCCCTATTCAATAGTCTCAGAATTCTGACATTGCCCTCACAGTATATACTTTCTTTAATGTCGTTTGTTGTTAGCAATATTAGCCTATTCCCAAGAGTTAGCAGCTTTCACTCAGTTAGTACTAGGCAGAAATCCAATCTGCATGTGGAATGCACTTTCTTGACTCTTGTGCATCCATTTTCAATAAGCTACCAGAAGAACTCAAAAATCTTAGCAGTTGCCCAAACTCTTTTAAGTTTAAACTGAAGAGTTTCCTCATGGCTCACTCCTTCTATTCTGTCGAGGAGCTCCTGGAAGAGCTAACAAATTAAGCAAATTCCAGTGTTACATTGTTGATTTTCTTTGTTTAAAATTATGACTTGTCACCTGAATATGTTATTTTATATTTCATTTTATCTGTTTCTAATATTGTGTTATAATTACATGTATTGACTCGTTCCATGACCATGGAGACTTCTCCTTAATTTGGTCCCATGGAACAATAAATAAATAAATAAAACATTGCAATTAAATAAAATATTGGGTTCTTTGTGTATTCTTCAACAAATATAGCAATAATCCTGTCATGGTAAACCAAGGTGAAAGACACCCTAATAATATGATGTCATTTGTTACAAACCGAAATAGAAACCAACATTTAATTTTGTTAATTATAAGTACTTATCTACTCCTAGTTCACTTAAATCTGTCCAGGCTCACTCCAGGACTTACCCAAGTGATCCAGAACCGGATAAATGCTACTACTATGATACACATTTTTAGGTGTTTTCATTTAAAAACGCCTATTTTAGCATAAATTAGAAACATTTGTAGAAATATACAATTTTTTTGTATCCTGTTCACTTACTATAAAATAATTATATTCTTTCTCAGAAAAGGTGAACGTAAGGAAATAAATTTAATTTTTTTCGTAAAAGGAGCATGTAAGTGAAATTAATTTATTCATTCTCACAAAGAATAATTTATATTAAAATTATACTGGCTTTACAGCTCTGTGTCTTTCATTATAAATGGTGAAAGTAAATAAAAAAATAAAAACCATTAAATTTATTATTCAAAATTTTTCTAATTATCTTTTCCTGAGCAGCCATAATATTTTTATGTACTGCACATTGTAAATATTTTTTGAGATAAGACTTACTTACAGTTCTACAACATATGCAAGTAACTTTAATTTTTGGGTAATATTTTGTACGTTCCTTACAAATCCAACAATATCCAAATTTTCGATATTTGTCTTCATAAAATTCATGAATATTCTTTTTCTCTACACAGTCACCATACTGCTTTAGCTGTTTGGTATTATGCCTTAGAAAGATATAACATTTAACAGAAAATAAAGAAAAAGAAATGTTTTCAAATAATGCATTCAATATCATACAATCCATTATTTCTATATTGAAATTTCTTCAGTCTCATATATTTCAGTTTCATCCAGTCTTTTTCAATTAACTGAAAATCCCAGTCAGTAAATAAATTATAATATCTATCTGAAATAGTAATCTTAAACTCACTCTTAAGTTGGATACAAAATTTTTCACCATATCTAGTACTTAAATATTCACATCCATTAATATTATATAAAACATTTTCCTCTAACTCACTTAGTTTTTTAATATCTTTTGGGACATTAGCATTGTTGAGCTTCTTGAATGGTCTCCATTTATACAGAAAAATCTCTATTACATTTATTTGTAATTTGCAATGTCCATATGGTAATGTATTTATTTTATTTTCCAAAATTTGTCTTTTGTCACCATGGGGACTCCACACTTTATTGTTAATTTCAAATGTGTATTTTCGTGTTTTTCACTTTGAATCATATTAATCTTTCTGTACTGTTCTCTATTATTGAACAGACAATCTTTATGATATTCTAAGTTTATTGTATTTTTAACAACATATTCTTTAACTCCTTTAGATTTTTTTCTTTACTTTATCCTCTTATAAGGATACATTTTTGCTCTCAATACAAACTACTTTTCCATTATTTTTCCAATGCATTCATCTTTCATTTTTCTTACATCATTATTTTTAGGACAGTCATTAGTATCAAATATATCAATAATGGTTTTTATATTTTCGTTAAAATCTTCGGTTTTTATATTGTAAATGCAACTATTTGTATTTTGATAACACAACTCAGTATTCTCTCCATATTTCGGTTTCATTATTCCATAGCGAAAATTATACATCACTTCTTTAGAAAAGTCAAGTATACTCATTCGAATATTGTTTAATTTATTAAATGTAATTTTTTGTTTTAGTCATATAAATAGCAACAAGCTTTTGAGTAAATATAGTTCTTCCTTTAAAGTTTGGTTTAGTTATAAGTTTATCACATCTATCTCTCTCTGATGCCATTTTTACATCCACTCTGTTTCTAATATTTTCCCTTGTCTTACCAAATAATGAATTACTCATCAACTTATAGAAGTCATCTTCAAAATAGTTTTAGCTTTAGTCCTCATTTTTGTATTTATGTCTATATACTTCTTCAGCCAATCCAACTGTTTAAATTTTAAAATTATATTTATTTTTCTTAATTTCATTCATAGTGAAGATTTCATTAATGAATTACTTATTTACTTTTATCGTATGGAGTAGTCTGTAACTACCTTCTTTACTTCCTGGTAGATTTCTCATTTTTATTTTCATGACCTAATGGTAAATCTTTATATAAATCACGTAATTCTTTTAGATATTCTAAATTTACTTCAAAAATATACCCAATCTAAGCAGTATCTGATATTTCAATTATTTTTGTACATTCCAAATAATTTGGTTCATCCCATTCAAATAATCCATATGGTAAATATTGAGCCATAGCATAACCATATAAATTATTCACGTCTAAATATAATAGATAATTTCATATCTTTTTACTATTACAATATTTTACTGATTGCTTTAACATATCATTACAACTGTGTGATATTCCTCCTATTATTCCCATTTCAACATCTAAGTCATTCATAATCATGTAATAAATCAGGTGGTTGTTTAGTTATTATCAACATTGCATCCTAACATAAACCAGGTGCCCCAAAATTCCAAGATGGACCATGACTGTATGCTTTTATACAAGTTTTTCTAAACTTTTATGATGAATGAGACAGTAACAGTACGTAAGTTTTGAAATGTAGATTGTTATATACACATAGATTTTTAGTATTAAATTTTTTCCAAAATGTTATTGCATGTGTATAATCTTAATCACTCATTTTACAGTCATTCATGTAATATAAAATTCTTTTGCTGCTAATTTTCTTTCTTAAAATTTCTACCATTAATCCAAGTAATCAGATGAATAAGCACCTTTCCAGATCAGCAGACTGAATAATATTGTATGAAAAATTTTCTGATGTTTTTCATTTGATCTCTCTTGATATCTGATAAAGTTTATCAACTGAAGAAGCCAATTACTGAAATGTGTCAATAAATCTCTTTTATAAACTTTGCACTCTCTTACCAAAACCAATACATCTATATCGTTTGTTTGGTATTAGATATATTCCTTTTTCATCATAACCAAGATCTTTCACAAACATATGGAAATCATAGCCTGATAAATTGTGTAAGTAAATTAGTACAAACCCTGATGTTTTAACTGTAAATGACGTTTTTCACATAATGTATTTATATATTATCCAGTTAAATGATCAGGCTGTTGAATCTTTTAGATTTCCTGTGAGTAATGGCAGTTAAACAGTTTTCAAACCTAATGTTTACTATGTGTTGATTATTATGCTTCAGGAGTTAATGGTTTCATTTCTTCTGTTTCAGAATGAATTATTCCAAATCTTCAACCCTTATTTAATACATTCAATTATTTTTTTTCAGAATTTGCTCTTTCATAAGGGTAGTTGACTTACACCTTCTAGAGCACATTGGGTGGCACGCGATACATGCGGACGTGCATTGTCCTGTTGGAACAGCAAGTTCCCTTGCCGGTCTAGGAATGGTAGAACGATGGGTTCGATGACGGTTTGGATGTACCGTGCACTATTCAGTGTCCACTCGACGATCACCAGAGGTGTACGGCCAGTGTAGGAGATCGCTCCCCACACCATGATGCCGGGTGTTGGCCCTGTGTGCCTTGGTCGTATGCAGTCCTGATTGTGGCGCTCATCTGCACGGCGCCAAACACGCATACGACCATCATTGGCACCAAGGCAGAAGCGACTCTCATCGCTGAAGACGACACGTCTCCATTCGTCCCTCCATTCACGCCTGTCGCGACACCACTGGAGGCGGGCTGCACGATGTTGGGGCGTGAGCGGAAGACGGCCTAACGGTGTGCGGGACCGTAGCCCAGCTTCATGGAGACGGTTGTGAATGTTCCTCGCCGATACCCCAGGAGCAACAGTGTCCCTAATTTGCTGGGAAGTGGCGGTGCGGTCCCCTACGGCACTGCGTAGGATCCTACGGTCTTGGCGTGCATCCGTGCGTCGCTGCGGTCCGGTCTCAGGTCGACGGCCACGTGCACCTTCCGCCGACCACTGGCGACAACATCGATGTACTGTGGAGACCTCACGCCCCACGTGTTGAGCAATTCGGCGGTACCTCCACCCGGCCTCCCGCATGCCCATTATACGCCCTCGCTCAAAGTCCGTCAACTGCACATACGGTTCACGTCCACACTGTCGCGGCATGCTACCAGTGTTAAAGACTGCGATGGAGCTCCGTATGCCACGGCAAACTGGCTGACAGTGACGGTGGCGGTGCACAAATGCTGCGCAGCTAGCGCCATTCGACGGCCAACACCGCGCTTCCTGGTGTGTCCGCTGTGCCGTGCGTGTGGTCATTGCTTGTACAGCCCTCTCGCAGTGTCCGGAGCAAGTATGGTGGGTCTGACACACCGGTGTCAATGTGTTCTTTTTTCCATTTCCAGGAGTGTATTTTTTTACAACATAAAGTTTGAAAACCATCAATACTGAATCGTAAACGTCTCAATGATATAAACCAAGTGAATGAACCATTACGTTGAACTAAATCTCCAAATAAATTTGGTTCAATATGTCGGTGTAGTAGTATCAGTTTCGAAATACCAAATTTAATCCATATCGTTGTTATTTCTATAGAATCATTATTCATATCTGGAAAAAGTGCAAGACTTAACTCAGTTCCTTTTCCATCTAGTCCCTTTCAACATCTGTAACATGATATTTCATGTTTTGTAGTCAACTTTTATTTGTAATTAAAATATCAGGGTTATTAATATCACAAACAAATTGAACAGGATTACATTTTTGTCATAAATGAAATGCTGCCTATGTTACTTTCTTATTTCATTTATGCATACTATCCTGTATATAACTCAGAAAGTTTTAATAAATTTCTCTTTCAGTCCTGAGACTTATTTGATGCAGCTCTCCATGTACAAGCTTCTTCTTCTCCCAATACATACTGCAGCGTACATCCATCTGAATCTGCTTATTATATTCATCTGTTGGTCACCCTCTACGATTTCTACCCTCCACACCGCCCTCCCATACTAAATTGGTGATCCCTGGATGCCTCAGAACATATCCTACCAACCAATCCCTCCTTCTAGTCACATTGTGCTACAAACTCCTCTTCCCTCAATCCTATTCAATGTGACCTACCCACCTAATCTTCAGCATTATTCTGTAGCTCCACATTTCGAAAGCTTCTATTCTCTTCTTGTCCCATCTATTTATCGTCCATTTTTCACTTCCATACATGGCTACACTCCATACAAATACTTTCAGAAACGACTTCCTGACACTTAAATCTATACTCGATGTTAAGAAATTTCTCTTCTGCAGAAACGTTTTCCTTGCCATTGTCAGTCTACATTTTATACCCTCCCTACTTCGACCATCATCAGTTATTTTGCTCCTCAAATCGCAAAACTGCTTTATCACTTTAAGTGTCTCATTCTTTAATCTAATTCCCTTGGCATCACGTGACATTCTACTATCATCATTTTGCTTTTGTTGATGTTCATCTTATATCTTCCTTTCAAGACACTGTCCATTCTGTTCAACTGCTCTTCCAAGTCCTTTGCTGTTTCTCACAGAATTACAATGTCATCGGCGGACTTTAAAGTTTTTATTCCTTTTTTTTTTCTTTACTGCTTGCTCAGTATGCAGATTAAATAACATTGGGGAGAGGCTAGCATAATAGCAGCAATCAGGTTTCTGTACAAATTGTAAATAGGCTTTCGCTTCCTGAATTTTATCCCTGCCACCTTCAGAATTTGAAAGAGAGTATTCCAGTCAACATTGTCAAAAGCTATATCTAACTCTACTAATGCTAGAAACATTAGTTTGCCTTTCTTTAGTCTTTCTTCTAAGATAAGTCGTAGGGCCAGTATTGCCTCACGTGTTCCACGTGTTTTTATGGAATCCAAAGTGATATCTTTCCCGAGCTTGGCTTCTACCGGTTTTTCCAATTGTATATAAAGAATTCGTGTTAGTATTTCGCAGCTGTGACTTATTAAACTGATAGTTCGGTAATTTTCACATCTGTCAACACCTGCTTTCTTTGGCATTGGAATTGTTATATTCTTCTCGAAGTCTGGGGGTATTTCAGTTGTCTGACACATGTTGCTTACCAGATGGTAGAGTTTTGTCAGGTCTGGCTCTCCCAAGGCTGTCAATAGTTCTAATGGAATGTTGTCTATTCCCGGGGCCTTGTTTCGACTTAGGTCTCTCAGTGCTCTGTCAGACTCTTCACGCAGTATAATACCTCCCATTTCATCTTCATCTACATTCTCTTCCGTTTCCATAATGTTGTCCTCAAGGACATCGCCCCTGTGTAGACCCTCTATATACTCCATCCACCTTTCTGTTTTCCGCTCTTTGCTTAGAACTGGGTTTCCATCTGAGCTCTCGATATTCATGCAAGTGGTTCTCTTTTCTACAAAGGTCTCTTTAATATGCCTGTAAGTAGTATCTATCTTACCCCTCGTGAGATAAGCGTCTACATCCTTACATTTGTCCTCCAGCCACCCCTGCTTAGCCATTCTGCACTTCGTGTCGACCTCATTTTTGAGACGTTTGTATTCCTTTCTGCCTGCTTCACTTACTGCATTTTTGTATTTTCTCCTTTCATCAACTAAATTCAGTATCTATTCTGTTACCCAAGGATTTCCACTAGCCTCTGCTGCCTTCACTATTTCACTCCTCAAGGCTAGCTATTCTTCTTCTACCTTATTTCTTTCCCCCATTCCTGTCAATTGTTCCCTTATGCTCTTCCTAAAACTTTGTACAACCTCTGGTTCTTTCAGTTTACCCAGGTCCTATCTCCTTAATTTCTCACTTTTTTGCAATTTCTTCAGTTTTAATCTACAGTTCATAATCAACTGATTGTGGTCAGAGTCCACATCTGCCCCTGGAAATGTCTTACAATTTAAAACCTGGTTCCTAAATTTCTGTCTTACCATTATGTAATCTATCTGTAACCTTCTAGTATCTCCAGCATTCTTCCATGTATACAACATTCTCTCATGATTCTTAAACCAAGTGTTAGCTATGATTAAGTTGTGCTCTGTGCAAAATTCTACCAGGCGGCTTCCTCTTTCATTTCTTAACCCCAATCCATATTCACCTACTACATTTTCTTCTATTTCTTTTCCTACTGTTGAATTCCAGTCAACCATGACTATTAAATTTTTGTCTGCATTCACAATCTGAATTATTTATTTTATAGATCGCATATATCACATTCAAAATTGAAATGTAGAAGTAGGTGGAGTTATATAAAGTCTTAATACAGAAGCAAAGAAATATATACATTATTACCTTGTGTTAGTCCTCAAATAGTTAATGAAAGTTTAAGACCAAGTTTTGTGATTTAAAAATTATTCCATTCTAAGTATGAATATGATTATTATGTCACTAAAACACAAAGAAGATTCTTGCAAAACAAATATATAGAACTTAAGGTGATCATATTATAATACTTATTTATAGTCCTAATTCAGCAAATTTAATTTTGAACTTGATGTTACATCTCATTTTCATTTATCTTTGACTTCCCTAGTAAAATTTTTAGATAAATTTTGTATATGTGATATATATTCCCAATTTAACCTGTCTTCCAGTTCTCCAATAAAGACTTCAGATAAACTGAATGTAATTGAGAAATCTTCCAATTTAATCTGCCTTGAAAATCTCTTATAAAATTTTCAGCAAGATTTGCGAATACAGATATTAGCATAAAATTAATTTTATCTTCGAATCCTGTGATAAAGATTTCTGACAATTTTTTACATAATGATATAAGTCCCAACGAACTTTATTTAGAAATTCCCAAATAAAAATATCATATATAGTTTTTTGTCTTATCATACTATCCCAGTTTTATCCCTCTTGATGTTTTCTCACAAAATCTTGAGATAAAATTATTTTTGATACAATGTTCCAGTTTACTTCATTCAGATAATCTCTAATAAATTTTTCAGACAAGTGATCTTTACTTCATATAATATTCCATTCTAAACATGTCTTGAAAACATGTGACGAAAATTTTAGTCATTTTATGTTGTGATGTAAATACCCTATCTAATCTGTCTTGTAATTTTCTTATGAAATTAATATTTAATATATGCAGTGATAATGTATTCCAGTTTATTTTATCTTGGAAATATCTCATAAAATTTGACAACAATGATTGTCAACTGATATAACAATAAAATCTAATTTATCCTTAAATTCTCTCACAAAATCTACAGATAACACAAAAAGTCCTGATATAAATTCCCAATCTTCTTCGCCAAGTGGATTAATATTTTCAATGTAGTCACCAATTTTATTTTGTGTGTTCCAATTGTTCTTGAATACGTTTAATATGAATCCTTAAAATTTGTATTTTCAAAATTATAATTCATCTATGCATAACTTTTTCCAATTTTTGCTTTGGAATAATCTTTAAGTCCTAATTTGTTTGCTCTAGCTTTCAGTACACTGACTTTTTAAATTTTGGTGGATTTGTAAAAAAATATGTGAATTTTTAGTCAAATACAATCATATAGATTTGTAATATTTAAGGGGTGGAAGTAATCCCATACCTCTAACTCCGATATAAATTACTCATCTGTGGAATATTTTAAAATTATGTTGTTAGGAAATGGTATTTTATCTATTCTATATGGAATTTCAGGAGGGAAATTTTTAACAATTGAAAAAATTGTGATGAACAATAATGTTATTTTATATTTTCTTTATGGAATTCCAGGTCAAATATATTCTGTGCCTGATAATTTTAGAGAAATGTTCCTTTGTATTTTACTGAATATGATATTTCAGGACTTATGAGCATAGACCCTCAAAAATTAATTAAACGAAATAGTCTTTTATCCATAATGGAATTTCAGAGTCGATGACAACAGGCACTGAAAAAATTAGAAAATTGACTTTTTACAGAGGAATCCAAATACCCCTGTGAAAATTTTGAGTTTATTCATTATATTTCAGAATCCGCTGAAAACTGAAATATATCAAACTAATTTCATTCAATCGTTTTTGTATGGAAATCCTGTGAACATCTCTGCAGATCTTAAACAGGATTAAAACTATGTTAATTCGTTTGATGAAGATAAATATTGTCGTTTATTAATACATCCATATTCAGCTATTTGAAGATAAATTACAATATAAAATGTTTTCAGTGGCAGTAAAATGTGACTGAAAAAAACAGTATTTATAGTTAATATGGGCTAAAACTTGTCATTTATATGAAACATGCTCTTGGCTGAAAATTTTACTAAATCGATCGTTGACAATTTTGTATTTAGTTGTGTATTAAAAGGTAATCTACTCGATAGACATTCTAAACTTATAAATAAACTTTGTTAGTTTCTTCTTTCAATTCTAATGAAATAAGAAGCATTTTCACTCTCATCATCGAATAAACACATGTCACCAACTAATATCTTAGGTTGGTGTAACTACATACAGGTTGTCATTATCTAACTATTTAATCTTTGACATTATTTTGTTATTTAAATTTTGATTTTCATTGTTCACATAAATGGTTACTTGTTTAGATTAAAGAGTTTCATATTCTCTGGTATATTTTTAATAATTATCAAATATTTTTAGGTGTAATATAATATTTCATAAACATACACTTTTCTTGTGGTTCATAAACATGATCGATAATTTAAAAATTTCCACCGATAGTTTTTACTTTGTAATCTAAATTAAATTTTCTATCCTATAGAAAGAAAATTCACTTCAAGAAAAGAAGAGTTACTCAATATATTAGTGTAATAATCTATTTCAGACTTAATTCTTCTTAATTTTTCTATAAAAAAAGTCTTACAGTTTCTTATATGATAATGAAAATCTACATTTTTATAAGGTGTAAGTTTTGAATCCGCTGAGAATCTGTGTTTCTATAGGTGGCCAAACATTTTATCCTATGAAAATCTTCATAAATAAGGGATACAATATCAGTTGAAATTGAAACCTTTTTCTCATCAGAAAAGGAACCCAAATATCTTTAAACCATATTCCAAATTTCGCTATTTTTCTGCTCTTAAATAAATTTAAAAAAATTATCGTATTTATTCAAAAATTTCTGTTGACCAGTTAGTAGTATATGCTTTCTCAAATAATTGTTTTAATTTACTTATTCTAACTTAATCACCTTTTTTTAATTTCGTATTGTCATCAGATATTAAATCCCTCTGGGAGGTGGGCATTAATTTTTTTCATTAAGAAGTGTTAGTTAATCTCATTGTTGAATTGTTTTTTATTACTGTATTCATCAACTAGATTTTCAGATAAGTCACCCCATTTATGACTTCCATGAAAGTCAAATTATTTCCACATCTTGTGTTAAAGAGTTCTGTTAAATCTTTCAGCAACACATGCTTTCAATACAGTAACTGTTGAATAATGATTAATTTTATACATTTTAAGAAATTCTTGAAAATCTTTATTATATTATTCTTTACCATTACGTTTTTTTATGTATAACAGGAATAGCCCAAGCATATTTTGAAGAAAAATGCATAACATTTAATAAATATTTATATCCTTGACTAACTTTTGAAATTGCTTTCAAGCTACGTGAACCCATTTCAACCAAATCAGCTTGCCATAAATCGTGAATAACAAAAGAATTACATGTCATATTTTCTCATTGGTTTATATAATCCATTAATTTCTGTACGAATATTAGGAGTCAGAGATTTGCTCACCGTTTCACCTACAATTCTTTTAACAGTAGTTACTCTATGAGGATTATCTGTTTCAGTGCATTTTTTACATTTCAAACAGTATATGTAATTCTCTATTCATATAGGTGAAAAATTTTGTAAGATTTAAATTATTATTTTATTCTATCATCGTTATTTGGTGTTAAAATAAGTTCACTGAACATGATCAATTTATATGAAACAAGTACAGTACTAATTGATAGATTTAGAGTTATAAATATTTTATCCCTCATAATACATTATTGAACTAAGTTGCATATAATATTTGTAATTCATCATTATTATGTTTTTTATCTCTATTTTAAAAGCAGTAGCTGACATCTATATTGGCCCAAAAATAAAATAATTCGCTTTACTGGTACATCAAATTAAAATGTATGCTTCATACCCACATTCTTTTCTGAAGATTAAGTATTAAATTTGCCTAAGAGTAATAATCTGCAAAAGTTTCCTCTATTTCACTTTTTGTAAAGTAATTAGTTAGATCATTTTTTGTTGATTTTTACTTTACTTTAAGGTAATTAATGTTCTCCAGTATGCTGCTTAGTATTGACATAATTACAATGTTCTGCTACTATAATTTCGTTTTCAGGTTAGGTAACAAGACTGGTTCAGGGTCATAACCATTTACTTCAACACCTATATCTACTATTCTTCTGCCTTCAAAATCAATGTATAATTTACTTCCTTTAAGAATGCAATGTAATTCATTATGAAATAATTTCATTAAACTTTATATTTCTGGATCAATTTTGGCATCTAGTTCATTTTTTATGTTTTCTAAATTTATCGTACCACTAATCAAGTGAACTTTAAACTGCTACTTATTTCCAATAACGCCCATTTAGTAGATTCAAAATACGATTAAATTTATATTTATCGACTAACAATTTTGAAACAAATAGACACAAATTGCGACAAATTGCTTCACTGAACTTTTGTATTCTCTTGCTACTGTAGAATAGATTACTTAGTTCCAAATAGTTACATAGCTTTTTATGTATATTTCTTCAAATAACTAAACACAAATTTCCAATTTTTTGGTTTTATAATAACAAATCAAATGAGTAGTGCTCCGTACATTCTCAGATTTAAATTTACTATTTCACAATCTAAATTTTTTGGTTCATTATGTAAGTCATCAATCACAGAGATGTCTCTAAAATGTTTAAATTTTCATTCCTTGCAAGATGTTCCACATCACAATTAGATAATGGATTTTTATATCTTTTGACTTTTTTTTGTAATTTGTTTTCTACATCTACTTCCTTTCTTTGCCATTGCAAATTGTCTCTACTTTGTATTTCTAATTCTTTCTCAATATTTGTCTTGTTAATTAATGCATTTGTGACTGCTGCATAACCACTAGCAAGGGAACCTATAGCTACTACATATGTAATGCAGCTGATAATAATAATAAATATCCACATTCATGTTTCGTTACTCTCTAGCCTTCTTTGTTTTTTGGCTAGATAATCCATAATTTCCTCACAACTTAAATACCTAATGTATTTTCCACTAGCTTTTGCTCTCTTTTTATTTTTTGTGCACCTTTTAATGATTGATCAATACCATGTAATTGTTCATTAAATTAGTTCAATTTCAATTGATTTCGGTTTAGTTTTGCTACTTGATACTCTTGTACAATCAGTACTTAAGTTACACAAGTTGTTGTTGTTGTTGTTGTTGTTGTTGTTGTTGTTATGGTCTCCAGCCCTGAGACTGGCTTGATGCAGCTCTCTGTGCTACTCTATTCCGTGCAAGCTTCTTCATCTTCCTGTACCTCCTGCAACCTAAATCCCCCTGAATCTGTTTAGGGTATTCATCTCTTGGTCTCCCTCTACGATTTTTACCCTCGAAGCTGCCCTCCAATACTAAATTGGCGATCCCTTGATGCCTCAGAATATGTCCTACCAACCTTCTTCTAGTCAAGTTGTGCCACAAATTTCTCTTCTCCCCATTTCTGTTCAGTACCTCCTCATTAGTTATGTGATCTATCCATCTAATCTTCAGCATTCTTCTGTAGCACCACATTTCAAAAGCTTCTCTTCTCTTCTTGTCTAAACTATTTATCGTCCACGTTTCACTGTGATATGTGGCTACACTCCATACAAATACTTTCAGAAACGACTACCTCACATTTAAATCTATACTCGATGTTAACAAATTTCTCTTCTTTAGAAACGCTTTCCTTGACATTGCCCATCTACATTTTATATCCTCTCTACTTTGACCATCGTCAGTTATTTAGGTCCTCAATAGCAAAATTCATTTACATCTTAAAGCATCTAATTTCCTAATCTAATACCCTCAGTGTCAGATGATTTAATTCGACTATATTCCATTATCGCCGTTTTGCTTTTCTTGATGTTTGTCTTATATCCTACTTTCAAGACACTGTCCATTCCGTTCAGCTGCTCTTCCAGGTCCTTTGCTGCCTCTGACAGAATTACGATGTCATCGGAGGACCTCAAAGTTTTTATTTCTTCTCCATGGATTTTAATTGCTACTCCGAATTTTCCTTTTGTTTCCTTTACTTGTTGCTCAATATACAGATTGAATAACATGGGGGACAGTCTACAGCCTGATTCACTCCCTTTCTAACCACTGCTTCCCTTTCATGCCCCTCGACTCTTTTACTAGCCATCTGGTTTCTGTACAAATTGTAAATAGCCCTTGGCCCCTTGTATTTTACCCCTGCCAACTTCAGAATTTGAAAGAGCGTATTCCATTCAACATTGTCAAAACTTTCTCGAAGTCTGCAAATGCGAGAAATGTAGGTTTGCCTTTCGATCATCTATTTTCTAAGATAAGTCATAGGGTCAGTATTGCCTCATGTGTTCTAGCATTTCTATGGAATCGAAACCGATCTTCCCCAAGGTCAACTTCTACAAGTTTTTCCATCGTCTGTAAGGAATTCTAGTTTGTATTTTGCAGCTGTGGCTCATTAAACTGATAGTAATTTTCAAATCTGTCAACACCTGCTTTCTTTAGGATTGGAATTATTATATTCTTCTTGAAGTCTGGGGGTACTTTGCCTGTCTCATACACCTTGCTCACCAGATGGTAGAGTTTTGTAAGGGCTGGCTCTCCCAAGGCTATCAGTAGCTCTAATGAAATGTTGTCTACTCCCAAGGCCTTGTTTCGACTTATGTCTTTCGGTGCTCTGTCAAACTCTTCACGCAGTAACATATCTCCCATTTCATCTTCATCTACATCCTCTGTCATTTCTATAATATTGTCCTCAAGAACATCACTCTATATACTCCTTCCACCTTTCTGCTTTCCCTTCTTTTCTTAGAACTGGGTTTCCTTTTGAGCTGTTGATATTCAAACAAGCGTTCTCTTTTCTCCAAAGGTCTCTTTAATTTTCCTGTAGGCAGTATGTATCTTACCCCTAGTGGTATACGCCTCTACATCCTTACATCTGTCCTCTAGCCATCCCTTCACATCCATTTTGCACTTCCTGTCGATATCATTTTTGAGACGTTTGTATTCCTTTTTGCCTGCTTCATGTACTGCATTTTTGTATTTTCTCATTTCATCAATTAGTTTGACTATCTCTCCTGTTACCCAAAGATTTCTATTTGTCGTCGTCTTTTTACCTACTTGATCCTCTACTGCCTTCACTATTTCATCTCTCAAAGGTACCTATTCTTCTTCTACTGTATTTCTTTCCTCCATTCTTGTCAATCGTTCCCTAGTGCTATCCCTGAAACTCTCTACAACCTCTGGTTTAGTCAGTTTATCCAGGTCCCATCTTCTTAAATTCCCCCTTTTTTGCATTTTCTTCAGTTTTACCCTACAGTTCATAACCAATACATTGTGGTCAAAATCCACATCTGCCCCTGGAAATGTCTTACAATTTAAAACCTGGTTCCTAAATCTCTGTATTACCGTTATATAATCAGCCTGAAACCTTCCAGTATCTCTAGACTCCTTCCATGTATGCAACCTTCCTTTATGATTCTTGAACCAATTCTAACAGGTAGATTCCTCTTTCATTCCTAACCCCCATTCCATATTCACCTATTACTTTTCCTTCTCTTCCTTTTCATGCTATCGAATTCCAGTTCCCCATGACTGTTAAATTTTCGCCTCCCTTCGCTGTCTCAATGATTTCCTTTATCTCATCATACAATTCATCAATCTCTTCGTGATCTATAGAGCTAGTTGTCATATAAACTTGTGCTACTGTGGTAGCCGTGGGCTTCGTGTCTATCTTGGACACAATAATGCAGTAACTGTGCTTTTTGTAGTAGCTTATATGCACTCCCATTCTTTTATTCATTACTAAACCTACTCCTGCATTGCCCCTATTTGATTTTGTATTTATAACCCTGTATTCACTTGACCGAAGTCTTGTTCCTCCTGCCACCGAACTTCACTAATTCTCACTATATCTAACTTTAACCTAACCATTTCCCCTTGTAAATTTTCTAACCTACCTGCCCGATTAAGTGATCTGACATTCCATACTCCGACCAGTAGAACGTCAGTTTTGTTTCTCCTGATATCAAGGTCCTCCTGAGTAGTCCCCGTCCACAGATCCAAAAGGGGAACTATTTTACCTCCGGAATATTTTACCCAAGAGGGCGATATCATCATTTAACCATACAGTAAAGCTGCATGCCCTTGGGAATAATTACATCTGTAGTTTCCCCTTGCTTTCAGCTATTCGCAGTACCAGCACAGCAAAGCCGTTTTGGCTAGTGTTACAAGGCCAGATCAGTCTATCATCCAGACTGTTGACCTTGCAACTACTGAGAAGGCTGCTGCCCCTCTTCAGGAACCACACGTTTGTCTGGACTCTCAACAGATACCCCTCTGTTGGGGTTGTACCTATGGTACTGCTATCTGTACCAGTCAGGCATGCAAGCCTCCCCACCAGCGGCAGGGTCCATGTTTCATAGGGGGGAGGGGGGGAGGTACACATAAATATAGATTAAAAATTAAAATATTAACCCTTTGGGTGCTGCACTGGCGCGTGTGGCTGGCTGTGTCAAGCCCCGTAAGCCATGTACCTGCTCTGGCAGCCACTTCTGCGGTCTACTGTGTGTGCCTGAGCTCTCCCCTTGGCCGTCCTTGCCCTGGCCTGGCCTGAGTATTTCTGGAACCATGGCGGTTGTGACAGGTAGTGTGAACGCCAACATTACAATTAAACGCAGGGTATCTGGATACTTATTCCATAGCTTTGAATCTCTAGATGAATTGCTCTACAAACCGAATTTGCACTGAAACTGCTTACACAGCTAACATGCAACTCCTAGTCAAAGGCTTTCTTTCACTTGCAAGTACTTCTTGTGAATCGTTATAGGGCCTCACTATACATCTGTATTTTATTTGGCATACTAATACTTAATTATCATATTTTTGTACGCAAAAATCCTTCTAGGGAAGTGTCTGCATGCCGAGACACACTTTTGAAGCCAATAAGTATATTTTGAGAGAATTAACACAATAAATTATCCACAAGGAAACTTCTACATTAAAAATTCAATTCTGAAATCTTTTTCTATGGGACGTAGTTGTTGTTGTACAGTGGAAATAAAAAACGATTTATAACTTTTGTTTAAGAATTATGTAAGGAACTACTAAAGTTTCTAAACTACCTAAGTAAATGTCACCTTTAATTCCTAATGACCTTGTGTCCTTCAGAAACATACGAGTGTCTACAACTGACCAAAGTGTGCCGAGACGCCTTTTCCAAGTGTAGGTCCTGGAAAATAGGACAACAATTCGTTACTGAATACTACTGGGTTGCGATAAAAGATATTTATTTAAGTGGCGACTTGTTTCAGGCGAAGCCCTTTTTTAAACAAGGATGTCAAAAATAAATGTGACAAGCACATTGCAGCTGTTAATAAAACCATATAATATCGATAGCTATACATCTTCTATGGTTTTATTAACAGCTATAATGTGGTTGTCACAGTCTTTGTTTTACATGGTGGTTTGACAATGGGATTCGATGGAAACTATTCGCTTCTTAAATAAGTATCTTTCACCAGAACTCAAGCTACAATTTTGTAGTAATAATAATGCTAGAATTTTTTTGTTTAATTAATGATTTTGCACTAATTTTAAGGTTTAACTTCTTTCAAGAAGTTATGGAAGAATAAATACATTTGTAGTAAGTAAATATTTTTGCACCTTCTGTATGAACATTTGAAGTATCCAGTCTGTGTTTGTTAGCACAGAATGGATGTTTCACATGTTCATACATAAGGTGTTTGTTAGCAAAGTATTTCATCTGGAGAGGCTCTTGAAGCTCAGATAATTAGCAGTTTTTTTTTCACAGTTATATTTCCCATCCTCCTTTCTCATCCAGACTTTGGACCAGCAATGGCGAAATTAGAAATATTTTTAAATTTTTGTAATTACTTTTATTTTTTCAATTTTTAAGTAATTTTTTTCAGAAGTAAGGGCTCAATTTTATCTTCCAGCTATAGCAACTTGGCAAGAAGTTCTTGTTTGTGTGGGATGTTTCAAAAGAAGGGTCAATGCAGAAAGGTACATAGCATATTTTGCATTCATATTTCGTTTCTCGACGCACATTCTGTTTGCAGCAGACTGAACATCTATGCCATAGTCTGTGTTTCTTGGAATGACATATGGAGAGTGCCTCCCAATAAAGCGAAGAGGATTCTCGTCGTCAGAGCGTCTTCCTTTCCATTCTGTAGCAAATTTTTGCACATGTCCTGATACCAGACATAAATGAAAACCTGCTAATGATATTTTGCTCCCTGTCACTGATCTGTGAAGAGTGTGAACATTCAAAACACAAAGGTCCACAACATACAAAAATAAACACTTTTTGTACCATTTAACAGATCTACGCACAGATGCAACAGAGCTTAATAGCATATCGAATTGGTCTACTGCGCCCATATTTGCACTGTAATCAACTACACATTACGGCTTCATTACTTTTTCACCAGTCGTCCTGTTGGTCTTTCCTGTGCCACACATTTATGTAGTGTTGAAGGTAGTCAGCATGAACACATGTCTCTTGTCGCACCACTTGATGGCAAGCATTGCGTCAGTTGACATAAACTCAACTTCTCCTTGTTACAGTTTCTTTTGTAGCTTCGAAAATTTGCGACCTGTTCCTACATACAGTACTGCAAGCTGCTGTTCTCTGGTTGTGAAGCCAGAGGAACATGGCTGGACTTATATACCAATTGTCGACAGAGTATGTCCACATTCAATCCACATTCAAGGTATGGCTTCATTAGTGTTGCTACAATATCGCCAGATTTCTCCAAATTCTGAACTTCAAATTCTGTTGTTGTGCCTGTGTATACAATGGAATCAAAGATGTATCCAGTCGCACAACACGAATGTTTTGATTCCAAATGTACTTCGTTTCACAGGAATAAATTGTTCAAAAGATAAGCGACTAATAGGCCTTAATCGACACAGTTTTCTGTATGGATTAAATGCACTGCAGAGCGCTATAGGAACTGTACCAATTATTTTCCTGATTTTAAAGAAACTGTCATCTCCACGATTGGCCGAGTTGTCACCAAAATCCAACATCCTCCAAAGTAGCATAACACAGTCACTTGACATAACTTCACCAAAAATTGGGGTACTCAGAAGTACATCTCTGGACCAATATTCTTTTATTCTCAACTTTTTAACACAAGCCATATGTATTTAATATGACTTGTTCTTCTGATTCACTTAGTACACAGTCATTTTTGCCAATATCATATTCAGACCAATCATGTGGTGGTCAACTGGTGATATATCTCCAAAATCTCCTATGCGATGATGACATGAAAGCATTTGTTTTTCAGCTTCTCTGTTTTCTTCAATAGCATTCAAAACATTATCATTTAAACCTGCGATTCTTTGTACAACTTGTTCAGTAGTATCGACAACAGGTTGATCTCTTTATATATTTTTCATATTCTGTTCTTGGTTGTTTATTCAAAATATTGAATTCTATTCCATATACTGATCTTGGTTGTTTTTTCCAAAGCATGAGTTATTCTTTCAATTCTTCAGTTTTCCTTTTATTTTGTTCAACTTTTTTTAACAATGTTTGGGTTGTATTTTGCAAACATTTATTGAAAAATATTAGATAAACTTTTCTAATGTCTAACATTTATGTTTAACATTCCCATTTAACTTTTATGTTGTTATGAAATATTGTATTTTATTTCTGAACTTCACTTCATTTGGTTTTATAGTCATGTCTATTGTAAAAAAAATCCGAACTGATCATTCAAACACTTACTACACATTTCTTTAAAATCATAAAATTTTGAAACATCTCCAACAAACTCATGTTAGATATGATTTAAGTTTGTCTCATCTTGTCTGAATATATTTTAAAAATTAAAATTGTGTGACGGTTTTAGTAATTTGTATTATGTTTGTGCTAAATAAAAACAATCTATTTCTATGTGTCTATCTCCAGTAAAATATCCTCTAACTAGAAACTGATTTTCAAAAATTAAGTCATCAAATGCTACTACTGAATTATCTAGATATTGATCTAATTAAATAATTTCTTCTTTATTATCAATAAAAGTAGCAATTTTATTGTAAGCTCATCATCAATTTTTTTACACTGGTTTATAAATATTTTGGTAGATCTAAACTTTTTGCATAAACATACAAATGCTTAATTTTATACCAGTTAAGTCTTCCTGAAGCTAGAATATAACTGTTTATCAGTAATGTAGTTTTTCCACAGCCACGTGTCCCTATAATTTGACATTGAATATACTTTGGCAAAAGTTGTTATTTTTTATTTATTTTCTGAAAGTCTTATTTTTAGTTATCAATGTGTCATTTGTTTAAATAAGTTTTTATTAGAACAATTTGGTAAATTATAACAGCTACGTGGTAAGTCATTTGTAAAAAAAAAGGTTAACTGTACTAATAAGAGAAACCTATAAAAACTTTACAGTAGGTGGTTTCCATACAATGTTTGTTACTCCAAATATTATATCAAAAAATAATAAACTATATTGTCATGGAGATACAATAGAAATTCCAACTGGTGAATATAGTTTAAAAACTTAAGAAAAATTTCTTCATTCGAAAAATCCACATATTCACATTAAAGCTTACAAAAATTTATACAGGGTTATTATTGGGAGTGATATTAAGTTGTATATGGATATAAAAGAAGGCGATATTGCAAGTCTGCTTGGATTCAATAATCAGATTATTGAAGCTAATAAAAAGACTGTTGCTAACAATGTTCCTTAAATTATTACATTTGAATTAATAAATATAAATTTAATCTTATTGTTGGATTGTTTGCCACACATACTGATCATTTTCATAGAGAAACTAATATTTTTGCTTCATTTAAACCAAATGCTGAATTTGGAAGACTAAAAATTCAAGAACTACAGTATTCTATAGACATTCCTATTTTTGATCCTATTCAAGATTTAGAAATTACTATAACTGGTGGAAATGATAGTTTGATTGACTTTAATGGCACTTGTGAAACAGTTGTTTTAAAAAGTCTTAATAAATTGTGAATAAAATCGAGAGTTATCAGTTTTACTCATTCCCTGTAAATGAGAAAAAACAAATAATGTAATGCAATACAGAGATTGAAATAAATATTGGTGATGCATGGCTTCATCTAAATCATGCTTCATTATAAATGAACCTAAGAATGGTTACAGCTTATCCTGATGGATCTGGATCAGGGGATCCAACATAAGATGCAAAATTTAAAAAAAAATCGATTATTATGTGGCAAAACTGTTTGATCTTATGATCGTAAAAATGAGAAATAATGTTTTATCTAGAATCGATCATTCTTTTATTTCATCAACAGGTATGTCATATCTGACATCATCTCTTGCTGATAAAATGAAGTTAGAAGGATATATTCTTAACAATGGAAAAATAAAGAGTAAGAAAGATGAAGTGCTTTATCCACTATCAATACTAGGTGAATTTTTAAGGATTATAAACAGATTATGTGAAAAGGAGATCTAACAATTATTTTTACACATACTTGAAGTTCTGGAGATGTGACTCATGGATAGCCTGACTATAATAATGGTGGAGTTGAAATTAAAGATACACATACAAAAGAAAGTAAAATTGTCATAGAAGCAATGGGAATTTGTGTTTCAGTTGTTAAATATGAACGAGATTATGAGTTAGAACCAAAACAAAATATTCTGAAAAGTCCAAAGGTTCTAATATCTTTGTATGACATAAAAACTGTAGAAGGAGCCTGACTAAGTGGTAAGAAAAATTTTGAACTACACGTAATGAATTGCTATACGTTCGTGATATTTGACATGCTGTGTTTTGTATTTGTCACATTTCAGATAAAACGTACAAATAACGATTATTCAATCACTTTAATAATTCAGAATATGTAACTAAACAATAGAAGAAACGAAATTTTCCTACAGGAGATGTGGAATATTAATCTGGCAAATAATTCTCTCAAAGCCTAACATGCATTTCTCGATTTTAACAGTTACACCACTAAAATGAGATGTAGGTATTAGTCCATATAATTTCATAATGAATTATCCGATCTATATCATTAATAGGAGTCACAGAAAGAATATTGTCCATTCACATAGAAGATTATGAAACTTTGTGCAACTTTCAGTGATGAACTTCCGAATGACAAACTTGCTTACATACTTACAAATGGTAGGAAAAATGTAGCTGACGATGCACAGCACAGAATTCATAGTGAACTTTTTATTGATATAAATCTTTTGTTGTTTAAATGAATAAAAATTAGAAAATGTTACAGAAGTGTTAACTTCATGTTTATAGTTCATTTTGAAGTATTTTAGAAAGATAGAAAAAATAAAAACTGAAAAATTTATTACGTCAGTTAGAAAATTATATCCAATATTATTTATTATAATTTTTTCTGAATAGTTCTTTTTATGTAGATTATGTTAGCAATTTCAATTTTTAAAACCAGTTAATATTTGGCTGAGACAATCATGAGCCCAAAAGTGCTGAGTAACAAAAATCGACTTTTTTTGTTTATTAACATATTTCAATGAAATTCGGTATGTAGCCTACTATGGCGACGATTCAGATGTACTTGATGAAAACTTGGGTTCTCGATGACTGTACACTAGACACGTTTTGCATGTATCAAACTGTTCACTAGATACATTTTAAATGTATGAGACTGTACATACTATAGAGTGGGACAGAAGAGAAACAGCTTGAAGGTGATTCATTGAATCCTCTACTAGGCACTTTATTCTGAATAGCAAAGGAATTACATAAATGTAGCTGTATGTATAGTAGAGACATCTGCTAGACTAGACTAGATTAGATTCAAACTTCTGTCAACAGATAACACTGATGTTTGTTCCATTTAAATTAATAGAATTAATTCTTGATTTTAAATTTTTGATTACATTTTGTAATGTTAATTTGAATATTGCAATTATCGTTAAAACTGTTTTCATATCATAACTTCAAACAAAATAAGAAAATATTAAAATTGTAATTTGTTTGCGACCAATATAAATATGAGAAAATACAAAATTTGTGTGTCGAAATATCAACTGCATATACAAAGATGCAAACAGCTGCCTGTGGTTCCAGTTGCCCTAGGTCAGGAGTGGGCTGCCCACCTAAGCAATGGGGATCATCAAACACAAGGATGCTGTTGAGGGATCTCTGTCCCCTAATTAAAGAAAACCATGACAGATGCAGAAGAACAGCAACTTTCAGGAAGTTACTGAAAAGTATTGGGAAAAAAACCTGGAAGATGAGAAAATGAGAAAATAGAAAAGTTGAAAATTTCCCTGTCGTGATTTCCTTCAGATGGCACAAAACGTTTTGTACTTTTTGATGATGAATTTATTTATTTATCTATTCACTTTCTCAGGTTCACTGAAATTCATTTTATTTATTTTCTTACATTAACCTTTCATAAAAGAATTGGTTTCTTATGTTCACCCTTTGTATGAAAAAATAATTATTTTATTGTAGGTGAAAGTGATAAGAGCAACATATTCATGTTTATTAATTTTTGAAAGTAATTTATGCTAATATAGGCTTTTTTAAATGAAAATATCTAAAAATCCATAGCAGAAACATTTAACTCGTCCTGGTTACCTTGGTCAGTCCTCGGGTGAGCCAGTGCCAAGCCAAGTGTGTTAGGAGTGGTTGTTAGGAGCGGTTAAATATCTTTACTTTGTTGTGATGTGGCCTTATTGATAAATGCTGATTGGATTTCTGTCGTCTGCACATAGATCACAAAACAGTATAAAATCTCTAGTGAGTCGAATAATTATGTTTCTGCATTTTCCTAACCCTCCCATTCTTCTTGCCTAACACATGGGCAAGGAAGTTAAGTTGAACCTATAATGGAACCCTTTCAACTGGAAATTTGTTGGTTTAAAGTTAGCAAATTTCCACATCTGCGCCGCAAGTTCACTGGTTCACAATACTGTGGTAGTCGTATTTTTAGAGAAAGGATCATCTCTCATAAGCACACCTTCATCGCCATACTTTCATCGACAAACAGCAAGGCAGACAACAGTCCTGAACATACGATTTTGCCACTTACGAATTAAAACTGAGGGATGTGCGGTTGACTTACAGTGCAGTGTGCTCTGTTGCGCAGAACAGTGCCGAGTGGTGCCTGCGGCACACACAGGGTGGGGCACTACTTCGGGAAGCACGCGCTGCATCCACTGGCCAAGGTGAACCCGGCGTGCGGGAGATGGTGGCCGTCGCACGGCGCCGGGGCGCGCGTGGCGAGGCCGCGTTGCGCGACTCCCTGGACTACGTGCGCCGCCTGGCGGCGCTGCGCCGCCTCTGTGCGGGCACCGCCATCGACATCGACGGAGAGCGCGGCCGGGCACTCGTCTACCACCAGCTTCGTGCTGCCCTCGCCCAGGCCTCTCCGCCCGTGCCGCCACGAGCATCTGCCAAACGCGCCGTCGGGCAGGTGCACGCCCACTTCCCAGCAGATCTGCCGCGACTGGAGGTCCCAGTCTCACCACCACACACCACTCGTGCACCAGCCCGAGATCACACGACGTCTACTGTCCCCTCAGCTGCCAGTGTTCGCTCGAGGCTCGTGGCTGCCACGCCCGTTGCAGAAGAGGACGTGGATGAAGATGTCAGGGAGGACACTCTGAATGCTTCCTTGCTGCTGCAGTAACCTGTTCGCTGTGGCATTGAAGAGCAGCATGTGAACCAGCTCAGTCCTTCTGTCTGCATTTACCAACGCCAAATTTGTCTTTTGTTGCCACTGTACAGTGTTGAACAGTATTGAAATGCTTATAAAAATTGTTTCGAGTTTAAACCGAATTATTAAACCCTTCTTATTTTTTCCTAGCACGTCTCAACACTTTACTTCAGGTGTTGACATGGGAAATAGCATACAACTGAAAACAGATAGTTGTTAAAGGATGAGGAAAACCATTGTGACAATTTGATAAATACTTTTTGCTTTTATTAGCTGATAGTAAAATAAAAAACTTTCGTGGAAATAGGAAATCTAGTAATATGAGTTAGACAAGCGTACTCTGAAATCAGTACACCACTAAGTTTGAGATGTACTTGAGCAATGTATCTACAGGTAGTCCAGTAGATGGTTTGAGTATGTGACACTAGTTAACACTGCCATGGCAAAAGTGCAGTTATAGTTGGTGGTGACAAATTTAAAAATCCAAAACGGCACTCAGACGAAATTTAAAACTCATGCGACCAGAAAATAAGATCCAAAGTACATTGTTGATGTTTTCATTCTTAGACCTACCTTCGTGTAAGGCGCAATGGTCCTTGAAATTAAATATTTCCACATCTAAATTCTCCCATGGTACTTCTCAACTGTTACAATATTCTAATTAAACATCTAAAATGTGTGCGAAAAGGTATTAGCAACAGTAAAATGCAATTGTTACAATGTTACCCCTCCCCCTTCCCCGCCGCCTACACACACTCACACACACACACACACACACACACACACACACACATACACACACACACGTTCGATACTGAATGAGGTGGGGCAGTGATTAGCACATTGAACTTGCATTCAGAAGGACGACTCTCCAAACCCACGTCTGGCCATCCTGATTTAGATTTTCTGTGATTTCCCGAAATCGCTTCAGGCAAGAGCTGCGATGGTTCCTTTGAATGGGCATAGCCGAATTCGTTCCCTAATACAATGGGACCGATGACATCGCTGTTTGGTTCCTCCCCCAAATCAACCAACCAACCAACACGTTCGTTAAACTGATGTCTGAAACATCACTATGAGTCTCAAAGTATGTGCCCTTCTGCTACTTCCATGTATCAATTGTTATAAAACACACGTGGCTAAAAACTAACATCCTAAACAGCTAAATTACGCTACTAAATAAGGCAATCTACTAACACAAACTGGACCAAGCCCGAAACAGCACAGAATACTCATTGGATAAAATAATATGCTAAGCAGGGAAGCACGTAAACAAATATGTAGTCTGAATTACTGACAGCTGCTATAAGAATTAAATTACTTTCATTTTACGGCTACTCCTAGTGTGATGCACAATGGACACTCAATGGAATATTCCCACATCTAAAATATTTTACCGAATGCAGGAAATCTTTCAAGTATCACAGTGTTAGATTAGCATCTAAAGTACTTGCAAAAATAAGTCAGCAACACGGTTATTGTGCCAATGTTATTTCCACATCGCGTCAAAAAACACCTCAGCAACACACTGCTTATGTCAAATGTTGCGATGGTATCTCCACGTCTAAAATATGTAAAGGATGTTGAAAGTACGATATGAGGCTTTTTTATTGGTGGTTCATAGAACGAATTGTCATCACTTGATCTTTTTACAACTTTTTCAATATATGAAGCACCGGGGTGGGGGGGGGGGTGGGGGGGAGATGACAATGCATTGTGTTGTACACCATAAAAATATTATCGACAACATTCATGACTAATTACGGGTTTCAATGCAAATTAGTTGGAACACACACACACACACACACACACACACACACACACACACACACACAAACACAAACACACACACATATACACGTTTCACATCGTACTAAGGAAGTAAAATTACAGATATCTAAAAATTCGAACAGTGCACCAATATGGGACTGTTTCAGTTCTCAAAATATTTAAGATTACGAGCACAAAACACATACGGCACTACTGTCATAGCTTAATTGATCTATAAGATTAAAAGAATACATGGCTTGCATATTGAGACTACCAATAAAATTTACAGCTTGAACAGCACTTATAAACAACCAAAGATCGATATGCATAACACTCTTTGCACACTCAATGGATCCAGGAATTAAATATTTCGAAATATAAGTTATTTGTATGACTTACCAAAGTACACATGGCTTGCTTATTAACATAAACGAAATAAAATATAGTTCAGTTAGTGAACATAACACATTAAAAAAACCAAAATACTCAATAATTTGTTCTATAACATAGTAAGTTATGCATGGACACTATGGATGACATAATTACAGCTTAAAGTAAATTTAACGATGATGATAATTTTACCTTTGCACCAGAATAAACAATCTTACTCCCTCATATAAGTAGTAAAAAACTAGTCGGTAAAGCCTTCTTCTAACCAGCACAAGGTCATCAATGGCACCAAAGCAGAACCAGCTTTCATCAGAAAACAAAAGAGACCGCCACCGTGCCTCCAATGAGCTCACGCTTGACACTACTGAAGTCGCAAATGGTAGTGGTTCGGGGTCAGTGGAATGCACACTACAGGGCATCTGGCTGGAGCTGCACTTGAAGTAAATGATTTGTAAAAGTTCGTTGTGTCTTTTGCTGCCTCGTGCTCTTCAAATTGCTGCTAAAAATGCAGTTCGATGGACCAGAGCCGTACACCGAGCAGGGTGGTCTTCCGTCTCAGTAACGCCATGTCCTATACAGAACCAGATCTTCTTGCGACCGTACGTTCACGCGACCACCGCTGCCAGCAGTCCTGTACAGTGGCCGCATTCGTGCTACGTCTTTTTGCGATATTACAGAAGGAACATCCATTGTCTCGTAGCCCTATTACACGACCCCAGTCAAAGTTAGTACAGTGGCCTTAAAGGCATTTTCGACTATCATCAATCCACCACGTCCAACATCAAAGGTAACTAAATGCTGACTTGGGTTATATCTGTTGAGTGCGGCCAGACTAGAGGATACACACCAGACGCAGCAAGTTTAGTGGAGATGAGGTAGAGGGATAGAGTGCTGTAAGCTATCTTAGCCCTTAACCGTTAGAGATAGCTAAGTGAGACGGGTCACACTGCACGTATCTACCCCACTGATCTCTCTGTTTACCTGTTGCTCTACAATATACAGTAGTGTTTAATCCGCAGAGTCGATCACAGAAGCGTTAATCAGTCTTGTTTCCACAAGGAGACATTTATGAGATCCTTGTGACACTGTTGTACAAGAATAATATCATTAACAGGAAAATCCAGAAAGAAGAATATTCGAGATAATGTAATGGTGTACAACTATTACTTATAATTTTAAATTATAAATGAAATTCTAGGTTCACTTCGCAACTTTATATTTCAGAACTTATTAAGTAAAACACATAAAATAGCACTACGTGACATTTAACACCAACTTTTAACATTATTGGCATAGTTCATTAAGAATTATATTACATCTGGTTTCTCATTAATGTCCTAACAACATATTGAAACAGCATACTTCTCCTGACAGTTGAAGCCATGTCGTCGCAAAGTTAGGTGGGGTGGCCTTATACCTTGTGGTTACAAACTGTAATAATACAAAATTTGTCATATTGTTAGAACAGAACAAAGCAAACAAAAAGATACTAAGAAGACGGCAAAGTCATGTTTTTCATTTCCTCTGTGGTTATTTAATCATCTACCATTAAAAAAAATATACTGCTTGCTGAGGAGCTTATTGACATCTAAGTTTAATACTGAATAATCTCGGTGGAATATCTTACTTCCTCGACCAGGGAGGCAATGCATCCTAGGTTTGAGAGCAACTCGTGATTTAACAAACAGGGCTGGTGAGAAAATCAGTCTGAATTTGATTTGTAAGTGGTTTCCTATATCAAAATAGGTCAACATTGCTCTGGTTCCGCAGATCCATCCCAGTTACGTGAGGCGCAGAAATGAAATCACACACTAAAAACAAATTACATTGATCACAGACAGATGGGTACATGATTTTCTTCCCTGGCAAGAGGAGAGGGGACGATAGTACCGTCAAGAAAGGCAACTGGTCAACAAGTGTACCAACAGAGTCCGAGCTCTATAAAGAATAATGGGATTTTCCTCTAAAGCAAACGGAAAAAAATGCGAAGAAATGAAAGATGATGTTAAATAGTTTCACTAGTCATTATCTGACAATGTGCATTAAAGTTTGTATAGCTGCTCATAATCTCGCTACTTTCCATGATTCAGTACTCGTAGGTATGGGGATGGGGATGGCCCAGTTATTCTATCAATCAATTCGATAGATTAATCGTAAATTAAACAACGTACCACAATGGATAATGCATTGGGAGGAAACTATCAATTGAGGAGGTAACAGAATGGAAGTGACTGCGTCACAGTCTGACATAATCAGTAACCAGAAGGATTTCCCACTTAATTAATAACTGAATCAACGTTCTTTCGCGGATTAATCCTTTCAGGATTGTACTATCATCTCAGACAGATAACTGACATTAGTAGCCTCGCCATAGTATTTGCGTAGGCATTCTGGAAACGCCTCGCCGTGACACTCCCGCCGACAGTCAGTAAACACTTCTCCATGATATGGCTGGTAGCCTACTGAAAATGTCTCTGCATCACACTGCTGGAGTCATTCTGCAAGTGTCTCAGCATGAGAGAGACCCTGGAACTCAGCTGGGATCTCAACATGGAACCTATTCTGTGTACTCAGTAGTCTGGCAGCGAGGCACAGCCACTGGATTACTCACTCATGATGACATTGCTTCTGGGATACAGAAATTACATCGCCTTTGAACGATTATACGAGTTAATGACACCTCTCCATGACACTCCTGTTGCCGCTCTAGAAACGCCTCTCCATTAAACGGCTACTGGCCTACAGCAAATGTCAGTCCATCACACCGCTGGAGTCGTTTTGAAGTGTGTCACCAGCGAGATTTCGCCTGGCATTCCGCAACGATCTCACCATGAAACCACATCTGGGTGTCTATTCGTCTGTCTCTGAAGCACAGCAGCCGGCTTACTATAACTCTCCATCACATGGCTGCTAGGACATAGAAATAGCTTCGTCATTGAACTACTATAGGCACTATGGAGACGCCTCACCGTGACACTCCTGTTGATGTTCAGAAAATGTCTGTCAATGACTGGGCTACCAGCCTTCTGCATGTGCCACTGCATCTCACTGCTGGAGTAATTCGGCAAACGTCTCCCCGTTAGACTGTTCCTGGCATTCTGCAATCGCGTAACGAAGTAACTTCTTCTGGCTGTTCACTAGTCTGTTTCCGAGGCAGATCTGATGGCTTTCTGTAACTCCCTCCCCATCACACTGCGGCTGGGACACACAAATTGCTTCACCATTGTGCTACTATACGGACTAAGCACACACCTCTCCATGACACTCATGCTGGCGTTCAGGAAATGCCTCTCTATGACATGGCTCCTGGTCTACTGCAAGTGTCTCTGCATACACTGGTGGAGTTATCTTGCAAGAGTCTTTCCACAAGACTGCTCCTGGCATTTTGCATGTGTGTGAACATGGAACACCTTATGAGTGTCCACTAGTCTGTCTGTGGGGAAGAACTGGCTTTTTGTAACTCACTCATCATTACGTTGCTGCTGGGACACAGATGTCACCTCGCTGTGGTACTATAGGCAGTCTGAAGACCCCTAACCATGACACTCCTGCTGTCGCTCCAGAAATGCCGCTCCATCGCATTGCTGCTGGGCCAGCGCAAATACCTCTCTATCACATTGGTGGAGTCAATCCGCAAACGAGAGACTATGTCTGGGTGTCCAGCAGTCTTGATTTAACGCATAACTGCTGACTTACTGTAACACCCTCTTAACCCCATTGCTGCTGGGACACATAAATTCTTCGCCGTTGCACTATTATACGATTTTGCAGACGCTCCTCCATAACACTTCCGCTATCTATCTAGAATTGCCTCGCCCTGTTACGGCTGCTGACCCAAGGCAAATATCTCTCCATCTCACAATGAAACAACATCTGGCTATCTAGTAGTATGTCTCCGAGGCACAGCTGCAGACTTACTATAAATAACTCTCTATCACATTGCTTCTGGGGCACGGATATTGCTTCAGCATTGCACTACTATAAGCATTCTGCAGACGTCTCACCATCATTTTCTTGCTGCCATCTACGAAATGTCTTCCCATCACACGGCAGCTGGCCTAATCCAACTTCTGCATTTCAAACGTCTTTTGGGTGCCCAGAAATCTTTCTACGACGCACAGCTGCTGGCTTTCTGTAACTACACTATGAGATCAAAAGTATCCGGACACGCCGAAAAACATAAATTTTCATATTAGTTGCATTGTGCTACCACCTAATGCTTGGTACTCCTTATCAGCGACCTCAGTAGTCATTAGGCATCGTGAGAGACCAGAATGCAGATCTCTGCGGAACTCACGGACTTTGAATTTGGTCAGATGATTGGGTGCAACTAGTTCCATACGTCTGTACGCAATATTTCCACACTCCTAAACAGCCCTAAGTCCACTGTTTCAGATCTGATAGTGAAGCGGAAAAGTGAAGGGACACGTACAGCACAAAGGCGTACAGGCCGACCTCGTCTCCGACTGACAGAGACCGCCGACAGTTGCAGACGATCGCAGTGTGTAATAGGCAGATATATATCCAGACTATCACACAGGAAATCCAAACTGCATCAGGATTCACTGCAAGTACTATGACAGTTAGGCAGGATGTGAGAGAACTTGGATTTCATGGACGAACGCCTGCCAATAAGCCACATATCACACCGGTAAATGCCACACGACGCCTCGCTTGGTGTCAGGAGCGCAAACACTGGACGTTTGAACAGTGGAAAAACTTTGTGTAGAGCGACGAATCATGGTACACAATGTGGCGATTCGATGGCAGGGTGTGGGTTTGGCGAATGCCCGGTGGACGTTATCTGCCAGCGTGTGTTGTCTCAACTGTAAAATTCGCAGGCGGTGGTGTTATGGTGTGGTCGTGTTTTCCATGGAGGGGGCTTGCACCCTTTGTTGTTTTGCGTGGCAATATCACAGCACACGCCTACATTGATGTTTTAAGCGCCTTTTTGCTTTCCACTGTTGAAGGGCAATTCGTGGATGACGATTGCAAATTTCAACACGATCGAGCACCTGTTCATAATGCACGCCCTGTGGCGGATTGGTTATACGACAATAACATCCCTGTAATGGACTGGCCTGAACAGAGTCCTGACCTGAATCCTGTTGAATACCTTTGGTACGTTTTGGAACGCCGACTTCGTGCAAGGCCTCACCGACCGACATCGATACTTCTTCTTAGGACAGCACTCCGTGAAGAATGGGCTGCCATTCCTCAAGAAATCTTCCAGCACCTGATTGTCTGTTAGTGCAAGCCAGGGCTCTCTAACCCATGCGACCGTCGAGCAAGTTACATTTGAACGTTTGTAGATATTCGTGTAACTACCTTGGGCGAGCCGGGTAACCGAGAATAGCTCTCTTTTATCATATTTCCAATATTTCCTCGCGTATAGTTCATTAGGAGAAAGAAATTGGCGTTCTACGGATCGGAGCGTGGGATGTCAGATCCCTTAACACGAGGGCTAGTATAAATCCTTGGGTGACAGAAGGAATATTGAATTTAATTGATGAAGAAGAACATATAAAAATGCAGTAAATAAAGCAGACAAAAAGTAAGAGCAAAATGGCTAAGCAGGAACGGGTAGAGGACAAATGTAAGGATGCAGAGGCTTATCTCAGTAGGGGTAAGAGAGATACTGCCTACAGCAAAATTAAAGAGACCTTTGGAGAAAAGAGAACCACTTGCATGAATATCAAGAGCTCAGATGGAAACCCAGTTCTAAGCAAAGAAGAGAAAGCAGAAAGGTGGAAGGAGTATATACAGTGTCCATACAAGGACGTTGTACTTTAGGGCAATATTATGGTAATGCAAAAGGATGGAGATGAAGATGAAATGGAAGATATGATACTGCGTGAAGAGTTTGACAGAGCACTGAAAGACCTGAGTTGAAACAAGGCCCTGGGAGTAGACAACATTCCATTAGAACTACTGACAGCCTTGGGAGAGCCAGTCCTTACAAAACTCTACCATCTGCTGAGCAAAATGTATGAGACAGGCAAAATACCCCCAGACGTCAAGAAGAATATAATAATTCCAATCCCAAAAAAAGCAGGTGTTGACAGATGTGAAAATTACCGAACTATCAGTTTAATAAATCTCGGCTGCAAAATACTAACGCCAATTCTTTACAGGCGAATGGAAAAACTGGGAGAAGCTGATCTCGGGGAAGATCAGTTTGGATTCCGTAGAAATATTGGAACACGTGAGGAAATACTGACGTTAAGACTTATCTTAGAAGCTAGATTAAGAAAAGGCAAACCAACGTTTCTGGCATTTGTAGACTTAGAGAAAGCTTTTGACAATGTCGACTAGGTGACTGGAATACTCTCTTTCAAATTATGAATGTGGCACGAGTATAATACAGGGAGAGAAAGGCTATTTACAATTTGTACAGAAACCAGATGGCAGTTATAAGAGTCGAGGGGCATTAAAGGTAAGCAGTGGTTGGGAAGGGAGTGAGACAGGGTTGTAGCCTCTCCCCACTGTTATTGAATCTCTATATTAAGCAAGCAGTAAAGGAAACAAAAGAATAATGCGGAGTAGGTATTAAAATCCATGGAGAAGAAATAAAAACTTTGAGGTTCGCCGATGTCAGAGACAGCAAATTACTTGGAAGAGCAGTTGAACAGGAAGGGTATAACATAAACAAAACCAAAACGAGGATAATGGAATATAGTCGAGTTAACTCGGGTGATGCTGAGGGAATTAGATTAGAAAATGATACACTTAAAGTAATAAAGGAGTTTACCTATTTGGGGACCCAAATAACTGATGATTGTCGAAGTAGATAGGATATAAAATGTAGCCTGGCAATGGCAAGGAAAGAGTTTCAGAAGAAGAGAAATTTGTTAACATCGAGTATAGATTTAAGTGTGAGGAAGTCGTTTCTGAAAGTATTTGTATTGAGTGTAGCCATGTATGGAACAGAAACATGGACAATAAATAGTTTGGACAAGAAGATAATAGAAGCTTTCGAAATGTGGTGCTACAGAGGAATGCTGAAGATTAGATGGGTAGGTCACATAACTCATGAGTAGGCATTGAATAGAATTGGGGAGAGGAGGAGTTTGTGGCACAACTTGACTAGAAAAGGGATCGGTTGGTAGGACATACTTCTCCAGTAATGAACGTTTGATAATTCTTCGACTCTCGCGTAATTATTCTGCGTGAGTCACGCAGACGCGAGGTACTCCTGTTAATACTATTTCCATTATTGCACCGTGCTAGTTATATCGAAAAAAGAAGAATCTCAAACTTTGTCGATCAGTGCAAACCACAGCTATCTAACCCATAACTTTCACGAGCAGTGCTCCTTTGATAGTTCTTAGACAGTCGCGTTATTATTATAGGGAACTGCACAGACACAAAGTACTCTCATTGCTCGTATATGCATCATTTCATCGAAAGTAGCAGACTTTCAAGCTGTGTCAATGTGTCTAAATCATACGTATGTAACTCATATGCTTATGGAGCAAAGGACGTTTGAATGTTCTTCGACACTGGCGCTATTATTTTAGGTGAGACATGTAGTCCCAAAGCACTTCACGTATTTCCTTTATTTCATCTTGTGTCGTACATCTCCGGAATCAGTTTTTGAGGCTCTGTACATTGGTGCAATCCAGTGCTCTATAATCCATATACGTCTCGATCAATGCACGTTTGAACACACATCAAAAAAAGTTTTGTATTACCACAATTCCAAGAACTCTTGAAGATAGATGTTGACTGTGGCTATTGTATCACAGACTGTTCAGAGATGTCACTAAACCCGCCCGAAGATGCATACAACCGTGCATGAACAGCGCCTATTAGACGGAGGGGGTCCGACAGCCGATCAGTTCCAGTCGTTTCATCAGGAAGGAGGTACACGGCTGGTTTTGTCTGTAGTTTAACCATGCCAGGACGATCAAGTCAATACCGCAGTTCGATCGCATCTACATTGTTACTTTGTGCCAGGAAGGTCTCCCAACAAGTCCAGGCGTCTCGAAGTGAATCAAAGCGATGTTGTTCGGACATGGAGGAGATATAGAGAGACAGGAACTGTCGATAACATGCTTCGCTCAAGCCTACCAAAGGCTACAATTGCAGTGGGTGACCGCTACCTAAGGATTATGGCTCAGAGGTACCGCAGGACGTAGTGTGACGACTCAAACTGTGTGCAATACGCTGCACGATGGGCAACTTCAGTCCCGACGTCCATGGCGAGACCCATCATTGCAACCACGACACCATGCTGTGCGGTACAGATGGGCCCAAAAACATGGCGAATGGACTGCTCAGGATTGGCATCACATTTTCTTTACGGATGACTGTCGCATATGCCTTCAACAAGACATTTGTCGGAGACATGTTCGGAGGCAACCCGGCTGGCTGAACTTTTTAGACACACTATCCATCGAGTGCAGCAAGGTGAAGGTTCCCTGCTGTTTTGGGGTAACATTATGTGGGGCCGATGTACGCTGCTGGCGGTCATGGAAGGCGCTGTAACCCCTGTACGATACGTGAATGCCACCCTCAGACTGATAGTGTAATCATATCGGTAGCATATTGGCGAGGCATTCGTCTTCACGGACGACAATTCGCGCCTCCATCGTGCACATGTTGTGAATGACTTCCTTCAGGATAACGACATCGCTCGACTAGAGTGGCCAACAGTCAACATGTTATCAAGACGTGAATCCCATTGAACATGCCTTGGATAAATTGAAAAGGGCTGTTTACGGACGACGTGACACATGAACCACTTTGAGGGATCTACGCCGAATAGCCGTTGAGGAGTGGGACACTCTGGACCAACAGTGCCTTGATGAACCTGTGAATAGTATGCCACGACGAATACAGTCATGCATCAGTGCAAGAGGACATGCTACTGGGTATTAGAGGTACCGTTGTGTACAGCAGTCTGGAGCACCACCTCTGAAGGTTTCGCTGTATAGTGGTACAGCACGCAATGTTTGGTTTTCATGAGCTATAAAGAGGACGAAAACGATGTCTATGTTGATCTCTGTTCTAATTTTCTTTACAGGTTCGGGAACTCTCGGAACCGAGGTGATGCAAAAATGTTTTTGATGTTTGTATATTATATAACACTCGCAATGTTTTCAGTGAGCCGCATCGACGCAGAGTACTTCCATTTCTAGTTTTTTCATTGTTGTATCATGTGTGGTTCATCGAAAGTAGCAGCTCTGTCGATTAGTGCAAACCAGAGACGTCTAACCCAGATATTTCTCGAGCAAAGCACGTTTGAGATTCTTCTACACGCTCGTATTTATTATACAGACTTGCTCACATGCGAGTACTTCCATTGCTCGTATTTCCATTTTTGCATCACCTGTGGTACATCGGAAGGAGCAGAATTTGAAGGTCTGTTTTTTAGCGCGTACGTGGGACGACCTCTCTAACATATATAGTTTTCGAGCAAAGAGGTCTGAAAATTGTTCGAAATTCGCGTAATTATTTTAGGTGAACGTGTAGATGCGAAGTTTTTTTTTTTTTTTTTCACTTGCTGCTTTATATTTAATGACCCACCGCCTAATTTCTTATGGTGGGTCTTATATAGCCTCTTGGCCGCTGTGGCTGGGTCCGGGGTCCGGAGTGACTGAAAGTAACACCATCCCGGCTCCCGTCCCCACCCACACCGTTGCCCGTGTCCCGCCACGTGGAGGCGGGCTTTGTATGGTTCTTATCTTTTTTTTTGTTATTGTGTAGCATATTAAAATCTTAAAACTAATATAAAATATAAAAATAAGTAGGATACAGACAGACAGACAGACAAGTATACAAAAGAATTAAGAAAATAATAATACAAAAACTTAATAATTAATAGGATGTTTGGAAGAAGTAGAGAAAAGGGAAAGGAATAGGGAAAGGAATGGTGTAGTATGGGCCCGTCACCTGGTTGTGGGCGGCGTCCAGGGTCTTGGAATTATCCTCAAGTCGCTGGACGTCGCTCACCATTCCTTCCAATGTCTGCCATTCTAAGTACTTGCTTAACTATGGAAGGTTGAGGTACATTAGCCAACTAACCCTCCATGTCTAGTCTGCAAAGCTACCTTGTGATGAATAACAAATAATGCCCAGCTTTATGATCTGGCTCAGAAGTTATTGGTGGAAAGTTGTTATGGTAATGGTAATAGAGGTGAGATGGGATGTGGCTGTTTATTTCGGGCTTGCATGGCTTCTAATAAAGACTGTTCGGTTGTTAGCACCTCCCGGCCCCACCGACAACACGGCCTGAACGGTGGTTTTCCCCGATCTACAAGATGTATCTGTCGGGTTGGGCTCAGTCAAGAGGAACCACAATTAAGATCCTTCCATCCAGGCCGTGTGCCGCCTCTTACCAGGAGGCGTAGGTCCCTTGAGGAGGTGCCTACCTTTAAGCTTTGGCTTCGATGGTATTGGTAAAATAGTGGTTATGGTAGCGGTTGTACAGGTGCATTAAAACTGACAATTTGTGTTGAAGCAAATAAGGCTTATGATACTGCATAATGCGTTAGTTACCACCTCCCGGCCCCGCCAGCAACACAGCCTGAAAGGTGGTTTTCCCCGATCTACAATATGTATCCGTCGGGTTGGGCTCATTCAAGAGGGACCACAATTAAGATCCTTCCATCCAGGCCGTGCGCTGCCTCTTACCAGAAGGCGTAGGTCCCTTGAAGAGGTGCCTAGCTTTAAGCTCATGTTAGACATGGAGGTACTATTAACTATATACATATTTACATTTAGGTGCAATCAGTTTTCCAGAATTTATGTGACATATGCACCATTTGTCGGTCTTTCGGGAAAAGTCTTTGAGGCCACTTTAGTTGACACTATGGGTCATACGCGCTGGACGCCTCAATATCTGTGTTGGTGCCTTGGTCTGCATCTGTGTCTTCTTCTTCTTCTTCTTCACTCGATGTATCAGTAATGTCTGTGATCCCCTGGACATCCTGTTGTCTGGTTGTGCCGACTTGCCTTCTGTATGGTCTGTTGCGTAAATATTCAACATGTTGAATCTTTGAGATTTCGTCGGTCAGTGTATTAAGTTCAGTCCAACTTTCAGGATCGCGTACTATGGCATGTAGTTCATTTTGTGTGTTCAAGTGGTCTACGTGTACTGTGTGTCTTGTGATCGTGCGTTGTCCGCAGAAAAAGACGATGTGTTCAGGGGAACCTTCTTACCCGCATGTGCATCTATTAGTCTGCTGCAGACTCACGCGGTTCAGGTGCGTGGGATAGGGGCCGTGTCCTGTGATGAAGTGTACCATACCGCGGCTGGGATCGATATGTTTCAGTTTTAGTCTTTCCCGGATGTCAGGGAAGAAGTTGTATACTCGGCGGCCCTTATCACTGTTGTCCCACTCGCTCTGCCAGGTATCCACTCGCCATGTTTTAAGTTGGCGTGTTGACTCAATCGGTACACCAGTGATCTGCCGAACCTGGTCTATTCTCCCCATCCTAAGCCAGTACATTGCTGCACGGTACCTGATTGTGATGTCTATTGGGAAGATTCCCATGACCACACATAGTGCATCAATTGACGTTGTGTTGAAGGCCCCAGTTAATCGAAGTAAAACACTTCTTTGTCCTCTACGTACGATGGTTCTGTTGGTTGAGAGACTCAATCTGTGGGCCCATGTACTGGCAGCAAAGCATAGTACTGACTCGAAGAGAGCACAATGGTATGTTCGTGTGACTGACAGGGGTAGTCTAAATTGTTCCGAATTTAGCCTTGCCAGTTTGTGTAGTAGCTTTTCTGCTTTGTTTGTGCATATTCGCATGTGTTCGTGGAAGTTCAAACGTTCGTCAATGTATACTCCTAGATAGCGTGTAACCGCGAGTCTTTTTATGTTTGTGTCCCCTATTTTGACTGTTGGGTTCCTGCGTAGGATGCCCTTTAACAGTGTGTATGTTGTTTTGGTTTCTGCTATCTTTAGTTTGTTCTTAGCACACCATTTGGTTATTGTATGAAGTGTTCCATTGGCTCTTTCTTCTAGCTGGGCCCGGTTATTTGCTGATACAACCACGAGTAGATCGTCAGCATAGGCGACAACTCCATCTGTCAAAGTGTGCTCCTCTAGTAGCTGTAGGAGCGGTTCAATCACTATGTCCCAGAAGATGGGGCCGCAGATCGACCCTTGTGGACAGCCTTTTGTAATACGTTTGATTACTTTCTGATTGTCCATGTGCCAAACGACTGTCCTGTCTTTGCAATAGTCGATGAAGCTATTGTACAGGGATTCCGGCACCTGCAGGTGTCTGAGCCTCTTGAACAAGGCCGGCCACCACAGGTTATCGAAAGCTCCTGATATATCTATCATAATGGCAAGTGTGTATTTGTTAGGTGTGTTATGTACTATTTGGAGTGCTCTGTTTATTGCGTCGTCTATAGATTTCCCTTCCCTGAAGCCGTATTGGTGTGGTGTTATTCCCCGTAGTGTTCTATGTGCTCGTAGTCGTTTACAAAGTAGTTTCTCTTGTATTTTATCCAGTGTGTTGATGAGGCATATTGGTCTGTATGACTTGGGATCTGAGTCTGGGGCTTTTTTGATGATGACCGCCTTCGAGGACTTCCACACTGCAGGCACTCGACCCAGCCTTAATGCGTCGTTTAGCAATGTTGTGAGATATGGGGTGATCTGCGGTGCAATTTGTTTTAGTACCTCAGAGTGGATACCGTCTGGTCCTGGCGCCTTTTTGTTTTTTAGTTCTGAAATCGCTATCGCGACTTCTTCCTGTGCAAAAGGACAGATGACAGTTGGTGTAATGTATGCTGTGTCGAGTTCGCGTCTCAGTGCTGCTTGTTCTGGTGTGTCAGTGTCAGCGATGTCATCAGGCAGGTGTTTGCTTAGCAGGAACTCCGCTGTGCGTCTCCAGCCCTTAGTCATCGCGCCGTCTTCCTGTCGCAGCGTTCCCAGAACCAGTGGGCTCTTTACTTTTTCTGTCACTATTTTGTATGGTTCCCCCCAAATGTTTAGTTGTGTTTGTGCTGCTACATGGCTGTTCCAGTGGTCTTTCCTGGTCTTATTCAGCTCGAGTTTGTACCTGTCCTTGGCAAGCCGGTAGTCGTGTAGTCGTATTTGTCTTTCTCTGTCTGAGATTGCTCATTGATAAAGCTTACGCTTACGTTTTGAGTCGTGTTTGAGTCGCGTTAATTGTGTGGTCCATGGAATGTTTTGGTGTTTTATCTTGCTTTGTGTAGGTATGCAGGTGTTCTGTATTTTTGTGATGATGTCCGTCAGCATGTGTGCTCGGAAGTCAACGCTACCGGTGATGTCGTGCAATGTGTGCTCATGTATTGTTCGTCTGACCCTATTCCAATCCGTTTTGTTATATAACAGTCTTTTGGGTTGTGTGACTGAGTTGATGTTGGATGTACCATTTAAGGTTAGTGTGATGATGTTGTGGTCGCTAGCTGTGATCTGATCATGTACAGTCCAGTCTCGTACATGGTTAATGGCAGCATTGTTGGCGATGGTAATGTCTATGTTTGATGTGTAGCCGTTGTGCCCGGTGTAAGTCGGGTGGTGTCCTTCTTCGTTGAGTATGTGGAGTCCATTTTCATTAATGATGTCGTTTATGATTCTGCCTCTGTCGTCAGTTCTGTCTGAATGCCACAGGGTGGATCTGGGATTTATGTCTGCACAGATAAGTAGTTTCTTGTAGCCAGCATAATTTGCAAGATCTCTAATGAGGTCTGCATATGGTATAATGCTGTGACAGAATTGGGCGTACAGCGACGCGATGATCCACGTATCCCCCTTGTGCGTGACTTCGACTGTAGCTAGGTGTTCAGAACAGAGTTCTGTGATTTTCACCGGGTATATTTCTTTGTTTAGAATTGTGACGGATGCCTTGCTGCCCGCCCCCTCCGCAACTGTCACCGCGCCTGGAGGGAGATTAGGGATTTGACCTATTCTGGTATATGGCTCCTGTAAACAGAATATCACTTCTTAGTTCACGTAGGGCTTGTGGGAGCTCCGAGTTGACGAGTATACTCCGCATAGCATTAAGCTGTGCTAACAGCAGTTCGGGTGTTTAACAGTGGCGTAGCACTTGCTGCCAGTTTGACTATAATCGAAGTATGTTCTCCAATGAGCCCTAACGTGATCCTTATATAGCTTATCTAGGTCGAATGGCTCCTCCCTGCGCGCGCACACCTGCATGAGCAGATTAAGCAGGCTGTCAGGATCCGTCGGAATGTTTTCTGTTTTGAGAATGAGTCTGTCGGTTTGCTCCGATGTACGAAAACAGACCGAATCTCCATATGGATGTAGGGTGCGAATAAGCATCCGTTGTGCCGTCTCTAATATGTCCCTCTTTTCTAGTCTACTTAATTTTATATTTAGGTCTAACTTGTCGTATTTAAAACTAGTGGTGGTGGTGGCGTGTGTTGACGTGCCCGCTGCCGTGTCGTGCCGTGGTGGTGTAGTGGAGTCGTTGTGCACCTCTGCGAGAAGCGCTGGATGGGTGCCCATGTTGGTCGTTGCGGGGGATTCCAATGGCGTTGACGTTGCGGTTGTTGATTTGGGAACTGAGGGTGTGTTTACACCACTGGGGGGAATCACTATTTTGACACAAGGTGTTGGAACAGCCGGCAATTGCCGCGGTTGGTCGTCACACGCTTTCACTTTTTTAACTCTCTTAGGCTGTTTAGGTTTATTACGTGGGTTTAGTTTCTTGAAGGCTGTGATTATTTTTGTGTGTTTTTTGTGTGTTTCATTTGTGCTATCTTGTTGTGTTTTAGATGTGTTGGGTGAGTGTACCTTAGTTCTAATTCGGTCTGACACGAGTTGGTTCTCACAGGTCTGCTCTTCGTCATTATTTGCATCGGTCGTATCAGCTTTGAGTATGATATGCGCACTGTCAGCTTTAGTTGCGGTTGTTGCCCCGACTTTATGCGTGTCATTTGCGGTGTCGGTCAGTGCTGTGGCCTGTTCAAGATTGGCATTGGGATTTGATGGATCATTTTTGTGTACGCTACAATCTCTGGCGTAGGGGCAGTGATAGACGTCATCTTCTTCCTCTGCCGATGAGTAAGTGTGAGTTATTATTCGTTTGGATTGAATGCAGCCTGGGGTGTCTGATTTGTCTGTGTCTTTCGTTTGAGTTCCAGTTTCGCTGGCTTGCATAACGGCAGGGTTCAAAGTCTCACCTAAAACGAACTTAACTGGTTTGATATATCCTTCGCATTTCGTGGTATCGTATGTGCGTCGTTGCGTTGGAGTAGAAGGGCCTCGTTGGGTCGTTGGTGGTGTTGTTTTGCATGGTTGCTCTGGTTGGTCATATGTGTTGTAGCATCCTGATCTGTCAGTGTCGGAGTATGGGGTTACCATGTCTAATCTTAGTAGTTCGTCTTCAAGTTCGTCTATCCTGTTAATGAGGGTCGTCTGAAACGTCATCCAGTACCTTATCTGTCTTTTAATTAGTTTGGCGGGTTCTGGTACTATTTGTCCTGTCAATGTGAGATCGTCAATGTATTCGGTAACTGCGTGAAGGCTGTCTTCCAGGTTTGTACTGTTCATCAAGCCTGGGATGTATCCATTGTTGGGGTAGTCGTCTGGTAACAGTTTTTGCCTCTTACGCCAGAGTATTGCACGTAGGTGGTTTCGGTTTTTTGTCGAAGGTGACTTGTATGACTTCGTTTTAGCAGGGTGTGATTTGTGGAGCAGGTCAGTTGACGCAGGGGGGTGTTCAGTTGCCATAGTCAGTGCTGTCAATTAGTCTGTCAAGCAGTTGTTTGTAGGTCTGGCAGACCCCACCCTACTCTTATTGCAAATTCTGTTTCTATTCCTACAGGGAATACAATCGATGGGTTCTGATGCACGGCACTCTGCGCGTTTGTGACCCTTCTTGCCACACCTTGAACAGGTCGCACTTGTGTCTGCGCAAGCTTTGGTTGTGTGGCCTAGGTCACAACAATTGTAACACTGGCTTACGGAGGTAAAGTCTTTGACGGTTAATGATTGAAAGTCTATGTACACCCTTCCTTTTTTAGTGAGATACCAATAAATTCTGGGTGTAACCTCCAACACCTGATGGTTATATCCCTTTCCTTTTGGACCTGTGCGGAATCTGATTTTGACGTCTCTGTCAAATTCGTCTTTTGTGAGATCGTCGCTGAGGTTCTGCTCGTACAGACACTTCAGAAATTCTCTATCTGAGATAGTGTCTGTAACTCGGTGGACTATCACCAGAGGTTGCCGTTTTCTAGGCCCTTCACACGCAATGTTCTCTATGTCTTTCGTCTTTTCTATGATTTTACGGCAGTCCTCCTGTGTTGCTGCTTCGACAATAACGGCTGTCTTCGTGTTTCTTATCGATTTTATATGTAAGTTATCACGTCTTGGGTTTATTTTTTGTGTCAGTGTTTGTTGTACTGTTTTTGTGTCTTGACTGTTTGTTGATTTTATGAACAATGTTGTTGCCTGTTTGGCTTTGGCCGCCTCAATGCGTTTATGTTCTTTGGGTGCGGTGGATAGAGCTGCAGCATATGTTAATGTTTTGGCCTGTTGCTGCGCTTGTTCAGTGACTTTCCCTGTCAGTTCCCTGATCTGGTCTCTAAGTTCCTGATTTATTTCATCAAGCTTGGAGTAGTCCTCTTCTAGTTTATTAACCTGTTCGGTGAGTGTCTCAATGCGTAGGTCCTTTACTGGATCTGCTGAGTATTGCAATTCTCGCAGTAGATCTTTATTCTGTTCTTGCAGCAGTTCGACCTTGGCTTCTGCTGACGTAAGTTGAAATGCCAACGGGAATATTTTATTCCGTATTGTGTTCAGTACACTACTAGACACGTGTTTAGCCTTCAGTTCCGCTGCAATGTCATTCAGTAGCTCGTCAATTGCAGCGATCTTTTGGCTCGGCGACATGACGGCATATTCGTGAATACCAGACGCCATGCCTATTTGCGACACTTTGTTACTGATGTTTGCCCTGCCAGGTGGCCCTCTTGTCGATGTCGGTGTGGTGCTTGCACCACTAAGTTGTCGTACTCGATCCAAAGCGATATGCCAAGGCGCTGTGCTAAAGCGATGCGCCAAAAGCGATACGTCGTGCTGCGCGGCTGAGTGCGGATAAGGTGGTCACGCACGCGCGGGCCAGCTGATGCTGCGCCTCGCGGTCTGGCTTCGCTCGGCAGTCGGCCACGCAGTTCACGCGCGTGAATAGATGCCGATTGTGCAGTTCCCGTGCGCTGCTGCCTCCCGCGGCTGGGCGCAGGACTACGTGTCGCGCTTAGCAACACGGGCACGCCTCGGCCAACGCACTATAGCCCACTTTCGGAACTTGCACGCAGCGCGCCTCTGCCAGCGCCCGGCGTTCTACTTACGGGACTGTGTTCGGTATATCGGTTTGTGTCTTTCGTGTTTGTCAAAACTGTTTTCTGCTAAATCCGTTAATATTATAATTACCGAACCGAAACTTTTGCAGGAGCTTTGCTACACTGTCGTATGTCTTAGACTAGCTTTTGGTAGACTTTCATCATCCTAGAGCAGAAAACACTCGTGCCATATGTTATGGTCTTGACTCGCCACAAGTGAACTTTTCCGTTCGTGGTTTTTCCAACACTTCACAAGCTATGGTTAGTAACGTTAGTGACGTCAATTGTTCCTAGGGGTGTTAGTAATGTTTCTCGAGTGTTAGTTGAAGGTGGAAATACCTTTGAAGAGGTCCACTGTAGTCCAATGGGTGCAGATGTGACGTCACATTTAGCACCTTTTCCCCCGTAAAACGCGAGGAAATTTCACTGCACTATATCACAGCACACTTAATCGATGCCTTGCACTGTTTTTAGGCACACGCTGACGCGATTTTCCGCGAAAAACCCGACACGAATACTGTAGAGACGGGAGCGCGCGCGAAACACGTCCGCTCGGCTCGTCTCGGCGACACTGAAATTGCTCCTATTACCATAATTTCATCTCGCCTTGTAACTTAGAAAGAAGTAGAATTTCAATGTCTCTAGATGAGTGCAAGCCAGATCTCTATAACGTATCTACTTCTCGAACAAATCACGTTTAAATATTTTTGGACAACCGCGTAATTATTTTATGCGAGCCGCGTAGCCGTGAGTGAAACAAAATGCTCGTATTTCCGTTGTATCTTCTTGTGTCGTACATCGGAAGTCGCAGAATTTCCATCTTCAATTTATGCAATTCATAGTCTCTAACCCACATACGTTTCGAGCAAAGCACGTTTGAAAATTTCGACACTCGCGTAATTACATTAGGTGAGCGGCGTAGACGCGAAGTACTCCTATTGCTCGTATTTTCTTTTACCCATCATGTGTGGGCACATCGCAAAAATCACAATTTCAGGCTTTGTCGATTAGTGCACACCAGATCTCTCTAATCCATACGCTTTTTCAAACAATGCATCTTTGAAGATTCTTCGATACTCGCATAATTATTTTATTCGATCTGCGTAGATGGGACGTAGTCTCATTTCTCTTATTTCTATTGTTGTGTCCTGTGTGGTATATCGCAAGGAGCACAATTTAGAGCTTTGTCGATCAGTGGTTACCAGAGATCTCTGACCCAGATACACGTCGAGCAATACATGTATGAAGATTTTTCGACACTGGTGAAACTTTTTTGGCCAGACTCGTAGCCGCGAAGTACCCACAATACTCGTACTTCCATCATATCTTGTGTCGTACATCGAAATAAGCACAAATTAAACGGTGTCGATTAGTGGAAAATAGAACTCCCTAGCCCATATACGTCTCTAGTTATGTACGTTTGTAGGTTCTTCAGCAAGCCGTTAATTATTTTAGCCTAGCCACATAGACGCGAAATACTCCCATTGATCGCATTGACATCATCTCACCTTGTGTCGTACACCTAAAGAAGCAGAATTCCATTCTCTGTCGACTAATGCAAGCCAGATTCTGTAACCCAAATATCTCTCGAGCAATGCAAATTTGAAAGTTCTTCGACAATCGAGCAATTGTTGTAGACGAACGGCGTAGTCGCGAAGTATTCCCATTGCTGTATTTCCAATAATTCGTCATATGCAGTAGATGGATGGTCTGCACCCTTAACTGGGTACAATCCTCACTGTAACGCACTGGCCCACCGCGAATTATCAAAAGCGGTGGGTGAGACATGGTCGGCCATGATCCCCCAGTACTTGTTGAGGCGCTCCGGGAAACTTAACTCGGGTTTGAATGCCACACCGTCTCGATGATGTCAAACTCCACAACATAAGATCCGGGCCATACCATCATTATCATCACATTATCACTTCATAACATCTCCGAGCTGTGGAACGGTGAGTGTTGTCGTGTGTCAAGGAAAGACGTTAAACTCCCGTCAAGGTAGGACGTTAATGCCCCCAACCGAAGGCGAAAGCGAAGGGTGCGTGGCACAGGGGAGCTGTGTCTGAGTGACCGAACATTTGTCACTCTCTCTCTTTCTCCGCAGGGTATAGACCAGTAGGTGCTCTGGATACCGGCGACCTCGTTTGTCGGCGTGGGACCTCGGCGTGAGTTGGCAAGCTTGCTTAGCTACGCCCGTGGGTAACCGGGATGTGTTGTGCCAAACCCAGGAGGTGGTGACATCACCTGGACCAGGTTAGCTGGGTCCAGACCGTCGAACGACTGGGTGACCGGCCTGCCACTTGAGTGGGAGCGGGTCCTAGGCCTTTAGGCGGGAGCTCGGGCAAGTAGGCGGCGAAGGGCGAGGAGTGCATCCACTTCTCCTGAGTGCGGGGTACACTTGCCTGTGAGCGCTGGGAGAAATCGTCGGTGACGAGGCCCCTGAAGGGGACCAGTACACTGGCAACGGTGTGCAGCTCACGAGTGCTCTTGACCTAGGGGCGAGGTTGGCGGGGGAGCTGCATCTAGTCCCCCTCCCCTTGACAGAGGAGCCGGTCCGGCGTTAGAGACGTGCTCCCAACAACCTGTTTTCGCTTGTTTAACTAATGATGGCTACCGAAGAGAGAAGCGATCTGAGTGCGCCCATAAGGGCTTCTTTGCTAGCTGATCCCTAGCCACAGGATGGCCTGGGTCAGACGACGGAGGAGAGTAACCTAAGGCATATGAGAATTACCCAGTTCTTAGATCAAAATGTTAAGAACAGTAAAATCACCCAGGCCACAGTGCAGGCCAGTAAAAATGAGCTGGCGGCATGGGCGATCGCCAATGCCAAGCTAGAAGGGAGGATCGAAGAACTGGAGAAAGAAAACGAGAGACTGAGAAAACAATCAGTAAAGACATGCGCCGGCCTCACGACACAGGCTGCACCAAAGGCCCAAACTACGAAAGAAACCATAGCGAAGGTCTCTAAACGGACGGACACAGCAGTCTTCCTAAGACCATTGCCTCGCCAAGATATCAAAAAGCTCCAGGAAGTGTTTGCCACTACCCTAAACCCAGTAAGAGAGAAAAATCAAGATCAATAAGGTAAAAGTAACCAAGAAAGTTATTATTCTAGACGTCGCCTCGGAAGATGACAAAAAGAAGCTTCTACGGAACCAAAAACTGTGCAAGTCAGTAAAGTGTAAACCCCCGCCACTCGCAAGTGAATTCCTCTTGTCATCTTGTATGACGTTCCTAAATCAATGACAGATCTATGTGAAACCGTATACCAGCAGAACCTTGAAGACTCGGACATGAATATGGAAACATTCCTAATAGATTTCAAGCTCAGATTCTAAACGGGACCTGTGGACAGGTATGTAGTTCAATATGTTGCCGTGGTAACAGGGTCATTATGGAGGAAATTAACAGCTATGGGCAAGGTGTACACAGGATTTCAGGCTATAAATGTCAAAGACTACCTGATCGTACCCCGATGCCATAAGTGTGGGGACATGGACCACAGTAGCAGGAAGCCGGCCTGCTCCAAATGCGGAGAGGAAGACCACTTGAGAAAGACTGTAGGAAATCCTGTATATGCATACCATGTACACGCAGGGGAAAAACCGGGAGGAATTGCCCAACCTACAAATTACTGGGACAGCTCCTGATTTCCAGAACTGATTATGGCCTAAGCTGACAACGAAACCACGTCAACCAAGAAAAGAAAGGCCCCTAGCAAGAAGAGAAGAGATGCCGACAGAGCAGATAAATTCAAAGAGTTCTTTAAATCTCTTCAAGAAACAAAGAAAGAGTAAAAGACAATCATGTTTGATTCATGTATCCAGACTGAAGCAGAAGTAGAAATACAGGAAATAGGAGAAAACATGACTGATATAGTCAATCTGACTGAGCCCATGACTCCGTTTGTCCCGAGTGTCAACTAGACACTCAACCTGGAGGCTGAAAGCATTGTCACAAAACAATAAAAAATAAGCCCACAACAGACAATCATGGTTGATACAGACAGAGCCAGTTCAGAAAACAAAAGACAGCCTGCAACTGACAGAAAGCAATTGTATCATCCCTGCTCAAAAAGGACTTCTTAAACATATCTTCCAATACAATACGATTACGAGTACAAGAACAATCACGAGTACAATGCAGTTGCAAGTAATGCCAAAGCTCCGGACACGGATCCAAGATGGATATACCCGAACTTGGAGCTTGCAATGCAACTAACGCGTTTGGAGCAGGCAGCTGTCCTCACTACGGCGCTCAGGCACGTCGTACGCATAGGGCATAAATATGGAAGAAAAGTCACCTTCTCGACAATGGAGGCTGTTGGTAGGATACAGCTACAGTCAATGAATCTTCCCACTGAGGTCGGACCCTTGCGTGACCTGGTTAGGATGGTTTTTGAGAGAAGAGGAGAGGAATTCAATATGCAGGAAATTTACGTACAGTCTGTCCTTGCAAACGGCCGCATCGCGTCAGATTACAGCAAACCATGGCCTGACTGCAATTTCCACACCTACTTTCCATAACACCTGAAGTCGCAATAGGACAGATAAACACCCACAACAGTTGGCTAGTCATGCAGGAACTTCAAAGGGTAGTGGTGGAGAGGAGACTGGATGTAGTCTGTCTGCAGGAGCCATACTCCCGAGCTGGGCAAATCTCATTCATGTCTACCACCTGGCAAACAATTTCCACCGGAGAAGAGCCTAAGGCAGATCTAACAGTCGCAAATAAGGCCCTACGGGCCACCACAATAATGCAGCTATCAAACAGTCACTGTAATGTCGTAGAATTGCGAACACCAGTAGGAATAATATATCTTGTAAACATCTGTTTTCAATATGGAGGAAATTTGGAAGACTTCTCGGACCACCTTGCGAGAGTCATCACGGCGCTGCATGGGCGTAGGGTCATTATCACGGCAGACAAATGCCAAGTCTCCCATGTGGTACAGCGGCACAAGGGACGCAAACGGCGAGAAGGCCGAGAAACTGATCACGGCTTCCCAACTTGTAGTGGCAAATAAACCTGGAAATCCTCCCACCTACACAGGAGGAGGTGGACAAGGGACAAACATAGACGTCACCTTGGCAACCGCTAATGCCATCAGCATCATTAAAGGTGGGAGGGTTATTGATCACGCCACTACAAGTGATCACAATTTTATTTCATTTTGTCTCAGTGAAGAAGAGTGCCGCTGGGACCTGGGTTGGGAAAATCAACTCAGCTATAATAAAACAGATTGAGACTGCCTGGCTCCTAGACACAGATAGGTGCGCCGAAGAGCTGGTAGGGTCAGTAGTTAGAGCGCTTAAAGCCGCTGTGCCAACCACGAGGAGGGCCATGGAGGCTTCCCCACCGCCATGGACTGCCGACCTTGAACGTATGCGTCAGTCTGTAAGGCGAGCGAGGAGGTGCTACCAGCGAAGTGCCGTCTGGCAAGAAAAGCAGTACTGGTTGCAGCAGTATACAGAAGAAAAAGAAACATTTGAAAAGGAATTAAAGGAAATAAGAGTTGAATGTTGGGAAAGATATGTGTTGAGCCAACTAACCACTGATCCATGGGGAGTACCGTATAAATTGGTTAGAGAAAAAAATCAGGTCTCCTGTGGTCCTCTGTACAATCAGAGACGGAGACAGGAAGCTGCCGAAGTTCTTCTGCCCACTCTGCTGCCGGATGACGAGGAAAATGAGGAGAATGAACTCCAACAACAAATCCGCAGGGAGGATCAGAATGAATACACCAACAACACCATGGTGTACCCCTTTTCAGAAGAAGAAGTCGCTGCACAGATCAGATCATTATAAAAGGGCAAGGCGCCTTGGCCAGACGGGATAGTAGCGGCGGTTGTGCATTTCCTCGCCCCTCAGCTGGGACTATTCAATGAATATCTTAGGACCGGAAAATTCCTCAGAATCTGGAAAAGGGCTAATGTGGTGATTATTCAGAAGGGAAAAGACAAGGACACCACAGAACCTAAATATTACAGGCCCATATGCCTCCTAGGCATGTTAGGGAAGTTGCTGGAGAAGCTATTGGCTGACAGACTGACAGCACACAGGATACTGCGCGGGATGAGTGACAGGCAGTTCGGCTTCAGGAAGGGGTGATCGATGTCGGACGCAACTGCTCTGGGAGCTGAGGTCTGCAGCTAAGCCCCGCATTAGTATGTGGTAGGCATCATGGTAGTAGATATCAGTGGTGCCTTCGACAACCTGTGGGGGCCCTCGCCCTTCTCCCGTTTGGGTGAGAACGAGTGCTCAGATCCCCTCTATGGCGTCTGAGGTGCTATTGTATGAACATGGAGGTCTGGTTATGTTCGCCCAGCGGAAGAATAAGTAAAACCTTTACGAAGGGGTGTCCCCAGGGATCAGTTCTGGGGCCACTCTTTTGGGATATCAACATAGAACCCCTCCTAGAGAAACTGTAACTTATTAAGGACGTGCTAGACGTGACAGCCTACGCCGACGACCTCTTCCTGCTGGTAGGCGGCCGCAGCCGAGAGAAACTTGAGCGCAAAGTAGAACAAGCAATGGCAGTGCTTCATAATTGGTGCCAGGAGTAAAAAATGAAAACTGCACCACATAAATCTACATATCTTTTAACGAAAGGCAGTTTAGTTAGATATCCGACCGTCAGAATTGAAGGAACTCCAGTTCTTCGACGTCGCGAGGCTAGATACTTAGGAGTTACAATAGATGAAAAATAGAACTACAATTCACATATAGACAACATAATGCAGAAGTCCTGAACAATCTCATAAACATAGGCCATAGAAGATTCCACCTACCTCCCTACTTGATCAGACTCTACCATAATAGCATGCTGATATCCTTAGTAGGTTATGCGAGCGGGGTCTGGGCACACTGGCCCACGAGGGTTGTGCCCACTATGACTGTGAGAAGGGTGCAACGGAACATGTTATTGCTTTCTGTTGGGGCATACCGAATAACTCCTGGGGGTGCCTTACTGATAATAATTGGGTTATGTCCGTTGGACATAAAAATCCGAGCGCAGGGAGTGTGGTATTAGGTCTCCAAGGGGAAGAGACTAGGGAAATTATGGGGACACAAGTAGGGGATAAATATGCAATTAGGAGAGGGGGCGAAGAGTTATGGCAACAGCAATGGGAAAATGAGAAACGGGAAGAAGGGTATACCACCTCTGCCAAACATCAGGGAAAGGCTATAGATGAGCTACTTTGAGCCGAGCAGGGGTCTGCTGCACTTTCTTACAGGACATGGGCCACATCCAACATATCTGTGTCGATTTGGAAAACGGGTAACACCAGCATGTGACTGTGGTGCTCCGGAAGGAACACCCGAACATGTCGTCTGTGACTGAACGTTATACGACGATGTGGCGCTTGAACTCAGGAACCAATTACTGAACAGAGATACACATGCACTAATACGTCGTGCCGAGATCTTTAATGCCCTAAACAGTTTGGCAAATGAAATATCCCAAAACATCACTAGGGATTTTATCAGGAACCAAAATGGTTAGAGACCAATGATAAACCGATCAAGGCACATTACACCTGCAAATGCCGCTGAGAGCGGAACTGGCCGGCCGCTTCACGATCGGAATCCGCCGCGCTGCAGGACCAGGAAGGCAGGTGTATCATTCCCGAACTTGACATTTCGCACTAGATTTTTTAGAAAGTAGTTACACTAGAATAATGTAAGATTAGAACACTAACACTACTAACATAGGTAGGGACTGCAGTGATTTTCAAGTAGATGGCCAGCCCAGTGCCAGGGGAACGCTCACTGGGATTATCTCAGTGAGCACGCCTTAATAGTAGGTTTGTACGTCATCTGGCACACCTGTAACGCTGCAGGGTAGATTAGGTTCAGCGTAGTCGAATGTAGTTAACAAGTTAGATTAACCCTGTCCATAATCAGTGCCGTTAACCAATTACATATAAGCTGCTTTTGATTTGTTTCGTATGATAAAAGGACCCATTAATTAAATGAAGTGGTGGTGGTTTATTGTGTATAACATAATGTTGTTATTTTGTAAATCATTTGTATCATAAATCTTTGTTTTCAATTGTATTAATATCTTGTGTTGCATCAATAAAGTACTTAAAAAAAAGGAACGGAGCTGGCTTACGGCGAGACAAGCGACTAGAGTGCACCGGCTAAGGCTTCGATGCTTGCTGTCCTCTCTCCACAAGGGGGCTTGGAGCAGAATGTGGAGAGCGTAATTGACAGACACTCCAGGATTGCGCAACTCCTGGAGTCCATTGTGAAGAATGGAACAATAAGCCATTCTGCGATCCTGGCTATAAAGAATGAACACGCTTCTTGGGTTGGGAAAATGCAAAGCTCGAGGAGTGAGTGGATGAACTGAAAAAAGGGAATGAAAGACTAGGCAAACAGCCAGTGACATCTTAGGCAGGTGTGGTCCCTCAAGCGGTACCCAAAGTGCAGACTACGAGAGAAACCATAACCAAGGTGTCACAGAGACCGGAAATGGCTATCTTCTTAAGATCCTTGCTCTACCAGGACACCAAAAAGGTACAAGGATATATTTACAACTATGGTAAACCTTTCAAAATAAAAGATTAGGGTCAATAAAATTAAGGCAACTAAGAACGTAGCTATGTAAGAGGACAGGAACGAGATACTACGCAACTAGATACTTTGTAATGCGGAGAAGTGCCAGCTGCCAAAAAGCAAAAATAATCTTGAGATACTGCATGACGTGCAGGTCACTCTTGACCAAAATGAAATTTGTGAAACAATTAGGCAGTAAAAATTTGAAGATATGAGCACTGAGGATTTCAAAAATGAATTCAAATTACAAATTACGATTCAGAACATCTAGGGGGAAGCTTTACATTGGATTCCATCCATTAAAGCGCAAGACTATTTGGTGGTACTTCGATGTCATAACTGCAGAGATTTAGATCAGGTGAGTAAGTATGGTTTGCCCCAGGTGCGGAGCAGAAAATCATATAAAGAAAAACTGTTCTAAAACTGGGATTAGTAACCCCCCACACTTACAGTCGCGGAGGGGGTGAGGTTACCAATATTGACATCAGGCTGATTGATCTGGGCATGGCTCATGTTCATACCATATCTCATTTGACAATCTGTTTTTACTGTACTACCACCTCGTCATGTTAATTTCAATTGCTGGTATCACTGAGTTGCCGCCTTGCCTGCCCGTGAGCGGCAGCAGGGGCGCTTATCGATATAAGCCCTGGCGTATTATCTTTGCTGACAGCTAGTTCTTCCCGTTTGTTGTTTGTTCAGAGTTAGTTCGGATTTGCCAGTGCGTTGGGAGGTGCCAGCAGTACAGTTCGGACCTGGCACTATTTGAATTGGCACAAGTTTAGTCGGGGTGTGGCAGCAGTGAGGTCCGGTCCACCATGACTTTTCCAACTGTTGCCGACACACATGATTTGAGTGGGGACGAGTTTGGTTTGTCGTCGGTCGGTCGTCTTGCAGTACGACGTGTATTAGGCCGGCGAAGGAATTTAAAAGAGTCAATCATGGCTTTACAACTTGTGGTGGCTAACAAGCCTGGCAACCTTCCTACCTATACAGTGGGAGGGGGACAAGGCACAAATACAGACGTGACCTTAGTCATACCAAATGCAGTCAACATCATACAAAATTGGAAGGTTGAAGATAATGCCACCATAAGTGATCATAATCTCATAACTTTCACCTTAGGTGATAGAGTGTGCCACTTGGCCATAGAGTGGTAGCTACAGATGAATTATAAAAGAGCAGATTGGGAGCGCCTAGCGAGGGAGTGCGACATTCCTGCATTGCCAGAGGTGACACACACCAGGACATAGACGTGGAGGAAAGAGCCGAGGAGATGGTGAGTGCGATAACCAGAGTATTGAAGGCAGCTGTACGAAGTAGGAGGAAGGACATGGCAGCCTCTCCATCACCATGGTCAGCTGAACTGGAGGATATGCGTCAGTCTGTTAAAAGGCTAAGGAGGCACTACCAGCGCAGTATCGTCTGGTGGGAATGAAAAAGATGGTTGCTGCAATATCGGGAGGCAAAGCAGATGTTCCAAAAGGAACTATGGGTGGTAAGGGTAAAGAGCTAGGGAAGCTATCTTTTGAATCCACTAGCAATAGACCTTATATGTTAGTTAGGGAAAAATCCGCTCTCCTATGGAGCTGTCAGCAGTCATGCATACGGATAGGATGACGGAATCTTGCCAGAAGACTGCCGAGCTCCTCCTCCGGTCCCTGTTGCCTGATGGCAGTGCTGAGGGAGAAGGTTGAAGATAATGCCACCACAAGTGACCATAATCTCGCAACTTTCACCTTAAGTGAGAGAGAGTACCACTTGGCCATAGAGTGGGAGGTACAGAAGAATAACTGCGCCAATTAAGAAATAAATACCTTGGTAGAGACATAAATGATACTGCAGTCTACCCCTTTTCTGAAGAGGAAATGGTTGCCCACATCAAATCGTTGAGGAGACGGAGAGCTCCTGGGCCAGACGGCATTGTGCCAGAGGTCTTAGAGGTCTTGCAATTCTTGCCCCCCCCCCCCCCCCCCCCCAGCTAGTACCACCACTCACTCATCTATTCAATGAGTGCCTCAGGCAGAAAAAATTCCCAAAGGTCTGGAAAATTGCAAATGTCGTGATAATTAAGAAAGGACCCAACAAAGACCTATCTGAAACAAAATCTTACAGACCCATCTGCTCATTGGACTTGTTGGGGAAGATACTAGAGAAATTGCTGATGTGTAGCAGGCAGTTTGGCTTCAGTCCTGGGCAGTCAGCATCTGATGCAACAGCCCTGGTGGCTGAGGTCTGTGGCTCAACCACGTACAAGTACGTAGTTGGCGTCATGGTGGACATCATTGGCGCCTTCGACCAACTTTGGTGGCCTTCGCTCTTCTCTTGTTTGCGGGAGAAAGTGTGTCCAGGGCCGCTATACGGTTGTCTGAGGAGCTATTTCGAGGATCGGGAGATCTGGCTATCCCCTAGCGAAAGAGTGGGAAAAACAATAACAAAGGGATGCCCCAAGGGTTCTGTATTAGGTCGCCTATTCTGGGACATCCACATGGAGCCACTGTTGGAAGGCCTACAACAAAGCGAAGAAGTGCTAGAGGTGATAGTGTACGTGGATGACCTCCTCCTGTTGGTTGGTGGCCGAAGCCGAGAAGACATAGAGCCATAGGAAAATTACAACTGTGGTGCCAAAATACAAAGATGACAATTTTACCAAGTAAGTCTACATATCTTTTGCTGAAAGGACAGCTGATAAGGAATCCCACTGTGAGATTTGAGGGCTTACTAGCTATTTGACGACGCGCGAAGCGCTACCTGGGAACCATCATTGACGAAAGGTGGATCCTTGGAGAACACATTGAAACCATAACCCAGAGAGCCCTGAAAGTGCTTAACAATCTTATCTCCATAGGTCACAAAAGATTTCATATTTCCCCCCATCTCATAAAGCTATATCATAACAGCATCTTAACCTCAATGGTGGGTTACGGCTCCGGAGTCTGGGGGCATAGACTCACGAGGGTAGTGCCTGCCATGACAGTGAGAAGAATGCAGAGGAACATGATATTGAGGTCTATGGGGAATACATGACATCTCCAGGGGTGGGCCCTATTAGTTACAATGGGTCTCTGTCCTTTGGTCCTCAAAATTAGGGAACAAGCAGCGTGGTACTGGGCGAAATCATGGAAACAGGGGACATACTGGGCGTAGGGTTGAGGACAAGGGTGCGATAAGGAGAAGAGGTGAAGAGTTGTGGCAGGAATCATGAGAAGAGGAAGAAACCGGCCGAAGAACATTTGAATTTTTACCAGATGCGAAAGAACGACTAGGTATGAAGTACTTCGAATCAACCTGGGCATTGTATTATTTTCTCACTGGTCATGGGCCCTACCCGAAATACCTATGTCGCTTTGGGAAGAGGGCTACGCCCGCGTGTGACTGTGGCGCATTTGAGGGTACTTCCGACCATGTGGTTTACAAGTGCCACCTTTCCAATGATGTAGAAACCACACTACGAGATCAATTACCTAACAATGACACTTACCACTTACTGAGACGTGAAGACACATTTCAAACGCAGAACAGTTTCGCATACGTGGTATCACGGAAAGTGTTGAGAGAATATCTGAGGGACATTAATTCATCATGAATCCGGTATTAACAACAAACACCAAATTTATCCAATACCCTAATCCTATACCGCCTGTGCGTGGACAGGCCAACTTACGTTATAGTTGGAATCCGCCACGTGCAGGTGTAGGGGTGGTGGTGTGCAATAACACCGAATCAGGACATGCACTGAACATGACAGAGAATAGAATTTTAGTTGGTAGGACTTGGAAGTAGGATATTAAAATAGGAACGTGCAGCGGTAGACATCACTGGCATGCCTGGTGTCAGGGGCACGCTACAGGGCTCAGCTCGGTGGGTGACGCTGAGTAGTAAGTTCGTATGTTTGCTGACACACCTGTGACGCTGCACTAGACATAAGTAGCCATTACAAACTGTAGTATTAATAGCAATAAGTTGCCCATTATAATTCTCTCCTGGCTGTAGTTCACTTGAAAACTGTAAATTTGCTGCAATTACAATTATATATATATATATAATTGTAAAAATATTTATAACGATATATTCCGCACTAATCACGTAAGGTGGTGGGTTGCACATGTATAATTATAAAGATTTGTGAATAAAGAATTTAAAGAAAAGAGAAAAAGAGAAAACCAGACCTCTGGGAAAGCAGTCTCCATGGCGCCACCGGGGGGAGATTTGTTGCCTTCCGTAACTCGGTTAAAACCGCCAGGAGAGCCTCTTCGGACTTATCCCAAAATGCTCTTGTGGCTCAGAGGACCTTGAGTGGGTTGGGAACTGCGGCGTCCTATCCCGTGGCCTTTGCGTGGCCCTGACGCTCAGTATCCCCTTGGATGTTGTGAAGCTAACACGGAAGGGCCGTCCACGCAGAACGTTAAAAGGCTAGCCCTTAACTGGATGCAATCCTCACTGGTCCGCACGGACCCACCGTGAATTATCAAAAGCTGTGGGTAAGACATGGTCGGTAATGATCCCACAGTGTGTGTGGAGGCCCTCCAGGGAACGTAACTCAGGTTTGAATGCCGCACCGTCTCGTTGATGTCAAACTCTACCCCATAAGACCCAGGCCAACATCCTTCTACATTCCGGGCCAAATTTAACGTTGCGGGTTGCTATGTCTCAAGGAAGGACGTTAATCTCCCGTCATGGTAGGATGTTAAACGCCCCAAACCCGATGCGAAAGCAAAGGATGCGTGGCGCAGGGGAAGTTGCGTTACGAGATATGCACCATCTGTCTCCTGAGTTGAGCCGCAGCGGTCGAGCAGGGAGGTGACGGCAAGTCTAACGACGAGCCGATGCTCATGTGATCTGGCTGTTGCCACTCCTCACGTCCTCGACAAAGTTAAAAGTCTCCTAACCTAAGACGAAAGCAAGGGGTGTGTGGAGCAGAGGAAGCTGCGCAAAAGCGACACAGCACCTGTCCCTGCTGGATCGAGCGGCGGATGCAGGGCGGGTGTTGCTGGCCTGGGCTGCGGCGTGCTGCGCCTGCCTGGCGCCGCTGCTCCCCAGAACGCAGGGATACGCCTCCATATGTGTCTCTGCTACCGGTGGCATGCTTTTCCGTCATTGTATCGTGTCCCAAGTCGGCAAAGTATGCCTCGCCGCGCCTCTGGTATTCTGGGGCATCTTCCTCCAAGCCCGGGAGGTGGTAGCACGGCTTGGGTGATCGGCACACCACCTGAGTAGGAGTTGGTCCTTGGCTGGTGGAAGCTCAGGCTAGTGGCGGTCGGTTACACTTGTCGATACTGGACGAGTGAAATCGGCTGTGACCAGGTACCGAAGGGGACCAGTGTCCAGGAAGATCTGCAGCGAATTGACGCATGGTGCAGGGAATGGCAATTGAATCTCAGTGTAGACAAGTGTAATGTGCTGCGAATACATAGAAAGACAGATCCCTTATCATTTAGCTACAAAATAGAAGGTCAGCAACTGGAAGCAGTTAATTCCATAAATTATCTGGGAGTACGCATTAGGAGTGATTTAAAATGGAATGATATAAAGTTGATCGTCGGTAAAGCAGATGCCAGACTGAGATTCATTGGAAGAATCCCAAGGAAATGCAATCCGAAAACAAAGGAAGTAGGTTACAGTACGCTTATTCGCCCACTGCTTGAATACTGCTCAGCAGTGTGGGATTCATACCAGAAAGGGTTGATAGAAGAGATAGAGAAGATCCAACGGAGAGCAGCGCGCTTCGTTACAGGATGATTTAGTATTCTCGAAAGCGTTACGGAGATGATAGATAAACTCCAGTGGAAGACTCTGCAGAAGAGACGCTAAGTAGCTCGGTACGGGCTTTTGCTAAAGTTTCAAGAACATACCTTCACCGAAGAGTCAAGCAGTATATTGCTCCCTCCTACGTATATCTCGCGAAGAGACCATGAGGATAAAATCAGAGAGATTAGAGCCCATACAGAGGCATACCGACAATCCTTCTAGTTGTGGTTGGCAGGAGAGCCAGCCAGTATAACTAAAGGAGGCCGAAAAGCACGCGTTTTAGCTCACGCAGGCTGGCGTGAGGTCTGGAACATGACAAGGGAATTAGAATTGAGAAACACGGACGTAGCTGGTGGAATACTTAACTTTAATCCATTAATGACGAACGTCGCTCTTGACGGTACATGATTTACAACATCAATAGAAACTGATCATGGCGCCTTGCTAGGTCGTAGCAAATAACGTAGCTGAAGGCTATGCTAACTATCGTCTCGGCAAATGAGAGCGTAGAAGTCAGTGAACCATCGCTACCAAAGTCGGCTGTACAACTGGGGCGAGTGCTACGAAGTCTCTCTAGACCTGCCGTGTGGTGGCGTTCGGTCTGCAATCACTGAAAGTGGTGACACGCGGGTCCGACGTATACTAACGGACCGCGGCCGATTTATATGCTACCACCTAGCAAGTGTGGGTTCTGGCGGTGACACCACATCCCGCCCCCACAAATCGGCGTACGGTTGTGGCATAAGGCTTCCGCCCGCCGTGGGGAGGACCCCATGTTGACGTATGTGACGAGGTGGGGAGCCTAACAACAGGCGAGGCTGTGCGACCCGCACCCTGCCATTCGGACCGCGGGGAGCTAGGAAACGCCTGAAAACCTGCTCCAGGGTGCATGCCAATATGCGGTGTATGCGCCCGTAGAGAGACAGGAGGGGCCGAAGGGTCGACCTGCATCTGGCCGGGGCACCCGACGGGCGAAGACGACATATGGTCCGGAGCGGGCAAGAGTTCCGTCTCGGAGGACAACTGGTCACGGGATGCGATCGGCGGCGCGTGACCCAGGGAGGTGCCCGGCGGTTGCAGCGACTCGTCCACTGCGGGCGCCGCCGGCGGAAGAACAGGCGACGGCGGCGGCGGCGGCGCGTCGCCATGGGGCAAAATGGAAGGCATCGTCGGTAACGCCTGGGGCTGAGGCGAGCCAGTAGATGGGTCCCCGGGGCACTGACTGGACGGCACCGTCGCTGAAAGCAGACGGCGAGCGGCAGATCCCGTGCGACGACAGAGGCGCAGCTGATTGAGATGCCGATGCACCTCACCAGAGGCCCCCAAAACCAGATACATAGCGCGTCCGAGGCAGCGAAGAATGCGCCCTTCGAGCCAACGCCGTGAACCTCGGTAGTGGCGATAGTAGACACCGTCGCCTGGAGCAAAAGCAGGTGTCTGCCACTGCACAGGAACCTGATGCGGCGGATGTAGCAAAGACATCAAGGTTCGATGATGACCGTGGAGCAAATCAGCCGGCGAGCGACCATCTTGGGGCTGAGAGCGATACGAAGACAAAAAGAGCAATAACGCGTTCTCCCGAGAATGCGACGCTTTCAACTTCAACATCTGTGACTTGAAAGTCCTGACCAATCGTTCAGCGGCACCGTTCGACTGTTGCGAAAACGGAGCGGACGTCAGATGTTGAATACCATTGGCCTTGCAGAATGACTGAAATTCTGCGGGCATAAATTGTGGGCCATTGTCGGAAACAATAGTCTGTGGAAGACCTTCAATGCAAAAGATAGCGGATAACGCTAGGATGGTGGTAGATAACGTCTTGCAAGACATCCGGACAACAAAAGGAAAATTACTGAATGAATCTACCACAACCAACCATCGAGCATTCCAGAATGGATCAGCAAAATCGATGTGTAAGCGTTGCCAAGGGTAAGTGGCTTTTGGCCATGCAAAGAATTTCCGCGGTGGTGCTGACTGTTGTTCGGTACACACCCTGCAAGAAGAGCACATATTCGTAATCGCGGCATCGATTCCGAACCAAGTACAGTGCTAACGAGCAAGTTCTTTCGTTCTCACTATACCCCAATGTCCTTGGTGGAGAAGCTGTAAGACAGACGACTGAAACGAACGTAGCACCACGACGCTGGACTGATCATTATCAGAACGCAACAGCAAAACACCACGTCGAACAAAAAGTCTCTCCTTGTGAACAAAAAATTGGCGAACCAACGGGTCCCCGATCCGTGACTTTGACAAGGGCCATTGCGTAGCAACAAAACGCAGAACGGGAGGAAGGACAGGGTCGGCAGCTGTGGCTGTAGCTACACGACGAAAATCAATCGGAAACGATTCGACCACGTCATCGGTTTCCGCATCAATGAACATGCAAGCAAATTCGGAGGAATCGAATGCCCTATCCTCAGCAACAGGCAAACGGGACAACGCATCGGCGTTTCCGTGCTTAGCAGTGGACCGATACAAGATATCGTAGCGGTACTGCGAGAGGAAAATAGACCAGCGAATGAATTTCTGGTCTGTACCTGGAGGTACAGGCTTGGTCGGACGAAAAAGCGATGTCAAAGGTTTGTGGTCTGTGATTATGGTAAAGTGACGACCATACAAGAAATCATGAAACTTTGTATCACCAAATACGAGAGCCAAAGCTTCTTTCTCAATCTGTGAATAATTTCTTTGCGCAGACGAGACCAATTTGGACGCAAAGGTAATAGGGCGATCGTGCGATCCATCTTTGTGCGCAAGCACAGCATCGATCCCGAAATCCGATGCATCCACGATCAACAAAATGGGCTTCTGGGGATCGAATGGCGTAAGGCAAGTATTGGAAAGCAACGCCGATTTCAACTGGCGAAAGGCGCGTTCGCATTCCGTCGTCCAGACGAACGGAACACCTTTACGGCGTAAGCGATGAAGCGGAGCTGAAATGGAAGAGGCGTGTGGGATATAACGGTGATAATAATTAATTTTTCCCAGCACACTCTGTAGCTGCTTCAAATTCTGCGGCGAAGGCAAGTCTTGTATGGGACTGAGGTGCGTTGGACTTGGATGTATGCCTTGGGCATTGATTACATGTCCCAAGTATGGCAAGTCCCGAGCAAAAAACACACATTTGTCCTTCCGCAAGCGAAGACCATTTTGTCGCAAGACCTGAAATAATGTTCTGAGATTGGCCAAATGTTCTTCTTCCGTCATTCCGGAGATCACAATATCGTCCAGATAATTTGCTGCAGTAGGGACCGACGCACAAACAGTTTGTAGATATTGCTGAAACAATGCAGGGGCGGATGCACACACGAATGAGAATCGTTTGAATTGATACAAACCAAGATGCGTGTTAACCACCAAAACGCGCTGGGATTCTTCGTCCACCGGTATTTGAAAGTACGCATCTGCTAGGTCCAACTTCGAAAAATATTTACCCGGACACAGTTTATCAAAAAGATCTTCCGGGCGGGGCAAAGGAAAAGTTGCAATCACTAGTTGTGGATTCACTGTTGCCTTGAAGTCCACACAAAGTCTCAATTTGCCGGAAGGTTTTGGCAAAATTACTAAGGGTGACGCCCAGAGAGAAGCCTGCACACGTTCAATTACACCTTGTGATTCCAAATCGTGTAATGTTTTTGCGACCTCATCACGCAATGCGTGGGGAACATTGCGCCCTCTGAAAAATTTCGGTTGCTCGTTTACTTTCAGTTCCAAATGTGCTTTATAGTTCTTAGCGCAATGTCTGCAAATTCTTCACGTAGACGAGAAACACTGTCTGAAGGCACAGTCTGGTTCACTGATAGGACATGATTTACTATAGACAAGTTAAACAACTGAAATAAATAGAAACCAAACAAGTTCACTGCAGAAGAAGAAAGCAGGACGTAAAATGACGCAAGTTTTGTCTGTCCTTTGTGTGTTGCAAGAAGGCTGCACTGTCCTAACACAGGGATACGTTGACCTGAATAGCTGCTTAGCTTAACATTTGCGGCACGCAACGGAGGTGTGCCCAGCAGTTTGTAAGTGTCTTGATTGATCAGTAAAACTGCAGCTCCGGTATCGAGCTGGAAAGGTATCACTTTGCCGTTACTGACCAAGTCCACAAAAAGTTTATTGTCCTGCTGACGACAAGAGCGACTCTCTCGTGCAACGTGAACTGACACTGGTACATAATCACTTGCGACTTGACGGCAGTTCCGGCGATGTCGATGCACACTATTTTTGGGACGAACACAGTCACTGTTAGAGAGAGTGGCACTGGGCGGAGTGGAATGAACTACATGAATTTCCATGAGTGAAGTTTCGCGACCCTGAGTATCCTTGGTTTGATTCCGATTCCGGCATGAAGCAAAGGGACTGGAACGGTTTTGAGCTTTTTCTGGCAAACACTCTGAAGATGTCCTTTATTATTATAATAAAAGCAAATAGCTTGGCGTGACGGGCAATTCTCACGCGAATGTTTAGTAGCACACCGCGGGCATGATTTGATCACTGCATTAGCTTGCCTGCGAGGCACACGTGGCTGAGAGCTTGGCGGCAGCGGCGCGGCCGGGTGCGAGAACTGTTTACTGTTCCGCGCTGCTCGCCCGGCGGGCCGGTTAACCTGACACACTGCTGGCGAAGTTGTAAATAATTCCTGAGCAAAGTCAAGTGTGTCCTGCCGATCTAGTATGTCCATCACTTGTTGAAGAGAGGGATTTACTAGTTTCAAAATCTGTTCCCTTATACGAACATCAAAAACGTTCTGTCCAATTGCATCACGCACCATAGTATCTGAATAAGGGAGTCCAAATTGACACTCAAAAGCACAATCCCTAGTAAGGCCTTGCAAGGTTGCAACCGACTCCCGATTAGTCTGACCTGCCGTACGTTTTGTACGAAAGAAGGTATACCGTTTGGCAACTACATTCACTGATTCTTTGAAATATGCATCTAATGCAGACAAAATTTCTTCGTAGGACAGAGTTGCGACGTCGCGTCGGGGAAATAATTCGATTATCACACGGTACGTGGTCACACCTACCGACGATAACAAAAAAGGCTGCCGCTCGTTACCTTGAATTCTGTAGGCGGCGAGATGAAATCCAAATTGGCGTGACCACTCCGTCCAGCTTTCCAGTGCAGCATCAAAAGGTCGAATAGTGGGTGCAACAGCGTGTTGCGGCTGCGTTAGCGGTGAAGCGGCTGCTGCTGCATCGTTTGCATCGCACATTGACCCTGGACGAGCTGTCCAAGGGCATCCAGTAAGGCCTGCGTCTGCTGATTCTATAAGCGATAAAATTCGGACAGTATATCTGGAGATTGTGGCGAAGCCATTACATAAGTAAATCAGGGCAATATCGATAAGAACACTTTTACTCTCGTCGCCAATGTTGTGGTTGGCGGGAGAGCCAACCAGTATAACTAAAGGAGGCCGAAATGCACGCGTTTTAGCTGACTCAGGCTGGCGTGAGGTCTGGAACATGACAGGGGAATTAGAACTGAGAAACACGGACGTAGCTGGTGGAATACTTAACTTTAATCCATTAATGACGAACGTCGCTCTTGACGGTACATGATTGACAACATGAATAGAAACTGATCATGGCGCCTTGTTAGGTCGTAGCAAATAACGTAGCTGAAGGCTGTGCTAACTATCGTCTCGGCAAATGAGAGCGTAGAAGTCAGTGAACCATCGCTAGCAAAGTCGGCTGTACAAATGGGGCGAGTGCTAAGTAGTCTCTCTAGACCTGCCGTGTGGCGGCGCTGGGTCTGGAATCACTGAAAGTGGCGACACGCGGGTCCGACGTATACTACCGGACCGCGGCCGATTTAAAGGCTACCACCTAGCAAGTGTGGTTTCTGGCGGTGACACCACACTTCTTCCCACGAACAATACGAGACTGGAATAGAAGGGAGAACCGATAGAGGTACTCAGGGTACCCTACGCCACACACCATCTGGTGGCTTGCGGAGTATGGATGTAGATGTAGACGTAGATGAAACGGCGCGTTGAAACCGGCAGCTCTGAGGGGTCCTTGGTCTAGGGGCGAGGCCGGTGGGTGAGCTGCACTTAGTCCCCCCTTCCCAATCCAGAGGAGCCGGTCCACTGGTCAAGTGTATGATGGCTACAGATGAGACAAGCGATTCCGGTCCACCCATAACGGCTTCGATGCTAGCCGATCTTTCGCCACAAGATGGCCTGGGTCAGGCACTGGAGGATTACATGAAGAGTCACACAAGGAACACGCAGATCCTTGATCACAGCATTAACAATGGGAAAACAAGACAGGCCGCTGTCCAGGGCATCAAAAGTGAGCTGGGTGCATGGGCAATTGCGAATCTCAAGCTATAAGCCCGTATTAAAGAGTTTGAAAAGGAAAATGATAGGTTAAGAAAGCAACATGTGAAAACATGGGCTGGTGTAGCTGCACAAGCGGCATCAAAGGCCCACTCAACAAAGGTTTCCAAAAGGCTGGACACAGCGGTCATCTAAGATCCGTGCCTGGCCAATACGTCAAAAAGGTGCAGAAAAACAACAGTAAACCCATCCAGAGAACATTCAAGGTAAATAGAGTTAAAGCAACCAAGAATGTAGTTATTGTTGATGTTGCCACAGAGCTGGATAAGAGTAAACTATTAGCCAATCAAAAGTTGTGCAAGTCCCTCAAATGCAAACCCCCCTGGAAATGTAACCCTTTGGTTATCCTATATGATGTCCTCACGTCTCTAAAGGACGATGACTTATGTGAAATCATGTATCATCAAAATTTAGACGACATGGACGTTAACAACTTTATGAAAGACTTCAAGTTAAGGTTCTGGACAGGACCGAAAGACCAAGATGTTAGTATACTCCATCACGTCGCGTGAACAGAATACAGCTAAAATCGATGAATCTCCTCACTGACCTCGGAGCCCTGCGTGGCCTCATTAAAATGGTTTCTGACAGGAAAGGTTTGACCTCGATTAAACATACATGCAGTCTCTTTTAGTAAATGGGCGTATTGCGCTAGATTGGAAAAAGACCTGAATAAACGTGGGACACATCAACACGCACAGTAGCTGTTTGGTCATGCAGGAGCTGCAAAGGGTAGTGGAGGAGTGGAGGCTGAATGTAATCTGCCTGCAGGAGCTATACTTCCTTTATGGCTTCCACATGGCAGGAAATTTATACCAGAGAAGAGCCAAAAGCAGCTCTAATTGTAGCAAACAAAGCTCTACGGGCCACAATCCTAGCACAACTAACAGCTACCCACTGCAACGTCGTGGAACTACAGTTAAGTGCGGGGCTAGTCTACTTCGTCACCATGTACAGTCGTACTCAAAAGTATCCGAACGACCTGAATTGCATTTCGCCTGATTCACATGCAACCCACAGAACGCAGCTGTCTAGCAGGTCCTCTAATGGCTCCTTGGTACAGTCCTTTGACTATTAAACATGGCTCCAACAAGTCACCACTAGAAAACTCGGCTCTGTATCGCAGTATCTTATGTAAATGTAAAGTAATACCACGATACTACAAATATCAGGGAACACCTTATTAGAGATAAGACTGTCCTTAAGGCTTGTAAGCTCACATTTATTGCAATAAATGACATACCTGAAATGTTACCAATCTCATTATTACGTCAGATAGGTAATATACGTAGTTAAGTTCGACGTATTCATGGCTTCTGCTTCAAAGTGACATACCGTACTTGTCATTTAATCCAAAATTATATTAAAAATTTAAATTATTCACGAGCAGCTAGTTGAGAATATGTATGAACTTCAAATCATACGACGAACCATCTCGTTCTGCATTTCGATTCAAACCCAGGTCATGCAGACTAAGATTTCGTGACTGACAGAAACTAACAGTCATTCCTGACTAGGCATACAGAGAGTGATATACTTCGATTTTAGACAGTATCATTTAGCAAATATCAACTTTAAATTACATAACGAAAACATTTTTAACGGAGGCGAATTCCTACCCAGCATCTATTGTCCCTGTTAACCAACTACGAGAGATGTTAAATATTGCTTCTTCACAAGTAACTTACTTGAAATGCCGTGATGTAAAGCTTTGTGTACGACTTGGGATGCGAAGCCAGAACCTAATCAGATTGTTATCGAAGCACAATCAACTGTGACATATCGGATTTTCTCGGCAGTAGCTAGATGTTTTAACTGAAATGACGAGACGAAACATTAATTTTTTCCTTCGCAGGACTCCAACCCGGCATCTATCGCTGTTATATGATAGAGGAAACAAACGTTAAATATGGGTTTATTACATCAGCAGCGACATGTGAGCAAGTTTGAACTAGAAATAATATGACGAAGAGTTCAGTGCTGACTGGGAATCGAACCCCACACATATTCGTTGTTGACTACACACAAAGAGACGTCAGCTACAGAATTTTTCTCCACCAGCAGCTCGGAATAACATCCTTGATCTTAGAAGGATCTCTCAAATAGTTCTGTGTCTGACTGGGAGTCAAAAACGTCAGATATCGTTAGTGTTGACAACGAATTAAAATGCATTAAAAATCAAAATTATTATCCATCAGTAGATATGTGTTCTCATGCTAGAGCTTGATAATACAAAATGAAAACTTTAGTGCCGGGCCAGCATTCGAACCCATTCACGCGCAATATGTGGAGATGTTGAGGAATCTGCAGTTTTGAACAAACATCAAATTGTAGTCGAGCTGTATTGTCTCGAAGGGACCAAATTCCGCGTTGATGGCGGTCTGAGTTGCATTCCAAGTTCAGAAACAATTTTATCGACATACAGAAGCTCAAATAAAAGATGGAATAAGGGTCCTGTGACCGTTCATAGCGTTTGTTTCGTCACTATAAATAAATAACTAGTATACGAAAGGTTACTGGTGACAGAGTTCCCACATTTCGCCACTCCTGACTTTCTTGTGGTGCAACCTACTTGGTAGAGAAGGAATATCATGTTTAATATGAATTTCAGACCACAATGCCATTGTATCTTCTTCACTTGGCGTAGCCAGAAGACAATAGAATCTGTCTCTCCCTATTAAAAATCATGGGCAGAAGTTAGAATCGAACCCAGGCCTTCATCATAGGAAAAATATCATCAGTTCAAGAGACCACCAAACCACCTTCAACATGACCCATATTTCTTTCACAACACCGTTCCGGCACACTCGTTGAGAATTCTGACACACAGGCTCCCTGTAGTGTTCTGCAGCATGTTCAGTACATATATTTACTTGGTTTACCGAATCGCCATGAACTAGCTGCCTCGGCTACCCAGTGCATACATTCGACTCTATTTTGTAATCACCGATATAATATCATGTAACTGCCACTTACACCGAACCGGCAACAGTTACGGTGTCGATTTGTTGAAAACGGCGTGCAGTGCAAGAGAAAAGCTGTAACTGTCTGTGTCTCAGAAGTATTGATCCGGCCATATGCTTATCTCTCAGCACTGTGGAATACGGTAGTTCTGGAGGAACTATTGCTAACTACTAGAGATGCTGCAGGTAGAGGGCAGCTAGTAGCGTCACGGTAAGTGTCACGCACCGTATATAATATGTCACGAGTTCCATTTCATTCGCTGCTATTTTTTTTTTTAATTGCAGTTCTGCTGTCTGCTGATGTTACCAATTTAATGGAACTTTGAACATAATTACCTTCACATCTCAACACAAAATCGAGGCATGTGGAAAAAGGGCTAGCTTCTACGACATTTTGTTCTTTTCAGGTTTAATGTACGGCCAGGCAGCAGAAGCATCTCGAAGCTTTTGTACCAAGTATGGTGAGAGCGCATCGTGCCAAAATAGTCAGAAAAGTATTTTCTACATTAGCTGTCGTCTGGTAGTGGCATTTAATTCTTCTTCAAACCTTGTTCGACAGCGTTAAGTCAGAACAAGTTTTCTAGATGCATGTAATCAATAAACTGCATGTGCAATGTCAGACTGTTATAGATCACATCAGAATTCGCATATATCTTTGATGATTAATTTCTATCTCATGTTTAGTATTGTTTTAACAACACTAAAAGAAACCTTACGAAAATTGTGCATTGTTTTCAAAGAAATGAAATGAAACTACCCACGATAACCTTAATACGAAAGTCTGCTTAGATAAAACTGAGTATCTGTCCTCAAGCGTGCCTCTGTCGGCACGAATTAGTAAAATATTACTCCCTTAGATTGCATTTGGGTCTGTGTTTAATTGGTATGCTGTGTCATACTCAACAGGTGTGCAAATCTGGCATACGAAACATTTGATTTTACTTAGTTAACAATCCGATTACGTGTTGGGTTCGTACCTCCGTCACAGAACTTCACATCATGCACTTCATCTTTAAATGAATAGTCCGCAGCTCGTGGTCGTGCGGTAGCGTTCTCGCCCGGGTTCCCGCGTTTGATCCCGGCGGTGTCAGGGATTATCTCTGCCTCGTGATGACTGGGTGTTGTGTGATGTCCTTAAATTAGTTAGGTTTAAGCAGTTCTAAGTCTTAGGTGACTGATGACCAAAGATGTTAAGTCCCATAGTGCTCAGAGCCATTTAAACCATTTAAATGCAAACACACTTTGTTACTTCTGAATGGAGGTATATCAGACATCTGTCGTGGTTAGTTAACAGGGATGAAATGGTCTTGAAAGGCGTCCCTGTTTATTACAAAAACTGTCGTCCTTTATTTTCAAGTTTAGATTTGGTTACTGATATTGGAGAAAATTTCGGTAATTCATGACTCTTCACGGCTAGTCAGCAATATGATAGATTAGATTGAATTAATACTTGTTTCATAGTTGTTTCATAGATCATGAAAACGACGATTTGTAATTATGAGGAACGTGTTATTTTAATGAAAGATTTCTTTACATACCGGTATTCAATTTCTTTACAACAATTTCTTTACTCTCTCTCTTGTTCTACTTTATCTCTCACTCTCTCTCACTCTCTCTCTCTCTCTCTCTCTCTCTCTCTCTCTCTCTCTCGCACACACACACACACACACACATTATTTTTTTATTTTTATTTTTATATGGTGTTCTCGACTATCGACGAGGCACGAAATCGTCCGTGAATGAGTTTATTAGGTTTGAGTACAGTTACGAAAGAAATATAAAAACAATTATGAGAGTTACTGATTTATGCTGTTCAGTTTGCAGTCAGTTCTGAGTATTATTAGTAACTAAACTCCAGTCCAAAATCCTGGTTACAGAAACGCGAATCAGACGCATTACGTATTCCAGGCCATCGCAGCCGCGTCTTTGAAAGGCCAGCTGTTGTCACTACCCAGTCCGCTGTAGGATCACATTGGTTCGTTTCGCCCTGCTAGTAGTGTAACTGAGATTTGACAAAAAGGCAAGGTATATCTGACAACTCTTTGATCGACGAGTTACATCCTGGTGTGCACGGAATTAAGCCTCAAAGTTCACTTGATTTTTCCTGTAATTTCCATTAAATAATCTGAATTATTATCGTCTCAGGTGTAACAAAAGGTTGTAAATTTACGGTTTTCAGCCCAGGAAAGTTTTAGACATTAGACATTATTGACCTCGTAAAAGAAATGCGCAGCACATACCTTTTCGCTAGCTCTGTGCTCACGTGCTGACCTCTGAAAAAGCGTCTGTTGTGGTATGCGGTTCCAGTCTCGCTGAATGTAACGTTTTAATCCCTTCTGTGAAAGAGCTACAAGCTGTCAGATCAAACATCGATAAGGAAATCGCAAGAAAATACTTTCAGCTCATAGTGCAATGGTGAAAAAATTGCAATGCTGCACAACAGGTAACGCCTCTTTTGCTGCTGACAAGGAAATTTTGGGTCTCTAGGAATACATAACTTTATTTATGAAATGCCAGATTTGCATACCTGTTGACTATGACACAGCATACCAATTAAACACAGACCCAAATTAAATCTAAGTGAGTAATATTTTACTAATTCGTGCCGATAGAGGCACGCTTGTGGACAGATACTCAGTTTTATCTGAACAGACTTTCGTCTTAAGGTTATCGTGGGTAGTTTTATTTCATTTCTTTTAAAACAGTGCACAATTTTCGTAAGGTTTCTTTTAATGTTGTTAAAACAATACTAAACATGAGATAGAAATTAATCATCAACGATAAATGCGAATTCTCTGCTGTGATCTATAACAGTCGGACATTGCACATGCAGTTTATTGATTACATGCATCTAGAAAACTTGTTCTGACTTAACGCTGTCGAACAAGGTTTGAAGAAGAATTAAATGCCACTACCAGACGACAGCTAATGTAGAAAATACTTTCTTGACTGTTTTGGCACGATGCGCTCTCACCATACTTGGTACAAAAGCTTCGAGATGCATCTGCTGCCTGGCCGTACATTAAACCTGAAAAGAACAAAATGTCGTAGAAGTTAGCCCTTTTTCCACATGCCTCGATTTTGTGTGGGAGATGTGAAGGTAACTATGTTCAAAGTTCCATTAAATTGGTAACATCAGCAGACAGCAGAATCGCATTTAAAAAAAAAAAAAAAAAGATAGCAGCGAATGAAATGGAATTCGTGACATATTATATACGGTGCGTAACAGTTGCTGTGACGTTACTAGCTGCCATCTACCTACAGCACCTTCAGAAGTCAATAATAGTTCCTCCAGAACTACCGTATTCCACAGTGCTCTGAGATAAGCGTATGGCCGGATCAAGACATCTGAGACACAGACAGTTACAGCTTTTCTCTTGCACTGCACGCCGTTTTCAACAAATCGACACCGTAACTGTTGCCAGTTCGGTGTAAGTGGCAGTTACATGATATTATATCGGTGATTACAAAATAGAGTCGAATGTATGCACTGGGTAGCCGAGGCAGCTAGTTCATGGCGATTCGATTAACCAAGTAAATAAATGTACTGAACATGCTACAGAACACTACAGGGAGCCTGTGTGTCAGAATTCTCATCGAATGTGGCGCAACGGTGTTGTGAAAGAAAAATGCGTCATGTTGAAGGTGGTTTGGTGGTCTCTTGAACTGATGATATTTTCCTATGATGATGGTCTGGATTCGATTCTAACTTCTGCCCATGATTTTTAATAGGGAGAGACAGATTCTATTGTCTTCTGGCTACGCCAAGTGAAGAAGATACAATGGCATTGTGGTCTGAAATTCATATTAAACATGATATTCCTTCTCTACCAAGTAGTCCTTAGGTTGCACCACAAGAAAGTCAGGAGTGGCGAAATGTGGGAACTCTGTCACCAGTAACCTTTCGTATACTAGTTATTTATTTATAGTGACGAAACAAACGCTATGAACGGTCACAGGACCCTTATTCCATCTTTTATTTGAGCTTCTGTATGTCGATAAAATTGTTTCTGAACTTGGAATGCAACTCAGACCGCCATCAACGCGGAATTTGGTCCCTTCGAGACAATACAGCTCGACTACAATTTGATGTTTGTTCAGAACTGCAGATTCCTCAACATCTCCACATATTGCGCGTGAATGGGTTCGAATGCTGGCCCGGCACTAAAGTTTTCATTTTGTATTATCAAGCTCTAGCATAAGAACACCTGTCTGCTGATGGATAATAATTTTGATTTTTAATGCATTTTAATTCGTTGTCAACACTAACGATATCTGACGTTTTTGACTCCCAGTCAGACACAGAACTATTTGAGAGATCCTTCTAAGATCAAGGATGTTATTCCGAGCTGCTGGTGGAGAAAAATTCTGTAGCTGACGTCTCTTTGTGTGTAGTCAACAACGAATATGTGTGGGGTTCGATTCCCAGTCAGCACTGAACTCTTCGTCATATTATTTCTAGTTCAAACTTGCTCACATGTCGCTGCTGATGTAATAAACCCATATTTAACGTTTGTTTCCTCTATCATATAACAGCGATAGATGCCGGGTTGGAGTCCTGCGAAGGAAAAAATTAATGTTTCGTCTCGTCATTTCAGTTAAAACATCTAGCTACTGCCGAGAAAATCCGATATGTCACAGTTGATTGTGCTTCGATAACAATCTGATTAGGTTCTGGCTTCGCATCCCAAGTCGTACACACAGCTTTACATCACGGCATTTCAAGTAAGTTACTTGTGAAGAAGCAATATTTAACATCTCTCGTAGTTGGTTAACAGGGACAATAGATGCTGGGTAGGAATTCGCCTCCGTTAAAAATGTTTTCGTTATGTAATTTAAAGTTGATATTTGCTAAATGATACTGTCTAAAATCGAAGTATATCACTCTCTGTATGCCTAGTCAGGAATGACTGTTAGTTTCTGTCAGTCACGAAATCTTAGTCTGCATGACCTGGGTTTGAATCGAAATGCAGAACGAGATGGTTCGTCGTATGATTTGAAGTTCATACATATTGTCAACCAGCTGCTAGTGAATAATTTAAATTTTTAATGTAATTTTAGATTAAATGACAAGTACGGTATGTCACTTTGGAGAAGAAGCCATGAATACGTCGAACTTACAACGTGTATTACCTATCTGACGTAATAATGAGATTGGTAACATTTCAGGTATGTCATTTATTGCAATAAATGTGAGCTTACAAGCCTTAAGGACAGTCTTATCTCTGATAAGGTGTTCACTGATATTTGTAGTATCGTGGTATTACTTTACATCTACATAAGATACTGCGATACAGAGCCGAGTTTTCTAGTGGTGACTTGTTGGAGCCATATTAAATAGTCAAAGGACTGTACCAAGAAGCGATTAGAGGACCTGCTAGACAGCTGCGTTTTGTGGGTTGCATGTGAATCAGGCGAAATGCAATTCAGGTCGTTCGGATACTTTTGAGTACGATTCCACTTCCTATACGGAGGAAATTTCGAAGATTTCTTGGATCACCTATCACGAATCACCACAGCGTTACGATGGCGAAAGACCATCATAATTTCCCATATGAACGCTAATTCACCCCTATGGCACAGCAGCACTAGGAATGCAAATGGACAAAAGGCTGAAGAACGACTTATGAACTCCCAACTAGTTGTGGTAAACGGACCGGCGAAGCCCCCAGCTATAGAGGTGGAGATGGTATTGGAAGTAACAAAGATGTCACCCTGTCAACACCCAGTGTCATTAGCAACATTAAAAACTGGAGAGTTCTATATCAAGTCACAACAAATGAGAACAATCTGATCCTTTTCAGACTAATTGTTGAGGAGTGCGGGCTGGTGTGGCCGTGCGGTTCTAGGCACTTCAGTATGGAACCGCGTGACCGCTACGGTCGCAGATTCGAATCCTGCCTCGGGCATGGATGTGTGTGATGTCCTTAGGTTAGTTAGGTTTAAGTAGCAGGGGACTGATGACCACAGATGTTAAGTACCATAGTCCTCAGAGCCATTTGATCTATTTTCTTGTTGAGGAGTGCACTGGGACATGGGGAGGGAGGTTCAATTGAAAGTATGCGTCAGTCTGAAAGACAGGGGAGGAGGAGGTACTAGCAGTGGAGTGTCGTCTGGCAGGAAAAACAATTCTGGTTATAGCGATACTGGGAAGCCAAGGATGTTTTCCAGAAAGGACAAAAGGAGGTAAGGGTAAGATGTTGGGAAAGACATGTGCTGCACCAGCTAGCCACTGACCCTTGGGGAGTCCCCTGTAAGCTTGTCAGGGAAAAAATAAGATCTCCCGCAGCTCTTTCTACCATCAGTGATTGCGGCCGAGTGACAGAGGCCTGACAGGAGGTTGCCGAGCTCCTCCTTCGGACTCTGCTGCCAGATGATGAGGAAAACGAAGACACTGAAATGCAGCTTCAGATCCGCAGGGATGATCTTGATAAGTACACCAAAAACACCGTGGTGTACCCCTTCTCGGAGGAAGAAGTGGCGCCACATATCAAATCTCTAAAAAGGAGGAAGGCTCCAGGGCCAGACGGCGTAGTAGCGGAGGTTGTGCAATTTCTCGCCCCTCAGCTAATTGCACCTCTTACAAGGCTTTTCAGTGAGTGCCTAAGGCTTGTCAAATTTCCGAAAATTAATGGGGCTATGTCCATTAGACATCAGGATAAGAGAACAGGCAGCACGGTACTGGATAATCAAAGGGAAGACTGAAAAGACCAGGGAGATCGTGGAGTCACAGGTAGGCGACTAATTTGCAATTAGACGAAGGGAGTAGGAATTGTGGAAGGAGTCATGGGAGAATGAGTAAACAGAGCGGAGAGTATTTCAACTGTTGCCTGATTTTAGGGAGAGACTACAAATGCGTTACTTCGAGACGGTAGAGGTCTGCTGCACTTCCTTACCATATCCGACATATATCGATTTGGGAAACGGGTTGCACCCGCGTGTAACTGTGGCGCTCAAGACGGCACACCCGGCAACGTCATTTATGAGTGTCAAATATACGACGATGTCTGCTAAATTGGGACATCAACTACCGAACCGAGATACATATTCCCTGCTACGACGTGGTGATACTTATCACGTCCTCAATACCTTGGCAAACGAAGTATCACAGAAAAATCTGAGGGAATTCATTAGGGACCATAACGGTCAATGAACAAAAAACCGATTAAGACTGAGGTGCTCCTGCCAAATACCCCCAGGTGCGGAGTGGCCGATCGCCGTTACGACCGAGAGCCACTGCGCCTCAGGATTGGGGACAGGTGTATAAATAACATTAAGCTGATACAGCACTTCGATTCAGATATTAGGTATTAGTAGTATAAATGAGAATGTAGATACAAACTGACAACACTAACACGACTGGGGACGGCGGTGACTTGGAGTAACTTAGGCCAGCCCAGTGCCAGGGGCACGCCCACTGGAATTAGCCCGGTGGGCAGGCCAAAAACAGTAGGTTTGTAATATTTCTGGCACACTTGAAACGCTGTAGAATAGACTTAGTATTTGGTAGAGCAGATAAAGAGATTTGAATTAACCTTGTACATAGCAATAGTAAGAGCCATCAACTAACATATAAGCTGCAATTGTTGTTTGTATTAATTTAAGGACCACTAATTAGGTAGTGCGTTATTTTGTATAATTATCATTGCATTGTATGAATAAAGATTTTAAAAAAACCAGAGCTCTGTCTCTCGTCAATATGTACTTTCAGCATGAAGACGACATTGAGCAGCATCTGAATCATCTCACCCGGGTAATCACGGCGTTGCGGGGCCGAAGAGTGATTGTGACTGCTGACATAAATGCAAAATCCCTAGTATGGTTCAGTGGAATAAGAGACCCAAACGGAGGTCGGGCAGAAGAATAGATTATAGTTTTGCAACTTGTGGTAAGTGGAAGTCCGGTAACACACCCACCTAACACTCACCATACCTAACGCCGTAAGCATTGTGAGAAACATGAGAGTAGAAGACAATGCCACCCCAAGTGGCCACAATCTGATAACATTTACAATAGGCGACGGAGTGGCACTGAAACATGGGGTGGAGGGTGCAATTGAACTACCACACCACTGACTGGAAGCACCTAGTAAGGGAGTGCGACATTCCTGCATTACTTGAAGGTGACTAATACCAAGATATAAATGTGGATAGGTACGCCAAAGAGCTGCTGAGAGCGATTAACAGATCACTGAAAGCAGCCGTACCAACGAGGAGAAGGGCCATAGCGGCCTCCCTGTCATCATAGTCTGCTGAACTGGAGCCTATGAGCCAGCCCATCACAAAAGTAAGGAGGCACTACTAGCGCAGTGTTGTCTATTAGGAAAGGCAACGATGGTTTCAACAATATAGGTAATTACAGGAAACATTCGAGAGGGAACTTCAAGTTGTTAGATGTCGAAGTTGGGAGTGGTATGTTGTAAATCAACTAACTACCGATCCATGAGAAGTGCCCTCTATGTTGGTGAGAGAGAAGATCGGCTCTCCAATGGTGATGTCCAGACAAGCATGGGGACACGATGATAGAATTCTGGTAAGAAACTACTGAGGTCCTCCTCTGGTCCCTGTTGCCTGATGACAGTGAGGAAGGGAAAATGGAGGGCAAGCGCCAAATGAGAATAGTTGATCTTGTAAGATAAACAAACGGTTGGGCAGTATATCCCTTGTCTGAAGAGGAGGTGGCTGCCGAAATAAAATCTTTAAAGAGAGGAAAAGCTCCTGGGACAGACGACATTGTCGCGGAGGTAGTGCACTTCCTAGCCCCTCAGTTGGTAACACCACTTACCCAACTGTATAGTGAGAGCCTGAGATTGCAAAAATTTCCCAAAATCTGTAAAACCACTAAAGTGGTCATAATAAAGAAAGGACCTGAAAAGGGCCAGCTGAGACCAAGTCATACTGTCCGATATGTTTGCTAAATGTCTTCGGAACACTATTCGAGAAATTGCTGCTTGATAGACTGGCTGCAAGCCGAGTGCTGTGCAAGATGACTGACAGGCTGTTCGGCTTCACGCCTGGGCAGTCGGCGGGTGATTTAATCGCCCTGTTGGGCTAGGTCTTTGACTAAGCCCCGTGCAAATACATGGTTGGCATTATGGTGGATATCAGTGGCGCCTTTGACCACCTGCATTGGCCTTCGTTCTTCTCCTGTTTACGGGAGAACGAGGGTCCAGGGCCGCTATACGGTTGTCTGCGAAGTTACTGCAAGGATCGGGAGATCTGCCTATCATCCCCTAGGGGGAAAGTTAGAAAATCGATAACAAAGGGATGGATGTCCGGAGGGTTCCGTGTTGGACCCCTTGTTTTGGGACATTCACATGGAACCATTACTGGACAACTTGAAGTTCTGCTACAGGCGATAGTCTATGCAGTTGACCACCTCTGGTTGGTGGGTGACTGTAGCCACGATGACGTCGAGCCAAAGATTGAGAGGGCTATGGATATATTACAAAAATGGTGCCAAAACATAAAAATCAATCAATATATCACTGAATCAGTCAACCTATCTCCTGTTGAAAGGACAACTCAACAGTTAGAATCGAGGACTCACCAGTTCTCCAGCATAGAGAAGCGCGTTGGCTGGGAGTTATCACTGACGATTGGTGGAACTTCGCAAAGCACATTGAAACCGTAACCCAAAGAGCCCTGGAAGTACTTAATAACATCATACGCATTGGACACAAAAGATTCCATCTTTCACCCAAGCTAATAAAGTTGTATCACATCAGTGTACTAACCCCAATAGTGGGTTACGGCTTGGGAGTCTGGACGCACAGGCTTACAAGGGTGGTGCCTGACATGACGGTGAGAAGGATACAAAGAAATATGTTATTAAGGTCAGATGGGGCCTTGTTGGTAATAGTGGGGCTTTGCCCCACTGATATTAAAATTAGGGAACAGGGAGCATGGTTCTGGGCGAAGAAGGGAGATATCGGGAAAAAGGGGATATTTTGGGTATTCAGGCTGGGAATAAGGGTGCCATCAAGATAAGGGGTGAAGAACTGTGGTAGGAAGCATGGGAAGCCGATGACACCGGCCAAAGAACTTTCCAATTCCTACGATTAGGTTTGGGATACTTTAAGCCAACAAGGGGACTGTTCCATTTTCTCACTGGTCATGGCCCTACCCGACATACTTGTGTAGGTTTGGGAGTCAATCCTCGTTTCTAAGGTGGGAGGGTTACACTTATCTCTCAGTTTTGCGTCGGATTAAAGAAACTTGACTCTCAAGAGACCGCCTTCGTGCAACTGTGGTGCACCGGAGGGTACTCCCGACCATGTGGTACACAGGTGCCCCCTGTACAAAGATGTAGCAGATGTGCTAAGACAGCAATTACCGAACCACGACACTTCTATCCTACTACGACAGGAGGATACATTTCGAGTACTAAACAACCTGACTAACGAGATATCACAATAAGTTCTTTTGGAATATCTGAGGGACAACCGTGAATAAGAACAAATAACAAAATGTATCCAAGTACATCAATCGCATACCGCTTGGGAGTGTATAGGCCGACTGCTGTTACATTTGAAATCCGCCACGTCCAGGAAAAGGGGGAGTGGAGTACAACAACACTGAATGAAAGAAACGCACCGGAATTGACGTAGATTAAGTTTCCTAGTAAGTAGAACCTAGACATAAGGAAATAAACAATGGGAAACTGCAGCGAAATAGTGAAGATACCTTGGGCCTGCCCAGTGACAGGGGCACACTCACCGGAAATAGCTCGGTGGGCAAGGCCGTGAAATGTAGGTTTATATCCGACTGGCATACTTGTAACTCTGCAGGTAGTGTGGAGGTTTGGAGTAAGTAGACAAATATCAGTAGTAAAGTACCTTGTCCATTGTAATTAACACCACTTGTAGTTCATTTGTAAAGTAGCTGCAAAAATTATAGGACCCACTGATTGCATAAGGTGGTGGCTTATTATGTATAATAAAATATTAAGAAAAATCAGAGCTCTGTAACCGATATACTTCTTGAGGAATGTACGTTTGAAGAGTCTTCGACACCAGCGTAATTACTTTAGGCGAGCCTCGTAGGCGCGAAGAATTCCCAGTGCTCGTATTTCCCTTGTCGCATCATGCGTAGTATATCGGAAGAAACACAACTTCAATCTCTGTAAATTAGTGCAAGCCAAAGTTCTCTATCCCTTATACTTCTCGAGCAATGCACGTTTAACAATTCTTCGAAACTTGCGTTATTTTAGGGGTGCCGCGTAGACACGAAGTTCTCCCATTATTCGTATTTCCATTGTTGCATCAAGTGTAGTAAATTAGAAGAAGCAGGATTTCAAGCTCTGTGGGTCAGCCCAAACCATCGCTCTCTCTCTCTCCCATTCACTTCTAGAGCTATGCACCTTTTAAAATTCTTCGACAATCCTGTAATTATTTGAGGCGAGTCACGTAGGCGTGAAGTACTCCCATTTCTCACATTTCAGTTGTTGCACCATGTATAGTACAAAACAAGAAGCAGAATTTCAAGCTCTGTAGATCAGTGCAAATCAGGGCTCTCTATCCCACATACGTATCGATCAATGCATGTTTGAATATCTTTTGACATCTTTTGACATTAGCGTAATTATTGTATGTGTTTGGAACTTATGGGCGCCCGACGGAGAGATCATCAGCGCCCTTACACTTAACAAAACAAACGTATGTGGAGATAAACTAAAATTGTTGTTCACTCAAGAACTGCAAATAACCACACAGTCACTCCAAAATACATGCACTAAAATCAGTCAGGAGTGAAAGTAGCCATACATGAAACAAAACACAGAAGAGCTAAAAGAAAAGCACAAAAAATGTGACTGGCTGAGCGCTTACTAAAAACTTGTGTGAGGCAGGCCCTCTCTTGACGCATTAAAAAGATCTCCCTAAAATCTTGTTAAAAATGTTGGCCAATTCACAAAATTTTGAAACTTGAATCACATTTGTTGGAACAGTGCTTAAATGGAGGACAGATCCGTCAGCAAATCGGCTGCAGTCCGCAGGTGTGAAAATAAAACGTAGTCCAATAAAATGTGGCGCACATTGATCTGCACGCCACGTACACGGCGCATTGAAGATGTTATCGCCGGAGTAAACTAGCCATGCGTCATAAGGCGGTTGCCTATGTGAAGACGAGTAAGGAAAACCTCGTCCCATCTATGTGGCTGGAAGGAAGTACGCCACGGCTGAGTTGTGGGCTTTACTACACAGAGCTTGTTGTCGGTCCCTTCCAGCCACTTGTCTTCCCATCGACACATGTCTTTGTACCTCAACAGCGAGATGATACGATGCAGAGGGATGGCACACTGAAATACCTGAGGTTCATCGCACGCCTCCTTGGCTGCTCGATCAGCCCTTTCGTTCCCCACAATTATAATGTGCCCAGGTGCCCAGAAGAACGACACCTCCTTCCCTAGGCGTTGTAGTACTGGATATTCTGGGTTACTTTCTTGCTGTGCACAAAAAGAGAGTAAACGGCATTCGGGTGAACTTCTCATATGCTCCTGTGCCCGCAAAATTGAATATAATTCTGCGTCGAAGGTAGTAAAGTCTGGAGGCAATCGGACCTTGAGGACACGATCCAGGAAAACGACCGACCAACCAACGGAATCCCTTTGCTTAGACCCATCCGTAAAAATCAGCTACAAGATTGTGGTGCTCTTATAAAATGTCTGAAGATATCAAATTAAAAACAGAAGCAGGAGTGCACTCTCTCCTATACTACATGAAATCTAAAATGACACTGGGCCTCTGCAGTAACCAGGGTGGAAGATGGTTAAAACCCTATGCTTGGGGTTGGACTAGTTCCACACTGAGTGACTCCAGCACACACTGCACGCAGATTCCAAAGGGAAGTGTGACTCATGGACAGTTGGAGATAAGGTATTCCAAAGGTGGACCAGCAATGGCATGGTGCGCGGGTGAAGTTGGAGCTGCGAGAATCTTACATGCGTGGTGCATCTGATGCACCACGAGGAGCTGCCACAGGACAGTAAGTGGCGGTTAGCGAGCCTCAGCACAGATGCTGGGTATGGGACTGGTCCTATATACCGCCTTTGACCAGCCGAATCCCCCCAGGGTGGAGAGCATCAGCGATTTGCAAATCACATGGCCTCACTGATTCATACACTGTGAACCTTTAGTCCAGCCACGAATGACCAAAAGCCCTATAAAAGTGCTCCCCAAGAGTTGTGGCTAAGGTGCTTTAAGAGATTCAGTGCCTTCAGGGCTCTGGCTTTCAGCTCTCTATGAGCCAACTACGACAATTTCGAATAAAAGAATGACGCCCAGAAAGCTCACCGTATCTATAAAATGTAGGATATAATGCGAGATATGCAAGGCAGGCAAACTAACAATATGACGAGCAAGATTAGGATGAACAGACACACAATTACCCGCGGAAAATGAAATCTCATCTTTGCATCTCACTCCTCTAATGTCCGAACTGTAAGTTGGAACTGACGGCTCCTGTTGCAACACTGACGGAGGAAAAGAAAGAAGCAAAATCGTCCTTAAATAAGTACTGTGCAGCACTCCTTACCATAGACGTGGTACAGTTTACAGCTATGGCAAAGAGGGTTACACTTACAACGCTGCCATGAGGGACACCTTTCTTCCGCTCAAATCAACCAAGCAGCATGTCACCAACTGAGATTGGCCCGTAAGGGGCCCTTGGCCAATGAAGCCAAACGCTCATTTCCATTTACCGACTCAGATCCTAAAAAACCGCTAAGACCATATGAAGACTGGAAGATGGGGAGATGGTCACTAAAGCCCCATTGGCGCAGTTGAGCGAGTGTCTCCAAATAGTATCGTATGCCTTACTTGATGTTGTTGTTGTTGTTCTGGTCTTCAGCCCAGAGACTCCTTTCAGGCAGCTTTCCATGCTACTCTATCCTGTGCAAGCCTCTTCATCTCCAAGTAACTTGCACCCTGCATCCTTCTGAAACTGCTTATCTCCTGGCCTCTCTCTACGACGTTTAACCTCTGTGCTGCCCTCCAGTACTACATTAACGATCCCTTGATGCCTCACAACATGACACACGAACCAATCCCTTCTTCTAGTCAAGTTGTACCACAAATTCCTTTTCTCCCCAGTTCCACGTGATCTACCCATTTAAACATCAGCATTCTTCTGTAGAAACGCATTTCGAAAGCTTCTGTTCTCTTCTTGTCTAAACTATGTATCGTCCATGTTTCATACATGGCATACATTGCTATACTCCATACAAATACTTTTAGAAAAGACTTCCTGACACTTAAATCCGCACTCAATGTTAACAAATTTCTCTTCTTCAGGAAAGCTTTTCTTGCCATAGCCAGTCTACATTTTATGTCCTCTCTGCTTCGATCATGACCAGTTATTTTGCTCCCCAAATAGCAAAACTCATCTACTGCTTTAAGTGTCTCATTTCCTAATCTAATTCCCTCAGAATCACACGATTTAATTACGCTACATTCTATTATAGTTGTTTTGCTTTTGTTGATGTTCATCTTATATCCTCCATTCAAGACACTGTCCATTCCGTTCAACTGCTCTTCCAGGTCCTTCGCTGTCTCTAAAAGAATAAAAATGTCATCGGTAAGCCTCAACGTTTTTATTTCTTCTCCTTGGATTTTAATTCCTACTCCAATTTGTTCTTGTTTGATTTACTGCTTGCCCAATATACAGATTGTATAACATTGGGAAGAGGCTACGAACCTGTCTCACTCCCTTCCCAACCACTGCTTCCCCTTCGTGCCCCTCGACTCATATCACTGCCATCTGGACGTGACCAGCCCACAGAGGGCTCCGCGTCTGCGGTGGTGCTTTCGCGCAGCGATGGCGCCACGTGCAGACCGCGGCCAATAGCCGCTCCCTCCAGTTTCGTATATAGGGACCCGCTCTGCCCTAGTCCAGTCGATTCTCCGGCTATAATTCGCTTGAATACCCCGTTTGATTGTGCTGTTGGGGTACCAATCGAAGTGATAGGTGTTGCAGGTGTCAGCCAGCCAGCCATCCATCCATCCAGCCAGCCAGCCAGTCTATCCGTCGACGTGCAGCGGTCCCCACCAACAGCGAGAAGCCAGCAGCCGGTTGCCAGCAGCCAGCAGCGGTTCCCGGAAGCAGCGGCCCCCGCCAGCAGCCCGCCAGCGCCAGTTCCCGCCAGCAGCAGACTCGCCAGCAGCCCGCCAGCGCCGGTCCCCGCCAGCGCCGGTCCCCGCCGGCAGCGGTCTCGCCAGCAGCCCGCCAGCGCCGGTCCCCGCCAGCGCCAGTCTCCGCCGACGCTGGTCCCCGCCAGCCCTGGTCGCAGCCAGCGGTCGTCCGAACTGCCTCCGGCAGCAGCAGCAGCGGTGGCGTCACCACCAACCAGCCAACCGGGTCGCACCCACCGCCAGCGACAGCAGAGTGGGGCTTCAGCCCCAGTCTCCTTCGTTCTTCGTCGTTCTCCGTCACCTTCTACTCTGTGTCTCTCGTCGCCCTGCCCGTCTCTCGTTTTTCTTGTCTTATCCTGTGTTTATCCTCTCATAATAATGTCAAACCCCACCAGCTCCTCTACATCCACCACCACTGCCATCGTCTACACCTCCCCCTCAGCCGCTGCCACCACTATCATATGGTGTGCCGCATCACTTCCCCCTCAGTCCATCCCCCCACTACTCACTCTCCCATCTCTCTCCCTATTTGTCGCCCCATCCCCGGCTCCTCCCTCCTGTGCCTCCTCCGATCCCTTCCCTCCCCTCCCTCCCCCTGCTCCTTCCGATTCTACGGCCCCCGCTAGGGTGGTTGCCCGCAGAGCTACAGCTCACGCTCATCTCTCCCCTTCGCCCTCGTTGTCATCATCTTCACCGTCGCCTTCGCCATCACCCTCACCGTCTCCAGCGCCGACTCCAGCACCGGGACCTGTCACTCCACACCACATTCCAGTCATTCCCATCCCCCACACCTCCTCCGCCGCCGTCAAGCGTCCCAGTGGCACCCCTGCCTTCTCTACTCCCAAAAAGGCTCCGCCTCGTCCCCCTTCCCCAACTCACAATACCATGGATGTCTCCCCACCTGCCCCCCTCCTCATACTCCTTCACCCCCTCCTACCACTACCTCCTCTTCCGTCCTGATCCCTTTTTTCTTGAAGCCCGGAACCTCACCCACTTCCTTCGCCAGAATTTTCCTGGTGCCCCCATCTCCCTCCATACTCCTCGCCATGATTCAGTGCTCATCTCCTCCCCCAGCCCTACCCTCCACATGGACCTTTCCCGCATCCCTGTCACCAACTTTGGGCCTAATGCCTCCCTCACCCCTGTTCCTTCCCCATCTCCCTCCCGCCAACCCCAACGACCGCGTCACCCGCCGACCCTCACCGCCGTGATCACTCGGCTTAGTCCAGCGATCACGGAGGAGGAGGTGTTGGTGGAGATGCGTGAAGTTCGCCGCATTCATAACTCCGCCGCCGGCCCCACCCGCCTTATGTAGGTCTTTTCCGAGCGCGCCCCCTCCATCGACCGTCTCCTGAAGGAGGGTGCCCTTCTCTTTCACCACCACTACCCAGTTGACCCTTCCCGTTCCGCTCCTCAATCCCTCCACTGCCAGAGGTGCTTGCAGTATAATGCGCACCCTACATCTGAGTGCCGCGAGGCCCCCACCTGCCCGCACTGTACACAAGGCCACTTTCTCAGGCAGTGCCCCAATCTCCAGTCCCCCTTCCCCCCTCCTGTAATACCTGTAACCTCCCTAACCCCACTTACTCTCAGAGATGTAAAGCCCGACCCCCTCCTACCACTCCTGAGCTCACCGTTCCTGTCCGCCCTCTGGACGCCCCACCCCTCCCAGCAATTCCCTTCGTCCACCACCTACCGCTGAGGACATCATCAGATTCCTCACCATCGTCCTTCAGAATGTTCATCCTTTTCAGCGCCCCCACACCCTCCAACAGGTATCCCTCGCCGCCCGTTCCGTTTTCCACCTGAAAATGTACGCCACTTACTCCAACAACCAGGCCCATTTCACCTTCTCCATTGTCTAAATCCCTGTCATGGCGCGATAGCACCATATCCTTTTCAACGACATCTGCTCCCTTCCCGTCAACAAGACCCTCTTCCTGCACACCCTTGAGCACCCACTGCGTGGACGCCTTCCTACTCAATGAAACCTTCCTCCAACCCCACCACACCGTCCACACTTCTCCATACCTCCTTCACCGTTCTGATAATCCCCTCCCGATTGCGCGTGGCGGAGTTGCCATTGGTCACCACCGGCAGATCCCTCTTCGGCTCCCACTTCTCCTTCCTGAACCCACCGAACACCTGATCCTTAGTCTCTTCTTCCTCGGCCTTACCATTACCTGCGCCACTATCTATGTCCGCCCTAACGCCCCTATTCCCTTCGACTTCCTCTCCCACATTGACCGAACCTTCTCCTCCTACATGATCGCCGCCGACCTCAACATCCACAGTCGTTCCGCCGCCCAGTTACAGCGGTGGCATTGGTTCCTCTCCTCCCTTCAAGGCGACCTCATCCCCATCCCCCAGCACACCCGTCCCAAATAAAACCACTCCTGATGTTGTCCCTTCCTCCGCCAACCTCCTTGGCCACATAACGGTGGATGTCCTGGAACCTATTGGTAGAGACCATCTCCCTGTCCTCATCACCATTTCAGATGGTCGTCGCCCTCGCCCCAACCCTCATCATGACCCTCCCCCTAAGTATGTCCATGACTATTCCCGTGCCAACTGGAATGCCTACCGGGATACCCTCTCCACCTAGGTCGATAGCCACCCCTTCACCTACCGTCACCCTGACAATGTAGCCCATGCCGCCACCTTTCTCCAGCAGACCTTGTCTGAGGCCATGGAGGCCCATGTCCCTACTGTCGCTATCCAGCCCCACCGTCCTACCTTACCCCCACAGGCCATCCTCCTCCTCTGTGAATCCCACCGTCTCTACCGTGACTGCCTCCACACGCATGACCCGGACACACTACAACGCCACCGGCAACTCCAACGACACATTCGTAATTTTCTCGCGACCAAGAAACGCCGGGACTGGCGACAGACATGCACCCGTTTAAATGCTACCCTCCCTATCAACTCATCCAAGTTCTGGTCCGCCTTCCGTCGCCTTACCGGAACTAAACCCTCCCCCTACTATCCTCTTCTCCATGATGATCACCCCTTCCCTGACACCCTTAGTAAGGCCAATCACTTTGCCTCCTACCTGTCTGATGTCTTTTCCATCCCCAATGATCCCCAGTTCGATTACTCCCTCTTCCCAGATGTCCGCAATCGCACTGACACCTCTATCCCTCCCCTCGCACCTGGTTTCCAGTACTTGGACAACATTACACACATGGAACTCTATGCCCCAATCACTACACAGTATCTCATTGCTATACTCCACACAAAACGCAACACAGCCACTGGTCACGCTCATGTCACCTATCGTCACCTTTGTGAAGCTCCTGCCTCTTTCCTCTCCACCTTGGCCAGGCTCTACAATGTAGTCCTGTCCACCAGTTACTACCCCGACCTGTGGAAAATCTCCTGTATCCTGATGTTCCTTAAACCTGGCAAACCGCCGTCTGCCGTCTCTTCCTATAGTCCCATCAGCCTTACCTCGGTCTTCAGCAAGGTCCTGGAATCTATCCTCTCCTGCCGCATCCACCAGCATCTCCGCCAGCACCGCCTCCTTCCGGTTTCCCAGTGTGGATTTCGGCCGTTTTCTCTTCCGACGACCTTCTCCTTCACCTCACTCATCTCCTTTCCGACGAGCTTAATTGCCGTCGCTCCGCTATCTTCCTCTCCCTGGACCTCTAACGAGCTTATGACCGCATAAGGCATTCCGGTCTCCTCTTCAAGCACCAAACCTTCGCCCTTCGCGTTAACTACGTCTATCTGATCGGCTCCTTTCTCTCCCACCGTCCTTCCTATGTCATCATCCATAACACGGATTCCCACACCTTTTTTCCCCTCTGCCGGTGTGCCCCAAGGCTCCATCCTCTCTCCCCTTCAGTACCCCCCCCCCCCCCCCCCGTCCACCTTCTCCAGTTTGCCGATGACACCGCCTTCCTTGCACTTGCCCCCACCTTGCAGCGCTCCCAACACCTTCTCCAATCCCATTTTGACCGGTTCACCATTTGGTGCAACCAGTGGTTGCTCAAGGTCAATCCCTCCAAAACCCAGGCGATCATTATAGGCAAAACCATCCCTTCGTTCCGCCTCCTTGATTTCTATCTCACCATCTATGGGCGTCCTATCACCCTCACTCCCACCCTCAAGTACCTTGGCGTCACCCTCGACCGTCGCCTCTCCTGGACCCCACATCTCCGGACAACCCAAGGCAAGGCACTCTCCCGACTCCGCCTCCTCAAGCTCCTTTCGGGCCGAACGTGGGGTCTGGACCCCTCCACCATCCTCCACACCTATAAATCCCTCATCCGCCCTATCCTCTGCTACGCTCACCCGGCATGGATCTCTGCCCCCCCTACCTTTTATAAATCCCTTCAAATCCTTGAACGCCACGCTCTCCGCCTCGCTTATCGCATCCGTCTCCCCTCCCCCACGCGGATCCTGTACGATCTCATTCCTTTCCCCCACCTCATCGTTTTCCTTGAAAGGATACGGATCCTGTACACTTACCGCAAACTCGACCCTCCTCACCCACTTGTCTCGCCCATCCTCACCCAACCCCGCCTGCTGCCGCGCCTCTATTCCCACGTCCCATCTTCCCACCCTCCTTACCCTCTCCCAAGGTGGCTTCTGGCAGCTCCCCCCCCCTGATGAAGTCCTCCTCCCCTTCATCTACCCCTCCTATCAACTTTGATCCTACCCGCCCCCACTTCCTTTGGCCTCTCCTCTTGGCACCCTCTCTCCCTTCTTTTTCGTTTTTCCCCATCCCCTTCTTCCACTTCTCTTCCCCCGAGCTCCCCCCTTCTCCCCTCCCCCTGTCTCCCCTACCCATGGCATTGTATCTCCCCTCTCCTTCTCCCTCTCCCACCCCTCCCCCCTCCTCTTCTCTTGGCAGGTCCCCGGACTTGTACACGGTTAGTGAACATTCTGTGCCAGAGATCACCTTCTCGTGCTTCTGTGTGTGCCGTCGTTTGTGCTTAAGTGGTTCAGTGTTATTCATTTTGTGCACCTACGTTCACGTGTGACAACTTTCGCCTATGTATTTGTCCCGGTGCCTGAACAGTTTTTATCTTGGACTCTACGCCCATGAACGGCTCCATGTACTTTAAAAAGTGTTTGTCTTGTATGTTTCTCTGTGGCCGAAGAGCGGCGTAGTATGCTGCTGCAGGCCTGCCTGTAAACAGGTTTAAACTAACAATAAAGGAAAAAGAAACCTAGTCCAGTCAGTCTGGTACTCGCTCAGGATTGCGTTTCTATCTCGGCGGTACTGCATTCTGGTCGTTGCTCGTTGTTGACATTTGCCTGGCTCTGGTTCTGAGTGGATTTACTGTTGGTGTTAGGTGTTGTGGTTTCTACACGCCTCCGTCGTTCATCTCATCCTTGTTGTGTCGGGCATAGTCGGTCGTTGCCTGTTGCCGTTGGTCTGTCGTCCGACTCGTCCTTGTGTTTACCCAGATGTGCGTGCTCCACCGCCGGCGGCTTCCCCGCCTGGCGGTTCCGATTCGCAGCCCAAGGCGTTCCCGAGGTTGGTTTTGGTTACTACAAAGGACAGCACACCCCGTAATGCCCGAGGCAGGAATCGAACCTGCGACCGTAGCAGTCGTGAGGTTTTGGACTGAAGCGTCTAGAACCACTCGGCCACCCGGGCTGGCGAGATATCTCTGTTTCAGCACTGCTGATAACAGTAAACGAGTGCATTCACCAGAAACCCTCCAGATGGTTTTTCATACTTTTATAGAAGAAGAGGAACGATTCATGGAGTCTAGGAACACTTGCTATGATTTTTCTTACTGTTCCTAATGACGCGTGCCCTAATAACCTCGCGATTCGAAAGACCTTAAGGTTCTCTGCAGTTGGTCGGCATTTAAATGTCGAAGAGCCGCTAGCCTTTCCCGGATTGCTGAAGGGCACTCATCTGTTCACCAAGATACATGTCGCTTCATAAGATGACCTGAGGACTGTGGTATGGATAGCTTAATGGCATGATGGATTACTCGTGTGATGTGGTCCACCCATCCGTGAACACTGTCGCAGTGTTCGAACACAGCCAGCTGACTTAAACACATCCAGTTAGCCCTGCCGACCATACGTTTTGGTGGCTTGTCTTCATGTAGTGATCCACACAGTAGGTGAAGGTGGAGTGATCATTGGAATGAAGGTCGTCGATTAGCTCCCACCGAACAGTCTCTGAGGGTGGAAGAACACAAAGAGAGGTCGATTGCTGAGAATGATCCAGCGGTAGCACAGAAATTTCTGTGAGTACGTCTGTTGAGGATGCACAGCTCGTAAGACGTTATAAGGGTCTCAAAAACCCTCCCAGGAGGAGGAGTGGTCGTGGGAGTTGTTCTATAAGATCTGTGAGAGCCTCGGCATCTATTGTATCTTCTAGAGGTAAATACAGAGAGCAAAAAGTGATCTTCAGGCATACATGAATTTTAACTGCAGCTGGATGTAGATTAGTAGTCCGGGACAGAGCAGAGGAAAGATCCACATTAGTTACTAACACTGTGACCCCTCCATTGTCCCTCTCCCTTAACAGATCATCCGTGCAGCACACCGGATAGCCCTGTAGCACAGGGATGTCTGTGTCTTTAAAAATGTGGTTCTTATAAACACAAGCACAAGGGGTGTGCCTGTGCTATGAGTTTCAGTTCCTCCATATGAGTCCTGAATCCATTCATGTTCCTCTGTAACATGAAAGCCCTAGCATTGGTGTGGTTTTGATTTATCCCTATCTTTGTAATGGAGGGGTGAAGCACTTGTAGAGTGAGGAGAGGGTTAGGGGTTGCCTGGATCTGAGTCATCTAAATCTATGATGTCCTTCTCATCAGTCAGACATACCAGAAATCTGACGGGAAAGCTTTTGACCTGAACGTTGGGATCATTTCCTTACACCGTGTCCCATCGATGATGATGGGGAAACCCAGAATTGAGGCACTCTGCTTTTCATGTGTCTTCTGGATGCTCACTGAGGAACTGTTGCTGATCTTTTCTGTTGCAGCTGCCTGGATCCAGCTCGTGATCTTGCAGTAGCATTTGTAAGTAGGCTGTTTAGGTTTTTTTTTATATGAGACTGCCACTGTAGCTAATTTTGTACTTAAAACATTTATTTTTAAAGATATTTGAAGTAAAATGATACAAAGGTTTTCCGTGATACATTTCATCCCATTGCTGTTATCTGTAACACCTGAGGGTATAATTACATTAATCCTCAGTGGGGTGCACGATTACTTTGTGTACCATGTGTTTGGCAAGCACAAGGAGCCCTAGCTAATATGGTATTTGCTTATACAACTTTACACATCGGTACAATATTTCTCTAACACATAAATTGCACAGCTATCTGATCATCTAACTGGGAGAGACAAACATTTATTTTACTACATCAGTGACTGATGTTTACGTAATTGCACAATTGGATAACTTCACACATGTGAAATTGTATTTTGTCTGTACTTTGTGAAATGTTCATAGTTTTTCAGAACCATTGTGATACTATGAGAGCTGTGAATGATGTATTTGGTATGAGATCATGATTTTTAAAGTACGTTTGAGGTACATGACACTTGAAATGAGCAGAGAATTTTCTTTAGGTTTTGAAATTATTGGAGGAAGTCCAAATTATTGGAGGAAGCTGCGATGATTTTGAGATTTGGCTGAGGTTTTATGATGTTATGATGATGATGTGTATTACGCTATTGCGGTATGTTTATGATCAATAAGCTGATGCTATATGAGGAATTTGATTATGCTATGTATTTATTATGATGAAATATTGAAGAAGTGTCTACGAATATGTATATGTGTAATAAAGCAAGGAATAATGAGTAGTGGTTAGGGACTCTGGTTTGTGAAAAAGGTTGTTGGAAACCAAGAAACGTACTTTAAGAGTTATGAAATGTATGTAAATGCGTGAATGCATCACAATGTCGACGAAAATTTTTTGGACACTGTTATATCAATAGGATTTTGTTTCTACAGAGTTGTAACTCAAATTCTTGACCTGTGAAATTTTTTATATGAGACTGCCACTGTAGTGGAAACTGCTGTAGTAAATATTTCAGTAAGAAAGATAAGTGACTTTGACGTGATGCGTTTTGGGCGCCCAGATGAGAGGTAGTCGTCTGAGAAAAGAAAGCCATTAGGTGGAGAAAAAAAGAGGGCATTATCCTCGCTATTGACATTCCTTTGTAGAAAGCATCGCAAATACGACACGCTCATTTCTTGGAAAGATACTTACATCTGCACACCTGATTATGACAAGCGTCTTTCTGCGAGAATTGAGAGAACTTTTTTGCTACCTTATGAAATTGCATATGGCTAATGAATGATTTTTCATGCCTTCCTTTGTACATATTTGCTCATTTTATTTAATATCTAGTCTCTAGCTGCACTGTAGCATTGGTTAAAATAAAATTCAATAGATGTACTAATGTAACTATTTTCTGTCTACAGACCCAGTAAGGAATAATTTTATCATGTATTTTCGTAGAAAAGAGAGCATAAATAGACATTTCCCTTCACAGGAACTGCATTGATTTTTTTTTTTTTTTTTTTTTTTTTTTTTTTTTTTACAATTTGGTAACTTGTCTGCTAGAGGAAGTTCTCGTGATGCATCACCCTAGTGTTAAAATGTGACATACGTATTATACATGGCCATTTTTACTGAAATATTTTTTCTGCTTGTGCTTTATCATGTTTAGATATAAGTTACTGCATTTACTGCTGCTTGCTTTGACGATTTCCATTTTTGTCATTGCTGTTTGTGTTAATTGTTTTCTGCTGCTGCATTGCCTCATCCCTTAGTTTAGCATCTGAGCTAAGTAGATTTAAGTTAGCTGAAGAGGTTTTAACTATATGAGAGAACGAGTTGTGATGAATTGGAAGAAATGCATTGAGAAGTTATACGAAAGATGTACAGAAAGCAGGTGTAGGTAGGATTTTCTTGGAAATAAATAATGAGGTAAGATACTGGAAAATAAATAATGAGGTAAGAAATATGTGAATATATAAATACAGAAAGCATGCTTGGATAGGATTTTTTTGGTAGAAACAAATGTTGAAATAAGACGAAAGATCTATGGAATGAAGTTTTGTGTTGGACTGCAGTACCAAATGTTACACTGAAAACAAACCCTGCCATTTCCTCTTGTGTTATCCCACTCTGTGTTTGTGTACCCTTGGGTATTTGTGTTCTTCCTGTCTTTATGTGTTTATCTGATAAGAGTTATGTTGTAGAATTTTTCTGATAATATGTTATTTACTTTGTAAAGATGTTTAGACATTATTTATCTGTTCTATTTTGTTGCTCATATGTGAAGTTGATGTTTCAAAAGTTATTCTGATCTTTATGTATGTACTTATGTCATAATTTTTGTAACACTGATGTGCATGTTTATTTCTATTCTTTTGTAAAGCCTGTTTTACTACAAATGTTATCTGTATTGTTATGTTCTTTAATGATGTATTTTCTACCTTTGTTATTGTTTTCTCATGTTATAAAATTGTAATTGACACCAGTTCATCAAATTAAGTAACTTGTTAGTTACATTTCACTGCACACATTTCTGTTGGTCATAGTATATGGACAATATGTGAGAATTAGGGACTGATAATGTTTTCACGTGTGTTAATAATTCAGCAAGGGACTGGATAACAGCATTGCTGGTTCTAACGACATTTTCAAACAAAGTTTGTGAGTGCACAAGTGGTGGTTTTTGGACTTACTGTATTCTCCGAAAGACTTTTCAATGGTGATTGTGCACCTGCACAGTCGCAACAGATGGCTGCTGGCCATCTCTACAAGAACTACAGTGGGTCTGCATCTTTGATGGCCCACCAATACCATTCTCTCTATGAGGATTACAGTGGGTCTGCATCTTTGATGACCCAACAATATCATTATTTCTACAAGGACTGCAGTGGGTCTGCATCTCTGGTGGCCCACCAATACCGTAATCTCTACCAGGACTACAGTGGGACTGTTCTGTGATGATCTACCTACCAATATTCTTCAAAACTTCGACTGACTCTGCTGTGGGTTTTCTCTGTTGTGGCCCATTACCAGTCTGCATGTCAAGAGTCAGCACTGTCTGTCCGTTGGAAGGAGAACACTACTTCTTCAAGACAGCATGGAAATCCACTACTTCCGTGTACATTTTCTTTTACTGCTCAGACTTTGAGAAAAAAAAATCTGCAATTTTACTGTGATGATCAGGACTGTCTTTATGGACTGTGAGAAAATTTTAGCTTTTGACCAACATTGTATCAATAAGCGTGTGCATTTTATATCTTTGTTTTTGGAACTATGAAAAAAAATTTCTAATCTGTATTGGCCACTGCCCAAAACTATTTGTAAAATTTTGTGTGGGGAGCGTGGGGGCTATGTAAGTAGGCTGTTTAGGTTATTTTTATTGGTAACGCCATGTAGCGCTCTGTATGAAGATCACTGGCTGTGATGTGTGCAGTCCGTGGATGGTTGGCATTGTTGCAATACTTGCCATTGTAGTGTTGGGCAGATGGATGTGAACAGCGCGTAGCGTTGCGCAGTTGGAGGTGAGCCGCCAACAGTGATGGATGTGGGGATAGAGATGGCGGAGTTTTGAAATTTGTAAGACGGGATGCCATGAACTGCTATATGCATTATGACTTTTGAACACTATTGAGGTAAATACATTGTTTGTTCTCTATCAAAATCTTTCATTTGCTAACTATGCCTATCAGTAGTTAGTGCCTTCAGTAGTTTGAACCTTTTACTTAGCTGACAGTAGTGGCGCTCTCTGTATAGCAGTAGTCCGAGTAACGAAGATTTTTGTGAGGTAAGTGATTTGTGAAAGTTATAGGGCCATTCTATTGTAGGGGTTATTGAAAGTCAGATTGTGTTGCGCAAAAAAATATTGTGTGTCACCTTAAGCACAGTCTTGCACAATTATTCTAAGGGGACGTTTCACGTTCTCACTTCCCGAGCACGGGGTCCCAGGTTCGATTCCCGGTGGGGTCAGGGATTTTTCCTGCCTCGAGATGACTGGGTGTTGTGTCGTCTTCATCACCATCATTATCTCCATTACGGTCGGTGGAAGGCAATCGCAAACCACCTCCACTAGGAGCTATTCTAATACAGCGGTGCGGGTCTCTCGCATCGTCCCCTATGCTCCTCAGAGTATGGGACCTTATCATCATATATATTCTAGTGACGTATTACCAGACTCTTTTGAGAATGGTAAATGAGTTAGTTTATGAAGTCGGTCAGAAAGTAAATGACTTAACTGAAAAGGTCGAGGCTACTGAGGGGAAAATAGATGTAGAGTTCCTTGTTGTTGAGAAGGGGGAGTAGGTACATGGTAAGAGTAAGAAGAAAATTACCGGATTTATGAAGCCTCACGCTGCGGACATGTATGATCAGTATACACCGAGATGTCAAAGAAGCAGAAAGTGATTCAAGAGCGGAAAACTGTTCGTGAGAAATTACGGCCGCTGAGGTCAGGGCATATGGATCGACAGCAAATACTAAGAGATACCTTGAAGCTGGTTACTGAATCTCTCCGACAGAGCAAAAACAAAAACACACGATAACGATGGTGTTGCCACTGACGAATTCATCATCCGTCACGCCCCTGGTCAGATAGATAGAACATTCGGCGTTAGCAGGGGAAGACCGTACATGTTGGGTACGCATCCTATAACTGTAAATGATGACACAATACAGATTGGTGATAGGCGGTTTGAGAGAACATCTGGCTTTATGAATCTTGTTTTCCGAAGACCTACGAAGAAACCTATAAATTATTCAGTTAATGATAGGGAAACGTATAGTGAAATACTGCATATGACTGGTGTACATAAGATCACGAAAAGCCTGAGCAACAAGGCATATAAAACCATTATAAAACCAATACTTGAAGGCGACAACAACAACAACAACAGCAGCAGCGGTGATGTTATTGACATTGGCATTAAGCAGTGAACAATCAAATCCTGCAGTATATATATTGTGATGACCTCAACGAGTTAATTGATCGACACATATGGGGGTGATTTGTTTGATAATTGAAAGGAGTGTGGGCTCATGACCACGAAACAAACAAAACATATCCCAACCTGCGGAAAAAATTAATACTTGGGTCAAAATTTGTAAAACTCTAATTCATCTTTCTCAAAACCACCCTATGGGGAGAGAGGGAGAGTTTTAGTTTTAGCGAATCAACATTTACGAAGTAAATAAGTATTTTTTACTTATCTGTAACCATTTTCCACGTAAAAAAAAGAACATGGATTTATGGATTTTCTTGAATTACAGCACCAAGTAGCAAGAACCAAAACAATAGTTTAAGACAAAATGTAAGTAGTTTTTTATGTAGAATCTGAGTCTGCAATAAAAAAATGGTGGTTCCTATTTGAAATTTTACAGTTGCCTCCCGCCCCACTCCCAGGGGGCTTGGGGTGGCGGGCTAATTTTAACACCAGCAGATGTCCCCTCAAAAATAATCAACTTTGGATTCTACATATTTTTTCGTGTGAAGCTTATTTTTCGATTTATTCTGGTTTGTCAACTTAAAATTTACACGCTGTGTAATGAGGGTGGGTGTTCCATAACTACCCCAGTAGCATAATATGCGTGCTACGAGACGAATTAGAGGAGATGTTGGTATTCTAAACAAACTGCCAGTGGAATTACACACCCCTGGACCGGGGACGAAGCTTCATAAACGCTTGGCATGAGTTGATAAGGGGATTAATCAGCTCGACGAAGCGTGTATGGAACATGACATTGCGTACGCTGCAAATAAAGATCTATCAAGTCGTCTCATTGCAGATAGGGTTTCAGCTGATAAGGCTAAGGCGATACGGAAAGTAAGAATATTGGTATAAGTCAACGCATCGCAGCATTTGCAGTTGACAAAAGAATGCGAGGAAAAATTAAGTTGGGTTTAGGAGTGATGAATTTCAAGCGTGTTATGAATGGTGGCCGACCGGAGTCGCCGAGCGGTTCTAGGCGCTGCAGGCTGGAACCGCGCGACCGCTACGGTCGCAGGTCCGAATACTGCCTCGGGCATGGATGTGTGTGATGTCCTTAGGTTAGTTTGGTTTAAGTAGTTCTAAGTTCTAGGGGACTGATGACCTCAGCAGTTAAGTCCCATAGTGCTCAGAGCCATTTGAACCATTTATATAAATTCTGCACGCTGTGCACTAAACAAGAAGAAAGAGAAGGGTGGGAATCAGGGCTCTTTGAAGAACTGTAACCTGACAGTGATGTATGCCTCTGAAAACACTCCGAAGGAGAAATATGTGGGAATAAGAAAAAGAAGTGGATCGGTTAAAGCACCTCGAGTCCTACCAATACCGAAGACATCTGGCGGTTTTCTTCCATTTCTCAGCCCAGCCCTCTCTGAGCTCTCAGCTGTAGATTCCCTCGCTGGTGATGCTGCAGCTATCGTTCGAACAGTCAAGAACGTGCAAAACTCCCAAGCGCAGTTAGAAGAGGCAAGAAGACATAACCGCATGATGGAAGCCGAAACCTTCGGAAAAGGATTATACTTGAAAACGTACAAGAAAGGGCTTGGTCTAATCATAAATTTTAAAAAAAAGAACAACATTAGCGGTCCTAACAGATCGACCACTCACAAATACTGATCTTCTTAAGTTTGTTAGAAACAAATTCAACAAACCAAGATTCCAAGGTATGTTTATGTGGGATGCATTACAGAAGACTATGTGGAAAACTGGTGAATGCGGCATTTTGAATTCAGATGTTGCTGGAGACCCCGGCCCCACTGGGTATCATATGTTATGAAAAATGCGGATACCGTCAACTATTTCGACTCATTTGGTGACTTGAAACCACCAGAAGAATGAAAACTATACTTCACTCACAGAAGACGAGCGTTCTACAATTATCGGCGTTATCAGGATTTTAATACATACCTCTGTAGGCACATATGCATCATGTTTCTCTTAAAGTTTGCAAAGAAGAAGAAGAAGAAGAAGAAGAAGAAGAAGAAGAAGAAGAAGCATGCTCTGTAAGGAGGAGATTTAAACATTCCTTTATCAGTTGAGGTACACATGCAGTGTCGTACACTTTGACGTTAGTAGAACGATCATCTGTATTGGGAGCAAATTACTTCCCGCCAATTGACTTGTGCATTGGTGAATGAAGTATTGCATTGATTGGACTGGAGACGTACAACAGCATCCCAAATATCACTGAGACTAACAACAAACTGCATCTGGATATTAATGGTGAAAAGGATATTGCGGGAATAGAACCGGGTGCATACGATATCGACGATTTAAACAAAGTCTTAAAACAGTCTGGAAAAGGCATTGAACTACGTGCAAACATCAGTACACTTAAATATCAAATAGGGAATGTAAATGCAACGATTGGCTTTAACCATAAAGTATGGGATACTATGAGGACATGAGATAGATTATTATGAACGCCAAACAGGAACTCATTCTGGTACGGAGCGTGACAGACAATAACTCACACATTCAAGGAGCTCAATAGGAGAATATTGTCACAATCAGCAAGATAATATGGAAAATGCTTCACGTCAGTGTTTCAGACGAGGAGCGTTTGAATCTTTTTAAAGTCCTAAATTTCAGTACATTTCTGTCACTGACATTTCGCTCGTGAAAGGTTTTCGAGTACCCATTGTTACCGACTGCGGGCAGAGACACCTAGAGACACCTAGATTCAGCATACTTGCGTTTCAGACTGATAGAAGAGGTAATATAGCAAATTAATCCACCGTATTCGACAACTGCACTTGAACTAATGCCAAAGTCTACCTCAATTCAAAATTCTACTCATAGACAATTTACATCTGCAGTGGAATCAAAATACATACAGTCTTGCCTATGGCATGTATGCAAGGTTTCGTGATTCTTGCTATGAAATTGCCAAAGGATAGGTAGGAGGGTGTCTACTCAGTCTACGTAAGTTCAAGGAGCTTTTACTGGTCATCGTAATAGACTGCTCGAAACAGAACGAGATAATTTTGTCTGTACCTATAGATGCGCGAATTGAATTTCAATCATTGGCTAACTTCCCAGAACACACTGCCACGTATGCTCCAGTTCTATCTGACCGTGTGATCTACTACTGCCCGCTCACCAGTGTTGTGCAACGAGTTGTAAAAATGAATAGGTGCTCCACAATACCTAGAACATTTCACAATGGTGTCTTAAGGTGTGAGAATCATTGCGGACTCTCAGGGTTCTATGATGGTGAACATAGACAATTCATATTTAAATATGTTGCGTTTGTAGCGTACACACAAGATGCATAGAGACAAGATGCTGGTATATTCTCAGCAAACATTGTATCCCCAAGGTCTTGCAAGTATGTGAGGTGTTCTTAGACAAGGAAGAGTGCAAAGTGGTTAACACTTTTCTACCCTGGAATTCACTGGGATGATCCTGGCATACGCTATAAGGATATGGTAACTGAACTTAAATTATTCGATCACATGGATACTATCATCTACATGAAGGAGAAGGTCTACTAGATGCGTCGAATCTTTAATCGCAGTACTTCACCCAATAGATGAAGCTTTCTTTATCCATATAAAGTAATTTAGGATTTGCGAAATGAGTTTTCGCAAACTCATAATGAAAGCAGTACATATGGAGTTTGGATAGGTTTAAATAGGTTTCATAAAATCTACTGCAGTCTTCGCCATCTCTATAGTAACAAAGTTTTTATTGAGTATGGTGACATGCTTAAAATTTGGTCTGGCAATGCAAATTCTTACGCCACAACGCCAATCCCATTCTATTCTAATAAAAGTTTCACGGTGTCCCCTCAAATTATCCATTGTTTTACCGAAAATTGAATTATTCATTAATTTATGAAAATCATACTCAAAGTCACATGTCGCGGTAACACACTGTCTCGTATTCAAATCAATATACTCCTTCAGCCAGGTGGACTGCTTGAAGGAGATAGCCTGGGTGATTCTATCAGCTCCATGCCCAAGTTGAGGCACTGCTGGAGGTTATAATACTGCATAAGGTATCTCCGCTTATCCCCAGCATTGCCACCAGTTTTGGTGTGGAGCCTCCTCGCAGAACTAGTTGCTCTGGACACTTTTTTTATTTTTTTTCACTAGTTGCTTATATTTTATGACCCACCGTCTAATATCTTATGGTGGGTCGTATGTTGCCACTTAGCCGCTGTGACTGGGTCCGGAGTGACTGAAAGTAACACCATCCCGGCTCCCGTCCCCACTCACACCGTTGCCCGTGTCCCGCCACGTGGAGGCGGGGTCTGTTTAGATCCATTTGATATCTTTTTTTTTCGTGGGCAGCATTAGAAAACTTATAACTAATACAAGATCAAGTAAGATTTTAATAAACAAAACGAAATTAAATATTTAGAAAGAATGTAGGAAGAGAACTGAATAGAGAAGGGGTAGGTTGCCCGTCACTTCGTTTTGGGCGGCGACCCGGGTCTTGGAACGACCCTCAAGACGCTGGACGTCGCTCACCATGCCTTTAACATCTACCATCCCAAAAACTAACTTAACTAGGAGAGATTAGAATACGTTAAAGCTAGAAACTAAGACTAAGACCTCCATGCCCAGCCTGCTAAACTATTTACGATATACAATAGAGAGGTAACTAATTTTGTGCTTGGCTCAAAGTTGCTAATGAAAGGGTACTTGTGGTAAAAGTAATAAGGTGATGACGCTAACGGTTTGTGTTGAGCCCACAAGGCTCCTAGTAGAGTACATAAGGCGCAAGCACCTCCCGGCCCCGCCGACAACACGACCTGAACGGTGGATTTCCCCAATCTACCATAGGTATCCGTCGGGTTTGGCTCAAAAGAGAGGAACCACAATTAAGATCTTTCCATCCAGGACGTGCGCCGCCTCTTACCAGGGGGCGTAGGTCCCTTGAAGAGGTGCCTAACTTTAAGCTTCAGATCAGAAGTTATTAGTGTAGTGGAGGTTGAGATACAGGCTGTGTATGTTGGTTGTACAAAACAGTTCACGCTTAGCCAATGAGACTTACAATGATATGTGGTGTGGCAGTTAGCACCTTCCGGCCCCGCCAACAACACAGCCTGAACGGTGGTTTTCCCCGATCTACCATAGGTATCCGTCGGGTTGGGCTCAAAAGAGAGGGACCACAATTAAGATCCTTCCATCCAGGCCGTGCGCTGCCTCTTAACGGAAGGCGTGGGACCCTTGAAGCGGTACCCAGCTTTAAGCTCTTATTAGACATGGAGATGCTGTTAACTATTCACATATAAGGTGCAATCTGTTTTTAGGATTGTGTGTGACTTGTGCACCTCTTGTCGGTTGTTCCACTCTGTTCTTTGAATTTGAGTTGGTTGACACTATGGATCATCCGCGTTGGACGCTTCAATATCTGTGTTGCTGCCCTGGTCTGTATCTGTTTCTTCTTCATCACTCGTGGTGCTAATCATATCTGTGTTCCTCTGGGCATCGTGACGTCTGTTTGGACCGATTTGCCTTCGGTAGGGTCTGTTGCGCAAGTATTCTATTTGTTGCATCTTAGAGATTTCGTCCGTTAGTTTGTTGAGTTCAGTCCACCTTTCCGGGTCGCGTATTATGGCATGTAGTTCGTTCTGTGTGTTTAGGCGATTTATGTGTACTGTGTGTCTTATGTTCGTCTGCAGGAGAAAACAGTATGTTCAGGGGAACATTCTTCCCCGCATGTGCATCTATTAGTCTGCTGCAGACTCACGCGGTACGGGTGCGTGGGATAAGGGCCATGTCCTGTGATGAAATGTACCGTACCGCGGCTGGGATCAATATGTTTTAGTTTTAGTCTTTCCCGGATGTCAGGGAAGAAGTTGTATACACGGCGGCCCTTATCGCTGTTGGCCCACTCGCTCTGCCAGGTATCCACTCGCCATTCTCTGAGTTGGCGTGTTGTCTCAGATCACTGGTGAGTGATCTGCCGAACCTGGTCTATTCTCCCCATCCTAAGCCAGTACATTGCTGCGCGTACCTGATGATGATATCTATGGGGAAGATTCCCATGACGACATATAGTGCGTTATTTGATGTATTGAATGCCCCTGTTAGTCGAAGTAAAACACTTCTTTGGCTTCGACGTACAATGGTTCGGTTGGTTAAGAGATTTAACCTGTGGGCCCACGTACTGGCAGAAAAGCATAGTACTGACTCGAAGAGAGCGCAATGGTATGTTCGTGTCACTGACAGGGGTAGTCTGAATTGTTCCGAATTTAGCCTAGCCAGTTTGTGTAGTTTCTTTTCTGCTTTGTTTGTGTATATTCCCATGTGTTCGTGGAAGTTCAATCGTTCATCAATGTATACTCCTAGATAGCGTGTACTGCTAGTCTTTTTATGTTTGTGTCCCCTATTTTGACTATTGGGTTCCTGCGGAGGATACCCTTTAGCAATGTATAAGTTGTTTTGTTTCCTGCTATCTTTAATTTATTATCTGTGCACCATTGGGTTGTTGTCCTAAGTGTTCCATTGGCTCTTTCTCCTAGCTGGGCACGGTTGATTGCTGAAACTACGACGAGTACATCATCAGCATACGCGACAACTCCATCTGTCAAGATGTGCTCCTCTAGTAACTGTAGGAGCGGTTCTATAACTATGTCCCAGACGATGGGGCCGCAGATCGACCCTTGTGGACAGCCTTTTGTAATTCGTTTAATCACTTTCTGGTTGTCCATTTGCCAAACGACCGTTCTGTCTCTGCAGTTGTCCATGAAACTATTATACAGAGACTCCGGTACGTGCAGGTGTCTGAACCTCTTGAACAACGCCGGCCACCAGAGGTTGTCGAAGGCACCTGAAATGTCTATCATAATTGCAAGTGTGTATTTGGAGGGTGTGTCGTGTACTATTTGGAGTGCTCTGTTAATTGCTTCGTCTATAGATTTCCCTTCCCTGAAGCCGTGTTGGTGTGGTGTCAGTCCCCGTAGTGTTCGGTGTGCTTGTAGTCTTTTGCATAGTAGTTTTTCTTGTACTTTACCGAGTGTATTGATAACTGCCTTCGAGGTCTTCCACACTGCAGGCACACGGCCCAGCCTTAATGCATCGTTTAACAACGTTGTGAGAAACAGGGTGATCTGCGGTGCAATTTGTTTCAGTACCTCAGAGTGGATTCCATCCGGTCCAGGCGCCTTTCTGTTTTTGAGTTCTGAGATCGCTGAACACAGTGGTAAATCGGTACACGCGTCATGCAAACTAATTTGATATGTGACTTCTGCCTCTACCAAATACCCTGCATCAGTATCAGCTGCCATACCCTCCGTGATTTTTCCACCTAATCCCTTGCATTCCTCTTACGGCACCCATCGAAACTCATCAATCGGCCGTGATTGGTGCATGGCATGCCCATATAAGTTATTCACGTCGACGTACATAATCAAGGGATGCGTTGAACCTGTCACCCATTTGTGGGTTATTGCCTTCTCATGCCTATGAATACATTGGCAAAGTCCTACACAGGTCCCTCGTCATAAAGGAAAGAAGCATGTCAGGATCGGTCAATAATTCTAAGCTGCAGTTCGTTTTCTTGAGCATTCTATCCCAAGACAATCTAGGTGCCGTGTAATAAAAGGCAGGATCCAGAGAAAATGTGGTCATACATAGACTACGAAATTTCTCGAAAACGTCCACAAGCAAGTGCACAGCTGTGTCCATGTAAAGCCGTGCATACTCTCCTAAAGTAGAAATATTGAATTCCCGAACGATATTCAAGGCATGGTCATGTTCTGCATTCGCTGTGGCACCGCCTGTGAGGTTGCTCGACAATGCAGTTATGTCGGGTAGCCTGATTTCATTGAGTTTCACCAAACGATCCACAAACTCATATGAGGAAACCCCCTTCCTAGTCGCAAACTGAAACTTTTCCCCGTCGGGAAATGCAGCTCGAGGAATGTGCATATCCCCACGAGATAGAGTTTCAACGAGTTTCATGAGTGGCACCTGCATAAAACGTAGCTTATCAAGGAACCAGAGCATAATTCTTGGCGTCATTCGTTTGTAGAATGAAATATAGTTCTCAATACTCTCAGGTAGGACACTGACCTGATTGTTCTCCAAACCGAAATCATCCAAGTTCTCAACTAGAAAGTGAGCGTCATACCCACTTAAAATGGTGGAAGAAAACGGGTATGTATCTAGGTAGCTGGTACTTGAAATTGCATGAGTTGTGAGCTGCACCACGGAACTCCCCCATAAGATGACAGTGTTCCCTATGAGGAGTTTCCGCTTTTATGTCTAAAGGCAGTCCACAAATATGACAATCAGTCCGGTTATTATACAAATCTTCATTCTCCTTCAATTTGGTCAGGGGAATGTTGCCACTGTAAGGCTTATCAACCTCTCGTGAAAATTTTTCTAGCTCGGTAAGCAACAATACTGCAGGGCCATCCCTGAAGTAAGATTTGTATCGGTTAAGACTTGAATCCTATGATGATACAATTTGGTATGCTGTCCCATATGGTACGTGTTTCCCTGTAAAGGTTGTGTGTGAGGCTGTAGGGTCACCTTCACAGTGGGTCACAGGAGCAAGGATGCATTCAAAGTCGGAGTACACTACAAACTGGCAGCGCTCCTGGTGGTGAGCACAGTTAAACATTACGAATTTGTTGTCCTCAGTAGACATAATAACACATACAGGATCCATGGAAGCACAGTCTACTAGATGCGCCGCTAATAACTTGACCGATGACAAATAATTCAGGCACCTTAAGCAAATATGCTTTTTATGTTTTTATTTTTTTTATTTTTTTATTTTTTATTTTTTTTTTACAACTGATTGAAAAGAAGTCGGGAAATGTCTTTGATCCAAACATAATGATAATCCAACACGGTCGTGGTACCCTCCTGTCAGGTTATTGATCCTGGTGATCCTTCAGAGAAGAGCAGCATACTTACATGCAGCTCACGCTCACTGGCAAATTTTGAGAAATGGAGAGGGAGGACGACAATGTGCTTGTCTTGCCCAGGCCATAAACATGTACCAATATGCTGGTATTCAGCGCCGCTAATTTAGGTACATCCTGGATCTTGACGGGGAACTCTATACCATCAAAGTTATAATAAAAATGAATATTATCACATAGATGGTATGTACTGGGACGCTCAGGATGATCGCTTCTATCATACTTTCTTTTGCAAGCCATGATTGACCACTGAAAACAAGCCTGATCCTTCCTGTTTTCGACGTTAATGCATGCCTGCTTATTAGCTATATCTTTAGGGAGCATGATATAGCTAGTCCCTCCATTTACCGCATTTAACCGAACATAGACATGTGTATGAATGTCCAGGTGTAGAATTCTGCGGACTGCCTTAGCTGAGCTTCTCACTTCCAACCGGCCCAATATAGCACTCAAGGTGGATTTACGAAACCACTCGGCGATTGATGTGCTCCGCTTTATCACGCCATTTTCCCGCCAAAGATAGTTAATACTAATTTATTCAACGCAAGACTCAACTTTGGGGAGGGGGGGGGGCATAATTCAAAGCAAAACACAGCTCTGCATTTAATGTCTGGATACCGCCACTCATTGACTACCTTCAGAAGCTCTATTTCCACAACAGGAAGGCAGGCGCTTAGAAATCCAACACGGTCACGGTACCCTCGTGTCGGGTTGTTGGTCCTGGTGAACGAGATTTGCTCCTCAAAGGCATCAGCAATTACTGAATACTCTAACTGCGGTATGGTATCACTGACATGCTGTCCTTCACTAAAAGGGTGGGGGAGGAAACTGCCACTAGCCACAGGATCTTCTCTATTACTATATGATAACTAGAAAAAGTCGATGAAGTTGGTGAGGTGGATAGGCATGCGGTCTGTACCTCACATGATGAAGTAGGAAGAGACACTGCTGAATCGAGCCGCTGCCAGAGGGCGGCCCATGGAGACCAGAGCAATGATGCAGTGGATGGGGCAGCGCCGGCGGAGGCGGTGGTGGGGGAAGGCTGCGGAGCAGCCCGGGGCAGAGAAGGCGCAGGCGGCCGAATTTTACGACAAAGGAATTTCCAAGCTCGTCCATCGCTACGATAAGTGCCTTAATTTAAATGGTAACTATGTAGAAAAGTAGTATTAAAGTGCGGGTTTCATCTGTATATAATAAAAGAAATTCCAATACTTTATTTATGTTTAATTCCAAAACGTAATGTACTTTGTGGATAGCACTCGTATAATGTTTTTCTACAAAGAACCGATGGTAGATTCTGTTTATGTGATGTATTGCTTATTTACGAGTTGTTTGCAGATCTGTATACTGTGTACTGAAATTATTTTGGTAATTTACGAGTTGTTTTTAATGCATTATTTCAGTAATTTACGAGTAATGTACAGGTCTGCACGCTATGTGGTGGGACGCCAATCATATCAGTGTGTGTTCTGTATCACTGTGATAAATATACTGTCTCTCAAAATTCATCCCCAAATAAATTGTTCCAAAATAAAGTACACTGCTTCCTCTCTCCATCAGCCCAGCACAGGCTTAGTCATTTTCGCATGAATTCCTCAGAAGAGGTGGCGGTCGGGTGAATTAGGTTAGTGGAGATGTCCCAAGTGACCTGTTTTCCCACCATTTTCTTAGGCTAGTAGAGATGTGTTGCATTTTCCTGATTGAATTTGAACTTCCCTATATTTTCTAGGGGAGGGAAGGAGAGGGGGAATAGGTTAGTGGAGGTAGCCCAATTGACCTGTCTTCTCGCCAAAATCTGTCTTCTTGGATGAAGTCATCGCCGCCATATTGGATGACATTATGTGCTGTTGCCAAGTTTACAGGCTGACATCTTGGATGACGTCATCGTCGCCATCTTGGTTGCATCTGGCAACAATGGAGTGTGGGGCCACATCCCCATTGTTCCACTACTCCATTTTCATGAGGGTATTTTTCGGACTTCCCGCAGATTGCATCACCTTCACAACTGATGGCTATATGGCTGAAACGCTGGCCTTAATAACAGCACATAGGGTTTGGAATGTAAAATCGGACATTATGTCGAAGGAACTGACCAATAACATGTGCAGGCAATGTCGGAGAATTGAATGACACAATGAGAGTGGCAGTCTTTTCAGTTTCTCCAACATTCCTTTGTGTTCGTTGTTCTTGTTCTTGTTCAACTATGTCCACTTAGAATCTACCTTGGCACGTGAAAACCCCCATACTGAAGTTCAGAGAAGAATGCCTCTCAGGAATGGTTTCATATTCACTAATTTTCTGCGATTTATTAAGAGGTTTCGACCAACAGTGAGCCATTATGCAGTTGATTTATAGATTTTAAGATGCCAGCAAGGACCTTCAAACACTTATTTATACATAAAGAAGACGCTTTTTCAAATGTCCCCTCCTTCCTCTTCATCGCCAGGAGCAAACTGTAATCCATGACTCCATGAGCGCTGTTACTTAACGCCGATGTACTCTTATTAGCAGGAGTACTAGCCTCTTTCATTCTCTTGGATAAATGGGTGTGAATTTCGAGCGTTCCATCTCGGTCTCATGAGCAGCTGTCCACTCAGACACAGCGCCACCTGCCTGAATAAACCTTATACAACTGAGGTGCGGCAGGTTCCCCAGAGGTTGCCCGCTAACGACTGTTCCATTTCAACAGCCATGCATCCCATCGGCACCCAGAACACCTTGAGATTGAGGGTTTTTCTATAGAGGTTTATTCCGTCCTAGCGATGCCGATTCTGCGACACAAACCATTCCACGTCAGTACCACGCAGAGGTCGCTGAAGCTTGCCCAGAGCTTACTGTGCCAGACGACTGGCAGCGTTTGTCAGCCCGCAGCACAGGAACCGCAGGGCCTCCAAGCCAGTACCCGGCAAATGAATGCTGAGCCTCTGAGGGCTCGCATAATTATTTTAGGCGAGACCACTACTCGAGAATTGCTCCCATGGCACGTGTTACCAATATTTCGTCACGTGCAGCACATTTAAGAAAGGAGATATAAAGTTCCGTTCATTACTACAAACCAGACCTGCCTTAGCAATGTACGTTTCAATAGTTTTCTTCATTCGTGTAATTATTCTATGTGTCCTGCGTGGACGCGAAGCCCACTGCTGACATTCTCATTGTTACATCGTTTCTAGTACTTTGCAAGGAACAGAATTTCGAGCTCTGTCGGGTAGTGAGTCACTAATCCATATAGCCGCGCGGTCTGGGGCGCCTTGTCACGGTCCGCGCGGCTGCCCCCGTCGGAGGTTCGAGTTCTCCCTCGGGCGTGGGTGTGTGTGATGTCCATGGGGTAAGTTAGTTTAAGCTAGATTAAGTAGTGCGTAAGCTTAGGAGCGATGACCTCAGCAGTTTCGTGCCATAAGACCTTACCACAAATTTTCAAAGTAATCCATATAGTTGTAGAGTCACGTAATTATTTAGGGCGAACCGTAAAGTGACTCGTCTGAGCCCCTGCTTAACAAAAATTGTCGTGCAGTGAAGCACCACTGCTGTCAGTTGCAATATTCGATATACATACGAGCACTCGAGTTTACAATATCGCGTATCGTCTTTTGGCTTAACTTCGGTTAAGTCCACTGGCCATAGCTGCGGCTTTGAGATATATGTCAGAAGTGACACGGGAAATACCCGCGAGAGGCGCCATCCGCGAAAACGAACGTAACCAAATACTCCTTCCTTTCTAGACAGCAAAATACAATCTTTTATTTATATATTTGTAAATAACAGTGCTACAAAAAATAAGCTCAGAACTTTTTGAGAAAATATCTGTGGAATCGTAGAGTTTATTTGTTTTCCTAGTTCTTTTTGGCAGTTTTCTTCGCACATTATTCTCCAAATTGAGATCAATTATTTTATATCCTACATTTAATGCTTTTTGAAGCATCACGATTGTAGCATGGAAAGATGGGATCGCGGGAAGAATGGAGAATAAACGAAGGGAGCCAACGGCACTTATTTTTCTTTTTCTTATTAATGTATCGTGTTCTCGGAGTAGGGCACCATTACGTTGTACAGTTAACTCGTATCAGAAAGAAAAACAAAGTGAAGCATAGTGGTGTAAAATTTTTTTTATCAATAAACACAAATTGAACAAAACGACAAGTCTGAAGCAATGGGTAACCCAAATTAGTCTTCTTGTAGTAGAAGGGAAATGAAGTTCCACTGTGATGAAAACGTCGAAGAAAATAGATAAAGAATCTTCCGACAATGGTAAAAAGAAAACACTTTGTAAAAGAAATAACAGTAACTAGTCTTCTTCTTCGAGGAATTATAAAAACAGTACGGTTCCCAACAGTGTGGCTACTCAGAAGTTCTGTCTGCAGTTAAGTGAAACTATCTTCTCTGCAAATAAACGCCATGAAATTTCCAAGTGTCTTTTATGTATACTCAAACTGCAACTAGTAGAGCTGTAACTTCGGATATCACGTAATGACTCAAGGTATGGACACACATTATTAATTTGAATTGTCGCGTAAAATATCACAGTCAATCTTGCATAGCGAAGAGTCACATTTTCACAAAAGCGCGATGAGGATTTAGTGCTACATATCTTGTCATTATTGTAAGAGCAAATTTAAAGGCGTGTGCTGAAGTTCAAACTGTACACCAAATTTGTTAAATGCCTTCTCTATCTGTATGAGTAGAAATAATATATATGGGTTCTCGTTCGTGTACATCGCAGACGTAGGTTAAAAAAATCCAGGTGTCCGTTTAGCGAAGGGCAAAACTTGCATGTGCCGTGTGAGCAGAAATCCAGACATTTGCATTTCTTTTTGTTGCTGCATAGGGCCGCCAATGAAGTACCAAAATATGGATAGGTTGAATCTCCAGTATATCGGTCGTATTGATGAGCGCCAGCATGCCCTTGGCAGTGATCCAGGCGTCTCTTAATGGTGGGCCGCCAGCATGCCCTTGGCAGTGATTCAGACGCCTCTGAATCGTGGGCACATGAAATGATGTTCAATGGTGTCTTTCACATAGGCTCAGTGGCAAAAGATTTATTGCATGTATCGCATGTAAAGTACGACTGACAACTTCACATCACGTAGTTTTTACAACGGGCTTGAAATGTTCTTTCACACTGCCTGTCAGTCAAAATGTGGCAATCGCTGTACCTCTAGTACCGCGGAGGGCATCTGCAATTGCATTGGCGCTTTTTCCACACACGTAGGCATCCGCCAAATAACTGCTTTGCAAATACTACTTTCGAACAAGATTTAATTTTTAAGGTGTAGACTGAACACAAACAGGTGCTCGTCGGGGTGCAGGTCGATACGATGTAAAGAGTATCAATGCTGGGCTCATTGGGTCGTTTTCCATCAGGCAGTTTATTCGGTGCGGAAAAAACAGCGGCACATTTCGTGTGTAAATCTTTCCACCCTATGCCACCATCTTCCAGAGGGAGTGTGCACGTCCGCAAAGCGTCTTTAAAGATTTCTCCTCGCCAGAGCATCCAGTAGACGGCATGCTGAAGAGATCTCTCCGGATCCTTAGGCACTGGTGAAACCTGTGCCAGGAACCACGCCTTCGCTATAATTTGTGTATTTGCGACGCAAACCTTTTCCGTTAAGCCAGACTGCATTTGGCATTTACTTGAGTCAACGACTGTGCGCCAAATTAACGATTGCATACGTTGGACGTTTTCCGTAATTAGAACGCCTAAAATTTTATGTTGATCTTTTAAGGTATACCAGCTGCGTTGTACAGTCCTCACATTTTTGGTTGGCAGGTAACAGAACAGATTTTCCTGAGTTCACCAGTGGCCCTGACGCCTTTTTAAATTCTTCGAAAATAGAATGTAGGGCATCAATATCGTCCAGTCTTTCAATAATAAAGCATAAATCGTCTACATATGCCTTGCAAGTCAATGAGCCCGCACCAATAGTAAAGCCATGACGGATGTTGGTGATCTTCCGCAACAGTGCTTCAAGATCTATAGCGAAGAGGGTCATAAACAGCAGGCACCCTTGACTGGCAGTTGTGTTATTTTAACGCTAGCGAGCTGGTGTCGATAGAAAAGTTTTCTAAAGGTCTCTGAATTTAAAATATTCTGAATCAAGTTCAGAAATGTAATGCCAAAACCCATACGGAGCATCACTTTTCATGGATGCTCATGGCTAATCCTATTCTTGTGTAAGGTGGCTATAATTTCGCACCTTACAAGCACTCATCCATATACTATGCGCGATCTACAAACACAATTAGGCTTCGTGTGATAGGTTGTACATCGTATATATGAATATATAAAAGAGACTGACATTGTCATGTACGTCTTGTAAATAATTGTTAACCCTTATTGCATGAAAGGTGACAGAGTGTCTTTATTATCAGAATGGCGTAAGGAATGACGGCCTTTACTAGTAGAGGTAGGAACGACAGTGGAAATGAAACGGCAGGCGGAACTCGAGCCATGGGTGGAAGGCCCACACAGGTGTGGTGGTCCAGCTCCATACAGGAAGAGCCAAGCGGTGGAGAGACGTGAACTTCGGTTCTGAGCGGCTGTGTGTGACGGTCGCTCGGTATCAGCATTGTTCGTACAGACGGACTTGCCGTCTTTGCTCTCAGTTAGAACAGTTAGGCACTCTACTGTTGAGAACATATTTGATTCTGCACTTTGAGTTGGAAGTCGTTCAGTAATTAAAAGCACTTTTTCTGCCTATACTCACGATGAGACGTTATCTGAACTCGGTCCTTATGGCTGAGAGTTCGCGGTTCTCGTCTGTAGAACACAGAGGAGAAGACAGTATTAGAGCATATTAAGCCGAAGACCACCTTCTGCCGTCCTAGTGTTTGAGTTTATTTGTGGCTGCAGTTCTTCCGTCGCCGCAGACGAGCACGAGAACCATCTTTTCGACGCAGCGGACGCAGTGCATACGGTGATATCGGAAATTGTTTTGGTTTAATTATGGCTATAAAGGTAAACAGCTGTTATCACATTAGTTTATTTCCACAGAGGTTCCACACCACCGTAGATCATCTTTGAAAGCAGTCTCTTCTAGTGTTTGATACGTAGATCATGTCATTCATTTCGGGTTGTTGATATTCGATCGCGCAGTCACAATAAGGGGCAGAGTTTGGCAATTGGTTATTAATTTTTATTAGGAAATATAGACAATTGTACTTATGGGGTTGATTTTAATCTATAATAAATATATATTGGACAACAACATTTATTATTTAGTAGTATTAGTTGCATTCATCATACATTTATGTTTAGATTGTAATTTATATTTAAAAAGAGAATGAAGAGATCCTAAGATCTGCTTCAGAGTCAGACAGGGCCAAATCATCATTTCAGCGTTTATTATTTTCCATTGCGCACATTCATTTCACACCGTCCTGGAATAGCATCTTGGACTTGAAGTCAACTTATTGCCACGTTGTGAGACAGCATAACCAACAAAATCACAGTATGTAAGAACCCCATCATATGTATGAATATATCTAAAGAACAGAGGATGTTTGATGGGGACCAATGACGGCCTTCACAGCCAGCTTCAAACGGTTGGAATATCAGCGACCAAGAACTTCAGAGCCCCCTTTTAATAATGTGCTAGGTCGCAAGGTTCCGGCTCTGGGCATTGTTTTTGGCATTAAAACTATAAGACACTCTAGTAGCTCTTCCAAAATACCGATACCATCGTGCACCTCGTTGGCCATCGCACCAAAAGTCTCTTTTAAAATAAGGAGAATGATTCTGTAGGTACTGGCTCATCTTTGGCTCACTAGCTAACACACTCCTTTCGCTCGCTAGTTCGCCAAAACTTAACCAGAACCTACTCTCCCCTCTATTTAGGTCCAACTCACTTTCTCATCTTGGTAAACGAAAGAAAATAAAAAGGTGAATGTAAGGAAATAATGGTGAATGAGAGTGAATGACTTATTTCCCTAGGAGGACGTAAGAAATTAAGTTTAGTACCATTTTTTACAAAAGGTGAACGTGAGAAATTAAAAGCTGAATGTATAAAATTTCCTCCTTAGAAAGATAGTGTTTGTTGTTTAGTTTATTTTAACTGTTTCAAACTGTTGTAGAAATCTACCCATTGTCGTTTAAAATATATTTTTTTAATATCTTCTTCTGTTTCCCTTATTTTTTGTTCCTTCTCCAAAATATCCTTTAAGGATTGTGTAGTATCCAAGTATTCTGGTTTTCTTTCCTGTATACTTGTTGTTGTGGTCTTCAGTCCTGAGACTGGTTTGATGCAGCTCTCCATGCTACTCTATCCTGCGCAAGCTTCTTCATCTCCCAGTACTTACAGCAACCTACATCCTTCTGAATCTGCTTAGTGTATTCACCCCTTTGTCTCCCTCTACGATTTTTACCCTCTACGCTGCCCTCCAATGCTAAAATTGTGATCCCTTGATGCCTCAGAATATATTCTACCAAACAGCCACTTCTTCTTGTCAAGCTGTGCCACAAATTCCTCTTCTCCCCAATTCTATTCAATACTTCCTCATTAGTTATGTGATCTACCCCTCTAATCTCCAGCATTTTTCTGTAGCACCACATTTAGAAATCTTCTATTCTCTTCTTGTCCAAACTATTTATCGTCCATGTTTCAATTCCATACATGGCTACACTTCATACAAATACTTCCAGAAACGACTTCCTGACACTTAAATCTGTACACGATGTCAACAAATTTCTCTTCTTCAGAAACGCTTTCCTTGCCATTGACAGTCTACATTTTATGTCCTCTGTACTTCCACTATCATCGTTCATTTTTCTCCCCAAATAGCAATACTCATCTACTACGTTAACTCTCTTATTTCCTAATCTAATTCCCTCAGCATCACCTGTTTTAATTCGACTGCATTCCATTATCCTCGTTTTGCTTTTGTTGATGTTCATCTTATATCCGTTCAAGACACTGTCCATTCCGTTCAACTGCTCTTCCAAGTCCTTTCCTGTCTCTCTTTTTAGTTGATTGCAAATATACTGCATTAAGTGGTTCAATGTCTTTAATTGTATATGGATAAAGCTTGCTGTGGTTATTTGTTCTTTTTCTAGACACAAGTGGTAAAACATTAGCTGTTTTTATTAGCCCCAATCCTTCGATATTTATTTCCTTTGGTATTGCAGAAAACAAGCTATTGGATTTTGAAAAATATTTGCCTCCAGATTTTATAAAGCATGTATGTCTTACAGAAATTACGTTCTCTGTCTCTTCGAAAAACTCCATGCAGTTAATAGGCAACAAGTTAAAACTGAAGGCAGATAAAACAAATTTAACTAATTTTTCTCTTTCCTCTTTATTATCTGTTTTAATTTTTATTTGTATTCCAGTTAATTTTTTGTGTTCCTGTTTTCCCAAGAAACATATTGCAAAATAAGGCAACAACTGTTTTGCAGGGAATCTGTTAATTTTGTCCTACATTTTGGATAACAGGACAGAATAAAAATGAGTTTATTCGAAATATTTGCTGTTATTAATTATTGATTCCAAGCAATATGTTAGTGGCTCAAATTGTTGTTCTATTTGGAAATCTGGGTTAATATAATTATATATTGTTGGTTCCAGTCTTGTAATTCCATTTTATGTAGCTAGTGTAGAAGCAAAAGTTTCCTTTAATCGTTTATCAGGGCAATTTAAAAAATCTATAATATGGTTACCAAGTTGTTTATTAACTCCTGGACTTGTTCACTGGCAAATAAATTTATTGTATATTTTTACTCTAGAATTAGAATTAATCCAAGTTAAACAGTCTTTTCCAACAGAATGACTGTCGTTTACTATCGCACTACAGTCTGCTTTATATTCTCCCTATTTCCGAAAATTAAAATTATGTATTAAATACTTACTCATTTCTTCTTTATTAAAAATCCCTACAAAATCTTGTGTTATGTCTAAATCCAGTAAGTAATAGTGTTCTTTCCGAAGTTCTTGTAATATTTGTGGTAGTTCATTTAACACTGTACCAATCTTGGCATCTGCTAATTCTAGTTTGTAAGGAATAATAACTGGATTAGTATGTTTACTTATTATTATATCCATATCTACTTAATAACTTATTTAGCTTTTTCCATGTTCTTTTACTCGAATCTGAAAGAAGAGGTAATTTGGCTTTAACAGCACTTTTAGCAGAACCAAATTTAGATAATGCTCCTTGTAAGAAGCCGTTAAATGATCCACATATTTCCTCTTGACTAAACACTTTTTGTCTAAATCTTTCATATGACATCTGTAACTTTAACTACCATAATGCTATTGCATAATGGTTCTGTAATTGGTTTAAATTCTTCTAATTTTTGTTCTCTACTTGCATAGATAATACCTCCAATATTTCTAACAGGATTATTATTATTCAAATTGTCTGTAACTAGCCATAATCCAAATCTTTTGTGGTTGGTTTTAGTTTACTTCCAAGCAGTTTTGTTATGGAACATTTCTTTTCGTTTGTAGAACACATTTAATTTCGGCTTCCATTTATAGAGAAAAAAATTTATTACGTTTGTGAAAAAAGTTGCTAGAATTAAAAAGTTTAAAAAACAGAAAGTAGCTGGAACTGGATAGCTGAAAACATAGCAATTTGATAATTTTACCTATATGATGATTTAAACTGTGACATGAAACTAACTGAACAGTTTGCTATAGTCTCTGAGTGATTAAAATCGATTTTAATGATCGATCTATAGCTTGAAGCTTTTTGCTCTCGTACCAACTTTGTCACTCAAATACCAACTATATATACAATCACTGAGCTCCTTTACTTCACCCAAACTTAACACAAACGTTGACCAAAGTGAGTGTGCATACTGGCGGTCAGTATAACGTATTTGTGTGCAGAGTGATGCCATCTGGCTAAAATATCCAACACCTTCACCTATGTACTTAATAACAGCCTGAATTAATGAAGCACTTGTGTTAATTGGGACGATAGTCTGCTTGTAGCGCTGTTTACTTAGGGTCAGAGGAGTCCGAAACACAGAAGATGTGTGTAGGACAATATGGCGATGTTTTGCACTTTTTGACATTGAAATTATTTTTAATGTATTTCGTTGAAATGTGCACTACGACATCATGAGAGAACAAAAAGTTTATGGCTGCTATAGAGAAAATAAAATAATTTTAAATATTCACCTTTTAATTTCTTACGTTCACCTTAAATAAAAAGCGATATTAAATTTAATTTGTTACGTTAACCTAGGGAAATGAGTCATTTACTCTCATTCTCCATTATTTTCTTACATTCACTTTTTTTTATTTTCTTATGTTCACCAAGATGAGAAAGTGAGTGAGTTATAGCTAAATAAGGGGGGGGGGGGGGAGTAGAATGATTCTGTAGGTTCGGCTAAGTTTCGACGCAATAGTGAGTGAACGGAATGAGTGAGCTAGTGAGCCAAAAGTGAGCCAGAACCTACAAACTCATTCTACTAAAATATCAAAAAACTTCACATAAAATTGCACGCAAATACCGTAATTGCCCTTAGGGCTAGCTTTAATCACATTGAAGACATCTTCTACGGTAAAAATTTCATTTGAAAGTAATCAGTCCTCATTGAAACACGTGGAATATCTCGTAAAAACGGTTGAATGGCATCGTCATCCAGAGCCTATTCTGAAAAAGCGTCTTAAAATGGTCTGAAATTTTTGGTTGAATGTCCTTTTTATTTGTTGTTTCCGTTCCCATTTTAAATGATACATGGATAGTGGTGTAGTCATCGTAGGATCGAAAGGGTTGCTACGTATAATTGATCCTTTTGCTTTCCGACTCAATGTGTTCAGAATTTTTTATTTAATTCATCACAAGGCCGGGAGGAGTTCTGCACGGTCGGTAACTTTACACGTGATATATTTTAAGCACATCTGGTAATGTGCATCCATCGTCTTTTCCCAGTGGGCAGTTTGGTAGCTCGTCCCCGACTGACTCTTGTTCCACCTTTTCTACCTAGGCCAACCACAAATTGCGCGCGTTACACAGTTCCGTTCCCGAGGGGAACCACTTCCCCTCTTATATACTAAAGAACTAATCACCCTAAGTGAGTATCAGCAGTTTTCATAACAGCAAACGAACATTTTAAATAAAAGAGAACATTTGCATATATTGACATTTCTACAAAAAATCCTTCGCATAGAAATTACAATTATATACAGTAAATTTTGTTCCCTCCAAATGAGACAAAGAATTTAAATGTCAGGTATACTACATTGCATAGAATAAAACCACGACATCAAAGTTTTCACAAAGAAAGGAGTATCCAATTTTATGTTATCGATTATAACAAAGACATTTACAGAAGCTCAACGATGTAACACTAAATAAAACAAAAGCAAAATAAATCAGTAGAGTATTAGATGTGCAGGTGCACGGTGCGCGACGCCTCGGTGCCAGTGGCACAAGCGCCACGCGCCACGCGCCACACTCCGCTGCTTAGACTGACGCCTGAGTGACGCTCACGCCGACTGCTCACCGCGACTCTAGGAGCACGGCCGCTCAGCGTCCCGGCGTAATGGACTCGTCTGCGGATGCGCATAGCGGGCACTTTTACTCAACAACAACAAAACAAGTGCACACTGACGCGCCCACGCCACCAGGTGCGTATCTTGACTATTAATGCAAACAAAATCTCTAGTGGTCGAACATTTTTCCCTTCTTAAGTATCTCAGGAACTGGCGATGTGACGTCGTATTCCTACGAGAGGTCACACCTGAAGTAGTTGTAAATATTTCAAATTATGACGTCATCGTCAATATTGATCCGGAAACAAAAAGTGGAACGGCTGTCTTAACGGCACCAGGTTTAGATGTCAAGGATGTCGACCTTTTACCAAATGGCTTGTGTTGTATAGGTATATTTTTTGTAAATGTTTACGCTCCTTCCGGAACGGAGAACAAACGTTGGCGGAGTTCATTTTTTCATCATGACTTGTGTCAAATCTTTTATAGAAAACGTCGCAAAATGATCATTGATCGTGAATTTAACTGCGTGTTACGGAATGAAGACCACGAACCACAGCCAAATAAATATTTTGATCTGTAAACTTTGATTTACATCTATCATCTTAGATATAATTTATATTTCCACGGAATTAACGACTCAGATTCTGTAGGCGGATATCTTCCAGGCAATCGTCTCCGATCACTGTTCTTACGTGTGTACTTTACACATCCCATACGTACTTCCTCAACGGAAACATTCGATATGGAAGTTGAACAGCCTCGGATGGATGGATAAATAGATGGAACGATTCTAGAATTGGTATTCATGATCGCCACCAAGAAGGGACAGAGTCCAGCAATTCTACTTGCAATTCCACCTACCAACATGCAATCGCCACCTCATTTCGCAATCACTGTAGTGGAGCACTATAGTAATGTACAGTGAAGGATCAGCTTAATGGATGTGTTAGTGTGCTCAAATATAAGGTAATTTATATCTGAATTTATGTACCTACCTTGATTTTTCCCCTTATCATAACGCCTCTCAGGTTCCTCTCCGTTTGAACTAAAGTGATTTCCGAGTGTCCTTACTGAAAGAACATTAAAGCCCAGTGTTTTGCTAATTGATGCCTCTCGAACATAGTAAAAAGATGATCACATTACTGCCTTTTGTAAATCGCAGAAGGTAGGTCAGTATCATTCATATATGTTAATTTTGTGTCTCACTGTAGTAAAAGTGGAAAAACTGCAGTTGTGAAACGTTATACACTCATGTTTGCTGATGTTTGTCTCTCTTGTGTATTAGTAGTGCGTATTAATAGTATAACAGGATCCACAGTTTGGTATTGTGTTAATGCTTGGTAACAAGTAACGGAAAGACCACTAATTGGGAAACCATAATTTCTTTATTCAAATTATAGTGAGAAGCAACCTGTTAGTGGATTCCAATTAACTTCCATTTTAAATAGTAAAGTATTTAACTGAGAGAGGCTTAACCTATATCCAATTAATGATTCTGCAGTGAATAGTAATAATAACGTTATAAAGACCATTCAGTTTGTGTAAGACCTGAAAGTAATAGTGTGTTTCGGTATCTGGTATAATTTTGCAAATAGTTCGTGCTGCTCTGTTAGTTTCAAACTTACCGTAAACATTTGTATGTGTCAGAGTTCACTGCACTCGCGTGTGACAAACTATAGGTTGTGTTTATCCATTAATGTTAGTAATAACTATTTTCTTGAACGAGAATGTTAATCATTCTCATTTCCAGTTAGGCTGGCGACCGTTTTCTTTATCCGTTAAACAGTGCAGATAGGCAAAATTTTGTTTGTTACTGTTAAAATATTTTCGTAATTCTGACTTTCATTTCCGATAAGCCACCTCCGTTAGGTACAACACGGTCAACATAACAGAATTCGTCTCAGAGGGTAACACTGCTCTGTTGCTTTATACCATAATTGCTTTAACAAGATAGTTTTATTTCTCGGCCTGCCTACAACTTGAAGGTTATGGTATAGCAGTCTCAGACAGGAGTGTTATACCTCGAGCATGTCTGAAATTCCTTGTCGCTTTTCTGTCGCTCATGCTCCAAGATGTACATTAGTCCCCGTACCGCTGGTTCAAAAGTGCTAACAGGGCCTACTGAGGCTGCAGCCTTCGAACGTCAGCTCCTCCTACGCTGCGGTTTCTGTTCCGTCGCAGCAGACTGGGTAGACGCCTGTGACGTTTCGCTTTCAGCACTGCTGGGGTCGCCGTCGCCAACAGTTTGTTTTTCCTGCCGTTCCTGCTTTTGCCGTCTTTCTGCAGCAGTTCCGGGAGTGGAGATCGGGCTAGGCGTCGCAGACGACAGCCACCTCTGTTTCCTGATGACGCAGAACAACTTGCCGGGTGGCAACGCCAGCCTCATGTGAGGTACGGGACGTTTGCAAACTGTCTACGGCTGCTACTGACATCGTGACAACACTCGCAGAAGGCACTAATTCTATCATAGGAGAAACGGACTCTGCCACTGGTGCTATTGTGTCTGTAACCGCAGTCGTTAAAACGGCCGCGTCAGGAGCCGGCTGAGGGGTGGCGACGACAAGATAACAGGTGGTTTGGCCAACACGGTGGAATACGAATAGGTGCCCACTGTGAAATAATGCCTCCCGTGACTCGGTACAAATAATTAATTATTCGTGTCAAAGGAAAGATATATTTTGCGTTAACTGCAGCGATCATGTAACGCTGATTGTCTGAGTGTTAATGCCAGGCTTACTGTGATCGGCGCGGCATTAAGATCTCTGCTACTACTATAAATTGCGATGCGTGACCGGTTTTGCACTCTCTATTGTTCTAGCGCTTTTCTGTCAGCCTCTCGAACTATCAGATTCTATCTCGTCAGACATTTTAGCTTTAGTGAGCTCTGTTTCTTAATGTTGTAATTATTATTTATGTCTTATGACGTATTATTCATCGCAGTTACCGCGATATTTTTATTTCCCACAATGATTTGCTCTGCTGATGAGGATTTTAATTTCTAAACAGGAAATATTAACCTTTATTAACGATCACAAATTCAATTGTGTTTTCTTTGCAGAAGATGTCTGCCATGAAACTTGTAACTGTACGAAATAATTTTTCCAAATAATAACGTGAATTGTTGTAAAAAAGGGGTTTTCACAAAATTATTTACAAGTTAGATTTCCAGAGTCTCAGATATTCTACGTTTCATCATTAGTCGACCCCACTTCTGGACACTAATAAGAAAAAATACTTTTCTTCGCAATGTTTTACCTGGCTCTTTAAAAGGTAGACATCATACAAACCAAAAACGATATACTTACCGCTGAATGACTTCTTCCAGAACTTCGCTACAGAAACTACAATAGGTAAATCTCATGTTGCTAATTTAACTTATAAAAGTTACTATTTACTGTCAATAGAAGTCATCTCAATTACAAAATACTCTCTCTATATAACAAGATTAACATTCTTTCAAGTAATATAAATAGAAAGTTATATTTCAATGTCGCCCAACGTGCGGCCATAATTTGTACTATATCCTGCAATTCTGTGAGAAACCAAATTTCTCTATATTTAATAAGAAAATTTTATTCTTTTACATACTACAGTCAAATGTACTCCATTAGGAGCTGTTGTAATCTTCAATTCTATGTATTCGAAGCCAAAAAGCAATGAATAAGGTAAAATCACACAAATGGATTTTTATTTTTGCTCTTTCAAGTTCGTAGTTCTTTCTTCAGAAAAAATTTCCTTAGATGTTCAGTAGAAGTCAAATCGTAGTTATAAGTAGTATTAATCAGTGAATTTTGGAAAGGAGTGGTACGGAAAATCAAAATTTTCAAAAGCGATGCAACATTGTTTTTTCGTGTACAAAAGGGAACATGAAATGTCCGATTTGACCGATCACTGTTAAATTAATGTCTCATCGAGGAAAATTAATTTATTCATTCTTGTGAATTATTATTCCTGTGATAATTTTGTGTTAATGTTAAGAGCAAATATCCATGTAATTATTATTCTGACTTTGAATAATTTTCGGTTATGGTAAAAGTAGGAAAGAAACATAATTTTCCCACTGAATTAATGGCTTCCTCTCCTCCTCTCCGTTCTAACAGGCCTCGGAATGCCCAACGGGACTGATTGGCCGCCATGTCACCCTTAGCCCAGAGGCGTACTGGATGCGGATATGGAGGGGCATGTGGTGAGCACACTGCTCTCCCGGCCATATGTCAGTTTACGAAACCGGAAGTAAAAGCTTCACCAGTTGATACTGATAGCGAAGCAGAAAATAATAATCATTCTTTAATGGACCTGAACTTTGAGCCATTAGAAAACCCACTACTTAATTCGAACATGGCAGCGAATTAAGAAAACGCACAGGCAAATGCCGACGCTAATACAGGCGCCGGGCAGAGCGAACAACAGACAGAAAAACACGCAGTCTAAGCAGTAACGGATGCAAGCATTTCGCTCGACCCGCTTACCGCTTTCTTACAAAAACTCAACATGCGCGATCGCGAGCGAGATCGCAAGCAGGGAAAGCGCGATCGCGAAATTAAAGCTGAACTAGGAACAGTTAAACCCAAGATAAATACAATGAAGGAACCTTACGCTCCAATTTTAAATCAAGTCACGAAACTTGAAACTGATGTGAGCGAGATGAAAACCTGTCACGATGAAGTAACGACGAATGTGGGAACTTAAACTTCTGCAATCTCCAACATTAAGCTCAACAACCAGAAAATCGTGGACGAACAATTAAAAAGTCACAGAAAACGATTAAATAAAGGCATATCCAACTGGATAGCGGACAAGGAATCTGAAATTCATTCAAAAATAAATGTAGCAGTCAGCAACGCTGCGCAGCCCGTACACGCAGCGCGGAAGCAAATTACGGCGAAGTACGTGACGTACATTCCGATAAAGAAGACACCGGCGAAGAAAGTCCTATGTAGGTGCATAAGGAACTTGGGAACGGTTATGTCAATGATACGAGATCGGAAAATAATTTTTCATCACATTGTGAAAACTCACTTACGGGAATGAAAAAATATTTCAATCACCCGATATAACACTCGTCCAAGCTAAACACGAAAATGACCCGTGTGCTTGCACCACCAAGATAGAACAAAGTTTGTTGAAACATCGTCATTTCCAAACTTTTCCCGAAGGCAAGACGTCAGTCCACCCCACTGTCTTCATACGAGCGTTCAAGAACACCTTATCACGATGTTGGACGACCTCTCAGAAGATACAGTTCGTTATGTCGCACATCTTAGGTGATGCAGCTTTATGGCGAGCGAAATATCAGACGTATGTGACAAGTTAACAGATTTTGAAACTGTGTTTTTTTCTAAATTCTGGTTCGCGGGTATTCAGGAGCAATTGCGCAAAGAAGTATATCCGCCCGAATTGTACAACCTGCATAAGGGAAGCTTGCGGAAATACTTCGACAGATATATTGAGAAGAAGAGGTATTGGTCGGAGTCAATCTCTCACAAATAAGTGCTCCGCATACTAAAGGCAAAGCTTCCTACCCACCTAAGAGAAAAGTTGATTAATATACCGGATAAGAACTTGGAACCGTTTCTGTCTGTGATCGACTCACTCGATTTCATCCAAGAAGACGCTAAGTCGTATCAGGCTTATTCCAACAACTGCAATAGCTATCACAACAGCTGTGACGGTAACAAACAACAGCAGAATGGAAAGAACCAAAACGCAAAAAATGGTTCAAATGGCTCTGAGCACTAGGGGACTCAACATCTTAGGTCATAAGTCCCCTAGAACTACTTAAACCTAACTAACCTAAGGACATCACACACACCCATGCCCGAGGCAGGATTCGAACCTGCGACCGTAGCAGCCCCGCGGTTCCGGACTGCAGCGCCAGAACAGCACGGCCACCGCGGCCGGCACCAAAACGCAAAAGTGAACGTGGCTGCCTATAGTCAAAATAACGACTCAGCAATTGAACCAAACACGAATTACGGAAATAGTAAGTGGAATCATAACAACGGTAATCCGTTAGATGGTTCCAATGGAAAACGTAAGGGTGGTAACGGAAATGGTTACAGTGATTCCAACCACGATGGAAAAACATCATGGAAAACACAATCAGGAAACTTCTGGAAGAATAGCACTGTTGTACTGATTCAGCAAGGTGCAAATGACAGGAACAAAAGCAGTCAGCGAAATCCTAATCATGGAAATGGGTGGCTGACCAGCAGCTAATTTTATGGTTTGGGAATCCAACGCAAAACATGATGCAAGCCATGCCTGTTATTCCGAACCCGAACAGTTGCAATAGCAGTGACAATAGCTGCCCCACAACGAATCGCGTATGCGAAGTCGTAGAGCAGGATACCAATCCACAACAGTTAAACTAGAACCGACCGTTCTAAACAGCCTTCCTAGTGCGGTCGTATTCCAAAGTAGAGGCAACTTCAAATCTGACCTGAACACACTGAGGTACAACGACGATGTGGATGTGAGGGAAGAACTTTTAGAAGGGCCGAACACATGAAAACATACGGAAGATTATGTTGTGCAAGCTGCAACGAAAGTTTCGATAATCGGTGTCATTGTGGAAGCTATAATAGACACAGGAGCAACAAGCAGTGTCATGAATTACGCATTATACAACGAAGTAAGTCGCATAAGGAGACTTCCTGTTCTGCCTGTGCAAAACTGCCGAGTTTCTGGTGCATTAGGCGCATCTACACAGTGTGTGAAGCAACAGGTGCTGGCCGATTTGATAGTAGAAGACGAGCACATACAATGACACTTCTTACTCATAAAAAATGTCGGTTTCCTGCATTCTTGGCTGGGATTTTCTGCCCAGTAGAGACGCAGTAATCGACCTACAGGCGGGAAATGTGTAGTTACAAATGCACTGCAGCTCCGAGCATGCAAGACAGATACTGTCGTAACTTTATTGTAAAATTAGTAGGCCCACACATACTACATATTGCGGAACAATTTGAGAAGACAGAATTCCTGCACTCAAACGATTCAGAAGCAGCCATACACAGTAATCTAGCCATTATCAAAGCTAAAGTATCAGAGTCATCCTATCTACAAACATACAGAAGGAAGAGCTGGCGAACCTCAATCAGGAGCACGCTAATGTTTTTGCAGATAAACCCAGCGTAATAAGAAACCTTGAGTATGACATGGGAGTTGCCCCATATAAGACATTTTGTAGAACATCGTACGCTGTACCATGGACTGAAAAAGGTGGCTGTAAAGGCGGAAATTCGTCAAATTTTAAAGTGGGGAATCATAGAACCCTCATACCCACCATACAGCAGTCCCATTTTAGCGGTTTCTAAACCGGATGGGGGGGGGGGGGGGGGGGGGGAATAAGACTAGTACTAGAAGCACGCAACATCAACAAAATTATAATACTAGTACAAACTAGGACTGAAAACGTGGAAGAATTGCTTCAACGTTTTCATGGAGCTAAATATATGTCCCAGTGAAAGGTCAAATTGTTCCGCAATATGTAATATGTGTGGGCCTACTAATTTTACAATAACGTTACGACAGTATCTGTCATGCACGCTCGGAGCTGCAGTGCATTTGTAACTACACATTTCCCGCCTGTAGGTCGATTACCCAGTGAAAGGTCAAGGAAGGAAGTATACTGCCTCGAAATAATGCATGTCAAAGGAAGGGTCAACGTCATAGCGGATGCGCTATCGCGTTCACCACAAGGCCTAACCGACTTTTCTAACTGGATAGAAAAGGCACAGGAAAATAAAATTCTACTGCTTGATACTAAACAGTACCGAAATAAATTTTTGCAACTCTGTAACAATATCCGTCAGTTACAGAATTCCGACCCATACTGGAGACAAATTTTAAAAGTCTTTAAACAAAATACACATAATGGTTTTCAAATGGTTCAGATGGCTCTAAGCACTCTGGGACTTAATATCTGAGGTCATCAGCCTCTAGACTTAGAACTACTTAAACCTAACTAACCTAAGGTCATCACATACATCCATGCCCGAGGCAGGATTCGAACTTAATAGCAGTGCGGTTCCGGACTGAAGGGCCTACAACCGTTCGGCCACAGCGGCCGGATATAATGGTTTTACTAAGCATTACTCAGTAAAGGATGGAATACTACATCACCGTATAGTGGAAAACAGTGATAAATGGTGTATTTGTGTACCTATCAGCCACCTAACAGACTTAATTTGGTATACTCACAGTGTGTGGGGAACACTATGGTTCTGAAAAGTGCACAAGAAAGTTACAAGATTACTGTTGTATTCCTAATCTATCGTATTGTTCTCAACACGTTGAAAAGGCTTACAATATCTTAAAAGTGTAAACCAACCAACTACAGCAACCAGATGATTTTGCAATCCATTCTCCCTACGAAACCATTGCAAACCATCTAACTGGATGTAACTGGTACATTAACAACCAGCAGAGGAGGTGTAAAGTACTTAGTAGCATTGTACGATATTTTTGCGAAACATCTGAGAATGTATCCTGTGACAGCAGCAACTTCAAAAACCATCAGTTTAAAATTAGCCACTGACTACATTCCAAACGTCGGTAAACCTGGAACCATCATTTCCGACAATGCATCTTATTTCACTTCATTTAGTTTGAGAAATTTCCTGCAAAAAAAAAAAAAAAAAAAAAAAAAAAAAAAAAAAACGAAATTAATGACACACTAGTATCTTTCTACCACTCCCAGTCGAACCTGGTAGAAAGAATTTTCCGTGAATTCAATAAATACATAAGGACATAGATTCCTCAACAGCGGATAGATCACGTGAAACCATTTCAGAAAATTTATAATCAAATGGCTCTGAGGACTATGGGACTTAACAGCTATGGTCAGCAGTACCCTAGAACGTAGAACTACTTAAACCTAACGACAGCACGGAACACACACGCTACTGCACGACCACGAGCTGCGGACTTCTAATCACATCCCACATTCTTCGGCACATGTCACGCCACACAAACTGATGTTTGACAAGCCATAGGAAGAAGATTGGTTCAAACCTTTGCCAAGAATAACTCACACTACGTTGCCTCATGATGAAAAAGTTAAGTAAGGCTTGCGAAACTTACTGAAACATGCAGCTCAACGCAAGAAATACCACGACGCGTGCGTGCAAAATATTTTTTACTTTTCAAATTTGTGACAAGGTATTAGTAAAAAATACATTAAAAGAAAAACAACACTACACAATGAAAAAGGATTGATTCAGAAATGACAGGAAAACGATAATGGTCATCCTGCCTAAATGTTGTGTATCGCGTCATCGTAAGTTCTGGAGATATACTGATACAAAATATTTAACATTCAGATAATGAGGAGATAATTTGTCTAAATAAGCACACTTCATTTATAACACTCGTTTTTTTAATGCTACGTACGTTTTTATATTACAGTGGCAATAGCTGGTGCCAATTAACAAAAGCTTTGTACATAACAGGCAGTAGTTAACACTGATGTCCTCTTCATAGTGCCTGCTCGTAATTAATTACATAAACATATACGTTCTCTGATTGAGAAGGCGATTAGCACATTTGCAGAATGTTTTCCACAAATTGCAAAACACAGATTGCGGAACGCAGCAAGTCTGCGCCTTTCATGGAATTGTAAAAGGTGAATCGCTCAAGGCCTCCTTTCTCTTGAAACAACAGAATTCTTTTTATATCATTAATCGATACGTGTACATAGAGATTTACAGCCGCCGCGCAGTAACGGCCAAGATAATGAATAATAGATTCTGTCGTTGCTATGCGACGGTTCATTTCTTTTACATTACAATTGTTTCATAACTTCAGGGCATTAGACGTTTACTATTGAGCGTATACTAATGTTTGTGAGGCGAAAATTACCAATATTACAACCCCAAAAATTGCCTACTCCATCGTCTTTCCCTCACAAACAGCTACCTACATCTGTGCACCCAGCACACTCTTACTCCAACCAAGCAGTACAGTATCTTTGCCTCTGCGGTCGCGCACAGACGGCGATCCACATTATCGAGCCTATCAGAGACATTAATTGTTTATAGTATACTAGTTTCATATTAATTTATTAATATTATTATCTTATTCTGGTGCCACATACAAGTGTGCCCCAGCAGGCACCATTCGAAACGAACGTAACTTTATAATTATTGTGAAGTGTCTGAGTGTGAACGGATGTTTATAATATTTCATTACTTAAGTATTGTTGTAACGTATTGGTTTAGTCCGAGAAGTTTTAAAGTTGAGCCAAATCATGTTCGTGGAACATGAGAGTGTTGTACTGTACTTTAGATGGGGATGGCCTTCAGCCAATGGAGAAGCACGCACGGGTGAAACTCCACTAGAATCAGGTGGGGGTGGACACTTTTTCGAGGGATGCAGTCAAGAGAGCAATTGTGGACACTTTTTCTTTGGATCTTGAAGAAGATATTTTGTGCCTAGTTCTTGAAGATAGTGTAGGTGATTGATTCCTGGTGATACGCGTCCACTACAATACTCTAAATTTCTCTGACTGCATCTCAGAACTGATATAAGATAGGGTATGAGTTTCTTCTCGTTATGTCGCTCATGTTAATTTGTTAATCACGTTGTACTCTGAACTATTTTAGGTGGGTGAATATTTCGTGTATTGTTATTATGAAATAGACTTTGTTTTCACGCTGTTTGGGTAACTATTTAGCTTGGAGATTCTGCTACCATTCTTGTAACTGTCTCAACGAAACTTTACTGCGTTTGATAAGATTATTTTCTGTCTGTATTGTAATTGGATATCCTAGTATCCACTTAGTTGAGATGTACTTTCATGAATAAACACTATTGAACATAGAAACCTCTTTATGAATTTGCTTTTTACCTTTTATGGGTTACTCAAGTGCATTTTATTAATTTGCAATTCTAGCCAATGCACAGGTTATTTGACTGCAGGATGACATTTATAGTTTGTTATTTCAGCTGCGGAACGTGAAAGAAGATGTGCGTAGGTCGAACCTATTATTGCATCAAGCTATTCTTTTTAAATAGAGTTGTGCATAGCCAACATCTAAGGTGCAACCTACAGCAGATAAAGTCGCAACTGATTTGTTTATATGATAAGTTGTTTAGACAGCTACTACTCAGCAGAAAACTCTTAGGTAAAGCCGCAAAATGGAATGAGAAATTCTCATATTATCTGATGTCATTAGGTTTTGTTAACACTGACGATGATCCTTGTATTTCCAGAATGAGATTTTCACTCTGCAGCGGAGTGTGCGCTGACATGAAACTTCCTGGCGGATTAAAACTGTGAGACTCGAACTCAGGACCTTCGCCTTTCGCAGACCACTGCTCTACCAACTGAGCTACCCAAGCACAAGTGTCGAGCACTCGTCACAGCCGGTGAAGTTTGGAAGGTAGGAGACGAGGTACCGGCGGAGGTAAGGCTGTGAGGAAGGGTGGTGAGGCGTGACTGAGTACCTCGATTTGCGCTTCGAGAGCCGAGTGGGCCGGTTCTTGTTTATTTCTCTTGCCGCAGCGTAGCTTGTGTGAAGTTTCCCTCGTTAGTGTTGTTTAGTCTGCTGAGTGAGTCGCAGCGCCTTTGCTCGTTCTTACTGTCTGTCTGTGTTCGTCTACTTGCAGCGGTGTCAGCCGCTCTGCTATCGCTACCATGGTTTCCACGAGTATTCCACGAAAAGGTACTGTGAGCTTCATTTTCGATAGAACAACGCGACACGTGCAGCCCGGGTCTCGCCAAATCCACAAATGGCTTGTCGTTACATTTCTTGTGCACTCCGATCAGGTGCACACCGCTTATTTTGACGCAGACGGGGAACGTGTTTTACTTGAAATTTATGGATCCCCTTCACGTTGAAAGATTATTGTTGCGACATAGTTCTCAAGTCCCGTTCAAGCATCGCGATAATTTGGTTAGTATGGCGACACTCGCAGATGCTGACCATACCAATGATTGAGTGTTCAAACTCCAGCTGGAGGTTGATGACAACTTTCTAAAGGATATATTGAACCCTTACGGTAACGTGAAAAGCGTCTGCCGTGAACGTCGGTCTACTCAACACAGATTACAGTGTTATTGTCGAATTCGTTCCGTGGAAATGCATGTCAAACGCAATATTCCATCACATTTACTAGTGTGTGGTTATCGCTTTCGTGTCATGTATACTGTATTAAAGCCGTCATTAACGCAGCGTCGCAAATTGACGTTTGCTGATCTTGTTCCTTCCACTCCCGACGTCCGACCTACATCTACTTCATATCATAATGAGCGAGAAGTTAGTCTGGTAATCGTGTAACTGAATTTCCGTCTTTACCTTTGCGATCGGTTCAGAATCCTATTGCCTCCAAGATAGAACCCTAACAGTGACAAACAAGCGACGTCGCACTCAAGATGATGAGGGTGAGGGTTTGGCTGTGCCTTCTGCGCCAACCTCCTCCGCATCGGTTGTGACTCCGCTCCTCTCCATGCTACGATATCTCCAGGCCGTGGTACGGTGAGTGACGAAGAACGTATCTCCAGCATCCCTCCTGCTCGCGAAGTGGCTCCTGAGCTGCCTGTGTGTGCAGAGGGAGTGGAGTCCCCCCCTTCGTCTTTGTGTCCTCCGTTACAGTCTGAGACAACGCAGTGCCCTCCTGCTCCTTCGTCTTCAGACGCCGACCGTTTCCAAAATTTGCCGCCTACAACTACTCCTAAGGAGAATAAAATTAGCGAACAAGTATCATTACCTGTTCTGTTGGCAGTTCCGCAGAATGCTTCCGCCTTAGTGACTGGACTTGCAGTACAAGACCCTTGTTCTGAGGCACAGTAGGCTGTAGGTGTAGCCCTTCCCACACCTTCGTCTGCAGAGGCCGCCATGCTTCCTAGACAACAATTAACAACGTATACAATCTGACCGTGCGGTAGCACGTAGGAAATGTAAGAAAAAAAGTTGTGGTGATGGAGGCTCGTCCCCCAGGGTCTGATTCATCTGTGGACTTCGTAATGGACCTTGACGCCCAGCTGTCTACCTAATTCTGCTCAATACCTTCCGTTCATCCCTGTATAGCTGTGATCAATGACCCAAGCCTACACGTTCCTTTCCTTAAACGTTAATTGTGTAGATTCAGAACTGCGACTGGCTTCGCTGCGTCAGTTATTTCATAATTCATGTGCGGACATGAGGAGGTGCTTTTTACAGGAGGTGCTATTTAGACATTTCTTCTTATCTGGTTTTCATGTGATCCTTAATGTAGCACACGAATATTCTACCGGGACCGCCTTATTCTTTCGCGAAGGCATTCCTATTGCTGGCAGGGGCATAGGTTGTCAACTTTTTAATCTTATGTTGGTTCTTTTGTGTGCGCCTTGTGGCACTGAACGCGCAGTGGATCGTTTGCGTTTTTATAATGAGGATATTGTTTGTCTGTTGCGTAAGAGTCCGCCGGGTATTCTGTTAGGTGGTGATTTTAACTGTCTGTTGCGTCGTGCAGATCAATCTCCAAATTTTAATTTCTGTCGCGAAATACTTGGATTGGTCCGCTCCTTACGCTTGCAGGACGTCTGGGTATGTGCAGATCAATCTCCACATTTTAATTTCTGTCACGAAATACTTGAATTGGTCCTCTCCTTAGGCTTGCAGGACGTCTGTCTCTCTTTACTGCGACTTCTAGTAGCCGGTTACATAGGCTTTACTTATCAGACTGCCTGCGCAATTGCATACTTAATGTTGAAGTCATCCCATGTTCCCTTACGGATCTGTGCTGTGACAACAAACTTCAATATAGAACGACAACCAGTCAAATTGTTTCGCACTCCGTGGATGTTAAAGGTCACTCACCTAGCTGACCCCTCTCTCGATGATGTGATCCGAGCCGTGTGGGAGCGCACTCTACAGTCCACTGGGATGTATTCTTCCATCTTTGACTGGTGGACACAGCTGGTAAAACCGAGGCTCAGGTAAACTTTGATACTTTTCTGTGCTGTCAAAGCGCGAGACCTTCCGAAAACTTAGGAATATTATTATTTCATCTTGCGTGAACTTTATGATGCCGCGGATAACGCCCCTGTGCGAATAGCGGATGTTAGGCGCGTAGAGGAAAACTGTTGACCTTGAAAAGAATGCAAATGAAAGGATTGAGCATGCGATCCAAGCCACGATAATTGGTGACGGAAGAACTGAGTTACTTATGTCTACCAATTGCTTCTTCATCAGACGCGTCACCGGCACGCTTGTATTCATTCTCTTACGACAAATAACAGACGTATCGTATCGAGGCAAACTGATGTAGTGCGTGTCTTACACCAATACGAGGTAGACATCTACGACATTGATGTGCCCATCATAACGCCTTACAACCCACTTGTCAGCGTCATGGACACGACAATTACACCTGAACATGATGAAACGCTCTTAGCTTTATATCAACCTGAGGAAGTTTACAAACGGCTCGGTGTGGCCCCGCGTGACTGCTGCGGTCGCAGGTTCGAATCCTGCCTCGGGCATGGCTGTGTGTGTTGTCCTTAGGTTAGTTAGGTTTAAGTAGTTCTAAGTGCTAGGGGACTGATGACCATATATGTTAAGTCCATAGTGCTCAGAGCCATTTGAACTATTTCGGTGTGGCCGCGTCGTTTGAGGCGCCATGCGACGGATTGCACGATCCCTCCCGCCGGAGGTTCGGGTCCTCTCTCTGGCATGGGTGTATGTGTTGTTCTTAGCATAAGTTAGTTTAAGTAGTGTGTAAGTCTAGGGACCGATGACCACAGCACTTTGGTCCCTTAATAATTCACACACATTTGAACATTTTGAAGTTTACAAACGTATTGTGGGATTGCCTTCTCACAAGTCCCCGTGTCTGATTGGACTTCCCAAGGAATTTTACGTGCGCTTTTGGCCGCTGTTGGTGCTACCTTTTACGTCTATTTTGAATGAAGTGTTACGGTGTAGAGCTGTGCCGACCTCGTTGAAAGTGGAAAAAATGGTTTTAACCCCGAAACGCGTTGGACCGGCTTTCCCTGATCGCTTTTCCCAATTGCTATGTTAAACTTTGATTATAAGACTGTAGCGAGGCCAGTTAATAGTAGAATGTCGGCTCTGATGGATCACGTCTTGGAGTGACTCAAGGAAGCCAGCTGTCAGTGACTTTCTTTGTGTTGCCTCTGGAGCTCCTACTTCGGATGCTAGCATCCCAGCTGAAAGGTTGGACGCTTTCCGGTGGGACCATAGCTGTTCGTGCATACGCAGGTGATGTGATGGTTCTACTCCGCAGTTCTGCGGAGATACCGCGACTGAAGGCTGTAATCGACAATAACTACTGCTGCCCGTTGCTTGAGTTCGAGGTGCCTACGCTGCGTGCTTGGCTGGGCCGCCGTCATCCGCCACTGTGCCAGCGCCGCGGGCACCACGCTGCGTCACCCGCTGACACCCACCGCGGTCTGCCGCCAACGCATTGGCCGCTACCTCTGGGTCCGGACGCCCACTGCCACCCGCTGCTGCCCGTTGCTTGAGTTGGAGGTGCCTACGCTGCGTGCTTGGCTGGGCCGCCGCCATCCGCCACTGTGCCAGCGCCGCGGGCACCACGCTGCGTCACCCGCTGACACCCACCGCGGTCTGCCGCCAACGCATTGGCCGCTACCTCTGGGTCCGGACGCCCACTGCCACCCGCTGCTGCCCGTTGCTTGAGTTCGAGGTGCCTACGCTGCGTGCTTGGCTGGGCCGCCGCCATCCGCCACTGTGCCAGCGCCGCGGGCACCACGCTGCGTCACCCGCTGACACCCACCGCGGTCTGCCGCCAACGCATTGGCCGCTACCTCGGGGTCCGGACGCCCACTGCCACCCGCTGCTGCCCGTTGCTTGAGTTCGAGGTGCCTACGCTGCGTGCTTGGCTGGGCCGCCGCCATCCGCCACTGTGCCAGCGCCGCGGGCACCACGCTGCGTCACCCGCTGACACCCACCGCGGTCTGCCGCCAACGCATTGGCCGCTACCTCTGGGTCCGGACGCCCACTGCCACCCGCTGCTGCCCGTTGCTTGAGTTCGAGGTGCCTACGCTGCGTGCTTGGCTGGGCCGCCGCCATCCGCCACTGTGCCATCGCCGCGGGCACCACGGCGCGTCACCCGCTGACACCCACCGCGGTCTGCCGCCAACGCATTGGCCGCTACCTCTGGGTCCGGACGCCCACTGCCACCCGCTGCTGCCCGCCGGCCACTGCCACGCCGTCGCCGCCACCAATGCGTCGCGCCAACTCTAATACTATGTAAGTCGCTGTAATGCTTCCAACATTAACTTCATCGATGGTCGGCCGCTGGATTAGGAAACTTTGTGGCTGTCCTTATTTGTAACTTTTTTTTGTCACTAACGTCCCTTAAATTTGTAAACATGCTGATGGGAACACAAGCGATGGTGGAACAAGATACTCCTGCAGAGGCACCAGCCTCGCAAGACCCTCTCGAGGCCATAAATGCACAAATTCGTCAATTGGTCGTGCAAAATCGCGTCTTGAAACCGACGCTGGAAGCTTGTGTGAGAACTTCCATACCTGTGGGTAGCTCCACCCCTGTAAAAAACGCTCAAACAGTGGCAACTAAGACTAATTCTGTCTCTAATGCAATTGCCACAATTGCTGCTAACATGGCGACTGTAAGCAATTTTCCTGGGGGCGATTTAATTCCCACCTTTTCTGGGAAGACACACGAAAATGTGGCTATGTTTCTACAGAAAATTCGCGACTGGGGACGCACGTGTGCCTGGCCGGATGATCTGTTGGTTAATGCTGCCAGACTGTAGGCTATACCAATAATGTTTGCCCCACAAAGCCACTATTTTCTCATCAGATGCGCGGCCACCGCCGCTAGGTCCAACATGACAGGTAATCAGTTGGAAATATCCTGAGTTATGTAAGGAAATTAGTTGATGGAAACTGCCGTCGTTACTATACATTTACTTAAGTTGTGTATGTTGGTTATAAGTAGACATAAGAATTGGCAACCATTGGTAACAGAATTTATGATGTCACATGTTAAAGGAAGTGATTGGAGTTTTGTAATCATTTTGTCTTGTGTCATTTAACGTCTCCAGTAATGTTATCGCAGTAGTCAAGAATTAAAAGCACAAGTACTCTTTAATCATGGAATTAAGGGGGAAGTTGTCCCTGTTAAAAGCACATGAAGAGATAAGAATCAGTTACTCTTGTATATGTTGAATGGATTCACTCTTCACCTGTTGATTTAGAAAATAGTGATCTGACACAGCTGATGAAATTTTACCATAAAAACATGTTAGGAATATGCCGTTCATAGCTGCCAGTAGAACTCTGACGACATGCTGTTATCTACCTGCCATTTCAAATACGCCCCATTACGTGTATGATTAGGTTAAATATTCAACACCGATAGTAACAAGAATACATACGTCTAAGTAAAGCAACAAACAAGTTACTCTAAAAGTGAAAGGAATCTTCCATAAGTGCTATATTAACCCTAGGACGCCCAAGCCTTTCAAAACGGTTTATGTATTTTAACTAAGGCATCGGTTTATAAATCTTGTTAACTGTTATAAATACTGGATTGAGTGAATAAAAAATTGGCATATTACAATACAAAATACAGATGTGTTCATATGCAATAGACTACTCTGAGTCCTCAACTTCAAGGCAAGAGACACAACCCACAATTTTTTCTGAATGTGTGTTACACATATGTTTATGACACTCTCCACAATACTGTTTTGGTTTACTTAGATTGTTGTACTTCTGCTTCTTTGTTTTAGCATTTCTTACACAAATATGGCACCGACCTTTCCCTGCAGGAGGCTGACGTGCTTCTGTTGTCACTTATTTGATTTTCTTATGTACAATATTCTCCATTGGTTGAACAATTTGGTCATATAACCCTCTTGCATTGGCACTTCTTTCTCCCACCTGCAATTTCACTAGTTCTATCCCGGCTAGCAGAAGGTAAAGTTTCCGTTTGTTGTGTTTGTTTTCATTCCATATTGGATGTTGCTGGATGAATATGGTGGTTGCATTTATAGCTCAAATGTCGATGAGAGAGTAAAATACTGATAGACGCCATCTCTTTGTTCCCCTCTTGCAGGTGTACATACACGTCATTTGATAAATGGTATCAATTCCACCTTCAGTGGAATTATAATATGCACTTATCTCTGTTTTATTCTTCTCTCCTCCAAAAGTGCCTTTATCTTGGTGCATTGTTGACAACATCAGTAAGTTTTTACTTGGTTTCATTTTTGCTATGTAGGACACCAAAGTTACTGGATGCCTACCTGTTGATGGGTCAGTGACAAAGAACATTCATGAATATAGCTCTCGATTTGATGTGTTCTTCATTATGTCTACAATATGCTTCCTGTTTGACTGGAGAGTTCCTACTGAAGTAACTTTGTAGTCTTGGTATAACTATGCCGATGTGTAGTATCGCTCTGTAGTAATATTGCGACCAGTATTTTTCACAGATGCTACCAGACGTTTGACGACAGCTGCTGAACCCATTCTTCCTTCGACAAATTCTGAACATTACCTGCATAGGGTTCCTTATTCAAGACATATCTGTCAACTGCATCGGACATTATATGTTTAAGGATACCATACTTGCCCGATTTATCCTTCATAAATACTTTGAAGGGGCAGCGCCCTCTAAAGAAGCTTAGCATCTCATCAATGGTTAGATGGACCCCTTGTTTATACAGTAGTGGAACCTATTATTCACTTGGTTGAAAACATCACGGATTGCGATGAACTTGTCTGCTTCCCTTCTTAGCTGGCGGGTACTTTTGTCATCAAACCTTATGATTGCAATAAGTTGCTTGAAACTTTCTCTTGCCATAATACCCTTGTAAACTGGTCGACCCGTTAGGTCTGACCAATGATCGTGTACACTGACGAATTGTTCTTAAAGCCCCCATATGTATCAGGATTGCTATTAAGGCATATAATTCATTCTCATTAGTTAAATTAACATTTCGCCTAACTGCTTCTTCATTTGAATGTTTTACTATAACACCCGTGATGACAGGTATAAGAAGTAACTTCAAGGCTTCTCTATGTGAATGGCAAACACCAACTGGAGTTACTCCTGCCTGCTCTCTTACTATATTAGCAACAGACCTCCGAGGAATTCTAGGCTGTGTGGCTACATACCTTGTTCCCGACTTGGCCATAATAACATCCTGATGGTCACTGCCTGAAGCTGGGCTATCTTCATCTTCTCTAACATCCACATCACTTTCCCGATCTGAATCATACTCCATAACACCATCCTCATATTCACTTTCACTCCCCAAGTCAGAATCTTCATCTAAAATTTCATTCAGAACTGTTTCTAAAGACGAGTCACGTATTCTTTTAGTCATTTCTAAGTCTGGGTGTGAACCGTAAGGAACTGCACTAAATCACTGCAAGTTTACAAGATAAATAACAACTGACTGACATCAATAGTCACTTTCTCTGAAAGTAAAGCGATTGTTGTGAATATCAAGAATACCAACGAACAAGAAACTAACTTTCATTGTTGTAGAGATGAAAAATACGAAATCCTACTAAGGACAATTTTCTATAGCATGGAAGCCTAAGGGGGGTGGGTGTTTGTTGGACCTATAATAAGTTTATTTATTTTCTCTTTCAAAGCAGGAATTTTCCATAAAATATATTGACACTAACGTTTCATAAAATATCCAACAAACGATAACTTACATGGAATATTAAGTATGAAAGTTACTTGGGGAAAAACAGGAGACCTAAAAAAATTGTGGGTTCAACGAACTCCCCCCCTCCCCCCCCTCAGTCGTCGTAGAGTTAATGATTTCATAACATTACAATGGAGAATCAAGAAGGTAAGTTTTTGTGATAATACGTGTTACTGCATATTAAATGCCACAGAAGGAGTCACGTAAGCCGCGTGGGATTAGCCGAGAGGTCTAAGTTGCTGCAGTCATGGACTGAGCGGCTGGTCCTGGAGGAGGTTGGAGTCCTCCCTCGGGCCTGGGTGTGTGTCTTTGTTTAGGTTAAGTAGTGTGTAAGCCTAGGGACTGATGGCCTTAGCAGTTAAGACCCATAAGTTTTCACACACATTTGACATTGTTTTGGAACCGCGTAAATACCGCTGCTACTGTCTACAGCTGTTCACTCACATGCAGTGAGTCCGCCCCTCCATGTCAACTACAGAACAAGAAAAGAGAGAAACCCAACTCCCGTGTTAAAAGTGAGAAACACAGACCGGCAGCAGCGCCTCAAGTGGTATGGAGATGAACCGAAATATGAAAACATTACGGGTTGCATCCCCTCCCCCCCCCCCCCCCCAGTTTACTTACGTTGTAGCCTTTTATTTTAATTTTAAATCTATTACCTTATTTTTCTGGGCATGCTATGTAATTATTTTGGGTGGTATCATAATAAAATAATTGGAACGCAGCTATAGCATACTGTACCACACCAGAAAGAAACCTATTCAGTAATATTTTCAATCTATTTTTGACGTTTGCGACTGATAGACAAGAAAAAATGATAGGAGCAGTGACTGTCAGGTGCAAACGTCAAAAATGGACTTTTAAATTGACATGCTTATATTGTTATCTATCAACATGTAAAAGCTCCAGCATGTTTTATGGCTCATAGGAACTAGATGTAACACCTGAAACTGAGAGTAAGTCGAAACGAGCTTTTGGTGTAAATGATTGAAGAAAAAGAAAAATAACATTGTAGCAGTTAAACTGGACTACAAATATTCCTGAATAATGTCATAAGTTTTACGTCATACAAGCTGCTCGATCAATGGAGGAAAAAAATCCTATTATTAAGAAAATAAGCAGCAGTTAAAGAGGTTCGATTAAGAAATATTATCACAATATTAATTAATGAAGGATTCTAAAACTTGTTACAACTATGTTTCAGGACTATATGTTCAGAGTAACTGCCCAGCAAACTTGCACTACTGACCATTAATTTCTTACAAACGTTCCTACATTTTACTACTGTAAATTCTTCAACACAAATGAGAAAACAATACCAAGGACCAAAAGCAGGAAAGGTGGATAAAAACAGTGAAATGAAAACAGTGAATGAAAACAAAACTTACTTTTTATTTCTCAAGCACACAAGAAAAATTTTCTTTTAACTGTTATAAAGCTTTCAACTGTTTACTGAATTTGTCTTAAACTATATCAAGTTTTTTATTACTGATGGTGTGTTACCAATCTTTCACATACTTGTAAATCAATAGAGGTACACAGTACTTTAAAATATACTATTCAGAAAAATGGGCCTTGCAAAATGTTATTTCCTCTGGATACATAAACAGTGAATAGAATGTATTCTCCAATTGTTCCTGGTGTCCACATTTATCTAAGAATGTATACAACTGACTATGAGCATTTGCTACAAAAGACGTTAAGCTGTCACTAGCATACAATAATTTTGGGTTTGAAGCATCATCTTCTTTGAAACTTGTAAACAAATGATGCTCTGTGGATGTTGGCGAGAACAGAATTGTTTTACAGTCATTACAGTTGGCTTCAGGTGTTACACCCATCTTTTGTAGAATGTAACCAGCTGCATATGCCTAGTGCTTGTCTGTCATTTCTTACATCAGCCCCACCACTACCAGCAGCAGCTTCATTATCAGCAAGGGCACAATATAAAGCACTTTGATCCATAATGGAATGGTCTGTTGTGGAGTCAAGAAAGTTGTCATCACTAGCTCCCCAAAAATTGCCTTAAATTGCTTATTGGCATGCATCTATCATCCTCACAATTACCTAGTGACTTTGTAGCTAAAGACATGTTATTGACTATAACTGTTTTCAATGCTGCTTTGAACTGAAAGCAAGTTGGGTTGGTGTTTGCAACAACATGCTGCCTCACACAACAAAATACATTATCCACTGGGTCTTGATTGAAAGCCCTCATGCTTAAAAAATTAAAGCCATTTTTAAATCTGTTCCAAATGAACATCAGTGACCTTACTTTAGTTTGCCATCCACTTATGAAACTGAACATATTTGTCTTACCTGTCCCTGTGCCTAGCTCCAACACTTTCCAATTTTCCATTTCCTCTAACAGACTGTACCACGTTACTATATGTGGGGACTCTGCACAGAGAGCACACTTATAAGACTTGCCGTCTTGTGGATAACAATAGGAACCGTTCAGTGAATCAAATAAACAATCCATTTTTTCACCAATTTCTGCAGTGTATATTGCCTCAGCAGCTAAGATATTAAATGCCACATATGTTTCAATAACTGCAACAACTGTATGACTAAGCTGGGATGCAGCTACCTTGACTTTCATTTTAGTAAAAGAATCCTTTAATTCCAAATGTTCCTATGTGGTTTTGGCAATGTCTTAAACATCTTCTGCTGATACAAAAAAAACCCTGTGAATGTATTCAATACTGGCCTCTTTTTTAAACCCAAACTTATTTTATTTCCTAGCAGAGCATTTCTAGTATTTTTAATAGATGTGGGACATCATAAATGACTGCAATAGGTTCATTTCTGACTACGAAATGAAATGGACTGGACTTAGTAGATTTTTCATACCAGAGTTCCTTCAGTGCTCTCTGGTTGGTTGCACCCTGGTCACAAACTGTAGAAACTACCTTTAGCCCTATTTCTTGCAATTGCCTTATGATATAGATAATAAGACTTCTTAAAGTGATACTTGAAACTGAGTTGTGAGTGAAATAAGAAGCAACAACCTGCTTCCAGCTTTTATGTATGCCTCTAACCATGAAAACTAATGCATGATTTTCATGAAAATTTGACCTTCCTAAATGCCCTAATTCTTGAAACCCTGAAATTTCTTGTTTGCTTGCATTATAACACAACCCTGTTTCTAAAGACATTTCATCAAACAACAAAGCACAATATTTGTCAGCATTGTTCACTACTTCAACTTCTGCTTTCATTACATTCATGACCGAAGTATTCAATGCTGGTTCAAAAGGTACAGAAGACAACAGACATTTCAGATACTGACAGAAGGAAGATAAAAATGAACTGATAAATATATTTGTATATGCAGGGACTTTGTTTGTATAAGGATAAAGCAAATACTTTGTCCTCAGGTGTTCATTACCTTGCATTTGCTGATCGATGAACATTTCGTAATTGGCTGTTTATGAAATCTTTGGCAACAGATTTTAAATTAGATTCTATGACACAGAAAGTATTGCTGTCATATAAATCTTTAAGTGCTTTCAATTCTGATTTTTTATGATGTAGTTTTGCTTTCAGTTTTGATAGCCTTGTTGAGTATTCCTATGGATCTTGTACATTATTTATTTTGTTTGAGTTAAGTCTGCTTTTGAAACCCCTGTACCTAAAACCCCACTTTCCTCATTACAAAATGTTTCAGATAAGAATGTGTACTCACTATCTGCAGATTCATTTTGAGGAGAGATAAAAGGTTTAAGAGGTGCATCACTCAATGAGTTACTGTGCTCAACACAACTAGTGCTAAGTAATTCACCTCTGGTTTTGGCACCTGTATAATAAAGATTTTCCATGATACCACAAGTGCTTGGTACGTATAATTCACTATTAGCACCTGTTTCACCAGATCTGGTACAAACACCTACATGAGAACTACTTGCCACAACACAACTAAGGCTTTGTAGTTCATTAACACGAGTTTCACTGCTGATATTAACAGCTGTAAAATGAACTGTTGCCATAGCACCACTAGTGCTTGGTAGGCCCATTCCGCTATTAACAACAGGGCCACCTGATTCACTACGGATTTTGGCAAATTTCACATGGAACACCTGTCACATGTTTTGGAAACACACCCCTGTTTAGCCTATGCCTACTTTCATTGATAAAATCTTCTTCGAAAAAATGATCTTCACAAACAAAATAAGAAGCACAGTTCACATCAGGTGACAGTTTTCAAACACTCTTCCACTTTAGAAGCAACTCTTGTGGTTGTTTTGGAAACCTGTAGAAATGACTGTAGCAAATTTCCTCCATTGAATCCACGTAATAGCCAGATGAACAGATGGGGAACTTGGAGAAGTATTTCAACGTCAATCTGTTGTGTTCAATATTCTGAAAAAAACATAAATGTCTTCATTAAATATAACTACTACAGACATATTAAAGTTATTTAAATAAACAAGTGGGAACCACACTGCTTAATTTACCATAGAAGAGAATACATTTCATTTTTATAAGCTACGAGATTACTTAATGAAAAATTGAATGTCTTACCTTACAATTAATTGTGGACATTTTTCAGCAGGAAATTTCTTCAATTCCACGGTGAGCTTTATTAATTTGAAGTAAAAAATCTGTTTATAATGAAGATGAATAGTATGTAAATTTGAAACAAATACAAAGACGACTGTCACTGTGGACCACAGACTTCAGTGCAGAGCAAGACGATAGAATATTTCAATACAACCACACTTGGAGTTTAGACAGCTCTCATTGGTCAGTTCCAGCTTCGTTTGACCTCTAGGGCCTCTAGTGGTCTGGAATGGAACTACGTGGCTTGTTGCCTCTTCGCCCATATAGCTTTCACCCCAGTGGTGTCAGCTAACGATGCTGCGCCCCCCACTCCTCTCCCCTCTCCCCTTACTTCTTCCTCCGAGTGAGCGGCCATTACAGTTCCCCTTCCCCCGGCCCTCACCTCAGCTGTTGGCGTGGGCAACATCTTCAACTTTGCCCTCGCCCCTCCTCACCACCCTCCTGCAGGCCAAATGCCTCAGCCACGCTACACTTTTGTACATTCGTAAGTTGCAGTGTAAATAGCAAACCTAATGGGAGAGTCATAGAATTAAATTCACCAGCTTAATATTGCCCTACAGATTTTACTTGTATTATCTAAAGATGGGAATGTATTTGTTTTGTCTATTTGAGTTTTCAGTAAGGAAAAAAATCGTGAGAGAGAAGAAGTGTTTCCTTGTACGAATTGTCCAAAACATCGGGAATAGAAAACGTTGGAATTTCAGATCTATCTCTGGCTGTGTTGTATTAACACCACGGTTAATAAACCGATCTATATGGCGTCAAGGAAGTTGACCCTTGCCGCGTTATTTGTCCTCTAAACGACTGATGTGTGGGAAATGCGTTAGCCAACAAGTTGTGTTTGGAATGCCATCGCAAAATACAGTTTATTTAGAAGCATAAAACCTACGAGTTACCTAAACCTTAGAAGGACAGGGTATCTAAACGAATAAACGAGTCATGATCACTTCGCAAATTTTAACGATTGAATTATCTGAGTTCCTTGAAAACATCCTCCATGCATAACTGTCGTGAACAACATAAGCTAACTCTGGAAGGAAATTTTGTGACCGTACAGAGGAACTAAACACCAAGCGTAGCAAGAAGACGTACCCAGCGTGAACGCCAGTACTACCATCGAGCCAGTTGAAACCGGACACAGCCATATTGTCAGCTGTGCTGTCAGCAACTTCAATCTCACATGCTCGATGTGTGTAGCACCTTAGAACCTCAAGCTGCACTGAATCTCAACACAAGAACCATTATATAACGAACCATTTGAATAACGTTATGCACATTTTCAATACTAAGGAACTTACTTTTCTTCCTGTACACTTTACACATGACAATTGGACTCTAATTTTATTAAAAACAAAAGCGCCGACAGGTAAGTCATATCGACGTCAATGAGTAGCAACCAGCTTCGACGGGCCATCTATAACGGATATAGAGAAGCAGGTAAATGAGAGAATGAACCAAAGGGAAAACAAGTACACTCTGGAACGATTGATTGGGAGACTGATAATCACCAATATTTGCAAATACAAATCAGCACAGGAAACAGCATATCACATGTTTAATAATTATTTGTCTGTTCATTGAAGGAGACATAAAACCACTTTTCATCAGAATTTTGTTAAAGGAAGTATTAACGTGACATTACACTATTTCACAGCATTACACCTAACATTACCATGACGTCTAGAATGAGATTTTCACTCTGCAGCGGAGTGTGCGCTGATATGAAACTTCCTGGCAGATTAAAATTATGTGCCCGAACGAGACTCGAACTCGGGACCTTTGCCTTTCCTAGGCAAGTGCTCTACCATCTGAGCTACCGAAATACGACTCACTCTGGGTACTCACAGCTTTACTTCTGCCAGTGTCTTGTCTCCTACCTTCCAAACTTTACAGAAGCTCTCCTGCGAACCTTGCAAAACTAGCACTCCTGAAAGAAAGGATACTACGGAGACATGGCTTAGCCACAGCCTGGGGGATGTTTCCAGAATGAGATTTTCACTCTGCAATGGAGCGTGCGCTGATATGAAACTTCCTGGTAGACTAAAACTGTGTGCCCGACCGAGACTCGAACTCGGGACCTTTGCCTTTCGCGGGCAAGTGCTCTACCATCTGAGCTACCGAAGCACGACTCACGCCCCATACTCACAGCTTTACTTCTGCCAGTATCTCGTCTCCTACCTTCCAAACTTTCCATAAGCTCTCCTGCCAGATGGAGCATCTCATTGCCCGGGACGATGAAAGTTTGGTTTCTATTCTCGGATACAAATATTGTGTCGTTGGATGTCAGCGCTGTTGATAACGAGGTTAGAAAAAACAAAACTCGATGAGTATCTAGAGATTTCCACAGTGGACACAAAAAGCGTAGGGAATTGAACTACTACATTGAGGGTAATTTCTGAAGGACTTTTCCTTTATGATAACGGCGCATCGTTGACACGACGTTATCGCCTATTTAACTGTGTATACGACAATTCTGCGATTCCAACATAGCTGCTACGTACTTCTTCCTAAAACTCGACATCTCTCACGAAAAAAAAAACTTTACTGTGCAACAAAATTCGCGGTCTCCGTCCTCTCAATATTTTGCCACTAACTCGCCATTTCTATTACCTCATACTGATGGCCTCATTGGGCCCATCTAGTTGCTTAAAACTCCCATCCATCCTTGGGTATATAGCAGTGTCCTGAGACACATCATACAGTTAAATGCTACAACTACCTTCAAAAATGCAACGGATAAAAGAAGGCTCAAGTTTTGAACGGAGATTTCCACTTACTGGCGGTTTAACTGCGGGTTAGACGTGGTTTGCGTCTGATTGTGCCTTAACAGCTGTCGTCAGAGAGCACGGAACACTTTTATCGTGAACTCTTCTTCGACATGAAACATTAAGGTCTAACTGTGTTAGTTCACGTGGGGTGACTAGTTTTGTGTTAGAATACACCTGGATAATAAACTCCAAAATGCGTTGTTCTGTTGAAAGTTGACAGATGGATTATGCGCAAAATTGAAAAGTGAAGAAACGGCACAGACAGCTAGGGTTTTGCGCGATTGCCATTCGCGTCACACTAAGTACGTGGCCTTGAGTGTGGTGCATGACTCTTCATGTGTTGTTCTGTTGAGAGAGGAAAGATGAAAGTGGATAGGTTGGACTATGCCGTGAAACTGAAAAGTGAAGAAACGGCACAGAAAGATAGGATTTCTGCGTGACTGCCAGTAGCGTCATGTAAGGTACGTTCCCCTGCAGGTGTGGTTCTCTTGTTCATCCAATATACTAGGTATATGGCCACAGCTTGCTCGCTCTGTGGGAGTGATTCACTCTGTTTACGTTACCTATCACAGGGATAGGCATGTGGTATCCATCCCGATAAACATTCAAATGAAAATGAAAGTAAAACATGGTTATATCCTAAATTACCCTACCAAAATAATTTCTTACCTATTATTTCTAAACACTTAAATAATTGGCAATACTCGGTAACTTATTCTAGTAAACCTGAAATCCAACAAAAATTGTTATCCTCATCATTCTAGTAACACAGTGTCACATGGAAACACTAGGTTGATAAAATGCTAAATTACTGGTGCTGACAGACTCTAGCTAAAACTATCTAAACATTTGATAATAGCATAAATAAACATGAACAAAATTAACAATAGTAAAAATAATATGACAAAAGTAATTGAACACAAGTAATTAGACGTAAGTAATTGGCAACTCATCATTGTGATACAAGCGGTGACAAAACTGCAACAAATTCAAAATTCAAAATATTATTTCCTTTATACAAAACTTCCTTATCCTCCAGTTACATTTCGTAGCAAAACGAATGTAAGTATCCCCTGGTATTCATTCATTATGCTGCCGTTTATACACTCCTGGAAATGGAAAAAAGAACACATTGACTCCGGTGTGTCAGACCCACCATACTTGCTCCGGACACTGCGAGAGGGCTGTACAAGCAATGATCACACGCACGCCACAGCGGACACACCAGGAACCGCGGTGTTGGCCGTCGAATGGCGCTAGCTGCGCAGCATTTGTGCACCGCCGCCGTCAGTGTCAGCCAGTTTGCCGTGGCATACGGAGCTCCATCGCAGTCTTTAACACTGGTAGCATGCCGCGACAGCGTGGACGTGAACCGTATGTACAGTTGACGGACTTTGAGCGAGGGCGTATAGTGGGCAGGCGGGAGGCCGGGTGGACGTACCGCCGAATTGCTCAACACGTGGGGCGTGAGGTCTCCACAGTACATCGATGTTGTCGCCAGTGGTCGGCTGAAGGTGCACGTGCCCGTCGACCTGGGACCGGACCGCAGCGACGCACGGATGCATGCCAAGACCGTAGGATCCTACGCAGTGCCGTAGGGGACCGCACCGCCACTTCCCAGCAAATTAGGGACACTGTTGCTCCTGGGGTATCGACGAGGACCATTCGCAACTGTGTCCATGAAGCTAGGCTACGGTCCCGCACACCGTTAGGCCGTCTTCCGCTCACGCCCCAACATCGTGCAGCCCGCCTCCAGTGGTGTCGCGACAGGCGTGAATGGAGGGACGAATGGAGACGTGTCGTCTTCAGCGATGAGAGTCGCTTCTGCCTTGGTGCCAATGATGGTCGTATGCGTGTTTGGCGCCGTGCAGGTGAGCGCCACAATCAGGACTGCATACGACCGAGGCACACAGGGCCAACACCCGGCATCATGGTGTGGGGAGCGATCTCCTACGCTGGCCGTACACTTCTGGTGATCGTCGAGGGGACACTGAATAGTGCACGGTACATCCAAACCGTCATCGAACCCATCGTTCTACCATTCCTAGACCGCAAGGGAACTTGATGTTCCAACAGGACAATGCACGTCCGTGTGTATCCCGTGCCACCCAACGTGCTCTAGAAGGTGTAAGTCAACTACCCTGGCCAGCAAGATCTCCGGATCTGTCCCCTATTGAGCATGTTTGGGACTGGATGAAGCGTCGTCTCACGCGGTCTGCACGTCCAGCAATAACGCTGGTCCAACTGAGGCGCCAGGTGGAAATGGCATGGCAAGCCGTTCCACAGTACTACATCCAGCATCTCTACGATCGTCTCCATGGGAGAATAGCAGCCTGCATTGCTGTGAAAGGTGGATATACACTGTACTAGTGCCGACATTGTGCATGCTCTGTTGCCTGTGTCTATGTGGCTGTGGTTCTGTCAGTGTGATCATGTGATGTATCTGACCCCAGGAATGTGTCAATAAAGTTTCCCCTTCCTGGGACAATGAATTCACGGTGTTCTTATTTCAATTTCCAGGAGTGTATTTTCATACCAACTGATAATATTTGGTACTTCTACCTACAAGAAAATGGTTGTTCAGTCATGTCAATGAAACTTCCTGGCAGATTAAAACTGTGTGCCCGACCGAGACTCGAACTCGAACTGGTATCACTTTTCTTTCTGATACTCACGTTATGGTGTTTAGCAAATGTATTGATGCATGGGAAACTCCTTCTCATAATGTGCCACACTTGGATGGTCACCCCAATCAGGCATTTAACATTGTTTGTTTGCGGTATTGGATATGCATTCCTTAAATAGATGGGGTTAAGAGTAAAAGGATTTGTTCAACATAGTGAGAGGATAATTTATGTCCGATTGGAAACTAAACTAAGAGACACAATCATAATCCAAGTATACATGCCAACTACGAGGCATGAGTATGATGAAATCGACATGATGTATGGCCACCTTGAAGAAGTAATTGGCAGAATTAAAGGAGCTGAAAACCTTGTCATTATGGGCGATATGAATGACGTTGTTGGGGAAGGTAAAGAAGAGGATGTGGCAGAGAATTTTGGATTAGGATTAAGAAATGAAACAGGGGATAAACTTGTAGAATTCTGCCAAAGAAATAAACTTTGCATTACAAATACCTTCTTTAATCATCATCCAAGAAGAAGATATACTTGGAAAATGCCTGGTGACATTAACAGATATCAAATTGACTTCATATTAGTGAAGCAAAGATTTAAAAACCAAGTTAAGGACAGCAGATCATATCCAGGCTGTGATGTGGAAAGTGACCACATACTCGTTATGATGAAGACTGATCTAAAATCAAGAACATTAAAAAAAGAAGTACATGTAAATGGGATTTGACAAACCTGTTAAACGAAAATACACTGAAGCACTGTCAACTAGAAACAGGCAAGAAAACAAATACACAATGACATCCAAAGCAGCTGGGAAAAAATAAAAACTGGTATTTTAGAAGCAGGAGAAGAAGTAATAGAAAAAGAAACGACAGAGAAAAGGAAGGAATGGATCACTAATGACCTTCTAAATATGATGGAAGATAGAAGGAAATTAAAAAATTCTATGAAGAATGAAAACCAAGAGAAATACAAGAGTCTGAAAAATAGAATCAACAGAGAGGCAAAACAAGCAAGAGAAAAATACCTTGATGATCTCTGTATTTCAGGACAACATGAGCAAGGGAAATATCGACAAGGCCTATAAATGTGTGAGACATTGCTTTGGAGACAGAAGAAACAAGTGTAGGGCTGTGATGGATGAAAATGGCAATATGTTGGATGACGACGATGAAGTTGCTAGAAGATGGAAACAATATATAGGAAAACTGTACAGCGGACCAGACCTGCCTGAAAACATCATGGAAGAAGAAACAGACGTAGATGCACACAACGTAGGTGAACCTATATTAAAGGAAGAGTTTGAACTAGCTCTGAAAAAATTGAAAAACAACAATTCGCCTCGTATAGACAATATCCCAGCCGAACTTCTGAAATCTGGAGGAGCAAAACTGAATCAGGAGTTGTATAGTCTTGTTTTCAACATGTACTAGGAGAGTAAAATTCCTACAGACTTTGAGAAAAACATTATGATCCCCATTCCAAAGAAGGCAAATGTTACAAGATGTGAAAATTATAGGACGCTCAGCCTAGTTACTCACACCTCTAAAATATTAACCTCAATTGTCCTAAAATGCATAGAACAAAATGTCGAAGCTACACTCTCTGAAGACCAGTTTGGATTCCGGAAAGACAGAGGAACCAGAGAAGCAATATTTGCTCTAAAACTAATAATAGAGAAACGACTAGATAATAACCTGAAAACATACGTAGCTTTCGTAGATGTAGAGAAAGCCTTTGATAATGTTAAATGGGATAAGATGTTTGAGGTACTCAAAAAAGTAGGAATAGACCATAAAGATAGAAAAATGATATGGAACCTGTAAAAAAACGAGACAGCAGTTATCCGTGGAGGACAAAACAAGAAGAGGTGCAGATACGGAAAGGTGCCCGACAAGGCTGCGCGCTATCCCCTGTTATCTTTAACGTATACATTGAAGAAGCGCTGAAAAAAGTAAGGGAAAATTCACAGACAGGTGTAGTAATTCATGGCCAACGAATAGGTATGATAAGATATGCCGATGATAAGTAGAATAGCTCAATCAAAGGCTGCTTTTAACAAGAAGAAAAAAAAACATATTAACATCTAAGAGCATCAGCCTTGAAATTAGGAAAAGATTTTTGAAGTCATATGTGTGGAGTGTGGCATGGTATGGGTGTGAAACATGGACTCTCGGGAAAGAGGAAGACCAGAAGCTAAATTCTTTTGAAAAGTGATGCTATAGATGCATGCTCAAAATAAAATGTATCGACAAAGTTACAAACGAAGTGGTTCTGGAAAGAGCAGGTGAGAAGAGAAGCTTCTGGAGTTTCATTGTTAAAAGAAGAGTGCAATTTACTGGCCATCTATTAAGACATAAAGGACTCCTGAACACAATCATAGAGGCATATGTCGAGGGAAAAAGACCAAGAGAAAGACCACGACTGAGGTACATGGATCAAATAGTGAAACGTGGGATTTAACACCCATAAAGGAATGAAGAAAAAAGCTGAAAGACGCACAGAATGGAGACAAGCTGCCATTGTAGCTGTTGCAAACCAATCCTTGGATTGACCACTACAGAAGAAGAAGAAATACGATACTTGTGAACCTTACATTTACATTTCTGTGATACGTGTCAATTATGTTTAGGCTAAAATGGATTACATAGTACTTTTGTTACGGGATGTAACTAACCTTATGTTAAAAACTTTAATTGATTTTGTCTCACAGAATGCTAATTGTTTACCTTTTGGTGATCAGTTAATAGAGAGTGTTGGGGTTAATTTTCAGGGACTGGGAAAATGAAGTTGTTTTTCCTTTGGTGTCTGTCATCTTTTCTTCTTCGATTTCAACACTCTGAAGCCTCTATTTCATTTCTTACTTCTCCTCAGAGTGCCGAGCTAACCATCCCTCTGTCCACATGCATATGTCTCTATTGCTGAGATCCTTCTGGATTACCATGTCAACACTTGTCGTAGTTGACTAAAGCCTATTATAATGGAGGATCCAGGTAACAAGTTAGCCCTTCTGCGCTACTGAGGATATTGAATTTATTTAACGCTTAACTACGTAATTGCTGAGATGTATCTGTCGCTTATGGACCCATTTACTAATGCGTAATGTAATTTTAAACAGAATCCCTGTAACAACGCATCTAGCATGATGTCACACGTAATCCCACTTCTGTTTTGCTAGTCATCGTTGAATAAACCGTAATGATTAGGCACATCTATTCCCCTTTATTCAGTAATTCTATACCCCGTGGCATTTATATTCATCACTGTTCATTCAGAATCCCACAAATCTCTAGTCAAATCCAGAAGTTTTCGTGCTGCGTTGTGTTGTGCTCATCGATCTTTCTCATTTGGTTACAGTACACCTCTTTTGTCACATTACTATTCTCACTTTGAAGCATACAAATATGCTCATCTGGCGCAGGAGCCCATGAACATGTGGAGAGAGTGTTAAGTACAAACAGCGCAGTGAACAGGGTCTGAAAGCTTCATCTCTCTCCCACTCTTAAACCTGAAGCTTGCTTCCTGCGCAGCATATGTGCACACTGGGAGCCACTGCGGCATTTGACAGTGGCAGCCGCTTCGGCTTTGCTTCTCAGCAGCCGCATGCAGCTCTGATGCCGCAATGGCCTTGGAAGTTATCTTCCATGCGCCGTTCTGATTTAGTGCGAGATCCGGCCTTTCAGCCAGCTGCTGCTCTGGTGGACCAGTACTTCGATGAGTTGATAGGAAGTGTAGCATTAAAACGGGTGCATGGCTGTCGCCAGTCCCGTCGATCATTAGCTGCTAGCAAGTTCCTGATGTTGTAGTTGATAGTGGCGTCGTAGTGTGTCCGGGTGACACCTGAGAAGGAAGGCACAGTAGAGACGGCGGGATTCATGGATGAGGACGATGGCCTGTGGGTGGATGGCGACGGTAGGGGTGTGGGCCTCTATGGCCTCAGACAAGGTCTGCTGGGGAATGGAGGCGGTATGGGTAACATCATCAGGATGGTGTTAGGTAAGGGAGTGGCTATCGACCTGGGTAGAGAGGGTATCCCGGTAGGCATTCCAATCGACACAGGAATAATCATGCACGTATTTCGGGGGAGGGCCGATGCGAGGATCAGGACTGGGGCGACGACTGTCTGAAATGGTGAGGAGGACCAGGACATCGAATGCTATACGGCCAAGGAGGTTGGAGGAAGAAAGGTCAACATCTGGAGTGCTATTGGATTGAGGTTGGGTGTGCTGGGGAAGGGGAACGAGGTCGCCTTGGTGGGAGGAGAGGAACCAATGCCACCGCCGTAACTGGGCAGTGGAACGACAATGGATGTTGAGGTCGGCAGCAATCAGTTATGGGGAGAAGGTACAGTCGATATGGGAAAGGAAGTTAAAAGGAAGAGCAGCGTTAGGACGGACATAGATGGTGGCGCAGGTGATGGTAAGGCCAGAGAAGAAGAGACTAAGTGTCAGGTGTTCTATGGGGTCAGGAAGGAGGGGTTGGAACCGAACAGGGATCTGGCAGTGATCGCCAATGGCTATTCCGCCACACGCTATCGGGAGGTGATAATCGGAGTGGTGATGGAGGTAGGGCGAGTTGTGGATGGTGTGCTGGGGCTGAAGAAACGTTTCATTGAGGAGGAAGGCATCCACACGTTGGGTTGTGAGGGTGTGCAGGAGGAGGTTCTTATTGGCGGGAAGGGAATGGATGTTATTAAACAGGATATGATGCTGTCGCACCATGACAGGTTTTAGACAAGAGTGTCGAGACGGTAGAAACTGAAGTGGACTTGGTTATGGGAGTACATGTCATATGTGTTGAGGTCGAAAATGGATCGGGCAGTGAGCGATATCTGTTGGAGGGTGTGGGGGCACTTTTCTTTATTGTAGTTTTACACCTTATAGAGAAGATGGGCTGGCAGTGGCAACAGTTTGCCGTTCTTCAGCCACAGGCAGCACCAAGAGAAACAAAGAAGAAACACAATGAACATAACATAATGGTGGAGAAAAAACAGTAGGCACAGTAATTAAAACACATGAAGTCATTCACATGCGTAGAAAAACAAGAAACTGTCAGTACTGTACATGAACACTGATGCTTGAGATGACACCCGTCAACAATGGAGCATGGACGGTGAAAGACACTGAAGCTCAAACATGACAGCACACACAAAACTGACAGCGATGATTTCCCGTGTGCTAATGTCCACGTAACGTGTGTGAGTCGGGGGACCTGCCAACAGGAGAAAAAAGGTGGGGCAGGAGGGAGAGGGGAGAGTGGAGATGCCAGTGGTAGAGGAGATGGGGCAAGGAAAGAAGATGTGGTGGTGGGGGAAGCCTGGTTGGAGGAGACGGGAGGAAGGGAGGAGGGAGAGAGGGTGTCCTAAGGAAAAAACACAGGAAGTGGAAGAGGAGGATCAAAGTTGACAGGAGGGGTAGATGAAGGGGATGGGGCATCATCAGGGTGGGGGAGCTGGTGGAACACCCCTTGGGAGGGGGTATGGAGAGTGGAGAGGTGAAGAACACGTGGGACATGCGAATGCAGGCGCGGCAGCGGACAGGCGTGGGAGAGGATGATAGAGACAAATGGGTGAGGAGGATCAAGTTTACGGGAGGTGTATAGGATCCGTATCCATTCGAGGAAAAGCAGGAGGTGTGGGAACGGAATAAGGTCGTACAGGATCTATGTAGGGGAGGGGAGACGGATGTGATTGGTGAGGCGGAGAACATGGCAATCTAGGGTTTGAAGGGATTTGTAAAAGGTAGGAGGGGCAGAGATCCACGCAGGGCATGCATAGCAGAGCGTAGGGCGGATGAGGGATTTATATGTGTGGAGGATGGTGGAGGGGTCCAGACCCCATTTGCGGCCCGAAAGAGGCTTGAGGAGACGGAGTCAGGAGCTTGCCTTGGCTTGGATTGTCCGGAGGTGGGAGGTCCAGGAGAGGCGACGGTCATGGGTGACACTACGGTACTTAAGGTTGGGGGTGAGGGCGATAGGATGGCCATAAATGGTGACATAGAAGTCGAGGAGACGGAAGGAAGGTGTGGTTTTGCCTACAATGATCACCTGGGTCTTAGAAGGACTGACCTCGAGCAACCACTGGTTGCACTAAGTGGTGAACCGGTCAAGATGGGATTGGAGTAGATGTTGGGAGTGTTGCAGGGAGGGAGCGAGGGCAAGGAAGGCGGTGCCATCGGCGTACTGGAGAAGGTGGATGGGGGGTGAAGGCGGCGGCATGTCTGCCATATACAAAAGGTACAGAAGATGGGAGAGGACAGAACCTTGGGGCACACCTGCGGAGGGGTAGAAGGTGTAGGAATCTGTGTTATGGATGGTGACATAGGAAGGAAGTTGGGCAAGAAAGGACCCGATCAGACGGACGAAACTGATAGGAAGGGCGAAGGTTTGGAGCATGAAAAGGAAACTGGAATGCCATACACTGTCGTAAGCATGCTCAAGGTCGAGGGAGAGGAAGATAGCGGACCGACGGGACTTGAGCTGTTCAGAGAGGAGGTGAGTAAGGTGAAGGTGATCAGTAGAGATGGATGGCCGAAAGCCACACTGGGTAATGGAAAGGAGGCAGTGCTGGCGGAGATGAAGGTGGATGGATGGATTCCCAGGACCTTGCTGAGGATTGAGATAAGGCTGATGGGACGGTAGGAGGAGACAGCAGATGGTAGTTTGTCAGGTCTAAGAAACATCAGACTACGGCAGGTTTTCCGCAGGTCGGGATAGTAGCCGGTGGACAAGACCACATTATAGGGCCTAGCGAGAGTGGAGAGCTTCACGGAGGTGGCAGTAGGTAACACGATCGTGACTGGGAGTGGTGTTGCGTTACGTGTGGAGCGTAGTGATGATATCCTGAGTAGTGATTGGGGCATTGAGTTCATTGTGTGTAATGTTGTCCTAGTACTTGAAGCCGGGAGTGAGTGGAGGGACAGAGGTGTCAGTTCGATCGTGTACATCTGGGAAGAGGGAGTAATAAAACTGAGGATCGTCAGGGAGGGCAAAAGAATCGGAAAGGTAGGAGGCAAAGCGATTGGCCTTACTAAGGTTGTCAGGAAAGGGTTGGTCATCATGAAGGAAAGGGTAGTAGGGAGGGGGTTTAGATCCAGTAAAGTGGCGTAAGGCGGACCACTACTATGACGACTTGATAGGAAGTGTAGCATTAAGAGGGTGCATGGCTGTCGCCAGTCCTGGCGTTTATTAGCTGCGAGCAAGTTCCTAATGTGTCGTTGTAGTTGCCAGTGGTGTTGCAGTGTGTCCGGGTCATGCATGAGAAGGAAGGCACGGTAGGGACGGCGGGATTCATGAAGGAGGACGACGGCCTCTGGGGGTAAAGTAGGACTGTGTGGGTGGATGGCGACGGAAGAGATGTGAGCCTGTATGGCCTCAGACAAGGTCTGCTGGACAAAGGAGGCATTATGGGTAACATCATCAGGGTGGTATTAGGTAAGGGGGTGGCTATCGACCTAGGGTAGAGAGGGTATCTCGGTAGGCATTCCAATTGACACGGGAATAATCATGGACGTATTTCGGGGAGGGTCGATGCGAGGATCAGGATGGAAGCAACGACAATCTGAAATGGTGAGAAGGACAGGGAGATGGTCACTTCCAATGGGGTCCAGGACATCGATCGCTATGTGGCCAAGGAGGTTGGAGGAAGAAAGGTCAACATCTGGAGCGCTATTGGATTCAGGTTGGTTGTGCTGACGAATGGGAACGAGGTCGCCTTGAAGGGAGGAGAGGAACCGATGCCACCGCCGTAAATGGGTGGCGGAACGACTATGGATGTTGAGAATGGCAGCGATAAGGTAGGGGTAGAAGGTACAGTCGATGTGGGAAAGGAGGTCAAAAGGAAGAGCGGCTTTACGGCGGACACGGATGGTGGCGCAGGTGATGGTAAGGCCAGGGAAGAAGAGACTAAGGATCAGGTGTTCTGTGGGGTCAGGAAGGAGGGGTTGGAGCCGAACAGGAATCTGGCGATGATGGCCAATGGCTAATCAGCAACACTCTGTCGGGAAGGGTAGCTCATGTCCGCACCAATGATATGTGTCACTATGGATTGGAGGAAATCCTCTCTCGCTTCCAGTGGCTATCAGATTTGATGAAGACCGCCAGTCTCGCTAGTGGGATGAAAGCAGAGCTCACCATCTGCAGCATCATCGACTGGACTGGCTGCAAACCTTTGGTACAGAGCAGAATGGAGGCTCTGAATCAGAGACTGTGACGGTACTGCGACCGTGTGTGCTGCAGATTCCTCGACTTGCGCCGTAGGGTGGTGGGGTTTTGGGTTCCGCTGAATAGGTCAGGAGTCTACTACACACAGCAGGCGGCTACATGGGTAGCAGGGGTTGTGTGGCGTGGACTGGGCTGTTTTTTAGGTTAGATGGTCTCGGGCAAGTACACAAAGGGCAACAGCCTCAAAGGGGGCGGGACAAGATCAGGACATGTGGGGACCAAGCAGCAATCGGTATTGTAATTGTAAACTTTCCAAGGTGCGTTGGTAAAGTACCGGAACTTCAAGTACTGACAGAAAGCACCGAAGCTGAAATCGTTATAGGTATGGATAGCTGGCTGAAGCCAGAGATTAATTCTGCCGAAATTTTTAGAAAGGATCGATTGCATGCAACCAGTTGTGTTTGTAGTAGTATCCTGTAGTGAAATAGAAGTGTATAGTTCTTCTTAATTATTATGGATGGAGGTTATACTCAACAACCCAGCTAGGTTAATAATTGAGTCCTTTTACCGACCTCCTGACTCAGCATCAGTAGTGGCAGAACAGCTGAGAGAAAACCTGGAATACATTTCACATATATTTCCTCAACATGTTATAGTCTTAGGTGAAGATTTCAATTTACCAGATATAGACTGGGACACTCAGATGTTTAGGACGGGTGGTAGGGACAGAGCATCGAGTGACATTATACTGCGTGCACTATCCGAAAATTACCTCGAGTAATTAAACAGAGAACCGACCCATGGAGATAACATCTTGGACCTACTGATAACAAACAGACCCGAACTTTTCGACTCAGTAAGCGCAGAACAGAGAATCAGTGATCGTAAGGCCGTTGCAGCATCCCTGAATATGGATGTAAATAGGACTATAAAAAGAGGGAGGAAGGTTTATCTGTTTAGCAAGAGTAATAGGAGGCAGATTTCAGACTACCTAACAGAACAAAACGGAAATTTCTGTTCCGATACTGACAATGTTGAGTGTTTATGGGAAAAGTTCAAGGCAATCATAAAATGCGTTTTAAATAGGTACGTTCCGAGTAAAACTGTGAGGGACGGGAAAAACCCACCGTGGTTCAATAACAAGGTTAGAAAACTACTGGGAAAGCAGAGAGAGCTTCACTGCAAGTTTAAACGCAGCCAAAACCCCACAGACAAACGGAAGCTAAACGATTTCAAAGTTAGCGTAAGGAATTCTATGCGTGAAGCGTTCAGTGAATTCGAAAGTAAGATTCTATGTACCAACTTGACAGAAAATCCTAGGAAGTTCTGGTCTTAGGTTAAATCTGTAAGTGGATCGAAACAGCATATCCAGACTTTCTAGGATGATGATGGCATTGAAACAAGGGAAGACAGGCGTTAAGCTGAAATACTAAACATCGAAATAAGTGTCCAAGGAATAGAAAAGCAACTGAAATCACTCAACAGAGGAAAGTCCACTGGACCTCTCGGGATACCATTTTGATTCTACACAGAGTACACGAAAGAACTGGCGCCCCCGCCCTCCCTTCTAACTGCCGTCTACCGCAAGTCTCTAGAGGAACAGAACGTTCCAAATGATTGGCAAAGAGCACAGGTAGTTCCAGTTTTCAAGACGGGTCGTCGAGCAGATGCGCAAAACTATAGGCCTATATCTGGCTCAAATGGTTCAAATGGCTCTGAGCGCTATGGGACTTAACATCTGTGGTCATGAGTCCCCTAGAACTTAGAACTAATTAAACCTAACAAACCTAAGGACATCACACACATCCATGCCCGAGGCAGGATTCAAACTTGTGACAGTACCAGTCACGTGGTTCCGGACTGACATCGATCTGCTGTAGAATTTTAGAACATGTTTTTTGCTCACCTATTATGTCATTTCTGGAAACCCAGAATCTACTCTGTAGGAATCAACATGGGTTCCAGAAACAGCGATCGTGTGAGACTCAACTTGCTTTATTTGTTCATAAGACCCAGAAAATATTAGATACAGGCTCCCAGGTGGAGGCCATTTTCCTTGACTTCCGGAAGGCGTTCGATACAGTTAAGCACTGTCGCCTGATAAACAAAGTAAGAGTCTACAGAATATCAGACCAGCTGTATGGTTGGATTGAAGAGTTTTTAGCAAATAGAACACAGCATCTTATTCTCTATGAAGAGACTTCTACAGACGGTAATGTAACCTCTGGCGTGCCACAGGGGAGTGTTATGGGACCATTGCCTTTCACAATATATGTAAGTAACCTAGTAGATAGTGTCGGAAGTTCCATGCGGCTTTTCGCGGATGATGCTGTAGTATACAGAGAAGTTGCAGCATCAGAAAATTTGCAGCGAAATGCACGGAGATCTGCAGCGGATAGACACTTGGTGCAGGGAATGGCAACAGACCGTTAACATAGTCAAATGTAATGTATTGCGAATACATAGGAAGAAGGATCCTTTATTGTATGATTATATGATAGCGGAACGAAATCTGGTAGCAGTTACTTCTGTAAAATATCTGCGAGTATGCGTAGAGAACGATTTGAAGTGGAATTATAATATAAAATTAATTGTTGGTAAGGTGGGTGCCACGTTGAGATTCATTGGGAGAGTCCTTAGAAAATGTAGTCCATCAACAAAGGAAGTGGCTTACAAAACACTCGTTCGACCTATACTTGAGTATTACTCATCAGTGTGGGATCCGTACCAGGTCGGGTTGACAGAGGAGATAGAGAAGATCCAAAGACGAGCTGCGCGTTTCGTCACAGGGTTATTTGGTAAGCGTGAAAGCGTTACGGAGATTTTTAGCAAACTCAAGTGGCATACTATGCAAGAGAGGCGCTCTGCATCGCGGTGTAGCTTGCTGTCCAGGTTTCGAGAGGGTGCGTTTCTGGATGAGGTATATAATATATTGCTTCCCCCTACTTATACCTCCCGTGGATATCACGAATGTAAGATTACAGAGATTCGAGTGCGCATGGTGGCTTTCTGGCAGGCATTCTTCCCGCGAACCATACGCGACTGGAACAGGAAAGGGAGGTAATGACAGTGGCACGTAAAGTGCCCTCCGCCACACACCGTTGGTGGCTTGCGGAGTATAAATGTAGATGTAGATGTAGATTATCAGAGTGGTGAATGAGGTAGGGCGAGGTGTGGACGGTGTGCTGGGGCTGAAGAAAGGTTTCATTTAGGAGGAAGGCATCCATGCGGTGGGTTGTGAGGGTGTGCAGGAGGAGGGAACGAATGTTATTAAACAAGATTCGGTGCGGCCGCGCCTTGACAAGGATTTAGACAAGGGTGTCGAGATGGGCGAAGGTGAAGTGGGCGTGGTTATGGGAGTAGGTGGCATATATGTTGAGGTGGAAGACGGATTGGGCAGCAAGGGATATCTGCTGAAGGGTGTGGGGGCGCTGGAATGGGTGGACATTCTGGAGGACGATGGTTATGAACCTGATGATGTCCTCAGCGGTTTGGGGGTGGGGGGTGGACGAAGAGAATTGCCAGGAGTGGTGTGGGTGTCCATAGGGTGGACGGGAATGCTGAGTTTAAGAGTAATGGGGGGAGGGGGGAGGGACATGCATTTCTGGTAGTAAGTGGGATGCAGGTGGTTGCAGGTGTTGCAGGAAGGAGGGGACTGTAGGTTGGTGCACTGCTGGAAGAAGTGTACCAGTTTACAGTGCAGGCAGATGGGGGCCTCGCGGCACTCAGATGTTGGGTGTGCATTGTAGCACGGACAGTTCTGGCAGCGGAAGGATTGAGGAGGGGAACGGTAGGGGTCGAGTTTGTACTGTTGATGGAAGAGGAGGGCACCCTCCTTCAGGAGATGGTTGATGGACGGGGCATGTTTGGACAACAACCACATTAGGCAGGTGGGGCCGGCGGGGTTGAAGAGCCGGCGTACTGCCCGTATTTATAAATATGGGTACGCCTTAAGCTCCGCCAACACCTCCTTCTCCGTGATCGTCAGACTAAGTGGTGAGGGTCGGCGGACGATGTGGGCATTGGAGTTGACAGAAGGGGGACATGAAAGAATCAGGGGTGAGGGAGGAATTAGGGCCAAATCAGGTAATGGGGATTCGGGAGAGGATGTCTGTGTGAAAGGTGGGTCTGGGAGGTAATGAGAATGGCGTCTCGGTGGGGAGTGAGGAAGTAGATGGGGACTCTGGGAAAGTGCTGGCAGAAGAGCAGGGCGAGGTTCTGGGTTTCGAGGAGCGTGGGATCTGGGTGGGACTGGAGAAATTTGTAGGAGGAGGAGGAGTAAGTGGATGTGGTAGAAGGGACAGGTGGGGAGACATCCATGGCATCTACATGGGCGGGTGAAGGAAGGGGCTTAGACTTTTTGGGAGTGGAAGTGGGGAGGGTACCACTGGGACGTTTGACCGCTACAGAAGGATGAGAGGAGGCGTGGGGGACAGGAGCTAGAGGGAGATGATGCGATGTGGCAGCTCCTGGTCCGGGTGCTGGTGCTGGGGTTGGCGAAGGCGATGGTGAACGCGACGGTGAAGGCGATGCTGAAGGCGAAGGCGACAGAGAATTGTGCACGGACCATGGCCACCACATTGGCGGGTGCCGCTGGGACAGTGGGAACGGGGTGAGAGAGGGGAGGGAAGGGATCAGAGGCAGAGTAAGGGGTCGAGGACAGAGCGACGAAGAGTGCAGGAGAGGGGATGGTGAGAAGAGGGAGATGGAATGAGGGGGTGGTGACTGTGCACACCACGTAATCGTGGTGGTGGCGGCGGGCGCTGATGTATAGATGACAGAGGTGGTAGTGGATGTGGTGGTGGGGCTGGTCCTGATGACGATGGGCAAACAAGGAAAATAACAGAACAGGATGGGACAAAACGAAAGAAGAAAACTAGGAACTCACAAAGACGGACGAAGACGGACGATGACGGCCAAAGACGGACGAAACGCTGACTGGGGTCGAAGCCTCACTCCGCTGCTGACGAAGGGAGGCGAGCGCAGAGGATACTGGGCTTTGGCTGGGCTGCTCCGCTGCCTGGCTACATCGCTGCTGTTGGGCTGCACCGCTGCTGCTGGGCTGCACTGCTGCTGCTGTTGCTGCTGCTGCTGCTGCCTGGCTTGCTGACTTGTTAGCTGGCCGTGAAAAAAACTAGCACTTCAATTAGAGGCAATGCTGCTATCGAAGGGCGGTACTCTTGCACGGTACCGCCGGAGATGTGGGGGCGCTGGAATGGGTGGACGTTTTGGAGGTCGATGGAATATTGTTAAAAAGAGGAAGAGTTAAAAAAACAGTGGTTGATATGTGCTCTAGTGCCAATATTTTAGATAATGACATAAAGATTAAACACCATTCATAGTGCACCGGGTAATATTAAACAACATAAAACAAATCGCTAAAGGAGCCACTAATGAAAGGACTGCACATAATCAGCGCCCTCTGTTAGCGGTAACGCCAGAATTCCGCACAGGCCGGAAGTAGTTGTAGAAAAGTGACTGGCAGAGGGCCCCTCGTACCCTGCGATACTCGGTTGCAAGAAAAGAATGATAAAATTCCGTAACAGTGGATGATCCGCATTATCAGATTAATGCAGACTATGAAATGAATAAAGAAGGAACAAGAACATACTAGATTCACGTGTAAAACGTATGAAAACGAAGCAAATACGTGATGCACTCAATACTAGGTGAACTTACGAACATACTGTATATAACGGAGGGGTGCAGTTATTAGAGTAGATTCGAGGGTTGGATTCCCTCACTTCTTCATCGAGGACTTCCACTGCCGGGGCTACTCTCAGGGTGTATCTTCGACGTGGAAGAGCTTTTCCCGTGCCTGTCGCGTTGTTGCGCGTCTACATGCCGTCACCGCCGCCGCCGCCGCCGCCGCCTGGTCGCCGTCTCTCGGTTCTCGCTACTGCTACTGCTACTGCTGCCGCCGCCGCCGCCGCTGCCACCGTCTGTCGGTGTTCGCTGCTGCTTCCGTCGTCGTCGTCGTCATCGTCTCCCTGTGCTCACCGCCGCCCAGTGCTCGTCGCCACCCTCCCCCCCCCCCCCCCCCCCCGTTTTCAGTCCCTTTGTACTTCGGCGTCTCCTGTCGCGTGTGGGGACTGCCTGCAATCGTGGACACCCCAAATACCACCATCATCTACATCTTCCTTCACCTGCTCCCACTGTCACATCATGGAGTGCTTCCTCTGGGGTTAATCTGTCTCATCCACCTCCCCTACTCAGTTTCCTCCCCATCTATATCCTCCCCATCACTGTAGCCTCACCTGTATGGCGCTGCTGCTCCTACCCCTGCTGCTGCACCTGCGTCTGCTCCTGCCCCTCCCCCTGCTCCCACTCCCCCTCCCGTTCTTGTCGCCCACCCAGACGACTTTCCCTCTCTCCCCTATGCAACTACCACTGCTTCGGGTCACCGCCCGCCGCGCCACAGTCACCGCCACAGAGCACCCTACCCTCTCATCCAGTGCTACTGCCTCACAGGAAGGCCCTGCCTCCCGCCTCCTCCCCATCCATCCAGTCCCTCATCCCTCCATCCCTTCTCCCAGGAAACACTCGCCAAAAAATCTTCCAAACAGCTCAGTGGCGACCTCTCCTCTACTCCCTCATCCAAAAAGCCACTGCCTGCCCTACCTCCCGCTGTCCCCTCTATGGATACCACCCCGTGTCCCTCCTGTCCAGCCCCCTTGTGTATACCTTCGTCCTAGCCAACCCTGATCCGAAATTCCTGGATGCCTGCACCCTCACCCTTGAAATCTGGAAGTATATTCCCAGTGCACCCATCACCCAACTTATCCCTCACAGAGAGTTTATTCTCATCAAGTCTCCCTCTCCATACTTCCATACTGATCTCCTCTGGCACCTTCCCTGCATTACCTTTGGGCCCCATGTGTCCCTCACACCATTTCCTACATCCTCCTCATCAGCCCCAACCGCCTCGTCGTCTGCCGACCCTCACTGCTGTCATCAGAAAACTCAGCCCTATGGTCATGGAGGCTGAGGTGTTGGGGAACTTAATGCCCACCACGCCCTGGAAGTCCGCTCTGCCCGCCGTATTTACAACTCCTGTGGCCCTACTTTCCTCATGCATATACTTACCAAGTCTGCCTCCTCCATCGATCACTTCCTCACGGAGGGAGCCATGATTTTCGACCGTCGCCACCCTGTTGACCCGTCCCATTCCCCTCCTCAATCCTACTAGTGCCAGTGTTGTCTTCTGTACAACGACCACCTCACCCAAAACTGCAAGAACCCACCCACCTGCCCCCATTGTAAAGCCTCTCACTTCCTTAAACAGTGTCCCAACCTAACGTCCCCCCCTTCCTGCAACACCTGCAATGAACCTCACCCCACCTATTCCTCCAAATGCAAAGGCGAGCCCCTTCCCGTCAACACAGAACTCACTATCCCCTTTCGCCCCATCGACCCAGCCATCAACCCTAACAATTCCCTCTACCCTCCGCCTACAGCAGAAGACAACATCCGGTTCCTCACCATTGCCCTGCAGAACATCCATCCCTTCCAGCTCCTCCACACACTCCAGCATATTTCCCTTGCCGCCTGCTCTGTTTTCCACTTAAACACCTACGCCACCTACTCCTACAACCAGGCCCACTTTAGCTTCACCCGCCTCGACACCCTCGTTTAAGCCCCTGTCTCCCATTCCCACACCCTTCCCACCTCAACCTCCTGGTTTGTCAACTGTATTGTCTCCTCTACCTCAACATTCGCTCCCTCCCTGCAAACAAATACCTCTTCATGCATACCCTCTCACAGCACCAGATTGACTCCTTCATCCTTAATGAAACCTTCCTCCAACCCCACCTCTCCCTATATCCTTCACCGCACTGACAATGCGGGGTCGCTATAGGCCACCTCAGGCATCTACCTGTCTGGTGACAACCCCTCCTCAATGACCTGACCTAACACCTTCTCCTGAACCTATTTTTTCCCTCCCTCACCATCACCTGTGCCACTATCTATATCTGCCCCACAGATCATCTCCCCTTTGACTTCATTTCCCATGTTGCCCGTGTCTTCTACACCTATGTGATCGCCACTGACTTCAACATCCATAGCCATGGTCCTGCCACCCTTCCGCGGTGGCATCAGTTTCTTGCCACCCTCCATGGTGACCTTGTTCCTCCCCCACAGCACACCCATCCTGAAAGTAACTCTACCCCTGATGTTATCCTTGCTTCCCCCAACCTCCTTAGTAGCATCGCCATTGATGTCCTCGATCCTGTCGGTAGTAACAATCTCCCTGTCCCTCTCGCCATCTCCTCTACCCGTCACGCCACTGCAGCCACCAGCGCAGCTGCCCCTCCAAAGTCTGTCCATGACTACCACCGCGCCAATTGCCATGCCTACCAGGAATCCATTGCCATCACTGATGCTGTGGAGGCTCATATCCCTACCAAACTCATCCACCCTCACCGCGCTACGCTTCCTCCACAGGCTGTGTGAATCTCGCAGGCTCTACTGCTCCTTCCTCCACACTCATGACCGGGATACTCTCACCTGACACCGGCAATTACAGCGAAATATCCGGAATCTCCTTACAACAAAGAAACGCCGGGACTGGCGCCAGACATGCACATGCCTCAACTCCACCCTCCCTGTCAACTCCTCCAAGTACTGGTCAGCCTTCCACTGCCTTAATGGTAGCCATCCCACCCCGCATTACCCCATCCTCCATGACGATCGACCCTTTCCTGACAACCTGAGCAAGACTAACCATTTTGCTTTCCACCTATCCGAGGTCTTCTCCATTCCTGATGATCCCCATTTTGATTACTCTTCCTTCCCCACTGTCCCTGACCGCACTGACACCACTGTCCCCCACTCACCCCTAGCTTCCACTACTTCGATCGGTTACCCCTCTGACATCAACACTCCCATCACCACACAAGACGTCACATTTGTCCTCTGCTCCAAATGCAACACTGCCCCTGGTCATGATGGCGTCACCTACCGTCACCTCAAGGAATCCCCTCCATCCTTCCTGTCTGTCCTTGCTACCCTGTACAATGTCCTCCTCTCCACTGGATTTTACCCCGATCTTCCCATGTCCTGTTGTTCCCTAAACATAACAAACCCCCATCTGATACCTCTTCCTATCGTCCAATCTGACTCACCTCCGTGTTCAGCAAGGTCTTCGAGGCCATCCTCTCCCACCGTATTCACTGCCACCTTACCCAGCATTGCCTCCTTCCTATTACCCAATGTGGCTTCTGGCCTTCCTTCTCTGCCGACGACCACTCTTCTTTCCCTCTAACTTAACTCCGATCGCTCCGCTGTCTTTGTTTCCCTTGATCTCCACAACGCCTATGACCATGTCTGGCATCCCGGGGTCCTCTTCAAACTCCAGAACTATGCTGTCCCCATCAGCTTCCTTCCTCTCCCATCGTCCCTCCTATGTGACTATCCACAATTCCAACTCCCATACTTTCTATCCCTCTGCTGGCGTGCCCCAACGTTCTGTCCTTTCACCTCTCCTCTATCTCCTGTACACTGCTGATATGTCCAAATCTCCCCCTCCTGTTCATCTTCTCCAGTTCACTGATGACACCGCCTTCCTAGCCCTTTATCGTACCCTTCAATGGTCCCAAAGTACACTTCAAACCCACCTTGACAAATTCACTGCTTGGTGCAACTAGTGGTTCCCCCATGTTAATCCCTCACACTCGACCGCCATCTCACCTGGACTCCCCATCTCCTTACCATCCAAAACAAAGCTCGCAACCGCCTCTGCCTCCTGAAACTCCTGTCCAGGCAGACATGGGGTCTGCATCATTCCACCACCTACAAATTCTTGATCCGTCCGATCCTTTGTTATGACAGCGTAGCTTGGATTTCCGCCCCTCCCCGGTTCTATGAAGCCCTCCAAATCCTCGAATGCCATTCGCTCGCCTCGCCTTCTGCATCAACCTTTGGTCCCGCACGCACATCCTCTATGACCTCATTCCCTTCCTCCACCTTCTCCTTTCCCTTGAACACATCCGCACGCTATATATTGTCCGCTGCCTTGATCCCCCTCACCCCCTGGTTTCTCCCTTCCTCTCCACCCCAACCAGTTGCCACGCCTTTACCATTGTGTCCCAACCGCTCTCCATCTCCACACCCTTCATCTCCTTTCCCCACGCAACTTCCACCATCTACCCCTCCCGGCTGATGAGCTTCGCCCTGATATCTACCCTTCCTACCAACTCTAACCCCATCTTCCTGCCTCCTCCTCAGGGCTCCCTCTCCTCCCCATCCCTCCTCCTGAACAGCTTCCCCCACATACACCCCCTCCATCTCTTGTGCCTCCTTTCAGTGTCTCTGCACTCCCTCCTGCCCTGTCTTCCCTCTTCATCTCCTGCCCCACGTGTCTCCTGCCTCTTCGTGTACCCACTGATGCCCCTCCTCTCTTCATCCCACCACTTCCCCTGCTGCCCCTTTTCTATCCTCTCTGGCCTTTCCCTCGGCAGGTCCCGCCTGACAGTTTTATTCTTTGTCATGTGTGCCCCAAGTGCTTTTAAGTGTGTTGTTCTGGAGTGGCCGACTTTTAATGTGTGCATGTCCATTCAGTTTTGAAGAATCGCCAACTGTGTTTTTAACTTTCTGGGTACATTTTTTTTAGTAACTGTCCTCTATGAACGTCTCCATGTTAATCTATTTTTTTTACCTCCACTTTCTCCTGTCATTCTGATTTAAGTTCCCCTTTAACGAATTATGTATGTAACATTTTATTCCTGTTTTACGTTTGCCATGCCACTCGGCTGAAGAGCGGCGGATTGTGCCGCTGACAGCCCTCCCTGCCCATATGGGGCAGTGGAATAAAATCACAATAAAGGAAAAAAACGATTAGAGTAAAACAATGTTAAATAAAGTAAAGTAGGCATTGGGGACATTGTCATTTTGCCACTTAAGCTGTTTAGTTGGCTTTCCATTTTTTGCTTTATAAATTTCAAGCTCCTCTAAGAAATTAAGAGCATGGCCCTTTTCCATCGTGCATATAACTCCCAATGCTCCCTATGGAATGACCAGTATCAGATAGATGCTGTCACAAAGCCGTTTTGTTTCGTGGCTGTGAGTGTTCTTTAAACCTTAATTTAGAAGAGCGGCCTGTTTAACAGATATAATATTTGTCACAGTTACTGCAGTCAATCCTGTATTTTCCAGAGCCATCAAATTTATCATAGTCCCCTTTCAATTTATGTTTTATTGGTAGTTTTACGGTGTTATTAACTTGAAAGTCACATCCGAAATCAGACTTTTTAAAACATTTTGCTATTTTCAGGGACATTTTGCAATTAAATTTCATAAAATAGTTTTCATTCTATCTTTGCCGGTTCTCTTTTGTGTGTGGGTGTGTGGGTGTGTGCCTGCTGTTTGCAAACGTTGTTATGTGGTGCCAGCCATCCAGCAAAGACAGATTATCTTGTAAGGTGGACCTTAAGTCATTTTTATTACATATTCGTGTAGATAGAAGGCGCTGTAATAGTCACAAAAGTATAAGTACTTGGTATCACGTAACATTCCGCCAGTGCGGACGGTATTTGCTTCGTGATACATTAACCGTGTTAAAATGGAAGGTTTACCAATTGCGGAAAAGGTCGATAGTCGGTATCGTGTTGATGTATGGCTACTGTGATCAAAATGCCCAACTCTCGTGTGCTATGTATGCTCCTCGGTATCCTAGACATCATCCAAGTGCACGGACCGTTCGCGGGATGGTTTAAGTTATTTAAGGAAACAGGAAGTGTTTAGCCACATGTGAAACGTCAACCACGACCTGCAACAAATGATGATGCCCAAGTAAGTGTTTTAGCTGCTGTCGCGGCTATCCGCAGACATATTGCGCGAGAATAGGGAATCTTAAAAACGTTGGTGTTGAGAATGCTACATCAACATCGGTTGCATCCGTACCACATTTCTATGCACCAGGAATTGCATGGCGACGATTTTGAACGTCGTGTACAGTTCTGCACTGAGCACAAGAGAAATTACGGGACGATCACAGATTACTTGCACGCGTTCTATTTAGTGACGAAGCGTCATTCACCAACAGCGGTAACGTAAACCGGCATAATATGCGCTATTGGCAACGGAAAATCCACGATGGCTGCAACAAGTGGAACATCAGCGACCTTGGTGGGTTAATGTATGGTGCTGCATTATAGGAGGAAGGATAATTGCCCCCCCCCCCCCCCCCCCTGTTATCGATGGCAGGTGGATTGGTCGTCGAAGCACCATACCATGGCCCACACGTTCACCGGATCTGACGTCCCCGAATTTCTTTCTGTGGGGAAAGGTGAATGTTATTTGCTTTCGTGATCCACCGACAACGCTTGACAACATGCGTCAGAGCATTGCCAATGCATGTGGGCACATTACGGAAGGAGAACTCCTCGCTGTTCAGTGGAATGTCATTACACGTATTGCCAAATGTATTGAGGTTGACGGACATCATTTTGAGTATTTACTGCATTAAAGTGGTATTTACAGGTAATCACGCTGTAACATCATGCGGTCTCAGAAATGATAAGTTCACAAAGGTACTTGTATCACATTGGAACAACCGAAATACAATGTTCAAACGTACCTACGTTCTGTATTTTAATTTAAAAAACCTACCTGTTACCAACTGTTCGTCTAAAATTTTGAGCCATTTATATATGCCTATTACAGCGCCATCTGTCACAAAGCGAAAGAAGTAGTCCAACTAAAACATTCATATACCTCTACGTACTACACGAGTATGTATTTGAAAAATGGGGTTCCTATACAAAAAACGCAGTTGATATCCGCTTGACCTATGACAGTGCCATCTAGCGGGATGACCATTACGCCATCTGGTTTCCCCCTTCAAGCTTGACAAGTTTCGTTCTTCGTAGTTTTTTTGTTCGATGCTTGTTTCATGAGGTATTTGGCCCGGTCACGATCCATGCACCACCCTGTATATTTGTGTAACTTGTGTGTACTACAGTGTGTCTGCCGCTCATGTTTTGCTGTTTTCAGGAGCGTGTATAGTGGTTGATGCAAGCAAACCTCGCCCCACGAGCTTGCAGTGTGACAAAAATATCAGGATTCGAACTCAGGGCCATCCGAACACCGTTAACGCGAGAGGCTTGTTTTAGGCCTGCTGCCCAAAGTTAAGTATACGTTCACCCTCTGGATCGTGTGTTTGTGAAATCGTAATAGATTGACATTTGCTCGCGTCCATCACATGTTCATCAAATTGACGTTTTGCCTTAAGCTTGTATAAAGTCTAGAATATTCCGGATGTTGAGTGTAGTAGAATGCTATGTGTAAACAGAACAATTAATAGTACCCTTCAGGTCAGATAGCATCACATTTTTTTACCTTTCCAGTAAGTGTAAAACTGAGTGAAAACGGCGATAGCCGACACTGTAAACATTTGGTTATCTATTTCATCTATTATTGTGGTTGTTGTTACAGGCACAAGTGTGACGGTTAGTATTGTAAATACTAATTGTGGAGAGGGCCTTGATACACAAATATTAATTGATTATTACTGATGATGGATTCATGTGCTTGTGTAATCAATAAAGAAGTGTTGCAACTACAAATTGGTTCGTTACTGGTATACAAGGTTAGAGAGTGCAATCGCCACACCACTTTTAATTATGTTATTATAGTTTCTTATCTCGTAAGTATTACGATATTTCAGATTTACAAAAAGGAGAGCTCTAGGTAATGCATCGTTAAAAGCATTTCGCCGGGAGAAAGGGTCTCCTGGGAATGCGGTAAGTGTGTGTTCTCAGCCGTTTCGTTAGGAAGAACTCGACTTAACTGGTCAGACGAAGAGGCTACAGCAAGTTTCCCAGCCCAGCAGTGCTCTTGAAATCGCACAAGAACAAAATTTCAGAAGACTGAATTTTTGAAGAAATAATCTCGAACACCCTCCCCCCATGAACCATGAACCTTGCCTTTGGTGGGGAGGCTTGCGTGCCTCAGCGATACAGATAGCCGTACCGTAGGTGCAACCACAACGGAGGGGTATCTGTTGAGAGGCCAGACAAACGTGTGGTTCCTGAAGAGGGGCAGCAGCCTTTTCAGTAGTTGCAGGGGCAACAGTCTGGATGATTGATTGATCTGGCCTTGTAACAATAACCAAAACGGCCTTGCTGTGCTGGTACTGTGAACGGCTGAAAGCAAGGGGAAACTACAGCCGTAATTTTTCCCGAGGGCATGCAGCTTTACTGTATAATTAAATGATGATGGCGTCTTCTTGGGTAAAATATTCCGGAGGTAAAATAGTCCCCCATTCGGATCTCCGCGCGGGGACTACTCAAGAGGATGTCTTTATCAGGAGAAAGAAAACTGGCGTTCTACGGAACGGAGCGTGAAATGTCAGATCCCTTAATCAGGCAGGTAGGTTAGAAAATTTAAAAGGGAAATTGATAGGTTAAAGTTAGATATAGTGGGAATTAGTGAAGTTCGTTGGCAGGACGAACAAGACTTTTGGGCAGGTGAATACAGGGTTATAAACACAAAATCAAATAGGGGTAATGCAGGAGTGGGTTTAATAATGAATAGGAAAATAGGAATGCGGGTAAGCTACTACAAACAGCATAGTGAACGCATTATTGTGGCCGAGATAGACACGAAGCCCACACCTACTACAGTAGTACAAGTTTATATGCCGACTAGCTCTGCAGATGACGAAGAAATTGAAGAAATGTATGATCAAATAAAAGAAATTATTCAGATAGTGAAAGGGGACGAAAATTTAATAGTTATGGGTGACTGGAATTCGACACTAGGAAAAGGGAGAGAAGGAAATATAGAAGGTGGATATGGATTGGAGCTAAGAAATGAAAGAGGAAGCCGCATGGTAGAATTTTGCACGGAGCACAGTTCAATCATAGCTTACACTTGGTTCAAGAATCATAAAAGAAGGCTGTATACATGGAAGAGGCCTGGAGATACTGACAGGTTTCAGATAGATTATATAATGGTAAGACAGAGATTGAGGAACCAGGTTTTAAATTGTAAGACATTTACAGAGGCAGATGTGGACTCTGACCACAATCTATTGGTTGTGACCTGTAGATTAAAACTGAAGAAACTGCAAAAAGGTGGGAATTTAAGAAGATGGGATGTGGATAAACTAAAAGAACCAGAGGTTGTACAGAGTTTCAGGGAGAGCATAAGGGAACAATTGACAGGAATGAGGGAAAGAAATACAGTAGAAGAAGAATGGGTAGCTTTGAGCTGTGAATTAGTGAATTGCAGCAGAGGATCAAGTAGGTAAAAAGACGAGAGCTAGTAGAAATCCTTGGGTAACAGAAGAAATATTGAATTTAATTGATGAAAGGAGAAAATATAAAAATGCAGTAAATGAAGCAGGCAAATAGGAATACAGACGTCTCAAAAATGAGATCGACAGGAAGTGCAAAATGGCTAAGCAGGCATGGCTAGAGAACAAATGTAAGGATGTAGAGGCTTATCTCACTAGGGGTAAGATATATACTGCCTACAGGAAAATTAAAGAGACCTTTGGAGATAAGAGAACCACTTGTATGAACATCAAGAGCTCAGATGGAAACCCAGTTCTAAGCAAAGAAGGGAAAGCAGAAAGTTGGAAGGAGTATATAGAGGGTCTATACAAGGGCGATGTACTTGAGGGCAGTATTATGGAAATGGAAGAGGATATAGATGAAGATGAAATGGGAGATACGATACTGCGTGAAGAGTTTGACAGAGCACTGAAAGACCTCAGTCGAAACAAGGCCCCCAGAGTAGACAACATTCTATTGGAGCTACTGACGGCCTTGGGAGAGCCAGTCCTGACAAAACTCTACCATCTGGTGAGCAAGATGTATGAGACAGGCTAAATACCCTCAGACTTCAAGAAAAACATAATAATTCCAATCCCAAAGAAAGCAGGTGTTGACAGATGTGAAAATTACCGAACTATCAGTTTAATAAGTCACAGCTGCAATATACTAACGCGAATTCTTTACAGACGAATGGAAAAACTAGTAGAAGCCGACGTCGAGGAAGATCAGTTTGGATTCCGTAGAAATGTTGGAATACGTGAGGCAATACTGACCCTACGACTTATATTAGAAGCTAGATTAAAGAAGGGCAACCCTACGTTTCTAGCATTTGTAGACTTAGAGAAAGCTTTTGACAATGTTGACTGGAATGTTCTGTTTCAAATTCTGAAGGTGGCAGGGGTAAAATACAGGGAGCGAAAGGCTATTTACAATTTGTACAGAAACCAGGTGGCAGTTGTTAGAGTCGAGGGACATGAAAGGGAGGACGTGGTTGGGAAGGGAGTGAGACAGGGTTGTAGTCTCTCCCCGATGTTATTCAATCTGTATATTGAGCAAGCAGTGAAGGAAACAAAAGAAAAATTCAGAGTAGGTATTAAAATCGATGGAGAAGAAATAAAAACTTTGAGGTTCTCTGATGACATCGTAATTCTGTCAGAGACAGCAAAGGACTTGGAAGAGCAGTTGAACGGGATGGATAGTCTCTTGAAAGGAGGATATAAGATGAACATCAACAAAAGCAAAACGAGGATAATGGAATGTAGCCGAATTAAGTCGGGTGATGCTGAGAGAATTAGATTAGGAAATGAGACACTTAAAGTAGTAAAGGAGTTTTGCTATTTGGGGAGCAAAATAACCGATGATGGTCGAAGTAGAGAGGATATAAAATGTAGACTGGCAATGGCAAGGAAAGCGTTTCTGAAGAAGAGAAATTTGTTAACATCGAGTATAGATTTAAGTGTCAGGAAGTCATTTCTGAAAGTATTTGTATGGAGTGTAGCCATGTATGGAAGTGAATCATGGGCGATAAATAGTTTGGACAAGAAGAGAATAGAAGCTTTCGAAATGTGGTGCTACAGAAGAATGCTGAAGATTAGATGGGTAGATCACATAACTAATGAGGAAGTACTGAATCGGATTGGGGAGAAGAGAAGTTTGTGGCACAACTTGACCAGAAGAAGGGATCGGTTGGTAGGACATTTTCTGAGGCATCTAGGGATCACCAATTTAGTATTGGAGGGCAGCGTGGAGGGTAAAAATCGTTGAGGGAGACCAAGAGATGACTACACTAAGCAGATTCAGAAGGGTGTAGGTTGCAGTAGGTACTGGGAGATGAAGAAGCTTGCACAGGATAGAGTAGCATGGAGAGCTGCATCAAACCAGTCTCAGGACTGAAGACCACAACAACAACAATCTTGAACACCAACTAATAACAAAGTGTTGGCATTAAAGGAAATAAAAATGCATAGCATCGTTTTTAAAGCTATAAAGTACATTTAAACGCACATATTAGAAACTCATGCACTTTAATAATTGATAGGGTAGAGTGGGGCAAGTTGATACGTGGGCAAGTTGATGCAGATGGGACTGTGAGCTAACATGCATCCGCGGGGCGGACATGAGTGAGTTGAGGCTGTTGTTTACCGCGACGCAGTTCCACACGGCGTCTAACTGTCAACAGAGTACTCTACGCGTTTTTATTGTTGAAATTGTATTGTCATGAGTAGAAAGTAATTATTGGCAAGTGTGTTTGAGTTAGCGTACCAGCAAGAGGATATTCTTCAGGAAGTTTATTGTTCAAACACTCAAACGCCTGTTTCTTGGTAATAATTTCGTAATAGTTTCATCTTCCTAGACTTTATATTTTAGAGACTTAAGTTTGACTTAAGAGACACTTATTCCGTTAGGCAAGTTGACACGCGTAGCTGCGGCAAATTTATACAGTGTACCAACGTACCCCAATATTGTAAAAGTTAAGAGTTTTGTCTTTTCTTACAGAAACATGGTGCGGAATTATACCAGGAAGACAGATCGAGGGAAAGTCCCGAATGAGAGCTTTGAAAAAGCACGTGAAGGCGTCAAGACCAAAACCATGTCTTTACAGGAAACAGCTGTAGCCTTCGAGATCGACAAAATGACATTGTTTGGATTTATAAGAAAAAAAGATGAATCTCAAGGTCAAACAGTTACATTGGGGTACGCAAAACCAAGACAAATTTTCTAGGCCAATTAGAATCTCAACTCGAAGAATATATAGTACACTCTTCTAAAATCTACTACGGACTTACACCACAAAACATCAAAGTGTAAGCTTACGAACTTGCTGTGGCTAATAGGAATATCATTACATTGCCTGATTCATGGATTAACCATAAAATGGCTACAAAGGACTGGTTTATTTTATTTATGAAAAGACACCCTCGACTATCAATCAGGGAGGCTGAGGCTACGAGCCTTAGTCGCGCTACCACCTATAATAAAGCCAATGTTGATCTATTTTTTGGACAATTTGAAGAGTACTTTAGATAAATACAAATATGAACCTAAGAATATTTGGAATGTCGACGAGACCGGCGTGCAAACAGTTCAGAGACCAAACAAAATCGTTGCTCAGAAAGGAGTACGCCAAGTGGGGAAAGTTACGTCAGCTAAGGTATTGGCTGTCAGTGCCATCCGCAACTCAGTTCCTCCAACGTTCATATTTCCAAGAGTATTCTTCAAAGATCACTTCATCATTAACAGACCACCAGGATGTATTGAACTGCCTACCCATCCGGATGGATCACATTTGAATCTTTTTGAAGTTCATTAAACATTTTCACGGCCACGTAAGATCTAGGAAGGGCAATCCCTGCTTTTTGGTTTTGGATAACCATGAATCACATTTATCTATTGATGCGCTCAACTTCTGCAAAGAAAATGGTATAGTCATGTTGTCGTTCCCCCCCCCCCCCCCCCACACACACACACACTTCCCACCGCCTGCAACCACTTGACAGGTCAGTTTATGGGCTTTTCAAGAAAATTTACATCGCTTTAGTCGACGATAGGATGATCAACAATCCAGGGAAAACTGTAACAATCTAAGACATTCCTGGCATAGAAAAGATGGCACTACCTAGAGCAATAAATCCTACAAATATTATATCTAGATTTCAAGGAAAAGGAATCGCGCCATACAACAGAGAAGTGTTTACTAATGATGACTTCTTGTCCAGCGCAGTCACGGATAGAGAGATGACTTCACAAGACAGCACTGTCAAGACTTCTCAGGTTGGGACAAGCAACGCTGAAGGTCTACAGTCGAAAGTGAACCGAACTGAGACTACAACTGCAGTTCCATCTACAAGTGAGGATGTTTCTCTAGGTCTATTCACTGTAAGCCCTCGAGACATCCACCCCTACCCTAAAGCTGGAGAGCGAAAAAATATCAAACAAGGGAAGACACCTTTAAACTCCGCTATCCTTACTAGCACACCAGTAAACGAGAGACTGGAAGAGGAAGCCAAAGAAAAGGAAGCTAAAGTGGTAGACATGTCAAAAAACGCCAAAACAAGGCTTTTTGAAATGATAGAGAGTCAGACTAAGGAGAAGAACAAGGAGACGAAAAAGAAATGCGTCCCAAAGAATAAAATGAAGGTTGCGTCAGAGTCTGAGGAAGAGAACGACGCCTTGTGTCTCATATGTTTGGAGCCATTCTCTGAATCCAAGCCAGATCAAGACTGGATACAGTCCCTTTCTTGCAAATAATGGGCGCATATAGAATTTGGTAAAGATTGTAAGATGTACACTTGTATTCACTGTATATCTGACTTTGTAATCAGTGATTCTGAGTAGATTATGGACACAATCTCGTGATCTGTGTGTCTAAAATAAGTTAATAATATGCCTTACGTTACCTTTGTACTATGTTCTGCTTAATAAATGTTTTCGATTATCTATTGAGAGATTATTTCCTACCTGAATGTCAATTAGCTTATTATTTATACATTTGTATAAACTTGCCTCTCGCTAGTATCAACTTACCCCCATGTGGAGAACATTGGTACACTTTGCAGCATTAAACAAGTATTTTAATTTTGGGAGATATATGTGGTTAATTAAAGCGTCAATACCATAGAAAAGAGCGCAACTAATTGAAGTATAATATCACAATTTTCCCAATTAAAACAAAAAATGTACAAACTAAAATCCGAAATTTGTCTCAACATGCCCCGCTCTCCCCTACCTTTTACTGTTTTGGTTTCTTTGAGGGTTGCGACGGCACCTAAAGGTTTTCTGCTGCTGAGTTGCTTTTCTAAACAGCATCCCACACGAGCAGACCAGTTTCGTCCATGCGTGTGGTTCCTCGTCCTTCAGGTTCCTGAGCTACGCATGGCTCTGTTTAAAAAGAATAGCTCGATGTAGTCTTAGTGTCGAGCCGCGCACGTATGCTTTCATCCCCACAGCTAATTCGCTGCCGTAGCTTTGATCCTGCAGTCGGATAGTCTATGCATTGGTTAGAATTGTGAGTTAATGAAAGATATAAAAAATAAAAGTTAAACGAATAATTTAATAACTAGTGCTCTATTTTAACGTCTGTAATTAATGTAGACTACAGAGAATTATATAGAATAATTGTTATTCAAGGAACAACATCTCAAATGAACAGGATGTGGTCCTACGATATTCAATTAAAATAGGATTGTGGAAAGGGCCAAATAAGGTGTCGGTCAGGTTCACTCAAAATTGTAATTTATTGTAATTTAATAACACCCTTAATCCAAAACGGCACATAGCCGAACCTTTAGAACTACGATTTTCAAGAAGGCAATTATTTGACGGCTGAAGGCCCCCAAACAAGAAATCTTAAAGCAACAAGATAAATCTCAAGTGGTAAAAACATGCAGTTAAAATTGCAAATAAAATAATTAACACACACACACACACACACACACAGCGAGGCTGAGAGCCTCAAGGCAAGGGTGAACAGACAAACGAAGACAAGATGCAATACAAAAGGCTGAAGGCCTACAATAAGATTTACAAGATTTTAAAATAAATTACCATAACATTTGAAGTCAGAAGGCCGAAATGTCACTTGTGACAAGTTGGGGGGATGTTTCTGTTACCCTCACGCCCCATAGGAGCTTAAATATTGTCCAGGGCATTGTATTCCACACGGAATTTCTTTTGCAGTCTGACGACGAGTTGCGCGCTAATTTAGAGTGGCAAGGTTTTCATTTCGTCCAGCGCGTCCATCGGGTCCGAGGGATAATCAAGTTGCCTTCATCTTGGTCTTTGAGGGTGACACATTGCCCGAGAAGGTGAAGCTGATGGTCTACCGCTGTGACGTCAAGCAATATACCCTTACCTCGATGTGATGCTTTAAGTGCTGAAAGTTCGGACGTATGTCTTCCCGCTGTACTTCTAGCGACACATGTCGAGATTGTAGACGTCCATCAGATCCCAATACTCCATGTGCTCCACCTCCCATCTGTGTGAACTGAGTAGAGCATCATTCACCTTTCTCGCCAGACTGCAGAACTGCAGGAAAATCATGGCATATGAGACGCTGGACTGACTGACCTACACTGAGCCTAAGAGAAATTTCAGTGCCTACATCCTGTGGCTATGACCTCCTCTTATGCCACCACTCGAGAGCAGTTGTCACCCCATCAGTTCCTCGCATTCCTGTTGCCTCTCAGAACCGTAAGTCTACCCCTTCCCCCTCGATTGAGGGGGGGGGGGGGACACTTCCGTCACTGCTACTCCCACACCACCTACTTCAGGAGAAACATGCAGTCCCCACTTCTGATCTTCCAATGTGCATTCACCGCGATGTCGCCAAACACGGAACCGATCATCATGATGCTGTAAATAGAACCTGGATTCATCAGAAAAAATGACGTTTTGCCATTCGTGCACCCAGGTTTGTTGTTAAGTACACCATCGCAGGCGCTCATGTCTGTGATGCAGCGTCAAGGGTAACTGCAGCCAGGTCTCCGAGCTGATAGTCCATGCTGCTGCAAACGTCGTCGAACTGTTCGTGCAGATGGTTGTTGTCTTGCAAACGTCGCCATCTGTTGACTCAGGGATCAAGACGTGGCTGCACGATCCGTTACAATCATGCAGATAAGATGCCTGTAATCTCGACTTCTAGTGATACGAGGCCGTTGGGATCCAGCACGGCGTTCCGTATTACGCTCCCGAACTCACCGATTCCATATTCTGCTAACAGTCATTGGATCTCGACCAACGCGGGCAGCAATGTCGCGATACGATAAACCGCCATCGCTATAGGCTACAATCCGACCTTTATCAAAGTCGGAAACGTCATGGTACGCATTTTCCTCATTACACGAGGCATCACAACAACGTTTCACCAGGCAACGCCGGTCAACTGCTGTTTATGTATGAGCAATCGGTTGGAAACTTTCCTCATATCAACACGTTGTAGGTGACGCCACAGGCACCAACCTTGTGTGAATGCTCTGGAAAGCTAATCATTTGCATATCACAGAATCTTCTTCCTGTCGGTTAAATTTCGCGTCTGTCGCGTGTCATCCTCGTGGTATAGCAATTTTAATGGCCAGTAGTGTATATCTTCCTCCAGATAGTGCAGTATCCCTGAATGTATTAACTGCACTGATTGATCAACCTTTCCTACTTTTGGGAGATTTTAATGCCTATAGCTCCTTGTGGGGTGGCACCAGGCTTACTGGCTGAGGCAGAGATGTCGAAACTACTGTCTCAGTTCAACCTTTCTCTTAAATACTGGGGCCGCCACACATTTCATGGTGGCTCATGGTAGATACTCGGCCATTGATTTATCAATTTGCAGCCCAGGACTTGTCCTGTCTATCCACTGGTGAGCACATGACAGCCTGTGTGGTAGTGATCACTTCCCCATCTTCCTTTCACTGGGCTGGCGTCAGGCCCACAAACGCCTGCCCAGATGGGCTTTAAACAAGGCGAACTGGGAAACTTTCACCTCTGCTGTCACCGTTGAATCTCCCCCACACAGTAAAATCGATATGATGGTTGAGCAGGGTACTACAACAATCATTTCTGTGGCAGAAAACACGATCCCTCGCTATTTAGGGTGTCCCCAGCGAAAGTCAGTCCCTTGGGAGTCGCCAGAAGTCGCTGAAGCAATTAAGGAGCGTCGGCGAGCTCTACAGCTGCATAGGTGGCACCCTTCTCTGGAGCATCTCATTGCCTTTAAACTGCTCTGTGCCTGTGTTCAACAACTTTCCAGATGACGGAAGCAGGAGTGTAGGGAGAGGTATGTCTCGACCATTGGGTGTCATACGTCACCTTCCCAAGTCTGGTCAAAGATCAAACGTGTTTTTGGATACCAGACCCCAAGAGGTGTTCCTATGCTCTTGCCTCTGTGTTGGAGAACTACCCCTCAACCTCTCGCACTCTCAAACGGAGGCTGGAAGGAAAAGTCCTCTCATTTACTACACGACACAGCGAATCCTATAACACCCCATTTACAGAGTGGGAGCTCCTCAGTACCCTTGCACATTTCCTGACACAGCTCTTTGGCCAGATCGGATTCACAGTCAGATGAATAAACATCTCTCTTTTTACTACAAGAGTCATCTCATCGTCGTATTCAGCTGGATCTGGTGTGGTGGGGTCTTTCCATCTCAGTCCGGTGCTCAAAACCGGTAAAAACTTGGTTGATGTGGATAGCTGTTGGTCCATCAGCCTCACCAACGTCTTTGTTATCTGTTGGAACGTATGTGTCGGCAGTTGGGTTGGGTCTGAAGACACGTGAGGCTCCATGTCAGTGCGGCTTCCACAAGGTTCACTCTACCACTGATAAACTTGTATCCCTCGAGTCTACCATCTGAACAGCCTTCACCAGACACCAACACCTGGTTGCCGTGTTTTTTGATTTAAGAAATGCATATTGTACCACCTGGCGGAGTCATATCCTTGCCACATTATACGAGTGTGATCTCCAAGGACCGCTCCCGATTTTTATCCAAAATTTCCTGTCGCGTCATACTTTCTGTGTCCAAGCTGGTGCCTCCCATAGTTCCTCCAGGAGAATCGTGTCCCGCAGGGCTCTGTATTGAGTGTCTCTCTATTTTAGTGGCCATTAATGTTCTAGCAACGGCTGTCTCACCTTCTCTGTAAGCAGACGACTTTTGCACTTCTTACTGTTCCACCAGTACTGGTGTTGCTGAGCAATGTCTACAGGGAGCCATCCACAAGGCGCAGTCATGGGTTCTAGCCAACGGTTTCCATTTTTTGGCTGCAAGGTCGTGGGTTACGCACTTCTGTCGGCGTTGTACCGTTCATCCAAAACCAGAACTTTCCCTTAATGACGACCCACTCACTGTAGTGGAGACCATGGATTTTTAGGACTGGTTTTCGTCGTCTCATTGACTTGGCCTCCTCACCTTCGTCAGCTTAAGTGGAAGTACTGGTAGCACCTCAATGCCCTCCACTGCCTTAGCAACACGAACTGGGGTGCAGATCACTCTACGCTGCTGCAGCTCTACAGAGCCATTGTTGGATACCGCCGTGACTATGGGACTCTGGTTTATGGTTCGGCGGTGCTCTCAGCGTTGTATTTACTCGACCCAAAGCACCGCTGTGGCGTTCACCTAGTGACAGGAGCTCTTAGAACAAGTCTGGTGACCAGCGTCCTTCTGGAGGCTGGAGTCCCCCCACTGCAGATTAGGCATGCACAACTGCTGGCCAGGCACGTTGCATAAATTCGTAGTTCTCCTGCGCATACGAATCACCATCTCCTTTTCCCACCCATGGCGTTTCATCTCCCTCATCGGCAGCCCAGTCAGGGTTTCCAAATGCAGTTTGTGTCCGATCCCTTCTTTCCAAATGGGAGTCCTTGCCTCAACCACCTATACTTGTGGTCCATTCACGTATGCCTCCATGGTGCACACCTAGGCCGCGACTTCACCTGGACCTTTCACATGGCCCTAAAGACTCAGGCTCCCCACTGCCACTTCCTCTCCATTCTTGACATGTACAAAGGACTGGCCGCGGTGGTCTCGCTGTTCTAGGCTTGCAGTCCAGAACCGTGCGACTGCTACGGTCGCAGGTTCGAATCCTGCCTCGGGCATGGATGTATGTGATTTCCTTAGGTTAGTTAGGTTTAAGTCCTTGGGGACCAATGACCACAGCTGTTAAGTTCCATAGTGCTCAGAGCCATCTGAACAATTTTTTTGTACCAAGGCCACAAAGTGGTTTACACCGACGGCTCGTTGGATGATGCTCACATTGGATTCGCATATGTTCATGGAGATATACTGAACAGCATTCTTTGCCTGATGGCTGCATTGTTTTCACTGCCGAGCTGGTGGCTATATGTCGTACTCTTGAGCGCATCTGTTAATGCTCTGGGAGTCGTTTCTTCTGTGTACTGACTGCTTGAGCAGCCTACAAGCTATCGACCAGTGCTATTCTCGTCATCCTTTGGTAGCGACCGTCCAGGAGTCCATCTATGCTATGGAACAGTCCAGTCATCCAGTGGTGTTTGTCTTGTCCCCAGGTCACGTCGGAATCCTGGGCAACGAACTTACCGACAGGCTGGCCAAACAGGCTACTCAGAAACCGCTTATGGAGATTGGCTTCTCTGCAACTGACCTGCGTTCAATTCTATGCCGAAAGGTTTTGCGGCTTTGGGAAACGAAATGGTATAACCTCAGCATGCACAACAAACTGCATGCCATTAAGGTAACTAAGAATGTGTGGCAGTCCCCCAAGCAGGCTTCTCGCAAGGACTCTGAGGTTCTCTGCTGGTTCCGCATTGGCCATACTTGGGTGACACAGGGCTACCTCCTACACTGTGGTGACTCACCTCAGTGTTAGTGCGGAGCCCAGCTGACAGTGTCCCATATCTTGGTGAGCTGTCCTTCTTTGGCTGCCCTGCGACGCATCCTTCAGTTACTGGACTCGTTGCCATTAATTTTAGCTGACAACGCCTCATTGGCTAATTTAGTTTCACGTTTTATGTGCGATGGTGGGTTTTATCATCTTATATAAGTTTTAGCGCTTGTCCTTTGCAGAGATGGGTAGTTCGTGAACGAACTGGTCCCAAGGAACGGTTCGCCGCCCGCCGGAGTGGCCGAGCGGTTCTAGACGCGTGCTCAGAGCCATTTGAACCATTTTGAACGGTTCACCAAGATGAACGAAAGGACTGGTGAACGAATTCCAAGGAACTGTCTTTCATAGTTCACTTCGGTCGTGGCAGTCTACTTATAGTTCCCGGGAACGAGGAACGATCGGTTCATAGTTCACTAGTTCACTTCGCACGCGGTGGTCACTTCGACGGTTCTCGTTGCAGCCTCGGTCGCGTGATCGTCTCAGTCTCGGTCTCCCTCAGCCGTACTCCTTGTTCTTCGCATGACCACCTGTCGCAGTTACACTGTCGACTGCCCCTAATTAGTTCAGTATCCAGTTGTTCGTTCCGTTCACTGCGCTTGCACATTTTACATGTGTTTCAAACTGTTCTTGCACCTAGATCTGGCTGCTCAGCGTCCACGACCGGTAATTAAAAAGTATTTTATAGTTACATAACTTACGTAAAAATTACATTGCACGTAATAGGTACGTCTTTTCAGGTAACGAAAGGGCATATCAGCTCACTTCATTATATGGATAAACAGCGAAAGACTTACGAGTAGCAAGGCAAGTTTTTTTTATTCATATGTTTTTTGGTTTCATAGGCTTGATTTAGCAACTAACTTTCAATAATTTGTTTAATTTACAGTGTAAGAAAATTGATATAAAACGATTTTCATGTATCTTTCATACACAAATCATTACATTTAGGAAGGCTCTAATTATTTTTGAGTTTGGTTGTTCCCAATTTGCATTACCTGCTAGTTTGGTTTCTTTGGAAAAAAAGTGAGTTGTGTGTAATTTTGGCTCAGTAGGAAAAGAGGTGCCTCTCCATTTGAAGACACAGTTTGCCATAAAATCGTATTTAATTATTATCTCAAAAACATTTGTTCAGAAGGGACTTTCCAACAAAAAGCTTTATTACTGCGAACTTAATTATTATTATTGCTGCATTGACTTTAATAATGCAACATAAAACCTAATTTTTACTAAGCGTGTGAGACAAGTATGATGAGAAGGTCACATTTTATTTTAAAACTATTTATTTTTCCACAAAGTCTCTGCTTCGCCTAGGAACTCAAAGACAACATTAAGTATATGTAGGGTGTAAATTATTGTTGTTTACAGCGTAACATAGCAGTGTAGAGGAAGTCGAGACGAAGACTTTTATATGAGACACCTCTATTAAGTTGGTAAACAGCCACGAAAAGGATTACAAGGCTACATGAGCTATAGCTCACGCGCGTTGCTTGAGATTTTCATGTTATCTTCTCCAGCTCTCTACACGCAAATTATTAATGCTAGAAAAAATGATTACGACCTTTTTTGTAGGTAATTTAATGTAGTTAAATATTATATCGGGATACGTTTTCGTTAGAGCCTACTGTTTCCCACTTATTAAAGAAAAATGTAGAGAAGTAACTTTGAAACCTTTTCCATATTACGTTAAACACAATTATCAGCATTGAACTAGTAACAGATTTCGCTTTTATTTTATTTTCATACACATTTCTGTAAAGTACAGTAAAACGTAATTGTGAAATTTCATATTCGTTTCATGTTTGTCTGTGAATAACTGCCTGACCGCCCTTACTCGCTCAGAAGTTTTCTTTCTCAAATACCTGATGACCGATTCCATTCACGAACCCTTCCCACCATCTTCTTTCTTTTCACTTATAATATTAAGACGATGTTCCATCATTCTTACGTAGTTGCCGCTGCTGCTCATACAAAGCTTCTGATTTCAGTATGCCGTTTCTCAGCTCCTGTGTCGGAAGTTATGATTTATATAAATAAAACTTCAGTTCCCGCACAGTTAGTATGGCAGTTCGATGCGCAGACTATGTGATGTAGACACCAGAAAATTGCAAAAGAAAACTATTAATACAATTTTTGAAAAACACATCCCTCAGTCGTGAACACAATTAATTTGTACCCTAGGTTTCGGTGTCACAAGGGACACCTTCTTCGGACAAAATTAAAACTAAATGTTACAGCATAACGTACCAAAAAATACGAAAGCTGTGGTCATACCTGACAGCGTCACATAGTCAAAATTAAACTAAAATGCAACAGAGTTTAGTTTAATTTAGACTATCTGACGCTGTCAGGTATGAAAGCAGCTTTCGTATTTTTTGGTACGTTATGCTCTAACATTTAGTTTTAATGTTGTCCGAAGGTGTCCCTTGTGATACCGAAACCTAGGTTACAAATTAATTGCGTTCGCGACTGTGGGCTGTGTTTTTCAAAATTTTGTATTATACAACAGCCGCTGGTTGACAGTCATGTTAAAAACCTTAAAACTATCAGTGTTGGTTTCATAGACGACTTATTACTGGCCAGTTATTTAATGCGAGTAATTCCCTTGCGAATGTGAATTATTTTACGTAAACGACCAGAAAGCAAAGACGTTGCACTTGCTACAATCTTCCCTCGAAAAGACAAGGCGACTTTGTTCTGGGGTGGCTGTGCTGGGTCGTAAACAGGTTTTAGTCCCGTAAATCCGTACTTCCGTTCGCGCTGAGTCTGCCGGCATATCTGTTAGTTTTGCATTATGCAATTAATCACTTTATCATGTAGTCGTGCAGAAGTAATACTTGGGCTGACTTCATATTTTTTCGATGTTGTCAAATTTTTATTGTCAAGGGGCGTTACCTCATTGAGCTCAAATCTCACAGCTCCTTTCTACATGGAATGGAGCCCAGTTTGGGAAAGGAGAGGGAGGGGTGGTAGCCCAAGACAAGAAAATATAACTTTTACATAAGAGCAACCATAATTATACTTCGACTCTTTTATCACTAACTTTATCAACACCATTCCGTGCTATTCAGTTTCCAACTATTTTAATCATGTGTAATTTTACGTATCAATATGTATTTGTAATGGTTTGTACAATGCATGCAGAGATTCTCTTTAAAACTTTTGATGGTAACTTTTTAAGGTAAATTAGTAATAAAATTATAATAATATTACAGATGCCAAGATTTTCAAAGTCTGTATTGTAGTATCACCACAAGAAAATAAAGGTGGATAGAGGAGATTCTCTTTAAGACATTTCAAGGTAACTCTTTAAGTCAAATTAGTAGTCAAATTATAATAATATTACAAAAGCCAAGATTTTCAACGCCTGTATTGTGGTATTACTACAAGAAAATAGGGTGGATAGGGGAGAATGCAAATATTGCAAAGTCATCATCAGTATTGCTGGAAGCTCCATGGCTAATTTACAAAGACATCTTTTATAAAGAAACACCCCACAGTGTCGCTGGAGAGGACAGATTTTCGATATACGTCTTCATCGTCAACATCTGCAGAAACAACATCTGCATCCTCTACCACCTCAGCCTCTGTGAGAGAACCTGTCAGGGATGTTGATTCTCTATCGTCGAACATTCTGGTGAGCAGGATGCCTCCATTTGCCACCTTTGAGCCTGATTCAATAGCAGGAGGACAGTCATCTTTGACAAAATTTGTCGGTTTGTAAGCCCCTCCCACTGTATAAAAGCAAAGAAATCGACTTACAGTTGCTTAAAATGATTTGTAAGGGATACCATCCCTTCAGCATTGTGGAAGACAAAGGATTTAGGAAGTTTGGTTTCTTGCTCTGCACCATTTACGAGCTTCCAAGCAGGGCAACCCTTTCGACCAGCTTGCTGCCACAACTATTCAGTCAACTACGGAATAATTTACGAGGAAAACTGAATTCGACGACAGCAGTTGCTCTGACAACTGACGGGTGGACTTCCTCGAACAATCAAAGTTTTATTGCGATTACTGCACACTATATAGATGATAACACGAGACTTCATTGCCTGGGTTGCCTGGAATTTTCACCTCGACACACTGCAGAAAACATAGGTAATTCTCTACAATGAGGTGAGACTAACTGGGGAATAGGCAACAAAATATTGGCAATTGTAACCGACAATACAGCTGACATGGTTGCTGCGGTGAAAATTGGTAAATGGGTTCACATACCCTGTCACGACCACACTACAAATTTAATTGTCAAATCGGGTATAAAACCAATTGAAAGTGTGGTCGAAAAGTTGAAATGTCTCGTTCAGTTTTTTCAAAAAAAGTTTACTTGCAATGAATAAACTAAAGGAAACGCAAGTCCAAATGAATCTACCGATACTAAAACTAAAACAAGAAGTCCCCACGCCATGGAACTCGCTTTTTGATATGTTCGTGCGTGTTTCTGGAAACAAATTGCCCATAACTACCACTTTAGCTATTGTCGGAAACGATGCGCATAAACTGACGCCAGAGGATTGGGATATCATAGAACATTCAGTTACGTTACTTCAAATCTTTATAAAGCAGCTAAAGAGGTGAGCATTGAGCAAACTGTGTCGTTGACCTGGACACATTTAAAAGCCAGGAAGGGTTGCCGCCCGTAATATTTGAAATGTTTGAGACGATGATAAAGGCTGCCGAAAAGCGCCTTGTTAATACGTTGTATGTTGTTGGCCAAGCAAATATTACTTGATCGACGACTCAAAAAAAAGTGTGAATAAAGTTAATCAACTATAGGCACAAGAAAAAGCTAATGAGCCCACCTCAGTAGCTTCCCCTCTGTTCGTACTTCCATCATCATCATCTTTTCCGACATTCACAAATTTTAATTTGTGGAAAGCCTTTGACAACGAAGTGGCAAAAACAACACAGACTTATTATTTGAAGGCTGTGGCTGTAACTGAAATGGACAAATACATTTCTGAGATGTTGCTCCTGAGGGATGCCGATCCTCTGTTGTAGTGGGAACAAAGGAAACTTATTTACCCACATTTATATTGATTGGCCCTAAATAGGCTGTGCTTACCAGCGACATCAGTACCTTCAGAGCCGGCTGAGGTGGCCGAGCGGTTCTAGGCGCTACAGTCTGGAACCGCGCGACCGCCACGCTCGCAGGATCGAATGCTGCCTGGGGCATGGATGTGTGTGATGTCCTTAGGTTAGTTAGGTTTAAGTAGTTCTAAGTTCTAGGAGACTGATGACCTCAGAAGTTAAGTTCCGTAAAAAAAAAAAAAAAAAAGAACATGTTCCTTCAGAAAGGATATTTTCGAAAGCAGGACGAACTCTGACTGAAAAAAGAAGTGAAGTGTGGCCATCAAAAATTTCAGAAATTATTTTTATCAATGGCAAGGTTTAAGTTAGTACATATGAGTTCTAGAAGCTGTTAAATAAAGTTTTGCAATGAAGTGAAATGAATTTTCCTAAATAGTCCCCTGTATCATTTTCACAGTTCAAATTCGGTTGATAATCCTTTGGGGGAATTACAGGGCAGTCTAACTGCCTTAAGTTCATTTTAATCTCCTTTACATTAGCTCAAGTCACCAATTTTTTTGATAACATGTGTTTCGAAAATGACTGGTCTCACTTCAGTTTATAAAATGTGTATTATTTATTCAAATACTAACAATTTTTGTATTATCTGTAATACTTTTTTGTTGGAAATGATTCTGTGTCATCAAAGAAAGATTTATGAATTGTAATTTTAAAAATCTGCTTCTACAGTTTTTATCCAACACTGTAAAACGTAGTGTTTGTAGGGAACAATACTACTAGTCGTGAGCGTCCTCAGAATTTTTTCCATGGAGGGGGGGGCAATGCTCTAAAATAGCCGTTCTTGATACAAATTAATTGATCACTTTTGAGATGTATCATGCCACATGAATTATCCTCGAAATGATGGATATCGACTCAATATTCGTATTTATTATGGGTAGACTACTTTGATACTTATAAGACAGGCATGATTCACGATTATCTTCTTTGAAGTGAACCTTTCTGTGTTATTAATATGATTCTGGAAATGACACATTTCTCAACTTGACGATCTAACATAATGTCATTTTAAGATATCATTTAACATGTATTCAAGAAAATGTCCAGTAAGTTAGGAAATAAAACAGCAAAATATTTAGAAACCATATTTTTATCAGGTACTAGTAACGTGAAACTGACACTAAAAGCGAAAAATCTGAAGTATGAAAGTATCAGAAATGAGAATACTACTGGTTTTAAACAAAAATGAACAATTTCTGTGTATCGTCGTCAATGTGAAGTTCTATGGGTTACAGTAAACCTGCAGTGGTGCATCGGAAACTACTGCTGGACCACCAGGAATGTATCCAAGCACAGACCGCTTGAAGGGATACTCGCTTGTATAGAAGTCGGAATGGTGCCCGTTGTATTTAATCGCGATGCAATTCTGTGTTTCATCGTCCATGTGAAGGTCCAAATATTACAGAAAATCTACAGTGGTGAATCGGAAACTATTACTGGACTCGCAGGAATGGTTAAAAGCAAAGACCGTTTGAAGCGCTACTCGCCTACATAGAAATCGGCATGAAGCTTGTTGCATTCAATCCCGATGCAATTTCTGTGTTTTGTCATCAATGTGAATGTTCAAGTGTTACTGTAAACCTGCAGCAGTGCATCGGCAACTACTAATGGACTCCCACGAACGGTTCAAAGCACAGGCCGTTCTTGGCGTTACTCTCCTGGACAGAAGACGGCATGGTGCAAATTGTATTAAATGCCGATGCAATATCTGTGTCTTACCGTCAATCTGAAGGTCCAATGGTTACAGTAACACTGCAGTGGTGCATCGGAAACTTCTACTGGACTCCCAGGAATGGTTCCAATCACAGACCATTTGAAGCGTTACTCGCCTGGACGGAAGTCGGCATGGTGCCTGTTCTATTCAATTCTATGCAATTTCTGTGTTTCATGGTCAATGTGAAGGTCCAAGGGTTACAGTAAACCTGCAGAGGTGCATCGGAAAGAAATACTGGCGTCCCGGGAAAGATCCAAGCAGAGACCGTTGGACGCGTTACTCCCCTGGTCAGAAGTCGGCATGTCGCCTGTAGGTAAACTAGAGATGGGCAAACTCGTTCTTCCTTGGGAACTAGTTCACTGGTGTTCGTTCTTTCTTGGACACCATTATTTTTTACTCGTTCACCGTTCGTTTGTACTTGGTATATGGTTCTGATGAAAAACTGGAAATTAGTAGTGTAGGTGACTGAAGGACAAAGAGCGGGCACTTGCCTCCCCCATGGAGTGCACAGGTTTTATTCCTTACAGAATTCTCACACATTTGTAGAAGTAATTATCAATGATTCTGAAGAACCTCTCGTTTAGCCAGCTGAAGCATTGTGTGGCTGATCGCATGGAAATAATACAGGATGGCGCACGGAAAACCGGCCCTGAATACAGACTGCTCGCCAATTACGCAAGATTTGTTGCCCGTTACAAGGAGACACAACATACAGATTGACATGTAATAATTAGGCAGAGAAGAAATAACAAATAAGCTATTGCAAGTGACAACTGTGAAACAGTAGATGATTGTTGGAGGACAATGGGCAATCTAGTAATCAGGGCTTATTTTTCGTGTGCGAGACAGTATTACTGAAATAAAGTTGTAGAATTTGAGAGCACACACTCGATTATGGAGCGCAAGCTTCATTTGGTTGTAAGTCGGCCTGCCTTCCGTAGCAATGAACATGCATCAAAGAAAGTCGGAAAAGAGCCGCTCGTCTGCGCCGTACCGACTCCCTTCACTGCCTTCTTCGATATATTGTTGCGTATGAGGCGTTTCACCGCTGTCGTGAAACCGAATTCCCTGTCCGTTCCCTTAAGGTAGTCAGAAGACCAGTGTTAGATTCCGATCCACCACTGCAGGTTTGTTGTATCCGTTGGGCCTTCACATTGACGATGGAAGACAGAAATTACATCGGCATTGAATACGAAATGCACAACGCCGACTTAAATACAAGGGGAACGACTGTTTTTAGAGTCTGTGCTTGGAGCCTTTCCCGTGAAACCAGCATTAGTTCCGATGCAGCATTGCACGTCTATCGTATCCCATGGGCATTCAAATGACGTGAATCACAGAAATAGCATCGGCATTGAATACATAAGGCACAATGCCGACTTAAGTACAAGGGTGGTGACTCTTCTTAGAGTTTTTGATTTGAGCCTTTCTTGTGTGACCAGTATTAGATTCCGATGCACCACTGCAGGTTTACTGTATCTCTTGGACCTTCACATTGACGACGGAACACAGAGATTGCATCGGAATTGAATACAAAAGGCACATGGCCGACTTTAGTTCAAGGAGAGTGACTCCTTTTACAGCCGGTGCTTTGAGCCTTTCCTGTGAGGCCGGTATTTGATTCTGGTCCATAACTGCAGGTCTACTGCATTCCATGGACGTTCACATTGAACTGGAGCACAGAAATTGCATCGGGACTGATAACAAAAACCAAAATGCCGTCTTAAGTACAAGGGGAGTGACTCTTCTTAGAGTCTGTGCCTTGAGCCTTTCCTGTGAGACCAGAGTCGTTGGTAGTTAGCACCCTTTTTTCAGAAATATACATTTTTTAAAGACTTCTTAACAGATATGAAATAGTTCTAGAGTTCTTTGTACAAATTTTCAATAGTAATACTAAAAAAATTTGCTATCGAAAACATTCTTTGTTAATTTCCGCAAAATGTAAATAACTACGACAGTTCTGAGCACAGTTCTGAACAGAGCTCCAAGAGTTCTATCGAAAATCCCAGTAACATTTTTTGTGCAGCTAATAGTTTACGAGATAATTGCAATTTAAGGAGAAAATCTTTTCACTAACTGTGAAGTTGGCACCCTTTTTTCAGAAATGTGTATCTTTTTCAGAGTTCTTGATAGAAATGCCATAGTTCTAGATTTCTTTGTACAAAATTTGAATAGTCCTGCTGCATTTTGCGAAGAAAACAACAAAACTCGAAAAATTTTTCTTATCGAAAACATTCTTTGTCAATTTTCGAAGAAAGTAAATTCGTATAACAGTTTTGAACAGAACACCGAGAGCTGTATCGAAAATTCTAATGACATCTCTTTGTGGCGATGATAGTTTATACGGTAACTGCTTTGATGTTAGAGCTACTGTCTCCACAGAAAAAAATAAATTCGTACAACAGTTTTGATGAACAGTTCTGAGTAACACCCCAAGACTTCTATCGATAATAATAACAACATTTTTTGTGGTTATAATAATTTTTAAGATAATTGATTAATTGTGGGGCACACTTACTCTAAAAACAATAACTCTATTCCTATGCTTTGATGACAGCTCTGGATAGAAATGTAAGAGTTCTATCGAAAATACTGGTAACATATTCTGTGCAGGTATTTATTTACGTAGTAACTGCATTTAATAAGGAATGCTTATGAGCATTTCCCGTGCCGTTTGCACCCCTTTTACGAGAAATATACATTTTTTTGCATAGTTCTTGACATGTATGCAATAGTTCTAGATTTCCATGCTCAAAACATTAATAGTTCTGCAGAATTTCGGGAAGAAAACAATAACTGGGCAACATTCTGGTACGGTAAAAAATTATTTGACAGTTTGGAAAAAATAAATTTGTATAACAGTTCTACTGGCAGTTCTCGATAGCACCCGCAGAGTTGTATTGAAACTGATAAGTACATTTTTGTGGCGATAATAGTTTATACGATACTTGTTTTAATCTGATACTTACTTTCTCTACGAAAACAAAATTCGTAGAATAGTTCTGATGACAGTTCTGAATAGCACCTACAGAGTTCTTCCGAAATCTATAATACCATATTTCGTGACGATCTCATTATATGAGATAATTAATGTGGGACTCACTTTTGTCATGTAAAAGTAATAAATTTGTACAAAAGGTCTGATGGCATTTCTTAATAGGACCCTAAGAGTTTTACCGAAAACTGTAATAACATTTTTTGTGGAGATAACAATTAATGAGAAAATATCATTTACGAGAGACTCACTTGGTCTACATTATAAGAAATTGGCACAACCATTTTGCTGGCAGTTCTGGACAGCACCGAAATAGTTCTTTTAAAAACTCTCATAACATTTTTATGGTGCCAATAGATTGTGAAACAGGTTGTGTGTTCACTCTGCAGTGGTTGTGCGCCGATGTGAAACTTACTGACAGATAAAAACTGTTTGCCAGGCCGGGTCTCTAACCCCAGGCTGTGACGAAGGAATATCGTCACAATATACTTTCTTCCAGGAGTGCTACTTCTGCAATTTTCTTAGGACAACTTCTGCGAAATTGTGAAAGCAGGAGATGAGGTACTGGTAGAAGTACAGCTATGAGGACGGATCGTAAATTCTCACTTTTATTTTGTAATTATGTGAGACATAAACAATGTTACAATGTGCAGTGCGGTAAACAAGAAGCTCTTTTATCTGGACTAGGTGGGATCGGAAGTAATCCGGAAATATATTCTACTAAATACAAAAAGTCTAAATGTTCAGCACTGTACAAATGCCGGTATACCTTCTTAAGACTGATTGTAGTAACTGTAGGAGGAAGCATGGGATGTGGACGCTTAGATGATTCAAAGAGAGAAGGCTCGTCAGTGCAATAGAAATGGCTGAGAGGGCAGATACATTCACACACGCCACTAACCAGATGGTGTCACACCTGTCGAGAAGCGCACCAGAGGTACAATGAGCTCTGGTGGAGTGCGGTTGGCGCGGTCACTATGCAAATTACTTGATGGACACCAATACACCGTTATATTAATGTACAATACTTGAGAAACAGTGTCATTCAAACACTCTGAGCTCCTTAATCACTCAGTACTAGACCAAATTACTGGCCTAGTGATAAGCAGCCTATTTACCTCACCGGCTACATATCTTCGTTTTATAAGAAAAAAAGAGAAAAATACCAAGGGACACAAAATATGAATCCGGATAAACCGGAAATCCGGATTAGTGAGGACCAAATAAACGAGGTTCTTGTTTACAAATTTCGAACTCCTTAGTAACGTTAATACTTCATTCCCTCAACATAATAACGTTTCTATCAGTCATGTACTGAATAAGGATTTAAATATACTACTTAGCTCGTTTGTACAATATATTCATTTAAATATACTTACATTTCTATACACTGAAAAGACTTTTGACTCTCACTGTAGTGTAACTCATCAAACTTCCACACTTCCTTTCTAACTAGAACAAATGTTTGCAACAATATTAACGATAGCAATTTCAAATTTATTCGTTACACACAGCACATGTTTTTATGTATCCTAGCGTCTGGTGATGTTGCCACCTAACTTTAATCCATGAGGGTCCTTGGCATATTTTTAGCCGTTAGTGGGTCCTGGATGTCATGAGAGCTTAAAACAATTACTGTTTTATGTAATAAAATTCTTCTGGTTCTTCCTGATTCTAAAAATATACACTTCATGTACAGTACCTCGTCATGCTGATGCTTCAATGTCATTTTGTTTAATCTGGGCGCCGCAGTTTCCGTAGAACCGCGTTTACGTAATATCTTTGAATAACCTGTCGACTGTCGTATGTGCAGGAAAACAATGTTTACATCGCATAAAACAAAAACAGAATGCGTTTCAACAGTAGCAATTTGTTTTAATAGTGGAGTAAAAATGGTTCAAACGCCTCTGAGTACTATGGGACTTACCTCCTGAGGTAATCAATCCCCTAGAACTTAGAACTATTTAAACCTAACTAACCTAAGGACATCACACTCATCCATGCCAGAGGCAAGATTCTAACCTGCGACCGAAGAGGTCGTATGGTTCCAGACTGTAGCGCCTAGAACGGCTCGGCCACTCTGGCCAGCCTGATGGAGTAAAAATTAAAAACAATGAGCAGAACAGGCATCAAAACTAGGAACAACATGAACATTGTGCTGGTAAGGGTGTGACAGGCAACATGTCACATAAACTAAAAAAGCTGCTGAAAGCATGAAAAGGAGGCCAGAATAACAAAGAAAAGAAGTAAAAATAAAGAAAATGAAAAGGACACGAAAGGTATCAACAAGATCATTGAAAAGGAATGGTTTGCAATGTCGTCATTGAGAAGAAAATGACATGCAAATCTTTAGTTTCAGTTTTCTGTAATCAAGCTGCAGTATATCATATTATGTTCTTAAATTATTAGGAGAAAAAATTTACTCTTAAAATATATTTTTTAAATAATCAAAACATGAAACTGGTAAATATAACTGGTTTGCTGTTTCAACAATGTAATAATTCAAAGAATAAAATTTGTTTTCTATCATTTATTTGGAATAGCGTTAAGTACATTGAACCTAAAATAACATCCTATGTGTAATTCAGTATCTAAGAAAACATCAATATTCACTGCACAGTGCATTCCACAGATTTACAATTTTTTCACCTGGAGCTCACAATATACCAGTTCTATTATAAAAGTTTCATTCTTGAATCTATTGACAGTCTTGCATTAAATTTCAAACTACCAGTAAAAACTGCAGGCTGTGATGTACAGGTCCCCTTAACAGCTATTCTTCAGGATACACTAAAACCTAGAAGGAAATACATACTTAGGGAATTCAGTAATAAATAAGCATAGAATTTATGAGGTGTGAAACAACTAAGAAAAATAAGTACAAAAAATATATACGTGAAATTTAGGGCATAAAATGCTCTTATTCTAGGAACCAAAACAGGAGGCTGTGGTACCAGAAACAAAGATACTAAGAATTAACATAAGAGCTGTATTTGTAATATTTAGATACCAACTTTTAGCAATTGCTTACCTTATAAAACAAACTTTTTTCGTCTCGTCGGTCTTGTAGCGGCCATTTGAAAATTTTCCTGTCGTTGCATACATGAACAGGTGTGGAGAAATTATCGTTTCTTTTGAAACGTTCTGCACATCTTCATACAAGTCATCGTTCTGCTTCCAGTAGGTTCCATCGAAGACATATGCCATGTAGAGTTTGATGGAGCTATTATAATGAATGACTCCATAGAGAGTGTACTCGTGATTGTTGACTACGATTTCTTTAGTGATCGTTTGCAAAACACATTTCTTCCTTTGATTCGGAGGCAACTGATCTTCAGTTAGTTGACAAATTGTTATACTAGTATCCATCAAGTAGCATCCGAATTTATTTTCTTCGACTGCTTCTCCTTTACATTACCTGCATTTTATGATAGTCTTATACCTCCATTTATTGCATCTACAGCCTCTTGCATGAATTTATAACCAAGTCTGAAAAGAACATACGTATCAACGGAAATATAATGTCGTTTCAAATAGCGTGAATTTAGGCACGTCAGACACGATATCTTTTTTTACAAATTGGGATTTCTTTTAATATTTTCTCGTATAATTCCCCAACATTCGACTCTGCATTCAGTGACAATATTTTTCGAGAGCCTACTCCTTTTTTTTTTAGGAACGGTATCACATATAAAATATCAAATCTCTGCTTAAAACGCTGGGAGTTTATAATTTTTTTGTCCGAAAGATCCGAAGCAGATCCAAAAATGGATGGCTCACCATTTGAATTTTATTTTTGAAATTATCACTGAGTGATATTGCTTGCATGAATAAGGTCATCAAAGAATCGAAACCGCACGTTCCCTTCAATTTGTAGGTATTAGATTTGAATTTGCTTGAGGACCCATTTAGGAAAAGTGGTAAATTAATATCTATGAATTTCTTAGTCGAAATCCAGTTTGGGCAATAATCTAAGTAGTTTTCCTTGCTCTTAGTTTGTATGCTCGATGTGACAACGATTTTATTTTGAACCTTTTTCAGCGTTGCACTCTCCTCCATTTTATTGTTACAGATCTCTGAGTTTTCTTCTGTTTTCGAACCACAGGATGAAATTTCAGTGACATCCATGGTGAAGTACGATTCTTGATAGTCTTTTGTGGAATGAAATATCTTTTTAGAGTGCAAATTGGGCAGTAAATTATTATCTGAAGAGCGCTGAAAACACACACTAGCACTCTTGACTGAGAGACTGTTGTTCTCCGCATTCAAAACAAGTGGGCTCGAAGTAGGAGAAAATCTCTATACAAAATTATTAAAAATTTTGTCTAACTCTGTCTCATTGCCATCTTCGTGTTGGGTCTCACTTCGTAAGGTATTGTTCTGTGTGCTCTAAGAATTATGGAGTATATGATTGCTTTTGTGGTTTGTTATCTTCAGCTTCTTATTTTTTCCTCTCCAGTTTTCTTCTTCATGGTAAGGCAATGATGCTTTAGTTGGTTTGTGCTTCACAGCTTGCTTTGAACCTTCTTGTTCCAGCATAAGTAGCGCTAACAGTTTTGTTTCCTCATGCAGCCACTTCAAATGTTGAAAAATGAATTTGTCTACTCGTAAAGGCAGCTTGTCAAAGCCCATTCTCTTTAATTATTAAAATTGTCCTTCCGACGCTGCTGACGAACGAATAGATAACGGAATATGGAAAGAAGAATACATCACAGCTGTCCACACTGGTATATAGTACATCAACTCTTTCATCATCTCTGCAGCATTAGAAATGTTGTACAGATTCACATCAAAGAGATTGTCATCATTAGTCTGATTCGTGATGACTTCAGCTTCATTGTAGATACGTTTTGTCTTATCAATCCACGAGTTTGCAGTAGATTTCTAAGAGTTCAAAACTGATTCCAAAAGACAGTCATCACTGTTTTCAACATCATCAGTTTTCTTGTCATCATCTTTCTTTTCGTCAATATATGAATGACGTGGACCACCTCTGATAATGTTATCAAAGTGGCGCTGATGTTCCATTGACGAATATTCTTGACCACATTCATCAATACCAAGATGTTCACTCAACGCTACAACCAAAATTGAGCGCAAAGCACTTTCAATATCACGAAAATATGTCATCATGTAAACATGGGCCAAAACTCGAAGATAAAGTTGTTTGACTTGTGATTTACTTCTTGAGAAGCATTTCCACCTCGAAATCATGACCATAAAATGGTTTAAATCTATTCTCAAACAACACGAGGGTAGAATTACTCTTTCATTCAAAACAATATGATTATAAAACCTATTCAAATAATGTATTAAGTCCGAGAAATTGGCTTCTTTTCTAGAAATGGCAACCAACAAAGCCTTACCAAAATCAGTTACTATGATTTTTGGTCTGGGAGCTCCAGATCTGACTATTTCCATAAAGAAAAATGATAAGAATGATGCATCATGCCTAGAGGATATCATCTGATAAGTTGGGCAACTGACTGATGATCGATTGACGATATTTGGATCTTTACTAGTGACGTTTACTTCACGGATGCACATGTACTGGTACAGGCATACGTACTTTGACTTAATTTCCACACAGTCAGCCCTGTTTGACAGATCCCCAAATCGTGAAATAACTCGACATGCGACGCCACCTCTACATCTACATCTACATCTACATCTACATCTACATCCATACTCCGCAAGCCACCTGACGGTCTGTGGCGGAGAGTACCCTGAGTACCTCTATCGGTTCTCCCTTCTATTCCAGTCTCGTATTGTTCGTGGAGAGAAGGATTGTCGGTATGATTCTGTGTGGGCTATAATCTCTCTGATTTTATCCTCATGGTCTCTTCGTGAGGTATACGTAGGAGGGAGCAATATACTGCTTGACTCATCGGCGAAGGTATGTTCTCGAAACTTTAACAAAAGCCCGTATCGAGCTACTCAGCGTCTCTCCTGTAGAGTCTTCCACTGGAGTTTATCTATAATCCCCGTAACGCTTTCGCGATTACTAAATGATCCTGTAACGAAGCGCGCTGCTCTACGTTGGATCTTCTCTATCTCTTCTATCAACCCAATCTGGTACGGATCCCACACTGCTGAGCAGTATTCAAGCAATGGGCGAACAATCGTACTGCAACCTACTTCCTTTGTTTTCGGATTGCATTTCCTTAGGATTCTTCCAATGAATCTCAGTCTGGCATCTGCTTTACCGATGATCAACTTTATATGATCATTCCATTTTAAATCACTCCTAATGCCTACTCCCAGATAATTTATGGAATTAACTGCTTCCAGTTGCTGACCAGCTATTTTGCAGCTAAATGATAAGGGATCTATCTTTCTATGTATTCGCAACACATTACACTTGTCTACATTGAGATTCAGTTCCCATTCCCTGCACCATGCGTCAATTCGCTGCAGATCCTCCTGCATTTCTGTACAATTTTCCATCGTTACAACCTCTCGATACACCACAGCATCATCCGCAAAAAGCCTCAGTGAACTTCCTATGTCATCCACCAGGTCATTTATGTATATTGTGAATAGCAACGGTCGTATGACACTCCCCTGCGGCAACCTGAAATCACTCTTACTTCGGAAGACTTCGCTCCGTTGACAATGACATGGTCCGTTCTGTTATCTAGGAACTCCTGAACCCAATCACACAATTGGTCTGATAGCCCATATGCTCTTACTTTGTTCATTAAACGACTGTTGGGAACTGTATCGAACGCCTTGCGGAAGTTGAGAAACGCGGCATCTACCTGTGAACCCGTGTCTATGGCCCTCTGAGTCTCGTGGACGAATAGCGCGAGCTGGGTATCACGCGACCGTCTTTTTCGAAACCCATACTGATTCCTACAGACTACATTTCTAGTCTCCAGAAAAGTCATTATACTCGAACATAATACGTGTTCCAAAATTCTACAACTGATCGACGTTAGAGATATAGGTCTATAGTTCTGCACATCTGTTCGACGTCCCTTCTTGAAAACGGGGATGACCTGTGCCCTTTTACAATCCTTCGGAACGCTACGCTCTTCTAGAGACCTACGGTACACCGCTGCAAGAAGGGTGGCAAGTTCCCTCGTGTACTCTGTGTAAAATCGAACTGGTATCCCATCAGGTCCAGCGGCCTTTCCTCTTTTGAGCGATTTTAATTGTTTCTCTATCCCTCTGTCGTCTGTTTCGATATCTACCATTTTGTCATCTGTGCGACAATCTAGAGAAGGAACTACAGTGCAGTCTTCCTCTGTGACACAGCTTTGGAAGAAGACATTTAGTATTTCGGCCTTTAGTCTGTCATCCTCTGTTTCAGTACCATTTTGGTCACAGAGTGTCTGGACATTTTGTTTTGATCCACCTACCGCTTTGGCGTAGGACCAAAATTTCTTAGGATTTTCTGCCAAGTCAGTACATAGAACTTTACTTTCGAATTCATTGAACGCCTCTCGCATAGCCCTCCTCACACTACATTTCGCTTCGCGTAATTTTTTTTGTCTGCAAGGCTTTGGCTATATTTATGTTTGCTGTGAAGTTCCCTTTGCTTCCGCAGCAGTTTTCTAACTCGGTTGTTGTATCAACGGTGGCTCTTTTCCATCTCTTACGATCTTGCTTGGCACATACTCATCTAACGCATATTGTACGATGGTTTTGAACTTTGTCCACTGATCCTCAACACTATCTGTACTTAAAACAAAGCTTTTTTTTGTTGAGGCATCAGGTACTCTGAAATCTGCTTTTTGTCACTTTTGCCAGACAGAAAAATCTTCCTACCTTATTTTAGTATTTCTAATTACGGCTGAAATTATCGATGCAGTAACCGCTTTATGATCGCTGATTCCCTGATCTGCGTTAACTGTTTCAAATAGTTCGGGTCTGTTTGTCACCAGAAGGTCTAATGTGTTATCGCCACGAGTAGGTTATCTGTTTAACTGCTCAAGGTAGTTTTCAGATAAAGCACTTAAAAAAATTTCACTGGATACCTTGTCCCTGCCACCCGTTATGAACGTTTGAGTCTCCCAGTCTATATCCGGCAAATTAAAATCTCCACCCACAACTATAACATGGTGGGGAAATCTACTCGAAATATTTTCCAAATTATTCTTCAGGTGCTCAGCCACAACAGCTGCTGAGCCGGGGGGCCTATAGAGACATCCAATTACCAAGTCTGAGCCTGCTTTAACCGTGACCTTCACGCAAATCATTTCACATTTCGGATCTCCGTCAATTTCCTTCGATGCTATTGCACTTCTTATCGCTATAAACACGCCTCCCCCTTCACTGTCCTGCCTGTCTCTGCGGTATACATTCCAATCTGAGTTTAGGATTTCATTACTGTTTACGTCTGGTTTCAGCCAACTTTCTGTCCCTAGTACTATATGAGCGTTGTGACCGTTTATTAATGAGATCAATTCTGGGACCTCTCTATAGACGCTCCTGCAGTTTACCATTAGCACATTAATATTGTTATTCCCTGTTGCATTTTGTCTACTCCTACCTTGCCGCGTCTCAGGAGGCGTCTTGTCGGGCCTAGGGAGGGAATCGTCTAACCTAAAGAAACCCCCATGTGCACTCCACACGTACTCCGCTACCCTTGCAGTCGCTTCCGGCGTGTAGTGCACGCCTGACCTATTCAGGGGGACCCTACATTTCTCCACCCGATAGCGGAGGTCGAGAAATTTGCACCCCAGCTCTCCGCAGAATCGTCTGAGCCTCTGGTTTAAGCCTTCCACTCGGCTACAAACCAGAGGACCGCGATCGGTTCTGGGAACGATACTACAAATAGTTAGCTCTGATTCCACCCCGCGAGCGAGGCTTTCCCCCTTAACCAATTCCGCCTGTACGAACTGAGGATGACCTCTGAACCCAGACGGCAGGAGTCATTGGTGCCGACATGAACAACAATTTGCAGTCGGGTGCACGCAGTGCTCTCTATCGCCGCCGGTAGGGCCTCCTCCACATCTCGGATGAAATCCCCCGACAAGCAGACAGAGTGAATACTGGCCTTCTTCCCCGACCTTTCCGCTATTTCCCTAAGGGGCTCCATCACCCGCCTAACGTTGGAGCTCCCAATAACTAATAAACCCCTCCCCCCGTGTGCCTGCTCGGACCTTGCTGAAGGAGCAGCCACATGTCCACTCACAGGCAGAGCGGGAGACGCCACACGGCCAGCCTCCACATTTACTCTCCGCCTCGTGCGCCGCGAACGCCGCTAAACCCGCCACTCCCCTTGGGGAGATGGTGGCCCAACCCGCGAAGATATCTCGACAGCAGGGACAGTGGATGAAGCATGTAACATCTGGGGTGTACCTTGAGACGCACCAGACTCCCCACTGCCGCTACACTCCGAGGCAGTAGCCTGAAGACGGCTGACCGCGGCCATCAACACGCTCAGCTGTTCGCGAGGAGTGGCCAGCTCCTCCTGCGTCCGTACACAGCAGTCACACATCCTATGCATCCTAGGGAATCAGTTTACTGAAGAGACTTAATCAACTTTTAACTAGACTGCTAATTCACTAAAGGCGACTGATTATTGACTAAACTGTGATTGCTAGCCACTTCTTGTAGAAAACAATGGAAATAGCTCTACCTGTCTCTGACCTGTATTGAAAACAAACACTAGCACTACTGGCACTATGGTTGACTAAAGGGACTCTCTCTCACTGTATTCAAAACAAACACGAAATCTATGGAACACTAGTAATAGCACTCGACAATTAAAGCTTCCTAAAAGCAAAAACACACCGAAGAAGAAGTGATAAGTTAGAAAAATACAATTAATACTTAAATTAAGGTAGCTCGCTGCACAGCAGACGTGAAGCAGACGGCGGTTAGGGCAACACTTACACTACTGGCACTATGGCTGACTAAAGGGACTCTCTCTGACTGTATTCAAAACAAACACGAAATCTATGGAACACTAGTAATAGCACTCGACAATTAAAGCTTCCTAAAAGCAAAAACACACGGAAGAAGAAGTGACAAGTAAGAAAAATACAGTTAATACTTAAATTAAGGTAGCTCGCTGCACAGCAGAAGTGTAGCAGACGGCTGTCTATTGAATCGTATACACTGCTATTGATTTGATGACAATATTTGTGCAACTGACTTTGATCTTTCAGCCAATATATATAGAAGAATGGGTCCAATCCGATTGCGTGAATTTCGTCCCAATGGGTTGTATGCTTTGCGATTTAGAGGTTTTCCAAAGTCTTACTCGTTGTCATACCAAATCGTTTGTCCCTTTCCTGTTCTTTAGCTTTTCTCAAGACATCAGCATTTGGTAAATTTGGAGGAATCATGTCCCCGAAAGACATATTTTTCGCTTCATCATTTCGCCAAAGAGCTGCAGGGATCCTGTAATCAACGAATTTAGCAGCTACCTGCTGTCTTCTCGTGCCACGAAGTTGTCTTCTTTTCAGGTGATTACTATCATCTGAAAAGTTTGAGGGTCTGCACTTTCGCTTCTTCAGAGTAATTCCTTCAAAGTGGCTCCTCATTCTGTACATCTTCCTTTGATCTTCAAGAAGTACTTTGAACTTTCACACACTTTCGCATATATGAAAGAAATGGCACATGGAATTTTGTGATGTTTATAAATTTTATCAGCCATCAAATCGGTCCATTTCCCTATTTGCAGTCTTGAAGGCTTTCGAAGTTTCCTCTTTTTTGGTTTTATGGAAGACCATTTTTCTGCTGACAGTAGTAAGTCAAATTACTTTGTCATGTCCTTGTTGCACGAAGAACCAAAAACATTCCACGACTCATCTTTGCTGTCGTCGTCTTTTTCTTCAATGAAACATTCCAGCCTGAAGGTGTTTCTAACAAAAGTAAGCAGATCATGACGATCTTCTTTACTTGTTGTGTAAATATGTTTTGAAGACATTTTCGAGCCGATGTCGGCCAGATGAGACGGAGTGAACTGAATGCCTCTATTATCGATTACTTTAAATTCCTCCATGCTGAGAAGACGTTTCAATTCTGGTAAATTGTAAATTTTTATGGGTATTACGGTTCATAAATATCACTTACACAACAGCTCTGACTGCACAACAGACACCGACAGCACAAGAGCTCTGACTGGACGAGCATAATGATTATTCGCATGAGAGTGAGTAGTATTGTTACGTATAGTCATTAGGGGCAGATGAAGGAGCGAAATGCAGCGCTGGCGGGCGCCATCACACGACGCGGCGCGCGGCACCCAAAAAGTGCAGCTGTTGTTGTCATTAGCTTTGATACTACCGTGAGAAGCTTTCATGCTATCTCTATTGTAACTCCTACGCTGACGTCATTTGTCGATTGTTTAAAAGACGCAGTTCCCGTGTTCATTGTTTCCAGATGCGCCACGACTTTTGCACTGTTGCTATGCTTTGTTTATGATTTTTTGGTCTTGAGACGTCTCAGGGACGTATCATAGTTTTTATTATCCTTCCATCTGGCGCATCTATTCAGATTGTTACTTGTCGAAATTTTCTGTAAATTACTTTTCAACAATTTGCGGTATTGGCGCCTTCTCGTTTTTAGCTTCCCTTTTCTGTATGATTTTCATTGTTGTGTGGTTCTGTAAATGACTTGTCAACAAGTGACAGCAGTGGGCGCCTTCACGTTATAGCTTCCTTCCTGTGTATGCCTTTCATTGTTGTATGATTCAGTATCGACGCTAATGCTCTATTGATGAGGTATGAGCCGATTGCTCGTTTTTATCCTCTGTGCCCTTTCGTATTTCATTTCAGCAATTAATTTATTTGTTTATCAACGTAGTAAGTAGTACAAAGCTAATCCATTATGTCAAATACACTTAAATTATGTTTGAACTGTTTAATCGTCAGTGTCCGCTGTCTGTTCGTCAAATATCAAATTAATACACTGCGCCTGGTTGCTTTATTTTATAGGAATTTTCTTATTTTAGGTGGTATGTACCAGATCATGTTGAAGAAGCCCAAAGCATATTGTTCGAAGAGGATAATATTATTCGAAATTTCCTTGGAGAATATGCGCAGCCAAAGCAGCCTTTGTGATGCTGTAATTGCCTCATAGATGACGATATTTCTCTATTGCAGTTTTGTATTCCATTCAGCATTTTGAGAGCGTCAAAGCTTCATTTCAGCGTGAGAGAGGGGTAAAATCAATATATGTTATTAAATTGAAAGCTTTCATCAGTCTTATTTTTAATTGTTGTTAACAAAAGTAACAGATAAAGCCTGGAAGATCTGTGTGGAATTGATGGGGATGGAACTGAAAATTTCACCTCGCAAATGAACTTAAAGAGTTCCAAATTTATTGTGGAGTGCCTTAGATTTTACAGTTGCGCTATTCGTGATAAAAGGAGACAAGTAGACAAGCTAATAGCAATTCGGGAAATATTTACTGTGTTTGTACGCAACAACCAGAAATCTTATACCCTCGGAGAAAATGTTACAGTAGACAAGAAGCTGGAAGGATTCTGTGGAAGGTGCAGTTTTCACCAATATGTACCTATCAAAACAAACAAATATGGATTTAAAATATATGATTTTGTGGATTCTTAAACATTTTACCTGTACAATTTGGAAATATACACTGTGATGCAACCAAAAGGATTTACCAACTGAGCAATAAACATTTTCATGTTGTTCTATGACTGTGTAACCTATATATCAGTCAGGTCGAAATGTGAAAGTGGACAACTGGTAAACTAGTATTGGAATGATAATAGAGCTATGATTGGAGAATTTTTCTTTTGTTGGCACAATGAAGAATAACAACCATGAGATTTCTCTATGGTTTGCTATAGATAAAAGATGGACTGCCCACAGTTCCTTTTTTGGCTTCCACAAGACTGAACTCTAGTTTCCTCCGTTCCTAAAAAGGGGAAGTGTGTGATCCTGGCATCACGTTTGCATGAAAATAATTCGATAGATGCTGACACTGTAGATAAACAGAAGCCATCCATCGTAAATTTTACAACAGCGTTAAGTGTGGCATTTTCACAGCGGATAGCTGAGTGCTTTGTATGACGCTGCAAGAAATGTGCGCCGTTGGTCCCTGGTTATATTTTTGTAATGATCAATACGGTTGGAATCTATGTACAGGTGTTTTATTGTGGCAACAGTAAGAATTGTACGAGAAGGAAAGGGTTCCTGAATCAGCTATGTTATACATTCTGCAGAACTATTGAAATTTTGTACAAAGAACTCTAGAACTATGGCATATTTATAAAGAACTTTGAAAAAAATATACATTTCTGAAAAAAAGGGTGCCAACTTCACAGTAAGTGAAAAGATTTTCTCCTTGTATTGCAAATTATCTCGCAAACTATTAGCTGCACAAAAAAATGTTATTTGGATTTTCGACAGAACTATTGGGGCTGTGTTGAGAACTGTCCTCAGAACTGTTGTACGAATTTACTTTTTGCGAAAATCGACGGAAAATCGTTTCGATACCACAATTTTTACGAGTGCTGTTTTGTTCTTCGCTAAATTCTGCAGAACTAATGAAATTTTGTACAAAGAACAATAACACTATATCAAATCTATCAAGAACTCTGAAAAAATATACATTTCTGAAAAAAAAAGGATGCCAACTTCACAGTAAGTGAAAAGATTTTCTCATTAAAATTCAATTATCTCGTAAACTATTAGCTGCACAACAAAATGTTACTTTGATTTTCGAAAGAACTCTTACAGCTCTGTTCAGAACTGTGCTCAGAGCTGTTGTACTTATTTACATTTTGCGGAAATTGACATAGAATGTTTTCGATACGAAAATTTTTTCGAGTATTGTTGTTTTCTTCGCTAAATTCTGCAGAACTATTGAAATTCACTACAAAGAACTCTAGAACTATGGTACATCTATCAAGAACGGTGACAAAAAATTTTATTTCTCGAAAACGGGCTGCTAACTTCACACGACTTTCTCGAGGAGGTAGATTGGAGGCTGATGTGAGCTTCTATTTCCGGGACCGGACCAGTGTGGCAGAAGGCGTGTGGAGGTTGCGCGGTAATCAATGTGAGCATTTATTGCGCGGACCTCGGTTAGGGTGGCAGCAAGCGCGAGAAGGTGGTGCAGTGGTTGATCTGGTGCTCTATTGTCAGAATCTGGGCCGGGGTTGCAGAAGGAGGTAAGAGGTAGAGCAGTGGGTGATGTGAGAATCTATTGTCAGAACCTGTACTACGGTAAAAGCAGGCACGAAAGGTGTAGTGTAGGCCAATTTGTTCGTCTATAGCCAGGACCTGGGCGAGGGAGGCAGCAAGTGTGGGGAAGTGGCATGTTGGCAGATGTGAGAATCTATTGTCAGGATCTGATCCAGGGTGGCAGCTGGAGTAGGGAAGTTGGGCCGTGTGGCAGCAGGTGAGAGGAGGTGGAGCAGTGGCTGATGTATATGTCTACTTCCAAGAGCCGGCCGGAGTGGCCGAGTGGTTCTAGGTGCTACATTCTGGAACCGCGCGAGCGCTACAGTCGCAGATTCGAATCCTGCCTGAGGCATGGATGTAAGTGATGTCCTTAGGTTAGTTAGGTTTAAGTAGTTCTACGTGACTGATGATCTCAGATGTTAAGTCCCTTAGTGCTCAGAGGCATTTGGACCTTTTTTTTTACTTCCAAGACCTGTAATAGTGTGCCAACATGTCTGAGGAGGTGACGCTGTATCCGATGTGTCATTACCTGGACCAGGGTGACAGCAGTCATGATTAGGTGGAGCTGTGGCTAATGTGAGCGTCTGTTGCAAGGACCTGTTTCAGGTTGGCAGAGGGCGCATGGAGTTGGTATGTTGGCCAATGTGAGCATCTATTGGCTGGAACTGGGCGAGGGAGGCAGCAGGTATGGGGAGGTGGCATGTTGGCAGATGTGAGCATCTATGGCTACGGCCTGATCCAGGGAGGCAGCTGGAGTAGGGAATTGGAGCAGTAGCTAATTTGACCTTCTATTGTCAGGACCTGGCTCAGGTTAGCAACAGGCGCTAGGTGGTGGAGTTGTGCAAAGAGATTCTTCAGGCGCGAGGAGGTTGCGTGGTAGCCAATGTGTGTGTATCGCCAGGTCCTTGGCCAGGGTGGAAACTGGCAGGAGTAGGTGGTGCGGTGGCCGATGTTAGTGTTTATTGCCAGGACCTCAGTCTGTGTGGAAGCAGGTGTGGGGAGGTGGAGCAGTTTCCAATGTCAGCATCTATTGCCATGACCTGGGCCAAAGTAGCAGAAGGCATGAAGAGATGGCACGGTCGCCGATCTGTGCTTTGGCTGATGTGAGCGTCTACTGCTAGGATCTGTCCAGAGTGGCAGCAGACGTGAGGAGGTGTAATAGTGGCTGATGTGAGTGTGTATTGCCTGGACCTTTGTTAGCGTGGCAGTGGCCAATGTGAGCATGTATCGCTAGGACTTGTGCAGGATTGTGAGGACCTGGGCTAGGGTGGCAGGAGGCATAAGGATATTGCGTGGGTACCAATGTGAGTGTCTATCGGCAGGGTGGCAGCAGGTGTAGGGAGGTGCAGTGTTGGCCAATGTCAGCATCTATTTCCAGGAGCTGGCCGAGGGTAGCAGAAGGTGCAAGGAGGTGGAGCGGTGGCTGATGTGAGCATCTATTGCTAGGATCTGTGTTCTAGGTTGACCGTAGTGGGTCACGAGGTCTGGGTTGTAAGGCATGGCTGGGTAGATGAATGGGCTGTTTTTAGCAATGTTTCTCTTTATTGTTGTTTCTACCAATATATATTGCGGTGGCTCAGCCCCCCGCTCATATCGTGGTGGAGACGTGATGACGCACGCAGTCCGGAAACGTAACGCAGGGCTCAGTCAACGTCTGCGCAGGCGGTAGGAGGTTAGTGGCACGAGGCTCAGCCCAGCTCGCCTACTGCAGACGTTGAGGCTCGTGTCGACGTCGGGAGTCACCGGTGCATCAGAGGGCAACGCCCACCGCTTGCCGGTCCTTGAAGGCAGCGTTACTGATGACGACGACGTGACAGCGACAGGACGCTCATTCTGTCGACCGGCTGCTGACGCCCAGCTCTGATGCCCTTAAATAACTCAGGCCGTTGCTGAATCCGCCAGTTACGCGGTGTCGTGTCTATTAGAAGGTTCTCGACGATTTGGCTTACGCACCTGCGCCACACGCGGCCCGGGCCTTTATAACGCTGCTAATGCTGCGTTCTGATGGCTGTCACGCACGCGGACTGACACACATGAAATCACAATTTCGCACTATATATCCCAAAAATAACCTATTGACCTCTACAATTCCTCCCTCGTACGAAAAGAATTCGTCCGCAAACTGAACCAAAAATTCGAAACAAGTACAGTTCACTTCACAATCACCACAAAAATTCGTCCGCAAATTGAACCAAAAATTCGAAACAACTACAGTTCACTTCACAATCATCACAAAATGAGATTGATTCGCTATTTACACTGTGTTCATTCACTTCTATCCTCAGTCTAATCTTTGTCCGTAAACACTACTCAGTGTTTTGCTGCAGTGCCCCACAACTGTTCAGTGATTTTGTCTGGACCCTTAGGTGAAAGATTGGAAGGGGCGGGATTTGGGCTACCTTCCTCTTGAGGCGATAGTACACAAATCCTACGACAAAGATAAAAATACAGGTGGCGGTGGTTGATGATCCAATGACTACTAGGCGTTGCTGACGCTCATTAATGTACTCATGCATACATTGAAAAAGATGTTCCATAGCTATACGTCCATCCGGTCCAAAGAGGAGAGAACAGTCGGGTCTGATGTGCCATTCAAAGGAGTGAGATTTTCTTTCGTGACGATTTGCGCTGGTTGGTGGGGTACATGGATCAATGTGCGTGTTATGTTCAAGATTGCAGCTCCAGTAATCACGGCTGGTAAACGGAAAGTGGGCCCTGAATGTCACACTGTCTGCCGATAATTAACAGTCCCTGCCCCTGCAATTTACGAAAATAACGACTGTGTTTTCCATTACTGAAAATACCCAATGTGGGCCCACTTGCTGAAAGAACTGCAACCGGCCTGCTATAATTTCCTTAGGGCACTTCGCGACTGTTTCTTGAGGCCGAATAGAGAATACTCACAACATTTGGGAACAGTTTGTAACAATTTCGCGGCTCAGATTGTAACTGGACTTGTTCGACAGCGCATCAAGTCTTGTTCAGTGAGGAGCGCATGAGCTTATCTGTTATGTGCCACTAATAGTATTTTCCATTCGGTTAATTGTACGAATTTCTGCAAAATCTCCCACTTCACTGGATACATATGCAAGGCGTAACATTCAAATTTACAATTCTTACATGTTAATGGTATTATGATACGAATTCTCAGCAGTGTACCCGTCCTCGTACTGGTAACAGTGGCCATTTTGTAGTACAGAGATAAGTGTTCGTCAGTTAATGTCGTCAGTAGCTCCAGGGATGCGGGCAGTTCCAATTGAACTTTCCGTAATCCTTCCCGAAGTTGTTCCGAAGCTTGTTCCAGAATTAGGTGTCCACGCATTGCGTGCAACAACGCCTCCTGTAGCTCTGTGGCTTCTATGCGTGCTTCCGTAATACTATCAGCATGAAAACGGAGCACCTTAGCTATTATCTGCTGTGAATCGATGTTATCCAACCAGTACTTGATTATAGCCAAGTCGTGATTGGTTGTTTCGGCTGTTGCCTTAATGTGGGACATAAAGGTCGCGCCCAAAGATCGCAATTGGCACGTATTATTAACTACACATTTCTCCAAACTCTCTACTTGCGTTGTGTGAAGATCTAGCATTCCCTGGTTGCTATTCACATTATCTTGTATCTGCCGTAGCGGTTAATTAATACTTCTAGTATCTTCCGCGTCAGCGATCCTAAATACAGTTTTTAGGATACGGCCACCTGCGTCTAACCGTCCTCTTTTCCTACGTACATGAGGGATTAACCATGCATTTTGCCGCAACTGAGATTGTAAGAGTGCAAAAGCTAATCGTAGGAGCTGATATTCCCCCTATGTGTTATTAAACCTTGACTGATTAGCCACCATGGAGTGAACTTCTTTAAATGTATTCGTCTTCAACCGGCCAAATATTACAGTCCACCCTTAAGGTCCATTGATGTCCGGACATAATTACGTCCGCCTGTCGCGTGAACAAAACACCACTTGATATAGGCAGTCTATTCAAGGCTTCAGCTAAGTTACAACAGCAAAACAGAATAACTTTGTCTTGCCTCATCAGCGCAACCCACGACGCTGGAACTACTGTTCTTACAGAACGTCATGTCTCCTGAGAAACAAGAGAAAAACAAGATCTTAGTTTTTACGTGTGGCCTAAGAGCATAATAGCAGTAAATCATAATAATACAGATAACATTTGTAGTAATACAGACTCTACACAAGAATGTAAGTAAACATACACCGCAGTGTTACAGGAATTATGACATAAGCAAATATATAAAAGTTCAGAATAGCTTTCGAAAATAATGTCTAACTATCTTTAAAAAGTAAATAACATATTATTAATGCAAATTATATTTGAGGATAACACTATTCCTCCACATAGTGGATGTACTTACTATTAGACAAATTCCACAACACAAATCTTGTTAGCTAAATACATAAAGACAGGAAAAACAGAAACACACGAGGGTACCCAAACGTATAGCGGAATAACACAAAAGGAAAGGACAGGATTAGTTTTCTGTGCATTATTTTCTACTGCAGTCCAAACCAAAACTTCATTCCATAGATCTTTCCATTTATTTCAACATTTGTTCACACACAAAAAAGTCCTATTAAAGCACGATTTTGGTATTTATATGTTCACATATTTCTTAGCTCATAATTTATTTTCCATTCTCTTACCTCATCAAGACTTCCAAGAAAATCCTACCTAACATCAACCATTGATCCAACTCCTCTCGCATTCTGCTACCTTGACCCAGGTCCTGGCATTAGACACTCAAATTGGCCACCACTTCACCTCGCCCCACCTGCTGTCACCCTGGCCCAAGTCCTGTACCTTTGCAGCTATATTCTCATCTTATAAAATTGTAATTGACACCAGTTCATCAAATTAAGTAACTTCTAAGCATTCATGTAAGTGCACACATTTCTGTTGGTCATAGTACATGTACAATATGTGAGTAGTTGGGACTTAGTGTTTGCACGTGTGTTACTAATTCAGCCAGGTGTTGAATTCCAAAAACTTTGTCAGTGCATACGTAGTGGTTCACTGACTTGCTATATTCTCCGCATGATTCTCCGATTGTGATTGTTCATCTGCCAGCAGCAACAGGTGGCAGCTGGCCGTCTCTACAAGGACTGCAGTGGGACTGCACTTTTGATGGCTCACCAATACCATACTTTCTACCAGGACTACAAGGCGTCTCTGTGATGACCTACCATCCGATATTCCTAGAAAATTAGAATGACTCTGTTGTGTGTTTGTTCTGTTGTGGCCCATTACCTCTATGAATGTCAAGAGTCAGCACTGTCTTTCCATTGGAAGGACAACACTACTTCTTCAAGACTGCATTGAAATCCACTACTTCCGTGTGCAGTTTCTTTTACTGCTTAGACTTTGAGAAAAAAAAAAGAAAACTGTAATTGCTGTTGTGATGAATGATCAGGACTGTCTTTATGAGAACAATTCTTGCTTTTGATAAACATTGCATCAATAAGTGTGTTCATTTTGTATCTTTGTTATTGTAGTTATGGAAAATTTTTTGAAATTATTATTGGCCAATGTCCAAAACAATTTGTAAAATTTATTGTGGGGAGCATAGTGTAGGCTGTTTAGGTTTTTATGTTGGTAACGCCACGTAGTGCTCTGTTTGAAAATTACTAGAGTGTGTTGTTAGAATATTTGCTATTGTAGTGTTGGCCATCGGAATGTGAACAAAACGTAGCGTTGCGCAGTTGGAGGTGCGTCACGAACAGTGGTGGTCGTGGGGAGACAGGTGGCAGAATTTTAAGAGCGGTCGAACTGGACGTGGGTATGCCAGAACAGTAAATTTGTAATACTGGATATCATGAACTGACATACATATTACGACTTCTGAACATTATTAAGGTAAATACTGTGGTGTCACCGCCAGACACCACACTTGCTACGCCGCGGTCCCTTAGTATACTTCGCACCCGCGTGTCGCCACTATCAGTGATTGCAGACCGAGTGCCGCCACACGGCAGGTTTAGTCTAGAGAGACTCCCTAGCACTCGCCCCATTTGTACAGCCGACTTTGGTAGCGATCGTTCACTGTCGACATACGCTCTCATTTTCAGAGACGACAGTTTAGCATAGCCTTCAGCTACGTCGTTTGCTACGACCTAGCAAGGCGCTATATTTAGTTACCATGAATGTATCTGAACAGATAATATTGTGAATCATGTACAGTCAAGGGCGACATTCATGATTAATGGATTAAAGTTAAGCATCAAACTATTTATGACCGTTTTCTCAATTCTAACTACTTGTCATGTTCCAGACCTCACTTCAGTATAGTTCTTCCCTCCTCACGCCAGCCTGCATGAGCTAAAACGCGTGAATTTCGGCCTCCACTAGTAACACGGTGTTGGCTCTTCTGCCAACAATACAAATACATTGATTGCTCTCTATCAAAACCTGTCATTTGCGGACTATTCCTATCAGTAGTTAGTGCCTTCAGTAGCTAGACTTTTATTTAGCTGGCAGTAGTGGCGCTAGCTACATTGCAGTAGTTCGAGTAACGAAGAGTTTTGTGAGGTAAGTGATTCATGAAAGATGTAGGCTATCGTTAGTCAGGGCCATTCTTGTGTAGGGAATTTTGAAAGAAAGATTGCTTTCGGCTAAAAATATTCTGTGCCAGTTTAGTGTTGATCAGAGTAAGTAAAGAGAATAATGACTGAGTACATTCAGTTTTGCTCAGCTGTTTGAAAATCAAATAACGTAGAGGTTTATGAGCACAGTACTGCATTAATTTCTCAAAGGGTATATTTCAAGTTATGTGGAAGTGGTACAGTGGCCGATGTGAGCATCTATCGCCATGACCTGGGCCAGGGTAGCAGAAGGGTCGTGGAGGTGGAGCGGTGGCTAATGTGAGAGTCTATTGCCAGAACCTGTGGCACGGTGGCAGAAGGTGCAACAAGATAGCGCAGTGGCTGATGTGAGAGTCTATTGCCAGGACCTGGGCCAGGATGCCATGACGCGCTATGAGGTGGAGCAGTGGCCAACGTGAGAGTCTATTGCCAGGACCTGGTCAAGGGTAGCAAAAGGCGCGATGTCCTGGAGCTGTGGTTGATGTGAGAGTCTATTGCCAGGACCTGGGCCAGGGTGAAAGCAAGCATGATGACGTGGCGCGGTGGCCGATGTTAGCGTCTGTTGTGAGGATGTGGCAGGGTTGCAAGAGCTGCGTGGAGGGGGCACAGTGGATGATGTTTGCGTCTATTCCCAGGGTACGGAACAGGGTGGCAGCAGGCAAGAATAGGTAGAGTGGAATGCGATGTAAGCGTCTATTGCCAGGACCTGGGCCAGTGCTACAGTAGTGGCGATGCTGTGGTGCGTTGCCTGATGTGAGTATTTGTGGAGAGAACCTGGGCCAGGGTGGCAGCAGGTGTGGGGAATTTGCGTGATGGGAGATGTGAGTGACCATTGTACCTTGTCAGGGGGCCAGCAGGTGGGGGGAGGTGTAGCAGTGGCCAATGTGATAGTCTATAGCCAGTACCTGGTCCAGGGTAGCAGTAGGCATGAGGAGGTGTAGCAGTGGCTGATGAGAATATCTATTGCCAGGACTTGGGCCAGAGTGGCAGTAGGCGCGAGGAGGTTGCATGGTGGGTGGTTAGTGTTTATTGCTAGGACCTGGGCCTGGGTGAAAGCAGGTGTGTGGAGGTGGAGCGGTTGCTTATGTGAGCGTTAAATGCTAGTCCTTCGGCCTGGGGTGGAAGCAGTTGTGGGGATGTGGCATCGTGCCAGATGTGTGCATCAATTGTCATGGCCTGGGCCTGGGTGGCAACAGATGTGGTGAAATGGAGTGCTGGACAAAGTGAGCGTCTATTGCCAAGACCTGGGCCAGGGTAGCAGAAGGCTTGTGGAGGTGGAGCGGTGGCTAATGTGAGAGTCTATTGCCAGAACCTGTGGCACGGTGGCAGAAGGTGCAACAAGATAGCGCAGTGGCTGATGTGAGAGTCTATTGCCAGTATTCGGGGCCAGGTTGGCTGCAGGCACTCCGAGGTGGAGTGGTGACTGATGTGAGCATCTACAGCCACTGTCAGGGCGAGGGTGGCAGCATTCTTGAGGAGGTAGATTGGAGGCCGATCTCTGCATCTGTTGCCAGGACCTGGTCAGTGTGGGAGCAGGGCAACGTGGTGGAGCAATGGCTGATGTGAATGTTTATTGTGAGGACCTGGGCAAGGGTGGCAGCAGGCGCAGGGGGGTTGCATGGTTGCCGATGTTATCGTCTATCACCCCGTCCTTGGTCAGTGTGGCAGAAGGTGGGAGGAGGGGGCGCAGTGGCCGATGTGACTGTTTACTGCCACAAATTGGGGCCTAGGTGGAATCGGTTGGGGGGAGATGGTGTGATGGCAGATGTGAGCATCAATTACTCAGCCAGGGTAGCAGCTGGTGTAGGGAGGTAATCCAGTAGCCAATTTAAGCCTCTATTGCCACGACCTGGTAAAGGATATCAACAGAAGCAAGGCGGTGGAGTGATGGCTGATGTGAGTGTCTATTACCAGGACCTGGACCAAGGCGATAACAAGCTCAAAGAGTTGGTGCAGTGGCCGATGTGAGAGTCTGTTGCTAAGACCTGTGCACAGTGGCAGCAGTTGTGTGGAAGTAGAGCTTTGGCCAATGTCAGCGTCTATTGTCAGGACCTAGCCAGGGTAGTAGAAGGCCTGTGGAGGTGTCACAGTGGACGGTCTGAGGGTTTATTGCCGGGACTCAGGGCCACGTTGGCAGCAGGTTTGGGGAGGTTGTGGGATGGCAGATGTGTGCAACCTTTGCCTGAGCCTGGGGCAGGGTGGCTGTAGCTGTTGGGAGGTGGACTGGTGGCTGATGTGGACGTCTATAGCTAGGACCTGGGCTAGGGTGGCAGCAGGTGCAAGGAGGTTGCGTGGTTGCCTATGTGTGTGTGTGTATCGCCATGACCTTGGCCAGGGTGGAAGAAGCAGGAATGGGTGGCGCTGTGCCCGGTGTTAGTGTTTATTGCCAGGACCTGGGTCTGTGTGGAGGCAGGTTTTGGGAGGTGGTGTGGTGGCAGGCATCACCATCAATTGCCAGGGCCTGGGACAGTGTGACAGACGGTGTGGCGAGGTGGTGGCCAATGTGAGCGTCTATTGCCAGGACTTGGGCCAAGGTGGCAGCAGGTGTGGGGAGATGGAGTGGTGGCAAATGTGAAAGTCTATTGCCACGACCCAGGCCAGGGTAGCAGAAAATGCGGGGAGGTGGACAATGGTTGATGTGACTGTTTATTGCCAGGTGTAGGTAGGATTTTCTTGGAAATAATGATGAGGTAAGATAGTGGAAAATAAATTATAAGGTAAGAAATATGTGAACATATAAATACAGAAAGTATGCTTTAATAGATTTTTTGTGTGTGAACAAATGTTGAAATGTCATAATTCCATTAAAACTGATGTGTATGTTTATTTCTATTCCTTTGTAATGCCTGTATTACTACAAATGTTATTTGTATTATTATGTTTTCAATTATGTTTTCTGTACCTTTGTATTTGTATTCTCATGTTATAAAATTCTAATTGACTCTAGTTTATGAAACTAAGTAACCCGTAGGCTTCATTTCAGTGCACACATTTCTGTTGGTCAGAGTATATATGCTTAGTATGTGAGAAGTTGGGAATGTTAATGTGTTAATAACTCAGCAAGGGACTGTTCAACAGCATTTCTGGTTCTATGGACAGTTCCAAAAACTTTGTGAGTGCATAAGTATGACACTCCCCTGCGGCAACCTGATATCACTCTTACTTCGGAAGACTTCGCTCCATTGACAATGACATGGTCCGTTCTGTTATCTAGGAACTCCTGAACCCAATCACACAATTGGTCTGATAGCCCATATGCTCTTACTTTGTTCATTAAACGACTGTTGGGAACTGTATCGAACGCCTTGCGGAAGTTGAGAAACGCGGCATCTACCTGTGAACCCGTGTCTATGGCCCTCTGAGTCTCGTGGACGAATAGCGCGAGCTGGGTATCACGCGACCGTCTTTTTCGAAACCCATACTGATTCCTACAGACTACATTTCTAGTCTCCAGAAAAGTCATTATACTCGAACATAATACGTGTTCCAAAATTCTACAACTGATCGACGTTAGAGATATAGGTCTATAGTTCTGCACATCTGTTCGACGTCCCTTCTTGAAAACGGGGATGACCTGTGCCCTTTTACAATCCTTCGGAACGCTACGCTCTTCTAGAGACCTACGGTACACCGCTGCAAGAAGGGTGGCAAGTTCCCTCGTGTACTCTGTGTAAAATCGAACTGGTATCCCATCAGGTCCAGCGGCCTTTCCTCTTTTGAGCGATTTTAATTGTTTCTCTATCCCTCTGTCGTCTGTTTCGATATCTACCATTTTGTCATCTGTGCGACAATCTAGAGAAGGAACTACAGTGCAGTCTTCCTCTGTGACACAGCTTTGGAAGAAGACATTTAGTATTTCGGCCTTTAGTCTGTCATCCTCTGTTTCAGTACCATTTTGGTCACAGAGTGTCTGGACATTTTGTTTTGATCCACCTACCGCTTTGGCGTAGGACCAAAATTTCTTAGGATTTTCTGCCAAGTCAGTACATAGAACTTTACTTTCGAATTCATTGAACGCCTCTCGCATAGCCCTCCTCACACTACATTTCGCTTCGCGTAATTTTTTTTGTCTGCAAGGCTTTGGTTATATTTATGTTTGCTGTGAAGTTCCCTTTGCTTCCGCAGCAGTTTTCTAACTCGGTTGTTGTATCAACGGTGGCTCTTTTCCATCTCTTACGATCTTGCTTGGCACATACTCATCTAACGCATATTGTACGATGGTTTTGAACTTTGTCCACTGATCCTCAACACTATCTGTACTTAAAACAAAGCTTTTTTTTTGTTGAGGCATCAGGTACTCTGAAATCTGCTTTTTGTCACTTTTGCCAGACAGAAAAATCTTCCTACCTTATTTTAGTATTTCTAATTACGGCTGAAATTATCGATGCAGTAACCGCTTTATGATCGCTGATTCCCTGATCTGCGTTAACTGTTTCAAATAGTTCGGGTCTGTTTGTCACCAGAAGGTCTAATGTGTTATCGCCACGAGTAGGTTATCTGTTTAACTGCTCAAGGTAGTTTTCAGATAAAGCACTTAAAAAAATTTCACTGGATACCTTGTCCCTGCCACCCGTTATGAACGTTTGAGTCTCCCAGTCTATATCCGGCAAATTAAAATCTCCACCCACAACTATAACATGGTGGGGAAATCTACTCGAAATATTTTCCAAATTATTCTTCAGGTGCTCAGCCACAACAGCTGCTGAGCCGGGGGGCCTATAGAGACATCCAATTACCAAGTCTGAGCCTGCTTTAACCATGACCTTCACGCAAATCATTTCACATTTCGGATCTCCGTCAATTTCCTTCGATGCTATTGCACTTCTTATCGCTATAAACACGCCTCCCCCTTCACTGTCCTGCCTGTCTCTGCGGTATACATTCCAATCTGAGTTTAGGATTTCATTACTGTTTACGTCTGGTTTCAGCCAACTTTCTGTCCCTAGTACTATATGAGCGTTGTGACCGTTTATTAATGAGATCAATTCTGGGACCTCTCTATAGACGCTCCTGCAGTTTACCATTAGCACATTAATATTGTTATTCCCTGTTGCATTTTGTCTACTCCTACCTTGCCGCGTCTCAGGAGGCGTCTTGTCGGGCCTAGGGAGGGAATCGTCTAACCTAAAGAAACCCCCATGTGCACTCCACACGTACTCCGCTACCCTTGCAGTCGCTTCCGGCGTGTAGTGCACGCCTGACCTATTCAGGGGGACCCTACATTTCTCCACCCGATAGCGGAGGTCGAGAAATTTGCACCCCAGCTCTCCGCAGAATCGTCTGAGCCTCTGGTTTAAGCCTTCCACTCGGCTACAAACCAGAGGACCGCGATCGGTTCTGGGAACGATACTACAAATAGTTAGCTCTGATTCCACCCCGCGAGCGAGGCTTTCCCCCTTAACCAATTCCGCCTGTACGAACTGAGGATGACCTCTGAACCCAGACGGCAGGAGTCATTGGTGCCGACATGAACAACAATTTGCAGTCGGGTGCACGCAGTGCTCTCTATCGCCGCCGGTAGGGCCTCCTCCACATCTCGGATGAAACCCCCCGACAAGCAGACAGAGTGAATACTGGCCTTCTTCCCCGACCTTTCCGCTATTTCCCTAAGGGGCTCCATCACCCGCCTAACGTTGGAGCTCCCAATAACTAATAAACCCCTCCCCCCGTGTGCCTGCTCGGACCTTGCTGAAGGAGCAGCCACATGTCCACTCACAGGCAGAGCGGGAGACGCCACACGGCCAGCCTCCACATTTACTCTCCGCCTCGTGCGCCGCGAACGCCGCTAAACCCGCCACTCCCCTTGGGGAGATGGTGGCCCAACCCGCGAAGATATCTCGACAGCAGGGACAGTGGATGAAGCATGTAACATCTGGGGTGTACCTTGAGACGCACCAGACTCCCCACTGCCGCTACACTCCGAGGCAGTAGCCTGAAGACGGCTGACCGCGGCCATCAACACGCTCAGCTGTTCGCGAGGAGTGGCCAGCTCCTCCTGCGTCCGTACACAGCAGTCACACATCCTATGCATCCTAGGGAATCAGTTTACTGAAGAGACTTAATCAACTTTTAACTAGACTGCTAATTCACTAAAGGCGACTGATTATTGACTAAACTGTGATTGCTAGCCACTTCTTGTAGAAAACAATGGAAATAGCTCTACCTGTCTCTGACCTGTATTGAAAACAAACACTAGCACTACTGGCACTATGGTTGACTAAAGGGACTCTCTCTCACTGTATTCAAAACAAACACGAAATCTATGGAACACTAGTAATAGCACTCGACAATTAAAGCTTCCTAAAAGCAAAAACACACCGAAGAAGAAGTGATAAGTTAGAAAAATACAATTAATACTTAAATTAAGGTAGCTCGCTGCACAGCAGACGTGAAGCAGACGGCGGTTAGGGCAACACTTACACTACTGGCACTATGGCTGACTAAAGGGACTCTCTCTGACTGTATTCAAAACAAACACGAAATCTATGGAACACTAGTAATAGCACTCGACAATTAAAGCTTCCTAAAAGCAAAAACACACGGAAGAAGAAGTGACAAGTAAGAAAAATACAGTTAATACTTAAATTAAGGTAGCTCGCTGCACAGCAGAAGTGTAGCAGACGGCTGTCTATTGAATCGTATACACTGCTATTGATTTGATGACAATATTTGTGCAACTGACTTTGATCTTTCAGCCAATATATATAGAAGAATGGGTCCAATCCGATTGCGTGAATTTCGTCCCAATGGGTTGTATGCTTTGCGATTTAGAGGTTTTCCAAAGTCTTACTCGTTGTCATACCAAATCGTTTGTCCCTTTCCTGTTCTTTAGCTTTTCTCAAGACATCAGCATTTGGTAAATTTGGAGGAATCATGTCCCCGAAAGACATATTTTTCGCTTCATCATTTCGCCAAAGAGCTGCAGGGATCCTGTAATCAACGAATTTAGCAGCTACCTGCTGTCTTCTCGTGCCACGAAGTTGTCTTCTTTTCAGGTGATTACTATCATCTGAAAAGTTTGAGGGTCTGCACTTTCGCTTCTTCAGAGTAATTCCTTCAAAGTGGCTCCTCATTCTGTACATCTTCCTTTGATCTTCAAGAAGTACTTTGAACTTTCACACACTTTCGCATATATGAAAGAAATGGCACATGGAATTTTGTGATGTTTATAAATTTTATCAGCCATCAAATCGGTCCATTTCCCTATTTGCAGTCTTGAAGGCTTTCGAAGTTTCCTCTTTTTTGGTTTTATGGAAGACCATTTTTCTGCTGACAGTAGTAAGTCAAATTACTTTGTCATGTCCTTGTTGCACGAAGAACCAAAAACATTCCACGACTCATCTTTGCTGTCGTCGTCTTTTTCTTCAATGAAACATTCCAGCCTGAAGGTGTTTCTAACAAAAGTAAGCAGATCATGACGATCTTCTTTACTTGTTGTGTAAATATGTTTTGAAGACATTTTCGAGCCGATGTCGGCCAGATGAGACGGAGTGAACTGAATGCCTCTATTATCGATTACTTTAAATTCCTCCATGCTGAGAAGACGTTTCAATTCTGGTAAATTGTAAATTTTTATGGGTATTACGGTTCATAAATATCACTTACACAACAGCTCTGACTGCACAACAGACACCGACAGCACAAGAGCTCTGACTGGACGAGCATAATGATTATTCGCATGAGAGTGAGTAGTATTGTTACGTATAGTCATTAGGGGCAGATGAAGGAGCGAAATGCAGCGCTGGCGGGCGCCATCACACGACGCGGCGCGCGGCACCCAAAAAGTGCAGCTGTTGTTGTCATTAGCTTTGATACTACCGTGAGAAGCTTTCATGCTATCTCTATTGTAACTCCTACGCTGACGTCATTTGTCGATTGTTTAAAAGACGCAGTTCCCGTGTTCATTGTTTCCAGATGCGCCACGACTTTTGCACTGTTGCTATGCTTTGTTTATGATTTTTTGGTCTTGAGACGTCTCAGGGACGTATCATAGTTTTTATTATCCTTCCATCTGGCGCATCTATTCAGATTGTTACTTGTCGAAATTTTCTGTAAATTACTTTTCAACAATTTGCGGTATTGGCGCCTTCTCGTTTTTAGCTTCCCTTTTCTGTATGATTTTCATTGTTGTGTGGTTCTGTAAATGACTTGTCAACAAGTGACAGCAGTGGGCGCCTTCACGTTATAGCTTCCTTCCTGTGTATGCCTTTCATTGTTGTATGATTCAGTATCGACGCTAATGCTCTATTGATGAGGTATGAGCCGATTGCTCGTTTTTATCCTCTGTGCCCTTTCGTATTTCATTTCAGCAATTAATTTATTTGTTTATCAACGTAGTAAGTAGTACAAAGCTAATCCATTATGTCAAATACACTTAAATTATGTTTGAACTGTTTAATCGTCAGTGTCCGCTGTCTGTTCGTCAAATATCAAATTAATACACTGCGCCTGGTTGCTTTATTTTATAGGAATTTTCTTATTTTAGGTGGTATGTACCAGATCATGTTGAAGAAGCCCAAAGCATATTGTTCGAAGAGGATAATATTATTCGAAATTTCCTTGGAGAATATGCGCAGCCAAAGCAGCCTTTGTGATGCTGTAATTGCCTCATAGATGACGATATTTCTCTATTGCAGTTTTGTATTCCATTCAGCATTTTGAGAGCGTCAAAGCTTCATTTCAGCGTGAGAGAGGGGTAAAATCAATATATGTTATTAAATTGAAAGCTTTCATCAGTCTTATTTTTAATTGTTGTTAACAAAAGTAACAGATAAAGCCTGGAAGATCTGTGTGGAATTGATGGGGATGGAACTGAAAATTTCACCTCGCAAATGAACTTAAAGAGTTCCAAATTTATTGTGGAGTGCCTTAGATTTTACAGTTGCGCTATTCGTGATAAAAGGAGACAAGTAGACAAGCTAATAGCAATTCGGGAAATATTTACTGTGTTTGTACGCAACAACCAGAAATCTTATACCCTCGGAGAAAATGTTACAGTAGACAAGAAGCTGGAAGGATTCTGTGGAAGGTGCAGTTTTCACCAATATGTACCTATCAAAACAAACAAATATGGATTTAAAATATATGATTTTGTGGATTCTTAAACATTTTACCTGTACAATTTGGAAATATACACTGTGATGCAACCAAAAGGATTTACCAACTGAGCAATAAACATTTTCATGTTGTTCTATGACTGTGTAACCTATATATCAGTCAGGTCGAAATGTGAAAGTGGACAACTGGTAAACTAGTATTGGAATGATAATAGAGCTATGATTGGAGAATTTTTCTTTTGTTGGCACAATGAAGAATAACAACCATGAGATTTCTCTATGGTTTGCTATAGATAAAAGATGGACTGCCCACAGTTCCTTTTTTGGCTTCCACAAGACTGAACTCTAGTTTCCTCCGTTCCTAAAAAGGGGAAGTGTGTGATCCTGGCATCACGTTTGCATGAAAATAATTCGATAGATGCTGACACTGTAGATAAACAGAAGCCATCCATCGTAAATTTTACAACAGCGTTAAGTGTGGCATTTTCACAGCGGATAGCTGAGTGCTTTGTATGACGCTGCAAGAAATGTGCGCCGTTGGTCCCTGGTTATATTTTTGTAATGATCAATACGGTTGGAATCTATGTACAGGTGTTTTATTGTGGCAACAGTAAGAATTGTACGAGAAGGAAAGGGTTCCTGAATCAGCTATGTTATACATTCTGCAGAACTATTGAAATTTTGTACAAAGAACTCTAGAACTATGGCATATTTATAAAGAACTTTGAAAAAAATATACATTTCTGAAAAAAAGGGTGCCAACTTCACAGTAAGTGAAAAGATTTTCTCCTTGTATTGCAAATTATCTCGCAAACTATTAGCTGCACAAAAAAATGTTATTTGGATTTTCGACAGAACTATTGGGGCTGTGTTGAGAACTGTCCTCAGAACTGTTGTACGAATTTACTTTTTGCGAAAATCGACGGAAAATCGTTTCGATACCACAATTTTTACGAGTGCTGTTTTGTTCTTCGCTAAATTCTGCAGAACTAATGAAATTTTGTACAAAGAACAATAACACTATATCAAATCTATCAAGAACTCTGAAAAAATATACATTTCTGAAAAAAAAGGATGCCAACTTCACAGTAAGTGAAAAGATTTTCTCATTAAAATTCAATTATCTCGTAAACTATTAGCTGCACAACAAAATGTTACTTTGATTTTCGAAAGAACTCTTAGAGCTCTGTTCAGAACTGTGCTCAGAGCTGTTGTACTTATTTACATTTTGCGGAAATTGACATAGAATGTTTTCGATACGAAAATTTTTTCGAGTATTGTTGTTTTCTTCGCTAAATTCTGCAGAACTATTGAAATTCACTACAAAGAACTCTAGAACTATGGTACATCTATCAAGAACGGTGACAAAAAATTTTATTTCTCGAAAACGGGCTGCTAACTTCACACGACTTTCTCGAGGAGGTAGATTGGAGGCTGATGTGAGCTTCTATTTCCGGGACCGGACCAGTGTGGCAGAAGGCGTGTGGAGGTTGCGCGGTAATCAATGTGAGCATTTATTGCGCGGACCTCGGTTAGGGTGGCAGCAAGCGCGAGAAGGTGGTGCAGTGGTTGATCTGGTGCTCTATTGTCAGAATCTGGGCCGGGGTTGCAGAAGGAGGTAAGAGGTAGAGCAGTGGGTGATGTGAGAATCTATTGTCAGAACCTGTACTACGGTAAAAGCAGGCACGAAAGGTGTAGTGTAGGCCAATTTGTTCGTCTATAGCCAGGACCTGGGCGAGGGAGGCAGCAAGTGTGGGGAAGTGGCATGTTGGCAGATGTGAGAATCTATTGTCAGGATCTGATCCAGGGTGGCAGCTGGAGTAGGGAAGTTGGGCCGTGTGGCAGCAGGTGAGAGGAGGTGGAGCAGTGGCTGATGTATATGTCTACTTCCAAGAGCCGGCCGGAGTGGCCGAGTGGTTCTAGGTGCTACATTCTGGAACCGCGCGAGCGCTACAGTCGCAGATTCGAATCCTGCCTGAGGCATGGATGTAAGTGATGTCCTTAGGTTAGTTAGGTTTAAGTAGTTCTACGTGACTGATGATCTCAGATGTTAAGTCCCTTAGTGCTCAGAGGCATTTGGACCTTTTTTTTTACTTCCAAGACCTGTAATAGTGTGCCAACATGTCTGAGGAGGTGACGCTGTATCCGATGTGTCATTACCTGGACCAGGGTGACAGCAGTCATGATTAGGTGGAGCTGTGGCTAATGTGAGCGTCTGTTGCAAGGACCTGTTTCAGGTTGGCAGAGGGCGCATGGAGTTGGTATGTTGGCCAATGTGAGCATCTATTGGCTGGAACTGGGCGAGGGAGGCAGCAGGTATGGGGAGGTGGCATGTTGGCAGATGTGAGCATCTATGGCTACGGCCTGATCCAGGGAGGCAGCTGGAGTAGGGAATTGGAGCAGTAGCTAATTTGACCTTCTATTGTCAGGACCTGGCTCAGGTTAGCAACAGGCGCTAGGTGGTGGAGTTGTGCAAAGAGATTCTTCAGGCGCGAGGAGGTTGCGTGGTAGCCAATGTGTGTGTATCGCCAGGTCCTTGGCCAGGGTGGAAACTGGCAGGAGTAGGTGGTGCGGTGGCCGATGTTAGTGTTTATTGCCAGGACCTCAGTCTGTGTGGAAGCAGGTGTGGGGAGGTGGAGCAGTTTCCAATGTCAGCATCTATTGCCATGACCTGGGCCAAAGTAGCAGAAGGCATGAAGAGATGGCACGGTCGCCGATCTGTGCTTTGGCTGATGTGAGCGTCTACTGCTAGGATCTGTCCAGAGTGGCAGCAGACGTGAGGAGGTGTAATAGTGGCTGATGTGAGTGTGTATTGCCTGGACCTTTGTTAGCGTGGCAGTGGCCAATGTGAGCATGTATCGCTAGGACTTGTGCAGGATTGTGAGGACCTGGGCTAGGGTGGCAGGAGGCATAAGGATATTGCGTGGGTACCAATGTGAGTGTCTATCGGCAGGGTGGCAGCAGGTGTAGGGAGGTGCAGTGTTGGCCAATGTCAGCATCTATTTCCAGGAGCTGGCCGAGGGTAGCAGAAGGTGCAAGGAGGTGGAGCGGTGGCTGATGTGAGCATCTATTGCTAGGATCTGTGTTCTAGGTTGACCGTAGTGGGTCACGAGGTCTGGGTTGTAAGGCATGGCTGGGTAGATGAATGGGCTGTTTTTAGCAATGTTTCTCTTTATTGTTGTTTCTACCAATATATATTGCGGTGGCTCAGCCCCCCGCTCATATCGTGGTGGAGACGTGATGACGCACGCAGTCCGGAAACGTAACGCAGGGCTCAGTCAACGTCTGCGCAGGCGGTAGGAGGTTAGTGGCACGAGGCTCAGCCCAGCTCGCCTACTGCAGACGTTGAGGCTCGTGTCGACGTCGGGAGTCACCGGTGCATCAGAGGGCAACGCCCACCGCTTGCCGGTCCTTGAAGGCAGCGTTACTGATGACGACGACGTGACAGCGACAGGACGCTCATTCTGTCGACCGGCTGCTGACGCCCAGCTCTGATTCCCTTAAATAACTCAGGCCGTTGCTGAATCCGCCAGTTACGCGGTGTCGTGTCTATTAGAAGGTTCTCGACGATTTGGCTTACGCACCTGCGCCACACGCGGCCCGGGCCTTTATAACGCTGCTAATGCTGCGTTCTGATGGCTGTCACGCACGCGGACTGACACACATGAAATCACAATTTCGCACTATATATCCCAAAAATAACCTATTGACCTCTACAATTCCTCCCTCGTACGAAAAGAATTCGTCCGCAAACTGAACCAAAAATTCGAAACAAGTACAGTTCACTTCACAATCACCACAAAAATTCGCCCGCAAATTGAACCAAAAATTCGAAACAACTACAGTTCACTTCACAATCATCACAAAATGAGATTGATTCGCTATTTACACTGTGTTCATTCACTTCTATCCTCAGTCTAATCTTTGTCCGTAAACACTACTCAGTGTTTTGCTGCAGTGCCCCACAACTGTTCAGTGATTTTGTCTGGACCCTTAGGTGAAAGATTGGAAGGGGCGGGATTTGGGCTACCTTCCTCTTGAGGCGATAGTACACAAATCCTACGACAAAGATAAAAATACAGGTGGCGGTGGTTGATGATCCAATGACTACTAGGCGTTGCTGACGCTCATTAATGTACTCATGCATACATTGAAAAAGATGTTCCATAGCTATACGTCCATCCGGTCCAAAGAGGAGAGAACAGTCGGGTCTGATGTGCCATTCAAAGGAGTGAGATTTTCTTTCGTGACGATTTGCGCTGGTTGGTGGGGTACATGGATCAATGTGCGTGTTATGTTCAAGATTGCAGCTCCAGTAATCACGGCTGGTAAACGGAAAGTGGGCCCTGAATGTCACACTGTCTGCCGATAATTAACAGTCCCTGCCCCTGCAATTTACGAAAATAACGACTGTGTTTTCCATTACTGAAAATACCCAATGTGGGCCCACTTGCTGAAAGAACTGCAACCGGCCTGCTATAATTTCCTTAGGGCACTTCGCGACTGTTTCTTGAGGCCGAATAGAGAATACTCACAACATTTGGGAACAGTTTGTAACAATTTCGCGGCTCAGATTGTAACTGGACTTGTTCGACAGCGCATCAAGTCTTGTTCAGTGAGGAGCGCATGAGCTTATCTGTTATGTGCCACTAATAGTATTTTCCATTCGGTTAATTGTACGAATTTCTGCAAAATCTCCCACTTCACTGGATACATATGCAAGGCGTAACATTCAAATTTACAATTCTTACATGTTAATGGTATTATGATACGAATTCTCAGCAGTGTACCCGTCCTCGTACTGGTAACAGTGGCCATTTTGTAGTACAGAGATAAGTGTTCGTCAGTTAATGTCGTCAGTAGCTCCAGGGATGCGGGCAGTTCCAATTGAACTTTCCGTAATCCTTCCCGAAGTTGTTCCGAAGCTTGTTCCAGAATTAGGTGTCCACGCATTGCGTGCAACAACGCCTCCTGTAGCTCTGTGGCTTCTATGCGTGCTTCCGTAATACTATCAGCATGAAAACGGAGCACCTTAGCTATTATCTGCTGTGAATCGATGTTATCCAACCAGTACTTGATTATAGCCAAGTCGTGATTGGTTGTTTCGGCTGTTGCCTTAATGTGGGACATAAAGGTCGCGCCCAAAGATCGCAATTGGCACGTATTATTAACTACACATTTCTCCAAACTCTCTACTTGCGTTGTGTGAAGATCTAGCATTCCCTGGTTGCTATTCACATTATCTTGTATCTGCCGTAGCGGTTAATTAATACTTCTAGTATCTTCCGCGTCAGCGATCCTAAATACAGTTTTTAGGATACGGCCACCTGCGTCTAACCGTCCTCTTTTCCTACGTACATGAGGGATTAACCATGCATTTTGCCGCAACTGAGATTGTAAGAGTGCAAAAGCTAATCGTAGGAGCTGATATTCCCCCTATGTGTTATTAAACCTTGACTGATTAGCCACCATGGAGTGAACTTCTTTAAATGTATTCGTCTTCAACCGGCCAAATATTACAGTCCACCCTTAAGGTCCATTGATGTCCGGACATAATTACGTCCGCCTGTCGCGTGAACAAAACACCACTTGATATAGGCAGTCTATTCAAGGCTTCAGCTAAGTTACAACAGCAAAACAGAATAACTTTGTCTTGCCTCATCAGCGCAACCCACGACGCTGGAACTACTGTTCTTACAGAACGTCATGTCTCCTGAGAAACAAGAGAAAAACAAGATCTTAGTTTTTACGTGTGGCCTAAGAGCATAATAGCAGTAAATCATAATAATACAGATAACATTTGTAGTAATACAGACTCTACACAAGAATGTAAGTAAACATACACCGCAGTGTTACAGGAATTATGACATAAGCAAATATATAAAAGTTCAGAATAGCTTTCGAAAATAATGTCTAACTATCTTTAAAAAGTAAATAACATATTATTAATGCAAATTATATTTGAGGATAACACTATTCCTCCACATAGTGGATGTACTTACTATTAGACAAATTCCACAACACAAATCTTGTTAGCTAAATACATAAAGACAGGAAAAACAGAAACACACGAGGGTACCCAAACGTATAGCGGAATAACACAAAAGGAAAGGACAGGATTAGTTTTCTGTGCATTATTTTCTACTGCAGTCCAAACCAAAACTTCATTCCATAGATCTTTCCATTTATTTCAACATTTGTTCACACACAAAAAAGTCCTATTAAAGCACGATTTTGGTATTTATATGTTCACATATTTCTTAGCTCATAATTTATTTTCCATTCTCTTACCTCATCAAGACTTCCAAGAAAATCCTACCTAACATCAACCATTGATCCAACTCCTCTCGCATTCTGCTACCTTGACCCAGGTCCTGGCATTAGACACTCAAATTGGCCACCACTTCACCTCGCCCCACCTGCTGTCACCCTGGCCCAAGTCCTGTACCTTTGCAGCTATATTCTCATCTTATAAAATTGTAATTGACACCAGTTCATCAAATTAAGTAACTTCTAAGCATTCATGTAAGTGCACACATTTCTGTTGGTCATAGTACATGTACAATATGTGAGTAGTTGGGACTTAGTGTTTGCACGTGTGTTACTAATTCAGCCAGGTGTTGAATTCCAAAAACTTTGTCAGTGCATACGTAGTGGTTCACTGACTTGCTATATTCTCCGCATGATTCTCCGATTGTGATTGTTCATCTGCCAGCAGCAACAGGTGGCAGCTGGCCGTCTCTACAAGGACTGCAGTGGGACTGCACTTTTGATGGCTCACCAATACCATACTTTCTACCAGGACTACAAGGCGTCTCTGTGATGACCTACCATCCGATATTCCTAGAAAATTAGAATGACTCTGTTGTGTGTTTGTTCTGTTGTGGCCCATTACCTCTATGAATGTCAAGAGTCAGCACTGTCTTTCCATTGGAAGGACAACACTACTTCTTCAAGACTGCATTGAAATCCACTACTTCCGTGTGCAGTTTCTTTTACTGCTTAGACTTTGAGAAAAAAAAAAGAAAACTGTAATTGCTGTTGTGATGAATGATCAGGAATGTGAACAAAACGTAGCGTTGCGCAGTTGGAGGTGCGTCACGAACAGTGGTGGTCGTGGGGAGACAGGTGGCAGAATTTTAAGAGCGGTCGAACTGGACGTGGGTATGCCAGAACAGTAAATTTGTAATACTGGATATCATGAACTGACATACATATTACGACTTCTGAACATTATTAAGGTAAATACTGTGGTGTCACCGCCAGACACCACACTTGCTACGCCGCGGTCCCTTAGTATACTTCGCACCCGCGTGTCGCCACTATCAGTGATTGCAGACCGAGTGCCGCCACACGGCAGGTTTAGTCTAGAGAGACTCCCTAGCACTCGCCCCATTTGTACAGCCGACTTTGGTAGCGATCGTTCACTGTCGACATACGCTCTCATTTTCAGAGACGACAGTTTAGCATAGCCTTCAGCTACGTCGTTTGCTACGACCTAGCAAGGCGCTATATTTAGTTACCATGAATGTATCTGAACAGATAATATTGTGAATCATGTACAGTCAAGGGCGACATTCATGATTAATGGATTAAAGTTAAGCATCAAACTATTTATGACCATTTTCTCAATTCTAACTACTTGTCATGTTCCAGACCTCACTTCAGTATAGTTCTTCCCTCCTCACGCCAGCCTGCATGAGCTAAAACGCGTGAATTTCGGCCTCCACTAGTAACACGGTGTTGGCTCTTCTGCCAACAATACAAATACATTGATTGCTCTCTATCAAAACCTGTCATTTGCGGACTATTCCTATCAGTAGTTAGTGCCTTCAGTAGCTAGACTTTTATTTAGCTGGCAGTAGTGGCGCTAGCTACATTGCAGTAGTTCGAGTAACGAATGGTTTTGTGAGGTAAGTGATTCATGAAAGATGTAGGCTATCGTTAGTCAGGGCCATTCTTGTGTAGGGAATTTTGAAAGAAAGATTGCTTTCGGCTAAAAATATTCTGTGCCAGTTTAGTGTTGATCAGAGTAAGTAAAGAGAATAATGACTGAGTACATTCAGTTTTGCTCAGCTGTTTGAAAATCAAATAACGTAGAGGTTTATGAGCACAGTACTGCATTAATTTCTCAAAGGGTATATTTCAAGTTATGTGGAAGTGGTACAGTGGCCGATGTGAGCATCTATCGCCATGACCTGGGCCAGGGTAGCAGAAGGGTCGTGGAGGTGGAGTGGTGGATAATGTGATCATCTATTGCCGTGATCTGGTCCAGTGTGGCTGCAGGAGCGAGGAGGTGTGCCGGTGGCTGATATGAGTATCTATAGCCTGGTCGTGTGTTAGGGTTGCAGCCGGCACTAGTAGGTGGAGCAAAATCTAATGTTAGCTTCAATTGTGAGGACCTGTGCAGAAGGGCAGCAGTTTGGTGGAGATGTCACAGTGTCTGATGTGAGAATCTATTGCCAGGACCTGGGCCAGGATGCCATGACGCGCTATGAGGTGGAGCAGTGGCCAATGTGAGAGTCTATTGCCAGGACCTGGTCAAGGGTAGCAAAAGGCGCGATGTCCTGGAGCTGTGGTTGATGTGAGAGTCTATTGCCAGGACCTGGGCCAGGGTGAAAGCAAGCATGATGATGTGGCGCGGTGGCCGATGTTAGCGTCTGTTGTGATGATGTGGCAGGGTTGCAAGAGCTGCGTGGAGGTGGCACAGTGGATGATGTTTCCGTCTATTCCCAGGGTACGGAACAGGGTGGCAGCAGGCAAGAATAGGTAGAGTGGAATGCGATGTAAGCGTCTGTTGCCAGGACCTGGGCCAGTGCTGCAGTAGTGGCGATGCTGTGGTGCGTTGCCTGATGTGAGTATTTGTGGAGAGAACCTGGGCCAGGGTGGCAGCAGGTGTGGGGAATTTGCGTGATGGGAGATGTGAGTGACCATTGTACCTTGTCAGGGGGCCAGCAGGTGGGGGGAGGTGTAGCAGTGGCCAATGTGATAGTCTATAGCCAGTACCTGGTCCAGGGTAGCAGTAGGCATGAGGAGGTGTAGCAGTGGCTGATGAGAATATCTATTGCCAGGACTTGGGCCAGAGTGGCAGTAGGCGCGAGGAGGTTGCATGGTGGGTGGTTAGTGTTTATTGCTAGGACCTGGGCCTGGGTGAAAGCAGGTGTGTGGAGGTGGAGCGGTTGCTTATGTGAGCGTTAAATGCTAGTCCTTCGGCCTGGGGTGGAAGCAGTTGTGGGGATGTGGCATCGTGCCAGATGTGTGCATCAATTGTCATGGCCTGGGCCTGGGTGGCAACAGATGTGGTGAAATGGAGTGCTGGACAAAGTGAGCGTCTATTGCCAAGACCTGGGCCAGGGTAGCAGAAGGCTTGTGGAGGTGGAGCGGTGGCTAATGTGAGAGTCTATTGCCAGAACCTGTGGCACGGTGGCAGAAGGTGCAACAAGATAGCGCAGTGGCTGATGTGAGAGTCTATTGCCAGTATTCGGGGCCAGGTTGGCTGCAGGCACTCCGAGGTGGAGTGGTGACTGATGTGAGCATCTACAGCCACTGTCAGGGCGAGGGTGGCAGCATTCTTGAGGAGGTAGACTGGAGGCCGATCTCTGCATCTGTTGCCAGGACCTGGTCAGTGTGGGAGCAGGGCAACGTGGTGGAGCAATGGCTGATGTGAATGTTTATTGTGAGGACCTGGGCAAGGGTGGCAGCAGGCGCAGGGGGGTTGCATGGTTGCCGATGTTATCGTCTATCACCCCGTCCTTGGTCAGTGTGGCAGAAGGTGGGAGGAGGGGGCGCAGTGGCCGATGTGACTGTTTACTGCCACAAATTGGGGCCTAGGTGGAATCGGTTGGGGGGAGATGGTGTGATGGCAGATGTGAGCATCAATTACTCAGCCAGGGTAGCAGCTGGTGTAGGGAGGTAATCCAGTAGCCAATTTAAGCCTCTATTGCCACGACCTGGTAAAGGATATCAACAGAAGCAAGGCGGTGGAGTGATGGCTGATGTGAGTGTCTATTACCAGGACCTGGACCAAGGCGATAACAAGCTCAAAGAGTTGGTGCAGTGGCCGATGTGAGAGTCTGTTGCTAAGACCTGTGCACAGTGGCAGCAGTTGTGTGGAAGTAGAGCTTTGGCCAACGTCAGCGTCTATTTTCAGGACCTAGCCAGGGTAGTAGAAGGCCTGTGGAGGTGTCACAGTGGACGGTCTGAGGGTTTATTGCCGGGACTCAGGGCCACGTTGGCAGCAGGTTTGGGGAGGTTGTGGGATGGCAGATGTGTGCAACCTTTGCCTGAGCCTGGGGCAGGGTGGCTGTAGCTGTTGGGAGGTGGACTGGTGGCTGATGTGGACGTCTATAGCTAGGACCTGGGCTAGGGTGGCAGCAGGTGCAAGGAGGTTGCGTGGTTGCCTATGTGTGTGTGTGTATCGCCATGACCTTGGCCAGGGTGGAAGAAGCAGGAATGGGTGGCGCTGTGCCCGGTGTTAGTGTTTATTGCCAGGACCTGGGTCTGTGTGGAGGCAGGTTTTGGGAGGTGGTGTGGTGGCAGGCATCACCATCAATTGCCAGGGCCTGGGACAGTGTGACAGACGGTGTGGCGAGGTGGTGGCCAATGTGAGCGTCTATTGCCAGGACTTGGGCCAAGGTGGCAGCAGGTGTGGGGAGATGGAGTGGTGGCAAATGTGAAAGTCTATTGTCACGACCCAGGCCAGGGTAGCAGAAAATGCGGGGAGGTGGACAATGGTTGATGTGACTGTTTATTGCCAGGTGTAGGTAGGATTTTCTTGGAAATAATGATGAGGTAAGATAGTGGAAAATAAATTATAAGGTAAGAAATATGTGAACATATAAATACAGAAAGTATGCTTTAATAGATTTTTTGTGTGTGAACAAATGTTGAAATGTCATAATTCCTTTAAAACTGATGTGTATGTTTATTTCTATTCCTTTGTAATGCCTGTATTACTACAAATGTTATTTGTATTATTATGTTTTCAATTATGTTTTCTGTACCTTTGTATTTGTATTCTCATGTTATAAAATTCTAATTGACTCTAGTTTATGAAACTAAGTAACCCGTAGGCTTCATTTCAGTGCACACATTTCTGTTGGTCAGAGTATATATGCTTAGTATGTGAGAAGTTGGGAATGTTAATGTGTTAATAACTCAGCAAGGGACTGTTCAACAGCATTTCTGGTTCTATGGACAGTTCCAAAAACTTTGTGAGTGCATAAGTAATGGTTTTTGGACTTGCTATACACTCCACAAGACCATTCGATGGTGATTTTGCACCTGCACAGCCTCAACAGATGGTTGTTGGTGGTCTCTACAAGGACTGCAGTGGGTCTGCACTTTTGATGGCCCACCAATACCATCTCTCTACCAGTACTACATTGGGTCTTCTCTGAGATGACCTACCTACCAATATTTCTTCTACCATCCTGCCAGGACCTGGCAATTAACGCTAACATTGGCCCCCGCTCCACCTCCCCACTCCTGCTGTCACTCGTGACCGTGCCCTGCAAGTTTACACTCACTTTGGCCATCGTGACACCTTCACAAAACTGCTACCACCGTGCAGAAGTCCTCGCAATAGATGCTCACATTTGCCACCGCTCCACATACTAGTAAAGGCTGCCACCCTAACCCAGGTCCTGGCAATAGATACCAAGGTAATAGATGCTCACACTGGCCAACATATGACCTCCTTGCACATGCTGCCTCCCTGGCCCAGTCCATGGAAATTGACACTCACATCTGCCACCACACCACTACCGAACACCTGATTCCACGCTTGCCCAGTTCTTGGCAGTAAACACCCACATCACACACCGCGCCACCTCTTCCTGCCATCCTGGCCAAGGACATGGTGATAGATGTTCACATTGGCAACCACACAACCTCCTCACGCCTGCTGCCACCCTGGGCCAGGTCCTTGCAATATTCACTTACATGAGCCACTCCACCTCATCTTGCCTACTGTTGCCGTGGCCCAGGTTCTCATAATAGGCGCTCACATTGACTAATGCGCAACCTCCCCACACTGGCTGCCAACCAGGACCAGGTCCATTGCTTTAGAAACTCACATCAGCCCCTGTGCCACCTCCTACTTCCTGATGCCACACTGGTCAAGAACCTGGCGAGAGGCACACTTATCGGTAACCATGCAACCACCCCTAAACTGCTGCCCCCTTTTCCCAGGTACTCACATCAGCCAACAATCCACCTCCTTTCACTTTCTGCTACCCTGTCCCAGGTCCTGGCAACAGACGCTCACATTGGCCACCGCTCCACCAGATCCTTGGAAGAGGAGCAAACATCGCCTACAGTGCCACCCCTCACACTGGCTGCCTTCCTGACGCAGGTCAAGTCAACAGAAACTCACATCGGCCTCTGTGCCACCTCCTTGCTCCTGTTGCCTCCCTGACCCAGTTCCTGGCAACAGACACTCACATCAGCCACCACTCCATCTAATCATGACTGCTGCCACCCTGGTCCAGGTAATGGCAAGAGTCGGTCACATCGAGCACAGTGCCACTGCCTCACACATGCTTTAGTCCTAGCTTAGGTCTTGGCAGTAGAAACTTATATCAGCCACCACTCCACCTCCTCTCAACTGCTGCCACTCTGCTGCATGTCATGGCAATAGACGCTCAAATTGGCCTGCACTCCAATTCTTCGTGCCTACTTGCACCATGGCCCAGGTCCTGCAGTAGATGCTCACTTCAACGACCACTCTTTCTCTTTCAGCCTGCTTCCATCTTGGCCAGGTTCTGGCAATTGACGATCAGATCAACCACTGTGCGTCCTCCTCACGCCTGCTGCCACCTTGGCCCAAGTACCTGGCAGTAAATGCCCTAGCCCAGGTCTTGGCAGTAGAAACTTATATCAGCCACCACTCTACCTCCTCTCAACTGCTGCCACTCTGCTGCATGTCATCGCAATAGACGCTCAAATTGACCTCCACTCCAATTCTTCGTGCCTACTTGCACCATGGCCCAGGTCCTGCAGTAGATGCTCACTTCAACGACCACTCCTTCTCTTTCAGCCTGCTTCCATCTTGGCCAGGTTCTGGCAATTGACGATCATATCAACCACTGTGCGTCCTCCTCACGCCTGCTGCCACCTTGGCCCAAGTACCTGGCAGTAAATGCCCTAGCCCAGGTCTTGGCAGTAGAAACTTATATCAGCCACCACTCTACCTCCTCTCAACTGCTGCCACTCTGCTGCATGTCATCGCAATAGACGCTCAAATTGGCCTTCACTCCAATTCTTCGTGCCTACTTGCACCATGGCCCAGGTCCTGCAATAGATGCTCACTTCAACGACACTCCTTCTCTTTCAGCCTGCTTCCATCTTGGCCAGGTTCTGGCAATTGACGATCACATCAACCACGGTGCGTCCTCCTCACGCCTCCTGCCACCCTGGCCCAGATCCTGGAAATAAACACTCACATCAGCCACTGCTCCACCTCGTTGCCCCTGTTGCCACACTGGCCCAGGCCCTGGCGATAGACGCTATCATCGGCCTCCAATCTACTGCCTCAAGAATGGTGCCACCCACGTCCTGATTCTTGCTGTATTTATTATTTATTAATTTAACCTGATCAGATTAGGGCCATCAGGCCATCTCTTACATCAGACTAGTGTTCCACACATTCAGCATTTCACACATTAGAGTTACATCATGACGTTTAAATAAGAAAATTAGATTACTCTGGTGACAATATGAATAAAGAGTAATGACTAAGACGTAATAAAGTAAATGCTGGCAGTATTTTTACAACCGGTGCTATACATACAAATTATGGTAAAGGCAATAATAATAACAGTAAAAAAATCAAATAATATTGATAAACATGAGAAAAATTATAAATAGTAATGAAGATTTATGCAGACGCACATTAATATCTTGGTGTGTAAAGTAGATATTTCTTGCGAGTTCTGGGGAAGGGAGATTTAAGGAGGGGGAAAGAGGGTAGTAATGAGCTGAAGTGCATTCATGTACAGAGGAACGCATTGCTGTTGCTAAAATAGATACGTCATTAACTGTTGATTTTTTTTGGAGCCGGAAATGTTTTTATGTACTCTAACATAACAAGGGAGATTATTCCAGAGTCGGGTTCCCGCTACTGTAAAGGACTTGAAGAAGGTGACTGAGCGATGCAGTGGAACAGTAAGGGTTTTATTATGATGGGAACGTGCGTTTCTGTCATGTTGTTCCTACATAAGCGTTAAGGATGGGGAGGGATATGAGGGACAGTGTACAGTTATAAGGCAGTAGATGAGACAGAGTGTATGGAAGTCTCTGCGTTCGTCTGCTTGCAGCCAGGACAAATTTGCATATGATGGTGAAATGTGATAAAAAAAGTCGAACGTCACAAATATATCGGACGCAGATATTCATAATTAATTTCAGACGTCGTGAATTTTCCTGAGAGAGGCCTTGTAGCATAATATCGCTGTAATCAATGATTGGGAGTATAAGCGTTTGAACTAATTTTTTTTCAGATGTAAAGGGAAGAGTTTTTTTATGTTTTTGTAGGACATGAAGGGAGTTTGATGCTTTTTTGCACACTGCAGTTACGTGGTCTGTCCAATTTAGATTTTCATCTATTATTACTCACAAACTCATTGCTGAGGTAGAGAAGTTAATATTTGTTCCATTTAGGATAAGAGATGGTACGGATTCCCGATGTTTAGGGCTAATGAGCGTAGAGTGACCAATAAGTACCGCTTGTGTTTTAGCTGGGTTTAGCTTTAGTCCTATGTCCTGTGCCCATTTTAATAGTGCATCGAGGTCAGTATTGAAATTTTCAATAGCTTTCTTAAGATTGCTTGGTTTCTCACTTAGATACAACTGAAGATCACCAGAATAAATATGATATTTGCAATAGGTCAGAACCGATGACACATCATTGCATACAGAGAGAAGAGTATAGAACCTAATACTGAGCCCTGGGAACGCCTGACATTACCTGCCGCCATTGTGATTTTATGTTCCTGGACATGACGTGTTGCTGACGAGACGTCATGTATGAGCGAAACCATTGCACTGCACTTGGTGAGAAATTTAGACCGCTAAGTTTGGCTAGTAAGATGTCGAAGTCGACAGTATCAAATGCTTTCCTGAATCTAAGAAGCAAGTGATAATCGCTTCTTGTGTGTCCATGGCAAGTTTCAGGTCATGTGTCACCTTTATCAGTGTGGATGTTGTGCTTCGATGTTTACAGAAACCTGATCGGTATTCGTCTAGTATGTTGTTAGTAGTTGGGTAGTTGGTGAGCTGGTCATGGCTTATATATTCTAAGGCCTTTGATAGTGCAGGAAGAAGGCAGATGGGGCGGTAGTCAGAGGGTGCTGTGGCGATGTCCTTTTTAGGCCGTGGCTTAATTTGTTCCAGCTTCCAGGTCTCAGGGAAAACACTTGTGATATGAGTCGTTGAAAATGTCTATTATAGAGGACAGGAGGTGATCAATAATAAGTTTTACCATCTGGATAGTGATGCCATCATGTCCAGTAGATGCTGATCTAATCCGCATTATGGCTTTCTTGACAGTAATGCAAGTGATGTGCTCTAGATAGAATTTTTCTTTGTTACAGTAGTTCATCCCCATGAAGTAATCAATGATTCTCTGTTGTTTTTTTTTTTTTTTTTTTTTTTTTTTTTTTTTTTTTTTTTTTTGCGGTTCAATTGTGGTTGTAGGTAATGTGAAGAATCGGTTTAGTTCTTCAGCTGGGACCATGGGATTTTCTGCAACTTTTATTTTGCCTAAACCGAGACTACGGAGATTTGTCTATGGGATAGCTGGTCTACATCTATTGTCAGCTAATGTACGGGCATGCCTGAGCTTAGCGTTTCTCACCGCTTGATGACTATGTTTCGTTTCTGCTTGTATAAGTATGATTTTCAGTTGTAGGGTGTGTCTTGTATGCTCGATGTGCAGCGTCTCTGAGATTCATAAGGTGTTTTAGTTCATCAGTCAGCCAAGGTGCTGGTTTCCTTTTTACTTGTCTGGTCTTTATTGGAGCATATTTGTCATATAGTTGCGTAATTTTGTTAGTGAAATCCAGGAGTTTGTCGTTTATGTCCATGAGGGTAATAGAGGTCATCCCCCAAACTATTTCTTGTGCCTCAGTTTCGAGTTCAGGAAAATTTATGCGTCTGAAGTCTCGGTATGTAGACAGTTTTTGTTTCTTTCCAGGACATTCTAGTGAATATGTCATGAAAATGATGTCATGGGCAGACATGCCAGGCGCAGATATTTGAGAGGTGCGGATTATTCTGTTTCGAGATTTCATTGCGAATACACTCCTGGAAATTGAAATAAGAACACCGTGAATTCATTGTCCCAGGAAAGGGAAACTTTATTGACACATTCCTGGGGTCAGATACATCACATGATCACACTGACAGAACCACAGGCACATAGACACAGGCAACAGAGCATGCACAATGTCGGCACTAGTACAGTGTATATCCACCTTTCGCAGCAATGCAGGCTGCTTTGCTCCCATGGAGACGATCGTAGAGATGCTGGATGTAGTCCTGTGGAACGGCTTGCCATGCCATTTCCACCTGGCGCCTCAGTTCGACCAGCGTTCGTGCTGGACGTGCAGACCGCGTGAAACGACGCTTCATCCAGTCCCAAACATGCTCAATAGGGGACAGATCCGGAGATCTTGCTGGCCAGGGTAGTTGACTTACACCTTCTAGAGCACGTTGGGTGGCACGGGATACCTGCTGACGTGCATTGTCATGTTGGAACAGCAAGTTCCCTTGCCGGTCTAGGAATGGTAGAACGATGGGTTCGATGACGGTTTGGATGTACCGTGCACTATTCAGTGTCCCCTCGACGATCACCAGAGGTGTACGGCCAGTGTAGGAGATCGCTCCCCACACCATGATGCCGGGTGTTGGCCCTGTGTGCCTCGGTCGTATGCAGTCCTGATTGTGGCGCTCACCTGCACGGCGCCAAACACGCATACGACCATCATTGGCACCAAGGCAGAAGCGACTCTCATCGCTGAAGACGACACGTCTCCATTCGTCCCTCCATTCATGCTTGTCGCGACACCACTGGAGGCGGGCTGCACGATGTTGGGGCGTGAGCGGAAGACGGCCTAACGGTGTGCGGGACCGTAGCCCAGCTTAATGGAGACGGTTGCGAATGGTCCTCGCCGATACCCCAGGAGCAATAGTGTCCCTAATTTGCTGGGAAGTGGCGGTGCGGTCCCCTACGGCACTGCGTAGGATCCTACGGTCTTGGCGTGCATCCGTGCGTCGCTGCGATCCGGTCCCAGGTCGACGGGGATGTGCACCTTCCGCCGACCACTGGCGACAACATCGATGTACTGTGGAGACCTCACGCCCCACGTGTTGAGCAATTCGGCGGTACGTCCACCCGGCCTCCCGCATGCCCACTATATGCCCTCGCTCAAAGTCCGTCAACTGCACATACGGTTCACGTCCACGCTGTCGCGACATGCTACCAGTGTTAAAGACTGCGATGGAGCTCCGTATGCCACGGCAAACTGGCTGACACTAACGGCGGCGGTGCACAAATGCTGCACAGCTAGCACCATTCGACAGCCAACACCGCGGTTCCTGGTGTGTCCGCTGTGCTGTGCGTGTGATCATTGCTTGTAGAGCCCTCTGGCAGTGTCTGGAGCAAGTATGGTGGGTCTGACACACCGGTGTCAATGTGTTCTTTTTTCCATTTCCAGGAGTGTATATCTATGAAAGTGTGACTGGTAGTCGTGTGATGAGTAGGTGCCAGCTGAAGTAGCGTCATATTTGAGGGCGAAAGCTACGTCTTAAATTCCCCAGTGGAAGGACTATTGCGCAGAAAATTAATGTTAGTGTCACCTGCTATAATTACATGTTCATATGACGATTGGAGACCAGAGAGGCCAGTTTCGAAGCAGGCGAACCCACCCACTTTAGGAGGTTGGTAAAGGACACATATTAAGCACTTTCTGTTAAGGGATTTGATCTCTATCAACATATTCATCTTGTTTATCTACTTTGTTGTCAGATGTATTACTCGAACTACTGCAACTCAGCGAGCGCCACTACTGCCAGCTAAATAAAAGGTTCTAGCTACTGAAGGCACTAACTACTAATAGGCATAGTCAGAAAATGAAAGGTTTTGCTAGAGAACAATCAATGTAATTACCTTAATAATGTTGAAAAGTCATTATATATATATATATATATATATATATATATATATAATGACTTTTCAACATTATTAAGGTAATTACATTGATTGTTCTCTAGCAAAACCTTTCATTTTCTGACTATGCCTATTAGTAGTTAGTGCCTTCAGTAGCTAGAACCTTTTATTTAGCTGGCAACTCAGCGAGCGCCACTACTGCCAGCTAAATAAAAGGTTCTAGCTACTGAAGGCACTAACTACTAATAGGCATAGTCAGAAAATGAAAGGTTTTGCTAGAGAACAATCAATGTAATTACCTTAATAATGTTGAAAAGTCATTATATATATATATATATATATATATATATATATATATATATATATATATATATATATCACTTCATCATATCCAGTATTACAAATTTACTCATTCAGGCGGACACACGTCCATATTATACGCTCTTAAAAGTCAGAAATCTCTCTCCCTACATCCACCACTTATGGTGGCTTACCTCCAACTGCGCAACGCTACACACTGTTCGCATTCCGCTGCCCAACACTACAATAGCGAATATTCCAATAATAAAACCAGCCACAGGATGCACTCAGCACTCAGTGATTTTCATACAGACCGCTAAGTGGCGTTACGAGCATAATAACCTAAAGAGCCTTCTTATTTAGCTCCCATGCTACCCACAAAAAATTTACAAATTGTTTTGGGCAGTGGCCAATAATGATTTGATAAAGTTTTTCATAATTACAAGAAAAAAGATATCAGATGCACACACTTATTGAAGGAATTTAGGTCAAAAGCAAAAATTGCTCTCATAAAGACAGTCCTGATCATTCATCACAATAGTAATTACAGTTTCCTTTCTTGTTCTCAAAGTCTGGGGAGCAAATGAAAATGCACATGTAAGTAATGGATTTCATGCAGTCTTGAAGAAGTATTGTTGTCCTTCCAACGGAAAGACAGTTCTGACTCTTGACATGCAGACAGGTAACGGCCCACAACAGAGCAAACACACTACAAAGCCATTCCAATTTTTGAAGTATGTAAGTGTTCACAGAGCAGACCCACTGTGGTTCTGGTAGAGAGTATGGTGCTGGTGGGCCATCAAAGGTGCAGACCCACTGTAGTCCTTGTAGAGGCTGCCAGCAGATATCTGTTGGGGCTTTGCAGGTGCACAATCACCGTCGAAGACCCTTGTGGACAATATAGCAAGTCCATAAACCATTACTGATGCACTCACAAAGTTTTTGGAATGGTCCTTAGTCCCAGTAATGCTGTTAACCAGTTCCTTGCTGAATTACTAACACACGTGCAAAAACTAACAGTCCCAATTTCTCACATACTCTGCATATACTATGACCAACACAAATGCGTGCACAGAAATTAATGCTTACAAGTTACTTAGTGTCATAAACTAGTGTCAATTATAATTTTATAACATGAGAATACAATTAAAAAGGCACAGAAAACATAATTTAAAACATAATAACACAGTTAACATTTGTAGTAATACTGGCTTTACAAAAGAATAAAAATAAATATTCACAACAGTGTTACAGGAATTATGATATTTCAACATTTGTCATACAGAAAAATATACTATTAAAGCGTTCTTTCTGTCCTTATATCTTCACATACTTCTTACCTCATAATTTATCTTCCACTATCTTACCTCATCATTTATTTCCAAGAAAATGCTACCTATACCTGGCAATAGATACTCACATCAGCCATTACTCCACCTCCTCGCACATTCTGCTAACCCCATCACAGGTTCTTTTGCCATCCTGGCCCCGAGTCCAGCGATAAACGCTCAAATTGGCCACCACTCCCCCTCCCCAAACCTGCTGCAACCCTGGCCCAGGTTCTGACAATAGACGATCACATTGCCACCGCTCCACCTCCCCACACCTGGTGCCCCCAGGCCTCAGAATAGGCGCTCACATTGGCTACTGTGCCAGTTCCACGAAGTGGCTTCCACCTGGCCAAGGTCATGGCGATAGACGTTAACGTCAGCAACACCTCATAGCACCTGATGCCATCTTGGCCAAGGTCCTTTCAATGCAGAGTCATATCAGCCACCGCTCCACCTTTTCACTTCTGCTGCCACCCTGGCCCAGGCCCTGAATATAGGTCCATTCAGTACAACAGCTTGAACTGTCCCATTTCCTCGAAGTTTATTCTCAAGACAAATTGTATGCTGTTAGACAGGCATACGGTGCCGGCGTTAATCATCACACGTCGACGAGGTACAGTGCTTCAATGCTGTGGCGTATAGACCTCACAGCGGAAAGATTCCGCTGGCGTGCACTGTCCGCTTATATAGGATGCAGGTGACCTTGATTACGTAACGTGCTGATAACGGACTTTGACTCTGCATTATCAGCAGGCGTGAGTTATCGCGGACATGTACCTTAGCCTTACTAGTAGCACGCGTACCCTGGTGCGCCGTCCTTTCATCCATAGATGTAGCCAGCCGCGGTGGTCTCGCGGTTCTAGGCGCGCAGTCCGGAACCGTGCGACTGCTACGGTCACAGGTTCGAATCCTGCCTCGGGCATGGATGTGTGTGATGTCCTTAGGTTAGTTAGGTTTAAGTAGTTCTAAGTTCTAGGGGACTAATAACCACAGCAGTTGAGTCCCATAGTGCTCAGAGCCATTTGAACCATAGATGTATTTTTTCGTCGTTACTGACTTTTCTACATGAACATGTGTACAATGCCAAATGCGTATTACAATAAACATAAATAGGCCTACGTTGGGTCTTCAGGTCTTGTAGGCAATGACATCTCGAATGGAGAACGATTCCAGTCCAGGAAGGGAAACGTTTTCAGAACGAACGATAGCCAGTGTAAACCAACCACAACCAGAATTTCCAGTAGCGACGTCCAACGCTCCACCACCTTGCCCTGGACCAGGTCCTGGCAATAGACGCTCAAATATATATATATATATATATATATATATATATATATATATATATATATATATATAATGACTTATGAACATTATTAACGTAAATAAATTGATAGTTCTCTATCAAAATCTTTCATTTGTTGACTATGATATCAGTAGATAGTGCCATCAGTAGCTAGAACAGTAGTGGAGCTCGCTGAATTGCAGTAGTTCGAGTAATGAAGGATTTTGGGAGGCAAGTGATTCATGAAATGTATAGGTTATTGTTAGTCAGTGCCATCCTTTTGTAGGGATTTTTGAAAATCAGTTTGCATTGCGAAAAAAAATTATGTGTGTCACTTTAGTGCTCGTCAGAATAAGGAAAGAGAGTAATGACTGAGTATGTTCAGTTTTGCTCAGCTGTTTGAAAATCAAATAACGTGGAGGTTTATCAGCACAGTAATTCATTAATTTTTCAAAGGGTATGTTTCAAGTTGTGTTGAGGTGGCACAGTGGCCGATGTGGGCATATATTGCCAGGACTTGGTCCACGATGGCAGCAGCCACAACGAGACGGAGCGGTGGCTAATATAAGCGTCTAGTGCCAGAATATTGGCCAGGGTAGCAGTAGGCGAGAGGAGGTGTAGTGGTTGCTCACATAAATGTCTATTACCAGGATATGGGCCAGGGTGACAACAGGACCGACGAGGTGGAGCGGTATCCGATGTGAGTGTTTATTGCTAGGACCTGGGCCAGGATGCCAGAAGGCACAAGGACTCGTAGTGTGGCTGATGTGACTGTCTGTTGCCAGGACCTGGGCCTACATGGAAGAGATGGCACGGTGGCAGATGTGAGCTTCTATTGTCAGTACCTTGTCCAGGCTAGCAACAGGCGAGAGCAGATGGAGCAGTGGCCAAAGTGAGCGTCTATTGCGAGGACCTGGAACAGTCAGCAGTTGTGCGGAGGTAGCATGGTGGCCGATGTCAGCGTCTATTGCCAGGATTCAGGGCCAGGATGTCAGAAGGATCAACAAGATGGATTGGTGGATGATGTGATTGTCTGCTGCCACTGACTAAGCCAGTGTGGCAGCAGGCGCGAGGAAGTAGAGTTGAGGCTGATGTGAGCGTTTATTGCCAGGATCTGGGAGCGTGTGGCACTAGGAACGACGCAGTGCCCAACGATGTTGGTATCTATGGCGAGAATCTGGGCAGGCGTCAGAAGCTCTGTAGAGGTGGCACGATCTCCGATTTGAGCGTCTATTGCCGGGACTCGGGCCAGGGTAGCAGCAAGCGCTAAGAGGTGTAGCGGTGGCTGATAAGAGTGTCTATTGCCAGGACATGGGCCTGTGTGGAAGCAGGTGTGGGGAGATGACATGGGGGCACATGTGACTGTCTAGTGCCAGGACCTGGACCAGGGTGGCAGCAGTCATGAGGAGGTAGTGTGATTGCCGACGTGATTGTCTATTGTCAGGTCCTGGTCCAGGGTGGCAGTAGTTGCGAGGAGGTGGAGCTGTCGCTGATGTGACTGTCTATTGCCAAGATGTGAGTCAGTATGGCATCAGGGGCATCAAGGTGGCACTGTTGCCGATGTAAGCGTCTATTGCAAGGACCTGAGCCAGAGCGACAGCAGGCAGAGAGAGGTGACCCTGTGGCCATTGTGAGCCTCTATTGCCAGTACTGGGTCGAGGGTGGCAGCAGGAGCGAGGAGGTGCAGCAGTGGCCAATGTGAGCCTCTATTGCCACCGTTGGATCAGCAGCTGCCAGCAGGAAGTCGTATACTCTTAGCTCACTTATTTGTTACATAGTTTAATTCTTAATTTCTTTGTGTGCTTTTGGGTAATTGCATTCTTCAGTTCATACATTTCGGGCGTATTATAGCTTTTGAGAGTTGTAGCATCGCGTTTTTAGTATCTGAATAGTGTAAAACCTCGTAGTCTCCTGCCGCCAAGCAGTGTGTCAGCAGTGCGCAGGTAGCAGCATTACTGCATTTACTAGGCAATCTTCTATTTTAATAACCGTTTAAATTTAGTGTCGATTTGTTTGTGCTCTCTGTAGATTAGTTCAGATGTTCTTTCCACAACAGTATTTAGCATGGATAGGGACTGCGACTGCTGTGTTCGGATGCAAGCTAACATTCCTTCACTCCCAGCTTCAGGCAGTGTTGGCTTCGGTCACACAGCTTGAGGCTGGTGCCAATGGCCATTACTGTTGGGGTCTGGATGGGAGTTTGTCTGGGACGGCCAGCACGTCCCACGCATCCCCCTATCGGACTACAGCTGTAGCTTCCCGGGATACTGCCCACATTGAGGCTGAACAATCACCTGTGGTAGAGTGGGAGGTCGTCTCGAGGAGTGGCATGGGGCGAAAGACATTCCGGAGGGCTGAATGGAAGGCCTCTCCAGTTTGTCTCATGAACCGGGTTCAGGCTCTGTCTCCTGCTGATTCTGATCTTCGGCCGGACGTGGCTGCTTGTCCTATTCCAGAGGCTGCCCCTCAGTCTGCAAGATCTAGGTGGTCGCAGAGGGTAGGCTTACTGGGAGCTGCAACTTCAGGCACGTAATGGGGCCCCTTAGGGATATGGCAGCAAGAAAGGGGAAGGAAATCAATGTGCACTCCGTGTGCATACCGTGGGGAATCATTCCAGATGTGAAAAGGGTCCTTCCGGATGCCATGAAGGGTGCAGAGTGCGCCCATCTGGAGGTGGTCGCTCATGTCGGCACCAGTGATGCGTGTCGCTATGGATTGGAGGAAATCCTCTCTCTGGCTGCCAGCGGCTATCTGATTTGGTAGAGGCTGTCAGTTTCGCTAGCCGGATGAAAGCAGAGCTCACCATCAGCACCATCGTCGAAAAGGACTGACTGGTACAGAGCCGAGTGGAGGGTCTCAGTCAGAGGCTGAGACGGTTCTGCGACCATATGGACTCAGACTGCTCGACTTGCGCCATAAAGTGGCGGTGTTTCGGGTTCCGCTGGATAGGTCAGGAGTCCACTACACACAACAGGGGGATACATGGGCAGAAAGGGTTGTGTGGCATGGACTGGGCGGTTTTTTAGGTTAGATGGCCTCGGGCAAGTACAGAATGGGCAACAGCCTAAAAGTGTGCGGGGCAAAGTCAGGACATGGGGGATCAAGCAGCAATCGGTATTGTAATTGTAAACTGTCGAAGCTGTGTTGGTAAAGTACCGGAACTTCAAGCGAAGATAGTAAGCACTGAAGCTGAAATCGTTACATTTGCTGGAAGGTGGCTAAAGCCAGAGATAAATTCTTTCGAAATTTTTACAAATTCACAGACGGTGTTTAGAAAGGATAGACTGCATGCAGCCAGTGGTGGCGTGTTTGTTGCTGTTAGTAGTAGTTGGTCCTGTAGTGAGGTATAAGTGTATAGTTCCGGTGAGTTATTATAGGTGGAGTTTACACTTAACAACCTAGCTAGGTTGATAATTGGTTGTTTTTACCGACATCCCGACTCAGCAGCTTTACTGGCAGAACATGTCAGAGAAAATCTGGAATATATTTCACATAAATTTCCTCAGCATGTCATAGTCAGGTGGAGATTTAAATTTACCAGATATAGACTGGGACACTCAGGTGTTTAGGACGGGTGGTAGGGACAGAGCATCGAGTGACACTATACTGAGTGCACTATCCAAAAAGTACCTCGAGCAATAAAACAGAGAACAGACTCGTGGAGATAACATCTTGGACCTACTGATAACAAACAGACCCGAACTTTTCGACTCTGTAAGCGCAGAACAGGGAATCAGTGATCATAAGGCCATTGCAGCGTCCCTGAGTATGGAAGTAAATAGGAATATAAAAAGAGGGAGGAAAGTTTATCTGTATATCAAGAGTTACAGAAGGCAGATTTCAGACTACCTAACAGACCAAAACGAAAATCTGTTCCGACACTGACAATGTTTAGTGTTTATCGAAAAATTTCAAGGCAATCGTTAAATGCGTTTTAGACAGGTAAGTACCTAGCAAAATTGTGAGGGGCAGGAAAAACCCACCGTGGTTCAACAACAAAGTCAGGAAACTACTGCGATAGCAAAGAGAGCTTCACTGCAAATTTAAACGTAGCCAAAACCTCTCAGACAAACAGAAGCTAAACGATGTCAAAGTTAGGGTAAGGAGGGCTATACGTGAAGGGTTCAGCGAGATCGAAGGTAAAATTCTATGTACCGACTTGACAGAAAATTCTAGAAAGTTCTGGTCTTACGTTAAATCAGTAAGTGGCTCGAAACAGCATAGCCAGACAGTCCAGGATGATGATGTCACTGAAACAGAAGATGACAAGCGTAAAGCTGAAATACTAATCACCATTTTCCAAAACTGTTTCACAGAGGAAGACCGCACTTCATTTCCTTCTCTAAATCCTCTCAGAAACAAAAAAAAAAAAAAAATGGCTGACATCGAAATAAGTGTCCACGGAATAGAAAAGCAACTGAAATCACTCAACACGCTAAGTCCACTGGACATGACGGGATACCAGTTCGATTCTACACAGAGTGCGTGGAAGAACTTACCCAGCCTTCTACCAGCCGTGTACCCAAGTCTCTAGAGGAACTGGAGGTTCCAAATGATTGCAAAAGAGCACAGGTAGTCCCAGTCTTCAAGAAGGGTCGTCGAGCGGATGCGTAAAACTATCTCTGACATCGATATGTTTTAGAATTTGAGAACATGTTTTCTGCTCGCGTATCACGTCATTTCTGGAAGCCCAGAATCTACTCTCTAGGAATCAACATGGATTCCGGAAACAGCGATCGTGTGAGACCCAAATCGCTTTATTTGTTCATGAGACCCACAAAATATTAGATACATGCTCCGAGGTATATGCCATTTTCGTTGACTTCTTGAAGGCGTCCGATATTGTTCCGCACTGTCGTCTGATAAACAAAGTAAGAGCCTACGGAATATAAGACCAGCTGTGTGGCTGGATTCAAGAGTTTTTAGCAAACAGAACACAGCATGTTGTTCTCAATGGAGAGACGTTAAAGTAACCTCTGTTGTGCCACAGGGGAGTCTTATGGGTCAATTGCTTTTCACAATAGTAGATAGTGTCGGAAATTCCATTCGGCTTTTCGCGGATGATGCTGTAGTATGCAGACAAGTTGCAGCATAACAAAATTGCAGTGAAATGCAGGAAGATCTGCAGCGGATAGGCACTTGGTGCAGGGAGTAGCAACTGACCCTTAACATAGACAAATGTAATGTATGAGTGTGGAACGATTTGAAGTGGAATGATCACATAAAATTAATTGTTGGTAAGGCGGGTGCAAGGTTCAGATTCATTGGGAGAGTCCTTAGAAAATGTAGTCCATCAACAAAGGAGGTGGCTTACACTCGTTCGACCTGTACTTGAGTATTGCTCATCAGTGTGGGATCTATACCAGGTCGGGTTGACAGAGGAGATAGAGAGATCCAGAGAAGAGCGGCGCGTTTCGTCACAGGGTTAATTGGTAAGCGTGATAGCGTTACGGAGATGTTTAGCAAATTCAAGTGGCAGACTCTGCAAGAGAGGCGCTCTCGACAGCTGTCCAGGTTTCGAGAGGGTGCGTTTCTGGATGAGGTATCAAATATATTGCTTCCCCCTACTTATACCTCCTGAGGAAATCACGAATGTAAAATTAGAGAGATTCGAGCGAACGGTGGCTTTCCGGGAGTCGTTCTTCAAGCGAATCATACGTGACTGGAACAGGAAAGGCAGGTAATGACTGTAGCACGTAAAGCACCCTCCGCCACACACCGTTGGGTGGCTTGCGGAGTATAAATGTAGATGTAGACGTAGACCTGGGCAAGGGTAGCAAAAAGCGCGAAAATGCTGGAGTGGTGGCTGATGTGAGCGTCTTATTCCAACACCTGGGCCAGGGCTAAAGCAAGCCCGAAGAGGTGGCGCGGTGGCTGATGTAAGCGTCTGTTGTGATACTTGGGCAGGGTTGCAGCAGTTGTGTGGAGGTTGCACAGTGGCTGATGTGAGCGTCTATTGGCAGGACCCAGGACCAGGATGGCAGCAGGCACAACGAGATTGAGCTGTGGCTGATGTGAGCATCTTCTGCCAGGATCTGGAACAGGGAGGCAACAGGCATGAGGAGGTAGAGTGGAGGCCAATGTGAGCATCTGTTGCTAAGACCTGGGTAGGGTTACAGCAGTTTTGTGGAGATGGCACAGTGTCTGATGTTACCTGGGCCAGGGAGGCAGCAGCTGCGAGGATGTTGCGTGGTTGCTGATGTGAGAGGCTATCGCCAGGTCCTTGGTCAGGGTGGCAGAAGGCGGGAGGAGGAGGTGCGGTGCCCAATGTGAGCGTTTACTGCCAGGACCTGAGCGTGGGTGGAAGCAAGTGTAGTGTGGTGGTGTGCTGGCAGATGTGAGCGACAATTAACAGGGCCTGGGCCAGGGTGCCAGCAGGTACAAGGAGGTCGTTTTTGGCCAAAGTGAGCATCTATTGCCTGGACCTGGGCGATTGAAGCAGCAGGTGTGGGGACATAGAGTGGTGGCAGATGTGAGTGTCTATTGCCAGGATTTGTGGCCAGGTTGGCAGCATGCATGATGAGGTGGAGCAGTTACTGATGTGAGCATCTACTGCCAGTATCTGGAGCACGGTGGCAGCAGAGGAACGAGGAGACAATGTGGCTTCTGATATAATTGTTTATGGCCTGGGTAAAGTGGGGCATCAGGGGCGACGAGGTGGAAAGGTGGCCAATGTGAGTGTTTATTGTCATGACCTTAGCCAGGGTGGCAACAGGCATGAGGGGTTTTCATGGTTGCTGTTGTGAGCGTCTATCGCCAGGTCCTGGGCCAGGGCGGCAGTGGGTGTGATGAGGTGGCATGGTGGACTTAGTGAGCAATAATTGCCAGGAAATGGGAAAGGGTGGCAGTAGGCATGAGGAGTTTGTGTGGTTACTGATGTGTTAGTTTATCGCCAGGTCCTTCAACAGTGTGGCATCAGGAGCAAGGAAGTTGCACGAGGGCCGATGTGCATTTATATTGCCATGGCCTGTGCTGGGGTGGCAGCCGATGTGGGAAGGTGGCACGTTAGTCGATGTTAGCGTCTATTATAAGGGCTAGGGCCAGGGTGGCAGTAGCCAAAATGAGATGGAGTGGTGGCTGATGTGAGTGAATATTGCCATGACCTGTTCCAGTGTGTCAGCAGGACATAGGGGTTGCAGTCATACATGGTTAAGTGATTAAGTGGAGTTCAGGCTGCTGTGAGCGTCTATCGCCAGGTGCTGGGTCAGGGTGGCAGCAGGCGAGACGAGGTGGCACGGTGTCTGATGTGACTGTTAATTGCCAGTCTGGGTCTGGATGGAAGCAGGTGTGAGCAAGAGTCGTGGTGGCAGATATGTGCATAAATTGTCAGGGTCTGCGCCTTGGTAGCAGCAGATGTGGTGAAGGGGAGTGCAGGCCATCCTGAGCGTCTATTGCCATAATTTTTCTAATACTAAGCAGTATACATAATTTGCATTAATAATATGTTATTTACTTTGTAAAGAGAGTCACACAATATTTTCAAAAGCTATTCTCGCCTTTTATGTATTTACTTATGTCATAATTCCTGTAACTCTGATGTGTATGTTTATTTCAATTATTTTGTAAAGCCTGTATTATTACAAATGTATTATTATACGTTAATGATATTTTCAGCACCTTTTCAATTGTATTCTCATGTTATAAAGCTGCAATTGACACCAGTTCATCAAATTAAGTAACCTGTAAGCATTCATTTCAATGCACACATTTCAGTTGCTCATAGTATATGCAAAAACCGAGCGAGGTGGCGCAGTGGTTAGCACACTGGACTCGCATTCGGGAGGACGACAGTTCAATCCCGTCTCCGACCATCCTCATTTAGGTTTTCCGTGATTTCCCTAAATCCTTTCAGGTAAATGCCGGGATGGTTCCTTTGAAACGGCACGGCCAATTTCCTTCCCCATCCTTCCCTAACCTGAGCTTGAGCTACGTCTCTAATGACCTCGTTATCGACGGGACGTTAAACACTACTTTAGCAGAAATCTCATTGGCTGCGTTACATATTAATATGGGGACCGGCGGAAGCAGAATTCGGTTCGTCTCTAAGACAGCGCCATCTCGTAATGCGGAGACAGTCGAGCTGTTGTGCTTAGCGGGGCGCGCTCTAGTGGGAAAGTTGTGTACGCGCTGACATCGCGGAACTATGTACACAACATCCCTCCTTTCTGGGGGAAGAAATAATACTTTTGAGGTTTGCTTGAAAGGCCTCTTTTTCTGCTTCCTTGCTTTCCGGCGTGCGTGTCTGTGGGTGCACGCGTGTTGTTCCCCGTAGCATTCGCCCGCTGTCCGCTAGGAAAACCCACTCAAAACCTACGGAACAGGGAACCAGAGAATCAAAACTTTTGTGACATAATTGCATTTCAACATCGGTACATTGGTAATAGTTTAAATCTAATTCTTCTTCGACGTCCATCTTCTCTGGGGATGTCGGCTGTGGACGGCTGGTGTAGTCGGCTGCACCTGAAGGTGCCGTGTCGGCATCGGCGGCAGTGGCTGCGGTGGCTGCGGGGGCGGCGACGTCGGCTGCCGATGACTGCGTCTGGAATCCTGCGAGCTGCTCGGGGTGACATCTGCTTGTGAGTCTGCAAAATAAAACAGCCTAGGAGTTCTGACTATATGTGACTGCTGTCTTTGCTGCCGTAATTGATTAGTATGGCGAATAACTATGGCGCTTTGCGTTCTTATTCCATACATGACATTTCCAGTGCATTCTACAATGATTCCTTATGTCCAAGTACGCTTTCCTCGACTGTAGACAGTTACGAGGACTTTGTCGTTTACATGGTTCTTCGTCCTTTCGACGTTCGTTGATCATTTTCTGGATGCATTGTGGGTTTTAGGATAGATATGAAAGTCCTGTGTTGTCGCCCATGCAGTTTTTCTGCTGGTGATTATGCCTCGTGCGGAGTAGCTCTGTATTGTGACAGAAAAATTAATAATGAAGTCTCTTTGTTGTATTGTTGGACCAACTTTGTCATGTGTGCCTTGAACGTTCGTAAGAATCGTTCGGCGAGTGAATTAGCCTCAGGGTGAAATGGTGCCGTCCTGTAATGTGCAATTCCATTCATCTGACAGAATGACTGGGATTCTTGCGACGTAAATTGTGTGCCGTTAACGGTCACTATGGTTTCAGGCAATCGTTCAATGGAAAAGATCTTTGACAAGGCTTGAATTGTTGTTGCTGAAGAAGTTGTAGCCATTTGTAGTACAAAAGGGAATTTTGAAGATGCATCAATGACAATTAACCAAGAAGTGCCAAGAAAAGAACCTGTATAGTCAATATGCAATCTTGACCAAGGTTCTGTTGCCTGTGGCCACGGAAAATATTGTCTTGGCGGAGCTGATTGGTACGTCTGACGTAATGTACAGTTAGAAAGCATTGTTTCAAAATCTTTATCAATGTTCTTCCAGTAGCAATGTTCTCTGGGCATGCGTTTCGTGCGTACTATGCCCCAATGACATTGGTCCAACATATTTAACACTTTATTCCTGAGACATTTGGTATAACTACTCGTGTTTTTTCCCGTTTCACTGTGAACTTATATGACGCTTTTGTGCACTGTGAGAGCATGTCTCATGTTCCAATAAGATTTTACTTCTGGCTGAGCTAACATGTTCTTATCGGTTGGCCATTCCATAAGAATATACTGCTTTATCTTTGATAACCCTGGATCTTTGGGCACCAACTTTGCTATTAAGGTGGCATGGACGGGGAAATTTTCCACGACGTCCTCACTGATTACGTTATTTGACAATATATGTCCTAAATACTGAATTTTCTTGACAAAAAATATACATTTGTCCTTGTTGCACCCGAGATTCACCTTTCTGAGAACCTTGAACTGTTCTTCCAGCTTACTTAGTAAATCTTGTGGAGTTTTTCCCGAGACGATTATGTTATCGAGATAGTTAACTGCGTTAGGACAGTTTCTAATTAATTGTTGCAAGTAAAGTTGAAAGAGGTTTGGTGCACTAGCGATACCAAATGGTAAGCGCTTGTATCTGTACAATCCAAATGGAGTATTTATTACCATAAACTTTTGTGTGTCTTTGTCTAAAGGGATCTGCAGATATGCTTCCTTTAAATCCAGTTTGGTGAAATACACACCCCCTGCTAATTTATACATCAGTTCCTCCAGTTTCGGGATTGGGTATGTATCTCTAATGCACTGTGAATTGACAGTATTCTTGAAATCTCCACAGATACGTAATGATCCATTTGGCTTTTCTATGACAACTATTCGTGTTGCCCAGCCGCTACAGGTGACTGGTTCGATAATACCATTGCCTTCTAAACGGTCAAGTTCTTGATTTACGCGTTCTTTCATTGCGTAAGGGACATTTCTAGCTTTGCAAAACTTCGGCAGTGCATCCGGTGTCAGTGTAATGTGTGCCTGGTAATCTGTTACACTGCCTGTCGCGCATGAAAAAATGTCGTCGTACTTCTGGAACACTGTTTGTAATTTGCCTTTCGGAATTTCATGTGTGACCTGTTTCGCTACATGGATTGTGAAGCCTAATTCGTTAAAGAGATCCAGACCAAGCAAGTTTGATGCCTTATGGCTGTTAACTACTGCTAATGTAGCTGTCTTGGTAAACTGTTTGTAAGTTACTTCCGTCGTCAGTGTGTCTTTGATTGGAATTTGTTCATTACTGTAGCTGTACAGCGAGCTGTCAAAATGCTGCAATTTAGGAGAATCTAGCCGTTTATGCGAGTGCAGATTTATGATAGAGATCGACGATCCTATGGCAATCTGGAATTTGATAGGTATTTTGTTCACCAGTACTGTGACATACAAAGATTTGACCTGTTTCGTACAATAACATTAACATTACGTTTAACTTTCGAAACTTTAATATAGTCTTGCCTATTCATATCGTCACACGCATTGGAGGTATTCTTCTTAAAATTAAGCACTTTCTTATTGCTAAACTTGTTTCTAGACTGTACACTTTTCTTATTACACACTTCTGATTTGTGCCCTTTTCGTTTGCAAAACTCACAATGTGCGTTACGACAGTAACAATTGTCTTTGTGATGACTGATTTCACATTTACGACATGATTTCAACTTAAGTCTTTTAGTTTGGGTGTGTGATCCGTTCTTAGATCGCGTGAGCCTAGCCTTGCTGTCCTGTTTGCCGCCTTGGGTACGCGGGCCGCGCCTGTGTCGCGCGCACGTCACAGCCGTCGTCTTGTACCACACTCACAGAAGCATGGCTTTGTTCGTGTTGGTAAACAATTTTTCAAGGACACATTGATTAAACTAAGGAGCTCTTTCCTTAATTTCTCGTATGCTGAATGCATTATGAGCATATCACGTATTAAAGAATGTACATAGGACTTTTTACACTTTTCGTTTTCACAAAGAAATTTGCAGTTCCTAGTTAACCCTTGCAACTGTGTAATCCATTCCGTGTATGTCTGCTGTGCCTTTTTCTTGCATAAGTAAAATTTATGCCTTGCAGCAGCGACATGCGTTCTCTTGTAGAAGTATTTTTTGAGCAGGTCTTTAACAGCTGGGAATGAAAAATTTGTCGGTTCACAAGTCGCACTGAGTTTTAAGAGAACGTTGTAGATATATGCGCCGCAATTTGCCCAAAAATAAGATCTTCTTTCTACATCACCTGATATCTGGTGTGTGCGGAAGTGCTGTTCCAGGCGTGCTGCATTGTCCGGCCACGCTTCTTCCTTTCTGTTGTAAACTGTGGAAGGTGGTGGCGGAAGTTTAATTTGTAGCGGAGACGCTACGACAGGCTGCGACTCCAAATGTTCAACTCCTGTAAGCAACGCCTGTTGCGTCTGTCGTATTGGTGCCATGAGATTTACGATCTGCGCTGAGAGGTCCATTGTTATCTGAAAATTCCAAGTGCGACTAGATTACTGCAATAATGATATTTTAGCTGCAAGAGAGCGGGTTAACATTCAAGTATGTAGCTTCCCGAAGTCCACCGCCGTCTATTTTATTTCAGGCTCACACTTGGTCATCCGTAATTGTGCAGAAATCATCTATTTCCTTAGTACCTCGTCGCCAATGTGGTGTGCGTACTGTAAGACCTTCGGTACACACACCATCAGATTATTTGACTTGTCGCTCTAGCGAAGTAGGCGAGTGTCAGCAATATGTCTCGTGGTCTTATCGTGGCGTGTTTATCTTCTGCCGTTAGGACAGACGATAGAAATGCCACTTGCACGCTTAGAGTAGCAAATTGACGGTGACCAACTTTAAACAGAACTTGATTAATTTTCACACACATTTATTAAAATAATAAAAATCATAAACCTTACTTAACTTGATTCTGGATGCTATTTATAATTGAGAATCTGAAGTTCCTCTGGTCTCGGTACGTTAATCTTATTCTTACATATCTCTGATACTTGACAAAGTGTCTATACATTTCTCTTCATGGCTATGTACAGAAATATGATAATCTTATTGGGCGCCGACTGAAACTTGACTACAGACTAATGCAGATTAAGGCAGACTAATGCAGACTGACTAATCGGAGGTCTGTACACTTGTTATAATACCTCGCGCGTTCAGGTATCACTGCACAAGTGTGATCCGCAAGGACAAAAGGTTCTACTTTAGCAGCAATCTCATTGGCTGCGTTACATATTAATACGGGGATCGGCGGAAGCAGAATTTGGTCCGTCTCTAAGACAACGCCATCTCGTAGTGCAGAGACGGACGAACGCTGCGCCTGCGCTGTTGTGCTTGGCGGGGCGCGCTCTAGTGGGAAAGTTGTGTACGCGCTGACTACGCGGAACTATGTACTCAACAGTTAGTGCCTGCACAAATGTTAATAATTCAGCAACAGCATTGCTGGTTCTTAGGACAATTCCAAAAACTTGGTGAGTGGTTTTTGGACTTGCTATATTGTCCACAAGACTCTTCAATGGCGATTGTGCACCTGCACACCCGCAACAGATGGTTGCTGGTCATCTCTACTATGACTGCAGTGGGTCTGCACCTTTGATGGCTCACTAATATCATACTCTCTACCAGGACTACAGTGAATGTCCCCTGTAATGACCTACCTACCAATATTATTTAAAAATTCGAATGACTCCGTTGTGGGTTTCCTCCATTGTGGTCCATTAGCTGTCTGTATATCAAGAGTCAGCACTGTCTTTCCGTTGGTAGGACAACACTATTTCAAGACTGCATGGGAAACCACTAATTCCGTGTGCATTTTCCTTTACTGCTCAGTCTTTGAGGAAAAGAAAGAAAACTGTATTTACTATACTCATGAATTATCTGGACTGTCTGTATGAGTACAGTTTTGGCTTTTGACCAACATTGCATCAATAAGTGTGTGCATTTGATATCTTTGCAATTGTAATTACGAAAAATTTTATCAAACCTTTATTGGCCGCTGCCCAAAACAATTTTGAAATTTTTTTGTAGAGAGCATGGGGCTATATAAGTAGGCTGTTTAGGTTTCTAGGTCGGTAACGCTACGTAGCGCTCTGTATGAAAATCACTGACTGTGTTCTGTGCAGCCTGTGTTCGGTCTCTATTGTTGGAATATTTGCTATTTTAGTGTTGTACAGCGGACTGTTTACAGTGCGTAGCGTTGCGCAGTTGGAGGTGAGTCACCATAAGTGGTGGATGTGGGGAGAGGGATGGTAGACTTTTAAGAGCGGACAATATGGACTTGTGTCCGACAGAAAGAGTAAATTTGTAATATTGGATATCATGAACTGACATATATACACTCCTGGAAATGGAAAAAAGAACACATTGACACCGGTGTGTCAGACCCACCATACTTGCTCCGGACACTGCGAGAGGGCTGTACAAGCAATGATCAGACGCACGGCACAGCGGACACACCAGGAAACGCCGTGTTGGCCGTCGAATGGCGCTAGCTGCGCAGCATTTGTGCACCGCCGCCGTCAGTGTCAGCCAGTTTGCCGTGGCATACGGAGCTCCATCTCAGTCTTTAACACTGGTAGCATGCCGCGACAGCGTGGACGTGAACCGTATGTGCAGTTGACGGACTTTGAGCGAGGGCGTATAGTGGGCATGCGGGAGGCCGGGTGGACGTACCGCCGAGTTGCTCAACACGTGGGGCGTGAGGTCTCCACAGTACATCGATGTTGTCGCCAGTGGTCGGCGGAAGGTGCACGTGCCCGTCGACCTGGGACCGGATCGCAGCGACGCACGGATGCACGCCAAGACCGTAGGATCCTACGCAGTGCCGTAGGGGACTGCACCGTCACTTCCCAGCAAATTAGAGACACTGTTGCTCCTGGGGTATCGGCGAGGACCATTCGCAAACGTCTCCATGAAGCTGGGCTACGGTCCCGCACACCGTTAGGCCGTCTTCCGCTCACGCCCCAACATCGTGCAGCCCGCCTCCAGTGGTGTCGCGACAGGCGTGAATGGAGGGACGAATGGAGACGTGTCGTCTTCAGCGATGAGAGTCGCTTCTGCCTTGGTGCCAATGATGGTCGTATGCGTGTTTGGCACCGTGCAGGTGAGCGCCACAATCAGGACTGCATACGACCGAGGCACACAGGGCCAACACCCGGCATCATGGTGTGGGGAGCGATATCCTACACTGGCCGTACACCTCTGGTGATCGTCGAGGGGACACTGAACAGTGCACGGTACATCCAAACCGTCATCGAACACATCGTTCTACCATTCCTAGACCGGCAAGGGAACTTGCTGTTCTAACAGGACAATGCACGTCCGCATGTATCCCGTGCCACCCAACGTGCTCTAGAAGGTGTAAGTCAAGTACCTTGGCCAGCAAGATCTCCGCATCTGTCCCCCATTGAGCATGTTTGGGACTGGATGAAGCGTCGTCTCACGCGGTCTGCACGTCCAGCACGAACGATGGTCGAACTGAGGCGCCAGGTGGAAATGGCATGGCAAGCCGTTCCACAGGACTACATCCAGCATCTCTACGATCGTCTCCATGGGAGAATAGCAGCCTGCATTGCTGTGAAAGGTGGATATACACTGTACTAGTGCCGACATTGTGCATGCTCTGTTGCCTGTGTCTATGTGTCTGTGGTTCTGTCAGTGTGATCATGTGATGTATCTGACCCCAGGAATGTGTCAATAAAGTTTCCCCTTCCTGGGACAATAAATTCACGGTGTTCTTATTTCAATTTCCAGGAGTGTATTATGACTTTTGAACAGCATTAAGCTAAATACATTGATTGGTCTCTATCAAAAACTTTCATATACTGGCTATGCCTATCAGTAGTTAGTGCCTTCAATCGCTAGAATTTTTTATTTAGCTGGCAGCAGTGTCGCGCGCTGTATTGCAGTACTTGGAGTAACGAAGATTTTTGTGAGGTAAGTGATGCATGAAAGGTATAGGTTGTTATTAGCTATGGCCATGCCTTTGTAGGGATTTTACGTTGCGCTAAAAATATTGTGTGTCAGTTTAGTGCAGATCAACATAAGTAAAGAGAGTAATGCCTGAGTAAGTTCAGTCATTAATTTTTCAAAGGGTATATTTCAAGTTGTGTGGATGTGAGTATCTTTTGCCAGGACTCGGAGCGAGGATGGCAGCAGGCACAACGAGATTTAGCAGTGGCTGATGTGAGCATCTAGTGCCAGTATCTGGGCCAGGGTGGCAACAGGGGCGACAAGGGTGAGCGGTGGCCGATGTCTGTGTTTATTGCCAGGATCTAGGCCAGGATGGCAGCAACTGGGGGGAGGTGGAGTGGTGGCCAATGTCAGCGGCTATTGGCAGGACGTAGGCAAGGGTAGCAGAAGGTGCGAGTAGGTAGAGCGATGGTCAAAGTGAGTGTTTTTTGCCATAATCAGGGCAAGGGTGGCAGCTGGCGGAAGGAGGTGGCCCAGTGGCCGATGTGAGCATCTAATGATGGGACATGGTCGAGGGTGGCAGCAGGAGCGAGGAGGTGTAGTGTAGCTGATGTGAGTGGTTATTACCAGAAGATGGTCTAGCGTGGCAGCAGTAACAATGAGGCAGCACAGAGGCCGATGTGAGTTCCTATTGCCATGACCTGGGCCAGGGTAGCAACCCGTGTGTGGAGGTGGCACAGTAGCCAATGTGTGCTCCTCTTCCGAGGACCTGGCGAGGTTGGCAGCAGGTGTGGGCAGGTGTAGCGGTGTCCAATTTGAGCGTCTATTGCCAGGACTTGGGCTAGGGTAGCAGAATGCTGATGTTGTGTCCATTGCCAGGCTTATGTAGGATTTTCTTGGAAATAAAAGATGAGGTAAGATAATGTAAAATAAATTATGAGGTAAGAAATATGTGAACATATAAAAACAGAAAGCATACTTTAATACGATTTTTTTTGTGTGAGAAGAAATGTTGAAATAAGACGAAAGATCTATGGAATGAAGTATTGCTTTTGTCTGAAGTATCAAATGTTCCACTGAAAACAAACCCTGTCCCTACCTTTTGTGTTATTGTGCTATGTGTTTGTTTACCCTTGTGTATTTGTGTTTTTCCTGTCTTTATGTGCTTACCTAAAAAGTTTATGTCGTAGAATTTTTCTAATAATAAGTTACATTCACTATGATGAGGAATACTGTTATCCTCAAATATAATTATCACTAATAATATGTTATTTGCTTTGTAAAGAGAGTTAGACATTGTTTTCGAAAGGTAGTCTGGTCTTTTATGTATTTATGTATGTCATAATTCATGTAACAATGATGTGTATGTTTATTTCTATTCTTTTGTAAAGCCTGTATTACTACAAATTTTATTTGTGTTATTACCTTTTAAATGATGTTTTAATGATAGTTACTGTACCATTGTAATTGTATTTTCATGTTATAAAATTGTAATTGACACGAATTCACCAAAATAAGTAAGCATTCACGTCAGTGCACACATTTCTGGTGGTCAGAATAAATGTGCAATATGTGAGAATTTGGGACTGTTAGTGTTTGCACCTGGTTTAATAATTCAGCAATGAACTGGTTAACAGCATTGCTGGTTCCAAGGGCAATTCCAAAAACTTTGTGAGTGCGTAAGTATCGGCCACCGTGCCACCTCCATACAACTGCTGCCACCCTGCCAAGTCCTCGGAATAAGCGCTAACATCAACCACCGTGCCACCTCCTCTTACCGGCTGACACCCTGACCCAGGTAATGGCAATAGAAACTCAAAACAGCCTCTGTGCCACCTCCTTGCACCTGCTGCCACCTTGGTCCAGGTTCTGGTATTAGACACTGACACTGGCCAACACTGCACCTCCCCGCACCTGCTCTCAGCCTGGCCCAGGCCCTGGGATTTGAAACTCACATCTGCCACCTTGCCACCTCCCTACACCTGCATCCAAACAGACCCAGGTCCTGGCAATAAACACTAACATCGGCCACACGACCACCTACTCCTGCTTGCTTCCTCCCTGGCCAAGCAGCTGGCGATGCACACACATCGGTAAGCACGCAACCTTCCTGGCATATTAAGCTGCCAGGAAGTTTCATATCAGCGCACACTCCGCTGTAGAGTGAAAATTTCATTCTAGAAACATCCCCCCGGCTGTGGCCAAGCCATGTCTCCGCAATATCCTTTTTGCTTGGGTAGCTCAGTTGGTAGAGCACTTGCCCACAAAAGGAAAAGGTCCCAAGTTCGAGTCTCGGTCCGGCACACAACTTTAATCTGCTAGGAACTTTCATATCAGTGCACACTCCTTTGTAGTGTGAAAATTTCTTTCAATAAAGAACAAGATAACTAAGAACAGCCTTCTTCTTCTCCTCACCCTTGCCTTACAATCTCGATCACGTCACCCACTACGGTCATCCTTCTACACAGGTCCTAGCAATAGACGCACACATCAGCCGCCAATGCATCTCCTTGCAGCTTCTGCTAACCTCACACAGGTCCTGGTAATAGACACTGACATTGGAAACTGCTCCATCTTCCCACACCTGCTGCCATCCTGGCCCAGGACCTGTGCGATAGACGCCCACATCGGTAACCACGCAATATCCTTGTGCCTTCTGCCACCCTAGCCCAAGGTCCTCACAATCCTGCACACGTCCTTACATTGGCCACTGCTCACGCCAGCTCCCAACTTAAGAAAGGTCCAGCCACCCCTACACCTCCTCACGCCTGCTGCCACCCTGGCCAGACCCTGTCAGTAGACGCTCACATCAGCCAACCCTCGACCTCGTCGCGCTTGCTGCCATCCTAGCCCCAAGTGCTGATAATAGAAGCTCACATCGGCGACCGTTCCACCTCTGCACAGCTGCTGCCACTCAGCGCAGGTCCTAGCAACAGACACTCTCATCGGCCACCACCCCAGCTATTCGAGCTTGCTATCACCCTAAAGCAGATTATGGCAGTAGACAATCATATTTCTACTACCTTCCGCCATGGAAGTCGAACACGCGACAGAACGAATGGACGTGATCAGTCCATAGAGGGCTCCGCCTCCGCGGCGGCTATTCCGCACAGCAGCTCTCGCGCAGCGGAGGCGCCATGGCCCACGCTCAACATTCCCCGTTGCCCTCATCATCACCATCGCCATCGCCCTCACCATCTCCGGCGCCGACTCCAGCACTGGGACCTGCCCCTCGACGCCACCTTCCAGTTGCTCCCATCCCCCACACCTCCTCCGCCGCCGTCAAAGGCCCTAGAGCCACCCCTGCCTCCTCATCATCCAAAAAGGCTCCGCCTCGTCCCCCATCCCCTGTCCCGGATGCCATGGATGTCTCGCCACCTGTACCTGTCCCCTCCTCCTCCTCCCCCTCCTCCTACAGCTACATCCTCTCCCATCCTGATCCTTCCCTTCTTCAGGCCCAGTACCTCACCCTTTTCCTTCGCCATCAATTTCCCAGTGCCCCCATCTCCCTCCTCACTCTTCGCTGTGATTCCGTCCTCATCACCTCCACCAGCCTGAACCTTCACACAGATCTCCTTTCCTGCATCTCTGTCACCCACATTGGCCCTCATGCCTCCCTCACCCCTGCCCCTTCCCCACCTCCCTCCCGCCAACCCTAACAGGCACATCACCCGCCGACCCTCACCGCCATGATCACTCGGCTTGGTACGATGATCATGGAGGAGGAGGTGTTGGCGGAGCTCAAGGCGCAGCCCCATCTGGAGGTCCATGCTGTTCACAGCATCCACAACTCAGCTCGCCCTACCAGCCTTATGCGGGTCTATTCCGAACACGCCCCCTCCATAGACCATCTCCTGAAGGAGGGTGCCCTTCTTTTTCACCAATGCTACCAAGTTGACCCTTCCCGTACCCCTCCTCAATTCCTCCGCTGCGGTATAATGCACACATGACATGAGTGCCATGAGGCCCCCACCTGCCCGCTCTGTAGACAAGCCCACTTCTTACGACAGTGCCCCAATCTCCAGTCCCCCCCCCCCCCCCCACACCTGTAATACCTGTTACCTCCGTCATCCAACTTACTCCCATAAATGTAAGGCCTGCCCCCCTGCTACCATTCCTGAACTCACCTTTCCTGTCCACCCTCTGGATGCCCCCACCCCACCCGGCAATTCCCACCACCCACCCCCTACTGCTGAGGACATCATCAGATTCCTCACCATTGTCCTTCAGAATGTTCATTCTTTTCAGCACCCCCACACCCTCCAACAGATATCCCTCGCCGCCTGTTCCGTTTTCCACCTAAAAATGCACGCCACCTACTCCAACAACAAGGCCCATTTCACCTTCTCCCATCTTGAAACTCTCGTCTAAATTCCTGTCCTGGCGCGACAGCACCGTATCCTTTCCAACAACATCCGCTCCCTTCCCGCCAACAAGAACCTCTTCCTGCACACTTGCCACCCAACGCGTGGATGCCTTCCTGCTCAATGAAACCTTCCTCAAACCCCACCACACCGTCCACACTTCGCCCTACCTCCTTCACTGCTCTGATAATCCTCTCCCGATTGCGCGTGGTGGAGTTGCCATTGGTCACCACCGCCAGATCCCTCGTTTGGCTCCAAGTTCTCCTTCCAGACCCCACCGAGTACCTGATCCTTAGTCTCTTCTTCCCTGGCCTTACTGTCACCTGCGCCACCATCTATGTCCGCCCTATCGCCCTGTCCCCTTCGAATTCCTCTCCCACGTTTACCATACCTTCTCCTCCTACGTGAGCGCCGCCGACCTCAATATCCATAGTAGTTCTGCCGCCCAGTTACGGCGGTGGCATCGGTTCCTCTCCTCCCTTCAAGACGACCTCATCCTCATCCCCCAGCACACCCGTCCCGAATCCAACTCCAGTCCCGATGTTATCCTTTCCTTCTCTAACCTCCGTGGCCGCATAACAGTGGATGTCCTGGAGCCTATTGGTAGCGACCATCTTCCTGTCCTCCTCCCCGTTTCAGACGGTCGTCGCCCCCGCCCCAACCCTCGTAATGACCACTATTCCCATGCCAACTGGAATGGCTACCGGGATACCCACTCCACCCAGGTCGATAGCCACCCCTTCACCTACCGTCACCCTGACGATGTAACTCACGCCGCCTCCTTTCTCCAGCAGACCTTATTTGAGGTCGTGCAGGCCCACGTCCCTACTGTCGCCATCCACCCCCATCGTTCTACCTCACCCCCACAGGCCGTCCTCCTCTTCCGTGAATCCCGCCATCTCTAGCATGCCTTCCTCCACACGCGTGACCCGGACACACTATGACGCCACCGGCAACTCCAACGACACATTCGTAATTTGCTCGCGGGCAAGAAACGCCGGGACTGGCGACAGACATGCACCCGTTTAAATGCTACACTATCTATAAACTCGTCCAAGTTCTGGTCAGCCTTCCGTCTCCTTACCGGAACTAAACCCTCCCACTACTATCCTCTTCTCCATGATGATCACCCCTTCCCTGACACCCTTAGTAAGGCCAATCACTTTGCCTCCTACCTATCTGATGTGTTTTCGATCCCCGATGATCCCCAGTTCGATCACTCCCTCTTCCCAGATGTCCACGATCGGACTGACACCTCTGTCCCTCCTCTCACCTGCTTTCCAGTACTTGGACAACATTGCACACACGGAACTCAATACCCGTATCACTATACAGCATCTCATTGCTTCACTCCGCACAAAACGCAACACTGGTCCTGGTCACGATCGTATCACCTTCCGTCACCTTCATGAAGCTCCTGTCTCTTTCCTCTCCACACTGGCCAGGCTCTACAATGTAGTCCTGCCCACCGGTTACTACCCCGACCCGTGGAAAACCTCCCATATGTTCCTTAAACCTGGCAAACCACTGTCCGCCGTTTCCTCCTACCGTCCCATCAGCCTTACCTCAGTCTTCAGCAAGGTCCTGGAATCTGTCCTCAACTGACACATCCACCAACATCTAGGCCAGCACTGCCTCCTTCCTGTTACCCAGTGTGGCTTTCGGCCATCCTTCTCTTCCAACGACCTTATCCTTCACCTCACTCATCTCCTTTCCAAACAGCTTAATTCCCGTTGCTCCACAATCTTCCTCTCCGTGGACCTCGAACGTGCTTATGACCGCTTGTGGCATACCGGTCTCCTCTTCAAGCTCCAAACCTTCGCCCTTCCCATTAACTACGTCCATCTGATCGGCTCCTTTCTCTTCCACCGTCCTTACTACGTCACCACCTTCTACAGTCCCATCTTGACCGGTTCACCACTTGATACAACCAGTGGTTGCTCCAGGTCAATCCTTCCAAAACCCAGGCGATCATTGTAGGCAAAACCACCCCTTCCTTCCACCTCTTTGATTTCTATCTCACCATCTGTGGTCGTCCTATCACCCCCATCCCCACCCTCAAGTACTTTGGCGTCACCCCCGACCGTCACCTGTCCTGGACCTCCCATCACTAGACAATCCAAGCCATGGGAGGCTCCCGACTCCGTCTCCTCAAGCCCTTTCCAGCTGTACGTGGGGTCTGGACCCCTCCACCATCCTCCACACCTATAAACCCCTCATCCGCCCTATCCTTTGTAACGCCCATCTGGCCTGGATCTCCGCCCCCCCTACCTTTTATAAATCCTTTCAAATCCTTGAACGCCATGCTCTCCGCCTCACCTATCACATCCGTCTCTTCTCCCCCACACAGATCCTGTGATAGTCATAGTCAGCAAATGAAAGACTTTGATAGACAACAATCAACGTGTTTACTTTATAATGTTCAAAAGTCATAATTTATATATCAGTTCATTTGCTCTTTGTGGAGGACACCTGTTGTCACACTGGACCATGCCTTACCAATTTACGCTCACATCAGCCATCGTGCCACCCCCACACAACTGCTGCCACCCTGCCATCGGCAACAGCGCCACCTCCTAGTGCCTGATGCCAACATGGCCCAGGTCCCTTCAATAGATAGTCACATCAGCCACCACTCCACCTCCTCGCTAGTGCGGTCACCCTGACCCACTGTCTGGCAATAGACAATCAAATCAACCACACTGTTCTCCGCACCACCTTCTCCTACGTTCTGCCAACCTGGTCAAGGACTTTCTGATAGATGCTCTCATCGGCAACCGCGCAAGCTCCTCGAGCCTGCTACACCCTGGGGCATTTCCTAGCTATATTCAGTCACACCAGCCACCATTCCACATCAACTTGTCTGATGACGCCATGTCCCAGGTTCTCAGAATAGGCACACAGATCAGCAAATGCGCTACCTTCCCACACTGGCTGCCACCCAGGCTCAGGTCAAGGCACTAGAAACTAACATCAGCCTTCGTGCCACCTACTTCCTCGTGCTGCATCACTGTCCCAGTTCCTGGCAATAGACAATCTAGCCACCGCTCCACCTCCTTGCACCTTCTGCTACCCTGGCCGAGGTTCTGCCAATAGATGCTAAATGCAGCCACTGCTCTACCTCCTCGCTACTGCAGCCACCCAAATTCATACCCAGACCCAGGCCTTTGACAATTGATGCACATCTGCAACTATGCCACATTCTCACACCTGCTTCCACCCAGGCCCAGGGACTGGCAATTAACGCTCACATCGGCCACCGCTCCAACTGCCCACACGTGCTCCCACTCAGGCCCAGGTCCTAGCAATAACCACTAACATCACCCACCGCCCAACTTCCTCCCACCTGCTGCAACCCTGGCCAAAGACCTGGCTATAAACACACACATTGGCAACCAGCAACCTCCTCGATCTGGTTGCCACACTGGCCCAGATCCTGGCAATAGACACTCACTTCAGCAACCGCAAAACCTCTTCATGCCTACTGCTACCCTGGCCCAGGTCTTATCACTAGTCCTTCACATCAGCCACTGCTCCATCTTGTTGTGCATGCTGCAATCTTGGCCCCAAGTCCTGGCAATAGACGCTCACATCGGTTACCGTGTCACCTCCATAGAACTTGAAACATACCCTTTGAAAAATAAAGGAATTACTGTGCTGATAAACCTCTATGTTATTTGATTTTCAAACAGCTGAGCGAAACTGAACGTACTGTCATTACTCTCTTTGCTTATTCTGATCAACACTAAACTGACACACTATATTTTTAGCGCAACGCAATCTGACTTTCAAAATTCCCTTACAGAAGAATGGTCCTGACTAACAATAACCTATACCTTTCATGAATCACTTACCTCAAAAAATTTTCGGTACTCGAACTACTGCAATACAGCGAGCGGCGCTACTGCCAGCTAAATAAAAGGTTCTAGTTACTGAACGCACTAACCACTGATAGGCATATTCTGCAAATGACAGGTTCTGATAGGGAACAACCAATGTATTTACCTTAACACTGTTCAAAAGTCATAATATATATATTAGTTCATGATATCCAGTATTACAAATTTAGTCTTCCTGACAGACCCACGTTCAGTTCGTCCGCTCTTTAAATTCTGCCATCTCTCTCCACACATCCACCACTGCTGGTGTCTCACCTCCAACTGCGCAACGCTACACACTCTTCACAGTCCGCTGCCATATACTACAATAGCAAATATTCCAACAATACAAACCATCCACAGGCTGCACACAGCACAATCAGTGATTTTCGTACAGAGCGCTACGTGGCGTTACTAACATAAAAACCTAAACGGCCTACTTACATTGCCCACACGCTCCACACAAATAATTTGACAAATTGTTTTGCGCACTGGCGAATAATAATTTGATAAAATTTTTCATAATTCCAATAACAAAGATATCAAATGCAAACAATGTTGGTCAAGAGCAAAAATTGTTCTCATAAAGATAATCCTGATCATTCATCACAATAGTAATGACAGTTTTCTTTTTTTTCTCAAAGTCTGGACAGTAAAAGATATGCACATGGCAGTAGTGGATTTCCATACAGTCATGAAGAAGAACAGTTGTCCTTGCAATGGAAAGACAGCGCTGACTCTAGACATACAGACAGGTAAAGGGTGACAACAGAGCAAACCCACTACAGAGCCATTCGAATTTTTCATGAATAATATTAGGTAGGTCATCACAGAGAGCCCTGTAGTTGTGGCAAAGAGTATGGTATTGGTGGGGCCACTGCAGTCCTTGTAGAGACGGCCAGCAGACATCTGTTGAGGCAGTGCAAGTGCACAAGCAACATTGAGGAGTCTTCCGGACATAAACCGCTACTTAGGTAGTCACAAAGTTTTTGGAATTGTCCTTAGAACAGCAGTGCTGTTAACCAGTCCCTTGCTAAATTATTAACACACGTGCAAAGACTAACAGTCCCAACTTCTCACACACTGTGCATATGCTATGACCATCAGCAGTGTAAGCACTGAAATGAATGCTCACAAGTTAATTAACTTTATGAACTGGTATTAATTACTATTATTATTATTATTATTATTAGTCGTAAAGCTCCCATGTGGAAGACGCTAAGTAAAGCTGGTTCACTTTCCGTTCTTCTTGGTCTTCTGGTTCTTTTTATTTGCCCACCAGTTTTTCATTGTTTGCGAAAATTTAGTTCTTCTTTCTTCGCTCCATTTTGTTCCGGTTCTCGGTGCTTTTGTCTCTGGTTTAACCTCCCAATTTTCAACTTTTATTCTAAAATTGTTCCTTGCAGCTATTTCTTCTTTAGTAATTTTTGTTAATTCCAAATCTTTTTTAACTTTTTGGATCCATTCTCCTCCATTAACAAGAGAATCTACGTATTTTACAATTCTTTTTGTTAATCTGTGTTCAGGAAGTCTCATTATGTGGCCATAGAATTTAAGGCGTCTTTTCCTCATGCCTATCTCTATGTTAGAATATTCTTCAATTTTTGATGTTTTCTCTAATCTATATCCATTCTCGATCCATCTAGGTCCCAAAATTTTTGTAATTATTTTTCTTTCTTCTTTCTTTAGATTTTCTAGATCAGTTTTCCTGTTTAGTGCCAAGGTTTCGCTGGCATATAACATTGATGGTTTAATGACTGTATTGTAATGCCTAATTTTTGCATTTAAAGCTAAACATTTTTTATTATAGAGGTTTTGCACTAATCCTAAACCTTTACGAGCTTTTTGTATTCTTTCTCGTTGTGCAAATTTTTCCGAGATAATTTCTTCAAGATATTTGAAGTATGGTACTCTGTTGATTTCTCCGTATTTTGTTTGTAATTTGGAAATTTCTAAATTTGTTGTTGTAAACACTGTCTTTTCAAATGATATCTGTAGGCCGACTTTTTCTGCACATTCTTTTAGAATTTCTACCTGTTTTATAGCCATCTCACTAGAATCTGCCATATTGCGAGATCGTCTGCAAAGGCTAAGTAAGGGATTCTTAGGTTATGTTTCTTGGTTCCTAATGAAATTGGTTTCCAGCACTTTTCTTCTTCAAGTTTCTTCTCCCATTCTTCCATGACTCTATCCAGAACTACATTGAACAACAAAGGCGACAACCCATCACCCTGTCTAACCCCAGTTTTTATTTCAAATGGCCTTGAAAGTTTTCCCATAAATTTCACTTTGGATTTTGTATTTGTTAACGTCTGTTGAATGATTTCCAATCCTTTTTCCTCAAGAATCCAAAATAGTGTGGGTCTGTGGATTGAGTCATATGCCTTCTTGAAGTCGACAAAGACATACACTGCAGGCTTGCCTCGCATCTTCCTTATCCTTGTGATTAATTTTAGGTTTAAATTTTGCTCTGGGCATGATCTGTTTGGCCTGAACCCAGCTTGGAAATCTGAGCTTTTGGGTTCTAGCATTTCTTGTGCTCTTTCAAGAATACAAGCCGATAAAATCTTATATGTGACAGGAAGTAGAGAAATTCCTCTGTAATTATTTACATCATGTTTATCCCCTTTTTTGTGTAATAGATGTATTAAGGCACACTTCCAATCTTCTGGGATTTCTTCGGTGACCCATATATTTTGAATAATTCCTACTTCCAGCTCCTTTCATGAATTAGGCCCTAGATTTTTGAGAAATTCAGCTACAATTCCATCCTCCCCGGAGGCTTTGTTATTTTTTAGTTTCTTTATGTGTTTGATAATTTCTTCTTCTGTTGGCGGTGAGGAATCTTTTTGCTGCGGGGTTTTGGTGTTGGATATTGGGAGGGTTTCTGTTGGTTCTGGACAGTTTAGCAGTTTTTCAAAATATTCGGCTAATACTTCACAGTTTTCTTCATCGCTTAGTGAAGAAAACTGTGAAGTATTAGCCGAATATTTTGAAAATTTACTATTTTATAACATGGGAATACAATTAGAAAGGTACAGAAAACATCATTAAAACTTAATAATACAGATAACATCTGTAGTGCTAAAGGCTTTATAAAAGAGTAAAAATAAACATTCACATCATTGATCCAGGGTGGGAGCTGGTGTAGGGAGGTGGAGCAGTGGCTAATTGGAAATTCTATTGCGAGGACCTGGTTCACGGTAGCAACAGGTGCGAGGTGGTGGAGTGGTGGCTGATGTGTGTGTCCATAGCCATGACCTGTACCAGGGTAGCAAGGGCCTTGAGGAGCGAGCATGGTGGACAATGTGAGCCTCTATCGCCAGGAATCAGGGCCATAATGGCAGTAAGCTCAACGAGGTAGAGCATTGTCTGATAAGAACATCTATTGCAAATACCTGTGCCAGAATGGCACCAGGCGCAAGAAAATGGCATGGTGACTGATGTGAGTTTTTATTGCCATGACCTGGGCCAAGGTGGTAGAAGGTATGGGGGGACGTGTGTTGGCAGATTTGTGCATCAATTGTCAGGGCTTGGGCGAGGGTGGTAACATGTGTGGGGAGTTGGAGGAATGGCCAATGCGAGTGTCTATTGCCAGGACCTGTGCCAGGGTGGCAGGAGGCGTGATTAGTTTGTATGGTTGCCAATGTGAGCGTGTATCACGATGTTCTGGGCCTGTGTGGCAGCAGGCGTGAGGAGGGGGCGTGGCGGCCGATGTGAGCATCTATTGTGAGGAACTGGATAGGGGGGCAGCAGTTGTGAGGATGCGGCACGGTGTCCAATGTGAGCGTCTTTGCCAGGATCTGGGCCAAGGTAGCAGTAGGCAAAAGGAGATGTAGTGGCAGCTGATATGAGTGTCAATTGGAAGACATGGGCCAGGGTGGCAGCAGGACTGAGAAGGTTGCGCGGTTGCCGATGTTTGTCTATATCCAGTTCCTGGACCAGGATGGCAGCAGGTGTGAGGAGGTGGTGTGTTGGCCAGTTTGAGTATCTATTGCCTTGATCTGGGTTAGTTTGGCTGCCAGTACTAGCCGATGTAGGAGAGGCCAATTTGAACCTCTATTGCGAGGACCTGTGTAGGATGGCAACAGTTGTGTGGAGATGGCACAGTGGCTGATGTGAGCATCTATTGCCAGGACTTGGGGCCAGATAGGTAGTAGTCATGGAGAGGTGGAGCGGTCTCTGAATATGACTGTCTATTGCCACGACCTTGGCCAGGATGGCATCAGTTGGAGCAGTAGCCAATGTGAGCGTCTATTGCCGCTACTTGGCAAAGGGTAGCAACAGGTGTGAGGTGTTGGAGCGGTTGCTGATGTGAGTGTCTATTACCAGGCCCTGGGCCAGGGCGAAAGCAGGTTTGAAGAGGTGATGTGTTGACCGATGTGGGCGTCTGTTGTTGAGTACGTGGGCAGGGTTGCAGCAGCTGAGTGGAGATGGCACAGTGTTTGATGTGAGCATCTATTGCCACGATTCTGGGCCAGGTTGGCAGCAGGCATGGAGAGGTGAAGCCGTCTCTGATTTGACTGTCTATTGGCAGGACCGGGGACAGGATGCCATCAGGCCCTAGCAGGTAGAGCAGTGGCCAACGTGAGCGTTTTTTCCCAATACCTGGCCAAGTGTAGCAACAGCCACAAGGTGCTGGAGTGGTGGCTGATTTGAGTGTCTGTTGTGACGACCTGGGTAGGGTTTCATGAGTTGTGTGGAGGTGGCACAGTGGCCGATGTTTGCATCTCTTGCCAGGATCTAAAAAAGGTGGGCACGAGTAGGTATATTTGAATCTGATGTGAGCGTCTGTTGCCACGACCTGGGCCAGTGTGGGAGTTATCGTGATGTTGTAGAGCGGTGGGCGATGTGAGTGTTTATTGCGAGGACTTTTGCCAGGGTGGCAGCAGGTGTGTGGAGGTCGCGTGATGGCAGACTGCTGCCAGTGGCTTAGCCAGGGGGCAGCAGGTATGGGAGGTGTAGCAGTGGCCAATTGTGATCGTGTACTGCCAGGACCTGGGTCAGGATATCAGTAGGCGTGACGAGGGGAGCGGAGTCTGATGAGAGTATCTATTGCCATTGCTTTGGCCAGGGTGGCAGCAGGCACGAGGAGTGTGCGTGGGGGGTGATGTTAGTGTTAGGGTCATTCCGCACTGGGATGCCACGGCATCTCTGCTTGCAGTATGCGATCTGTTATGCGGCTGCCAGCAGGGACGCCACACGGAGGACTCCTTCAGTCTGCGCTCAGTGTCGAAATGGTTGTTGAGGAGCTAGTAGCTGTGCTTTGTGTGCGTCATCGACAGAGAAAGAGAAGGCAGAGAAAGAAGAATTTCTGGGTACACCCCTTCATTGCTGATCGTGATGTAAACGGATTATTTCATACAATATACAATGATTTAAGAAATTACAGTGATAAATTTTTGAATTACGTGAGAATGTCAGTACGTTCATTCGACGAATAAGTTATCTGCAGAGATGAACTGAAGAAAATGGACGCCGTTTTAAGGCAAGCCATCTAACCAGAAGAGAAGATTTTCGTGACATTAAGGTAACTTACTACCTGTCTACTCAGCAGATAATTATTTGTTTCATGCAGTGATACTTGCAATTTGAGTTGTAACTGTAACATATACCTGGAACCGTTTTATCAGTTTTAATCCGAAAGGTACTTTATTACAAAATAAAATTCAATATTACAAATAAAACTTGAAACAATACTACAATTAAACTTAAAGCAATGCTACAAATGAGATAAAGCAATATTACAAAAAAAACTTAAAACAAATCAACAACGTCTGACGACTCTGACCCATTAGCATCACTTGCTGCAGTTGAAGACGTAACTGTGTAATTTTGTTCTGGAGGTGCATGTTGTGGATAGTAATTTACTGTAATTGAATTTTATCCATAATGGATGCAGATGAACTACGTGACTGTTCCTTTCAGGGTGTTGAATGAAAACCGCTACCAGTCACAATTGAAGGTATTTATTTACAGCACGACCGGTTTCAGGCTTTTGCCCATCTTCAGGTGCTTACATTCAGAAACATGTGACGTTCAATGATGGAGTTCAATACAGATGGATTATCCATATTGTTGTCACGCTAATCTGGCAGTTTTTGGTCTTGTGTTCGTTCTTCTTCACATAAAACAATAAGTGAAATTGAAAAGTTTTATGTGAAGAAGAACGAACACAAGACCAAAAACTGCAAGATTAGCGTGACAACAATATGGATAATCCATCTGTATTGGACTCCATCATTGAACGTCACATGTTTCTGAATGTAAGCACCTGAAGATGGGCAAAAGCCTGAAACCGGTCGTGCTGTAAATAAATACCTTCAATTGTGACTGGTAGCGGTTTTCATTCAACACCGTAATTTACTGTGTTAGTAGTTTGCAACTGCAGTGGAGCATCAGGTACAGGGTGACAGGAAACTGTAGGACGATAATTTCCTATTGGCCAGCGTCCTGAATGAACATTACTCTGTACATAGAGTGGTCCGCACTGAGCTTCATTTGTCACACTCTTTATTTTAATTTTTGTCTCCATTTTCCTTTCCTTGGCGATACCACGAAGGGGGTTTAAGAGAGACAGCAAAAACATGCTGTCTTCATTCTCTTCTGCTTGCCGCTCCCGTAATTCTCTTTGCTGAATACTCACATTAAGTGCTTAATCAGTTGGTCTTCGTCATCTTCTTACCTTCTTTATCTATTTCTTCTTAACGGAACCGCACTTGCACCAGATGCAGCTTCTTCTTCTACATTTTCGTGCGGATCCTCAGCTTGTTTAGATTCCCTTATGCTGATGTAACTAACCTGTTTCTACGGGTTATTACGTTGTTATTGGGAATATGAATACTTATTGCTTGAGATGTTAACGTGAGAGTATTAGGGTCGCCACCGACTCTAACCATACAACTAATCGAAGGTTTTGTCGAGTCGGAAAATAAATTAATTTGATCACAGACCAAAAACTCACAAAAATGCATACGTTGTGATGTCGCTCATAGCGGATACAATGTAATTAATAATATTTCCCGCGCACTGTTCACGACAATCAAACATTTAAAATAAAATAGAAAATGCATAAGCACTGCATAAGATCATCTACCAGAACACACCTGAAAATAAGACTTAATCTAAAGCACTTATTTTAAAATAAAAAAGGAAACTAATTACTAGACCTGTGCGTAAGGAAAAGCGTTGGATGTGCTAACGGGAAAGCTGTGAGGTGAGTGGCTTAGGTGCAGAAACGTAACCTCGGAACACAAGAGAAAATTTTGGATAAAATCATTTATTCCTAAGACATTAAAGAAAAGCATCGATACATTCACCGTTATAATCTACTCCTAAAATCATTGGTGTGTATCATTCATACCACTGTTGTTGCCTGATCGCAATAACTCATAAAGCGGTATACGTTTCGCAGTACACCCGCGTGCACACGTGGTTTGTGGAGACGCACTTCGTAGGTATCGTGTCCAAGTTGCAACAATATCACATCACACAATCATGAGCGGTTAAAGTTCTTTAAAACAAGGATGAACTGGGCAGTTAGTCCAACAAAACTTTAATGTCCCCACGGACGAAAGATACATTAAGCAAGGAAAATTTACGAGAAGGCAAAGCTATTAATATTTAGAAAAATGAAAGCTTATACAGGCCCAGCTGAAGGCAAACAGACATTCATACAGAAGCGAGTGCTCTTCTGGTGGATCCAAGTCTGCTATAGAAATTTACTAAGTGAAACATCTGCCAAAGTTTTGCATTCCCTTCTGCGACAAGGCAAAGCAATCTTTCAGAGTTGAAAAGCGAGACCAAAAACTAACAGGCCTCCCCTCGCCAAGTAACAACGCGCCACGCGGTCAGTCTAACTCACCCTTCTTCGACTGGAGTACAGCCGTGGGCGCTTCCCGTACCGGCGGCAGACTGCCTCCCGCTTCCTCCCCAGCTTCTTCCACGCTCCGCGTGGCCCGGAAAACCCAAGGATGCCATTTCCGCCACCAACGTAACGCAGGTGGATTTCTCACAAGTAGCGAAAACCTCTTTGCCTACTTGACCACTACGAGAGTAGGCTATTCTGTACAACTCCTGCTGAGTCTGTACGACTATCGCAGACTTTCTGCAGCAGACTATGCCACCGTCTAGCAACGTGACACACAACCACATTCATTCAATCACACCAATATGATAATTGTGAGAAAAGATAAACAAGGAAAAGAAAGAGAGATACTAGTAAAAATGGGCTACCGGACTAATGAAAGGTGGCTACAGGACCGTTTTACTGACAACGGTCTGAAGGAACGACAGTTGGTTAAAGTAAATGTATTCGCTCTTCCTTGTGGCACCCGATCCTGACTTTAAGGATTTCCTGCGTTGTAGATCACGCGCAAAAGAGCCTCTGAGATTCTTCCACCTCTTCTGCAACACGAAGCCTACAACAAAATATATATACGTTTTGTCACGATCCGTGTTATTTGTCAGAAATAGTCCCATCACTTTTTTAAAAAATTCAAATATACGGTGGAGAAGATTCTTCCACCTCTTCTGCAACGCCAAGCCTGCAACAAAATACCCTCCTGGAAATTGAAATAAGAACACCGTGAATTCATTGTCCCAGGAAGGGGAAACTTTATTGACACATTCCTGGGGTCAGATACATCACATGATCACACTGACAGAACCCAGGCACATAGACACAGGCAACAGAGCATGTACAATGTCGGCACTAGTACAGTGTATATCCACCTTTCGCAGCAATGCAGGCTGCTATTCTCCCATGGAGATGATCGTAGAGATGCTGGATGTAGTCCTGTGGAACGGCTTGCCATGCCATTTCCACCTGGCGCCTCAGTTCGACCAGCGTTCGTGCTGGACGTGCAGACCGCGTGAGACGACGCTTCATCCAGTCCCAAACATGCTCAATGGGGGACAGATCCGGAGATCTTGCTGGCCAGGGTAGTTGACTTACACCTTCTAGAGCACGTTGGGTGGCACGGGATACATGCGGACGTGCATTGTCCTGTTGGAACAGAAAGTTCCCTTGCCGGTCTAGGAATGGTAGAACGATGGGTTCGATGACGGTTTGGATGTACCGTGCACTATTCAGTGTCCCCTCGACGATCACCAGAGGTGTACGGCCAGTGTAGGAGATCGCTCCCCACACCATGATGCCGGGTGTTGGCCCTGTGTGCCTCGGTCGTATGCAGTCCTGATTGTGGCGCTCACCTGAACGGCGCCAAACACGCATACGACGATCATTGGCACCAAGGCAGAAGCGACTCTCATCGCTGAAGACGACACGTCTCCATTCGTCCCTCCATTCGCGCCTGTCGCAAACCACTGGAGGCGGGCTGCACGATGTTGGGGCGTGAGCGGAAGACGGCCTAACGGTGTGCGGGACCGTAGCCCAGCTTCATGGAAACCGTTGCGAATGGTCCTCGCCGATACCCCGGAGCAACAGTGTTCCTAATTTGCTGGGAAGTGGGGGTGCGGTCCCCTAAGGCACTGCGTAGGATCCTATGGTCTTGGCGTGCATCCGTGCGTCGCTGCGATCCGGTCCCAGGTCGACGGGCACGTGCACCTTCCGCCGACCACTGGCGACAACATCGATGTACTGTGGAGACCTCACGCCCCACGTGTTGAGCAATTCGGCGGTACGTCCACCCGACCTCCCGCATGTCCACTATACGCCCTCGCTCAAAGTCCGTCAACTGCACATACGGTTCACGTCCACGCTGTCGCGGCATGCTACCAGTGTTAAAGACTGCGATGGAGCTCCGTATGCCACGGCAAACTGGCCGACACTGACGGCGGCGGTGCACAAATGCTGTGCAGCTAGCGCCATTCGACGGCCAACACCGCGGTTCCTAGTGTGTCCGCTGTGCCGTGCGTGTGATCATTGCTTGTACATCCCTCTCGCAGTGTCCGGAGCAAGTGTGGTGGGTCTGACACACCGGTGTCAGTGTGTTCTTTTTTCCATTTCCAGGAGTGTATATACACGTTTTGTCACGATCCGTGTTATTTGTCAGAAATAGTCCTAGAATTATTTTTAAAATTCAAATATACGATGGAGACAGCATTATACGGATCTCAGTGAAACGTATTCGTGATTATCCGAATTGTAACGGATATGTCGCGCTGGTACTACCCGTCTGAGATTCATGCGATCCCAGTCCCATGCTTTTGATTATTGTTTGATTAGACAGTTTTCAATCGCGGCGCCGTGTCACGTTAGTTCTTAAATACGCGAAAGTGCAAGAGTATGGTGTTATCACTTAAAGATAAACATGACTAATAATTCATTAAAAAAGGGGAGAAACTGGTCTTGAGTTAGTTGATATGTACGATGTACAGTAGGTACTTTTCTACGATAAGCGACATTAAGATGAATACCTGCTCAATTTTGATGTACATATGCAAACTTGATAATCTAGACGCGAGTAAACATCGAAAAGTGATGAATACAGAAAAATTAACTTTTGCAAGAGGCTTTGTATTGTTGGTGTTTGCGTCCATTATAGCACAGCTTTTAATATTTCACAGAAAAGTCGTTTCCTTCATGTGGAATTTACCTTTTTTAAAAAGATAACTAGTCGTACGAATCGCATGTCGTACTCATTGTTGCCTAATTTATTACAGTTATCAGTCGATTGGCTGTTCTTTTGTGGAACTACATTATGGATAACGTCTTGGGCGCACAACAATCACAGAAATTGTTCGAGAAGTGTGTATCCTGTTACGGCAGAAACTGTATGCAAGTAAAGCTATGCCGACAACAGAAGAATGGTTAAAAATAACAAATACCTTCGAAAAGAATGCCAACATTCCTCATTACATTGGAGCAATTGGAGCAAACATGAACGAGTGATTAAGCCCACTCACTCAAGTTCCTTGTACTACAACTACAAAAATAATTTTCCATAGTTTTGCTTCCTGTGTGCGATGCTAACTATAACTTTACTTTCGTAGACGTCGGAGCTTATGGAAAAAGTAATGATTCGGCAATTTTCTTGTTTTACAAGAAACTAGTGAACAATTCCCTGATTTTACCTAAAGCTTGACCACTGACAGAAAAACATTCACCTTTTTCCCTTATGTGTTGGTAGGAGATGAGGCTTTTGGCATGAGTGGAAATTTGATGTGTCCATACGGTGGAAATAATCTTAGTTAAGAGAAGAAGGTCCTTAATTACAGATTATCCATGGCTAGGCATTATGTGGAATATGCTTTTGGCATCCTCTCCAACAAGTGGAGAATCTTTCATCGTCCACTAAATGTGGGAATTGATTTTGCACAAAATATAGTTAAAGCTCGTTGTGCTTTGCATAATTTTGTACGTGCACAATATGGATTCGTCTATGAGGACTCACTTGAAGTAACTGGTTTTGAGAACAATGAATATGCAGGCCATTCAGGCAGAAGCGCTCGATCTACACTTGGAGTGAAAGACCAATTTTTAGTGTTTTGTTAATCGTGATCCCCTCAAGGGGCAAAGTACTTACGTTCAGTAAACTATAGCAATGAAAAATAAAATGTTTTTGAAGTACTTACCGAGTTCTTTCTTCACTTCCAAAGACGATTATTTTCCTCCGAAAATATTAACAACTTGTTCCCAACACGTTTTTTTTCAGTTCGCGGTTCGAATAATCCACGGATGATGTGTCCCAAATTGCTGGTCTCGTCTGAATTTCACATATAAAAGCTTCTGTATCGAAACTATCCATTGTGGCACACATGCAAAACTGCAAAACACAGAGTACAGGTGAGCGGCAGGTAGCACGTGGCAGGTCTGCTGGCGTCCGGGTGCGGGAGCTCCCGTAATCCGCCTTGCGTTTCATTGGCTGCGCCGCCAGCCTGTCAGCGCCGCCAGCAGAGGCTTCGAGCGGCGGGTCTGCTGGCAGCGCTGCCACTGTCAGGTGGATGCCAGGTGCGGGAGGCCCCATCGAGCCCAATGTATTGTATCGGGCGTCTCTGCCAGTAAAGATGCTGTGACATCCCAGTGAGGCAGGGCCCTTAATAGCTAGGACCTGGGCCTGGGTGAAACAAGTGTGGGGAGGTGGAGCGGTGGCTGATGTGAGCGTTAAATGCCAGTCCATGGGCCTGCTTGGAAGCAGGTCTGGGGATGCAGCATGATGCAGCATGGTGGCAGATGTGTGCATCAATTATCAGGGTCTGGGCCTGAGTGGTGGCAGATGTGGTGAAATGGACTGCTGGCAAAAGTGAGCGTCTATTGCCATGACCTGGGCCAGGATAGCAGTAGGCTCTTGGAGGTGGAATGGTGGATAATGTGGGTGTCTATTGTCAGGACCTAGGGCAGAGTAACAGAATGTGCAAGGAGGTGGCGCAGTGGCCGATGTGAACGAATATTGTCAGTACCTGGGTTAGTGTGGCAGCTTGTCAAGCAGGCCAATATCAGCTTCTATTTCGATGACCTGGGCAAGGTGGCAGAAGTTGTGTGGCGGTGGCACAATGGCGGATGTGAGCGTCTATTCCGGGACTTGAAGACAGGTTGGCAGCAGGCATGACGAAGTGGAGTGGTGGCTGATTTGAGTGTTTATGGCCAGGACGTGGGCAGGGTTGCAGCAGGCGCAAGGAGGTTGGATGGTTGCAGATGTTGGAGTCTGTCGCCAGGTCGTAGGTCGAGTTTGCAGCAGGCATGATGAGGTGGTACAGTGACCAATGTAAGCATTCATAGCCAGGACATATGTCAGTGTGGCAGCATGAGCGAGGAGGTTGCATGGTTGTCGATGTGTTTGTCTATCGCCAGGTCCTTGGCCAGGGTGGCAACAGGTGGGAGGAAGTGGCGCGGTGGGTGGTGGGTGGTGTTTATTGCTAGGATGTGGGCCTATGTGAAAGCACGTGTGTGGGAGGTGGAGCGGCGGCTGATGTGAGCGTCAATTGCTAGTCTTTGGGCCTGTGTGGCAGCAGGTGAGGTGAAACGCAGTGCTGGGCAATGTGAGCCAGGGTAGCAGAAGCCTCGTGGAGGTGGAGTGGTGGCTAATGTGAGCGTCTATTGCCATGACCTGGACCAGGGTGGAAGGAGGTTGTTGGAAGTTGCCCAGAGACCTATGTTAGCTCCTAATACCAGGAACTGGACCACGTTGGCAGCAGGAGTGAGGAGGTGTTGCGTAGCTGATGTGAGTGTCTATTGCCAGGACCTGTGCCAGGGTGGCCACAGGGAGGTGGCACGGAGGCCGATGTAATAATGAGGATCTGGGCCAGGGTGGCAGCAGGTGTGGGAAGGTGGAGCAGTGGCCAATGAGAGTGTATTTTGCCATGACCTGGTCAAAGGTAGCAAAATGCTCGAGTTCATGGAGCTATGGCTGTAGTCAGTGTCTATTGCCAGGACTTCAGCCAGGGTGGCAGCAGGTGTGAAGAGGTGGCATTGTGGCTAATATGAGTATCTATTGCCAGGACTCAGGGATAGGTTGGCAGCAGGCATGATGAGGTGGAGTGGTGGCTGATGTGAGAATCTACAGCCACTATCTGGACGAGAGTGTCAGCATTCTCGAGGTGATAGATTAGAATGCGAGCATCTATTGTCAGGACCTGGGCCAGTGTGGCAGCAGGGACAACGAGGTGGAGCAGTGGCTGATGTGAGTTTGTATTGCCAGGGCCTGGGGCAGGGTGGAATCAGTTGTGGGGGTTGGTTTGGTAGCAGATGTGAGCAGCAACTGCCAGGGCCCAGGTAGCAGCATGCACGAGTAGGTTGCAAAGTGATTGATTTGATCGTTTATTGCCAGGACCTTGGCCAGGGTGGTAGCAGGCTGAAAGAGGTGAAGCGGTTGGTGATGTGAGCATCTATTGTCTGCACCTGGGCCAAGGTTGGTGCAGGTAAGAAGAGTTGTAGTGGAAGCCAATTTGAGTGTCGATTGCCTGTATGTGGGGCAGGATGACAGCAGGTGTTGTGGTGGCTGATGTTAGTGTTTATTGCCAGGTCCTAGGCCTGTATGGAAGAAGGTGGAGTGAGGTGGCATGGTGGCAGGTGTGAGCATCAACTGAGAGCGCCTGGCTAGGGTGGCAACAGGTGTGGTTAGTTGGAGCGTTGGCCTTGTCATCATCTATTGCCAATACCTGTGTTAGTGTAGCAAAATGGGCCAGGAGATGGAGTGGTGGCTGACGTGAGCATTTATTGCCAGGACATGGCTTAGGGTGGTAGCCTTCACTGGCAGTTTGGGCAGTGGCCAATGTGACCATCTATTGCGAAGCCCTGGGCAGGGTGTCAGCAGTTGGTGGAAGTGGCATGGTGGTTGATATGAGCGTCAATGCCAGGGCTCAGGGCATGACGAGGTGGAGCGGTTTCTGATGTGAGTGTCTACTGCGAGGATCTGGAGCAGGGTGGCATCAGGAGTGAGGAAGGATAGTGGAGGCCAAAGTGATAGATGGTCACATGTGTTACTGCCCCACCTGCTAGTGAAGGCTGCCACCCTAACCCAGGTCCTATCAATAGATAATCACATCAACTACCACTCCACCTCCTCGTGCTCTTTGCTATCCTAACACCGGTCCCAGCAATAGATGCTTACATTGGTCAATGCTCCAACACACCACACCTCCAGCCTCACTATCCCAGTCCGTGGCAAATCACGCTCACACCTGTAACCAAACCATCTCAACACACCTGCTTCTCTTGAGGCCTACGTCCTTACAATAAACACTAACACCAGCTACCACGCCAACTCCTCCTGCCAGCTGCAAGGCTGGCCAAAGAACTGGCGATATACACACACATCGTCAACCACACAACCCCTTCGCGCCTGCTGCCACCCTGGAAATGGTCCTCGCTATAGACAATCACATCAGCACCCTTCCCAAATCCTGGCAGTAGACGCTTACATCTGCCAACGCTCGACCTCGTTGTGCTTGCTGCCATCCTGGCCCCAAGTCTCGCAATACAAACTCTCATCCTCCAGTATGCCACCATTTCAAGTCTTCTGATACCCTGGCCCAGATCCTGGCAATAGACACTCACATCAGCTACAGCTTCACCACCTCCCACATGCAACTACCCTGCTCCATGTCCTAGCAATAGACGCTCAAATTGGACTCACTACTTCCACTGTGACGCAGATGCTGACAATAGATGCTCACGTCAACCACTGCGCCACCTCCTCAGGCAAGCTACCCCCCTGGCCCAGTCCTTGGAAATTGACGCTTTTATCTGCTGCGACATCCATTCCCAACGCCTGCTTCCACCCAGGCTGAGGTCCTGGCAGTAAACAGTCACATCGTCCTCCGAGCCACCTCCTTTTGCCTTCTGCCACCCTGGCCAAGGACGCAGCAATAGATGCTCACATTGGCCACCACTTTACCTCCCCACACCTGCTGCCAGCCTGGATCAGGCCCTGGCAATTAATGCTCATCTCTGCCACCACACCACCTCCCCAAACCAGGTGGAGCAGTGGCCAATGTGGTCATGTATTGCAAGGACCTGTGCAGGATGGCAGCAGGTGTGTGGAGATGGCATGGTGGTTGATGTGAGCATCTATTGCCACTACTCACGTACAGGTTGCAGCAGGCACGACGAGGTGGAGTGGCTTTTGATCTGCATGTCTATTGACAGGACCTGGGCCAGGGTAGCAAAATGCGTGAGGAGGTGGAGCAATGGCTGATGTGAGGGTCTGTTGCCAGGCTTAGGTAGGATTTTCTTGGAAATAAATGATGAAGTAAGATAATCGAAAATAAGTTATGAGCTAAGAAATTTGTGAACATATAAATACAGAAAGCATGCTCTAATAGGATTTTTTGTGTGTGAACGGATGTTGAAGTAAAGAGAAAGATCTATGGAAGAACTTTTGGTTTGGACTGCATTACCAAATGTTACATTGAAAACAAACCCTGTTCTTTCATCTTGTGTTATTCTACTATATGTTTGAGTTCCCTTGTGCATTTGTCTTATTTCTGTGTTTATGTGTTTAGCTAAGAAGATTTATGTTGTAGAATTTTTCTAATACTAAAGTACATTCACTTTGATGAAGAATACTGTTATCCTCAAATATAATTTGCAAAAATAGTATGTTACTTATTTTTTAAAGATTGTTACATATTGTTTTCGACAGCTATTCTGATCTTTTATGTATTTACTTATGTCATAAATCCTGTAACACTGATGTGTATATTTATTTCTGTTCTTTTGTAAAGCCTGTATTAATACAAATGTTATCTGTGTTATTAGTTTTTAATGATGTTTCTGTACAGCATTGCTGGTTCTAAGGACAATTCCAAAAACTTTGTGAGTGCATAAGTAGTTGTTTATGGACTTGCTATATTATCCACAAAACACTTCGATTGTGATTGTGCACCTGCAGAGCCGCAAAAGATGGCTGCTGATCTTCTCTACAACGACTGCAGTGGGCCTACACTTTTTATGGTCCACCAATACCATACTTTCTACCACGACTACAGTGGGTCTGCTCTGTGATGACCTACATACCAATATTATTCAAAAATTGTAATGATCTGTTGTGGCCCATTACCTGTCTGCATCTCAACAGTCAGCACTGTTTTTCCGTTGGAAGAAACACACTACTTCTTCAAGACTGCATGGGAATCCATTACTTCCGTGGCATTTCCTTGTGCTGCTCAGACTTTGAGAAAAAAACAGAAAACTGTTATTGCTATTGTGATGAATGATCTGGACGCTCTTTAAGAGAACAATTTTTGGTTTTGACCAACATTGCTTCAATAACTGTGTGCATTTGATGTCTTTGTTATTGTAATCATGAAAAATTTTAGCAAATCATTATTGTTCACTGCCCAAAACAATTCGTATAATTTTTTGTAGGGTGTATGGGTACCATGTAAGTAGGCTGTTTAGGGTTTTATTTTGCTAACGCCAAGTAGCGCTCTGCATGAAAATCACTGACTGTGCTTTTTGCAGACTGTGGCTGGTTTGTATTGATGGAATATTTGCTATTATAGTATTGGGCAGCGGAATCTTAAGAGTGTGTTGAGTTGCACAGTTGGAGATGAGCCACCAACAGTGGCGGAAGTGGGGATAGAGATGGCAGAATTTTAAGAGCGGACGGTCTAAACAGGTGTCCGCCAGATAGAGTAAATTTGTTATACTGATTATCTTGAACCGAATTATAAATTATGAATTTTGAACATTATTACGGTAAACACAGTGCATGTTGTCTATCAAACTCTTTCATTTGCTGTTTATGCCTATCAGTAATTAGGGCTTCCAGTAACTAGAATATTTCATTTAGCTGGTAATAGTAGCACTCGCTGTATTGCAGTAGCTCGGTAACGAAGATTTTTGTGAGGTAAGTGATTCATGAAAGGTATAGGTTACTGTTATTCAGGGCCATTCTTTTGTAAGGATTATTGAAAGTCAAACTGCGTAGTGCTAAAGATATTGTGTGTCAGTTTACTGTTAATCAGAATAAGTAAAGAGATTAATGACTGAGTACATTTTGTTTTGCTCTGCAGGTTGAAAATCAAATAACGTAGAGGTTTCCAGAATGACGTAGAGGTTTATCAGCACAGTAATTCATTACTTTTTCAAATTGTATGTTTCAAGTTGTGTGGAGGTGGCACAGTGGCCGATGTGAGCGTCTATTGCCAGGACTCAGGACCAGGATGGCAGCAGGCACAACTAGATGGAACGGTGGCAGATGTGAGCATCTAGTGCCAGGATGTGGGCCATCATAGCAGTAGGTGTGAGGAGGTGTAGCATTTCCTGATGTGAGTGTCTATGGCCAGGTCGTGGTCAGGGGGGAAGCAAACGTGAGGAGGTGGTTTCATGGCCGATGTGAGCATCTATTGGCAGCACCTGACTTAGGGTGGCAGTTGGCAGAAACAGGTGGAGCAATGGATGATGTGAGTGTCTATTGCGAGGACGTGGGTTGGGTTGTAACACTAGTGTGGAGGTGACATGGTTGCCTATGTGAGTGTCTACTCCGAGTACTTGGGGCCAGGGTAGCAGCAGGCGCGAGGAGGCTGAGTATTTGCCGATGGGAGCGACTCTAGCCAGGTCCTCAACCAGTGTGGAAGCAGACGCGAGGAGTTGGGGCAGTGGCCAATGTGAGCATCTTTTGACAGGACCTGAGTTAGATTGGCAGCTGGCACGAGCAGATGGAGCTGTGGCCGACGTGAGCGTCTATTTATGAGGACTTGGGCAGGGTGGGAGCAGCTACGTGGAGGTGGCACTGTGGCCAATGTGAGCGTCTAGTGCCACTACTCGGGGCCCTAGTAGAATCAGGCGCAAGGATGTGTAGTGGTGGCTGATGTGAGTGTCTATTGCCAAGATCTGGTCCTTTGTGGAAGCAGGTTTGGGGATGTGGCATGGTGGGAGATTCGTGCATCTATTGCCAGGACCTCAGTTAGGATCCAGCCTTCACTAGCAACTGGAGCAGTGGCCCGTGTGAGCACCCATTGCGAGGAATTGGGCAGGATGGCACCATTTGGGTGGAGGTGGCACGGTGGCCGATGTGACCATCAGTTGCCAAGGCTCAGGGCCATGTTGGCAGCCGGTACAAGCACTGGCTGATGTGAGCGTCTAGTGCTAGAACTGCGCCAGGGTTGCAGCAGGAGCGAGGACGTAGAATGTAGGCCGATGTGAGCGACTATTGCCAGGGCATGGGCCAGTGTTGTAGCAGGAGCGACACAGTGGATTGGTGGCCAATTTGAATGTTTATTGCCAGGACCTTGGCCAGGGTGGCAGCAGGTGGTTGCGTGTTGGCAGTTGTGAGCGGCCAATGCTAGGGCCTGGGCCAGGGTTGCTGCAGTTGTGGGGAGGTGGAGCGGTGGCAAATGTGAGCGCCTATAGCCAGGAACTGGGTGGCAGCAGGTGTGATGAGGCGGAGCAGTGGCCAAAAAAATGGTTCAAATGGCTCTGAGCACTATGGGACTTAACATCTGTGGTCATCAGTCCCCTAGAACTTAGAACTACTTAAACCTAACTAACCTAAAGACGTCACACATATCCATGACCGAGGCAGGATTCGAACCTGCGACCGTAGTAGTTGCACGGTTCCGGACTCAGCGCCTGAACTGCTAGACCACCGCGGCCGGCGCGGTGGCCAAAGTGAGTGGCTATAGCCAGGACCTTTCCAGGGTAGCGGAAGATGCAAGGAGGTGGCACGGAGGCGGATCTGTGTTTCTGTTGCCATGACCTGAGGCAGCAAAGGATCAAGAAGGTAAAAAGACGAGGGTTAGTAGAAATCCTTGGGTAACAGAAGAAATATTGAATTTAATTGATGAAAGGAGAAAATATAAAAATCTAGTAAATGAAGCAGGCAAAAAGGAATACAAACGTCTCAAAAATGAGATTGATAGGAAGTGCAAAATGGCTAAGCATGGATGGCTGGAGGACACATGTAAAGATGTAGAGGCTTATCTCAGTAGGGGTAATGTAGATACTGCCTACAGGAAATTAAGGACACCTTTGGAGATAAGAGAACCACTTGTATGAACATCAAGAGCTCAGATGGAAACCTAGTTCTAAGCAAAGAAGGGAAAGCAGAAAGGTGGAACGAGTATATAGAGGGTCTATACAAGAGCGATGTACTTGAGGACAATATTATGGATATGGAAGAGGATGTAGATAAAGATGAAATGGGAGATACGATACTGCGTGAAGAGTTTGACAGAGCACTGAAAGACCTGAGTCGAAACAAGGCTCCCGGAGTAGACAACATTCCATTGGAACTACTGACGGCCTTGGGAGAGCCGGTCCTGACAAAACTCTACCATCTGGTGAGCAAGATGTATGAGACAGGCGAAATACCCTCACACTTCAAGAAGAATATAATAATTCCGATCCCAAAGAAAGCAGGTGTTGACAGATGTGAAAATTACCGAACTATCAGTTTAGTAAGTCACAGCTGCAAAATACTAACGCGAATTCTTTTCAGACGAATGGAAAAACTAGTAGAAGCCGACCTCGGGGAAGATCAGTTTGGATTCCGTAGAAATGTTGCAACACGTGAGGCAATACTGTCCGTACGACTTACCTTAAAAGCTACATTAAGGAAGGGCAAACCTACGTTTCTAGCATTTGTAGACTTAGAGAAAGCTTTTGACAATTTTGATTGGAATACTCTCTTTCAAATTCTGAAGGTGGCCGGGGTAAAATACAGGGAGCGAAAGGCTATTTACAATTTGTACAGAAACCAGATGGCAGTTATAACAGTCGAGGGACATGAAAGGGAAGCAGTGGTTGGGAAGGGAGTGAGACAGGGTTGTAGTCGCCCCCCGATGTTATTCAATCTGTATATTGAGCAAGCAGTGAAGGAAACAAAAGAAAAATCCGAAGTAGGCATTAAAATCCATGGAGAAGAAATAAAAATGTTGAGGTTCGCCGATGACATCGTAATTCTGTCAGAGACAGCAAAGGACTTGGAAGAGCAGTTGAACGGAATGGATAGTGTCTTGAAAGGAGTATATAAGATGAACATCAACTAAAGCAAAACCTGGATAATGGAATGTTGTCGAATTAAGTCGGGTGATGCTGAGGCAGTTTGACTAGGAAATGAGACACTTAAAGTAGTAAAGGAGTTTTACTATTTGGGGAGCAAAATAACTGATGATGGTCGAAGTAGAGACGATGTAACATGTAGACTGGCAATGGCAAGGAAAGCGTTTCTGAAGATAGAGAAATTTGTTAACATCGAGTATTGATTTAAGTGTCAGGAAGTCATTTCTGAAAGTATTTGTATGGAGTGTAGCCATGTATGGAAGTGAAACATGGACGATAAATAGTTTGGACAAGAAGAGAATAGAAGCTTTCGAAATGTGGTGCTACAGAAGAATGCTGAAGATTAGATGGGTAAATCACATAACTAATGAGGAAGTATTGAATAGAATTGGGGAGAAGAGACGTTTGTAGCACAACTTGACCATAAGAAGGGATCGGCTGGTAGGACATCTGAGGCATCAAGGGATCACCAATTTAGTATTGGAGGGCAGCGTGGAGGGTAAAACTCGTATAGGAAGACCAAGAGATGACTACACTAAGCAGATTCAGAAGGATGTAGGTTGCTGTAGATACTGGGAGATGAAGAAGCTTGCACAAGATAGAGTAGCATGGAGAGCTGCATCAAACCAGTCTCAGGACTGAAGACCACAACAACAACAACTACCTGAGCCAGGGTGGCAGGGTGGTAGTGGCTTGGTAGCCGATGGTAGCGCCTTTCCGATAATGTGTGCCAGATGGCTGTGGAGTTGGTGCACTGGCCAATGTGAAAGTCTATTGCCAGGACGTGGGACGTGGTAGCAGAATGTGCTAGGAGCTGGAGCAATGGCTAATGTGAGTGTCTATTGCCAGGCTTAGGCAGGATTTTCTTAGAAACAAATGATGAGGTAAGTTAATGGAAAATAAATTACTAGGAATGAATATCTGGACGGAAAGCATGCTCTAATAGGATTGCTTTTGCGTGTGAACGAATATTGAAATAAGAGGAAAGATGAATGGAATGAAGTTTTTGTTTGGACTGCATTACCAAATGTTACACTGAAAACAAACCCTGTCATTTCCTATTGTCTTATTCCACTATGTGTTTGTGTGCCCTTGTGTACTTGTGTTTTTCTTCTCTTTATGTGTTTAGCTAACAAGATTTAAGATGTAGAATTTTCCTAAGACGAAGCTACATTCACAATGATGAGGAATACTGTTATCCTCAATTATAATTTGCACTTATAACATTTTATTTACCTTGTAAAGATGGTTAAAGATTATTTTCGATAGCTATTCTGATCTTATATGTGTTTAATTTTGTCATATTTCATGTAACTCTGATGTGTATTTTTATTTCTATTATTTTGTAGAGCCTGTATTACTACAAATGTTACCTGTATTATTATGTTCTTAATGATAGGGAAGCAGCAAGTGTGGGGAGGAGGCGGGGTGGCGGATGTGAGCATCTATTGCCAGAACCTTGGCCAGGGTAGCAGCAGGTGTGACGAGGTGTAGCGGTGGCTGATGTGAGCGTCTATAGCCAGGACCTGTACCAGTGTGACACAAGGCATGAAGAGGTTGTTTGTTTGCCGATGTGTGTGTGTGTGTGTGTGTATCGCCAGGTCCTTGCTCAGGGTGGCAGCACACAGGAGGAGGTAACGCGGTGGCCAATATTAGTGTCTATTTACAGTATTTGGGACAGTGGGGAGCAGATATGTGGAGGTGATGAAGAGGCCGATGTGAGCCTCTATTGCCAGGACGTGGGTTAGAGAGGTAGCAGGCAGGAGGAGGTGGCGCAATGTAAGTCTCTATTGCAAAGGAGACCGCATTTGTGTTGAGGTGTCGCAGTGGCTGATGTATGCATCTATTGCCAGACCCTGGGACAAGGTGACAGCAAGTGTGAGGAGGTTTCATAGAGGTTGATGTGATCGTCTACACCCAGGACCTGGGCCAGGGTGGAAACAGGCACAAAGATTTGGAGTGGAGGCCAATGTGAGCATATATTGCTAGGACGAGGGCCAGGGCTGCAGCAGGTGAGAGGAGGTAGTGTGGTGGCTGGTTTAAGTGTATACCTGGGCTAGGGTGACAGCATGTGTGAGGAGGTAGAGATGTGTCCAATGTGAATGTCTCTTGCCATTCCCCTGGCCAGGGTTACAGCAGCCATGATGAGGTTTTGTGTTGACCCATGAGAGCGTATATTGCCAGCAGGCGCAGGGATGTCGTAAGTTGGATAATATGAGCATCAGTTTCCCAGAACTGGGTGAGGGAGGCAGCAGGTGTGGGGAGGAGGTGTGGTGCCAGATGTGAGGATCTATTGCTAGGACCTGGTCCATGGTAGCTACAGGCACGAGGTGGCGGAGCAGTGGCTGATGTGATGTGTCCATTGCCATGACCTGGGCCAGGGCGATAGCGATCTGCAAGAGGTGGCACAGTGCTGATGTGAGCGACTAATGCCAGTTCTCAGGGCCAGACTGGCAGCAGGCATGAAGAGGTAGACTGGAGGCCGATATGTCTATTACCAGGCCCTCAGATGGTGTGGCAGCAGGGACGACATGGTGGACCAGTGACCGATTTGAGTGTACATTGCCAAGACCAGGGCCAGATTGGCAACAGGTGTGTGGAGGTCGTGTGATGGCAGATGTGAGTGTCCACTGCAGTGGGTTGGGCCCGGTTCACAGCAGGTTTGGGGAGGTGGAGGAATGGCCAGTGTGAGTTTCTATTGCCAGGACCTGGCCCAGGTTAGAATCAGGCATGAGGAGATGTAAAGGTTTGTTGATGTGAGATACTATAGCCAGGATCTGGGCCAGGCTGGCAGCAGTCGCGAGGAAGTTGCATGGAAGCCGATGTTTATGTCTATCGCCATGTCCTTGGCCAAGGTGGAGGCAGGCAAGAGGAGGTGTCACAGTTGACGTTAGTTTTTATTTTACAGCACCTGGGCCTGGGTGGAAGAAGGTGTTACGATGTGGTGTGGTGGCAGATGTATGCGTCAGTTAGCAGGAGCGGTTGCCAATGTCAGCGTCTGTTGACATTACCTGAGCTAGCTTAGCCAAAGGCTTAAGGAGGTGGAGCTTTAGTTGATATGTATTTTTCCAGGACCTGGAGTAGGTGGCACAAAGGTTGATTTGTTCATCTATTGCCATAACCTGGGCAAGGGTGGCAGCAGGCTCGAAGAGGTGGATCAGTGGCTGATGAGGGCATCTATTGTCAGACCTCAGCCACGAAGAGTTGGATTGGAGCCCCATTTGAGCATGTATTGCCAGGACATAGGGCAGGGCAGCAGCAGGTGTGAGGAGGTAGAGCGGTGCCTGATATATATGTCTATTGCCAAGTCCTGGGCTAGGGCGACAGCATGTGGGACCATTCCTCGCCATTACCTGGACCTGGGTTCCAGCAGCCATGAGTAGGTGGAATTGTGGCTGATGTGAGCGTCTATTGCGAGGAACTGTGTCAGGGTCGCAGTAGGTGCAAGGCTGTCATAAGTTGGCCAATGTGGGCATCTATTGCCTGGACATGGGCAAGGGAGGCAGCAGGTGTGGGGAGGAGGCATGGTGGCAGATGTAGGCATCTATTGCTAGGGCCTGATTCAGGGTTGCAGATGGTGTAGAGAAGTGAAGCGATGATTAAGATGTGGTCCGAGGTAGCAAAAAGCGGGAGGTGGTTGAGTCATGGCTGATGTTTGTCTCTATTACCATGACCTGGGTCAGGTCGACAATGTGAGCCATTATTGCCAGAAATAGGGACCAGGATGGCAGCAATCACAACGAGGTAAGGCATTGGCTGATGTGAGAATCTATTGCCAGGGCCTGGGCTAGAGTGGCAGCAGGTACGATGAGTTTGTGTGGTTGTTGATGTGAGTGTCTATCTCGAGGTACTGGGACAAAGTTGTAGCAAGCGTGAGGTGGTGGCGTGGACCTGGCAATAGACGCTCACATTGGCCACCACTTTACCTCCCCACACCTGCTGCCACCCTGGATCAGGCCTTGGCAATTAATGCTCAAATCTGCCACCACACCACCTCCCCAAACCAGGTGGAGCAGTGACCAATGTGATCATGTATTGTGAGGAACTGTGCAGGATGGCAGAAGGTGTATGGAGATGGCATGGTGGTTGATGTCAGCATCTGTTGCCAGTACTCAGGTACAGGTTGCAGCAGGCATGACGAAGTGGAGTGACCTTTGATCAGCATGTCGATTGCACAGGACCTGGACCAGATTAGCAAAAAGCGCGAGGAGGTGGAGCAATGGCTGATGTGAGTGTCTGTTGCCAGGCTTAGGTAGGATTTCGTTGGAAATAAATGATGAGGGAAGATAATCGAAAATAAGTTATGAGCTAAGAAGTTTGTGAACATATAAATACAGAAAGCATGATTTAATACGATTTTTTATGTGTGAACAGATGTTGAAGTAAGGAGAAAGATCTATGGAATGAAGTTTTGGTTGGACTGCATTAGCAAATATTACCCTGAAAACAAACCCTGTCATTTGCCCTTCTGTTATTCGCCTTTATGTTTGTGTACCCTTGTGTATTTTTTATTTTTAGGGTGTTTATGTGTTTAGCTAAGAAGATTTACGTTGTAGAACTTTTCTAATACTAAACAACATGCACTATGATGAGGAATACTGATCTCCTCAAATATAATTTGCAACAATAATATATTATTTACTTTCTAAAGATGGTTAGACATTCTTTTTGAAAGCTATTCAGATCTTTTATGTATTTACTTATGTCATAATCCCTGTAACACTGGTGTGCATGTGCATTTCTAATCTTTTGTAAAGCCTGTGTTACTACACATTTTATCTGTATTTTTATGTTTTAATGATGTTTTCTGTATCTTTGTAACTGTATTTTCATGTTACATCAAATTAAGTAACTTGTAAGCATTTCTTTCAGTGCATACATTTCTGATGGTCATAGTATTTGCAACATATGTGGGAAGCTGGTACTGTTAGTGTTTGCACATGTGTTAATAATTACGCAAGCAACTGGTTAACAGAATTCCTGGTTTTAAGAACAATCCCAAAAACTTTCTGAGTGCATAAGTAGTGTTTTTTGCACTTGCTATATTGTCCACAAGAATCTTCGATGGTGACTGTGCACCCGAACAGCCGCTACAGATGGCTGCTGCCCGTTTTTACAAGGACTGCAGTCCGTCTGCACCTTTGATGGCCCACCAATACCATACTCTCTACCAGGACTACAGTGGGTCTGCTCTCTGATGACCTACCTCCCAATATTACTGAAAAATTCGAATGACTCTGTTGTTGGTTTGCTCTGTTGTGGCCCATTAGCTCCACGCATGTCAAGAGTCAGCGCTTTCTTTCGGTTGGAAGGACAACACTTCTTCTTCAATACTGCATGGAAATCCACTACTTCCCTGTCCATTTTCCTTCACTGCCAAGACTTTGGGAAAAAGAAAGAAACCTGTAATTACTACTGTGATGAATGACGAGGACTTATGAAAGCAATTTTTGCTTTTGACCAACATTGCGTCAGTAAGTGTGTGCATCAGATATCTTTGTTATTGTAATTATAAAAAATTTTATCAAATCATTATTGGCCACCGCCCAAAACAATTTTTAAAGTTTTTTGCGGAGCGTCGTTTCTATGTATGTAGGCTGTTTAGGTTTTTAAGTTGGTAACGCCACGTAGCGCTCGGTATGAAAATCACTCACTGTGCTGTGTGCAGCCTGTGGCTGGTTTGTATTGTGGTATATTTGCTATTGCAGTGTCGGGTAGCGAAATGTGAACAGTGCATAGTGGTGCGCAGTTGAAGGTGGGCCACCATCAGTGGTGGGTAAGGGGAGAGAGATGGGAGAATTTTAAAAGCGGACTATCTGGATGTGTCCGCCAGAAAGAGTGAATTTGTAATAATGGATATCATGAATACTGGATATATAAATTATGAATTTTGATCATTATTAACATTATTACATTGATTGTTCTCTATCAAAATCTTTCATTTGCTGACTGCCTATCAGTAGTTAGCACCTTCAGTAGCAAGAACCTTTTATTTAGTTGGCAGTAGTGGCTCTCGCTGAATTGCGGTAGTTCGACTAACGAAGATTTTTTGTGGGGCAAGTGATTCATGACAGGTATAGGTTATTGTTAGTCAGTGCCATTCTTTTGTAGGTAATTTTGAAACTCAGTTTGTCTTGCGCTAAAAATCTTGTCAGTTTAGTGTTGATCAGAAGAAGTAAAGAGATTAAAGACTGAGTACGTTCAGTTTTATTATGCTGTTTGAAAGTCAAATAGCCAAGAGGTTTATCAGCACAGTGATTCATTAATTTTTCAAAGCGTGTGTTTCACGTTGTGAGGAGGTGACACTGTGGCCGATGTGAGCGTCTATTACCACGACTCGTGGCCAGGATGGTAGAAGGCCCAACAAGATTGAGTGGTGGCTGATTTGAGTGTCTACTGCCAGGATCTGAAACATGGTGGCAGCAGAGGCAAAAAGGTGGAGCTGTGGCTGACGTAAGTGTTTATTGTGATGACCTGGGCCAGGGTGGCAGCAAGCGTGTGGACGTTTGCGTGGTTGCCGATGTTAGCGTCTATCGCCAGGTCCTAGACCAGGGTGGCAGCTGGGGTGAGGAGTTGTAGCGGTGGCAGATGTAAGTGAGCATAGCCAGGACCTGGGCCAGGGTAGCGGGAGGCGTGAGGAGGTTACCTGATTGCCGATGTGTGTGAGAACAGCCAGGTCCTTGGCCGGGGTGGAAACAGGCAGGAGTAGGTGGTGCGGTGGCCGATGTTAGTGGTTACTGGCAGGACCTCGGCCTGGGTGGAAGCAGGTCTGGTTAGATGGCATGGTGGCAGATGGGAGCGTGCTACGCCAGGTCATGGGTGGTGTGGGTAGTTAGAGTGGTAGCCAATGTCAGCGTCTATTGCCAGCACCTGGGCCAGGGTAGCTGAAGGTACAAGGAGGTGGAGCGGTGGCTGATGTCAGGGTCTATGGCCTAGTCCTGGGTAAGGGAGGCAGCTGGCAAGAGCAGGTGGAGCAGTGGCCGTTGTGAGCATGTATAGTGAGAACCTGTGCAGGATGGCAGCAGTTGGGTGGAGATAGAACGGTCTCTGATGTGAGCAATTATTGCCAGGACTTGGGGCCACATTGGCAGTATTCTCAAAGAGATGGAGTGATGGCTGATGTAAGCGTCTACTGCCAGGATCCGTTGCCAGGACCTGGTCGAGGTGGCAGTAGGGGCGATGCAGTGTAGCAGTGGCCAATGTTATCGTCTATTGCCAGAACCTAGGTCAGGGCGGTAGCCAGCTCGAATAGGTGGTGTGGTGGCCGAAGTGACCACCTGTTGCTAGGACCTGGCAGGGTGGCAGCAGGCATGAAGAAGTTGCATGGTTTCCATTGTGTGTGTGTGTGTGTATCGGCAGGTCCTTGGCCAGGGTGGAAGCTGGCATTAGCAGGTGGTGAGGTTGCTGATGTAAGTGGGTCTGGGTGGAAGCAGGTGTGGGGAGGTGGCGTGGTGACAGATATGAGCGTCAATTCCCAGGGCCTGGGCCAGGGTGGGTGCAGGTGTTGGTAGGTGACATGGTGGCAGATTTGAGCGTCAGTTGCCAGGACCTGGGCCAGGGGGTAGCAGGTGTGGGGAGGTGGTGGGGTGGCCAATGCTAGTGACTACTGCCAGGCCCTGAGCCAGGGTAGAAGAAGGCGCGAGGAGGTGGAGCAATGGCTGATGTGAGCGTCTATTGCCAGGACCTCGCCGAGGGTGGCAGCAGGCGTGAGAAGGATGCGTGATTGCAGATGTAAGTGTTTATATCGAGGTCCTGGACCAGGACGGCAGCAGGTGGGAGGAGGTGGAGCGTTTTCCAATGTGAGCATCTATTGTGGACCTTTGTTAGGGTGGCAGCTGGCACGAGCCAGAGGTGCAGCGGCCAATACGAGCTGGTATTGTGAAGTGCTTCGCAGGATTGCCAGTACCTGGGCTAGGGTGGCAAAAGGCATGAGGAAGTTGCGTGGTTGCCGATGTGTGCGTCTATTGCCAAGTCGTGGGCCAGGGTGGCAGCAGGTGTGGGGATGTGCAGTGTCGGCCAATGTCAGCGTCTCTTGCCAGGTCCTGTGCGAGGGAAGGTCCAAGCAGGTGGAGCGGTGGATCATGTGAGAGTCTGTTGCTAGGACCTGTGTAGTAGGATGACTGGAGTCGGGGACATGGTCCGAGTTGTAAGGCGTGGGTGAGTAGTAGGAGGTGGCTGTTTTTAGCAATCTTTCTCTTTATTATTGTTTCTCCCAATATATATTCAGCTCCACCACTCATGTCGTGGTGGAGACGTGCTGATGCACGTAGTCCGTAAACATCACGCTGGGCTCGGTCAGTGGATGCGCAGTTGTAGAAGGTTAGCGGCACAAGCTGGCCTCCTGCAGACGCTCCAGTTCGTGACGACGCCGGGAGTCGCCGGTGCAGCAGCAGGCAACGCCCATTGTCGTCCGGTCCTTGGAGACAGCCTCACTGATGACAACGATGTGACAGCATTCGGACGACCCGACTGCCGACGCCCAGCTCTGATGCCCTTAATTAGTGCAGGCCTCAGCTGAAGGCGCTGGTTACGTGGCGGTGTTTCTATAAGAAGGTTCTACATCTACATCTACATGACTACTCTGCAATTCAGGTTTAACTGCTTGGCAGAGGGTTCATCGAACCACAATCATACTATCTCTCTACTATTCCACTCCCTAACAGCGCGCGGGAAAAACGAACACCTAAACCTTTCTGTTAGAGCTCTGATTTCTCTTATTTTATTTTGATGATCATTCCTACCTATGTAGGTTGGGCTCAAAAAAATATTTTCTCATTTGGAAGAGAAAGTTGGTGACTGAAATTTTCGTAAAAAGATCTCGCCGCGGCGAAAAACGTCTTTGCTGTAATGACTTCCATCCCAATTCGCGTATCATATCTGCCACACTCTCTCCTCTATTACGCGATAATACAAAACGAGCTGCCCTTTTTTGCACCCTCTCGATGTCCTCCGTCAATCCCACCTGGTAAGGATCCCACACCGCGCAGCAGTATTCCAACAGAGGACGAACGAGCGTAGTGTAAGCTGTCTCTTTAGTGGACTTGTTGCATGTTCTAAATGTCCTGCCAATGAAACGCAACCTTTGGCTCGCCTTCCCCACAATATTCTCGGTGATTTGGCTAACGCACCCTCGCCACACGCTTCCCACGCCTGTATAATGCTGCTAATGCTGCGTTCTGATGAGTACCACGCACGTACACACGTACTGACGCTCGTTGCACAGCTGTGTCACCTACATAACGCGCTGGTCGGCCTTCATCCTGCCCTGAGGCTGCCGCTTAGCGGACTGAAACACACGACATCACAGTTTAGCACCGTATTTCCTGAAAATAACCCTTGTACTCAACAATTCCACTCTCGTATGAAAAGAATTCGTCCCCTAATTCAAACAAAAAGTCGAACAACTAGAGTTCACTTCAGAAACACCACAAAATGCGTTTGATTCACTATTTACACTGTGTTCATTCACTTCTGTCCTGAGTCTAATCATTGTCCATAAACACTACTCAGTGTTCTGCTGCATTGCAGTGCCTCACAACTGTTCAGTGGTTTTGTCTGGATCCTTAGGTTAAAGGTTGGAAGGGGTGGCATTTGCGCTACCTTCCTCTTGAGCCGATAGTACACTATTCCTGCGACAAAGATAAAAATGCAGGTGGCGGTGGTTGATGATCCAATAACTAGTGAGCGTTGCTTATGATCATTACGGTACTCATGCACTCGTTGAAAAAGACGTTCCATTGTTATATGTCCATCCTGAGCTGCTAGCATCTGGCCCAAAGAGGGGAGAAAAGTCGGGTCCAATGTACTATTCAAAAGGGTGAGATTTTCTTTAGTGACGAATTGCACCGGTAGGTCGGGTACATGGATCAATGTGCGTGTTATGTTCATGATTGTAGCTCCAGTAATCACGGTTGGTAAACGGAAAGTTGGCCCTGAAATGTCACACTGTCTGCCGATAACTAACAGTCCCTGCCCCTGCAATTCTATTCTTTGCGTTCGTCCTTGCTTACCATCCTCGTAACAAACGCAAATAACTACTCTGTTATCCATTACTGAAAATACCCCATGTGGACCCACTTACTGAAAGAACTGCATCCGGCCTGGTATAATTTCCTTAGGGAACTCTGCGACTGATTCTTGAGAGCGGATCAGAGAATACTTACGAGATTTGGCTACAGTGTGTAACAATTTCGACAATGCAGCAAGTCTTGTACAGTGAGGAATGCATGAGATTGTCTGTTATGTGCCACTAATAGTATTTCCCGTAAGATTAATTGTACGAATTTCTGCAAAATTTACCACTTCACTAGATACGAATGCAAGGCGTAACATTCAAATGTACAATCCTTACATGTTAATGGTATAATGATATGAATTCTCAGCAGGGTACCCGTCCGCAAACTGGTTACAGTGGCCATTTTGTAGTACAGAGATAAGTGTTCGTCTGTTAATGTCGTAAGTAGCTCCAGGGATGCGGGCAGTTCCGATTGAACTTTCCGTAGTCCTTCCCGAAGTTGTTATAAACATAACAATATCGGGATTAGGCACCCGCGCATTGTGTCCAACAACGCCTCCTGTAGTTCTGTGGCTTCTATTCGTGCTTCTGTAATACTACCAGCAAGAAAACGGAGCAGCTTAGCGATTAGCAGCTGTGAATCGATGTTATCCAACCAGGACTTGATTATAGCCAAGTCGGGATTGGTTGTGTCGGCTGTGGCCTTCATGTGGGGCATCAAGATTGCGGACAAATCTCTCAATTGTCGCGTCTTATTTACTACATCTTTCTCCAAACTCTCTGTTTGTGTTGTGTGAAGATCTAGCATTCCCTGGTTGCTATTCACATTATCCTATACCTGGCGTAGCGTTTTAATAATACTGTTAATATCTTCCGCGTCAGCGGTCCCAAAAACAGTTTTTAGGATACGGCCACCTGCGTCGTAGTAGCTGATATTCCTCGGAGTCTTTCGCGACGGCATACATGAATAAAACGTTCTCTGTATTCCAGCTGCGTCAGTTCAAATGAAATTCTCGAGCTTTTGATGGCCATTTCCGCCATCGTCGTCAGGAGTTCACTGACTGCCGGGACTGTTTTTTTTTCTTTATTGTAATTTTAACCACCTCAGATAAGGTGGGCTGGCAGCAGCACATTACCCTGTTCTTCAGCCTTGAGTGGTACAATGACATGACAAATAGGTGGCACAGACAATACAATAAAAACGGCGGGCAAAAAATGTAGATACAAAAAACAGTAAACATGAAGCCGTTCACTCTGGATGAGAAAAAACACTAACACTTGTTGACACAGCGCACATAACACGGATGACTGCGACGGCACACGTGAACAGTGGTGGCGTGACGGTGAAAGGACACTGAACACAAAACGAAGGCACACACATGAGACACTGATGGTGATGATCTCCAGCGCGCGAATGTTCACTGAGCGTGTGCGAGTCCGGGGACCTGCCAAGGGAGTGGGTGGAGGAAGGGGAGTGGAACAGGGAGAGGGGAGGGCAGATGCCATGGGCAAGGGAGACAGGGGGAGAGAAGGAAAAAAGGGGGAGCCCGGGGGAAGAGGGGTGGAGGAAGGGGACGGGGGAAAAGGAAAGAGAGGGGAGGGAGGGTGCCAAGTGGAGAGGCCACAGGAAGTGGGGGCGGGTAGGATTAAAGTTGATAGGAGGGGTAGATGGAGGGGAGGAGGACTTCATCAGGGAGGGGGAGCTGCCAGAAGCCACCTTGGGAGAGGGTAAGGAGGGTGGAGAGATGGAGATCGGGTGGGACGTAGGACTACAGGCACGGCAGCGGGTGGGGTGGGGAGAGGATGGGTGATACAAGTGGGTGAGGAGGGTCGAGTTTGCAGGAGGTGTACAGGATCCGCAGCCTTTCAAGGAAAAGGGGGAGGTGGGGGAAAGGAATGAGATCGTACAGGATCCGCGTGGGGGAGGGGAGACGGATGCAATAGGCGAGGTGGAGAGCATGGCGTTCAAGGATTTGAAGGGATTTAAAAAAGGTAGGTGGGGCGGAGATCCAGGGCGGAAGGTCGTAGCAGAGGATAGGGCGGATGAGGGATTTATAGGTGTGGAGGATGGTGGAGGGGTTCAGATCCCATGTACGGCCTGAAAGGAGCTTGAGGAGGCGGAGTTGGGGGTGTGCCTTGGCCTGGATAGTCTGGAGATTGGGGGTCCAGGAGAGGCGACGGCGAGGATGACGCCAAGGTACTTGAGGGTGGGAGTGAGGGCGATAGGACAGCCATAGATGGTGAGATAGAAATCAAGGAGGCGGAAGGAAAGGGTTGTTTTGCCTACAATGCTAGCCTGGGTTTTGGAGGGATTGACCTTGAGCAACCACTGGTTGCACCAAGCGATGAACCAGTCAAGATGGGATTGGAGAAGCTGTTGGGAGCGCTGCAGGGTGGGGGCAAGGGCAAGGGCAGTGTCATCGGCAAATTGGAGAAGGTAGACGGGGGGTGATGGCGGCGGCATGTCCAACGTATACAAAAGGTACAGAAGGGGGGAGAGGACAGAGCCTTGGGGCACACCAGCGGAGGGAAAAACGGTGTAGGAATCCGTGTTATGGATGGTGATGTAGGAAGGACGGTGGGAGAGAAAGGAGCCGATCAGACGGACGTAGTTAATGGGAAGGGCGAAGGTTGGGAGCTTGAAGAGGAGACCGGAAAGCCATATGCGCTCATAAGCTCGTTCGAGGTCCAGGGAGAGGAAGATAGCAGAGCGACGGGAATTAAGCTGGTCGGAAAGGAGATGAGTGACGGGAAGGAGAAGGTCGTCGGAAGAGAAGGACGGCCGGAAGCCACACTGGGTAACCGGAAGGAGGCGGTGCTCGCGGAGATGCTGGTGGATGCGGCGGGAGAGGATAGATTCCAGGAACTTGCTGAAGACCGAGATAAGGCTGATGGGACGGTAGGAAGAGATGGCAGACGACGGTTTGTCAGGTTTAAGGAACATCAGGATACGGGAGGTTTTCCACAGGTCGTGGTAGTAACCGGTGGGCAGGACTACATTGTAGAGCCTGGCCAAGGTGGAGAGGAAAGAGGCAGGAGCTTCGCAAAGGTGATGATAGGTTACACGATCGTGACCAGGAGCGGTGTTGCGTTTCGTGCGGAGTGTAGCGATGAGATCCTGTGTAGTGATTGGGGCATTGAGTTCCATGTGTAATGTCGTCCAAGTACTGGAAACCAGGTGTGAGGGGAGGGATAGAGGTGTCAGTTCGATCGCCGACATCCAGGAAGAGGGAGTAATCGAACTGGGGATCATCGGGGATGGAAAAGACATCAGACAGGTAGGAGGCAAAGTGATTGGCCTTACTAAGGGTGTCAGGGAAGGGGTGATCATCATGGAGAAGAGGATAGTAGGGGGAGGCTTTAGTTCCAGTAAGGCGATGGAAGGCGGACCAGAACTTGGATGAGTTGATAGGGAGGGTAGCATTTAAATGGGTGCATGTCTGTCGCCAGTCCCGGCGTTTCTTGGCCGCGAGCAAACTACGAATGTGTCGATGGAGTTGCCGGTGGAGTCATAGTGTGTCCGGGTCACACGTGTGGAGGAAGGTACACTAGAGACGGTGGGATTCACGGAGGAGGAGGACGGCCTGCGGGGGTATGGTAGGACGGTGGGGTGGATAGCGACAGTAGGGATGTGGGCGATCACGTAGGAGGAAAAGGTACGGTCAACGTTGGAGAGGAAGTCGAAGGGAATAGGGGCGTTAGGGCGGACATAGATGGTGGCGCATGTAATGGTAAGGCTAGGGAACAAGAGAATAAGGATCAGGTGTTCGGTGGGGTCGGGAAGGAGAGGTTGGAGCCGAACAGGGATCTAGCGGTGGTGACCAATGGCAACTCCACCACGCGCAATCGGGAGGGGATTATTGGAACATTGAAGGAGGTATGGCGAAGTGTGGACGGTGTGGTGGGGTTGGAGGAAGTTTTCATTCAGGAGGAAGGCGTTCACGCAGTGGGTGGCAAGGGTGTCGAGGAAGAGGTTCTTGTTGGCAGGAAGGGAGCGGATGTTGTTGAAAAGGATATGGTATTGTCGCGCCATGACAGTGATTTAGACAAGGGTGTCAAGGCGGGAAAAGGTGAAATGGGCCTGGTTGTTGGAGTAGGTGGCGTACATTTTCAGGTGGAAAACGGAACGGGCGGCGAGGGATACCTGTTGCAAGGTGTGGGGGCGCTGAAAAGGATGAACATTTTGAAGGACGATGGTGAGGAATCTGATGATGTCCTCAGCGGCAGGGGGTGGACTAAGGGAATTGCCGGGAGTGGTGCAGGCGTCCAGAGGGCGGACAGGAACGGTGAGCTCAGGAGTGGTAGGAGGGGGTCGGGGTTTACATTTCTGGGAGTAAGTGGGGTTCGGGAGGTTACAGGTATTACAGGAGGGGGGGCACTGGAGATTGGGGCACCGCCTGAGAAAGTGGGCTTGTTTACAGTGCGGGCAGGTGGGGATCTCGTGGCACTCAGATGTAGGGTGCGCATTATACCGCAAGCACCTCTGGCAGCGGAGGGACTGAGGAGGGTAACGGGAAGGGTCAACTGGGTAGCGGTGGTGAAAGAGAAGAGCACCCTCCTTCAGAAGACGGTCGATGGAGGGGGCGTGCTCCGAAAAGACCCGCATAATGCGGGTGGGCCAGCAGAGTTATGAATGTGGCGAACTGCACGCATCTCCAGATGAGGAAGCGCCATGAGCTCTGGCAACACCTCCTCCTCTGTTATCGCCGGACTAAGCCGAGTGATCACGGCGGTGTGGGTCGGCGGGCGATGTGGGGGATGGGGTTGGCGGGAGGGAGATGAGGAAGGAGCAGGTGTGAGGGAGTCATTAGTCCCAAAGCGGGTGACAGGGATGCGGGAAAGGAGGTCCGTGTGGAGGTTAGGGCTGGGGGAGGAGATGAGCACCGAATCACAGCGAGAAGTAAGGAGGTAGATGGGGGCACCAGGAAAATGCTGGCGAAGGAAGAGGGTGAGGTTCCGGGCTTCAAGGAAGGAGGGATCAGGGCGGGAGAGGAGGTAGCGGTAGGAGTTGGTGGAGGAGGATGAGGAGAGGGGACAGGCGGGGAGACATCCATGGCATCATGAGCTGGGGAAGGGGGACGAGTCGGAGCCTTTTTGGGAGTAGAGGAGGCAGGGGTGCCATTGGGGCGCTTGACGGCGGCGGAGGAGGTATGGGGGATGGGAACGACTGGAATGTGGTGGGGAATGGCAGGTCCCGGTGCTGGAGTCGGTGCTGGAGACGGTGAGGGTGACGGCAAAGGCGACAGTGATGATGATGACGACGAGGGCGAAGGGTTGAGTCGAGCATGAGCTGTAGCTCTCCGAGCAACCACCGTAGCGGCGGCTGCAGAAACAGGAGCAGGGGGAGGGATGGGGGGAAGGTATCGGACGAGGCACGGGAGGGAGGAGCCGGGGATGGGGCAACAAATAGGGAAGGAGATGGGAGAGTGAGGAGTGGGGGGATGGATTGAGGGGGGAGTGATGTTGCACACCATGTGATAGTGGTGGCAGCGGCTGAGGGGGAGGTGTAGATGATGGCAGTGGTGGTGGCTTTAGAGGAGCTGGTGGGGTTTGCCAGGTCTGTTATGATCTCTCGCTTATATAGGCATGATGACATCTTCAGCAGCCAATCAGGTCAATCCATGTGGCATGCGCGTAAGTCGACCGGGGCAGCTCGTTGCAGCATCGGTGACGTCAGGTGGAGGCAGGGGGAGGCGCCACGTTTGAAACTGCCGCTCTCGCTTCACGCATCTGTCTCTGCTTTCTTTTGATGTCCAACGCCCGTCCCTATGATCTACTGAGTGTGTATCCCTGGTCTCTGTTGAAATTGTTTCTGTTTAAGCGAATCTCGGCCACTTCCTTTATAACAGAGTCCGAATATGGAGAAGCATGAACCAGCACTTTTGTATTTTCAAACTGTATCTTATGTCCGTTTTCTAGAATATGCTCCGCTATGGCCGACTTGTCAAGCTCCCTTTGTTTTATATGGTGCTTGTGCTCAGTACAACGCTCCGCAACCGTGCGAATTGTCTGTCCAATGTACATGCTGCCACATTCACAAGGTACACCATACACACTAGACACTCAGAGAGCAATGTCGTCCTTAACAGGGCCCAACATATCTCGTATCTTGGGGGCGGACCAAAACACTAGTTTTAGCCCATGTTTCTGCAGCTCGAGCATTTTATTTGAATTGACACAGCTGGAAAACGGAAAACGTTTTATTCAGCTGATATTCCCCCTGTGTGTCATTAAGCCTTGACTGGTTAACCACCATGGAGTGAGGTTCATTAAATGTATCCTTTTATTTACCGATTTCGTCTTCAACCGCCCAAATATTACAGTCCACCCTTATGTTCCATTGATGTCTGGACATAATTACGTCCGCTTGTCGCGAGAACAAAACACCACTTGATATAGGCTGTACCTTTAAGGCTTCAGCTAAGTTACAACAGCAAAACAGAATACCTATGCTGAGAGATAGTGCACACCTTCCCTCTTCCCTCTTGAGCGCAACCCATGACACTGGAACTGCTGTTCTTAGCAGAACGTCACATCTCCTGAGAAACAAAAGAAAAACAACTCACATTAGCTCTTTCTTTTTACGATTGGCCCAAGAGCATAACTGCATGTCTGATCGTTCCACAATTAACTTGGTTCTCTTGTTTATCTACTCCTTTCCTATTCTTATTCTTAGATTCATCTTTCTCTCTACTAGAAGTTACTGCAGACAATGAAGGAAGTTCCTCGAAATTCCCCTTGATAGGCCTAATTCGGCTCACAACATTAGGGCGAGTTGGAAGCTGTAATTTTACATTCATCCTCGATGTCATCTCGATCATCTGGAAAGTACCTTGATAAGGGGATATAAATTGTATCGTTTTGCCTTTTGGCACATACGGATTAGTCATCATCACCCATTGTCCTACATGATATTTGGGTAAAGCCGCCTTTCTATTGTGAACTTTGTCCTGTCTCTCTAACGCTTTAGTGTTCATTTGTTTCACCTGCCGCCAGATTGTTTTCAACTTTGTGGATAACTCCGTAACAGCTGAAATATCGGTTCCTGGTGGGGTCTTGAGCAATTCAAATGGAGATTTCATCTTCCGACCTAACAGCACTTCATACGGAGACAATGCTGTACTTTCATGCACTTTTGAGTTATACGCCAATATGGTATCCCAGTTGTTGTGTTGCGAATTTACATAATAACTTAACATCTTAGCTGTTGTACGATGCTCTCTCACAGTCCAACCACTAGCAAGCGGGTGTAACACACTCATTCTCAATTTCTTTACATGCAACAACTTGCATAACTGTTTCATTAAATCGGACATAATGTTTGACCCTTGATATAGTCGTACCAGTTGTTATAGTTTCAGGTGTTCCGAATTTCAAAATCCATTGATGTAGCATGGTGTGAGCCACTGTTTCAGCTCGCTGGTCCGGAATAGTTCTCATAGACACATAGCGCGAAAAATGACCTATTATTCCTAAATGATAGCGGTTACCCGCTGGTGTTTGCAGAAGCGGTCCCAAGACATCTAAGCCAAGTAATTGAAAAGGTCTATCCCCTTCCGATAGTCGTTGCAACACAATTTTATGATGACTCAATGCCACCCGTTGAGCACACAGAATGCTATTCTTTACGTACTGATCGACATCTTGCATACGTGTTGAGCACCAATATCTCTGTGCTACCCTCCTTTGCGTGCTCTTCGACCCGAAAGACCAAAAAACATTGAATCATGTGCTTACCTTAAAATTTCGCTTCGCAATTTTTCCTGTACGACTATGCATGGACCGTTCCTAGTTTTACGCTACAATATCTCGCCTTCCACGACGAACTGTCGCTGCCAGATAATCGTTGACTATCTGTGTCGCCGGTTTGTGCCTCCACCCATTCGTTCTCAATTATTCCTGTGCATTCCGTGGCACATACGTTACGACTCAGACCATTAACGTTTCTGTGCGATTTACCCGGTCGATAAATCACTTCAAAATCGTACTCTCTAAGATGCAACGTCCACTTAGTTAATCTACTCGTTGGGTCTTTAAGCCCTAACAAGCACTTAAGTGCTGCAGTGTCAGTAATCACCTTGAAACGTCGTCCATACAAATAACACCGGAAACAGGTTGTTCCGAAAATTAATGCCTTTAACTCCTTTTCGGTTGTTGAGCAATTTTTTCTCCATTGTTTAGCTGTCTGGAAACTTATGCTTTTGGGTGTTCTGGCCTATCTATTTCCTGAGGTAATACAATGCCCAAAGCAAAATTGCTAGTCACAAGATAATATAAATTGTATACTAAAATGTGGAAAAGCCAAAACCCGGACTTGATGTTAACAAGTTTTTTAACTTTTGAAAAGCCTCTTCGCATTCTGCTGACCAGTGAAACTTTGCTCCCTTCTTCAACAACTGCATGAGCGGCCTTGAAACTTTCGCAAATTTTGGACTATACCTCCTATAAACATGGGCGAAACCTAAATAACAATGCAACTCTTTTACTTTTGTAGGTGTTGGAAAATTCGTTACACTTACCTGACAGTTCTCCGTCGGATACAAGGAACTTGACACTTTAGAAAACATCATTCCGGGGACCATGGCAGCATTAGACACGAAAAGAAAATCCGGTTTGAGACTGACGTAATGAATCACGACCTAATTAGTGTGTTGTATCCTCGTTTCGAAGGTGGAAGGGTTACACATATATCTCACTTTTGCATCAGATAAAAGAAAGTTGACCCCCAAGAGAACGTCCTTCAGGTGACAGTCGCCGCGTCAGTCTCTTGGCAAGAAGTCAGCTGGAGATTGATTTATTGCACTAACCTCTCAGTTCTCCGTCGGATACTAGAAACTTGACGCCCTAGAGAACGTCATTTCGGTGACCGTGACAGCATTTGACGTGGGGAGAAAAGTCGGTTTGAGACTGATGTAACGAATCATGACGATAATAGTGTGTTCCATCCTCGTTTAGAAGGTGGGAGGGTTGCACTTATCTCTCAGTTTTTCGTCGGATAATAGAAATTTGACTCTCAAGAGAACGTCCTTCCGGTGACACTGGCAGCGTCAGACTCTTGGCGAGAAGTCAACTGGAGACAGATTTTTTACATTTATCTCTCAGTTTCGTGTCGTTTACAACAAACTTGATTACCAAGGGAACGTCCTTCCTGTGACCGTGGTAGCATTAGACATGGGGAGAAAAGTCAGTTTGAGACTGATGTAATGAATCGCGACGCAATTAGTGTATGCCATCCTCGTTTCGGAGAAAAGAAACTTGACCCCCAAGAGAACGTCCTTCAGGTGACAGTGGCACCGTCAGTTTCTTTGCGAAAAGTCAGCTGGAGAGTGATTTATTACACTTATCTCTCAGTTCTCCGTCGAATACAAGAAACTTGATTCCCTAGAGGACGTCTTTCTGGTGACCATGGCAACATTAGTCGGTTTGAGACTGATGTAATGAATCACAACGCAATTAGTGTATTCCATCCTAGTCCCGAAGGTTACAGGGTTAAACCTATCTCTCAGTTTTGCGTCGGATAAAAGAAATTTGACTCTAAAGAAAACGTCCTTCCGGTGATACAGGCAGAGTCGATCTCTTGCTAAGAAGTCAGCTGGAGACTAAATTATTACACCTACCTCTCAGTTTGGGGTCGTCTACAGGGACCTTGACTCCAAAGAATCCGTCCTTCCGGTGACCATAGCGGCATTAGACACGTGGAGTAATGTCGGTTTGAGACTGATGTAATGATCACAACGCAATTAGTGTGTTCCATCCTCTTTTCGAAGTTGGGAAGGGTAAACTTATCTCTCAGTTTTGCATCGGATACAAGAAACTTGACTCTCAAGATAATGTCCTTCGTGCGACAGTGCCCGCGTCAGTCTCTTGGCGAGAAGTCAGCTAGTTACTGATTTATTACACTTATCTCTCAGTTTTGCGTCGGATACAAGAAACTCGACTCCGAGAGAACGTCCTTCCGGTTACCGTGGGAGCATTAAACACGTGGATATATGTCGGTTTGAGACTGGTGTACTGGAACACGACGCAATTAGTGTGATCTATCCTCGTTTCGAAGGTGTGAGGTTCACATTTTTCCCTCAGTTTTGCGTCGTATAAAAGAAACTTGACTCTAAGGATTACGTCATTCGTGTGACTCTGGCTGCGTTAGTCTCTTGGAGAGGAGTCAGCTGGATACTGATTTATTTCACGTATCTCTCAGTTTTGGGTCGGAAACCAGAAACTTGACTATCTAGAGTACGTCCTTCCGGTTTCTGTGGCAGCATTAAACACTTGGAGTAAAGTCTGTTTGAGACTTATGTAATGAATCATGTCGGAATTATGGTGTTCCATCCATGTTTTGAAGGCGGGAGGTATAAAATAGTCTCTCAGTTTTGCATCGGATAATAGAAACTTCACTCTCAAGATAACGTCCTTCGTGTGACAGTGGCACCGTCAGTCTCTTAACGAGAAGTCAGCTGGAGACTGATTTATTACACTTATCTCACAGATTTACGTCGGAAACAAGAAACTTGACTTCATAGAGAACGTCTTTCCGGTGATTGTGGCAGCTTTAAACACATGGAAAAATGTCGGTTTGAGTCTGATGTAATGAATCGCGACACAATTAGTGTGTTCCATTCTTGTTTCGAAGGTAGGATGGTTTCACTTATCTCTCAGTTTTGAGTCGGATAAAACAAACTTGACTCTCAAGAGAAAATCATTCCGATGACAGTTGCACCGTCAGTCTCTTGGCGAGAAGTCAGCCAGAGACTGATTTATTACACTTATTTCTCAGTTTTGCGTCAGATCCAAGAAACTTGACTCCCAAGAGAACGTCCTCCCGTGTCCGTGGCAGCATAAGGCCCGTTTAGAGAAGTCAGTTTGTGACTGATGTAATGACTCACGGCGCAATTACTGTGTTCCGTCCTCGTTTCTAAGTTGGGAAGGTCACAATTATCCTTCAGTTTTTCGTCGGAAAAAAGAAACCTGATTCAAAGAGGACGTCCTTCTGGCGTCAATGGCAGCGTCATTCACTTTTCGAGAAGCCAGCTGGAGACTGATTTATTATATTTATCTCACAGTTTCGCATCTGATAGAAGAAACTTGACTCCCAAGAGAATGTCCTTCCGGTGACCGAGGCAGAGATAGGCAAGTGTAGAAAAGTCGGTTTGGGACTGATATAATGAATCACGATGCAGTTAGTGTGTTCCATTCTCGTTTCGATGGTGGGAGGCTACTTTTCTAAACGTGTCTTTTGTTGCCACGGTCACGGGAAGGACGTTCTCTTAGGAGTCACGTTTCTTGGATCCGACGCAAAACTGAGTGATAAGTGCAATAAATCAGTCACCAGCTGACTTCTCGCCATGAGACTGATCCTGTTACTGTCACCGAAAGGACGTTTTCTTGAGAGTCAAGTTTCTTTTATCCGACCCAAAACTGAGAGATAAGTGTAACACTACCCACCTTCAAAACGGGAATGGAACACACTAATTGCATATTGATTCATTACATCAGTCTGAAACCTGCCTCCTTCCACGTGTCTAATGCTGCCACTTTCACCGGAAGGACGTTCTCTTGGTAAAACAAGTCTCTCTTATCCGACCCAAAACTGAGAGATAAGAGTAATAAATCAGTCTCCAGCAGACTTAGCGCCAAGAGATTGACGCTGCCACTGTCACCGGAAGGACGTTTTCTTGAGAGTCAAGTTTGTTGTATCCGACGCAAAGCTGAGAAATTAGTGTAACACTCCACCCTTCGATACGAGGATGGAACACACTAATTGCGTTATGATTCATTTCATCAGTCTCAAACCGAATTTTCCCCACGTGCCTAATGCTGCCACAGTCACCGGTAGGTGCTTTTTTATGTCAATGTTCTCATATCCGACACAAAACTGAGAGATAAGTGTAATAAATCAGCCTCCAGCAGACTTGTCGCCAAGAGACTAACGCTGTCACTGTAACAGGAATGACATTTTCTGTAGAGTCAAGTTTGTTTTATCCGACGCAAAACTGAGTGATAAGTGTAAGATAGATACTGCCTACTGGAAAATTAAAGAGACCTTTGGAGAAAAGAGGACCACTTATATGAATATTAAGAGCTAAGATGGAAACACAGTTCTAAGCAAAGAAGGGAAAGCAGAAAGGTGGAAGGAGTACATAGAGATTCTATACAAGTGCGATGTACTTGAGGACAGTATTATGGATATGGAAGAGGATGTAGATGAAGATGAAATGGGAGATACGATACTGCGTGAAGAGTTTGACAGAGCACTGAAAGACCTGAGTCGAAACAAGGCCCCCGGAGTAGACAACATTCCATTGGAACTACTGACGGCCTTGGGAGAGCCGGTCCTGACAAAACTCTACCATCTGGTGAGCAAGATGTATGAGACAGGCGAAATACCCTCAGACTTCAAGAAGAATGGAATAATTCCAATCCCAAAGAAAGCAGGTGTTGACAGATGTGAAAATTATCTTACTATCAGTTTAATCAGTCTCAGCTGCAAAATACTAACCCGAATTCTTTACAGAAGAATGGAAAAACTAGTAGAAGCCGACCTCGAAGAAGATCGGTTTGGATTCCGTAGAAATGTTGCAACACGTGAGGCAATACTGACCCTTCGACTTATCTTAGAAGCTACATTAAGGAAAGCGCAAACCTACGTTTCTAGCATTTGTAGACTTAGAGAAAGATTTGACAATATGACTGGAATACTCTCTTTCAAATTCTGAAGGTGGCAGGGGTAAAATACAGGGAGCGAAAGGCTATTTACAGTTACAATGCCAGATGGCAGTTATAAGAGTCGAGGGACATGAAAGGGAAGCAGTGGTTGGGAAGGGAGTGAGACAGGGCTGTAGTCTCTCCCCGATGTTATTCAATCTGTATATTGAGCAAGCAGTGAAGGAAACAAAAGAAAAATTCTGAGTAGGTATTAAAGTCGATGGAGAAGAAATAAAAGCTTTGAAGTTCGCCGATGACATCGTAATTCTGTCAGAGTAAGCAAAGGACTTGGAGGAGCAGTTGAGCGGAATGAATAGTGTCTTGAAAAGAGGATATAAGATGATCATCAATAAAAGCCAAACGAGGATAGTGGAATGTAGTCGAATTAAGTCGGGTGTTGCTGAGGGAATTAGATTAGGAAGTGAGACACTTAAAGTAGTAAAGGAGTTTTGCTATTTGGGCAGTAAAATAACTGATGATGGTCGAAGTAGAGAGGATATAAAATGTAGACTGGCAATGGCTAGGAAAGCGTTTCTGAAAAAGAGAAATTTGTTAACATAGAGTTTAGATTTATGTGTCAGGAAGTCATTTCTGAAAGTATTTGTATGGAGTGTAGCCATGTATGGAAGTGAAACATGGACGATAAATAGTTGGAACAAGAAGAGAATAGAAGCTTTCGAAATGTGGTGCTACAGAAGAAGGCTGAAGATTAGATGGGTAGATCACATAACTAATGAGGAAGTATTGAATAAGATTGGGGAGAAGAGAAATTTGTGGCACAACGTGACCAGAAGAAGGGATCGGTTGGTAGGACATGTTCTGAGGCATCAAGGGATCACCAATTTAGCATTGGAGGGCAGTGTGGAGGGTAAAAATCGTAGAGGGAGACCAAGAGATGACTACACTAAGCAGATTCAGAAGGATTGCAGTAGGCACTGGGAGATGAAAAACCTTGCACAGTATAGGGTAGCATGGAGAGCTGCATCAAACCCATATCAGGACTGAAGACCACAACAACAACAACAAGTGTAACACTTTCCCATTCGAAACGAGGATGGAACACCCAATTTGCCTCGTGATTCATTTCATCAGTCTCAAACCGACTTTTCTACACGTGTCGAATGTTGCCACGGTCACTGGAAGCATGTTCTCTTGGGAGTCAAGTTTCTTGTATCTCACGCAAAACTGTGAGATAAGTGCAATAAATCAGTCTCCAGCTCACTCCTCGCGAAGAGAATGACGGTGCCACTGTCACCCGAAGTACGTTCCCTTTAGAGTCATGTTTCTTTTATCCGACTCAACAGTGACAAATAAGTGTAACCATTCCACATTGGAAATGAGGATGTAACACACTAACTGTATCGTGAATCATTACATCATTTTTCAACCGACTTTACTCCACGTGTCTAATGCTGCCACGGTCACTGGAAGGTCGTTCTCTTTTGAGTCATGTCTCTCATACACGACGTAACACTGAGAGATAAGTATAACAAATTAGTCTCTAGCTGACTTCCTGCCAAGAGACTGACGCTGTCACTATTACAGGAAGGACGTTCTCTTGAGGGTCAAGTTCCTATTATCCGACGCAAAATTGAGAGAAAAGTGTAACCCTCAGACCTTTGGATCGAGGATGCAACACACTAATTGCGTCGCGATTCATTACATCAGACTGAAACAGACTTTTTTCCACGTGTCTAACGTTGCCTTGGTCACCGGAAAGACGTTCTCTTGGAAGTCTAGTTTCTAGCATCCGACGGAGAACTGATAGATAAGTGTAAGTAATCACTCTCCAGCTGAGTTCTCGCCAAGAGGCTGACGCTGCCACTGTTACCGGAATGACGTTCTCTTGAGAGTCAAGTTTCTTTTATACCATGGAAAACTCAGAGATTAGTGTAACCCTGCCACCATGGAAACGAAGATGGAACGACTATTTGCGTTGCGTTTCATTACACCAGTCTCAAACAAACAATTTCTCCACTTGTCTAAAGCTGCCACGGTCACCGGAAGGACGTTGTCTTGGGAGTCAAGTTAGTTGTATCCGACGCAAAACTGAGAGATAAGTGTAACACTCTCACCTTCGAAACGAGATGGAACACACTAATTGCGTCGTGATTCATTACATCCGTCTAAAAACCGACTTTACTCCAAGTGTCTAACACTGCCACGGTCACCGGAACAATGTTCTCTTGAGAGTGAAGTTTCTTATATCCGACGCACAGCTGAGAAATTAGTGTAACACTCCCACCTTCGATACGAGGGTGGAACACACTAATTGCGTTGTGATTCGTTTCATCAGTGTCAAACCGACTTTTCTCCATGTGTCTCATGCTGCCACGGCCTACGGAAGGTCGTTCTTCTTTATGTCAAGGTTCTCATATCCGACGCAAAACTGAGAGATAAGTGTAATATATTAGTCTTCCCGCTAAGAGACTGACTCTGCCACTGTCACCGGAAGGACGTTCTCTTGAGAGTCAAGTTTCTTTTATCCGAAGGAAAACTAAGATGTAAGTGAAACCATTCAACCTCCGAAACAAGGATGGAATGCAGTAATTGCGTTGTGACTCATTGCATCAGTCTCAAAGCGACTTTTCTCCACGAGTTTAATGCTTCCACGGTCACCGGAAGGACGTCCTCTAGGGAGTAAAGATTCTTGTATCAGACGCGAAACTTTAAGATAAGTGTAATAAATCAGCTGCAGCTGACTTCTCGCCAAGAGCCTGACGTTGCCACTCTCTGCAGAAGGACGTTCTCTTGAGAGTCAAGTTTGTTTTATGTGACGCAAAACTGAGAGATAAATGTAATAAATCAGTCTCTAGCTGATTTCTCGCCAAGAGACTGACGCTTCCACTGTTAGCTGAAGGACGTTCTCTTGAGAGTCAAGTTTCTTTTATCCGACGCAAAAGTAAGAGATAAGTGTAATCCTCCCACCTTAGAAACGAGGATGGAACGAAGAAATTGAGTTGTGACTTCTTACCTCAGTCTCAAACCGACTTTTATCCACGTGTTTAATTTTTTCACGGTCACCGGTAAGATGTTGTCTAGGGAGTCAAGTTTCTTGTAACCAACGCTAACCTGTGAGACAATTGTAACCCTCCCATCATCGAAACTAGGATGGGACACACTAATTGCGTCGTGTTACATTGCATCAGTCTCAAACCAACTTGTCTCCATGTGTCTAATGCTGCCACAGTCACCGGATGGTCTTCCTCTTGGGAGTCAAATTTCTTTTGTCCATGGCTAAACTGAGAAATATGTGTAATAAATCAGTCTCCAGCTCAAATCTCGCCACGGGACTGACGCTGCCACTGTCACCGGAAGGACGTGCTATTGAGAGTTAAGTTTCTTTTATCCGATGCAAAACTGAGAGATAAGTTTAAAAAATCAGTCTCCAGCTGACCTATCGCCTAGACACTGACGCTGTCGCTGTCACCTGAAGGACGTGCTCTTGAGAGTTAAGTTTCTTTCATGCGATGCTAAACGCAGAGATAAGTGTAACCATCCAACCTTCGAAACGAGGATGGCACGCACTAATTGCGTTGTGACTCATTACACAGTCTCAAACCGGCTTTTCTCCACATGTCTGATGCTGCCACGATCACCCGTAAGACGTTCTCTAGGAAGTTAAGTTTCTAGTATCCGACGCGAAACTGTGAGATAAGTGTAATAAATCAGCCTCCAGCTTATTTCTCGCCATGAGCCTGACGCTGCCACTATCACCAGAAGGACGTTCTGTTGAGAGTCAAGTTTCTTTTATCTGACGCAAAACTGAGAGATGAGTGTAATGAATTAGTGAGCTGACTTCATGCCGTGAGACTGACGCTGCCACTGTCACACGAATGACGTTCTCCTGAGAGTCAAGTTTCTTTTATCCGACTCATGACAGAGATAAGTGTAATCCTCCCTCTTTGGAAATCAGGATAGAACACATTAATTCGCGATGGGTTTCACTACATCAGTCTCAAACCGACTATTTTCTACGTGGCTAATGCTGCCACAGTCATCGGAAGGACGTTCTATTGAGAGTCAGGTTTGTTTTATACGTTGCAAAACTGAGAGATATGTGTAACCCTCTCACCAAAGAAACGATTGTGGAACACACTAATTGCGTCGTGATCTATTTCATCAGTCTGAAATCGACTTTTCTTTACATGTCTAATGATTGCACGGTCTCCGGAAGGACGTTCTCTAGTTATTCAAGTTTCTTGTTTCTGACGCAAAACTGAGGGATAAATGTAATAAATAAGTCTCCTGCAGACTTCTCGCCAGGAGACTGACGCTGACACTGTCATACTGTCATACTGTCTCCAGCTGACTTATCGGCAAGACACTGACGCTGCCGCTGTCACCTGAAGGATGTGCTCTTGAGAGTTAAGTTTCTTTTATGCGATGAAAAACTGAGAGATGAGTGTAATGAGTCAGTCTCCAGCTCCCACTGTTACACGAAAGACGTTCTGTACGAAGTCAAGTTTATTGTATCCGACGCGAAACTGTGAGATATGTGTTATAAATCAGCCTGCAGCTGACATCTCGGCAAGAGCCTGACGCTGCCGCTGTCAGTGGATAGGACGTTCTCTTGAGAATCAAGTTTTTTTTTTTATCCGACGCAAAGGTGAGAGATAACTGTAACCATTCCACCTTCGAAACGAGGATGGAACACACTAATTGCGTCGTGATTCATTACATCAGTCACAAACCGACTTTTCTCCACGTATCTAATGTTACCACAGTCACCGGAAAGACGTTCTCTTCGGAGTCAAGTTTCTCGTATCCAACGCAAAAATTGAGAGATACTCTTGCGTCGAATAAAAGAAACACGACTCACAAGGGAACGTCCTTCTGGTGACAGCGGCACCGTCAGTCTCTTGGCGAGGATTGAGCTGGAGACTGATTTATTACACTTATCTCACAATTTTTGCGTTGGGTACAAGAAACTTGACTCCTAAGAGAACGTCTTTCCGGTGACTGTGGTAACATTAGATACGTGGAGAAAAGTCGGTTTGTGACTGATGTAATGAATCACGACGCAATTAGTATGTCCCATTATCGTTTAGAAGGTGGGAGCGTTATACATATCTCTCAGTTTTGCGACGGATAAAACAATCACACTCAAACCGACTTTTTTCCACGTGTTTAATGCTGCCACAGACACCGTAAGGACGTTCTCTATTGAGTCAAGTTTCTTGTATCCGACGCAAAACTGAGTGGTAAGTGTAATAAATCAGTCTCCTGCTGACTTCTTGCCAGGAGACTGACGCTGCCACTATCGCATGAAGGACTTTCTCCTGAGAGTCAAGTTCCTTTTATCTATCTATATCCGAATCCCGCTCCAGCTACTGCCAGGTCTGGGTGCTGATGAGTCCTCTCCGTTTGGCTCGGTCCACCCACAACTTTTCTTCCTCCACTTGCTGCAAGGTCACACCTCTCTTTTCAACAGATATTGTCACTCCCATTTTCCACCGTGTTCTTGGGCGCCCCCTAGTTCTTTTCCCATCCATCTTTAGTTCTTTCATAATTTTGGGGAGTCTCTGCCCATGCATCCTCTTAACACGCCCATACCATTTTAATCGCCCGCATCTCGTGGTCGTGTAGTAGCGTTCTCGCTTCCAACGCCCGGGTTCCCGGGCTCGATTCCCGGTGGGGTCAGGGATTTTCTCTGCCTCGTGATGGCTGGGTGTTGTGTGCTGTCCTTAGGTTAATTAGGTTTAAGTAGTTCTCAGTTCTGGGGGACTGATGACCATAGATGTTAAGTCCCATAGTGCTCAGAGCCATTTGAACCATTTCTTAATCTCTTTTTTTCAGTTTTTTCTCTCATACTTTCTTGTTTGAGGTCCTTTCTAATCTCTACATTCCTTACTCTGTCCGTTCTTGTTTTTCCCTTAACTGCTCTGCGAAATTTCATTTCCGCTGCTTGCAGTCTGCTTCAGTCCCTATCTGTCATTGTCCATGTTTCTCCACCATAGGCGACAATAGGGATGTAATAATTCTTATACATAAGGACTTTTGCTCTTTCTGATACCTCATTCTTCCAATTCACATGTTGTATTGTTTGGTAGAAATTGCCTCCCTTCTGTAACCAATTATTAATTTCGTTAGTTATTCTTCCATCCCTCCCCCCATGAACCATGGACCTCGCCGTTGGTGGGGAGGCTTGCGTGCCTCAGCGATACATATTGCCGTATCGTAGGTGCAACCACAACGGAGGGGTATCTGTTGAGAGGCCAGACAAACGTGTGGTTCCTGAAGAGGGGCAGCAGCCTTTTCAGTAGTTGCAAGGGCAACAGTCTGGATGATTGACTGATCTGGCCTTGTAGCAATAACCAAAATGGCTTTGCTGTGCTGGTACTGCGAACAGCTGAAAGCAAGGGGAAACTACGGCCGTAATTTTTCCCGAGGGTATGCAGCTTTACTGTATGATTAAATAATGATGGCGTCCTCTTGGGTAAAATATTCCGGAGGTAAAATAGTCCCCCATTCGGATCTCTGGGCGGGGACTACTCAAGAGGATGTCATTATCAGCAGAAAGAAAACTGGCGTTCTACGGATCAGAGCGTGGAATGTCAGATCCCTTAATCGGGCAGGTAGGTTAGAAAATTTAAAAAGGGAAATGGATAGGTTAAAGTTAGATATAGTGGGAATTAGTGAAGTTCGGTTGCAGGAGGAACAAGACTTCTGGTCAGGTGACTACAGGGTTATTAACACAAAATCATATAAGGGTAATGCAGGAGTAGGTTTAATAATGAATAGGAAAATAGGAATGCGGGTAAGCTACTACAAACAGCATAGTGAACGCATTATTGTGGCCAAGATAGATACGAAGCCAACACCTACTACAGTAGTACAAGTTTGTATGCCAACTAGCTCTGCAGATGACGAATAAATTGAAGAAATGTATGATGAAATAAAAGAAATTATTCAGATAGTGAAGGGCGATGAAAATTTAATAGTCATGTGTGACTGGAATTCGGCAGTAGGAAAAGGGAAAGAAGGAAACGTAGCGGGTGAATATGGATTGGAGCTAAGAAATGAAACAGGAACCCGTCTGGTAGAATTTTGCACAGAGCACAACTTAATCATAGCTAATACTTGGTTTAAGAATCATGAAAGAAGGTTGTGTACATGGAAGAACCCTGGAGATACTAAAAGGTATCAGATAGATTATATAATGGTAAGACAGAGATTTAGTAACCAGGTTTTAAATTGTGACACATTCCCAGGGGCAGATGTGGACTCTGATCACAATCTATTGGTTATGACCTGTAGACTAAAACTGAAGAAACTGCAAAAAGGTGGAAATTTAAGGAGATGGCACCTGGATAAACTGAAAGAACCAGAGGTTGTACAGAGTTTCAGGGAGAGCATAAGGGAAAAATTGACAGGAATGGGGAGAGAAATACAGTAGAAGAAGAATGGATAGCTTTGAGGGATGAAGTAGTAAAGGCATCAGAGGATAAAGTAGGTAAAAAGACGAGGACTACTAGAAATCCTTGGGTAACAGAAGAAACATTGAATTTAATTGATGAAAGGAGAAAATATAAAAATGCAGTAACTGAAGCAGGCAAAAAGGAATACAAACGTCTCAAAAATGAGATCGACAGGAAGTGCAAAATGGCTAAGCAGGGATGGCTAGAGGATAAATGTAAGGATGTAGAGGCTTATCTCACTAGCGGTAAGATAGATACTGCCTACAGGAAAATTAAAGAGGCCTTTGGAGATAAGAGAACCAATTGTATGAACATCAAGAGCTCAAATGGAAACCCAGTTCTAAGCAAAGAAGGGAAAGCAGAAAGGTGGAAGGAGTATATAGAGGGTCAATACAAGGGCGATGTACTTGAGGACAATATTATGGAAATGGAAGAGGATATAGATGAAGATGAAATGGGAGATACGATACTGCGTGAAGAGTTTGACAGAGCACTGAAAGACCTGAGTCGAAACAAGGCCCCCGGAGTAGACAATGTTCCACTGGAACTACTGACAGCCTTGGGAGAGTCAGTCATGTCAAAACTCTACCATCTGGTGAGCAAGATGTATGAGACAGGCGAAATACCCTCAGACTTCAGGAAGAATATAATAATTCCAATCCCAAAGAAAGCAGGTGTTGACAGATGTGAAAATTACCGAACAATCAGTTTAATAAGCCACATCTGCGAAATACTAACCCGAATTCTTTACAGACGAATGGAAAAACTAGTAGAAGCCGACCTCGGGGAAGATCAGTTTGGTTCCGTAGAAACACTGGAACAAGTAAGGCAATACTGACCTTACAACTTATCTTAGAAGAAAGATTAAGGAAAGGCAAACCTACATTACTATCATTCGTAGACTTAGAGAAAGCTTTTGACAATGTTTACTGGAATACTCTCTTTCAAATTCTAAAGGTGGCAGGGGTAAAATACAGGGAGCGAAATGCTATTTACAATTTGTACAGAAACCAGATGGCTGTTATAAGAGTCGAGGGGCATGAAAGGGAAGCAGTGGTTGAGAAGGGAGTAAGACAGGGTTGTAGCCTCTCCCCGATGTTATTCAACCTGTATATTGAGCAAGCAGTAAAGGAAACAAAAGAAAAATTCGGGGTAGGTCTTAAAATCCATAAAAACGTTGAGGTTCGCCGATGACATCGTAATTCTGTCAGAGACAGCAAAGGACTTGGAAGAGCAGTTGAACGGAATGGATAGTGTCTTGAAAGGAGGATATAAGATGAACATCAACAAAAGCAAAACGAGGATAATTGAATGTAGTCGAATTAAGTCGGGTGCTGCTGAGGGAATTCGATTAGGAAATGAGACACTTAAGTAGTAAAGGAGTTTTACTATTTGGGGAGCAAAGTAACTGATGATGGTCGAAGTAGAGAGGATATAAAACGTAGACTGGTAATGGGAGGGAAAGCGTTTCTGAAGAAGAGAATTTTGTTAACATCGAGTATAGATTTAAGTGTCAGGAAGTCATTTCTGAAAGTATTTGTATGGAGTGTAGCCATGTATGGAAGTGAAACATGTACGATAAATAGTTTGGATAAGAAGAGAATAGAAGCTTTCGAAATGTGGTGCTACAGAAGAATGCTGAAGATTAGATGGGTAGATCACATAACTAATGGGGAAGTATTGAATAAGATTGGGGAGAAGAGAAGTTTGTGGCACAACTTGACCAGAAGAAGGGATCGGTTGGTAGGACATGTTCTGAGGCATCAAGGGATCACCAATTTAGTATTGGAGGGCAGTGTGGAGGGTAAAAATCGTAGAGGGAGACCAAGAGATGAATACACTTAGTAGATTCAGAAGGATGTAGATTGCAGTAGGTACTGGGAGATGAAGAAGCTTGCACAGGATAGGGTAGCATGGAGAGCTAAATCAAACAAGTCTCAGGACTGAAGACCACAACAACAACATTCTTCCATCCCTCAATATTTCACTCCCTAAATAAGTGAAACTTTCTACCACTTTGGGGGGTTCTCTGTTCAAGGTAATATTTCCATTGATTCGTTTCTCTCTTCCAAATACGATTACTTCACTCTTATCTTTATTTATTTTTAATCCATACCTTTTCATTATTTCCTTCCATGCATCAAGCTGTAACTGTACATCTACCTCTTTATCACCCCATATTACCATATCATCTGCAAAGCACAACTTTAGCTGCCCTATTCATTCCCACCATCACAACATTAAAAAGCGCAGGAGTTAGAATACTTCCGTGGTTAAGGCCTTGTCTTATTTCGAAGTTTCCAGAGTTCCACAATGGTGTTATAATTCTACAATTGTGGCATCTGTACATTGTCTTTATAGCATTAATGTATCCACCTTCTATATCTGTCTTCTTCAGTGCTTCCCAGAGTCTTTCCCTGTCAACTGAGTCATATGCCTTTTCTATGTCTATAAAAACCATTATCACCCTTTTGTTATACTCCCAACTGTTCTCCATCAGTTAACGGATAGAAAATATCAGGTTGATCGTGCTCCTTCCTTTGCTAAACCCATGCTGTTCTTCACTCAGATCCTTTTCTAACTTTTCACTTATTCGATCTAGTGAAATTCTTTCAAAAATCTTGGCTGTATGATTCACGAGTGCTATTCCTCTGTAGTTTTTACAAAGTCATTTATTGCCTTTCTTGAAGATGGGAACAATGTCTCCTATACTCCACTCGTCACGTATTTTACTATTTCTCCACACGCTTGATAGTACACACAGCCATTGCATTCCCATTGGACCTGCTGCTCTTATCATGTCCACTGATACTACATATGTTCCGGGGGTTTTTCCCCATTCATATTCTCCACAACTTTTTCCATTTCTTCCAATGTAATTTGTCCTAATTCTGCTTCCCAACTTCTCTCAGTTTCTCCATTATTTGTTGTTTCCTCATGTACCTGCTGCTCAGTGTTTAAAAGCTTCTTAAAATGTTCTTTCCAGAGACCTTTCACATTCCCTGGATCTTCAATAATGGTAACGTCCTGTGTTTCCATCTTTACTGGTACTTCAGAAGCCTTCCTTTTATTTTTCATCATTTATAGAACATTTTCTTATTGCTCGTCACATCTTCAAGTTTTTTTTGTAAACACTTCCAATGCCTTTTCCTTTGCTGTTTCCACTATTTCTTTGCACTTCTTCTTTTCCTCTATATATCTTTTATGGTCTTCGTCATTTTTTGTTTTCCACTATTTTCTCCATGTTCCAATTTTTCTTCTAATTGCTTGGATTGTGGTATCATCACACCAACTTGTCTGTCTCATTTTTTCCTTTCCAGATGCTCTGCCACATTCTTTTTGTGCTGCTTCAACTAAAGTGTCTCTGAATAAACTCCATTCTTTTCTTACATCGCAGAAAACGTCTTTTGGGAATTTATGTGTAATTAATTCTCTGTACTTCTCAGCACATTCACTCTCCTTCAATTTCCAATCCCGTATCCTCATCACTGTCTTCTCTTTTGTATTTTTCACACCTGATTCATTTTCCACTGTCCCACCAGTAAGGTTCTTTTATCCGACTAAAAACTGAGAGATAAGTGTAAAAATCCTACCTTCGAAACAAGAATCGAACGCTCTAATTGCGTCGTGATTCATTACATCAGTCTCAAATCGACTTTTTTCCTCGTGTCTAATGCTGCCACGGTCACCGGAAGGACGTTTTCTAGGGAGTCAAGTATCTTGTATCCGAGGCAAAACTGAGAGATAAGTGTAATAAATCAGTCTCCAGCTGACTTCTCGCCAAGAGACTGACGCTGACACTGTCACACGAAGGACGTTACCTTGAGAGTCAAGTTTCTTTCATCCGACGCAAAACTAAGAGATAAGTGTAACCTTCCCACCAACGAAACGAGGATGGAACACTGTAAATATCTCGTGATTCATTTCATCAGTCTCAATTCGAATTTTCTCCACGTGTCTAATGGTCCTATGGTCACCGGAAGGACGTTCTGTAGGGAGTCAAGTTTCTTGCATCCGACGCAAATCTGAGAGATAAGTGACAGTCTCCAGCTGACATCTCGTTAAGAGACTGACGCTGCCACTGTCAGACGAAGGACGTTCTCTTGAGAGTCAAGTTTCTTTTATCCGATGCAAAACTGAGAGATAAGTGTAACCCTCCAACCTTCGAAACGATAATGGGACTCACTAATGGCGTCGTGATTCATTACATCAGTCTCAAACCGACTTTTCTACAGGTGTCTAATGCTGCCACTGTCACTGGAAGGACGTCCTCTTGAGAGTCAAGTTTCTATATTCCGACGCAACACTGAGAGATATGTGTAACCTTCCCACCATCGAAACGAGGATGGAACACACTACTTGTGTTGTGATTCGTTACATCAGTCTCAAGCCGACATTACTAAACTTGTCTAATTCTGCGGCGGTCACCAGAAGGACGTTCTCTAGGGAGTAGGTTTCTTGTATCCCATGCAAAATTGAGGGATAAGCGTAATAAATCAGTCTCCAGCAGACTTCTCGCCAAGAGACTGACGCTGCCACTGTCACACGAAGGACGTTCTCTTGGAAGTCAAGTTGGTTCCGGACTGCGCGCTTAGAACCGTGAGACCACCGCCAGCAAACGGCGAACAAAGGCTGGCAGTCAGTTCGACGGAATGGGCGCCCGGTCGCTGCCACATCGTCATCATCAGTGACGCTGTCTCCGAGGACGTGCAGGTGGTGGGCATTGTCTGCTGGTGCACCGGCGACTCCCGGCGCCGTGTCGGGCCGCGACGTGTGTAGGTGGTGAGCTGGGCCGGTCGTCGTGCCGCTAATCCCCTATCGCCTGCGCAGCCGCCGACCGTAACCGGCGTCTCGTTCCCTAACTTTGTGCATCAGCACGTCTTTACCACGGGACGAACGGTGGTATTGAACCACCGGAATATATATTGGTAGAACCAACAATAAAGAGGAAGATTGCTGAAGACAGCCACCTTCTTCTACCCAGGAAAGCCTTACAACCCCGACCACATCATCCAATCCGGTCACCCTACTACTCTGGACCTAGAAATAGATACTCACATCAGCCACCACTCCACCTCCTTGCACCTTCTGCTACAATCAGGTGCTGGCAATAGATGCCAAAACTGCAATGCATCTGCCACCCTGGCCTAGTACCTGATGATAGACACTCACATTGGCAATCATGCAACATCCTCTCGCTTTTTGCCACCCTGGGGCAGGTTCTCACACTCCTGCACAGGTCCTAACAATAAAAGGTCTCATTGGCCACTACACACCATGCTCGTGCCAGCTGCCACCGCGCCACCTCCTCATACATGCTGGGTCTAGAACCTCGATATAGACACGTACATCGGCAATTACGCAACTTACCCGCGCCTGCTGCCATCCTGGCCTCGAATCTTGGCAATAGATGTTCACATCAGCCACCGTGCCATCTCCACATAATTGCTGCTATCCTGTAAAGGTCATCACAATACATGCTCACATTGTCCACTGCTCCACGAGCTCGTGCCAGATGCCTGCCTAACTCAGGTAAATGCAATACACGCTCACATCAGCCACCGCTCCACCTCCTCTCACATTCTGCCACACTGCCCATGTCCTGGCTATAGGCGCTGAAATTGGGTTCACTCCAACTCTTAGTGCCTGCTTTTACTGTAGTGCAACTCCTGAAAATCGATGTCCACCTCAGCCACTGCTCCACCTCCTGGAGCCTGCTGTCACCCTGTACTAGTTTATGACAATTGACCAAAAAATCAACCACTGTGCCACCTCCTCGCGCATGCTGCCACCCTGACCTAAGTCCTGGCAATAAATGCTAACATAGGCTACTGCGCCACCACTTCATTCCTGCTGCCACCCTGGCCTAGGACCTGGCGATAGACGCTAACATTGGCAACCATGCAACCTTCTCACGACTGCTGCCACACTGGCCCAGGTCCTGGCAATAAACACTGATATCAGCCACTTCTCCACCTCATGGCCCCTGTTGTCACACTGGTCCACGTCCTGGCAATTGATGCACACTTCAGCCTCCAATCTACCTCCTTGAGAATGCTGCCACCCTTGCCCAGATTATGTATGTTGATCCTCACATCAAAGACCATTCAACCTCGTCGTGGCTGCTCCCAACCTGGCTCAGAGTCCTGGCAACTGACGTTCACATCGGGCACTGTGCCACCTCCACACAAATTCTGCCACTCTGCCCAGGTCCGTGAAATATACGCCCACATTGGCCACTGCTGCAACAGCTTGCGTCGGCTGTCACCCTAACCCAGCTCCTGGCAATTGCTCCTGACATGGGCCACCGTGCCACCTCTTAATGCCTGCTGGCACGCTGCCCTAGGACCTAGGGTAGACGCTAATATCGGCAACCATACAACCTCCTCATGTCTGCTGCCACCCTGGCCGATGTCCTGGTAATAGACATTCTTCAGCCACCGCTATACCACTTCTCACCTACCGCCACCCTGGCCCAGGTCCCTGCAATATACACTCTCATAGGCCACCACACCACCTCCCCGCATCTGCTGCCACCCCGGCCCAGGCCATGGCGATTGTTATCAAATCTGCCATCGTGCATCTTCCCGCACTGGCTGCCAACCTGGCACCGAATCCTGGCAATAGATGCGCACATCGGTCACTGTGCCACCTCCACACACTTTGAAAAATTAATGAATTACTGTGCGTCCAGAACGTCGGCTCTTAAAATTCTACCATCTCTCTCCCCACATCACTTCCAACTGTACAACTCAACGCACTGTTCACAATCCGCTTTTGGCAGTGGCCAATAATGATTTCATAAAATTTTTCATAATTACAATAACAAAGATATCAAATGCACATACTTACTGATGCAATGGTGATCAGAAGCAAAATTTCTTCCCATAAAGACAGTTATGATCAATAATCACAATAGTAATTACAGTTTTTTATCATATTCTCAAAGTCTGGGCCATAAAGGAAAATGCACACGTAAGTGGTGGATTTCCATGCAGTCTTGAAGAAGTAGCGTTGTCCTTCCAACGTAAAGACAGTGCTGACTCTTGAAATGTGGAAGGGTAATGGGCCACAACAGAGCAAACCCACAACAGAGTGATTAGAAATTTTTGACGAATATTGGTAGGTACGTCATCACAGAGCAGACCCACTGTAGTCCTGGTAAAGAGTATGGCATTGGCCGGCCATTAAAGGTGTAGCCCACTGCAGTCCTTGTAGAGATGGCCAGCATCAATATGTTGCGGCTGTGCAGGTGCACAATCTCAATCGAAGAGTCTTGCTGAGAATATAGAATGTCCATAAACCTCTACTTATGCACCCACAAAGTTTTAGGAATTGCCCTAAGAACCAGCAATGCTGTTAACCAGTCTCTTGACGAATTCTTAACACACATGCAAACACTAACAGTCCCAACCTCTCACATATTGGCCGTATACTATGACAAAGAGAAATGTGTGCACTTAAATGAAGCTTACAAGTTACTTTATTTGATGAACTTGTGTATATTACATATTTTATAACATGAGAATCCAATTACAAAGGTACAGGAAATGTCATTAATAATATACTAATACAGATAACATTTGTAGTAATACAGGCTTTAAAAAGAATAGAGAGAAACGTACACACCAGTGTTACAGGAATTTTGACATAATTAAATACGTAAAAGATCAGAACCACCTATAAAAGGAAATTACAAATTATGTTTGAGGATAATAGCATTCGTTATCATGGTGAATGGAACTTATTATTAGAAAAATTCTACAACACAAATCTTGTTAGCTATACACATAAAGACAGGAAAAACACAAATACACAAGTATAGTCAAACACATAGCGGAATAACACAAATGTAAAGGACAGAGATTGTTTCCAGTGTAACATTTGGTACTGTAGTCCAAACCAAAACTTCATTCCATAGGTCTCTCCTCGTATTTCAACATTTGTTCTCATACAAAAAAACCTATTAAAGCACGCATTCTGTATTTATATGTTCACATATTTCTTACCTCAATAATTTATTTAACATTATCTTTCCTCTTCATTTATTTCCAAGAAAATTCAGCCTAAGCCTGGCAATAGACACTAGTATCAGCCATTGCTCCACATCCTGTCGTTAGATGATAACATCAGCCACCCGGCCACGTAGTTACACCTACTGCTACTCAGGCCCAGGATCTGGAGATAGATTGGCAAACACGCATCCTCCTCTTGCCGGCTTCCACCCTGTCCCAAGTCCTGGAAATAACACATCAGCTCCTGCTCCACCTCATTGGGCCTTCTGCTTAGCTGTTCCAGGTAAAGGCAATTGATGCGGACATAGGCAACCTAGCCACCTCCCCACACCTGCTGCCTCGCTGGCCCAGGCCTCGGTAATTGACGCACACATCTGCCACCACACCATCTTGCAACATCTGCTACCACCTAGCCCCACGTCCAGGCAATACACACTAATATGGGCCACTGTGAGACCTCGTCCACATGCTGTCACCCTGGACAAGTACCTGGCAGCAGACGTAAACATCAAAACCCATGCTCCCTCCTCGCGCCTACTGCCAGCCTGGCCCCAACTCATATCTTCAACCACAAAACCCTTTTGCTCCTGCTGACATCCTGCAGATTGTCGTGGTTATAGACACTCACATAGTCACTGCTACTCCTGCTGGCACCCTGGGCCAGGTCGTTGCAGTAGACGCTCAAATCAGCGAACACACGACCTCGTCATGCCTCCTGACATCCTGGGCCCAAGTCCTGGCAATAGATGCACAAATCGGCAACCATCCCACCTCCTCACAACTGCTGCCTCCCTGTCCAGTTTCTCCAATAGGTGATCCCATCGGCCACTGCTTCACCTGCTCATGCCGGCTGTCACCCTAAGCCAAGTCCCAGCAATAGATGTTCATATGAGCCACTGCGACACCTCCTTGTGCCTGCTGCTACCCTGGCCCCAAGTCCTGGCGATAGACGATGACATCAGCCTACAGTCAACCTCCTTGAGCCCGCTACCACCCTTGCCTTGATCCTGGATGTAGACGCTCACATCGGCCACTGCTCCAACTCGTCGCCCCTATCGCACACTGGCTCAGGTCCTTGCAACTGACCCTTACATCGGCCTCCAATCCGCATCCCTGCTTCCACCCTGACCCAGATCATGGCAGTATACCCTTGCATCAGACACCACTGCATCTCGTTGTGCCTGCACCATTATGTCTTTGAGTATTGGCAATAGACGCTCACTTCAGTCACTGTGCCACATCTAGACAACTGCTGCCACCCTGCACAGGTCCTTGCTATACATGCTCACATTGGCCACTACTCCATCTTCTTGTGCCGGCTGCCATCTTAACCCAGGTGCTGGGAGTAAATATTAACATTGTCTGGCAGGACACCTCGTCATGTCTGCTGCCAAACAGACCCAGGGCCAGTTGATAGACATTCACATCGGCAAACAAGCCACCTCCTCGCGCTCTCTGCTGCCGTTTTGCCGGTCCTGCCAATAGGCACATCAACTACCTGTACACCTCCTTCGCCTTCTGTTAGGCTGGACCAGGTCCTGGCAGTAGACGCTGACATTGGCCACCGCTCCGCTTCCTCCTGCTTGCTGCCAACATGGCCATGGACCTGGCGATAGACACACATATCAGCATCTATGCAAACTCCTCGCACCTGCTGCAACCTAGGCCCTCGTCCTGGCTATAGGAACACACATCCCCGATCGCCACACGACCTGACACTGGCTGCAAACCTGGACCAGGTCCTGCCAATCTGCCACCACGACGAGATGGAGACATGCCTGATGTGAATGTCTACAGCCAGGATCTGGGCAAGAGTTTCAGCAGGCTCAAGTAGGTAGAGTGGAAGATGATGTTGATGACTATCGTCAGGACCTATGCCAGGGTTGCAGCAGGCAATAGAATGTTGCTTTTTTGTCAATGTGTGGGTCTATTGCCCGGTCCTGGGCCAGGGTGGCCGCAAGTGGGAGGATGTGGCGCGATGGCCGTTGTGAATATTTATCACCTGGACATGTTAAATGATGGCAGGAGGCCCAGGAACTGGCGATAGACGCCCACATCAGACACCACTCCACCTAATGTAGACCGCTGCCACACCGGCCCAGATAATGGCAAGAGACATTCACATGGGATAGAGCGCCACCTCCTCACACACGCTGTAGCCCTAGTCCAGCTCTTGGCAGTAGACAAATTATCCTCCGTTCCACCTCCTCTTGTCTGCTACCGCCCTGGCCAATAGACGCACAAATTTCCCCCATTCCAACTCTTCGTGCCTGCTTCCACCATGCCCCAGGTACTCACAATATATATTCTCATGTCAGCCACCGCACCAAATCTTCGTGCCTGCTGCCACCTTGACCGAGGTTCTGACACCACATACACTACGATCATATTGACCACTGTGCCAGCTCCTCGCACATGCTGCCACCTTGGCGAAGGCCATGGAAATTATTTTTCACATGTGCCACAACCCCAACTAACGACATCTGCTTCCACCTAGGACAAGGTCCGGGCATTATACACTCTATCGGCGTCCACACAACCACCTCCCACCATCTGTCACCCTAGACAAAAACCAGCTGATAGACACATACATCGGCAAGTCCCTTACAACAGGCTACACTCTACCTTCTCGCACTTGCTGCCACCCTGTTCCAGATCCTGGCAGTAGACGCTCACATCCATCACAACTCCATCTCGTTGTGCCTGCTGCCAACCGGTCTTTGGGTCCTAACAATAGATGCTCACATCGCCCACCATGTCACATAGATGCAACTGCTGCCACTCTGCCCAGGTCCTCGCTACAGATGCTCACATTAGCCACTACTCCACCTGCTTGTGCCGGCTGCTGCCTTAACGCAGGTCCTGGGAATAGACATTACCATCGGCCACCAAGACACCTCTTCATGCCTGCTGCCACACATACACAGGACCTGTCAATAGATACTCACATAGGCAAACAATCAACCTTTTTACGCCCTCTGCTGCTCTTACGCATTTCCTGCAATAAACACATCCACTACCACTACACCTCCTTGCACCTTCTGCAAAGGTCGCACTGGTCCTTGCATTAGACACTGACATTGGCCACCGTTCCACCTACTCCAGCCTGCTGCCGACCTGGCCAAGGACTTGGCAATAGACTCACATATCAGCATCCATGCAAACTCCTCACGTCTGCTGCAACCTTGGCCCAGGTCCTGGCTACAGAAACACACATCAGCCACCAACACACCACGTCAAGCCTGCTGGTAACCTGGCCAAAGTCATGGCAATAGACACTCAAACTAACTGCCGCTCCGCCTACTCACTCCTGCTGAAACCCTGGCCCAGGACCTGGCAATGGTTGCTCACATCTCCAATCACGCAACCTCCTCACACATGCTGCCAGTCTGGTCCAGGTCTTGGCAATAAAAACTCACATCTGCCGCCGATTCACCACGACTTCCCTGCCAGTTGGGCTGCAAATACGACGATGTGGAGCCATGGCTAATCTGAGTGCCTACAGCCAGTATCTGGGCAAGAGTGCCACCAGGCTCGAGGAGTTAGATGGGAGACTGATGTGAGCGTCTATTGCCAGGACCTGAGCCAATGTGACAGCAGGGCCAACGTCATGGAGCAGTGGCTGATGTGAGTTCTTATGCGTAGGACCTGGGCCAGGGTTGCAGCAGGTGCAAGAAGGTTGCGTGGTTGTCGATGTTAGCGTCTAGGTCAATGTGAGTGTTTACTTCCAGGACCTGGGCCGAGGTGGAATAAGGTGTTGGGACGTCGAGTTGTGGCAGATGTTAGTGTCAATTGCCAGGGCCTGGGCCAGACTGGCAGCATGCGTGAAGAGGTGGAACAGTGGTTGATTTGATCGTTTATTGCCATAAACTGGGCCAGCGTTCCTACAGATTCTAAGAAGTTTAGCAGTGGCTGATGTGAGCATCTATTGTCTGGACTTGTGCCACGGTGGATGCAGGTATGGAGAGATGGATAGGAGGCAAGTTTGTGTGTCTATTGCCAGGATATGGAGCAGGACGACAGGAGGTGAGAGGAGGTGGTGCGGTTGCTGATATAAATGTACTGCCAAGACCTGTGCTAGGGCGACAGTATGTATGAGGAGGTGGCGTTGTGTCCCATGTTACACTATCCTGACATTACCTGGAACAGGGTGGCACCGGTCATGATAAGGTGGAGTTGTGGCTGGTGTGAGCGTCTATTGCCATAACCTTCACCACGGTTGCAGCAGGCTCAAGGAGATCATATATTGGCCAATGTGAGCATCTATTACCCGCACCTGGGCTTCGGAGGCAGCAGTTGTGGGATGGTGTCGTGTTGGCTGATGTGAGTTTCTATTGCCAGGGCTTGATTCAATTTGGCAGCTGGTGTTGGGATGAAGATGCTCAAGCAGAATTTGAACAACTTCGTGATTCTTTAGTTGCTGCTCCACTTCATTCACATCCCGATTTATCTAAAGAATTTTGTTTGGCGACGGATCATCGTACAAACGCCGAGGTCACACTTATTTCAAGAGATAGAAGAAAACGGCGCTATAGTACAGAAAACTATTGCATTTGGAAGCCATGTTCTCTCTAAATCAGAAAAGAATTATTTGATTACGGAACTTGAAGCTGTGGCTGTTGTATGGGCTTTAACAAAATTTCACATATTTTTGTATGGCAGACATACTAAGGTGTACACCGATCATCGAGCTCTGGAATATCTTATGTCAACAAAATTAACACATTTTAGATTGTCACGATGGGCGCTGTATCTACAGGAATTTGATTTTAGTATTGTTTACATACCGGGTTCTTCAAATATTATTGCTGATGCTTTATCACGTGCACCTATGGGTTTAAAAAGAAAGGGCTGAGGAGGAATGCGATGAAAACAATTATTGTTTGATGTATATTGAAGGTGTTGCGTTTGAAAATTTTATTTCGTCTCCGCTCCAGGACATCGCTAAGGAGCAAAACAAGGATTCAATGTGGAAGGATATTAAGGAGAAGTGGAGGAGAAGGGAAAGCGTAGCGACTAGACAGTATTATTTAGTTCGCGGTGATATTCTTTTTAAACGAAAATCGGTTGACATCTCTGTTTGGTTAATTTGCATTCCTGATGAGTGGGTTAATAAATTGATTTGGTTTCAGATATGCACACTTTGGTCGTAGAAAATGCTTTCATAAATTAAGAGAAAATTGCTATTTCAGTAATGTGGAAAAACGTATTCGATTTGCTCTTGCCAAATGCAAATTATATCAAAAGGCAAAGCCGCCAACTATTTCGCACAAAGCACCGTTGTTTCCTATTATTCCAACGAAATTAAAGGAGATGGCTGCAGTCAATTTGTTCGGTCCAGTGTTTCGTTCTACTAATGGTTTTGCGTACATTTTGGTAGCAGTGGAATTGACATCAAAATATGTGTGCTTTACAACTTTACGCAAAGCAACAGTTAGTTCTGTATCTAATGCTTTCATTAAACATTTTCGTAAAGAAGTGCTGCCTGCACTACTTCAGGTCTCAAAGTTACCCATTCTTCTTCTACTGTATTTCTTTCCACATTCCTGTCAATTGTTCCCTTAAGCTCTCCCTGAAACTCTGTACAACCTCTGGTTCTTTCAGTTTATCCAGGAACCATCTCCTTAAATGACTACCTTTTTGCAGTTTTAATCTACAGTTCATAACCAATAGATTGTGGTCAGAGTCTGCCCCTGGAAACGTCTTACAATTTAAAACCTGGTTCCTAAATTTCTGTCTTACCATTATCTGAATGCTGTCAGTATCTGCATGCTTCTTCCATGTATACAACCTTCTGTTATGATTCTTGAACCAAGTGTTAGTGTAACCTTGTGTATTTATGTGTTTAGCCTACAAGATTTGTGTTGTATGATTTTTTCTATTTCGAAGCTACATTCACTATGATGAGGAATACTGTTATCAATAAATATAATTTGCATTAACAAAATGATATTTACTATGTAAATATGGTTAGACGTTATTTACGAAAGCTATTTTTATGTATTTACTGATGTCATAATTCCTGTAACACTGGTGTTGGGTGATGGTCTCACAGGGGCCGATGTGAGCATAAATTGCCAGCGCATGGCCTAGGGTGACACCAGGTGTTTGGTATGGAGTATTTACCAATGTCACTTCGATAGAAAGGGGAACGAGGTGGAGCAGTGGCTGACGCGAGTGTTTATTGCCAAGCCCAGGAACAGGGTGGCAGCAGGCGCTAGGAGGTTACGTGGTTGTCGATGTGTGTCCATCGCCAGGACCTTGGCCAGGAATGCAGAAGGAGAGAGGAGGTTGTCACGGTTCCTGCTGCCACACTGGTCAAGGACTTGGTGATAGACACACAAATCGGTAACCACACAACCTTCTCGTGCCTGCTGCACCCTGGCCAAGGTCCTGGCTAAAAATGCTCACTACGGCCACCATGCCACCTCTTCACAGTACTGCCACCCTGGACTAGGACATGGCGATAGACGATCACAGCAGCAACTGCGCAACCTCCTCGTACCTGCTGCCCTATTCTCCCAGGTCCTTGTAACAGGCACTACGTCAGCCACAGCACTACCTCCTTGCACCTTATGATATCCTTGCCCTGGCCCTGGCAAAAGACGCTCACATTGGCCATCGCTCCACCTCCCCACACGTACTACCACCCAGGCTCAGTTACTGGTAATTGATGCTCATATCTGCCACCATGCCACCTCCTCACTCCCGCTTCCTTCCAGGCCTATGTCCTGCCCACTGAACCATTTCCTCCCGCCGCTGCCATCCTGGCTAAGAACCTGTCGACACATACACACATGTCCAAGAATGCAACCTCTTCGCGCCTGCTGCCACCCTTGCCCAGGTCCTGGCCATAGACACCCACAACAGCCATTGCTCCACAACCTCCTGACTGTTGCTACCCAGCTCACATCAGCCACTACTCCCACTAATCATGACTGCTGCCACCCTGGTCCAGGTAATGGGAAGAGATGGTCACATCGAACACAGTGCCACCTCCTCGCACCTGTTGCCGCTGTGCCAGATGTCCAGGCAATAGACGCTCAAATTGGCCTCCATTCCAATTCTTTGTGCCTGCTAACACCGTGGTCCAGGTTCTGCTCACATCAACGTCTATCTCCAGGTCCTAGGCCAGGGTGGGAGCAGGCGAGATGAGGTGGCACTGTGGCCGATGTAAGTGTTACTTCTCAGTCCCTGGGTCTGGGTGGAAGCAGCTGTAGGGAAGTGGCGTGGTGGCATATATGGGCATCGCTAGAAGAGTCTTGGGCCTGGTTGGCAGCAGGTGTGGTGAAGTGGAGTACTGGCCAAAGTGAACATGTATTGCCATGACCTATGCCAGGGCAGCAGAAGGTGTGTGAAGGTGGAATAGTGGCTTACATGAGTGTCTATTGCCAGGACCTGGGCCAGGGTGAGCAGGAAGGTGGAGCTGTGTCCAATGTAACCGTCTATTGAAAGGACCTGGGTCAGGATGGGAACAGGTGCTAGGAGGTGGTGCTTTGCCAGTGTGAGAGTCTATCGCCGTGACATGGGCCCGGGTGGAAACAAGCAGGAGGATGTGGCCCAGTAGCCAATGTGATTAATGCCAAGACCTGATCCAGGGTGGCAACAAGAGCAGAGTTGTAGCGTAGCTGATAAAAGTGTCTATTGCCAGAACCGGGGTCGGGGCCGAAGAAGGAAGAAGGAGGTGGCACAGACGCCATTGTGAGTTTCTATTGCCATGAGCTGGGTCAGGGTGGCAGCTGGTGTGTGGAGGTGGCACGATGGAAGATGTGATCACACATTCTGAGGACGTGCGCCTGGGTGGCAGCAGGTGTGGGGAAGTGGAGTGGTGGCCAGTATAAGTCTTTTTTGCCATGGCTTGGGCGAGCGTGCCATCAGGTTAAAGGAGGTTGTGAGATTGCCAATGTGAGCGTCTATCGTCAGGTCCTGGGCCAGGGCGGCAGCAGACGCGAGGAAGTGGCGCAGTGACCAATGTGAGCATCTAGTGCCAGGACCTAGGTTAGGGTGGCAGCCCGCATGAGCAGGTGGAGCAGCGGCCGATGTGAGCACCTAATGCGAGGACCTGGGTAGGGTGGTAGCAGCTGTGTGGAGGTGGCACAGTGGCCGATGTGATCGTCTACTGCCAGGACTCAGGGCCCTGGTAGCAGCAGGCATGAGTAGGTGTCTCGTTGGATGATGTGAGTGTCTATTTCCAAGACCTGGGCCTACGTGGAAGCAGGTGTGGGGCGGTGACACGGTGGAAGATTTGAACGTCTATTGCCAGGACTTCGGCCAGGCTGGCAGATGGTGCAACGAGGTTTCATGATTGCATACATAAGTGCCCCTATCAAGGGCCTGGACCAGAATGGCAGTAGGTGTAAGGAGATGGCACCGTTTACAATGTGAGCATCTGTTGCCTCGACCTAGGTTTGGATGGCAGCTGGCACGAGCAAGTGGAGCAATGGCCGATCTGAGCATGTATTGTGAGGACCTGTGAAGGATGGCAGCAGTTGTGTGGAGATGGCACAGTGGCTGATATGAGTATCTATATCCAGGATTCAGGGCCAGATTCTCAGCATTCACGATATGGTGGAGCGGTCTTTGATGACACTGTCTATTGCCAGGACCTGCGCCAGGTTGGCATCAGGCGCTATAAGGTGGAGCAGTGGCAAATGTGGACGTCTATTTCCATCAACTGGTCAAGTGTAGCAACAGAGGCGAGGTTGTGGAGCGGTAGCTGATGTGAGTGTCTATTGTGAAGACCTGGGCGAGGGTGGCAGCAGGAGTGAAGAGGTGGTGCGGTGGCCGATGTGAGTGTCTATAGCCAGGAGATGGGGCAGGGTGGCAGCAGGTGCGATTAGGTCGCCTGTTTGCCAATGTGTGTGTCTATCGCCAGGTCTTTTGCCAGGGTGGAAGCAGTCAGGAGCAGGTAGTGCAGTGGCCAATGTTAGAGTTTATTGCCAGGACCTGGGTCTGGGTTGATGCAGGTGGTGTGATGGCAGATGTAAGCGTGAATTGCTGGGGTCTGGGCCAGTGTGGGTGCAGGTCTGTGGAGGTGCTACGATGGCTAATGTCAGCATCTATTGCCAGGGCAGCAAAAGCTGCAAGTAGTTGGAGAGGGGGCTGACGTGAGTGTGTATAACCAGAACGAGGGCAAGGATGGTAGCAGGCGCGAGGAGGTTCCGTGGTAGCCAATGTTTGTGTCTATCCCCAAGTACTTGGCGCAGGCGGGAGGAGGTGGCACATTAGAAGATGTGAGCCCCTATTCCGAGGACCCGGTCCATGGGGGTAGCAGGTGAGGGGGATGGAACGATGGCCAATGTGAGCGTCTATTGTCAGGACCTAAGCCAGTGTTGCAGCCGGTGTCAGGAGGTGGAGCAGTGGCCAATGTGAGTGTCTATTGCTTGAACCTGGGCAGGGTGGCAGAATGTGTGAGGAGGTGGAGCAATGACAGATATGATTCACTATTGCCAGGCTTAGGTAGGATTTTTTCGCTAATAGGTGTTGAGGTAAGATAATGGAAAATAAATTATGATGTAAGAAATATGTTGACGTAAAAATACTGACTGCATACTTTAATAAGATTTTTTTGTGTGTTAACTAATGATGAAATAAGAGGAAAGGTCTATGGAATGTAGTTTTGGTTGGGATTGCAGTACCAAATATTACACTGAAAACAAACCCCGTAATTCCTTTTGTTTTACTCTGCTATGTGTATGTGTACCCTTGTTTATTTGCGTTTTTCCTGTCTTTATGTGTTTAGCTAACAATATTTGTGTTGTATAATTTTTCTTGCACTAAGCTCAGGTCACTATGATGAGGAATACTATTATCCCCAAACATAATTTGCATTAATAATCTGTGATTTACATTGTACAGTTGGTTAGACATTGTTTTCGAAAGCGACTTTGACCTATTATTTATTTACTTATGTCATAATGCCTGTAACGCTGATGTGTATGTTTATTTCTATTCTTTTGTATAGCCTGTATTACTACAAATATTATCTGTGTTATTATGTTTTAAATGATGTTTTCTGTACCTTTGTAATTGTATTCTCTTGTTTTTGTTGTTGTTGCTGTTGTGGTCTTCAGTCCTGAGACGGGTTTGATTGCAGCTCTCCTTGCTACTCTATCCTGTGCAAGTTGCTTTATCTCCCAGTACCTATTGCAACCTACATCCTTCTGAATCTGCTTAGTGTATTTATCTCTTGGTCTCCCTCTACGATTTTTACCCTCCACACTGCTCTCCAATACTAAATTGGTGATCCCTTGATGCCTCAGAACATGTCCTACCAACCGATCTCTTCTTATTGTCAAGTTGGGCCACAAACTTCACTTCTCCCCAATCCCCATCTAATCTTCAGCTATCTTCTGTAGCACCACATTTCGAAAGCTTCTATTCTCTTCTTGTCCAAACTATTTATAGTCCGTGTTTCACTTCCATACATGGCTACATTCCATACAAATACTGACATTTAAATCTATATTCGATGTCAACAAATTTCTCTTCTTCAGAAACGCTTTCCTTTCCATTGTGAGTCTACATTTTATATCCTCTCTACTTTGACCATCATCTGTTATTTTGCTCCCCAAATAGCAAAACTCCTTTACTACTTTAAGTGTCTCATTTTCTAATCTAATTCCCTCAGCATCACCCGACTTAATTCGACTACATTCCATTATCCTCGTTTTGCTTTTGTTGATGTTCATCTTATATACTCTTCTCAAGGCATTGTCCATTCCATTCAACTGCTCTTCCAAGTCCCTTGCTGTCTATGACAGAATGACAATGTCATCGGCGAACCTCAAAGTTTTTATTTCTTCTCCATGGATTTTAATACCTACTCCGAAATTTTCTTTTGTTTCTTTTACTGCTTGCTCAATATACAGGTTGAATAACATCGGGGAGAGGCTGCAACCCTGTCTTACTCCCTTCCAAACCACTGCTTCCCTTTCATGCCCCTCGACTCTTATAACTGCCATCTGGTTTCTGTACAAATTGTAACTGGCCTTTTGCTCCCTGTATTTTACCCCTGCCACCTTTAGAATTTGAAAGATAGTATTCCAGTCTACATTGTCAAAAGCTTTCTCTAAGTCTACAAATGCTAGAAACGTAAGTTTGCCTTTCCTTAATCTTTCTTCTAAGATAAGTCGTAAGGTCAGTATTGCATCACGTGTTGCACTATTTCTATGGAATCCAAACTGATCTTCCCCGAGGTCGGCTTCTACTACTTTTTCCATTCGTCTGTAAAGAATTCGTGTTAGTATTTTGTAGCTATGGCTTATTAAACTTATTGTTCGGTAATTTTAACATCTGTCAACACCTGCTTTCTTTGGGATTGGAATTATTATATTCTTCCTGAAGTCTGAGGGTATTTCGCCTGTCTCATACATCTTGCTCACCAGATGGTAGAGTTTTGTCGGGACTGGCTCTCCCAAGGCTGTCAGTAGTTCCAGTGGAATGTTGTCTACTCCGGGGGCCTTGTTTCGACTCAGGTCTTTCAGTGCTCTGTCAAACTCTTCACGCAGTATCGTATCTCCCATTTCGTCTTCATCTACATCCTCTTCCATTTCCATAATATTGTCCTCAAGTACATCGCCCTTGTATAGACCCTCTATATATTCCTTCCATCTTTCTGCTTTCTCTTCTTTGCTTAGAACTGGGCTTCCATCTGAGCTCTTGTTGTTCATACAAGTGGTTGTCTTATCTCCAAAGGTCTCTTTAATTTTCCTGTAGGCAGTATCTATCTTACCCCTAGTGAGATAAGCCTCTACATCCTTACATTTGTCCTCTAGCCATCCCTGCTTAGCCATTTTGCACTTCCTGTCGATCTCATTTTTGAGACGTTTGTATTCCTTTTTGCCTGCTCCATTTACTGCATTTTTATATTTTCTCCTTTCATCAATGAAATTCAGCATTTCTTCTGTTACCCAAGGATTTCTACTAGACCTCGTCTTTTTACCTACTTGATCCTCTGCTGCCTTCAGTACCTCATCCCTCAAAGCTACCCATTCTTCTTCTACTATATTTATTTCCCCCTTTCCTAACAATTGTCCCCTTATGCTCTCCCTGAAACTGTGTACAACCTCTGGTTCTTTCAGTTTATCCAGGTGCCATCTCCTTAAATTTCCACCTTTTTGCAGTTTCTTCAGTTTTAGTCTACAGGTGATAACCAATAGATTGTGGTCAGAGTCCACATATGCCACTGGAAATGTCTTACAATTTAAAACCTGGTTCCTAAATCTCTGCATTACCATTACACAATCTATCTGATATCTTTTAGTATCTCCAGGGTTCTTCCATGTATACAACCTTCTTTCATGATTCTTAAAGCAAGTGTTAGCTATGATTAAGTTGTGCTCTGTGCAAAATTCTACCAGGCGGCTTCCTCTTTCATTTCTTAGCCCCAATCCTTATCCACCTACTACATTTCCTTCTCTCCCTTTTCCTACACTCGAATTCCAGTCACCCATGACTATTAAATTTTCATCTCCCTTCACTATCAGAATAATTTCTTTTATTTCATCATACATTTCTTCAATTTCTTCGTCATCTGCAGAGCTAGTTGGCATATAAACTTGTACTATTGTAGTAGGTGTGTGCTTCGTATCTATCTTGGCCACAATAATGCGTTCACTACGCTGTTTGTTGTAGCTTACCCGCGTTCCTATTTTCCTATTCATTATTAAACCTACTCCTGCATTACCCCTATTTGATTTTGTGTTTATAACCCTGTAGTCACCTGACCAAAAGTCTTGTTCCTCCTGCCATTGGACTTCACTAATTCCCACTACATCTACCTTTAACCTATCCATTTCCCTTTTTAAATTTTCTAACCTACCTTCCCGATTAAGGGATCTGACTTTCCACACTCCGATCCATAGAACGCCAGTTTTCTTTCTCCAGATAATGACATCCTCTTGAGTAGTCCCCGCCTGGAGATCCGAATGGATGACTATTTTACCTCCGGAATATTTTACCCAAGAGGACTCCATCATCATTTAATCATACAGTAAAGCTACATGCCCTCGGGAGAAATTACGGCCATAGTTTCCCTTGCTTTCAGCCGTTCGCAGTACCAGCACAGCAAGGCCATTTTGGTTATTGCTACAAAGCCAGATCAGTCAATCATCCAGACTGTTGCCCTTGCAGATACTGAAAAGGCTGCTGCCCCTCTTCAGGAACCACACGTTTGTCTGGCCTCTCAACAGTTACCCCTCCTATCTGTATCGCTGAGGCACTCAAGCCTCGCCACCAACAGCAAGGTCCATGGTTTGGGTGGGGGGGATTCTCTTGTTATAAAATTGTAATAGACACCAGTTCATCATATTAAGTGACTTGTAAGCATTCATTTCAGTGCACACATTTCTGTTGGCCATAGTATATACAGAGTATGTGAGAAGTTGGGACTGTTAGTGTTTTCACGTGTGTTAATAATGAAGCGAAGGACTGGTTAACAGCATTGGTAGTTCTAAGGACAATTCCAAAAACTTTGTGAGTGCATAAGTATTTGTTTATGGACTTGCTATATTGTCTGCAAGATTCTTCGATTAAGATCGTGCACCTGACAGCCGCAACAGAAGTGCAGTGGGTCTGCAGTGGGTCTGCACCTTTGATTGCATACCAATACCATAACCTCTACTAGGATTACATTGGGTCTACTCTGTGATGACCTACATACCAATATTCTTCTAAAATTCGAATGACCCTGTTGGGGCCCATAACCTGTCTGCATGTCTAGAGTCAGCACTCTCTTCAAGACTGCATGGAAATCCACTATTTCCGTGTGCATTTTCTTTTACTGCTCAGACTCTTAGGAAAAAACCTCTGTGATGAATGATCGGGACTGCCTTTATGAGAACAATTTTTGCTATTGACCAACATTGTATCCATTAGTGTGTGCATTTAATATCCTTGTTATTGGAATTATGAAAAATTTTATCAAATCGTTATTGGACACTACCCAAAATAATTTCCAAATTTTTTGTGGTTAGCATTTGGGCTGTGTTAGTAGGCTGCTTAGGTTTTTATGTTGATAACGCCATTTAGCGCTCTGTATGAAAATCACTGACTGTGCTGTGTGCAGCCTGTGGCTGGTTTGTGTTGTTAGAATATTTACTATTGTAGTGTTGGGCGGTGGAGTATGAACTGTACGTAGCGTTACGGAGTTGGAGGTGAGCTACCAGCAGTGGTGGATGTGAGGAGATAGATGGCAGAATTTTAAGAGTGGTCGATCTGGATTTATGTCCGCCACAAAGATAAATCAGTAATACTGGATATCATAAATATAAAATGAGTTTCCAACATTATTAAGGTAAATACATTGATTGTTCTCTATCAAAATCTTTCATTTACTGACTATGCCAATCGTAGTTTTTTTAGCTGGCGTTCGATGTATTGTAGTAGTTGTAGTAACGAAGACTTTTGTGAAGTACGTGAATCATGTAAGTTATAGGTTATTGTTAGTCAGTGCCATTCTTTTGTTGGGATTTTTGACTGAATACGTTCAGATTCGCTTAGCTGTTTTAAAATCAAATAACCTAGAGGTTTATCAAGACAGTAATTCATTAATTTTTCAAACGGTATAATTCAAGTTATGTGGAGGTGGCACAGTGATTGATGTGAGCATCTATTGCCAGGACTCGGGGTCAGGTTGCCAGCAGGCACAACGAGACAGAGCAGTGGCTGATGTGAGCGTATACTGCCAGGTTCTCGGCCGTGGTGGCAGCAGGAGCGAAGAGGTGAAGCAGTGTCCAATATAAGTATTAATTGCCAGGACCTGGGCCGGGTGGGTGCAGGCATGATGAGGTAGCACAGTGGCCGTAGTGAGCATTTATTGGCACGGCCTTGGCCATGGTGGCACTGGAACAAGGAGGTTGCGTGGTTGCTAATGTGTGTGTTACCTCGCCAGGTCATTGACCAGTGTTACCACAGAAACGAGTGGGTGACATGGGGGCTGATGTGAGTTTCTATTGCCATGACCTGGGCCTGGATGACAGTCGATGTTGGGAGGTGGCGCATTAGCTGATGTGAGCACCTATTTTGAGGAGCTGGGCCAGGTTGGCAGCAGGTACGATGAGGTGTAGTTAATATTGCCTGGACCTGTCACAGGGCGTTAGCAGGATGGAAGAGGTCGTGTGGTGGCCAAGATTAGCGTCTATTGATATTATTTAAACTAGTAGGGCAGCAGGTACAAGTAGGTAAAGCTTGTGAGCCTCTATTGCCAGGACCTGGGCCAGGGTGGTTGCAGGCATGTAGAGGTGGCCCGATAGCCAATGTAAGCGTCTATTGCCAGGGCATGGGCCATTGAGACAGAAGCTGTTGGGAGGTGGAGCAGTGGCTGATTTGAGCGGTTATTGCCAGGACCTGGGCCAACGTGGCAGAATGCATGAGGAAGTGGCACAATGATTGATATGATCTTCTATTGCCAGGGCCTGAGCCAGGGCGGCAGCAAGCTCGAGGACGTGGAGTGTGACTGACGTGTTCATCTGTGGTGAGGACCTGGGCCAGGGTGGAAGCAGGCACGAAGAGTTGGTTTGGAGTATAATTTGAGCGTCTATTGCTGGGACAAGGCAGGATTGACAGCAGGTGTGATGGGGTGGCGCTGTGGCCGATGTGAGTGTTAATTTCCACTCCCTGGGCCAGGTTGGCAGGAAGCACGACGACGTGTCTCTGATCTGGGCCAGGATGGCACTAGGAGGTGACGCTGTTGTCTATGTGAGTGACTATTCCGTGGACTTGGGTCTGGGACGCAACCATCAAGATGAGGTGGAGTGGTGGTTGATGTGAGTGAATATTGACATTGCCTGGGCCAGGGTCACAACAGGTGTGGGGAGGTCGCGTGATGGCAGTTGTGAGGGACCATTGCCAGGGCTTGGGCCAAGGAAGCAGTAGTGTGGGGAGTTGTAACAGTGGCCATTGTGATCATCTATTGCCAGGATCTGATCATGGATAGCAGTAGTCGTGAGGAGGAGTAGCGGTCTTTCTGTGTGTTTCTATTGCGAGTACTTCGGCCAGGGTGGTAGCAGCCTTGAGGGGATGCATGGTTGCCAATGTGAGCGTCTACCACCAGTTACTGGCCCAGGCCCAAAGAGAAAGCGTGGTGGCCGATGTGACCATCTAATGCCAGGACCTGGCTTAGGGAGGCAGCTGGCACAAGCAGGTGGAGCCACGGCCAATGTAAGTTTCTATTGCTAGGATCTGGGCAGGGTAGCTGCAGTTGTGTGAAGGTGGCACAGTGGCTGAAGTTAACGTCTATTAGCAGGACGAGGTGCCAGGTTGACATTAGCGAGAGGAAGTGCCTGATGTGAGTGTCTACAGCCACTGTCAGGGCGAGGGTGGTAGTATTGTTGAGAAGTTAGATTTGAGGCCCATGAGATCGTGTATTGCCATTACATGGGCTAGGGTGGCAGCAGCCGCGATGAGGATGTGTGGTTGCCGATGTTAGCGTCTATAGCCAGGTCTTGGGCCTTGGTGGCGGCACGCCTGAAGAGATATCGTGGTGGCCGATGTGAGTGAGGAGCTGTAGCGAAGCCAATGTGAGTGTTTGCTGCCAGGACCGGGTCCAAGGTTTTAGCAATAGCAAGGAGGTGGCACGGAGTTCCTATTCCCATTACCTGGGTCACTGTATCAGTCAGCATGGAAAGGTGGTTCAATGGTTGATGCATGCGCCTATTCTGTCGATCTGGTCCGAGGTGCCAGAAGGGATGGGTCCAATGTCAGCGTCTATTGCCAGGATATGGGCCAGGGCTGCAGATGGTGAGAGGAGGTGGAATGGTGGCTGGTGTTAGTGTATTCTGCCAAGAGCTGGGGTTAGGCGACAGCATGTCTATGGAGGTCTCGCTGTGGCTATGTGAAGATCTCTTACCATTACTGGGGCCAGTAGCCATGATTAGGTGGTATGGTGGCTAATGTGAGTGTCTATTGCCAGGATCTGTGCCAGGTAGGCCACATTCGCAGGGAGGTCGTATGATGGCCCATATGAGCATCTGTTTCCCGGACCTGGGTGACGGATGCAACAGCTGTGGGAAGGTTAAACATGGCAGATGTGAGAATCAATTGCTAGATCGTGATCCTGGGTTGCAGCTTTGGTAGAGAGGTGGAGCAGTGGCCAATGTGAGTGTGTATTGGCAGGACCTGGTCCAGGGTAGCAACAGGTGCGGGGTGGTGAAGTGGAGGTTGATGTGAGTGTCTATTGCCAGGACCTAGGTCAAGGCGATAGCAAGCTCCAAGGGGCTGCGCGGTGCCAATGTGAGTATGTGTTGCGAGGACTCGGGGCCAGGTTGGCAGCAGCCATGACGTGGTGGAGAGTTGGCTCATGTGAGTGTCTACTGACAGGATCTGGGCTAGTGTAGCAGCAGGCATAAATTGGTACAGTGGAGTCCGATGTGAGCATCTATTGCCTGGTCTTGCACCATGGTGGCAACAAGAGCGAGGAGGTTGCTTGCTTGCCGATTGAGGAGCTGGATTGGTTGCAATTTTGGCTGTCTATTGAAAGGACCTGCGCCAGGATGGCATCATTTGCTAGGAGGTGGCGCTGTTGCCTTTGTAAGCGTCTATCGGCAATACCTAGTCTAGGGTGCCAGCACAAGGGAGGAGGTGGCCTGGTGGCCGATGTTAGCATGTGTTGCCTGGACGTTGGTTAGAGTGGCTGCCGACGAAAGCAGGTGGAAGCGTGAACAATGTAAGCTTCTGTTGTGAGGAACTGGGCAGGGAGGCAGCAGTTGTGTAGAGGTGGCACAGTGGCAGATATGAGCGTCTATTACAAGGACTCAGGGACAGGTTGGCAGCAGGAACGATGTGAGGTGGAGTGGTGGCTGATGTGAGCTTTTACAGCCACTATCTGGGGTAATGTTGCACCATTCTTGAGATGGTAGATTGGAGGTCTATTGGAGGTCTATTGCCAGTACCTGGACCACTGTGGCTGCAGGGGCAATGAGGTGGAGCAGTGGCTGATGTGAGCATTTGTTACCAAGACCTGGCCCAGGGTGGAAGCAGAAGCAAGAAGGAGGCACGGAGGCTGATATTAGTTTCTATTGCCATGACCTGGGGCAGAATGGCAGCCAGTGTGGGGAGATGCCACATTAGTTGATGTTAGCGACTATTCTGAGGACCTGGGCTAGGATCACAGAAGGTGCGGGGAGGTGGAGTGGTGGCCAATATGAGTGACAATTGTCAGTGCCTTGGCCAGAGTGGCTGCAGGTGTGGGAAGATGGAGTGGTGGTCAATGTCAGCGTCTATTGTCAGGAAGTAGGCCAGGTTAGCAGTAGGCGAGCGGACGTGTAGCATTTGCTGATGTGTCTATCGCTAGGACCTTGGCCAGGGTGGTGGCATAAGCGAAGAGGTTGCGCAGTTGCCAATGTATATGTCTACGTCGATTTCCAGGACCAGATGTGACCATCTATTGACTGGACGTGTGTTGGGGTAGCAGCCGGCACAGGTGGCTGGAGCTGTGGCCAATGTGAGCATCTATTGCGAGGATCTGTGCAGGATGGCAGCGGTTGTGTGGCGATGACATGGTTGGTGATGCGAGCATGTATTGCCAGAATCTGGAACAGGGTGGCAGAAGACATGTGGAAGTAGACTGGAAGCTGGTGTGAGCTACTGTTGCCAAGACCTGAGTTTGTCAGAAGGTTGGAAATTGTGGAGCGGTGGCAGATGAGTATTTACTGCCAGGACCTGGGCGTTTTTGGCAGCGGGTGTGTGGAGGTGGCAAGATGGCAGATGTTGACGACCACTTCCAGGGCCTTGGCCAGTTGGGCAGCAGGTGCAGGGAGTAGCAATGGCCAATGCTATTGTCTCTTTCCAGTACCTGGTCAGGGGTGGCAGCAGCCTCGAAGAGGTGGAGCGGTGGCAGATGCGAGCATCTATTGTGAGGACCTGCACCATGGTGGAAGCAGGCAGAAGGAATTGGAGTGGAGGCCCAGGGTGGCAGCAGGTGTGAGAGGGTTGCGTGTTATCCCTTGAGAGCGGGCTATTGCCAGGTACTGGTCTACGGTTTCAGTAGGTATGAAGAGATGGCATGGTGGCCATAGTGATAATTTTTTGCCAAAACCTGGGCCAGTGTGGCTGCAGGCGCGAAGAAGTTGCATTGTTGCTGATGTGTGTCCTTGACCAGCGTGGCAGCAGAAGGGAATAGGCGGCATGGATGTGATTTCCTCGGCCTGTGTGGACGCTGGTGTGGTGTGGTGGCCGATGTGAGTCCCTATTTTGAGGACTTGGGCCAGGGCGGCAGTAGGCAAGTTGAGGTGGAGTGGTAGCTGATGTGAGCGTCTGTTGCCAGGACCTTATCCACGGTGGCAACAGTACCGAGGAGGTGGCGCGGTGGCTGCTGTGACTGTCTATTTGAAGTATGTTATCCAGGATGGCATAGGTGCTAGGAGGTGGCGCTGTTCCAGATGTAAGCGTCTTTCGCAATGACCTGGTCCAGAGTGACAGCAGGCAAGAGGTGGTGCTCCAGTGACCGATGTGAGCATCTAATTCCAGGACCTCGTCCTGTGTGGCAGCAGGAGCGAGGAGGTGTAGCGTAGGTGATGTGAGTTACTGTTGCCATGACCTGGGCCAGGGTGGCAGCCGGTGTGTTGAGATGCACTGCAGCCAATGAGAGCGCCTATTCCAAGGACCTGGGCCAGGGCAGAATGCGCGAGGAGGTGGAGCAATGACTGATGTGAGTGTCTACTGCGAGGCTTATGTAGGATTTTCTTGGAAAATACTCTCTCCTACTTCTACCATGGCCCATGTGCTGGCAATTGACATTGGCCAAAGCTCCACCTCCCCATACCTGCTTCCGTCCAGGGCAAGGTCATAGCAATGATCACTAACATCATCCAATGCGTGACATGGTGGGGAAATCTACTCAAAATATTTTCCAAATTATAATTCAGGTGCTCAGCCACTACCGCTGCTGAGCCAGGAGGCCTATAGAGACATCCAATTACCATGTCTGAGCCTGCTTTAACCGTGACTTTCGCCCAAATTATGTACATTTCGTGTCTCTGTCAATTTTCTTCGGTACTATTGCACTTCTTATCGCTATAAACACGCCTCCCCTTCATTGCCCAGCCCGTCTCTGCGGTATACATTCCAATCTGAGTTTAGCATTTCATTACCGTTATGTCTGGTTTCAGCCAACTCTGTCCCTAGTACTATATGGACATTGTGACCGTTTATTAATGAGAGCAGTTCTGGGACCTTTCTATAGACGCTCCTGCAGTTTACTATTAGCACATTAATATAGTTATTCCCTGTTGCATTTTGCCTACTCCTACCTTGCCGCGTCTCAGGAGGCGTCTTGTCGGCGGGCCTCGGGAGGGAATTCTCTAACCTATAAGACCCACAGGTGCACTCCACACGTACTCCGCTACTCTTGTAGAATCTTCCTGCATGTAGTGCACGCCTGACCTATTCAGGGGGACCCTACATTTCACCACCCGATTGCGGAGGTCGAGTAATTTGCACCCCTGATCTCCACAGAACCGTCTGAGCCTCTGGTTTAAGCTTTCTACTCTGCTCCAAACCAGAGGAGCGCGATCGGTTCTGGGAACAATACTACAAATAGTTAGCTCAGATTCCACACCGCGAGCGAGACTTTCCGCCTTCACCAATTCCGCCAACCCCGTGCACGCACTGAGGATGTCATCTGAACCCAGACGTCAGGAGTCATTGCTGTCGACATGAGCAACAATTTGCAGTCGGGTGCACCCAGTGCTCTCCATCGTTGCTGGGCCTCCTCCACATCTCGGATGAGAACCCTCGGCAAGCAGACAGAGTGCACACTGGCCTTCTTCCCCGACCCGGGATCAGGCCCTAGCATTAGATGCTCACATCTGCCACAACACCACAACAACTGCTGTCTCTCTTGCCCAGGTAATACTGGATATCATGCACTGACATATATATTATGAATTCTGAACATTATTATGGTAAATACATTGATCGTTCTCTATCAAAAACTTTCATTTGCTGTCTATGCCTATCAGTAGTAACTGCCCTCAGTTGCTAGAACGTTTTATGTAGCTGGCGGCAGTGGAGCTCGCAGTATTGCAGTAGTTCGAGTAACGAAGATTGTTGTGACGGAAGTTATTCATGAAAAGTATACGTTATTGATATTTATGAACATTCATTTGTAAGGGATATTGAAAGTCAGATTGCGTTAAGCTAAAAATATTGTGTGTCAGTTTAGTGTTGATCAGAATAAGTAAAGAGAGTAATGACTGAGTACGTTCATTTTTGCTCAGCTGTTTGAAAATCAAATAACATATAGGTTATTCAGCACAGTCGTTCATTAATTTTTCAAAGGGTATGTTTCAAGTTGTAAGGAGGTGACACAGTGACCAATGTGAGAGTCTGTTGTCAGGATCTAGAAAAGGGTGCCAACAGGCTTGAGGAGGAGGAGTGGAGGCCGAAATCAGCGACTATTTCCAGGACCTGAGTCAGTGTGGCAACAGGGACGCCGATTTTGAGCCGATGTGAGTGCCAGGAGCTGGACCAGGCTGGAAGCAGATGTGGGAGGAGGCGTGATGGCACATGTGAGCGACAATTGCCAAGGCCTGGACCAGTGTGGCAGCAGATATGAGGAAGTGATTTGCTGGCCAGTGTGGGCGTCTATTGCCAGGACCTGGGCCATGGTGGCAGTACGTGAGAGGAGAGGGCACAGTGGTTGATGTTAGTGTTTTTTGCCAGGACATGGGCCAGGGTGGAAGCATGTGTGACTTGCGGATGCGAGCTTCAATCGCCCTGTCATGGGGCAGGGTGGCAGCAGATGTGATGAGGTGGCGCAGTGGCCGATGTGAGCATCCATTGACCGGTCCTGGTTAGGGTAGCACCAGGAACGCCTATGTGAACGCCTATTAAGAGGGCCTGGGCAAGGTGGCAGCAGGGACTACTAGGTGGAGCAGTAGCTGATGTGAGTGTTTACTGCCAGAATGTGGGCCTCGTTGGAATAAGGTGCGGGGGGGTGGGGAGTTGGCATATGTAAGCACTAACAGACAGGGCATCGGCCAGGATGGAAGCGCGAGGAGTTGGCACAGTTATTGATTTGATCGATTATTGCCAGAACCTGTGCCACGGTGGCAACAGGTATAAGAAGGTCATATGTTGGCCAATATGTGCCTCTATTGCGAGGACCTGGTTAACAGTAGCAAAGGGCGCGTGGTGGTGGATTGGTGGCTGATGTGAGTGTATATTGCCAGATCATGAGCCAGGGTAGTAGAAGGCTTGAGGAGGTGTCAGGGTGGACGATCTGAGTCTCTATTGCCAGGAATCGGGGCCAGGTTGGCAGTAGGTGTTGGAAGGTTGAGGGATGGAAGATGTGAGCGACTTTTTCCAGGGCCTGGCCAGGAAGGCTGCAGGTATGGGGAGGAGGAGCGGTGGCCAATGTGAGCGTCTATATCCATTACCTGTTCCAGGGTAGCAGCAGTTGTGAGGAGGTGGAGCGGTGGACAATGTGAGCGTCTATTGCTACGACCTGGATAGGGGTAGCTGTAGGCGAGAGGAGGTGCAGCGATGGCCGATGTGAGAATTACTTGCTAGAATCTGGGCCTGGGTGGATGCAGGTGTACGCAGGTGGCTTGGTGAGAGATGTGTGCGTCAATTGTCATGGCCTGGGCCTGGGTGGCAGCAGGTGTAGTGCATTGGAGCACTGGCCAAGTGAGCTTCTATTGCCATGACCTGCGCCAAGTTAGCAGAAGGCTTGAAACAGTGTGACAGTGGACGATGTGAGCCTCTTTTGCCAGGACTCCAGGCAAGGATGGCAGCAAGCACAATGAGGTCAAGTGTTGCCTGATGTGAGCGACTACTGCCAGGATCTGGGCCAGGGGGCAGCAGGCGTGAGGAGGTGTAGTTGTGGCTGATGTGAGTGTCTATAGCGAGGACCTGAGCCAGAGTGGCAGCAGTCGCGAGGAGGTGGCACAGGGGTTGATCTGATCGTCCATTGCCGGCACCTAGGGCATGGCAGAAGCATTCATGAGGAGGAGGAGTGGAGGCAGGTGGGGAGGTCGATCGGTGGCAAATGTCATCGTCTATTGCCAGGACCTGGTCCAGTGTGGCAACAGCACGACGAGGAGGAGAGCTGGCCGATGTGAGTGTTTATTCCCAGGATTTGGGCCAGGGTAGCATTAGGCGAGAGGAGATGTAGCGGTTGCTGATGTGAGTGTCTATTGCCTGGATGTGGGCCAGGGCAGCAGCAGGAGCGAGAAGGTTGCGTGTTTTTCGATGCGTGTGTCTATATCACACTACTGGACCAGCACGACATCAGGTGTGAGGAGATGGCTTTGGTGGGGGTTGTGAGCAACTCTTGCCAAGATTCAGGCCAAGGTTGGTAGCAGGCACAGTGAGGTGGATCAGTTTCTGATAAGAACGTCTGTTGCCAGGACCTGTGCCAGGATGGCATCAGAAGCTAGGAGGTGAAGCAGTGGCCAATTTCACCATCTATTGCCAGGACTGTGTCAAAGGTAGCAACAGGCGCGAGGTGCTGGAGCAGTGGCTGATGTGAGTGGCCGATACCTGGGCCAGGGCGAAAGCAGGTTTGAAGAGGTGGCGCGATGGCCAATATTAACGTCTATTGCTGGGAACCGAGCAGGCTGGCAGCAGTTGAGTGGAGGTGGCAAAGTGGCTGATGTGAGCATCTATTGCCAGGGCTCGAGGACATGTTGGCAGCAGGCATGACGAGGTGGAGTGGTGGTTGATGTGAGGGTCTACTGCCAGGATCTGGGAGAGGGTGGCAGCATTCTCGAGAAGGTAGATTGTAGGCGAATGTGAGCATCTATCGCCAGGACCTGGGCTACTGTGGCAGCAGGAGCAACGAGGTGGAGTAGTGGCTGATGTGAGCATTTATTGCCAAGACCTGGGCCAGGGTGAAAGCAGGAGTGAGGAGGTGTAGCGTAGCTGAAGTGAGTGTCTATTGCCATGACCTGGGCCAGGAGTGCAGCCGGTGTGGGAGGGTGGCACAGTGGCTGATGGGAGCATCTATTGCATGGACATGTGTTAGGGTGGCAGCTCGAACGAGTTGGTGCAGCTGTGGCCAGTGCAAGAATCTAGCTCTTGGCAGAGCTGTGAGCGCTCTCTGATGGAACTGTCTATTGCCAGGAAGTATGAACGGATGGCCACAGGAGCTAAGAGGTGGAGCAGTGGCCAATGTGAACATGTATTGCTCACACCTGGTTAAGGATAGCAACAGGCGTGAGGTGCTACGGCTGTGGCTCATGTGTACGTCTATTGCCAGGGCCTGGGCACGGGTGAGAGAATCCTTGAAGAGGTGGCACGGTGACTGATGTGATCGTCTGTTGTGAAGACCTGTGATTGTCTGTTGCCAGCACTCAGGGCCAGGATGGTAGCGGGTGTTGGAAGGCTCCGTGATGGCAGATGTTGGATAATGCTTCCAGGGCCAGGCCAGTGGGGCAGCAGGTGTGGTGAGGTGTATCAGTGACCAATGTCATAGTCAATTGCCAAAACCTGGCTAAGGGTAGCAGTAGGCATGAAGAGGTGTAACAGTGGCTGATGAGAATTTCTATTTCCAGGACTTCAGGCAGGGTGACAGCAGGTGCAAGGAGGTTGCATGGTTGCCGATGTGTGGGTCTATCCCCAGGTGCTTGGCCAGGGTGGCATCATGCGGGAGGAGGTAGCACAGTGGGTGATGTTAGTGTTTGTTGCTAGGACATGGGTCTGGGTGGTAGCAGGTGTGGGGAAGTGGAGCATTGGCCAATGTTAGCTTCTATTGCCACGACCTGGGCAAGGGTATCAGTAGGGGAGAGAAGTGTAGCGGTTGCTGATGTATCTATTGCCAGGACCTGGGCCATTGTGGCAGCAGCAGCGAAGAAGTTGCTAGGTTGTTGATGTGTGTCTATATAGCGAGGTCCTTGACTTGGATGGCAGCAGGTATGAGTAGGTGTTGCGGTGGCCGATGTAAACATGTATTGTCTGGGCCTGAGTTAAAGTAGCCTCCAGCAGGAGCGTTGGAGCAGTGCCCAATTTGAGGACCGGTGCTGTATGGCAGCACTTGTGTGGAACTTGCATGGTGGCTGATGTGAGCAACTATTGCCAAGACCTGGGCCAGGGTGCAAGCAGGAGCAAGGAGCCACAAAGGCAGATGTGAGTTTCTATTGCCATGATGTGGGCCAGGATGGCAGCCTATGTGGGCGGGTGGCATGTTATCGTATGTGAGCGCCTATTCTGAGGACCTGGTCCATGGTGGCAGCAAGTGTGGGGAAATAGAGTGGTGGCCAATGTGAGCGTCTACTGCCAGGACCTGGGCCAGGGTGATGTAAACTGCAAGTAGGTTGTGTAGCTGCCGATGTGAGTGTGAATTGCCAGATCCTGGGGCAGGGTGGCAGCAGGTGTGTGGAGGTGCAGTGGTAGCTGATGTGAGTGTCTACAGATACTATCTGAGCGAGGTAGGCAGTATTCTCGAAAAGGTAGATTGGAGGCTGATGAGAGCATCTATTGCCAGGACCTCTGCCAGTGTGGCAGCAGGTCAACGTGGTGGAGCAGTGGCTGATGTGTGTTATTACCAGGGCCTGGGCCAGGACTCTTTAGCCAGGACGAAGGTATTAGTAGGTGAGAGGATGTGGAGTGGTGGATGATGTGAGTTACAATTGCAAAGACCTGGGCCTGGATGACAGGCTTCACTAGCAGGTGGAGCAGTGGCCAATGTCAGCGGCTATTGCGGATAGCTGGCATATTACATTCTATTGCCAAGACTCGTGGCTAGGTTGGGAGCAGGTGCGACGAGGTGGAGCGGTGGCGGATGTAAGGGTTTATTGCCGGGACCTGGGCCGGGTAGCAGAAAGTGCAAGGAGGTGGGCCAATGGCAGAAATGAGTGTCTATTGCCACGATTAGAAAGGATTTTCTAAGAAATAAATCATGAGGTAAGGTAATGGATAATTAATTATGAGTTAAGAAAAAGGTGAACATATAAATACAGAAAGCATGTGTTAATAGGATTGTTTTGTGTGTGAACAAATGTTGAAATAAGAGGAAAGATCTATGGAATGAAGTTTGGATTTGGACTGCAGTGCCAAATGTTACACTGAAAAAAAAAAACCATGTACTTTCCTTTGTGTTACTGCGCTATGGGTTTGTGTACCCTTTTGTATTTGTGTTTTTTATGTCTTTATATGTTTAGCTAACAAGATTTATGTTGTAGAATTTTTCTAATACTAAGCTAGATACACAATGATGAGGAAAACTGTTATCCTGTAATACAATTTGTATTATTATTATTATTATTATTATTATTATTGCGCTTTTACGGCCTCATTGGACCACTTCAGTCAATTTCTTTCCTATCTTCCTCAGATTTCTCATTTTTTTTTTCCTTCTTGGCTTTCCAGTATTTCTTCATTCTATCCGACCTTTGTTTTCGTTCCTCTTCTGAAAATACCCTTTTAGTTGTTTCTCTTTTATCAATTTTTGGCAAGAAACTATTTTTTAATTTATTTACTTGTTTTCATTTGGTTTTCAAGTCCTCCAGCGTTATGTCTAGTTCTGTCATGTCTTCTTTTATTTCCTTTATCCAGACAGGTTGTTGTTTTTGTTTCCAGAGTTTCTCCAAAATTTTGCGTATTACTTTGTCTTCAGGTGTTCTCAATAGATGGCCGAAATATGATATTCTCTTCTTTCTCATGGTATCCGTTACTGGTTCTATCCCCTGATATACTACTGCATTTGGGACAATACGCCATTCTTCTGCTTTTTGGTACTTTTTATTGATGCATGTCCTTATTATTCTTCTTTCTGTTTTTAGAATTTTGTCTGTGTTGTTCTTTTGTTTTAGCTTAAACAGGGTTTCACTTCCATAGGTTATTTCTGGTTGGACAACAGTCTTGTAATGTTTTAATTTTGTATTTATTGACAAATATTTTTTGTTATATGTGTTTCTGGATACTTTTTGGGCTCTTGATAAATTATTAGTTCTCTCTGTCCAGGACATTTTTTCATTTAAGTTATAGGTTATATTTAATTTGCATTAATAATATGTTATTTACTTTGTAAAGATGATTAGACAATATTTTCGAGAGCTATTCCGACTTTTTATGTAACACTGACGTGTATGTTTATTTCAATTTTTTTGTGAAGCCTGTATTACTGTAAATGGTGTCTGTATTATTATAATGTTAATGATGTTTTCTGTACGTTTGTAATTGTATTCTCATGCTATAAAATTGTACTTGACACCAGCTCATCAGATTAAGTAACTTGTAATCATTCTTTTCAGTGCACACACGTCTGTTGGTCATAGTATATGCACAATATGGGAGAAGTTTGGACTGTGAGTATTGGCACATGTGCTAATAATTCAGCACTGGTCTGGTTAACAGCATTGTTGATTATCTGGAAAATTCCAAAAACTTTGTGAGTGCATAAGTAAGTAGTGGTTTATGGACTTGCTAGATTGTGTGCAAGTCTCTTCGATGGTGATTGTGCACCTGGTCAGGCGCTGGCCGTCTCTACAAGTACTGCAGTTAGTCTGCACCTTTGATTGACCACCAATACCATACTTTCTACCAGGACTACAGTGGGTCTGTTCTGTCTGACCTACCTACGAATATTATTCAAAAATTCGAATGACCCTGTTGTGGCCCATACCCTGTCAGCACGTCTAGAGTCAGCACTTTCTTTGCGTAGGAAGGACAACATTACTTCCTTGTGCATTTTCTTTTAGTGCTCAGACTTCGAGAAAAATAAAGAAAACTGTAATTACTGTAGCAAGAATGATCAGGACTGTCTTTATGGGAACTGTTTTTGCATTTGACCAACATTGCATCAATAAGTGTGTTCATTTGATACCTTTGTTGTTGTAATTATCAAAATTTTTATCAAACTGGTATTGGTCAATGCCCAAAACAAATTGTAAATTTTTTTGTGTGGAGCATGGGGGATATGTTAGTAGGCTGTTAAGGTTTTTATGTTGGTAACGCCACATAGCACTCTGTATGAAAATTTCGGACTGTGCTGTGGGCAGTCTTAGGCTGATTTCTATTGTTGCAATATTTGCTACTGTAGTGTTGGACAGTGGAATGTGAACAGTGCGTAGCGTTGCGCATTGGACATGAGACACCAGCAGTGGTGGATGTGGGGAGAGGGATGGCAGAATTTGAAGAAAGAGTAAATTTGTTCAAATTGTTAAAATGGCTCTGAGCACTATGGTACTTAACATCGCTGGTAATCAGTCCCCTAGAGCTTAGAACTACTTAAATCTAACTAACCGAAGGACATCACACATATCCATGCCCGAGGCAGGATTCGAAACAGCTATAAGAGCGGTTACGCGGTTCCAGACTGAAGTGTCTAGAACCGCACGGCCACACAGGCCGGCACTAAATTTGTAATATTGGATATCAAGAAGATAATGACTTTTGAACATTATTATTATGAATACGTCGATTGTTCTGTATCAAAATGTTTCCTTTGCTGACTATGCTTATCAATAGTTAGTGCCTAGCTGGCAGTACTGCCGCTCGCATTTTTGCAGTAGTTCCAGGTTTTTAGGTAAGAGATTCATGAAAGGTATAGGTTATTGTTAGTCAGGGCCATTCTCTTGTAGTGATTTTTGAAACACAGGTTGAGGTGTGCCAAAAACATTGTGTATTAGTTTAGTGTTGATCAGAATAAGTAAAGAGAGGAATGACTGAGTACGTTAAAGCTTTCATCAGCTGTTGGAAAATCTAATAACGTAGAGGTTTATCAGCATAGTAATTCATTAATCTTCCGATGAGTATGTTTCAAGTTGTGTGAAGGTGGTTTGGGGGCCGATGTTTGCATATATTGCCATGACTCGGGGCCTGGTTGGCAGCAAGCACAGAGTGGAGCGATGGCAGATGTGAGGCAGATCTGAGCCAGGGTGGCAGCATGAACAAGGAGGTGGCACGAGAGCCGTTAGCCTTTTTGAGCGCCTATTCTGAGGACCTAGGTCAGAACGGTAGTGGGTAAGATGAGGTGGAGTGGTGGCTGATGTGAGTGAATATTGCCAGGACATGTGCCAGTGTGGTTGCAGGCGCGAAGAGACTGTGCGGTGGCCGATGTTAGCGTAGTGCTTCGAATGGAAAGATGGTGCTGCTTCTTGAAATGCTGACAGGTAATGGGCTACAACAGAACAAACGCACAACAAAATCATTCGAATTTTTGAAGAATATTGGTAGGTAGGTCAACACAATGTGGACCCACCGTAGTCCTAGTAGAGAGTATGATATTGGTCTGCCATCAAAGTTGCAGACCCACTGCAGACCTTCTGGAGGCGGCCAGCAGTCGTCTGTCACTCACATCGGCCCTCGCTCCACCGCGTCGCCCTTACTGCCACACCAAATCTGGCAACAGACATTCACATTAACCTCCACTCTACCTCCTCGCGCCTGCTGCCAGCCCGGTCCAGATCCTTTCAGTAGACGCTGACATCAGCCACCAATACTTCGCATTGTGCCTTTTACCATCATGGCTTCGAGTCCTTTCCATTAAGGCCCACATCAGCCACTGTGCCACTTCTTCGAGCTTGCTTTCGTCCTGGCCCAGGTCCTGGCAATAGACATGCAGATCAAAGGCTGCTCCATATCGTCGTGCCTGTTGCCAACCTGTACAAGAGTATTGACAATAGATTCTCACATCAACCAGCGTGCCCTCGCCACACAGCTGCTACCATCCTGCACAGGTCCTTACAATACATGTTCACATTGGCCGCATCTCCACCTGGTCTGGGGAGGTGGTGTGGTGACAGAAGTGAGCATCAATTGACAGGGACTGGGCCAGCGTCGCAGGAGGTGTGGGGCGGTGAAGTGGAGGCCAATGTGAGTGTCTATTGCCAGGACCTGGGCCAAGGTGGCAGCAGGTGTGGGGAGGTGGAGGGGTGAACAGGACCTGAGCCAGGGTATCAGAATGCGCGAGAAGGTGGATCAATGGCTGATGTGAGCTTCTATTGCCCGGCCTAGGTAGGATTTTCTTGGAAATAAACGATGAGGTAATGCAAAATAAATTAGGAGGTAACAAAGCATGTTTTTTAGGGTTTTTTTTTGGGGGGGGGGAGGGTGAACAAATGTTGAAATAAGAGGAAAGACCCATGGAATGAAGTTTGGTTTGGACTGCAGTACCAAATGTTACACTGAAAACAAGCCCTGTCCATTCCCTTTGTTTTCTTACGCTATGTGTTTGACTATCCTTGTGTATTTGTGTACTTCCGGTCTTTATGTGTGTACCTAACAAGACTTACGTTGTACAACTTTTCTAATACAAAGTTACATTCCCTATGATGATGAATACTGTTATATTGATTTATAATATGCATTAATAGTATTTTATTTCCTTTGTAAGGATGGTTATACATTATTTTCGACAGCTATTCTTATCTTTTATGTGTTTACGTATGTCATAATTCCTGTAACTCTGATGTGTATGTTTATTTCTATTATTTTGTAAAGCCTGTTATACTACAAATGTTACCTGTATTATTATGTTTTAATGACATTTTCTGTATATTTTTAATTGTATTCTCATGTTATAAAATTGAAATTGACACCAGTTCATCAAATTAACTAACTTTTTAGCATTCATGTCAGTTAATAATTCAGCAAGCGTCTGGTTAACAGCATTCCTGGTCCTAAGGACAATTCCGAAAACTTTGTGAGTGCATAAGTAGTGTTTTATGGACTTGCTATACAGTCCGCAAGACTCTTTGATGGCGATTGAGGACCTGCACACCCGCAACAGATGACTGCTGGCCGTCTGCACAAAGACTGTACCTTTGATGACCCACCCATACCATACTCTCTACCACAATTACAGTGGGTCTGCTGTGTGATGGCATACCTATCAATATCTTCAAAAATTCGAATGACTCTGTTGTGGGTGTGATCTGTTGTTGCCCATTACCTGTCTGCATGTCAACAGTCAGTAACTGCTGTTGTGATGAATGATCAGGAGTGTCTTTATGAGAACAACTTTTGCTTTTTACCAAAATAATAAGTGGGAACGTTTTATATGTTTGTTATAGTAATTATGAACAATTTTATCAAATCATTATTGGCCACTGTCACAAACAAATTCTACATTTTTTTGTTGGGAGCATGGGGGCTATGTAAGTAGGTTGTTCAGGTTTTTATGTTGGTAACGCCATGTAGCGCTATGTATAAAAATCACTGATTGTGCTGCGAGCAGCCTGTGGTTGGTTGGTATTGTTGGAATATTTGCTATTGCAGTGTTGGGCAGCGGAAAGTTACAGTGCGTAGCGGTGCACAGTTGGAGGTGAGCCACCAGCTGTAGTGGATGTGGCGAGAGTGATGGCAGAATTTTAAGAGCGAACGAAACAGTACATTTGTAATACTGCATATCATGAACCGACATATATATTATGAATTGTGAACATTATTGAGGTAAATACATTGATTGTCCTGCGTCAAATACTGTCATTTGAAGACTATGGCTATCGGTAGTAACTTCCTTCAGTAGCTAGAAACTTTTATTTACTTGGCAGTAGTGGCCGTCGCTGTATTGCAGTAGTTCAAGTAACAAAGACATTTGTGAGGTAAGTGATTCGTGAAAGGTATAGGTTATTGTTAGTCAGGGCCATTCTTTTGTAGGGAATTTTGAAAGTCATATTGAGCTGCGCTAAAAATATTGTGTGTCAGTTCAGTGTTGATCAGAATAAGTAAAGAGAGTAATGACTGAGGATATTCAGTTTTGCTCAGCTGTTTGAAAATCAAATAACGTAGAGGTTTATCAGCGCAGTAATTCATTAATTTTTCAAAGGGTATGATTCAACTTGTGTGGAGGTGGCACGGTGGCCAAAGTAAGTGCCTACTGCCGGGACTCAGAGCCAGGAAGGCAGCAGGCACAACGAGATGTAGCGGTGGCTCATGTGAGGGACTAGTGCCAGGATCTTGGCCAGGGTGGCAGTAGGCTCAGGGAGGTAGTGTGGAGCCCGATATGTGCATCTATTGCCAGCGCTTGGGCTTGTGTGGAAACAGGTTTGAGGAGATTGCGTGGTTGCCGATGTGTGTGTCTATCGCCAGGCCCCTGGTCAGGAGGGCATCACGTGGGAGGAGGTGGCGCAGTGGGTGATGTTAGTGTTATTTGCTAGGACCTGGGCCTAGGTGGGTGCAGGTGTGGGGAGGTGCTGCGGTGGCCGATGTCTGCATTAATTGCCAGTCCCTAGGCCTGGGTGGAAGCAGGTGTGGCATGTGGCATGGTGGCAGATGTGTGCATCAATTTTCAGGGCCTGGACATGGGTATCAATTGTCAGGGCTTGGGCCTGCCTGGCAGCAGGTGTGGTAAAATGGAGTGCTGGCCAAAGTGAGCGTTTATTGCCAGGACCTGCGCCTGGGTGGCAGAAGTAACGAGGAGGTAGAGCAGTGGCTGATGTGAGCATCCATTTTCAGGTGCTGGGTTAGGGCGGCAGCCAGTAAAAGCAGGTGGAGCTGTGGCCAATACGAACTTCTATTGTGAGGACCAGGGATAGCATGGCAGCAGTTGAGTCTAGATGTGCACAGTGGCTGATGTGAGCGTCTATTGCAAGGATTCAGGGCCAGGTTGGCAGCAGGCACAGTGAGGTAGAGCTGTCATTGATGTGACTGTCTATTGCAGGTCGAGGGCCAGGGCGAAAGCAAGCGGTGCCGTGGCCAATGTGAGCGTCTGTTTGGCGACCTGGGCAGAGTTTTATGGGTTGTGTTGAGATGGCACTGAGGGCAATGTGTGCATCTATTCTCAGAATCTGGAACAGGGTGGCAGCAAGGCGTGAATAGGTTGAGTGGAATCCGATGTAAGCGTCTTTTTCCTGGACGTGGGCCAGTGTTGCAGTAGTGGCGACGCTGTGGAGTGGTGTCCAGTGTGAGTGTTTATTGCCAGTGCCTTGGCCAGTGGAGCAGGAGGTGTGGGGAAGTGTATCAGTGGCCAATGTGATTGCCAGGACTTCTGCCAGGGTAGCAATAGGCGTGAGGAGGTTCAGTGGTGGCTGATGAGGGTATCTATTGCCAGGACTTCGGCCAGGGTGGTAGAGGATGCGATGAGGTTGTGTGCTGGGTGGTGTGAGTGTTTAATTGTAGGACATGGGCCTGGGTGAAAGGAGATGTGGGGAGGCCGAGCGGTAGCTGATGTGACCGTTAAATGCCAGCCCTTGGGGCAGATGTGGGGATGTGGCATGGTGGCAGATATGTTAATCAATTATCAGTGCCCGGGCAGCAGGTGTGGTGAAATGGATTGCTGGCCAGAGGGGACGTACATTTCCATGATCTGGGCCACGGTAGCATAAGGCTTGTGGAGGTGAAGTGGTGGCAAATGTGAGCGTCTATTGCCAGGACCTGGGCCAAGGTATCAGCACAATGTAGGAGGTTGCCCAGTTGCCAATTTGTGCATCTAATTCCAGAACCTGGTTCAGGGTGGCACCTGGAGGGAGGAGGTGTACGCATAGATGATGTGAGTGTCTATTGCCAGTACCTGGGCAGGGTGGCAGGAGGTGTGGGGAGGTGGAGCGGTGGCCAATGTGAGCGTCTGTTGTGAGAACCTGGGGCACTACAGCATTCAGCGTGAGGAGCTGTAGCGGTGGCTGATGAGAGTATCTCATGCATGGTTGCCGATGTAAGCGTCTATCGCCAGGTCCTGTGTCAGGGTGGCAGCTGGTGTTATGAGTGGCCGATGTGAGAGTATATTGAAAGGACTCGGGGCCAGGTTGGTAGCAGTTAATACGTGGTGGAGCAGTGGTTGATATAAGTGTATATGGCCCAGACCTAGGCCAGGGAGGCAGCAGGCGCAACGAGGTTGCATGGTTACCAATGTTAGCGTCTATTGCCCGGTCCTTGGCCAGTGTTGCAGAAGGTAGGAGAAGGTGGACGCAGGTATAAAGAGTTGGAGTGGAGGCCAAATATATAACTTTGTAGGTCAGACATTATTTTCGAAAGCTATTCTCATCTTTTATGTATTTACTTATGTCACAAATTTCGTCTGTATAATTATGTTTTTAATGAGGTTTTCTGTACCTTTGTAACTGTATTCTAATATTCGCGCCTGCAACCACACTGGCACATGTCCTGGCAATATTCACTCACATCAGCCACCACTCCACCTAATCTTATCTACTGCCGCCGTGGCCTAGCTCCTCAGAATAGGCGCGCAAATCAGCTAACGGGTGTCGTGCCACCTCCTTGTTCATGCTGCCACCCTGGCCCAGATCCTGGCAATAGCACCTCACATCTGCCATCGCTCCACCTCTCCGTGCTTGCTACCAACCTGGCCCCGAGTCCTGGCAATAGATGCAAACATCGGCTCCTTAATCACCTCCATTTAACTTGAAACATACCCATTGGAAAATTAATGAATTACTGTTAGTGTTTGCACATCTGTTAATAATTCACCAACAGACTGCTTATCAACATTGCTAGTTCTAAGGACATTTCTAAAAACATTGTCAGTGAATAAGTAGTGGTTTATGAACATGCTATATTGTCCACAAGTCTTTCGATAGTGATTGTGCACCTGGACAGCCGAAACAGATAGCTGTTGACCGTCTCTACAAGGACTGCAGTGAGTCTGCACTTTTCGTGGCCTACAAGTACCATTCTGTCTACCAAGACTACAGTGGGTCTGCTGTGTGATGACCTACCTAAGAATATTATTCAAAAATATAAATGACTGCGTTTGGAGTGTCTATTGCCATGCTCAGATAGGATTTTCTTGGAAAGAAATGGTGAGGTAAGATAATGAAAAATAAGTAATGAGGTAAGGAGTATGTGAACGTATAAACACAGGAAGTATGGTTTAATGGGATTTTTTTGCGGACGACAAATGTTGCATTAAGAAGTAAAATTTTGGAATGAAGCTTTATTTGGGACCACTACCAAATGTTACACTGAAAACAAACCCCGTGCCTCCCTTTCGAGTTATTCCATTGGAATTCTTCTAATACTAACCTACATTCTCAATGATGAGCAATACTGTAATCCTCAAATATAATTTGCATTTATAATATGATATTTACTGTCTAAAGGTGGTTAGACATTCTTTTTGTAAGCTATTTTGATCTTTTATGTGGGTTTAAGTTTATCTTTATTTCTATCAATTTGTAAAGCCTGTATTACTACAAATGTTATCTGTATTATTATGTTTTAATGATGTTTTCTGTCACTTTGCAATTATAATCTCATGTTATAAAATTGCAATTGACACAACTTCATCAAATTGAGTAAATTGTAAGCATTCATTTCAATGCACTGATACCTGTTGGTCATTATATATACACATTATGTAAGAAGTTGGAACTGTTAAAGTTTGCACATGTGTTAATAATTCAGCATGGGACTGGTTAACAGCACTGCTGGTTCTAAGGACAACTACAAAAATATTGTGAGTACATAAGTAGTGGTATATACTCTCTAACAGGACTACAGTGGGTCTGCTCTGTGATGACCTACCTACCAATATTCTTCAAAAATTGGAATGATTGTGTTGTGTGTTTGCTTTGTTGTGGCCCGTCACCTGTGTGCATGTCAAGAGTCAGCACTGTCTTTTCGTTGGAAGGACAACGCTGCTTCTTCAATACTGCATGAAAATCCACTACTTCCATGTACACTGCCCAGACTACGAGAAAAAGAAGTAAATCTGTAACTACTATTGTGATGAATGATCAGGAATGTTTGTGACAGCAATTTTTGCTTTTTACCAAAATTGCGTCAATAAGTGTGTGCATTATTGCGCACTGCCCAAAGCACTTCCTAAAACTTTTGGTGGTGCCATGTGGGCTATGCAAGTAGGCTGTTTAGGTCTTTATGTTATTATTGCCACGTAGCACTCTGTACGAAGATCACTGCCTGTGCTGTGTGCAACCTGTGCCTCCTTTGTATTGTTGGGCAGCGGAAATAAATAAATAAATAAATAATATATATATATATATATATATATATATATATATATATATATATATATATATATATATATATAACGACTTTTGAACATTATTAAGGTAGATGCATTGATTGTTCTCTTTCAAAATCTTTCATTTTCTGAGTATGCCTATCAGTAGTGAGTGCCTTCAGTAGCTAGAACCTTTTATTTAGCTGGAAGTTCTGAAGCTCCCTGTATTCCAATAGTTCGAGTAACGCCGTTTTTGTGAGATAAGTGATTCATGGAAGGTATTGGTTATTGTTAGTCAGGGCCATTCTGTTGTAGAGCTTTTTGAAAGCCAGATTGCGCTCTGGTAAAAGTACTGTGTGTCAGTTTACTGTTGATCAGAGTAATGATTGAGTAAGTTCAGATTTGCGCAGATCATTGAAAATCAAATAACGTAGAGGCTTTTCAGCACAGTAATTAATTAATTTTTCAAAGGGTATGTTTCTAGTTTTGTGGAGGTGAAACAGTGGTCGATGAGATCGCGTATTGTTGGAACTCAGCGCCACGATTCAAGCAGGCACAACGAGATGGAGCTGTGGCTGATGTGAGCGTCTATTGTCAGGATCATGCAGAGTGTGACAACAGCGACGATGAGGTGGAACGGTGGCCGAGCTCTATTGGAAAGCTCTGGGCTGGCTGGCAGCAGTTGTGAAGAGGTGGCCCGATGTCCGATTTCAGCGTCTATGTGTAGGTCTCGGGGCAGGGTAGTAGTAGGCACTTGGAGGTGTAGCGGTGGGTGATGTAAGTGTCTAATGCCAGGGCCTGGGCCTGCGTGGATGCAGGTGTGGGGAGATGGCCTGGTGGCAGATGTGAGCGTCTATTGCCAGTACCTGGCAGCAGGCACAACGAGATGGCGGTGGCTGATGTGAACGTCTACTGCCAGGATCTGGGACAGGATGGCCGCAGTTTGTGAAGGTGGAACGGTGTCAAATGAGTGCATTTATTGCCGTTACCTGGGCCAAGGTGGCAGGAAACTTGAGGAGGTTGTGTCGTTGCAGATGTGAGAGGCTACCGCCAGGTCATTGTTCAGGTCGGCAGATGATAGGAGGAGATGCTGGGTGGAAGCATGTGTGGAGTGGTGGTATGCTGGCAGAAGAGAGCGACAATTTCCCGGTCCTGGGCCAGGGTGGCAGTAGTCTCGAAGGGGTGGAGTGGTGGCTGATGTGAGCATATTTTGTCAGTTCCTGGGCCATGGTGGAAGCAGGCACTGAGAGTTGAGGCTAATTTGAGTTTCTATTGCCATGACTTGGGGTAGGGTAGCAGCAGGTGAGAGGAGGTGGGGTGGTGGCTGATATAAATGTTTACTACCAAGACCTAGGCTAGGGCGACAGCATGTGGGAGAAGGTGGCACTGTGTCTGAAGAGATCGTCTGTTTCCATTAGCTGGATATGGGTGCCAGCAATCATGATTAGGTGTGGTTGCGCCTGATGTCAGCGTTTATTGCCAATACCTGTTGCAGGAAGACAGCAGGTACAAGGAGGTCATATGTTGGCCTATGTGATCATCTATTGCCCAGACCTGAGCGAGGGATGCAGCATGTGTTTTGAGGTGGCTTGGTGGCAGATGTGAGCATCTACTACCAGAGCCTGATATAGGGTGGTAGCTGGTGTAGGCAAGGGTAGCAGTGCCCAATTTGAGTGTCTATTGCCAGTACGTGATTCAGGGTAGCAACAGGCGCAAGGTGGTGGAGGGCTGGACGTCTCTACTGGAAAATGGTTGGTTTACACTCGCTACCTTTCGTTGTGATAACGCCTCCGTTCCTGGACTGCAATCGTTCGCCGATCTAGATGTCATCGCCTACAAGATATGGTATTGTGGAATTGACCTGAAGGCCCAAATTAGACCTAGTTATTTCTACAGTAATATGCCATTTACAAAGTATACACGTTCCTGTAGAAAAGTTAGTAATGATGAAAAAATACATATATGGATGAAAGGACTTGGTGTACTTGCTGAGAATGTAACTGAAGCTGGAGATATTAATTAGTACTACAATTGTTAATAAAGTGTGATCCTTGACCCCTGTAACAAGTAGGCATATATCGCAAGCTGGGGGTTGAATGAAGCAACAGTTTCAAAATATTTAAAAACATAGGTCCTGGGCCAGTGTGGCAGCAGGGGCAACAAGGTTGACTAGTAGCTGATGTGTTTGTTGTTTGGCAGGACCTGGGCCAGCGTGGAAATAGGCGTGGGGAGGTGGTGTGGTGGCAGATGAAGCTGTTAATTGCCAGGGCTTGGGCCAGGGTGGCAGTAGGCTCGAAGAGGTGGAGTGGTGGATGATGTAAGCATTTATTGACAAGACCTTAGCCACCATGGAAGCAGGCTTGAAGTATTTGAGTGGACGCCAATTTGAGCCTCTATTACCCGGACATGGGCAAGGGAGACAGCTGCTGTTAGGATGTGGCGTGGTGGCAGATGTGAGCATTTACTGCAAGGGCCTGATGCAATGTGGCAACTGGTGTAGGGAAGTGGAGCAGTGGCAATTTGGAGCCTCTATTGCCAGAATCGGGTCTACGGTAGCAACAGGCGCGAGGTGGTGGAGCGGTGACTAATGTGACTGTCTATTCCCAGGACCTGTGCCAGAGCGTTAGCAAGCTCGAACAGCTAGTTCGTGGACCGAGGTGAGCGTTATTTTCTAGGACCTGGGCAGTGTGGGTGCAGTTGTGTAGAGATGTAACAGCGACCGATGTGAGTGTAAATTGCTAGGGCTTGGCCCAGAGTAGCAACAGGTGTGCGGAGGACGAGCAGTGGCCAAAGTCAGCGTCTATTTCCAGGACATGGGCCATTGTAATAGAAGGCTCAAGGAGGTGGCACGGAGGACATTCTGATCCTTTGTTGAAAGGACTTGGGGCCAGGATGGCAACAATCACAACGAAGTCAACCGCTGGCTGATGTGATTGTCTACTGCAAAGATCTTGGCCAGGGTGGCAGCAGGTGGGAAAAGGTTGCATGAGTGCAAATGTGTGTGTCTATCACCAGGTCCTTGGCAAGGGTCGCAGCTGGCAGGAGGCAGGGTCGCAATGGCTGATGTTGGAGTTTATTGCCAGGACCTATCCTGGATAGAAGCAAGTGCGGATGTGGCGATGATAGCAGATGTAGGCGCGAAATGTAGGACCTGGGCTAGGGTGGCATCAGATGTGGTGAGTTGGAGCGGTGGCCAATGTCAGCATCTATTGCCAGGATCTTTGTCAGGGTAGCAGAAGGCGAAAGGAGGTGAAGTGATGGCTGACGTGACAGTCTATTGTCAGGTCCTGGGCTAGGATGCCAACAGGCGTGAGGAGGTAGCGCAGTGGTCGAAGTGCTCATCTGATGTCAGAGCCTTGGTTACAGTGGCAATCTTCACTAGCCGGTGGAGAAGTGGCCAATTTGAGGGTCTTTTTCGAGGGCCTGGTGGTGTGTGGCAGTAGGGACGATGCAGTGGTGCAGTTGCTGATGCAAGTGTTTTTTGCAAGGATCTGCACCAGGGTGCAAGCATCGGGGGGAGGTGGGATGATGGTACATGTGAGTGACCATTGCCAAAGCCTTGGCCAAGTGGGCAGCAAGTGTGGGGAGGTGTAGCAGTAGCCAATGTGATCGTCTATTGCCACGACCTGGGCCAGGTATCAGTAAGCGTGAGGATGTGTAGCAGTGGCTGATAAGAGTTTCTATTGCCAGCTCTTGGCCAGGGTGGCACCAGGCGCGAGGAGGTTGCGTGGTTGCTGGTACGAGCGTCTGTCGCCAGGTACTGGCCCTGGGTGGCAACTGGCGTGAAGATGTGGCACAGTTAGCGATGTGTGCATCTATTGCGAGGACCTGAGTTAGGGAGACAGCTGGCGCAAGAGGTGGAGCAGTGCACAATGTGAGCATCTGTTGTGAGGGCCTTTCCAGGGTGAAGCAATTGTGTGGTGGTGGTGTTACAGTGGAGGATTTGAGCGTCTATTGTCAGTATTAGGGGCAGGTTGGTAGCAGGCATGATAAGGTGGAGTGGTTGCTGATGTCAGCGTCTACAGCCAGAGTCTGGGAGTGTGTGTCAGCATCCATGAGGAGGTGGATTGGAGGCCGATGTGGGCATCTATCGACAGAACCAGTTTCAGTGTGACAACAGGGCAACGTGTTGGAGCAATTGCTGATATGTGTGTATATTTCCAGGACCTGGCCAGGATGGCATAAGGCTTGAGGTGGTTTCGTTACCGATGGCTACCGGTGGCTACCGATGTTAGTGTCTTTCGCCAGTTCCTAGGACAGGGTGGCAGTATGATTGAAGAGGTTGAGCATTGCTAATTGTGAGCATTTATTGCCAGGGACTGGGCCATTGTGGCAGCAGCATGAGGAAGTGATGCGGTGTCCAATGTGACCATCTCTTGCTATTTCCAGCACCTGGGTGGCAGCAGTCATGAGAAGGTGGAGTGGTGGCTTATGTGAGCATCTGTTGCCATGCCATGAACCAGGGTGCCAGCTTTTGCAGGGTGGTGGAGCATTGGCCAATGTGAGCGTTATTTGCCAGTACCTGGTCCAGGGTGGCAGCAGGTGTGAATATGTTGAGTTTTCGCCCATGTGTGTGTCTATCGCCAGGTCCTTAGCCAGAGTGACAGCAGGCAGAGGAGATGGTGCGGTGGCTGATGTTACTATTTACTGCCAGGACCTAGGCCTGGATGGAAGAAGGTGTGGATAGGTGGTATGGTGGCAGATATGAGCCTCAACTGCGAGGGACTACTCCAGGGTTGCAGCAGGTCCGGGGAGGTGCAGTGGTGGGCAATGTCAGAGTCTATTGCCAGGACCTGGGCCGGGGTAGCAGAAGCTGTAAGGAGGTGGAGTGGTGGTTAAAATGAGTGCCTATTGTCAGGACCTGGTAAAAGGGGGCACCAGGTGCAAGGAAGTTACGTGGTTACCGGTGTGTGTGACTCAACCACCTAGAGCCAGCTGCTACCCTTGCCTAGATCCTGGATGTAGGCGCTGACATCAGCCACTGCTCCACCTTATCGTGCCTGCTGCCAAACAGCCACTGAGTCTGGCAATAATGCACAGATGGGCTACCGCGCCACCAATTCTCGCCTGCTGACGCCCAGGTCCAGGACCTCACGTTAGACGTTCACAACGGCAAATACGCAACCTCCTTACGCCCGCCGCCACATTGGCCATAGCACTGCCTCCTTACACCTGCTGCCTCACTGGCCCCAGCCCTGGCAATTGACGCTCAAATTTGCTAGCACGCCACCTCCTTACTCCTCTGCCGGACCCCACGGCCTGGCAATAAACAGTAACATCAGGAACCGCCCCACATCGTCCCGAATGTTACCACTGCGTCCCACGTTCTGGCTATAGAATCTCACATCGGCCTCCACTCTACCTCGTTGTGCTTGCTGCCCACCTGACCCTGATTCCTGGCAATAGACGCCCACATTGGCACCACATAACCTCTTGGAGCCTGCTATCGCCCTGTCCCAGGTCCTGGCAATAGACTCACAAATCAGCCACCGCTCCAACCTTCTGCACCTCTTGCTACCCTGGATCACGCCCCTAGCAATAGATGCTCACATTTGCCATCTCACCACCTCCCAACATCTGCGAATCCCTCACAATAGTCCGGCATATAGTAGCTTATATTGGCCAACGTTCGACCTCTCCACGCCTGCTGCCTCTCTGGCCCATGTCCAGGCAATAGACGCTCATATTGGCCACAACTCCAACGCTTTGTGCCTGCTTTCACCCTGGTCCAGGTCCTGGCAATAGACGATAGAATCAACCACTCTACCACCACCTCGCTCCTGCTGCCAACCTTGAGCAGGTACTGGCAATATAGGCTCACACTGGTCACTGCGCCAGCTCTTCACAGAACTATTGCCACCCTGCCCAAGTCCTTGCTATAGTTGCTCACATTGGCCACTACTCCACCTGCTTGTGCTGGCTGCCACCTTAACCCAGGTCATGACAATTCACGTTCGCATCAATGACACGTCTTCATGCCTGCTGCCACACATGCCAAGGACCTGTCGATAGAAGCTCACATCGGCAAATAGGCAACCGCCCCACGCCCTCTACTGGCAATAGACACATCAGCTATCGCTCCTTGCGCCGTCTGCTAAGCTGGCCCCGGTCCTGGCAATAGATGCTGACACTGGCCTCCACTCCGGCTTACTGATGACCTGGCCATGGACCTAGCGATAGACACACACATCAGCATCTACACCTACATCTCCATCTACATCCATACTTCGTAAGCCACCCGACGGTTTGTGGCGGAGGGTATCTTGAGTACCTGTATCAGTTCTCTATTCTATTTCAGTCTCGCATTGTTCGTGGAAAGAAGGAGTGTCGATATGCTTCTGTGTGGGCATCCACACGCGTGCTGCACCATTGGCATAGGTTCTGGCTATAGAAACTCATACCACCACACCTCCTCATGACTGCTGCTAACCTGGCCCAGGTCCTTCCAGCAGACACTCAAATTAACCGCCGCTCCACCTACCCATACCTACTGAAACACTGGCCAGGCCTTGGCAATAGTCTCTCACATCTTCTATCACGCATCCTCCTCACACCTGCTGCCACCTTGGCCCAGGTCCTGGCTATAACACTCTCATTGGCCACCTTTACACCGCGTCTTCCCTGCCAGGTTGGCAGCAGGCGCAACAAGGTGGAGCGATGGCTGATGTGAGCGTCTACAGCCAGGATCTGGGCAAGAGTGGCAGCTGGCTCGAGGAGGTAGAGAGGAGGCCAGGTCCACAGCCAGTGTCGCAGCAGGCATGAAGAGGTGGCTTGGTGGTCGATGTTAGCATTTATTGCCAGGACCTGTGCTAGGGTTGCAGCAGGTGAAAGAAGGTTGCCTGGTTGCAGATATGTGTGTCTATCGACCGGTCCTGGAACTGGTGGCGGCCAGTGGGCGGAGGAGAAGCGATAGCCGATGAGAATATTTATCATCTGGAAATGGTACAGGGTGGGAGGAGGCCCAGCAACTGGTGATAGACGCCCACATTAGCCAACATTAGCCACCTAATGATGACTGATGGTACCCTCGCCCAGGTAATGGTAAGAGACGTTCACAACGAATACAACGCCATATCGTCAAATATGCCGTCGCTCTAGCCTAACTCTTGTCAGTAGACACTTAAATCAGCCACCGCTCCACCTCCTCTCACCTGCTACCGCCCTGGCCCATGTCAGGGCAATAGACGCTCAAATTGTTCACGTCATCCACCACTCCACCTCTTCGAGCCTGCTACCTCCATGGCCCAGGTTCTGGCAATAGACAATCATAACAACCACTGTGCTACCTTCTCATTCATGCTGTCACCCTGGCCCAGGCCATGGAAATTGTTATTCACATCGGCCACACCACCTCCCCATACCTGCCTCTACCCAGGACCTGGTCCTGGCAGTAAACACTCAAATCGGCCACTACGCCACCTCCTCCTGCCTTCTGCCACCCTGGCCAAGAGCCTGGCTATAGATGCAAGCATCCGCAACCATGCAACATACTTGCACCTGCTGTCACCCTGGATCAGGTCCTGGCAATAAACACTCACATCAGCCACCAGTGCACAAACTTGCCTGTGCTGCCACACTGGCCCAGGTCTTGGTAATAGACGCTCACACCAGCTACCAGTCCATCTCGATGTGCCTGCTGATATCCTGTCTCTGAGGTCTGGCATAGACACTCACAGACGCCACTCTGGCATCTCCACATAACTGCTGCAACCCTCTCCAGGCCCTGATAACAGACGCACACATCGTCCAAACGCGCCACTCCTTTAAGCTCGCTTTAACCCTGCCCCAGATCCTGGCAATAGACATTCATGTCAGCTACCATTTCCATACAACTTCTGCCATCCTGCACAGGACCTTACAGTACGTGCTCACATGGGCCAATGTTCCACCTGCTCGTGCTGGCTGCAACCCTAACACCGGAAAATGCAACGGATCCTCACATCGGCCACCATGCCACCTCTTCACACCAGTTTCCAGATACAGGAATCGATATAGACACTTACATAGGCAAACATGCAACCTCCTCACGCCTGCTTCCACCGTGGCCGAAGCCCTGACAATAGACACTTACATCAGGCATTGCTCAGCCTCCTCGCACCTCCTTCTACCCTGGTCCATGTCCTGGTAATAGATGATTACATCTACCAGCACACCATCTACCCACACTGGCTGCCACACAAGCCCAGTTCATGGCAATAGAAACTCACATCGCCTACTGTACCTACTACTTGCTCCTGCTGCAACCCTAGCCCAGTCTCTGGCAATAGATGCACAAATATGCCACCATGCCCCCTCACCACAAATGCTTCCACACAGGAGCAGGTCCTGGCAATAGACACTCACATAAGCCACCGCTACACCTCCTCGCACCTGCTGCTACTAGTGCCCTGAGTCCTGGCAATAGAAGCTCACATTAGCCACTGTGCCAACCCCACACAACTGCTACCACCCTGAAGGTCCTCGCACTCGGCCACTGCTCCACCTGTTAAAAAAAAAAAAAATGTTTCAAATGGCTCTGAGAACTATGGGACTTAACATCTGAGGTCATCAGACCCCTAGAACTTAGAACTACTTAAACCTAACTAACCTAAGGATATCACACACATCCAGGCTCGAGGCAGGTTTCGAACCTGCAACCATAGCGTCACGCGGTTCCTAACTGTAGCGCCTAGAGCCACATGGCCACACCGGTCGGCCATTCACCTGTTCGTGCCAGTTGCCACCCTAACTCAGGTCCTGTCTAAAGATGCTCACATCGGCAACCGCGCCACCTTCTCACATCTGCTGCCCCTCCTGGCCCAGGTCATTGTGAAGAACGCTCACTTCGGCCACTGCTCCACCTCCTCACGTCTGCTGCTATCCTGGGAAAGGACCTCGATATCGGCACACACATCGGCCACTGCGCTAATTCCACATAACTTGAAAATTTAATGAATTACTAAGCTAATAAACCTCTACGTTACTTGATATTCAAACAGCTGAGCAAAATTATATGTACTCAGTCATTAATCTTTTTACATTTTCCGACCAACACAAAACTGACACTCAATACTTTTCGTGGATTTCCATGCAGTCGTGAAGACGTAGTGTTCTCCTTCAAACGGAAAGATAGTGCTGAATCCTGATATAGAGACAGTTAATGGGTAACAACAGAGCAAACTCACAATAGCCATTCGAATTTTTGAAGAATATTGGTAGGTACATCATCATAGAGCAGACCCACCGTTGTCCTGGCAGAGAGTATGGTATTGGTGGGCCACCAAGGTGCAGACCCACAGCAGTACTTGTAGAGATGCCCAACAGCCACGTGTTGCGGTTGTACAGGTTGACATTCACCATCGAAGAGTTTTGCAGACAGTATGGCAAGCCCATAAACCACTATTTATTCATTCACAAAGTTTTTGGAATTGTCCTTACAACCAGAAATGGTGTTAACCAATCTGTTGCCGAATTATTAACACCTGTGCAAACACTAACAGTCCCAGCTACTCACATACTGTGCATATACTATGACCAACAGAAATGTGTGCACTGAAATGAATGCTTACTAGTTACTTAATTTGATGAACTGGTGTCAATTGCACTTTGATAAGATGAGAATACAATTACAAATGTACAGAAAACATCATTAAATACATAATAACACAGATAACATTTGTAGTTATACCGTTTTCACGAAAGAACAGAAATAAATATACAGAACAGTGTTACAGGAATTATGACATAAGTTAATTTATAAAAGATCAGAATAGCTTTCGGAAACATTGTCTAACAATCTTTACAAAGTAAATAACACATGATTAATGCAAATTATATTTGAGGATAAGAGTATTCCTCATCATAGTGAATGTAGCTTAGTATTGCAAAAATTCTACAACATAAATATTCTTAGCTAAACACATAAAGACAGGAAAAACACAAATACACAACGTTATCCAAATACATAGCGGAATAACACAAAAAGAAAGGAGAGGGTTTGTTTTCAGTATACCATTTGGTTCTGCAGTCAATACCAAAACTTCATTCCAACGATCTTTCCTCTTATTTCAGAATTTGTACAGACACAAAAAAATCCAATTAAAGCATGCTTTCTATCCACATATTTCTTACCATATAATTACTTTTCCATTTCCTTACCTCATAATTTTTTTCCAAGAAAATCCTACCTAAGCCTTGCAATAGACACTCACACCAGCCATTGCTCCACATCCTTGCACATTCTGCTACCCTGCCAAACATTCTGGCAATGGACGCTCTCATTGGCCACCGCTCCAACTCCTCACACTTGCTGCCACCCTGACTCAGGTCCTCGTAAAAGGCGCTCACATCTGCTACCGTGACAGAACCACACACTGGCTGCCACCCAGTCGAAGGTCCTGGCAATGGACACTCACAACAGCTACGCTTCACCTCCTCAGTCCTGCTGCAACCCTGGACCAGATCCTGTAATTAGATGCTAACATCGGCCACCATGCAACCTGCTCATACCTGCTGCCACCCTGGCCCATGTCATGGCGATAGATGCTCACATAAGCAACACCGCCACCTCCTAGAACCTGATGCCATCCTGGCCCAGGTCCTTTCAATTGACAGTCACATCTACCCCCACTCTGTCTCCTCGCTCCTGCTCCCACGTCCTAGCAAAAGATGCACATATTAGTCTCCAGTTCACTTCCACGAGCCTTCTGCCATCCTGGCCCTGGTCATGGCAATAGACACTCACTTCAGCCAGCGTTCCACTTCACAACCCCTGCTACCACCCATGATAAGGCCTTACAATTGATGCACTAATCTGCCACCACGCCACCTCCACACACGTGCTTCATCCCCAGGACCAGGATTTGGCAATTGACGCTCACATCCTCCACCATGCCATCTCGTCATGCCTGCTGCCATCCTGGCCCAGGACCTGACAATTGGCTCTCACATCTGCCACCACACCATCTCCCCACACCAGCTGTCACCCTGGACCAGTTCATGGCAATAGAAACTCACATCGGCCACTGTACTACCTCCTTCCTCCCGCTGCAACCCTAGCTCAGATCCTGGGAATAGACGGAAAAATCTGCCGCCATTCCACCTCCCCACATCTGCTTCCATGCAGGACCAGGTTCTGACAATAGACACTCCCATCAGCCACCGCTACACCTCTTCGCGCCTGCTTCTATTAAGGCCCGGAGTTCATTTACTAGACACTCATGTTGACCACTGTGCCAGCTCCAAACTACTGTCACCACCGTTACCACCTCCTCGCATTAGACGCTCACATCAGCCACTGCTCGACCTGCTTGTTCCGGCTGCCACCACGACTCAGATCCTGGCAAAAGATACTTACATCGGCCAAGACCCTGCCTCCTTACGCTTGCTTCCACAATGGCCCATGACCTGGCTCTAGACACTCACATCGGCCTCCACTTTACCTCCTCGCTCCTGCTGGCTCCCCGGCGCCGGTCCTAGCAGTAGATGTTCACATCTGCCACTGCTTCACCTCCTCGTACCCTGGCAATTGATGCTACCTACATGCAACTGCTGCCACCCTGCCAAATTCTTCACAATAGATGCTCACAGTGGCGATGACTCCACCTGCTAGTGAAGGCTGCCACCCTACCCCTGGCAATAAATGCTCAAATCAGCCACCCCTCTATCTCCTCCCACCGGCTGCCCCACTGGCCTAAGACCTAGCGATAGACAGTCACATCGGCAGCCATGAAAGCTCCTCTCACCTGCTGCCACCCTGGACCAGATTCTGGCTGTAGACAGGCACATCAGCCAACACTCGACAATATTGTGCCTGCTGTCATCCTGGCCCTGAGTCCTGCCAATAGAGGCTCACATCGTCCAACGTGCCCTTGTTTCAAGCACTCTGCTTCCATGGCCCAGGTCCTGGGAAAAGACGGTGACATTAGCCACTGCTCCACCTCCCCACACCTGATGCACATCCTGGCCTAGGTCTCTTCAATAGACAGATACATCACCCACCGCTCCACCTCCTCATTATTGCAGCCACCTTAGCATAGGTCCTGGCAACAGACTCTCACATTAGCCACTGCTCTACTTCCACGTGCCTTTTGCTACCCTGGCCCAGTTCATGGCATTAGAAGATGACCTTTCCAGTGCTCCACTTCACCACACCTGCTGCCACTCAGGCCCAGGCAATTAATGCTAACATAGGCCATCGCTACACCTCATAACGCCTGCTGCTACTGTAACCCTGGTCCTGGCAATAGGCGTTCACATTGGCCACCACTCGACCACCACACACCTACAGCCACAAGGGCCCAGGCCTTGTCAATGGTCGCTCACGTCTTCCATCATGCAACCTCTCCACCGCTGCTGCCTCCTTGGCCCAGGTAATGGCAGTAGACGCTCACATTAACCACCAATCCCTTTGGGCGTGCCTCCTGACAACCTGGCCCCGAGTTCTGGCAAACGACAGACACATTGGAACCCGTGCCAGCTCCACACAGCTGCTGCCACCCTCGTGAGTTTCTCGCAATAGATTCTCACATTGGCCAACATACGACCTCCTTGCTCCTGCTCCTACCATGGCACCAGTCCTGGCAGTAGATGCTCACATCAGTCAACACTCCACCTATTCATGACTGCTTCCCCCTGGCCCAGGCAATGGAAAGAGACAGTCGCATCAGACACCTGCTGTCGCCATAGAACAGGTATTGGCACTAGAGACTTACATCAGCCATCGCTCCAAATCCTCTCACCTGCTCACGCATGCTCCCAGTCCCTGGAAATTGACGCTCACATCTGCCACCACACCACTTCCCAAAATCTGCTTCCACCCAGACACTGGTCCTGGCAGTAAACACTCACATCATCCTCCATGCTACCTCCTCCTCCCTTCTGCCACACTGACAAAGGACCTGGAGATAGATGCTCACATTGGCAACCACACTACCTCCTCGCACCTGCTGCCTCCCTGGGCCAGGTCCTGGTAATATTCACTTACATCAGCCACGATTCCACCTCATCTTCCCTGCTGCCACCCTGGCCCAGGTTCTCAGAACATGTGCTCACATAGGCTATCGTGCCTCCGCCCACACTGGCCGCCACCCAGGCACAGGTCATGGCAATAGAAACTCACATTGGTCTCTGTGCACCTCCTTTCTCCTGTTTCCACACTGGTCATAGACCTGGCGGTAGTCACACACATAGGTCACCACGCAACCTCCTTGCACCTGGTGCCACCTCTTACCAGGTCTTGGTAATAGGCACTCATTTTAACCACCACTCTACCTCCTTACAGTAAACAGTAACATCAGCCACCGCACCACCTCCTCTGCCTGCTGTCACTCTGGCTAAGGACCTGGCGATAGACACACACATGGGCGAAAACTCAACATATTCACACCTGCTGCCACCCTGGACCAGGTACTGGCAAATAACGCTCACAATGGCCAGTGCTCCACCACCCTGCAAAAGCTGGCACCTTGGTTCATGGCATGGCAACAGATGCTCACATCTGCCACCACTCCACCTAATCATGACTGCTGCCACCCAGATGCTGGAAATGGCAAGAGTTGGTCACAATGGACACCGCATCACTTCCTCATGCCTGCTGCCACAATGGCCAAGGCCCTGGCAATAAATGCTCAATGGCCAATGTCCAACCTCTTCAATAATGCTGCCTCCCTGCCCTAGGAACTGGCGAGAGACACTAACATCGGCAGCCACGAAACCACCTCAAGGCTTATGCCACCCTGGCCAGGTCCTGGAAATATACACACACATCAGCAACTGCTCCAACACGTTGCCCTGTTGTCACACTGAAACAGATTTGTCGATAGACGCCCACATCGGCCTCCAAACTATCTCCTCAAGAAAGCTGACACACACTTCCAGATTCTGGCTGTATACACTCACATCAGCAACGACTCCACCTCGTCATACCTGCTGCCAACCTGCCCCTAATCCTGACAATAGACGCTCACATCCACCACTGTACTACCACCACACCACTGCTGCACCCTGCACAACAGATGCTCACATTCTGCACTGTTACACCTCTTGCACCAGCTGTCACCCTAACCCAGGTTCTGGGAATAGATGCGCACATCGGTCACTGTGCCACCTCTTCACGCCAGCTGCCACCCAGGGCCAGTACCTGACGACAGACGCTCGTATCGGCAACCACGCAACCTCCTCGCGCCTGGTTCCACCCTGGCCACGAGATGGCAATAGAAACTCTCATCACAATAGAAACTCTCATCAGCCACTGCTACACATCCTCACACATACTGATACCTGGCCTGGGTCGTGGCAATAGACTGTCACATTGGCTACAGCTACACCTCCCCACACCTGCTGCCCACTTGGCCAAGGCTTTGGCAATGGTCACTCACATGTACCATAACCCCACCTCCCCGCACTGCTTGGACCCTGACGCAGGTCCTTGCAAAAAACACTTGCATCAGCAACTGCACCACTGCCTCGTCCCTACAGCCACACACCGCCACGGCCTTAGGATAAGACTCTCACATTGGCCACTTATCCACCGGCTAGTGAAGATTGCCACTGTAACCCAGCTTCTGACTACAGATGAGCACTTCGGCCACAGCACTACCTCCTCACGCTTGCTGGCATCCTGGCCAAGGACCTGACAATAGTCTGTCACGTCAGCCACCGCTCCACCTCCTTTCGCCTTCTGCTACCCTGACAAAGATCCTGGCAATAGATGCTGACATTGGCCACCGCTCCAACTCATCATATCTGATGCCACCCTACCCCAGATCCTACAATTGGCGTCCACATCTGCTACCACGCACACCACATTCGCACACTTGCTTCTATCCAGGCCTAGGTCCTGGCAATAAACACCAACATCAGCTACTGCGACCCTCCCTCCTGCAAACTGCCACCATTGCCAAGGACCGGGTGGCAAACACACACATTTGCACTCATGCAACCTTTTCTAGCCTGCTGCCACACTGGCCCAAATCCTTGCAGTAGACGATCACATCAGCCATTGGTTGACCTCGTTGTGTTTGTTACCACCCTGGCCCCAGGTCCTTTCAATAGAGGCTCACAATGACCTCTGTGCCACCTCCTTGAGGCTTCTGCTACAATGGCCCATGTCCTGGAAATAGACGCTGACTTTGGTCAATGCTCGTCCTCCACACACCTGTTGCTACTCTGGGCCATCCCGTTGCATTTTACACTCACATAGGTCACTGTTACATCTCTACACAACTGCTGCCACACTGCCCAGGTCTTCGAAAATGACGCTCACATCGGTCGATGAACCAGCTGTTCGAGCTTGCTATTGCTCTGGCCCAGGTCCTGGGAATAGACACTCACATTAGCCACCGCTCCACCATCTCGGGCCAATTGCTACCTTAGACCAGGTTCTGGCAATAGTGGCTCAAAATTGCCACTGCTCCACTTCCCTACACCACCTACCACCCTGCATCAGGCCCTTGCAATAGATGCTCACATCTGCCACCAAACCACCTCCTAACAGCAACTCTCTCCATTGCCCACGTCCGGGTAATAGAGGCTCAAAATATCTTTCACTCCTACACTTCATGCCTGCTTCCATTGTGGCCCAGGTCTTGCCAATAAATACTTATATCATCCACTACTCCACCTCTTCGAGCCTGCTGCCACCCTGGCCCAAGCCCTGGCAATTGACGGCTACATCTGCCACAACACCACCTCCCCACAACTATTTCCAAGCAAGGCCCAGGTCCTGGCAAACAATATTCTCATCAGCTACTGCTCAACCTTCATGCCCCTGCTGCCACACTGGCCCAGGACCTACGTTTTTAAATATTTTGAAACTGTTGCTTCATTCAACCCCCGGCTTGCGATATACGCCTACTTGTTACAGGGGTCAAGGATCATACTTTATTAATAATTGTAGTACTAATTAATATCTCCAGCTTCAGTTACATTCTCAGCAAGTACACCAAGTCCTTTCATCCATATATGTATTTTTTCATCATTACTAACTTTTCTATAGGAACGTGTATACTTTGTAAATGGCATATTACTGTAGAAATAACTAGGTCCAATTTGGGCCTTCAGGTCAATTCCACAATACCAGGTCTTGTAGGCGATGACATCTCGATCGGCGAACGATTGCAGTCCAGGAACGGAGGCGTTACCACAACCAACATTTCCAGTAGAGACATCCAGCCCTCCATCACCTTGCGCCTGTTGCTACCCTGAATCACGTACTGGCAATAGACACTCAAATTGGGCACTGCTACCCTTGCCTACACCAGCTACCACACTATATCAGTCTCTGGTAGTAGATGCTCACATCTGCCACCACGCCACCTCAAAACACATGCTGTATCCCTCGCCCAGGTCCGGGCAATAGATGACCACATAGGCCAACATATGACCTCCTTGTACCTGCTGTATTCCTGCAACAGGTACTGGCAATAAACGCTGACATCAGGCGCAACCCCACCTCATCATGATTGCTGGCACCCATATCCAGCTAATGGGAACAGACATTCTCTTCGGACACAGTGCCACCTTCTTCCACATGCTGTCGCCCTAGCCAGGGTCTTGGCAGTAGACATTTATATCAACCATCGCTCCACCTTCTCTCACCTGCTGCCACCCTACCCCAAGTCATGGTAGTAGAAGCTCAAATTAGCCCCAACTCTCAGTGCCTGCTTCCACCATGGCCCAGGACCTGACAAAAGATGCTCAAATCAGCCACCACTCCACCCCTTCGAGACTACTGCCACCCTGGCCCAGGCCCGGGCAATTGTAGCTCTCGTCTGCCAGCATACCACCATCCCACATATGCTTCCACCCAGGCCACTGTAGCATCTCCTCCTGCCTTGTGCACCCTGAACAATGACTGGGCTGTAGCCTCTCACATCAGCAACCACACGACCTCCTCACGTTTGCTGCCATCCTGGCCCAGGTAATGGCAATAAATGCTCTCATCGGACACCATGCCACCTTCACAAAACTGTGGCCATCCTGTGCCAGATCCTGGCAGTAGACGCTCACATCAGCCACCGACATCTCGTTGTGCCTGCTGCCATCCTGGCCCCTTGTCGTGGAAATAAATGCTCACATTGGCCATCTCCACAAAACTACTGCAGCCCTGCCCAAGTATCACAACAGACGCTCACATAGCTTAACACAACACCTCTTCGAGCTTGCTTTTTCCCTGTCTCAGGTACTGGAATAAGTCACTCACAGCAGCCACCGCTCCAGCACATCGCGTGTTTAGTTAGCCTTAACCAGGTCATGGGAATTGAGGCACATTGCTGCCCCTCTAAGCGCCTGATGCCATCCTGGCAATACACGGTTACGCTAGAGACCACTCCACCTCTCCATGCTCACTGCGAACCTGGCCCCGAGTTCTGGTAATCGCTGCTGAAATTGGCCTCCATTCTCTTCATGCCTGCTTCCACACTGGCCTAGGTTCTCGTAATAGACTATCATATCAACCATTGTGCCACGTCCTCGCTCTTGCTGCCTCCCTGGAACAGATACTAGCAATAGAGGCTCACATCGGCCACCGGGTTACCTCCATTTCCTGCTGCCGCTCTGGCCCAGGTCGTCGAAACCGATGCCCACATCAGCCACAGCTTCACCTCTACTGCTGCCACCCTGGACCAGAACCTGGTGATAGACGCACACGTCGGCTACCACACTACCTCCTAGCGACTGCTACCACCGTGGCCCAGGTACTGGCAATAGACACTCACATCTGCCACCAGGCCACCTCCCCACACCTGCATTCCACGCAGTCCCAGGTCCTGGCAGTAGACACTCACATCAAACACCGCCACACCTCCCAGTGCCTACTACTACCCTGCCCCGAGACCTACCAATAGATGCTGAAATCGGACATCGGGCCACCTCTACACAACTGCTGCCAGCCTGCCTGGGGCATTGCAATAGACGCTAACATCTGCCACCGTTCCACCTCGTCGTAGCTGTTGTCACACTCTCAATGATCCTGGCAATTGACGCTCACATTACCCTCCACTCTACCTCCTCGCGCCTGCTGCCACCCTAGCCCGGATCCAGGCACTAGACGATCACATCAGCCACCAATCCATCCATTTGATCCTGCTGCATTCCAGGCCTAGAGTCATGGGCCACCTACCTACCTCTACAAACCTGTTGCAACTGTACCCAGGTCCGCGCAGTAGACGCTCAAATTGGTCTGTAGCCGCCATGGACCAGGTCCTGGTAACAGAAGCTCCTATTGGCCACCAAGTCAACTCTTCAACGCAGGTCCAGGTTCTCGCAATAGGTAGTTACATCAGCCACACAATGGCTCCTCATTCCTTCTGCCACTCTGGACCAGGTACTGACGATAGACGCTCACATGTGCAAGAGCTACAGTTCCTCACTCCTGCTGTTACCTTGGACCAGATCCTGGCACTAGTCGCTCACATCAGCCACGGCTCCATCTCGTTGAGCCTGCTGCCATCCTGGCTCTGACTCCCAACAATACGCGACCTTATCGGCCACTTTGCCACCTCCACAAAACATGAAACATACCCTTTGAAAAATTAATTAATTACTGTGCTGATAAGCCTCTACGTTATTTGATTTTCAAACAGCTGGGCAAATCAGAACTTACTCAATCATTACTCTGATCAACAGTAAACTGACACAGTATTTTTACGAGAACGCAATCTGACTTTCAAAAAGCTCTGCAACAGAATGGCCCTGACTAACAATAACGAATACCTTCCATGAATCACTTATCTCACAAAAAATACGTTACTAGAACAGGGAGCTTCAGTACTGCCAGCTAAATAAAAGGTTCTACCTACTGAAGGCACTCACTACTGATAGGCATAGTCAGCAAGTGAAAGATATATATATATATATATATATATATATATATATATATATATATATATATATATATATATATATATATACACACACAAACCAAACAGACAGTGATCTTCGTACGGAACACTACGTGGCGTTAATAACACAAAAACCTACACAGCCTACTTGCATAGCCCACACCGCACCACCAAAAGTTTTACAAAGTGCTTTGGGCAGTGGCCAATAATGCACACACTTATTGACGCAATTTTGGTAAAAAGCAAAGTTGCTGTCACAAACAGTCCTGATCATTCATCACAATAGTAGTTACAAATTTACTTCTTTTTCTTGAAGTCTGGGCAATGTACACGAATGTAGTGGATTTCCATGCAGTATTGAAGAAGCAGTGTTGTCCTTCCAACGAAAAGACAGTGCTGACTCTTGACATGCACACAGGTGACAGGCCTCAACAGAGCAAACACACAACAGAGGCATTCGAATTTTTGAAGAATATTGGTAGGTAGGTCATCACAGAGCAGACCCATGTAGTCCTGGTAGAGAGTATGGTATTGGTCCATAAACCACCCCTTATGCACTCACAAAATTTTTGTAGTTGTCCTTAGAACCAGCAGTGCTGTTAACCAGCCCCATGCTGAATTATTAACACATGTGCAAACTTTAACACTTCCAACTTCTCACATAATGTGTATATATAATGACCAACAGGTATCAGTGCATTGAAATGAATGCTTACAATTTACTCAATTTGATGAAGTTGTGTCAACTGTCCTTTCCTTTCGTGAAATTCCGCTATGTGTTGGTGTACCCTTGTGTATTTGTGTTTTTCCTGTGTTATGTGTTTAGCTAGCAAGATTTTTGTTGTAGAATTTGTCTAATACCAAGTACAATCACTAAGGGGAGAAATACTGTTATTCACAAATAAAATTTGCATTAGTAATATGTGTGCCTGCCTCCACCCTATCTCTGAGTCTTGGCAATAGACGCTCACAGTGGCCACCATACCATCTTCGCACAAACTGCTGCCACCCTGCCCAGATCCTCTGAACGGGTGCTCACAGTATTCACTGCTCCATCTGCTTGTGCCGCCTGGCAGCCAAACCCAGGTCCTGGCAATAGATGCTCACATTGGCCACTGCAACACGCCTGAGGCCACCCTGGCCCAGGTCCTAGCTATAGACGATCACATCGGCCAATGCTCCACCTGCTCGAGCCAGCTGCCACCCTTATCAGACCATGGCAATAGACACTCACATCAGTCACCGCTCCACGCTATCACTGCCCACCGCTGCAGCTCCCCACACCTGCTGCCACCCTGGCCCAGGCCCTGGAAATTGACACTCACTTCTGCCACCACACCACCTATCCTCATCTGCTTCCTAACAGACCCTGGTAATAAACAATAACATTGTCCACCGCGCCACCTACTCATGCCTGCTTCCACCCTCTGAGGTCATTCATCACAATAGTAATTACAATTTTTTTTCTCAAAGTCGGAGCAGTAAATGAAAATGCACGCGGAAGTGGTGGATTACCATGCAGTCTTGAAGAAGTAGTGTTGTACTTCCAATGGAAAGACAGTGCTGACTCTTGAAATGCAGACAGGAAAAGGGCAACAAAGGAGCAAACACACAACAGAGTCATGGAATTATTGAAGAATATTGGTAGGTAGTTCATCACAGAGCAGACCCACTGTAGTCCTGGTAGAGAGTATGGTATTGGTCCATAAATCACCACTTATGCACTCACAAAATTTTTGTAGTTGTCCTTAGAACCAGCAGTGCTGTTAACCAGTCACATGCTGAATTATTAACACGTGTGCAAACTTAAACAGTTCCAACTTCTCACGTAATGTGTATATATAACGACCAACAGATATCGGTGCACTGAAATGAATGCTTACAAATTACTTACTTTGATGAACTGGTGTCAATTGCAATTTTATAACATGAGATTATAATTGCAAAGCTGCAGAAAACATCATTAAAACATAATAGTACAGATAACATTTGTAGTAATACAGGCTTTACAAATTGATAAAAATAAACATAAACTTAAACCTATATCAAAGACAAAAGTAGCTTACAAAAAGAATGTCTAACCATCTTTAGACAGTAAATATCAAATTATAAATGCAAATTATATTTGGGGGTTACAGTATTGCTCATCCTTGTGAATGTAGGTTAGTATTAGAAGACTTCCAATGGAGTAACTCGAAAGGGAAGCACGGGGTTTGTTTTCAGTGTAACATTTGGTAGTGCAGTCCCAACCAAAACTTCATTCCAAAATTTTACTTCTTACTTCAATATTTGTTCACACGCAAAAGAAATACCATTAAAGCAGGCTTCCTGTATTTATACGTTCACATATTCCTTACCTCATTATTTATTTTTCATTATCTTACCTTACCATTTCTTTCCAAGAAAATCCTACCTAAGCAGGGCAATAGACACTCACAACAGCCATTGCCCCAAACTTCTCTCGCACTTCTCTCGTACGAAAATCACTGACTGTGCTATGTGCAGCCTGTGGGTGGTTTGTATTGTTGGAATATTTGCTATTGTGGTGTGGGGCAGTGGATTGTGAACAGTGCATAGTGTTGCGCAGTTCGAAGTGAGCCACCAGCACTGGTAGATGTGGGGAGAGAGTTGGCAGAATTTTAAGAGCGGAAGATCTGGACGTGTGTCCGCCAGAATAAGTAAATTTGTTATACTGGATATCATGAAGTGATATATATGTTATGAATTTTCAACATTATTAAGGTGTTAAGGTATTGCTGTATTAAAATATTTCATTTGATGACTAAGCCTATCGGTAGTTAGTGCCTTCAGTAGCTAGAACCTTTTATTTAGCTGGCAGTAGTGGCATACGCTGAATTGAAGTAGTTCGTGTAACGAGTATTTTTGTGAAGGAAGTGATTCATGAAAGGTATAGGTTGTTGTTAGTCAGAGGGATTCTTTTGTAGGAAGTTTTGAATGTCAGTTTGCGTTGAGCTAAAAATATTGTGTGTCAGTTTAGTGTTGATCAGAAAATGTAAAGAGAGAAATGACTGAGTCCGTTCAGTTTGGCTTACCTGTGTGAGAATCAAATAACGGTGGTTGTTAGTGTTGAACGTCTCGTCGACAACGAAGTCATTAGAGACGGAGCGCAACCTCGGGTTAGGGAAGGACTGGGAAGGAAATCGGCCGTGCCCTTTCAAAGGAACCATCCCAGCGTTTGCCTGAAACGATTTAGGGAAATCACGGAAAACCTAAATCAGGATGGCTGGAGACGGGATTGAACCGTCGTCCTCCGGAATGCGAGTCCAGTGTGCACCACCTCGCTCGGTCAAATAACGAGAAAGCTTATCAGCACAGTAATTCATTTATTTTTCAAAGAGTATGTTTCAAGTTGTGTGGAGGAAAAACGGTGGTTGATGTGAGTGTCTTTTGTCAGGTCACGGGGCCAGGACGGCAGCAGCACAAGGAGATGGGGCGGTGGCTGATGAGAGGGACTAGTGCCAGGTTCTCGGCCAGGGTAGCAGTAGACATGAGGAGGTGTTGCGGTGGCTGATGAGAGTGTCTATTGCCAGGAGTTCCTGCAGGGTGGCAGCAGGCATGAGGAGGTTGCATGGTTGCCAATGTGTGTGTCTATCGCCAGGTCCTTGGCCAGGGTGGCAGAAGGCGAGATTAGGTGGCGCAGTGTCTGTTGTGACAGTCTCTTTCCATTACCTCGACAAAGGTGGGAGCAGTCTTGAATAGGTGCAGTGGTGGCTGATGTAAGCATCTATTGCGATGGCTTGATCCAAGGTGGAAGCTGCTGTAGGGAGATGGAGCAGTGGGCAATGTGAGCATTATTTGCCAGGGCTGATCTAGAGTAGGAAAGGTCGGTAGGTGGTGGAGCGGTGGCTGACATGAGTGTCTATAGCCAAGACCTGTGCCATGGTGGCAGCTGGTGCAAGGAGGACTTATGTTGGCAAATGTGAGCAACTATGGCCGAGATCTAGGCAAGGAAGGTAGGAAGTGTGGGAAGGCGGCATGTTGGCAGTAGTGAGCGACCATTGCCAGGGCGTGGGCCAGTGTGGCTGGAGGTGTCTGGAGGTGGAGTGGTGGCCAATGTGAGCGTCAATTGTCAGGGCCATCGCTTGGGTGGCAGCAGGTGTGGTGAAGTGGAGCACTGGCCACGTTAGCTTCTATTGCCATGAGCTGTGCCAGTGTGGTCGCAGTCACAAGGAGGTGGAGCGGTGGCTCATTTGACGATCGATTGAGGGGACCTGGGCCAGGATGGCATCAGGCGCTAGGAGGTGGCTCTGCTGCCGATGTAAGCGTCCATTCTGAGGTCCTGGGCAGGGTGGCAGGAGTTGTGTGGAGGAGGCACGATGGCCAATGTGAGCATAAATTGGCACGGCATGATCCTGGGTGTCAGAAGGTGTGCTGTGATACAGCAGTGGCCAATGCCAGCGTCTATTGCCAGGGCCTGGGCCAGGGTAGCAAAAGTCTTGTAATCATGACACAGTTTACCATATGAGTGTCTACTAGGTGGATCTGGGCCAGAGAGGCAGCATCCACGAAGAGGTCACTTTGTTGCCAATGTATGTGTCTATCGCCACTTCCTTAGCCAGGATGGCAGAAGGCGGGAGGAGATGGTGTGGTGGTTGATGTTAGTGCTTACTGCCTGGACCTATACCTGGGTGGAAGCAGGTGTGGGGAGCTGGCGTAGCGGCAGATATGAGCATGAATTGCAGAAGGCAAGAGGAGTTGGTGCAATCGACGATGTGATTGTTTAGTGCCAGGAAATGGGCCTGGATGGAAGCAGGTGTTGGGAAGTGGTGTGGTGGCAGGTGTGAGCGTAAAATTCCAGGTACTGGACCAGGGTGGTAGCATGCGCCAGGAGCTGGCGCAGTGGTTGATTTTAACGTCTATTGCCAGAACATGATCGAGGGTTGCAGCAGGTTCGAAGAGGTGAAGCGGTGGCTGATGTGAGCATTTATTGTCAGCACCTGGTCCACAGTGGAGGCAGGCACGAAGAGGTTTAGTGGAGACCAATTTGAGCGTCTATTGCCAGGACATGGGGCAGTGTAACAGTGGTTGTGAGGAGGTGTAGTGGTGGCTGATGTGAGCAGTAATTGCCAGACTCGGCCTGGGTGGATGCAGGTGTATGGAGTTGCCGTCGTGAGAGACGTTTGTGTCAATTGTCTGGACCTGGACCTGAGTGGCAGCAGGTGTGGTGAAGTGGAGCGCTGGCCAAGTGAGCTTCTGTTGCCATGTTAGGGTAGCAGAAGGCGCATGGTGGTGGAGCGGTGGCTAATGTGAGCGTCTGTTTCCAGGATATGGGCCAGGGTGGCAGCAGGTGTGGGGAAATGGAGCGGTGGCAAATGTGAGCGTCTATTGCCAGGGTTGCAAAATGCGCGAGGAGGTGGAGCAATGGCTGATGTCATAATGGAAAATGAATTATGAGGAACGAAGTAGGTGAACATATTAATACAGAAAGCATGCTTTAATATGATACTTTTGTGTGTTTACAAATGTTGAAATGAGACGAAAGATCTGGGGAATGGAGTTTTGGTTTGGACTGCAGTATCAAATGTTACACTGAAAACAAACCCTGTCCTTTCCTTTCGTGAAGTTCCGCTATGTGTTTGTGTACCCTTGTGTATTTGTGTTTTTCCTGTGTTTTGTGTTTAGCTAACAAGATTTATGTTGTAGAATTTGTCTAATACTAAGTACATTCACTAATGTGAGGAATACTGGTATTCACAAATAAAATTTGCATTGTGATTCTTGAGTTTCTCCCGGCGTATTTGATAATCAAAATATCCACGGGTGTACTGCCGGTCTACAGTGTCCAACGGGCACAATATTTCTGTACTGTAGACCGGCAGTACACCCTTGGATATTTTGATTATCAAATACGCCGGGAGAAACTCAAGAATCACATCATACACATTTACAGGGAGGAGATGTATCGCAGCATGAAGAAATTTGAAAAGTTGCGCCACCGTAGATGTCGTTTGCTAAGTACTCTTGCCTTTCTAAAGAGACGTCGTTCCGAGAATGTTGTTCCAAATTTTGCTAAGGTTATGCATCACATCGATTCTGCAGCAGCTAGGAGAATCAAGAAACGAGCCAGCCTCGCATTGGTACGTGAGAGAGTGCAATTCACCCGCCGGAGCCTTGAGTTTATCTCACAGGAATTACTCAAATTACATTTGCAACTGGCTACTAAGTGCACTTCTTTTTCCTGGGATTGGATTGATGGTGTCACCTGGGTGTCAGCTGATTCTGCCCATAAGAAGGCTACAGGACGTCAAACAGCTAAGTTCTCACGTCTCCTAGACAAACCATCTCTGCAGGTTCCGTGCAAGACTGTCATCAATTTGAGTGGCATGGTGTTGAGTGATGATGCGGTGTCGGATTTGCAGAAAGGTCTCAACTTCGCTCCCACCCCCAAGTTCACTCCGGTCGCAGAAATTGTTAGTGCTGTTGAACAGGTTGTAGCTCGACTTCCGCCAGAATCAGCCGAGGAAATACGTCGTGAAACTTGTAGTGCGTTGACGAAATCCAAGCCGATGAAGTCAAATATCAGCAGTAAAGAGAGGGCGGCCATTCGTGATCTGAGGGAACGCTCTGAAATTGTTGTCTTACCGGCTGACAAAGGCAATGCTACAGTTGTCTCCCACAAGGACTACACTGATAAGATGCAGAGCCTGCTAAATGACGATTCCTACCGTAAGATCAGCGTTGACCCTACAAAGAAGGTGGAGAACAAGACGAGGGTTCTTCTCAAGGACGCAGATTTACCGGAGGGTGACGCTAAGAAATTGTTACCCCAAGTTCATGTACCGCCTAGACTATATGGACTCCTGAAGGTTCACAAAGAGGGGGTACCATTACGCCCCATTGTCAGCAACATCAGGGCACCTACATATTTGTTGGCCAAATACCTGACGAGCATATTAAGTCCTTATGTGGGTAAATGCCCTCATCACATCCGCAATTCCGTGGATTTTGTTAAACGCCTTGATAGCTTCAGGTTGAATGAGTCAGATATCATGGTGAGTTTTGACGCCGTTTCCTTGTTTACGAGGGTACCCCTGCGAGAGTCGCTAGAGTTGATTGGTCAGAGGTTTGACGAGAATACCACTGAACTTTTTAGGCATGTCTTGACTTCCACGTATTTTCTTTTCAATGGAGAATACTACGAACAAACGGAGGGAGTCGCCATGGGTAGCCCACTCTGACCGGTGGTAGCGAATTTGTACATGGAGAACTTCGAGGAGGAAGCCTTGTCGTCATCCGAATGGAAACTTACTTGCTTTTTCCGTTACGTGGACGACACGTTCGTCATCTGGCCACATGGTATGGATAAACTCTTTGACTTCCTTACACATCTAAACTCCATACACCCCAACATCAAATTTACTATGGAGACTGAAACGGAGGGTAAATTACCTTTCCTTGACGTCTTGGTCAGGAGAAGGGCTGACGGCACCCTAGATCATGGGGTGTATCGAAAGACAACACACACTGATCTGTATTTGCACGCAGACAGCTGCCACCACCCTTCACAGAAGAATGGGTTACTTAAAACTCTAGTACATAGGGCGCGCACTATCTCTGACGCAGAGAGTCTACCCCAGGAATTGGAACATCTGAGAACTGTGTTTCGAAAAAATGGGTACTCAGAGTGGCAGATCCAACGTGCTCTCCACCCAAACACTGCAGCACAACTTGTTGAGATGGATGAAGTCACGAGGGAGGAGGTAGGCACTGCATTTATTCCATACACAGGCGCACTCTCGGGGAAAATCGCCCGCATTCTGAAGAAACACCGGGTCGGAATTGTGTTTCGTCCTCCGAATAAAACTCGTGCACTGGTGGGGAGCCCCAAAGATGACCTCGGTTCGAGGAAGGCCGGCGTGTACCAGATTCCGTGTCAATGTGGCAAGTGTATTGGTCCGACGATGCGTACCGTCGAGGATCGATGCCGGGAACACCAGAGGCACACTCGACTGATGTATCCGAGCAAGTCGGCGGTCGCTGAACATTGTTTGTCGGAAAATCACGCTATGGAGTATGACCGCACGAGGATTCTGGTACAGACGTCGAGATACTGGGACAGCGTTGTTAGAGAGGCCATCGAAATTCGCACCAATTACGACCTCATAAACCGTGACTGTGGCTATAATCTTAGCAAGGCTTGGGAACCAGCGATTGGGTTAATCAAGAGTAAATCGAACAAACGCATAGCAGTGACGACCACGGCGGAAAGAGCCATCACACCGACGTCATGTCAGACGCCGTCGCAATCTGTTCCACCGCGCTACAGTGGCGCGGGGCGCGGACGGCGGAGGGAGCGCGCCGCGGGCGGAGGGTATTTAAATCGGCCGCCGCCGCGACCGAACCCAGTTCCCCCTGAGCAGCCATAGCGTACGGATCACCGTGCCGGCACGTTCACTGGAGCTCAGTCCGTCAGTTCACGTGATGATGGCGACATGTTTGATCGCCGAAATATTGTGCCCGTTGGACACTGTAGTCCAGCAGTACACCCGTGGATATTTTGATTAAAATTTGCATTAGTAATATGTGTGCCTGCTTCCACCCTATCTCTGAGTCTTGGAAATAGACGCTCACAGTGGCCACCATGCCATCTCCACACAACTGTTGCCACCCTGCCCAGATCCTTTGAATGGGTGCTCACAATGTCCACTGCTCCATCTGCTTGTGCCACCTGGCAGCCAAACCCATGTCCTGGCAATAGATGCTCACATTGGCCACTGCAACATGCCTGAGGCCACCCTGGCCCAGGTCCTAGCTATAGTCGATCACATCAGCCAGTGCTCCACCTGCTCGAGCCAGCTGCCACCCTTATCAGACCATGGCAATAGACACTCACATCAGTCACCGCTCCACGCTGTCACTGCCCACCGCTGCAGCTCCCCACATCTGCTGCCACCCTGGCCCAGGCCCTGGAAATTGACGCTCACATCTGCCACCACCCCCCACCTATCCTCATCTGCTTCCTAACAGACCCTGGTAATAAACAATAACATTGTCTACCGCGCCACCTACTCATGCCTGCTTCCACCCTCTGAGGTCATTCATCACAATAGTAATTACAATTTTTTTCTCAAAGTTGGAGCAGTAAATGAAAATACACATGGGAGTCGTGGAGTACCATGCAGTCTTGAAGAAGTAGTGTTGTATATCCAATGGAAAGACAATACTTACTCTTGACATGCAGACAGGAAAAGGGCAACAAAGGAGCGAACACACAACAGAGTCATGGAATTATTGAAGAATATTGGTAGTTAGGTCATCACAGAGATGTCCTGTAGTCGTGGTAGAGAGTATGGTTTTGGTACCATCAAAGGTGCAGAGGCACAGCAGTCCTTGTAGAGAGGGCTAGCTGCCATGTGTTGCGGGCATGCAGGTTCACAACCACTATCGAAGAGTCTTGTGGACAGTTTAGCAAGTCCATAAAGCAATACCTATGCATCCAGAAAGTTTTTGGATTTGTCCTAAGAACCAGTAATGTCGTTAACTAGTCCCTTGCTGAATGATTAACGTACATGCAAACACTAACAATTCCAACTTTTCACATATTGTGCATATACTATAACCAACAGAAATATGTCGACTGAAATGAATGCATTCAAGTCACTTAATTTGATGAACAGGTGTCTATTACAATTTTTTGATACATTTACAAAGGCACAGAAAATATCATTAAAAACATAATAATACAGGTAACATTTGTAGTAATACAGGCTTTACAAAAGAATAAATATACACATCAGTGTTACAGGGATTTTGATATAATTAAATACATAAAAGATCAAAAAACTTTCTAAAATAATGTCTAACCTTCTTTAGAAAGTAAATAACATATTATTATTGCAAAATATATTTTAGAACAACAGTATTCCTCATCATTGCCCAGGTAATTGCAAAAGACGATCACTTTGGACACAGCACTACCACCTCACACATGCTGTCGCCCTAGTCCCGGTCATGGGAAAAGAAACTCACATTGGCCCCCATGCCACCTCCCTGCACCTGTTGCCTTCATGGACCATGTCCTTGCAATAGATGCTCAAATCGGCCACTGGGCACCTCCTCTCACCTGCTGCCCCCCTGGCACATATTGGCAACAGCGCCATCTCGCAGTGCCTGATACCATACTGATTAAGGTCCTGGCAATAGACGATCACAACAGCCACTGTTCCACCTCCTCGCTATTGCTGCCACCTGGGCCCAAATCCTGGGTCTCTCACATCACAACCGCTCCAACTCCCTGCGCCTTCTCCAATTCTGGCCCAGGTCATGGTAATAGATGCTCACATTGGCCAGTGCTCTACTTCCCACACCTGCTGCCACCCAGGTCCAAGCCCTGATAATTTATGCACGCATCTGCTACTATGCCAACTCCACACACCTTGCTACACCCTGGCCCAGGGCGATAAACCTTCACATTGGCCACTCTGCAACCTCCTCATGCATGCTGGTACCCTGGCCCAGGTATTGTCAATAAATGCTCACATCGGTCACTGCGCCACCTCGTCACCCCTGTGGCCACCCACACCCAGGACTTCGTGGTAGACGCTCACATTGGCAACTACACAACCTCGTCATGCCTGCTGCTACCCTGGCTCAGGGCCTGGCAAGAAGCGCTCAGATCGGCCACCACTCCACGTCGTCGCCCCTGCTGTCACATTGAATCAGGTCCTGGCAATAACCACTCACATAGCCACCACTCCATCTCATCTTGCCTGCTGCCCCTCCGGCCCATGTTCTCGGAATAGGCGCTCACATCAGCTACCACACCACCTCCTCACACCAGCTGCCACTCCAGCCCAAGTCATGGCAGTGGAATCTCACACCAGCCATTGTGCCCCCTACTGGCTCCTGTAGACTCTCGCCCAGGTACTCTAAATAAATGCACACATCTACCACCACGCCGCCTTCTCATACCTGCTACTACACAGACCTAGGTCCAGGCAAATGATACTCATATCATACACCACTACACCTCCTTGCGAATAATACTACCCTGGCCATGAGTCCTGGCCTACATTCAACCTCCTCAAGCTAGCTGCCACCCTTGCTTAGATCCTGGATGTAGACGCTCACATCAGCCACTGCTCCACCTTATCGTACCTGCTGCCAAACAGCCACTGAGTCTGGCAATAGATGCTCACATCAGCTACCGCGCCACCTATTCACGCCTGCTGACACCCAGGCTCAGGACCTCATGATAGACGTTCACAACGCCAAATACGCAACATCCCTGCACCCGCCACCACCCTGTCCCAGGTCCTGGCAATAGACGCTTACATTGGCCATAGCACCACCTCCTTACACCTGCTGCCACACTGGCCCCAGTCCTGGCAATTGACACTCCCTTGTGGCAGCAAGCCACTTCCTCACACGTGCTGCCTGCCTGCCCTGGCCTGGCAATAAGCAGTAACATCAGGAACCGACCCACATCGTCCCGAATGTTACCACTGCGGCCCACGTCCTGCGTACTGGCTATAGAATCTCATATCGGCCAACCATGCTCCGTGTCACCTCTGCTGCCACACTATCTCATTGCCTGGCAATAAACTCTCACAACGGCCTCCACTCTACCTCGTTGTGCCTGCTGCCCACCTGGCCCTGAGTCCTGGCAATAGACGCTCACATTGGCACCATGCCATCTCTTGGAGCCTGCCTTCGCCCTGGCCCAGGTCCTGGCACATTTGCCACCGCTCCACCTCTCGGCACCTGTTGCTACCATGGATCACACCCTAGCAATAGATGATCACATTTGCCACCTCACCACCTCCTAACATCTGCGTATGCCTCACAATAGTCCGGCATATAGTTGCTTATATTGGCCAACTTTCGACCTCTCCACGCCTGCTGCCTCTCTGACCCATGTCCTGGCAACAGACCCTCAAATTGGCCGCAACTCCAACTTTTTGTGCCTGCTTTCACCCTGGTCCCGGTCCTGTCAATATACGATAAAATCAACCACTATACCACCACCTCGCTCCTGCTTCCACCCTTGAGCAGGTACTGGCAATATAGGCTCACATCGGACACTGCGCCAGCTCTTCACGGAACTACTGCCACCCTGGCCAAGTCCTTGTTATAGATGCTCACATTAGCCACTACTCCACCTGCTTGTGCTGGCTGCCACCTTCACCCAGGTCCTGACAATTCACATTGGCCACCACGACACGTCTTCATGCCTGCTGCCACACATGTCCAGGACCTGTCGATAGACGCTCACATCGGCAAACAGGCAACCTACCCACACCCTCTACTGGCCTTCATCAGGTCCTGGCAATAGACACATTAGCTATCGCTCTACCTCCTTGCGTCGTATGCTAAGCTGGCCCAAGTCCTGGCAATAGACGCTGATACTGGCCTCCACTCCACCTCCTCCACCTTGCTGACATCCTGGCCATGGACCTAGCGATAGGCACACACATCAGCATCTACCCCTACATCTACATCTACATCCATACTCTGTAAGCCACCCGACGGTGTGTGGCGGAAGGTACCTTGAGTACCTCTAACGGTTCTCCCTTCTATTCCAGTCTCGTATTGTTCGTGGAAAGAAAGATTGTCGATATGCTTCTGTGTGGGCATCCACGCGCCTGCTGCACCCTTGGCATAGGTTCTGGCTATAGAAGCTCATACCAGCCATCACCACACCTCCTTATGACTGCTTGTAACCTGGCCCAGGTCCTTGCAGCAGACACTCAAATTAACCACCGCTCCCCCTACCCACACCTGCTGAAACACTGGCCAGGCCTTGACAATAGTCACTCACATCTTCAATCACGCAAACCCCTTACACCTGCTGCCACCTTGGCCCAGGTCCTCGCTATAACACTCTCTTAGGCCGCCGATACACCGTGTCTTCCCTGCCATGTTGGCAGCAGGCTCAACGAGGTGGAGCGATGGCTGTTGTGAGCGTCTACAGCCAGGATCTGGGCAAGAGTGGCAGATGGCTCGAGGAGGTAGAGTGGAGGCCAGGTCCAGGGCCAGTGTCGCAGCAGGCATGAAGTGGTGGCTCGGTCGTGATGTTACCATTTATTGCCAGGACCTATGCTAGGGTTGCAGCAGGTGAAAGAAGGTTGCTTGGTTGGAGATGTGTGTGTCTATCGCCCGGTCCTGGAACGGGGTAGCGGGTAGAGGGAGGAGGAGGAGTGATGGCCAATGACAAATTTTAACACCGGGACATAGTACAGGGTGGGAGGAGGCCCAGGAACTGGCGATAGACGCCCACATTAGCCAACACTCCACCTAATGATGACTGATGATTCCCTCGCCCAGGTAATGGTAAGAGACATTCACATCGGACACAGCGCCACATCGTCACATATACTGTTGCTCTAGCCTAGCTCTTGTCAGTAGACACTTACATCAGCCACCACCCACCTCCTCTCACCTGCTGCTCTCCTTACCCATGTGACAGCAATAGACGCTCAAATTGTTCACGTCAGCCACCAGTCCACCTCCTTGTGCATGCTTCCACCCTGGCCCAGGCCATGGAAATAATTATTCACATCTGCCACACCACCTCCCCATACCAGCCTCTACACAGGAACAGGTCCTGGCAGTAAACACTCACATCGGCCACTACTCCACCTCTTCCTGCCTTCTGCCACCCTGGCCAAAATCCTGGCGATAGATGCAAGCATTCGCAACCATGCAACATCCTTGCGCCTTCTGCCACCCTTGACCAGGTCCTGGCAATAAACACTCACATCAGCCACCGGTGCACCAACTTGCCCGTGCTGCCACACTGGCCCAGGTCTTGGCAATAGGCGCTCACACCAGCCATGAGTCCATCTCAATGTGCCTGCTGCCATCCTGTCTCTGAATTCTGGCATAGACACACATCGGACACTCTGCCATCTCCACACAACTGATTCAACCCTCTCCAGGCCCTGATAACAGACGCACACATCGTCCACCGCACCACTTCTATGAGCTCGCTTTCACCCTGCCCCAGGTCCTGGCAATACACATTCATGTCAGCTAACATCTCCAAACAACTGCTGCCATCCTGCACAGTACCGGTTCCTGATGTGAACGTTTTATGGCAGGATTTGGGCCAGCTGGCTCGAGTGGTTGCCATTGTGAGCTTCTATCGCCAGGTCCTGGACCAGGTCGGGAGCAGATGTGAAGAGGTGGCATGGTGGCCGTAGTGATCATTTATTGCTAGGAAAAGGGACAGGGTGGCAGGAGGTGCGAGGAGGTGTGGGTTTCTATTGCCATCACCTAGTCCTGGGTGGTAGCCAGTGTGGGGAGGTGGCGCCTTAGCCCATGTGAGCCCCTATTCTGACAATCTGTGCCAGGGCGGCAGCAGGCAAGATGAGGCGAAGTGGTGGCTGATGTGAGTGAATATCGCTATTACCTGCCCCAGGTTGTGAGCACGATGGAAGGGGAGGTACTGTGGCCAAGAGTAGTGTCTATTAACAGTATCTGGGATGGTGTGGCTGCAGGTACGAGGAGGTGACGAGGAGGCCGATGTGAGGTTCCATCGCTAGGACCTGTGCCAGGGTGATTACTGGCGCGAGGAAGTGGTGCAGTTTCCGATGTGAGCGTCTATTGCCAGAGCCTTGGCCTGGGAGACACCAGCTGTGGGGGAGTGGCGCAGTGGCTGATGTGAGCGGTTATTGCCAAGGCCTGGGCCAAGGTGGCAGAATGCATGAGGAGCTGGAGTGGTGTCTGATGTGTGGATCTATTGTGAAGACGTGGTCAGGGTGGATGCAGGCATGAAGAGTTGAAGTGGGGGCCAATTTGAGTGTCTATTGCAAAAACATGGACCAAGGTGGCAGCAGATGAGAGGAGGTGGATTGGCGGTTGATTTATATGTCAACTTCCAAGACCTGGGCTACAGCGAACGTCTCTTGCCATTACCTGGGCCAGGGTGGCAGCAGTCATGATTAGGTGGAGTGGTGGCGAATGTGAGCGACGATCACCAGATCGTGGGATTGCGCTGGAACAGCAATGACGTGCTGGCGTGGTTGCCAATGTGAATGTTAAGTTCCAGTCCTTGGGCCTGGGTGGAACCAGGTGTTCGGAGGTGGCGTGGTGGTAGATGTGTGCATCAATTGTCAGGGCCTAGACCAGGGTGGCAGCAGTAAGGAAGAGGTGAAATGGTGGCTGATGTGACTGTCTATTGAAAGGATCTTGAACACAATGGCATCAGTTGCTACGAAAAGTGCCTGTTGTGGATGTGAATGTCTATCCTCCTGAGCCGATTTGTGGATGTGGCACAGTAGCCAATGTGAGCGCCTATTCCGAGGACCTGGGCCTGAACGGCAGCAGGTGTGGGGATGCGCAGTGGTGGTCAATGAGATCGTCATTTGCCAGCACCTGGGCCAGGGTGACAGCATGTGTGGGGAGGTTGGGCGGTGGCCAATTTGAGCATCTATTGCCAGGAACTGTGACAGCGTAGGAGAATTTGCGAGGAGGTGGAGCAATTTCTGATATGAGTGTCTATTGCCACGCTTAGGTGGGATTTTCTTCGAAATTAATGATGAGGTAAGATAATGGAAAATAAATGATGAGACAAGAAATATGTGAACATATAAATACAGAAAGTGTGCTTTAATAGGATTTTTTTGTGTGTGAACAAGTTTGAAATAAGAGGAAAGATCAATGGAATGAAATTTGGGTTTGGACTGCAGCACTAAATAACACACTGAAAACAAACCCTATTCTTTTCTTTTGTGTTATTACGCTATGTGTTTGTGTACCCTTGTATATTTTTGTTTTTCCTGTCTTTATGTGTTTAGCTAACAAGAATTATGTTGTAGAATTTGTCTAGTAATAAGTACATTCACTACGATTAGGAATACTGTTATCCTCAAATATATCTCCATTAACAATGTGTTATTTACTTTGTAAAGATAGTTAGACTTCATTTTTGAAAGCTATTCTGATCTTTTATGTATTTACTTATTTCATAATTTTTGTGACACTGATGTGTATGTTTGTTTCTATTCTTTTGTAAAGCATGTATTACTACAATTCATATCTGTATTATTATGATTTAATGTTATTATGTTCTTAGGCTACACGTAAAAAGGAAGAGGTAATGTGAGTTGTTTTTCATTTTTTTCTCAGGAGACCTGACGTTCTGGTAAGAACAGCAATTCCAGCGTCATGGGTTGCGCTGAAGAGGGAAGAGGGAAGTTGTAAACTATCTCACAGCATAGTTATTCTGTTTTGCTGTTGTAACAGCTGAAGCCTTGAAGGTACGGCCTATAAGTCTATAGGCCGTACCTTCAAGGCTTCAGCTGTTATGTTTTGTTCTCGCGACAAGCTGACGTAATTACGTCCGAACATCAACTTACCTTATGGGTGGACTGTAACATCTGGGCGGTTGAAGACGAAATTGGTAAATTAGAGGATACATTTAATGAACTTCACTCCATGCTAGCTAATCAGTCAAGGTTTAATGACACATTGGGGCAATTTCAGCGACTACGATCAGATTTTGCATGCTTAGAAGCTCAGTTATGTCAAACTACAGGGTTAATCCCATACGACCGTAGGAAAAGACGCAGGTGACCATGTCCTAAAAGTGTTTTTGGGACCGCTGACGCTGAAGATATTAAAAGTATTAATGAAACGCTACGGCACGTACAGGATAATGTGATTAGTAACCACTTATGTCTGTACTAAAAAATGGCCACTGTTACCAGTACGCGGGCGGGTACGCTGCTGAGAATTCGTATCATAATACCATTAACATGTAAGGATTGTAAATTTGAATGTTACGCCTTGCATACGTATCCAGTAAAATGGGAAAATTTGCTGAAATTGGTACAATTAACTGTACGGCAAATACTATTAGTGGCACATAACAGACAAGCTCTTGCGTTCTTCACTGCGTAAGACTTGCTGCAGTGTTGAACAGGTCCAGTTACCACCTGCCCCGCGGAACTGTTACACATTGTTCCCAAATCTTGTGAGTATTCTCTATTCCGCTCTCAAGAACCAGTCGCGGAGTGAACTAAGGAAATTAAAGCAGCCCGGGTGCAGTGCTTTCACTAAGTGGGTCCACAGTGAGTATTTTCAGTAGTGGAAAACACATTCGTTATTTCCGTTTCTTATGAGCTCGGTGAGCAAGGGAGTACGCAAAGAATAGAATTGCAGGGGCAGGGACGATTAACTATCGGCAGACAGTGTGACGTTTCAGGACCAACTTTCCGTTTACCAACCGTCATTACTGGAGCTACAATCATGAACATAACAAACACATTGATCCATATACTCGACTATAAGGTGCAATTCGTCACTAAAGAAAATCTCACTTTGTATAGCACATTAGACCCGTCTTTCACCATCTCTTTCTCAACGAGCATACGCAACGCTTACTAGTTATTGGATGTACTATCGGCTCAAGAGGAAGTTAGCGCAAATCCCGCCCCTTCCAACCTTTTCCTAAGGGCCCAGACAAAATCACTGAACAGTTGTGAGGCACTTCAGCACAACACCGAGTAGTGTTTAAGGACAAAGATTAGACTGAGGATAGAAGTGAATGAACACAATGTAAATAGTTAATCAATCTAATTTTGTGTCGTTTGTGAAGTGATCTGTAGTTCTTTTGACTTTTTTATTGAATTTGGGGACGAAATCTTTTCGTACAAGGGAGGACTGTAGAGGACAAGGGGTTATTTTTAGGAAATACGGTGCGAAATTGTGAATTATTGTGTTTCAATGCACGACGCGCGAGCCTCACGGCAAACGGCGAACAAAGGCCGGCAGTCGGTTCGACCGAATGGGCGCCCGGTCGCTGCCACATCGTAGTCTCCGAAGACCTCTAGGTGGTGGGCGCTGTGCGCTGGTGCACCGGCGACTCCTGGCGTCATCTCGAGCCGCGACGTGTGTAGGTGGCGAGCTGGGCCCGGCGTCGTTCCGCTAACATCCTATCGCCTGCACAGCCGCTGACCGTACCCGGCGTCACGTTCCCTGACTGCGTGCTTCAGCACGGTTCACCACGGCACGAACAGTGAGGTTGAACCACCGTAATGTATATTGGTAGAACCAACAATAAAGAGCAAGATTGCTAAAAATAGCCACCTTCTTCTACAAAGGCAAGCCTTACAACTCCGACCACATCACCCAATCCGGTCACCCTACTACGCTGGACGTAAGTAATAGACACTCACATCAGCCACCACTCCACCTCCTTGCACCTTCTGCTACCCACAATCAGGTGCTGGCAATAGACGCCAACACTGCACTGCATTTGCCACCCTGGCCTAGTACCTGATAATAGACACTCACATCGGCAACAATGCAACATCCTCTCGCTTTTTGCCACCCTAGGGCAGTTTCTCACACTCCTGCACAGGTCCTAACAATAAAAGCTCTCATTGGCCACTACACACCATGCTCGTGCCAGCTGCCACCGCGCCACCTCCTCATACATGCTGCCATCCTCGTCCAGGACCTCGATATAGACACATACATCGGCAATCACGCAACCTACCCGCACCTACTGCCATCCTGGCCTCGAATCTTGGCAATAGATGTTCACATCAGCTACCGTGCCATCTCCACATAATTGCTGCTATCCTGCATAGGTCTTCACAATACATGCTCACATTGTCCACTGCTCCACCTGCTCGTGCCAGATGCCTACCTAACCCACATGATCACTTCAGCCACCGCTCCACCTCCTCTCACCTTCTGCCACACTGCCATTGCTCAAATTGGCCTTCACTCCAACTCGTAGTGCCTGCTTTTACTGTAGTGCAAGACCTGAAAATAGATGTCCACCTCAGTCACCGCTCGACCTCTTGGAGCCTGCTGCCACACTGTACTAGTTTCTGACAATTGACCATCAAATCAACCACTGTGGCACCTCCTCGCACATGCTGCCACCCTGACCTAAGTCCTGACAATAAATACTAACATAGGCTACTGTGCCACCACTTCATTCCTGCTGCCACCCTGGCCTAGGACCTGGCGATAGGCGCTAACATTGGCAACCATGAAACCTTCAGACGACTGCTGCCACACTGGCCCAGGTCCTTGCAATAAACACTGATATCAGCCACCATTCCACCTCATGGCCCCTGTTGCCAAATTGGCCCAGGTCCTGGCAACTGATGCACACTTCAGCCTCCAATCTACCTCCTTGAGAATGCTGCCACCCTCACACAGATTGTGGATGTTGATCCTCCCATCAGAGACCGTTCCACCTCGTCGTGTCTGCTCCCAACCTCGCCCAGAGTCCTGGAAACAGACGTTCACATCGGACACTGTGCCACCTCCACACAAATACTGCCACTCTGCCCAGGTCCGTGAAATATACACCCACATTGGCCACTGCTCCAACTGCTTGCGCCGGCTGCCACCCTAACCCAGCTCCTGGCAATTGTTCCTCACATGGGCCACCGTGCCACCTCTTAATGCCTGCTGGCACGCTGCCCTAGGACCTAGGGTAGACGCTAATATCGGCAACCATACAACCTCCTCATGTCTGCTGCCACCCCAGCCGAAGTCCTGGTAATAGACATTCTTCAGCCACCGCTATACCACCTCTCACCTACCGCCACCCTGGCCCAGGTCCCTGTAATATACACGCTCATAGGCCACCTCACCACCTCCCCACACCTGCTGGCACCACGGCCCAGGGCATGGCGATTTTTGTCAAATCTGCCATCGTGCATCTTCCCGCACCGGCTGCCATCCTAGCACCGAATCCTGGCAATAGATGCTCACATCGGTTACTGTGCCACCTCCACACAAGTTGAAACATACACTTTGAAGAATTAATGAATTACTGTGCCGATAAACCACTACATTATTTAATTTTCCAACAGTTGAGAAAACTTGGACATACACATTCATTACTCTCTGTAATTATTATAATCAATACTGACACACAATATTTTTAGCGCAACGCAATGTGGCATTGAAAAATCCCTACAAAAGAATGGCCCTCATTATCAATAACCAGTACCTGAATGCCTATAATGAATCACTTACCTTACAAAAATCTTCGTTACTCAACTACTGCAGTCCAGTGAGCGCCACTAGTGCCAGCTATATGAAAGATTCTAGCTACTGAAGGCACTAACTACTGATAGGCATATTCAGGAAATGAAAGATTTTGCTAGAGAGCAGTCAATTTATTTACCTTCTTAAAGTTAAAAAGTAATGATATACATATAACACCTCATAATATACAGCATTACAAATTTACTCTTTTTGGTAGACACACGTCCAGAATGTCCGTCCTTAAAATTCTGCCATCTCTCTCCCCACATCACCTCCAATTGCACAAAGCTATGCATTGTTCACAATCCGTTTTGGGCAGTGGCCAATAATGATTCCATAAAATTTTTCATAATTACAATAACAAAGATATCAAATGCACAGACTTACTGATGCAATGGTGGTCAGTAGCAAAATTTGTTCCCATAAAGACAGTTCTGATCGATTATCACAATAGTAATTATAGTTTTCTTTCATTTATTCAAAGTCCGGGCAGTAAAGGAAAATGCACATGGAAGTATAGGATTTCCATGCGGTCTTGAAGAAGTAGTGTTGTCCTTCCAACGGAAAGACAGTGCTGACTCTTGAAATGTGGACGGGTAATGAGCCGCAACAGAGCAAACCCACAACAGAGTGATTAAAAATTTTTGACGAATATTGGTAGGTATGTCATCACAGAGCAGACCCACTGTAGTCCTGGTAAAGAGTATGGTATTGTTCGGCTATTAAAGGTGCAGCCCACAGCAGTCCTTGTAGAGATGACCAGCGTCAATATGTTGCGGGTGGGGAGGTGCACAATCTCAATCGAAGAGTCTTGCTGATAATATAAAATGTCCATAAACCACTACTTATGCACTCTGAAAGTTTTAGGAATTGTTCTTAGAACCAGCAATGCTGTTAACCAGTCCCTTGATGAATTCTTAACGCACATGCAAACACTAACAGTCCCAACCTCTCACATATAGCCGTATGCTATGACCAAGAGAAATGTGTACACTTAAATGAATGCTTACAAGTTACTTTATTTGTTGAACTTGTGTCTGTTACATATTTTATAACATGAGAACCCAATTACAAAGGTACAGGAAATGTCATTAACAACATACTACTACAGATAACATTTGTAGTAATACAGAGTTTACAAAAGAATAGAGAGAAACATACACATCAGTGTTACAGGAATTTTGACATAATTAAATATGTAAAAGATCAGAACCACCTATACCAAGTAAATAACAAACTATTATTGCAAATTATGTTTGAGGATAACAGCATTCGTTATGATGGTGAATGGAGCTAATTATTAGAAAAATTCTACAACAGAAATCTTGTTAGCTATACACATAACGACAGGAAAAACACAAATACACAAGGATAGTCAAGCACATAGCGGAATAACACAAATGGAAAGGACAGAGTTTGTTTCTAATGTAACATTTGGTACTGCAGTCCAAACCAAAACTTCATTCCATAGATCTCTCCTCGTATTTCAACATTTGTTCTCATACAAAAAAACCTATTAAAGCACGCATTCTGTATTTATATGTTCATATATTTCTTACCTCAATAATTTATTTAACATTATCTTACCTCTTTATTTATTTCCAAGAAAATCCTACCTAAGCCTGGCTATAGACACTAATATCAGCTATTGCAGCCACATCCTGTAGTTAGATGATAACATCAGCCACCCGCCCACCTTGTCACACCTGCTGCCACTCAGGCACCAGATCTGGAGATAGATTGGCAAACACCCTGTCGCAACTAATATGGGCCACCGTGAGACCTCCTCCACATGCTGTCACCCTGGACAAGTACCTGGCGGCAGACGTAAACATCAGAACCGATGCTCCCTCCTCGTGCCTTCTCCCAGCCTGGCCCAGGTCCTGGCTATAGACACTCACAACGGCCAACGCTAAACTTTCTGACACATGCTGCAACCCTGGCTCAGGCACCTGCAATATTCGCACACATCTGCCAACACACAACCTCAACACACATGTTGTCATCGTGGCCCAGTCTCGGCATTAGACGCTCACATTGGCACCGTGCCATCTCTAGTAGATTGCTATAGGCCTAGCTTACGTCCGTGCAATAGACACTCACATCAGCCACTGCTCCACCACTTCGTACCTGTAGCTTTCCATAACTTTCCTGGCACCTGGCCTACTCCCCATACCTGTTGCCCCACTCACTCAGATCTGGGAAATACATGCTCACATCAGCCAAGGTACGACCTCCCTACGCCTGCTGCCTCTGTTGCACAGGTCGTGGCAATAGACGGTCAAATCATCCAACACACCACCTAATCATGACTGCTGACACCCTGGCCAGGGGAATGGCAAGATACGTTCATATCGGACACACTACCACATCCTCACACATGGAGTCACCCTAGACCAAGTGTTGACAGTATACATTTAAACCAGCAATCACACCACCTCCTCTCAAGTGCTGCCGCTCTGTCCCATGTCCTGGCCATAGACGCTCAGATTGGCGTCCAACTCTTTGTGTCTGTTTCCACCCTGGCCCAGGTCCTGGCTATAGTGGCTCACATCGCGCTCTACATCACCTCCCAGTTCCTTGTCCCACACTGGCTCAAATACTGATAATAGACGCTAACAATGGCCACCGCATTACCTCCTCCCGTCTGCTGCCACCGTGGCCATGGACCTGGCGATACACACACACATTGCCAACCACGCAACCTCTTCATGGCTTCTGGCACTCTGGCACACGTCCTGGCTATAGAACGCATGTCAGCCACCGCTATACCTCGTCACACCTAGTGGCATCCTGGCACAGGCCCTGGCAATGGTCGCTCATTTCCGCCATCATGTTAACTCCCCACACCTGCTGTCGCCCTATCCCAGGAGCTAGCAATTAGCACTCAAGTTGGCCACCACTCCACCATGTTGCCCCTGCTCAAGCATTGGCATAGATGATCACATCAGCCTCCACTCTAACTCCTTGCACCTGCTGACACACTGGCCCTGATCCTGGCAGTAGCTACTTACATCAGCTCCATCTCATTTGGCCTGCTACCACCCTGGCCAATGTCCTGAAAATGAATGCTCACTTCAGCCAGCGCTCCACCTCCTCAAGCCTGCTGTCACAGTAACCCAGGTATTGGCAATAGAGTAACATACAAACCACTGTGCTACCTCCCCGTGCATCCCACCACCTTGGCCAAGGTCGTTACAATAAAAGCTCACATCAGCCAGAGAGCCAACTCCCAACAAATGGGGTCTCATTGGCCTAGGCCCTAGCAATACACACTTACATCAGCCTCCAGTTCACCTCCTAGTACCTGCTGCCACAATGCCCGAAATAATGTCAATAGACACTAATGTTGGCCAACGAACCACCTCCTTGATCCTTTCGCCACCCTGCGCAAGATCTTAGAAATATTCATTCTCACCAACCATCACTCAACCTCATCTTTCCTACTGCCGCCAAGGCCCGTGTTCCCGGAATAGCGGATCAGATCGGCAACAGCTACTTCTCCCCACAACGGCTGCCAACCTGGCCAGGACAAACTCATATCTTCAACCACGAAACCCCGTCGCTCCTGCTGAAATCCGGCAAAATGTCGTGGTTATAGACACTCACATCAGCCACTGCTACTAGTGCTTGCACCCAGGGCCAGATTTTGGCAGTAGACGCTCAAATCAGCCAATGCATGACCTCATAGCGCCTGCTGACATCCTGGCCCCAAGTCCTGGCAATAGATGCTCACATCAGCAACCGTCCCACCTCCTCAAAACTGCTGCCGCCCTGTCCAGTTTCTCCAATAGATGATCCAATCCGCCACTGCTTCACCTACTCATGCCCGCTGTCACCTTAAGCCAAGTCCCAGCAATAGATGTTCATATGAGCCACTGCTACACCTCCTTACGCCTTCTGCAACACTGGCCCAGGACCTCGCGATAGACGCTCATATAGAAAACCATGGAAACTCATGCAGTCTGCTGTCACTCTGGCCCAGTTCCTGTCAATATTCATTCACATCAGCCATTACTCCACTTCATCCAGCCTGCTGACACTCTCGCCAAGATTCTAGGAATAGGCGTTCACATCATCTACCACACCACCTCCACACACCAGCTGCCACTCTGGCCCAGTTCATCGTAGAGCAATCTCACATTGACAATTGTGATTCTGCAGACTACCTAGCCAAGGTCCTGGAAATACACACACACATCATCCACCACGCCACCTCCTAACACATGATTCCACACAGACCCAGGTCCAGGCAATTGACACTCACATCAGATACCGCTACACCTCCTCGTGCCTGCTGCTACCCTGGCCCCAAGTCCTGGCTATAGACGATGACATCAGCCTACAGTCAACCTCCTTGAGCCCGCTACCACCCTTGCCTTGATCCTGGATGTAGACGCTCACATCACCCACTGTTCCACCTTGTCGCTCCTACCGCATACTGGCTCAGTTCCTGGCAACAGACCCTTACATCGGCCTCTACTCCGCATCCCTGCTGCCACCCTTACCCAGATCCTGGCAAGAGACGCTTACAATCAGACACCAGTCCATCTCGTTGTGCCTGCACAATTCTGTCTTTGAGTCCTGGCAATAGACGCTCACTTCGGTCACAGTGCCACATCTAGGCAACTGATGCCACCCTGCACATGTCCTTGCTATACATGCTCAAATTGGCCACTATTCCATTTTCTTGTGCCGTCTGCAATCTTAACCCAGATCCTGGGAATAAATATTAACATTGGCCACCGGGGCACCTCTTCATGTTGCTGCCACACAGACCCAGGGGCAGTTGATAGCCGCTCACATCGGCAAACAAGCCACCTCGTCGAGCTCTCTGCTGCCGTTTCGCAGGTCCTGCCAATAGACACATCCGCTACCTGTACACCTCTTTCGCCTTCTGCTAAGCTGGCCCAGATCCTGGCAGTAGACGCTGACATTGATCACCGCTCCACTTCACCCTGCGTGCTGCCTACGTGGCCATGGACCTGGCGACAGACACACATATCAGCATCCATGCAAACTCCTCGCACCTGCTGCACTATAGGCACTTGTCCTGGCTATAGGAAAACACATCACCCAACGCCACAAGTCCTCACACTAGTTGCAAACCTGGACCAGATCCTGCCAATCTGCTACCACGACGAGGCGGAGCCATGGCTGATGTGAATGTCTACAGCCAGGATCTGGGCAAGAGTGGCAGCAGGCTCGAGTAAGTAGAGTGGAAGCTGATGTTAATGACTATCGTCAGGACCTATGCCAGGGTTACAGCAGGCAATAGAAGGTTGCTTGGTTGCCAATGTGTGTGTCTATAGTCCGGTCCTGGGCCAGGGTGGCAGCAGGTGGGAGGATGTGGCGCGATGGCCGTTGTGAATATTTATCACTTGGACATGGTAAACGATGGCAGGAGGCTCAGGAATTGGCGATAGACGCCCACATCAGACACCACTCCACCTAATGAAGACTGCTGCCACCCTGGCCCAGGTAATGGCAAGAGACATCCACATGGGACACAACGCCACCTCCTCACACATGCTGTCGCCCTAGCCCAGCTCTTGGCAGTAGACACTTAAATTAGGCTCCATTCCACCTCCTCTTATCTGCTACCAGCCTGGCCAAGGGTCAGTCCAATAGACACACATATTGCCTCCATTCCAACTCTTTGTGCCTGCTACCACCATGCCCGAGGTACTCACAATAGATGCTCATGTCATCCACTGCACCAACTCTTCGTGCCTGCTGCCACCTTGACCGAGGTTCTGACACTACATACACTAGAATCATATTGACCACTGTGCCATCTCTTCGCACATGCTGCAATCCTGGCGAAGGCCATGGAAATTGTTTTCCACATGTGCCACAACCCCACCGAACGTCACCTGCCACCACCCAGGACGAGGTTCAGGCAGTATACACTCTATCGGCGACCACACCAACACCTCACGCCATCTGCCACCCTGGACAAAAACCAGACGATTGTCACATACATCGGTAGATCTCTCACAAAAGGCTCCACTCTACCTTCTCGCACCTGCTGCCACGATGTTGCAGATCCTGGCACTAGACGCTCACATCCACCACCACTCCATCTCGTTTTGCCTGCTGCCGTCCGGTATTTGAGTCCTAACAATAGCTCACATCGGCCACTGTGCCACATCCATGCAACTGAAGCCAACCTGCCCAGGTCCTCGCTACAGATGCTCATATTGGCCAATACTCCACCTGCTTGTACCGGCTGCCACCTTAACGCAGGTCCTGGGAATAGATATTAACATCGGCCACGAAGACACCTCTTCATGCCTGCTGCCACACATACACAGGACCTTTCAATAGACACTCACGTAGGCAAACAATCAACCTTTTCACGCCCTCTGCTGCTCTTTCGCATGTCCTGCAATAAACACATCCGCTTCCTCTACACCTCCTTGCACCTTTTGCAAAGCTCGCCCTGGTCCTGGCATTAGCCGCTGACATTGGCCACCGCTCCACCTCCTCTAGCCTGCTGCCGACCTGGCCAAGGACTTGGCAATAGACTCACATATCAGCATCCATGCAAACTCCTCGCATCTGCTGCAACCTTGGCCCAGGTGCTTGCTACAGAAACACACATCAGCCACCACCACACCTCCTCAAGCCTGCTGGTAACTTGGCCAAAGTCATGGCAATAGACATTCACACTAACTGCCACTCCTCCTGCTCACTCCTGATGAAACCCTGGCCCAGGACCTGGCAATGGTTGCTCACATCTCCAATCATGCAACCTCTTCATACCTTCTGCCACCCTGGTCCTGATCTTGGTAATAAACACTCTCATCTGCCAGGGATTCACCACGAATTCCCTGCCAGGTGGGCTGCAAGCACGACGATGTGGAGCCATGGCTGATGTGGGTGACTATTGCCAGGATATGGAGCAGGACGACAGGAGGTGAGAGGAGGTGGTGCGGTTGCAGATATAAATGCACTGCCAAGACCTGTGCTAGGGCGATAGCATGTATGAGGAGGTGGCGCTGTGTCTCATGTTACAGTATCCTGACATTACTTGGACCAGGGTGGCACCGGTCATGATTAGGTGGATTTGTAGCTGGTGTGAGCGTCTATTGCCAGAACCTGTAGCACGGTTGAAGCAGGCTCAAAGAGGTCATATATAGGCCATTGTGAGCATCTATTGGCTTCAGGGGCAGCTGGTGTGGGATGGTGGTGTGTTGGCTGATGTGAGCATGTATTGCCAGGACCTGATTCAATTTGGCACCTGGTGTAGGAATGAAGATACTCAAGCAGAATTTGAACAACTTCGTGATTCTTAAGTTGCTGCTCCACTTCTTTCACATCCGGATTTATCTCAAGATTTTTGTTTGGTGACGGACTCATCATACAAAGGCCGAGGTGCACACTTATTTCAAGAGATAGAAGAAAACGGTGCTATAGTGCAGAAAACTATTGCATTTGGAAGCCGTTTTCTATCTAAATCAGAAAAGTATTATTGGATTACGGAACTTGAAGCTTAGGCTGTTGTATGGGCTTTCTCAAAATTTCACATATTTTTGTATGGCATACATACTATGGTGTACACCGATCATCGAGCTCTGCAATTTCCTATCACAACAAATTAACACATGGAAGATTGTCACGATGGGCGCTGTATCTACATGAATTTGATTTTAGTATTGTTTACATACAGGGTTCTTCAAATATTATTGCTGATGCTTTATCACGTGCACCTATGGGTTTAAAACAAAGGGCTCGGGAGAAATGCGAAGAAAACAATTATTGTTTGATGTATATTCAAGGTGTTGCGTTTGAAAATTTTATTTCGTCTTCGCTCCAGGACATCGCTAAGGAGCCAAACAAGGATTCAATGTGGAAGGACGTTAAGGAGAAGAGCAGGAGAAGGGAAAGCGTAGCGATTAGACAGTATTATTTAGTTCGCAATGATGTTCTTTTTAAATGAAAATCGGTTGACATTTCTGTTTGGTTAGTTTGCATTCCTGATGAGTGGGTTAATAAATTGATTTGGTATACACGTTTCAGATATGCACACTTTGGACCCAGAAAATGTTTTCATAAATTACGAGAAAATGGCTACTTCAGTAATATGGAAAAACGTATTCGATTTGTTCTTGCCAAATGCAAATTATATCAAAAGGCTAACCTGCCAACTATCTCTCACAGAGAGATCATTCCAACGGAATTAAAGGAGATGGCTGCAGTCAATTTGTTCGGTCCAGTGTTTCGTTCTACTAATGGTTTTGCGTACATTTTGGTATCAGTGGAATTGACATCAAAATATGTGTGTTTTACAACTTTACGCAAAGCAACAGTTAGTTCAGTATCTAATGCTTTCATCAAACATTTTCTTGAAGAAGGGCTGCCTTCACTAATTCATGTCTCAAAGCTACCCATTCTTCCTCTACTGTACTTCTTTCCACATTCCTGTCAATTGTTCCCTTATGCTCTCCCTGAAACTCTGTACAACCTCTGGTTCTTTCAGTTTATCCAGGACCCATCTCCTTAAATTACTACCATTTTGCAGTTTCTTCAGTTTTAATCTACAGTTTATAACCAATAGATAGTGGTCAGAGTCTGCCCCTGGAAACGTCTGACAATTTAAAACCTGGTTCCTAAATCTCTGTCTTACCATTATCTAATCTATCTGAATCCTGTCAGTATCTCCAGGCTTCGTCCATGTATACAACCTTCTGTTATGATTCTTGAACCAAGTATTAGTGTAACCTTGTCTATTTATGTGATTAGCCAACAAGAAATGTGTTGTATGATTTTTTCTATTTCTAAGCTACATTCACTAGGATGAGGAATACTGTTATCTTTAAATATAATTTTCATTAATAAAATGATATTCACTTTGTAAAGATGGTTAGACGTTATTTACGATAGCTATTCCGATCTTTTGTGTATTTACTGATGTCATAATTCTTGTAACACTAATGTTGGATGGTGGTGGCACAGTGGCTGATGTGAGCATAAATTGCCAGTGCATGGGCTAGGTGACACCAGGTGTGTGGTGTGGAGTATTTACCAATGTCAGTGCGATAGAAGGAGCAATGAGGTGGAGCAGTGGCTGACGTGAGTGTTTATTGCCAGGCCCTGGGCCAGGGTGGCAGCAGGCGATAGGAGGTTACGTGGTTTGCCAATGTGTGTCCAACGCCAGGTTCTTGGCCAGGAATGCAGAAAGAGGGAGGAGCTTGTCACGGTTCCTGCTGCCACACTGGTCAAAGACCTGGTGATAGACACATATCGGTAACCACACAACCTCGTCGCTCATGCTGCACCCTGGCCAAGGTCCTGGCAATAAATGCTCACTATGTCCACCATGTAACCTCTTCACAGCGCTGCCACCCTGGACTAGGACATGGCGATAGACGCTCACAACAGCATCTGCGCAACCTCGTCGCACCTGCTGTCCTATTTTCCCTGGTCCTTGCAACAGGCACTACATCAGCCACAGCACTACCTCCTAGCACCTTATGCTATCCTGGCCCAGGTCCGGCAAAAGACGCTCACATTGGCTACCGCTCCACCTCCTCACACCTGCTGCCACCCTACTCCCATCCTCTGATTAGGGGCTAACATGAGTTACATTGCCACCTCTCCATACCGGCTGACACACTGTCCTCGGTCATGGCACTGAAAACTCACATCAGCTCCTACGGCCTCCCTGCCCCACTTCCTGGCATTAGACTCTCACACCAGTCACCGCTTCACAACCTTGCACCTTCTGCTAACCAGGACTAGGCCCTGGCAATAGACGCTGACATTGGGCATCGCTCCAACTCCCCACACCTGCTACCACCCAGGCCCGGTTCCTGGCAATTGATGGTCATATCTACCACCATGCCACCTCCTCACTACCGCTTCCTTCCAGGGCTAGGTCCTGCCAATAAACACTAACATCACCCACTGAACCACTTCCTCCCACCCTCTGCCACCCAGGCTAAGAACCTGTCGACAGATACACACATGGCCAAGAACGCAACCTCTTGCGCCAGCTGCCACCCTGGCCCAGGTCCTGGCTATAGACACTCACATCAGCCATTGCTCCACCACCTCGTGACTGTTGCTACCCTGGTTCAGGTCCTGGCAAAAAATGCTCACATTGGCCACTGCTCCACCTCCCTACAGCAGCTGCCACCCTGGATCATGCCATGGCAATAGATAGTCAAATCAACCACTACTCCATCTAATCATGACTGCTGCCACCCTGGTCCAGGTAATGGCAAGAGATGGTCACATCAAACATAGTGCCACGTCCCCACACATGTTGCCGCCATCTCACATGTCCAGGCGATAGACGCTCAAATTGGCCTCCATTCCAAATCTTTGTGCCTGCTGGCACTGTGGTCCAGGTGATGCTCACATCAACAACCACTCTACCACTTTGTGCCTGCTGCCATCCTGGGCCGGGTTGTGGCAGTAGACTGCCATATCAACCACTGTGCCACCTCCCCACACGTGCTGCCACCCTGTCACAGGTGCTGACAATAAATGCTCACAATGGGCACTGCACCACCTCTCCACACCTGCTGCCACCCTGGCACTAACATCGGCAGCCACGCAACCACCTCACACCTCCTGCCACCCTGGCCCATCTCATGGAAATAAACACACATTGGCAACCACTCCACCACGTCGCCACTACTGCGACACTGGCCCAAGTCCTGGCAACTGACACATTGGTTTCCACTCTACCTCATCGCACCTGCTGCCACCCTGAACCAGATCCTAGCAGTAGACGCTCATGTCAGCACTACTAGATCTCGTTGTGCCTGCTGCTATCTGGACTCAGAGTACTGTCAATACATGCTCCCATCCGCCACTGTGCCACTTCCACACAACTTGTGCCACCTTGCCCAGGTCCTCGCAATAGAAGCTCACATTGGCCATGGTTTCACCTGTATGCGCCAGCTGCCACCCTTAACCCATGTCCTGACAGTAGATGCTGACTTCGGCCACTGCGCCCCCTCCTTGCACCTTCAGCTACCCTACCACAGGTTTTGACAAAAGACGCTCACATTAGCCACCGCTCCACCTCCACAAGCCTTCTGCTACCAAGGCTAAGGTCACGGGAATACACGTTCACTTTGGCCACCTGCTGCTACCCAGGGCCAGGTCCGGACAATTTATGCACACATCTGCCACCATGCCACATCCCCACACATGCTTCCACCCAGGCTCCAGGACTGGCCTTTAACGCTCACATCATCCACCACTTCACCTCCCCACACCTACTACCACATAGGCCCAGGTACTAGCAATAAACACTAACACCACCCACCACACAATCTCCTTGCGCCTGCTGCAACCCGATCCAAGGTCCTGGCAAGAGATACTCTCATCAACCACCGCTCTACCTACTCGCTACTGCTGCCACCCAAATGCATGACCTGACAATTCATACTCAGGTCCCAACCATGCCACATCCCCACACCTGATTCCAACCAGGCCCAGGAACTGGCAATTAACGCTCACATCGGCCACCACGCCAACTTCTCCTACCTGCTGTAACCCTGGGCAAAGACCTGGCAATAAACCCACACCGGCAACCACGCAAATTCCTCGATCCTGTTGCCACACTGGCCCAGGACCTGGCAATAGACGCTCATATTGGCCTCCACTCTACCTCCTCAAGCCTGCTGCCACCCTGGCCCAGATCCAAGCAGTAGATACTCACTTCAGCAACTGCAAAACCTCCTCATGCTACTGATACCCTGGACCAGATCCTGGCACTTGTCCCAGACGTTAGCCACCGCTACATCTCGTTATGCCTGCTGCCATCTTTGCCCTGAGTCCTGGCAAAAGGAGCTCACATCGGCCACTGTGCCGCCTCAACACAACTTGAAACATACCCTTTGAAAAATGACTGTGCTAAAATACCTCTATTGTTGTTGTGGTTTTCAGTCCTGAGATGGTTTGATGCAGTTCTCCATGCTACTCTATCCTTTCCAAGCTTCTTCATTTCCCAGTCTTACTGCAACCTACATCCTTCTGAATCTGCTTAATGTATTCATGTATTGGTCTCCCTCTACGATTTTTACCCTCCACGCTGCCCTCCAATGCTATATGTGTGATCCCTTGATGTCTCAGAACATGCCCTACCAACCGGTCCCTCCTTCTTGTCAAGTTGTGCCTCAAACTCCTCTTCTCCCGAATTCTATTCAGTACCTCCTCATTAGTTATGTGATCTACCCATCTAATCTTCACCATTCTTCTGTAGCACCACATTTCGAAAGGTTCTATTCTCTTCGTGTCCAAACTATTAATCGTCCATGTGTCACTTCCATACAAGGCTACACTCCATAAAAATACTTTCAGAAACTACTTCCTGGCACTTAAATCTACACTCGACGTTAAGAAATTTCTCTTCTTCAGAAACGCTTTCCTTGCCATTGCTGTCTACATTTTATATCCTCTGTACTTCGACCATCATCAGTTATTTTGCTTCCCAAATAGCAAAATTCCTTTACTATTTTAAGTGTGTCATTTCCTAATCGAATTCCCTCAGAATCAGCCGACTTAATTCGACTACATTCCATGATCTTCGTTTTGCTTTTGTTGATGTTCATCTTATATCCTTCTTGCAAGACCCTGTACATTCCGTTCAACTGCTCTTCCAAGTCATTTGCTGTCTCTGACAGAATTACAATGTCATCGGCGAACCTCAAAATTTTTATTTGTTCTCCATAAATTTTAATACCTACTCCGAATCTTTCTTTTGTTTCCTTTACTGCTTGCTCTATATACAGATTGAATAACATAGGTGAGAGGCTACAACCGTGTCTCACTCCCTTCTCAACCACTGTTTTGCTTTCATGCCCCTCGACTCTTATAACTGCCATGTACAAATTGTAAATAGCCCTCCCCTCCCAGTATTTTGCCCCTGCCATCTTCAGAATTTAAAAGAAAGTCTTCCAGTCAACATTGTCAAAAGCTTTCTCTAAGCCTACAAATGGTAGAAACTTAAATTTGCCTTTCCTTAATCTTTCTTCTAAGATAAGGCGTAAGGTTACTATTACCTCACGTGTTCCAACATTTGTACGGAATCCAAATTGATCTTCCCCGAGGTCGGCTTCTACAGTTTTTCCATTCATCTGTTATTATTTTGCAGTTGTTACCTATTCAACTGACAGTTCGGTAATTTCCACATCTGTCAACACCTGCTTTCTTTGGGATTGGAATTATTACATTCTCCTTGAAGTCTAAGGGTATTTCACCTTTCTCATACATCTTCCTCACGAGGTGGTAGAGTTTTGTCATGACTGGCTCTCCCAAGGCCGTCAGTAGTTCTAACGGAATGTTGTCTAGTCCTAGTGCCTTGTTTCGACTAAGGTCTTTCAGCGCTCTGTCAAACTCTTCACGCAGTATCGTATCTCCCATTTCATTTTCATCCACATCCTCTTCCATTTCCATAATATTGTCCTCAAGTACATCGCCCTTGTATAGACCCTCTATATACTCCCTCCAACTTTCTGATTTCCCTTCATTGCTTAGGACTGGGTTTCCATCTGAGCTCTTGATATTCATACAAGTGGTTTTCTTTTCTCCAAAGGTCTCTATAATTTTCCTGTAGGCAGTATTTATCTTACCCCTAGTGAGATAAGCCAATGATTTCTACCTGCCCTCGTCTTTTTACCTACTTGATCGTCTGCTGCCTTGACTACTTCATCCGTCAGAGCTACTCATTCTTCTTCCTCTGTATTTCATTCCCCCATTCCTGTCAATTGTTCCTCCCTGAAACTCTATACAACCTCTAGTTTAGTCAGTTTATCAAGATCCCATCTTCTTAAATTCCCAACTTTTTACAGTTTCTTCAGTTTTAATCTAAAGTCCATAACCAATAGATTGTGGTCAGAGTCCACATCTGCCCCTGGGAATGTCTTACACTTTTAAAACCTGGTTTCTAAATATGTCTTACCATTATATAATCTATCTGATACATTTCAGTATCTCCAGTGTTCTTCCCTGTTTACAACCTTCTTTCATGATTCTTGAACCAAGTGTTAGCTACGATTAATTTATGCTCTGTGCAAAATTCTACCAGACGGCTTCCTCTTTCATTTGTTATCCCCAATCCATATTCACCTAGTATGTTTCCTTCTTTCCTTTTTCCTACTCTCGAATGCCAGTCACCCATTACTATTAAATTTTCGTCTCCCTTCACTACCTGAATAATTTCTTTTATCTCATCATACATTTCTTCATTTCCTTCATCATCTGGAGTGCTAGTTGGCATATAAACTTGTACTGCTGTAGTAGGCGTGGGCTTCGTGTCTATATTGGCCACAATAATATGTTGACTATGTTGTTTGTAGTAGCTTACCCGAACTCCTATCTTTTATTCATTGTTAAACCTACTCTTCCATTATCCCTATTTGATTTTGTATTTATAACACTGTATTCACCTGACCAAAAGTCTTATCCCTCCTGCCACCGAAGTTCACTAATTCGCGCTATATCTAACTTTAACCTATGCATTTCCCTTTTCGAACAGCTGAGCAAGACTGAACTTACTCAGTCATTACTCTTTTTACTTATACTGATCATCTATATACTGACACACGATTTTTTTTAGCGCAGCACTATCTGAGTTTCAAAATTCCCTACAAAAGAATGACTAACAACAACCTATACCTTTCATTAATAACTTACCTCACAAAAAACTTCGTTACTCGAACTACTGCAATACAGCGAGTGCCACAACTGCCAGCTAAATAAAAGTCTCTATCTATTGATCGCATTAACTACTAATAGGCATAGTCTGCAAACGAGAGGTTTTGATAGAGAAGAATCAATGCATTTACCTTAATAATGTTCAAAAGTCATAATATATATGTCAGTTCATGATATCCAGTATTACAAATTTCCTCTTCCCTGTGTAACCACGTACAGTTCGTCCGCTCTTAAAATTCTGCCATCTCTCTCCCCACATCCACCACTGCAGGTGGCTCAATTCTATGTGTGCAACCCTACACAGTCTTCACATTACGCTGCCAAACACTACAATAGTAAATATTCCAACAATACAATCCAGCCACAGGCAGCACACAGCACAATCAGTAATTTTCGTACGGAGCACTATGTGGCTTTAGCAATATAAAAACCTAAACAGCCTACTTACATAGCCCCCACGCTCCACACAAATAATTTTACAAATTGTTTTGGGCATTGGCCAATAATGATTTGTTAAAATTTTTCATAATTGCAATAACAATGATGTCAAATGCGTACACTTACTGATTTAATGTTGGTCAAAAGCAAAAACTGTTCTCATAAAGACAGTCCTGATCATTCATCACAATAGCAATTATAGTTTTCTTTTTTTTCTCAAAGTCTGAGCAGTAAAAGATAATCCACACGGAACTAGTGGATTTCCATACAGTCTCGAAGAAGAGAAGATATCCATCCAACGCAATGACAATGCTGACTTTTGACATGCAGACAGGTAATGGGCCACAACACAGCAAACCCACAACAGCGTCATTTGAATTTTTGAAGAATATTGGTAGATAGGTCATCACAGATCAGACCCACTATATTTGTGGTAGAGAGTATGGTATTGGTGGGCCATAAAACGTGCACACCCACTGCAGTACTTGTAGAGGCGGCTAGCAGCCATCTGTTGAGGCTGTGCAGGTGCACAATCACCATCGAAGAGTCTTGCGGACAATATAGAAAGTCCATAAACCGCTATATATGCACTAACAAAATTTGGAGAATTGTCCTTAGAACCAGCAATGCTGTTAACCAGTCCCTTGCTAAATTATTAACACATGTGCAAACACTAAGAGTCCCAACTACTCACATACTGTGAATATACTATGACCAAGAGAAATGTGTGCACTGAAATGAATGCTCACAAGTTAACAAATTTGATGAATTGGTGTCAATTACAATTTTATAACATGAGAATACAATTTCTAAGGTACAGAAAATATCATTGAAAACATAATAATACAGATAAAATTAGTAGTAATGCAAGCATTACAAAAGAATAGAAATAAACATAGAAATCAGTGATCCAGGGTGGCAGCTGGTGTAGGGAAGTGGAGCAGTGGCCAATTGGAGCTTGTATTGCAAGGACGTGGTTCACGGTAGCAACAGGCGCGAGTTGGTGGAGTGGTGGCTAATGTGAGATTCTATTGCTATTACCTGGGCCAGGGCGGAAGCGAAAACAAGCTCAAACAGATAGTGCAGTGGCCGTTGTGGGTGTCTGTTGTGTGGATCTGGGCAGGGTTTCATCAGTTGTGTGGAGATGGCACATTGGCCTATGTTTGCATCTATTCCTAGGTTTGCAGGAGGAGCGAGTAGGTAGATGGGAATCTGATGTGAGCGTCTGTTTACAGGACCTGGGCAAGTGTGGTAGTCATGGTGACACTGTGGAACAGTGGGTGATGTTTATTGCCAGGACCTGTGCCAGGGAGTAGCAGCAGGTGTTAGGAGGTCGCATGATGCCGTTGCCAATGCCTTAGCCAGGGGTGCAACAGGTGTGCGAGGTGAAGCAGTGGCCAATGTGATCGGCTACTGCCAGGACCTGGGCCAGAGTAGCAGTAGGAGTGAGGAGGTGTAGCGTAGGCTAATGAGAGTATCTGTTGCCGGGACTTCGGCCAGGGTGGCAGCTGAAACAGGATGGTGCATGGTGGGTGGTGGTAGGGGTTATTGCTAGGACCTGGGTCTGGGTGAAAACAGGTGTGGGGATGTGGCATGGTGGCAGATTTGTGCATCAGTTATCTGGGTCTAGGCCTGAGTGGCAGCAGATGTGGTGAAATGGAGTGTTGGCTAAAGTGAGCGTCTATTGTCAGGACCTGGGCCAGGACAGCAGAATGTGCAAGGAAGTGGCGCAGTGACCGGCGTGAGCAACTATTGTGAGGACCTGGGTTAGAGTGGCAGCCTGTCAAGCAGGTGGCCAATGTGAGCTTCTATTATGAAGACCTGCGCAAGATGGCAGAAGTTGTGTGGTGGTGGCACAGTAGCGGATGTGAGCGTCTATTTCCAGGACTCGGAGCCTGGTTGGCACAGGCACGACGAAGTGAAGTGGTGGCTAATGTGAGGATCTACAGCCACTATTAGGCGCCTATATCCAGTACCTGGGCCAGGGTACCAGCAGGCAGTAGTATGTGGCGCGGTGGGTGGAAGCAGTTGTGTGGGCGTATCACAATAGCTTATGTTAGCGCCTATTCCAAGGACTTGTGCCAGGGTGGCGGCAGGTGTGATGAGGTGGAGCAGTGGCCAAAGTGAACGGCTATTTACAATTTGTACAGAAACCAGATGGCAGTTATAAGATTCGAGGGACATGAAAGGGAGGCATTGGTTGGGTAGGGAGTGAGACAGGATTGTAGCCTCCCCCTGATGTTTTTCAATCTGTATACTGAGCAAGCAGTGAGGGAAACCAAAGAAGTTTTGGAGTAGGTATTAAAATCCATGGAGAAGAAATAAAACTTTGAGCTTCGCAGATGACATTGTAATTCCGTCAGAGACAGCAAATGACTTGGAAGAGCAGTTGAACGGAATGGACAGTGTCTTGAAAGGAGTATATAAGATGAACTTCAACAAAAGCAAAACGAGGATAATGGAATGTAGTCAAATTAAATTGGGTGATGCAGAGAGAATTAGATTAGGAAATGAGACACTTAAAATAGTAAAGGAGTTTTGCTATTTGGGAAGCAAAGTAGATGATGATAGTCGAAATAGAGAGGATATAAAATGTAGACTTGCATTGGCAAGGAAAGCGTTTGTGAAGAAGAGACATTTGTTAATGTCTAGTATAGATTTAAGTGTCAGGAAGTAGTTTCTGAAAGTATTTGTATGGAGTGTAGCCATGTATGGAAGTGAAACATGGACGATAAATAGTTTAGAAGAGAAGAGAATAGCAGATTTCGAAATGTGGTGATACAGAAGAATGCTGAAGATTAGATGGGGAGTGTAAGTAGGCTCTCGAGGTTTTCTTATTGGTAACGCCATGTAGCGCTCTGTATGAAAAATCACTGGCTGTGCTGTGTGCAGTCTGTGGCTGGTTTGCATTGTTGTCTGCCATTGTAGTGTTGGGCAGCGGCAGCTGGATGCTAACAGGGCGTAGCGTTGCGCAGTTGGAGGTGAGCCGCCAGCAGTGGTGGACGTGGGGAGAGAGATGGCGGAGTTTCGAAATTTGTAAGAATTGGTGTAATGAACTGATATATATATATATATATATATATATATATATATATATATATATTATGACTACTAAGGTAAATACATTGTTTGTTCTATCTTAAAATCTTTCATTCGCTAACTATGCCTATCAGTAGTTAGTGCCTTCTGTAGTTTGAATCTTTTATTTAGCTGGCAGTAGTGGCGCTCGCTGTATTGCAGTAGTTTGAGTAACGAAGATTTTTCAGAGGTAAGTGAATTGTGAAACGTGTAGGTTAATGTTAGTCAGGGCCATTCCTTTGTACGGATTACTGAAAGTCAGATTGCGTTGCGCTAAAAAAAAATATTGTGTGTCAGTTTAAGCACAGACGTGTAAAATTGTTCTAAGGGGACGTTTCAGGAGGCTTTCCTATTATGTTATACCGATATGTGTTTGTTCCCCTGTGTATTTGTGTTTATCTTGTCTTTATGTGTTCAGCTATCAAGATTTAAGATGTAGAATTTTTCTAATACGAAGCTATATTCACAATGACGAGGAATACTGTTATCCTCAATTTTAATTTTCACTAATAATATTTTATTTACTTTGTAAATATGGTGAGTCATTATTTTCGATAGCTATTCTGATCTTTAAAGTGTTTAGTTATGTCATATTTCCTGTAACTCTGATGTGTATGTTTATTTCTATTCTTTTGTAGATCCTCTATTACTACAAATGTTTCTTGTATTATTATGTTCTTAGTGATAGCAAAGCAGCAGGTGTGGATAGGAGGTGGAATGGCAGATGTGAGCATCTATTGCCAAGACCTTGTCCAGGGTAGCAACATGTGCGATGTGGTGGACCGGTGGTTGATGTGAGTGTCTGGTGCGAGGACACTGGCAGGGTAGCATCAGGTTTGTGGAGGTGGCACAGTAGCCACTGTGAGCGCCAATGGCCGGGGCCATGGTGGTAGCAGGTGTGAAGACTTGGCGCGGTAGCTAATGTGAGCATTTATTGCCAGGACCTGGGCCACAGTGGCAGCGTGCGCGAGGAGGTTGCAAAATGGTAGATTTGATCGTCTGTTGTCAGAACCTGGGCCAGGGTGGCAGTGGGCTCGAAGAGGTGGAGCGGAGGGTGTTGTTAGGAACTATTGTAAAGATCTGGGCCACGGTAAAAGCAGGCATGAAGTGCTGGCGTGGAGGCCAATTTGACTGACTACAGGCAGGACTTGGGGCAGGGCAGTAGCAGGTTAGAGAAGGTGGAGCGGTGGCTGATATAAATGTCTACTTCCATGACCTGGGCTAGGGCGACAGCATGCATGAGAAGGTGACACTGTATCTGATGTGCCATTACCACGACCAGGGTGACAGCAGTCATGATTAGGTGGACTTGTTGCTGATGAGAGCCTCTACTACAAAGACCTATGCCAGGGTGCAGCTAGCGCAAAGAGGCGAGTGTGAGCATCTATTGCCTGGACCTGGGCAAGGGAGGCAGATGGAGTAGCGAAGAGGAGGAGTAGCCAGTTTGAGCTTATATTTGAAGACCTGGCCCTGGTTAGCAACAGCAACAGGTGCTGCAACTGTGGCTGATGTAACCGCCTACTGCCAGGACTTCGGCCAGTGTGACGGTAGGGGCGAAACAGTCTAGCAGTGGCCATTATGATCGTCTATTGCCAGAACCTGGGTCAGGGCGATAGCAAGTTCGAACAGCTGGTGTGGTGGCTAATGTGGGGCGTCTGTTGCTAGGACCTGGGCAGGGTGGTAGCTGTTGTGTGGAGGTGGAATGGTGGCCAGTGCGAGCATAAATTACCATGGAATGGGCCAGCGAGGCAGCATGTGTGGGAAGATGGTGCAGTGGCCAATGTCAGCGTCTCTTGCCATGACCTGGACCAGGGTAGCAGAAGGCTTGAGGAGGTGGCTCTGTCGCCAATGCGAGCTTCCATTGCCAGTACTCGGGGCCAGGCCGGCAGCAAGCTCGACGAAGTTGAGCATTGGCTGATGTGAGTGTCTACTGCCAGCACCTTGGCCAGGGTAGCAGCAGCTGCGAGGATGTTGCGTGAGTGCCAATGTAAGTGTCTATATCAAGGTCCTGGACCAGGACGGCAGAAGGTGTGAGGAGTTGGTGTATTGTCCATTGTGAGCATCTATTGCCTGGACCTTTCTTAGGGTGGAAGCTGAGACAAGCCGGTGGTGCAGTGGCCAAAGTGAGCGTGTATCGTGAGGACCTGTGCAAGATTGTGAGGACCTGGGCTAGGGTGGCAGAAGACTCGAGAAGGTTGCGTGGTTTCCGATGTGTGCTCTAAGTCCTGGGCAGCACGTGTGCGGAGTTGCAATGTTGGCCAATGTCAGCATCTATTCCCAGGACCTGTGCGAGGGCAGCAGAAGGTGAAAGGAGGTAAAGTGGTGGCTGATGTGAGAGTCTATTCTTAGGACCTGTGTAGTAGGAGGTCAGGAGTGGGTGACGTGGTCGCAGTTGTAAGGCGTGGCTAGGTAGAAGGAGGTGGCTCTTTTTAGCAATATTCCTCTTTATTGTTGGATCTCCAAATATATATTCCGGTGGCTCAGCCCAACAGCTCGTGTCGTGATGGAGACATGCTGATGCACGCAGTTAGGGAATACGACGCTGGGCTCAGTCAACGGGTGCGCAGGTGATAGGAGGTTTAGCGGCACGAGGCCAGGCCAAGCTCGCCTGCTGCGGACGCCAGGAGTTGCCGGTGCAGCAGTTGGCAACGCCTATTGCCGGCCGGTCTTCGAAGATAGCGTCACTGATGACGACGACGTGACAGGGACCGGACGCCCATTCGGTGGAATCGACTACCGACGACCAGCTCTGATGCCCTTAAACAGTGCAACTGAATCCTCCGGTCATGCGGGGCGCGTCTATAAGAAGGTTCTCGATGATTTGCCTAACGCACCCGCGCCACACGCGGCCCGCGCCTACATAGTTCTGCTAATGCTCCGTTCTGATGGCTGCCGCTCACGTACACACATACAGACGTTCGTTGCAAGACTATGTGACCTGCATAACGGCCTTCGTCCGCTGTTTGCCGTGAGGCTGGCGCATCGCGCACTGAAACACACTAAATCAAAATTTCGCACGGTGTTTCCCAAAAATAACCGCTTGTCCTCTAAAATTGCTCCCTCGTACGAAAAGAATTCGTCCCAAATTGAACCAAAAAGTCGAAACAACTACAGTTCACTTCACAAACACCACAAAATGAGATTGATTCACTATTTACACTGTGTTCATTCACTTCAATCCACAGTCCAATCTTTGTCCATAAACACTACTCAGTGTTCTGCTGCAGTGCCTCACAACTGTTCAGTGATTTTGTCTGGACCCTTAGGTTAAAGGTTGGAAGGGGCGGGATTTATGTTACCTTCCTCTTGAGCCTATAATACACTATACCTACGACAAAGAAAAATACCGGTGGCGGTGGTTGATGATCCAATAACTAGTAAGCGTTGCTTATGCTCATAATGTACTCATGCCCTCGTTGAAAAAGACGTTCCATAGTTATACGTCCATCCTGAGCTGCCAGCATCCGGTCCAAAGAGGCGAGAAAAGTCGGGTCTAATGTGCTGTTCAAAAGAGTGAGATTTTTTTTCGTGACGAATTGCATCGGTAGGTCGGGTACATGGATCAGTGTGCATGTTATGTTCATTATTGTAGCTCCAGTAATCACGGCTGGTATACAGAAAGTTGGCCCTGAAATGTCACACTGTCTGCCGATAATTAACAGTCCCTGCCCCTGCATTTCTATTCTTTGCGTACCCCCTTGCTTACCATGCTCGTAACAACCGCAAATAACTACTATGTTTCCCATTACTGACAATACCCAATGTGGACACACTTCCTGAAAGAACTGCAACCGGCCTGCTACAATTTCCTTAGGGCATCCAGCGACTGGTTCTTGAGTGCAGAATAGAGGATACTCACAAGATTTGGGAATAGTGTGTTACAACTTCGAGGGGCAGATGGTAACTGGACCTGTTCGACAACGAAGCAAGTCTTGTGCAGTGAGGAACAGATGAGATTATCTGCTACGTGCGACTAATAGTATTTCACGTACCTTTAATTGTACGAATTTCTGCAAATTTTCCCACTTCACTAGATACGTATGCAAGTTGTAACATTCAAATTTACAATCCTTACATGTTAACGATATTATGATATGAATTCTCAGAAGGGTAACCGTCCACATACTGGTAACAGTGGCCATTTTGTAGTACAGAGATAAGTGTTCGTCTACTAATGTCGTCAGTTGCTCCAGGGATTCGGGCAGTTCCGATTGAACTTTCGTAATCCTTCCCGAAGTTGTTCCGAAAGTACCCGGATTAGGTGCCCGCACATTGCGTGGAACAACGCCTCCTGTAGTCCCGTGGCTTCTGTGCGTACTTCCGTAATGCTATCAGCAAGAAAACGAAACAGCCTAGCGATTATCAGATGTGAATCGATGTTATTCAACCAGTACTTGATTATACCCAAGTCGCGATAGGTTGTGTCAGCTGTGGCCTCCATATGGTTCATCAAGGTCGCGGCCAAAGCTCGCAATTGTTGCGTATTATTACCTACATCTTTCCTACCTCAGCATCTCATTAATATTTTTATTAGATTCCACGTCAGCGGTCCAAAAAACAGTTTTTAGGATATGGCCACCGGCATCTAACCATCCTCTTATCCTACAGACGTGCGGGATTAACTCTGTAGTTTGCCGCTTTAGTGTTCATTTTCTTCACCTGCCGCCAGATTGTTTTCAACTTTGTGGATAACTCCTTAACAGCCCAAATATCGGTTCCTGGTGGGGTCAAGAGCAATTCAAACGGACATGGCTTCTTCATACGGAGACAATCCTGTACGTTCATGCACTTTTGAGATATACGCGGTGTTACAAACGCCAATATGGTATCCGAATAGTTGTGTTGCGAATTTACATAACAACTTAACATCATAGCTATTGTACGATGCTGTCTCTCAGTCTAACCATTTGAATCATGTGCTTGCCTTAAAATTTCGTTTGGCAACTTTTCTCGTACGACTATGCGTGGACTGTTCCTAGTATTACGTTACAATATCCCGTCTTCCACGACGAACAGTCGCTGCGAGATAAATCGTTGACAATCTGCGTCGGCGGTTAGTGCCTCCACCCATTAGTTCTCATTTAGTCCTTTGCATTCCATGGCACATACTTTACGACTGAGACTATCAGTGTTTCCGTGCGATTTACCCGGTCGATGAATCACTTCAAGATCGTACTCACTAAGAGGCAAGGCCCACTTAGTTAATCTACTCATTGGGTCTTTAAGCCCTAACAAGCACTTAAGTGCTGCATTGTAGTAGGATGACTAAGGCGGGTGACGTGGTCGGGGTTGTAAGGTGTGGCTGGGTAGAGGAAGGTTACTTCTTTTAGCGATCTTCCTCTTTATTTTGTTCGTTTTCCCAACACATTTTCCGGTGGCTCAGCGCAACTGCTCATGTCGTGGTGGTAACGTGCTGATGCACGCAGTCCGGGGAAGGCGGCGACGGGCTCGGTCAGCGGCTGCGCAGGCGGTAGGAGGTTAGCAGCACGAGTCCTGGCCCAACTCGCAGCGTGTAGACGCAGCGGCTCGTGGCGACGCATGTAGTCGGTGCAGCAGCGGGCAATGCCCACCCCCCGCTGGTCCTCGAAGATAGCGTCACTGATGACGACGACGTGACAGCGACCGAACGCGCAATAGGTGGAACCGAATGCCAACGCCTACCTCTGAAGCCCTTAATAGTTCAGGCAGCTGCTGAACCCGCCCGTTACGCGTGGCGTGTCTATTAGAAACTTATTGACGAGTTTTCTAATACATCCACGTAATTCTGCTAATACTGCGTTCTGATGGGTGCTGCGCACATACAGACATACCGACGCTCGTTTTAAAACTATGTAACCTGCATAGCGCTCTGGCCGACCGTCGCCCGCCGTTTCCTGTGAGGCAGGCGCATCGCGCACTGAAACACACCAAATCAGAATTTCGCACTGTATTTCCCTTGTCCTCTACACATGGGCCTGGGTGGCAGCAGGAGCAAGCAGGTGGCACAAAAGCCAATGTGAGTTTCTATTGCTATGATCTGAGCCATTGTTGTAGAGGTCGACATTGTCGATCGGTGGCCTATGAGAGTGTTTATTGTCAGGACGTGGGCCAGATTGGCAGCAGGTGTGAGGAGGTTGCGTGATGACAGATGTGTCCGACCATTGCAAGGGTCTGGGACAGGGTATCTGAAGGTGCAAGGAGATGGAGCGGTGCCTGATGTTAGTGTCTATCGGTAGGGCAAGAGCCAGGTTCGCAGCAGGAGAAAGGAGGTGGCACAGAGGACGATGTTAGTTTCAGTTGCCACGACCTAGGCCTCTGAGGCAGGCGGTATAGAGAGCTGGCACAGTAGCCGATGTTAGCGCCTATTCCAAAGACCGCAGTCAAGGCAGTAGAAGGTGTGGGGAGGTGGATCGGTGGCCAATGTGAGCGTCTATTGCCAGGACAAGGGCCATGGAAACAGAAGGTGTGAAGAGATGGTGTAGTGGCCGTTGTGTGCATCTACTGCCAGGAGCAGGCCCATCTTGTCAGTAGGATGGAGGAGGTTGGTGGTGGCCAATATTAGCGTATATTCACAGTATTTGGGCTAGTGTGGCAGCAGGTATGAGGAGGTGAAGTGGAAGCCGATGTGAGCCTTTATTGCCAGGACCTGTGTCAGAGTGGTACCAGGCGCAAGAAGATTGCGTGGTGGCGCATGTAAGGGTCTAATGCCAGGGCCTGGGCCAAATAGACAGCAGTTGTGTGGAAGTAGCACACTGGCTGATGTGAGCAATTATTGCCAGGACATGGGCCAAGTGGGCAGAACGCATGAGGAGCTGGCACAGTGGTTGATATGGTCGTCTATTGCCAGGTCATGAGCCATGGTGCAGAAGGCTCGAGGAGTTGGAGCAGTGGCATATGTCTGTATCTATTGTGAGGACCTGGGCTAGGGTGGAAGCAGGCACGAAGAGTTGGAGCGGAGGCAAATTTGAGAGTGTATTACCACGACACGGGCCAGGGCAGCAGCAGGGGAGAGGAGATAGAGAGTTGGTTGTTTTGAGTGTATACTGCCAAGACCTGGGCTAGTGCGACACCATGTGTTTGGAGGTGGCCCTATGTCCAATGTGAAAGTCTCTTGCCATCACCTGGGCAGGGGTGGTACTAGTCATGATTATGTGGAGTGGTGGCTGATGTGAGCGTCTATCTCTATGTTCTAGGCCAGGGTGGGAGCAGACAAGAATAGTGGTGCTGTGGTCGATGTGTTACTTCTCAGTCCCTGGGTCTGGGTGGAAGCAGCTGTGGGGAAGTGGCGTGGTGGCATATGTGTGCATCAATAGAAGAGTCCTGGGCCTGGGTGGCAGTAGGTGTGGTGAAGTGGAGCACTGGCCAAAGTGAGCATCTATTCCAATGACCTATGCCAGGGTAGCAGAAGGCGTGTGGAGGTGGAATAGTGGCTTACATGAGTGTCTATTGCCAGGACCTGGGCCAGGGTGGCAGCAGTAGCAAGGATGTCCGATGTGACTGTCTATTGAAAGGACCTGGGACAGAATGGCAACAGGTGCTAGGAGGTGGTGGTGTTGCCAATGTGAGAGTCTATCGCCAAGACGTGGGCCAGGTGGCAACAAGCAGGAGGATGTGGCCCAGTAGGCAATGTGAGTAATGCCAGGACCTGATCCAGGGTGGCAGCAAGAGTGGAGGTGTAGCGTAGCTGATAAAAGTGTCTATTGCCAGAACCTGGGTCAGGGTCGAAGCAGGAGGAAGGAGGTGGCACGGACGCCATTGTGAGTTTCTATTGCCATGAGCTGGTCCAGGGTGGCAGCTGGTGTGTGGAGGTGGCACGATGGTAGATGTGTTCACACATTCTGAGGACGTCCACCTGGGTTGCAGCAGGTGTGGGGAAGTAGAGTGGTGGCCAGTGTAAGTCTTTTTTGCCATGGCTTGGGCCAGGGTGCCATCATGTTAACAGAGGTTGTGAGGTTGCCAATGTGAGCGTCTATCCCCAGGTCCTTGGCCACGTGTAAGGAAGTAGCGCAGTGAGTGACCAATGTGAGCATCTGTTGCCACAACGTGGGTTAGGGTGGCAGCTCGCACGAGCAGGTGGAGCAACGGACGATGTGAGCACCTAGTGTGAGAACCTTGGCAGGGTGGTAGCAGCTGTGTAAAGATAGCACAGTGGTCGATGTGATTGCCGACTGCCAGGACTCAGGGCCCTGGTAGCAGCAGGCATGAGGAGGTGACTCGTTGGCTGATGTGAGTGTCTATTTCTAGGACGTGGGCCTGCGTGGAAGCATGTGTGGGCCGGTGTACGGTGGCAGCAAGAGGGGATAGGCGGCATTGACGTGATTTCCTATTGCAGCGATGTCAGCCTGGGTGGTCGCTGGTGTTGTGTGGTGGCCGATGTGAGCCCCTATTTTGAGGACTTGGGCCAGGGCGGCAGTAGGAAAGATGAGGTGGAGCGGTGGATGATGTGAGCGTCTATTGCCAGGACGTTATCTAGGGTGGCAACAGTACCGAGGAGGTGGCGCGGTGGCTGCTGTGACTGTCTATTTAAAGGATGTTATCCATGATGGCATAGGTGCTAGGAGGTGGTGCTGTTCCAGATGTAAGCGTCTATCACAATGACATGGTCCAGAGTGACAGCAGGCAAGAGGTGGTACCCCAGTGACCGATGTGAGCATCTAATTCCAGGACCTCGTCCTGTGTGGCAGCAGGAGCGAGGAGGTGTGGCGTAGCTGATGTGAATTACTCTTGCCATGACCTTGGCCAGGGTGGCAGCCGGTGTGTTGAGATGCACTGCAGCCAATGTGAGCGCCTATTCCAAGGACCTGGGCCAGGGCGGCAGAAGGTGTGGGGAGGTTTAGCGGTGGCCATGTTGGGCGTCAATTGCCTGGACCTGGGCCAGGGTAGCAGAATGCGCGAGGAGGTGGAGCAATGACTATTGCAAGGCTTACGTACGATTTTCTTGGAAAATCCTCTCTCGTACTTCTACCATGGCAGGGGCCTATAGAGACATCCAATTACGATGTCTGAGACTGCTTTAACCGTGACCTTCACCCAAATTATTTACATTTCGTGTCTCTGTCAATTTTCTTCGACTCTATTGCACTTCTTATCGCTATAAACACGCCTCCTCTTCATTGCCCAGCCTGTCTCTGCGGTATATATTCCAATCTGAGTTTAGGATTTCATTACTGTTTACGTCTGGTTTCAGCCAACTTTCTGTCCCTGGTACTATATGGGCATTGTGACCGTTTACTAATGAGAGCAGTTCTGGGACCTTTCTAAAGACGCTCCTGCAGTTTACTATTAGCACATTAATATAGTTATTCCCTGTTGCATCTTGTCGGGCCTAGGAAAGGAATTCCCTATCCTAAAAGACCGACATGTGCACTCCACACGTACTCCGCTACCCTTGTAGAATCTTCCGGCGTGTAGTGCACGCCTCACCTATTCAGGGGGACCCTACATTTCTCCACCCGATAGTGGAGGTCGAGTAATTTGCACTCCAGAACTCTGCAGAATCGCCTGAGCCTCTGGTTTAAGCTTTCTACTCTGCTCCAAACCAAACGAGCGCGATCGGTTCTGAAACGGTACTACAAATAGTTAGCTCAAATTCCACACCACGAGCGAGGCTATCCGCCTTCACCAATTCCGCTAACTACGTGCTGGAACTGAGGATGAAATCTGAACCCAGACAGCAGGTGTCATTGGTGCCGACATGAGCTGCAATTTGCAGTCGGGTGCACCCAGTGCTCTCCATCGCTGCCGCAGAACCTCCTCCACATCTCGGATGAAACCCCCGGCAAGCAGGCAGAGTGAACACTGGCCTTCTTCCCTGACTTTTCCGTTATTTCCCTAAGGGTCTCCATCATCCGCCTAATGTTGGAGTTCCCAATAACTAATAGCCCCCCCCCCCTTCCCGTGTGCCTGCTGGGGACATGCTATCGCTCTTGCCCAGGTGCTGGCAATAGACACTTACATCTGCCACCACTTCACAACCTCGCACCTCTTGCTACTGTTTACTAGGTCCTGCCAATAGAGGCTCGAATTGTCCACTGCTTTACGTCCCTACACCAGGAGTCACACTGGATCACATCTGCCACAACACCACATCCCCACACCTGCTCCACATCCCCACACTTGGTGTCTCTCTTGCCCAGGTAATACTGGATATCATGTGCTAACCTGGGGAGGTTGCTTGGTGGCAGATGTGGGGTACCGCTTCCAGTGTCAGGTCAGTGGGGCAGCAGGTGCAGGGCAGTGTATCAGTGGCCAATGTCATAGTGAATTGCCAAACCTGGGCAAGGGTAGCAGTAGGCATGAAGATGTGTAGCAGTGGTTGATGAGAATTCTATTTCCAGGACTTCAGCCAGGGTGACAGCAGGTTGCATGGTTGCCGATGTGTGGGTCTATCCCCAGGTACTTGGCCAGGGTGGCATCATGCGGGAGGAGGTGGCGCAGAGGGTGATGTTAGTGTTTATTGCTAGGACCTGGGCCTGGGTGGAAGCAGGTGTGGGGAGGTGGAGCGTTGGCCAATGTTAGCTTCTATTGCCACGGCCTGGGCAAGGGTAGCAGTAGGCGAGAGACGTGTAGCGGTTGCTGATGTGTCTATTGTCAGGACCTGGGTCATTGTGGCAGCAGGAGCGAAGAAATTGCGAGGTTGTTGATGTGTGTGTCTATAGCGAGGTCCTTGACTGGGATGGCAGCAGGTGTGAGGAGGTGGTCCGGTGGCCGATGTGAACATCTATTGTCTCTGCCTGAGTTAAGGTGGCCTCCAGCACTAGCGTTCGAGCAGTGTGCAATGTGAGGGCTGGTGCTGGATAGCAGAAGTTGCGTGGAACTTGCGTGGTGGCTGATGTGAGCAACTATTGCCAAGACCTGGGCCAGGGTGAAAACAGAAGCAAGGAAGACCCACAAATGCAGATGTGAGGTTCTATTGCCATGACGTGGGCCTGGATGGTAGCCAGTGTAGGTGGGTGGTACGTTAGCTTATGTGAGCGCCTATTCTGAGGTCCATGGTGGCAGCAAGTGTGAGGAAGTAGAATGGTGTCCAATGTGAGCATCTACTGCCAGGACCTGGGCTAGGGTGATGTAAACTGCAAGTAGGTTGCGTAGCTGCCGATGTGAGTGTGAATTGCCAGATTCTGGGGCAGGGTGGCAGTAGGTGTGGGGAAGTGCAGTGGTAGCTGATGTGAGTGTCTACAGATACTATCTGAGCGAGGTAGGCAGTATTCAAGAAAAGGTAGATTGGAGGCTGATGAGAGCATCTATTGCCAGGACCTCTGCCAGTGTGGCAGCAGGTCAATGTGGTGGAGCAGTGGCTGATGTGAGTTATTACCAGGGCCTGTGCCAGGACTCTTTAGCAAGGGCGAGGGCATTAGCAGGTGAGAGGATGTCGAGTGATGGATGATGTGAGTTACAATTGCAGTGACCTGGGCCTGGGTGACATGCTTCACTAGCAGGTGGAGCAGTGGCCAATGTCAGTGGCTATTGCGAATACCGGGCATGATAGCGTCTATTGCCAGGACTCGTGGCCAGGTTGGGAGCTGGGGCGACGAGGTGGAGCGGTGGCGGATGTAAGGGTTTGTTGCCAGGACCTGGGCTGGGTACAGAATGCGCGAGAAGGTGGACCAATGGCAGAAATGAGTGTCTATTGCCACGCTTAGAAAGGATTTTCTAGGAAATAAATCATGAGGTAAGGTAATGGATAACTAATTATGAGTTAAGAAAAAGGTGAACATATAAATACAGAAAACATGTCTTAATAGGATTTTTTTTTTTGTGTGTGAACAAATGTTGAAATAAGAGGAAAGTTTGGGTTTGGACTGCAGTACCAAATGTTACACTGAAAATAAACTCTGTCCTTTCCTTTGTGTTATTGCGCTATGTGTTTGTGTACCCTTGTGTATTTGTGTTTTTTAAGTCTTTATATGTTTAGCTAACAAGATATATGTTGTAGAATTTTTCTAATACTAAGCTACATTCACAATGATGAGGAATACTGTTATCCTATAATATAATTTGCGTTAATAATAAGTTATTTACTTTGTAAAGATGATTAGAAAATATTGTCGAGAGCTATTCTGACTTTTTATGTATTTACTTATATCACTATTCTTGTAACACTGACATGTATGTTTATTTCTATTTTTTATGAGGCCTGTATTACTAAAAATGTTGTCTGTACTATTATGTTGTTGATAATGTTTTCTTTACGTTTGTAATTGTATACTCATGCTATAAAATTGTTGTTGACACCAGTTCATCAAATTAAGTAACTTGTAATCATTAATTTCAGTGCACAAACTTCTGTTGGTCATAGTATATGCACAATATGTGAGAAGTTTGGACTGTGAGTATTGGCACATGTGCTAATAATTCAGCACTGGATTGGTTAACAGCATTGTTGGTTATCTGGACAATTCCAAAAACTTTGTGAGTGCATAAGTAGCGGTTTATAGAGTTGCTATATTGTGTGCAAGAGTCTTCAATAGTGATTGTGCACCTGGTCAGGCGCCGGCCATCTCTACAAGGACTGCAGTTAGTCTCCACATTTGATTGACCACCAATATCATACTTTCTATCAGGACTACAGTGGGTCTGCTCTGTATGACGTACCTACAAACATTATTCTAAAATTCCAATGACTCTGTTGTTGTCCATAACCGGTCTGCATGTCTAGAGTCAGCACTTTCTTTCCGTTGGAAGGACAACATTACTTCCTTGTGCATTTTCTTTTAGTGCTCAGACTTCGAGAAAAATAAAGAAAACTGTAATTACTTTAGCAAGAATGATCACGACTGTCTTTATGGGAACTGTTTTTGCATTTGACCAACATTGCATCAATAAGTGTATTCATTTGATACCTTTGTTCTTGTAATTATCAAAAATTTTATCAAATCATTATTGGCCACTGCCCAAAACAAATTCTAAATTTTTTTGTGGGAAGCATAGGGGCTATGTAAGTAGGCCGTTAAGGTTTTTATGTTGGTAACGCCGCGTAGCACTCTGTATGAAAATCCCTGACTGTGCTGTGGGCAGCCTTAGGATGATTTCTATTGTTGCAATATTTGCTATTGTACTGTCGGACAGCGGAATGTGAACAGTGTGTAGCGTTGCGCATTGGACGTGAGACACCAGCAGTGGTGGATGTATGGAGAGGGATGGCAGAATTTTAAGAAAGAGTAAATTTGTTCAAATGGTTCAAATGGCTCTGAGCACTATGGTGCTTGACATCTCTGGTCATCAGTCCCCTAGTGCTTAGAACTACTTAAACCTAACTAACCGAAGGACATCACACACATCCATGCACGAGGCAGGATTCGAAACTGCGACCAGTGCGGTCACGCAGTTCCAGACTGAAGCGCCTAGAACCGCTGGGCCACACAGGCCGGCAGTATATTTGTAATACTGGATACCAAGAAGATAATGACTTTTGAACATTATTATTATGAATACATCGATTGTTCTATATCAAAATGTTTCCTTTGCTGACTATGCGTATCAGTAGTTAGTGCCTAGCTGGCAGTACTGCCGCTCGCTTTATTACAGTAGTTCGAGAAACGAAGTGTTTTGTTAGGATAGAGATTCATGAAAGTTATAGGTTATTGTTAGTCAGGGCCATTCTCTTGTAGTGATTTTTGAAAGACAGATTGAGGTGTGCCAAAAATATTGTGTATCAGTTTAGTGTTGATCAAATAAGTAAAGAGAGGAATGACTGAGTACGTTAAAGCTTTAATCAGCTGTTGGAAAATCTAATAACGTAGAGGTTTATCAGCACAGTAATTCATTAATTTTCCGATGGGTATGTTTCAAGTTGTGTGGAGGTGGTTCGGGGGCCGATGTTTGCATGTATTGCTATGACTTGGGGCCTGGTTGGCAGCAAGCACAGAGTGGAGCGATGGCAGATGTGAGGCAGATCTGAGCGAGGGTGGCAGCATGGACAAGGAGGTGGGACGAGAGCCGTTAGCCGATTTGAGCTCCTATTCTGAGGACCTAGGCCAGCTCGGCAGTAGGTAAGATGAGGTGGTGTGGTGGCTGATGTGAGTGAATATTGCCAGGACATGTGCCAGTGTGGTTGCAGACGCGAAGAGGCGGCGAGGTTGCTGATGTTATCGTAGTGCTTCGAATGGAAGATGGTGCTTCCTCTTGAAATGCTGATAGGTAATGGGCCACAACAGAGCAAACACACAACAAAATCATTCGATTTTTTTTAAAATATTGGTATGTAGGTCATCACAGAGTGGACCCACTGTAGTCCTGGTAGAGAGCATGATATTGGTGGGCCATCAAAGTTGCAGACCCACTGCAGACCTTCTAGAGGCGGCCATCAGTCATGTGTCACTCACATTGGCCATCGCTCCACTGCGTCGACCTTACTGTCACACTGGCCCAAGTCTGGCAACAGACACCTACATCAACCTCTACTCTACCTACTCGCGCCTGCTGCCTGCCTGATCCAGATCCTTTCAGTAGATGCAGACATCAGCCACCACTATATCGCATTGTGCCTTTTACCATCATGGCTCCGAGTCCTTTCCATGACGGCCCACATCGGCTACTGTACCAACTCTTCGAGCTTGCTTTCGCCCTGGCCCAGGTCCTGGCAATAGACATGCAGATCAAAGGCTACACCATGTCGTCGTGCCTCTTGCCAACCTGTACAAGAGTATTGACAATAGATTCTCACATCAACCAGCGCGCCCTCTCCACACAACTGCTAACATCCTGCACAGGTCCTCACAATACATGATCACATTGGCCGCATCTCCACGTGGTCTGGGGAGGTGGTGTGGTGGCAGAAGTGAGCATCAATTGACAGGGACTGGGCCAGGGTGGCAGGAGGTGTGGGATGGTGAAGTAGATGCCAATGTGTGTGTCTATTGCCAGGACCAGGGCCAAGGTGGCAGCAAGTGTGGGGAGGTGGAGAGGTGGACAGGACCTGGGCCAGGGTATTAGAATGCGCGAGAAGGTGGATCAATGGCTGATGTGAGCTTCTGTTGCCAGGCTCAGGTAAAATTTTCTTGGAAATAAACGATGAGGTAAGATAATGCAAAATAAATTACGAGGGAAGAAAGCATGTTTTTTAGGGGTGTTTTGGGGGGGGGGGGGGGGGGTGAACAAATGTTGAAATAAGAGGAAATACCCATGGAATGAAGTTTGGTTTGGACTGCAGTACCAAATGTTACACTGAAAACAAGCCCTGTCCATTCCCTTTGTTTTATTACGCTATGTGTTTGACTATCCTAACAAGACATACGTTGTACAACTTTTCTGATACAAAGTTACATTCCCTATGATGAGGAATATTGTTATATTTATTTATAGTTTGCGTTAATAATATTTTATTTCCTTTGTAAAGATGGTTATACATTATTTTCGAGAGCTGTACTGATCTTTTATGTGTTTACGTATGTCATAATTCCTGTAACTCTGATGTGTATGTTTATTTCTATTATTTTGTAAAGCCTGTTATACTACAAATGTTATCTGCATCATTATTGGCCACTGCCAAAGCAAATTGTAAATTTTTTGTTGGGAGCATGGCTAATATGTAAGTAGGGTGTTTTGGTTTTTATGTTGGTAACGCCATGTAGCGCTACGTACGAAAATCACTGATTGTGCTGTGTGCAGCCTGTGGTTGGTTGGTATTGTTGGAATATTTGCTATTGTAGTGTTGGGCATCGGAATGTTAACAGTGCGTAGCGGTGCACAGTTGGAGGTGAGCCACCAATTGTAGTGGATGTGGCGAGAGAGACGGCGGAATTTTAAGAGCGAACGAAACAGTACATTTTTAATACTGCATTTCATTAACTGACATATATATTATGAATTTTGAACATTATTAAGGTAAATACATTGATTGTCCTGCGTCGAACCTGTCATTTGAAGACTATGCCTATCAGAAGTAACTGCCTTCAGTAGCTAGAAACTTTTATTTAGCTGGCAGTAGTGACTCTCGCTGTATTGCAGTAGTTCAAGTAACAAAGATATTTGTGAGGTAAGTGATTCGTGAAAGGTATAGGTTATTGTTAGTCAGGGCCATTCTTTTGTAGGGAATTTTGAAAGTCATATTGAGCTGCGCTAAAAATATTGTGTGTTAGTTCAGTGTTCATCAGAATAAGTAAAGAGAGTAATGACTGAATATATTCAGTTTTGCTCAGCTGTTTGAGAATAAAATAACGTAGAGGTTTATCAGCACAGTAATTCATTAATTTTTCAAAGGGTATGATTCAAATTGTGTGGAGGTGGCACGGTGGCCGAAGTAAGTGCCTACTGCCAGGACTTAGAGCCAGGAAAGCAGCAGACACAACGAGATGTAGCGGTGGCTCATGTGAGGGACTAGTGCCAGGATCTTGGCCGGCTTGGCAGTAGGCTCGAGAAGGTAGTGTGGAGCCCGATTTGTGCATCTATTGCCAGCGCTTGAGCTAGTGTAGAAACAGATTTGAGGAGGTTGCGTGGTTGCCAATGTGTGTGTCTATCGCCAGGCCCTTGGTCAGGATGGCATCACGTGGGAGGAGGTGCGCAGTGGGTGATGTTAGCGTTATTTGCTAGGACCTGGGCCTAGGTGGGTGCAGGTGTGGGGAGGTGCTGCTGTGGTCGTTGTCTGCGTTAATTGCCAGTCCCTAGGCCTGGGTGGAAGCAGGTGTGGCATGTGGCATGATGGCAGATGTGTGAATCAACTTTCATGGCCTGGACGTGGGTATCAATTGTCAGGGCCTGGGAATGGCTAGCAGCAGATGTGGTAAAATGCTGGCCAAAGTGAGCATTTATTCCCAGGACATGCGCCAGGGTGGGAGAAGTAACGAGGAGGTAGAGTGGTGGCTGATGTGAGCATCGATTTTCAGCAGCTCGGTTAGGGCGGTAGCTAGCACAAGCTGGTGGAGCCGTGGCCAATATGAACTTCTATTGCGAGGACCAGAGTCAGTGTGGCTGCTGTTGAGTGGAGATGTGCACAGTGGCTGATGTGAGCATCTATTGCAAGGATTCAGGACCAGGTTGGCAGCAGGCACGGTGAGGTAGAGCTGTCATTGTTGTGACTGTCTATTACCAGGAAGTGGGCCAGGGCGAAAGCAAGTGATGCAGTGGCTGATGTGAACGTCTCCTTGGCGACCTGGGAAGAGTTGCATGGGTTGTGTTGAGGTGGCACTAAGGCCAATGTGTGCATCTATTCCCAGAATCCAGAACAGGGTGACACCAAGGCGTGAATAGGTAGAGTGGAATCCGATGTGATCGTCTCTTTCCTGGACGTGGGCCAGTGTTGCAGTAGTGGCTGCGCTGTAGAGCGGTGGCCAGTGTGTGTGTTTATTGCCAGTGACTTGGCGAGAGGAGCAGCAGGTGTGGGGAGGTGTAGCAGTGGCCAATGTGATTGCCAGGACCTCTGCCAGGGTAGCAATAGGCGTGAGGAAGTGAAATGGTGGCTGATGAGGGTATCTATTGCCAGGACTTCGGCCACGGTGGTAGCAGATGCGAGGAGGTTGTGTGCTGGGTGGTGTGAGTGTTTAATGGTAGGACATTGGCCTGGGTGAAAAGTGGTGTGGGGAGGCCGAGCGCTAGCTGATGTAACCGTTAAATGCCAGCCCTTGGGCGTGGGTGTAAGCAGGTGTGGGGATGTTGCATGGTGGCAGATATGTTAATCAATTGTCAGGGCCCAGGCAGTAGGTATGGTGAAATGGAGTACTGGCCTAAGGGGGTGTATATTGCCATGACCTGGGCCACGGTTGCAGAAGGCTTGTGGAGGTGAAGCGGCGGAAAATGTGAGCGTCTACTGCCAGGACCTGGGCCAGGGTTTCAGCAGGATGTAGGAGGTTGCCCGGTTGCCAGTTTGTGCATGTAATTCCAGAACCTGGTTCAGAGTGGCAGCCGGAGCAAGGAGGTGTACGCATAGATGATGTGAGTGTCTAGTGCCAGTAGCTGGGCAGGGTGGCAGGAGGTGTGGGGAGGTCGAGCGGTGGCCAATGTGAGATCTGTTGTGAGAACCTGGGCCACTATAGCAGTCGGCGTGAGGAGGTGTAGCCGTGGCTGATGAGAGTATCTACTGCCAGTAGTTCGGCCAGGGTGGCAACAGGCGCAAGGAGGTTTCGTGGTTGCCGATGCAAGCGTCTATCGCCAGGTCCTGCGCCAGGGTATCAGCAGGCGTTAAGAGTGGCCGATATGAGAGTATATTTCAAGGAGTCGGGGCCACGTCGGCAGCAGTTAATATGTGGTGGAGCAGTGGCTGATATGGGTGTTTATGGCCCAGACTTGGGCCAGGGAGGCAGCAGGCGCAAGGATATTGCGTGGTTACCGATGTTAGCGTCTATCGCCCGGTCCTTGGCCAGTGTAGCAGAAGGCGGGAGAAGGTGTTGGGAGGTGGTATGGTGGCAGATGTGAGCGTCAATTGCCAGGGCCTGGGCTAGGGTGGCAGCATGCACTAGGAGGTTGCACAGTGGTTGATTTGATCGTTAATTGGCAGAACGTGGGCCAGGGTGGCAGTCTCGAAGAGGTGGACTGGTGGCTGATGTGAGCATCTACACTCTGAACCTGGGCCACGGTTGACGCAGGTAAGAAGAGTTGGATTGGAGGACAAATATAATTTACTTTGTAAGTTAGACATTATTTTCGAAAGCTATTCTGATCTTTTATGCTTTTTATTATGTCACAAATTTCGGCTGTATAATTATGTTTTTAATGAAGGTTTCTGTACCTTTGTAGCTGTATACTCATGTTCTCGCCTGCAACCACTCTGGCGCATGTCCTGGCAATATTCACTCACATCAGCTACCACTCCACCTCATCTTACCTACTGCCACCCTGGCCTAGGTCCTCAGAATAGGCGCTCAAATCAGTTAACGGCTCACGTGCCACCTCCTTGTTCATGCTGCCACCCTGGCCCAGATCCTGGCAGTAGCACCTCACATCTGCCATCGCTCCACCTCTCCGTATTTGCTACCAACCTGGGCCCGAGTCCTCGCAATAGATGCAAACATCGGCCCCCAAACCAACTCCACACAACTTGAAAGATACCCATAAGAAAATTAATGATTTACTGTGTTTGCACGCCTGTTAATAATTCACCAACAGACTGCTTAACGGCATTGCTGGTTCTAAGGACATTTCCAAAAACTTTGTGAGTGAATAAGTAGAGGTTTATGAACATGCCATATTGTCCACAAGTCTTTCGATGGTGATTGTCCATCTGGACAGGCTAAACAGATGGCTGTTGACCGTCTCTACAAGGACTGCAGTGAGTCTGCACCTTTCGTGGCCTACCTAAGAATATTATTCAAAAATATAAATGACTCTGTTTGGAGTTTAGTCCGTTGTGGCCCATTACCTGTCGGCATGTCAAGAAACAGAACTGTCTTTCCGTTGGAAGGATAACACTACTTCTTCCAGAGTGCATGGGAATCCACTACTTCCGTCCGCATTTTCCTTTACTGCTCAGACATTGAGAAAAATACTGTCATTACTATTGTGATAAATGATCTAGGCTGTATTTATGAGAACAATTTTTGCTTTTGACCAACATAGGATCAGTAAATGTGTGCAGTTGATACTTTTGTTATTGTAATTACGAAAAAAATTATAAAAAATCACTGACTGTGCTGTGTACTGACTGTGGCTGGTTGGTATTCTTAGAATATTTACTGTTCTTGGACAGCGGAATGTGAACATTGTGTAGCGTTGCGCAGTTAGAGGTGAGCCACTAGCAGTGGTGGGTCTGGAGAGAGAGATGGCAGAATTTTAAGAGCGACATTCAGAACGTGTGTCCGCCACAAAGAGAAAATTTGTAGTACTGTATATCATGAAGTAATATATATATATATTATGAGTTTTCGACATTATTAAGGTAAATACATTTATTGTTCTGTATCAAATACTTTCATTAACTGAATATACCTATTATTAGTTAGTGCCTTCAGTAACTAGAACCTTTTATTTTGGTGGCAGTAGTGGCATGCGGTGTATTGCAGTAGTTCGAGTAACAAACACTTTTGTGAGTTAAGTGATTCATGGAAGGTATAGTTTATTGTTAGACAGGACAATTCTTTTGTAGAGATTTTTGAAAGTCAGGTAGCGTTGAGGTAAAAACATTGTGTGTCAATTTAGTGTTGATCAGAATAAGTAAAGGGAGTACGTTCAGTACTCCTCAGCTGTTTGAAAAGCGTATAATGTAGAAGTTTATCAGCACGGTTATTCATTAATTTTTCAAATGGACTTGGGGCCCAGTTGGCAGCAGGCACATCGAGGCGGAGCGGTGACTGATGTGAGCATCTACTGCCAGTATCTGGAACTGGGTGTCAGCAGGCGCTAGGAGGATGAGTGGAGGCCATTGTGAGGTGAGCCACCAGCAGTGGTAGATGTGGGTAGAGAGATGGCAGAATTTTAAGAGCTGACGATCTGGACGTGTCTGCCAGAAAGAGTAAATTTGTAATACTTTATATACTTTTGCGTATTATTAAGATAAATACACTGATTGTTCTCTACGAAAATCTTTCATTTGCTGACTATGCCTATCAGTAGTTAGTGCATGCAGTAGCTAGAAACTTTTATTTACCTGGCAATAGTGGCGCTCACTGTATTGCAGTAGTTCGACTAACCAAGATTTTTTTGAGGTAAGTGGTTCATGAAAGGTACAGGTTATTGTTAGTCATGGCCATTCTTTTGTAGGGAGTTTTAAAGTCAGATTGCGTTGCGCAAAAAATCTTGTGTGTAAGATTAATGTTGATGAGAATAAGTAAAGAGAGTAATGACTGAGTACTTTCAGCTTTTGCTTAGCTGTTTGAAAATCAAATAACGTAGAGGTTTATCAGCACAGTAATTCACAGTGGCCGATGTGAGCATCTATTGCCAGGACTCGGGGCCAGGATAGCAGCAGGCACAGCGACTTGGATCGGTGGCTGAAGTGAGCGTCTACTACCAAGATCTGGGCAAGGGTTGCAGCATTCTGGGGTAAGTAGAATGGAGGCCGATCAACACGCGCGACTACGTTGCTTGATTGCCGTTGTTGGTGTCTATCGCCAACTCCTAGTACAGGGTGGCAGGTAGTGCGGTGGTAGGTATGAGCATTTATTGCCAGTACCTGGTCCAGGGTGGTAGCAAGCTCGAGGAGGTTGCGTAGTTGCCAAAGTGTGTGCCTATCACCAGGTTTTAGGCCAGGGTGCAAGAAGTCATGAGGAAGTGAGGCGGTAGCCATTGGTATTGTTTATGCCAAGACCTGGGCCTGGGTGGAAGCAGGTGTGGCGACGTGGCATGGTGGCAGATGTGAGCCTGATCCAGGGTGGCAGGTGATGTAGCGAGGTGGCGCGGTAGATGATGTTATCTCTGATACCGAGGACACGGTCCAGTGTGGCATCCTGTGTAGGGAGGTGGAGTGGTGGACAACGTGAGCATCTGTCGCCACATCCTGGGTCATGGTGGCTGCAGGCGTGTAGAGAAGGCGTGGTGACGGATGTGAGCATCTACTGCTAGGACTTGGGTTAGTGTGGCAGCTGTAACGAGCAGGTGTAGCAGTGGGCAATGTGAGTGTCTATTGCGAGGACCTGGAAGGGGGCAGCAGTTGTGTGTATGTGGCATGGTATCTGATGTGAGTAGCTATTCCGAGGACCTGGGAAAGGGTGGCAGCAGGTGTGGGGAGGTGGAGCGGTGGTGAATTTGAGAGTCTATTGCCAGTATTTGGGCCAGGGTAGCAGAATGCGCTAGGAGGTGGAGCATTCGCTGATGAGAGTGTCTATCGCCTGGTTTAGGTAGGATTCTGTTGGAAATAAATGATGAGGTTAGATAATGGAAGATAAATTATTAGTTTAGAAATATGTGAACATCTAAATACAGAATGCATGCTTTAATAATATTTTTATGTGTTTGAACAAATGTTGAAATAAGAGTAAAGATCTATATAATGAAGATTTGGTTTGGACTGGAGTACCAAATGTTACACTGAAAACAAACCCTGTCTCTTCCTTTTGTGTTATTTCCCTATGTATTTGTGTACACTTGTGTATTTGTTTTTTTTCCCTGTCTTTATGTGTGTACCTAAAAAGATTTATGTTGTAGAATTTTTCTAATACCAAGCCACATTCACTATGATGAGGAATTCCATTTATACGCCAATATAATTTGCAATAATAATGTGTTCTTTCCTTTGTAGAGATGATTAGACATTATTTACGAAAACTATTCGCATCTTTTGTGTGTTTACTTATGTCATAATTTCTGTAACAATGATGAATATGCATATATATCCATTCTTTTGTAAAGCCTGTATTACTACAAATATTATCTGCAACATTATATTTTTAATGATGATTTCTGTACCATTGTAATTGTATTCTCAGTTTATAAAATTGCAATAGACACCAGTTCATCAAAATAAATAACTTGTAAGCATTCATTTCAGTGCATACAATATGTGAGAAGATAAGACTGTTAGTGTTTGCATGTGTGTTAATAATTCTGCAACGGAGTGGTTAACACCATTGCTGGAACTAAGGACAATTCCAGAAACATTGTAAGCGCGTGATTAGTGTTTTATGGTTTTGCTATATTGTCTACAAGACTCTTCGATGGTGATTGTGCACCTGCACAGCCACAACGACTGCTGGGTGTCTCCACAAGGACTGCACTAGGTCAGCACCTTTGATGGCCCAGTAATAACATACCTTCTACCAGGACTACATTGGGTCTTCTCTGTGATGACCTACCTACCAATATTCTTAGAAAATTCGGATGACTGTTATGGTTTGTTCTGTTGTGGCCCATTACCTGTCTACATGTCAAGAGTCCGCACTGTCATCCATTGTAAGGACAACACTACTTCATCAAGACTGCATGGAAATCCATTACTTCCATGTGAATTTTCTTTTACTGCTCAGACGTAGAGAAAAAAAGAGAAAACTATAATTACTATTGTGATGAAAATCTGGACTGTCTTTATGAGAACAATTTTTGGTTTTGACCAACATTGCATCAAAAAGCGTGTGCATTGGATATCTTTGTTATTGTAATTATGAAAAATTTTATCAAATCATTGTTGATCACTGCCCAAAACAATTTGTAAAATTTTATGTGGGGAACATGGGAGCTATGTAAGTAGGCTATTTAGGTTTTCATGTTGGTAACGCCATGGAGCGCTCTGTATGAAAATCAATGACTGTGGTATGTGCAGCCTGTGGCGGATTTTTATTGTTGGAATATTTCCTGATGAAATGTTGGGCATCGGAATGTGATCAGTGTATAGCGGTGTGCAGTTGGTGGTCAGCCACCAGCAGTGATGGATGTGAGGAGAGAGATGGCAGAATTTTAAGAGCGGACGATCTGAACGAGTGCTGCCAGAATGAGTAAATATGTAATGCTGGATATCATTGTGTGTTATATGTCTTATCACTTGAATCAGCTGCCCTGAAACCAACAGTTTTTTCGAGGTAAGGGGATGACACTTTTATAGTGTGGCCTCAAGGAAAATATAAATAAATGGAAAATTTTAGGTAAAAGTGGTTTTCCGCACACCATCGAAGATTGCCAACCTTGTGGGATCAGTTAAGGAGAATCTGTTTCTACAAAAGGCCGGAATTTACAAGATACAATCTGTTTCTACAAAAGGCCGGAATTTACAAGATACCATGCCAATGTGTTATTGCTTACATAGGTCAAAACACACACACACCGTGAAAGTACGCTCCACTTAACATCAACGTTCACCCGCCTTTTGCAGCCAAGCAAGTCCGCTATTTTTTCGTTTATTGTTATTTTTATACCTGTTCAATCAGGTAGGCTGGCAGCGGCATGCTAAGCCGCTGTTCAGCCTTAGCGTTAACAATGTTATAACACAGAAAGAAGATCCAGAATATACATAGTGACGGGCAAAAAATAGTGGACACAGAAATACAAAAAACACGGAACCGTTCACACTCGACAATAACGACACTGAAAACATGTTGACATGGCGCATATACCACTGATGAATTCGACGGCACAGGTGAAAGAATGAGCGTGACAGCGGACACTAAGAAACACAAAACGACGGCACACACATGCGAAGCCGATGGCGATGATCGCCGGCGCGCGAATGCCCACATAGCGTGTACGAGTCCGAGGACCTGCCAATAGTGGTAGAAGGGGGAGTGGGAGGGAGAGGGGCGAGCAAGGATGCCCATGGCAGAGGAGACGGCAGTAGGAACGGAGGAACAGCTGGAGGGGAAGCCCAGGGGAGGAGTGTGGAGAAAGCGAGGAGGGAGGTAAGGGGGTCAAGTCCGCTATTGATGAACATTGTAGTTCTACTGGACATTCAATGGGGTATGAGAAAAGAATGATTTTGTCTACAGCGACGTCTTTCTGGGACTCCATTATTAAAGAATCCGTAGAAATACGACTGGTGGAAAAACTATTAAATCGTGACAGTGGCTACCAGCTGGACAGTGCATGGAATCCCATCATCTCCACGATTTGCTCTAATCGACGACGGCCGCGGCAAACAGCAACGCAGAGGGCGACTGAGTTCCGCTATTCCACTAGCGACAGCGCTGACGGCGGGCAGTGTGGTTCATCTATCAATTTTTCGAGGCACGCAGAGAATAGTTACAGTACGCTATATATTGCGGAACAGAGGACGTTTTCGTCAGTCTACGACGGCTCACCTGAAGATGACTGGCAGGTACCCAGTTGAAATATCGTGCGAAGTATTTAACGACGACCGGCGGTAAGCCTAAAAATTATCGTCATGTCCATGACTTGTGTGGCATCAGGAGCAAGGAGGTTACACGGCGGCATATGTGAGTTTCTATTGCAATCACCCAGGCCTGGGTGGCAGCCGGTGTGGGGAGGTGGCACTTTAGGGGATGTTAGCGCCTATTTTGAGAACCTGACCCAGGGTGTCAGCAGTTTGGAGGAGGTGGTGTGGTGGGCAATACTTGCGTCTATTGACACTATTTGGGCCAGTATGGCAGCAGGTGAGAGGAGGTTGGTTGGTTGCTGGTGTGTGTCCGAAGTGAGTGTTTACTGCCAGGACCTGGGCCTGGGTGGAAGCAGGTGTACGGAGCTGGTGTGGTCGCAGTAGTGGGCTCCAATTACCAGGGCCAGTACCAAGGTGGCAACATGGGCGAGGAGGTGGCACAGTGGTTGATTTGATCGTCTATTGCCAGACCCTGGGCCAGGGAGGCATGTGGCTCGAATACATTGTGTGGTTGACAATGTGTGCATCTTCCGCCAGGACCTTTGCTGGGATTCCAGGAGGCAGGAGGCGATGGCGCGGTGACTGATATTAGCGTTTATTTCCAGGACCTAGGCCTGGATTGGAGCAGGTGTGGTGAGGTGGCCTGGTGGCAATTGTGAGGGTCAACTGAGAGGGCCAGGCCAGGGCGACAACAGTGCGGTGAGATGTAGTGTTACCCAATGTCAGCATTTAATGTCAGGACCAGTGTTAGGTTAGCAAAAGGCGCAAGGAGATGGTGTGGTGGCTGATGTGAGCATCTATTGTCAGGATCTGGTTAAGGGTGGCAGGCTTCAGGAGCAGGTGGGAGAGTGGCCAATGCGACCATCTATTGCGAGGACCTGGGCAAGGTGTCAGCTGTTGGGTGGAGGTGGCACAGTGGCCGATGTGAGCGTCTATTGCCAGTGCTCAGGTCTATGTTGGCAGCGGGCACAACAAGGTGGAGTGGTGGCTGATGTGAGCTTCTACCATGAGGATCTGGAGCAGGGTTGCAGCAGGAGCGAGTCGGTAGCGTGAAGCCCAGTGTGCTCATCTATTGCCAGGGCCTTGGCCAGTGTGGTAGCAGGATCGATGCAATGGATCTGTGGCCGATTTGAGTGTTTATTGCCAGGGCCACGGTCCGGGTGGCAGCAGGTGTGGGGTGGGTGCTTGATGTCAGATGTGAACGACCATTGCAAGGGCCTGGGCCAGGGTGGCTGCAAATGCGTCTATAGTCAGTATCTGGGCCAGGGTAGCAGCAGGCTCGAGGAGGTGCGTTCTTGCCGATGCATGTGTGTATAGCCAGGACCTTGCCGAGGATGGAAGCAGGCAGAAGTAGGTGGTGCAGTGGCTGATGTTAGTGTTTATATCCAGTACCTGGGTCTAGGTGCCAGGAACTGCTTGGGGGAATCATGGTAGCCAATCTTAGCGTGTATTCCAAGGACCTGGGCCAGTGTGGCATAAGGTGTGGGGAGGTGGACCGGTCGCCAATGTGAGCGTCTATTGCCAGGCCCTCGTCAACGGTAGCAAAATGGGCGTGGTCCTGGAATTGTGGCTATTGTGAGGATAACAGCAGGCACAGCGAGGTAGAGTGGTGGCTGACATGAGCCTCTACTGCTGGGATCTGTGACTAGGTGCCAGCAGGCATGAGGAGGTGGAGTGGAATCAGATGTATGTCTGGCTGACGTGAGTATTTCTTTACAGGACCTGGACCAGGGTGGCAATTGGTGTGGGAGGTCGAGTGATGGCAGAAGTGAGCGACCATTGTCAGTGCCTTCGCCAGGGAGGCAGCACTAGTGTGGTGGTGTAGCACTGGCCAATGTGATCGTCTATTGCCAGGTCTTACGCCTGGATGACAGCAGGCACGAGGAGGTTAGGTGGTTGTCGATGTGAGCATCTATCGTCTGGTCCTTGGCTAGTGTGGCAGAAGGCAGAAAGAGGTGGCGCTGTGGCCAATATGAGTGTTTACTGCCAGGACCTTGGCCTGGGTGGAATCAGGTATGGGGAAGTGGTGTGGTGGCAGATGTGAGCATCTATTGCCAGGGCCTGATTCAGGATGGCAGTTGGTGTAGGGAGGTAAAGCAGTGGCCAATTTCAGCTTCTTTTTGCAGGACTTGGTAAAGGGTAGCAACAGGTGCGAGGTGGTGGAGGGGTGGCTGAAGTGAGTGTCTGTTGCCAGGACCTGGGCAAGGGCGATAGGAAGCTCGAAGAGCTGGTGCAGTGGCCGATGTGAGCGTCTTTTGCTAAGACCTGACACGGTGGTAGCAGTTGTGTGTAGATGGAGCAGTAGCCAATATCGTTGTCTACTACTAGTACCTGGGACAGGGTAGTAAATGGCTTGAGGAGGTGCCACGATGGACGATATGCGCCTTATTGACAGGACATGGGGCCGGGTTGGCAGCAGGTTTGAGGAGGCTACAGGTTGGCAGATGGGAGCGACATTTGGCAGGGCCTGGGCCAGGGAGGCTGCAGGTGTGGGGAGATGGAGTGGTGGCAAATGTGAATGTCTATTGCCAGGATCTGGACCAGAGTAGCAGAAAGCGCGAGGAGGTGGAGAAATGGGTGATGTGAGTATCTATTGCCAGGCTTAGGTAGGATTTTCTTGGAAAAAATGATGAGGTAAGATAATGGAAAATAAATGATGAGGTAAGAAATCTGTGAACATATAAATACAGAAAGCGTACTTTCATAGGACTTTTTTGTGTGTGCGAACAAATGTAGAAATAAGAGGAAGGATGTATAGAAAGAAGTTTTGGTTTGGGCTGCATTAGTAAATGCTACACTGAAAACAAACCCTGTACTTTCGTTTTATGTTATTCGGCTATGTGTTTGTGTACCCTTGTGTATTTGTATTTTCCCTGTCTTTCTCTGTTTAGCTAATATATTTATGTTATAGAATTTTTCTGATACTTAGCTACATTCACTATGATGAGAGATACTGTTATCCTCAAATATAATTTGTTTTAATAATATGTCATTTATTTTCTAAAGAAGGTTTGAGATTATCTTGGAAACCTATCTGATCTTTTATGTATTTATTTATGTCATAATTCCTGTAACACAGATGTGTAACTTTATTGCTATTCTTTGGTAAAGCCTTTATTACTAGAAATGTCATCTATATTATTATGTTTTAATGTTGTTTTCTGTACCTTTGTAATTATATTCTCATGTTATAAAATTGTAATTGACACTAGTTTATCAAATTAAGTAACTCTTAAGCATTCATGTCAGTTAATAATTCAGCTAGCGTCTGGGTAACTGCATTGCTGGTCCTAAGGACAATTCCAAAAACTTTGTGATTGCATACTTAGTGGTTTATTGACTCGCTATATTGTCCACAAGACTCGTCGATGGTGGCTGAGCACCTACACAGCCGCAACAGATGGTTGCCGACACTATATAAGGACTACAGTGAGTCTGCTCATTTGATGACCCATCAATACAGCACTATCTATCAAGACCACAGTGAGTCTGCTCTATGATGACCTGCGTATTAATATTCCTCAAAAATTCGAATGACTCTATTGTGGCTTCGCTCTGTTTTGGCCCATTACCTGTCTGCATGTGAAGAGTAAGAACTGTCTTTCCATTGGAAGGACAACACTACTTCTTCAAGACTGCATGGAAATCCAGTACTTTCATGTGCATTTTCTTTTACTGCTCAGACTTAGAGAAAGAAAGAGAAAACTATACTTAATATTGTGATGAATAATCTGGACTGTCTTTATGAGAACAATTTTTGCTTTTGACCAACATTGCATCAAAAAGCGTGTGCATTTGATATCTTTGTTATTGTAATTATGAAAAATTTTATAAAATCATTATTCGCCACTGCCCAAAACAATCTGTAAAATTTTTTGTGGGGAACATTGGGGCTATGTAAGTAGGATGTTTAGGTTTTGATGTTGGTAACGCCACGGAGCGCTCTGTATGAAAATCACTGTCTGTGCTGTGGTCAGCCTGTTGCTGGTCTCTATTGTTGGAATATTTGCTGATGAAATGTTGGGCACACTATTAAGGTAAATACATTGTTTTTCTCTATAAAAACTGTTAGTTGATGGCTATGCATATCGGTAGTTAGTCCCTTCAGTAACTGGAACCTTTAATTTAGCCAGTAGTAGTATCGCAGTAGTTCGATTAACGATAATTGTTGTGAGGCAAGTGATTCAATAGCGGTATAGATTATCGTTAGTCAGGGCCATTCGTTTGCAAGGATTTCTGAAAATTCAATTTGCGTTGCGCTAAATATATTGTGTGTCAGTTTAGTTTCGATCAGAATAAATAAAGAGAGTAATAGCTCCGTACGTTCAGTTTTGCTGAGCTACTTGAAAGTCAAATAACGTACACGTTTATCAGCACAGTAATTCATTAATTTTTGAAAGGCTGTGTTTAAGTTGTGTGGAGGTGACTCAGTGGCCGATGTGAACGTCTATTGCAAGGACTCGTGTCCAGGATGGTAGCAGGCACAACAAGATGGAGTAGTGGCTCATCTAAGTGTCTACAGACAGGATACAGATCAGGGTGACTGCATTCACGAGGAGGTAGAGTGGAGGGCGATGTGAGCGTCGGCAGCCAGGATGTGTGCCAGTGTGGCAGAAGGGACGATGCAGTGGTGCAGTTGCTGAAGCAAGTGTTTTTTGCAAGGACCTGCCACAGGGTGCAAGCAGCGTGGGGAGGTGGGATGATGGTACATGTGAGTGACCATTGGCAAACCCTTGGCCAAGTGGGCAGCAGCTGTGGGGAGGTGTAGCAGTAGCCAATGTGATCGTCTGTTGCCACGACCCAGGCCAGGTATCAGTAGGCGTCAGGATGTGTAGCAGTGGCTGATGAGAGTTTCTGTTGCCAGCTCTTGGCCAGGGTGGCACCAGGCGCGAGGAGGTTGCGTTGTTGCCGATACGAGCGTCTGTCCCCAGGTACTGGCCCTGGGTGGCAGCTGGCGTGAAGAGGTGGCACAGTAACCGATGTGCGCATCTATTGCCAGGACCTGGGTTAGGGTGACAGCTGGCGCAAGAGGTGGAGCAGCGCACAATGTGAGCATCCGTTATGAAGGGTGCAGCAGTTCTGTGGTGGTGGTACAGTGGTAGATGTCAGCGTCTATTGTCAGGATTAGGGGCAGGTTGGTAGCAGGCATGACGAGGTAGAGTGGTTGCTGATGTGAGCGTCTACAGGCACAATCTGGGAGTGTGTGTCAGCATTCATAAGGAGGTAGATTGGAGGCCGATGTGGGCGTCTATCGATAGAATCTGTTTCAGTGTGACAACAGGGCAACGTGTTGGAGCAGTGGCTGATGTGTGTGTTTATTTCCAGGACCTGGCAAGGGTGGCATAAGGGTTGAGGTGGTTGCGAGGCTGCCGATGTTAGTGTCTCTCGGCAGTTCCTAGGCCAGGGTGGCAGCATGCATGTAGAGGTTGTGCATTGGCCATTGTTAGCAATTTTGCCAGGGCCTGGACCATTGTGGCAGGAGGCATGAGGAAGTGGCGCGGTGTCCAATGTGACAATCTCTTGCCATTTCCAGCACCTGGGTGGTAGCAGTCATGATTGGGTGGAGATGTGGCTGATGTGAGTGAATATTACTAGGACCTGGCCCAGGGAGGCAGCAGGTGTGAGGAGGTTGTGTGGTTGCCGATGTGAGCATCTGTCTACAGGTCCTTGGCCAGTGTGGCAGAAGGGAGGAGGAGGTAGCATAGAGGACGATGTGAGTGTTTACTGCCAGGACCGGTGTCTGGGTGGAAGCAGATTTTGGGAAGTGGTGTGGTGGCAGATGTGAACGTTAATTTCCAGGGACTGGGAGCACGCGTGAGCAAGTGAGAGGAGGTGGAGAGACGGCTGATGTAAGTCTCTAGTGCCAACGCCTGTTTTATGGCGACAGCAGGTGTCTGATGCGACCGTCTCTTTCCATTACCTGTGCCAGGGGGGAAGCAGTCATGATTAGATGGAGCTTTGGCTGATGTGAGCATCTACTGCCATGACTGGCGCCATGGCAGGAGCAGGAGAAAGGAGGTCGTATGTTGGCCAATGTGAGAATCTACTGCGAGAACCTCTTGATGGTGGCAGCAGCTGTGTGGAGCTGCCACGGGGTCCAGTGTGTGTGTCTTTTGTCAGAGGCAAGGTTGTCAGGATGCACGCCCAAAGGGATTGGTGGTTAATGTGAGCGTTTACTGGCAGGACCTGGCCAAGGTGGCAGCGGGAGTGGGGAGGTTACGTAATGGAAGACGTGAGCGACCATTGCCAAGGCCTGGGCCAGTGTGGCTGTAGGTGTGGGGATGTCGAGTGGTGGCCAATGTGAACGCCAATTGCCAGGACGGGGGTAGGGTAGCGGCAGGCGTTATGAAATGTAGCGGTGGCCTATGTTAGCATTAATTGCCTTGACCTGAGTGGCAGCAGGTTTGGTGAAGTGGAGCACTGGCCAAGTCATCTTCTACTGCCATGCCCCTGCATGGGTAGAAGAAGGCACTTGGAGGTAGAGCAGTTTCTAATGTGAGCGTCTGTTGCCAGGACCTACGCCAGGGTGGCCGCAGTAATGAGGAGGTGGAGCGGTGGCTGATGTAACTGTCTATTGAATGGACCTAGGCCAGGCTCTAGGAGATGGCACTGCTGCCGATGTGAGCATCTGAACTGAGGTCATGGGCAGGGTGGCAGCAGTTATGTGGAGGTGGCATGATGACTGATGTAAGCATAAATTGGCAGGGTATGGGCCAGGGTGACAGCAGGTGTGGGGAGGTGGAGCAGTGGCTAATGTCAGCGTCTTTTCCCAGGACCTGTGCCATGGTAGCAGAGGGCTTGAAACAGGGGCACAGTGTACGATGTGAGCCGCTGTTGACAGTACTCCAGGCCAGGATGATAGCAGGCACAACATGGTCGAGTGTTGGCTGATGTGCCTGTCTACTGCCAGGATCTGGGCCAGGAAGGCAGCAGCTGAGAGGTGCTTGCATGGCTGCCGATGTGAGTGTCTGTCGCTAGGACCTAGGCCAGTGGGTGGCAACCTTCACTAGCAGGTGGCCACAGTGAGCATCCATTATGAAGAATTTGGCAGGTTGGCAGCAGTTGCTTGTAGGTAGCATCAATTGCCAGGGGACGACGAGGTAGAGCAGTGGCAGATGTGAGCATCTAATGCTAGGATCTGCGACAGGGTGTTTTTAAAGTCTGCAACCTAACGGACACGCTAAAAAGTCTCACGCGAAAACCTGCAGCTGGTGTGGTCCTTTTAGCTTTATCGTAAGATCTATACTGTTCTTCTGGAGGGCTCTATCTTTTAGCATGGGCTGGGAGTGGTCCTTGACGTACCTGAGACGCGAAAAAGTCTCACGCTAAAACGTGCGGGTGGTGAGCCCTAGTGGTTAGCTGGCGACTTGGGTGTCCAGCCTGTCCCTTATCGTAGGGCCTTCTAGCTTAACACGGTTCTGCTCTCGGCTTCTGTTCTCGTTTCTCCCATCAGAACTGCGTCTGCCTCGCGTTGGAAAGGTATGACATGCATTTAGCCATTCTTGTGTTAGTCTGTGGTATTCCATTTGCTCACTCGTTACTTGTATTACTTTGGTTAACTTAATGTTACGATTTATTCGGAGACATTTGACATACTACTAGATTTGCTTATTATGTCAGGGTTTTCATGGAAGGTGTTGGATTTGCCTGACACCTTACAACCACCCTGGCCGAGGTTCTGGCAATAGACAATCATAACAACCTCTATGCTACATCCTCGCACATGCTGCCACCCTGGCCCAGGCCATGGAAATTGTTGTTCACATCTGCCACACCATCTCCCCATACCTGCCCCTACCCAGGAGCCGGTCCTGGCAGTAAACACTCAAATCAGCCACCAGTGCACCAACTTGCCCGTGCTGCCACACTGGCCCAGGAATTGGTAATAGACGCTCACACCAGCCACCAGTCCATCTGAATGTGCCTGCTGCCATCCTGTCTCTGATTCTGGCATAGACACTAACATCGGCCACTCTGCCATCTCAAAGCAACTGCTGCAACCCTCTCCAGGCCCTGATAACAGACGCACACATCGTACACCGCGCCACTTCTATGAGCTCGCTTTCACCCTGCCCCAGGCCCTGGCCATAGACATCCACGTCAGCTACAATCTCAATACAAGTGCTGCCATCCAGCACAGGACCGGTTCCTGATGTGAGTGTATTATGCAAGGATTTGGGCCAGAGTGTCAGCAGGCTCGAGTGGTTGCCATTGGGAGCGTCTATCGCCAGGTCCTGGACCAGGTCAGCAGCAGATGTGAAGAGGTGGCATGGTGGCCGTAGTGACCATTTATTACTAGGAAAAGGGACAGGGTGGCAGGAGATGCGAGGAAGCTGCATCGTTGCCGATGAATGTGTCGATCATCAGGACCTTGACCAGTGTGGCAGCAGGAGCAAGTAGGTGGCATGGGGGCCGGTGTGGGTTTATATTGCCATCACCTGGTCCTGGGTGGTTGCCAGTGTCGGGAGGTGGCGCCTTAGCCCATGTGAGCCCCTGTTCTGGAATCTGTGTCAGGGCGGTAGCAGGCAAGATGAGGTGAAGTGATGGCGGATGTGACTGAATAGTGCTATTACCTGGCCCAGGGTGTCAACACGATGGAAGGGGAGGTGCATTGGCCAAGAGTAGCGTCTATTCACAGTATATGGGACAGTGTGGCCGCAGGTACGAGGAGGTGACAAGGAGGCCGGTGTGAGGTTCCATTGCTAGGACCTGTGCCTGCGTGATTGCTGGCGCGTGGAAGTGGTGCAGTTTCCGATGTGAGCGTCTATTGCCAGTCCCTGGGACAGGAAGACACCAGTTGTGGGGGTGTGGCACAGTGGTTGATGTGAGCGGTTATTGCCAAGGCCTGGGCCAACGTGGCAGAATGCATGAGGAGGTGGAGCGGTTTCTGATGTGTGCATCTATTGTGAGGACGTGGTCAGTGTGGATTCAGGCACGAAGAGTTGAAGTGGAGGCCAATTTGAGTGTCTATTGCGAAAACGTGGACCAAGGTGGCAGCAGATGAGAGGAGGTGGATTGGTGGTTGATTTATATGTGTACTGCCAAGACCTGGGCTACAGCGACAGCATGTGTGGAGAGGTGGGTGATGTGAACGTCTTTTGTCATTACCTGGGCCAGGGTGGCTGCAGCCATGATTAGGTGGTGTGGTGGCGGATATGAGCGACGATCACCAGACCTTGGGATTGGGCTGGAACAGGAATGACGAACTGGCATGAATGCTGATGTGAACGTTTCAGTCCTTGGGCCTGGGTGAAACCAAGTGTTGAGAGGTGGCGTGGTGGTAAATGTGTGCAACAATTATCAGGGCCTAGGCCAGGATGGCTGCAGTAAGGAGATGGTGGAGTGGTGGCTGATGAGACTGTCTATTGAAGGGATCTTGAACACAATGGCATCAGTTGCTATGAAGTGGCACTGTTAGGGATGTGAATGTCTATCCTCCTGAGCCCATTTGTGGAAGTGGCACAGTAGCCAATGTGAGCGCCTATTCCGCGGACCTGGGCCTGAACAGCAGCAGGTGTGGGGATGCGGAGTGGTGGCCAATGTGGTCGTCATTTGCTAGCACCTGGGCCTGGGTGACAGCATGTGTGGGGAGGTTGGGCGGTTGCCAATTTGAGCATCTATTGCCAGGAACTGTGACAGGGTAGGAGAATTTGCGAGGAGGTGGAGCAATTTCCGATATGCGTGTCTATTGCCAGGTTTAGGTGGGATTTTCTTGGAAATTAATGATGAGGTAAGATAATGGATAATAAATGATGAGACAAGAAATATGTGAACATATAAATACAGAAAGTGTGCTTTAATAGGATTTTTTGTGTGTGAACAAATTTGAAATAAGAGGAAAGATCAATGGAATGAAATTTGGGTTTGGACTGCAGTACCAAATAATACACTGAAATCAAACCCTTTCCTTTTCTTTTGTGTTATTACGCTATACGTTTGTGTACCCTTGTATATTTGTGTTTTTCGTGTCGTTATGTGTTTAGGTAACAGGAATTATGTTGTAGAATTTCTCTAGTAGGAAGTACATTCACTATGATTAGGAATACTGATATACTCAAATATAACTCCATTAACAACATGTTATCTACTTTGAAAAGATAGCTATTCTGATCTTTTATGTATTTACTTATTTCATAAATCCTGTAACATGATGTGTATGTTTATTTCTATTCTTTTGTAATGTGTGTATTACTTCAAGTGATATCTGTATTATTATGATTTAATGCTGTTATTTTCCTAGGCTACGCGTGAAAAGGAAGAGGTAATGTGAGTTGTTTTTCATTTTTTTCTCAGGAGACCTGACGTTCTGGTAATAACAGCAATTCCAGCGTCATGGTTTGCTCTGAAGAGGGAAGAGGGAAGTTGTGCAATATCTCACAGCTGGGTTATTTTCTTTTGTCAGCTCTGATGTATTGTTCTCGCGACAAGCTGACGTAATTATGTCCGAACATCAACTTACCTTAAGGGTGGACTGTAATATTTGGGCGGTTGAAGACGAAATTGGTAAATTAGAGGATACATTTAATGAACTTCACTCCATGCTAGCTAATCAGTCAAGGTTTAATGACACAACGGCGCAATTTCAGCGACTACGACCAAATTTTTATTGCTAAGAAGCTCAGTTATGTCAAACTATAGGGTTAATCCCGCACGTCCGTAGGAGAAGAGGATGGTTAAACGCAGGAGAGCGTATTCTAAAAGTGTTTTTGGGACCGCTGACGCTGGAGATATTAAAAGTTTTAATGAAACGCTGCGGCAGGTACAGGATGATGTGATTAGCAACCAGGGAATGATGGATCTTCAGGCAACCTAATTTGAGAGTTTGGAGAAAGATGTAGTTATTAATACGCGCCACTTACGAGCTTTAGCTACAAAACCTTCATGTCCCTCATTATGGCCACAGCCGACACAACTAATCACGAATTGCGTATAATCAAGTACTGGTTGTATAACATCGATTCACAGCTGATAATCGCTAAGCTGCTCCGTTTTCTTGCTAATAGTACTAAAGGATGCTCGCATAGAAGCCACGGAACTACAGGAGGTTTTGTTGCACGCAAAGCGCGGGCACCTAATCCCGGTACTGTTACCTTCGGAACAACTTGGGGAAGGGTTACGGAAAGTTCAATTGGAACTGGCCACATCCCTGGAGCTACTGACGACTTTAACAGACGAACACTTATCTCTGTACTACAAACTGGCCACTGTTACCAATACGCGGGCGGGTACCCTGCTGAGAATTCGTATCATAATACCATTAACATGTAAGGATTGTAAATTTGAATCTTACGCCTTGCATACGTATCCAGTGAAGTGAGAAATTTTGCTGAAATTCGTGCAATTAAAAGTACGGGAAATACTATTAGTGGCACATAACAGACAAGCTCGTGCGTTCTTCACTGCACAAGACTTGCTGCAGTGTTGAACAGGTCCAGTTACCATCTGCACGGCGAAATTGTTACACACTGTTGCCAAATCTTGTGAGAATTCTCTATTCCGCTCTAAAGAACCAGTTGTAGAGTGAACGAACGAAATTAAAGCAGCCCTGGTGCAGTGCTTTCACTAAGTTGGTCCACAGTGAGTATTTTCAGTAGTGGAAAACACAGTCGTTATTTGCGTTTGTTATGAGCACGGTGAGCAAGGGAGTACACAAAGAATAGAATTCCAAGTGGAGGGACGATTAATTATCGGCAGACAGTGTGACATTTCAAGGCCAACTTTCCGTTTACCAACCGTCATTACTAGAGCTACAATCATGAACATAACAAGCACATTGATCCATATACCCGCCTATCGTCACGAAAGAAAATCTCACTGTTTTGTATAGCACATTAGACCCGTCATTCACCATCTCTTTCTCAACGAGTGTATGAGTACCGTAATGAGCATACGCAACGCTTACTAGTTATTGGATCATCAACCAACGCCACCCGTATTTTTATGTTTGTCGTAGGATTATTGTAGTATCGGCTCAAGAGGAAGTTAGTCCAAAACCCGCCCCTTCCAGCCTTTAACCTAAGGGTCCAGACAAAATCACTGAACAGTTGTGAAGCCCTGCAGCACAACACTGAGTAGTGTTTAAGGACAAAGATTAGACTGAGGGTAGAAGTGAACGAACACAATGTAAATAGCGAATCAATCGACTTTTGTGGTGTTTGTGAAGTGAACTGTAGTTGCTTTGACATTTTGGTTGAATTTGGGGACGAAATCTTTTCGTCAAAGGGAGGTCTGTAGAGGACAAGGGATTAGTTTTAGGAAATAAGTTGCGAAATTGTGATTTATTGTGATTTCAGCGCGCGATTCGGCAGCCTCATGGCAATTAGAAATTTTTGACGAATATTGGTAGGTACGTCATCACAGAGCATACACACTGTAGTCCTGGTAAAGAGTATGTTATTGGTCGGCCATTAAAGGTGCAGCCCACTGCAGTCCTTGTAGAGATGGCCAGCATCAATATGTAACGGCTGTGCAAGTGCAGAATCTCAAACGAAGAGTCTTGCTGACAATATAGAATGTCTATAAACCACTACTTATGCACTCACAAAGTTTTTGGAATTGTCCTTAGAACCAGCAATGCTGTTAACCAGTCCCTTGATGAATTAATAACACACATGCAAACACTAACAGTCCCAACCTCTCACATATTGGCCGTATACTGTGACCAAGAGAAATGTGTGCACTTAAATGAATGCTTACGAGTTACTTTATTTGATGAAGTTACAAAGGTACAGGAAATGTCATTAATAACATAAACTCCTGGAAATTGAAATAAGAACACCGCGAATTCATTGTCCCAGGAAGGGGAAACTTTATTGACACATTCCTGGGGTCAGATGCATCACATGGTCACACTGACAAAACCACAGGCACATAGACACAGGCAACAGAGCATGCACAATGTCGGCATTAGTACAGTGTATATCCATCTTTCGCAGCAATGCAGGCTGCTATTCTCCCATGGAGACGATCGTAGAGCTGCTGGATGTAGTCCTGTGGAACGGCTTGCCATGCCATTTCCACCTGGCGCCTCAGTTGGACCAGCGTTCGTGCTGGACGTGCAGACCGCGTGAGACGACCCTTCATCCAGTCCCTAACATGCTCAATGGGGGACAGATCAGGAGATCTTGCTGGCCAGGGTAGTTGACTTACACTTTCTAGAGCACGTTGGGTGGCACGGGATACATGCAGATGTGCATTGTCCTGTTGGAACAGCAAGTTCCCTTGCCGGTCTAGGAATGGTAGAACGATGGGTTCGATGACGGTTTGGATGTACCGTGCACTATTCAGTGTCCTCTCGACGATCACCAGAGGTGTACGGCCAGTGTGGGAGATCGCTCCCCACACCATGATGCCGGGTGTTGGCCCTGTGTGCCTCGGTCGTATGCAGTCGTGATTGTGGCGCTCACCTGCACGGCGCCAAACACGAATACGACCATCATTGGCAGCAAGGCAGAAGCGACTCTCGCCGCTGAAGACGACACGTCTCCATTCGTCGCTCCATTCACGCCTGTCGCGACACCACTGGAGGCGGGCTGCACGATGTTGGGGCGTGAGCGGAAGACGGCCTAACGGTGATCGGGACCGTAGCCCAGCTTCATGGAGACGGTTGCGAATGGTCCTCGCCGAGTCCCCAGGAGCAACAGTGTCCCTAATTTGGTGGGAAGTGGCGGTGCGGTCCCCTACGGCACTGCGTAGGATCCTACGGTATTGGCGTGCATCCGTGCGTCGCTTCGGTCCGGTCCCAGGTCGACGGGCACGTGCACCTTCCGGCGACCACTGGCGACAACATCGATGTACTGTGGAGACCTCACGCCCCACGTGTTGAGCAATTCGGCGGTACGTCCACCCAGCCTCCCGCATGCCCACTATACGCCCTCGCTCAAAGTCCGTCAACTGCACATACGGTTCACGTCCACGCTGTCGCGGCATGCTACCAGTGTTAAAGACTGCGATGGAGCTCCGTATGCCACGGCAAACTGGCTGACACTGACGGCGGCGGTGCACAAATGCTGCGCAGCTAGCGCCATTCGACGGCCAACACGGCGTTTCCTGGTGTGTCCGCTGTGCCGTGCGTGTGATCATTGCTTGTACAGCCCTCTCGCAGTGTCCAGAGCAAGTATGTTGGGTCTGACACACCGGTGTCAATGTGTTCTTTTTTCCATTTCCAGGAGTGTACTAATACAGATAACATTTGTAGTAATACAGGGTTTACAAAAGAATAGAGAAAAACATACACATCAGTGTTACAGGAATTTTGACATAATTAAATATGTAAAAGGTCAGAACCACCCATACAAAGTAAATAACAAATTATTATTGCAAATTATGTTTGAGGATACCAGTATTCCTTATCATGGTGAGTGGAGCTTATTATTAGAAAAATTCTACAACACAAATCTTGTTAGCTGTACACATAATACACAAGGATAGTCAAACACATAACGAAATAACACAAATGGAAAAAACAGAGTTTGTTTCCAGTGTAACATTTGGTACTGCAGTCCAAACCAAAACTTCATTCCATAGATCTCTCCTCGCATTTCAACATTTGTTCTCAAACAAAAAAACCTATTAAAGCACGCATTCTGTATTTATATGTTCATATATTTCTTACCTCAATAATTTATTTAACATTATCTTACCATTTTATTTATTTCCAAGAAAATCCTACCTAAACCTGGCAGTAGACACTAATATCAGCTATTGCTCCACATCCTGTCGATAGATGATAACATCAGCCACCCAGCCACCTCGTCACACCTGCTGCCACTCAGGCCCAGGATCCGGAGATAGATTGGCAAACACGCATCCTCCTCTTGCCAGCTTCCACCCTGTCCCAGTTCCTGGAAATAGACACATCAGCTCACGCTCCACCTCAATGGGCCTTCTGCTTAGCTGTCCCACGTAATGGCAATTGATGCTGACATAGGCAACCGCTCCACCTCCCCACACCTGCTGCCTCGCTGGCCCAGGCCTTGGTAATTGACACACACATCTGCCACCACACCACCTTGCAACACCAGCTACCACCTAGGCCCACGTCCTTGAAATACATACTAATATGCTCCCTCCACGCGCCTACTGCCAGCCTGGCCCAGGTCCTGGCTATAGACACTCACAATGGCCAAAATTAAACGTTGTGACACATGCTGTAACCCTGGCTCAGGCAACTGCAATGTTCGCACACATCTGCCATCACACAACCTCAACACACCTGTTCTCACCATGGCCCGGTGTTGGCATTAGGCGCTCACATCGGCATCGCGCCACCTCTAGTAGATTCCTATTGGCCTAGCTTACATCCTTGCAATAGACACTCACATCAGCCACTGCTCCACCACTTCGTACCTGTAGCTTTCCAGCACTTTCCTGGCAATAGATGTTCACATCTGCCACCTTGCCTACTCACACCTGCTGCCTGCCTCACTCAGGTCTGGGAAATACATGCTCATATCGGCCAAAGTGCGACCTCCCTACGCCTGCTGCCTCTGTTGCACAGGTCATGGCAATAGGCGCTCAAATCATCCAACACACCACCTAATCATGACTGCTGACACCCTGGGCAGGGGAATGGCAAGAGACGTTCACATCGAACACACCACCACCTCCTCATACATGGAGTCACCTTGGCCTAAGTGTTGGCAGTATACATTGAAACCAACAACCACTCCACCTCCTCTCAAGTGCTGCCGCTCTCTCCCATGTTCTGGCAATAGACGCTCACATTGGCGTCCAACTCTTTGTGCCTGTTTCCACCCTGCCACAGGTCTTGCCTATAGATGTTCATATGAACCACTGTGAATCCTCGTCATGCTTGCTGTCACCTTGTCCCAGGTTAGCCAGCCATTGTGTCCGTGCTGTTCTAGGCGCTTTAGTCTGGCACTGCGTGACCGCTACGGTCGCAGGTTCGTATCCTGCCTTGGTCATGGATGTGTGTGATGTTCTTAGGTTAGTTAGTTTTAAGTAGTTCTAAATTCTAGGGGACTGATGATCACAGATGTTAGCTCTCATTGTTCTCAGAGCCATTTGCAACATTTAATGTCCCAGGTTCGTTCATATATCAGCTACTGCGACACTTACATCAGCTACCGCGCCTACTCCTCCCTCCTGCTGCCTTACTGGCCCACGTCCGGGCAATAGAGGCTCACATCGCGCTCTACATCACCTCCTCGTTGCTGGTCCCACACTGGCTCAAATACTGATAATAGACACTAACAATGGCCAATGCATTACCTCCTCCCATCTGCTGCCACCCTGGCCATGGATCGGGCGATACACACACACATTGCCAACCACGCAAACTCTTCACGGCTTGTGGCACCCTGGCACAGGTCCTGGCTATAGAACTCACATCAGCCACCGCTAAGTCTCGTCTCACCTACTGCCACCCTGGCACAGGCCCTGGCAGTGGTCGCTAATTTCGCCATCATGAAAACTTCCCACACCTGCTGTCGCCCCATCCCAGGAGCTAGCAATAAGCACTCACATAGGCCACCACTCCACCATGTCGCCCCTGCTCAAGCACTGGCCCAGATTCTGGCATAGACACTCACATCAGCCTCCACTCTAACTCCTCGCGCCTGCTGACACACTGGCCCTGATACTGGCAGTAGCCACTCACATCAGTTCTTTCTCATTTGGTCTGCTACCACCCTGGCCAGTGTCCTGTAAATGAATGTGGTGCGATGGCCATTGTGAATATTTATCAGCTGGACATGGTAAACGATGGCAGGAGGCTCAGGAACTGGCGATAGACGCCCACGTCAGACACCACTCCACCTAATGAAGACTGCTGCCACCCTGTCCCAGGTAATGGCAAGAGACATCCACATGGGACACAGCGCCACCTCCTTACACATGCTGTCGCCATAGCCCAGCTCTTGGCAGTTGACACTTAAATTAGCCTTCGTTCCACCTCCTCTTTATCTCCTACCGCCCTGGCCAAGGGTCAGGCCAATAGACGCACAAATTGCCTCCATTCCAACTCTTCGTGCCTGCTTCCACCATGCCCCAGGTTCTAACAATAGATGCTCATGTCAGCCACCGCACCAACTCTTCGTGGCTGCTGCCACCTTGACCGAGGTTCTGACACTACATACACTACGATCATATTGACCATTGTGCCACCTCTCGCACATGCTGCCACCCTGGCGAAGGCCATGGAAATTGTTTTTCACATGTGCCACAACCCACCATTACGTCACCTGCTTCCACCCAGGACAAGGTCCGGGAGTATACACTCTATCGGCGACCACACCACCACCTCTCGCCATCTGCCACCCTGGCCAAAACCCTGACCACCGAAACATACATCAGCAAATCCCTCACAACATGCTATGTGACGATGTGGCGCTGTGTCCGTTGTGAACGTCTCCATTAACCGGGTGAGGGTATTATCGGTCATCATTAGGTGGAGTGGTGGCTAATGTGGGCGTCTATCGCCAGTTCCTGTGCCTCCTCCCACCGTGTACCACGTCCAGGTGATGAGGAAAGGTCCAGGGCCAGTGTTGCAGCAGGCATGAACAGGTGGCTCGGTGGTCGATGTTAGCATTTATTGCCAGGACCTGTGCCAGGGTTGCAGCAGGTGAAAGAAGGTTGCCTGGTTGCAGGTATGTGTGTCTAACGCCCGGTCCTGGAACGGGATGGCGGCCATTGGGAGGAGGAGGAGCGATGGCCGATGAGAATATTTATCACTCTGCCTCCTCGAGCCAGCTGCCACTCTTACCAGATCCTGGCTGTAGACGCTCACATCAGCCATCGCTCCACCTCGTTGCGCCTGCTGCCAACCTGGCAGGGAAGGCGCTTGCCTTGCCATTGCCAGTCTACATTTTATACCTTCCCAGGAGTTGTCTAGAGTAGTAAAGGTAGGTAGGTGGTGGTGTGGTGGCTGTTATGAGTGTCTATAGCCAGGACCTGTGCCATGGTGGTAGCAGGTGCAAGGAGGACTTATGTTGACAAATGTGATCGGCTATGGCCCAGATTTAGGCGATGAAGGTAGCAGGTGTCGGAAGGCGGCATGTTGGTAGATGTGAGCGACCATTGCCAGGGTGTGGGCCAGTGTTGCTGCAGCTGTCTGGAGGTGGAGTGGTGGCCAATGTTAGCGTCCATTTGCAGGGCCTAGGCCTGGGTGGCAGCAGGTGTAGTGATGTGGAGCGCTGTCCAAGTTAGCTTCTATTGCCATGAGCTCTGCCAGGGCGGTCGCAGTAGCGAGGAGGTGGAGCGGTGGCGCTTGTGAAGATCTATTTGAAGGGACCTGAGCCAGGATGGCATCAGGTGCTAGGAGGTGGTGCTGCTGCCGATGTAAGCGTCCATTCTGAGGTCCTGAGCAGGGTGGCAGGAGTTGTGTCGGGGAGGCAAAATGGTCGATGTGAGCATAAATTGGCAGGACATGGTCTTGGGGGTCAGCAGGTGTAGGGAGATGGAGCAATGGCTAATGTCAGCGTCTATTGCCAGGGCCTGGGCCAGGGTAGCAAAAGTCTTGAAATCATGGCACAGTGGACCATATGAGAGTCTACTAGGTGGATCTGGGCCAGAGAAGCAGCATCCACGAAGAGGTTACATTGTTGCCAATGTATGTGTCTATCGCCACTTCCTTAACCATAATGGCAGAAGGCATCAGGAGGTGGTGTGGTGGTTAATGTCAGTGTTTACTGCCTGGATCTATACCTGGATGGAAGCACGCGTGGGGAGGTGGCGTGGTGTCAGATATGAGCATGAATTGCAGAAGGCAAGAGGAGGTGGTGCAGAGGACAATGTGAGTGTTTACTGGGCCTGGATAGAAGCAGGTGTTGGGAAGTGGTGTGGCGGCAGGTGTGAGCGTCAAATTCCAGGGACTGGGCTAGGGTGGCAGCATGCGCCAGGAGGTAGCTCAGTGTTTGATTTTAACGTCTATTGCCAGAACATGATCGAGGGTTGCAGCAGGTTGGAAGAGGTGAAGCGGTGGCTGACGTGAGCATTTATTGTCAGCACCTGGTCCTCAGTGGAGGCAGGCAAGAAGAGTTTTAGTGGAGCCCAATTTGAGCATCTATTGGCAGGACATGGGGCAGTGTAACAGCACTCGTGAGGAGGTCTAGTGGTGGCGTATGTGAGCATTAATTGCCAGACTCTGGGCCTGGGTGGATGCAGGTGCAAGGAGGTGCCGTGATGAGATATGTTTGTGTCAATTGTCTGGGCATGGGCCTGGGCCTGGGTGGCAGCAGGTTAAGTGAAGTGGAGCGCTGGCCAAGTGAGCTTCTGTTGCCATGTTAGGGTAGCAGAAGGCGCATGGTGGTGGAGCGGTGGCTAATGTGAGCGTCTGTTGCCAGGACATGGGCCAGGGTGTCAGTAGGTGTGGGGAAATGGAGCGGTGGCAAATATGAGCGTCTCTTTCCAGGACCTGTGCTGGGGTTGCAAAATGCGCGAGGAGGTGGAGCTATGGCTGATGTCATAATGGAAGATAAATTATGAGGTATGATATTTTTGTGTGTTTTCAAGGGTTGAAATAAGAGGAAAGATCTGTGGAATGGAGTTTGGGTTTGGACTGCAGTATCAAATGTTACACTGAAAACAAACCCTGTCTTTTCCTTTCGTGAAATTCCGTTATGTGTTTGTGTACCCCTGTGTATTTGTGTTTTTCCTCTATTTTTCTGTTTAGCTAACAAGATTTTTGTTGTAAAATTTGTCTAATACTAAGTACATTCACTAAGATGAGGAATACTGTTATTCTCAAATAAAATGGCATTAATAATATGTGTGCCTGCTTCCACCCGATCCTTGAGTCTTGGCAATAGACGCTCACAGTGGCCACCATGCCATCTACTCACAACTGCTGCCACCCTGCCCAAATCCTCTGAATGGGTGCTCACAATGTCCACTGCTCCATCTGCTTGTGCCGCCTGGCAGCCAAATCCAGGTCCTGGCAATAGATGCTCACATTGGCCACTGCAACACGCCTGAGGCCACCCTGCCCCAGGTCCTAGCTATAGACGATCACATCGGCCAGTGCTCCACCTGCTCGAGCCAGCTGCCGCTCTTATCATTCCATGGCAATAAACATACACATCAGTCACTGCCCACCGCTGCAGCTCGCCACACCTGCTGCCACCCTGACCCAGGCCCTGGCAATTGACTCTCACATCTGCAAAAACGCCACCTATCCTCATCTGCTTCCTAACAGACCCTGGCTGTAAACAGTAACATTGTCTACCGCGCCACCTACTCATGCCTGCTTCCACCCTTCCAGATCATTCATCACAATAGTAATTACAGTTTTTTTTCTCAAAGTCGGAGCAGTAAAAGAAAAGGCACGCACAGGGAGTGGTGGATTAGCATGCAATGTTGAAGAAGTAGTGTTGTACTTCCAATGGAAAGACAAGACCTACTCTTGAAGTGAAGACAGGAAAAGGGCAACAAAGAAGCAAACACACAACAGAGTCATAGAATTTTTGAAGAATATTGGTAGGAAGGTCATCACAGAGATGCCCTGTGGTCGTGGTAGAGTGTATGGTGTTGGTGTGCCATCAAAGGCGCAGACGCACTGCAGTCCTTGTAGAGAGGGCTCGCAGCCATGCGTTGTGGGCGTGCAGGTGCACAACCACTATCAAAGAGTCTTGTGGACAGTGTATCAAATCCATAAAGCACTACAAATGTACCCACAAAGTTTTTGGAATTGTCCTATGAACCAGTAATGCCGTTAACTAGTCCCTTGCTGAATGATTAACATACATGCAACCACTAACAGTTCCAACTTCTCACATATTGAGCATATACCATAACCAACAGGAATATGCAGACTGGAAGAAATGCATTCAAGTCACTTAATTTGATGAACTGGTGTCTATTGCAATTTTGTGATATTCCTCATCATTGCCCAGGTAATTGCAAAAGACGATCACTTTGGACACAGCACCACCATCTCACACATGCTGTCGCCTTAGTCCAGGTCATGGCAAAAGAAACTCACATTGGCCCCCGTGCAACCTCCCTGCACCTGCTGCCTTCATGGACCATGTCCTTGCAATAGATGCTCAAATCGGCCACTGGGCATCTCCTCTCACCTGCTGCCGCTGTGGCACTCATTGCCAACAGCTCCATCTCGCGGGGCCTGATGCCATACTGACTAAGGTCTTGGCAATAGACGGTCACATCAGCCACCGCTCCAACTCCTCGCTATTGCTGCCACCTGGGCCCAAATCCTGGGCCTCTCACATCACAACCGCTCCAACTCCCTGCGCCTTCTCCAATTCTGGCCCAGGTCATGGTAATAGAAGCTCACATTGGCCAATGCTCTATTTCCCACACCTGCTGCCACCCAGGTCCAAGCCCTGATAATCGATGCACACATCTCCTACTATGCCAACTCCACACACCTTGCTGCACCCTGGCCCAGGGACTGGCGATAAACGTTCACATTGGCCACCGTGTGACCTCCTCACGCCTGCTGCCACCCTGGCCCAAGCATTGTCAATAAATGCTCACATTGCCCTCTGCGCCCCCTCGTTACCCCTGTGGCTACCCACGCCCAGGACCTTGCGGTAGACACTCACATTGGCTACTACACAACTTCGTCATGCCTGCTGCCACCCTGGCTCTGGTCCTGGCAAGAAGCACTCAGATCGGCCACCACTACACATCGTCGCCCCTGCTGCCACATTGAACCAGGACTTGGTAATATTGACTCACATAAGCCACCACTCCATCTCATCTTGCCTGCTGCCACTCTGGCCCATGTTCTCGGAATAGGCGCTCACATCAGCTACCACACCACCTCCTCACAACAGCTGGCCGAAGTCATGGCAGTGGAATCTCACATCAGCCATCGTGCCCCCTACTGGCTCCTGTAGACTCTCTGGTAAAGGTACTCTCAATAGACGCACACATCTACCACCACGCTGCCTTGTCACAGCTGCTTCCACACAGACCTAGGTCCAGGAAAATGACACTCACATCATACACCACTACACCTCCTTGCGAATAATACTACACTGGCCCTGAGTCCTGGCCTACACTCAACCTCCTCGAGCGAGCTGCCACCCTTGCCTAGATCCTTGATGTAGGCGCTCACATCAGTCACTGCTCCACTATATCATGCCTGCTGCCAAACAGCTACTGAGTCTGGCAATAGATGCTCTCATCGGTTATCCCGCCACCTATTCACGCCTGCTGACACCCAGGCCCCAGGACCTCACGATAGACGATCACAACGTCAAATACGCCATCTGCTTGCGCCCACCGCCACTCTGTCCCAGGTCCTGGCAATTGATGCTTACATTAGCCATAGCACCACCTTCTTACACCTGCTGCCACACTGGCCCCAGCCCTGGCAATTGACGCTCACATGTGCTAGCACACCACCTTCATACACCTGCTACCTGCCCGCCCTAGCCTGGCAATAAACAGTAACATCAGGAACCGCCACACATCGTCCCGAATGTTACCACTGCGGGCCATGTCCTGGCTATAGAATTTCACATCGGCCACCGATCCTCCGTGTCACACCTGCTGCCACACTATCTCACTGCCTGGCAATAAACTCTCACATCGGCGTCCACTCTACCTCGTTGCGCCTGCTGCCCACCTGGCCCTGATTCCTGGCAATAGATGCTCACATTGGCAACACGCCACCTCTTGGAGCCTGCTATCGCCCTGGCCCAGGTCCTGGCAATAGACTCTCACATCAGGCACCGCTCCACCTCTCCGCACCTGTTGCTACCCTGGATCACGCCCTAGCACTAGATGCTCACATTTGACACCTCATCACCTCCCAACATCTGTAAGTCTCTCACAATAGTCCGGCATATAGTTGCTTATATTGACCAACTTTCGATCTCTCTACGCCTGCTGCCTCTCTGACCCATGTCCTGGCAATAGACGCTCAAATTGGCCGCAACTCCAACTCTTTGTGCCTGCTTTCACCCTGGTCCAGGTCCTGGCAATAGACGATAACCTCGCTCCTGCTGCCATCGTTGAGCAGGTACTGACAATACAGGCTCACATTGGTCACTGTGCCTGCTCTTCATGGAACTGCTGCCACCCTGCCCAAGTCCTTGCTATAGATGCTCACATTGGCCACTACTCCACCTGCTGGCTGTCACCCTAACCCAGGTCCTGGCAATTCAAGTTAACCTCCACGACACGTCTTCATACCTGCTGCCACACATTCCCAGGATGCTCTTATCGGCCACTAGGCAACCTCTTCACGCCCTCTACTGACCTGTTGCATGTCCTGGCAATAGACACATTAGCTATCGCTCTACTTCCTTGCGCTCTCTGCTAAGCTGGCTCAGGTCATGGCAATAGACGCTGACACTGGCCTCCACTCCATCTCCTCTGGCTTGCTGATGACCTGGCCATGGACCTAGCGATAGACACACACATCAGCATCTACATCTACATCTACATCCATACGCCGTATGCCACCCAACGGTGTGTGGCGGAGGGTACCATGAGTACCTCTATCGGTTCTGCCTTCTATTCCAGCCTTGTATTGTTCGTGGAAAGAAGGATTGTCGATATGCTTCTGTGTGGGCATCCACGCGCCTGCTGCAACCTTGGCAGAGGTCCTAACTATAGAAACTCATACCAGCGACCACCACACCTCCTCATGATTGCTGCTAACCTGGCCCAAGTCCTTGCAGCAGACACTCAAATTAACCGCTGCTCCACCTACCCACACCTGCTGAAACACTGGCCAGGCCTTGGCAATAGTCACTCACATCGTCAATCACGCAACATCCTCACACCTGCTGCCACCTTGGCCCAGGTCCTGGATATAACACTCTCATGGGCCACCGATACACCACGTCTTCCCTGCCAGGTTGGCATCAGGCGCAACGAGGTGGATCAATGGCTGATGTGAGCGTCTACAGCCAGGATCTGGGTAAGCGTGGCAGCTGGCTCGAGGAGGTAGAGTGGAGGAAAGGTCCAGGGCCAGTGTTGCAGCAGGCATGAAGAAGTGGCTCGGTGGTCGATGATACCATTTATTGCCAGGAACTGTGCCAGGGTTGCTTCAGGTGAAAGAATGTTGCCTGGTTGCAGATATGTGTGTCTAACGCCCGGTCCTGGAACGGGATGGCGGACATTGGCAGGGGGAGGAGCGATGGCCGATGAGAATATTTATCACCGGGACGTGGTACACGGTGAGAGGAGGCCCAGGAACTGGCGATAGACACCCACATTAGCCAACACTCCACTTAATGATGACTGATGATACCGTCACCCGGTTAATGGTAAGAGACGTTCACAATGGACACAGTGCTACATCGTCACATAGCCTGTTGTGAGGACCTGCGTTAAGGTGGCAGCCGGCACAAGCAGGTGGAGTATTGGCCAATGTGAGCATCTGTAGCGAGGACCTGGGCACGTTGGCAGCAGTTGCATGGATGTGGCACAGTGGCCGATGTGAGCTATTGTTAGGACTCAAATACCGGACGGCAGCAGGCAAAACGAGATGGAGTGGTGGTGGATGTGAGCGTCTAGTGCCAGGATCTGCAACATCGTGGCAGCAGGTGCGAGAAGGTAGAGTGGAGCCTTTTGTGAGAGATCTACCGATGTATGTGACAATCGTCTGGTTTTTGTCCAGGGTGGCAGATGGCGTGAGGTGTTGGTGTGGTCGCCGATAGAGTGTATACTGCCTGAACCTCGTCCTGGGTGGAGGCAGGTGACGTTAGGTAGGGTTGTGGCACATGTGAAAAACAATTTCCATGGCCTTCGCCAGGGTTGCAGCATGTGCGAAGAGATGGAACAGTGGTCAATATGATCCTAGTGTATGTAGTGTTAGAACCCCGGTCAAGGTGGCAGCAGGAACGAAGAGTTGGTGCGGTGGCTGACATGAGCATCTATTGTTGGTACCTGGGGCATGGTGGAAGCAGGCACAAAGATTTGGAATGGAAGCAGTTTGTGCGTCTATTGGCCTGACCCTTGGCCAGGGCGGTAGCAGATAAGAGGAGGTGGAACGGAGGCTAATTTAAGTCTCTACTGCCAAGAGCTGCGCTAGGGCGACAGCATGTGTGAGGAGGTGGCGCTGTGTCCCATGTGGATGTCTCTTGCCATTACCAAGGCCAGGGTGGCAGAAGTCTTCATTAGGTGGAGTGGTGTCTGATGTAGGCGTCTATCTCCAGTTCCTGGGCCTCCTGCCATCGTTTGCCATGTCCAGGTGATAAATATTGACAACGGACATTGCGCCACATCCTCCCACCTGCTGCCACCCTGGCCCAGGACTGGGCAATAGACACACACATTGGCCACCTAGCAACCTACTATTGCTTGCTGTAACCCTGGCATAGTAGTCCAGTGCAACTGTCAGAAAAAAAAGCCTGTAGCTTGCAAAAGGTGGGGTAGAAGATTATACTTTTTTAACTCGTTCATATTGTTCTAAAGGTTAGAAAACCAAGTTTTGCCAACAAAATTTCTCTTGGGACAAACTGTCTACAGTCAAAGGACTTTTTCAGTTTTTTCAAAGTATCTCAGTTTCATTTGTCCTATCGCTTTAACGTCTAGTCTCTTTTTTAAAGAGCACAAAATTCTCTACAAATTTGATTATTACCATTTTTTACTACTCTCAGTCTCGAAGGCACTACAGCGTGTCAAAGAATACCAGTTTTTCAAATTTCAAGCCATGTGGCAAATTACCTAATTTTAGAACACTGTGATTTCAGTTTCTATTTGTGTGATATAAACATATTACTCATCATGTTATTCATTGGAATTTACCATCTCAAACTGCTTCAAGTTTATTTATGTTACAATATGTAATACGATTGCATTCAGGTGCTGTGCATTTTCTACAGCTGATAGATGTTAATGATCAATTATAAGAAAAAGTATGTAGGAATTGTTCTTTAGCGGACAGAAGCGTATATATTCTGTGTCGGGCGGAAGACGATTATCTCTGGTGATTGTTCAGAGCGCGTTGACGGCTATTAGCACACATCAAGGGTCCTACAGTTGGGAGTCGTTTCCATTCAGTATATGTTGTGGTGCTGCAAATGAGTAAGTCTGACATTAATTTGTGTTTCATTTGCGAAAAACCTGTGGTGAGTGTTGGACGCAATGTGAAAAAGAAGCCGGCCGGTGTGGCCGAGCGGTTCTAGGCGCTTCAGTCTGGAACAGCGTGACCGCTACAGTTGCGGGTTCGAATTTTGCCTCGGGCATGGATGTGTGTGATGTCCTTAGCTTAGTTAGGTTTAAGTAGTTCTAAGTTCTAGGGGACTGATGGCCATAGATGTTAAGTCCCATATTGCTCAGAGCCATTTGAACCATTTGTGAAAAAGAAAGGACTGAGCACGCTTATCGATTGTAGTGCTAAACGCAGGGAGTCTGCCCACACCCGTTTTTTGAAAACGCTCAGTGAAGTGATGTTGCATGCAGCATGAGAAAAGAAGTACATTAATGAGAGAATCATAGCAGCTAGCCTTCGACATCCTCAGGAACCAACAGGCGTGCTACGCAGGAAAAAGGTCAATTCAATTTTAAATAGAAATGCTTCTTATTTGCTAAAGGGAATTCTTATTATTTTTTTAACCAAGCAGTTAAGAGTTCCATATGCCAAATGAAATTTTGTTTTCAAAGTAATGAAATTGGAAGTGCAACCGACAGTATTAGAACAGGCTAAACGACGTGGTGATGAAATTGGTCAACAAGTGATATAGCTGATTCAAATCTAAATGATTTGGTTGCTGCAGATGGGTGATACCACAGATTTTGTTGCAGAAACTTCTTTCAACATATTTCAGCTACTGGACAGAGTCGAGGTTACCGACCTGCAACACAAGTAAATGAAGACATGGAGGCTATATTTGCCTACCTGGAAACCAATACGGAAGAATGTCAGTTTTCTATGGACGATCTGTTAGAGCAAATACCCACATCACCTCGTCCTGATATTCGAACTGTCAAGGCTCGCCTTTTACAGAAATATGGTGACGATGTGGTGATAGCTGAAACAACTTCAAAGCCAGGCACAAGAAGATGCTGACGTTATGATTGTAACATCTGCCATTTCAAGAAACAAAGATTTTGTAAGTGTTGTCATTGTACGGGAAGATGTTGACCTGCTTTTGCTCATGACCGGTTTTTATTTTTCTTAAAGCCAGGAAGAGCAAATGCAGAAGACAAGTGGTTTTCCACTGCATCTTACAAGTTTGACAGTGAAAATATTCTGTTCACTCACCCCTTTAGCGGATGTGATGCAACATCCGCCTTTTTTGGCCAAGGAAAAATTAAGTGCTGCAATATTGTTGCGAAAAATAGACACCTAAATTCAGCGCTTTGCACGTTCAATAAGCCACATGCGACCCGTGAAGAAATAATAACAGCAGGAGGACGGGTTAGTATCGCATTGTATAATGGAGGTGTCAGCAGTTCCCACACACTAGACCATTTGCGGTACCAGCTATACGCCAAGTCGGAGACATTTGTGGTACCAGCTATACGCCAAGTCGGCCACAAAAAGGAAACTGAATCTTGCATAATTCGTTGCGGACTTACCAACAAGCCCAAAGTTGGTTGGGAAACTGGAAACGTGAGAAATGGGGCTTGAATCACGGTGACCATGGTCCTATATTCGTTATCATGACCCAAGATCCAGTACCTGAAGCACTTCTTCACATTGTTTCATGCTCATGCAAGCTGAACTGTGGCGGAGCGTGCACCTGCAGAAAAGCGGGTTTGAAATGTTCTTCAATTTGCAAGAAATGTATTGGGGTCAACTGTGAAAACGTGCCAAAATTTTTATATGAAAACAGTGAAGAAGATGTTAGGGAGGATGTTGAGCAAACCGCTGACGAAATCAACGAACTTGCTGACGCTGACTCGCTGTTTAAAGAAGAGGTCAATCTGGAATCAACTCCATGTACAGACCCTGAATTCGTAACCCAAGGTATTTCTGGTGACACTGAGGAACCTGGTCCATCAAAACGTTGGAAGTAATGCTCATACCTGTCTCAAGTGCGCTAAAGTGCGATATTACAAGCATTACACACCCAGAACTGTCAACATTTTCTTGTAGCTGACAATGCATTTTAATTGTAATAAAGCTACTTATTTTTAATGTCAACTGTGTGGCCTTTATAAAAAAGAACAATTACCTACCTAATTAGTTTGCCTATTGCACTAATAATAGTTCAGTTTCTGGAGACAATTTATTGTGTGTGTGTGTGTGTGTGTGTGTGTGTGTGTGTGTGTGTGTGTATGTCTCTTAATGATTTATTTTTATATTTATAGTTTTACAAATACCAGGGCTGAGGTGGCCCATAGCGAACTTCAGGTAGTGATGTAAGAATCACAATAGCTGGGCGCCCAGCAATCCTCATGTTGCATACACAGAAATTGAATACCCGAAAGTGAGGTGGTAAATTCCAAAATATAGCATCATGTATAATGTATTTATACTTCACAAACAGAAACTGAAAAAAAAAGAGTTCAAAAATAAGGTATGTTTCCACTACGCTCAAAATTTGAAAATTTGTTATTTTTTGATGCGCTGTAGCGCCTTAGATACTGGGAGTAGAAAAAATGGTAATAACCAAGTTTGTAGAGAATTTTGTGCTCTTTAAAAAAGGAATTAGAGGTTAAAGCGATAGGAGCAAATGAAAATAAGATATTTTGAAAAAACTGAAAAAAGTCTGAAATTTTCGAAGTTTTTTCACTGCAGAAGGCTTCCCCAAGAGACATTTTGTTGGAAAAACTTGGTTTTCGAACCTTTCCAGCAATATGAATGAGTTAAAAAATAAAATCTTCTACCCCACCTTTTGCAAGGTATATCTGCAATTTGACTGGACTATAGGTCCTGATGATAGTTAATAACATCAGCTTCCACTCAACCTACTCGAGCCTGCTGCCACTCTTGCCCAGATCCTGGCTGTAGACATTCACATCAGCCATGGTTCCACCTCGTCGTGGTGGCAGATTGGCAGGACCTGGTATAGGTTTGCAGCCAGTGTGAGGACGTGTGGCGGTGGGTGATGTGTGTTCCTATAGCCAGAACGAGGGCCTAGGTTGCAGCAGGTGCGAAGAGTTTGCATGGTTGCTGATATGTGTGTCTATCGCCAGGTCCATGGCCATGTTGGCAGCACGCAGGGGGAAGTGGAGCAGTGGCCACTGTCAGCATCTACTGCCAGGACCTCGGCCAGCCTAAGAGAAGGCGAAGGAGGTGTACAGGTAGCGGATGTGTCTATTGGCAGGACCTGCGAAACGGCAGCAGAGAGCGTGAGGAGGTGGTTTGTTTGCCGATGTGAGCGTCTATCAACTGGCCCTGGGTCTGTGTGGCAGCAGACATGAAGAGGTGCCCCGGTGGCCAATGTTAATATTTATTCCCAGCACCTGGGTTAAGATGGCAGCCGGCACAAGCAGATGGAGTAGTGGCCAATGTGAGCTTGTATAGCAAGGACCTGTGCAGGGTGACAGCAGTTGCCTGGATGTGGCACAGTGACCGAAGTGAGCATCTATTACCAGGACTCAAAGACAGAATGGTGCAGGCGCAACGAGATGGACTGGTGTCTGATTTGAGCATCTACTGCCAGGATCTGGGAGAGGTTTCAGCAGGGATGCGGAGTGGAGGCCGATGTAAGGGTCTGTTGCCAGGACCTGGGCCAGTGTGCGGTACGGGCGACGAGGTGGAGCAGTGGCCGATGTGAACGTCTAGATCCGGGATCAAGTCAAGGGTGGTAGTGGGCTCAAGGAGATTGAATGTAGACTGATGTCATTGTCTATTGCCAGGATTTGGGGCCAGGGTAGCAGCAGGCACGAGGAGGTGTAGCGGTATCTGATGTGAGTGTCAATTGCCTGGACCTGGGTCTGTGTGGAATCATGTGTTAGGAGGTGGCGTGGTGTATGATGTGTGTGTCTATGTGCAGGACCTGGGCTAGGGAGTCGGCAGAAGTCAATAGATGGCACAATTTCCAATGTGAGGTTCTACTACGATGATCTGGGCCAGAGTGGCAGCTGGTGTGTGGAGGTGGTGTGGTAGCTGATGTGAAAGCCTATTCCTAGAATCTGGGCGAGAGTGTCAGCAGGCTGGATGAAGTGGAGTAGTGGCTGAGTGTATATTGACAGGACCTGGGCCAGAGTGACAGCAGACAGCATGAGTTTCCGTGGTTTCCTATATGAGCGTCTATCGCGAGGTCCTGGGCCAGGGTTGCAGATGGCATAAGGAGGGGTCGCAGTGGCTCATATGAACATCTGTTGCTGGGTCTTGGCTTAGGGTGACAGCCGGCAGTACCAGGTGAAGCAGTGGCTGATGGGATCATCTATTGGATAAACTGGACAGGGCAGCAGCAGGTGTCAGGGGCTGTTTTAATAGGTTTTTTGTATGAGAACAAATGTTGAAATACGAGGAGAGATCTATGAAATGAAGTTTTGGTTTGGACTGCAGTACCAAATGTTACACTGGAAACAAACTCTGTCCTTTCCATATGTGTTATTCTGCTATGTTTTAGACTATCCTTGTGTATTTGTGTTTTTCCTGTCTTTATGTGTATAGCTAACAAGATTTGTGTTGTAGAATTTTTCTAATAATAAGCTCCACTGACCATGATAAGAAATGCTGTTATGCTCAAACATAATGTGCAATAATAATTTGTTATTTGTTTTGTATGGGTGGTTCTGATCTTTCGCGTATTTAATTATGTCAAAATTGCTGTAACACTGGTGTGTATGTTTCTCTCTATTCTTTTGTAAATCCTGTATTACTACAAATGTTATCTGTATTAGTATGTTATTAATGACATTTCGTGTAGCTTTCTAAGTTCATCAAATAAAGTAACTTGTAAGCATTCATTTAAGTGCACACATTTCTCTTGGTCACAGTATACGGAAAATATGTGAGAGGTTGGGGCTTTTAGTGTTTGCATGTGTGTTATTAATTCATCAAGGGACTGGTTAACAGCATTGCTGCTTCTAAGGACAACTTCAAAAACTTTGTGAGTGCATAAGTAGTGGTTTATGGACATTCTGTATTGTCAGCAAGACTCTTCGTTTGAAATTGTGCACCTGCACAGCCACTACATATTGATGCTGGCCATCTCCACAAGGACTACAGTGGGCTGCACCTTTAATGGCCGACCAATAACATACTCTTTACCAGGACTACAGTGTGTATGCTCTGTGATGACGTACCTACCAATATTCGTCAAAAATTTCTAATTGCCATGAGGCTGCCGAATCGCGCACTGAAACACACTAAATCACAATGTCGCACCGTATTTTCTAAAAATAACCCCTTGTCATCTACAGTCCTCCCTTGTACGATAAGAATTCGTCCACAAATTCAACCAAAAGTCAAAGCAACTACAGTTCACTTCACAAACACCACAAAATTCGATTGATTCACTATTTACATTGTGTTCATTCACTTCTATCACCAGCCTAATCTTTGTCGGTAAACACTACTCAGTGTTGTGCTGCAGGGCCTCACAACTTTTCAGTGATTTTGTCTGGACCCTTAGGTTAAAGGCTGGAAGGGGCGGGTTTTGGGCTAACTTCCTCTTGAGCCGATACTACAATAATACTACGACAAATATAAAAATACAGGTTGCGTTGGTTGATGATCCAATAACTAGTAAGCGTTGCGTATGCTCATTACGGTACTCATACACTCGTTGAGAAAGAGATGGTGAACGACGTGTCTAATGTGCTATACAAAACAGTGAGATTTCCTTTCGTGACGATAGGCGGGTATATGGATCAATGTGCTTGTTATGTTCATGATTGTAGCTCTAGTAATGACGGTTGGTAAACGGAAAGTTGGCCTTGAAATGTCACACTGTCTGCCGATAATTAATCGTCCCTGCCCTTGCAATTCTATTCATTGTGTACTCCCTTGCTCACCGTGCTCATAACAAACGCAAATAACGACTGTGTTTTTCACTACCGAAAATACTCACTGTGGACCAACTTAGTGAAAGCACTGCACCAGGGCTGCTTTAATTTCCTTAGTTCACTCTGCGACTGGTTCTTTAGAGCGGAATAGAGAATTCTCACAAGATTTGGGAACAATGTGTAACAATTTCGCGGGACAGATGGTAACTGGACCTGTTCAACACTGCAGCAAGTCTTGTGCAGTGAAGAACGCACGAGCTTGTCTGTTATGTGCCACTAATAGTATTTCCCGTACTTTTGATTGCACGAATTTCAGCAAAATTTCTCACTTCACTGGATACGTATGCAAGGCGTAAGATTCAAATTTACAATCCTTACATGTTAATGGTATTATGATACGAATTCTCAGCAGGGTACCCGCCCGCGTATTGGTAACAGTGTCCAGTTTGTAGTACAGAGATAAGTGTTCGTCTGTTAAAGTCGTCAGTAGCTCCAGGGATGTGGCCAGTTCCAATTGAACTTTCCGTAACCCTTCCCCAAGTTGTTCCGAAGGTAACAGTACCGGGATTAGGTGCCCGCGCATTGCGTGCAACAAAACCTCCTGTAGTTCAGTGGCTTCTATGCGAGCATCCGTAATACTATTAGCAAGAAAACGGAGCAGCTTAGCGATTATCAGCTGTGAATCGATGTTATACAACCAGTACTTGATTATACGGAATTCGTGATTAGTTGTGTCGGCTGTGGCCATAATGAGGGACATGAAGGTTTTGCAGCTAAAGCTCGTAAGTGGCGCGTATTAATAACTACATCTTTCTCCAAACTCTCAAATTGGGTTGCCTGAAGATCCATCATTCCCTGGTTGCTAATCACATCATCCTGTACCTGCCGCAGCGTTTCATTAAAACTTTTAATATCTCCAGCGTCAGCGGTCCCAAAAACACTTTTAGAATACGCTCTCCTGCGTTTAACCATCCTCTTCTCCTACGGACGTGCGGGATTAACCCTATAGTTTGACATAACTGAGCTTCTTAGCAATAAAAATTTGATCGTAGTCGCTGAAATTGCGCCGATGTGTCATTAAACCTTGACTGATTAGCTAGCATGGAGTGAAGTTCATTAAATGTATCCTCTAATTTACCAATTTCGTCTTCAACCGCCCAAATATTACAGTCCACCCTTAAGGTAAGTTGATGTTCGGACATAATTACGTCAGCTTGTCGCGAGAACAATACATCAGAGCTGACAAAAGAAAATAACCCAGCTGTGAGATATTGCACAACTTCCCTCTTCCCTCTTCAGAGCAAACCATGACGCTGGAATTGCTGTTATTACCAGAACGTCAAGTCTCCTGAGAAAAAAATGAAAAACAACTCACATTACCTCTTCCTTTTTACACGTAGCCTAAGAACATAACAGCATTAAATTATAATGATACAGATATCAATTGTAGTAATACACGCTTTACAAAAGAATAGAAGTAACCATACACATCAGTGTTACAGGAATTATGAAATAAGTAAATACATAAAAGATCAGAATAGCTATCTTCACAAAGAAAATAACATATTGTTAATGCAGTTAAATTTGAGGATAACAGTATTCGTAATCATAGTGACTGTACTTCCCACTAGACAAATTCTACAACATAATTCCTGTTACACAAACGCATAGCGTAATAACACAAAAGAAAAGGACAGGGTTTGATTTCAGTGTATTATTTGGTCCAAACACAAAATTGCATTCCATTGATCTTTCCTCTTATTTCAAATTTGTTCACACACAAAAAAATCCTATTAAAGCACACTTTCTGTATTTATATGTTCACATATTTCTTGTCTCATCATTTATTATCCATTATCTTACCTCATCATTAATTTCCAAGAAAATCCCACCTAAACCTGGCAATAGACACTCATATCGGAAATTGCTCCACCTCCTCGCAAATTCTCCTACCCTGTCACAGTTCCTGGCAATAGATGCTCAAATTGGCCACCGCCCAACCTCCCCACACATGCTGTCACCCTGGCCCAGGTGCTAGCAAATGACGACCACACTGGCCACCATTCCGCATCCCCACACCTGCTGCTGTTCAGGCCCAGGTCCTCGGAATAGGCGCTCACATTGGCTACTGTGCCACTTCCACAAATCGGCTCAGGAGGATAGACATTCACATCACTAACAGTGCCACTTCATAGCAACTGATGCCATTGTGTTCAAGATCCCTTCAATAGACAGTCTCATCAGCCACCACTCCACCACTTCCTTACTGAAGCCACCCTGGCCTAGGCCCTGACAATTGATGCACACATCTGCCACCACGCCACCTCCAAACATCTGGTTCCAACTAGGCCCTAGAACTGGAACTTAACGTTCACATCGGCAACCATGGCAGCTCGTCATTCGTGTTCCAGCACAATCCCACGATCTGGTGATCGTCGCTCACATCCGCCACCACTCCACCTAATCATGGCTGCTGCCACCCAGGCCCAGGTAATGGCAAGAGACGTTCACATCACCCACTTCTCCACACATGCTGTCGCTGTAGCCTAGGTCTTGGCAGTACACATATAAATCAACCACCAATCCACCTCCTCTCATCTGCTGCCACCTTGGTCCATGTTTTCGCAATAGAAACTCAAATTGGCCTCCACTTCAACTCTTCGTGGCTGCATCCACCCTGACCACGTCCTCACAATAGATGCACACATCAGATACCGCTCCACCTCCTCATGCATTCTGCCACCTTGGCCCAGGCCTTAGCAATAACCGCTCACATCAACCACTGTGCCACAACCCCACAACTGGTGTCTTCCTGTCCCTGGCCTTGGCAATAGACTCTCACATCGGAAACTGCACCACTTCCTCGCGCCAGCAATCACGCAGGCACAGGTCCTAGCAATGGAACCTCACATCAGCCTCCTCGGCACCTCCTTGTACCTGCGGCCACACTACATCTACATCTACATCTGCATCCATACTCCGCAAGACACCTGACGGTGTTTGGCGGTGTGTACCCTGAGTACCTCTATCGGTTCTCCCTTCTATTCCAGTCTCGTATTGTACGTGGAAAGAAGGATTGTCGGTATGCTTCTGTGTGGGCTCTAATCTCTCTGACTTTATCCTCATGGTCTCTTCGCGAGATATATGTAGGAGGGAGCAATATACTGCTTGACGCTTGAGTGAAGGTATGTTCTCGAAACTTTAACAAAATCCCGTACCGAGCTACTGAGCGTCTCTCCTGCAGAGTCTTCCACTGCAGTTCATCTATCATCTCCGTAACGCTTTCCGATTACTAAATGATCCTGTAACGAAGCGCGCTGCTCTCCGTTGGATCTTTTCTATCTCTTCTATCAACCCTATCTGGTGCGGATCCCACACTGCTGAGCTGTATTGAAGCAGTGGGCGAACAAGCGTACTTTGACCTACTTCCTTTGTTGTGGGATTGCATTTCCTTAGGATTCTTCCAATGAATCTCAGTCTGGCATCTGCTTTACCGACGATCAACTTTATATGATCATTCCATTTTAAATCACTCCTAATGCATACTCCCAGATAATTTATGCAATTAACTGCTTCCAGTTGCTGACCTGCTATTTTGTAGCTAAATGATAAGGGACCTATCTTTCTATGTATTCGCATCACATTACACTTGTCTACATTGAGATTTAATTGGCATTCCGTGCACCATGCGTCAATTCGCTGCACATCCTCCTGCGTTTCAGTACAATTTTCCATTGTTGCAACCACTCGATACACCGCAGCATCATCTGCAAACAGCCTCAGTTAACTTCCCATGTCATCCACCAGGTCATTTATGTATATTGTGAATAGCAACGGCCCTATGACACTTCCCTGCGGCACACCTGAAATCACTCTTACTTCAGAAGACTTCTCTCCATTGAGAATGACATGCTGCGTTCTGTTATCTAGGAACTCCTCAATCCAATCACACAATTGATCTGATAGTCTGTATGCACTTACTTTCTTCATTAAACGACTGTGGGGTATTGTGTCAAACGCCTTGCAGAAGTCGAGAAACACGGCATCTACCTGTGAACCAGTGTCTAAGGCCCTCTGAGTCTCGTGGACGAATAGCGCGAGCTGGGTTTCACACGACCATCTTTTTCGAAACCCATGCTGATTCCTACAGAGTAGATTTCTAGTCTGCAGAAAAGACATTATACTCGAACATAATATGTGTTCCAAAATTCTACAACTGATCGACGTTAGAGATATAGGTCTATAGTTCTGCACATCTGTTCGACGTCCCTTCTTGAAAACGGGGATGACCTGTGCCCTTTTCCAATCCTCTGGAACGCTTCGCTCTTCTAGAGACCTACGGTACACCGCTGCAAGAAGGGGGGCAAGTTCCTTCACGTACTCTGTGTAAAATCAGGACCAGCGGCCTTTCCTCTTTTGAGCGATTTTAATTGTTTCTCTATCCCTCTGTCCCATATACTGTGAATAGACGCTACTCTTGGCCACCGCACCTCCCCTTCCATCGTGCTGACACCCTGAGCCAGGTAATAGCACTATTCACTCTCATCAGCCACCACTTGACCTTACCTTGCCTGCTGCCGCCCTGGCACAGATTCCCAGAATAGGGGCTCACATCAGCCAACACGCCACCTCTCCACACTGGCTACCACCCAGGACCAGGTGATGGCAATAGAAACCCACACCGGCCCCCATGCCACCTCCTTGCTCCTTCTGCCACACTGGTCAAGGACCTGACGGTAGACACACTGGTCTGCAACGATGCAGCTTCCTCGCACCTCCTGCCACCCTGTCCCTTTTCCTAGCAATAAATTATCACTACGGCCACTATGCCACCTCTTCGCATCTGCTGCCAACCTGGTCCAGGACCTGGCGATAGACGCTCACAATGGCAACCACTCGAGCCAGCTGACACTCTGGCCCAAATCCTGGCATAAAACGTTTACATTAGGAACCGGTCCTGTGCAGGATGGCAGCAGTTGTTTGGAGATGGTAGATGACATGAATGACTATTGCCAGGACCTGGGGCAGGGTGAAAGCGAGCTCATAGAAATGGCGCGGTGGACGATGTGTGCGTCTGTTATCAGGGCCTGGAGAGGGTTGCAGCAGAGAGGCAGATGTCAGTGTCTATGCCAGAACTCAGAGACAGGATGGAAGCAGGCACATCGAGATGGACTGGTAGCTGGTGTGAGCGTCTATTACCAAGACCTGGGCCAGTGTGGCACCACAGGCATGTTGGTGCACTGGTGGCTGATGTGAGTGTTTATTGCCAGGACCTGGTCCAGTGTGACAGAAGGCGAAAGGATGTTGCATGGTTGCAGATGCTTGCATCTATCGCCAGGTTCTTGGCCAGGGTGGCAGAAGGCAGGAGGAGGCGTAGTGGCGTAGTGGCCGATGTGACTGTTTACTGCCAGGACGTGGTCCTGGGTAGAGGCTGGTATGGGGAGGTGGTGTGGCTGATGTGAACAAAAATTTCCATGGCCTGGGCCAGGATGGCTCCATGCACAAGGAGGTAGCATGGTGGTTGTTATGATTCTCTATTGCCAGAACCTGGACCAGGGTGGTAGCAGGCTCTAAGAGGTGGAGTGGTAGCTGACGTGAACAATTTGAGCGTCTATTGCCCTGACATGGGCCAGGGTGGTAGCAGGTGAGAGGAGGTGGAGCGGTGGCTGATTTAAGTGTCTGCTGACAAGAGCTAGACTAGAGCGACAGTATATGTGAGGATGTGACGCTGTGTCCGATGTGAACGTCTCTAAGCATTACCTGGGCAATGGTACCATCAGTCATCATTAGGTGGAGTGTTGGGTAATGTGGGCGTCTATCGCCAGTTCCTGGGCCTCCTTCCACCGTGTACCATGTCCAGGTGATAAATATTCTCATCGGCCATAGCTCCTCCTCCTCCCGCTGGCCGCCACCCTGTTCCAGGACCGGGCGATAGACACACATACCTGCAACCAGGCAACCTTCTTTCACCTGCTTCCACCCAGGACCAGGAACTGGCAACTGACGCTCACATCTTCCACCATGCCACCTCGGCATGCCTGCTGCCATCGTGGCCCAGTACCTGACAATTGGCGCTCACATCTGCAACCACACCACCTCCCAACACCAGCTGCCACCCTGGACCAGTTCATGACAATAGAAACTGACATCGGCCACTGTACTACCTCCTTGCTCCCGCTGCAACCCTAGATCAGATCCTGGCAATAGACGGAAAAATCTGCCGCCATTCCACCTTCCCACATCTGCTTACATGCAGAACCAGGTTCTGACAATAGACACTCACATCAGTCATGGCTACTCCTCCTCACGCCTGCTGCTATTAGGGCCCGGAGTTCATCTACTAGACAATCACATCGACCACTGTGCCAGCTCCAAACTACTGTCACCACCGTGCCCACCTCCTCTCATTAGACGCTCACATCAACCACTGCTCCACCTGCTCGTGCTGGTTGCTACCATGAGTCAGATCCTGGCAATAGATGCTTACATCGGTTAAGACACTGCCTCCTTATGTTTGCTTCCATAATGGCCCACGACTTGGTTCTAGACACTCACAGCAGCCTCCACTTTGCCTCCTCGCTCCTGCTGCCACCTTGGCGCAGATCCTAGCAGTAGATGCTCACATCTGCCACTGCTCCACCTCCTCGTGCCCTGGCAATTGATGCTACCTACATGCAACTGCTGCCACCCTGCCAAATTCTTCACAATGGATGCTCACAGTGGCCATGACTCCACCTGCTAGTGAAGGCTGCCACCCTAACCCAGGTCCTGGCAATAAATGCTCAAATCAGCCACCACTCCATCTCCTCCACCTGCTGACCCGCTTGCCTCTGTCCTAGCGACAGACACTCACATCGGCAGCCATGCAAGCACCTCTCGCCTGCTGCCTTCTTTGCCCAGATCCTGCCTGTAGACAGGCACATCAGCCAACACTCGACTATGTTGTGCCAGATGTCATCCTGGCCCTGAGTCCTGGTAATAGAGGCTCACATTGTCCACCGTGCCCCTGTTTCAAGCCCTTTGCTACCATGGCCCAGGTCCTGGGAAAAGACGCTGACATTAGCCACTGCTTCACCTCCCCACACCTGCTGTCACCCTGGCCAATTTACGCTTACATTGGTTGTCGTACCACCTCCACATAACTGCTGCCACCCTGCCCATGACCTCAGTTCAGATGCTCACATCGGCAGCAGTGCCATCTCCGAGTGCCTGATGCCACCCTGACCTAGGTCCCTTCAATAGACAACTACATCAGCCACCGCTGCACCTCCTCATTACTGCGGCCACCATGGCATAGGTTATGGCAACAGACGCTCACATTAGTCACTGCTCTACCTCCACGTGCCTTCATTTACCCTAGCAGGGGCATGGCAATGGTAAGATGACTTGGCCAGTGCTCCACTTCACCACTCATACTGCCAGTCAGACCCAGGCAATTAATTCTAACATAGGCCACCGCTACAACTCATAACGCCTGCTGCTACCCTAGCCCCAGTCCTGGCAATGGGCGTTCACATTGGCCACCACTCGACCTCTCCACACCTGTAGCCACACTGGCCCAGGCCTTGGCAATGGTCGCTCACGTCTTCCATTACGTAACCTCCCCACACCTGCTGCCACCTTGGCCCAGGTCCTGCCAGTAGACGCTCACATTAATCACCAAACAATTGGGCATGCCTCCTGACAACCTTGCCTCCGGCAAAAGACACACACACTGGACCCTGTGGCAGCTCCACACAGCTGCTGCCACCCTCGTGAGGTTTTCACAATAGATTCTCACATTGGCCAAAATACTACCTCCTTGCTCCCGCTCCTACCATGGCGCCAGTCATGGCAGTAGATGCTCACATCAGCCAACGCTCCATTTAATCATGACTGCTTCCCCCTGGCACAGGTAATGGAAAGAGATGGTCGCATCAGACAACTGCTGTCGCCATAAAACAGGTGTTGCCACTAGAGACTTACATCAGCCGTCTCTCCACCTCCTCTCACCTGCTCACGCATGCTCCCAGTCCCTGGAAATTGATGTTCACATCTGCCACCACACCACTTCCCAAAATCTGCTTCCACCCAGACACCGGTCCTGGCAGTAAACACTCACATCGTCCTCTATGCCACCTCCTCCTCCCTTCTGCCACACTGGCCAAGGACCTGTAGATAGATGCTCACATCGGCAACCACACAACCTCCTCACACCTGCTGCCTCCCTGGGCCACGTCCTAGTAATATTCACTCACATCAGCCACATCTCCACCCAATTATGACTGCTACCACCCAGGTGCTGGAAATGGCAAGAGATTGTCACATTGGACACCGCGCCACTTCCTCATGCCTCCTGTCACAATGGTCCAGGCCCTGGCAAAAATGCTAACAATGGCCAATGCACAACCTCTACATGCATGCTGCCACCCTGGCCTAGGAACTGGCGAGAGGCACTAACATCGACAGCCACGCAACCACCTCAACCCTTATGCCACCCAGGCAAGGTCTTGGAAATAAACACACACATCAGCCACTGCTCCAACACGTTGCCCTGTTTTCACACTGAATCAGATTCTGGCGATAGACGGCCACATCGGCCTCCAATCTACCTCCTCATGGATGCTGACACACACTCCCAGATTCTGCCTGTAGACACTCACGTCAGCAACCACTTCACCTCGTCATGCCTGCTGCCAACCTGCCCCTAATCCTGACAATAGACGCTCACATCCACCGCTGTACCACCACCACAGAACTGCTGCACCCTTCATAACCGATGCTCACATTGTGCGCTGCTCCACCTCTTGCGCCAGCTGTCACCCTAACCCAGGTCCTGGCAACAAATGCGCACATTGGTTACTGTGCCACCTCTTCACGCCAGCTGCCACCCAGGGCCAGTACCTGGGGACGGTCGCTCGTATCGGCAACAACGCAACCTCCTCGCTCCTGGTGCCACCCTGGCCAAGAGCTGGCAATAGAAACTCTCATCAGCCACTGCTACACATCCTCACGCCTACTGATACCTGGCCTGGGTCGTGGCAACAGACGATCACATTGGCTACTGCTACACCTCCCCACAGCTGCTGCCCACTTGGCCAAGGCTTTGCCAATGGTCACTCACATGTACCATCACCCCACCTCCCAACGCTGCTTGCAACCTGGCGCAGGTCCTTGCAAAAAACACTTGCTTCAGCAACTGCACCACTGGATCGTCCCTACTGCCACACTGGCACACATCCTGGCTGCCAACGCTCACATCGCCCTCCACTCTACCTCCTCGTGAATGCAGTCACCCTGATCTGTATCCTGTCTGTAGACACTTAGATGAGCCACTACTCCATCTTGTTGTGTCTGCTACCATCCTGGACCCGAGACCTTGCAATAGACGCTCACATCGGCCACTGAGTCACCTCCGCACAACCTAAACATACCCTTTCAAAAATTAATGAATTACTGTGCTGATAAACAAGTGTGTTATTTGACTTTCAAGTACCTGAGCAAAACTAAACGTACTGAGTTATTACTCTCTTTACTTATTCTGATCGAAACTAAACTGACACACAATATTTTTAGCGCAACGCAAACTGAATTTTCAGAAATCCTTGCAAAAGAATGGCCCTGACTAATGATAATCTATACCGCTCCTGAATCACTTGCCTCACAACAATCTTCGTTAATCGAACTACTGCGATACTACTACTGACTAAATTAAAGGTTCCAGTTACTGAAGGGACTAACTACCGATATGCATAGCCATCAACTGACAGTTTTTGATAGAGAAAAATCAATGTATTTACCTTAATAGTGTTGAAAAGTCATAATACATATATCACTTCAAGATATCCAGTATTACATATTTACTCATTCTAGGGGGCACACGTCCATATCGGCCGCTCTTAAAATTCTGCCATCTCTCTCCTCAAACCCACCACTGCAGGTGACTGCGCAACGCTAAGCAGTGATCGCATTCCGGTGCCCAACATTTCAACAGCAAATATTCCAACAATAGATACCAGCAACAGGCTGACCGCACCACAGTCAATAATTTTCTTACAGAGCGGTCCGTGGCGTTACGAACATCAAAACCTAAACATCCTACTTGCATAGCCCCAATGTTGCCCACAAAAAATTTTACAGATTGCTTTGGACAGTGGGGAATAATGATTTTATAAAATTTTTCATAATTACAATAACAAAGATATCAAATGCACACGCTTTTTGATGCAATGTTGGTCAAAACCAAAAATTGTTCTCTTAAAGACAGTCCAGATTATTCATCACAATAGTAATTATAGTTTTCTCTTTTTTTCTCTATGTCTGAGCAGTAAAAGAAAATGCATATGGAAGTAATGGATTTCCATGCAGTCTTGAAGAAGTAGTGTTGTCCTTCCATCGGATGACAGTGCTGACTCTTGACATGTAGACAGGTAATGGGCCAAAACAGAGCAAACCCACAACAGAATCATCCGAATTTTCTAAGAATATTGGTAAGTAGTTCATCACAGAGAAGGCCCAATGTAGTCCTGGTAGAGGGTATGGTATTGCTTGGCCATCAAAGGTGCTGACCTAGTGCAGTCCTTGTGGAGACACCCAGCAGTCATCTGTTGTGGCTGTGCAGGTGCACAATCACTATCGAAGAGTCTTGTAGAAAACATAGGAAATCCATAAAACACTACTTATGCACTCACAATGTCCTTAGTTCCAGCAATGCTGTTAACGACTCCCTTGCAGAATAATTAACACAGGTGCAAAGACTAACAGCCTTAACTTCTCACATATTGTGTGCACTGAAACGAATGTTTACAAGTTACTAATTTTGATGAACTGGTGTCTATTGCAATTTTATAAACTGAGAATACAATTACAATGGTACAGAAATCATCATTAATAATATAATATTACAGATAAGATCTGTAGTAATACAACACATTACAAAAGAATGGATATATATGCATATACATCATTGTTACAGAAATTATGACGTAAGTAAACAAATAACAGAGGAGAATAACTTTCGTAAATAATGTCTAACTACCTCCACTAAGTAAATAACACATTATTATTGCAAATTATATTCGTGGATAATGGAATTCCTCATCATTGTGAATGTAACTTAGGATTAGAAAAATTCTGCAACATACATCTTGTTAGCTAAACATATAAAGACATAAAAAAACACAAATACACAAGGGTATACAAACACATAGCGCAATAACACAAAGGAAAGGACAGGGTTTATTTTCAGTGTAACATTTGGTACTGCAGTCCAAACCCAAACTTTCCACTTATTTCAACATTTGTTCACACACAAAAAAAATCCTATTAACACATGCTTTCTGTATTTTATGTTCTCATTTTTCTTAACTCAAAATTAATTATCCATTACCTTACCTCATGATTTATTTCCTAGAAAATCCTTTCTAAGCGTGGCAATAGACACTCATTTCTGCCATTGTTCCACCTTCTCGAGCATTCTGTACCCGGCCCAGGTCCTGGCAACAAACCCTTACATCCGCCACCGCTCCACCTCGTCGCCCCTGCTCCCAACCTGGCCACGAGTCCTGGCAATAGACGCTATCATGCCAGGTATTCGCAATAGCCACTGACATTGGCCTCTGCTCCACCTGCTAGTGAAGCCTGTCACCCAGGCCCAGGTTGCTGCAATTGTAACTCACATCATCCGCCACTCGACATCCTCTCACCTACTAATACCCTCACCCTGGCTAAAGAGTCCTGGCCTCAGCCCTGGTAATAACCACTCACATTAGCCACACCTCTACCACGTTGACCTGCTGCGACACTGGCAGAGGTCCTGGCAATAGATGCTCTCATCAGCCTCCAATCTACCTTTTCTAGAATACTGCCTACCTCGCTCAGATAGTATCTGTAGACACTCACATCTGCTACCACTGCACATCCCCACACCTACTGCCACCCTGCCCCAGGATCTGGCGATTCACACTCACATCGGCAGCTATGCAACCTACTTGCAGTTTACATCACCCTGGCCCAGGTCCTGGCAGTAGATGCTCACATTGGGCACCACTCTACTTCCTGACACTTGCTGCCACCACGGACCAGGTCCTCAGAATGGGCACTCACATAAGCTAACGTGCCACCAGCCCACACCGGCTACCATCCTGGCCCACATCATGCCAATAGAAACTCACATCTGCCTTTGTGGGTCCTCCTTGCTTCTGCTTCCACCCTGGCCCAGGTCTTGGCAATAGTTGCTCACATCAGCCACCAAGCGAGCTCAACACAACTGCTGCCATCCAGCACCGGCCTTCATATTGGGCACTGCTCCATCACTAGTGCTGAAGACCACCTTAACTCAGGCCCAGACAATAGATGTTTACAAAGACCACCGCACCACCTCCTCACACCTGCTGCCATCCCAGTCAAGGACCTCGCTATAGACACACACATCAACAACATCGCAGCTTCCTCGCTCCTGCTGCCAAAATGGCCCAGTTCCTGGCAATAGACACATCAGCAACCGCTACACTTCTCTCGCCTACTGCTACCCTTGCCCAGGCCGTGGCAATAGAAGCTAACATTGGCCAACGCTCCACCTCCCCACACCTGCTTCCACCCAGGCCCAGGTCCTAGCAATAAACACTAACGTCACTCACTGCGCCACCTCCTCCCACTTGATGCCACCCTGGCCAAGCACCTGGGGATAGACCCACACATCGGCAACCATGCAACCTCCTTGCGCCTGCTGTCGCCCTGGCTGAAGTCCTGGAAATAGACATTCTCATCAGCTACACATCTTCATGCCTACTGCTACCCTTGCCCAGGTTTTAGCAATTGACTATGACATTGGTCACTGATACACCTCCCCACACCTGCTGCCCCACTGGCCTCTCCCTGGAAGCAGTACCCCACATCTGCCATCAAGCAACCTCCCCAGGTTAGTACATGATATCCAGTATTACCTGGGCAAGAGAGACAGCAGGTGTGGGGATGTGGAGCAGGTGTGGGGATGTGGTGTTGCGGCAGATGTGATCCAGTGTGGTTGCTGGTGTAGGGAGGTAAAGCAGTGGACAATTCGAGGCTCTATTGGCAGGACCTAGTAAACAGTAATAACAGGTGCGAGGTTGTGAAGTGGTGGCAGCTGTGAGTGTCTATTGCCAGCACCTGGGCCAGAGCGACAGCATATTTCGAGCAGGCACACGGGAAGGGGGGCGCTATTAGTTATTGGGAACTGCAACATTAGGCGGATGATGGAGACCCTTAGGGAAATAGCGGAAAGGTCGGGGAAGAAGGCCAGTGTTCACTCTGTCTGCTTGCCCGGGAGTCTCATCCCAGATGTAGAGGAGGCCCTGCGGCAGCGATGGAGAGCACTGTGCACCCGACTGCAATTTGTTGCTCATGTCGGCACCAATCACTCCTGCCGTCTGGGTTCAAATATCATCCTCAGTTCGTGCACGTGGTTGGCGGAATTGGTGAAGGTGGAAAGCGTCGCTCGCGGTATGGAATCTGAGCTAACTATTTGTAGTATCGTTCCCAGAACCGATCGCACTCCTCTGGTTTGGAGCACAGTAGAAAACTTAAACCAGAGGCTCAGACGATTCTGCGGAGTTCTGGAGTGCAAATTACTCGACCTCCACTCTCGGGTGGAGAAAAGTAGGGTCCCCCTGAATAGGTCAGGCGTGCACTACACGCCGAAAGATTCTACAAGGGTAGCGGAGTACGTGTGGAGTGCACATGTGGGTCTTTTAGGTTAGAGAATTCCCTTCCTAGGCCCGACAAGACGCATCCTGAGACGCAGCAAGGTAGGAGTAGGCAAAATGCAACAGGGAATAACAATATTAATGTGCTAATAGTAAACTGCCGGAGCGTCTATAGAAAGGTCTCAGAACTGCTCTCATTAATAAACGGTCACAATGCCCATATACACTCCTGGAAATTGAAATAAGAACACCGTGAATTCATTGTCCCAGGAAGGGGTCAGATAGATCACATGATCACACTGACAGAACCACAGGCATAGAGACACAGCCAACAGACCATGCACAATGTCGGCACTAGTACAGTGTATATCCACGTTTCGCAGCAATGCAGGCAGCTATTCTCCCATGGAGACTATCGTAGAGATGCTGGATGTAGTCCTGTGGAACGGCATGCCATGCCATTTCTACCTGGCGCCTCAATTGGACCAGCGTTCATGCTGGACGTGCAGACCGCGTGAGACGACGGTTCATCCAGTCCCAAACATGCTCAATGGGGGACAGATCCGGAGATATTGCTGGCCAGGGTAGTTGACTTACACCTTCTAGAGCACGTTGGGTGGCACAGGATACATGCGGGCGTGCATTGTCCTGCTGGAACAGCAAGTTCCCTTGCCGGTCTAGGAATGGTAGAACGATGGGTTTGATGACGGTTTGGATGTACCGTGCACTATTCAGTGTCCCCTCGACGATCACCAGAGGTGTACGGCCAGTGTAGGAGATCGCTCCCCACACCATGATGCCGGGTGTTGGCCCTGTGTGCCTCGGTCGTATGCAGTCGTGATTGTGGCGCTCACGTGCACGGCGCCAAACACGAATACGACCATCATTGGCACCAAGGCAGAAGCGACTCTCGTCGCTGAAGACGACACGTCTCCATTCGTCCCTCCATTCACGCCTGTCGCGACACCACTGGAGGCAGGCTGCACGATGTTGGGCCGTGAGCGGAAGACGGCCTAACGGTGTGTGGGACCGTAGCCCAGCTTCATGGAGACGGTTGCGAATGGTCCTCGCCGATACCCCAGGAGCAACAGTGTCCCTAATTTGCTGGGAAGTGGCGGTGCGGTCCCCTACGGCACTGCGTAGGATCCTACGGTACTGGCGTGCATCTGTGCGTCGCTTCGGTCCGGTCCCAGGTCGACGGGTACGTGCACCTTCCGCCGACCACTGGCGACAACATCGATGTACTGTGGAGACCTCACGCCCCACGTGTTGAGCAATTCGGCGGTACGTCCACCCGGCCTCCCGCATGCCCACTATACGCCCTCGCTCAAAGTCCGTCAACTGCACATACGGTTCACGTCCACGTTGTCGCGGCATGCTACCAGTGTTAAAGACTGCGATGGAGCTCCATATGCCACGGCAAACTGGCTGACACTGACGGCGGCGGTGCACAAATGCTGCGCAGCTAGCGCCATTCGACGGCCAACACCGCGGTTCCTGTTGTGTCCGCTGTGCCGTGCATGTGATCATTGCTTGTACAGCCCTCTCGCAGTGTTCGGAGCAAGTATGGTGGGTCTGACACTCCGGTGGCAATGTGTTCCTTTTTCCATTTCCAGGAGTGTATGTGTACTGCCAAGATCTGGGCTACAGCGACAGCTTGTGTGGAGAGGTGGGTGATGTGAACGACTCTTGCCATTACCTTATCCAGGGTGGCAGAAGTCATGTTTAGGCGGAGTGGTGGCGGATGTGAGCGACGATCACCAGATCGTGAGATTGTGCTGGAACAGCAATGACGTGCTGGCGTGGTTGCCAGTCCTTGGGCCTGGGTGGAACCAGGTGTGGGGAGGTGACGTGGTGGCAGATGTGTGCATCAATTGTCAGGGCCTAGGCTAGGGTGGCAGCAGTAAGAAAGAGGTGGAGTGGTGGCTGATGTTACTGTCTAATGAAAGGATCTTGAACACAATGGCATCAGTTGCTACAAAGTAGCCTTGTTGTGGATGTGAATGTCTATCCTCCTGACCTGGACCATGGCTGGAGCCGGGTTGTGGAAGAGACACAGTAGCGAATGTGAGCGCCTATTCCGAGGACTTGGGCCTGAACTGCAGCAGGTGTGGGGATGCGGAGTGGTGGTCAATGTGGTCGTCATTTGCTAGCACCTCTGCCAGGGTGGCAGCATGTGTGGGAAGGTTGGGCGGTGGCCAATTTGAGCATCTATTGCCAGGAACTGTGACAACGTAGCAGAATGTGCGAGGAGGTGGAGCAATTTCTGATATGAGGGTCTATTGCCACGCTTAGGTGCGATTTTCTTGGAAATTAATGATGAGGTAAGATAATGGAAAATAAATTATGAGACAAGAGATATGTGAAGATACAGATACAGAAAGTGTGGTTTAATAGGATTTTTTTGTGTGTGAACAAATTTGAAATAAGAGGAAAGATCAATGGAATGCAATTTTGTGTTTGGACTGCAGTACCAAATAACACACTGAAAACAAACCCTGTTCTTTTCTTTTGTGTTATTACGCTATGTGTACCCTTGTGTACCCTTGTATATTAGTACCCTTGTGTATTTGTGTTTTTCCTGTCTTTATGTGTTTAGGTAAGGAGAATTATGTTGTAGAATTTGTCTAGTAGGAAGTACATTCACTATGATTAGGAATACTGTTATCCTCAAATATAACACCATTAACAATATGTTGTTTACTTCGTAAAGATATTTGGACTTTATCTTTGAAAGCTATTCTGATCTTTTATGTATTTACTTATTTCATAAATCCTGTAACACTGATTTGTATGTTTATTTCTATTCTTTTGTAAAGCGTCTATTATTACAATTGATAGCTGTATAGTATGATTTAATGCTATTATGTTCTTAGGCAACACGTAAAAAGGAAGAGGTAATGTGAGTTGTTTTTCATTTTTTTCTCAGGAGACCTGACGTTCTGGTAAGAACAGCAATTCCAGCGTCATGGGTTGCGCTAAAGTGGGAAGTTGTCCACTATCTCACAGCATAGTTATTCTGTTTTGCTGTCATATAATAGCTGAAGCCTTGAAGGTACGGCCTATAGGTCGTACCTTCAAGGCTTCAGCTGTGATGTTTTGTTCTCGCGACAAGCTGACGTAATTATGTCCGAACATCAACTTACCTTAAGGGTGGACTGTAATATTTGGGCGGTTGACGACGAAACTGGTAAATTAGAGGATACATTTAATGAACTTCACTCCATGCTAGCTAATCAGTCAATGTTTAATGACACATCGGGGCAATTTCAGCGACTACGATCAGATTTTGATTGCTTAGAAGCTCAGTTATGCCAAACTACAGGGTTAATCCCGCACGTCCGTAGGAGAACAGGATGGTTAGACGCAGGTGACCGTATCGTAAAACTGTTTTTGGGACTGCTGAAACTGAAGATATTAAAAGAATTAATGAAACACTACAGCAGGTACAGGATAATGTGATTAGCAACCAGGGAATGATGGATTTTCACACAACCCAATTTGTGAGTTTGGTGAAAGATGTAGTTATTAATACGCGCCAATTGTGAGCTTTAACTGCAAACCTTCATAACCCTCATTATGGCAACCGCCGACACAACAAATCGGAACAGGCCACATCCCTGGAGCTACTGGCGACTTTAACAGACGAACACGTATCCCTGTACTACAAAATGGCCACTGTTACCTGTACGCGGGCGGGTAATCTGCTGAGAATTCGTATCATACTACCATTAACATGTAAGAATTGTAAATTTGAATGTTATGCCTTGCATACGTATCCAGTGAAGTGAGAAATTTTGCTGAAATTCGTGCAATTAACCATACGGGAAATACTGTTAGTGGCACATAACAGAGAAGCTCGTGCGTTCTTCAGTGCACAAGAGTTGCTGCAGTGTTGGACAGGTCCAGTTACCATCTGCCCCACGAAATTGTTACACATTGTTCCCAAATCTTGTGAGTATTCTCTGTTCCGCTCTCCAGAACCAGTCGCGGAGTGAACTAAGGAAATTAAAGCAGCCCGGGTGCAGTGCTTTCACTAAGTGGGTCCACAGTGAGTACTTTCAGTAGTGGAAAACACAGTCGTTATTTGCGTTTGTCATGAGCACGGTGAGCAAGGGAGTACGCAAAGTATAGAACTGCAGGGGCGGGGCGATTAATTATTGGCAGACAGTCTGACGTTTCAGAGCCAACTTTCCGTTTACCATTCATCATTACTAGAGCTACAATCATGAACATAACACGCACGTTGATCCATATACCCGACTATCAGGTGCAATTCGTCACTACAGAAAATCTCACTGTTTTGTATAGCACATTAGACCCGTTTTTCATCATCTATTTTTCAACGAGTGCAAGACTACCGCAATGAGCATACGCAACGCTTACTAGTTATTGGATCATCAACCAACGCCACCTGTATTTTTATCTTTGTCGTAAGATTATTGTACTATCGGCTCAAGAGGAAGTTATCCCAAGTCCCCCACCTTCCAACCTTTAATCTAAGGGTCTAGACAAAATCACTGAACAGTTGTGAGGCACTGCAGCACAACACTGAGTAGTGTGTAAGGGCAAAGATCAGACTCAGGATAGAAGTGAATGAACACAATGTAAATAAGGAATCAATCGAATTTTGTGGTGTTTGTGAAGTGAACTGTAGTTGTTTTGATATTATGGTTGAATTTGGGGACGAAATCTTTTCGTACAAGGGAGGACAAGGGTATATTTTTAGGAAATACGGTGCGAAATTGTGAATTAGTGTGTTTTAGTGCGCGATGCGCCAGCCTCACGGCAAACGGCGAACAAAGGCAGGCAGTCGGTTCGACCGAATGGGTGCCCGGTCGCTGTCACATCGTCGTCTCCGAGGACCTACAAGTGATGGGCGTTGTGCCTGGTGCACCGGCGACTCAAGGCGTCATTTTATATCCTCTGTACTTCGACCATCATCAGTTATTTTGCTTCCCAAATAGCAAACCTCCTTTACTATTTTAAGTGTCTCATTTACTAATCTAATTCCCTCAGCATCAGCCGACATAATTCGACTACATTGCATGATCCTCGTTTTGCTTTTGTTGATGTTCATTTTATATCCTCCTTTCAAGACACTGTCCATTCCCTTAAACTGCTCTTCCAAGTCATTTGCTGTCTCTGACCGAATTACAATGTCATCGGCGAACCTCAAAGTTTTTATTTCTTCTCCATAAATTTTAATACCTACTTCGAATTTTTCTTTTGTTTCCTTTAGTGCTTGCTGAAAATACAGATTGAGTAACATAAGTGATAGGCTACAACCGTGTCTCACTCCCTTCTCATCCACTGCTTGCCTTTCACACCCCTCGACTCTTATAACTGCCATGTGGTTTATGTAAAAATTCTAAATAGCCTTTCGCTCCCTGTATTTTGCCCCTGCCAACTTCAGAATTTGAAATAAAGTCTTCCAGTCAACATTGTCCAAAGCTTTCTCTAAGCCTACAAATGCTAGAAACTTAAATTTGCCTTTCCTTAATCTTTCTTCTAAGATAAGGCGTAAGGTCAGTATTGCCTCACGTGTTCCAACATTTGTACGGAATCCAAATTGATCTTCCCCGAGGTCGGATTCTACAGTTTTTGCATTCATCTGTTATTATTTTGCAGTTGTTACCTATTCGACTGATAGTTCCGCAAATCCGATCTGTCAACACCTGCTTTCTTTGGGATTGGAATTATTATACTCTCCTTGAAGTCTAAAGGTATTTTACCTTTCTCATACATCTTCCTCACGAGGTGGTAGAATTTTGGCATGACTGGCTCTCCCAAGGCCGTCAGTAGTTGTAATGGAATTTTGTCTACTCCTGGGGCCTTGTTTCGACTCAGGTCTTTCAGCGCTCTGTCCAACTCTTCCCGCAGTATCGTATCTCCCATTTTATTTTCATCTAAATCCTCTTCCACTTCCATAATATTGTCCTCAAGTACATCGCCCTTGTGTAGACCCTCTATATACTCCCTCCACCTTTCTGCTTTCCGTTCATTGCTTAGGACTGGGTTTCCATCTGAGCTCTTGATATTCATACAAGTGGTTCTCTTTTCTCCAAAGGTCTCTTTAATTTTCCTGTAGGCAGTATTTATCTTACCCCTAGTGAGATAAGCCAAGGATTTGTACCAGTTTTCGTCTTTTTACCTACTTGATCGTCTCCTGCCTTCACTACTTCATCTGTCAGAGCTACTCATTCTTCTTCCACTGTATTTCTTTCCCCCATTCCTGTCAATTGTTCCTCCCTGAAACTCTATACAACCTCTAGTTTAATCAGTTTATCAAGATCCCATCTTCTTAAATTCCCAACTTCTTACAGTTTCTTCAGTTTTAATCTAAAGTCCATAACCAATAGATTGTGGTCAGAGTCCACATCTGCCCCTTGGAATATCTTACACTTTTAAAACCTGGTTTCTAAATATGTCTTACCACTATATAATGTATCTGATACATTTCAGTATCTCCAGTGTTCTTCCCTGTTTACAACCTTCTTTCATGATTCTTGAATCAAGTGTTAGCTATGATTAATTTATGCTCTGTGCAAAATTCTACCTGACGGCTTCCTCTTTCATTTGTTATCCCCAATCCATATTCACCTAGTATGTTTCCTTCTTTCCTTTTTCCTACTCTCGAATGCCAGTCACCCATTACTATTAAATTTTCGTCTCCCTTCACTACCTGAATAATTTCTTTTATCTCATCATACATTTCTTCATTTCCTTCATCATCTGGAGAGCTAGTTGGTATATACACTTGTACTACTGTAGTAGGCGTGGACTTCGTGTCTATCTTGGCCACAACAATATGTTCACTATGTTGTTTGTAGTAGCTTACCCGAACTCTTGTTTTTATTCATTGTTAAACCTACTCTTCCATTACCCCTATTTGATTTTGTTTTTATAACCCTGTATTCACCTGACCAAAAGTCTTGTCCCTCCTGCCACCGACGTTCACTAATTCCTGCTATATCTAACTTTAACCTATGCATTTCCCTTTATAAGTTTTCTAACCTACTTGCCCGATTAAGGGATCTGACATTCCAAGCTCCGATCCTTAGAACGCCAGTTTTCTTTCTCCTGATAACGACGTTGTATTGAGTGGCCCCCACGCAGAGATCCGAATGGGGGACTATTTTACCTCCGGAATATTTTACCCAAGAAGACGCCATTGTCATTTAACCATACGGTAAAGCTGCATGCCATCGAGAAAAATTACTGCAGTACATTCCCCTTGCTTTCAGCCGTTCGCAGTGCCAGCACAGCAAAGCCGTTTTGGTTAATGTTACAAGCCCAGATCAGTCCATCATCCAGACTGTTGCCGCTGCACTTACTGAAAAGGCTGCTGCCCCTCTTCAAGAACCACACGTTTGTCTGGTCTCTCAACAGGTACCCCTCTGTTGTGGTTGCACCTACTGTATGGTCATCTGTATCGCTGAGGCAAGCAAGCCTCCCTACCAACGGCAAGGTCCGTGGTTTATGGGGGTGGGATAAACCACTACCTTATTTGATTTTCAAACAGCTGAGCAAGACTGAACGTACTCAGTCATTACTCTCTTTACTTATACTGATCAACTCTATACTGACACACAATTTCTTTAGCGCGGCACTATCTGAGTTTCAAAATGCCCTACAAAAGAATGGCCCTGACTAACAATAACCTATACCTTTCATTAATAATTTACCTCACAAAAAACTTCGTTACTCGAACTACTGCAATACAGCGAGTGCCACAACTGCCAGCTAAATAAAACTCTCTATCTATTGATCGCATTGACTACTAATAGGCATAGTCTGCAAACGAGAGGTTTTCATAGAGAAGAATCAATGCATTTACCTTAATAATGTTCAAAAGTCATAATATATATGTCAGTTCAGGATATCCAGTATTACAAATTAACTCTTCCTGGCGTAACCACGTCCAGTTCTTCTGCTCTTAAAATTCTGCCATCTCTCTCCCCACATCCACCACTGCAGGTGGCTCACCTCTATGTGTGCAACCCTACACAGTCTTCACATTACGCTGCCAAACACTACAATAGCAGATATTCCAACAATACAATCCAGCCACAGGCAGCACACAGCACAATCAGTGATTTTCGTACGGAGCACTATGTGGCGTTAGCAATATAAAAACCTAAACGGCCTACTTACATAGCCTCCACGCTCCACACAAATAATTTTACAAATTGTTTTGGGCATTGGCCAATAATGATATGTTAAAATTTTTCATAATTACAATAACAATGATGTCAAATGCATACAATTATTGATCTAATGTTGGTCAAAAGCAAAAACTGTTCTCATAAAGACAGTCCTGATCATTCATCACAATAGCAATTATAGTTTTCCTTTTTTTCTCAAAGTCTGAGCAGTAAAAGATAATCCACATGGCACTAGTGGATTTCCATACAGTGTCGAAGAAGAGAAGATATCCATCCAACGGAATGACAGTGCTGACTTTTGACATGCAGACAGGTAATGGGCCACAACAGAGCAAATCCACAACAGCGTCATTTGAATTTTTGAAGAATATTGGTAGATAGGACATCACAGATCAGACCCACTATATTTGTGGTAGAGAGTATGGTATTGGTGGGCCATAAAAGGTGCACACCCACTGCAGTCCTTGTAGAGGTGGCTAGCAGCCATCTGTTGAGGCTGTGCTGGTGCACAATCACTATTGAAGAGTCTTGCGGACAATATAGAAAGTTCATAAACCGCTATTTATACACTAACAAAATTTGGAGAATTGTCCTTAGAACCAGCAATGCTGTTAACCAGTCCCTTGCTAAATTATTAACACATGTTCAAACACAAAGAGTCCCAACTTCTCACATACTGTGACTATACTATGACCAAGAGAAATGTGTGCACTGAAATGAATGCTCACAAGTTAACTAATTTGATGAATTGGTGTCAATTACAATTTTATAACATGAGAATACAATTACTAAGGTACAGAAAATATCATTGAAAACATAATAATACAGATAAAATTTGTAGTAATGCAAGCGTTAGAAAAGAATAGAAATATACATAGAAATCAGTGATCCAGGGTGGCAGCTGGTGTAGGGAAGTGGAGCAGTGGCCAATTGGAGCTTGTATTGCCAGGACGTGGTTCACAGTAGCAACAGGCGCGAGTTGGTGGAGTGGTGGCTCATGTGAGTGTCTGTTCCTAGGACCTGGGCCAGGGCGGAAGCGAAAGCAAGCTCAAACAGATAGTGCGGTGGCCGTTGTGGGTGTCTGTTGTCTGGACCTGGGCAGGGTTTCATCAGTTGTGTGGAGATGGAACATTGGCCTATGTTTGCATATATTCCTAGGTTTGCAGCAGGGGCAAGTAGGTAGATGGGAATCTGATGTCAGCGTCTGTTTACAGGACCTGGGCAAGTGTGGTAGTGGAACAGTGGGTGATGTGAATGTTTATTGCCAGAACCTGTGCCAGGGAGTGGCAGCAGGTGTTAGGAGGTCGCATGATGGCATTTCCAATGCCTTAGCCAGGGTTGCGACAGGTGTGGGAGGTGTAGCAGTGGCCAATGTGATCGGCTACTGCCAGGACCTGGGGCAGAGTAGCAGTAGGAGTGAGGAGGTGTAGCGTAGGCTAATGAGAGTATCTGTTGCCAGGACTTCGGCCAGGGTGGCAGCTGAAATAGGATGGTGCATAGTGGGTGGTGGTAGGGGTTATTGCTAGGATCTGGGCCTGGGTGAAAACAGGTGTGGGGAGGTGGAGCGGTGGCTGATGTCAGCATTAAATACCAGTTCTTGGGCCTGCGTGGAACCAGGTGTGGGGATGTGGCATGGTGGCAGATTTGTGTATCAGTTATCTGGGTCTAGGACTGAGTGGTAGCAGGTGTGGTGAAATGGAGTGCTGGCCAAAGTGAGCGTCTATTGCCAGGACCTGGGCCAGGATAGCAGAATGTGCAAGGAAGTGGCGCAGTGACCTGTGTGAGCAACTATTGTGAGGACCTGGGTTAGAGTGGCATCGTCTCAAGCAGGTGGCCAATGTGAGCTTCTATTACGATGACCTGCGCAAGATGGCAGAAGTTGTGTGGTGGTGGCACAGTGGCGGATGTGAGCGTTTATTTCCAGGACTCAGAGCCTGGTTGGCACAGGCACGACGAAGTGAAGTGGTGGCTAATGTGAGGATCTACAGCCACTATTAGGGCGCCTATATCCAATACCTGGGACAGGGTACTAGCAGGCAGGAGTATGTGGCGCGGCGGGGTGATGTTAGTGTTTATTTCCAGGACTTAGGTCTGGGTGGAAGCAGTTGTGTGGGGGGGTATCACAATAGCTGATGTTAGCGCCTATTCCAAGGACCCGGGCCATGGTGGCAGCAGGTGTGACGGCCAAAGTGAGCGGCTATTTACAATTTGTACAGAAACCAGATGGCAGTTATATGATTCGAGGGACACAAAAGGGAGGCATTGGTTGGGTAGGGAGTGAGAAAGGATTGTAGCCTCTCTCTGATGTTTTCCAATCTGTATACTGAGCAAGCAGTGAAGGAAACAAAAAAAGTTTTGGAGTAGGTATTAAAATCGATGGAGAAGAAATAAAAACTTTGAGCTTCGCTGATGACATTGGAATTCTGTCAGCGACAGCAAATGACTTGGAAGAGCAGTTGAACCCAATGGACAGGGTCTTGAAAGGAGGATATAAGATGAACATGAACAAAAGCAAAACGAGGTAATGGAATGTAGTCGAATTTAATAGGGTGATGCTGGGGGAATTAGATTAGGAAATGAGACACTTAAAATAGTAAAGGAGTTTTGCTATATGGGAAGTAAACTAACTGATGATAGTCGAAATATAGAGGATATAAAATGTAGACTTGCAATGGCAAGGAAAGCGTTTCTGAAGACGAGAAATTTGTTAACGTCTAGTATAGATTAAAGTGTCAGGAAGTAGTTTCTGAAAGTATTTGTATGGAGTGTAACCATGTATGTAAGTGAAACATGGACGATAAATAGTTTAGAAAAGAAGAGAATAGCAGCTTTCGAAATGTGGTGATACAGAAGAATGCTGAAGATTAGATGGGTAGATCACATAACTAATGAGGAGGCTTTCCTATTATCTTATTCCGCTATGTGTTTGTACCATTGTGTATTTGTGTTTATCTTGTCTTTATGTGTTTAGCTACCAAGATTTAAGATGTAGAATTTTTCTAATACAAAGCTACATTCACAATGACGAGGAATACTGTTATCCTCAATTTTTATTTGCACTAGTAATATTATATTTACTTTGTAAATATGGTGAGTCATTATTTTCGATAGCTATTCTGATATTTAATGTGTTTACTTATGTCATATTTCCTGTAACTCTGACATGTATGTTTATTTCTATTCTTTTGTAGAGCCTCTATGGCTACAAATGTTTCTTGTATTATTATGTTCTTAGTGATAGCAAAGCAGCAGGTGTGGAGAGGAGGTGGAATGGCAGATGTGAGCATCTTTTGCCAAGAAATCGTCCAGGGCAGCAACAGGCGCGATGTGGTGGATCGGTGGCTGATGTGAGTGTCTGTTGCGAGGACCTTGGCAGGGCAGCATCAGGTGTGTGGAGGTGGCACAGTTGCCAATGTGAGCGTCAATCGCTGGGGCCATGGTGGCAGCAAGTTTGAAGACTTGGTGCGGTAGCTAATGTGAGCATTTATTGCTAGGATCTGGGCCACAGTGGCAGCGTGCGCGATGAGGTTGCAAAGTGGTAGATTTGATCGTCTATTGTCAGAACCTGGGCCAGGGTGGCAGCTGGCTCGAAGAGGTGGAGCGGGGGTTGTTGTCCTACAGGCAGGACTTGGGGCAGGACAGTAGCAGGTTACAGAAGGTGGAGCGGTGGCTGATATAAATGTTTACTAATTACATGACCTGTGCTAGGATCTGGGCCACAGTGGCAGCGTGCGCGATGAGGTTGCAAAGTGGTAGATTTGATCGTCTATTGTCAGAACCTGGGCCAGGGTGGCAGCTGGCTCGAAGAGGTGGAGCGGGGGTTGTTGTCCTACAGGCAGGACTTGGGGCAGGACAGTAGCAGGTTACAGAAGGTGGAGCGGTGGCTGATATAAATGTTTACTAATTACATGACCTGTGCTAGGGCGACAGCATGCATGAGGAGGTGAGGCTGTATCTGATGTGCCATTACCACGACCAGGGTGACAGCAGTCATGATTAGGTGGAATTGTGGCTGATGAGAGCCTCTATTGCAAAGACCTATGCCAGGGTGGCAGCTGGCGCAAAGAGGCGAGTGTGAGCATCTATTGCCTGGACCTGGGAAAGGGAGGCAGATGGAGTAGGGAAGTGGAGGAGTAGCCAGTTGGAGCTTATATTTGAAGACCTGGCCCTGGTTAGCAACAGCAACAGGTGCTGCAACTGTGGCTGATGTAACCGTCTACTGCCAGGACCTTGGCCAGTGTGACGGTAGGGGCGAAACAGTCTAGCAGTGACCATTATGGTCGTATATTGCCAGAACCTGGGTCAGGGCGATAGCAAGCTCGAACAGCTGGTGTGGTGGCCGATGTGGTCGTCTGTTGCTAGGACCTGGGCACGGTGGTAGCTGTTGTGCAGAGGTGGAATGGTGGCCAGTGCGAGCATAAATTACCATGGAATGGGCCAGCGAGGCAGCATGTGTGGGAAGATGGTGCAGTGGCCAATGTAAGCGTCTCTTGCCATGACCTTGGCCAGGGTAGCAGAAGGCTTGAGGAGGTGGCACTGTCGCCGATGTGAACTTCTATCACCAGTACTAGGGGCCAGGCTGGCAGCAAGCTCGACGAAGTTGAGCATTGGCTGATGTGAGCATCTACTGCCAGGACCTTGGACAGGGTAGCAGCAGCTGCGAGGACGTTGCGTGAGTGCCAATGTAAGTGTCTATATCGAGGTCCTGGACCAGGACGGCAGCAGGTGTGAGGAGGTGGTGTATTGTCTATTGTGAGCATCTATTGCTTGGACCTTTCTTAGGGTGGCAGCTGCCATGAGCCGGTGGTGCAGTGGCCATAGTGAGCGTATATCGTGAGGACCTGTGCAAGATTGTGAGGACCTGGGCTAGGGTGGCAGAAGACTCGAGAAGGTTGCATGGTTGCCGATGTGTGCATCTATTGCCAAGTCCTGGGCCAGGGTGCGGAAGTGCAATGTTGGCCAATGTCAGCATCTATTGCCAGGACCTCTGCAAGGGCAGCAGCAGGTGCAAGGAGATAGTGTGGTGGGTGATGTAAGAGTCTATTCTTAGGACCTGTGTAGTAGGAGGGCTGGAGTGGGTGACGTGATCGTAGTTGTAAGGCGTGGCTGGGTAGAAGGAGGTGGCTGTTTTTAGCAATATTCCTCTTTAATGTTGGATCTCCAGATATATATTCCGGTGGCTCAGCCCAAAAGCTCGTGTCATAATGGAGACATGGTGATGCACGCAGTTAGGGAATATGACACTGGGCTCGGTCAACGGGTGTTCAGGTGATAGTAGGTTTAGTGGCACGAGGCCAGGCCAAGCTCGCCTCCTGCAGACGATGGGAGTCGCCGATGCAGCAGTTGGCCACGCCTATTGCCGGCTGGTGTTCGAAGACAGCGTCACTGATGACGACGACATGACAGCGACCGGACGCCCATTTGGTGGAATCGACTACCGACGACCAGCTCTGATGCCCTTAAATAGTGTCTATAAGAAGGTTCTCGATGATTTGCCTAACGCACCCGCGCCACACGCGGCCAGCGCCTACATAGTTCTGCTAATGCTGCGTTCTGATGGCTGCAGCGCACGTACACACATACTGACGCTCGTTACAAGACTATGTGACCTGCATAACGGCCTTTGTCTTCTGTTTGTCTTGAGGCTGACGCATCGCGCACTGAAACACACTAAATCAAAATTTCGCACCGTATTTCCTAAAAATAACCGCTTGTCCTCTAAAATTGCTCCCTCGTACAAAAAGAATTCGTCCGAAATTCAACAAAAAGTCGAAACAACTACAGTTCACTTCACAAACATCAGAAAATGCAATTGATTCACTATTTACACTGTGTTCATTCACTTCTATCCACAGAGTAATCTTTGCCCATAAACACTACTCAGTGTTCTGCTGCAGTGCTTCACAACTGTTCAGTGATTTTGTCTCGACCCTAAGGTGGGGGATTTGGGCTACCTTCCTCTTGAGCCGATAGTTTACTATTCCTACGACAAAGATAAAAATACCGGTGGCGGTTGTTGATGATCCAATAACTAGTAATCGTTGCTTTCGCTCATAATGTACTCATGCCCTCGTTGAAAAAGTCGTTCCATAGTTATACGTCCATCCTGAGCTGCCAGCATCTGGTCCAAAGAGGCGAGAAAAGTCGGGTCTAATGTACTATTTAAAAGAGTGACATTTTCTTTCATGACGAATTGCATCGGTAGGTCGGGTACATGCATCAGTGTGCATGTTATGTTCATGATTGTAGCTCCAGTAATCACGGCTGGTAAACAGAAAGTTGGCCCTGATATGTCACACTGTCTGCCGATAATTAACAGTCCCTGCCCCTGCATTTCTATTCTTTGTGTACCCCCTTGCTTACCATGCTCGTAACAAACGCAAATAACTACTATGTTTCCCATTACTGAAAATACCCAATGTGGACCCACTTCCTGAAAGAACCTCAACCGGCCTGCTATAATTTCCTTAGGGCATCCAGCGACTGGTTCTTGAGAGCGAAACAGAGGATACTCACAAGATTTGGGAATAGTGTGTTACAACTTCGAGGGTCACATGGTAACTGGACCTGTTCGACAACGAAGCAAGTTTTTTGCAGTGAGGAACGAATGAGCTAGTCTGCTATGGGCCACTAATAGTATTTCACATACCTTTAATTGTACGAATTTCTGCAAAATTTCCCACTTCACTAGATACGTATGCAAGGTGTAACCTTCAAATTTACAATCCTTACATGTTAATGATATTATGATATGAATTCTCAGCTGGGTACCCTTCCCAATACTGGTAACAGTAGCCATTTTGTAGTACAGAGATAAGTGTTCGTCTGCTAATGTCGTCAGTTGCTCCACAGATTTGGGCAGTTCCGATTGAACTTTCCGTAATCTATCCCGAAGTTGTTCCGAAGGTACCCGGATTAGGTGCCCGCACATTGCGCGCAACAACGCCTCCTGTAGTCCCGTGGCTTGTGTGTGTACTTCCGTAATGCTATCAGCAAGAAAATGGATAGCCTAGCGATTATCAGATGTGAATTGATGTTATTAAACCAGTACTTGATTATACCCAAGTCGTGATTGGTTGTGTTGGCTGTGGCCTTCATGTTGGTCATCAAGGTCGCGGCCAAAGCTCGCAATTGACGCGTATTATTACCTACATCTTTCTCCAAACTTTCTAATTGGGTAATATGAAGATCTATCATTCCCTGGTTGCTATTCACATTATGCTGTACCTGCCTCAGCACCTCATTAATATTTTTAATATCTTCCACACCAGCAGTCCAAAAAACAGTTTTTAGGGTACGGCCACCTGCGTCTAACCATCCTCTTTCCTACAGACGTGCGAGATTAACTCTGTAGTTTGCCGCTTTAGTGTTCATTATTTTCACCTGCCATCAGATTGTTTTCAACTTTGTGGATAACTCCTTAACAGCCCAAATATCGGTTCCTGGTGGGGTCTTGAGCAATTCAAACGGAGATGGCATCTTCATACGGAGGCAACCCTGTACCTTCATGCTCTTTTGAGTTATACGTGGCGTTACATACGCCAATAGGGTATCCCAATAGTTGTGTTGCGAATTTACATAACAACTTAACATCATAGCTATTGTACGATGCTGTCTCTCAGTCCGACCATTAGCCTGCGGGTGTAATGAGCTCGTTCTCAATTTCTTTACATGCAACACTTTGCATTACGTTTTCATCAAATCGGGCATAAAGTATGACCCCTGATCGGTAAGAATAGTTTCAGGTCTTCAGAGTTTCAATATCCATTGATGTACCATGGCGTGAGCCACTGTTTCGGCTCGCTGGTCCGGAATAGCTCTCACAGACACATAGCGCGATAAATGATCTATTATTCCTAAAACAAAGCGATTACCCTCTGGTGTTTCCACAAACTGTCCCAAGACGTCGAAGCCAAGTAACTAAAAAGGTCTATCCCCTTCCGGTAGTCGTTGCAACACAATTTTCTGATGACTCAATTCCGCCCGTTGAGCACACGGAATGCAATTCTTTACGCACTGATAGACATCTTGCATACGAGTTGACCACCAACAACTCTATGCTACCTTCCTTTTCGTTGCTCTTCGACCCAAATGCCGGAAAACATTGAATCATGTGCTTGCCTTAAAATTTCGTTTGGCAACTTTCCTGGCACGACTATGCGTGGACCGTTCCTAGTATTACGTTACAATATCCTTTCTTCCACGCCGAACTGCCGATGCAGCAGCGGGCAATGCCCACCCCCGGCTGGTCCTCGACGATAGCGCCACTGATGACGACGATGTGACAGCGACCGAACGCCCAATTAGTGGAACCGAATGCCAACGCCCAACTCTGAAGCTCTTAATGGTTCAGGCAGCTGCTGAATCCGCCCGTTACGCGTGGCGTGTCTATTAGAAACTTATTGACGAGTTTTCTAATACATCCACGACACACGAGGCCAGCGCCTGCGTAATTCTGCTAATGCTGCGTTCTGATGGGTGCTGCGCACATACAGACATACCGACGCTCGTTTTAAAACTATGTAACCTGCATAACGCTCTGGCCGACCGTCGCCGCCGTTTCCCATGAGGCAGGCGCATCGTGCACTGAAACACACCAAATCAGAATTTCGCACTGTATTTCCCTTGTCCTCTACATATGGGCATGTATGGCAGCAGGAGCAAGGAGGTGGCACAGAAGCCAATGTGAGTTTCTATTGCTATGATCTAAGCCATTGTTGTAGAGGTCGACATTGTCGATCGGTGGCCTATGTGAGTGTTTATTGACAGGACATGGGCCAGAGTGGCAGCAGGTGTGAGGAGGTTGTGTGATGACAGATGTGTCCGACCATTGCAAGGGCCTGGGCCCTGGCATCAGAAGGTGCAAGGAGATGGAGCGGTGCCTGATGTTAGAGTCTATCGCTAGGGCATGAGCCAGGATCGCAGCAGGAGAAAGGAGGTGGCATGGAGGCCGATGTTAGTTTCAGTTGCCACGACCTGGGCCACTGAAGCAGGCGGTATAGGGAGCTGGCACAGTAGCCGATGTTAGCGCCTATTTCAAGGACCGCAGTCAAGGCAGTAGAAGCTATGGGGGAGGTGTAGCGGTGGCCAATGTGAGCGTCTATTGCCAGGACAAGGGCCATGGAAGCAGAAGGTGTGAAGAGGTGGTGTAGTGGCCGTTGTGTGCATCTACCGCCAGGACCTTGGTTAGGGTGGCAGCCTGCACGACTAGGTGGAGCAGTCGGGAATGTAAGTGTCTATTGCAAGGACCTGGCAGGGTGGTAGCAGTTGTGTCGAGGTGGGACAGTGGCCCATATTAGCGTCTATTGCTAGGACTCATGGCCAGGTTGGGAGCAGGCACAATGATGTGGAGCAGATCATAATGTGAGCATATACTGCCAGGAGCAGGCCCATCTTGTCAGCAGGATGGAGGAGGTTGTGTGGTGGCCAAGATTAGCGTATATTCACAGTATTTGGGCTAGTGTGGCAGCAGGTATGAGGAGGTGAAGTGGAAGCCGATGTGAGCCTTTATTGCCAGGACCTGTGCCAGAGTGGTTTGAGGCGCGAGAAGATTGCGTGGTGGCGCATGTAAGCGTCTAATGCCATGGCCTGGGCCAGAAGGACAGCAGTTGTGTGGAAGTAGCACACTGGCTTATGTGAGCAATTATTGCCAGGAGCTGGGCCAAGTGGGAAGAATGCACGAGGAGCTGGCACAGTGGTTGATATGGTCGTCTATTGCCAGGTCATGAGGCAGGATGCAGCAGGCTCGAGGAGGTGGAGCAGTGGCATATGTGTGCATCTATTGTGAGGACCTGGGCCAGGGTGGAAGCAGGCACGAAGAGTTGGAGTGGAGGCCAATTTGAGAGTCTATTACCACGACACAGGCCACGGCAGCAGCAGGGGATAGGAGGTAGAGAGTTGGCTGTTTTGAGTGTATACTGCAAAGACCTGGGCTAGTGTGGCACCATATGTTTGGAGGTGGCCCTATGTCCAATGTGAGTCTCTTGCCATCACCTGGGCCAGGGTGGTACTAGTCATGATTAGGTGGAGTGGTGACTGATGTGAGCGTCTATCTCCAGGTTCAAGGCCAGGGTGGGAGCAGGAGAGAAGAGGTGGCACTGTGCCCGATGTGTTACTTCTCAGTCCCTGGGTCTGGGTGGAAGCAGCTGTGGGGAAGTGGCGTGGTGGCATATGTGTGCATCAATAGAAGAGTCCTGGGTGGCAGCAGGTGTGATGAAGTGGAGCACTGGTCCAAGTGCCAAAGTGAGCATGTACTGCCATGACCAATGCCAGGGTAGCAGAAAGCGTGTGAAGGTTGAGTAGTGGCTTACATGAGTGTCTATTGCCAGGACATGGGCCAGGGTGGCAGCAGTAGCAAGGATGTCCGATGTGACTGGCTATTGAAAGGACCTGGGACAGAATGGCAACAGGTGCTAGGAGGTGGTGGTGTTGCCAATGTGAGAGTGTATCGCCAAGACCTGTGCCAGGGTGGCAACAAGCAGGAGGATGTGGCCCAGTAGCCAATGTGAGTAATGCCAGGACCTGATCCAGCGTGGAAGCAACAGTGGAGGTGTAGCATAGCTGATAAAAGTGTCTATTGCCAGAACCTGAGTCAGGGTCGAAGCAGGAGCAAGGAGGTGGCACGGACGCCATTGTGAGTTTCTATTGCCATGACCTGGGACAGGGTGGCAGCTGATTTGTGGAGGTGCCACGATGGAAGATGTGGTCACACATTGTGAGGACGTGCACCTGGGTGGCAGCAGGTGTGAGGAAGTGGAGCAGTGGCCAGTGTAAGTCTTTTTTGCCATGCCCTGGGTCAGGGTGGCATCAGGTTAACGGAAGTTGTAAGGTTGCCAATGTGAGCGTCTATCCCCAGGTCCTGGGCCAGGCGTGAGGAAGTGGCGCAGTGACCAATGTTAGCATCTAGTGCCATGATCTGGGTTAGGGTGGCAGCCCGGACGAGCAGGTGGAGCAGCGGCCAATGTGAGCACCTAATGCGAGGACCTGGGCAGGGTGGTAGAAGGTGTGTGGAGCTGGCACAGTGGCTGATGTGATCGTCTACTGCCAGGACTCAGGGCCCTGGTAGTAGCAGGCATGAGGAGGTGTCTCGTTGGCTGTTGTGAGTGCCTATTTCCAGGACGTGGGACTGCGTGGAAGCAGGTGTGGGGCAGTGACACGGTGGTAGATTGAACGTCTATTGCCAGGACCAGTGCCAGGGCGGCAGCAAGAGTAAGGAAGTGGCATGGTGGCTGATGTGGGTTTCTATTGAGATAATGTGGGCCAGGGAGCGAGGAGGTATGATAAGGTGTTGCTGTAGCAGATGTGAGCATTAATTTCCAGTGCCTGGGCCAGGTTAGTAGCAGGTGTGGGGAGGTGGAATGGATCCATTGCTAAAATGTATTGCCAGACCTTGTGCCAGGGTAGGAGAATGGCTTACGTGAGTGTCTATTGCCAGGACTTCGGCCAGAGTGGCAGACAGTGCAACGAGGTTTCGTGATTGCAGATATAAGTGCGCCTATCTAGGGCCAGAATGGCAGTAGGTGTAAGGAGGTGGCACCGTTTACAATGTGAGCGTCCTAGGATGGCAGCTGGCACGAGACAGTGGAGCAATGGCCAATCTGAGCATGTATTGTGAGGATCTGTGCAGGATGGCAGCAGTTGTGTGGAGATGGCACAGTGGCTGATGTGAGTATCTATATCCAGGACTTGGGGCCAGATTCGCAGCATTCACAACGAGGTGGAGCGTTCTTTGATGCCAGGACCTGCGCCAGGTTGGAATCAGGCACTAGAAGGTGGAGCAGTGGCAAATGTGAGCGTCTATTTCCATTACCTGGTGAAGTGCAGCAATAGATGCGAGGTGGTGGAGTGGTAGCTGATGTGAGTGTCTGGGCGAGGGTGGCAGCAGGAGTGAAGAGGTGGTGTGGTGGCTGATGTGTGTGTCTATAGCCAGGAGCTGGGCAGGGTGGCAGCAGGCGCGATTAGGTTGCCTGGTTGCCAATGTGTGTGTGTATCGCCAAGTCCTTTGCCAGGGTGGAAGCAGTCAGGAGCAGGTGGTGCAGTGGCCAATGTTAGAGTTTATTGCCAGGACCTGGTTCTGGGTGGAAGCAGGTGTGGTTAGGTGACATGTTGACAGATGTGAGCATCAATTGCCATGGTCTGGGCCAGTGTGGGTGCAGGTCTGTGCAGGTGCAGCGATGGCTAATGTTAGCGTCTATTGCCAGGACATGGGCCAGGGTAGCAAAAGCTGCAAGGAGTTGGAGCGGAGGCTTACATGAGTGTGTATAACCAGAACGAGGGCAAGGATGGCAGCAGTCCCGAGGATGTGGCGTGGTAGCCAATGTTTATGTCTATCCCCAAGTACTTGGCCCAGCTGGCAGCAGGCGGGAGGAGTTGGCACTTGAGAAGATGTGAGCCCCTATTCCGAGGACCTGGGCCAGGGGGGTAGCAGGTGAGGGGGATGGAAGGGTGACCAACGTGAGCGTCTATTGCCAAGACCTAAGCCAGTGTTGCAGACGGTGTCAGGCGGTGGAGCAGTGGCCAATGTGAGTGTCTATTGCCTGGACCTAGGCCAGGGTGGCAGAATGCGTGAGGAGGTGGAGCAATGACTGATATGATTGTCTATTGCCAGGCTTAGGTAATATTTTCTGGCTAATAGATGATGAGGTAAGATAATGGAAAATAAATTATGAAGTAAGAAATATGTTGACATAGAAATACTGACAGCATGCTTTAATAAGTTTTCTTTGTGTGTTAACAAATTATGAAATAAGAGAAAAGGTCTATGGAATGTAGTTTCGGTTGTGACTGCAGTACCAAATATTACACTGAAAACAAACACTGTAATTCCTTTTGTTTTACTCCGCTATGTGTTTGTCTACCCTTGTTTATTTGCGATTTTCCTGTCTTTATGTATTTAGCTAACATGATATGTGTTGCATAATTTTTCTTCTACTAAGCTCTGGTCACTATGATGAGGAATAGTATTATCCCCAAACATAATTTGCATTAATAATGTGTGGTTTACATTGTACAGTTGGTTACACATTTTTTTCAAAAGCGACTCTGACCTATTATGTATTTACTTATGTCATAATGCCTGTAACGCTGACGTGTTTGTTTATTTCTATTCTTTTGTAAAGCCTGTATTACTACAAATGTTATCTGTGTTATTATGCATTAAATGATGTTTTCTGTATATTTGTAAGTGTATTCTCTTGTTATAAAATTGTAATAGACACCAGTTCATCAAATTAAGTAACTTGTAAGCATTCATTTCAGTGCACACATTTCTGATGATCGTAGTATATACAGAGTATGTGAGAAGTTGGGACTGTTAGTGTTTGCACGTGTGTTAACAGTTCAGCAAAGGACTGGTTAACTGCATTGCTGGTTCTAAGGACAATTCCAAAAACTTTGTGAGTGCATAAGTATTGGTTTATGGACTTGCTATATTGTCTGCAAGATTCTTCGATTAAGATTGTGCACCTGACAGCCACAACAGATGGCTGCTGTCGTCTCTACACTGACTGCAGTGGGTCTGCACCTTTGATTGCAAACCAATACCATACCCTCTACTAGGATTACGCTGGGTCTACTTTGTGATGAGCTACATACCAATACCCTTCAAAAATTGGAAAGACCCTGTTGGGGCCCATAACCTGTCTGCATGTCTAGAGTCAGCACTCTCTTTCCGTTGGAAGTACAACACAACTTCTTGAAGACTGCATGGAAATCCACTACTTCCATGTGCATTTTCTTTTACTGCTCAGACTCTTAGAAAAAACCTCTGATTAGTACTGTGATGAATGATCAGGACTGTATTTATGGGAACAATTTTTGCTATTGACCAACACTGTATCCATTAGTGTGTGCATTTAATATCCTTGTTATTGAAATTATGAAAAATTTGATCAAATCGTTATTGGCCACTGCGCAAAATAATTTCCAAATTGTTTGTGGCTAGCATTTGGGCTATGTTAGTTGGCTGTTTAGGTTTTTACATCTACATCTACATTCATACTCCGCAAGCCACCCAACGGTTTGTGGCGGAGGGCACATTACGTGCCACTGTCATTACCTCCCTTTTCTGTGCCAGTAGCGTATGGTTCGCGGGAAGAACGACTGTCTGAAAGCCTCCGTGCGCGCTCGAATCTCTCTAATTCTACATTCGTAATCTCCACAGTATATTCGATACCTCATCCAGAAACGCACCCTCTCGACACCTGGCGAGCAAGCTACACCGCGATGCAGAGCGCCTCTCTTGCAGAGTCTGCCACTTGAGTTTGATAAACATCTCCGTAACGCTATCACGGTTACCAAATAACCTTGTGACGAAACGCGCCGCTCTTCTTTGGATCTTCTCTATCTCCTCCGTCAACCTGATCTGGTATGGATCTCACACTGATGAGCAATACTCAAGTATAGGTAGAACGAGTATTTTGTAAGCCACCTCCTTTGTTGATGGACTACATTTTCTAAGGACTCGCCCAATGAATCTCATCCTGGTACCCGCCTTACCAACAATTAATTTTATATGATCATTCCATTTCGAATCGTTCCACACGCATACTCTCAGATATTTAACAGAAGTAACTGCTACCAGTGTTTGTTCCGCTATCATATAATCATACAATAAAGGATCCTTCTTTCTATGTAATCGCAATACATTACATTTGTCTATGTTAAGGGTCAGTTGCCACTCCCTACACCAAGTGCCTATCCGCTGAAGATCTTCCTGCATTTCTCTACAATTTTCTAATGCTGCAACTTCTCTGTATACTACAGCATCATCCGCGAACAGCCGCATGCAACTTCCGACACTATCTACTAGGTCATTTGTATATATTGTGAAAAGCAATGGTCCCATAACACTCCCCTGTGGCACGCCAGAGGTTACTTTAACGTCTGTAGACGTCTCTCCATTGATAACAACATGCTGTGTTCTGATTGGTAAAAACTTTTCAATCCAGCCACACAAGTGGTCTGATATTCCGTAGGCTCTTACCTTGTTTTTCAGGCGACAGTGCGGAACGGTATAGAACGCCTTCGGGAAGCCTAGGAAAATTGCATCTACCTGGGAGCCTGTATCTAATAATTTCTGGGTCTCATGAACAAATAAAGCGAGTTGGGTCTCACACGATCGCTGTTTCCGGAATCCATGTTGATTCCTACAGAGTAGATTGAGGATTTCCAAAAACGACATGATACTCGAGCAAAAAACATGTTCTAAAATTCTACAACAGATCGACGTCAGAGATAGAGGTCTATAGTTTTTTATATTGATAACGCCATTTAGCGCTCTGTATGAAAATCACTGACTGTGCTGTGTGCAGCCTGTGGCTGGTTTGTGTTGTTGGAATATTTACTACTATAGTGTTGGGCGGTGGAGTGTGAACTGTATGTAGCGTTATCGAGTTGGAGGTGAGCTACCAGCAGTGGTGGATGTGAGGAGATAGATGGCAGAATTTTAAGAGTGGTCGATCTGGACGTGTGTCCGCCAGAAAGATAAATCAGTAATACTGGATAGGTATATATATAAAATGAGTTTCCAACATTATTAAGGTAAATACATTGATTGTTCTCTATCAAAATCTTTCATATACTAACTATGCCAATCATAGTTTTTTTAGCTGGAGGTAGTGGCGCTCGATGTATTGCAGTAGTTCTAGTAACGAAGATTTTTGTGAAGTATGTGAATCATGAAAGTCATAGGTTATTTTTAGTCAGTGCCATTATTTTGTAGGGATTTTTGACTGAGTACGTTCAGTTTCGCTCAGCGGAAGAAGAACATTTGGCCAATCTCAGATCATTATTTCAGGTCTTGCGAAAAAATGGTCTTCGCTTGCGGAAGGACAAATGTGTGTGTTTTTTGCTCGGGACTTACCATATTTGGGACATGTACTCAATGCCCAAGGCATACATCCCAGTCCAACGCACCTCCGTGCCATACGAGACTTGCCGTCGCCGCAGAATTTGAAGCAGCTACAGAGTGTGCTGGGAAAAATCAACTATTATCATAAATATGTTCCACACGCCTCTTCCATTTTAGCTCCGCTTCATCGCTTACGCCGTAAAGGTGATCCGTTCGTCTGGACGACGGATTGCGAGGGCGCCTTTCGCCAGTTGAAGTCGGCGTTGCTTTCCAATACTTGCCTTACGCCATTCGATCCCCAGAAGCCCCTCTTGTTGATGGTGGATGCATCGGATTTCGGGATCGGTGCTGTGCTTGGGCACAAAGATGGATCGCACGATCGCACTATTGCCTTTTCGTCCAAAGTGCTCTCTTTTGCGCAAAGAAATTATTCACAGATCGAAAGAGCATTGGCTCTCGTATTTGGTGTTACAAAGTTTCATGATTTCTTGTATGGTCGTCACTTTATCATAATCACAGACCACAAACCTTTGACATCCCTTTTTCATCCGACCAAGCCAAACCTCCACGTTCAGCGCAGAAATTCATTCGCTGGTGTATTTTCCTCTCGCAGTACCGCTACGACATCTTGTATTGGTCCACTGCTAAGCACGGAAACGCCGATGCGTTGTCCCGCTTGCCTGTTGCTGAGGATAGGGCATTCGATTCCTCCGAATTTGCTGGCATGTTCATTGATGCGGAAACCGATGACGTGGTCGAATCGTTTCCGATTGATTTTCGTCGTGTAGCTACAGCCACAGCTGCCGACCCTGTCCTTGCTACCGTTCTGCGTTTTGTTGCTACGCAATGGCCCTTGTCAAAGTCACGGATGGGGGACCCGTTGGTTCGCCGATTTTTTGCTCACAAGGAGAGACTTTTTGTTCGACGTGGTGTTTTGCTGTTGCGTTCTGATAATGATCAGTCCAGTGTCGTGGTGCCACGTTCGTTACAGTCCTCTGTCTTACAGCTTCTCCACCCAGGACATTGGGGTATAGTGAGAACGTAACAACTTGCTCGTCAGCACTGAACTTGGTTCGGAATCGATGCTGCGATTACGAATATGTGCTCTTCTTTCAGGGTGTGTGCCGAACAACAGTCAGCACCACCGCGGAAATTCTTTGCATGGCCAAAAGCCACTTCCCCTTGGCAACGCTTACACATCGATTTTGCTGGTCCATTCTGGAATGCTCGATGGTTGGTAGTGGTAGATTCATTCAGTAATTTTCCTTTTGTTGTCCGGATGTCTTCCACGACGTCATCTGCCACCATCCAAGCGTTATCCGCTATCTTTTGCATTGAAGGTCTTCCACAGACTATTGTTTCCGACAATGGCCCACAATTCATATCAGCTTAATTTCAGTCATTCTGCAGGGTCAATGGTATTCAACATCTGACGTCCGCGCCGTTTTCGCCACAGTCAAACGGTGCCGCTGAACGATTGGTCAGGACTTTCAAGTCACAGAGGTTGAAGTTAAAAGAGTCGCATTCTCGGGAGGCCGCGTTATTGCTCTTTTTGTCCTCGTATCGCTCTCAGCCCTGAGATGGTCACTCGCCGGCTGAGTTGCTCCACGGTCGCCCGTTGTCTACTATCGCCACTATCGAGGTTCACGGCGTTGGCTCGAAGGGCGCATTCTTCGCTGCCTCGGAAGCGCTATGTATCAGGTTTTGGGGGCCTCTGGTGAGGTGCGTCGGCATCTCAATCAGCAGCCATATGCCACAACCGTACACCGATTTGCGGGGGAGGAATGTGGTGTCACCGCCAGTCACCACAGTTGCTAGGTGGTAGCCTTTAAATCGGTCGCGGTCCGTTAGTATACGTCGGACCCGCGTGTCGCCACTATCAGTGGTTGCAGATCGAGCGCCGCAACACGGCAGGTCTAGAGAGACTTCCTAGCACTCGCCCCAGTTGTACAGCCGACTTTGCTAGCGATGGTTCCCTGACTTCTACGCTCTCATTTCCCGAGACGATAGTTAGCACAGCCTTCAGCTACGTTATTTGCTACGACCTAGCAAGGCGCCAGTATCCGTACTATTGATATGGTAAATCATGTACCATAAAGAGCGACGTTCTCCATTAATGGATTAAAGTTAAGTATTCCACCAGATACGTCCGTTTCTCTCAATTCTAATTCACTTGTTATGTTTCAGACCTCACGCCAACCTGCGTGAGCTAAAACGCGAGCATTTCTGCCTCCTTTAACCATGCGGTTGGCTCTCCTGCCAACCACAACAGTCTCCACTCCACTAAAACTCTTCGTGCCTGCCTCCACTGTGGACAAGGTGCTGGTTCTAAGGACAATTACAAAAATTTTGTGAGTGCATAAGTGGTGGTTTATGGACCAATACCATAATCTCTACCAGGACTACAGTGGGTCTGCTCTGTGATGACCTACCTATCAATATTCTTCAAAAATTCGAATACCTCTGTTGTGTGTTTGCTCTGTTGTGGCCCATTACCTGTCTACATGTCAAGAGTCAGCTCTGTCATCCGTTGGAAGGACAACACTACTTCTTCAAGACTGCATGGAAATCCATTACTTCCATATGCATTTTCTTTTACTGCTCAGACATAGAGAAAAAAAGAGAAAACTATAATTACTATTGTGATGAATAATTTGGACTGTCTTTATGAGAACAATTTTTGGTTTTGACCAACATTGCATCAAAAAGCGTGTGCATTTGATATCTTTGTTATTGTAATAATGAAAAATTTTATCAAATCATGATTGATCACTGCCCAAAACAATTTGTAAAATTTTATGTGGGGAACATGTGAGCTATGTAAGTAGGCTGTTTAGGTTTTTATGTTGGTAACGCCTCGGAGCGCTCTGTATGAAAATCACTGACTGTGATATGTGCAGCCTGTGGCGGGTTTTTGTTGTTGGAATATTTGCTGATGAAATGTTGGGCATCGGAATGTGAGCAGTGCATAGCGGTGTGTAGTTGGTGGTCAGCCACCAGCAGTGGTGGATGTGAGGAGAGAAATGGCAGACTTTTAAGAGCGGACGAGTGCTGCCAGAATGAGTAAATATGTAATGTTGGATATCTTCAAGTGCGATATGTATTATGACTTTTGCTTTTTACCGAAATTTCGTCAAAAAGTGTGTGCATTATTGGCCACTGCCCAAAGCACTTTGTAAATCTTTTTGTGGGGAGTGTGGTGGCTATGCAAGTAAGCTGTTTAGGTCTTTATGTTATTAACGCCACGTAGCGTTCTGTACGAAGATCACTGTCTGTGCTGTGTGCAGCCTGTTCCTGGTTTGTATTGTTGGGCAGCGGAATGTGAAGAGTGCGTAGCGTTGTGCAGTTGGAGGTGAGCCACCAGCATTGGTGGATGTGGGGAGGGAGATGCAGAATTTTAAGAGCTAACCATCTGTTTTTGTGGAGGTGGCACAGTGGCGATAAGATGGCATATTGTTGGGACTCAGCGCCAGGATGGCAGCAGGCACAACGAGATGGAGCGGTGGCTGACATGAGCGTCTAGTGCCAGGATCTGGTCCAGGGTAACAGCAGGCGTGAGGAGCTGTAGCTCTTGGGCATATGAGCGTCTATCGCCAGTACCTGGTCCACAGTAGTGGAAGGAATGAGGAGCCATTGTGTGGCTGATGTAACTACCTATAGCGAGAACCTGGGCCAGCGTTGAAGAGTTGACTTGGTGGCCAATTTGAGATTCTGTAGCCAGGACCTGGTCCAAGGTGGCTAGAGGTCCGAGCAGGTGGAGCTGTGGCCAATGTGAGCGTCCACTGCGCGGTCCTGGGTACAGTTGCAGCAGTTGTGTAGAGGTAGGTAGGTGGCCCAGGACTCTAGGCCAGGATGGCAGCAGGATCAACAGGATGGATTTGTGGCTCATGTGATCGTCTACTGCCTGGATCTGGGCTAGGGTGGCAGCAGGCTCGAGGAGGTAGAGTGGAGGCTAATGTGAGCGTCAATTGCCAGGATCATGGAGAGTGTGACACCAGCGACGACGGTGGAATGGTGGAATGGTGGCCGATGTTAGCGTCTAAGGACCTGAGCAGGCTGTCAGCAGGCATGTAGAAGTGGCCCGATGTCCGATTTTAGCGTCTATTGGTAGGTCTCGGGGCAGGGTAGTAGTAGGCACTGGAAGGTGTAGCGGTGTTTGATGTGAGTGTCTAATGCCAGGACCTGAGCCTGCGTGGATGCAGGTGTGGGAGGTGGCCTGGTGGCAGATGTTAGCATCTATTGACAGTACCTGGGCCACGGTGGTAGCAGACGCAAGGAGGTAGTGTGGTAGCCGACGTGTGCATCTGTCACCAGGTTCTGGTCCAGGGTGGCAGCAGTAGCGAAGAGGTGAAGCTGTGGCTGATGTGAGCATCGGTTTCGACGACCTGGGCCAGAGTGGCAGCAGGCAATGGAGGTGACCCAGTGGCCGATGTGAGCCTCTATTGCCAGTATCTTTTCCAGGGTGGCAGCAAGAGCGAGGTCGTGGCATAATGTTTGGTATGATAGTCTATTACCAGAACCTAGGCTAGTGTGAGAGCAGGCATGAAGAGCTGGAATAGAGGCCAATGTCAGCGGCGACTGCCAAAAATCGGGGCAGGTTCGCAGTTGACATGTACAGGTGGAATGATCTCTGGCGAAACTGTATATTGCATGGATGGCATCAGGCGCTAAGAGGGGCAGCAGTGGCCAATGTGCCTCAATTCCCATTACCTGGTCAAGGCTAACTAAAGGCGCGATGTGCTGGAGCGGTGGCTGATGTGAGTGTCTTATGCCAGTACCTGAGACAGGGAAAAAGCAATCTCGAAGAGGTGTTGCGTTAAGCTATGTGAGTGTCTGTTGTGATACTTGGGCAGGGCTGCAGTAGTTTTGTGGAGGTGGCCGATGTGAGAATCTATTCCCACGACTCTGGGCCAGGATGGCAGCAGGCAGAACGAGATGGCGGTGACTGATGTGTGCGTCTACTGCCAGGATCTGGCACAGGATGGCTGCAGTTTTGTGAAGGTGGCACAGTGTCCGCTGGGAGCATTTATTGCCATTACCTGGGCCAGGGTGGCAGCAAACGTGAGGACGTCGTGTAATTGCTGATGTGAGAGGCTGCCGCCAGGTCCTTGCTCAGTGTGGCAGAAAAGAGGAGATGCTGCAGTGGCCTGGGTGGAAGCATATGTGGGGTGATGTTGTGCTGGCAGATGAGATCGACAATTGCCCTTGCCTGGGCCAGGGTGCTAGTAGTCTCGAAGGGGTGGAGAGATGGCTGATGTGAGCATCTTTTGTCAGGTCCTGGGCCATGGTGGAAGCCGGCACTGAGAGTTGAGGCTAATTTGACCTTCTATTGCCATGACTTGGTGTAGGGTGGCAGCAGGTGAGAGGAGGTGGAGCGTTGGCTGAAATAAATGTATACTGCCAATGCCTAGTCTAGGGCGACAGCATGTGGAAGAAGGTGTCACTGTGTCCGAAGAGACCGTCTGTTTCCATTATCTGGATATGGGTGGCAGCAATCATGATTAGATGGGGTTGCATCTGATGTGAGCGTTTAATGCCACTACCTGTTGCAGGAGGACAGCAGGTACAAGGAGGTCCTATGTTGGCCTATGTGATCATCTATTGCCGAGACCTGGGCGAGGGATGCAGCATGTATTGTGAGGTGGCGTGGTGGCAGATGTATCTACTACCAGAACTTGATACAGGATGGTAGCTGGTGTAGGGAAGGGTAGCAGTGCCCAATTTGAATGTCTATGGCCAGTACCTGGTTCAGGGTAGCAACAGGCGCAAGATGGTGGAGCGCTGGACATCTCTACTGGAAATTTTGGTTATGGTTGGTTTACACTCGGTACATTTCGTTGTGATAACGCCTCCGTTCCTTGACTGCCATCGATCGTCAATCGAGATGTCATCGCCTACAAGACCTGGTATTGTGGAATTGACCTGAAGGCCCAAATTAGATCTAGTTATTTCTACAGTAATGTGCCATTTACATAGTATACACGTTCCTGTAGAAAAGTTAGTAATGATGAAAAAATACATATATGGATGAAGGGAATTGGTGTACTTGCTAAGAATGTAACTGAAGCTGGAGATATTAATTAATACTAAAATTATTAATAAAGTGTGATTCTTGACCCCTGTAACAAATAGGCGCATATCGCAAGCTGGGGGCTGAATGATGCAACAGTTTCAAAATATTTAAAAACATAAGTTCTGGCCCAGTGTGGCAGCAGTGGCAACGAGGTTGAGCAGTGGCTTATGTGAATGTTGTTTGCCAGGACCTGCGCCAGCGTGGAAATAGGCGTGGGGAGGTCGTGTGGTGGCAGATGTAGCCGTCAATTGCCAGTGCTTGGGACAGGGAGGCAGCAGGCTCGAAGAGGTGGAGTGGTAGATGATGTAAGCATTTATTGGCAAGACCTGGGCCACAATGGAAGCAGGCATGATGTGTTGGAGTGAACGCTATTTTGAGCCTCTATTGCCAGAACCTGGTGTAAGGTAGTAACAGGTGCGAGGTGGTGGAGCGGAGGCTAATGTGAGTGTCTATTGCCAGGACCTGGGCCAGAGCGATAGCAAGCTTGAACAGATGGTTCGTGGACCGATGTGAGCGTCATTTTCTAGGACCAGGGCAATGTGGCAGCAGTTGTGTAGAGATGTAACAGCGACCAATGTTAGTGTAAATTGCAAGGGCATAGGCCAGAGTTTGCAACAGGTGTGGGGAGGACGAGCAGTGGCCAAAGTCAGCGTCTATTTCCAGGACATGGGCCATTGTAGCAGAAAGCTCAAGGAGGTGGCATGGAGGACATTCTGAGCCTCTATTGAAAGGACTTGGGGCCAGGATGGCAACAAACACCACTAGGTCAACCGTTGGCTGATGTGATCATCTACTGCAAGGATGTGGGCCAGGGTGGCAGCAGGTGCGAAAAGGTTGCATGAGTGCAAATGTGTGTGTTTATCACCAGGTCCTTGGCAAGGGTGGCAGCTGGCAGGAGGGAGGGTCGCAATGGCTGATGTTGGTGTTTATTGCCAGGACCTAGGCCTGGATAGAAGCAAGTGTACAGATGTGGCGTGTGTGGTAGCAGATGTGGGCGCCAATTGTAGGACCTGGGCTAGGGTGGCATCAGATGTGGTGAGTTGGAGCGGTGGCCAATGACAGCATCTATTGCCAGGACCTATGTCAGGGTAGCGGAAGGAGAAAGGAGGTGGAGCGGTGGCTGACGTGACAGTCTATTGTCAGGTCCTGGACCAGGATGGCAGCAGGCGTGAGGAGGTAGCGCAGTGGCCGAAGTGCTCATCTGTTGTCAGAAGCTGGGTTACAGTGGCAATCTTCACTAGCCGGTGGAGAAGTGGCCAATGTGAGAGTCTTTTTCTAGGGCCCCGGCAGTGTGTGGCAGTAGGGACGACGCAGTGGTGCAGTTGCTGATACAAGTGTTTTCTGCAAGGACCTGCGCCAGGGTGCAAGCAGTGTAGGGAGGTTGGGATATGGTACATGTGAGTGACCATTGCCAAAGCCTTGGCCAAATGGGCAGCAGGTGTGGGGAGTTGTAACTGTAGCCAATGTGATAGTCTATTGCCACGACCCAGGACAGGTATCAGTAGGCGTGGGGATGTGCAGCGGTGGCTGATGAGAGTTTCTATTGCCAGCTCGTGGCCAGGGTGGCACCAGGCGCGAGGAGGTTGCGTGGTTGCCGATACGAGCGTCTGTCGCCAGGTACTGGCCCTGGGTGGCAGCTGGCGTGAAGAGGTGGCACAGTGACTGATGTGCGCATCTATTCCCAGAACCTGGGTTAGGGTGACAGCTGGCGCAAGAGGTGGAACAGTGGACAATGTGAGCATCTGTTGTGCGGGGTGCAGCAGTTGTGCGGTGGTGGTACAGTGGTGGATGTGAGCGTCTATTGTCAGGATTAGGGGCAGGTTGGCAGCAGGCATGACGAGGTGGAGTGGTTGTTGATATGAGCGTCTACAGCCAGAACCAGGGAGTGTGTGTCAGCTTTCATAAGGAGGTAGTTTGGAGGCCAATGTGGGCAGGGCAACGTGTTGGAGCAGTGGCTGATGCGTGTGTATATTTCCAGGACCTGGCCAGGATGGCATAAGGCTTGAGGTGGTTGCGTGGCTATCGATGTTAGTGTCTCTCGCCACTTCCTAGGGCAGGGTGGCAGCATGATTGAGGAGGTTGCCCATTGGCCATTGTGAGCATTTATTGCCAGGGCCTGGGCCATTGTGGCAGCAAGCATGAGGAAGTGGTGCGGTGTCCAATGTGACCATCTCTTGCCATTTCCAGCACCTGGGTGGCAGCAGTCATGATTAGGTGGAGTCGTTTCTGATGTGAGCATCTGTTGCCATGCCATGAACCAGGAGGGCAGCTTTTGTAGAGTGGTGGAGCATTGGGCAATGTGAGCGTTATTTGCCAGTACCTGGTCGAGGGTGGCAGCAGGTGAGATGATGTTGAGTTTTCGCCCATATGTGTGTCCATCGCCAGGTCCTTAGCCAGAGTGACAGCCAGCAGAAGACGTGGTGCGGTAGCTGATGTTACTGTTTAGTGCCTGGACCTAGGCCTGGATGGAAGAAAGTGTGGATAGGTGGCATCGTGGCAGATATGAGCCTCAACTGCGAGGGACTGCTCCAGGGTTGCAGCAGGTGTGGGTAGGTGCAGCTGTGGGCAATGTCAGCTGTATTGTCAGGCCGTGGTCCACGGTAGCAGAAGCTGTAAGGAGGTGGAGTGGTGGCTAAAATGAGTGCCTATTGCCAAGATCTGGTAAAAAGGGGGTACCAGGTGCGAGGAGGTTGCGTGGTTACCGATGTGTGTGACTATCACCAGGTCTATGACCAGTGTGGAAGCAGCAAAAAGGAAATGAACAGGGGCCAATGTCAGTTTCTATTGCCATGACCTGTGCCTGAGTGGCAGCTGGTGTGGGGAGGAGGCGCGATAGCCTATGTGAGCGCATGTTCTGAGAACCTGGGCCAGGGTGGCAGCAGGTAAGATGTGGTGTACTCGTGGCTGATGTGAGTGAATATTACCATGACCTGGCCCAGGTAGGCAGTAGGTGTGAGGAGGTTGTGTGGTTGCCGATGTGAGCATCTATCTACAGGTCCTTGGCCAGTGTGGCAGAAGGGAGAAGTAGGTGGCATGGAGGATGTGAGCATCTATCTACAGGTCCTTGGCCAGTGTGGCAGAAGGGAGAAGTAGGTGGCATGGAGGAAGATGTGAGTGTTTACTGCCAGGACCGGTGTCTGGGTGGAAGCAGATTTTGGGAAGTGTTGTGGTGGCAGATGTGAGCATCAATTTCCAGGGACTGGGAACATGTGTGAGCAAGTGAGAGGATGTGGTGCGACAGCTAATGTAAGTCGCTAGTGCCAACACCTGTTCTATGGCGACAGCAGGTGGCCGATGCGACCGCCTCTTTCCATTACCTGGGCCACGGGGAAGAAGTCATGGTGGAGCGTCTGATGTGAGCATCTACTGCCAGGACTGGTGCCATGGTAGGAGCAGGAGCAAGGAGGTCGTATATTGGCCAATGTGAGAATCTATTGCGAGAACCTCACGAGGGTGGCAGTAGCTGTATGGAGCTAGCACGGTTTCCAGTGTGTGTGTCGTTTGCCAGATCTCGGGCCAGGTTGTCAGGAGGCACGCCCAAATGGATTGGTGGTTAATGTGAGCGTCTACTGCCAGGACCTGGGCCAAGGCGGCAGCAGGTGTGGGCAGGTTACGTGATGGAAGACGTGAGCGACCATTGCCAAGGCCTGGGCCAGTGTCGCTGTAGGTGTGGGAGGTCGAGTGGTGGCCAATGTGAACGCCTACTGCCAGGACCAGGGCTAGGGTAGCAGCAGGCGTTATGAGATGTAGCGTTGGCCTATGTTAGCACTAATTGCCTGGACCTGAGTGGTAGCAGGTGTGGTGAAGTGGAGCACTGGAAAGGTCATCTTATAATGCCATGACCTGGGCCAGGGTAGAAGAAGGCACATGGGAGTAGAGCAGTGGCTAATGTGAGCGTCTGTTGCCTGGACCTATGATAGGGTGGCCGCAGTAATGAGGAGGTGGAGCGGTGGGTGATGTAACTGTCTATTGAATGGACCTAGGCCAGGATGGCATCAGGCACTAGGCGATGGCACTGCTGCAGATGTGAGCATCTAAACTGAGGTCATGGGCAGGGTGGCAGCAGTTATGTGGAGGTGGCACGATGACCGATGTAAGCGTAAATTGGCAGCGTATGGGCCAGGGTGATAGCAGGGGAGGTAGAACAGTGGCTAATAGCAGCGTCTTTTCACAGAGCCTGGGCCATGGTAGCAGAGGGCTTGAAACGGGGGCACAGTGGACGATGTGAGATTTGAACATTTATTGCCAGGACCTGGGTTAGAGTGGCAGCCTTCACTAGCAGGTGGAGTCATGGCCAATGTGAGCATCCATTATGAAGAATTTGGCAGGGGGGCAGCAGTTGGATGTAGGTAGCATCAATTGCCAGCGCACAAGGAGGTGGAGCAGTGGCAGATGTGAGCATCTACTGCTGGGATCTGCGCCAGGGTACCAGCAGGAGCGATAAGGTAAAGAGGAGGCTGATGTGAGTGTCTAGAACCAGGTCGTGGGCCATTGTGAAAGCAAACATGAGGAGGCAGGGTCTTGGCCGATGTAAGCAGCTATTGCCAGGACCTGAGTCGTGATGGCAGCCGGCATGAGCAGGTGGAGCAGTGGATGTGAAGTCTAATGCGAGGAGGTGGTAACGGTGGTGACAGTAGCTTGGAGCTGGCACAGTGGTCGATGTGAGTGTCTAGTGAATGAACTTCGGGCCCTAATAGCAATAGGCGCGAGGAGTTGTAGCGGTGGCTGATGTGAGTGTCTATTGTCAGAACCTGGTCCTGCATGGAAGCAGATGTGGAGAGGTGGAATGGCGGCAGATTTTTCCGTCTATTGCCAGGATCTGAGCTATGGTTGCAGCGGGAGCAAAGAGGTAGTACAGTGGCCGATGAGAGTTTCTATTGCCATGAATTGGTGCAGGGTGACAACTGGTGTGGGGAGGTGGTGTGGTTGCAGATGTGAGCGCCAATTGTCAGGTCCTGGGCCAGGATGGGAGCAGGCATGCCAACGTGGCATGGTGGAGGATGTGAACGTCAATTGCCAATTCCTACTACTGACCTTCCAGGGAACGATCAAATCGTAGACAGTTTGAGACATTACTTCGATGGAGAAAAGTTAACATGGTGCCCGTTGTATTCAATCCCGATGCAATTTCGGTGTTTCATCAGGACTCTGAAGGTAAACAGCTTACAGCTCCTGGGCCAGGATGGGAGCAGGCATGCCGACGTGGCATGGTGGAGGATGTGAACGTCAATTGCCGATTCCTACTACTGACCTTCCAGGCAACGATCAAATCGTAGACAGTTTGAGACATTACTCCGATGGAGAAAAGTTAACATGGTGCCCGTTGTATTCAATCCCGATGCAATTTCGGTGTTTCATCAGGACTCTGAAGGTAAACAGCTTACAGAATGCATCCAGATGTGCTTCGGAAACTACTACTGGTCTTCCAGAAATCGATCAAAGCGTAGACAGTTTGAGACACTAGTCCTATGGAGAAAAGTGCGCATGGTGCTTCTTGTACTCAATCCCGATGCAATTTCTGTGTTTCATCAACACTCTGAAGGTCCACAGATTAGAGAAGGCATCCACATGTGCATCGGAAACTATTACTGGTCGTCCAGGAACAATCAAAGCGTAGACAGTTTGAGACATTACACCCATGGAGAAAAGTCCGCATGGTGCCTGATGCATTCAATCCCAATGAAATATCTGTGTTTCATCAACACTCTGAACGTCCACAGATTATAGAATGCCTCCAGATGTGCTTCGGAAACTACTATTGCTCTTCTAGCGAACAATCAAAGCGTGGACAATTTGAGACATTACTCCCATGGAGAAAAGTCCGCATGGTGCCTGTCGTATTCAATACCGATGCAATATCTGTGTTTCATCTACACTCTGAAGTTCGACAGATTACAGAATGCCTCCAGATGTGCTTCGGAAACTACTACTGGTCTTCCAGGGAACGATCAAAGCGTAGACAGTTTGAGACATTACTCCCATGGAGAAAAGTCCGTATAGTGCCTGTTGTATTCAGTCCCGATGCAATTTCTGTGTTTCGTCAACACTCTGAAGGTCCACAGATTACAGAATGCCTCCAGATGTGCTTCGGAAACTACTATTGCTCTTCTAGCGAACAATCAAAGCGTGGACAATTTGAGACATTACTCCCGTGGAGAAAAGACCGCATGGTGCCTGTTGTATTCAATTCCGATGCAATTTCTGCGCTTCATCAACACTCTGATGGTCCACAGATTACAGAATGCCTCCAGATGTGCTTACGAAATTACAAGTGGTCTTCCAGGGAACGATCAATGCGAAAACAGTTTGAGACAATACTCCCATGGAGAAACGTCCGCATGGTGCCTGTTGTATTCAATCCCGAAGCAATTACTGCATTTCAACAACACTCTGAAGGTCCGAAAATTACAGAAGGAATCGAGATGTGCAAAGCAAACTACTACTGCTCATCGAGGGAACGATCAAAGCGTTGACAGTTTAAGACATAACTCCCATGGAGAAAATTCCGCATGCTGCCTGTTGTATAAAATCCCTATGCAATTTCTGTGTTTCATTAACTCTCTGAAGGTCCACAGATTACAGAATGCCTCCAGAGGTATTTCGGAAACTACTACTGGTCTTCCAGGGAACGATCAAAGCGTAGACAGTTTGAGACATTAATCCCATGGAGAAAAGTCCGTATGGTGCCTGATGTATTCAGTCCCGATGCAATTTCTGTGTTTCATCAACACTCTGAAGGTCCACAGAATACAGAATGCCTCCAGATGTGCTTCGGAAATTAGTACTGGTCTTCAAGGGAGCGATAAAACCGTAGACAGTTTGAGACATTACTCCCATGGAGAAAAGTTCTCATTATGCCTGTTGTATTCAATCCCGATGCAATTTCTGTGTTTCATCCACACTCTGAAGTTCGACAGATTACAGAATGCCTCCAGATGTGCTTCGGAAACTACGACTGGTCCTCCAGGGAACGATCAAATCGTAGACAGTTTGAGACATTACGTCCATGGAGAAAAGTCCGCATGGTGCCTGTTGTATTCAATGCCGATTTCATTTCTGTGTTTCATCAACATTCTGAAGGTCGAGAGACTACGGAATGCCACCAGATGAGCTTCGGAAACTACTACTGGTCTTCCAGGGCACGATCAAAGCGCAGACAGCTTGAGACATTACTCCCATGGAGAAAAGCCCTCATGGTGCCTGTCGTATTCAATCCTGATGCAATTCATGTGTTTCATCAACACTTTCAAGGTCCACAGACTTCAGAAGGCATAAAGATGTGCATCGGAAATTACTACTGGTTTTCCAGGACGATCAAAGCGTAGACACATTGAGACATTACTCCCATGGAGAAAAGTCCGCATGGTGCCTGTTGTATTCAATCCTGATGCAATTCCAGTGTTTCATCAACACTCTGAAAGTCCACAGACTTCAGAAGGCATCCAGATGAGCATCGGAAACTAGTACAGGTCTTCCAAGGAACGATCAAAGCGTAGACAGTTTGAAACATTACTCCCATGGAGAAGAGACCGCATGGTGCCTGTTGTGTCCAATCCCGATGCAATATCTGTGTTTCATCAACACTCTGAGGGTCGACAGATTACAGAATGCCTCCAGATGTGCTTTGGAATATACTACTGGTCTTATAGGGAACGGTCAAAGCGTAGACAGTTTGAGACATTACTCATATGGAGAAAAGTCCGCATGGTTCCTGTTGTATTCAATCCCAATACAATTTCTGTGTTTCATCAACATTCCGAACATCCACAGTTTACAGAATACCTCCAGATGTGGTTCGGGAACTACTACTGCTCTTCCAGGGTACGATCAAATCGTAGACAGTTTGAGACGTTACGTCCATGGAGAAAAGTACGCATGGTACCCGTTGTATTCAATCCCGATGCCATTTCTGTGTTTCATCAACACTCTGAAAGTCCACAGATTACAGAATGCTAACAGATGTGCTTCAGAAACTACTACTGGACTTCCAGGGAACGATCAAAGCGTAGACAGTTTGAGACATTACTGCCATGGAGAAAAGTCCTCATGGTGCCTGTTGTATTCAATCCTGATGCAATTCCGGCGTTTCATCAACACTCTTAAGGTCCACAGACTTCAGAAAGCATAAAGATGTGCATCGGAAATTAATACTGCTCTTCCGAAAACGATCAAAGCGTAGACAGTTTGAGACATAACTCCCATGGAGAAAATTCCGCATGCTGCCTGTTGTATAAAATCCCGATGCAATTTCTGTGCTTCATCAACACTCTGAATGTCCACAGACTACAGAAGGCATACAGATGTGCATCGGAAACTACAACTGGTCTTCCATGAACGATCAAAGCGTAGAAAGTTTCTAACATTACTCCCATGGAGAAAAGTCCACATGGTCCCTCTTGTATTCAATCCCGATGCAATTCCTGTGTTTCATCAACACTCTGAAAGTCCAAAGACTTCAGAGGGCATCCAGATGTCCATCGGAAACTACTTTTGGACTTTCAGGAACGATCAAAGCGTAGACAGTTTGAGACTTTACTTCCATGGTGAAAAGTGCGCATGGTGCCTGTTGTATACAATCCCGAAGCAATTACTGCATTTCATCAACACTCTGAAGTTCCGAAGACTACAGAAGGAATCGAGATGTGCAAAGGAAACTACTACTGCTCTTCCAGGGAATGATCAAAGCGTAGAAACTTTGAGACATTACTTCCATGGAGAAAAGACCGCATGGTGCCTGCTGTGTTCAATCCCGATGAAATATCTGTGTTTCATCAACACTCTGAAGGTCCACAGATAACAGAATGCCCCCAGGTGTGCTTCGGAAACTACTATTGGCCTTCTAGGGAACAATCAAAGCGTGGACAGTTTGAGACATTACTCCAATAGAGAAAAGTACGCATGGTGGCAGTCGAATTCAATCCCGATGCAATTTTTGTGTTTCATCAACACTCTGAAACCCCACAGATTGCAGAATGCCTCCAGATATGCTTCGGAAACTACTACTCGTCTTAGAGGGAACGATCAATGCGTAGTGAGATTTAGACATTACACCCATGGGGAAAAGACCGCATGGTGCCTGTTGTGTTCAAGCCCGATGCAATTTCTGTGTTTCATCAACACTCTGAAGGTTCACAGATTACAGAATGCATCCAGATGTGCTTTGGAATCTACTATTGGTCTTCCAGGGAACGATCAATGCGTGGACATTTGGAGACATAACTCTTTTGGAGAGAAGTCCGCATGCTGCATGTTGTATTCAATCCCGATGCAATTTCTTTGTTCCATCAACACTCTGAAGGTCCACAGTTTGCAGAATGCCTCCAGATGTATTTCGGAATCTACTACTAGTCTTCCACAGAACGATCAAAGCGTAGACAGTTTGAGACATTACTCCCATGGAGAAAAGTCCGCATGGTGCCTGTTGTATATTATGCTGATGCAATTCCTGCAATTCATCAACACTCTGAAGGTCCACAGACTTCAGAAGGCGTAAAGATGTGCATCGGAAACTCCTTCTGGTCTTCCAGGAACGATCAATATGTAGACAGTTTGAGACATTACTCCAATGGAGGAATTCCTCAGGGTCCCTGTTGTATTCTATCCTGATGAAATTACTGTCTTTCATCAACACGCTGAAGGTCAACAGACTTCAGAAGGCATCCACATGTGCATCGGAAACTGCTACTGATCTTCCAGGAACGATCAAAGCGTAGACAGTTACAGACATTATTCCAAAGGAGAAAAGTCCGCATGGTGCCTGTTGTATATCCCCATGCAGTATCTGTGTTTCGTCAACACTCTGAAGGTCCACAGATTACAGAATGCCTCCAGATGTGCTTCGGAATCTACTATTGGTCTTCTAGGTAACAAACAGAGCGTGGACAGATTGAGACATACTCCCATGGATTAAAGTCCACATGGTGCCTGTTGTGTTCAATCCCAATGCAATTTCTGTGTTTCATATACACACTGAATGTCCACAGATTACAGAATGCCTCCAAATGTGCTTCTGAAATTACTACTAGTCTTCCACGGAACGGTCAAAGCGTAGACAGTTTGAGACATTACTCCCATGGAGAAAAGTCCGTATGGTGCCTGTTGTATTCAATCCCAATACAAATTGTGTGTTTCACCAACACTCTGAACATCCACAGTTTACAGAATACCTCCAGATGTGCTTAGGAAACTACTACTGGTCTTCCAGGGTTCGATCAAATCGTAGACAGTTTGAGACATTACTCCCATGGAAAAAAGACCGCATGTTGCCTGTTGTATTTAATCTCGATGCAATTTCTGTGTTTCATAAACATCCTGATGGGCCACAGATTACAGAATGCCTCCAGATGTGCTTCGGAAACTACTACTGTTCTTCCAGGGAACGATCAAATCGTAGACAGTTTGAGACATTACTTGTATGGAGAAAAGTCGGCATGGTCCCTGTTGTATTCAATCCCGATGCCATTTCTGTGTTTCATCAACACTCTGAAGGTCGAAAGATTACAGAATGCCTCCAGATGTGCTTCGAAAACTACTACTGGTGTTCCAAGGAACGATCAAATCGTAGACAGATTGAGTCATTACTGCCATGGAGAAAAATCCTCATGGTGCCTGTTGTATTCAATCCTGATGCAATTCCTGTCTTTGATCAACACTCTTATGGTCCACAGACTCCGAAGGCATCCAGATGTACATCTGCAACTACTACTGGTCTTCCAGGGAACGATCAAAGCGTAGACAGTTTGAGACATAACACCCATTTAGAAAAGCCCGCATGCTGCCTGTTGTATTCAATCCCGATGCCATTTCTGGGTTTCATCAACACTCTGAACGTCTACAGTTTACAGAACGCCTCCAGAGGTGCTTCGGAAACTACTACTAATCTTCCAGGAAACGATCAAAGCGTAGACTGTTTGAGCCTTTGGTCCCAGGTTGAAAAGTCCGCATGGTGCCTGTTGTATTCAATCCCGATGCAATTACTTTGTATCATCAACACTCTAAAGGTCCACAGATTACAGAATGCCTCCAGATGTGTTTCGGAAACTACTACTGGTCTTCCAGGGAATGATCAAGTCGTAGACAGTTTGAGACATTACTTACATGGAGAAAAGTCCTCATGGTGCCTGTTGTATTCAATCCCGATGCAATTTCTGTGTTTCATCAACGCTCCGATTGTCCACAGACAACAGAAGGCATCCAGATTTGCATCGGAAAGTACTACTGGTCTTACAGGAACGATCAAAGCGTAGACAGTTTGAGACATTACTCGGATGGAGAAAAGTCCGCATGGTGCCTGATGTATTCAATGCATATGGAATATCTGTGTTTCATCAACACTCTGAAGGTCCACAGATTACAGAAATCCTTCAGATGTGCTTCGGAAACTACTACAGGTCTTCCAGGGAGCGATCAAAGCGTAGACAATTTGTAACATTACTCCCATGGAGAAAAGTCCACAGGTGCCTGTTGTATTCAATCGCATTGCAATTTCTGTGTTTCATCAACACTCTGACGGTCCACAGGTTACAGAATGCCTCCAGATGTGCTTCGCAAACTACCACTATTCTTCCAGGAACGATCAAAGCGTAGACACTTTGAGACATTACTCTCACGGAGAAAAGTCCGCATGGTGCCTGTTGTATTCAATCCCGATTCAATTTCTGTGTTTCATCAACACTCTGAAATTCCACAGATTTCAGAATGCCTGAGATGTGCCTCGGAAACTACTATTGGTCTTCAAATAATCGATCAAAGCGTAGACAGTTTGAGACATTACTCCCAAGGAGAAAAGTCCGCATGTTGCCTGTTGAATTTAATCCCGATGCAATTTCTGTGTTTCATAAACATCCTGATGGTCCACAGATTACAGAATGTCTCCAGATGTGCTTCGGAAACTACTACTGTTCTTCCACCGAACGATCAAATCGTAGACAGTTTGAGACATTACTTGTATGGAGAAAAGTCCACATGGTGATTGTTTTATTCAATCCCGATGCCATTTCTGTGTTTCATCAACACTCTGAAAGTCCACAGATTACAGAATACCTCCAGATGTGCTTCGGAAACAACTATTGGTTTTCTAGGGTACAATCATAGCGTGTACAGTTAGAGACATTACTCCCATGGAGAAAAATCCTCATGCTGCCTGTTGTATTCAATCCTGATGCAATTCCAGTCTTTGATCAACACTCTTAAGGTCCACAGACTTCCGAAGGCATTCAAATGTGCATCGGAAACTACTACTGGTCTTCCAGGAACGATCGAAGCGTAGACAGTTAGAGATATTACTCCAGTGGAGGAAAGTCCGTATGGTGCCTGTCGTATTCAATCCCAATGCAGTATCTGTGTTTTATCAACACTCTAAAGGTCCACAGATTACAGAATGCCTCCAGATGTGCTTCGGAAACTACTATTGGTCTTCTAGGGAACAATCATAGCGTGTACAGTTAGAGACATTACTCCAATGGAGAAAAGTCCGCATGATGTCTGTTGTATACAATCCATATGCAATATCTGTGTTTCATCAACACTCTGAAGGTCCACAGATTACAGAAATCCTACAGATGTGCTTCGAATACTACTACAGGTCTTCCAGGGAGCCATCAAAGCGTAGACAATTTGTAACATTACTCCCATGGAGAAAAGTCCGCAGGTGGCTGTTGTATTCAATCGCATTGCAATATCTGTGTTTCATCAACACTCTGAGGGTCCACAGGTTACAGAATGCCTCCAGATGTGCTTCGCAAACTACCACTATTCTTCCAGGAACGATCAAAGTGTAGACACTTTGAGACATTACTCCCACGGAGAAAAGTCCGCATGGTGCCTGTTGTATTCAATCCCGATTAAATTTCTGTGTTTCATCAACACTCTGAAATTCCACAGATTTCAGAATGCCTTGAGATGTGCTTCGGAAACTACTACTACTAGTCTTCCAATAATCGATCAAAGCGTAGACAGTTTGAGACATTACTCCCAAGGAGAAAAGTCCGCATGTTGCCTGTTATATTTAATCCCGATGCAATTTCTATGTTTCATAAACATCCTGATGGTCCACAGATTACAGAATGCCTCCAGATGTGCTCCGGAAACTGCGACTGTTCTTCCAGGGAACGATCAAATCGTAGACAGTTTTAGACATTACTTGTATGGAGAAAAGTCAGCATGTTCTCTGTTGTATCCAATCTCAATGCCATTTCTGTGTTTCAGCAGCACTCTGAAGTCCCAAAGATTACTGAATGCCTCCAGATGTGCTTCGAAAACTACTACCGGTCTTCCAGGGAACGATCAAAGCGTAGAGAGATTGTGTCATTACTGCCATGGATAAAAATCCTCATGCTGCCTGTTGTATTCAATCCCGATGCCATTTCTGTGTTTCAGCAACACTCTGAAAGTCGAAAGATTACAGAATGCCTCCAGATGTGCTTCGAAAACTACTACTGGTGTTCCAGGGAACGATCAAAGCGTAGACAGATTGAGTCATTACTGCCATGGAGAAAAATCCTCATGTTGCCTGTTGTATTCAATCCTGATGCAATTCCTGTCTTTGATCAACACTCTTATGGTCCACAGACTTCCGAAGGCATCCAGATGTACATCGGAAACTACTACTGGTCTTCCAGGGAACGATCAAAGCGTAGACATTTTGAAACATTATTCCCATGGAGAAAAGTCCGCATGGTGCCTGTATTATTCAATCCCGATGCAATTTCCGTGTTTCATCAGCACTCTGAAGGTGTACAGATTACAGAATGCCTCCAGATGTGCTTCGGAAAATACTACTGGTCTTCCAGGGAATGATCAAATCGTAGACAGTTTGAGACATTATTTATATGGAGAAAAGTCCACATGGTGATTGTTTTATTCAATCCCGATGCCATTTCTGTGTTTCATCAACACTCTGAAAGTCCACAGATTACAGAATGCCTCCAGATGTGCTTCGGAAACAACTATTGGTCTTCTAGGGAACAATCATAGCATGTACAGTTAGAGACATTACTCCCATGGAGAAAAATCCTCATGCTGCATGTTGTATTCAATCCTGATGCAATTCCAGTCTTTGATCAACACTCTTAAGGTCCACATACTTCCGTAGGCAATCAAATGTGCATCGGAAACTACTACTGGTCTTCCAGGAATCGATAAAAGCGTAGACAGTTAGAGATAATACTCCAATGGAGAAAAGTCCGTATGGTGCCTGTTGTATTCAATCCCGATGCAACTTCCGTGTTTCATCAACACTTTTAAGGTATACAGATTACAGAATGCTTCCAGATGTGTTTCGGAAACTACTACTAGTCTTCCAGGGAACGATCAAAGCGTAGACTGTTTGAGACATTACGTGCATTGAGAAAAGTCCGCATGGTGCCTGTTGTATTCAATGCCGATGTCATTTCTGTGTTTCATCAACACTCTGAATGTCCACAGATTACAGAATGCCTCCAGATGTGCTTCGCAAACTAGTACTGGTCTTCAAGGGAGCGATCAAAGCGTAGACAGTTTGAGACATTACTTCCATGGAGAAAAGACCGCATGGTGCCTGTTGTGTTCAAGCCCGACGCAATTTCTGTGTTTCATCAACACTCAGAAAGGTCCACAGATTACAGAATGCCTCCAGATGTACTTCTGAATCTACTACTAGTCTTTCAGGGAACGATCAAAGCGTAGACTGTTTGAGATATTACGTGCATGGAGAAAAGTCCGCATGGTGCCTGTTGTATTCAATGCCGATGGCATTTCTGTGTTTCATCAACATTCTGAAGCTCCACAGACTATAGAATGCCTCCAGATGTGCTTCGGAATCTAGTACTGGTCTTCAAGGGAGCGATCAAAGCGTAGACAGTTTGAGACATTACTCCCATGGAGAAAAGTCCTCATAATGCCTGTTGTATTCAATCCCGATGCCATTTCTGTGTTTCATCAACACTCTGAAGGTCCACAGATTACAGAATGTCTCCAGATGTGCATCCGAAACTACTACTGGTGTTCTAGGGAACGCTCAAAGCGTGGACAGTTGGAGACATTACTCCCATGGATAAAAAGTGCTCATGGTGCCTATTGTATTCCATTATGATGCATTTCCTGTGTTTCATCAGCACTCTGAAAGTCCACAGATTACAGAATGGTTCCAGATGTGTTTCAGAATCTACTACTGGTCTTCCAGGGAACGAACGAAGCGTAGACAGTTTAAGACATTACTCCCAGGTAGAAAAGTCCGCATGATGCCTGTTGTATTCAATCCCGATGCAATTACTGTGTTTCATCAAAGCTCTGAAAGTCTACAAATTGCAGAATGCCTCCAGATGTGCTTCGGAAACTGCGACTGGTCTTCCAGGGAACGATCAAAACGTACACAGTTTGAGGCATTACTCTCTTGGAGAAAAGTCCTTATGGTGTCTGTTGTATTCAATCCCGATGCCATTTCTGTGTTTCATCAACACTCTGAAAGTCCACAGATTACAGAATGCCTCCATATGTGTTTCGGAAACTAATATTGGTCTTCTAGGTAACAATCATAGCGTGTACAGTTAGAGACATTACTCCAATGGAGAAAAGTCCGCATGGTGCCTGTTGTATTCAATCCCAATGCAGAATCTGTGTTTCATAAAACTCTCTGAAGTTCCCCAGATTACAGAATGCCTCCAGATGTGCTTCGGTAACTACTACTGGTCTTCCAGGAAACGATCAAAGCGTAGACTGTTTGAGTCATTACTACCATGGAGAAAAATCCTCATGCTGCCTGTTGTGTTCAATCCTGATGCAATTCCTGTCTTTGATCAACACTCTTAGGGTCCACAGACTTCCGAAGGCATCCAAATGTGCATCGGAAACTACTACTGGTCTTCCAGGAACGATCGAAGCGTAGACAGTTAGAGATATTACTCCAATGGAGAAAAGTCCGTATGGTGCCTGTTGTATTCAATCCCAATGCAGAATCTGTGTTTCCTCAACACTCTGAAGGTCCACAGATTACAGAATGCCTCCAGATGTGTTTCGGATACTACTACTAGTCTTCCAGTGAACGATCAAAGCGTAGACTGTTTGAGACATTACTTCCATGGAGAAAAGACCGCATGGTGCCTGTTGTGTTCATGCCCGATGCAATTTCTGTGTTTCATCAACACTCAGAAAGGTCCACAGATTACAGAAAGCCTCCAGATGTGCTTTGGAATCTACTACTGGTCTTCCACGGAACGATCGAAGCGTAGACAGTTGGAGACTTAACTCTCTTGGAGAGCAGTCCGCATGCTGCCTGTTGTATTCATTCCCGATGCAATTTCTTTGTTCCATCAACACTCTGAAGATCCACAGTTTACAGAATGCCTCCAGATGTACTTCGGAATCTACTACTAGTCTTCCAGGGAACGATCAAATCGTAGAGTGTTTGAGACATTACGTGCATGGAGAAAAGTCCGCATGGTGCCTGTTGTATTCAATGCCGATGTCATTTCTGTGTTTCATCAACATTCTGAAGGTCCACAGATTACAGAATGCCTCCAGATGTGCTTCGGAAACTAGTACTGGTCTTCAAGGGAGCGATCAAAGCGTAGACAGTTTGAGACATTACTTGTATGGAGAAAAGTCAGCATGGTCTCTGTTGTATCCAATCCCAATGCCATTTCTGTGTTTCAGCAACACTCTGAAGTTCCAAAGATTACTGAATGCCTCCAGATGTGCTTCGAAAACTACTACCGGTCTTCCAGGGAACGATCAAAGCGTAGAGAGATTGTGTCATTACTGCCATGGATAAAAATCCTCATGGTGCCTGTTGTATTCAATCCCGATGCAATTTCCGTGTTTCATCAACACTTTTAAGGTATACAGATTACAGAATGCCTCCAGATGTGCTTGGAAAACTACTACTGGTCTTCCAGGGAATGATCAAATCGTAGACAGTTTGAGACATTATTTATATGGAGAAAATTCCACATGGTGATTGTTGTATTCAATCCCGATGCCATTTCTGTGTTTCATCAACACTCTGAAAGTCCACAGATTACAGAATGCCTCCAGATGTGCTTCAGAAACTACTATTGGTCTTCTATGTAACAATCATAGCGTGTATAGTTAGAGACATTACTCCAATGGAGAAAAGTCCGCATGGTGCCTGTTGTATTCAACCCCAATGAGGAATCTGTGTTTCATAAAACACTCTGAAGTTCCCCAGATTACAGAATGCCCCCAGATGTGCTTCGGTAACTACTACTGGTCTTCCAGGAAACGATCAAAGCGTAGACAGTTTGAGTCATTACAACCATGGAGAAAAATCCTCATGCTGCCTGTTGTGTTCAATCCTGATGCAATTCCTGTCTTTGATCAACACTCTTAGGGTCCAAAGACTTCCGAAGGCATCCAAATGTACATCGGAAACTACTACTGGTCTTCCAGGAACGATCGAAGCGTAGACAGTTAGAGATATTACTCCAATGGAGAAAAGTCCGTATGGTGCCTGTTGTATTCAATCCCGATGCAACTTCCGTGTTTCATCAACACTTTTAAGGTATACAGATTACAGAATGCTTCCAGATGTGTTTCGGAAACTACTACTAGTCTTCCAGGGAACGATCAAAGCGTAGACTGTTTGAGACATTACGTGCATTGAGAAAGGTCCGCATGGTGCCTGTTGTATTCAATGCCGATGTCATTTCTGTGTTTCATCAACACTCTGAATGTCCACAGATTACAGAATGCCTCCAGATGTGCTTCGCAAACTAGTACTGTTCTTCAAGGGAGCGATCAAAGCGTAGACAGTTTGAGACATTACTTCCATGGAGAAAAGACCGCATGGTGCCTGTTGTGTTCAAGCCCGACGCAATTTCTGTGTTTCATCAACACTCAGAAAGGTCCACAGATTACAGAATGCCTCCAGATGTACTTCGGAATCTACTACTAGTCTTCCAGGGAACGATCAAAGCGTAGCCTGTTTGAGACATTACGTGCATGGAGAAAAGTCCGCATGGTGCCTGTTGTATTCAATGCCGATGGCATTTCTGTGTTTCATCAACATTCTGAAGGTCCACAGATTATAGAATGCCTCCAGATGTGCTTCGGAATCTAGTACTGGTCTTCAAGGGAGCGATCAAAGCGTAGACAGTTGGAGACATTACTCCCATGGATAAAAAGTGCTCATGGTGCCTGTTGTATTCCATTATGATGCATTTCCTGTGTTTCATCAGCACTCTGAAAGTCCACAGATTACAGAATGGTTCCAGATGTGTTTCAGAATCTACTACTGGTCTTCCAGGGAACGAACGAAGCGTAGACAGTTTAAGACATTACTCCCAGGTAGTAAAGTCCGCATGATGCCTGTTGTATTCAATCCCGATGCAATTACTGTGTTTCATCAAAGCTCTGAAAGTCTACAAATTGCAGAATGCCTCCAGATGTGCTTCGGAAACTGCGACTGGTCTTCCAGGGAACGATCAAAACGTAGACAGTTTGAGGCATTACTCTCATGGAGAAAAGTCCGTATGGTGCCTGTTGCATTCAATCCCGATGCCATTTCTGTGTTTCATCAACACTCTGAAAGTCCACAGATTACAGAATGCCTCCAGATGTGCTTCAGAAACTACTATTGGTCTTCTAGGTAACAATCATAGCGTGTATAGTTAGAGACATTACTCCAATGGAGAAAAGTCCGCATGGTGCCTGTTGTATTCAACCCCAATGAGGAATCTGTGTTTCATAAAACACTCTGAAGTTCCCCAGATTACAGAATGCCCCCAGATGTGCTTCGGTAACTACTACTGGTCTTCCAGGAAACGATCAAAGCGTAGACAGTTTGAGTCATTACAACCATGGAGAAAAATCCTCATGCTGCCTGTTGTGTTCAATCCTGATGCAATTCCTGTCTTTGATCAACACTCTTAGGGTCCACAGACTTCCGAAGGCATCCAAATGTACATCGGAAACTACTACTGGTCTTCCAGGAACGATCGAAGCGTAGACAGTTAGAGATATTACTCCAATGGAGAAAAGTCCGTATGGTGCCTGTTGTATTCAATCCCGATGCAACTTCCGTGTTTCATCAACACTTTTAAGGTATACAGATTACAGAATGCTTCCAGATGTGTTTCGGAAACTACTACTAGTCTTCCAGGGAACGATCAAAGCGTAGACTGTTTGAGACATTACGTACATTGAGAAAGGTCCGCATGGTGCCTGTTGTATTCAATGCCGATGTCATTTCTGTGTTTCATCAACACTCTGAATGTCCACAGATTACAGAATGCCTCCAGATGTGCTTCGCAAACTAGTACTGTTCTTCAAGGGAGCGATCAAAGCGTAGACAGTTTGAGACATTACTTCCATGGAGAAAAGACCGCATGGTGCCTGTTGTGTTCAAGCCCGACGCAATTTCTGTGTTTCATCAACACTCAGAAAGGTCCACAGATTACAGAATGCCTCCAGATGTACTTCGGAATCTACTACTAGTCTTCCAGGGAACGATCAAAGCGTAGCCTGTTTGAGACATTACGTGCATGGAGAAAAGTCCGCATGGTGCCTGTTGTATTCAATGCCGATGGCATTTCTGTGTTTCATCAACATTCTGAAGGTCCACAGATTATAGAATGCCTCCAGATGTGCTTCGGAATCTAGTACTGGTCTTCAAGGGAGCGATCAAAGCGTAGACAGTTGGAGACATTACTCCCATGGATAAAAAGTGCTCATGGTGCCTGTTGTATTCCATTATGATGCATTTCCTGTGTTTCATCAGCACTCTGAAAGTCCACAGATTACAGAATGGTTCCAGATGTGTTTCAGAATCTACTACTGGTCTTCCAGGGAACGAACGAAGCGTAGACAGTTTAAGACATTACTCCCAGGTAGTAAAGTCCGCATGATGCCTGTTGTATTCAATCCCGATGCAATTACTGTGTTTCATCAAAGCTCTGAAAGTCTACAAATTGCAGAATGCCTCCAGATGTGCTTCGGAAACTGCGACTGGTCTTCCAGGGAACGATCAAAACGTAGACAGTTTGAGGCATTACTCTCATGGAGAAAAGTCCGTATGGTGCCTGTTGCATTCAATCCCGATGCCATTTCTGTGTTTCATCAACACTCTGAAAGTCCACAGATTACAGAATGCCTCCATATGTGTTTCGGAAACTAATATTGGTCTTCTAGGTAACAATCATAGCGTTTACAGTTAGAGACATTACTCCAATGGAGATAAGTCCGCATGGTGCCTGTTGTATTCAATCCCAATGCAGAATCTGTGTTTCGTAAAACTCTCTGAAGTTCCCCAGATTACAGAATGCCTCCAGATGTGCTTCGGTAACTACTACTGGTCTTCCAGGAAACGATCAAAGCGTAGACAGTTTGAGTCATTACTACCATGGAGAAAAATCCTCATGCTGCCTGTTGTGTTCAATCCTGATGCAATTCCTGTCTTTGATCAACACTCTTAGGGTCCACAGACTTCCGAAGGCATCCAAATGTGCATCGGAAACTACTACTGGTCTTCCAGGAACGATCGAAGCGTAGACAGTTAGAGATATTACTCTAATGTAGAAAAGTCCGTATGGTGCCTGTTGTATTCAATCCCAATGCAGTATCTGTGTTTTATCAACACTCTGAAACTCCACAGATTACAGAATGCCTCCAGATGTGCTTCGGAAACTACTATTGGTTTTCTAGGGAACAATCATAGCGTGTACAGTTAGAGACATTACTCCAATGCAGAGAAGTCCGCATGGTGCCTGTTGTATTCATTCCCAATGCAGAATCTGTCTTTCCTCAACACTCTGAAGGTCTACAGATTACAGAATGCCTCCAGATGTGTTTCGGATACTACTACTAGTCTTCGAGTGAACGATCAAAGCGTAGACTGTTTGAGACATTACTTCCATGGAGAAAAGTCCGCATGGTGCCTGTTGTATTCAATGCCGATGTCATTTCTGTGTTTCATCAACATTCTGAAGGTCCACAGATTACAGAATGCCTCCAGATGTGCTTCGGAAACTAGTACTGGTCTTCAAGGGAGCGATCAAAGCATAGACAGTTTGAGACATTACTCCCATGGATAAAAGTCCTCATGGTGCGTGTTGTATTCCATTATGATTCATTTCCTGTGTTTCATCAGTCCACAGATTACAGAATGGTTACAGATGTGTTTCAGAATCTACTACTGGCCTTCCAGGGAACGAACGAAGCGTAGACAGTTTAAGACATTACTCTCAGGTAGAAAAGTCCGCATGATGCCTGTTGTATTCAATCCCGATGCAATTACTGTGTTTCTTCAACTCTCTGAAGGTCCACAGATTACAGAAGGCATCCTGATGTGCATCGGAAACTATTACTGGTCTTCTAGGGAACAATCGAAGCGTGGACAGTTTGAGACATTACTCCAATAGAAAAAAGTACTCATGGTGCTTATCGAATTCAATCCCTATGCAATTTTAGTGTTTCATCAACACTCTGAAGTCCCACAGATTGCAGAATGCCTCCAGATGTGTTTCGGAAACTACTACTCGTCTTAGATTGAACGATCAAAGCGTAGACAGTTTGAGTCATTACTGCCACGGAGAAAAATCCTCATGGTGCCTGTTGTATTCAATACTGGTGCAATTCCTGTCTTTGATCAACACTCTTAAGGTCCACAGACTTCCAAACGGATCCAGATGTGCATCGGAAAGGGCTACTGGTCTTCCAGGGAACGATCAAAGCGTAGACAGTTTGAAACATTTCTCCCATGGAGAAAAGTCCACATGGTGCTTGTTGTAGTCATTCCCGATGCAATTTCCGTGTTTCATCAACACTCTGAAGGTATACAGATTACAGAATGCCTCCAGATGTCCTTCGGAAACTACTACTGGTCTTACAAGGAACAATCATATCGTGTACAGGTAGAGACATAACTCCAATGGAGAAAAGTCCGCATGTTGCCTGTTGTATTCAAGCCCAATGCAATTTCTGTGTTTCATCAACACTCTGATGTCCACAGGTTCCAGAATGGGTCCAGATGTCCATCGCAAACTACTAAACTACTACTGGTCTTCTAGGGAACGATCAAAGCGGGGACAGTTAGAGACATTATTCCCATGTAGAAGAGTCCACATTGTGCCTGTTGTTCAATCCCGATGCAATTTCTGTGTTTCATCAACACTCTGAAGATCCACAGACTTCAGAAGGCATCCAGATGTGCATCGGAAACTACTACTGTTCTTCCAGGAAAGATCAAAGCGTTTACTGTTAGAGACATTACTCCAATGGAGAAAAGTCCGCATGGTGCCTGTTGTATTCAATCCGAATGCTGTATCTGTGTTTCATCAACACTCTTAAGGTCCACAGATTACAGAATACATCCAGATGTGCTTCGGATACTACTATTGGTCTTCTAGGGAACAATCAAAGCGTGGACATTTTTAGACATTACTCCCATGGAGGAAAGACCACATGGTGCCTGTTGTACTCAATTCCAATGCAATTTCTGTGTTTCATCAACACTCTGATGTCCACAGGTTACAGAAAGGGTGCAGATGTCCATCGGAAACTACTAAACTACTACTGGTCTTCTAGGGAACGATCAAAGCGGGCACAGTTAGAGACATTATTCCCATGGAGAAGAGTCCACATGGTGCCTGTTGTTCAATCCCGATGCAATTTCTGTGTTTCATCAACACTCTGAAGATCCACAGACTTCAGAAGGCATTAAGATGTGCATCTGAAAATACTACTGTTCTTCCAGGAACAATCAAAACGTAGACAGTTTCAGACATTACTAACATGAATTAAAGTCCGCATTGTGCCTGTTGTATTCAATCCATATGCAATATCTGTGCGTCATCAACACTCTGAATGTCCACAGATTACAGAATTCACCCAGATGTGCTTCGGAAACTACTACTGGTCTTCCAGGGAGCGAGCAAATCGTAGACAGTTTGAGTCATTACTCCCATGGAGAAAACTCCACATGGTGCCTGTTGTATTCAACCCTAAAGCAATAACTGTGTTTCATCAACACTCTGAATGTCCGCAGATTACAGAATGCCTCCAGATGTGTTCTGAAACTACTACTGGTCTTCCAATGAACGATCAAAGCGTAGACAGTTTGAGACATTACTCCCATGGAGAAAAGTCCGCATGGTGACTGTTATATTCAATCCCAATGCAATATCTGTGTTTCATCATCACTCTGAAGGTCCACAGATTACAGAATGCCCCCAGATGTGCTTCAGAAACTACTACTGGTCTTCCAGGAACCGATCAAAGCGTAGACAGTTTGAGTCATTACTCCCATGGAGAAAAGTCCACATGGTGCCTGTTGTATTCAATCCCAAAGCAATTACTGTGTTTCATCAACACTCTGAATGTCCGCAGATTACAGAGTGCTTCCAGATGTGTTCTGAAACTACTACTGGTCTTCCAGGGAACGATCAAAGCGTAGACAATTTGAGCCATCACTCCCATGGAGAAATTTCCGCTGGTGTCTTGTTGTATTCAATCCCGATGCAATTTCTGTGTTTCATCAACACTCTGATGGTCCACACGTTACAGAATGCCTCCAGATAAGCTTCGGAAACTCCTACTGGTCTTCCAGGGAACGATCAAATAGTAGACAGATTGAGACATTACTTATATGGAAAAAAGTCGGCATGGTCCCTGTTGTATTCAATCACGATGCCATTTCTGTGTTTCAGCAACACTCTGAAGGTCCAAAGATTACAGAATGCCTCCACATGTGCTTCGGAAACTACTGCTGGTCTTCCAGGGAACGATCGAAGCGTAGACAGTTTGAGTCATTACTGCCACGGAGAAAAATCCTCATGGTGCCTGTTGTATTCAATACTGATGCAATTCCTGTCTTTGATCAACACTCTTAAGGTCCACAGACTTCCAAACGGATCCAGATGTGCATCGGAAACTGCTACTGGTCTTCCAGGGAACGATCAAAGCGTAGACAGTTTGAAACATTACTCCCATGGAGAGAAGACCACATGGTGCTTGTTGTATTCAATCCCGACGCAATTTCCGTGTTTCATCAACACTCTGAAGGTATACAGATTACAGAATGCCTCCAGATGTGCTTCTGAAACAACTACTGGTCTTCCAGAAATCGATCAGAGCGTAAACAGTTGGAGACATTACTTCCATGGAGAAAAGTTCGCATGGTGCCTGTGGTACTCAATCGCGATGAAATTTCTTTGTTACAACAACATGCTGAAAGTTGACAGATTACAGTATGCCTTCAGATGTGCTTAGAAAACTACTACTGTTCTTCCAGGGAACGATCAAAGCGTAGACAGAGACATTACTCCCATGTTGCCTGTTGTATTCTATCCCAATGTAATTTCTGTGTTTCATCAACACTCTGCAGGTCCCCAGAGTACAGAATGCCTCCAGATGTGCTTCGGATACTACTGCTGGTCTTCCAATTATCGATCAAAGCGTAGACAGTTTGAAACATTACTCCCATGTTGAAATGTCCACATGATGCCTGTTGTATTCAATCCCGATGCAATATCTGTGTTTCAACAACATGCTGAAGGTCCACAGATTACAGTATGCCTCCAGATGTGCTTCGGAAACAACTACTGGTCTTCCAGAGATCGATCAAAGCGTAGACAGTTTGAGACATTACTCCCATGGAGAAATGTCCGCATGGTGCCTGTTGCATTCAATGCCAATGCAATTTCTGTGTTTCATCAACACTCTGAATGTCCACAGTTTACAGAATGCCTCCAGATGTACTTCGGAAACTTCTACTAGTCTTCCAATTATTGGTCAAAGCGTAGACAGTTTGAGACATTACTCCCATGGAGCAAAGTCCACATGGTGCCTGTTCTATTCAATCCCAATGCAATATCTTTAATCCAACAACAGTCTGAAAGTCCACAGATTACGGGATGGCTCCAGATGTGCTTCGGAAACAACTACTGGTCTTCCAGAAATCGATCAGAGAATTAACAGTTGGAGACATTACTTCCATGGAGAAAAGTTCGCATGGTGCCTGTGGTATTCAATCCCGATGAAATTTCTTTGTTTCATCAACATTCTGAATGTCCACAGATTACAGAATGCCTCCATATGTGCTTCGAAAACTACTACTGTTCTTCCAGGGAACGATCAAAGCGTAGACAGAGACATTACTCCCAAATTGCCTGTTGTATTCTATCCCAATGTAATTTCTGTGTTTCATCAACACTCTGAAGGTCCACAGAGTACAGAATGCCTCCAGATGTGCTTCGGATACTACTGCTGGTCTTCCAATTATCGATCAAAGCGTAGACAGTTTGAGACATTACTCCCATGTTGAAATGACCACATGGTGCCTGTTGTATTCAATCCCAATGCAATATCTGTAATCCAACAACAGTCTGAAAGTCCACAGATGACAGAATGCCTCCAGATGTGCTTCGGAAACAACTACTGGACTTCCAGAAATCGGTCAGAGCGTAAACAGTTTGAGACATTACTTCCATGGAGAAAAGTTCGCATGGTGCCTGTTGTATTCAATCCCGATGAAATTTCTGAATTTCGTCAACATTCTGAAGGTCCATAGATTACAGAATGACTCTATATGTGCTTCAAAAACCACTACTGGTCTTCCAGGGAACGATCAAAGCATAGATAGTATGAAACATTACTCTTAGGGAGAAAAGACGCATGTTGCTGTTGTATTCAATCCCGATGCATTTTCCGTGTTTCATCAACACTCTGAAGGTCCACAGATTACAGAATGGCTCCAGATGTGCTCGGAAACAACTACTGGTCTTCCAGGGAACGATCAAATCTTAGAGAGTTAGAGACATTACTCCAATGGAGAAAAGTGCGCATGGTGCCTGTTGCATTCAATCCCTTATGCAATTTCTGTGTTCCAACAGCAGTCTGAAGGCCGACAGATTACAGAATGCCTCCAGAGGTGTTTCAGAAACTAATACTGGTCTTCCCGGGAACGATCAAAGAATAGACAGTTTAAGACATATCTCCAATGGAGAAAGTCCGTTGGGTACTGTTGTATTCAATCACGATGCAATTTCTGTGTTTCATAAACACTCAGAGGGTCCACAGTTTACAGAATTCCTCCAGATGTGCTTCGGAAAATATTACTGGTCTTCCAGGGAAAGATCAAAGCGTAGAGAGTGTGGGACATTTCTCCCATGCAGAAAAGTCCGCATGGTGCCTGTTGTATTCAATCCCGGTTCAATATCTGTATTTTATCAACACTCTCAAAATCCACGGATTACAGAATGCCTCCAGAAGTGCTTCGGAAACTACTACAGGTCTTCCAGAAATCGATTAGAGCGTAGACAATTTGAGACATTACTCCCATGTTGAGAAGTCCGCATCGTGCACTTTGAATTCAATCCCAAAGCAATATCTGTGTTTCATCAACATTCTGAAGGTCCACAGAGTATAGAATGCCTCCAGATATGCTTCGGAAACAACTACTGGTCTTCCAGAAATCGATCAAAACGTAGACAGTTGGAGACATTACTCCTATGGAGAAAAGTCCACATGGTGCCTGTTGTATTCAATCCCGATTAAATTTTTGTGTTTCATGAACTCTCGGAAGGTCCACAGATTACAGAATTCCTCCAGATGTGCATTGGAAACCACTACTGGTATTCCAGGAAACGATCAAATCGTAGACAGTATGAAACATTACTCTTATGGAGAAACGTCCGCTCGGTGCCTGTTGTATTCTATCCCGATGCAATTTCTGTGTTTCATCAACACTCTGAATGTCCACAGTTTACAGAATGCCTCCAGATGTACTTTGGAAACTTCTACTAGTCTTCCAATTATCGGTCAAAGCGTAGACAGTTTGAGACATTACTCCCATGGAGCAAAGTCCACATGGTGTCTGTGGTATTCAATACCGATGAAATTTCTTTGTTTCATCAACATTCTGAAGGTCCACAGATTACAGAATGCCTCCATATGTGCTTCGAAAACTACTACTGTTCTTCCAGGGAACGATCAAAGCGTAGACAGAGACATTACTCCCATGTTGCCTGTTGTATTCTATCCCAATGTAATTTCTGTGTTTCATCAACACTCTGAAGGTCCACAGAGTACAGAATGCCTCCAGATGTGCTTCGGATACTACTGCTGGTCTTCCAATTATCGATCAAAGCGTAGACAGTTTGAGACATTACTCCCATGTTGAAATGTCCACATGGTGCCTGTTGTATTCAATCCCAATGCAAAATCTGTTATCCAACAACAGTCTGAAAGTCCACAGATGACAGAATGCCTCCAGATGTGCTTCGGAAACAACTACTGGACTTCCAGAAATCGATCAGAGCGTAAACAGTTTGAGACATTACTTCCATGGAGAAAAGTTCGCATGGTGCCTGTTGTATTCAATCACGATGAAATTTCTGAGTGTCGTCAACATTCTGAAGGTCCACAGATTACAGAATGACTCCATATGTGCTTCAAAAGCTACTACTGGTCTTCCAGGGAACGATCGAAGCGTAGACAGTGAGGGACATTACTCCCATGTTGAAAAGTCCACATGGTGCCTGTTGTATTCAATCCCGATGCAATATCTGTGTTTCAACAACATGCTGAAGGTCCACAGATTACAGTATGCCTCCAGATGTGCTTCAGAAACAACTACTGGTCTTCCAGAGATCGATCAAAGCGTAGACAGTTTGAGACATTACTCCCATGGAGAAAAGTCAACATGGTGCCTGTTGTATTCAATCCCGATGCAATTTCTGTGTTTCATGAACTCTCTGAAGGTCCATAGACTACAGAATTCCTTAAGATGTGCTTCGGAAACCACTACTGGTCTTCCAGGGAACGATCAAAGCATAGACAGTACGACACATTACTCTTAGGGAGAAAAGACGAATATTGCTGTTGTATTCAATCCCGATGCATTTTCCGTGTTTCATCAACACTCTGAAGGTCCACAGATTACAGAATGGCTCCAGATTTGCTTCGGAAACAACTACTGGTCTTCCAGGGAACGATCAAATCTTAGAGAGTTAGAGACAATACTCCCATGGAGAAAAGTCCGCATGGTGCCTGTTGCATTCAATCCCGATGCAATATCTGTGTTTCATCAACATGCTGAAGGTCCACAGATTACAGAATGCCTCCAGATGTGCTTCGGAAACTACTACTGGTCTTCCAGAAATCGATCAGAGCGTAGGCACTTTGAGATATTACTCTTACGGAGAAAAGTCCGCATGGTGATTGTTGTATTCAATCCTGATGAAATTTCTGTGTTTCATCAACACTCTGAAGGTCCACAGATTAGAGAATGCCTCCAGATGTGCTTCGGAAACTACTACAGGTCTTCCAGAAATCGATCAGAGCGTAGACAATTTGAGACATTACAACCATGTTGAGAAGTTCTAATCGTGCACTTTGAATTCAATCCCAAAGCAATATCTGTGTTTCATCAACATTCTGAAGGTCCACAGAGTACAGAATGCCTCCAGATGTGTTTCGGAAACTACTAATGGTTCCAGTTAACGATCAAAGTGTAGATTTTTTGAGACATTATTCCCATGGAGAAAAGTCCACATGGTGCCTGTTGTATTCATTCACCATACACTTTCTGTGTTTCAACAACAGTCTGAAAGCCCACAGATTACAGAATGCTTCCAGATGTGCTTCGGAAACTACTACTGGTCTTCCAGAGATCGATCAAAGCGTAGACAGTTTGAGACATTACACCCATGGAGAAAAGTCCACATTGTGCCTGTTGTATTCAATCCCGATGTAATTTCTGTGTTTCATCAACACTCTGAAGTTCCACAGATTACAGAGTGGCTCCAGATGTGCTTTTGAAACAACTACTGGTCTTCCAGGGAACGATCAAATCTTAGAGAGTTAGAGACATTACTCCCATGGAGAAAAGTCCGCATGGTGCCTGTTGCATTCACTCCCGAAGCAATTTCTGTATTTTATCGACACTCTGAAGGTCCACAGATTACAGAATGCCTTCAGATGTGCTTCGGGAACTACTACTGGTCTTCCAGGAACGTCCAAGGCGTAGACAGATTGGGATATTACTCCCATGGAGAAAAGTCCACATGGTGCCTGTTGTATTCAATCCCGATGAAAATTCTGTGTTTCATGAACTCTCGGAAGGTCCACAGATTACAGAATTCCTCCAGATGTGCATTGGAAACCACTACTGGTCTTCCAGGGAACGATCAAATCGTAGACAGTATGAAACATTACTCTTATGAAGAAATGTCCGCATGGTGCCTGTTGTATTCTATCCCGATGCAATTTCTGTGTTTCATCAACACTCTGAATGTCCACAGTTTACAGAATGCCTCCAGATGTACTTCGGAAACTTCTACTGGTCTTCCAATTATCGATCAAAGCGTAGACAGTTTGAGACATTACTCCCATGGAGCAAAGTCCACATGGTGCCTGTTCTATTCAATCCCAATGCAATATCTTTGTTCCAACAACAGTCTGAAAGTCCACAGATTACAGAATGCCTCCAGATGTGCTTCGGAAACAATTACTGGTCTTCCAGAAATCGATCAGAGCGTAAACAGTTTGAGACATAACTTCCATGGAGAAAAGATCGCATGGTGCCTGTGGTATTCAATCCCGATGAAATTTCTTTGTTTCATCAACATTCTGAAGGTCCACAGAGAACAGAATGCCTCCAGATGTGCTTCGGATACTACTGCTGGTCTTCCAATTATCGATCAAAGCGTAGACAGTTTGAGACATTACTCCCATGTTAAAATGTCCATATGGTGCCTGTTGTATTCAATCCCAATGCAATATCTGTAATCCAACAACAGTCTGAAAGTCCGCAGATGACAGAGTGCCTCACGATTTGCTTCGGAAACAACTACTGGACTTCCAGAAATCGATCAGAGCGTAAACAGGTTGAGACATTACTTCCATGGAGAAAAGTTCGCATGGTGATTGTTGTATTCAATCCTGATGAAATTTCTGTGTTTCATCAACACTCTGAAGGTCCACAGATTAGAGAATGCCTCCAGATGTGCTTCGGAAACTACTACAGGTCTTCCAGAAATCGATCAGAGCGTAGACAATTTGAGACATTACAACCATGTTGAGAAGTCCTAATCGTGCACTTTGAATTCAATCCCAAAGCAATATCTGTGTTTCATCAACATTCTGAAGGTCCACAGAGTACAGAATGCCTCCAAATGTGCTTCGGAAACAACTACTGGTCTTCCAGGAACGTCCAAGGCGTAGACAGATTGGGATATTACTCCCATGGAGAAAAGTCCACATTGTGCCTGTTGTATTCAATCCCGATGAAATTTCTGTGTTTCATGAACTCTCGGAAAGTCCACAGATTACAGAATTCCTCCAGATGTTTATTGGAAACGACTACTGGTCTTCCAGGGAACGATCAAATCGTAGACAGTATGAAACATTACTCTTATGAAGAAATGTCCGCATGGTGCCAGTTGTATTCTATCCCGATGCAATTTCTGTTTTTCATCAACACTCTGAATGTCCACAGTTTACAGAATGCCTCCAGATGTACTTCGGAAACTTCTACTGGTCTTCCAATTATCGATCAAAGCGTAGACAGTTTGAGACATTACTCCCATGGAGCAAAGTCCACATGGTGCCGGTTCTATTCAATCCCAATGCAATAACTTTGTTCCAACAACAATCTGAAAGTCCACAGATTACAGAATGCCTCCAGATGTGCTTCGGAAACAATTACTGGTCTTCCAGAAATCGATCAGAGCGTAAAAAGTTTGAGACATTACTTCCATGGAGAAAAGATCGCATGGTGCCTGTGGTATTCAATCCCGATGAAATTTCTTTGTTTCATCAACATTCTGAAGGTCCACAGATTACAGAATGCCTCCATATGTGCTTCGAAATCTACTACTGTTCTTCCAGGGAACGATCAAAGCGTAGACAGAGACATTACTCCCATGTTGCCTGTTGTATTCAATCACAATGTAATTTCTGTGTTTCATCAACACTCTGAACGTCGACAGACTACAGAATGCCTCCAGATGTGTTTCGGAAACTACTACTGGTTCCAGTTAACGATCAAAGTGTAGATTTTTTGAGACATTATTCCCATGGAGAAAAGTCCACATGGTGCCTGTTGTATTCATTCACCATACACTTTCTGTGTTTCAACAACAGTCTGAAAGCCCACAGATTACAGAATGCTTCCAGATGTGCTTCGGAAACTACTACTGGTCTTCCAGAGATCGATCAAAGCGTAGACAGTTTGAGACATTACACCCATGGAGAAAAGTCCACATTGTGCCTGTTGTATTCAATCCCGATGTAATTTCTGTGTTTCATCAACACTCTGAAGTTCCACAGATTACAGAGTGGCTCCAGATGTGCTTTTGAAACAACTACTGGTCTTCCAGGGAACGATCAAATCTTAGAGAGTTAGAGACATTACTCCCATGGAGAAAAGTCCGCATGGTGCCTGTTGCATTCACTCCCGAAGCAATTTCTGTATTTTATCGACACTCTGAAGGTCCACAGATTACAGAATGCCTTCAGATGTGCTTCGGGAACTACTACTGGTCTTCCAGGAACGTCCAAGGCGTAGACAGATTGGGATATTACTCCCATGGAGAAAAGTCCACATGGTGCCTGTTGTATTCAATCCCGATGAAAATTCTGTGTTTCATGAACTCTCGGAAGGTCCACAGATTACAGAATTCCTCCAGACGTGCATTGGAAACCACTACTGGTCTTCCAGGGAACGATCAAATCGTAGACAGTATGAAACATTACTCTTATGAAGAAATGTCCGCATGGTGCCTGTTGTATTCTATCCCGATGCAATTTCTGTGTTTCATCAACACTCTGAATGTCCACAGTTTACAGAATGCCTCCAGATGTACTTCGGAAACTTCTACTGGTCTTCCAATTATCGATCAAAGCGTAGACAGTTTGAGACATTACTCCCATGGAGCAAAGTCCACATGGTGCCTGTTCTATTCAATCCCAATGCAATATCTTTGTTCCAACAACAGTCTGAAAGTCCACAGATTACAGAATGCCTCCAGATGTGCTTCGGAAACAATTACTGGTCTTCCAGAAATCGATCAGAGCGTAAACAGTTTGAGACATAACTTCCATGGAGAAAAGATCGCATGGTGCCTGTGGTATTCAATCCCGATGAAATTTCTTTGTTTCATCAACATTCTGAAGGTCCACAGAGAACAGAATGCCTCCAGATGTGCTTCGGATACTACTGCTGGTCTTCCAATTATCGATCAAAGCGTAGACAGTTTGAGACATTACTCCCATGTTAAAATGTCCATATGGTGCCTGTTGTATTCAATCCCAATGCAATATCTGTAATCCAACAACAGTCTGAAAGTCCGCAGATGACAGAGTGCCTCACGATTTGCTTCGGAAACAACTACTGGACTTCCAGAAATCGATCAGAGCGTAAACAGGTTGAGACATTACTTCCATGGAGAAAAGTTCGCATGGTGATTGTTGTATTCAATCCTGATGAAATTTCTGTGTTTCATCAACACTCTGAAGGTCCACAGATTAGAGAATGCCTCCAGATGTGCTTCGGAAACTACTACAGGTCTTCCAGAAATCGATCAGAGCGTAGACAATTTGAGACATTACAACCATGTTGAGAAGTCCTAATCGTGCACTTTGAATTCAATCCCAAAGCAATATCTGTGTTTCATCAACATTCTGAAGGTCCACAGAGTACAGAATGCCTCCAAATGTGCTTCGGAAACAACTACTGGTCTTCCAGGAACGTCCAAGGCGTAGACAGATTGGGATATTACTCCCATGGAGAAAAGTCCACATTGTGCCTGTTGTATTCAATCCCGATGAAATTTCTGTGTTTCATGAACTCTCGGAAAGTCCACAGATTACAGAATTCCTCCAGATGTTTATTGGAAACGACTACTGGTCTTCCAGGGAACGATCAAATCGTAGACAGTATGAAACATTACTCTTATGAAGAAATGTCCGCATGGTGCCAGTTGTATTCTATCCCGATGCAATTTCTGTTTTTCATCAACACTCTGAATGTCCACAGTTTACAGAATGCCTCCAGATGTACTTCGGAAACTTCTACTGGTCTTCCAATTATCGATCAAAGCGTAGACAGTTTGAGACATTACTCCCATGGAGCAAAGTCCACATGGTGCCGGTTCTATTCAATCCCAATGCAATAACTTTGTTCCAACAACAATCTGAAAGTCCACAGATTACAGAATGCCTCCATATGTGCTTCGAAATCTACTACTGTTCTTCCAGGGAACGATCAAAGCGTAGACAGAGACATTACTCCCATGTTGCCTGTTGTATTCAATCACAATGTAATTTCTGTGTTTCATCAACACTCTGAACGTCGACAGACTACAGAATGCCTCCAGATGTGTTTCGGAAACTACTACTGGTTCCAGTTAACGATCAAAGTGTAGATTTTTTGAGACATTATTCCCATGGAGAAAAGTCCACATGGTGCCTGTTGTATTCATTCACCATACACTTTCTGTGTTTCAACAACAGTCTGAAAGCCCACAGATTACAGAATGCTTCCAGATGTGCTTCGGAAACTACTACTGGTCTTCCAGAGATCGATCAAAGCGTAGACAGTTTGAGACATTACACCCATGGAGAAAAGTCCACATTGTGCCTGTTGTATTCAATCCCGATGTAATTTCTGTGTTTCATCAACACTCTGAAGTTCCACAGATTACAGAGTGGCTCCAGATGTGCTTTTGAAACAACTACTGGTCTTCCAGGGAACGATCAAATCTTAGAGAGTTAGAGACATTACTCCCATGGAGAAAAGTCCGCATGGTGCCTGTTGCATTCACTCCCGAAGCAATTTCTGTATTTTATCGACACTCTGAAGGTCCACAGATTACAGAATGCCTTCAGATGTGCTTCGGGAACTACTACTGGTCTTCCAGGAACGTCCAAGGCGTAGACAGATTGGGATATTACTCCCATGGAGAAAAGTCCACATGGTGCCTGTTGTATTCAATCCCGATGAAAATTCTGTGTTTCATGAACTCTCGGAAGGTCCACAGATTACAGAATTCCTCCAGATGTGCATTGGAAACCACTACTGGTCTTCCAGGGAACGATCAAATCGTAGACAGTATGAAACATTACTCTTATGAAGAAATGTCCGCATGGTGCCTGTTGTATTCTATCCCGATGCAATTTCTGTGTTTCATCAACACTCTGAATGTCCACAGTTTACAGAATGCCTCCAGATGTACTTCGGAAACTTCTACTGGTCTTCCAATTATCGATCAAAGCGTAGACAGTTTGAGACATTACTCCCATGGAGCAAAGTCCACATGGTGCCTGTTCTATTCAATCCCAATGCAATATCTTTGTTCCAACAACAGTCTGAAAGTCCACAGATTACAGAATGCCTCCAGATGTGCTTCGGAAACAATTACTGGTCTTCCAGAAATCGATCAGAGCGTAAACAGTTTGAGACATAACTTCCATGGAGAAAAGATCGCATGGTGCCTGTGGTATTCAATCCCGATGAAATTTCTTTGTTTCATCAACATTCTGAAGGTCCACAGAGAACAGAATGCCTCCAGATGTGCTTCGGATACTACTGCTGGTCTTCCAATTATCGATCAAAGCGTAGACAGTTTGAGACATTACTCCCATGTTAAAATGTCCATATGGTGCCTGTTGTATTCAATCCCAATGCAATATCTGTAATCCAACAACAGTCTGAAAGTCCGCAGATGACAGAATGCCTCACGATTTGCTTCGGAAACAACTACTGGACTTCCAGAAATCGATCAGAGCGTAAACAGGTTGAGACATTACTTCCATGGAGAAAAGTTCGCACGGTGATTGTTGTATTCAATCCTGATGAAATTTCTATGTTTCATCAACACTCTGAAGGTCCACAGATTAGAGAATGCCTCCAGATGTGCTTCGGAAACTACTACAGGTCTTCCAGAAATCGACCAGAGCGTAGACAATTTGAGACATTACAACCATGTTGAGAAGTCCTAATCGTGCACTTTGAATTCAATCCCAAAGCAATATCTGTGTTTCATCAACATTCTGAAGGTCCACAGAGTACAGAATGCCTCCAAATGGGCTTCGGAAACAACTACTGGTCTTCCAGGAACGTCCAAGGCGTAGACAGATTGGGATATTACTCCCATGGAGAAAAGTCCACATGGTGCCTGTTGTATTCAATCCCGATGAAATTTGTGTGTTTCATGAACTCTCGGAAGGTCCACAGATTACAGAATTCCTCCAGATGTTTATTGGAAACCACTACTGGTCTTCCAGGGAACGATCAAATCGTAGACAGTATGAAACATTACTCTTATGAAGAAATGTCCGCATGGTGCAAGTTGTATTCTATCCCGATGCAATTTCTGTTTTTCATCAACACTCTGAATGTCCACAGTTTACAGAATGCCTCCAGATGTACTTCGGAAACTTCTACTGGTCTTCCAATTATCGATCAAAGCGTAGACAGTTTGAGACATTACTCCCATGGAGCAAAGTCCACATGGTGCCGGTTCTATTAAATCCCAATGCAATAACTTTGTTCCAACAACAATCTGAAAGTCCACAGATTACAGAATGCCTCCAGATGTGCTTCGGAAACAATTACTGGTCTTCCAGAAATCGATCAGAGCGTAAAAAGTTTGAGATATTACTTCCATGGAGAAAAGATCGCATGGTGCCTGTGGTATTCAATCCCGATGAAATTTCTTTGTTTCATCAACATTCTGAAGGTCCACAGATTACAGAATGCCTCCATATGTGCTTCGAAATCTACTACTGTTCTTCCAGGGAACGATCAAAGCGTAGACAGAGACATTACTCCCATGTTGCCTGTTGTATTCAATCACAATGTAATTTCTGTGTTTCATCAACACTCTGAACGTCGACAGACTACAGAATGCCTCCAGATGTGTTTCGGAAACTACTACTGGTTCCAGTTAACGATCAAAGTGTAGATTTTTTGAGACATTATTCCCATGGAGAAAAGTCCACATGGTGCCTGTTGTATTCATTCACCATACACTTTCTGTGTTTCAACAACAGTCTGAAAGCCCACAGATTACAGAATGCTTCCAGATGTGCTTCGGAAACTACTACTGGTCTTCCAGAGATCGATCAAAGCGTAGACAGTTTGAGACATTACACCCATGGAGAAAAGTCCACATTGTGCCTGTTGTATTCAATCCCGATGTAATTTCTGTGTTTCATCAACACTCTGAAGTTCCACAGATTACAGAGTGGCTCCATATGTGCTTTTGAAACAACTACTGGTCTTCCAGGGAACGATCAAATCTTAGAGAGTTAGAGACATTACTCCCATGGAGAAAAGTCCGCATGGTGCCTGTTGCATTCACTCCCGAAGCAATTTCTGTATTTTATCGACACTCTGAAGGTCCACAGATTACAGAATGCCTTCAGATGTGCTTCGGGAACTACTACTGGTCTTCCAGGAACGTCCAAGGCGTAGACAGATTGGGATATTACTCCCATGGAGAAAAGTCCACATGGTGCCTGTTGTATTCAATCCCGATGAAATTTCTGTGTTTCATCAACACTCTGAATGTCCACAGTTTACAGAATGCCTCCAGATGTACTTCGGAAACTTCTACTGGTCTTCCAATTATCGATCAAAGCGTAGACAGTTTGAGACATTACTCCCATGGAGCAAAGTCCACATGGTGCCTGTTCTATTCAATCCCAATGCAATATCTTTGTTCCAACAACAGTCTGAAAGTCCACAGATTACAGAATGCCTCCAGATGTGCTTCGGAAACAATTACTGGTCTTCCAGAAATCGATCAGAGCGTAAACAGTTTGAGACATAACTTCCATGGAGAAAAGATCGCATGGTGCCTGTGGTATTCAATCCCGATGAAATTTCTTTGTTTCATCAACATTCTGAAGGTCCACAGAGAACAGAATGCCTCCAGATGTGCTTCGGATACTACTGCTGGTCTTCCAATTATCGATCAAAGCGTAGACAGTTTGAGACATTACTCCCATGTTAAAATGTCCATATGGTGCCTGTTGTATTCAATCCCAATGCAATATCTGTAATCCAACAACAGTCTGAAAGTCCGCAGATGACAGAATGCCTCCAGATGTGCTTCGGAAGCTACTACTGGTCTTCCAGGGGACGACCAAATCGTAGACAGTGTGTTACATTACTCCCACGGAGAAAAGTCAGCATGGTGAATGTTGTATTCAATCCCGATTCAAAATCTGTATTTTCTCAACACTCTGAATGTCCACAGATTACAGAATGCCCGAGATGTGCTTCGGAAACTACTACAGGTCTTCCAGAAATAGATCAGAGCGTAGACAATTTGAGACATTACTCCCATGTTGAGAAGTGCGTATCGTGAATTTTGAATTCAATCCCAATGCAATATCTGTGTTTCATCAACATTCTGAAGGTCCACAGAGTAGAGAATGCCTCCAGATATACTTCGGAAACTACTACTGGTCTTCCAGGAATCGATCAAAGTTTAGACAGTTTGAGACATTACTCCCATGTTGAATAGTCCGCATTTTGGCTGTTGTATTCAATCCCGATGCAATATCTGTGTTTCATCAACATGCTGAAGGTCCACAGATTACAGAATGCTTCCAGATGTGCTTCGGAAACAACTACTGGTCTTCCAGGGAACGATCAAATCTTAGAGAGTTAGAGACATTACTCCCATGGAGAAAAGTTCGCATGGTGCCTGTTGCATTCACTCCCGAAGCAATTTCTGTATTTTGTCGACACTCTGAAGGTCCACAGATTACAGAATGCATTCAGATGTGCTTCGGAAACAACTACTGGTCTTCCAGGAACGTCCAAAGCGTAGACAGATTGAGATATTAATCCCATGGAGAAAAGTCCGCATGGTGCCTGTTGTATTTAATCACGATGGAATATCTGTGTTTCATCAACACTCTGAAAGTCGACAGATTACAGTATGCCTACAGATGTGCTTCGTAAACTACTTCTGCTATTCTAAAGAACGATCAAAACGTGGACAGTTTCAGGCATTTCTCCCATGGAGAAAAGTGCGCATGATGGCTCTTAATTCAATCCCGATGCAATATCTGTGTTTCATTAACATGCTGAAGGTCCACAGATTACAGAATGCCTCCAGATGTGCTTCGGAAACTACTACTTGTCTTCCAGAAATCGATCCGAGCGTAGACACTTTGAGATATTACTCTTACGGAGAAAAGTCCATATGGTGATTGTTGCATTCAATCCTGATGAAATTTCTGTGTTTCATAAACACTCAGAGGGTCCACAGTTTACAGAATTCCTCCAGATGTGCTTCGGAAAATATTACTGGTCTTCCAGGGAAAGATCAAATCGTAGACAGTGTGGGACATTTCTCCCATGCAGAAAAGTCCGCATGGTGCCTGTTGTATTAAATCCCGGTTCAATATCTGTATTTTATCAACACTCTGAAAGTCCACGGATTACAGAATGCCTCCAGATGTGCTTCGGAAACTACTACTGGTCTTCCAGAAATCGATCAGAGCGTAGACAGTTTGAGACAATACTCCCATGGAGAAAAGTCCGCATGATGCCCCTTAATTCAATCCCGATGCAATATCTGTGTTTCATTAACATGCTGAAGGTCCACAGATTACAGAATGTCTCCAGATGTGCTTCGGAAACTACTACTTGTCTTCCAGAAATCGATCCGAGCGTAGACACTTTGAGATATTACTCTTACGGAGAAACGTCCATATGGTGATTGTTGCATTCAATCCTGATGAAATTTCTGTGTTTCATCAACACTCAGATGGTCCACAGATTACAGAATACCTCCAGATGTGCTTCGGAAACTACTACAGGTCTTCCAGAAATCGATCAGAGCGTAGACAATTTGAGACATTACTCCCATGTTGAGAAGTCCGCATCGTGCGCTTTGAATTCAATCCCAAAGCAATATCTGTGATTCCTCAACATTCTGAAGGTCCACTGAGTACAGAATGCCTCCAGATATGCTTCGGAAACAACTACTGGTCTTCGAGAAATCGATCAAAGCGTAGACAGTTGGAGACATTACTCCCATGGAGAAAAGTCCACATGGTGCCTGTTGTATTCAATCCCGATGAAATTTCTGTGTTTCATCAACACTCTGAAGGTCCACAGATTACAGAATGCCTCCGGATGTGCTTCGGAAACTACTACTGGTATTACAGGGAACTATAAAAAACGTGGACAGTTTGAGACATTACTTCCATGGAGAAAAGTCCGCGTGGTGCCTGTTGTATTCAATCCCGATGCTATTTCTGTGTTTCAACAACAGTCTGAAGGTCCCCAGATTACAGAATGCCTCCAGATGTGCTTCGGAAACAACTACTGGTCTTCCAGGGAACGATCAAAGCGTAGACAGTTTGTAACATTACTCTTATGGAGAAAAGTCGGCATGTTGCTTATGGAATTCAATCCCTATGCAATTTCACTGTTTCAACAACAGTCTGAAAGTCCACAGATTACAGAATGCCTCCAGATGTGCTTCGGTAACTTCTACCGGTCTTCTAGGAATCGAGCAATGCGTAGACAGTTTGAGACACTACTCCCATTTAGAAAAGTCCGCATTGTTCCTGTTGTATTCAATCCCGATGGAATATCTGTGTTTTATCAACATTCTGAAGGTCCACGGATTACAGAATGCCTCCAGATATGCTTCGGAAGCTACTACTGGTCTTCCAGGGAATAATCAAAGCGTAGACAGTTTGAGACATTACTCCCATAGAGTCAAGTCCGCATGGTGCCTGTTGTATTCAATACCGATGCAATTTCTGTGTTTCCTGAACACTCTGAAGGTCCACAGGTTACAGAATGCCTCCAGATGTGCTTCGGAAACAATTACTGGTCTTCCAGAAATCGATCAGAGCGTAAACAGTTTGAGACATTACTTCCATGGAGAAAAGATCGCATGGTGCCTGTGGTATTCAATCCCGATGAAATTTCTTTGTTTCATCAACATTCTGAAGGTCCACAGATTACAGAATGTTTCCATATGTGCTTCGAAAACTACTACTGTTCTTCCAGGGAACGATCAAAGCGTAGACAGAGACATTACTCCCATGTTGCCTGTTGTATTCTATCCCAATGTAATTTCTGTGTTTCATCAACACTCTGAAGGTCCACAGAGAACAGAATGCCTCCAGATGTGCTTCGGATACTACTGCTGGTCTTCCAATTATCGATCAAAGCGTAGACAGTTTGAGACATTACTCCCATGTTAAAATGTCCATATGGTGCCTGTTGTATTCAATCCCAATGCAATATCTGTAATCCAACAACAGTCTGAAAGTCCGCAGATGACAGAATGCCTCAAGATGTGCTTCGGAAACAACTACTGGACTTCCAGAACTCGATCAGAGCGTAAACAGTTTGAGACATTACTTCCATGGAGAAAAGTTCGCATGGTGCCTGTTGTATTCAATCCCGATGAAATTTCTGTGTTTCATCAACATTCTGAAGGTCCACAGATTACAAAATGACTCCATATGTGCTTCAAAACTACTACTGGTCTTCCAGGGAACGATCAAAGCGTAGACAGTGAATGACATTACTCCCATGTTGAAAAGTCCACATGGTGCCTGTTGTATTCAATCCCGATGCAATATCTGTGTTTCAACAACATGCTGAAGGTCCACAGATTACAGTATGCCTCCAGATGTGCTTCGGAAGCTACTACTGGTCTTCCAGGGGACGACCAAATCGTAGACAGTGTGTTACATTACTCCCACGGAGAAAAGTCAGCATGGTGAATGTTGTATTCAATCCCGATTCAAAATCTGTATTTTCTCAACACTCTGAATGTCCACAGATTACAGAATGCCTCGAGATGTGCTTCGGAAACTACTACAGGTCTTCCAGAAATAGATCAGATCGTAGACAATTTGAGACATTACTCCCATGTTGAGAAGTGCGTATCGTGCATTTTGAATTCAATCCCAATGCAATATCTGTGTTCATCAACATTCTGAAGGTCCACAGAGTAGAGAATGCCTCCAGATATACTTCGGAAACTACTACTGGTCTTCCAGGAATCGATCAAAGTTTAGACAGTTTGAGACATTACTCCCATGTTGAATAGTCCGCATTTTGGCTGTTGTATTCAATCCCGATGCAATATCTGTGTTTCATCAACATGCTGAAGGTCCACAGATTACAGAATGCCTCCAGATGTGCTTCGGAAACAACTACTGGTCTTCCAGGGAACGATCAAAGTTTAGACAGTTTGAGACATTACTCCCATGGAGAAAAGTTCGCATGGTGCCTGTTGCATTCACTCCCGAAGCAATTTCTGTATTTTGTCGACACTCTGAAGGTCCACAGATTACAGAATGCATTCAGATGTGCTTCGGAAACTACTACTGGTCTTCCAGGAACTTCCAAAGCGTAGACAGATTGAGATATTAATCCCATGGAGAAAAGTCCGCATGGTGCCTGTTGTATTTTATCACGATGGAATATCTGTGTTTCATCAACACTCTGAAGGTCGACAGATTACAGTATGCCTACAGATGTGCTTCGTAAACTACTTCTGCTATTCTAAGGAACGATCAAAACGTACACAGTTTGAGGCATTACTCCCATGTTGAATAGTCCGCATTTTGGCTGTTGTATTCAATCCCGATGCAATATCTGTGTTTCATCAACATGCTGAAGGTCCTCAGATTACAGAATGCCTCCAGATGTGCTTCGGAAACTACTACTTGTCTTCCAGAAATCGATCCGAGCGTAGACACTTTGAGATATTACTCTTACGGAGAAAAGTCCATATGGTGATTGTTGCATTCAATCCTGATGAAATTTCTGTGTTTCATCAACACTCAGATGGTCCACAGATTACAGAATATCTCCAGATGTGCTTCGGAAACTACTACAGGTCTTCCAGAAATCGATCAGAGCGTATACAATTTGAGACATTACTCCCATGTTGAGAAGTCCGCATCGTGCGCTTTGAATTCAATCCCAAAGCAATATCTGTGATTCCTCAACATTCTGAAGGTCCACTGAGTACAGAATGCCTCCAGATATGCTTCGGAAACAACTACTGGTCTTCGAGAAATCGATCAAAGCGTAGACAGTTGGAGACATTACTCCCATGGAGAAAAGTCCACATGGTGCCTGTTGTATTCAATCCCGATGAAATTTCTGTGTTTCATCAACACTCTGAAGGTCCACAGATTACAGAATGCCTCCGGATGTGCTTCGGAAACTACTACTGGTATTACAGGGAACGATAAAAAACGTGGACAGTTTGAGACATTACTTCCATGGAGAAAAGTCCGCGTGGTGCCTGTTGTATTCAATCCCGATGCTATTTCTGTGTTTCAACAACAGTCTGAAGGTCCACAGATTACAGAATGCCTCCAGATGTGCTTCGGAAGCAACTACTGGTCTTCCAGGGAACGATCAAAGCGTAGACAGTTTTAACATTACTGTTATGGAGAAAAGTCGGCATGTTGCTTGTTGTATTCAATCCCTATGCAATTTCACTGTTTCAACAACAGTCTGAAAGTCCACAGATTACAGAATGCCTCCAGATGTGCTTCGGAAACTTCTACCGGTCTTCTAGGAATCGAGCAATGCGTAGACCGTTTGAGACACTACTCCCATTTAGAAAAGTCCGCATTGTTCCTGTTGTATTCAATCCCGATGGAATATCTGTGTTTTATCAACATTCTGAAGGTCCACGGATTACAGAATGCCTCCAGATATGCTTCGGAAACTACTACTGGTCTTCCAGGGAACAATCAAAGCGTAGACAGTTTGAGACATTACTCCCATAGAGTCAAGTCCGCATGGTGCCTGTTGTATTCAATACCGATGCAATTTCTGTGTTTCATCAACACTCTGAAGGTCCACAGGTTAGAGAATGCCTCCAGATGTGCTTCGGAAACTACTACTGATCTTCCAGAAATCGACCTGAGCGTTGACAGTTTGAGACATTACTTCCATGTTGAGAAGTCCGCATCGTGCATTTTGAATTCAATCCCAGGTCCACAGATTACAGAATGCATCCAGATGTGCTTGTTTAACTACTACTGGTATTCCAGGGAACGATCAAAACGTGGACAGTTTGAGAAATTACTCCCATGGAGAAAAGTCTGCATGGTGCCAGTTGTATTCAATCCCGGTTCAATATCTGTATTTTATCAACACTCTGAAAGTCCAGGGATTACATAATGCCTCCATATGTGCTTCGGAAACTACTACTGGTCTTCCAGAAATCGATCAGAGCGTAGACAGTTTGAGACATTACTCCCATGGAGAAAAGTCCGTATGGTGCCTCTTGTATTCAATCCCGATGCAATATCTGTGTTTCATCATCATGCAGAATGTCCACACATTACAGAATGCCTATAGATGTGCTTCGGAAACTACTACTGGTCTTCCAGAAATCGATCAGAGCGTAGAGAGTTTGAGACATTTCTCCCATGGAGCATAGTCCGCATGGTGCCTGTTGTATTCAATCACGATGCAATTCCTGTGTTTCATCAACACTCTGAAGGTCCACAGTTTACAGAATGCCTCCAGATGTGCTTCGGAGACATCTACTGGTCTTCCAGGAATCGATCAAAACGTAGACAGTTTGAGACATTACTCCCATGTTGAACAGTCCGCATGGTGCCTGTTGTATTCAATCCCGATGTAATATCTGTGTTTCATCAACATTCTGAAGGTCCACGGATTTCAGAATGCCTCCAGATGTGCTTCGGAAGCCACTACTGGTCTTCCAGGGAACGATCAAATCGTAGACAGTTTGAGACATTATTCCCATTTAGAAAAGTCCGCATGCTGCCTGTTGTATTCAATCCCTATGAAATTTCTATGTTTCATCAACACTCTGAAGGTCCAAAGAGTACAGAATGCCTCAAGATGTGGTTTTCAAACTACTACTGGTCTTCCAGGAACGATCAAAACGTAGACACTATGAGATATTACTCCCACGAAGAAGAGTCCGAATGGTGCCTGTTGTATTAAACCCCTATGCGATTTCTGTGTTTCATCAACACTATAAAATTCCACAGATTTCAGAATGCCTCCAGATGTGCTTCAGAAACTACCACTGGTCTTCCAAGGAACGATCAAAGCGTAGACAGTTAGAGACATTATTCCCATATAGAATATACCGCATCGTGCCTGTTGTATTCAATCCCGATGCAGTTTCTGTGTTTCATCAACACTCTGAAGGTCCACAGATTTCAGTATGCCTCCAGATGTGCTTCGAAAACTACTACTGGTCTTCCAGGGAACGATCAAAGCGTTGACAGTTAGACATTACTGCCTTGGAGAAAAGTTCGTAAGGAGCCTGTTGTATTCTATCCCAATGTAACTTCTGTGTTTCATCAACACTCTGAAGGTCCACAGATTACAGAATGCCTCAAGAGGTGCTTCGGAAACTACTACTGGTCTTCCAATTATCGATCAAAGCGTAGATAGTTTGAGATATTTCTCCCATGTTGAAAAGTCCACTTGGTGCCTGTTGTATTCAATCCCAATGCAATATCTGTGTTCCAATAACAGTCTGAAAGTCCACAGATTTTAGAATGCCTCCAGATGAGCTCGGAAACAACTACTGGTCTTCCAGAAATCGATCAGAGACTAGACAGTTTGAGACATTACTCCTATGAAGAAAAGTCCGCATGGTGCCTGTTGTATTCAATCCCGATGAAATTTCTCTGTTTCATCAACACTCTGAAGGTCCACAGATGACAGTATGCCTCCAGATGTGCTTCGAAAACTACTACTGGTCTTCCAGGGAACGATCAAAGCGTTGACAGTTAAAGAAATTACTGCCATGGAGAAAAGTTCGCATGGAGCCTGTTGTATTCAATCCCTATGCCATTTCTATGTTTCATCAGCACTCTGAAGGTCGACAGATTACAGAATGCCCCAGATGTGCTTCGTAAACTATTACTGGTATACCATGGAACGATCAAAGCGTAGACAGTTAGAGACATTACTCCCATGTTGAATAGTCCGCATGGTGCCTGTTGTATTCAATCCCGCTGCAATATCTGTGTTTTATCAACATTCTGAAGGTCCACGGATTACAGAATGCCTCGAGATGTGCTTCGGAAGCTACTACTGGTCTTCCAATGAACGATCAAAGCGTAGAGAGTTTGAGACATTACTCCCGTAGACTAAAGTCCGCATGGTGCCTGTTGTATTCAATACCGATTCAATTTCTGTGTTTGATCAACACTCTGAAGGTCCACAGATTACAGAATGCCTCCCGATGTGCTTCGGAAACTACTACTGGTCTTCCAGGTATCGATCAAAGTGTAGACATTTAGACATCATTCCCAAGGAGAAAAGTCCGCATGGTGCCTGTTGTATTCAATCCCGATGAAATTTCTCTGTTTCATCAACACTCTGAAGGTCCACAGATTACAGTATGCCTCCAGATGTGCTTCGAAAACTACTACTGGTCTTCCAGGGAACGATCAAAGCGTTGACAGTTCAAGACATTACTGCCATGGAGAAAATTTCGCATGGAGCCTGTTGTATTCTATCCCTATGCAATTTCTATGTTTCATCAACATGCTGAAGGTTCACAGATTACAGAATGCCTCCAGATGTGCTTCGGAAGCTACTATTGGCCTTCCAGGGAACGATCAAATCGTATTCAGTTTGAGACATTATTCCCATGGAGATAAGTCCGCATGGTGCCTGTTGTATTCAATCCCTATGCAATTTCTATGTTTCATCCACACTCTGAAGGTCCACAGAGTAAAGAATGCCTCAAGATTTGGTTTGGAAACTACTACTCGTATTCCATGAACGATCAAAGCGTAGACACTTTGAGATATTACTCCCACGGAGAAAAGTCCGTATGGTGCCTGTTGTATTCAATCCCTATGCGATTTCTGTGTTTTATCATCACTCTTACATTCCACAGATTTCACAATGCCTCCAGATGTGCTTCGGAAACTACTACTGGTCTTCCGGGGAACGATCAAAGCGTAGACAGTTAGAGATATTACTCCCATGTTGAATAGTCCGCATGGTGCCTGTTTTATTCAATCCCGATGCAATATCTGTGTTTAATCAACATTCTAAAGGTCCACGGATTACAGAATGCCTCCAGATGTGCTTCGGAAGCTACTACTGGTTTTCCGGGGAACGATCAAAGGGTAGACATTTTTAGACATTACTCCCATAGACTAAAGTCCGCATGGTGCTTGTTGTATTCAATACCGATGCAATTTCTGTGTTTCATCAACACTCTGAAGGTCCACAGATTACAGAATGCCTCCAGATGTGCTTCGGAAACTACTACTGGTCTACCAGGTAACGATCAAAGTCTAGACAGTTTGAGACATTATTCCCATGGAGAAAAGTCCGCATAGTGCCTGTTGTATTCAATCCCGATGCAATTTCTGTGTTTCATGAACTCTCTGAAAGTCCACAGATTACAGAATTCCTCCAGATGTGCATCGGAAGCCACTATTGGTCTTCCAGGGAACGATCAAAGCGTAGACAGTATGAAACATTACTCCTATGGAGAAAAGTCCTTATGGTGCCTGTTGTAATCAATGACGATGCAATTCCTGTGTTTCATCAACACTCTGAAGGTCCACAGGTTACCGAATGCCTCCAGATGTGCTTCGGAATCTTCTACTGGTCTTCCAGGAATCGAACAATGCGTAGACAGTTTGAGACATTACTCCCATTTACAAAACTCTTCATGTCGCCTGTTGTATTCTATCCCAATGTGACTTCTGTGATTCATCAACACTCTGAAGGTCAACAGAGTACAGAATGCCTCCAGATGTGCTTCGGAAACATCTACTGGTCTTCCAGAAATCGATCAAAGCGTAGACAGTATGAAACATTACTCTCATGAAGAAGAGTCCGCATGGTACCTGGTGTATTTAATCCCGATGGAATATCTGTGTTTCATCAACACTCTGAAGGTCGACAGATTACAGAATGCCACAGATGTGCTTCGCGAACTACTACTGGTATTCCAAGGAACGATCAAAACATGGACAGATTGAGACATTACTCCCATGGAGAAAAGTCCGCATAGTGCCTGTAGCATTCAATCCGTTGTGCAATTTCTGTGTTTCAACAGCAGCCTGATGTTCCACAGATTACAGAATGCCTCCAGACGTGTTTCGGAAACAACTACTGGTCTTCCCGGGAACGATCAAAGCGTAGACATTTTGAGACATAACTCCAATGGAGAAAAGTCCTCATGGTGCCTGCCGTATTCAATTACGATGAAATTTCTCTGTTTCATCAATACACTGCTGATGTATTCAATCCTGATGCAATTTCTGAGTTTCATTAACACTCTGAAGGTCCACAGATTACAGAACTCCTCCAGATGTGCATCGGAAACCACTAATGGTCTACCAGGGAACGATCAAAGCGTAGACTGTATGAAACATTACTGTTATGGAGAAAAGTCGGCATGGTGCCTGTTGGATTCAATCACGATGCAATTCCTGTGTTTCATCAACTCTCTGAAGGTCCACAGTGTACAGAATGCCTCCAGATGTGCTTCGGAAACTTCTACTGGTTTTCCAGGAATCGATCAATGCGTAGACAGTTTGAGACATTACTCCCATTTACATAACTCTTCATGTTGCCTGTTTTATTCTATCAAAATGTAACTTATGTGATTCATCATCACTCTGAAGATTCACAGATTACAAAATGCCTCCTGATGTGCTTTGGAAACTGCTACCGGTCTTCCAGGAATCGATAAAAGCGTAGACAGTTTGAGACATTACTCCCATGTTGAGAAGTCCGCATCGGACATTTTGAATTCAATCCCAATGCAATATCTGTGTTTCATCAACATTCTGAAGGTCCACAGAATACAGTTGGCCTCCAGATATGCTTCGGAAACTACTACTGGTCTTCCATGTGTCAATCAAAGCGTAGAGAGTTTGAGACATTACTCCCATGTTGAATAGTCTGCATGGTGCCTGTTGTATTCAATCCCGATGCAATATCTGTGTTTCATCCACATTCTGAAGTTCCACGGATTTCAGAATGCCTCCAGATGTGCTTCCGAAGCTACTAATGGTCTTCCAGGGAACGATCAAGGCGTAGAGAGTTTGAGACATTACTCCCATGGAGAAAAGTCCGCATGGTGCCTGTTGTATTCAATCCCGATGCGATTTCTGTGTTTCATCAACACACTGAAATTCCACAGATTTTAGAATGCCTCCAGATGTGCTTCGGAAACTACTACTCCTCTTCCAGGGAACGATCAAAGCGTAGACAGTTTCAGACATTACTCCCATAGAGAAAAGTCCGCTTGGTGCCTGTTGGATTCAATCCCGATGAAATTTCTGTGTTTCATCAAGACTCTGAAGTTCCGCAGATTACAGTATGCCTCCAGATGTGCTTCGAAAACTACTACTGGTCTTCCAGGGAACGATCAAAGCGTTGACAGTTAAAGACATTACTGCCATGGAGAAAAGTTCGCATGGAGCCTGTTGTATTCAATCCCTATGCAATTTCTATGTTTCTTCAACACTCTGAAGGTCCACAGAGTACAGAATATCTCAAGATGTGGTTTGGAAACTACTACTGGTCTTCCAGGAACGATCAAAGCGTAGACACTTTGAGATATTACTACCACGGAGAAAAGTCCGCATGGTGCCTATTGTATTCAATCCCGATGCGATTCCTGTGTTTCATCAACACTCTGAAATTCCACAGATTTCAGAATGCCTCCAGATGTGCTTCGGAAACTACTACTGGTCTTCCATGGAACGATCAAAGCGTAGAAAGATTGTGACATTACTCCCGTGGAGAAAAGTCTGCATCGTGCCTATTGTGTTCAATCCTGATGCAAGTTCTGAGTTTCATTAACACCCTGAAAGTCCACAGATCACAGAATGCGTCCAGATGTGCTTCGGAAACTACTACTGGTCTTCCATTGAACGATCAAAGCGTTGTCAGTTAGAGATATTACAGCCATGGAGAGAAGTCGGCATGGAGCCTGTTGTATTCAATCTCTATGCAATTTCTATGTTTCATAAACACTCTAAAGGTCCACAGAGTAAAGAATGCTTCAAGATGTGGTTTGGAAACTACTACTGATCTTCCAGGAACGATCAAAGCGTAGACGCTTTGAGACATTACTCCGATGGAGAAAAGTCCTCATGGTTCCTGTTGTATTCAATCCCAATGCAATATCTGTGCTTCATCAACATGTTGAAGGTCCACAGATTATAGAATGCCTAAAGATGTGCTTCGGAAGCTACTACTGGTCTTCCAGCGAACGATCAAATCGTAGACAGTTTGAGACATTATCCCATGGTGAAAAGTATGCATGGTACCTGTTGTATTTAATCCCGATGCAATTTCTGAGTTTCATTCACACTCTAAAGGTCCACAGATTACAGAATGCCTCCAGATGTGCTTCGAAAACCTCTACTGGTCTTCGAGGGAACGATCAAAGTGTAGACAGTTTGCGACATTACTCCCACTGAGAAAAGTCCGCATGGTGCCTGTTGTATTCAATCCCGATGCAGTTTCTGTGTTTCATCAACACTCTGAAGGTCCTCAGATTACAGTATGCCTCCAGATGTGCTTCGAAAACTACTACTGGTCTTCCAGGGAACGATCAAAGCGTTGACAGTTAAAGAGATTACTGCCATGGAGAAAAGTCGGCATGGAGCCTGTTGTAATCAATCCCTATGCAATTTCTATGTTTCATCAACACTCTGAAGTTCCACAGAGTACAGAATGCCTCAAGATGTGGTTTGGATACTACTACTGGTCTTCCAGGAACGATCAAAGCGTAGACACTTTGAGATATTACTCCCACGGAGAAAAGTACGCATGGTGCCTGTTGTATTCAATCCTAATGCGATTTCTGTGTTTCATCAACACTCTAAAGTTCCACAGATTTCAGAATGCCTCCAGATGTATTTCGCAAACTACTACTGGTCTTCCAGATAACGATCAAAGCGTCGACAGTCAGAGACATTACTCCCACGTTGCTTAGTCCGCATGGTGCCTGTTTTATTCAATCCCGATGCAATATCTGTGATTCGTCAACATTCTGAAGGTCCACGGATTACAGAATGCCTCCAGATGTGCTTCGGAAGCTACAACTGGTCTTCCAGGGAACGATCCAAGCATAGACAGTTTGAGACATTACTCCCATGGACTAAAGTCCGCATGGTGCCTGTTGTATTCAATACCGATGCAATATCTGTGTTTCATGAAAACTCTGAAGGTCCACAGATTACAAAACTCCTCCAGATGTGCATCGGAAACCACTACTGGTCTTCCAGGGAACGAGCAAAGCATAGACAGTATGAAACATTACTCTTATATAGAAAAGTCCGCATGGTGCCTGTTGTATTCAATCCCGATGCGATTTCTGTGTTTCATCAACACTCTGAAGTTGCACAGATTTCACAATGCCTCCAGATGTGTTTCGCAAACTACTACTGGTCTTCCAGATAACGATCAAAGCGTAGACAGTCAGAGACATTATTCCCATGTTAAATAGTCCGATTAGTGCCTGATGTATTCAATCTCGATGCTATTTCTATGTTTCATCAACTCTCTGAAGGTCCACAGTTTACAGAATGCCTCCAGATGTGCTTCGTAAACTTCTACTGCTCTTCCAGGAATCGATCAATGCGTAGACAGTTTGAGACATTTCTCCCATGTTGAAAAGTCCACTTGGTGCCTGTTGTATTCAATCAGAATGAAATATCTGTGTTCCAACAACAGTATGAAAGTCCACAGATTAGAGAATGCCTCCAGATGTGCTTCGGAAACTTCTACTGGTCTTCGAGGGAACGATAAAATCGTAGACAGTATGAGACATTACTCCCATGGAGAAAAATCTGCATGGTGCTTGTTGTATTTAATCCCGATGGAATATCTGTGTTTCATCAACACTCTGAAGGTCGACAGATTACAGAATGCCCCAGATGTGCTTCGTAAACTACTACTGGTATTCCAGGGAACGATCAAAACGTGGACAGTTTGAGACATTACTCCCATGGAGAAAAGTCCGCATGGTGCCTGTAGCATTCAATCCCTTATGCAATTTCTGTGTTTCAACAGCAGTCCGAAGGTCCACAGATTACAGAATGCCTCCAGATGTGCTCCGGAAACTTCTACTGGTCTTCGAGGGAACGATCAAAGCGTAGACAGTTTGAGACATTACTCCCATGGAGAAAAGTCCACATGGTGCCTGTTGTTTTCAATCCCGATGAAATTTCAATGTTTCATCAACACTCTGAAGGTCCACAGATTACAGTATGCCTCCAGATGTGCTTCGAAAACTACTACTGGTCTTCCAGGGAACGATCAAAGCGTTGACAGTTAAAGACATTACTGCCATGGAGAAAAGTTCGCATGGAGAATGTTGCATTCAATCCCTATGCAATTTCTATGCTTCATCAACACTCTGAAGGTCCAAAGAGTACAGAATGCCTCCAGATGTGCTTCGGAAACTTCTACTTGTCTTCGAGGGAACGATCAAAGCGTACACAGTTTGAGACATTACTCCCATGTGGAAAAGTCCGCATCGTGCCTTTTGTATACAATCACGATGAAATTTCTGTGTTTCATCAACACTCTGAAGGTCCACAGATTACAGTATGCCTCCAGATTTGCTTCGAAAACTACTACTCTTCTTCCAGGGAACGATCAAAGCGTATACAGTTAGAGACATTACTGCCATGGAGAAAAGTTTGCATGGAGCCTGATGTATTCAATCCCTATGCAATTTCTATGTTTCATCAAGACTCTAAAGGTCCACAGAGTACAGAATGCCTCAAGATGTGGTTTGGAAACTACTACTGGTCAACCAAGAACAATCAAAGCGTAGACACTTTGAGATATTACATCCACGGAGAAAACTCCGCATGGTGCCTGTTGTATTCAATTCCGATGCGATTTCTGTTTTTCATCAACACTCTGAAATTCCACAGATTTCAGAATGCCTCCAGATGTGCTTCGGAAACAACTACTGGTCTTCCAGGAAACGATCAAAGCGTAGACTGTTTGAAACATTACTCTTATGGAGAAAAGTCCGCATGGTGCTTGTTGTATTCAATTCCGATGCAATTTCTATGTTCTATCAACACTCTGGAGGTCCACAGATTACAGAATTCCTCCAGATGTGCTTCGGAAACTTCTACAGGTCTTCGGGGGAACGATCAAAGCGTAGACAGTTTGAGACATTACTCCCATGGAGAAAAGTAAACATGGTGCCTGTTGTATTCAATCCCGATACAATTTCAGTGTTTCATCAACACTCTGAAGGTCCACAGATTACAGTTTGCCTCCAGATGTGCTTCGAAAACTACTACTGGTCTTCCAGGGAACGATCAAAGCGTTGACAGTTAAAGACGTTACTGCTATGGAGAAAAGTTCGCATGGAACCTGTTGCATTCAATCCCTATGCAATTTCTATGTTTCATCAACACTCTGAAGGTCCACAGAGTACTGAATGCCTCAAGATGTGGTTTGGAAACTACTACTGCTCTTCCAGCATCGATCAAAGCGTTGACACTTTGAGATATTACTCCCACGGAGAAAAGTCCGCATTGTGCCTCTTGTACTCAATCCCGATGCGATTTCTGTGTTTCATCAACACTCTGAAATTCCACAGATTTCAGAATGCCTCCAGATGTTCTTCGGAAACTACTACTGGTCTTCCATGGAACGATCAAAACGAATACAGTTTGAGACATTACTCCCATGGAGAAAAGTCCGCATGGTGCCTATTGTATTCAATCCTGATGCAATTTCTGAGTTTCATTAACACTCTGAAGGTCCACAGATTACAGAATGCCTCCAGATGGGCTTCGGAGACTTCTACTGGTCTTCGAGGGAACGATCAAAGCGTAGACCGTTTGAGACATTACTCCCACGGAGAAAAGTCCGCATGGTGCCTGTTGTATTAAATCCCCACGCGATTTCTATGTTTCATCAACAATCAGAAATTCCACAGATTTCAGAATGCCTCCAGATGTGCTTCGGAAACTACTACTGGTCTTCCATGGAACGATTAAAACGTAGACAGTTTGAGACATTACTCCCATGGAGAAAAGTCCGCATGGTGCCTTTTGTATTCAATCCCGATGCAATTTCTGGGTTTCATTAACACTCTGAAGGTCCACAGATTACAGAATGCCTCCAGATGTGCTTCGGGAACCTCTACTGGTCTTCGAGGGAACGATCAAAGCGTATATAATTTGAGACATTACTCCCATGGAGAAAAGTCCGCATGGTGCCTGTTGTATTCAATCCCGATGGAAAATCTGTGTTTCATCAACACTCTTAAGTTGGACAGATTGCAGAATGCCTCTAGATGTGCTTCGTAAGCTACTACTGGTATTCCAGGGAACGATCAGAGCATGGACAGTTTGAGACATTACTCCCATGGAGAAAAGTCCGCATGGTGCCTGTTGTATTCAATCCCTTGTGCCATTTCTGTGTTTCAACAGCAGTCTGAAGGTCCACAGATTACAGAATGCCTCCAGATGTGTTTCTGAAACAACTAGTGGTCTTCCAGGGGACGATCAAAGCATAAACAGTTTGAGACGTATCTCCCATGGAGAAAGTCCGCATGGTGCTGTTATATCAATCACGATGCCATTTCCGTGTTTCATCAAAACAGAGAACGTCCACAGTTTACAGAATTCCTCCAGATGTTCTTCGGAAAATATTACTGGTCTTCCAGGGAACGATCAAAGCGTAGGCAATGTTGGACATTACTCCCATGGAGAAAAGTCCGCATGGTGCCTGTAGCATTCAATCCCTTATGCAATTTCTGTATTTCAACAGCAGTCCGAAGGTCCACAGATTACAGAATTCCTCCAGATGTGCTTCGGAAACTTCTACTGGTCTTCGAGGGAACGATGAAATCGTAGAAAGTTTGAGACATTACTCCCATGGAGAAAAGTCCACATGGTGCCTGTTGTATTCAATCCCGATTAAATTTCAGTGTTTCATCAACACTCTGAAGGTTTACAGATTACAGTATGCCTCGAGATGTGCTTCGAAAACTACTACTGGTCTTCCAGGGAACGATCAAAGCGTTGACAGTTAAAGACATTACTGCCATGGAGAAAAGTTCGCATGGATAATGTTGTATTCAATCCCTATGCAATTTCTATGCTTCACCAACACTCTGAAGGTCCACAGAGTACAGAATGCCTCCAGATGTGCTTCGGAAACTTCTACTTGTCTTCGAGGGAACGATCAAAGCGTACACAGTTTGAGACATTACTCCCATGTGGAAAAGTCCGCATCGTGCCTGTTGTATAGAATCACGATGAAATTTCTGTGTTTCATCAACACTCTGAAGGTCCACAGATTACAGTATGCCTCCACATTTGCTTCGAAAACTACTACTCTTCTTCAGGGAACGATCAAAGTGTATACAGTTAGAGACATTACTGCCATGGAGAAAAGTCCGCATGGAGCCTGTTGTATTCAATCCCTATGCAATTTCAATGTTTGATCAAGTCTCTAAAGGTCCACAGAGTACAGAATTCCTCAAGATGTGGTTTGGAAACAACTACTGGTCAACCAAGAACAATCAAAGCGTAGACACTTTGAGATATTACATCCTCGGAGAAAACACCGCATGGTGCCTGTTGTATTCAATCCCGATGCGATTATTGTTTTTCATCAACACTCTGAAATTCCACAGATTTCAGAATGCCTCCAGATGTGCTTCGGAAACAACTACTGGTCTTCCAGGGAAAGATCAAAGCGTAGACTGTTTGAAACATTACTCTTATGGAGAAAAGTCCGCATGGTGCTTGTTGTATTCAATTCCGATGCAATTTCTATGTTCCATCAACACTCTGAAGGTCCACAGATTACAGTATTCCTCCAGATGTGCTTCGGAGACTTCTACAGGTCTTCGAGGGAACGATCAACGCGTAGACAGTTTGAGACATTACTCCCATGGAGAAAAGTAAACATGGTGCCTGTTGTATTCAATCCCGATACAATTTCAGTGTTTCATCAACACTCTGAAGGTCCACAGATTACAGTTTGCCTCCAGATGTGCTTCGAAAACTACTACTGGTCTTCCAGGGAACGATCAAAGCGTTGACAGTTAAAGACATTACGGCTATGGAGAAAAGTTCGCATGGAGCCTGTTGCATTCAATCCCTATGCAATTTCTATGTTTCATCAACACTCTGAAGGTCCACAGAGTACAGAATGCCTCAAGATGTGGTTTTGAAACTACTACTGCTCTTCCAGCATCGATCAAAGCGTTGACACTTTGAGATATTACTCCCACGGAGAAAAGTCCGCATTGTGCCTCTTGTACTCAATCCCGATGCGATTTCTGTGTTTCATCAACACTCTGAAATTCCACAGATTTCAGAATGCCTCCAGATGTTCTTCGGAAACTACTACTGGTCTTCCATGGAACGATCAAAACGTAGACAGTTTGAGACATTACTCCCATGGAGAGAAGTCCGCATGGTGCCTATTGTATTCAATCCTGATGCAATTTCTGAGTTTCATTTACACTCTGAAGGTCCACAGATTACAGAATGCCTCCAGATGGGCTTCGGAGACTTCTACTGGTCTTCGAGGGAACGATCAAAACGTAGACCGTTTGAGACATTACTCCCACAGAGAAAAGTCCGCATGGTGCCTGTTGTATTAAATCCCCACGCGATTTCTATGTTTCATCAACACTCTGAAATTCCACAGATTTCAGAATGCCTGCAGATGTGCTTCGGAAACTTCTACTTGTCTTCGAGGGAACGATCAAAGCGTACACAGTTTGAGACATTACTCCCATGTGGAAAAGTCCGCATCGTGCCTGTTGTATACAATCACGATGAAATTTCTGTGTTTCATCAACACTCTGAAGGTCCACAGATTACAGTTTCCCTCCAGATGTGCTTCGAAAACTACTACTGGTCTTCCAGGGAACGATCAAAGCGTAGACAGTTAAAGACATTACTCCCATGGAGAAAAGTCCGCATGGAGCCTGTTGTATTCAATCTCTATGCAATTTCTATGTGTCATCAACCCTCTACAGGTCCACAGAGTACAGAATGCCTCACGATGTGCTTCGGATACTACTACTGGTCTTCCTGTTATCGATCAAAGCGTTGATAGATTGAGACATTATTCCCATGTAGAAAAGTCTTCATGGTGCCTGATGTATTCAATCCCGATGCAATATCTGTGTTTCATCAACATGCTGAAGGGCCACAGATTACAGAATGCCTCCAGATGAGCTTCGGAAACAACTAGTGGTGTTCCAGGGAACGATCAAAGTGTAGACAGTTTGAGAGATTATTCCCATGGAGAAAAGTACGCATGGTGCCTGTTGTATTCATTCCGGATGCAATTTCAGAGTTTCATTAACACTCTGAAAGTCCACAGATTCCAAAATTCCTCCACATGTGCTTCGGAAACGTCTACTGGTCTCCGTGGGAACGATCAAAGCGTAGACAATTTGAGACATTACTCCCATGGAGAAAATTCCGCATGGTGCCTGTTGTATTAAATCCCCACGCGATTTTGAATTCAATCCAAATGCAATATCTGTGTTTCATCAACATTCTGAAGTTCCACAGAGTACAGTTGGCCTCCAGATATGCTTCAGAAACTACTACTGGTCTTCCAGGAATCAATCAAAGCGTAGCGAGTTTGAGGCATTGCTCCCATGTTGAATAGTCCGCATGGTGACTGTTGTATTCAATCGCGATGCAATATCTGTGTTTCATCAACACTCTTAAGATGGACAGATTACAGAATGCCTCTAGATGTGCTTCGTAAGCTACTACTGGTATTCCAGGTAACGATCAGAGCGTGGACATTTTGAGACATTACTCCCATGAAGAAAAGTCCGCATGGTGTATGTTGTATTCAATCCCTTGTGCCATTTCTGTGTTTCAACAGCAGTCTGAAGTTCCACAGATTACAGAATGCCTCCAGATGTGTTTCGGAAACAACTAGTGGTCTTCCGGGGAACGATCAAAGCATAGACAGTTTGAGACATATCTCCCATGGAGAAAGTCCGCATGGTGCTGTTATATCAATCACGATGCCATTTCCGTGTTTCATCAAAACACGGAAGGTCCACAGTTTACAGAATTCCTTCAGATGTGCTTCGGAAAATATTACTGGTCTTCCAGGAACGATCAAAGCGTAGGAAATGTTGGACAGTACTCCCATGGAGAAAAGTCCGCATGAAGTATGTTGTATTCAATCCCGATTCAATATCTGTATTTTATCAACACTCTGAAAAACCGCTGATTACAGAATGCCTGCAGATGTCCTTCTGAAACTACTACTGGTTTTCCAGAAATCGATCAGAGCGTAGACAGTTTGAGACATTACTCCCATGGAGAAAAGTCCGCATGGAGCCTGTTGTATTCAATCCCTATTCAATTTCTAAGTTTCATCAATACTCTAAAGGTCCACAGAGTACAGAATGCCTCATGATGTGATTCGGAAAGTAATACTTTTCTACCAGGGAATGATCAAAGCGTAGATAGTTTCAGACATTACTCCCATGTTGAGAAGTCCGCATCGGGCATTTTGAATTCAATCCCAATGCAATATCTGTGTTTCATCAACATTCTGAAGGTCCACAGAGTACAGTTGGCCTCCAGATATGCTTCGGAAACTACAACTGGTCTTCCAGGGAACGATCAAAACGTAGACAGTTTGAGACATTACTCCCATATTGAAAATTCCGCATGATGCCTGATGTATTCAATACCGATGCAATTTCTGTATTTCACCAAAACTCTGGAGGTCCACAGATTACAGAATGGTTCCAGATGTGCTTCGGAAACTACTACTGGTCTTCCAGGGAACGGTCAAAGCGTAGACAGTTAGAGACATTGCTCCCATGGAGAAAAGACCCTATGGTGCCTGTTGTATTCAATCCCGATACAATTTCTTTATTTCATCAACACTCTGAAGGTCCCCAGAATACTGAATGCCTTAACTTGTGATTTGGAAACTACTACTGATCTTCCAATAACGATCAAAGCGTACACACTTTGAGATATTACTCCCACGGAGAAAAGTCCGCAAGGTGTTTGCTGTATTCAATCCCGATGCAATTTCTGTGTTTTATCAACACTGAAATTCCACAGATTTCAGAATGCCTCCAGATGCGCTTCGGAAACGACTAATGGTCTTCCATAAATCGATGAAAACGTAGACAATTTGAGACATTACTCCCATGGAGATAAGTCCGCATGGTTCCTGTTGTATTCAATCCCTATGCAATTTCTGTGTTTTATCAACACTCTGAAGTCCACAGATTACAGAATGCCTTCTGATTACCTTCGGAAACTACAACTGGTCTTCGAGGAACGATCAAAGCGTAGACAGATTGAGATATTACTCCCATGGAGAAAGTCCGCATGTTGCTGTTCTATTCAATCCCGACGAAATTTCTGTGTTTCATCAACACGCTGAAGGTCCACTGAGTACAGAATGCCTCAAGAAGTGGTTTGAAAACTACTACTGGTCTTCCAGGATCGATCAAAGCGTTACCACTTTGTGATATTACTCCCACGGAGAAAAGTCCTTATGGTGCCTGTTGTATTCAATCCCGATGCAATTTCTGTGTTTCATCAACACTCTCATATTCCACAGATTTCAGAATGCCTCCAGTTGTGCTTCGGAAAGTAATACTTTTCTACCAGGGAACGATCAAAGCGTAGATAGTTTCAGACATTACTCCCATGTATAAAAGTCCCCATCGTGCGTGTTGTATTCAATCCCGATGCAATATCTGAGTGTCATTAACACTCTGAAGGTTTACAGATTACAGAATGCCTCCAGATGTGCTTCGAAAACTACTACTGGTCTTCCAGGGAACGATCAAAGCGTAAACAGTGTGAGACATTACTCCCATGGAGTAGATGTATTCAATCGCGATGCAATTTCCGTGTTTCGTGAACACTCAGAAGGTCCACAGTTTACAGAATTCCTCCAGATGTGCATTTGGAAACTATTACTGGTCTTCCAGGGAACGATCAAAGCGTAGACAGTGTGAGACATTACTACCATGGAGAAAAGTCCGCATGGTGCCTATTGCATTCAATCCCGATGCAATTTCTGTGTTTCATCAACACTCTGAAGGTCCACAGATTACTGAATGATTCCAGATGTGGTTCGGAAACTACTACTGGTCTACCAGGGAAGAATCAAAAGGTAGACAGTGTGAGACATTACTCCCATGAAGAAAAGTATGGATGGTGCCTGTTGTATTCAATCCCGATGCAATTTCTGAGTTTCATTTACACTCTGAAGGTCCACAGATTACAGAATGACTCCACATGTGGAAACTACTACTGGTCTTCCAGGGAACGTTCAAAGCGCAGATAGTTAGAGACATTGCTCCCATGGATAAAAGTCCCTATGGTGCCTGTTGTATTCAATCCCGATGCCAATTCTGTGTTTCATCAACACCCTGAAGGTCCCCAGAGTACTGAATGCCTTACCTTGTGATTTGGAAACTACTACTGATCTTCCAGGAACGATCAAAGCGTAGACACTTTGAGATATTACTCCCACGGAGAAAAGTCCGCATGGTGTTTGCTGTATTCAATCCCGATGCAATTTCTGTGTTTCATTAACACACTGAAATTCCACAGATTTCAGAATGCCTCCAGATGCGCTTCGGAAACGTATACAGGTCTTCCATAAATCGATCAAAACGTAGACAATTTGAGACATTACTCCCATGGAGATAAGTCGGCATGGTTCCTGTTGTATTCAATCCCTATGCAATTTCTGTGTTTCATCAACACTCTGAATCTCCACAGATTACAGAATGCCTTCAGATGAGCTACGGAATCTACAACTGGTCTTCGAAGAACGATTAAAGCCTAGACAGATTGAGATATTACTCCCATGGAGAAAGACCGCATGGTGCTGTTGTATTCAATCCCGATGAAATTTCTGTGCTTCATCAACACTCTGAAGGTCCACAGAGTACAGAATGCCTACAGATGTGGTTTGAAAACTACTTGTGGTCTTCCAGGATCGATCAAAGCGTAGACACTTTGTGATATTACTATCACGGAGAAAAGTCCTTATGGTGCCTGTTGTATTCGATGCCGATGCAATTTCTGTGTTTCTTCAACACTCTGATATTCCACCGATTTCAGAATGCCTCCAGTTGTGCTTCGGAAAGAGCTACTTTTCTACCAGGGAACGATCAAAGCGTAGACAGTTTGAGACCTTATTCCCATGGAAAAATGTCCCCATGGTGCCTGTTGTATTCAATCTCGATGCAATTTCTGAGTTTCATTAACACTCTGAAGGTCCACAGATTACAGAATGCCTCCAGATGTGCTTCGAAATCTACTACTGGTCTTCCAGGTAACGATCAAAGCGTAGACAGTTAGAGACATAACTCTCATGGAGAAAAGTCCGCATGGAGCCTGTTGTATTCTATCCCGATGGAATTTCTACGCTTCATCAACACTCTGTAGGTCCACAGATTACAGAAAGCCTCCAGATGTGCTTCGGAAACTACTTGTGGTCTTCCAAGGAACGATCAAAGTGTAGACAGTGTGAGACATTCCTCGCATGGAGAAAAGTACGCATGGTGCCTGTTGTATTCAATCCCGATGCAATATTTGTGATTCATCATCACTCTGAAGGTTCACAGATTACAAAATGCCTCCAGATGTGCTTCGGAAACTGCTACCGGTCTTCCAGGAATCGATCAAAGCGTAGACAGTTTGAGACGTTACTCCCATGTTGAGAAGTCCGCATCGGACGTTTTGAATTCAATCCCAATGCAATATCTGTGTTTCATCAACACTCTGTAGGTCCACAGATTACAGAAAGCCTCCAGATAGGCTTCGGAAACTACTTCTGGTCTTCCAAGGAACGATCAAAGTGTAGACAGTGTGAGACATTCCTCCCATGGAGAAAAGTACGCATGGTGCTTGTTGTATTCAATCCCGATGCAATATCTGTGATTCATCATCACTCTGAAGGTCCACAGATTACAGAAGGCCTCCAGATGTGCTTCGAAAACTACTACTGGTCTTCCAGGGAACTATCAAAGCGTAGATAGTTAGAGACATTACTCCCATGGAGAAAAGTCAGCATGGAGCCTGTTGTATTCAATTCCTATGCAATTTCTATGTTTCATCAACACTCTAAAGGTCCACAGAGTACAGAATGCCTCAAGATGTGGTTTGGAAACTACTACTGGTCAACCAAGAACAATCAAAGCGTAGACACTTTGAGAAATTAGTCCCACGGAGAAAACTCCACATGGTGCCTGTTGTATTCAATCCCGATGCGATTTCTGTTTCATCAACACTCTGAAATTCCACAGATTTCAGAATGCCTCCAGATGTGCTTTGGAAACTGCCACCGGTCTTCCAGGAATCGATCAAAGCGTAGACAGTTTGAGACATTACTCCCATGTTGAGTAGCCCGCATGGTGCCTGTTGTATTCAATCCCGATGCAATATCTGTGTTTCATCAACATTCTGAAGGTCCATGGATTACAGAATGCCTCCAGATGTGCTTTGGAACCTACTACTGGTCTTCCAGGGAACGATCAAAGCCTAGACAGTTTGAGACATTACTCCCATAGATAAAAGTGCGCATGGTGCCTGTTGAATTCAATACCGATGCAATTTCTGTGTTTCATCAACACTCTGAAGGTCCACAGATTGCAGAATGCCTCCAGATGTGCTTCGGAGACTACTTCTGGTCTTCCATAAATCAATCAACAATGTTGACAGTTTGAGACATTACTCCCATGTTGAAAAGTCCGAATGGTGCCTTTTGTATTCAATCCCAAGGCAATATCTGTGTTTCATCATCATTCTGAAGGTTCACAGATTACAAAATGCCTCCAGATGTGCTTCGGAAACTTCTACTGGTCTTCCAGGGAACGATCAAATCGCAGAGAGTTTATACATTACTCCCATGTTGAAAAGTCCGCATGGTGCCTGTTGTATTCAATCCCAATGCAATTTCTGTGTTTCATCAACACTCTGAAGGTCCACTGTTTACAGATCGCCCCCAGATGTGCTTCAGACACTACTACTGGCCTTCTAGGGAACGTTAAAAGCTTAGACAGTTTGAGTCACTACTCCCATGGGGAATAGTCCTCATGGTGTCTGTTGTATTCAATCCCGATGCAATTTCAGTGTTTCATCAACATTCTGAAGGTCCACAAATTACAGAATGCCTCCAGATGTGCCTCGGAAAATTCTACTGGTCTGCCAGGAATCGATCAATGCGAAGACAGTTTGAGACATTACTCCCATGTTGACAAGTCCGCATGGTTCCTTTTGTATTCAATCCCAAGGCAATATCTGTGTTTCATCATCATACTGAAGGTTCACAGATTACTAAATGCCTCCAGATGTGCTTCGGAAACTTCTACTGGTCTTCCAGTTAACGATCAAATCGTAGACATTTTAAGACATTAGTCCCATGTTGAAAAGTCCGCATGGTGCCTGTTGTATTCAATCCCGATTCAATATCTGTGATTCATCAACACTCTGAAGGTCAACAGATTACAGAATGCCTCCAGATGTGCGTCGGAAGCTACTACTGGTCTTCCAGGGAACGATCAAAGCGTAGACAGTTAGAGACATTACTCTCATGGAAAAAGTGCGTATGGTGCCTGTTGTATTCAATCCCGATGCAATTTCTGTGTTTCATCAACACTCTGAAGGTCCACTGATAACAGAATGCCTCAAGATGTGGTTTGGAAACTACTACTGATCTTCCAGGAACGATCAAAGCGCAGAAACTTTGAGATATTACTCCCACGCAGATAAGTCCGCATGGTGCCTGTTGTATTCAAAACCGATGCAATTTCTGTGTCTCATCAACACTCTGAATGTCCGCAGATTACAGAATGATTCCAGATGTGCTTCGGAAACTACTACTAGTCTTCTAGGGAACGATCGAAGCGTAGTTTGAAACATTACTCTTATGTTGAAAAGTCCGTATGGTGCCTGTTGTATTCAATCCCGATGCAATTTCTATGTTTCATCAACCTTCTGAAAGTCCACAGATTACAGAATGCCTCCAGATGTGCTTCGGAAACTTCTTCTGGTCTTCCATAAATCAATCAAAAATGTTGACAGTTTGAGACATTACTCCCATGGAGAAAACTCCGTATGGTGCCTGTTGCATTCAATCCCGATGCAATTTCTGTGTTTCATCAAAACTCTGCAGGTCCACAGATTACACAATGCCTCGAGATGTGCTTCGGAAACTACTACTGGTCTACCAGGGAACAATCGAAGGGTAGACACTGTGAGACATTACTCCCATGAAGAAAAGTACTCATGGTGCCTGTTATATACAATCCCGATGCAATATCTTTGATTCATCAACACTCTGAAGGTCCTCAGATTACAGAATGTCCCCAGATGTGCTTCGGAAACTACTACTGGTCTTCCAGGGAACGATCAAGGCGTAGACAGTTTGAGACATTACTCCCATGGAGAAAAGTCCGCATGGTGCCTGTTGTATACAATCCCGATGCAATTTCTGTGTTTCATCAACACTCTGAATGTCCGCGGATTACGGAATGACTCCAGATGTGTTCTGAAAAAACTACTGATCTTCCAGGGAACGATGAAAGCGTAGACATTTTGAGACATTACTCCCATGGATTGAAGTCCGCATGTTGCCTGCTGTATTCAATCCCGATGCAATTTCTGTGTTTCATCAACACTCTGAAGATCCACAGTTTACAGATCGCCCCCAGATGTGCTTCGTAATCTCCTACTCGTCCTCAAGCGGACGTTTAAAGCGTAGACAGTTTGAGTCATTACTTTAATGGAGAAAAGTACTCATGGTGCCTGTTGTATTCAGTCCCGATGCAATTTCTGTGTTTCATCAACACTCTGAAGGTCCACAGATTACAGAACGGCTCCAGATGTGCTTCGGAAACTACTACTGGACTTCCAGGGGACTATCGAAGCGTAAAGAGTTAGAGACATTACTCCAATTGAGTAAAGTCCGCATAGGGCCTGTTGTATTTACTCCCGGAACAATTTCCGTGTTTCGTTAAGACTCTGAAAGTCCACAGATTACAGAATGCGTTCAGACGTGCTTCGTAAACTACTACAGGTCTTCCAGAAACGATCAAAGCTTAGACAGATTGAGACGTTACTCCCATGTAGAAAAGTCCGCTTGGTGCCTGTTGTATTCAATCCCGATGCAATTTCTGTGTTTCGTCAACACTATGAAGGTCCACAGGTTACAGAATTAATCCAGATGTGCTTCGGAAACTAGTAATGGTATTCTAGGGAACTAGAAAAGTGTCGACAGTTTGAGACATCACTCCCATCGAGAAATATCCGCTTGGTTCCTGTTGTATTCAATCCCGATGCAATTTCTGGATTTCATCAACACTCCGAAAGTCCACAGATTTCAGAATGTCTCCAGATGTGCTTCGGAAACTACTACTGGTCTGCCAGCGAACGATCAAAGCGTAGACAGTTTGAGATATTACTCCCATGGAGGAAAGACCGCTTGATGCCTTTTGTATTCAATCCCGATGCGATTTCTGTGTTCCATCAACACTTTGAAGGTCCACAGATTAAAGAATGATTCCAGATGTGCTTCGGCAACTACCACTGGTCTTCCAGGGAACGACCAAAGCGTATACAATCAGAGACATTTCTGCCATGGAGAAAAGTACGCATGGTGCCTATTGTGTTCAATCCCGATGCAATATCTGTGTTTCATCAACATTCTGAAGGTCCACAGATTACAGAATGCATCTAGATGTGCTTCGGAAACTACTACTGATGTTCCTGGGAACGATCAAATAGTAGACAACTTGAGACATTACTCCCATGGAGAAACGTCCGCATGGTGCCTGTTGTATTCAATCCCGATGCGCTTTCTGTGTTTCATCAACACTCAGAGGGTCTACAAATTACAGAATGCCGCCAGATGTACTTCGGAAACTACTACTGGTCTTCCAGGGAACGATCAAAGTGTAGACAGTGTGAGACATTACTTCCATGGAGAAAAGTCAGCATGGTGCCTGTAGTATTCAATCCCGATGCAATATCTGTGATTCATCAACACTCTAAAGGTCCTCAGATTACAGAATGCCCCCAGATGTGCTTCGAAAACTACTACAGGTCTTCCAGGGAACGATCAAGGCGTAGACAGTTTGAGACATTACTCCCATGGAGAAAAGTCCGCATGGTGCCTGTTGTATACAATCCCGATGCAATTTCTGTGTTTCATCAACACTCTGAATGTCCGCAGATTACGGAATGACTCCAGATGTGTTCTGAAACAACTACTGATCTTCCAGGGAACGATGAAAGCGTAGACATTTTGAGACATTACTGCCATGGATTGAAGTCCGCATGTTGCCTGCTGTATTCAATCCCGATGCAATTTCTGTGTTTCATCAACACTCTGAAGATCCACAGTTTACAGATCGCCCCCAGATGTGCTTTGTAATCTACTACTCGTCCTCAAGGGAACGTTTAAAGCGTAGACAGTTTGAGTCATTACTTTAATGGAGAAAAGTACTCATGGTGCCTGTTGTATTCAATCCCGATGATATGTCTGTGTTTCATCAACACTCTGGAGGTCCACAGATTATAGAATGCCTCCAGATTTGCTTCGGAATCTTCTACAGGTCTGCTAGGAATCGATCAAAGCTTACAGAGTTAGAGACATTACTCCCATGGAGAAAAGTCCGCATGCTGCCTGTTGTGTTCAATCCCCTTGCAATATCTGTGTTTCATTAACACTCCAAAAGAGCACAGATTACAGTATGCCTACAGATGTGCTTCGGTAACTAATACTGGTCTTCCAGGGAACGTTTAAAGCATAGACAGTTTTAGACATAACTCCCATGGAGAAATATCCGCATGGTTCGTGTTGTATTCAATACCAAATCAATTTCTGGGTTTTATCAACACTCCGAAAGTCCACAGATTTCAGAATGTCTCCTGATGTGCTTCGTAAACTAGTACTGGTCTGCCAGCGAACGATCAAAGCGTAGACAGTTTGAGATATTACTCCCATGGAGAAAAGACCGTTTGATGCCTTTTGTATTCAATCCCGATGCGATTTCTGTGTTCCATCAACACTTTGAAGGTCCACAGATTAAAGAATGATTCCAGATGTGCTTCGGCAACTACCACTGGTCTTCCAGGGAACGACCAGAGCGTAAACAGTTTGAGACATTTCTGCCATGGAGAAAAGAAGGCATGGTGCCTGTTGTATTCAATCCCGATGCAATGTCTGTGTTTCATCAACACTCTGAAGGTCCACAGATTACAGAATGCCTTAAGATGTGCTTCTTAAACTACTACGTGTCTTCCAGGGAACGATCAAAGCGTAGACAGTTTGAGACATTACTCCTATGGGGAAAAGTCCGCACGGTGCCTATGGTATTCAATCCCGATGCAATTTCTGTGTTTCATCAACACTCTGGAGGTCCACAGATTACAGAATGCCTTCAGATGTGCTTCGTAAACTACTACAGGTCTTCCAGGAACGATCAAAGCGTAGACAGTTTGAGACGTTTCTCCCAAGGAGAAAAGTCCACATTGTTTCTGTTTTATTCAATCCTGAAGCTATTTCTGTGTTTCGTCAACATTCTAAAGTTCCACAGATTACAGAATTCATCCAGGTGTGTTTCGGAAACTACTACTGGCCTTCTAGGGAACGATCAAAGCTTATATATTTAGTAACATTACTATTTTTGGGAAAAGTCCGCATGGTGCATGTTGTATTCAATTACGATGAAATTTCTTTGTTTCATCAACAGTCTGAAATTCCACAGATTTCAGAATATCTCCAGATGTGCTTCGGAAACTACTACTGGTCTTCCAGCAAACGATCAAATCGTAGACAGTTTGAGACATTAATCGCATGGAGAAAAGACCGCTTGATGCCTTTTGTATTCTTTCCCGATGAGATTTCTGTGTTTCATCAACACTCTGAAAGCCAACAGATTACAGAATGCCTCCAGATGTGCTTCGGAAACTAATACTGGTCTGCCAGGAATCGATCAATGCGTAGACAGATTGAGACATTACTCCCAATTAGAAAATTCCGCATGGTGCCTATTGTATTCAATCCCGATGCAATTTCTGTGTTTCATGTACACTCTGAAGGTCCTCAGATTACAGAATGAATCAAGATGTGCTTCGGAAACTAATACTTGTCTTCCAGGGAACGATCAAATCGTTGACAGTTTGATACATTACACCCATGGAGAAAAGTCCGCATGGTGCCTGTTGTATTCAATCCTGATGCAATCTCTGTGATTCATCAACACTCTGAAGGTCCACAGATTACAGAATACCTTTAGATGTGCTTCAGATACTACTACTGGTCTTCCAGGTAACGATCAAACGTAGATAGTATGAGACATTACTCCCACGGAGAAAAGCCCACATGGTGCCTATTGTACTGAATCCCGATGCAATTTCTATGTTTCATCAACACTCTGAAGGTCCACAGATTACAGATTGCCTCCAGATGTGCTTCGGAAACATCTCTGTTTGTGTATGGAACGATCAAAACGTGGACAGTTTAAGACATTAGTCCCATGGAGAAAAGTCCGCATGGAGCCTGACTTATTCAAGCCCAATGCAATTTCTGTGATTCATGAACACTGTGAAGGTCCACAGATTCATAATGTCTCCAGATGTGCTTCGGAAACTACTACTGATCTTCCAGGTAACGATCAAAACGTGGACAGTTTGAGACACTACTCCCATGGAGAAAAGCCCGCGTGGTGCCTGTTGTATTCAATCCCGATGCGATTTCTGTGTTTCATCAACACTCTGAAGGTTCACAGAATACAGAATGCCTCCAGATGTGCTTGGGAAACTAATACTGGTCTTCCAGGGAACGATCTAAGCGTAGACAGTTTGAGACATTACTCCTATGGAGAAAAGTCCTCATGTTGCCTGTTGCATTCAATCAGGATGCAAAGTCTGTGTTTCGACAACACTCTGAAGGTCCACAGATCACAGAATACCTCCAGATGTGTTTCGGGAATGCTACTGGTCTTCCAGGGAAAGATTAAAGCGTAGACAGTTTGAGACATTACTCCCATGGAGAAAATGCCCCATGGTGCCTGTTGTATTGAATCCCGATGCAATTTGTGTTTCATCAACACTCTGAATGCCCACAGACTAAACAATACCTCTAGATGAGCTTTGGGAACTACTACTGGTCTTCGAAGGAAAGATCAAAGCATAGACAGATTGAGACATTACTCCCTTGGAGAAAAGACCTAATGCTGCCTGTTGTATTCAATCACGATACAATTTCTGTGTTTCATCAACACTCTGAAAGTCCGCAGATTTCAGAATGTCTCAAGATGTGCTTCGGAAACTACTACTGTTTTTCCAGGGAACGATCAAAGCGTAGACAGTTTGAGACGTTACTCCCATGGAGAAAAACCCGCATGATGCCTGTTGTATTCAATCCGGATGCAATACATGTGTTTCATCTACACTCTGAATGTCCGCAGATTACAGATTGCCTCCAGATGTGCTAGGGAAATTATTACTGGTCTTCTAGGGAACTAGCAGATTGTAATCAGTTTGAAACATTACTCACATGGAGAAATATTCGCATGGTGCCTGTTGTATTCAATCCCGATGCAATTTCTTTGTTTCTTCAACATTCGGAATGTCCACAGAATTCAGAATGCCTCCAGAAGTGCTTCAGTACCTACTACTGGTGTTCCAGTGAACGATCAAATCGTAGTTAGTTTGAGACTTTGCTCCCATCCAGAGAAGTCCGCATAGTGCCCGCTGTATTCAATCCCGATGCAATTTCTGTGCTTCATCAACACTCTGAAAGTCCACAGATTGCAGAATTCCTCCAGATGTGCTTCGGAAACTACTACTGGTCTTCCAGAAAACGATCGAAGCGTAGACAGTTTGAGACATTTTTCCCATGGAGAAAAGACCGCATGCTGCCTGTTGTATTCAATCCCGATGCAATTGCTGTTATTCATGAACACTCTGAAGGTCCACGGAATACAGATTGCCTCCAGATGTGCTTTGGAAACTACTACTGGTCTTCCAGGGAACGATCAAATCGTAGACACTTTGAGACATTACTCCCAAGGAGAAATATCCGCATGGTGCCTGCTGTATTCAATCCCGATGCAATTTCTGTGTTTAATCAACACTCTGAAAGTCCACCGATTACAGAATACCTTCAGATGTGCTTCGGAAACTACTACTGGTCTTCCAGGGAAAGATCAAAGCGTAGAAATATTGAGACATTACTCCCATGGAGGAAAAACCGCATGGTGCATGTTGTATTCAATCCCGATGCGATTTCTGTGTTTCATCAACACTCTGAAGGTCCACAGATTACAGAATGCCTCCAGATGTGCTTGGGAAACTAATACTGGTCTTCCAGGTAATGATCTAAGCGTAGACAGTTTGAGACATTACTCCTATGGAGATAAGTCCTCATGGTGCCTGTTGTATTCAATCAGGATGCAAAGGCTGTGATTCATAAACACTCTGAAGGTCCACAGAACACAGAATACCTCCAGATGTGCTTCGGGAACTGCTACTGGTCTTCCAGGGAACGATCAAAGCGTAGACAGTTTGAGACATTACTAACATGGAGAAAAGTCCGCAATGTGCCTTCTGTGTTCTATCCCGATGCCATTTCTATCTTTCATCAACACTCTGAAGGGCCGCAGACTACAGAATGCACCCACATATGCTTCAGAAACTATTACTGGTCTTCCAGATAAAGATCAAAGCGTAGAAAGATTGAGACATTACTCCCATGGAGGAAAAACCGCATGGTGCCTGTTGCATTCAATCCCGATGCGATTTCTGTGTTTCATCAACACTCTGAAGGTTCACAGATTACAGAATGCCTCCAGATGTGCTTGGGAAACTAATACTGGTCTTCCAGGGAACGATCAAAGCGTAGACAGATTGAGACATTACTCCCATGTTGAAAAGTCCGCATGGTGCCTGTTGTATTCAATCCCGATTCAATATCTGTGTTTCATCAACTCTCTGAAGCTCCACAGATTGCAGAATGTCTCCAGAAGTGCTTCGTAAACTACTACTGGTCTTCCAGGGGACGATCAAATCTTACCCAGTATGAGACATTACTCCCAAAGAGAAAAGCCGTCATGGTGCGTGTTGAATTCAATAGCGATGCAATTTCATGTTTCATCAGCAGTCTGAAAGTCCACAGATTTCAGATGTCTCCAGTTGTGCTTCGGAAACTACTACTGGTCTTCCAGGGAACGATCAAAGCGTAATCAGTTTGAGACATTACTCCCATGTTTGAAAGTCAGCATGGTGCCTGTTGTATCCAATCCCGATGCAATACCTGTGTTTCACCTACACTCTGAAGGTCCACAGATTACAGATTGCCTCCAGACGTGCTTGGGAAATTATTAATGGTCTTGTAGGGAACTAGAAAATTGTAGACAGTTTGAGACATTACTCACATGGAGAACTACTCGCATGGTGCCTGTTGTATTTAATCCCGATGCAATTTCTCTGTTTCATCAACACTCTGAAGGTCCACAGATTACAGAATGCCTCCTGAAGTGCTTCGAAAACTACTACTTGTTTTCCAGGGAACGATCAAAACGTAGACAATTTGAGACATTACTCCCATGGATAAAATGCTGCATGGAGCCTGTTGTTTTCAATCCCTATGCAATTTCTGTGTTTCATCAAAACCCTGAAGATCCAAAGGTTACAGAATTTCTCCAGATGTGCTTCTGAAACTACTACTAGACTTGCAGGGAATGATCAAAGCGTAGACAGTTTGAGACATTACTCCAATGGAGAAAAGACCGCATACTGCCTGTTGTATTCAATCCTGATGCGATTTCTGTGTTTCAGCAACACTCTGTAGTTCCACAGTTTACAGATTGCCTCCAGATGTGCTTCGGAAACATCTACTGGTCGTTTAGGGAACGATCAAAACGTAGACAGTTTAAGACACTTCTCCAATGGAGAAAAGTCGGCATGGTGCCTGTTGAACTCAATCCCGATGCAATTTCTCTAATTCATCAACACTCTGAAGGTCCACAGATTCCAGGATGCCTCCACATGAGCTTCGGAAACTACTACTGGTTTTCTAGGGAACGATCTAAGCGTAGACAATTTGAGACATTACTGCAATGGAGAAAAGTCCTTATGCTGCGTGTTGTATTCAATCCCGATGCAATATCTGTGTTTCATCAACACTCTGAAGGTCCACAGATTACAGAATGCCTCCAGATGTGCTTGTGAAACTACTACTGGTCTTCCAAAGAACGATCAAAGCGTAGACAGTTTGAAACATTACTCCCATTTAGAAAAGTCCGCATGGTGCCTGTTGTCTTCAATAACAATGCAATTTCTGTGTTTCATCAACACGCGGAAGGTCCACAGATTCATAATGTCTCCAGATGTGCTTCGGAAACTACTACTGATCTTCCAGGTAACGATCAAAGCGTAGACAGTTTGAGACACTACTCTCATGGTGAAAAGCCCGCATGGTGCCTGTTGTATTCAATCCCGATGCGATTTCTGTGTTTCATCAACACTCTGAAGGTCCACAGATTACGGAATGCCTCCAGATGTGCTTGGGAAAGTAATACTGGTCTTCCAGGGAACGATCTAAGCGTAGACTGTTTGAGACATTACTCCTATGGAGAAAAGTCCTCATGTTGCCTGTGGTATTCAATCATAATGCAAAGTCTGTGTTTCATCAACACTCTGAAGGTCCACAGATCACAGAATACCTCCAGATGTCCTTCGGGAACTGCTACTGGTCTTCCAGGGAAAGATGAAAGCGTGACAGTTTGAGACATTACTCCCATGGAGAAAATGCCGCATGATGCCCGTTGTATACAATCCCGATGCAATTTGTGATTCATCAACACTGAAGGCCCACAGACTAAACAATACCTCTAGATGAGCTTCGGGAACTACTACTGGTCTTCGAAGGAACGATCAAAGCATAGACAGATTGAGACATTACTCCCATAGAGGAAAGACCTAATGCTGCCTGTTGTATTCAATCACGATGCAATTTGTTGGTTTTCATCAACAGTCTAAAAGTCCGCAGATTTCAGAATGTCTCCTGATGTGCTTCGGAAACTACTACTGGTTTTCCTGGGAATGATCAAAGCGTAGAAAGTTTGAGACGTTACTCCCATGGAGAAAAACCCGCATGATGCCTGTTGTATTCAATCCGGATGCAATTTCTGTGTTTCATCAACACTCTGAAGGTCAACAGATTACGGAATGCCATCAGATGTGCTTCGGAAACTACTACTGGTTTTCTAGGGAACGATCAAGGCGTAGACAGTTTGAGACATTACTCCCATGTTTAAAAGTCCGCATGGTGCCTGTTGTATCCAATCCCGATGCAATACATGTGTTTCATCTACACTCTGAAGGTCCGCAGATTACAGATTGCCTCCAGATGTGCTTGGGAAATTATTACTGGTCTTCTAGGGAACTAGCAAATTGTAGATAGTTTGAAACATTACTCACATGGAGAAATATTCGCATGGTGCCTGTTGTATTCAATCCCGATGCAATTTCTTTGTTTCTTCGACATTCTGAATGTCCACAGAATTCAGAATGCCTCCAGAAGTGCTTCAGTACCTACTACTGGTTTTCCAGTGATCGACCAAATCGTAGTTAGTTTGAGACTTTACTCCCATCAAGAGAAGTCCCCATAGTGCCCGCTGTATTCAATCACGATGCAATTTCTGTGCTTCATCAACACTCTGAAAGTCCACAGATTGCAGAATTCCTCCAGATGTGCTTCGGAAAATACTACTGGTCTTCCAGAAATCGATCAAAGCGTAGACATTATTAGAGGTTACTCCCATGGAGAAAATTTCGCATGATGCCTGTTGTATTCAATCCCGATGGAATTACTGTGTTTCATCAAAACCCTGAAAATCCACAGATTACAGAATGCCTGCAAAAGTGCTTCGGAAACTACTACTGGTCTTCCAGAGAACGATCGAAACGTAGACAGTGTGAGACATTACTCCCATGGAGAAAATGCCGCATGGTTCCTGTTGTATTCAATCCCGATGCAATTTCTGTTTCATCAACACTCTGAAGGCCCACAGAGTCTACAATGTCTCTAGATGCGCTTCGGAAATTACTAAAAGTCTTCGAAGGAACGATCAAAGCGTAGACAGATTGAGACATTAGTCCCATGGAGAAAAGACATAATGCTGCCTGTTGTATTCAGTCCCGAAGCAATTTCGGTGTTTCATCAACACTCTGAAAGTCCGCAGATTTCAGAATGTCTCCAGATGTGCTTCTGAAACTACTACTGTTCTTCCAGGGAACGATTAAAGCGTAGACAGTTTGAGACATTACTCCCATGGAGAAAAGACCGCATGCTCCCTGTTGTATTCAATCCTGATGCGATTTCTGTTTTTCAGCAACACTCTGTAGTTCCACAATTTACAGATTGCCTCCAGATGTGCTTCGGAAATATCTACTGGTCGTTTAGGGAACGATCAAAACGTAGACAGTTTAACACACTTCTCCAATGGAGAAAAGTCGGCATGGTGAATGTTGAATTCAATCCCGATGCAATTTCTCTGATTCATCAACACTCTGAAGGTCCACAGATTACAGAATGCCTCCACATGTGCTTCGGAAACTACTACTGGTCTTCCAAAGAACGATCAAAGAGTAGACAGTTTGAGACATTACTCCCATCTAGAAAAGTCCGCATGGTGCCTGTTGTCTACAATAAAAATGTAATTTCTGTGTTTCATCAACACGCTGGAGGTCCACAGATTACAGAATTCCTCCAGATGTGCTTCGGAAACTACTACTGGTCTTCCAGGGAACGATCAAAGCGTAGACAGTTTGAGACATTACTAACATGGAGAAAAGTCCGCAATGTGCCTTCTGTATTCTATCCCGATGCCATTTCTTTCTTTCATCAACACTCTGAAATGCCGCAGATTACAGAATGCCCCCAGATGTGCTTCGGAAACTACTACTGGTTTTATAAGGACCGATCAAAGCGTAGACAGTTTGAGACATTACTCCCATGTGAAATGTCTGCATGGTGACTGTTGTATCCAATCCTGATGCAATACCTGTGTTTCATCTACACTCTGTAGTTCCACAGATTACAAATTGCCTCCAGATGTGCTTCGGAAGCATCTACTGCTCGTTTAGGGAACGATCAAATCGTAGACAGTTTAAGACATTTCTGCAAAGATGAAAAGTGCGCATGGTGCCTGTTGTATTCAATCCCGATGCAATTTCTGTGATTCATCAACACTCTGAAGGGCCACAGATTACAAAATGCCTCCACATGTGCTTCGGAAACTACTACTGGTCTTCCAGGGAACGATCAAATCGTAGACACTTTGAGGAATAACTCATATGGAAAATATACGCATGGTGCCTGTTGTATTCAATCCCGATGCAATTTCTGTGTTTCATCAACGCTCTGAAAGTCCACAGATTACAGAATGGCTCCAGATGTGTTTGGGAAACTACTACTGGTCCTCCAGGGAACGATCAAAACGTAGACAGTTTAAAACATTTCCCCAATAAAAAACATCCTCAAGTTGTCTGTTGTATTCAATCCCGATGCAATTTCTGTGTTTCATCAAGACTTTGATAGTCCACAGACTTCAGTATGCCTCTAGATGTGCTTCGGAAACAACTTCTGGTCTTCGAGAAATCGATCAATGCATAGACAGTTTGAGACATTACTCCCATGGAGAAAAGTTAACATGATGCCTGGTGTATTCAATACCGATGAAATTACTGTGTTTCATCAACACTCTGAAGGCCCACAGATTACAGAATTCCTCCAGAAGTGCTTCGGAAACTACTACTGGTCTTCCAGGGAACGATTAAAGCGTAGACAGTTTGAGACTTTACTCCCATGGATAAAAGCCAGCATGGTGCCTGTTGTATTCATTATCGATGTAATTTCTGTTTCATCAACACTCTAAAGGCCCACAGATTACACAATACCTCCAGATGTGCTTCGGAAACTACTACTGGTCTTCCAGGGAACGATCAAAGCGTAGACAGTTTGAGACATTACTAACATAGAGAAAAGTCCGCAATGTGCCCTCTGTATTCCATCCCGATGCCATTTCTTTCTTTTATCAACACTCTGAAGGTCCGCAGATTACAGAATGCCCCCAGATCCGCGGGTAACTACTACTGGTTTTCTAGGGAACGATCAAAGCGTAGACAGTTTGAGACATTACTCCCATGTTGAAATGTCGGCATGGTGCCTGCTGTATCCAATCCTGATGCAATACCTGTGGTTCATCTACACTCTGTAGTTCCACAGATTACAGATTGCCTACAGATGTGCTTCGGAAACATCTACTGCTCGTTTAGGGAACGATCAAAACGTATACAGTTTAAGATATTTCTCCAATGGAGAAAAGTAAGCATGGTGCCTGTTGTACTCAATCTCGATGCAATTTCTGTGATTCATCAACACTCTGAAGGTCCACAGATTACAGAGTATCTCCACATGTGCTTCGGAAACTACTACTGGTCTTCCAGGGACCGATCAAATCGTAGACACTTTGAGGCATAACTCTCATGGACATATATCCGCATGTTGCCTGTTGTATTCAATCCCGATGCAGTTTCTGTGTTTCATCAACACTCCGAAGGTCCACAGATTACAGAATAGATCCAGACGTGTTTGGGGAACTACTACTGGTCTTCCAGGGAACGATCGAATCATAGACAGTTTAAAACATTTCCCCAATAAAAAAAAGTCCGCAAGGTGCCTGTTGTATTCAATCCCGACGCAATTTCTGTGTTTCATCAAGACTGTGAAAATCCACAGACTTCAGTATGCCTCTAGATGTGCTTCGGAAACTACTACTGCTCTTCGAAAAATCGATCATTGCATAGACAGATTGAGAAATTACTCGCATGGAGATAAGTTCGCATGACGCCTGTTGTATTCAATCCCGATGCAATTTCAGTGTTTCATCAACACTCTGAAGGTCCACAGATTGCAGAATTCTTCCAGAAGTGCTTCGGAAACTACTACTGGTCTTCCAGAGAACGATCGAAGCGTAGACAGTTTGAGACATTTCTTCCATGGAGAAAAGACCGCATGCTGCCTGTTGTATTCAATCCCGATGGAATTTCTGTGATTCATGAACACTCTGAAGGTCCATGGATTACAGTATGCCTCCAGATGTTCTTGGGAAACTACTACTGGTCTTCCAGGGAATGATCAAATCGTAGACACTATGAGACATAACTCCCAAGGAGAAACATCCGCATGGTGCCTGTTGTATTCAATCCCGAAGCCATTTCTTTCTTTGATCAACACTCTGAAAGGCCGCAGAATGCCACCACATATCCTTTGGAAACTACTACTCGTCTTCCAGGGAACGATCAAAGCGTAGACAGAATGAGACATTACTCCTATGTTGAAAAGTCCGCATGGTGCCTGTTGTATTCAATCCTGATTCAATATCTGTGTTTCATCAACACTCTGAAGCTCCACAGATTGCAGAATGTCTCCAGATGTGGTTAAACTACTACTGGTCTTCCAGGGGACGATTAAACCTTAGCCAGTATTAGACATTACTCCCATTGAGAAAAGAGCGCATGGTGCCTGTTGTATTCAATCCCGATGCAATTTCCTTCTTTCATCAACTGTCTGAAGGTCCACAGATTAAGAAATGCCCCCTGATGTGCTTCCCAAACTACTACTGGTTTTCTAGGGATCGATCAAAGCGTAGACAGATTCAGACATTACTCCCATGTTGAAAAGTCAGCGTGGTAACTGTTGTATCCAGTCCTGATGCAATACCTGTGTTTCATCTACATTCTGTAGTTCCACTGATTACAGATTGCCTCCAGATGTGCTTCGGAAGGATCTACTGCTCGTTTAGGGGACGATCAAAACGTAGACAGTTTAAGACATTTCTTAAAATGAGAAAAGTCCGTATGGTGCCTGTTGTATTCATTCCCGATGCAATTTCTGTGATTCATCAACACTCTGAAGGGCCACAGATTACAAAATGCCTCCACATGTGCTTCGGAAACTACTACTGGTCTTCCAGGGCACGATCAAATCGTAGACACTTTGAGGCATAACTCATATGGAAAATATACGCAAGGTGCCTGTTGTATTCAATCCCGATGCAATTTCTGTGTTTCATCAACACTCTGAAGGTCCACAGATTACAGAATGGCTCCAGATGTGTTTGGGAAACTACTACTGGTCCTCCAGGGAACGATCAAAACGTAGACAGTTTAAAACATTTCCCCAATAAAAAAAAGTCCTCAAGTTGCCTGTTGTATTCAATCCCGATGCAATTTTTGTGTTTCATCAAGACTGTGAAAGTCCACAGACTTCAGTATGCCTCTAGATGTGCTTCGGAAACAACTTCTGTTCTTCGAGAAATCGATCAATGCATAGACAGTTTGAGACATTACTCCCATGGAGAAAAGTTCGCATGATGCCTGTTGTATTCAATCCCGATGGAATTACTGTGTTTCATCAACAGTCTGAAGGCCCACAGATTACAGAATGCTTCCAGAAGTGCTTCGGAAACTACTACTTGTCTTCCAGGGAACGATCAAAACGTAGACAGTTTGAGACATCACTCCCATGGAGAAAATGCCTCATGGTGCCTGTTGTATTCAATCCCGATGCAATTTCTGTTTCATCAACGGTCTGAAGGTCCACAGATTACAGAATGCCCCCTGATGTGCTTCGCAAACTACTACTGGTTTTCTAGGGATCGATCAAAGCGTAGACAGTTTGAGACATTACTCCCATGTTGAAAAGTCAGCATGGTAACTGTTGTATCCAATCCCGATGCAATACCTGTGTTTCACCTACACTCTGAAGGTCCACAGATTACAGAATTCCTCCAGATGTGCTTCGGAAACTACTACTGGTCTTCCAGGGAACGATCAAAGCGTAGACAGTTTGAGACATTAATAACATGGAGAAAAGTCCGCAATGTGCCTTCTGTATTCTATCCCGATGCCATTTCTTTCTTTCATCAACACTCTGAAATGCCGCAGATTACAGAATGCCCCCAGATGTGCTTCGGAAACTACTACTGGTTTTCTAAGGAACGATCAAAGCGTAGACAGTTTGAGACATTACTCCCATGTTGAAATGTCTTCATGGTGCCTGTTGTATCCAATCCTGATGCAATACCTGTGTTTCATCTACATTCTGTAGTTCCACAGATTACAGATTGCCTCCAGATGTGCTTCGGAAGGATCTACTGCTCGTTTAGGGAACGATCAAAACGTAGACAGTTTAAGACATTTCTCCAATGGAGAAAAGTCCGCATGGTGCCTGTTGTATTCAATCCCGATGCAATTTCTGTGATTCATCAACACTCTGAAGGGCCACAGATTACAAAATGCCTCCACATGTGCTTCGGAAACTACTACTGGTCTTCCAGGGAACGATCAAATCGAAGACACTTTGAGGCATAACTCCCATGGAAAATATACGCATGGTGCCTGTTGTATTCAATCCCGATGCAATTTCTGTGTTTCATCAACACTCTGAAGGTCCACAGATTACAGAATGGCTCCAGATGTGTTTGGGAAACTACTACTGGTCCTCCAGGGAACGATCAAAACGTAGACAGTTTAAAACATTTCCCCAATAAAAAAAAGTCCTCAAGTTGCCTGTTGTATTCAATCCCGATGCAATTTTTGTGTTTCATCAAGTGTGAAAGTCCCCAGACTTCAGTATGCCTCTAGATGTGCTTCGGAAACAACTTCTGGTCTTCGAGAAATCGATCAATGCATAGACAGTTTGAGACATTACTCCCATGGAGAAAAGTTGGCATGATGCCTGTTGTATTCAATCCCGATGGAATTACTGTGTTTCATCAACACTCTGAAGGCCCACAGATTACAGAATGCTTCCAGAAGTGTTTCGGAAACTACTACTTGTCTTCCAGGGAACGATCAAAACGTAGACAGTTTGAGACATCACTCCCATGGAGAAAATGCCGCATGGTGCCTGTTGTATTCAATCCCCATGCAATTTCTGTTTCATCAACGGTCTGAAGGTCCACAGATTACAGAATGCCCCCTGATGTGCTTCGCAAACTACTACTGGTTTTCTAGGGATCGATCAAGCGTAGACAGATTGAGACATTACTCCCATGTTGAAAAGTCAGCATGGTAACTGTTGTATCCAATCCCGATGCAATACCTGTGTTTCACCTACACTATGAAGGTCCACAGATTACAGAATTCCTCCAGATGTGCTTCGGAAACTACTACTGGTCTTCCAGGGAACGATCAAAGCGTAGACAGTTTGAGACATTACTAACATGGAGAAAAGTCCGCAATGTGCCTTCTGTATTCAATCCCGATGCCATTTCTTTCTTTCATCAACACTCTGAAATGCCGCAGATTACAGAATGCCCCCAGATGTGCTTCGGAAACTACTACTGGTTTTCTAAGGAACGATCAAAGCGTAGACAGTTTGAGACATTAATCCCATGTTGAAATGTCTTCATGGTGCCTGTTGTATCCAATCCTGATGCAATACCTGTGTTTCATCTACATTCTGTAGTTCCACAGATTACAGATTGCCTCCAGATGTGCTTCGGAAGGATCTACTGCTCGTTTAGGGAACGATCAAAACGTAGACAGTTTAAGACATTTCTCCTATGGAGAAAAGTCCGCATGGTGCCTGTTGTATTCATTCCCGATGCAATTTCTGTGATTCATCAACACTCTGAAGGCCCACAGATTACAGAATGCTTCAAGAAGTGCTTCGGAAACTACTACTTGTCTTCTAGGGAACGATCAAAACGTAGACAGTTTGAGACATCACTCCCATGGAGAAAATGCCGCATGGTGCCTATTGTATTAAATCCCGATGCAATTTCTGTTTCATCAACGGTCTGAAGATCCACAGATTACAGAATGCCCCCTGATGTGCTTCGCAAACTACTACTGGTTTTCTAGGGATCGATCAAAGCGTAGACAGATTGAGACATTACTCCCATGTTGAAAAGCCAGCATGGTAACATTTGTATCCAATCCCGATGCAATACCTGTGTTTCACCTACACTATGAAGGTCCACAGATTACAGAATTCCTCCAGATGTGCTTCGGAAACTACTACTGGTCTTCCAGGGAACGATCAAAGCGTAGACAGTTGGAGACATTACTAACATGGAGAAAAGTCCGCAAAGTGCCTTCTGTATTCTATCCCGATGCCATTTCTTTCTTTCATCAACACTCTGAAATGCCGCAGATTACAGAATGCCCCCAGATGTGCTTCGGAAACTACTACTGGTTTTCTAAGGAACGATCAAAGCGTAGACAGTTTGAGACATTACTTCCATGTTGAAATGTCTTCATGGTGCCTGTTGTATCCAATCCTGATGCAATACCTGTGTTTCATCTACATTCTGTAGTTCCACAGATTACAGATTGCCTCCAGATGTGCTTCGGAAGGATCTACTGCTCGTTTAGGGAACGATCAAAACGTAGACAGTTTAAGACATTTCTCCAATGGAGAAAAGTCCGCATGGTGCCTGTTGTATTCATTCCCGATGCAATTTCTGTGATTCATCAACACTCTGAAGGCCCACAGATTACAGAATGCTTCCAGAAGCGCTTCGGAAACTACTACTTGTCTTCCAGGGAACGATCAAAACGTAGACAGTTTGAGACATCACTCCCATGGAGAAAATGCCGCATGGTGCCTGTTGTATTAAATCCCGATGCAATTTCTGTTTCATCAACGGTCTGAAGGTCCACAGATTACAGAATGCCCCCTGATGTGCTTCGCAAACTACTACTGGTTTTCTAGGGATCGATCAAAGCGTAGACAGATTGAGACATTACTCCCATGTTGAAAAGTCAGCATGGTAACTGTTGTATCCAATCCCGATGCAATACCTGTGTTTCACCTACACTCTGAAGGTCCACAGATACAGAATTCCTCCAGATGTGCTTCGGAAACTACTACTGGTCTTCCAGGGAACGATCAAAGCGTAGACAGTTTGAGACATTACTAACATGGAGAAAAGTCCGCAATGTGCCTTCTGTATTCTATCCCGATGCCATTTCTTTCTTTCATCAACACTCTGAAATGCCGCAGATTACAGAATGCCCCCAGATGTGCTTCGGAAACTACTACTGTTTTTCTAAGGAACGATCAAAGCGTAGACAGTTTGAGACATTACTCCCATGTTGAAATGTCTTCATGGTGCCTGTTGTATCCAATCCTGATGCAATACCTGTGTTTCATCTACACTCTGTAGTTCCACAGACTACAGATTGCCTCCAGATGTGCTTCGGAAGCATCTACTGCTCGTTTAGGGAACGATCAAAACGTAGACAGTTTAAGACATTTCTCCAATGGAGAAAAGTCCGCATGGTGCCTGTTGTATTCAATCTTGATGCAATTTCTGTGATTCATCAACACTCTGAAGGTCCACAGATTACAGAGTGCGTCCACATGTGCTTCGGAAACTACTACTGGTCTTCCAGGGAACGATCAAATCGTAGACACTTTGAGGCATAAATATCCGCATGGTGCCTGTTGTATTCAATCCCGATGCAATTTCTTTGTTTCATCAACACTCTGAAGGTCCACAGATTACAGAATAGCTCCATACGTGATTGGGAAACTAATACTGCTCTTCCAGGGAACGATCGAATCATAGACAGTTTAAAACATTTCCCCAATAAAAAAAAAGTCCGCAAGGTGCCTGTTGTATTCAACCCCGACGCAATTTCTGTGTTTCATCAAGACTGTGAAAGTCCACAGACTTCAGCATGCCTCTAGATTTGCTTCGGAAACTACTACTGCCCTTCGAATAATCGATCAATGCATAGACAGTTTGAGAAATTACTCGCATGGAGATAAGTTCGCATGATGCCTGTTGTATTCAATCCCGATGCAATTTCAGTGTTTCATCAACACTCTGAACGTCCACAGATTGCAGAATTCCTCCAGAAGTGCTTCGGAAACTATTGCTGGTCTTCCAGAGAACGATCGAAGCGTAGACAGTTTGAGACATTTTTTCCATGGAGAAAATACCGCATGCTGCCTGTTGTATTCAATCCCGATGTAATTTCTGTGATTCATGAACACTCTGAAGGTCCATGGATTACAGAATGCCTCCAGATGTTCTTGGGAAACTACTACTGGTCTTCCAGGGAAAGATCAAATCGTAGACACTATGAGACATTACTCCCAAGGAGAAATATCCGCATGGTGCCTGTTGTATTCAATCCCGATGCAATTTCTGTGTTAAATCAACACTCTGAAAATCCACAGATAACAGAATACCTATAGATGTGCTTCGGAAACTACTACTGGTCTTCTAGGGAAAGATCAAAGCGTAGAAAGATTGAGACATTACTCCCATGGAGGAAAAACCGCATGGTGCCTGTTGTATTCAATCCCGATGCTATTTCTGTGTTTCATCAACACTCTGAAGGTCCACAGATTACACAATGCCTCCAGATGTGCTTGGGAAACTAATACTGGTGTTCCAGGGAACGATCTAAGCGTAGACAGTTTGAGACATTACTCCTATGGAGATAAGTCCTTATGGTGCCTGTTGTATTCAATCAGGATACAAAGACGTTGTTTCATCAACACTCTGAAGGTCCACAGATTACAGAATACCTCCAGATGTGGTTCGAAAACAGCTACTGGTCTTCCAGGGAACGATCAAAGCGTAGACAGTTTGAGACATTACTAACATGGAGAAAAGTCCGCAATGGGCCTTCTGTATTCCATCCCGATGCCATTTCTTTCTTTAATCAACACTCTGAAAGGCCGCAGAATACAGAATGCCACCACATATGCTTTGGAAACTACTACTCGTCTTCCAGGGAACGATCAAAGCGTAGACAGAATGAGACATTACTCCCATGTTGAAAAGCCCGCATGGTGCCTGTTGTATTCAATCCTGATTCAATATCTGTGTTTCATCAACACTCTGAAGCTCCACAGATTGCAGAATGTCTCCAGATGTGGTTAAACTATTACTGGTCTTCCAGGGGACGATCAAACCTTAGCCAGTATTAGACATTACTCCCATTGAGAAAAGAGCGCATGGAGCCTGTTGTATTCAATCCCGATGAAATTTCCTTCTTTCATCAACGGTCTGAACGTCCACAGATTACAGAATGCCCCCTGATGTGCTTCGCAAACTACTACTGGTTTTCTAGGGATCGATCAAAGCGTAGACAGATTCAGACATTATTCGCATGGAGAAAAGACCTCATGGTGCCTGTTGTATTCAATCCCGATGCAATTTCTGTGTTTCATCAACACTCCGAAGGTCCACAGATTACAGAATGCGGCCAGATGTGCTTCGGAAACTTCTACTGGTCGTTTACGGAACAAAAAAACATAGACAGCTTGATCCATTACTCCCATGGAGAAAAGTCCGCATAGTGCCAGTTGTATTCAATCCCGAAGCAATTTCTGTGTTTCATCAACACTCTGAAAGTCCACAGATTTCAGAATGCCTCCAGAACTGCTTCGGAATCTGCTACTGGTCTTCCAGGTATCGAACAAAGCGTAGACATTTTTAGACATTACTCCCATGGAGAAAAGTTCGCATGATGCCTGTTGTATTCAATCCCGATGCAAATTCTGTGTCTCGTCAACATTCTGAAGGTCCACAGATTACAGAATGCCTCCATATGTGCTTTGAAAACTACTACTGGTCTTCCAGGGAACGATTAAAGCGTAGACAGTTTGAGACATTACTCCCATGGAGAAAAGCAAGCAAGTTGCCTGTTGTATTCAATCCCGATGGAATTACAGTGTTTCATCAACACTCTGAAGGCCCACAGGTTACAGAAAGCCTCCAGATGTGCTTCGGAAACTACTACTGGTGTTCCAGGGAACGATCAAAGAGTAGACAGTTTGAGACATTACTGCCATGGAGAAAAGTCCGCGTGGTGCATGTTGTATTCAATCCCGATGCGGTTTCTGTGTTTCATCAACACTCTAAAGGACCACAGATCACAGAATGCACCCAAATGTGCTTGGGAAACTGTTCCTAGTCTTCCACGGAACGAGCAAATCGAAGACAGTTTGTGACATTTCCCCCATGGAAAAAAGTCCGCAAGGTGTCAGTTGTATTCAATCCCAATGCAATTTCTGTGTTTCATCAAAACCCTGAATATCCACAGATTACAGAATTCCTCCAGATGTGCTTCTTAAACTACTACTGGTCGTGCAGGGAACGATCAAAGCGTAGACAGTTTGAGACACTACTCCCATGGAGAAAGCACCGCATGCTGCTTGTTGTATTCAATCCTGATGCGATTTCTGTGTTTCATCAACACTCTGTAGTTCCACAGTTTACAGATTGCCTCCAGATGCGCTTCGGAAACATCTACTGGTCGTTTAGGGAACGATCAAAACGTAGACAGTTTGAGACATTACTCCCATGTTGAAATGTCGGCACGGTGCCGGTTGTATCCAATCCCGATGCAATACCTGTGTTTCATCTACACTCTGAAGGTCCACAGATTACAGATTGCCTCCAGATGTGCTTGGGATATTATTAATGGTCTTGTAGGGAACTAGCAAATTGTAGACTGTTTGAGACATTACTTCCATGGAGAAAAGTCCGCATGGTGCCTGTGTATTCAATCCCGATGCGATTTCAGTGTTTCATGAAACCTCTAAAGGACCACAGATCACAGAATGCATCCAAATGTGCTAGGGAAACTACTACTGGTCTTCCAGGGAACGAGCCAAGCGAAGACAGTTTGTGACATTTCCCCCATGGAAAAAAGTCCGCAAGGAGCCTGTTGTATTCAATCCCGATGCAATGTCTGTGTTTCATCAACACTCTGAAAGTCCACAGATTTCTGAATGTCTCCAGATGCGCTTCGGAAACTACTACTGGTCTTTCAGAAATCGATCAAAGTGTAGACAGTTTGAGACATTACTACCATGGAGAAAAGTCCGCAATATGCCTTCTGTATTCAATCCCGATGCCATTTCTATCTTTCATCAACGCTCTGAAGGTCCGCAGATTACAGAATGCCTCCGGATGTGCTTCGAAAACTACTACTGGTCTTCCAGGGAACGATCAAAGCGTATGCAGTTTGAGACATTACTCCCATGGAGAAAATTCCGCAATGTGCCTTCTGTATTCAATCCCGATTCCATTTCTATCTTTCATCAACACTCTGAAGGTCCACAGTTTACAGATTGCCTCCAGATGTGCTTCGGAAACATCTACTGGTCGTTTAGGGAATGATCAAAACGTAGACAGTTTGAGACATTACTCCCATTCAGAAAAGTCCGCATGGTGCGTGTCGTATTCAATCCTGATGCGATTTCTGTGTTTCATCAACACTTTGAAGGTCCGCAGATTACAGAATGAATCCAGATGTGCTTGGGAAACTGCTACTGGTCTTCCAGAGAACGATCAAAGCGTAGACAGTTTGAGACATTACTCTCACTGAGAAAAGTCCGCAATGTGCCTTCTGTATTAATTCCCGATGAAATTTTTCTCTTTCATCAACACTCTGAAAGTCCGCAGATTATAGAATGCCCCCACATGTGCTACGGAAGCTGCTACTGGTCTTCCAGGGAGAGATCAAAGCATATACAGTTTGAGACATTACTACCATAGAGAAATGTACGCATGGTGCCTGTTGTATTCAATCCCGATGCAATATCTGTGTCTCATCAACACTCTGAATGTCCACAGATTGTAGAATGCCTCCAGATGTGCATGGGAAACTTCTACCGGTCTTCTAGGGAACGATCAAAGCGTAGACAGTTTGAGACATTACTCCCATGCCTAAATATCCGCAAGGTGCCTGTTGTATTCAATCCCAATGAAATTTCTGGGTTTCATCACACTCTGAAGGTGCACAGATTACAGAATATTTAAAGCTGTGCTTCGGAAACTACTACTGGTCTTCCAGGGCACGATCATATCGTAGACAGTTTGAGACATTTTTGCCATGGAGTAAAGTCCGCATGGTGCCTGTCGTATTCAATCCCGATGCGATTACTGTATTTCATAAACACTCTGAAGGTCCACAGATTACAGAATGAATCCAAATGTGCTTGGGAAACTACTACTGGTCTTCCAGGGAACGATAAAAGCGTAGACAGTTTGAGACCTTACTCCCATGGAGGAAAGTCCGTAAGGAGCCTGTTGTATTCAATCCCACTGCAATTTCTGTGTCTAATCAACACTCTGAAGGTCCACAGATTACAGAATACCTCCAGATGTGCTTCGGAAACTTCTACTGGACTTCCAGGGAAAAATCAAAGCATAGAGAGTTTGAGACATTACTCCCATGGTGAAAAGTCTGCATGATGCCTGTTGTATTCAATCCCGATGCCATTTCTCTGTTTCATCAAAACTCTGAAGATCCACAGAGTACAGAATTCATCCAGATGTGCTTCGGAAACTACTACTGGTCTTCCAGGGAACGATCAAAGCGTAGACAGTTTGAGACATTACTCCCATGGAGAAAAGACCGCATGCTGCCTGTTGTATTCAATCCCGATGCGATTTCTGTGTTTCATCATCACTCTGAAGGGCCACAGATTACAAAATGCCTCCACATGTGCTTCGGAAACTACTACTGGTCTTCCAGGGAACGATCAAATCGTAGACACTTTGAGGCATAACTCCCATGGAAAATATACGCATGGTGCCTGTTGTATTCAATCCCGATGCAATTTCTGTGTTTCATCAACACTCTGAAGGTCCCCAGATTACAGAATGGCTCCAGATGTGTTTGGGAAACTACTACTGGTCCTCCAGGGAACGATCAAAACGTAGACAGTTTAAAACATTTCCCCTATAAAAAAAAGTCCTCAAGTTGCCTGTTGTATTCAATCCCGATGCAATTTTTGTGTTTCATCAAGACTGTGAAAGTCCACAGACTTCAGTATGCCTCTAGATTTGCTTCGGAAACTACTACTGGTCTTCCAGGGAACGATTAAAGCGTAGACAGTTTGAGACTTTACTCCCATGGAGAAAAGCCAGCAGGGTGCCTGTTATATTCAATCCCGATGGAATTACTGTGTTTCATCAACACTCTGAAGGCCCACAGATTCTACAATACCTCTAGGTGAGCTTCGGAAACTACTACTGGTCTTCGAAGGAACGATCAAAGCGTAGACAGATTGAGACATTACTCACATGGAGAAAAGACATAATGCCGCCTGTCGTATTCAATCCCGATGCAATTTCTGTGTTTCATTAACACTCTGAAAGTCAGCAGATTTCAGAATGTCTCCAGATTTGCTTCGGAAACTACTACTGGTCTTCCGGGGAACGATTAAAGCGTAGACAGTTTGAGACTTTACTCCCATGGAGAAAAGCCAGCATGGTGCCTGTTATATTCAATCCCGATGGAATTACTGTGTTTCATCAACACTCTCAAGGCCCACAGATTACAGAATGCCTCCTGAAGTGCTTCGAAAACTAATACTTGTCTTCCAGGGAACGATCAAAACGTAGACAGTTTGAGACATTACTCCATTGGATAAAGTTCTGCATGGTGCCTGTTGTATTCATTATCGATGCAATTTCTGTTTCATCAACACTCTATAGGCCCACAGATTACACAATACCTCCAGATGTGCTTCGGAAACTACTACTGGTCTTCCAGGGAACGATCAAAGCGTAGACAGTTTGAGACATTACTAACATGGAGAAAAGTCCGCAATGTGCCCTCTGTATTCTATCCCGATGCCATTTCTTTCTTTCATCCACACCCTGAAGGGCCGCAGATTACAGAATGCCCCCAGATGAGCTTCGGAAACTACTACTGGTTTTCTAGGGAACGATCAAAGCGTAGACAGTTTCAGACATTACTCCCATGTTGAAATGTCTTCATGGTGCCTGTTGTATCCAATCCTGATGCAATACCTGTGTTTCATCTACACTCTGCGGTTCCACAGATTACAGATTGCCTCCAGATGTGCTTCGGAAGGATCTACTGCTCGTTTAGGGAACGATCAAAACGTAGACAGTTTAAGACATTTCTCCAATGGAGAAAAGTCCGCATGGTGCCAGTTGTATTCAATCTTGATGCAATTTCTGTGATTCATCAACACTCTGAAGGTCCACAGATTACAGAGTGCCTCCACATGTGCTTCGGAAACTACTACTGGTCTTCCAGGGAACGATCAAATCGTAGACACTTTGAGGCATAACTCCCATGGAAAATATACGCATGGTGCCTGTTGTATTCAATCCCGATGCAATTTCTGTGTTTCATCAACACTCTGAAGGTCCACAGATTACAGAATGGCTCCAGATGTGTTTGGGAAACTACTACTGGTCCTCCAGGGAACGATCAAAACGTAGACAGTTTAAAACATTTCCCCTATAAAAAAAAGTCCTCAAGTTGCCTGTTGTATTCAATCCCGATGCAATTTTTGTGTTTCATCAAGACTGTGAAAGTCCACAGACTTCAGTATGCCTCTAGATTTGCTGCGGAAACTACTACTGGTCTTCCAGGGAACGATTAAAGCGTAGACAGTTTGAGACTTTACTCCCATGGAGAAAAGCCAGCAGGGTGCCTGTTATATTCAATCCCGATGGAATTACTGTGTTTCATCAACACTCTGAAGGCCCACAGATTCTACAATACCTCTAGGTGAGCTTCGGAAACTACTACTGGTCTTCGAAGGAACGATCAAAGCGTAGACAGATTGAGACATTACTCACATGGAGAAAAGACATAATGCCGCCTGTTGTATTCAATCCCGATGCAATTTCTGTGTTTCATTAACACTCTGAAAGTCAGCAGATTTCAGAATGTCTCCAGATTTGCTTCGGAAACTACTACTGGTCTTCCAGGGAACGATTAAAGCGTAGACAGTTTGAGACTTTACTCCCATGGAGAAAAGCCAGCATGGTGCCTGTTATATTCAATCCCGATGGAATTACTGTGTTTCATCAACACTCTCAAGGCCCACAGATTACAGAATGCCTCCTGAAGTGCTTCGAAAACTAATACTTGTCTTCCAGGGAACGATCAAAACGTAGACAGTTTGAGACATTACTCCATTGGATAAAGTTCTGCATGGTGCCTGTTGTATTCATTATGGATGCAATTTCTGTTTCATCAACACTCTATAGGCCCACAGATTACACAATACCTCCAGATGTGCTTCGGAAACTACTACTGGTCTTCCAGGGAACGATCAAAGCGTAGACAGTTTGAGACATTACTAACATGGAGAAAAGTCCGCAATGTGCCCTCTGTATTCTATACCGATGCCATTTCTTTCTTTCATCCACACCCTGAAGGGCCGCAGATTACAGAATGCCCCCAGATGAGCTTCGGAAACTACTACTGGTTTTCTAGGGAACGATCAAAGCGTAGACAGTTTCAGACATTACTCCCATGTTGAAATGTCGGCATGGTGCCTGCTGTATCCAATCCTGATGCAATACCTGTGGTTCATCTACACTCTGTATTTCCGCAGATTACAGATTGCCTACAGATGTGCTTCGGAAGGATCTACTGCTCGTTTAGGGAACGATCAAAACGTAGACAGTTTAAGACATTTCTCCATTGGAGAAAATACCGCATGGTGCCTGTTGTATTCAATCTTGATGCAATTTCTGTGATTCATCAACACTCTGAAGGTCCACAGATTACAGAGTGCCTCCACATGTGCTTCGGAAACTAGTACTGGTCTTCCAGGGAACGATCAAATCGTAGACACTTTGAGGCATAACTCTCATGGACAAATATCCGCATGGTGCCTGTTGTATTCAACCCCTATGCAATTTCTTTGTTTCATCAACACTCTGAAGGTCCACAGATTACAGAATAGCTCCATAAGTTTTTGGGGCACTACTACTAGTCTTCCAGGGAACGATCGAATCATAGACAGTTTAAAACATTTCCCCAATAAAAAAAAAGTTCCGCAAGGTGCCTGTTGTATTCAATCCCGACACAATTTCTGTGTTTCATCAAGACTGTGAAAGTCCACAGACTTCAGTATGCCTCTAGATTTGCTTCGGAAACTACTACTGCTCTTCGAATAATCGATCAATGCATAGACAGTTTCAGAAATTACTCGCATGGAGATAAGTTCGCATGATGCCTGTTGTATTCAATCGCGATGCAATTTCAGTGTTTCATCAACACTCTGAACGTCCACAGATTGCAGAATTCCTCCAGAAGAGCTTCGGAAACTGCTACTGGTCTTCCAGGGAACGATCAAAGCGTAGACAGTTTGAGACATTACTAACATGGAGAAAAGTCCGCAATGTGCCCTCTGTATTCTATCCCGATGCCATTTCTTTCTTTCATCCACACCCTGAAGGGCCGCAGATTACAGAATGCCCCCAGATGAGCTTCGGAAACTACTACTGGTTTTCTAGGGAACGATCAAAGCGTAGACAGTTTCAGACATTACTCCCATGTTGAGATGTCGGCATGGTGCCTGCTGTATCCAATCCTGATGCAATACCTGTGGTTCATCTACACTCTGTATTTCCGCAGATTACAGATTGCCTACAGATGTGCTTCGGAAGGATCTACTGCTCGTTTAGGGAACGATCAAAACGTAGACAGTTTAAGACATTTCTCCATTGGAGAAAATACCGCATGGTGCCTGTTGTATTCAATCTTGATGCAATTTCTGTGATTCATCAACACTCTGAAGGTCCACAGATTACAGAGTGCCTCCACATGTGCTTCGGAAACTACTACTGGTCTTCCAGGGAACGATCAAATCGTAGACACTTTGAGGCATAACTCTCATGGACAAATATCCGCATGGTGCCTGTTGTATTCAACCCCTATGCAATTTCTTTGTTTCATCAACACTCTGAAGGTCCACAGATTACAGAATAGCTCCATAAGTTTTTGGGAAACTACTACTAGTCTTCCAGGGAACGATCGAATCATAGACAGTTTAAAACATTTCCCCAATAAAAAAAAAGTTCCGCAAGGTGCCTGTTGTATTCAATCCCGACACAATTTCTGTGTTTCATCAAGACTGTGAAAGTCCACAGACTTCAGTATGCCTCTAGATTTGCTTCGGAAACTACTACTGCTCTTCGAATAATCGATCAATGCATAGACAGTTTCAGAAATTACTCGCATGGAGATAAGTTCGCATGATGCCTGTTGTATTCAATCGCGATGCAATTTCAGTGTTTCATCAACACTCTGAACGTCCACAGATTGCAGAATTCCTCCAGAAGAGCTTCGGAAACTGCTACTGGTCTTCCAGGGAACGATCAAAGCGTAGACAGTTTGAGACATTACTAACATGGAGAAAAGTCCGCAATGGGCCTTCTGTATTCTATCCCGATGCCATTTCTTTCTTTCATCAACACTCTGAAATGCCGCAGATTACAGAATGCCCCCAGATGTGCTTCGGAAACTACTACTGGTTTTCTAAGGAACGATCAAAGCGTAGACAGTTTGAGACATTACTCCAATGTTGAAATGTCTTCATGGTGCCTGTTGTATCCATTCCTGATGCAATACCTGTGTTTCATCTACACTCTGTAGTTCCACAGATTACAGATTGCCTCCAGATGTGCTTCGGAAGGATCTACTGCTCGTTTAGGGAACGATCAAAACGTAGACAGTTTAAGACATTTCTCCAATGGAGAAAAGTCCGCATGGTGCCTGTTGTATTCAATCCCGATGCAATTTCTGTGATTCATCAACACTCTGAAAGGCCATAGATTACAAAATGCCTCCACATGTGCTTCGGAAACTACTACTGGTCTTCCAGGGAACGATCAAATCGTAGACACTTTGAGGCATAACTCCCATGGAAAATATACGCATGGTGCCTGTTGTATTCAATCCCGATGCAATTTCTGTGTTTCATCAACACTCTGAAGGTCCACAGATTACAGAATGGCTCCAGATGTGTTTGGGAAACTACTACTGGTCCTCCAGGGAACGATCAAAACGTAGACAGTTTAAAACATTTCCCCAATAAAAAAAAGTCCTCAAGTTGCCTGTTGTATTCAATCCCGATGCAATTTTTGTGTTTCATCAAGACTGTGAATGTCCACAGACTTCAGTATGCCTCTAGATGTGCTTTGGAAACAACTTCTGGTCTTCGAGAGATCGATCAATGCATAGACAGTTTGAGACATTACTCCCATGGAGAAAAATTCGCATGATGCATGTTGTATTCCATCCCGATGGAATTACTGTGTTTCATCAACACTCTGAAGGCCCACAGATTACAGAATGCTTCCAGAAGTGCTTCGGAAACTACTACTTGTCTTCCAGGGAACGATCAAAACGTAGACAGTTTGAGACATCACTCCCATGGAGAAAATGCCGCATGGTGCCTGTTGTATTCAATCCCGATGCAATTTCTGTTTCATCAACGGTCTGAAGGTCCACAGATTACAGAATGCCCCCTGATGTGCTTCGCAAACTACTACTGGTTTTCTAGGGATCGATCAAAGCGTAGACAGATTGAGACATTACTCCGATGTTGAAAAGTCAGCATGGTAACTGTTGTATCCAATCCCGATGCAATACCTGTGTTTCACCTACACTCTGAAGGTCCACAGATTACAGAATTCCTCCAGATGTGCTTCGGAAACTACTACTGGTCTTCCAGGGAACGATCAAAGCGTAGACAGTTTGAGACATTACTAACATGGAGAAAAGTCCGCAATGTGCCTTCTGTATTCTATCCCGATGCCATTTCTTTCTTTCATCAACTCCCTGAAGGGCCGCAGATTACAGAATGCCCCCAGATGTGCTTCGGAAACTACTACTGGTTTTCTAGGGAACGATGAAAGCGTAGACAGTTTCAGACATTACTCCCTTGTTGAAATGTCGGCATGGTGCCTGCTGTATCCAATCCTGATGCAATACCTGTGGTTCATCTACACTCTGTAGTTCCGCAGATTACAGATTGCCTACAGATGTGCTTCGGAAGGATCTACTGCTCGTTTAGGGAACGATCAAAACGTAGACAGTTTAAGACATTTCTCCATTGGAGAAAAGTCCGCATGGTGCCTGTTGTATTCAATCTTGATGCAATTTCTGTGATTCATCAACACTCTGAAGGTCCACAGACTACAGAGTGCCTCCACATGTGCTTCGGAAACTACTACTGGTCTTCCAGGGAACGATCAAATCGTAGACACTTTGAGGCATAACTCTCATGGACAAATATCCGCATGGTGCCTGTTGTATTCAATCCCGATGCAATTTCTTTGTTTCATCAACACTCTGAAGGTCCACAGATTACAGAATAGCTCCATACGTGTTTGGGAAACTACTACTGGTCTTCCAGGGAACGATCGAATCATAGACAGTTTAAAACATTTCCCCAATTAAAAAAAAGTCCGCAAGGTGCCTGTTGTATTCAATCCCGACGCAATTTCTGTGTTTCATCAAGACTGTGAAAGTCCACAGACTTCAGTATGCCTCTAGATTTGCTTCGGAAACTACTACTGCTCTTCGAATAATCGATCAATGCATAGACAGTTTGAGAAATTACTCGCATGGAGATAAGTTCGAATGATGCCTGTTGTATTCAATCCCGATGCAATTTCAGTGTTTCATCAACACTCTGAAGCTCCACAGATTGCAGAATGTCTCCAGATGTGGTTAAACTGTTACTGGTCTTCCAGGGGACGATCAAACCTTAGCCAGTATTAGACATTACTCCCATTGAGAAAAGAGCGCATGGAGCCTGTTGTATTCAATCCCGATGCAATTTCCTTCTTTCATCAACGGTATGAAAGACCACAGATTACAGAATGCCCCCTGATGTGCTTCGCAAACTACTACTGGTTTTCTAGGGATCGATCAAAGCGTAGACAGATTCAGACATTATTCCCATTGAGAAAAGACCTCATGGTGCCTGTTGTGTTCAATCCCGATGCAATTTCTGTGTTTCATCAACACTCCGAAGGTCCACAGATTTCAGAATGCCTCCAGAACTGCTTCGGAAACTGCTACTGGTCTTCCAGGTATCGAACAAAGCGTAGACATATTTAGACGTTACTCCCATGGAGAAAAGTTCGCATGATGCCAGTTGTATTCAATCCCGATGCTAATTCTGTGTCTCGTCAACATTCTGAAGGTCCACAGATTACAGAATGCCTCCATATGTGCTTTGAAAACTACTACTGGTCTTCCAGGGAACAATTAAAGCGTAGACAGTTTGAGACATTACTCCCATGGAGAAAAGCCAGCAAGTTGCCTGTTGTAATCAATCCCGATGGAATTACAGTGTTTCATCAACACTCTGAAGGCCCACAGGTTACAGAATGCCTCCAGATGTGCTTCGGAAACTTCTACTGGTCTTCCAGGGAACGATCAAAGCGTAGACAGTTTGAGACATTACTGCCATGGAGAAAAGTCCGCGTGGTGCATGTTGTATTCAATCCCGATGCGGTTTCTGTGTTTCATCAACACTCTAAAGGACCACAGACCACAGAATGCATCCAAATGTGCTTCGGAAACTGTTCCTAGTCTTCCACGGAACGAGCAAATCGAAGACAGTTTGTGACATTTCCCCCATGGAAAAAGGTCCGCAAGGTGGCTGTTGTATTCAATCCCAATGCAATTTCTGTGTTTCAGTAAAACCCTGAAGATCCACAGATTACAGAATTCCTCCAGATGTGCTTCTTAAACTACTACTGGTCGTGCAGGGAACGATCAAAGCGTAGACAGTTTGAGACACTACTCCCATGGAGAAAGCACCGCATGCTGCTTGTTGTATTCAATCCTGATGCGATTTCTGTGTTTCATCAACACTCTATAGGCCCACAGATTACACAATACCTCCAGATGTGCTTCGGAAACTACTACTGGTCTTCCAGGGAACGATCAAAGCGTAGACAGTTTGAGACATTACTAACATGGAGAAAAGTCCGCAATGTGCCCTCTGTATTCTATCCCGATGCCATTTCTTTCTTTCATCCACACCCTGAAGGGCCGCAGATTACAGAATGCCCCCAGATGAGCTTCGGAAACTACTACTGGTTTTCTAGGGAACGATCAAAGCGTAGACAGTTTCAGACATTACTCCCATGTTGAAATGTCGGCATGGTGCCTGCTGTATCCAATCCTGATGCAATACCTGTGGTTCATCTACACTCTGTATTTCCGCAGATTACAGATTGCCTACAGATGTGCTTCGGAAGGATCTACTGCTCGTTTAGGGAACGATCAAAACGTAGACAGTTTAAGACATTTCTCCAATGGAGAAAAGTCCGCATGGTGCCTGTTGTATTCAATCCCGATGCAATTTCTGTGATTCATCAACACTCTGAAAGGCCATAGATTACAAAATGCCTCCACATGTGCTTCGGAAACTACTACTGGTCTTCCAGGGAACGATCAAATCGTAGACACTTTGAGGCATAACTCCCATGGAAAATATACGCATGGTGCCTGTTGTATTCAATCCCGATGCAATTTCTGTGTTTCATCAACACTCTGAAGGTCCACAGATTACAGAATGGCTCCAGATGTGTTTGGGAAACTACTACTGGTCCTCCAGGGAACGATCAAAACGTAGACAGTTTAAAACATTTCCCCAATAAAAAAAAGTCCTCAAGTTGCCTGTTGTATTCAATCCCGATGCAATTTTTGTGTTTCATCAAGACTGTGAATGTCCACAGACTTCAGTATGCCTCTAGATGTGCTTCGGAAACAACTTCTGGTCTTCGAGAGATCGATCAATGCATAGACAGTTTGAGACATTACTCCCATGGAGAAAAATTCGCATGATGCATGTTGTATTCCATCCCGATGGAATTACTGTGTTTCATCAACACTCTGAAGGCCCACAGATTACAGAATGCTTCCAGAAGTGCTTCGGAAACTACTACTTGTCTTCCAGGGAACGATCAAAACGTAGACAGTTTGAGACATCACTCCCATGGAGAAAATGCCGCATGGTGCCTGTTGTATTCAATCCCGATGCAATTTCTGTTTCATCAACGGTCTGAAGGTCCACAGATTACAGAATGCCCCCTGATGTGCTTCGCAAACTACTACTGGTTTTCTAGGGATCGATCAAAGCGTAGACAGATTGAGACATTACTCCGATGTTGAAAAGTCAGCATGGTAACTGTTGTATCCAATCCCGATGCAATACCTGTGTTTCACCTACACTCTGAAGGTCCACAGATTACAGAATTCCTCCAGATGTGCTTCGGAAACTACTACTGGTCTTCCAGGGAACGATCAAAGCGTAGACAGTTTGAGACATTACTAACATGGAGAAAAGTCCGCAATGTGCCTTCTGTGTTCTATCCCGATGCCATTTCTTTCTTTCATCAACTCCCTGAAGGGCCGCAGATTACAGAATGCCCCCAGATGTGCTTCGGAAACTACTACTGGTTTTCTAGGGAACGATGAAAGCGTAGACAGTTTCAGACATTACTCCCTTGTTGAAATGTCGGCATGGTGCCTGCTGTATCCAATCCTGATGCAATACCTGTGGTTCATCTACACTCTGTAGTTCCGCAGATTACAGATTGCCTACAGATGTGCTTCGGAAGGATCTACTGCTCGTTTAGGGAACGATCAAAACGTAGACAGTTTAAGACATTTCTCCATTGGAGAAAAGTCCGCATGGTGCCTGTTGTATTCAATCTTGATGCAATTTCTGTGATTCATCAACACTCTGAAGGTCCACAGACTACAGAGTGCCTCCACATGTGCTTCGGAAACTACTACTGGTCTTCCAGGGAACGATCAAATCGTAGACACTTTGAGGCATAACTCTCATGGACAAATATCCGCATGGTGCCTGTTGTATTCAATCCCGATGCAATTTCTTTGTTTCATCAACACTCTGAAGGTCCACAGATTACAGAATAGCTCCATACGTGTTTGGGAAACTACTACTGGTCTTCCAGGGAACGATCGAATCATAGACAGTTTAAAACATTTCCCCAATTAAAAAAAAGTCCGCAAGGTGCCTGTTGTATTCAATCCCGACGCAATTTCTGTGTTTCATCAAGACTGTGAAAGTCCACAGACTTCAGTATGCCTCTAGATTTGCTTCGGAAACTACTACTGCTCTTCGAATAATCGATCAATGCATAGACAGTTTGAGAAATTACTCGCATGGAGATAAGTTCGAATGATGCCTGTTGTATTCAATCCCGATGCAATTTCAGTGTTTCATCAACACTCTGAAGCTCCACAGATTGCAGAATGTCTCCAGATGTGGTTAAACTATTACTGGTCTTCCAGGGGACGATCAAACCTTAGCCAGTATTAGACATTACTCCCATTGAGAAAAGAGCGCATGGAGCCTGTTGTATTCAATCCCGATGCAATTTCCTTCTTTCATCAACGGTATGAAAGACCACAGATTACAGAATGCCCCCTGATGTGCTTCGCAAACTACTACTGGTTTTCTAGGGATCGATCAAAGCGTAGACAGATTCAGACATTATTCCCATGGAGAAAAGCCCTCATGGTGCCTGTTGTGTTCAATCCCGATGCAATTTCTGTGTTTCATCAACACTCCGAAGGTCCACAGATTTCAGAATGCCTCCAGAACTGCTTCGGAAACTGCTACTGGTCTTCCAGGTATCGAACAAAGCGTAGACATATTTAGACGTTACTCCCATGGAGAAAAGTTCGCATGATGCCAGTTGTATTCAATCCCGATGCTAATTCTGTGTCTCGTCAACATTCTGAAGGTCCACAGATTACAGAATGCCTCCATATGTGCTTTGAAAACTACTACTGGTCTTCCAGGGAACAATTAAAGCGTAGACAGTTTGAGACATTACTCCCATGGAGAAAAGCCAGCAAGTTGCCTGTTGTAATCAATCCCGATGGAATTACAGTGTTTCATCAACACTCTGAAGGCCCACAGGTTACAGAATGCCTCCAGATGTGCTTCGGAAACTTCTACTGGTCTTCCAGGGAACGATCAAAGCGTAGACAGTTTGAGACATTACTGCCATGGAGAAAAGTCCGCGTGGTGCATGTTGTATTCAATCCCGATGCGGTTTCTGTGTTTCATCAACACTCTAAAGGACCACAGACCACAGAATGCATCCAAATGTGCTTCGGAAACTGTTCCTAGTCTTCCACGGAACGAGCAAATCGAAGACAGTTTGTGACATTTCCCCCATGGAAAAAGGTCCGCAAGGTGGCTGTTGTATTCAATCCCAATGCAATTTCTGTGTTTCAGTAAAACCCTGAAGATCCACAGATTACAGAATTCCTCCAGATGTGCTTCTTAAACTACTACTGGTCGTGCAGGGAACGATCAAAGCGTAGACAGTTTGAGACACTACTCCCATCGAGAAAGCACCGCATGCTGCTTGTTGTATTCAATCCTGATGCGATTTCTGTGTTTCATCAACACTCTGTAGTTCCATAGTTTACAGATTGCCTCCAGATGTGCTTCGGAAACATCTAGTGGTCGTTTACGGAACGATCAAAACGTAGACAGTTTGAGACATTACTCCCATGTTGAAATGTCGGCATAGTGCCGGTTGTATCCAATCCCGATGCAATACCTGTGTTTCATCTACACTCTGAAGGTCCACAGATTACAGATTGCCTCCAGATGTGCTTGGGATATTATTAATGGTCTTGTAGGGAACTAGCAAACTGTAGACTATTTGAGACATTACTCCCATGGAGAAAAGTACGCATGGTGCCTGTGTATTCAATCCCGATGCGATTTCAGTGTTTCATGAAACCTCAAAAGGACCACAGATCACAGAATGCATCCAAATGTGCTAGGGAAACTACTACTGGTCTTCCAGGGAACGAGCAAAGCGAAGACAGTTTATGACAATTCCCCCATGGAAAAAAGTCCGCAAGGAGGCTGTTGTATTCAATCCCGATGCAATGTCTGTGTTTCATCAACACTCTGAAAGTCCACAGATTTCTGAATGTCTATAGATGCGCTTCGGAAGCTACTACTGGTCTTTCAGGAATCGATCAAAGTGTAGACGGTTTGAGACATTACTCCCAATGAGAAAAGTCCGTAATATGTCTTCTGTATTCAATCCCGATGCCATTTCTATCTTTCATCAACACTCTGAAAGTCCGCAGATTACAGAATGCATCTGGATGTGCTTCGAAAACTACTACTGGTCTTCCAGGGAATAATCAAAGCGTAGACAGTTTGAGACATTACTCCCATGGAGAAAATGCGGCATGGTGCCTGTTGAATTCCATCCAGACGCAAATTTTGTGTTTCGTCAACACTCTGAATGTCCACAGAATACAGAATGAGTCCAGATGTGCTTCGGGAACTACTACTGGTCTTCCAGGGAACGATAAAAGCGTAGACAGTTTGAGACCTTACTCCCATGGAGGAAAGTCCGTAAGGAGCCTGTTGTATTCAATCCCACTGCAATTTCGGTGTCTAATCAACACTCTGAAGGTCCATAGATTACAGAATACCTCCAGATGTGCTTCGGAAACTACTACTGGTCTTCCAGGGAACGATCAAAGCGTAGACAGTTTGAGACATTACTCCCATGGAGAAAAGACCGAATGCTGCCTGTTGTATTCAATCCCGATGTGATTTCTGTGTTTCATCATCACTCTGTAGTTCCACAGTTTACAGATTGCCTCCAGATGTGCCTCTAAAACATCTACTGGTCGTTTAGGTAACGATCAAAATGTAGACAGTTTAAGACATTTTTCTAATGGAGAAAAGTCCGCATGGTGCCTGTTGTATTCAATCCTGATGCAATTGTTGTGATTCATCCACAGTCTGATGGTCCACAGATTACAGAATGTCTCCAGGTGTGCTTGGGAAACTACTACTTGTCTTCCATTGAGCGATCAAATCGTAGACAGTTTGAGACATTATTCCCATGGAGAAAAGTCCGCCTGGTGCCTGTTGTATTCAATCCCTATGCAAATTCTGTGTTTCATCAACACTCCGAAGGTCCACAGATTCTAAAATATCTCCAGATGTGCTTCGGGATTTACTACTGGTTTTCTAGGGAACGATCATATCGTAGACAGTTTGAGACATTACTCCCATGTTGAAATGTCGGCATAGTGCCGGTTGTATCCAATCCCGATGCAATACCTGTGTTTCATCTACACTCTTAAGGTCCACAGATTACAGATTGCCTCCAGATGTGCTTGGGATATTATAAATGGTCTTGTAGGGAACTAGCATATTGTAGACAGTTTGAGACATTACTCCCATGGAGAAAAGTCCGCATGGTGACTGTGTATTCAATCCTGATGCGATATCAGTGTTTCATGAAACCTCTAAAGGACCACAGATCACAGAATGCATCCAAATGTGCTAGGGAAACTACTACTGGTCTTCCAGGGAACGAGCAAAGCGAAGACAGTTTGTGACATTTCCCCCATGGAAAGAAGTCCTCAAGGAGCCTGTTGTATTCAATCCCGATGCAATGTCTGTGTTTCATCAACACTCTGAAAGTCCACAGATTTCTGATAGTCTCCAGATGCGCTTCGGAAACTACTACTGGTCTTTCAGAAATCGATCAATGTGTAGACAGTTTGTGACATTACTCCCATGGAGAAAAGTCCGCAATATGCCTTCTGTATTCAATCCCGATGCCATTTCTATCTTTCATCAACACTCTGAAGGTCCGCAGTTTTCAGAAAGCCTCCGGATGTGCTTCGAAAACTACTACTGGTCTTCCAGGGAACAATCAAAGCGTAGAAAGTTTGAGACATTACTCCCATGGAGAAAATGCGGCATGGTGCCTGTTGAATTCCATCCAGACGCAAATTCTGTGTTTCGTCAACACTCTGAATGTCCACAGAATACAGAATGAGTCCAGATGTGCTTCGGGAACTACTACTGGTCTTCCAGGGAACGATCAAAGCGTATACAGTTTGAGACATTACTCCCATGGAGAAAATTCCGCAATGTGCCTTCTGTATTCAATCCCGATTCCATTTCTGTCTTTCATCAACACTCTGAGGATCCGCAGATTACAGAATGCCCCCACATGTGCTACGGAGACAACTGCTGGTCTTCCAGGGAGTGATCAAAGCGTAGACAGTTTGAGACATTACTCCCATTCAGAAAAGTCCGCATGGTGCCTGTTGGATTCAATCCCTATGCAATTTCTGTGTTTCATCAACACTCTGAAGGTCCAAAGTTTACAGAATGCCTCCGGAGGTGCTTGGGGAACTACTACTGGTCTTCCAGGGAACGACCAATGCGTAGACAGTTTGAGACATTACTCCCATGGAGAAAAGTCCGCAATGTGCCTTCTGTATTCATTCCCGATGCCATTTCTCTCTTTGATCAACACTCTGAAAGTCCGCAGATTTTAGAATCCCCCACATGTGCTACGGAAACCACTACTGGTCTTCCAGGGAGCGATCATAGCGTAGAGAGTTTGAGACATTACTCCCATGGAGAAAATGCCGCACGGTCTCTGTTGTATTCAATCCCAATGAAATATCTGTGTTTCATCAACACTCTGAGGGTCCACAGATTACAGAATGCCTTCCGATGTGCTTCGGAAACTTCTATTGGTCGATTATGGAACGATCAAAACGTAGGCAATTTAACACATTACTCAAATGGAGGAAAAACTGCATGTTGTCTGGTGTATTCAATTCCGATGCGGTTTTTTTGTTTCATCAATACTCTGAAGGTACACAGAATTCAGAATGCCTCCAGATGAGCTTGGGAAACTACTACTGGGTTTCCAGGTAACGATCAAAGCGTAGACAGTTTGAGACATTACTCCCATGGGGAAAAGTAGGCATGGTTTCTGTTGTATTCAATCCCGATGCAATTTCTGTTTTCAATCAAGACTCTGAATGTCCACAGATCACAGAATGCCTTCAGATGTACTTCGGAAACTTCTATTGGTCGTTTAGGGAATGATAAAAAGCGTAGGCAGTTTAAGACATAACTCAAATGGAGAATAAACCGCATAGTGTCTGTTGTATTCAATCCCGATGCGGTTTCTTTGTTTCATCAACACTCTAAAGGTCCACAGATTACAGAATGCCTCCAGATGTGCATGGGAAACTACTACTGGTCTTCCAGGGAACGATAAAGACGTACACAGTTTGAGACATTACTCCCATGGGGAAAAGTCCGCATGGTGACTGTTGTATTCAATCGCGATGCAATTTCTGTGTTTCGTCAACACTCTGAAGGTCCATAGTTAACAGAACGCCTCCAGATGTTCTTGGGGAACTACTACTGGTCTTCCAGGGAACGATCAAAGCGTAGACAGTTTGAGACAATACTCCCACGGAGTAAAGTCTGCAATGCGCCTTCCGTATTCAATTCTGATGCCATTTCCTTCTTTCATCAACACTCTGAAGGTCCGCAGATTATAGAATGCCCACCCATGTGCTACGGAAACTACTACTGGTCTTCCACGGAGCGATCAAAGCGTAGACAGTTTGAGACATTACTCCCATGGAGAAATGTCGGCACGGTGCCTGTTGTATTCAATCCCGATGCAATTTCTGTGTTTAATCAAGACTCTGTGGGTCCGCAGATTACAGAATGCCTCCAGATGTGCTTCGGAAACTTCTACTGGTCGTTTACGGAATGATCAAAACGTAGACAGTTTGAGACATTACTCCCATGGAGAAAAGTCCGCAATGCGCCTTTAGTATTCAATTCCGATGCCATTTCCTTCTTTTATCAACACTCTGAAGGTCCGCAGATTATAGAATGCCCCCACATGTGCTACGGAAACTACTACTGGTCTTCCAGGGAGCGATCAAAGCGTAGACAGTTTGAGACATTACTCCCATGGAGAAAATGCCGCACGGTCCCTGTTGTATTCAATCCCGATGAAATTTCTGAATTTCATCAACACTCTGAAGTACCACAGATAACAGAATGCCTTCAGATGTGCTTCGGAAACTTCTATTGGTCGTTTAGGGAACGATCAAAACGTAGGCAATTTAGCACTTTACTCAAATGGAGGAAAAACTGCATGGAGTCTGGTGTATTCAATCCCTATGAAATTTCTTTGTTTCATCAACACTCTGAAGGTCCACAGATTACAGAATGACTTCAGATGTGCTTCGGGAACTTCTATTGGTCGTTTAGGGAATGATAAAAAGCGTAGGCAGTTTAAGACATAACTCAAATGGAGAATAAACCGCATGGTGTCTGTTGTATTCAACCCCGATGCTGTTTCTTTGTTTCATCAACACTCTAAAGGTCCACAGATTACAGAATGCCTCCAGATGTGCATGGGAAACTACTACTGGTCTTCCAGGGAACGATAAAGACGTACACAGTTTGAGACATTACTCCCATGGAGAAAAGTCCGCATGGTGTCTGTTGTATTCAACCCCGATGCAAATTCTGTGTTTCATCAACACTCTGAAGGTAAACAGATTACAGAATGGCTCCAGGTGTGCTTGTGAAACTACTACTTGTCTCTAAGGGAGCGATCAAAGCGTAGACAGTTTGAGAAATAACTCCCATGGAGAAAAATCCGCCTGGTGCCTGTTGTATTCAATCCCGATGCCATTTCTGTCTTTCATCAACACTCTAAGGATCCGCAGATTACAGAATGCCTCCACATGTGCTACAGAAACTACTTCTGGTCTTCCAGGGAGCGATCCAAGCGTAGACAGTTTGAGACATTACTCCCATGGAGAAAAGTCCGCCTGGTGACTTTTGTATTCAATCCCGATGCAATTTCTGTGTTTAATCAAGACTCTGAAGGTCCACAGATTACGGAATGCCTCCAGATGTTCTTCGGAAACTTCTACTTTTCGTTTACGGATCGATCAAAACGTAGACAGTTTGAGACATTTCTCCCATGGAGAAAAGTCCGCATCGTTCCTCCTGTATTCAATCAATATGCCATTTCCGTCTTTCATCAACTCTCTGATGGTCCGCAAATTACAGAATGCCTCCAGATGTGCTTCGAAAACTACTACTGGCTTTCCAGGGAACGATCATAGCGTAGACAGTTTGAGACATTACTCCCATGGAGGGACGTCCGTAAGGAGCCTGTTGTATTCAATCCCGCTGCAATTTCTGTGTCTAATCAACACTCTGAAGGTCCACAGATTACAGAATACCTCCAGATGTGCTTCGGAAACTACTACTGGACTTCCAGGGAAAAATCAAAGCGTAGACAGTTTGAGACATTACTCTCATGGTGAAAAGTCTGCATGATGCCTGTTGTATTCAATCCCGATGCCATTTCTCTGTTTCATCAAAACTCTGAAGATCCACAGAGTACAGAATTCATCCAGATGTGCTTCGGAAACTACTACTGGTCTTCCAGGGAACGATCAAAGCGTAGACAGTTTGAGACATTACTCCCATGGAGAAAAGACCGCATGCTGCCTGCTGTATTCAATCCCGATGCTGTTTCTGTGTTTCATCAATACTCTGTAGTTCCACAGTTTACAGATTGCCTCCAGATGTGCCTCGAAAACATCTACTTGTCGTTTAGGTAACGATCAAAATGTAGACAGTTTAAGACATTATTCCCATGGAGAAAAGTCCGCCTGGTGCCTGTTGTATTCAATCCCTATGCAAAGTCTGTGTTTCATCAACACTCCGAAGGTCCACAGATTCTAAAATATCTCCAGATGTGCTTCGGGATTTACTACTGGTTTTCCAGGGAACGATCAAAGCGTAGACATTTTTCCGACTTTACTCCCATGGAGATAACGGCGCACGGTCCCTGTTGTATTCAATCCCGATGAAATTTCTGTGTTTCATCAACACTCTGAAGGTCTACAGATTACAGAATGCCTCCAGATGTTCTTCGGAAACTTATACTTTTCGTTTACGGAACGATCACATCGTAGACAGTTTGAGACATTACTCCCATGGTGAAAAGTCCGCATGGTGCCTCCTATATTCAATCCTTATGCCATTTCCGTCTTTCATCAACACTCTGAAGGATCGCAAATTACAGAATGCCACCAGATGTACTTCGAAACCTACTACTGGCTTTCCAGGGAACGATCAAAGCGTAGACAGTTTGAGAGATTACTCCCATGGAGAAAAGTCCGCCTGGTGACTGTTGTATTCAATCGCGATGCAATTTCTGTGTTTCGTCAACACTCTGAAGGTCCATAGTTTACAGAACGCCTCCAGATGTGCTTGGGGAACTACTACTGGTCTTCCAAGGGACGATCAAAGCGTAGGCAGTTTGAGACATTACTCCCATGGAGAAAAGTCCGCATGGTGACTGTTGGATTCAATCCCGATGCAATTTCTGTGTTTCATCATCACTCTGAAGGTCCACAGTTTACAGAATGCCTCCAGAGGTGCTTGGGGAACTACTACTGGTCTTCCAGGGAACGACCAAAGCGTAGACAGTTTGAGACATTACTCCCATGGAGAAAAGTCTGCAGTGCGCCTTCAGTATTCAATTCCGATTCCATTTCCTTCGCTCATCAACACTCTGAAGGTCCGCAAATTATAGAATGCCCCCACATGTGCTACGGAAACTACTACTGGTCTTCCAGGGAGCGATCAAAGCGTAGACAGTTTGAGACATTACTCCCATGGAGAAAATGCCGCACTGTCTCTGTTGTATTCAATCCCAATGAAATATCTGTGTTTCATCAACACTGTGAGGGTCCACCGATTACAGAATGCCTTCCGATGTGCTTCGGAAACTTCTATTGGTCGATTATGGAACGATCAAAACGTAGGCAATTTAACACATTACTCAAATGGAGGAAAAACTGCATGGTGTCTGGTGTATTCAATCCCGATGCGGTTTCTTTGTTTCATCAACACTCTGAAGGTACACAGATTACAGAATGCCTCCAGATGAGCTTGGGAAACTACTACTGGTCTTCCAGGTAACGATCAAAGCGTAGACAGTTTGAGACATTACTCCCATGGGGAAAAGTACGCATGGTTTCTGTTGTATTCAATCGCGATGCAATTTCTGTTTTCAATCAAGACTCTGAATGTGCACAGATTACAGAATACATCCAGATGTGCTTCTGGAACTACTACTGGTCTTCCAGGGTACGATCAGATCGTAGACAGTTTGAGACATTACTCCCATGGAGGAAAGTCCGCATGGTGCCTGTTGTATTCAATCCCGATGAAATTTCTGTGTTTCATCAACACTCTGAAGGTCCACAGATTACAGAATGCCTTCAGATGTACTTCGGAAACTTCTATTGGTCGTTTAGGGAATGATAAAAAGCGTAGGCAGTTTAAGACATAACTCAAATGGAGAGTAAACCGCATGGTGTCTGTTGTATTCAATCCCGATGCTGTTTCTTTGTTTCATCAACACTCTTAAGGTCCACTGATTACAGAATGCCTCCAGATGTGCATGGGAAACTACTACTGGTCTTCCAGGGAACGATAAAGACGTACACAGTTTGAGACATTACTCTCATGGAGAAAAGTCCGCCTGGTGCCTGTTGTATTCAATCCCGATGCAATATCTGTGTTTCATCAACACTCTGAAGGTCCACAAATTACAGAATTGCTCCAGATGTGCTTGGGAAACTACTACTTGTCTTCCAGAGAGCGATCAAAGCGTAGACAGTTTGAGGCATTACTCCCATGGAGAAAAGTTCGCAATTTGCCTTCTGTATTCAATCCCGATGCCATTTCTGTCTTTCATCAACACTGTGAAGGTCCGCAAATTACAGAATGCCTCCAGATGTGGTTCGAAAACTACTACTGGCTTTCCAGGGAACGATCAAAGCGTGGACAGTTTGAGACTTTACTCCCATGGAGAAAAGTCCGCCTGGTGACAGTTCAATCGCGATGCAATTTCTGTGTTTCATCAACACTGTGAAAGTCCATAGTTTGCAGAACGCCTCCAGATGTGCTTGGGGAACTACTACTGCTCTTCCAAGGAACGATCAAAGCGTAGGCAGTTTGAGACATTACTCCCATGGAGAAAAGTCCTCATGGTGACTGTTGTATTCAATCGCGATGCAATTTCTGTGTTTCGTCAACACTCTGAAGGTCCATAGTTAACAGAACGCCTCCAGATGTTCTTGGGGAACTACTACTGGTCTTCCACGGAGCGATCAAAGCGTAGACAGTTTAAGACACTACTCCCATGGAGAAATGTCGGCACGGTGCCTGTTGTATTCAATCCCGATGCAATTTCTGTGTTTAATCAAGACTCTGTGGGTCCACAGATTACAGAATGCCTCCAGATGTGCTTCGGAAACTTCTACTGGTCGTTTACGGAACAATCAAAACGTAAACAGTTTGAGACATTACTCCAATGGAGAAAAGTCCGCAATGCGCCTTCAGTATTCAATTCTGATGCCATTTCCTTCTTTTATCAACACTCTGAAGGTCCGCAGATTATAGAATGCCCCCACATGTGCTACGGAAGCTACTACTGGTCTTCCAGGGAGCGATCATAGCGTAGACAGTTTGAGACATTACTCCCATGGAGAAAATGCCGCACGGTCCCTGTTGTATTCAATCCCGATGAAATCTCTGTATTTCATCAACACTCTGAAGTACCACAGATTACAGAATGCCTTTAGATGTGCTTCGGAAACTTCTATTGGTCGTTTAGGGAACGATCAAAACGTAGGCAATTTAACACTTTACTCAAATGGAAGAAAACTGCATGGAGTCTGGTGTATTCAATCCCCATGAAATTTCTTTGTTTCATCAACACTCTGAAGGTCCACAGATTACAGAATGCCTTCAGATGTGCTTCGGAAATTTCTATTGGTTGTTTTGGGAATGATAAAAAGCGTAGGCAGTTTAAGACATAACTCAAATGAAGAATAAACCGCATGGTGTCTGTTGTATTCAATCCCGATGCTGTTTCTTTGTTTCATCAACACTCTAAAGGTCCACAGATTACAGAATGCCTCCAGATGTGCATGGGAAACTACTACTGGTCTCCCAGGGAATGATAAAGACGTACACAGTTTGAGACATTACTCCCATGGAGAAAAGTCCGCATGGTGTCTGTTGTATTCAACCCCGATGCAATTTCTGACTTTCATCAACACTCTGAAGGTAAACAGATTACAGAATGGCCCCAGGTGTGCTTGTTAAACTACTACTTGTCTTCCAGGGAGCGATAAAAGCGAAGACAGTTTGAGAAATAACTCCCATGGAGAAAAATCCCCCTGGTGCCTGTTGTATTCAATCCCGATGCCATTTCTGTCTTTCATCAAGACTCTGAAGGTCCACAGATTACAGGATGCGTACAGATATGCTTCTGAAACTACTACTGGTCTTCCATTGAACGATCAAGTCGTAGAAAGTTTGAAACATTACTCCCATATGGAAAGGTGGGCATGGTGCCTGTTGTATTCAATCCCGATGCAATTTCTGTGTTTCATCAAGAAGCTGAACGTCCACAGATTACAGGATGCCTCCAGATATACTTCAGAAACTAATACTGGCCTTCCTGTCGACGATCAAAGCGTAGACAGTTTGAGTAATTATTCAAATGGGGAAAAGTCCGCATGGTGCCTGTTTTATTCAATCCCTATGTAATATCTGTGATTCATCCACACTCTTAAGGTCATCAGATTACAGAATGCCTCCACATGTGCTTCGGAAGCTACTACAGGCCTTCCAGGGCACGATCAAAGCGTAGACAAATTGAGACATTACTCAGATGGAGAAATGAGAGCATGGTGCCTGTTGTAATCAATCCCTATGCAATTTCAGTTTTTCATCAACACTCTGAAGGGCCACAGATTACAGAATGCCTTCAGATTTCCTTCGGCAACTACTACAGATCTCCCAGGTATCGATGAAATCGTAGACAGTTAGAGACATTACTCCCATGAAGAAAAGTCCGCATGGTGCCTGTTGTATTCAGCCCCGATACAATTTATGTGTTTAACCGACACTCTGAAGGTCCACAGATTACAGAATGCCTCCAGATGTGCTTCACAAACTACTACTGGTCTTCCAGGGAACGATCAAAGCGTAGATTGAGACATTACTCCGATGGAGAAAAGTCCGCATGGTGCCTGTTGTATTCAATCCGAATGCTATTTCTGTGTTTCAGCAACACTCTGAGCTTCACAGATTACAAAATGCCTCCAGATATGCTTGGGAAACTACAACTGGTCTTCCAGGGAAGATCAAAGCGTAGACAGTTTGAGACATTACTCCGACGGAGAAAAGTCCGCATGGCGCCTGTTCTATTCAATCCCTATGCAATTTTTGTGTTTCATCAAGAAGCTGAACGTCCACAGATTACAGGATGCCTCCAGATATACTTCTGAAACTAACACTGGCCTTCCTGTCGACGATCAAAGCGTAGACAGTTTGAGACATTACTCCCATGGAGAAACGGCGCATGGTGCCTGTTGTATTCAATCCCGATGCAATTTATGTGTTTCATCAACACTCTGAAGGTCCACATATTACAGAATGCCTTCAGATGTGCTTCGGCAACTACTACTGATATCCCAGGAATCGATCAAATCGTAGACAGTTAGAGACATTACTCCCATGGCGAAAAGTCCGCATGGTTCCTGTTGTATTCAATCCCGACGACATATCTGTGTTTCATCAACACTCTGAAGGACCACAGGTTGCAGAATGCCTCCAGATGTGCTTTGGCAACTACAACTGCCCTTCCTGGCAAAGAGCAAAGCGTAGACAGTTTGAGACACTACTCCGATGGAGAAAAGTCCGCATGGTGCTGTAGTATTCAATCCTGATGCATTTTCTGTGTTTCGTCAACAACCTGAAGGTCCACAGATTACACAATGCCTCTAGATGTGCTTCGGAAACTACTACTGCTCTTCAATGAACGATCAAAGCGTAGGCACTTTGAGACATTACTCCCATGGAGCAATGTTCATATGTTGCCTGTTGTATTCAATCTCGATGCAATTTCTGTGTTTCATCGACACTCTGAAGGTCCACAGATTACAGAATGCCTCCAGATGTGCTTCGGAAGCTACTACTGGTCTTCCATGGACCGATCAAACAGTAGAATGATCGAGAAATTACTCCCATGCAGAAAATTCCGCATGGTGCCTGTTGTATTCAATCCCGTAGCAATTTCTGTGTTTCATCAACACTCTGAAGATCCACAGATAACAGAATGACTCGAGATGTGCTTCGAAAACTACTGCTGGTCTTCCAGAGAAGATCAAAGAGTAGACAGTTTGAGACATTTCTCCCATGGAGGAAAGTTCGCATGGTGCCTGTTGTATTAAATCCCGTAGCAATTTCTGTGTTTCTTCAACACTTTGATCCTCCACAGATTACAGAATACCTCCCGATGTGCTTCGGAAACTACTACTCGTCTTCCTGGCGACGATCAAATCGTAGACAGTTTGAGACATTACTCAAATGGAGAAAACTTGTCATGGAACCTATTGTATTCAATCCCGATGCAATTTCTGTGTTTCTTCAACACTCTGAAAGTCGACAGATTACAGAATGCCTCCAGATGTGCTTCCGAAACTACTACTGGTCTTCCAGGGAACGGTGAAAGCGTAGAAAGATTGAGACATTACTCCCAAAGAGAAAAGTCCGCATTATGTTTGTTGTATCTAATCATAATGTAATTTCTGTGTTTAATCAAAACTCTGAAGGTCCACAGTTAACAGAATGCCTCCAGATAAGCCTCCGAAACTACTTCTGGTCTTCCAGGGAACGATCAAAGCGTAGACAGATTGGCCCATTACTCACATGGAGAAAAGTCGGCATGGTGCCTGTTGTATTCAATCCCGACCGAATATATGTGTTTCATGGACACTCTGAAGGTCCACAGATTACAGAATGCCTCCAGATGTGCTTGGGAAACTACTACTGCTCCTCCAGGGAACGATAAAAGCGTAGATAGATTTAGACATTTCTCCCAAGGAGAAAAGTCCGCATTGTTTTTATTGTATTCAATCCCGACGTAAATTCTGTGATTCATCAAAACTCTGAAGGTCCACAGATAACAGAATGACTCGAGATGTGCTTCGAAAACTACTACTGGTCTTCCAGAGAAGATCAAAGCGTAGACAGTTTGAGACATTACTCCCATGGAGGAAGGTTCACATGGTGCCTGATGTATTCAATCCCGTAGCATTCTCTGTGTTTCATCAACACTCTGAAGCTTCACAGATTACAGAACGACTCCAGATGTGCTTCGGAAACTACTACTGGTCTAACAGGGAACGAACAAAACGTTGACAGTTTAAGACATTACTCCCATGGAGAAAAGTCCGCATGGTGCCTGTTGTATTCAATCCTGATGCATTTTCTTTGTTTCGTCAACACCCTGAAGGTCCACAGATACAGAATGACTCCAGATGTGCTTCGGAAACTACTACTGGTCTTCCAGGGAACGATCAAAGGGTAGACAGTTAGAGACATTACTCTCATGGATAAAAGTCCGCATGGTGATTGTTTTATTCAATCCCGATGCAATATCTGTGATTCATAGACACTCTGAAAGTCACAGATTACATAATGCCTCCAGATGTGCTTCGGAAACTACTACTGATCTCCCAGGAATCGATCAAAACGTAGACAGTTGGTGACATTACTCCCATGGAGAAAAGTCCGCATGGTGCCTGTTGCATTCAATCCCGTGGCAATTTCTGTGTTTCATCAACACTCTGAAGCTTCACAGATTACAGAATATCTCAAGATGTGCTTCAAAATCTACTACTGGTCTTACAGGGAACGATAAAAGCGTAGACAGATCGGCCCATTACTCACATGGAGAAAATTCCGCATGGTGCCTGTTGTATTCAATCCCGATGCAATATCTGTGTTTCATGGACACTCTGAAGGTCCACAGATTACTGAATGCCTCCAGATGTGCTTCGGAAGCTACTACTGGTCTTCCAGGGAACGATCAAACAGTAGAAAGATTGAGAAATTACTCCCATGCAGAAAATTCCGCATGGTGCCTGTTGTATTAAATCCCGTAGCAATTTCTGTGTTTCATCAACACTTCGATACTCCACAGATTACAGAATACCTCCCGATGTGCTTCGGAAACTACCACTCGTCTTCCTGGCGACGATCAAAGTGGAGACAGTTTGAGACATTACTCAAATGGCGAAAACTCGGCATGGAGCCTGTTGTATTCAATCCCGATGCAATTTCTGTGTTTCTTCAACACTCTGTATGTCCACAGATTACAGAATGCCTCCAGATGTGCTTCGGAAACTACTACTGGTCTTCCAGTGAACGATCAAAGCGTAGAAAAATGGAGACATTACTCCCAAGGAGAAATGTCCGCATTATGTTTGTTGTATTCAATCATAATGTAATATCTGTGTTTAATCAAAACTCAGAAGGTCCACAGATAACAGAATGCCTCCAGTTGTGCCTCCGAAACTACATCTGGTCTTCCAGGGAACGATCACGGCGTAGACAGATTGGCCCATTACTCACATGGAGAGAAGGCCGCATGGTGCCTGTTGTATTCAATCCCGATGCAATATATGTGTTTCATGGACACTCTGAAGGTCCACAGATTACAGAATGCCTCCAGATGTGCTTCGGAAAGTACTACTGGTCTTCCAGGGAACGATGAAAGCGTAGAAATATTGAGACATTACTCCCATGGAGAAAAGTCCGCATCGTGCCTGATGTATTCAATCCCGTAGCAATCTCTGTGTTTTATCAACACTCTGAAGCTTCACGTGCTTCGGAAACTACTACTGGTCTGCCAAGGAACGAACAAAGCGTAGACAGTTTAAGACATTACGTCCAAGGAGAAAAGTAAACATGGTGCCTGTTGTAATCAATCCCGATGCAATTTCTGTGTTTCATCGACACTTTGAAGGTCCACAGATTACAGAATGCCTCCAGATGAGCTTCGGTAACTACTACTGATCTCCCAGGAATCGATCAAATCGTAGACAGTTAGAGACATTACTCCCATGGAGGAAAGACCTCATGGTGCCTGTTGAGTTCAATCCCGTAGCAATTTCTGTGTTTCATCAACACTCTGAAGCTTCACAGATTACAGAATGCCTCCAGATGTGCTTCGGAAACTACTACTGGTCTTCAATGAACGATCAAAGCGTAGACAGTTAGAGACATTACCCCCATGGAGAAATGTTCGCATGGTGCCTGTTGTATTCAATTCCCGATGCAATTTCTGTGTTTCATCAACACTCTGAAGGTCCACGGATTATAGTATGATTCCAGATGTGCTTCGGAAACTAATACTGGTCTTCCAGGGAACGATCAAAGGGTAGACAGTTTGAGACATAACTCCCATGGAGAAAAGTAAACATGGTGCCTGTTGTATTCAATCCCGATGCAATTTCTGTATTTAATCAACACCCTGAAGGTCCACAGATACAGAATAACTCCAGATGTGCTTCAAAAACTACTACTGGTATTACAGGGAACGATCAAAGGGAAGACAGTTTGAGACATTACTCCCACGGATAAAAGTCCGCATGGTAATTGTTGTATTCAATCCCGATGCAATATCTGTGTTTCATCGACACTCTGAAGGTCCACAGATTACAGAATTTCTCCAGATGTGCTTCGGAAACTACTACTGATCTCCCAGGTATCGATCATATCGTAGACAGTTAGAGACATTACTCCCATGGAGAAAACTCTGCGTGGTGCCTGTTGTATTCAAACCCTTTTCAATATCTGTGTTTCATCAACACTCTGAAGCTTCACAGATTACAGAATATCTCCAGATGTGCTTCGAAAACTACTACTGGTCTTACAGGGAACGATTAAAGCGTAGAAAAATTGAGACATTACTCCCAAGGAGAAAAGTCCGCAAAGTGTTTGTTGTATTCAATCCCGACGAAAATTCTGTGTTTAATCAACACTCTGAAGGTCCACAGGTAACAGAATGCCTCCAGTTGTGCCTCCGAAACTATTTCTGGTCTTCCAGGTAACGATCAAAGCGTAGACAGATTGGCCCAATACTCACATGGAGAAAAGTCCGCATGGTGCCTGTTCTATTCAATCCCGATGCCATCTCTGTGTTTCATCAACACTCTGAAGGTCCACAGATTACAGACTGCCTCCAGATGTGCTTCGCAAACTACTACTCGTCTTCCAGTGAACGATCAAAGCGTAGAAAAATTGAGACATTACTCCCAAGGAGAAAAGTCCGCATTATGTTTGTTGTATTCAATCATAATGTAATTTCTGTTTTTAATCAAAACTCTGAAGGTCCACAGATAACAGAATGCCTCCAGTTGTGCCTCCGAAACTACTTGAGGTCTTCCAGGGAAGGATCAAAGCGTAGACAGATTGGCCCATTACTCACATGGAGAGAAGGCGGCATGGTGCCTGTTGTATTCAATCCCGATGCAATATCTGTGTTTCATGGACACTCTGAAGGTCCACAGATTACAGAATGCCTCCAGATGTGCTTCGGAAACTACTACTGGTCTTCCAGGGAACGATGAAAGCGTAGAAATATTGAGACATTACTCCCATGGAGAAAAGTCCGCATCGAGCCTGATGTATAAAATCCCGTAGAAATCTCTGTGTTTTATCAACACTCTGAAGCTTCACAGATTACAGAATGCCTCCAGATGTGCTTCGGAAACTACTACTGGTCTGCCAAGGAACGAACAAAGCGTAGACAGTTTGAGACATTACGCCCAAGGAGAAAAGTAAAAATGGTGCCTGTTGTAATCAATCCCGATGCAATTTCAGTGTTTCATCGACACTCTGAAGGTCCACAGATTACAGAATGCCTCCAGATGTGCTTCGGAAACTACTACTGGTCTTCAATGAACGATCAAAGCGTAGACAGTTTGAGACATTACTCCCATGAAGAAATGTTCGCATGGTGCCTGTTGTATTCAATCCCGTAGCAATTTCTGTGTTTCATCAACACTCTGAAACCCCACAGAGTACAGAAAACCGCATGATGTGCTTCGGAAGCTACTACTGGTCTTCGAGGGAACGAACAAAGCGTAGACAGTTTGAGACATTAATCCCATGGAAAAAATCCGCATGGTGCCTGTTCTATTCAAACCCGATGCAATTTCTGTGTTTCATCAACACCCTGAAGGTCCACAGATTAAGGTATGGTTCCAGATGTACTTCGGAAACTAATACTGGTGTTCCAGGGAACGATCAAAGCGTAGACAGTTTGAGACATAACGCCCATGGAGAAAAGTAAACTTGGTGCCTGTTGTATTCAATCCCGATGCAATTTCTGTATTTAATCAACACACTGATGGTCCACAGATACAGAATAACTCCAGATGTGCTTCACAAACTACTACTGGTCTTACAGGGAACGATCAAAGGGAAGACAGTTTGAGACATTACTCCCACGGATAAAAGTCCACATGGTAATTGTTGTATTCAATCCCGATGCAATATCTGTGTTTCATCGACACTCTGAAGGTCCACAGATTACAGAATTTCTCCAGATGTGCTTCGGAAACTACTACTGATCTCCCAGGTATCGATCAAATCGTAGACAGTTTGAGACATTACTCCCATGGAGAAAACTCCGCATAAGGCCTGTTCTGTACAATCCCGTAGCAATTTCTGTGTTTCATCAACACTCTGAAGCTTCACAGATTACAGAATTCCTCCACATGTTCTTCGGAAACTACTACTGGTCGTCCAGGGAACGATCAAATCGCAAACTGTTTGACACAATACTCCCATTGTGAAAAGTCATCATAGTTATTGTTGTATTCAATCCCAACGCAATTTCTGTGTTTTACCAACACTCTAAAGGTGCACAGGTTACAGATTGCCTCTGGATCTGCTTCGGAAGCTTGTACTGCTCTTCTAGGGAACGAGCAAAGCGTAGACATTTTGAGACATTACTCCCATGGATAAAAGTCCGCATGGTGCCTGTTCTATTCAATCCCGATGCCATCTCTAAGTTTCATCAACACTCTGAAGGTCCACAGATTACAGAATGACTCCAGATGTGCTTCGGAAACTACTACTGGTCTTCCAGGGAACGATCAAAGCGTAGAAAAATTGAGACATAACTCCCAAGGAGAAAAGTCCGCATTATGTTTGTTGTATTCAATCATAATGTAATTTCTGTGTTTCATCAACACTCTGAAGCTCCAAAAAATACAGAATGCTTCCAGATGTGCTTCGGAAACTACCACTGGTCTTCCAGGGAACGTTCAAAGCGTAGACATTTTGAGACATTACCCCCATGGAGAAAAGTCCGCATGGTTCATGATGTATTCAGTCCAGTAGCAATTTCTGTGTTTCATCAACACTCTGAAGCTTCACAGATTACAGAAAGACTCCAGATGTGCTTCGGAAACTACTACTGGTCTGACAGGTTACGAACAAAGCGGAGACAGTTTGAGACACTACTCCCATGTAGAAAAGTCGGCATGGTGCCTCTTCTATTCAATCCCGATGCAACTTCTATGTTTCATCAACACTCTGAAGGTCCACAGATTACAGTATGCCACCAGATGTGCTTCGGTAAATACTACTGGTCTCCCAGGGAACGATCAAGGCGCAGACAGTATGAGACATTACTCCCATGGAGATAAGTAAACATGGTGCCTGTTGTATTCAATCCCGAAGCCATTTCTGTGTTTCAACAACACTCTGAAGGTCCACAGATTACATAAAGCCTCGAGATGAGCTATGGCAACTACTACTGATCTCCCAGGAATCGATCAAATTGTGGACAGTTAGAGACATTACTCCGATGGAGAAAAGTCCGCATGGTGCCTGTTCTATTCAATCCCGATGCATTTTCTATGTTTCAACAACACAATGAAAGTCTACAGATGACAGAATCCCTCCAGATGTGCTTTGGAAACTACTACTGGTCTTCCAGGGAACGATCAAAGGGTAGAGAGTTTGAGACACTTCTCCCACGGATAAAAGTCCGCATGGTGCCTGTTGTATTCAATCCCGTTGCAATATCTGTGTTTCATCAACACTCTGAAGCTTCACAGATTACAGAATGCTTCCAGATGTGCTTCGAAAACTACTACGAGTCTTACTGGGAACGTTCAAAGCGTAGACATTTTGAGACACTACTCCCATGGAGAAAAGGCCGCATGGTGCCTGATGTATTCAATCCCGTAGCAATATCTGTGTTTCATCAACACTCTGAAGCTTCACATATTACAGAATGACTCCAGATGTGCTTCAGAAACTACTACTGGTCTGCCAGGGAACGAACAAAGCGTAGACAGTTAGAGACATTACTCCCATGGAGAAAATTCCGCATGGTGCTTGTTGTATTCAATTCCGTAGCAATTTCTGTGTTTCATCAACACTCTGAAGCTTCACAGATTACAGAATGCCTCCAGATGTGCTTCAGAAACTATTACTGGTCTTCAATGCACGATCAAATCGTAGACAGTTTGAGACATTACTCCCATGGAGAAATGTTCGCATGGTGCCTGTTGTATTCAATCCCGATGCAATTTCTTATTTGCCTCAACACAATGAAGGTCCACAGATTACAGAATGCCTCCAGATGTGCTTCGGAAACTACTACTGGTCTGCATAGGGAACGATCAAACCGCAGACATTTTGAGACATTAATCCCTCGGAGAAAATTAAGCATGGTGCCTGTTGTATTCAATCCCGCAGCAATTTATGTGTTTCTTCAACACTCTGAAAACCCACAGACTACAGAAAACCGCATGATGTGCTTCGGAAGCTACTACTGATCATCCAGGGAACGAACAAAGCTTAAACAGTTTGAGACATTACTCCATGGAGAAAAGTCAGCATGGTGCCTGTTGTATTCAATCCCGAGGCAATTTCTGTCTTTAATCAACACCCTGAAGGTCCACAGATTACATAATGCCTCCAGATGTGCTTCGGAAACTACTACTGGTCTTCCAGGGAACGATCAAAGGGTAGACAGTTTGAGACATTACTCCCATGGATAAAAGTCCGCATGGTGCCTGGTGTATTCAATCCCGATGCAATTTCTGTGTTTCAACAACACTCTGAAGGTCCACAGACTACAGAATGCCTAAAGATGTGCTTCGGAAACTACTAGTGGTCGTCCAGGGAACGATCAAAGCACAGACTGTTTGGAACAATACTCCCATTGAGAAAAGTCCGCATGGTGCCTGTTCTATTCAATCCCGATGCAATTTCTGTGTTTCAACAACACACTGAAGGTCCACAGAATACAGAATGCCTCCAGATGTGCTTCGGAAACTGCTACTGGACTCCCAGGGAACAATCAAAACGCAAACTCTTTGAGACAATACTCCCATTGAGAAAAGTCCGCATGGTGCATGTTGTATTCAATCCCGATGCAATTTCTGTCTTTAATCAACACCCTGAATTTCCACAGATTACATAATGTCTCCAGATGTGCTTCGGTAACTACTACTGGTCTTCCAGGGAACGATCAAAGAGTAGACAGTTTGAGACATTACTCCCATGGATAAAAGTCCGCATGTTGCCTGTTGTATTCAATCCCGAAGCAATTTCTGTGTTTCAACAACACTCTGACGGTCCACAGATTACAGTATGCCTCCAGATGTGCTTCGGAAACTACTACTGGTCTCTCAGGGAACGATCAAAGCGCAGACAGTTTGAGACAATACTCCCATTGAGAAAAGTCCGCATGGTGCCTGTTGAATACAATGTCGATGCAATTTCTGTGTTTCATGAACACTCTGAAAGTCCACAGATTTCATAATGCCTCCAGATGTGCTGCGGCAACTACTACTTAACTCCAAGGAATCGATCAAATCATGGACAGTTAGAGACATTACTCCCATGGAGAAAAGTCCGCATGGTGACTGTTGTATTCAATCCCGATGCAATTTCTCTCTTTAATCAACACCCTGACGGTCCACAGATTACAGAATTTCTCCTGATGTGCTTCGGAAACTACTACTGGTCTCTCAGGGAACGATCAAAGGGTAGACAGTTTGAGACATTACTAACATGGATAAAAGTCCGCATGGTGCCTGTTTTATTCAATCCCGAAGCAATATCTGTGTTTCAACGACACTCTGAAGGTCCACAGATTACAGAATGCCTCCAGATGTGCTTCGGAAACTACTACTGATCTCCCAGGAATCGATCAAATCGTAGACAATTAGGGACATTACCCCCATGGAGAAAAGTCCTCATGGTGCCTGTTGTATTCAATCACGTAGAAACTTCTGTGTGTAATCAACACTCTGAAGCTTCACAGATTACAGAATGCTTCCAGATGTGCTTCGGCAACTACAACTGCTCTTCCTGGCAAAGAGCAAAGCGTAGACAGTTTGAGACATTAGTCGGATGTTGAAAATTCAGCATGGTGCTGTTGTATTCAATCCTGATGCATTTTATGTGTTTCGTCAACAATCTGAAGGTCCACAGATTACACAATGCCTCAAGATGTGCTTCGGAAACTACTACTGGTCTTCCAGGGAACGATCAAACCGTAGACATTTTGAGACTTTAATCCCTCGGAGAAAATACCGCATGGTGCCTGTTGTATTCAATCCCGTAGCAATTTCTGTGTTTCATAAACACTCTGAAGGTCCACAGATTACATAAGGCCTCCAGATGTGCTCCGGCAACTACTACTGATCTCCCAGGAATCGATCAAATCATAGACAGTTAGAGACATTACTCCCATGGAGAAAAGTCCGCATGGTGCCTGTTGTATTCAATCCCGATGCAATTTCTGTTTTTAATCAACACCCTCAAGGTCCACAAATTACAGAATGCCTCATGATGTGCTTCAGAAACTACTACTGGTTTTCCAGGGAACGATCAAAGGGTAGACAGTTTGAGACATTACTCCCATGGATAAAAGTCCGCATGGTGCTGTTTTATTCAATCCCGATGCAATGTCTGTGTTTCATCAACACTCTGAAGGTCCACAGATTACAGAATGACTCGAGATGTGCTTCGGAAACTACTACTGGTCTTCCAGAGAAGATCAAAGCGTAGACATTTTGAGACATTACTCCCATGGAGAAAAGTCAGCATGGTGCCTGATGTATTCAATCCCGTAGCAATTTCTGTGTTTCATCAACAGTCGTAAGCTTCACAGATTACAGAATGACTCCAGATGTGCTTCAGCAACTACTACTGGTCTGCCAAGTAACGAACAAAGCGTACACAGTTAGAGACATTACTCCCATGGAGAAAATTCCGCATGGTGCCTGTTGTATTCAATCCCGATGCATATTCTGTGTTTCATCAACACTTTGAAGGTCCACAGATTACATAATGCCTCCAGATGTGCTCCGGCAACTACTACTGATCTCCCAGGAATCGATCAAATCATAGACAGTTAGAGACATTACTCCCATGGATAAAAGTCCGCATGGTGCCTGTTGTATTCAATCCCGATGCAATTTCTGTGTTTCAACAACACTCTGAAGGTCCACAGTTGACAGTATGCCTCCAGATGTGCTTCGGAAACTACTACTGGTCTCTCAGGGAACGATCAAAGCGCAGACAGTTTGAGACAATACTCCCATTGAGAAAAGTCCGCATGGTGCCTGTTGCATTCAATGTCGATGCAATTTCTGTGTTTCATCGACACACTAAATGTCCACAGATTACAGAATGCCTCCAGATGAGCTTCGGAAACTACTACTGATCTCCCAGGAATCGATCAAATCATGGACAGTTAGAGACATTGCTCCCATGGAGAAAAGTCCGCATGGTGACTGTTGTATTCAATCCCGATGCAATTTCTCTCTTTAATCAACACCCTGACGGTCCACAGATTACAGAATTTCTCCAGATGTGCTTCGGAAACTACTACTGATCTCCCAGGAATCGATCAAATCGTAGACAGTTAGGGACATTACCCCCATGGAGAAAAGTCCTCATGGTGCCTGTTGTATTCAATCACGTAGAAATTTCTGTGTGTAATCAACACTCTGAAGCTTGACAGATTACAGAATGCTTCCAGATGTGCTTCGGCAACTACAACTGCTCTTCCTGGCAAAGAGCAAAAGCGTAGACAGTTTGAGACATTAGTCGGATGTTGAAAATTCAGCATGGTGCTGTTGTATTCAATCCTGATGCATTTTATGTGTTTCGTCAACAATCTGAAGGTCCACAGATTACACAATGCCTCAAGATGTGCTTCTGCAACTACTACTGGCCTTCCAGGGAACGATGAAAGCGTAGATAGTTTGAGACATTACTCCTGTGTAGGAAAGTTCGCATGGTGCCTGTTCTATTCAGTCCCGATGCAATTTCTGTGTTTCAACAACACACCGAAGGTCCACAGAATACAGAATGCCTCCAGATGTGCTTCGGAAAATGCTACTGGTCTCCCAGGGAACGATCAAAACGCAGATTGTTTGAGACAATACTCCCATTGAGAAAATTCCGCATGGGCCTGTTGTATTCAATCACGATGCCATTTCTGTGTTTCATCAAAACTCTGAATGTCCAGAGATTGCAGAATGCCTCCAGATGTGCTTCGGCAACTACAACTGCTCTTACTGGCAAAGAGCAAAGGGTAGACAGTTTGAGACATTACTCCGATGGAGAAAAGTTTGCTTTATGCCTGTTGTATTCAATCGTGACGCATTTTCTGTGTTTCGTCAACACCCTGAACGTCCACAGACTTCACAATGCCTCAAGATGTGCTTCGGAAACTACTACTGGTCTTCCAGGGAACTATCAAACCGTAGTAATTTTGAGACTTTAATCCCTCGGAGAAAATACCGCATGGTGCCTGTTGTATTCAATCCCGTAGGAATTTCTGTGTTTCATAAACACTCTGAAGGTCCACAGATTACATAAGGCCTCCAGATGTGCTCCGGCAACTACTACTGATCTCCCAGGAATCGATCAAATCATAGACAGTTAGAGACATTACTCCCATGGAGAAAAGTCCGCATGGTGCCTGTTGTATTCAATCCCGATGCAATTTCTGTTTTTAATCAACACCCTCAAGGTCCACAAATTACAGAATGCCTCACGATGTGCTTCAGAAACTACTACTGGTTTTCCAGGGAACGATCAAAGGGTAGACAGTTTGAGACATTACTCCCATGGATAAAAGTCCGCATGGTGCTGTTTTATTCAATCCCGATGCAATGTCTGTGTTTCATCAACACTCTGAAGGTCCACAGATAACAGAATGACTCGAGATGTGCTTCGGAAACTACTACTGGTCTTCCAGAGAAGATGAAAGCGTAGACATTTTGAGACATTACTCCCATGGAGAAAAGTCAGCATGGTGCCTGATGTATTCAATCACGTAGCAATTTCTGTGTTTCATCAACAGTCGTAAGCTTCACAGATTACAGAATGACTCCAGATGTGCTTCAGCAACTACTACTGGTCTGCCAAGTAACGAACAAAGCGTACACAGTTAGAGACATTACTCCCATGGAGAAAATTCCGCATGGTGCCTGTTGTATTCAATCCCGATGCATATTCTGTGTTTCATCAACACTTTGAAGGTCCACAGATTACATAATGCCTCCAGATGTGCTCCGGCAACTACTACTGATCTCCCAGGAATCGATCAAATCATAGACAGTTAGAGACATTACTCCCATGGATAAAAGTCCGCATGGTGCCTGTTGTATTCAATCCCGATGCAATTTCTGTGTTTCAACAACACTCTGAAGGTCCACAGTTGACAGTATGCCTCCAGATGTGCTTCGGAAACTACTACTGGTCTCTCAGGGAACGATCAAAGCGCAGACAGTTTGAGACAATACTCCCATTGAGAAAAGTCCGCATGGTGCCTGTTGCATTCAATGTCGATGCATTTTCTGTGTTTCATCGACACACTAAATGTCCACAGATTACAGAATGCCTCCAGATGTGCTTCGGAAACTACTACTGATCTCCCAGGAATCGATCAAATCATGGACAGTTAGAGACATTGCTCCCATGGAGAAAAGTCCGCATGGTGACTGTTGTATTCAATCCCGATGCAATTTCTCTCTTTAATCAACACCCTGACGGTCCACAGATTACAGAATTTCTCCAGATGTGCTTCGGAAACTACTACTGGTCTTCCAGGGAACGATCAAAGGGTAGACAGTTTGAGACATTACTAACATGGATAAAAGTCCGCATGGTGCCTGTTGTATTCAATCCCGAAGCAATATCTGTGTTTCAACGACACTCTGAAGGTCCACAGACTACAGTATGCCTCCAGATGTGCTTCGGAAACTACTACTGATCTCCCAGGAATCGATCAAATCGTAGACAGTTAGGGACATTACCCCCATGGAGAAAAGTCCTCATGGTGCCTGTTGTATTCAATCACGTAGAAATTTCTGTGTGTAATCAACACTCTGAAGCTTGACAGATTACAGAATGCTTCCAGATGTGCTTCGGCAACTACAACTGCTCTTCCTGGCAAAGAGCAAAAGCGTAGACAGTTTGAGACATTAGTCTGATGTTGAAAATTCAGCATGGTGCTGTTGTATTCAATCCTGATGCATTTTATGTGTTTCGTCAACAATCTGAAGGTCCACAGATTACACAATGCCTCAAGATGTGCTTCTGCAACTACTACTGGCCTTCCAGGGAACGATGAAAGCGTAGATAGTTTGAGACATTACTCCTGTGTAGGAAAGTTCGCATGGTGCCTGTTCTATTCAGTCCCGATGCAATTTCTGTGTTTCAACAACACACCGAAGGTCCACAGAATACAGAATGCCTCCAGATGTGTTTCGGAAAATGCTACTGGTCTCCCAGGGAACGATCAAAACGCAGATTGTTTGAGACAATACTCCCATTGAGAAAATTCCGCATGGGCCTGTTGTATTCAATCACGATGCCATTTCTGTGTTTCATCAAAACTCTGAATGTCCAGAGATTGCAGAATGCCTCCAGATGTGCTTCGGCAACTACAACTGCTCTTACTGGCAAAGAGCAAAGGGTAGACAGTTTGAGACATTACTCCGATGGAGAAAAGTTTGCTTTATGCCTGTTGTATTCAATCGTGACGCATTTTCTGTGTTTCGTCAACACCCTGAACGTCCACAGACTTCACAATGCCTCAAGATGTGCTTCGGAAACTACTACTGGTCTTCCAGGGAACTATCAAACCGTAGTAATTTTGAGACTTTAATCCCTCGGAGAAAATACCGCATGGTGCCTGTTGTATTCAATCCCGTAGGAATGTCTGTGTTTCATCAACACTCTGAAGGTCCACAGATAACAGAATGACTCGAGATGTGCTTCGGAAACTACTACTGGTCTTCCAGAGAAGATCAAAGCGTAGACATTTTGAGACATTACTCCCATGGAGAAAAGTCAGCATGGTGCCTGATGTATTCAATCCCGTAGCAATTTCTGTGTTTCATCAACAGTCGTAAGCTTCACAGATTACAGAATGACTCCAGATGTGCTTCAGCAACTACTACTGGTCTGCCAAGTAACGAACAAAGCGTACACAGTTAGAGACATTACTCCCATGGAGAAAATTCCGCATGGTGCCTGTTGTATTCAATCCCGATGCATATTCTGTGTTTCATCAACACTTTGAAGGTCCACAGATTACATAATGCCTCCAGATGTGCTCCGGCAACTACTACTGATCTCCCAGGAATCGATCAAATCATAGACAGTTAGAGACATTACTCCCATGGATAAAAGTCCGCATGGTGCCTGTTGTATTCAATCCCGATGCAATTTCTGTGTTTCAACAACACTCTGAAGGTCCACAGTTGACAGTATGCCTCCAGATGTGCTTCGGAAACTACTACTGGTCTCTCAGGGAACGATCAAAGCGCAGACAGTTTGAGACAATACTCCCATTGAGAAAAGTCCGCATGGTGCCTGTTGCATTCAATGTCGATGCAATTTCTGTGTTTCATCGACACACTAAATGTCCACAGATTACAGAATGCCTCCAGATGAGCTTCGGAAACTACTACTGATCTCCCAGGAATCGATCAAATCATGGACAGTTAGAGACATTGCTCCCATGGAGAAAAGTCCGCATGGTGACTGTTGTATTCAATCCCGATGCAATTTCTCTCTTTAATCAACACCCTGACGGTCCACAGATTACAGAATTTCTCCAGATGTGCTTCGGAAACTACTACTGATCTCCCAGGAATCGATCAAATCGTAGACAGTTAGGGACATTACCCCCATGGAGAAAAGTCCTCATGGTGCCTGTTGTATTCAATCACGTAGAAATTTCTGTGTGTAATCAACACTCTGAAGCTTGACAGATTACAGAATGCTTCCAGATGTGCTTCGGCAACTACAACTGCTCTTCCTGGCAAAGAGCAAAAGCGTAGACAGTTTGAGACATTAGTCGGATGTTGAAAATTCAGCATGGTGCTGTTGTATTCAATCCTGATGCATTTTATGTGTTTCGTCAACAATCTGAAGGTCCACAGATTACACAATGCCTCAAGATGTGCTTCTGCAACTACTACTGGCCTTCCAGGGAACGATGAAAGCGTAGATAGTTTGAGACATTACTCCTGTGTAGGAAAGTTCGCATGGTGCCTGTTCTATTCAGTCCCGATGCAATTTCTGTGTTTCAACAACACACCGAAGGTCCACAGAATACAGAATGCCTCCAGATGTGCTTCGGAAAATGCTACTGGTCTCCCAGGGAACGATCAAAACGCAGATTGTTTGAGACAATACTCCCATTGAGAAAATTCCGCATGGGCCTGTTGTATTCAATCACGATGCCATTTCTGTGTTTCATCAAAACTCTGAATGTCCAGAGATTGCAGAATGCCTCCAGATGTGCTTCGGCAACTACAACTGCTCTTACTGGCAAAGAGCAAAGGGTAGACAGTTTGAGACATTACTCCGATGGGGAAAAGTTTGCTTTATGCCTGTTGTATTCAATCGTGACGCATTTTCTGTGTTTCGTCAACACCCTGAACGTCCACAGACTTCACAATGCCTCAAGATGTGCTTCGGAAACTACTACTGGTCTTCCAGGGAACTATCAAACCGTAGTAATTTTGAGACTTTAATCCCTCGGAGAAAATACCGCATGGTGCCTGTTGTATTCAATCCCGTAGGAATTTCTGTGTTTCATAAACACTCTGAAGGTCCACAGATTACATAAGGCCTCCAGATGTGCTCCGGCAACTACTACTGATCTCCCAGGAATCGATCAAATCATAGACAGTTAGAGACATTACTCCCATGGAGAAAAGTCCGCATGGTGCCTGTTGTATTCAATCCCGATGCAATTTCTGTTTTTAATCAACACCCTCAAGGTCCACAAATTACAGAATGCCTCACGATGTGCTTCAGAAACTACTACTGGTTTTCCAGGGAACGATCAAAGGGTAGACAGTTTGAGACATTACTCCCATGGATAAAAGTCCGCATGGTGCTGTTTTATTCAATCCCGATGCAATGTCTGTGTTTCATCAACACTCTGAAGGTCCACAGATAACAGAATGACTCGAGATGTGCTTCGGAAACTACTACTGGTCTTCCAGAGAAGATGAAAGCGTAGACATTTTGAGACATTACTCCCATGGAGAAAAGTCAGCATGGTGCCTGATGTATTCAATCACGTAGCAATTTCTGTGTTTCATCAACAGTCGTAAGCTTCACAGATTACAGAATGACTCCAGATGTGCTTCAGCAACTACTACTGGTCTGCCAAGTAACGAACAAAGCGTACACAGTTAGAGACATTACTCCCATGGAGAAAATTCCGCATGGTGCCTGTTGTATTCAATCCCGATGCATATTCTGTGTTTCATCAACACTTTGAAGGTCCACAGATTACATAATGCCTCCAGATGTGCTCCGGCAACTACTACTGATCTCCCAGGAATCGATCAAATCATAGACAGTTAGAGACATTACTCCCATGGATAAAAGTCCGCATGGTGCCTGTTGTATTCAATCCCGATGCAATTTCTGTGTTTCAACAACACTCTGAAGGTCCACAGTTGACAGTATGCCTCCAGATGTGCTTCGGAAACTACTACTGGTCTCTCAGGGAACGATCAAAGCGCAGACAGTTTGAGACAATACTCCCATTGAGAAAAGTCCGCATGGTGCCTGTTGCATTCAATGTCGATGCATTTTCTGTGTTTCATCGACACACTAAATGTCCACAGATTACAGAATGCCTCCAGATGTGCTTCGGAAACTACTACTGATCTCCCAGGAATCGATCAAATCATGGACAGTTAGAGACATTGCTCCCATGGAGAAAAGTCCGCATGGTGACTGTTGTATTCAATCCCGATGCAATTTCTCTCTTTAATCAACACCCTGACGGTCCACAGATTACAGAATTTCTCCAGATGTGCTTCGGAAACTACTACTGGTCTTCCAGGGAACGATCAAAGGGTAGACAGTTTGAGACATTACTAACATGGATAAAAGTCCGCATGGTGCCTGTTGTATTCAATCCCGAAGCAATATCTGTGTTTCAACGACACTCTGAAGGTCCACAGACTACAGTATGCCTCCAGATGTGCTTCGGAAACTACTACTGATCTCCCAGGAATCGATCAAATCGTAGACAGTTAGGGACATTACCCCCATGGAGAAAAGTCCTCATGGTGCCTGTTGTATTCAATCACGTAGAAATTTCTGTGTGTAATCAACACTCTGAAGCTTGACAGATTACAGAATGCTTCCAGATGTGCTTCGGCAACTACAACTGCTCTTCCTGGCAAAGAGCAAAAGCGTAGACAGTTTGAGACATTAGTCTGATGTTGAAAATTCAGCATGGTGCTGTTGTATTCAATCCTGATGCATTTTATGTGTTTCGTCAACAATCTGAAGGTCCACAGATTACACAATGCCTCAAGATGTGCTTCTGCAACTACTACTGGCCTTCCAGGGAACGATGAAAGCGTAGATAGTTTGAGACATTACTCCTGTGTAGGAAAGTTCGCATGGTGCCTGTTCTATTCAGTCCCGATGCAATTTCTGTGTTTCAACAACACACCGAAGGTCCACAGAATACAGAATGCCTCCAGATGTGTTTCGGAAAATGCTACTGGTCTCCCAGGGAACGATCAAAACGCAGATTGTTTGAGACAATACTCCCATTGAGAAAATTCCGCATGGGCCTGTTGTATTCAATCACGATGCCATTTCTGTGTTTCATCAAAACTCTGAATGTCCAGAGATTGCAGAATGCCTCCAGATGTGCTTCGGCAACTACAACTGCTCTTACTGGCAAAGAGCAAAGGGTAGACAGTTTGAGACATTACTCCGATGGAGAAAAGTTTGCTTTATGCCTGTTGTATTCAATCGTGACGCATTTTCTGTGTTTCGTCAACACCCTGAACGTCCACAGACTTCACAATGCCTCAAGATGTGCTTCGGAAACTACTACTGGTCTTCCAGGGAACTATCAAACCGTAGTAATTTTGAGACTTTAATCCCTCGGAGAAAATACCGCATGGTGCCTGTTGTATTCAATCCCGTAGGAATGTCTGTGTTTCATCAACACTCTGAAGGTCCACAGATAACAGAATGACTCGAGATGTGCTTCGGAAACTACTACTGGTCTTCCAGAGAAGATGAAAGCGTAGACATTTTGAGACATTACTCCCATGGAGAAAAGTCAGCATGGTGCCTGATGTATTCAATCCCGTAGCAATTTCTGTGTTTCATCAACAGTCGTAAGCTTCACAGATTACAGAATGACTCCAGATGTGCTTCAGCAACTACTACTGGTCTGCCAAGTAACGAACAAAGCGTACACAGTTAGAGACATTACTCCCATGGAGAAAATACCGCATGGTGCCTGTTGTATTCAATCCCGATGCATATTCCGTGTTTCATCAACACTTTGAAGGTCCACAGATTACATAATGCCTCCAGATGTGCTCCGGCAACTACTACTGATCTCCCAGGAATCGATCAAATCATAGACAGTTAGAGACATTACTCCCATGGATAAAAGTCCGCATGGTGCCTGTTGTATTCAATCCCGATGCAATTTCTGTGTTTCAACAACACTCTGAAGGTCCACAGTTGACAGTATGCCTCCAGATGTGCTTCGGAAACTACTACTGGTCTATCAGGGAACGATCAAAGCGCAGACAGTTTGAGACAATACTCCCATTGAGAAAAGTCCGCATGGTGCCTGTTGCATTCAATGTCGATGCAATTTCTGTGTTTCATCGACACACTAAATGTCCACAGATTACAGAATGCCTCCAGATGTGCTTCGGAAACTACTACTGTTCTCCCAGGAATCAATCAAATCGTAGACAGTTAGAGACATTACTCCCATGGAGAAAAGTCCTCATGGTGAGTGTTGTATTCAATCACGTAGAAATTTCTGCGTGTCATCAACATTCTGAAGCTTCACAGATTACAGAATGCCTCCAGACGTGCTTCGGAAACTACTACTGATCTCCCAGGAATCGATCAAATCGTAGACAGTTAGAGACATTACTCCCATGGAGAAAAGTCCTCATGGTGCCTGTTGTATTCAATCACGTATAAATTTCAGTGTGTCATCAACATTCTGAAGCTTCACAGATTACAGAATGCCTCTAGATGTGCTTCGGAAACTACTACTGGTCTGCCAGGGAACGAACAAAGTGTAGACTGTTTGAGACATTACTAGCATGTAGATAAGTCCGCATGGTACCTGTTGTATTCAATCACGATGGCTTTTCTGTGTTTCATCAGCACTCTGAAGGTCCACAGATTACAGAATGCATCCAGATGTGCTTCGGCAACTACAACTGGTCTTCCTGGCAAAGAGCAAAGCGTAGACAGTTTGAGACATTAGTCCGATTTAGAAAATTCAGCATGGTGCTGTTGTATTCAATCCTGATGCATTTTCTGTGTTTCATTAACAATCTGAAGGTCCACAGATTACAGAATGCCTCCTTATGTGCTTCGGAAACTACTACTGGTCTTCCAGAGAAGATCAAAGCGTAGACATTTTGTGACATTACTCCCTTGCAGAAAGGTCTGTGTGGTGAATGTCGTATTCAATCCTGATGCAGATTCTGTGTTTCATCAACACTCTGAAGGTCCACAGATTACATAATGCCTCCAGATGTGCTCCGGCAACTACTACTGATCTCCCAGGTATCGATCAAATTATAGACAGTTAGAGACATTACTTCCATGGAGAAAAGTCCGCATGGTGAATGTTTATTCAATCCTGTAGCAATTTGTGTGTTTCATCAACAATCTGAAGCTTCACAGATTACAGAATGCCTCCTGACGTGCTTTGGAAACTACTACTGGTCTTCCTGGCAAAGAGCAAATCGTAGATAGTTTGAGACATTAGTCCTATGGAGAGAAGTCAGCGTGGTGCTGTTGTATTCAATCGTGATGCAATATCTGTGATTCATCAACACTCTGAAGCTTCACAGATTACTGAATGCCTCCAGATGTGCTTCGGAAACTGCTACTGGTCTCCCAGGGAACAATCAAAACGCAAACTCTTTGAGACACTACTCCCATTGAGAAAAGTCCGCATGGTGCCTGTTGTATTCAATCACGATGCCATTTCTGTGTTTCATCCAAACTCTGAATGTCCAGAGATATGCAGAATGCCTCCAGATGTGCTTCGGCAACTTCAACTGCTCTTCCTGGCAAAGAGCATAGGGTAGACAGTTTGAGACATTACTCCAATGGGGAAAAGTCCGCTTGGTGCCTGTTGTATTCAATCCTGATGCATTTTCTGTGTTTCGTCAACACCCTGAACGTCCACAGACTACACAATGCCTCCAGATGTGCTTCGGAAACCACTACTGGTCTTCCAGGGAACGATCAAACCGTAGACATTTTGAGACTTTACTCCCTCGGAGAAAATTCCGCATGGTGCCTGTTGAATTCAATCCCGTAGCAATTTCTGTGTTTCTTCAACACTCTGAAGGTCCATAGTTAACAGAAGGTCCACAGATTACAGAGTGCCTCCAGATGTGCTTCTGAAACTACTACCGGTCTTCAATGGAACGATGAAATTGTAGTCATTTTGAGACATTGCATGGAGAAAAGTCCGCATGGTTCCTGTTGTATTTAATCCCGTAGCAATTTCTGTGTTTCTTCAACTCTCTGAAGGTCCACAGATTACAGAATGCCTCCAGATGTGCTTCTGAAACTACTACCGGTCTTCAAGGGAACGATCTAAGGGTAGACATTTTGAGACATTACTCCCATGGAGAAAAGTCCGCATGGTGGCTGATGTATTCAATCCTAATGCAATTTCTGTGTTTCATCAACACTCTGAAGGTCCACAGATTACAGAATGCCTCAAGATGTGCTTCGGAAACTACTACTGGACGTCCAGGGAACGATCAAAGCGCTGACTGCTTGAGACAATACTCCCATGGAGAACAGTCCGCATGGTGATTGTTCTATTCAAACCCAATGCAATTTCTGAGTTTCATCAACATCTGAGGCTTCACGGATTACAGAATGCCTCCCGATGTGCTTCGGAAACTACTACTGGTCGTCCAGGGGAAGATCAAAGCGCAGACAGTTGGAGACATTACTCCCATTGAGAAAAGTCCGCATGGTGCCTGTTGTATTCAATCCCGATGCAATTTCTGTGTTTCATCAACACTCTGAAGATCGACAGATTACAGAATGCCTCCAGATTAGCTTCGGAAACTACTACTGGTCTTCCAGGGATCGATCAAAGCGTAGAAAAATTGAAACATTACTCCCATGGAGAAAAGACCGCATGGTGCCTGTTGTATTCAATCCTGATGCATTTTCTGTGTTTCGTCAACACCCTGAAGGTCCACAGATTACACAATGCCTCCATATGTGCTTCGGCAACAACTACAGGTCTTCCAGCAAACGATCAAAGCGTAGACAGTTTGAGACATTACTCCCATGGAGAAAAGTCCGCAAGCTGCCGGTTGTATTCACTCCCAATGCAATTTCTGTCTTTAATCAACACTCGGAAGGTCCAAAGATTACAGAATGGCTCCAGATGTTGTTCGGAAACTACTACTGGTCTTCCAGGAAACGATAAAAACGTAGACAATTTGAGACAATCCTCCCATAAAGAAAAGTCCGCATGATGCCTGTTGTATTCAATCCCGATGCAATTTCTGTGTTTCATCAACACTTTGAAGGTCAACAGATTACAGATTGCCTCCAGATATGCTTCGGAAACTACTCCTGGTCTTCCAGTTAATGATCTAATCGTAGACAGTTTGAAACATTACTCCCACTGACAAAAGACCGCTTGCTGCGTGTTGAATACAATCCCAATGCAATTTCTCTGTTTCATCAACACCCTGAAGTTCCACAGTTTACAGAATGCCTCCAGATGTGCTTCGGCAACTACTACAGGTCTAACAGCAAACGATCTAAGAGTAGACAGTTTGACACATTACTCCCATTGAGAAAAGTCCGCATGCTGCCTGTTGTGTACAATCCCGATACAATTTCTGTGTTTCATCAACACGCTGAAGCTACACAGATTACAGAATGCCTCCAGATTAGCTTCGGAAACTACTACTGGTCTTCCAGGGAACGATCAAATCGTAGAAAAATTGAAACATTACTCCCTAGGAGAAAAGAACGTATGGTGCCTGTTGTATTCAATCCTGATGCATTTTCTGTGTTTCGTCAACACCCTGAAGGTCCACAGATTACACAATGCCTCCATATGTGCTTCGGCAACAACTACAGGTCTTCCAGCAAACGATCAAAGCGTAGACAGTTTGAGACATTACTCCCATGGAGAAAAGTCCGCAAGCTGCCGGTTGTATTCACTCCCAATGCAATTTCTGTCTTTAATCAACACTCGGAAGGTCCACAGATTACAGAATGGCTCCAGATGTTGTTCGGAAACTACTACTGGTCTTCCAGGAAACGATAAAAACGTAGACAATTTGAGACAATCCTCCCATAAAGAAAAGTCCGCATGATGCCTGTTGTATTCAATCCCGATGCAATTTCTGTGTTTCATCAACACTTTGAAGGTCAACAGATTACAGATTGCCTCCAGGTATGCTTCGGAAACTACTCCTGGTCTTCCAGTTAATGATCTAATCGTAGACAGTTTGAAACATTACTCCCACTGACAAAAGACCGCTTGCTGCGTGTTGAATACAATCCCAATGCAATTTCTCTGTTTCATCAACACCCTGAAGTTAGACAGTTTACAGAATGCCTCCAGATGTGCTTCGGCAACTACTACAGGTCTAACAGCAAACGATCTAAGCGTAGACAGTTTGAGACATTACTCTCATGGAGAAAAGTCCGCATGCTGCCTGTTGTGTACAATCCCGATACAATTTCTGTGTTTCATCAACACTCTAAAGGTCCACAGATTACAGAATGTTTCCAGATGTGCTTCGGAAACTACTACTGGTCTTCCAGGGAACGATCAAAGCGTAGACAGTTAGTGACATTACTCACATGGAGCAAAGTAAACATGGTGCCTGTTGTATTCAATCCCGATGCAATTTCTGTCTTTAATCAACACCCTGAAGGTCCACAGATTACAGAATGCCTCCACATGTGCTTCGGAAACTACTACTGGTCTTCAAGGGAACGATCAAAACGTAGACAGTTTGATACATTACTCCCATGGAGAAAATTCCTCATGGTGCCGGTTGTATTCAAAAACGTAGCAATTTCTGTGTGTCATCAACACTCTGAAGGTCCACAGATTACATAATGCCTCCAGATGTGCTCCTTCAACTTCTACTGATCTCCCAGGAATCGATCAAATCATAGACAGTTAGAGACATTACTCCCATGGTGAAAAGTACGCATGGTAAATGTTGTATTCAATCCCGTAGCAATTTCTGTGTTTCATCAACACTCTGAAGCTTCACAGAAAACAGAATGCCTCCTGATGTGCTTCGGAGACTACTACTGGTCTTCCAGGGTACGATCACAGCGTAGACAGTTTGAGACATTACACCCATGGAGAAAAGTCCGCATGGTGCCTGTTGTATTCAATCCCGATGTAGTTTGTGTGTTTCATCAACTCTTTGAAGCTTCACTGATTACAGAATTCCTTCAGATGTGCTTGGGAAACTACTACTGCTCTTACAGGGAACGATAAAAGCGTAGAAATATTGAGACATTACTCCCAAGGAGAGAAGTCCGCATTGTGTTTGTTGTATTCAATCCCGAAGCAATTTCTGTGTTTCATCAACACTCTGAAGATCCACAGATTACAGAATGCCTCCAGATGTGCTTGGGAAACTACTACTGCTCTTACAGGGAACGATAAAAGCGGAGAAAGATTGACACATTACTCCCAAGGAGAGAAGTATGCATTGTGTTTGTTGTATTCAATCCCGATGCAATTTCTGTGTTTCATAAACACTCTGAAGCTTCACAGATTACAGAATGCCTCCTGATGTGCTTCGGAAACTACTACTGGTCTTCCAGAGAAGATCAAAGCCTAGACATTTTGAGACATTACTGCCTTGCAGAAAAGTCCGCGTACTGCCTGTTATATTCAATCCCGATGCAATTTCTATGTTTCATCAACACTCTGAAGCTACACAGATTACAGAATGCCTCCAGATGTGCTTTGGAAACTACTACTGGTCTGCCAATGAACGAACAAAGCGTAGACAGTTTAAGACATTACTCCCATGTAGAAAAGTCAGCATGATGCCTTTTCTATTCAATCCCGATGCAATTTCTGTGTTCGAACAGCACTCTGAAGATCCACAGATTACAGTATGCCTCCAGATGTGCTTCGGAAACTACTACTGGTCTCCCAGGGAACGATCAAAGCGTAGACAGTTTGAGACATTACACCTATGGAGAAAAGTCCGCATGGTGCCTGTTGTATTTAATCTCGATGTAATTTCTGTGTTTCATCAACACTCTGAAGCTTCACAGATTATAGAATGCCTCCAGATGTGCTTCGGAAACTAATACTGGACTTCCATGGCACGATCAAATCGAAGACAGCTTGAGACATTACTCCCATTTAGAAAATTATGCGTGGTGCCAGTTGTATTCAATCCCGATGCAATTTCTGTGTTCATCAAGACTCTGAAGTTCCACAGATTACAGAATGCCTCCAGATATGCATCGCAACTACAACTGCTTTTCCTGGCAACGATAAAGCGTATACAGTTTGAGAGATTACTCCCATGGAGAAAAGTCTGCATGGTGCCTGATGTATTAAATCCCGTACAATTTCTGTGTTTCATAAACACTCGGAAGCTACACAGATTACAGAATGCCTCCAGATGTGCTTCGCAATCTACTACTGGTCTGACACGGAACGAACAAAGCGTAGACAGTTTGAGACATTACTCCCATGTTGAAAAGTCCGCATGGTGCCTTTTCTTTTCAATCCCGATGCAATTTCTGTGTTCCAACAACACTCAGAAGATCCACAGATTACAGTATGCCTCCAGATGTGCTTCGGAAACTACTACTGGTCTCCCAGGGAACGATCAAAGCGCAGACAGTTTGAGACAATACTCCCATTGAGAAAAGTTCGCATGGTGCCTGTAGTATTCAATCCCGTTGCAATTTCTGTGTTTCATCAACACTCTGAAGGTCCACAGATTACATAATGCCTCCAGATGTGCTCCTTCAACTTCTACTGATCTCCCAGGAATCGATCAAATCATAAACAGTTAGAGACATTACTCCCATGGAGAAAAGTACGCATGGTGAATGTTGTATTCAATCCCGTAGCAATTTCTGTGTTTCATCAACACTCTGAAGTTTCGCAGATAACAGAATGCCTCCTGATGTGCTTCGGAGACTACTACTGGTCTTCCAGGGTACGATCAAAGCGTAGACAGTTTGAGACATTACACCTATGGAGAAAAGTCCGCATGGTGCCTGTTGTATTTAATCTCGATGTAATTTCTGTGTTTCATCAACACTCTGAAGCTTCACAGATTATAGAATGCCTCCAGATGTGCTTCGGAAACTAATACTGGACTTCCATGGCACGATCAAATCGAAGACAGCTTGAGACATTACTCCCATTTAGAAAATTATGCGTGGTGCCAGTTGTATTCAATCCCGATGCAATTTCTGTGTTCAACAAGACTCTGAAGGTCCACAGACTACAGAATGCCTCCAGATATGCTTCGCAACTACAACTGCTCTTCCTGGCAACGATAAAGCGTAGACAGTTTGAGACATTAGTCCGATGGAGAAATGTCCACATGGTGCTGTTGTATTCAATCACGATGCCTTTTCTGTGTTTCATCAACACTCTGAAGGTCCACAGATTACAGAATGCCTCCAGATGTACTTCAACTGCTCTTCCTGGCAAAGAGCAAAACGTTGACAGTTTGAGACATTACTCCGATGGAGATAAGTCCGCTTGGTGCATGTTGTATTCAATCCTGATGCATTTTCTGTGTTTCGTCAACACTCTGAACGTCCACAGACTACACAATGATTCCAGATGTGCTTCGGAAACTACTACTATTCTTCCAGGGAACGATCAAACCGTAGACATTTTGAGACTTTACTCCATCGGAGTAAATTCCGCATGGTGCCTGTTGTATTCAATCCCGTAGCAATTTGTGTGTTTCATCAACACTCTGAAGGTCCACAGATTACAAAATGAGTCCATATGAGCTTCGGAAACTAGTACTGGTCTTCCTGGCGACGATCAAAGCGTAGACAGTTCGAGACATTACTCAAATGGAGAAAACTCCGCACGGAGCCTGTTGACTTCAATCCCGTTGCAATTTCTGTGTTTCTTCAACTCCTTGAAGGTCCACAGATTACAGAATGCCTCCAGATGTGCTTCTGAAACTACTACCAGTCTTCAAGGGAACGATCAAAGCGTAGACATTTTGAGACATTACTCCCATGGAGAAAAGTCCGCATGGTGCCTGTTGTATTCAATCCTGATGCAATTTCTGTGTTTCGTCAACACTCTGAAGGTCCACAGATTACTGAACGCCTCCAGATGTGTTTCGGAAACTACTACTGGTCTCCCAGGGAACGATCAAAACGTACACAGATGGAGACACTACTCCCATTGAGAAAAGTCCGCATGGTGCCTGTTGTATTCAATCCCGTGTATTTTCTGTGTTTCATCAACACTCTGAAGGTCCACAGATTACAGAATACTTCCAGATGTGCTTCGGAAACTACTACTGGTCTTCCAGGAAACGATAAATCGTAGACAATTCGAGACATTCCTCCCATAAAGAAAAGTACGCATGACGCCTGTTGTATTCAATCCCGATAAATTTCCTTGTTTCATCAACACTCTGAAGATCCAGAGATTACAGATTGCCTCCAGATATGCTTCGGAAACTACTACTGGTCTTCCAGTTAACGATCAAAGCGTAGACAGTTTGAAACATTACTCCCACTTAGAAAAGTCCGCTTGCTGCGTGTTGAATACAAGACCAATGCAATTTCTTTGTTTCATCAATACTGTGAAGGTCCACAGAAAACAGGTTGCCCACAGATGTGCTTCGGCAACTACAACTGCTCTTTCTGGCAACAATCAAAGCGTAGACAGTTTGAGACATTTCTCCCATTGCGAAAAGTCTGCTGGGTGACTGTTGAATACAATTTAGATGCAATTTCTGTGTTTCATCAACACTCTGAAAGTCCACAGATTACAGAATGCCTCCAGATGTGCTTCGGATACTACTACTGGTCTTCCAGAGAACGATAAACGGGTAGACAGTTTGAGACATTACTCCCATGGAGCAAAGTCAGCATGGTGCCTGTTGTACTCAATACCGATGTAATTTCTGTGTTTCATCAACATTCTGAAGGTCCACAGATTACAGAAAGCCTCCACATGTGCTACGGAAACTATAACTGGTCTACCATTAAACGATCAAATCGTAGCCTGTTTGAGACATTACTCCCATATAGAAATGTCTGCATAGTGCCTGTTGTATTCACTCCCAAGGCAATTTCTGTCTTTAATCAACACTCGGAAGGTCCACAGATTACAGAATGCCTCCAGATGATGTTCGGAAACTACTACTGGTCTTCCAGGAAACGATAAAAGCGTAGACAATTTGAGACATTCCTCCTATAAAGAAAAGTCCGCATGATGTTTCTTGTATTCAATCCCGATGCAATTTCTGTGTTTCATCAACACTCTGAAGGTCAACAGATTACAGATTGCCTCCAGATATGCTTCGGAAACTACTCCTTGTCTACCAGTTAACGATCTAAGCGTAGACACTTTGAAACATTACTCCCACTGAGAAAAGTCCGCTTGCTGCGTGTTGAATACAAGACCAATGCAATTTCTGTGTTTCATCAACACCCTGAAGTTCCACAGTTTACAGAATGCCTCCAGATGTGCTTCGGCAACTCCTACTGGTCTACCAGCATCCGATCAAAGCGTAGACAGCTTGAGACATTACTCCCATGGAGAAAAGTCCGCATGCTGTCTGTTGTGTTCAATCCCGATACAATTTCACTGTTTCATCAACACTCTAAAGGTCCACAGATTACAGAATGAATCCAGATGTGCTTCGGAAGCTACTACTGGTCTTCCAGGGAATGATCAAAGAGTAGACAGTTAGAGACATTACTCCCATGGAGAAAAGTAAACATGGTGCCTGTTGTATTCAATCCCGATGCAATTTCTGTCTTTAATCAACAACCTGAAGGTAAACAGATTACAGAATACCTCCACATGTGCTTCGGAAACTACTACTGGACTTCCGTGGAACGATCAAAGCGTAGACAGTTTGATACGTTACTGCCATGGAGAAAAGTCCGCAACGTGCCTATTGTATTCAATCGCGATGCAATATCTGTGTTTTATCGACACTCAGAAGGTTCATAGATTACAGAATGCATATAGATGTGCTTCGGAAACTACTAGTGGTATTCCAGGGAACGATCAAAGGGTAGAGAGTTTGATACATTACTCCCATGGAGAAATGTCTGCATGGTGCCCGTTGCATTAAATCCAGTTGCAATTTCTGTATTTCATCAACACTCTGAAGGTCCACAGATTAAAGAATGCCTCCAGATGTGCTTCGGAAACTACTACTGGTCTCCCAGGGAACGATCAAAGCGTACACAGATGGAGACACTACTTCCATTGAGAAAAGTCCGCACGGAGCCTGTTGTATTCAATCCCGATGTATTTTCTGTGTTTCATCAACACTCTGAAGGTCCACAGATTACAGAATGCCTCCAGATGTGCTTCGGCAACTACTACTGATCTCCCAGGAATCGATCAAATCGTAGAAAGTTTGAGACATTACACCCATGGAGAAAAGTCGGCATGCTGCCTGTTGTATGCAATCCCGATATAATTTATGTGTTTCATCGACACTCTGAAGGTCCAAGGAATACATAATGACTCTAGATGTGCTTCGGAAACTTCTACTGGTCTTCCTGGGAATGATTAAAGGGTAGAAAGATTGAGACATTACTCCCTAAGAGAAAAGTCCGCATTGTGTTTGTTGTATTCAATCCCGTCGAAATTACTGTGTTTAATCAACACTCTGAAGGTCCACATATAACAGAATGTCTCGAGATGTGATTCGGAAACTACTACTGAACTCCAGGGAACGTTGAAAGTGTAGACAGTTTGAGACATTACTACCATTGAGAAAAGTCCGCTTGGTGTATGTTGTATTCAATCCCGATGCAATTACTGTGTTTCATCAACACTCTGAAGGTCCACTGAATACAGAATGCCTCCAGACGTGCTTCTGAAACTACTACTGGTCATCCTGGCGACGATCAAAGCGTAGACAGTTTGAGACATTACTCAAATGGAGAAAACTCCGCATTGAGCCTGTTGTATTCAATCCCGATGCAATTTCTGTGTTTCTTCAACACTTTGAAGGTCTACAGATTACAGAATGCCTCCAGATGTGCTTCGGAAGCTACTACTGGTATGCCGGGGTACGATCAAAGCGTAGACAGTTTGAGACATTACTCCATTGGAGAAAAGTCCGCATGGTGCCTGTTGTATTAAATCCCGAGTCAATACTGTTTTTCATCAACACTCTGAAGGTCTACGGATTACAGAATGCCTGCAGATGTGCTTCCGAAACTACTACTGGTCTCCCTGACAACTATCAAATAGTAGACAATTTGAGACATTACTCCCATTGGAGAAAAGTCCGCATGGTACCTGTTGTATTCAATCCCGATGTAATTTCTGTGTTTCATCAACACTCTGAAGATCCACAGATTAGAGAAAGGCTCCACGTGTGCTACGGAAACTACTACTGGTCTTCCATTATACGATCAAATCGTAGACAGTTTGAGACATTACTCCCATACAGAAATGTCTGCATAGTGCCTGTTGTATCCACTCCCTTTGCAATTTCTGTGTTTCATCAACACTCTGAATGTCCAATGATTACAGAAAGTCCCCAGATGTGATTCGGAAACTACTACTGGTCTTCCAGGAAACGATAAAACGTAGACAATTTGAGACATTCCTCCCATAAAGAAAAGTACGCATGACGCCTGTTGTATTCAATCCCGATGCAATTTCCATGTGTCACCAACACTCTGAAGATCCACAGACTACAGATTGCCTCCAGATATGCTTCGGAAACTACTACTGGTCTTCCAGTTAACGATCAAAGCGTAGACAGTTTGAAACATTACTCCCACTTAGAAAAGTCCGTTTGCTGCGTGTTGAATACAATCCCGATGCAATTTCTTTGTTTCATCAACACTGTGAAGGTCCACAGATTAAAGGTTGCCCACAGATGTGCTTCGGCATCTACAACTGCTCTTTCTGGCAACAATCAAAGCGTAGACAGTTTGAGACATTTCTCCCATTGCGAAAAGTCCGCATGGTGCCTGTTGAATACAATTTAGATGCAATTACTGTGTTTCATCAACACTCTGAAGGTCCACATATTACAGAATGCCTCCAGATGTGCTTCGGCAACTACAACTGCTCTTCCGGGCAACGATTAAAGAGTACACAGTTTGAGACATAACTACCATTTAGAAAAGTCCACTTGGTGCCTGTTGTATACAATCCCGATGCAATTTATGTGTTTCATCAACACCCTGAAGTTCCACAGTTTACAGAAAGCCTCCAGATATGCTTCGGCAACTACTACAGGTCTACCAGCAAACGATCAAAGCGTAGACAGTTTGAGACATTACTCCCAAGGAGAAAAGCCTGCATTGTGTTTGTTGTATTCAATCCTGATGCATTGTCTGTGTTTCGTTAACACCCTGAAGGTCCACGGATTACACAATGCCTCCAGATGTGCTTCGGGTACTACTACTGGTCTTGCAAAGCACGACCAAAGCGTAGACAGTTTGAGACATTACTCCCTTGGAGAAAAGTAAACATGGTGCCTGTTGTATTCACTCCCGATGCAATTTTTGTCCTTAATCAACACCCTGAAGGTTCACAGATTACAGAATGCCTCCAGATGTGCGTCAAAAACTATTACTGGTCATCCAGGGTACGATCAAAGCGTAGACAGTTTGAGACATTACTCCAATGGAGAAAAGTCCGAATTATGACTGTTGAATTAAATCCCGGGTCAATATCTTTTTTTCATCGACACTCTGAAGGTCTACGGATTACAGAATGCCTGCAGATGTGCTTCGGAAACTACTACTGGTCTCCCTGACAACGATTAAATAGTAGACAGTTGGAGACACTACAACCATTGAGAAAAGTCCGCATGGTGCCTGTTGTATTCAATCCCAATATAATTTATGTGTTTCATCGACACTCTGAACGTCCACAGATTACGTAATGCCTCTAGATGTGCATCGGAAACTTCTACTGGTCTTCCTGGGAACGATAAAACGTAGACAATTTGAGACATTCCTCCCATAAAGAAAAGTACGCATGACGCCTGTTGTGTTCAATCCCGATGCAATTTCTGTGTTTCATCAACACTCTGAAGGTCCACAGATTACAGAAAGCCTCCACGTGTGCTACGGAAACTACTACTGGTCTTCCATTAAACGATCAAATCGTAGACAGTTTGAGACATTACTCCCATACAGAAATGTCTGCATAGTGCCTGTTGTATTCACTCTCTTCGCAATTTCTGTGTTTCATCAACAGTCTGAAGGTCCAAAGATCAGAAAGTCTCCAGATGTGATTCGGAAACTACTACTGGTCTTCCAGGAAATGATAAAACGTAGACAATTTGAGACATTCTTCCCATAAAGAAAAGTACGCATGACGCCTGTTGTGTTCAATCCCGATGCAATTTCCATGTTTCATCAACACCCTGAAGTTCAACAGTTTACAGAATGCCTCCAGATGTGATTCGGCAACTACTACAGGTCTAACAGCAAACGATCAAAGCGTAGACAGTTTGAGACATTACTCCCAAGGAGAAAAGTCCGCATGCTGCCTGTTGTGTACAATCCCGATACAATTTCTGTGTTACATCAACACACTAAAGGTCCACAGATTACAGAATGATTCCAGATGTTCTTCGGAAACTACTACTGGTCTTCCAGGGAACGATCAAAGCGTAGAAAGTTTGAGACATTACTCCCATGGAGAAAAGTTTGCATTGTGCCTGTTGTATTAAATCCCGTTGCAATTACTGTATTTCATCAACACTCTGAAGGTCTACAGATTAAAGAATGCCTCCAGATGTGCTTCGGAAACTACTACTGGTCTCCCAGGGAACGATCAAAACGTACACAGATGGAGACACTACTCCCATTGAAAAAAGTCCGCATGGTACCTGTTGTATTCAATCCCGATGTATTTTCAGTGTTTCATCAACACTCTGAATGTCCACAGATTACAGAATGCCTCCAGATGTGCTTCGGAAACTATTACTGGTCTTCCAGGGAACGATCAAAGCATAGACAGTTGGAGACATTACTCCCATGGGGTAAAGTAAACATGGTGCCTGTTGTATTCAGTCCCGATGCAATTTCTGTCTTTAATCAACACCCTGAAAGTCCACAGATTACAGAATGCCTCCACATGTGCTTCGGAAACTACTACTGGTCTTCAGGGAGCAAGCAAAGCGTAGACAGTTTTATACATTACTCCCATGGGGAAAAGTGCGCAACGTGCCTGTTCTATTCAATCGCGATGCAATATCTGTGTTATATCGACACTCAGAAGGTCCATAGATAACAGAGTGCTTCCAGATGTGCTTCGGAAACTACTACTGGCATTCCAGGGAACGATCAAAGCGTAGAAAATTTGATACATTACTCCCATGGCAAAAAGTTTGTATGGTGCCTGTTGTATTAAATCCCGTTGCAACTTCTGTATTTCATCAACACTCTGAATGTCCACAGATTAAAGAATGCCTCCAGATGTGCTTCGGAAACTACTACTGGTCATCCTGGCGACGATCAAATCGTAGACAGTTTGAGACATTACTCAAATGGAGAAAACTCCGCATTGAGCCTGTTGAATTCAATCCCGACGCAATTTCTGTGTTTCTTCAACACTCTGAAGGTCCACAGATTACAGAATGCCTCCAGATGTGCTTCGGAAGCTACTACTGATCTCCCAGGGTACGATCAAAGCGTAGACAGTTAGAGACATTACTCCCATGGAGAAAAGTAATCATGGTGACTGTTGTATTCAATCCCGATGCAATATCTGTCTTTAATCAACACCCTGTAGGTAAACAGATTACAGAATGCCTCCACATGTGCTTCGGAAACTACTACTGGTCTTCCAGGGAACGATCAAAGCGTAGACAGTTTGATACGTTACTCCCATGAAGAAAAGTTCGCAACGTGCCTGTTGTATTCAATCGCGATGCAATATCTGTGTTTTATCGACACTCAGAAGTTCCATAGATTACAGAATGCTTCCAGATGTGCTTCGGAAACTACTACTGATATTCCAGGGAATGATCAAAGCGTAGAAAGTTTGATAAATTACTCCCATGGAGAAAAGTTTGCATGGTGCCCGTTGTATTAAATCCCGTTGCAATTTCTGTATTTCATCAACACTCTGAAGGTCCACAGATTAAAGAATGCCTCCAGATGTGCTTCGGAAACTACTACTGGTCTCCCAGGGAACGATCAAAGCGTACACAGATGGAGACACTACTCCCATTGAGAAAAGTCCGCATGGTGCCTGTTGTATTCAATCCCGATGTATTTTCTCTGTTTTATCAACACTCTGAAGGTCCACAGATTACAGAATGAATCCAGATGTGCTTCGGCAACCACTACTGATCTCCCAGGGAACGATCAAAGCGTAGACAGTTAGAGACTTTACTCCCATGGAGAAAAGTCCGCATGGGTCCTGTTGTATTCAGTCCCGATGCAATTTCTGTCTTTAATCAACACCCTGAAGGTCCACAGATTACAGAATGCCTCCACATGTGCTTCGAAACTACTACTGGTATTCCAGGGAACGATCAAAGCGTAGAAAGTTTGAGACATTACTCCCATGGAGAAAAGTTTGCATTGTGCCTGTTGTATTAAATCCCGTTTCAATTTCTGTATTTCATCAACACTCTGAAGGTCCACAGATTAAAGAATGCCTCCAGATGTGCTTCGGAAACTACTACTGGTCTCCCAGGGAACGATCAAAACGTACACAGATGGAGACACTACTCCCATTGAAAGAAGTCCGCATGGTGCCTGTTGTATTCAATCCCGATGTATTTTCTGTGTTTCAACAACACTCTGAAGGTCCACAGATTACAGAATGCATCCAGATGTGCTTCGGAAACTATTACTGGTCTTCCAGGGAACGATCAAAGCATAGACAGTTGGAGACATTACTCCCATGGGGAAAAGAAAACATGGTGCCTGTTGTATTCAGTCCCGATGTAATTTCTGTCTTTAATCAACACCCTGAAAGTCCACAGAGTACAGAATGCCTCCACATGTGTTTCGGAAACTACTACTGGTCTTCTAGGGAACGAGCAAAGCGTAGACAGTTTGATACATTACTCCCATGGAGAAAAGTCCGCAACGTGACTGTTCTATGCAATCACGATGCAAGATCTGTGTTTTATCGACACTCAGAAGGTCCATAGATTACAGAGTGCTTCCAGATGTGCTTCGGAAACTACTACTGGTATTCCAGGGAACGATCAAAGCGTAGAAAGTTTGATACATTACTCCCATGGCAAAAAGTTTGCATGGTGCCTGTTGTATTAAATCTCGTTGCAATTTCTGTATTTCATCAACACTCTGAAGGTCATCAGATTAAAGAATGCCTCCAGATGTGCTTCGGAAACTACTACTGGTCATACTGGCGACGATCAAAGCGTAGACAGTTTGAGACATTACTCAAATGGAGAAAACTCCGCATTGAGCCTGTTGTATTCAATCCCGTTGCAATTTCTGTGTTTCTTCAACACTCTAAAGGTCCACAGATTACAGAATGCCTGCAGATGTGCTTCGTAAACTACTACTCGTCTCCCTGACAACGATCAAATAGTAGACAGTTTGAGACATTACTCCCATTGAGAAAAGTCCGCTTGTTGTCTGTTGTATTCAATCCCGATGCAATTTCTGTGTTTCATCAACACTCTGATGATCCACAGATTACAGATTGCCTCCAGATATGCTTCGGAAACTACTACTGGTCTTCCAGTTAACGATCAAAGCGTAGACAGTTTGAAACATTACTCCCCCTTAGAAAAGTCCGCTTGCTGCGTGTTGAATACAATCCCGATGCAATTTCTTTGTTTCATCAACACTCTGAAGGTCCACAGATTACAGGTTGCAGACAGATGTGCTTCGGCAACTACAACTGCTCTTTCTGGCAACAATCAAAGCGTAGACAGTTTGAGACATTTCTCCCATTGCGAAATGCCCGCCGGGTGCCTGTTGAATACAATTTAGATGCAATTTCTGTGTTTCATCAACACTCTAAAGGTTCACAGATAACAGAATGTCTCGAGATGTGCTTCGGAAACTACTACTGAACTTCCTCGGAACGATGAAAGCGTAGACAGTTTGAGACATTACTCCCATGGAGAAATGTTCGCATGGTGCCTGTTGTATTCAATCCCGTAGCAATTTCTGTGTTTAATCAACACTCTGAAGTTCCACAGTTTACAGAATGCCTCCAGATGTGCTTCGGCAACTACTACTGGTCTACCAGCAAACGATCAAAGCGTAGACAGCTTGAGACAACCCATGGAGAAAAGTCCGCATGCAGCCTGTTGTGTTCAATCCCGATACAATTTCTGTGTTTCATCAACACTCTAAAGGTCCACAGATTACAGAATGATTCCAGATGTGCTTCGGAAACTACTACTGGTCTTCCAGGGAACGATCAAAGAGTAGACAGTTAGAGACACTACTCCCATGGAGAAAAGTAATCATGGTGCCTGTTGTATACAATCCCGATGCAATTTCTGTCTTTAATCAACACCCTGAAGGTAATCAGATTACAGAATGCCTCCACATGTGCTTCGGAAACTACTACTGGTCTTCCAGGGAACGATCAAAGCGTAGACAGTTTGATACGTTACTCCCATGGAGAAAAGTCCGCAACGTGCCTGTTGTATTCAATCGCGATGCAATATCTGTGTTTTATCGACACTCAGAAGGTCCATAGATTACAGAATGCTTCCAGATGGGCTTCGGAAACTACTACTGGTATTCCAGGGAACGATCAAAGCGTAGAAAGTTTGATAAATTACTCCCACGGAGAAAAGTTTGCATGGTGCACGTTGTATTAAATCCCGTTTCAATTTCTGTATTTCATCAACACTCTGAAGGTCCACAGATTAAAGAATGCCTCAAGATGTGCTTCGGAAACTACTACTGGTCTCCCAGGGAACGATCAAAGCGTACACAGATGGAGTCACTACTCCCATTGAGAAAAGTCCGCATGGTGCCCGTTGTATTCAATCCCGATGTGTTTTCTGTGTTTCATCAACACTCTGAAGGTCCACAGATTACAGAATGCCTCCAGATGTGCTTCGGCAACCACTACTGATCTCCCAGGGAACGATCAAAGCGTAGACATTTAGAGACATTACTCCCATGGAGAAAAGTAAACATGGTGCCTGTTGTATTCAATCCCGATGCAATTTCTGTCTTTAATCAACACCCTGAAGTTCCACAGATTACAGAATGCCTCCACATGTGCTTCGAAACTACTACTGGTATTCCAGGGAACGATCAAAGCGTAGAAAGTTTGAGACATTACTCCCATGGAGAAAAGTTTGCATTGTGCCTGTTGTATTAAATCCCGTTGCAATTTCTGTATTTCATCAACACTCTGAAGGTCCACAGATTAAAGAATGCCTCCAGATGTGCTTCGGAAACTACTACTGGTATTCCAGGGAACGATCAAAGCGTAGAAAGTTTGATACATGACTCCCATGGCAAAAAGTTTGCATGGTGCCTGTTGTTTTAAATCCCGTTGCAATATCTGTATTTCATCAACACTCTGAAGGTCCACAGATTAAAGAATGCGTCCAGATGTGCTTCGGAAACTACTACTGGTCATCCTGGCGACGATCAAAGCGAAGACAGCTTGAGACATTACTCAAATGGAGAAAACTCCGCATTGAGCCTGTTGTATTCAATCCCGATGCAATTTCTGTGTTTCTTCAACACTCTGAAGGTCCACAGATTACAGAATGCCTCCAGATGTGCTTCTGAAACTACTACTGGTCATCCTGGCGACGATCAAAGCGTAGACAGTTTGAGACATTACTCCAATGGAGAAAAGTCCGCATGGTGCCTGTTGTATTAAATCCCGAGTCAATATCTGTTTTTCATCAACACTCTGAAGGTCAACGGATTACAGAATGCCTGCAGATGTGCTTCGGAAACTACTACTGGTCTCCCTGACAACGATCAAATAGTAGACAGTTTGAGATATTACTCCCATGGAGAAAAGTCCGCATGGTGCCTGTTGTATTCAATCCCGATGTAATTTCTGTGTTTCATCAACACTCCGAAGGTCCACAGATTACAGAAAGCCACCACGTGTGCTACGGAAACTACTACTGGTCTTCCATTAAACGATCAAATCGTAGACAGTTTGAGACATTAATCCCATACAGAAATGTCTGCATAGTGACTGTTGTATTCACTCCCTTCGCAATTTCTGTGTTTCATCAACACTCTGAATGTCCAAAGATTACAGAAAGTCTCCAGATGTGATTCGGAAACTACTACTGGTCTTCCAGGAAACGATAAAACGTAGACAATTTGAGACTTTCCTCCCATAAAGAAAAGTACGCATGACGCCTGTTGTATTCAATCCCGATGCAATTTCCATGTGACACCAACACTCTGAAGATCCACAGATTACAGATTGCCTCCAGATATGCTTCGGAAACTACTACTGGTCTTCCAGTTAACGATCAAAGCGTAGACAGTTAGAGACATTACTCCCATGGAGAAAAGTAAACATGGTGCCTGTTGTATTCAATCCCGATGCAATTTCTGTCTTTAATCAACACCCTGAAGGTAAACAGATTACAGAATGCCTACACATGTGCTTCGGAAACTACTACTGGTCTTCCAGGGAACGATCAAAGCGTAGACAGTTTGATACGTTACTCCCATGGAAAAAAGTCCGCAACGTGCCTGTTGCATTCAATCGCGATGCAATATCTGTGTTTTATCGACACTCAAGAGGTCCATAGTTTACAGAATGCCTCCAGATGTGCCTCGGCAACCACTACTGACCTCCCAGGAATCGATCAAATCGTAGAAAGTTTGAGACATTACACCCATGGAGAAAAGTCGGCATGGTGCCTGTTGTATTCAATCCCGATGCAATTTCTGTGTTTCATCAACACTCTGAAGGTCCACAGAATACAGAATGAATCCATATGTGCTTCTGAAACTACTACTGGTCATCCTGGCGACGATCAAAGCGGAGACAGTTTGAGATATTACTCCCATGGAGAAAAGTCCGCATTGAGCCTGTTGTATTCAATCCCGATGCAATTTCTGTGTTTCTTCAACACTCTGAAGGTCCACAGATTACAGAATGCCTCCAAATGTGCTTCGGAAGCTACTACTGGTCTCCCAGGGTACGATCAAAGCTTAGACATTTTGAGACATTACTCCCATGTAGAAAAGTCCGCATGTTGGCTGTTGTATTAAATCCCGAGTCAATATCTGTTTTTCATAAACACTCTGAAGGTCTACGGATTACAGAATGCCTGCAGATGTGCTTCGTAAACTACTACTGGTCTCCCTGACAACGATCAAATAGTAGACAGTTTGAGACATTACTCCCATTGAGAAAAGTCCGCTTGGTGTCTGTTGTATTCAATCCCGATGCAATTTCTGTGTTTCATCAACACTCTGAAGATCCACAGATTACAGATTGCCTCCAGATATGCTTCGGAAACTACTACTGGTCTTCCAGTTAACGATCAAAGCGTAGACAGTTTGAAACATTACTCCCCCTTAGAAAAGTCCGCTTGCTGCGTGTTGAATACAATCCCGATGCAATTTCTTTGTTTCATCAACACTCTGAAGGTCCACAGATTACAGGTTGCAGACAGATGTGCTTCGGTAACTACAACTGCTCTTTCTGGCAACAATCAAAGCGTAGACAGTTTGAGACATTTCTCCCATTGCGAAAAGCCCGCTGGGTGCCTCTTGAATACAATTTAGATGCAATTTCTGTGTTTCATCAACACTCTGACGGTCCACAGATTACAGAATGCCTCCAGATGTGCATCGGAAACTAATACTGGTCATCCAGGGAACGATCAAAGCGCAGACTGTTTTAGATATACTCCCATTGTGAAAAGTCCGCTTGGTGATTGTTGTATTCAATCCCGATGCAATTTCTGTGTTTCATCAACACTCTGAAGGTCCACAGTTTACAGAATGCCTCCAGATGTGTTTCAACAACAACTACAGGTCTTCCAGTAAACGACAAAGCGTAGACAGTTTGAGACATTACTTCCATGGAGAAAAGTAAACATAGTGTCTGTTGTATTCAATCCCGATGCATTTTCTGTCTTTAATCAACACTCGGAAGGTCCACAGATTACAGAATGCCTCCAGATGTGCTTCGGCAACTACTACTGGTCTTCCAGGGAACGATCCAAGTTTAGATTGTTGGAGACAATACTCCCATGGAGAAAAGCTTCATGGTGCCTGTTGTATTCAATCACGATGCCATTTCTGTGTTTCATCAACTCTCTGAAGGTCGACAGATTACAGAATGCCTCCAGATGTGCTTCGGATACTACTACTGGTCTACCAGAGAACGATCAACGGGTAGATAGTTTGAGACATTACTCCCATGTAGCAAATTCCGCATGCTGCCTGTTGTATTCATTCCCAATGCAATTTCTGTCTTTAATCAACACTCGGAAGGTCCACAGATTACAGAATGCCTCCAGATGTTGTTCGGAAACTACTACTTGTGTTCCAGGAAACGATAAAAGCGTAGACAATTTGAGACATTCCTCCCATAAAGAAAAGTCCGCATGATGCCTGTTGTATTCAATCCCGATGCAATTTCTGTGTTTCATCAACACTCTGAAGGTCAACAGATTACAGAATGATTCCAGATGTGCTTCGGAAACTACTACTGGTATTCCAATGAACGATCAAAGCGTAGAAAGTTTGAGACATTTCTCCCATGGAGAAAAGTTTGCATGGTGCGTGTTGTATTAAATCCCGATATAATTTATGTGTTTCATCGACACTCTGAAGGTCCACAGACTACTGAAAACCTCCAGATGTGCTTCGGAAGCTACTACTGGTCTCCCAGGGTACGATCAAAGCGTAGACAATTTGAGACATTACTCCAATGGAGAAAAGTCCGCATGGTGCCTGTTGTATTAAATACCGGGTCAATATCTGTTTTTCATCAACACTCTGAAGGTCTACGGATTACAGAATGCCTGCAGATGTGCTTCGGAAACTACTACTGGTCTCCCTGACAACGATCAAATAATAGACAGTTGGAGAACACTACTCCCATTGAGAAAAGTCCGCATGGTGCCTGTTGTATTCAATCCCGATGTATTTTTTGTGTTTCATCAACACTCTGAAGGTCCACAGATTACAGAACGCCTCCAGATGTGCTTCGGCAACTACTACTGATCTCCCAGGAATCGATCAAATCGTAGAAAGTTTGAGACATTACTCCCATGGAGAAAAGTCGGCATGGTGCCTGTTGCATTCAATCTGGATAGAATTTATGTGTTTCATCGACACTCTGAAGGTCCACAGATTACATAATGCCTCTGGATGTGCTTCGGAAACTTCTACTGGTCGTCCTGGCGACGATCAAAGCGTAGACAGTTTGAGACATTACTCAAATGGAGAAAACTCCGCATTGAGCCTGTTGTATTCAATCCCGATGCTATTTCTGTTTTTCTTCAACACTCTGAAGGTCTACGGATTACAGAATGCCTGCAGATGTGCTTCGGAAACTACTACTGGTTTCCCTGACAACGATCAAATAGTAGACAGTATGAGACATTACTCGCATGGAGAAAAGTCCGCATGGTGCCTGTTGTATTCAATCCCGATGTAATTTCTGTGTTTCATCAACACTCTGAAGGTCCACAGATTACAGAAAGCCTCCACGTGTGCTACGGAAACTACTACTGGTGTTCCATTAAACGATCAAATCGTAGACAGTTTGAGACATTACTCCCATAGAGAAATGTCTGCATAGTGCCTGTTGTATTCACTCCCTTCGCAATTTCTGTGTTTCATCAACACTCTGAATGTCAAAAGATTGCAGAAAGTCTCCAGATGTGATTCGGAAACTACTACTGGCCTTCCAGGAAACGATAAAACGTAGACAATTTGAGACATTCCTCCCATAAAGAAAAGTACGCATGACGCCTGTTGTATTCAATCCCGATGCAATTTCCTTGTTTCATCAACACTCTGAAGATCCACAGACTACAGTTTGCCTCCAGATATGCTTCGGAAACTACTACTGGTCTTCCAGTTAACGATCAAAACGTAGACAGTTTGAAACATTACTCCCACTGAGAAAAGTCCGCTTGCTGCGTGTTGAATACAATCCCGATGCAATTTCTTAGTTTCATCTACACTGTGAAGGACCACAGATTACAGGTTGCCCACTGATGTGCTTCGGCAACTACAACTGTTTTTTCTTTCAACAATCAAAGCGTAGACAGTTTGAGACACTTCTCCCATTGAGAAAAGTCCGCTTGGTGCCTGTTGAATAAAATTTAGGTCCATTTTCTGTGTTTCAACAACACTCTGAAGGTCCACATATTACAGAATGCCTCCGGATGTGCTTCGGCAACTACATCTGCTCTTCCGGGGAACGATCAAAGCGTAGACAGTTGGAGACATTATTCCCATTGAGAAAAGTCCGCTTGGTGCCTGTTGAATACAATTCCAATGCAATTTCTGTGTTTCAACAACACTCTAAAGGTCCACATATTACAGAATGCCCACAGATGTGCTTCGGCAACTACATCTGCTCTTCCGGGGAACGATCAAAGCGTAGACAGTTTGAGACATTATTCCCATTGAGAATAGTCCGCTTGGTGCCTGTTGAATACAATACCGATGCAATTTCTGTGATTCATCAACACTCTAAAGGTCCACAGATTACATAATGATTCCAGATGTGCATCGGAAACTACTACTGGTATTCCACGGAACGATCAAAGCTTACACAGATGGAGACACTACTCCCATTGAGAAAAGTCCGCATGGTGCCTGTTGTATTCAATCCCGATGTATTTTCTGTGTTTCATCAACACTCTGAAGGTCCACAGATTACAGAATGCCTCCAGATGTGCTTCGGCAACTACTACTGATCTCCCAGGAATCGGTCAAATCGTAGAAAGTTTGAGACATTACACCCATGGAGAAAAGTCGGCATGGTGCCAGTTGTATTCAATCCCGTAGGAATTTCTGTGTTTCATTAACACTCTGAAGGTCCACAGATTACAGAATGCCTCCAGATGTGCTTCGAAAACTAATACTGGTCGTCCAAGGAACGATCAAAGCGCAGACTGTTTGAAAAATACTCCCTTTGTGAAAAGTCCGCTTGGTGATTGTTGTATTCAATCCCGATGCAATTTCTGTGTTTCATCAACACTCTGAAGGTCCACAGTTTACAGAATGAGTCCAGATGTGTTTCAGCAACAACTACAGGTCTTCCAGCAAACTATCAAAGCGTACACAGTTTGAGACATTACTCCCATTGAGAAAAGTCCGCAAGCTGCCTGTTGTGTACAATGCCGAAACAATTTCTGTGTTTCATCAACACTCTGATGGTCCACAGATTACACAATGATCAAGATGTGCTTCGGAAACTACTACTGGTCTTCCAATGAACGATCAACACGTAGACAGTTTGAAACATTACTTCCATGGAGAAAAGTAAACATTGTGTCTGTTGTATTCAACCCGGTGCATTTTCTGTCTTTAATCAACACTCGGAAGTTCCACAGATTACAGAATGCCTCAAGATGTGCTTCGGAAATTACTACTGGTCTTCCAGGGAACGATCAAAGTTTAGATTGTTGGAGACATTACTCCCATGGAGAAAAGCTTCATGGTGCCTGTTGTATTCAATCACGATGCCATTTCTGTGTTTCATCAACTCTCTGAAGGTCGACAGATTACAGAATGCCTGCAGATGTGCTTCGGATACTACTACTGGTCTTCCAGGGAACGATCAACGGGTAGACAGTTTGAGACATTACTCCAATGGAGCAAAGTCCGCATGGTGCCTGTTGTATTCAATCCCGATGTATTTTCTCTGTTTTATCAACACTCTGAAGGTCCACAGATTACAGAATGAATCCAGATGTGCTTCGGCAACCACTACTGATCTCCCAGGGAACGATCAAAGCGTAGACAGTTAGAGACTTTACTCCCATGGAGAAAAGTCCGCATGGGTCCTGTTGTATTCAGTCCCGATGCAATTTCTGTCTTTAATCAACACCCTGAAGGTCCACAGATTACAGAATGCCTCCACATGTGCTTCGAAACTACTACTGGTATTCCAGGGAACGATCAAAGCGTAGAAAGTTTGAGACATTACTCCCATGGAGAAAAGTTTGCATTGTGCCTGTTGTATTAAATCCCGTTTCAATTTCTGTATTTCATCAACACTCTGAAGGTCCACAGATTAAAGAATGCCTCCAGATGTGCTTCGGAAACTACTACTGGTCTCCCAGGGAACGATCAAAACGTACACAGATGGAGACACTACTCCCATTGAAAGAAGTCCGCATGGTGCCTGTTGTATTCAATCCCGATGTATTTTCTGTGTTTCAACAACACTCTGAAGGTCCACAGATTACAGAATGCATCCAGATGTGCTTCGGAAACTATTACTGGTCTTCCAGGGAACGATCAAAGCATAGACAGTTGGAGACATTACTCCCATGGGGAAAAGAAAACATGGTGCCTGTTGTATTCAGTCCCGATGTAATTTCTGTCTTTAATCAACACCCTGAAAGTCCACAGAGTACAGAATGCCTCCACATGTGTTTCGGAAACTACTACTGGTCTTCTAGGGAACGAGCAAAGCGTAGACAGTTTGATACATTACTCCCATGGAGAAAAGTCCGCAACGTGACTGTTCTATGCAATCGCGATGCAAGATCTGTGTTTTATCGACACTCAGAAGGTCCATAGATTACAGAGTGCTTCCAGATGTGCTTCGGAAACTACTACTGGTATTCCAGGGAACGATCAAAGCGTAGAAAGTTTGATACATTACTCCCATGGCAAAAAGTTTGCATGGTGCCTGTTGTATTAAATCTCGTTGCAATTTCTGTATTTCATCAACACTCTGAAGGTCATCAGATTAAAGAATGCCTCCAGATGTGCTTCGGAAACTACTACTGGTCATACTGGCGACGATCAAAGCGTAGACAGTTTGAGACATTACTCAAATGGAGAAAACTCCGCATTGAGCCTGTTGTATTCAATCCCGTTGCAATTTCTGTGTTTCTTCAACACTCTAAAGGTCCACAGATTACAGAATGCCTCCAGATGTGCTTCGGAAGCTACTACTGGTCTCCCAGGGTACGATCAAAGCGTAGACAGTTTGAGACATTACTCCCATTGAGAAAAGTCCGCTTGTTGTCTGTTGTATTCAATCCCGATGCAATTTCTGTGTTTCATCAACACTCTGATGATCCACAGATTACAGATTGCCTCCAGATATGCTTCGGAAACTACTACTGGTCTTCCAGTTAACGATCAAAGCGTAGACAGTTTGAAACATTACTCCCCCTTAGAAAAGTCCGCTTGCTGCGTGTTGAATACAATCCCGATGCAATTTCTTTGTTTCATCAACACTCTGAAGGTCCACAGATTACAGGTTGCAGACAGATGTGCTTCGGCAACTACAACTGCTCTTTCTGGCAACAATCAAAGCGTAGACAGTTTGAGACATTTCTCCCATTGCGAAATGCCCGCCGGGTGCCTTTTGAATACAATTTAGATGCAATTTCTGTGTTTCATCAACACTCTAAAGGTTCACAGATAACAGAATGTCTCGAGATGTGCTTCGGAAACTACTACTGAACTTCCTCGGAACGATGAAAGCGTAGACAGTTTGAGACATTACTCCCATGGAGAAATGTTCGCATGGTGCCTGTTGTATTCAATCCCGTAGCAATTTCTGTGTTTAATCAACACTCTGAAGTTCCACAGTTTACAGAATGCCTCCAGATGTGCTTCGGCAACTACTACTGGTCTACCAGCAAACGATCAAAGCGTAGACAGCTTGAGACAACCCATGGAGAAAAGTCCGCATGCAGCCTGTTGTGTTCAATCCCGATACAATTTCTGTGTTTCATCAACACTCTAAAGGTCCACAGATTACAGAATGATTCCAGATGTGCTTCGGAAACTACTACTGGTCTTCCAGGGAACGATCAAAGCGTAGACAGTTAGAGACACTACTCCCATGGAGAAAAGTAATCATGGTGCCTGTTGTATACAATCCCGATGCAATTTCTGTCTTTAATCAACACCCTGAAGGTAATCAGATTACAGAATGCCTCCACATGTGCTTCGGAAACTACTACTGGTCTTCCAGGGAACGATCAAAGCGTAGACAGTTTGATACGTTACTCCCATGGAGAAAAGTCCGCAACGTGCCTGTTGTATTCAATCGCGATGCAATATCTGTGTTTTATCGACACTCAGAAGGTCCATAGATTACAGAATGCTTCCAGATGGGCTTCGGAAACTACTACTGGTATTCCAGGGAACGATCAAAGCGTAGAAAGTTTGATAAATTACTCCCACGGAGAAAAGTTTGCATGGTGCACGTTGTATTAAATCCCGTTTCAATTTCTGTATTTCATCAACACTCTGAAGGTCCACAGATTAAAGAATGCCTCAAGATGTGCTTCGGAAACTACTACTGGTCTCCCAGGGAACGATCAAAGCGTACACAGATGGAGTCACTACTCCCATTGAGAAAAGTCCGCATGGTGCCCGTTGTATTCAATCCCGATGTGTTTTCTGTGTTTCATCAACACTCTGAAGGTCCACAGATTACAGAATGCCTCCAGATGTGCTTCGGCAACCACTACTGATCTCCCAGGGAACGATCAAAGCGTAGACATTTAGAGACATTACTCCCATGGAGAAAAGTAAACATGGTGCCTGTTGTATTCAATCCCAATGCAATTTCTGTCTTTAATCAACACCCTGAAGTTCCACAGATTACAGAATGCCTCCACATGTGCTTCGAAACTACTACTGGTATTCCAGGGAACGATCAAAGCGTAGAAAGTTTGAGACATTACTCCCATGGAGAAAAGTTTGCATTGTGCCTGTTGTATTAAATCCCGTTGCAATTTCTGTATTTCATCAACACTCTGAAGGTCCACAGATTAAAGAATGCCTCCAGATGTGCTTCGGAAACTACTACTGGTATTCCAGGGAACGATCAAAGCGTAGAAAGTTTGATACATGACTCCCATGGCAAAAAGTTTGCATGGTGCCTGTTGTTTTAAATCCCGTTGCAATATCTGTATTTCATCAACACTCTGAAGGTCCACAGATTAAAGAATGCCTCCAGATGTGCTTCGGAAACTACTACTGGTCATCCTGGCGACGATCAAAGCGAAGACAGCTTGAGACATTACTCAAATGGAGAAAACTCCGCATTGAGCCTGTTGTATTCAATCCCGATGCAATTTCTGTGTTTCTTCAACACTCTGAAGGTCCACAGATTACAGAATGCCTCCAGATGTGCTTCTGAAACTACTACTGGTCATCCTGGCGACGATCAAAGCGTAGACAGTTTGAGACATTACTCCAATGGAGAAAAGTCCGCATGGTGCCTGTTGTATTAAATCCCGAGTCAATATCTGTTTTTCATCAACACTCTGAAGGTCAACGGATTACAGAATGCCTGCAGATGTGCTTCGGAAACTACTACTGGTCTCCCTGACAACGATCAAATAGTAGACAGTTTGAGATATTACTCCCATGGAGAAAAGTCCGCATGGTGCCTGTTGTATTCAATCCCGATGTAATTTCTGTGTTTCATCAACACTCCGAAGGTCCACAGATTACAGAAAGCCACCACGTGTGCTACGGAAACTACTACTGGTCTTCCATTAAACGATCAAATCGTAGACAGTTTGAGACATTAATCCCATACAGAAATGTCTGCATAGTGACTGTTGTATTCACTCCCTTCGCAATTTCTGTGTTTCATCAACACTCTGAATGTCCAAAGATTACAGAAAGTCTCCAGATGTGATTCGGAAACTACTACTGGTCTTCCAGGAAACGATAAAACGTAGACAATTTGAGACTTTCCTCCCATAAAGAAAAGTACGCATGACGCCTGTTGTATTCAATCCCGATGCAATTTCCATGTGACACCAACACTCTGAAGATCCACAGATTACAGATTGCCTCCAGATATGCTTCGGAAACTACTACTGGTCTTCCAGTTAACGATCAAAGCGTAGACAGTTAGAGACATTACTCCCATGGAGAAAAGTAAACATGGTGCCTGTTGTATTCAATCCCGATGCAATTTCTGTCTTTAATCAACACCCTGAAGGTAAACAGATTACAGAATGCCTACACATGTGCTTCGGAAACTACTACTGGTCTTCCAGGGAACGATCAAAGCGTAGACAGTTTGATACGTTACTCCCATGGAAAAAAGTCCGCAACGTGCCTGTTGTATTCAATCGCGATGCAATATCTGTGTTTTATCGACACTCAGAAGGTCCATAGTTTACAGAATGCCTCCAGATGTGCCTCGGCAACCACTACTGACCTCCCAGGAATCGATCAAATCGTAGAAAGTTTGAGACATTACACCCATGGAGAAAAGTCGGCATGGTGCCTGTTGTATTCAATCCCGATGCAATTTCTGTGTTTCATCAACACTCTGAAGGTCCACAGAATACAGAATGAATCCATATGTGCTTCTGAAACTACTACTGGTCATCCTGGCGACGATCAAAGCGTAGACAGTTTGAGATATTACTCCCATGGAGAAAAGTCCGCATTGAGCCTGTTGTATTCAATCCCGATGCAATTTCTGTGTTTCTTCAACACTCTGAAGGTCCACAGATTACAGAATGCCTCCAAATGTGCTTCGGAAGCTACTACTGGTCTCCCAGGGTACGATCAAAGCTTAGACATTTTGAGACATTACTCCCATGTAGAAAAGTCCGCATGTTGGCTGTTGTATTAAATCCCGAGTCAATATCTGTTTTTCATAAACACTCTGAAGGTCTACGGATTACAGAATGCCTGCAGATGTGCTTCGTAAACTACTACTGGTCTCCCTGACAACGATCAAATAGTAGACAGTTTGAGACATTACTCCCATTGAGAAAAGTCCGCTTGGTGTCTGTTGTATTCAATCCCGATGCAATTTCTGTGTTTCATCAACACTCTGAAGATCCACAGATTACAGATTGCCTCCAGATATGCTTCGGAAACTACTACTGGTCTTCCAGTTAACGATCAAAGCGTAGACAGTTTGAAACATTACTCCCCCTTAGAAAAGTCCGCTTGCTGCGTGTTGAATACAATCCCGATGCAATTTCTTTGTTTCATCAACACTCTGAAGGTCCACAGATTACAGGTTGCAGACAGATGTGCTTCGGTAACTACAACTGCTCTTTCTGGCAACAATCAAAGCGTAGACAGTTTGAGACATTTCTCCCATTGCGAAAAGCCCGCTGGGTGCCTCTTGAATACAATTTAGATGCAATTTCTGTGTTTCATCAACACTCTGACGGTCCACAGATTACAGAATGCCTCCAGATGTGCTTCGGAAACTAATACTGGTCATCCAGGGAACGATCAAAGCGCAGACTGTTTTAGATATACTCCCATTGTGAAAAGTCCGCTTGGTGATTGTTGTATTCAATCCCGATGCAATTTCTGTGTTTCATCAACACTCTGAAGGTCCACAGTTTACAGAATGCCTCCAGATGTGTTTCAACAACAACTACAGGTCTTCCAGTAAACGACAAAGCGTAGACAGTTTGAGACATTACTTCCATGGAGAAAAGTAAACATAGTGTCTGTTGTATTCAATCCCGATGCATTTTCTGTCTTTAATCAACACTCGGAAGGTCCACAGATTACAGAATGCCTCCAGATGTGCTTCGGCAACTACTACTGGTCTTCCAGGGAACGATCCAAGTTTAGATTGTTGGAGACAATACTCTCATGGAGAAAAGCTTCATGGTGCCTGTTGTATTCAATCACGATGCCATTTCTGTGTTTCATCAACTCTCTGAAGGTCGACAGATTACAGAATGCCTCCAGATGTGCTTCGGATACTACTACTGGTCTACCAGAGAACGATCAACGGGTAGATAGTTTGAGACATTACTCCCATGTAGCAAATTCCGCATGCTGCCTGTTGTATTCATTCCCAATGCAATTTCTGTCTTTAATCAACACTCGGAAGGTCCACAGATTACAGAATGCCTCCAGATGTTGTTCGGAAACTACTACTTGTGTTCCAGGAAACGATAAAAGCGTAGACAATTTGAGACATTCCTCCCATAAAGAAAAGTCCGCATGATGCCTGTTGTATTCAATCCCGATGCAATTTCTGTGTTTCATCAACACTCTGAAGGTCAACAGATTACAGAATGATTCCAGATGTGCTTCGGAAACTACTACTGGTATTCCAATGAACGATCAAAGCGTAGAAAGTTTGAGACATTTCTCCCATGGAGAAAAGTTTGCATGGTGCGTGTTGTATTAAATCCCGATATAATTTATGTGTTTCATCGACACTCTGAAGGTCCACAGACTACTGAAAACCTCCAGATGTGCTTCGGAAGCTACTACTGGTCTCCCAGGGTACGATCAAAGCGTAGACAGTTTGAGACATTACTCCAATGGAGAAAAGTCCGCGTGGTGCCTGTTGTATTAAATACCGGGTCAATATCTGTTTTTCATCAACACTCTGAAGGTCTACGGATTACAGAATGCCTGCAGATGTGCTTCGGAAACTACTACTGGTCTCCCTGACAACGATCAAATAATAGACAGTTGGAGAACACTACTCCCATTGAGAAAAGTCCGCATGGTGCCTGTTGTATTCAATCCCGATGTATTTTTTGTGTTTCATCAACACTCTGAAGGTCCACAGATTACAGAACGCCTCCAGATGTGCTTCGGCAACTACTACTGATCTCCCAGGAATCGATCAAATCGTAGAAAGTTTGAGACATTACTCCCATGGAGAAAAGTCGGCATGGTGCCTGTTGCATTCAATCTGGATAGAATTTATGTGTTTCATCGACACTCTGAAGGTCCACAGATTACATAATGCCTCTGGATGTGCTTCGGAAACTTCTACTGGTCGTCCTGGCGACGATCAAAGCGTAGACAGTTTGAGACATTACTCAAATGGAGAAAACTCCGCATTGAGCCTGTTGTATTCAATCCCGATGCTATTTCTGTTTTTCTTCAACACTCTGAAGGTCTACGGATTACAGAATGCCTGCAGATGTGCTTCGGAAACTACTACTGGTTTCCCTGACAACGATCAAATAGTAGACAGTATGAGACATTACTCGCATGGAGAAAAGTCCGCATGGTGCCTGTTGTATTCAATCCCGATGTAATTTCTGTGTTTCATCAACACTCTGAAGGTCCACAGATTACAGAAAGCCTCCACGTGTGCTACGGAAACTACTACTGGTGTTCCATTAAACGATCAAATCGTAGACAGTTTGAGACATTACTCCCATAGAGAAATGTCTGCATAGTGCCTGTTGTATTCACTCCCTTCGCAATTTCTGTGTTTCATCAACACTCTGAATGTCAAAAGATTGCAGAAAGTCTCCAGATGTGATTCGGAAACTACTACTGGCCTTCCAGGAAACGATAAAACGTAGACAATTTGAGACATTCCTCCCATAAAGAAAAGTACGCATGACGCCTGTTGTATTCAATCCCGATGCAATTTCCTTGTTTCATCAACACTCTGAAGATCCACAGACTACAGTTTGCCTCCAGATATGCTTCGGAAACTACTACTGGTCTTCCAGTTAACGATCAAAACGTAGACAGTTTGAAACATTACTCCCACTGAGAAAAGTCCGCTTGCTGCGTGTTGAATACAATCCCGATGCAATTTCTTAGTTTCATCTACACTGTGAAGGACCACAGATTACAGGTTGCCCACTGATGTGCTTCGGCAACTACAACTGTTTTTTCTTTCAACAATCAAAGCGTAGACAGTTTGAGACACTTCTCCCATTGAGAAAAGTCCGCTTGGTGCCTGTTGAATAAAATTTAGGTCCATTTTCTGTGTTTCAACAACACTCTGAAGGTCCACATATTACAGAATGCCTCCGGATGTGCTTCGGCAACTACATCTGCTCTTCCGGGGAACGATCAAAGCGTAGACAGTTGGAGACATTATTCCCATTGAGAAAAGTCCGCTTGGTGCCTGTTGAATACAATTCCAATGCAATTTCTGTGTTTCAACAACACTCTAAAGGTCCACATATTACAGAATGCCCACAGATGTGCTTCGGCAACTACATCTGCTCTTCCGGGGAACGATCAAAGCGTAGACAGTTTGAGACATTATTCCCATTGAGAATAGTCCGCTTGGTGCCTGTTGAATACAATACCGATGCAATTTCTGTGATTCATCAACACTCTAAAGGTCCACAGATTACATAATGATTCCAGATGTGCATCGGAAACTACTACTGGTATTCCACGGAACGATCAAAGCTTACACAGATGGAGACACTACTCCCATTGAGAAAAGTCCGCATGGTGCCTGTTGTATTCAATCCCGATGTATTTTCTGTGTTTCATCAACACTCTGAAGGTCCACAGATTACAGAATGCCTCCAGATGTGCTTCGGCAACTACTACTGATCTCCCAGGAATCGGTCAAATCGTAGAAAGTTTGAGACATTACACCCATGGAGAAAAGTCGGCATGGTGCCAGTTGTATTCAATCCCGTAGGAATTTCTGTGTTTCATTAACACTCTGAAGGTCCACAGATTACAGAATGCCTCCAGATGTGCTTCGAAAACTAATACTGGTCGTCCAAGGAACGATCAAAGCGCAGACTGTTTGAAAAATACTCCCTTTGTGAAAAGTCCGCTTGGTGATTGTTGTATTCAATCCCGATGCAATTTCTGTGTTTCATCAACACTCTGAAGGTCCACAGTTTACAGAATGAGTCCAGATGTGTTTCAGCAACAACTACAGGTCTTCCAGCAAACTATCAAAGCGTACACAGTTTGAGACATTACTCCCATTGAGAAAAGTCCGCAAGCTGCCTGTTGTGTACAATGCCGAAACAATTTCTGTGTTTCATCAACACTCTGATGGTCCACAGATTACACAATGATCAAGATGTGCTTCGGAAACTACTACTGGTCTTCCAATGAACGATCAACACGTAGACAGTTTGAAACATTACTTCCATGGAGAAAAGTAAACATTGTGTCTGTTGTATTCAACCCGATGCATTTTCTGTCTTTAATCAACACTCGGAAGTTCCACAGATTACAGAATGCCTCAAGATGTGCTTCGGAAATTACTACTGGTCTTCCAGGGAACGATCAAAGTTTAGATTGTTGGAGACATTACTCCCATGGAGAAAAGCTTCATGGTGCCTGTTGTATTCAATCACGATGCCATTTCTGTGTTTCATCAACTCTCTGAAGGTCGACAGATTACAGAATGCCTGCAGATGTGCTTCGGATACTACTACTGGTCTTCCAGGGAACGATCAACGGGTAGACAGTTTGAGACATTACTCCAATGGAGCAAAGTCCGCACGGTGCCTGTTGTACTCAATCCCGATGTAATTTCTGTGTTTCATCAACACTCGGAAGCTCCACAGATTACAGAAAGCCTCCAGATGTGCTTCGGCAACTACTACTGATCTCCCAGGAATCGATCAAATCGTAGAAAGTTTGTGACATTACTCCCATGGAGAAAAGTCGGCATGGTGCCTGTTGTATTCAATCCCTATAAAATTTATGTGTTTCATCGACACTCTGAAGATCCACAGATTACATAATGACACTAGATGTGCTTCGGAAACTTTTACTGGTCTTCCTGGGAACGATTAAAGCGTAGGAAGATTGAGACATTACTCCCAAGGAGAAAAGTCGGCATTGTGTTTGTTGTATTCAATCCCGTCGTAACTACTGTGTTTAACCAACACTCTGAAGGTCCACAGATAACAGAATGTCTCGAGATGTGATTCGGAAACTACTACTGAAGTTCCAGGGAACGATGAAAGCGTAGACAGTTTGAGACATTACTCCCATTGAGAAAAGTCCGCTTGGTGCCTGTTGTATTCAATCCCGATGCAATTTCTGTATTTCATCAACACTCTGAAGGTCCACAGAATACAGAATGCCACCAGATGTGCTTCGGAAACTACTACTGGTCATCCTGGCGACGATCAAAGCGTAGACAGTTTGAGACATTACTCCCATACAGAAATGTCTGCATAGTGCCAGATGTATTCACTCCCTTCGCAATTTCTGTGTTTCATCAACACTCTGAGTGTCCACAGATTACAGAAAGTCTCCAGATGTAATTCGGAAACAACTACTGGTCTTCCAGGAAACGATAATACGTAGACAATTTGAGACATTCCTCCCATAAAGAAAAGTACGCATGACGCCTGTTGTATTCAATCCCGATGAAATTTCTGTGTTTCATCAACACTCTGAAGATCCACAGATTACATATTGCCTGCAGATGTGCTTCGGAAACTACTACCTGTCTGACTGACAACGATCAAATCGTAGACAGTTTGAGACATTACTCCCATGGAGAAAAGTCAGCATGGTGACTGTTGTATTCAATCCCGATGCAATATCTGTGTTTCATCAACACTCTGAAGGTCCACATATTACAGAATCCCTCCAGATGTGCTTCGGAAGCTACTACTGGCCTCCCAGGGTACGATCAAAGCGTAGACAGTTTGAGACATTACTCCCATGGGGCAAAGTCCGCAATCTGCCTGTTGTATTCAATCCCGATGTAATTTCTGTATATCATCAACACTCTTAAGGTCAACAGATTACAGAGAGCCTCCACATGTGCTACGTAAACTACTACTGGTCTTCTATTAAACGATCAGATCGTAGACAGTTTGAGACATTACTCCCATACAGAAATGTCTGCATAGTGCCTGTTGTATTCACTTCCAATGTACTTTCTGCGTTTCATCAACACTCTGAATGTCCACAGATTACAGAAAGTCTCCAGATGTGCTTCGGAAATTACTACTGGTCTTCCAGGAAACGATAAAAGCGTAGACAATTTGAGACATTCCTCCCATAAAGAAAAGTCCGCATGATGCCTGTTGTATTCAATCCCGATGCAATTTCTGTGTTTCGTCAACACTCTGAAGGTCCACAGCTTACAGATTACCTCCAGATATGCATCGGAAACTTCTACTGGTCTTCCAGTTAACGATCAAAGCGTAGACAGTTTGAAACATTACTCCCACTGAGAAAAGACCGCTTGCTGCGTGTTGAATACAATCCCTATGCAATTTCTTTGTTTCATCAATACTGTGAAGGTCCGCAGATTACAGGTTGCCCACAGATGTGCTTCGGCAACTACAACAGCTCTTTCTGGCAACAATCAAAGCGTAGACAGTTTGAGACATTTCTCCCATTGAGAAAAGTCCGCTGGGTGCCTGTTGAATACAATTTAGATGCAATTTCTGTGTTTCATTAACACTCTGAAGGCCCACAGATTACAGAATGCCTCCTGATGTGCTTCGCCAACTACAACAGCTCTTCCTGGCAGCGATAAAACGTAGACAGTTGGAGACAATACTACCATTGGGAAAAGTCCTCTTCGTGCCTGATAAATACAATCCCGATACAATTTCTGTGTTTCAACAACACTCTGAAAGTCCACATATTACAGAATGCCTCCAGATGTGCTTCAGCAACTACAACTGCTCTTCCGGGCAACGATTAAAGAGTAGACAGTTTGAGACATTACTACCATTGAAAAAAGTCCCCTTGGTGCCTGTTGAATACAATCCCGATGCAATTTCTGTGTTTCATCAACACACTGAAGTTCCACAGTTCACAGAAAGCCTCCAGATGTGCTTCGGCAACTACTGCAGGTCTACCAGCAAACGATCAAAGCGTAGACAGTTTGAGACATTACTCCCATTGAGAAAAGTCCGCATGCTGCCTGTTGTGTACAATCCCGATTCAATTTCTGTGTTTTATCACACTCTGAAGGTCCACAGATTACAGAATGATTCCAGATGTGCTTCGGCAACTACTACTGGTCTTCCTGGGAACGATCAAAGCGTAGAAAGATTGAGACATTACTCCCAAGGAGAAAAGTCCTCAATGTGTTTGTTGTATTCAATCCCGACGTAATTACTGTGTTTAAACAACACTCTGAAGGTCCACAGATAAGAGAATGTCTTGAGATGTGCTTCGGAAACTACTACTGAACTTCCAGGTAACGATGAAAGCGGAGACAGTTTGAGACATTAATCCCATTGAGAAAAGTCCGCTTGGTGCCTGTTGAATTCAATCCCGAAGCAATTTCTGTGATTCATCAACACTCGGAAGGTCCACAGATTACAGAATGCCTCCAGATGTGCTTCGGAAGCTACTACTGGTCTTCCAGGGTACGATCAAAGCGTAGACAGTTTGGGACATTACTGCAATGGAGAAAAGTCCGCATGGTGCCTGTTGTATTAAATCTCGAGTCAATTTCTGTTTTTCATCAACACTCTGAAGGTCAACAGATTACAGAATGCCTGCAGATTTGCTTCGGCAACTACAACTGCTCTTCCGGGCAACGATCAAAGCGTAGACAGTATGAGACATGACTCCCATTGAGAAAAGTCTGCTTGGGGACTGTTGAGTACAATCCCGATGCTATTTCTGTGTTTCATCAACACCCTGAAGTTCAACAGTTTACAGAATGCTTCCAGATGTGCTTCGGCAACTACTACAGGTCTATCCAGCAAACGATCAAAGCGTAGACAGTTTGAGACATTTCTCCCAAGGAGAAAAGCCTGCATTGTGTTTGTTGTATTCAATCCTGATGCATTTTCTGTGTTTCGTTAACACCCTGAAGGTCCACAGATTACACTATGCCTCCAGATGTGCTTCGGATACTACTACTGGTCTTAAAGTGCACGATCAAAGCGTAGACAGTTTGAGACATTACTCCCATGGAGAAATGTTCGCATGGTGCCTGTTGCATTCAATCTCGATGCAATTTCTGTGTTTCCTCAACTCAATGAAGGTCCACAGATGACAGAATGCCCCCAGATGTGCTTCGGAAACTACTACTGGTCTTCCATTGACCGATCAAACCGTACACATTTTGAGGCTTTACTCCCTCGGAGAAAATTCCGCATGGTGCCTGTTGTATTCAATCGCGTAGCAAATTCAGTGTTTCATCAACACTCTGAAGGTGCACAAATTACAGAATGCCTCCAGATGTGCTTCGGAAACAAATACTGGTCGTCCAGGGAACGATCAAAGCGCAGACTGTTTGAGAAATACTCCCATTGTGAAAAGTCCGCTTGGTGATTGTTGTATTCAATACCCGATACAATTTCTGTGTTTCATCAACACTCTGAAGGTTCGCAGTTTACAGAATGCCTCCAGATGTGTTTCAGCAACAACTACAGGTCTTCCAGGGAACGATGAAAGCGTAGACAGTTTGAGACATTACTCCCACGGAGAAAAGTCCGCAATCTGCCTGTTTTGTACAATGCCGAAACGATTCCTGTGTTTCATCAACACTCTGATGGTCCACAGATTACACAATGATCCAGATGTGGTTAGGAAACTACTCCTGGTCTTCCAATGAACGATCAAAGCGTAGACAGTTTGAGACATTACTTCCATTGAGAAAAGTAAACATTGTGTCTGTTATATTCAATCCCGATGCAATTTCTGTCTTTAATTAACACCCGGAAAGTCCACAGATTACAGAATTCCTCCAGATGTGCTTCAGAAACTACTACTGGTCTTCCAGGGAACGATCAAAGTTTAGATTGTTGGAGACATTACTCTCATTTAGAAACGCTTCATGGTGCCTGTTGTATTCAATCACGATGCCATTTCTGTGTTTCATCAACTCTCTGAAGGTCCACAGATTACAGAATGCCTCCAGATGTGCATCGGATACTAACACTGGTCTTCCAGAGAACGATCAACGGGTAGACAGTTTGAGACATAACCCCCATGGAGCAAAGTCCGCATGGTGCCTGTTGTACGCAATCCCGATGTGATTTCTGTGTTTCATCAACACTCTGAAGGTCCACAGATTACAGAAAGACTCCACATGTGCTACGGAAACTACTACTGGTCTTCCATTAAACGATCAAATCGTAGCCAGTTTGAGACATTACGCCCATATAGACATGTCTGCATAGTGCCTGTTGTATTCACTCCCAATGCAATTTCTGTCTTTAATCAACACTCGGAAGGTCCACAGATTACAGAATGCCTCCAGATGTTGTTCGGAAACTACTACTGGTCTTCCAGGAAACGATAAAAGCGTAGACAATTTGAGACATTCCTCCCATTAATAAAAGTAAGCATGATGCCTGTTGTATTCAATCCCGATGCAATTTCTGTGTTTCATCAACAATCTGAAGGTCAACAGATTACAGATTGCCTCCAGATATGCTTCGGAAACTACTACTAGTCTTCCAGTTAACGATCTAAGCGTAGACACTTTGAAACATTATTCCCACGGAGAATAGTCCGCTTGCTGCGTGTTGAATACATTCCCGATGCAATTTCTGTGTTTCAACAACACTCTAAGTTCCACAGATTACAGAATGCCTCCAGATGTGCTTCGCCAACTACAACAGCTCTTCCTGGCAACGATAAAAGCGTAGACAGTTGGAGACATTACTACCATTGAGAAAAGTCCGTTTGGTGCCCGTTGAATACAATCCCGATGCAATTCCTGTGTTTCATCAACTCCCTGAAGTTCCACAGTTTACAGAATGCCTCCAGATGTGCTTCGGCAACTACTACAGGTCTACCAGCAAACGATAAAAGCGTAGACAGTTTGAGACATTACTCCCATTGAGAAAATTCCGCATGGTGACTGTTGTATTCAACCCCGATGTATTTTCTGTGTTTCATCAACACTCTGAAGGTCCACAGATTACAGACTGCCTCCAGATGTGCTTCGGCAACTACTACTGATCTCCCAGGAGTCGATCAAATCGTAGAAAGTTTAAGACATTACTCCCATTGAGAAAAGTCCGCATGGTGCCAGTTGTATTAAATCCCGAGTCAATATCGGTTTTTCATCAACACTCTGATGGTCTACAGATTACAGAATGCCTGCAGATGTGCTTCGGAAACTACTACTGGTCTCCCTGACAACGATGAAATAGTAGTCAGTTTGAGACATTACTCCCATGGAGAAAAGTCCGCATGGTGCCTGTTGTATTCAATCCAGATGTAATTTGTGTGTTTCATCAACACTCTGAAGGTCCACAGATTACAGAAAGCCTCCACGTGTGCTACGGAAACTACTACTGGTCTTCCATTAAACAATCAAATCGTAGACAGTTTGAGACATTACTCCCATACAGAAATGTCTGCATAGTGCCTGTTGTATTCACTCCCTTCGCAAATTCTGTGTTTCATCAACACTCTGAATGTCCACAGATTACAGAAAGTCTCCAGATGTGACTCGGAAACTACTACTGGTCTTCTGGTAAACGATAAAACGTAGACAATTTGAGACATTCCTCCCATAAAGAAAAGTACGCATGCCGCCTGTTGTATTCAATCCCGATGCAGTTTCTGTGTTTCATCAACACTCTGACGATCCACAGATTACAGATTGCCTCCAGATATGCTTCGGTAACTACAACTGGTCTTCCATTTAACGATCAAAGCGTAGACAGTTTGAAACATTACTCCCACTGAGAAAAGTCCGCTTGCTGCTTGTTGAATACAATCCCGATGCAATTTCTTTGTTTCATCAACACTCTGAAGGTCCACAGATTACAGTTTCCCACAGATGTGTTTCGGCAACTACAACTACTCTTTCTGGCAACAATCAAAGCGTACACAGTTTGAGACATTTCTCCCATTGAGAAAAGTCCGCTGGGTGCCTGTTGAATACAATTTAGATGCAATTTCTGTGTTTCATCAACACTCTGAAGGCCCACAGATTACAGAATGCCTCCAGATGTGCATCACCAACTACAACAGCTCTTCCTGGCAACGATAAAACGTAGACAGTTGGAGACATTACTACCATTGGGAAAAGTCCGCTTGGTGCCTGATGAATACAATCCCGATGCAATTACTGTGTTTCAACAACACTCTGAAGGTCCACATATTTCAGAATGCCTCCACATGTGCTTCGGCAACTACAAGTGCTCTTCCGGGCAACGATTAAAGCGTAGACAGTTTGAGACATTACGCCCATGGAGAAAAGTTGGCATGGTGCCTGTTGTATTCAATCCCGATTAAATTTATGTGTTTCATCGACACTCTGAAGGTAGACGGATTACAGGACGCCTCCAGATGTTCTTCTGAAACTACTACTGGTCTTCCTGGGAACGATCAAAGTGTAGAAAGATTGAGACATTGCTCCCAAGGAGAAAAAGTCCGCATTGTGTTTTTTGTATTCAATCCCGAGGTATTTACTGTGTTTAATCAACACTCTGAATGTCTACAGATAACAGAATGTCTCGCGATGTGCTTCGGAACCTAATTCTGAACTTCCAGGGAACGATGAAAGCGTAGACAGTTTAGACATTACTCCCATTCAGAAAAGTCTGCATGGTGCCTGTTGTATTAAATATCGAGTCAATTTCTGTTTTCATCAACACTCTGAAGGTCCACAGATTTCAATATGCCTGCAGATGTGCTTCGGAAACTACTACCTGTCTCACTGACAACGATCAAATCGTAGACCGTTTGAGACATTACTCCCATGGAGAAAAGTCCGCATGGTGCCTGTTGTATTCAATCCCGATGCAATATCTGTGTTTCATCAACACTCTGAAGGTACAAAGAATACAGAATGCCTCCAGATGTGTTTCGGATACTACTACTGGTCTTCCAGAGAACGATCAACAAGTAGACAGTTGGAGACATTACTCCCATGGGGCAAAGTCCGCATTCTGCCTGTTGTATTCAATCCCGATGCAATTTCTGCATATCATCAACACTCTTAAGGTCAACAGATTACAGAGAGCCTCCACATGTGCTACGTGAACTACTACTGGTCTTCTATTAAACGATCAAATCGCAGACAGTTTGAGACATTACTCCCATACAGAAATGTCTGCATAGTGCCTGTTGTATTCACTTCCAATGCAATTTCTGCGTTTCATCAACACTCTGAATGTCCACAGATTACAGAAAGTCTCCAGATGTGCTTCGGAAATTACTACTGGTCTTCCAGGAAACGATAAAAGCGTAGACAATTTGAGACATTCCTCCCATAAAGAAAAGTCCGCATGATGCCTGTTGTATTCAATCCCGATGCAATTTCTGTGTTTCGTCAACACTCTGAAGGTCCACAGATTACAGATTACCTCCAGATATGCATCGGAAACTGCTACTGGTCTTCCAGTTAACGATCAAAGCGTAGACAGTTTGAAACATTACTCCCACTGAGAAAAGTCCGCTTGGTGCTTGTTGAATTCAATCCCGATCAATTTCTGTGTTTCAACAACACACTGAAGGTCCACATATTACAGAATGCCTCCAGATGTGCTTCGGCAACTACAACTGCTCTTCCGGGCAACGATTAAAGGGTAGACAGTTTGAGACATTACTCCCATTGAGAAAAGTCCGCTTGGTACCTGTTGAACACAATCCAGATGCAATTACTGTGATTCATCAACACCCTGAAGATCCACAGATTACAGAATGGCTCCAGACGTTCTTCGCCAACTACAACAGCTCTTCCTGGCAACGATCAAAGCGTAGACAGTTTGAAACATTAGTCCCACCGAGAAAAGTCCGCTTGCTGCGTGTTGAATACTATCCCGATGCAATTTCTGTGTTTCATCAACACTCTAAAGGTCCACAGATTACAGATTGCCCACAGATGTGCTTCGGCATCTACAACTACTCTTCCTGGCAACAATCAAAGCGTAGACAGCTTGAGACATTTCTCCCATTAAGAAAAGTCCGCTTGGTGCCAGTTAAATACAATTTAGATGCAATTTCTGTGTTTCATCATCACTCTGAAGGCCCACAGATTACAGAATGCCTCCAGACGTGCTTCGCCAACTACAACAGCTTTTCCTGGCAACGATAAAAGCGTAGACAGATGGAGACTTCACTACCATTGGGAAAAGTCTGCTTGGTGCCTGATGAATACAATCCCGATGCTATTTCTGTGTTTCAACAACACCCTGAAGTTCCACAGTTTACAGAATGCCTCCAGATGTGCTTCGGCAACTACTACTGGTCTTCATGGGAAAGATCAAATCGTAGAAAGATTGAAACATTACTCCCAAGGAAAAAAGACCGCATTGTGTTTCTTGTATTCAATCCCGACTTAATTACTGTGTTTAATCAACACTCTGAAGGTCCACAGATAACAGAATGTCTCGAGATATGCTTCGGAAACTACTACTGAACTTCCAGCGAACGATGAAAGCGTAGACAGTTTGAGATATACTCCCATTGAGAAAAGTCCGCATGGTGCCTGTTGTGTACAATCCCGATTCAATTTCTGTGTTTCTTCACACTCTGAAGGTCCACAGATTACAGAATGATTCCAGATGTGCTTCGGCAACTACTACTGGTCTTACTGGGAACGATCAAAGCGTAGAAAGATTAAGACATTACTCCCAAGGCGAAAACTCCACATTGTGTTTGTTGTATTCAATCCCGACGTAATTACTGTGTTTAATCAACGCTCTGAATGTCCACAGATAACAGAATGTCTCGAGATGTGCTTCGGAAACTACTACTGAACTTTCAGGGAACGATGAAAGCGTAGACAGTTTGAGACATTACTCCCATTGAGAAAAGTTCGCTTGGTGCCTGTTGAATTCAATCCCGAAGCAATTTCTGTGTTTCATCAACACTCCGTAGGTCCACAGATTACAGAATGCCTCCACATGTGCTTCGGCAACTACAACTGCTCTTCCGGGGGAACGATCAAATCGTAGACAGTATGAGACATTACTCCCATTGCGAAATGTATGCTTGGTGCCTGTTGATTACATACCCGATGCTATTTCTGTGTTTCATCAACACCCTGAAGTTTAACAGTTTACAGAATGCTTCCAGATGTGCTTCGGCAACTACCACAGGTCTATCCAGCAAACGATCAAAGCGTAGACAGTTTGAGACATTACTCCCAAGGAGAAAAGCCTGCAATGTGTTTGTTGGATTCAATCCTGATGCATTTTCTGTGTTTCGTTAACACCCTGAAGGTCCACAGATTACACAATGCCTCCAGATGAGCTTCGGATACTACTACTGGTCTTGCAAAGTACGATCAAAGCGTAGACAGTTTGAGACATTACTCCCATGGAGAAATGTTCGCATGGTGCCTGTTGCATTCAATCTCGATGCAATTTCTGTGTTTCCTCAACTCAATGAAGGTCCACAGATGACAGAATGCCCCCAGATGTGCTTCGGAAACTACTACTGGTCTTCCATTGACCGATCAAACCGTACACATTTTGAGGCTTTACTCCCTCGGAGAAAATTCCGCATGGTGCCTGTTGTATTCAATCCCGTAGCATATTCAGTGTTTCATCAACACTCTGAAGGTGCACAAATTACAGAATGCCTCCAGATGTGCTTCGGAAACAAATACTGGTCGTCCAGGGAACGATCAAAGCGCAGACTGTTTGAGAAATACTCCCATTGTGAAAAGTCCGCTTGGTGATTGTTGTATTCAATACCCGATGCAATTTCTGTGTTTCATCAACACTCTGAAGGTTCGCAGTTTACAGAATGCCTCCAGATGTGTTTCAGCAACAACTACAGGTCTTCCAGGGAACGATGAAAGCGTAGACAGTTTGAGACATTACTTCCATTGAGAAAAGTAAACATTGTGTCTGTTATATTCAATCCCGATGCAATTTCTGTCTTTAATTAACACCCGGAAAGTCCACAGATTACAGAATTCCTCCAGATGTGCTTCAGAAACTACTACTGGTCTTCCAGGGAACGATCAAAGTTTAGATTGTTGGAGACATTACTCTCATTTAGAAACGCTTCATGGTGCCTGTTGTATTCAATCACGATGCCATTTCTGTGTTTCATCAACTCTCTGAAGGTCCACAGATTACAGAATGCCTCCAGATGTGCTTCGGATACTAACACTGGTCTTCCAGAGAACGATCAACGGGTAGACAGTTTGAGACATAACTCCCATGGAGCAAAGTCCGCATGGTGCCTGTTGTACGCAATCCCGATGTGATTTCTGTGTTTCATCAACACTCTGAAGGTCCACAGATTACAGAAAGACTCCACATGTGCTACGGAAACTACTACTGGTCTTCCATTAAACGATCAAATCGTAGCCAGTTTGAGACATTACGCCCATATAGACATGTCTGCATAGTGCCTGTTGTATTCACTCCCAATGCAATTTCTGTCTTTAATCAACACTCGGAAGGTCCACAGATTACAGAATGCCTCCAGATGTTGTTCGGAAACTACTACTGGTCTTCCAGGAAACGATAAAAGCGTAGACAATTTGAGACATTCCTCCCATTAATAAAAGTAAGCGTGATGCCTGTTGTATTCAATCCCGATGCCATTTCTGTGTTTCATCAACAATCTGAAGGTCAACAGATTACAGATTGCCTCCAGATATGCTTCGGAAACTACTACTAGTCTTCCAGTTAACGATCTAAGCGTAGACACTTTGAAACATTATTCCCACGGAGAATAGTCCGCTTGCTGCGTGTTGAATACATTCCCGATGCAATTTCTGTGTTTCAACAACACTCTAAGTTCCACAGATTACAGAATGCCTCCAGATGTGCTTCGCCAACTACAACAGCTCTTCCTGGCAACGATAAAAGCGTAGACAGTTGGAGACATTACTACCATTGAGAAAAGTCCGTTTGGTGCCCGTTGAATACAATCCCGATGCAATTCCTGTGTTTCATCAACTCCCTGAAGTTCCACAGTTTACAGAATGCCTCCAGATGTGCTTCGGCAACTACTACAGGTCTACCAGCAAACGATAAAAGCGTAGACAGTTTGAGACATTACTCCCATTGAGAAAATTCCGCATGGTGACTGTTGTATTCAACCCCGATGTATTTTCTGTGTTTCATCAACACTCTGAAGGTCCACAGATTACAGACTGCCTCCAGATGTGCTTCGGCAACTACTACTGATCTCCCAGGAGTCGATCAAATCGTAGAAAGTTTAAGACATTACTCCCATGGAGAAAAGTCGGCATGGTGCCTGTTGTATTCAATACCGATATAATTTATGTGTTTAATCGAGACTCTGAAGGTCCACAGATTACATAATGCCTCTAGATGTGCTTCGGAAACCACTACTGAACTTTCAGGGAACGATGAAAGCGTAGGCAGTTTCAGACATTACTCCCATTGAGAAAAGTCCGCATGGTGCCAGTTGTATTAAATCCCGAGTCAATATCGGTTTTTCATCAACACTCTGATGGTCTACAGATTACAGAATGCCTGCAGATGTGCTTCGGAAACTACTACTGGTCTCCCTGACAACGATGAAATAGTAGTCAGTTTGAGACATTACTCCCATGGAGAAAAGTCCGCATGGTGCCTGTTGTATTCAATCCAGATGTAATTTGTGTGTTTCATCAACACTCTGAAGGTCCACAGATTACAGAAAGCCTCCACGTGTGCTACGGAAACTACTACTGGTCTTCCATTAAACAATCAAATCGTAGACAGTTTGAGACATTACTCCCATACAGAAATGTCTGCATAGTGCCTGTTGTATTCACTCCCTTCGCAAATTCTGTGTTTCATCAACACTCTGAATGTCCACAGATTACAGAAAGTCTCCAGATGTGACTCGGAAACTACTACTGGTCTTCTGGTAAACGATAAAACGTAGACAATTTGAGACATTCCTCCCATAAAGAAAAGTACGCATGCCGCCTGTTGTATTCAATCCCGATGCAGTTTCTGTGTTTCATCAACACTCTGACGATCCACAGATTACAGATTGCCTCCAGATATGCTTCGGTAACTACAACTGGTCTTCCATTTAACGATCAAAGCGTAGACAGTTTGAAACATTACTCCCACTGAGAAAAGTCCGCTTGCTGCTTGTTGAATACAATCCCGATGCAATTTCTTTGTTTCATCAACACTCTGAAGGTCCACAGATTACAGTTTCCCACAGATGTGTTTCGGCAACTACAACTACTCTTTCTGGCAACAATCAAAGCGTACACAGTTTGAGACATTTCTCCCATTGAGAAAAGTCCGCTGGGTGCCTGTTGAATACAATTTAGATGCAATTTCTGTGTTTCATCAACACTCTGAAGGCCCACAGATTACAGAATGCCTCCAGATGTGCATCACCAACTACAACAGCTCTTCCTGGCAACGATAAAACGTAGACAGTTGGAGACATTACTACCATTGGGAAAAGTCCGCTTGGTGCCTGATGAATACAATCCCGATGCAATTACTGTGTTTCAACAACACTCTGAAGGTCCACATATTTCAGAATGCCTCCACATGTGCTTCGGCAACTACAAGTGCTCTTCCGGGCAACGATTAAAGCGTAGACAGTTTGAGACATTACGCCCATGGAGAAAAGTTGGCATGGTGCCTGTTGTATTCAATCCCGATTAAATTTATGTGTTTCATCGACACTCTGAAGGTAGACGGATTACAGGACGCCTCCAGATGTGCTTCTGAAACTACTGCTGGTCTTCCTGGGAACGATCAAAGTGTAGAAAGATTGAGACATTGCTCCCAAGGAGAAAAAGTCCGCATTGTGTTTTTTGTATTCAATCCCGAGGTATTTACTGTGTTTAATCAACACTCTGAATGTCTACAGATAACAGAATGTCTCGCGATGTGCTTCGGAACCTAATTCTGAACTTCCAGGGAACGATGAAAGCGTAGACAGTTTAGACATTACTCCCATTCAGAAAAGTCTGCATGGTGCCTGTTGTATTAAATATCGAGTCAATTTCTGTTTTCATCAACACTCTGAAGGTCCACAGATTTCAATATGCCTGCAGATGTGCTTCGGAAACTACTACCTGTCTCACTGACAACGATCAAATCGTAGACCGTTTGAGACATTACTCCCATGGAGAAAAGTCCGCATGGTGCCTGTTGTATTCAATCCCGATGCAATATCTGTGTTTCATCAACACTCTGAAGGTACAAAGAATACAGAATGCCTCCAGATGTGTTTCGGATACTACTACTGGTCTTCCAGAGAACGATCAACAAGTAGACAGTTGGAGACATTACTCCCATGGGGCAAAGTCCGCATTCTGATTGTTGTATTCAATCCCGATGTAATTTCTGCATATCATCAACACTCTTAAGGTCAACAGATTACAGAGAGCCTCCACATGTGCTACGTAAACTACTACTGGTCTTCTATTAAACGATCAAATCGCAGACAGTTTGAGACATTACTCCCATACAGAAATGTCTGCATAGTGCCTGTTGTATTCACTTCCAATGCAATTTCTGCGTTTCATCAACACTCTGAATGTCCACAGATTACAGAAAGTCTCCAGATGTGCTTCGGAAATTACTACTGGTCTTCCAGGAAACGATAAAAGCGTAGACAATTTGAGACATTCCTCCCATAAAGAAAAGTCCGCATGATGCCTGTTGTATTCAATCCCGATGCAATTTCTGTGTTTCGTCAACACTCTGAAGGTCCACAGATTACAGATTACCTCCAGATATGCATCGGAAACTGCTACTGGTCTTCCAGTTAACGATCAAAGCGTAGACAGTTTGAAACATTACTCCCACTGAGAAAAGTCCGCTTGGTGCTTGTTGAATACAATCCCGATCAATTTCTGTGTTTCAACAACACACTGAAGGTCCACATATTACAGAATGCCTCCAGATGTGCTTCGGCAACTACAACTGCTCTTCCGGGCAACGATTAAAGGGTAGACAGTTTGAGACATTACTCCCACCGAGAAAAGTCCGCTTGCTGCGTGTTGAATACTATCCCGATGCAATTTCTGTGTTTCATCAACACTCTAAAGGTCCACAGATTACAGTTTGCCCACAGATGTGCTTCGGCATCTACAACTACTCTTCCTGGCAACAATCAAAGCGTAGACAGCTTGAGACATTTCTCCCATTAAGAAAAGTCCGCTTGGTGCCAGTTAAATACAATTTAGATGCAATTTCTGTGTTTCATCATCACTCTGAAGGCCCACAGATTACAGAATGCCTCCAGACGTGCTTCGCCAACTACAACAGCTTTTCCTGGCAACGATAAAAGCGTAGACAGATGGAGACTTCACTACCATTGGGAAAAGTCTGCTTGGTGCCTGATGAATACAATCCCGATGCTATTTCTGTGTTTCAACAACACCCTGAAGTTCCACAGTTTACAGAATGCCTCCAGATGTGCTTCGGCAACTACTACTGGTCTTCATGGGAAAGATCAAATCGTAGAAAGATTGAAACATTACTCCCAAGGAAAAAAGACCGCATTGTGTTTCTTGTATTCAATCCCGACTTAATTACTGTGTTTAATCAACACTCTGAAGGTCCACAGATAACAGAATGTCTCGAGATATGCTTCGGAAACTACTACTGAACTTCCAGCGAACGATGAAAGCGTAGACAGTTTGAGATATACTCCCATTGAGAAAAGTCCGCATGGTGCCTGTTGTGTACAATCCCGATTCAATTTCTGTGTTTCTTCACACTCTGAAGGTCCACAGATTACAGAATGATTCCAGATGTGCTTCGGCAACTACTACTGGTCTTACTGGGAACGATCAAAGCGTAGAAAGATTAAGACATTACTCCCAAGGCGAAAACTCCACATTGTGTTTGTTGTATTCAATCCCGACGTAATTACTGTGTTTAATCAACGCTCTGAATGTCCACAGATAACAGAATGTCTCGAGATGTGCTTCGGAAACTACTACTGAACTTTCAGGGAACGATGAAAGCGTAGACAGTTTGAGACATTACTCCCATTGAGAAAAGTTCGCTTGGTGCCTGTTGAATTCAATCCCGAAGCAATTTCTGTGTTTCATCAACACTCCGTAGGTCCACAGATTACAGAATGCCTCCACATGTGCTTCGGCAACTACAACTGCTCTTCCGGGGGAACGATCAAATCGTAGACAGTATGAGACATTACTCCCATTGCGAAAAGTATGCTTGGTGCCTGTTGATTACATACCCGATGCTATTTCTGTGTTTCATCAACACCCTGAAGTTTAACAGTTTACAGAATGCTTCCAGATGTGCTTCGGCAACTACCACAGGTCTATCCAGCAAACGATCAAAGCGTAGACAGTTTGAGACATTACTCCCAAGGAGAAAAGCCTGCAATGTGTTTGTTGGATTCAATCCTGATGCATTTTCTGTGTTTCGTTAACACCCTGAAGGTCCACAGATTACACAATGCCTCCAGATGAGCTTCGGATACTACTACTGGTCTTGCAAAGTACGATCAAAGCGTAGACAGTTTGAGACATTACTCCCATGGAGAAGTGTTCGCAAGGTGCCTGTTGTATTCAATCTCGATGAAATTTCTGTGTTTCCTCAACACAATGAAGGTCCACAGATGACAGAATGCCTCCAGATGTGCTTCGGAAACTACTACTGGTTTTCCATTGAACGATCAAACCGTAGAGATTTTGAGACATTACTCCCTCGGAGAAAATTCCGCATGGTGCCTGTTGTATTCAATCCCGTAGGAATGTCTGTGTTTCATCAACACTCTGAAGGTCCACAGTTTACAGAATGCCTCCAGATGTGTTTCAGCAACAACTACAGGTCTTCCAGCAAACTATCAAAGCGTACACAGTTTGAGACATTACTATCATTGAGAAAAGTCCGCATGCTGCCTGTTGTGTACAATGCCGAAACAATTTCTGTGTTTCATCAACACTCTGATGGTCCACAGATTAAACAATGATCCAGATGTGCTTCGGAAACTACTACTGGTCTTCCAATGAACGATCAAAGCGTAGACAGTTTGAGACATTACTTCCATAGGAAAAAGTAAACATTGTGTCTGTTGTATTCAATTCCGATGCATTTTCTGTCTTTAATCAACACTCGGAAGTTCCACAGATTACAGAATGCGTCCAGATGTGCTTCGGAAATTACTACTGGTCTTCCAGGGAACGATTAAAGTTTAGATTGTTGGAGACATTACTCCCATGGAAAAAAGCTTCATGGTGCCTGTTGTATTCAATCACGATGCCATTTCTGTGTTTCATCAACTCTCTGAAGGTCGACAGATTACATAATGCCTGCAGATGTGCTTCGGATACTACTACAGGTCTTCCAGAGAACGATGAACGGGTAGACAGTTTGAGACATTACTCCCATGGAGCAAAGTCCGCATGCTGCCTGTTGTGTACAATCCCGATACAATTTCGGTGTTTCATCAACACTCTGAAGGTCCTCAGATTACAGAATGCCTCCAGATGTGCTTCGGAAGCTACTACTGGTCTCCCAGGGTACGATCAAAGCGTAGACAGTTTGAGACATTACTCCAATGGAGAGAGGTGCGCATGGTGCCTGTTGTATTAAATCCCGAGTCAATATCTGTTTTTCATCAACACTGTGAAGGTCTACGGATTACAGAATGCCTGCAGATGTGCTTCGGAAACTACTACTGGTCTCCCTGACAACGATCAAATAATAGACAGTTGGAGACACTACTGCCATTGAGAAAAGTCCGCATGGTGCCTGTTGTATTCAATCCCGATGTATTTTCTGTGTTTCATCAACACTCTGAAGGTCCACAGATTACAGAATGCCTCCAGATATGCTTCGGAAACTACTACTGGTCTTCCATTGAACGATCAAACCGTAGACATTTTGAGACATTACTCCCTCGGAGAAAATTCCGCATGGTTCCTGTTGTATTCAATCCCGTAGGAATTTATGTGTTTCATCAACACTCTGAAGGTCCACAGTTTACAGAATGCCTCCAGATGTGTTTCAGCAACAACTACAGGTCTTCCAGGGAACGATTAAAGTTTAGATTGTTGGAGACATTACTCCCATGGAAAAAAGCTTCATGGTGCCTGTTGTATTCAATCACGATGCCATTTCTGTGTTTCATCAACTCTCTGAAGGTCGACAGATTACATAATGCCTGCAGATGTGCTTCGGATACTACTACTGGTCTTCCAGAGAACGATGAACGGGTAGACAGTTTGAGACATTACTCCCATGGAGCAAAGTCCGCATGCTGCCTGTTGTGTACAATCCCGATACAATTTCGGTGTTTCATCAACACTCTGAAGGTCCTCAGATTACAGAATGCCTCCAGATGTGCTTCGGAAGCTACTACTGGTCTCCCAGGGTACGATCAAAGCGTAGACAGTTTGAGACATTACTCCAATGGAGAGAGGTGCGCATGGTGCCTGTTGTATTAAATCCCGAGTCAATATCTGTTTTTCATCAACACTGTGAAGGTCTACGGATTACAGAATGCCTGCAGATGTGCTTCGGAAACTACTACTGGTCTCCCTGACAACGATCAAATAATAGACAGTTGGAGACACTACTGCCATTGAGAAAAGTCCGCATGGTGCCTGTTGTATTCAATCCCGATGTATTTTCTGTGTTTCATCAACACTCTGAAGGTCCACAGATTACAGAATGCCTCCAGATATGCTTCGGAAACTACTACTGGTCTTCCATTGAACGATCAAACCGTAGACATTTTGAGACATTACTCCCTCGGAGAAAATTCCGCATGGTTCCTGTTGTATTCAATCCCGTAGGAATTTATATGTTTCATCAACACTCTGAAGGTCCACAGTTTACAGAATGCCTCCAGATGTGTTTCAGCAACAACTACAGGTCTTCCATCAAACTATCAAAGCGTACACAGTTTGAGACATTACTCCCATTGAGAAAAGTCCGCATGCTGCCTGTTGTGTATAATGCCGAAACAATTTCTGTGTTTCATCAACACTCTGATGGTCCACAGATTAAACAATGATCCAGATGTGCTTCGGAAACTACTACTGGTCCTCCAATGAACGATCAAAGCGTAGACAGTTTGAGACATTACTTCCATAGAGAAAAATAAACATTGTGTCTGTTGTATTCAATCCCGATGCATTTTCTGTCTTTAATCAACACTCGGAAGTTCCACAGATTACAGAATGCATCCAGATGTGCTTCGGAAATTACTACTGGTCTTCCAGGGAACGATTAAAGTTTAGATTGTTGGAGACATTACTCCCATGGAAAAAAGCTTCATGGTGCCTGTTGTATTCAATCACGATGCCATTTCTGTGTTTCATCAACTCTCTGAAGGTCGACAGATTACATAATGCCTGCAGATGTGCTTCGGATACTACTACTGGTCTTCCAGAGAACGATCAACGGGTAGACAGTTTGAGACATTACTCCCATGGAGCAAAGTCCGCATGGTGCCTGTTGTACTCAGTCACGATGTAATTTCTGTGTTTCATCAACACTCGGAAGGTCCACAGATTACAGGAAGCCTCCACATGTGCTACGGAAAATACTACTGGTCTTCCATTAAACGATCAAATCGTAGCCAGTTTGAGACATTACTACCATATAGAAACGTCTGCATAGTGCGTGTTGTATTCACTCCCAATGCAATTTCTGTCTTTAATCAACACTCGGAAGGTCCACGGATTACAGAATGCCCCCAGATGTTGTTCGGAAACTACTACTGGTCTTCCAGGAAACGATAAAAGCGTAGACAATTTGAGACATTCCTCCCATAAAGAAAAGTCCACATGATGCCTGTTGTATTCAATCCCGATGCAATTTCTGTGTTTCATCAACACTCTGAAGGTCAACAGATTACAGATTGCCTCCAGATGTGCTTCGGAAACTACTACTGGTCTTCCAGTTAACGATCTAAGCGTAGACAGTTTGAAACATTACTCCCACTGAGAAAAGTCCGCTTGCTGCGTGTTGAATACAATCCCGATGCAATTTCTGTGTTTCATCAACACTCTGAAGGTCCACAGATTACAGGTTGCCCACAGATGTGCTTAGGCAACTACAACTACTATTCCTGGCAACAATCAAAGCGTAGACAGTTTGAGACATTTCACCCATTGAGAAAAGTCCGCTTGGTGCCTGTTGAATAAAATTTAGATGCAATTTCTGTGTTTGAACAACACCCTGAAGTTCCACAGTTACAGAATGCCTCCAGATGTGCTTCGGCAACTACTACAGGTCTACCAGCAAACGATAAAAGCGTAAACTGTTAGAGACATTACTCTCATGGAGAAAAGTCCGCATGCTGCCTGTTGTGTGCAATCCCGATAAAATTTCGGTGTTTCATCAACACTCTGAAGGTCCTCAGATTACAGAATGCCTCCAGATGTGCTTCGGAAGCTACTACTGGTCTCCCAGGGTACGATCAAAGAGTAGACAGTTTGAGACATTACTCCAATGGAGAGAAGTCCGCATGGTGAATGTTGTATTAAATCCCGAGTCAATATCTGTTTTTCATCAACACTGTGAAGGTCTACGGATTACAGAATGCCTACAGATGTGCTTCGGAAACTACTACTGGTCTCCCTGACAACGATCAAATAATAGACAGTTGGAGACACTACTGCCATTGAGAAAAGTCCGCATGGTGCCTGTTGTATTCAATCCCGATGTATTTTCTGTGTTTCATCAACACTCTGAAGGTCCACAGATTACAGAATGCCTTCAGATGTTCTTCGGCAAATATTACTGATCTCCCAGGAATCGATCAAATCGTAGAAACTTTGAGACATTACTCCCATGGAGAAAAGTCGGCATGGTGCCTGTTGTATTCAATCCCTATATAATTTATGTGTTTCATCGACACTCTGAAGATCCACAGATTACATAATGACTCTAGATGTGCTTCGGAAACTTCTACTGGTCTTCCTGGGAAAGATTAAAGCGTAGAAAAATTGAGACATTACTCCCAATGAGAAAAGTCCGCATTGTGTTTGTTGTATTCAATCCCGTCGTAACTACTGTGTTTAACCACCACTCTGGAGGTCCACAGATAACAGAATGTCTCGAGATGTGATTCGGAAACTACTACTGAACTTGCAGGGAACGATGAAAGCGTAGACAGTTTGAGACTTTACTCCCATTGAGAAAAGTCCGCTTTGTGCCTGTTGTATTCAATCCCGATGCAATTTCTGTGTTTCATCAACACTCTGAAGGTCCACAGAATACAGATTGCCTCCAGATGTGCTTCGGAAACTACCACTGGTCTTCCAGGAAACGAAAAAAATTGACAATTTGAGACATTCCTCCCGTAAAGAAAAGTACGCATGACGCCTGTTTCATTCAATCCCGATGAAATTTCTGTGTTTCATCAACACTCTGAAGATCCACAAATTACATATTGCCTCCAGATATGCTTCGGAAACTACTACTGCTCTTCCAGTTAACGATCAAAGCGTAGACAGTTTGAAACATTACTCCCACTGAGAAAAGTCCGCTTGCTGCGTGTTGAATACAATCCCGATGCTATTTCTTTGTTTCATCAAAACTGTGAAGGTCCACAGATTACAGGTTGCCCACAGATGTGCTTCGGCAACTACAACAGCTCTTTCTGGCAACAATCAAAGTGTAGACAGTTAGAGACATTTCTGCCATTGAGAAAAGTCCGCTGGGTGCCTGTTGAATACAATTTAGATGCAATTTCTGTGTTTCATCAACACTCTGAAGGCCCACAGATTACAGAATGCCTCCAGATGTGCTTCGGCAACTACAACTGCTCTTCCGGGCAACGATTAAAGAGCAGACAGTTTGAGACATTACTACCATTGAAAAAAATCCCCTTGGTGCCTGATCTATACAATCCCGATGCAATTTCTGTGTTTCATCAACACACTGAAGTTCCACAGTTTACAGAAAGCCTCCAGATGTGCTTCGGCAACTACTGCAGGTCTACCAGCAAACGATCGAAGCGTAGACAGTTTGAGACATTACTCCCATTGAGAAAAGTCCGCATGCTGCCTGCTGTGTACAATCCCGATTAAATTTCTGTGTTTTATCACACTCTGAAGGTCCATAGATTACAGAATGATTCCAGATGTGCTTCGGCAACTACTACTGGTCTTTCTGGGAACGATCAAAGCGTAGAAAGATTGAGACAAGGAGAAAAGTCCCCATTGTGTTTGTTGTATTCAATCCCGACGTAGTTACTGTGTTTATTCAACACTCTGAAGGTCCACAGATAACAGAATGTCTTGAGATGTGCTTCGGAAACTACTACTGAACTTCCAGGGAACGATGAAAGCTGAGACAGTTTGAGACATTAAACCCATTGAGAAAAGTCAGCTAGGTGCCTGTTGAATTCAATCCCGAAGCAATTTATGTGATTCATCAACACTCGGAAGGTCCACAGATTACAGAATGCCTCCAGATGTGCTTCGGAAGCTACTACTGGTCTTCCAGGGTACGATCAAAGCGTAGACAGTTTGGGACATTACTCCAATGGAGAAAAGTCCGCAATCTGCCTGTTTTGTACAATGCCGAAACGATTCCTGTGTTTCATCAACACTCTGATGGTCCACAGATTACACAATGATCCAGATGTGCTTCGGAAACTACTACAGGTCTTCCAATGAACGATCAAAGCGTAGACAGTTTGCGACATTACTTCCATGGAGAAAAGTAAACATTGTGTCTGTTGTATTCAATCCCGATGCAATTTCTCTCTTTAATCAACATTCGGAAAGTCCACAGATTACAGAATGCCTACAGATGTGCTTCGGAAACTACTACTGGTCTTCCAGGGAACGATGAAAGTTTAGATTGTTGGAGACATTACTCTCATGGAGAAAAGCTTCATGGTGCCTGTTGTATTCAATCATAATGCCATTTCTGTGTTTCATCAACACTCTGAAGGTCCACAGATTACAGAAAGACTCCACATGTGCTACGGAAACTACTACTGGTCTTCCATTAAGCGATCAAATCGTAGCCAGTTTGAGACATTACCCCCATATAGAAATGTCTGCATAGTGCCTGTTGTATTCACTCAGAATGCAATTTCTGTCTTTAATCAACACTCGGAAGGTCACAGATTACAGAATGCCTCCCGATGTTGTTCGGAAACTACTACTGGTCCTCCAGGAAACGATAAAAGCGTAGACAATTTGAGACATTCGTCCCATAAAGAAAAGTCCACATGATGCCTGTTGTATTCAATCCCGATGCATTTTCTCTATTTCTTCAACACTCGGAAGGTCCACAGATTACAGAATGCCTCCAGATGTGCTTCGGAAACTACTACTGGTCTCCCAGGAAACGATCAAAGCGAAGACAGTTGGAGACACTACTCCCATTGAGAAAAGACCACATGGGCCATGTTGTATTCAATCCCGATGCAATTTCTGTGTTTCATCAACACCCTGAAGGTCCACAGATTGCAGAATGCGTCCATATGTGGTTCGGCAACTACTACTGATTTCCCAGGAATCGATCTAATCGTAGACATTTAGAGACATTACTCCCATGGAGAAATATCAGCATGGTGCCTTTTGTATTCAATCCCGATATAATTTATGTGTTTCATCGACGCTCTGAAGGTCCACAGATTACAGAATGCCTCCTGATGTATTTCGGAAGCTACTACTGGTCTTCCTGGGAACGATCAAAGCGTAGAAAGATTGAGACATTACTCCCAAAGAGAAAAATCCGCATTGTGTTTTTTGTATTTTATCCCGTCTCAATTACTGTGTTTAATCAACACTCTGAAGGTCCACAGGTAACAGAATGTCTCGAGATGTGCTTCGGAAACTACTACTGAACTGCCAGGGAACGATGAAAGCGTAGACAGTTTGAGACATTACTCCCATTGAGAAAAGTCCGCTTGGTGCCTGTTGTATTCTATCCCGAAGCAATATCTGTGTTTCATCAACACTCTGAAGATCCACAGTTTACGGAATGCCTCCAGATGTGTTTCGGAAACTACAACTGCTCTCCCGGCAACGATCAAAGAGTAGACAGTTTGAGACATTACTCCCATTGAGAAAAGTCCGCTTTGTGCCGGTTGAATACAATCCCGATGACATTTTTCTGTGTTTCATCAACACCCTGAAGTTCCACAGTTTACAGAATGCCTCCAGATGTGCTTCGGCAACTACTACAGGTCTACCAGCAAACGATCAAAGCGTAGACAGTTTGAGACATTACTCCCATGGAGAAAAGTCGGCATGGTGCTGTTGTATTCAATCCCGATATAATTTATGTGTTTCATGGACACTCTGAAAGTCCACAGATTACAGAATGCCTCCAGATGTGCGTCTGAAACTACTACTGGTCTTCCTGGGAATGATCAAAGCGTAGAAAGATTGAGACATTACTCCCAAGGAGAAAAGTCCGCATTGTGTTTGTTGTATTCAATCCCGAGGTAATTACTGTGTTTAAACAACACTCTGAAGGTCCAACGCTGACAGAATGTCTCGAGATGTGGTTCGGAAACTAGTACTGAACTTCCAGGGAGCGATGAAAGCGTAGACTGTTTGAGACATTACTCCCATTGAAAAAAGTCCGCTTGGTGCCTGTTTAATTCAAACGCGATGCAATTTCTGTGTTTCATCAACACTCTCAAGGTCCACAGATTACAGAATGCCTCCAGATGTGCTTCGGAAACTACTATTTGTCTTCCAGGGAACGATAAAAGCGTAGACAATTTGAGTCATTCCTCCCATAAAGAAAAGTCCGCATACTGCCTGTGGTGTACAATCCCGATATAATTTCTGTGTTTCATCAACACTCTGAAGGTCCACAGTTTACAGAATGCCTCCATATGTGCTTCAGAAACTACTACTGGTCTTCCTTGCGACGATAAAAATCGTAGACAGGTTGAGACATTACTCAAATGGAGAAAACTCCGCATTGAGCCTGTTGTATTCAATCCCGATGGTTTTTCTGTGTTTCTTCAACACTCTGAAGGTCCTCAGATTACAGAATGACTGCAGATGTGATTCGGAAACTACTACTGGTCTCCCAGGGAACGATCAAAGCGAAGACAGTTGGGGACACTACTCCCATTGAGAAAAGACCGCATGGTCCCTGTTGTATTCAATCCCGATGCAATTTCTGTGTTTCATCGACACTCTGAAGGTCCACAGATTACAGAATGCCTCCAGATGTGCGTCTGAAACTACTACTGGTCTTCCTGGGAACGAGTAAAGCGTAGAAAGATTGAGACATTACTCCCAAAGAGAAAAGGCCGCATTGTGTTTGTTGTATTCAATCCCGAGGTAATTACTGTGTTTAATCAACACTCTGAAGGTCCAACGCTGACAGAATGTCTCGAGATGTGGTTCGGAAACTACTAATGAACTTCCAGGGAACGATGAAAGCGTAGACTGTTTGAGACATTACTGCCATTGAGAAAAGTCCGCTTGGTGCCTTTTGAATACAACCCCGATGAAATTTCTGTGTTTCATCAACACCCTGAAGTTAAACAGTTTACAGAATGCCTCCAGATGTGCTTCGGCAGCTACAACTGCTCTTCTGGGCAACGATCAAAGAGTAGACGGTTTGAGACATTACTCCCATTGAGAAAAGTCCGCTTGGTGCCTTTTGAATACAACCCCGATGAAATTTCTGTGTTTCATCAACACCCTGAAGTTAAACAGTTTACAGAATGCCTCCAGATGTGCTTTCGCAACTAGTACAGGTCTACCAACAAACGATCAAAGCGTAGACAGTTTGAGACATTACTCCCATGGAGAAAAGTCTGCATGGTGCCTGTTGTATTCAATCCCGATATAATTTATGTGTTTCATCGAGACTCTGAATGTCCACAGATTACAGAATGCCTCCAGATGTTCTTCGGAAACTACTACTGGTCTTCCTGGCGACGATCAAACCGTAGACAGTTTGAGACATTACTCAAATGTAGAAAACTTCACATTGAGCCTGTTGTATTAAACCCGTTGCAATTTCTGTGATTCTTCAACACTCTGAAGGTCCACAGGTTACGGAACGCCTCCAGATGTGCTTCGGAAGCTACTACTTGTCTTCCAGGGAACGATAAAAGCCTAGACAATTTGAGTCATTCCTCCCATAAAGAAAAGTCCGCATACTGCCTGTGGTGTACAATCCCGATACAATTTCTGTGTTTCACCAACACTCTGAAGGTCCACAGTTTACAGAATGGCTCCATATGTGCTTCGGCAACTACAACTGCTATTCCTAGCAACGATCAAAGCGTAGACAGTTCCAGAAATTACTCCCATGGAGAAAAGTCCGCATGGTGCGTGTTGTATTCAATCCCGAAGCAATTTCTGTGTTTCATCAACACTCTGAAGGTTCACAGATTACAGGTTGCCTCCAGATGTGCTTCGGAAACTACTACTGGTCTTCCAGGGAACAATCATAGCGTAGACAGTTTGAGACATTACTCCCATCGAGAAAAGTCCTCATGGTGCGTGTTGTATTCAATCCCGATGTAATTTCTGTGTTTCATAAACACTCCGAAGGTCCGCAGATTAGAACATGCCTCCAAATGTGCTTCGGCAACGACAACTGCTCTTCCTAGCAACGATCAAAGGCAGACATTTCGAGACATTACTCCGATGGAGAAAAGTTCGCATGGTGCCTGTTGTATTCATTCCCGATGGATATTCTGTGTTTCGTCAACACTCTGAAGGTCCACAGCAACAGAATTCCTCCAGATGTGCTTCGAAAAATACTACTGGTCTTAAAATGAACGACCAAAGCTTAGACAGTTTGAGACATTCCTCCCATGGAGATAAGTCGGCATGGTGCCTGTTAAATTCAATCCCGTTGCAATTTCTGTGCTTCATCAACAATCTGAAGGACCACAGATTACAGAATGCCTCCAGATGTGCTTCAGCTACAACCACTGATCTTCAAGGAAACGAGCAAAGCGAAGACAGTTTGAGACATTACTCCAATTGAGAAAAGTCCGCTTAGTGCGTCTTGTATTCAATCCTGATGCAATTTCTGTTTGTCATCAACACTCTAAATGTCCAAAAATTACCGAATGCGACCACATGTGCTTTGGAAACTACTACTGGTCTACCAGGAAACGATCATAGCGTAGAGAGTTTGAGACATTTCTCCCATGTACAAAAGTCCTCATGGTGCGTGTTGTATTCAATCCCGATGTACTTTCTGTGTTTCATCAACACTCCGAAGGTCCACAGATTAGAACATGCCTCCAGATGTGCTTCGGCAACTACAACTGCTCTTCCTAGGAACGATCAAAGCGTAGACAGTTTGAGACATTACTCCCATGGAGAAAAGTCCGCATGGTGCGTTTTGTATTCAGTCCTGATGCAATTTCTGTTTTTCATCAACACTTTAAATGTCCACAGATTACAGAATGCTTCCAGGTGAGCTTCGAAAACAACTACTGGTCTTCCCCAACTCGATCAAAGCGTAGACAGTTTGAGACGTTACTCCCATGGAGAAGAGACCGCAAGGTGCCTGGTGTATTCAAGCCCGATGCAAATTCTGTGTTTCATCAACACTCTGAAGGTCCACAGATTACAGAGCGAATCTGGATGTGCTTCGGAAACTACTTCTGGTATTCCAGGGAACGATCGAAGCGTAGAATATTTGAGACATTACTCCCATGGAGAAAAGTCCGCATGGCGCCTGTTGTATTTATTCCCGATGCAATTTCTGTGTTTCAACAACACTCTGAAGGTCCACAACTTACGGAATGCCTCCATATGTTCTTCGGCAACTACTACTGGTCTTCCAGGAAACGATCAAAGCTTAGACAGTTTGAGACATTACTCCCATGGAGAAAAGTCCGCAAGGTGCCTGGTGTATTCAAGCCCGATGCAAATTCTGTGTTTCATCAACACTCTGAAAGTCCACAGATTACAGAACACCTCCAGATGTGCTTCGGCAACTACTACTGGTCTTCCACGAATCGATCAAAGCGTAGACACTTTGAGTCATTACTCCCATTGAGAAAAGTCCGCATGGTGCCTGTTGCACTAAATCCCGATTCAATTTCTGTGTTCCAACAACACTCTGATGGTCCACACATTACAGAATGCCGCCAGATGTGCTTCGGCAACTACAACTGTTCTTCCTGGCAACGATAAAAGCGTAGACAGTTTGAGACATTACGCCCATGGAGATACGTCCGCATGGTGCCTGTTGTATCCAATCACGATGCCATATCTTTGTTTCATCAACACTCTGAAGATCCAAAGATTACAGAATGCCTCCAGATGTGCTTCGCCAACTACAACTGCTGTTTCTGGCAACGTTCAAAGGGTTGACAGTTTGAGACATTAATCATATGTAGGAAAGTCAGCATGGTGACTGTTGTATTCAATCCCGATGCATTTTCTGTGTTTCATCAACACTCTGAAGTTCCACAGATCACAGAATGCCACCAGATGAGCTTCGGAATCTACTACTGGTCTTCCAATGAACGATCAAATCGTAGACAGTTTCAGACATTACTCCCAAAGAGCAAAGTCCTCATGGTGTCTGTTGTATTCAGTCCCGATGTAATTTCTGTGTTTCAGCAACGCTCTGAAGGTAGACATATTACAGGATGCCTCCAGATGTGCTTCCTCAACTACAACTGCTCTTTATAGCAACGATCAAAGCGTAGGCAGTTTGAGACATTACTCCCATATAGAAAAGTACGCTTGGTGCCTGTTGTATTCAATCCCGATGCATTTTCTTTGTTTCGTCAACACTCTGAAGGTGCACAGATTACAGAATGCCTCCAGATGTGCTTCGGAAACTACTACTGGTCTTCCAATTAACGACCAAAGTGTAGACAATTTGAGACATTCCTCCCATGGAGAAAAGTCCGCATGGCGCCTCTTGTATACAATCCCGATGCAATTTCTGTGTTTCAACAACACTATCAAGATCCACACAATACAGAAAGCCTCCAGATCTGCTTCGGAAACTACTATTAGACTTCCAGGGAGCGATCAAATCGTAGACAGCTTGAGACATTACTCCCATGGAGAAAAGACCGCACAGTGCCTGTTGTATTCAATCCCGATGTAATATCTGTTTTTCATCAACACTCTGAAAGTACACATATTACAGGATGCCTCCAGATGTGCTTCCTCAACTACAACTGCTCTTCATAGCAACGATCAAAGCGTAGACAGTTTGAGACATTCCTCCCATGGAGAAAAGTACGCTTGGTGCCTGTTGTATTCAGTCCCGTTGCAAATTCTGTGTTTCATCGACACACTGAAGGTCCACAGATTACAGAATGGCTCCATATGTTCTTCGGCAACTACTACTGGTCTTCCAGGAAACGATCAAAGCTTAGACAGTTTGAGACATTACTCCCATGGAGGAAAGTCCGCAAGGTGCCAGTTGTATTCAATCCCATTGCAAATTCTGTGTTTCATCAACACACTGAAGGTCCACAGATTTCAGAACACCTCCAGATGGGCTTCGGCAACTACTACTGGTCTTCCACGAATCGATCAAAGCGTAGACAGTTTGAGACATTACTCCCATGGAGAAAAGGCCGCATGGTGCCTGTTGTATTCAATCCCGATCCAATTTCTGTGTTCCAACAACACTCTGAAGATCCACAGATTACAGAATGCCTACAGATGAGCTTCGGAAACTACTACTGGTCTTCCAATGAACGGCCTAAGCGTAGACAGTTTGAGACATTACTCCAATGGAGAACGGTCCGCATGGTGCCTGTTGTATTCAATCTCGATGCAATTTCTGTGTTTCCTCAACACTGAAGGTCCACAGATGACAGAATGCCTCCATATGTGCTTCGGAATTTACCACTGGTCTTGAAGGGAACGATCAAATCGTAGACGGATTGCGACATTTCACCCATGAAGAAAAGTCCGCATTGTGCCCGTTGTATTCAATCCCGTTGCAATTTCTGTCTTTCTTCAACTCTCTTAAAGTCAACAGATTACATAATGAATCCAGAAGTGCTTCGGCAACGGCTACTGGTCTTCCAGGTACCGACTAAAGCGTAGACAGTTTGAGACATTACTCCCATTAGGAAAAGTTTTCTTCCTGCGTGTTGTATTCAATCCTACAGTGATTTCAGTTTTTCATCAACACTGTAAATGTCCACAGATTGCAGAATGCCTCCAGATGTGCTTCGGAAACTACTACTTGTCTTCCACGAATCGATCAAAGCGTAGACGGTTTGAGACCTGACTCCCACGGGGAAAAGTCCGCATGGTGCCTGTTGTATTCAATCCCGATGCAATTTCTGTGTTTCAACAACACTCTGAAGGTCCACACATTACATAATGCCTCTAGAAGTGCTTATGAAACTACTACTGGACTTCCTGGGTACGATCAAAGCGTAGACCGTTTGAGACATTACTCCCATGGAAAAAAGTCCGCATGGTGCCTGTTGCATTCAATCCCGACGTAATTTCTGTGTTTCATCAACACTCTGAAGGTCCTGAGATAACAGAATGCCTCCACATGTGCTTGGGAAACTACTACTGGTCTTCCAGCTAACGATCAAAGAGTAGACAGTTTGAGACATTACTCCCATTGTGAAAAGTCCGATTGGTGCCTGTTTTATTCAATCCCGATGCAATTTCTGTGATTCATCAACACTCTGAAGGTCCACTGATTACTTAATGCCTCCATGTATGCTTCGGTAACTACTATTGGTCTTCAAGGGAACGATCAAATCGTACCCAGTTTGCGACACTACTCAAATGGAGAATAGTTCGCATGGTGCCTGTTGTATTCAATTCCGATGCCATTACTGTGTTTCATCAACACTCTGAAGGTCCACAGATTACAGAATGTCTCCAGACGTGCTTCGGCAACTACTACCGGTCTTCCAGGGATTGATCAAAGCGTAGAGAGTTTGATACATTCCTAGCATGGAGAAAAGTCCGAATGGTGCCTCTTGTATACAATCCCGATGCCAAATCTGTGTTTCATCAACACTCTGAAAGTCCACAGATAAGAGAATGCCTCCAGATGTGCTTCGGAAACTACTACTTGTCTTCCAGGGAACGATCTAAGCGTAGACAGTTTCATACATTACTCCGATGGAGATAAGTCCGCATTTTGGCTGTTGTATTCAATATCGACGTAATTTCCGTGTTTCATCAACACTCTGACGGTCCAGAGATAACAGAATACCTCCAGATGTGCTTCGGAAACTACTACTGGTCTTCCAGCTAACGATCAAAGCGTAGACAGTTTGAGACATTACTCCCATTGAGAAAAGTTCGCTTGGTGCCTGTTGTATTCAATCCCGATGCTATTTCTGTGTTTCATCAACACTCTGAAGGTAAACAAATTACTGAATGCATCCAGATGTGCTTCGAAAACTACTACTGGTTTTCCTGAAAACTATCAAAGCGTAGACAGTTTGAGACATTACTGAAATGGAGAAAAGTCCGCATGGTGCCTGTTGTATTCAATCCCGTCGTAATTTCTGAGTTTCATCAACACTCTGACGGTCCACAGATTATAGAATGCCTCCAGATGTGCTTTGGTAACTACTACTGGACTTCCAGAAAACGACCAAAGCGTAGAGCGTTTGTGACATTACTCCCATTGAGAAAAGTCCGCTTAGTGCCTGTTGTATTCAATCCCGATGCTACTTCTGTGTTTCAACAACACTCTGAAGGTCCACAGATTACAGAATGCCTGCAGATGTACTTCAGCAACTAATACGGTTCTTCCAAGGAACGATCAAAGCGTAGACAGTTTGAGACATAACTCTCATGGACAAAAGTCAGCATGGTGCCTGTTGTACTCAATCCCGATGAAAGTTCTGTGTTTCATCAACACTCTGAAGGTTTACAAATTTCAGAATGCCTCCAAATGTTCTTCGGAAACTACTAATGGTCTTCCAGGGAACGATCAAAGCGTAGACAGTTTGAGACATTAGTCCCATTGAGAAAAGTTCGCTTGGTGCCTTTTGTATTCTATCATGATGCAGTTTCTGTGTTTCAACAACACTCTGACGGGCCACAGAATACAGAATACCTCCAGATGTGCTTCGGAAACTACTACTGGTCTTCCAGGGAACGATCAAAGAGTATATAGTTTGCGACATTATTCCCACGTAGAAAAGTCCGCATGGTGCCTGTTGTATTCATTAGCGACATATTTTCTGTGTTCCATCAACTCTCTGAGGGGCCCAATCATAGCAGAATGAGACCAGATGTGCTTCGGAAACTACTACTGGTCTTCCAGCTAAAGATCAAAGTGTGGACAGTTTGAGACATTACTCCCATCCAGAAAAGTCGGCATGGTGCCTGTTGTATTCAATCCCGATGCTATTTCTGTGTATCATCAACACTCTGAGTGTCCACAAATTACAGATTGTCTGCAGATGTGCTTCGGAAACTACTACTGGTCTTCCAGCCAACGATCAAAGTGTAGACAGTATGAGACATTGCTCCCATTGAGAAAACTCCGCATGGTGCCTGTTGTATTCAATCCCGTCTGAATTTCCGTGTTTCATCAACACTCTTAAAGTCCACAGATTACAGAATGCCTCCAGATGTGCTTCGGCAACTACTACTGGTCTTCCAGGAAACGATCAAATCGTAGACAGTTTCAAACATTACTCCCATTAGGAAAAGTTTTCTTCATGCGTTTTCTTCCTGATGCGATTTCAGTTTATCATCAACACTCTGAATGTCCACAGATTGCAGAATGCCTCCAGATGTGCTTCGGAAACTACTACTGGTCTTCCACGAATCTATCAAAACGTAGACGTTTTGAGACTTGACTCCCACGGAGAAATGTCCGCATGGTGCCTGTTGTATACAATCATGATGCAATTTCTGTGTTTCATCAACACTGTGATGGTCCACAGATTACAGAATGCCTCCAGATCTGCTTCGGAAACTACTATAGGTCTTCCAGGGAACGATCAAAGCGTAGACAGTTTGAGACATTACTCCCATGGAGACAAATCCGCATGGTGACTGTTGTATTCAATCCCGATGTTATTTCCGTGTTTCATCAACACTCTGAAGGTCCACAGACTACACGGTGCCACCAGATGGGCTTCGGCAACTACAACTGCTGTTTCTAGCAACGGTCAAATCATAGATAGATTGAGACATTACTCCCATGGAGAAATGTCCGCATGGTGCATGTTGCATTCAATCCCGATGCCAATTCTGTGATTCATCAACTCTCTGAAGGTCCACTGATTACTGAATGCCTCCATATATGCTTCGGTAACTACTACTGGTCTTCCAGGGAACGGTCTAAACGTACACAGTTTGCGACATTACGCCCATGGAGAAAAGTCCGCATGGTGCCTGTTGTATTCAATCCCGACGCAAATTCTGTGTTTCATCAACACTCTGAAGGTCCACAGATTACAGAATGCCTCCGGATGTGCTTCGAAAACTAGTACTAATCTTCCAGGGAACGATCAAGGCGTAGACAGTTTGAGACATTACTACATTGGAAAAAAGTCCGCATGCTGCCAGTTGTATTCGATCCCGACGTAATTTCTGTGTTTCATTAACACTCTGAAGGTCCTGAGATAACAGAATGCCTCCACATGTGCTTGGGAAACTACTACTGGTCTTCCAGCTAACGATCAAAGAGTAGACAGTTTGAGACATTAATCCCATTGTGAAAAGTCTGATTGGTGCCTGTTGTATTCAATCCCGACGCTTTTTCTGTGTTTCATCAACACTGTGAAAGTCCACAGATTACAGAATGCCTCCAGATGTGCTTCGGAAACTACTATTGGTCTTCAAGGGAACGATCAAAACGTACACAGTTTGAGATATTCCACCCATGGAGAAAAGTCCGAATGGTGCCTCTTGTATGCAATCCCGATGCAATTTCTGTGTATCATCAACACTCTGAAGGTCCACAGATTAAGGAATGCCTCCAGATGTGCTTCGGAAACTAGTACTTGTCTTCCAGGGAACGATCAATGCGTAGACAGTTTGATACATAAGTCCCATGGAGTAAAGTTAGTACGGTGCCAATTGTTTTCAATCCTGATGCTATTTCCCTGTTTCCTCAACCCTCTGATGGTGCTCAGATTACAGAAAGCCTCCAGATGTGTTTCGGTAACTACTAATTGTCTTCCAGGAATCGATCAAAGCGGAGACAGTTTGAGACATGCTTCCCATGGAGAAAAGTCCGCATGGAGATTGTTGTATTCAATCCCAATGCCATTTCAGTGATTCATCAAGACTCTGAAGGTCCACTGATTACTGAATGCCTACATATATGCTTCGGTAACTACTACTGGTCTTCCAGGGAACGCTCACGTGTAGACAGTTTGAGACATTACTCCGATGGAGAAATGTCTGCATTGTGCCTGTTGTAATCAATCCCGATGCAATTCCTGTGATTAATCAACACTCTGAATGTCCACAGATTACAGAATGCCTGCAGATGTGCTTCGGCAACTACTACGGGGCTTCCAGGGAACGATCAAAGCGTAGACAGTTTGACACATAACTCTCATGAACAAAAGTCAGCATGGTGCCTGTTGAATTCAGTCCCGATGCAATTTCTGTGTCTCATCAACACTCTGAACGATTACAAATTACAGAATGCCTCCAGATGCTCTTCGGAAACTACTACTGATCCTCCGGGGAATGATCAAAGCGTAGACAGTTAGAGACATTAGTCCCATTGAGAAAAGTTCGCTTGGTGCCTGTTGTATTCTATCATGATGCAATTTCTGTGTTTCATCAACACTCTGAGTGTCCACAAAGTACAGATTGTCTGCAGATGTGCTTCGGGAACTATTACTGGTTTTCCTGCCAACGATCAAAGCGTATACAGTTTCAGACATTACACCCATGGAGAAAAGTTAGTATGGTGCCTGTTGTATTCAATCCCGATGCCATTTCTGTGATTCATCATGACTCTGAAGGTCCACTGATTACTGTAAGCCTCCATATATGCTTCGGTAAATACTACTGGTCTTCCAGGGAACGATAAAAGTGTAGACAGTTTGAGACAATACTCCGATGGAGAAAAGTCCGCATTGTGCCTGTTGTATTCAATCCCGACGTAATTCCCGTGTTTCATCAACACTCTGAAAGTCCAGAGATAACAGATTACCTCAGGACGTGCTTCGGAAACTACTACTGGTCTACCAGCTAACGATCAAAGCGTAGACAGTTTGAGACATTAGTCCCATTGAGAAAAGTTCGCTTGGTGCTAGTTGTATTCAATCCCGATGCTATTTCTGTGTTTCATCAACACTCTGAAGGTCCACAAATTACTGAATGCCTCCAGATGTGCTTCGAAAACTACTACTGGTTTTCCTGCCAACGATCAAAGCGTAGACAGTTTGAGAGATTACTCAAATGGAGAAAAGTCCGCATGGTGCCTGTTGTATTCAATTCCGATGCTATTTCTGTGTTTCATCTACACGCTGATGGTGCACCGATTACAGAATGACTCCAGATGTGCTTCGGAAACTACTACTGGAATTCCTGGGAACGATAAAATCGTAGACAGTTTGAGACATTACACACACGGAGAAAAGTACGCATGGTGCCTGTTGTATACAATCCCGATGCCATTTCTGTGTTTCATCAACACTCTGAAAGTCTACAGGTTACAGAATGCCTCCAGATGTGAAAAGTCCACATGGTGCCTGTTGTATTCATTCCCGATGCAATTTCTGTGTTTCATCAATACTCTGAATGTTAACACATTAATGAATGTATCCAGATGTGCTTCGAAAACTAGTACTAGTCCTCCAGGGAACGATCAAAGCGTTGACAGTTTGAGACATTACTCCCTTTGAGAAAAGTCCGCATGGCGCCAATTGTTTTCAATCCCGATGCTATTTTCCTGTTTCATCAACACTCTGAAGGTGCACAGATTACAGAATGCATCCTGATCTGTTTCGGAAACGACTAATGGTCTTCCAGGAATCGATTAAATCGTAGACAGAGTGAGACATTACTCCTATGGAGAAAAGTGGGCATCGTGTATGTTGAATTCAATCTCGATTCAATTATTGTCTTTCATCAACACTATGAAAGTCCACACATTACTCAATGCCTCCAGATGTGCTTCGAAAACTACTACTGGTCTTCCAGGGAACAATCTAAGCGTAGACAGTTTGAGACATTAGTCCCATGGAAAAAAGTCCGTATGCTGACTGTTGTAGTCAATCCTTATGCAATTTCTGTGTTTCATTAACACTCTTAAGGTCCACAGATTACAAAATGCCTTCATATATGCTTCCGAATCTACTACTGGTCTCCCAGGGAACAATCAAAGCATAGACAGTTTGAGACATTACTCCCATGGAGAAAAGTCTGCATGGTGACTGTTGTATTCAATCCCGATGCAATTTCTGTGTTTCATCAATACTCTGAAGGTCCACAGAATAAAGAATGCCTCCAGATGTGCATTGGAATATACTACTCGTCTTCCAATGAACGATCAAATCGTAGACAGTTTGAGACATTACTCCCATGGAGATAAGTCCGCATGGTGCCTGTTGCATTCAATCCCGATGCAATTTCCGTGTTTCAATAACACTCTGAAAGTCCGCAGATTACAGAATGCCTCCAGATGTGCATTGGAATATACTACTCGTCTTCCAATGCACGATCAAATCGTAGACAGTTTGAGACATTACTCCCATGGAGAAAAGTCTGCATGGTGCCTGTTGTATTCAATCTCGATTCAATTATTGTCTTTCATCAACACTATGAAAGTCCACACATTACTCAATGCCTCCAGATGTGCTTCGGAAACTACTACTGGTACTCCAGAAATCGATCAAAGTGTAGACAGTTTGAGATATTACTCCCATGGAGAAAAGTACACATGGTGCCTGTTGTATTCATTCCCGATACAATTTCTGTATTTCATCAACATTCTGAAGGTCCACAGATTGCAGAATGCGAACAGATGTACTTCGGAAACTACTACTGGTCTTAAAGGGAACGATGAAATGCGTAGACGGTTTGAGACATTAATCCCATGGAGAAAAGTCCACATAGTGCCTGTTGTACTCAATCCGGTTGCAATTTCTGTTTTTCATCAACACTTTGAGTTTCCACACATTACAGAATGCCTGCAGCTGTGCTTCGGGAATTACTACTAGTCTTCCAGGGAACGATCAAAGCATAGGCAGTCTGAGACATTACTCCAATGGAGAAAAGTGCGCATGGTGCCTGTTGTATTCAATCCCGATGCAATTTCCGTGTTTCAACAACACTCTGAATGTAAACAGATACAGAATGCCTGCAGATGTGCTTCGAAAACTACTAGTCGTCTTACAGGGAACGATGAAAGCGTAGGCAGTTTGAGACACTACTCCCATGGAGAATGTCAGCATGGTGCCTGTTGTTTTCAATCCCGTTGCAAATTCCGTGTTTCATCAATACTCTGAAGGTCCACAGAATAAACAATGCCTCCAGATATGCATTGAAATATACTACTTGTCTTCCAGGGAACGATCAAAGCGTAGTCAGTTTGACCCATTACTCCCATGGAGGAAAGTCCGCATGGTGCCTGTTGTATTCAATCCCGATGCAATATCCGTGTTTCAACAACACTCTGAAGATCCACAGATTACAGAATGGCTCCAGATGTGTTTTGGAAACTACTACTGGTCTTCCAGAGAACGATCAAAGCGTAGACAGTTTGAGACATAACTCCCATGGAGAAAGTCAGCATGGGGCCAGTTGCATTCAATCCCGATGCAATTTCTGTGTTTCATTAATACTCTGAAGGTCCACAGAATACAGAATGAATCCAGATGTGCATTGGAATATACTACTGGTCTTCCAGGGTACGATCAAAGCGTAGACAGTTAGAGATCTTACTCAAATGGAGACAAGTCCGCATGGTGCCTTTTGTATTAGATCCTGATGCAATTTCTGTGTTTCATCAACACTCTGAAGGTCCACAGATTACAGATTAGCTCGAGATGTGCTTCGGAAACTACTACTGGTCTTCCAGGAAACGATCAAAAGCGTAGACAATTTGAGACATTACTCCCATGGAGAAAAGTCCCCATGGTGCCTGTTGTATTCAATCCCGATGCAATTTCTGTGTTTTATCAACACTCTGAATGTCCACACATTACAGAATGCCTCCAATTGTGATTCGGAAACTACTACTGGTCTTCCAGGGAACGATGAAAGCGTAGGCAGTTTGAGACATTACTCCCATGGAGAAAGGTACGCATGGTGCCTTTTATATTCAATAAAGATGCAATTCCCGGGTTTCATCAACACTCTGACGGTCCGCAGATTACAGAATGGCTCCAGATGTGCTTCGGAAACTAATACTGGTCTTCCAGGGAACGATCAAAGCGTAGACAGCTTTAGACATTACTCTTATGGAGAAAAGTCCGCATGGTGCCTGCTGTATTCAATCCCGATGCAAAATCTGTGTTTCATCAGCTCTCTAAAAGTCTACGGATTACAGAATGCCTTCAGATGTGCTTCGGAAACTACTACTGGTCTACCAGGGAACGATCAAAGTGTAAACAGTTGGAAACATTACACCCACGGAGAAAAGTCCGCATGGTGCCTTTTGTATTCAATCAGAGTGCAATTTCTGTCTTTCATCAACACTATGAAGGTCCACAGATTACAGCATGACTCCAGATTTGCTTCGGAAACTCCTACCGGTTTTCCAGGGAACGTTCAAAACGTAGACACTTTGAGACATTACTCCCAAGGAGAAGGTCAACATGGTGCCTGTTGTATTCAATCCCGATGGAATTTCTGTGTTTCAGCAATATTCAGAAGGTCCACAGAAGACAGAATGCTTCCAGATGTGCTTTGGAATATACTACTGGTCTTCCAGGGAACAATGACAGCGTAGGCAGTTTGAGACATTGCTCCCATGGAGGAAGTCAGCATGGTGCCTGTTGTATTCAATCCCGTTGCAAATTCTGTGTTTCATCAATACTCTGAAGGTCCACAGAATACAGAATGCTTCCAGATATGCATTTAAATATACTATTTGTCTTCCAGAGAACGATCGAAGCGTAGACAGTTTGAGACATTACTCCCATGGAGAAAAGTTCGCATGGTGCCTGTTGTATTCAACAAAGATTCTATTTCTGTGTTTCATCAACACTCTGAGTGTCCACACATTACAGAATGCCTCCAGCTGTGCTTCAGGAACTACTACTGGTCTTCCAGGGAACGATCAAAGCATAGGCAGTCTGAGACATTACTCCAATGGAGAAGTCCGCATGGTACCCGTTGTATTCAATCCCGATGCAATTTCTGTGTTTCATCAACACACTGAAGGTCTACAGTTTACAGAATGCCTCCAGATGTACTTCGGAAACTACTACTGGTCTTCCAGGTAACGATCAAAGTGTAGACAGTTGGAGATATTACACCCACGGAGAAAGGTCCGCATGGTGCCTGTTGTATTCAATCCCGGTGCAATTTCTGTGTTTCATCAACACTCTGAAAGTCCACATATTACAGAATGCCTCCAGATGTGCTTTCGAAACACCTACTGTTCTTCCAGGGAACGACGAAAGCGTAGGCAGTTGGAGACATTACTCCCGCGAGAAAGTCAGCATGGTGCATGTTGTATATCAATCCCGATGTAATTTCTGTGTTTTATCAATACTCTGAGGGTCCACACATTACAGAATGCCTCCATCTGTGCTTGGGGAACTAATACTAGTCTTCCAGTCAACGATCAAAGCATAGGCAGTCTGAGACATTGCTCCAATGGAGAAAAGTCCGCATGGTGCCCGTTGTATTCAATCCCGATGCAATGTCTGTGTTTCATCAACACTCTGAAGGTCCACAGAGTACAGAATGCAAGCAGATGTGCTTCGAAAACTACTAATGGTATTCCAGGGTACGATCAGAGCGTAGACAGTTTGAGACATTACACCCACGGTGAAAACTACGCTTGTTGCCTGTTGCATTAAATCCCGAAGCAATTTCTGTATTTCATCAACACTCTGAAAGTCCACATATTACAGAATGCCTCCAGATGTGCTTCGGAAACTCTTACGGTTCTTCCAGGGAACGATGAAAGCGTAGGCAGTTTGAGATACTACTCCCGTGGAGAAACTCAGCATGGTGTTTGTTGTATTCAATCCCGATGTAATTTCTGTTTTTTATCAATACTCTGAAGGTCCACAGAATACAGAATGCCTCCAGATGTGCATTGGAATATACTACCGGTCTTACAGGGTACGATGAAAGCGTAGACAGTTTGAGACATTACTCCCATGGAGAAAAGTACGCGTGGTGCCTCCTGTACCCAATCCCGATGCAATTTCCGTGTTTCAACAAAACTCTGAAGGTCTACAGATTACAGAATGCCTCCAGATGTGCTTCGGAAACTACTACTGGTTTTCCAGAAGTCGATCAAAGTGTAGACAGTTTGAGACATTACTCCCGTGGGGAAAAGTCCGCATTGTGCCTGTTGTATTCAATCCCGATGCAATTTCTGTCTTTCAAAAAACTATAAAAGTCCACAAATTACAGAATGCCTCCAAATGTGCTTGAGAAACTCCTACTAGTTTTAGAGGTAACGTTCAAAGCGTAGGCAGTTTGAGACGTTAATCACATGGGGAAAGTCAACATGGTGTCTGTTGCAATCAATCCCGATGCAATATCTGTCTTTCATCAATACTCCGAAGGTCCACAGAATACAGAATGCCTCCAGATGTGCTTTGGAAACTACTACTGGTCTTCCAGGGAAAGATCAAAGCGTAGACAGTTGGCGACATTACACCAATGGAGAAAAGTCCGCATGGTTCCTGTTGTATTCAATCCCGGTGCAATTTCTGTGTTTCATCAAGACTCTGAATGTCCACAGAATACAGAATGAATCCAGATGTGCTTCGGAATATAAGACTGGTCTTCCATTGAACGATCGAAGCGTAGACAGTTTGAGACTTTACTCCCATGGAGAAAAGTACGCATGGTGCCTGTTGTATTCAATCCCGATGCAATTTCTGTGTTTCATCAACACTCTGAAGGTCCACAGATTACAGAATGCCTAAAGATGTGCTTCAGAAACTACTACTGGTCTTCCAGGAATCGATCATAACGTAGACAGTTTGAGACATTGCTCCCATTCATATAAGGCCGCATGGTGAATGTTGTATTCAATCCCGATGCAATTTCTGTGTTACATCAACACTCTGAAGGTCCACAGATTACCGAATGCCTCCAGATGTGCTTCGGAAACTACTACTGGTCTTCCAGGGAACGATCAAAGCGTAGACAGTTTGAGACATTACACCCACAGAGAAAAGAACGCATGGTGCCTGTTGTACTCAATCCCGATGCAATATCTGTATTTCATCAACACTCTGAAAGTCCACATAATACAGAATGCCTCCAGATGTGCTTCGGAAACACCAACTGTTCTTCCAGGGAACGATGAAAGCGTAGGTAGTTGGAGACATTACTCCCGTGGAGAAAGTCAGCATGGTGCTTGTTGTATTCAATCCCGATGCAAGTTCGGTGTTTCATCAAAACTCTAAAGGTCCACAGTTTACAGAATGCCTCCTGATGTGCTTCGAAAACTACTACTGGTCTTTCGGGGAACGATCAAAGCGTAGACAGTTTGAGATATTTCTCCCATGGAGAAAGTCAGCATGGTCCCTGTTGCATTCAATCCAGATGCAATTTCTGTGTTTCATCAATACTCTGAAGTTCCACAGATTACGTAATTCCTCCAGATGTACTTCGGAATATAATACTGGTCTTCCATTGAACGATCACAGCGTAGAAAGTTTGAGACATTACTCCCATGGAGAAATGTCCGCATGGTGCCTGTTGTATTCCTTTCCGATGTAATTTCTGTGTTTCATCAACACTCTGAAGGTCCACAGTTTCCAGAATGCGACCAAATGTGCTTAGGAAACTACTACTGGTCTTCCAGATAACGATCAAAACGTAGACAGTTTGAGACATTTTTCCCATGGATGAAAAGCCGCATGGTGAATGCTGTATTCAATCACGATGCAATTTCTGTGTTACATCAACACTCTGAAGGTCCACAGATTACCGAATGCCTCCAAATGTACTTCGGAAACTACTACCGGTCTTCCAGGGAACGATCAAAGCGTAGACAGTTGGAGACATTACACCAATGGAGAAAAGTCCGCATGGTGCCTGTTGTATTCAATCCCGGTGCAATTTCTGTGTTTCATCGACACTCTGAAGGTCCACAGAATACAAAATGTATCCAGATGTGCTTCGGAATATAATACTGGTCTTCCATTGAATGATCAAAGCGTAGACAGTTTGAGACATTACTCCCATGGAGAAAAGTACGCATGGTGCCTGTTGTATTCAATCCCGATGCAATTTCTGTGTTTCATCAACACTCTGAAGGTCCACAGATAACAGAATGCCTCCAGATGTGCTTCAGATACTACTACTGGTCTTCCAGGAATCGATCAAAGCGTAGACAGTTTGAGACATTGCTTCCATTCATAAAAGGCCGCATGGTGTATGTTGTATTCAATCCCGATGCAATTTATTTGTTACATCAACACTCTGAAGGTCCACAGATTACCGAATAACTCCACATGTACTTCGGAAACTACTACTGGTTTTCGAGGGAGCGATCAAAGTGTAAACAGTTGGAGACATTACACCCACGGAGAAAAGTCCGCATGGTGCCTGTTGTATTCAATCAATGGGCAATTTCAGTCTTTCATCAACACTCTGAAGGTCCACAGATTACAGCATGACTCCAGATGTGCTTCGGAAACTCCTACTGGTTTTCCAGGGAACGTTCAAAACGTAGACACTTTGAGACATTACTCCCATGGAGAAAGTCAACATGGTGCCTGTTGTATTCAATCCCGATAGAATTTCTGTGTTTCATTAATATCCTGAAGGTCCACAGAATATAGAATGCTTCCAGATGGGCTTTGGAATATTGTACTGGTCTTCCAGGGAACGATCAAAGCGTAGGCTGTTTGAGACCGTACTCCCATGGAGAAAGTCAGCATGGTGCCTGTTGCATTCAATCCCGATGTAATTTCTGTGTTTCATCAATACTCTGAAATTCCACAGAATACAGTATGCCTCCAGATGTGCTTCGGAATATAATACTGGTCTTCCAGGGAATGATCGAAGCGTAGACAGTTTGAGACATTATTCCCATTAAGATATGTCCGCATGGTGCCGTTGTATTCAATTGCGATATAATTTCTGTGTTTCATCAAAACTCTGAAAGTCCAAAGATTACGGAATGACTCCGGATGAGCTTCGGAAACTACTACTGGTCTTCCAGGCAACGACGAAAGCGTAGGCAGTTTGAGACATTACTCCCGTGGAGGAAAGTCCTCGTGGTGCCGGCTGTACTCAGTCCCGTTGCAATTTCCGTGTTTCAACAAAACTCTGAAGGTAAACAGATTACGGAATGCCTCCAGATGTGCTTCGGAAACTACTACTGGTATTCCAGAAAACGATCAAAGTGTAGACAGTTTGAGACATTACTCCCATGGGGAAAAGACCGCATGGTGCTTGTTGTATTAAATCTCGATGCAGTTTCTGTGTTTCATCAAAACTCTGAAAGTCCACAGCTTACAGAATGCCTCCAGATGTGCTTCGGAAACTCCTACTGGTTTTAGAGGGAACGTTCAAGGCGTAGGCAGTTTGAGACATTAATCACATGGAGAAAGTCAGCATGGTGTCTGTTGCAATCAATCCCGACGCAATATCTGTGTTTCACAATACTCTGAAGGTCCACAGAATACAGAATGCCACCAGATGTGCTTTGGAATATCCTACTGGTCTTCCAGGGAACGATCAAATCGATGACAGTTTGCGACATTACTCCCATGGAGAAAAGTCCGTATGGAGCCTGTTGTATGCAATAAAGATGCAATTTATGTGTTACATCAACACTCTGAAGGTATACACATTACAGAATGAGTCGAGATGTTCTTCGGAAACTACTACTGGTCGACCAGGGAACGATCAAAACGTAGACAGTTGGAGGCATTGCACCCATGGACAAAAGTCCACATGGCGCCTTTTGTATCCAATGCCGGTGCAATTTCTGTTTTTCACCAACACTCTGAAGGTCCACACATTACAGAATGCCTTCAGATGTGCCTCTGAATCTCCAAATTGTCCTCCAGGGACGATCAAAGCGTAGGCAGTTTGAGAACTTACTTTTAAGGAGAAAGTAAGCATGGTGCCTGTTGCATTCAATCCCAATGCAATTTCTGTGTTTCATCAATACTCTGAAGGTCCACAGAATACAGAATGCCTCCAGATGCGCTTAGGAATATAATACTGGTCTTCCAGGGAACGATCAAAGCGTAGATAGCTTGAGACATTATTCCCATGGAGAAATGTCCGCATGGTGCCTGTTGTATTAAATTTCGATGTAATTTCTGTGTTTCATCAACACTCTGAAGGTCCACAGTTTACAGAATGCGACCAGATGTGCTTAGGAAACTACTACTGGTCTTCCAGGGAACGATCAAAGCGTAGACAGTTGGAGACATTGATCCCATTGACAAAAGGCCGCATGGTGAATGTTGTATTCAATCCCGATGCATTTTCTGTGTTTCATCAACACTCCGAAGGTCCACAGATTACAGAATGCCTCCAGATGTGCCTCAGAAACTACTACTGGACTTCTAGGAATCGATCAAAGCGTAGACAGTTTGAGACATTGCTCCTATGGATAAAAGGCCGCATGTTGAATGTAGTATTCAATCCCGATGCAATTTCTGTGTTTACATCAACACTCTGAAGGTCCACAGATTACCGTATGCGTCCAGGTGTGCTTCGGAACCACCTACTGGTCTTCCAGGGAACGATCAAAGCGTAGACAGTTTGAGACATTACTCCCATGGATAAAAGTCTGCATGGTGCCTGTTGTATTCAATCCCGATGCAATTTCTGTGTTTCATCAGCACTCTAAAAGTCCACGGATTACAGAATGCCTTCAGATGTGCTTCGGAAACTACTACTGGTCTTCCAGGGAACGATCAAAACGTATACAGTTGTAGACTTTACACCCACGTAGAAAAATCCGCATGGTACCTGTTGTATTTAATCAGGGTGCAATTTCTGTCTTACATCAACACTCTAAAAGTCCACAGATTACAGAATGCCTCTAGATGTGCTTCGGAAACTCCTACTGGTCTTCCAGGGAACGTTCAAAGCGTAGTCACTTTGAGACATTACTCCCATGGAGAAAGTCAGCATGGTGCCTGTTGCACTCAATCCCGATGCAATTTCTGTGTTTCATCAATACTCAGAAAGTCCACAGAATACAGAATGACTCCAGATGTGCTTCGGAATATAATACTGGTCTTCCATTGAACGATCAAAGCCTAGACAGTTTGAGTTTACTCCCATGGAGAAAAGTACGCATGGTGCCTGTTGTATTCAATCCCAATGCATTTTCTGTGTTTCATCAACACTCCGAAGGTCCACAGATTACAGAATGCCTCCAGATGTGCCTCAGAAACTACTACTGGTCTTCCAGGAATCGATCAAAGTGTAGACAGTTTGAGACGTTTCTCCTATGGATAAAAGGCCGCATGTTGAATGTAGTATTCAATCCCGATGCAATTTCTGTGTTTACATCAACACTCTGAAGGTCACAGATTACCGAATGCGTCCAGGTGTGCTTCGGAAACACCTACTGGTCTTCCAGGGAACGATCAAAGTGTAGACAGCTTGAGACATTACTCCCATGGAGAAAAGACCGCGTGGTGCCTGCTGTATACAATCCCGATGCAATTTCTGTGTTTCATCAACACTCTGAAGGTCCACACATTACCGAAAGCCTCCAGATGTGCTTCGAAAACTACTACTGGTCTTTCAGGGAACGATCAAAGCGTAGACAGTTTGAGACATTACTCCCATGGATAAAAGTCCGCATGGTTCCTGTTGTATTCAATCCCGTTGCAATTTCTGTGTTTCATCAGCACTCTAAAAGTCCACGGATTACAGAATGCCTTCAGATGTGCTTCGGAAACTACTACTGGTCTTCCAGGGAACGATCAAAGCGTATACAGTTGTAGAGTTTACACCGACGTAGAAAACTCCGCATGGTACCTGTTGTATTTAATCAGGGTGCGATTTCTGTCTTACATCAACACTCTAAAAGTCCACTGATTACAGAATGCCTCCAGATGTGCTTCGGAAACTCCTACTGGTCTTCCAGGGAACGTTCAAAGCGTAGTCACTTTGAGACATTACTCCCATGGAGAAAGTCAGCATGGTGCCTGTTGCACTCAATCCCGATGCAATTTCTGTGTTTCATGAATACTCTGAAAGTCCACAGAATACAGAATGCCTCCAGGTGTGCTTCGAAATATAATACTTGTCTTCCAGGGAATGATCGAAGCGTAGACAGTTTGAGACATTTTTCCCATTAAGATATGTCCGCATGGTGCCTGTTGTATTCAATCCCGATAGAATTTCTGTGTTTCATTATTATCCTGAAGGTCTACAGAATACAGAATGCTTCCAGATGGGCTTTGGAATATAGAACTGGTCATCCAGGGAACGATCAAAGCGTAGGCTGTTTGAGACCTTACTCCCATGGAGAAAGTCACATGGTGCCTGTTGCATTCAATCCCGATGCAATTTCTGTGTTTTATCAATACTCTGAAGGTCCTCAGATTACAGAATGCCTCCAGATGTGCTTCGGAAACTCCTACTGGTTTTAGAGGGAACGTTTAAAGCGTAGGCAGTTTGAAACATTAATCACATGGAGAAAGTTAGCATAGTGTCTGATGCAATCAATCCCGATGCAATATCTGTGTTTCATCAATACTCTGAAGGTCCACAGAATACAGAATGTCTCCAGATGTGCTTTGGAATATACTACTGGTCTTCCAGGGAACGATCAAATCGATGACAGTTTGAGACATTACTCCTATGGAAGAAAGTCCGCATGGTGCCTGTTGTATTCAATCCCGATGCAATTTCTGTGTTTCATCAGCACTCTAAAAGTCCACGGATTACAGATTGCCTTCAGATGTGCTTCGGAAACTACTACTTGTCTTCCAGGGAACGATCAAAGCGTACCCAGTTTGAGACATTACTCCCATGGATGAAACTCCGCATGTTGCCTGTTGTATTCAATCCCGATGCAATTTCTGTGTTTCATCAGCACTCTAAAAGTCCACGGATTACAGATTGCCTTCAGATGTGCTTCGGAAACTACTACTTGTCTTCCAGGGAACGATCAAAGCGTATACAGTTGTAGACTTTAAACCCACGGAGAAAACTCCGCATGGTGCATGTTGTATTTAATCAGGGTGCAATTTCTGTCTTACATCAACACACTAAATGTTAACAGATTACAGAATGCCTCCAGATGTGCTTCGGAAACTACTACAGGTCTTCCACGGAACTATCAAAGCGTATACAGTTTGAGACATTACACCCACGGCGAAAAGTCCGCATGGTGCCTGTTGCATTTACTCCTGGTGCAATTTCTGTGTTTCATCAACACTTTGAAGGTCCACAGATTACAGAATGCCTCCAGATGTGCTTCGGAAACTCCTACTGGTTATAGAGGGAACGTTTAAAGCGTAGGTAGTTTGAGACATTAATCACATGGAGAAAGTGAGCATGGTGTCTGTTGCAATCAATCCCGATGCAATATCTGTGTTTCATCAATACTCTGAAGGTCCACAGAATACAGAATGCCTCCAGATGTGCTTTGGAATATACTACTGGTCTTCCAGGGAACGATCAAATCGATGACAGTTTGAGACATTACTCCCATGGATAAAGGTCCGCATGGTGCCTGTTGTATTCAATTAAGATGCAATTTCTGGGCTTCATCAACACTCTGATGGTCCACATATTACAGAATGCCTCGAGATGTGCTTCGGAAACTACTACTGGTCGTCCAGGGAACGATCAAAACGTAGACAGTTGGCGGCATTACACCCATGGACAAAAATCCGCATGGCGCCTGTCGTATCAAATCCAGATGCAATTTCTGTTTTTCATCAACACTCTGAAGGTCCACAGATTAGAGAATGCCTCTAGATGTGCTTCGGAATATAATACTGGTCTTCCAGGGAACGATCGAAGCGTAGACAGTTTGAGACATTATTCCCATGGAGAAATGTCCGCATGGTGCCTGTTGTATTCTATTCCGATATAATTTCTGTGTTTCATCAACACTCTGAAGGTCGACAGTACAGAATGCGACCAGATGTGTTTAGGAAACACCTACTGTTCGTCCAGGGAACGACGATAGCGTAGGCAGTTTGAGACATTACTCTCGTGGAGAAAGTCAACATGGTGTTTGTTGTATTCAATCCCGATGTAATTTCTGTGTTTTATGATTACTCTGAAGGTCCACAGAATACAGAATGCCTCAAGATAATTATTGGAATGTACTACCGGTCTTCCAGGGTACGATCAAAGCGTAGACAGTTTGAGACATTACTCACATGGAGAAAAGTCCTCGTGGTGCCTGCTGTACTCAATCCCGATGCAATTTCCGTGTTCCAACAAAACTCTGAAGGTCAACAGATTACGGAATGCCTCCAAATGTGCTTGGGAAACTACTACTGGTATTCCAGAAATCGATCAAAGTGTAGAGAGTTTGCGACATTACTCCCATGGGGAAAAGCCGCATGGTGCCTGTTGTATTGAATCCCGATGCAGTTTCTGTGTTTCATCAACACTCTGATGGTTCACAGATTACAGAATAGCTCCAGATGTGCTTCGGAAACTATTACTGGTCTTCCAGATAACGATCAAAGCGTAGACAGTTGGAGACATTACACCAATGGAGAAAAGTTCGCATGGTCCCTGTTGTATTCAATCCCGATGCAATTTCTGTGTTTCATCAACACTCTGAAAGGCCACAGAATATGGAATGACTCCAGATGTGCCTTAGAAACTACTACTGGTCTTCCAGGAATCGATCAAAGCGTAGGCAGTTTGAGACATTACTCACATGGAGAAAAGTACGCATCGTGCCTGTTGTATTCAATCCCGATGCATTTTCTGTGTTTCATCAACACTCCGAAGGTGCACAGATTACAGAATGCCCACAGATGTGCCTCAGAAACTATTAAGGTCTTCCAGGAATCGATCAAAGCGTAGACAGTTTGAGACATTGCTCCTATGGATAAAAGGCCGCATGGTGAATGTTGTATTCAATCCCGATGCAATTTCTGTGTTACAACAACACTCTGAAGGTCCACACATTACAGAAAGCCTCCAGATGTGTTTCGAAAACTACTACTGGTCTTTCAGGGAACGATCAAAGCGTAGACAGTTAGAGACATTACTCCCATGGATAAAAGTCCGCATGGTGCCTGTTGTATTCAATCCCGATGCAATTTCTGTGTTTCATCAGCACTCTAAAAGTCCACGGATTACAGATTGCCTTCAGATGTGATTCGGAAACTACTACTGGTCTTCCAGGGAACGATCAAAGCGTATACAGTTGTAGACTTTACACACATAGAGAAAACTCCGCATGGTGCCTGTTGTATTTAATCAGGGTGCAATTTCTGTCTTACATCAACACTCTAAAAGTCCACAGATTACAGAATGCCTCCAGATGTGCTTCGGAAACTCCTACTGGTCTTCCAGGGAACGTTCAAAGCGTAGTCACTTTGAGACATTACTCCCATAGGGAAAGTCAGCATGGTGCCTGTTGCACTCAATCCCAATGCAATTTCTGTGTTTCATCAATACTCTGAAGGTCCACAGAGCATAGAATGCCTCCAGGTGTGCTTCAGAATATACTACTGTTATTCCAGGGATCGATCAAATCGTAGACAGTTTGAGACATTACTCCATGGAGAAAATTCCGCATTTTGCCTGTGGTATTCAATAAAGATACAATTTCTGCGTTTCATCAACACTCTGACGGCCCACAGATTACAGAATGCCCCTAGATGTGCTTCGGAAACTACTACTGGTATTCCAGAAATCGATCAAAGTGTAGACAGTTTGAGACATTACTCCCATGAGGAAAAGTCGGCATGGTGCCTGTTGTATTCAATCCCGATGCAATTTCTGTGTTTCATCAGAACTCTGAAAGTCCACAGATTACAGAATGCCTCCAGATGAGCTTCGGAAACTACTACTGGTCTTCCAGGGAACGATCAAAGCGTACACAGTTTGAGACATTACTCCCATGGAGAAAAGTCCGCTTGGTGCCTGTTGTATTCAATCCCGGTGCAATATCTGTGTTTCATCAATACTCTGAAGGTCCACAGAATACAGAATGCCTCCAGATGCGCTTCGGAATATGATACTGGTCTTCCGGGGAACGATCAAAGCGTAGACAGTTTGAGACATTATTCCCATGGAGAAATGTCCGCATGGTGCCTGTTGTATTCAATTTCGATGTATTTTCTGTGTTTCATCAACACTCTGAAGGTCCACAGTTTACAGAATGCGACCAGATGTGCTTAGGAAACTACTACTGGTCTTCCAGGGAACGATCAAAGCGTAGACAGTTGGAGACATTACACCAATGGAGAAAAGTTCGCATGGTGCCTGTTGTATTCAATCCCGCTGCAATTTCTGTGTTTCATCAACACTCTGAAGGTCCACAGTTTACAGAATGCGACCAGATGTGCTTAGGAAACTACTACTGGTCTTCCAGATAACGATCAAAGCGTAGACGGTTTGAGACATTGATCCCATTGACAAAAGGCCGCATGGTGAATGTTGTATTCAATCCCGATGCATTTTCTGTGTTTCATCAACACTCCGAAGGTCCACAGATTACAGAATGCCTCCAGATGTGCCTCAGAAACTACCACTGGACTTCCAGGAATCGATCAAAGCGTAGACAGTTTGAGACATTGCTCCTATGGATAAAAGGCCGCATGTTGAATGTAGTATTCAATCCCGATGCAATTTCTGTGTTTACATCAACACTCTGAAGGTCCACAGATTAACGAATGCGTCCAGGTGTGCTTCGGAAACACCTACTGGTCTTCCAGGGAACGATCAAAGTGTAGACAGCTTGAGACATTACTCCCATGGAGAAAAGACCACGTGGTGCCTGCTGTATTCAATCCCGCTGCAATTTCTGTGTTTCATCAACACTCTGAAGGTCCACAGTTTACAGAATGCGACCAGATGTGCTTAGGAAACTACTACTGGTCTTCCAGATAACGATCAAAGCGTAGACGGTTTGAGACATTGATCCCATTGACAAAAGGCCGCATGGTGAATGTTGTATTCAATCCCGATGCATTTTCTGTGTTTCATCAACACTCCGAAGGACCACAGATTACAGAATGCCTCCAGATGTGCCTCAGAAACTACTACTGGACTTCCAGGAATCGATCAAAGCGTAGACAGTTTGAGACATTGCTCCTATGGATAAAAGGCCGCATGTTGAATGTAGTATTCAATCCCGATGCAATTTCTGTGTTTACATCAACACTCTGAAGGTCCACAGATTACCGAATGCGTCCAGGTGTGCTTCGGAACCACCTACTGGTCTTCCAGGGAACGATCAAAGCGTAGACAGTTTGAGACATTACTCCCATGGATAAAAGTCTGCATGGTGCATGGTGTATTCAATCCCGATGCAATTTCTGTGTTTCATCAGCACTCTAAAAGTCCACGGATTACAGAATGCCTTCAGATGTGCTTCGGAAACTACTACTGGTCTTCCAGGGAACGATCAAAGCGTATACAGTTGTAGACTTTACACCCACGTAGAAAAATCCGCATGGTACCTGTTGTATTTAATCAGGGTGCAATTTCTGTCTTACATCAACACTCTAAAAGTCCACAGATTACAGAATGCCTCTAGATGTGCTTCGGAAACTCCTACTGGTCTTCCAGGGAACGTTCAAAGCGTAGTCACTTTGAGACATTACTCCCATGGAGAATGTCATCATGGTGCCTGTTGCACTCAATCCCGATGCAATTTCTGTGTTTCATTAATACTCTGAAAGTCCACAGAATACAGAATGACTCCAGATGTGCTTCGGAATATAATACTGGTCTTTCATTGAACGATCAAAGCCTAGACAGTTTGAGTTTACTCCCACGGAGAAAAGTACGCATGGTGCCAGTTGTATTCAATCCCAATGCATTTTCTGTGTTTCATCAACACTCCGAAGGTCCACATATTACAGAATGCCTCCAGATGTGCCTCAGAAACTACTACTGGTCTTCCAGGAATCGATCAAAGCGTAGACAGTTTGAGACGTTTCTCCTATGGATAAAAGGCCGCATGTTGAATGTAGTATTCAATCCCGATGCAATTTCTGTGTTTACATCAACACTCTGAAGGTCCACAGATTACCGAATGCGTCCAGGTGTGCTTCGGAAACACCTACTGGTCTTCCAGGGAACGATCAAAGTGTAGACAGCTTGAGACATTACTCCCATGGAGAAAAGACCGCGTGGTGCCTGCTGTATACAATCCCGATGCAATTTCTGTGTTTCATCAACACTCTGAAGGTCCACACATTACCGAAAGCCTCCATATGTGCTTCGAAAACTACTACTGGTCTTTCAGGGAACGATCAAAGCGTAGACAGTTTGAGACATTACTCCCATGGATAAAAGTCCGCATGGTTCCTGTTGTATTCAATCCCGTTGCAATTTATGTGTTTCATCAGCACTCTAAATGTCCACGGATTACAGAATGCCTTCAGATGTGCTTCGGAAACTCCTACTGGTTTTAGAGGGAACGTTTAAAGCGTAGGCAGTTTGAAACATTAATCACATGGAGAAAGTTAGCATAGTGTCTGATGCAATCAATCCCGATGCAATATCTGTGTTTCATCAATACTCTGAAGGTCCACAGAATACAGAATGTCTCCAGATGTGCTTTGGAATATACCACTGGTCTTCCAGGGAACGATCAAATCGATGACAGTTTGAGACATTACTCCTATGGAAGAAAGTCCGCATGGTGCCTGTTGTATTCAATCCCGATGCAATTACTGTGTTTCATCAGCTCTCTAAAAGTCCACGGATTACAGATTGCCTTCAGATGTGCTTCGGAAACTACTACTTGTCTTCCAGGGAACGATCAAAGCGTATACAGTTGTAGAATTTAAACCCACGGAGAAAACTCCGCATGGTGCATGTTGTATTTAATCAGGGTGCAATTTCTGTCTTACATCAACACTCTAAATGTCCACAGATTACAGAATGCCTCCAGATGTGCTTCGGAAACTACTACAGGTCTTCCACGGAACTATCAAAGCGTATACAGTTTGAGACATTACACCCACGGCGAAAAGTCCGCATGGTGCCTGTTGCATTTACTCCTGGTGCAATTTCTGTGTTTCATCAACACTTTGAAGGTCCACAGATTACAGAATGCCTCCAGATGTGCTTCGGAAACTCCTACTGGTTTTAGAGGGAACGTTTAAATCGTAGGCAGTTTCAGACATTAATCACATGGAGAAAGTGAGCATGGTGTCTGTTGCAATCAATCCCGATGCAATATCTGTGTTTCATCAATACTCTGAAGGTCCACAGAATACAGAATGCCTCCAGATGTGCTTTGGAATATACTACTGGTCTTCCAGGGAACGATCAAATCGATGACAGTTTGAGACATTACTCCCATGGATAAAGGTCCGCATGGTGCCTGTTGTATTCAATTAAGATGCAATTTCTGGGCTTCATCAACACTCTGATGGTCCACATATTACAGAATGCCTCGAGATGTGCTTCGGAAACTACTACTGGTATTCCAGAAATCGATCAAAGTGTAGACAGTTTGCGACATTACTCCCATGGGGAAAAGTCCGCATGGTGCCTGTTGTATTCAATCCCGATACAGTATCTGTGTTTCATCAACACTCTGATGGTTCACAGATTACAGAATAGCTCCAGATGTGCTTCGGAAACTATTACTGGTCTTCCAGATAACGATCAAAGCGTAGACAGTTGGAGACATTACACCAATGGAGAAAAGTTCGCATGGTCCCTGTTGTATTCAATTCCGATGCAATTTCTGTGTTTCATCAACACTCTGAAAGGCCACAGAATATGGAATGACTCCAGATGTGCCTCAGAAACTACTACTGGTCTTCCAGGAATCGATCAAAGCGTAGGCAGTTTGAGACATTACTCACATGGAGAAAAGTACGCATCGTGCCTGTTGTATTCAATCCCGATGCATTTTCTGTGTTTCATCAACAGTCCGAAGGTCCACAGATTACAGAATGCCCACAGATGTGCCTCAAAAACTACTAAGGTCTTCCAGGAATCGATCAAAGCGTAGACAGTTTGAGACATTGCTCCTATGGATAAAAGGCCGCATGGTGAATGTTGTATTCAATCCCGATGCAATTTCTGTGTTACATCAACACTCTGAAGGTCCACACATTACAGAAAGCCTCCAAATGTGCTTCGAAAACTACTACTGGTCTTTCAGGGAACGATGAAAGCGTAGACAGTTAGAGACATTACTCCCATGGATAAAAGTCCGCATGGTGCCTGTTGTATTCAATCCCGATGCAATTTCTGTGTTTCATCAGCACTCTAAAAGTCCACGGATTACAGATTGCCTTCAGATGTGCTTCGGAAACTACTACTGGTCTTCCAGGGAACGATCAAAGCGTATACAGTTGTAGACTTTACACCCACAGAGAAAACTCCGCATGGTGCCTGTTGTATTCAATCCCGGTGCAATATCTGTGTTTCATCAATACTCTGAAGGTCCACAGAATACAGAATGCCTCCAGATGCGCTTCGGAATATGATACTGGTCTTCCAGGGAACGATCAAAGTGTAGACAGCTTGAGACATTATTCCCATGGAGTAAAGAACGCATAGTGCCTGTTGTATTCAATCGCGATGCAATTTCTGTATTTCATCAACACTCTGAAATTCCACATATTACAGAATGCCTCCAGATGTGCTTCGGAAACACCTACTGTTCTTCCAGGGAACGACGAAAGCGTAGGCAGTTGGAGACATTACTCCCGCGAGAAAGTCAGCATGGTGCTTATTGTATTCAATCCCGATGTAATTTCTGTGTTTCATCAATACTCTGAGGGTCCACACAAAACAGAAAGCCTCCCCATGTGCATTGGAATATACGACTGGTCTTCCAGGGTACGATGAAAGCGTAGGCTGTTTGAGATATTACTCCCATGGAGAAAAGTCCGCATGGTTCCTGCTGTACTCAATCCCGATGCAATTTCCGTGTTTCAACAAAACACTGAAGGTCCACAGTTTACAGAATGCATCCAGATGTGCTTCGGAAATTACTACTGGTATTCCAGAAATCGATCAAAGTGTAGACAGTTTGAGACATTACTCCCATGGATAAAAGTCCGCATGGTGCCTGTTGTATTCAATCCCGATGAAATTTCTGTGTTTCATCAGCACTCTAAAAGTCCAAGGATTACAGAATGCCTTCAGATGTGCTTCGGAAACTACTACTGGTCTATCAGGGAACGATCAAAGCGTATACAGTTGTAGATTTCAAACCCACGGAGAAAACTCCGCATGGTGCCTGTTGTATTTAATCAGGGTGCAATTTCTGTCTTACATCAACAATCTAAAAGTCCACAGATTACAGAATGCCTCCAGATGTGCTTCGGAAACTCCTACTGGTCTTCCAGGGAACGTTCAAAGCGTAGTCACCTTGAGACATTACTCCCATGGAGAAAGTCAGCATGGTGCCTGTTGCACTCAATCCCAATGCAATTTCTGTGTTTCAACAATACTCTGAAGGTCCGCAGAGTACAGAATGCCCCCAGGTGTGCTTCGGAATATACTGCTGGTCTTTGAGGGAACGATCAAATCGTAGACAGTTTGAGACATTACTCCCACGGAGAAAATTCCGCATGGTGCCCGTTCTATTCAATCCCAATGCAATTTCTGTGTTTCATCAACACTCTGAAAGTCCACAGATTACAGAATGCCCCGAGATGTGCTTCTTAAACTACTACTGGTCTTCCAGGGAACGATCAAGGGGTAGACAGTTAGAGACAATACTCCCATTGAGAAAAGTCCGCATGGGTCCTGTTGTAATCAATCCCGATGCAATATCTGTGTTTCATCAATAGTCTGAAGGTCCACAGAATACAGAATGCCTCCAGATGTGCTTTGTAATATACTACTGATCTTCCAGGGAACGATCAAATCGTAGACAGTTTGAGACATTAATCCCATGGAGAAAAGTCCGCATTTTGTCTGTTGTATTCAATAAAGATGCAATTTCTGTGTTTCATCAACACTCTGACGGCCCACAGATTACATAATGGTTCCAGATGTGCTTCGGAAACTATTACTGGTCTTCCAGGGAACGATCAAAGCGTAGACAGCTTGAGACATTACTCCCATGGATAAAAGTCCACATGGTGCCTGTTGCATTCAATCCCGGTGCAATTTCTGCGTTTTATCAACACGCTGGAGGTCCACAGTTTACAGAATGCCTCCAGATGTGCTTCGAAAACTGCTACTGGTTTTCCAGGGAACGATCAAAGCGTAGACAGTTTGAGACATTATCCCATGGATAAAAGTCCGCATGGTGCCTGTTGTATTCAAACCCGGTGCAATTTCTGTGTTTCATCAGCACTCTAAAAGTCCACGGATTACAGAATGCCTTCAGATGTACTTCGGAAACTACTACTGGTCTTAAAGGGAGCGATCAAAGTGGAAACAGTTGGAGACATTACTCCCGCGGACGAAGGTCCGCATGTTGCCTGTTGTATTCAATCATTATGCAATTTCTGTCTTTCTTCGGAAACTACTACTGGTCTTCCAGGGAACGATCAAAGCGTACACAGTTTGAGACATTACTCCAATGGAGAAAAGTCCGCATGGTGCCTGTTGTATTCACTCCCGGTGCAATTTCTGTGTTTCATCAACACTCTGAAGGTCCACAGATTACAGAATGCCTCCAGATGTGCTTCGGAAACTCCTACTGGTTTTAGAGGGAACGTTCAAAGCGTAGGCAGTTTGAGACATTAATCACATGGAGAAAGTCAGCATGGTGTCTGTGCAATCAATCCCGATGCAATATCTGTGTTTCATCAATACTCTGAAGGTCCACAGAATACAGAATGCCTCCAGATGTGCTTTGGAATATACTACTGGTCTTCCAGGGAACGATCAAATCGATAACAGTTTGAGACATTACTCCCATGGATAAAGGTCCGCATGGTGCCTGTTGTATTCAATAATGATGCAATTTCTGGGCTTCATCAACACTCTGACGGTCCGCAGATTACAGAATGGCTCCAGATGTCCTTCGGAAACTATTACTGGTCTTCCAGGGAACGATCAAAGCGTAAACAGCTTGAGACATTACTCCCATGGAGAAAAGTCCTCATGGTGCCTGTTGTATTCAATCTCGATGCAATTTCTGTGTTACATCAACACTATGAAGGTCCACACATTACAGAATGCCTCGAGATGTGCTTCGGAAACTACTACTGGTCGTCCAGGGAACGATCAAAGCGTAGACAGTTGGAGGCATTACACCCATGGACAAAAGTCCGCATGGCGCCTGTTGTATAAAATCCAGATGCAATTTCTGTTTTTCATCAACACTCTGAAGGTCCACAGATTAGAGAATGCCTTCAGATGTGCCTCGGAAAGATCCTACTTGTCCTCCAGGGACGAGCAAAGAGGAGGCAGTTTTAGACCTTATTCCCGTGGAGAAAGTCAGCATGGTGCCTGTTGCACTCAATCCCGATGTAATTTCTGTGTTTCATCAATACTCTGAAATTCCAGAGAATACAGAATGCCTCCAGATGTGCTTCGTAATATAATACTGGTCTTCCAATGAACGATCGATGCGTAGACAGTTTGAGACATATTCCCATGGAGAAATGTCCGCATGGTGCCTGTTGTATTCAATTCCAATATAATTTCTGTGTTTCATCAACACTCTGAAGGTCCACAGTTTACAGTATGCGACCAAATGTGCTTAGGAAACTACTACTGGTCTTCCAGATAATGATCAAGACGTAGACAGTTTGAGACATTGCTCCCATGGATAAAAGTCCGCATCGTGAATGTTGTTTTCAATCCCGATGCAATTTCTGTGTTACATCAACACTCTGAACGTCACAGATTACCGAATGCCTCCACATGTACTTCGGAAACTACTACTGGTCTTCCAAGGAACGATCAAATCGGTGACAGTTGGCGACATTACACCAATGGAGAAAAGTCCGCATAATGCCTGTTGTATTCAATCCCGGTGCAATTTCTGTGTTTCATCAACACAATGAAGGTCCACAGAATAGAGAATGCCTCCATATGTGCTTCGGAATATAATACTGGTCTTGCATTGAACGATCAAAGCGTAGACAGTTTGAGACATTACTCCCATGGAGAAAAGTACACATGGTGCCTGTTGTATTCAATCCCGATGCAATTTCTGTGTTTTATCAATACTCTGAAGGTCCACAGAATACAGAATGCCTCCAGATGTGCATTTTAACATACTACCGGTCTTCCACTGTACGATCAAAGCGTAGACAGTTTGAGACATTACTCCCATGGAGAAAAGTCCTCGTGGTGCCTGCTGTACTCAATCCCGATGCAATTTCCGTGTTTCAACAAAACTCTGAAGGTCAACAGATTACAGAATGCCCCTAGATGTGCTTCGGAAACTACTACTGGTATTCCAGAAACCGATCAAAGTGTAGACAGTTTGAGACATTACTCCCATGGGGAAAAGTCCGCATGGTGCCTGTTGTATTCAATCCCGATGCAATTTCTGTGTTTCATCAAAACTCTAAAGGTCGACAGATTACAGAATGCCTCCAGATGTGCTTCGGAAACTACTACTGGTCTTCCAGGCAACGATCAAAGCGTAGGTAGTTTGAGACATTACTCCCATGGATAAAAGTCCGCATCGTGAATGTTGTATTCAATCCCGATGCAATTTCTGTGTTTCAACAACACTCCAAAGGTCCACAGGTTACAGAATGCCTCCCCATGTACTTCGGAAACAACTACTGGTCTTCCAGGGAACGATCAAAGCGTAGACAGTAGGAGACATTACACCAATGGAGAAAAGTCCGCATGGTGCCTGTTGTAATCAATCCCGGTGCAATTTCTGTGTTTCATCAACACTCTGAAGGTCCACAGATTACAGAATGCGTCCAGATGAGCTTCGGAAACTCCTACTGTTTTTACAGGGAACGTTCAAAGCGTAGTCACTTTGAGACACTAATCACATGGAGAAAGTCAGCATGGTGCCTGTTGCACTCAATCCCGATGCAATTTCTGTGTTTCATCAATACTCAGATGGTCCACAGAGTACAGAATGCCTCCAAGTGCGCTTCGGAATATACTATTGGTCTTTCAGGGAACGATCAAATCGTAGCCAGTTTGAGACATTACTCCCACGGAGAAAAGTCCGCTTGGTGCCTGTTGTATTCAATCCCGATGCAATTCCTTTGTTTCATCAACACTCTGAAGGCCACAGATTACAGAATGCCTCCAAATGTTCTTCGGAAACTACTACTGGTCTTCCAGGGAACGATCAAAGCGTAGATAGCTTAAGACATTACTCCTATGGATAAAAGTCCGCATCGTGCCCGTTTTATTCAATCCCGATGTTTTTTCTTTGTTTCATCAACACTCTGAAGGTCCACAGATTACAGAATGCCTCCAGATGTGCTTCGGAAACTCCTACTGGTTTTACAGGGAACGTTCAAAGCGTAGGCAGTTTGAGACATTACTCAAATGGAGAAAGTCAGTATGGTGCCTGTTGCAATCAATCCCAGTGCAATTTCTGTGTTTCATCAATACTCTGAAGGTCCACAGAGTACAGAATGAGTCCAGATGTGCTTTGAAATATACTACTGGTCTTCCAGGGAACGATCAAATTGTAGACAGTTTTAAACATTACTCCCAAGGAGAAAAGTCCGCATGGTTCCTGTTGTATTCAATCAAGATGCAATGTCTGTGTTTCATCAACACTCTGACGGTCCGCAGATTGCAGAATGGCTACAGATGTGCTTCGGAAACTACTACTGGTCTTCCAGGGAGCGATCAAACTGTAGACAGCTTGAGACATTACTCCCATGGAGAAAAGTCCGCATGGTGCCTGCTGTATTCATCCCGATGCACTTTCTGTGATTCATTAACACTCTGAATGTCCACACATTACAGAAAGCCTCCAGATGTGCTTCGAAAACTTCTGCTGGTCGTCCAGGGATCGATCAAAGCGTAGACAGTTTGAGACATTACTTCCATGGATAAAAGTCCGCATGGTGCCTGTTGTATTCAATACCGATGCAATTTCGGTGTTTCATCAGCACTCTTAAAGTCCACGAATTACAGAATGCCTTCAGATGTGCTTCGGAAGCTACTACTGGTCTTCCAGGGAACGATCAATACGTAGACAGTTGTAGACATTACACCCAAGGAGGAAAGCCCGCATGGTGCCTGTTGTATTCAATCAGGGTGCAATTTCTGTCTTTCATCAACACTCTGAAAGTCCACAGATTACAGAATGCCTTCAGAAACTTCTACTGGTCTTCAAGGGAAAGCTCAAAGCGTAGTCACTTTGAGATAATTACTCCCATGGAGATAGTTAGCATGGTGCCTGTTGCATTCAATCCCGATGCAATTTCTGTGTTTCATCAATACTCTGAAGGTCCTCAGAATACAGAATGCGTCCAGGTGTGCTTCGGAATATACTACTGGTCTTCCAGGGAAAGATCAAAGCGTAGACTGTTGGAGACAATACTCCCATTGAGAAAAGTCCGCATGGGTCCTGTTGTAATCAATCACGGTGCAATTTCTGTGTTTCATCAACACTCTGAAGGTCGACGGATTACAGAATGCCTCCAGATGTGCTTCGGAAACTCCTACTGGTTTTCCAGGGATCGTTCAATTCGTAGGCAGTATGAGACATTACTCCCATTTAGAAAGTCAGCATGGTGCCTGTTGCATTCAATCCCGAAGCAGTTTCTGTGTTTCATCAATACTCTGAAGGTCCAAAGAATACAGAATGTTTCCAAATATGCTTCGGAATATACTACTGGTCTTCCAGGGAACGATCAAAGTTTTGACAATTTGAGACATTACTCCCATTGAGAAAAGTCCGCATGTTGCCTGTTGTATTCAATCCCGTCGTAATTTCTGTGTGTCATCAACACTCTGAAGGTCCACAGATTACAGAATGCCTCCAAATGTGCTTCGGAAACTACTACTGGTCTTCCAGGAACGATCAAAGCGTAGATAGCTTGAGACATTACTCCTATGGATAAAAGTCCGCATCGTGCCCGTTGTATTCAATCCCGATGCTTTTTCTTTGTTTCATCAACACTCTGAAGGTCCACAGATTACAGAATGCCTCCAGATGTGCTCCGGAAACTTTACTGGTTTCACAGGGAACGTACAAAGCGTAGGCAGTTTGAGACATTAATCACATGGAGAAAGTCAGTATGGTGCCTGTTGCAATCAATCCCCGTGCAATTTCTATGTTTTATCAATACTCTGAAGGTCGACGGATTACAGAATGCCTCCATATGTGCTTCGGAAACTATTACTGGTTTTCCAGGGTCGTTCAATTCGTAGGCAGTATGAGACATTACTCCCATTTAGAAAGTCAGCATTGTGCCTGTTGCATTCAATCCCGATGCAGTTTCTGTGTTTCATCAATACTCTGAAGGTCCACAGATTACAGAATGCCTCAAGATGTGCTTTGGAATATACTACTGGTCTTCCAGGGAACGATCAAAGCGTAGACCGTTTGAGACATTACTCCCATGGCAAAAAGTCCACATGTTGCAGTTGCATTCTATCCCGTTGCAACTTCTGTGTTACATCAACACTCTGTAGCTAAACACATTACAGAATGCCTTCAGGTGAGGTTCGGAAACTGTTACTGGTCTTCCAGCGAACGATCAAAGCATAGACAGTTAGAGACATTACACCCACGAAGAAAAGTCCGCATGGAGCCTGTTGCAGTCAATCCCGGTGCAATTTCTGTGTTTCATCAACACCCTGAAGGTCCACAGAATACAGAATGCATCCAGATGTGCTTCGGAATATGATACTGGTCTTCCATTGAACGATCAAATCGTAGACAGTTTGAGACATTACTCCCATGGAGAAAAGTACGCATGGTGCCTGTTGTATTCAATCCCGATGCAATTTCTGTGTTTCATCAACACTCTGAAGGTCCGCAGATTACAGAATGATTCCAGATGTGCTTCAGAAACTACTACTGGTCTTCCAGGAATCGATCAAAGCGTAGACAGTTTGAGACATTGCTCCCATGGATTAAAGGCCGCATGGTGAAAGTTGTATTCAATCCCGATGCAGTTTTTGTGTTACATCAACACTCTGAAAGTCCACAGATTACCGAATGCCTCCAGATGTGCTTCGGAAACTACTACTGGTATTCCAGGGAACAAAGCAAGCGTAGACAGTTTAGGACATTACACCCACGGAGAAAAGTCCGCATGGTACCTGTTGTGTTCAATCCCGATGCAATTTCTGTGCTTCGTCAGAACTCTGAAAGTCCACAGATTACAGAATGCCTCCAGATGAGCTTAGGAAACTACTACTGGTCTTCCAGGGAACGATGGAAACGTACACAGTTTGAGACATTACTCCCATGGAGAAAGTCAGCATGGTGTGTGTTGTATTCAATCCCGATGTAATTTCTGTGTTTTATCAATAATCTGAAGGTCCACAGAATACAGAATGCCTCCAGGTGTGCATTGGAATATACTACCGGTCTTCCAGGGTACGATCAAAGCGTAGACAGTTTGAGACATTACTCCCATGGAGAAAAGTCCTCGTTGTGCCTGCTGTACTCAATCCCGATGCTATTTCCGTGTCTCAACAAAACTCTGAAGGTCAACAGATTACAGAATGCCTCAAGATTTGCTTCGAAAACAGCTACTGGTTTTCCAGGGAACGATCAAAGCGTAGACAGTTTGAGACATTACTCCCATGGATAAAAGTCCGCATGGTGCCTGTTGTATTCAAACCCGATGCAATTTCTGTGTTTCATCAGCACTCTGAAGGACCACAGATTACAGAATGCCTCAAGATGTGCTTTGGGATATACTACTGGTCTTCCAGGGAACGATCAAAGCTTAGACCGTTTGAGACATTACTCCCATGGCAAAAAGTCCACATGTTGCAGTTGTATTCTATCCCGTTGCAACTTCTGTGTTACATCAACACTCTGTAGCTAACCGCATTACAGAATGCCTTCAGGTGAGCTTCGGAAACTACTACTGGTCTTCCAGGGAACGATCAAAGCATAGACAGTTAGAGACATTACACAGACGAAGAAAAGTCCGCATGGAGCCTGTCGCAGTCAATCCCGGTGCAATTTCTGTGTTTCATCTGAAGGTCCACAGAATACGGAATGCATCCAGATGTGCTTCGGTATATAATACTGGTCTTCCAGGGTACGGTCAAAGCGTAGACAGTTTGAGACATTACTCCCATGGAGAAAAATCCTCGTGGTGCCTGCTGTACTCAATCCCGATGCAATTTCCGTGTTTCAACAAAACTCTGAAGGTCAACAGATTACAGAATGCCTCCAGATTTGCTTCGAAAACTGCTACTGGTTTTCCAGGGAACGATGAAAGCGTAGACAGTTTGAGACATTACTCCCATGGATAAAAGTCCGCATGGTGCCTGTTGTATTCAAACCCGATGCAATTTCTGTGTTTCATCAGCACTCTAAAAGTCCACGGATAGCAGAATGCCTTCAGATGTGCTTCGGAAACCACTACTGGTCTTCCAGGGAACGATCAAAGTGTAAACTGTTGGAGACATTACACCCACGGAGAAAAGTCCGCATGGTGCCTGTTGTATTTAATCAGGGTGCAATTTCTGTCTTTCATCAACACTCTGAAGGTCATCAGATTACAGCATGACTCCAGATATGCTTCGGAAACTCCTACTGGTTTTCCAGGGAACAATCAAAGCGTACACTGTTTGAGACATTATTCCCATGGAGGAATGTCCGCATGGTGCGTGTTGTATTCAACCCCGATGTAATTTCTGTATTTTATCAATACTCTGAAGGTCCACAGAATAGAGAATGCCTCCAGATGTGCATTGGAATATACTACCGGTCTTCCAGGGTACGATCAAAGCGTAGACAGTTTGAGACATTACTCCCATGGAGAAAAGTCCTCGTGGTGCCTGCTGTACTCAATCCCGATGCAATTTCCGTGTTTCAACAAAACTCTGAAGGTCAACAGATTACAGAATGCCTCCAGATTTGCTTCGAAAACTGCTACTGGTTTTCCAGGGAACGATGAAAGCGTAGACAGTTTGAGACATTACTCCCATGGATAAAAGTCCGCATGGTGCCTATTGTATTCAAACCCGATGCAATTTCTGTGTTTCATCAGCACTCTAAAAGTCCACGGATAACAGAATGCCTTCAGATGTGCTTCGGAAACCACTACTGGTCTTCCAGGGAACGATCAAAGTGTAAACAGTTGGAGACATTACACCCACGGAGAAAAGTCCGCATGGTGCCTGTTGTATTCAATCAGGGTGCAATTTCTGTCTTTCATCAACACACTGAAGGTCATCAGATTACAGCATGACTCCAGATATGCTTCGGAAACTCCTACTGGTTTTCCAGGGAACGATCAAAGCGTACACTGTTTGAGACATTATTCCCATGGAGGAATGTCCGCATGGTGCCTGTTGTATTCAATTCCGATGTAATTTCTGTGTTTCATCAACACTCTGAAAGTCCACACATTACAGAATGCCTCCTGATATGATTCGGAAACTACTACTGTTCTTCCAGGAATCGGTCAAACCGTAGACAATATTAGACATTACTCCCATAGAGAAAAGTGCGCATGGTGCCTGTTGAATTCAATACCGAAGCAATTTCTGTGTTTCATCAAAACTCTGAAGGTCCACAGATTACAGTAAGCCTCCAGATGTGCTTCTTAAACTACTACTGATCTTCCAGGGAACGATCAAAGCGTAGACAGTTTGAGACATTACTCCCATGGAGAAAAGTCCGCATGGTACCTGTTGTGTTCAATCCCGATGCAATTTCTGTGCCTCATCAGAACTCTGAAAGTCCACAGATTACAGAATGCCTCCAGATGAGCTTAGGAAACTACTACTGGTCTTCCAGGGAACGATCAAAGCGTACACAGTTTGAGACATTACTCCCATGGAGAAAGTCAGCATGGTGTGTGTTGTATTCAATCCCGATGTAATTTCTGTGTTTTATCAATACTCTGAAGGTCCACAGAATACAGAATGCCTCCAGATGTGCATTGGAATATACTACCGGTCTTCCAGGGTACGATCAAAGCGTAGACAGTTTGAGACATTACTCCCATGGAGAAAAGTCCTCGTGGTGCCTGCTGTACTCAATCCCCATGCAATTTCCGTGTCTCAACAAAACTCTGAAGGTCAACAGATTACAGAATGCCTCCAGATTTGCTTCGAAAACTGCTACTGGTTTTCCAGGGAACGATCAAAGCGTAGACAGTTTGAGACATTACTCCCATGGATAAAAGTCCGCATGGTGCCTGTTGTATTCAAACCCGATGCAATTTCTGTGTTTCATCAGCACTCTGAAGGACCACAGATTACAGAATGCCTCAAGATGTGCTTTGGAATATACTACTGGTCTTCCAGGGAACGATCAAAGCGTAGACCGTTTGAGACATTACTCCAATGGCAAAAAGGCCACATGTTGCAATTGTATTCTATCCCGTTGCAACTTCTGCGTTACATCAACACTCTAAAAGTCCACGGATAACAGAATGCCTTCAGATGTGCTTCGGAAACCACTACTGGTCTTCCAGGGAATGATCAAAGTGTAAACAGTTGGAGACATTACACCCACGGACAAAAGTCCGCATGATGCCTGTTGTATTCAATCTGGGTGCAATTTCTGTCTTTCATCAACACTCTGAAGGTCCACTGATTATAGCATGACTCCAGATGTGCTTCGGAAACTCCTACTGGTTTTCCAGGGATCGTTCAATTCGTAGGCAGTATGAGACATTACTCCCATTTAGAAAGTCATCATGGTGCCTGTTGCATTCAATCCCGATGCAGTTTCTGTGCTTCATCAATACTCTGAAGGTCCAAAGAATACAGAATGTTTCCAAATGTGCTTCGGAATATACTACTGGTCTTCCAGGGAACGATCAAAGTATTGACAGTTTGAGACATTACTCCCATTGAGAAAAATCCGCATGTTGCCTGTTGTATTCAATCCCGATGCAATTTCTGTGTTTCATCAACACTCTGAAGGTCCACAGATTACAGAATTCCTCAAGATGTGCTTTGGAATATACTACTGGTCTTCCAGGGAACGATCAAAGCGTAGACAGTTTGAGACATTACTCCCATGGCAAAAAGTCCACATGTTGCAGTTGTATTCTATCCCGTTGCAACTTCTGTGTTACATCAACACTCTGTAGCTAAACACATTACAGAATGCCTTCAGGTGAGCTTCGGAAACTACTACTGGTCTTCCAGGGAACGATCAAAGCATAGACAGTTACAGACATTACACCCACGAAGAAAAGTCCGCATGGAGCCTGTTGCAGTCAATCCCGGTGCAATTTCTATGTTTCATCAGAAGGTCCACAGAATACGGAATGCATCCAGATGTGCTTCGGAATATAATACTGGTCTTCCATTGAACGATCAAAGCGTAGGCAGTTTGAGACATTACTCCCATGGAGAAAAGTACGCATGGTGCCTGTTTTATTCAATCCCGATGCAATTTCTGTGTTTCATCAACACTCTGAAGGTCCGCAGATTACAGAATGATTCCAGATGTGCTTCAGAAAGTACTACTGGTCTTCCAGGAAACGATCAAAGCGTACACAGTTTGAGACATTACTCCCATGGAGAAAGTCAGCATGGTGTGAGTTGTATTCAACCCCGATGTAATTTCTGTGTTTTATCAATACTCTGAAGGTCCACAGAATACAGAATGCCTCCAGATGTGCATTGAAATATACTACCGGTCTTCCATTGTACGATCAAAGCGTAGACAGTTTGAGACATTACTCCCATGGAGAAAAGTCCTCGTGGTGACTGCTGTACTCAATATCGATGCAATTTCCGTGTTTCAACAAAACTCTGAAGGTCAACAGATTACAGAATGCCTCCAGATTTGCTTCGAAAACTGCTATTGGTTTTCCAGGGAACGATGAACGCGTAGACAGTTTGAGACATTACTCCCATGGATAAAAGTCCGCATGGTGCCTGTTGTATTCAAACCCGATGCAATTTCTGTGTTTCATCAGCACTCTAAAAGTCCACGGATAACAGAATGCATTCAGATGTGCTTCGGAAACCACTACTGGCCTTCCAGGGATCGATCAAAGTGTATACAGTTGGAGACATGACAACCACGGAGAAAAGTCCGCATGGTGCCTGTTGTATTCAATCAGGGTGCAATTTCTGTCTTTCATCAACACTCTGAAGGTCATCAGATTACAGCATGACTCCAGATATGCTTCGGAAACTCCTACTGGTTTTCCAGGGAACGATCAAAGCGTACACTGTTTGAGACATTATTCCCATGGAGGAATGTCCGCATGGTGCCTGTTGTATTCAATTCCGATGTAATTTCTATGTTTCATCAAAACTCTGACGGTCCGCAGATTACAGAATGGCTCCAGATGTGCTTCGGAAACTACTACTGGTATTCTACAAATCGATCAAAGTGTAGACAGTTTGAGACATTACTCCCATGGGGAAAAGTACGCATGGTGCCTGTTGTATTAAATCCCGATGCAATTTCTGTGTTTCATCAACACTCTGAAGGTCCATAGATTACAGAATGCCTCCAGATGTGCTTCAGAAACTACTACTGGTCTTACAGAAATCGATCAAAGCGTAGACAGTTTGAGATATTGCTCACATGGAGAAAAGTCCGCATGGTGAATGTTGTATTCAATCCCGGTTCAATTTCTGTGTTTCATCAACACTATAAAGGTCCACAGATTACACAATGCCTCCCAATGTACTTCGGAAACTACTACTTGTCTTCCAGGGAACGATCAAAGTGTAGACAGTAGGAGACATTACACCAATGGAGAAAAGTCCGCATGGTGCCTGTTGTATTCAATCCCGGTGCAATTTCTGTGTTTCATCAACACTCAGAAGGTCCACAGATTACAGAATGCCTCGAGATGTGCTTCTTAAACTACTACTGGTCTTCCAAGTAACGATCAAGCGGTAGATAGTTGGAGACAATACTCACATTGAGAAAAGTTCACATGGGTCCTGTTGTAATCAATCCCGGTGCAATTTCTGTGTTTCATCAACCCTCTGAAGGTCCACGGATTACAGAAGGCCTCCACATGTGCTTCGGAAACTCCTACTGGATTTCCAGGGAACGTTCCAATCGTAGGCAGTTTGAGACATTACTCCCGAGGAGAAAGTTAGCATGGTGAATGTTGCATTCAATCCCTATTAAATTTCTATGTTTCATCTACACTCTGAAGGTCCAAGGATTACAGAATGCCTCCAGATGTGCTTCGGAAACTACTACTGATCTTCCAGGGAACGATAAAAGCGTATACAGATTGAGACATTACTCCCATGGAGAAAGGTCCGCATGGTGTCTGTTGTATTCAATCCCGATGCAATTTCTTTGTTTCATCCGCACTCTAAAGGTCCACAGATTACAGAATTCCTCCAGATGTGCTTCGGAAACAACTACTGGTCATCCAGGGAACGATTAAAGCGTAGACAGTTTGAGACATTACTCCCATGGTAAAAAGAGCGCATGGTGCCTGTTGTATTCAATCCCGATGCAACTTCTGTGTTACATCAACACTCTGAAAGTCCACACATTACAGAATGCCTCCTGATATGATTCGGAAACTACTACTGTTCTTCCAGGAATCGGTCAAACCGTAGACAATGTTAGACATTACTCCCATAGAGAAAAGTGCGCATGGTGCCTGTTGTATTCAATACCGAAGCAATTTCTGTGTTTCATCAAAACTCTGAAGGTCCACAGATTACAGAAAGCCTCCAGATGTGCTTCTTAAACTACTACTGATCTTCCAGGGAACGATCAAAGCGTAGACAGTTTGAGACATTACTCCCATGGAGAAAAGTACGCATGGTGCCTGTTGTATTAAATCCCGATGCAATTTCTGTGTTTCATCAACACTCTGAAGGTCCATAGATTACAGAATGCCTCCAGATGTGCTTCAGAAACTACTACTGGTCTTACAGAAATCGATCAAAGCGTAGACAGTTTGAGATATTGCTCCCATGGGGAAAAGTCCGCATGGTGAATGTTCTATTCAATCCCGCTGCAATTTCTGTGTTTCATCAACACTCTGAAGGCCCACAGATTACCGAATGCCTCCAGATGTGCTTCGGAAACTACAACTGGTTTTCAAGGGAACGATCAAAACGTAGACAGTTTGAGACATTACTCCCATGGTGAAAAGTCCGCATGGTGCCTGTCGTATACAATCCCGATGCAATTTCTGTGTTTCATCAACACTCTGAAGGCCCATAGATTACTGAATGCCTCGAGATGTGCTTCGGAAACTACTAGTGGTCTTCCAGGGAACGATCAGAGTGTAGACAGTTTGAGACATTACTCGCATTTAGAAAGGTCCGCATGGTGCCTTTTGTATTCAATCCCGATGCAATTTCTGTGTATCATCAACACTCCTAAGTTTCACAGATTACAGAAGGCCTACAGATATGCATCGGAAACTACTACTGGTCTTACAGGGAACGATCAAATCGTAGGCTGTCGGAGACATCACTCCCACGAAGAAAAGTCCGCATGGCGCCTGCTGTATTCAATCCCGATGCAATTTCGGTGTTTCATCAACACTATGAAGATCCACAGATTACAGAATGCTCCAGATGTGCTTCGGCAACTCCTCCCTGTCTTATAGGGACGATCAAAGCGTAGGCAGGTTGAGACATTACTGCCATGGAGAAAGTCAGCATGGTGCCCGTTGTATTCAATCCCGATGCAATTTTTGTATTTCACCAATACCCTGAAGGTCCACAGAATACAGAATGCCTGCAGATGTCCTTTGGAATGTACTGCTGTTCTTCCAGGGAGCGATGAAATCGTAGACAGTCTGAGTCATTACTCATATGGTGAAAAGTCAGGTTGGGGTTGTTGTATTCAATCCCGCTGCACCTTCTGTGTTACATCAACACTCTGAAGGTCCACACATTACAGAATGCCTCCAGATGTGCTTCGAAAACTACTACTGGTCTTCCAGGGAACGATCAAAGCGTAGACATTTTAAGACATTACTCCCTTGGAGAAAAGTCCGCATCGTGCCTGCTGTATTCAATACCGATGCAATTTCTGTGTTTCATCAACACTCTGAAGGTCCACACATTACAGAAGGCCTCAAGATGTGCTTCGAAAACTACTACTGGTCTTCCAGGGAACGATCTAAGCGTAGACAGTTTGAGACATAACTCCCATGGATAAAAGTCCGCATGGTGCCTGTTATATTCAATACCGATGTAATTTCTTTGTTTCATCCTCACTCTAAAAGGCCATAGATTACAGAATGCCTTCAGATGTGCTTCGGAAACTACTACTGGTATTCCACAAATCGATCAAAGTGTAGACAGTTTGAGACATTACTCCCATGGGGAAAAGTCCGCATGGTGCCTGTTGTATTCAATCCCGATGCAATTTCTGTGTTTCATCAAAACTCTAAACGTCCACAGATTACAGAATGCCTCCAGATGTGCTTCGGAAACTACTACTGGTCTTCCAGGGAACGATCAAAGCGAAGGTAGTTTGAGACATTACTAACATGGATAAAGTCAGTATCGTGCCTCTTGTATTCAATCCCGATGCAATTTCTGTGTTTCATCAACACTATAAAGGTCCACAGATTACACAATGCCTCCCCATGTAGTTCGGAAACTACTACTTGTCTTCCAGGGAACGATCAAAGTGTAGACAGTAGGAGACATTACACCAATGGAGAAAAGTCCGCATGGTGCCTGTTGTATTCAATCCCGGTGCAATTTCTGTGTTTCATCAACACTCTGAAGGTCCACAGATTACAGAATGCCTCGAGATGTGCTTCTTAAGCTACTACTGGTCTTCCAAGGAACGATCAAGGGGTAGATAGTTGGAGACAATACTCCCATTGAGAAAAGTTCACATGGGTCCTGTTGTAATCAATCCCGGTGCAATTTCTGTGTTTCATCAACCCTCTGAAGGTCCACGGATTACAGAATGCCTCCACATGTGCTTCGGAAACTCCTACTGGATATCCAGGGAACGTTCCAATCGTAGGCAGTTTGAGACATTACTCCCGAGGAGAAAGTTAGCATGGTGAATGTTGCATTCAATCCCTATTAAATTTCTATGTTTCATCTACACTCTGAAGGTCCAAGGATTACAGAATGCCTCCAGATGTGCTTCGGAAACTACTACTGATCTTCCAGGGAACGATAAAAGCGTATACAGTTTGAGACATTACTCCCACGGAGAAAAGTCCGCATGCTGTCTGTTGTATTCAATCCTGATGCAATTTCTTTGTTTCATCCGCACTCTAAAGGTCCAAAGATTACAGAATTCCTCCAGATGTGCTTCGGAAACAACTACTGGTCATCCAGGAAACGATTAAAGCGTAGACAGTTTGAGACATTACTCCCATGGTAAAAAGACAGCATGGTGCCTGTTGTATTCAATCCCGATGCAACTTCTGTGTTACATCAACACTCTGAAAGTCCACACATTACAGAATGCCTCCTGATATGATTCGGAAACTACTACTGTTCTTCCAGGAATCGGTCAAACAGTAGACAATATTAGACATTACTCCCATAGAGAAAAGTGCGCATGGTGCCTGTTGTAATCAATACCGAAGCAATTTCTGTGTTTCATCAAAACTCTGAAGGTCCACAGATTACAGAAAGCCTCCAGATGTGCTTCTTAAACTACTACTGATCTTCCAGGGAACGTCAAAGCGTAGACAGTTTGAGACATTACTCCCATGGAGAAAAGTCCGCATGGTACCTGTTGTGTTCAATCCCGATGCAATTTCTGTGCTTCATCAGAACTCTGAAAGTCCACAGATTACAGAATGCCTCCAGATGAGCTTAGGAAACTACTACTGGTCTTCCAGGGATCGATCAAAGTGTAAACAGTTGGAGACATTACACCCACGGACAAAAGTCCGCATGATGCCTGTTGTATTCAATCAGGGTGCAATTTCTGTCTTTCATCAACACTCTGAAGGTCCACAGATTATAGCATGACTCCAGATGTGCTTCGGAAACTCCTACTGGTTTTCCAGGGATCGTTCAATTCGTAGGCAGTATGAGACATTAATCCCATTTAGAAAGTCATCATGGTGCCTGTTGCATTCAATCCCGATGCAGTTTCTGTGTTTCATCAATACTCTGAAGGTCCAAAGAATACAGAATGTTTCCAAATGTGCTTCGGAATATACTACTGGTCTTCCAGGGAACGATCAAAGTGTTGACAGTTTGAGACATTACTCCCATTGAGAAAAGTCCGCATGTTGCCTATTGTATTCAATCCCGATGCAATTTCTGTGTTTCATCAACACTCTGAAGGTCCACAGATTACAGAATTCCTCAAGATGTGCTTTGGAATATACTACTGGTCTTCCAGGGAACGATCAAAGCGTAGACCGTTTGAGACATTACTCCCATGGCAAAAAGTCCACATGTTGCAGTTGTATTCTATCCCGTTGCAACTTCTGTGTTACATCAACACTCTGTAGCTAAACACATTACAGAATGCCTTCAGGTGAGCTTCGGAAACTACTACTGGTCTTCCAGGGAACGATCAAAGCAGAGACAGTTAGAGACATTACACCCACGAAGAAAAGTCCGCATGGAGCCTGTTGCAGTCAATCCCGGTGCAATTTCTGTGTTTCATCTGAAGGTCCACAGAATACGGAATGCATCCAGATGTGCTTCGGAATATAATACTGGTCTTCCATTGAACGATCAAAGCGTAGACAGTTTGAGACATTACTCCCATGGAGAAAAGTACGCATGGTGCCTGTTTTATTCAATCCCGATGCAATTTCTGTGTTTCATCAACACTCTGAAGGTCCGCAGATTACAGAATGATTCCAGATGTGCTTCAGAAAGTACTACTGGTCTTCCAGGAAACGATCAAAGCGTACACAGTTTGAGACATTACTCCCATGGAGAAAGTCAGCATGGTGTGTGTTGTATTCAACCCCGATGTAATTTCTGTGTTTTATCAATACTCTGAAGGTCCACAGAATACAGAATGCCTCCAGATGTGCATTGAAATATACTACCGGTCTTCCAGGGTACATTCAAAGCGTAGACAGTTTGAGACATTACTCCCATGGAGAAAAGTCCTCGTGGTGCCTGCTGTACTCAATATCGATGCAGTTTCCGTGTTTCAACAAAACTCTGAAGGTCAACAGATTACAGAATGCCTCCAGATTTGCTTCGAAAACTGCTATTGGTTTTCCAGGGAACTATGAAAGCGTAGACAGTTTGAGACATTACTCCCATGGATAAAAGTCCGCATGGTGCCTGTTGTATTCAAACCCGATGCAATTTCTGTGTTTCATCAGCACTCTAAAAGTCCACGGATAACAGAATGCATTCAGATGTGCTTCGGAAACCACTACTGGCCTTCCAGGGATCGATCAAAGTGTATACAGTTGGAGACATTACAACCACGGAGAAAAGTCCACATGGTGCCTGTTGTATTCAATCAGGGTGCAATTTCTGTCTTTCATCAACACTCTGAAGGTCATCAGATTACAGCATGACTCCAGATATGCTTCGGAAACTCCTACTGGTTTTCCAGGGAACGATCAAAGCGTACACTGTTTGAGACATTATTCCCATGGAGGAATGTCCGCATGGTGCCTGTTGTATTCAATTCCGATGTAATTTCTGTGTTTCATCAACACTCTGAAGGTCCACAGTTTACAGAATGCAACCAGATATGCTTAGGAAACTACTACTGGTCTCCCAGATAGCGATCAAAGCGTAGACAGTTTGAGGAATTGCTCCCACGGATAAAAGGCCGCATGATGAATGTTGTATTCAATCCCGGTGCAATTTCTGGGTTTCATCAACACTCTGAAGTTCCACAGAATACAGAATGTATCCAGATGTGCTTCGGAATATAATACTGGTCTTCCATTGAACGATCAAATCGTAGACAATTTGAGACATTACTCCCATGGAGAAAAGTACGCATGGTGCCTGTTGTATTCAATAAAGATGCAATTTCTGTGCTTCATCAACACTCTGACGGTCCGCAGATTACAGAATGGCTCCAGATGTGCTTCGGAAACTACTACTGGTATTCCACAAATCGATGAAAGTGTAGACAGTTTGAGACATTACTCCCATGGGGAAAAGTACGCATGGTGCCTGTTGTATTAAATCCCGATGCAATTTCTGTGTTTCATCAACACTCTGAAGGTTCATAGATTACAGAATGCCTCCAGATGTGCTTCAGAAACTACTAATGGTCTTACAGAAATCGATCAAAGCGTAGGCAGTTTGAGATATTGCTCCCATGGAGAAAAGTCCGCATGGTGAATGTTGTATTCAATCCTGGTGCAATTTCTGTGTTTCATCAACACTATAAAGGTCCACAGATTACACAATGCCTCCCAATGTACTGCGGAAACTACTACTTGTCTTCCAGGGAACGATCAAAGTGTAGACAGTAGGAGACATTACACCAATGGAGAAAAGTCCGCATGGTGCCTGTTGTATTCAATCCCGGTGCAATTTCTGTGTTTCATCAACACTCTGAAGGTCCACAGATTACAGAATGCCTCGAGATGTGCTTCTTAAACTACTACTGGTCTTCCAAGGAACGATCAAGGGGTAGATAGTTGGAGACAATACTCACATTGAGAAAAGTTCACATGGGTCCTGTTGTAATCAATCCCGGTGCAATTTCTGTGTTTTATCAACCCTCTGAGGGTCCACGGATTACAGAATGCCTCCACATGTGCTTCGGAAACTCCTACTGGATTTCCAGGGAACGTTCCAATCGTAGGCAGTTTGAGACATTACTCCCGAGGAGAAAGTTAGCATGGTGAATGTTGCATTCAATCCCTATTAAATTTCTATGTTTCATCTCCACTCTGAAGGTCCAAGGATTACAGAATGCCTCCTGATATGATTCGGAAACTACTACTGTTCTTCCAGGAATCGGTCAAACCGTAGACAATGTTAGACATTACTCACATAGAGAAAAGTGCGCATGGTGCCTGTTGTATTCAATACCGAAGCAATTTCTGTGTTTCATCAAAACTCTGAAGGTCCACAGTTTACAGAAAGCCTCCAGATGTGCTTCTTAAACTACTACTGATCTTCCAGGGAACGATCAAAGCGTAGACAGTTTGAGACATTACTCCCATGGAGAAAAGTACGCATGGTGCCTGTTTTATTCAATCCCGATGCAATTTCTGTGTTTCATCAACACTCTGAAGGTCCGCAGATTACAGAATGATTCCAGATGTGCTTCAGAAAGTACTGCTGGTCTTCCAGGAAACGATCAAAGCGTACACAGTTTGAGACATTACTCCCATGGAGAAAGTCAGCATGGTGTGAGTTGTATTCAACCCCGATGTAATTTCTGTGTTTTATCAATACTCTGAAGGTCCACAGAATACAGAATGCCTCCAGATGTGCATTGAAATATACTACCGGTCTTCCATTGTACGATCAAAGCGTAGACAGTTTGAGACATTACTCCCATGGAGAAAAGTCCTCGTGGTGCCTGCTGTACTCAATATCGATGCAATTTCCGTGTTTCAACAAAACTCTGAAGGTCAACAGATTACAGAATGCCTCCAGATTTGCTTCGAAAACTGCTATTGGTTTTCCAGGGAACGATGAACGCGTAGACAGTTTGAGACATTACTCCCATGGATAAAAGTCCGCATGGTGCCTGTTGTATTCAAACCCGATGCAATTTCTGTGTTTCATCAGCACTCTAAAAGTCCACGGATAACAGAATGCATTCAGATGTGCTTCGGAAACCACTACTGGCCTTCCAGGGATCGATCAAAGTGTATACAGTTGGAGACATGACAACCACGGAGAAAAGTCCGCATGGTGCCTGTTGTATTCAATCAGGGTGCAATTTCTGTCTTTCATCAACACTCTGAAGGTCATCAGATTACAGCATGACTCCAAATATGCTTCGGAAACTCCTACTGGTTTTCCAGGGAACGATCAAAGCGTACACTGTTTGAGACATTATTCCCATGGAGGAATGTCCGCATGGTGCCTGTTGTATTCAATTCCGATGTAATTTCTATGTTTCATCAAAACTCTGACGGTCCGCAGATTACAGAATGGCTCCAGATGTGCTTCGGAAACTACTACTGGTATTCTACAAATCGATCAAAGTGTAGACAGTTTGAGACATTACTCCCATGGGGAAAAGTACGCATGGTGCCTGTTGTATTAAATCCCGATGCAATTTCTGTGTTTCATCAACACTCTAAACGTCCACAGATTACAGAATGCCTCCAGATGTGCTTCAGAAACTACTACTGGTCTTACAGAAATCGATCAAAGCGTAGACAGTTTGAGATATTGCTCACATGGAGAAAAGTCCGCATGGTGAATGTTGTATTCAATCCCGGTTCAATTTCTGTGTTTCATCAACACTATAAAGGTCCACAGATTACACAATGCCTCCCAATGTACTTCGGAAACTACTACTTGTCTTCCAGGGAACGATCAAAGTGTAGACAGTAGGAGACATTACACCAATGGAGAAAAGTCCGCATGGTGCCTGTTGTATTCAATCCCGGTGCAATTTCTGTGTTTCATCAACACTCAGAAGGTCCACAGATTACAGAATGCCTCGAGATGTGCTTCTTAAACTACTACTGGTCTTCCAAGTAACGATCAAGCGGTAGATAGTTGGAGACAATACTCACATTGTGAAAAGTTCACATGGGTCCTGTTGTAATCAATCCCGGTGCAATTTCTGTGTTTCATCAACCCTCTGAAGGTCCACGGATTACAGAAGGCCTCCACATGTGCTTCGGAAACTCCTACTGGATTTCCAGGGAACGTTCCAATCGTAGGCAGTTTGAGACATTACTCCCGAGGAGAAAGTTAGCATGGTGAATGTTGCATTCAATCCCTATTAAATTTCTATGTTTCATCTACACTCTGAAGGTCCAAGGATTACAGAATGCCTCCAGATGTGCTTCGGAAACTACTACTGATCTCCCAGGGAACGATAAAAGCGTATACAGATTGAGACATTACTCCCATGGAGAAAGGTCCGCATGGTGTCTGTTGTATTCAATCCCGATGCAATTTCTTTGTTTCATCCGCACTCTAAAGGTCCACAGATTACAGAATTCCTCCAGATGTGCTTCGGAAACAACTACTGGTCATCCAGGGAACGATTAAAGCGTAGACAGTTTGAGACATTACTCCCATGGTAAAAAGAGCGCATGGTGCCTGTTGTATTCAATCCCGATGCAACTTCTGTGTTACATCAACACTCTGAAAGTCCACACATTACAGAATGCCTCCTGATATGATTCGGAAACTACTACTGTTCTTCCAGGAATCGGTCAAACCGTAGACAATGTTAGACATTACTCCCATAGAGAAAAGTGCGCATGGTGCCTGTTGTATTCAATACCGAAGCAATTTCTGTGTTTCATCAAAACTCTGAAGGTCCACAGATTACAGAAAGCCTCCAGATGTGCTTCTTAAACTACTACTGATCTTCCAGGGAACGATCAAAGCGTAGACAGTTTGAGACATTACTCCCATGGAGAAAAGTACGCATGGTGCCTGTTGTATTAAATCCCGATGCAATTTCTGTGTTTCATCAACACTCTGAAGGTCCATAGATTACAGAATGCCTCCAGATGTGCTTCAGAAACTACTACTGGTCTTACAGAAATCGATCAAAGCGTAGACAGTTTGAGATATTGCTCCCATGGAGAAAAATCCGCATGGTGAATGTTCTATTCAATCCCGCTGCAATTTCTGTGTTTCATCAACACTCTGAAGGCCCACAGATTACCGAATGCCTCCAGATGTGCTTCGGAAACTACAACTGGTTTTCAAGGGAACGATCAAAACGTAGACAGTTTGAGACATTACTCCCATGGTGAAAAGTCCGCATGGTGCCTGTCGTATACAATCCCGATGCAATTTCTGTGTTTCATCAACACTCTGAAGGCCCATAGATTACTGAATGCCTCGAGATGTGCTTCGGAAACTACTAGTGGTCTTCCAGGGAACGATCAGAGTGTAGACAGTTTGAGACATTACTCGCATTTAGAAAGGTCCGCATGGTGCCTTTTGTATTCAATCCCGATGCAATTTCTGTGTATCATCAACACTCCTAAGTTTCACAGATTACAGAAGGCCTACAGATATGCATCGGAAACTACTACTGGTCTTACAGGGAACGATCAAATCGTAGGCTGTCGGAGACATCACTCCCACGAAGAAAAGTCCGCATGGCGCCTGCTGTATTCAATCCCGATGCAATTTCGGTGTTTCATCAACACTATGAAGATCCACAGATTACAGAATGCTCCAGATGTGCTTCGGCAACTCCTCCCTGTCTTATAGGGACGATCAAAGCGTAGGCAGGTTGAGACATTACTGCCATGGAGAAAGTCAGCATGGTGCCCGTTGTATTCAATCCCGATGCAATTTTTGTATTTCACCAATACCCTGAAGGTCCACAGAATACAGAATGCCTGCAGATGTCCTTTGGAATGTACTGCTGTTCTTCCAGGGAGCGATGAAATCGTAGACAGTCTGAGTCATTACACATATAGTGAAAAGTCAGGTTGGGGTTGTTGTATTCAATCCCGCTGCACCTTCTGTGTTACATCAACACTCTGAAGGTCCACACATTACAGAATGCCTCCAGATGTGCTTCGAAAACTACTACTGGTCTTCCAGGGAACGATCAAAGCGTAGACATTTTAAGACATTACTCCCTTGGAGAAAAGTCCGCATCGTGCCTGCTGTATTCAATACCGATGCAATTTCTGTGTTTCATCAACACTCTGAAGGTCCACACATTACAGAAGGCCTCAAGATGTGCTTCGAAAACTACTACTGGTCTTCCAGGGAACGATCTAAGCGTAGACAGTTTGAGACATAACTCCCATGGATAAAAGTCCGCATGGTGCCTGTTATATTCAATACCGATGTAATTTCTTTGTTTCATCCTCACTCTAAAAGGCCATAGATTACAGAATGCCTTCAGATGTGCTTCGGAAACTACTACTGGTATTCCACAAATCGATCAAAGTGTAGACAGTTTGAGACATTACTCCCATGGGGAAAAGTCCGCATGGTGCCTGTTGTATTCAATCCCGATGCAATTTCTGTGTTTCATCAAAACTCTAAACGTCCACAGATTACAGAATGCCTCCAGATGTGCTTCGGAAACTACTACTGGTCTTCCAGGGAACGATCAAAGCGAAGGTAGTTTGAGACATTACTAACATGGATAAAGTCAGTATCGTGCCTCTTGTATTCAATCCCGATGCAATTTCTGTGTTTCATCAACACTATAAAGGTCCACAGATTACACAATGCCTCCCCATGTAGTTCGGAAACTACTACTTGTCTTTCAGGGAACGATCAAAGTGTAGACAGTAGGAGACATTACACCAATGGAGAAAAGTCCGCATGGTGCCTGTTGTATTCAATCCCGGTGCAATTTCTGTGTTTCATCAACACTCTGAAGGTCCACAGATTACAGAATGCCTCGAGATGTGCTTCTTAAGCTACTACTGGTCTTCCAAGGAACGATCAAGGCTTAGATAGTTGGAGACAATACTCCCATTGAGAAAAGTTCACATGGGTCCTGTTGTAATCAATCCCGGTGCAATTTCTGTGTTTCATCAACCCTCTGAAGGTCCACGGATTACAGAATGCCTCCACATGTGCTTCGGAAACTCCTACTGGATATCCAGGGAACGTTCCAATCGTAGGCAGTTTGAGACATTACTCCCGAGGAGAAAGTTAGCATGGTGAATGTTGCATTCAATCCCTATTAAATTTCTATGTTTCATCTACACTCTGAAGGTCCAAGGATTACAGAATGCCTCCAGATGTGCTTCGGAAACTACTACTGATCTTCCAGGGAACGATAAAAGCGTATACAGTTTGAGACATTACTCCCACGGAGAAAAGTCCGCATGCTGTCTGTTGTATTCAATCCTGATGCAATTTCTTTGTTTCATCCGCACTCTAAAGGTCCAAAGATTACAGAATTCCTCCAGATGTGCTTCGGAAACAACTACTGGTCATCCAGGAAACGATTAAAGCGTAGACAGTTTGAGACATTACTCCCATGGTAAAAAGACAGCATGGTGCCTGTTGTATTCAATCCCGATGCAACTTCTGTGTTACATCAACACTCTGAAAGTCCACACATTACAGAATGCCTCCTGATATGATTCGGAAACTACTACTGTTCTTCCAGGAATCGGTCAAACAGTAGACAATATTAGACATTACTCCCATAGAGAAAAGTGCGCATGGTGCCTGTTGTAATCAATACCGAAGCAATTTCTGTGTTTCATCAAAACTCTGAAGGTCCACAGATTACAGAAAGCCTCCAGATGTGCTTCTTAAACTACTACTGATCTTCCAGGGAACGTCAAAGCGTAGACAGTTTGAGACATTACTCCCATGGAGAAAAGTCCGCATGGTACCTGTTGTGTTCAATCCCGATGCAATTTCTGTGCTTCATCAGAACTCTGAAAGTCCACAGATTACAGAATGCCTCCAGATGAGCTTAGGAAACTACTACTGGTCTTCCAGGGATCGATCAAAGTGTAAACAGTTGGAGACATTACACCCACGGACAAAAGTCCGCATGATGCCTGTTGTATTCAATCAGGGTGCAATTTCTGTCTTTCATCAACACTCTGAAGGTCCACAGATTATAGCATGACTCCAGATGTGCTTCGGAAACTCCTACTGGTTTTCCAGGGATCGTTCAATTCGTAGGCAGTATGAGACATTAATCCCATTTAGAAAGTCATCATGGTGCCTGTTGCATTCAATCCCGATGCAGTTTCTGTGTTTCATCAATACTCTGAAGGTCCAAAGAATACAGAATGTTTCCAAATGTGCTTCGGAATATACTACTGGTCTTCCAGGGAACGATCAAAGTGTTGACAGTTTGAGACATTACTCCCATTGAGAAAAGTCCGCATGTTGCCTATTGTATTCAATCCCGATGCAATTTCTGTGTTTCATCAACACTCTGAAGGTCCACAGATTACAGAATTCCTCAAGATGTGCTTTGGAATATACTACTGGTCTTCCAGGGAACGATCAAAGCGTAGACCGTTTGAGACATTACTCCCATGGCAAAAAGTCCACATGTTGCAGTTGTATTCTATCCCGTTGCAACTTCTGTGTTACATCAACACTCTGTAGCTAAACACATTACAGAATGCCTTCAGGTGAGCTTCGGAAACTACTACTGGTCTTCCAGGGAACGATCAAAGCAGAGACAGTTAGAGACATTACACCCACGAAGAAAAGTCCGCATGGAGCCTGTTGCAGTCAATCCCGGTGCAATTTCTGTGTTTCATCTGAAGGTCCACAGAATACGGAATGCATCCAGATGTGCTTCGGAATATAATACTGGTCTTCCATTGAACGATCAAAGCGTAGACAGTTTGAGACATTACTCCCATGGAGAAAAGTACGCATGGTGCCTGTTTTATTCAATCCCGATGCAATTTCTGTGTTTCATCAACACTCTGAAGGTCCGCAGATTACAGAATGATTCCAGATGTGCTTCAGAAAGTACTACTGGTCTTCCAGGAAACGATCAAAGCGTACACAGTTTGAGACATTACTCCCATGGAGAAAGTCAGCATGGTGTGTGTTGTATTCAACCCCGATGTAATTTCTGTGTTTTATCAATACTCTGAAGGTCCACAGAATACAGAATGCCTCCAGATGTGCATTGAAATATACTACCGGTCTTCCAGGGTACATTCAAAGCGTAGACAGTTTGAGTCATTACTCCCATGGAGAAAAGTCCTCGTGGTGCCTGCTGTACTCAATATCGATGCAGTTTCCGTGTTTCAACAAAACTCTGAAGGTCAACAGATTACAGAATGCCTCCAGATTTGCTTCGAAAACTGCTATTGGTTTTCCAGGGAACTATGAAAGCGTAGACAGTTTGAGACATTACTCCCATGGATAAAAGTCCGCATGGTGCCTGTTGTATTCAAACCCGATGCAATTTCTGTGTTTCATCAGCACTCTAAAAGTCCACGGATAACAGAATGCATTCAGATGTGCTTCGGAAACCACTACTGGCCTTCCAGGGATCGATCAAAGTGTATACAGTTGGAGACATTACAACCACGGAGAAAAGTCCACATGGTGCCTGTTGTATTCAATCAGGGTGCAATTTCTGTCTTTCATCAACACTCTGAAGGTCATCAGATTACAGCATGACTCCAGATATGCTTCGGAAACTCCTACTGGTTTTCCAGGGAACGATCAAAGCGTACACTGTTTGAGACATTATTCCCATGGAGGAATGTCCGCATGGTGCCTGTTGTATTCAATTCCGATGTAATTTCTGTGTTTCATCAACACTCTGAAGGTCCACAGTTTACAGAATGCAACCAGATATGCTTAGGAAACTACTACTGGTCTCCCAGATAGCGATCAAAGCGTAGACAGTTTGAGGAATTGCTCCCACGGATAAAAGGCCGCATGATGAATGTTGTATTCAATCCCGGTGCAATTTCTGGGTTTCATCAACACTCTGAAGTTCCACAGAATACAGAATGTATCCAGATGTGCTTCGGAATATAATACTGGTCTTCCATTGAACGATCAAATCGTAGACAATTTGAGACATTACTCCCATGGAGAAAAGTACGCATGGTGCCTGTTGTATTCAATAAAGATGCAATTTCTGTGCTTCATCAACACTCTGACGGTCCGCAGATTACAGAATGGCTCCAGATGTGCTTCGGAAACTACTACTGGTATTCCACAAATCGATGAAAGTGTAGACAGTTTGAGACATTACTCCCATGGGGAAAAGTACGCATGGTGCCTGTTGTATTAAATCCCGATGCAATTTCTGTGTTTCATCAACACTCTGAAGGTTCATAGATTACAGAATGCCTCCAGATGTGCTTCAGAAACTACTAATGGTCTTACAGAAATCGATCAAAGCGTAGGCAGTTTGAGATATTGCTCCCATGGAGAAAAGTCCGCATGGTGAATGTTGTATTCAATCCTGGTGCAATTTCTGTGTTTCATCAACACTATAAAGGTCCACAGATTACACAATGCCTCCCAATGTACTGCGGAAACTACTACTTGTCTTCCAGGGAACGATCAAAGTGTAGACAGTAGGAGACATTACACCAATGGAGAAAAGTCCGCATGGTGCCTGTTGTATTCAATCCCGGTGCAATTTCTGTGTTTCATCAACACTCTGAAGGTCCACAGATTACAGAATGCCTCGAGATGTGCTTCTTAAACTACTACTGGTCTTCCAAGGAACGATCAAGAGGTAGATAGTTGGAGACAATACTCACATTGAGAAAAGTTCACATGGGTCCTGTGGTAATCAATCCCGGTGCAATTTCTGTGTTTTATCAACCCTCTGAGGGTCCACGGATTACAGAATGCCTCCACATGTGCTTCGGAAACTCCTACTGGATTTCCAGGGAACGTTCCAATCGTAGGCAGTTTGAGACATTACTCCCGAGGAGAAAGTTAGCATGGTGAATGTTGCATTCAATCCCTATTAAATTTCTATGTTTCATCTCCACTCTGAAGGTCCAAGGATTACAGAATGCCTCCTGATATGATTCGGAAACTACTACTGTTCTTCCAGGAATCGGTCAAACCGTAGACAATGTTAGACATTACTCACATAGAGAAAAGTGCGCATGGTGCCTGTTGTATTCAATACCGAAGCAATTTCTGTGTTTCATCAAAACTCTGAAGGTCCACAGTTTACAGAAAGCCTACAGATGTGCTTCTTAAACTACTACTGATCTTCCAGGGAACGATCAAAGCGTAGACAGTTTGAGACATTACTCCCATGGAGAAAAGTACGCATGGTGCCTGTTGTATTAAATCCCGATGCAATTTCTGTGTTTCATCAACACTCTGAAGGTCCATAGATTACAGAATGCCTCCAGATGTGCTTCAGAAACTACTACTGGTCTTACAGAAATCGATCAAAGCGTAGACAGTTTGAGATATTGCTCCCATGGAGAAAAGTCCGCATGGTGAATGTTGTATTCAATACGCTGCAATTTCTGTGTTTCATCAACACTCTGAAGGCCCACAGATTACCGAATGCCTCCAGATGTGCTTCGGAAACTACAACTGGTTTTCAAGGGAACGATCAAAACGTAGACAGTTTGAGACATTACTCCCATGGTGAAAAGTCCGCATGGTGCCTGTCGTATACAATCCCGATGCAATTTCTGTGTTTCATCAACACTCTGAAGGTCCATAGATTACAGAATGCCTCGAGATGTGCTTCGGAAACTACTAGTGGTCTTCCAGGGAACGATCAGAGTGTAGACAGTTTGAGACATTACTCGCATTGAGAAAGGTCCGCATGGTGCCTGTTGTATTCAATCCCGATGCAATTTCTGTGTTTCATCAACACTCTAAAGGTCCACAGTTTACAGAATTCTCCAGATGTGCTTAGGAAACTACTACTGGTGTTCCAGGGAACGATCAAGCGTAGTCAGTTGGACGCATTACACCCACGGAGAAAAGTCCGCATGGCTCCTGTTGTATTCAATCCCGTCGCAATTTCTGTTTTTCACCAATACTGTAATGGTCCACAGAATACAGAATGCCTACAGATGTGCTTTGGAATATACTACTGGTCTTCTAGTGAACGATCAAAATATAGACAGTTGGAGACATTACACCCACTATAAAAGTCCGCATGGTGCCTGTTGTATTCAATCCCGGTGCAATTTCTGTGTTTCATCAACACCCTGAAGGTCCACAGATTGACGAATGCTTCCAGATGTGCTTCGGAAACTCCTACTGGTCTTCAAGGGAACGTTCAAAGCGTAGGCAGTTTGAGACATTACTGCCAAGGAGAAAAGTCCGCATGGTGCCTGTTGTATTCAATCCCAATGAAATTTCTCTGCTTCATCAACACTCTGAAGGTCAACAGGTTACAGACTGCCTCCAGATGTGCTTGGGAAACTACTACTGGTCTTCCAGGAGTCGATCAAAGCGTAGAAAGTTTGAGAAATTGCTCCCATGGAGAAAAGGTCTGCATTGTGCCTGTTGTATTCAATCTCGATGCAATTTCTGTGTTTCATCAACACTCTTACTGACCACAGATTACCTAATGCCTCCTGATGTGCTTCGGAAACAAGTACTGGTCTTCCATTGAACGATCAAAGCGTTGACAGTATGCGACATTAATCCCATGGAGAAAAGTCCGCATGGTGCCTGTTGTATTCAATCCCGATGCAATTTATGTGTTTAACCAATACTCTGAAACTCCATAGAATACAGAATGCCTACAGATGTGATTTGGAATATACTACTGGTCTTCCAGGGAACGATCAAAACGTAGACAGTTGGTGACAATACTCCCATTGAGAAAAGTCCGCATGGGGCCTGTTTTATTCAAACCCAATGCAATTTCTGTGTTTCTACAAAACTCTGAAGGTCCACAGATTACAGAATGCCTCCAGATGTGCTTTGGAATATACTACTGGTCTTCCAGGGAACGATCAAAGCGTGGGCAGTTTGAGACATTACTCCCATAAAAAAGTCAGCATGGTGCCTGTTACATTCAATCAGTATTCAATTTCTGTGTTTTATCAATACTCTGAAGGTATACAGAATACAGAATGCCTCCAGATGTGCTTTGGAATATACTACTGGACTACTAGGGAACAATCAAAGCGTAGACAGTTAGAGACATTACTCCCATGGAGGAAAGTCACATGGTGCCTGTTGTATTCAAACAAGATGCAATTTCTGTGATTCATCAACACTCTTAAAGTCCACATATTACAGAATGCCTCTAGCTGTGCTTCGGAAACTCCTACTGTTCTTCCAGGGAACGCTGAAAGCGTAGACAGTTTAAGACATTACTCCCATTAAAAAAGTCAGCATGGTGCCTGTTGCATTCAATCAATATTAAATTTCTGTGTTTCATCAATACTCTGAAGGTACACAGAATACAAAATGCCTCCAGATGTGCTTCGGAAACTCCTACTGGTTTTCTTAGGGAACGTAGGCAGTTTGAGACATTAATCGCCATGGAGAAAGTCAGCATGGTGCCTGTTGTATTCAATTCCGATGCAATATTTGTGATTCATCATCACTCCGAAGGTCCACAGATTACAGAATGCCTCCAGATGTGCTTTGGAATATACTTGTGGTCTTCCAGGGAACGATCAAAGCATAGACCGTTTGAGACATTACTCCCATGGTAAAAATTCCGCATGGTGCTGTTGTATTCTATCCCGTTGCAACTTCAGTGTTACATCAACACTCTGAAGCTAAACACATTACAGAATGCCTTCAGGTGTGCTTCGGAAACTACTACTAGTCTTCCAGGGAACGATCAAAGCGTAGACAGTTTGAGACATCAATCCTATGGAGAATAGACCGCATGGTGCCTGTTGTATTCAATCCCGATGCAATTTCTGTGTTTCATCAACACTCTAAAGGTCCACAGTTTACAGAATTCTCCAGATGTGCTTAGGAAACTACTACTGGTGTTCCAGGGAACGATCTAGCGTAGTCAGTTGGACTCATTACACCCACGGAGAAAAGTCCGCATGGCTCCTGTTGTATTCAATCCCGTCGCAATTTCTGTTTTTCACCAATACTGTAATGGTCCACAGAATACAGAATGCCTACAGATGTGCTTTGGAATATACTACTGGTCTTCTAGTGAACGATCAAAATATAGACAGTTGGAGACATTACACCCACTATAAAAGTCCGCATGGTGCCTGTTGTATTCAATCCCGGTGCAATTTCTGTGTTTCATCAACACCCTGAAGGTCCACAGATTGACGAATGCTTCCAGATGTGCTTCGGAAACTCCTACTGGTCTTCAAGGGAACGTTCAAAGCGTAGGCAGTTTGAGACATTACTGCCAAGCAGAAAAGTCCGCATGGTGCCTGTTGTATTCAATCCCAATGAAATTTCTCTGCTTCATCAACACTCTGAAGGTCAACAGGTTACAGACTGCCTCCAGATGTGCTTGGGAAACTACTACTGGTCTTCCAGGAGTCGATCAAAGCGTAGAAAGTTTGAGAAATTGCTCCCATGGAGAAAAGGTCTGCATTGTGCCTGTTGTATTCAATCTCGATGCAATTTCTGTGTTTCATCAACACTCTTACTGACCACAGATTACCGAATGCCTCCTGATGTGCTTCGGAAACAAGTACTGGTCTTCCATTGAACGATCAAAGCGTTGACAGTATGCGACATTAATCCCATGGAGAAAAGTCCGCATGGTGCCTGTTGTATTCAATCCCGATGCAATTTATGTGTTTAACCAATACTCTGAAACTCCATAGAATACAGAATGCCTACAGATGTGATTTGGAATATACTACTGGTCTTCCATTGAACGATCAAAACGTAGACAGTCTGAGACATTACTCCCATGGTGAAAAGTCCGCATGGGCCTGTTGTATTGAATCCCGATGCACCTCCTGTGTTACATCAACACTCTGAAGGTCCACACATTACAGAATGCCTACAGATGTGCTTCGAAAACTACTACTGGTCTTCCAGGGAATGATCAAAACGTAGACAGTTACAGACATTACACGCATGGAGAGAAGTCCGCATGGTGAAAGTTGTATTGAATCCCGATTAAATTTCTGTGCTTCATCAACACTCTGAAGGTCCACAGATTACAGAATGCCTCCTGATGTGCTTCGGAAACTACTACGGGTCTTCCAGGAATCGATCAAAGCGTAGACAGTTTGAAACATTGCTCCCATGGAGAAAAGTCCGCATGGTGAATGTTGTATTCAATCCCGCTGAAATTTCTGTGTTTCATCAACACTCTGAAAGTCCAGAGATTATCGAATGCCTCCAGATGTGCTTCGGAAACTACTAGTGGTCTTCAAGGGAACAATCAAAGCGTACACAGTTCGAGACATTACTCCCATGGAGAAAAGTACAAATGGTGCCTGTTGTATTCAATCCCGATGCAATTTCTGTGTTTCATCAACACTCTGACGGTCCAGAGATTACAGAGTGCCTCGAGATGTGCTTCGGAAACTACTACTGGTCTTCCAGGAATCGATCAAAGCGTGGACAGCTTGAGACATTGCTCCCATGGAGAAAATTCCGCATGGTGAATGTTGTATTCAATCCCGATGCATTTTCTGTTTTTCATCAACACTCTGAAGGTCCACATATTACACATTGCCTCCACCTGTGCTTCGGAAACTCCTACTTCATTTCCAGGGATAATCAAAGCGTTGGCAGTTTCAGACATTACTCCCATGGAGAAAGTCAGCATGGTGCCAGTTCAATTGAATCCCGATGCAATTTCTGTGTTTCACCAATGCTCTGAAGATCCACAGAATACAGAATGCCTCCAGATGTGCTTTGGAAAATACAACATGTCTTCCAGGGAACGATCAAAACGTAGATAGTTTGAGACATTACACCCATGGTAAAAAATCCGCATGGGGACTGTAGTATTCTATCCCGTTGCAACTTCTGTGTTACATCAACACTCTAAAGGTCCACACATTACAGAATGCCTTCAGATGTGCTTCGGAAACTACTACTAGTCTTCCAAGGAACGATCAAAGCGTAGACAGTTGGCGACAATGCTCCCATTGAGAAAACTCCGCATAGGGCCTGTTTTATTCAATCAGGGTGCAATATCTGTGTTTCGTCAACACTCTGAAGGTCTACGATTTACAGAATGCCTCCAGATGTGATTCGGAAAGTCCTACTGGTTTTCCAGGAACGTTCAAATCGTAGGCAGTTTGACACATTACTCCCATGGAGATAGTCAGCATGGTGCCTGTTGCATTCAATCAATATTCAAATTCTGTGTTTCATCAATACTCTGAAGGTCCACAGAATACAGAATGCCTCCATATGTGCTTCGGAAACTACTATTGGTCTTCCAGGGAACGATCAAATCGTAGACAGTTTGAGACATTACTCCCATTTAGGAAAGTCGACATGGTGCTTGTTGTATTCAATCGCGATGCAATTTATGTTTTTCATCAACACTCTGAAGGTCCACAGATTACAGAATGAATCGAGATGTGCTTCGGAAACTACCACTGGTCTTCCAGGGAACGATCAAGGCGTAGTCTGTTTGCGACATTACTCCCATGGAGAAAAGTCCGCATGGTGCCTGTTGTATTTAATCCCGATGAAATATCTGTGTTTCAACAACACTCTGAAGGTCCACAGATTACATAATGACTCCAGATGTGCTTCGGAAACTACTACTGGTCTTCCAGGGATCGATCAAAGCGTAGACAGTTACAGACATTACACCCATGGAGAAAAGTCTGGATGGTGCCTGTTGTATTCAATCCCGATGCAATTTCTGTGTTTCGTCAACACGCTGACGGTCCACAGATTACAGAAAGGCTCCAGATGTGCTGCGGAAACTACTACTGGTATTTCAGGGAACGATCAAAGTGAAGACAATTTGAGACATTACTCCCATGGGGAAAAGTCGGCATAGCGCTTGTTGTATTCAATCCCGATGGAATTTCTGTGTTTCATCAACACTCTGAACATCCACAGATTACAGAATGCCTCGAGGTGTGCTTCGGAAGCTACTACTTGTCTTCCAGGGAACGATCATAGAATAGATAGTTGGAGTCATTACACCCTCGGAGGAAAGTCCGCATTGTGATTGTTGTAATCAATCCCGGTGCAATATCTGTGTTTCATCAACACTCTGAAGATCCACAGTTTACAGAATGCCTCCAGACGTGATTCGGAAACTCCTACTGGTCTTCCAGGGAACGTTTCAAGCGTAGGCAGTTTGAAACATTACTCCCAAGGAGAAAGACAGCATGGTGCCTGTTGTATTCAATCCCGATACATTTTCTGTGTTTCGTCAATACTCAGAAGGTGCAGAGAATACAGGATGACTCCAGATGTGCTTTGGAGTATACTACTGGTCTTCCAGTTAAAGATCAATGCGTAGACATTTTGAGACGTTACTCATATGGAGAAAAGTCCGCATGGTGCCTGTTGTATTCAATCACGATGCAATTTCTGTGCTTCTTCAACACTCTGAATGTCCACACATTACAGAATGCCTCCAGATGTGCTTCGGAAACTGCTACTGGTCTTCCAGGGAACGATCAAGGCGTAGACAGCTACAGGCAATACACCCATGGAGAAAAGTCCGCATGGTGCCTGTTGTATTAAATCCATATGCAATTTATGTGTTTCATGAACACTCTGAAGGTCCGGAGAATACAGAATGACTAAAGATGTGCTTTGGAATATACCACAGGTCTTCCAGTGAAAGATCAAAGCGTAGACAATTTGAGACATTACCCCCATGGCGAAAAGTCCGCATGGTGGCTGTTGTATTCAATCCCTATGCAATTTCTGTGTTACATTAACATTATGAAGGTCCACACATTACAGAATGCCTCCAAACGTTCTTCGAAAACTACTACTGGTCTTCCAGGGAAGGATCAAAGCGTAGACAGTTTGAGACTATACTCCCATAGCGAAAAGTCCGCATGGTGCCTGTTGTATTCAATCCCGACGCAATTTCTGTGTTACATTAACATTATGAAGGTCCACACATTACAGAATGCCTCCAAACGTTCTTCGAAAACTACTACTGGTGTTCCAAGGAACGATCAAGTCGTAGACAGTTTGAGACTAAACTCCCATGGAGAAAAGTCCGTATGGTGCCTGTTGTACTCAATCCCGATGCAATGTCTCTGTTTCATCAACACTCTGAAAGTCCACACATTGCAGAATGTCTCCAGACGTGCTTCGGAAACTCCTACTTGTCTTCCATTGACGATCAAAACGTAGGCAGTTTGAGACATTACTCCCATGGAGAATGTCAGCATAGTGCCTGTTGAAATCAATCCCGATGCAATTTCTGTGTTTCATCAACACTCTGAAGGCCACAGATTACAGATGCCTCCTAATTTGCTTCGGAAACTACTACTTGTCTTCCAGTAACGATCTATGCGTAGGCAGTTAGAGACATTACTCCCATGGAGAATGTCACCGTGGTGCCTGTTGTATTCAATCCCGATGCAATTTATGTGTTTCATCAATACTCTGAAGGTCCACAGAATACAGAATGCCTCCAGATGTGCTTTGGAATAAACTACTGCTCTTCAGGGGAACGATCAAAGCATAGACCGTTTGACACATTACTCCTGTGGGGAAAAGGCCGCATGGTGCCTGTTGTATTCAATCACGATGCAATGTATACGTTTCATCTACACTCTGAAGGTCCACAGAAATCAGATGCCTCCAGAAGCGCTTTGGAAACTACTACTGGTCTTCCAGAAATCGATCAAAGCGTAGACAAATTGAGACAATACTCCCATGGACATAAGTCAGCATATTGCCTGTTGTATTCAATCCAGATGCAATTTCTGTGTTTCATCAACACTCTGAAGGCCACAGATTACAGAATGCCTCCAGATGTTCTTCGAAACTACTACTGGTCTTCCCGGGAACGATCAAAGCGTAGACAGTTTGAGACATTACTCCCACGGTGAAAAGTCCGCATGGTGCCTGGTGTATTCAGTTCCGATGCAACCTCTGTGTTACATCAACAATCTGAAGGTCCACACATTACAGAATGCCTATAGATGTGGTTCGAAAACTACTAGTGGCCTTCCAGGGATCGATCAAAGCGTAAACAGTTGGAGACAATACCCCCATGGAAAAAAGGCCGCATGGTGCGTGTTGTATTCAATTACGATGTAATATCTGTGTTTCATCAACACTCTGAAGGTCCAGAGAGTACAGAATGACTCCAGATGTGCTTTGGAATATACTACTGGTCTTACAGGGATTGATCAATGCGTAGACAGTTTGAGACATTACTCCCATGGAGAAAAGCGCGCATGGTGGCTGTTGTGTTCAATCCATACGCAGTTTCTGTGTTTCATCAACATTCTGAAGGTCTACACATTACAGAAAGCCTGCAGATGTGATTCGAAAACTGCTACGGGTGTTCCAGGGAACGATCAAAGCGTAGACAGTTTGAGACTAAACTCCCGTGGAGAAATGTCCGTATGGAGCCTGTTGTATTCAATCCCGTTGCAATTTCTGTGTTTCATCAACACTCTGAAAGTCCACACATTGCAGAATGGCTCCAGATGTGCTTCGGAAACTACTACTGGTCTTCCAGGGAACAATCAAAGTGTAGACAGTTTGAGACATTACTCCCATGGAGAAAAGTCCGCATGTTGCCTGTTGTATTCAATCTCGATGCAATTTCAGTGTTTCATCAACTCACTCAAGGTCCACAGATTACAGAATGCCTCCAGATATGCTTCGAAACCTACTACTGGTCTTCCAGGTAACGATCAAAGCGTAGAGAGTTTGAGACACTACTCCCATGGAGAGAAGTCCGCATAATACCTGTTGTATTCCATCCCGATGCAAAATCTGTGTTTCATCAACACTCTAAAGGTACAAAGATTACAGAATGCCTCCATATGTGGTTCGGAAACTTCTACTGGTCTTCCAGTGAACGATCGAAGCGTAGACAGTTTGAGACACTACTCCCATGGATAAAAGACCGCATGATGTCTGATGTATTCAATACCGATGCAATTTCTGTGTTTCATCAACTCTCTAAATATCCACAGATTACAGAATGCCTCCAGATGTGATTCGGAAACTTCTACTGGTCTTCCAGGGAACGATCAAAGCGTAGACCGTTTGAGACATTACTCCCGTGGAGAAAAGACCGCATGGTGCCTCTTGTATTCAATCCAGATGCAATTTATAAGTTTCATCAACACTCTGAAGGTCCACAGAATACAGATGCCTCCAGAAGCGCTTCGGAAACTACAACTGGTCTTCCAGAAATCGATCAAAGCGTAGACAATTTTAGACAATACTCCCATCGACATAAGTCTGCATGGTGCTTGTTGTATTCAATCCCGATGCACTTTTTTTGTTGCATCAAAACTCTGAAGGTCCACAGATTACAGAATACCTCACGATGTGCTCCGGAATCTACAACGGGTCTTCCAAGGAACGATCAAAACGTGGACAGTTTGAGACCTTACTCCCATGGAGAAAAGTCAGCATGGTGCCTGTTGTATTCAATCCCGATGCAATTTCTGTGTTTCATCAACACTCTGAAGTTCAACAGATTACGGAATGCCTCCAGACGCGCTTCGGAAACTACTACTGGTCTTCCAGGGAACGATCAAAGCGTAGACAGTTTGAGACATTACTACCATGGAGAGAAGTCCGCATTGTGACTGTTGTATTCAATCCCGATGCAATATCTGTGATTTATCAAAACTCTGAAGGTTCACAATTACAAAATGCCTCCGTATATGCTTCCAAATCTACTACTGGTCTTCCAGGGAACAATCAAAGCGTAGACAGTTTGAGACATAACTCCCATTGAAATAAGTCGGCATGCTGCCCGTTGTATTCAATTACGACCTAATTTCTGTGTTTCATCAACACTCTGAAGGTCCACAGATTCCAAAGTGCCTCCAGATGAGCTTCGAAAACTACTACTGCTCTTCCAGGAATCGATCAAAGCGTAGACAGTTTGAGACATTATTCCCATGGAGAAAAGTCCGCATGGTGACGGTTGTATTCAATCAAGATGCATTTTCTGTGTTTCATAAACACTCTCAAGGTCAACAGATACAGAAACCCTCCAGATGTGTTTCGGAAACTACTAGTGGTTTTCCAGGGAACGATCAGAGCGTAGGCAGTCTGAGACATTACTACCATGGAGAAAAGTCCACATGGTGCCTGTTGTATTCAATCCCCATGCAACTTCAGTGATTCATCAACACTCTGAAGGCACACAGATTACAGAATGCCTCCAGATGTGCTTCGGAAATTCCTACTGTTCTTCCAGGGAACGATGAAAGCGTAGGCTGTTTGAGATATAACTCCCATGGACAAAGTCAGCATGGTGCCTGTTGCATTCAATCTCGATGCAATTTCTGTGTTTCATCAACACACTGAGGGTCCACAGTTTACAGAATGCCTCCAGATGTGATTCGGAAACTACTACTAGTCTTCCATTGAACGTTCAAAGCGTAGGCAGTTTGAGACATTACTCCAATGGATAAAAGTCCGCATCGTGCCTGTTGTATTCAATCCCGATGCATTTTCTGTGTGCATCAACACTCTGAAGGTCCACAGATTAAAGAATGCTTCCAGATGTGCTTCGGAAACTCCTACTGGTTTTCCAGGGAACATTGAAAGCGTAGGCAGTTTGAGACATTACTCCGATGGAGAAAGTCAGCATATTGCCAGTTGCATTCAATCCCGATGCAATTTCTGTGTTTCATCAATACTCTGAAAGTCCACAGAATACAGAATGCCTCCAGATGTGCATTGGAATAGACTACTGGTCTTCCAGTGTACCATCAAAGCGTAGACAGTTAGAGATATAACTCCCATGGAGAAAAGTCCGCATGGTGCCTTTTGTATTAGATCCTGATGCAATTTCTGTGTTTCATCAACAATCTGAAGGTCCACAGATTACAGAATGCCTCGAGATGTGCTTCGGAAACTACTACTGGTCTTCCAGGGAACGTTAAAGAGCGTAGACAGTTTGAGACATTACTGCCATGGAGAAAAGTCCGCATAATGCCTGTTGTATTGAATCCAGATGCAATTTCTGTGTTTTATCAACACTCTGAATGTCCAAACATTACAGAATGCCTCTAATTGTGATTCGGAAACTATTACTGGTCTTCCAGTGAACGATCAAAGCATAGGCACTCTGAGACATTACTCCAATGGAGATAAGGCCGCATGGTGTCTTTTGTATTTAATCCCGAAGCAATTTCTGTATTTCATCAACACTCTGAAAGTCCACATATTACAGAATGCCTCCAGATGTGCTTCGGAAACTACTACTGTTCTTCCAGGGAACGATGAAAGCGTAGGCAGTTTGAGACATTAGTCCCATGGAGAAAGTCAGAATGGTGTTCGTTGTATTCAATCCCGATGCAATTTCTGTGTTTTATCAATACTCTAAAGGTCCACAGAATACTGAATGAGTCCAGATGTGCATTGGAATATACTACCGGTCTTCCAGGGTACGATCAAAGCGTAGACAGTTTGAGACATTACTCCCATTGAGAAAACTCAGCGTGGTGCCTGCTGTACTCAATCCCGATGCAATTTCCGTGTTTCAACAAAACTCTGAAGGTCCACAGATTACAGAATGCCCCCAGATGTGCTTCGGAAACTACTACTGGTATTCCAGAAATCGATCAAAGTGTAGGCAGTTTGAGACATTACTCACATGGAGAAAAGTCCACATGGTGCCTGTTGTATTCAATCCGGATGATATTTCTGTGTTTCGTCAACACGCTGATGGTGCACCGATTACAGAGTGCCTCCAGATGTGCTTCGGAAACTACTACTGGTCTTCCAGAGAACGATAAAATCGAATATAGTTTGAGACATTACTCCCATGGAATTAACGCGGCACGGTGCCCGTTGTATTCAATTACGACCTGATTTCTGTGTTTCATCAACGCTCTGAAGGTCCACAGATTACAAAATGCCTTCAAATATGCTTCCGAATCTACTACTGGTCTTCCAGGGAACAATCAAAGTGTAGACAGATTGAGACATTACTCCCATGGAGAAAAGTCCGCATGGTGCCCGTTGTATTCAGTTACGACCTAATTTCTGTTTTTCATCAACAGTCTGAAGGTCCACAGATTACAAAATGCCTTCATATATGCTTCCGAATCTACTACTGGTCTTCCAGGCAACACTCAAAGCGTAGACAGTTTGAGACATTACTCCCATGCAAATAAGTCGGCATGGTGCCCGTTGTATTCAATTACGACATAATTTCTGTGTTTCATCAACACTCTGAAGGTCCACAGATTGCAAAATGCTTCCAGATGAGCTTCGAAAACTACTACTGCTCTTCCAAGAATCGATCAAAGCGTAGACAGTTTGAGACATTATTCCCATGGAGAAAAGTCCGCATGGTGACGGTTGTATTCAATCAACATGCATTTTCTGTTTCATAAACACACTCAAGGTCGACAGATACAGAAATCCTCCAGATGTGTTTCGGAAACTGCTACTGGTTTTCCAGGGAACGATCAGAGCGTAGGCAGTCTGAGACATTACTACCATGGAGAAAATTTCGCATGGTGCCTGTTGTATTCAATCCCGATGCAGTTTCTGTGTTTCATCAAGACTCTGAAGGTCCAGAGATTACAGAATGCCTCCCGATGTGCTTCGGAAACTACTTCTGGTCATCCATGGAACTATCAAATCGTATACAGTTTGAGATATTACTCCCATGGAAAAAAGTCCGAATAGTGCCTGTTGCCTTCAATCCCGATGCAATTTCTGTGTTTCATCAACACACTGAGGGTCCACAGTTTACAGAATGCCTCCAGATGTGGTTCGGAAACTACTACTAGTCTTCCAGTCAACGTTCAAAGCGTAGGCAGTTTGAGACATTACTCCAATGGATAAATGTCCGCATCGTGCCTTTTGTATTCAATCCCGATGCAATTTCTGTGTTTCATCAACACTCTGAAGGTCCACAGATTACAGAATGCTTCCAGATGTGCTTCGGAAACACCTACTGTTCTTAAAGGGGATGATGAAAGCGTAGGCAGTTGGAGACTTTACTCCTGTGAAGAAACTCAGCATGGTGCTTGTTGTATTCAATCCCGATGTAATTTCTGTATTTTTTCAGTACTCTGAAGGTCCACAGAATACAGAATGCCTGCAGATTTGTTTCGGAAACTACCACTGGTATTCCAGAAATCGATCAAAGTGTTGACAGTTTGAGACATTACTCCCATGGTTAAAGGTCCGCATGGTGCCTGTTGTATTCAATCAGGGTGCAATTTCTGTCTTTCATCAACACTCTGAAAGTCCAATGATTACAGAATGCCTCCAGATGTGCTTCGGAAACTCCTACTGGTCTTCCAGGGAACGTTCAAACCGTACACATTTTGAGACATTACTCCCATGGAGAAAAGTCCGCATGGTGCCTGTTGTATTCAATCCTGGTGCAATTTCTGTGTTTCATCAACACTCTGAAGGTGCACAGATTACATAATGCCTCCAGATGTGCTTCGGAAACTTCTACTGGTTTTAGAGGGAACGTTCAAATCGTAGGCAGTTTGAGACATTAAACACATGGAGAAAGTCAGCATGGTGTCTGTTGCAATCAATCCCGATGCAATATCTGTGTTTCATCAATACTCTGAAGGTCCACAGAATACAGAATGCCTCCAGATTTGCTTCGGAAACTCCTACTGGTCTTCCAAGGAACGTTCAAAACGTTGTCACTTTGAGACATTACTCACATGGAGAAAGTCAGCATTGTGCGTGTTGTATACAATCCCGATAGAATTTTTGTGTTTCATCAATATTCTGAATGTCCACAGAATACAGAATGCGTCCAGATGTGCTTTGGAATATACTACTGGTCTTCCAGGGAACGATCAAAGCGTAGACAGTTTGAGACATTACTCCCATGGAGAAATGTCCGCATGGCGCCTGTTGTATTCAATCCCGATGCAATTTCTGTCTTTCATCAGCACTCTGAAGGTCCACAGATTACAGAATGCCTTCAGATGTGCCTCGGAATCTCCTACTTGTCCTCCAGGGACGATCAAAGCGTAGGCAGTTTGAGACATTATTCCCATGGAGGCAGTCAGCATGGTGCCTGTTGTATTCAATTCCGATGCAATTAGTGTGTTTGATCAACACTCTGAAGGTCCACAGTTTACAGAATGCGACCAGATGTGCTTAGGAAACTACTACTGGTCTTCAAGATAACGATCAAAGCGTAGACAGTTTGAGACATTACACCCACGGAGAAAAGAACGCATGGTGCCTGTCGTATACAATCCCGATGCAATTTCTGTGTTTCATCAACATTCTGAAGGTCCACAGATTACAGAATGACTCCAGATGTCCTTCGGACACTACTACTGGTCTTCCAGGGAACGATTAAAGCGTAGATAGCTTGAGACGTTGCTCCCATGGAGAACAGTACGCATGGTGCCTGTTGTCTTCAATCCCGGTAAAATTTCTGTGTTTCATCAACAATCGGGAGGTCCACAGATTACAGAATGCCTACAGATGCGCTTCGGAAACTCCTACTGGTTTTGCAGTGAACGTTCAAAGCATAGTCAGTTTGAGACATTAATCACATGGAGAAAGTCAGCATGGTGCCTGTTGCAATCAATCCCGATGCAATATCTGTGTTTCATCAATACTCTGAAGGTCCACAGAATACAGAATGCCTTCAGATGTGCTTTGGATTATACTACTGGTCTTACAGGGAACGATCAAATCGTAGACAGTTTGAGACATTACTCCCATGGAGAAAAGTCCTCATGGTGCCTGTTGTATTAAATACCAAGGCAATTCCAGTGTTTCATCAACACTCTGAAGCTCCACAGACTACAGAATGCCTGCAGATGAGCTTAGGAAACTACTACTGGTCTACCTGACAACGATCAAAGCGTAGACAGTTTGAGACATTACTCAAATGGAGAAAAGTCCTCATGGTGCCTATTGTAATCAATTCCGATGAAATTTCTGTGTTTCATCAACACTCTGAAGGTCAACAGGTTACAGAATGCCTCCAGTTTTGCTTGGGACACTACTACGGGTCTTCCAGGAGTCGATCAATGCGTAGACAGTATGAGACATTGCTCCCATGGATAAAAGTCTGCATTGTGCCTGTTGTATTCAATCCCGATGCAATTTCTGTGTTTCATCAAAACTCTGAAGGTGAACAGATTACCGAATGCCTCCTGATGTGCTTCGGAAACAAGTACTGGTCTTCCAGGGAACGATCAAAGCGTAGACATTTTGAGACATTAATCCCATGGAGAAAAGTCCGCATGGTGCCTGTTGTATTCAATCCCGATGTAATTTCTGTGTTTCATCAACACTCTGAAGGTCCACAGATTACCGAATGCTTCCAGATGTGCTACGGAAACTTCTACTGGACTTCCAGGGAACGATCAAAGCGTAGACAGTAGGAGACATTACACCCACGGAGATAAGTTCTCACGGTGCCTGTTGTACTCAATCCCAATGCAATTTCTGTTTTTCATCAACACTCTGAAGGTCCACAGATTACCGAATGTCTCCAGATGTGCTTCGGAAGCTCCTACTTGTCTTCCATGGAGGATCGAACCCTTGTCAATTGGAGACATTACTCCCATGGAAAACGTCAGCATGGTGCCTGTTGTAATCAATCCCTATGCAATATCTGTGTTTCACAAATACGCTGAAAGTCCACAGAATACAGAATGCCTCCAGATATGCTTTGGAATATACACTGGTCTTCCAGGGAACGATCAAAGCGTAGACAGTTTGAGACATTACTCCCATGGTGAACTGTCCGCATGGTGCCTGTTGTATTCAATCTCGATGCAATTTCTGTGTTTCATCAACACTCTAAATGTTCACAGATTACAGAATGCCTCCAGATGTGCTTCAGAAACTACTACTGGTTTTCCAGGGAACGATCAAAGCGTAGACAGTTGGAGACATTATACCCACGGAGAGTATCGCATGGTGATAGTTGTATTCAATCTTGATGCAATTTCTGTTTCTCATCAACACTATGAAGGTACAGAGATTTCAGAATGCCTCCCAATTTCTTCGGAAACCACTACTTGTCTTCCAGAAACGATCAAAGCGTAGGCAGTTTGAGACATTACTTCCATGGAAAAATTCAGCATGGTGCCTGTTGCATTCAATCCCGATGCAATTTCTGTGTTTCATCAATACTCTGAAGGTCCACAGAAAACAGAATGCCTCCGGATGTGCTTCGGAAACTCCTACTGGTCTTCCAGGGAACGATCAAACCGTACACATTTTGAGACATTACTCCCATGGAGAAAAGTCCCCATGGTGCCTGTTGTATTCAATCCCGGTGCACTTTCTGTGTTTCATCAACACTCTGAAGGTCCACAGATTACAGAATGCCTCCCGATGTGCTTCGGAAACAAATACAGGTCTTCCACGGAACTATCAAAGCGTATACAATTTGACACATTATCCCACGTAGAAAAGTCCGCATGGTGCCTGTTGTATTCAATCCTGGTGCAATTTCTGTGTTTCATCAACACTCTGAAGGTGCACAGATTACATAATGCCTCCAGATGTGCTTCGGAAACTTCTACTGGTTTTAGAGGGAACGTTCAAATCGTAGGCAGTTTGAGACATTAAACACATGGAGAAAGTCAGCATGGTGTCTGTTGCAATCAATCCCGATGCAATATCTGTGTTTCATCAATACTCTGAAGGTCCACAGAATACAGAATGCCTCCAGATTTGCTTCGGAAACTCCTACTGGTCTTCCAAGGAACGTTCAAAACGTTGTCACTTTGAGACATTACTCACATGGAGAAATGTCCGCATGGCGCCTGTTGTATTCAATCCCGATGCAATTTCTGTCTTTCATCAGCACTCTGAAGGTCCACAGATTACAGAATGCCTTCAGATGTGCCTCGGAATCTCCTACTTGTCCTCCAGGGACGATCAAAGCGTAGGCAGTTTGAGACATTATTCCCATGGAGACAGTCAGCATGGTGCCTGTTGTATTCAATTCCGATGCAATTTGTGTGTTTGATCAACACTCTGAAGGTCCACAGTTTACAGAATGCGACCAGATGTGCTTAGGAAACTACTACTGGTCTTCAAGATAACGATCAAAGCGTAGACAGTTTGAGACATTACACCCACGGAGTTAAGAACGCATGGCGCCTGTTGTATTCAATCCCGATGCAATTTCTGTTTTTCATCAACATTCTGAAGGTCCACAGATTACAGAATGACTCCAGATGTGCTTCGGAAACAACTACTGGTCTTCCAGGGAACGATCAAAGCGTAGATAGCATGAGACTTTACTCCCATGGAGAAAAGTCCGCATGGTGCCTGTCGTATACAATCCCGATGCAATTTCTGTGTTTCATCAACATTCTGAAGGTCCACAGATTACAGAATGACTCCAGATGTCCTTCGGACACTACTACTGGTCTTCCAGGGAACGATTAAAGCGTAGATAGCTTGAGACGTTGCTCCCATGGAGAACAGTACGCATGGTGCCTGTTGTCTTCAATCCCGGTAAAATTTCTGTGTTTCATCAACAATCGGGAGGTCCACAGATTACAGAATGCCTACAGATGCGCTTCGGAAACTCCTACTGGTTTTGCAGTGAACGTTCAAAGCATAGTCAGTTTGAGACATTAATCACATGGAGAAAGTCAGCATGGTGCCTGTTGCAATCAATCCCGATGCAATATCTGTGTTTCATCAATACTCTGAAGGTCCACAGAATACAGAATGCCTTCAGATGTGCTTTGGATTATACTACTGGTCTTACAGGGAACGATCAAATCGTAGACAGTTTGAGACATTACTCAAATGGAGAAAAGTCCTCATGGTGCCTGTTGTATTAAATACCGAGGCAATTCCAGTGTTTCATCAACACTCTGAAGCTCCACAGACTACAGAATGCCTGCAGATGAGCTTGGGAAACTACTACTGGTCTACCTGACAACGATCAAAGCGTAGACAGTTTGAGACATTACTCAAATGGAGAAAAGTCCCCATGGTGCCTATTGTAATCAATTCCGATGAAATTTCTGTGTTTCATCAACACTCTGAAGGTCAACAGGTTACAGAATGCCTCCAGTTTTGCTTGGGACACTACTACGGGTCTTCCAGGAGTCGATCAATGCGTAGACAGTATGAGACATTGCTCCCATGGATAAAAGTCTGCATTGTGCCTGTTGTATTCAATCCCGATGCAATTTCTGTGTTTCATCAAAACTCTGAAGGTGAACAGATTACCGAATGCCTCCTGATGTGCTTCGGAAACAAGTACTGGTCTTCCAGGGAACGATCAAAGCGTAGACATTTTGAGACATTAATCCCATGGAGAAAAGTCCGCATGGTGCCTGTTGTATTCAATCCCGATGTAATTTCTGTGTTTCATCAACACTCTGAAGGTCCACAGATAACCGAATGCTTCCAGATGTGCTACGGAAACTTCTACTGGACTTCCAGGGAACGATCAAAGCGTAGACAGTAGGAGACATTACACCCACGGAGATAAGTTCTCACGGTGCCTGTTGTACTCAATCCCAATGCAATTTCTGTTTTTCATCAACACTATGAAGGTACAGAGATTTCAGAATGCCTCCCAATTTCTTCGGAAACCACTACTTGTCTTCCAGAAACGATCAAAGCGTAGGCAGTTTGAGACATTACTTCCATGGAAAAATTCAGCATGGTGCCTGTTGCATTCAATCCCGATGCAATTTCTGTGTTTCATCAATACTCTGAAGGTCCACAGAAAACAGAATGCCTCCGGATGTGCTTCGGAAACTCCTACTGGTCTTCCAGGGAACGATCAAACCGTACACATTTTGAGACATTACTCCCATGGAGAAAAGTCCCCATGGTGCCTGTTGTATTCAATCCCGGTGCACTTTCTGTGTTTCATCAACACTCTGAAGGTCCACAGATTACAGAATGCCTCCCGATGTGCTTCGGAAACAAATACATGTCTTCCACGGAACTATCAAAGCGTATACAATTTGACACATTATCCCACGTAGAAAAGTCCGCATGGTGCCTGTTGTATTCAATCCTGGTGCAATTTCTGTGTTTCATCAACACTCTGAAGGTGCACAGATTACATAATGCCTCCAGATGTGCTTCGGAAACTTCTACTGGTTTTAGAGGGAACGTTCAAATCGTAGGCAGTTTGAGACATTAAACACATGGAGAAAGTCAGCATGGTGTCTGTTGCAATCAATCCCGATGCAATATCTGTGTTTCATCAATACTCTGAAGGTCCACAGAATACAGAATGCCTCCAGATTTGCTTCGGAAACTCCTACTGGTCTTCCAAGGAACGTTCAAAACGTTGTCACTTTGAGACATTACTCACATGGAGAAATGTCCGCATGGCGCCTGTTGTATTCAATCCCGATGCAATTTCTGTCTTTCATCAGCACTCTGAAGGTCCACAGATTACAGAATGCCTTCAGATGTGCCTCGGAATCTCCTACTTGTCCTCCAGGGACGATCAAAGCGTATGCAGTTTGAGACATTATTCCCATGGAGACAGTCAGCATGGTGCCTGTTGTATTCAATTCCGATGCAATTTGTGTGTTTGATCAACACTCTGAAGGTCCACAGTTTACAGAATGCGACCAGATGTGCTTAGGAAACTACTACTGGTCTTCAAGATAACGATCAAAGCGTAGACAGTTTGAGACATTACACCCACGGAGTTAAGAACGCATGGCGCCTGTTGTATTCAATCCCGATGCAATTTCTGTTTTTCATCAACATTCTGAAGGTCCACAGATTACAGAATGACTCCAGATGTGCTTCGGAAACAACTACTGGTCTTCCAGGGAACGATCAAAGCGTAGATAGCATGAGACTTTACTCCCATGGAGAAAAGTCCGCATGGTGCCTGTCGTATACAATCCCGATGCAATTTCTGTGTTTCATCAACATTCTGAAGGTCCACAGATTACAGAATGACTCCAGATGTCCTTCGGACACTACTACTGGTCTTCCAGGGAACGATTAAAGCGTAGATAGCTTGAGACGTTGCTCCCATGGAGAACAGTACGCATGGTGCCTGTTGTCTTCAATCCCGGTAAAATTTCTGTGTTTCATCAACAATCGGGAGGTCCACAGATTACAGAATGCCTACAGATGCGCTTCGGAAACTCCTACTGGTTTTGCAGTGAACGTTCAAAGCATAGTCAGTTTGAGACATTAATCACATGGAGAAAGTCAGCATGGTGCCTGTTGCAATCAATCCCGATGCAATATCTGTGTTTCATCAATACTCTGAAGGTCCACAGAATACAGAATGCCTTCAGATGTGCTTTGGATTATACTACTGGTCTTACAGGGAACGATCAAATCGTAGACAGTTTGAGACATTACTCAAATGGAGAAAAGTCCTCATGGTGCCTGTTGTATTAAATACCGAGGCAATTCCAGTGTTTCATCAACACTCTGAAGCTCCACAGACTACAGAATGCCTGCAGATGAGCTTGGGAAACTACTACTGGTCTACCTGACAACGATCAAAGCGTAGACAGTTTGAGACATTACTCAAATGGAGAAAAGTCCCCATGGTGCCTATTGTAATCAATTCCGATGAAATTTCTGTGTTTCATCAACACTCTGAAGGTCAACAGGTTACAGAATGCCTCCAGTTTTGCTTGGGACACTACTACGGGTCTTCCAGGAGTCGATCAATGCGTAGACAGTATGAGACATTGCTCCCATGGATAAAAGTCTGCATTGTGCCTGTTGTATTCAATCCCGATGCAATTTCTGTGTTTCATCAAAACTCTGAAGGTGAACAGAATACCGAATGCCTCCTGATGTGCTTCGGAAACAAGTACTGGTCTTCCAGGGAACGATCAAAGCGTAGACATTTTGAGACATTAATCCCATGGAGAAAAGTCCGCATGGTGCCTGTTGTATTCAATCCCGATGTAATTTCTGTGTTTCATCAACACTCTGAAGGTCCACAGATTACCGAATGCTTCCAGATGTGCTACGGAAACTTCTACTGGACTTCCAGGGAACGATCAAAGCGTAGACAGTAGGAGACATTACACCCACGGAGATAAGTTCTCACGGTGCCTGTTGTACTCAATCCCAATGCAATTTCTGTTTTTCATCAACACTCTGAAGGTCCACAGATTACCGAATGCCTCCAGATGTGCTTCGGAAGCTCCTACTTGTCTTCCATGGAGGATCGAACCCTTGTCAATTGGAGACATTACTCCCATGGAAAACGTCAGGATGGTGCCTGTTGTAATCAATCCCTATGCAATATCTGTGTTTCACAAATACGCTGAAAGTCCACAGAGTACAGAATGCCTCCAGATATGCTTTGGAATATACACTGGTCTTCCAGGGAACGATCAAAGCGTAGACAGTTTGAGACATTACTCCCATGGTGAACTGTCCGCATGGTGCCTGTTGTATTCAATCTCGATGCAATTTCTGTGTTTCATCAACACTCTAAATGTTCACAGATTACAGAATGCCTCCAGATGTGCTTCAGAAACTACTACTGGTTTTCCAGGGAACGATCAAAGCGTAGACAGTTGGAGACATTATACCCACGGAGAGTAGTTCGCATGGTGATAGTTGTATTCAATCTTGATGCAATTTCTGTTTCTCATCAACACTATGAAGGTACAGAGATTTCAGAATGCCTCCCAATTTCTTCGGAAACCACTACTTGTCTTCCAGAAACGGTCAAAGCGTAGGCAGTTTGAGACATTACTTCCATGGAAAAATTCAGCATGGTGCATGTTGCATTCAATCCCGATGCAATTTCTGTGTTTGATCAATACTCTGAAGGTCCACAGAAAACAGAATGCCTCCGGATGTGCTTCGGAAACTACTACTGGTCTTCCAGGGAACGATCAAAGCGTAGACAGTTTCGGACACTACTCCCATGAAGGAAAGTCAGCATGGTACCTGTTGTATTGAATCCCGATGCAATTTTTGTATCCATCAACACTCTGAATGTCTACTGATCACAGAATGCTTCATGACGTGCTTCGGAAACTACTACTGGTCTTCCAGGGAACGATCAAAGCGTAGACAGTTTGAGAAATTACTCCCATGGAGAGTAGTTCGCATGGTGATAGTTGTATTCAATCCTGATGCAATTTCTGTTTCTCATCAACACTCTGAAGGTACACAGATTTCAGAATGCCTCCTAATTTCTTCGGAAACCACTACTTGTCTTCCAGAAACGATCAAAGATTGGGCAGTTTGAGACATTACTCCCATGGAAAAATTCAGCATGGTGCCTGTTGTATTCAATCGCGATGCAATTTCTGTATTTCATCAATAACCTGAAGGTCCACAGAAAACAGAAGGCCTCCATTTGTGCTTTGGAATAAACTACTGGTCTTCCAGGGAACGATCAAAGCGTAGACAAATTGAGACATTACTCCCATGGAGAAAAGACCGCATGGAGCCTGTTGTATTAAATCCCGATGCAATTTATGGGTTTCATCAACACTCTGAAGGTCAACAGAATACAGATGCCTCCAGAAGTGCTTCGGAGACTACTACTGGTCTTCCAGGGAACGATCAAAGCGTAGACAGTTTGTGACAATACTCCCATGGAGAAATGTCCGCATGGTGCTTGTTGTATTCAATCCCGATGCAATTTCTGTGTTTCATCAAAACTATGAAGGTCCACAGATTATAGAATACCTCCAGATGTGCTTCGGAAACTACTACTGGTCTTCCAGGGAACTATCAAATCGTAGACAGTTTGAGACATGTCTCCCATGGAGAAATGTCAGAATGGTGTCTGTTGTATTCAATCCCGATACAATTTCTGTGTTTCATCAACACTCTGAAGGTCCACAGATTACAGATGCCTCCAGAAGCGCTACGGAAAGTACTACTGGTCTTCCAGGGAACGATCAAAGCGTAGACAGTTATAGACATAACACCCATGGAGAAAAGTCTGCATGGTGCCTGTTGTATTGAATCCCGATGCAATTTCTGTGTTTCATCAACACTCTGAAGGTCCACAGATTACAGATGCCCCCAGATGTGCTTCGAAAACTACTACTGGTCTTCCAGAAATCGATAGAAGCGTAGACAGTTCGAGACAATACTCCCATGGAGAAAAGTCCGCATGGTGCCTGTTGTATTCAATCCCGATGCAATTTCTGTGTTTCAACAAACTCAGAAGGTCCACATATTACAGAATGGCTCCAGATGTGCTTCGGAAACTGCTACTGGTCCTGCAGGGAACGATCAAAGCGTAGACAGTTTGAGACATTACTCCCTTGGAGAAAAGTCCCCGTGGTGCCTGTTGTATTCAATGCCTATGCAATTTCTGTGGTACATCAACATTCTGAAGGTCCACAGATTACAGAATGCCTCCAGATGTGCTTCGGAAACTACTACTGGATTTCCAGAAACGATCAAAGCGCAGAAAGTTTGAGACATTACACCCATGGAGAAAAGCCTGCATGGTGCCGGTAGTATTCAATCCCGATGCAATTTTTGTGTTTCATTAACACTCTGAAGGTCCACAGATTAAAAAATGTTTCCAGATGTGTTTCTGAAACTACTACTGGTCTTGCAGGAATCGGTCAAAGCTTAGACAGTTTGAGACATTACTCCCTTGGAGAAAAGTCCCCGTGGTGCCTGTTGTATTCAATGCCTATGCAATTTCAGTGGTACATCAACATTCTGAAGGTCCACAGATTACAGAATGCCTCCAGATATGCTTCGAAAACTTCTACTGGTCTTCCAGGGAAAGATCAAAGCGTAGACATTTTGAGACAATACTCCCATGCAGAAAAGTCCGCATGGTGCCTGATATAATCAATCCCGATACACTTTCTGTGTTTCATCAACACTCTGAAGGTACACAGATTACAGAATACCTCCAGATGTGTTTCCGAAACTACTACTGGTCTTCCAGGAATCGGTCAAAGCGTAGACAATTTGTGACATTACTCCCATGGAGGAGAGTCCGCATGGTGCCTGTTGTATTCAATCCCGATGTAATTTCTGTGTTTCATCAACACTCTGAAGGTCCACAGATTACCGAATACTTCCAGATGTGTTTCGGAAACTTCTACTGGACTTCCAGGGAACGATCAAAGCGTAGACAATTTGAGACATTATTCCCATTGAGAAAAGTCGGCATGGTGTCTGATGTATTCAATCCCGATGCAATTTCTGTGTTTCATCAACTCTCTCAAGGTCCCGAGATTACAGAATGCCCCCAGATGTGGTTCGGAAACTACTACTGGTCTTCCAGGGAACGATCGAAGCCTAGACAGCAGGCGACATTACACCAACGGAGTTAAGTTCGCATGGTGCCTGTTGTATTCAATCCCAATGCAATTTCTGTTTTTCATCAACACTCTGTGGGTCCACAGATTACCGAATGCCTCCAGATGTGCTTCGGAAACTCCTTTTTGTCTTCCATGGAGGATCAAAGCCTTGGCAATTTGAGACATTACTCCCATGGAAAAAGTCAGCATGATGCCTGTTGTAATCAATCCCTATGCAATTTCTGTGTTTCACCAACACTCTGAAAGTCCACAGAATACAGAATGCCTCCAGATATTCTTTGGAATATACACTCGTCTTCCAGGGAACGATCAAAGCGTAGACAGTTTGAGACATTACTCCTATGGTGAAAAGTCCTAATGGTGCCTGTTGTATTCAGTCCCGATGCAATTTCTGTGTTTTATCAACACTCTAAATGTTCACAGATTACAGAATGCCTCCTAATTTGCTTCGGAAACCACTACTTGTCTTCCACAAACGATCAAAGAGTAGGCAGTTTGAGACATTACTCCCATGGATGAATTCAGCATGGTGCCTGTTGTATTCAATCGCGATGCAATTTCTGTATTTAATCAATACTCTGAAGGTCCACAGAATACAGAATGCCTAAAATTGTGCTTTGGAAAAAACTACTGGTCTTCCAGGTAACGATCAAATCGTTGACAGTTTGAGACAATACTCCATGGAGAAAAGTCCGCATGCTGCTTTTTGTGTTCAATCCCGATGCAATTTCTGTGTTTCATAAAAACTCTGAAAGTCCACAGATTACAGAATACCTCCAGATGTGCTTCGGAAACTACTACTGGTCTTCCAGGGAACGATCAAATCGTAGACAGTTTGAGACATTACTCCCATGGAGAAGAGTCAGCATGGTGCCTGTTGTATTCAATCCCGATAAAATTGCTGTGTTTCATCAACACTCTGAACGTCCACAGATTACAGAATTCCATGAGATGTGCTTCGGAAACTACTACTGGTATTCCACGAAGTATCAAAGCGTATACAGTTTGAGACATTACTCCCATGGAGAGAAGTCCGCATGGTGCCAGTTGTAGTAAATCCCGATGCAACTTCTGTGTTTCAACAACACTCTGAAGGCCCACAGATTACAGATGCCTGTAGATTTGCCTCGGAAACTACTTCTGGTCTTCCAGAAGTCGATCAAAGCGTGGAGTGTTTGAGACATTACTCCATAGGAGAAAAGACCGCATGGTAACTGTTGTATTTAATCTCGATACAATTTATGTGATTCATCAACACTCTGAAAGTCCACAGAATACAGATGCCTCCAGAAGTTCTTCGGAATCTACGACTGGTCTTCCAGAAATCGATCAAAGCGTATACAGTTTGAGACAATACTCCCATGGAGAGAAGTCCGCATGGTGCTTTTTGTATTCAATCCCGATGCAATTTCTGTGTTTCATCAAAACACTGAAAGTCCACAGATTGCAGAATACCTCCAGATGTGCTTCGGATACTACTACTGGTCTTAGAGGGAACGATCAAATCGTAGACAGTTTCAGACATTTCTCCCATGGAGAAAAGTCAGCATGGTGCCTATTGTATTCAATCCCGATAAAATTTCTGTTTTTCATCAACACTCTGAAGTTCCACAGATTACTGAATGGCTCCAGATGTGCTTCGGAAACTACTACTGGTCTTCCAGGGTACGATCAAAGCGTAGACAGTTTGAGACAATACTCCCATGGAGGAAAGTCCGCATAGTGACTGTTGTATTCAATCCCGTTGAAGTTTCTGTGTTTCATCAACACTCTGAAGGTCCACAAATTACAGAATGCCTCCAGATGTGGTTTGAAAACTAGTACTAGTCTTCCAGGGATCGATCAAAACGGATACAGTTGGAGACAATACACCCATCTAGAAAAGTCAGCATGGTGCCTGTTGGATTCAATCCCGATGCAATTTCTGTGTTTCATCAACACTCTGACGGTCCACAGATAACAGAGTGGCTCCAGATGTGCTTCAGAAACTACTACAGCTCTCCCAGGGGACGATCAAAGTGTAGACAGAATGAGACATTACTCCCATGGAGAAAAGTCTGCATGGTGCCTGTTGTATTCAATCCCGATGCAATTTCTTTGTTTCATAAACACTCTGAAGGCCCACAGATTACAGAATGCCTCCACATGTGCTTCGGAATCTAATACTGGACTTTCAGGGAATGATGAAAGCTCAGACAGTTACAGACATTACACCCATGGAGTAAAGTCCGCATGGCGCCTGTTGTATTCAATCTCGATTCAATTTCTGTGTTTCATCAACACTCTGAAGGTCCACAGATTACAGAATGCCTCCAGATGTTGTTCGGAAACTACTACTGGTTTTCCAGGGAACGATCAAATCGTAGACAATTTGAGACAATACTCCCATGGAGAAAAGTCCGCATGGTGCCTGTTGTGAGCAATCCCTATGCAATTTCTGTGTTTCAAAAATACTCTGAAAGTCCACAGAATACAGAATGCCTCCAGATATGCTTTGGAATATACTACTGGTCTTCCAGGGAACGATCAAAGAGTAGACAGTTTGAGACATTACACCCACGGAGAAAAGTCCGCATGGTGCCTGTTGTATTCAATCCCGATTAAATTTTTGTGTTACATCAACACTCTGAAGTTCCACAGATTACAGAATGCTTCCAGATGTGCTTCGGAAACTCCTACTGGTCTTCCAGGCAACGTTTCAAGCGTAGGCAGTTTGACACATTACTCCCTTGGAGAAAGTCATCACGGTGCCTGTTGTATTCAATCCCTATGCAATTTTTGTGTTACATCAACACTCTGAAGGTCCACACATTACAGAATGCCTCCAGATGTGCTTCGAAAACTACTACTGGTCTTCCAGGGACGATCAATGTGTAGTTAGTTTGAGACATTACTCTGATGGAGAAAAGTCCGCATGGTGCTTGTTGTATTCAATCCCGATGCAATTTCTGTGTTTCATCAACACTCTCAAAGTATACAGACTGCAGAATGGCTCCAGATGTGCTTCGGAAACTACTACTGGTGTTTCAATGAACGATGAAAGTGTAGTCAGTTTGAGACATTACTCCCATGGAGAAAAGTCCGCATGGTGCCTGTTGTATTGAATCCCGATGAAATTTCTGAGTTTCATCTACACTCTTAAGGTGCACAGATTACTGAATGTCTCAAGATGTGGTTCGGAAACTACTACTGGTCTTCCAGGGAACGATCATATCGTAGACAGTTACAGATATTACACCCATGGTGAAAAGTCCGCATGGTGCCTGTTGTATTCAATCCCAATGTAATTTTTGTGTTACATCAACACTCTGAAGGTACACACATTACAGAATGCCTTCATATGTGCTTCGGTAACAACTACTGGTCTTCCAGGAATCGGTCAAAGCGCAGACAGTTTGAGACACTGCTCCCATGGAGAAAAGTCTGCATGGCCCCTTTTGTATTCAAGCTCGATGCAATTTCTGTGTTTCATCAGCACTCTGAAGGTCCACAGATTACAGATGCCTCCAGATGTGCTACGAAAACTACTACTGGTCTTCTAGAAACCGATCAAATCGTGGACTGTTTGAGACATTACTCCCACGGAGAAAAGTCCGCATGGTGCCACTTGTATTCAATCCCGATGCAATTTCTGTGTTTCATCAAACTCTGAAGGTCGACAGATTACAGAATGGCTCCAGATGTCCTTCGGAAACTACCACAGGTCTTCCAGGGAAAGATCAAAGCGTAGACAGTTTGAGACAATACTCCCATGGAGAAAAGTCCGCATGGTGCCTCTCGTATTCAATCCCTATGCAATTTCTATGTTACATCAACATTCTGAAGGTCCACAGATTACAGAATGCCTCCAGATGCGCTTCGAAAACTACTACTGGTCTTCCAGGGAAAGATCAAAGCGTAGACAGTTTGAGACAATATTCCCAATGGAGAAAAGTCCGCATGGTGCCTCTTGTATTCAATCCCGATGCAAATTCTGTGTTTCATAAACACTCTGAAGGTCCACAGATTACCGAATGCTTCCAGATGTGCATCGGAAACTTCCACTGGTCTTCCAGTTAACGATCAAAGCGTAGACAGTTTGAGATACAACTCCCATGGAGAAAAGTCCAAATGATGTCTGATGTATTCAATCCCGATGCAATTTCTGTTTTTCATCAACACCCTGAAGATCCACAGATTACAGAATGTCCCCAGATGCGCTTCGAAAACTACTACTGGTCTTCCAGGGAAAGATCAAAGCGTAGACAGTTTGAGACATTACTCCCATGGAGAAAAGTCCAAATGATGTCTTATGTATTCAATCCCGATGTAATTTCTGTTTTTCATCAACACTCTGAAGGTCCACAGATCACAGAATTACTCCAGATTCGCTTAGAAATCTACTACTGGTCTTTCAGTGAAAGATCAAAGCGTAGAGAGTTTGGGACATTACTCCCATGGAGAAAAGAAAGCATGGTGCCTGTTGTATTCAATCCCGATGAAATATCTGAGTTTCATCAACACTCTGATGGTCCACAGATTACAGAATGCCTCCAGATGTGCTTTGGCTACTACTACTGGTCTTCCAGGAATCGCTGAAAGCGTATACCGATTGAGACATTGCTCCCATGGAGAAAAGTCTGCATGGTGAGTGTTGTATTCAATCCCGATGCAATTTCTGTGTTTCATCAACACTCTGAAGGTCCACAGATTACCGAATGCCTCCAGATGTCTTCGCAAACTACTACTGGTTTTCCAGTGAGCGATCAAAGCGTAGACAGTTTGAGACATTACTCCACACGGAGAAAAGTTCACATGGTGCCTGTTGTATTCAATCCCTATGCAATTTCTGTTTTTCATCAACAGTCTGAAGGTCCACAGTTTACAGAATGCCTTCTAATTTGCTTCGGAAACTACTACTGCTCTTCCAGGAACGATCAAAGCGTAGGCAGTTTGAGACATTACTTCCATGGAGAAACGCAGCAGGTTGCCTGTTGTATTCAATCCCGATGCAATTTCTGTGTTTCATCAATACTCTGAAGTTCCACAGAATACAGAATGCCTCCAGATGTGCATTGGAATAAACTACTGGTTGCCCAGGGAACTATCAAATCGTAGACTGTTTGTGACATTACTCCCATGGAGGAAAGTCCGCTTGGTGCCTGTTGTATTCAATCCCGATGCAATTTCTGTGTTCATCAACACTCTGAAGGTCCACATATTACAGAATGCCTCCAGATGTGTTTCGGAAACTACAACTGGTCTTCCAGGGAACGTCAAAGCGTAGACAGTTACTGACATTACTACCATGAAGAAAAGTCCGCATGGTGCCTGATGTATTGAATCCCGATGCAATTTCTGTATTTCATCAACACTCTGAATGTCCTCAGATTACACAATGCCTCCAGACGTGCTTCGGAAACTACTACTGGTCTTCCAGGAAACCATCAAAGCGTAGACAGTTTGAGAAATTACTCCCATGGAAAAAGTCCGCATGGTGCCTGTTGTATTCATTCCCAATGCAATTTCTGTGTTTCATCAACACTCTGAAGGTCCACAGATTACAGAATGCGTCCAGATGTGCTTCGGAAACTACTACTGGACTTCCAGGAATCGGTCAAAGCGCAGACAGTTTGAGACATTGCTCCCATGGAGAAAATTCTGCAAGGACCCTTTTGTATTCAACCCCGATGCAATTTTTGTGTTTCATCAGCACACTGAAGGTCCACAGATTACAGATGCCTCCAGATGTGCTTCGAAAACTACTACTGGTCTTCCAGGGAAAGATCAAAGCGTAGACAGTTAGAGACAATACTCCCATGGAGAAAAGTCCGCATGGTGTCTGTTGTATTCAATCCCGATTCAATGTCGGTGTTTCATAAACACTCTGAAAGTCCACAGATTACAGAATGCCTCCAGATGTGCTTTGGAGACTACAACTGGTCTTCCAGGAATCAGTCAATGCGTAGACAATTTGAGACATTACTCCCATGGAGAAAAGTCCGCATGGTGCCTGTTATATTCAATCCCGATGCAATTTCTGTGTTTCATCAACACTCTGAAGGTCCACAGATTACCGAATGCTTCCAGATGTGCATCGGAAACTTCTACTGGTCTTCCAGGGAACGATCAAAACGTAGACAGTTTGAGAAATATCTCCCATGGAGAAATGTCCGCATGGTTCCTGTTCTATTCAATCCCGATGCAATTTCTGTTTTTCATCAACACTCTGAAGGTCCACAGATTACAGAATTCCTCCAGATTCGCTTAGAAATCGACTACTGGTCTTTCATTGAAAGATCAAAGCGTAGACAGTTTGAGTCATTAGTCCCATGGAGAAAAGTCCGCATGGTGCCTCTTGTATTCAATCCCTATGCAATTTCTATGTTACATCAACATTCTGAAGGACCACAGACTACAGAATGCCTCCAGATGCGCTTCGAAAACAACTACTGGTCTTCCAGGGAAAGATTAAAGCGTAGACAGTTTGAGACAATACTCCCATGGAGAAAAGTCCGCATGGTGCCTGTTGTATTCATTCCCGATTCAATTTCTGTGTTTCATCAACACTCTGAAGGGCCACAGATTACCGAATGCTTCCAGATGTGCATCGGAAACTTCTACTGGTCTTCCAGGGAACGATCAAAGCGTAGACAGTTTGAGACATATCTCCCATGGAGAAAAGTCCACATGGTGCCTGTTGTATTCAATCCCCATAATATTTCAATACTTCATCAACTCTCTGAAGGTCCACAGATTACAGAATGCTTCCAGATGAGCTTCGGAAACTTCCACTGGTCTTCCAGGGAACGATCAAAGCGTAGACAGTTTGATATACAACTCCCATGGAGAAAAGTCAAAATGATGTCTGTTGTATTCAATACCGATGGAATTTCTGTTTTTCATCAACACCCTGAAGGTCGACACATTACAGAATGTCTCCAGATGCGCTTCGAAAACTACTACTGGTCTTTCAGGGAGAGATCAAAGCGTAGACAGTTTGAGACATTACTCCCATGGAGAAAAGTCCAAATGATGTCTTATGTATTCAATCCCGGTGCAATTTCTGTGTTTAATCAACTCTCAAAAGGTCCACAGATTACAGAATGCCTCCAGATGTGCTTCGGAAACTACTACTGGTCTTCCAGGGAACGATAAACTGTAGACATTTGGAGACATTACACCCATGGAGAACAGTCCGCATGGTTCCTGTTGTATTCAATCCCGATGCAATTTATGTTTTTCATCAACACTCTGAAGGTCCACAGATTACAGAATTCCTCCAGATTCGCTTAGAAATCTACTACTGGTCTTTCAGGGAAAGATGAAAGCGTAGACAGTTTGAGACATTACTCCCATGGAGAAAAGTCCGCATGGTGCCTCTTGTATTCAATCCCTATGCAATTTCTATGTTATATCAACATTCTGAAGGACCACAGACTACAGAATGCCTCCAGATGCGCTTCGAAAACTACTACTGGTCTTCCAGGGAAAGATCAAATCGTAGACAGTTTGAGACAATTCTCCCATGGAGAAAAGTCCGCATGGTGCCTGTTGTATTCATTCCCGATTCAATTTCTGTGTTTCATCAACACTCTGAAGGGCCACAGATTACCGAATGCTTCCAGATGTGCATCGGAAACTTCTACTGGTCTTCCAGGGAACGATCAAAGCGTAGACAGTTTGAGACATATCTCCCATGGAGAAAAGTCCAAATGATGTCTGTTGTATTCAATCCCGATGCAATTTCTGTTTTTCATCAACACCCTGAAGGTCCACACATTACAGAATTCCTCCAGATTCGCTTAGAAATCTACTACTGGTCTTTCAGGGAAAGATAAAAGCGTAGACAGATAGAGACATTACTCCCATGGAGAAAAGTCTGCATGGAGCGTGTTGTATTCAATCCTGATGCAATTTCTGTGTTTCATCAACACTCTGAAGGTCCACAGATTACCGAATGCCTACAGATATCTTCGCAAACTACTACTGGTTTTCCAGGGAGCGATCAAAGCGTAGACAATTTGAGACATTACTCAAACGGAGAAAAGTTCGCATAGTGCCTGTTGTATTCAATCCCTATGCAATTTCTGTTTTTCATCAACAGTCTGAAGGTCCACAGATTACAGAATGCCTCCTAATATGCTTCGGAATCTACTACTTCTCTTCCAGGAACGATCAAAGCGTAGACAGCTTGAGAAATTGCTCCCAATGAGAAAAGTCAGCATGGTGCCTGATGTATTCAATCCCGATTAAAGTTCTGTGTTTCATCAACACTCTGAAGGTCCACATATTACAGAATGCCTCCAGATGTGTTTCGGAAACTACAACTGATCTTCCAGGGAACGATCAAAGAATAGACAATTTGAGAAATTACTAACATGGAGAAAAATCCGCATGGTGCCTGTTGTATTCAATCCCGACGCAATTTCTGTGTTTCATCAACACTCTGATGGCCCAGAGAAAACAGAATGACTCCAGATGTGCTTTGGAATATACTACTGGTCTTCCAGGGAAAGATCAAAGCGTAGACTGTTTGAGACATTACTCCCAGGGAGAAAAGTCCGCATGGTGCCTCTTGTACACAATCCCTATGCAATTTCTGTGTTACATCAACATTCTGAAGGTCCACAGATTACAGAATGCCTCCAGATGCGCTTCGAAAAGTACTACTGGTCTTCCAGGGAAAGATCAAAGCGTAGACAGTTTGAGACAAATCTGCCATTGAGAAAATTCCGCATGGTGCCTGTTGTATTCAATCCCTATTCAATTTCTGTGTTTCATCAACACTCTGAAAGTCCACAGATTTTAGAATGCCTCCAGATGTGCTTCGGAAACTGCTACTGGTCTTCCAGGAATCGGTCAAAGCGTAGACAATTTGAGACATTACTCCCATGGAGAACAGTCCGCATGGTGCTGTTGTATTCAATCCCGATGCAATTTAAGTGTTTCATCAACACTCTGAAGGTCCACAGATTACCGAATGCTTCCAGATGTGCTTCGGAAACTTTTACTGGTCTTCCAGGAACGATCAAAGCGTAGACAGTTCGAGACATTGCTCCCATGGAGAAAAGTCTGCATGGTGCCTGATGTATTCAATCCCGATGCAATTTCTGTTTTTCATGAACACTCTGAAGGTCCACAGATTACCGAATGCCTCCAGATGTGCTTCGGAAGCTCCTACTTGTCTTCCATGGAGGATCAAAGCGTAGGCAATTTGAGACATTACTCCCATTGAAAAAGTCAGCATGCTGACTGTTGTAATCAATCCCTATGCATTTTCTGTGTTTCACCAATACTCTGAAAGTACACAGAATACAGAATGCCTCCAGATATGACAGATTGAGACATTACTCCCATGGTGAAAATACCCGCATGGTGCCTGTTGTATTCAGTCCCGATGCAATTTCTGTGTTTCATCAGATTACAGAATGCCTCCAGATGTGCTTCGGTACCTACTACTGGTTTTGCAATGAACGATCAAAGCGTAGGCAGTTGGAGACATTACACCCACGGAGAAAAGTTCGCATGGTGCCAGTTGTATTCAATCCTGATGCAATTTCTGTTTCTCATCAACTCTCTGAAGGAACACGGATTACAGAATGCTTCAAAATTTGCTTCCGAGACTACTACTTGTCCTCCAGAAACGATCAAAGCGTAGGCAGTTTGAGACAATACTTCCATGGAGAAAAGACCTCATGGTGCCTCTTGTATTCAATCACTATGCAATTTCTATGTTATATCAACATTCTGAAGGTCCACAGTCTACAGAATGCCTCCTGATGCGCTTCGAAAACTACTACTGTTCTTCCAGGGAAAGATCAAAGCGTATACAGTTTGAGACAATACTCCCATGGAGAAAAGTCCTCATGGAGTCTGTTGTAATCATTCCCGATTCAATTTCTGTGTTTCATCAACTCTCTGAAGGGCCACAGATTACCGAATGCTTATAGATGTGCATCGGAAACTTCTACTGGTCTTCCAGGAAACGATCAAAGCGTAGACAGTTTGAGACATATCTCCCATGGAGAAAAGTCCGCATGGTTCCTGTTGTATTCAATCCCGATGCAATTTCTGTTTTTCATCAACACTCTGAAGGTCCACAGATTACAGAATTCCTCCAGATTCGCTTAGAAATCTACTACTAGTCTTTCAGGGAAAGATCAAAGCGTAGACAGATAGAGACATTACTCCCATGGAGAAAAGTCAGCATGGTGCCTGTTGTATTCAATCCCGATGAAATTTCTGAGTTTCATCAACACTCTGATGGTCCACAGATTACAGAATGCCTCCAGATGTGCTTTGGCAAGTACTACTGGTCTTCCAGGTATCGCTGAAAGCGTAGACCGTTTGAGACATTGCTTCCATGGAGAAAAGTCTGCATGGAGCGTGTTGTATTCAATCCCGATGCAATTTCTGTGTTTCGTCAACACTCTGAAGGTCCACAGATTACCGAATGCCTCCTAATTTGCTTCGGAATCTACTACATCTCTTCCAGGAATGATCAAAGCGTAGACAGCTTGAGACATTACTCAAACGGAAAAAAGTTCGCATGGTGCCTGTTGTATTCAATCCCTATGCAATTTCTGTGTTTCATCAACAGTCTGAAGGTCCACAGATTACAGAATGCCTAATAATTTGCTTCGGAATCTACTACATCTCTTCCAGGAACGATCAAAGCGTAGACAGCTTGAGAAATTGCTCCCAATGAGAAAAGTCAGCATGGTGCCTGATGTATTCAATCCCGATTAAATTTCTCTGTTTCATCAACACTCTGAAGGTCCACAGATTACAGATTCCTCCAGATGTGCTTCGAAAACTAGAACTTGTCTTCTAGAAATCGATCGAATCGTAGACTGTTTGAGACATTACCCCCATGGACAAAAGTCCGCATGGTGCCTGTTGTATTCAATCCCGATGCAATTCCTGTGTTTCATGAACACTCTGAAGGTCGCCAGATTACAGAATGGCTCCAGATGTGCTTCGGAAACTACTACTGGTCTTCCAGGGTACGATCAAAGCGTAGACAGTTTTAGACATTACTCCCATGGAGGAAAGTAAGCATAGTGCCTGTTGTATTCAATCCCGATGCAATTGCTGTATTTCATCAACACTCTGAAGGTCCACAGATTACAGAATGCCTCCATATGTGCTTCGGAAGCTACTACTGGACTTCCAGGAATCGATCAAAGCGCAGGCAGTTTGAGACATTTTTCCCATGGAGAAAAGTCTGCATGGCCCCTTTTGTATTCAATCCCGAAGCAATTTCTGGGTTTCATCAACACTCTGAAGGTCCACAGATTACAGAAAACCTCCAGATGTGCTTCGGAAACTACTATTGGTCATCCAGGGAAAGATCAAAGCGTAGACAGTTTGAGACAATACTACCATGGAGAAAAGTCCGCATGGTGCCTTTTGTATTCAATCCCGATTCAATTTCTGTCTTTCATCAACACTCTGAAGGTCCACAGATTACAGAATGCCTCCAGATGTACTTCGGGGTCTACTACTGGTCTTCCAGGAATCTGTCAATGCGTAGACAATTTGAGACATTATTCCCATGGAGAAAAGTCCGCATGGTGCCTGTTGTATTCAATCCCGATGCAATTTCTGTGCTTCATCAACACTCTGAAGGTCCACAGGTTACCGAATGCTTCCAGATGTGCTGCGGAATCTTCTAATGGTCTTCCAGGGAACGATCACAGCGTAGACAGTTTGAGACATTACACCCATGGAGAAAAGACCACATGGTGCCCGTTGTATTTAATCGCGACGTAATTTATGTGTTTCATCAACACTCTGAAAGTCCACAGAATACAGATGCCTCCAGAAATGCTTCGGAAACTACTACTTGTCTTCCAGAAATAGATCAAAGCGTAGACAGTTTGAGACAATACTCCCATGGAAAAAAGTCCGCATAGTGCTTGTTTTATTCTATCATGATGCAATTTCTATGTTTCATCAAAACTCTGACGGTCCACAGATTACAGAATACCTTCAGATGTGCTTCGGAAGCTACTACTGGACTTCCAGGAATCGATCAAAGCGTAGACAGTTTTAGACATTTTTCCCATGGAGAAAAGTCTGCATGGCCCCTATTGTATTCAATCCCGATGCAATTTCTGTGTTTCATGAGCACTCTGAAGGTCCGCAGATTACAGAATGCGTCCAGATGTGCTTCGGAAACTACTACTGGTCTTGCAGGGAACGATCAATACGTAGACAGTTTGAGAAATTACTCCCATGGAGAAAAGTCCGCATTGTGCCTGTTGTATTCATTCCCGATGCAATTTCTGTGTTTCATCAACACTCTGACGGCCCAGAGAATACAGAATGACTCCAGATGTGCTTCGGGAACTACTACTGGTCTTCCAGGAATCAGTCAAAGCGTAGACAGTTTGAGACATTACTCCCATGGAAAAAGTCAGCATGGTGCCTGTTGTATTCAATTCCGATGCAATTTCTGTGTTTCATCAATACTCTGAAGGTCCACAGAATACAGAATGCCTCCATATGTGCTTTGGAATAAACTAGTGGTCTTCCAGGGACCGATCAAAGCGTAGACAGTTTGAGACATTACGCCCATGGAGAAAGGAACTCATGGTGCCAGTTGTATTCAATCCCGATGCAATTTATGTGTTTCATCAACACTCTGAAGTCCACAGAATACAGATGCCTCCAGAAGTGCTTCGGATACTACTACTGGTCTTCCAGAAATCGATCAAAGCGTAGACAGTTTGAGACAATACTCCCATGGAGAAAAGTCCGCATGATGCTTGTTGTATCCAATCATGATGCAATTTCTGTGTTTCATCAAAACTCTGACGGTCCACTGATTACAGAATACCTTCAGATGTGCTTCGGAAACTACTACTGGTCTTCAAGGGTTCGATTAAAGCTTAGACAGTTTGAGACATTACTCCCATGGAGAAAAGTAAGCATGGTGCCTGTTGTATTCAATCCCGATTAAATTTCTGTATTTTATCAACACTCGGAACGTCCACAGATTACAGAAGGCCTTCAGATGTGCTTCGGAAGCTACTACTGGTATTCCACGCAAGTAGCAAAGCGTATACAGTTTGAGACACTACTCCCATGGAGAAAAGTCCGCATGGTGCCTGTTGTATTAAATCCCGAATCGAATTTATGTGTTTCATGAACACTCTGAAGGTCGCCAGATTACAGAATGGATCCAGATGGGCTTCGGAAACTACTACTGGTCTTCCAGGGCACGATCAAAGCGTAGACAGTTTTAGACATTACTCCCATGGAGGAAAGTCCGCATAGTGCCTGATGTATTCAATCCCGATGCAATTGCTGTTTTTCATCAACACTCTGAAGGTCCACATATTACAGAATTCCTACAGATGTGCTTCGGAAACTACTACTGGTCTTCTAGGGAACGATCAAAGCGTAGACAGTTACAGACATTACTCCCATGAAGAAAAGTCCGCACGGTGCCTGTTGTATTCAATCCCGATGAAATTTCTGTGTTTCATCAACACTCTGAAGGTCCACATATTACAGAATGCCTACAGATGTGTTTCGGAAACTACAACTGGTCTTCTAGGGAACGATCAAAGCGTAGACAGTTACAGACATTACTCCCATGAAGAAAAGTCCGCACGGTGCCTGTTGTATTCAATCCAGATGCAATATCTGTGTTTCTTCAACCCTCTAAAGGTCCACAGATTACCGAATGCCTCCAGATGTGCTTCGAAAACTTCTACTGGTCTTTCAGTGAACGATCAAAGCGTAGACAGTTTGAGATACTTTCCCCATGGAGAAAAGTCGGCATGATGTCTGATGTATTCAATCCCGATGCAATTACTGTGTTTTTCATCAACTCTATAAAGGTCCACAGAATACAGAGTGCCTCCAGATGTGCTTCGGAAACTACTACTGGTCTTCCAGCGGACGATAAAGCGTAGACAGTTGGAGACATTACACCCATGGAGAAAAGTCCGCATGGTTCCTGTTGTTTTCAATCCCGATGCAATTTCTGTTTTTCATCAACACTCTGAAGGTCCACAGATTACAAAATATCTCCAGATGTGCTTCGGAAAATACTACCGGTCTTCCAGGAATCGATCAAACTGTAGATAGTTTGAGACATTACTCCCTTGGAGAAAAGTCTGTATGAATGCCTGTTGTATTCAATTCCGATGCAATTTCTGTGTTGCATCAAAACTCTGAAGGTCCACAGATCACAGAATGCCTCCAGATTTGCTTCGCATACTTTTACTGGTCTTCTAGGAATCGATCAAACCGTAGATAATTTGAGACATTACTCCTACGGAGAAAAATCCGTGTGGTGCTTGTTGTATTCAATCCCGAAGCAATTTCTGTGTTTCATCAACACTCTGAAGTTCCATAGATTACAGAATGCCTCCTGATGTGCATCGGAAACTACTACTGGTCTTACACTAACCGATCAAAGCGTAGACAGTTTGAGACAGTACTCCCATGGGGAGAACTCCGCATGTTGAATGTTGTATTCAATCCCGATGTAATTTCTGTGTTTCATCAACACTCTAAAGGTCCACAGACTACAGAATGCCTCCAGATGTGCTTCGGTAACTACTACTGGTCTTCCACGGACCGATCAAAGCGTAGGCAGTCGGAGACATTACTCCAATGGAGATATGTCCTCAGGCCTCCTGTTGTATTCAACCCTGATGAAATTGCTGTGTTTCATCAAAACTCTGAAGGTCCACATATTACAGAATGCCTCCAGATGTGCTTCGAACACTACTACTGCCTTCCAGGGAACGATCAAACGGTACACACTTTGAGACATTACTCCCATGGAGAAAAGTTCGCATGGTGCCTGTTGTATTCAATCCGCATGAAATTTCTGTGTTTCATCAACACTCTGAAAGTAAACAGATTATAGAATGCTTCCAGATGTGCCTCGCAAATTACTACTGGTCTTCCAGCGAACGATCAAAGCGTAGACAGATTGAGACATTACTCCCATGGAGTAAAGTCCGCATAGTGCCTGTCGTATTCAATCCCGATGCAATTTCTCTGTTTCGTCAAGACTCTAAAGCTCCACATATTACAGAATGCCTCCAGATGTGCGTCGGAAGCAACTACTGGTCTTCTAGGGAATGATCTAAGCGTAGACAGTTTGAGACATTACTCCCATGTAGAAAAGTCCGCATGGTGTCTGTTATATTATAACCCGATGCAATTTCTGTGTTTCATCAACACTCTAAAGGTCCCATATTACAGAATGCATCCAGTTGTGCCTCGGAACTACTACTGGTCTTCCAGGGAACGATCAAAGCGTAAGCAGTTTGAGACATTACTCCCACGGAGAAAGTCAACATGGTGCCTGTTGTATTCAATCGCAATGCAATTTCTGTGTTTCATCAATACTCAGAAGGTCTACAGAATACAGAATGCCTCCGGATGTGCTTTGCAATAAAGTACAGGTCTTCCAGGGATCGATCAAACCGTAGACAGTTTGAAACATTAGTCGCATGGAGAAAAGTCAGCATGGTGTCTGTTGTATTCAATCAGGGTGAAGGTCTACAGATTGCTGAATGACTCCAGATGTGCTTCGGAAACTACTACAGTTCTTCCACGGAACTATCGAAGCGTACACAGTTTGAGGAATTACTCCCATGGAGAAAAGACGCATGGTGCCTGTTGTATTCAATCCAGATGCAATTTCTGTGTTTCATCAACACTCTGAAGCTGCACAGATTGCAGATGCCTCCAGAAGTGCTTCGGAAACCTCTACTGGTTTTCCAGGAATTGATCAAAGCGTAGACAGTTTGAGACAATACTCCCATGGAGAAAAGTCTGCTTGCTGCCTGTTGTATTCAATCCCTATGCAATTTCTGTATTTCATCAACACTATGAGGGTCGACAGATTACAGAAGGCCTCCAGATGTGCTTCGGAATCTACTACTGGTCTTCCACGGAAATATCAAAGCGGACAGAGATGTGACATTACTCCCATGAAGAAAAGTCCGAAAAGTGCCTGTTGTATTCAATCCCGATGCAATTTCTGTGTTAGATCAACACTCTGGAGGTCCACAGATTACAGAATGCCTCCAGATGTGCTGCGGAAACTACAACTGGTTTTCCAGGGAACGATCAAAGCGTACGCAGTTGGAGACTTTACACCCACGGAGAAAAGTCCGCACGGTGTCTGTTGTATTCAATCCAGATGCAATATCTGTGTTTCTTCAACCCTCAGAAGGTCCACAGATTACCGAATGCCTCCAGATGTGCTTCGAAAACTTATACTGGTGTTTCAGGGAACGATCAAAGCGTAGACAGTTTGAGATACTTTCCCCATGGAGAAAAGTCGGCATGATGTCTGATGTATTCAATCCCGATGCAATTTCTGTGTTTTTCATCAACTCTATAAAGTTCCACAGAATACAGAGTGCCTCCAGATGTGCTTCGGAAACTACTACTGGTCTTCCAGCTGACGATAAAGCGTAGACAGTTGGAGACATTACACCCATGGAGAAAAGTCCGCATGGTTCCTGTTGTTTTCAATCCCGATGCAATTTCTGTTTTTCATCAACACTCTGAAGGTCGACAGATTACAGAAGGCCTCCAGATGTGCTTCGGAAACTACTACTGGTCTTCTACGGAACTATCAAAGCAGATACAGATTGTGATATTACTCCCATGAAGAAAAGTCCGAATGGTGCCTGTTGTATTCAATCCCGATGCAATTTCTGTGTTAGAACAACACTCTGAAGGTCCACAGATTACAGAATGCCTCCAGATGTGCTTTGGAAACTACAACTGGTTTTCCAGGGACCGATCAAAGCGTACACAGTTGGAGACATTACACCCACGGAGAAATGTTCGCATGGTGCCTGTGGTATTCAATCCCGATGCAATTTCTGTAATTCATCAACACTCTGAAGGTCCACAGATTACAGAATACCTCCAGATGTGCTTCGGAAACTCCTACTGGTCTTCCAGGAAACGATCAAGGCGTAGGCAGTTTGGGACATTACTCCCATGGAGAAAGTCAGCACAGATTACAGAATACCTCCAGATGTGCTTCGGAAACTCCTACTGGTCTTCCAGGAAACGATCAAGGCGTAGGCAGTTTGAGACGTTACTCCCATGGAGGAAGTCAGCATGGTGCATTTTGTATTCAATCCCGAGGAGATTTCTGTGTTTCATTAATACTCTGAATGTCCACAGAATACAGAATGCCTCCAGATGTGCATTGGAATATACTTCCGGTCTTCCAGGGAACGATCAAAACGTAGACAGTTTGAGACATTACTCCCATGGAGAAAACTCCGCATGGTGAATGATGTACTCATTCCGATGCAATTTCTGTGTTTCATCAACACTCTGAAGGTCCACAGATTACAGAATGCATCGAAATGTGCTTCGGAAACTATTACTGTTCTTCAAGGGAACGATAAAAAAGTAGGCAGTCTGAGACATTACTCCAATGGAGAAAAGTCGGCAGGGTTCGAGTTGTATTCAATCCCAATGCAATTTCTGTGTTTCATCAACACTCTGAAGGTCCGCACATTACACAATGCCTCCAGATGTGCTTCGAAAACTACTACTGGTCTTCCAGGGAACGATCAAAGCGTAGTCAGTTTGAGGCAATACCCCCATGGAGAAAACTCCGCATGGTGATTGTTGTATTTAATCCCGATGCAATTTCTGGGTTTCATCAACACTCTGAAGGTCCACAGATTACAGAATGCCTCGAGAAGAGCTTCGGAAACTACTACTGGTCTTCCACGGAATTATCAAAGCGTATACAGTTTGAGACATTACTCCCATGGAGAAGAGTCTGCATGGTGCCTGTTGTATTCAATCCCAACGCAATTTCTGTGTTTCATCAACACTCTGAAGGTCCACAGATTACAGAATATCTCCAGATGTGCTTCGGAAACTACTACTGGTCTTCCAGGAAACGATCAAAGCGTAGACTGTTTAAAGACATTACTCCCATTGACAAAAGTCCGCATGATGCCTGTTGTATTCAATCCCGATGAAATTTCTGTGTTTCATCAACACTCTGAAGGTCCACAGACTACAGACTGCCTCCAGATGTGCATCGGAAACTACTACTGGACTTCCAGGAATCGAAAAGCGTAGACAGTTTGAGTCATTACTCCAATGGAGAAAAGTCTGCAAGGTGCCTGTTGTATTCAATCCCGATGCAAATTCTGTATTTCATCAACACTCGGAAGGTCGACAGATTACAGAAGGCCTCCAGATGTGCTTCGGAAACTACTACCGGTTTTCCACGGAACTATCAAAGCGGATACAGATTGAAACATTACTCCCATGAAGAAAAGTCCGTATGGTGCCTGTTGTATTCAATCCCGAAGCAATTTCTGTGTTAGATCAACACTCTTAAGGTCCACAGATTACAGAATGCCTCCAGATGTGCTTCGAAAACTACTACTGGTCTTCCAGGGAACAATCAAAGCGTAGTCAGTTTGAGACAATACCCCATGGAGAAAAGTTCGCATGGTGCCTGTTGTATTCAATCCCTATGCAATTTCTGTTTTTCATCAACAGTCTGAAGGTCCACAGTTTACAGAATGCCTCCTAATTTGCTTCGGAATCTACTACTTCTCTTCCAGGAACGATCAAAGCGTAGGCAGTTTGAGACATTACTTCCATGGGGAAACGCAGCAGGTTGCCTGTTGTATTCAATCCCGATGCAATTTCTGTGTTTCATCAATATTCGGAATGTCCACAGAATACAGAATGCCTCCAGATGTGCATTGGAATATACTTTTGGTCTTCCAGTTAACAATCAAAACGTAGACAGTTTGAGACATTACTCCCATGGAGAAAACTCCGCATGGTGCCTGATGTATTCATTCTGATGCAATTTCTGTGTTTCATCAACACTCTGAAGGTCCACAGATTACAAAATGTCTCCAGATGTGCTTCGGAAAATACTACCGGTCTTCCAGGAATCGATCGAACTGTAGATAGTTTGAGACATTACTCCCATGGAGAAAAATCCCCATGGTGCCTGTTGCATTCAATCCGGAGGCAATTTCTGTGTTTCATCAACACTCTGAAGGTCCACAGAGTACGGAATGCCTCCAGATGTGCTTCGGTAACTACTACTGGTCTTCCAGGGAACGATCAAAGCGTTGACACTTTGAGACATTACTCCCATGGAGAAAAGTCCCCATGCTGCCTGTTGTATTCAATCCCGATGTAATTTCTGTGCTTCACCAACACTCTGAAGGACCACAGATTACGGAATGCCTACAGATGTGCTTTGGAAACTACTACTGGTCTTCCAGGAATCGATCATAGCGTAGACAGTTTGAGACAAAACTCCCATGGAGAAAAGTCCGCATGGAGCCTGTTGTATTCAATCCCGATATAATTTCTGAGCTTCACCAACACTCAGAAGGACCATAGATTACAAAATGCCTCCAGATGTGCTTCGGAAAATACTACCGGTCTTCCAGGAATCGATCAAACTGTAGATAGTTTGAGCCATTACTTCCATGGAGAAAAATCCGCATGGTGCCTGTTGCATTCAATCCCGAGGCAATTTCTGTGTTTCATCAACACTCTGAAGGTCCACACTTTAAAGGATGCCTCCAGATGTGCTTCGGAAACTACTACTGGTCTCCCAGAGAACGATCAAATCTTAGACAGTTTGAGACATTACTCCCAAGGTGAAAAGACAGCATGGTGCCTGTTGTATTCAATCCCGATGAAATTTCTGTGTTTCATCAACACTCTGAAGGTCCACAGATTACAGAATGAATCCAGATGTGCTTCGGAAACTACTACTGGTCTTCTACGGAACCATCAAAGCATATACAGATTGAGACATTACTCCCATCTAGAAAAGTCCGCATGGTGCCTGTTGTATTCAATACCGAACAATTTCTGTGTTTCATCAAAACTCTAAAAGTCCACAGATTACAGAATGCCTCCAGATGTGCTTCGAAAACTGCTACTGGTCTTCCATGGAACCATCAAAGCGTATAATTTTGAGACGTTACACCCATGGAGAAAGTTCCGCTTGGTGCCTGTTGTATTCAATCCCGACGCAATTTCTGTGTTTCATCAACACTCTGAAGGTCCACATATTACAGAATGCCTCCAGATGTGCTTCGGAAACTACTACTGGTCTTCCACGGAACCATCAAAGCGTATACAGATAGAGAATTTAGTCCCATGGAGAAATGTCCTCAGGCTTCCTGTTGAATTCACCCCGATGAAAATGCTGTGTTTCATCAACACTGTGAAAGTCCACATATTACAGAATGCCTCCAGATGTGCTTCGAAAACTACTACTGGTCTTCCAGGGAACGATCAAAGCGTAGACACTTTGAGACATTATTCCCATGGAGAAAAGTTCTCATGGAGCCTGTTGTATTCAATCCCGATGAAATTTCTGTGTTTCATCAAAACTCTTAATGTCCACAGATCACAGAATGCCTCCAGATGTGCTTCGGATACTTTTCCTGGTCTTCTAGGAATCGATCAAACCGTAGATAGTTTGAGACATTACCCCTATGGAGAAAAATCCGCATAATGCCTGTTGTATTCAATCCCGATGCAATTTCTGTGTTTCATCATCACTCTGAAGGTACACAGTTTACAGAATGCCTCCAGATGTGCATCGGGAACTACTACTGGTCTTCCACGGAACGATCAAAGCGTAGGCAGTCTGAGACATTACTCCAATGGAGATAAGTCGGCTGGGTTTCTGTTGTATTCAATCCCGATGAAATTGCTGTGTTTCATCAACACTCTGAAAGTCCGCATATTACAGAATACCTCCAGATGTGCTTCGTAAACTACTACTGGTCTTCCAGGAATCGATAAAAGCGTAGACAGTTTGAGACATTACTCCCATGGAGAAAAGTCCGCATGGAGGCTTTTGTATTAAATCCCGATGCAATTTCTGTGTTTCATCAACACTCTGAAGGTCCACACATTACAGAATGCCTCCAGATGTGCTTCGAAAACTACTACTGGTCTTCCAGGAATCGATCAAAGCGTAGACAGTTTGAGACAATCCTCCCATGGAGAAAAGTCCGCATGGTAACTGTTGTATTCAATCCCGATGCAATTTCAGTGTTTCATCAACACTCTGAATATCCACAGATTACAGAATTCCTCCAGATGTGCTTCGGAAACTACTACTGGTCTCCCAGAGAACGATCAAAGCGTATACTGTTTGAGACATTACTCCCATGGAGAAAAGTCCGCATGGTGCCTGTTGTATTCAATATCGACACAATTTCTGTGTTTCATCAACACTCTGAAAGTCCACAGATTACAGAATGGCTCCAGATGTGCTTCGGAAACTACAACTGGTCTTCCGCGGAACCATCAAAGCGTATACAGATTGAGACGTTAGTCCCATGGAGAAATGTCCTCAGGCTTCCTGTTGTATTCAGCCCCGATGAAAATGCTGTGTTTCATCAACACTCTCAAGGTCCACATATTATTGAATGCCTCCAGACGTGCATCGGAAACTACCACTGGTCTTCCACGGAACCATCAAAGCGTATACAGATTGAGACGTTAGTCCCATGGAGAAAAGTCCTCAGGCTTCCTGTTGTATTGAGCCCCGATGAAAATGCTGTGTTTCATCAACACTCTGAAGGTCCACATATTACAGAATGCCTCCAGATGTGCTTCGGAAACTACTACTGGTCTTCTATGGAACCATCAAAGTGTATAATTTTGAGACGTTACACCTTTGTAGATAATTCCGCATGGTGCATGTTGTATTCAATCCCGACGTAATTTCTGTGTTTCATCAACCCTCTGAAGGTCCACTGATTAGAGAATGCCTCTAGATGTGCTACGGAAACTACTACTGGTATTCCAGCTAACGATCAAAGCGTAGACAGTTTGAGACATTACTAACATGGAGAAAAGTCCCCATGGTGCCTGTTATATTCAATCCCGATGTAATTTCTGTGTTTCATCAACAGTCTGAAGGTCCACAGATAACAGAATTGCTCCTGATGTGCTTCGGAAACTCCTACTGGTCTTCCAGGTAACGATCAAAACGTAGGCAGTTTGAGACATTACTCCCATGGAGAAAGCCAACATGGTGACTTTTGTTTCCAATCCCGATGCAATTTCTGTGTTTCATCAATACTCTGAAAGTCCACAGAATACAGAAAGCCTCCAGATGTGCTGAGGAATATACTTCTGGTCTTCCAGGGAACAATCAAAGCGTAGACAGTTTGAGACATTACTCCCTTGGAGAAAAGTCTGTATGAATGCCTGTTGTATTCAACTCCCATGCAATTTCTGTGTTTCATCAAAACTCTGTAGGTCCACAGATCACAGAATGCCTCCAGATGTGCTTTGGATACTTTTATTGGTCTTCTAGGAATCGATCAAACTATAGATAGCTTGAGACATTACTCCTATGGAGAAAAATTTGCATGGTGCCTGCTGTATTCAATCCCGATGCAATTTCTGTGTTTCATCATCACTCTGAAGGTTCACAGTTTACAGAATGGCTCCAGATGTGCTTCAGAAACTACTACTGGTATTCCAGGGAACGATCAAAGTGTAGACAGTGTGAGACATTACTCCTATGGACAAAAGTCCGCGTGGTGCTTGTTGTATTCAATCCCGATGCAATTTCTGTGTTTCATCAACACTCTGAAGGTCCACAGATTACAGAATGCCTCCAGATGTGCATAGGAAACTACTACTGGTCTTCCACTAATCGATCAAAGCGTAGACAGTCTGAGACATTACTCCAATGGAGAAAAGTCCGCAGGGTTTCTGTTGTATTCAATCGCGATGAAATTGCTGTGTTTCATCAACACTCTGTGAAAGTCCACATATTACAGAATACCTCCAGATGTGCTTCGTAAAGTACCACTGGTCTTATAGGATTCGATAAAAGCGTAGACAGTTTGCGACATATGCTCTTGGAGAAAAGTCAGCATGGAGCCTGTTGTATTAAATCCCGATGCAATTTCTGTGTTTCATCAACACTCAGAAAGTCCACAGATTAAAGAATTCCTCCAGATGTGCTTCGGAAACTACTACTGGTCTTCCACGGAACCATCAAAGCATATACAGATTGAGACGTCAGTCCCATGGAATAATGTCCTCAGGCTTCCTGTTGTATTCAGCCCCGATGAAAATGCTTTGTTTCATCAACACTCTCAAGGTCCACATATTACAGAATGCCTCCAGATGTGCTTCGAAAGCTACTACTGGTCTTCCAGGGAACGATAAAAAGCGTAGACACTTTGAGACATTACTCCCATGGAGAAAGCCAGCATGGTGAGTTTTGTTTTCAATCCCGATGCAATTTCTGTGTTTCATCAATACTCTGAAGGTCCACAGAATACAGCAGGCCTCCAGATGTGCTTTGGAATATACTTCTGGTCTTCCAGGGAACAATCAAAGCGTAGACAGTTTGAGACATTACTCCCTTAGAGAAAAGTCTGTATGAATGCCTGTTGTATTCAACTCCCATGCAATTTCTGTGTTTCATCAAAACTCTGTAGGTCCACAGATCACAGAATGCCTGCAGATGTGCTTTGGATACTTTTACTGGTCTTCTAGGAATCGATCAAACTATAGATAGCTTGAGACATTACTCCTATGGAGAAAAATCTGCATGGTGACTGCTGTATTCAACCCCGATGCAATTTCTGAGTTTCATCATCACTCTGAAGGTTCACAGTTTACAGAATGGCTCCAGATGTGCTTCAGAAACTACTACTGGTATTCCAGGGAACGATCAAAGTGTAGACAGTGTGAGACATTACTCCTATGGACAAAAGTCCGCGTGGTGCTTGTTGTATTCAATCCCGATGCAATTTCTGTGTTTCATCAACACTCTGAAGGTCCACAGATTACAGAATGCCTCCAGATGTGCATCGGAAACTACTACTGGTCTTCCACTAATCGATCAAAGCGTAGACAGTCTGAGACATTACTCCAATGGAGAAAAGTCCGCAGGGTTTCTGTTGTATTCAATCGCGATGAAATTGCTGTGTTTCATCAACACTCTGAAAGTCCACATATTACAGAATACCTCCAGATGTGCTTCGTAAAGTACCACTGGTCTTATAGGATTCGATAATCGCGTAGACAGATTGAGACATACTCTCATGGAGAAAAGTCAGCATGGAGCCTGTTGTATTAAATCCCGATGCAATTTCTGTGTTTCATCAACACTCTGAAGGTCCACCCTTTACGGAATGCCTCCAGATGTGCTTCGGAAACTACTACTGGTCTCCCAGAGAACGATCAAATCGTAGACAGTTTGAGACATTACTCCCAAGGTGAAAAGACAGCATGGTGCCTGTTGTATTCAATCCCGATGACATTTCTGTGTTTCATCAACACTCTGAAGGTCTACATATTACAGAATGCCTCCAGATGTGCTTCGGAAACTACTACTGGTCTTCCACGGAACCATCAAAGCGTATACAGTTTGAGACATTACTCCTATGGAGAAAAGTCGGCATGGTGCCTGTTGTATTCAATACCGACACAATTTCTGTGTTTCATCAACACTCGGAAAGTCCACAGATTACAGAATGCCTCCAGATGTGCTTCGGAAACTACTACTGGTCTTCCACGGAACCATCAAAGCATATACAGATTGAGACGTTAGTCCCATGGAGTAATGTCCTCAGGCTTCCTGTTGTATTCAGCCCCGATGAAAATGCTGTGTTTCATCAACACTCTGAAGGTCCACATATCACAGAATGCCTCCAGATGTGCTTCGAAAACTACTACTGGTCTTCCAGGGAACGATCAAACCGTAGACACTTTGAGACATTACTCCCATGGAGAAGAGTTCGCATGCAGCCTGTTGTATTCAATCCCGATGAAATTTCTGTGTTTCATCAAAACTCTTAAAGTCCACAGATCACAGAATGCCTCCAGATGTGCTTCGGATACTTTTACTGGTCTTCAAGGAAACGATCAAACCGTAGATAGTTTGAGAAATTACTCCTATGGAGAAAAATCCGCATGGTGCCTGTTGTATTCAATCTCGATGCAATTTCTGTGTTTCATCATCACTCTGAAGGTTCACAGTTTACAGAATGTCTCCAGGTGTGCTTCGGAATCTACTACTGGTATTCCAGGGAACGATCAATGTGTAGACAGTGTGAGACATTACTCCTATGGACAAAAGTCCACGTGGTGCTTGTTGTATTCATGCCAGATGCAATTTCTGTGTTTCATCAACACTCTGAAGGTCCACAGATTACAGAATGCCTCCAGATGTGCATCGGAAACTACTACTGGTCTTCCACTAACCGATTAAAGCGTAGACAGTTTGAGACATTACTCCCATGGAGAAAATTCCGCATGGTGCCTGTTGTATTCAATCCCGATGAAATTGCTGTGTTTCATCAACACTCTGAAGGTCCATAGATTACAGAATGCCTCCAGATGTGCTTCAGAAACTACTACTGGTCTTACAGAAATCGATCGAAGCGTAGACAGTGTGAGACATTACTCCTATGGACAAAAGTCGGCGTGGTGCTTGTTGTATTCATGCCAGATGCAATTTCTGTGTTTCATCAACACTCTGAAGGTCCACAGATTACAGAATGCCTCCAGATGTGCTTCGAAAACTACTACTGGTCTTCCAGGGAACGATCTAAGCGTAGACAGTTTGAGACAATACTCCCATGGAGCAAAGTCCGCATGGTGACTGTTGTATTCAATCCTGATGCAATTTCTGTGTTTCATCAACACTATGAATGTCCACAGATTACAGAATGCCTCCAGATGTGCTTCGGAAACTACTACTGGTCTCCCAGAGAACGAACAAATCGTAGACAGTTTGAGACATTACTCCCAAAGGGGAAACGACAGCATGGTGACTATTGTATTCAATCCCGATGATATTTCTGTGTTTCATCATCACGCTGAAGGTCCACAGATTACAGAATGCCTCCAGATGTGCTTCGGAAACTACTACTGGTCTTCCACGGAACCACCAAAGCGTATACAGATTGAGACGTTAGTCCCATGGAGTAATGTCCTCAGGCTTCCTGTTGAATTCACCCCGATGAAAATGCTGTGTTTCATCAACACCCTGAAGGTCCACATATTACAGAATGCCTCCAGATGTGCTTCGAAAACTACTACTGGTCTTCCAGGGAACGATCAAAGCGTAGACACTTTGAGACATTACTCCCATGGAGAATAGTTCGCATGGAGCCTGTTGTATTCAATCCCGATGAAATTTCTGTGTTTCATCAAAACTCTTAAAGTCCACAGATCACAGAATGCCTCCAGATGTGCTTCGGATACTTTTACTGGTCTTCTAGTAATCGATCAAACCGTAGATAGTTTGAGACATTACTCCTATGGAGAAAAATCCGCATGGTGCCTGTTGTATTCAATCCAGATGCAATTTCTGTGTTTCATCATCACTCTGAAGGTTCACAATTTACAGAATGGCACCAGATGTGCTTCGGAAACTACTACTGGTATTCCAGGGAACGATCAAAGTGTAGACAGTGCGTGACATTACTCCTATGGACAAAATTCTGCGTGGCGCTTGTTGTATTCAATCCCGATGCAATTTCTGTGTTTCATCAATACTCTGAAGGTCCACAGATTACAGAATGCCTCCAGATGTGGTTCGGTAACTACTACTGGTCTTCCACGGAACGATCAATGCGTAGGCAGTCTGAGACATACCTCCAATGGAGAAATGTCCTCAGGCTTCCTGTTGTTTTCAACTCCGATGAAATTGCTGTTTTTCATCAAAACTCTGAAGGTCCACATATTACAGAATGCCTCCAGATGTGCTTCGAAAACTACTACTGTTTTCCAGGGAACGATCAAACCGTACACACTATGAGACATTACTCCAATGGAGAAAAGTTCGCATGGTGCCTGTTGTATTCAATCCCGATGAAATTTCTGTGTTTCATCAACACTCTTAAAGTCCACAGATTATAGAATGCCTCCAGATGTGCTTCGGAAACTCCTACTGTTCATCCAGGTAATGCTCAAAACGTAGACAGTTTGAGACACTTCTCCAATGGAGAAAGGCAGCATGGCGCGTTTTGTATTCAATCCCGATGACATTTCTGTGTTTCATCAATACTCTGAACGTCCACAGAATACAGAATGCCTCCAGATGTGCTTTGGTATCCACTCCTGGACTTCCACGGAACGATCAAAGTTTCGGCAGTCTGAGACATTACTCCAATGGAGAAAAGTTTGCAGGGTTTCTGTTGTATTCAATCCCGATGAAATTGCTGTGTTTCATCAACACTCTGAAAGTCCACATATTACAGAATACCTCCAGATGTGCTTCGTAAACTACTACTGGTCTTCCAGGAATCGATAAAAGCGTAGACAGTTTGAGACACTACTCCCATGGAGAAAAGTCCGCATGGAGCCTTTTGTATAAAATCCCGATGCAGTTTCTGTGTTTCATCAACACTCTGAAGGTCCAAACATTACAGAATGCCTCCAGATGTGCTTCGAAAACTACTACAGGTCTTCCAGGAATCGATCAAAGCGTAGACAGTTTGAGACAATACTCCCATTAGGAAAAGTCCGCATGGTGACTGTTGTATTCAATCCCGATGCAATTTCTGTGTTTCATCAACACTCTAAAGGTCCACAGATTACAGAATGCCTCCAGATGTGCTTCGGAAACTACTACTGGTCATCCACGGAACCATCAAAGCGTATACAGTGTGAGACATTACTCCCATGTAGAAAAGTCCGCATGGTGCCTGTTGTATTCAATACCGACACAATTTCTGTGTTTCATCAACACTCTGAAAGTCCACAGATTGCAGAATGCCTCCAGATGTTCTTTGGAACGTACTACTGGTCTTCCACGGAACCATCAAAGCGTTTACAGATTGAGAAGTTAGTCCCATGGAGAAACGTCCTCAGGCTTCCTGTTGTATTCAGCCCCGATGAAAATGCTGTGTTTCATCAACACTCTGAAGGTCCACATATTACAGAATGCCTCCAGATGTGCTTCGGAAACTACTCATGGTCTTCCACGGAACCATCAAAGCGTATACAGATTGAGACGTTAGTCTCATGGAGAAATGCCCTCAGGCTTCCTGTTGAATACGGCCCCGATGAAAATGCTGTGTTTCATCAACACTCTGAAGGTCCACATATTACAGAATGCCTGCAGATGTGCTTCGGAAACTACTACTGGTCTTCCACGGAACCATCAAAGCGTATACAGATTGAGACATTAGTCCCACGGAGAAATGTCCTCAGGCTTCCTGTTGTATTCAGCCCTGATGAAAATGCTGTGTTTCATCAACACTCTGAAGGTCCAGATATTACAGAATGCATCCAGATGTGCTTCGGAAACTACTACTGAACTTCCATGGAACCATCAATGCGTATAATTTTGAGACGTTACACATATGTAGAAAATTCCGCATGGTGCCTGTTGTATTCAATCCCGACGCAATTTCTGTGTTTCATCAACACTCTGAAGGTCCACATATTACAGAATGCCTCCAGATGTGCTTCGGAAACTACTACTGGTCTTCCACGGAACCATCAAAGCGTATACAGATAGAGAATTTAGTCCCATGGAGAAATGTCCTCAGGCTTCCTGTTGAATTCACCCCGATGAAAATGCTGTGTTTCATCAACACTGTGAAAGTCCACATATTACAGAATGCCTCCAGATGTGCTTCGAAAACTACTACTGGTCTTCCAGGGAACGATCAAAGCGTAGACACTTTGAGACATTATTCCCATGGAGAAAAGTTCTCATGGAGCCTGTTGTATTCAATCCCGATGAAATTTCTGTGTTTCATCAAAACTCTTAATGTCCACAGATCACAGAATGCCTCCAGATGTGCTTCGGATACTTTTCCTGGTCTTCTAGGAATCGATCAAACCGTAGATAGTTTGAGACATTACCCCTATGGAGAAAAATCCGCATAATGCCTGTTGTATTCAATCCCGATGCAATTTCTGTGTTTCATCATCACTCTGAAGGTACACAGTTTACAGAATGCCTCCAGATGTGCATCGGGAACTACTACTGGTCTTCCACGGAACGATCAAAGCGTAGGCAGTCTGAGACATTACTCCAATGGAGATAAGTCGGCTGGGTTTCTGTTGTATTCAATCCCGATGAAATTGCTGTGTTTCATCAACACTCTGAAAGTCCGCATATTACAGAATACCTCCAGATGTGCTTCGAAAACTACTACTGGTCTTCCAGGAATCGATCAAAGCGTAGACAGTTTGAGACAATACTCCCATGGAGAAAAGTCCGCATGGTAACTGTTGTATTCAATCCCGATGCAATTTCAGTGTTTCATCAACACTCTGAATATCCACAGATTACAGAATTCCTCCAGATGTGCTTCGGAAACTACTACTGGTCTCCCAGAGAACGATCAAAGCGTATACTGTTTGAGACATTACTCCCATGGAGAAAAGTCCGCATGGTGCCTGTTGTATTCAATATCGACACAATTTCTGTGTTTCATCAACACTCTGAAAGTCCACAGATTACAGAATGGCTCCAGATGTGCTTCGGAAACTACAACTGGTCTTCCGCGGAACCATCAAAGCGTATACAGATTGAGACGTTAGTCCCATGGAGAAATGTCCTCAGGCTTCCTGTTGTATTCAGCCCCGATGAAAATGCTGTGTTTCATCAACACTCTCAAGGTCCACATATTATTGAATGCCTCCAGACGTGCATCGGAAACTACCACTGGTCTTCCACGGAACCATCAAAGCGTATACAGATTGAGACGTTAGTCCCATGGAGAAAAGTCCTCAGGCTTCCTGTTGTATTGAGCCCCGATGAAAATGCTGTGTTTCATCAACACTCTGAAGGTCCACATATTACAGAATGCTTCCAGATGTGCTTCGGAAACTACTACTGGTCTTCTATGGAACCATCAAAGTGTATAATTTTGAGACGTTACACCTTTGTAGATAATTCCGCATGGTGCATGTTGTATTCAATCCCGACGTAATTTCTGTGTTTCATCAACCCTCTGAAGGTCCACTGATTAGAGAATGCCTCTAGATGTGCTTCGGAAACTACTACTGGTATTCCAGCTAACGATCAAAGCGTAGACAGTTTGAGACATTACTAACATGGAGAAAAGTCCCCATGGTGCCTGTTATATTCAATCCCGATGTAATTTCTGTGTTTCATCAACACTCTGAAGGTCCACAGATAACAGAATTGCTCCTGATGTGCTTCGGAAACTCCTACTGGTCTTCCAGGTAACGATCAAAACGTAGGCAGTTTGAGACATTACTCCCATGGAGAAAGCCAACATGGTGACTTTTGTTTCCAATCCCGATGCAATTTCTGTGTTTCATCAATACTCTGAAAGTCCACAGAATACAGAAAGCCTCCAGATGTGCTGAGGAATATACTTCTGGTCTTCCAGGGAACAATCAAAGCGTAGACAGTTTGAGACATAACTCCCTTGGAGAAAAGTCTGTATGAATGCCTGTTGTATTCAACTCCCATGCAATTTCTGTGTTTCATCAAAACTCTGTAGGTCCACAGATCACAGAATGCCTCCAGATGTGCTTTGGATACTTTTATTGGTCTTCTAGGAATCGATCAAACTATAGATAGCTTGAGACATTACTCCTATGGAGAAAAATTTGCATGGTGCCTGCTGTATTCAATCCCGATGCAATTTCTGTGTTTCATCATCACTCTGAAGGTTCACAGTTTACAGAATGGCTCCAGATGTGCTTCAGAAACTACTACTGGTATTCCAGGGAACGATCAAAGTGTAGACAGTGTGAGACATTACTCCTATGGACAAAAGTCCGCGTGGTGCTTGTTGTATTCAATCCCGATGCAATTTCTGTGTTTCATCAACACTCTGAAGGTCCACAGATTACAGAATGCCTCCAGATGTGCATAGGAAACTACTACTGGTCTTCCACTAATCGATCAAAGCGTAGACAGTCTGAGACATTACTCCAATGGAGAAAAGTCCGCAGGGTTTCTGTTGTATTCAATCGCGATGAAATTGCTGTGTTTCATCAACACTCTGTGAAAGTCCACATATTACAGAATACCTCCAGATGTGCTTCGTAAAGTACCACTGGTCTTATAGGATTCGATAAAAGCGTAGACAGTTTGCGACATATGCTCTTGGAGAAAAGTCAGCATGGAGCCTGTTGTATTAAATCCCGATGCAATTTCTGTGTTTCATCAACACTCTGAAGGTCCACCCTTTACGGAATGCCTCCAGATGTGCTTCGGAAACTACTACTGGTCTCCCAGAGAACGATCAAATCGTAGACAGTTTGAGACATTACTCCCAAGGTGAAAAGACAGCATGGTGCCTGTTGTATTCAATCCCGATGACATTTCTGTGTTTCATCAACACTCTGAAGGTCTACATATTACAGAATGCCTCCAGATGTGCTTCGGAAACTACTACTGGTCTTCCACGGAACCATCAAAGCGTATACAGTTTGAGACATTACTCCTATGGAGAAAAGTCGGCATGGTGCCTGTTGTATTCAATACCGACACAATTTCTGTGTTTCATCAACACTCAGAAAGTCCACAGATTAAAGAATTCCTCCAGATGTGCTTCGGAAACTACTACTGGTCTTCCACGGAACCATCAAAGCATATACAGATTGAGACGTCAGTCCCATGGAATAATGTCCTCAGGCTTCCTGTTGTATTCAGCCCCGATGAAAATGCTTTGTTTCATCAACACTCTGAAGGTCCACATATTACAGAATGCCTCCAGATGTGCTTCGAAAACTACTACTGGTCTTCCAGGGAACGATAAAAAGCGTAGACACTTTGAGACATTACTCCCATGGAGAAAGCCAGCATGGTGAGTTTTGTTTTCAATCCCGATGCAATTTCTGTGTTTCATCAATACTCTGAAGGTCCACAGAATACAGCAGGCCTCCAGATGTGCTTTGGAATATACTTCTGGTCTTCCAGGGAACAATCAAAGCGTAGACAGTTTGAGACATTACTCCCTTAGAGAAAAGTCTGTATGAATGCCTGTTGTATTCAACTCCCATGCAATTTCTGTGTTTCATCAAAACTCTGTAGGTCCACAGATCACAGAATGCCTGCAGATGTGCTTTGGATACTTTTACTGGTCTTCTAGGAATCGATCAAACTATAGATAGCTTGAGACATTACTCCTATGGAGAAAAATCTGCATGGTGACTGCTGTATTCAACCCCGATGCAATTTCTGAGTTTCATCATCACTCTGAAGGTTCACAGTTTACAGAATGGCTCCAGATGTGCTTCAGAAACTACTACTGGTATTCCAGGGAACGATCAAAGTGTAGACAGTGTGAGACATTACTCCTATGGACAAAAGTCCGCGTGGTGCTTGTTGTATTCAATCCCGATGCAATTTCTGTGTTTCATCAACACTCTGAAGGTCCACAGATTACAGAATGCCTCCAGATGTGCATCGGAAACTACTACTGGTCTTCCACTAATCGATCAAAGCGTAGACAGTCTGAGACATTACTCCAATGGAGAAAAGTCCGCAGGGTTTCTGTTGTATTCAATCGCGATGAAATTGCTGTGTTTCATCAACACTCTGAAAGTCCACATATTACAGAATACCTCCAGATGTGCTTCGTAAAGTACCACTGGTCTTATAGGATTCGATAATCGCGTAGACAGATTGAGACATACTCTCATGGAGAAAAGTCAGCATGGAGCCTGTTGTATTAAATCCCGATGCAATTTCTGTGTTTCATCAACACTCTGAAGGTCCACCCTTTACGGAATGCCTCCAGATGTGCTTCGGAAACTACTACTGGTCTCCCAGAGAACGATCAAATCGTAGACAGTTTGAGACATTACTCCCAAGGTGAAAAGACAGCATGGTGCCTGTTGTATTCAATCCCGATGACATTTCTGTGTTTCATCAACACTCTGAAGGTCTACATATTACAGAATGCCTCCAGATGTGCTTCGGAAACTACTACTGGTCTTCCACGGAACCATCAAAGCGTATACAGTTTGAGACATTACTCCTATGGAGAAAAGTCGGCATGGTGCCTGTTGTATTCAATACCGACACAATTTCTGTGTTTCATCAACACTCGGAAAGTCCACAGATTACAGAATGCCTCCAAATGTGCTTCGGAAACTACTACTGGTCTTCCACGGAACCATCAAAGCATATACAGATTGAGACGTTAGTCCCATGGAGTAATGTCCTCAGGCTTCCTGTTGTATTCAGCCCCGATGAAAATGCTGTGTTTCATCAACACTCTGAAGGTCCACATATCACAGAATGCCTCCAGATGTGCTTCGAAAACTACTACTGGTCTTCCAGGGAACGATCAAACCGTAGACACTTTGAGACATTACTCCCATGGAGAAGAGTTCGCATGCAGCCTGTTGTATTCAATCCCGATGAAATTTCTGTGTTTCATCAAAACTCTTAAAGTCCACAGATCACAGAATGCCTCCAGATGTGCTTCGGATACTTTTACTGGTCTTCAAGGAAACGATCAAACCGTAGATAGTTTGAGAAATTACTCCTATGGAGAAAAATCCGCATGGTGCCTGTTGTATTCAATCTCGATGCAATTTCTGTGTTTCATCATCACTCTGAAGGTTCACAGTTTACAGAATGTCTCCAGGTGTGCTTCGGAATCTACTACTGGTATTCCAGGGAACGATCAATGTGTAGACAGTGTGAGACATTACTCCTATGGACAAAAGTCCACGTGGTGCTTGTTGTATTCATGCCAGATGCAATTTCTGTGTTTCATCAACACTCTGAAGGTCCACAGATTACAGAATGCCTCCAGATGTGCATCGGAAACTACTACTGGTATTCCAGGGAACGATCAATGTGTAGACAGTGTGAGACATTACTCCTATGGACAAAAGTCCACGTGGTGCTTGTTGTATTCATGCCAGATGCAATTTCTGTGTTTCATCAACACTCTGAAGGTCCACAGATTACAGAATGCCTCCAGATGTGCATCGGAAACTACTACTGGTCTTCCACTAACCGATTAAAGCGTAGACAGTTTGAGACATTACTCCCATGGAGAAAATTCCGCATGGTGCCTGTTGTATTCAATCCCGATGAAATTGCTGTGTTTCATCAACACTCTGAAGGTCCATAGATTACAGAATGCCTCCAGATGTGCTTCAGAAACTACTACTGGTCTTACAGAAATCGATCGAAGCGTAGACAGTGTGAGACATTACTCCTATGGACAAAAGTCCACGTGGTGCTTGTTGTATTCATGCCAGATGCAATTTCTGTGTTTCATCAACACTCTGAAGGTCTACATATTACAGAATGCCTCCAGATGTGCTTCGGAAACTACTACTGGTCTTCCACGGAACCATCAAAGCGTATACAGTTTGAGACATTACTCCTATGGAGAAAAGTCGGCATGGTGCCTGTTGTATTCAATACCGACACAATTTCTGTGTTTCATCAACACTCAGAAAGTCCACAGATTAAAGAATTCCTCCAGATGTGCTTCGGAAACTACTACTGGTCTTCCACGGAACCATCAAAGCATATACAGATTGAGACGTCAGTCCCATGGAATAATGTCCTCAGGCTTCCTGTTGTATTCAGCCCCGATGAAAATGCTTTGTTTCATCAACACTCTGAAGGTCCACATATTACAGAATGCCTCCAGATGTGCTTCGAAAACTACTACTGGTCTTCCAGGGAACGATAAAAAGCGTAGACACTTTGAGACATTACTCCCATGGAGAAAGCCAGCATGGTGAGTTTTGTTTTCAATCCCGATGCAATTTCTGTGTTTCATCAATACTCTGAAGGTCCACAGAATACAGCAGGCCTCCAGATGTGCTTTGGAATATACTTCTGGTCTTCCAGGGAACAATCAAAGCGTAGACAGTTTGAGACATTACTCCCTTAGAGAAAAGTCTGTATGAATGCCTGTTGTATTCAACTCCCATGCAATTTCTGTGTTTCATCAAAACTCTGTAGGTCCACAGATCACAGAATGCCTGCAGATGTGCTTTGGATACTTTTACTGGTCTTCTAGGAATCGATCAAACTATAGATAGCTTGAGACATTACTCCTATGGAGAAAAATCTGCATGGTGACTGCTGTATTCAACCCCGATGCAATTTCTGAGTTTCATCATCACTCTGAAGGTTCACAGTTTACAGAATGGCTCCAGATGTGCTTCAGAAACTACTACTGGTATTCCAGGGAACGATCAAAGTGTAGACAGTGTGAGACATTACTCCTATGGACAAAAGTCCGCGTGGTGCTTGTTGTATTCAATCCCGATGCAATTTCTGTGTTTCATCAACACTCTGAAGGTCCACAGATTACAGAATGCCTCCAGATGTGCATCGGAAACTACTACTGGTCTTCCACTAATCGATCAAAGCGTAGACAGTCTGAGACATTACTCCAATGGAGAAAAGTCCGCAGGGTTTCTGTTGTATTCAATCGCGATGAAATTGCTGTGTTTCATCAACACTCTGAAAGTCCACATATTACAGAATACCTCCAGATGTGCTTCGTAAAGTACCACTGGTCTTATAGGATTCGATAATCGCGTAGACAGATTGAGACATACTCTCATGGAGAAAAGTCAGCATGGAGCCTGTTGTATTAAATCCCGATGCAATTTCTGTGTTTCATCAACACTCTGAAGGTCCACCCTTTACGGAATGCCTCCAGATGTGCTTCGGAAACTACTACTGGTCTCCCAGAGAACGATCAAATCGTAGACAGTTTGAGACATTACTCCCAAGGTGAAAAGACAGCATGGTGCCTGTTGTATTCAATCCCGATGACATTTCTGTGTTTCATCAACACTCTGAAGGTCTACATATTACAGAATGCCTCCAGATGTGCTTCGGAAACTACTACTGGTCTTCCACGGAACCATCAAAGCGTATACAGTTTGAGACATTACTCCTATGGAGAAAAGTCGGCATGGTGCCTGTTGTATTCAATACCGACACAATTTCTGTGTTTCATCAACACTCGGAAAGTCCACAGATTACAGAATGCCTCCAAATGTGCTTCGGAAACTACTACTGGTCTTCCACGGAACCATCAAAGCATATACAGATTGAGACGTTAGTCCCATGGAGTAATGTCCTCAGGCTTCCTGTTGTATTCAGCCCCGATGAAAATGCTGTGTTTCATCAACACTCTGAAGGTCCACATATCACAGAATGCCTCCAGATGTGCTTCGAAAACTACTACTGGTCTTCCAGGGAACGATCAAACCGTAGACACTTTGAGACATTACTCCCATGGAGAAGAGTTCGCATGCAGCCTGTTGTATTCAATCCCGATGAAATTTCTGTGTTTCATCAAAACTCTTAAAGTCCACAGATCACAGAATGCCTCCAGATGTGCTTCGGATACTTTTACTGGTCTTCAAGGAAACGATCAAACCGTAGATAGTTTGAGAAATTACTCCTATGGAGAAAAATCCGCATGGTGCCTGTTGTATTCAATCTCGATGCAATTTCTGTGTTTCATCATCACTCTGAAGGTTCACAGTTTACAGAATGTCTCCAGGTGTGCTTCGGAATCTACTACTGGTATTCCAGGGAACGATCAATGTGTAGACAGTGTGAGACATTACTCCTATGGACAAAAGTCCACGTGGTGCTTGTTGTATTCATGCCAGATGCAATTTCTGTGTTTCATCAACACTCTGAAGGTCCACAGATTACAGAATGCCTCCAGATGTGCATCGGAAACTACTACTGGTCTTCCACTAACCGATTAAAGCGTAGACAGTTTGAGACATTACTCCCATGGAGAAAATTCCGCATGGTGCCTGTTGTATTCAATCCCGATGAAATTGCTGTGTTTCATCAACACTCTGAAGGTCCATAGATTACAGAATGCCTCCAGATGTGCTTCAGAAACTACTACTGGTCTTACAGAAATCGATCGAAGCGTAGACAGTGTGAGACATTACTCCTATGGACAAAAGTCGGCGTGGTGCTTGTTGTATTCATGCCAGATGCAATTTCTGTGTTTCATCAACACTCTGAAGGTCCACAGATTACAGAATGCCTCCAGATGTGCTTCGAAAACTACTACTGGTCTTCCAGGGAACGATCTAAGCGTAGACAGTTTGAGACAATACTCCCATGGAGCAAAGTCCGCATGGTGACTGTTGTATTCAATCCTGATGCAATTTCTGTGTTTCATCAACACTATGAATGTCCACAGATTACAGAATGCCTCCAGATGTGCTTCGGAAACTACTACTGGTCTCCCAGAGAACGAACAAATCGTAGACAGTTTGAGACATTACTCCCAAAGGGGAAACGACAGCATGGTGACTATTGTATTCAATCCCGATGATATTTCTGTGTTTCATCATCACGCTGAAGGTCCACAGATTACAGAATGCCTCCAGATGTGCTTCGGAAACTACTACTGGTCTTCCACGGAACCACCAAAGCGTATACAGATTGAGACGTTAGTCCCATGGAGTAATGTCCTCAGGCTTCCTGTTGAATTCACCCCGATGAAAATGCTGTGTTTCATCAACACCCTGAAGGTCCACATATTACAGAATGCCTCCAGATGTGCTTCGAAAACTACTACTGGTCTTCCAGGGAACGATCAAAGCGTAGACACTTTGAGACATTACTCCCATGGAGAATAGTTCGCATGGAGCCTGTTGTATTCAATCCCGATGAAATTTCTGTGTTTCATCAAAACTCTTAAAGTCCACAGATCACAGAATGCCTCCAGATGTGCTTCGGATACTTTTACTGGTCTTCTAGTAATCGATCAAACCGTAGATAGTTTGAGACATTACTCCTATGGAGAAAAATCCGCATGGTGCCTGTTGTATTCAATCCAGATGCAATTTCTGTGTTTCATCATCACTCTGAAGGTTCACAATTTACAGAATGGCACCAGATGTGCTTCGGAAACTACTACTGGTATTCCAGGGAACGATCAAAGTGTAGACAGTGCGTGACATTACTCCTATGGACAAAATTCTGCGTGGCGCTTGTTGTATTCAATCCCGATGCAATTTCTGTGTTTCATCAATACTCTGAAGGTCCACAGATTACAGAATGTCTCCAGATGTGCATCGGAAACTACTACTGGTCTTCCACTAATCGATCAAAGCGTAGACAAATTGCGACATTACTCCCATGGTGAAAAATCCGCATGGTGCCTGTTGTACTCAATCCCGACGTAATTTCTGTGTTTCATCAACACTCTAAATGTCCACAGACTACAGAATGCCTCCAGATGTGGTTCGGTAACTACTACTGGTCTTCCACGGAACGATCAATGCGTAGGCAGTCTGAGACATACCTCCAATGGAGAAATGTCCTCAGGCTTCCTGTTGTTTTCAACTCCGATGAAATTGCTGTTTTTCATCAAAACTCTGAAGGTCCACATATTACAGAATGCCTCCAGATGTGCTTCGAAAACTACTACTGTTTTCCAGGGAACGATCAAACCGTACACACTATGAGACATTACTCCAATGGAGAAAAGTTCGCATGGTGCCTGTTGTATTCAATCCCGATGAAATTTCTGTGTTTCATCAACACTCTTAAAGTCCACAGATTATAGAATGCCTCCAGATGTGCTTCGGAAACTCCTACTGTTCATCCAGGTAATGCTCAAAACGTAGACAGTTTGAGACACTTCTCCAATGGAGAAAGGCAGCATGGTGCGTTTTGTATTCAATCCCGATGACATTTCTGTGTTTCATCAATACTCTGAACGTCCACAGAATACAGAATGCCTCCAGATGTGCTTTGGTATCCACTCCTGGACTTCCACGGAACGATCAAAGTTTCGGCAGTCTGAGACATTACTCCAATGGAGAAAAGTTTGCAGGGTTTCTGTTGTATTCAATCCCGATGAAATTGCTGTGTTTCATCAACACTCTGAAAGTCCACATATTACAGAATACCTCCAGATGTGCTTCGTAAACTACTACTGGTCTTCCAGGAATCGATAAAAGCGTAGACAGTTTGAGACACTACTCCCATGGAGAAAAGTCCGCATGGAGCCTTTTGTATAAAATCCCGATGCAGTTTCTGTGTTTCATCAACACTCTGAAGGTCCAAACATTACAGAATGCCTCCAGATGTGCTTCGAAAACTACTACAGGTCTTCCAGGAATCGATCAAAGCGTAGACAGTTTGAGACAATACTCCCATTAGGAAAAGTCCGCATGGTGACTGTTGTATTCAATCCCGATGCAATTTCTGTGTTTCATCAACACTCTAAAGGTCCACAGATTACAGAATGCCTCCAGATGTGCTTCGGAAACTACTACTGGTCATCCACGGAACCATCAAAGCGTATACAGTGTGAGACATTACTCCCATGTAGAAAAGTCCGCATGGTGCCTGTTGTATTCAATACCGACACAATTTCTGTGTTTCATCAACACTCTGAAAGTCCACAGATTGCAGAATGCCTCCAGATGTTCTTTGGAACGTACTACTGGTCTTCCACGGAACCATCAAAGCGTTTACAGATTGAGAAGTTAGTCCCATGGAGAAACGTCCTCAGGCTTCCTGTTGTATTCAGCCCCGATGAAAATGCTGTGTTTCATCAACACTCTGAAGGTCCACATATTACAGAATGCCTCCAGATGTGCTTCGGAAACTACTCATGGTCTTCCACGGAACCATCAAAGCGTATACAGATTGAGACGTTAGTCTCATGGAGAAATGCCCTCAGGCTTCCTGTTGAATACGGCCCCGATGAAAATGCTGTGTTTCATCAACACTCTGAAGGTCCACATATTACAGAATGCCTGCAGATGTGCTTCGGAAACTACTACTGGTCTTCCACGGAACCATCAAAGCGTATACAGATTGAGACATTAGTCCCACGGAGAAATGTCCTCAGGCTTCCTGTTGTATTCAGCCCTGATGAAAATGCTGTGTTTCATCAACACTCTGAAGGTCCAGATATTACAGAATGCATCCAGATGTGCTTCGGAAACTACTACTGAACTTCCATGGAACCATCAATGCGTATAATTTTGAGACGTTACACATATGTAGAAAATTCCGCATGGTGCCTGTTGTATTCAATCCCGATGTAATTTCTGTGTTTCATCAACACACTGAAGGTCCACAGATTACAGAATGGCTCCAGATGTGCTTGGGAAACTCCTACTGGTCTTCCAGGTAACGATCAGAACGTAGGCAGTTTGAGACATTACTCCCATTAAGAAAGCCAGCATGGTGAGTTTTGTTTTCAATCCCGATGCAATTTCTGTGTTTCATCAATACTCTGAAGGTTCACAGAATACAGAAGGCCTCCAGATGTGCTTTGGAATATACTTCTGGTCTTCCAGGGAACGATCAAAGCGTAGACCGTTTGAGACATTACTCCCTTGGAGAAAAGTCTGTATGAATGCCTGTTGTATTCAACTCCGATGCAGTTTCTGTGATTCTTCAAAACTCTGAAGGTCCACAGATAACAGAATGCCTCCAGATGTGCATCGGAAACTACTACTGGTCTTCCACTAATCGATCAAAGCGTAGACAATTTGCGACATTACTCCCATGGAGAAAAGTTCGCATGGTGCCTGTTGTATTCAATCCCGATGGAATTTCTGTGTTTCATCAACACTCTTAAAGTCCACAGATTACAGAATGCCTCCAGATGTTCTTTGGAACGTACTACTGGTTTTCCACGGAACCATCAAAGCGTATACAGAATGAGACGTTAGTCCCATGGAGAAATGTCCTCAGGCTTCCTGTTGTATTCAGCAACGATGAAAAAGCTGTGTTTCATCAACACTCTGAAGGTCCACATATTACAGAATGCCTCCAGATGTGATTCGGAAACTACTACTGGTCTTCCACGGAACCATCAAAGGGTATACAGATTGAGACGTTTGTCCCATGGAGAAATGTCCTCAGGCTTCCTGTTGAATACAGCCCCGATGAAAATGCTGTGTTTCATCAACACTCTGAAGGTCCACATATTACTGAATTCCTCCAGATGTGCTTCGCATACTACTACTGGTCTTTCACGGAACCATCAAAGCGTATAATTTTTTGACGTTACACCCATGTAGAAAATTCCGCATCGTGCCTCTTGTATTCAATCCCGACGCAATTTCTGTGTTTCATCAGCACTCTGAAGGTCCACTGATTGGAGAATGCCTCCAGATGTGCTTCGAAAACTACTACTGGTATTCCAGCTAACGATCAAAGCGTAGACAGTTTGAGAGATTACTCCCATGGAGAAAAGTCCCCATGGTGCCTGTTGTATTCAATCCCGATGTAATTTCTGTGTTTCATCAAAACTCTGAAGGTCCACAGATAACAGAATGGCTCAAGATGTGCTTCGGAAACTCCTGCTGGTCTTCCAGGTAACGATCAAAGCGTAGGCAGTTTGAGACATTACTACCATGGAGAAAGCCAGCATGGTGAGTTTTGTATTCAATCCCGATGCAATTTCTGTGTTTCGTCAATACTCTGAAAGTCCACAGAATACAGAAGGCCTCCAGATGTGCTTTGGTATATAATTCTGGTATTCCAGGGAACGATCAAAGCGGAGACAGTTTGAGACATTACTCCCTTGGGGAAAAGTCTGTATGAATGCCTGTTGTATTCAACTCCGATGTAATTTCTGTGTTTCATCACAACTCTGAAGGTCCACAGACTACAGAATGCCTCCAGATGTGCTTCGGTAACTACTACTGGTCTGCCACGGAACGATCAAACCGTAGGCAGTCTGAGACATTACTCCAATTGAGAAATGTCCTCAGGCTTCCTGTTGTATTCAACCCCGATGAAATTGCTGTGTTTCATCAAAACTCTGAAGGTCCACATATTACAGAATGCCACCAGATGTGCTTCGAAAACTACTACTGTCTTCCAGGGAACGATCAAACCGTACACACTTTGAGACATTACTCCCATGGAGAAAAGTTCGCATGGTGCCTGTTGTATTAAATCCCGAAGAAATATCTGTGTTTCATCAACATTCTGAAAGTCCACATATTACAGAATACCTCCAGATGTGCTTCGTAAACTACTACTGGTCTTCCAGGAATCGATAAAAGCGTAGACAGTTTGAGACATTACTCCCATGGAGAAAAGTCCGCATGGAGCCTGTTGTATTAAATCCCGATGCAATTTCTGTGTTTCATCAACACTCTGAAGGTCCACACATTACAGAATGCCTCCAGATGTGCTTCGAAAACTACTACTGGTCTTCCAGGGAACGATCAAAGCGTAGACAGTTTGAGACAATACTCCCATGGAGAAAAGTCGGCATGGTGACTGTTGTATTTAATCCCGATGCTATTTCTGTGTTTTATCAACACTCTGAAGGTCCACAGATTGCAGAATGCCTCCAGATGTGCTACGGAAACTACTGCTGGTCTCCCAGAGAACGATCAAATCGTGGACAGTTTGAGACATTACTCCCAAGGTGAAAAGTCGGCATGGTGACTGTTGTATTTAATCCCGATGCTATTTCTGTGTTGTATCAACACTCTGAAGGTCCACAGATTGCAGAATACCTCCAGATGTGCTTCGTAAACTACTACTGGTCTCCCAGAGAACGATCAAAGCGTATACTGTTTGAGACATTACTCCCATGGAGAAAAGTCCGCATGGTGCCTGTTGTATTCAATATCGACACAATTTCTGTGTTTCATCAACACTCTGAAAGTCCACAGATTACAGAATGGCTCCAGATGTGCTTCGGAAACTACAACTGGTCTTCCGCGGAACCATCAAAGCATATACAGATTGAGACGTTAGTCCCATGGAGAAATGTCCTCAGGCTTCCTGTTGTATTCAGCCCCGATGAAAATGCTGTGTTTCATCAACACTCTCAAGGTCCACATATTATTGAATGCCTCCAGACGTGCATCGGAAACTACCACTGGTCTTCCACGGAACCATCAAAGCGTATACAGATTGAGACGTTAGTCCCATGGAGAAAAGTCCTCAGGCTTCCTGTTGTATTGAGCCCCGATGAAAATGCTGTGTTTCATCAACACTCTGAAGGTCCACATATTACAGAATGCCTCCAGATGTGCTTCGGAAACTACTACTGGTCTTCTATGGAACCATCAAAGTGTATAATTTTGAGACGTTACACCTTTGTAGATAATTCCGCATGGTGCATGTTGTATTCAATCCCGACGTAATTTCTGTGTTTCATCAACCCTCTGAAGGTCCACTGATTAGAGAATGCCTCTAGATGTGCTTCGGAAACTACTACTGGTATTCCAGCTAACGATCAAAGCGTAGACAGTTTGAGACATTACTAACATGGAGAAAAGTCCCCATGGTGCCTGTTATATTCAATCCCGATGTAATTTCTGTGTTTCATCAACACTCTGAAGGTCCACAGATAACAGAATTGCTCCTGATGTGCTTCGGAAACTCCTACTGGTCTTCCAGGTAACGATCAAAACGTAGGCAGTTTGAGACATTACTCCCATGGAGAAAGCCAACATGGTGACTTTTGTTTCCAATCCCGATGCAATTTCTGTGTTTCATCAATACTCTGAAAGTCCACAGAATACAGAAAGCCTCCAGATGTGCTGAGGAATATACTTCTGGTCTTCCAGGGAACAATCAAAGCGTAGACAGTTTGAGACATTACTCCCTTGGAGAAAAGTCTGTATGAATGCCTGTTGTATTCAACTCCCATGCAATTTCTGTGTTTCATCAAAACTCTGTAGGTCCACAGATCACAGAATGCCTCCAGATGTGCTTTGGATACTTTTATTGGTCTTCTAGGAATCGATCAAACTATAGATAGCTTGAGACATTACTCCTATGGAGAAAAATTTGCATGGTGCCTGCTGTATTCAATCCCGATGCAATTTCTGTGTTTCATCATCACTCTGAAGGTTCACAGTTTACAGAATGGCTCCAGATGTGCTTCAGAAACTACTACTGGTATTCCAGGGAACGATCAAAGTGTAGACAGTGTGAGACATTACTCCTATGGACAAAAGTCCGCGTGGTGCTTGTTGTATTCAATCCCGATGCAATTTCTGTGTTTCATCAACACTCTGAAGGTCCACAGATTACAGAATGCCTCCAGATGTGCATAGGAAACTACTACTGGTCTTCCACTAATCGATCAAAGCGTAGACAGTCTGAGACATTACTCCAATGGAGAAAAGTCCGCAGGGTTTCTGTTGTATTCAATCGCGATGAAATTGCTGTGTTTCATCAACACTCTGTGAAAGTCCACATATTACAGAATACCTCCAGATGTGCTTCGTAAAGTACCACTGGTCTTATAGGATTCGATAAAAGCGTAGACAGTTTGCGACATATGCTCTTGGAGAAAAGTCAGCATGGAGCCTGTTGTATTAAATCCCGATGCAATTTCTGTGTTTCATCAACACTCTGAAGGTCCACCCTTTACGGAATGCCTCCAGATGTGCTTCGGAAACTACTACTGGTCTCCCAGAGAACGATCAAATCGTAGACAGTTTGAGACATTACTCCCAAGGTGAAAAGACAGCATGGTGCCTGTTGTATTCAATCCCGATGACATTTCTGTGTTTCATCAACACTCTGAAGGTCTACATATTACAGAATGCCTCCAGATGTGCTTCGGAAACTACTACTGGTCTTCCACGGAACCATCAAAGCGTATACAGTTTGAGACATTACTCCTATGGAGAAAAGTCGGCATGGTGCCTGTTGTATTCAATACCGACACAATTTCTGTGTTTCATCAACACTCAGAAAGTCCACAGATTAAAGAATTCCTCCAGATGTGCTTCGGAAACTACTACTGGTCTTCCACGGAACCATCAAAGCATATACAGATTGAGACGTCAGTCCCATGGAATAATGTCCTCAGGCTTCCTGTTGTATTCAGCCCCGATGAAAATGCTTTGTTTCATCAACACTCTGAAGGTCCACATATTACAGAATGCCTCCAGATGTGCTTCGAAAACTACTACTGGTCTTCCAGGGAACGATAAAAAGCGTAGACACTTTGAGACATTACTCCCATGGAGAAAGCCAGAATGGTGAGTTTTGTTTTCAATCCCGATGCAATTTCTGTGTTTCATCAATACTCTGAAGGTCCACAGAATACAGCAGGCCTCCAGATGTGCTTTGGAATATACTTCTGGTCTTCCAGGGAACAATCAAAGCGTAGACAGTTTGAGACATTACTCCCTTAGAGAAAAGTCTGAATGAATGCCTGTTGTATTCAACTCCCATGCAATTTCTGTGTTTCATCAAAACTCTGTAGGTCCACAGATCACAGAATGCCTGCAGATGTGCTTTGGATACTTTTACTGGTCTTCTAGGAATCGATCAAACTATAGATAGCTTGAGACATTACTCCTATGGAGAAAAATCTGCATGGTGACTGCTGTATTCAACCCCGATGCAATTTCTGAGTTTCATCATCACTCTGAAGGTTCACAGTTTACAGAATGGCTCCAGATGTGCTTCAGAAACTACTACTGGTATTCCAGGGAACGATCAAAGTGTAGACAGTGTGAGACATTACTCCTATGGACAAAAGTCCGCGTGGTGCTTGTTGTATTCAATCCCGATGCAATTTCTGTGTTTCATCAACACTCTGAAGGTCCACAGATTACAGAATGCCTCCAGATGTGCATCGGAAACTACTACTGGTCTTCCACTAATCGATCAAAGCGTAGACAGTCTGAGACATTACTCCAATGGAGAAAAGTCCGCAGGGTTTCTGTTGTATTCAATCGCGATGAAATTGCTGTGTTTCATCAACACTCTGAAAGTCCACATATTACAGAATACCTCCAGATGTGCTTCGTAAAGTACCACTGGTCTTATAGGATTCGATAATCGCGTAGACAGATTGAGACATACTCTCATGGAGAAAAGTCAGCATGGAGCCTGTTGTATTAAATCCCGATGCAATTTCTGTGTTTCATCAACACTCTGAAGGTCCACCCTTTACGGAATGCCTCCAGATGTGCTTCGGAAACTACTACTGGTCTCCCAGAGAACGATCAAATCGTAGACAGTTTGAGACATTACTCCCAAGGTGAAAAGACAGCATGGTGCCTGTTGTATTCAATCCCGATGACATTTCTGTGTTTCATCAACACTCTGAAGGTCTACATATTACAGAATGCCTCCAGATGTGCTTCGGAAACTACTACTGGTCTTCCACGGAACCATCAAAGCGTATACAGTTTGAGACATTACTCCTATGGAGAAAAGTCGGCATGGTGCCTGTTGTATTCAATACCGACACAATTTCTGTGTTTCATCAACACTCGGAAAGTCCACAGATTACAGAATGCCTCCAAATGTGCTTCGGAAACTACTACTGGTCTTCCACGGAACCATCAAAGCATATACAGATTGAGACGTTAGTCCCATGGAGTAATGTCCTCAGGCTTCCTGTTGTATTCAGCCCCGATGAAAATGCTGTGTTTCATCAACACTCTGAAGGTCCACATATCACAGAATGCCTCCAGATGTGCTTCGAAAACTACTACTGGTCTTCCAGGGAACGATCAAACCGTAGACACTTTGAGACATTACTCCCATGGAGAAGAGTTCGCATGCAGCCTGTTGTATTCAATCCCGATGAAATTTCTGTGTTTCATCAAAACTCTTAAAGTCCACAGATCACAGAATGCCTCCAGATGTGCTTCGGATACTTTTACTGGTCTTCAAGGAAACGATCAAACCGTAGATAGTTTGAGAAATTACTCCTATGGAGAAAAATCCGCATGGTGCCTGTTGTATTCAATCTCGATGCAATTTCTGTGTTTCATCATCACTCTGAAGGTTCACAGTTTACAGAATGTCTCCAGGTGTGCTTCGGAATCTACTACTGGTATTCCAGGGAACGATCAATGTGTAGACAGTGTGAGACATTACTCCTATGGACAAAAGTCCACGTGGTGCTTGTTGTATTCATGCCAGATGCAATTTCTGTGTTTCATCAACACTCTGAAGGTCCACAGATTACAGAATGCCTCCAGATGTGCATCGGAAACTACTACTGGTCTTCCACTAACCGATTAAAGCGTAGACAGTTTGAGACATTACTCCCATGGAGAAAATTCCGCATGGTGCCTGTTGTATTCAATCCCGATGAAATTGCTGTGTTTCATCAACACTCTGAAGGTCCATAGATTACAGAATGCCTCCAGATGTGCTTCAGAAACTACTACTGGTCTTACAGAAATCGATCGAAGCGTAGACAGTGTGAGACATTACTCCTATGGACAAAAGTCGGCGTGGTGCTTGTTGTATTCATGCCAGATGCAATTTCTGTGTTTCATCAACACTCTGAAGGTCCACAGATTACAGAATGCCTCCAGATGTGCTTCGAAAACTACTACTGGTCTTCCAGGGAACGATCTAAGCGTAGACAGTTTGAGACAATACTCCCATGGAGCAAAGTCCGCATGGTGACTGTTGTATTCAATCCTGATGCAATTTCTGTGTTTCATCAACACTATGAATGTCCACAGATTACAGAATGCCTCCAGATGTGCTTCGGAAACTACTACTGGTCTCCCAGAGAACGAACAAATCGTAGACAGTTTGAGACATTACTCCCAAAGGGGAAACGACAGCATGGTGACTATTGTATTCAATCCCGATGATATTTCTGTGTTTCATCATCACGCTGAAGGTCCACAGATTACAGAATGCCTCCAGATGTGCTTCGGAAACTACTACTGGTCTTCCACGGAACCACCAAAGCGTATACAGATTGAGACGTTAGTCCCATGGAGTAATGTCCTCAGGCTTCCTGTTGAATTCACCCCGATGAAAATGCTGTGTTTCATCAACACCCTGAAGGTCCACATATTACAGAATGCCTCCAGATGTGCTTCGAAAACTACTACTGGTCTTCCAGGGAACGATCAAAGCGTAGACACTTTGAGACATTACTCCCATGGAGAATAGTTCGCATGGAGCCTGTTGTATTCAATCCCGATGAAATTTCTGTGTTTCATCAAAACTCTTAAAGTCCACAGATCACAGAATGCCTCCAGATGTGCTTCGGATACTTTTACTGGTCTTCTAGTAATCGATCAAACCGTAGATAGTTTGAGACATTACTCCTATGGAGAAAAATCCGCATGGTGCCTGTTGTATTCAATCCAGATGCAATTTCTGTGTTTCATCATCACTCTGAAGGTTCACAATTTACAGAATGGCACCAGATGTGCTTCGGAAACTACTACTGGTATTCCAGGGAACGATCAAAGTGTAGACAGTGCGTGACATTACTCCTATGGACAAAATTCTGCGTGGCGCTTGTTGTATTCAATCCCGATGCAATTTCTGTGTTTCATCAATACTCTGAAGGTCCACAGATTACAGAATGTCTCCAGATGTGCATCGGAAACTACTACTGGTCTTCCACTAATCGATCAAAGCGTAGACAAATTGCGACATTACTCCCATGGTGAAAAATCCGCATGGTGCCTGTTGTACTCAATCCCGACGTAATTTCTGTGTTTCATCAACACTCTAAATGTCCACAGACTACAGAATGCCTCCAGATGTGGTTCGGTAACTACTACTGGTCTTCCACGGAACGATCAATGCGTAGGCAGTCTGAGACATACCTCCAATGGAGAAATGTCCTCAGGCTTCCTGTTGTTTTCAACTCCGATGAAATTGCTGTTTTTCATCAAAACTCTGAAGGTCCACATATTACAGAATGCCTCCAGATGTGCTTCGAAAACTACTACTGTTTTCCAGGGAACGATCAAACCGTACACACTATGAGACATTACTCCAATGGAGAAAAGTTCGCATGGTGCCTGTTGTATTCAATCCCGATGAAATTTCTGTGTTTCATCAACACTCTTAAAGTCCACAGATTATAGAATGCCTCCAGATGTGCTTCGGAAACTCCTACTGTTCATCCAGGTAATGCTCAAAACGTAGACAGTTTGAGACACTTCTCCAATGGAGAAAGGCAGCATGGTGCGTTTTGTATTCAATCCCGATGACATTTCTGTGTTTCATCAATACTCTGAACGTCCACAGAATACAGAATGCCTCCAGATGTGCTTTGGTATCCACTCCTGGACTTCCACGGAACGATCAAAGTTTCGGCAGGCTGAGACATTACTCCAATGGAGAAAAGTTTGCAGGGTTTCTGTTGTATTCAATCCCGATGAAATTGCTGTGTTTCATCAACACTCTGAAAGTCCACATATTACAGAATACCTCCAGATGTGCTTCGTAAACTACTACTGGTCTTCCAGGAATCGATAAAAGCGTAGACAGTTTGAGACACTACTCCCATGGAGAAAAGTCCGCATGGAGCCTTTTGTATAAAATCCCGATGCAGTTTCTGTGTTTCATCAACACTCTGAAGGTCCAAACATTACAGAATGCCTCCAGATGTGCTTCGAAAACTACTACAGGTCTTCCAGGAATCGATCAAAGCGTAGACAGTTTGAGACAATACTCCCATTAGGAAAAGTCCGCATGGTGACTGTTGTATTCAATCCCGATGCAATTTCTGTGTTTCATCAACACTCTAAAGGTCCACAGATTACAGAATGCCTCCAGATGTGCTTCGGAAACTACTACTGGTCATCCACGGAACCATCAAAGCGTATACAGTGTGAGACATTACTCCCATGTAGAGAAGTCCGCATGGTGCCTGTTGTATTCAATACCGACACAATTTCTGTGTTTCATCAACACTCTGAAAGTCCACAGATTGCAGAATGCCTCCAGATGTTCTTTGGAACGTACTACTGGTCTTCCACGGAACCATCAAAGCGTTTACAGATTGAGAAGTTAGTCCCATGGAGAAACGTCCTCAGGCTTCCTGTTGTATTCAGCCCCGATGAAAATGCTGTGTTTCATCAACACTCTGAAGGTCCACATATTACAGAATGCCTCCAGATGTGCTTCGGAAACTACTCATGGTCTTCCACGGAACCATCAAAGCGTATACAGATTGAGACGTTAGTCTCATGGAGAAATGCACTCAGGCTTCCTGTTGAATACGGCCCCGATGAAAATGCTGTGTTTCATCAACACTCTGAAGGTCCACATATTACAGAATGCCTGCAGATGTGCTTCGGAAACTACTACTGGTCTTCCACGGAACCATCAAAGCGTATACAGATTGAGACATTAGTCCCACGGAGAAATGTCCTCAGGCTTCCTGTTGTATTCAGCCCTGATGAAAATGCTGTGTTTCATCAACACTCTGAAGGTCCAAATATTACAGAATGCATCCAGATGTGCTTCGGAAACTAGTACTGAACTTCCATGGAACCATCAATGCGTATAATTTTGAGACGTTACACATATGTAGAAAATTCCGCATGGTGCCTGTTGTATTCAATCCCGATGTAATTTCTGTGTTTCATCAACACACTGAAGGTCCACAGATTACAGAATGGCTCCAGATGTGCTTGGGAAACTCCTACCCGTCTTCCAGGTAACGATCAGAACGTAGGCAGTTTGAGACATTACTCCCATTAAGAAAGCCAGCATGGTGAGTTTTGTTTTCAATCCCGATGCAATTTCTGTGTTTCATCAATACTCTGAAGGTTCACAGAATACAGAAGGCCTCCAGATGTGCTTTGGAATATACTTCTGGTCTTCCAGGGAACGATCAAAGCGTAGACCGTTTGAGACATTACTCCCTTGGAGAAAAGTCTGTATGAATGCCTGTTGTATTCAACTCCGATGCAGTTTCTGTGATTCTTCAAAACTCTGAAGGTCCACAGATAACAGAATGCCTCCAGATGTGCATCGGAAACTACTACTGGTCTTCCACTAATCGATCAAAGCGTAGACAATTTGCGACATTACTCCCATGGAGAAAAGTTCGCATGGTGCCTGTTGTATTCAATCCCGATGGAATTTCTGTGTTTCATCAACACTCTTAAAGTCCACAGATTACAGAATGCCTCCAGATGTTCTTTGGAACGTACTACTGGTTTTCCACGGAACCATCAAAGCGTATACAGAATGAGACGTTAGTCCCATGGAGAAATGTCCTCAGGCTTCCTGTTGTATTCAGCAACGATGAAAAAGCTGTGTTTCATCAACACTCTGAAGGTCCACATATTACAGAATGCCTCCAGATGTGATTCGGAAACTACTACTGGTCTTCCACGGAACCATCAAAGGGTATACAGATTGAGACGTTTGTCCCATGGAGAAATGTCCTCAGGCTTCCTGTTGAATACAGCCCCGATGAAAATGCTGTGTTTCATCAACACTCTGAAGGTCCACATATTACTGAATTCCTCCAGATGTGCTTCGCATACTACTACTGGTCTTTCACGGAACCATCAAAGCGTATAATTTTTTGACGTTACACCCATGTAGAAAATTCCGCATCGTGCCTGTTGTATTCAATCCCGACGCAATTTCTGTGTTTCATCAACACTCTGAAGGTCCACTGATTGGAGAATGCCTCCAGATGTGCTTCGAAAACTACTACTGGTATTCCAGCTAACGATCAAAGCGTAGACAGTTTGAGAGATTACTCCCATGGAGAAAAGTCACCATGGTGCCTGTTGTATTCAATCCCGATGTAATTTCTGTGTTTCATCAAAACTCTGAAGGTCCACAGATAACAGAATGGCTCAAGATGTGCTTCGGAAACTCCTGCTGGTCTTCCAGGTAACGATCAAAGCGTAGGCAGTTTGAGACATTACTACCATGGAGAAAGCCAGCATGGTGAGTTTTGTATTCAATCCCGATGCAATTACTGTGTTTCGTCAATACTCTGAAAGTCCACAGAATACAGAAGGCCTCCAGATGTGCTTTGGTATATAATTCTGGTATTCCAGGGAACGATCAAAGCGGAGACAGTTTGAGACATTACTCCCTTGGGGAAAAGTCTGTATGAATGCCTGTTGTATTCAACTCCGATGTAATTTCCGTGTTTCATCACAACTCTGAAGGTCCACAGACTACAGAATGCCTCCAGATGTGCTTCGGTAACTACTACTGGTCTGCCACGGAACGATCAAACCGTAGGCAGTCTGAGACATTACTCCAATTGAGAAATGTCCTCAGGCTTCCTGTTGTATTCAACCCCGATGAAATTGCTGTGTTTCATCAAAACTCTGAAGGTCCACATATTACAGAATGCCACCAGATGTGCTTCGAAAACTACTACTGTCTTCCAGGGAACGATCAAACCGTACACACTTTGAGACATTACTCCCATGGAGAAAAGTTCGCATGGTGCCTGTTGTATTAAATCCCGAAGAAATATCTGTGTTTCATCAACATTCTGAAAGTCCACATATTACAGAATACCTCCAGATGTGCTTCGTAAACTACTACTGGTCTTCCAGGAATCGATAAAAGCGTAGACAGTTTGAGACATTACTCCCATGGAGAAAAGTCCGCATGGAGCCTGTTGTATTAAATCCCGATGCAATTTCTGTGTTTCATCAACACTCTGAAGGTCCACACATTACAGAATGCCTCCAGATGTGCTTCGAAAACTACTACTGGTCTTCCAGGGAACGATCAAAGCGTAGACAGTTTGAGACAATACTCCCATGGAGAAAAGTCGGCATGGTGACTGTTGTATTTAATCCCGATGCTATTTCTGTGTTTTATCAACACTCTGAAGGTCCACAGATTGCAGAATGCCTCCAGATGTGCTACGGAAACTACTGCTGGTCTCCCAGAGAACGATCAAATCGTAGACAGTTTGAGACATTACTCCCAAGGTGAAAAGTCGGCATGGTGACTGTTGTATTTAATCCCGATGCTATTTCTGTGTTGTATCAACACTCTGAAGGTCCACAGATTGCAGAATACCTCCAGATGTGCTTCGTAAACTACTACTGGTCTTCCAGGAATCGATAAAAGCGTAGACAGTTTGAGACATTACTCTCATGGAGGAAAGTCCGCATGGAGCCTGTTGTATTAAATCCCGATGCAATTTCTGTGTTTCATCAACACTCTGAAGGTCCACACATTACAGAATGCCTCCAGATGTGCTTCGAAAACTACTACTGGTCTTCCAGGGAACGATCAAAGCGTAGACAGTTTGAGACATTACTCCCATGGAGAAAAGTCCGAATGGTGCCTGTTGTATTCAATACCGACACAATATCTGTGTTTTATCAACACTCTGAAAGTCCACACATTACAGAATGCCTCCAGATGTGCTTCGGAAACTACTACTGGTCTTCTACGGAACCATCAATGCGTAGAGACTTGGAGACATTACTCCCATGGAGAAAAGATCGGATGGTGCCTGTTGTATTCAATCCCGAAGAAATTTCTGTGTTTCATCAAAACTCTTAAAGTCCACAGATTACAGAATGGCTCCAGATGTGCTTCGGAAACTACTACTTGTCTTCCACGGAACCATCAAAGCGTATTATTTTGAGACGTTACACCCATGGAGAACTTCCGCATGGTGCCTGTTGTTTTCAATCCCGACGCAATTTCTGTATTTCATCAACACTCTGAAGGTCCACATATTACTGAATTCCTCCAGATGTGCTTCGCAAACTACTACTGGTCTTTCACGGAACCATCAAAGCGTATAATTTTTTGACGTTACACCCATGTAGAAAATTCCGCATCGTGCCTGTTGTTTTCAATCCCGACGCAATTTCTGTGTTTCATCAACACTCTGAAGGTCCACTGATTGGAGAATGCCTCCAGATGTGCTTCGAAAACTACTACTGGTATTCCAGCTAACGATCAAAGCGTAGACAGTTTGAGACATTACTCCCATGGAGAAAAGTCCCCATGGTGCCTGTTGTATTCAATCCCGATGTAATTTCTGTGTTTCATCAAAACTCTGAAGGTCCACAGATAACAGAATGGCTCCAGATGTGCTTCGGAAACTCCTGCTGGTCTTCCAGGTAACGATCAAAGCGTAGGCAGTTTGAGACATTACTACTATGGAGAAAGCCAGCATGGTGAGTTTTGTTTTCAATCCCGATGCAATTTCTGTGTTTCATCAATACTCTGAAGATCCACAGAATACAGAAGGCTTCCAGATGTGCTTTGGAATATACTTGTGGTCTTCCAGGGAACGATCAAAGCGTAGACAGTTTGAGACATTACTCCCTTGGAGAAAAGTCTGTGAGAATGCCTGTTGTATTCAACTTCGAAGCAATTTCTGTGTTTCATCGAAACTCTGAAGGTCCACAGATCACAGAATGCCGCCAGATGTGCTTCGGATACTTTTACTGGTCTTCTAGGAATCGATCAAACCGTAGATAGTTTGAGACAGTACTCCCATGGAGAAAGCCAGCATGGTGAGTTTTGTATTCAATCCCGATGCAATTTCTGTGTTTCGTCAATACTCTGAAAGTCCACAGAATACAGAAGGCCTCCAGATGTGCTTCGGTAACTACTACTGGTCTGCCACGGAACGATCAAACCGTAGGCAGTCTGAGACATTACTCCAATTGAGAAATGTCCTCAGGCTTCCTGTTGTATTCAACACCGATGAAATTGCTGTGTTTCATCAAAACTCTGAAGGTCCACATATTACAGAATGCCACCAGATGTGCTTCGAAAACTACTACTGTCTTCCAGGGAACGATCAAACCGTACACACTTTGAGACATTACTCCCATGGAGAAAAGTTCGCATGGTGCCAGTTGTATTCAATACCGACACAATATCTGTGTTTTATCAACACTCTGAAAGTCCACACATTACAGATTGGCTCCAGAATTGCTTCGGAAACTACTACTGCTCTTCCAGGTATCGATCAAAGCGTAGACAGTTGAAGGAATTACTATTATGGAGAACACTTCGCATGGTGCCTGTTGTATTCATTTCAGATGCAATTTCTGTGTTTCATCAACACTGTGAAGGTCCACACAATACAGAATGCCTCCAGATGTGATTCGAAACCTGCTACTGGTCTTCCAGGGAACGATCAAAGCGTAGACATTTTAAGACATTACGCCTATGGGGAAAGTCTGCATGGTGCCTTTTGTATTCAATCCCGATGAAATTTCTGTGTTTCATGAACACTCCGAAGGTTCACAGATTACAGAATGCCCTCAGCTGTGCTTAGGAAACTAATAATGGTATACAATTGAACGATCAATGCGTAAACAGTTTGAGACATTACGCCCATTGAGAAAAGTCCGCATGGTGCATGTTGTATTCAATCCCGATGCAATTTCTGTGTTTCATTAATACTCCGACCGTCCACAGAATACAGAATGCCTCCAGATGTGCTTCGGAAACTCCTTTTTGTCCTCCAGGGAAGGATCAAACAGTAGGCAGTTTGAGATATTACTCCCATGGAGAAAGTCAGCATCGTGCCAGTTGTATTCCATCCCGATGCACTCTCTGTGTATCATACATCCTCTGAAGGTCCACAGATTACAGAATGGCTCCAGATGTCCTTCGGAAACAACTACTGGTCTTCCAGGGAACAATCTAAGTGTAGACATTTTAAGACATTACGCCTATGAGGAAAGTCAGCATGGTGCCTTTATATTCAATCCCGATGCAATATCTGTGTTTCATCAATTCTCTGAAGTTCCACAGAATACAGAATGCCTCCAGATGTGCTTTGGAATATAATTCTGGTATTCCAGGGAACGATCAAAGCGGAGACAGTTTGAGACATTACTCCCTTGGGGAAAAGTCTGTATGAATGCCTGTTGTATTCAACTCCGATGTAATTTCTGTGTTTCATCACAACTCTGAAGGTCCACAGACTACAGAATGCCTCCAGATGTGCTTCGGTAACTACTACTGGTCTGCCACGGAACGATCAAACCGTAGGCAGTCTGAGACATTACTCCAATTGAGAAATGTCCTCAGGCTTCCTGTTGTATTCAACACCGATGAAATTGCTGTGTTTCATCAAAACTCTGAAGGTCCACATATTACAGAATGCCACCAGATGTGCTTCGAAACCTACTACTGTCTTCCAGGGAACGATCAAACCGTACACACTTTGAGACATTACTCCCATGGAGAAAAGTTCGCATGGTGCCAGTTGTATTCAATACCGACACAATATCTGTGTTTTATCAACACTCTGAAAGTCCACACATTACAGATTGGCTCCAGAATTGCTTCGGAAACTACTACTGCTCTTCCAGGTATCGATCAAAGCGTAGACAGTTGAAGGAATTACTATTATGGAGAACACTTCGCATGGTGCCTGTTGTATTCATTTCAGATGCAATTTCTGTGTTTCATCAACACTGTGAAGGTCCACACAATACAGAATGCCTCCAGATGTGATTCGAAACCTGCTACTGGTCTTCCAGGGAACGATCAAAGCGTAGACATTTTAAGACATTACGCCTATGGGGAAAGTCTGCATGGTGCCTTTTGTATTCAATCCCGATGAAATTTCTGTGTTTCATGAACACTCCGAAGGTTCACAGATTACAGAATGCCCTCAGCTGTGCTTAGGAAACTAATAATGGTATACAATTGAACGATCAATGCGTAAACAGTTTGAGACATTACGCCCATTGAGAAAAGTCCGCATGGTGCATGTTGTATTCAATCCCGATGCAATTTCTGTGTTTCATTAATACTCCGACCGTCCACAGAATACAGAATGCCTCCAGATGTGCTTCGGAAACTCCTTTTTGTCCTCCAGGGAAGGATCAAACAGTAGGCAGTTTGAGATATTACTCCCATGGAGAAAGTCAGCATCGTGCCAGTTGTATTCCATCCCGATGCACTCTCTGTGTATCATACATCCTCTGAAGGTCCACAGATTACAGAATGGCTCCAGATGTCCTTCGGAAACAACTACTGGTCTTCCAGGGAACAATCTAAGTGTAGACATTTTAAGACATTACGCCTATGAGGAAAGTCAGCATGGTGCCTTTATATTCAATCCCGATGCAATATCTGTGTTTCATCAATTCTCTGAAGTTCCACAGAATACAGAATGCCTCCAGATGTGCATTGGAATATACTACTGGTCTTCCAGGGTACGATCAAAGCGTAGACAGTTTGAGACATTACTCCCATGAAGAAAAGTCCGCATGGTGCCTGTTGTATTCAATCCCGATGCAATATCTGTGTTTCATCAACACTCTGAAGGTCAACAGATTACAGAATGCCTCCAGACGTGTTTCGGAAACTACTATAAGTCTTCCAGGGAACGATCAAAGCGTAGGCAGCCTGTGACATTACTCCATTTGAGAAAACTCCGCATGGTGCCTGTTTTACTCAATCCCAATGCAATTTCTGTGTTTCATCAACACTCTGAAGGACCTCACATTACAGAAGGCCTCCATATGTGTACCGAACACTACTACTGGTCATCCAGGAAACGATCAAAGCGTACACAGTCTGAAACAATACTCCCATGGAGAAAAGTCCGCATGGAGTTTGTTGTATTCAATCCCGATGCAATTTCTGTGTTTCATCATCACTCTGAAGGTCCACAGATTACTGAATGCCGCCAGATGTACTTCAGAAACTACTACTGGACTTCCAGGGAACGATCAAAGCGTAGGTGATTTGAGACATTACTCCTATGGAGAAAGTTATCATGGTGCCTGTTGTATTCAATCCCGATGCAATTACTGTGTTTCATCAACACTCTGAAGGTCCACAGATTATGAATACCCCCAGCTGTGCTTAGGAAACTAATACTGGTATACAATTGAACGATCAAAGCGTAAGCAGTTTGAGACATTACGCCCATTGAGAAAAGTCCGCATGGTGCATGTTGTATTCAATCCCAATGCAATTTCTGTGCTTCGCCAATACTCTGACGGTCCACAGAATACAGAACGCCTCCTGATGTACTTCGGAAACTCCTTTTTGTCTTCCAGGGATGGATCAAAGCGTAGGCAGTTTGAGACATTACTCCCATGGAGAAAGTCAGAATGGTGCCTGTTGTATTCCATCCCGATGCAATATCTGTATTTCATCAACAGTCTGAAGGTCCACAGATTACAGAATGCCTCCAGACGTGTTTCGGAAGCTACTACTGGTCTTCCAGGATTCGATCATAGCGTAGACTGTTTGAGACATTATTCCTATGGAGAAAAGTCCGCATGGTGCGTGTTGTATTTAATCCCGATGCACTTTCTGTGTTTCATCAACACTCTGAAGGTCCTCACATTACAGAATGCCTCCAGATGTGTTCCGAACTCTACTACTGGTCTTCCAAGGAACGATCAAAGCGTAGACAGTTTGAGACATTACTCCCATGGAGAAATGTCCGCATGGTGCCTGTTGTATTCATTCCTAATGGAATATCTGTGTTTCATCAACACTCTAAAGGTCCACAGATTACAGATTGCCTCCAAATGTGCTTCGAATACCACTACTGGTATTATAGAAGTCGATCAAAGCGTAGACTGTTTGAGACATTACTCCCATGAAGAAAAGTCCGCATGGTGCCCGTTGTATTCAATCCCGATGCAATATCTGTGTTTCATCAACACTCTGAAGGTCAACAGATTACAGAATGCCTCCAGACGTGTTTTGGAAACTACTACTGGTCTTCCAGGATTCGATCAAAGCGTAGACTGTTTGAGACATTATACCCATGGAGAAAATCCGCGTGGTGTTGTTGTATTCAATCCCCATGCTATATCTGTGTATCATACATCTTCTGAAGGTCCACAGATTACAGAATGCCTCCAGATGTGCTTCGAAAACTACTACTGGTCTTCTAGAGAACGATAAAATCGTAGACAGTTTGAGGCATAACACCTACGGAGAAATGTCCGCATGGTGCCTGTTGTATTCAATCCCGTTGCAATTTCTGTGTTTCATGAGCACTCTGAAGGTCCACAGATTACAGATTGCCTCCAGCTGCGCTTCGGAAGCTACTACTGGTCTTCCATTGAACGATCAAAGCGTAAACGATCAAAGCGTACACAGTCTGAAACAATACTCCCATGGAGAAAAGTCCGCATGGAGCTTGTTGTATTCAATCCTGGTGCTATATCTGTGTTTAATCATAACTCTGAAGTTCCACAGATTACTCAATGCCGCCAGATGTTCTTCGGAATCTACTACTGGTCTTCCAGGGAACGATCAAAGTGTAGGTAATTTGAGACACTACTCACATGGAGAAAGTTATCATGGTGCCCGTTGTATTCAATCCCGATGCAATTACTGTGTTTCATCAACACTCTGAAGGTAAACTGAATACAGAATACCTCCAGATACGCTTCGGAATCTCCTACTGGTCTTCCAGGGAACGATCAAAGCGTACACAGTCTGAAACAATACTCCCATGGAGAAAAGTCCGCATGGAGCTTGTTGTATTCAATCCCGATGCAATTTCTGTGTTTCATCATCACTCTGAAGGTCCACAGATTACTGAATGCCGCCAGATGTACTTCAGAAACTACTACTGGACTTCCAGGGAACGATCAAAGCGTAGGTGATTTGAGACATTACTCCTATGGAGAAAGTTATCATGGTGCCTGTTGTATTCAATCCCGATGCAATTACTGTGTTTCATCAACACTCTGAAGGTCCACAGATTATGAATACCCCCAGCTGTGCTTAGGAAACTAATACTGGTATACATTTGAACGATCAAAGCGTAAGCAGTTTGAGACATTACGCCCATTGAGAAAAGTCCGCATGGTGCATGTTGTATTCAATCCCAATGCAATTTCTGTGCTTCGCCAATACTCTGACGGTCCACAGAATACAGAACGCCTCCTGATGTACTTCGGAAACTCCTTTTTGTCTTCCAGGGATGGATCAAAGCGTAGGCAGTTTGAGACATTACTCCCATGGAGAGAGTCAGAATGGTGCCTGTTGTATTCCATCCCGATGCAATATCTGTATTTCATCAACAGTCTGAAGGTCCACAGATTACAGAATGCCTCCAGACGTGTTTCGGAAGCTACTACTGGTCTTCCAGGATTCGATCATAGCGTAGACTGTTTGAGACATTATTCCTATGGAGAAAAGTCCGCATGGTGCGTGTTGTATTTAATCCCGATGCACTTTCTGTGTTTCATCAACACTCTGAAGGTCCTCACATTACAGAATGCCTCCAGATGTGTTCCGAACTCTACTACTGGTCTTCCAAGGAACGATCAAAGCGTAGACAGTTTGAGACATTACTCCCATGGAGAAATGTCCGCATGGTGCCTGTTGTATTCATTCCTAATGGAATATCTGTGTTTCATCAACACTCTAAAGGTCCACAGATTACAGATTGCCTCCAAATGTGCTTCGAATACCACTACTGGTATTATAGAAGTCGATCAAAGCGTAGACTGTTTGAGACATTACTCCCATGAAGAAAAGTCCGCATGGTGCCCGTTGTATTCAATCCCGATGCAATATCTGTGTTTCATCAACACTCTGAAGGTCAACAGATTACAGAATGCCTCCAGACGTGTTTTGGAAACTACTACTGGTCTTCCAGGATTCGATCAAAGCGTAGACTGTTTGAGACATTATACCCATGGAGAAAATCCGCGTGGTGTTGTTGTATTCAATCCCCATGCTATATCTGTGTATCATACATCTTCTGAAGGTCCACAGATTACAGAATGCCTCCAGATGTGCTTCGAAAACTACTACTGGTCTTCTAGAGAACGATAAAATCGTAGACAGTTTGAGGCATAACACCTACGGAGAAATGTCCGCATGGTGCCTGTTGTATTCAATCCCGTTGCAATTTCTGTGTTTCATGAGCACTCTGAAGGTCCACAGATTACAGATTGCCTCCAGCTGCGCTTCGGAAGCTACTACTGGTCTTCCATTGAACGATCAAAGCGTAAACGATCAAAGCGTACACAGTCTGAAACAATACTCCCATGGAGAAAAGTCCGCATGGAGCTTGTTGTATTCAATCCTGGTGCTATATCTGTGTTTAATCATAACTCTGAAGTTCCACAGATTACTCAATGCCGCCAGATGTTCTTCGGAATCTACTACTGGTCTTCCAGGGAACGATCAAAGTGTAGGTAATTTGAGACACTACTCACATGGAGAAAGTTATCATGGTGCCCGTTGTATTCAATCCCGATGCAATTACTGTGTTTCATCAACACTCTGAAGGTAAACTGAATACAGAATACCTCCAGATACGCTTCGGAATCTCCTACTGGTCTTCCAGGGAACGATCAAAGCGTACACAGTCTGAAACAATACTCCCATGGAGAAAAGTCCGCATGGAGCTTGTTGTATTCAATCCCGATGCAATTTCTGTGTTTCATCATCACTCTGAAGGTCCACAGATTACTGAATGCCGCCAGATGTACTTCAGAAACTACTACTGGACTTCCAGGGAACGATCAAAGCGTAGGTGATTTGAGACATTACTCCTATGGAGAAAGTTATCATGGTGCCTGTTGTATTCAATCCCGATGCAATTACTGTGTTTCATCAACACTCTGAAGGTCCACAGATTATGAATACCCCCAGCTGTGCTTAGGAAACTAATACTGGTATACAATTGAACGATCAAAGCGTAAGCAGTTTGAGACATTACGCCCATTGAGAAAAGTCCGCATGGTGCATGTTGTATTCAATCCCAATGCAATTTCTGTGCTTCGCCAATACTCTGACGGTCCACAGAATACAGAACGCCTCCTGATGTACTTCGGAAACTCCTTTTTGTCTTCCAGGGATGGATCAAAGCGTAGGCAGTTTGAGACATTACTCCCATGGAGAGAGTCAGAATGGTGCCTGTTGTATTCCATCCCGATGCAATATCTGTATTTCATCAACAGTCTGAAGGTCCACAGATTACAGAATGCCTCCAGACGTGTTTCGGAAGCTACTACTGGTCTTCCAGGATTCGATCATAGCGTAGACTGTTTGAGACATTATTCCTATGGAGAAAAGTCCGCATGGTGCGTGTTGTATTTAATCCCGATGCACTTTCTGTGTTTCATCAACACTCTGAAGGTCCTCACATTACAGAATGCCTCCAGATGTGTTCCGAACTCTACTACTGGTCTTCCAAGGAACGATCAAAGCGTAGACAGTTTGAGACATTACTCCCATGGAGAAATGTCCGCATGGTGCCTGTTGTATTCATTCCTAATGGAATATCTGTGTTTCATCAACACTCTAAAGGTCCACAGATTACAGATTGCCTCCAAATGTGCTTCGAATACCACTACTGGTATTATAGAAGTCGATCAAAGCGTAGACTGTTTGAGACATTACTCCCATGAAGAAAAGTCCGCATGGTGCCCGTTGTATTCAATCCCGATGCAATATCTGTGTTTCATCAACACTCTGAAGGTCAACAGATTACAGAATGCCTCCAGACGTGTTTTGGAAACTACTACTGGTCTTCCAGGATTCGATCAAAGCGTAGACTGTTTGAGACATTATACCCATGGAGAAAATCCGCGTGGTGTTGTTGTATTCAATCCCCATGCTATATCTGTGTATCATACATCTTCTGAAGGTCCACAGATTACAGAATGCCTCCAGATGTGCTTCGAAAACTACTACTGGTCTTCTAGAGAACGATAAAATCGTAGACAGTTTGAGGCATAACACCTACGGAGAAATGTCCGCATGGTGCCTGTTGTATTCAATCCCGTTGCAATTTCTGTGTTTCATGAGCACTCTGAAGGTCCACAGATTACAGATTGCCTCCAGCTGCGCTTCGGAAGCTACTACTGGTCTTCCATTGAACGATCAAAGCGTAAACGATCAAAGCGTACACAGTCTGAAACAATACTCCCATGGAGAAAAGTCCGCATGGAGCTTGTTGTATTCAATCCTGGTGCTATATCTGTGTTTAATCATAACTCTGAAGTTCCACAGATTACTCAATGCCGCCAGATGTTCTTCGGAATCTACTACTGGTCTTCCAGGGAACGATCAAAGTGTAGGTAATTTGAGACACTACTCACATGGAGAAAGTTATCATGGTGCCCGTTGTATTCAATCCCGATGCAATTACTGTGTTTCATCAACACTCTGAAGGTAAACTGAATACAGAATACCTCCAGATACGCTTCGGAATCTCCTACTGGTCTTCCAGGGAACGATCAAAGCGTAGGCAGTTTGAAACATTACTCCCATGGAGAAAGTCAGCATTGTGCCTGTTGTATTCAATCCCGATGCAAGTTGTGTGTTTCATCAATACTCTGAAGGTCCACATATTACAGAATGCCTCTAGCTGTGTTTCGGAAACTACTACTGGTCTTCCAGGGAACGATCCAGGTGTAGAAAGTTTGAGACCTTACTCCCATGGAGAAAAGTCCGCATGGTGCCTTTGTATTCAATCCCAATGCTATTTCTGTGTTTCATCAATACTCTGACGGTCCACAGAATACAGAATGCCTCCAGATGTGAATCGGAAACTCAGTTTTGTCTTCCAGGGATGGATCAAAGCGTAATCGATCTGAGACATACTCCAATGGAGAAAAGTCGCATAATGCCTGTTGTATTCCATCCCGATACAATATCTGTGTTTCATCAACACTCTGAAGGTCCTCACATTACAGAAGGCCTCCAGATGTGTTCCGAACACTACTACTGGTCTTCCAGGGAACGATCAAAGCGTAGACAGTCCGAAACAATACTCCCATGGAGAAAAGTCCGCATGGAGCTTGTTGTATTCAATCCCGATGCTATTTCTGTGTTTCATCATCACTCTGAAGGTCCACAGATTACTGAATGCCGCCAGATGTACTTCGGAATCTCCTACTGGTCTTCCAGGGAACGATCAAAGCGTAGGCAGTCTGAGACATTACTCCAATGGAGAAAAGTTCGCATAGGGCCTGTTCTATTTAATCCCTATGCTATTTCTGTGTTTCATCAACACTCTGAAGGTCCACAGATTACTGAATGCCTCGAGATGTGCTTCGGAAACAAATACTGGTATTCCTGGGAACGAGCAAAGCGTAGACATTTTAAGACATTGCGCCCATGGGGAAAGTCAGCATGGTGACTGTTGTATTCAATCCCGATGCAATTTCTGTGTTTCATCAATACTCTGAAGTTCCACAGAATACAGAATGCCTAAACAAGTGCATTGGAATATCCTACTGGTCATCCAGGGAACGTTTAAAGCGTAGACAGTTTGAGACATTACTCCCATGGGGAAATGTCCGCATTGGTGCCTGTCGTATTCAATCACGATCCAATTTTCTGTGTTTCATCAACACTCTGAAGGTCCACAGATTACAGATTGCCTCCAGATGGGCTTCGGAAACCACTACTGGTATTCCAGAAATCGATCAAATCGTAGACAGTTTGAGTCATTACCCCCATGAAGAAAAGTCCACATGGTGTCTGTTGTATTCAATACCGATGCAATATCTGTGCTTCACGAACACTCTGAAGGTCCTCAGATTACAGAATGCCCAAGACGTGTTTCGGAAACTACTACTGGTCTTCCAGGATTCGATCAAAGCGTATATTTTTTGAGACATTATTCCCATGGATAAAAGTCCGCATTGTGCCTGTTGTATTCAATCCCGATGCAATTTCTGTGTTTAATCAACACTCGGAAATTCCTCACATTACAGAATGCCTCCACATGTGCTTCGAAAACTACTACGGGTCTTCCAGGATACGATCAAAGCGTAGACAGACTGAGACAATACTCCTATGGAGAAAAGTACGCATGGTGCCTGTTATATTTAATCCCGATGCAATTTCGGTGTTTAATCAACATTCTGAGGGTCCACAGATTACTGAATGCCGCCAGATGTGATTCGGAAACTACTGCTGGTCCACCAGGAAACGATCAAAGCGTAGATTATATTGAGACATTACTCCCATGGAGAAAGACATCATGATGCCTGTTGTATTCAATCCCGATGCAATTTCTGTGTTTCATCAACACTCTGATAGTCCACAGATTACAGAATGCCTCCAGATTTGCTTCGGAATCTCCTACTGGTCTTCCAGGGAACGATCAAAGCGTAGGCAGCCTGAGACATTACTCCAATGGACAAAAGTTCGCATTGGGCCTGTTCTATTCAATCCCTATGCTATTTCAGTCTTTCATCAAGACTCTGAAGGTCCACAGATTACTGAATGCCTCCAGCTGTGTTTCGGAAAGTACTACGGTCTTCCAGGGAACGATCCAAGTGTAGACAGTTTGTGATCTAACTCCCATGGAGAAAAGTCCGCATGGTGCCTTTTGTATTCAATTACGATGCAATCTATGTGTTTCATCAACACTCTGAAGGTCCACAGATTACTGAATGCATCCAGATGTGCTTCGGAAGCAAACTACTCGTCTTCCAGGGAACTATCAAAGCGTAGACAGTTTGAGACATTACTCGCAAGGAGATAATCAGCATGGTTCCTGTTGAATTCAATCCCGATGCTATATCTGTGTTTCATCAATACTCTGAAGGTCCACAGAATACATAATGCCTCCATATGTGCTTCGGAAACTACTATTGTTCTTCCAGGGAACGATCAAAGCGTAGATAGTTTGAGACATTACTCCCATAAAGAAGGTCAGCACGGTGCCTGATGTATTCAATCCCGATGAAATTACTGTGTTTCATCAACACTCTGAAGGTCCTCACATTACAGAATGCCTCGAGATGTGTTTCGGAAACTACTACTGGTCTTCCAGGTTTCGATCAAAGCGTAGACTGTTTGAGACATTATTCCCATGGAGAAAAGTCCGCATGGTGCCTGTTGTACTCAATCCCGATGCAATTTCTGTGTTTCATCAAACTCTGCAGGTTCACAGATTTCAGAATGCCTCCAGCTGTGTTTCGGAAAGTACTACGGTCTTCCAGGGAACGATCCAAGTGTAGACAGTTTGTGATCTTACTCCCATGGAGAAAAGTCCGCATGGTGCCTTTTGTATTCAATTACGATGCAATCTATGTGTTTCATCAACAATCTGAAGGTCCTCACATTACAAAAGGCCTCCAGATGTGTTCCGAACACTACTACTGGTCTTCCAGGGAACGATCAAAGCGTAGGTAATTTGTGACATTACTCCCATGGAGTAACTTATCATAGTGCCTGTTGTAATCAATCCAGATGCTAATACTGTGTTTCATCAACACTCTGAAGGTCCACAGATTACAGAATGCCTTGAGATGTGCTTCGGAAACTACTACTGGTCTGTCAAGATACGATCAAATCGTAGACAGTTTGAGGCCTAACACACACGGAGAAAAGTCGGCATGGTGCCTGTTATATTCAAACCCGATGCAATTTCTGTGTATCATCAACACTCACAAGGTCCACAAATTACACAATATCTCAAGATGTGCTTCGGAAACTCCGTCTGGTCTTCCAGGGAACGACCAAAGCGTAGGCAGTTTGAGACATTACTCCCATGGTCTAAGTCAGCATGGTGCCTGTTGTATTCAATCCCGATGCAATTTCTGTGTGACATAAATACTCTGCAGGTCCACCAAATACCAAATGCTTCCAGATGTGCTTTGGAGTATACTACTGGTCTTCCAGGGAACGATCAAAGCGTAGACAGTTTGAGACATACATCCCATGGAGAAAAGTTCGCATGGTTCCTGTTGTACTCAATCCCGATGCATTTTCTGTGTTTCATCAACACTCTGAAGGTCCACAGATTACAGAATGCCCCCAGCTGCGCTTAGGAAACTAATACTGGTATACAATTGAACGATCAAAGCGTAAACAGTTTGAGACATTACACCCATTGTCAAAAGTCCGCATGGTGCATGTTGTATTCAAGCCCGATGCAATTTCTGTGTTTCATCAAGACTCTGACGGTCCATAGGTTACAGAATGCCTCCAGATGTGCTTCGGAAACTCCTTTTTGTCTTCCAGTGATGGATCAAATCGTAGGCAGTTTGAAACATTACTCCCATGGAGAAAGTCAGAATGGTGCCTGTTGTATTCCATCCCGATGCAATATCTGTGTTCCATCACCACTCTGAAGATTCACAGATTACAGAATGCCTCCAGACGTGTATCGGAAACTACTACTGGTCTTCCAGGTTTCGATCAAAGCGTAGACTGTTTGAGACATTATTACCATGGAGAAAAGTCCGTATGGTGCCTTTTGTATTCAATTACGATGCAATCTCTGTGTTTCATCAACACTCTGAAGGTCCACAGATTACTGAATGCCTCCAGCTGTGTTTCGGAAAGTACTACGGTCTTCCAGGGAACGATCCAAGTGTAGACAGTTTGTGATCTAACTCCCATGGAGAAAAGTCCGCATGGTGCCTTTTGTATTCAATTACGATGCAATCTATGTGTTTCATCAACACTCTGAAGGTCCACAGATTACTGAATGCATCCAGATGTGCTTCGGAAGCAAACTACTCGTCTTCCAGGGAACTATCAAAGCGTAGACAGTTTGAGACATTACTCGCAAGGAGATAATCAGCATGGTTCCTGTTGAATTCAATCCCGATGCTATATCTGTGTTTCATCAATACTCTGAAGGTCCACAGAATACATAATGCCTCCAGATGTGCTTCGGAAACTAATATAGTTCTTCCAGGGAACGATCAAATCGTAGATAATTTGAGACATTACTCCCATAAAGAAAGTCAGCATGGTGCCTGTTGTATTGAATCCCGATGCTAATTCTGTGTTTCATCATCACTCTGAATGTCCACAGATTACTGAATGCCATGATATGTTCTTCGGAAACTACTACTGGTCTTCCAGGGAACGATCAAAGCGTAGGCAGTTTGAGACATTACTCCCATGGAGAATGTCAGCATGGTGCCTGTTGTATTCAATCCCGATGCAAGTTGTGTGTTTCATCAATACTCTGAAGGTTCTCAGAATACATAATGCCTCCAGATGTGCTTCGGAAACTACTATTGGTCTTCCAGGGAACGATCAAAGCGTAGATAGTTTGAGACATTACTCCCATAAAGAAAGTCAGCATGGTGCCTGTTGTATTCAATCCCGATGCAATTTCTGTGTTTCATCAACACTCTGAAGGTCCACAGTTTACAGAATGACTCCAGATGCGCTTCGGAAAATACTACTGGTCTTCCAGGAAACGATCAAATCGTGGACCACTTGAGACATTACTCGCATAGAGAAAAGTCCGCATGGTGCCTGTTGTATTCAATCCCGATGCAATTTCTGTGTATTATACATACTCTGAAGGTCCACAGATTACATAATGCCTCCAGATGTGCTTCGGTATCTCCTACTGGCCTTCCAGGGAACGATCAAAGCGTAGGCAGTTTGAGACATTACTCCCATGGAGAAAGTCAGCATGGTGCCTGTTGTATTCAATCCCGATGCAATTTGTGTGTCTCATCAATACTCTGAATGTCCACAGATAACAGAATGAGTCCATCTGTGCTTCGGAAACTACTACTGGTCTTCCAGGGAACGATAAAAGCGTAGGCAGTCTGAGACATCACTCCAATGGAGAAAAGTTCGCATGGGGCCTGATCTATTCAATCCCGATGCAATTTCTGTGTTTCATCAACACTCTGAATGTCCTCACATTACAGAATGCCTCTAGTTGTGCTTCGAAAACTACTTCTGGTCTTCCAGGGAACGATGAAATCGTAGACAGTTTGAGACAATACTCCCATGGAGAAAAGTCCGCATGGTGCCAGTTATTTTCAATCCCGATGCAATTTCTGTGTTTCATCAACACTCTGAAGGTTCACAGATTACAGAATGCCTCCAGCTGGGCTTCGGAAACTACTACTGGTCGTCCAGGGAACGATCAAAGTGAAAGCAGTTTAAGACACTACTCCCAAAGAGAAAGTCAGCATGGTGCGTGTTGTATTCAATCCCGAGGCAATTCCTGTGTTTCATAAATACTCTGAAGGTCCACAGATTACAGAATGATTACAGCTGTGCTTCGAAAACTACTTTTGGTCTTCCATTTAACGATCAAAGCGTAAACAGTTTGAGACATTACGCCCATGAAGAAAAGTCAGCATGCTGCTTGTTGTATTCAATCCCGATGCCATTTCTGTGTTTCATCATCACTCTGAAGGTCCACAGATTACTGAATGCCACCAGATGTGCTTCGGAAACTACTACTGGTCCTCCAGGGAACGATCAAATCTTAGATAATTTGAGACATTACTCCGATGGAGAAAGTCATCATGGTGCCTGTTGTATACAATCGCGATGCAATTTCTGTGTTTCATCAACACTCTGAAGGTCCTCACATTACAGAATTCCTCGAGACGTGTTTCGGAAACTACTACTGGTCTTCCAGGATTCGATCAAAGCATAGATTGTTTGAGACATTATTCCCATGGAGAAAAGTCCGCATTTAGCCAGTTGTATTCAATCCCGATGCAATTTCTGTGTTTCATCAACACTCTGAAGGTCCACAGATTACAGAATGACTCCAGATGTGCTTCGGAAACTACTACTGGTCTTCCGGGAAACGATCCAATCGTGGACCACTTGAGACATTACTCGCATAGAGAAAAGTACGCATGGTGCCTGTTGTATTCAATCCCGATGCAATTTCTGTGTATTATACATACTCTGAAGGTCCACAGATTACAGAATGCCTCCAGATGTGCTTCGAAAACTACTGCTGGTCTCCCAGGGAACGATCAAAGCGTAGACAGTTTGAGACATACGTCGCATGGAGAAAAGTTCACATGGTTCCTGTTGTATTCAATCCCGATGCAATTTCTGTGTTTCATCAACACTCTGAAGGTCCACGGGTTACAGAATGCCTCCAGCAGTGCTTCGAAATCTACTACTGGACTTCCATTGAACGATCAAAGCGTAAACATGTTGAGACATTACGCCGATGGAGAAAAGACCGCATGGTGGTTTTTGTATTCAATCCCGATGCAATTTCTGTGTTTCATCAACACTCTGAAGGTCCACAGATTACTGAATACCTCGAGATGTGCTTCGGAAACAACTACTGGTCTTCCTGGGAAGGGTCAAAGCGTAGACATTTTAAGATATTGCGCCCATGGGGAAAGTCAGCATGGTGCCTGTTCTATTCAATCCCGATTCAATTTCTGTGTTTCTTCAATACTCTGAAGTTCCACAGAAGCAGAATGCCTCCAGATGTGCATTGGAATATCCTACTGGTCTTCCAGAGAACGTTTAAAGCGTATACAGTTTGAGACATTACTGCCATGGGGAAAAGTCCGCATGGTGCCTGTTGTATTCAATCCCGATGCGATATCTGTGTTACATCAACACTCTGAAGGTCCTCACATTACAGAAGGCTTCCAGATGTGATTCGAAAACTACTACTGGTCTTCCAGGGAACGATCAAATCGTAGACAGTCTGGGACATTACTCCCATTGAGAAAAGTCCGCATGGTGCCTGTTATATTCAATCCCGATGTAACTTCTGTGTTTCATCAGCACTCTGAAGGTCCACAGATTACAGAATGCCTCCAGCTGTGCTTCGGAAACAACTACTGGTATTCCATTGAACGATCAAAGCGTAAACAGTTTGAGACATTACGCCCATAGAGAGAAGTCCGCATGGTGAATGTTGTATTCAATCCCGATGAAATTTCTGTGTTTCATCAATACTCTGACGGTCCACAGAATACAAAATACCTCCAGATGTGCTTCAGAAACTACTACTGGTCCTCCAGGGAACGATCAAAGCTTAGATAATTTGAGACATTACTCCCATGGAGAAAGTCATCATGGTGCCTGTTGTATACAATCGCGATGCAATTTCTGTGTTTCATCAACACTCTGAAGGTCCTCACATTACAGAATTCCTCGAGACGTGTTTCGGAAACTACTACTGGTCTTCCAGGATTCGATCAAAGCATAGACTGTTTGAGACATTATTCCCATGGAGGAAAGTCCGCATTTAGCCAGTTGTATTCAATCCCGATGCAATTTCAGTGTTGCATCAAACTCTGAAGTTAAACAGATTACAGAATGCCTCCACATGTGCTTCGAAAACTGCTACTGGTCTTCCAGGGAACGATCAAAGCGTGGAGAGTCTGAGACATTACTCCAATGGAGAAAAGTCCTCATTTTGCCAGTTGTATTCAATCCCGATGCGATTTCTGTGTTTCATCAACACTCTGAAAGTCCACAGATTACAGAATGACTCCAGATGTGCTTCGGAAACTACTACTGGTCATCCAGGAAACGATCAAATCGTGGACCAATTGAGACATTACTCGCATATAGAAAAGTCCGCATGGTGCCTGTTGTATTTAATCCCGATGCAATTTCTGTGTATTATACATACTCTGAAGGTCCACAGATTACAGAATGCCTCCAGATGTGCTTCGAAAACTACTGCTGGTCTTCCAGGGAACGATCAAAGCGTAGACAGTTTGAGACATACGTCGCATGGAGAAAAGTTCACATGGTTCCTGTTGTATTCAATCCCGATGCAATTTCTGTGTTTCATCAACACTCTGATGGTCCACGGGTTACAGAATGCCTCCAGCAGTGCTTCGAAAACTACTACTGGACTTCCATTGAACGATCAAAGCGTAAACATGTTGAGACATTACGCCGAAGGAGAAAAGTCCGCATGGTGGTTTTTGTATTCAATCCCGATGCAATTTCTCTGTTTCATCAACACTCTGATGGTCCACAGATTACTGAATACCTCGAGATGTGCTTCGGAAACAACTACTGGTCTTCCTGGGAAGGATCAAAGCGTAGGCAGTCTGAGACATTACTCCAATGGAGAAAAGTCCTCATGGTGCCTGTTGTATTCAATCCCAAGCAATTTCTGTGTTTCATCACCACACTGAAGGTTCACAGATTACAGAATGCCTCCAGCTGAGCTTCGAAATTACTACTGGTCTTCCATTGAACGATCAAAGCGTAAACAGTTTGAGACTTTACGCCCATGGAGAAAAGACCGCATGGAGGATTTTGTATTCAATCCCGATGCAATTTCTGTGTTTCATCAACACTCTTAACGTCCACAGATTACTGAATGCCTCGAGATGTGCTTCGGAAACAAATACTGGTATTCCTGGGAACGATCAAAGCGTAGACATTTTAAGACATTGCGCCCATGGGGAAAGTCAGCATGGTGACTGTTGTATTCAATCCCTATGCAATTTCTGTGTTTCATCAATACTCTGAAGTTCCACAGAATACAGAATGCCTAAAGAAGTGCATTGGAATATCCTACTGGTCATCCAGGGAACGTTTAAAGCGTAGACAGTTTGAGACATTACTCCCATGGGGAGAAGTCCGCATTGGTGCCTGTCGTATTCAATCACGATCCAATTTTCTGTGTTTCATCAACACTCTGAAGGTCCACAGATTACAGATTGCCTCCAGATGGGCTTCGGAAACCACTACTGGTATTCCAGAAATCGATCAAATCGTAGACAGTTTGAGACATTACCCCCATGAAGAAAAGTCCACATGGAGTCTGTTGTATTCAATACCGATGCAATATCTGTGTTTCACGAAAACTCTGAAGGTCCTCAGATTACAGAATGCCCAAGACGTGTTTCGGAAACTTCTACTGGTCTTCCAGGATTCGATCAAAGCGTATATTTTTTGAGACATTATTCCCATGGATAAAAGTCCGCATTTTGCATGTTGTATTCAATCCCGATGCAATTTCTGTGTTTCATCAACACTCTGAAGGTCCACAGATTACAGAATGCCTCCAGCTGTGCTTCGAAACTACTATGGATCTTCCATGGAACCATCAAAGCGGAAACAGTTTGAGACATTACGCCCATGGAGAAAAGTCCGCATGGTGCGTGATGTATTCGAGCCCGATGCAATTTCTGTGTTTCATCAACACTCTGACGGTCCAAAGAGTACAGAATGCCTCCAGATGTGCTTCGGAAACTCCTTTTTGTCTTCCAGTGATGGATCAAATCGTAGGCAGTTTGAGACATTACTCCCATGGAGAATGCCAGAATGGTGCCTGTTGTATTCAATCCCGATGCAATATCTGTGTTCCATCAACACTCTGAAGGTCCACAGATTACAGAATGCCTCCAGACGTGTTTCGGAAACTACTACTGGTCTTAAAGGTTTCGATCAAAGCGTAGACTGTTTGAGACATTATTCCCATGGAGAAAAGTCCGCATGGTGCCTGTTGTATTCAATCCCGATGCAATTTCTGTGTTTCATCAAACTCTGCAGGTTCACAGATTGCAGAATGCCTTTAGCAGTGCTTCGGAAAATGTTACTGGTTTTATTGGGAACGAACAAAGCGTAGGCAGCCTGAGACATTACTCCAATGGACAAAAGATCGCATTGGGCCTGTTCTATTCAATCCCTATGCTATTTCTGTCTTTCATCAACACTCTGAAGGTCCACAGATTACTGAATGCCTCCAGCTGTGTTTCGAAAACTACTACGGTCTTCCAGGGAACGATCCAAGTGTAGACAGATTAAGACCTTACTCCCATGGACAAAAGTCCGCATGGTGCCGTTTTGTATTCAATTACGATGCAATCTCTGTGTTTCATCAACACTCTGAAGGTCCCCAGATTACTGAATGCCTCCAGATGTGCTTCAGGAGCAAACTACTGGTCTTCCAGGGAACTATCAATGCGTAGACAGTTTTCAGACATTACTCGCAAGGAGAAAATCAGCATGGTTCCTGTTGAATTCAATCCCGATGCTATATCTGTGTTTCATCAATACTCTGAAGGTCCACAGAATACATAATGCCTCCATATGTGCTTCGGAAACTACTATTGTTCTTCCAGGGAACGATCAAAGCGTAGATAGTTTGAGACATTACTCCCATAAAGAAAGTCAGCACGGTGCCTGATGTATTCAATCCCGATGAAATTACTGTGTTTCATCAACACTCTGAAGGTCCTCACGTTACAGAATGCCTCGAGATGTGTTTCGGAAACTACTACTGGTCTTCCAGGTATCGATCAAAGCGTAGACTGTTTGAGACATTATTCCCATGGAGAAAAGTCCGCATGGTGCCTGTTGTACTCAATCCCGATGCAATTTCTGTGTTTCATCAAACCCTGCAGGTTCACAGATTACAGAATGCCTCCAGATGTCCTTCGAAAACTACTACTGGTCTTCCAGGGAGCAACAGAGCGTAGGTAGTCTGAGATATTACTCCAATGGAGAGAAGTCCGCATTGTGCCTGTTGTATTCAGTCCCGATGCAATTTCTGTGTTTCATCAACAATCTGAAGGTCCACAGAATACAGAATGCCTCCAGATATGCCTCGAAATCTCCTACTGGTCTTACAGGGAACGATCAAAGCGTAGGCAGTTTGAGACATTACTCCCATGGAGAAAGTCAGCATGGTGCCTGTTGTATTCAATCCCGATGCTATTCCTTTGTTTCATAAATACTCTGAAGGTCCACAGATTACATAATGCCTTCAGATGTGCTTCGGAAACTACTACTGGTCTGTCAAGGTACGATCAAATCGTAGACAGTTTGAGGCCTAACACACACGGAGAAAAGTCGGCATGGTGCCTGTTATATTCAAACCCGATGCAATTTCTGTGTATCATCAACACTCACAAGGTCCACAGATTACACAATATCTCAAGATGTGCTTCGGAAACTCCTTCTGGTCTTCCAGGGAACGACCAAAGCGTAGGCAGTTTGAGACATTACTCCCATGGTCTAAGTCAGCATGGTGCCTGTTGTATTCAATCCCGATGCAATTTCTGTGTGACATAAATACTCTGCCGGTCCACCAAATACCAAATGCTTCCAGATGTGCTTTGGAGTATACTACTGGTCTTCCAGGGAACGATGAAAGCGTAGACAGTTTGAGACATACATCCCATGGAGAAAAGTTCGCATGGTTCCTATTGTACTCAATCCCGATGCATTTTCTGTGTTTCATCAACACTCTGAAGGTCCACAGATTACAGAATGCCCCCAGCTGTCCTTAGGAAACTAATACTGGTATACAATTGAACGATCAAAGCGTAAACAGTTTGAGACATTACACCCATTGTCAAAAGTCCGCATGGTGCATGTTGTATTCAAGCCCGATGCAATTTCTGTGTTTCATCAAGACTCTGACGGTCCATAGGTTACAGAATGCCTCCAGATGTGCTTCGGAAACTCCTTTTTGTCTTCCAGAGATGGATCAAATCGTAGGCAGTTTGAAACATTACTCCCATGGAGAAATTCAGAATGGTGCCTGTTGTATTCCATCCCGATGCAATATCTGTGTTCCATCACCACTCTGAAGATTCACAGATTACAGAATGCCTCCAGACGTGTTTCGGAAACTACTACTGGTCTTCCAGGTTTCGATCAAAGCGTAGACTGTTTGAGACATTATTACCATGGAGAAAAGTCCGTATGGTGCCTTTTGTATTCAATTACGAAGCAATCTCTGTGTTTCATCAACACTCTGAAGGTCCACAGATTACTGAATGCCTCCAGCTGTGTTTCGGAAAGTACTACGGTCTTCCAGGGAACGATCCAAGTGTAGACAGTTTGTGATCTTACTCCCATGGAGAAAAGTCCGCATGGTGCCTTTTGTATTCAATTACGATGCAATCTATGTGTTTCATCAACACTCTGAAGGTCCACAGATTACTGAATGCATCCAGATGTGCTTCGGAAGCAAACTACTCGTCTTCCAGGGAACTATCAAAGCGTAGACAGTTTGAGACATTACTCGCAAGGAGATAATCAGCATGGTTCCTGTTGAATTCAATCCCGATGCTATATCTGTGTTTCATCAATACTCTGAAGGTCCTCAGAATTCATAATGCCTCCAGATGTGCTTCGGAAACTACTATTGGTCTTCCAGGGAACGATCAAAGCGTAGATAGTTTGAGACATTACTCCCATAAAGAAAGTAAGCATGGTGCATGTTGTATTCAATCCCGATGCAATTTCTGTGTTTCATCAACACTGTGAAGGTCCTCACATTACAGAATTCCTCGAGACGTGTTTCGGAAACTACTACTGGTCTTCCAGGATTCGATCAAAGCATAGACTGTTTGAGACATTATTCCCATGGAGAAAAGTCCGCATTTTGACAGTTGTATTCAATTCCGATGCAATTTCTGTGTTGCATCAAACTCTGAAGATCCACAGATTACAGAATGTCTCCACATGTGCTTCGAAAACTACCACTGGTCTTCCAGGGTACGATCAAAGCGTGGTGAGCCTGAGACATTACTCCAATGGAGAAAAGTCCGCATTTTGACAGTTGTATTCAATCCCGATGCAATTTCTGTGTTTCATCAACACTCTGAAGGTCCACAGATTACAGAATGACTCCAGATGCGCTTCGGAAACTACTACTGGTCTTCCAGGAAACGATCAAATCGTGGACCACTTGAGACATTACTCGCATAGAGAAAAGTCCGCATGGTGCCTGTTGTATTCAATCCCGATGCAATTTCTGTGTATTATACATACTCTGAAGGTCCACAGATTACAGAATGCCTCCAGATGTGCTTCGGTATCTCCTACTGGTCTTCCAGGTAACGATCAAAGCGTAGGCAGTTTGAGACATTACTCCCATGGAGAAAGTCAGCATGGTGCCTGTTGTATTCAATCCCGATGCAATTTGTGTGTCTCATCAATACTCTGAATGTCCACAGATAACAGAATGAGTCCATCTGTGCTTCGGAAACTACTACTGGTCTTCCAGGGAACGATAAAAGCGTAGGCAGTCTGAGACATCACTCCAATGGAGAAAAGTTCGCATGGGGCCTGTTCTATTCAATCCCGATGCAATTTCTGTGTTTCATCAACACTCTGAATGTCCTCACATTATAGAATGCCTCTAGTTGTGCTTCGAAAACTACTTCTGGTCTTCCAGGGAACGATGAAATCGTAGACAGTTTGAGACAATACTCCCATGGAGAAAAGTCCGCATGGTGCCAGTTATTTTCAATCCCGATGCAATTTCTGTGTTTCATCAACACTCTGAAGGTTCACAGATTACAGAATGCCTCCAGCTGGGCTTCGGAAACTACTACTGGTCGTCCAGGGAACGATCAAAGTGAAAGCAGTTTAAGACACTACTCCCAAAGAGAAAGTCAGCATGGTGCGTGTTGTATTCAATCCCGAGGCAATTCCTGTGTTTCATAAATACTCTGAAGGTCCACAGATTACAGAATGATTACAGCTGTGCTTCGAAAACTACTTTTGGTCTTCCATTTAACGATCAAAGCGTAAACAGTTTGAAACATTACGCCCATGAAGAAAAGTCAGCATGCTGCTTGTTGTATTCAATCCCGATGCCATTTCTGTGTTTCATCATCACTCTGAAGGTCCACAGATTACTGAATGCCACCAGATGTGCTTCGGAAACTACTTCTGGTCCTCCAGGGAACGATCAAATCTTAGATAATATGAGACATTACTCCGATGGAGAAAGTCATCATGGTGCCTGTTGTATACAATCGCGATGCAATTTCTGTGTTTCATCATCACTCTGAAGGTCCACGGGTTACAGAATGTCTCCAGCAGTGCTTCGAAAACTACTACTGGACTTCCATTGAACGATCAAAGCGTAAACATGTTGAGACATTACGCCGATGGAGAAAAGTCCGCATGGTGGTTTTTGTATTCAATCCCGATGCAATTTCTGTGTTTCATCAACACTCTGAAGGTCCACAGATTACTGAATACCTCGAGATGTGCTTCGGAAACAACTACTGGTCTTCCTGGGAAGGATCAAAACGTAGACATTTTAAGATATTGCGCCCATGGGGAAAGTCTGCATGGTGCCTGTTCTATTCAATCCCGATGCAATTTCTGTGTTTCTTCAATACTCTGAACTTCCACAGAAAGCAGAATGACTCCAGATGTGCATTGGAATATCCTACTGGTCTTCCAGAGAACGTTTAAAGCGTAGACAGTTTGAGACATTACTGCCATAGGGAAAAGTCCGCATGGTGCCTGTTGTATTCAATCCCGATGCAATATCTGTGTTTCATCAACACTCTGAAGGTCCTCACATTACAGAAGGCTTCCAGATGTGATTCGAAAACTACTACTGGTCTTCCAGGGAACGATCAAATCGTAGACAGTCTGGGACATTACTCCCATTGAGAAAAGTCCGCATGGTGCCTGTTATATTCAATCCCGATGCAATTTCTGTGTTTCATCAGCACTCTGAAGGTCCACAGATTACAGAATGCCTCCAGCTGTGCTTCGGAAACAACTACTGGTATTCCATTGAACGATCAAAGCGTAAACAGTTTGAGACATTACGCCCATAGGGAGAAGTCCGCATTGTGAATGTTTTATTCAATCCCCATGAAATTTCTGTGTTTCATCAATACTCTGACGGTCCACAGAATACAAAATACCTCCAGATGTGCTTCGGAAACTACTACTGGTTCTCCAGGAAACGATCAAAGCGTAGATAATTTGAGACATTACTCCCTTGGAGAAAGTCATCATGGTGCCTGTTGTATTCAATCCCGAAGCAATTCGTGTGTTTCATCAATACTCAGAATGTCCACAGATTACAGAATGAGTCCATCTGTGCTTCGGAAACTACTACTGGTCTTCCAGGGAACGAACAAAAAGTAGGCAGTCTGAGACATTACTCCAATGGAGAAAAGTTCGCATGGGGCCTGTTCTATTCAATCCCGATGCAATTTCTGTGTTTCATCAACACTCTGAAGGTCCACAGATCACAGAATATCTCCAGATGTGTTTCGAAAACTACTACAGGTCTTCCAGGGAACGATCAAAGTGTAGACAGTTTGTGACCTTACTCCCATCGAGAAAAGTCCGCATGGTGCCCTTTGTATTCAATCCAAATGCAATTCCTGTGTTTCATCAACACTCTGAAGGTCCACAGATCACAGAATTCCTCGAGATGTGCTTCGGAAACTACTACTGGTCTTCCAAGGAACGATCAAAGCGTGGACAGTTTGAGACATTACTCCCATGGAGAAAAGTCTGCATGGTGGCTGTTGTATTCAATCCCGATGGAATTTCTGTGTTTCATCAACAATTGGAAGGTCCACAGATTGCTGAATGCCTCCAGCTGTGCTTCGGAAACTACTACTTGTCTTCCAGGGAACGATCAAAGCGTAGATAATTTGAGACATTACCCCCAAGGAGAAAGTCAGCATGGTGCCTGTTTCTATTCAATCCCGATGCAATTTCTGTGTTTCATCAATACCCTGAAGGTCCACAGAATACATAATGCCTCAAGATGTGCTTCGGAAACTATTATTGTTCTTCCAGGGAACGATCAAATCGTAGACAGTTTGATTCATAACACACACGGAGATAGGTCCTCATCGTGCGTATTGTATTCAGTCCCGATGCAATATCTGTGTTTCATCAACACTCTGAAGGTCCACAGATTACACAATGCCTCCAGATGTGCATCGGAAACTCCTATTGGTCTTCCAGGGAACGATCAAAGCGTAAACAGTTTTGAGACGTTACTCCCATGGAGAAAAGTCCGCATAGGGCCTGTTGTATTCAATATCGATGCAATTTCTTTGTTTCATCAACACTCTGAAGGTCTTCACATTACAGGAAGCCTACAGATGTGGGTCGAAAAATACTACTGGTCTGCCAGGAAACGATCAAAGCGTAGACTGTTTGAGACAATACTCAAATGGAGAAAAGTCCGCATGGTGACTGCAGTATTAAACCCCGATGAAATTTCTGTGTTTCATCAACACTCTGAAGGTACACAGATTACAGAATGCCTCCACATGTGATTCGGGAACTAGCACTGGTCTTCCAGGGAACGATTAAATCGTAGACAGATTGAGACATTACTACTATGGAGAAAAACCACCATGGTGCCTGTTGTATTCAATCCCGATGCAATTTCTGTGTTACATCAACACTCTGAAGGTCCTCACATTACAGAGGGCTTCCAGATGTGATTCGAAAACTACTACTGGTCTTCCAGTGAACGATCAAATCGTAGACAGTCTGGGACAATACTCCCATTGAGAAAAGTCCGCTCGGTGCCTGTTATATTCAATCCCGATCCAATTTCTGTGTTTCAACAACACTCTGAAGGTCAACAGATTACAGAATGCCTCCAGCTGTGCTTCGAAAGCTACTACTGGTATTCCATTGAACGATCAAAGCGTAAACAGTTTGAGACATTACGCCCATAGAGAGAAGTCCGCATAGTGAATGTTGTATTCAATGCCGATGCAATTTCTGTGTTTCATCAATACTCTGACGGTAAACAGAATACAAAATGCCTCCACATGTGCTTCGGAAACTACTACTGGTCCTCCAGGGAACGATCAAAGCGTAGATAATTTGAGACATTACTCCCATGGAGAAAGTCATCATGGTGCCTGTTGTATTCAATCCCGAAGCAATTCGTGTGTTTCATCAATACTCTGAATGTCCACAGATTACAGAATGAGTCCATCTGTGCTTCGGAAACTACTACTGGTCTTCCAGGGAACGATCAAAAAGTAGGCAGTCTGAGACATTACTCCAATGGAGAAAAGTTCGCATGGGGCCTGTTCTATTCAATCCCGATGCAATTTCTGTGTTTCATCAACACTCTGAATGTCCTGACATTACAGAATGTCTCTAGATGTGCTTCGAAAACTACTACTGGTCTTCCAGGGAACGATGAAAGCGTAGACAGTTTGAGACAATACTCCCATGGAGAAAAGTCCGCATGGTGCCAGTTATATTCAATCCCTATGCAATTTATGTGTTTCATCAACACTCTGAAGGTCCACAGATTACAGAATATCTCCAGATGTGTTTCGAAAACTACTACAGGTCTTCCAGGGAACGATCCAAGTGTAGACAGTTTGTGACTTTACTCCCATGGAGAAAAGTCCGCATGGTGCCTTTTTTATTCAATCCAAATGCAATTCCTGTGTTTCATCAACACTCTGAAGGACCACAGATCACAGAATACCTCTAGATGTGCTTCGGAAACTACTACTGGCCTTCCAAGGAACGGTCAAAGCGTATACAAATTGAGATATTACTCTCATGGAGAAAAGTCCGCATGGTGCCTGTTGTATTCAATCCCGATGAAATTTCTGTGATTCATCAACACTCTGAGGGTCTACAGATTACAGAATATCCCCAGATGTGAGTCGGAAACTACTACTGGTCTTCCAAGGAACGATCAAACTGTAGACAGTTTGAGACATTACTCCCATGAAGATAAGGCCGCATGGTGGATGTTGTATTCAATCCCGATGCAATTTCTGTGTTTTATCCACACTCTGAAGGTCCACCCATTACAGATTGACACCAGATGTGCTTCGGAAACCACTTCTGGTATTCCAGAAATCGATCAAATCGTAGACAGTTTGAGACATTACACACACTGAGAAAAGTCCGCATGGTGCCGGTTGTATTCAATCTCGAGGCAATTTCTGTGTTTCATCAACATTCGGAAGTTCCACAGATTACAGAATAAATCCAGATGTGGTTCGGAAAATACTAATGGTCTTCCAGGGATCGCGGAAAGTGTAGACAGTTTGAGACATTACTCCCATGGAGAAAAATCCGCATAGTGCCTGTTGTGTTCAATCCCGATGAAATTTCTGTGTTTCATCAACACTCGGAAGGTCCACAGATTACAGAATGCCTCCAGATGTGCATCGGAAAAACTACTGGTCTTCCGGGGAACGATCAAAGCGTAGAGTGTTTGAGACATTACACCCACTGAGAAAAGTGCGCATGGTGCCGGTTGTATTCAATCCCGTTGCATTTTCTGTGTTTCATCAACACTCTAAAGGTCCACAGATTACAGATTGCCTCCAGATGTGCTTCGGAAACCACTACTGGTATTCCAGAAATCGATCAAAGCGTAGACAGTTTGAAACGTTACTCCCATGGAGAAAATTCCGCTTGGTGCCTGTTATATCCAATCCCGATGCAATTTCTGCGTTTTATGAAAACTCTGAAGGTCCACAGATTACTGAATGGCTCCAGATTTGTTTCTGAAACTACTACATGTCTTCCAGGGAACGATCAAAGCGTAGACAGTTTTAGGAATTACTCCCATGGGGAAATGTGCGCACGATGCCTGTTGTATTCCATCCCGATGCAATATCTGTGTTTCATCAACACTCTGAAGGTCGATAGATTACAGAATGCCTCCAGATCTGCTTCGGAAACTACTACTGGTCTTCCAGGAATCGATCAACGCGTAGACAGTTTGAGACATTAATCCCATGGAGGAAAAACCGCATGGTGTCTGTTGTATTCAATAACAATGTAATATCTGTGTTTCAGCAACACTCTAAAGGTCCACAGATTACAGAATGACTCCAGATGTACTTCGGAAACTACTACTGGTATTCCAGAGAATGATCAAAGCGTAGACAGTTTGAGACATTACACCCACCGAGAAAAGTACGCACGGTGCCGGCTGTATTTAATCCCGATGCAATTTCTGTGTTTCATCAACATTCGGAAGTTCCACAGATTACAGAATGAATGCAGATGTGCTTCGGAAAATAATACTGGTCTTCCAGGGAACGAACAAAGCGTAGACAGTTTGAGACAATACAACCATGGAGAAAAGTCCGCATGGTGGATGTTGTATTCATCCCGATGCAATTTCTGTGTTTCATCATCACTCTGAAGGTCCACAGATTACAGAATGGCTCCAGATGTGCTTCGGAAACTACTACTATTCTTCCACGGAACGATCAAAGCGTAGACAGTTTGAGACATTACTCCCATGGAGAAAAGGCCGCATGGTGCCTGTTGTATTCAATGCCGATGAAATTTCTGTGTTCTTCAACACTCTGAAGGTACACAGATTACAGAATGTCTCCAGGTGTGTTCGGAAACTACTACTGATCATCCAGGGAACGATCAAACCGTAGACATTTTGAGACATTAATCCCATGGAGAAAAGTGCGCATGGTGTCTGTTGTATTCAATCACAATGTAATTTCTGTGTTTCATCAACACTCTGAACGTCTACAGATTACAGAGTGCCTCCAGATGTGCTTCCTAAACTACTACTGGTCTTCCAGGGAACGATCAAAGCATAGGCAGTCTGAGACATTACTCCAACGCAGAAAAGTACGCATGGAGCCTGTTGAATTCACTACCAAAGCAATTTCTGTGTTTCATCAACACTCGAAGTTCCTCACATTTCAGAATGCCTCCAGATGTGTTTCGAAAACTAGAACTGGTCTTCCAGGGAACGGTCAAAGCGATTACAAATTGAGATATTACTCCCATGGAGAAAAGTCCGCATGGTGGATGTTGTATTCAATCCCGATGAAATTTCTGTGATTCATCAGCACTCTGAGGGTCCACAGATTACAGAATTTCCCCAGATGTGCCTCGGAAACTACTACTGGTCTTCCAAGGAACGATCAAACTGTAGACAGTTTGAGACATTACTCCCATGGAGAAAAGGCTGCATGGGGCCTGTTGTATTCAATCCCAATGCAATTTCTGTGTTTTATCCACACTCTGAATGTCCGCGGATTACAGATTGACACCAGATGTGCTTCGGAAACCACTACTGGTATTCCAGAAATCGATCAAATCGTAGACAGTTTGAGACATTACACACACTGAGAAAAGTCCGCATGGTGCCGGTTGTATTCAATCTCGAGGCAATTTCTGTGTTTCATCAACATTCGGAAGTTCCACAGATTACAGAATGAATCCAGATGTGGTTCGGAAAATACTAATGGTCTTCCAGGGATCGCGGAAAGTGTAGACAGTTTGTGACATTACTCCCATGGAGAAAAATCCGCATGGTGCCTGTTGTGTTGAATCCCGATGAAATTTCTGTGTTTCATTAACACTCGGAAGGTCCACACATTACAGAATGCCTCCAGATGTGCATCGGAAACTACTACTGGTCTTCCGTGGAACGATCAAAGCGTAGAGAGTTTGAGACATTACACATACTGAGAAAAGTCCGCATGGTGCCGGTTGTATTCAATCCCGATGCAATTTCTGTGTTTCATCAACACTCTTAAGGACCACACATTACAGAATGCCTCCAGATGTGGTTCTAAAATTACGACTGGTCTTCCAGGGAACGTTCAAAGCGTAGACAGTTTGAGACATTACACCCACTGAGAAAACTGCGCACGATGCCTGTTGTATCCATCCCGATGCAATTTCTGTGTTTCATCAACACTCTGAAGGTCCTCACATTACAGAAGGCCTCCAGATGTTTTTCGAAACCTACTACTGGTCTTCCAGGGAACGATCAAAGCGTAGACAGTTTGAGACATTTCTCCCATGGAGAAAAGTCCGCATGGTGCCTGTTATATTCAATCCCGATGCAATTTCGGTGTTTCATCACCACTCTGAACGACCACGGATTACAGAATGGCTCCAGATGTGCTTCGGAAACTACTACTGGTCTGCCAGGGAACGATCAAAGCGTACTCAGTCTGATACATTACTCCAATGGAAAAAAGTAGGCATGGTGCCTGTAGTATTCAATCAATATGCAATTTCTGTGTTTCATAAACACTCTGAAGGTCCTCACTTCACAGAAGGCCCCCAGATGTTTTTCGAAATCTACTACTGGTCTTCCAGGGAACGATCAAAGCGTAGACAGTTTGAGACATTAATCCCATGGAGGAAAAACCGCATGGTGTCTGTTGTATTCAATAACAATGTAATATCTGTGTTTCAGCAACACTCTAAAGGTCCACAGATTACAGAATGACTCCAGATGTACTTCGGAAGCTACTACTGGTATTCCAGAGAACGATCAAAGCGTAGACAGTTTGAGACATTACACCCACCGAGAAAAGTACGCACGGTGCCGGCTGTATTTAATCCCGATGCAATTTCTGTGTTTCATCAACATTCGGAAGTTCCACAGATTACAGAATGAATGCAGATGTGCTTCGGAAAATAATACTGGTCTTCCAGGGAACGAACAAAGCGTGACAGTTTGAGACAATACTCCCATGGAGAAAAGTCCGCATGGTGGATGTTGTATTCATCCCGATGCAATTTCTGTGTTTCATCATCACTCTGAAGGTCCACAGATTACAGAATGGCTCCAGATGTGCTTCGGAAACTACTACTATTCTTCCACGGAACGATCAAAGCGTAGACAGTTTGAGACATTACTCCCATGGAGAAAAGGCAGCATGGTGCCTGTTGTATTCAATGCCGATGAAATTTCTGTGTTTCATCAACACTCTGAAGGTACACAGATTACAGAATGTCTCCAGGTGTGTTCGGAAACTACTACTGATCATCCAGGGAACGATCAAACCGTAGACATTTTGAGACATTTATCCCATGGAGAAAAGTGCGCATGGTGTCTGTTGTATTCAATCACAATGTAATTTCTGTGTTTCATCAACACTCTCAAGTTCCACAGATTACAGAATGAATCCAGATGTGCTTCAGAAAATACTACTGGTCTTCCGGGGAACGCGGAAAGCGTAGACAGTTTGAGACATTACTCCCATGGAGAAAACACCGCATATTGCCTGTTGTATTCAATCCCCATGCAATTTCTGTGTTTCATCAACACTCTGAAGGTCTACAGATTACAGAGTGCCTCCAGATGTGCTTCCTAAACTACTGCTGGTCTTCCAGGGAACGATCAAAGCATAGGCAGTCTGAGACATTACTCCAACGCAGAAAAGTACGCATGGAGCCTGTTGAATTCACTACATAAGCAATTTCTGTGTTTCATCAACACTCGAAGTTCCTCACATTTCAGAATGCCTCCAGATGTGTTTCGAAAACTAGAACTGGTCTTCCAGGGAACGGTCAAAGCGTATACAGATTGAGATATTACTCCCATGGAGAAAAGTCCGCATGGTGGATGTTGTATTCAATCCCGATGAAATTTCTGTGATTCATCAACACTCAGAGGGTCCACAGATTACAGAATTTAACCAGATGTGCCTCGGAAACTACTACTGGTCTTCCAAGGAACGATCAAACTGTAGACAGTTTGAGACATTACTCCCATGGAGAAAAGGCTGCATGGGGCCTGTTGTATTCAAACCCAATGCAATTTCTGTGTTTTATCCACACTCTGAATGTCTGCGGATTACAGATTGACACCAGATGTGCTTCGGAAACCACTACTGGTATTCCAGAAATCGATCAAATCGTAGATAGTTTGAGACATTACACACACTGAGAAAAGTCCGCATGGTGCCGGTTGTATTCAATCTCGAGGCAATTTCTGTGTTTCATCAACATTCGGATGTTCCACAGATTACAGAATGAATCCAGATGTGGTTCGGAAAATACTAATGGTCTTCCAGGGATCGCGGAAAGTGTAGACAGTTTGAGACATTACTCCCATGGAGAAAAATCCGCATGGTGCCTGTTGTGTTGAATCCCGATGAAATATCTGTGTTTCATCAACACTCGGAAGGTCCACACATTACAGAATGCCTCCAGATGTGCATCGGAAACTACTACTGGTCTTCCGTGGAACGATCAAAGCGTAGACAGTTTGAGACATTACACCCACCGAGAAAAGTACGCATGGTGCCGGCTGTATTCAATCCCGATGCAATTTCTGTGTTTCATCAACACTCTGAAGTTCCACAGATTACAGAATGAATCCAGATGTGCTTCAGAAAATACTACTGGTCTTCCGGGGAACGCGGAAAGCGTAGACAGTTTGAGACATTACTCCCATGGAGAAAACACCGCATATTGCCTGTTGTATTCAATCCCCATGCAATTTCTGTGTTTCATCAACACTGTGAAGGTCTACAGATTACAGAGTGCCTCCAGATGTGCTTCCTAAACTACTACTGGTCTTCCAGGGAACGATCAAGGCATAGCCAGTCTGAGACATTACTCCAACGCAGAAAAGTACGCATGGAGCCTGTTGAATTCACTACCAAAGCATTTTCTGTGTTTCATCAACACTCGAAGTTCCTCACATTTCAGAATGCCTCCAGATGTGTTTCGAAAACTAGAACTGGTCTTCCAGGGAACGGTCAAAGCGTATACAGATTGAGATATTACTCCCATGGAGAAAAGTCCGCATGGTGGATGTTGTATTCAATCCCGATGAAATTTCTGTGATTCATCAACAATCTGAGGGTCCACAGATTACAGGATTTCCCCAGATGTGCCTCGGAAACTACTACTGGTCTTCCAAGGAACGATCAAACTGTAGACAGTTTGAGACATTACTCCCATGGAGAAGAGGCTGCATGGGGCCTGTTGTATTCAATCCCAATGCAATTTCTGTGTTTTATCCACACTCTGAATGTCCGCGGATTACAGATTGACACCAGATGTGCTTCGGAAACCACTACTGGTATTCCAGAAATCGATCAAATCGTAGACAGTTTGAGACATTACACACACTGAGAAAAGTCCGCATGGTGAAGGTTGTATTCAATCTCGAGGCAATTTCTGTGTTTCATCAACATTCGGAAGTTCCACAGATTACAGAATGAATCCAGATGTGGTTCGGAAAATACTAATGGTCTTCCAGGGATCGCGGAAAGTGTAGACAGTTTGTGACATTACTCCCATGGAGAAAAATCCGCATGGTGCCTGTTGTGTTGAATCCCGATGAAATTTCTGTGTTTCATCAACACTCGGAAGGTCCACACATTACAGAATGCTTCCAGATGTGCATCGGAAACTACTACTGGTCTTCCGTGGAACGATCAAAGCGTAGAGAGTTTGAGACATTACACATACTGAGAAAAGTCCGCATGGTGCCGGTTGTATTCAATCTCGATGCAATTTCTGTGTTTCATCAACACTCTTAAGGACCACACATTACAGAATGCCTCCAGATGTGGTTCTAAAATTACGACTGGTCTTCCAGGGAACGTTCAAAGCGTAGACAGTTTGAGACATTACACCCACTGAGAAAAGTGCGCACGATGCCTGTTGTATCCATCCCGATGCAATTTCTGTGTTTCATCAACACTCTGAAGGTCCTCACATTACAGAAGGCCTCCAGATGTTTTTCGAAACCTACTACTGGTCTTCCAGGGAACGATCAAAGCGTAGACAGTTTGAGACATTTCTCCCATGGAGAAAAGTCCGCATGGTGCCTGTTATATTCAATCCCGATGCAATTTCGGTGTTTCATCACCACTCTGAACGTCCACGGATTACAGAATGGCTCCAGATGTGCTTCGGAAACTACTACTGGTCTGCCAGGGAACGATCAAAGCGTACTCAGTCTGATACATTACTCCAATGGAAAAAAGTAGGCATGGTGCCTGTAGTATTCAATCAATATGCAATTTCTGTGTTTCATCAACACTCTGAAGGTCCTCACTTCACAGAAGGCCACAAGATGTTTTTCGAAATCTACTACTGGTCTTCCAGGGAACGATCAAAGGGTAGACAGTTTGAGACATTAATCCCATGGAGGAAAAACCGCATGGTGTCTGTTGTATTCAATAACAATGTAATATCTGTGTTTCAGCAACACTCTAAAGGTCCACAGATTACAGAATGACTCCAGATGTACTTCGGAAGCTACTACTGGTATTCCAGAGAACGATCAAAGCGTAGACAGTTTGAGACATTACACCCACCGAGAAAAGTACGCACGGTGCCGGCTGTATTTAATCCCGATGCAATTTCTGTGTTTCATCAACATTCGGAAGTTCCACAGATTACAGAATGAATGCAGATGTTCTTCGGAAAATAATACTGGTCTTCCAGGGAACGAACAAAGCGTAGACAGTTTGAGACAATACTCCCATGGAGAAAAGTCCGCATAGTGGATGTTGTATTCATCCCGATGCAATTTCTGTGTTTCATCATCACTCTGAAGGTCCACAGATTAGAGAATGGCTCCAGATGTGCTTCTGAAACTACTACTATTCTTCCACGGATCGATCAAAGCGTAGACAGTTTGAGACATTACTCCCATGGAGAAAAGGCAGCATGGTGCCTGTTGTATTCAATGCCGATGAAATTTCTGTGTTTCATCAACACTCTGAAGGTACACAGATTACAGAATGTCTCCAGGTGTGTTCGGAAACTACTACTGATCATCCAGGGAACGATCAAACCGTAGACATTTTGAGACATTAATCCCAAGGAGAAAAGTGCGCATGGTGTCTGTTGTATTCAATCACAATGTAATTTCTGTGTTTCATCAGCACTCTGAAGTTCCACAGATTACAGAATGAATCCAGATGTGCTTCAGAAAATACTACTGGTCTTCCGGGGAACGCGGAAAGCGTAGACAGTTTGAGACATTACTCCCATGGAGAAAACACCGCATATTGCCTGTTGTATTCAATCCCCATGCAATTTCTGTGTTTCATCAACACTCTGAAGGTCTACAGATTACAGAGTGCCTCCAGATGTGCTTCCTAAACTACTGCTGGTCTTCCAGGGAACGATCAAAGCATAGGCAGTCTGAGACATTACTCCAACGCAGAAAAGTACGCATGGAGCCTGTTGAATTCACTACCAAAGCAATTTCTGTGTTTCATCAACACTCGAAGTTCCTCACATTTCAGAATGCCTCCAGATGTGTTTCGAAAACTAGAACTGGTCTTCCAGGGAACGGTCAAAGCGTATACAGATTGAGATATTACTCCCATGGAGAAAAGTCCGCATGGTGCCTGTTGTATTCAATCCCGATGAAATTTTTGTGTTTCATCAACACTCTGAGGGTCCACAGATTACAGAATGGCCCCAGATGTGCTTCGGAAACTACTACTGGTCTTCCAAGGAACGATCAAACTGTAGACAGTTCGAGACATTACTCCCATGGAGAAAAGTCCGCATGGTGCCTGTTGTATTCAATCCCGATGCAACTTCTGTGTTTAATCAATACTCTGAATGTCCACAGATTACCAAATGGCTCCAGATGTGCTTCGGAAACAACTACTGGTCATCCACGTAACGATAATTGTAGACAGTTTGAGACATTAATCCCATGGAGAAAAGTCCGCATGGTGTCTGTTGTATTCAATCACAATGTAATTTCTGTGTTTCATCAACACTCTAAAGGTCCACAGATTACAGAATGACTCCAGCTGTACTTTGGAAACTACTACTGGTCTTCCAGAGAACGATCAAAGCGTAGACAGTTTGAGACATTACACCCACCGAGAAAAGACCACATGGTGAGTGTTGTATTCAATCCCGATGTAATTTCTGTGTTTTATCAACATTCTGAAGGTTCACAGATAATAGAATGCCTAAAGATGTGCTTCGGAAACTACTACTGGTCTTCCAGGGAACGATCAAACAGTAGACAGTTTGAGACATCACTCCTATCTAGAAAAGTCCGCATGGTGCCTGTTGTATTCAATCCTGATGTTATTTCTTTGTTTCATCAACACTCTGAAGATCCAGAGATGACAGAATGCCCCGAGATGTATTTCGGAAACTACTACTGGTGTTCCAGGGACCTGTCAAAGTGTAGACAGTTTGAGACATTACACCCACTGAGAAAAGTCCGTATGGTGCCAGTTGTATTCAATCCGCATGCAATTTCTGTGTTTCATCAACACTTTGAAGGTCCACACATTACAGAATGCCTCGAGATGTTCTTCCTAAACTACTACTGGTCTTCCAGGGAACGATCAATGCGTAGGCAGAATGAGACCTTACTCCAATGGAGAAAATTCCGCATGGTGCCTGTTGTATTCAATCCCAATGAAAGTTCTGTGCTTCATCAACACTCGAATGTCGTCACATTACAGAATGCCTCCAGATGTGCTTCGGAAACTAATACTGGTCTTCCAGGAATCGATCAACGCGTAGACAGTTTGAGACATAACTCCCATGGAGAAAAAACTGCATGGTGCCAGTTGTGTTCAATCCCGATGCAATTTCTGTGTTTCATCAACACTCTGGAGTTCCACAGATTACAGAATGAATCCAGATGTACTTCAGAAAATACTACTGGTTTTCCAGGGAACGCGGAAAGCGTAGACAATTTGAGACATTACTCCCATGGGAAAAAGTCCTCTTATTGCCTGTTGTATTCAATCCCGATGCAATTTCTGTGTTTCATCAACACTCCGAAGGTCCACAGATTACAGATTGCCTCCAGATGTGCTTCTAAAACCACTACTGGTATTCCAGAAATCGATCAAAGCATAGACAGTTTGAAACATTACTCCCATGGAGTAAAGCCCGCATTGCGCCTGTTATATCCATTCCCGATGCAATATCTGTGTTTCATCAACACTCTGAGGTCCATAGATTACAGAATGCCTCCAGATCTGCTTCGGAAACTACTACTGGTCTTCCAGGGAACGATCAATTCGTAGGCAATCTGAAACATTACTCCCATCTGGTGAAATCAACATGACGCCTGTTGTATTACATCCCGATGCAATTTCTGTGTTTCATCAACACTCTGAAGGTCCACAGATTACAGAATGCCTCCACATGTGCTTCGGAAACTAGTACTGGTATTCCAAGGAACGATAAAAGCGTAGACAGTTCCAGACATTACACCCATGGAGAAAAGTCCGCATGGGGCCTGTTGTATTCAATCCCGATACAATTTCTGTGTTTCATCAACACTGTGAAGGTCCACAGATTGCAGAATTCTTCGAGATTTACTTCGGAAACTACTAATGCTCTTCCAGGGAACGATCAAAGCGTAGACAGTTTGAGACATTACTCCCATGGAGAAAAGGCCGCATGGTGCCTGTTGTATTCAATCCCGATGCAATTTCTGTGTTTTATCCACACTCTGAAGGTCCACAGATTACAGATTGAAAATAGATGTGTTTCGGAAACCACTACTTATATTCCACAAATCGATCAATGCGTAGACAGTTTGAGACATTACTCCCATGGAGAAAAGTCCGCATTGTGAATGTTGTATTCAATATCGATGCAATTTCTGTGGTTCATCAACACTCTGAAGGTCTACAGGTTTCAGAATGCCCCCAGATGTGATTCGGAAACTGCTACTGGTCTTCCAGGGAACGATTAAAGCGTAATCAATCTGAGTCATTACAATAATGGAAAAAAGTAGGCATGGTGCCTGTAGTATTCAATCCCGATGCAATTTCTATGTTTCATCAACACTCTGAAGTTCCTCACATTACAGAAGGCCTAAAGATGTTTTTCGAAATCTACTACTGGTCTTCCAGGGAACGATCAAAGCGTAGACAGTTTGAGACATTACTCCCATGGAGAAAACACCGCATATTGCCTGTTGTATTCAATCCCCATGCAATTTCTGTGTTTCATCAACACTCTGAAGGTCCACAGATTAAAGAATGCCTCCAGATGTGCTTCCTAAACTACTACTGGTCTTCCAGGGAACGATCAAAGCATAGGTAGTCTGAGACATTACTCCAATGCAGAAAAGTACGCATGGAGCCTTTTCAATTCACTACTAAAACAATTTCTGTGTTTCATCAACACTCGACGTTCCTCACATTTCAGAATGATTCCAGATGTGTTTCGAAAACTACAACTGGTCTTCCAGGGAACGGTCAAAGCGTAGACAGATTGAGATATTACTCCCATGGAGAATAGTCCGCATGGTGCCTGTTGTATTCAATCCCGATGAAATTTCTCTGATTCATTAACACTCTGAGGGTCCACAGATTACAGAATTTCCCCAGATGTGCCTCGAAAACTACTACTAGTCCTCCAAGGAACGATCAAACTGTAGACAGTTTAAGACATTACTCCCATGGAGAAAAGTCCGCATGGTGCCTATTGTATTCAATCCCGATGCAACTTCTGTGTTTCATCAACACTCTGAATGTCCACAGATTACCGAATGGCTCCAGATGTGCTTCGGAAACTACTACTGGTCATCCACGTAACGATAATTGTAGACAGTTTGAGACATTAATCCCATGGAGAAAAGTCCACATGGTGCCTGTTGTATTCAATCCCGATGTAATTTCTGTGTTTTATCAACACTCTGAAAGTTCACAGATTATAGAATGCCTAAAGATGTGCTTCGGAAACTACTACTGGTCTTCCAGGGAACGATCAAACAGTAGACAGTTTGAGACATCACTCCTATCTAGACAAGTCCGCATGGTGCCTGTTGTATTCAATCCCGATGTTGTTTCTGTGTTTCATCAACACTCTGAAGGTCCAGAGATGACAGAATGCCCCGAGATGTATTTCGGAAACTACTACTGGTGTTCCAGGGAACTGTCAAAGTGTAGACAGTTTGAGACATTACTCCCGTGGCGAAAAGTCCGCATGGTGCCTGTTGTATTCAATTCCGATGAAATTTCAGTGTTTCATCAACACTCTGAAGCTACACAGATTACAGAATGCCTCCACATGTGCTTCGGAAACTACTACTCGTCTTAAAGAAATCGATCAAATTGTAGACAGTTTGAGACATTACACCCACTGAGAAAAGTCCGCATGGTGCCAGTTGTATTCAATCCGCATGCAATTTCTGTGTTTCATCAACACTTTGAAGGTCCACACATTACAGAATGCCTCGAGATGTTCTTCCTAAACTACTACTGGTCTTCCAGGGAACGATCAATGCGTAGGCAGAATGAGACCTTACTCCAATGGAGAAAATTCCGCATGGTGCCTGTTGTATTCAATCCCAATGAAAGTTCTGTGCTTCATCAACAATCGAATGTCGTCTCATTACAGAATGCCTCCAGATGTGCTTCGGAAACTAATACTGGTCTTCCAGGAATCGATCAACGCGTAGACAGTTTGAGACATAACTCCCATGGAGAAAAAACTGCATGGTGCCAGTTGTGTTCAATCCCGATGCAATTTCTGTGTTTCATCAACACTCTGGAGTTCCACAGATTACAGAATGAATCCAGATGTACTTCAGAAAATACTACTAGTTTTCCAGGGAACGCGGAAAGCGTAGACAATTTGAGACATTACTCCCATGGGAAAAAGTCCTCTTATTGCCTGTTGTATTCAATCCCGATGCAATTTCTGTGTTTCATCAACACTCTGAAGGTCCACAGATTACAGATTGCCTCCAGATGTGCTTCTAAAACCACTACTGGTATTCCAGAAATCGATCGAAGCATAGACAGTTTGAAACATTACTCCCATGGAGTAAAGCCCGCATTGTGCCTGTTATATCCATTCCCGATGCAATATCTGTGTTTCATCAACACTCTGAGGTCCATAGATTACAGAATGCCTCCAGATCTGCTTCGGAAACTACTACTGGTCTTTCAGGAATCGATCAACGCGTAGACAGTTCCAGACATTACACCCAAGGAGAAAAGTCCGCATGGGGCCTGTTGTATTCAATCCCGATACAATTTCTGTGTTTCATCAACACTGTGAAGGTCCACAGATTACAGAATTCTTCGAGATTTACTTCGGAAACGACTAATGCTCTTCCAGGGATCGATCAAAGCGTAGACAGTTTGAGACAATACTCCCATGGAGAAAAGTCCGCATTGTGAATGTTGTATTCAATATCGATGCAATTTCTGTGGTTCATCAACACTCTGAAGGTCTACAGGTTTCAGAATGCCCCCAGATGTGCTTCGGAAACTGCTACTGGTCTTCCAGGGAACGATTAAAGCGTAATCAATCTGAGTCATTACTATAATGGAAAAAAAGTAGGCATGGTGCCTGTAGTATTCAATCCCGAAGCAATTTCTATGTTTCAACAACACTCTGAAGTTCCTCACATTACAGAAGGCCTAAAGATGTTTTTCGAAATCTACTACTGGTCTTCCAGGGAACGATCAAAGCGTAGACAGTTTGAGACATTACTCCCATGGAGAGAACACCGCATATTGCATGTTGTATTCAATCCCCATGCAATTGCTGTGTTTCATCAACACTCTGAAGGTCCACAGATTAAAGAATGCCTCCAGATGTGCTTCTTAAACTACTACTGGTCTTCCAGGGAACGATCAAAGCATAGGTAGTCTGAGACATTACTCCAATGCAGAAAAGAACGCATGGGGCCTGTTGAATTCACTACTAAAACAATTTCTGTGTTTCATCAACACTCGAAGTTCCTCACATTTCAGAACGATTCCAGATGTGTTTCGAAAACTACAACTGGTCTTCCAGGGAACGGTCAAAGCGTAGACAGATTGAGATATTACTCCCTTGGAGAATAGTCCGCATGGTGCCTGTTGTATTCAATCCCGATGAAATTTCTGTGATTCATCAACACTCTAAGGGTCCACAGATTACAGAATTTCCCCAGATGTGCCTCGGAAACTACTACTAGTCTTCCAAGGAACGATCAAACTGTAGACAGTTTGAGACATTACTCCCATGGAGAAAAGGCCGCATGGTCCCTGTTGTATTCAATCCCGATGTTATTTCAGTGTTTCATCAACACTCTGAAGCTACACAGATTACAGAATGCCTCCACATGTGCTTCGGAAACTACTACTCGTCTTAAAGAAATCGATCAAATTGTAGACAGTTTGAGACATTACACCCACTGAGAAAAGTCCGCATGGTGCCAATTGTATTCAATCCCCATGCAATTTCTGTGTTTCATCAACACTCTGAAGGTCCACACATTACAGAATGCCTCGAGATGTTCTTCCTAAACTACTACTGGTCTTCCAGGGAACGATCAATGCGTAGGCAGAATGGGACCTTTCTCCAATGGAGAAAATTCCGCATGGTGCATGTTGTATTCAATCCCAAAGAAAGTTCTGTGCTTCATCAACACTCGAATGTCGTCACATTACAGAATGCCTCCAGATGTGCTTCGGAAACTAATACTGGTCTTCCAGGAATTGATCAACGCGTAGACAGTTTGAGACATTACTCCCATGGAGAAAAAACTGCATGGTGCCAGTTGTGTTCAATCCCGATGCAATTTCTGTGTTTCATCAACACTCTGAAGGTCCATAGATTACAGAATGCCTCCAGATCTGCTTCGGAAACTACTACTGGTCTTCCAGGAATCGATCAACGCCTAGACAGTTTCAGACATTACTCCCATGGAGAAAAGTCCGCATTGTGAATGTTGTGTTCAATCCCGATGCAATTTCTGTGGTTCATCAACACTCTGAAGGTCCACACATTACAGAATGCCTCCAGATTTGCTTCGGAAACTACTACTGGTCTTCCACGGAACGATCGAACCTTAGGCAGTCTGAGACATTACTCCAGTATAGAAAAGTCCGCAGGGTTCCTGTTGTATTCAAACAAGATGAAATTTCTGTGTTTCATTAACACTCTGCAGGTCCACAGATTACAGAATGGTTCCAGATGTGCTTCGGAAACTACTACTGGTCTTCCAGGGAACGATCAATTCGTAGTCAGTCTGAGACATTACTCCCATTGGGTGAAATCAACAAGACGCCTGTTGTATTAAATCCCGATGCAATTTCTGTGTTTCATCAACACTCTGAAGGTCCACAGATTACAGAATGCCTCCACATGTGCTTCGGAAACTAGTACTTGTCTTCCAAGGAACGATAAAAGCGTAGACAGTTCCAGACATTACACTCATGGAGAAAAGTCCGCATGGGGCCTGTTGTATTCTATCCCGATCCAATTTCTGTGTTTCATCAACACTGTGAAGGTCCACAGATTACAGAATTCTTCGAGATTTACTTCGGAAACTGCTAATGGTCTTCCAGGGATCGATCAAAGCGTAGACAGTTTGAGACATTACTCCAATGGAGAAAAGACCGCACGGTGACTGTTGTATTCCATCCAGATGAAATTTCCTTGTTCCATCAACACTCTGAAGGTTGACAGATTACAGAATGCCTACAGATGTGTAATAAACTACTACTGGTCTTCCAGGGAACGATCAAAGCGTAGACAGATTGAGACGTTACACCCGCGAAGAAAATTCGCATGGTGCCTGTTATATTCAATCCCGTGCAATTTCTCTGTTTCATGAACACTCAGAACGTCCACAGATTACAGAATGACTCCAGATTTGATTCGGAAAGTACTACAGGTCTCCCATGGAACGACCAAATCGTAGCCAGTTTGAGACATTACTCCCATGGAGAAAAGTCCGCATGGTGCTTGCTGTATTCAATCCCGATGCAATTTCTGAGATTCATCAACTCTCTAAAGGTCCACAGATTACAGAGTGCCTCCAGATGTGCTTCGGAAACTACTACTGGTCTTCCAGGGAACGATCAAACGTAGGCAGTCTGAGACATTACTCCAATGGAGAAAAGTCCGCATGGTGCCTGCTGTATTCAATCCCGATGCAATTTCTGTGTTTCATCAGCACTCGAATGTCCTCGCATCACAGAATGCACCAATATGTGCTTCGTAAACTACTACTTGTCTTCCAGGCAACGATCAAAGCGTAGACAGTTTGAGACATTACTCCCATGGAGAAAAGTCTGTATGGTCCCTGTTGTATTTAATCCCGATGCAATTTCTTTGTTTCATCAACACTCTAATGGTCCTCAAATTACAGAATGCCTCCAGATGCGCTTCGGAAACTACTACTGGTCTTCCAGCGAACGATCAAAGCGTAGACAGTTTGAGACATTACTCCCATGGAGCGATGTCCGCATGGTGCTTGTTGTGTTCAATCCCGATGCAATTTGTATGTTTCATTAACAATCTGAAGGTCCACATAATACAGAATGCCTCCAGATGTGCTTCGGAAACTATTACAGGTCTTCCATGGAACGATCAAAGCGTAGACAGTTTGAGACATTACTCCCTAGGAGAGAAGTCCGCATGGTGCTTGCTGTATTGAATCCCGATGCAATTTCTGAGATTCATCAACTCTCTAAAGGTCCACAGATTACAGAGTGAATCCAGATGTGCTTCAGAAACTACTACTGGTCTTCCAGGGAACGATCAAACGTAGGCAGTCTGAGACATTACTCCAATCTAGAAAAGTCCGCATGGTGCCTGCTGTATTCAATCCCGATGCAATTTCTGTGTTTCATCAGCACTAGAATGTCCTCGCATCACAGAATGCACTAATATGTGCTTCGAAAACTACTACTTGTCTTCCAGGCAAGGATCAAAGCGTAGACAGTTTGAGACATTACTCCCATGGAGAAAAGTCCTTACGGTGCCTGTTGTATTCAATCCCGATGAAATTTCTGTGTTTCATCAACACTCTGAAGGTCCACAGATTACAGAATGATTCCAGATATGGTTCGGAAACTACTACCGGTCTTCCAGTTAACGATCAAAGCGTATACACTTTGAGACATTACACCCACGAAGAAAAGTTCGCATGGTGCCTGTTATATTCAATCCCGATGCAATTTCTGTGTTTCATCAACACTCTGAAGGCCAACAGATTACAGAATGCCTCCAGTTGTGCTTCAGAAATACTACTACTGGTCTTCCAGGGACGATCAAAGTGTAGACAGTTTGAGACATTACTCCCTTGGAGAAAAGTCCGCATGGTGCTTGTTGTATTCAATCTCGATGCAATTTCTGTGTTTCATTAACACCCTGAAAATCCACAGATTATAGAATGCCTCCAGATGTGCTTCGGAAACTACTACTGGTCTTCCAGGAACGATCAAAGCGGAGACAGTTTGAGATATTACAAATGCGGAGAAAGTCCGCATGGTGCCTGTTGTATTCAATCCCGATGCAATTTCCGCGTTTCATCAACACTGTAAAGGTCCACAGATTACAGAATGCCTCCAGACGTGCTTCGGAAACTATTACTGGTCTTCCAGGGAACGATCAAAGCGTAGACAGTTTGAGACATTACTCCCATGGAGAATAGTCTGTATGGTCCCTATTGCATTTAATCCCGATGCAATTTCTTTGTTTCATCAACACTCTAATGGTCCTCAGATTACAGAAGGCCTTCAGATGTGCTTCGGAAACTACTACTGGTCTTCCAGCGAACGATCAAAGCGTATACACTTTGAGACATTACACCCACGATGAAAAGTTCGCATGGTGCCTGTTATATTCAATCCCGATGCAATTTCTGTGTTTCATCAACACTCTGAAGGCCAACAGATTACAGAATGCCTCCAGTTGTGCTTCGGAAACTACTACTGGTCTTCCAGGGAACGATCAAAGCGTAGACAGTTTGAGACATTAATCCCATGGAGAAAAGTCTGCATCTTGCCTGTTGCATTCAATCCCGTGCAATTTCTCTGTTTCATCAACACTCTGAACGTCCTTAGATGATAGAATGACTCCAGATGTGATTCGGAAACTACTACTGGTCTTTAAGGGAACGATCAAAGCGTAGACAGTTTGAGACATTACTTCCATGGAGAAAAGTGAGCATGGTGCCCGTTGTATTCAAACCCGATGCAATTTCTGTACTTCATCAACACTCTTAAAGTCCACAGATTACAGAATACCTCCAGATGTGCTTCGGAAACTACTACTGGTCTTCCAGGGACGATCAAAGTGTAGACAGTTTGAGACATTACTCCCATGGGGAAAAGTCCACATGGAGCCTGTTGTATTCAATCCCGATGCAATTTCCGCGTTTCATCAACACTGCAAAGGTCCACAGATTACAGAATGCCTCCAGACGTGCTTCGGAAACTATTACTGGTCTTCCAGGAAACGAACAAAGCGTAATCAGTCTGAGACAATACTCCGATGGAGAAAACTCCGCATGGTGCATGTAGTATTCATTCCCGATACAATTTCTGTGTTTCATCAACACTCGAAGTTCCTCACATTACAGAATGCTCCACAAGTGATTCGAAAACTACTACTGGTCTTCCAGGGAACGATCGAAGCGTCGACAGTTTGAGACAATACTCCCATGGATAAAAGTCCGCATGGTGCCTGTTGTATTCAATCCCGATGCAATTTCTGTGTTTCATCAACACTGTAAAGGTCCACAGATTACAGAATGCCTCCAGATGTGCTTCGGAAACTACTACTGGTCTTCCAGGGAACCAACAAAGCGTAGGCAGTCTGAGACATTACTCCGATGGAGAAAACTCCGCATGGTGCCTGTTGTATTCAACCCCGATACAATTTCTGTGTTTCATCAACACTCGAAGGTCCTCACATTACTGAAAGCATCCACATTCGCTTCGAAAACTACTAGTGGTCTTCCAGGGAGCGATCGAAGCGTAGACAGTTTGAGACAATACTCCCGTGGATAAAAGTCCGCATGGTGATTGTTGTATTCAATCCCAATGCTATTTCTGTGTTTCATCAACACTCTGAAGGTCTGCACATTACAGAATCCCTCCAGATGTGCTTCGGAAACTACTACTGGTCTTCCAGGGAACGATGAAAGCGTAGACAGTTTGAGACATAACTCCCATGGAGAAAACTCAGCATGGTGCATGTTGTATTCAATCCCGATGCAATTTGTATGCTTCATTAACAATGTGAAGGTCCACATAATACAGAATGCCTCCAGATGTGCTTCGGAAACTATTACAGGTCTTCCATGGAACGATCAAAGCGTAGACAGTTTGAGTCATTACTCCTTAGGAGAAAAGTCCGCATGGTGCTTCTTGTATTCAATCCCTCTGCAATTTCTGTGTTTCATCAACACTCGGAAGGTCCGCACATTACAGACTGCCTCCAGATGTGCTTCGGAAACTACTACTGGTCTTCCAGGGAACGATCAAAGCGTAGACAGTTTGAGACATTACTTCCATGGGGCAAAGTCCGTATGGTGCCTGTTGTATTCACACCCGAAGCAATTTCTGTGTTTCATCAACACTCTGAAGGTACACAGGTTACAGAATGCATTTAGATGTGCTACGGAAACTACTACTGTTCTTCCTGGGAACGATCAAACCGTAAACAGTTTGAGACAATACTCCCATGGATAAAAGTCCGCATGGTCCCTGTTGTATTCAATCCCAATGCTATTTCTGTGTTTCATCAACACTCTGAAGGTCCGCACATTACAGAATGCCTCCAGATGGGCTTCGGAAACTACTACTGTTCTTCCAGGGAAAGATGAAAGCGTAGACAGTTTGAGACATTACTCCCATGGGGAAAAGTCCACATGGAGCCTGTTGTATTCAATCCCGATGCAATTTCCGCGTTTCATCAACACTGCAAAGGTCCACAGATTACAGAATGCCTCCAGACGTGCTTCGGAAACTATTACTGGTCTTCCAGGAAACGAACAAAGCGTAATCAGTCTGAGACAATACTCCGATGGAGAAAACTCCGCATGGTGCATGTAGTATTCATTCCCGATACAATTTCTGTGTTTCATCAACACTCGAAGTTCCTCACATTACAGAATGCTCCACAAGTGATTCGAAAACCACTACTGGTCTTCCAGGGAACGATCGAAGCGTCGACAGTTTGAGACAATACTCCCATGGATAAAAGTCCGCATGGTGCCTGTTGTATTCAATCCCGATGCAATTTCTGTGTTTCATCAACACTGTAAAGGTCCACAGATTACAGAATGCCTCCAGATGTGCTTCGGAAACTACTACTGGTCTTCCAGGGAACCAACAAAGCGTAGGCAGTCTGAGACATTACTCCGATGGAGAAAACTCCGCATGGTGCCTGTTGTATTCAACCCCGATACAATTTCTGTGTTTCATCAACACTCGAAGGTCCTCACATTACTGAAAGCATCCACATTCGCTTCGAAAACTACTAGTGGTCTTCCAGGGAGCGATCGAAGCGTAGACAGTTTGAGACAATACTCCCGTGGATAAAAGTCCGCATGGTGATTGTTGTATTCAATCCCAATGCTATTTCTGTGTTTCATCAACACTCTGAAGGTCTGCACATTACAGAATGCCTCCAGATGTGCTTCGGAAACTACTACTGGTCTTCCAGGGAACGATGAAAGCGTAGACAGTTTGAGACATTACTCCCATGGAGAAAACTCAGCATGGTGCATGTTGTATTCAATCCCGATGCAATTTGTATGCTTCATTAACAATGTGAAGGTCCACATAATACAGAATGCCTCCAGATGTGCTTCGGAAACTATTACAGGTCTTCCATGGAACGATCAAAGCGTAGACAGTTTGAGTCATTACTCCTTAGGAGAAAAGTCCGCATGGTGCTTCTTGTATTCAATCCCTCTGCAATTTCTGTGTTTCATCAACACTCGGAAGGTCCGCACATTACAGACTGCCTCCAGATGTGCTTCGGAAACTACTACTGGTCTTCCAGGGAACGATCAAAGCGTAGACAGTTTGAGACATTACTTCCATGGGGCAAAGTCCATATGGTGCCTGTTGTATTCACACCCGAAGCAATTTCTGTGTTTCATCAACACTCTGAAGGTACACAGGTTACAGAATGCATTTAGATGTGCTACGGAAACTACTACTGTTCTTCCTGGGAACGATCAAACCGTAAACAGTTTGAGACAATACTCCCATGGATAAAAGTCCGCATGGTCCCTGTTGTATTCAATCCCAATGCTATTTCTGTGTTTCATCAACACTCTGAAGGTCCGCACATTACAGAATGCCTCCAGATGGGCTTCGGAAACTACTACTGTTCTTCCAGGGAAAGATGAAAGCGTAGACAGTTTGAGACATTACTCCCATGGAGCAAAGTCCGCATGGTGCTTGTTGTATTAAATCCCGACGCAATTTCTGAGGTTCATCGACACTCTGAATGTCCACAGATTACAGAATGCCTCGAGATGTGCTACGGAAACTAATACTGTTCTTCCATTGAACGATCAAAGCGTAGACAGTTTGAGGCATTACTCCCATTTGGAAAAGTCCGCATGGAGCAAGTTGTATTAAATCCCGATGCAATACTTGTGTTTCATTAACACTTTAAAGGTCCACAGATTACAAAATACCTCCAGATGGGCTGCGGAGACTACTACTGGTCTTCCAGCGAACGACAAAGCGTAGACAGTTTGAGTCATTACTCCCATGGGGCGAAGTCCGCATGGTGCTTGTTGTATTCAATCCCGATGCAATTTGTGTGTTTCATCAACAATCTGAAGGTCCACAGAATACATAATGCCTACAGATGTGCTTTGGAAACTACTACAGGTCTTCCATGGAACGATCAAAGCGTAGACAGTTTGAGACATTACTCCTTAGGAGAAAAGTCTGCACGGTGCCTGTTGTATTCAATCCCGATGAAATTTCATTGTTTCATAAATACTCTAAAGAATGACAGATTACTGAATGCCTCCAGATGTGTAATAAACTACTACTGGCCTTCCAGGGTAAGATCAAAGCGTAGACAGTTTGAGACATTACTCCCATAGAGAGAAGTCCGCATGCTGCCTGTTGTATTCAATCCCGATGCAATTTCTGTATTTCATCAACACTCTGAAGGTCCACAGATTATAGAATGCCTCCAGATGTCCTTCAGAAACTACTACTGGTCATCCAGGGAACGATCGAAATGCAGACTGTTAGAGACAATACTCCCATGGAGAGAAGTCCGCATGCTGCCTCTTGTATTCAATCCCGATGCAATTTCTGAGTTTCATCAACACTCTGAAGGTCCATACACTACAGAATGCATCCAGATCTGCTTCAGAAACTACTACTGGTCTCCCAGGGAACGATCAAAGCGTAGACAGTTTGAGACATTACACCTATGGATAAAAGTCCGCATGGTTCCTGTTGTATTCAATCCCGATGCCATTTCTTTGTTTCATCAACACTCTAAATGTCCTCAGATTACAGAATGCCTCCAGATGTGCTTCAGAAACGACTACTGGTCTTCCAGCGAGTGATCAAAGCGTAGAGAGTTTGAGACATTTCTCCTATGGAGAAAAGTCAGCATGGAGAAAGTTGTATACAATCCCGATGCAATTTCTTTGTTTCATCAACACTCTAATGGTCCTCAGATTACAGAATGCCTCCAGATGTGCTTCGGAAACTACTACTGGTCTTCCAGCGAGCGACAAATCGTAAACAGTTTGAGTCATTACTCCCATTGAGCGAAGTCCGCATGGTCCTTGATGTATTCAATCCCAATGCAATTTGTGTGTTTCTTCATCAATCTGAAGGTCCACAGAATACAGAATGCCTCCAGATGTGCTTCGGAAGCTACTACAGGACTTCCATGGGACGATCAATGCGTAGACATTTTGAGACATAACGCTTATGGAGAAGAGTCCGCTTGGTGCCTGTTGTATTCAATCCAGATGCTATTTCTGTGTTTCATCAACACTCTGAAGGTCCACAGATTACAGAATGCATTTAGATGTGCTTCGGAAACTACTACAGGTCTTCCATGGAAAGATCAAAGCGTAGACAGTTTGAGACATTACTCCCATGGACAAAAGTCCGCATGGAGCCTGTTGTATTCAATCCCGATACAATTTCTGTGTTTCATCTACACTGTAAAGGTCCACAGATTACAGAATGCTTCCAAATGTGCTTCGGAAACTACTACTGGTCTTCCAGGGACGATCAAAGTGTAGACAGTTTGAGACATTACTCCCTTGGAGAAAAGTCCGCATGGTGCTTGTTGTATTCAATCTCGATGCAATATCTGTGTTTCATTAACACCCTGAAAATCCACAGATTACAGAACGCCTCCAGATGTGTTTCGGAAACTACTACTGGTCTTCCAGGAACGATCAAAGCGGAGACAGTTTAAGATATTACAAATGCGGAGAAAATCCGCATGGTGCCTGTTGTATTCAATCCCGAAGCAATTTCTGTGTGTCATTAGCACTCTAAATGTTCACAGATTACAGAATATCCCAAGATGTGCTTCGGAAGCTACTACTGGTCTTCCAGGGAACGAACAAAGCGTAGACAGTTTGAGACATTACTAAAAAGGAGAAAAGTCCGCATGATGCCTGTTATATTTAATCGCGTTGCAATTTCTGTGTTTCATCAACACTCGGAATGTCCGCACATTACAGAATGCCTCCAGATGTGCATCGGAAACTACAACTGGTCTTCCAGGGAAAAATCAAAGCGTAGACAGTTTGAGACATTACTCCCATGGGGAAAAGGCCACATGGAGCCTGTTGTATTCAATCCCGATGCAATTTCCGCGTTTCATCAACACTGTAAAGGTCCACAGATTACAGAATGCCTCCAGACGTGCTTCGGAAACTATTACTGGTCTTCCAGGAAACGAACAAAGCGTAATCAGTCTGAGACAATAGTCCGATGGAGAAAACTCCGCATGGTGCATGTAGTATTCATTCCCGATACAATTTCTGTGTTTCATCAACACTCGAAGGTCCTCACATTACAGAATGCATCCACAAGTGATTCGAAAACTACTACTGGTCTTCCAGGGAACGATCGAAGCGTCGACAGTTTGAGACAATACTCCCATGGATAAAAGTCCGCATGGTGCCTGTTGTATTCAATCCCGATGCAATTTCTGTGTTTCATCAACACTGTAAAGGTCCACAGATTACAGAATGCCTCCAGATGTGCTTCGGAATCTACTACTGGTCTTCCAGGGAACTAACAAAGCGTAGGCAGTCTGAGACATTACTCCGATGGAGAAAACTCCGCATGGTGCCGGTTGTATTCAACCCCGATACAATTTCTGTGTTTCATCAACACTCGAAGGTCCTCACATTACTGAAAGCATCCACATTCGCTTCGAAAACTACTAGTGGTCTTCCAGGGAGCGATCGAAGCGTAGACAGTTTGAGACAATACTCCCGTGGATAAAAGTCCGCATGGTGATTGTTGTATTCAATCCCAATGCTATTTCTGTGTTTCATCAACACTCTGAAGGTCTGCACATTACAGAATGCCTCCAGATGTGCTTCGGAAACTACTACTGGTCTTCCAGGGAACGATGAAAGCGTAGACAGTTTGAGACATTACTCCCATGGAGAAAACTCAGCATGGTGCATGTTGTATTCAATCCCGATGCAATTTGTATGCTTCATTAACAATCTGAAGGTCCACATAATACAGAATGCCTCCAGATGTGCTTCGGAAACTATTACAGGTCTTCCATGGAACGATCAAAGCGTAGACAGTTTGAGTCATTACTCCTTAGGAGAAAAGTCCGCATGGTGCTTCTTGTATTCAATCCCAATGCTATTTCTGTGTTTCATCAACACTCTGAAGGTCCGCACATCACAGAATGCCTCCAGATGGGCTTCGGAAACTACTACTGTTCTTCCAGGGAAAGATAAAAGCGTAGACAGTTTGAGACATTACTCCCATGGAGAAAAGTCCGCATGGTGCTTGTTGTATTAAATCCCGACGCAATTTCTGAGGTTCATCGACACTCTGAATGTCCACAGATTACAGAATGCCTCGAGATGTGCTACGGAAACTAATACTGTTCTTCCATTGAACGATCAAAGCGTAGACAGTTTGTGGCATTACTCCCATTTGGAAAAGTCCGCATGGAGCCAGTTGTATTAAATCCCGATGCAATACTTGTGTTTCATTAACACTCTAAAGGTCCACAGATTACAAAATACCTCCAGATGGGCTGCGGAAACTACTACTGGGCTTCCTGCGAACGACAAAGCGTGGACAGTTTGAGTCATTACTCCCATGGAGCGAAGTCCGCATAATGCTTGTTGTATGCAATCCCGATGCAATTTGTGTGTTTCATCAACAATCTGAAGGTCCACAGAATACAGAATGCCTACAGATGTGCTTTGGAAACTACTACAGGTCTTCCATGGAACGATCAAAGCGTACACAGTTTGAGACATTACTCCTTAGGAGAAAAGTCTGCACGGTGCCTGTTGTATTCAATCCCGATGAAATTTCATTGTTTCATAAATACTCTAAAGAATGACAGATTACTGAATGCCTCCAGATGTGTAATAAACTACTACTGGCCTTCCAGGGTAAGATCAAAGCGTAGACAGTTTGAGACATTACTCCCATGGAGAGAAGTCCGCATGCTGCCTGTTGTATTCAATCCCGATGCAATTTCTGTATTTCATCAACACTCTGAAGGTCCACAGATTATAGAATGCCTCCAGATGTCCTTCAGAAACTACTACTGGTCATCCAGGGAACGATCGAAATGCAGACTGTTAGAGACAATACTCCCATGGTGAGAAGTCCGCATGCTGCCTCTTGTATTCAATCCCGATGCAATTTCTGAGTTTCATCAACACTCTGAAGGTCCATACACTACAGAATGCATCCAGATCAGCTTCAGAAACTACTACTGGTCTTGCAGGGAACGATCAAAGCGTAGACAGTTTGAGACATTACTCCTATGGATAAAAGTCCGCATGGTTCCTGTTGTATTCAATCCCGATGCCATTTCTTTGATTCATCAACACTCTAAAGGTCCTCAGATTACAGAATGCCTCCAGATGTGCTTCAGAAACTACTACTGGTCTTCCAGCGAATGATCAAAGCGTAGAGAGTTTGAGACATTTCTCCTATGGAGAAAAGTCAGCATGGAGAAAGTTGTATTCAATCCCGATGCAATTTCTTTGTTTCATCAACACTCTAATGGTCCTCAGATTACAGAATACCTCCAGATGTGCTTCGGAAACTACTACTGGTCTTCCAGCGAGCGACAAATCGTAAACAGTTTGAGTCATTACTCCCATTGAGCGAAGTCCGCATGGTCCTTGATGTATTCAATGCCAATGCAATTTGTGTGTTTCTTCAACAATCTGAAGGTCCACAGAATACAGAATGCCTCCAGATGTGCTTCGGAATCTACTACAGGACTTGCATGGGACGATCAATGCGTAGACATTTTGAGACATAACGCTGATGGAGAAGAGTCCGCTTGGTGCCTGTTGTATTCAATCCAGATGCTATTTCTGTGTTTCATCAACACTCTGAAGGTCCACAGAGTACAGAATGCATTTAGATCTGCTTCAGAAACTACTACTGGTCTTCCGGGGAACGATCAAAGCGTAGACAGTTTGAGACATTACTCCTATGGATAAAAGTCCGCATGGTTCCTGTTGTATTCAATCCCGATGCCATTTCTTTGTTTCATCAACACTCTAAAGGTCCTCAGATTACAGAATGCCTCCATATGTGCTTCAGAAACTAATACTGGTCTTCCAGCGAATGATCAAAGCGTAGAGAGTTTGAGACATTTCTCCAATTGAGAAAAGTCAGCATGGAGAAAGTTGTATTCAATCCCGATGCAATTTCTGTGTTTCATCAACACTGTAAAGGTCCACAGATTACAGAATGCCTCCAGATGTGCTTCGGAAACTACTACTGGTCTTCCAGGGATCGAGCAAAGCGTAGGCAGTCTGAGACATTACTCCGATGGAGAAAACTCCGCATGGTGCCTGTTGTATTCAGTCGCGATACAATTTCTGTTTTTCATCAACACTCGAAGGTCCTCACATTACATAATGCATCCACATGTTCTTCGAAAACTACTACTGGTCTTCCAGGGAACGATCGAAGCGTAGACAGTTTGAGACAATACTCCCATGGGGAAAAGTCCGCATGGAGCCTGTTGTATTCAATCCCGGTGCAATTCTTGTGTTTCATCAACACTCTAAAGGTCTACAGATTACAAAATGCCTCCAGATGGACTTCGGAGACTACTACTGGACTTCCAGGGAACGATCAAAGCGTAGACAGTTTGAGACATTACTAGTATGGAGAAAAGTCCGCATGGTCTCTGTTGTATTCAATCCGGGTACGATTTCTGTGTTTCATCAACACTCTGACAGTCCACAGATTGCAGAATGAGTCGAGATGTGCTTCGGTAATACTACTGGTCTTCCAGGGAACGATCAAAGCGTAGACAGTTTGAGACATAACTTCCATGGAGAAAAGTCCTCATATTGGCTGTTGTATTCAATCCCTATTAAATTTCTGTGTTTCATCAACACTCTGAAGGTCCACAGATTACAGAATGCCTGCAGATGTGCTTCGGAATCTACCACTGGTCTTCCAGGGAACGATCAAAGCGTAGACAGTTTGAGACATTACTCCCATGGAGAAAAGTCCCCATTGTGCCTGCTGTATTCAATCCCGATGCAATTTCTGTGTTTCATCAACACTCTGAAGGTCCACAATTTACAGAGTGCCCCCACATGTGCTTCAGGAACTACTACAGGTCTTCCAGGAATCGACCAAAGCTTAGAAAGTTTGAGACATTACTCCCACGAAGCGAAGTCTGCATGGTTCTTGTTGTATTCAATCCCGATGTAATTTGTGTGTTTCATCAACAATCTGAAGGTCCACTGAATACAGAATGAATCCAGATGTGCTTCGGAAACTACTACAGGTCTTCCATGGAACGATCAAAGCGTAGACAGTATGGGACATTACTCCTTAGGAGAAGAGACCGCACGGTGCCTGTTGTATTCAATCCGGATGAAATTTCATTGTTTCATCAACACTCTAAAGGTTGACAGATTACAGAATGCCTTCAGATGTGTAATAAACTACTACTGCTCTTCCAGGGTAAGATCATAGCGTAGACAGTTTGAGACATTACTCCCATGGAGAAAAGTCCGCATGGTACTTCTTGAATTCAATCTTGATGCAATTTCTGTGTTTCATCAACACTCGGAAGGTCCGCACATTACAGAATGCCTCCAGATGAGCTTTGGAAACTACTACTGGCCTTCCAGGGAACGATCAAAGCGTAGGCAGTTTGAAATTTTACTCCCATGGAGATAAGTCCGTATGGTGAGAGTTGTATTCAATCCCGTTGAAATTTCTGTGTTTCAACAACACTCTGAAGGTTGACAGATTACAGAACGCCTTCAGATTAGTAACAAACTACTACCGGACTTCCAGGGAACGATGAAAGCGTAGACAGTTTGAGACATCACTCCCATGGAGAAAAGACTGCTTGGTGCTTGCTGTATTCAATCCCGATGCAATTTATGAGACTCATAAACACTCGATGGTCCTCACATTACATAATGCATCCACATGTGCTTCGACAACTACTACTGGTCTTCCCGGGAACGATCGAAGCGTAGACAGTATGAGACAATACTCCCATGGGGAAAAGTCCGCATGGAGCCTGTTGTATTCAATCCCGATGCAATTTGTGTGTTTCATCAACAATTTGAAAGTCCACAGAATACAGAATGAATCCAGATGTGCTTCGGAAACTACTACAGGTCTTCCATGGAACGATCAAAGCGTAGACAGTTTGGGACATTACTCCTTAGGAGAAAAGACCGCACGGTGCCGTTTGTATTCAATCCCGATGAAATTTCATTGTTTCATCAACACTCTAAAGGTTGACAGATTACAGAATGCCCTCAGACGTGTAATAAACTACTACTGCTCTTCCAGGGTAAGATCATAGCGTAGACAGTTTGAGACATTACTCCCATGGAGAAAAGTCCGCATGGTACTTCTTGATTTCACCCTTAACGCAATTTCTGTGTTTGATCTACACTCGGAAGGTCCGCACATTACAGAATGATTCCAGATGTGCTACGGAAACTACTACTGGTCTTCCAGGAAACGATCTAAGCGTAGGCAGTTTGAGAATTTACTCCCATGGAGAAAAGTCCGCATGGTGCCAGTTGTATTCAATCCCGATGAAATTTCATTGTTTCATAAATACTCTACAGACTGACAGGTTACTGAATGCCTCCAGATGTGTAATAAACTACTACTAGTCTTCCAGGGTAAGATCAAAGCGTAGACAGTTTGAGACATTACTCCCATGGAGAGAAGTCCGCATGCTGCCTGTTGTATTCAATCCCGATGCAATTTATGAGTTTCATCAACACTCTGAAGGTCCATATATTACAGAATGCATCCAGATCTGCTTCGGAAACTACTACTGGTCTTCCAGGGAACGATCAAAGCGTAGACAGTTTTAGACATCACGCCTATGGAGAAGAGTCCGCTTGGTGCCTGTTGTATTCAATCCCGATACAATCTCTGTGTTTCATCAACACTCGAAGGTCCTCACATTACAGAATGCATCCACATGTGCTTCGAAAACTACTACTGGTTTTCCAGGGAATGATCGAAGCGTAGACAATTTGAGACAATATTCCCATGGATAAAAGTCGGCATGGTGCCTGTTGTATACAATCCCGACGCTATTTCTGTGTTTCATCAACACTCTGAAGGTAGACAGTTTACAGAATGTTTCCAGATGTGTAATAAACTACTACTGTTCTTCCAGGGAACGATCAAAGCGTAGACAGGTTGAGACATTACTCCCATGGAGAAAAGTCCCCATTGTGCCTGCTGTATTTAAACCCGATGCAATTTCTGTGTTTCATCAACACTCTGAAGGTCCACAAATTACAGAATGCCACCAGATGTGCTTCAGAACCTACCACTGGTCTTCCAGGAATCGAGCAAAGCTTAGAAAGTTTGATACATTACTCCCATGGAGAAAAGTCCGCATGGTGTTTGATGTATTTAAACACGTTGCAATTTCTCAGATTCATTAACACTCTGAAGGTCAACAGATTACAGAATGCATACAGATGTGCTACGGAAACTACAACTCTTCTTCCAGGGAACGATCAAAGTGTAGACAGTTTGAGACACTACTCAAATTGGGAAAAGTCCGCATGGTGCCTGTTGTATCCAATCCCGATGCAATTTCTGTGTTTCAATAACACTCTAAAGGTCCTCAAATTGCAGAATGCCTCAGGATGTGCTTCTGAAACTACTACTGTCTTCCAGCGAACGATCAAAGCGTAGACAGTTTCAAATATTACTACAATGGAGAGAAGAACGCATGGTGCCTGTTGTATTCAATCCCGATGCAATTTCTATGTTTCATCAACAATCGGAAGGTCCACACAATACAGTATGCCTCCAGATGTGCTTCGGAAACTACAACAGGTCTTCCATGGAACGATCAAAGCGCAGACAGTTTGAGACATTATTCCTATGAAAAAAGACCGCACGGTGCCTGTTGTATTCAATCCACATGAAATATTATTGTTTCATCAACACTCCGAAGGTTGACAGATTACAGAATCCTCCAGATGTGTAATAAGCTACTACTCGTCTTCCATGGATTGATCAAAGCGTAGACAATTTGAGACATTACTCCCATGGAGAAAAGTGCACATGGTGCTTGCTGTATTCAATTCCGATGCAATTTCTGAGACTCACTAACACTCGAAGGTCCTAACGTTAAAGAATGCATGCAAATGTGCTTCGAAAACTACTACTGGTCTTCCAGGGAACGATCGAAACGTAGACAGTTTGAGACAATACTCCCATCGATAAAAGTCCGCATGGTGCCTGTTGTATTATATCCCGATGCAATTTCTGTGTTTCATCAACAATCTGAAGGTCCACAAAATACAGAATGCCTCCAGATGTGCTTCGGAAACTACTACAGGTCTTCCATGGAACGATCAAAGCGTAGACAGTTTGAGAAATTACTCCTATGGATAAAAGTCCGCACGGTGCCTGTTGTATTCTATCCCGATGAAATTTCATTGTTTCTTCAACACTCTGAAGTTTGACAGATTACAGAATGCCTCCAGATGTGAAATAAACTACTACTGGTCTTCCATGGAAAGATCAAAGCGTAGACAGATTGAGACATTACTCCCATAGAGAAAAGTCTGCATGGTGCCCGTTGTATTCAATCCCGATGCAATTTCTGTGTTTCATCAACAGTCTGACGGTCCACAGATTGCAGAATGTCTCGAGATATGCTTCGGAAACTACTACTGGTCTTCCAGGGAAAGATCAAAGCGTAGACAGTATGAGACATTACTCCCATGGAGAAAAGTCCGCATGGTGCTTGCTGTATTCAATCCCGATGCAATTTCTGAGATTCAACAAAACTCTGAAGTTCCACAGTTTACAGAATGCCTCCAGATGTGCTTCGGAAACTACTACTGGTCTTAAAAAGCACGATCAAAGAGTAGACAGTTTTGGACAATACTCCAACTGAGAAAAGTCCACATGGTGCCTGTTGTATTCAATGCAGAAGCAATTTCTGAGATTCATCAACACTCTGAAGGTCCACAGATTGCAGAATGCATATAGGTGTGCTACGGAAACTAATAATGTTCTTCCAAAGAACGATCAAAGCGTAGACAGTTTGAGAGATTACTCCCATGGAGAAAAGTCTGCATGGTGCGTATGGTATTCAATCGCGATGCAACTTCTGTGTTTCATCAAAACTCTGAAGGTTCACAGTTTACAGAATGCCTCCAGATGTGCTTCGGAAACTAATACTGTTCTTCCAAAGAACGATGAAAGCGTAGACAGTTTGAGACATTACTCCCATGGCGAAAAGTCCGCATGGAGCAAGTTGTATTCAATCCCGATGCAATTCTTGTGTTTCATCAACACTCTAAAGGTCCACAGATTACAGAATGCCTCCAGATGGGCTTCGAAGACTACTACTGGTCTTCCAGGGAACGATCAAAGCGTAGACACTTTGAGACATTACTCCCATGGAGAAAAGTCTGCATGGTGCGTGTTGTATTCAATCGCGATGCAACTTCTATGTTTCATCAAAACTCTGAAGGTCCACCACAGATTACAGAATGCCTCCAGATGTGCTTCGGAAACTACTACATGTCTTCCAGGGAACGATTGAAGCGTAGACAGTTAGAGACAATACTCCCATGGAGAAAAGTCTGTGTGGTGCGTGTAGTATTCAATCGCGATGCAACATCTGTGCTTCATCAAAACTCTGAATGTCCGCAGATTACAGAATGCATATAGATGTGCTACGGAAACTAATACTGTTCTTCCAAAGAACGATCAAAGCGTAGACAGTTTGAGACATTACTCCCATGGGGAAAAGTCCGCATGGGCCTGTTGTATTCAATCCCAAAGCATTTCTTGTGTTTCATCAACACTCTAAAGGTCCACAGAATACACAATGCCTCCAGTTCGGCTTCGGAGACTACTACTGGTCTTCCAGCGAACGATCAAATCGTAGACAGTTTGAGACATTACTCCCATGGAGAGAAGTCCGCTTGGTGCCTGTTGTATTCAATCCCGATGCAATTTCTGTGTTTCATCAACAATCTGAATGTCCACAGATTACAGAATGCCTCCAGATGTGCTTCGGAAACTACTACAGGTCTTCCATTGAACGATCAAAGCGTAGACAATTTGAGACATTACTCCTATGGAGAAAAGTCCACGCGGTGCCTGTTGTGTGCTATCCCGATGAAATTTCATAATTTCATCAACACTCTGAAGGTTGACAGATAACAGAAAGAATCCAGATGTGTAATAAACTACTACTGGTCTTACACGAAAAGATCAAAGCGTAGACAGTTTGAGACATAACTCCCATGGAGAAAAGGACGCATGGTGCTTGCTGTATTCAATCCCCATGCAATTTCTGAGACTCATCAACACTCTAATGTTCTCACACTACAGAATGCATCCACTTGTGCTTCGAAAACTACAACTGGTCTTCCAGGGAACGATCGAAGCGTAGACAGTTAGAGACAATACTCCCATGGAGAAAAGTCCGCATTGTACTTGTTGTATTCAATCCCGATGCAATTTCTGTGTTTCATCAACAGTCTGACGGTCCACAGATTGCAGAAAGCCTCGAGATGTGCTTCGAAAACTACTACTGGAGTTCCAGGGAACGATCGAAGCGTAGACAGTTTGAGACGATACTCCCATGGATAAAAGTCCGCACGGTGCCAGTTGTATTCAATCCCGATGCAATTTCTGTGTTTCATCAGCACTCGAAGGTCCTCACATTACAGAATGCTTCCAGATGTGCTACTGAAACTACTACTGGTCTTCCAGGAATCGATCAAAGCGTAGACAGTTTGAGACACTACTCCCATGGAGAAAAGTCTGCATGGTGCGTGTTGTATTCAATCGCGATGCAACTTCTGTGTTTCATCAAAACTCTGAAGGTCCACAGTTTACAGAATGCCTCCAGATGAGCTTCGGAAACTACTACTGGTCTTCCAGGGAACGATCAAAGCGTAGATAGTTTGAGACATTACTCCCATATGGAAAATTCCGCATGGAACCTGTTGTATTCAATCTCGATGCAATTCTTGTGTTTCATCAACACTCTAAAGGTCCACAGATTACAGAATGCCTCCACATGGGCTTCGAAGACTACTACTGGTCTCCCAGGGAACGATCAAAGCGTAGACAGTTTGAGACATTACTCCCATGGAGAAAACTCTGCATGGTGCGTGTTGTATTCAATCGCGATGCAACTTCTGTGTTTCATCAAAACTCTGAAGGTCCACAGATTACAGAATGCCTCCAGATGTGCTTCGGAAACTACTACTTGTCTTCCAGGGAACGACTGAAGCGTAGACAGTTAGAGACAATACTCCCATGGAGAAAAGTCCGCATGGTACTTGTTGTATTCAATCCCGATGCAATTTCTGTGTTTCATCAACAGTCTGACGGTCCACAGATTGCAGAAAGCCTCGAGATGTGCTTCGAAAACTACTACTGGAGTTCCAGGGAACGATCGAAGCGTAGACAGTTTGAGACGATACTCCCATGGATAAAAGTCCGCATGGTGTCTGTTGTATTCAATCCCGATGCTATATCTGTGTTTCATCAACACTCTGAAGGTCCGCACATTACAGAATGCCTCCAGATGTGCTTCGGAAGCTACTACTGGTCTTCCAGGAATCGATCAAAGCGTAGCCAGTTTGAGACAATACTCCCATGGAGAAAAGTCCGCATGGTGCCTGCTGTATTCAATGCAGATACAATTTCTGAGAATCATCAACAATGTGAAGTTCCACAGATGACAGAATGCATATAGATGTGCTACGGAAACTAATACTGGTCTTCCAGCGAACGTTCAAATCGTAGACAGTTTGAGACACTACTCCAACTGAGAAAAGTCCACATGGTGCCTGTTGTATTGAAAGCAGATGCAATTTCTGAGATCCATCAACATTCTGAAGGTCCACAGATTACAGAATGCATATAGATATGCTACGGAAATTAATACTGTTCATCCAAAGAACGATCAAAGCATAGACAGATTGAGACATTACTCCCATGGGGAAAAGCCGCATGGAGCCTGTTGTATTCAATGCCGATGCAATTCTTGTGTTTCATCAACACTCTAAAGGTCAACAGAATACAGAATGCCTCCAGATGGGCTTCTGAGTCTACTACTGGTCTTCCAGGGAATGATCAAAGCGTAGACAGTTTGTGACGTTACTCCCATGGAGAAAAGTATGCATGGTGCCTGTTGTATTCAATCCCGATACAATTTCTGTGTTTCATCAACACTCTAAAGGTCCTCAGATTACAGAATGCCTCCAGATGTGCTTCGGAAACTAATACTTGTCTTCCAGGGAAAGATCAAAGCGTAGACAGTATGAGACATTACTCCCATGGAGAAAAGTCCGCATGGTGCTTGCTGTATTCAATCCCGATGCAATTTCTGAGATTCAACAAAACTCAGAGGGTCCACAGTTTACAGAATGCCTCCAGATGTGCTTCGGAAACTACTACTAGTTTTCCAAAGAACGATCAAAGCGTAGACAGTTTGGGACAATACTCCAACTGAGAAAAGTCCATATGGTGCCTGTTGTATTGAATGGAGATGCAATTTCTGAGATTCATCAACACTCTGAAGGACCACAGATTACAGAATGCATATAGATATGCTACGGAAACTAATACTGTTCTTCCATAGAACGATCAAAACGAAGACAGTTTGAGACATTACTCCCATGGAAAAAAGTCTGCATGGTGCATGCTGTATTCAATCCCGATGCCATTTCTGTGTTTCATCAACACTCTAAAGGTCCTCAGATTACAGAATGCCTCCTGATGTGCTTCAGAAACTACTAAAGCGTAGACAGTATGAGACATTACTCCCATGGAGAAAAGTCTTTATGGTGCCTGTTGTATTCAATCCTGATGCAATTTCTGTGTTTCATCGACAATCAGAAGGTTGACAGATTACAGAAAGCCTCCAGATGTGTAATAAACTACTACTGGTCTTCCAGGGATAGATCAAAGCGTAGACAGTTTGAGACATTACTCCCATGGAGAAAAGTCCGCATGGTGCTTGCTGTATTCAATCCCGATGCAATTTCTGAGATTCATCAACACTCTAAAGGTAGACAGATTACAGAATGCCTCCAGATGTGCTACGGGAGCTACTACTGGTCTTCCATGGAACGATCAAAGCGTAGACAGATTGAGACATTTCTCCTATGGAGAAAAGACCGCACGTTGCCTGTTGTATTCAATCCCGATGAAATTTAATGGTTTCATCAACACTTTGAAGGTTGACAGATTACAAAATGCCTCCAGATGTGTAATAAACTACTACTGGTCTTCCATGGAAAGATCAAAGCGTAGACAGTTTGAGACATTACTCCCATGGGGAAAAGTCCGCATGGAGCCTGTTGTATTCAATGCCGATGCAATTCTTGTGTTTCATCAACACTCTAAAGGTCCGCAGAATACAGAATGCCTCCAGATGGGCTTCGGAGTCTACTACTGGTCTTCCAGGGAACGATCAAAGCGGAGACAGTTTGAGACATTACTCCCATGGAGAAAAGTCCGCATGGTGCTTGCTGTATTCGACCCAGGTGCAATTTCTAGGATTCATCAACACTCTAAAGGTCCACAGATTACAGAATGCCTCCAGATGTGCTTCGGAAACTACTACTGGTCTTCCAGGAATCGATCAAAGCGTAGACAGTTTGGGATAATACTCCCATGGAGAAAAGTCAGCATGGTGCGTGTTGTATTCAATCGAGATGCAATTCTTGTGTTTCATCAACACTCTAAAGGTCCACAGATTACAGAATGATTCCAGATGGGCTTCGGAGACTACTACTGGTCTTTCAGGGAACGATCAAAGCGTAGACAGTTTGAGACATTACTCCCATAGAGAAAAGTCTGCATGGTGCCTGTTGTATTCAATCCCGATGCAATTTCTGTGTTTCATCAACACTCTAAAGGTCCTCAGATTACAGAATGCCTCCAGATGAGAATCGGACTACTACTACTGGTCTTCCAGCGAACGATAAAAGCGTAGACAGTTTGAGACATTACTCCCATGGAGGGAAGTCCGCATGCTGCCTGTTGTATTCAATCCCGATGAAATTTCACTGTTTCATCAACACTCTGCAGGTTGACTGATTAGAGAAAGCCTCCAGATGTTTAATATACTACTACTGGTCTTCCAGGGAGAGGTCAAAGCGTAGACAGTTTCAGATATTTCTCCCATGGAGAAAAGTCCGCATGGTGCTTGCTGTATTCAATCCAGATGCAATTTCTACGATTCATCAACACTCTGAAGGTCCACAGATTACATAATGCGTCCAGATGTGCTTTGGGAACTACTACTGGTCTTCCAGGGAACGATCAAAGCGTAGGCAGTCTGAGACATAACTCCAATGGAGAATAGTTCGCATGGTGCCTGTTGTATTCAATCCCCATGCAATTTCTGTGTTTCATCAGCACTCGAAGGTCCTCACATTACAGAATGCACCCATTTGTGCCTCGAAAACTACTACTTGTCTTCCAGGGAACGATCGAAGCGTAGACAGTTAGAGACAATACTCCCATGGAGAAAAGTCCGCATGGTACTTGCTGTATTCAATCCGGATGCAATTTCTGTGTTTCATCAACACTCTGACTGTCCACAGATTGCAGAATGCCTCGAGATGTGCTTCGGAAACTACTACTGGTCTTCCAGGGAACGATCAAAGCGTAGACAGTTTGAGAAGTTACGCCCATGGAGAAAAGTCCCCATGGTGCCTGTTGTATTCAATACCGATGCAATTACTGTGTTTCATCAACAATCTGAAGCTCCACAGAATACAGTATGCCTCCAGATGTGCTTCGGAAACTACTACAGTTCTTCCATGGACCGATCAAAGCGTAGACAGTTTGAGACATTACTCCTATAAAGAAAAGACCGCTCGGTGCCTGTAGTATTCAATCCCAATGAAATTTCATTTTTTCATCAACACTCTGAAGGTTGACAGATTACAGAATGCCTCCAGATGTGTAGTAAACTACTACACTTCTTCCATGGAAAGATCAAAGCGTAGACAGTTTGAGACAATACTCCCATGGAGAAAATCCGCATGGTGCTTGCTGTATTCAATCAAGATGCAAGTTCTGAGACTCATCAACACTAGAAGGACCTCACTTTACAGAATGCATCCACATGTGCATCGAAAACTACTACTGGTCTTCCAGGGAACGATCGAAGCGTAGACAGTTTGAGACGATACTGCCAGGATAAAAGTCCGCATGGTGCCGGTTGTACTCAATCCCGATGCTATTTCTGTGTTTCATCAACACTGTGAAGCTCCGCACATTACAGAATGCCTCCAGATGTGCATCGGAAACTATTACAGTTCTTCCATGGAACGATCAAAGCGTAGACAGTTTGAGACAATACTCCTATGAAGAAAAGAACGCACGGTGCCAGTTGTATTCAATCCCGATGAAATTTCATTGTTTCATCAACACTCTGAAGGTTGACAGATTACAGAATGCCTCCAGCTGTGTAATAAACTACTACTGGTCTTCCATGGAAAGATCAATGCGTAAACAGTTTGAGACATTAATCCCATGGGAAAAGTCCGCGTGGTGCTTGCTGTATTCAATCAAGATGCAATTTCTGAGACTCATCAACATTCGAAGAAGGTCCTCACATTACAAAATGCATCCACATGTGCATCGAAAACTACTACTGGTCTTTTAGGGAACGATCGAAGCGTAGACAGTTTGAGACGATTCTCCCATGCATAAAAGTCCGCATGGTGCCTGTTGAAATCAATCCCGATGCTATTTCTGTGTTTCATCAACACTCTGAAGCTCCGCACATTACAGAATGCCACCAGATGTGCTTCGGAAACTACTACTGGTCTTCCAGGAATCGATCAAAGCGTAGCCAGTTTGAGACAATACTCCAATGGAGAAAAGTCTGCATGGTGCGTGTTGTATTCAATCGCGATGCAACTTCTGTGTTTCATCAAAACTCTGAGTGTCCACAGATTACAGAATGCCTCCAGATGTGTTTCGGAAACTACTACTGGTCTTCCAAAGAACGATCAAATCGTAGACAGTTTGGGACAATACTCCAACTGAGAAAAGTCCACATGGTGCCTGTTGTATTCAGTGCAGATGCAATTTCTGAGAATCATCAACGCTCTGAAGTTCAACAGATTACAGAATGCATATAGACATGCTACGGAAACTAATACTTTCTTCCAAAGCATGATCAAAGCGTAGACAGTTGAGACATTACTCCCATGGAGAGAAGTCCGCATGATGCCTGTTGTATTCAATCCCGATGCAATTTATGTGTTTCATCAACAATCTAAAGTCCACAGAATACAGAATGCCTACAGATGTGCCTCGGAAACTACTACTGGTCTTCCAGGGAACGATCAAAACGTAGGCAGTCTGAGACATTACTCCCATGGAGAAAAGTACGCATGGTGCCTGTTGTATTCAATCCCGATGCAATTCCTGTGTTTCATCAACACTCTAAAGGTCCTCAGATTACAGAATGCCTCCAGATGTGCTTCGGAAAAGTACTACTATTCTTCCAGCGAACGATCAAATCGTAGACAGCTTGATACATTACTCAAATCGAGAGAAGTCCGCATGGTGCCTGTTGTATTCAATCTATATGTAATTTCTGTGTTTCATCAACAATCTAAAGGTCCACAGATTAAAGAATGCCTCCAGATGTGCTTCGGAAACTACTACAGGTCATCCATGTAACGATCAAAGCGTAGGCAGTTTGAGACATTACTCCCATGGAGAAAAGTCCGCACGGTGCCTGTTGTATTGAATCCCTATGAAGTTCCTGTGTTTCATCAATACTCTGAAGGTCCACAGATTACAGAATGACTCCAGATGTCCTTCGGAAACTACTACTGGACTTCCAGGGAACGATCAAAGCGTAGAAAGTTTGAGACATTACTCCCATGGATAAAAGTCCGCATGGTGCTGCCTGTATTCAATCCCGATGCAATTTCTGTGTTTCATCAGCACTCGAAGGTACTCACATTTCAGAATGCACCCATATGTGCTACGAAAACTACTACTTGTCTTCCAGGGAACGATCGAAACGTAGACAGTTTGAGACAATACTCTCATGGAGAAAAGTCCGCATGGTACTTGTTGTATTCAATCCCGATGCAATAACTGTGTTTTATCACCACTCTGAAGGTCCGCACATTACAGAATGCCTCCCGATGTGCTTCGGCAACTACTACTGGTCTTCCAGGGAACGATCAAAGCGTAGACAGTTTGAGACATTACTCCCATGGAGAAAAGCCCGCATGGTGCCCGTTGTATTCAATCCCGATGAAATTTCAATGTTTCATCAAAACTCTTAAGGTTGACAGATAACAGAATGCCGCCAGATGTGTAATAAACTACTTCTGGTCATCAATGGAAAGAAAAAAGCGTAGACGGTTTGAGACATTACTCCCATGGAAAAAAGTTCGCATGGTGCCTGTTGTATTCAAATCCGATGCAATTTCTGTGTTTCATCAGCACTCGAAGGTCCTCACATTTCAGAATGCACCCATATGTGCTACGAAAACTACTACTTGTCTTCCAGGGAACGATCGAAGCGTAGACAGTTTGAGACAATACTCTCATGGAGAAAAGTCCGCATGGTTCTTGTTGTATTCAATCCCGATGCAATGTCTGTGTTTTATCACCACTCTGAAGGTCCGCACATTACAGAATGCCTCCCGATGTGCTTCGGCAACTACTACTGGTCTTCCAGGGAACGATCATAGCGTAGACAGTTTGAGACGTTACTCCCATGGAGAAAAGTCCGCATGGTGCTTGCTATATTCAATCCGGATGAAATTTCTGACACTCATCAACACTCGAAGGTCCACAAATTACAGAATGCCACCAGATGTGCTTCAGAAACTACTAGTGATCTTCCAGGAATCGATCACAGCTTAGAATGTTTGAGACATTACTCCCTTGGAAAAAAGTACGCATGGTGCCTGTTGTATTCAATCCCGATGCAATTCCTGTGTTTCATCAACACTCTAGAGGTACACCGATTACAGAATGCCTCCAGAAGGGCTTCGGAGCCTACTACTGGTCTTCCAGGGAACAATCAAAGCGTAGACAGTTTGAGACATTACTCCCATGGAGAAAAGTCCTCACGGTGCCTGTTGTATTCAATCCCTATGAAGTTCCTGTGTTTCATCAATACTCTGAAGGTCCACAGATTACAGAATGACTCCAGATGTGCTTCGGAATCTACTACTGGTCTTCCAGGGAACGATCAAAGCGTAGACCGTTTGAGACATTACCCCCATGTAGAAAGGTCCGCATGGTGCCTGTTGTATTCAATCCCGATTCAAATTCTGTGTTTCATCAACACTCGGAAGGTCCACAAGGTTACTGAATGCCTCCAGATGTGCTTCGGAAACTAGTACAGGTCTTCCAGGGTAGGATCTAATCGTAGACTGTTTGAGACATTACTTCAATGGAGAAAAGTGAGCATGGTGCCCGTTGTATTCAAACCACGATGCAATTTCTGTGTTTCATCAAATATCGGAAGGTCAACATGTTAAAGAATGCCTCCAGATGTTCTTCGGAAACTAGTACAGGTCTTCCAGTTGACGATCAAAGCGTAGATAGTTTGAGACATTACTTCCATGGAGAAAAGTGAGCATGGTGCCTGTTGTATTCAATCCCGATGCAATTTCTGTACTTCATCAACACTCTGAATGTCCACAGATTACAGAATATCTCCAGATGTGCTTCGGAAACTACTACTGGTCTTCCAGCGAACGATCAAATCGTAGACAGCTTGAGACATTACTCCCATGGAGAGAAGTCCGCACGGTGCCTGTTGTATTCAATCCCAATGAAATTCCTGTGTTTCATCAACACTCTGAAGGTCCACAGATTACAGAATGACTCCAGATGTGCTTCGGAAACTACTACTGGTCTTCCAGCGAACGATCAAATCGTAGACAGCTTGAGACATTACTCCCATGGAGAGAAGTCCGCATGGTGCCTGTTGTATTTAATCCCGATGCAATTTCTGTGTTTCATCAACAATCTAAAGGTCCACAGATTACAGAATGCCTCCAGATGTGCTTCGGAAACTACTACAGGTCTTCCATGGAGCGATCAAAGCGTAGACAGTTTGAGACATTACTCCCATGGAGAAAAGTCCGCACGGTGCCTGTTGTATTCAATCCCAATGAAATTCCTGTGTTTCATCAACACTCTGAAGGTCCACAGATTACAGAATGACTCTAGATGTGCTTCGGAAACTACTACTGGTCTTCCAATGAACGATCATAGCGGAGATAGTTTGAGACATTACACCTACGGAGAAAAGTCCGCATGGTGCCTGTTGTATTCAATCTCGATGCAATTTCTGTGTCATCAACACTCTAAAGGTCCGCAGATTACAGAATGCCTCCAGATTATTTTCGGAGACTACTACTGGTCTTCCAGGAACGATCAAAGCGTAGACAGTTTAAGACATTACTCCCATGGTGAAAAGTCCGCATGGTGCCTGTTGTATTCAATCCCCATGCAATTACTGTGTTTCAATAACACTCTAAAGGTCCTCAGATTACAGAATGCCTCCAGATGTGTTTCTGAAACTACTACTGGTCTTCCAGCGAACGATCAGGGCGTAGATAGTTTGAGGCATTACTCCCATGGAGAGAAGTACGCATGGTGCCTGTTGTATTCAATCCCGAAGCAGTTCCTGTGTTTCATCAACAATCTGAAGGTCCACAGAATACAGAATGCCTCCAGATGTGCTTTGGAAACTAATACAGGTCTTCCATGGAACGATCTAAGCGTAGACAGTTTGAGACATTACGCCCATTGAGAAAGGTCCGCATGGTGCTTGTTGTATTCAATCCCGATGCAATTTCTGTGTTTCATCAACACTCGGAAAGTCTACAGATTACAGAATGCCTCCAGATGTGCTTCGGAAACTACTACTGGTCTTCCAGGGAGCGATCATAGCGGAGACAGTTTGAGACATTACACCTACGGAGAAAAGTCCGCATGGTGCCTGTTGTATTCCATCCCGATACAATTTCTGTGTCATCAACACTCTAAAGGTCCACAGATTACATAATGATTCCAGATTATTTTCTGAGACTACTACTGGTCTTTCAGGGAACGATCAAAGCGTAGACAGTGTGAGAGATTACTCCCATGGAGAGAAGTCCGCACGGTGCTTGTTGTATTTAATCCCGATGCAATTTCAGTGTTTCATCAACAATCTAAAGGCCTCAGATTACAGAATGCCTCCAGATGTGCTTCGGAAAAGTACTACTATTCTTCCAGCGAACGATTAAATCGTAGACAGCTTGAGACATTACTCCCATCGAGAGTAGTCCGCATGGTGCCTGTTGTATTCAATCTAGATGCAATTTCTGTGTTTCATCAACAATCTAAAGGTCCACAGATTACAGAATGACTCCAGATGTGCTTCGGAAACTACTACTGGTCTTCCAGGGAACGATCAAAGCGTAGACAGTTTGAGACATTACCCCATTGAGAAAGGTCCGCATGGTGCTAGTTGTATTCAATCCCGATGCAATATCTGTGTTTCATCAACACTCGGAATGTCCACAGATTACAGAATGCCTCCAGATGTGCTTCGGAATCTACTACTTGTCTTCCAGGGAACGATCAAAGCGTAGACAGTTTGAGACATTACTCCCATGGAGAAAAGTCCGCATGGTGCCTGTTGTATTCAATCCCGATTCAATTTCAGTGTTTCATCAACACTCTATAGGCCTCAGATTACAGAATGCCTCCAGATGTGCTTTGGAAACTACTACTGGTCTTCCAGCTTACGATCAAATCGTAGACAGTGTGAGAGATTACTGCCATGGAGAGAAGTCCGCATGGTGTTAGTTGTATTTAATCACGATGCAATTTCAGTGTTTCATCAACAATCTAAAGGCCTCAGATTACAGAATGCCTCCAGATGTGCTTCGGAAACTACTACTGGCCTTCCAGGGAAGGATCAAAGCGTAGACAGTTTGAGACATTACTCCCATGGAGAAAAGTCCGCATGGTGCCTGTTGTGTTCAATCAAAATGCAATTTCTGTGTGTCATCAACACTCTGGAGGTCCACAGACTACAGAACGCCTCCAGATGTGCTTCGGAAACTACTACTGGTCTTCCAGGGAACGATCAAAGCGTAGGCAGACTGAGACATTACTCCAATGAAGAAAAGTCTGCATGGTGCTTGTTATATTCATTCCCAATGCAATTTCAGAGATTCAATAACACTCTGATGGTCCACAGATTACAGAATTCGTATAGATGTGCTAAGGAAACTACAACTGTTCTTCCAGGAAACGATCAAAGCGTAGACAGTTTGAGACATTACTCCCATGGGGAAAAGTCCGCATGGAGCCTGTTGTATTCAATCCCGATGCAATTCCTGTGTTATTCAACATTCTAAAGGTCCACAGATTAACGAATGCCTCCAGATGTGCTTCGGAATCTACTACTGGTCTTTCAGCGAACGATCAGGGCGTAGACAGTTTGAGACATTACTAACATGGATAGAAATACGCATGGTGCCTGTTGTATTCAATCCCGAAGCAATTCCTGTGTTTCATCAACAATCTGAAGGTCCACAGAATGCAGAATGCCTCAAGATGTGCTTCGGAAACTACTACAGGTCTTCCGTGGAAGGATCAAAGCGTAGACAGTTTGAGACATTACCACCATGGAGAAAAGACAGCATAGTGCCTGTCGTATTCAATCCCGATGCAATTTCTTTGTTTCATCAATACTCTAATCGTCCACAGATTACAGAATGCCTCCAGATGTGCTTCGGAAACTACTACTGGTCTTCCAGGGAACGATCAAAGCGTAGACAGTTTGAGACATTACACCCAGAAAGAAAAGTTCGCATGGTGCCTGTTGTATTCAATCCCGATTCAATTCCTGTGTTTCATCAACAATCTGAAGGTCCACAGAATACAGAATGCCTCCAGATGTGCTTTAGAAACTACTACAGGTCTTCCATGGAACGATCTAAGCGTAGACAGTTTGAGACATTACTCCTATGGAGAAAAGACCGCACGGTGCCTGTTGCATTCAATCCCCGATGAAATTTCATTGTTTCGTCAACACTCTGAAGGTTGACAGGTTACAGAATGCCTCCAGATGTGTAATAAGATACTACTGGTCTTCCATGGAAAGATCAAAGCGTAGACAGTTTGAGACATTACTCCCATGGAGAGAAATCCGCATGGTGCCTGTTGTATTCAATCCCGATGCAATTTCTGTGTTTCATCAACACTCTAAAGGTCCACAGATTACAGAATGCCTCCAGATGTGCTCCGGAAACTACTACTGGTCTTCCATGGAACGATCAAAGCATAGACAGTTTTAGACATTACTCCTATGGAGAAAATTCGGCACGGTGCCTGTTGTATTCAATCCCGATGAAATTTCATAGTTTCAGCAACACTCTGAAGGTTGACAGATTACAGAATGCCTCCAGATGTGTAATAAACTACTACTGGTCTTCCAGGTAAAGATCAAAGCGTAGACAGTTTGAGACTTTACTCCCATGGAGAAAAGTAAACATGGTGCTTGCTGTATTCAATCCCGATGCAATTTCTGAGATTCATCAACCATCTAAAGGTCCACAGATTACAGTATGACACCACATGTGCTTCGGAAACTATTACTGGTCTTCCAGGGAACGATCAAAGTGTAGACAGTTTGAGACATTACTCCCATGGAGAAAAGTCCGCATGGTGCCTGTTGTATTCAATCCCGATGCAATTTCTGTGTTTCGTCAACACTCTAAAGGTCCTCAGATTACAGAATGACTCCAGATGTGCTTCGGAATCTACTACTGGTCTTCCACCGAACGATCAAATCGTAGACATCTTGAGACATTACTGCCATGGAGAGAAGTCCGCATGGTGCCTGTTGTATTTAATCGCGATGCAATTTCTGTGTTTCATCAACAATCTAAAGGTCCACAGATTGCAGAATGCCTCCAGATGTGCTTCGGAAACTACTACAGGTCTTCCATGGAGCGATCAAAGCGTAGACAGTTTGAGACATTACTCCCATGGAGAAAACTCCTCACGGTGCCTGTTGTATTCAATCCCAATGAAATTCCTGTGTTTCATCAACACTCTGAAGGTCCACAGATTACAGAATGACTCCAGATGTGCTTCGGAAACTACTACTGGTCTTCCAGGGAACGATCAACGCGTAGACAGTTTGAGACATTACCCCCATGGAGAAAGGTACACATGGTGCCTGTTGTATTCAATCCCGATGCAAATTCTGTGTTTCATCAACACTCGGAAGGTCCAAAAGGTTACTGAATGCCTCCAGATGTGCTTCGGGAACTAGTACAGGTCTTCCAGGATAGGATCTAATCGTAGACTGTTTGAGACATCACTTCAATGGAGAAAAGTGAGCATGGTGCCTGTTGTATTGAACAACGATGCAATTTCTGTGTTTCATCAAAAATCGGAAGGTCAACAGGTAAAAGAATGCCTCCAGATGTTCTTCGGAAACTAGTACAGGTCTGCCAGTTGACGATCAAATCGTAGATAGTTTGAGACATTACTTCCATGGAGAAAAGTGAGCATGGTGCCTGTTGTATTCAATCCCGATGCAATTTCTGTACTTCATCAACACTCTGAATGTCCACAGATTACAGAATATCTCCAGATGTGCTTCGGAAACTACTACTGGTCTTCCAGGGAACGATCAAATTGTAGACAGTTCGAAACATTACTCCCATGGAGAAAAGTCCGCATGGTGCCTGTTGTATTCAATCCCGATGCAATTTCTGTGTTTCATCAACAATCTAAAGGTCCACAGATTACAGAATGCCTCCAGATGTGCTTCGGAAACTACTATAGGTCTTCCATGGAGCGATCAAAGCGTAGACAGTTTGAGACATTACTCCCATGGAGAAAAGACCGCACGGTGCCTGTTGTATTCAATCCCAATGAAATTCCTGTGTTTCATCAACACTCTGAAGGTCCACAGATTACAGAATGACCCCACATGTGCTTCGGAAAATACTACTGGTCTTCCATGGAACGATCAAAGCGTAGACAGTTTGAGACATTACCCCATTGAGAAAGGTCCGCATGGTGCTTGTTGTATTCAATCCCGACGCAATATCTGTGTTTCATCAACACTCGGAATGTCCACAGATTACAGAATGCTTCCAGATGTGCTTCGGAGACTACTACTTGTCTTCCAGGGAACGATCATAGCGGAGACAGTTTGAGACATTACACCTACGGAGAAAAGTCCGCATGGTGCCTGTTGTATTCCATCCCGATGCAATATCTGTGTCATCAACACTCTAAAGGTCCACAGATTACAGAATGCCTCCAGATTATTTTCGGAGACTACTACTGGTCTTCCAGGGAACGATCAAAGCGTAGACAGTTTGAGACATTACTCCCATGGAGAAAAGTCCGCATGGTGCCTGTGGTATTCAATCCCGATTCAATTTCAGTGATTCATCAACACTCTAAAGGCCTCAGATTACAGAATGCCTCCAGATGTGCTTTGCAAACTACTACTGGTCTTCCAGTTAACGATCAAAGCGTAGACAGTTTGAGACATTACTCCCATGGAGAAAAGTCCGCATGGTGCCTGTGGTATTCCATCAAAATGCAATTTCTGCGTGTCATCAACACTCTGGAGGTCCACAGACTACAGAACACCTCCAGATGTGCTTCGGAAACTACTACTGGTCTTCCAGGGAACGATCAAAGCGTAGGCAGACTGAGACATTACTCCAATGAAGAAAAGTCTGCATGGTGCTTGATATATTCAATCCCCATGCAATTTCTGAGATTCAATAACACTCTGAAGGTCCACAGATTACAGAATTCATATAGATGTGCTAAGGAAACTACTACTGTTCTCCCAGGAAACGATCAAAGCGTAGACAGTTTGAACATTACTCCCATGGGGAAAAGTCCGCATGGAGCCTGTTGTATTTAATCCCGATGCAATTCCTGTGTTATTCAACATTCTAAAGGTCCACAGATTAACGAATGCCTACAGATGTGCTTCGGAAACTACTACTGGTCTTTCAGCGAACGATCAGGTCGTAGATAGTTTGAGACATTACTAACATGGAGAGAAATACGCATGGTGCTTGTTGTATTCAATCCCGAAGCAATTCCTGTGTTTCATCAACAATCTGAAGGTCCACAGAATGCAGAATGCCTCCAGATGTGCTTCGGAAACTACTACTGGTCTTCCAGCGAACGATCAGGGCGTAGACAGTTTGAGACATTACTCCCATGGAGAGAAATACGCACGGTGCCTGTTGTATTCAATCCCCGATGAAATTTCATAGTTTCAGCAACACCCTGAAGGTTGACAGATTACAGAATGCCTCCAGATGTGTAATAAACTACTACTGGTCTTCCAGGTAAAGATCAAAGCGTAGACAGTTTGAGACTTTACTCCCATGGAGAAAAGGAAACATGGTGCTTGCTGTATTCAATCCCGATGCAATTTCTGAGATTCATCAACACTCTAAAGGTCCACAGATTACAGAATGACTCCACATGTGCTTCGGAAACTATTACTGGTCTTCCAGGGAACGATCAAAGTGTAGACAGTTTGAGACATTACTCCTTTGGAGAAAAGTCCGCATGGTGCCTGTTGTATTCAATCCCGATGCAATTTCTGTGTTTCATCACTACTCTAAAGGTCCTCAGATTACAGAATGACTCCAGAAGTGCTTCGTAATCTACTACTGGTCTTCCACCGAACGATCAAATCGTAGACATCTTAAGACATTACTCCCATGGAGAGAAGTCCGCATGGAGCCTGTTGTATTTAATCGCGATGCAATTTCTGTGTTTCATCAACAATCTAAAGGTCCACAGATTACAGAATGCCTCCAGATGTGCTTCGGAAACTACTACAGGTCTTCCATGGAGCGATCAAAGCGTAGACAGTTTGAGACATTACTCCCATGGAGAAAAGTCCGAACGGTTCCTGTTGTATTCAATCCCAATGAAATTCCTGTGTTTCATCAACACTCTGAAGGTCCACAGATTACAGAATGACTCCAGATGTGCTTCGGAAACTACTACTGGTCTTCCAGCGAACAATCAGGTCGTAGACAGTTTGAGACAATACTCCCATGGAGCGAAATACGCATGGTGCCTTTTGTATTCAATCCCAATGTAATTTCTGTGTTTCATCAACACTCTAAAGGTCCTCAGATTACAGAATGCCTCCAGATGTGCTTCGGAAACTACTACTGGTCTTTCAGCGAACGATCATATCGTAGGCAGCTTGAGACATTACTCCCATGGAGAAAAGTCTTCACGGTGCCTGTTGTATTCAATCCCAATGAAATTCCTGTGTTTCATCAACACTCTGAAGATCCACAGATTACAGAATGACTCCAGATGTGCTTCGGAAACTACTACTGGTCTTCCAGGAAACGATCAAAGCGTAGACAGTTTGAGACATTACTCCCATGGGGAAAAGTCCGCATGGAGCCTGTTGTATTTAAACCCTGATGTAATTCCTGTGTTATTCAACATTCTAAAGGTCCACAGATTAACGAATGCCTCCAGATGTGCTTCGGAAACTACTACTGGTCTTTCAGCGAACGATCAGGTCGTAGACAGTTTGAGACATTACTCCCATGGAGAGAAATACGCATGGTGCCTGTTGTATTCAATCCCGAAGCAATTCCTGTGTTTCATCAACAATCTGAAGGTCCACAGAATGCAGAATGCCTCTAGATGTGCTTCGGAAACTACTACAGGTCTTCCATGGAACGATCTAAGCGTAGACAGTTTGAGACATTACTCCTATGGAGAAAAGACCGCACGGTGCCTATTGTATTCAATCCCCGATGAAATTTCATTGTTTCGTCAACACTCTGAAGGTTGACAGATTACAGAATGCCTCCAGATGTGTAATAAACTACTACTGGTCTTCCAGGTAAAGATCAAAGCGTAGACAGTTTGAGACTTTACTCCCATGGAGAAAAGTAAACATGGTGCTTGCTGTATTCAATCCCGATGCAATTTCTGAGATTCATCAACCATCTAAAGGTCCACAGATTACAGAATGACACCACATGTGCTTCGGAAACTATTACTGGTCTTCCAGGGAACGATCAAAGTGTAGACAGTTTGAGACATTACTCCCATGGAGAAAAGTCCGCATGGTGCCTGTTGTATTCAATCCCGATGCAATTTCTGTGTTTCTTCAACACTCTAAAGGTCCTCAGATTACAGAATGACTCCAGATGTGCTTCGGAATCTACTACTGGTCTTCCACCGAACGATCAAATCGTAGACATCTTGAGACATTACTGCCATGGAGAGAAGTCCGCATGGTGCCTGTTGTATTTAATCGCGATGCAATTTCTGTGTTTCATCAACAATCTAAAGGTCCACAGATTGCAGAATGCCTCCAGATGTGCTTCGGAAACTACTACAGGTCTTCCATGGAGCGATCAAAGCGTAGACAGTTTGAGACATTACTCCCATGGAGAAAACTCCTCACGGTGCCTGTTGTATTCAATCCCAATGAAATTCCTGTGTTTCATCAACACTCTGAAGGTCCACAGATTACAGAATGACTCCAGATGTGCTTCGGAAACTACTACTGGTCTTCCAGGGAACGATCAAAGCGTAGACAGTTTGAGACATTACCCCCATGGAGAAAGGTCCACATGGTGCCTGTTGTATTCAATCCCGATGCAAATTCTGTGTTTCATCAACACTCGGAAGGTCCAAAAGGTTACTGAATGCCTCCAGATGTGCTTCGGGAACTAGTACAGGTCTTCCAGGGTAGGATCTAATCGTAGACTGTTTGAGACATCACTTCAATGGAGAAAAGTGAGCATGGTGCCTGTTGTATTGAACAACGATGCAATTTCTGTGTTTCATCAAAAATCGGAAGGTCAACAGGTAAAAGAATGCCTCCAGATGTTCTTCGGAAACTAGTACAGGTCTGCCAGTTGACGATCAAATCGTAGACAGTTTGAGACATTACTCCCATGGAGAAAAGACCGCACGGTGCCTGTTGTATTCAATCCCAATGAAATTCCTGTGTTTCATCAACACTCTGAAAGTCCACAGATTACAGAATGACCCCACATGTGCTTCGGAAAATACTACTGGTCTTCCATGGAACGATGAAAGCGTAGACAGTTTGAGACATTACCCCATTGAGAAAGGTCCGCATGGTGCTTGTTGTATTCAATCCCGACGCAATATCTGTGTTTCATCAACACTCGGAATGTCCACAGATTACAGAATGCTTCCAGATGTGCTTTGGAGACTACTACTTGTCTTCCAGGGAACGATCATAGCGGAGACAGTTTGAGACATTACACCTACGGAGAAAAGTCCGCATGGTGCCTGTTGTATTCCATCCCGATGCAATTTCTGTGTCATCAACACTCTAAAGGTCCACAGATTACAGAATGCCTCCAGATTATTTTCGGAGACTACTACTGGTCTTCCAGGGAACGATCAAAGCGTAGACAGTTTGAGACATTACTCCCATGGAGAAAAGTCCGCATGGTGCCTGTGGTATTCAATCCCGATTCAATTTCAGTGATTCATCAACACTCTAAAGGCCTCAGATTAGAGAATGCCTCCAGATGTGCTTTGCAAACTACTACTGGTCTTCCAGTTAACGATCAAAGCGTAGACAGTTTGAGACATTACTCCCATGGAGAAAAGTCCGCATGGTGCCTGTGGTATTCAATCAAAATGCAATTTCTGCGTGTCATCAACACTCTGGAGGTCCACAGACTACAGAACACCTCCAGATGTGCTTCGGAAACTACTACTGGTCTTCCAGGGAACGATCAAAGCGTAGGCAGACTGAGACATTACTCCAATGAAGAAAAGTCTGCATGGTGCTTGTTATATTCAATCCCCATGCAATTTCTGAGATTCAATAACACTCTGAAGGTCCACAGATTACAGAATTCATATAGATGTGCTAAGGAAACTACTACTGTTCTTCCAGGAAACGATCAAAGCGTAGACAGTTTGAGACATTACTCCCATGGGGAAAAGTCCGCATGGAGCCTGTTGTATTTAATCCCGATGCAATTCCTGTGTTATTCAACATTCTAAAGGTCCACAGATTAACGAATGCCTACAGATGTGCTTCGGAAACTACTACTGGTCTTTCAGCGAACGATCAGGTCGTAGATAGTTTGAGACATTACTAACATGGAGAGAAATACGCATGGTGCTTGTTGTATTCAATCCCGAAGCAATTCCTGTGTTTCATCAACAATCTGAAGGTCCACAGAATGCAGAATGCCTCCAGATGTGCTTCGAAAACTACTACTGGTCTTCCAGCGAACGATCAGGGCGTAGACAGTTTGAGACATTACTCCCATGGAGAGAAATACGCACGGTGCCTGTTGTATTCAATCCCCGATGAAATTTCATAGTTTCAGCAACACCCTGAAGGTTGACAGATTACAGAATGCCTCCAGATGTGTAATAAACTACTACTGGTCTTCCAGGTAAAGATCAAAGCGTAGACAGTTTGAGACTTTACTCCCATGGAGAAAAGGAAACATGGTGCTTGCTGTATTCAATCCCGATGCAATTTCTGAGATTCATCAACACTCTAAAGGTCCACAGATTACAGAATGACTCCACATGTGCTTCGGAAACTATTACTGGTCTTCCAGGGAACGATCAAAGTGTAGACAGTTTGAGACATTACTCCTATGGAGAAAAGTCCGCATGGTGCCTGTTGTATTCAATCCCGATGCAATTTCTGTGTTTCATCAACACTCTAAAGGTCCTCAGATTACAGAATGACTCCAGAAGTGCTTCGTAATCTACTACTGGTCTTCCACCGAACGATCAAATCGTAGACATCTTAAGACATTACTCCTATGGAGAGAAGTCCGCATGGAGCCTGTTGTATTTAATCGCGATGCAATTTCTGTGTTTCATCAACAATCTAAAGGTCCACAGATTACAGAATGCCTCCAGATGTGCTTCGGAAACTACTACAGGTCTTCCATGGAGCGATCAAAGCGTAGACAGTTTGAGACATTACTCCCATGGAGAAAAGTCCGCACGGTGCCTGTTGTATTCAATCCCAATGAAATTCCTGTGTTTCATCAACACTCTGAAGGTCCACAGATTACAGAATGACTCCAGATGTGCTTCGGAAACTACTACTGGTCTTCCAGCGAACAATCAGGTCGTAGACAGTTTGAGACAATACTCCCATGGAGCGAAATACGCATGGTGCCTTTTGTATTCAATCCCAATGTAATTTCTGTGTTTCATCAACACTCTAAAGGTCCTCAGATTACAGAATGCCTCCAGATGTGCTTCGGAAACTACTACTGGTCTTTCAGCGAACGATCATATCGTAGGCAGCTTGAGACATTACTCCCATGGAGAAAAGTCCGCACGGTGCCTGTTGTATTCAATCCCAATGAAATTCCTATGTTTCATCAACACTCTGAAGATCCACAGATTACAGAATGACTCCAGATGTGCTTCGGAAACTACTACTGGTCTTCCAGGGAACGATGAAAGCGTAGACAGTTTGAGACATTACACCCACAAAGAAAAGTTCGCATGGTGCCTGTTGTATTCAATCCCGATGCAACTCCTGTGTTTCATCAACAATCTGAAGGTCCACAGAATACAGAATGCCTCCAGTTGTGCTTTGGAAACTACTACAGGTCTTCCATGGAACTATCTAAGCGTAGACTGTTTGAGACATTACTCCTATGGAGAAAAGACCGCATGGTGCCTGTTGTATTCAATCCCGATTTAATTTCAGTGTTTCATCAACACTCTAAAGGCCTCAGATAACAGAATGTCTCCAGATGTGCTTTGGAAACTACTACTGGTCTTCCAGCTTACGATCAAATCGTAGACAGTGTGAGAGATTACTCCCATGGAGAGAAGTCCGCATGGTGCTTGTTGTATTTAATCCCGATGCAATTTCAGTGTTTCATCAACAATCTGAAGGGTCTCAGATTACAGAATGCCTCCAGATGTTCTTCGGAAACTACTACTGGCCTTCCAGGGAAGGATCAAAGCGTAGACAGTTTGAGACATTACTCCCATGGAGAAAAGTCCGCATGGTGCCTGTCGTGTTCAATCAAAATGCAATTTCTGTGTGTCATCAACACTCTGGAGGTCCACAGACTACAGAACGCCTCCAGATGTGCTTCGGAAAATACTACTGGTCTTCCAGGGAACGATCAAAGCGTAGGCAGACTGAGACGTTACTCCAATGAAAAAAAGTCTGCATGGTGCTTGTTATATTCAATCCCCATGCAATTTCTGAGAATCAATAACACTCTGAAGGTCCACAGATTACAGAATTCATATAGATGTGCTAAGGAAACTACTACTGTTCTTCCAGGAAACGATCAAAGCGTAGACAGTTTGAGACATTACTCCCATGGGGAAAAGTCCGCATGGAGCCTGTTGTATTTAAACCCTGATGTAATTCCTGTGTTATTCAACATTCTAAAGGTCCACAGATTAACGAATGCCTCCAGATGTGCTTCGGAAACTACTACTGGTGTTTCAGCGAACGATCAGGGCGTAGACAGTTTGAGACATTACTCCCATGGAGAGAAATACGCATGGTGCCTGTTGTATTCAATCCCGAAGCAATTCCTGTGTTTCATCAACAATCTGAAGGTCCACAGAATGCAGAATGCCTCTAGATGTGCTTCGGAAACTACTACAGGTCTTCCATGGAACGATCTAAGCGTAGACAGTTTGAGACATTACTCCTATGGAGATAAGACCGCACGGTGCCTATTGTATTCAATCCCCGATGAAATTTCATTGTTTCGTCAACACTCTGAAGGTTGACAGATTACAGAATGCCTCCAGATGTGTAATAAACTACTACTGGTCTTCCAGGTAAAGATCAAAGCGTAGACAGTTTGAGACTTTACTCCCATGGAGAAAAGTAAACATGGTGCTTGCTGTATTCAATCCCGATGCAATTTCTGAGATTTATCAACACTCTAAAGGTTAACAGATTACAGAATGACTCCACATGTGCATCGGAAACTATTACTGGTCTTCCAGGGAACGATCAAAGTGTAGACAGTTTGACACATTACTCCCATGGAGAAAAGTCCGCATGGTGCCTCTTGTATTCAATCCCGATGCAATTTCTGTGTTTCATCAACACTCTAAAGGTCCTCAGATTACAGAATGCCTCCAGATGTGCTTCGGAATCTACTACTGGTCTTCCAGCGAACGATCAAATCGTAGACATCTTGAGACATTACTCCCATGGAGAGAAGTCCGCATGGTGCCTGTTGTATTTAATCCCAATGCAATATCTGTGTTTCATCAACAATCTAAAGGTCCACAGATTACAGAATGCCTCCAGATGTGCTTCGGAAACTACTTCAGGTCTTCCATGGAGCGATCAAAGCGTAGACAGTTTGAGACATTACTCCCATGGAGAAAAGTACACACGGTGCCTGTTGTATTCAATCCCAATGGAATTCCTGTGTCTCATCAACACTTTGAAGGTCCACAGATTACAGAATGCCTCCAGATGTGCTTCGGAATCTACTACTGGTCTTCCAGCGAACGATCAAATCGTAGACATCTTGAGACATTACTCCCATGGAGAGAAGTCCGCATGGTGCCCGTTGTATTTAATCCCAATGCAATTTCTGTGTTTCATCAACAATCTAAAGGTCCACAGATTACAGAATGCCTCCAGATGTGCTTCGGAAACTACTACTTGTCTTCCAGGGAACGATCAAAGCGTAGACAGTTTGAGACATTACTCCCATAGAGAAAAGTCCGCATGGTGCCTGTTGTATTCAATCCCGATTCAATTTCAGTGTTTAATCAACACTCTAAAGGCCTCAGATTACAGAATGCCTCCATATGTGCTTTGGAAACTACTACTGGTCTTCCAGCTTACGATCAAATCGTAGACAGTGAGAGAGATTACTCCCATGGAGAGAAGCCCGCATGGTGCTTGTTGTATTTAATCCTGATGCAATTTCAATGTTTCATCAACAATCTAAAGGCCTCATATTACAGAATGCCTCCAGATGTGTTTCGGAAACTACTACTGGTCTTCGAGGGAACGATCAAAGCGTAGTCAGTTTGAGACATTACTCCCATGGAGAAAAGTCCGCATGGTGCCTGTTGTGTTCATTTACGATGCAATTTCTGTGTGCCATCAACACTCTGAAGGTCCACAGACTACAGAACGCCTCCAGATGTGCTTTGGAAACTACTACTGGTCTTCCAGGGAACGATCACAGCGTAGGCAGTCTGAGACATTACTCCAATGAAGAAAAGTCTGCATGAAGCTTGTTATATTCAATCCCCATGCAATTTCTGAGATTCAATAACACTCTGATCGTCCACAGATTAGAGAATTCATTTATATGTGCTAAGGAAACTACTACTGTTCTTCCAGGAAACGATCAAAGCGTAGACAGTTCGAGACATTTCTCCCATGGGGAAAAGTCCGCATGGAGCATGTTGTATTCAATCCCGATGCAATTCCTGTGTTATTCAACACGCTAAAGGTCCACAGATTACAGAATGCCTCCAGATGGGCTTCGGAGACTACTACTGGTCTTCCAGGGAACGATGAAAGCGTAGACAGTTTGAGACATTACTCCTATGGTGAAAAGTCGGCATGGTGCCTGTTGTATTCAATCCCGATGCAATTTCTTTGTTTCAATAACACTCTAAAGGTCCTCAGATTGCAGAATGCCTCCAGATGTGCTTCGGAAACTACTACTGGTCTTCCAGCGAACAATCAGGTCGTAGACAGTTTGAGACAATACCCCCATGGAGCGAAATACGCATGGTGCCTTTTGTATTCAATCCCAATGCAATTTCTGTGTTTCATCAACACTCTAAAGGTCCTCAGATTACAGAATGCCTCCAGATGTGCTTCGGAAACTACTACTGGTCTTCCAGCGAACGATCATATCGTAGGCAGCTTGAGACATTACTCCCATGGAGAGTAGTCCGCATGGTGCCTGTTGTATTTAATCCCGTTGCAATTTCTGTGTTTCATCAACAATCTAAAGGTCCACAGATTACAGAATGCCTCCAGATGTGCTTCGGAAACTACTACTGGTCTTCCAGGGAACGATCAAAGCGTAGACAGTTTGAGACATTACACCCACAAAGAAAAGTTCGCATGGAGCCTGTTGTATTCAATCCCGATGCAACTCCTGTGTTTCATCAACAATCTGAAGGTCCACAGAATACAGAATGCTTCCAGTTGTGCTTTGGAAACTACTACAGGTCTTCCATGGAACTATCTAAGCGTAGACAGTTTGAGACATTACTCCTATGGAGAAAAGACCGCATGGTGCCTGTTGTATTCACTCCCGATGTAATTTCTGTGTTTCATCAACACTCTGAAGGTTGACAGGTTACAGAATGCCTCCAGAAGTGTAATAAACTACTACTGGTCTTCCAGGGAACGATCAAACCACAGACAATTTGAGACATACACCCGTGAAGAAAAGTTCGCATGGTGCCTGTTGTATTCAAGGCCGATGCAATTCCTGTGCTTAATCAACAATCTGAAGGTTCACAGAATACAGAATGGCTCCAGAAGTGCTTCGGAAACTACTACTGGTCTTCCAAGGAACGTTCATGGTGTAGACAGTTTGAGACATTACTCCCATCGAGAGAAGTCCGCTTGGTGCTTGTTGTATTCGATCCCGATGCAATTTCAGCGATTCATCAACACTCGAAGGTACTTACATTTCAGAATGCATCACATGTGCTTTGAAAACTACTACTTGTCTTCCAGGGAGCGATCAAAGCGTAGACAGTTTGAGACATTACTCCCATGGAGAAAAGTCCGCACGGTGCCTGTTGTATTCAATCCCAATAAAATTCCTGTGTTTCATCAACACTCTGAAGGTCCACAGATTAAAGAAGGACTCCAGATGTGCTTCGGAAACTACTACTGGTCTTCCAGGGAACGATCAAAACGTAGACAGTTTGAGACATTACACCCACAAAGAAAAGTTCGCATGGAGCCTGTTGTATTCAATCCCGATGCAACTCCTGTGTTTCATCAACAATCTGAAGGTCCACAGAATACAGAATGCTTCCAGTTGTGCTTTGGAAACTACTACAGGTCTTCCATGGAACTATCTAAGCGTAGACAGTTTGAGACATTACTCCTATGGAGAAAAGACCGCATGGTGCCTGTTGTATTCACTCCCGATGTAATTTCTGTGTTTCATCAACACTCTGAAGGTTGACAGGTTACAGAATGCCTCCAGAAGTGTAATAAACTACTACTGGTCTTTAAGGGAACGATCAAACCACAGACAATTTGAGACATACACCCGTGAAGAAAAGTTCGCATGGTGCCTGTTGTATTCAAGGCCGATGCAATTCCTGTGCTTAATCAACAATCTGAAGGTTCACAGAATACAGAATGGCTCCAGAAGTGCTTCGGAAACTACTACTGGTCTTCCAAGGAACGTTCATGGTGTAGACAGTTTGAGACATTACTCCCATCGAGAGAAGTCCGCTTGGTGCTTGTTGTATTCGATCCCGATGCAATTTCAGCGATTCATCAACACTCGAAGGTACTTACATTTCAGAATGCATCACATGTGCTTTGAAAACTACTACTTGTCTTCCAGGGAACGATCAAAGCGTAGACAGTTTGAGACGTTACTCCCATGGTGAAAAGTCCGCATAGTGCCAGTTGTATTCAATCCCGATGCAATTCCTGTGTTTTATAAACACTCTACAGGTCCACCGATTACAAGTTGCCTCCAGATGGGCTTCGGAGACTACTACTGGTCTTCCAGGGAACGATCAAAACATAGACTGTTTGAGACGTTACTCCCATGGTGAAAAGTCCGCATAGTGCCTGTTGTATTCAATCCCGATGCAATTCCTGTGTTTTATAAACACTCTACAGGTCCACCGATTACAAGTTGCCTCCAGATGGGCTTCGGAGACTACTACTGGTCTTTCAGGGAACGATCAAAGCGTAAACAGTTTGAGACATTACTCCAATGTAGAAAAGTACTCATGGTGCCTGTTGTATTCAATCCCGATGCAATTTCTGTGTTTCATCAACACTCTGACGGTCCACAGATTGCAGAATATCTCGAGATGTGCTTCGGAAACTACTACTGGTCTTCCATGGACCGATCAATTCGTAGACAGTTTGAGACATTACTCCTATGGAGAAAAGTCCGCTCGGTGCCTGTTGTATTCAATCCCGATGAAATTTCATTGTTTCATCAACACTCTGAATTTTGACAGATTACAGAATGCCTCCAGATGTGTAATAAACTATCACTGGTCTTCCAGGTAAAGATCAAAGCGTAGACAGTTTGAGACATTACTCCCATGGAGAAAGGTCCCCATTGTGCCCTCTGTATTCAATCCCGTTGCAATTTCAGTGTTTCATCAACACTCTGAAAGTCCACAAATTACAGAATGCCTCCAGATGGGCTTCAGAGACTACTACTGGTCTTCCAGGGAACGATCAAAGCGTACACAGTTTGAGACATTACTCCCATGGAGAGTAGTCCGCATTGTGCCTGTTGTACTCAATCCCGATGCAATTTCTGTTTGTCATCAACACTCTAAAGGTCCACAGATTACAGAATGCCTCCAGATGTGCTTCGGAAACTACTACAGGTCTTCCAGGGAACGATCAAAGCGTAGACAGTTTGAGACATTACTCCCATGGAGAAATGTCCGCATGGTGCCTGCTATATTGAAACCCGATGCAATTTCTGTGTTTCATCAACACTCTGAAGGTCCAAAGATTACAAAACGCCACCAGATGTCCTCCGAAAACTACTACAGGTCTTCCAGGTACGATCGAAGCGTAGACAGTTTGAAACAATACTCCCATTGAGAAAAGTCCGCATGGTGCCTGTTGTATTCAATCCCGATGAAATTTCTGTGTTTCATCAACAATCTGAAGGTAGACAGATTACAGAATGCCTCCAGATGTGTAATAAACTACTATTGGTCTTCCAGGGAACGATCAAAGCGTAGACAGTTTGAGACATTACTCACATGGAGGAAAGTCCGCATGGTGCTTGTTGTATTCAATCCCGATGCTATTTCTGTGATTCATCAACATTCTGAAGGTCCGCAGATTACAGAATGCATATAGATGAGCTTCGGAAACTACTACTGGTCTCCCAGCGAACGATCAAAGCGTAGACAGTTTGAGACATTACTCCCATGGAGAGTAGTCCGCATTGTGCCTGTTGTACTCAATCCCGATGCAATTTCTGTTTGTCATCAACACTCTAAAGGTCCACAGATTACAGAATGCCTCCAGATGTGCTTCGGAAACTACTACAGGTCTTCCAGGGAACGATCAAAGCGTAGACAGTTTGAGACATTACTCCCATGGAGAAATGTCCGCATGGTGCCTGCTATATTGAAACCCGATGCAATTTCTGTGTTTCATCAACACTCTGAAGGTCCAAAGATTACAAAACGCCACCAGATGTCCTCCGAAAACTACTACAGGTCTTCCAGGTACGATCGAAGCGTAGACAGTTTGAAACAATACTCCCATGGAGAAAAGTCCGCGTGGTGCCTGTTGTATTCAATCCCGATGAAATTTCTGTGTTTCATCAACAACCTGAAGGTAGACAGATTACAGAATGCCTCCAGATGTGTAATAAACTACTATTGGTCTTCCAGTTAACGATCAAAGCGTAGACAGTTTGAGACATTACTCACATGGAGGAAAGTCCGCATGGTGCTTGTTGTATTCAATCCCGATGCTATTTCTGTGATTCATCAACATTCTGAAGGTCCGCAGATTACAGAATGCATATAGATGAGCTTCGGAAACTACTACTAGTCTTCCAGGGAACGATCAAAGCGTAGACAGTGTGAGACATTACACACGCGAAAAAAAGTTCGAATGGTGTCTGTTGTATTCGATCCCGATGATATCTGTGTTTCATTAACACTCTGAAGGTCCACAGATTACAGAATGCCTCCAGTTGAGCTTCGGAAACTACTACTGGTCTTCCAGGGAACGATCAAAGCCTTAGACAGTTTGAGACATTAATCCCATGGAGAAAAGTCAACATTGTGCCTGTTGTATTCAATCCCGACCAATTACTCTGTTTCATCAACACTCTGAACGTCCACAGATTACAGACTGACTCCAGATGTGATTCAGAAACTACTACTGGTCTTCCAGGGAACGATCAAAGCGGAGACAGTTTGAGACATAACATCCGCGGAGAAAAGTCCGCATGGTGCATGTTGTATTCAATCCCCATGCAATTTCCGTGTGGTATCAACACTCGAAATGTCCACATATTACAGAATGATTCTAGATGTGCTTCGGAAAATACTACTGGTCTTCCAGGGAACGTTCAATGCGTAGACAGTTTGAGACATTACTCCCGTGGAGAAAAGTCCCCATTGTGCCAGCTTTATTCAATATCGATGCAATTTCTGTGTTTCGTCAACACTCTGAAGGTCCACAAATTTCAGAATGCCACCAGATGTTCTTCAGAAACTACTACTGGTGTTCCAGGAATCGATCAAAGCTTAGAAAGTTTGAGACATTACTCATATGGAGAAAAGTCCGCATGGTGCCTGTTGTGTTCATTTACGATGCAATTTCTGTGTGCCATCAACACTCTGAAGGTCCACAGACTACAGAACGCCTCCAGATGTGCTTTGGAAACTACTACTGGTCTTCCAGGGAACGATCAAAGCGTAGGCAGTCTGAGACATTACTCCAATGAAGAAAAGTCTGCATGAAGCTTGTTATATTCCATCCCCATGCAATTTCTGAGATTCAATAACACTCTGATCGTCCACAGATTAGAGAATTCATTTATATGTGCTAAGGAAACTACTACTGTTCTTCCAGGAAACGATCAAAGCGTAAACAGTTCGAGACATTTCTCCCATGGGGAAAAGTCCGCATGGAGCATGTTGTATTCAATCCCGATGCAATTCCTGTGTTATTCAACACGCTAAAGGTCCACAGATTACAGAATGCCTCCAGATGGGCTTCGGAGACTACTACTGGTCTTCCAGGGAACGATGAAAGCGTAGACAGTTTGAGACATTACTCCTATGGTGAAAAGTCGGCATGGTGCCTGTTGTATTCAATCCCGATAAATTTCTTTGTTTCAATAACACTCTAAAGGTCCTCAGATTGCAGAATGCCTCCAGATGTGCTTCGGAAACTACTACTGGTCTTCCAGCGAACAATCAGGTCGTAGACAGTTTGAGACAATACTCCCATGGAGCGAAATACGCATGGTGCCTTTTGTATTCAATCCCAATGCAATTTCTGTGTTTCATCAACACTCTAAAGGTCCTCAGATTACAGAATGCCTCCAGATGTGCTTCGGAAACTACTACTGGTCTTCCAGCGAACGATCAAATCGTAGGCAGCTTGAGACATTACTCCCATGGAGAGTAGTCCGCATGGTGCCTGTTGTATTTAATCCCGTTGCAATTTCTGTGTTTCATCAACAATCTAAAGGTCCGCAGATTACAGAATGCCTCCAGATGTGCTTCGGAAACTACTACAGGTCTTCCACGGAGCGATCAAAGCGTAGACAGTTTGAGACATTACTCCCATGGAGAAAAGTCCGCACGGTGCCTGTTGTATTCAATCCCAATGAAATTCCTGTGTTTCATCAACACTCTGAAGGTCCACAGATTACAGAATGACTCCAGATGTGCTTCGGAAACTACTACTGGTCTTCCAGGGAACGATCAAAGCGTAGACAGTTTGAGACATTACACCCACAAAGAAAAGTTCGCATGGAGCCTGTTGTATTCAATCCCGATGCAACTCCTGTGTTTCATCAACAATCTGAAGGTCCACAGAATACAGAATGCTTCCAGTTGTGCTTTGGAAACTACTACAGGTCTTCCATGGAACTATCTAAGCGTAGACAGTTTGAGACATTACTCCTATGGAGAAAAGACCGCATGGTGCCTGTTGTATTCACTCCCGATGAAATTTCTGTGTTTCATCAACACTCTGAAGGTTGACAGGTTACAGAATGCCTCCAGATGTGTAATAAACTACTACTGGTCTTCCAGGGAACGATCAAACCGCAGACAATTTGAGACATACACCCGTGAAGAAAAGTTCGCATGGTGCCTGTTGTATTCAAGGCCGATGCAATTCCTGTGTTTAATCAACAATCTGAAGGTTCACAGATTACAGAATGGCTCCAGAAGTGCTTCGGAAACTACTACTGGTCTTCCAAGGAACGTTCATGGTGTAGACAGTTTGAGACATTACTCCCATCGAGAGAAGTCCGCTTGGTGCTTGTTGTATTCGATCCCGATGCAATTTCTGCGATTCATCAACATTCGTAGGTACTTACATTTCAGAATGCATCACATGTGCTTTGAAAACTACTACTTAACTTCCAGGGAACGATCAAAGCGTAGACAGTTTGAGACGTTACTCCCATGGTGAAAAGTCCGCATAGTGCCTGTTGTATTCAATCCCGATGCAATTCCTGTGTTTTATAAACACTCTACAGGTCCACCGATTACAAGTTGCCTCCAGATGGGCTTCGGAGACTACTACTGGTCTTCCAGGGAACGATCAAAACGTAGACTGTTTGAGACGTTACTCCCATGGTGAAAAGTCCGCATAGTGCCTGTTGTATTCAATCCCGATGCAATTCCTGTGTTTTATAAACACTCTACAGGTCCACCGATTACAAGTTGCCTCCAGATGGGCTTCGGAGACTACTACTGGTCTTTCAGGGAACGATCAAAGCGTAGACAGTTTGAGACATTACTCCAATGTAGAAAAGTACTCATGGTGCCTGTTGTATTCAATCCCGATGCAATTTCTGTGTTTCATCAACACTCTGACGGTCCACAGATTGCAGAATATCTCGAGATGTGCTTCGGAAACTACTACTGGTCTTCCAGGGAACGATCAAAGCGTAGACAGTTTGAGACATTACTGCCATGGGGAGAAGTCCGCATGGAGCTTGTTGTATTCAATGCCGATGCAATTCTTGTGTTTCATCAACACTCTAAAGGTCCACAAATTACAGAATGCCTCCAGATGAGCTTCGGAAACTACTACTGGTCTCCTAGCGAACGATCAAAGCGTAGACAGTTTGAGACATTACTCCCATCGAGAGAAGTCCGCATGATGCCTGTTGTATTCAATCCCGATGCAATTTTTGTGTTTCATCAACAATGTGAAGGTCCACAGTAAACAGAATGCCTCCAGATGTGCTTCGGAAACTACTACAGGTCTTCCATGGACCGATCAATTCGTAGACAGTTTGAGACATTACTCCTATGGAGAAAAGTCCGCTCGGTGCCTGTTGTATTCAATCCCGATGAAATTTCATTGTTTCATCAACACTCTGAATTTTGACAGATTACAGAATGCCTCCAGATGTGTAATAAACTATCACTGGTCTTCCAGGTAAAGATCAAAGCGTAGACAGTTTGAGACTTTACTCCCATGGAGAAAGGTCCCCATTGTGCCCTCTGTATTCAATCCCGTTGCAATTTCAGTGTTTCATCAACACTCTGAAAGTCCACAAATTACAGAATGCCTCCAGATGGGCTTCAGAGACTACTACTGGTCTTCCAGGGAACGATCAAAGCGTACACAGTTTGAGACATTACTCCCATGGAGAGTAGTCCGCATTGTGCCTGTTGTACTCAATCCCGATGCAATTTCTGTGTTTCATCAACACTCTGAAGGTCCAAAGATTACAAAACGCCTCCAGATGTCCTCCGAAAACTACTACAGGTCTTCCAGGTACGATCGAAGCGTAGACAGTTTGAAACAATACTCCCATGGAGAAAAGTCCGCATGGTGCCTGTTGTATTCAATCCCGATGAAATTTCTGTGTTTCATCAACAATCTGAAGGTAGACAGATTACAGAATGCCTCCAGATGCGTAATAAACTACTATTGGTCTTCCAGGGAACGATCAAAGCGTAGACAGTTTGAGACATTACTCACATGGAGAAAAGACCGCATGGTGCTTGTTGTATTCAATCCCGATGCTATTTCTGTGATTCATCAACATTCTGAAGGTCCGCAGATTACAGAATGCATATAGATGTGCTTCGGAAACTACTACTGGTCTCCCAGCGAACGATCAAAGCGTAGACAGTTTGAGACATTACTCCCATGGAGAGAAGTCCGCCTGGTGCCTGTTGTATTCAATCCCGATGCAATATCTGTGTTTCATCAATACTCTAAACGTCCACAGATTACAGAATGCCTCCAGATGTGCTTCGGAAACTACTACTAGTCTTCCAGGGAACGATCAAAGCGTGGACAGTGTGAGACATTACACACGCGAAAAAAAGTTCGAATGGTGTCTGTTGTATTCAATCCCGATGCAATATCTGTGTTTCATTAACACTCTGAAGGTCCACAGATTACAGAATGCCTCCAGTTGAGCTTCGGAAACTACTACTGGTCTTCCAGGTAAAGATCAAAGCGTAGACAGTTTGAGACTTTACTCCCATGGAGAAAGGTCCCCATTGTGCCCTCTGTATTCAATCCCGTTGCAATTTCAGTGTTTCATCAACACTCTGAAAGTCCACAAATTACAGAATGCCTCCAGATGGGCTTCAGAGACTACTACTGGTCTTCCAGGGAACGTTCAAAGCGTAGACAGTTTGAGACATTACTCCCGTGGAGAAAAGTCCCCATTGTGCCAGCTTTATTCAATATCGATGCAATTTCTGTGTTTCGTCAACACTCTGAAGGTCCACAAATTTCAGAATGCCACCAGATGTTCTTCAGAAACTACTACTGGTGTTCCAGGAATCGATCAAAGCTTAGAAAGTTTGAGACATTACTCATATGGAGAAAAGTCCGCATGGTGCCTGTTGTATTCAATCACGATGCAATTTCTGTGTGTCATCAACACTCTGAAGGTCCACAGACTACAGAACGCCTCCAGGTGTGCTTCGGAAACTACTACTGGTCTTCCATAGATCGATCAAAGCGTAGGCAGTCTTAGACATTACTCCAATGGAGAAATGTATGCATGGTGCCTGTTGTATTCAATCCCGATGAAATTTCTGTGTTTCATCAACAATCTGAAGGTAGACAGCTTACAGAATGCCTCCAGATGTGTAATAAACTACTACTGGTCTTCCAGGGAAGGATCAAAGAGTAGACAGTTTGAGACATTACTCTTATGGAGAGAAGTCCGCATGGTGAGTGTTGTATTCAATCCCGATGCAAATTCTGTGTTTCATCAACAATGTGTAGGTCCACAGAATACTGAATGCCTCCAGATGTGCTTCGGAAACTACCACAGGTCTTTCATGGAACGATCAAAGCGTAGACAATTTGCGACATTACTAATGTGGAGAAAAGTCCGCACGGTGCCTGTTTATTCAATCACGATGCAATTTCTGTGAGTCATCAAGACTCTGAAGGTCCACAGACTACAGAACGCCTCCAGATGTGCTACGGAAACTACTACTGGTCTTCCATAGAACGATCAAAGCGTAGGCAGTCTGAGACATTACTCCAATGGAGAAAAGCCCGCATGGTGCCTGTTGTATTCAATCCCGATGAAGTTTCTGTGTTTCATCAACAATCTGAAGGTAGACAAATTACAGAATGCCTCCAGATGTGTAATAAACTACTACTGGTCTTCCAGGGGACGATCAAAGCGTAGACAGTTTGAGACACTACTCCCATGGAAAAACGTCCTCACGGTGCTTGCTGTATTATATCCCGATGCAATATCAGTGTTTCATCAACACTCTGAAGGTCCACAGATTACAGAATGATTCGAAATGTGATTCGGAAAATACTACTGGTTTTCCAGGGAACGATTAAAGCGTAGACAGTTTGAGACATTACCCCCATATAGAAAAGACAGCATGGTGACTGTCATATTCAATCCCGATGCAATTTCTTTGTTTCATCAATACTCTAAACGTCCACAGATTACAGAATGCCTAGAGATGTGCTTCGGAAACCACTACTGGTCTTCCAGGGAACGATCAAAGCGTAGACAGTTTGAGACATTACACCCGCGAAGAAAATTTCGCATGGTGCCTGTTGTATTCAATGCCGATGCAATATCTGTGTTTCATCAACACTCTGAAGGTCTACAGATTACAGAATGCCTCCAGTTGGGCTTCCTAAACTACTACTGGACTTTCAGGGAACGATCAAAGCGTAGACAGTTTGACACATTACTCCCATGGAGAAAAGTCCCCATTGTGCCTTCTGTACTCAATCCCATTGCAATTTCTGTGTTTCATCAACACTCTGAAAGTCCACAAATTACAGAACGTCACCAGATGTGCTTCAGAAATTACTACTGGACTTCCAGGAATCGATCAAAAGTTAGAAAGTTTGACACATTACTCCCATGGAGAAAAGTTCACATGGTGCATGTTGTACTCAATCCCGATGCAATTCTTGTGTTTTATAAACACTCTACAGGTCCACTGATTACAGAATGCCTCTAGATGGGCTTCTGAGACTACTACTGGTCTTCCAGGGTACGATCAAAACGTAGACTGTTTGAGACATTACTCCAATGGAGAAAAGTCCTCATGGTGCCTGTTGTATTCAACCTCAATGCAATTTCTGTGTTTCATTAACACTCTGACGGTCCACAGATTGCAGAATGCCTCGAGATGTGCTTCGGAAACTACTACTGGTCTTCAGGGGAACGATCAAAACGTAGACAGTTTGAGACATTACCCCCATATAGAAAAGACAGCATGGTGACTGTCATATTCAATCCCGATGCAATTTCTTTGTTTCATCAATACTCTAAACGTCCACAGATTACAGAATGCCTCCAGATGTGCTTCGGAAACTACTACTGGTCTTCCAGAGAACGATCAAAGCGTCGACAGTTTGAGACATTACACCCGCGAAGAAAATTTCGCATGGTGCCTGTTGTATTCAATGCCGATGCAATATCTGTGTTTCATCAACACTCTGAAGGTCCACAGATTACAGAATGCCTGCAGTTGAGCTTCGGAAACTACTACTGGTCTTCCAGGGAACGATCAAAGCGTAGACAGTTTGAGACATTACCCCCATGGAGAAACGTCCGCATGGTGACTGTTGTATTCAATCCCGATGCAATTTCTGTGTTTCATCGACACTCTGAAGGTCCACAGACTACAGAACGCCTCCATATGTGCTTCCGAAACTACTATTGTACTTCCAATGAACGATCAAATCGTAGGCAGTCTGAGAAATTACTCCTTTGGAGAAAAGACCCCATTGTGCCAGCTTTATTCAATAATGATGCAATTTCCGTGTTTCATCAACACTCTGAAGGTCCACAAATTACAGAATGCCACCAGATGTGCTTCAGAAACTACTACTGGTCTTCCAGGAATCGATCAAAGCTTAGAAAGTTTGAGACATTACTCCCATGGAGAAAAGTCCGCATGGTGCCTGTTGTATTCAATCACGATGCAATTTCTGTGTGTCATCAACAATTTGAAGGTCCACAGAATACAGAATGCCTCCAGATGTGCTTCGGAAATTACTACAGGTCTTTCATGGAACGATCAAAGCGTAGATAGTCTGAGACATTACTCCTGTGGAGAAAAGTCCGCACGGTGACTGTTGTATTCAATCACGATGCAATTTCTGTGTGTCATCAAGACTCTGAAGGTCCAAATACTACAAAACGCCTCCAGATGTGCTACGGAAACTACTACTGGTCTTCCATAGGACGATCGAAGCGTAGGCAGTCTGAGACATTGCTCCAATGGAGAAAAGACCGCATGGTGCCTGTTGTATTCAATCCCGATGAATTTTCTGTGTTTCATAAATAATCTGAAGGTAGACAGATTACAGAATGCCTCCAGATGTGTAATAAACTACTACTGGTCTTCCAGGGAACGATCAAACCGTAGACAGTTTGAGACACTACTCCCATGGAGAAAAGTCCGCAAGGTGCCTGTTATATTCAAACCCGATGCAATTTCTGTGTTTCATCAACACTCTGAAGGTCCACAGATTACAGAACACCTCCAGATGTTCTTCGAAAACTATTACTGGTCTTCCAGGGACGATCAAAGCGAAGACAGTTTGAAACAATACTCCCATGGGGAAAAGTCTGCATGGTGCCTGTTGTAATCAATCCACAGATTTCATCACCTCTCTGACGGTCCATAGATTACAGAATGCCTCGAGATGTTCTTCATAAACTATTACTGGTCTTCCAGGGAACGATCATAGCGTAGACAGTTTCAGACATTACCCCCATTGAGAAAAGACAGCATGGTGCCTTTTGTATTGAATCCCGAAGTTATTTCTGTGTTTCATCAACACTCGGAAGGACCGCACATTACAGAATGCCTCCAGACGTGCTTCGGAAACTACTACTGGTCTTCCAGGGAACGATCAAAGCTTAGACAGTTTGAGACATTTTTCCCATGGGGAAGAGTCCGAATGGTGATGTTGTATTCAATCCCGATGCAATTTCTGTGTTTCATCAACTCTCTGACGGCCCACAGATTGCAGAATGCCTCGAGACGTGCTTCGGAAACTACTACTGGTCTTCCAGGGAACGATCAAGCCGTAGACAGTTTGAGACATTACCCCCTGTCGTATTCAATCGCGATGCAATTTCTTTGTTTCATCAATACTCTAAACGTCCACAGATTACAGAATGCCTCCAGATGTGCTTCGGAAACTACTACTAGTCTTCCAGGGAACGATCAAAGCGTAGACAGTGTGAGACATTACACACGCGAAAAAAAGTTCGAATGGTGCCTGTTGTATTCAATCCCGATGCAATATCTGTGTTTCATTAACACTCTGAAGGTCCACAGATTACAGAATGCCTCCAGTTGAGCTTCGGAAACTACTACTGGTCTTCCAGGGAACGATCAAAGCCTTAGACAGTTTGAGACATTAATCCCATGGAGAAAAGTCCGCATTGTGCCTGTTGTATTCAATCCCGACCAATTACTCTGTTTCATCAACACTCTGAACGACCACAGATTACAGACTGACTCCAGATGTGATTCAGAAACTACTACTTGTCTTCCAGGAAACGATCAAAGCGTAGACAGTTTGAGACATTACCCCCATGGAGAAACGTCCGCATGGTGCCCGTTGTATTCAATCCCGATGCAATTTTTGTGTTTCGTCAACACTCGGAAGGTCCACAGGTTACAGAATGCCTCCAGATGTGCTTCGGAATCTACTACTGGTCTTCCAGGGAACGATCAAAGCGGAGACAGTTTGAGACATTACATCCGCGGAGAAAAGTCCCCATTGTGCCAGCTTTATTCAATATCGATGCAATTTCTGTGTTTCGTCAACACTCTGAAGGTCCACAAATTTCAGAATGCCACCAGATGTTCTTCAGAAACTACTACTGGTGTTCCAGGAATCGATCAAAGCTTAGAAAGTTTGAGACATTACTCATATGGAGAAAAGTCCGCATGGTGCCTGTTGTATTCAATCACGATGCAATTTCTGTGTGTCATCAACACTCTGAAGGTCCACAGACTACAGAACGCCTCGAGGTGTGCTTCGGAAACTACTACTGGTCTTCCATAGAACGATCAAAGCGTAGGCAGTCTTAGACATTACTCCAATGGAGAAATGTATGCATGGCGCCTGTTGTATTCAATCCCGATGAAATTTCTGTGTTTCATCAACAATCTGAAGGTAGACAGATTACAGAATGCCTCCAGATGTGTAATAAACTACTACTGGTCTTCCAGGGAAGGATCAAAGAGTAGACAGTTTGAGACATTACTCACATGGAGAGAAGTCCGCATGGTGAGTGTTGTATTCAATCCCGATGCAATTTCTGTGTTTCATCAACAATGTGTAGGTCCACAGAATACTGAATGCCTCCAGATGTGCTTCGGAAACTACTACAGGTCTTTCATGGAACGATCAAATCGTAGACAATTTGAGACATTACTAATGTTTAGAAAAGTCCGCACGGTGCCTGTTTATTCAATCACGATGCAATTTCTGTGTGTCATCAAGACTCTGAAGGTCCACAGCCTACAGAACGCCTCCAGATGTGCTACGGAAACTACTACTGGTCTTCCATAGAACGATCAAAGCGTAGGCAGTCTGAGACATTACTCCAATGGAGAATAGCCCGCATGGTGCCTGTTGTATTCAATCCCGATGAAGTTTCTGTGTTTCATCAACAATCTGAAGGTAGACAAATTACAGAATGCCTCCAGATGTGTAATAAACTACTACTGGTCTTCCAGGGAACGATCAAAGCGTTGACAGTTTGAGACACTACTCCCATGGAAAAACGTCCTCACGGTGCTTGCTGTATTCAATCCCGATGCAATTTCAGTGTTTCATCAACACTCTGAAGGTCCACAGATTACAGAATGATTCGAAATGTGATTCGGAAAATACTACTGGTTTTCCAGGGAACGATTAAAGCGTAGACAGTTTGAGACATTACCCCCATTTAGAAAAGACAGCATGGTGACTGTCATATTCAATCCCGATGCAATTTCTTTGTTTCATCAATACTCTAAACGTCCACAGATTACAGAATGCCTAGAGATGTGCTTCGGAAACTACTACTGGTCTTCCAGGGCACGATCAAAGCGTAGACAGTTTGAAACATTACACCCGCGAAGAAAATTTCGCATGTTGCCTGTTGTATTCAATGCCGATGCAATATCTGTGTTTCATCAACACTCTGAAGGTCCACAGATTACAAAATGCCTCCAGTTGAGCTTCCTAAACTACTACTGGACTTTCAGGGAACGATCAAAGCGTAGACAATTTGACACATTACTCCCATGGAGAAAAGTCCCCATTGTGCCTTCTGTATTCAATCCCGCTGCAATTTCTGTGTTTCATCAACACTCTGAAAGTCCACAAATTACAGAACGTCACCAGATATGCTTCAGAAATTACTACTGGACTTCCAGGAATCGATCAAAAGTTAGAAAGTTTGACACATTACTCCCATGGAGAAAAGTCCACATGGTGCATGTTGTACTCAATCCCGATGCAATTCTTGTGTTTTATAAACACTCTACAGGTCCACTGATTACAGAATGCCTATAGATTGCCTTCTGAGACTACTACTGGTCTTCCAGGGTACGATCCAAGAGTAGACAGTTTGAGACATTACTCCAATGGAGAAAAGTCCTCATGGTGCCTGTTGTATTCAACCTCAATGCAATTTCTGTGTTTCATTAACACTCTGACGGTCCACAGATTGCAGAATGCCTCGAGATGTGCTTCGGAAACTACTACTGGTCTTCAGGGGAACAATCAAAACGTAGACAGTTTGAGACATCACCCCCATATAGAAAAGACAGCATGGTGACAGTCATATTCAATCCCGATGCAATTTCTTTGTTTCATCAATACTCTAAACGTCCACAGATTACAGAATGCCTCCAGATGTGCTTCGGAAACTACTACTGGTCTTCCAGAGAACGATCAAAGCGTAGACAGTTTGAGACATTACACCCGCGAAGATAATTTCGCATGGTGCCTGTTGTATTCAATGCCGATGCAATATCTGTGTTTCATCAACACTCTGAAGGTCCACAGATTACAGAATGCCTACTGTTGAGCTTCGGTAACTACAACTGGTCTTCCAGGGAACGATCAAAGCCTTAGACAGTTTGAGACAATAATCCCAAGGAGAAAAGTCAGCATGGTGCCTGTTGTATTCAATCCCGAGCAATTCCTCTGTTTCATCAACACTCTGAACGTCCACAGATTACAGACTGACTCCAGATGTGATTCAGAAACTACTACTTGTCTTCCAGGGGACGATCAAAGCGTAGACAGTTTGAGACATTGCCCCCATGGAGAAACCTCCGCATGGTGCCTGTTGTATTCAATCCCGAAGCAATTTCTGTGTTTCATCAACACTCTGAAGGTCCACAGACCACAGAACGCCTCCATATGTGCTTCCGAAACTACTATTGTACTTCCAATGAACGATCAAAGCGTAAGCAGTCTGAGAAATTACTCCCGTGGAGAAAAGACCCCATTGTGCCAGCTTTATTCAATAATGATGCAATTTCTGTGTTTCATCAACACACTGAAGGTCCACAAATTACAGAATGCCAACAGATGTGCTTCAGAAACTACTACTGGTCTTCCAGGAATTGATCAAAGCTTAGAAAGTTTGAGACATTACTCCCATGGAGAGAAGTCCGCATGGTGAGTGTTGTATTCAATCCCGATGCAATTTCTGTGTTTCATCAACAATGTGTAGGTGCACAGAATACTGAATGCCTCCAGATGTGCTTCGGAAACTACTACAGGTCTTTCATGGAACGATCAAAGCGTAGACAATTTGAGACATTACTAATGTGGAGAAAAGTCCGCACGGTGCCTGTTTATTCAATCACGATGCAATTTCTGTGTGTCATCAAGACTCTGAAGGTCCACAGACTACAGAACGCCTCCAGATGTGCTACGGAAACTACTACTGGTCTTCCATAGAACGATCAAAGCGTAGGCAGTCTGAGACATTACTCCAATGGAGAAAAGCCCGCATGGTGCCTATTGTATTCAATCCCGATGCAATTTCTGTGTTTCATCACCACTCGAAGACCCTCACATTACAGAATGCACCCATATGTGCTTCGAAAGCTACTACTTGTCTTCCAGGGAACGATCGAAGCGTAGACAGTTTGAGACAATACTCCCATGGAGAGAAGACCGCATGGTACTTGTTGTATTCAATCCCGATGCAATTTCTGTGTTTCATCAACACTCTGACAGTCCACAGATTGCAGAATGCCTCGAGATGTGCTTCGGAAACTACTACTGGTCTTCCAGGGAACGATCAAATCGTAGACCGTGTGAGACATTACCCCCATGGAGAAAAGACAGGATGGTGCCTGTCTTATTCAATCCCGATGCAATTTCTTTGTTTCATCAATACTCTAAACGTCCACAGATTACAGAATGCCTCCAGATGTGCTTTGGAAACTACTACTGGTCTTCCAGGGAACGATCAAAACGTAGACAGTTTGAGACATTAATTCCAAGGAGAAAAGTCCGCATGGTGCCTGTTGTATTCAATCCCGTGCAATTCCTCTGTTTCATCAACACTCTGAAGGACTTCAGATTACAGAACGCATTTAGATGTGCTACGGAAACTACTACTGTTCTTTCAGGGAACGATCAAAGCGGAGACAGTTTGACACATTACTCTCATGGGCAAAAGTCCACATGGAGCCTGTTGTATTAAATCCCAATGCAATTTCTGTGTTTCATCAACACTGTAAAGGTCAACAGATTACAGAATGCCTCCAGATGTGCTTCGGAAACTACTAATGGTCTTCCAGGGAGCGAACAAAGCGCAGACGGTCTGAAACATTACTCCAATGGAGAAAATTCCGCATGGTGCCTGTTGTATTCAATCCCGATGCAATTTCTGTGTGTCATCAACACTCTGAAGGTCCACAGACTACAGAACGCCTCCAGATGTGCTTCGGAAACTACTACTGGTCTTCCAGGGAACGATCAAAGCGTAGTCAGTTTGATACATTACTCCCATGGAGAAAAGTCCTCATGGTGCTTGTTGTATTCAATCCCGATGCAATTTCTTAGATTCATCAACACTCTGAAGGTCCACAGATTACAAAATTCATATAGATGTGCTACGCAAGCTACTACTGTTGTTGCAGGGGACGATCAAAGCGTAGGCAGTTTGAGATATTACTCCCATGGGGAAAATTCCGCTTGGAGCCTGTTGTATTCAATCCCGATGCAACTTCGGTGATTCATCAACACTCTAAATGTCCACAGATTACAGAATGCCTCCAGATGTGCTTTGGAAACTACCATTGGTCTTCCAGGGAACGATCAAAGCATAGACATTTTTAGACATTTCTCCCATGGAGAAAAGTCCCCATTGTGCCTGTTGTATTCATTCACGATGCTAATTCTGTGTTTCACCAACACTCGGAAGGTCCACAAATGACAGTATGACTAGAGATGTGCTTCAGAAACTAGTACTGGTCTTCCAGGAATCGATCAAAGCTTAGAAAGATTGAGACATTATCCCCATGGAGAAAAGTCCGCATGGTTCCTGTTGTATTCAATCACGTTGCAATTTCTGTGTGTCATCAACACTGTGAAGGACCACAGACTACAGAACGCCTCCAGAAGTGCGTCGTAGACTACTACTGGTCTTCAGGGGAACGATCAAAGCGTAGGCAGTCTGATACATTACTCCAATGGAGAAAAGTCCGCATGGTGCCTGTTGTATTCAATCCCGATGAAATTTCTGTGTTTCATCAACACTCTGAAGGTAGACAGATTACAGAATGTCTACAGATGTGTAATAAACTACTACTGGTCTTCCAGGGAACTATCAAAGCGTAGACAGTTTGAGACATTACTCCCATGGAGAAAAGTCCGCATGATGCCTGTTGTATTCAATCCCGATGCAATATCTGTGTTCCAGCAACACTCTAAAGGTACTCAGATTACAGAATGCCCCAGTTTTGCTTCGGAAACTACTACTTGACTTCGAACGAACGATCAATGCGTAGATAGTTTGAGACATTACTCCCATGGAGAGAAGTCCGCATGATGCCTGTTGTATTCAATTACTATGCAATTTCTGTGTTTCATTAACAATCGGAAGGTCCACAGAATACAGAATGCCTCCAGATGTGCTACGCAAAACTACTACAGGTCTTCCATGGAACGATCAAAGCGTAGACAGTTTGAGACATTACTCCTACGGAGAAAAGTCTGCACGGTGCCTGTTGTATTCAATCCCGATGAAATTTCATTGTTTCATCAACACTCTGAAGGTTGACGGACTACAGAGTGCCTCCAGATGTGTAATAAAGTACTACTGGTCTTCCAGGGAAAGATCAATGCGTAGACAGTATGAGACATTACTCCCACGGGCAAAAGTCCGCATGGGGCCTGTTATATTCCATACTAATGCATTTTCTGTATTTCATCAACACTCTGATGGTCCACAGATTACAGAATGATTCGAGATGTGCTACGGAAAATACTACTGGGCTTCCAGGGAACGATCAAAGCGTAGACAGTTTCAGACATTACTCCCATGGGGAAAAGTCCGCATGATGGCTGTTGTATTCAATCCCGATACAACGTCTGTGTTTCATCAACACTCTAAATGTCCACAGATTACAGAATGCCTCCAGATGTGCTTCGGAACCTACTACCGGTCTTCCATGGATCGATCAAGGCGTAGACAGTTTGAAACATTACTCCCATGGAGTAAAGTACGCATGGTGCCTGTTGTATTCAATCCCGCTGCAATTTCTGTGTGTCATCAACACTGTGAAGGTCCACAGACTACAGAACGCCTCCATATGTGCTTCGGAAACTACTACTGGTCTTCCAGGGAACGATCAAAGCGTAGACTGGTTGAGACATTACTCCCATGGAGGAAAGGCCGCATGGTGCCTGTTGTTTTCAATCCCGATGAAATTTCTGTGTGTCATCAACACTCTGAATTTCCACAGACTACAGAACGCCTCCAGATGTGCTTCGGAAACTGCTACTGGTCTTCCTGGGAACGCTTAAAGCGTTGACTGTTTGAGACATTACTCCCATGGAGAGAAGGCCGCATGGTGCCTGTTGTATTCAAACCCGATGCAATTTCTGTGTTTCATCAACACACTCACAGTCCACAGATTACAGAATGCCTAGAGATGTGCTGCGTAAAAATCTACTGGTCTTCCAGGGAGCGATCAAAGCGTAGACAGTTTGAGACATTACACCCATGGATTAAAGTCCGCATGGTGCCTGTTGTATTAAATCGCGAGGAAATTTCGGTGTTCCATCAAAACTCTGAAAGTAGACAGATTACAGAGTGCCTACAGATGTGTAATAAACTACTACTGGTCTTCCAGGGAAGGATCGAAGCGTAGACAGTTTGATACATTACTCCCATGGAGAAAAGTCCGCATGGTGCTTGTTCTATTCAATCCAGATGCAATTTCTGAGATTAATCTACACTATGAAGGTCCACAGATCACAAAATTCATATAGATGTGCTACGCAAACTACTACTGTTCTTCCAGGGAACGATCAAAGCGTAGACAGTTTGAGACATTACTCCCATGGGGAGAGGTCCGCTTGGAGCCTGTTGTGTTCAATCCCGATGCAATTTCTGTACTTTATCAACCCTCTGAAAGTCCACAGATTACAGAAAGGCTCCAGATGTGCTTCGGAAACAACTACTGGTCTTCCCGGGAACGATCAAATCGGAGACAGTTTGAGACATTACACCCGCGGAGAAAAGTCCGCATGGTGACTGTTGTATTCAATCACGATGCAATTTCTGTGTTTCAATAACACTCTGACAGTCCACAGATTACAGAATGCCTCGAGATGTGCTGCGTAAAAGTCTACTGGTCTTCCAGGGAGCGATCAAAGCGTAGACATTTTGAGACATTACTCCGATGGTGAAAACTCCCCATTGTGCCTGTTGTATGCATTCCCGATGCTATATCTGTGTTTCACCAACACTCTGAAGGTCCACAAATTACAGTGTGACTAGAGATGTGCTTCAGAAACTAGTACTGGTCTTCCAGGAATCGATCAAAACTTAGAAAGTTTGAGACATTACTCCCATGGAGAAAAGTCCGCATGGTTCCTGTTGTATTCAATCACGATGCAATTTCTGTTTGTCATCAACACTCTGAGGGTCCACAGACTACAGAACGCCTCCAGAAGTGCTTCGGAGACTACTACTGGTCTTCCAGGGAACGATCAAAGCGTAGGCAGTCTGATACATTACTCCAATGGAGAAAATTCCGCATGGTGCCTGTTGTATTCAATCCCGATGAAACTTCAGTGTTTCATCAACACGCTGAAGATCCACAGACTACAGAATGCCTCCAGTTGCGCTTCAGAAACTGTTACTGGTATTCCAGGGAACGATGAAAGTGTAGACAGTTTGAGACATTAATCCCATCTAGAAAAGTCCGCATGGTGCCTGTTATATTCAATCCCGATGCAATTCTGTGTTTCATCAACATTGTGAAAGTCCACAGATTACAGAATGATTCGAGATGATCTTCGCAAAATACTACTGGTCTTCCAGGGAACGATTAAAGCGTAGACAGTTTGAGACATTACTTCCATGGAGAAAAGTCCGCATGGCGCCTGTTGTATTCAACCCCGATGCAATTTCTCTGTGTCATCAACACTCTGAAGGTCCACAGACTACAGAACGCCTCCAGATGTGCTTCGGAAACTACTACTGGTCTTCCAGGGAACGATCAAAGCGTAGACTGTTTGAGACATTACTCCCATGGAGAAAAGTCCGCATGGTGCCTGTTGTATTCAATCCCGATGCAATTCCTATGTTTCATCATGACTCTAAAGGTCCACAGATTACAGAATGCCTATAGATGGGCTTCGGAGGCCACTATTGGTCTTCCAGGGAAAGATCAATGCGTAGATAGTTGGAGAAATTACTCCCATGGAGAAAAGTCGGCATGGTGCTTGCTGTATTCAATCCCGATGCAATTTCTGAGTTTCATCAACACTCTGAAGGTACACAGATTACGGAATGCATTTAGATGTGCTACGGAAACTACTACTGTTCTTCCAGGGAACGATCAAAGTTTAGACAGTTTGAGACTTTACTCCTATAGACAAAAGTCCGCATTGTCCCTGTTGTATTCCATCCTGATGCATTTTCTGTGTTTCATCAACACTCTGAAGGTCCACTGATTACAGAATGATTCGAGATGTACTTCGGAAAATCCTACTGGTCCTCCAGGTAACGATCAAAGCGTAGACAGTTTGAGACATCACTCCCAAGGAGAAAAGTCCCCATTGTGCCTGCTATATTCAATCCCGTTGCAATTTCTGTGTTTCATCAACACTCTCAATGTCCATAAATTACAGAATGCCACCAGATGTGCTTCAGAAACTAATACTGGTCTTCCAGGAATCGATCAAAGCTTAGAATGTTTGAGACATTACTCCCTTCGACAAAAGTCCGCATGGTGACTGTTGTATTCAATCCCGATGCAATTTCTGTGTTTCATCAACATTCTAAAGGTCCTCAGACTACAGAACGCCTCCAGATGTGCTTCGGAAACAACTGCTGGTCTTCCAGGGAACGATCAAAGCGTAGACAGTTTGAGACATTAATCCCATGGAGAAAAGTCCGCATGGTGAATGTTGTATTCAATCCCGATGATATTTCTGTGTTTCATCAACTCTCTAAAGGTCCTCAGATTACAGAATGCCTGTAGATGTGCTTCGGGAACTACTACTGGTCTTCCAACGAACGGTCAAAGCGTAGACATTTTGAGACATTACTCCCATGGAGAGAAGTCCGCATGATGCCTGTTGTATTCAATCCCGATGCAATTTCTGTGTTTCATCAACAATCTGAAGGTCCACAGAATGCAGAATGCCTCCAGATGTGCTTCGGAAACTATTACAGGCCTTCCATGGAACGATCAAAGCGTAGACAGTTTGAGACATTACTCCTATATAGAAAAGTCCGCACGGTGCTTGCTGTATTCAATCCCGAAGCAATTTCTGAGATTCATCAAAACTAGGAAGGTCCACAGATTACAGAATGCATTTAGATGTGCTACGGAAACTACTGCTGTTCTTCCAGGGAACGATCAAAGCGTAGACAGTTTGAGACATTGCTCCCATTGGCAAATGTCCGCATGGTGCCTGTTGTATTCCATCCTGATGCATTTTCTTTGTTTCATCAAAACTCTGAAGGTCCACAGACTACAGAATGCCTCAAGATGTGCTTCGAAAACTACTACTGGTCTTCCAGGGAACGATCAAAGCGTAGACATTTGAGACATTACACCCATGGAGAAAAGTCTGCATGGTGCCTGTTGTATTCAATCGTGATGCAATTTCTGTGTTTCATCAACATTCGGAAGGTCCACAGGTTACTGAATGCCTCCAGATGTGCTTCGGAAACTACTACAGGTCTTCCAAGGGACGATCAAATCATGGACAGTTTGAGACATTACTTCCATGGAGAAAAGTGAGCATGGTGCCTGTTGTATTCAATCCCGGTGCAATTTTTGGTTTCATGAAAACTCGGAACTTCCACAGCATACAGAATGCCCCCAAATGTGCTTCGGAAACTACTACAGTTCTTCCAGTTTATGATCAAAGCGTAGATAGTTTGAGACATTACTTCCATGGAGAAAAGTGAGCATGTTGCCTGTCGTACTCAATCCCGATTCAATTTCAATACTTCATCAACACTTTGAAAGTCCACAGATTACAGAATGCCTCCAGATGTGCTTCGGTAACTACTACTGGTCCTCCAGGAATCGATAAAAGCGTAGACAGTTTGAGACATTACTCCAATGGAGAAAAGTCCTCATCGCGCCTGTTGTATGCAATCCCGATGTAATTTTTGTGTTTCATCAATTCTCTGAAGGTCCATAGATTACAGAATGCCTCCAGATGTACCTCAGATACTACTACTGGTCCTCCAGGGAACGATTAAAGCGTAGGCAGTTTCAGACATTACACCCATGGGGAAAATACCGCATAATGCCTGTTGTATTCAATCACAATGAAATTTCTGTGTGTCATCAACACTCTGAAAGGCCACAGACTACAGAACGCCTCCAGATGTGCTTCGGAAACTACTACTGGTCTTCCTGGGAACGATCAAAGCGTAGACTGTTTGAGACATTACTCCCATGGACAAAAGGCCGCATGGTGCCCGTTGTGTTCAATCCCGATGCAATTTCTGTGTTTCATCAACACTCTGACAGTCCACAGATTACAGAATGCCTCGAGATGTGCTGCGTAAAAGTCTAGTGGTATTCCAGGGAGCGCTCAAAGCGTAGACAGTTTGAGACATTATACCCATGAATAAAAGTCAGCACGTGGCCTGTTGTTTTCTATCCCGATGAAATTTCTGTGTTTCCTCAACACTGTAAAGGTCCACAGATTACAGAATGCCTCCAGATGTGCTTCGGTAACTTCTACTGGTCCTCCAGGAATCGATCAAAGTGTAGACAGTTTGAGAATTTACTCCAATGGAGAAAAGTCCGCAAGGTGCTTGTTGTATTCAATCCCGATGCAATTTCTGTACTTCATCAACACTCTGAAAGTCCACAGATTACAGAATTTCTCCAGATGTGCTTCGGAAACAACTACTGGTCTTCCTGGGAACGATCAAAGCGGAGACAGTTTGAGTCATTACACCCGCGGAGAAAAGTCGGCATGGTGCCAGATGTATTCAATCACGATGCAATTTCTGTGTTTCATCAACACTCTGAAGGTCCACAGATTACAGAATGCTTCCAGATGTGCTTCGGAAACTACTACTGGTCTTCCAGGGAACGATCAAAGCGTAGAGAGTTAGAGACATTACTCCCATGGAGGAAAGTCCGCATGGTTCCTGTTGTATTCAATCCCGATGCAATTTCTGTGTGTCATCAAAACTCTGAAGGTCCACAGACTACAGAACGCCTTCAGAAGTGCTTCGGAAACTACTACTGGTATTCCAGGGAACGATCAAAGCATAGGCAGTCTGAGACATTACTCAAATGAATTAAAGTCCGCATGGTGCCTGTTGTATTCAATCCCGATGAAATTTCTGTGTTTCATTAACACTCTGAATATAGACAGATTACAGAATGCCCCTAGATGTGTAATAAACTACTACAGGTCTTCCAGGGAACGATCAAAGCGTAGACAGTCTGAGACATTTCTCCCATGTGGAAAAGTCCACATGGAGCCTGTTGTATTCAATCCCGAGGCAATTGCTGTGTTTCATCAACACTCTATAGGTCCACAGATTACAGAATGCATTCAGACGGGCTTTGGAGACTACTACTGGTCTTCCAGGGAACGATCAAAGCGTAGACAGTTTGAGACATTGCTCCTATTGAGAAAAGTCCGCATGGTGCCTGTTGTATTCAATCCCGATGCAATTTCCGTATTTCATCAACACTCTAAAAGTCCTCAGACTACATTACGCATCCAGATGTGCTTCGGAAACTACTACTGGTCTTCCAGGGAACGATCAAAGCGTACACTGCTTGAGACATTAGTCCCATGGAGAAAAGCCCGCATGGTGCCTGTTGTACTCAATCCCGATGCAATTTCTGTACTTCATCAACACTCTGAAAGTCCACAGATTACAGAATGGCTCCAGATGTGCTTCGGAAACAACTACTGCTCTTCCTGGGAACGATCAAAGCGGAGACAGTTTGAGACATTTCTCCTATATAGAAAAGTCCGTACGGTGCTTGCTGTTTTCAATCCCGATGCAATGAGCTTCGGAAACAACTACTGGTCTTCCCGGGAACGATCAAAGCGGAGACAGTTTGAGACATTACACCTGTGGAGAAAAGTCCGCATGGTGCCTGTCATATTCAATCACGATGCAATTTCTGTGTTTCATCAACACTCTGAAGGTCCACAGGTTACAGAATGCTCCCAGATGTGCTTCGGAAACTACTACTGGTCTTCCAGGGAAAGATAAAAGCGTAGACAGTTTGAGACATTACTCCCATGGAGAAAAGTCCGCATGGTGCATGTTCTATTAAATCCCGATGCAATTTCTGTGTTCCATCAACACTCTGATGGTCCACAGATTACAGAATGCATTTAGATGTGCTTCCGAAACTACTACTGGACTTCCAGGGAACGATCAAACCCTAGACAATTTGAGACATTACTACCATGGAGGAAAGTCAGCATGGTCCGTGTTGTATTCTATCCCGATGCAATTTCTGTGTTTCATCAACACTCTGACAGTCCACAGATTACAGAATGCCTCGGGATGTGCTGCATAAAACACTACTGGTCTTCCAGGGAGCGATCAAAGCGGAGACAGTTTGAGACATTACACCCACGGAGAAAAGTCTTCATGGTACCTGTTGTATTCAATCACGATGCAATTTCTGTGTTCCATCAACACTCTGTAGGTCCACAGATGACAGAATGCATTTAGATGTACTTCCGAAACTACTACTGGTCTTCCAGGGAACGGCAAAGTGTAGACAGTTTGAGACATTACTCCCATGGAGAAAACTCCGCATGGTTCTTGTTGTATTCAATCCCGATGTAATTTCTGTGTTTCATCAACACTCTGAAGGTCCACAGACTACAGAACGCCTCCAGATGTGCTTCGGAAACTACTACTGGTCTTCCAGGGAACAATCAAACGTAGGCAGTCTGAGACATTACTCCAATGGAGAAAAGTCCGCATGGAGCCTGTTGTATTCAATCCCGATGTAATTTCTGTGTTTCATCAACACTCTGAAGGTAGTTAGATTTCAGAATGCCTCGAGGTGTGTAATAAACTACTACTGGTCTTTTTGGGAACGATGAAAGCCTAGACTGTTTGAGGCATTACTCCCATTGGGAAAAGTCCGCTCGGAGCCTTTCGTATTCTTTCCCGATCCAGTTCCTGTGATTCAACAACACTCTTAAGGTCCACAGATTACAGAATGACTCCAGATGGGCTTCGTAGACTTCTACTGGTCTTCCAGGGAATGGCCAAATCGTAGAAAAAGTGAGACATTACTCCCATGGAGAAAAGTCCGCATCGTGCCAGTTGTATTCAATCCCGATGCAGTTTCTGTGTTTCATCAACACTCTAAGGTTCCTGAGATTACAGAATGAATCCAGATGTGCTTCGGAAACTACTACAGGTGTTCCATGGAACGATCAAAGCGTAGACAGTTTGAGACATTACTCCTATGCAGAAAAGTCCGCACGGTGCCTGATGAATTCAATCCCGATTAAATTTCATTGTTTCATCAACACTCTGAAGGTTGACACATTGCAGAATTCCTCCAGCTGTGTAATAAGTACTACTTGTCTTCCAGGGAAAGATCAATGCGTAGATAGTTTGAGACATTACTCCCATGGAGAAAAGTCCGCATGGTGCTTGCTGTATTCAATCCCGATACAATTTCTGAGATTCCTCAACACTCGGAAGGTCCACAGATTACAGAATGCATTTTGATGTGCTACGGAAACTAATAGTGTTCTTCCAGGGAACCATCAAAGCGTAGACACTTTGAGACATTACTCCCATGAGGAAAAGTCCGCATGGAGGCTGTTGTATTCAATCCCGATGCAATTTCTGTGTGTCATCAACACTCTGAGAGTCCACAGACTACAGAACGCCTCCAGATGTGCTTCGGAAACTACTATTGGTCTTCCAGGGAACGATCAAAGCGTAGACTGTTTGAGACATTACCCCCATGGAGAAAAGACAGCATGGTGCCTGACGTATTCAATCCCGATGCAATTTCTGTGTTTCATCAACACTCTGACAGTCCACAGTTTACAGAATGAATCGAGATGTGCTGCATAAAAGACTACTGGTCTTCCAGGGAGCGAACAAAGCGTAGACAGTTTGAGACATTACACCCATGGATAAAAGACCGCATGGTGCCTGTTGTATTCAATCACGATGTAATTTCTGTGTTTCATCAACACTCTGAAGGTCCACAGATTACAGAATGCTTCCACATGTGCTTCGGAAACTACTACTGGTCTCCCAGGGAACGATCAAAGCGTAGACAGTTTGAGACATTACTCCCATGGAGAAAAGTCCGCACGGTGCATGTTCTATTAAATCCCGATGCAATATCTGTCTTCCATCAACACTCAGAAGGTTCACAGATTACAGAATGCCTTTAGACGTGCTTCCGAAACTACTACTGGTCTTCCAAGGAACGATCAAACCGTAGACAGTTTGAGACATTAATCCCATGGAGAAATGTCCGCATGGTTAATGTTGTATTCAATCCCAATGATATTTATGTGTTTCATCAACACTCCGAAGGTTCACAGATTACAGAATGCCTCCAGATGTGCTTCGGAAACTACCACTGGTCTTCCAGGGAACGATCGAACCGTAGACAATTTGAGACATTACTCCCATGGAGAGAAGTCCACATGGTGCCTGTTGTATTCAATCCCGATGCAATTTCTGTGTTTCATCAACAATCTGAAGGTCCACAGAATACAGAAAGCCTCCAGATGTGCTTCGGAAACTACTACAGGTCTTCCATGGAACGATCAAAGCGTAGACAGTTTGAGACATTACTCCTATGGAGAAAAGTCTGCACGGAGCCTGTTGTATTCAATTACGATGAAATTTCATTGTTTCATCAACACTCTGACGGTTGACAGACTACAGAGTGCCTCCAGATGTGTAATAAAGTACTACTGGTCTTCCAGGGAAATAACAATGCGTAGACAGTTTGAGACATGACTCCCATGGGCAATAGTCCTCATGGTGTCTTTTGTATTCGATCCTAATGCATTTTGTGTGTTGCATCAACACTCTGAAGGTCCACAGGTTACAGAATGATTCGAGATGTGCTACGGAAACTACTACATGTCTTCCATGGATCGATCAAAGCGTAGACTGTTTGAGACGTTACTCCCATGGAGAAAAGTCGGCATGGTGCCTGTTTTATTCAATCCCGATGAAATTTCTGTGATTCATCTACACTCTGAAGGTCCACAGATTACAGAATGCGTCCAGATGTCCTTCGGTGACTACTACTGCTCCTCCATTAATCGATTATGTTGTAGACAGTTTGAGACATTACTCCAATGGAAAAAAGTCTGCATGGTGCTTGTTGTATTCAATCCCGATGCAATTTCTGTACTTCGTCAACACTCTAAAATTCCACAGATTACAGAAAGCCTCCAGATGTGCTTCGGAAACAACTACTGGTCTTCCCGGGAACGATCAAAGCGGAGACAGTTTGAGACATTACACCCGCGGAGAATATTCTGCATGGTGCTTGTTGTATTCAATCACGATGGAATTTCTGTGTTTCATCAACACTCTGAAGGTCCACAGATTACAGAATGCCTCCAGATGTGCTTCGGAAACTACCACTGGTCTTCCATTGAACGATCAAAGCGTAGACAATTTGAGACATTACTCCCATGGAGAAAAGTCCCCATTGTGCCTGTTGTATTCATTCCCGATTCTATTTCTGTGTTTCACCAACACTCTGAAGGTCCACAAATTACAGTGTGACTATAGAGGTGCCTCAGAAACTACTACTGGTCTTCCAGGAATCGATCAAAGCTTAGAAAGTTTGAGACATTACTCCTATGGAGAAAAGTCCGCATGGTTCCTGTTGTATTCAATCACGATACAATTTCAGTGTGTCATCAACACTCTGAAGGTCCACAGATTACATAATGCCTCCAGATGTTCTTCGGTAGCTACTACTGGTCCTCCAGGAATCGATCAAAGCGTAGACAGTTTGAGACATTACTCCAATGGAGAAAAATCCGCATGGTGCTTGTTGTATTCAATCCCGATGCAATTTCTCTACTTCATCAACACTTTGAAAGTCCACAGATTACAGGAAGGCTCCAGATGTGCTTCGGAAACTACTACTGGTCTTCCAACGAACGATCAAAGCGTAGACAGTTTGAGACATTACTCCCATGGAGACATGTACCCATGGTGCCTGTTATATTCAATCCCGATGCAATTTCTGTGTTTCATCAACAATCTGAAGGTCCAAAGAATACAGAATGCCTCAAGCTGTGCTTCGGAAACTACTTCAGGTCTTCCATAGAACGATCAAATCGTAGACAGTTTGAGACATTACTCACATGAAGAAAAGTCCGCACGGTGAATGTTGTATTCAATCCCGATGAAATTTCATGGTTTCATCAACACTCTGAAGGTGGACAGACTACAGAGTGCCTCCAGATGTGTAATAAAGTACTACTGGTCTTCCAGGGAAAGATCAATGAGTAGACAGTTTGAGACATTACTTCCATGGGCAAAAGTCGGCATGGTGGCTGTTGTATTCCATCCTAATGCATTTTGTGTGTTTCATCAACACTCTGAAGGTCCACAGATTACAGAATGAATCGAGATGTGCTTCAGAAACTACTACTGATCTTCCAGGAATCGATCAAAGCTTACAATTTTTGAGACATTACTCCCATGGAGCAAAGTACGCATGGTGCATGTTGTATTCAATCCCGATGCAGTTTCTCTGTGTCATCAACACTCTGAAGGTCCACAGACTACAGAACGCCTCCAGATGTGCTTCGGGAACTACTACCTGTCTTCCAGGGAACGATCAAAGCGTAGACAGTTTGAGAAGTTTCTCCCATGGAGAAAAGTCCGCATGGAGCCTGTTGTATTCAATCCCGATTTAATTTCTGTGTTTCATCAACACTCTATAGGTCCTCAGATAATAGAATGCCTCCAGATGTGATTCGGAAGCTACTACATGTCTTCCTGCGAACGATCAAAGCGTAGACAGTTAGAGACATTACTTCCATGGAGAAAAGTCCGCATGGTGCCTGTTGTATTCAAACCCGATGCAATTTCTGTGTTTCATCAACACTCTGAATGTACACAGATTACAGAATGCCTCCAGATGTGCAATAAAGTACTACTGGCCTTCCAGGGAAATATCAATGCGTAGATAGTTTGAAACATTACTCCCATGGAGAAAAGTCGGCATGGCGCTTGCTGTATTAAATCCCGTTGGGATTTCTGAGATTCATCAACACTCTGAAGGACCACAGATTACAGAATGATTCGAGATATGCTTCGGAAAATACTACTGGTTTTCCAGGGAACGATCAAAGCGTAGACAGTTTAAGACATTACTCCCATGGAGGAAAGGCCGCATGGTGCCTGTTGTATTCAATCCCGATGCAATTTCTGTGTGTCATCAACACTCTGAAGGTCAATAGACTACAGAACGCCTCCAGATGTGCTTCGGAAACTACTACTGGTCTTCCAGGGAGCGATCAAAGCGTAGACAGTTTGAGACATTACTTCCATGGACAAAAGTCGGCATGGTGCCTGTTCTATTAAATCGCCATGAAATTTCGGTGTTTCATCAACACTCTGAAAGTAGACAGATTACAGAATGCCTACAGATGTGTAATAAACTACTACTGGTGTTCCAGGGAACGATCAAAGCGAAGTCTCTTTGATACATTACTCCCATGGAGAAAATTCCTCATGGTGCCTGTTGTATTCAATCCCGATGCAACTTCTGTGATTCATCAACACTCTAAATGTCCACAGATTACAGAATGTCTCCAGATGTGCTTCGGAAACTACCATTGGTCTTCCAGGGAACGATCAAAGCATAGACATTTCTAGACATTTCTCCCATGGAGAAAAGTCCCCATTGTGCCTGTTGTATTCATTCACGATGCTAATTCTGTGTTTCACCAACACTCTGAAGGTCCACAAATTACAGTATGACTAGAGATGTGCTTCAGAAACTAGTACTGGTCTTCCAGGAATCGATCAAAGCTTAGAAAGATTGAGACATTACTCCCATGGAGAAAAGTCCGCATGGTTCCTGTTGTATTCAATCACGTTGCAATTTCTGTGTGTCATCAACACTGTGAAGGACCACAGACTACAGAACGCCTCCAGAAGTGCGTCGTAGACTACTGCTGGTCTTCAGGGGAACGATCAAAGCGTAGGCAGTCTGATACATTACTCCAATGGAGAAAAGTCCGCATGGTGCCTGTTGTATTCAATCCCGATGAAATTTCTGTGTTTCATCAACACTCTGAAGGTAGACAGATTACAGAATGTCTACAGATGTGTAATAAACAACTACTGGTCTTCCAGGGAACGATCAAAGCGTAGACAGTTTGAGACATTACTCCCATGGGGAAAAGTCCGCATGTTGCCTGTTGTATTCAATCCCGATGCAATATCTGTGTTCGAGCAACACTCTAAAGGTCCACAGATTACAAAATGCCTCCAGCTGGGCTTCGGAGACTACTACTGGTCTTCCAGGGAACGATCAAAGCGTTGACGGTTTGAGACATTACTCCCATGGAGAAAAGTCCGCATGATGCCTGTTGTATTCAATCCCGATGCAATATCTGTGTTCCAGCAACACTCTAAAGGTACTCAGATTACAGAATGCCTCCAGTTTTGCTTCGGAAACTACTACTGGCATTCGAACGAACGATCAATGCGTAGACAGTTTGAGACATTACTCCCATGGAGAGAAGTCCGGATGATGCCTGTTGTATTCAATTACTATGCAATTTCTGTGTTTCATTAACAATCGGAAGGTCCACAGAATACAGAATGCCTCCAGATGTGCTACGGAAACTACTACAGGTCTTCCATGGAACGATCAAAGCGTAGACAGTTTGAGACATTACTCCTATGGAGAAAATTCTGCACGGTGCCTGTTGTATTCAATCCCGATGAAATTTCATTGTTTCATCAACACTCTGAAGGTTGACGGACTACAGAGTGCCTCCAGATGTGTAATAAAGTACTGCTGGTCTTCCAGGGTAAGATCAATGCGTAGACAGTATGAGACATTACTCCCACGGGCAAAAGTCCGCATTTGGCCTGTTATATTCCATACTAATGCATTTTCTATGTTTCATCAACACCCTGATGGTCCACAGATTACAGAATGATTCGAGATGTGCTACGGAAAATACTACTGGTCTTCCAGGGAACGATCAAAGCGTAGACAGTTTCAGACATTACTCCCATGGGGAAAAGTCCGTATGGAGGCTTTTGTATTCAATCCCGATACAACGTCTGTGTTTCATCAACACTCTAAATGTCCACAGATTACAGAATGCCTCCAGATGTGCTTCGGAAACTACTACCGGTCTTCCATGGATCGATCAAAGCGTAGACAGTTTGAGACATTACTCCCATGGAGTAAAGTACGCATGGTGCCTGTTGTATTCAATCCCGCTGCAATTTCTGTGTGTCATCAACACTGTGAACGTCCACAGACTACAGAACGCCTCCAGATGTGCTTCGGAAACTACTACTGGTCTTCCAGGGAACGATCAAAGCGTAGACTGTTTGAGACATTACTCCCATGGAGGAAAGGCCGCATGGTGCCTGTTGTATTCAATCCCGATGCAATTTCTGTGTGTCATCAACACTCTGAATTTCCATAGACTACAGAACGCCTCCAGATGTGCTTCGGAAACTGCTACTGGTCTTCCTGGGAACGCTCAAAGCGTTGACTGTTTGAGACATTACTCCCATGGAGAGAAGGCCGCATGGTGCCTGTTGTATTCAATCCCGATGAAATTTCAGTGTTTCATCAACACGCTGAAGATCCACAGACTACAGAATGCCTCCAGTTGTGCTTCAGAAACTGTTACTGGTATTCCAGGGAACGATGAAAGCGTAGACAGTTTGAGACATTAATACCATCTAGAAAAGTCCGCATGGTGCCTGTTATATACAATCCCGATGCAATTCTGTGTTTCATCAACATTGTGAAGGTCCACAGATTACAGAATGATTCGAGACGATCTTCGCAAAATACTACTGGTCTTCCAGGGAACGATTAAAGCGTAGACAGTTTGAGACATTAATCCCATGGAGAAAAGTCCGCAAGGTGCCTGTTGTATTCAATCCCGATGATATTTCTGTGTTTCATCACCTCTCTAAAGGTCCTCAGATTACAGAATGCCTCTACATGTGCTTCGGGAACTACTACTGGTCTTCCAACGAATGATCAAAGCGTAGACATTTTGAGACATTACTCCCATGGAGAGAAGTCCGGATGGTGCCTGTTGTATTCAATACCGGTGCAATTTCTGTGTTTCATCAACAATCTGAAGGTCCACAGAATACAGAATGCCTCCAGATGTGCTTCGGAAACTATTACAAGCCTTCCATGGAACGATCAAAGCGTACACAGTTTGAGACATTACTCCTATATAGAAAAGTCCGCACGGTGCTTGCTGTATTCAATCCCGAAGCAATTTCTGAGATTCATCAAAACTAGGAAGGTCCACAGATTACAGAATGCATTTAGATGTGCCACGGAAACTACTGCTGTTCTTCCAGGGAACGATCAATGCGTAGACAGTTTGAGACATTGCTCCCATTGGCAAATGTCCGCATCGTGCCTGTTGTATTCCATCCTGATGCATTTTCTTTCTTTCATCAAAACTCTGAAGGTCCACAGACTACATAATGATTTGAGATGTGCTTCGGAAAATATTACTGGTCTTCCAGGGAACGAACAAAGCGTAGACAGTTTGAGACATTACTTCCATGGAGAAAAGTCCCCATTGTGCTAGCTATATTCAATCCCGATGCAACTTATGTATTTCATCAACACTCTGAAAGTCCACAGGTTACTGAATGCCACCAGAAGTGCTCCGGAAACTACTATAGGTCTTCCAGGGGACGATCAAAGCATGGACAGTTTGAGACATTACATTAATGGAGAAAAGTGAGCATGGTGCCTGTTGTATTCAATCCCGATGCAATTTCTGTGTTTCATCAAAACTCGGAAGGTCCACAGGTTACAGAATTCATCCAATTGTGCATCAAATACTACTGCAGTTCTTCCAGGGGACGATCAAAGGGTAGATAGTTTGAGAAATTACTTCCATGGAGAAAAGTGAGCATGGTGCATATTGTATTCAATCCCGATGCAATTTCTGCACTTCATCAACACTCTGAAAGTCTACAGATTACAGAATGCCTCCAGATGTGCTTCGGTAACTACTACTTATCCTCCAGGAATCGATCAAAGCATAGAAAGTTTGAGAGATTACTCCAATTTAGAAAAGTTCTCATCGTGCCTGTTGTATTCAATCCCGATGTAATTTCTGTGCTTCATCAACTCTCTGAAGGTCCATAGATTACAGAATGCCTCCAGATGTACTTCGGATACTACTACTGGTCTTCCAGGGAACGATTAAAGCGTAGGCAGTTTGAGACATTACTCCCATGGGGAAAACACCGCATGGTGCCTGTTGTATTCAATCCCGTACAATTTCTCTGTTTCATCAACACTCTGAACGTCCACAGATTACATAATGACTCCAGATGTGATCCGGAAACTACTACTGGTCTTCCAGGGTACGATCAAAGCGTAGACAGTTTGAGACATTACCCCCATGGAGAAAAGGCCGCATGGTTCCTGTTGTATTCAATCCCGATGCAATTTCTGTGTGTCATCAACACTCTGAATTTCCATAGACTACAGAACGCCTCCAGATGTGCTTCGGAAACTGCTACTGGTCTTCCTGGGAACGCTCAAAGCGTTGACTGTTTGAGACATTACTCCCATGGAGAGAAGGCTGCATGGTGCCTGTTGTATTCAAACCCGATGCAATTTCTGTGTATCATCAACACTCCCACAGTCCACAGATTACAGAATGCCTAGAGATGTGCTGCGTAAAAATCTACTGGTCTTCCAGGGAGCGATCAAAGCATAGACAGTTTGAGACATTACACCCATGGATTAAAGTCCGCATGGTGCCTGTTGTATTAAATCGCGATGAAATTTCGGTGTTCCATCAACACTCCGAAAGTAGACAGATTACAGAGTGCCTCCAGATGTGTAATAAACTACTACTGGTCTTCCAGGGATGGATCGAAGCGTAGACAGTTTGATACCTTACTCCCATGGAGAAAAGTCCGCATGGTGCTTGTTCTATTCAATCCAGATGCAATTTCTGAGATTAATCAACACTATGAAGGTCCACAGATTACAAAATTCATATAGATGTGCTACGCAAACTACTACTGGTCTTCCAGGGAACGATCAAAGCGTAGACAGTTTGAGACATTACTCCCATGGGGAAAAGTCCGCTTGGAGCCTGTTGTGTTCAATCCCGATGCAATTTCTGTACTTCATCAACCCTCTGAAAGTCCACAGATTACAGAAAGGCTCCAGATGTGCTTCGGAAACAACTACTGGTCTTCCCGGGAACGATCAAATCGGAGACAGTTTGAGACATTACACCCGCGAGAAAAGTCCGCATGGTGACTGTTGTATTCAATCACGATGCAATTTCTGTGTTTCATCAACACTCTGACAGTCCACAGATTACAGAATGCCTCGAGATGTGCTGCGTAAAAGTCTACTGGTCTTCCAGGGAGCGATCAAAGCGTAGACATTTTGAGACATTACTCCGATGGTGAAAACTCCCCATTGTGCCTGTTGTATGCATTCCCGATGCTATATCTGTGTTTCACCATCACTCTGAAGGTCCACAAATTACAGTGTGACTAGAGATGTGCTTCAGGAACTAGTACTGGTCTTCCAGGAATCGATCAAAGCTTAGAAAGTTTGAGATATTACTCCAATGGAGAAAATTCCGCATGGTGCCTGTTGTATTCAATCCCGATGAAATTTCAGTGTTTCATCAACACGCTGAAGATCCACAGGTTGCAGAATGCCTCCAGTTGTGCTTCAGAAACTGTTACTGGTATTCCAGGGAACGATGAAAGCGTAGACAGTTTGAGACATTACTTCCATGGAGAAAAGTCCGCATGGAGCCAGTTGTATTCAATCCCGATGCAATTCCTGTGTTTCATTTACACTCTAAAGTTCCACAGATTACAGAATGCGTCCAGATGTGCTTCGGTGACTACTACTGTTCCTCCAGGAATCGACTATATTGTAGACAGTTTGAGACATTAGTCCAATGGAAAAAAGTCTGCATGGTGCTTGTTGCATTCAATCCCGATGCAATTTCTGTACTTCATCAACACTCTGAAATTCCTCTGATTACAGAAAGGCTCCAGATGTGCTTCGGAAACAACTACTGGTCTTCCCGGGAACGATCAAAGCGGAGACAGTTTGAGACATTACACCCGCGGAGAAAAGTCTGCATGGTTCTTGTTGTATTCAATCACGATGGAATTTCTGTGTTTCATCAACACTCTGAAGGTCCACAGATTACAGAATGCCTCCAGATGTGCTTCAGAAACTACCACTGGTCTTCCATTGAACGATCAAAGCGTAGACAATTTGAGACATTACTCCCATGGAGAAAAGTCCCCATTGTGCCTCTTGTATTCATTCCCGATTCTATTTCTGTGTTTCACCAACACTCTGAAGGTCCACAAATTACAGTATGACTAGAGAGGTGCCTCAGTAACTACTACTGGTCTTCCAGGAATCGATCAAAGCTTAGAAAGTTTGAGACATTACTCCCATGGAGAAAAGTCCGCATGGTTCCTGTTGTATTCAATCACGATACAATTTCAGTGTGTCATCAACACTCCGAAGGTCCACAGATTACAGAATGCCTCCAGATGTGCTTCGGTAGCTCCTACTGGTCCTCCAGGAATCGATCAAAGCGTAGACAGTTTGAGACATTACTCCAATGGAAAAAAGTCTGCATGGTGCTTGTTGTATTCAATCCCGATGCAATATCTGTACTTCATCAACACTCTGAAATTCCTCTGATTACAGAATGATTCGAGATGTACTTCGGAAAATACTACTGGTCCTCCAGGTAACGATCAAAGCGTAGACAGTTTGAGACATCACTCCCAAGGAGAAAAGTCCCCATTGTGACTGCTATATTCAATCCGGATGCAATTTCTGTGTTTCATCAACACTCTCAATGTCCATAAATTACAGAATGCCACCAGATGTGCTTCAGAAACTAATACTGGTCTTCCAGGAATCGATCAAAGCTTAGAATGTTTGAGACATTACTCCCATCGACAAAAGTCCGCATGGTGCCTGTTGTATTCAATCCCGGTGCAATTTCTGTGTTTCATCAAATCTCGGAACGTCCACAGCTTACAGAATTCCTCCAAATGTGCTTCGGAAACTACTACAGTTCTTCCAGTGGACGATCAAAGCGTAGATATTTTGAGACATTACTTCCATGGAGAAAAGTGAGCATGGTGCTTGTCGTATTCAATCCCGATGCAATTTCAATACTTCATCAACACTCTGAAAGTCCACAGATTACAGAATGCCTCCAGATGTGCTTCGGTAACTAATACTGGTCCTCCAGGAATCGATAAAACGTAGACAGTTTGTGACATGACTCCAATGGAGAAAAGTCCTCATCGCGACTGTTGTATGCTATCCCGATGTAATTTCTGTGTTTCATCAATTCTCTGAAGGTCCATAGATTACAGAATGCCTTCAGATGTGCTTCGGATACTGCTACTGGTCTTCCAGGGAACGATTAAAGCGTAGGCAGTTTGAGACATTACTCACATGGGGAAAAGACCGCATAGTGCCTGTTGTATTCAATCCCGTACAATTTCTCTGATTCATCAACACTCTGAACGTCCACAGATTACATAATGACTCCATATGTGATTCGGAAACTACTACTGGTCTTCCAGGGAACGATCTAAGCGTAGACAGTTTTAGACATTACCCCCATGGAGAAAAGGCAGCATAGTGCCTGTCGCATTCAATCCCGATGCAATTTCTTTGTTTCATCAATACTCTAAACGTCCACAGATTACAGAATGCCTCCAGATGTGCTTCGGAAACTACTACTGGTCATCCAGGGAACGATCAAAGCGTAGACAGTTTGAGACATTACACCCGCGAAGATAAGTTTGCATGATGCCTGTTGTATTCAATCCCGATGCAATTTCTGTGTTTCATCATCACTCTGAAGGACAACAGATTACAGAATGCCTCCAGATGTGCTTCGGAAACTACCATTGGTCTTCCAGGGAACGATCAAAGCATAGACATTTCTAGACATTTCTCCCATGGAGAAAAGTCCCCATTGTGCCTGTTGTATTCATTCACGATGCTAATTCTGTGTTTCACCAACACTCTGAAGGTCCACAAATTACAGTATGACTAGAGATGTGCTTCAGAAACTAGTACTGGTCTTCCAGGAATCGATCAAAGCTTAGAAAGATTGAGACATTACTCCCATGGAGAAAAGTCCGCATGGTTCCTGTTGTATTCAATCACGTTGCAATTTCTGTGTGTCATCAACACTGTGAAGGACCACAGACTACAGAACGCCTCCAGAAGTGCGTCGTAGACTACTGCTGGTCTTCAGGGGAACGATCAAAGCGTAGGCAGTCTGATACATTACTCCAATGGAGAAAAGTCCGCATGGTGCCTGTTGTATTCAATCCCGATGAAATTTCTGTGTTTCATCAACACTCTGAAGGTAGACAGATTACAGAATGTCTACAGATGTGTAATAAACAACTACTGGTCTTCCAGGGAACGATCAAAGCGTAGACAGTTTGAGACATTACTCCCATGGGGAAAAGTCCGCATGTTGCCTGTTGTATTCAATCCCGATGCAATATCTGTGTTCGAGCAACACTCTAAAGGTCCACAGATTACAAAATGCCTCCAGCTGGGCTTCGGAGACTACTACTGGTCTTCCAGGGAACGATCAAAGCGTTGACGGTTTGAGACATTACTCCCATGGAGAAAAGTCCGCATGATGCCTGTTGTATTCAATCCCGATGCAATATCTGTGTTCCAGCAACACTCTAAAGGTACTCAGATTACAGAATGCCTCCAGTTTTGCTTCGGAAACTACTACTGGCATTCGAACGAACGATCAATGCGTAGACAGTTTGAGACATTACTCCCATGGAGAGAAGTCCGGATGATGCCTGTTGTATTCAATTACTATGCAATTTCTGTGTTTCATTAACAATCGGAAGGTCCACAGAATACAGAATGCCTCCAGATGTGCTACGGAAACTACTACAGGTCTTCCATGGAACGATCAAAGCGTAGACAGTTTGAGACATTACTCCTATGGAGAAAATTCTGCACGGTGCCTGTTGTATTCAATCCCGATGAAATTTCATTGTTTCATCAACACTCTGAAGGTTGACGGACTACAGAGTGCCTCCAGATGTGTAATAAAGTACTGCTGGTCTTCCAGGGTAAGATCAATGCGTAGACAGTATGAGACATTACTCCCACGGGCAAAAGTCCGCATTTGGCCTGTTATATTCCATACTAATGCATTTTCTATGTTTCATCAACACCCTGATGGTCCACAGATTACAGAATGATTCGAGATGTGCTACGGAAAATACTACTGGTCTTCCAGGGAACGATCAAAGCGTAGACAGTTTCAGACATTACTCCCATGGGGAAAAGTCCGTATGGAGGCTTTTGTATTCAATCCCGATACAACGTCTGTGTTTCATCAACACTCTAAATGTCCACAGATTACAGAATGCCTCCAGATGTGCTTCGGAAACTACTACCGGTCTTCCATGGATCGATCAAAGCGTAGACAGTTTGAGACATTACTCCCATGGAGTAAAGTACGCATGGTGCCTGTTGTATTCAATCCCGCTGCAATTTCTGTGTGTCATCAACACTGTGAACGTCCACAGACTACAGAACGCCTCCAGATGTGCTTCGGAAACTACTACTGGTCTTCCAGGGAACGATCAAAGCGTAGACTGTTTGAGACATTACTCCCATGGAGGAAAGGCCGCATGGTGCCTGTTGTATTCAATCCCGATGCAATTTCTGTGTGTCATCAACACTCTGAATTTCCATAGACTACAGAACGCCTCCAGATGTGCTTCGGAAACTGCTACTGGTCTTCCTGGGAACGCTCAAAGCGTTGACTGTTTGAGACATTACTCCCATGGAGAGAAGGCCGCATGGTGCCTGTTGTATTCAATCCCGATGAAATTTCAGTGTTTCATCAACACGCTGAAGATCCACAGACTACAGAATGCCTCCAGTTGTGCTTCAGAAACTGTTACTGGTATTCCAGGGAACGATGAAAGCGTAGACAGTTTGAGACATTAATACCATCTAGAAAAGTCCGCATGGTGCCTGTTATATACAATCCCGATGCAATTCTGTGTTTCATCAACATTGTGAAGGTCCACAGATTACAGAATGATTCGAGACGATCTTCGCAAAATACTACTGGTCTTCCAGGGAACGATTAAAGCGTAGACAGTTTGAGACATTAATCCCATGGAGAAAAGTCCGCAAGGTGCCTGTTGTATTCAATCCCGATGATATTTCTGTGTTTCATCACCTCTCTAAAGGTCCTCAGATTACAGAATGCCTCTACATGTGCTTCGGGAACTACTACTGGTCTTCCAACGAATGATCAAAGCGTAGACATTTTGAGACATTACTCCCATGGAGAGAAGTCCGGATGGTGCCTGTTGTATTCAATACCGGTGCAATTTCTGTGTTTCATCAACAATCTGAAGGTCCACAGAATACAGAATGCCTCCAGATGTGCTTCGGAAACTATTACAAGCCTTCCATGGAACGATCAAAGCGTACACAGTTTGAGACATTACTCCTATATAGAAAAGTCCGCACGGTGCTTGCTGTATTCAATCCCGAAGCAATTTCTGAGATTCATCAAAACTAGGAAGGTCCACAGATTACAGAATGCATTTAGATGTGCCACGGAAACTACTGCTGTTCTTCCAGGGAACGATCAATGCGTAGACAGTTTGAGACATTGCTCCCATTGGCAAATGTCCGCATCGTGCCTGTTGTATTCCATCCTGATGCATTTTCTTTCTTTCATCAAAACTCTGAAGGTCCACAGACTACATAATGATTTGAGATGTGCTTCGGAAAATATTACTGGTCTTCCAGGGAACGAACAAAGCGTAGACAGTTTGAGACATTACTTCCATGGAGAAAAGTCCCCATTGTGCTAGCTATATTCAATCCCGATGCAACTTATGTATTTCATCAACACTCTGAAAGTCCACAGGTTACTGAATGCCACCAGAAGTGCTCCGGAAACTACTATAGGTCTTCCAGGGGACGATCAAAGCATGGACAGTTTGAGACATTACATTAATGGAGAAAAGTGAGCATGGTGCCTGTTGTATTCAATCCCGATGCAATTTCTGTGTTTCATCAAAACTCGGAAGGTCCACAGGTTACAGAATTCATCCAATTGTGCATCAAATACTACTGCAGTTCTTCCAGGGGACGATCAAAGGGTAGATAGTTTGAGAAATTACTTCCATGGAGAAAAGTGAGCATGGTGCATATTGTATTCAATCCCGATGCAATTTCTGCACTTCATCAACACTCTGAAAGTCTACAGATTACAGAATGCCTCCAGATGTGCTTCGGTAACTACTACTTATCCTCCAGGAATCGATCAAAGCATAGAAAGTTTGAGAGATTACTCCAATTTAGAAAAGTTCTCATCGTGCCTGTTGTATTCAATCCCGATGTAATTTCTGTGCTTCATCAACTCTCTGAAGGTCCATAGATTACAGAATGCCTCCAGATGTACTTCGGATACTACTACTGGTCTTCCAGGGAACGATTAAAGCGTAGGCAGTTTGAGACATTACTCCCATGGGGAAAACACCGCATGGTGCCTGTTGTATTCAATCCCGTACAATTTCTCTGTTTCATCAACACTCTGAACGTCCACAGATTACATAATGACTCCAGATGTGATCCGGAAACTACTACTGGTCTTCCAGGGTACGATCAAAGCGTAGACAGTTTGAGACATTACCCCCATGGAGAAAAGGCCGCATGGTTCCTGTTGTATTCAATCCCGATGCAATTTCTGTGTGTCATCAACACTCTGAATTTCCATAGACTACAGAACGCCTCCAGATGTGCTTCGGAAACTGCTACTGGTCTTCCTGGGAACGCTCAAAGCGTTGACTGTTTGAGACATTACTCCCATGGAGAGAAGGCTGCATGGTGCCTGTTGTATTCAAACCCGATGCAATTTCTGTGTATCATCAACACTCCCACAGTCCACAGATTACAGAATGCCTAGAGATGTGCTGCGTAAAAATCTACTGGTCTTCCAGGGAGCGATCAAAGCATAGACAGTTTGAGACATTACACCCATGGATTAAAGTCCGCATGGTGCCTGTTGTATTAAATCGCGATGAAATTTCGGTGTTCCATCAACACTCCGAAAGTAGACAGATTACAGAGTGCCTCCAGATGTGTAATAAACTACTACTGGTCTTCCAGGGATGGATCGAAGCGTAGACAGTTTGATACCTTACTCCCATGGAGAAAAGTCCGCATGGTGCTTGTTCTATTCAATCCAGATGCAATTTCTGAGATTAATCAACACTATGAAGGTCCACAGATTACAAAATTCATATAGATGTGCTACGCAAACTACTACTGGTCTTCCAGGGAACGATCAAAGCGTAGACAGTTTGAGACATTACTCCCATGGGGAAAAGTCCGCTTGGAGCCTGTTGTGTTCAATCCCGATGCAATTTCTGTACTTCATCAACCCTCTGAAAGTCCACAGATTACAGAAAGGCTCCAGATGTGCTTCGGAAACAACTACTGGTCTTCCCGGGAACGATCAAATCGGAGACAGTTTGAGACATTACACCCGCGAGAAAAGTCCGCATGGTGACTGTTGTATTCAATCACGATGCAATTTCTGTGTTTCATCAACACTCTGACAGTCCACAGATTACAGAATGCCTCGAGATGTGCTGCGTAAAAGTCTACTGGTCTTCCAGGGAGCGATCAAAGCGTAGACATTTTGAGACATTACTCCGATGGTGAAAACTCCCCATTGTGCCTGTTGTATGCATTCCCGATGCTATATCTGTGTTTCACCATCACTCTGAAGGTCCACAAATTACAGTGTGACTAGAGATGTGCTTCAGGAACTAGTACTGGTCTTCCAGGAATCGATCAAAGCTTAGAAAGTTTGAGATATTACTCCAATGGAGAAAATTCCGCATGGTGCCTGTTGTATTCAATCCCGATGAAATTTCAGTGTTTCATCAACACGCTGAAGATCCACAGGTTGCAGAATGCCTCCAGTTGTGCTTCAGAAACTGTTACTGGTATTCCAGGGAACGATGAAAGCGTAGACAGTTTGAGACATTACTTCCATGGAGAAAAGTCCGCATGGAGCCAGTTGTATTCAATCCCGATGCAATTCCTGTGTTTCATTTACACTCTAAAGTTCCACAGATTACAGAATGCGTCCAGATGTGCTTCGGTGACTACTACTGTTCCTCCAGGAATCGACTATATTGTAGACAGTTTGAGACATTAGTCCAATGGAAAAAAGTCTGCATGGTGCTTGTTGCATTCAATCCCGATGCAATTTCTGTACTTCATCAACACTCTGAAATTCCTCTGATTACAGAAAGGCTCCAGATGTGCTTCGGAAACAACTACTGGTCTTCCCGGGAACGATCAAAGCGGAGACAGTTTGAGACATTACACCCGCGGAGAAAAGTCTGCATGGTTCTTGTTGTATTCAATCACGATGGAATTTCTGTGTTTCATCAACACTCTGAAGGTCCACAGATTACAGAATGCCTCCAGATGTGCTTCAGAAACTACCACTGGTCTTCCATTGAACGATCAAAGCGTAGACAATTTGAGACATTACTCCCATGGAGAAAAGTCCCCATTGTGCCTCTTGTATTCATTCCCGATTCTATTTCTGTGTTTCACCAACACTCTGAAGGTCCACAAATTACAGTATGACTAGAGAGGTGCCTCAGTAACTACTACTGGTCTTCCAGGAATCGATCAAAGCTTAGAAAGTTTGAGACATTACTCCCATGGAGAAAAGTCCGCATGGTTCCTGTTGTATTCAATCACGATACAATTTCAGTGTGTCATCAACACTCCGAAGGTCCACAGATTACAGAATGCCTCCAGATGTGCTTCGGTAGCTCCTACTGGTCCTCCAGGAATCGATCAAAGCGTAGACAGTTTGAGACATTACTCCAATGGAAAAAAGTCTGCATGGTGCTTGTTGTATTCAATCCCGATGCAATATCTGTACTTCATCAACACTCTGAAATTCCTCTGATTACAGAATGATTCGAGATGTACTTCGGAAAATACTACTGGTCCTCCAGGTAACGATCAAAGCGTAGACAGTTTGAGACATCACTCCCAAGGAGAAAAGTCCCCATTGTGACTGCTATATTCAATCCGGATGCAATTTCTGTGTTTCATCAACACTCTCAATGTCCATAAATTACAGAATGCCACCAGATGTGCTTCAGAAACTAATACTGGTCTTCCAGGAATCGATCAAAGCTTAGAATGTTTGAGACATTACTCCCATCGACAAAAGTCCGCATGGTGCCTGTTGTATTCAATCCCGGTGCAATTTCTGTGTTTCATCAAATCTCGGAACGTCCACAGCTTACAGAATTCCTCCAAATGTGCTTCGGAAACTACTACAGTTCTTCCAGTGGACGATCAAAGCGTAGATATTTTGAGACATTACTTCCATGGAGAAAAGTGAGCATGGTGCTTGTCGTATTCAATCCCGATGCAATTTCAATACTTCATCAACACTCTGAAAGTCCACAGATTACAGAATGCCTCCAGATGTGCTTCGGTAACTAATACTGGTCCTCCAGGAATCGATAAAACGTAGACAGTTTGTGACATGACTCCAATGGAGAAAAGTCCTCATCGCGACTGTTGTATGCTATCCCGATGTAATTTCTGTGTTTCATCAATTCTCTGAAGGTCCATAGATTACAGAATGCCTTCAGATGTGCTTCGGATACTGCTACTGGTCTTCCAGGGAACGATTAAAGCGTAGGCAGTTTGAGACATTACTCACATGGGGAAAAGACCGCATAGTGCCTGTTGTATTCAATCCCGTACAATTTCTCTGATTCATCAACACTCTGAACGTCCACAGATTACATAATGACTCCATATGTGATTCGGAAACTACTACTGGTCTTCCAGGGAACGATCTAAGCGTAGACAGTTTTAGACATTACCCCCATGGAGAAAAGGCAGCATAGTGCCTGTCGCATTCAATCCCGATGCAATTTCTTTGTTTCATCAATACTCTAAACGTCCACAGATTACAGAATGCCTCCAGATGTGCTTCGGAAACTACTACTGGTCATCCAGGGAACGATCAAAGCGTAGACAGTTTGAGACATTACACCCGCGAAGATAAGTTTGCATGATGCCTGTTGTATTCAATCCCGATGCAATTTCTGTGTTTCATCATCACTCTGAAGGACAACAGATTACAGAATGCCACCAGTTGTGCTTCGGAAACTAATACTGGTCTTCCAGGGAATCGATCAAAGCGTAGACAGTTAAGACATTAATCCCATGGAGAATAGTCCGCATCGTGCCTGTTGTATTCAGTCCCGATGGAATTTCTGTGTTTCATCAACACTCTAAAGGACCACAGGTTACAGAATTCCACCAGATGTGCTTCGAAAACTACTACTGGTCTTCCAGGGAACGATCAAAGCGTAAACAGTTTGAGACATTACTCCCATGGAGATAAGTCCACATTGTGCCGGTTGTATTCAATCCCGATGAACTCTCAGTGTTTCATCAACACTCTAAAGGTTCTCAGATGACAGAATGCCTCTAGATGTGCTTCGGAAACTACTACTGGTCTTCCAGTGAACGATCAAAGAGTAGGCAGTGTGAAACGTTACACCCACTGTGAAAAGTCCGCATGGTGCCTGTTGTATTCGATCCTGATGCAATTTCTGTGTTTCATCAACACTCTGTAGCTCGACAGATTACAGAATGAATCCAGATGTGCTTTGTAAACTATTACTGGTCTTCCACGGAACGCAGAAAACGTAGACTGTTTGAGACCTTACTCCCATTGCGAGAATTACGCATGGTGCCTGTTGTATTCAAACCCGATGCATTTTCTGTGTTTCATCAACACTCTAAAGGTCCACAGATTACAGAATGCTTCCAGATGTGCTTCGGAAACTACTACTGGTCTTCCAGGGAAAGATCAAAGCATAGACAAATTGAGACATTAGTACCATGGAGAAAAGTCAGCTTGGTACGTTTTGCATTCAATCCCGATGCAACTTCTTTGTTTCATCAACACTCTGAAGGTCCACAGATTACAGAATGCCTCCAGATGTGCTTCGGAACCTACTACTGGTCTTCCAGGGAACGATCACAGCATAGACAATTTGAGACATTACCACCATGTAGAAAAGTCAGCATGGTGCCTGTTGTATTCAATCCCGATGCAATTACTGTGTTTCATCAACAATCTGAAGGTCCACAGATTACAGAATGATTCGAGATGTGCTTCGGAAACTACTACTGGTCTACCAGGGACCGATCAAAGCGTAGACAGTTAGAGACATTACTCCCATGGAGAAAACTCCGCATGGTTCCTGTTGTATTCAATCGCGATGAAATTGCTGTGTTTCATCAACACTCTGAAGGTCCACACATTACATAATGCCTCCAGATGAGCTTCGGAAACTACTACTGGTCTTCCAGGGAACGATCAAAGCATACACAGTTTGAGACATAAGTACCATTGAGAAAAGTCAGCATGGTGCGTTTTGCATTCAATCCCGATGTAACTTCTTTATTTCATCAACACTCTGAAGGTCCACAGATTACAGAATGAATCCAGATGTGCTTCGGAAACACCTACTGGTCTTCCAGGGAACGATCAAAGCGTAGACAGTTTGAGACATTACTCCCATGGAGAAAGTCCGCATGGTGCCTTTTGTATTCAATCACGATGCAATTTCGGTGTTTCATCAACACTCTGAAGGTCCACACATTACAGAATGCCTCCAGATTTGCTTCGGAAACTACTACTGGTCTTCCAGGGAACGATCAAAGCATTGACAATTTGAGTCATTACTACCATGGAGAAAAGTCCGCATGGTGCCTGTTGTATTAAATCCCGATGCAAATTCTGTGTTTCATCAACAATCTGAAGGTCAACAGATTACAGAATGATTTGAGATGTGCTTCGGAAACTACTACTGATCTTCCAGGGAACGATGAAAGCGTAGACAATTTGAGACATTAGTACCATGGAGAAAAGTCAGCATGGTGCTTGTTGCATTCAATCCCGATGCAACTTCTTTGTTTCATCAATACTCTGAAGGTCCACAGATTGCAGAATGCCTCCAGATGTGCTTCGGAAACTAATGCTGGTTTTCCAGGGAACGATCAATGCGTAGACTGTTTGAGACATTACTCCAATGGTGTAAAGTCCACATGGTGCTTGTTGTATGCAATCGTGATGCAATTTCAATGTTTCATCAACACTCTGAAGGTCCACACATTACAGAATGCCTCCAGATGTGCTTCGGAAACTACTACTGGTCTTCCAGGGGACGATCAAAGCGTAGACAGTTTGAGACATTAATTCCATGGAGAAAAGTCCACATGGTGCCTGTTGTATTCAATCCCGATGCAATTTCTGTACTTAATCAACACTCTGAAAGTCCACAGATTACAGAATGGCTCCAGATGTGCTTCGGAAACTACTACTGGTCTTCCAGGGCACGATTAAAGTGTAGACAGTTTGAGACATTACTCCCGTGAAGAAAAGTCCGCATGGTGCTTGTTGTATTCAATCCCGATACAATTTCTGTGTTTCATCAACAATCTCAAGGTCCACAGATTACAGAATGATTCGAGATATGCTTCTGAAACTACTACAGGTCTTCCAGGGAACGATCAAAGCGTAGACAGTTTGAGACATTAATTCCATGGAGAAAAGTCCGCTTTGTGCCTGTTGTATTCAATCCCGATGCAATTTCTGTACTCAATCAACACTCTGAATGTCCACAGAGTACAGAATGGCTCCAGATGTGCTTCGGAAAATACAACTGGTCTTGCAGAGAACGATCAAAGCGTAGACAGTTTAAGACATTACTCCCATGGAGAAAAGTCCGCATGGTGCCTGTTGTATTAAATCCCGATGCAAATTCTGTGTTTCACCAACAATCTGAAGGTCAACAGATTACAGACTAATTTGAGATGTGCTTCGGAAACTACTACTGGTCTTCCAGGGAACGATGAAAGCGTAGACAATTTGAGACATTACTACCATGGAGAAAATTCAGATTGGTGCGTGTTGTATTCAATCCCGATGCAATTTCTTTCTTTCATCAACACCCTAATGGTCCACAGATTGCAGAATGCCTCCAGATGTGCTTCGGAAACTAATGCTGGTCTTCCAGGAAACGATCAATGCGGAGACAGTTTGAGACATGACACCCGCGGAGAAAAGTCTGCATGGTGATTGTCATATTCAGTCCCGATTCAATTTCAATGTTTCATCAACACTCTGAAGGTCCACACATTACAGAATGCCTCCAGATGTGCTTCGGAAACTACTACTGGTCTTCCAGGAAACGATCAAAGCATAGACATTTTGAGACATTAGTACCATGGAGAAAAGTCAGCATGGTTCCCTTTTGCTTCAATCCCGATGCAACTTCTTTGTTTTATCAATACTCTGAAGGTCCACAGATTACAGAATGCCTCGAGATGTGCTTCGGAAACTACTACTGGTCTTCCAGGGCACGATAAAAATGTAGACAGTTTAAGACATTACTCCCATGGAGAAAAGTCCGCATGTTTCTTGGTGTGTTCAATCCCGATTCATTTTCTGTGTTTCATCATCACTCTGAAGGTCCACACATTACAGAATGCATCCAGATGTGCTTCGGAAACTACTACCGGTCTTCCAGGTAACGATCAAAGCGTAGACAGTTTGAGACATTAATTCCATGGAGAAAAATCCGCATGCTGCCTGTTGTATTCAATCCCGATGCAATTTCTGTACTTAATCAACACTCTGAAAGTCCACAGATTAGAGAATGGCTCCAGATGTGCTTCGGAAATTATTACTGGTCTTCCTGTACACGATCAAAATGTAGACAGTTTGAGACATTACTCCCGTGGGGAAAAGTCCGCGTGGTGCTTGTTGTATTCAATCCCGATGCAATATCTGTATTTCATCAACAATCTGAAGGTCCACAGATTACAGAATGATTCGAGAAGTGCTACTGAAACTACTACAGGTCTTCCAGGGGACGATCAAAGCGTAGACAGTTTGAGACATTAATTCCATGGTGAAAAGTCCGCATGGTGCCTGTTGTATTCAATCCCGATGCAATTTCTGTACTTAATCAACACTCTGAAAGTCCACAGAGTACAGAATGGCTCCAGATGTGCTTCGCAAACTACTACTGGTCTTCCAGGGAACGATCAAAGCGTAGACAGTTTAAGACATTACTAATATGGAAAAAAGTCCGCAAGGTTCCTGTTGTATTCAATCGCGTAGCATTTTCTGTGTTTCATCAACACTCTAAAGGTCCACAGATTACAGAATGCCTTCAGATGTGCTTCGGAAACAACTACTAGTCTTCCAGGGAACGATCAAAGCGTAGACAGTTTAAGACATTACTCCCATGGAGAAAAGTCTGCATGTTTCCTGTTGTATTCAATCCCGATGCATTTTCTGTGTTTCATCAACACTCTGAAGGTCCACACATCACAGAATGCCTCCAGATGTGCTTCGGAAACTACTACTGGTCTTCCAGTGAACGATCCAAGCGTAGACGATTTAAGACATTAGTACCATGGAGAAAAGTCAGCATGGTGCGTTTTGCATTCAATCCCGGGGCAACGTCTTTGTTTCATCAACACACTGAAGGTCCACAGATTACAGAATGCCTCCAGATGTGCTTCGGAAACAACTACTGGTCTTCCAGGTAACGATCAAAGCGTAGACAGTTTAAAACATTACTCCCATGGAGAAATCTCCGAATGGTTCCTGTTGTATTGAATCCCGATGCATTTTCTGTGTTTCATCAACACTCTAAAGGTATACAGATTACAGAATGCCTTGAGATGTGCTTCGGAAACAACTACTGGTACTCCAGGGAACGATCAATGTGTAGACAGTTTGAGACATTACTCCCATATAGAAAAGGCCGCATGGTGCCTGTTGTACTCAATCCCGATGCAATTTCTGTGTTTCATCAACACTCAAAAGGTCCACAGACTACATAATGCCTCCTGATGGGCTTCGGAAACTACAACTGGTCTTCCAGGGAACGATCAAAGCGTAAACAGTTTGAGACATTACTCCCATGGAGAAAAGTCCACATGGTGCCGGTTGTTTTCAATCCCGATGAACTCTCAGTGTTTCATCAACACTCTAAAGGTTCTCAGATCACAGAATGCCTCTAGATGTGCTTCGGAAACTACTACTGGTCTTCCAGTGAACGATCAAAGAGTAGGCAGTTTGAAACGTTTCAAACACTGAGAAAAGTCCGCATGGTGCCTGTTGTATTCAATCCTGATGCAATTTCTGTTTTTCATCAGCACTCTGTAGCTCGACAGATTACAGAATGAATAAAGATGTGCTTCGTAAACTATTACTGGTCTTCCACGGAACGCAGAAAACGTAGACTGTTTGAGACCTTACTCCCATTGCGAGAATTACGTATGGTGCCTGTTGTATTCAAACCCGATGCATTTTCTGTGTTTCATCAACACTCTAAAGGTCCACAGATTACAGAATGCCTCCAGATGTGCTTCGGAAACTACTACTGGTCTTCCAGGGAACGATCAAAGCATTGACAATTTGAGTCATTACTACCATGGAGAAAAGTTCGCATGGTGCCTGTTGTATTAAATCCCGATGCAAATTCTGTGTTTCATCAACAATCTGAAGGTCAACAGATTACAGAATGATTTGAGATGTGCTTCGGAAACTACTACTGATCTTCCAGGGAACGATGAAAGCGTAGACAATTTGAGACATTAGTACCATGGAGAAAAGTCAGCATGGTGCTTGTTGCATTCAATCCCGATGCAACTTCTTTGTTTCATCAATACTCTGAAGGTCCACAGATTGCAGAATGCCTCCAGATGTGCTTCGGAAACTAATGCTGGTTTTCCAGGGAACGATCAATGCGTAGACTGTTTGAGACATTACTCCAATGGTGTAAAGTCCACATGGTGCTTGTTGTATGCAATCGTGATGCAATTTCAATGTTTCATCAACACTCTGAAGTTCCACACATTACAGAATGCCTCCAGATGTGCTTCGGAAACTACTGCTGGTCTTCCAGGGCACGATTAAAGTGTAGACAGTTTGAGACATTACTCCCGTGAAGAAAAGTCCGCATGGTGCTTGTTGTATTCAATCCCGATACAATTTCTGTGTTTCATCAACAATCTCAAGGTCCACAGATTACAGAATGATTCGAGATATGCTTCTGAAACTACTACAGGTCTTCCAGGGAACGATCAAATCGTAGACAGTTTGAGACATTAATTCCATGGAGAAAAGTCCGCTTTGTGCATGTTGTATTCAATCCCGATGCAATTTCTGTACTCAATCAACACTCTGAATGTCCACAGAGTACAGAATGGCTCCAGATGTGCTTCGGAAAATACAACTGGTCTTGCAGAGAACTATCAAAGCGTAGACAGTTTAAGACATTACTCCCATGGAGAAAAGTCCGCATGGTGCCTGTTGTATTAAATCCCGATGCAAATTCTGTGTTTCACCAACAATCTGAAGGACAACAGATTACAGACTAATTTGAGATGTGCTTCGGAAACTACTACTGGTCTTCCAGGGAACGATGAAAGCGTAGACAATTTGAGACATTACTACCATGGAGAAAATTCAGATTGGTGCGTGTTGTATTCAATCCCGATGCAATTTCTTTCTTTCATCAACACCCTAATGGTCCACAGATTGCAGAATGCCTCCAGATGTGCTTCGGAAACTAATGCTGGTCTTCCAGGAAACGATCAATGCGGAGACAGTTTGAGACATGACACCCGCGGAGAAAAGTCTGCATGGTGATTGTCATATTCAGTCCCGATTCAATTTCAATGTTTCATCAACACTCTGAAGGTCCACACATTACAGAATGCCTCCAGATGTGCTTCGGAAACTACTACTGGTCTTCCAGGAAACGATCAAATCATAGACATTTTGAGACATTAGTACCATGGAGAAAAGTCAGCATGGTTCCCTTTTGCTTCAATCCCAAAGCAACTTCTTTGTTTTATCAATACTCTGAAGGTCCACAGATTACAGAATGCCTCGAGATGTGCTTCGGAAACTACTACTGGTCTTCCAGGGCACGATCAAAATGTAGACAGTTTAAGACATTACTCCCATGGAGAAAAGTCCGCATGTTTCTTGGTGTGTTCAATCCCGATTCATTTTCTGTGTTTCATCATCACTCTGAAGGTCCACACATTACAGAATGCATCCAGATGTGCTTCGGAAACTACTACCGGTCTTCCAGGTAACGATCAAAGCGTAGACAGTTTGAGACATTAATTCCATGGAGAAAAATCCGCATGCTGCCTGTTGTATTCAATCCCGATGCAATTTCTGTACTTAATCAACACTCTGAAAGTCCACAGATTAGAGAATGGCTCCAGATGTGCTTCGGAAATTATTACTGGTCTTCCTGTACACGATCAAAATGTAGACAGTTTGAGACATTACTCCCGTGGGGAAAAGTCCGCGTGGTGCTTGTTGTATTCAATCCCGATGCAATATCTGTATTTCATCAACAATCTGAAGGTCCACAGATTACAGAATGATTCGAGAAGTGCTACTGAAACTACTACAGGTCTTCCAGGGGACGATCAAAGCGTAGACAGTTTGAGACATTAATTCCATGGTGAAAAGTCCGCATGGTGCCTGTTGTATTCAATCCCGATGCAATTTCTGTACTTAATCAACACTCTGAAAGTCCACAGAGTACAGAATGGCTCCAGATGTGCTTCGCAAACTACTACTGGTCTTCCAGGGAACGATCAAAGCGTAGACAGTTTAAGACATTACTAATATGGAAAAAAGTCCGCAAGGTTCCTGTTGTATTCAATCGCGTAGCATTTTCTGTGTTTCATCAACACTCTAAAGGTCCACAGATTACAGAATGCCTTCAGATGTGCTTCGGAAACAACTACTAGTCTTCCAGGGAACGATCAAAGCGTAGACAGTTTAAGACATTACTCCCATGGAGAAAAGTCTGCATGTTTCCTGTTGTATTCAATCCCGATGCATTTTCTGTGTTTCATCAACACTCTGAAGGTCCACACATCACAGAATGCCTCCAGATGTGCTTCGGAAACTACTACTGGTCTTCCAGTGAACGATCCAAGCGTAGACGATTTAAGACATTAGTACCATGGAGAAAAGTCAGCATGGTGCGTTTTGCATTCAATCCCGGGGCAACGTCTTTGTTTCATCAACACACTGAAGGTCCACAGATTACAGAATGCCTCCAGATGTGCTTCGGAAACAACTACTGGTCTTCCAGGTAACGATCAAAGCGTAGACAGTTTAAAACATTACTCCCATGGAGAAATCTCCGAATGGTTCCTGTTGTATTGAATCCCGATGCATTTTCTGTGTTTCATCAACACTCTAAAGGTATACAGATTACAGAATGCCTTGAGATGTGCTTCGGAAACAACTAGTGGTACTCCAGGGAACGATCAATGTGTAGACAGTTTGAGACATTACTCCCATATAGAAAAGGCCGCATGGTGCCTGTTGTACTCAATCCCGATGCAATATCTGTGTTTCATCAACACTCAAAAGGTCCACAGACTACATAATGCCTCCTGATGGGCTTCGGAAACTACAACTGGTCTTCCAGGGAACGATCAAAGCGTAAACAGTTTGAGACATTACTCCCATGGAGAAAAGTCCACATGGTGCCGGTTGTTTTCAATCCCGATGAACTCTCAGTGTTTCATCAACACTCTAAAGGTTCTCAGATGACAGAATGCCTCTAGATGTGCTTCGGAAACTACTACTGGTCTTCCAGTGAACGATCAAAGAGTAGGCAGTTTGAAACGTTTCACCCACTGAGAAAAGTCCGCATGGTGCCTGTTGTATTCAATCCTGATGCAATTTCTGTTTTTCATCAGCACTCTGTAGCTCGACAGATTACAGAATGAATAAAGATGTGCTTCGTAAACTATTACTGGTCTTCCACGGAACGCAGAAAACGTAGACTGTTTGAGACCTTACTCCCATTGCGAGAATTACGCATGGTGCCTGTTGTATTCAAACCCGATGCATTTTCTGTGTTTCATCAACACTCTGAAGGTCCACAGATTACAGAATGCCTCCAGATGTGCTTCGGAAACTACTACTGGTCTTCCAGGGAACGATCAAAGCGTAGACAGTTTGAGACATTACTCCCATGGAGAAAGTCCGCATGGTGCCTTTTGTATTCAATCACGATGCAATTTCGGTGTTTCATCAACACTCTGAAGGTCCACACATTACAGAATGAGTCCAGATGAGCTTCGGAAACTACTACTGGTCTTCCAGGGAACGATCAAAGCATACACAGTTTGAGACATAAGTACCATTGAGAAAAGTCAGCATGGTGCGTTTTGCATTCAATCCCAATGCAACTTCTTTGTTTCATCAACACTCTGAAGGTCCACAGATTACAGAATGCCTCCAGATGTGCTTCGGAAACACCTACTGGTCTTCCAGGGAACGATCAAAGCGTAGACAGTTTGAGACATTACTCCCATGGAGAAAGTCCGCATGGTGCCTTTTGTATTCAATCACGATGCAATTTCGGTGTTTCATCAACACTCTGAAGATCCACACATTACAGAATGCCTCCAGATGTGCTTCGGAAACTACTACTGGTCTTCCAGGGAACGATCAAAGCATAGACAATTTGAGTCATTACTACCATGGAGAAAAGTCCGCATGGTGCCTGTTGTATTAAATCCCGATGCAAATTCTGTGTTTCATCAACAATCTGAAGGTCAACAGATTACAGAATGATTTGAGATGTGCTTCGGAAACTACTACTGATCTTCCAGGGAACGATGAAAGCGTAGACAATTTGAGACATTAGTACCATGGAGAAAAGTCAGCATGGTGCTTGTTGCATTCAATCCCGATGCAACTTCTTTGTTTCATCAATACTCTGAAGGTCCACAGATTGTAGAATGCCTCCAGATGTGCTTCGGAAACTAATGCTGGTTTTCCAGGGAACGATCAATGCGTAGACTGTTTGAGACATTACTCCAATGGTGTAAAGTCCACATGGTGCTTGTTGTATGCAATCGTGATGCAATTTCAATGTCTCATCAACACTCTGAAGGTCCACACATTACAGAATGCCTCCAGATGTGCTTCGGAAACTACTACTGGTCTTCCAGGGGACGATCAAAGCGTAGACAGTTTGAGACATTAATTCCATGGAGAAAAGTCCACATGGTGCCTGTTGTATTCAATCCCGATGCAATTTCTGTACTTAATCAACGCTCTGAAAGTCCACAGATTACAGAATGGCTCCAGATGTGCTTCTGAAACTACTACTGGTCTTCCAGGGCACGATTAAAGTGTAGACAGTTTGAGACATTACTCCCGTGAAGAAAAGTCCGCATGGTGCTTGTTGTATTCAATCCCGATACAATTTCTGTGTTTCATCAACAATCTCAAGGTCCACAGATTACAGAATGATTCAAGATATGCTTCTGAAACTACTACAGGTCTTCCAGGGAACGATCAAAGCGTAGACAATTTGAGACATTAATTCCATGGAGAAAAGTCCGCTTTGTGCCTGTTGTATTCAATCCCGATGCAATTTCTGTACTCAATCAACACTCTGAATGTCCACAGAGTACAGAATGGCTCCAGATGTGCTTCGGAAACTACTACTGGTCTTTCAGGGGACGATCAAAGCGTAGACAGTTTAAGAGATTACTCCCATATAGAAAAGTCTACATGGTTCCTGTTGTATTTAATCCCGATGCATTTTCTGTGTTTCAACAAAACTCTGAAGGTCCACACATTACAGAAGGATTCCAGATGTGTTTCGGAAAATACAACTGGTCTTCCAGAGAACGATCAAAGCGTAGACAGTTTAAGACATTACTCCCATGGAGAAAAGTCCGCATGGTGCCTGTTGTATTAAATCCCGATGCAAATTCTGTGTTTCACCAACAATCTAAAGGTCAACAGATTACAGAATGATTTGAGATGTGCTTCGGAAACTACTACTGGTCTTCCAGGGAACGATGAAAGCGTAGACAATTTGAGACATTACTACCATGGAGAAAATTCAGATTAGTGCGTGTTGTATTCAATCCCGATGCAATTTCTTTCTTTCATCAACACCCTAATGGTCCACAGATTGCAGAATGCCTCCAGATGTGCTTCGGAAACTAATGCTGGTCTTCCAGGAAACGATCAATGCGGAGACAGTTTGAGACATGACACCCGCGGAGAAAAGTCCGCATGGTGATTGTCATATTCAATCCCGATTCAATTTCAATGTTTCATCAACACTTTGAAGGTCCACACATTACAGAATGCATCCAGATGTGCTTCGGAAACTACTACCGGTCTTCCAGGTAACGATCAAAGCGTAGACAGTTTGAGACATTAATTCCATGGAGAAAAATCCGCATGCTGCCTGTTGTATTCAATCCCGATGCAATTTCTGTACTTAATCAACACTCTGAAAGTCCACAGATTAGAGAATGGCTCCAGATGTGCTTCGGAAATTATTACTGGTCTTCCTGGGCACGATCAAAATGTAGACAGTTTGAGACATTACTCCCGTGGGGAAAAGTCCGCGTGGTGCTTGTTGTATTCAATCCCGATGCAGTATCTGTGTTTCATCAACAATCTGAAGGTCCACAGATTACAGAATGATTCGAGAAGTGCTACTGAAACTACTACAGGTCTTCCAGGGGACGATCAAAGCGTAGACAGTTTGAGACATTAATTCCATGGTGAAAAGTCCGCATGGTGCCTGTTGTATTCAATCACGATGCAATTTCTGTACTTAATCAACACTCTGAAAGTCCACAGAGTACAGAATGGCTCCAGATGTGCTTCGCAAACTACTACTGGTCTTCCAGGGAACGATCAAAGCGTAGACAGTTTAAGACATTGCTAATATGGAAAAAAGTCCGCAAGGTTCCTGTTGTATTCAATCGCGTAGCATTTTCTGTGTTTCATCAACACTCTGAAGGTCCACACATTACAGAATGCCTACAGATGTGCTTCGGAAACTACTACTGGTCTTCCAGGGAACGATCCAAGCGTAGACGATTTAATAATTTATACCATGGAGAAAAGTCAGCATGGTGCGTTTTGCATTCAATCCCAGGGCAACGTCTTTGTTACATCAACACACTGAAGGTCCACAGATTACAGAATGCCTCCAGATGTGCTTCGGAAACAACTACTGGTCTTCCAGGTAACGATCAAAGCGTAGTCAGTTTAAAACATTACTCCCATGGAGAAATGTCCGAATGGTTCCTATTGTATTGAATCCCGATGCATTTTCTGTTTTTCATCAACACTCTAAAGGTATACAGATTACAGAATGCCTTGAGATGTGCTTCGGAAACAACTACTGGTACTCCAGGGAACGATCAATGTGTAGACAGTTTGAGACATTACTCCCATATAGAAAAGGCCGCATGGTGCCTGTTGTATTCAATCCCGATGCAATTTCTGTGTTTCATCAACAATCTGAAGGTCCACAGATTACAGAATGATTCGAGATGTGCTTCGGAAAGTACTACTGGTCTTCCAGAGAACGATCAAAGTGTAGACAGTTTGAGACATTACTCCCGTGGAGGAAAGTCCGCATGGTGCTTGTTGTATTCAATCCCGTTGAAATTGCTGTGTTTTATCAACACACTGAAAGTCCACAGATTACAGAATGCCTCGAGATGTGCTTCGGAAACTACTACTGGGCTTCCAGGGAACGATCAAAGTATAGACAATTTGAGACATTAGTTCCATGGAGAAAAGTCAGCATGGTGCGTTTTGCATTCAATCCCGATGCAACTTCTTTGTTTCATCAACACTCTGAAGGTCCACAGATTACAGAATTCCACGAGATGTGCTTCGGTAACTACTACTGGTCCTCCAGGGAACGATCAAATCGTAGACAGTTTGAGTCATTACTACCACAGAGAAAAGTCCTCATGGTGCTTGTTGTATTCAATCCCGATGCAATTTCTGTGTTTCATCAACACTCTGAAGGTCCACAGATTATATGATATCTCCTGATGTGCTTCGGAAACTACTACTGGTCTTCCAGGGAACGATCAAAGCGTAGACAATTTGAGACATTACTCCCATGGAGAAAAGTCCGCAAGGTTCCTTTTGTATTCAATCACGATACAATTTCTGTGTGTCATCAACACTCTGAAGGTCCACAGATTACAGAATGGGTCGAGATGTGCTTCTGAAACTACTACTGGTCTTCCAGGGAACGATCAAAGCGTAGAGAGTTAGAGACATTACTCCCATGGAGAAAAGTCAGCATGGTTCCTGTTGTATTCAATCCCGATGCAATTTCTGTGTGTCATCAACACTCTGAAGGTCCACAGATTACAGAATGCCTCGAGTTGTGCTTCGGAAACTACTACTGGTCTTCCAGGGAACGATCAAAGTGTGGACAGTTAGAGACATTACTCCCATGGAGAAAACTCCGCATGGTTCCTGTTGTATTCAATCCCGTTTCATTTTCTGTGTTTCATCAACATTCTGAAAGTCCACTCATTACAGAATGCCTCCAGATGTGCTTCGGAAACTACCACTGGTCTTCCAGGGAACGATCAAAGCATAGACAATTTGAGACATTAGTTCCATGGAGAAAAGTCAGCATGGTGCGTTTTGCATTCAATCCCGATGCAACTTCTTTGTTTCAACAACACTCTGAAGGTCTTCAGATTACAGAATGCCTCCAGATGTGCTTCGGAAACTACTACTGGTCTTCCAGGAAATGATCAAAGCATAGACATTTTGAGACATTAGTACCATGGAGAAAAGTCAGCATGGTTCCCTTTTGCTTCAATCCCGATGCAACTTCTTTGTTTTATCAATACTCTGAAGGTCCACAGATTACAGAATGCCTCGAGATGTGCTTCGGAAACTACTACTGGTCTTTCAGGGCACGATCAAAATGTAGACAGTTTAAGACATTACTCCCATTGAGAAAAGTCCGCATGTTTCTTGGTGTGTTCAATCCCGATTCATTTTCTGTGTTTCATCATCACTCTGAAGTTCCACACATTACAGAATGCATCCAGATGTGCTTCGGAAACTACTACCGGTCTTCCAGGTAACGATCAAAGCGTAGACAGTTTGAGACATTAATTCCATGGAGAAAAATCCGCATGCTGCCTGTTGTATTCAATCCCGATGCAATTTCTGTACTTAATCAACACTCTGAAAGTCCACAGAGTACAGAATGGCTCCAGATGTGCTTCGCAAACTACTACTGGTCTTCCAGGGAACGATCAAAGCGTAGACAGTTTAAGACATTACTAATATGGAAAAAAGTCCGCAAGGTTCCTGTTGTATTCAATCGCGTAGCATTTTCTGTGTTTCATCAACACTCTAAAGGTCCACAGATTACAGAATGCCTTCAGATGTGCTTCGGAAACAACTACTAGTCTTCCAGGGAACGATCAAAGCGTAGACAGTTTAAGACATTACTCCCTTGGAGAAAAGTCTGCATGTTTCCTGTTGTATTCAATCCCGATGCATTTTCTGTGTTTCATCAACACTCTGAAGGTCTACACATTACAGAATGCCTCCAGATGTGCTTCGGAAACTACTACTGGTCTTCCAGTGAACGATCCAAGCGTAGACGATTTAAGACATTAGTACCATGGAGAAAAGTCAGCATGGTGCGTTTTGCATTCAATCCCGGGGCAACGTCTTTGTTTCATCAACACACTGAAGGTCCACAGATTACAGAATGCCTCCAGATGTGCTTCGGAAACAACTACTGGTCTTCCAGGTAACGATCAAAGCGTAGACAGTTTAAAACATTACTCCCATGGAGAAATCTCCGAATGGTTCCTGTTGTATTGAATCCCGATGCAATTTCTGTGTTTCATCAACACTCAAAAGGTCCACAGACTACATAATGCCTCCTGATGGGCTTCGGATACTACAACTGGTCTTCCAGGGAACGATCAAAGCGTAAACAGTTTGAGACATTACTCCCATGGAGAAAAGTCCACATGGTGCCGGTTGTATTCAATCCCGATAAACTCTCAGTGTTTCATCAACACTCTAAAGGTTCTCAGATGACAGAATGCCTCTAGATGTGCTTCGGAAACTACTACTGGTCTTCCAGTGAACGATCAAAGAGTAGGCAGTTTGAAACGTTTCACCCACTGAGAAAAGTCCGCATGGTGCCTGTTGTATTCAATCCTGATGCAATTTCTGTGTTTCATCAGCACTCTGTAGCTCGACAGATTACAGAATGAATAAAGATGTGCTTCGCAAACTATTACTGGTCTTCCACGGAACGCAGAAAACGTAGACTGTTTGAGACCTTACTCCCATTGCGAGAATTACGCATGGTGCCTGTTGTATTCAAACCCGATGCATTTTCTGTGTTTCATCAACACTCTAAAGGTCCACAGATTACAGAATGCTTCCAGATGTGCTTCGGAAACTACTACTGGTCTTCCAGGGAAAGATCAAAGCAGAGACAATTTGAGACATTAGTACCATGGAGAAAAGTCAGCTTGGTACGTTTTGCATTCAATCCCGATGCAACTTCTTTGTTTCATCAACACTCTGAAGGTCCACAGATTACAGAATGCCTCCAGATGTGCTTCGGAACCTACTACTGGTCTTCCAGGGAACGATCACAGCATAGACAATTTGAGACATTACCACCATGTAGAAAAGTCAGCATGGTGCCTGTTGTATTCAATCCCGATGCAATTACTGTGTTTCATTAACAATCTGAAGGTCCACAGATTACAGAATGATTCGAGATGTGCTTCGGAAACTACTACTGGCCTTCCAGGGACCGATCAAAGCGTAGACAGTTAGAGACATTACTCCCATGGAGAAAACTCCGCATGGTTCCTGTTGTATTCAATCGCGATGCAATTACTGTGTTTCATCAACACTCTGAAGGTCCACACATTACAGAATGCCTCCAGATGAGCTTCGGAAACTACTACTGGTCTTCCAGGGAGCGATCAAAGCATACACAGTTTGAGACATAAGTACCATTGAGAAAAGTCAGCATGGTGCGTTTTGCATTCAATCCCGATGCAACTTCTTTGTTTCATCAACACTCTGAAGGTCCACAGATTACAGAATGCCTCCAGATGTGCTTCGGAAACACCTACTGGTCTTCCAGGGAACGATCAAAGCGTAGACAGTTTGAGACATTACTCCCATGGAGAAAGTCCGCATGGTGCATTTTGTATTCAATTACGATGCAATTTCGGTGTTTCATCAACACTCTGAAGGTCCACACGTTACAGAATGCCTCCAGATGTGCTTCGGAAACTACTACTGGTCTTCCAGGGAACGATCAAAGCATAGACAATTTGAGTCATTACTACCATGGAGAAAAGTCCGCATGGTGCCTGTTGTATTAAATCCCGATGCAAATTCTGTGTTTCATCAACAATCTGAAGGTCAACAGATTACAGAATGATTTGAGATGTGCTTCGGAAACTACTACTGATCTTCCAGGGAACGATGAAAGCGTAGACAATTTGAGACATTAGTACCATGGAGAAAAGTCAGCATGGTGCTTGTTGCATTCAATCCCGATGCAACTTCTTTGTTTCATCAATACTCTGAAGGTCCACAGATTGTAGAATGCCTCCAGATGTGCTTCGGAAACTAATGCTGGTTTTCCAGGGAACGATCAATGCGTAGACTGTTTGAGACATTACTCCAATGGTGTAAAGTCCACATGGTGCTTGTTGTATGCAATCGTGATGCAATTTCAATGTTTCATCAACACTCTGAAGGTCCACACATTACAGAATGCCTCCAGATGTGCTTCGGAAACTACTACTGGTCTTCCAGGGGACGATCAAAGCGTAGACAGTTAGAGACATTAATTCCATGGAGAAAAGTCCACATGGTGCCTGTTGTATTCAATCCCGATGCAATTTCTGTGTTTCATCAACAATCTCAAGGTCCACAGATTACAGAATGATTCGAGATATGCTTCTGAAACTACTACAGGTCTTCCAGGGAACGATCAAAGCGTAGACAGTTTGAGACATTAATTCCATGGAGAAAAGTCCGCTTTGTGCCTGTTGTATTCAATCCCGATGCAATTTCTGTACTCAATCAACACTCTGAATGTCCACAGAGTACAGAATGGCTCCAGATGTGCTTCGGAAACTACTACTGGTCTTCCAGGGAACGATCAAAGCGTAGACAGTTTAAGAGATTACTCCCATGGAGAAAAGTCTACATGGTTCCTGTTGTATTTAATCCCGATGCATTTTCTGTGTTTCAACAAAACTCTGAAGGTCCACACATTACAGAAGGATTCCAGATGTGTTTCGGAAAATACAACTGGTCTTCCAGAGAACGATCAAAGCGTAGACAGTTTAAGACATTACTCCCATGGAGAAAAGTCCGCATGGTGCCTGTTGTATTAAATCCCGATGCAAATTCTGTGTTTCACCAACAATCTGAAGGTCAACAGATTACAGAATGATTTGAGATGTGCTTCGGAAACTACTACTGGTCTTCCAGGGAACGATGAAAGCGTAGACAATTTGAGACATTACTACCATGGAGAAAATTCAGATTGGTGCGTGTTGTATTCAATCCCGATGCAATTACTTTCTTTCATCAGCACCCTAATGGTCCACAGATTGCAGAATGCCTCCAGATGTGCTTCGGAAACTAATGCTGGTCTTCCAGGAAACGATCAATGCGGAGACAGTTTGAGACATGACACCCGCGGAGAAAAGTCCGCATGGTGATTGTCATATTCAATCCCGATTCAATTTCAATGTTTCATCAACACTTTGAAGGTCCACACACTACAGAATGCCTCCAGATGTGCTTCGGAACTACTACTGGTCTTCCAGGAAACGATCAAAGCATAGACATTTTGAGACATTAGTACCATGGAGAAAAGTCAGCATGGTTCCTTTTTGCTTCAATCCCGATGCAACTTCTTTGTTTTATCAATACTCTGAAGGTCCACAGATTACAGAATGCCTCGAGATGTGCTTCGGAAACTACTACTGGTCTTCCAGGGCACGATCAAAATGTAGACAGTTTAAGACATTACTCCCATGGAGAAAAGTCCGCATGTTTCTTGGTGTGTTCAATCCCGATTCATTTTCTGTGTTTCATCATCACTCTGAAGGTCCACACATTACAGAATGCATCCAGATGTGCTTCGGAAACTACTACCGGTCTTCCAGGTAACGATCAAAGCGTAGACAGTTTGAGACATTAATTCCATGGAGAAAAATCCGCATGGTGCCTGTTGTATTCAATCCCGATGCAATTTCTGTACTTAATCAACACTCTGAAAGTCCACAGAATAGAGAATGGCTCCAGATGTGCTTCGGAAATTATTACTGGTCTTCCTGGGCACGATCAAAATGTAGACAGTTTGAGACATTACTCCCGTGTGGAAAAGTCCGCGTGGTGCTTGTTGTATTCAATCCCGATGCAATATCTGTGTTTCATCAACAATCTGAAGGTCCACAGATTACAGAATGATTCGAGAAGAGCTACTGAAACTACTACAGGTCTTGCAGGGGACGATCAAAGCGTAGACAGTTTGAGACATTAATTCCATGGTGAAAAGTCCGCATGGTGCCTGTTGTATTCAATCACGATGCAATTTCTGTACTTAATCAACACTCTCAAAGTCCACAGAGTACAGAATGGCTCCAGATGTGCTTCGCAAACTACTACTGGTCTTCCAGGGAACGATCAAAGCGTAGACAGTTTAAGACATTACTAATATGGAAAAAAGTCCGCAAGGTTCCTGTTGTATTCAATCGCGTAGCATTTTATGTGTTTCATCAACACTCTGAAGGTCCACACATTACAGAATGCCTACAGATGTGCTTCGGAAACTACTACTGGTCTTCCAGGGAACGATCAAAGCATAGACAATTTGAGTCATTACTACCATGGAGAAAAGTCCGCATGGTGCCTGTTGTATTAAATCCCGATGCAAATTCTGTGTTTCATCAACAATCTGAATGTCAACAGATTACAGAATGATTTGAGATGTGCTTCGGAAACTACTACTGATCTTCCAGGGAACGATGAAAGCGTAGACAATTTGAGACATTAGTACCATGGAGAAAAGTCAGCATGGTGCTTGTTGCATTCAATCCCGATGCAACTTCTTTGTTTCATCAATACTCTGAAGGTCCACAGATTGTAGAATGCCTCCAGATGTGCTTCGGAAACTAATGCTGGTTTTCCAGGGAACGATCAATGCGTAGACTGTTTGAGACATTACTCCAATGGTGTAAAGTCCACATGGTGCTTGTTGTATGCAATCGTGATGCAATTTCAATGTTTCATCAACACTCTGAAGGTCCACACATTACAGAATGCCTCCAGATGTGCTTCGGAAACTACTACTGGTCTTCCAGGGGACGATCAAAGCGTAGACAGTTAGAGACATTAATTCCATGGAGAAAAGTCCACATGGTGCCTGTTGTATTCAATCCCGATGCAATTTCTGTGTTTCATCAACAATCTCAAGGTCCACAGATTACAGAATGATTCGAGATATGCTTCTGAAACTACTACAGGTCTTCCAGGGAACGATCAAAGCGTAGACAGTTTGAGACATTAATTCCATGGAGAAAAGTCCGCTTTGTGCCTGTTGTATTCAATCCCGATGCAATTTCTGTACTCAATCAACACTCTGAATGTCCACAGAGTACAGAATGGCTCCAGATGTGCTTCGGAAACTACTACTGGTCTTCCAGGGAACGATCAAAGCGTAGACAGTTTAAGAGATTACTCCCATGGAGAAAAGTCTACATGGTTCCTGTTGTATTTAATCCCGATGCATTTTCTGTGTTTCAACAAAACTCTGAAGGTCCACACATTACAGAAGGATTCCAGATGTGTTTCGGAAAATACAACTGGTCTTCCAGAGAACGATCAAAGCGTAGACAGTTTAAGACATTACTCCCATGGAGAAAAGTCCGCATGGTGCCTGTTGTATTAAATCCCGATGCAAATTCTGTGTTTCACCAACAATCTGAAGGTCAACAGATTACAGAATGATTTGAGATGTGCTTCGGAAACTACTACTGGTCTTCCAGGGAACGATGAAAGCGTAGACAATTTGAGACATTACTACCATGGAGAAAATTCAGATTGGTGCGTGTTGTATTCAATCCCGATGCAATTACTTTCTTTCATCAGCACCCTAATGGTCCACAGATTGCAGAATGCCTCCAGATGTGCTTCGGAAACTAATGCTGGTCTTCCAGGAAACGATCAATGCGGAGACAGTTTGAGACATGACACCCGCGGAGAAAAGTCCGCATGGTGATTGTCATATTCAATCCCGATTCAATTTCAATGTTTCATCAACACTTTGAAGGTCCACACACTACAGAATGCCTCCAGATGTGCTTCGGAACTACTACTGGTCTTCCAGGAAACGATCAAAGCATAGACATTTTGAGACATTAGTACCATGGAGAAAAGTCAGCATGGTTCCTTTTTGCTTCAATCCCGATGCAACTTCTTTGTTTTATCAATACTCTGAAGGTCCACAGATTACAGAATGCCTCGAGATGTGCTTCGGAAACTACTACTGGTCTTCCAGGGCACGATCAAAATGTAGACAGTTTAAGACATTACTCCCATGGAGAAAAGTCCGCATGTTTCTTGGTGTGTTCAATCCCGATTCATTTTCTGTGTTTCATCATCACTCTGAAGGTCCACACATTACAGAATGCATCCAGATGTGCTTCGGAAACTACTACCGGTCTTCCAGGTAACGATCAAAGCGTAGACAGTTTGAGACATTAATTCCATGGAGAAAAATCCGCATGGTGCCTGTTGTATTCAATCCCGATGCAATTTCTGTACTTAATCAACACTCTGAAAGTCCACAGAATAGAGAATGGCTCCAGATGTGCTTCGGAAATTATTACTGGTCTTCCTGGGCACGATCAAAATGTAGACAGTTTGAGACATTACTCCCGTGTGGAAAAGTCCGCGTGGTGCTTGTTGTATTCAATCCCGATGCAATATCTGTGTTTCATCAACAATCTGAAGGTCCACAGATTACAGAATGATTCGAGAAGAGCTACTGAAACTACTACAGGTCTTGCAGGGGACGATCAAAGCGTAGACAGTTTGAGACATTAATTCCATGGTGAAAAGTCCGCATGGTGCCTGTTGTATTCAATCACGATGCAATTTCTGTACTTAATCAACACTCTCAAAGTCCACAGAGTACAGAATGGCTCCAGATGTGCTTCGCAAACTACTACTGGTCTTCCAGGGAACGATCAAAGCGTAGACAGTTTAAGACATTACTAATATGGAAAAAAGTCCGCAAGGTTCCTGTTGTATTCAATCGCGTAGCATTTTATGTGTTTCATCAACACTCTGAAGGTCCACACATTACAGAATGCCTACAGATGTGCTTCGGAAACTACTACTGGTCTTCCAGGGAACGATCCAAGCGTAGACGATTTAAGACATTAGTACCATGGAGAAAAGTCAGCATGGTGCGTTTTGCATTCAATCCCAGGGCAACGTCTTTGTAACATCAACACACTGAAGGTCCACAGATTACAGAATGCCTCCAGATGTGCTTCGGAAACAACTACTGGTCTTCCAGGTAACGATCAAAGCGTAGACAGTTTAAAACATTACTCCCATGGAGAAATGTCCGAATGGTTCCTGTTGTATTGAATCCCGATGCATTTTCTGTGTTTCATCAACACTCTAAAGGTATACAGATTACAGAATGCCTTGAGATGTGCTTCGGAAACAACTACTGGTACTCCAGGGAACGATCAATGTGTAGACAGTTTGAGACATTACTCCCATATACAAAAGGCCGCATGGTGCCTGTTGTATTCAATCCCGATGCAATTTCTGTGTTTCATCAACAATCTGAAGGTCCACAGATTACAGAATGATTCGAGATGTGCTTCGGAAAGTACTACTGGTCTTCCAGAGAACGATCAAAGTGTAGACAGTTTGAGACATTACTCCCGTGGAGGAAAGTCCGCATGGTGCTTGTTGTATTCAATCCCGTTGAAATTGCTGTGTTTTATCAACACACTGAAAGTCCACAGATTACAGAATGCCTCGAGATGTGCTTCGGAAACTACTTCTGGGCTTCCAGGGAACGATCAAAGCATAGACAATTTGAGACATTAGTTCCATGGAGAAAAGTCAGCATGGTGCGTTTTGCATTCAATCCCGATGCAACCTCTTTGTTTCATCAACACTCTGAAGGTCCACAGTTTATATGATATCTCCTGATGTGCTTCGGAAACTACTACTGGTCTTCCAGGGAACGATCAAAGCGTAGACAATTTGAGACATTACTCCCATGGAGAAAAGTCCGCAAGGTTCCTGTTGTATTCAATCACGATACAATTTCTGTGTGTCATCAACACTCTGAAGGTCCACAGATTACAGAATGGGTCGAGATGTGCTTCTGAAACTACTACTGGTCTTCCAGGGAACGATCAAAGCGTAGAGAGTTAGAGACATTACTCCCATGGAGAAAAGTCAGCATGGTTCCTGTTGTATTCATTCCCGATGCAATTTCTGTGTGTCATCAACACTCTGAAGGTCCACAGATTACAGAATGCCTCGAGTTGTGCTTCGGATACTACTACTGGTCTTCCAGGGAACGATCAAAGTGTGGACAGTTAGAGACATTACTCCCATGGAGAAAACTCCGCATGGTTCCTGTTGTATTCAATCCCGTTTCATTTTCTGTGTTTGATCAACACTCTGAAAGTCCACTCATTACAGAATGCCTCCAGATGTGCTTCGGAAACTACCACTGGTCTTCCAGGGAACGATCAAAGGATAGACAATTTGAGACATTAGTTCCATGGAGAAAAGTCAGCATGGTGCGTTTTGCATTCAATCCCGATGCAACTTCTTTGTTTCAACAACACTCTGAAGGTCCACAGATTACAGAATGCCTCCAGATGTGCTTCGAAAACTACTACTGGTCTTCCAGGGAACGTTCAAATCATAGACAATTTGAGACATTACTACAATGGAGGAAAGTCCGCATGGTGCCAGTTGTATTCAAATCGATGCATTTTCTGTGTTTCATCAACAATCTGAAGGTCCACAGATTGCAGAATGATTCGAGATGTGCTTCGGAAACTACTACTGGTCTTCCAGGGATCGATCAAAGTGTAGACAGATTGAAACATTACTCCCGTGGAGAAAATGCCGCATGGTGCTTGTTGTATTCAATCCTGTTGAAATTTCTGTGTTTTATCAGCACACTGAAAGTCCACAGATTACAGAATGCCTCGAGATGTGCTTCGGAAACTACTACTGGTCTGCCAGGGAGCGATCAAAGCGTAGACGGTTAGAGACATTACTCCCATGGAGAAAAGTCCGCATGGTTCCTGTTGTAATCAATCCCGATGCATTTTCTATTTTTCATCAACACTCTGAAGGTCAACACATTACAGAATGCCTCCACATTTGCTTCGGAAACTACTACATGTCTCTTAGGGAATGATCAAAGTGTAGACAGTTTGTGACATTACTCCCGTGGAGAAAACTCCGCATTGGCACTTGTTGTATTCAATCCCGATGCAATTTCTGTGTTTCATCAATACTCCGACGGTCCACAGCTTGCAGAATGCCTCGAGATGTGATTCGGTAACTACTACTGGTCCTCCAGGGAACGAGCAAAGCATAGACAGTTTGAGACATTACTCCCGTGGAGAAAAGTCCGCATGGTGCTTGTTGTATTCAATCCCGATGCAATTTCTGTGTTTCATCAAAACTCTGAAGGTCCACAGATTACAGAATGCCTCGAGATGTGCTTCTGAAACTACTACTGGTCTTCCAGGGAACGATCAAAGCGTAGAGAGTTAGAGACATCACTCCCAAGGAGAGAAGTCGGCATGGTTCCTGTTGTATTCAATCCCGATGCATTTTCTGTGTTTCATCAACACTCTAAAGATCCACAGATTACAGAGTGCCTTCAAATGTGCTTCGGAAACAACTACTGGTCTTCCGGGGAACGATCAAAGTGTAGACAGTTTGAGACATTACTCCCATGGAGAAAAGTCCGCATGGTGCCTGTTGTATTCAATCCCGATGCATTTTCTGTGTTTCATCAACAGTCTAAAGGTCCACAGATTACAGAATGCCTTCAGATGTGCTTCGGAAACAATTACTGGTCTTCCAGGGAACCATCAAAGTGTAGACAGTTTGAGACATTACTCCCATGGAGAAAAGTCCGCATGGTGATGGTTGTATTCAATTCCGATGCAATTTCTGTCTTTCATCAACACTCTGAAAGTCCACACATTACAGAATGCCTTCAGATGTGCTTCGGAAACATCTACTGGTCCTCCAGGGAACGATCAAAACGTAGACAGTTTAAGACATTACTCCCATGGAGAAGAGTCAGATTGGTGCGTGTTGTGTTCAATCCCGATGCAATTTCTGTGTTTCATCAATACTCCGACGGTCCACATCTTGCAGAATGCCTCCAGATGTGCTTCGGAAACTACTACTGGTCATTTAGGGAATGATCAAAGTGTAGACAGTTTGAGACATTACTCCCGTGGAGAGAAAACCGCATGGTACTTGTTGTATTCAATCCCGATGCAATTTCTGTGTTTCATCAATACTCTGACGGTCCACAGATTGCAGAATGCCTCGAGATGTGCTTCGGTAACTACTACTGGTCCTCCACGGAACGATCAAAGCGTAGACAGATTGAGACATTACTCCCGTGGAGAAAAGTCCGCTTGGTTCCTGCTGAATTCACTCCCGATTCATTTTCTGTGTTTCAGCAACACTCTGAAGGTCCAGACATTACAGAATGCGTAAAGATGTGCTTCGGAAACTACTACTGGTCTTAGAGTTAACGATCAAAGCATAGACCATTTGAGACATTAGTACCATGGAGAAAAGTCAGCATGGTGCGTTTTGCATTTAATCCCTATGCAACGTCTTTGTTTCATCAACACTCTGAAGGTCCACAGATTACAGAATGCCTACAGATTTGCATCGGAAACAACTTCTGGTCTTCCAGGGAACGATAAAAGCGTAGACAGTTTAAGATATAACTCCCATGGAGAAAAGTCCGCATGGTTCCTGTTGTATTCAATCCCGATGCATTTTCTGTTTTTCATCAACACTCTAAAGGTCCACAGATTACAGAATGCCTACAGATGTGCTTCGGAAACAACTATTGGTCTTCCAGGGAACGATCAAAGCGTAGACAGTTAGAGACATTACTCCCATGGAGAAAAGTCCGCATGGTTCATGTTGTATTCAATCCCGATTCATTTTCTGTGTTTCATCAACCCTCTGAAGGTCCACACTTTACAGAATGCCTCCAGATGTGCTTCGGAAGCTACCACTGGTCTGCCAGGGCACGATCAAAGCGTAGACAGTTAGAGACATTACTCCCATGGAGAAAAGTCCGCATGGTTCATGTTGTATTCAATCCCGATTCATTTTCTGTGTTTCATCAACCCTCTGAAGGTCCACACATTACAGAATGCCTCCAGATGTTCTTCGGAAACTACTACTGGTCTTCCAGAAAACGATCAAATCGTAGATAATTTGAGACATTAGTAAAAATGGAGAAAAGTCAGCATGGTGCGTTTTGCATTCAATCCCAATGCAACTTCTTTGCTTCATCAACACTCTGAAGGTCCACAGATTACAGAATGCCTTGAGATGTGCTTCTGAAACTACTACTGGTCTTCCAGGGCACGATCAAAGCGTAGAAAGTTTGAGACATTATTAAATGGAGAAAAGTCCGCATGGTGCCTGTTATATTCAATCCCGATGGTATTTCTGTGATTCATCAACAATCAGAAGGTCCACAGATTACAGAATGATTCGAGATGTGCTTCTGAAACTACTACACGACTTAAAGGGAACGAGCAAAGCATAGACCATTTGAGACATTACTACCATGTAGAAAAGTCAGCATGGTGCCTGTTGTATTCAATCCCGATGCAATTTCTGTGTTTCATCAACAATCTGAAGGTCCACAGATGACAGAATGATTCGAGATGTGCTTCGGAAACTATTACTGGTCATCCAGGGTCGATCAAAGCGTAGACAGTTTGAGACATTAATTCCATGGAGAAAAGTTCGCATGGTTCCGGTTGTATTCAATCCTGATGTAATTTCTGTACTTAATCAACACTCTGAAAGTCCACAGATTACAGAATGGCTCCAGATGTGCTTCGGAAACTACTACTGTTCTTCCAGGCACGATCTAAATGTAGACAGTTTGAGAGATTACTCCCGTGGAGAAAAGACCGCATGGTGCTTGTTGTATTCAATCCCGATGCAATTTCTATGTTTCATCAACACTCTGAAGGTCCACAGATTACAGAATGATTCGAGATGTGCTTTATAAACTACTACAGGTCTTCGAGGGAACGATCAATGCGTAGACAGTTTGAGACATTAATTCCATGGAGAAAAGTCCGCATGGTGCCTGTTGTATTCAATCCCGATGCCATTTCTCTACTTAATCAATACTCTGAAAGTCCACAGAGTACAGAATGCCTCCAGATGTGCTTCTGAAACTACTACTGGTCTTCCAGGGAACGATCAAAGCATAGAACATTTGAGACATTAGTACCATGGAGAAAACACAGCATGGTGCGTATTGCATTCAATCCCGATGCAACGTCTTTGTTTCATCAACACTCTGAAGGTCCACAGATTACAGAATGCCTCCAGATGTGATCCGGAAACAACTACATGTCTTCCAGGGAACGATAAAAGCATAGACAGTTTAAGACATTACTCCTATGGAGAAAAGTCCTCATGGTTCCTGTTGTATTCAATCCCGATGCATTTTCTGTGTTTCATCAACACTCTAAAGGTCCACAGATTACAGAATGCCTTCAGATGTGCTTCGGGAACAACTACTGGTCTTCCAGGGAACGATCAAAGTGTAGAAAGTTTGAGACATTACTCCCATGGAGAAAAGTCCGCCTGGTGCCTGTTGTATTCAATCCCGATACAATTTCTGTCTTTCATCAACACTCTGAAGGTCCACACATTACAGAATGCCTCCAGATGTGCTTCGAGAAATTACTACTGGTTTTCCAGGGAACGATCAAAGCGTAGACCATTTGAGACATTACTACCATGTAGAAAAGTCAGCATGGTGCCTGTTGTATTCAACCCCGATGCAATTTCTGTGTTTCATCAACAATCTGAAGGTCCACAGACTACAGAATGATTCGAGATGTGCTTCGGAAACTACTACTGGTCTTCCAGGGAACGATCAAAGTGTAGAGAGTTTGAGACATTACTCCCGTGGATAAAAGTAAGCATGGTTCCTGCTATATTCAATCCCGATTCATTTTCTGTGTTTCCTCAACCCTCTGAAGGTCCACACATTACAGAATGCATCCAGATGTGCTTCGGAAACTACTACTGGTCTTCCAGGAAACGATCAAAGCATAGACAATTTGAGACATTACTACCATGGAGAAAAGTCAGCATGGTGCGTTTTGCATTCAATCCCGATGCAACTTCTTTGTGTCATCAACACTCTGAAGGACCAAAGACTACAGAATGCCTCCAGATGTGCTTCGGAAACAACTACTGGTCTTCCAGGGAACGATCAAACCATAGACCGTTAAAGACATTACTCCCATGGAGAAAAGTCCGCATGGTTCCTGTTGTATTCAATCCCGATGCATTTTCTATGTTTCATCAACACTCTGAAGGTCCACACATTACAGAATGCCTCCAGATGTGCTTCGGAAACATATACTGGTCATCCAGGGAACGATCAAAGTGTAGAAAATTTGAGACATTACTCCCATGGAGAAGAGTCAGATTGGTGCGTGTTGTGTTCAATCCCGATGCAATTTCTGTGTTTCATCAATACTCCGACGGTCCACATCTTGCAGAATGCCTCCAGATGTGCTTCGGAAACTACTACTGGTCATTTAGGGAATGATCAAAGTGTAGACAGTTTGAGACATTACTCCCGTGGAGAGAAAACTGCATGGTACTTGTTGTATTCAATCCCGATGCAATTTCTGTGTTTCATCAATACTCTGACGGTCCACAGATTGCAGAATGCCTCGAGATGTGCTTCGGTAACTACTACTGGTCCTCCACGGAACGATCAAAGCGTAGACAGATTGAGACATTACTCCCGTGGAGAAAAGTCCGCTTGGTTCCTGCTGAATTCACTCCCGATTCATTTTCTGTGTTTCAGCAACACTCTGAAGGTCCAGACATTACAGAATGCCTAAAGATGTGCTTCGGAAACTACTACTGGTCTTAGAGTTAACGATCAAAGCATAGACCATTTGAGACATTAGTACCATGGAGAAAAGTCAGCATGGTGCGTTTTGCATTTAATCCCTATGCAACGTCTTTGTTTCATCAACACTCTGAAGGTCCACAGATTACAGAATGCCTACAGATTTGCATCGGAAACAACTTCTGGTCTTCCAGGGAACGATAAAAGCGTAGACAGTTTAAGATATAACTCCCATGGAGAAAAGTCCGCATGGATCCTGGTGTATTCAATCCCGATGCATTTTCTGTTTTTCATCAACACTCTAAAGGTCCACAGATTACAGAATGCCTACAGATGTGCTTCGGAAACAACTATTGGTCTTCCAGGGAACGATCAAAGCGTAGACAGTTAGAGACATTACTCCCATGGAGAAAAGTCCGCATGGTTCATGTTGTATTCAATCCCGATTCATTTTCTGTGTTTCATCAACCCTCTGAAGGTCCACACTTTACAGAATGCCTCCAGATGTGCTTCGGAAGCTACCACTGGTCTGCCAGGACACGATCAAAGCGTAGACAGTTAGAGACATTACTCCCATGGAGAAAAGTCCGCATGGTTCATGTTGTATTCAATCCCGATTCATTTTCTGTGTTTCATCAACCCTCTGAAGGTCCACACATTACAGAATGCCTCCAGATGTTCTTCGGAAACTACTACTGGTCTTCCAGAAAACGATCAAATCGTAGATAATTTGAGACATTAGTAAAAATGGAGAAAAGTCAGCATGGTGCGTTTTGCATTCAATCCCAATGCAACTTCTTTGCTTCATCAACACTCTGAAGGTCCACAGATTACAGAATGCCTTGAGATGTGCTTCTGAAACTACTACTGGTCTTCCAGGGCACGATCAAAATGTAGACAGTTTGAGACAGTACTCCCGTGGAGAAAAGTCCTCATGGTGCTTGTTGTATTCAATCTCGATGCAATTTCTGTGTTTCATCAACACTGTGAAGGTCCACACATTACAGAATGCCTCCACATGTGCTTCGGAAACTACTACAGGTCTTCCAGGGCACGATCAAAGCGTAGAAAGTTTGAGACATTATTAAATGGAGAAAAGTCCGCATGGTGCCTGTTATATTCAATCCCGATGGTATTTCTGTGATTCATCAACAATCTGAAGGTCCACAGATTACAGAATGATTCGAGATGTGCTTCTGAAACTACTACACGACTTAAAGGGAACGAGCAAAGCATAGACCATTTGAGACATTACTACCATATAGAAAAGTCAGCATGGTGCCTGTTGTATTCAATCCCGATGCAATTTCTGTGTTTCATCAACAATCTGAAGGTCCACAGATGACAGAATGATTCGAGATGTGCTTCGGAAACTATTACTGGTCATCCAGGGTCGATCAAAGCGTAGACAGTTTGAGACATTAATTCCATGGAGAAAAGTTCGCATGGTTCCGGTTGTATTCAATCCTGATGTAATTTCTGTACTTAATCAACACTCTGAAAGTCCACAGATTACAGAATGGCTCCAGATGTGCTTCGGAAACTACTACTGTTCTTCCAGGCACGATCTAAATGTAGACAGTTTGAGACATTACTCCCGTGGAGAAAAGACCGCATGGTGCTTGTTGTATTCAATCCCGATGCAATTTCTATGTTTCATCAACACTCTGAAGGTCCACAGATTACAGAATGATTCGAGATGTGCTTTATAAACTACTACAGGTCTTCGAGGGAACGATCAAAGCGTAGACAGTTTGAGACATTAATTCCATGGAGAAAAGTCCGCATGGTGCCTGTTGTATTCAATCCCGATGCCATTTCTCTACTTAATCAATACTCTGAAAGTCCACAGAGTACAGAATGCCTCCAGATGTGCTTCTGAAACTACTACTGGTCTTCCAGGGAACGATCAAAGCATAGAACATTTGAGACATTAGTACCATGGAGAAAACACAGCATGGTGCGTATTGCATTCAATCCCGATGCAACGTCTTTGTTTCATCAACACTCTGAAGGTCCACAGATTACAGAATGCCTCCAGATGTGATCCGGAAACAACTACATGTCTTCCAGGGAACGATAAAAGCATAGACAGTTTAAGACATTACTCCTATGGAGAAAAGTCCTCATGGTTCCTGTTGTATTCAATCCCGATGCATTTTCTGTGTTTCATCAACACTCTAAAGGTCCACAGATTACAGAATGCCTTCAGATGTGCTTCGGGAACAACTACTGGTCTTCCAGGGAACGATCAAAGTGTAGAAAGTTTGAGACATTACTCCCATGGAGAAAAGTCCGCCTGGTGCCTGTTGTATTCAATCCCGATACAATTTCTGTCTTTCATCAACACTCTGAAGGTCCACACATTACAGAATGCCTCCAGATGTGCTTCGAGAAATTACTACTGGTTTTCCAGGGAACGATCAAAGCGTAGACCATTTGAGACATTACTACCATGTAGAAAAGTCAGCATGGTGCCTGTTGTATTCAACCCCGATGCAATTTCTGTGTTTCATCAACAATCTGAAGGTCCACAGACTACAGAATGATTCGAGATGTGCTTCGGAAACTACTACTGGTCTTCCAGGGAACGATCAAAGTGTAGAGAGTTTGAGACATTACTCCCGTGGATAAAAGTAAGCATGGTTCCTGCTATATTCAATCCCGATTCATTTTCTGTGTTTCCTCAACCCTCTGAAGGTCCACACATTACAGAATGCATCCAGATGTGCTTCGGAAACTACTACTGGTCTTCCAGGAAACGATCAAAGCATAGACAATTTGAGACATTACTACCATGGAGAAAAGTCAGCATGGTGCGTTTTGCATTCAATCCCGATGCAACTTCTTTGTGTCATCAACACTCTGAAGGACCAAAGACTACAGAATGCCTCCAGATGTGCTTCGGAAACAACTACTGGTCTTCCAGGGAACGATCAAACCATAGACCGTTAAAGACATTACTCCCATGGAGAAAAGTCCGCATGGTTCCTGTTGTATTCAATCCCGATGCATTTTCTATGTTTCATCAACACTCTGAAGGTCCACACATTACAGAATGCCTCCAGATGTGCTTCGGAAACATATACTGGTCATCCAGGGAACGATCAAAGTGTAGAAAATTTGAGACATTACTCCCGTGGAGAAAAGTCCGCATGGTACTTGTTGTATTCAATCGCGATGCAATTTCTGTGTTTCATCAATACTCTGACGGTCCACAGATTGCAGAATGCCTCGAGATGTGCTTCGGTAACTACTACTGGTCCTCCAGGGAACGATCAAAGCGTAGACAGTTTGAGACATTACTTCAGTGGAGAAAAGTCCGCATGTTGCTTATTGTATTCAATCCCGATGCAATTTCTGTGTTTTATCAACACTCTGAAGGTCGACAGATTACAGAATGCCTCCAGATGTGCTTCGGAAACAACTTCTGGTCTTCCAGGGAACGATCAAACTGTACACCGTTGAAGACATTACTCCCATGGAGAAAAGTCGCATAGTTCCTGTTTTATTCAATCCCGATTCATTTTCTGTGTTTCATCAACACTCTGAAGGTCCACACATTACAGAATGCCTCCAGATGTGCTTCGGAAACTACTACTGGTCTTCCAGGGAACGATCGAAGCATAGACAATTTGAGACATTTGTACCATGGAGAAAAGTCAGCATGGTGCGTTTTGCATTCAATCCCGATGCAACTTCTTTGTTTCGTCAACACTCTGAAGGTCCACACATTACAGAATGCCTCCAGATGTGCTTCGGAAACTACTACTGGTCTTCCAGGGAAAGATAAAAGCGTAGACAGTTAGAGACATTACTCCCATGGAGAAAACTCCGCATGGTTCCTGTTTTATTCAATCCCGATTCATTTTCTGTGTTTCATCAACACTCTGAAGGTCCACACATTACAGAATGCCTCCAGATGTGCTGCGGAAACTACTACTGGTCTTCCAGGGAACGATCAAACCGTAGACCGTTTGAGACATTACTCCAGTGGAGTAAAGTACGCATGGTGCTTGTTGTATGCAATCGTGATTAAATTTCAATGTTTCATCAACACTCTGAATGTCCACATATTACAGAATGCGTCCAGATGTGCTTCGGAAACTACTACTGGTCTTCCAGGAAACGATCAAAGGATACACAATTTGAGACATTAGTACCATGGAGAAAAGTCAGCATGGTACGTTTTGCATTCAATCCCGATGCATCTTCCTTGTTTCATCAACATTCTGAAAGTCCACAGTTTACAGAATGCCTCGAGATGTGCTTCGGAAACTACTACTGGTCTTCCAGGGCACGATCAAAATGTAGACAGTTTGAGATATTACTCACGTGGAGAAAAAGTCCCCATGGTGCTTGTTGTGTTCAATTACGATGCAATTTCTGTGTTTCATCAACACTCTGAAGGTCCACAGAATACAGAATGCCTCGAGATGAGCTTCGGAAATTACTACTGGTCTTCCAGGAAACGTTCAAGGCGTAGACAGTTAGAGACATTACTCCCATGGAGAAAAGTCCGCATGGTGCCTGTTGTATTCAATCCTGATTTAATTTCAGTGTTTCATGAACAATCTGAAGGTCCACAGATTACAGAATGCCTCCAGATGTGCTTTGGAAACTACTACAGGTCTTCCAGGGGACAATCAAAGCGTAGACACTTTGAACCAATATTTCCATAGAGAAAAGTGAGCATGGTGCTTGTTGTATTCAATCCCGAAGCAATTTCTGTACTTCATCAACACTCTGAAAGTCCACAGATTGCAGAAAGCCTCGCGATGTGCTTGGGAAACTACTACTGGTCTTCCAGGGAACGATCAAAGCGTAGACAGTTAGAGACATTTCTCCCATGGAGAAAAGTCAGCATGGTTTCTGTTGTATTCAATCCCGATTCATTTTATGTGTTTCATCAACACTCTGAAGGTCCACACATTACAGAATGCATCCAGATGTGCTTCAGAAACTACTACTGGTCTTCCAGGGAACGATCAAAGCATCGACAATTCGAGACATAACTCCCATGGAGAAAAGTCCGCATGGTGCCTGTTGTATTCAATCCCGATGCAATTTCAGTGTTTCATCAACACTCTGAAAGTCCACATATTACAGAATGCCTCCAGATGTGCTTCGGAAACTACTACTAGTCTTCCAGGGAGCGATCAAAGCATAGACAATTTGAGACATTACCACCATGGAGAAAAATCCGCATGGTGCCTGTTGAATTCAATCCCGTAGCAATTTCTGTGCTTCATCAGCAATCTGAAGGTCCACAGATTACAGTATGATTTCAGGTGTTCTTCGGAAACTACTACTGGTCTTCCAGGGAACGATCAAATTGTAGACAGTTTGAGACATTACTCCCGTTCAGAAAAGTCCGCATGGTGCTAGTTGTATTCAATCCCGTTGCAATTTCTGTGTTTCATCAAAACACTGAAGGTCCACAGATTACAGAATGCCACAAAATGTGCTTCGGAAACTACTACTGGGCTTCCAGGGAACGATCAAAGCGTAGACAGTTAGAGACATTAATCCCATGGAGAAAAGTCCGCATGGTGCCTGTTGTATTCAATCCCGATGCAATTTTAGTATTTCATCAACACTCTGAAAGTCCACATATTACAGAATGCCTCCAGATGTGCTTCGGAAACTACTACTAGTCTTCCAGGGAACGATCAAAGCATAGACAATTTGAGACAATAATACCATGGAGAAAAATCCGCATGGTGCCTGATGAATTCAATCCCGTAGCAATTTCTGTGCTTCATCAGCAATCTGAAGGTCCACAGATTACAGTATGATTTCAGGTGTTCTTCGGAAACTACTACTGGTCTTCCAGGGAACGATCAAATTGTAGACAGTTTGAGACATTACTACCGTTCAGAAAAGTCCGCATGGTGCTTGTTGTATTCAATCCCGTTGCAAGTTCTGTGTTTCATCAAAACACTGAAGGTCCACAGATTACAGAATGCCACAAAATGAGCTTCGGAAACTACTACTGGTCTTCCAGGGAACGATCAAAGCGTAGACAGTTAGAGACATTACTCCCATGGAGAAAAGTCAGCATGGTTTCTGTTGTATTCAATCCCGATTCATTTTATGTGTTTCATCAACACTCTGAAGGTCCACACATTACAGAATGCATCCAGATGTGCTTCAGAAACTACTACTGGTCTTCCAGGGAACGATCAAAGCATCGACAATTCGAGACATAACTCCCATGGAGAAAAGTCCGCATGGTGCCTGTTGTATTCAATCCCGATGCAATTTCAGTGTTTCATCAACACTCTGAAAGTCCACATATTACAGAATGCCTCCAGATGTGCTTCGGAAACTACTACTGGTCTTCCAGAAAACGATCAAATCGTAGATAATTTGAGACATTAGTAAAAATGAAGAAAAGTCAGCATGGTGCGTTTTGCATTCAATCCCAATGCAACTTCTTTGCTTCATCAACACTCTGAAGGTCCACAGATTACAGAATGCCTTGAGATGTGCTTCTGAAACTACTACTGGTCTTCCAGGGCACGATCAAAATGTAGACAGTTTGAGACAGTACTCCCGTGGAGAAAAGTCCTCATGGTGCTTGTTGTATTCAATCTCGATGCAATTTCTGTGTTTCATCAACACTGTGAAGGTCCACACATTACAGAATGCCTCCACATGTGCTTCGGAAACTACTACAGGTCTTCCAGGGCACGATCAAAGCGTAGAAAGTTTGAGACATTATTAAATGGAGAAAAGTCCGCATGGTGCCTGTTATATTCAATCCCGATGGTATTTCTGTGATTCATCAACAATCTGAAGGTCCACAGATTACAGAATGATTCGAGATGTGCTTCTGAAACTACTACACGACTTAAAGGGAACGAGCAAAGCATAGACCATTTGAGACATTACTACCATATAGAAAAGTCAGCATGGTGCCTGTTGTATTCAATCCCGATGCAATTTCTGTGTTTCATCAACAATCTGAAGGTCCACAGATGACAGAATGATTCGAGATGTGCTTCGGAAACTATTACTGGTCATCCAGGGTCGATCAAAGCGTAGACAGTTTGAGACATTAATTCCATGGAGAAAAGTTCGCATGGTTCCGGTTGTATTCAATCCTGATGTAATTTCTGTACTTAATCAACACTCTGAAAGTCCACAGATTACAGAATGGCTCCAGATGTGCTTCGGAAACTACTACTGTTCTTCCAGGCACGATCTAAATGTAGACAGTTTGAGACATTACTCCCGTGGAGAAAAGACCGCATGGTGCTTGTTGTATTCAATCCCGATGCAATTTCTATGTTTCATCAACACTCTGAAGGTCCACAGATTACAGAATGATTCGAGATGTGCTTTATAAACTACTACAGGTCTTCGAGGGAACGATCAAAGCGTAGACAGTTTGAGACATTAATTCCATGGAGAAAAGTCCGCATGGTGCCTGTTGTATTCAATCCCGATGCCATTTCTCTACTTAATCAATACTCTGAAAGTCCACAGAGTACAGAATGCCTCCAGATGTGCTTCTGAAACTACTACTGGTCTTCCAGGGAACGATCAAAGCATAGAACATTTGAGACATTAGTACCATGGAGAAAACACAGCATGGTGCGTATTGCATTCAATCCCGATGCAACGTCTTTGATTCATCAACACTCTGAAGGTCCACAGATTACAGAATGCCTCCAGATGTGATCCGGAAACAACTACATGTCTTCCAGGGAACGATCAAAGTGTAGAAAGTTTGAGACATTACTCCCATGGAGAAAAGTCCGCCTGGTGCCTGTTGTATTCAATCCCGATACAATTTCTGTCTTTCATCAACACTCTGAAGGTCCACACATTACAGAATGCCTCCAGATGTGCTTCGAGAAATTACTACTGGTTTTCCAGGGAACGATCAAAGCGTAGACCATTTGAGACATTACTACCATGTAGAAAAGTCAGCATGGTGCCTGTTGTATTCAACCCCGATGCAATTTCTGTGTTTCATCAACAATCTGAAGGTCCACAGACTACAGAATGATTCGAGATGTGCTTCGGAAACTACTACTGGTCTTCCAGGGAACGATCAAAGTGTAGAGAGTTTGAGACATTACTCCCGTGGATAAAAGTAAGCATGGTTCCTGCTATATTCAATCCCGATTCATTTTCTGTGTTTCCTCAACCCTCTGAAGGTCCACACATTACAGAATGCATCCAGATGTGCTTCGGAAACTACTACTGGTCTTCCTGGAAACGATCAAAGCATAGACAATTTGAGACATTACTACCATGGAGAAAAGTCAGCATGGTGCGTTTTGCATTCAATCCCGATGCAACTTCTTTGTGTCATCAACACTCTGAAGGACCAAAGACTACAGAATGCCTCCAGATGTGCTTCGGAAACAACTACTGGTCTTCCAGGGAACGATCAAACCATAGACCGTTAAAGACATTACTCCCATGGAGAAAAGTCCGCATGGTTCCTGTTGTATTCAATCCCGATGCATTTTCTATGTTTCATCAACACTCTGAAGGTCCACACATTACAGAATGCCTCCAGATGTGCTTCGGAAACATATACTGGTCATCCAGGGAACGATCAAAGTGTAGAAAATTTGAGACATTACTCCCGTGGAGAAAAGTCCGCATGGTACTTGTTGTATTCAATCGCGATGCAATTTCTGTGTTTCATCAATACTCTGACGGTCCACAGATTGCAGAATGCCTCGAGATGTGCTTCGGTAACTACTACTGGTCCTCCAGGGAACGATCAAAGCGTAGACAGTTTGAGACATTACTTCAGTGGAGAAAAGTCCGCATGTTGCTTATTGTATTCAATCCCGATGCAATTTCTGTGTTTTATCAACACTCTGAAGGTCGACAGATTACAGAATGCCTCCAGATGTGCTTCGGAAACAACTTCTGGTCTTCCAGGGAACGATCAAACTGTACACCGTTGAAGACATTACTCCCATGGAGAAAAGTCGCATAGTTCCTGTTTTATTCAATCCCGATTCATTTTCTGTGTTTCATCAACACTCTGAAGGTCCACACATTACAGAATGCCTCCAGATGTGCTTCGGAAACTACTACTGGTCTTCCAGGGAACGATCGAAGCATAGACAATTTGAGACATTTGTACCATGGAGAAAAGTCAGCATGGTGCGTTTTGCATTCAATCCCGATGCAACTTCTTTGTTTCGTCAACACTCTGAAGGTCCACACATTACAGAATGCCTCCAGATGTGCTTCGGAAACTACTACTGGTCTTCCAGGGAAAGATAAAAGCGTAGACAGTTAGAGACATTACTCCCATGGAGAAAACTCCGCATGGTTCCTGTTTTATTCAATCCCGATTCATTTTCTGTGTTTCATCAACACTCTGAAGGTCCACACATTACAGAATGCCTCCAGATGTGCTGCGGAAACTACTACTGGTCTTCCAGGGAACGATCAAACCGTAGACCGTTTGAGACATTACTCCAGTGGAGTAAAGTACGCATGGTGCTTGTTGTATGCAATCGTGATTAAATTTCAATGTTTCATCAACACTCTGAATGTCCACATATTACAGAATGCGTCCAGATGTGCTTCGGAAACTACTACTGGTCTTCCAGGAAACGATCAAAGGATACACAATTTGAGACATTAGTACCATGGAGAAAAGTCAGCATGGTACGTTTTGCATTCAATCCCGATGCATCTTCCTTGTTTCATCAACATTCTGAAAGTCCACAGTTTACAGAATGCCTCGAGATGTGCTTCGGAAACTACTACTGGTCTTCCAGGGCACGATCAAAATGTAGACAGTTTGAGATATTACTCACGTGGAGAAAAAGTCCCCATGGTGCTTGTTGTGTTCAATTACGATGCAATTTCTGTGTTTCATCAACACTCTGAAGGTCCACAGAATACAGAATGCCTCGAGATGAGCTTCGGAAATTACTACTGGTCTTCCAGGAAACGTTCAAGGCGTAGACAGTTAGAGACATTACTCCCATGGAGAAAAGTCCGCATGGTGCCTGTTGTATTCAATCCTGATTTAATTTCAGTGTTTCATGAACAATCTGAAGGTCCACAGATTACAGAATGCCTCCAGATGTGCTTTGGAAACTACTACAGGTCTTCCAGGGGACAATCAAAGCGTAGACACTTTGAACCAATATTTCCATAGAGAAAAGTGAGCATGGTGCTTGTTGTATTCAATCCCGAAGCAATTTCTGTACTTCATCAACACTCTGAAAGTCCACAGATTGCAGAAAGCCTCGCGATGTGCTTGGGAAACTACTACTGGTCTTCCAGGGAACGATCAAAGCGTAGACAGTTAGAGACATTTCTCCCATGGAGAAAAGTCAGCATGGTTTCTGTTGTATTCAATCCCGATTCATTTTATGTGTTTCATCAACACTCTGAAGGTCCACACATTACAGAATGCATCCAGATGTGCTTCAGAAACTACTACTGGTCTTCCAGGGAACGATCAAAGCATCGACAATTCGAGACATAACTCCCATGGAGAAAAGTCCGCATGGTGCCTGTTGTATTCAATCCCGATGCAATTTCAGTGTTTCATCAACACTCTGAAAGTCCACATATTACAGAATGCCTCCAGATGTGCTTCGGAAACTACTACTAGTCTTCCAGGGAGCGATCAAAGCATAGACAATTTGAGACATTACCACCATGGAGAAAAATCCGCATGGTGCCTGTTGAATTCAATCCCGTAGCAATTTCTGTGCTTCATCAGCAATCTGAAGGTCCACAGATTACAGTATGATTTCAGGTGTTCTTCGGAAACTACTACTGGTCTTCCAGGGAACGATCAAATTGTAGACAGTTTGAGACATTACTCCCGTTCAGAAAAGTCCGCATGGTGCTAGTTGTATTCAATCCCGTTGCAATTTCTGTGTTTCATCAAAACACTGAAGGTCCACAGATTACAGAATGCCACAAAATGTGCTTCGGAAACTACTACTGGGCTTCCAGGGAACGATCAAAGCGTAGACAGTTAGAGACATTAATCCCATGGAGAAAAGTCCGCATGGTGCCTGTTGTATTCAATCCCGATGCAATTTTAGTATTTCATCAACACTCTGAAAGTCCACATATTACAGAATGCCTCCAGATGTGCTTCGGAAACTACTACTAGTCTTCCAGGGAACGATCAAAGCATAGACAATTTGAGACAATAATACCATGGAGAAAAATCCGCATGGTGCCTGATGAATTCAATCCCGTAGCAATTTCTGTGCGTCATCAGCAATCTGAAGGTCCACAGATTACAGTATGATTTCAGGTGTTCTTCGGAAACTACTACTGGTCTTCCAGGGAACGATCAAATTGTAGACAGTTTGAGACATTACTACCGTTCAGAAAAGTCCGCATGGTGCTTGTTGTATTCAATCCCGTTGCAAGTTCTGTGTTTCATCAAAACACTGAAGGTCCACAGATTACAGAATGCCACAAAATGAGCTTCGGAAACTACTACTGGTCTTCCAGGGAACGATCAAAGCGTAGACAGTTAGAGACATTACTCCCATGGAGAAAAGTCAGCATGGTTTCTGTTGTATTCAATCCCGATTCATTTTATGTGTTTCATCAACACTCTGAAGGTCCACACATTACAGAATGCATCCAGATGTGCTTCAGAAACTACTACTGGTCTTCCAGGGAACGATCAAAGCATCGACAATTCGAGACATAACTCCCATGGAGAAAAGTCCGCATGGTGCCTGTTGTATTCAATCCCGATGCAATTTCAGTGTTTCATCAACACTCTGAAAGTCCACATATTACAGAATGCCTCCAGATGTGCTTCGGAAACTACTACTAGTCTTCCTGGGAGCGATCAAAGCATAGACAATTTGAGACATTACCACCATGGAGAAAAATCCGCATGGTGCCTGTTGAATTCAATCCCGTAGCAATTTCTGTGCTTCATCAGCAATCTGAAGGTCCACAGATTACAGTATGATTTCAGGTGTTCTTCGGAAACTACTACTGGTCTTCCAGGGAACGATCAAATTGTAGACAGTTTGAGACATTACTCCCGTTCAGAAAAGTCCGCATGGTGCTAGTTGTATTCAATCCCGTTGCAATTTCTGTGTTTCATCAAAACACTGAAGGTCCACAGATTACAGAATGCCACAAAATGTGCTTCGGAAACTACTACTGGGCTTCCAGGGAACGATCAAAGCGTAGACAGTTAGAGACATTAATCCCATGGAGAAAAGTCATCATGGTGCCTGTTGTATTCAATCCCGATGCAATTTCAGTATTTCATCAACACTCTGAAAGTCCACATATTACAGAATGCCTCCAGATGTGCTTCGGAAACTACTACTAGTCTTCCAGGGAACGATCAAAGCATAGACAATTTGAGACATTACTACCATGGAGAAAAATCCGCATGGTGCCTGTTGAATTCAATCCCGTAGCAATTTCTGTGCTTCATCAGCAATCTGAAGGTCCACAGATTACAGTATGATTTCAGGTGTTCTTCGGAAACTACTACTGGTCTTCCAGGGAACGATCAAATTGTAGACAGTTTGAGACATTACTCCCGTTCAGAAAAGTCCGCATGGTGCTTGTTGTATTCAATCCCGTTGCAAGTTCTGTGTTTCATCAAAACACTGAAGGTCCACAGATTACAGAATGCCACAAAATGAGCTTCGGAAACTACTACTGGTCTTCCAGGGAACGATCAAAGCGTAGACAGTTAGAGACATTACTCCCATGGAGAAAAGTCCGCATGGTTCCAGTTGTATTCAATCCCGATATATTTTCTGTGTTTCATCAACACTCTGAAGGTCCACACATTACAGAATGCCTCCAGATGTTCTTCGGAAACTACTACTGGTCTTCCAGGGAACGATCAAATCATAGACAATTTGAGACATTAGTACCATGGAGAAAAGTCAGCACGGTGCGTTTTCCATTCAATCCCGATGCAACTTCTTTGTTTCATCAACACTCTGAAGGTCCACAGATTACAGAATACCTCCAGATGTGCTTCGGAAACTACTACTGGTCTTCCATCGAACGATTAAATCGTAGACAGTTTGAGACATTCAACCCACTGAGAAAAGTCCGCATGGTGCCTGTTGTATTCAATCCCGATGCAATTTCTGTGTTTCATCAACTCTCTAAAGGTCCACAGATTACAGAATGAATCCAGATGTGCTTCGGAAACTACTACTGGGCTTCCACTGAACGCGGAAAGCGTAGACAGTTTGAGACATTATTCCCATGGAGAGAAGTCCGCATGGTGCCTGTTGTATACAATCCCGATGCGATTTCTGTGTTTCATCAACAATCTGAATGTCCGCAGATTACAGAATGCCTTCAGATGTGCTTGGGAAACTATTACAGGTCTTCGATGGAACGATCATAGTGTAGACAGTTTGAGACATTACTCCCATGGAGAAAAGTCGGCAAGGTGCCTGTTGTATTCCATCCCGATAAAATATCTGTGGTTCATCAACACTCTAAAGGACCACAGATTACAGAATGAACGAGATGCGCTTCGGAAACTACTACTGGTCTTCCAGTGAACGATCAAAGCGTAGACAGTTAGAGACATTACTCCCATGGAGAAATGTCCGCATGATTCCTGTTGTATTCAATCCCGATTAATTTTCTGTGTTTCATCAACACTCTGAAGGTCCACACATTACAGAATGGCTCCCGATGTGCTTCGGAAACTACTACTGGTCTTCCAGGGAACGATCAAAGCATAAACAATTTGAGACTTTACTCCCGTGGAGTAATGTCCGCATGGTACTTGTTGTATTCAATTCTGATGCAATATCTGTGTTTCATCAATACTCTGACGGTCCACAGACTGAAGAATGCCTCGAGATGTGCTTAGGAAACTACTACTGGTCTTCCAGCGATTGATCAAAGCGTAGACAATTTGAGACATTACTCCCATGGAGAAAAGTCTGCATGTTGCCTGTTATACTCAATCAATTTCTGAGTTTCATCAACACTCTGAAGGTCCACAGATTACAGAATACGTCCAGATGTGCTTCGGAAACTACTACTGGTCTTCCAACGAACGATCAATGCGTAGACAGTTTGAGACATTTAACCAACTGAGAAAAGTCCGCATGGTGCCTGTTGCATTCAATCCCGATGCAATTTCTCTGTTTCATTAACTCTCTGAACGTCAACAGATTACAGAATGAATCCAGATGTGCTTCGGAAATTACTACTGGGCTTCCACGGAACGTGGAAATCGTAGACAGTTTGAGACATTACTCCCATGGAGAGAAGTCCGCATGGTGCCTGTAGTATTAAATCCCGAAGCAATTTCTGTGTTTCATCAACACTCTAAGGGTCCACAGATTACAGAATTCCTCCAGATGTTCTTCGAAAACTACTACTGGTCTTCCAGGGAACGATCAAAACGTAGACACTTTGAGACATTACTCCCATGGAGAAAAGTGAGCATGGTGCTTGTTGCATTCAATCCCGAAGCAATTTCTGTACTTCATCAACACTCTGAAGGTCCACAGATTACAGAATGCCACGAGATGTACTTCGGTTACTACAAGTGGTGTTCCAGGGAACGATTAAAGCGTAGACAGTTTGAGACATTACTCCCATGGAGAAAAGTCCGCATGGTGCATGTTGCATTCAATCCTGTGCAATGTCCTTCTTCCATCAACACTCTGAACGTCCACAGATTACAGAATGACTCCAGATGTCCTTCGGAAACTACTACTGGTGTTCCAGGAATCGATTAGAGCGTTGACAGTTTGAGACATTACTCCTATGGAGAAAATTCCGTATGGTGCCTGTTGTATTCAATCTCGATGCATTTTCTGTGTTTCATCATCACTCTGAACGACCACAGATTACAGGATGGCTCCAGATGTGCTTCGGAAACTAATGCTGGTCTTCAGGGAACGATCAATGCGGAGACAGTTTGAGACATGACACCCGCGGTGAAAAGTGCGCATGGTGCCTGTTAAATTCAATCCCGATGCAATTTCTGTGTTTCATCAACACTCTGAAGATCCACAGATTACAGAATTTCTCCATATGTGTTTCGGAAACTTCTACTGGTCTTTCAGGGAACGATCAAAGCGTAGACCGATTGAAACATTACTCAAATTGAGAAAAGTCTTCATGGTTCCTGTTGTATTCAATCCCGATGCAATTTCTGTGTTTCATCAATACCCTGAAGATCCACAGATTACAGAATGCTTCCAGATGTGCTTCGGAAACTACTACTGGTCTTCCAATAATCGATCAGAGCGTTGACAGTTTGAGACATTACTCCTATGGAGAAAATTCCGTATGGTGCCTGTTGTATTCAATCAGATGTAATTACTGTGTTTCATCAACACTCAGATGGACCACAGATTACAGAATGGCTTCAGATGTGCTTCAGAAACTACTACTGGTCTTTCAGGGAACGATCAAAGCATAGAATATTTGAGACTTCACTACCATGGAGAAATGTCAGATTGGTGCGTGTTGTATTCAATCCCGATGCAACTTCTTTGTTCATCAACAATCTGAAGGCCCACAGATTACAGAATGCCTCCAGATGTGCTTCAGAATCAACTACTGGTCTTCCAGGGAACGATCAGAGCGTAGACAGTTTAAGACATTACTCCCATGGAGAAAAGTCCGCGTGGTTCCTGTTGTATTCAATCCCGATGCATTTTCTGTGTTTCATCAACACTCTGAAAGTCCACACATTACAGAATGCCTCCAGATGTGCTTCGGAAACTACTACTGTTCATTTAGGGAATGATCAAAATGTAGACAATTTGATACATTACTCCCGTCGAGAAAGGTGCGCATGGTACTTGCTGTATTCAATCCCGATGCATTTTCTGTGTTTCATCAACACTTTGAAGGCCCACACATTAGAGAATAATACCAGATGTGCTTCGGAAACTACTACGGGTCTTCCAGGGAACGATCGAAGCACAGACAATTTGAGACATTACTACCATGGAGAAAAGTCAGCATGGTGCGTTTTGCATTCAATCCCGATGCAACTTCTTTGTTTCATCAACACCCTGAAGGTCCACACATTACAGAATGCCTCCAGATGTGCTTCGGAAACTACTACTGGTCATCCAGGGAATGATGAAAGTGTTTACAGTTTGAGACATTACTCCCGTGGAGAAAAGTCCGCATGGTACTTGCTGTATTCAATCCCGATGCAATTTCTGTGTTTCATCAATACTCTGACGGTCCACAGATTGCTGAATGCCTCGAGATGTGCTTCGGAAACTACTACTGGTCTTCCAGAAAACGATCAAAGCGTAGACAGTTTGAGATAATACTCCCATGATAAGTCCGCATGTTGCCTGTTGTACTTAATCCCGATGCAATTTCTGAGTTTCATCAACACTCTGAAGGTCCACAGATTACAGAATGCGTCCAGATGTGCTTCGGAAACTGCTACTGGTCTTGCAACGAACGATCAATGCGTAGACAGTTTGAGACATTCCACCCACTGAGAAAAGTGCGCATGGTGCCTGTTGTATTCACTCCCGATGCAATTTCTGTGTTTCATCAACACTCTGAAGATCCACAGATTACGGAATTTCTCCATATGTGTTTCGGAAACATCTACTGGTCTTTCAGGGAACGATCAAAGCGTAGACCGATTGAGACATTACTCCCATGGAGAAAAGTCTTCATGGTTCCTGTTGTATTCAATCCCGATGCAATTTCTGTGTTTCATCTATACCCTGAAGATCCACAGATTACAGAATACTTCCAGATGTGCTTCGGAAACTACTACTGGCCTTCCAATAATCGATCAGAGAGTTGACAGTTTGAGACATTACTCCTATGGAGAAAATTCCGTATGGTGAATGTTGTATTCAATCCTGGTGTAATTACTGTGTTTCATCAACACTCAGATGGACCACAGATTACAGAATGGTTTCAGATGTGCTTCAGAAACTACTACTGGTCTTCCAGGGAACGATCAAAGCATAGACAATTTGAGACATTACTACCATGGAGAAAAGTCAGATTGGTGCGTGTTGTATTCAATCCCGATGCAATTTCTGTGTTTCATCAACACTCTGAAGGTCCACAGATTACAGAATGCCTCCAGATGTGCTTCAGAATCAACTACTGGTCTTACAGGGAACGAACAAAGCGTAGACAGTTTAAGACATTACTCCCATGGAGAAAAGTCCGCGTGCTTCCTGTTGTATTCAATCCCGATGCAATTTCTGTGTTTCATCAACACTCTGAAGGTCCACAGATTACAGAATGCAATTTCTGTGTTTCATCAACAATCTGAAGGTCCACAGATTACAGAATACCTCCAGATGTGCTTCGGAAACTACTACAGGTCTTCCATGGACCGATGAAAGCGTAGACAGTTTGAGGCATTACTCCCATGGAGAAAGGTCCGCATGGTGCCTGTTGTATTCAATCCCGTGCAATTTCTCAGTTCCATCAACAGTCTGAACGTCCACAGATTACAGAATGAGTCCAGATGTTCTTCGGAAACTACTACTGGTCTTCCAGGGAACGATCAAATCGTAGGCAGTCTGAGACATTACTCCAATGGTGAAAAGTCAGAATGGTACCTGTTGTATTCAATCCCGATGCAATTCCTGTATTTCATCATCACTCTGATGTTCCTTACATAACAGAATACCTCCAGATGTGCTTCGGAAACTACTACAGGTCTCCCATGGAACGCTCAAGTCGTAGACAGTTTGAGGCATTACTCCCATGGAGAAAAGTCCGCATGGTGCCAGTTGTATTTAATCCCGTGCAATTTCTCGGTTCCATCAACACTCTGAAAGTCCACAGATTACAGAATGAGACCAGATATGCTTCGGAAACTACTACTGGTCTTGCAGGGAACGACCTAAGCGTAGAGAGTTTGAGACAATACCCCCATGGAGAAAAGTCCGCATGGTGCCTGTTATATTCAATCCCGATGCAATTTCTGTGTTTCATCAACACTCTGAAGGTGAACAGATTTCAGAATGCCTCCAGATGTGCTTCAGAAACTACTACTGGTCTCCAGGGAACGATCAAACCGTAGGAAGTCTGAGACATTACTCCAAATGAGAAAAGTCAGCATGGTGCCTGTTGTATTCAATCCCGATGCAATTTCTGTGTTTCATCATCACTCTGATGTTCCTTACATTACAGAATGCCTTCAGATGTGCTTCGAAAACTACTACTGGTCCACCATGGAACGATCAAACCGAAGACAGTTTGAGACATTACTCCCATGGAGAAAAGTCCGCATGGTGCCTGTTGTAATTAATCCCGATGCAATTTCTGTGTTTCATCAACACTCTGAAGGTCCACATATTACAGAATGCCTCCAGATGTGCTTCGGAAACTACTACTGGTCTTCCAGGGAACGATCAAAGCGTAGACAGTTAGAGACATTACTCCCATGGAGAAATGTCCGCTTGGTGCCCGTTGTATCTAAACCCGATACAATTTCTGTGTTTCATCAACAATCTGAAGGTGTACAGTATACAGAATGGCTAAAGATGTGCTTCATAAACTACTACAGGTCTTCCAGGTGACGATCAAAGCGTAGACAGTTTGAGACATTACTCCCACGGAGAAGAGTCCTCATGGTTCCTGTTGTATTCAATCCCGATGCAATTTCTGTGTTTCATCAACACTCTGTAGGTTCACATATTACAGAATGCCACCAGATGTGCTTCGGAAACTAATACTGGTCTTAGATAGAACAATCAAAGCGGAGACAATTTGAGACATTACACCCGAAAAGAAAAGTCCGCATGGTGCCTTTTGTATTGAATGCCGATGCAATTTCTTTGTTTCATAAACACTCTAAACGTCCAAAGATTACAGAATGACTCCAGATGTGCTTCTGAAATTACTACAGGTCTTCCAGAAACGATCAAAGCGGGGACAGTTTGAGACATTACTACCATGGGGGAAAGTCAGCATGGTGCCTGTTGTATTCAAACCCGATGCAATTTCTGTGTTTCATCATCACTCTGTAGGTTCACATATTACAGAATGCCGCCAGATGTGCTTCGGAAACTAATACTGGTCTTCCAGGGAACGATGAAAGTGTAGACAGTTTGAGACATTACACCCGCAAAGAAAAGTCCGCATGGTGCCTTTTGTATTGAATGCCGATGCAATTTCTTTGTTTCATCAACACTCTAAACCTCCACAGATTACAGAATGCCTCCAGATGTGCTTCGGAAATTACTACAGGTCTTCCAGAAACGATCAAAGCGGAGACAGTTTGAGACATTACTACCATGGAGGAAAGTCAGCATGGTGCCTGTTGTATTCAAACCCGATGCAATTTCTGTGTTTCATCAACACTCTAAATATAACATATTACAGAATGCCTCCAGATGTGCTTAGGAAACTACTACTGGTCTTACAGGGAACGATCAAAGCGTAGAAAGTTCGAGACATTACTCCCGTGGAGAAAAGTCCGGATGGTGCTTGTTGTATTCACCCCCGATGCAATTTCTGTGTTTCATCAATACTCTGATGTCCACACATTACAGATTGCCTCCAGATGTTCTTCGGAAACTACTACTGGTCTTCCTGGGAACGATGAAACCATAGACAATTTGAGACATTACTACGACGGAGAAAAGTCAGCATGGTGCGTGTTGTATTCCATCCCGATGCAATTTCTCTGTTTCATTAACACTATGAAGGTCCACAGATTACAGAATGCATCGAGATGTGCTTCGGAAACTACTACTGGTCTTCCAGGGAACGATCAAAGCATAGACAGTTTGAGACATTAATCCCATGGAGAAAAGTCCGCATGGTGCCTGTTGTATTCAATCCCGATGCAATTTCTGTTTCATCATCACTCTAAACGTCCTCAGATTACAGAATGTCTCCAGATGTGCTTCGGAAACTAATACTGGTCTTCCAGAAAACGATCAAAGCGGAGACAGCCTTAGAGATTACACCCGCGGTGAAAAGTCCGCATGGTGCCTGTTGTATTGAATCCCGATGCAATTTCTTTGTTTCATCAACACTCTAAAGGTCGACAGATTACAGAATGCCTGTAGATGTGCTTCTTAAACTACTACTGGTCTTCCAGGGAACGATCAAAGCGTAGACAGTTTGAGACATTATTCCCATGGAGAAATGTCCGCTTGGTGCCCGTTGTATCTAAACCCGATACAATTTCTGTGTTTCATCAACAATCTGAAGGTGTGCAGATTACAGAATGGCTAAAGATGTGCTTCATAAACTACTACAGGTCTTCCAGGTGACGATCAAAGCGTAGACAGTTTGAGACATTACTCCCATGGAGAAGAGTCCTCATGGTGCCTGTTGTATTCAATCCCGATGCAATTTCTGTGTTTCATCAACACTCTGTAGGTTCACATATTACAGAATGCCGCCAGATGTGCTTCGGAAACTAATACTGGTCTTCCAGGGAACGATGAAAGTGTAGACAGTTTGAGACATTACACCCGCAAAGAAAAGTCCGCATGGTGCCTTTTGTATTGAATGCCGATGCAATTTCTTTGTTTCATCAACACTCTAAACCTCCACAGATTACAGAATGCCTCCAGATGTGCTTCGGAAATTACTACAGGTCTTCCAGAAACGATCAAAGCGGAGACAGTTTGAGACATTACTACCATGGAGGAAAGTCAGCATGGTGCCTGTTGTATTCAAACCCGATGCAATTTCTGTGTTTCATCAACACTCTAAATATAACATATTACAGAATGCCTCCAGATGTGCTTAGGAAACTACTACTGGTCTTACAGGGAACGATCAAAGCGTAGAAAGTTCGAGACATTACTCAAATGGAGAAAAGTCCGCATGGTGCGTGTTGTATTCAATCCCGATGCAATTTCTTTGTTTCATCATCACTCTAAAAGTCCACAGATTACAGAATGCCTCCAGATGTGCTTCGGAAATTACTACAGGTCTTCCAGAAACGATCAAAGCGTAGAACGTTTGAGGCAATACTCCCATGCAGAAAATTGCACATGGTGCCTGTTATATTCAATCCCGATGAAATTTCTGTGTTTCATCAACACTCTGAAGATCCACAGATTACAGAATGCCTCCAGATGTGCTTCGGAAATTACTACAGGTCTTCCAGAAACGATCAAAGCGGAGACAGTTTGAGACATTACACCCGTGGAGAAAAGTTCGCATGGTGCCTGTTGTTTTCAATCCAGATGCAATTTCTGTGTTTCATCAACACTCTGAAGTTCCACAGATTACATAATGCCTCGAGATGTTTTTCGGAAACTACTACTGGTCTTCCAGGCAACCATCAAAACGTAGACAGTTTGAGACATTAGTCCCATAGAGAAAAGTCCGCATGGTGCCTGATGTATTCAATTCCGCTACATTTTTCTGTACTTCATCAACACTCTAAAGGTCACAGATTACAGAATGGCTCCAGATGTGCTTCGGAAAGTACTACTGGTCTTCCAGGGAACGATCAAAGTGTAGACAGTTTGAGACATTACTCCCGTGGAGAAAAGTCCGGATGGTGCTTGTTGTATTCACTCCCGATGCAATTTCTGTGTTTCATCAATACTCTGATGTCCACACATTACAGATTGCCTCCAGATGTTCTTCGGAAACTACTACTGGTCGTCCTGGGAACGATGAAACCATAGACAATTTGAGACATTACTACGACGGAGAAAAGTCAGCATGGTGCGTGTTGTATTCAATCCCGATGCAATTTCTCTGATTCATTAACACTATGAAGGTCCACAGATTACATAATGCATCGAGATGTGCTTTGGAAACTACTACTGGTCTTCCAGGGAACGATCAAATCGTAGACAGTTTGAGACATTATTCCCATGGAGAAAAGTCCGTATGGTGCCCGTTGTATCTAAACCCGATACAATTTCTGTGTTTCATCAACAATCTGAAGGTGTACAGATTACAGAATGGCTAAAGATGTGCTTCATAAACTACTACAGGTCTTCCAGGTGACGATCAAAGCGTAGACAGTTTGAGACATTACTCCCATGGAGAAGAGTCCTCATGGTGCCTGTTGTATTCAATCCCGATGCAATTTCTGTGTTTCATCAACACTCTGTAGGTTCACATATTACAGAATGCCACCAGATGTGCTTCGGAAACTAATACTGGTCTTAGAGAGAACAATCAAAGCGGAGACAGTTTGAGACATTACACCCGCAAAGAAAAGTCCGCATGGTGCCTTTTGTATTGAATGCCGATGCAATTTCTTTGTTTCATCAACACTCTAAACGTCCACAGATTACAGAATGCTTCCAGATGTGCTTCGAAAATTACTACTGGTGTTCCAGAAACGATCAAAGCGGAGAAAGTTTGAGACATTACACCCGTGGAGAAAAGTCCACATGGTGCCTGTTGTTTTCAATCCCGATGCAATTTCTGTGTTTCATCAACATTCTGAAGTTCCACACATTACAGAATGCCTCGAGATGTTTTTTGGAAACTACTACTGGTCTTCCAGGCAACCATCAAAGCGTAGACAGTTTGAGACATTACTCCCATAGAGAAAAGTCCGCATGGTGCCTGATGTATTCAATTCCGATGCAATATCTGTACTTCATCAACACTCTAAAGGTCACAGATTACATAATGGCTCCAGATGTGCTTCGGAAAATACTACTGGTCTTCCAGGGAACGATCAAAGTGTAGACAGTTTGAGACATTACTCCCGTGGAGAAAAGTCCGGACGGTGCTTTTTGTATTCAATCCCGATGCAATTTCTGTGTTTCATCAACACTGTGAATGTCCACACATTACTGAATGCCTCCAGGTGTTCTTTGGAAACTACTACTGGTCTTCCTGGGAATGATCAAACCATAGACAACTTGAGACATTATTACCAAGGAGAAAAGTCAGCATGGTGCGTGTTGTATTCAATAACGATGCAATTTCTTTGTTTCATCAACACTCTAAATGTCCACAGATTACAGAATGCCTAAAGATGTGCTTCGGAAACTACTACTGGTCTTCCGGGGAACTATCAAAGCGTACAGTGTTTGAGACATTACACCCGCGAAGAAGAGTCCATTACAGAATGCCTTTAGATGTGCTTCGGAAACTACTACTGGTCTTCCAGGGAACGATCAACGCGTAGACAGCTTGAGACATTACTCCGATGGAGAAAAGTCAGCATGGTGCTTGTTGTATTCAGTCCCGATTCAATGTTTGAATTACAGCAACACTCTGAAGCTCCACAGATTACAGAATGCTTCCAGATGTGCTTCGGAAACTAGTACTGGCCTTCCAGGGATCGATCAAAACAGAGACAGTTTGAGACATTACACCTGCTGAGAAAAGTCCGCATGGTGCCTGTTGTATTCAATCCCGAAGCAATTTCTGTGTTTCATCAACACTCTGAAGGTCCACAGATTACAGAATGCCTCCAGATGTGCTCCGCAAACTACAACTGGTCTTCCAGGGAATGATCAAAGCATAGACAGTTTTCGACATTAATCCCATTGAGGAAAGTCCGCATGGTGCCTGTTGTATTCAATCCTGATGCAATTTCTGTCTTTCTTTAACACTCTGAATGTCCACAGATTACAGAATGACTCGGGATGTGCTACCGAAACTACTACTGGTCTTCCAGGGAACGATCAAAGCGTAGACAGTTTGAGACATTACTACCATTGGGAAAAGTCCGCATGGTGCCTGTTGTATTCAATCCCGATGCAATTTCTGTGTTTCATCAACACTCTGAAAGTCCACATGTTACAGAATGCCTCCAGATGTGCTTCGGAAACTAATACTGGTCTTCCAGAAAACGATCAAAGCGGAGACAGTTTGAGAGATTACACCCGCGGAGAAAAGTCCGCATGGTGCCTGTTGTTTTCAATCCCAATGCAATTTCTGTGTTTCATCAACACTCTAAAGTTCCGCAGATTACAGAATGCCTCGAGATGTTTTTCGGAAACTACTACTGGTCTTCCAGGCAACCATCCAAGCGTACACAGTTTGAGACATTACTACCATGGAGAAAAGTCAGCAAGGTGCGTGTTGTATTCAATCCCGATGCAACTACTTTGTTTCATCAGCATTCTAAAGGTCCACAGACTACAGAATGCCTCCAGTTGTGCTTCGGAAACTACTACTGGTCTTACAGGGAACGATCAAAGCGCAGACAGTTTGAGACATTACTCCCATGGAGAAAAGTCCGCATGGAGCCTGTTGTATTCAATCCCGATGCAATTTCTGTGTTTCATCAACACTCTGGCGGTCCACAGGTTACAGAATGCCTCCAGATGTGCTTCGGAAACTACTACTGATCTTTAGGGAACAATCAAAGCGTAGACAGTTTGAGACATTACTCCCATGGAGAAAAGTTCTCATGGTGTCTGTTGTATTCAATCCCGATGCAATTTCTGAGTTTCATCAACATTCTGATGGTCCACATATTAGAGAATGCCTCCAGTTGTGTTTCAGAAACTACTACTGGTCTTCCACGGAACTATCAACGCGTAGACAGTTTGAGACATTACTCCGATGGAGAAAAGTCCGCATGGTGCTTGTTGTATTCAATCCCGATGCAATGTCTGAATTTCAGCAACACTCTGAAGCTCCACAGATTACAGAATGCCTCGAGATGTGATTCGGAAACTACTACTGGACTTCCAGTGAACGATCAAAGTGTAGACAATTTGAAACATTACTACCATGGAGAAAAGTCAGCATGGGTCGTGTTGTATTCAATCCCGATGCAATTTCTTTGTTTCATCAACACTCTATGGGTCCACAGATTACAGAATGCCTCCAGGTGTGCTTCCCAAACTAATACTGGCTTTCCAGGGAACGATCAAAACAGAGACAGTTTGATACATTACACCTCCTGAGAAAAGTCCGCATGGTGCATGTTGTATTCAATCCCAATGCAATTTCTGTGATTCATCAACACTATGAAGGTCCACACATTACAGAACGCTTCCAGATGTGCTTCGGAAGCTACTACTGTTCTTCCAGGGAACGATAAAATCGTAGACAATTTGGGACATTACTACCATGGAGAAAAGTCAGCATGCTGCGTGTTGAATTCAATCCCGATGCTACTTCTTTGTTTCATCTACATTCTAAGGGTCCACAGATTACAGAATGCCTCCAGGTGTGCTTCCCAAACTAATACTGGCTTTCCAGGGAACGATCAAAACAGAGACAGATTGAGACATTACACCTGCTGAGAAAAGTCGGCATGGTGCATGTTGTATTCAATCCCAATGCAATTTCTGTGATTCATCAATACTATGAAGGTCCACACATTACAGAACGCTTCCAGATGTGCTTCGGAAGCTACTACTGTTCTTCCAGGGAACGATAAAAGCGTAGACAATTTGGGACATTACTCCCATGGAAAAAAGTCAGCATGCTGCGTGTTGAATTCAATCCCGATGCTACTTCTTTGTCTCATCTACATTCTAAGGGTCCACAGATTACAGAATGCCTTCAGTTGTGCTTCGGAAACAACTACTGGTCTTCCAGGTAACAATCAAAGCGGAGACTGTTTGAGACATTACACCCGCGGAGAAAAGTCCGCATGGTGCCTGTTGTATCCAATCCCGATGCAATTTCAGTGTTTCATCAATACTCTGTAGGTCCACAGGTTACAGAATGCCTCGAGATGTGCTTCGGAAACTACTACTGGTCTTCCATGGAACGATCAGAGCGTAGACAGTTTGAGACATTACTACCATGGATAAAAGTGCGCATGGTGCCTGTTGTATTCAATCCCGGATCAATTTCTGTGTTTCATCAACACTCTGAAGGTCCACAGATTACAGAACGCCTCCAGTTGTGTTTCGAAAATTTCTACTGGTCATCCAGGGAACGTTCAAAGCCTAGACAGTTTGAGACATTACTTCCATGGAGAAATGTCGGCATGGTGCCTGTTGTATTCAATCCCGATGCAATTTCTGTGTTTCGTCAACACTCTGAAGATCCACAGATTACAGAATGCCACCAGATGTGCTTCGGAAACTGCTACTGGTCTTCCAGGGAACGATCAAAGCGTGGCCAGTTTGAGACATTAATCCCATGGACAAAAGTCCGCATGGTGCCTGTTGTATTCAATTACGATGCAGTTTCTGTGTTTCATTAACTCTCTGAAGGTCCACAGATTACAGAATGTTTCTGAGATGTGCTTTGGAAACTACTACTGGTCTTCTAGGGAACGACCAAAATGTAGAAAGTTTGAGACATTACTAGCATTTAGAAAAGTCCGCATGGTGCCTGTTGTATTCAATCCCGATGCAATTTCTGTGTTTCAACAAACTCTGAAGGTCCACAAATTTCAGATAGCCTCCAGATGTGCTTTGGAAACTACCACTGGTCTTCCAGGGAACGATCAAACCGTAGAAAGTTAGAGACATTACTCCCATGGATAAAAGTCCGCATGGTGCCTGTCGTATTCAATCCCGAAGCAATTCCTGTGTTTCATCAAGACTCTAAAAGCCCCATATTACACAATGCCTCAAGATGTGTTTCGGAAGCTACTACTGGTCTTCCAGAGAACGATCAAAGCGTAGACAGTTTGAGGCATTACTCCCATGGAGAAAAGTCAGCATGGTGCGTGTTGTATTCAATCCCGATGCAATTTCTATGTTTCATCAACACTCTAAACGTCCAAAGATTACAGAATGCCACTAGATGTGCTTCGGAAACTCTCACTTGTCCACCAGTGAACGATCAAAGCGTAGACAGTTTGAGACATTACACCCGCGAAGAAAAGTAAGCATGGTGAATGTTGTATTCAATTCAGATGCAATTTCTGTGTTTCATCAACACTCTGAAGGTCCACAGATTACAGAATGCCTGTAGATGTGCTTCAGAAACCATTACATGTCTTCCAGGGAAACATCAAAGCGTAGACACTTTGAGACATTACTCCCATGCAGAAAAGACCGCATGGTGCCTGTTGTATACAATCCAGAAACGATTTCTGTGTTTCATCAACACTCTGAAGCTCCACATATTACAGAATGCCACCAGATGTGCTTCGGAAACTACTACTGGTCTTCCAAGGAACGATCAAATCGTAGGCAGTTTGAGACATTACTCCTTTGGAGAAAAGTCCGCATGGAGCCATTTAAATTCAATCACGATGCAATTTCTGTGATTCATCAACACTCTGAAGGTCCACAGATTACAGAATGCCTCCAGTTGTGCTTCGGAAACTACTACTGGACTTCCAAGGAACGATCAAAGCGTAGACTGTTTGAGACATTACTCCCATGGAGGAAATTCCGCATTGTGTGTGTTGTATTCAATCACGATGTAATTTCTGTGTTTCATCAACACCATGCAGGTCCATAGATTACAGAATGCCTCCAGAGTTGCTTCGCAAACTACTACTGGTCTTCTAGGGAACGATCAAAGCGTAGACAGTTTGAGACATTAATGCCATGGAGAAAAGTCCGCATGGCGCATGTTGTATTCAATCCCGATGCAATTTCTGTGTTTCATTAACACTCTGAAGGTCCACAGATTACAGAATGCCTCGAGATGTGCTTCGGAAACTAATACTGGTCTTCAAGGGAACGATCAAAGGGTAGACAGTTTGAGACATTACTCCCATGGAGAAAAGTCAGCATGGTGCGTGTTGTATTCAATAACGATGCAATTTCTTTGTTTCATCAACACTCTAAATGTCCACAGATTACAGAATGCCTAAAGATGTGCTTCGGAAACTACTACTGGTCTTCCGGGGAACTATCAAAGCGTACAGTGTTTGAGACATTACACCCGCGAAGAAGAGTCCACACGTTGCCTTTTGTATTCAATCCCGATGCAATATCTGAGATTCATAAACACTCTGAAGGTCCACAGATTACAGAATGCCTTTAGATGTGCTTCGGAAACTACTACTGGTCTTCCAGGGAACGATCAAAGCGTAGACAGATTGCGACATTACTTCCATGGAGAAAAGTCCGCATGGTGCCTGTTGTATTCAATCCCGATGCAATTTCTGTGTTTCATCAACACTCTGAAGTTTCACATATTACAGAATGCCTCCAGATGTGCATCGGAAACTACTACTGGTCTTCCAGGGAACGATCAAAGCGTAGACAGTTTGAGACATTACTCCCATGGAGAATAGTCCCCATGGTGCCTGTTATATTCAAACCCGACGCAATTTCTTTAAAATTCCCATATTACAGAATGCCTCCAGTTGTGCTTCAGAAACTACTACTGAACTTCCAGGGAACGATCAAAGCGTTGACAGTTTGAGATAATACACCCGCGAAGAAAAGTCCGCATGGTGCCTTTTGTATTCATTCCCGATGCAATATCTGTGTTTCATCAGCACTCTGAAGGTCCACAGATTACAGAATGCCTTTAGATGTGCTTCCGAAACTACTACTGGTCTTCCAGGGAACGATCTGAGCGTAGACAGTTTGACACATTACTCCCATTTCAAAACGTTCGCATGGTGCCTGTTGTATTCAATCCCGATAAAATTCCGGTGTTTCATCAACACTCTGAAGTTCCACAGGTTACAGAATGTCTCCAGATGTGCTTCGCCAACTACTACTTTCCTTCCAGGGAACGATCAAAGCGTAGACAGTTTGAGACATTAATCGCATGGAGAAAAGCCCGCATGGTTGCCTATTGTATTCAATCCCGATGCAATTTCTGTGTTTCATTTACATTCTGAAGGTCCACAGATTACAGAATGCTTCGAGATGTGCTTCGGAAACTACTACTGGTCTTCCAGGGAACGATCAAAGGGTAGACAGTTCGAGACACTACTCCCATGGAGAAAAATCCGCATGATGCCTGTTGTATTCAATCCCGACGCAATTTCTGTGTTTCATCAACACTCTGAAGGTCCACAGATCACAGAATGCCTCTAGATGTGCTTCAGAAACCATTACTTGTCTTCCAGGGAAAGATCAAAGCGTAGACACTTTGAAACATTACTTCCAATGCAGAAAAGTCCGCATGGTGCCTGTTGTATACAATCCAGAAACGATTTCTGTGTTTCATCAACACTCTGAAGCTCCACATATTACAGAATGCCACCAGATGTGCTTCGGAAACTACTACTGGTATTCAAAGGGACGATCATATCGTAGGCAGTTTGAGACATTACTCCTATTGAGAAAAGTCGGCATGGAGCCTTGCATATTCAATCCCGATGCAATTTCTGTGTTTCATCAACACTCTGAAGGTCCACAGATTACAGAATGCCAACAGATGTGCTTTGGAAACTACAACTGGTCTTCCAGGAATCGATCAAAGCATAGACAGTTTGAGACATACCTCCCACGGAGAATAGACCGCATGGTGCCTGTTGTATTCAATCCCGATGCAATTTCTGAGTTTCAACAACACTCTGAAGGTCCACATATTACAGAATGCCTCCAGTTGTGCTTCGGAAACTACTACTGGACTTCCAGGGAACGATCTAAGCGTAGACAGTTTAAAACATTACTCCCATGGAGATAATTCCGCATGGTGCCTGTTGTATTCAATCACGATGCAATTTCTGTGTTTCATCAACACCCTGAATGTCCACAGATTACAGAATGCCCCCAGAGTTGCTTCGCAAACTACTACTGGTCTTCCAGAGAACGATCAAAGCGTAGACAGTTTGAGGCATTACTCCCATGGAGAAAAGTCAGCATGGTGCGTGTTGTATTCAATCCCGATGCAATTTCTATGTTTCATCAACACTCTAAACGTCCAAAGATTACAGAATGCCACTAGATGTGCTTCGGAAACTCTCACTTGTCCACCAGTGAACGATCAAAGCGTAGACAGTTTGAGACATTACACCCGCGAAGAAAAGTAAGCATGGTGAATGTTGTATTCAATTCAGATGCAATTTCTGTGTTTCATCAACACTCTGAAGGTCCACAGATTACAGAATGCCTGTAGATGTGCTTCAGAAACCATTACATGTCTTCCAGGGAAACATCAAAGCGTAGACACTTTGAGACATTACTCCCATGCAGAAAAGACCGCATGGTGCCTGTTGTATACAATCCAGAAACGATTTCTGTGTTTCATCAACACTCTGAAGCTCCACATATTACAGAATGCCACCAGATGTGCTTCGGAAACTACTACTGGTCTTCCAAGGAACGATCAAATCGTAGGCAGTTTGAGACATTACTCCTTTGGAGAAAAGTCCGCATGGAGCCATTTAAATTCAATCACGATGCAATTTCTGTGATTCATCAACACTCTGAAGGTCCACAGATTACAGAATGCCTCCAGTTGTGCTTCGGAAACTACTACTGGACTTCCAAGGAACGATCAAAGCGTAGACTGTTTGAGACATTACTCCCATGGAGGAAATTCCGCATTGTGTGTGTTGTATTCAATCACGATGTAATTTCTGTGTTTCATCAACACCATGCAGGTCCATAGATTACAGAATGCCTCCAGAGTTGCTTCGCAAACTACTACTGGTCTTCTAGGGAACGATCAAAGCGTAGACAGTTTGAGACATTAATGCCATGGAGAAAAGTCCGCATGGCGCATGTTGTATTCAATCCCGATGCAATTTCTGTGTTTCATTAACACTCTGAAGGTCCACAGATTACAGAATGCCTCGAGATGTGCTTCGGAAACTAATACTGGTCTTCAAGGGAACGATCAAAGGGTAGACAGTTTGAGACATTACTCCCATGGAGAAAAGTCAGCATGGTGCGTGTTGTATTCAATAACGATGCAATTTCTTTGTTTCATCAACACTCTAAATGTCCACAGATTACAGAATGCCTAAAGATGTGCTTCGGAAACTACTACTGGTCTTCCGGGGAACTATCAAAGCGTACAGTGTTTGAGACATTACACCCGCGAAGAAGAGTCCACACGTTGCCTTTTGTATTCAATCCCGATGCAATATCTGAGATTCATAAACACTCTGAAGGTCCACAGATTACAGAATGCCTTTAGATGTGCTTCGGAAACTACTACTGGTCTTCCAGGGAACGATCAAAGCGTAGACAGATTGCGACATTACTTCCATGGAGAAAAGTCCGCATGGTGCCTGTTGTATTCAATCCCGATGCAATTTCTGTGTTTCATCAACACTCTGAAGTTTCACATATTACAGAATGCCTCCAGATGTGCATCGGAAACTACTACTGGTCTTCCAGGGAACGATCAAAGCGTAGACAGTTTGAGACATTACTCCCATGGAGAATAGTCCCCATGGTGCCTGTTATATTCAAACCCGACGCAATTTCTTTAAAATTCCCATATTACAGAATGCCTCCAGTTGTGCTTCAGAAACTACTACTGAACTTCCAGGGAACGATCAAAGCGTTGACAGTTTGAGATAATACACCCGCGAAGAAAAGTCCGCATGGTGCCTTTTGTATTCATTCCCGATGCAATATCTGTGTTTCATCAGCACTCTGAAGGTCCACAGATTACAGAATGCCTTTAGATGTGCTTCCGAAACTACTACTGGTCTTCCAGGGAACGATCTGAGCGTAGACAGTTTGACACATTACTCCCATTTCAAAACGTTCGCATGGTGCCTGTTGTATTCAATCCCGATAAAATTCCGGTGTTTCATCAACACTCTGAAGTTCCACAGGTTACAGAATGTCTCCAGATGTGCTTCGCCAACTACTACTTTCCTTCCAGGGAACGATCAAAGCGTAGACAGTTTGAGACATTAATCGCATGGAGAAAAGCCCGCATGGTTGCCTATTGTATTCAATCCCGATGCAATTTCTGTGTTTCATTTACACTCTGAAGGTCCACAGATTACAGAATGCTTCGAGATGTGCTTCGGAAACTACTACTGGTCTTCCAGGGAACGATCAAAGGGTAGACAGTTCGAGACACTACTCCCATGGAGAAAAATCCGCATGATGCCTGTTGTATTCAATCCCGACGCAATTTCTGTGTTTCATCAACACTCTGAAGGTCCACAGATCACAGAATGCCTCTAGATGTGCTTCAGAAACCATTACTTGTCTTCCAGGGAAAGATCAAAGCGTAGACACTTTGAAACATTACTTCCAATGCAGAAAAGTCCGCATGGTGCCTGTTGTATACAATCCAGAAACGATTTCTGTGTTTCATCAACACTCTGAAGCTCCACATATTACAGAATGCCACCAGATGTGCTTCGGAAACTACTACTGGTATTCAAAGGGACGATCATATCGTAGGCAGTTTGAGACATTACTCCTATTGAGAAAAGTCGGCATGGAGCCTTGCATATTCAATCCCGATGCAATTTCTGTGTTTCATCAACACTCTGAAGGTCCACAGATTACAGAATGCCAACAGATGTGCTTTGGAAACTACAACTGGTCTTCCAGGAATCGATCAAAGCATAGACAGTTTGAGACATACCTCCCACGGAGAATAGACCGCATGGTGCCTGTTGTATTCAATCCCGATGCAATTTCTGAGTTTCAACAACACTCTGAAGGTCCACATATTACAGAATGCCTCCAGTTGTGCTTCGGAAACTACTACTGGACTTCCAGGGAACGATCTAAGCGTAGACAGTTTAAAACATTACTCCCATGGAGATAATTCCGCATGGTGCCTGTTGTATTCAATCACGATGCAATTTCTGTGTTTCATCAACACCCTGAATGTCCACAGATTACAGAATGCCCCCAGAGTTGCTTCGCAAACTACTACTGGTCTTCTAGGGAACGATCAAAGCGTAGACAGTTTGAGACGTTAATCCCATGGAGAAAAGTCCGCGTGGCGCATGTTGTATTCAATCCCGATGCAATTCCTGTGTTTCATCAAAACTCTGAAGTTCCACAGGTTACAGAATGTCTCCAGATGTGCTTCGCCAACTACTACTTTCCTTCCAGGGAACGATCAAAGCGTAGACAGTTTGAGACATTAATCCCATGGAGAAAAGCCCGCATGGTTGCCTGTTGTATTCAATCCCGATGCAATTTCTGTTCTTAATTAACTCTCTGAAGGTCCACAGATTACGGAATGCCTCGAGATGTGCTTCGGAAACTACTACTGGTCTTCCAGGGAACGATCAAAACGTATACAGTATGAAACATTACTCCCATTTAGGAAAGTCCGCATGGTGCCTGTTGTATTCCATCCTAATGCATTTTCTGTGTTTCATCAACACTCCGAAGGTCCACATATTATAATATGCCTCTAGTTGTGCTTAGGAAACTACTACTGGTCTTCCACTGAACGATCAAAGCGTAGACAGTTTGAGACATTACTCCCATGGAGAGAAGACCGCATGGTGAATGTTGTATTCAATCCCGTTGCAATTTCTGTGTTTCATCAACACTCTGAAGGTCCACTGATTACCGAATGCATCCAGATGTGCTTCGCAAACTACTACTGGTCTTCCAGGGAACGATCAAAGCGTAGACAATTTGAGACATTACTCCCATGGAGAAAAGTCCGCATGGTGCCTGTTGTATTCAATCACGATGCAATTTCTGTGTTTCATAACACCCCGAAGGTCCACATATTACAGAATGCCTCCAGATGTGCATCGGAAACTACCAATAGTCTTCCAGGGAACGATCAAAGCGTAGACAGTTTGAGACGTTACTCCCATGGAGAAAAGTCCGCATTGTGCCTGTTATATTCAAACCCTATGCAATTTCTGTGTTTCATCAACACTCTAAAATTCCCATACTACAGAATGCCTCCAGTTGTGCTTCGGAAACTACTAATGGTCTTCCAGGGAACGATCAAAGCGTAGACAGTGTTAGACATTAATCCCATGGAGAAAAGTCCGCATGGTGCCTGTTGTATTCAATCACGATGCAATTTCTGTGTTTCATCAACTCTCTGAAGGTCCACAGATTACAGAATGCTTCCAGAGTTGCTTCGCAAACTACTACTAGTCTTCCAGGGAACGATCAAACCGTAGACAGTTTGACACATTAATCCCATGGAGAAAAGTCCGCGTTGAGCACGTTGTATTCAATCCCGATGCAATTTCTGTGTTTCATCAACACTCTGAAGGTCCACATATTACAGAATGCCTAAAGTTGTGCTTCGGAAACTACTAATGGTCTTCCAGGAAACTATCAAAGCTTACACAATTTGAGACATTACTCTCATGGAGAAAAGTCCGCATGGTGCCCGTTATATTTAAACCCGATGCAATTTCTGTGTTTCATCAACACTCTAAAATTCCCTAATTACAGAATGCCTCCAGATGTGCTTCGGAAACTACTACTGGTCTTCCAGTTAACGATAAGAGCATAGACAGTTTGAGACATTACTCCCATGGCGAAAAGTCAGCATGGTGCTTGTTGTATCCAATCCAGATGGAACTTCTATGTTTCATCAACACTCTAAACGTCCAAAGATTACAGAATGCCTCTAGATGTGCTTTGGAAACTCTTACTGGTCTTCCAGTGAACGATCAATGCGTAGACAGATTGAGACATTACTCAAGCGAAGAAAAAGTCCGCATGGTGCCTGTTGTATTCATTTACGATGCAATTTCTGTGTTTCATCAACACTCTAAAGGTCCACAGGTTACAGAATGCCTCCAGACGTGCTTCGCCAACTACTACTGGTCTTCCAGGGAACGATCAACGCGTAGACAGTTTAAGACATTACTCCCATGGAGAGAAGACCGCATGGTGCCTTTTGCATTCAGTCCCGATGCAGTTTCTGTGTTTCATCAATACTCTGAAGGTCCATAGATAACAGAATGCCTCCAGTTGGCTTCGGATACTACTACGGGTCTTCCTGGGAACGATCAAAGCGTAGACAGTTTGAGACATTACTCCCATGGAGAAAAGTCCGCATGGCGCCTGTTGTATTCAATCCCGATGGATTTTCTGTGTTTCATCGACACTCTGAAGGCCCACATATTACACAATGCCTTTACATGTGCATCGGATACTAGTACTGGTCTTCCAGGGAACGACCAAATCGTAGACAGTTTGAGACATTACTCCCATGGAGAAAAGTCCGCATTGTGCCTGTTATACTCAAATCCGATGCAATTTCTGTGTTTCATCTACACTCTAAAATTCCCATATAACAGAATGCCTCCAGTTGTGCTTCGGAAACGACTACTGGCCTTCCAGCGAACGATGAAAGCGTAGACAGTTTGAGACATTACTCCCATGGAGAAAAGTCAGCATTGTGCGTGTTGAATTCAATCCCGATGCAATTTCTATGTTTCATCAACACTCTAAACGTCCAAAGATTACAGAATGCCTCTAGATGTGCTTCGGAAACTCTTACTGGTTTTCCAGGGAACGATCAAAGCGTACACAGTTTGAGACATTAATCCCATGGAGAAAAGTCCGCATGGTCCCTGTTGTATTCAATCACGATGCAATTTCTGTGTTTCATCAACACTCTGAAGGTCCACAGATTACAGAATGCTTCCAGAGTTGCTTCGCAAACTACTACTGGTTTTCCAGGGAACGATCAAACCGTAGACAGTTTGACACATTAATCCCATGGAGAAAAGTCCGCGTGGAGCACGTTGTATTCAATCCCGATGCGATTTCTGTGTTTCATTAACACTCTGAAGGTCCACAGATTACAGAATGCTTCGAGATGTGCTTCGGAAACTACTACTGGTCTTCCAGGGAACGATCAAAGGGTAGACAGTTTGAGACACTACTCCCATGGAGAAAAATCCGCATGATGCCTGTTGTATTAAATCCTGATGCAATTTCTGTGTTTCATCAACCCTCTGAAGGTCCACAGGTTACAGAATGCCTCCAGATGTGCTTCGCAAACTACTACTGGTCTTCCAGGGAACGATCAAAGCGTAGACAGTGTGAGACATTAATCCCATGGAGGAAGTCCGCATGGTGCCTGTTGTATTCAATCCCGATGCAATTTCTGTTTTTCATTAACACTCTGAAGGTCCACAGATTACAGAATGACTCCAGAGTTGTTTCGCAAACTACTACTGGTCTTCCAGGGAACGATCAGAGCGTAGACAGTTTGAACCATTACTCCCATGGAGAAAAGTCCGCTTGGCGCCTGATGTATTCAATCCCGATGGAAATTCTGTGTTTCATCGACACTCTGAAGGTCAACAGATTACAGAATGCCTCCAGATGTGCTTCGGAAACTCTTACTGGTGTTCCAGTGAACGATCAAAGCGTATTCAGTTTGAGACATTACACCCGCGAAGAAAAGTGAGCATGGTGCCTGTTGTATTCAATCCCGATGCAATTTCTGTGTTTCATCAATACTCTGAAGGTCCACAGATTACAGAATGCCTCCAGTTGTGTTTCGGAAACTACTACTGGTCTTCCAGGGAACGATCAAAGCGTAGACAGTTTGACACATTACTCCCATGGAGAAAAGTCCGCATGATGCCCGTTGTATTCAATCCCGAAGCAATTTCTGTGTTTCATCGACACCCTGAAGGTCCACAGGTTACAGAATGCCTCCAGATGTGCTTCGCAAACAACTACTGGTCTTCCAGGGAACGATCAAAGCGTAGACAGTGTGAGACATTAATCCCATGGAGAAAAATCCGCATGGTGCCTGTTGTATTCAATCCCGATGCAATATCTGTTTTTCATTAACACTCTGAAGGTCCACAGATTACAGAATGCCTCGAGATGTGCTTCGGACACTACTACTGGTGTTCCTGGGAACGATCAAAGCGTAGACAGTATGAGACATTACTCCCATGGAGAAGAGTCCGCATGGTGCCTGATGTATTCAATCCGGATGCAATTTCTGTGTTTCATCAACACTCTGAAGGTCCGCATATTACAGAATGATTATAGGGTGTGCTTCGGAAACTATTACTTGTCTTCCAGGGAACGATCAAAGCGTAGACTGTTTGAGACATTACTCCCTTGCAGAAAAGTCCGCATGGTGCCTGTTGTATACAATCCAGAAACGATTTCTGTGTTTCATCAACACTCAGAAGCTCCACGTATTACAGAATGCCACCGGATGTGCCACGTAAACTACTACTGGTCATCCAGGGAATGATCAAAGCGTAGGCAGTTTGAGACATTACTCCTATGGAGAAAAGTCCGCATGGAGCCTTTTATATTCAATACCGAAGCAATTTCAGTGTTTCATCAACACTCTAAACGTCCACAGATTACAGAATGCCTAAAGATGTGCTTCGGAAACTACTACTGGTCTTGCGGGGAACTATCAAAGCGTAGACAGTTCAACACATTACAATCGCGAAGAAAAGTCCGCATGGTGCCTGTTGTATTTAATCCCTTTGCAATATCTGTGTTTCATCAACACTCCGAAGGTCCAGAGATTACAGAATGTCTTTACATGTGCTTTCGAAACTACTACTGGTCTTCCAGGGAAAGATCAAAGCGTAGACAGTTTGAGACACTACTCCCATAGGAGAAAAGTCAGAATGGTGTCTCTTGTATTCAATCACGATGCAATTTCTGTATTTCATCGACACTCTGAAGGTCCACAGATTACAGAATGCCTCCATATGTGCTTCGCAAATTACTACTGGTCTTCCACGGAACGACTAAAACGTAGACAGTTTGAGACATTACTCCAATGGAGGAAAGTGTGCATCGTGACTGTTGTATTCAATCTCGATGCAATTTCTGTGTTTCATCAACACTCAGATAGTCCACAGACTACAGAATGCCTCCAGATGTGCATCGGAAACTACTACTGGTCATCCAGGGAACGATCAAAGCGTAGACAGTTTGAGACATTACTCCCATGGAGAAAAGTCTGCATGGTGCCTGTTATATTCAAACCCGATGCAATTTCTGTGTTTCATCAACACTCTAAAATTCCCATATTACAGAATGCCTCCAGTTGTGCTTCGGAAACTACAACTGGTCTTCCAGGAAACGATCAAAGGATAGACAGTTTGAGACATTACTCCCATGGAGAAAAGTCACCATGGTGCGTGTTGTATTCAATCCCGTTGCAATTTCTTTGTTTCATCAACATTCTAAACGTCCACAGATTACAGAATGCCTAAAGATGTGCTTCGGAAACTACTACTGGTGTTCCAGGGAACTATCGAAGCGTACAGAATTTGAGACATTACACCCGCGAAGAAGAGTCCGCACGTTGCCTTTTGTATTCAATCCCGATGCAATATCTGTGTTTCATTAACACTCTGAAGGTCCACAGATTACAGAATGCCTTTAGATGTGCTTCGGAAACTACTACTGGTCTTCCAGGGAACGATCAAAGCCTAGGCAGTTTGCGACATTACTCCCATGGAGAAAAGTCCGCATGCTGCGTGTTGTATTCAATCCCGATGCAATTCCTGTGTTTCATCAACACTCTGACGGTCCACAGGTTACAGAATGTCTCCAGATGTGCTTCGCCAACTACTACTGGTCTTCCAGGGAACGATCAAAGCGTAGACAGTTTGAGACATTAATCCCATGGATAAATGTCCGCATGGTTGCCTGTTCTATTCAATCCCGATGCAATTTCTGTTTTTCATTAACACTCTGAAGGTCCACAGATTACACAATGCCGCGAGATGTGCTTCGGAAACTACTACTGGTGTTCCAGGGAACGATAAAAACGTAGACAGTATGAGACATTACTCCCATGGAGACAAGTCCACATGGTGCTTGTCGTATTTAATCCCGTTGCAATTTCTGTGTTTCATCAAGACTCTAAAGGTCCCATATAACACAATGCCTCCAGATGTGCTTCGGAAACTACTACTGGTCTTCCAGTTAACTATCATAGCGTAGACAACTTGAGACATTACACCCGCGAAGAAAAGTCCGCATGGTGCATTTTGTAATCAATCCCGATGCAATATCTGTGTTTTATCAACACTCTGAAGGTCCACAGATTACAGAATGCCTTTAGATGTGCTTCCGAAACTACTACTGGTCTTCCAGGGAACGATCTGAGCGTAGACAGTTGGACACATTACTCCCATTTAGAAACGCTCTCATGGTGCCTGTTGTATTCAATCCCGATGCAATTCCTGTGTTTCATCAACACTCTGAAGGTCCACATATTACAGAATGCCTCCAAATGTGCATCGTAGACTACTACTGGTCTTCCAGGGAACGATCAAAGCGTAGGCAGTTTGAGACATTACTCCCATGGAGAAAAGTCATCATGGTTCCTGTTATATTCAAACCCGATGCAATTTCTGTGTTTCTTCAACACTCTAAAATTCCAGTATTACAGAATGCCTCCAGTTGTGCTTCGGAAACTACTACTGGTCTTCCAGGGAACGATCAAAGCGTAGACACTTAGAGACATTGCTCCCATGGGGAAAAGTCTGCATGGTTCCTGTCGTATTCAATCCCGATGCAATTTCTGTGTTTCATCAACACTCTTATGGTCAACAGATTACAGAATGCCTTTAGTTGTGCTTCCGAAACTACTACTGGTCTTCCAGGGAACGATCAAAGCGTAGACAATTTGAGACATTAATCCCATGGAGAAAAGTGCGCATGGTGCGTGTCGTATTCAAACCCAATGCAATTTCTTTGTTTCATCAACACTCTAAATGTCCACATATTACAGAATGCCTCGTAATGTGCTTCGAAAACTACTACTGGTCTTCCAGGGAACGATCAAAGCGTAGACAGTTTGAGACATTTCTCCCATGGAGAAAGTCCGCATGGTGCCTGTTGTATTCAATCCCGATGCAATTTCTGTGTTTCATCAACACTCTGAAGGTCAACGGATTACAGAATGCCTTTAGTTGTGCTTCCGAAACTACTACTGGTCTTCCAGGGAACGATCAAAGCGTAGACAATTTGAGACATTAATCGCATGGAGAAAAGTCCGCATGGTGCCTGTCGTATTCAATCCCGATGCAATTTCTGTGTTTCATCAACACCCTAAAGGTCCACATATTACAGAATGCCTCCAGATATGCATCGTAGACTACTACTGGTCTTCCAGGGAACGATCAAAGCGTAGGCAGTTTGAGACATTACTCCCATGGAGAAAAGTTATCATGGTTCCTGTTATATTCAAACCCGATGCAATTTCTGTGTTTCTTCAACACTCTAAAATTCCAGTATTACAGAATGCCTCCAGTTGTGCTTCGGAAACTACTACTGGTCTTCCAGGGAACGATCAAAGCGTAGACACTTAGAGACATTGCTCCCATGGAGAAAAGTCTGCATGGTTCCTGTTGTGTTCAATCCCGATGCAATTTCTGTGTTTCATCAACACTCTTATGGTCAACAGATTACAGAATGCCTTTAGTTGTGTTTCCGAAACTACTACTGGTCTTCCAGGGAACGATCAAAGCGTAGACAATTTGAGACATTAATCGCATGGAGAAAAGTCCGCATGGTGCGTGTCGTATTAAAACCCGATGCAATTTCTTTGTTTCATCAACACTCTAAATGTCCACATATTACAGAATGCCTCGAGATGTGCTTCGGAAACTACTACTGGTCTTCCAGGGAACGATCAAAGCGTAGACAGTTTGAGACATTACTCCCATGGAGATAAGTCAGCTTGGTGCGTGTTGTATTCAATCACGATGCAACTTCTATGTTTCATCAACACTCTAAACGTCCAAAGATTACAGAATGCCTCTAGATGTGCTTCGGAAACTCTTACTGGTCTTCCAGTGAACGATCAATGAGTTGACAGTTAGAGACATTACACCCGCAACAAAAAGTCAGCATGGTGCCTGTTGTATTCAATCCCGATGCAATTTCTTTGTTTCATCAACTCTCTGAAGCTCCACAGATTACGGAATACCTCCAGTTGTGCTTCGGTAACTACCACTGGTCTCCCAGGGAACGATCAAAGCGTAGACAGTATGAGACCTTACCCACATGGAAAAGAGTCCGCATGGTGAATGTGTATTAAATCCCGATGCAATTTCTGTGTTTCATCAACACTCTGAAGGTCCACAGATTACAGAAAGCCTCTAGTTGTGCTTCGGAAACTACCACTGGTCTTCCACTGAACGATCAATGCGTAGACAGTTTGAGACATTACTCCAATGGAGAAAAGACCGCATGGTGCCTGTTGTATTCAATCCTGTTGCAATTTCTGTGTTTCATCAACACTCTGAAGGTCCACATATTACACAATGCCTCCAGATGTGCTTCGGAAACTACTACTGGTCTTCCAGGGAACGAGCAAAGCGTAGACAGTTAGAGATATTACTCCCATGGAGAAAAGTCAGCATTGTACCTGTTGTATTCAATCCCGATGCAATTTCTTTGTTTCATCAACACTATAAACGTCCACAGAATACAGAAAGCCTTAAGATGTGCTTCGGAAACTACTACTGGTCCTCCAGGGAACTATCAAAGCGTAGACAGTTTATGACATTACACCCGCGAAGAAAAGTCCGCATGGTGTCTGTTGTATTCAATCCCGTTGCAATATCTGTGTTTAATCAATACTCCGAAGGTCCACAGATTACAGAATGTCTTTAGATGTGCTTTCGAAACTACTACTGGTCTTCCAGGGAACGATCAAAGCGTAGACAGTGTGAGACATTAATCCCATGGAGAAAAGTACCTATGGTGCCTGTTGTATTCAATCCCGATGCAATTTCTGTTTTTCATTAACACTCTGAAGGTCCACAGATTACGGAATGCCTCGAGATGTGCTTCGGACACTACTACTGGTGTTCCTGGGAACGATCAAAGCGTAGACAGTATGAGACATTACTCCCATGGAGCAAAGTCCGCATGGTGCCTGATGTATTCAATCCGGATGCAATTTCTGTGTTTCATCAACACTCTGAAGGTCCACAGATTACAGAATGCTTCCAGAGTTGCTTCGCAAACTACTACTGGTTTTCCAGGGAACGATCAAACCGTAGACAGTTTGACACATTAATCCCATGGAGAAAAGTCCGCGTGGAGCACGTTGTATTCAATCCCGATGCGATTTCTGTGTTTCATTAACACTCTGAAGGTCCACAGATTACAGAATGCTTCGAGATGTGCTTCGGAAACTACTACTGGTCTTCCAGGGAACGATCAAAGGGTAGACAGTTTGAGACACTACTCCCATGGAGAAAAATCCGCATGATGCCTGTTGTATTAAATCCTGATGCAATTTCTGTGTTTCATCAACCCTCTGAAGGTCCACAGGTTACAGAATGCCTCCAGATGTGCTTCGCAAACTACTACTGGTCTTCCAGGGAACGATCAAAGCGTAGACAGTGTGAGACATTAATCCCATGGAGGAAGTCCGCATGGTGCCTGTTGTATTCAATCCCGATGCAATTTCTGTTTTTCATTAACACTCTGAAGGTCCACAGATTACAGAATGACTCCAGAGTTGTTTCGCAAACTACTACTGGTCTTCCAGGGAACGATCAGAGCGTAGACAGTTTGAACCATTACTCCCATGGAGAAAAGTCCGCTTGGCGCCTGATGTATTCAATCCCGATGGAAATTCTGTGTTTCATCGACACTCTGAAGGTCAACAGATTACAGAATGCCTCCAGATGTGCTTCGGAAACTCTTACTGGTGTTCCAGTGAACGATCAAAGCGTATTCAGTTTGAGACATTACACCCGCGAAGAAAAGTGAGCATGGTGCCTGTTGTATTCAATCCCGATGCAATTTCTGTGTTTCATCAATACTCTGAAGGTCCACAGATTACAGAATGCCTCCAGTTGTGTTTCGGAAACTACTACTGGTCTTCCAGGGAACGATCAAAGCGTAGACAGTTTGACACATTACTCCCATGGAGAAAAGTCCGCATGATGCCCGTTGTATTCAATCCCGAAGCAATTTCTGTGTTTCATCGACACCCTGAAGGTCCACAGGTTACAGAATGCCTCCAGATGTGCTTCGCAAACAACTACTGGTCTTCCAGGGAACGATCAAAGCGTAGACAGTGTGAGACATTAATCCCATGGAGAAAAATCCGCATGGTGCCTGTTGTATTCAATCCCGATGCAATATCTGTTTTTCATTAACACTCTGAAGGTCCACAGATTACAGAATGCCTCGAGATGTGCTTCGGACACTACTACTGGTGTTCCTGGGAACGATCAAAGCGTAGACAGTATGAGACATTACTCCCATGGAGAAGAGTCCGCATGGTGCCTGATGTATTCAATCCGGATGCAATTTCTGTGTTTCATCAACACTCTGAAGGTCCGCATATTACAGAATGATTATAGGGTGTGCTTCGGAAACTATTACTTGTCTTCCAGGGAACGATCAAAGCGTAGACTGTTTGAGACATTACTCCCTTGCAGAAAAGTCCGCATGGTGCCTGTTGTATACAATCCAGAAACGATTTCTGTGTTTCATCAACACTCAGAAGCTCCACGTATTACAGAATGCCACCGGATGTGCCACGTAAACTACTACTGGTCATCCAGGGAATGATCAAAGCGTAGGCAGTTTGAGACATTACTCCTATGGAGAAAAGTCCGCATGGAGCCTTTTATATTCAATACCGAAGCAATTTCAGTGTTTCATCAACACTCTAAACGTCCACAGATTACAGAATGCCTAAAGATGTGCTTCGGAAACTACTACTGGTCTTGCGGGGAACTATCAAAGCGTAGACAGTTCAACACATTACAATCGCGAAGAAAAGTCCGCATGGTGCCTGTTGTATTTAATCCCTTTGCAATATCTGTGTTTCATCAACACTCCGAAGGTCCAGAGATTACAGAATGTCTTTACATGTGCTTTCGAAACTACTACTGGTCTTCCAGGGAAAGATCAAAGCGTAGACAGTTTGAGACACTACTCCCATAGGAGAAAAGTCAGAATGGTGTCTGTTGTATTCAATCACGATGCAATTTCTGTATTTCATCGACACTCTGAAGGTCCACAGATTACAGAATGCCTCCATATGTGCTTCGCAAATTACTACTGGTCTTCCACGGAACGACTAAAACGTAGACAGTTTGAGACATTACTCCAATGGAGGAAAGTGTGCATCGTGACTGTTGTATTCAATCTCGATGCAATTTCTGTGTTTCATCAACACTCAGATAGTCCACAGACTACAGAATGCCTCCAGATGTGCATCGGAAACTACTACTGGTCATCCAGGGAACGATCAAAGCGTAGACAGTTTGAGACATTACTCCCATGGAGAAAAGTCTGCATGGTGCCTGTTATATTCAAACCCGATGCAATTTCTGTGTTTCATCAACACTCTAAAATTCCCATATTACAGAATGCCTCCAGTTGTGCTTCGGAAACTACAACTGGTCTTCCAGGAAACGATCAAAGGATAGACAGTTTGAGACATTACTCCCATGGAGAAAAGTCACCATGGTGCGTGTTGTATTCAATCCCGTTGCAATTTCTTTGTTTCATCAACATTCTAAACGTCCACAGATTACAGAATGCCTAAAGATGTGCTTCGGAAACTACTACTGGTGTTCCAGGGAACTATCGAAGCGTACAGAATTTGAGACATTACACCCGCGAAGAAGAGTCCGCACGTTGCCTTTTGTATTCAATCCCGATGCAATATCTGTGTTTCATTAACACTCTGAAGGTCCACAGATTACAGAATGCCTTTAGATGTGCTTCGGAAACTACTACTGGTCTTCCAGGGAACGATCAAAGCCTAGGCAGTTTGCGACATTACTCCCATGGAGAAAAGTCCGCATGCTGCGTGTTGTATTCAATCCCGATGCAATTCCTGTGTTTCATCAACACTCTGACGGTCCACAGGTTACAGAATGTCTCCAGATGTGCTTCGCCAACTACTACTGGTCTTCCAGGGAACGATCAAAGCGTAGACAGTTTGAGACATTAATCCCATGGATAAATGTCCGCATGGTTGCCTGTTCTATTCAATCCCGATGCAATTTCTGTTTTTCATTAACACTCTGAAGGTCCACAGATTACACAATGCCGCGAGATGTGCTTCGGAAACTACTACTGGTGTTCCAGGGAACGATAAAAACGTAGACAGTATGAGACATTACTCCCATGGAGACAAGTCCACATGGTGCTTGTCGTATTTAATCCCGTTGCAATTTCTGTGTTTCATCAAGACTCTAAAGGTCCCATATAACACAATGCCTCCAGATGTGCTTCGGAAACTACTACTGGTCTTCCAGTTAACTATCATAGCGTAGACAACTTGAGACATTACACCCGCGAAGAAAAGTCCGCATGGTGCATTTTGTAATCAATCCCGATGCAATATCTGTGTTTTATCAACACTCTGAAGGTCCACAGATTACAGAATGCCTTTAGATGTGCTTCCGAAACTACTACTGGTCTTCCAGGGAACGATCTGAGCGTAGACAGTTGGACACATTACTCCCATTTAGAAACGCTCTCATGGTGCCTGTTGTATTCAATCCCGATGCAATTCCTGTGTTTCATCAACACTCTGAAGGTCCACATATTACAGAATGCCTCCAAATGTGCATCGTAGACTACTACTGGTCTTCCAGGGAACGATCAAAGCGTAGGCAGTTTGAGACATTACTCCCATGGAGAAAAGTCATCATGGTTCCTGTTATATTCAAACCCGATGCAATTTCTGTGTTTCTTCAACACTCTAAAATTCCAGTATTACAGAATGCCTCCAGTTGTGCTTCGGAAACTACTACTGGTCTTCCAGGGAACGATCAAAGCGTAGACACTTAGAGACATTGCTCCCATGGGGAAAAGTCTGCATGGTTCCTGTCGTATTCAATCCCGATGCAATTTCTGTGTTTCATCAACACTCTTATGGTCAACAGATTACAGAATGCCTTTAGTTGTGCTTCCGAAACTACTACTGGTCTTCCAGGGAACGATCAAAGCGTAGACAATTTGAGACATTAATCCCATGGAGAAAAGTGCGCATGGTGCGTGTCGTATTCAAACCCAATGCAATTTCTTTGTTTCATCAACACTCTAAATGTCCACATATTACAGAATGCCTCGTAATGTGCTTCGAAAACTACTACTGGTCTTCCAGGGAACGATCAAAGCGTAGACAGTTTGAGACATTTCTCCCATGGAGAAAAGTCCGCATGGCGCCTGTTGTATTCAATCCCGATGGATTTTCTGTGTTTCATCGACACTCTGAAGGCCCACATATTACACAATGCCTTTACATGTGCATCGGATACTAGTACTGGTCTTCCAGGGAACGACCAAATCGTAGACAGTTTGAGACATTACTCCCATGGAGAAAAGTCCGCATTGTGCCTGTTATACTCAAATCCGATGCAATTTCTGTGTTTCATCTACACTCTAAAATTCCCATATAACAGAATGCCTCCAGTTGTGCTTCGGAAACGACTACTGGCCTTCCAGCGAACGATGAAAGCGTAGACAGTTTGAGACATTACTCCCATGGAGAAAAGTCAGCATTGTGCGTGTTGAATTCAATCCCGATGCAATTTCTATGTTTCATCAACACTCTAAACGTCCAAAGATTACAGAATGCCTCTAGATGTGCTTCGGAAACTCTTACTGGTTTTCCAGGGAACGATCAAAGCGTACACAGTTTGAGACATTAATCCCATGGAGAAAAGTCCGCATGGTCCCTGTTGTATTCAATCACGATGCAATTTCTGTGTTTCATCAACACTCTGAAGGTCCACAGATTACAGAATGCTTCCAGAGTTGCTTCGCAAACTACTACTGGTTTTCCAGGGAACGATCAAACCGTAGACAGTTTGACACATTAATCCCATGGAGAAAAGTCCGCGTGGAGCACGTTGTATTCAATCCCGATGCGATTTCTGTGTTTCATTAACACTCTGAAGGTCCACAGATTACAGAATGCTTCGAGATGTGCTTCGGAAACTACTACTGGTCTTCCAGGGAACGATCAAAGGGTAGACAGTTTGAGACACTACTCCCATGGAGAAAAATCCGCATGATGCCTGTTGTATTAAATCCTGATGCAATTTCTGTGTTTCATCAACCCTCTGAAGGTCCACAGGTTACAGAATGCCTCCAGATGTGCTTCGCAAACTACTACTGGTCTTCCAGGGAACGATCAAAGCGTAGACAGTGTGAGACATTAATCCCATGGAGGAAGTCCGCATGGTGCCTGTTGTATTCAATCCCGATGCAATTTCTGTTTTTCATTAACACTCTGAAGGTCCACAGATTACAGAATGACTCCAGAGTTGTTTCGCAAACTACTACTGGTCTTCCAGGGAACGATCAGAGCGTAGACAGTTTGAACCATTACTCCCATGGAGAAAAGTCCGCTTGGCGCCTGATGTATTCAATCCCGATGGAAATTCTGTGTTTCATCGACACTCTGAAGGTCAACAGATTACAGAATGCCTCCAGATGTGCTTCGGAAACTCTTACTGGTGTTCCAGTGAACGATCAAAGCGTATTCAGTTTGAGACATTACACCCGCGAAGAAAAGTGAGCATGGTGCCTGTTGTATTCAATCCCGATGCAATTTCTGTGTTTCATCAATACTCTGAAGGTCCACAGATTACAGAATGCCTCCAGTTGTGTTTCGGAAACTACTACTGGTCTTCCAGGGAACGATCAAAGCGTAGACAGTTTGACACATTACTCCCATGGAGAAAAGTCCGCATGATGCCCGTTGTATTCAATCCCGAAGCAATTTCTGTGTTTCATCGACACCCTGAAGGTCCACAGGTTACAGAATGCCTCCAGATGTGCTTCGCAAACAACTACTGGTCTTCCAGGGAACGATCAAAGCGTAGACAGTGTGAGACATTAATCCCATGGAGAAAAATCCGCATGGTGCCTGTTGTATTCAATCCCGATGCAATATCTGTTTTTCATTAACACTCTGAAGGTCCACAGATTACAGAATGCCTCGAGATGTGCTTCGGACACTACTACTGGTGTTCCTGGGAACGATCAAAGCGTAGACAGTATGAGACATTACTCCCATGGAGAAGAGTCCGCATGGTGCCTGATGTATTCAATCCGGATGCAATTTCTGTGTTTCATCAACACTCTGAAGGTCCGCATATTACAGAATGATTATAGGGTGTGCTTCGGAAACTATTACTTGTCTTCCAGGGAACGATCAAAGCGTAGACTGTTTGAGACATTACTCCCTTGCAGAAAAGTCCGCATGGTGCCTGTTGTATACAATCCAGAAACGATTTCTGTGTTTCATCAACACTCAGAAGCTCCACGTATTACAGAATGCCACCGGATGTGCCACGTAAACTACTACTGGTCATCCAGGGAATGATCAAAGCGTAGGCAGTTTGAGACATTACTCCTATGGAGAAAAGTCCGCATGGAGCCTTTTATATTCAATACCGAAGCAATTTCAGTGTTTCATCAACACTCTAAACGTCCACAGATTACAGAATGCCTAAAGATGTGCTTCGGAAACTACTACTGGTCTTGCGGGGAACTATCAAAGCGTAGACAGTTCAACACATTACAATCGCGAAGAAAAGTCCGCATGGTGCCTGTTGTATTTAATCCCTTTGCAATATCTGTGTTTCATCAACACTCCGAAGGTCCAGAGATTACAGAATGTCTTTACATGTGCTTTCGAAACTACTACTGGTCTTCCAGGGAAAGATCAAAGCGTAGACAGTTTGAGACACTACTCCCATAGGAGAAAAGTCAGAATGGTGTCTGTTGTATTCAATCACGATGCAATTTCTGTATTTCATCGACACTCTGAAGGTCCACAGATTACAGAATGCCTCCATATGTGCTTCGCAAATTACTACTGGTCTTCCACGGAACGACTAAAACGTAGACAGTTTGAGACATTACTCCAATGGAGGAAAGTGTGCATCGTGACTGTTGTATTCAATCTCGATGCAATTTCTGTGTTTCATCAACACTCAGATAGTCCACAGACTACAGAATGCCTCCAGATGTGCATCGGAAACTACTACTGGTCATCCAGGGAACGATCAAAGCGTAGACAGTTTGAGACATTACTCCCATGGAGAAAAGTCTGCATGGTGCCTGTTATATTCAAACCCGATGCAATTTCTGTGTTTCATCAACACTCTAAAATTCCCATATTACAGAATGCCTCCAGTTGTGCTTCGGAAACTACAACTGGTCTTCCAGGAAACGATCAAAGGATAGACAGTTTGAGACATTACTCCCATGGAGAAAAGTCACCATGGTGCGTGTTGTATTCAATCCCGTTGCAATTTCTTTGTTTCATCAACATTCTAAACGTCCACAGATTACAGAATGCCTAAAGATGTGCTTCGGAAACTACTACTGGTGTTCCAGGGAACTATCGAAGCGTACAGAATTTGAGACATTACACCCGCGAAGAAGAGTCCGCACGTTGCCTTTTGTATTCAATCCCGATGCAATATCTGTGTTTCATTAACACTCTGAAGGTCCACAGATTACAGAATGCCTTTAGATGTGCTTCGGAAACTACTACTGGTCTTCCAGGGAACGATCAAAGCCTAGGCAGTTTGCGACATTACTCCCATGGAGAAAAGTCCGCATGCTGCGTGTTGTATTCAATCCCGATGCAATTCCTGTGTTTCATCAACACTCTGACGGTCCACAGGTTACAGAATGTCTCCAGATGTGCTTCGCCAACTACTACTGGTCTTCCAGGGAACGATCAAAGCGTAGACAGTTTGAGACATTAATCCCATGGATAAATGTCCGCATGGTTGCCTGTTCTATTCAATCCCGATGCAATTTCTGTTTTTCATTAACACTCTGAAGGTCCACAGATTACACAATGCCGCGAGATGTGCTTCGGAAACTACTACTGGTGTTCCAGGGAACGATAAAAACGTAGACAGTATGAGACATTACTCCCATGGAGACAAGTCCACATGGTGCTTGTCGTATTTAATCCCGTTGCAATTTCTGTGTTTCATCAAGACTCTAAAGGTCCCATATAACACAATGCCTCCAGATGTGCTTCGGAAACTACTACTGGTCTTCCAGTTAACTATCATAGCGTAGACAACTTGAGACATTACACCCGCGAAGAAAAGTCCGCATGGTGCATTTTGTAATCAATCCCGATGCAATATCTGTGTTTTATCAACACTCTGAAGGTCCACAGATTACAGAATGCCTTTAGATGTGCTTCCGAAACTACTACTGGTCTTCCAGGGAACGATCTGAGCGTAGACAGTTGGACACATTACTCCCATTTAGAAACGCTCTCATGGTGCCTGTTGTATTCAATCCCGATGCAATTCCTGTGTTTCATCAACACTCTGAAGGTCCACATATTACAGAATGCCTCCAAATGTGCATCGTAGACTACTACTGGTCTTCCAGGGAACGATCAAAGCGTAGGCAGTTTGAGACATTACTCCCATGGAGAAAAGTCATCATGGTTCCTGTTATATTCAAACCCGATGCAATTTCTGTGTTTCTTCAACACTCTAAAATTCCAGTATTACAGAATGCCTCCAGTTGTGCTTCGGAAACTACTACTGGTCTTCCAGGGAACGATCAAAGCGTAGACACTTAGAGACATTGCTCCCATGGGGAAAAGTCTGCATGGTTCCTGTCGTATTCAATCCCGATGCAATTTCTGTGTTTCATCAACACTCTTATGGTCAACAGATTACAGAATGCCTTTAGTTGTGCTTCCGAAACTACTACTGGTCTTCCAGGGAACGATCAAAGCGTAGACAATTTGAGACATTAATCCCATGGAGAAAAGTGCGCATGGTGCGTGTCGTATTCAAACCCAATGCAATTTCTTTGTTTCATCAACACTCTAAATGTCCACATATTACAGAATGCCTCGTAATGTGCTTCGAAAACTACTACTGGTCTTCCAGGGAACGATCAAAGCGTAGACAGTTTGAGACATTTCTCCCATGGAGAAAGTCCGCATGGTGCCTGTTGTATTCAATCCCGATGCAATTTCTGTGTTTCATCAACACTCTGAAGGTCAACGGATTACAGAATGCCTTTAGTTGTGCTTCCGAAACTACTACTGGTCTTCCAGGGAACGATCAAAGCGTAGACAATTTGAGACATTAATCGCATGGAGAAAAGTCCGCATGGTGCCTGTCGTATTCAATCCCGATGCAATTTCTGTGTTTCATCAACACCCTAAAGGTCCACATATTACAGAATGCCTCCAGATATGCATCGTAGACTACTACTGGTCTTCCAGGGAACGATCAAAGCGTAGGCAGTTTGAGACATTACTCCCATGGAGAAAAGTTATCATGGTTCCTGTTATATTCAAACCCGATGCAATTTCTGTGTTTCTTCAACACTCTAAAATTCCAGTATTACAGAATGCCTCCAGTTGTGCTTCGGAAACTACTACTGGTCTTCCAGGGAACGATCAAAGCGTAGACACTTAGAGACATTGCTCCCATGGAGAAAAGTCTGCATGGTTCCTGTTGTGTTCAATCCCGATGCAATTTCTGTGTTTCATCAACACTCTTATGGTCAACAGATTACAGAATGCCTTTAGTTGTGTTTCCGAAACTACTACTGGTCTTCCAGGGAACGATCAAAGCGTAGACAATTTGAGACATTAATCGCATGGAGAAAAGTCCGCATGGTGCGTGTCGTATTAAAACCCGATGCAATTTCTTTGTTTCATCAACACTCTAAATGTCCACATATTACAGAATGCCTCGAGATGTGCTTCGGAAACTACTACTGGTCTTCCAGGGAACGATCAAAGCGTAGACAGTTTGAGACATTACTCCCATGGAGATAAGTCAGCTTGGTGCGTGTTGTATTCAATCACGATGCAACTTCTATGTTTCATCAACACTCTAAACGTCCAAAGATTACAGAATGCCTCTAGATGTGCTTCGGAAACTCTTACTGGTCTTCCAGTGAACGATCAATGAGTTGACAGTTAGAGACATTACACCCGCAACAAAAAGTCAGCATGGTGCCTGTTGTATTCAATCCCGATGCAATTTCTTTGTTTCATCAACTCTCTGAAGCTCCACAGATTACGGAATACCTCCAGTTGTGCTTCGGTAACTACCACTGGTCTCCCAGGGAACGATCAAAGCGTAGACAGTATGAGACCTTACCCACATGGAAAAGAGTCCGCATGGTGAATGTGTATTAAATCCCGATGCAATTTCTGTGTTTCATCAACACTCTGAAGGTCCACAGATTACAGAAAGCCTCTAGTTGTGCTTCGGAAACTACCACTGGTCTTCCACTGAACGATCAATGCGTAGACAGTTTGAGACATTACTCCAATGGAGAAAAGACCGCATGGTGCCTGTTGTATTCAATCCTGTTGCAATTTCTGTGTTTCATCAACACTCTGAAGGTCCACATATTACACAATGCCTCCAGATGTGCTTCGGAAACTACTACTGGTCTTCCAGGGAACGAGCAAAGCGTAGACAGTTAGAGATATTACTCCCATGGAGAAAAGTCAGCATTGTACCTGTTGTATTCAATCCCGATGCAATTTCTTTGTTTCATCAACACTATAAACGTCCACAGAATACAGAAAGCCTTAAGATGTGCTTCGGAAACTACTACTGGTCCTCCAGGGAACTATCAAAGCGTAGACAGTTTATGACATTACACCCGCGAAGAAAAGTCCGCATGGTGTCTGTTGTATTCAATCCCGTTGCAATATCTGTGTTTAATCAATACTCCGAAGGTCCACAGATTACAGAATGTCTTTAGATGTGCTTTCGAAACTACTACTGGTCTTCCAGGGAACGATCAAAGCGTAGACAGTGTGAGACATTAATCCCATGGAGAAAAGTACCTATGGTGCCTGTTGTATTCAATCCCGATGCAATTTCTGTTTTTCATTAACACTCTGAAGGTCCACAGATTACGGAATGCCTCGAGATGTGCTTCGGACACTACTACTGGTGTTCCTGGGAACGATCAAAGCGTAGACAGTATGAGACATTACTCCCATGGAGCAAAGTCCGCATGGTGCCTGATGTATTCAATCCGGATGCAATTTCTGTGTTTCATCAACACTCTGAATGTCCGCATATTACAGAATGCCTATAGGGTGTGCTTCGGAAACTATTACTTGTCTTCCAGGGAACAATCAAAGCGTAGACTGTTTGAGACATTACTCCCTTGCAGAAAAGTCCGCATGGTGCCTGTTGTATACAATCCAGAAACGATTTCTGTGTTTCATCAACACTCAGAAGCTCCACGTATTACAGAATGCCACCGGATGTGCCACGTAAACTACTACTGGTCATCCAGGGAATGATCAAAGCGTAGGCAGTTTGAGACATTACTCCTATGGAGAAAAGTCCGCATGGAGCCTTTTATATTCAATACCGAAGCAATTTCAGTGTTTCATCAACACTCTAAACGTCCACAGATTACAGAATGCCTACAGATGTGCTTCGGAAACTACTACTGGTCTTGCAGGGAACTATCAAAGCGTAGACAGTTCAACACATTACAATCGCGAAGAAAAGTCCGCATGGTGCCTGTTGTATTTAATCCCTTTGCAATATCTGTGTTTCATCAACACTCCGAAGGTCCAGAGATTACAGAATGTCTTTAGATGTGCTTTAGAAACTACTACTGGTCTTCCAGGGAAAGATCAAAGCGTAGACAAATTGAGACACTACTCCCATAGGAGAAAAGTCAGAATGGTGTCTGTTGTATTCAATCACGATGCAATTTCTGTTTTTCATCGACACTCTGAAGGTCCACAGATTACAGAATGCCTCCATATGTGCTTCGCAAATTACTACTGGTCTTCCAGGGAACGACCAAAACGTAGACAGTTTGAGACATTAATCCCATGGAGAAAAGTCCGCATGGTGTCTGTTGTATGCAATCCCGATGCAATTTCTGTGTTTCATTAACACTCTGAAGGTCCACTGACTACAGAATGCCTTCAGATGTGCTTCGGAAACTACTACTGGTCTTCCAGGGAACGATCAAAGCGAAGATAGTATGAGACATTACTCCCATTTAGAAACGTCCGCGTGGTGCCTGTTTTATTCCATCCTAATGCATTTTCTGTGTTTCATCAACACTCCGAACGTCCACATATTACAGAATGCCTCCAGATGTGTTTCGGAAACTACTAATGGTCTTCCAGGGAACGATCAAAGCGTAGACAGTATGAGACATTACCCCCAAGGAGAAAAGTCCGCATGGTGAATGTTGTATTCAAGCCCGATGCAATTTCTGTGTTTCATCAACACTCTGAAGGTCCACAGATTACAGAATCCCTCCAGAGTTGCTTCGCAAACTACTACTGGTCTTCCAGGGAACGATCAAAGCGTAGACAGTTTGAGACATTAACCCCATGGAGAAAAGTCCGCATGGTGCCGGTCGTATTCAATCCCGATGCAATTTCTGTGTTTCATCAACACTCTAAAGGTCCACATATTACAGAATGCCTCCAGATGTGCATCGGAAACTACTACTGGTCATCCAGGGAACGATCAAAGCGTAGACAGTTTGAGACATTACTCCCATGGAGAAAAGTCTGCATGGTGCCTGTTATATTCAAACCCGATGCAATTTCTGTGTTTTATCAACACTCTAAAATTCCCATATTACAGAATGCCTCCAGTTGTGCTTCGGAAACTACTAGTGGTCTTCCAGGGAACGATCAAAGGATAGACAGTTTGAGACATTACTCCCATGGAGAAAAGTCACCATGGTGCGTGTTGTATTCAATCCCGTTGCAATTTCTTTGTTTCATCAACACTCTAAACGTCCACAGATTACAGAATGCCTAAAGATGTGCTTCGGAAACTACTACTGGTGTTCCAGGGAACTATCGAAGCGTACAGAATTTGAGACATTACACCCGCGAAGAAGAGTCCGCACGTTGCCTTTTGTATTCAATCCCGATGCAATATCTGTGTTTCATCAACACTCTGAAGGTCCACAGATTACAGAATGCCTTTAGATGTGCTTCGGAAACTACTACTGGTCTTCCAGGGAACGATCAAAGCCTAGGCAGTTTGCGACATTACTCCCATGGAGAAAAGTCCGCATGGTGCGTGTTGTATTCAATCCCGATGCAATTCCTGTGTTTCATCAACACTCTGACGGTCCACAGGTTACAGAATGTCTCCAGATGTGCTTCGCCAACTACTACTGGTCTTCCAGGGAACGATCAAAGCGTAGACAGTTTGAGACATTAATCCCATGGATAAAAGTCCGCATGGTTGCCTGTTCTATTCAATCCCGATGCAATTTCTGTTTTTCATTAACACTCTGAAGGTCCACAGATTACAGAATGCCGCGAGATGTGCTTCGGAAACTACTACTGGTGTTCCAGGGAACGATAAAAACGTAGACAGTATGAGACATTACTCCCATGGAGACCAGTCCGCATGGTGCTTGTCGTATTTAATCCCGATGCAATTTCTGTGTTTCATCAAGACTCTAAAGGTCCAATATAACACAATGCCTCCAGATGTGCTTCGGAAACTACTACTGGTCTTCCAGTTAACTATCAAAGCGTAGACAACTTGAGACATTACACCCGCGAAGAAAAGTCCGCACGGTGCATTTTGTAATCAATCCCAATGCAATATCTGTGTTTCATCAACACTCTGAAGGTCCACAGATTACAGAATGCCTTTAGATGTGCTTCCGAAACTACTACTGGTCTTCCAGGGAAAGATCTGAGCGTAGACAGTTGGACACATTACTCCCATTTAGAAACGTTCGCATGGTGCCTGTTGTATTCAATCCCGATGCAATTCCTGTGTTTCATCAACACTCTGAAGGTCCACATATTACAGAATGCCTCCAGATGTGCTTGGTAGACTACTACTGGTCTTCCAGGGAACGATCAAAGCGTAGGCAGTTTGAGACATTACTCCCATGGAGAAAAGTCATCATGGTTCCTGTTATATTCAAACCCGATGCAATTTCTGTGTTTCTTCAACACTCTAAAATTCCAGTATTACAGAATGCCTCCAGTTGTGCTAAGGAAACTACTACTGGTCTTCCAGGGAACGATCAAAGCGTAGACAGTTTGAGACATTGCTCCCATGGAGAAAAGTCTGCATGGTTCCTGTTGTATTCAATCCCGATGCTATTTCTGTGTTTCATTAACACTCTTATGGTCAACAGATTACAGAATGCCTTTAGTTGTGCTTCCGAAACTACTACTGGTCTTCCAGGGAACGATCAAAGCGTAGACAATTTGAGACATTAATCCCATGGAGAAAAGTGCGCATGGTGCGTGTCGTATTCAAACCCAATGCAATTTCTTTGTTTCATCAACACTCTAAATGTCCACATATTACAGAATGCCTCGTGATGTGCTTCGGAAACTACTACTGGTCATCCAGGGAACGATCAAAGCGTAGACAGTTTGAGACATTGCTCCCATGGAGAAAGTCCGCATGGTGCCTGTTGTATTCAATCCCGATGCAATTTCTGTGTTTCATCAACACTCTGAAGGTCACGGATTACAGAATGCCTTTAGTTGTGCTTCCGAAACTACTACTGGTCTTCCAGGGAACGATCAAAGCGTAGACAATTTGAGACATTAATCGCATGGAGAAAAGTCCGCATGGTGCGTGTCGTATTAAAAACCAATGCAATTACTTTGTTTCATCAACACTCTAAATGTCCACATATTACAGAATGCCTCGAGATGTGCTTCGGAAACTACTACTGGTCTTCCAGGGAACGATCAAAGCGTAGACAGTTTGAGACATTACTCCCATGGAGATAAGTCAGCTTGGTGCGTGTTGTATTCAATCACGATGCAATTTCTATGTTTCATCAACACTCTAAACGTCCAAAGATTACAGAATGCCTCTAGATGTGCTTCGGAAACTCTTACTGGTCTTCCAGTGAACGATCAATGAGTTGACAGTTAGAGACATTACACCCGCAACTAAAAGCCAGCATGGTGCCTGTTGTATTCAATCCCGATGCAATTTCTGTGTTTCATCAACTCTCTGAAGCTCCACAGATTACGGAATGCCTCCAGTTGTGCTTCGGAAACTACCACTGGTCTTCCAGGGAACGATCAAAGCGTAGACAGTATGAGACCTTACCCCCATGGAAAAGAGTCCGCATGGTGAATGTGTATTAAATCCCGATGCAATTTCTGTGTTTCATCAACACTCTGAAGGTCCACAGATTACAGAATGCCTCTAGTTGTGCTTCGGAAACTACCACTGGTCTTCCACTGAACGATCAATGCGTAGACAGTTTGAGACATTACTCCAATGGAGAAAAGACCGCATGGTGTCTGTTGTATTCAATCCCGTTGCAATATCTGTGTTAAATCAATACTCCGAAGGTCCGCAGATTACAGAATGTCTTTAGATGTGCTTTCGAAACTACTACTGGTCTTCCAGTGAACGATCAAAGCGTAGACAGTTTGAGACATTACTCCCGTGGAGAAAAGTCGGCATGGTGCCTGTTGTATTCAATCCCGATGCTATTTCTGTGTTTCATCAACACTCTGAAGGTCCACATATTACAGAATGCCTCCAGATGTGCTTCGGAAACTACTACTGGTCTTCCAGGGAACGATCAAAGCATAGGCAGTTTGAGACATTACCCCCATGGAGAAAAGTCCGCATGGTGCTTGTCGTATTTAATCCCGATGCAATTTCTGTGTTCCATCAAGACTCTAAAGGTCCCATACAACACAATGCCTCCAGATGTGCTTCGGAAACTACTACTGGTCTTCCAGGGAACGATCAAAGCGTAGACAATCTGAGACATTACACCCGCGAAGAAAAGTCAGCATGGTGCCTTTTGTATTCAATCCCGATGCAATATCTGTGCTTCATCAACACTCTGAAGGTCCACAGATTACAGAATGCCTTTAGATGTGCTTCCGAAACTACAACTGGTCTTCCACGGAACGATCTGAGAGTAGACAGTTGGACACATTACTCCCATTTAGAAACGTTCGCATGGTGCCTGTTGCATTCAATCCCGAAGCAATTCCTGTGTTTCATCAACACTCTGAAGGTCCACATATTACAGAATGCCTCCAGATGTGCATCGGAAACTACTACTGGTCTTCCAGGGAACGATCAAAGCGTAGACAGTTTGAGACATTACTCCCATGGAGAAAAGTCATCATGGTTCCTGTTATATTCAAACCCGATGCAATTTCTGTGTTTCTTCAACACTCTAAAATTCCAATATTACAGAATGCCTTCAGTTGTGCTTCGGAAACTACTACTGGTCTTCCAGGGGACGATCAAAGCGTAGACAGTTAGAGATATTACTCCCATGGAGAAAAGTCAGCATTGTGCCTGTTGTATTCAATCCCGATACAATTTCTTTGTTTCATCAACACTCTAAACGTCCACAGATTACAGAATGCCTAAAGATGTGCTTCGGTAGCTACTACTGGTCCTCCAGGGAACTATCAAAGCGTAGACAGTTTATCACATTACACCCGCGAAGAAAAGTCCGCATGGTGTCTGTTGTATTCAATCCCGTTGCAATATCTGTGTTTAATCAATACTCCGAAGGTCCACAGATTACAGAATGTCTTTAGATATGCTTTCGAAACTACTACTGGTCTTCCAGGGAACGATCAAAGCGTAGACAGTTTGAGACATTACTCCCGTGGAGAAATGTCCGCAATGTGCCTGTTGTATTCAATCCCGATGCTATTTCTGTGTTTCATCAACACTCTGAAGGTCCACATATTACAGAATGCCTCCAGATGAGCTTCGGAAACTACTACTGGTCTTCCAGGGAACGATCTAAGCATAGCCAGTTTGAGCAATACTCCCATGGAGAAAAGTCCGCATGCTGCTTGTCGTATTTAATTCCGATGCAATTTCTGTGTTTCATCAAGACTCTAAAGGTCCCATATAACACAATGCCTCCAGATGTGATTCGGAAACTACTACTGGTCTTCCAGGGAACGATAAAAGCGAAGACAGGTTGAGACATTACTCCCATGGAGAAAAGTCCGCATGGTGACTGTTGTGTTCAATCCCGATGCAATTTCTGTGTTTCATCAACACTCTGCAGGTCCACAGATTACAGAATGCCTCCAGATGTGCATCGGAAACTACTACTGGTCTTCCAGGGAACGATCAAAGCGTAGACAGTTTGAGACATTACTCCCATGGAGAAAAGTCCGCATGGTGACTGTTGTGTTCAATCCCGATGCAATTTCTGTGTTTCATCAAGACTCTGAAGGTCCACAGATTACAGAATGCCTTTAGATGTGCTTCCGAAACTACTACTGGTCTTAGAGGGAACGATCTGAGCGTAGACAGTTGGACACATTACTCCCATTTAGAAACGTTCGCATGGTGCCTGTTGTGTTCAATCCCGATGCAATTCCTGTGTTTCATCAACACTCTGAAGGTCCACAGATTACAGAATGCCTCCAGATGTGCATCGGAAACTACTACTGGTCTCCCAGGGAACGATCAAAGCGTAGACAGTTTGAGACATTACTCCCATGGAGAAAAGTCCGCATGGTGACTGTTGTGTTCAATCCCGATGCAATTTCTGTGATTCATCAACACTCTGAAAGTCCACAGTTTACAGAATGCCTCCAGATGTGCTTCGAAACTACTACTGGTCTTCCAGGGAACGATCAAAGCGTAGACAGTTTGAGACATTACTCCCATGGAGAAAAGTCCGCATGGTGACTGTTGTGTTCAATCCCGAGGCAATTTCTGTGTTTCATCAACACTCTGCAGGTCCACATATTACAGAATGCCTCCAGATCTGCTTCGGAAACTACTACTGGTCTTCCAGGGAACGAACAAAGCGTAGACATTTTGAGACATTTCTCCCATGGAGAAAAGTCCGCATGGTGCTTGTCGTATTCAATCCCGATGCAATTACTGTGTTTCATCAAGACTCTAAATGTCCCATATAACACAATGTTTCCAGACCTGCTTCGGAAACTACTACTGGTCTTCCAGGGAACGATCAAAAGCGAGACAGTTTGAGACATTACTCCCATGGAGAAAAGTCAGCATGGTGCGTGTTGTATTAAATCCCGATGCAATTTCTTTGTTTCATCAACACTCTAAACGTCCACAGATTACAGAATGCCTAAAGATTTGCTTCGGAAACGACTACTGGTCTTCCAGGGAACTATCAAAGCCTAGACAGCTTGAGACATTACACCCGAGATGAAAAGTCCGCATGGTGCCTATTGTATTCAATCCCGATGAAATTTCTGTGTTTCATCAACACTCTGAAGGTCCACAGATTACAAAATGCCTCCAAATGTGTTTCGCAACCTACTACTAGTCTCCCAGGGAAAGATCAAAGCGTAGACAGTTTGAGACATTAATCCCATCTAGAAAAGGCCGCATGGTGCGTGTTGTATTCAATCCCGATGCAATTTCTTTGTTTCATCGACACTCTGAAGGTCTTCCAGGGAACTATCAAACCGTAGACAATTTGAGACATTACACCCGCGAAGAAAAGTCCGCATGGTGCCTGTTGTATTCAAACCCGATGCGGTTTCTGTGTTTCATCAACTCTCTTAAGGTCCACAGATTACAGAATGCTTCCAGTTGTGCATCGGAAACTACTACTGGTCTTCCAGGGAACGATCAAAGCGTAGACAGTTTGAGACATTACTCCCATGGAGAAAAGTCCGCATGGTGCCTGTTGTATTCAATCCCGAAGCAATTTCTGTGTTTCATCAACTCTCTGAAGGTCCACAGATTACAGAAAGCCTCCAGTGGTGCTGTGGAAACGACGACTGGTCTTCCAGGGAACGATCAAAGCGTAGTCAGTTTGAGCCATTACACTTGCGGAGAAACGTCCACATGGTGCCTGTTGTATTCAATCCCGATGCAATTTCTGTGTTTCATCAACTCTCTGAAGGTCCACAGATTACAGAATGCTTCCAGTTGTGCATCGGAAACTACTACTGGTCTTCCAGGGAACGATCAAAGCGTAGACAGTTTGAGACATTACTCCCATGGAGAAAAGTCTGCATGGTGCTTGTTGTATTCAATCCCGATGCAATTTCTGCGTTTCATCAACACTCTGAAGGTCCACAGATTACAGAATTCCTCCAAATTTCCTTCGCAAACTACTACTGGTCTTCCAGGGAACGATCAAAGCGTAGACAGTTTGAGACATTAATCCCATGGAGAAAAGTCCGCATGGTGCGTGTTGTATTCAATCACGATGCAATTTCTATGTTTCATCAACACTCTAAACGTCCAAAGATTACAGAATGCGTCTAGATGTTCTTCGGAAACTCTTACTGGTCTTCCAGTGAATGATCAAAGCGTAGACAATTTGAGACATTACACCCGCGAAGAAAAGTCCGCATGGTGCCTGTTGTATTCAATCCCGATGCAATTTTTATGTATCATCAATACTCTGAAGGTCCACAGATTACAGAATGCCTCCAGTTGTGCTTCGGAAACTACTACTGGTCTTCCAGGGAACGATCAAAGCGTAGACAGTTTGAGACATTACTCCCATGGAGAAAAGTCCGCATGGTGCCTGTTGTATTCAATCCCGATGCAATTTCTGTTTTTCATTAACACTCTGAAGGTCCACAGATTACAGAATGACTCGAGATGTGCTTCGGAAACTACTACTGGTGTTCCAGGGAACGATCAAAGCGTAGACAGTATGAGACATTACTCCCATGGAGATAAGTCCTCATGGTGCCTGATGTATTCAATCCGGTTGCAATTTCTGTGTTTCACCAACACTCTGAAGGTCCACAAATTACAGAGTGCCTCCAGATGTGCTTCGGAAACTATTACTTGTCTTCCAGGGAACGATCAAAGCGTAGACTGTTTGAGACACTACTCCCTTGCAGTAAAGTCCGCATGGTGCCTGTTGTATACAATCCAGAAACGATTTCTGTGTTTCATCAACACTCAGAAGCTCCACGTATTACAGAATGCCACCAGATGTGCTTCGAAAACTACTACTGGTCATCCAGGGAACGATCAAAGCGTAGGCAGTTTGAGACATTACTCCTATGGAGAAAAGTCTGCATGGAGCACTTTATATTCAATCCCGATGCTATTTCTGTGTTTCATCAACACTCTGAAGGTCCACATATTACAGAATGCCTCCAGATGTGCTTCGGAAACTACTACTGGTCTTGCAGGGAACGATCAAAGCGTAGACAGTATGAGACTTAACCCCCATGGATAAAAGTCCACATGGTGAATTTTGTATTCAATCCCTATGCAATTTCTGTATTTCATCAACACTCTGAAGTTCCACAGATTACAGAATGCCTCTAGTTTTGGTTCGGAAACTACTACTGGTCTTCCACTGAACGATAAAAGCGTAGACAGTTTGAGACATTATTCCAATGGAGAAAAGACCTCATGGTGCCTGTTGTATTCAATCCCGTTTCAATTTCTGTGTTTCATCAACACTCTGAAGGTCCACAGATTACAGAATGTCTTTAGATGTGCATTCGAAGCTACTACTGGTCTTCCAGGGAACGATAAAAGCGTAGACAGTTTGAGACATTACTCCCGTGGAGAAAAGTCCGCATGGTGGCTGTTGTATTCAATCCCGATGCAATTTCTGTGTTTCATCAACATATTGAAGGTCCACATATTACACAATGCCTCCAGATGTGCTTCGGAAACTACTACTGGTCTTCCAGGGAACGAGCAAAGCGTAGACAGTTTGAGATATTACTCCCATGGAAAAAAGTCAGCATTGTGCTTGTTGTATTAAATCCCCATGCAATTTCTTTGTTTCATCAACACTCTAAACGTCCACAGATTACAGAATGCCTAAAGATATGCTTCGGAACCTACTACATGTCTTCCAGGGAACTATCAAAGCGTAGACAGTTTAAGACATTACTCCCATGAAGAATAGACCGCATGGTGCCTTTTGTATTTAATCCCGTTGCAATATCTGTGTTTCATCAACACTCTGAAGGTCCACAGATTACAGAATGTCTTTAGATGTGCTTACGAAACTACTACTGGTCTGCCATTGAACAATCAAAGCGTAGACAGTTTGAGACATTACTCCCGTGGAGAAAAGTTCGCATGGTGCCTGTTGTATTCAATCCCAATGCAATTTCTGTGTTTCATTAACACTGTTAAGGTCCACATATTACAGAATGCCTCCAGATGTGCTTCGGAAACTACTACTGGTCTTCCAGGGAACGATCAAAGCGTAGACATTTTGTGACATTACTCCCATGGAGAAAAGTCCGCATGGTGCTTGTCGTATTCAATCCCGATGCAATTTCTGTGTTTCATCAAGACTCTAAATGTCCCATGTAACACAATGTTTCCAGACGTGCTTCGGAAACTACTACTGGTCTTCCAGGGAATGATCAAAAGCGAAGACAGTTTGAGACATTACTCCCATGGAGAAAAGTCAGCATGGTGCGTGTTGTACTAAATCCCGATGCAATTTCTTTGTTTCATCAACACTCTAAACGTCCACAGATTACAGAATGCCTAAAGATGTGCTTCGAAAACTACTAGACAGCTTGAGACATTACACCCGAGATGAAAAGTCCGCATGGTGCCTGTTGTATTCAATCCCAATGAAATTTCTGTGTTTCATCAACACTCTGAAGGTCCACAGATTACAAAATGCCTCCACATGTGCTTCGCAAACTACTACTGGTCTACCAGGGAAAGATCAAAGCGTAGACAGTTTGAGACATTAATCCCATCTAGAAAAGGCCGCATGGTGCGTGTTGTATTCAATCCCGATGCAGTTTCTGTGTTTCATCAACTCTCTTAAGTCCACAGATTACAGAATGCTTCCAGTTGTGCATCGGAAACTACTACTGGTCTTCCAGGGAACGATCAAAGCGTAGACAGTTTGAGACATAATCCCATGGAGAGAAGTCGGCATGGACCATGTTGTATTCAATCCCTATGCAATTTCTTTGTTTCATCAACACTCTAAACGTCCACAGATTACAGAATGCCTAAAGATGTGTTTCGGAAACCACTACTGGTCTTCCAGGGAACTATAAAAGCGTAGACAGTTTGAGACATTACACCCGCGAAGAAAAGTCCACATGGTGCCTGTTGTATTCAATCCCGATGCAATATCTGTGTTTCATCAACACTCCGAATGTCCACATATTACAAATTGCCTTTAGATGTGCTTCCGAAACTACTACTGGTCTTCCAGGGAACGATGTAAGCGTAAACAGCTTGAGACATTACTCCCATGGAGAAAAGTCCGCATGGTGCCTGTTTTATTCAAACCCGATGCAATTTCTGTGTTTCTCAACACTCTTAAGGTCCCATATTACAGAATGCATCCAGATGTGCTTCGGAAGCTACTACTGGTCTTCCACTGAACGATCAAAGCGTAGACAGTTTGAGACATTATTCCAATGTAGAAAAGACCTCATGGTGCCTGTTGTATTCAATCCCGTTTCAATTTCTGTGTTTCATCAACACTCTGAAGGTCCACAGATTACAGAATGTCTTTAGATGTGCATTCGAAGCTACTACTGGTCTTCCAGGGAACGATAAAAGTGTAGATAGTTTGAGACAATACTCCCGTGGAGAAAAGTCCGCATGGTGGCTGTTGTTTTCAATCCCGATGCAATTTCTGTGTTTCATCAACATTTTGAAGGTCACGGATTACAGAATGCCTTTAGTTGTGCTTCCGAAACTACTACTGGTCTTCCAGGGAACGATCAAAGCGTAGACAATTTGAGACATTAATCGCATGGAGAAAAGTCCGCATGGTGCGTGTCGTATTAAAACCCAATGCAATTTCTTTGTTTCATCAACACTCCAAATGTCCACATATTACAGAATGCCTCGAGATGTGCTTCGGAAACTACTACTGGTCTTCCAGGGAACGATCAAAGCGTAGACAGTTTGAGACATTACTCCCATGGAGATAAGTCAGCTTGGTGCGTGTTGTATTCAATCACGATGCAATTTCTATGTTTCATCAAGACTCTAAACGTCCAAAGATTACAGAATGCCTCTAGATGTGCTTCGGAAACTCTTACTGGTCTTCCAGTGAACGATCAATGAGTTGACAGTTAGAGACATTACACCCGCAACAAAAAGTCAGCATGGTGCCTGTTGTATTCAATCCCGATGCAATGTGTTTCATCAACTCTCTGAAGCTCCACAGATTACGGAATGCCTCTAGTTGTGCTTCGGAAACTACCACTGGTCTTCCACTGAACGATCAATGCGTAGACAGTTTGAGACATTACTCCAATGGAGAAAAGACCGCATGGTGCCTGTTGTATTCAATCCCGTTGCAATTTCTGTGTTTCATCAACACTCTGAAGGTCCACATATTACAGAATGCCTCCAGATGTGCTTCGGAAACTACTACTGGTCTTCCAGGGAACGATCAAAGCGTAGACAGTATGAGACCTTACCCCCATGGAAAAGAGTCCGCATGGTGAATGTGTATTAAATCCCGATGCAATTTCTGTGTTTCATCAACACTCTGAAGGTCCACAGATTACAGAATGCCTCTAGTTGTGCTTCGGAAACTACCACTGGTCTTCCACTGAACGATCAATGCGTAGACAGTTTGAGACATTACTCCAATGGAGAAAAGACCGCATGGTGCCTGTTGTATTCAATCCCGTTGCAATTTCTGTGTTTCATCAACACTCTGAAGGTCCACATATTACAGAATGCCTCCAGATGTGCTTCGGAAACTACTACTGGTCTTCCAGGGAACGATCTAAGCATAGACAGTTTGAGACATTACTCCCATGGAGAAAAGTCCGAATGGTGCCTGTTGTATTCAATCCCGATGTAATTTCTGTGTTTCATCAACACTCTAAAAGTCCCATATTACACAATGCCTCCAGATGTGCTTCGGAAACTACTACTGGTCTTCCAGGGAACGAGCAAAGCGTAGTCAGTTTGAGATATTACTCCCATGGAGAAAAGTCAGCATTGTGCTTGTTGTATTCAATCCCCATGCAATTTCTTTGTTTCATCAACACTCTAAACGTCCACAGATTACAGAATGCCTAAAGATGTGCTTCGGAAACTACTACTGGTCTTCCAGGGAACTATCAAAACGTAGACAGTGTGAGACATTAATCCCATGGAGAAAAGTCCGCATGGTGCTTGTTGTATTCAATCCCGATGCAATTTCTGTATTTCATTAACACTCCGAAGGTCCACAGGTTAAAGAATGCCTCCAGATGGGCTTCGGAAACTACTTCTGGTCTTCCAGGTAACGATCAAAGCATAGACAGTTTGAGACATTACTAACATGGAGAAAAGTCCGCATGGTGCCTGTTGTAATCTACCCCGATGCAATTTCTGTGTTTCATCAACACTCTAAAAGTCGCATATTACACAATGCCTCCAGATGTGCTTCGGAAAATACTACTGGTCGTCCAGGGAACGATCAAAGCGTAGACAGTTAGAGATATTACTCCCATGGAGAAAAGTCAGCATTGTACCTGTTGTATTCAATCCCGATGCTATTTCTTTGTTTCATCAACACTATAAACGTCCACAGAATACAGAATGCCTTAAGATGTGCTTCGGAAACTACTACTGGTCCTCCAGGGAACTATCAAAGCGTAAACAGTTTATGACATTACACCCGCGAAGAAAAGTCCGCATGGTGTCTGTTGTATTCAATCCCGTTGCAATATCTGTGTTAAATCAATACTCCGAAGGTCCACAGATTACAGAATGTCTTTAGATGTGCTTTCGAAACTACTACTGGTCTTCCAGGGAACGATCAAAGCGTAGACAGTTTGAGACATTACTCCCGTGGAGAAAAGTCGTTATGGTGCCAGTTGTATTCAATCCCGATGCTATTTCTGTGTTTCATCAACACTCTGAAGGTCCACATATTACAGAATGCCTCCAGTTGTGCTTCGGAAACTACTACTGGTCTTCCAGGGAACGATCAAAGCATAGGCAGTTTGAGACATTACCCCCATGGAGAAAAGTCCGCATGGTGCTTGTCGTATTTAATCCCGATGCAATTTCTGTGTTCCATCAAGACTCTAAAGGTCCCATACAACACAATGCCTCCAGATGTGCTTCGGAAACTACTACTGGTCTTCCAGGGAACGATCAAAGCGTAGACAATCTGAGACATTACACCCGCGAAGAAAAGTCAGCATGGTGCCTTTTGTATTCAATCCCGATGCAATATCTGTGTTTCATCAACACTCTGAAGGTCCACAGATTACAGAATGCCTTTAGATGTGCTTCCGAAACTACAACTGGTCTTCCAGGGAACGATCTGAGCGTAGACAGTTGGACACATTACTCCCATTTAGAAACGTTCGCATGGTGCCTGTTGCATTCAATCCCGAAGCAATTCCTGTGTTTCATCAACACTCTGAAGGTCCACATATTACAGAATGCCTCCAGATGTGCATCGGAAACTACTACTGGTCTTCCAGGGAACGATCAAAGCGTAGACAGTTTGAGACATTACTCCCATGGAGAAAAGTCATCATGGTTCCTGTTATATTCAAACCCGATGCAATTTCTGTGTTTCTTCAACACTCTAAAATTCCAATATTACAGAATGCCTTCAGTTGTGCTTCGGAAACTACTACTGGTCTTCCAGGGGACGATCAAAGCGTAGACAGTTAGAGATATTACTCCCATGGAGAAAAGTCAGCATTGTGCCTGTTGTATTCAATCCCGATACAATTTCTTTGTTTCATCAACACTCTAAACGTCCACAGATTACAGAATGCCTAAAGATGTGCTTCGGTAGCTACTACTGGTCCTCCAGGGAACTATCAAAGCGTAGACAGTTAGAGATATTACTCCCATGGAGAAAAGTCAGCATTGTGCCTGTTGTATTCAATCCCGATACAATTTCTTTGTTTCATCAACACTCTAAACGTCCACAGATTACAGAATGCCTAAAGATGTGCTTCGGTAGCTACTACTGGTCCTCCAGGGAACTATCAAAGCGTAGACAGTTTATCACATTACACCCGCAAAGAAAAGTCCGCATGGTGACTGTTGTGTTCAATCCCGATGCAATTTCTGTGTTTCATCAAGACTCTGAAGGTCCACAGATTACAGAATGACTTTAGATGTGCTTCCGAAACTACTACTGGTCTTAGAGGGAACGATCTGAGCGTAGACAGTTGGACACATTACTCCCATTTAGAAACGTTCGCATGGTGCCTGTTGTGTTCAATCCCGATGCAATTCCTGTGTTTCATCAACACTCTGAAGGTCCACAGATTACAGAATGCCTCCAGATGTGCATCGGAAACTACTACTGGTCTTCCAGGGAACGATCAAAGCGTAGACAGTTTGAGACATTACTCCCATGGAGAAAAGTCCGCATGGTGACTGTTGTGTTCAATCCCGATGCAATTTCTGTGTTTCATCAACACTCTGCAGGTCCACAGATTACAGAATGCCTCCAGATGTGCATCGGAAACTACTACTGGTCTTCCAGGGAACGATCAAAGCGTAGACAGTTTGAGACATTACTCCCATGGAGAAAAGTCCGCATGGTGACTGTTGTGTTCAATCCCGATGCAATTTCTGTGTTTCATCAAGACTCTGAAGGTCCACAGATTACAGAATGCCTTTAGATGTGCTTCCGAAACTACTACTGGTGTTAGAGGGAACGATCTGAGCGTAGACAGTTGGACACATTACTCCCATTTAGAAACGTTCGCATGGTGCCTGTTGTGTTCAATCCCGATGCAATTCCTGTGTTTCATCAACACTCTGAAGGTCCACAGATTACAGAATGCCTCCAGATGTGCATCGGAAACTACTACTGGTCTTCCAGGGAACGATCAAAGCGTAGACAGTTTGAGACATTACTCCCATGGAGAAAAGTCCGCATGGTGACTGCTGTGTTCAATCCCGATGCAATTTCTGTGATTCATCAACACTCTGAAAGTCCACAGTTTACAGAATGCCTCCAGATGTGCTTCGAAAACTACTACTGGTCTTCCAGGGAACGATCAAAGCGTAGACAGTTTGAGACATTACTCCCATGGAGAAAAGTCCGCATGGTGACTGTTGTGTTCAATCCCGAGGCAATTTCTGTGTTTCATCAACACTCTGCAGGTCCACATATTACAGAATGCCTCCAGATCTGCTTCGGAAACTACTACTGGTCTTCCAGGGAACGAACAAAGCGTAGACATTTTGAGACATTTCTCCCATGGAGAAAAGTCCGCATGGTGCTTGTCGTATTCAATCCCGATGCAATTACTGTGTTTCATCAAGACTCTAAATGTCCCATATAACACAATGTTTCCAGACCTGCTTCGGAAACTACTACTGGTCTTCCAGGGAACGATCAAAAGCGAGACAGTTTGATACATTACTCCCATGGAGAAAAGTCAGCATGGTGCGTGTTGTATTAAATCCCGATGCAATTTCTTTGTTTCATCAACACTCTAAACGTCCACAGATTACAGAATGCCTAAAGATTTGCTTCGGAAACTACTACTGGTCTTCCAGGGAACTATCAAAGCCTAGACAGCTTGAGACATTACACCCGAGATGAAAAGTAAGCATGGTGCCTATTGTATTCAATCCCGATGAAATTTCTGTGTTTCATCAACACTCTGAAGGTCCACAGATTACAAAATGCCTCCAAATGTGCTTCGCAAACTACTACTAGTCTCCCAGGGAAAGATCAAAGCGTAGACAGTTTGAGACATTAATCCCATCTAGAAAAGGCCGCATGGTGCGTGTTGTATTCAATCCCGATGCAATTTCTTTGTTTCATCGACACTCTGAAGGTCTTCCAGGGAACTATCAAACCGAAGACAATTTGAGACATTACACCCGCGAAGAAAAGTCCGCATGGTGCCCGTTGTATTCAAACCCGATGCAGTTTCTGTGTTTCATCAACTCTCTTAAGGTCCACAGATTACAGAATGCTTCCAGTTGTGCATCGGAAACTACTACTGGTCTTCCAGGGAACGATCAAAGCGTAGACAGTTTGAGACATTACTCCCATGGAGAAAAGTCCGCATGGTGCCTGTTGTATTCAATCCCGAAGCAATTTCTGTGTTTCATCAACTCTCTGAAGGTCCACAGATTACAGAAAGTCTCCAGTGGTGCTGCGGAAACTACGACTGGTCTTCCAGGGAACGATCAAAGCGTAGTCAGTTTGAGCCATTACACTTGCGGAGAAAAGTCCACATGGTGCCTGTTGTATTCAATCCCGATGCAATTTCTGTGTTTCATCAACTCTCTGAAGGTCCACAGATTACAGAATGCTTCCAGTTGTGCATCGGAAACTACTACTGGTCTTCCAGGGAACGATCAAAGCGTAGACAGTTTGAGACATTACTCCCATGGAGAAAAGTCTGCATGGTGCCTGTTGTATTCAATCCCGATGCAATTTCTGCGTTTCATCAACACTCTGAAGGTCCACAGATTACAGAATTCCTCCAAATTTCCTTCGCAAACTACTACTGGTCTTCCAGGGAACGATCAAAGCGTAGACAGTTTGAGACATTAATCCCATGGAGAAAAGTCCGCATGGTGCGTGTTGTATTCAATCACGATGCAATTTCTATGTTTCATCAACACTCTAAACGTCCAAAGATTACAGAATGCGTCTAGATGTGCTTCGGAAACTCTTACTGGTCTTCCAGTGAATGATCAAAGCGTAGACAATTTGAGACATTACACCCGCGAAGAAAAGTCCGCATGGTGCCTGTTGTATTCAATCCCGATGCAATTTTTATGTATCATCAATACTCTGAAGGTCCACAGATTACAGAATGCCTCCAGTTGTGCTTCGGAAACTACTACTGGTCTTCCAGGGAACGATCAAAGCGTAGACGGTTTGAGACATTACTCCCATGGAGAAAAGTCCGCATGGTGCCTGTTGTATTCAATCCCGATGCAATTTCTGTTTTTCATTAACACTCTGAAGGTCCACAGATTACAGAATGACTCGAGATGTGCTTCGGAAACTACTACTGGTGTTCCAGGGAACGATCAAAGCGTAGACAGTATGAGACATTACTCCCATGGAGATAAGTCCGCATGGTGCCTGATGTATTCAATCCGGTTGCAATTTCTGTGTTTCACCAACACTCTGAAGGTCCACAAATTACAGAGTGCCTCCAGATGTGCTTCGGAAACTATTACTTGTCTTCCAGGGAACGATCAAAGCGTAGACTGTTTGAGACACTACTCCCTTGCAGAAAAGTCCGCATGGTGCCTGTTGTATACAATCCAGAAACGATTTCTGTGTTTCATCAACACTCAGAAGCTCCACGTATTACAGAATGCCACCAGATGTGCTTCGAAAACTACTACTGGTCATCCAGGGAACGATCAAAGCGTAGGCAGTTTGAGACATTACTCCTATGGAGAAAAGTCTGCATGGAGCACTTTATATTCAATCCCGATGCTATTTCTGTGTTTCATCAACACTCTGAAGGTCCACATATTACGGAATGCCTCCAGATGTGCTTCGGAAACTACTACTGGTCTTCCAGGGAACTATCAAAGCGTAGACAGTTCAACACATTACAATCGCAAAGAAAAGTCCGCATGGTGCCTGTTGTATTTAATCCCGTTGCAATATATGTGTTTCATCAACACTCCGAAGGTCCACAGATTACAGAATGTCTTTAGATGTGCTTTCGAAACTACTACTGGTCTTCCAGGGAACGATCAAAGCATAGACAGTTTGAGACATTGCTCCCATGGAGAAAAGTCCGCATGGTGCCTGTTACATTCAAACCCGATGCAATTTCTTTGTTTCATCAACACTCTAAACGTCCCATATTACAGATTTCCTCCAGTTGTGCTTCGGAATCTACTACTGGTCTTCCAGGGAACGATCAAAGCGTAGACAGTTTGAGACATTACTCCCATGAAGAATAGACCACATGGTGCCTGTTGTATACAATCCCGATCCAATATCTGTGTTTCATCAACACTCTGAAGGTCCACAGACTACTGAATGCCTTCTGATGTGCTTCGAAAACAACTACTGGTCTTCCAGTGATCGATCAAAGCGAAGATAGTTTGAGACATTACTCCCATTTAGAAAAGTCCTCGTGGTTCCTGTTGTATTCCATCCTAATGCATTTTCTGTGTTTCATCAACACTCCGAAGGTCCACATATTACAGAATGCCTCCAGATGTGTTTCGGAAACTACTACTGGTCTTGCAGGGAACGATCAAAGCGTAGACAGTATGAGACTTAACCCCCATGGAGAAAAGTCCACATGGTGAATTTTGTATTCAATCCCTATGCAATTTCTGTATTTCATCAACACTCTGAAGTTCCACAGATTACAGAATGCCTCTAGTTGTGGTTCGGAAACTACTACTGGTCTTCCACTGAACGATAAAAGCGTAGACAGTTTGAGACATTATTCCAATGGAGAAAAGACCTCATGGTGCCTGTTGTATTCAATCCCGTTTCAATTTCTGTGTTTCATCAACACTCTGAAGGTCCACAGATTACAGAATGTCTTTAGATGTGCATTAGAAGCTACTACTGGTCTTCCAGGGAACGATAAAAGCGTAGACAGTTTGAGACATTACTCCCGTGGAGAAAAGTCCGCATGGTGCCTGTTGTATTCAATCCCGATGCTATTTCTGTGTTTCATCAACACTCTGAAGGTCCACATATTACAGAATGCCTCCAGATGTGCTTCGGAAACTACTACTGGTCTTCCAGGGAACGATCTAAGCATAGCCAGTTTGAGCAATACTCCCATGGAGAAAAGTCCGCATGCTGCTTGTCGTATTTAATTCCGATGCAATTTCTGTGTTTCATCAAGACTCTAAAGGTCCCATATAACACAATGCCTCCAGATGTGATTCGGAAACTACTACTGGTCTTCCAGGGAACGATCAAAGCGTAGACAGTTTGAGACATTACTCCCATGGAGAAAAGTCCGCATGGTGACTGTTGTGTTCAATCCCGATGCAATTTCTGTGTTTCATCAACACTCTGCAGGTCCACAGATTACAGAATGCCTCCAGATGTGCATCGGAAACTACTAGTGGTCTTCCAGGGAACGATCAAAGCGTAGACAGTTTGAGACATTACTCCCATGGAGAAAAGTCCGCATGAGGACTGTTGTGTTCAATCCCGATGCAATTTCTGTGTTTCATCAAGACTCTGAAGGTCCACAAATTACAGAATGCCTTTAGATGTGCTTCCGAAACTACTACTGGTCTTAGAGGGAACGATCTGAGCGTAGACAGTTGGACACATTACTCCCATTTAGAAACGTTCGCATGGTGCCAGTTGTGTTCAATCCCGATGCAATTCCTGTGTTTCATCAACACTCTGAAGGTCCACAGATTACAGAATGCCTCCAGATGTGCATCGGAAACTACTACTGGTCTTCCAGGGAACGATCAAAGCGTAGACAGTTTGAGACATTACTCCCATGGAGAAAAGACCGCATGGTGACTGTTGTGTTCAATCCCGATGCAATTTCTGTGATTCATCAACACTCTGAAAGTCCACAGTTTACAGAATGCCGCCAGATGTGCTTCGAAAACTACTACTGGTCTTCCAGGGAACGATCAAAGCGTAGACAGTTTGAGACATTACTCCCATGGAGAAAAGTCCGCATGGTGACTGTTGTGTTCTATCCCGAGGCAATTTCTGCGTTTCATCAACACTCTGCAGGTCCACATATTACAGAATGCCTCCAGATCTGCTTCGGAAACTACTACTGGTCTTCCAGGGAACGAACAAAGCGTAGACATTTTGAGACATTTCTCCCATGGAGAAAAGTCCGCATGGTGCTTGTCGTATTCAATCCCGATGCAATTACTGTGTTTCATCAAGACTCTAAATGTCCCATATAACACAATGTTTCCAGACCTGCTTCGGAAACTACTACTGGTCTTCCAGGGAACGATCAAAAGCGAGACAGTTTGAGACATTACTCCCATGGAGAAAAGTCAGCATGGTGCGTGTTGTATTAAATCCCGATGCAATTTCTTTGTTTCATCAACACTCTAAACGTCCACAGATTACAGAATGCCTAAAGATTTGCTTCGGAAACTACTACTGGTCTTCCAGGGAACTATCAAAGCCTAGACAGCTTGAGACATTACACCCGAGATGAAAAGTCCGCATGGTGCCTATTGTATTCAATCCCGATGAAATTTCTGTGTTTCATCAACACTCTGAAGGTCCACAGATTACAAAATGCCTCCAAATGTGCTTCGCAAACTACTACTAGTCTCCCAGGGAAAGATCAAAGCCTAGACAGTTTGAGACATTAATCCCATCTAGAAAAGGCCGCATGGTGCGTGTTGTATTCAATCCCGATGCAATTTCTTTGTTTCATCGACACTCTGAAGGTCTTCCAGGGAACTATCAAACCGTAGACAATTAGAGACATTACACCCGCGAAGAAAAGTCCGCATGGTGCCTGTTGTATTCAAACCCGATGCAGTTTCTGTGTTTCATCAACTCTCTTAAGGTCCACAGATTACAGAAAGCCTCCAGTGGTGCTGCGGAAACTACGACTGGTCTTCCAGGGAACGATCAAAGCGTAGTCAGTTTGAGCCATTACACTTGCGGAGAAAAGTCCACATGGTGCCTGTTGTATTCAATCCCGATGCAATTTCTGTGTTTCATCAACTCTCTGAAGGTCCACAGATTACAGAATGCTTCCAGTTGTGCATCGGAAACTACTACTGGTCTTCCAGGGAACGATCAAAGCGTAGACAGTTTGAGACATTACTCCCATGGAGAAAAGTCTGCATGGAGCCTGTTGTATTCAATCCCGATGCAATTTCTGCGTTTCATCAACACTCTGAAGGTCCACAGATTACAGAATTCCTCCAAATTTCCTTCGCAAACTACTACTGGTGTTCCAGGGAACGATCAAAGCGTAGACAGTATGAGACATTACTCCCATGGAGATAAGTCCGAATGGTGCCTGTTGTATTCAATCCCGATGTAATTTCTGTGTTTCATCAACACTCTAAAAGTCCCATATTACACAATGCCTCCAGATGTGCTTCGGAAACTACTACTGGCCTCCAGGGAACGATCAAAGCGTAGAAAGTTAGAGATATTACTCCCATGGAGAAAAGTCAGCATGGTGCGTGTTGTATTCAATCCCGATGCAATTTCTATGTTTCATCAACACTCTAAACGTCCAAAGATTACAGAATGCTTCTAGATGTGCTTCGGAAACTCCTACCGGTCCTCCTGTGAACGATCAAAGCGTTGACAGTTTGAGACATTACACTTGCGAAGAAAAGTCCGCATGGTGCCTGTTGTATTCAAACCCGATGCAATTTCTGTGTTTCATCAACACTATAAAGGTCCCATATTACAGAATGCCTCCGGTTGTGCTTCGGAAACTACTACTGGTCTTCCAGGGTACGATCAAAGCGTCGAAACTTTGCGACATTACTCCCATGGAGAAAAGTCAGCATGGTGCGTGTTGTATTCAATCACGATGCAATTTCTGTGTTTCATCAACACTCTAAACGTCCAAACGTTACAGAATGCCTTTAGATGTGCTTCCGAAACTACTAGTGGTCTTCCAGAGAACGATCTATGCGTAGACCGCTTGAGACATTACACCCGCGAAGAGAAGTACGCATGGTGCCTGTTGTATTCAATCCCGATGCAATTTCTGTGTTTCATTAACTCTCTGAAGGTTCACAGATTACAGAATGCTTCCAGTTGTGTTTCGGAAACTACTACTGGTCTTCCAGGGAACGATCAAAGCGTAGACAGTTTGAGACATTATTCCCATGGAGAAAAGTCCGCATGGAGCGTGTTGTATGCAATCCCGATGCAATTTCTATGTTTCATCAACACTCTAAACGTCCAAAGATTACAGAATGCGTCTAGATGTGCTTCGGAAACTCTTACTGGTCTTCCAGTGAACGATCAAAGCGTAGACAATTCGAGACATTACACCCGCGAAGAAAAGTCCGCATGGTGCCTGTTGTATTCAATCCCGATGCAATTTCTATGTATCAACAATACTCTGAAGGTCCACAGATTACAGAATGCCTCCAGTTGTGCTTCGGAAACTACTACTGGTCTTCCTGGGAACGATCAAAGCGTAGACAGTTTGAGACATTACTCCCATGGAGAAAAGTCCGCATGGTGCCTGTTGTATTCAATCCCGATGCAACTTCTGTTTTTCATTAACACTCTGAAGGTCCACAGATTACAGAATGACTCGAGATGTGCTTCGGAAACTACTACTGGTGTTCCAGGGAACGGTCAAAGCGTAGACAGTATGGGACATTACTCCCATGGAGAAAAGTCCGCATGGTGCCTGATGTATTCAATCCGGATGCAATTTCTGTGTTTCACCAACACTCTGAAGGTCCACAAATTGCAGAATGCCTCCAGATGTGCTTCGGAAACTATTACTTGTCTTCCAGGGAACGATCAAAGCGTAGACAGTTTGAGACATTACTCCCATGAAGAATAGACCACATGGTGCCTGTTGTATACAATCCCGATCCAATATCTGTGTTTCATCAACACTCTGAAGGTCCACAGACTACTGAATGCCTTCTGATGTGCTTTGAAAACAACTACTGGTCTTCCAGTGATCGATCAAAGCGAAGATAGTTTGAGACATTACTCCCATTTAGAAAAGTCCTCGTGGTTCCTGTTGTATTCCATCCTAATGCATATTCAGTGTTTCATCAACACTCCGAAGGTCCACATATTACAGAATGCCTCCAGATGTGTTTCGGAAACTACTACTGGCCTTCAGGGAACTATCAAAGCGTAGACAGTATGAGACATTACCCCCATGGAGAAAAGTCCACATGGTGAATTTTGTATTCAATCCCTATGCAATTTCTGTGTTTCATCGACACTCTGAAGTTCCACAGATTACAGAATGCCTCTAGTTGTGGTTCGGAAACTACTACTGGTCTTCCACTGAACGATCAAAGCGTAGACTGTTTGAGACATTATTCCAATGGAGAAAAGACCGCATGATGCCTGTTGTATTCAATCCCGTTTCAATTTCTGTGTTTCATCAACACTCTGAAGGTCCACAGATTACAGAATGTCTTTAGATGTGCATTCGAAGCTACTACTGGTCTTCCAGGGAACGATAAATGCGTAGACAGTTTGAGACATTACTCCCGTGGAGAAAAGTCCGCATGGTGGCTGTTGTATTCAATCCCGATGCAATTTCTGTGTTTCATCAACATTTTGAAGGTCCACATATTACACAATGCCTCCAGATGTGCTTCGGAAACTACTGCTGGTCTTCCAGGGAACGAGCAAAGCGTAGACAGTTTGAGATATTACACCCATGGAAAAAAGTCAGCATTGTGCTTGTTGTATTCAATCCCCATGCAATTTCTTTGTTTCATCAACACTCTAAACGTCCACAGATTACAGAATGCCTAAAGATGTGCTGCGGAATCTACTACATGTCTTCCAGGGAACTATCAAAGCGTAGACAGTTTAAGACATTACTCCCATGAAGAATAGAGAGCATGGTGCCTTTTGTATTTAATCCCGTTGCAATATCTGTGTTCCATCAACACTCTGAAGGTCCACAGATTACAGAATGTCTTTAGATGTGCTTACGAAACTACTACTGGTCTTCCATTGAACAATCAAAGCGTAGACAGTTTGAGACATTACTCCCGTGGAGAAAAGTTCGCATGGTGCCTGTTGTATTCAATCCCGATGCAATTTCTGTGTTTCATCAACACTCTTAAGGTCCACATATTACAGAATGCCTCCAGATGTGCTTCGGAAACTGCTACTGGTCTTCCAGGGAACGATCAAATCATAGACACTTTGAGACATTACTACCATGGAGAAAAGTCCGCAGGGTGCCTGTTACATTCAAACCCGATGCAATTTCTTTGTTTCATCAACACTCTAAAGGTCCCATATTACAGAATGCCTCCAGTTGTGCGTCGGAAACTACTACTGGTCTTCCATGGAACGATCAATGCGTAGACAGTTTGAGACATTAATCCCATGGAGAAAAGTCAGCATTGTGCCCTCTAGTACTCAATTCCGATGCAATCTCTGTGCTTCATTAACACTCTGAAGGTCCACAGATTACAGAATGCCTCGAGATGTGCTTAGGAAACTACTACTGGTCTTCCAGTGAACGATCAAAGCGTAGAAAGTTTGACACATGACTCCTATGAGGAATAGACCGCATGGTGCCTGTTGTATACATTCCCGTTCCAATATCTGTGAATCATCAACTCTCTGAAGGTCCACAGACTACAGAATGCCTTCTGATGTGCTTCGAAAATAACTACTGGTCTTCCAGTGATCGATCAAAGCATAGACAGTTTGAGACATTACTCCCATGGAGATAAGTCCGAATGGTGCCTGTTGTATTCAATCCCGATGTAATTTCTGTGTTTCATCAACACTCTAAAAGTCCCATATTACACAATGCCTCCAGATGTGCTTCAGAAACTACTACTGGTCTTCCAGGGAACGAGCAAAGCGTAGTCAGTTAGAGTTATTACTCCCATGGAGAAAAGTCAGCATTGTGCTTGTTGTATTCAATCCCCATGCAATTTCTTTGTTTCATCAACACTCTAAACGTCCACAGATTACAGAATGCCTAAAGATGTGCTTCGGAAACTACTACTGGCCTCCAGGGAACGATCAAAGCGTAGAAAGTTAGAGATATTACTCCCATGGAGAAAAGTCAGCATTGTGCCTGTTGTATTCAATCCCTATGCAATTTCTTTGTTTCATCAACACTCTAAACGTCCACAGATTACAGAATGCCTAAAGATGTGTTTCGGAAACCACTACTGGTCTTCCAGGGAACTATAAAAGCGTAGACAGTTTGAGACATTACACCCGCGAAGAAAAGTCCACATGGTGCCTGTTGTATTCAATCCCGATGCAATATCTGTGTTTCATCAACACTCTGAAGGACCACAGATTACAGAAAGCTTTCAGATGTGTTTCGCAAACTAGTACTGGTCTTCCAGGAAACGATCAAATCGTATCCAGTTTGAGACATTACTCCCATTTAGAAAAGTCTGCATGGTGCCTGTTGTATTCCATCCTAATGCATTTTCTGTGTTTCATCAACACTCCGTAGGTCCACATATTACAGAATACCTCCAGATGTGTTTCGGAAACTACTACTGGTCTTCCAGGGAACGACCAAAGCGTAGACAGTATGTGACCTAACCCCCATGGAGAAGAGTCCGTTTGGTGAATGTGTATTAAATCCCGATGCAATTTCTGTGTTTCATCAACGTTCTGAAGGTCCACATATTACAGAATGCCTCCAGATGTGCTTCTGAAACTACTACTGGTCTTCCAGGGAACGATCAAAGCGTAGACAGTTTGAGACATTACTCCCATGGAGAAAAGTCATCATGGTCCCTGTTATATTCAAACCCGATGCTATTTCTGTGTTTCATCAACACTCTAAAATTCCCATATTACAGAATGTCTCCAGTTGTGCTTCGGAAACTACTACTGGTCTTCCAGGGAAGGATCAAAGCGTAGACACTTTGAGACATTGCTCCCATGGAGAAAAGTCCGCATGGTGCCTGTTGTAATCAATCCCGATGCAATTTCTGTGTTTCATCAACACTCTAAAGGTCCCATATTACAGAATGCCTCCAGTTCTGCTTCGGAAACTACTACTGGTCTTCCAGGGAACGAGCAAAGCGTAGTCAGTTTGAGATATTACTCCCATTTAGATAAGTCAGCATTGTCTTGTTGTATTCAATCCCCATGCAATTTCTTTGTTTCATCAACACTCTAAACGTCCAAAGATTACAGAATGCCTAAAGATGTGCTTCGGAAACTACTACTGGTCTTCCAGGGAACTATCAAAGCTTAGACAGTGTAGACATTTATCCCATGGAGAAAAGTCCGCATGGTGCTTGTCGTATTCAATCCCGATGCAATTTCTGTGTTTCATCAAGACTCTAAATGTCCCATATAACACAATGTTTCCAGACGTGCTTCGGAGACTACTACTGGTCTTCCAGGGAACGATCAAAGCGAAGACAGTTTGAGACATTACTCCCATGGAGAAAAGTCAGCAAGGTGCGTGTTGTATTCAATCCCGATGCAATTTCATTGTTTCATCGACACTCTAAACGTCCACAGATTACAGAATGCCTAAAAATGTGCTTCGGAAACTACTACTGGTCTTCCTGGGAACTATCAAAGCGTAGACAGTTTGACACATTACACCCGAGATGAAAAGTCCGCATGGTGCCTGTTGTATTCAATCCCGATGCAATTTCTGCGTTTCATCAACACTCTAAAGGTCCCATATTGCAGAATGCCTCCAGATGTGCTTCGGAAACTACTACTGGTCTTCCAGAGAACGTTCAAAGCGTAGACACTTTGAGACATTACTCCCATGAGAAAAGTCAGCATGGTTCGTGTTTTATACAATCCCGATCCAATTTCTGTGTTTCATCAACACTCTGAAGGTCCACAGACTACAGAATGAATTCAGATGTGCTTCGAAAACAACTATTGGTCTTCCAGTGGTCGATCAAAGCGAAGACAGTTTGAGACATTACTCCCATTTAGAAATGTCCGCATGGTGCCTGTTGTATTCAATCCCGATGCAATTTCTGTGTTTCATCGACACTCTGAAAGGCTACTCATTACAGAATGCCTCCAAAATTCCTTCGGAAACTACTACTGGTCTTCAAGGGAACGATCAAAGCGTAGACAGTTTGAGACATTACTCCCATGGAGAGAAGTCAGCATGGTGCGTGTTGTATTCAATCCCGAAGCAATTTCCTTGTTTCATCAACACGCTAAACGTCCACAGATTACAGAATGCCTAAAGATGTGCTTCGGAAACTACTACTGGTCTTCCAGGGACCTATCAAAGCGTAGACAGTTTGAGACATTACACCCGAGAAGAAAAGTCCGCATGGTGCCTGTTGTATTCAATCCCGATGCAATTTCTGTGTTTCATCAACACTCTGAAGGTCCACATATTACAGAATGCCTCCAGATGTGCTTCGAAAACTACTACTGGTCTTCCAGGGAACTATCAAAGGGTAGACAGTTTGAGACATTACACCCGCGAAGAAAATTCCGCATGGTGCCTTTTGTATTCAATCCCGATGCAATTCCTGTGTTTCATCAACACTCTGAAGGTCCACATATTACAGAATGCCTCCAGATGTGCATCGGAAACTACTACAGGTCTTCCAGGGAACGATCAAAGCGTAGACAGTTTGAGACATTACTCCCATGGAGAAAAGTCTGCATGGTGCCTGTTGTATTCAATCCCGATTCAATTTCTGCGTTTCATCAACACTCTGAAGGTCCACAGATTACAGAATGCCTCCAGATATCCTTCGCAAACTACTACTGGTCTTCCAGGGAACGATCAAAGCGTAGACAGTTTGAGACATTACACTTGCGGAGAAAAGTCCGCATGGTGCCTGTTGTATTCAATCCCGAAGCAATTTCTGTGTTTCATCAACTCTCTGAAGGTCCACAGATTACAGAATGCTTCCAGTGGTGCTGCGGAAACTACTACTGGTCTTCCAGGGAACGATCTAAGCGTTGTTAGTTTTAGACATTACACTTGCGGAGAAAAGTCCGCATGGTGCCTGTTGTATTCAATCCCGATGCAATCTCTGTGTTTCATCAACTCTCTGAAGGTCCACAGATTACAGATTGCATCCAGTTGTGCATCGGAAACTACTACTGGTCTTTCAGGGAACGATCAAAGCGTAGACTGTTTGAGACATTACTCCCATGGAGAAAAGTCTGCATGGTGCCTGTTGTATTCAATACCGATGCAATTTCTGCGGTTCATCGACACTCTGAGGGTCCACAGATTACAGAATGCCTAAAGATGTGTTTCGGAAACCACTACTGATCTTCCAGGGAACTATCAAAGCGTAGACAGTTTGAGACATTACACCCGCGAAGAAAAGTACGAATGGTGCCTGTTGTATTAAATCTCGATGCAATATCTGTGTTTCATCAACACTCCGATGGTCAACATATTACAGAATGCCTTTAGATGTGCTTCCGAAACTACTACTGGTCTTCCAGGGAACAATGTAAGCGTAGACAGCTTGAGACATTACTCCCATGGAGAAAAGTCCGCATGGTGCCTGTTGTATTCAATCCCGATGCAATTTCTGTGTTTCATCATCACTCTGAAGGTCCACAGATTACAGAATGCCTCCAAAGTTGCTTCGCAAACTACAACTGGTCATCCAGGGAACGATCAAATCGTAGAAAGTTTGAGACATTAATCCCGTGGAGAAAAGTCCGCATGGTGTATGTTGTATTCAATCCCGATGCAATTTCTATGTTTGATCAACACTCAAAACGTCCAAACGTTACAGAATGCCTTTAGATGTGCTTCCGAAACTACTACTGGTCTTCCAGGGAACGATCTAAGCCTAGACAGCTTGAGACACTACACCCGCGAAGAAAAGTACGCATGGTACCTGTTGTATTCAATCCCGATGCAATTTCTGTGTTTCATTAACTCTCTGAAGGTCCACAGATTACAGAATGCTTCCAGTTGTGCTGCGTTAACTACTACTGGTCTTCCAGGGAACGATCAAAGCGTAGACAGTTTGAGACATTACTCCCATGGAGTGAAGTCAGCATGGTGCCTGTTGTATTCAATCCCGATGCAATCTCTGTGTTTCATCAACACTCTAAAATTCCACAGATTATAGAATGCTTCCAAATTTCCTTCGCAAACTACTACTGGTCTTCCAAGGAACGATAAAGCAAAGACAGTTTGAACATTAATAACATGGAGAAAAGTCCGCATGGTGGTTGTTGTATTCAATCCCGATGCAATTTCTTTGTTTCATCAACACTCTAATCGTCCACAGATTACAGAATGCCTAAAGATGTGTTTCGGAAACCACTACTGGTCTTCCAGGGAACTATCAAAGCTTCGACAGTTTGAGACATTACACCCGCGAAGAAAAGTCGGCATGTTGCCTGTTGTATTCAGTCCCGATGCAATATCTGTGTTTCATCAACACTCTGAAGGTCCACAGATTGCAGAATGCCTTTAGATGTTCTTCCGAAACTACTACTGGTCTTCCAGGGAACGATTTAAGCGTAGACAGCTTGAGACATTACTCCCATGGAGGAGAGGCTGCATGGTGACTGTTGTATTCAATCCCGATGAAATTTCTGTGTTTCATCAACAATCTAAATGTCCACATATTACAGAATGCCTCAAGATGTGCTTCGGAAACTACTACTGGTCTTCCAGGGAACGATCAAAGCGTACACAGTTTGAGACATTACCCCAATGGAGAAAAGTCCGCATGGTGCCTGTTGTATTCAAACCTGATGCAATTTCTGTGTGTCATCAACACTCTAAAGGTCCCATATTACAGAATGCCTTCAGATGTGCTTCGAAAACAACTACTGGTCTACCAGTGATCGATCAAAGCGAAGACAGTTTGAGATATTACTCCCATGGAGAAAAGTCCGCATGGTGAATGTTGTATTCAATCCTGATGCAATATCTGTGTTTCATCAACACTCTGAAGGTCCACAGATTGCAGAATGCCTTTAGATGTTCTTCCGAAACTACTACTGGTCTTCCAGGGAACGATCTAAGCGTAGACAGCTTGAGACATTACTCCCATGGAGGAGAGTCTGCATGGTGACTGTTGTATTCAATCCCGATGAAATTTCTGTGTTTCATCAACAATCTAAATGTCCACATATTACAGAATGCCTCAAGATGTGCTTCGGAAACTACTACTGGTCTTCCAGGGAACGATCAAAGCGTACACAGTTTGAGACTTTACCCCAATGTAGAAAAGTCCGCATAGTGCCTGTTGTATTCAAACCCGATGCAATTTCTGTGTGTCATCAACACTCTAAAGGTCCCATATTACAGAATGCCTTCAGATGTGATTCGAAACAACTACTGGTCTACCAGTGATCGATCAAAGCGAAGACAGTTTGAGATATTACTCCCATGGAGAAAAGTCCGCATGGTGAATGTTGTATTCAATCCCGATGCAATTTCTGTGTTTCATCAACACTCTGAAGGTCCACAGATTACAGAATGCCTCCAGTTGTGCTTCGGAAACTACTACTGGACTTCCAGGGAACGATCGAAGCGTAGACAGTTTAAGACATTACTCCCTTGGAGAAAAGTCCGCATGGTGCCTCTTGTATTCAAACCCGATGGAATTTCTGTGTTTCATTAACTCTCTGAAGGTCCACAGATTACAGAATGCTTCCAGTTGTGCTTCGGAAACTACTACTGGTCTTCCAGGGAACGATCAAAGCGTAGACAGTTTGAGACATTACTGCCATGGAGAGAAGTCAGCATGGTGCCTGTTGTATTCAATCCCGATGCAAACTCTTTGTTTCATCAACACTCTAAAAGTCCACAGATTACAAAATGCCTCCAAATTTCCTTCGCAAACTACTACTGGTCTTACAGGGAACGATCAAAGCGTAGACAGTTTGAGACATTAATAACATGGAGAAAAGCCCGCATGGTGCGTGTTGTATTCAATCCCGATGCAATTTCTTTGTTTCATCAAAACTCTAAACGTCCACAGATTATAGAATGCCTAAAGATGTGTTTCGGAAACCACTACTGGTCTTCCAGGGAACCATCAAAGCGTAGACAGTTTGAGACATTACACCCGCGAAGAAAAGTCGGCATGGTGCCTGTTGTATTCAATCCCGATGCAATATCTGTGTTTCATTAACAATCTAAATGTCCACATAATACAGAATGCCTCAAGATGTGCTTCGGAAGCTACTACAGGTCTTCCAGGGAACGATTAAAGCGTAGACAGTTAGATACAATACTCCCATGGAGAAAAGTCCGCATGGTGCCTGTTATATTCAAACCCGATGCAATTTCTGTGTTTCATCAACACTCTAAAATTCCCATATTACAGAATGCCTACAGTTGTGCTTCGGAAACTACTACTGGTCTTCCAGGGTACGATCAAAGCGTAGATACTCTGCGACATTACTCCCATGGAGAAAAGTCAGCATGGTGCGTGTTGTATTCAATCACGATGCAATTTCTATGTTTCATCAACACTCTAAACGTCCAAAGGTTACAGAATGCCTTTAGATGTTCTTCCGAAACTACTACTGGTCTTCCAGGGAACGATCTAAGCGTAGACAGCTTGAGACATTACTCCCATGGTTGAAAGTCCGCATGGTGACTGTTGTATTCAGTCCCGATGAAATTTCTGTGTTTTATCAACAATCTAAATGTCTACATATTACAGAATGCCTCAAGATGTGCTTCGGAAACTACTACTGGTCTTCCAGGGAACGATCAAAGCGTACACAGTTTGAGACATTACCCCAATGGAGAAAAGTCCGCATGGTGCCTGTTGTATTCAAACCCGATGCTATTTCTGTGTGTCATCAACACTCTAAAGGTACAATATTACAGAATGCTTCCAGATGTGCTTCGGAAACTACTACTGGTCTTCCAGGAAACGATCAAAGCGTAGACACTTTGAGACATTACTCCCATGCAGAGTAAACCGCATGGTGCCTGTTGTATACAATCCCGATCCAATTTCTGTGTTTCATCAACACTCTGAAAGTCCACAGACTACAGAATGTCTTCAGATGTGCTTCGAAAACAACTACTGGTCTACCAGTGTTCGATCAAAGCGAAGACAGTTTGAGACATTACACCAATGGAGAAAAGTCCGCATGGTGAATGGTGTATTCAATCCCGATGCAATTTCTGTGTTTCATCAACACCCTGAAGGTCCAACGATTACAGAATGCCTCCAGTTGTGCTTCGGAAACTACTACTGGACTTCCAGGGAACGATCGAAGCGTAGACAGTTTAAGACATTACTCCCATGGAGAAAAGTCCGCATGGTGCCTGTTGTATTCAAACCCGATGCAATATCTGTGTTTCATGAACACTCTAAAGGTCCCATATTACAGAATGCCTCCAGATGTGCTTCGGAAGCTACTACTGGTCTTCCAGGGAACGATTAAAGCGTAGACAGTTAAATACATTACTCCCACGGAGAAAAGTCCGAATGGTGCCTGTTATATTCAAACCCGATGCAATTTCTGTGTATCATCAACACTCTAAAATTCCCATATTACAGAATGCCTACAGTTGTGCTTCGGAAACTACTACTGGTCTTCTAGGGACGATCAAAGCGTAGACACTTTGAGACATTACTCCCATGGAGAAAAGTCAGCATGGTGCGTGTTGTATTCAATCACGATGCAATTTCTATGTTTCATCAACACTCTAAACGTCCAAAGGTTACAGAATGCCTTTAGATGTGCTTCCGAAACTACTACTGGTCTACCAGGGAACGATCTAAGCGTAGACAGCTTGAGACATTACACCCGCGAAGAAAAGTACGCATGGTACCTGTTGTATTCAATCCCGATGCAATTTCTGTGTTTCATTAACTCTCTGAAGGTCCACAGATTACAGAATGCTTCCAGTTGTGCTTCGGAAACAACTACTGGTCTTCCAGGGAACGATCAAAGCGTAGACAGTTTGAGACATTACTCCCATGGAGAGAAGTTAGCATGGTGCGTGTTGTATTCAATCCCGATGCATAATCTGAGTTTCATCAACACTCTGAAGGTCCACAGATTGCAGAATGCCTTTAGATGTTCTTCAGAAACTACTACTGGTCTTCCAGGGAACGATCTAAGCATAGACAGCTTGAGACATTACTCCCATGGAGAAAAGTCCGCATGGTGCCTGTTGTATTCAAACCCGATGCAATGTCTGTGTTTCATCAACACTCTAAAGGTCCCATATTACAGAATGCCTCCAGATGTGCTTCGGAAGATACTACTGGTCTTCCAGGGAACGATTAAAGCGTAGACAGTTAGATACATTACTCCCATGGAGAAAAGTCCGAATGGTGCCTGTTAAATTCAAACCCGATGCAATTTCTGTGTTTCATCAACACTCTAAAATTCCCATATTACAGAATGCCTACAGTTGTGCTTCGGAAACTACTACTGGTCTTCTAGGGAACGATCAAAGCGTAGACACTTTGAGATATTACTCCCATGGAGAAAAGTCAGCATGGTGCGTGTTGTATTCAATCCCGATGCAATTTCTGTGTTTCATCAACACTATAAAGGTCCCATATTACAGAATGCCTCCAGATGTTCTTCGGGAACTACTACAGGTCTTCCAGGAAACGATCAAAGCGTAGACAGTTTGAGACATTACACCCGCGAAGAAAAGTCGGCATGGTGCCTGTTGTATTCAATCCCGATGCAATATCTGTGTTTCATCAACACTATGAAGGTCCACAGATTGCAGAATGACTTTAGATGTTCTTCCGAAACTACTACTGGTCTTCCAGGGAACGATGTAAGCGTAGACAGCTTGAGACATTACTCCCATGGAGAATAGTCCGCATGGTGCCTTATGTATTCAATCCCGATGCAATTTCTGTGTTTCATCAACACTCTGAAGGTCCACAGATTACAGAATGCCTCCAAAGTTGCTTCACAAACTACTACTGGTCATCCAGGGAACGATCAAATCGTAGAAAGTTTGAGACGTTAATCCCATGGAGAAAAGTCAGCATGTTGCCTGTTGTATTCAATCCCGATGCATAATCTTAGTTTCATCAACACTCTGAAGGTCCACAGATTGCAGAATGCCTTTAGATGTTCTTCAGAAACTACTACTGGTCTTCCAGGGAACGATCTAAGCATAGACAGCTTGAGACATTACTCCCATGGAGAAAAGTCCGCATGGTGCCTGTTGTATTCAAACCCGATGCAATGTCTGTGTTTCATCAACACTCTAAAGGTCCCATATTACAGAATGCCTCCAGATGTGCTTCGGAAGATACTACTGGTCTTCCAGGGAACGATTAAAGCGTAGACAGTTAGATACATTACTCCCATGGAGAAAAGTCCGAATGGTTCCTGTTAAATTCAAACCCGATGCAATTTCTGTGTTTCATCAACACTCTAAAATTTCCATATTACAGAATGCCTACAGTTGTGCTTCGGAAACTACTACTGGTCTTCTAGGGAACGATCAAAGCGTAGACACTTTGAGATATTACTGCCATGGAGAAAAGTCAGCATGGTGCGTGTTGTATTCAATCCCGATGCAATTTCTGTGTTTCATCAACACTATAAAGGTCCCATATTACAGAATGCCTCCAGATGTGCTTCGGGAACTACTACTGGTCTTCCAGGAAACGATCAAAGCGTAGACACTTTGAGACATTACTCCCAATGCAGAATAAACCGCATGGTGCCTGTTGTATACAATCCCGATCCAATTTCTGTGTTTCATCAACACTCTGAAAGTCCACAGATTGCAGAATGACTTTAGATGTTCTTCCGAAACTACTACTGGTCTTCCAGGGAACGATCTAAGCGTAGACAGCTTGAGACATTACTCCCATGGAGGAAAGTCCGCATGGTGACTGTTGTATTCAATCCCGATGAAATTTCTGTGTTTCATCAACACTCTAAATGTCCACATATTTCAGAATGCCTCAAGATGTGCTTCGGAAACTACTACTGGTCTCCCAGGGAACGATCAAAGCGTACACAGTTTGAGACATTACCCCAATGGAGAAAAGTCCGCATGGTGCCTGTTGTATTCAAACCCGATGCAATTTCTGTGTTTCATCAACACTCTAAAGCTCCCATATTACAGAATGCCTCCAGATGTGCTTCGGGAACTACTACTGGTCTTCCAGGAAACGATCAAAGCGTAGACACTTTGAGACATTACTCCCAATGCAGAATAAACCGCATGGTGCCTGTTGTATACAATCCCGATCCAATTACTGTGTTTCATCAACACTCAGAAAGTCCACAGACTACAGAATGCCTTCAGATGTGCTTCGAAAACAACTACTGGTCTTCCAGTGATCGATCAAAGCGAAGACTTTTTGAGACATTACTCCCATGGAGAAAAGTCCGCATGGTGAATGTTGTATTCAATCCCGATGCAATTTCTGTGTTTCATCAACACTCTGAAGGTCCACAGATTACAGAATGCCTCCAGTTGTGCTTCGGAAACTACTACTAGACTTCCAGGGAACGATCAAAGCGTAGACAGTTTAAGACATTACTCCCATGGAGAAAAGTCCGCATGGTGCCTGTTGTATTCAATCCCGATGCAGTTTCTGTGTTTCATCGACACTCCGAAGGTCCACAGATTACAGAATGCCTCCAAAGTTGCTTCGCAAACTACTACTGGTCATCCAGAGAACGATCAAATCGTAGAAAGTTTGAGACATTAATCCCATGGCGAAAAGTCCGCATGGTGCATGTTGTATTCAATCCCGATGCAAATTCTGTGTTTCATCAATACTCTGAAGGTCCACATATTACAGAATGCCTCCAGATGTGCTTCGGAAACTACTACTGGTCTTCCAGGGACGATCAAAGCGTAGACAGTTTAAGACATTACTCCCACGGGGAAAAGTCCGCATGGTGCCTGTTGTATTCAATCCCGATGCAGTTTCTGTGTTTCATCGACACTCTGAAGGTCCACAGATTACAGAATGCCTCCAGATGTGCTTCGGAAACTACTACTGGTCTTCCAGCGAACGATCAAAGCGTAGACAGTTTGAGACTTTACTCCCATGGAGAAAAGTCCGCATGGTGCTTGTCGTATAAGATCCCGATGCAATTTCTGTGTTTCATCAAGCCTCTAAATGTCCCATATAACACAATGCCTTCAGATGTGCTTGGGAAACCACTACTGGTCTTCCAGGGAAAGATCAAATCGTAGACAGTATGAGACATTTACCCCCATGGAGGAAAGTCCGCATGGTGCCTGTTGTATTCAAACCCGATGCAATGTCTGTGTTTCATCAACACTCTAAAGGTCCCATATTACAGAATGCCTCCAGATATGCTTCGGAAGATACTACTGGTCTTCCAGGGAACGATTAAAGCGTAGACAGTTAGATACATTACTCCCATGGAGAAAAGTCCGAATGGTGCCTGTTAAATTCAAACCCGATGCAATTTCTGTGTTTCATCAACACTCTAAAATTCCCATATTACAGAATGCCTACAGTTGTGCTTCGGAAACTACTACTGGTCTTCTAGGGAACGATCAAAGCGTAGACACTTTGAGATATTACTCCCATGGAGAAAAGTCAGCATGGTGCGTGTTGTATTCAATCCCGATGCAATTTCTGTGTTTCATCAACACTATAAAGGTCCCATATTACAGAATGCCTCCAGATGTGCTTCGGGAACTACTACTGGTCTTCCAGGAAACGATCAAAGCGTAGACAGTTTGAGACATTACACCCGCGAAGAAAAGTCGGCATGGTGCCTGTTGTATTCAATCCCGATGCAATATCTGTGTTTCATCAACACTATGAAGGTCCACAGATTGCAGAATGACTTTAGATGTTCTTCCGAAACTACTACTGGTCTTCCAGGGAACGATGTAAGCGTAGACAGCTTGAGACATTACTCCCATGGAGAATAGTCCGCATGGTGCCTTATGTATTCAATCCCGATGCAATTTCTGTGTTTCATCAACACTCTGAAGGTCCACAGATTACAGAATGCCTCCAAAGTTGCTTCACAAACTACTACTGGTCATCCAGGGAACGATCAAATCGTAGAAAGTTTGAGACGTTAATCCCATGGAGAAAAGTCAGCATGTTGCCTGTTGTATTCAATCCCGATGCATAATCTGAGTTTCATCAACAATCTGAAGGTCCACAGATTGCAGAATGCCTTTAGATGTTCTTCAGAAACTACTACTGGTCTTCCAGGGAACGATCTAAGCATAGACAGCTTGAGACATTACTCCCATGGAGAAAAGTCCGCATGGTGCCTGTTGTATTCAAACCCGATGCAATGTCTGTGTTTCATCAACACTCTAAAGGTCCCATATTACAGAATGCCTCCAGATGTGCTTCGGAAGATACTACTGGTCTTCCAGGGAACGATTAAAGCGTAGACAGTTAGATACATTACTCCCATGGAGAAAAGTCCGAATGGTGCCTGTTAAATTCAAACCCGATGCAATTTCTGTGTTTCATCAACACTCTAAAATTTCCATATTACAGAATGCCTACAGTTGTGCTTCGGAAACTACTACTGGTCTTCTAGGGAACGATCAAAGCGTAGACACTTTGAGATATTACTGCCATGGAGAAAAGTCAGCATGGTGCGTGTTGTATTCAATCCCGATGCAATTTCTGTGTTTCATCAACACTATAAAGGTCCCATATTACAGAATGCCTCCAGATGTGCTTCGGGAACTACTACTGGTCTTCCAGGAAACGATCAAAGCGTAGACACTTTGAGACATTACTCCCAATGCAGAATAAACCGCATGGTGCCTGTTGTATACATTCCCGATCCAATTTCTGTGTTTCATCAACACTCTGAAAGTCCACAGATTGCAGAATGACTTTAGATGTTCTTCCGAAACTACTACTGGTCTTCCAGGGAACGATCTAAGCGTAGACAGCTTGAGACATTACTCCCATGGAGGAAAGTCCGCATGGTGACTGTTGTATTCAATCCCGATGAAATTTCTGTGTTTCATCAACACTCTAAATGTCCACATATTACAGAATGCCTCAAGATGTGCTTCGGAAACTACTACTGGTCTCCCAGGGAACGATCAAAGCGTACACAGTTTGAGACATTACCCCAATGGAGAAAAGTCCGCATGGTGCCTGTTGTATTCAAACCCGATGCAATTTCTGTGTTTCATCAACACTCTAAAGCTCCCATATTACAGAATGCCTCCAGCTGTGCTTCGGGAACTACTACTGGTCTTCCAGGAAACGATCAAAGCGTAGACACTTTGAGACATTACTCCCAATGCAGAATAAACCGCATAGTGCCTGTTGTATACAATCCCGATCCAATTACTGTGTTTCATCAACACTCAGAAAGTCCACAGACTACAGAATGCCTTCAGATGTGCTTCGAAAACAACTACTGGTCTTCCAGTGATCGATCAAAGCGAAGACTTTTTGAGACATTACTCCCATGGAGAAAAGTCCGCATGGTGAATGTTGTATTCAATCCCGATGCAATTTCTGTGTTTCATCAACACTCTGAAGGTCCACAGATTACAGAATGCCTCCAGTTGTGCTTCGGAAACTACTACTAGACTTCCAGGGAACGATCAAAGCGTAGACAGTTTAAGACATTACTCCCATGGAGAAAAGTCCGCATGGTGCCTGTTGTATTCAATCCCGATGCAGTTTCTGTGTTTCATCGACACTCCGAAGGTCCACAGATTACAGAATGCCTCCAAAGTTGCTTCGCAAACTACTACTGGTCATCCAGAGAACGATCAAATCGTAGAAAGTTTGAGACATTAATCCCATGGCGAAAAGTCCGCATGGTGCATGTTGTATTCAATCCCGATGCAAATTCTGTGTTTCATCAATACTCTGAAGGTCCACATATTACAGAATGCCTCCAGATGTGCTTCGGAAACTACTACTGGTCTTCCAGGGACGATCAAAGCGTAGACAGTTTAAGACATTACTCCCACGGGGAAAAGTCCGCATGGTGCCTGTTGTATTCAATCCCGATGCAGTTTCTGTGTTTCATCGACACTCTGAAGGTCCACAGATTACAGAATGCCTCCAGATGTGCTTCGGAAACTACTACTGGTCTTCCAGCGAACGATCAAAGCGTAGACAGTTTGAGACTTTACTCCCATGGAGAAAAGTCCGCATGGTGCTTGTCGTATAAGATCCCGATGCAATTTCTGTGTTTCATCAAGCCTCTAAATGTCCCATATAACACAATGCCTTCAGATGTGCTTCGGAAACCACTACTGGACTTCCAGGGAAAGATCAAATCGTAGACAGTATGAGACATTTACCCCCATGGAGGAAAGTCCGCATGGTGCCTGTTGTATCCAATCCCGATACAATTTCTGTGTTTCATCAAGACTCTAAAGGTCCCATATTACACAATGACTCCAGATGTGCTTCTGAAACTACTACTGGTCTTCCAGGGAACGATCAAAGCGAAGACAGTTTGAGACATTACTCCCATGGGGAAAATTCGGCATGGTGCGCGTTGTATTCAATCCCGATGCAATTTCTTTGTTTCATCAACACTCTAAACGTCCACAGATTACAGAATGCCTAAAGATGTGATTCGGAAAATATTACTGGTCTTCCAGGGAACTATCAAAGCGTAGAAAGTTTGAGACATTACTCCCATGGAAAAAAGTCAGCATGGTGCGTGTTGTATTCAATCACGATGTAATTTCTATGTTTCATAAACACTCTAAACGTCCAAAGATTACAGAATGCCTCTAGATGTGCTTCGGAAACCCTTACTGGTCTTCCAGTGAACGATCAAAGTGTAGACAATTTGAGACATTACACCCGCGAAGAAAAGACCGCATCTTGCCTGTAGTATTCAATCCCGATGGAATTTCTGTGTTTCATCAACACTCTGAAGGTCCGCAGATTACATAATGCCATTGGATGTGCTTCCGAAACTACTACTGGTCTTCCAGGGAACGTTCTGAGCGTAGCCAGTTTGACACATTACTCCCATTTAGAAAAGTCCGCATGGTGCCTGATGTATTCAATCCCGATGCAATTTCTGTGTTTCATCAACACTCTAAAACTCCCATATTACAGAATGCCTCCAGATGTACTTCGCAAACTACTACTGGTCTTCCAGGGAACGATCAAAGCATAGACAGTTTGAGACACTACACTTGCGGAGAAAAGTCCGCATGGTGCCTGTTGTATTCAAACCCGATGCAATATCTGTGTTTCATCAACACTCTAAAGGTCCCATATTACAGAATGCCTCCATTTGTGCTTCGGAAACTACTACTGGTCTTCCAGGGAACGATCAAAGCGTGGACACTTTGTGACATTCCTCCCATGGAGAAAAGTCAACATTGTGCGTGTGGTATTCAATCGCAATGTAATTTCTTTGTTTCACCAACACTCTAAACGTCCAAAGATTACAGAATGCCTTTAGATGTGCTTTGGAAACTCTTACTGGTCTTCCAGTGAACGATCAAATTGTAGACAATTTGAGACATTACACCCGCGAAGAAAAGTCCGCATCATGCCTGTTGTATTCAATCCCGATGTAATTTCTGTGTTTCATCAACACTCCGAAGGTCCACAGATTACAGAATGCCCCCAGTTGTGCCTCGGAAACTACTACTGGTCATCCAGGGAACGATCAAAGCGTTGACAGTTTGAGACATTACTCCCACGGAGAAAAGTCCGCATGGTGCTGTTGTATTCAATCCCGATGCAATTTCTGAGTTTCATCAACACTCGGAAGGTCCGCAGATTACAGAATGCCTCCAGGTGTGCTTCGGAAACTACTACTGGTCTTCCAGGGAACGATCAAGGGGTTCACTGTTTGAGAATTTACTCCCATTAAGAAAAGTCCGCATGGTGCCTGTTGTATTCAATCCCGATGCAATTTCTGTGTTTCATCAACACTCTAAATGTCCACATATTACAGAATGCCTCTAGATGTGCATTGGAAACTACTACTGGTCTTCCAGGGAATGATCAAAGCGTAGACAGTATGAGGCATTACCACCATGGAGAAAAGTCCGCATGGTGAATGTTGTATTTAATCCCGATGCAATTTCTGTGTTTCATCAACACTCTGAAGGTCCAGAGATTACTAAATGCCTCTAGTTGTGCTTCGGAAACTACTACTGGACTTCCAGGGAACGATCAAAGCGTAGACAGTTTGAGACATTACTCCCATGGAGAAAAGTCCGCATGGTGAATGTCGTATTCAATCCCGATGCAATTTCTGTGTTTCATCGACACTCTGAAGGTCCACAGATTACAGAATGCCTCCAATGTTGCTTCACAAACTACTACTGGTCTTCCAGGAAACGATCAAAACGTAGACAGTTTGAGACATTAATCCCAAGGAGAAAAGTCCACATGGTGCTTGTCGTATTCAATCCCGATACAATTTCTGTGTTTCATCAAGACTCTAAAGGTCCCATATTACACAATGCCTCCAGATAAGCTTCTGAAACTACTACTTGTCTTCCAGGGAACGATCAAAGCGAAGACAGTTTGAGACATTAACCCCATGGAGAAAATTCGGCATGGTGCGTGTTGTATTCTATCCCGATGCAATATCTGTGTTTCATCAAAGCTCTGAAGGTCCGCAGATTACAGAATGCCTTTGGATGTGCTTCCGAAACTACTACTGGTCTTCCAGGGAACGATCTGAGCGTAGCCAGTTTGACACATTACTCCCATTTAGAAAAGTCCGCATGGTGCCTGTTGTATTCAATCCCGATGCAATTTCTGTGTTTCATCAACACTCTAAAATTCCCATATTACAGAATGCCTCCAGTTGTGCTTCGGAAACTGCTACAGGTCCTCCAAGGAACGATCAAACCGTGGACACTTTGTGACATTCCTCCCATGGAGAAAAGTCAGCATGGTGCGTGTTGTATTCAATCCCGATGTAATTTCTTTGTTTCATCAACACTCTAAACGTCCAAAGATTCGGAATGCCTCTAGATGTGCTTCGGAAACTCGTACTGGTCTTACTGTGAACGATAAAAGCGTTGACAGTTTGAGACATTATACTTGCAAAGAAAAGTCCGCATTTAGCCTGTTGTATTCAAACCCGATGGAATTTCTGTGTTTCATCAACACTCTAAAGGACCGACATTACAGAATGCCTCCAGTTGTGCTTCGGAAACTACTACTGGACTACCAGGGAGCGATCAAAGCGTAGACAGTTTGAGACATTACACTTGCGAAGAAAAGTCCGCATGGTGACTGTTGTATTCAATCCCGATGCCATTTCTATGTTTGATCAACACTCCAAAATTCCCATATTACAGAATGCCTCCAGATGTCCTTCGGAAACTACTACTGGTCTTCCAGGGAACGATCAAAACGTAGACAGTTTGAGACATTACACTTGCGAAGAAAAGTCCGCATGGTGACTGTTGTATTGAATCCCGATGCAATTTCTGTGATTCAACAACACACTAAATGTCCACATATTACAGAATGCCTCGAGATGTGCTTCGGAAACTACTACTGGACTACCAGGGAACGATCAAAGCGTACACAGTTTGAGACATTACTCCAATGTATAAAAGTCCGCATTGTGCATGATGTATTCAAACCCGTGCAATTTCTGCGTTTCATCAACACTCTAAAGGTCCCATATTACAGAATGCCTCCAGATGTGCTTCGGAAACTACTACTGGTCTTCCAGGGAACGATCAAAGCGTAGACAGTTTGAGACATTACTCCCATTTAGAAAAGTCCGCATGGTGCCTGTTATATTCAAACCCGATGCAATTTCTGTGTTTCATCAACACTCTAAATTTCCCAAATAACAGAATGCCTCCAGTTGTGCTTCGGAAACTACTACTGGTCTTCCAGGGAACGATCAAAGCGTAGACACTTTGTGACATTACACCCGCGAAGAAAAGTCCGCATCTTGCCTGTAGTATTCAATCCCGATGCAACTTCTGTGTTTCATCAACACTCTGAAGGTCCACTGATTACAGAATGCCTCTAGATGTGCTTCGGAAACCCTTACTGGTCTTCCAGTGAACGATCAAAGTGTAGACAATTTGAGACATTACACCCGCGAAGAAAAGTCCGTATCTTGCCTGTAGTATTCAATCCCGATACAATTTCTGTGTTTCATCAACACTCTGAAGGTCCACAGATTACAGAATGCCTCCAGTTGTGCCCTGGAAACTACTACTGGTCTTCCAGGGAACGATCAAAGCGTAGACAGTTTGACACATTACTCCCATTTAGAAAAGTCCACATGGTGCCGGTTGTATTCAATCCCGATGAAATTTCTGTGTTTCAACAACACTCTTAAATTCCCATATTACAGAATGCCTCCAGATGTCCTTCGTAAACTACTACTGGTTTTCCAAGGAACGATCAAAGCGTAGACAGTTTGAGACATTACACTTGCGATGAAAAGTCCGCATGGTGCCTGTTGTATTCAAACCCGATGCAATATCTGTGTTTCATCAACACTCTATAATTCCCATATTACAGAATGCCTCCAGTTGTGCTTCGGAACTACTACTGGTCTTCCAGGGAACGATCAAAGCGTAGACACTTTGTGACATTCCTCCCATGGAGAAAAGTCAGCATGGTGCGTGTTGTATTCAATCCCGATGTAATTTCTTGGTTTCATCAACACTCTAAACGTCCAAAGATTACAGAATACCTCTAGATGTGCTTCGGAAACTCTTACTGGTCTTCCAGTGAACGATCAAACTGTAGACAATTTGAAACATTACACCCGCGAAGAAAAGTCCGCATGTTGCCTGTTGTATTCAATACCGATGCAATTTCTGTGTTTCATCAACACTTTGAAGGTCCACAGATTACAAAATGCCTCCAGTTGGGCCTCGGAAACTACAACTGGTCTTCCAGGGAACGATCAAAGCGTAGACAGTTTGAGACATTACTCCCATGGAGAAAAGTCCGCATGGTACCTGTTGTATTCAATCCCGACGCAATTTCTGTGTTTCATCAACACTCTGAAGGTCCACAGATTACAGAATGCCTTTGGATGTGCTTCCGAAACCACTACTGGTCTTCCAGGGAACGATTTGAGCGTAGCCAGTTTGACACATTACTCCCATTTAGAAAAGTCCGCATGGTGCCTGTTGTATTCAATCCCGATGTAATTTCTGTGTTTCATTAACACTCTAAAATTCCCATATTACAGAATGACTCCAGATGTACTTCGCAAACTACTACTGCTTTTCCAGGGAACGATCAAAGCGTAGACAGTTAGATACATTACACTTGCGGAGAAAAGTCCGCATGGTGCCTGTTGTATTCAAACTCGATGCAATTTCAGTGTTTCATCAACACTCTAAAGGTCCCATATTACAGAATGCCTCCATTTGTGCTTCGGAAACTACTACTGGTCTTCCAGGGAACGATCATAGCGTAGACACTTTGTGACATTCCTCCCATGGAGAAAAGTCAGCATTGTGCGTGTGGTATTCAATCGCGATGTAATTTCTTTGTTTCATCAACACTCTAAACGTCCAAAGATTACAGAATGCCTTTAGATGTGCTTCGGAAACTCTTACTGGTCTTCCAGTGAACGATCAAAGTGTAGACAATTTGAGACATTACACCCACGAAGAAAAGTCCGCATCATGCCTGTTGTATTCAATCCCGATGTAATTTCTGTGTTTCTTCAACACTCTGAAGGTCCACAGATTACAGAATGCCCCCAGTTGTGCCTCGGAAACTACTACTGGTCTTCCAGGGAACGATCAAGAGGTTCACTGTTTGAGAATTTACTCCCATGGAGAGAAGTCCGCATAGTGCCTGTTGTATTCAATCCCGATGCAATTTCTGTGTTTCATCAACACTCTAAATGTCCACATATTACAGAATGCCTCTAGATGTGCATTGGAAACTACTACTGGTCTTCCAGTGAACGATCAAAGCGTAGACAGTATGAGACATTACCACCATGGAGAAAAGTCCGCATGGTGAATGTTGTATTCAATCCCGATGCAATTTCTGTGTTTCATCAACACTTTGAAGGTCCACAGATTACAAAATGCCTCCAGTTGTGCCTCGGAAACTACAACAGGTCTTCCACGGAACGATCAAAGCGTAGACAGTTTGAGACATTCCTCCCATGGAGAAAAGTCCGCATGGTACCTGTTGTACTCAATCCCGACGCAATTTCTGTGTTTCATCAACACTCTGAAGGTCCACAGATTGCAGAATGCCTTCAATGTTGCTTCACAAACTACTACTGGTCTTCCAGGGAACGATCAAAACGTAGACAGTTTGAGACATTAATCCCAAGGAGAAAAGTCCGCATGGTGCTTGTCGTATTCAATCCCGTTACAATTTCTGTGTTTCATCAAGACTCTAAAGGTCCCATATTACACAATGCCTGCAGATATGCTTCTGAAACTACTACTGGTCTTCCAGGGAACGATCAAAGCGAAGACAGTTTGAGACATTACTCCCATGGAGAAAATTCGGCATGGTGCGTGTTGTATTCAATCCCGATGCAATATCTGTGTTTCATCAACGCTCTGAAGGTCCGCAGATTACAGAATGCCTTTGGATGTGCTTCCGAAACTACTACTGGTCTTCCAGGGAACGATCTGAGCGTAGCCAGTTTGACACATTACTCCCATTTAGAAAAGTCCGCATGGTGCCTGTTGTATTCAATCCCGATGCAATTGCTGTGTTTCATCAACACTCTAAAATTCCCATATTACAGAATGCCTCCAGTTGTGCTTCGGAAACTGCTACTGGTCCTCCAAGGAACGATCAAACCGTGGACACTTTGTGACATTCCTCCCATGGAGATAAGTCAGCATGGTGCGTGTTGTATTCAATCCCGATGTAATTTCTTTGTTTCATCAACACTCTAAACGTCCAAAGATTCGGAATGCCTCTAGATGTGCTTCGGAAACTCGTACTGGTCTTCCTGTGAACGATAAAATCGTTGACAGTTTGAGACATTATACTTGCAAAGAAAAGTCCGCATGGTGCCTGTTGTATTCAAACCCGATGGTATTTCTGTGTTTCATCAACACTCTAAAGGACCGACATTACAGAATGCCTCCAGTTGTGCTTCGGAAACTACTACTGGTCTTCCAGGGAACGATGAAAGCGTAGACAGTTTGAGACATTACTCCCATGGAGAAAACTCAGCATGGTGCGTGTTATATTCAATCACAATGTAATTTCTATGTTTCATCAACACTCTAAACGTCCAAAGATTACAGAATGCCTCTAGATGTGCTTCGGAAACCCTTACTGGTCTTCCAGTGAACGATCAAAGTGTAGACAATTTGAGACATTACATCCGCGAGAAAAGTCCGCATCTTGCCTGTAGTATTCAATCCCGATGCAATTTCTGTGTTTCATCAACACTCTGAAGGTCCACAGATTACAGAATGCCTCCAGTTGTGCCTTGGAAACTACTACTGGTCTTCCAGGGAACGATCAAAGCGTAGACAGTTTGAGACATTACTCCCATGGAGAAAAGTCCGCATGGTGCTGTTGTATTCAATCCCGACCCAATTTCTGTGTTTCATCAACACTCTGAAGGTCCACAGATTACAGAATGCCTCCAGATGTGCTTCGCAAACTACTACTGGTCTTCCAGGGAACGATCAAAACGTAGACAGTTTGAGACATTAATCCCAAGGAGAAAAGTCAGCATGGTGTTTGTCGTATTCAATCCCGATGCAATTTCTTTGTTTCATCAACACTCTAAACGTCCACAGATTACAGGATGCCTAAAGATGTGCTTCGGAAAATATTACTGGTCTTCCAGGGAACTATCAAAGCGTAGACAGTTTGAGACATTACAACCGCGAAGAAAAGTCCGCATCGTGCCTTTTGTATTCAATCCTGATGCAATATCTGTGTTTCATCAACGCTCTGAAGGTCCGCAGTCTACAGAATGCCTTTGGATGTGCTTCCGAAACTACTACTGGTCTTCCAGGGAACGATCTGAGCATAGCCAGTTTGACGCATTACTCCCACTTAGAAAAGTCCGCATGGTGCCTGTTATATTCAATCCCGATGCAATTTCTGTGTTTCATCAACACTCTAAAGGTCCCATATTACAGAATGCCTCCAGATGTGCTTCGCTAACTACTACTGGTCTTCCAGGGAACGATCAAAGCGTAGACAGATTGAGACATTACTCCCATGGAGAATAGTCCGCATGGTGCCTGTTATATTCAAACCCGATGGAATTTCTGTGTTTCATCAACAGTCTTAAGGTCCCATATTACAGAATGCCTCCAGATGTGCTTCGCTAACTACTACTGGTCTTCCAGGGAACGATCAAAGCGTAGACAGATTGAGACATTACTCCCATGGAGAATAGTTCGCATAGTGCCTGTTATATTCAAACCCGATGCAATTTCTGTGATTCATCAACACTCTAATATTCCCATATTACAGAATGCCTCCAGATGTCCTTCGCAAACTACTACTGGTCTTCCAGGGAACGATCAAAGCGTAGACAGTTTGAGACATTACACTTGCGAAGAAAAGTCCGCATGGTGCCTGTTGTATTCAAACCCGATGCAATTTCAGTGTTTCATCAACACTCTAAAGGTCCCATATTACAGAATGCCTCCATTTGTGCTTCGGAAACTACTACTGGTCTTCCAGGGAACGATCAAAGCGTAGACACTTTGTGATATTCCTCCCATGGAGAAAAGTCAGCATTGTGCGTGTGGTATTCAATCGCGATGTAATTTCTTTGTTTCATCAACACTCTAAACGTCCAAAGATTACAGAATGCCTTTAGATGTGCTTCGGAAACTCTTACTGGTCTTCCAGTGAACGATCAAAGTGTAGACAATTTGAGACATTACACCCACGAAAAAAAGTCCGCATCATGCCTGTTGTATTCAATCCCGATGTAATTTCTGTGTGTCTTCAACACTCTGAAGGTCCACAGATTACAGAATGCCCCCAGTGGTGCCTAGGAAACTACTACTGGTCTTCCCGGGTACGATCAAAGCGTAGACAGTTTGAGACTTTACTCCCATGGAGAAAAGTCCGCATGGTGCTGTTGTATTCAATCCCGATGCAATTTCTGAGTTTCATCAACACTCTGAAGGTCCGCAGATTACAGAATGCCTCCAGGTGTGCTTCGGAAACTACTACTGGTCTTCCAGGGAACGATCAAGGGGTTCACTGTTTGAGAATTTACTCCCATGGAGAGAAGTCCGCATGGTGCCTGTTGTATTCAATCCCGATGCAATTTCTGTGTTTCATCAACACTCTAAATGTCCACATATTACAGAATGCCTCTAGATGTGCATTGGAAACTACTACTGGTCTTCCAGGGAACGATCAAAGCGTAGACAGTATGAGACATTACCACCATGGAGAAAAGTCCGCATGGTGAATGTTGTATTCAATCCCGATGCAATTTCTGTGTTTCATCAACACTTTGAAGGTCCACAGATTACAAAATGCCTCCAGTTGTGCCTCGGAAACTACAAAAGGTCTTCCAGGGAACGATCAAAGCGTAGACAGTTTGAGACATTACTCCCATGGAGAAAAGTCCGCATGATACCTGTTGTATTCAATCCCGACGCAATTTCTGTGTTTCATCAACACTCTGAAGGTCCACAGATTGCAGAATGCCTCCAATGTTGCTTCACAAACTACTACTGGTCTTCCAGGAAACGATCAAAACGTAGACAGTTTGAGACATTACTCCCATGGAGAAAAGTCCGCATGGTGCTGTTGTATTCAATCCCGACGCAATTTCTGTGTTTCATCAACACTCTGAAGGTCCACAGATTACAGAATGCCTCCAGATGTGCTTCGCAAACTACTACTGGTCTTCCAGGGAACGATCAAAACGTAGACAGTTTGAGACATTAATCCCAAGGAGAAAAGTCAGCATGGTGTTTGTCGTATTCAATCCCGATGCAATTTCTTTGTTTCATCAACACTCTAAACGTCCACAGATTACAGGATGCCTAAAGATGTGCTTCAGAAAATATTACTGGTCTTCCAGGGAACTATCAAAGCGTAGACAGTTTGAGACATTACAACCGCGAAGAAAAGTCCGCATCGTGCCTTTTGTATTCAATCCTGATGCAATATCTGTGTTTCATCAACGCTCTGAAGGTCCGCAGTCTACAGAATGCCTTTGGATGTGCTTCCGAAACTACTACTGGTCTTCCAGGGAACGATCTGAGCATAGCCAGTTTGACGCATTACTCCCACTTAGAAAAGTCCGCATGGTGCCTGTTATATTCAATCCCGATGCAATTTCTGTGTTTCATCAACACTCAAAAGGTCCCATATTACAGAATGCCTCCAGATGTGCTTCGCTAACTACTACTGGTTTTCCAGGGAGCGATCAAAGCGTAGACAGATTGAGACATTACTCCCATGGAGAATAGTCCGCATGGTGCCTGTTATATTCAAACCCGATGCAATTTCTGTGATTCATCAACACTCTAATATTCCCATATTACAGAATGCCTCCAGATGTCCTTCGCAAACTACTACTGGTCTTCCAGGGAACGATCAAAGCGTAGACAGTTTGAGACATTACACTTGCGAAGAAAAGTCCGCATGGTGACTGTTGTATTCAATCCCGATGCAATTTCTATGTTTGATCAACACTCCAAAATTCCCATATTACAGAATGCCTCCAGATATCCTTCGGAAACTACTACTGGTCTTCCAGGGAACGATCAAAACGTAGACAGTTTGAGACATTACACTTGCGAAGAAAAGTCCGCATGGTGACTGTTGTATTGAATCCCGATGCAATTTCTGTGATTCAACAACACACTAAATGTCCACATATTACAGAATGCCTCCAGATGTACTTCGCAAACTACTACTGCTTTTCCAGGGAACGATCAAAGCGTAGACAGTTAGATACATTACACTTGCGGAGAAAAGTCCGCATGGTGCCTGTTGTATTCAAACCCGATGCAATTTCAGTGTTTCATCAACACTCTAAAGGTCCCATATTACAGAATGCCTCCAGATGTGCTTCGCTAACTACTACTGGTCTTCCAGGGAACGATCAAAGCGTAGACAGATTGAGACATTACTCCCATGGAGAATAGTCCGCATGGTGCCTGTTATATTCAAACCCGATGGAATTTCTGTGTTTCATCAACACTCTAAAGGTCCCATATTACAGAATGCCTCCAGATGTGCTTCGCTAACTACTACTGGTCTTCCAGGGAACGATCAAAGCGTAGACAGTTTGAGACATTACACTTGCGAAGAAAAGTCCGCATGGTGCCTGTTGTATTCAAACCCGATGCAATTTCAGTGTTTCATCAACACTCTAAAGGTCCCATATTACAGAATGCCTCCATTTGTGCTTCGGAAACTACTACTGGTCTTCCAGGGAACGATCAAAGCGTAGACACTTTGTGATATTCCTCCCATGGAGAAAAGTCAGCATTGTGCGTGTGGTATTCAATCGCGATGTAATTTCTTTGTTTCATCAACACTCTAAACGTCCAAAGATTACAGAATGCCTTTAGATGTGCTTCGGAAGCTCTTACTGGTCTTCCAGTGAACGATCAAAGTGTAGACAATTTGAGACATTACACCCACGAAGAAAAGTCCGCATCATGCCTGTTGTATTCAATCCCGATGTAATTTCTGTGTTTCTTCAACACTCTGAAGGTCCACAGATTACAGAATGCCCCCAGTTGTGCCTAGGAAACTACTACTGGTCTTCCAGGGTACGATCAAAGCGTAGACAGTTTGAGACATTACTCCCATGGAGAAAAGTCCGCATGGTGCTGTTGTATTCAATCCCGATGCAATTTCTGAGTTTCATCAACACTCTGAAGGTCCGCAGATTACAGAATGCCTCCAGGTGTGCTTCGGAAACTACTACTGGTCTTCCAGGGAACGATCAAGGGGTTCACTGTTTGAGAATTTACTCCCATGGAGAGAAGTCCGCATGGTGCCTGTTGTATTCAATCCCGATGCAATTTCTGTGTTTCATCAACACTCTAAATGTCCACATATTACAGAATGCCTCTAGATGTGCATTGGAAACTACTACTGGTCTTCCAGGGAACGATCAAAGCGTAGACAGTATGAGACATTACCACCATGGAGAAAAGTCCGCATGGTGAATGTTGTATTCAATCCCGATGCAATTTCTGTGTTTCATCAACACTTTGAAGGTCCACAGATTACAAAATGCCTCCAGTTGTGCCTCGGAAACTACAAAAGGTCTTCCAGGAACGATCAAAGCGTAGACAGTTTGAGACATTACTCCCATGGAGAAAAGTCCGCATGATACCTGTTGTATTCAATCCCGACGCAATTTCTGTGTTTCATCAACACTCTGAAGGTCCACAGATTGCAGAATGCCTCCAATGTTGCTTCACAAACTACTACTGGTCTTCCAGGGAACGATCAAAACGTAGACAGTTTGAGACATTAATCCCAAGGAGAAAAGTCCGCATGGTGCTTGTCGTATTCAATCCCGATACAATTTCTGTGTTTCATCAAGACTCTAAAGGTCCCATATTACACAATGCCTGCGGATATGCTTCTGAAACTACTACTGGTCTTCCAGGGAACGATCAAAGCGAAGACAGTTTGAGACATTACTCCCATGGAGAAAATTCGGCATGGTGCGTGTTGTATTCAATCCCGATGCAATATCTGTGTTTCATCAACGCTCTGAAGGTCCGCAGATTACAGAATGCCTTTGGATGTGCTTCCGAAACTACTACTGGTCTTCCAGGGAACGATCTGAGCGTAGCCAGTTTGACACATTACTCCCATTTAGAAAAGTTCGCATGGTGCCTGTTGTATTCAATCCCGATGCAATTTCTGTGTTTCATCAACACTCTAAAATTCCCATATTAGAGAATGCCTCCAGTTGTGCTTCGGAAACTGCTACTGGTCTTCCAAGGAACGATCAAACCGTAGACACTTTGTGACATTCCTTCTATGGAGAAAAGTCAGCATGGTGCGTGTTGTATTCAATCCCGATGTAATTTCTTTGTTTCATCAACACTCTAAACGTCCAAAGATTCAGAATGCCTCTAGATGTGCTTCGGAAACTCTTACTGGTCTTCCTGTGAACGATAAAAGCGTTGACAGTTTGAGACATTATACTTGCAAAGAAAAGTCCGCATGGTGCCTGTTGTATTCAAACCCGATGGAATTTCTGTGTTTCATCAACACTCTAAAGGTCCGACATTACAGAATGCCTCCAGTTGTGCTTCGGAAACTACTACTGGTCTTCCAGGGAACGATGAAAGCGTAGACAGTTCGAGACATTACTCCCATGGAGAAAACTCAGCATGGTGCGTGTTATATTCAATCACAATGTAATTTCTATGTTTCATCAACACTCTAAACGTCCAAAGATTACAGAATGCCTCTAGATGTTCTTCGGAAAACCTTACTGGTCTTCCAGTGGACGATCAAAGTGTAGACAATATGAGACTTTACACCTGCGAAGAAAAGTCCGCACCTTGCCTGTAGTAATCAATCCCGATGCGATTTCTGTGTTTCATCAACACTCTGAAGGTCCACAGATTACAGAATGCCTCCAGATGTGCTTCGCAAACTACTACTGGTCTTCCAGGGAACGATCAAAGCGTAGACAGTTTCAGACATTAATCCCATGGAGAAAAGTCCGCATGGTGCCTGTTGTATTCAATCCCGATGCAATATCTGTGTTTCATCGACACTCTGAAGGTCCACTGATTACAGAATGCCTCCAAAGTTGCTTCGCAAACTACTACTGGTCTTCCAGGGAACGATCAAATCGTAGACAGTTTGAGACATTAATCCCAAGGAGAAAAGTCAGCATGGTGCTTGTCGTATTCAATCCCGATGCAATTTCTTTGTTTCATCAACACTCTAAACGTCCACAGATTACAGGATGCCTAAAGATGTGCTTCGGAAAATATTACTGGTCTTCCAGGGAACTATCAAAGCGTAGACAGTTTGAGACATTACTCCCGCGAAGAAAAGTCCGCATCGTGCCTTTTGATTTCAATCCTGATGCAATATCTGTGTTTCATCAACGCTCTGAAGGTCCGAAGTCTACAGAATGCCTTTGGATGTGCTTCCGAAACTACTACTGGTCTTCCAGGGAACGATCTGAGCATAGCCAGTTTGACGTATTACTCCCACTTAGAAAAGTCCGCATGGTGCCTGTTGTATTCAATCCCGATGCAATTTCTATGTTTCATCAACACTCTAAAATTCCCATATTACAGAATGGCTCCAGATGTCCTTCGCAAACTACTACTGGTCTTCCAGGGAACGATCAAAGCGTAGACACTTTGAGACATTACTCCCATGGAGAAAAGTCAGCATGGTGCGTGTTGTATTCAATCCCGATGCAATTTCTGTGTTTCATCAACACTCTAAAATTCCCATATTACAGAATGCCTCCAGTTGTGCTTCGGAAACTACTACTGGTCTTCCAGGGAACGATCAAAGCGTAGACAGCTTGAGACAATACTACCATAGAGAAAAGTCGGCATGGTGCTGTTATATACAATCCCGACGCAATTTCTGTGTTTCATCAACACTCTTAAGGTCCCATATAACAGAATGCCTCCAGATGTGCTTCGCTAACTACTACTGGTCTTCCAGGGAACGATCTAAGCGTAGACAGTTTGAGACATTACTCCCATGGAGAATAGTCCGCATGGTGCCTGTTATATTCAAACCCGATGCAATTTCTGTGATTCATCAACACTCTAATATTCCCATATTACAGAATGCCTCCAGATGTCCTTCGCAACCTACTACTGGTCTTCCAGGGAACGATCAAAGCGTAGACAGTTTGAGACATTACACTTGCGATGAAAAGTCCGCATGGTGCCTGTTGTATTCAATCCCGATGCAATATCTGAGTTTCATCGACACTCTGAAGGTCCACTGATTACAGAATGCCTCCAAAGTTGCTTCGCAAACTACTACTGGTCTTCCAGGGAACGATCAAAACGTAGACAGTTTGAGACATTAATCCCAAGGAGAAAAGTCAGCATGGTGCTTGTCGTATTCAATCCCGATGCAATTTCTATGTTTCATCAACACTCTAAAATTCCCATATTACAGAATGCCTCGAGATGTGCTTCGGAAACTACTACTGGACTTCCAGGGAACGATCAAAGCGTACACAGTTTGAGACATTACTCCAATGTAGAAAAGTCCGCATGGTGCATGTTGTATTCAAACCCGATGCAATTTCTGCGTTTCATCAACACTCTAAAGGTCCCATATTACAGAATGCCTCCAGATGTGCTTCGGAAACTACTACTGGTCTTCCAGGGAACGATCAAAGCGTAGACAGTTTCAGACATTTCTCCCATAGAGAATAGTCCGCATGGTGCCTGTTATATTCAAACCCGATGCAATTTCTGTGTTTCATCAACAATCTAAAATTCCCAAATTACAGAATGCCTCCAGTTGTGCTTCGGAAACTACTACTGGTCTTCCAGGGAACGATCAAAGCGTAGACACTTTGTGACATTCCTCCCATGGAGAAAAGTCAGCATGGTGCGTGTTGTATTCAATCCCGATGTAATTTCTTTGTTTTACCAACACTCTAAACGTCCAAAGATTGCAGAATGCCTCTAGATGTGCTTCGGAAACTCTTTCTGGTCTTCCTGTAAACGATAAAAGCGTTGACAGTTTGAGACATTGCACTTGCGAAGAAAAGTCCGCATGGCGCCTGTTGTATTCAAACCCGATGCAATTTCTGTGTTCCATCAACACTGTAAAGGTCCCATTTTACAGAATGCCTCCAGTTGTGCTTCGGAAACTACTACTGGTCTTCCAGGGAACGATGAAAGCGTAGAAAGTTCGAGACATCACTCCCATGGAGAAAAGTCAGCATGGTGGGTGTTGTATTCAATCACGATGTAATTTCTATGTTTCATCAACACTCTAAATGTCCAAAGATTACAGAATGCCTCTAGATGTGCTTCGGAAACCCTTACTGGTCTTCCAGTGAACGATCAAATTGTAGACAATTTGAGACATTACACCTGCGAAGAAAAGTCCGCATCTTGCCTGTAGTATTCAATCCCGATGCAATTTCTGTGTTTCATAAACACTCTGAAGGTCCACAGATTACAGAATGCCTCCAGTTGTGCCCTGGAAACTACTATTGGTCTTCCAGGGAACGATCAAAGCGTAGACAGTTTGAGACATTAATCCCATGGAGAAAAGTCCGCATGGTGAATGTTGTATTCAATCCCGATGCAATTTCTTTGATTCATTAACACTCTGAAGGTCCACAGATTACAGAATACCTCGAGATGTGTTTCGGAAACTACTATTGGTCTTCCAGGGAACTATCGAAGCGTAGACAGTTAGAGACATTACTCCCATGGAGAAAAGTCCGCATGGTGACTGTTGTATTTAATCCCGATACAATATCTGTGTTTCATGAAAGCTCTGAAGGTCTGCAGATTACAGAATGCCTTTGGATGTGCTTCCGAAACTACTACTGGTCTTCCAGGGAACGATCTGAGCATAGACAGTTAGACACATTACTCCCATTTAAAAAAGTCCGCATGGTGCCTGTTGTATTCAATCCCGATGAAATTTCTGTGTTTCAACAACACTCTAAAATTCCCATACTACACAATGCCTCCAGATGTCCTTCGCAAACGACTACTGGTTTTCCAAGGAACGATCAAAGCGTAGACAGTTTGAGACATTACACTTGCGAAGAAAAGTCCGCATGGTGCCTGTTGTATTCAAACCCGATGCAATATCTGTGTTTCATCAACACTCTAAAATTCCCATATTACAGAATGCCTCCAGTTGTGCTTCGGAACTACTACTGGTCTTCCAGGGAACGATCAAAGCGTAGACACTTTGTGACATTCCTCCCATGGAGAAAAGTCAGCATGGTGCGTGTTGTATTCAATCCCGATGTAATTTCTTTGTTTCATCAACACTCTAAACGTCCAAAGATTACAGAATGCCTCTTGATGTACTTCCGAAACTCTTACTTTTCTTCCAGTGAACGATCAAAGTGTAGACAATTTGAAACATTACACCCGCGAAGAAAAGTCCGCATGTCGCCTGTTGTATTCAATCCCGATGCAATTTCTGTGTTTCATCACCACTTTGAAGGTCCACAGATTACAAAATGCCTCCAGTTGTGCCTCGTAAACTACAACTGGTCTTCCAGGGAACGATCAAAGCGTAGACAGTTTGAGACATTACTCCCATGGAGAAAAGACCGCATGGTGCTGTTGTATTCAATCCCGACGCAATTTCTGTGTTTCAAAAACACTCTGAAGGTCCACAGATTACGGAATGCCTGCAGATGTGCTTCGCAAACTACTACTGGTCTTCCAGGGAACGATCAAAGCGTAGACAGTTTGAGACATTAATCCCATGGAGAAAAGTCCGCATGGTGCCTGTTGTATTCAATCCCGATGCAATTTCTGTATTTCATTAACACTCTGAAGGTCCACAGATTACAGAATGCCTCGAGATGTGCTTCGGAAACTACTACTGGTCTTCCAGGAAACGATCAAAGCGTAGACAGAATGAGACATTACCCCCATGGAGAAAAGTCCGCATGGTGAATGTTGTATTTAATCCCGATGCAATTTCTGTGTTTCGTCAACACTCTGAAGGTCCACAGATTACAGAATGCCTCCAGTTGTGCTTCGGAGACTACTACTGGTCTTCCAGGTAACGGTCAAAGCGTAGACAGTTTGAGACATTACTCCCATGGAGAAAAGTCCGCATGGTGCTGTTGTATTCAATCCCGACGCAATTTCTGTGTTTCATCAACACTTTGAAGGTCCACAGATTACAAAATGCCTCCAGTTGTGCCTCGGAAACTACAACTGGTCTTCCAGGGAACGATCAAAGCGTAGACAGTTTGAGACATTACTCCCATGGAGAAAAGACCGCATGGTGCTGTTGTATTCAATCCCGACGCAATTTCTGTGTTTCAACAACACTCTGAAGGTCCACAGATTACGGAATGCCTGCAGATGTGCTTCGCAAACTACTACTGGTCTTCCAGGGAACGATCAAAGCGTAGACAGTTTGAGACATTAATCCCATGGAGAAAAGTCCGCATGGTGCCTGTTGTATTCAATCCCGATGCAATTTCTGTGTTTCATTAACACTCTGAAGGTCCACAGATTACAGAATGCCTCGAGAAGTGCTTCGGAAACTACTACTGGTCTTCCAGGAAACGATCAAAGCGTAGACAGTATGAGATATTACCCCCATGGAGAAAAGTCCGCATGGTGAATGTTGTATTTAATCCCGATGCAATTTCTGTGTTTCGTCAACACTCTGAAGGTCCACAGATTACAGAATGCCTCCAGTTGTGCTTCTGAGACTACTACTGGTCTTCCAGGTAACGGTCAAAGCGTAGACAGTTTGAGACATTACTCCCATGGAGAAAAGTCCGCATGGTGCTGTTGTATTCAATCCCGACGCAATTTCTGTGTTTCATCAACACTCTGAAGGTCCAAAGATTACAGAATGCCTCTAGATGTGCTTCGGAAACTCTTACTTTTCTTACAGTGAGCGATCAAATTGTAGACAATTTGAAACATTACACCCGCGAAGAAAAGTCCGCATGTTGCCTGTTGTATTCAATCCCAATGCAATTTCTGTGTTTCATCAACACTTTGAAGGTCCACAGATTACAAAATGCCTCCAGTTGTGCCTCGGAAACTACAACTGGTCTTCCAGGGAACGATCAAAGCGTACACAGTTTGAGACAATACTCCAATGGGGAAAAGTCCGCTTGGTGCACGTTGTATTCAAACCCGATGCAATTTCTGCGTTTCATCAACACTCTTAAGGTGCCATATTACAGAATGCCTGCAGATGTGCTCGGAAACTACTACTGGTCTTCAAGGGAACGATCAAAGAGTAGACAGTGTGAGACATTACTCCCATGGAGAATAGTCCGTATGGTGCCTGTTATATTCAAACCCGATGCAATTTCTGTGTTTCATCAACACTCTAAAATTTCCATATTACAGAATGACTCCAGTTGTGCTTCGGAAACCCTTACTGGTCTTCCAGTGAACGATCAAAGTGTAGACAATTTGAGACATTACACCCGCGAACAAAAGTCAGCATGGTGCCTGTTGTATTCAAACCCGATGCAATTTCTGTGTTTCATCAACACTCTAAAGGTCCCGTATTACAGAATGCCTCCAGTTGTGCTTCGGAAACTACTACTGGTCTTCCAGGGAACGATCAAAGCGCAGACAGTTTGAGACATTACTCCCATGGAGAAAAGTCCGCACGGTGCTGTTGTATTCAATCCCGACGCAATTTCTGTGTTTCATCAACACTCTGAAGGTCCACAGATTACAGAATGCCTCCACATGTGCTTCGCAAACTACTACTAGCCTTCCAGGGAACGATCAAAGCGTAGACAGTTTGTGTCATTAATCCCATGGAGAAAAGTCCGCATGGTGCCTGTTGTATTTAATCCCGATGCAATATCTGTGTTTCATCAACGCTCTGTAGGTCCGCATATTACAGAATGCCTTTGGATGTGCTTCCGAAACTACTACTGGTCTTCCAGTGAACGATCTGAGCGTAGCCAGTTTGATACATTACTCCCATTTAGAAACGTCCGCATGGTGCCTGTTGTATTCAATCCCGATGCAATTTCTGTGTTTCATCATCACTCTAAAATTCCCATATTACAGAATGCCTCCAGATGTCCTTCGCAAACGACTACCGGTCTTTCAGGGAACGATCAAAGCGTAGACAGTTTGAGACATTTCACTTGCGAAGAAAAGTCAGCATGGTGCCTGTTGTATTCAAACCCGATGCAATTTCTGTGTTTCATCAACACTCTAAAGGTCCCATATTACAGAATGCCTCCAGTTGTGCTTCGGAAACTACTACTGGTCTTCCAGGGAACGATCAAAGCGTAGACACTTTGAGACATTACTCCCATGGAGAAATGTCAGCATGGTGCGTGTTGTATTCAATCACGATGCAATTTCTATGATGCATCAACACTCTAAACGTCCAAAGATTACAGAATGCCTTTAGATGTGCTTCAGAAACTACTACTGGTCTTCCAGGGAACGATCAAAGCGTAGACAATTTGAGACATTAATCCCATGGAGAAAAGTCTGCATGGTGCCTTTTGTATTCAATCCCGATGCAATTTCTGTGTTTCATCAACACTCTGAAGGTCCACAGATTACAGAATGCCTCCAGTTGTGCTTCGAAAACTACTACTGGTCTTCCAGTGAACGATCAAAGAGTAGACAGCTTGAGACATTACTACCATGGAGAAAAGTCCGCATGGTGACTGTTGTATTCAATCCCGATGCAATTTCTGTGTTTCATCAACACACTAAATATCCAAATATTACAGAATGCATCGAGATGTGCTTCGGAAACTACTACTGGTCTTCCAGGGAACGATCAAAGCGTACACAGTTTGAGACATTACTCCAATGGAAAAAAGTCCGCTTGGTGCACGTTGTATTCAAACCCGATGCAATTTCTGCGTTTCATCAACACTCTTAAGGTGCCATATTACAGAATGCCTGCAGATGTGCTTCGGAAACTACTACTGGTCTTCAAGGGAACGATCAAAGAGTAGACAGTGTGAGACATTACTCCCATGGAGAAAAGTCCGCACGGTGCTGTTGTATTCAATCCCGACGCAATTTCTGTGTTTCATCAACACTCTGAAGGTCCACAGATTACAGAATTTCTCCACATGTGCTTCGCAAACTACTACTGGTCTTCCAGGGAACGATCAAAGCGTAGACAGTTTGTGTCATTAATCCCATGGAGAAAAGTCCGCATGGTGCCTGTTGTATTTAATCCCGATGCAATATCTGTGTTTCATCAACGCTCTGTAAGTCCGCATATTACAGAATGCCTTTGGATGTGCTTCCGAAACTACTACTGGTCTTCCAGTGAACGATCTGAGCCTAGCCAGTTTGATACATTACTCCCATTTAGAAAAGTCCGCATGGTGCCTGTTGTATTCAATCCCGATGCAATTTCTGTGTTTCATCAACACTCTAAAGGTCCCATATTACAGAATGCCTCCAGTTGTGCTTCGGAAACTACTACTGGTCTTCCAGGGAACGATCAAAGCGTAGACACTTTGAGACATTACTTCCATGGAGAAATGTCAGCATGGTGCGTGTTGTATTCAATCACGATGCAATTTCTATGATGCATCAACACTCTAAACGTCCAAAGATTACAGAATGCCTTTAGATGTGCTTCAGAAACTACTACTGGTCTTCCAGGGAAGGTATGCGTAGACAGGTTGAGACATTACACCCGCGAAGAAAAGTCCGCATGGTGCCTGTTGTATTTAATCCCGATGCAATATTTGTGTTTCATCAACACTCTGAAGGTCCACAGATTACAGAATGCCTTTAGATGTGCTTCCGAATCTACTACTGATCTTCCAGCGAACGATCTAAGCGTAGACAGCTTGAGACATTACTACCATGGAGAAATTTCCGCATGGTGACTGTTGTATTCAATCCCGATGCAATTTCTGTGTTTCAACAACACACTAAATGTCCACATATTACAAAATGCCTCGAGATGTGCTTCGGAAACTACTACTGGTCTTCCAGGGAACGATCAAAGCGTACACAGTTTGAGACATTACTCCAATGGAGAAAAGTCCGAATGGTGCATGTTGTATTCAAACCCGATGCAATTTCTGCGTTTCATCAACACTCTAAAGGTCCCATATTACAGAATGCCTCCAGATGTGCTTCGGAAACTACTGCTCGTCTTCCAGGGAACGATCAAAGCGTAGACAGTGTGAGACATTACTCCCATGGAGAATAGTCCGCGTGGTGCCTGTTATATTCAAACTCGATGCAATTTCTGTGTTTCATCAACACTCTGAAGGTCCCATATTACAGAATGCCTCCAGTTGTGCTTCGGAAACTACTACTGGTCTTCCAGGGAACGATCAAAGCGCAGACACTTTGTGACATTCCTCCCATGGAGAAAAGCCAGCATGGTGCGTGTTGTATTCAAACCCGATGTAATTTCTTTGCTTCATCAACACTCTAAACGTCCAAAGATTACAGAATGCCTCTAGATGTGCTTCGGAAACTCTTACTGGTCTTCCTGTGAACGATACAAGCGTTGACAGTTTGAGACATTACACTTGCGAAGAAAAGTCCGCATCTTGCCTGTTGTATTCAATCACGATGCAATATCTGTGTTTCATCAACGCTCTGAAGGTCCACAGATTACAGAATGCCTCCAGATGTGCTTCGCAAACTACTACTGGTCTTCCAGGGAACGATCAAAGCGTAGACAGTTTGTGACATTAATCCCATGGAGAAAAGTCCGCAGGGTGCCTGTTGTATTCAATCTCGATGCAATTTCTGTGTTTCATTAACACTCTGAAGGTCCACAGGATACAGAATGCCTCGAGATGTTTTTCGGAAACTACTACTGGTCTTCCAGGGAACTATCGAAGCGTAGAGAGTTTGAGACATTACTCCCATGGAGAAAAGTCGGCATGGTGCCTGTTGTATTCAATCCCGATGCAATATCTGTGTTTCATCAACGCTCTGAAGGTCCGCATATTACAGAATGCCTTTGGATGTGCTTCCGAAACTACTACTGGTCTTCCAGTGAACGATCTGAGCGTAGCCAGTTTGACACATTACTCCCATTTAGAAAAGTCCGCATGGTGCCTGTTGTATTCAATCCCTATGCAATTTCTGTGTTTCATCATCACTCTAAAATTCCCATATTACAGAATGCCTCCAGATGACCTTCGCAAACGACTACTGGTCTTTCAGGGAACGATCAAAGCGTAGACAGTTTGAGACATTACACTTGCGAAGAAAAGTCAGCATGGTGCCTGTTGTATTCAAACCCGATGCAATTTCTGTGTTTCATCAACACTCTAAAGGTCCACTGATTACAGAATGCCTTTAGATGTGCTTGCGAATCTACTACTGATATTCCAGGGAACGATCAAAGCGTAGACAGCTTGAGACATTACTACCATGGTGAAAAGTCCGCATGGTGACTGTTGTATTCAATCCCGATGCAATTTCTGTGTTTCAACAACACACTAAATGTCCACATATTACAGAATGCCTCGAGATGTGCTTCGGAAAGTACTACTGGTCTTCCAGGGAACGATCAAAGCGTACACAGTTAGAGACATTACTCCAATGGAGAAGATCCGCTGATGCATGTTGTATTCAAACCCGATGCAATTTCTGCGCTTCATCAACACTCTAAAAGTCCCATATTACAGAATGCCTCCAGATGTGCTTCGGAAACTACTACTGGTCTTCCAGGGAACGATCAAAGCGTAGACAGTGTTAGACATTACTCCCATGGAGAATAGTCCGCATGGTGCGTGTTGTATATCAATCCCGATGCAATTTCTTTGTTTCATCAACACTCTGAAGGTCCACAGATTACAGAATGCCTAAAGATGTGTTTTGGAAACCACTGTTGGTCTTATAGGGAACAATCAAAGCGTAGACAGTTTGAGACATTGCACCCGCGAAGAAAAGTCCGCATGTTGCCTGTTGTATTTAATCCCGATGCAATATCTGTGTTTCATCAACACTCTGAAGGTCCACAGATTACAGAATGCCTTTAGATGTGCTTCCGTAACTACTACAGGTCTTCCAGGGATCGACCTAAGCGTAGACAGCTTGAGACATTACTACCATGGAGAAAAGTACGCATGGTGACTGTTGTATTCGAACCCGATGCAATCTCTGCGTTTCATCAACACTCTAAAGGTCCCATATTACAGAATGCCTCCAGATGTGCTTCGGAAACTACTACTGGTCTTCCTGTACACGATAAAAGCGTTGACAGTTTGAGACATTACACTTCCGAAAAAAAGTAGGCATGGTGCGTGTTGTATTCAAACCCGATGCAATTTCTGTGTTTCATCAACTGTCTGAAGGTCCACAGATTACAGAATGCTTCTAGTTGTGCTTCGGAAACTACTACTGGTCTTCCAGGGACGAGCAAATCGTAGACAATTTGAATCATTACTCCCATGGAGAAAAGTCTGCATGGTGACTGTTGTATTCAATTACGATGCAATTTCTGCGTTTCATCAACACTCTGAAGGTCCACAGATTACAGAATGCCTCCAGATGTCCTTCGAAAACTACTACTGGACTTCCAGGGAACGATCAAACCGTAGACAGTTTGAGACATTAATCCCATGGAGAAAACTCCGCATGGTGCGTGTTGTATATCAATCCCGATGCAATTTCTTTGTTTCATCAACACTCTGAAGGTCCACAGATTACAGAATGCCTTTAGATGTGCTTCCGTAACTACTACTGGTCTTCCAGGGATCGATCTAAGCGTAGACAGCTTGAGACATCACTACCATAGAGAATATTCCGCATGGTGCCTGTTACATTCAAACCCGATGCAATTTCTGTGTTTCATCAACACTCTAAAATTCCCATATTACAGAATGCCTCCAGTTGTGCTTCGGAAACTACTACTGGTCTTCCAGGGAACGATCAAAGCGTAGATATTTTGTGACATTCCTCCCATGGAGAAAAGTCAGCATGGTGCGTGTTGTATTCAATCCCGTTGTAATTTCTTTGCTTCATCAACACTCTAAACGTCCAAAGATTACAGAATGCCTCTAGATGTGCTTCGGAAACTCTTACAGGTCTTCCTGTGAACGATAAAAGCGTTGACAGTTTGAGACATTACACTTGCGAAGAAAAGTCCACATGGTGCCTGTTGTATTCAAACCCGATGCAATTTCTGTGTTTCATCAACACTCTAAAGGTCCCATATTACAGAATGCCTCCAGTTGTGCTTCGGAAACTACTACTGGTCTTCCAGGGAACTATCGAAGCGTAGACAGTTTGAGACATTACTCCCATGGAGAAAAGTCCGCATGGTGCCTTTGTATTTAATCCCAATGCAATTTCTGTGTTTCATCAACACTCTGAAGGTCCATCAATTATAGGATGGCTCCTGATGTGCTTTCGAAACTACTACTGGTCTTCCAGGGAACGATCAAAGCGTAGACAGTTTGAGACATTACTCCCATGGAGAAAAGTCCGCATGGTGCCTGTCGTATTCAATCTCGATGCAATTTCTCTGTTTCATCAAGACTCTAAAGATCCACAGATTACAGAATGCCTCCAGTTGTGCCTCGGAAACTACTACTGGTCTTCCAGGGAACGATCAAAGCGTAGACAGTTTGAGACATTACACCCATGGAGAAAAGACCGCATGGAGCTGTTGTATTCAGTCCCGACGCAATTTCTGTGTTTCATCAACACTCTGAAGGTCCACAGATTACTGAATGCCTCCAGGTGTGCTTCGGAAACTACTACTGGTCTTCCAGGGAACGATCAAAGCGTACACTGTTTGAGAATTTACTCCCATGTAGAAAACTCCGCATGGTGCCTGTTGTATTCAATCTCGATGCAATTTCTGTGTTTCATCAACACTCTGAAGGTCCACAGATTACAATTTGCCTCCAAATGTGCTTCACAAGCTACTACTGGTCTTCCAGGGAACGATCAAAGCGTAGACAGTTTGAGACATTAATCCCATGAAGAAAAGTCCGCATGGTGCGTGTTGTATTCAATCCCGATGCAATTTCTTTGTTTCATCGACACTCTAAACGTCCACAGATTACAGAATGCCTAAAGATGTGTTTCGGAAACCACTACTGGTCTTCCAGGGAACTATCAAAGCGTAGATAGTTTGAGACATTACACATGCGAAGAAAAGTCCGCATGGTACCTGTTGCATTCAATCCCGATGCAATTTCTGTGTTTCATCAACACTCTGAAGGTCCACATATTACAGAATGCCCCCAGTTGTGCTTCGGAAACTACTACTGGTCTTCCAGGGAACGATCAAAGCGTACACTGTTTGAGAATTTACTCCCATGTAGAAAAGTCCGCATGGTGCCTGTTTTATTCAATCTCGATGCAATTTCTGTGTTTCATCAACACTCTGAAGGTCCACAGATTACAATTTGCCTCCAAATGTGCTTCACAAGCTACTACTGGTCTTCCAGGGAACGATCAAAGCGTAGACAGTTTGAGACATTAATCCCATGAAGAAAAGTCCGCATGGTGCGTGTTGTATTCAATCCCGATGCAATTTCTTTGTTTCACCGACACTCTAAACGTCCACAGATTACAGAATGCCTAAAGATGTGTTTCGGAAACCACTACTGGTCTTCCAGGGAACTATCAAAGCGTAGATAGTTTGAGACATTACACCCGCGAAGAAAAGTCCGCATGCTGCCTGTTGTATTCAATCCCAATGCAATATCTGTGTTTCATCAACACTCTAAAGGTCCACAGTTTACAGAATGCCTTTAGATGTGCTTCCGAAACTACTACTGGTCTTCCAGGGAACGATCAAAGCGTAGACAGTTTGAGACATTACTCCCATGGAGAAAAGTCAGCATGGTGACTGTTGTATTCAATCCCGATGCAAATTCTGTGTTTCATCAACACTCTAAATGTCCACATATTACAGAATGCCTCGGGATGTGCTTTGGATACTACGACTGGTCTTCCAAGGAACGATCAAAGCGTAGACAGTATGAGACATTACCCCCATGGAGAAAAGTCCGCATGGTGCTTGTCGTATTCAATCCCGATGCAATTTCTGTGTTTCATCAAGACTCTAAAGGTCCCATATTACACAATGCCTCCAGATGTGCTTCGGAAACTGCTACTGGTCTTCCAGGGAACAATCAAAGCGACGACAGTTTGAGATATTACTCCCATGGAGAAAAGTCCGCATGGTGCCTGTTGTATTTAATCCCAATGCAATTTCTGTGTTTCATCAACACTCTGAAGGTCCATCAATTATAGGATGGCTCCTGATGTGCTTTCGAAACTACTACTGGTCTTCCAGGGAACGATCAAAGCGTAGACAGTTTGAGACATTACTCCCATGGAGAAAAGTCCGCATGGTGCCTGTCGTATTCAATCTCGATGCAATTTCTCTGTTTCATCAAGACTCTAAAGATCCACAGATTACAGAATGCCTCCAGTTGTGCCTCGGAAACTACTACTGGTCTTCCAGGGAACGATCAAAGCGTAGACAGTTTGAGACATTACACCCATGGAGAAAAGACCGCATGGAGCTGTTGTATTCAGTCCCGACGCAATTTCTGTGTTTCATCAACACTCTGAAGGTCCACAGATTACTGAATGCCTCCAGGTGTGCTTCGGAAACTACTACTGGTCTTCCAGGGAACGATCAAAGCGTACACTGTTTGAGAATTTACTCCCATGTAGAAAACTCCGCATGGTGCCTGTTGTATTCAATCTCGATGCAATTTCTGTGTTTCATCAACACTCTGAAGGTCCACAGATTACAATTTGCCTCCAAATGTGCTTCACAAGCTACTACTGGTCTTCCAGGGAACGATCAAAGCGTAGACAGTTTGAGACATTAATCCCATGAAGAAAAGTCCGCATGGTGCGTGTTGTATTCAATCCCGATGCAATTTCTTTGTTTCATCGACACTCTAAACGTCCACAGATTACAGAATGCCTAAAGATGTGTTTCGGAAACCACTACTGGTCTTCCAGGGAACTATCAAAGCGTAGATAGTTTGAGACATTACACATGCGAAGAAAAGTCCGCATGGTACCTGTTGCATTCAATCCCGATGCAATTTCTGTGTTTCATCAACACTCTGAAGGTCCACATATTACAGAATGCCCCCAGTTGTGCTTCGGAAACTACTACTGGTCTTCCAGGGAACGATCAAAGCGTACACTGTTTGAGAATTTACTCCCATGTAGAAAAGTCCGCATGGTGCCTGTTTTATTCAATCTCGATGCAATTTCTGTGTTTCATCAACACTCTGAAGGTCCACAGATTACAATTTGCCTCCAAATGTGCTTCACAAGCTACTACTGGTCTTCCAGGGAACGATCAAAGCGCTAGACAGTTTGAGACATTAATCCCATGAAGAAAAGTCCGCATAGTGCGTGTTGTATTCAATCCCGATGCAATTTCTTTGTTTCACCGACACTCTAAACGTCCACAGGTTACAGAATGCCTAAAGATGTGTTTCGGAAACCACTACTGGTCTTCCAGGGAACTATCAAAGCGTAGATAGTTTGAGACATTACACCCGCGAAGAAAAGTCCGCATGCTGCCTGTTGTATTCAATCCCAATGCAATATCTGTGTTTCATCAACACTCTATAGGTCCACAGTTTACAGAATGCCTTTAGATGTGCTTCCGAAACTACTACTGGTCTTCCAGGGAACGACCAAAGCGTAGACAGTTTGAGACATTACTCCCATGGAGAAAAGTCAGCATGGTGACTGTTGTATTCAATCCCGATGCAAATTCTGTGTTTCATCAACACTCTAAATGTCCACATATTACAGAATGCCTCGGGATGTGCTTTGGAAACTACGACTGGTCTTCCAAGGAACGATCAAAGCGTAGACAGTATGAGACATTACCCCCATGGAGAAAAGTCCGCATGGTGCTTGTCGTATTCAATCCCGATGCAATTTCCTTGTTTCATCAACACTCTAAACGTCCACAGATTACAGGATGCCTAAAGATGTGCTTCGGAAACTATTACTGGTCATCCAGGGAACTATCAAAGCGTAGACAGGTTGAGACATTACACCCGCGAAGAAAAGTCCGCATCGTGGCTTTTGTATTCAATCCCGATGCAATATCTGTGTTTCATCCACGCTCTGAAGGTCCACAGATTACAGAATGCCTTAGATGTGCTTCCGAAACTTCTACTGGCCTTCCTGGGAACGATCTAAGCGTAGACAGCTTGAGACATTACTACCATGGAGAAAAGTCTGCATGGTGCCTGTTGTATTCAATCCCGATGCAATGTCTTTGTTTCATCAACACTCTAAACCCCCACACATTACAGAATCACTAAAGAATTGCTTCGGAAAATACTACTGGTCTTCCAGGGAACTATCAAAGCGTACACAGTTTGAGACATTACTCCAATGGAGAAAAGTCCGCATGGGGCATGTTGTATTCAAACCCGATGCAATTTCTGCGTTTCATCAACACTCTAAAGGTCCCATATTACAGAATGCCTCCAGATGTGCTTCGGAAACTACTACTGGTCTTCCAGGGAACGATCAAAGCGTTGACAGTTTGAGACATTACTCCCATGGAGAAGTGTCCGCATGGTGCCTGTTGTATTCAATCACGACGCAATTTCTGTGTTTCATCAACACTCTGAAGGTCCACAGATTACAGAATGCCTCCAGATGTGCTTCGCAAACTACTACTGTTCTTCCAGGGAACGATCAAAGCGTAGACAGTTTGAGACATTAATCCCATGGAGAAAAGTCCGCATGGTGCCTGTTGTATTTAATCCCAATGCAATTTCTGTGTTTCATCAAGACTCTAAAGGTCCCATTTTACACAATGCCGCCAGATGTGCTTCGGAAACTACTACTGGTCTTCCAGGGAACGATTAATGCGTATACAGTTTGAGACATTACTCCCATGGAGAAAAGTCAGTATGGTGCCTGATGTATTCAATCCCGATGCAATGTCTTTGTTTCATCAACACTCTAAACCCCCACAGATTACAGAATGGCTAAAGAATTGTTTCGGAAACTACTACAGGTCTTCCAGGGAACTATCAAACCGTATACAGTTTGAGACATTACACCCGCGATGAAAAGTCCGCATGGTGCCTGTTGTAATCAATCCCGATGCAATATCTGTGTTTCATCAACACTCTGAAGTTCCACATATTACAGAATGCCTCCAGATGTGCTTCAGAAACTACTACTGGTCTTCCAGGGAACGATGAAAGCGTATACAATTTAAGACATTACTCCCACGGAGAAAAGTCTGCATGGTGCCTGTTGTATTCAATCCCGATGCAATTTCTGCGTTTCATCTACACTCTGAAGGTCCAAATATTACAGAATGCCTCCAGAAGTGCTTCGGAAACTACTACTGGTCTTCCAGGGAACGATGAAAGCGTCGACAATTTGAGACATTACACCCGCGAAGAGTAGTACGCATGGTGCCTGTTGTATTAAATCCCGATGCAATTTCTGTGTTTCATTAACACTCTGAAGGTCCGCAGATTACAGAATGCCTCAAGATGTGCTTCGGAAGCTACTACTGGTCTTCCAGGGAACTATCGAAGCGTAGACAGTTTGAGACATTACTCCCATGGAGAAAAGTCCGCATGGTGCCTGTTGTATTTAATCCCAATGCAATTTCTGTGTTTCATCAACACTCTGAAGGTCCACATATTATACGATATCTCCTGATGTGCTTCGGAAACTACTACTGGTCTTCCAGGGAACGATCAAAGCGTAGACAATTTGAGACATTACTCCCATGGAGAAAAGTCCGCATGGTGCCTGTCGTATTCAATCCCGATGCAATTTCTGTGTTTCATCAAGACTCTAAAGGTCCCATTTTACACAATGCCACCAGATGCGCTTCGGAAACTACTACTGGTCTTCCAGGGAACGATCAAAGCGTAGACAGTTTGAGACATTAATCCCATGGAGAAAACTCCGCATGGTGCCTATTGTGTTCAATCCCGATGTAATTTCTTTGTTTCATCAACACTCTAAACGTCCAAAGATTACAGAATGCCTCTAGATTTGCTTCGGAAACCCTTACTGGTCTTCCTGTGAACGATAAAAGCGTTGACAGTTTGAGACATCAAACTTGCGAAGAAAAGTCCGCATGTTGCCTGTTGTATTCTAACCCGATGCAATTTCTGTGTTTCATCAACACTCTAAAGGTCCCATATTACAGAATGCCTCCAGTTGTGTTTCAGAAACTACTACTGGTCTTCCAGGGAACGATAAAAGCGTAGACACTTTGAGACATTACTCCCATGGAGAAAAGTCAGCAAAGTGCGTGTTGTATTCAATCACGATGCAATTTCTATGTTTCATTAACACTCTAATCGTCCAAAGATTACAGAATGTCTTTCGATGCGCTTCCGAAACTACTACTGGTCTTCCAGGGAACGATCTAAGCGTAGGCAGTTTGAGACATTACACCCGCGAAGAAAAGTCCGCATGGTGCCTGTTGTATATCATCCCGATGCAATATCTGTGTTTCATCAACACTCTGAAGGTCCACAGATTACAGAATGCCTTTAGATGTGCTTCCGTAACTACTACTGGTCTTCCAGGGATCGATCTAAGCGTAGACAGCTTGAGACATCACTACCATGGAGAATATTCCGCATGGTGCCTGTTACATTCAAACCCGATGCAATTTCTGTGTTTCATCAACACTCTAAAATTCCCATATCACAGAATGCCTCCAGTTGTGCTTCGGAAACTACTACTGGTCTTCCAGGGAATGATCAAAGCGTAGACATTTTGTGACATTCCTCCCATGGAGAAAAGTCAGCATGGTGCGTGTTGTATTCAATCCCGTTGTAATTTCTTTGCTTCTTCAACACTCTAAACGTCCAAAGATTACAGAATGCCTCTAGATGTGCTTCGGAAACTCTTACAGGTCTTCCTGTGAACGATAAAAGCGTTGACAGTTTGAGACATTACACTTGCGAAGAAAAGTCCACATGGTGCCTGTTGTATTCAAACCCGATGCAATTTCTGTGTTTCATCAACACTCTAAAGGTCCCATATTACAGAATGCCTCCAGTTGTGCTTCGGAAACTACTACTGGTCTTCCAGGGAACTATCGAAGCGTAGACAGTTTGAGACATTACTCCCATGGAGAAAAGTCCGCATGGTGCCTGTTGTATTTAATCCCAATGCAATTTCTGTGTTTCATCAACACTCTGAAGGTCCATCAATTATAGGATGGCTCCTGATGTGCTTTCGAAACTACTACTGGTCTTCCAGGGAACGATCAAATCGTAGACAGTTTGAGACATTACTCCCATGGAGAAAAGTCCGCATGGTGCCTGTCGTATTCAATCTCGATGCAATTTCTCTGTTTCATCAAGACTCTAAAGATCCACAGATTACAGAATGCCTCCAGTTGTGCCTCGGAAACTACTACTGGTCTTCCAGGGAACGATCAAAGCGTAGACAGTTTGAGACATTACACCCATGGAGAAAAGACCGCATGGAGCTGTTGTATTCAGTCCCGACGCAATTTCTGTGTTTCATCAACACTCTGAAGGTCCACAGATTACTGAATGCCTCCAGATGTGCTTCGGAAATTACTACTGGTCTTCCAGGGAACGATCAAAGCGTACACTGTTTGAGAATTTACTCCCATGTAGAAAAGTCCGCATGGTGCCTGTTGTATTCAATCTCGATGCAATTTCTGTGTTTCATCAACACTCTGAAGGTCCACAGATTACAATTTGCCTCCAAATGTGCTTCACAAGCTACTACTGGTCTTCCAGGGAACGATCAAAGCGTAGACAGTTTGAGACATTAATCCCATGAAGAAAAGTCCGCATGGTGCGTGTTGTATTCAATCCCGATGCAATTTCTTTGTTTCATCGACACTCTAAACGTCCACAGATTACAGAATGCCTAAAGATGTGTTTCGGAAACCACTACTGGTCTTCCAGGGAACTATCAAAGCGTAGATAGTTTGAGACATTACACTCGCGAAGAAAAGTCCGCATGGTGCCTGTTGTATTCAATCCCGATGCAATTTCTGTGTTTCATCAACACTCTGAAGGTCCACATATTACAGAATGCCCCCAGTTGTGCTTCGGAAACTACTACTGGTCTTCCAGGGAACGATCAAAGCGTACCCTGTTTGAGAATTTACTCCCATGTAGAAAAGTCCGCATGGTGCCTGTTGTATTCAATCTCGATGCAATTTCTGTGTTTCATCAACACTCTGAAGGTCCACAGATTACAATTTGCCTCCAAATGTGCTTCACAAGCTACTACTGGTCTTCCAGGGAACGATCAAAGCGTAGACAGTTTGAGACATTAATCCCATGAAGAAGAGTCCGCATGGTGCGTGTTGTATTCAATCCCGATGTAATTTCTTTGTTTCATCGACACTCTAAACGTCCACAGATTACAGAATGCCTAAAGATGTGTTTCGGAAACCACTACTGGTCTTCCAGGGAACTATCAAAGCGTATACAGTTTGAGACATTACACCCGCGAAGAAAAGTCCGCATGCTGCCTGTTGTATTCAATCCCAATGCAATATCTGTCTTTCATTAACACTCTAAAGGTCCACAGTTTACAGAATGCCTTTAGATGTGCTTCCGAAACTACTACTGGTCTTCCAGGGAACGGTCAAAGCGTAGACTGTTTGAGACATTACCCCCATCTAGAAAAGTCCGCATGGTGCTTGTCGTATTCAATCCCGATGCAATTTCTGTGTTTCATCGACACTCTAAACGTCCACAGATTACACAATGCCTCCAGATGTGCTTCGGAAACTGCTACTGGTCTTCCAGGGAACAATCAAAGCGACGACAGTTTGAGATATTACTCCCATGGAGAAAACTCAGCATGGTGCGTGTTGTATTCAGTCCCGATGCAATTTCCTTGTTTCATCAACACTCTAAACGGCCACAGATTACAGGATGCCTAAAGATGTGCTTCGGAAACTATTACTGGTCTTCCAGGGAACTATCAAAGCGTAGACAGGTTGAGACATTACACCCGCGAAGAAAAGTCCGCATCGTGGCTTTTGTATTCAATCCCGTTGCAATATCTGTGTTTCATCCACGCTCTGAAGGTCCACAGATTAGAGAATGCCTTTGGATGTGCTTCCGAAACTACTACTGGTCTTCCAGGGAACGATCTGAGCGTAGCCAGTTTGACACATTACTCCCATGGAGAAAAGTCCGCATGGTGCCTGTTGTATTCAAACACGATGCAATTTCTATGTTTCATCAACACTCTAAAGGTCCCATATTACAGAATGCCTCCAGTTGTGCTTCGGAAACTACTACTGGTCTTCCAGGGAACGATAAAAGCGTAGACACTTTGAGACATTACTCCCATGGAGAAAAGTCAGCATAGTGCGTGTTGTATTCAATCACGATGCAATTTCTATGTTTCATCAACACTCTAAACGTCCAAATATTACAGAATGCCTTTTGATGTGCTTCAGAATCTACTACTGGTCTTCCAGGGAACGATCTAAGCGTAGACAGCTTGAGACATTACACCCGCGAAGAAAAGTCCGCATGGAGCCTGTTGTATTCAATCCCGATTTAATTTCTGTAATTCATCAAGTCTCTGAAGGTCCACAGATTACAGAATGCTTCCAGTTGTGCTTCGGAAACTACTACTGGTCTTCCAGGGAACGATCAAAGCGTAGCCAATTTGAGACATTACTCCCATGGAGAAAAGTCTGTATGGAGCCTGTTGTATCCAATCCCGATGCAATTTCTATGTTTCATCAACACTCTAAACGTCCAAAGATTACAGAATGCCTTTCAATGTGCTACCGAAACTACTACTGGTCTTCCAGGGAACGATCTAAGCGTAGACAGTTTGAGACATTACACCCGCGAAGAAAAGTAGGCATGGTGCCTGTTGTATATCATCCCGATGCAATATCTGTGTTTCATCAACACTCTGAAGGTCCACAGATTACAGAATGCCTTAGATGTGCTTCCGAAACTACTACTGGTCTTCCTGGGAACGATCTAAGCGTATACAGCTTGAGACATTACTACCATGGAGAAAAGTCCGCATGGTGCCGGTTGTATTCAATCCCGATGCAATGTCTTTGTTTCATCAACACTCTAAACCCCCACACATTACAGAACGACTAAAGAATTGCTTCGGAAAATACTACTGGTCTTCCAGGGAACTATCAAAGCGTACACAGTTTGAGACATTGCTCCAATGGAGAAAAGTCCGCATGGGGCATGTTGTATTCAAACCCGATGCAATTTCTGCGTTTCATCAACACTCCAAAGGTCCCATATTACAGAATGCCTCCAGATGTGCTTCGGCAACTACTACTGGTCTTCCAGGGAACGATCAAAGCGTTGACAGTTTGAGACATTACTCCCATGGAGAAGTGTCCTTATGGTGCCTGTTGTATTCAATCACGACGCAATTTCTGTGTTTCATCAACACTCTGAAGGTCCACAGATTACAGAATGCCTCCAGAAGTGCTTCGGAAACTACTACTGGTCTTCCAGTTAACGATGAAAGCGTCGACAATTTGAGACATTACACCCGCGAAGAGTAGTACGCATGGTGCCTGTTGTATTAAATCTCGATGCAATTTCTGTGTTTCATTAACACTCTGAAGGTCCGCAGATTACAGAATGCCTCAAGATGTGCTTCGGAAGCTATTACTGGTCTTCCAGGGAACTATCGAAGCGTAGACAGTTTGAGACATTACTCCCATGGAGAAAAGTCCGCATGGTGCCTGTTGTATTTAATCCCAATGCAATTTCTGTGTTTCATCAACACTCTGAAGGTCCACATATTATACGATATCTCCTGATGTGCTTCGGAAACTACTACCGGTCTTCCAGGGAACGATCAAAGCGTAGACAATTTGAGACATTACTCCCATGGAGAAAAGTCCGCATGGTGCCTGTCGTATTCAATCCCGATGCAATTTCTGTGTTTCATCAAGGCTCTAAAGGTCCCATTTTACACAATGCCAGCAGATGCGCTTCGGAAACTACTACTGGTCTTCCAGGGATCGATTAAAGCGTATACAGATTGAGATATTACTCCCATGGAGAAAAGTCAGTATGGTGCCTAATTTATTCACTCCCGATGCATTTTCTTTGTTTCATCAACACTCAAAACTTCCATAGGTTACAGAATGCCTAAAGATGTGCTTCGGAAACTACTACTAGTCTTCGAGGGCACTTTCAAAGCGTAGACAGTTTGAGACATTACACCCGCGAAGAAAAGTCCGCATGGTGTCTGTTGAATTCAATCCCGATGCAATTTCTGTGTTTCATCAACACTCTGAAGGTCCACAGATTACAGAATGCCTCCAGTTGTGTTTCAGAAACTACTACTGGTCTTCCAGGGAACGATAAAAGCGTAGACACTTTGAGACATTACTCCCATGGAGAAAAGTCAGCAAAGTGCGTGTTGTATTCAATCACGATGCAATTTCTATGTTTCATTAACACTCTAATCGTCCAAAGATTACAGAATGTCTTTCGATGTGCTTCCGAAACTACTACTGGTCTTCCAGGGAACGATCTAAGCGTAGGCAGTTTGAGACATTACACCCGCGAAGAAAAGTCCGCATGGTGCCTGTTGTATATCATCCCGATGCAATATCTGTGTTTCATCAACACTCTGAAGGTCCACAGATTACAGAATGCCTTAGATGTGCTTCCGAAACTACTACTGGTCTTCCTGGGAACGATCTAAGCGTATACAGCTTGAGACATTACTACCATGGAGAAAAGTCCGCATGGTGCCGGTTGTATTCAATCCCGATGCAATGTCTTTGTTTCATCAACACTCTAAACCCCCACACATTACAGAACGACTAAAGAATTGCTTCGGAAACTACTACTGGTCTTCCAGGGAACTATCAAAGCGTACACACTTTGAGACTTTACTCCACTGGAGAAAAGTCCGCATGGGGCATGTTGTATTCAAACCCAATGCAATTTTTTCGTTTCATCAACACTCTAAAGGTCCCATATTACAGAATGCCTCCAGATGTGCTTCGGAAACTACTACTGGTCTTCCAGGGAACGATCAAAGCGTAGACAGTTTGAGACATTACTCCCATATAGCAAAGTCCGCATGATGCCTATTGTATTCAATCCTGATGTAATTTCTTTGTTTCATCAACACTCTAAACGTCCAAATATTACAGAATGCCTCTAGATGTGCTTCGGAAACTCTTACTGGTCTTCGTGTGAACGATAAAAGCGTTGACAGTTTGAGACATCACACTTGCGAAGACAAGTCCGCATGGTGCCTGTTGTATTCAAACCCGATGCAATTTCTGTGTTTCATCAAGACTCTAAAGGTCCCATATAACACAATGCCTCCACATGTGCTTCGGAAACCACTACTGGTCTCCCAGGGAACGATCAAAGCGAAGACAGTTCGAGACATTACTCCCATGGAGAAAAGTCAGCATGGTGCGTGTTGTATTCAATCCCGATGCAATTTCTTTGTTTCATCAACACTCTAAACGTACACAGATTACAGAATGCCTAAAGATGTGCTTCGGAAACTGCTACTGGTTGTCCAGGGAACTATCAAAGCGTAGACAGTTCGAGACATTACACCTGAGAAGAAAAGTCCGCATGGTGCCTGTTGTATTCAATCCCGATGCAATTTCTGTGTTTCATCAACACTCTGAAGGTCCACATATTACAGAATGCCTTCAGTTGTGCTTCGGAAACTACTACTGGTCTTCCAGGGAACGATCAAAGCGTACACTGTTTGAGAATTTACTCCCATGTAGAAAAGTCCGCATGGTGCCTGTTGTATTCAATCTCGATGCAATTTCTGTGTTTCATCAACACTCTGAAGGTCCACAGATTACAATTTGCCTCCAAAAGTGCTTCACAAGCTACTACTGGTCTTCCAGGGAACGATCAAAGCGTAGACAGTTTGAGACATTAATCCCATGAAGAAAAGTCCACATGGTGCGTGTTTTATTCAATCCCGATGCAATTTCTTTGTTTCATCGACACTCTAAACGTCCACAGATTACAGAATGCCTAAAGATGTGCTTCCGAAACTACTACTGGTCTTCCAGGGAACGATAAAAGCGTAGACACTTTGAGACATTACTCCCATGGAGAAAAGTCAGCATAGTGCGTGTTGTATTCAATCACGATGCAATTTCTATGTTTCATCAACAATCTAAACGTCCTAATATTACAGAATGCCTTTCGATGTGCTTCCGAAACTACTACTGGTCTTCCAGGGAACGATCTAAGCGTAGACAGCTTGAGACATTACACCCGCGAAGAAAAGTGCGCATGGTGCCTGTTGTATTCAATCCTGATTTAATTTCTGTGTTTCATCAGGTCTCTGAAGGTCCACAGATTACAGAATGCTTCCAGTTGTGCTTCGGAAACTACTACTGGTCTTCCAGGGAACGATCAAAACGTAGACAACTTGAGACATTACTCCCATGGAGAAAAGTCTGCATGGAGCCTGTTGTATTCAATCCCGATGCAATTTCTGCGTTTCATCAACACTGTGAAGGTCCACAGATTACAGAATGCCTCCAGATGTCCTTCGCAAACTACTACTGGTCTTCCAGGGAACGATCAAACCGTTGACAGTTTGAGACATTAATCATATGGAGAAAAGTCAGCATGGTGCGTGTTGTATTCAATCACGATGCAATTTCTATGTTTCATCAACACTCTAAACGTCCAAAGATTACGGAATGCCTTTCGATGTGCTTCCGAAACTACTACTGGTCTTCCAGGGAACGATAAAAGCGTAGACACTTTGAGACATTACTCCCATGGAGAAAAGTCAGCATAGTGCGTGCTGTATTCAATCACGATGCAATTTCTATGTTTCATCAACACTCTAAACGTCCAAATATTACAGAAGGCCTTTCGATGTGCTTCCGAAACTACTACTGGCCTTCCTGGGAACGATCTAAGCGTAGACAGCTTGAGACATTACTACCATGGAGAAAAGTCTGCATGGTGGATGTTGTATTCAATCCCGATGCAATGTCTTTGTTTCATCAACACTCTAAACCCCCACACATTACAGAATCACTAAAGAATTGCTTCGGAAACTACTACTGGTCTTCCAGGGAACTATCAAAGCGTACACAGTTTGAGACATTACTCCAATGGAGAAAAGTCCGCATGGGGCATGTTGTATTCAAACCCGATGCAATTTCTGCGTTTCATCAACACTCTAAAGGTCCCATACCACAGAATGCCTCCAGATTTGCTTCGGAAACTACTACTGGTCTTCCAGGGAACGATCAAAGCGTAGACAGTTTGAGACATTAATCCCATGGAGAAAAGTCCTCATGGAGCCTATTGTATTCAATCCCGATGTCATTTCTTTGTTTCATTAACACTCTAAACGTCCAAAGATTACAGAATGCCTCTAGATGTGCTTCGGAAACTCTTACTGGTCTTCCTGTGAAAGATAAAAGCGTTGACAGTTTGAGACAACACACTTGCGAAGAAAAGTCCGCATGGTGGCTGTTGTATTCAAACCCGATGAAATTTCTGTGTTTCATCAACACTCTAAAGGTCCCATATTACAGAATGCCTCCAGTTGTGCTTCGGAAACTACTACTGGTCTTCCAGGGAACGATCAAAGCGTATACAGTTTGAGACATTACTCCCATGGAGAAAAGTCCGCATGGTGCCTGTTGTATTCAATCACGACGCAATTACTGTGTTTCATCAACACTCTGAAGGTCCACAGATTACAGAATGCCTCCAGATGTGCTTCGCAAACTACTACTGTTCTTCCAGGGAACGATCAAAGCGTAGACAGTTTGAGACATTAATCCCATGGAGAAAAGTCCGCATGGTGCCTGTTGTATTTAATCCCAATGCAATTTCTGTGTTTCATCAAGACTTTAAAGGTCCCATTTTACACAATGCCGCCAGATGTGCTTCGGAAACTACTACTGATCTTCCAGGGAACGATCAATGCGTGTACAGTTTGAGACATTACTCCCATGGAGAAAAGTCAGTATGGTGCCTGATGTATTCAATCCCGATGCAATTTCTTTGTTTCATCAACACACAAAACTTCCACATGTTACAGAATGCCTAAAGATGTGCTTCGGAAATTACTACTGGTCTTCGAGGGCACTACCAAAGCGTAGATAATTTGTGACATTACACCCGCGAAGAAAAGTCCGCATGGTGCCTGTTGTATTCAATCCCGATGCAATTTCTGTGTTTCATCAACACTCTGAAGGTCCACAGATTACAGAATGCCTCCAGTTGTGCTTCGAAAACTACTACTGGTCTTCCAGTGAACGATCAAAGAGTAGACAGTTTGAGACATTACTCCCAGGGAGTAAAGTCCGCATGGTGACTGTTGTATTCAATCCCGATGCAATGTCTTTGTTTCATCAACACTCTAAACCCCCACAGATTACAGAATGGCTAAAGAATTGTTTCGGAAACTACTACTGGTCTTCCACGGAACTATCAAAGCGTATACAGTTTGAGACATTACACCCGCGATGAAAAGTCCGCATGGTGCCTGTTGTAATCAATCCCGATGCAATATCTGTGTTTCATCAACACTCTGAAGGTCCACATATTACAGAATGCCTCCAGTTGTGCTTCGGAAACTACTACTGGTCTTCCAGGGAACTATCAAAGCGTACACTGTTTGAGAATTTACTCCCATGTAGAAAAGTCCGCATGGTGCCTGTTGTATTCAATCTCGATGCAATTTCTGTGTTTCATCAACACTCTGAAGGTCCACAGATTACAATTTGCCTCCAAATGTGCTTCACAAGCTACTACTGGTCTTCCAGGGAACGATCAAAGCGTAGACAGTTTGAGACATTAATCCCATGAAGAAAAGTCCGCATGGTGCGTTTTGTATTCAATCCCGATGCAATTTCTTTGTTTCATCGACACTGTAAACGTCCACAGATTACAGAATGCCTAAAGATGTGCTTCCGAAACTACTACTGGTTTTCCAGGGAACAATAAAAGCGTAGACACATTGAGACATTACTCCCATGGAGAAAAGTCAGCATAGTGCGTGTTGTATTCAATCACGATGCAATTTCTATGTTTCATCAACACTCTAAACGTCCAAATATTACAGAATGCCTTTCGATGTGCTTCCGAAACTACTACTGGTCTTCCAGGGAACGATCTAAGCGTAGACAGCTTGAGACATTACACCCGCAAAGAAAAGTACGCATGGTGCCTGTTGTATTCAAACCCGATTTAATTTCTGTGTTTCATCAAGTCTCTGAAGGTCCACAGATTACAGAATGCTTCCAGTTGTGCTTCGGAAACTACTACTGGTCTTCCAGGGAACGATCAATGCGTAGACAATTTGAGACATTACTCCCATGGAGAAAAGTCTGCATGGAGCCTGTTGTATTCTATCCCGATGCAATTTCTGCGTTTCATCAACACTCTGAAGGTCCACAGATTACAGAATGCCTCCAGATGTCCTTCGCAAACTACTACTGGTCTTCCAGGGAACGATCAAACCGTAGACAGTTTGAGACATTAATCATATGGAGAAAAGTCAGCATGGTGCGTGTTGTATTCAATCACGATGCAATTTCTATGTTTCATCAACACTCTAAACGCCCAAAGATTACAGAATGCCTTTCGATGTGCTTCCGAAACTACTACTGGTCTTCCAGGGAACGATCTAAGCGTAGACAGTTTGAGACATTAATCACATGGAGAAAAGTCCTCATGGTGCCTATTGTATTCAATCCCGATGTAATTTCTTTGTTTCATTAACACTCTGAACGTCCAAAGATTACTGAATGCCTCTAGATGTGCTTCGGAAACTCTTACTGGTCTTCCTGTGAAAGATAAAAGCGTTGACAGTTTGAGACAACACACTTGCGAAGAAAAATCCGCATGGTGCCTGTTGTATTCAAACCCGATGCAATTTCTGTGTTTCATCAACACTCTAAAGGTCCCATATTACAGAATGCCTCCAGATGTGCTTCGGAAACTACTACTGATCTTCCAGGGAACGATCAATGCGTGTACAGTTTGAGACATTACTCCCATGGAGAAAAGTCAGTATGGTGCCTGATGTATTCAATCCCGATGCAATTTCTTTGTTTCATCAACACACAAAACTTCCATAGGTTACAGAATGCCTAAAGTTGTGCTTCGGAAATTACTACTGGTCTTCGAGGGCACTACAAAAGCGTAGATAGTTTGAGACATTACACCCGCGAAGAAAAGTCCGCATGGTGCCTGTTGTATTCAATCCCGATGCAATTTCTGTGTTTCATCAACACTCTGAAGGTCCACAGATTACAGAATGCCTCCAGTTGTGCTTCGAAAACTACTACTGGTCTTCCAGTGAACGATCAAAGAGTAGACAGTTTGAGACATTACTCCCAGGGAGTAAAGTCCGCATGGTGTCTGTTGTATTCAATCCCGATGCAATGTCTTTGTTTCATCAACACTCTAAACTCCCACAGATTACAGAATGGCTAAAGAATTGTTTCGGAAACTACTACTGGTCTTCCACGGAACTATCAAAGCGTATACAGTTTGAGACATTACACCCGCGATGAAAAGTCCGCATGGTGCCTGTTGTAATCAATCCCGACGCAATATCTGTGTTTCATCAACACTCTGAAGGTCCACATATTACAGAATGCCTCCAGTTGTGCTTCGGAAACTACTACCGGTCTTCCAGGGATCGATCAAATCGTACACTGTTTGAGAATTTACTCCCATGTAGAAAAGTCCGCATGGTGCCTGTTGTATTCAATCCCGATTTAATTTCTGTGTTTCATCAAGTCTCTGAAGGTCCACAGATTACAGAATGCTTCCAGTTGTGCTTCGGAAACTACTACTGGTCTTCCAGGGAACGATCAAAGCGTAGACGATTTGAGACATTACTCCCATGGAGAAAAGTCTGCATGGAGCCTGTTGTATTCAATCCCGATGCAATTTCTGCGTTTCATCAACACTCTGAAGGTTCACAGATTACAGAATGCCTCCAGATGTCTTTCGCAAACTACTACTGGTCTTCCAGGGAACGATCAAACCGTAGAGAGTTTGAGACATTAATCATATGGAGAAAAGTCAGCATGGTGCGTGTTGTATTCAATCACGATGCAATTTCTATGTTTCATCAACACTCTAAACGTCCAAAGATTACAGAATGCCTTTCGATGTGCTTCCGAAACTACTACTGGTCTTCCAGTGAACGATCAAAGAGTAGACAGTTTGAGACATTACTCCCAATAAGTAAAGTCCGCATGGTGTCTGTTGTATTCAATCCCGATGCAATGTCTTTGTTTCATCAACACTCTAAACCCCCACAGATTACAGAATGGCTAAAGAAATGTTTCGGAAACTACTACTGGTCCTCCAGGGAACTATCAAAGCGTATACAGTTTGAGACATTACACCCGCGATGAAAAGTCCGCATGGTGCCTGTTGTAATCAATCCCGATGCAATATCTGTGTTTCATCAACACTCTGAAGGTCCACAGATTACAGAATGCCTTTAGATGTGCTTCCGAAACAACTACTCTTCGTCCAGGGAACGATCAATGCGTAGACACTTTGAGACATTACTCCCATGGAGAAAAGTCCGCATGGTGCCTGTTGTATTCAATCCCGATGCAATTTCTGTGTTTCATCAACACTCTGAAGGTCCACAGATTACTGAATGCCTTTAGATGTGATTCCGAATCTAGTACTGGTCTTCCAGGGAACGATCAAAGTGTAGACAGTTTGAAACATTACTCCCATGGAGAGAAGTCCGCATGGTGCCTGTCGTATTCAATCCCGATGCCATTTCTGTGTTTCATCAACACTCTGAAGGTCCACATATTACAGAATGCCTCCAGATGTGCTTCGGAAACTACTACTGGTATTCCAGGGAACGATGAAAGCGTATACAATTTAAGACATTACTCCCATGGAGAAAAGTCCGCATGGTGCCAGTTGTATTCAATCCCGATGCAATTTCTGTGTTTCATCAACACTCTGAAGGTCCACAGATTACGGAATGCCTTTAGATGTGATTCTGAATCTAGTACTGGTCTTCCAGGGAACGATCAAAGCGTAGACAGTTTGAGACATTACTCCCATGGAGAGAAGTCCGCATGGTGCCTGTCGTATTCAATCCCGATGCCATTTCTATGTTTCATCAACACTCTGAAGGTCCACATATTACAGAATGCCTCCAGAAGTGCTTCGGAAACTACTACTGGTCTTCCAGGGAACGATGAAAGCGTCGACAATTTGAGACATTACTCCCATGGAGAAAAGTCCGCATGGTGCCTGTTGTATTTAATCCCAATGCAATTTCTGTTTCATAAACACTCTGAAGGTCCACATATTGTACGATATCTCCTGATGTGCTTCGGAAACTACTGCTGGTCCTTCAGGGAACGATCAAAGCGTAGACAATTTGAGACATTACTCCCATGGAGAAAAGTCCGCATGGTGCCTGTCGTATTCAATCCCGATGCAATTTCTGTGTTTCATCAAGACTCTAAAGGTCCCATTTTACACAATGCCACCAGATGCGCTTCGGAAACTACTACTGGTCTTCCAGGGAACGATCAAAGCGTATACAGATTGAGATATTACTCCCATGGAGAAAAGTCAGTATGGTGCCTGATATATTCACTCCCGATGCAATTTCTTTGTTTCATCAACACACAAAACTTCCACAGGTTACAGAATGCCTAAAGATGTGCTTCGGAAACTACTACTAGTCTTCGAGGGCACTTTCAAAGCGTAGACAGTTTGAGACATTCCACCCGCGAAGAAAAGTCCGCATGGTGCCTGTTGAATTCAATCCCGATGCAATTTCTGTGTTTCATCAACACTCTGAAGGTCCACAGATTACAGAATGCCTCCAGTTGTGCTTCGAAAACTACTGCTGGTCTTCCAGGGAACCATCAATGCGTAGACAGTTTGAGACATTACTCCCATGGAGATAAGTCCGCATGGTGCCTGTTGTATTCAATCCCGATGTAATGTCTTTGTTTCATCAACACTCTAAACCCCCACACATTACAGAATGAATTAAGAATTGCTTCGGAAACTACTACTGGTCTTCCAGTTAACTATTAAAATCGTACACAGTTTGAGACATTACTCCAATGGAGAAAAGTCCGCATGGGGCATGTTGTATTCAAACCCGATGCAATTTCTGCGTTTCATCAACACTCTAAAGGTCCCATATCACAGAATGCCTCCAGATGTTCTTCGGAAACTACTACTGGTCTTCCAGGGAACGATCAAAGCGTAGACAGTTTGAGACATTAATCCCATGGAGAAAACTCCGCATGGTGCCTATTGTATTCAATCCCGATGTAATTTCTTTGTTTCATCAACACTCTAAACGTCCAAAGATTACAGAATGCCTCTAGATTTGCTTCGGAAACCCTTACTGGTCTTCCTGTGAACGATAAAAGCGTTGACAGTTTGAGACATCACACTTGCGAAGAAAAGTCCGCATGGTGCCTGTTGTATTCAAACCCGATGCAATTTCTGTGTTTCATCAACACTCTATAGGTCCCATATTACAGAATGCCTCCAGTTGAGATTCAGAAACTACTACTGGTCTTCCAGGGAACGATAAAAGCGTAGACACTTTGAGACATTACTCCCATGGAGAAAAGTCAGCAAAGTGCTTGTTGTATTCAATCACGATGCAATTTCTATGTTTCATCAACACTCTAAACGTCCAAAGATTACAGAATGTCTTCCGATGTGCTTCCGGTACTACTACTGGTCTTCCAGGGAACGATCTAAGCGTAGACAGTTTGAGACATTACACCCGCGAAGAAAAGTCCGCATGGTGCCTGTTGTATATCATCCCGATGCAATATCTGTGTTTCATCAACACTCTGAAGGTCCACAGATTACAGAATGCCTTAGATGTGCTTCCGAAACTACTACTGGTCTTCCTGGGAACGATCTAAGCGTAGACAGCTTGAGACATTACTACCATGGAGAAAAGTCCGCATGGTGCCTGTTGTATTCAATCCCGATGCAATGTCTTTGTTTCATCAACACTCTAAACCCCCACACATTACAGAATGACTAAAGAATTGCTTCGGAAACTACTACTGGTCTTCCAGGGAACTATCAAAGCGTACACAGTTTGAGACATTACTCCAGTGGAGAAAAGTCCGCATGGGGCATGTTGTATTCAATCCCGATGCAATTTCTATGTTCCATCAAGTCTCTGAAGGTCCACAGATTACAGAATGCTTCCAGTTGTGCTTCGGAAACTACTACTGGTCTTCCAGGGAACGATCAAATCGTAGACAATTTGAGACATTACTCGCATGGAGAAAAGTCTGCATGGTGCCTGTTGTATTCAATCCCGATGCAATTTCTGGGTTTCATCAAGACTCTGAGGGTCCACAGATTACAGAATGCCTCCGGATGTCCTTCGCAAACTACTACTGGTCTTCCAGGGAACGATCAAACCGTAAACAGTTTGAGACATTAATCCCATGGAGAAATGTCAGCATGGTGCGTGTTGTATTCAATCACGATGCAATTTCTATGTTTCATCAACACTCTAAACGTCCAAAGATTACAGAATGCCTTTGGATGTACTTCCGAAACTACTACTGGTCTTCCAGGGAACGATCTAAGCGTAGACAGTTTGAGACATTACACCCGCGAAGAAAAGTCCGCATAGTGCCTGTTGTATATCATCCAGGTGCAATTTCTGCGTTTCATCAACACTCTGAAGGTCCACAGATTACAGAATGCCTTAGATGTGCTTCGGAAACTACTACTGGTCTTCCTGGGAACGGTCTAAGCGTAGACAGCTTGAGACATTAGTACCATGGAGAAAAGTCCGCATAGTGCATGTTGTATATCATCCCGATGCAATATCTGTGTTTCATCAACACTCTGAAGGTCCACAGATTACAGAATGCCTTAGATGTGCTTCCGAAACTACTACTGGTCTTCCTGGGAACGATCTAAGCGTAGACAGCTTGAGACATTACTACCATGGAGAAAAGTCCGAATGGTGAGTGTTGTATTCAATCCCGATGCAATGTCTTTGTTTCATCAACACTCTAAATCCCCACACATTACAGAATGACTAAAGAATTGCTTCGGAAACTACTACTGGTCTTCCAGTGAACTATCAAAGCGTAAACAGTTTGAGACATTACTCCAATGGAGAAAAGTCAGTATGCGGCATGTTGTATTCAAACCCGATGCAATTTCTGCGTTTCATTAACACTCTAAAGGTCCCATATTAAAGAATGCCTCCAGATGTGCTTCGGAAACTACTACTGGTCTTCCAGGGAACGATCAAAGCGTAGACAGTTTGAGACATTAATCCCATGGTAAAAAGTCCGCATGGTAAATATTGTATTCAATCCTGATGTAATTTCTGTGTTTCATCAACACTCTAAACGTCCAAAGATTACAGAATGCCTCTATATTTGCTTCGGAAACTCTTACTGGTCTTCCTGTGAACGATAAAAGCGTTGACAGTTTGAGACATCACACTTGCGAAGAGAAGTCCGCATGGTGCCTGTGGTATTCAAACCCGATGCAATTTCTGTGTTACATCAACACTCTAAAGGTCCCATATTACAAAATGCCTCCAGTTGTGCTTCGGAAACTACTACTGGTCTTCCAGGGAACGATAAAAGCGTAGACACTCTGAGACATTACTCCCATGGAGAAAAGTCAGCATAGTGCGTGTTGTATTCAATCACGATGCAATTTCTATGTTTCATCAACACTCTAAATGTCCAAAGATTACAAAATGCCTTTCGATGTGCTTCGGAAACTACTACTGGTCTTCCAGTTAACGATCTAAGCGTAGACAGCTTGAGACATTACACCCGCGAAGAAAAGTCCGCATGGTGCCTGTTGTATTCAATCCCGATGCAATTTCTGTGTTCCATCATGTCTCTGAAGGTCCACAGATTACAGAATGCTTCCAGTTGTGCTTCGGAAACTACTACTGGTCTTCCAGGGAACGATCAAAGCGTAGACAATTTGAGACATTACTCCCATGGAGAAAAGTCTGCATGGTGCCTGTTGTATTCAATCCCGATGCAATTTCTGCGTTTCATCAAGACTCTGAAGGTCCACAGATTACAGAATGCCTCCAGATGTCCTTCGCAAACTACTACTGGTCTTCCAGGGAACGATCAAACCGTAGACAGTTTGAGACATTAATCAAGTGGAGAAAAGTCAGCATGGTACGTGTTGTATTCAATCACGATGCAATTTCTATGTTTCATCAACACTCTAAACGTCCAAAGATTACAGAATGCCTTTCGATGTGCTTCCGAAACTACTACTGGTCTTCCAGGGAACGATCTAAGCGTAGACAGTTTGAGACATTACACCCGCGAAGAAAAGTCCGCATGGTGCCTGTTGTATATCATCCCGATGCAATATCTGTGTTTCATCAACACTCTGAAGGTCCACAGATTACAGAATGCCTTAGATGTGCTTCCGAAACTACTACTGGTCTTCCTGGGAACGATCTAAGCGTAGACAGCTTGAGACATTACTACCATGGAGAAAAGTCCGCATGGTGCCTGTTGTATTCAATCCCGATGCAATGTCTTTGTCTCATCAACACTCTAAACCCCCACACATTACAGAATGACTAAAGAATTGCTTCGGAAACTACTACTGGTCTTCCAGGGAACTATCAAAGCGTACACAGTTTGAGACATTACTCCAATGGAGAAAAGTCCGCATGGGGCATGTTGTATTCAAACCCGATGCAATTTCTGCGTTTCATCAACACTCTAAAGGTCCCATATTGCAGAATGCCTCCTGTTGTGCTTCGGAAACTACTACTGGTCTTCCAGGGAACGATCGAAGCGTAGACAGTTTGAGACATTACTCCCATGGAGAAATTCCGCATGGTGCCTGTTGTATTCAATCACGACGCAATTTCTGTGTTTCATCAACACCCTGAAGGTCCACAGATTACAGAATGCCTTTAGATGTGATTCCGAATCTAGTACTGGTCTTCCAGGGAACGATCAAAGGGTAGACAGTTTGAGACATTACTCCCATGGAGAAAAGTCCGCATGGAGCATGTTGTATTCAATCCCGATGCCATATCTGTGTTTCATCAACACTCTGAAGGTCCACATATTACAGAATGCCTCCAGATGTGCTTCGGAAACTACTACTGGTCTTCCAGGGAACGATCAAAGCGTATACAATTTAAGACATTACTCCCATGGAGAAATGTGTGCATGGTGCCTGTTATATTCAATCCCGATGCAATTTCTGCGTTTCATCAACACTCTGAAGGTCCACAGGTTACAGAATGCCTCCAGAAGTGCTTCGGAAACTACTACTGGTCTTCCAGGGAACGAAGAAAGCGTAGACAATTTGAGACATTACACCCGCGAAGAATAGTACGCACGGTGCCTGTTGTATTAAATCCCGATGCAATTTCTGTGTTTCATTAACACTCTGAAGGTCCACAGATTACAGAATGCGTCAAGATGTGCTTCGGAAACTACTACTGGTCTTCAAGGGAACTATCGAAACGTAGACAGTTTGAGACATTACTCCCATGGAGAAAAGACCGCATGGTGCCTGTCGTATTCATTCCCGATGCAATTTCTGTGTTTCATCAACACTCTGACGGTCCACTTATTTTACGATATCTCCTGATGTGCTTCGGAAACTACTACTGGTCTTCCAGGGATCGATCAAAGCGTAGACAGATTGAGACATTACTCAAATGGAGAAAAGTACGCATGGTGCCTGTTGTATTCAATCCCGATGCAATGTCTTTGTTTCGTCAACACTCTAATTCCCAAAACATTACAGAATGACTAAAGAATTGCTTCGGAAACTACTACTGGTCTTCCAGGGAACTATCAAAGCGTACACAGTTTGAGACATTACTCCAATGGAGAAAAGTCTGCATGGGGCATGTTGTATTCAAACCCGATGCAATTTCTGCGTTTCATCAACACCCTAAAGGTCCCATATTACAGAATGCCTCCAGATGTGCTTCAGAAACTACTATTGGCGTTCTAGGGAACGATCAAAATGTAGACAGTTTGAGACATTAATCCCATGGAGAAAACTCCGCATGTTGCCTATAGTATTCAATCCCGATGTAATTTTTTTTGTTTCATCAACAATCTAAACGTCCAAAGATTACAGAATGCCTCTAGATGTGCTTCGGAAACTCTTACTGGTCTTCCTGTGAACGATAAAAGCGTTGACAGTTTGAGACATCACACTTGCGAAGAAAAGTCCGCATGGTGCCTGTTGTATTCAAACCCGATGCAATTTCTGTGTTTCATCAACACTCTAAAGGTCCCATATTACAGAATGGCTCCAGTTGTGCTTCGGAAACTACTACTGGTCTTAAAGTGAACGGTCAAAGCGTAGCCATTTTGAGACATTACTCCCATGGAGAAAAGGCCGCAGGGTGCCTGTTGTATTCAATCACGACGCAATTTCTGTGTTTCATCAACACTCTGAAGGACCACAGATTACAGAATGCCTCCAGATGTGCTTCGCAAACAACTACTGTTCTTCCAGGGAACGATCAAAACGTAGACTGTTTGAGAATTACTCACATGGGGGAAAGTGCGCATGGTGTCTGTTGTACTCAATCCCGATTCAATTTCTGTGTTTCATCAACACTCTGAAGGTCCAGAGATTACAGAATGCCTCGAAATGTGCTTCGGAAACTACTACTGGTCTTCCAGGGAACTATCGAAGCGTAGAAAGTTTGAGACATTACTCCCATGGAGAAAAGACAGCATGGTGCCTGTTGTCTTTAATCCCAATGCAATTTCTGTGTTTCATCAACACTCTGAAGGTCCACATATTATAGGATGGCTCCTGATGTGCTTCGGAAACTACTACTGGTCTTCCAGGGAACGATCAAAGCGTAGACAGATTGAGACATTACTCAAATGGAGAAAAGTACGCATGGTGCCTGTCGTATTCAATCCCGATGCAATTTCTGTGTTTCATCGAGACTCTAAAGGTCCCATTTTACACAATGCCACCAGATGTGCTTCGGAAACTACTACTGGTCTTCCAGGGAACGATCAAAGCGTATACAGTTTGAGACATTACTCCCATGGAGAAAAGTCAGTATGGTGCCTGATGTATTCAATCCCGATGCAATTTCTTTGCTTCATCAACACTCTGAAGGTCCACATATTATACGATATCTCCTGATGTGCTTCGGAAACTACTACTGGTCTTCCAGGGAACGGTGAAAGCGTAGACAATTTGAGACATTACACCCGCGAAGAATAGTACGCATGGTGCCTGTTGTATTAAATCCCGATGCAATTTCTGTGTTTCATTAACACTCTGAAGGTCCACAGATTACAGAATGCCTCAAGATGTGCTTCGGAAACTACTACTGGTCTTCCAGTTAACTATCGAAGCGTAGACAGTTTGAGACATTACTCCCATGGAGAAAAGTCCGCATGGTGCCTGTTGTATTTAATCCCAATGCAATTTCTGTGTTTCATCAACACTCTGAAGGTCCACATATTATACGATATCTCCTGATGTGCTTCGGAAACTACTACTGGTCTTCCAGGGAACGATCAAAGCGTAGACAATTTGAGACATTACTCCCATGGAGAAAAGTCCGCATGGTGCCTGTCGTATTCAATCCCGATGCAAAGTGTATACAGTTAGAGATATTACTCCCATGGAGAAAAGTCAGTATGGAGCCTGATGTATTCACTCCCGATGCAATTTCTTTGTTTCATCAACACTCAAAGCTTCCACAGGTTACAGAATGCCTAAAGATGCGCTTCGGAAACTACTACTGGTCATCGAGGGCACTATCAAAGCGTAGACAGTTTGAGACATTACAAGCGCGAAGAAAAGTCCGCATGGTGCCTGTTGAATTCAATACCGATGCAATTTCTGTGTTTCATCATCACTCTGAAGGACCACAGATTACAGAATGCCTCCAGTTGTGCTTCGAAATCTACTACTGGTCTTCCAGGAACCATCAAAGCGTAGACAGTTTGAGACATTACACCCGCAAAGAAATGTCCGCGTGGTGCCTGTTGTAATCAATCCAGATGCAATATCTGTGTTTCATCAACACTCTGAAGGTCCACAGATTACAGAATGCCTTTAGATGTGCTTCCGAAACTACTACTGGTCTTCCAGGGAACGATCAAAGCGTTGACAGTTTGAGACATTACTCCCATGGAAAAAAGACCGCATGGTGCCTGTTGTATTCAATCCCGATGCAATTTCTGCGTTTCATCAACACTCTAAAGGTCAGATATTACAGAATGATTCCAGATGTGCTTCGGAAACTACTACTGGTCTTCCAGGGAACTATCAAAGCGTAGACACTTTGAGACATTCCTCCCATGGAGAAAAGTCAGCATGGTGCGTGTTGTATTCAATCCCGATGCAATTTCTATATTTCATCAACACTCTAAGCTTCCAAAGATTACAGAATGCCTCTAGATGTGTTTCGGAAACTCTTACTGGTCTTCCTGTGAACGTTCAAAGCGTTGAGAGTTTGAGACATTACACTTGCGAAGAAAATTCCGCATGGTGCCTGTTGAATTCAATCCCGATGCAATTTCTGTGTTTCATCAACACTCTGAAGGTCCACAGATTACAGAATGCTTCCAGTTGTGCTTCGAAAACTACTACTGGTCTTCCAGGGATCCAACAAAGCGTAGACAGTTTGAGACATTACTCCCATGGAGAAAAGTCCGCATAGTGCCTGTTGTATTCAATCCCGATGCAATATCTTTGTTTCATCAACACTCTAAACCCCCACAAATTACAGAATGACAAAAGAATTGCTTCGGAAACTACTACTGGTCTTCCAGGGAACTATCAAAGCGTAGACAGTTTGAAACATTACACCCGCAAAAAAAGTCCGCATGGTGCCTGTTGTAATCAATCCAGATGCAATATCTGTGTTTCATCAACACACTGAAGGTCCACAGATTACAGAATGCCTTTAGATGTGCTTCCGAAACTACTACTGGTCTTCCAGGGAACGATCAAAGCGTAGACAGTTTGAGACATTACTCCCATGGAGAAAAGACCGCATGGTGCCTGTTATTTTCAATCCCGATGCAATTTCTGTGTTTCATCAACACTCTGAAGGTCCACATATTACAGAAAGCCTCCAGATTTGCATCGCAAACTACTACTGGTCTTCCAGGGAACGATCAAAGCGTAGTCAGTTTTAGACATTACTCCCATGGAGAAAAGTCAGCATGGTGCCTGTTATATTCAAACCCGATGCAATTTCTTTGTTTCATCAACACTAAAAAATTCCCATATTACAGAATGCCTCTAGTTGTGCTGCAGAAACTACTACTGGTCTTCCAGGGAACGACCAAAGCGTTGACACTTTGAGACATTACTCCCATGGAGAAAAGTCAGCATGGTGCGTGTTGTATTCAATCCCGATGCAATTTCTATGTTTCATCAACACTCTAAACGTCCAAAGATTACAGAATGCCTCCAGATGTGCTTCGGAAACTCTTACTGGCCTTCCAGTGACCGATCAAAGCGTAGACAGTTTTAGACATTAATCCAATGGAGAAAAGTCCGCATGGTGCGTGTTGTATTCAATCACGATGCAATTTCGATGTTTCATCAACAATCTAAACGTCGAAAAATTACAGAATGCCTCTAGATGTGCTTCGGAAACCCTTACATGTCTTCCAGGGAACGATCAAAGCGTAGACAGCTTGAGACATTACTCCCATGGAGAAAAATCCGCATGGTGCTTTTGTATTCAATCCCGACGCAATTTCTGTGTTTCATCAACACTCTGAAGGTCAACAGATTACAGAATGCCTCCAGTTGTGCTTCGGAAACTACTATTGGTCTTCCAGGGAACGATCAAAGCGTATACAGTTTGAGACATTACTCCCATGGAGAAAAGTCCGTATGGTGCCTGTTATATTCAAACCCGATGCAATTTCAGTGTTTCATCAACACTCAAAAATTCCTATATTACAGAATGCCTCTAGTTGTGCTTCGGAAACAACTACTAGTCTTCCACGGAACGATCAAAGCGTAGACACTTTGAGACGTTACTCCCATGGAGAAAAGTCAGCATGATGCGTGTTGTATTCAATCCCGATGCAATTTCTATGTTTCATCAACACTCTAAACGTCCAAAGATTACAAAATGCCTCTAGATGTGCTTCGGAATCTCTTACTGGCCTTCCAGCGACCGATCGAAGCGTAGAAAGTTTGAGACATTACACCCGCGAAGAAAAGTCCGCATGGTGCCTGTTGTATTCAATCCCGATGCAATTTCTGTGTTTCATCAACACTCTGAAGGTCCACATATTATAGGATGGCTCCTGATGTGCTTCAGAAACTACTACTGGTCTTCCAGGGAACTATCGAAGCATAGACAGTTTGAGACATTACTCCCATGGAGAAAAGTCAGTATGGTGCCTGATGTATTCAATCCCGATGCAATTTCTTTGTTTCATCAACACTCAAAACTTCCACAGGTTACAGAATGCCTAAAGATGTGTTTCGGAAACCACTACTGGTCTTCCAGGGAACTATCAATGCGTAGACAGTTTGAGACCTTACACCCGCGAAGAAACGTCCGCATGGTGCCTGTTGTATTCAATCCCGATGCAATATCTGTGTTTCATCAACACTCTGAAGGTCCACAGATCACAGAATGCCTTTAGATGTGCTTCCGAATCTAGTACTAGTCTTCCAGGGAACGATCAAAGCGTAGACAGTTTGAGACATTACTCCCATGCAGAAAAATCCGCATGGAGCCTGTTGTATTCAATCCCGATGCAATTTCTGTGTTTCATCAACACTCTGAAGGTCCACATATTACAGAATGCCTTTAGATGTGCTTCGGAAACTACTACTGGTCTTCCAGGGAACGATCAAAGCGTAGACAGTTTGAGACATTAGTCTCATGGAGAAAAGTCGTCATGGTGCCTGTTATATTCAAACCCGATGCAATTTCTGTGTTTCATCAACACTCAAAAATTCCTATACTACAGAATGCCTCTAGTTGTGAATCGGAACCTACTACTGGTCTTCCAGGGAACGATCAAAGCGTAGACCCTTTGAGACATTACTCCCATGGAAAAAAGTCAGCATGATGCGTGTTTTATTCAATCCCGATGCAATTTCTGTGTTTCATCAACACTCCGAAGGTCCACATATTACAGAATGCGTCCAGATTAGCATCGGAAAATACTACTGGTCTTCCAGCGAACCATCAATGCGTAGACAGTTTGAGACATTACTACCATGGAGAAAAGTCCGGATGGAGCCATTTGTATTCAATCCCGATGCCATTTCTATGTTTCATCAACACTCTGAAGGTCCACATATTACAGAATGCCTCCAGATGTGCTTCGTAAACTACTACTGGTCTTCCAGGGAACGATGAAAGCGTATACAATTTAAGACATTACTCCCATGGACAAAAGTCTGCATGGTGCCTGTTGTATTCAATCCCGATGCAATTTCTTCGTTTCATCAACACTCTGAAGGTCCACAGATTACAGAATGCCTCCAGAAGTGCTTCGGAAACTACTACTGGTCTTCCAGGGAACGATGAAAGCATAGACAATTTGAGACATTACGCCCTCGAAGAGTAGTACGCATGGTACCTGTTGTATTCAATCCCGATGCAATTTCTGTGTTTCATCAACACTCTGAAGGTCCACATATTATAGGATGGCTCCTGATGTGCTTCAGAAACTACTACTGGTCTTCCAGGGAACTATCGAAGCATAGACAGTTTGAGACATTACTCCCATGGAGAAAAGTCAGTATGGTGCCTGATGTATTCAATCCCGATGCAATTTCTTTGTTTCATCAACACTCAAAACTTCCACAGGTTACAGAATGCCTAAAGATGTGTTTCGGAAACCACTACTGGTCTTCCAGGGAACTATCAATGCGTAGACAGTTTGAGACCTTACACCCGCGAAGAAATGTCTGCATGGTGCCTGTTGTATTCAATCCCGATGCAATATCTGTGTTTCATCAACACTCTGAAGGTCCACAGATCACAGAATGCCTTTAGATGTGCTTCCGAATCTAGTACTAGTCTTCCAGGGAACGATCAAAGCGTAGACAGTTTGAGACATTACTCCCATGTCGAAAAATCCGCATGGAGCCTGTTGTATTCAATCCCGATGCAATTTCTGTGTTTCATCAACACTCTGAAGGTCCACATATTACAGAATGCCTTTAGATGTGCTTCGGAAACTACTACTGGTCTTCCAGGGAACGATCAAAGCGTAGACAGTTTGAGACATTACTCTCATGGAGAAAAGTCGTCATGGTGCCTGTTATATTCAAACCCAATGCAATTTCTGTGTTTCATCAACACTCAAAAATACCTCTACTAGAGAATGCCTCTAGTTGTGAATCGGAAAATACTACTGGTCTTCCAGGGAACGATCAAAGCGTAGACACTTTGAGACATTACTCCCATGGAAAAAAGTCAGCATGATGCGTGTTGATTCAATCCCGATGCAATTTCTGTGTTTCATCAACACTCCGAAGGTCCACATATTACAGAATGCCTCCAGATTAGCATCGGAAAATACTAATGGTCTTCCAGTGAACCATCAATGCGTAGACAGTTTGAGACATAACTACCATGGAGAAAAGTCCGCATGGAGCCATTTGTATTCTATCCCGATGCCATTTCTGTGTTTCATCAACACTCTGAAGGTCCACATATTACAGAATGCCTCCAGATTAGCATTAGAAAATACTACTGGTCTTCCAGGGAACGATCAAAGCGTAGACAGTTTGAGACATTACTCCAATGCAGAAAAGTCCGCATGGTGTGGGTTGTATTCAATCCCGATGCAATTTCCTTGTTTCATCGACACTCTAAACGTCCATAGATTACAGAATGCCTAAAGATGTGTTTCGGAAACTACTACTGGTCTTCCAGGGAACTATCAATGCGTAGACAGTTTGAGACCTTACACCCGCGAAGAAAAGTCCGCATGGTGCCTGTTTTATTCAATCCCGATGCAATATCTGTGTTTCATCAACACTCTGAAGATCCACAGATTACAGAATGAATCCAGATGTGCTTCGAAAACTACTACTGGTCTTCCAGGGAACCATCAATGCGTAGACAGTTTGAGACATTACTCCCATGGAGAAAAGTCCGCATGGAGCCATTTGTATTCAATCGCGATGCCATTTCTGTGTGTTTCATCAACACTCTGAAGGTCCAGATATTACAGAATGCCTCCAGATGTGCTTCGTAAACTACTACTGGTCTTCCAGGGAACGATGAAAGCGTATACAATTTAAGACATTACTCCCATGGACAAAAGTCTGCATGGTGCCTCTTGTATTCAATCCCGATGCAATTTCTTCGTTTCATCAACACTCTGAAGGTCCACAGATTACAGAATGCCTCCAGAAGTGCTTCGGAAACTACTACTGGTTTTCCAGGGAACGATGAAAGCGTAGACAATTTGATACATTACGCCCGCGAAGAGTAGTACGCATGGTACCTGTTGTATTAAATCCCGATGAAATTTCTGTGTTTCATTAACACTCTGAAGGTCCAGAGATTACAGAATGCCTCAAGATGTGCTTCGGAAACTACTACTGGTCTTCCAGGCAGCTATCGAAGCGTAGACAGTTTGAGACATTACTCCCATGGAGAAATGTCCGCATGGTGCCTGTTGTATTTAATCCCAATGCAATTTCTGTGTTTCATCAACACTCTGAAGGTCCACATATTATTCGATATCTCCTGATGTGCTTCGGAAACTACTACTGGTCTTCCAGGGAACGATCAAAGCGTAGACAATTTGAGACATTACTCCCATGGAGAAAAGTCCGCATGGTGCCTGTCGTATTCAATCCCGATGCAATTTCTGTGTTTCATCAAGACTCTAAAGGTCCCATTTTACACAATGCCACCAGATGTGTTTCGGAATTTACTACTGGTCTTCGAGGGCACTATCAAAGCGTAGACAGTTTGATACATTACACCCTCGAAGAAAAGTCCGCATGGTGCCTGTTGAATTCAATCCCGATGCAATTTCTGTATTTCATCAACACTCTGAAGGTCCACAGATTACAGAATGCCTCCAGTTGTGCTTCGAAAACTACTACTGGTCTTCCAGGGAACCATCAAAGCGTAGACAGTTTGAGACATTACTCCCATGGAGAAAAGTCCGCATAGTGCCTGTTGTATTCAATCCCGATGCAATATCTTTGTTTCATCAACACTCTAAACCCCCACAAATTGCAGAATGACTAAAGAATTGCTTCGGAAACTACTACTGGTCTTCCAGGGAACTATCAAAGCGTAGACAGTTTGAAACATTACACCCGCAAAAAATTGTCCGCATGGTGCCTGTTGTAATCAATCCAGATGCAATATCTGTGTTTCATCAACACACTGAAGGTCCACAGATTACAGAATGCCTTTAGATGTGCTTCCGAAACTACTACTGGTCTTCCACGGAACGATCAAAGCGTAGACACTTTGAGACATTACTCCCATGGACAAAAGTCAGCATGATGCGTGTTGTATTCAATCCCGATGCAATTTCTATGTTTCATCAACACTCTAAACGTCCAAAGATTACAGAATGCCTCTAGATGTGCTTCGGAATCTCTTACTGGCCTTCCAGCGACCGATCGAAGCGTAGAAAGTTTGAGACATTACACCCGCGAAGAAAAGTCCGCATGGTGCCTGTTGTATTCAATCCCGATGCAATATCTGTGTTTCATCAACACTCTGAAGGTCCACAGATCACAGAATGCCTTTAGATGTGCTTCCGAATCTAGTACTAGTCTTCCAGGGAACGATCAAAGCGTAGACAGTTTGAGACATTACTCCCATGGAGAAAAATCTGCATGGAGCCTGTTGTATTCAATCCCGATGCAATTTCTGTGTTTCATCAACACTCTGAAGGTCCACATATTACAGAATGCCTCCAGATGTGCTTCGGAAACTACCACTGGTCTTCCAGGGAACGATCAAAGCGTAGACAGTTTGAGACATTACTCTCATGGAGAAAAGTCGTCATGGTGCCTGTTATATTCAAACCCGATGCAATTTCTGTGTTTCATCAACACTCAAAAATTCCTATACTACAGAATGCCTCTAGTTGTGAATCGGAAACTACTACTGGTCTTCCAGGGAACGATCAAAGCGTAGACACTTTGAGACATTACTCCCATGGAAAAAAGTCAGCATGATGCGTGTTGTATTCAATCCCGATGCAATTTCTGTGTTTCATCAACACTCTGAAGATCCACAGATTACAGAATGAATCCAGATGTGCTTCGAAAACTACTACTGGTCTTCCAGGGAACCATCAATGCGTAGACAGTTTGAGACATTACTCCCATGGAGAAAAGTCCGCATGGAGCCATTTGTATTCAATCCCAATGCCATTTCTGTGTTTCATCAACACTCTGAAGGTCCACATATTACAGAATGCCTCCAGATGTGCTTCGTAAACTACTACAGGTCTTCCAGGGAACGATGAAAGCGTATACAATTTAAGACATTACTCCCATGGACAAAAGTCTGCATGGTGCCTGTTGTATTCAATCCCGATGCAATTTCTTCGTTTCATCAACACTCTGGAGGTCCACAGATTACAGAATGCCTCCAGAAGTGCTTCGGAAACTACTACTGGTCTTCCAGGGAACGATGAAAGCGTAGACAATTTGAGACATTACGCCCGCGAAGAATAGTACGCATGGTACCTGTTGTATTAAATCACGATGAAATTTCTGTGTTTCATTAACACTCTGAAGGTCCAGAGATTACAGAATGCCTCAAGATGTGCTTCGGAAACTACTACTGGTCTTCCAGGGAGCTATCGAAGCGTAGACAGTTTGAGACATTACTCCCATGGAGAAAAGTCCGCATGGTGCCGGTTGTATTTAATCCCAATGCTATTTCTGTGTTTCATCAACACTCTGAAGGTCCACATATTATTCGATATCTCCTGATGTGCTTCGGAAACTACTACTGGTCTTCCAGGGAACGATCAAAGCGTAGACAATTTGAGACATTACTCCCATGGAGAAAAGTCCGCATGGTGCCTGTCGTATTCAATCCCGATGCAATTTCTGTGTTTCATCAAGACTCTAAAGGTCCCATTTTACACAATGCCACCAGATGTGTTTCGGAATTTACTACTGGTCTTCGAGGGCACTATCAAAGCGTAGACAGTTTGATACATTACACCCTCGAAGAAAAGTCCGCATGGTGCCTGTTGAATTCTATCCCGATGCAATTTCAGTGTTTCATCAACACTCTGAAGGTCCACAGATTACAGAATGCCTCCAGTTGTGCTTCGAAAACTACTACTGGTCTTCCAGGGAACCATCAAAGCGTAGACAGTTTGAGACATTACTCCCATGGAGAAAAGTCCGCATAGTGCTTGTTGTATTCAATCCCGATGCAATATCTTTGTTTCATCAACACTCTAAACCCCCACAAATTACAGAATGACTAAAGAATTGCTTCGGAAACTACTACTGGCCTTCCAGGGAACTATCAAAGCGTAGACAGTTTGAAACATTACACCCGCAAAAAAATGTCCGCATGGTGCCTGTTGTAATCAATCCAGATGCAATATCTGTGTTTCATCAACACACTGAAGGTCCACAGATTACAGAATGCCTTTAGATGTGCTTCCGAAACTACTACTGGTCTTCCAGGGAACGATCAAAGCGTAGACAGTTTGAGACATTACTCCCATGGAGAAAAGACCGCATGGTGCCTGTTATTTTCAATCCCGATGCAATTTCTGTGTTTCATCAACACTCTGAAGGTCCACATATTACAGAAAGCCTCCAGATTTGCATCGGAAACTACTACTGGTCTTCCTGGGAACGATCAAAGCGTAGTCAGTTTTAGACATTACTCATATGGAGAAAAGTCAGCATGGTGCCTGTTATATTCAAACCCGATGCAATTTCTTTGTTTCATCAACACTAAAAAATTCCCATATTACAGAATGCCTCTAGTTGTGCTTCAGAAACTACTACTGGTCTTCCAGGGAACGACCAAAGCGTTGACACTTTGAGACATTACTCCCATGGAGAAAAGTCAGCATGGTGCGTGTAGTATTCAATCCCGATGCAATTTCTATGTTTCATCAACACTCTAAACGTCCAAAGATTACAGAATGCCTCCAGATGTGCTTCGGAAGCTCTTACTGGCCTTCCAGTGACCGATCAAAGCGTAGACAGTTTTAGACATTAATCCAATGGAGAAAAGTCCGCATGGTGCGTGTTGTATTCAATCACGATGCAATTTCGATGTTTCATCAACAATCTAAACGTCCAAAAATTACAGAATGCCTCTAGATGTGCTTCGGAAACCCTGACATGTCTTCCATTGTACGATCAAAGCGTAGACAGCTTGAGACATTACTCCCATGGAGAAAAATCCGCATGGTGCTTTTGTATTCAATCCCGACGTAATTTCTGTGTTTCATCAACACTCTGAAGGTCATCAGATTACAGAATGCCTCCAGTTGTGCTTCGGAAACTACTACTGGTCTTCCAGGGAACGATCAAAGCGTATACAGTTTGAGACATTACTCCCATGGAGAAAAGTCCGTATGGTGCCTGTTATATTCAAACCCGATGCAATTTCAGTGTTTCATCAACACTCAAAAATTCCTATATTACAGAATGTCTCTAGTTGTGCTTCGGAAACTAGTACTAGTCTTCCACGGAACGATCAAAGCGTAGACACTTTGAGACGTTACTCCCATGGAGAAAAGTCAGCATGATGCGTGTTGTATTCAATCCCGATGCAATTTCTATGTTTCATCAACACTCTAAACGTCCAAAGATTACAGAATGCCTCTAGATGTGATTCGGAATCTCTTACTGGCCTTCCAGCGACCGATCGAAGCGTAGAAAGTTTGAGACCTTACACCCGCGAAGAAAAGTCCGCATGGTGCCTGTTGTATTCAATCCCGATGCAATATCTGTGTTTCATCAACACTCTGAAGGTCCACAGATCACAGAATGCCTTTAGATGTGCTTCCGAATCTAGTACTAGTCTTCCAGGGAACGATCAAAGCGTAGACAGTTTGAGACATTACTCCCATGGAGAAAAATCCGCATGGAGCCTGTTGTATTCAATCCCGATGCAATTTCTGTGTTTCATCAACACTCTGAAGGTCCACATATTACAGAATGCCTCCAGATGTGCTTCGGAAACTACTACTGGTCTTCCAGGGAACGATCAAAGCGTAGACAGTTTGAGACATTACTCTCATGGAGAAAAGTCGTCATGGTGGCTGTTATATTCAAACCCGATGCAATTACTGTGTTTCATCAACACTCAAAAATTCCTATACTACATAATGCCTCTAGTTGTGAGTCGGAAACTACTACTGGTCTTCCAGGGAACGATCAAAGCGTAGACACTTTGAGACATTACTCCCATGGAAAAAAGTCAGCATGATGCGTGTTGTATTCAATCCCGATGCAATATCTGTGTTTCATCAACACACTGAAGGTCCACAGATTACAGAATGCCTTTAGAAGTGCTTCCGAAACTACTACTGGTCTTCCAGGGAACAATCAAAGCGTAGACAGTTTGAGACATTACTCCCATGGAGAAATGACCGCATGGTGCCTGTTATTTTCAAACCCGATGCAATTTCTGTGTTTCATCAACACTCTGAAGGTCCACATATTACAGAAAGCCTCCAGATCTGCATCGGAAACTACTACTGGTCTTCCAGGGAACGATCAAAGCGTAGACAGTTTGAGACATTACTCCCATGGAAAAAAGACCGCATGGTGCCTGTTGTATTCAATCCCGATGCAATTTCTGTGTTTCATCAACACTCTAAAGGTCAGATATTACAGAATGATTCCAGATGTGCTTCGGAAACTACTACTGGTCTTCCAGGGAACTATCAAAGCGTAGACACATTGAGACATTCCTCCCATGGAGAAAAGTCAGCATGGTGCGTGTTTTATTCAATCCCGATTCAAATTCTATATCTCATCAACACTCTAAGCTTCCAAAGATTACAGAATGCCTCTAGATGTGTTTCGGAAACTCTTACTGGTCTTCCTGTGAACGTTCAAAGCGTAGACAGTTTGAGACATTACTCCAATGCAGAAAAGTCCGCATGGTGTGGGTTGTATTCAATCCCGATGCAATTTCCTTGTTTCATCGACACTCTAAACGTCCATAGATTACAGAATGCCTAAAGATGTGTTTCGGAAACTACTACTGGTCTTCCAGGGAACTATCAATGCGTAGACACTTTGAGACCTTACACCCACGAAGAAAAGTCCGCATGGTGCCTGTTGTATTCAATCCCGATGCAATATTTGTGTTTCATCAACACTCTGAAGGTCCACAGATTACAGAATGCCTCCAGATGTGCTTCGAAAACTACTACTGGTCTTCCAGGGAACCATCAATGCGTAGACAGTTTGAGACATTACTCCCATGGAGAAAAGTCCGCATGGAGCCATTTGTATTAAATCCCGATGCCATTTCTGTGTTTCATCAACACTCTGAAGGTCCACATATTACAGAATTCCTCCAGATGTGCCTCGTAAACTACTACTGGTCTTCCAGGGAACGATGAAAGCGTATACAATTTAAGACATTACTCCCATGGACAAAAGTCTGCATGGTGCCTGTTGTAATCAATCCCGATGCAATTTCTTCGTTTCATCAACACTCTGAAGGTCCACAGATTACAGATTGCCTCCAGAAGTGCTTCGGAAACTACTACTGGTCTTCCAGGGAACGATGAAAGCGTAGACAATTTGAGACATTACGCCCGCAAAGATTAGTACGCATGGTACCTGTTGTATTAAATCCCGATGAAATTTCTGTGTTTCATTAACACTCTGAAGGTCCAGAGATTACAGAATGCCTCAAGATGTGCTTCGGAAACTACTACTGGTCTTCCAGGGAGCTATCGAAGCGTAGACAGTTTGAGACATTACTCCCATGGAGAAAAGTCCGCATGGTGCCTGTTGTATTTAATCCCAATGCTATTTCTGTGTTTCATCAACACTCTGAAGGTCCAGATATTATTCGATATCTCCTGATGTGCTTCGGAAACTACTACTGGTCTTCCAGGGAACGATCAAAGCGTAGACAATTTGAGACTTTACTCCCATGGAGAAAAGTCCGCATGGTGCCTGTCGTATTCAAACCCGATGCAATATCTTTGTTTCATCAACACTCTAAACCCCACAAATTACAGAATGACTAAAGAATTGCTTCGGAAACTACTACTGGTCTTCCAGGGAACTATCAAAGCGTAGACAGTTTGAAACATTACACCCGCAAAAAAATGTCCGCATGGTGCCTGTTGTAATCAATCCAGATGCAATATCTGTGTTTCATCAACACACTGAAGGTCCACATATTACAGAATGCCTCCAGATTAGCATCGGAAAATACTACTGGTCTTCCAGGGAACCATCAATGCGTAGATAGTTTGAGATATTACTCCCATGGAGAAAAGTCCGCATGGAGCCATTTGTATTCAATCCCGATGCCATTCCTGTGTTTCATCAACACTCTGAAGGTCCACAGATTACAGAATGCCTCCAGAAGTGCTTCGGAAACTACTACTGGTCTTCCAGGGAACGATGAAAGCGTAGACAATTTGAGACATTACGCCCGCGAAGAGTAGTACGCATGGTACCTGTTGTATTAAATCCCGATGAAATTTCTGTGTTTCATTAACACTCTGAAGGTCCAGAGATTACAGAATGCCTCAAGATGTGCTTCGGAAACTATACTGGTCTTCCAGGGAGCTATCGAAGCGTAGACAGTTTGAGACATTACTCCCATGGAGAAAAGTCCGCATGGTGCCTGTTGTATTTAATCCCAATGCTATTTCTGTGTTTCATCAACACTCTGAAGGTCCACATATTATTCGATATCTCCTGATGTGCTTCAGAAACTACTACTGGTCTTCCAGGGAACGATCAAAGCGTAGACAATTTGAGACATTACTCCCATGGAGAAAAGTCCGCATGGTGCCTGTCGTATTCAAGCCCGATGCAATTTCTGTGTTTCATCAACACTCTAAACCCCCACAAATTACAGAATGACTAAAGAATTGCTTCGGAAACTACTACTGGTCTTCCAGGGAACTATCAAAGCGTAGACAGTGTGAAACATTACACCCGCAAAAAAATGTCCGCATGGTGCCTGTTGTAATCAATCCAGATGCAATATCTGTGTTTCATCAACACACTGAAGGTCCACATATTACAGAATGCCTCCAGATTAGCATCAGAAAATACTACTGGTCTTCCAGGGAACCATCAATGCGTAGATAGTTTGAGATATTACTCCCATGGAGAAAAGTCCGCATGGAGCCATTTGTATTCAATCCCGATGCCATTCCTGTGTTTCATCAACACTCTGAAGGTCCACAGATTACAGAATGCCTCCAGAAGTGCTTCGGAAACTACTACTGGTCTTCCAGGGAACGATGAAAGCGTAGACAATTTGAGACATTACGCCCGCGAAGAGTAGTACGCATGGTACCTGTTGTATTAAATCCCGATGAAATTTCTGTGTTTCATTAACACTCTGAAGGTCCAGAGATTACAGAATGCCTCAAGATGTGCTTCGGAAACTATACTGGTCTTCCAGGGAGCTATCGAAGCGTAGACAGTTTGAGACATTACTCTCATGGAGAAAAGTCCGCATGGTGCCTGTTGTATTTAATCCCAATGCTATTTCTGTGTTTCATCAACACTCTGAAGGTCCACATATTATTCGATATCTCCTGATGTGCTTCGGAAACTACTACTGGTCTTCCAGGGAACGATCAAAGCGTAGACAATTTGAGACATTACTCCCATGGAGAAAAGTCCGCATGGTGCCTGTCGTATTCAAGCCCGATGTAATTTCTGTGTTTCATCAACCCTCTAAACCCCCACAAATTACAGAATGACTAAAGAATTGCTTCGGAAACTACTACTGGTCTTCCAGCGAACTATCAAAGCGTAGACAGTTTGAAACATTACACCCGCAAAAAAATGTCCGCATGGTGCCTGTTGTAATCAATCCAGATGCAATATCTGTGTTTCATCAACACACTGAAGGTCCACAGATTACAGAATGATTTTTAGTGTGCTTCCGAAACTACTACTGGTCTTCCAGGGAACGATCAAAGCGTAGACAGTTTGAGACATTACTTCCATGGAGAAAAGACCGCATGGTGCCTGTTATTTTCAATCCCGATGCAATTTCTATGTTTCATCAACACTCTAAACGTCCAAAGATTACAGAATGCCTCCAGATGTGCGTCGGAAACTCTTACTGGCCTTCCAGTGACCGATCAAAGCGTAGACAGTTTTAGACATTAATCCAATGGAGAAAAGTCCGCATGGTGCGTGTTGTATTCAATCACGATGCAATTTCGATGTTTCATCAACAATCTAAACGTCCAAAAATTACAGAATGCCTCTAGATGTGCTTCGGAAACCCTTACATGTCTTCCAGGGAACGATCAAAGCGTAGACAGCTTGAGACATTACTCCCATGGAGAAAAATCCGCATGGTGCTTTTGTATTCAATCCCGACGCAATTTCTGTGTTTCATCAACACTCTGAAGGTCAACAGATTACAGAATGCCTCCAGTTGTGCTTCGGAAACTAGTACTGGTCTTCCAGGGAACGATCAAAGCGTAGACAACTTGAGACATTACTCCCATGGAGAAAAATCCGCATGGTGCTTTTGTATTCAATCCCGACGCAATTTCTGTGTTTCATCAACACCCAGAAGGTCAACAGATTACAGAATGCCTCCAGTTGTGCTTCGGAAACTACTACTGGTCTTCTAGGGAACGATCAAAGCGTATACAGTTTGAGACATTACTCCCATGGAGAAAAGTCCGTATGGTGCCTGTTATATTCAAACCCGATGCAATTTCAGTGTTTCATCAACACTCAAAAATTCCTATATTACAGAATGCCTCTAGTTGTGCTTCGGAAACTACTACTAGTCTTCCACGGAACGATCAAAGCGTAGACACTTTGAGACGTTACTCCCGTGGAAAAAAGTCAGCATGATGCGTGTTGTATTCAATCCCGATGCAATATCTATGTTTCATCAACACTCTAAACGTCCAAAGATTACAGAATGCCTCTAGATGTGCTTCGGAATTTCTTACTGGCCTTCCAGCGACCGATCGAAGCGTAGAAAGTTTGAGACATTACACCCGCGAAGAAAAGTCCGCATGGTGCCTTTTGTATTCAATCCCGATGCAATTTCTGTGTTTCATCAACACTCTGAAGGTCCACATATTACAGAAAGCCTCCAGATTTGCATCGGAAACTACTACTGGTCTTCCAGGGAACGATCAAAGCGTAGTCAGTTTTAGACATTACTCCCATGGAGAAAAGTCAGCATGGTGCCTGTTAAATTCAAACCCGATGCAATTTCTTTGTTTCTTCAACACTAAAAAATTCCCATATTACAGAATGCCTCTAGTTGTGCTTCAGAAACTACTACTGGTCTTCCAGGGAACGACCAAAGCGTTGACACTTTGAGACATTACTCCCATGGAGAAAAGTCAGCATGGTGCGTGTTGTATTCAATCCCGATGCAATTTCTATGTTTCATCAACACTCTAAACGTCCAAAGGTTACAGAATGCCTCCAGATGTGCTTCGGAAACTCTTACTGGCCTTCCAGTGACCGATCAAAGCGTAGACAGTTTTAGACATTAATCCAATGGAGAAAAGTCCGCATGGTGCGTGTTGTATTCAATCACCATGCAATTTCGATGTTTCATCAACAATCTAAACGTCCAAAAATTACAGAATGCCTCTAGATGTGCTTCGGAAACCCTTACATGTCTTCCAGGGAACGATCAAAGCGTAGACAGCTTGAGACATTACTCCCATGGTGAAAAATCCGCATGGTGCATTTGTATTCAATCCCGACGCAATTTCTGTGTTTCATTAACACTCTGAAGGTCAACAGCTTACAGAATGCCTCCAGTTGTGCTTCGGAAACTACTACTGGTCTTCCAGGGAACGATCAAAGCGTAGACAACTTGAGACATTACTCCCGTGGAGAAAAATCCGCATGGTGCTTTTGTATTCAATCCCGACGCAATTTCTGTGTTTCATCAACACCCAGAAGGTCAACAGATTACAGAATGCCTCCAGTTGTGCTTCGGAAACTACTACTGGTCTTCCAGGGAACGATCAAAGCGTATACAGTTTGAGACATTACTCCCATGGAGAAAAGTCCGTATGGTGCCTGTTATATTCAAACCCGATGCAATTTCAGTGTTTCATCAACACTCAAAAATTCCTATATTACAGAATGCCTCTGGGTGTGCTTCGGAAACTACTACTAGTCTTCCACGGAACGATCAAAGCGTAGACACTTTGAGACGTTACTCCCATGGAGAAAAGTCAGCATGATGTGTGTTGTATTCAATCCCGATGCAATTTCTATGTTTCATCAACACTCTAAACGTCCAAAGATAACAGAATGCCTCTAGATGTGCTTCGGAATCTCTTACTGGCCTTCCAGCGACCGATCGAAGCGTAGAAAGTTTGAGACATTACACCCGCGAAGAAAAGTCCGCATGGTGCCTGTTGTATTCAATCCCGATGCAATTTCTGTGTTTCATCAACACTCTGAATGTCCACATATTATAGGATGGCTCCTGATGTGCTTCAGAAACTACTACTGGTCTTCCAGGGAACTATCGAAGCATAGACAGTTTGAGACATTACTCCCATGGAGAAAAGTCAGTATGGTGCCTGATGTATTCAATCCCGATGCAATTTCTTTGTTTCATCAACACTCAAAACTTCCACAGGTTACAGAATGCCTAAAGATGTGTTTCGGAAACCACTACTGGTCTTCCAGGGAACTATCAATGCGTAGACAGTTTGAGACCTTACACCCGCGAAGAAAAGTCCGAATGGTGCCTGTTGTATTCAATCCCGATGCAATATCTGTGTTTCATCAACACTCTGAAGGTCCACAGATCACAGAATGCCTTTAGATGTGCTTCCGAATCTAGTACTAGTCTTCCAGGGAACGATCAAAGCGTAGACAGTTTGAGACATAACTCCCATGGAGAAACATCCGCATGGAGCCTGTTGTATTCAATCCCGATGCAATTTCTGTGTTTCATCAACACTCTGAAGGTCCACATATTACAGAATGCCTCCAGATGTGCTTCTGAAACTGCTACTGGTCTTCCAGGGAACGATCAAAGCGTAGACAGTTTGAGTCATTACTCTCATGGAGAAAAGTCGTCATGGTGCCTGTTATATTCAAACCCGATGCAATTTCTGTGTTTCATCAACACTCAAAAATTCCTATACTACAGAATGCCTCTAGTTGTGAATCGGAAACTACTACTGGTCTTCCAGGGAACGATCAAAGCGTAGACACTTTGAGACATTACTCCCATGGAAAAAAGTCAGCATGATGCGTGTTGTATTCAATCCCGATGCAATTTCTGTGTTTCATCAACACTCTGAAGGTCCACATATTACAGAATGCCTCCAGATTAGCATCGGAAAATACTACTGGTCTTCCAGGGAACGATCAAAGCGTAGACAGTTTGAGACATTACTCCAATGGAGAAAAGTCAGCATGGTGTGTGTTGTATTCAATCCCGATGCAATTTCCTTGTTTCATCGACACTCTAAACGTCCATAGATTACAGAATGCCTAAAGATGTGTTTCGGAAACTACTACCGGTCTTCCAGGGAACTATCAAAGCGTAGACAGTTTGAAACATTACACCCGCAAAAAAAAGTCCGCATGGTGCCTGTTGTAATCAATCCAGATGCAATATCTGTGTTTCATCAACACACTGAAGGTCCACAGATTACAGAATGCCTTTAGAAGTGCTTCCGAAACTACTACTGGTCTTCCAGGGAACGATCAAAGCGTAGACAGTTTGAGACATTACTCCCATGGAGAAAAGACCGCATGGTGCCTGTTATTTTCAATCCCGATGCAATTTCTGTGTTTCATCAACACTCTGAAGGTCCACATATTACAGAAAGCCTCCAGATTTGCATCGGAAACTACTACTGGTCTTCCAGGGAACGATCAAAGCGTAGACAGTTTGAGACATTACTCCCATGGAAAAAAGACCGCATGGTGCCTGTTGTATTCAATCCCGATGCAATTTCTGTGTTTCATCAACACTCTAAAGGTCAGATATTACAGAATGATTCCAGATGTGCTTCGGAAACTACTACTGGTCTTCCAGGGAACTATCAAAGCGTAGACACTTTGAGACATTCCTCCCATTGAGAAAAGTCAGCATGGTGGGTGTTGTATTCAATCCCGATTCAATTTCTATATTTCATCAACATTCTAAGCTTCCAAAGATTACAGAATGCCTCTAGATGTGTTTCGGAAACTCTTACTGGTCTTCCTGTGAACGTTCAAAGCGTTGAGAGTTTGAGACATTACACTTGCGAAGAAAAGTCCGCATGGTGCCTGTTGTATTCAAACCCGATGCAATTTCTGTGTTTCATGAAAACCCTAAAGGTCCTATATTACAGAATGCCTCCAGTTGTGCTTTGGAAACTAATACCGGTCTTCCAGGGAACGATCAAAACGGAGACAGTTCGAGAATTACACATGCTGAGAAAAGTCTGCATGGTGCCTTTGGTATTGAATCCCGATGTAATTACTGTGTTTCATCAACACTCTAAAGGCCCACAGATAGCAAAATGCCTCCAGATGTGCTTCGGAAACTACTACTGGTCTTCCAGGGAACGATCGAAGCGTAGACACTTTGAGACATTACTCCCATGGAGAAAAGTCAGCATGGTGCGTGTTGTATTCAATCCCGATGCAATTTCTATGTTTCATCAACACTCTAAACGTCCAAAGATTACAGAATGCCTCCAGATGTGCTTCGGAAACTCTTACTGGCCTTCCAGTGACCGATCAAAGCGTAGACAGTTTTAGACATTAATCCAATGGAGAAAAGTCCGCATGGTGCGTGTTGTATTCAATCACGATGCAATTTCGATGTTTCATCAACAATCTAAACGTCCAAAAATTACAGAATGCCTCTAGATGTGCTTCGGAAACCCTTACATGTCTTCCAGGGAACGATCAAAGCGTATTCAGCTTGAGACATTACTCACATGGAGAAAAATCCGCATGGTGCTTTTGTATTCAATCCCGACGCAATTTCTGTGTTCCATCAACACTCTGAAGGTCAACAGATTACAGAATGTCTCCAGTTGTGCTTCGGAAACTACTACTGGTCTTCCAGGGAACGATCAAAGCGTAGACAACTTGAGACATTACTCCCATGGAGAAAAATCCGCATGGTGCTTTTGTATTCAATCCCGACGCAATTTCTGTGTTTCATCAACACCCAGAAGGTCAACAGATTACAGAATGCCTCCAGTTGTGCTTCGGAAACTACTACTGGTCTTCCAGGGAACGATCAAAGCGTATACAGTTTGAGACATTACTCCCATGGAGAAAAGTCCGTATGGTGCCTGTTATATTCAAACCCGATGCAATTTCAGTGTTTCATCAACACTCAAGAATTCCTATATTACAGAATGCCTCTAGTTGTGCTTCGGAAACTACTACTAGTCTTCCACGGAACGATCAAAGCGTAGACACTTTGAGACGTTACTCCCATGGAGAAAAGTCAGCATGATGCGTGTTGTATTCAATCCCGATGCAATTTCTATGTTTCATCAACACTCTAAACGTCCAAAGATTACAGAATGCCTCTAGATGTGCTTCGGAATCTCTTACTGGCCTTCCAGCGACCGATCGAAGCGTAGAAAGTTTGAGACATTACACCCGCGAAGAAAAGTCCGCATGGTGCCTGTTATATTCAAACCCGATGCAATTTCAGTGTTTCATCAACACTCAAAAATTCCTATATAACAGAGTGCCTCTGGTTGTGCTTCGGAAACTACTACTAGTCTTCCACGGAACGATCAAAGCGTAGACACTTTGAGACGTTACTCCCATGGAGAAAAGTCAGCATGATGCGTGTTGTATTCAATCCCGATGCAATTTCTATGTTTCATTAACACTCTAAACGTCCAAAGATTACAGAATGCCTCTAGATGTGCTTCGGAATCTCTTACTGGCCTTCCTGCGACCGATCGAAGCGTAGAAAGTTTGAGACATTACACCCGCGAAGAAAAGACAATTTGAGACATTACGCCCGCGAAGAGTAGTACGCATGGTACCTGTTGTATTAAATCCCGATGAAATTTCTGTGTTTCATTAACACTCTGAAGGTCCAGAGATTACAGAATGCCTCAAGATGTGCTTCGGAAACTACTACTGGTCTTCCAGGGAGCTATCGAAGCGTAGACAGTTTGAGACATTACTCCCATGGAGAAAAGTCCGCATGGTGCCTGTTGTATTTAATCCCAATGCTATTTCTGTGTTTCATCAACACTCTGATGGTCCACATATTATTCGATATCTCCTGATGTGCTTCGGAAACTACTACTGGTCTTCCAGGGAACGATCAAAGCGTAGACAATTTGAGACATTACTCCCATGGAGAAAAGTCCGCATGGTGCCTGTCGTATTCAATCCCGATGCAATTTCTGTGTTTCATCAAGACTCTAAAGGTCCCATTTTACACAATGCCACCAGATGTGTTTCGGAATTTACTACTGGTCTTCGAGGGCACTATCAACGCGTAGACAGTTTGATACATTACACCCTCGAAGAAAAGTCCGCATGGTGCCTGTTGAATTCAATCCCGATGCAATTTCTGTGTTTCATCAACACTCTGAAGGTCCACAGATTACAGAATGCCTCCAGTTGTGCTTCGAAAACTACTACTGGTCTTCCAGGGAACCATCAAAGCGTAGACAGTTTGAGACACTACTCCCATGGAGAAAAGTCCGCATAGTGCCTGTTGTATTCAATCCCGATGCAATATCTTTGTTTCATCAACACTCTAAACCCCCACAAATTACAGAATGACTAAAAAAAATGCTTCGGAAACTACTACTGGTCTTCCAGGGAACTATCAAAGCGTAGACAGTTTGAAACATTACACCCGCAAAAAAATGTCCGCATGGTGCCTGTTGTAATCAATCCAGATGCAATATCTGTGTTTCATCAACACACTGAAGGTCCACAGATTACAGAATGCCTTTAGATGTGCTTCCGAAACTACTACTGGTCTCCCAGGGAACGATCAAAGCGTAGACAGTTTGAGACATTACTCCCATGGAAAAAAGACCGCATGGTGCCTGTTATTTTCAATCCCGATGCAATTTCTGTGTTTCATCAACACTCTGAAGGTCCACATATTACAGAAAGCCTCCAGATTTGCATCGGAAACTACTACTGGTCTTCCAGGGAACGATCAAAGCGTAGTCAGTTTTAGACATTACTCCCATGGAGAAAAGTCAGCATGGTGCCTGTTATATTCAAACCCGATGCAATTTCTTTGTTTCATCAACACTAAAAAATTCCCATATTACAGAATGCCTCTAGTTGTGCTTCAGAAACTACTACTGGTCTTCCAGGGAACGACCAAATCGTTGACACTTTGAGACATTACTCCCATGGAGAAAAGTCAGCATGGTGCGTGTTGTATTCAATCCCGATGCAATTTCTATGTTTCATCAACACTCTAAACGTCCAAAGATTACAGAATGCCTCCAGTTGTGCTTCGGAAACTCTTACTGGCCTTCCAGTGACCGATCAAAGCGTAGACAGTTTTAGACATTAATCCAATGGAGAAAAGTCCGCATGGTGCGTGTTGTATTCAATCACGATGCAATTTTGATGTTTCATCAACAATCTAAACGTCCAAAAATTACAGAATGCCTCTAGATGTGCTTCGGAAACCCTTACATGTCTTCCAGGGAACGATCAAAGCGTAGACAGCTTGAGACATTACTCCCATGGAGAAAAATCCGCATGGTGCTTTTGTATTCAATCCCGACGCAATTTCTGTGTTTCATCAACACTCTGAATGTCAACAGATTACAGAATGCCTCCAGTTGTGCTTCGGAAACTACTACTGGTCTTTCAGGGAACGATCAAAGCGTAGACAACTTGAGACATTACTCCCATGGAGAAAAATCCGCATGGTGCTTTTGTATTCAATCCCGACGCAATTTCTGTGTTTCATCAACACCCAGAAGGTCAACAGATTACAGAATGCCTCCAGTTGTGCTTCGGAAACTACTACTGGTCTTCCAGGGAACGATCAAAGCGTATACAGTTTGAGACATTACTCCCATGGAGAAAAGTCCGTATGGTGCCTGTTATATTCAAACCCGATGCAATTTCAGTGTTTCATCATCACTCAAAAATTCCTATATTACAGAATGCCTCTAGTTGTGCTTCGGAAACTACTACTGGTCTTCCACGGAACGATCAAAGCGTAGACACTTTGAGACATTACTCCCATGGAGAAAAGTCAGCATGATGCGTGTTGTATTCAATCCCGATGCAATTTCTATGTTTCATCAACACTCTAAACGTCCAAAGATTACAGAATGCCTCTAGATGTGCTTCGGAATCTCTTACTGGCCTTCCAGCGACCGATCGAAGCGTAGAAAGTTTGAGACATTACACCCGCGAAGAAAAGTCCGCATGGTGCCTGTTGTATTCAATCCCGATGCAATTTCTGTGTTTCATCAACACTCTGAAGGTCCACATATTATAGGATGGCTCCTGATGTGCTTCAGAAACTACTACTGGTCTTCCAGGGAACTATCGAAGCATAGACAGTTTGAGACATTACTACCATGGAGAAAAGTCAGTATGGTGCCTGATGTATTCAATCCCGATGCAATTTCTTTGTTTCATCAACACTCAAAACTTCCACAGGTTACAGAATGCCTAAAGATGTGTTTCGGAAACCACGACTGGTCTTCCAGGGAACTATCAAAGCGTAGACAGTTTGAAACATTACACCCGCAAAAAAATGTCCGCATGGTGCCTGTTGTAATCAATCCAGATGCAATATCTGTGTTTCATCAACACACTGAAGGTCCACAGATTACAGAATGCCTTTAGATGTGCTTCCGAAACTACTACTGGTCTTCCAGGGAACGATCAAAGCGTAGACAGTTTGAGACATTACTCCCATGGAGAAAAGACCGCATGGTGCCTGTTATTTTCAATCCCGATGCAATTTCTGTGTTTCATCAACACTCTGAAGGTCCACGTATAACAGAAAGCCTCCAGATTTGCATCGGAAACTACTACTGGTCTTCCAGGGAACGATCAAAGCTTAGACAGTTTGAGACATTACTCCCATGGAAAAAAGACCGCATGGTGCCTGTTGTATTCAATCCCGATCCAATTTCTATATTTCATCAACACTCTAAGCTTCCAAAGATTACAGAATGCCTCTAGATGTGTTTCGGAAACTCTTACTGGTCTTCCTGTGAACGTTCAAAGCGTTGAGAGTTTGAGACATTACACTTGCGAAGAAAAGTCCGCATGGTGCCTGTTGTATTCAAACCCGATGCAATTTCTGTGTTTCATGAAAACCCTAAAGGTCCTATATTACAGAATGCCTCCAGTTGTGCTTTGGAAACTAATACCGGTCTTCCAGGGAACGATCAAAACGGAGACAGTTCGAGAATTACACCTGCTGAGAAAAGTCTGCATGGTGCCTTTGGTATTGAATCCCGATGTAATTACTGTGTTTCATCAACACTCTAAAGGCCCACAGATTGAAAAATGCCTCCAGATGTGCTTCGGAAACTACTACTGGTCTTCCAGGGAACGATCGAAGCGTAGACACTTTGAGACATTACTCCCATAGAGAAAAGTCCGCGTGGTGACTGTTGTATTCAATGCCGATGCAATATCTACGTTTCATCAACACTCTGAAGGTACACAGATTACAGAATGCCTTTAGATGTGCTTCCGAAACTACTACTGGTCTTCCAGGGAACGATCAAAGCGTAGACAGTTTGAGACATTACTCCCATGGAAAAAAGACCGCATGGTGCCTGTTGTATTCAATCCCGATGCAATTTCTGTGTTTCATCAACACTCTGAACGTCCACATATTACAGAATGCCTACAGATTTGCATCAGAAACTACTACTGGTCTTCCAGGGAACGATCAAAGCGTAGACAGTTTCAGATATTACTCTCATGGAGGTAAGTCCGCATGGTGCCTGTTATATTCAAACCCGATGCAATTTCTGTGTTTCATCAACACTCTGAAGGTCCACATATTACAGAATGCCTCCAGATTAGCATCAGAAAATACTACTGGTCTTCCAGGGAACGATCAAAGCGTAGACAGTTTGAGACATTACTCCAATGCAGAAAAGTACGCATGGTGTGGGTTGTATTCAATCCCGATGCAAGTTCCTTGTTTCATCGACACTCTAAACGTCCATAGATTACAGAATGCCTAAAGATGTGTTTCGGAAACTACTACTGGTCTTCCAGGGAACTATCAATGCGTAGACAGTTTGAGACCTTACACCCGCGAAGAAAAGTCCGCATGGTGCCTGTTGTATTCAATCCCGATGCAATTTCTTCGTTTCATCAACACTCTGAAGGTCCACAGATTACAGAATGCCTCCAGAAGTGCTTCGGAAACTACTACTGGTCTTCCAGGGAACGATGAAAGCGTAGACAGTTTGAAACATTACACCCGCAAAAAAATGTCCGCATGGTGCCTGTTGTAATCAATCCAGATGCAATATCTGTGTTTCATCAACACTCTGAGGGTCCACAGATTACAGAATGCCTCCAGATGTGCTTCGAAAACTACTACTGGTCTTCCAGGGAGCTATCGAAGCGTAGACAGTTTGAGACATTACTCCCATGGAGAAAAGTCCGCATGGTGCCTGTTGTATTTAATCCCAATGCTATTTCTGTGTTTCATCAACACTCTGATGGTCCACATATTATTCGATATCTCCAGATGTGCTTCGGAAACTACTACTGGTCTTCCAGGGAACGATCAAAGCGTAGACAATTTGAGACATTACTCCCATGGAGAAAAGTCCGCATGGTGCCTGTCGTATTCAATCCCGATGCAATTTCTGTGTTTCATCAAGACTCTAAAGGTCCCATTTTACACAATGCCACCAGATGTGTTTCGGAATTTACTACTGGTCTTCGAGGGCACTATCAAAGCGTAGACAGTTTGATACATTACACCCTCGAAGAAAAGTCCGCATGGTGCCTGTTGAATTCAATCCCGATGCAATTTCTGTGTTTCATCAACACTCTGAAGGTCCACAGATTACAGAATGCGTCCAGTTGTGATTCGAAAACTACTACTGGTCTTCCAGGGAACCATCAAAGCGTAGACAGTTTGAGACATCACTCCCATGGAGAAAAGTCCGCATAGTGCCTGTTGTATTCAATCCCGATGCAATATCTTTGTTTCATCAACACTCTAAACCCCCACAAATTACAGAATGACTAAAGAATTGCTTCGGAAACTACTACTGGTCTTCCAGGGAACTATCAAAGCGTAGACAGTTTGAAACATTACACCCGCAAAAAAATGTCCGCATGGTGTCTGTTGTAATCAATCCAGATGCAATATCTGTGTTTCATCAACACACTGAAGGTCCACAGATTACAGAATGCCTTTAGATGTGCTTCCGAAACTACTACTGGTCTTCCAGGGAACGATCAAAGCGTAGACAGTTTGAGACATTACTCCCATGGAGAAAAGACCGCATGGTGCCTGTTATTTTCAATCCCGATGCAATTTCTGTGTTTCATCAACACTCTGAAGGTCCACATATTACAGAAAGCCTCCAGATTTGCATCGGAAACTACTACTGGTCTTCCAGGGAACGATCAAAGCGTAGTCAGTTTTAGACATTACTCCCATGGAGAAAAGTCAGCATGGTGCCTGTTATATTCAAACCCGATGCAATTTCTTTGTTTCATCAACACTAAAAAATTCCCATATCACAGAATGCCTCTAGTTGTGCTTCAGAAACTACTACTGGTCTTCCAGGGAACGACCAAAGCGTTGAAACTTTGAGACATTACTCCCATGGAGAAAAGTCAGCATGGTGCGTGTTGTATTCAATCCCGATGCAAGTTCTATGTTTCATCAACACTCTAAACGTCCAAAGATTACAGAATGCTTCCAGATGTGCTTCGGAAACTCTTACTGGCCTTCCAGTGACCGATCAAAGCGTAGACAGTTTTAGACATTAATCTAATGGAGAAAAGTCCGCATGGTGCGTGTTGTATTCAACCACGATGCAATTTCGATGTTTCATCAACAATCTAAACGTCCAAAAATTACAGAATGCCTCTAGATGTGCTTCGGAAATCCTTACATATCTACCAGGGAACGATCAAAGCGTAGACAGCTTGAGACATTACTCCCATGGAGAATAATCCGCATGGTGCTTTTGTATTCAATCCCGACGCAATTTCTGTGTTTCATCAACACTCTGAAGGTCAACAGATTGCAGAATGCCTCCACTTGTGCTTCGGAAACTACTACTGGTCTTCCAGGGAACGATCAAAGCGTAGACAACTTGAGACATTACTCCCATGGAAAAAAATCCGGATGGTGCTTTTGTATTCAATCCCGACGCAATTTCTGTGTTTCATCAACACCCAGAAGGTCAACAGATTACAGAATGCCTCCAGTTGTGCTTCGGAAACTACTACTGGTCTTCCAGGGAACGATCAAAGCGTTTACAGTTTGAGACATTACTCCCATGGAGAAAAGTCCGTATGGTGCCTGTTATATTCAAACCCGATGCAATTTCAGTGTTTCATCAACACTCAAAAATTCCTATATTACAGAATGCCTCTAGTTGTGCTTCGGAAACTACTACTGGTCTTCCACGGAACGATCAAAGCGTAGACACTTTGAGACATTACTCCCATGGAGAAAAGTCAGCATGATGCGTGTTGTATTCAATCCCGATGCAATTTCTATGTTTCATCAACACTAATCGTCCAAAGATTACAGAATGCCTCTAGATGTGCTTCGGAATCTCTTACTGGCCTTCCAGCGACCGATCGAAGCGTAGAAAGTTTGAGACATTACACCCGCGAAGAAAAGTCCGCATGGTGCCTGTTGTATTCAATCCCGATGCAATTTCTGTGTTTCATCAACACTCTGAAGGTCCACATTTTATAGGATGGCTCCTGATGTGCTTCAGAAACTACTACTGGTCTTCCAGGGAACTATCGAAGCATAGACAGTTTGAGACATTACTCCCATGGAGAAAAGTCAGTATGGTGCCTGATGTATTCAATCCCGATGCAATTTCTTTGTTTCATCAACACTCAAAACTTCCACAGGTTACAGAATGCCTAAAGATGTGTTTCGGAAACCACTACTGGTCTTCCAGGGAACTATCAATGCGTAGACAGTTTGAGACATTACACCCGCGAAGAAAAGTCCGCATGGTGCCTGTTGTATTCAATCCCGATGCAATATCTGTGTTTCATCAACACTCTGAAGGTCCACAGATCACAGAATGCCATTAGATGTGCTTCCGAATCTAGTACTAGTCTTCCAGGGAACGATCAAAGCGTAGACAGTTTGAGACATTACTCCCATAGAGAAAAATCCGCATGGAGCCTGTTGTATTCAATCCCGATGCAATTTCTGTGTTTCATCAACACTCTGAAGGTCCACATATTACAGAATGCCTCCAGATGTGCTTCGGAAACTACTACTGGTCTTCCAGGGAACGATCAAAGCGTAGACAGTTTGAGACATTACTCTCATGGAGAAAAGTCGTAATGGTGCCTGTTATATTCAAACCCGATGCCATTTCTGTGTTTCATCAACACTCAAAAATTCCTATACTACAGAATGCCTCTAGTTGTGAATCGGAAACTACTACTGGACTTCCAGGGAACGATCAAAGCGTAGACACTTTGAGACATTACTCCCATGGAAAAAAGTCAGCATGATGCGTGTTGTATTCAATCCCGATGCAATTTCTGTGTTTCATCAACACTCTGAAGGTCCACATATTACAGAATGCCTCCAGATTAGCATCGGAAAATACTACTGGTCTTCCAGGGAACAATCAAGGCGTAGACAGTTTGAGACATTACTCCAATGGAGAAAAGTCCGCATGGTGTGTGTTGTATTCAATCCCGATGCAATTTCCTTGTTTCATCGACACTCTAAACGTCCATAGATTACAGAATGCCTAAAGATGTGTTTCGGAAACTACTACCGGTCTTCCAGGGAACTATCAAAGCGTGGACAGTTTGAAACATTACACCCGCAAAAAAATGACCGCATGGTGCCTGTTGTAATCAATAAAGATGCAATATCTGTGTTTCATCAACACACTGAAGGTCCACAGATTACAGAATGCCTTTAGATGTGCTTCCGAAACTACTACTGGTCTTCCAGGGAACGATCAAAGCGTAGACAGTTTGAGACATTACTCCCATGGAGAAAAGACCGCATGGTGCCTGTTATTTTCAATCCCGATGCAATTTCTGTGTTTCATCAACACTCTGAAGGTCCACATATTACAGAAAGCCTCCAGATTTGCATCGGAAACTACTACTGGTCTTCCAGGGAACGATCAAAGCGTAGACAGTTTGAGACATTACTCCCATGGAAAAAAGACCGCATGGTGCCTGTTGTATTCAATCCCGATGCAATTTCTGTGTTTCATCAACACTCTAAAGGTCAGATATTACAGAATGATTCCAGATGTGCTTCGTAAACTACTACTGGTCTTCCAGGGAACTATCAAAGCGTAGACACTTTGAGACATTACTCCCATGGAGAAAAGACCGCATGGTGCCTGTTATTTTCAATCCCGATGCAATTACTGTGTTTCATCAACACTCTGAAGGTCCACATATTACAGAAAGCCTCCAGATTTGCATTGGAAACTACTACTGGTCTTCCAGGGAACGATCAAAGCGTAGTCAGTTTTAGACATTACTCCCATGGAGAAAAGTCAGCATGGTGCCTGTTATATTCAAACCCGATGCAATTTCTTTGTTTCATCAACACTAAAAAATTCCCATATTACAGAATGCCTCTAGTTGTGCTTCAGAAACTACTACTGGTCTTCCAGGGAACGACCAAAGCGTTGACACTTTGAGACATTACTCCCATGGAGAAAAGTCAGCATGGTGCGTGTTGTATTCAATCCCGATGCAATTTCGATGTTTCAGCAACAATCTAAACGTCCAAAAATTTTAGAATGCCTCTAGATGTGCTTCGGAAACCCTTACATGTCTTCCAGGGAACGATCAAAGCGTAGACAGCTTGAGACATTACTCCCATGGAGAAAAATCCGGATGGTGCTTTTGTATTCAATCCCGACGCAATTTCTGTGTTTCATCAACACTCTGAAGGTCAACAGATTACAGAATGCCTCCAGTTGTGCTTCGGAAACTACTACTGGTCTTCCAGGGAACGATCAAAGCGTAGACAACTTGAGACATTACTCCCATGGAGAAAAATCCGCATGGTGCTTTTGTATTCAATCCCGACGCAATTTCTGTGTTTCATCAACACCCAGAAGGTCAACAGATTACAGAATGCCTCCAGTTGTGCTTCGGAAACTACTACTGGTCTTCCAGGGAACGATCAAAGCGTATGCAGTTTGAGACAATACTCCCATGGAGAAAAGTCCGTATGGTGCCTGTTATATTCAAACCCGATGCAATTTCAGTGTTTCATCAACACTCAAAAATTCCTATATTACAGAATGCCTCTAATTGTGCTTCGGAAACTACTACTGGTCTTCCCCGGAACGATCAAAGCGTAGACACTTTGAGACATTACTCCCATGGAGAAAAGTCAGCATGATGCGTGTTGTATTCAATCCCGATCTAATTTCTATGTTTCATCAACACTCTGAAGGTCCACATATTATAGGATGGCTCCTGATGTGCTTCAGAAACTACTACTGGTCTTCCAGGGAACTATCGAAGCATAGACAGTTTGAGACATTACTCCCATGGAGAAAAGTCAGTATGGTGCCTGATGTATTCAATCCCGATGCAATTTCTTTGTTTCATCAACACTCAAAACTTCCACAGGTTACAGAATGCCTAAAGATGTGTTTCGGAAACCACTACTAGTCTTCCGGGGAACGATCAAAGCGTAGACAGTTTGAGACATTACTCCCATGGAGAAAAATCCGCATGGAGCCTGTTGTATTCAATCCCGATGCAATTTCTGTGTTTCATCAACACTCTGAAGGTCCACATATTACAGAATGCCTCCAGATGTGCTTCGTAAACTACTACTGGTCTTCCAGGGAACGATGAAAGCGTATACAATTTAAGACATTACTCAAATGGACAAAAGTCTGCATGGTGCCTGTTGTATTCAATCCCGATGCAATTTCTTCGTTTCATCAACACTCTGAAGGTCCACAGATTACAGATGGCCTCCAGAAGTGCTTCGGAAACTACTACTGGTCTTGCAGGGAACGATGAAAGCGTAGACAATTTGAGACATAACGCCCGCGAAGAGTAGTACGCATGGTGCCTGTTGTATGAAATCCCGATAAAATTTCTGTGTTTCATTAACACTCTGAAGGTCCAGAGATTACAGAATGCCTCAAGATGTGTTTCAGAAACTACTACTGGTCTTCCAGGGAGCTATCGAAGCGTAGACAGTTTGAGACATTACTCCCATGGAGAAAAAATCCGCATGGTGCCTGTTGTATTTAATCCCAATGCAATTTCTGTGTTTCATCAACACTCTGAAGGTCCACATATTATTCGATATCTCCTGATGTGCTTCGGAAACTACTACTGGTCTTCCAGGGAACGATCAAAGCGTAGACAATTTGAGACATTACTCCCATGGGGAAAAGTCCGCATGGTGCCTGTCGTATTCAATCCCGATGCAATTTCTGTGTTTCATCAAGACTCCAAAGGTCCCATTTTACACAATGCCACCAGATGTGTTTCGGAAACTACTACTGGTCTTCGAGGGCACTATCAAAGCGTAGACAGTTTGAGACAATACACCCTCGAAGAAAAGTCCGCATGGTGCCTGTTGAATTCAATCCCGATGCAATTTCTGTGTTTCATCAACACTCTGAAGGTCCACAGATTACAGAATGCCTCTAGATGTGCTTCGGAAACTCTTACTGGCCTTCCAGTGACCGATCAAAGCGTAGACAGTTTTAGACATTAATCCAATGGAGAAAAGTCCGCATGGTGCGTGTTGTATTCAATCCCGATGCAATTTCTTTGTTCCATCGACACTCTAAACTTCCATAGATTACAGAATGCCCAAAGATGTCTTTCTGAAACCACTACTGGTCTTCCGCTGAACTATCAAAGCGTAGACAGTTTGAGACATTACACGCGCGAAGAAAAGTCAGCATGGTGCTTGTTGTATTCAATCCCGATGCAATTTCTATATTTCATCAACACTCTAAACGTCCAAAGATTACAGAATGCCTCTAGATGTGCTTCGGAAACTCTTACTGGTCTTCCTGTGAACGTTCAAAGCGTTGAGAGTTTGGGACATTACACTTGTGTAGAAAAGTCCGCATGGTGCCTGTTGTATTCAAACCCGATGCAATTTCAGTGTTTCATGAACACCCAAAAGGTCCCATATTATAGAATGCCTCCAGTTGTGCTTCGGAAACTACTACTGGTTGTCCAGGGAGCGATGAAGGAGTAGACTGTTTTAGACATTACTCCCATGGAGAAAAATCCGCATGGTGCTTTTGTATTCAATCACGATGCAATTTCGATGTTTCATCAACAATCTAAACGTCCAAAAATTTTAGAATGCCTCTAGATGTGCTTCGGAAACCCTTACATGTCTTCCAGGGAACGATCAAAGCGTAGACAGCTTGAGACATTACTCCCATGGAGAAAAATCCGCATGGTGCTTTTGTATTCAATCCCGACGCAATTTCTGTGTTTCATCAACACTCTGAAGGTCAACAGATTACAGAATGCCTCCAGTTGTGCTTCGGAAACTACTACTGGTCTTCCAGGGAACGATCAAAGCGTAGACAACTTGAGACATTACTCCCATGGAGAAAAATCCGCATGGTGCTTTTGTATTCAATCCCGACGCAATTTCTGTGTTTCATCAACACCCAGAAGGTCAACAGATTACAGAATGCCTCCAGTTGTGCTTCGGAAACTACTACTGGTCTTCCAGGGAACGATCAAAGCGTATGCAGTTTGAGACAATACTCCCATGGAGAAAAGTCCGTATGGTGCCTGTTATATTCAAACCCGATGCAATTTCAGTGTTTCATCAACACTCAAAAATTCCTATATTACAGAATGCCTCTAATTGTGCTTCGGAAACTACTACTGGTCTTCCCCGGAACGATCAAAGCGTAGACACTTTGAGACATTACTCCCATGGAGAAATGTCAGCATGATGCGTGTTGTATTCAATCCCGATCTAATTTCTATGTTTCATCAACACTCTGAAGGTCCACATATTATAGGATGGCTCCTGATGTGCTTCAGAAACTACTACTGGTCTTCCAGGGAACTATCGAAGCATAGACAGTTTGAGACATTACTCCCATGGAGAAAAGTCAGTATGGTGCCTGATGTATTCAATCCCGATGCAATTTCTTTGTTTCATCAACACTCAAAACTTCCACAGGTTACAGAATGCCTAAAGATGTGTTTCGGAAACCACTACTAGTCTTCCGGGGAACGATCAAAGCGTAGACAGTTTGAGACATTACTCCCATGGAGAAAAATCCGCATGGAGCCTGTTGTATTCAATCCCGATGCAATTTCTGTGTTTCATCAACACTCTGAAGGTCCACATATTACAGAATGCCTCCAGATGTGCTTCGTAAACTACTACTGGTCTTCCAGGGAACGATGAAAGCGTATACAATTTAAGACATTACTCAAATGGACAAAAGTCTGCATTGTTCCTGTTGTATTCAATCCCGATGCAATTTCTTCGTTTCATCAACACTCTGAAGGTCCACAGATTACAGATGGCCTCCAGAAGTGCTTCGGAAACTACTACTGGTCTTGCAGGGAACGATGAAAGCGTAGACAATTTGAGACATTACGCCCGCGAAGAGTAGTACGCATGGTGCCTGTTGTATGAAATCCCGATAAAATTTCTGTGTTTCATTAACACTCTGAAGGTCCAGAGATTACAGAATGCCTCAAGATGTGTTTCAGAAACTACTACTGGTCTTCCAGGGAGCTATCGAAGCGTAGACAGTTTGAGACATTACTCCCATGGAGAAAAAATCCGCATGGTGCCTGTTGTATTTAATCCCAATGCAATTTCTGTGTTTCATCAACACTCTGAAGGTCCACATATTATTCGATATCTCCTGATGTGCTTCGGAAACTACTACTGGTCTTCCAGGGAACGATCAAAGCGTAGACAATTTGAGACATTACTCCCATGGGGAAAAGTCCGCATGGTGCCTGTCGTATTCAATCCCGATGCAATTTCTGTGTTTCATCAAGACTCCAAAGGTCCCATTTTACACAATGCCACCAGATGTGTTTCGGAAACTACTACTGGTCTTCGAGGGCACTATCAAAGCGTAGACAGTTTGAGACAATACACCCTCGAAGAAAAGTCCGCATGGTGCCTGTTGAATTCAATCCCGATGCAATTTCTGTGTTTCATCAACACTCTGAAGGTCCACAGATTACAGAATGCCTCTAGATGTGCTTCGGAAACTCTTACTGGCCTTCCAGTGACCGATCAAAGCGTAGACAGTTTTAGACATTAATCCAATGGAGAAAAGTCCGCATGGTGCGTGTTGTATTCAATCCCGATTCAATTTCTTTGTTCCATCGACACTCTAAACTTCCATAGATTACAGAATGCCCAAAGATGTCTTTCTGAAACCACTACTGGTCTTCCGCTGAACTATCAAAGCGTAGACAGTTTGAGACATTACACGCGCGAAGAAAAGTCAGCATGGTGCTTGTTGTATTCAATCCCGATGCAATTTCTATATTTCATCAACACTCTAAACGTCCAAAGATTACAGAATGCCTCTAGATGTGCTTCGGAAACTCTTACTGGTCTTCCTGTGAACGTTCAAAGCGTTGAGAGTTTGGGACATTACACTTGTGTAGAAAAGTCCGCATGGTGCCTGTTGTATTCAAACCCGATGCAATTTCAGTGTTTCATGAACACCCAAAAGGTCCCATATTATAGAATGCCTCCAGTTGTGCTTCGGAAACTACTACTGGTTGTCCAGGGAGCGATGAAGGAGTAGACTGTTTTAGACATTACTCCCATGGAGAAAAATCCGCATGGTGCTTTTGTATTCAATCACGATGCAATTTCGATGTTTCATCAACAATCTAAACGTCCAAAAATTTTAGAATGCCTCTAGATGTGCTTCGGAAACCCTTACATGTCTTCCAGGGAACGATCAAAGCGTAGACAGCTTGAGACATTACTCCCATGGAGAAAAATCCGCATGGTGGTTTTGTATTCAATCCCGACGCAATTTCTGTGTTTCATCAACACTCTGAAGGTCAACAGATTACAGAATGCCTCCAGTTGTGCTTCGGAAACTACTACTGGTCTTCCAGGGAACGATCAAAGCGTAGACAACTTGAGACATTACTCCCATGGAGAAAAATCCGCATGGTGCTTTTGTATTCAATCCCGACGCAATTTCTGTGTTTCATCAACACCCAGAAGGTCAACAGATTACAGAATGCCTCCAGTTGTGCTTCGGAAACTACTACTGGTCTTCCAGGGAACGATCAAAGCGTATGCAGTTTGAGACAATACTCCCATGGAGAAAAGTCCGTATGGTGCCTGTTATATTCAAACCCGATGCAATTTCAGTGTTTCATCAACACTCAAAAATTCCTATATTACAGAATGCCTCTAATTGTGCTTCGGAAACTACTACTGGTCTTCCCCGGAACGATCAAAGCGTAGACACTTTGAGACATTACTCCCATGGAGAAAAGTCAGCATGATGCGTGTTGTATTCAATCCCGATCTAATTTCTATGTTTCATCAACACTCTGAAGGTCCACATATTATAGGATGGCTCCTGATGTGCTTCAGAAACTACTACTGGTCTTCCAGGGAACTATCGAAGCATAGACAGTTTGAGACATTACTCCCATGGAGAAAAGTCAGTATGGTGCCTGATGTATTCAATCCCGATGCAATTTCTTTGTTTCATCAACACTCAAAACTTCCACAGGTTACAGAATGCCTAAAGATGTGTTTCGGAAACCACTACTAGTCTTCCGGGGAACGATCAAAGCGTAGACAGTTTGAGACATTACTCCCATGGAGAAAAATCCGCATGGAGCCTGTTGTATTCAATCCCGATGCAATTTCTGTGTTTCATCAACACTCTGAAGGTCCACATATTACAGAATGCCTCCAGATGTGCTTCGTAAACTACTACTGGTCTTCCAGGGAACGATGAAAGCGTATACAATTTAAGACATTACTCAAATGGACAAAAGTCTGCATGGTGCCTGTTGTATTCAATCCCGATGCAATTTCTTCGTTTCATCAACACCTTGAAGGTCCACAGATTACAGAATGCCTCCAGAAGTGCTTCGGAAACTACTACTGGTCTTGCAGGGAACGATGAAAGCGTAGACAATTTGAGACATTACGCCCGCGAAGAGTAGTACGTATGGTGCCTGTTGTATGAAATCCCGATGAAATTTCTGTGTTTCATTAACACTCTGAAGGTCCAGAGATTACAGAATGCCTCAAGATGTGTTTCAGAAACTACTACTGGTCTTCCAGGGAGCTATCGAAGCGTAGACAGTTTGAGACATTACTCCCATGGAGAAAAATCCGCATGGTGCCTGTTGTATTTAATCCCAATGCAATTTCTGTGTTTCATCAACACTCTGAAGGTCCACATATTATTCGATATCTCCTGATGTGCTTCGGAAACTACTACTGGTCTTCCAGGGAACGATCAAAGCGTAGACAATTTGAGACATTACTCCCATGGGGAAAAGTCCGCATGGTGCCTGTCGTATTCAATCCCGATGCAATTTCTGTGTTTCATCAAGACTCCAAAGGTCCCATTTTACACAATGCCACCAGATGTGTTTCGGAAACTACTACTGGTCTTCGAGGGCACTATCAAAGCGTAGACAGTTTGAGACAATACACCCTCGAAGAAAAGTCCGCATGGTGCCTGTTGAATTCAATCCCGATGCAATTTCTGTGTTTCATCAACACTCTGAAGGTCCACAGATTACAGAATGCCTCTAGATGTGCTTCGGAAACTCTTACTGGCCTTCCAGTGACCGATCAAAGCGTAGACAGTTTTAGACATTAATCCAATGGAGAAAAGTCCGCATGGTGCGTGTTGTATTCAATCCCGATGCAATTTCTTTGTTCCATCGACACTCTAAACTTCCATAGATTACAGAATGCCCAAAGATGTCTTTCTGAAACCACTACTGGTCTTCCGCTGAACTATCAAAGCGTAGACAGTTTGAGACATTACACGCGCGAAGAAAAGTCAGCATGGTGCTTGTTGTATTCAATCCCGATGCAATTTCTATATTTCATCAACACTCTAAACGTCCAAAGATTACAGAATGCCTCTAGATGTGCTTCGGAAACTCTTACTGGTCTTCCTGTGAACGTTCAAAGCGTTGAGAGTTTGGGACATTACACTTGTGTAGAAAAGTCCGCATGGTGCCTGTTGTATTCAAACCCGATGCAATTTCAGTGTTTCATGAACATCCAAAAGGTCCCATATTATAGAATGCCTTCAGTTGTGCTGCGGAAACTACTACTGGTTTTCCAGGGAGCGATGAAGGAGTAGACTGTTTTAGACATTACTCCCATGGAGAAAAATCCGCATGGTGCTTTTGTATTCAATCCCGACGCAATTTCTGTGTTTCATCAACACTCTGAAGGTCAACAGATTACAGAATGCCTCCAGTTGTGCTTCGGAAACTACTACTGGTCTTCCAGGGAACGATCAAAGCGTAGACAACTTGAGACATTACTCCCATGGAGAAAAATCCGCATGGTGCTTTTGTATTCAATCCCGACGCAATTTCTGTGTTTCATCAACACCCAGAAGGTCAACAGATTACAGAATGCCTCCTGTTGTGCTTCGGAAACTACTACTGGTCTTCCAGGGAACGATCAAAGCGTATGCAGTTTGAGACAATACTCCCATGGAGAAAAGTCCGTATGGTGCCTGTTATATTCAAACCCGATGCAATTTCAGTGTTTCATCAACACTCAAAAATTCCTATATTACAGAATGCCTCTAATTGTGCTTCGGAAACTACTACTGGTCTTCCCCGGAACGATCAAAGCGTAGACACTTTGAGACATTACTCCCATGGAGAAAAGTCAGCATGATGCGTGTTGTATTCAATCCCGATCTAATTTCTATGTTTCATCAACACTCTGAAGGTCCACATATTATAGGATGGCTCCTGATGTGCTTCAGAAACTACTACTGGTCTTCCAGGGAACTATCGAAGCATAGACAGTTTGAGACATTACTCCCATGGAGAAAAGTCAGTATGGTGCCTGATGTATTCAATCCCGATGCAATTTCTTTGTTTCATCAACACTCAAAACTTCCACAGGTTACAGAATGCCTAAAGATGTGTTTCGGAAACCACTACTAGTCTTCCGGGGAACGATCAAAGCGTAGACAGTTTGAGACATTACTCCCATGGAGAAAAATCCGCATGGAGCCTGTTGTATTCAATCCCGATGCAATTTCTGTGTTTCATCAACACTCTGAAGGTCCACATATTACAGAATGCCTCCAGATGTGCTTCGTAAACTACTACTGGTCTTCCAGGGAACGATGAAAGCGTATACAATTTAAGACATTACTCAAATGGACAAAAGTCTGCATGGTGCCTGTTGTATTCAATCCCGATGCAATTTCTTCGTTTCATCAACACTCTGAAGGTCCACAGATTACAGAATGCCTCCAGAAGTGCTTCGGAAACTACTACTGGTCTTGCAGGGAACGATGAAAGCGTAGACAATTTGAGACATTACGCCCGCGAAGAGTAGTACGTATGGTGCCTGTTGTATGAAATCCCGATGAAATTTCTGTGTTTCATTAACACTCTGAAGGTCCAGAGATTACAGAATGCCTCAAGATGTGTTTCAGAAACTACTACTGGTCTTCCAGGGAGCTATCGAAGCGTAGACAGTTTGAGACATTACTCCCATGGAGAAAAATCCGCATGGTGCCTGTTGTATTTAATCCCAATGCAATTTCTGTGTTTCATCAACACTCTGAAGGTCCACATATTATTCGATATCTCCTGATGTGCTTCGGAAACTACTACTGGTCTTCCAGGGAACGATCAAAGCGTAGACAATTTGAGACATTACTCCCATGGGGAAAAGTCCGCATGGTGCCTGTCGTATTCAATCCCGATGCAATTTCTGTGTTTCATCAAGACTCCAAAGGTCCCATTTTACACAATGCCACCAGATGTGTTTCGGAAACTACTACTGGTCTTCGAGGGCACTATCAAAGCGTAGACAGTTTGAGACAATACACCCTCGAAGAAAAGTCCGCATGGTGCCTGTTGAATTCAATCCCGATGCAATTTCTGTGTTTCATCAACACTCTGAAGGTCCACAGATTACAGAATGCCTCTAGATGTGCTTCGGAAACTCTTACTGGCCTTCCAGTGACCGATCAAAGCGTAGACAGTTTTAGACATTAATCCAATGGAGAAAAGTCCGCATGGTGCGTGTTGTATTCAATCCCGATGCAATTTCTTTGTTCCATCGACACTCTAAACTTCCATAGATTATAGAATGCCCAAAGATGTCTTTCTGAAACCACTACTGGTCTTCCGCTGAACTATCAAAGCGTAGACAGTTTGAGACATTACACGCGCGAAGAAAAGTCAGCATGGTGCTTGTTGTATTCAATCCCGATGCAATTTCTATATTTCATCAACACTCTAAACGTCCAAAGATTACAGAATGCCTCTAGATGTGCTTCGGAAACTCTTACTGGTCTTCCTGTGAACGTTCAAAGCGTTGAGAGTTTGGGACATTACACTTGTGTAGAAAAGTCCGCATGGTGCCTGTTGTATTCAAACCCGATGCAATTTCAGTGTTTCATGAACATCCAAAAGGTCCCATATTATAGAATGCCTCCAGTTGTGCTTCGGAAACTACTACTGGTTTTCCAGGGAGCGATGAAGGAGTAGACTGTTTTAGACATTACTCCCATGGGGAAAAATCCGCATGGTGCTTTTGTATTCAATGCCGACGCAATTTCTGTGTTTCATCAACACTCTGAAGGTCAACAGATTACAGAATGCCTCCAGTTGTGCTTCGGAAACTACTACTGGTCTTCCAGGGAACGATCAAAGCGTAGACAACTTGAGACATTACTCCCATGGAGAAAAATCCGCATGGTGCTTTTGTATTCAATCCCGACGCAATTTCTGTGTTTCATCAACACCCAGAAGGTCAACAGATTACAGAATGGCTCCTGTTGTGCTTCGGAAACTACTACTGGTCTTCCAGGGAACGATCAAAGCGTATGCAGTTTGAGACAATACTCCCATGGAGAAAAGTCCGTATGGTGCCTGTTATATTCAAACCCGATGCAATTTCAGTGTTTCATCAACACTCAAAAATTCCTATATTACAGAATGCCTCTAATTGTGCTTCGGAAACTACTACTGGTCTTCCCCGGAACGATCAAAGCGCAGACACTTTGAGACATTACTCCCATGGAGAAAAGTCAGCATGATGCGTGTTGTATTCAATCCCGATGCAATTTCTAAACGTCCAAAGATTACAGAATGCCTCTAGGTGTGCTTCGGAATGTCTTACTGGCCTTCCAGCGACCGATCGAAGCGTAGAAAGTTTGAGACATTACACCCGTGAAGAAAAGTCCGCAAGGTGCCTGTTGTATTCAATCCCGATGCAATTTCTGTGTTTCATCAACACTCTGAAGGTCCACATATTACAGAGTGCCTCCAGATGTGCTTCGGAAACCACTACTGGTCTTCCAGGGAACGATCAAAGCGTAGACAGCTTGAGACATTACACCCGCGAAGAAAAGTCCGCATGGTGCCTGTTATATTCAATCCCGATGCAATTTCTGCGTTTCATCAGTACTCTGAATGTCCACAGATTCCATAATGCCTCCAGATGTCCTTCGCAAACTACTACTGGTCTTCCACCGAACGATCAAATCGTAGACAGCTTGAGACATTACACCCGCGAAGAAAAGTCCGCATTTTGCCTGTTGTATTCAATCCCGATGCAACATCTGTGTTTCATTAACACTCAGAAGGTCCACAGATTACAGAATGCCTCGAGATGTTCTTCGGAAACTACTACTGGTCTTCCAGGCAACTGTCGAAGCATAGACAGTTTGAGACATTACTCCCATGGAGAAAAGTCCGCATGGTGCCTGTTGTATTTAATCCCAATGCAATTTCTATGTTTCATGAACACTCTGAAGGTCCACATATTATAGGATGGCCCCTGATGTGCTTCAGAAACTACTACTGGTCTTCCAGGGAACGATCAAAGAGTAGACAGTTTGAGACATTACTCCCATGGAGGGAAGTCCGCATGGTGCCTGTCGTATTCAATCCCGATGCAATTTCTGTGTTTCATCAAGACTCTAAAGGTCCCATTTTACACAATGCCACCAGATGTGCTTCGGAAACTACTACTGGTCTTCCAGGGAACGATCAAAGCGTAGACAGTTTGAGACATTACTCCCATGGAGAAAAGTCCGCATGGTGCCTGTTGTATTCAATCCCGATGCAATTTCTGTGTTTCATCAACACTCTGAAGGACCAAAGATTACAGAATGCCTCTAGATGTCCTTCGGAAACTGCTACTGGTCTTCCAGGGAACGATCAAAGCGTAGACAGTTTGAGACATTAATCCCATGGAGGAAAGTGCGCATGGTGCCTGTTGTATTCCATCCCGATGCTATTTGTGTGTTTCATCAACACTCTGAAGGTCCACATGTTACAGAATGCCTGCAGATGTGCTTCGCAAACTACTACTGGTCTTCCAGGGAATGATCAAAGCGTAGAGAGTTTGAGACATTACTCCCATGGAGAAAAGTCCGCATGGTGCCTGTTGTATTTAATCCCAATGCAATTTCTGTGTTTCATCAACACTCTGAAGGTCCACATATTATTGGATGGCTCCTGATGTGCTTCAGAAACTACTACTGGTCTTCCAGCTAACGATCAAAGAGTAGACAGTTTGAGACATTACTCCCATGGAGAAAAGTCCGCAAGGTGCCTGTCGTATTCAATCCCGATGTAATTTGTGTATTTCATCAAGACTCTAAAGGTCCCATTTTACACAATGCCACCAGATGTGCTTCGGAAACTACTACTGGTCTTCCAGGGAACGATCAAAGCGTATACAGTTTGAGACATTACTCCCATGGAGAGAAGTCAGTATGGTGCCTGATGTATTCAATCCCGATGCAATTTCTTTGTTTCATCAACACTCAAAACTTCCACAGGTTATAGAGAGCCTATAGATGTGCTTCGGAAACTACTACTGGTCTTCGAGGGCACTTTCAAAGCGTATACAGTTTGAGACATTACACCCGCGAAGAAAAGTCCGCATGGTGCCTGTTGTATTCAATCCCGATGCAATTTCTGTGTTTCATCAACACTCTGAAGGTCCACAGATTACAGAATCCTTCCAGTTGTGCTTCGAAAAGTACTACTGGTCTTCCAGTGAACGATCAAAAAGCAGACAGTTTGAGACATTACTCCCAAGGAGAAAAGTCCGCATGGTGCCTGTTATATTCAAACACGATGCAATTCCTGTGTTTCATCAACACTCTAAACGTCCAAAGATTACAGAATGCCTCTAGATGTGCTTCGGAAACTCTTACTGGCCTTCATGTGACCGATCAAAGCGTAGACAGTTTGAGACATTACTCCCATGGAGAAAAGTCCGCATGGTGCCTGTTGTATTCAATCCCGATGCAATGTCTTTGTTTCATCAACACTCTAAACCCCCACACATTACAGAATGAGTAAAGAATTGCTTCGGAAACTACTACTGGTCTTCCAGGGAACTATCAAAGCGTAGACAGTTTGAGACATTACGCCCCCAAAGAAATGTCCGCATGGTGCCTGTTGTAATCAATCCAGATGCAATATCTGTGTTTCATCAACACTCTGAAGGTCCGCAAATTACAGGTTGCCTTTAGATGTGCTTCCGAAACAACTACAGGTCTTCCAGGGAACGATCAAAGCGTAGACAGTTTGAGACATTACTCCCATGAAGAAAAGACCGCATGGTGCCTGTTGTATTCAATCCCGATGCAACATCTGTGTTTCATCAACACTCTGAGGTCCACAGATTACCGAATGCCTCAAGATGTGCTTCGGAAACTACTACTGGTCTTCCAGGGAACGATAAAAGCGTAGACAGTTTGAGACATTACTCCCATGGAGAAAAGTCCGCATGGAGCCTGTTGTATTCAATCCCGATGCACTTTCTGTGTTTCATCAACACTCTGAAGGTCCACATATTACAGAATGCATCCAGATGTGCTTCGGAAACTACTACTGGTCTTCCAGGGAACGATGAAAGCGTATACAATTTGAGACATTACTCCCATGGAGAAAAATCTGCATGGTGCCTATTGTATTCAATCCCGATGCAATTTCTGCGTTTCATCAACACTCTGAAGGTTCACAGATTACAGAATGCCTCCAGATGTCCTTCGCAAACTACTACTGGTCTTCCAGGGAACTATCAAAGCGTAGACAGTTTGAGACATTACACGCGCGAAGAAAAGTCTGCATGGTGCCTGTTGTATTCAATCCCGATGCAACATCTGTGTTTCATCAACACTCTGAAGGTCCACAGATTTCAGAATGCCTTTAGATGTGCTTCCGAATCTAGTACTGGTTTTCCAGGGAACGATCAAAGCGTAGTCAATTTGAGACATTACTCCCATGGAGAAATATCCGCATGGAGCCTGTTGTATTCAATCCCGATGCAATTTCTGTGTTTCATCAACACTCTGAAGGTCCACATATTACAGAATGCCTCCAGATGTGCTTCGGAAACTACTACTGGTCTTACAGGGAACGATCAAAGCGTAGACAGTTTGAGACATTACTCCCATGGAGAAAAGTCCGCATGGAGCCTGTTGTATTCAATCCCGATGCAATATCTGTGTTTCATCAAAACTCTGAAGGTCCACATATTACAGAATGCCTCCAGATGTGCTTCGGAAACTACTACTAGTCTTCCAGGGAACGATGAAAGCGTATACAATTTGAGACATTACTCCCATGGAGAAAAGTCTGCATGGTGCCTATTGTATTCAATCCCGATGCAATTTCTGCGTTTCATCAACACTCTGAAGGTCCACAGATTACAGAATGCCTCCAGATGACCTTCGCAAACTGCTACTGGTCTTCCAGGGAACGATCAAAGCGTAGACAGCTTGAGACATTACACCCGCGAAGAAAAGTTTGCATGGTGCCTGTTGTATTCAATCCTGATTCAATTTCTGCGTTTAATCAACACTCTGATGGTCCACAGATTACAGAATGCCTCCAGATGTGCTTCGCAAACTACTACTGGTCTTCCAGGAACGATCAAACCGTAAACAGTTTGAGACGTTTATCCAATGGAGAAAAGTCCGCATGGTGCGTGTTGTATCCAATCCGGATGCAATTTCTTTGTTTCATCGACACTCTAAACGTCCATAGATGACAGAATGCCTAATGATGTGTTTCGGAAACCACTACTGGTCTTCCAGGGAACTATCAAAGCGTAGACAGTTTGAGACATTACACGCGCGAAGAGAAGTCTGCATGGTGTAGGTTGTATTCGATCCCGATGCAATATATGTGTTTCATCAACACTCTGAAGGTCCACAGATTACAGAATGCCTTTACATGTGCTTCCGAATCTAGTACTGGTCTTCCAGGGAACGATCAAAGCGTAGACAGTTTGAGACATTACTCCCATGGAGATAAATCCGCATGGGGCCTGTTGTATTCAATCCCGATGCAATTTCTGTGTTTCATCAACACTCTGAAAGTCCACATATTACAGAATGCCTCCAGATGTGCTTCGGAAACTACTACTGGTCTTCCAGGGAACGATGAAAGCGTAGGCAATTTGAGACATTACTCCCATGGAGAAAAGTAGTCATGGTGCCTGTTGTATTCAATCCCGATGCAATTTCTGCGTTTCATCAACACTCTGAAGGTCCACAGATTGCAGAATGCCTCAAGATGTGCTTCGGAAACTACTACTGGTCTTCCAGGGAACGATCAAAGCGTAGACAGTTTGAGACATTTCTTCCATGGAGAAAAGACCGCATGGTGCCTATTGTATTCAATCCCGATGCAATTTCTGTGTTTCATCAACACTCTGAAGGTCCACATATAACAGAATGCCTCCAGATTTGCATCGGAAACTACTACTGGTCTTCCAGGGAACGTCAAAGCGTAGACAGTTTTAGACATTACTCCCATGGAGAAAAGTCCGCATGGTGCCTGTTATATTCAAACCCGATGCAATTCCTGTGTTTCATGAACACTCAAAAATTCCCATATTACAGAATGCCTCTAGTTGTGCATCGGAGACTACTACTGGTCTTCCAGTGAACGACCAAAGCGTATACAGTTTGAGACATTACTCCCATGGAGAAATGTCAGCATGGTGCGTGTTGTATTCAATCCCGATGCAATTTCTATGTTTCATCAACACTCAAAACATCCACAGGTTACAGAATGCCTAAAGATGTGCTTCGGAAACTACTACTGGTCTTCGAGGGCACTATCAAAGTGTAGACAGTTTGAGACACAACACCCGCGAAGAAAATTCTGCATGGTGCCTGCTGTATTAAATCCCGATGCAATTTATGTGTTTCATCAACACTCTGAAGGTCCACAGATTACAGAATGCCTCCAGTTGTGCTTCGAAAACTACTACTGGTCTTCCAGGGAACTATCAAAACGTAGACAGTTTGAGACATTACTCCCATGGAGAAAAATTCCGCATGGTGCCTGTTGTATTCAATCCCGATGCAATGTCTTTGTTTCATCAACACTCTAAACCTCCACAGATTACAGAATGCCTAATGAATTGCTTCGGAAACTACTACTGGTCTTCCAGGGAACTGTCAAAGCGTAGACAGTTTGAGACATTACACCCGCGAAGAAAAGTCCGCATGGTGCCTGTTGTATTCAATCCCAATGCAAAATCCGTGTTTCATCAACACTCTGAAGGTCCACAGATTACAGAATGCCTCCAGATGTGCTTCGCAAACTACTACTGGTCTTCCAGGGAACGATCAAAGCGTAGACAGTTTGAGACATTTCTCCCATGGAGAAAAGTCCGAATGGTGCTTTTGTATTCCATCCCGACGCAATTTCTGTGTTTCATCAACACTCTGAAAGTCCACAGATTACAGAATGCCTCCAGATGTGCTTCGCAAACTACTACTGGTCTTCCAGGGAACGATCAAGGGGTTCACTGTTTGAGAATTTACTCCCATTAAGAAAAGTCCGCATGGTGCCTGTTGTATTCAATCCCGATGCAATTTCTGTGTTTCATCAACACTCTAAATGTCCACATATTACAGAATGCCTCTAGATGTGCATTGGAAACTACTACTGGTCTTCCAGGGAATGATCAAAGCGTAGACAGTATGAGGCATTACCACCATGGAGAAAAGTCCGCATGGTGAATGTTGTATTTAATCCCGATGCAATTTCTGTGTTTCATCAACACTCTGAAGGTCCAGAGATTACTAAATGCCTCTAGTTGTGCTTCGGAAACTACTACTGGACTTCCAGGGAACGATCAAAGCGTAGACAGTTTGAGACATTACTCCCATGGAGAAAAGTCCGCATGGTGAATGTCGTATTCAATCCCGATGCAATTTCTGTGTTTCATCGACACTCTGAAGGTCCACAGATTACAGAATGCCTCCAATGTTGCTTCACAAACTACTACTGGTCTTCCAGGAAACGATCAAAACGTAGACAGTTTGAGACATTAATCCCAAGGAGAAAAGTCCACATGGTGCTTGTCGTATTCAATCCCGATACAATTTCTGTGTTTCATCAAGACTCTAAAGGTCCCATATTACACAATGCCTCCAGATAAGCTTCTGAAACTACTACTTGTCTTCCAGGGAACGATCAAAGCGAAGACAGTTTGAGACATTAACCCCATGGAGAAAATTCGGCATGGTGCGTGTTGTATTCTATCCCGATGCAATATCTGTGTTTCATCAAAGCTCTGAAGGTCCGCAGATTACAGAATGCCTTTGGATGTGCTTCCGAAACTACTACTGGTCTTCCAGGGAACGATCTGAGCGTAGCCAGTTTGACACATTACTCCCATTTAGAAAAGTCCGCATGGTGCCTGTTGTATTCAATCCCGATGCAATTTCTGTGTTTCATCAACACTCTAAAATTCCCATATTACAGAATGCCTCCAGTTGTGCTTCGGAAACTGCTACAGGTCCTCCAAGGAACGATCAAACCGTGGACACTTTGTGACATTCCTCCCATGGAGAAAAGTCAGCATGGTGCGTGTTGTATTCAATCCCGATGTAATTTCTTTGTTTCATCAACACTCTAAACGTCCAAAGATTCGGAATGCCTCTAGATGTGCTTCGGAAACTCGTACTGGTCTTACTGTGAACGATAAAAGCGTTGACAGTTTGAGACATTATACTTGCAAAGAAAAGTCCGCATTTAGCCTGTTGTATTCAAACCCGATGGAATTTCTGTGTTTCATCAACACTCTAAAGGACCGACATTACAGAATGCCTCCAGTTGTGCTTCGGAAACTACTACTGGACTACCAGGGAACGATCAAAGCGTAGACAGTTTGAGACATTACACTTGCGAAGAAAAGTCCGCATGGTGACTGTTGTATTCAATCCCGATGCCATTTCTATGTTTGATCAACACTCCAAAATTCCCATATTACAGAATGCCTCCAGATGTCCTTCGGAAACTACTACTGGTCTTCCAGGGAACGATCAAAACGTAGACAGTTTGAGACATTACACTTGCGAAGAAAAGTCCGCATGGTGACTGTTGTATTGAATCCCGATGCAATTTCTGTGATTCAACAACACACTAAATGTCCACATATTACAGAATGCCTCGAGATGTGCTTCGGAAACTACTACTGGACTACCAGGGAACGATCAAAGCGTACACAGTTTGAGACATTACTCCAATGTATAAAAGTCCGCATTGTGCATGATGTATTCAAACCCGTGCAATTTCTGCGTTTCATCAACACTCTAAAGGTCCCATATTACAGAATGCCTCCAGATGTGCTTCGGAAACTACTACTGGTCTTCCAGGGAACGATCAAAGCGTAGACAGTTTGAGACATTACTCCCATTTAGAAAAGTCCGCATGGTGCCTGTTATATTCAAACCCGATGCAATTTCTGTGTTTCATCAACACTCTAAATTTCCCAAATAACAGAATGCCTCCAGTTGTGCTTCGGAAACTACTACTGGTCTTCCAGGGAACGATCAAAGCGTAGACACTTTGTGACATTACACCCGCGAAGAAAAGTCCGCATCTTGCCTGTAGTATTCAATCCCGATGCAACTTCTGTGTTTCATCAACACTCTGAAGGTCCACTGATTACAGAATGCCTCTAGATGTGCTTCGGAAACCCTTACTGGTCTTCCAGTGAACGATCAAAGTGTAGACAATTTGAGACATTACACCCGCGAAGAAAAGTCCGTATCTTGCCTGTAGTATTCAATCCCGATACAATTTCTGTGTTTCATCAACACTCTGAAGGTCCACAGATTACAGAATGCCTCCAGTTGTGCCCTGGAAACTACTACTGGTCTTCCAGGGAACGATCAAAGCGTAGACAGTTTGACACATTACTCCCATTTAGAAAAGTCCACATGGTGCCGGTTGTATTCAATCCCGATGAAATTTCTGTGTTTCAACAACACTCTTAAATTCCCATATTACAGAATGCCTCCAGATGTCCTTCGTAAACTACTACTGGTTTTCCAAGGAACGATCAAAGCGTAGACAGTTTGAGACATTACACTTGCGATGAAAAGTCCGCATGGTGCCTGTTGTATTCAAACCCGATGCAATATCTGTGTTTCATCAACACTCTATAATTCCCATATTACAGAATGCCTCCAGTTGTGCTTCGGAACTACTACTGGTCTTCCAGGGAACGATCAAAGCGTAGACACTTTGTGACATTCCTCCCATGGAGAAAAGTCAGCATGGTGCGTGTTGTATTCAATCCCGATGTAATTTCTTGGTTTCATCAACACTCTAAACGTCCAAAGATTACAGAATACCTCTAGATGTGCTTCGGAAACTCTTACTGGTCTTCCAGTGAACGATCAAACTGTAGACAATTTGAAACATTACACCCGCGAAGAAAAGTCCGCATGTTGCCTGTTGTATTCAATACCGATGCAATTTCTGTGTTTCATCAACACTTTGAAGGTCCACAGATTACAAAATGCCTCCAGTTGGGCCTCGGAAACTACAACTGGTCTTCCAGGGAACGATCAAAGCGTAGACAGTTTGAGACATTACTCCCATGGAGAAAAGTCCGCATGGTACCTGTTGTATTCAATCCCGACGCAATTTCTGTGTTTCATCAACACTCTGAAGGTCCACAGATTACAGAATGCCTTTGGATGTGCTTCCGAAACCACTACTGGTCTTCCAGGGAACGATTTGAGCGTAGCCAGTTTGACACATTACTCCCATTTAGAAAAGTCCGCATGGTGCCTGTTGTATTCAATCCCGATGTAATTTCTGTGTTTCATTAACACTCTAAAATTCCCATATTACAGAATGACTCCAGATGTACTTCGCAAACTACTACTGCTTTTCCAGGGAACGATCAAAGCGTAGACAGTTAGATACATTACACTTGCGGAGAAAAGTCCGCATGGTGCCTGTTGTATTCAAACTCGATGCAATTTCAGTGTTTCATCAACACTCTAAAGGTCCCATATTACAGAATGCCTCCATTTGTGCTTCGGAAACTACTACTGGTCTTCCAGGGAACGATCATAGCGTAGACACTTTGTGACATTCCTCCCATGGAGAAAAGTCAGCATTGTGCGTGTGGTATTCAATCGCGATGTAATTTCTTTGTTTCATCAACACTCTAAACGTCCAAAGATTACAGAATGCCTTTAGATGTGCTTCGGAAACTCTTACTGGTCTTCCAGTGAACGATCAAAGTGTAGACAATTTGAGACATTACACCCACGAAGAAAAGTCCGCATCATGCCTGTTGTATTCAATCCCGATGTAATTTCTGTGTTTCTTCAACACTCTGAAGGTCCACAGATTACAGAATGCCCCCAGTTGTGCCTCGGAAACTACTACTGGTCTTCCAGGGAACGATCAAGAGGTTCACTGTTTGAGAATTTACTCCCATGGAGAGAAGTCCGCATAGTGCCTGTTGTATTCAATCCCGATGCAATTTCTGTGTTTCATCAACACTCTAAATGTCCACATATTACAGAATGCCTCTAGATGTGCATTGGAAACTACTACTGGTCTTCCAGTGAACGATCAAAGCGTAGACAGTATGAGACATTACCACCATGGAGAAAAGTCCGCATGGTGAATGTTGTATTCAATCCCGATGCAATTTCTGTGTTTCATCAACACTTTGAAGGTCCACAGATTACAAAATGCCTCCAGTTGTGCCTCGGAAACTACAACAGGTCTTCCACGGAACGATCAAAGCGTAGACAGTTTGAGACATTCCTCCCATGGAGAAAAGTCCGCATGGTACCTGTTGTACTCAATCCCGACGCAATTTCTGTGTTTCATCAACACTCTGAAGGTCCACAGATTGCAGAATGCCTTCAATGTTGCTTCACAAACTACTACTGGTCTTCCAGGGAACGATCAAAACGTAGACAGTTTGAGACATTAATCCCAAGGAGAAAAGTCCGCATGGTGCTTGTCGTATTCAATCCCGTTACAATTTCTGTGTTTCATCAAGACTCTAAAGGTCCCATATTACACAATGCCTGCAGATATGCTTCTGAAACTACTACTGGTCTTCCAGGGAACGATCAAAGCGAAGACAGTTTGAGACATTACTCCCATGGAGAAAATTCGGCATGGTGCGTGTTGTATTCAATCCCGATGCAATATTTGTGTTTCATCAACGCTCTGAAGGTCCGCAGATTACAGAATGCCTTTGGATGTGCTTCCGAAACTACTACTGGTCTTCCAGGGAACGATCTGAGCGTAGCCAGTTTGACACATTACTCCCATTTAGAAAAGTCCGCATGGTGCCTGTTGTATTCAATCCCGATGCAATTGCTGTGTTTCATCAACACTCTAAAATTCCCATATTACAGAATGCCTCCAGTTGTGCTTCGGAAACTGCTACTGGTCCTCCAAGGAACGATCAAACCGTGGACACTTTGTGACATTCCTCCCATGGAGATAAGTCAGCATGGTGCGTGTTGTATTCAATCCCGATGTAATTTCTTTGTTTCATCAACACTCTAAACGTCCAAAGATTCGGAATGCCTCTAGATGTGCTTCGGAAACTCGTACTGGTCTTCCTGTGAACGATAAAATCGTTGACAGTTTGAGACATTATACTTGCAAAGAAAAGTCCGCATGGTGCCTGTTGTATTCAAACCCGATGGTATTTCTGTGTTTCATCAACACTCTAAAGGACCGACATTACAGAATGCCTCCAGTTGTGCTTCGGAAACTACTACTGGTCTTCCAGGGAACGATGAAAGCGTAGACAGTTTGAGACATTACTCCCATGGAGAAAACTCAGCATGGTGCGTGTTATATTCAATCACAATGTAATTTCTATGTTTCATCAACACTCTAAACGTCCAAAGATTACAGAATGCCTCTAGATGTGCTTCGGAAACCCTTACTGGTCTTCCAGTGAACGATCAAAGTGTAGACAATTTGAGACATTACATCCGCGAGAAAAGTCCGCATCTTGCCTGTAGTATTCAATCCCGATGCAATTTCTGTGTTTCATCAACACTCTGAAGGTCCACAGATTACAGAATGCCTCCAGTTGTGCCTTGGAAACTACTACTGGTCTTCCAGGGAACGATCAAAGCGTAGACAGTTTGAGACATTACTCCCATGGAGAAAAGTCCGCATGGTGCTGTTGTATTCAATCCCGACCCAATTTCTGTGTTTCATCAACACTCTGAAGGTCCACAGATTACAGAATGCCTCCAGATGTGCTTCGCAAACTACTACTGGTCTTCCAGGGAACGATCAAAACGTAGACAGTTTGAGACATTAATCCCAAGGAGAAAAGTCAGCATGGTGTTTGTCGTATTCAATCCCGATGCAATTTCTTTGTTTCATCAACACTCTAAACGTCCACAGATTACAGGATGCCTAAAGATGTGCTTCGGAAAATATTACTGGTCTTCCAGGGAACTATCAAAGCGTAGACAGTTTGAGACATTACAACCGCGAAGAAAAGTCCGCATCGTGCCTTTTGTATTCAATCCTGATGCAATATCTGTGTTTCATCAACGCTCTGAAGGTCCGCAGTCTACAGAATGCCTTTGGATGTGCTTCCGAAACTACTACTGGTCTTCCAGGGAACGATCTGAGCATAGCCAGTTTGACGCATTACTCCCACTTAGAAAAGTCCGCATGGTGCCTGTTATATTCAATCCCGATGCAATTTCTGTGTTTCATCAACACTCTAAAGGTCCCATATTACAGAATGCCTCCAGATGTGCTTCGCTAACTACTACTGGTCTTCCAGGGAACGATCAAAGCGTAGACAGATTGAGACATTACTCCCATGGAGAATAGTCCGCATGGTGCCTGTTATATTCAAACCCGATGGAATTTCTGTGTTTCATCAACACTCTTAAGGTCCCATATTACAGAATGCCTCCAGATGTGCTTCGCTAACTACTACTGGTCTTCCAGGGAACGATCAAAGCGTAGACAGATTGAGACATTACTCCCATGGAGAATAGTTCGCATAGTGCCTGTTATATTCAAACCCGATGCAATTTCTGTGATTCATCAACACTCTAATATTCCCATATTACAGAATGCCTCCAGATGTCCTTCGCAAACTACTACTGGTCTTCCAGGGAACGATCAAAGCGTAGACAGTTTGAGACATTACACTTGCGAAGAAAAGTCCGCATGGTGCCTGTTGTATTCAAACCCGATGCAATTTCAGTGTTTCATCAACACTCTAAAGGTCCCATATTACAGAATGCCTCCATTTGTGCTTCGGAAACTACTACTGGTCTTCCAGGGAACGATCAAAGCGTAGACACTTTGTGATATTCCTCCCATGGAGAAAAGTCAGCATTGTGCGTGTGGTATTCAATCGCGATGTAATTTCTTTGTTTCATCAACACTCTAAACGTCCAAAGATTACAGAATGCCTTTAGATGTGCTTCGGAAACTCTTACTGGTCTTCCAGTGAACGATCAAAGTGTAGACAATTTGAGACATTACACCCACGAAAAAAAGTCCGCATCATGCCTGTTGTATTCAATCCCGATGTAATTTCTGTGTGTCTTCAACACTCTGAAGGTCCACAGATTACAGAATGCCCCCAGTGGTGCCTAGGAAACTACTACTGGTCTTCCCGGGTACGATCAAAGCGTAGACAGTTTGAGACTTTACTCCCATGGAGAAAAGTCCGCATGGTGCTGTTGTATTCAATCCCGATGCAATTTCTGAGTTTCATCAACACTCTGAAGGTCCGCAGATTACAGAATGCCTCCAGGTGTGCTTCGGAAACTACTACTGGTCTTCCAGGGAACGATCAAGGGGTTCACTGTTTGAGAATTTACTCCCATGGAGAGAAGTCCGCATGGTGCCTGTTGTATTCAATCCCGATGCAATTTCTGTGTTTCATCAACACTCTAAATGTCCACATATTACAGAATGCCTCTAGATGTGCATTGGAAACTACTACTGGTCTTCCAGGGAACGATCAAAGCGTAGACAGTATGAGACATTACCACCATGGAGAAAAGTCCGCATGGTGAATGTTGTATTCAATCCCGATGCAATTTCTGTGTTTCATCAACACTTTGAAGGTCCACAGATTACAAAATGCCTCCAGTTGTGCCTCGGAAACTACAAAAGGTCTTCCAGGGAACGATCAAAGCGTAGACAGTTTGAGACATTACTCCCATGGAGAAAAGTCCGCATGATACCTGTTGTATTCAATCCCGACGCAATTTCTGTGTTTCATCAACACTCTGAAGGTCCACAGATTGCAGAATGCCTCCAATGTTGCTTCACAAACTACTACTGGTCTTCCAGGAAACGATCAAAACGTAGACAGTTTGAGACATTACTCCCATGGAGAAAAGTCCGCATGGTGCTGTTGTATTCAATCCCGACGCAATTTCTGTGTTTCATCAACACTCTGAAGGTCCACAGATTACAGAATGCCTCCAGATGTGCTTCGCAAACTACTACTGGTCTTCCAGGGAACGATCAAAACGTAGACAGTTTGAGACATTAATCCCAAGGAGAAAAGTCAGCATGGTGTTTGTCGTATTCAATCCCGATGCAATTTCTTTGTTTCATCAACACTCTAAACGTCCACAGATTACAGGATGCCTAAAGATGTGCTTCAGAAAATATTACTGGTCTTCCAGGGAACTATCAAAGCGTAGACAGTTTGAGACATTACAACCGCGAAGAAAAGTCCGCATCGTGCCTTTTGTATTCAATCCTGATGCAATATCTGTGTTTCATCAACGCTCTGAAGGTCCGCAGTCTACAGAATGCCTTTGGATGTGCTTCCGAAACTACTACTGGTCTTCCAGGGAACGATCTGAGCATAGCCAGTTTGACGCATTACTCCCACTTAGAAAAGTCCGCATGGTGCCTGTTATATTCAATCCCGATGCAATTTCTGTGTTTCATCAACACTCTAAAGGTCCCATATTACAGAATGCCTCTAGATGTGCTTCGCTAACTACTACTGGTTTTCCAGGGAGCGATCAAAGCGTAGACAGATTGAGACATTACTCCCATGGAGAATAGTCCGCATGGTGCCTGTTATATTCAAACCCGATGCAATTTCTGTGATTCATCAACACTCTAATATTCCCATATTACAGAATGCCTCCAGATGTCCTTCGCAAACTACTACTGGTCTTCCAGGGAACGATCAAAGCGTAGACAGTTTGAGACATTACACTTGCGAAGAAAAGTCCGCATGGTGACTGTTGTATTCAATCCCGATGCAATTTCTATGTTTGATCAACACTCCAAAATTCCCATATTACAGAATGCCTCCAGATATCCTTCGGAAACTACTACTGGTCTTCCAGGGAACGATCAAAACGTAGACAGTTTGAGACATTACACTTGCGAAGAAAAGTCCGCATGGTGACTGTTGTATTGAATCCCGATGCAATTTCTGTGATTCAACAACACACTAAATGTCCACATATTACAGAATGCCTCCAGATGTACTTCGCAAACTACTACTGCTTTTCCAGGGAACGATCAAAGCGTAGACAGTTAGATACATTACACTTGCGGAGAAAAGTCCGCATGGTGCCTGTTGTATTCAAACCCGATGCAATTTCAGTGTTTCATCAACACTCTAAAGGTCCCATATTACAGAATGCCTCCAGATGTGCTTCGCTAACTACTACTGGTCTTCCAGGGAACGATCAAAGCGTAGACAGATTGAGACATTACTCCCATGGAGAATAGTCCGCATGGTGCCTGTTATATTCAAACCCGATGGAATTTCTGTGTTTCATCAACACTCTAAAGGTCCCATATTACAGAATGCCTCCAGATGTGCTTCGCTAACTACTACTGGTCTTCCAGGGAACGATCAAAGCGTAGACAGTTTGAGACATTACACTTGCGAAGAAAAGTCCGCATGGTGCCTGTTGTATTCAAACCCGATGCAATTTCAGTGTTTCATCAACACTCTAAAGGTCCCATATTACAGAATGCCTCCATTTGTGCTTCGGAAACTACTACTGGTCTTCCAGGGAACGATCAAAGCGTAGACACTTTGTGATATTCCTCCCATGGAGAAAAGTCAGCATTGTGCGTGTGGTATTCAATCGCGATGTAATTTCTTTGTTTCATCAACACTCTAAACGTCCAAAGATTACAGAATGCCTTTAGATGTGCTTCGGAAGCTCTTACTGGTCTTCCAGTGAACGATCAAAGTGTAGACAATTTGAGACATTACACCCACGAAGAAAAGTCCGCATCATGCCTGTTGTATTCAATCCCGATGTAATTTCTGTGTTTCTTCAACACTCTGAAGGTCCACAGATTACAGAATGCCCCCAGTTGTGCCTAGGAAACTACTACTGGTCTTCCAGGGTACGATCAAAGCGTAGACAGTTTGAGACATTACTCCCATGGAGAAAAGTCCGCATGGTGCTGTTGTATTCAATCCCGATGCAATTTCTGAGTTTCATCAACACTCTGAAGGTCCGCAGATTACAGAATGCCTCCAGGTGTGCTTCGGAAACTACTACTGGTCTTCCAGGGAACGATCAAGGGGTTCACTGTTTGAGAATTTACTCCCATGGAGAGAAGTCCGCATGGTGCCTGTTGTATTCAATCCCGATGCAATTTCTGTGTTTCATCAACACTCTAAATGTCCACATATTACAGAATGCCTCTAGATGTGCATTGGAAACTACTACTGGTCTTCCAGGGAACGATCAAAGCGTAGACAGTATGAGACATTACCACCATGGAGAAAAGTCCGCATGGTGAATGTTGTATTCAATCCCGATGCAATTTCTGTGTTTCATCAACACTTTGAAGGTCCACAGATTACAAAATGCCTCCAGTTGTGCCTCGGAAACTACAAAAGGTCTTCCAGGAACGATCAAAGCGTAGACAGTTTGAGACATTACTCCCATGGAGAAAAGTCCGCATGATACCTGTTGTATTCAATCCCGACGCAATTTCTGTGTTTCATCAACACTCTGAAGGTCCACAGATTGCAGAATGCCTCCAATGTTGCTTCACAAACTACTACTGGTCTTCCAGGGAACGATCAAAACGTAGACAGTTTGAGACATTAATCCCAAGGAGAAAAGTCCGCATGGTGCTTGTCGTATTCAATCCCGATACAATTTCTGTGTTTCATCAAGACTCTAAAGGTCCCATATTACACAATGCCTGCGGATATGCTTCTGAAACTACTACTGGTCTTCCAGGGAACGATCAAAGCGAAGACAGTTTGAGACATTACTCCCATGGAGAAAATTCGGCATGGTGCGTGTTGTATTCAATCCCGATGCAATATCTGTGTTTCATCAACGCTCTGAAGGTCCGCAGATTACAGAATGCCTTTGGATGTGCTTCCGAAACTACTACTGGTCTTCCAGGGAACGATCTGAGCGTAGCCAGTTTGACACATTACTCCCATTTAGAAAAGTTCGCAAGGTGCCTGTTGTATTCAATCCCGATGCAATTTCTGTGTTTCATCAACACTCTAAAATTCCCATATTAGAGAATGCCTCCAGTTGTGCTTCGGAAACTGCTACTGGTCTTCCAAGGAACGATCAAACCGTAGACACTTTGTGACATTCCTTCTATGGAGAAAAGTCAGCATGGTGCGTGTTGTATTCAATCCCGATGTAATTTCTTTGTTTCATCAACACTCTAAACGTCCAAAGATTCAGAATGCCTCTAGATGTGCTTCGGAAACTCTTACTGGTCTTCCTGTGAACGATAAAAGCGTTGACAGTTTGAGACATTATACTTGCAAAGAAAAGTCCGCATGGTGCCTGTTGTATTCAAACCCGATGGAATTTCTGTGTTTCATCAACACTCTAAAGGTCCGACATTACAGAATGCCTCCAGTTGTGCTTCGGAAACTACTACTGGTCTTCCAGGGAACGATGAAAGCGTAGACAGTTCGAGACATTACTCCCATGGAGAAAACTCAGCATGGTGCGTGTTATATTCAATCACAATGTAATTTCTATGTTTCATCAACACTCTAAACGTCCAAAGATTACAGAATGCCTCTAGATGTTCTTCGGAAAACCTTACTGGTCTTCCAGTGGACGATCAAAGTGTAGACAATATGAGACTTTACACCTGCGAAGAAAAGTCCGCACCTTGCCTGTAGTAATCAATCCCGATGCGATTTCTGTGTTTCATCAACACTCCGAAGGTCCACAGATTACAGAATGCCTCCAGATGTGCTTCGCAAACTACTACTGGTCTTCCAGGGAACGATCAAAGCGTAGACAGTTTCAGACATTAATCCCATGGAGAAAAGTCCGCATGGTGCCTGTTGTATTCAATCCCGATGCAATATCTGTGTTTCATCGACACTCTGAAGGTCCACTGATTACAGAATGCCTCCAAAGTTGCTTCGCAAACTACTACTGGTCTTCCAGGGAACGATCAAATCGTAGACAGTTTGAGACATTAATCCCAAGGAGAAAAGTCAGCATGGTGCTTGTCGTATTCAATCCCGATGCAATTTCTTTGTTTCATCAACACTCTAAACGTCCACAGATTACAGGATGCCTAAAGATGTGCTTCGGAAAATATTACTGGTCTTCCAGGGAACTATCAAAGCGTAGACAGTTTGAGACATTACTCCCGCGAAGAAAAGTCCGCATCGTGCCTTTTGATTTCAATCCTGATGCAATATCTGTGTTTCATCAACGCTCTGAAGGTCCGAAGTCTACAGAATGCCTTTGGATGTGCTTCCGAAACTACTACTGGTCTTCCAGGGAACGATCTGAGCATAGCCAGTTTGACGTATTACTCCCACTTAGAAAAGTCCGCATGGTGCCTGTTGTATTCAATCCCGATGCAATTTCTATGTTTCATCAACACTCTAAAATTCCCATATTACAGAATGGCTCCAGATGTCCTTCGCAAACTACTACTGGTCTTCCAGGGAACGATCAAAGCGTAGACACTTTGAGACATTACTCCCATGGAGAAAAGTCAGCATGGTGCGTGTTGTATTCAATCCCGATGCAATTTCTGTGTTTCATCAACACTCTAAAATTCCCATATTACAGAATGCCTCCAGTTGTGCTTCGGAAACTACTACTGGTCTTCCAGGGAACGATCAAAGCGTAGACAGCTTGAGACAATACTACCATAGAGAAAAGTCGGCATGGTGCTGTTATATACAATCCCGACGCAATTTCTGTGTTTCATCAACACTCTTAAGGTCCCATATAACAGAATGCCTCCAGATGTGCTTCGCTAACTACTACTGGTCTTCCAGGGAACGATCTAAGCGTAGACAGTTTGAGACATTACTCCCATGGAGAATAGTCCGCATGGTGCCTGTTATATTCAAACCCGATGCAATTTCTGTGATTCATCAACACTCTAATATTCCCATATTACAGAATGCCTCCAGATGTCCTTCGCAACCTACTACTGGTCTTCCAGGGAACGATCAAAGCGTAGACAGTTTGAGACATTACACTTGCGATGAAAAGTCCGCATGGTGCCTGTTGTATTCAATCCCGATGCAATATCTGAGTTTCATCGACACTCTGAAGGTCCACTGATTACAGAATGCCTCCAAAGTTGCTTCGCAAACTACTACTGGTCTTCCAGGGAACGATCAAAACGTAGACAGTTTGAGACATTAATCCCAAGGAGAAAAGTCAGCATGGTGCTTGTCGTATTCAATCCCGATGCAATTTCTATGTTTCATCAACACTCTAAAATTCCCATATTACAGAATGCCTCGAGATGTGCTTCGGAAACTACTACTGGACTTCCAGGGAACGATCAAAGCGTACACAGTTTGAGACATTACTCCAATGTAGAAAAGTCCGCATGGTGCATGTTGTATTCAAACCCGATGCAATTTCTGCGTTTCATCAACACTCTAAAGGTCCCATATTACAGAATGCCTCCAGATGTGCTTCGGAAACTACTACTGGTCTTCCAGGGAACGATCAAAGCGTAGACAGTTTCAGACATTTCTCCCATAGAGAATAGTCCGCATGGTGCCTGTTATATTCAAACCCGATGCAATTTCTGTGTTTCATCAACAATCTAAAATTCCCAAATTACAGAATGCCTCCAGTTGTGCTTCGGAAACTACTACTGGTCTTCCAGGGAACGATCAAAGCGTAGACACTTTGTGACATTCCTCCCATGGAGAAAAGTCAGCATGGTGCGTGTTGTATTCAATCCCGATGTAATTTCTTTGTTTTACCAACACTCTAAACGTCCAAAGATTGCAGAATGCCTCTAGATGTGCTTCGGAAACTCTTTCTGGTCTTCCTGTAAACGATAAAAGCGTTGACAGTTTGAGACATTGCACTTGCGAAGAAAAGTCCGCATGGCGCCTGTTGTATTCAAACCCGATGCAATTTCTGTGTTCCATCAACACTGTAAAGGTCCCATTTTACAGAATGCCTCCAGTTGTGCTTCGGAAACTACTACTGGTCTTCCAGGGAACGATGAAAGCGTAGAAAGTTCGAGACATCACTCCCATGGAGAAAAGTCAGCATGGTGGGTGTTGTATTCAATCACGATGTAATTTCTATGTTTCATCAACACTCTAAATGTCCAAAGATTACAGAATGCCTCTAGATGTGCTTCGGAAACCCTTACTGGTCTTCCAGTGAACGATCAAATTGTAGACAATTTGAGACATTACACCTGCGAAGAAAAGTCCGCATCTTGCCTGTAGTATTCAATCCCGATGCAATTTCTGTGTTTCATAAACACTCTGAAGGTCCACAGATTACAGAATGCCTCCAGTTGTGCCCTGGAAACTACTATTGGTCTTCCAGGGAACGATCAAAGCGTAGACAGTTTGAGACATTAATCCCATGGAGAAAAGTCCGCATGGTGAATGTTGTATTCAATCCCGATGCAATTTCTTTGATTCATTAACACTCTGAAGGTCCACAGATTACAGAATACCTCGAGATGTGTTTCGGAAACTACTATTGGTCTTCCAGGGAACTATCGAAGCGTAGACAGTTAGAGACATTACTCCCATGGAGAAAAGTCCGCATGGTGACTGTTGTATTTAATCCCGATACAATATCTGTGTTTCATGAAAGCTCTGAAGGTCTGCAGATTACAGAATGCCTTTGGATGTGCTTCCGAAACTACTACTGGTCTTCCAGGGAACGATCTGAGCATAGACAGTTAGACACATTACTCCCATTTAAAAAAGTCCGCATGGTGCCTGTTGTATTCAATCCCGATGAAATTTCTGTGTTTCAACAACACTCTAAAATTCCCATACTACACAATGCCTCCAGATGTCCTTCGCAAACGACTACTGGTTTTCCAAGGAACGATCAAAGCGTAGACCGTTTGAGACATTACACTTGCGAAGAAAAGTCCGCATGGTGCCTGTTGTATTCAAACCCGATGCAATATCTGTGTTTCATCAACACTCTAAAATTCCCATATTACAGAATGCCTCCAGTTGTGCTTCGGAACTACTACTGGTCTTCCAGGGAACGATCAAAGCGTAGACACTTTGTGACATTCCTCCCATGGAGAAAAGTCAGCATGGTGCGTGTTGTATTCAATCCCGATGTAATTTCTTTGTTTCATCAACACTCTAAACGTCCAAAGATTACAGAATGCCTCTTGATGTACTTCCGAAACTCTTACTTTTCTTCCAGTGAACGATCAAAGTGTAGACAATTTGAAACATTACACCCGCGAAGAAAAGTCCGCATGTCGCCTGTTGTATTCAATCCCGATGCAATTTCTGTGTTTCATCACCACTTTGAAGGTCCACAGATTACAAAATGCCTCCAGTTGTGCCTCGTAAACTACAACTGGTCTTCCAGGGAACGATCAAAGCGTAGACAGTTTGAGACATTACTCCCATGGAGAAAAGACCGCATGGTGCTGTTGTATTCAATCCCGACGCAATTTCTGTGTTTCAAAAACACTCTGAAGGTCCACAGATTACGGAATGCCTGCAGATGTGCTTCGCAAACTACTACTGGTCTTCCAGGGAACGATCAAAGCGTAGACAGTTTGAGACATTAATCCCATGGAGAAAAGTCCGCATGGTGCCTGTTGTATTCAATCCCGATGCAATTTCTGTATTTCATTAACACTCTGAAGGTCCACAGATTACAGAATGCCTCGAGATGTGCTTCGGAAACTACTACTGGTCTTCCAGGAAACGATCAAAGCGTAGACAGAATGAGACATTACCCCCATGGAGAAAAGTCCGCATGGTGAATGTTGTATTTAATCCCGATGCAATTTCTGTGTTTCGTCAACACTCTGAAGGTCCACAGATTACAGAATGCTTCCAGTTGTGCTTCGGAGACTACTACTGGTCTTCCAGGTAACGGTCAAAGCGTAGACAGTTTGAGACATTACTCCCATGGAGAAAAGTCCGCATGGTGCTGTTGTATTCAATCCCGACGCAATTTCTGTGTTTCATCAACACTTTGAAGGTCCACAGATTACAAAATGCCTCCAGTTGTGCCTCGGAAACTACAACTGGTCTTCCAGGGAACGATCAAAGCGTAGACAGTTTGAGACATTACTCCCATGGAGAAAAGACCGCATGGTGCTGTTGTATTCAATCCCGACGCAATTTCTGTGTTTCAACAACACTCTGAAGGTCCACAGATTACGGAATGCCTGCAGATGTGCTTCGCAAACTACTACTGGTCTTCCAGGGAACGATCAAAGCGTAGACAGTTTGAGACATTAATCCCATGGAGAAAAGTCCGCATGGTGCCTGTTGTATTCAATCCCGATGCAATTTCTGTGTTTCATTAACACTCTGAAGGTCCACAGATTACAGAATGCCTCGAGAAGTGCTTCGGAAACTACTACTGGTCTTCCAGGAAACGATCAAAGCGTAGACAGTATGAGATATTACCCCCATGGAGAAAAGTCCGCATGGTGAATGTTGTATTTAATCCCGATGCAATTTCTGTGTTTCGTCAACACTCTGAAGGTCCACAGATTACAGAATGCCTCCAGTTGTGCTTCTGAGACTACTACTGGTCTTCCAGGTAACGGTCAAAGCGTAGACAGTTTGAGACATTACTCCCATGGAGAAAAGTCCGCATGGTGCTGTTGTATTCAATCCCGACGCAATTTCTGTGTTTCATCAACACTCTGAAGGTCCAAAGATTACAGAATGCCTCTAGATGTGCTTCGGAAACTCTTACTTTTCTTACAGTGAGCGATCAAATTGTAGACAATTTGAAACATTACACCCGCGAAGAAAAGTCCGCATGTTGCCTGTTGTATTCAATCCCAATGCAATTTCTGTGTTTCATCAACACTTTGAAGGTCCACAGATTACAAAATGCCTCCAGTTGTGCTTCGGAAACTACTACTGGTCTTCCAGGGAACGATCAAAGCGTACACAGTTTGAGACAATACTCCAATGGGGAAAAGTCCGCTTGGTGCACGTTGTATTCAAACCCGATGCAATTTCTGCGTTTCATCAACACTCTTAAGGTGCCATATTACAGAATGCCTGCAGATGTGCTCGGAAGCTACTACTGGTCTTCAAGGGAACGATCAAAGAGTAGACAGTGTGAGACATTACTCCCATGGAGAATAGTCCGTATGGTGCCTGTTATATTCAAACCCGATGCAATTTCTGTGTTTCATCAACACTCTAAAATTTCCATATTACAGAATGACTCCAGTTGTGCTTCGGAAACCCTTACTGGTCTTCCAGTGAACGATCAAAGTGTAGACAATTTGAGACATTACACCCGCGAACAAAAGTCAGCATGGTGCCTGTTGTATTCAAACCCGATGCAATTTCTGTGTTTCATCAACACTCTAAAGGTCCCGTATTACAGAATGCCTCCAGTTGTGCTTCGGAAACTACTACTGGTCTTCCAGGGAACGATCCAAGCGCAGACAGTTTGAGACATTACTCCCATGGAGAAAAGTCCGCACGGTGCTGTTGTATTCAATCCCGACGCAATTTCTGTGTTTCATCAACACTCTGAAGGTCCACAGATTACAGAATGCCTCCACATGTGCTTCGCAAACTACTACTAGCCTTCCATGGAACGATCAAAGCGTAGACAGTTTGTGTCATTAATCCCATGGAGAAAAGTCCGCATGGTGCCTGTTGTATTTAATCCCGATGCAATATCTGTGTTTCATCAACGCTCTGTAGGTCCGCATATTACAGAATGCCTTTGGATGTGCTTCCGAAACTACTACTGGTCTTCCAGTGAACGATCTGAGCGTAGCCAGTTTGATACATTACTCCCATTTAGAAACGTCCGCATGGTGCCTGTTGTATTCAATCCCGATGCAATTTCTGTGTTTCATCATCACTCTAAAATTCCCATATTACAGAATGCCTCCAGATGTCCTTCGCAAACGACTACCGGTCTTTCAGGGAACGATCAAAGCGTAGACAGTTTGAGACATTTCACTTGCGAAGAAAAGTCAGCATGGTGCCTGTTGTATTCAAACCCGATGCAATTTCTGTGTTTCATCAACACTCTAAAGGTCCCATATTACAGAATGCCTCCAGTTGTGCTTCGGAAACTACTACTGGTCTTCCAGGGAACGATCAAAGCGTAGACACTTTGAGACATTACTCCCATGGAGAAATGTCAGCATGGTGCGTGTTGTATTCAATCACGATGCAATTTCTATGATGCATCAACACTCTAAACGTCCAAAGATTACAGAATGCCTTTAGATGTGCTTCAGAAACTACTACTGGTCTTCCAGGGAACGATCAAAGCGTAGACAATTTGAGACATTAATCCCATGGAGAAAAGTCTGCATGGTGCCTTTTGTATTCAATCCCGATGCAATTTCTGTGTTTCATCAACACTCTGAAGGTCCACAGATTACAGAATGCCTCCAGTTGTGCTTCGAAAACTACTACTGGTCTTCCAGTGAACGATCAAAGAGTAGACAGCTTGAGACATTACTACCATGGAGAAAAGTCCGCATGGTGACTGTTGTATTCAATCCCGATGCAATTTCTGTGTTTCATCAACACACTAAATATCCAAATATTACAGAATGCATCGAGATGTGCTTCGGAAACTACTACTGGTCTTCCAGGGAACGATCAAAGCGTACACAGTTTGAGACATTACTCCAATGGAAAAAAGTCCGCTTGGTGCACGTTGTATTCAAACCCGATGCAATTTCTGCGTTTCATCAACACTCTTAAGGTGCCATATTACAGAATGCCTGCAGATGTGCTTCGGAAACTACTACTGGTCTTCAAGGGAACGATCAAAGAGTAGACAGTGTGAGACATTACTCCCATGGAGAAAAGTCCGCACGGTGCTGTTGTATTCAATCCCGACGCAATTTCTGTGTTTCATCAACACTCTGAAGGTCCACAGATTACAGAATTTCTCCACATGTGCTTCGCAAACTACTACTGGTCTTCCAGGGAACGATCAAAGCGTAGACAGTTTGTGTCATTAATCCCATGGAGAAAAGTCCGCATGGTGCCTGTTGTATTTAATCCCGATGCAATATCTGTGTTTCATCAACGCTCTGTAAGTCCGCATATTACAGAATGCCTTTGGATGTGCTTCCGAAACTACTACTGGTCTTCCAGTGAACGATCTGAGCCTAGCCAGTTTGATACATTACTCCCATTTAGAAAAGTCCGCATGGTGCCTGTTGTATTCAATCCCGATGCAATTTCTGTGTTTCATCAACACTCTAAAGGTCCCATATTACAGAATGCCTCCAGTTGTGCTTCGGAAACTACTACTGGTCTTCCAGGGAACGATCAAAGCGTAGACACTTTGAGACATTACTTCCATGGAGAAATGTCAGCATGGTGCGTGTTGTATTCAATCACGATGCAATTTCTATGATGCATCAACACTCTAAACGTCCAAAGATTACAGAATGCCTTTAGATGTGCTTCAGAAACTACTACTGGTCTTCCAGGGAAGGTATGCGTAGACAGGTTGAGACATTACACCCGCGAAGAAAAGTCCGCATGGTGCCTGTTGTATTTAATCCCGATGCAATATTTGTGTTTCATCAACACTCTGAAGGTCCACAGATTACAGAATGCCTTTAGATGTGCTTCCGAATCTACTACTGATCTTCCAGCGAACGATCTAAGCGTAGACAGCTTGAGACATTACTACCATGGAGAAATTTCCGCATGGTGACTGTTGTATTCAATCCCGATGCAATTTCTGTGTTTCAACAACACACTAAATGTCCACATATTACAAAATGCCTCGAGATGTGCTTCGGAAACTACTACTGGTCTTCCAGGGAACGATCAAAGCGTACACAGTTTGAGACATTACTCCAATGGAGAAAAGTCCGAATGGTGCATGTTGTATTCAAACCCGATGCAATTTCTGCGTTTCATCAACACTCTAAAGGTCCCATATTACAGAAGGCCTCCAGATGTGCTTCGGAAACTACTGCTCGTCTTCCAGGGAACGATCAAAGCGTAGACAGTGTGAGACATTACTCCCATGGAGAATAGTCCGCGTGGTGCCTGTTATATTCAAACTCGATGCAATTTCTGTGTTTCATCAACACTCTGAAGGTCCCATATTACAGAATGCCTCCAGTTGTGCTTCGGAAACTACTACTGGTCTTCCAGGGAACGATCAAAGCGCAGACACTTTGTGACATTCCTCCCATGGAGAAAAGCCAGCATGGTGCGTGTTGTATTCAAACCCGATGTAATTTCTTTGCTTCATCAACACTCTAAACGTCCAAAGATTACAGAATGCCTCTAGATGTGCTTCGGAAACTCTTACTGGTCTTCCTGTGAACGATACAAGCGTTGACAGTTTGAGACATTACACTTGCGAAGAAAAGTCCGCATCTTGCCTGTTGTATTCAATCACGATGCAATATCTGTGTTTCATCAACGCTCTGAAGGTCCACAGATTACAGAATGCCTCCAGATGTGCTTCGCAAACTACTACTGGTCTTCCAGGGAACGATCAAAGCGTAGACAGTTTGTGACATTAATCCCATGGAGAAAAGTCCGCAGGGTGCCTGTTGTATTCAATCTCGATGCAATTTCTGTGTTTCATTAACACTCTGAAGGTCCACAGGATACAGAATGCCTCGAGATGTTTTTCGGAAACTACTACTGGTCTTCCAGGGAACTATCGAAGCGTAGAGAGTTTGAGACATTACTCCCATGGAGAAAAGTCGGCATGGTGCCTGTTGTATTCAATCCCGATGCAATATCTGTGTTTCATCAACGCTCTGAAGGTCCGCATATTACAGAATGCCTTTGGATGTGCTTCCGAAACTACTACTGGTCTTCCAGTGAACGATCTGAGCGTAGCCAGTTTGACACATTACTCCCATTTAGAAAAGTCCGCATGGTGCCTGTTGTATTCAATCCCTATGCAATTTCTGTGTTTCATCATCACTCTAAAATTCCCATATTACAGAATGCCTCCAGATGACCTTCGCAAACGACTACTGGTCTTTCAGGGAACGATCAAAGCGTAGACAGTTTGAGACATTACACTTGCGAAGAAAAGTCAGCATGGTGCCTGTTGTATTCAAACCCGATGCAATTTCTGTGTTTCATCAACACTCTAAAGGTCCACTGATTACAGAATGCCTTTAGATGTGCTTGCGAATCTACTACTGATATTCCAGGGAACGATCAAAGCGTAGACAGCTTGAGACATTACTACCATGGTGAAAAGTCCGCATGGTGACTGTTGTATTCAATCCCGATGCAATTTCTGTGTTTCAACAACACACTAAATGTCCACATATTACAGAATGCCTCGAGATGTGCTTCGGAAAGTACTACTGGTCTTCCAGGGAACGATCAAAGCGTACACAGTTAGAGACATTACTCCAATGGAGAAGATCCGCTGATGCATGTTGTATTCAAACCCGATGCAATTTCTGCGCTTCATCAACACTCTAAAAGTCCCATATTACAGAATGCCTCCAGATGTGCTTCGGAAACTACTACTGGTCTTCCAGGGAACGATCAAAGCGTAGACAGTGTTAGACATTACTCCCATGGAGAATAGTCCGCATGGTGCGTGTTGTATATCAATCCCGATGCAATTTCTTTGTTTCATCAACACTCTGAAGGTCCACAGATTACAGAATGCCTAAAGATGTGTTTTGGAAACCACTGTTGGTCTTATAGGGAACAATCAAAGCGTAGACAGTTTGAGACATTGCACCCGCGAAGAAAAGTCCGCATGTTGCCTGTTGTATTTAATCCCGATGCAATATCTGTGTTTCATCAACACTCTGAAGGTCCACAGATTACAGAATGCCTTTAGATGTGCTTCCGTAACTACTACAGGTCTTCCAGGGATCGACCTAAGCGTAGACAGCTTGAGACATTACTACCATGGAGAAAAGTACGCATGGTGACTGTTGTATTCGAACCCGATGCAATCTCTGCGTTTCATCAACACTCTAAAGGTCCCATATTACAGAATGCCTCCAGATGTGCTTCGGAAACTACTACTGGTCTTCCTGTACACGATAAAAGCGTTGACAGTTTGAGACATTACACTTCCGAAAAAAAGTAGGCATGGTGCGTGTTGTATTCAAACCCGATGCAATTTCTGTGTTTCATCAACTGTCTGAAGGTCCACAGATTACAGAATGCTTCTAGTTGTGCTTCGGAAACTACTACTGGTCTTCCAGGGACGAGCAAATCGTAGACAATTTGAATCATTACTCCCATGGAGAAAAGTCTGCATGGTGACTGTTGTATTCAATTACGATGCAATTTCTGCGTTTCATCAACACTCTGAAGGTCCACAGATTACAGAATGCCTCCAGATGTCCTTCGAAAACTACTACTGGACTTCCAGGGAACGATCAAACCGTAGACAGTTTGAGACATTAATCCCATGGAGAAAACTCCGCATGGTGCGTGTTGTATATCAATCCCGATGCAATTTCTTTGTTTCATCAACACTCTGAAGGTCCACAGATTACAGAATGCCTTTAGATGTGCTTCCGTAACTACTACTGGTCTTCCAGGGATCGATCTAAGCGTAGACAGCTTGAGACATCACTACCATAGAGAATATTCCGCATGGTGCCTGTTACATTCAAACCCGATGCAATTTCTGTGTTTCATCAACACTCTAAAATTCCCATATTACAGAATGCCTCCAGTTGTGCTTCGGAAACTACTACTGGTCTTCCAGGGAACGATCAAAGCGTAGATATTTTGTGACATTCCTCCCATGGAGAAAAGTCAGCATGGTGCGTGTTGTATTCAATCCCGTTGTAATTTCTTTGCTTCATCAACACTCTAAACGTCCAAAGATTACAGAATGCCTCTAGATGTGCTTCGGAAACTCTTACAGGTCTTCCTGTGAACGATAAAAGCGTTGACAGTTTGAGACATTACACTTGCGAAGAAAAGTCCACATGGTGCCTGTTGTATTCAAACCCGATGCAATTTCTGTGTTTCATCAACACTCTAAAGGTCCCATATTACAGAATGCCTCCAGTTGTGCTTCGGAAACTACTACTGGTCTTCCAGGGAACTATCGAAGCGTAGACAGTTTGAGACATTACTCCCATGGAGAAAAGTCCGCATGGTGCCTTTGTATTTAATCCCAATGCAATTTCTGTGTTTCATCAACACTCTGAAGGTCCATCAATTATAGGATGGCTCCTGATGTGCTTTCGAAACTACTACTGGTCTTCCAGGGAACGATCAAAGCGTAGACAGTTTGAGACATTACTCCCATGGAGAAAAGTCCGCATGGTGCCTGTCGTATTCAATCTCGATGCAATTTCTCTGTTTCATCAAGACTCTAAAGATCCACAGATTACAGAATGCCTCCAGTTGTGCCTCGGAAACTACTACTGGTCTTCCAGGGAACGATCAAAGCGTAGACAGTTTGAGACATTACACCCATGGAGAAAAGACCGCATGGAGCTGTTGTATTCAGTCCCGACGCAATTTCTGTGTTTCATCAACACTCTGAAGGTCCACAGATTACTGAATGCCTCCAGGTGTGCTTCGGAAACTACTACTGGTCTTCCAGGGAACGATCAAAGCGTACACTGTTTGAGAATTTACTCCCATGTAGAAAACTCCGCATGGTGCCTGTTGTATTCAATCTCGATGCAATTTCTGTGTTTCATCAACACTCTGAAGGTCCACAGATTACAATTTGCCTCCAAATGTGCTTCACAAGCTACTACTGGTCTTCCAGGGAACGATCAAAGCGTAGACAGTTTGAGACATTAATCCCATGAAGAAAAGTCCGCATGGTGCGTGTTGTATTCAATCCCGATGCAATTTCTTTGTTTCATCGACACTCTAAACGTCCACAGATTACAGAATGCCTAAAGATGTGTTTCGGAAACCACTACTGGTCTTCCAGGGAACTATCAAAGCGTAGATAGTTTGAGACATTACACATGCGAAGAAAAGTCCGCATGGTACCTGTTGCATTCAATCCCGATGCAATTTCTGTGTTTCATCAACACTCTGAAGGTCCACATATTACAGAATGCCCCCAGTTGTGCTTCGGAAACTACTACTGGTCTTCCAGGGAACGATCAAAGCGTACACTGTTTGAGAATTTACTCCCATGTAGAAAAGTCCGCATGGTGCCTGTTTTATTCAATCTCGATGCAATTTCTGTGTTTCATCAACACTCTGAAGGTCCACAGATTACAATTTGCCTCCAAATGTGCTTCACAAGCTACTACTGGTCTTCCAGGGAACGATCAAAGCGTAGACAGTTTGAGACATTAATCCCATGAAGAAAAGTCCGCATGGTGCGTGTTGTATTCAATCCCGATGCAATTTCTTTGTTTCACCGACACTCTAAACGTCCACAGATTACAGAATGCCTAAAGATGTGTTTCGGAAACCACTACTGGTCTTCCAGGGAACTATCAAAGCGTAGATAGTTTGAGACATTACACCCGCGAAGAAAAGTCCGCATGCTGCCTGTTGTATTCAATCCCAATGCAATATCTGTGTTTCATCAACACTCTAAAGGTCCACAGTTTACAGAATGCCTTTAGATGTGCTTCCGAAACTACTACTGGTCTTCCAGGGAACGATCAAAGCGTAGACAGTTTGAGACATTACTCCCATGGAGAAAAGTCAGCATGGTGACTGTTGTATTCAATCCCGATGCAAATTCTGTGTTTCATCAACACTCTAAATGTCCACATATTACAGAATGCCTCGGGATGTGCTTTGGATACTACGACTGGTCTTCCAAGGAACGATCAAAGCGTAGACAGTATGAGACATTACCCCCATGGAGAAAAGTCCGCATGGTGCTTGTCGTATTCAATCCCGATGCAATTTCTGTGTTTCATCAAGACTCTAAAGGTCCCATATTACACAATGCCTCCAGATGTGCTTCGGAAACTGCTACTGGTCTTCCAGGGAACAATCAAAGCGACGACAGTTTGAGATATTACTCCCATGGAGAAAAGTCCGCATGGTGCCTGTTGTATTTAATCCCAATGCAATTTCTGTGTTTCATCAACACTCTGAAGGTCCATCAATTATAGGATGGCTCCTGATGTGCTTTCGAAACTACTACTGGTCTTCCAGGGAACGATCAAAGCGTAGACAGTTTGAGACATTACTCCCATGGAGAAAAGTCCGCATGGTGCCTGTCGTATTCAATCTCGATGCAATTTCTCTGTTTCATCAAGACTCTAAAGATCCACAGATTACAGAATGCCTCCAGTTGTGCCTCGGAAACTACTACTGGTCTTCCAGGGAACGATCAAAGCGTAGACAGTTTGAGACATTACACCCATGGAGAAAAGACCGCATGGAGCTGTTGTATTCAGTCCCGACGCAATTTCTGTGTTTCATCAACACTCTGAAGGTCCACAGATTACTGAATGCCTCCAGGTGTGCTTCGGAAACTACTACTGGTCTTCCAGGGAACGATCAAAGCGTACACTGTTTGAGAATTTACTCCCATGTAGAAAACTCCGCATGGTGCCTGTTGTATTCAATCTCGATGCAATTTCTGTGTTTCATCAACACTCTGAAGGTCCACAGATTACAATTTGCCTCCAAATGTGCTTCACAAGCTACTACTGGTCTTCCAGGGAACGATCAAAGCGTAGACAGTTTGAGACATTAATCCCATGAAGAAAAGTCCGCATGGTGCGTGTTGTATTCAATCCCGATGCAATTTCTTTGTTTCATCGACACTCTAAACGTCCACAGATTACAGAATGCCTAAAGATGTGTTTCGGAAACCACTACTGGTCTTCCAGGGAACTATCAAAGCGTAGATAGTTTGAGACATTACACATGCGAAGAAAAGTCCGCATGGTACCTGTTGCATTCAATCCCGATGCAATTTCTGTGTTTCATCAACACTCTGAAGGTCCACATATTACAGAATGCCCCCAGTTGTGCTTCGGAAACTACTACTGGTCTTCCAGGGAACGATCAAAGCGTACACTGTTTGAGAATTTACTCCCATGTAGAAAAGTCCGCATGGTGCCTGTTTTATTCAATCTCGATGCAATTTCTGTGTTTCATCAACACTCTGAAGGTCCACAGATTACAATTTGCCTCCAAATGTGCTTCACAAGCTACTACTGGTCTTCCAGGGAACGATCAAAGCGCTAGACAGTTTGAGACATTAATCCCATGAAGAAAAGTCCGCATAGTGCGTGTTGTATTCAATCCCGATGCAATTTCTTTGTTTCACCGACACTCTAAACGTCCACAGATTACAGAATGCCTAAAGATGTGTTTCGGAAACCACTACTGGTCTTCCAGGGAACTATCAAAGCGTAGATAGTTTGAGACATTACACCCGCGAAGAAAAGTCCGCATGCTGCCTGTTGTATTCAATCCCAATGCAATATCTGTGTTTCATCAACACTCTAAAGGTCCACAGTTTACAGAATGCCTTTAGATGTGCTTCCGAAACTACTACTGGTCTTCCAGGGAACGACCAAAGCGTAGACAGTTTGAGACATTACTCCCATGGAGAAAAGTCAGCATGGTGACTGTTGTATTCAATCCCGATGCAAATTCTGTGTTTCATCAACACTCTAAATGTCCACATATTACAGAATGCCTCGGGATGTGCTTTGGAAACTACGACTGGTCTTCCAAGGAACGATCAAAGCGTAGACAGTATGAGACATTACCCCCATGGAGAAAAGTCCGCATGGTGCTTGTCGTATTCAATCCCGATGCAATTTCCTTGTTTCATCAACACTCTAAACGTCCACAGATTACAGGATGCCTAAAGATGTGCTTCGGAAACTATTACTGGTCATCCAGGGAACTATCAAAGCGTAGACAGGTTGAGACATTACACCCGCGAAGAAAAGTCCGCATCGTGGCTTTTGTATTCAATCCCGATGCAATATCTGTGTTTCATCCACGCTCTGAAGGTCCACAGATTACAGAATGCCTTAGATGTGCTTCCGAAACTACTACTGGCCTTCCTGGGAACGATCTAAGCGTAGACAGCTTGAGACATTACTACCATGGAGAAAAGTCTGCATGGTGCCTGTTGTATTCAATCCCGATGCAATGTCTTTGTTTCATCAACACTCTAAACCCCCACACATTACAGAATCACTAAAGAATTGCTTCGGAAAATACTACTGGTCTTCCAGGGAACTATCAAAGCGTACACAGTTTGAGACATTACTCCAATGGAGAAAAGTCCGCATGGGGCATGTTGTATTCAAACCCGATGCAATTTCTGCGTTTCATCAACACTCTAAAGGTCCCATATTACAGAATGCCTCCAGATGTGCTTCGGAAACTACTACTGGTCTTCCAGGGAACGATCAAAGCGTTGACAGTTTGAGACATTACTCCCATGGAGAAGTGTCCGCATGGTGCCTGTTGTATTCAATCACGACGCAATTTCTGTGTTTCATCAACACTCTGAAGGTCCACAGATTACAGAATGCCTCCAGATGTGCTTCGCAAACTACTACTGTTCTTCCAGGGAACGATCAAAGCGTAGACAGTTTGAGACATTAATCCCATGGAGAAAAGTCCGCATGGTGCCTGTCGTATTCAATCTCGATGCAATTTCTCTGTTTCATCAAGACTCTAAAGATCCACAGATTACAGAATGCCTCCAGTTGTGCCTCGGAAACTACTACTGGTCTTCCAGGGAACGATCAAAGCGTAGACAGTTTGAGACATTACTCCCATGGAGAAAAGTCCGCATGGTGCCTGTCGTATTCAATCTCGATGCAATTTCTCTGTTTCATCAAGACTCTAAAGATCCACAGATTACAGAATGCCTCCAGTTGTGCCTCGGAAACTACTACTGGTCTTCCAGGGAACGATCAAAGCGTAGACAGTTTGAGACATTACACCCATGGAGAAAAGACCGCATGGAGCTGTTGTATTCAGTCCCGACGCAATTTCTGTGTTTCATCAACACTCTGAAGGTCCACAGATTACTGAATGCCTCCAGGTGTGCTTCGGAAACTACTACTGGTCTTCCAGGGAACGATCAAAGCGTACACTGTTTGAGAATTTACTCCCATGTAGAAAACTCCGCATGGTGCCTGTTGTATTCAATCTCGATGCAATTTCTGTGTTTCATCAACACTCTGAAGGTCCACAGATTACAATTTGCCTCCAAATGTGCTTCACAAGCTACTACTGGTCTTCCAGGGAACGATCAAAGCGTAGACAGTTTGAGACATTAATCCCATGAAGAAAAGTCCGCATGGTGCGTGTTGTATTCAATCCCGATGCAATTTCTTTGTTTCATCGACACTCTAAACGTCCACAGATTACAGAATGCCTAAAGATGTGTTTCGGAAACCACTACTGGTCTTCCAGGGAACTATCAAAGCGTAGATAGTTTGAGACATTACACATGCGAAGAAAAGTCCGCATGGTACCTGTTGCATTCAATCCCGATGCAATTTCTGTGTTTCATCAACACTCTGAAGGTCCACATATTACAGAATGCCCCCAGTTGTGCTTCGGAAACTACTACTGGTCTTCCAGGGAACGATCAAAGCGTACACTGTTTGAGAATTTACTCCCATGTAGAAAAGTCCGCATGGTGCCTGTTTTATTCAATCTCGATGCAATTTCTGTGTTTCATCAACACTCTGAAGGTCCACAGATTACAATTTGCCTCCAAATGTGCTTCACAAGCTACTACTGGTCTTCCAGGGAAGGATCAAAGCGTAGACAGTTTGAGACATTAATCCCATGAAGAAAAGTCCGCATGGTGCGTGTTGTATTCAATCCCGATGCAATTTCTTTGTTTCACCGACACTCTAAACGTCCACAGATTACAGAATGCCTAAAGATGTGTTTCGGAAACCACTACTGGTCTTCCAGGGAACTATCAAAGCGTAGATAGTTTGAGACATTACACCCGCGAAGAAAAGTCCGCATGCTGCCTGTTGTATTCAATCCCAATGCAATATCTGTGTTTCATCAACACTCTAAAGGTCCACAGTTTACAGAATGCCTTTAGATGTGCTTCCGAAACTACTACTGGTCTTCCAGGGAACGATCAAAGCGTAGACAGTTTGAGACATTACTCCCATGGAGAAAAGTCAGCATGGTGACTGTTGTATTCAATCCCGATGCAAATTCTGTGTTTCATCAACACTCTAAATGTCCACATATTACAGAATGCCTCGGGATGTGCTTTGGATACTACGACTGGTCTTCCAAGGAACGATCAAAGCGTAGACAGTATGAGACATTACCCCCATGGAGAAAAGTCCGCATGGTGCTTGTCGTATTCAATCCCGATGCAATTTCTGTGTTTCATCAAGACTCTAAAGGTCCCATATTACACAATGCCTCCAGATGTGCTTCGGAAACTGCTACTGGTCTTCCAGGGAACAATCAAAGCGACGACAGTTTGAGATATTACTCCCATGGAGAAAAGTCCGCATGGTGCCTGTTGTATTTAATCCCAATGCAATTTCTGTGTTTCATCAACACTCTGAAGGTCCATCAATTATAGGATGGCTCCTGATGTGCTTTCGAAACTACTACTGGTCTTCCAGGGAACGATCAAAGCGTAGACAGTTTGAGACATTACTCCCATGGAGAAAAGTCCGCATGGTGCCTGTCGTATTCAATCTCGATGCAATTTCTCTGTTTCATCAAGACTCTAAAGATCCACAGATTACAGAATGCCTCCAGTTGTGCCTCGGAAACTACTACTGGTCTTCCAGGGAACGATCAAAGCGTAGACAGTTTGAGACATTACACCCATGGAGAAAAGACCGCATGGAGCTGTTGTATTCAGTCCCGACGCAATTTCTGTGTTTCATCAACACTCTGAAGGTCCACAGATTACTGAATGCCTCCAGGTGTGCTTCGGAAACTACTACTGGTCTTCCAGGGAACGATCAAAGCGTACACTGTTTGAGAATTTACTCCCATGTAGAAAACTCCGCATGGTGCCTGTTGTATTCAATCTCGATGCAATTTCTGTGTTTCATCAACACTCTGAAGGTCCACAGATTACAATTTGCCTCCAAATGTGCTTCACAAGCTACTACTGGTCTTCCAGGGAACGATCAAAGCGTAGACAGTTTGAGACATTAATCCCATGAAGAAAAGTCCGCATGGTGCGTGTTGTATTCAATCCCGATGCAATTTCTTTGTTTCATCGACACTCTAAACGTCCACAGATTACAGAATGCCTAAAGATGTGTTTCGGAAACCACTACTGGTCTTCCAGGGAACTATCAAAGCGTAGATAGTTTGAGACATTACACATGCGAAGAAAAGTCCGCATGGTACCTGTTGCATTCAATCCCGATGCAATTTCTGTGTTTCATCAACACTCTGAAGGTCCACATATTACAGAATGCCCCCAGTTGTGCTTCGGAAACTACTACTGGTCTTCCAGGGAACGATCAAAGCGTACACTGTTTGAGAATTTACTCCCATGTAGAAAAGTCCGCATGGTGCCTGTTTTATTCAATCTCGATGCAATTTCTGTGTTTCATCAACACTCTGAAGGTCCACAGATTACAATTTGCCTCCAAATGTGCTTCACAAGCTACTACTGGTCTTCCAGGGAACGATCAAAGCGCTAGACAGTTTGAGACATTAATCCCATGAAGAAAAGTCCGCATAGTGCGTGTTGTATTCAATCCCGATGCAATTTCTTTGTTTCACCGACACTCTAAACGTCCACAGATTACAGAATGCCTAAAGATGTGTTTCGGAAACCACTACTGGTCTTCCAGGGAACTATCAAAGCGTAGATAGTTTGAGACATTACACCCGCGAAGAAAAGTCCGCATGCTGCCTGTTGTATTCAATCCCAATGCAATATCTGTGTTTCATCAACACTCTAAAGGTCCACAGTTTACAGAATGCCTTTAGATGTGCTTCCGAAACTACTACTGGTCTTCCAGGGAACGACCAAAGCGTAGACAGTTTGAGACATTACTCCCATGGAGAAAAGTCAGCATGGTGACTGTTGTATTCAATCCCGATGCAAATTCTGTGTTTCATCAACACTCTAAATGTCCACATATTACAGAATGCCTCGGGATGTGCTTTGGAAACTACGACTGGTCTTCCAAGGAACGATCAAAGCGTAGACAGTATGAGACATTACCCCCATGGAGAAAAGTCCGCATGGTGCTTGTCGTATTCAATCCCGATGCAATTTCCTTGTTTCATCAACACTCTAAACGTCCACAGATTACAGGATGCCTAAAGATGTGCTTCGGAAACTATTACTGGTCATCCAGGGAACTATCAAAGCGTAGACAGGTTGAGACATTACACCCGCGAAGAAAAGTCCGCATCGTGGCTTTTGTATTCAATCCCGATGCAATATCTGTGTTTCATCCACGCTCTGAAGGTCCACAGATTACAGAATGCCTTAGATGTGCTTCCGAAACTACTACTGGCCTTCCTGGGAACGATCTAAGCGTAGACAGCTTGAGACATTACTACCATGGAGAAAAGTCTGCATGGTGCCTGTTGTATTCAATCCCGATGCAATGTCTTTGTTTCATCAACACTCTAAACCCCCACACATTACAGAATCACTAAAGAATTGCTTCGGAAAATACTACTGGTCTTCCAGGGAACTATCAAAGCGTACACAGTTTGAGACATTACTCCAATGGAGAAAAGTCCGCATGGGGCATGTTGTATTCAAACCCGATGCAATTTCTGCGTTTCATCAACACTCTAAAGGTCCCATATTACAGAATGCCTCCAGATGTGCTTCGGAAACTACTACTGGTCTTCCAGGGAACGATCAAAGCGTTGACAGTTTGAGACATTACTCCCATGGAGAAGTGTCCGCATGGTGCCTGTTGTATTCAATCACGACGCAATTTCTGTGTTTCATCAACACTCTGAAGGTCCACAGATTACAGAATGCCTCCAGATGTGCTTCGCAAACTACTACTGTTCTTCCAGGGAACGATCAAAGCGTAGACAGTTTGAGACATTAATCCCATGGAGAAAAGTCCGCATGGTGCCTGTTGTATTTAATCCCAATGCAATTTCTGTGTTTCATCAAGACTCTAAAGGTCCCATTTTACACAATGCCGCCAGATGTGCTTCGGAAACTACTACTGGTCTTCCAGGGAACGATTAATGCGTATACAGTTTGAGACATTACTCCCATGGAGAAAAGTCAGTATGGTGCCTGATGTATTCAATCCCGATGCAATGTCTTTGTTTCATCAACACTCTAAACCCCCACAGATTACAGAATGGCTAAAGAATTGTTTCGGAAACTACTACAGGTCTTCCAGGGAACTATCAAACCGTATACAGTTTGAGACATTACACCCGCGATGAAAAGTCCGCATGGTGCCTGTTGTAATCAATCCCGATGCAATATCTGTGTTTCATCAACACTCTGAAGTTCCACATATTACAGAATGCCTCCAGATGTGCTTCAGAAACTACTACTGGTCTTCCAGGGAACGATGAAAGCGTATACAATTTAAGACATTACTCCCACGGAGAAAAGTCTGCATGGTGCCTGTTGTATTCAATCCCGATGCAATTTCTGCGTTTCATCTACACTCTGAAGGTCCAAATATTACAGAATGCCTCCAGAAGTGCTTCGGAAACTACTACTGGTCTTCCAGGGAACGATGAAAGCGTCGACAATTTGAGACATTACACCCGCGAAGAGTAGTACGCATGGTGCCTGTTGTATTAAATCCCGATGCAATTTCTGTGTTTCATTAACACTCTGAAGGTCCGCAGATTACAGAATGCCTCAAGATGTGCTTCGGAAGCTACTACTGGTCTTCCAGGGAACTATCGAAGCGTAGACAGTTTGAGACATTACTCCCATGGAGAAAAGTCCGCATGGTGCCTGTTGTATTTAATCCCAATGCAATTTCTGTGTTTCATCAACACTCTGAAGGTCCACATATTATACGATATCTCCTGATGTGCTTCGGAAACTACTACTGGTCTTCCAGGGAACGATCAAAGCGTAGACAATTTGAGACATTACTCCCATGGAGAAAAGTCCGCATGGTGCCTGTCGTATTCAATCCCGATGCAATTTCTGTGTTTCATCAAGACTCTAAAGGTCCCATTTTACACAATGCCACCAGATGCGCTTCGGAAACTACTACTGGTCTTCCAGGGAACGATCAAAGCGTAGACAGTTTGAGACATTAATCCCATGGAGAAAACTCCGCATGGTGCCTATTGTGTTCAATCCCGATGTAATTTCTTTGTTTCATCAACACTCTAAACGTCCAAAGATTACAGAATGCCTCTAGATTTGCTTCGGAAACCCTTACTGGTCTTCCTGTGAACGATAAAAGCGTTGACAGTTTGAGACATCAAACTTGCGAAGAAAAGTCCGCATGTTGCCTGTTGTATTCTAACCCGATGCAATTTCTGTGTTTCATCAACACTCTAAAGGTCCCATATTACAGAATGCCTCCAGTTGTGTTTCAGAAACTACTACTGGTCTTCCAGGGAACGATAAAAGCGTAGACACTTTGAGACATTACTCCCATGGAGAAAAGTCAGCAAAGTGCGTGTTGTATTCAATCACGATGCAATTTCTATGTTTCATTAACACTCTAATCGTCCAAAGATTACAGAATGTCTTTCGATGCGCTTCCGAAACTACTACTGGTCTTCCAGGGAACGATCTAAGCGTAGGCAGTTTGAGACATTACACCCGCGAAGAAAAGTCCGCATGGTGCCTGTTGTATATCATCCCGATGCAATATCTGTGTTTCATCAACACTCTGAAGGTCCACAGATTACAGAATGCCTTTAGATGTGCTTCCGTAACTACTACTGGTCTTCCAGGGATCGATCTAAGCGTAGACAGCTTGAGACATCACTACCATGGAGAATATTCCGCATGGTGCCTGTTACATTCAAACCCGATGCAATTTCTGTGTTTCATCAACACTCTAAAATTCCCATATCACAGAATGCCTCCAGTTGTGCTTCGGAAACTACTACTGGTCTTCCAGGGAATGATCAAAGCGTAGACATTTTGTGACATTCCTCCCATAGAGAAAAGTCAGCATGGTGCGTGTTGTATTCAATCCCGTTGTAATTTCTTTGCTTCTTCAACACTCTAAACGTCCAAAGATTACAGAATGCCTCTAGATGTGCTTCGGAAACTCTTACAGGTCTTCCTGTGAACGATAAAAGCGTTGACAGTTTGAGACATTACACTTGCGAAGAAAAGTCCACATGGTGCCTGTTGTATTCAAACCCGATGCAATTTCTGTGTTTCATCAACACTCTAAAGGTCCCATATTACAGAATGCCTCCAGTTGTGCTTCGGAAACTACTACTGGTCTTCCAGGGAACTATCGAAGCGTAGACAGTTTGAGACATTACTCCCATGGAGAAAAGTCCGCATGGTGCCTGTTGTATTTAATCCCAATGCAATTTCTGTGTTTCATCAACACTCTGAAGGTCCATCAATTATAGGATGGCTCCTGATGTGCTTTCGAAACTACTACTGGTCTTCCAGGGAACGATCAAATCGTAGACAGTTTGAGACATTACTCCCATGGAGAAAAGTCCGCATGGTGCCTGTCGTATTCAATCTCGATGCAATTTCTCTGTTTCATCAAGACTCTAAAGATCCACAGATTACAGAATGCCTCCAGTTGTGCCTCGGAAACTACTACTGGTCTTCCAGGGAACGATCAAAGCGTAGACAGTTTGAGACATTACACCCATGGAGAAAAGACCGCATGGAGCTGTTGTATTCAGTCCCGACGCAATTTCTGTGTTTCATCAACACTCTGAAGGTCCACAGATTACTGAATGCCTCCAGATGTGCTTCGGAAATTACTACTGGTCTTCCAGGGAACGATCAAAGCGTACACTGTTTGAGAATTTACTCCCATGTAGAAAAGTCCGCATGGTGCCTGTTGTATTCAATCTCGATGCAATTTCTGTGTTTCATCAACACTCTGAAGGTCCACAGATTACAATTTGCCTCCAAATGTGCTTCACAAGCTACTACTGGTCTTCCAGGGAACGATCAAAGCGTAGACAGTTTGAGACATTAATCCCATGAAGAAAAGTCCGCATGGTGCGTGTTGTATTCAATCCCGATGCAATTTCTTTGTTTCATCGACACTCTAAACGTCCACAGATTACAGAATGCCTAAAGATGTGTTTCGGAAACCACTACTGGTCTTCCAGGGAACTATCAAAGCGTAGATAGTTTGAGACATTACACTCGCGAAGAAAAGTCCGCATGGTGCCTGTTGTATTCAATCCCGATGCAATTTCTGTGTTTCATCAACACTCTGAAGGTCCACATATTACAGAATGCCCCCAGTTGTGCTTCGGAAACTACTACTGGTCTTCCAGGGAACGATCAAAGCGTACCCTGTTTGAGAATTTACTCCCATGTAGAAAAGTCCGCATGGTGCCTGTTGTATTCAATCTCGATGCAATTTCTGTGTTTCATCAACACTCTGAAGGTCCACAGATTACAATTTGCCTCCAAATGTGCTTCACAAGCTACTACTGGTCTTCCAGGGAACGATCAAGGCGTAGACAGTTTGAGACATTAATCCCATGAAGAAGAGTCCGCATGGTGCGTGTTGTATTCAATCCCGATGTAATTTCTTTGTTTCATCGACACTCTAAACGTCCACAGATTACAGAATGCCTAAAGATGTGTTTCGGAAACCACTACTGGTCTTCCAGGGAACTATCAAAGCGTATACAGTTTGAGACATTACACCCGCGAAGAAAAGTCCGCATGCTGCCTGTTGTATTCAATCCCAATGCAATATCTGTCTTTCATTAACACTCTAAAGGTCCACAGTTTACAGAATGCCTTTAGATGTGCTTCCGAAACTACTACTGGTCTTCCAGGGAACGATCAAAGCGTAGACTGTTTGAGACATTACCCCCATCTAGAAAAGTCCGCATGGTGCTTGTCGTATTCAATCCCGATGCAATTTCTGTGTTTCATCGACACTCTAAACGTCCACAGATTACACAATGCCTCCAGATGTGCTTCGGAAACTGCTACTGGTCTTCCAGGGAACAATCAAAGCGACGACAGTTTGAGATATTACTCCCATGGAGAAAACTCAGCATGGTGCGTGTTGTATTCAGTCCCGATGCAATTTCCTTGTTTCAACAACACTCTAAACGGCCACAGATTACAGGATGCCTAAAGATGTGCTTCGGAAACTATTACTGGTCTTCCAGGGAACTATCAAAGCGTAGACAGGTTGAGACATTACACCCGCGAAGAAAAGTCCGCATCGTGGCTTTTGTATTCAATCCCGTTGCAATATCTGTGTTTCATCCACGCTCTGAAGGTCCACAGATTAGAGAATGCCTTTGGATGTGCTTCCGAAACTACTACTGGTCTTCCAGGGAACGATCTGAGCGTAGCCAGTTTGACACATTACTCCCATGGAGAAAAGTCCGCATGGTGCCTGTTGTATTCAAACACGATGCAATTTCTATGTTTCATCAACACTCTAAAGGTCCCATATTACAGAATGCCTCCAGTTGTGCTTCGGAAACTACTACTGGTCTTCCAGGGAACGATAAAAGCGTAGACACTTTGAGACATTACTCCCATGGAGAAAAGTCAGCATAGTGCGTGTTGTATTCAATCACGATGCAATTTCTATGTTTCATCAACACTCTAAACGTCCAAATATTACAGAATGCCTTTTGATGTGCTTCAGAATCTACTACTGGTCTTCCAGGGAACGATCTAAGCGTAGACAGCTTGAGACATTACACCCGCGAAGAAAAGTCCGCATGGAGCCTGTTGTATTCAATCCCGATTTAATTTCTGTAATTCATCAAGTCTCTGAAGGTCCACAGATTACAGAATGCTTCCAGTTGTGCTTCGGAAACTACTACTGGTCTTCCAGGGAACGATCAAAGCGTAGCCAATTTGAGACATTACTCCCATGGAGAAAAGTCTGTATGGAGCCTGTTGTATCCAATCCCGATGCAATTTCTATGTTTCATCAACACTCTAAACGTCCAAAGATTACAGAATGCCTTTCAATGTGCTACCGAAACTACTACTGGTCTTCCAGGGAACGATCTAAGCGTAGACAGTTTGAGACATTACACCCGCGAAGAAAAGTAGGCATGGTGCCTGTTGTATATCATCCCGATGCAATATCTGTGTTTCATCAACACTCTGAAGGTCCACAGATTACAGAATGCCTTAGATGTGCTTCCGAAACTACTACTGGTCTTCCTGGGAACGATCTAAGCGTATACAGCTTGAGACATTACTACCATGGAGAAAAGTCCGCATGGTGCCGGTTGTATTCAATCCCGATGCAATGTCTTTGTTTCATCAACACTCTAAACCCCCACACATTACAGAACGACTAAAGAATTGCTTCGGAAAATACTACTGGTCTTCCAGGGAACTATCAAAGCGTACACAGTTTGAGACATTGCTCCAATGGAGAAAAGTCCGCATGGGGCATGTTGTATTCAAACCCGATGCAATTTCTGCGTTTCATCAACACTCCAAAGGTCCCATATTACAGAATGCCTCCAGATGTGCTTCGGCAACTACTACTGGTCTTCCAGGGAACGATCAAAGCGTTGACAGTTTGAGACATTACTCCCATGGAGAAGTGTCCTTATGGTGCCTGTTGTATTCAATCACGACGCAATTTCTGTGTTTCATCAACACTCTGAAGGTCCACAGATTACAGAATGCCTCCAGAAGTGCTTCGGAAACTACTACTGGTCTTCCAGTTAACGATGAAAGCGTCGACAATTTGAGACATTACACCCGCGAAGAGTAGTACGCATGGTGCCTGTTGTATTAAATCTCGATGCAATTTCTGTGTTTCATTAACACTCTGAAGGTCCGCAGATTACAGAATGCCTCAAGATGTGCTTCGGAAGCTATTACTGGTCTTCCAGGGAACTATCGAAGCGTAGACAGTTTGAGACATTACTCCCATGGAGAAAAGTCCGCATGGTGCCTGTTGTATTTAATCCCAATGCAATTTCTGTGTTTCATCAACACTCTGAAGGTCCACATATTATACGATATCTCCTGATGTGCTTCGGAAACTACTACCGGTCTTCCAGGGAACGATCAAAGCGTAGACAATTTGAGACATTACTCCCATGGAGAAAAGTCCGCATGGTGCCTGTCGTATTCAATCCCGATGCAATTTCTGTGTTTCATCAAGGCTCTAAAGGTCCCATTTTACACAATGCCAGCAGATGCGCTTCGGAAACTACTACTGGTCTTCCAGGGATCGATTAAAGCGTATACAGATTGAGATATTACTCCCATGGAGAAAAGTCAGTATGGTGCCTAATTTATTCACTCCCGATGCATTTTCTTTGTTTCATCAACACTCAAAACTTCCATAGGTTACAGAATGCCTAAAGATGTGCTTCGGAAACTACTACTAGTCTTCGAGGGCACTTTCAAAGCGTAGACAGTTTGAGACATTACACCCGCGAAGAAAAGTCCGCATGGTGTCTGTTGAATTCAATCCCGATGCAATTTCTGTGTTTCATCAACACTCTGAAGGTCCACAGATTACAGAATGCCTCCAGTTGTGTTTCAGAAACTACTACTGGTCTTCCAGGGAACGATAAAAGCGTAGACACTTTGAGACATTACTCCCATGGAGAAAAGTCAGCAAAGTGCGTGTTGTATTCAATCACGATGCAATTTCTATGTTTCATTAACACTCTAATCGTCCAAAGATTACAGAATGTCTTTCGATGTGCTTCCGAAACTACTACTGGTCTTCCAGGGAACGATCTAAGCGTAGGCAGTTTGAGACATTACACCCGCGAAGAAAAGTCCGCATGGTGCCTGTTGTATATCATCCCGATGCAATATCTGTGTTTCATCAACACTCTGAAGGTCCACAGATTACAGAATGCCTTAGATGTGCTTCCGAAACTACTACTGGTCTTCCTGGGAACGATCTAAGCGTATACAGCTTGAGACATTACTACCATGGAGAAAAGTCCGCATGGTGCCGGTTGTATTCAATCCCGATGCAATGTCTTTGTTTCATCAACACTCTAAACCCCCACACATTACAGAACGACTAAAGAATTGCTTCGGAAACTACTACTGGTCTTCCAGGGAACTATCAAAGCGTACACACTTTGAGACTTTACTCCACTGGAGAAAAGTCCGCATGGGGCATGTTGTATTCAAACCCAATGCAATTTTTTCGTTTCATCAACACTCTAAAGGTCCCATATTACAGAATGCCTCCAGATGTGCTTCGGAAACTACTACTGGTCTTCCAGGGAACGATCAAAGCGTAGACAGTTTGAGACATTACTCCCATATAGCAAAGTCCGCATGATGCCTATTGTATTCAATCCTGATGTAATTTCTTTGTTTCATCAACACTCTAAACGTCCAAATATTACAGAATGCCTCTAGATGTGCTTCGGAAACTCTTACTGGTCTTCGTGTGAACGATAAAAGCGTTGACAGTTTGAGACATCACACTTGCGAAGACAAGTCCGCATGGTGCCTGTTGTATTCAAACCCGATGCAATTTCTGTGTTTCATCAAGACTCTAAAGGTCCCATATAACACAATGCCTCCACATGTGCTTCGGAAACCACTACTGGTCTCCCAGGGAACGATCAAAGCGAAGACAGTTCGAGACATTACTCCCATGGAGAAAAGTCAGCATGGTGCGTGTTGTATTCAATCCCGATGCAATTTCTTTGTTTCATCAACACTCTAAACGTACACAGATTACAGAATGCCTAAAGATGTGCTTCGGAAACTGCTACTGGTTGTCCAGGGAACTATCAAAGCGTAGACAGTTCGAGACATTACACCTGAGAAGAAAAGTCCGCATGGTGCCTGTTGTATTCAATCCCGATGCAATTTCTGTGTTTCATCAACACTCTGAAGGTCCACATATTACAGAATGCCTTCAGTTGTGCTTCGGAAACTACTACTGGTCTTCCAGGGAACGATCAAAGCGTACACTGTTTGAGAATTTACTCCCATGTAGAAAAGTCCGCATGGTGCCTGTTGTATTCAATCTCGATGCAATTTCTGTGTTTCATCAACACTCTGAAGGTCCACAGATTACAATTTGCCTCCAAAAGTGCTTCACAAGCTACTACTGGTCTTCCAGGGAACGATCAAAGCGTAGACAGTTTGAGACATTAATCCCATGAAGAAAAGTCCACATGGTGCGTGTTTTATTCAATCCCGATGCAATTTCTTTGTTTCATCGACACTCTAAACGTCCACAGATTACAGAATGCCTAAAGATGTGCTTCCGAAACTACTACTGGTCTTCCAGGGAACGATAAAAGCGTAGACACTTTGAGACATTACTCCCATGGAGAAAAGTCAGCATAGTGCGTGTTGTATTCAATCACGATGCAATTTCTATGTTTCATCAACAATCTAAACGTCCTAATATTACAGAATGCCTTTCGATGTGCTTCCGAAACTACTACTGGTCTTCCAGGGAACGATCTAAGCGTAGACAGCTTGAGACATTACACCCGCGAAGAAAAGTGCGCATGGTGCCTGTTGTATTCAATCCTGATTTAATTTCTGTGTTTCATCAGGTCTCTGAAGGTCCACAGATTACAGAATGCTTCCAGTTGTGCTTCGGAAACTACTACTGGTCTTCCAGGGAACGATCAAAACGTAGACAACTTGAGACATTACTCCCATGGAGAAAAGTCTGCATGGAGCCTGTTGTATTCAATCCCGATGCAATTTCTGCGTTTCATCAACACTGTGAAGGTCCACAGATTACAGAATGCCTCCAGATGTCCTTCGCAAACTACTACTGGTCTTCCAGGGAACGATCAAACCGTTGACAGTTTGAGACATTAATCATATGGAGAAAAGTCAGCATGGTGCGTGTTGTATTCAATCACGATGCAATTTCTATGTTTCATCAACACTCTAAACGTCCAAAGATTACGGAATGCCTTTCGATGTGCTTCCGAAACTACTACTGGTCTTCCAGGGAACGATAAAAGCGTAGACACTTTGAGACATTACTCCCATGGAGAAAAGTCAGCATAGTGCGTGCTGTATTCAATCACGATGCAATTTCTATGTTTCATCAACACTCTAAACGTCCAAATATTACAGAAGGCCTTTCGATGTGCTTCCGAAACTACTACTGGCCTTCCTGGGAACGATCTAAGCGTAGACAGCTTGAGACATTACTACCATGGAGAAAAGTCTGCATGGTGGATGTTGTATTCAATCCCGATGCAATGTCTTTGTTTCATCAACACTCTAAACCCCCACACATTACAGAATCACTAAAGAATTGCTTCGGAAACTACTACTGGTCTTCCAGGGAACTATCAAAGCGTACACAGTTTGAGACATTACTCCAATGGAGAAAAGTCCGCATGGGGCATGTTGTATTCAAACCCGATGCAATTTCTGCGTTTCATCAACACTCTAAAGGTCCCATACCACAGAATGCCTCCAGATTTGCTTCGGAAACTACTACTGGTCTTCCAGGGAACGATCAAAGCGTAGACAGTTTGAGACATTAATCCCATGGAGAAAAGTCCTCATGGAGCCTATTGTATTCAATCCCGATGTCATTTCTTTGTTTCATTAACACTCTAAACGTCCAAAGATTACAGAATGCCTCTAGATGTGCTTCGGAAACTCTTACTGGTCTTCCTGTGAAAGATAAAAGCGTTGACAGTTTGAGACAACACACTTGCGAAGAAAAGTCCGCATGGTGGCTGTTGTATTCAAACCCGATGAAATTTCTGTGTTTCATCAACACTCTAAAGGTCCCATATTACAGAATGCCTCCAGTTGTGCTTCGGAAACTACTACTGGTCTTCCAGGGAACGATCAAAGCGTATACAGTTTGAGACATTACTCCCATGGAGAAAAGTCCGCATGGTGCCTGTTGTATTCAATCACGACGCAATTTCTGTGTTTCATCAACACTCTGAAGGTCCACAGATTACAGAATGCCTCCAGATGTGCTTCGCAAACTACTACTGTTCTTCCAGGGAACGATCAAAGCGTAGACAGTTTGAGACATTAATCCCATGGAGAAAAGTCCGCATGGTGCCTGTTGTATTTAATCCCAATGCAATTTCTGTGTTTCATCAAGACTTTAAAGGTCCCATTTTACACAATGCCGCCAGATGTGCTTCGGAAACTACTACTGATCTTCCAGGGAACGATCAATGCGTGTACAGTTTGAGACATTTCTCCCATGGAGAAAAGTCAGTATGGTGCCTGATGTATTCAATCCCGATGCAATTTCTTTGTTTCATCAACACACAAAACTTCCACATGTTACAGAATGCCTAAAGATGTGCTTCGAAAATTACTACTGGTCTTCGAGGGCACTACCAAAGCGTAGATAATTTGAGACATTACACCCGCGAAGAAAAGTCCGCATGGTGCCTGTTGTATTCAATCCCGATGCAATTTCTGTGTTTCATCAACACTCTGAAGGTCCACAGATTACAGAATGCCTCCAGTTGTGCTTCGAAAACTACTACTGGTCTTCCAGTGAACGATCAAAGAGTAGACAGTTTGAGACATTACTCCCAGGGAGTAAAGTCCGCATGGTGACTGTTGTATTCAATCCCGATGCAATGTCTTTGTTTCATCAACACTCTAAACCCCCACAGATTACAGAATGGCTAAAGAATTGTTTCGGAAACTACTACTGGTCTTCCACGGAACTATCAAAGCGTATACAGTTTGAGACATTACACCCGCGATGAAAAGTCCGCATGGTGCCTGTTGTAATCAATCCCGATGCAATATCTGTGTTTCATCAACACTCTGAAGGTCCACATATTACAGAATGCCTCCAGTTGTGCTTCGGAAACTACTACTGGTCTTCCAGGGAACTATCAAAGCGTACACTGTTTGAGAATTTACTCCCATGTAGAAAAGTCCGCATGGTGCCTGTTGTATTCAATCTCGATGCAATTTCTGTGTTTCATCAACACTCTGAAGGTCCACAGATTACAATTTGCCTCCAAATGTGCTTCACAAGCTACTACTGGTCTTCCAGGGAACGATCAAAGCGTAGACAGTTTGAGACATTAATCCCATGAAGAAAAGTCCGCATGGTGCGTTTTGTATTCAATCCCGATGCAATTTCTTTGTTTCATCGACACTGTAAACGTCCACAGATTACAGAATGCCTAAAGATGTGCTTCCGAAACTACTACTGGTTTTCCAGGGAACAATAAAAGCGTAGACACATTGAGACATTACTCCCATGGAGAAAAGTCAGCATAGTGCGTGTTGTATTCAATCACGATGCAATTTCTATGTTTCATCAACACTCTAAACGTCCAAATATTACAGAATGCCTTTCGATGTGCTTCCGAAACTACTACTGGTCTTCCAGGGAACGATCTAAGCGTAGACAGCTTGAGACATTACACCCGCAAAGAAAAGTACGCATGGTGCCTGTTGTATTCAAACCCGATTTAATTTCTGTGTTTCATCAAGTCTCTGAAGGTCCACAGATTACAGAATGCTTCCAGTTGTGCTTCGGAAACTACTACTGGTCTTCCAGGGAACGATCAATGCGTAGACAATTTGAGACATTACTCCCATGGAGAAAAGTCTGCATGGAGCCTGTTGTATTCTATCCCGATGCAATTTCTGCGTTTCATCAACACTCTGAAGGTCCACAGATTACAGAATGCCTCCAGATGTCCTTCGCAAACTACTACTGGTCTTCCAGGGAACGATCAAACCGTAGACAGTTTGAGACATTAATCATATGGAGAAAAGTCAGCATGGTGCGTGTTGTATTCAATCACGATGCAATTTCTATGTTTCATCAACACTCTAAACGCCCAAAGATTACAGAATGCCTTTCGATGTGCTTCCGAAACTACTACTGGTCTTCCAGGGAACGATCTAAGCGTAGACAGTTTGAGACATTAATCACATGGAGAAAAGTCCTCATGGTGCCTATTGTATTCAATCCCGATGTAATTTCTTTGTTTCATTAACACTCTGAACGTCCAAAGATTACTGAATGCCTCTAGATGTGCTTCGGAAACTCTTACTGGTCTTCCTGTGAAAGATAAAAGCGTTGACAGTTTTAGACAACACACTTGCGAAGAAAAATCCGCATGGTGCCTGTTGTATTCAAACCCGATGCAATTTCTGTGTTTCATCAACACTCTAAAGGTCCCATATTACAGAATGCCTCCAGATGTGCTTCGGAAACTACTACTGATCTTCCAGGGAACGATCAATGCGTGTACAGTTTGAGACATTACTCCCATGGAGAAAAGTCAGTATGGTGCCTGATGTATTCAATCCCGATGCAATTTCTTTGTTTCATCAACACACAAAACTTCCATAGGTTACAGAATGCCTAAAGTTGTGCTTCGGAAATTACTACTGGTCTTCGAGGGCACTACAAAAGCGTAGATAGTTTGAGACATTACACCCGCGAAGAAAAGTCCGCATGGTGCCTGTTGTATTCAATCCCGATGCAATTTCTGTGTTTCATCAACACTCTGAAGGTCCACAGATTACAGAATGCCTCCAGTTGTGCTTCGAAAACTACTACTGGTCTTCCAGTGAACGATCAAAGAGTAGACAGTTTGAGACATTACTCCCAGGGAGTAAAGTCCGCATGGTGTCTGTTGTATTCAATCCCGATGCAATGTCTTTGTTTCATCAACACTCTAAACTCCCACAGATTACAGAATGGCTAAAGAATTGTTTCGGAAACTACTACTGGTCTTCCACGGAACTATCAAAGCGTATACAGTTTGAGACATTACACCCGCGATGAAAAGTCCGCATGGTGCCTGTTGTAATCAATCCCGACGCAATATCTGTGTTTCATCAACACTCTGAAGGTCCACATATTACAGAATGCCTCCAGTTGTGCTTCGGAAACTACTACCGGTCTTCCAGGGATCGATCAAATCGTACACTGTTTGAGAATTTACTCCCATGTAGAAAAGTCCGCATGGTGCCTGTTGTATTCAATCCCGATTTAATTTCTGTGTTTCATCAAGTCTCTGAAGGTCCACAGATTACAGAATGCTTCCAGTTGTGCTTCGGAAACTACTACTGGTCTTCCAGGGAACGATCAAAGCGTAGACGATTTGAGACATTACTCCCATGGAGAAAAGTCTGCATGGAGCCTGTTGTATTCAATCCCGATGCAATTTCTGCGTTTCATCAACACTCTGAAGGTTCACAGATTACAGAATGCCTCCAGATGTCTTTCGCAAACTACTACTGGTCTTCCAGGGAACGATCAAACCGTAGAGAGTTTGAGACATTAATCATATGGAGAAAAGTCAGCATGGTGCGTGTTGTATTCAATCACGATGCAATTTCTATGTTTCATCAACACTCTAAACGTCCAAAGATTACAGAATGCCTTTCGATGTGCTTCCGAAACTACTACTGGTCTTCCAGTGAACGATCAAAGAGTAGACAGTTTGAGACATTACTCCCAATAAGTAAAGTCCGCATGGTGTCTGTTGTATTCAATCCCGATGCAATGTCTTTGTTTCATCAACACTCTAAACCCCCACAGATTACAGAATGGCTAAAGAAATGTTTCGGAAACTACTACTGGTCCTCCAGGGAACTATCAAAGCGTATACAGTTTGAGACATTACACCCGCGATGAAAAGTCCGCATGGTGCCTGTTGTAATCAATCCCGATGCAATATCTGTGTTTCATCAACACTCTGAAGGTCCACAGATTACAGAATGCCTTTAGATGTGCTTCCGAAACAACTACTCTTCGTCCAGGGAACGATCAATGCGTAGACACTTTGAGACATTACTCCCATGGAGAAAAGTCCGCATGGTGCCTGTTGTATTCAATCCCGATGCAATTTCTGTGTTTCATCAACACTCTGAAGGTCCACAGATTACGGAATGCCTTTAGATGTGATTCCGAATCTAGTACTGGTCTTCCAGGGAACGATCAAAGTGTAGACAGTTTGAAACATTACTCCCATGGAGAGAAGTCCGCATGGTGCCTGTCGTATTCAATCCCGATGCCATTTCTGTGTTTCATCAACACTCTGAAGGTCCACATATTACAGAATGCCTCCAGATGTGCTTCGGAAACTACTACTGGTATTCCAGGGAACGATGAAAGCGTATACAATTTAAGACATTACTCCCATGGAGAAAAGTCCGCATGGTGCCAGTTGTATTCAATCCCGATGCAATTTCTGTGTTTCATCAACACTCTGAAGGTCCACAGATTACGGAATGCCTTTAGATGTGATTCTGAATCTAGTACTGGTCTTCCAGGGAACGATCAAAGCGTAGACAGTTTGAGACATTACTCCCATGGAGAGAAGTCCGCATGGTGCCTGTCGTATTCAATCCCGATGCCATTTCTATGTTTCATCAACACTCTGAAGGTCCACATATTACAGAATGCCTCCAGAAGTGCTTCGGAAACTACTACTGGTCTTCCAGGGAACGATGAAAGCGTCGACAATTTGAGACATTACTCCCATGGAGAAAAGTCCGCATGGTGCCTGTTGTATTTAATCCCAATGCAATTTCTGTTTCATAAACACTCTGAAGGTCCACATATTGTACGATATCTCCTGATGTGCTTCGGAAACTACTGCTGGTCCTTCAGGGAACGATCAAAGCGTAGACAATTTGAGACATTACTCCCATGGAGAAAAGTCCGCATGGTGCCTGTCGTATTCAATCCCGATGCAATTTCTGTGTTTCATCAAGACTCTAAAGGTCCCATTTTACACAATGCCACCAGATGCGCTTCGGAAACTACTACTGGTCTTCCAGGGAACGATCAAAGCGTATACAGATTGAGATATTACTCCCATGGAGAAAAGTCAGTATGGTGCCTGATATATTCACTCCCGATGCAATTTCTTTGTTTCATCAACACACAAAACTTCCACAGGTTACAGAATGCCTAAAGATGTGCTTCGGAAACTACTACTAGTCTTCGAGGGCACTTTCAAAGCGTAGACAGTTTGAGACATTCCACCCGCGAAGAAAAGTCCGCATGGTGCCTGTTGAATTCAATCCCGATGCAATTTCTGTGTTTCATCAACACTCTGAAGGTCCACAGATTACAGAATGCCTCCAGTTGTGCTTCGAAAACTACTGCTGGTCTTCCAGGGAACCATCAATGCGTAGACAGTTTGAGACATTACTCCCATGGAGATAAGTCCGCATGGTGCCTGTTGTATTCAATCCCGATGTAATGTCTTTGTTTCATCAACACTCTAAACCCCCACACATTACAGAATGAATTAAGAATTGCTTCGGAAACTACTACTGGTCTTCCAGTTAACTATTAAAATCGTACACAGTTTGAGACATTACTCCAATGGAGAAAAGTCCGCATGGGGCATGTTGTATTCAAACCCGATGCAATTTCTGCGTTTCATCAACACTCTAAAGGTCCCATATCACAGAATGCCTCCAGATGTTCTTCGGAAACTACTACTGGTCTTCCAGGGAACGATCAAAGCGTAGACAGTTTGAGACATTAATCCCATGGAGAAAACTCCGCATGGTGCCTATTGTATTCAATCCCGATGTAATTTCTTTGTTTCATCAACACTCTAAACGTCCAAAGATTACAGAATGCCTCTAGATTTGCTTCGGAAACCCTTACTGGTCTTCCTGTGAACGATAAAAGCGTTGACAGTTTGAGACATCACACTTGCGAAGAAAAGTCCGCATGGTGCCTGTTGTATTCAAACCCGATGCAATTTCTGTGTTTCATCAACACTCTATAGGTCCCATATTACAGAATGCCTCCAGTTGAGATTCAGAAACTACTACTGGTCTTCCAGGGAACGATAAAAGCGTAGACACTTTGAGACATTACTCCCATGGAGAAAAGTCAGCAAAGTGCTTGTTGTATTCAATCACGATGCAATTTCTATGTTTCATCAACACTCTAAACGTCCAAAGATTACAGAATGTCTTCCGATGTGCTTCCGGTACTACTACTGGTCTTCCAGGGAACGATCTAAGCGTAGACAGTTTGAGACATTACACCCGCGAAGAAAAGTCCGCATGGTGCCTGTTGTATATCATCCCGATGCAATATCTGTGTTTCATCAACACTCTGAAGGTCCACAGATTACAGAATGCCTTAGATGTGCTTCCGAAACTACTACTGGTCTTCCTGGGAACGATCTAAGCGTAGACAGCTTGAGACATTACTACCATGGAGAAAAGTCCGCATGGTGCCTGTTGTATTCAATCCCGATGCAATGTCTTTGTTTCATCAACACTCTAAACCCCCACACATTACAGAATGACTAAAGAATTGCTTCGGAAACTACTACTGGTCTTCCAGGGAACTATCAAAGCGTACACAGTTTGAGACATTACTCCAGTGGAGAAAAGTCCGCATGGGGCATGTTGTATTCAATCCCGATGCAATTTCTATGTTCCATCAAGTCTCTGAAGGTCCACAGATTACAGAATGCTTCCAGTTGTGCTTCGGAAACTACTACTGGTCTTCCAGGGAACGATCAAATCGTAGACAATTTGAGACATTACTCGCATGGAGAAAAGTCTGCATGGTGCCTGTTGTATTCAATCCCGATGCAATTTCTGGGTTTCATCAAGACTCTGAGGGTCCACAGATTACAGAATGCCTCCAGATGTCCTTCGCAAACTACTACTGGTCTTCCAGGGAACGATCAAACCGTAAACAGTTTGAGACATTAATCCCATGGAGAAATGTCAGCATGGTGCGTGTTGTATTCAATCACGATGCAATTTCTATGTTTCATCAACACTCTAAACGTCCAAAGATTACAGAATGCCTTTGGATGTACTTCCGAAACTACTACTGGTCTTCCAGGGAACGATCTAAGCGTAGACAGTTTGAGACATTACACCCGCGAAGAAAAGTCCGCATAGTGCCTGTTGTATATCATCCAGGTGCAATTTCTGCGTTTCATCAACACTCTGAAGGTCCACAGATTACAGAATGCCTTAGATGTGCTTCGGAAACTACTACTGGTCTTCCTGGGAACGGTCTAAGCGTAGACAGCTTGAGACATTAGTACCATGGAGAAAAGTCCGCATAGTGCATGTTGTATATCATCCCGATGCAATATCTGTGTTTCATCAACACTCTGAAGGTCCACAGATTACAGAATGCCTTAGATGTGCTTCCGAAACTACTACTGGTCTTCCTGGGAACGATCTAAGCGTAGACAGCTTGAGACATTACTACCATGGAGAAAAGTCCGAATGGTGAGTGTTGTATTCAATCCCGATGCAATGTCTTTGTTTCATCAACACTCTAAATCCCCACACATTACAGAATGACTAAAGAATTGCTTCGGAAACTACTACTGGTCTTCCAGTGAACTATCAAAGCGTAAACAGTTTGAGACATTACTCCAATGGAGAAAAGTCAGTATGCGGCATGTTGTATTCAAACCCGATGCAATTTCTGCGTTTCATTAACACTCTAAAGGTCCCATATTAAAGAATGCCTCCAGATGTGCTTCGGAAACTACTACTGGTCTTCCAGGGAACGATCAAAGCGTAGACAGTTTGAGACATTAATCCCATGGTAAAAAGTCCGCATGGTAAATATTGTATTCAATCCTGATGTAATTTCTGTGTTTCATCAACACTCTAAACGTCCAAAGATTACAGAATGCCTCTATATTTGCTTCGGAAACTCTTACTGGTCTTCCTGTGAACGATAAAAGCGTTGACAGTTTGAGACATCACACTTGCGAAGAGAAGTCCGCATGGTGCCTGTGGTATTCAAACCCGATGCAATTTCTGTGTTACATCAACACTCTAAAGGTCCCATATTACAAAATGCCTCCAGTTGTGCTTCGGAAACTACTACTGGTCTTCCAGGGAACGATAAAAGCGTAGACACTCTGAGACATTACTCCCATGGAGAAAAGTCAGCATAGTGCGTGTTGTATTCAATCACGATGCAATTTCTATGTTTCATCAACACTCTAAATGTCCAAAGATTACAAAATGCCTTTCGATGTGCTTCGGAAACTACTACTGGTCTTCCAGTTAACGATCTAAGCGTAGACAGCTTGAGACATTACACCCGCGAAGAAAAGTCCGCATGGTGCCTGTTGTATTCAATCCCGATGCAATTTCTGTGTTCCATCATGTCTCTGAAGGTCCACAGATTACAGAATGCTTCCAGTTGTGCTTCGGAAACTACTACTGGTCTTCCAGGGAACGATCAAAGCGTAGACAATTTGAGACATTACTCCCATGGAGAAAAGTCTGCATGGTGCCTGTTGTATTCAATCCCGATGCAATTTCTGCGTTTCATCAAGACTCTGAAGGTCCACAGATTACAGAATGCCTCCAGATGTCCTTCGCAAACTACTACTGGTCTTCCAGGGAACGATCAAACCGTAGACAGTTTGAGACATTAATCAAGTGGAGAAAAGTCAGCATGGTACGTGTTGTATTCAATCACGATGCAATTTCTATGTTTCATCAACACTCTAAACGTCCAAAGATTACAGAATGCCTTTCGATGTGCTTCCGAAACTACTACTGGTCTTCCAGGGAACGATCTAAGCGTAGACAGTTTGAGACATTACACCCGCGAAGAAAAGTCCGCATGGTGCCTGTTGTATATCATCCCGATGCAATATCTGTGTTTCATCAACACTCTGAAGGTCCACAGATTACAGAATGCCTTAGATGTGCTTCCGAAACTACTACTGGTCTTCCTGGGAACGATCTAAGCGTAGACAGCTTGAGACATTACTACCATGGAGAAAAGTCCGCATGGTGCCTGTTGTATTCAATCCCGATGCAATGTCTTTGTCTCATCAACACTCTAAACCCCCACACATTACAGAATGACTAAAGAATTGCTTCGGAAACTACTACTGGTCTTCCAGGGAACTATCAAAGCGTACACAGTTTGAGACATTACTCCAATGGAGAAAAGTCCGCATGGGGCATGTTGTATTCAAACCCGATGCAATTTCTGCGTTTCATCAACACTCTAAAGGTCCCATATTGCAGAATGCCTCCTGTTGTGCTTCGGAAACTACTACTGGTCTTCCAGGGAACGATCGAAGCGTAGACAGTTTGAGACATTACTCCCATGGAGAAATTCCGCATGGTGCCTGTTGTATTCAATCACGACGCAATTTCTGTGTTTCATCAACACCCTGAAGGTCCACAGATTACAGAATGCCTTTAGATGTGATTCCGAATCTAGTACTGGTCTTCCAGGGAACGATCAAAGGGTAGACAGTTTGAGACATTACTCCCATGGAGAAAAGTCCGCATGGAGCATGTTGTATTCAATCCCGATGCCATATCTGTGTTTCATCAACACTCTGAAGGTCCACATATTACAGAATGCCTCCAGATGTGCTTCGGAAACTACTACTGGTCTTCCAGGGAACGATCAAAGCGTATACAATTTAAGACATTACTCCCATGGAGAAATGTGTGCATGGTGCCTGTTATATTCAATCCCGATGCAATTTCTGCGTTTCATCAACACTCTGAAGGTCCACAGGTTACAGAATGCCTCCAGAAGTGCTTCGGAAACTACTACTGGTCTTCCAGGGAACGAAGAAAGCGTAGACAATTTGAGACATTACACCCGCGAAGAATAGTACGCACGGTGCCTGTTGTATTAAATCCCGATGCAATTTCTGTGTTTCATTAACACTCTGAAGGTCCACAGATTACAGAATGCGTCAAGATGTGCTTCGGAAACTACTACTGGTCTTCAAGGGAACTATCGAAACGTAGACAGTTTGAGACATTACTCCCATGGAGAAAAGGCCGCATGGTGCCTGTCGTATTCATTCCCGATGCAATTTCTGTGTTTCATCAACACTCTGACGGTCCATTTATTTTACGATATCTCCTGATGTGCTTCGGAAACTACTACTGGTCTTCCAGGGATCGATCAAAGCGTAGACAGATTGAGACATTACTCAAATGGAGAAAAGTACGCATGGTGCCTGTTGTATTCAATCCCGATGCAATGTCTTTGTTTCGTCAACACTCTAATTCCCAAAACATTACAGAATGACTAAAGAATTGCTTCGGAAACTACTACTGGTCTTCCAGGGAACTATCAAAGCGTACACAGTTTGAGACATTACTCCAATGGAGAAAAGTCTGCATGGGGCATGTTGTATTCAAACCCGATGCAATTTCTGCGTTTCATCAACACCCTAAAGGTCCCATATTACAGAATGCCTCCAGATGTGCTTCAGAAACTACTATTGGCGTTCTAGGGAACGATCAAAATGTAGACAGTTTGAGACATTAATCCCATGGAGAAAACTCCGCATGTTGCCTATAGTATTCAATCCCGATGTAATTTTTTTTGTTTCATCAACAATCTAAACGTCCAAAGATTACAGAATGCCTCTAGATGTGCTTCGGAAACTCTTACTGGTCTTCCTGTGAACGATAAAAGCGTTGACAGTTTGAGACATCACACTTGCGAAGAAAAGTCCGCATGGTGCCTGTTGTATTCAAACCCGATGCAATTTCTGTGTTTCATCAACACTCTAAAGGTCCCATATTACAGAATGGCTCCAGTTGTGCTTCGGAAACTACTACTGGTCTTAAAGTGAACGGTCAAAGCGTAGACAGTTTGAGACATTACTCCCATGGAGAAAAGGCCGCAGGGTGCCTGTTGTATTCAATCACGACGCAATTTCTGTGTTTCATCAACACTCTGAAGGACCACAGATTACAGAATGCCTCCAGATGTGCTTCGCAAACAACTACTGTTCTTCCAGGGAACGATCAAAACGTAGACTGTTTGAGAATTACTCACATGGGGGAAAGTGCGCATGGTGTCTGTTGTACTCAATCCCGATTCAATTTCTGTGTTTCATCAACACTCTGAAGGTCCAGAGATTACAGAATGCCTCGAAATGTGCTTCGGAAACTACTACTGGTCTTCCAGGGAACTATCGAAGCGTAGAAAGTTTGAGACATTACTCCCATGGAGAAAAGACAGCATGGTGCCTGTTGTCTTTAATCCCAATGCAATTTCTGTGTTTCATCAACACTCTGAAGGTCCACATATTATAGGATGGCTCCTGATGTGCTTCGGAAACTACTACTGGTCTTCCAGGGAACGATCAAAGCGTAGACAGATTGAGACATTACTCAAATGGAGAAAAGTACGCATGGTGCCTGTCGTATTCAATCCCGATGCAATTTCTGTGTTTCATCGAGACTCTAAAGGTCCCATTTTACACAATGCCACCAGATGTGCTTCGGAAACTACTACTGGTCTTCCAGGGAACGATCAAAGCGTATACAGTTTGAGACATTACTCCCATGGAGAAAAGTCTGCATGGTGCCTGATGTATTCAATCCCGATGCAATTTCTTTGCTTCATCAACACTCTGAAGGTCCACATATTATACGATATCTCCTGATGTGCTTCGGAAACTACTACTGGTCTTCCAGGGAACGGTGAAAGCGTAGACAATTTGAGACATTACACCCGCGAAGAATAGTACGCATGGTGCCTGTTGTATTAAATCCCGATGCAATTTCTGTGTTTCATTAACACTCTGAAGGTCCACAGATTACAGAATGCCTCAAGATGTGCTTCGGAAACTACTACTGGTCTTCCAGTTAACTATCGAAGCGTAGACAGTTTGAGACATTACTCCCATGGAGAAAAGTCCGCATGGTGCCTGTTGTATTTAATCCCAATGCAATTTCTGTGTTTCATCAACACTCTGAAGGTCCACATATTATACGATATCTCCTGATGTGCTTCGGAAACTACTACTGGTCTTCCAGGGAACGATCAAAGCGTAGACAATTTGAGACATTACTCCCATGGAGAAAAGTCCGCATGGTGCCTGTCGTATTCAATCCCGATGCAAAGTGTATACAGTTAGAGATATTACTCCCATGGAGAAAAGTCAGTATGGAGCCTGATGTATTCACTCCCGATGCAATTTCTTTGTTTCATCAACACTCAAAGCTTCCACAGGTTACAGAATGCCTAAAGATGCGCTTCGGAAACTACTACTGGTCATCGAGGGCACTATCAAAGCGTAGACAGTTTGAGACATTACAAGCGCGAAGAAAAGTCCGCATGGTGCCTGTTGAATTCAATACCGATGCAATTTCTGTGTTTCATCATCACTCTGAAGGACCACAGATTACAGAATGCCTCCAGTTGTGCTTCGAAATCTACTACTGGTCTTCCAGGAACCATCAAAGCGTAGACAGTTTGAGACATTACACCCGCAAAGAAATGTCCGCGTGGTGCCTGTTGTAATCAATCCAGATGCAATATCTGTGTTTCATCAACACTCTGAAGGTCCACAGATTACAGAATGCCTTTAGATGTGCTTCCGAAACTACTACTGGTCTTCCAGGGAACGATCAAAGCGTTGACAGTTTGAGACATTACTCCCATGGAGAAAAGACCGCATGGTGCCTGTTGTATTCAATCCCGATGCAATTTCTGCGTTTCATCAACACTCTAAAGGTCAGATATTACAGAATGATTCCAGATGTGCTTCGGAAACTACTACTGGTCTTCCAGGGAACTATCAAAGCGTAGACACTTTGAGACATTCCTCCCATGGAGAAAAGTCAGCATGGTGCGTGTTGTATTCAATCCCGATGCAATTTCTATATTTCATCAACACTCTAAGCTTCCAAAGATTACAGAATGCCTCTAGATGTGTTTCGGAAACTCTTACTGGTCTTCCTGTGAACGTTCAAAGCGTTGAGAGTTTGAGACATTACACTTGCGAAGAAAATTCCGCATGGTGCCTGTTGAATTCAATCCCGATGCAATTTCTGTGTTTCATCAACACTCTGAAGGTCCACAGATTACAGAATGCTTCCAGTTGTGCTTCGAAAACTACTACTGGTCTTCCAGGGATCCAACAAAGCGTAGACAGTTTGAGACATTACTCCCATGGAGAAAAGTCCGCATAGTGCCTGTTGTATTCAATCCCGATGCAATATCTTTGTTTCATCAACACTCTAAACCCCCACAAATTACAGAATGACAAAAGAATTGCTTCGGAAACTACTACTGGTCTTCCAGGGAACTATCAAAGCGTAGACAGTTTGAAACATTACACCCGCAAAAAAAGTCCGCATGGTGCCTGTTGTAATCAATCCAGATGCAATATCTGTGTTTCATCAACACACTGAAGGTCCACAGATTACAGAATGCCTTTAGATGTGCTTCCGAAACTACTACTGGTCTTCCAGGGAACGATCAAAGCGTAGACAGTTTGAGACATTACTCCCATGGAGAAAAGACCGCATGGTGCCTGTTATTTTCAATCCCGATGCAATTTCTGTGTTTCATCAACACTCTGAAGGTCCACATATTACAGAAAGCCTCCAGATTTGCATCGCAAACTACTACTGGTCTTCCAGGGAACGATCAAAGCGTAGTCAGTTTTAGACATTACTCCCATGGAGAAAAGTCAGCATGGTGCCTGTTATATTCAAACCCGATGCAATTTCTTTGTTTCATCAACACTAAAAAATTCCCATATTACAGAATGCCTCTAGTTGTGCTGCAGAAACTACTACTGGTCTTCCAGGGAACGACCAAAGCGTTGACACTTTGAGACATTACTCCCATGGAGAAAAGTCAGCATGGTGCGTGTTGTATTCAATCCCGATGCAATTTCTATGTTTCATCAACACTCTAAACGTCCAAAGATTACAGAATGCCTCCAGATGTGCTTCGGAAACTCTTACTGGCCTTCCAGTGACCGATCAAAGCGTAGACAGTTTTAGACATTAATCCAATGGAGAAAAGTCCGCATGGTGCGTGTTGTATTCAATCACGATGCAATTTCGATGTTTCATCAACAATCTAAACGTCGAAAAATTACAGAATGCCTCTAGATGTGCTTCGGAAACCCTTACATGTCTTCCAGGGAACGATCAAAGCGTAGACAGCTTGAGACATTACTCCCATGGAGAAAAATCCGCATGGTGCTTTTGTATTCAATCCCGACGCAATTTCTGTGTTTCATCAACACTCTGAAGGTCAACAGATTACAGAATGCCTCCAGTTGTGCTTCGGAAACTACTATTGGTCTTCCAGGGAACGATCAAAGCGTATACAGTTTGAGACATTACTCCCATGGAGAAAAGTCCGTATGGTGCCTGTTATATTCAAACCCGATGCAATTTCAGTGTTTCATCAACACTCAAAAATTCCTATATTACAGAATGCCTCTAGTTGTGCTTCGGAAACAACTACTAGTCTTCCACGGAACGATCAAAGCGTAGACACTTTGAGACGTTACTCCCATGGAGAAAAGTCAGCATGATGCGTGTTGTATTCAATCCCGATGCAATTTCTATGTTTCATCAACACTCTAAACGTCCAAAGATTACAAAATGCCTCTAGATGTGCTTCGGAATCTCTTACTGGCCTTCCAGCGACCGATCGAAGCGTAGAAAGTTTGAGACATTACACCCGCGAAGAAAAGTCCGCATGGTGCCTGTTGTATTCAATCCCGATGCAATTTCTGTGTTTCATCAACACTCTGAAGGTCCACATATTATAGGATGGCTCCTGATGTGCTTCAGAAACTACTACTGGTCTTCCAGGGAACTATCGAAGCATAGACAGTTTGAGACATTACTCCCATGGAGAAAAGTCAGTATGGTGCCTGATGTATTCAATCCCGATGCAATTTCTTTGTTTCATCAACACTCAAAACTTCCACAGGTTACAGAATGCCTAAAGATGTGTTTCGGAAACCACTACTGGTCTTCCAGGGAACTATCAATGCGTAGACAGTTTGAGACCTTACACCCGCGAAGAAACGTCCGCATGGTGCCTGTTGTATTCAATCCCGATGCAATATCTGTGTTTCATCAACACTCTGAAGGTCCACAGATCACAGAATGCCTTTAGATGTGCTTCCGAATCTAGTACTAGTCTTCCAGGGAACGATCAAAGCGTAGACAGTTTGAGACATTACTCCCATGCAGAAAAATCCGCATGGAGCCTGTTGTATTCAATCCCGATGCAATTTCTGTGTTTCATCAACACTCTGAAGGTCCACATATTACAGAATGCCTTTAGATGTGCTTCGGAAACTACTACTGGTCTTCCAGGGAACGATCAAAGCGTAGACAGTTTGAGACATTAGTCTCATGGAGAAAAGTCGTCATGGTGCCTGTTATATTCAAACCCGATGCAATTTCTGTGTTTCATCAACACTCAAAAATTCCTATACTACAGAATGCCTCTAGTTGTGAATCGGAACCTACTACTGGTCTTCCAGGGAACGATCAAAGCGTAGACCCTTTGAGACATTACTCCCATGGAAAAAAGTCAGCATGATGCGTGTTTTATTCAATCCCGATGCAATTTCTGTGTTTCATCAACACTCCGAAGGTCCACATATTACAGAATGCGTCCAGATTAGCATCGGAAAATACTACTGGTCTTCCAGCGAACCATCAATGCGTAGACAGTTTGAGACATTACTACCATGGAGAAAAGTCCGGATGGAGCCATTTGTATTCAATCCCGATGCCATTTCTATGTTTCATCAACACTCTGAAGGTCCACATATTACAGAATGCCTCCAGATGTGCTTCGTAAACTACTACTGGTCTTCCAGGGAACGATGAAAGCGTATACAATTTAAGACATTACTCCCATGGACAAAAGTCTGCATGGTGCCTGTTGTATTCAATCCCGATGCAATTTCTTCGTTTCATCAACACTCTGAAGGTCCACAGATTACAGAATGCCTCCAGAAGTGCTTCGGAAACTACTACTGGTCTTCCAGGGAACGATGAAAGCATAGACAATTTGAGACATTACGCCCTCGAAGAGTAGTACGCATGGTACCTGTTGTATTCAATCCCGATGCAATTTCTGTGTTTCATCAACACTCTGAAGGTCCACATATTATAGGATGGCTCCTGATGTGCTTCAGAAACTACTACTGGTCTTCCAGGGAACTATCGAAGCATAGACAGTTTGAGACATTACTCCCATGGAGAAAAGTCAGTATGGTGCCTGATGTATTCAATCCCGATGCAATTTCTTTGTTTCATCAACACTCAAAACTTCCACAGGTTACAGAATGCCTAAAGATGTGTTTCGGAAACCACTACTGGTCTTCCAGGGAACTATCAATGCGTAGACAGTTTGAGACCTTACACCCGCGAAGAAATGTCTGCATGGTGCCTGTTGTATTCAATCCCGATGCAATATCTGTGTTTCATCAACACTCTGAAGGTCCACAGATCACAGAATGCCTTTAGATGTGCTTCCGAATCTAGTACTAGTCTTCCAGGGAACGATCAAAGCGTAGACAGTTTGAGACATTACTCCCATGTCGAAAAATCCGCATGGAGCCTGTTGTATTCAATCCCGATGCAATTTCTGTGTTTCATCAACACTCTGAAGGTCCACATATTACAGAATGCCTTTAGAAGTGCTTCGGAAACTACTACTGGTCTTCCAGGGAACGATCAAAGCGTAGACAGTTTGAGACATTACTCTCATGGAGAAAAGTCGTCATGGTGCCTGTTATATTCAAACCCAATGCAATTTCTGTGTTTCATCAACACTCAAAAATACCTCTACTAGAGAATGCCTCTAGTTGTGAATCGGAAAATACTACTGGTCTTCCAGGGAACGATCAAAGCGTAGACACTTTGAGACATTACTCCCATGGAAAAAAGTCAGCATGATGCGTGTTGATTCAATCCCGATGCAATTTCTGTGTTTCATCAACACTCCGAAGGTCCACATATTACAGAATGCCTCCAGATTAGCATCGGAAAATACTAATGGTCTTCCAGTGAACCATCAATGCGTAGACAGTTTGAGACATAACTACCATGGAGAAAAGTCCGCATGGAGCCATTTGTATTCTATCCCGATGCCATTTCTGTGTTTCATCAACACTCTGAAGGTCCACATATTACAGAATGCCTCCAGATTAGCATTAGAAAATACTACTGGTCTTCCAGGGAACGATCAAAGCGTAGACAGTTGGAGACATTACTCCAATGCAGAAAAGTCCGCATGGTGTGGGTTGTATTCAATCCCGATGCAATTTCCTTGTTTCATCGACACTCTAAACGTCCATAGATTACAGAATGCCTAAAGATGTGTTTCGGAAACTACTACTGGTCTTCCAGGGAACTATCAATGCGTAGACAGTTTGAGACCTTACACCCGCGAAGAAAAGTCCGCATGGTGCCTGTTTTATTCAATCCCGATGCAATATCTGTGTTTCATCAACACTCTGAAGATCCACAGATTACAGAATGAATCCAGATGTGCTTCGAAAACTACTACTGGTCTTCCAGGGAACCATCAATGCGTAGACAGTTTGAGACATTACTCCCATGGAGAAAAGTCCGCATGGAGCCATTTGTATTCAATCGCGATGCCATTTCTGTGTGTTTCATCAACACTCTGAAGGTCCAGATATTACAGAATGCCTCCAGATGTGCTTCGTAAACTACTACTGGTCTTCCAGGGAACGATGAAAGTGTATACAATTTAAGACATTACTCCCATGGACAAAAGTCTGCATGGTGCCTCTTGTATTCAATCCCGATGCAATTTCTTCGTTTCATCAACACTCTGAAGGTCCACAGATTACAGAATGCCTCCAGAAGTGCTTCGGAAACTACTACTGGTTTTCCAGGGAACGATGAAAGCGTAGACAATTTGATACATTACGCCCGCGAAGAGTAGTACGCATGGTACCTGTTGTATTAAATCCCGATGAAATTTCTGTGTTTCATTAACACTCTGAAGGTCCAGAGATTACAGAATGCCTCAAGATGTGCTTCGGAAACTACTACTGGTCTTCCAGGCAGCTATCGAAGCGTAGACAGTTTGAGACATTACTCCCATGGAGAAATGTCCGCATGGTGCCTGTTGTATTTAATCCCAATGCAATTTCTGTGTTTCATCAACACTCTGAAGGTCCACATATTATTCGATATCTCCTGATGTGCTTCGGAAACTACTACTGGTCTTCCAGGGAACGATCAAAGCGTAGACAATTTGAGACATTACTCCCATGGAGAAAAGTCCGCATGGTGCCTGTCGTATTCAATCCCGATGCAATTTCTGTGTTTCATCAAGACTCTAAAGGTCCCATTTTACACAATGCCACCAGATGTGTTTCGGAATTTACTACTGGTCTTCGAGGGCACTATCAAAGCGTAGACAGTTTGATACATTACACCCTCGAAGAAAAGTCCGCATGGTGCCTGTTGAATTCAATCCCGATGCAATTTCTGTATTTCATCAACACTCTGAAGGTCCACAGATTACAGAATGCCTCCAGTTGTGCTTCGAAAACTACTACTGGTCTTCCAGGGAACCATCAAAGCGTAGACAGTTTGAGACATTACTCCCATGGAGAAAAGTCCGCATAGTGCCTGTTGTATTCAATCCCGATGCAATATCTTTGTTTCATCAACACTCTAAACCCCCACAAATTGCAGAATGACTAAAGAATTGCTTCGGAAACTACTACTGGTCTTCCAGGGAACTATCAAAGCGTAGACAGTTTGAAACATTACACCCGCAAAAAATTGTCCGCATGGTGCCTGTTGTAATCAATCCAGATGCAATATCTGTGTTTCATCAACACACTGAAGGTCCACAGATTACAGAATGCCTTTAGATGTGCTTCCGAAACTACTACTGGTCTTCCACGGAACGATCAAAGCGTAGACACTTTGAGACATTACTCCCATGGACAAAAGTCAGCATGATGCGTGTTGTATTCAATCCCGATGCAATTTCTATGTTTCATCAACACTCTAAACGTCCAAAGATTACAGAATGCCTCTAGATGTGCTTCGGAATCTCTTACTGGCCTTCCAGCGACCGATCGAAGCGTAGAAAGTTTGAGACATTACACCCGCGAAGAAAAGTCCGCATGGTGCCTGTTGTATTCAATCCCGATGCAATATCTGTGTTTCATCAACACTCTGAAGGTCCACAGATCACAGAATGCCTTTAGATGTGCTTCCGAATCTAGTACTAGTCTTCCAGGGAACGATCAAAGCGTAGACAGTTTGAGACATTACTCCCATGGAGAAAAATCTGCATGGAGCCTGTTGTATTCAATCCCGATGCAATTTCTGTGTTTCATCAACACTCTGAAGGTCCACATATTACAGAATGCCTCCAGATGTGCTTCGGAAACTACCACTGGTCTTCCAGGGAACGATCAAAGCGTAGACAGTTTGAGACATTACTCTCATGGAGAAAAGTCGTCATGGTGCCTGTTATATTCAAACCCGATGCAATTTCTGTGTTTCATCAACACTCAAAAATTCCTATACTACAGAATGCCTCTAGTTGTGAATCGGAAACTACTACTGGTCTTCCAGGGAACGATCAAAGCGTAGACACTTTGAGACATTACTCCCATGGAAAAAAGTCAGCATGATGCGTGTTGTATTCAATCCCGATGCAATTTCTGTGTTTCATCAACACTCTGAAGATCCACAGATTACAGAATGAATCCAGATGTGCTTCGAAAACTACTACTGGTCTTCCAGGGAACCATCAATGCGTAGACAGTTTGAGACATTACTCCCATGGAGAAAAGTCCGCATGGAGCCATTTGTATTCAATCCCAATGCCATTTCTGTGTTTCATCAACACTCTGAAGGTCCACATATTACAGAATGCCTCCAGATGTGCTTCGTAAACTACTACAGGTCTTCCAGGGAACGATGAAAGCGTATACAATTTAAGACATTACTCCCATGGACAAAAGTCTGCATGGTGCCTGTTGTATTCAATCCCGATGCAATTTCTTCGTTTCATCAACACTCTGGAGGTCCACAGATTACAGAATGCCTCCAGAAGTGCTTCGGAAACTACTACTGCTCTTCCAGGGAACGATGAAAGCGTAGACAATTTGAGACATTACGCCCGCGAAGAATAGTACGCATGGTACCTGTTGTATTAAATCACGATGAAATTTCTGTGTTTCATTAACACTCTGAAGGTCCAGAGATTACAGAATGCCTCAAGATGTGCTTCGGAAACTACTACTGGTCTTCCAGGGAGCTATCGAAGCGTAGACAGTTTGAGACATTACTCCCATGGAGAAAAGTCCGCATGGTGCCGGTTGTATTTAATCCCAATGCTATTTCTGTGTTTCATCAACACTCTGAAGGTCCACATATTATTCGATATCTCCTGATGTGCTTCGGAAACTACTACTGGTCTTCCAGGGAACGATCAAAGCGTAGACAATTTGAGACATTACTCCCATGGAGAAAAGTCCGCATGGTGCCTGTCGTATTCAATCCCGATGCAATTTCTGTGTTTCATCAAGACTCTAAAGGTCCCATTTTACACAATGCCACCAGATGTGTTTCGGAATTTACTACTGGTCTTCGAGGGCACTATCAAAGCGTAGACAGTTTGATACATTACACCCTCGAAGAAAAGTCCGCATGGTGCCTGTTGAATTCTATCCCGATGCAATTTCAGTGTTTCATCAACACTCTGAAGGTCCACAGATTACAGAATGCCTCCAGTTGTGCTTCGAAAACTACTACTGGTCTTCCAGGGAACCATCAAAGCGTAGACAGTTTGAGACATTACTCCCATGGAGAAAAGTCCGCATAGTGCTTGTTGTATTCAATCCCGATGCAATATCTTTGTTTCATCAACACTCTAAACCCCCACAAATTACAGAATGACTAAAGAATTGCTTCGGAAACTACTACTGGCCTTCCAGGGAACTATCAAAGCGTAGACAGTTTGAAACATTACACCCGCAAAAAAATGTCCGCATGGTGCCTGTTGTAATCAATCCAGATGCAATATCTGTGTTTCATCAACACACTGAAGGTCCACAGATTACAGAATGCCTTTAGATGTGCTTCCGAAACTACTACTGGTCTTCCAGGGAACGATCAAAGCGTAGACAGTTTGAGACATTACTCCCATGGAGAAAAGACCGCATGGTGCCTGTTATTTTCAATCCCGATGCAATTTCTGTGTTTCATCAACACTCTGAAGGTCCACATATTACAGAAAGCCTCCAGATTTGCATCGGAAACTACTACTGGTCTTCCTGGGAACGATCAAAGCGTAGTCAGTTTTAGACATTACTCATATGGAGAAAAGTCAGCATGGTGCCTGTTATATTCAAACCCGATGCAATTTCTTTGTTTCATCAACACTAAAAAATTCCCATATTACAGAATGCCTCTAGTTGTGCTTCAGAAACTACTACTGGTCTTCCAGGGAACGACCAAAGCGTTGACACTTTGAGACATTACTCCCATGGAGAAAAGTCAGCATGGTGCGTGTAGTATTCAATCCCGATGCAATTTCTATGTTTCATCAACACTCTAAACGTCCAAAGATTACAGAATGCCTCCAGATGTGCTTCGGAAGCTCTTACTGGCCTTCCAGTGACCGATCAAAGCGTAGACAGTTTTAGACATTAATCCAATGGAGAAAAGTCCGCATGGTGCGTGTTGTATTCAATCACGATGCAATTTCGATGTTTCATCAACAATCTAAACGTCCAAAAATTACAGAATGCCTCTAGATGTGCTTCGGAAACCCTGACATGTCTTCCATTGTACGATCAAAGCGTAGACAGCTTGAGACATTACTCCCATGGAGAAAAATCCGCATGGTGCTTTTGTATTCAATCCCGACGTAATTTCTGTGTTTCATCAACACTCTGAAGGTCATCAGATTACAGAATGCCTCCAGTTGTGCTTCGGAAACTACTACTGGTCTTCCAGGGAACGATCAAAGCGTATACAGTTTGAGACATTACTCCCATGGAGAAAAGTCCGTATGGTGCCTGTTATATTCAAACCCGATGCAATTTCAGTGTTTCATCAACACTCAAAAATTCCTATATTACAGAATGTCTCTAGTTGTGCTTCGGAAACTAGTACTAGTCTTCCACGGAACGATCAAAGCGTAGACACTTTGAGACGTTACTCCCATGGAGAAAAGTCAGCATGATGCGTGTTGTATTCAATCCCGATGCAATTTCTATGTTTCATCAACACTCTAAACGTCCAAAGATTACAGAATGCCTCTAGATGTGATTCGGAATCTCTTACTGGCCTTCCAGCGACCGATCGAAGCGTAGAAAGTTTGAGACCTTACACCCGCGAAGAAAAGTCCGCATGGTGCCTGTTGTATTCAATCCCGATGCAATATCTGTGTTTCATCAACACTCTGAAGGTCCACAGATCACAGAATGCCTTTAGATGTGCTTCCGAATCTAGTACTAGTCTTCCAGGGAACGATCAAAGCGTAGACAGTTTGAGACATTACTCCCATGGAGAAAAATCCGCATGGAGCCTGTTGTATTCAATCCCGATGCAATTTCTGTGTTTCATCAACACTCTGAAGGTCCACATATTACAGAATGCCTCCAGATGTGCTTCGGAAACTACTACTGGTCTTCCAGGGAACGATCAAAGCGTAGACAGTTTGAGACATTACTCTCATGGAGAAAAGTCGTCATGGTGGCTGTTATATTCAAACCCGATGCAATTACTGTGTTTCATCAACACTCAAAAATTCCTATACTACATAATGCCTCTAGTTGTGAGTCGGAAACTACTACTGGTCTTCCAGGGAACGATCAAAGCGTAGACACTTTGAGACATTACTCCCATGGAAAAAAGTCAGCATGATGCGTGTTGTATTCAATCCCGATGCAATATCTGTGTTTCATCAACACACTGAAGGTCCACAGATTACAGAATGCCTTTAGAAGTGCTTCCGAAACTACTACTGGTCTTCCAGGGAACAATCAAAGCGTAGACAGTTTGAGACATTACTCCCATGGAGAAATGACCGCATGGTGCCTGTTATTTTCAAACCCGATGCAATTTCTGTGTTTCATCAACACTCTGAAGGTCCACATATTACAGAAAGCCTCCAGATCTGCATCGGAAACTACTACTGGTCTTCCAGGGAACGATCAAAGCGTAGACAGTTTGAGACATTACTCCCATGGAAAAAAGACCGCATGGTGCCTGTTGTATTCAATCCCGATGCAATTTCTGTGTTTCATCAACACTCTAAAGGTCAGATATTACAGAATGATTCCAGATGTGCTTCGGAAACTACTACTGGTCTTCCAGGGAACTATCAAAGCGTAGACACATTGAGACATTCCTCCCATGGAGAAAAGTCAGCATGGTGCGTGTTTTATTCAATCCCGATTCAAATTCTATATCTCATCAACACTCTAAGCTTCCAAAGATTACAGAATGCCTCTAGATGTGTTTCGGAAACTCTTACTGGTCTTCCTGTGAACGTTCAAAGCGTTGAGAGTTTGAGACATTACACTTGCGAAGAAAAGTCCGCATGGTGCCTGTTGTATTTAAACCCGATGCAATTTCTGTGTTTCATGAAATCCCTAAAGGTCCTATATTACAGAATGCCTCCAGTTGTGCTTTGGAAACTAATACCGGTCTTCCAGGGAACGATCAAAACGGAGACAGTTCGAGAATTACACCTGCTGAGAAAAGTCTGCATGGTGCCTTTGGTATTGAATCCCGATGTAATTACTGTGTTTCATCAACACTCTAAAGGCCCACAGATTGCAAAATGCCTCCAGATGTGCTTCGGAAACTACTACTGGTCTTCCAGGGAACGATCGAAGCGTAGACACTTTGAGACATTACTCCCATAGGGAAAAGTCCGCGTGGTGACTGTTATATTCAATGCCGATGCAATATCTGCATTTCATAAACACTCTAAAGGTACACAGATTACAGAATGCCTTTAGATGTGCTTCCGAAACTACTACGGGTCTTCCAGGGAACGATCAAATCGTAGACAGTTTGAGACATTACTCCCATGGAAAAAAGACCGCGTGGTGCCTGTTGTATTCAATCCCGATGCAATTTCTGTGTTTCATCAACACTCTGAAGGTCCACATATTACAGAATGCCTCCAGATTTGCATCGGAAAATACTACTGGTCTTCCAGGGAACGATCAAAGCGTAGACAGTTTGAGACATTACTCCAATGCAGAAAAGTCCGCATGGTGTGGGTTGTATTCAATCCCGATGCAATTGCCTTGTTTCATCGACACTCTAAACGTCCATAGATTACAGAATGCCTAAAGATGTGTTTCGGAAACTACTACTGGTCTTCCAGGGAACTATCAATGCGTAGACACTTTGAGACCTTACACCCACGAAGAAAAGTCCGCATGGTGCCTGTTGTATTCAATCCCGATGCAATATTTGTGTTTCATCAACACTCTGAAGGTCCACAGATTACAGAATGCCTCCAGATGTGCTTCGAAAACTACTACTGGTCTTCCAGGGAACCATCAATGCGTAGACAGTTTGAGACATTACTCCCATGGAGAAAAGTCCGCATGGAGCCATTTGTATTAAATCCCGATGCCATTTCTGTGTTTCATCAACACTCTGAAGGTCCACATATTACAGAATTCCTCCAGATGTGCCTCGTAAACTACTACTGGTCTTCCAGGGAACGATGAAAGCGTATACAATTTAAGACATTACTCCCATGGACAAAAGTCTGCATGGTGCCTGTTGTAATCAATCCCGATGCAATTTCTTCGTTTCATCAACACTCTGAAGGTCCACAGATTACAGATTGCCTCCAGAAGTGCTTCGGAAACTACTACTGGTCTTCCAGGGAACGATGAAAGCGTAGACAATTTGAGACATTACGCCCGCAAAGATTAGTACGCATGGTACCTGTTGTATTAAATCCCGATGAAATTTCTGTGTTTCATTAACACTCTGAAGGTCCAGAGATTACAGAATGCCTCAAGATGTGCTTCGGAAACTACTACTGGTCTTCCAGGGAGCTATCGAAGCGTAGACAGTTTGAGACATTACTCCCATGGAGAAAAGTCCGCATGGTGCCTGTTGTATTTAATCCCAATGCTATTTCTGTGTTTCATCAACACTCTGAAGGTCCAGATATTATTCGATATCTCCTGATGTGCTTCGGAAACTACTACTGGTCTTCCAGGGAACGATCAAAGCGTAGACAATTTGAGACTTTACTCCCATGGAGAAAAGTCCGCATGGTGCCTGTCGTATTCAAACCCGATGCAATATCTTTGTTTCATCAACACTCTAAACCCCACAAATTACAGAATGACTAAAGAATTGCTTCGGAAACTACTACTGGTCTTCCAGGGAACTATCAAAGCGTAGACAGTTTGAAACATTACACCCGCAAAAAAATGTCCGCATGGTGCCTGTTGTAATCAATCCAGATGCAATATCTGTGTTTCATCAACACACTGAAGGTCCACATATTACAGAATGCCTCCAGATTAGCATCGGAAAATACTACTGGTCTTCCAGGGAACCATCAATGCGTAGATAGTTTGAGATATTACTCCCATGGAGAAAAGTCCGCATGGAGCCATTTGTATTCAATCCCGATGCCATTCCTGTGTTTCATCAACACTCTGAAGGTCCACAGATTACAGAATGCCTCCAGAAGTGCTTCGGAAACTACTACTGGTCTTCCAGGGAACGATGAAAGCGTAGACAATTTGAGACATTACGCCCGCGAAGAGTAGTACGCATGGTACCTGTTGTATTAAATCCCGATGAAATTTCTGTGTTTCATTAACACTCTGAAGGTCCAGAGATTACAGAATGCCTCAAGATGTGCTTCGGAAACTATACTGGTCTTCCAGGGAGCTATCGAAGCGTAGACAGTTTGAGACATTACTCCCATGGAGAAAAGTCCGCATGGTGCCTGTTGTATTTAATCCCAATGCTATTTCTGTGTTTCATCAACACTCTGAAGGTCCACATATTATTCGATATCTCCTGATGTGCTTCAGAAACTACTACTGGTCTTCCAGGGAACGATCAAAGCGTAGACAATTTGAGACATTACTCCCATGGAGAAAAGTCCGCATGGTGCCTGTCGTATTCAAGCCCGATGCAATTTCTGTGTTTCATCAACACTCTAAACCCCCACAAATTACAGAATGACTAAAGAATTGCTTCGGAAACTACTACTGGTCTTCCAGGGAACTATCAAAGCGTAGACAGTGTGAAACATTACACCCGCAAAAAAATGTCCGCATGGTGCCTGTTGTAATCAATCCAGATGCAATATCTGTGTTTCATCAACACACTGAAGGTCCACATATTACAGAATGCCTCCAGATTAGCATCGGAAAATACTACTGGTCTTCCAGGGAACCATCAATGCGTAGATAGTTTGAGATATTACTCCCATGGAGAAAAGTCCGCATGGAGCCATTTGTATTCAATCCCGATGCCATTCCTGTGTTTCATCAACACTCTGAAGGTCCACAGATTACAGAATGCCTCCAGAAGTGCTTCGGAAACTACTACTGGTCTTCCAGGGAACGATGAAAGCGTAGACAATTTGAGACATTACGCCCGCGAAGAGTAGTACGCATGGTACCTGTTGTATTAAATCCCGATGAAATTTCTGTGTTTCATTAACACTCTGAAGGTCCAGAGATTACAGAATGCCTCAAGATGTGCTTCGGAAACTATACTGGTCTTCCAGGGAGCTATCGAAGCGTAGACAGTTTGAGACATTACTCTCATGGAGAAAAGTCCGCATGGTGCCTGTTGTATTTAATCCCAATGCTATTTCTGTGTTTCATCAACACTCTGAAGGTCCACATATTATTCGATATCTCCTGATGTGCTTCGGAAACTACTACTGGTCTTCCAGGGAACGATCAAAGCGTAGACAATTTGAGACATTACTCCCATGGAGAAAAGTCCGCATGGTGCCTGTCGTATTCAAGCCCGATGTAATTTCTGTGTTTCATCAACCCTCTAAACCCCCACAAATTACAGAATGACTAAAGAATTGCTTCGGAAACTACTACTGGTCTTCCAGCGAACTATCAAAGCGTAGACAGTTTGAAACATTACACCCGCAAAAAAATGTCCGCATGGTGCCTGTTGTAATCAATCCAGATGCAATATCTGTGTTTCATCAACACACTGAAGGTCCACAGATTACAGAATGATTTTTAGTGTGCTTCCGAAACTACTACTGGTCTTCCAGGGAACGATCAAAGCGTAGACAGTTTGAGACATTACTTCCATGGAGAAAAGACCGCATGGTGCCTGTTATTTTCAATCCCGATGCAATTTCTATGTTTCATCAACACTCTAAACGTCCAAAGATTACAGAATGCCTCCAGATGTGCGTCGGAAACTCTTACTGGCCTTCCAGTGACCGATCAAAGCATAGACAGTTTTAGACATTAATCCAATGGAGAAAAGTCCGCATGGTGCGTGTTGTATTCAATCACGATGCAATTTCGATGTTTCATCAACAATCTAAACGTCCAAAAATTACAGAATGCCTCTAGATGTGCTTCGGAAACCCTTACATGTCTTCCAGGGAACGATCAAAGCGTAGACAGCTTGAGACATTACTCCCATGGAGAAAAATCCGCATGGTGCTTTTGTATTCAATCCCGACGCAATTTCTGTGTTTCATCAACACTCTGAAGGTCAACAGATTACAGAATGCCTCCAGTTGTGCTTCGGAAACTAGTACTGGTCTTCCAGGGAACGATCAAAGCGTAGACAACTTGAGACATTACTCCCATGGAGAAAAATCCGCATGGTGCTTTTGTATTCAATCCCGACGCAATTTCTGTGTTTCATCAACACCCAGAAGGTCAACAGATTACAGAATGCCTCCAGTTGTGCTTCGGAAACTACTACTGGTCTTCTAGGGAACGATCAAAGCGTATACAGTTTGAGACATTACTCCCATGGAGAAAAGTCCGTATGGTGCCTGTTATATTCAAACCCGATGCAATTTCAGTGTTTCATCAACACTCAAAAATTCCTATATTACAGAATGCCTCTAGTTGTGCTTCGGAAACTACTACTAGTCTTCCACGGAACGATCAAAGCGTAGACACTTTGAGACGTTACTCCCGTGGAAAAAAGTCAGCATGATGCGTGTTGTATTCAATCCCGATGCAATATCTATGTTTCATCAACACTCTAAACGTCCAAAGATTACAGAATGCCTCTAGATGTGCTTCGGAATTTCTTACTGGCCTTCCAGCGACCGATCGAAGCGTAGAAAGTTTGAGACATTACACCCGCGAAGAAAAGTCCGCATGGTGCCTTTTGTATTCAATCCCGATGCAATTTCTGTGTTTCATCAACACTCTGAAGGTCCACATATTACAGAAAGCCTCCAGATTTGCATCGGAAACTACTACTGGTCTTCCAGGGAACGATCAAAGCGTAGTCAGTTTTAGACATTACTCCCATGGAGAAAAGTCAGCATGGTGCCTGTTAAATTCAAACCCGATGCAATTTCTTTGTTTCTTCAACACTAAAAAATTCCCATATTACAGAATGCCTCTAGTTGTGCTTCAGAAACTACTACTGGTCTTCCAGGGAACGACCAAAGCGTTGACACTTTGAGACATTACTCCCATGGAGAAAAGTCAGCATGGTGCGTGTTGTATTCAATCCCGATGCAATTTCTATGTTTCATCAACACTCTAAACGTCCAAAGGTTACAGAATGCCTCCAGATGTGCTTCGGAAACTCTTACTGGCCTTCCAGTGACCGATCAAAGCGTAGACAGTTTTAGACATTAATCCAATGGAGAAAAGTCCGCATGGTGCGTGTTGTATTCAATCACCATGCAATTTCGATGTTTCATCAACAATCTAAACGTCCAAAAATTACAGAATGCCTCTAGATGTGCTTCGGAAACCCTTACATGTCTTCCAGGGAACGATCAAAGCGTAGACAGCTTGAGACATTACTCCCATGGAGAAAAATCCGCATGGTGCATTTGTATTCAATCCCGACGCAATTTCTGTGTTTCATCAACACTCTGAAGGTCAACAGCTTACAGAATGCCTCCAGTTGTGCTTCGGAAACTACTACTGGTCTTCCAGGGAACGATCAAAGCGTAGACAACTTGAGACATTACTCCCGTGGAGAAAAATCCGCATGGTGCTTTTGTATTCAATCCCGACGCAATTTCTGTGTTTCATCAACACCCAGAAGGTCAACAGATTACAGAATGCCTCCAGTTGTGCTTCGGAAACTACTACTGGTCTTCCAGGGAACGATCAAAGCGTATACAGTTTGAGACATTACTCCCATGGAGAAAAGTCCGTATGGTGCCTGTTATATTCAAACCCGATGCAATTTCAGTGTTTCATCAACACTCAAAAATTCCTATATTACAGAATGCCTCTGGGTGTGCTTCGGAAACTACTACTAGTCTTCCACGGAACGATCAAAGCGTAGACACTTTGAGACGTTACTCCCATGGAGAAAAGTCAGCATGATGTGTGTTGTATTCAATCCCGATGCAATTTCTATGTTTCATCAACACTCTAAACGTCCAAAGATAACAGAATGCCTCTAGATGTGCTTCGGAATCTCTTACTGGCCTTCCAGCGACCGATCGAAGCGTAGAAAGTTTGAGACATTACACCCGCGAAGAAAAGTCCGCATGGTGCCTGTTGTATTCAATCCCGATGCAATTTCTGTGTTTCATCAACACTCTGAATGTCCACATATTATAGGATGGCTCCTGATGTGCTTCAGAAACTACTACTGGTCTTCCAGGGAACTATCGAAGCATAGACAGTTTGAGACATTACTCCCATGGAGAAAAGTCAGTATGGTGCCTGATGTATTCAATCCCGATGCAATTTCTTTGTTTCATCAACACTCAAAACTTCCACAGGTTACAGAATGCCTAAAGATGTGTTTCGGAAACCACTACTGGTCTTCCAGGGAACTATCAATGCGTAGACAGTTTGAGACCTTACACCCGCGAAGAAAAGTCCGAATGGTGCCTGTTGTATTCAATCCCGATGCAATATCTGTGTTTCATCAACACTCTGAAGGTCCACAGATCACAGAATGCCTTTAGATGTGCTTCCGAATCTAGTACTAGTCTTCCAGGGAACGATCAAAGCGTAGACAGTTTGAGACATAACTCCCATGGAGAAACATCCGCATGGAGCCTGTTGTATTCAATCCCGATGCAATTTCTGTGTTTCATCAACACTCTGAAGGTCCACATATTACAGAATGCCTCCAGATGTGCTTCTGAAACTGCTACTGGTCTTCCAGGGAACGATCAAAGCGTAGACAGTTTGAGTCATTACTCTCATGGAGAAAAGTCGTCATGGTGCCTGTTATATTCAAACCCGATGCAATTTCTGTGTTTCATCAACACTCAAAAATTCCTATACTACAGAATGCCTCTAGTTGTGAATCGGAAACTACTACTGGTCTTCCAGGGAACGATCAAAGCGTAGACACTTTGAGACATTACTCCCATGGAAAAAAGTCAGCATGATGCGTGTTGTATTCAATCCCGATGCAATTTCTGTGTTTCATCAACACTCTGAAGGTCCACATATTACAGAATGCCTCCAGATTAGCATCGGAAAATACTACTGGTCTTCCAGGGAACGATCAAAGCGTAGACAGTTTGAGACATTACTCCAATGGAGAAAAGTCAGCATGGTGTGTGTTGTATTCAATCCCGATGCAATTTCCTTGTTTCATCGACACTCTAAACGTCCATAGATTACAGAATGCCTAAAGATGTGTTTCGGAAACTACTACCGGTCTTCCAGGGAACTATCAAAGCGTAGACAGTTTGAAACATTACACCCGCAAAAAAAAGTCCGCATGGTGCCTGTTGTAATCAATCCAGATGCAATATCTGTGTTTCATCAACACACTGAAGGTCCACAGATTACAGAATGCCTTTAGAAGTGCTTCCGAAACTACTACTGGTCTTCCAGGGAACGATCAAAGCGTAGACAGTTTGAGACATTACTCCCATGGAGAAAAGACCGCATGGTGCCTGTTATTTTCAATCCCGATGCAATTTCTGTGTTTCATCAACACTCTGAAGGTCCACATATTACAGAAAGCCTCCAGATTTGCATCGGAAACTACTACTGGTCTTCCAGGGAACGATCAAAGCGTAGACAGTTTGAGACATTACTCCCATGGAAAAAAGACCGCATGGTGCCTGTTGTATTCAATCCCGATGCAATTTCTGTGTTTCATCAACACTCTAAAGGTCAGATATTACAGAATGATTCCAGATGTGCTTCGGAAACTACTACTGGTCTTCCAGGGAACTATCAAAGCGTAGACACTTTGAGACATTCCTCCCATTGAGAAAAGTCAGCATGGTGGGTGTTGTATTCAATCCCGATTCAATTTCTATATTTCATCAACACTCTAAGCTTCCAAAGATTACAGAATGCCTCTAGATGTGTTTCGGAAACTCTTACTGGTCTTCCTGTGAACGTTCAAAGCGTTGAGAGTTTGAGACATTACACTTGCGAAGAAAAGTCCGCATGGTGCCTGTTGTATTCAAACCCGATGCAATTTCTGTGTTTCATGAAAACCCTAAAGGTCCTATATTACAGAATGCCTCCAGTTGTGCTTTGGAAACTAATACCGGTCTTCCAGGGAACGATCAAAACGGAGACAGTTCGAGAATTACACATGCTGAGAAAAGTCTGCATGGTGCCTTTGGTATTGAATCCCGATGTAATTACTGTGTTTCATCAACACTCTAAAGGCCCACAGATAGCAAAATGCCTCCAGATGTGCTTCGGAAACTACTACTGGTCTTCCAGGGAACGATCGAAGCGTAGACACTTTGAGACATTACTCCCATGGAGAAAAGTCAGCATGGTGCGTGTTGTATTCAATCCCGATGCAATTTCTATGTTTCATCAACACTCTAAACGTCCAAAGATTACAGAATGCCTCCAGATGTGCTTCGGAAACTCTTACTGGCCTTCCAGTGACCGATCAAAGCGTAGACAGTTTTAGACATTAATCCAATGGAGAAAAGTCCGCATGGTGCGTGTTGTATTCAATCACGATGCAATTTCGATGTTTCATCAACAATCTAAACGTCCAAAAATTACAGAATGCCTCTAGATGTGCTTCGGAAACCCTTACATGTCTTCCAGGGAACGATCAAAGCGTATTCAGCTTGAGACATTACTCACATGGAGAAAAATCCGCATGGTGCTTTTGTATTCAATCCCGACGCAATTTCTGTGTTTCATCAACACTCTGAAGGTCAACAGATTACAGAATGTCTCCAGTTGTGCTTCGGAAACTACTACTGGTCTTCCAGGGAACGATCAAAGCGTAGACAACTTGAGACATTACTCCCATGGAGAAAAATCCGCATGGTGCTTTTGTATTCAATCCCGACGCAATTTCTGTGTTTCATCAACACCCAGAAGGTCAACAGATTACAGAATGCCTCCAGTTGTGCTTCGGAAACTACTACTGGTCTTCCAGGGAACGATCAAAGCGTATACAGTTTGAGACATTACTCCCATGGAGAAAAGTCCGTATGGTGCCTGTTATATTCAAACCCGATGCAATTTCAGTGTTTCATCAACACTCAAGAATTCCTATATTACAGAATGCCTCTAGTTGTGCTTCGGAAACTACTACTAGTCTTCCACGGAACGATCAAAGCGTAGACACTTTGAGACGTTACTCCCATGGAGAAAAGTCAGCATGATGCGTGTTGTATTCAATCCCGATGCAATTTCTATGTTTCATCAACACTCTAAACGTCCAAAGATTACAGAATGCCTCTAGATGTGCTTCGGAATCTCTTACTGGCCTTCCAGTGACCGATCGAAGCGTAGAAAGTTTGAGACATTACACCCGCGAAGAAAAGTCCGCATGGTGCCTGTTGTATTCAATCCCGATGCAATTTCTGTGTTTCATCAACACTCTGAAGGTCCACATATTACAGAAAGCCTCCAGATTTGCATCGGAAACTACTACTGGTCTTCCAGGGAACGATCAAAGCGTAGTCAGTTTTAGACATTACTCCCATGGAGAAAAGTCAGCATGGTGCCTGTTAAATTCAAACCCGATGCAATTTCTTTGTTTCTTCAACACTAAAAAATTCCCATATTACAGAATGCCTCTAGTTGTGCTTCAGAAACTACTACTGGTCTTCCAGGGAACGACCAAAGCGTTGACACTTTGAGACATTACTCCCATGGAGAAAAGTCAGCATGGTGCGTGTTGTATTCAATCCCGATGCAATTTCTATGTTTCATCAACACTCTAAACGTCCAAAGATTACAGAATGCCTCCAGATGTGCTTCGGAAACTCTTACTGGCCTTCCAGTGACCGATCAAAGCGTAGACAGTTTTAGACATTAATCCAATGGAGAAAAGTCCGCATGGTGCGTGTTGTATTCAATCACGATGCAATTTCGATGTTTCATCAACAATCTAAACGTCCAAAAATTACAGAATGCCTCTAGATGTGCTTCGGAAACCCTTACATGTCTTCCAGGGAACGATCAAAGCGTAGACAGCTTGAGACATTACTCCCATGGAGAAAAATCCGCATGGTGCTTTTGTATTCAATCCCGACGCAATTTCTATGTTTCATCAACACTCTGAAGGTCAACAGATTACAGAATGCCTCCAGTTGTGCTTCGGAAACTACTACTGGTCTTCCAGGGAACGATCAAAGCGTAGACAACTTGAGACATTACTCCCATGGAGAAAAATCCGCATGGTGCTTTTGTATTCAATCCCGACGCAATTTCTGTGTTTCATCAACACCCAGAAGGTCAACAGATTACAGAATGCCTCCAGTTGTGCTTCGGAAACTACTACTGGTCTTCCAGGGAACGATCAAAGCGTATACAGTTTGAGACATTACTCCCATGGAGAAAAGTCAGCATGATGCGTGTTGTATTCAATCCCGATGCAATTTCTATGTTTCATCAACACTCTAAACGTCCAAAGATTACAGAATGCCTCTAGATGTGCTTCGGAATCTCTTACTGGCCTTCCAGCGACCGATCGAAGCGTAGAAAGTTTGAGACATTACACCCGCGAAGAAAAGTCCGCATGGTGCCTGTTATATTCAAACCCGATGCAATTTCAGTGTTTCATCAACACTCAAAAATTCCTATATAACAGAGTGCCTCTGGTTGTGCTTCGGAAACTACTACTAGTCTTCCACGGAACGATCAAAGCGTAGACACTTTGAGACGTTACTCCCATGGAGAAAAGTCAGCATGATGCGTGTTGTATTCAATCCCGATGCAATTTCTATGTTTCATTAACACTCTAAACGTCCAAAGATTACAGAATGCCTCTAGATGTGCTTCGGAATCTCTTACTGGCCTTCCTGCGACCGATCGAAGCGTAGAAAGTTTGAGACATTACACCCGCGAAGAAAAGACAATTTGAGACATTACGCCCGCGAAGAGTAGTACGCATGGTACCTGTTGTATTAAATCCCGATGAAATTTCTGTGTTTCATTAACACTCTGAAGGTCCAGAGATTACAGAATGCCTCAAGATGTGCTTCGGAAACTACTACTGGTCTTCCAGGGAGCTATCGAAGCGTAGACAGTTTGAGACATTACTCCCATGGAGAAAAGTCCGCATGGTGCCTGTTGTATTTAATCCCAATGCTATTTCTGTGTTTCATCAACACTCTGATGGTCCACATATTATTCGATATCTCCTGATGTGCTTCGGAAACTACTACTGGTCTTCCAGGGAACGATCAAAGCGTAGACAATTTGAGACATTACTCCCATGGAGAAAAGTCCGCATGGTGCCTGTCGTATTCAATCCCGATGCAATTTCTGTGTTTCATCAAGACTCTAAAGGTCCCATTTTACACAATGCCACCAGATGTGTTTCGGAATTTACTACTGGTCTTCGAGGGCACTATCAACGCGTAGACAGTTTGATACATTACACCCTCGAAGAAAAGTCCGCATGGTGCCTGTTGAATTCAATCCCGATGCAATTTCTGTGTTTCATCAACACTCTGAAGGTCCACAGATTACAGAATGCCTCCAGTTGTGCTTCGAAAACTACTACTGGTCTTCCAGGGAACCATCAAAGCGTAGACAGTTTGAGACACTACTCCCATGGAGAAAAGTCCGCATAGTGCCTGTTGTATTCAATCCCGATGCAATATCTTTGTTTCATCAACACTCTAAACCCCCACAAATTACAGAATGACTAAAAAAAATGCTTCGGAAACTACTACTGGTCTTCCAGGGAACTATCAAAGCGTAGACAGTTTGAAACATTACACCCGCAAAAAAATGTCCGCATGGTGCCTGTTGTAATCAATCCAGATGCAATATCTGTGTTTCATCAACACACTGAAGGTCCACAGATTACAGAATGCCTTTAGATGTGCTTCCGAAACTACTACTGGTCTCCCAGGGAACGATCAAAGCGTAGACAGTTTGAGACATTACTCCCATGGAAAAAAGACCGCATGGTGCCTGTTATTTTCAATCCCGATGCAATTTCTGTGTTTCATCAACACTCTGAAGGTCCACATATTACAGAAAGCCTCCAGATTTGCATCGGAAACTACTACTGGTCTTCCAGGGAACGATCAAAGCGTAGTCAGTTTTAGACATTACTCCCATGGAGAAAAGTCAGCATGGTGCCTGTTATATTCAAACCCGATGCAATTTCTTTGTTTCATCAACACTAAAAAATTCCCATATTACAGAATGCCTCTAGTTGTGCTTCAGAAACTACTACTGGTCTTCCAGGGAACGACCAAATCGTTGACACTTTGAGACATTACTCCCATGGAGAAAAGTCAGCATGGTGCGTGTTGTATTCAATCCCGATGCAATTTCTATGTTTCATCAACACTCTAAACGTCCAAAGATTACAGAATGCCTCCAGTTGTGCTTCGGAAACTCTTACTGGCCTTCCAGTGACCGATCAAAGCGTAGACAGTTTTAGACATTAATCCAATGGAGAAAAGTCCGCATGGTGCGTGTTGTATTCAATCACGATGCAATTTTGATGTTTCATCAACAATCTAAACGTCCAAAAATTACAGAATGCCTCTAGATGTGCTTCGGAAACCCTTACATGTCTTCCAGGGAACGATCAAAGCGTAGACAGCTTGAGACATTACTCCCATGGAGAAAAATCCGCATGGTGCTTTTGTATTCAATCCCGACGCAATTTCTGTGTTTCATCAACACTCTGAATGTCAACAGATTACAGAATGCCTCCAGTTGTGCTTCGGAAACTACTACTGGTCTTTCAGGGAACGATCAAAGCGTAGACAACTTGAGACATTACTCCCATGGAGAAAAATCCGCATGGTGCTTTTGTATTCAATCCCGACGCAATTTCTGTGTTTCATCAACACCCAGAAGGTCAACAGATTACAGAATGCCTCCAGTTGTGCTTCGGAAACTACTACTGGTCTTCCAGGGAACGATCAAAGCGTATACAGTTTGAGACATTACTCCCATGGAGAAAAGTCCGTATGGTGCCTGTTATATTCAAACCCGATGCAATTTCAGTGTTTCATCATCACTCAAAAATTCCTATATTACAGAATGCCTCTAGTTGTGCTTCGGAAACTACTACTGGTCTTCCACGGAACGATCAAAGCGTAGACACTTTGAGACATTACTCCCATGGAGAAAAGTCAGCATGATGCGTGTTGTATTCAATCCCGATGCAATTTCTATGTTTCATCAACACTCTAAACGTCCAAAGATTACAGAATGCCTCTAGATGTGCTTCGGAATCTCTTACTGGCCTTCCAGCGACCGATCGAAGCGTAGAAAGTTTGAGACATTACACCCGCGAAGAAAAGTCCGCATGGTGCCTGTTGTATTCAATCCCGATGCAATTTCTGTGTTTCATCAACACTCTGAAGGTCCACATATTATAGGATGGCTCCTGATGTGCTTCAGAAACTACTACTGGTCTTCCAGGGAACTATCGAAGCATAGACAGTTTGAGACATTACTACCATGGAGAAAAGTCAGTATGGTGCCTGATGTATTCAATCCCGATGCAATTTCTTTGTTTCATCAACACTCAAAACTTCCACAGGTTACAGAATGCCTAAAGATGTGTTTCGGAAACCACGACTGGTCTTCCAGGGAACTATCAAAGCGTAGACAGTTTGAAACATTACACCCGCAAAAAAATGTCCGCATGGTGCCTGTTGTAATCAATCCAGATGCAATATCTGTGTTTCATCAACACACTGAAGGTCCACAGATTACAGAATGCCTTTAGATGTGCTTCCGAAACTACTACTGGTCTTCCAGGGAACGATCAAAGCGTAGACAGTTTGAGACATTACTCCCATGGAGAAAAGACCGCATGGTGCCTGTTATTTTCAATCCCGATGCAATTTCTGTGTTTCATCAACACTCTGAAGGTCCACGTATAACAGAAAGCCTCCAGATTTGCATCGGAAACTACTACTGGTCTTCCAGGGAACGATCAAAGCTTAGACAGTTTGAGACATTACTCCCATGGAAAAAAGACCGCATGGTGCCTGTTGTATTCAATCCCGATCCAATTTCTATATTTCATCAACACTCTAAGCTTCCAAAGATTACAGAATGCCTCTAGATGTGTTTCGGAAACTCTTACTGGTCTTCCTGTGAACGTTCAAAGCGTTGAGAGTTTGAGACATTACACTTGCGAAGAAAAGTCCGCATGGTGCCTGTTGTATTCAAACCCGATGCAATTTCTGTGTTTCATGAAAACCCTAAAGGTCCTATATTACAGAATGCCTCCAGTTGTGCTTTGGAAACTAATACCGGTCTTCCAGGGAACGATCAAAACGGAGACAGTTCGAGAATTACACCTGCTGAGAAAAGTCTGCATGGTGCCTTTGGTATTGAATCCCGATGTAATTACTGTGTTTCATCAACACTCTAAAGGCCCACAGATTGAAAAATGCCTCCAGATGTGCTTCGGAAACTACTACTGGTCTTCCAGGGAACGATCGAAGCGTAGACACTTTGAGACATTACTCCCATAGAGAAAAGTCCGCGTGGTGACTGTTGTATTCAATGCCGATGCAATATCTACGTTTCATCAACACTCTGAAGGTACACAGATTACAGAATGCCTTTAGATGTGCTTCCGAAACTACTACTGGTCTTCCAGGGAACGATCAAAGCGTAGACAGTTTGAGACATTACTCCCATGGAAAAAAGACCGCATGGTGCCTGTTGTATTCAATCCCGATGCAATTTCTGTGTTTCATCAACACTCTGAACGTCCACATATTACAGAATGCCTACAGATTTGCATCAGAAACTACTACTGGTCTTCCAGGGAACGATCAAAGCGTAGACAGTTTCAGATATTACTCTCATGGAGGTAAGTCCGCATGGTGCCTGTTATATTCAAACCCGATGCAATTTCTGTGTTTCATCAACACTCTGAAGGTCCACATATTACAGAATGCCTCCAGATTAGCATCAGAAAACACTACTGGTCTTCCAGGGAACGATCAAAGCGTAGACAGTTTGAGACATTACTCCAATGCAGAAAAGTACGCATGGTGTGGGTTGTATTCAATCCCGATGCAAGTTCCTTGTTTCATCGACACTCTAAACGTCCATAGATTACAGAATGCCTAAAGATGTGTTTCGGAAACTACTACTGGTCTTCCAGGGAACTATCAATGCGTAGACAGTTTGAGACCTTACACCCGCGAAGAAAAGTCCGCATGGTGCCTGTTGTATTCAATCCCGATGCAATTTCTTCGTTTCATCAACACTCTGAAGGTCCACAGATTACAGAATGCCTCCAGAAGTGCTTCGGAAACTACTACTGGTCTTCCAGGGAACGATGAAAGCGTAGACAGTTTGAAACATTACACCCGCAAAAAAATGTCCGCATGGTGCCTGTTGTAATCAATCCAGATGCAATATCTGTGTTTCATCAACACTCTGAGGGTCCACAGATTACAGAATGCCTCCAGATGTGCTTCGAAAACTACTACTGGTCTTCCAGGGAGCTATCGAAGCGTAGACAGTTTGAGACATTACTCCCATGGAGAAAAGTCCGCATGGTGCCTGTTGTATTTAATCCCAATGCTATTTCTGTGTTTCATCAACACTCTGATGGTCCACATATTATTCGATATCTCCTGATGTGCTTCGGAAACTACTACTGGTCTTCCAGGGAACGATCAAAGCGTAGACAATTTGAGACATTACTCCCATGGAGAAAAGTCCGCATGGTGCCTGTCGTATTCAATCCCGATGCAATTTCTGTGTTTCATCAAGACTCTAAAGGTCCCATTTTACACAATGCCACCAGATGTGTTTCGGAATTTACTACTGGTCTTCGAGGGCACTATCAAAGCGTAGACAGTTTGATACATTACACCCTCGAAGAAAAGTCCGCATGGTGCCTGTTGAATTCAATCCCGATGCAATTTCTGTGTTTCATCAACACTCTGAAGGTCCACAGATTACAGAATGCGTCCAGTTGTGATTCGAAAACTACTACTGGTCTTCCAGGGAACCATCAAAGCGTAGACAGTTTGAGACATCACTCCCATGGAGAAAAGTCCGCATAGTGCCTGTTGTATTCAATCCCGATGCAATATCTTTGTTTCATCAACACTCTAAACCCCCACAAATTACAGAATGACTAAAGAATTGCTTCGGAAACTACTACTAGTCTTCCAGGGAACTATCAAAGCGTAGACAATTTGAAACATTACACCCGCAAAAAAATGTCCGCATGGTGTCTGTTGTAATCAATCCAGATGCAATATCTGTGTTTCATCAACACACTGAAGGTCCACAGATTACAGAATGCCTTTAGATGTGCTTCCGAAACTACTACTGGTCTTCCAGGGAACGATCAAAGCGTAGACAGTTTGAGACATTACTCCCATGGAGAAAAGACCGCATGGTGCCTGTTATTTTCAATCCCGATGCAATTTCTGTGTTTCATCAACACTCTGAAGGTCCACATATTACAGAAAGCCTCCAGATTTGCATCGGAAACTACTACTGGTCTTCCAGGGAACGATCAAAGCGTAGTCAGTTTTAGACATTACTCCCATGGAGAAAAGTCAGCATGGTGCCTGTTATATTCAAACCCGATGCAATTTCTTTGTTTCATCAACACTAAAAAATTCCCATATCACAGAATGCCTCTAGTTGTGCTTCAGAAACTACTACTGGTCTTCCAGGGAACGACCAAAGCGTTGAAACTTTGAGACATTACTCCCATGGAGAAAAGTCAGCATGGTGCGTGTTGTATTCAATCCCGATGCAAGTTCTATGTTTCATCAACACTCTAAACGTCCAAAGATTACAGAATGCTTCCAGATGTGCTTCGGAAACTCTTACTGGCCTTCCAGTGACCGATCAAAGCGTAGACAGTTTTAGACATTAATCTAATGGAGAAAAGTCCGCATGGTGCGTGTTGTATTCAACCACGATGCAATTTCGATGTTTCATCAACAATCTAAACGTCCAAAAATTACAGAATGCCTCTAGATGTGCTTCGGAAATCCTTACATATCTACCAGGGAACGATCAAAGCGTAGACAGCTTGAGACATTACTCCCATGGAGAATAATCCGCATGGTGCTTTTGTATTCAATCCCGACGCAATTTCTGTGTTTCATCAACACTCTGAAGGTCAACAGATTGCAGAATGCCTCCACTTGTGCTTCGGAAACTACTACTGGTCTTCCAGGGAACGATCAAAGCGTAGACAACTTGAGACATTACTCCCATGGAAAAAAATCCGTATGGTGCTTTTGTATTCAATCCCGACGCAATTTCTGTGTTTCATCAACACCCAGAAGGTCAACAGATTACAGAATGCCTCCAGTTGTGCTTCGGAAACTACTACTGGTCTTCCAGGGAACGATCAAAGCGTTTACAGTTTGAGACATTACTCCCATGGAGAAAAGTCCGTATGGTGCCTGTTATATTCAAACCCGATGCAATTTCAGTGTTTCATCAACACTCAAAAATTCCTATATTACAGAATGCCTCTAGTTGTGCTTCGGAAACTACTACTGGTCTTCCACGGAACGATCAAAGCGTAGACACTTTGAGACATTACTCCCATGGAGAAAAGTCAGCATGATGCGTGTTGTATTCAATCCCGATGCAATTTCTATGTTTCATCAACACTAAACGTCCAAAGATTACAGAATGCCTCTAGATGTGCTTCGGAATCTCTTACTGGCCTTCCAGCGACCGATCGAAGCGTAGAAAGTTTGAGACATTACACCCGCGAAGAAAAGTCCGCATGGTGCCTGTTGTATTCAATCCCGATGCAATTTCTGTGTTTCATCAACACTCTGAAGGTCCACATTTTATAGGATGGCTCCTGATGTGCTTCAGAAACTACTACTGGTCTTCCAGGGAACTATCGAAGCATAGACAGTTTGAGACATTACTCCCATGGAGAAAAGTCAGTATGGTGCCTGATGTATTCAATCCCGATGCAATTTCTTTGTTTCATCAACACTCAAAACTTCCACAGGTTACAGAATGCCTAAAGATGTGTTTCGGAAACCACTACTGGTCTTCCAGGGAACTATCAATGCGTAGACAGTTTGAGACATTACACCCGCGAAGAAAAGTCCGCATGGTGCCTGTTGTATTCAATCCCGATGCAATATCTGTGTTTCATCAACACTCTGAAGGTCCACAGATCACAGAATGCCATTAGATGTGCTTCCGAATCTAGTACTAGTCTTCCAGGGAACGATCAAAGCGTAGACAGTTTGAGACATTACTCCCATAGAGAAAAATCCGCATGGAGCCTGTTGTATTCAATCCCGATGCAATTTCTGTGTTTCATCAACACTCTGAAGGTCCACATATTACAGAATGCCTCCAGATGTGCTTCGGAAACTACTACTGGTCTTCCAGGGAACGATCAAAGCGTAGACAGTTTGAGACATTACTCTCATGGAGAAAAGTCGTAATGGTGCCTGTTATATTCAAACCCGATGCCATTTCTGTGTTTCATCAACACTCAAAAATTCCTATACTACAGAATGCCTCTAGTTGTGAATCGGAAACTACTACTGGACTTCCAGGGAACGATCAAAGCGTAGACACTTTGAGACATTACTCCCATGGAAAAAAGTCAGCATGATGCGTGTTGTATTCAATCCCGATGCAATTTCTGTGTTTCATCAACACTCTGAAGGTCCACATATTACAGAATGCCTCCAGATTAGCATCGGAAAATACTACTGGTCTTCCAGGGAACAATCAAGGCGTAGACAGTTTGAGACATTACTCCAATGGAGAAAAGTCCGCATGGTGTGTGTTGTATTCAATCCCGATGCAATTTCCTTGTTTCATCGACACTCTAAACGTCCATAGATTACAGAATGCCTAAAGATGTGTTTCGGAAACTACTACCGGTCTTCCAGGGAACTATCAAAGCGTGGACAGTTTGAAACATTACACCCGCAAAAAAATGACCGCATGGTGCCTGTTGTAATCAATAAAGATGCAATATCTGTGTTTCATCAACACACTGAAGGTCCACAGATTACAGAATGCCTTTAGATGTGCTTCCGAAACTACTACTGGTCTTCCAGGGAACGATCAAAGCGTAGACAGTTTGAGACATTACTCCCATGGAGAAAAGACCGCATGGTGCCTGTTATTTTCAATCCCGATGCAATTTCTGTGTTTCATCAACACTCTGAAGGTCCACATATTACAGAAAGCCTCCAGATTTGCATCGGAAACTACTACTGGTCTTCCAGGGAACGATCAAAGCGTAGACAGTTTGAGACATTACTCCCATGGAAAAAAGACCGCATGGTGCCTGTTGTATTCAATCCCGATGCAATTTCTGTGTTTCATCAACACTCTAAAGGTCAGATATTACAGAATGATTCCAGATGTGCTTCGTAAACTACTACTGGTCTTCCAGGGAACTATCAAAGCGTAGACACTTTGAGACATTACTCCCATGGAGAAAAGACCGCATGGTGCCTGTTATTTTCAATCCCGATGCAATTACTGTGTTTCATCAACACTCTGAAGGTCCACATATTACAGAAAGCCTCCAGATTTGCATTGGAAACTACTACTGGTCTTCCAGGGAACGATCAAAGCGTAGTCAGTTTTAGACATTACTCCCATGGAGAAAAGTCAGCATGGTGCCTGTTATATTCAAACCCGATGCAATTTCTTTGTTTCATCAACACTAAAAAATTCCCATATTACAGAATGCCTCTAGTTGTGCTTCAGAAACTACTACTGGTCTTCCAGGGAACGACCAAAGCGTTGACACTTTGAGACATTACTCCCATGGAGAAAAGTCAGCATGGTGCGTGTTGTATTCAATCCCGATGCAATTTCGATGTTTCATCAACAATCTAAACGTCCAAAAATTTTAGAATGCCTCTAGATGTGCTTCGGAAACCCTTACATGTCTTCCAGGGAACGATCAAAGCGTAGACAGCTTGAGACATTACTCCCATGGAGAAAAATCCGGATGGTGCTTTTGTATTCAATCCCGACGCAATTTCTGTGTTTCATCAACACTCTGAAGGTCAACAGATTACAGAATGCCTCCAGTTGTGCTTCGGAAACTACTACTGGTCTTCCAGGGAACGATCAAAGCGTAGACAACTTGAGACATTACTCCCATGGAGAAAAATCCGCATGGTGCTTTTGTATTCAATCCCGACGCAATTTCTGTGTTTCATCAACACCCAGAAGGTCAACAGATTACAGAATGCCTCCAGTTGTGCTTCGGAAACTACTACTGGTCTTCCAGGGAACGATCAAAGCGTATGCAGTTTGAGACAATACTCCCATGGAGAAAAGTCCGTATGGTGCCTGTTATATTCAAACCCGATGCAATTTCAGTGTTTCATCAACACTCAAAAATTCCTATATTACAGAATGCCTCTAATTGTGCTTCGGAAACTACTACTGGTCTTCCCCGGAACGATCAAAGCGTAGACACTTTGAGACATTACTCCCATGGAGAAAAGTCAGCATGATGCGTGTTGTATTCAATCCCGATCTAATTTCTATGTTTCATCAACACTCTGAAGGTCCACATATTATAGGATGGCTCCTGATGTGCTTCAGAAACTACTACTGGTCTTCCAGGGAACTATCGAAGCATAGACAGTTTGAGACATTACTCCCATGGAGAAAAGTCAGTATGGTGCCTGATGTATTCAATCCCGATGCAATTTCTTTGTTTCATCAACACTCAAAACTTCCACAGGTTACAGAATGCCTAAAGATGTGTTTCGGAAACCACTACTAGTCTTCCGGGGAACGATCAAAGCGTAGACAGTTTGAGACATTACTCCCATGGAGAAAAATCCGCATGGAGCCTGTTGTATTCAATCCCGATGCAATTTCTGTGTTTCATCAACACTCTGAAGGTCCACATATTACAGAATGCCTCCAGATGTGCTTCGTAAACTACTACTGGTCTTCCAGGGAACGATGAAAGCGTATACAATTTAAGACATTACTCAAATGGACAAAAGTCTGCATGGTGCCTGTTGTATTCAATCCCGATGCAATTTCTTCGTTTCATCAACACTCTGAAGGTCCACAGATTACAGATGGCCTCCAGAAGTGCTTCGGAAACTACTACTGGTCTTGCAGGGAACGATGAAAGCGTAGACAATTTGAGACATAACGCCCGCGAAGAGTAGTACGCATGGTGCCTGTTGTATGAAATCCCGATAAAATTTCTGTGTTTCATTAACACTCTGAAGGTCCAGAGATTACAGAATGCCTCAAGATGTGTTTCAGAAACTACTACTGGTCTTCCAGGGAGCTATCGAAGCGTAGACAGTTTGAGACATTACTCCCATGGAGAAAAAATCCGCATGGTGCCTGTTGTATTTAATCCCAATGCAATTTCTGTGTTTCATCAACACTCTGAAGGTCCACATATTATTCGATATCTCCTGATGTGCTTCGGAAACTACTACTGGTCTTCCAGGGAACGATCAAAGCGTAGACAATTTGAGACATTACTCCCATGGGGAAAAGTCCGCATGGTGCCTGTCGTATTCAATCCCGATGCAATTTCTGTGTTTCATCAAGACTCCAAAGGTCCCATTTTACACAATGCCACCAGATGTGTTTCGGAAACTACTACTGGTCTTCGAGGGCACTATCAAAGCGTAGACAGTTTGAGACAATACACCCTCGAAGAAAAGTCCGCATGGTGCCTGTTGAATTCAATCCCGATGCAATTTCTGTGTTTCATCAACACTCTGAAGGTCCACAGATTACAGAATGCCTCTAGATGTGCTTCGGAAACTCTTACTGGCCTTCCAGTGACCGATCAAAGCGTAGACAGTTTTAGACATTAATCCAATGGAGAAAAGTCCGCATGGTGCGTGTTGTATTCAATCCCGATGCAATTTCTTTGTTCCATCGACACTCTAAACTTCCATAGATTACAGAATGCCCAAAGATGTCTTTCTGAAACCACTACTGGTCTTCCGCTGAACTATCAAAGCGTAGACAGTTTGAGACATTACACGCGCGAAGAAAAGTCAGCATGGTGCTTGTTGTATTCAATCCCGATGCAATTTCTATATTTCATCAACACTCTAAACGTCCAAAGATTACAGAATGCCTCTAGATGTGCTTCGGAAACTCTTACTGGTCTTCCTGTGAACGTTCAAAGCGTTGAGAGTTTGGGACATTACACTTGTGTAGAAAAGTCCGCATGGTGCCTGTTGTATTCAAACCCGATGCAATTTCAGTGTTTCATGAACACCCAAAAGGTCCCATATTATAGAATGCCTCCAGTTGTGCTTCGGAAACTACTACTGGTTGTCCAGGGAGCGATGAAGGAGTAGACTGTTTTAGACATTACTCCCATGGAGAAAAATCCGCATGGTGCTTTTGTATTCAATCACGATGCAATTTCGATGTTTCATCAACAATCTAAACGTCCAAAAATTTTAGAATGCCTCTAGATGTGCTTCGGAAACCCTTACATGTCTTCCAGGGAACGATCAAAGCGTAGACAGCTTGAGACATTACTCCCATGGAGAAAAATCCGCATGGTGCTTTTGTATTCAATCCCGACGCAATTTCTGTGTTTCATCAACACTCTGAAGGTCAACAGATTACAGAATGCCTCCAGTTGTGCTTCGGAAACTACTACTGGTCTTCCAGGGAACGATCAAAGCGTAGACAACTTGAGACATTACTCCCATGGAGAAAAATCCGCATGGTGCTTTTGTATTCAATCCCGACGCAATTTCTGTGTTTCATCAACACCCAGAAGGTCAACAGATTACAGAATGCCTCCAGTTGTGCTTCGGAAACTACTACTGGTCTTCCAGGGAACGATCAAAGCGTATGCAGTTTGAGACAATACTCCCATGGAGAAAAGTCCGTATGGTGCCTGTTATATTCAAACCCGATGCAATTTCAGTGTTTCATCAACACTCAAAAATTCCTATATTACAGAATGCCTCTAATTGTGCTTCGGAAACTACTACTGGTCTTCCCCGGAACGATCAAAGCGTAGACACTTTGAGACATTACTCCCATGGAGAAATGTCAGCATGATGCGTGTTGTATTCAATCCCGATCTAATTTCTATGTTTCATCAACACTCTGAAGGTCCACATATTATAGGATGGCTCCTGATGTGCTTCAGAAACTACTACTGGTCTTCCAGGGAACTATCGAAGCATAGACAGTTTGAGACATTACTCCCATGGAGAAAAGTCAGTATGGTGCCTGATGTATTCAATCCCGATGCAATTTCTTTGTTTCATCAACACTCAAAACTTCCACAGGTTACAGAATGCCTAAAGATGTGTTTCGGAAACCACTACTAGTCTTCCGGGGAACGATCAAAGCGTAGACAGTTTGAGACATTACTCCCATGGAGAAAAATCCGCATGGAGCCTGTTGTATTCAATCCCGATGCAATTTCTGTGTTTCATCAACACTCTGAAGGTCCACATATTACAGAATGCCTCCAGATGTGCTTCGTAAACTACTACTGGTCTTCCAGGGAACGATGAAAGCGTGTACAATTTAAGACATTACTCAAATGGACAAAAGTCTGCATTGTGCCTGTTGTATTCAATCCCGATGCAATTTCTTCGTTTCATCAACACTCTGAAGGTCCACAGATTACAGATGGCCTCCAGAAGTGCTTCGGAAACTACTACTGGTCTTGCAGGGAACGATGAAAGCGTAGACAATTTGAGACATTACGCCCGCGAAGAGTAGTACGCATGGTGCCTGTTGTATGAAATCCCGATAAAATTTCTGTGTTTCATTAACACTCTGAAGGTCCAGAGATTACAGAATGCCTCAAGATGTGTTTCAGAAACTACTACTGGTCTTCCAGGGAGCTATCGAAGCGTAGACAGTTTGAGACATTACTCCCATGGAGAAAAAATCCGCATGGTGCCTGTTGTATTTAATCCCAATGCAATTTCTGTGTTTCATCAACACTCTGAAGGTCCACATATTATTCGATATCTCCTGATGTGCTTCGGAAACTACTACTGGTCTTCCAGGGAACGATCAAAGCGTAGACAATTTGAGACATTACTCCCATGGGGAAAAGTCCGCATGGTGCCTGTCGTATTCAATCCCGATGCAATTTCTGTGTTTCATCAAGACTCCAAAGGTCCCATTTTACACAATGCCACCAGATGTGTTTCGGAAACTACTACTGGTCTTCGAGGGCACTATCAAAGCGTAGACAGTTTGAGACAATACACCCTCGAAGAAAAGTCCGCATGGTGCCTGTTGAATTCAATCCCGATGCAATTTCTGTGTTTCATCAACACTCTGAAGGTCCACAGATTACAGAATGCCTCTAGATGTGCTTCGGAAACTCTTACTGGCCTTCCAGTGACCGATCAAAGCGTAGACAGTTTTAGACATTAATCCAATGGAGAAAAGTCCGCATGGTGCGTGTTGTATTCAATCCCGATTCAATTTCTTTGTTCCATCGACACTCTAAACTTCCATAGATTACAGAATGCCCAAAGATGTCTTTCTGAAACCACTACTGGTCTTCCGCTGAACTATCAAAGCGTAGACAGTTTGAGACATTACACGCGCGAAGAAAAGTCAGCATGGTGCTTGTTGTATTCAATCCCGATGCAATTTCTATATTTCATCAACACTCTAAACGTCCAAAGATTACAGAATGCCTCTAGATGTGCTTCGGAAACTCTTACTGGTCTTCCTGTGAACGTTCAAAGCGTTGAGAGTTTGGGACATTACACTTGTGTAGAAAAGTCCGCATGGTGCCTGTTGTATTCAAACCCGATGCAATTTCAGTGTTTCATGAACACCCAAAAGGTCCCATATTATAGAATGCCTCCAGTTGTGCTTCGGAAACTACTACTGGTTGTCCAGGGAGCGATGAAGGAGTAGACTGTTTTAGACATTACTCCCATGGAGAAAAATCCGCATGGTGCTTTTGTATTCAATCACGATGCAATTTCGATGTTTCATCAACAATCTAAACGTCCAAAAATTTTAGAATGCCTCTAGATGTGCTTCGGAAACCCTTACATGTCTTCCAGGGAACGATCAAAGCGTAGACAGCTTGAGACATTACTCCCATGGAGAAAAATCCGCATGGTGGTTTTGTATTCAATCCCGACGCAATTTCTGTGTTTCATCAACACTCTGAAGGTCAACAGATTACAGAATGCCTCCAGTTGTGCTTCGGAAACTACTACTGGTCTTCCAGGGAACGATCAAAGCGTAGACAACTTGAGACATTACTCCCATGGAGAAAAATCCGCATGGTGCTTTTGTATTCAATCCCGACGCAATTTCTGTGTTTCATCAACACCCAGAAGGTCAACAGATTACAGAATGCCTCCAGTTGTGCTTCGGAAACTACTACTGGTCTTCCAGGGAACGATCAAAGCGTATGCAGTTTGAGACAATACTCCCATGGAGAAAAGTCCGTATGGTGCCTGTTATATTCAAACCCGATGCAATTTCAGTGTTTCATCAACACTCAAAAATTCCTATATTACAGAATGCCTCTAATTGTGCTTCGGAAACTACTACTGGTCTTCCCCGGAACGATCAAAGCGTAGACACTTTGAGACATTACTCCCATGGAGAAAAGTCAGCATGATGCGTGTTGTATTCAATCCCGATCTAATTTCTATGTTTCATCAACACTCTGAAGGTCCACATATTATAGGATGGCTCCTGCTGTGCTTCAGAAACTACTACTGGTCTTCCAGGGAACTATCGAAGCATAGACAGTTTGAGACATTACTCCCATGGAGAAAAGTCAGTATGGTGCCTGATGTATTCAATCCCGATGCAATTTCTTTGTTTCATCAACACTCAAAACTTCCACAGGTTACAGAATGCCTAAAGATGTGTTTCGGAAACCACTACTAGTCTTCCGGGGAACGATCAAAGCGTAGACAGTTTGAGACATTACTCCCATGGAGAAAAATCCGCATGGAGCCTGTTGTATTCAATCCCGATGCAATTTCTGTGTTTCATCAACACTCTGAAGGTCCACATATTACAGAATGCCTCCAGATGTGCTTCGTAAACTACTACTGGTCTTCCAGGGAACGATGAAAGCGTATACAATTTAAGACATTACTCAAATGGACAAAAGTCTGCATGGTGCCTGTTGTATTCAATCCCGATGCAATTTCTTCGTTTCATCAACACCTTGAAGGTCCACAGATTACAGAATGCCTCCAGAAGTGCTTCGGAAACTACTACTGGTCTTGCAGGGAACGATGAAAGCGTAGACAATTTGAGACATTACGCCCGCGAAGAGTAGTACGTATGGTGCCTGTTGTATGAAATCCCAATGAAATTTCTGTGTTTCATTAACACTCTGAAGGTCCAGAGATTACAGAATGCCTCAAGATGTGTTTCAGAAACTACTACTGGTCTTCCAGGGAGCTATCGAAGCGTAGACAGTTTGAGACATTACTCCCATGGAGAAAAATCCGCATGGTGCCTGTTGTATTTAATCCCAATGCAATTTCTGTGTTTCATCAACACTCTGAAGGTCCACATATTATTCGATATCTCCTGATGTGCTTCGGAAACTACTACTGGTCTTCCAGGGAACGATCAAAGCGTAGACAATTTGAGACATTACTCCCATGGGGAAAAGTCCGCATGGTGCCTGTCGTATTCAATCCCGATGCAATTTCTGTGTTTCATCAAGTCTCCAAAGGTCCCATTTTACACAATGCCACCAGATGTGTTTCGGAAACTACTACTGGTCTTCGAGGGCACTATCAAAGCGTAGACAGTTTGAGACAATACACCCTCGAAGAAAAGTCCGCATGGTGCCTGTTGAATTCAATCCCGATGCAATTTCTGTGTTTCATCAACACTCTGAAGGTCCACAGATTACAGAATGCCTCTAGATGTGCTTCGGAAACTCTTACTGGCCTTCCAGTGACCGATCAAAGCGTAGACAGTTTTAGACATTAATCCAATGGAGAAAAGTCCGCATGGTGCGTGTTGTATTCAATCCCGATGCAATTTCTTTGTTCCATCGACACTCTAAACTTCCATAGATTAAAGAATGCCCAAAGATGTCTTTCTGAAACCACTACTGGTCTTCCGCTGAACTATCAAAGCGTAGACAGTTTGAGACATTACACGCGCGAAGAAAAGTCAGCATGGTGCTTGTTGTATTCAATCCCGATGCAATTTCTATATTTCATCAACACTCTAAACGTCCAAAGATTACAGAATGCCTCTAGATGTGCTTCGGAAACTCTTACTGGTCTTCCTGTGAACGTTCAAAGCGTTGAGAGTTTGGGACATTACACTTGTGTAGAAAAGTCCGCATGGTGCCTGTTGTATTCAAACCCGATGCAATTTCAGTGTTTCATGAACATCCAAAAGGTCCCATATTATAGAATGCCTCCAGTTGTGCTGCGGAAACTACTACTGGTTTTCCAGGGAGCGATGAAGGAGTAGACTGTTTTAGACATTACTCCCATGGAGAAAAATCGGCATGGTGCTTTTGTATTCAATCCCGACGCAATTTCTGTGTTTCATCAACACTCTGAAGGTCAACAGATTACAGAATGCCTCCAGTTGTGCTTCGGAAACTACTACTGGTCTTCCAGGGAACGATCAAAGCGTATGCAGTTTGAGACAATACTCCCATGGAGAAAAGTCCGTATGGTGCCTGTTATATTCAAACCCGATGCAATTTCAGTGTTTCATCAACACTCAAAAATTCCTATATTACAGAATGCCTCTAATTGTGCTTCGGAAACTACTACTGGTCTTCCCCGGAACGATCAAAGCGTAGACACTTTGAGACATTACTCCCATGGAGAAAAGTCAGCATGATGCGTGTTGTATTCAATCCCGATCTAATTTCTATGTTTCATCAACACTCTGAAGGTCCACATATTATAGGATGGCTCCTGATGTGCTTCAGAAACTACTACTGGTCTTCCAGGGAACTATCGAAGCATAGACAGTTTGAGACATTACTCCCATGGAGAAAAGTCAGTATGGTGCCTGATGTATTCAATCCCGATGCAATTTCTTTGTTTCATCAACACTCAAAACTTCCACAGGTTACAGAATGCCTAAAGATGTGTTTCGGAAACCACTACTAGTCTTCCGGGGAACGATCAAAGCGTAGACAGTTTGAGACATTACTCCCATGGAGAAAAATCCGCATGGAGCCTGTTGTATTCAATCCCGATGCAATTTCTGTGTTTCATCAACACTCTGAAGGTCCACATATTACAGAATGCCTCCAGATGTGCTTCGTAAACTACTACTGGTCTTCCAGGGAACGATGAAAGCGTATACAATTTAAGACATTACTCAAATGGACAAAAGTCTGCATGGTGCCTGTTGTATTCAATCCCGATGCAATTTCTTCGTTTCATCAACACTCTGAAGGTCCACAGATTACAGAATGCCTCCAGAAGTGCTTCGGAAACTACTACTGGTCTTGCAGGGAACGATGAAAGCGTAGACAATTTGAGACATTACGCCCGCGAAGAGTAGTACGTATGGTGCCTGTTGTATGAAATCCCGATGAAATTTCTGTGTTTCATTAACACTCTGAAGGTCCAGAGATTACAGAATGCCTCAAGATGTGTTTCAGAAACTACTACTGGTCTTCCAGGGAGCTATCGAAGCGTAGACAGTTTGAGACATTACTCCCATGGAGAAAAATCCGCATGGTGCCTGTTGTATTTAATCCCAATGCAATTTCTGTGTTTCATCAACACTCTGAAGGTCCACATATTATTCGATATCTCCTGATGTGCTTCGGAAACTACTACTGGTCTTCCAGGGAACGATCAAAGCGTAGACAATTTGAGACATTACTCCCATGGGGAAAAGTCCGCATGGTGCCTGTCGTATTCAATCCCGATGCAATTTCTGTGTTTCATCAAGACTCCAAAGGTCCCATTTTACACAATGCCACCAGATGTGTTTCGGAAACTACTACTGGTCTTCGAGGGCACTATCAAAGCGTAGACAGTTTGAGACAATACACCCTCGAAGAAAAGTCCGCATGGTGCCTGTTGAATTCAATCCCGATGCAATTTCTGTGTTTCATCAACACTCTGAAGGTCCACAGATTACAGAATGCCTCTAGATGTGCTTCGGAAACTCTTACTGGCCTTCCAGTGACCGATCAAAGCGTAGACAGTTTTAGACATTAATCCAATGGAGAAAAGTCCGCATGGTGCGTGTTGTATTCAATCCCGATGCAATTTCTTTGTTCCATCGACACTCTAAACTTCCATAGATTACAGAATGCCCAAAGATGTCTTTCTGAAACCACTACTGGTCTTCCGCTGAACTATCAAAGCGTAGACAGTTTGAGACATTACACGCGCGAAGAAAAGTCAGCATGGTGCTTGTTGTATTCAATCCCGATGCAATTTCTATATTTCATCAACACTCTAAACGTCCAAAGATTACAGAATGCCTCTAGATGTGCTTCGGAAACTCTTACTGGTCTTCCTGTGAACGTTCAAAGCGTTGAGAGTTTGGGACATTACACTTGTGTAGAAAAGTCCGCATGGTGCCTGTTGTATTCAAACCCGATGCAATTTCAGTGTTTCATGAACATCCAAAAGGTCCCATATTATAGAATGCCTCCAGTTGTGCTTCGGAAACTACTACTGGTTTTCCAGGGAGCGATGAAGGAGTAGACTGTTTTAGACATTACTCCCATGGGGAAAAATCCGCATGGTGCTTTTGTATTCAATCCCGACGCAATTTCTGTGTTTCATCAACACTCTGAAGGTCAACAGATTACAGAATGCCTCCAGTTGTGCTTCGGAAACTACTACTGGTCTTCCAGGGAACGATCAAAGCGTAGACAACTTGAGACATTACTCCCATGGAGAAAAATCCGCATGGTGCTTTTGTATTCAATCCCGACGCAATTTCTGTGTTTCATCAACACCCAGAAGGTCAACAGATTACAGAATGCCTCCTGTTGTGCTTCGGAAACTACTACTGGTCTTCCAGGGAACGATCAAAGCGTATGCAGTTTGAGACAATACTCCCATGGAGAAAAGTCCGTATGGTGCCTGTTATATTCAAACCCGATGCAATTTCAGTGTTTCATCAACACTCAAAAATTCCTATATTACAGAATGCCTCTAATTGTGCTTCGGAAACTACTACTGGTCTTCCCCGGAACGATCAAAGCGCAGACACTTTGAGACATTACTCCCATGGAGAAAAGTCAGCATGATGCGTGTTGTATTCAATCCCGATGCAATTTCTAAACGTCCAAAGATTACAGAATGCCTCTAGGTGTGCTTCGGAATGTCTTACTGGCCTTCCAGCGACCGATCGAAGCGTAGAAAGTTTGAGACATTACACCCGTGAAGAAAAGTCCGCAAGGTGCCTGTTGTATTCAATCCCGATGCAATTTCTGTGTTTCATCAACACTCTGAAGGTCCACATATTACAGAGTGCCTCCAGATGTGCTTCGGAAACCACTACTGGTCTTCCAGGGAACGATCAAAGCGTAGACAGCTTGAGACATTACACCCGCGAAGAAAAGTCCGCATGGTGCCTGTTATATTCAATCCCGATGCAATTTCTGCGTTTCATCAGTACTCTGAATGTCCACAGATTCCATAATGCCTCCAGATGTCCTTCGCAAACTACTACTGGTCTTCCACCGAACGATCAAATCGTAGACAGCTTGAGACATTACACCCGCGAAGAAAAGTCCGCATTTTGCCTGTTGTATTCAATCCCGATGCAACATCTGTGTTTCATTAACACTCAGAAGGTCCACAGATTACAGAATGCCTCGAGATGTTCTTCGGAAACTACTACTGGTCTTCCAGGCAACTGTCGAAGCATAGACAGTTTGAGACATTACTCCCATGGAGAAAAGTCCGCATGGTGCCTGTTGTATTTAATCCCAATGCAATTTCTATGTTTCATGAACACTCTGAAGGTCCACATATTATAGGATGGCCCCTGATGTGCTTCAGAAACTACTACTGGTCTTCCAGGGAACGATCAAAGAGTAGACAGTTTGAGACATTACTCCCATGGAGGGAAGTCCGCATGGTGCCTGTCGTATTCAATCCCGATGCAATTTCTGTGTTTCATCAAGACTCTAAAGGTCCCATTTTACACAATGCCACCAGATGTGCTTCGGAAACTACTACTGGTCTTCCAGGGAACGATCAAAGCGTAGACAGTTTGAGACATTACTCCCATGGAGAAAAGTCCGCATGGTGCCTGTTGTATTCAATCCCGATGCAATTTCTGTGTTTCATCAACACTCTGAAGGACCAAAGATTACAGAATGCCTCTAGATGTCCTTCGGAAACTGCTACTGGTCTTCCAGGGAACGATCAAAGCGTAGACAGTTTGAGACATTAATCCCATGGAGGAAAGTGCGCATGGTGCCTGTTGTATTCCATCCCGATGCTATTTGTGTGTTTCATCAACACTCTGAAGGTCCACATGTTACAGAATGCCTGCAGATGTGCTTCGCAAACTACTACTGGTCTTCCAGGGAATGATCAAAGCGTAGAGAGTTTGAGACATTACTCCCATGGAGAAAAGTCCGCATGGTGCCTGTTGTATTTAATCCCAATGCAATTTCTGTGTTTCATCAACACTCTGAAGGTCCACATATTATTGGATGGCTCCTGATGTGCTTCAGAAACTACTACTGGTCTTCCAGCTAACGATCAAAGAGTAGACAGTTTGAGACATTACTCCCATGGAGAAAAGTCCGCAAGGTGCCTGTCGTATTCAATCCCGATGTAATTTGTGTATTTCATCAAGACTCTAAAGGTCCCATTTTACACAATGCCACCAGATGTGCTTCGGAAACTACTACTGGTCTTCCAGGGAACGATCAAAGCGTATACAGTTTGAGACATTACTCCCATGGAGAGAAGTCAGTATGGTGCCTGATGTATTCAATCCCGATGCAATTTCTTTGTTTCATCAACACTCAAAACTTCCACAGGTTATAGAGAGCCTATAGATGTGCTTCGGAAACTACTACTGGTCTTCGAGGGCACTTTCAAAGCGTATACAGTTTGAGACATTACACCCGCGAAGAAAAGTCCGCATGGTGCCTGTTGTATTCAATCCCGATGCAATTTCTGTGTTTCATCAACACTCTGAAGGTCCACAGATTACAGAATCCTTCCAGTTGTGCTTCGAAAAGTACTACTGGTCTTCCAGTGAACGATCAAAAAGCAGACAGTTTGAGACATTACTCCCAAGGAGAAAAGTCCGCATGGTGCCTGTTATATTCAAACACGATGCAATTCCTGTGTTTCATCAACACTCTAAACGTCCAAAGATTACAGAATGCCTCTAGATGTGCTTCGGAAACTCTTACTGGCCTTCATGTGACCGATCAAAGCGTAGACAGTTTGAGACATTACTCCCATGGAGAAAAGTCCGCATGGTGCCTGTTGTATTCAATCCCGATGCAATGTCTTTGTTTCATCAACACTCTAAACCCCCACACATTACAGAATGAGTAAAGAATTGCTTCGGAAACTACTACTGGTCTTCCAGGGAACTATCAAAGCGTAGACAGTTTGAGACATTACGCCCCCAAAGAAATGTCCGCATGGTGCCTGTTGTAATCAATCCAGATGCAATATCTGTGTTTCATCAACACTCTGAAGGTCCGCAAATTACAGGTTGCCTTTAGATGTGCTTCCGAAACAACTACAGGTCTTCCAGGGAACGATCAAAGCGTAGACAGTTTGAGACATTACTCCCATGAAGAAAAGACCGCATGGTGCCTGTTGTATTCAATCCCGATGCAACATCTGTGTTTCATCAACACTCTGAGGTCCACAGATTACCGAATGCCTCAAGATGTGCTTCGGAAACTACTACTGGTCTTCCAGGGAACGATAAAAGCGTAGACAGTTTGAGACATTACTCCCATGGAGAAAAGTCCGCATGGAGCCTGTTGTATTCAATCCCGATGCACTTTCTGTGTTTCATCAACACTCTGAAGGTCCACATATTACAGAATGCATCCAGATGTGCTTCGGAAACTACTACTGGTCTTCCAGGGAACGATGAAAGCGTATACAATTTGAGACATTACTCCCATGGAGAAAAATCTGCATGGTGCCTATTGTATTCAATCCCGATGCAATTTCTGCGTTTCATCAACACTCTGAAGGTTCACAGATTACAGAATGCCTCCAGATGTCCTTCGCAAACTACTACTGGTCTTCCAGGGAACTATCAAAGCGTAGACAGTTTGAGACATTACACGCGCGAAGAAAAGTCTGCATGGTGCCTGTTGTATTCAATCCCGATGCAACATCTGTGTTTCATCAACACTCTGAAGGTCCACAGATTTCAGAATGCCTTTAGATGTGCTTCCGAATCTAGTACTGGTTTTCCAGGGAACGATCAAAGCGTAGTCAATTTGAGACATTACTCCCATGGAGAAATATCCGCATGGAGCCTGTTGTATTCAATCCCGATGCAATTTCTGTGTTTCATCAACACTCTGAAGGTCCACATATTACAGAATGCCTCCAGATGTGCTTCGGAAACTACTACTGGTCTTACAGGGAACGATCAAAGCGTAGACAGTTTGAGACATTACTCCCATGGAGAAAAGTCCGCATGGAGCCTGTTGTATTCAATCCCGATGCAATATCTGTGTTTCATCAAAACTCTGAAGGTCCACATATTACAGAATGCCTCCAGATGTGCTTCGGAAACTACTACTAGTCTTCCAGGGAACGATGAAAGCGTATACAATTTGAGACATTACTCCCATGGAGAAAAGTCTGCATGGTGCCTATTGTATTCAATCCCGATGCAATTTCTGCGTTTCATCAACACTCTGAAGGTCCACAGATTACAGAATGCCTCCAGATGACCTTCGCAAACTGCTACTGGTCTTCCAGGGAACGATCAAAGCGTAGACAGCTTGAGACATTACACCCGCGAAGAAAAGTTTGCATGGTGCCTGTTGTATTCAATCCTGATTCAATTTCTGCGTTTAATCAACACTCTGATGGTCCACAGATTACAGAATGCCTCCAGATGTGCTTCGCAAACTACTACTGGTCTTCCAGGAACGATCAAACCGTAAACAGTTTGAGACGTTAATCCAATGGAGAAAAGTCCGCATGGTGCGTGTTGTATCCAATCCGGATGCAATTTCTTTGTTTCATCGACACTCTAAACGTCCATAGATGACAGAATGCCTAATGATGTGTTTCGGAAACCACTACTGGTCTTCCAGGGAACTATCAAAGCGTAGACAGTTTGAGACATTACACGCGCGAAGAGAAGTCTGCATGGTGTAGGTTGTATTCGATCCCGATGCAATATATGTGTTTCATCAACACTCTGAAGGTCCACAGATTACAGAATGCCTTTACATGTGCTTCCGAATCTAGTACTGGTCTTCCAGGGAACGATCAAAGCGTAGACAGTTTGAGACATTACTCCCATGGAGATAAATCCGCATGGGGCCTGTTGTATTCAATCCCGATGCAATTTCTGTGTTTCATCAACACTCTGAAAGTCCACATATTACAGAATGCCTCCAGATGTGCTTCGGAAACTACTACTGGTCTTCCAGGGAACGATGAAAGCGTAGGCAATTTGAGACATTACTCCCATGGAGAAAAGTAGTCATGGTGCCTGTTGTATTCAATCCCGATGCAATTTCTGCGTTTCATCAACACTCTGAAGGTCCACAGATTGCAGAATGCCTCAAGATGTGCTTCGGAAACTACTACTGGTCTTCCAGGGAACGATCAAAGCGTAGACAGTTTGAGACATTTCTTCCATGGAGAAAAGACCGCATGGTGCCTATTGTATTCAATCCCGATGCAATTTCTGTGTTTCATCAACACTCTGAAGGTCCACATATAACAGAATGCCTCCAGATTTGCATCGGAAACTACTACTGGTCTTCCAGGGAACGTCAAAGCGTAGACAGTTTTAGACATTACTCCCATGGAGAAAAGTCCGCATGGTGCCTGTTATATTCAAACCCGATGCAATTCCTGTGTTTCATGAACACTCAAAAATTCCCATATTACAGAATGCCTCTAGTTGTGCATCGGAGACTACTACTGGTCTTCCAGTGAACGACCAAAGCGTATACAGTTTGAGACATTACTCCCATGGAGAAATGTCAGCATGGTGCGTGTTGTATTCAATCCCGATGCAATTTCTATGTTTCATCAACACTCAAAACATCCACAGGTTACAGAATGCCTAAAGATGTGCTTCGGAAACTACTACTGGTCTTCGAGGGCACTATCAAAGTGTAGACAGTTTGAGACACAACACCCGCGAAGAAAATTCTGCATGGTGCCTGCTGTATTAAATCCCGATGCAATTTATGTGTTTCATCAACACTCTGAAGGTCCACAGATTACAGAATGCCTCCAGTTGTGCTTCGAAAACTACTACTGGTCTTCCAGGGAACTATCAAAACGTAGACAGTTTGAGACATTACTCCCATGGAGAAAAATTCCGCATGGTGCCTGTTGTATTCAATCCCGATGCAATGTCTTTGTTTCATCAACACTCTAAACCTCCACAGATTACAGAATGCCTAATGAATTGCTTCGGAAACTACTACTGGTCTTCCAGGGAACTGTCAAAGCGTAGACAGTTTGAGACATTACACCCGCGAAGAAAAGTCCGCATGGTGCCTGTTGTATTCAATCCCAATGCAAAATCTGTGTTTCATCAACACTCTGAAGGTCCACAGATTACAGAATGCCTCCAGATGTGCTTCGCAAACTACTACTGGTCTTCCAGGGAACGATCAAAGCGTAGACAGTTTGAGACATTTCTCCCATGGAGAAAAGTCCGAATGGTGCTTTTGTATTCCATCCCGACGCAATTTCTGTGTTTCATCAACACTCTGAAAGTCCACAGATTACAGAATGCCTCCAGATGTGCTTCGCAAACTACTACTGGTCTTCCAGGGAACGATCGAAGCGTAGACAGTTTGAGACATTACTCTGATGGAGAAAAGTCCGCATGGTGCTTTTGTATTCCATCCCGACGCAATTTCTGTGTTTCATCAACACTCTGAAGGTCCACAGATTACAGAATGCCTCCAGATGTGCTTCGCAAACTACTACTGGTCTTCCAGGGAACGATCAAAGCGTAGACAGTTTGAGACATTACTCCCATGGAGAAAAGTCCGCATGGTGCCTGTTGTATTCAATCCCGATGCAATTTCTGTGTTTCATTAACACTCTGAAGGTCGACAGATTATAGAATGCCTCGAGATGTGCTTCGGAAACTACTACTGGTCTTCAAGGAACTATCGAATTGTAGACTGTTTGGGACATTACTCCCATGGAGAAAAGTCCGCATGGTGCCTGTCGTATTCAATCCCGATGCAATTTCTGTGTTTCATCAAGACTCTAAAGGTCCCATTATACACAATGCCACCAGATGTGCTTGGGAAACTACTACTGGTCTTCCAGGGAACGATCAAAGCGTATACAGTTTGAGACATTACTCCCATATAGAAAAGTCAGCATGGTGCATGATGTATTCAATCCCGATTCAATTTCTTTGTTACATCAACACTCTAAACCTCCACAGATTACAGAATGCCTAATGAATTGCTTCGGAATCTACTACTGGTCTTCCAGGGAACGATCAAAGGGTAGACAGCTTGAGACATTACACCCGCGAAGGAAAGTCCGCATGGTGCTGTTGTTTTCAATTCTGATTCAATTTCTGCGTTTAATCAACACTCTGATGGTCCACAGGTTATAGAATGCCTCCAGATGTGCTTCGCAAACTACTACAGGTCTTCCAGGAACGATCAAACCGTAAACAGTTTGAGACATTAATCCAATGGAGAAAAGTCCGCATGGTGCGTGTTGTATCCAATCCGGATGCAATTTCTTTGTTTCATCGACACTCTAAACGTCCATAGATTACAGAATGCCTAAAGATGTGTTTCGGAAACCACAACAGGTCTTCCAGGGAACTATCGAAGGGTAGACAGTTCGAGACATTACTTCCATGGAGTAAAGACCGCATGGTGCCTGTTGTATTCAATCGTGATGCAATTTCTATGTTTCATCAACACTCAAAACATCCACAGGTTACAGAATGCCTAAAGATGTGCTTCGGAAACTACTACTGGTCTTCCAGGGAACGATCAAAGCGTAGACAGTTTGAGACATTACTCCCATGGAGAAAAGTCCGTATGGTGCCTGTTATATTCAAACCCGATGCAATTTCAGTGTTTCATCAACACTCAAAAATTCCTATATTACAGAATGCCTCTAGTTGTGCTTCGGAAACTACTACTGGTCTTCCCCGGAACGATCAAAGCGTAGACACTTTGAGACATTACTCCCATGGAGAAAAGTCAGCATGATGCGTGTTGTATTCAATCCCGATCTAATTTCTATGTTTCATCAACACTCTAAACGTACAAAGGTTACAGAATGCCTCTAGATGTGCTTCGGAATCTCTTACTGGCCTTCCAGCGACCGATCGAAGCGTAGAAAGTTTGAGACATTACACCCGCGAAGAAAAGTCCGTATGGTGCCTGTTGTATTCAATCCCGATGCAATTTCTGCGTTTCATCAACACTCTGAAGGTCCACATATTATAGGATGGCTCCTGATGTGCTTCAGAAACTACTACTGGTCTTCCAGGGAACTATCGAAGCATAGACAGTTTGAGACATTACTCCCATGGAGAAAAGTCAGTATGGTGCCTGATGTATTCAATCCCGATGCAATTTCTTTGTTTCATCAACACTCAAAACTTCCACAGGTTACAGAATGCCTAAAGATGTGTTTCGGAAACCACTACTAGTCTTCCAGGGAAAGATCAAAGCGTAGACAGTTTGAGACATTACTCCCATGGAGAAAAATCCGCATGGTGCCTGTTGTATTTAATCCCAATGCAATTTCTGTGTTTCATCAACACTCTGAAGGTCCACATATTATTCGATATCTCCTGATGTGCTTCGGAAACTACTACTGGTCTTCCAGGGAACGATCAAAGCGTAGACAATTTGAGACATTACTCCCATGGGGAAAAGTCCGCATGGTGCCTGTCGTATTCAATCCCGATGCAATTTCTGTGTTTCATCAAGACTCCAAAGGTCCCATTTTACACAATGCCACCAGATGTGTTTCGGAAACTACTACTGGTCTTCGAGGGCACTATCAAAGCGTAGACAGTTTGAGACAATACACCCTCGAAGAAAAGTCCTCAATGTGCCTGTTGAATTCAATCCCGATTCAATTTCTGTGTTTCATCAACACTCTGAAGGTCCACAGATTACAGAATGCCTCTAGATGTGCTTCGGAAACTCTTACTGGCCTTCCAGTGACCGATCAAAGCGTAGACAGTTTTAGACATTGATCCAATGGAGAAAAGTCCGCATGGTGCGTGTTGTATTCAATCCCGATGCAATTTCTTTGTTCCATCGACACTCTAAACTTCCATAGATTACAGAATGCCCAAAGATGTCTTTCTGAAACCACTACTGGTCTTCCGCTGAACTATCAAAGCGTAGACAGTTTGAGACGTTACACGCGCGAAGAAAAGTCAGCATGGTGCTTGTTGTATTCAATCCCGATGCAATTTCTATATTTCATCAACACTCTAAACGTCCAAAGATTACAGAATGCCTCTAGATGTGCTTCGGAAACTCTTACTGGTCTTCCTGTGAACGTTCAAAGCGTTGAGAGTTTGGGACATTACACTTGTGTAGAAAAGTCCGCATGGTGCCTGTTGTATTCAAACCCGATGCAAATTCAGTGTTTCATGAACACCCAAAAGGTCCCATATTATAGAATGCCTCCAGTTGTGCTTCGGAAACTACTACTGGTTTTCCAGGGAGCGATGAAGGAGTAGACTGTTTTAGACATTACTCCCATGGAGAAAAGTCAGCATGGTGCGTGTTGTATTCAATCACGATGCAATTTCGATGTTTCATCAACAATCTAAACGTCCAAAAATTACAGAATGCCTCTAGATGTGCTTCGGAAACCCTTACTTGTCTTCCAGGGAACGATCAAAGCGTAGACAGCTTGAGACATTACTCCCATGGAGAAAAATCCGCATGGTGCTTTTGTATTCAATCCCGACGCAATTTCTGTGTTTCATCAACACTCTGAAGGTCAACAGATTACAGAATGCCTCCAGTTGTGCTTCGGAAAGTACTACTGGTCTTCCAGGGAACGATCAAAGTGTATACAGTTTGAGACACTACTCCCATGGAGAAAAGTCCGCATGGTGCCTGTTATATTCAAACCCGATGCAATTTCAGTTTTTTCATCAACACTCAAAAATTCCTATATTACAGAATGCCTCTAGTTGTGCTTCGGAAACTACTACTGGTCTTCCACGGAACGATCAAAGCGTAGACACTTTGAGACATTACTCCCATGGAGAAAAGTCAGCATGATGCGTGTTGTATTCAATCCCGATGCAATTTCTAAACGTCCAAAGATTACAGAATGCCTCTAGGTGTGCTTCGGAATGTCTTACTGGCCTTCCAGCGACCGATCGAAGCGTAGAAAGTTTGAGACATTACACCCGTGAAGAAAAGTCCGCAAGGTGCCTGTTGTATTCAATCCCGATGCAATTTCTGTGTTTCATCAACACTCTGAAGGTCCACATATTACAGAGTGCCTCCAGTTGTCCTTCGCAAACTACTACTGCTCTTCCAGGGAACGATCAAAGCGTAGACAGCTTGAGACATTACACCCGCGAAGAAAAGTCCGCATGGTGCCTGTTATATTCAATCCCGATGCAATTTCTGCGTTTCATCATTACTCTGAAGGTCCACAGATTCCATAATGCCTCCAGATGTCCTTCGCAAACTACTACTGGTCTTCCACCGAACGATCAAATCGTAGACAGCTTGAGACATTACACCCGCGAAGAAAAGTCCGCATGGCGCCTGTTGTATTCAATCCCGATGCAACATCTGTGTTTCATTAACACTCAGAAGGTCCACAGATTACAGAATGCCTCGAGATGTTCTTCGGAAACTACTACTGGTCTTCCAGGCAACTGTCGAAGCATAGACAGTTTGAGACATTACTCCCATGGAGAAAAGTCCGCATGGTGCCTGTTGTATTTAATCCCAATGCAATTTCTATGTTTCATGAACACTCTGAAGGTCCACATATTATAGGATGGCCCCTGACGTGCTTCAGAAACTACTACTGGTCTTCCAGGGAACGATCAAAGAGTAGACAGTTTGAGACATTACTCCCATGGAGGGAAGTCCGCATGGTGCCTGTCGTATTCAATCCCGATGCAATTTCTGTGTTTCATCAACACTCTGAAGGACCAAAGATTACAGAATGCCTCTAGATGTCCTTCGGAAACTGCTACTGGTCTTCCAGGGAACGATCAAAGCGTAGACAGTTTGAGACATTAATCCCATGGAGGAAAGTGGGCATGGTGCCTGTTGTATTCCATCCCGATGCTATTTGTGTGTTTCATCAACACTCTGAAGGTCCACATATTACAGAATGCCTGCAGATGTGCTTCGCAAACTACTACTAATCTTCCAGGGAACGATCAAAGCGTAGACAGTTTGAGACATTACTCCCATGGAGAAAAGTCCGCATGGTGCCTGTTGTATTTAATCCCAATGCAATTTCTGTGTTTCATCAACACTCTGAAGGTCCACATATTATTGGATGGCTCCTGATGTGCTTCAGAAACTACTACTGGTCTTCCAGCTAACGATCAAAGAGTAGACAGTTTGAGACATTACTCCCATGGAGAAAAGTCCGCATGGTGCCTGTCGTATTCAATCCCGATGTAATTTGTGTATTTCATCAAGACCCTAAAGGTCCCATTTTACACAATGCCACCAGATGTGCTTCGGAAACTACTACTGGTCTTCCAGGGAACGATCAAAGCGTATACAGTTAGAGACATTACTCCCATGGAGAGAAGTCAGTATGGTGCCTGATGTATTCAATCCCGATGCAATTTCTTTGTTTCATCAACACTCAAAACTTCCACAGGTTATAGAATGCCTATAGATGTGCTTCGGAAACTACTACTGGTCTTCGAGGGCACTTTCAAAGCGTATACAGTTTGAGACATTACACCCGCGAAGAAAAGTCCGCATGGTGCCTGTTGTATTCAATCCCGATGCAATTTCTGTGTTTCATCAACACTCTGAAGGTCCACAGATTACAGAATCCTTCCAGTTGTGCTTCGAAAAGTACTACTGGTCTTCCAGTGAACGATCAAAGAGTAGACAGTTTGAGACATTACTCCCAAGGAGAAAAGTCCGCATGGTGCCTGTTATATTCAAACCCGATGCAATTCCTGTGTTTCATACACACTCAAAAGTTCCCATATTACAGAATGCCTCTAGTTGTGCTTCGGAGACTACTACTGGTCTTCCAGGTAACGACCAAAGCGTAGACACTTTGAGACATTACTCCCGTGGAGAAAAGTCAGCATGGTGCGTGTTGTATTCAATCCCGATGCAATTTCTATGTTTCATCAACACTCTAAACGTCCAAAGATTACAGAATGCCTCTAGATGTGCTTCGTAAACTCTTACTGGCCTTCATGTGACCGATCAAAGCGTAGACAGTTTGAGACATTACTCCCATGGAGAAAAGTCCGCATGGTGCCTGTTGTATTCAATCCCGATGCAATGTCTTTGTTTCATCAACACTCTAAACCCCCACACATTACAGAATGAGTAAAGAATTGCTTCGGAAACTACTACTGGTCTTCCAGGGAACTATCAAAGCGTAGACAGTTTGAGACATTACGCCCAAAAGAAATGTCCGCATGGTGCCTGTTGTAATCAATCCAGATGCAATATCTGTGTTTCATCAACACTCTGAAGGTCCGCAAATTACAGAATGCCTCCAGGTTTGCATCGGAAACTACTACTGGTCTTCCAGGGAACTGTCAAAGCGTAGACAGTTTCAGACATTACACCCGCGAAGAAAAGTCCGCATGGTGCCTGTTGTATTCAATCCCAATGCAAAATCTGTGTTTCATCAACACTCTGAAGGTCCACAGATTACAGAATGCCTCCAGATGTGCTTCGCAAACTACTACTGGTCTTCCAGGGAACGATCAAAGCGTAGACAGTTTGAGACATTACTCCCATGGAGAAAAGTCCGAATGGTGCTTTTGTATTCCATCCCGACGCAATTTCTGTGTTTCATCAACACTCTGAAAGTCCACAGATTACAGAATGCCTCCAGATGTGCTTCGCAAACTACTACTGGTCTTCCAGGGAACGATCGAGGCGTAGACAGTTTGAGACATTACTCTGATGGAGAAAAGTCCGCATGGTGCTTTTGTATTCCATCCCGACGCAATTTCTGTGTTTCATCAACACTCTGAAGGTCCACAGATTACAGAATGCCTCCAGATGTGCTTCGCAAACTACTACTGGTCTTCCAGGGAACGATCAAAGCGTAGACAGTTTGAGACATTACTCCCATGGAGAAAAGTACGCATGGTGCCTGTTGTATTCAATCCCGATGCAATTTCTGTGTTTCATTAACACTCTGAAGGTCGACAGATTACAGAATGCCTCGAGATGTGCTTCGGAAACTACTACTGGTCTTCAAGGAACTATCGAATTGTAGACTGTTTGAGACATTACTCCCATGGAGAAAAGTCCGCATGGTGCCTGTCGTATTCAATCCCGATGCAATTTCTGTGTTTCATCAAGACTCTAAAGGTCCCATTTTACACAATGCCACCAGATGTGCTTGGGAAACTACTACTGGTCTTCCAGGGAACGATCAAAGCGTATACAGTTTGAGACATTACTCCCATATAGAAAAGTCAGCATGGTGCCTGTTGTATTCAATCCCGATGCAATGTCTTTGTTTCACCAACACTCTAAACCTCCACAGATTACAGAATGCCTAATGAATTGCTTCGGAAACTACTACTGGTCTTCCAGGGAACTGTCAAAGCGTACACAGTTTGAGACATTACACCCGCGAAGAAAAGTCCGCATGGTGCCTGTTGTATTCAATCCCAATGCAAAATCTGTGTTTCATCAACACTCTGAAGGTCCACAGATTACAGAATGCCTCCAGATGTGCTTCGCAAACTACTACTGGTCTTCCAGGGAACGATCAAAGCGTAGACAGTTTGAGACATTACTCCCATGGAGAAAAGTCCGTATGGTGCCTGTTATATTCAAACCCGATGCAATTTCAGTGTTTCATCAACACTCAAAAATTCCTATATTACAGTATGCCTCTAGTTGTGCTTCGGAAACTACTACTGGTCTTCCCCGGAACGATCAAAGCGTAGACCCTTTGAGACATTACTCCCATGGAGAAAAGTCAGCATGATGCGTGTTGTATTCAATCCCGATCTAATTTCTATGTTTCATCAACACTCTAAACGTCCAAAGGTTACAGAATGCCTCTAGATGTGCTTCGGAATCTCTTACTGGCCTTCCAGCGACCGATCGAAGCGTAGAAAGTTTGAGACATTACACCCGCGAAGAAAAGTCCGTATGGTGCCTGTTGTATTCAATCCCGATGCAATTTCTGCGTTTCATCAACACTCTGAAGCTCCACATATTATAGGATGGCTCCTGATGTGCTTCAGAAACTACTACTGGTCTTCCAGGGAACTATCGAAGCATAGACAGTTTGAGACATTACTCCCATGGAGAAAAGTCAGTATGGTGCCTGATGTATTCAATCCCGATGCAATTTCTTTGTTTCATCAACACTCAAAACTTCCACAGGTTACAGAATGCCTAAAGATGTGTTTCGGAAACCACTACTAGTCTTCCAGGGAACGATCAAAGCGTAGACAGTTTGAGACATTACTCCCATGGAGAAAAATCCGCATGGTGCCTGTTGTATTTAATCCCAATGCAATTTCTGTGTTTCATCAACACTCTGAAGGTCCACATATTATTCGATATCTCCTGATGTGCTTCGGAAACTACTACTGGTCTTCCAGGGAACGATCAAAGCGTAGACAATTTGAGACATTACTCCCATGGGGAAAAGTCCGCATGGTGCCTGTCGTATTCAATCCCGATGCAATTTCTGTGTTTCATCAAGACTCCAAAGGTCCCATTTTACACAATGCCACCAGATGTGTTTCGGAAACTACTACTGGTCTTCGAGGGCACTATCAAAGCTTAGACAGTTTGAGACAATACACCCTCGAAAAAAAGTCCGCATGGTGCCTGTTGAATTCAATCCCGATGCTATTTCTGTGTTTCATCAACACTCTGAAGGTCCACAGATTACAGAATGCCTCTAGATGTGCTTCGAAAACTCTTACTGGCCTTCCAGTGACCGATCAAAGCGTAGACAGTTTTAGACATTAATCCAATGGAGAAAAGTCCGCATGGTGCGTGTTGTATTCAATCCCGATGCAATTTCTTTGTTCCATCGACACTCTAAACTTCCATAGATTACAGAATGCCCAAAGATGTCTTTCTGAAACCACTACTGGTCTTCCGCTGAACTATCAAAGCGTAGACAGTTTGAGACATTACACGCGCGAAGAAAAGTCAGCATGGTGCTTGTTGTATTCAATCCCGATGCAATTACTATATTTCATCAACACTCTAAACGTCCAAAGATTACAGAATGCCTCTAGATGTGCTTCGGAAACTCTTACTGGTCTTCCTGTGAACGTTCAAAGCGTTGAGAGTTTGGGACATTACACTTGTGTAGAAAAGTCCGCATGGTGCCTGTTGTATTCAAACCCGATGCAATTTCAGTGTTTCATGAACACCCAAAAGGTCCCATATTATAGAATGCCTCCAGTTGTGCTTCGGAAACTACTACTGGTTTTCCAAGGAGCGATGAAGGAGTAGACTGTTTTAGACATTACTCCCATGGAGAAAAGTCAGCATGGTGCGTGTTGTATTCAATCACGATGCAATTTCGATGTTTCATCAACAATCTAAACGTCCAAAAATTACAGAATGCCTCTAGATGTGCTTCGGAAACCCTTACTTGTCTTCCAGGGAACGATCAAAGCGTAGACAGCTTGAGACATTACTCCCATGGAGAAAAATCCGCATGGTGCTTTTGTATTCAATCCCGACGCAATTTCTGTGTTTCATCAACACTCTGAAGGTCAACAGATTACAGAATGCCTCCAGTTGTGCTTCGGAAAGTACTACTGGTCTTCCAGGGAACGATCAAAGTGTATACAGTTTGAGACACTACTCCCATGGAGAAAAGTCCGCATGGTGCCTGTTATATTCAAACCCGATGCAATTTCAGTTTTTTCATCAACACTCAAAAATTCCTATATTACAGAATGCCTCTAGTTGTGCTTCGGAAACTACTACTGGTCTTCCACGGAACGATCAAAGCGTAGACACTTTGAGACATTACTCCCATGGAGAAAAGTCAGCATGATGCGTGTTGTATTCAATCCCGATGCAATTTCTAAACGTCCAAAGATTACAGAATGCCTCTAGGTGTGCTTCGGAATGTCTTACTGGCCTTCCAGCGACCGATCGAAGCGTAGAAAGTTTGAGACATTACACCCGTGAAGAAAAGTCCGCAAGGTGCCTGTTGTATTCAATCCCGATGCAATTTCTGTGTTTCATCAACACTCTGAAGGTCCACATATTACAGAGTGCCTCCAGATGTGCTTCGGAAACCACTACTGGTCTTCCAGGGAACGATAAAAGCGTAGACAATTTGAGACATTACTTCCATGGTGAAAGTCTGCATGGTGCCTGTTGTATTCAATCCCGGTGCATTTTCTGCGTTTCATCAACACTCTGAAGGTCCACAGATTCCATAATGCCTCCAGATGTCCTTCGCAAACTACTACTGGTCTTCCACCGAACGATCAAATCGTAGACAGCTTGAGACATTACACCCGCGAAGAAAAGTCCGCATGGTGCCTGTTGTATTCAATCCCGATGCAACATCTGTGTTTCATTAACACTCAGAAGGTCCACAGATTACAGAATGCCTCGAGATGTTCTTCGGAAACTACTACTGGTCTTCCAGGCTACTGTCGAAGCATAGACAGTTTGAGACATTACTCCCATGGAGAAAAGTCCGCATGGTGCCTGTTGTATTTAATCCCAATGCAATTTCTATGTTTCATGAACACTCTGAAGGTCCACATATTATAAGATGGCCCCTGATGTGCTTCAGAAACTACTACTGGTCTTCCAGGGAACGATCAAAGAGTAGACAGTTTGAGACATTACTCCCATGGAGAGAACTCAGTATGGTGCCTGATGTATTCAATCCCGATGCAATTTCTTTGTTTCATCAACACTCAAAACTTCCACAGGTTATAGAATGCCTATAGATGTGCTTCGGAAACTACTACTGGTCTTCGAGGGCACTTTCAAAGCGTATACAGTTTGAGACATTACACCCGCGAAGAAAAGTCCGCATGGTGCCTGTTGTATTCAATCCCGATGCAATTTCTGTGTTTCATCAACACTCTGAAGGTCCACAGATTACAGAATCCTTCCAGTTGTGCTTCGAAAAGTACTACTGGTCTTCCAGTGAACGATCAAAGAGTAGACAGTTTGAGACATTACTCCCAAGGAGAAATGTCCGCATGGTGCCTGTTATATTCAAACCCGATGCAATTCCTGTGTTTCATACACACTCAAAAGTTCCCATATTACAGAATGCCTCTAGTTGTGCTTCGGAGACTACTACTGGTCTTCCAGGTAACGACCAAAGCGTAGACACTTTGAGACATTACTCCCATGGAGAAAAGTCAGCATGGTGCGTGTTGTATTCAATCCCGATGCAATTTCTATGTTTCATCAACACTCTAAACGTCCAAAGATTACAGAATGCCTCTAGATGTGCTTCGGAAACTCTTACTGGCCTTCATGTGACCGATCAAAGCGTAGACAGTTTGAGACATTACTCCCATGGAGAAAAGTCCGCATGGTGCCTGTTGTATTCAATCCCGATGCAATGTCTTTGTTTCATCAACACTCTAAACCCCCACACATTACAGAATGAGTAAAGAATTGCTTCGGAAACTACTACTGGTCTTCCAGGGAACTATCAAAGCGTAGACAGTTTGAGACATTACGCCCCCAAAGAAATGTCCGCATGGTGCCTGTTGTAATCAATCCAGATGCAATATCTGTGTTTCATCAACACTCTGAAGGTCCGCAAATTACAGAATGCCTTTAGATGTGCTTCCGAAACAACTACAGGTCTTCCAGGGAACGATCAAAGCGTAGACAGTTTGAGACATTACTCCCATGGAGAAAAGACCGCATGGTGCCTGTTGTATTCAATCCCGATGCAATTTCTGTGTTTCATCAACACTCTGAAAGTCCACATATTACAGAATGCCTCCAGATTTGCATCGGAAACTACTACTGGTCTTCCAGGGAACGATCAAAGCGTAGACAGTTTTAGACATTACTCCCATGGAGAAAATTCCGCATGGTGCTTGTTTTGTTCAAACCCGATGCAATTTCTGTGTTTCATAAACACTCAAAAATTCCCATATTACAGAATACCTCCAGTTGTGCTTCGGAAACTACTAGTGGTCTTCCAGGGAACGACCAAAGCGTGGACACTTTGAGACATTACTCCCATGGAGAAAAGTCAGCATGGTGCGTGTTGTATTCAATCCCGATGCAATTTCTATGTTTCATCAACACTCTAAACGTCCAAAGATTACAGAATGCCTCCAGATGTGCTTCGGAAACTCTTACTGGCGTTCCAGTGAGCAATCAAAGCGTAGACAGTTTTAGACATTAATCCAATGGAGAAAAGTCCGCATGGTGCGTGTTGTATCAATCCCGATGCAATTTCTTTGTTTCATCGACACTCTAAACTTCCATAGATTACAGAATGCCTAAAGATGTCTTTCTGAAACCACTACTGGTCTTCCGTGGAACTATCAAAGCGTAGACAGTTTGAGACATTACACCCGCGAAGAAAAGTCCACATGGTGCCTGTTGTATTAAATCCCGATGCAATTTCTGTGTTTCATCAACACTCTGAAGGTCCACATGTTACAGAATGCCTCCAGATGTGCTTCGGAAACTACTACTGGTCTTCCAGGGAACGATGAAAGCGTGGACAATTTGAGACATTACTCCCATGGAGAAAAGTATGCATGGTGCCTGTTATATTCAATCCCGATGCAATTTCTGCGTTTCATCAACACTCTGAAGGTCCACAGATTCCATAATGCCTCCAGATGTCCTTCGCAAACTACTACTGGTCTTCCACCGAACGATCAAATCGTAGACAGCTTGAGACATTACACCCGCGAAGAAAAGTCCGCATGGTGCCTGTTGTATTCAATCCCGATGCAACATCTGTGTTTCATTAACACTCAGAAGGTCCACAGATTACAGAATGCCTCGAGATGTTCTTCGGAAACTACTACTGGTCTTCCAGGCTACTGTCGAAGCATAGACAGTTTGAGACATTACTCCCATGGAGAAAAGTCCGCATGGTGCCTGTTGTATTTAATCCCAATGCAATTTCTATGTTTCATGAACACTCTGAAGGTCCACATATTATAGGATGGCCCCTGATGTGCTTCAGAAACTACTACTGGTCTTCCAGGGAACGATCAAAGAGTAGACAGTTTGAGACATTACTCCCATGGAGAGAACTCAGTATGGTGCCTGATGTATTCAATCCCGATGCAATTTCTTTGTTTCATCAACACTCAAAACTTCCACAGGTTATAGAATGCCTATAGATGTGCTTCGGAAACTACTACTGGTCTTCGAGGGCACTTTCAAAGCGTATACAGTTTGAGACATTACACCCGCGAAGAAAAGTCCGCATGGTGCCTGTTGTATTCAATCCCGATGCAATTTCTGTGTTTCATCAACACTCTGAAGGTCCACAGATTACAGAATCCTTCCAGTTGTGCTTCGAAAAGTACTACTGGTCTTCCAGTGAACGATCAAAGAGTAGACAGTTTGAGACATTACTCCCAAGGAGAAATGTCCGCATGGTGCCTGTTATATTCAAACCCGATGCAATTCCTGTGTTTCATACACACTCAAAAGTTCCCATATTACAGAATGCCTCTAGTTGTGCTTCGGAGACTACTACTGGTCTTCCAGGTAACGACCAAAGCGTAGACACTTTGAGACATTACTCCCATGGAGAAAAGTCAGCATGGTGCGTGTTGTATTCAATCCCGATGCAATTTCTATGTTTCATCAACACTCTAAACGTCCAAAGATTACAGAATGCCTCTAGATGTGCTTTGGAAACTCTTACTGGCCTTCATGTGACCGATCAAAGCGTAGACAGTTTGAGACATTACTCCCATGGAGAAAAGTCCGCATGGTGCCTGTTGTATTCAATCCCGATGCAATGTCTTTGTTTCATCAACACTCTAAACCCCCACACATTACAGAATGAGTAAAGAATTGCTTCGGAAACTACTACTGGTCTTCCAGGGAACTATCAAAGCGTAGACAGTTTGAGACATTACGCCCCCAAAGAAATGTCCGCATGGTGCCTGTTGTAATCAATCCAGATGCAATATCTGTGTTTCATCAACACTCTGAAGGTCCGCAAATTACAGAATGCCTTTAGATGTGCTTCCGAAACAACTACAGGTCTTCCAGGGAACGATCAAAGCGTAGACAGTTTGAGACATTACTCCCATGGAGAAAAGACCGCATGGTGCCTGTTGTATTCAATCCCGATGCAATTTCTGTGTTTCATCAACACTCTGAAAGTCCACATATTACAGAATGCCTCCAGATTTGCATCGGAAACTACTACTGGTCTTCCAGGGAACGATCAAAGCGTAGACAGTTTTAGACATTACTCCCATGGAGAAAATTCCGCATGGTGCTTGTTTTGTTCAAACCCGATGCAATTTCTGTGTTTCATAAACACTCAAAAATTCCCATATTACAGAATGCCTCCAGTTGTGCTTCGGAAACTACTAGTGGTCTTACAGGGAACGACCAAAGCGTGGACACTTTGAGACATTACTCCCATGGAGAAAAGTCAGCATGGTGCGTGTTGTATTCAATCCCGATGCAATTTCTATGTTTCATCAACACTCTAAACGTCCAAAGATTACAGAATGCCTCCAGATGTGCTTGGGAAACTCTTACTGGCGTTCCAGTGAGCAATCAAAGCGTAGACAGTTTTAGACATTAATCCAATGGAGAAAAGTCCGCATGGTGCGTGTTGTATCAATCCCGATGCAATTTCTTTGTTTCATCGACACTCTAAACTTCCATAGATTACAGAATGCCTAAAGATGTCTTTCTGAAACCACTACTGGTCTTCCGTGGAACTATCAAAGCGTAGACAGTTTGAGACATTACACCCGCGAAGAAAAGTCCACATGGTGCCTGTTGTATTAAATCCCGATGCAATTTCTGTGTTTCATCAACACTCTGAAGGTCCACATGTTACAGAATGCCTCCAGATGTGCTTCGGAAACTACTACTGGTCTTCCAGGGAACGATCAAAGCGTAGACAGTTTGAGACATTACTCCCATGGAGAAAAGTCCGTATGGTGCCTGTTATATTCAAACCCGATGCAATTTCAGTTTTTCATCAACACTCAAAAATTCCTATATTACAGAATGCCTCTAGTTGTGCTTCGGAAACTACTACTGGTCTTCCCCGGAACGATCAAAGCGTAGACCCTTTGAGACATTACTCCCATGGAGAAAAGTCAGCATGATGCGTGTTGTATTCAATCCCGATCTAATTTCTATGTTTCATCAACACTCTAAACGTCCAAAGGTTACAGAATGCCTCTAGATGTGCTTCGGAATCTCTTACTGGCCTTCCAGCGACCGATCGAAGCGTAGAAAGTTTGAGACATTACACCCGCGAAGAAAAGTCCGTATGGTGCCTGTTGTATTCAATCCCGATGCAATTTCTGCGTTTCATCGACACTCTGAAGCTCCACATATTATAGGATGGCTCCTGATGTGCTTCAGAAACTACTACTGGTCTTCCAGGGAACTATCGAAGCATAGACAGTTTGAGACATTACTCTCATGGAGAAAAGTCAGTATGGTGCCTGATGTATTCAATCCCGATGCAATTTCTTTGTTTCATCAACACTCAAAACTTCCACAGGTTACAGAATGCCTAAAGATGTGTTTCGGAAACCACTACTAGTCTTCCAGGGAACGATCAAAGCGTAGACAGTTTGAGACATTACTCCCATGGAGAAAAATCCGCATGGTGCCTGTTGTATTTAATCCCAATGCAATTTCTGTGTTTCATCAACACTCTGAAGGTCCACATATTATACGATATCTCCTGATGTGCTTCGGAAACTACTACTGGTCTTCCAGGGAACGATCAAAGCGTAGACAATTTGAGACATTACTCCCATGGGGAAAAGTCCGCATGGTGCCTGTCGTATTCAATCCCGATGCAATTTCTGTGTTTCATCAAGACTCCAAAGGTCCCATTTTACACAATGCCACCAGATGTGTTTCGGAAACTACTACTGGTCTTCGAGGGCACTATCAAAGCTTAGACAGTTTGAGACAATACACCCTCGAAAAAAAGTCCGCATGGTGCCTGTTGAATTCAATCCCGATGCTATTTCTGTGTTTCATCAACACTCTGAAGGTCCACAGATTACAGAATGCCTCTAGATGTGCTTCGGAAACTCTTACTGGCCTTCCAGTGACCGATCAAAGCGTAGACAGTTTTAGACATTAATCCAATGGAGAAAAGTCCGCATGGTGCGTGTTGTATTCAATCCCGATGCAATTTCTTTGTTCCATCGACACTCTAAACTTCCATAGATTACAGAATGCCCAAAGATGTCTTTCTGAAACCACTACTGGTCTTCCGCTGAACTATCAAAGCGTAGACAGTTTGAGACATTACACGCGCGAAGAAAAGTCAGCATGGTGCTTGTTGTATTCAATCCCGATGCAATTACTATATTTCATCAACACTCTAAACGTCCAAAGATTACAGAATGCCTCTAGATGTGCTTCGGAAACTCTTACTGGTCTTCCTGTGAACGTTCAAAGCGTTGAGAGTTTGGGACATTACACTTGTGTAGAAAAGTCCGCATGGTGCCTGTTGTATTCAAACCCGATGCAATTTCAGTGTTTCATGAACACCCAAAAGGTCCCATATTATAGAATGCCTCCAGTTGTGCTTCGGAAACTACTACTGGTTTTCCAAGGAGCGATGAAGGAGTAGACTGTTTTAGACATTACTCCCATGGAGAAAAGTCAGCATGGTGCGTGTTGTATTCAATCACGATGCAATTTCGATGTTTCATCAACAATCTAAACGTCCAAAAATTACAGAATGCCTCTAGATGTGCTTCGGAAACCCTTACTTGTCTTCCAGGGAACGATCAAAGCGTAGACAGCTTGAGACATTACTCCCATGGAGAAAAATCCGCATGGTGCTTTTGTATTCAATCCCGACGCAATTTCTGTGTTTCACCAACACTCTGAAGGTCAACAGATTACAGAATGCCTCCAGTTGTGCTTCGGAAAGTACTACTGGTCTTCCAGGGAACGATCAAAGTGTATACAGTTTGAGACACTACTCCCATGGAGAAAAGTCCGCATGGTGCCTGTTATATTCAAACCCGATGCAATTTCAGTTTTTTCATCAACACTCAAAAATTCCTATATTACAGAATGCCTCTAGTTGTGCTTCGGAAACTACTACTGGTCTTCCACGGAACGATCAAAGCGTAGACACTTTGAGACATTACTCCCATGGAGAAAAGTCAGCATGATGCGTGTTGTATTCAATCCCGATGCAATTTCTAAACGTCCAAAGATTACAGAATGCCTCTAGGTGTGCTTCGGAATGTCTTACTGGCCTTCCAGCGACCGATCGAAGCGTAGAAAGTTTGAGACATTACACCCGTGAAGAAAAGTCCGCAAGGTGCCTGTTGTATTCAATCCCGATGCAATTTCTGTGTTTCATCAACACTCTGAAGGTCCACATATTACAGAGTGCCTCCAGATGTGCTTCGGAAACCACTACTGGTCTTCCAGGGAACGATAAAAGCGTAGACAATTTGAGACATTACTTCCATGGTGAAAGTCTGCATGGTGCCTGTTGTATTCAATCCCGGTGCATTTTCTGCGTTTCATCAACACTCTGAAGGTCCACAGATTCCATAATGCCTCCAGATGTCCTTCGCAAACTACTACTGGTCTTCCACCGAACGATCAAATCGTAGACAGCTTGAGACATTACACCCGCGAAGAAAAGTCCGCATGGTGCCTGTTGTATTCAATCCCGATGCAACATCTGTGTTTCATTAACACTCAGAAGGTCCACAGATTACAGAATGCTTCGAGATGTTCTTCGGAAACTACTACTGGTCTTCCAGGCTACTGTCGAAGCATAGACAGTTTGAGACATTACTCCCATGGAGAAAAGTCCGCATGGTGCCTGTTGTATTTAATCCCAATGCAATTTCTATGTTTCATGAACACTCTGAAGGTCCACATATTATAGGATGGCCCCTGATGTGCTTCACAAACTACTACTGGTCTTCCAGGGAACGATCAAAGAGTAGACAGTTTGAGACATTACTCCCATGGAGAGAACTCAGTATGGTGCCTGATGTATTCAATCCCGATGCAATTTCTTTGTTTCATCAACACTCAAAACTTCCACAGGTTATAGAATGCCTATAGATGTGCTTCGGAAACTACTACTGGTCTTCGAGGGCACTTTCAAAGCGTATACAGTTTGAGACATTACACCCGCGAAGAAAAGTCCGCATGGTGCCTGTTGTATTCAATCCCGATGCAATTTCTGTGTTTCATCAACACTCTGAAGGTCCACAGATTACAGAATCCTTCCAGTTGTGCTTCGAAAAGTACTACTGGTCTTCCAGTGAACGATCAAAGAGTAGACAGTTTGAGACATTACTCCCAAGGAGAAATGTCCGCATGGTGCCTGTTATATTCAAACCCGATGCAATTCCTGTGTTTCATACACACTCAAAAGTTCCCATATTACAGAATGCCTCTAGTTGTGCTTCGGAGACTACTACTGGTCTTCCAGGTAACGACCAAAGCGTAGACACTTTGAGACATTACTCCCATGGAGAAAAGTCAGCATGGTGCGTGTTGTATTCAATCCCGATGCAATTTCTATGTTTCATCAACACTCTAAACGTCCAAAGATTACAGAATGCCTCTAGATGTGCTTCGGAAACTCTTACTGGCCTTCATGTGACCGATCAAAGCGTAGACAGTTTGAGACATTACTCCCATGGAGAAAAGTCCGCATGGTGCCTGTTGTATTCAATCCCGATGCAATGTCTTTGTTTCATCAACACTCTAAACCCCCACACATTACAGAATGAGTAAAGAATTGCTTCGGAAACTACTACTGGTCTTCCAGGGAACTATCAAAGCGTAGACAGTTTGAGACATTACGCCCCCAAAGAAATGTCCGCATGGTGCCTGTTGTAATCAATCCAGATGCAATATCTGTGTTTCATCAACACTCTGAAGGTCCGCAAATTACAGAATGCCTTTAGATGTGCTTCCGAAACAACTACAGGTCTTCCAGGGAACGATCAAAGCGTAGACAGTTTGAGACATTACTCCCATGGAGAAAAGACCGCATGGTGCCTGTTGTATTCAATCCCGATGCAATTTCTGTGTTTCATCAACACTCTAAAGGACCACAAGTTACAGAATGCCTCCAGATGTTCTTCGAAAGTTACTACTGGTCTTCCAGGGAACGATCAAAGCGTAGACAGTTTGAGACATTACTCCCATGTAGAAAAATCCGCATGGGGCCTGTTGTATTCAATCCCGATGCAATTTCTGTGTTTCATCAACACTCTGAAAGTCCACATATTACAGAATGCCTCCAGATGTGCTTCGGAAACTACTACTGGTCTTCCAGGGAACGATGAAAGCGTAGGCAATTTGAGACATTACTCCCATGGAGAAAAGTAGGCATGGTGCCAGTTGTATTCAATCCCGATGCAATTTCTGCGTTTCATCAACACTCTGAAGGTCCACAGATTACAGAATGCCTCAAGATGTGCTTCGGAAACTACTACTGGTCTTCCAGGGAACGATCAAAGCGTAGACAGTTTGAGACATTTCTTCCATGGAGAAAAGACCGCATGGTGCCTATTGTATTCAATCCCGATGCAATTTCTGTGTTTCATCAACACTCTGAAGGTCCACATATAACAGAATGCCTCCAGATTTGCATCGGAAACTACTACTGGTCTTCCAGGGAACGATCAAAGCGTAGACAGTTTTAGACATTACTCCCATGGAGAAAAGTCCGCATGGTGCCTGTTATATTCAAACCCGATGCAATTCCTGTGTTTCATGAACACTCAAAAATTCCCATATTACAGAATGCCTCTAGTTGTGCATCGGAGACTACTACTGGTCTTCCGGGGAACGACCAAAGCGTATACAGTTTGAGACATTACTCCCATGGAGAAATGTCAGCATGGTGCGTGTTGTATTCAATCCCGATGCAATTTCTATGTTTCATCAACACTCAAAACATCCACAGGTTACAGAATGCCTAAAGATGTGCTTCGGAAACTACTACTGGTCTTCGAGGGCACTATCAAAGCGTAGACAGTTTGAGACACAACACCCGCGAAGAAAATTCTGCATGGTGCCTGCTGTATTAAATCCCGATGCAATTTATGTGTTTCATCAACACTCTGAAGGTCCACAGATTACAGAATGCCTCCAGTTGTGCTTCGAAAACTACTACTGGTCTTCCAGGGAACTATCAAAACGTAGACAGTTTGAGACATTACTCCCATGGAGAAAAATTCCGCATGGTGCCTGTTGTATTCAATCCCGATGCAATGTCTTTGTTTCATCAACACTCTAAACCTCCACAGATTACAGAATGCCTAATGAATTGCTTCGGAAACTACTACTGGTCTTCCAGGGAACTGTCAAAGCGTAGACAGTTTGAGACATTACACCCGCGAAGAAAAGTCCGCATGGTGCCTGTTGTATTCAATCCCAATGCAAAATCTGTGTTTCATCAACACTCTGAAGGTCCACAGATTACAGAATGCCTCCAGATGTGCTTCGCAAACTACTACTGGTCTTCCAGGGAACGATCAAAGCGTAGACAGTTTGAGACATTACTCCCATGGAGAAAAGTCCGCATGGTGCCTGTTGTATTCAATCCCGATGCAATATCTGTGTTTCATTAACACTCTGAAGGTCGACAGATTACAGAATGCCTCGAGATGTGCTTCGGAAACTACTACTGGTCTTCAAGGAACTATCGAATTGTAGACTGTTTGAGACATTACTCCCATGGAGAAAAGTCCGCATGGTGCCTGTCGTATTCAATCCTGATGCAATTTCTGTGTTTCATCAAGACTCTAAAGGTCCCATTTTACACAATGCCACCAGATGTGCTTGGGATACTACTACTGGTCTTCCAGGGAACGATCAAAGCGTATACAGTTTGAGACATTACTCCCATATAGAAAAGTCAGCATGGTGCGTGATGTATTCAATCCCGATTCAATTTCTTTGTTACATCAACACTCTAAACCTCCACAGATTACAGAATGCCTAATGAATTGCTTCGGAATCTACTACTGGTCTTCCAGGGAACGATCAAAGGGTAGACAGCTTGAGACATTACACCCGCGAAGGAAAGTCCGCATGGTGCTGTTGTTTTCAATCCTGATTCAATTTCTGCGTTTAATCAACACTCTGATGGTCCACAGGTTATAGAATGCCTCCAGATGTGCTTCGCAAACTACTACAGGTCTTCCAGGAACGATCAAACCGTAAACAGTTTGAGACATTAATCCAATGGAGAAAAGTCCGCATGGTGCGTGTTGTATCCAATCCGGATGCAATTCCTGTGTTTCATCGACACTCTAAACGTCCATAGATTACAGAATGCCTAAAGATGTGTTTCGGAAACCACAACAGGTCTTCCAGGGAACTATCAAAGGGTAGACAGTTTGAGACATTACTTCCATGGAGTAAAGACCGCATGGTGACTGTTGTATTCAATCGTGATGCAATTTCTATGTTTCATCAACACTCAAAACATCCACAGGTTACAGAATGCCTAAAGATGTGCTTCGGAAACTACTACTGGTCTTCGAGGGCACTATCAAAGCGTAGACAGTTTGAGACACAACACCCGCGAAGAAAATTCTGCATGGTGCCTGCTGTATTAAATCCCGATGCAATTTATGTGTTTCATCAACACTCTGAAGGTCCACAGATTACAGAATGCCTCCAGTTGTGCTTCGAAAACTACTACTGGTCTTCCAGGGAACTATCAAAACGTAGACAGTTTGAGACATTACTCCCATGGAGAAAACTCCGCATGGTGCCTGTTGTATTCAATCCCGATGCAATGTCTTTGTTTCATCAACACTCTAAACCTCCACAGATTACAGAATGCCTAATGAATTGCTTCGGAAACTACTACAGGTCTTCCAGGGGACGATCAATGCGTAGACAGTTTGAGACATTACTCCCATGGAGAAAAATCCTTATGGAGCCTGTTGTATTCAATCCCGATGCAATTTCTGTGTTTCATCAACATTCTGAAGGTCCACATATTACAGAATGCCTCCAGATGTGCTTCGGAAACTACTACTGGTCTTCCAGGGAACGATGAAGGCGTAGACAGCTTGAGACATCATACGCGAAGAATAGTACGCATGGTGCCTGTTGTATTAAATCCCGATGCAATTTCTGTGTTTCATTAACACTCTGAAGGTCCACAGATTACAGAATGCCTCAAGATGTGCTTCGGAAACTACTACTGGTCTTCCAGGTAACGATCACAGTGTAGACAATTTGTGTTATTACTCCCATGGAGAAAAGTCCGCATGGTGCCTGTCGTTTTCAATACCGATGCAATTTCTGTGTTTCATCAAGACTCTAAAGGTCCCATTTTACACAATGCTACCAGATGTGCTTCGGAAACTACTACTGGTCTTCCAGGGAACGATCAAAGCGTATACAATTTGAGACATTACTCAAATGGAGAAAAGTCAGTATGGTGCCTGATGTATTCAATCCCGATGCAATTTCTTTGTTTCATCAACACTCAAAACTTCCACAGGTTACAGAATGCCTAAAGATTTGCTTCGGAAACTACTACTGGTCTTCGAGGGCACTATCAATGCGTAGACAGTTTGAGACATTACACCCGCGAAGAAAAAACCGCATGGTGACTGTTGAATTCAATCCTGATGCAATTCCTGTGTTTCATCAACACTCTGAAGGTCCACAGATTACAGAATGCATCCAGTTGTGGTTCGAAAACTGCTACTGGTCATCCAGGGAACCATCATAGCGTAGACAGTTTAAGACATTACTCCCATGGAGAAAAGTCCGCATGGTGCGTGTTGTATTCAATCCCGATGCAATGTCTTTGTTTCATCAACACTCTAAACCCCCACACATTACAGAATGAATAAAGAATTGCTTCGGAAACTACTACTGGTCTTCCAGGGAACTATCAAAGCGTAGACAGTTTGAGAAATTACACCCGCAAAGAAATGTCCGCATGGTGCCTGTTGTAATCAATCCAGATGCAATATCTGTGTTTCATCGACACTCTGAAGTTCCACAGATTACAAAATGCCTCTAGATGTGCTTCCGAAACTACTACTGGTCTTCCAGGGAACGATCAAAGCGTAGACAGTTTCAGACATTTCTACCATGGAGAAAAGACCGCATGGTGCCTGTTGTATACGATCCCGATGCAATTTCTGTGTTTCATCAACACTCTCAAGGTCCACATATAACAGAATGCCTCCACATTTGCATCGGAAACTACTACTGGTCTTCCAGGGAACGACCAAAGCGTAGACTGTTTTAGACATTACTCCCATGGAGAAAAGTCCGCATGGTGCGTGTTGTATTCAATCCCGATGCAATTTCTATGTTTCATCAACACTCTAAACGTCCAAAGATTACAGAATGCCTCTAGATGTGCTTCGGAAACACTTACTGGCCTTCATGTGAACTATCAAAGCGTCGACAGTTTTAGACATTAATCCAATGGAGAAAAGTCCCCATGGTGCATGTTGTATTCAATCCCGATGTAATTTCTTTGTTTCATCGACACTCTAAACTTCCATAGATTACAGAATGCCTAATATGTCTTTCGGAAACCACTACTGGTCTTCCAGGGAACTATCAAAGCGTAGACAGTTTGAGACATTACACCCGCGAAGAAAGGTCCGCATGGTGCCTGTTGTATTCAATCCCGATGCAATATCTGTGTTTCATCAACACTCTGAAGGGCCACAGATTACAGAAATCCTTTAGATGTGCTTCCGAATCTAGTACTGGACTTCCAGGGAACGATCAAAGCGTAGACAGTTTGAGACATTACTCCCATTTAGAAAAGTCCGCATGGAGCCTGTTGTATTCAATCCTGATTCAATTTCTGTGTTTCATCAACACTCTGAAGGTCCACATATTACAGAATGCCTCCAGATGTGCTTCGGAAACTACTACTGGTCTTCCAGGGAACGGTGAAATCGTACACAGTTTGAGACATTACTCCCATGGAGAAAAGTCCGCGTGGTTCCTGTTGTAATCAAACCCGATGCAATTTCTGTGTTTCATCAACACTCTAAAGGACCCATATTACAGAATGCCTCGAGATGTGGTTCGGAAACTACTACTGGTCTTCCAGGGTACGATCAAATCGTAGACAGTTTGAGACATTACTCCCATGGAGAAAAGTAAGCATGGTCCGTGTTGTATTCAATCCCGATGCAATATCTGTGTTTCATCAAATCTCTGAAAGTCCACAGATTACAGAATGCCCCCAGTTGTGCTTTGCAAACTGCTACTGGTCTCCAGGTAACCACGAAAGTGTAGACAGTTTGAGACATTACTCCCATGTAGAAAAGTCCGCATGGTGCCTGTTGTATTCAATCCCGATGCAATATCAGTGTTTTATCATCACTCTGATGTTCCTTAAATTACAGAATGCCTCCAGATGTGCTTCAAAAACAACTACTGGTCTTCCAGGGAACGATCAAAGCGTAGACAGTTTGAGACAATACTCCCATGGAGAAAAGTCCGCATGGTGCATGTTATATTCAAACCCGATGCAATTTCTGTGTTTCATCAACACTCTGAAGGTCCACAGATTACAGAGTGCCTCCAATTGTGCTTGGGAAACTACTACTGGTCTTCGAAGGAACGATCAAAGCCTCGACCGTTTGAGACACTACTCCCATGGAGTAAAGACGGCATGGAGTCTGTTGTATTCAATCGTGATGCATTTTCAGTGTTTCATCAACAATCTGAAGGTTCACAGATTACTTAATGCCTCCAGATGTGCTTCGGAAACTACTACAGGTCTTCCAGGGGACGAACAATGCGTAGACCGTTTGCGACATTACTTCCATGGAGAAAAGTGAGCATGGTGCCTGTTGCATTCAATTCCGATGCTATTAATGTACTTCATCATCACTCTGAAAGTCCACAGATTACAGAATGGCTCCAGATGTGCTCCGGAAACTACTACTGGTCTTCCAATGAACGATCAAAGTGTAGACAGTATGAGACATTACTCCCGTGGAGAAAAGGCCGCATGGTGCTTGTTGTATTCAATCCCGATGCAATTTCTGTGTTTCATCAACACTCTGAAGTTCCATAGAATACAGAATGCCTCGAGATGTGCTACGGAAACTATTGCTGGTCTTCCAGGAAACGATCAAAGCGTAGACAGTTCGAGACATTACTCCAATGGAGAGAAGTCCGCATGGTACCTGTTGTATTCAATCCCGATGCAATATCTGTGTTTCATCAAATCTCTGAAAGTCCACAGATTACAGAATGCCCCCAGTTGTGCTTTGCAAACTGCTACTGGTCTCCAGGGAACCACGAAAGTGTAGACAGTTTGAGACATTACTCCCATGTAGAAAAGTCCGCATGGTGCCTGTTGTATTCAATCCCGATGCAATATCAGTGTTTTATCATCACTCTGATGTTCCTTAAATTACAGAATGCCTCCAGATGTGCTTCAAAAACAACTACTGGTCTTCCAGGGAACGATCAAAGCGTAGACAGTTTGAGACAATACTCCCATGGAGAAAAGTCCGCATGGTGCATGTTATATTCAAACCCGATGCAATTTCTGTGTTTCATCAACACTCTGAAGGTCCACAGATTACAGAGTGCCTCCAATTGTGCTTGGGAAACTACTACTGGTCTTCCAAGGAACGATCAAAGCCTCGACCGTTTGAGACACTACTCCCATGGAGTAAAGACGGCATGGAGTCTGTTGTATTCAATCGTGATGCATTTTCAGTGTTTCATCAACAATCTGAAGGTTCACAGATTACTTAATGCCTCCAGATGTGCTTCGGAAACTACTACAGGTCTTCCAGGGGACGAACAATGCGTAGACCGTTTGCGACATTACTTCCATGGAGAAAAGTTAGCATGGTGCCTGTTGCATTCAATTCCGATGCTATTAATGTACTTCATCAACACTCTGAAGGTCCACAGATTACAGAATGCCTCCAGATGTGCTTCGCAAACTACTACTGGTCTTCCAGGGAACGATCAAACCGTAGACAGTTTTAAACATTAATCCAATGGAGAAAAGTCCGCATGAGCGTGTTGTATTCAATCCCGATGCAATTTCTTTGTTTCATCGACACTCTAAACGTCCATAGATTACAGAATGCCCAATGATGTGTTTCGGAAACCACTACTGGTCTTCCAGGTAACTATCAAAGCGTAGACTGTTTGAGACATTACACCCGCGAAGAAAAGTCCGCATGGTGCCGGTTGTATTCAATCTCGATGCAATATCTGTGTTTCATCAACACTCTGAATGTCCAGAGATTACAGAATGCCTTTAGATGTGCTTCCGAATCTAGTACTGGTCTTCCAGGGTACGATCAAATCGTAGACAGTTTGAACATTACTCCCATGGAGAAAAGTCCGCATGGAGCCTGCTGTATTCAATCCTGATGCAATTTCTGTGTTTCATCAACACTCTGAAGGTCCACATATTACAGAATGCCTCCAGATGTTCTTCGGAAACTACTACTGGTCTTCCAGGGTACGATCAAATCGTAGACAGTTTGAGACAATACTCCCATGGAGAAAAGTCAGCATGGTGCGTGTTGTATTCAATCCCGATGCAATTCCTTTGTTTTATCAACACTCTAAACGTCCACAGATTACAGAATGCCTCCAGATATGCTTCGGAAACTCGTACTGGTCTTCCAGTAAACGATCAAAGCTCTGACAGTATGAGACATTACACCCGCGAAGAAAAGTCCGCATGGTGCCTGTTGTATTCAATCCCGATGCAATTCCTGTGTTTCATCAACACTCTGAAGGTCCACAGATTACTGAATGCCTCCAGTTGTGCTTCGGAAACTACTACTGGTCTTCCTTCAAACGACGAAAGTGTAGACAGTTTGAGGCATTACTCCCATGGAGAAAAGTTCGCATGGTGCCTGTTGTATTCAATCCCGATGCAATATCTGTGTTTCATCAACACTCTGAGGGTCCACATATTACAGAACGCCTCGAGATGTGCTTCGGAAACTACAACTGGTCTTCCAGGGAACGATCAAAGCGTAGACAGTTTGAGACAATACTCCCATGGAGAAAAGTCCGCATGGTGCATGTTATATTCAAACCCGATGCAATTTCTGTGTTTCATCAACACTCTGAGGATCCACAGATTAAAGAGCGCCTCCAATTGTGCTTCGGAAACTACTACTGGTCTTCCAAGGACCGATCAAAGCCTAGACCGTTTGAGACATTACTTCCATGGAGTAAAGACCGCATGGTGCCTGTCGTATTCAATCGAGATGCAATTTCTGTGTTTCATCAACAATCTGAAGGTCCACAGATTACCGAATGCCTACAGATGTGCTTCGGAAACTACTACAGGTCTTCCAGGGGACGATCAATGCGTAGACAGTTTCCGACATTACTTCCATGGAGAAAAGTGAGCATGGTGCCTGTTGCATTCAGTTCCGATGCAATTAATGTACTTCATCAACACTCTGAAAGTCCACAAATTACAGAATGGCTCCAGATGTGCTTCGGAAACTACTACTGGTCTTCCAATGAACGATCAAAGTGTATACAGTATGAGACATTACACCCGAAAAGAAAAGTCCGCATGGTGCCTGTTGTATTCAATCCCGATGCTATTTGTGTCTTTCATCAACACTCTAAAAGTCCACATATTACAGAATGCCTCCAGATGTGCTTCGGAAACTACAACTGGTCTTCCAAGGAACGATCAAAGCGTAGACAGTTTTAGACATTACTCCCATGGAGAAAAATCCGCATGGTGCCTCTCGTATTCAATCCCGATGCAAAATCTGTGTTTCATCAAGACTCTAAAGGTCCCATATTACACAATACCTACACATGTGCCTCGGATACTACTACTGGTCTTCGAGGGAACATTCAAAGCGTAGACAGTTTGAGACATTACTCCCATGGAGATAAGTCTTCATGTTGCGTGTTGTATTCAATCCCGATGCCATTTCTTTCTTTCATCAACACTCTAAATGTCCCCAGATTACAGAATGCCTAAAGATGTGTTTCGGAAACTACTACTGGTCTTTAAGGGAACGATCAAATCGTAGATAGTTTGATATATTACACCCCCAAAGAAAAGTCCGTGCGGTGCCTGTTGTATTCAATCCCGATGCAATTTCTGTGTTTCATCAACACTCTGAAGGTCCACAGATTACAGAATGCCTCCAGTTGTGCTTCGCAAACTACTACTGGTCTTCCAGGGAACGATCAAAGCTTAGACAGTTTGAGACATTACTCTCATGGAGAAAAATCCGCATGGTGCTTGTCGTATTTAATCCCGATGCAATTTCTGTGATTCATCAAGACTCTAAATGTCCCATATTACATAATGCCTCCAGATGTGCTTCGGAAACAACTACTGGTCTTCCAGGGAACGATCAAAGCGTATACAGTTTGAGACAACACTCCCATGGAGACAAGTCCGCATGGTGCCTGTTGTATTCAATCCCGATGCAATTTCTGTGTTTCATCAACACTCTGAAGGTCCGCACTTTACAGAATGCCTCCAGATGTGCTTCGGAAACTACTATTGGTCTTCCAGTTAACGATCAAAGCGTACACAGTTTGAGACATTCCTCCCATGGAGAAAAGTCCGCATGGTGCCTGTTGTATTCAAACCCGATGCAATTTCTGTGTTTCATCAACACTCTAAATTTACCATATTACAGAATGCCTCCAGATGTGCTTCGGAAACTACTACTGGTCCTCCAGGGTACGATCAAAGCGTAGACAGTTTGATACATTACTCCCATGGAGAAAGGTCTGCATAGTACGTGTTGTATTCAATCCCGATGCAATTTCTTTGTTTCATCAACACTCTAAACGTCCACAGATTACGGAATGCCTCCAGATATGCTTCGGAAACTCGTACTGGTCTTCCAGTAGACAATCAAAGCGTAGACAGTTTGAGACATTACTCGCATGGAGAAAAGTCCGCATGGTGCTGTTGTATTCAATCCCGATGCAATTTCTTTGTTCCATCAACACTCTGAAGGTCCACAGATTACAGAATCTCTCCAGATGTGCTTCGCAAACTACTACTGGTCTTCCAGAGAACGATCAAAGCGTAGACAATTTGAGACATTAATCCCATGGAGAAAACTCCAAATGGTGCCTGTTGTATTCAATTCCGATGCAATTTCTGTGTTTCATTAACACTCTGAAGGTCCACAGATTACAGAATGCCTCGAGATGTGCTTCGGAAACTTCTACTGATCTTCCAGGGAACTATCGAAGCGTAGACAGTTTGAGACATTACTCCCATGGAGAAAAGTCCGCATGGCGCATGTTGTATTTAATCCCGATGCAATTTCTGTGTTTCATCAACACTCTGAAGGTCCACAGATTACAGAATGCCTCCAGAGATGCTTCGCAATCTACCACTGGTCTTCCAGGGAACGATCAAAGCGTAGACAGTTTGAGACATTAATCCCATGGAGGAAAGTGCGCATGGTGCCTGTTGTATTCAATCCCAATGCTATTTGTGTGTTTCATCAACACTCTGAAGGTCCACATATTACAGAATGCCTCCAGATGTGCTTCGCAAACTACTACTGGTCTTCCAGTGTACGATCAAAGCGTAGACAGTTTGAGACATTAATCCCATAGAGAAAAGTCCGCATGGTGCCTGTTGTATTCAATCCCGATGAAATTTCGGTGTTTCATTAACACTCTGAAAGTCTACAGATTACAGAATGCCTCTAGATGTACTTCGGAAACTACTACTGGTCTTCAAGGGAACGATCAAAGCGTAGACAGTTTGAGACATTACTCCCATTTAGAAAAGTCCGCATGGAGCCTGTTGTATTCAATCCTGATTCAATTTCTGTGTTTCATCAACACTCTGAAGGTCCACATATTACAGAATGCCTCCAGATGTGCTTCGGAAACTACTACTGGTCTTCCAGGGAACGGTGAAAGCGTACACAGTTTGAGACATTACTCCCATGGAGAAAAGTCCGCGTGGTTCCTGTTGTAATCAAACCCGATGCAATTTCTGTGTTTCATCAACACTCTAAAGGACCCATATTACAGAATGCCTCGAGATGTGGTTCGGAAACTACTACTGGTCTTCCAGGGTATGATCAAATCGTAGACAGTTTGAGACATTACTCCCATGGAGAAAAGTCCGCATGGTGCCTGTTGTATTCAATCCCGATGCAATATCAGTGTTTTTTCATCACTCTGATGTTCCTTAAATTACAAAATGCCTCCAGATGTGCTTCAAAAACAACTACTGGTCTTCCAGGGAACGATTAAAGCGTAGACAGTTTGAGACAATACTCCCATGGAGAAAAGTCCGCACGGTGCATGTTATATTCAAACCCGATGCAATTTCTGTGTTTCATCAACACTCTGGAGGTCCACAGATTACAGAGTGCCTCCAATTGTGCTTCGGAACCTACTACTGGTCTTCCAAGGAACGATCAAAGCCTCGACCGTTTGAGACAGTACTCCCATGGAGTAAAGACCGCATGGAGTCTGTTGTATTCAATCGTGATACAATTTCAGTGTTTCATCAACAATCTGAAGGTTCACAGATTACTTAATGCCTCCAGATGTGCTTCGGAAACTACTACTGGTCTTCCAGGGGACGAACAGTGCGTAGACAGTTTGCGACATTACTTCCATGGAGAAAAGTGAGCATGGTGCCTGTTGCATTCAATACCGATGCAATTAATGTACTTCATCAACACTCTGAAAGTCCACAGATTACAGAATGGCCCCAGATGTGCTCCGGAAACTACTACTGGTCTTCCAATGAACGATCAAAGTGTAGACAGTATGAGACATTACTCCCGTGGAGAAAAGGCCGCATGGTGCTTGTTGTATTCAATCCCGATGCAATTTCTGTGTTTCATCAACACTCTAAAGGTCTAAAGATTACAGAATGCCTCTAGATGTGCTTCGTTAACTCTTACTGGTCTACCAGTGAACGATCAAAGCGTAGACAGTTTGAGACATTACACCCGCAAAGAAAATTCCGCATGGTGCCTGTTGCATTCAATCCCGATGCAATTTCTGTGTTTCATCAACACTCTGAAAGCCCACAGATTACAGAATGCCCCCAGATATGCTTCGGAAACTCGTACTGGTCTTTCAGTAAACGATCAAAGCGTAGACAGTTTGAGACATTACTCCCATGGAGAAAAGTCAGCATGGTGCGTGTTGTATTCAATCCCGATGCAATATCTGTGTTTCAACAACACTCTGAAGTTCCACATACACAGAATGCCTCCAGATGTGCTTCGGAAACTACTACTGGTCTTCCAGGGAACGATCAAAGCGTAGACACTTTGAGACATTACTCCCATGGGGAAAAGTCAGCATGGTGCGTGTTGTATTCAATCCCGATGCAATTTCTATGTTTCAAAGATTACAGAATGCCTCTAGATGTGCTTTCGAAACTCTTACTGGCCTTCCAGGGAACGGTCAAAGCGTAGACAGTTTGAGACATTACTCCCATGGAGAAAAGTCCGCATGGAGCCTGTTGTATTCAATCCCGATGCAATTTCTGTGTTTCATCAAAACTCTGAAGGTCCACAGATTACAGAATGCCTCCAGATGTGCTTCGCAAACTACTACTGGTCTTCCAGGGAACGATCAAACCGTAGACAGTTTTAAACATTAATCCAATGGAGAAAAGTCCGCATGAGCGTGTTGTATTCAATCCCGATGCAATTTCTTTGTTTCATCGACACTCTAAACGTCCATAGATTACAGAATGCCCAATGATGTGTTTCGGAAACCACTACTGGCCTTCCAGGTAACTATCAAAGCGTAGACTGTTTGAAACATTACACCCGCGAAGAAAAGTCCGCATGGTGCCTGTTGTATTCAATCCCGATGCAATATCTGTGTTTCATCAACACTCTGAATGTCCAGAGATTACAGAATGCCTTTAGATGTGCTTCCGAATCTAGTACTGGTCTTCCAGGGTACGATCAAATCGTAGACAGTTTGAAACATTACTCCCATGGAGAAAAGTCCGCATGGAGGCTGTTGTATTCAATCCTGATGCAATTTCTGTGTTTCATCAACACTCTGAAGGTCCACATATTACAGAATGCCTCCAGATGTTCTTCGGAAACTACTACTGGTCTTCCAGGGTACGATCAAATCGTAGACAGTTTGAGACAATACTCCCATAGAGAAAAGTCAGCGTGGTGCGTGTTGTATTCAATCCCGATGCAATTCCTTTGTTTTATCAACACTCTAAACGTCCACAGATTAAAGAATGCCTCCAGATATGCTTCGGAAACTCGTACTGGTCTTCCAGTAAACGATCAAAGCGTTGACAGTATGAGACATTACACCCGCGAAGAAAAGTCCGCATGGTGCCTGTTGTATTCAATCCCGATGCAATTCCTGTGTTTCATCAACACTCTGACGGTCCACAGATTACAGAATGCCTCCAGTTGTGCTTCGGAAACAACTAGTGGTCTTCCTTCAAACGACGAAAGTGTAGACAGTTTGAGACATTACTCCCATGGAGAAAAGTTCGCATGGTGCCTGTTGTATTCAATCCCGATGCAATATCTGTGTTTCATCAACACTCTGAGGGTCCACATATTACAGAACGCCTCGAGATGTGCTTCGGAAACTACAACTCGTTCTCCAGGAATCGATCAAAGCTTAGACAGTGTGAGACATTACTCCCATGGAGAAAAGTCCACATGGTGCATGTTATATTCAATCCCGATGCAACACCTGTTTTTTATCATCACTCTGATGTTCCTTACATTACAGAATGCCTCCAGATGTGCTTCGAAAACTACTACTGGTCTTCCAGGGAACGATCAAAGCGTAGACAGTTTGAGACAATACTCCCATGGAGAAAAGTCCGCATGGTGCATGTTATATTCAAACCCGATGCAATTTCTGTGTTTCAACAACACTCTGAAGGTCCACAGATTAAAGAGCGCCTCCAATTGTGCTTCGGAAACTACTACTGGTCTTCCAAGGAACGATCAAAGCCTCGACCGTTTGAGACAGTACTCCCATGGAGTAAAGACCGCATGGAGTCTGTTGTATTCAATCGTGATACAATTTCAGTGTTTCATCAACAATCTGAAGGTTCACAGATTACTTAATGCCTCCAGATGTGCTTCGGAAACTACTACTGGTCTTCCAGGGGACGAACAGTGCGTAGACAGTTTGCGACATTACTTCCATGGAGAAAAGTGAGCATGGTGCCTGTTGCATTCAATTCCGATGCAATTAATGTACTTCATCAACACTCTGAAAGTCCACAGATTACAGAATGGCCCCAGATGTGCTCCAGAAACTACTACTGGTCTTCCAATGAACGATCAAAGTGTAGACAGTATGAGACATTACTCCCGTGGAGAAAAGGCCGCATGGTGCTTGTTGTATTCAATCCCGATGCAATTTCTGTGTTTCATCAACACTCTAAAGGTCTAAAGATTACAGAATGCCTCTAGATGTGCTTCGTTAACTCTTACTGGTCTACCAGTGAACGATCAAAGCGTAGACAGTTTGAGACATTACACCCGCAAAGAAAATTCCGCATGGTGCCTGTTGCATTCAATCCCGATGAAATTTCTGTGTTTCATCAACACTCTGAAAGCCCACAGATTACAGAATGCCCCCAGATATGCTTCGGAAACTCGTACTGGTCTTTCAGTAAACGATCAAAGCGTAGACAGTTTGAGACATTACTCCCATGGAGAAAAGTCAGCATGGTGCGTGTTGTATTCAATCCCGATGCAATATCTGTGTTTCAACAACACTCTGAAGTTCCACATACACAGAATGCCTCCAGATGTGCTTCGGAAACTACTACTGGTCTTCCAGGGAACGATCAAAGCGTAGACACTTTGAGACATTACTCCCATGGGGAAAAGTCAGCATGGTGCGTGTTGTATTCAATCCCGATGCAATTTCTATGTTTCAAAGATTACAGAATGCCTCTAGATGTGCTTTCGAAACTCTTACTGGCCTTCCAGGGAACGGTCAAAGCGTAGACAGTTTGAGACATTACTCCCATGGAGAAAAGTCCGCATGGAGCCTGTTGTATTCAATCCCGATGCAATTTCTGTGTTTCATCAAAACTCTGAAGGTCCACAGATTACAGAATGCCTCCAGATGTGCTTCGCAAACTACTACTGGTCTTCCAGGGAACGATCAAACCGTAGACAGTTTTAAACATTAATCCAATGGAGAAAAGTCCGCATGAGCGTGTTGTATTCAATCCCGATGCAATTTCTTTGTTTCATCGACACTCTAAACGTCCATAGATTACAGAATGTCCAATGATGTGTTTCGGAAACCACTACTGGCCTTCCAGGTAACTATCAAAGCGTAGACTGTTTGAAACATTACACCCGCGAAGAAAAGTCCGCATGGTGCCTGTTGTATTCAATTACGATGCAATATCTGTGTTTCATCAACACTCTGAATGTCCAGAGATTACAGAATGCCTTTAGATGTGCTTCCGAATCTAGTACTGGTCTTCCAGGGTACGATCAAATCGTAGACAGTTTGAAACATTACTCCCATGGAGAAAAGTCCGCATGGAGGCTGTTGTATTCAATCCTGATGCAATTTCTGTGTTTCATCAACACTCTGAAGGTCCACATATTACAGAATGCCTCCAGATGTTCTTCGGAAACTACTACTGGTCTTCCAGGGTACGATCAAATCGTAGACAGTTTGAGACAATACTCCCATAGAGAAAAGTCAGCGTGGTGCGTGTTGTATTCAATCCCGATGCAATTCCTTTGTTTTATCAACACTCTAAACGTCCACAGATTAAAGAATGCCTCCAGATATGCTTCGGAAACTCGTACTGGTCTTCCAGTAAACGATCAAAGCGTTGACAGTATGAGACATTACACCCGCGAAGAAAAGTCCGCATGGTGCCTGTTGTATTCAATCCCGATGCAATTCCTGTGTTTCATCAACACTCTGACGGTCCACAGATTACAGAATGCCTCCAGTTGTGCTTCGGAAACAACTACTGGTCTTCCTTCAAACGACGAAAGTGTAGACAGTTTGAGACATTACTCCCATGGAGAAAAGTTTGCATGGTGCCTGTTGTATTCAATCCCGATGCAATATCTGTGTTTCATCAACACTCTGAGGGTCCACATATTACAGAACGCCTCGAGATGTGCTTCGGAAACTACAACTGGTTCTCCAGGAATCGATCAAAGCTTAGACAGTGTGAGACATTACTCCCATGGAGAAAAGTCCACATGGTGCATGTTATATTCAATCCCGATGCAACACCTGTTTTTTATCATCACTCTGATGTTCCTTACATTACAGAATGCCTCCAGATGTGCTTCGAAAACTACTACTGGTCTTCCAGGGAACGATCAAAGCGTAGACAGTTTGAGACAATACTCCCATGGAGAAAAGTCCGCATGGTGCATGTTATATTCAAACCCGATGCAATTTCTGTGTTTCATCAACACTCTGAAGGTCCACAGATTAAAGAGCGCCTCCAATTGTGCTTCGGAAACTACTACTGGTCTTCCAAGGAACGATCAATGCCTAGACCGTTTGAGACATTACTTCCATGGAGTAAAGACCGCATGGTGCCTTTTGTATTCAATCGTGATGCAATTTCTGTGTTTCATCAACAATCTGAAGATCCACAGATTACCGAATGCCTCCAGATGTGCTTCGGAAACTACTACAGGTCTTCCAGGGGACGATCAATGCGTAGACAGTTTCCGACATTACTTCCATGGAGAAAAGTGAGCATGGTGCCTGTTGCATTCAGTTCCGATGCAATTAATGTACTTCATCAACACTCTGAAAGTCCACAAATTACAGAATGGCTCCAGATGTGCTTCGGAAACTACTACTGGTCTTCCAATGAACGATCAAAGTGTATACAGTATGAGGCATTACACCCGAAAAGAAAAGTCCGCATGGTGCCTGTTGTATTCAATTCCGATGCAATTTGTGTGTTTTATTAACAATCTGAAGGTCCACAGATTACACAATGCCTACACATGTGCTTCGGAAACTACTACTGGTCTTCGAGGGAACATTCAATGCGTAGACAGTTTGAGACATTACTCCCATGGAGAAAAATCCGCATGGTGCCTCTCGTATTCAATCCCGATGCAAAATCTGTGTTTCATCACGACTCTAAAGGTCCCATATTACACAATACCTACACATGTGCTTCGGATACTACTACTGGACTTCGAGGGAACATTCAAAGCGTAGACAGTTTGAGACATTACTCCCATGGAGATAAGTCTGCATGGTGCGTGTTGTATTCAATCCCGATGCCATTTCTTTCTTTCATCAACACTCTAAATATCCCCAGATTACAGAATGCCTAAAGATGTGTTTCGGAAACTACTACTGGTCTTAAAGGGAACGATCAAATCGTAGATAGTTTGATATATTACACCCCCAAAGAAATGTCCGTGCGGTGCCTGTTGTATTCAATCCCGATGCAATTTCTGTGTTTCATCAACACTCTGAAAGTCCACAGATTACAGAATGCCTCCAGTTGTGCTTCGCAAACTACTACTGGTCTTCCAGGGAACGATCAAAGCGTAGACAGGTTGAGACTTTAATCCCATGGAGAAAAGTACGCATGGCGCCTGTTGTATTCAATTCCGATGCAGTTTGTGTGTTTTATTAACACTCTGAAGGTCCACAGATTACACAATGCCTACACATGTGCTTCGGAAACTACTACTGGTCTTCGAGGGAACATTCAATGCGTAGATAGCTTGAGACATTACTCCCATGGAGATAAGTCTGCATGGTGCGTGTTGTATTCAAACCCGATGCCATTTCTTTGTTTCATCAACACTCTAAATGTCCCCAGATTACAGATTGCATAAAGATGTGCTTCGGAAACTACTACTGGTCTTAAAGGGAACGATCAAATCGTAGATAGTTTGATATATTACACCCCCAAAGAAAAGTCCGTGCGGTGCCTGTTGTATTCAATCCCGATGCAATTTCTGTGTTCCATAGCACACTCTGAAGGTCCACAGATTACAGAATGCCTCCAGATGTGCTTCGCAAACTACTACTGGTCTTCCAGGGGACGATCAAAGCGTAGACAGTTTGAGACATTACTCTCATGGAGAAAAATCCGCATGGTGCTTGTCGTATTTAATCCCGATGCAATTTCTGTGTTTCATCAAGACTCTAAATGTTCCGTATTACATAAAGCCTCCAGATGTGCTTCGGAAACTACTACTGGTCTTCCAGGGAACGATCAAAGCGTATACAGTTTGAGACAACACTCCCATGGAGACAAGTCCGCATGGTGCCTGTTGTATTCAATCCCGATGCAATTTCTGTGTTTCATTTAACACTCTGAAGGTCCGCACATTACAGAATGCCTCCAGATGTGCTTCGGAAACTACTATTGGTCTTCCAGGGAACGATCAAAGCGTAGACAGTTTGAGACATTACACCCGCAAAGAAAAGTCCGCATGGTGCCTGTTGTATTCAAACCCGATGCAATTTCTGTGTTTCATCAACACTCTAAATTTACCATATTACAGAATGCCTCCAGATGTGCTTCGGAAACTACTACTGGTCCTCCAGGGTACGATCAAGGCGTAGACAGTTTGATACATTACTCCCATGGAGAAAAGTCAGCATAGTGCGTGTTGTATTCAATCCCGATGCAATTTCTTTGTTTCATCAACACTCTGAAGGTCCACAGATTACAGAATGCCTCCAGATATGCTTCGGAAACTCGTACTGGTCTTCCAGTAAACGATCAAAGCGTAGACAGTTTGAGACATTACTCGCATGGAGAAAAGTCCGCATGGTGCTGTTGTATTCAATCCCGGTGCAATTTCTGTGTTCCATCAACACTCTGAAGGTCCACAGATTACAGAATCTCTCCAGATGTGCTTCGCAAACTACTACTGGTCTTCCAGAGAACGATCAAAGCGTAGACAGTTTGAGACATTAATCCCATGGAGAAAACTCCACATGGTGCCTGTTGTATTCAATTCCGATGCAATTTCTGTGTTTCATTAACACTCTGAAGGTCCGCAGATTACAGAATGCCTCGAGATGTGCTTCGGAAACTTCTACTGATCTTCCAGGGAACTATCGAAGCGTAGACAGTTTGAGACATTACTCCCATGGAGAAAAGTCCGCATGGTGCATGTTGTATTTAATCCCGATGCAATTTCTGTGTTTCATCAACACTCTGAAGGTCCACAGATTACAGAATGCCTCCAGAGATGCTTCGCAAACTACCACTGGTCTTCCAGGGAACGATCAAAGCGTAGGCAGTTTGAGACATTAATCCCATGGAGGAAAGTGCGCATGGTGCCTGTTGTATTCAATCCCAATGCTATTTGTGTGTTTCATCAACACTCTGAAGGTCCACATATTACAGAATGCCTCCAGATGTGCTTCGCAAACTACTACTGGTCTTCCAGGGAACGATCAAAGCGTAGACAGTTTGAGACATTACTCCCAATGGAGAAAAGTCCGCATGGTGAATGTTGTATTCAATCCCGATGCAATTTCTGTGTTTCATCAACACTCTGAAGGTCCACATATTACAGAAGGCCTCCAGATGTGCTTCGCAAACTACTACTGGTCTTCCAGGGAACGATCAAAGGGTAGACAGTTTGAGACATTACACCCGCAAAGAAAAGTCCGCATGGTGCCTGTTGTATTCAATCCCGATGCAATTTCTGTGTTTCACCAACACTTTGAAGGTCCACAGATTACAGAGTGCCACCAATTGTGCTTCGGAATCTACCACTGGTCTTCCAGGGAACGATCAAAACGTAGAGAGTTTGAGACATTACTCCCATGGAGAAAAGTCCGCATGGTGAATGTTGTATTCAATCCCGATGCAGTTTCTGTGTTTCATCAACACTCTGAAGGTCCACATATTACAGAATGCCTCCAGATGTGCTTCGCAAACTACTACTGGTCTTCCAGGGAACGATCAAAGCGTAGACAGTTTGAGACATTACACCCGCAAAGAAAAGTCCGCATGGTGCCTGTTGTATTCAATCCCGATGCAATTTCTGTGTTTCACCAACACTTTGAAGGTCCACAGATTACAGAGTGCCACCAATTGGGCTTCGGAATCTACCACTGGTCTTCCAGGGAACGATCAAAACGTAGAGAGTTTGAGACATTACTCCCATGGAGAAAAGTCCGCATGGTGAATGTTGTATTCAATCCCGATGCAATTTCTGTGTTTCATCAACACTCTGAAGGTCCATAGATTACAGAATGCCTCGAGATGTGCTTCGGAAACTTCTACTGATCTTCCAGGGAACTATCGAAGCGTAGACAATTTGAGACATTACTCCCATGGAGAAAAGCCCGCATGGTGCATGTTGTATTTAATCCCGATGCAATTTCTGTGTTTCATTAACACTCTGAAGGACCACATATTACAGAATGCCTCTAGATGTGCTTCGGAAACTACTACTGGTCTTCCAGGGAACGATCAAAGCGTAGACAGTTTGAGACATTAGTCCCATGGAGAAAAGTCCGCATGGTGCGTGTTGTATTCAAACCCGATGCAATTTCTGTGTTTCATCAACACTCTAAATGTACCATATTACAGAATGCCTCCAGATGTGCTTCGGAAACTACTACTGGTCTTCCAGGGTACGATCAAAGTGTAGACAGTTTGAGACATTAATCCCATGGAGAAAAGTCCGCATGGTGCCTGTTGTATTCAATCCCGATGCAATTTCGGTGTTTCATTAACACTTTGAAGGTCCACAGATTACAGAATGCCTCTAGATGTGCTTCGGAAACTACTACTGGTCTTCCAGGGAACGATCAAAGCGTAGACAGTTTGAGACATTACTCCCATGCAGAAAAGACAGCATGGTGCCTGTTGTATTGAATAACGATGCTATTTGTGTGTTTCATCAACACTCTGAAGGTCCACATATTAGAGAATGCCTCCAGATGTGCTAGGGAAACTACTATTGGTCTTCCAGGGAACGATCAAAGCGTACACAGTTTGAGACATTCCTCCCATGGAGAAAAGTCCGCATGGTGCCTGTTGTATTCAAACCCGATGCAATTTCTGTGTTTCATCAACACTCTAATTTTACCATATTACAGAATGCCTCCAGATGTGCTTCGGAAACTACTACTGGTCCTCCAGGGTACGACCAAAGCGTAGACAGTTTGATACATTACTCCCATGGAGAAAAGTCAGCATAGTGCGTGTTGTATTCAATCCCGATGCAATTTCTTTGTTTCATCAACACTTTAAACGCCCACAGATTACGGAAAGCCTCCAGATATGCTTCGGAAACTCGTTCTGGTCTTCCAGTAAACGATCAAAGCGTAGACAGTTTGAGACATTACTCGCATGGAGAAAAGTCCGCATGGTGCTGTTGTATTCAATCCCGATGCAATTTCTGTGTTTCATCAACACTCTGAAGGTCCACATATTACAGAATGCCTCCAGATGTGCTTCGCAAACTACTACTGGTCTTCCAGGGAACGATCAAAGCGTAGACAGTTTGAGACATTACTCCCAATGGAGAAAAGTCCGCATGGTGAATGTTGTATTCAATCCCGATGCAATTTCTGTGTTTCATTAACACTCTGAAGGACCACATATTACAGAATGCCTCTAGATGTGCTTCGTAAACTACTACCGGTCTTCCAGGGAACGATCAAAGCGTAGACAGTTTGAGACATTAGTCCCATGGGGAAAAGTCCGCATGGTGCGTGTTGTATTCAAACCCATGCAATTTCTGTGTTTCATCAACACTCTAAATGTACCATATTACAGAATGCCTCCAGATGTGCTTCGGAAACTACTACTGGTCTTCCAGGGTACGATCAAAGTGTAGACAGGTTGAGACATTAATCCCATGGAGAAAAGTCCGCATGGTGCCTGTTGTATTCAATGCCGATGCAATTTCGGTGTTTCATTAACACTTTGAAGGTCCACAGATTACAGAATGCCTCTACATGTGCTGCGGAAACTACTACTGGTCTTCCAGAGAACGATCAAAGCGTAGACAGTTTGAGACATTACTCCCATGGAGAAAAGACAGCATGGTGCCTGTTGTATTGAATAACGATGCTATTTGTGTGTTTCATCAACACTCTGAAGGTCCACATATTAGAGAATGCCTCCAGATGTGCTTCGGAAACTACTACTGGTCTTCCAGGGTACAATCAAAGTGATGACAGTTTGAGACATTACCCCCATGGAGAAAAGTCAGCACGGTGCGTTTAGTATTCAAACCCGATGCAATTTCTTTGTTTCATCAACACTCTAAACGTCCACAGATTACAGAATGCCTCCAGATATGCTTCGGAATCTCGTACTGGTTTTTCAGTAAACGATCAAAGTGTAGACAGTTTGAGACATTACTCCCATGGAGAAAAGTCAGCATGGTGCGTGTTGTATTCAATCCCATGCAATGTCTCTCTTTCATAAACACTCTGAACGTCCACAGATTACAGAATGACTCCAGATGTGCTTCGGAAAGTACTACTGGTCTTTCAGGAATCGATCAAAGCGTTGTCAGTTTGATCGACTATTACTGTGGAGAAAATTCCGTATGGTGCCTTTGTATTCAATCCCGATGCAATTTCCGTGTTTCATCAACAGTCTGAAGGTCCACAGATTACAGAGTGCCTACAATTGTGCTTCGGAATCTACTACTGGTCTTCCAGGGAACGATCAAATCGTAGGCAGTCTGAGACATTACTCCAATGGAGAAAAGTCAGCATGGTGCCTGTTGTATTCAATCCCGATGCAATTTCTGTGTTTCATCAACACTCTGAAGGTCCACATATTACAGAATGCTTCCAGATGTGTTTCGGAAACTACTACTGGTCTTCCAGGGATCGATCAAAGCATAGACAGTTTGAGACATTACTCCCATGGAGAAAAGTCCGCATGGCGCCAGTCGTATTCAATCCCGATGCAATTTCTATGTTTCATCAACACTCTGAAGTTCCACATATTACAGAATGTCTCCACATGTGCTTCGGAAGCTACTACTGGTCTTTCAGGGAATGATCAAAGCGTATACAGTTTGAGACATAACTCCCATGGGGAAATGTCCGAATGGTGCCTGTTGTATTCAAACCCGATGCAGTTACTGTGTTTCATCAACACTCTAAAGGTCCCATATTACAGAATGCCTCCAGTTGTGCTTCGGAAACTACTACTGGTCTTCCAGGGAACAATCAAAGCGTAGACAATTTGAGACATTACTGCCATGGAGAAAAGTCAGCATGGTGCGCGTTGTATACAATCCCGATGCAATTTCTATGTTTCATCAACACTCTAAACGTCTAAAGATTACAGAATGCCTCTAGATGTGCTTCGTTAACTCTTACTGGTCTACCAGTGAACGATCAAAGCGTAGACAGTTTGAGACATTACACCCGCAAAGAAAAGTCCGCATGGTGCCTGTTGCATTCAATCCCGATGAAATTTCTGTGTTTCATCAACACTCTGAAAGCCCACAGATTACAGAATGCCTCCAGATATGCTTCGGAAACTCGTACTGGTCTTTCAGTAAACGATCAAAGCGTAGACAGTTTGAGACATTACTCCCATGGAGAAAAGTCAGCATGGTGCATTTTGTATTCAATCCCATGCAATTTCCCTGTTTCATAAACACTCTGAACGTCCACAGATTACAGAATGACTCCAGACGTGCTTCGGAAACTACTACTGGTCTTCCAGGAATCGATCAAAGCGTTGTCAGTTTGATAGACTACTCCTATGGAGAAAATTCCGTATGGTGCCTTTGTATTCAATCCCGATGCAATTTCTGTGTTTCACCAACACTCTGAAGGTCCACATATTACAGAATGCTTCCAGATGTGCTTCGGAAACTACTACTGGTCTTCCAGGCATCGATCAAAGCGTAGACAGTTTGAGACATTACTCCCATGGAGAAAAGTCCGCATGGTGCCAGTTGTATTCAATCGAGATGCAATTTCTGTGTTTCATCAACAATCTGAAGGTCCACATCTTACAGAATGCCTCCAGATGTACTTCGGAAACTACTACTGGTCTTCAAGGGAACGATCAAAGCGTAGAAAGTTTGAGACATTACTCCCATGGAGTAAAAGTCCGCATGGTGCCTGTTGTATTCAAACCCGATGCAATTTCTGTGTTTCATTAACACTCTGAAGGTCCACAGATTACAGAATGCCTAATGTTGTGCTTCAGAAACTACAACTGGTCTTCCAGGGATCGATCAAAGCGTAGACAGTTTGAGACATTACTCCCATGGAGAAAAGTACGTATGGTGCCTGTTGTATTCAATCCCAATGCAATTTCTGTGTTTCATCGACACTCTGAAGGTCCACAGATTACAGAATGCGTCCAGATGTGCTTCGCAAACTTCTACTGGGCTTCCAGGGAACGATCAAAGCGTAGACAGTTTAAGGCATTAATCCCATGGAGAAAAGTCCGAATGGTGCCTGTTGTATTCAATCCCGATGCAATTTCGGTGTTTCATTAACACTCTGAAGGTCCACAGATTACAAATTGCCTCGAGATGTGTTACGGAAACTACTACTTGTCTTCCAGGAAACGATCAAAGCATAGACAATTAGAGACATTATTACCATGGAGAAAAGTCAGCATGGTTCGTGTTGTATCCTATCCCGACGCAATTTCTTTGTTTCATCAACACTCTAAAGGTTCACAAATTACAGAATGCCTCCAGATGTGCTTCGGAAACTAATACCGGTCTTCTAGGGAACGATCAAAACGGAGACAGATTGAGGAATTACTCCAGTGGAGAAAAGTCCGCATTGTGCCTGTTGTATTCAATCCAATTGCAATTTCTGTGTCATATCAACACTCTGAAGGTCCAAAGATTACAGAGTGCCTACAATTGTGCTTCGGAATGTACTACTGGTCTTCCAGGGAACGATCAAAGCGTAGACAGTTTGAGACATTACTCCCATGGAGAAAAGTCCGCATGGTACCTGTTGTATTCGAGCCCGGTGTAATTTCTGTGTTTCATTAACACTCTGAAGGTCCACAGATTACAGAATGCCCCCAGATGTGCTTCGCAAACTACTACTGATCTTCCAGGAATCGATCAAAGCGTTGTCAGTTTGATAGACTACTCCTATGGAGAAAATTCCGTATGGTGCCTTTGTATTCAATCCCGATGCAATTTCTGTGTTTCACCAACACTCTGAAGGTCCACATATTACAGAATGCTTCCAGATGTGCTTCGGAAACTACTACTGGTCTTCCAGGCATCGATCAAAGCGTAGACAGTTTGAGACATTACTCCCATGGAGAAAAGTCCGCATGGTGCCAGTTGTATTCAATCGAGATGCAATTTCTGTGTTTCATCAACAATCTGAAGGTCCACATCTTACAGAATGCCTCCAGATGTACTTCGGAAACTACTACTGGTCTTCAAGGGAACGATCAAAGCGTAGAAAGTTTGAGACATTACTCCCATGGAGTAAAGTCCGCATGGTGCCTGTTGTATTCAAACCCGATGCAATTTCTGTGTTTCATTAACACTCTGAAGGTCCACAGATTACAGAATGCCTAATGTTGTGCTTCAGAAACTACAACTGGTCTTCCAGGGATCGATCAAAGCGTAGACAGTTTGAGACATTACTCCCATGGAGAAAAGTACGTATGGTGCCTGTTGTATTCAATCCCAATGCAATTTCTGTGTTTCATCGACACTCTGAAGGTCCACAGATTACAGAATGCCTCCAGATGTGCTTCGCAAACTTCTACTGGTCTTCCAGGGAACGATCAAAGCGTAGACAGTTTAAGGCATTAATCCCATGGAGAAAAGTCCGAATGGTGCCTGTTGTATTCAATCCCGATGCAATTTCGGTGTTTCATTAACACTCTGAAGGTCCACAGATTACAGAATGCCTCGAGATGTGTTACGGAAACTACTACTTGTCTTCCAGGAAACGATCAAAGCATAGACAATTAGAGACATTATTACCATGGAGAAAAGTCAGCATGGTTCGTGTTGTATCCTATCCCGACGCAATTTCTTTGTTTCATCAGCACTCTGAAGGTCCACAGATTACAGAATGCCTTTAGATGTGCTTCCGAAGCTACTACTGGTCTTCCAGGTAACGATCAAAGCGTAGACAGTTTGAGATATTACTACAATGGAGAAAAGTCAGCGTGGTGCCTGTTGTATTCAATCCCGATGCAATTTCTGTGTTTCATCAACTATTTGAAGGTCCACACATTACAGAATGCCTCCAGATGTGCTTCGGAAACAACTACTGGTCTTTCAGGGAACGATCAAAGCGTAGACAATTTGAGACATTACTACCATAAAGAAAAGTCGGCATGGTTCTTGTTGTATTCAATCCCGATGCAACTTCTTCGTTTCATCAACATTCTGAAGGTCCACAGATTGCAGAATGCCTCCAGATGTGCTTATGAAAAAACTACTGGTCTTCCAGGGACTGATCAAGTCGGAGACAGTTTGAGACATTACACCCGCAGAGAAAAGTCCGTATGGTGCCGGTTGTATTCAATCCCGATGCAGTATCTGTGTTTCATCAACACTCTGGAGGTCCACAGATTACAGAATGCCTTTAGATGTGCTTTCGAAACTACTACTGGTCTTTCAGGTAACGATCAAAGCGTAGACAGTCTGAGACATTACTCCCATGGAGAAAAGTCCTCATGGTGCCTGTTGTATTCAATTCCCGATGCAATTTCTGTGTTTCATCAACACCCTGAAGGTCCACAGATTACAGAATGCCTCGAGATGTGTTACGGAAACTACTACTTGTCTTCCAGGAAACGATCAAAGCATAGACAATTTGAGAAATTATTACCATGGAGAAAAGTCAGCATGGTTCGTGTTGTATCCAATCCCGACGCAATTTCTTTGTTTCATCAACACTCTAAAGGTCCACAGATTACAGAATGCCTCCAGATGTGCTTCGGAAACTAATACCGGTCTTCCAGGGAACGATCAAAACGGAGACAGATTGAGACATTACTCCCGTGGAGAAAAGTCCGCTTGGTGTTTGTTGTATTCAATCCCGATGCAATTTATGTGTTTCATGAACACTCTGAAGGTCCACAGAATACAGAATGCCACGAGATGTGCTTCGAAAACCATTACTGGTCTTCCAGGGAACGATCAAAACGTAGACAGTTTGAGACATTACTTCCATAGAGAAAAGTCTGCATGGTGCCTGTTGTATTCAATCCCGATGCAATTTCTGTGTTTCATCAACACTCTAAACGTCCAAAGACTACAGAATGCCTCTAGATGTGCTTCGGAATCTCTTACTGCTCTTCCAGTGAACGATCAAAGCGTAGACAGTTTGAGACATTACTCCCATGGAGAAAAGTCCGCATGGTGCCTGTTGTATTCAATCCCATTGCAATTTCTGCATCTTATCAACACTCTGAAGGTCCACAGATTACAGAGTGCCTCCAATTGTGCTTCGGAATCTACTACTGGTCTTCCAGGGAACGATCAAAGGGTAGACAGTTTGAGATATTTCTCCCATGGAGAAAAGTCCGCATGGTGCCTGTTGTATTCAAGCCCGGTGTAATTTCTGTGTTTCATTAACACTCTGAAGGTCCACAGATTACAGAATGCTTATAGATGTGCTTCGCAAACTTCTACTGGTCTTCCGGGGAACGATCAAAGCCTAGACAGTTTAAGACATTAATCCCAAGGAGAAAAGTCCGCATGGTGAATGTTGTATTCAATCCCGGTGCAATTTCTGTGTTTCATCAACACTCTAAACGTCCAAAGATTACAGAATGCCTCTAGATGTGCTTCGGAAACTCTTACTGGTCTTCCAGTGAACGACCAAAGCGTACACAGTTTGAGACAATTTTCCCATGGAGAAAAGACCGCTAGGTGCCTATTGTATTCAATCCCGGTGCAATTTCTGTGTTTCATTAACACTCTTAAGGTCCACAGAATACAGAATGCCTCCAGATGTGCTTCGCAAACCCCAACTAGTCTTCCACGGAACGATCAAAGCGTAGACAGTTTAAGACATTAATCCCATGCAGAAAATTAATCATGGTGCCTGTTGTATTCAATCCTGATGCAATTTCGGTGTTTCATTAACACTCTGAAGATCCACAAATTAAAGAATGCCTCGAGATGTACTTCGGAAACTACTACTGGTCTTCCAGGGAACGATCAAAGCGTACACAGTTTGAGACATTATTCCCATGGAGAAAAGACCGCATGGTGCCTGTTGTATTCAATCCCGATACTATTTGTGTGTTTCATCAACACCCTGAAGGTCCACATATTACAGAATACCTCCAGATTTGCATCGGAAGCTACTACTGCTCTTCCAGGGAACGATCAAAGCGTATACAGTTTGAGACATTACTCCCATGGAGAAAAGTCCGCATGGTGCATGTTGTATTCAATCCCAAAGCCATTTCTTTGTTTCATCAACACTCTAAACGTCACTAGATTACAGAATGCCTAAAGATGTGCTTCGGAAACTAGTACTGGTCTTCCAGAGAACGATCAAATCGCAGACAGTTTGATACATTACATCCGCGAAGAAAAGTCAGCATGGTGCCTGTTGTATTCAATCACGATGCAATTTCTGTGTTTCATTGACGCTCTGAAGGTCCACAGATTACAGAATGCCTAAGGTTGTGCTTCAGAAACTACTACTGGTCTTCCAGGGATCGATCAAAGCGTAGACAGTTTGAGACATTACTCCCATGGAGAAAAGTACGCATTGTGCCTGTTGTATTCAATCCCAATGCAACTTCTGTGTTTCATCAACGCTCTGAAGGTCCACAGATTACAGAATGCCTCCAGATGTGCTTCGCAAACTTCTACTGGTCCTCCAGGGATCGATCAAAGCGTAGACAGTTTAAGACATTAATCCCATGGAGAAAAGTTCGAATGGTGCCTGTTGTATTCAATCCCGATGCAATTTCGGTGTTTCATTAACACTTTGAAGGTCCACAGATTACAGAATGCCTCGAGATGTGTTACGGAAACTACTACTTGTCTTCCAGGAAACGATCTAAGCATAGACAATGTGAGACGTTATTACCATGGAGAAATGTCAGCATGGTTCGTGTTGTATCCAATCCCGACGCAATTTCTTTGGTTCATCAACACTCTAAAGGTCCACAGATTACAGAATGCCTCCAGATGTGCTTCTGAAACTAATACCGGTCTTCCAGGGAACGATCAAAACGGAGACAGATTGAGGAATTACTCCCGTGTAGAAAAGTCCGCATGGTGCCTGTTGTATTCAATCCAATTGCAATTTCTGTGTCATATCAACACTCTGAAGGTCCACAGATTACAGAGTGCCTCCAATTGTGCTTCGGAATCTACTACTGGTCTTCCAGGGAACGATCAAAGCGTAGTCAGTTTAAGACATTAATCCCATGGAGAAAAGTCCGCATGGTGCCTGTTGTACTCAATCCCGACGAAATTTCTGTGTTTCATCAACACTCTGAAGGTCCAAAGATTACAGAATTCCTTTAGATGTGCTTCGGAAACTACTACTAGTCTTCCAGGGATCGATCAAAGCGTAGATAGTTTGAGACACTACTCCCATGGAGAAAAGTCCGCATGGTTCCGGTCGTATTCAATCCCGATGTAATTTCTGTGTTTCATTAACACTCTGAAGGTCCACAGATTACAGAATGCCTCGAGATGTGCTTCGGAAACTCTTACTGGTCTTCCAGTGAACGATCAAAGCGTACACTGTTTGAGACATTATTCCCATGGAGAAAAGACCGCTAGGTGGCTGTTGTATTCAATCCCGGTGCAATTTCTGTGTTTCATTAACACTCTGAAGGTCCACAGATTACAGAATGCCTCCAGATGTGCTACGCAAACCTCTACTAGTCTTCCACGGAACGATCAAAGCGTAGACAGTTTAAGACATTAATCCCATGGAGAAAATTAATCATGGTGCGTGTTGTATTCAATCCTGATGCAATTTCGGTGTTTCATTAACACTCTGAAGGTCCACAAATTACAGAATGCCTCGAGATGTGCTTCGGAAACTACTACTGGTCTTCCAGGGAACGATCAAAGCGTACACAGTTTGAGACATTATTCCCATGGAGAAAAGACCGCATGGTGCCTGTTGTATTCAATCCCGATGCTATTTGTGTGTTTCATCAAGACCCTGAAGGTCCACATATTACAGAATGCCTCCAGATGTGCTTCGGAAGCTACTACTGGTCTTCCAGGGAACGATCAAAGCGTATACAATTTGAGACATTACTCCCATGGAGAAAAGTCCGCATGATGCGTGTTGTATTCAATCCGAAAGCCATTTCTTTGTTTCATCAACACTCTAAACGTCACTAGATTACAGAATGCCTAAAGATGTGCTTCGGAAACTAGTACTGGTCTTCCAGAGAACGATCAAATCGCAGACAGTTTGATACATTACATCCGCGAAGAAAAGTCCGCATGGTGCCTGTTGTATTCAATCACGATGCAATTTCTGTGTTTCATTAACACTCTGAAGGTCCACAGATTACAGAATGCCTAAAGTTGTGCTTCAGAAACTACTACTGGTCTTCCAGGGATCGATCAAAGCGTAGACAGTTTGAGACATTACTCCCATGGAGAAAAGTACGCATGGTGCCTGTTGTATTCAATCCCAATACAATTTCTGTGTTTCATCAACACTCTGAAGGTCCACACATTACAGAATGCTCCCAGATGTGCTTCGCAAACTTCTAGTGGTCTTCCAGGGAACGATCAAAGCGTAGACAGTTTAAGACATTAATCCCATGGAGAAAAGTCCGAATGGTGCCTGTTGTATTCAATCCCGATGCAATTTCGGTGTTTCATTAACACTCTGAAGGTCCACAGATTACAGAATGCCTCGAGATGTGTCACGGAAACTACTACTTGTCTTCCAGGAAACGATCAAAGCATAGACAATTTGAGACATTATTACCATGGAGAAAAGTCAGCATGGTTCGTGTTGTATCCAATCCCGACGCAATTTCTTTGTTTCATCAACACTCTAAAGGTCCACAGATTACAGAATGCCTCCAGATGTGCTTCGGAAACTAATACCGGTCTTCCAGGGAACGATCAAAACGGAGACAGATTGAGGAATTACTCCCGTGGAGAAAAGTCCGCATGGTGCCTGTTGTATTCAATCCAATTGCAATTTCTGTGTCATATCAACACTTTGAAGGTCCACAGATTACAGAGTGCCTCCAATTGTGCTTAGGAATCTACTACTGGTCTTCCAGGGAACGATCAAAGCGTAGACAGTTTGAGACATTACTCCCGTGGAGAAAAGTACGCATGGTGCCTGTTGTATTCAAGCCCGGTGTAATTTCTGTGTTTCATTAACACTCTGAAGGTCCACAGGTTACAGAAAGCCTCCAGATGTGCTTCGCAAACTTCTACTGGTCTTCCAGGGAACGATCAAAGCGTAGACAGTTTAAGACATTAATCCCATAGAGAAATGTCCGCATGGTGCCTGTTGTATTCAATCCCGAAGCAATTTTTGTGTTTCATCAACACTCTAAACGTCCAAAGATTACAGAATGCCTCTAGATGTGCTTCGGAATTTTTTACTGGTCTTCCAGTGAACGATCAAAGCGTAGACAGTTTGAGACATTACTGCCATGGAGAAAAGTCCGCATGGTGACTGTTGTATTCAATCCCGATGCAATTTCTGTGTTTCATCAACTATTTGAAGGTCCACACATTACTGAATGCCTCCAGACGTGCTTCGGAAGCTACTACTGGTATTTCAGGGAACGATCAAATCGTAGACAATTTGAGACATTACTACCATTGAGAAAAGTCGGCATGGTGCGTGTTGTATTCAATCCCGATGCAATTTCTGTGTTTCATCAACACTCTGAAGGTCCACATATTACAGAATGCCTCCAGATGTGCTTATGAAACAACTACTGGTCTTCCAGGGACTGATCAAAGGGGAGACAGTTTGAGACGTTACACCCGCGGAGAAAAGTCCGTATGGTGCCTGTTGTTTTCAATCCCGATGCAATATCTGTGTTTCATCAACACTCTGGAGATCCACAGATTACAGAATGCCTTTAGATGTGCTTCCGAAACTACTACTGGTCTTTCAGGTAACGATCAAAGCGTAGACAGTCTGAGACATTACTCCCATGGAGAAAAGTCGGCATGGTGCGTGTTGTATTCAATCCCGATACAATTTCTGTGTTTCATCAACACTCTGAAGGTCCACATATTACAGAATGCTTCCAGATGTGCTTCGGAAACTACTACTGGTCTTCCAGGGATCGATCAAAGCTTGGACAGTTTGAGACATTACTCCCATGGAGAAAAGTCCGCATGGTTCCTGTCGTATTCAATCCCGATGCAATTTCTGTGTTCCATCAACACTCTGAAGTTCCTCATATTACAGAATGCCTCCAGATGTGCTTCGGAAACTACTACGGGCCTTCCAGGGAACATATTGAGACATTACTACCATGGAGAAAACTCAGCATGGTGCTTGTTGTATTCAATCCCGATGCAATTTCTGTGTTTCATCAATACTCTGAAGGTCCACAGATTACAGAATGCTTCCAGATGTGCTTCGGAAACTACTACTGGTCTTCCAGGGAACGATCAAAGCGTAGACAATTTGAGACATTACTCGCATGGAGAAAAGTACGCACGGTGCCTGTTATATTCAAACCCGATGCAATTTCTGTGTTTCATCTACACTCTACAGGTCCACAGATTACAGAAAGCCTCCAGATGTGCTTCGCAAACTTCTACTGGTCTTCCTGGGAACGATCAAAGCGTAGACAGTTTAAGACATTAATCCTATGGACAAATATCCGCATGGGGCCTGTTGTATTAAAACCTGAGGCAATTTCTGTGTTTCATCAACACTCTAAAGGTCCCATATTACAGAATGCCTCCAGTTGTGCTTCGGAAACTACTACTGGTCTTTCAGGGAACGACCAAAGCGTAGACAGTTTGAGACATTACTTCCATGGAGAGAAGTCCGCACGGTGCCTGTTATATTCAAACCCGATGCAATTTCTGTGTTTCATCTACACTCTACAGGTCCACAGATCACAGAATGCATCCAGATGCGCTTCGAAAACTACTACTGGTCTTCCAGGGAACGATCAAAGCGTAGACACTTTGAGACATTACTCCCATGGAGAAAAGTCTGCATGGTGCCTGTTGTATTCAATCCCGATGCAATATCTGCGTTTCATCAATACTCTGAAGGTCCACAGATTACAGAATCCCTTTAGATGTGCTTCCGAAACTACTACTGGTCTTCCAGGTAACGATCAAAGCGTAGACAGTTTGAGACATTACCCCCATGGGGAGAAGTCCGCATGGTGCCTGTTGTATCAATCCCGATGCAATTTCTGTGTTCCATCAACACTGTGAAGGTCCACAGATTACAGAATGCCTCCAGATGTGCTTCGGAAACTACTACTGGCCTTCCAGGGAACATATTGAGACATTACTACCATGGGGAAAAGTCAGCATGGTGCTTGTTGTATTCAATCCCGATGCAATTTCTGTGTTTCATCAATAGTCTGAAGGTCCACAGATTACAGAATGCTTCCAGATGTGCTTCGGAAACTACTACTGGTCATCCAGGCAACGATCAAAGCGTGGATAGTTTGAGACATTACTCCCATGGAGAAAAGTCCGCATGGTGTCTGTCGTATTCAATCCCGATGCAGTATCTGTGTTTCATCAACACTGTAAAGGTCTCATATTACAGAATGCCTCCAGTTGTGCTATGGAAACTACTACTGACCTTCCATTGAACGAACAAAGCGTAGACAGTTTGAGACATTACATCCATGGAGAAAAGTCAGCATGGTGCTTATTGTATTCAATCCCGATGCCATTTCTGTGTTTCATCAAAACTCTAAAGGTCCACAGATTATAGAACGCCTCCAGATGTGCTTCGGAAACAACTACTGGTCTTCCAGGGAACGATCAAAGTGTAGACAGTTTGGGACATTACTCCCATGGAGAAAAGTCCGCATGGTGCCTGTTGTATTCAATCCCGATGCAATATCTGTGTTTCATCAACACTCTGAAGGTCCACAGATTACAGAATGCCTTTAGATGTGCTTCCGAAACTACTACTGGTGTTCCAGGTAACAATCAAAGCGTAGACAGTTTGAGACTTTACCCCCATGGAGAAAAGTCAGCATGGTGCCTGTTGTATTAATCCCGATGCAATTTCTGCGTTCCATCAACACTGTGAAGGTCCACAGATTACAGAATGCCTCCAGATGTGCTTCGGAAACTACTACTGGCATTCCAGGGAACGATCAAAGCGTAGACAATATGAGACATTACTAAAATCTAGAAAAGTCAGCATGGTGCCTGTTGTATTCAATCCCGATGTAATTTCTGTGTTTCATCAATACTCTGAAGGTCCACAGATTACAGAATGCTTCTAGATGTTTTTCGGAAATTAGTACTGGTCATCCAGGCAACGATCAAAGCGTAGATAGTTTGAGACATTACTCATATGGAGAAAAGTCCGCATGGTGTCTGTTGTATTCAATCCCGATGCAGTATCTGTGTTTCATCAACACTCTGAAGGTTCACAGATTAAAGAATGACTTTAGATGTGCTTCCGAAGCTACAACTGGTCTTCCAGGTAACGATCAAAGCGTAGACAGTTTGAGACATTACTCCAATGGAGAAAAGTCAGCATGGTGCCTGTTGTATTCAATCCCGATGCAATATCTGTGTTTCATCAACTCTTTAAAGGTCCACACATTACAGAATGCCTCCAGATGTGCTTCGGAAACTACTACTGGTCTTCCAGGGAACGATCAAAGCGTAGACAATTTGAGACATTACTACCATTGAGAAAAGTTGGTATGGTGCGTGTTGTATTCAATCCCGATGCAACCTCTTCGTTTTATCAACATTCTGAAGGTCCACAGACTACAGAATGCCTCCAGTTGTGCTTCGGAAACTAGTACTGGTCTTCCAGGGAACGATCAAAGCGTAGACAATTTGAGACATTACTCCCATGGAGAAAAGTCAGCATGGTGCACGTTGTATTCAATCCCGATGCAATTTCTAAGTTTCATCAACACTCTAAACGTCCAAAGATTACTGAATATCTCTAGATGTGCTTCGGAAACTCTTACTGGTCTTTGGTCTTCCAGTGAACGATCAAAGCGTAGACAGTTTCAGACATTACTCCCATGGAGAAAAGTCCGCATGGTGCCTGTTGTATTCAATTCCCGATGCAATTTCTGTGTTTCATCAACACTCTAAAGGTCCACAGATTACAGAAAGCCTCCAGATGTCCTTCGGAAACTACTACTGGCCTTCCAGGGAACAATTAGAGACATTACTACCATGGAAAAAAGTCAGTATGGTGCGTGTTGTATTCAATCCCGATGCAACTTCTTTGTTTCATCAACATTGTAAAGGTCCACAGATTACAGAATGCCTCCAGATGTGCTTCGGAAACAACTACTGGTGTTCCAAGGAACGATCAAAGCGGAGATAGCTTGAGACATTACACCTGCGGAGAAAAGTCCTCATGGTGCCTGTTGTATTCCATCCCGATGCAATTTCTGTGTTTCATCAATACACTGAAGGTCCACAGATTACAGAATGCTTCCAGATGTGCTTCGGAAACTACTACTGGTCATCCAGGCAACTATCAAAGCGTGGATAGTTTGAGACATGACTCCCATGGAGAAAAGTCCGCATGGTGCCTGTTGTATTAATACCTGATGCAATTTCTGTGTTTTATCAACACTCTAAAGGTCCAATATTACAGAATGCCTCCAGTTGTGCTTCGGAAACTACTACTAGTCTTCCAGGGAACGATCAAAGCGTAGACAGTTTGAGACATTACTTCCATGGAGAGAAGTCCGGACGGTGCCTGTTATATTCAAACCCGATGCAACTTCTCTGTTTCATCAACACTCTAAAGGTCCCATATTACAGAATGCATCCAGTTGTGCTTCGGAAACTACTACTGGTCTTCCATTGAACGAACAAAGCGTAGACAGTTTGATACATTTCACCCATGGAGAAAATTCAGCATGGTGCTTGTTGTATTCAATCCCGACGCAATATTCTGTGTTTCATCAACACTCTAAAGGTCCACAGATTACAGAATGCCTCCAGATGTGCTTCGGAAACACCTACTGGTCTTCCAGGGAACGATCTAGTCGGAGACAGTTTGAGACATTACACCCGCGGAGAAAAGTCCTCATGGTGATTGTTGTATTCCATCCCGATGCAATTTCTGTGTTTCATCAATACACTGAAGGTCCACAGATTACAGAATCCTTCCAGATGTGCTTCGGAAACTACTACTGGTCATCCAGGCAACTATCAAAGCGTGGATAGTTTGAGACATGACTCCCATGGAGAAAAGTCCGCATGGTGCCTGTTGTATTAATACCTGATGCAATTTCTGTGTTTCATCAACACTCTAAAGGTCCCATATTACAGAATGCCTCCAGTTGTGCCTCGGAAACTACTACTGGTCTTTCAGGGAACGACCAAAGCGTAGACAGTTTGAGACATTACTTCCATGGAGAGAAGTCCGCACGGTGAATGTTATATTCAAACCCGATGCAATTTCTGTGTTTCATCTACACTCTACAGGTCCACAGATCACAGAATGCATCCAGATGCGCTTCGAAAACTACTACTGGTCTTCCAGGGAACGATCAAAGCGTAGACACTTTGAGACATTACTCCCATGGAGAAAAGTCCGCATGGTGCCAGTTGTATTCAATCCCGATGCAATATCTGCGTTTCATCAATACTCTGAAGGTCCACAGATTACAGAATCCCTTTAGATGTGCTTCCGAAACTACTACTGGTCTTCCAGGTAACGATCAAAGCGTAGACAGTTTGAGACATTACCCCCATGGAGAGAAGTCCGCATGGTGCCTGTTGTATCAATCCCGATGCAATTTCTGTGTTCCATCAACACTGTGAAGGTCCACAGATTACAGAATGCCTCCAGATGTGCTTCGGAAACTACTACTGGCCTTCCAGGGAACATATTGAGACATTACTACCATGGAGAAAAGTCAGCATGGTGCTTGTTGTATTCAATCCCGATGCAATTTCTGTGTTTCATCAATAGTCTGAAGGTCCACAGATTACAGATTGCTTCCAGATATGCTTCGGAAACTACTACTGGTCATCCAGGCAACGATCAAAGCGTGGATAGTTTGAGACATTACTCCCATGGAGAAAAGTCCGCATGGTGTCTGTTGTATTCAATCCCGATGCAGTATCTGTGTTTCATCAACACTGTAGAGGTCTCATATTACAGAATGCCTCCAGTTGTGCTATGGAAACTACTACTGATCTTCCATTGAACGAACAAAGCGTAGACAGTTTGAGACATTACACCCATGGAGAAAAGTCAGCATGGTGCTTGTTGTATTCAATCCCAATGCCATTTCTGTGTTTCATCAACACTCTAAAGGTCCACAGATTATAGAACGCCTCCAGATGTGCTTCGGAAACAACTACTGGTCTTCCAGGGAACGATCAAAGTGTAGACAGTTTGGGACATTACTCCCATGGAGAAAAGTCCGCATGGTGCCTGTTGTATTCAATCCCGATGCAATATCTGTGTTTCATCAACACTCTGAAGGTCCACAGATTACAGAATGCCTTTAGATGTGCTTCCGAAACTGCTACTGGTCTTCCAGGTAACAATCAAAGCGTAGACAGTTTGAGACATTACCCCCATGGAGAAAAGTCAGCATGGTGCCTGTTGTATCAATCCCGATTCAATTTCTGCGTTCCATCAACACTGTGAAGGTCCACAGATTACAGAATGCCTCCAGATGTGCTTCGGAAACTACTACTGGCATTCCAGGGAACGATCAAAGCGTAGACAATATGAGAAATTACTACCATCTAGAAAAGTCAACATGGCGCCTGTTGTATTCAATCCCGATGTAATTTCTGTGTTTCATCAATACTCTGAAGGTCCACAGATTACAGAATGCTTCTAGATGTTTTTCGGAAATTACTACTGGTCATCCAGGCAACGATCAAAGCGTAGATAGTTTGAGACATTACTCATATGGAGAAAAGTCCGCATGGTGTCTGATGTATTCAATCCCGATGCAGTATCTGTGTTTCATCAACACTCTGAAGGTTCACAGATTAAAGAATGACTTTAGATGTGCTTCCGAAGCTACAACTGGTCTTCCAGGTAACGATCAAAGCGTAGACAGTTTGAGACATTACTCCAATGGAGAAAAGTCAGCATGGTGCCTGTTGTATTCAAACCCGATGCAATATCTGTGTTTCATCAACTCTTTAAAGGTCCACACATTACAGAATGCCTCCAGATGTGCTTCGGACACTACTACTGGTCTTCCAGGGAACGATCAAAGCGTAGACAGTTTGAGACATTACTACCATTGAGAAAAGTCGGCATGGTGCGGGTTGTATTCAATCCCGATGCAACCTCTTCATTTCATCAACATTCTGAAGGTCCACAGACTACAGAATGCCTCCAGTTGTGCTTCGGAAACTAGTACTGGTCTTCCAGGGAACGATCAAATCGTAGACAATTTGAGACATTACTCCCATGGAGAAAAGTCAGCATGGTGCACGTTGTATTCAATCCCGATGCAATTTCTAAGTTTCATCAACACTCTAAACGTCCAAAGATTACTGAATATCTCTAGATGTGCTTCGGAATCTCTTACTGGTCTTTGGTCTTCCAGTGAACGATCAAAGCGTAGACAGTTTCAGACATTACTCCCATGGAGAAAAGTCCGCATGGTGTCTGTCGTATTCAATCCCGATGCAGTATCTGTGTTTCATCAACACTGTAAAGGTCTCATATTACAGAATGCCTCCAGTTGTGCTATGGAAACTACTACTGACCTTCCATTGAACGAACAAAGCGTAGACAGTTTGAGACATTACATCCATGGAGAAAAGTCAGCATGGTGCTTATTGTATTCAATCCCGATGCCATTTCTGTGTTTCATCAAAACTCTAAAGGTCCACAGATTATAGAACGCCTCCAGATGTGCTTCGGAAACAACTACTGGTCTTCCAGGGAACGATCAAAGTGTAGACAGTTTGGGACATTACTCCCATGGAGAAAAGTCCGCATGGTGCCTGTTGTATTCAATCCCGATGCAATATCTGTGTTTCATCAACACTCTGAAGGTCCACAGATTACAGAATGCCTTTAGATGTGCTTCCGAAACTACTACTGGTGTTCCAGGTAACAATCAAAGCGTAGACAGTTTGAGACTTTACCCCCATGGAGAAAAGTCAGCATGGTGCCTGTTGTATTAATCCCGATGCAATTTCTGCGTTCCATCAACACTGTGAAGGTCCACAGATTACAGAATGCCTCCAGATGTGCTTCGGAAACTACTACTGGCATTCCAGGGAACGATCAAAGCGTAGACAATATGAGACATTACTAAAATCTAGAAAAGTCAGCATGGTGCCTGTTGTATTCAATCCCGATGTAATTTCTGTGTTTCATCAATACTCTGAAGGTCCACAGATTACAGAATGCTTCTAGATGTTTTTCGGAAATTATTACTGGTCATCCAGGCAACGATCAAAGCGTAGATAGTTTGAGACATTACTCATATGGAGAAAAGTCCGCATGGTGTCTGTTGTATTCAATCCCGATGCAGTATCTGTGTTTCATCAACACTCTGAAGGTTCACAGATTAAAGAATGACTTTAGATGTGCTTCCGAAGCTACAACTGGTCTTCCAGGTAACGATCAAAGCGTAGACAGTTTGAGACATTACTCCAATGGAGAAAAGTCAGCATGGTGCCTGTTGTATTCAATCCCGATGCAATATCTGTGTTTCATCAACTCTTTAAAGGTCCACACATTACAGAATGCCTCCAGATGTGCTTCGGAAACTACTACTGGTCTTCCAGGGAACGATCAAAGCGTAGACAATTTGAGACATTACTACCATTGAGAAAAGTTGGTATGGTGCGTGTTGTATTCAATCCCGATGCAACCTCTTCGTTTTATCAACATTCTGAAGGTCCACAGACTACAGAATGCCTCCAGTTGTGCTTCGGAAACTAGTACTGGTCTTCCAGGGAACGATCAAAGCGTAGACAATTTGAGACATTTCTCCCATGGAGAAAAGTCAGCATGGTGCACGTTGTATTCAATCCCGATGCAATTTCTAAGTTTCATCAACACTCTAAACGTCCAAAGATTACTGAATATCTCTAGATGTGCTTCGGAAACTCTTACTGGTCTTTGGTCTTCCAGTGAACGATCAAAGCGTAGACAGTTTCAGACATTACTCCCATGGAGAAAAGTCCGCATGGTGCCTGTTGTATTCAATTCCCGATGCAATTTCTGTGTTTCATCAACACTCTAAAGGTCCACAGATTACAGAAAGCCTCCAGATGTCCTTCGGAAACTACTACTGGCCTTCCAGGGAACAATTAGAGACATTACTACCATGGAAAAAAGTCAGTATGGTGCGTGTTGTATTCAATCCCGATGCAACTTCTTTGTTTCATCAACATTGTAAAGGTCCACAGATTACAGAATGCCTCCAGATGTGCTTCGGAAACAACTACTGGTGTTCCAAGGAACGATCAAAGCGGAGATAGCTTGAGACATTACACCTGCGGAGAAAAGTCCTCATGGTGCCTGTTGTATTCCATCCCGATGCAATTTCTGTGTTTCATCAATACACTGAAGGTCCACAGATTACAGAATGCTTCCAGATGTGCTTCGGAAACTACTACTGGTCATCCAGGCAACTATCAAAGCGTGGATAGTTTGAGACATGACTCCCATGGAGAAAAGTCCGCATGGTGCCTGTTGTATTAATACCTGATGCAATTTCTGTGTTTTATCAACACTCTAAAGGTCCAATATTACAGAATGCCTCCAGTTGTGCTTCGGAAACTACTACTAGTCTTCCAGGGAACGATCAAAGCGTAGACAGTTTGAGACATTACTTCCATGGAGAGAAGTCCGGACGGTGCCTGTTATATTCAAACCCGATGCAACTTCTCTGTTTCATCAACACTCTAAAGGTCCCATATTACAGAATGCATCCAGTTGTGCTTCGGAAACTACTACTGGTCTTCCATTGAACGAACAAAGCGTAGACAGTTTGATACATTTCACCCATGGAGAAAATTCAGCATGGTGCTTGTTGTATTCAATCCCGACGCAATATTCTGTGTTTCATCAACACTCTAAAGGTCCACAGATTACAGAATGCCTCCAGATGTGCTTCGGAAACACCTACTGGTCTTCCAGGGAACGATCTAGTCGGAGACAGTTTGAGACATTACACCCGCGGAGAAAAGTCCTCATGGTGATTGTTGTATTCCATCCCGATGCAATTTCTGTGTTTCATCAATACACTGAAGGTCCACAGATTACAGAATGCTTCCAGATGTGCTTCGGAAACTACTACTGGTCATCCAGGCAACTATCAAAGCGTGGATAGTTTGAGACATGACTCCCATGGAGAAAAGTCCGCATGGTGCCTGTTGTATTAATACCTGATGCAATTTCTGTGTTTCATCAACACTCTAAAGGTCCCATATTACAGAATGCCTCCAGTTGTGCCTCGGAAACTACTACTGGTCTTTCAGGGAACGACCAAAGCGTAGACAGTTTGAGACATTACTTCCATGGAGAGAAGTCCGCACGGTGAATGTTATATTCAAACCCGATGCAATTTCTGTGTTTCATCTACACTCTACAGGTCCACAGATCACAGAATGCATCCAGATGCGCTTCGAAAACTACTACTGGTCTTCCTGGGAACGATCAAAGCGTAGACACTTTGAGACATTACTCCCATGGAGAAAAGTCCGCATGGTGCCAGTTGTATTCAATCCCGATGCAATATCTGCGTTTCATCAATACTCTGAAGGTCCACAGATTACAGAATCCCTTTAGATGTGCTTCCGAAACTACTACTGGTCTTCCAGGTAACGATCAAAGCGTAGACAGTTTGAGACATTACCCCCATGGAGAGAAGTCCGCATGGTGCCTGTTGTATCAATCCCGATGCAATTTCTGTGTTCCATCAACACTGTGAAGGTCCACAGATTACAGAATGCCTCCAGATGTGCTTCGGAAACTACTACTGGCCTTCCAGGGAACATATTGAGACATTACTACCATGGAGAAAAGTCAGCATGGTGCTTGTTGTATTCAATCCCGATGCAATTTCTGTGTTTCATCAATAGTCTGAAGGTCCACAGATTACAGATTGCTTCCAGATATGCTTCGGAAACTACTACTGGTCATCCAGGCAACGATCAAAGCGTGGATAGTTTGAGACATTACTCCCATGGAGAAAAGTCCGCATGGTGTCTGTTGTATTCAATCCCGATGCAGTATCTGTGTTTCATCAACACTGTAGAGGTCTCATATTACAGAATGCCTCCAGTTGTGCTATGGAAACTACTACTGATCTTCCATTGAACGAACAAAGCGTAGACAGTTTGAGACATTACACCCATGGAGAAAAGTCAGCATGGTGCTTGTTGTATTCAATCCCAATGCCATTTCTGTGTTTCATCAACACTCTAAAGGTCCACAGATTATAGAACGCCTCCAGATGTGCTTCGGAAACAACTACTGGTCTTCCAGGGAACGATCAAAGTGTAGACAGTTTGGGACATTACTCCCATGGAGAAAAGTCCGCATGGTGCCTGTTGTATTCAATCCCGATGCAATATCTGTGTTTCATCAACACTCTGAAGGTCCACAGATTACAGAATGCCTTTAGATGTGCTTCCGAAACTGCTACTGGTCTTCCAGGTAACAATCAAAGCGTAGACAGTTTGAGACATTACCCCCATGGAGAAAAGTCAGCATGGTGCCTGTTGTATCAATCCCGATTCAATTTCTGCGTTCCATCAACACTGTGAAGGTCCACAGATTACAGAATGCCTCCAGATGTGCTTCGGAAACTACTACTGGCATTCCAGGGAACGATCAAAGCGTAGACAATATGAGAAATTACTACCATCTAGAAAAGTCAACATGGCGCCTGTTGTATTCAATCCCGATGTAATTTCTGTGTTTCATCAATACTCTGAAGGTCCACAGATTACAGAATGCTTCTAGATGTTTTTCGGAAATTACTACTGGTCATCCAGGCAACGATCAAAGCGTAGATAGTTTGAGACATTACTCATATGGAGAAAAGTCCGCATGGTGTCTGATGTATTCAATCCCGATGCAGTATCTGTGTTTCATCAACACTCTGAAGGTTCACAGATTAAAGAATGACTTTAGATGTGCTTCCGAAGCTACAACTGGTCTTCCAGGTAACGATCAAAGCGTAGACAGTTTGAGACATTACTCCAATGGAGAAAAGTCAGCATGGTGCCTGTTGTATTCAAACCCGATGCAATATCTGTGTTTCATCAACTCTTTAAAGGTCCACACATTACAGAATGCCTCCAGATGTGCTTCGGACACTACTACTGGTCTTCCAGGAAACGATCAAAGCGTAGACAGTTTGAGACATTACTACCATTGAGAAAAGTCGGCATGGTGCGGGTTGTATTCAATCCCGATGCAACCTCTTCATTTCATCAACATTCTGAAGGTCCACAGACTACAGAATGCCTCCAGTTGTGCTTCGGAAACTAGTACTGGTCTTCCAGGGAACGATCAAATCGTAGACAATTTGAGACATTACTCCCATGGAGAAAAGTCAGCATGGTGCACGTTGTATTCAATCCCGATGCAATTTCTAAGTTTCATCAACACTCTAAACGTCCAAAGATTACTGAATATCTCTAGATGTGCTTCGGAATCTCTTACTGGTCTTTGGTCTTCCAGTGAACGATCAAAGCGTAGACAGTTTCAGACATTACTCCCATGGAGAAAAGTCCGCATGGTGCCTGTTGTATTCAATTCCCGATGCAATTTCTGTGTTTCATCAACACTCTAAAGGTCCACAGATTACAGAAAGCCTCCAGATGTCCTTCGGAAACTACTACTGGCCTTCCAGGGAACAATTAGAGACATTACTACCATGGAATAAAGTCAGTATGGTGCGTGTTGTATTCAATCCCGATGCAACTTCTTTGTTTCATCAACATTGTAAAGGTCCACAGATTACAGAATGCCTCCAGATGTGCTTCGGAAACAACTACTGGTGTTCCAAGGAACGATCAAAGCGGAGATAGCTTGAGACATTACACCTGCGGAGAAAAGTCCTCATCGTGCCTGTTGTATTCCATCCCGATGCAATTTCTGTGTTTCTTTAATACGCTGAAGGTCCACAGATTACAGAATGCTTCCAGATGTGCTTCGGAAACTACCACTGGTCATCCAGGCAACTATCAAAGCGTGGATAGTTTGAGACATGACTCCCATGGAGAAAAGTCCGCATGGTGCCTGTTGTATTAATACCTGATGCAATTTCTGTGTTTTATCAACACTCTAAAGGTCCCATATTACAGAATGCCTCCAGTTGTGCTTCGGAAACTACTACTAGTCTTCCAGGGAACGATCAAAGCGTAGACAGTTTGAGACATTACTTCCATGGAGAGAAGTCCGGACGGTGCCTGTTATATTCAAACCCGATGCAACTTCTGTGTTTCATCAACACTCTAAAGGTCCCATATTACTGAATGCATCCAGTTGTGCTTCGGAAACTACTACTGGTCTTCCATTGAACGAACAAAGCGTAGACAGTTTGATACATTTCACCCATGGAGAAAATTCAGCATGGTGCTTGTTGTATTCAATCCCGACGCAATTTCTGTGTTTCATCAACACTCTAAAGGTCCACAGATTACAGAATGCCTCCAGATGTGCTTCGGAAACAACTACTGGTCTTCCAGGGAACGATCAAATCGGAGACAGTTTGAGACATTACACCCGCGGAGAAAAGTCCTCATGGTGATTGTTGTATTCAATCCCGATGCAATTTTTGTGTTTCATCAATACTCTGAAAGTCCACAGATTACAGAATGCTTCCAGATGTGCTTAGGAAACTACTACTGGTCATCCAGAGAACGATTATATTGTAGACAGTTTGAGACATTACTCCCATGGAGAAAAGTCCGCATGGTGCCTGTTGTATTCAATGCCGATGCAATATCTGTGTTTCATCAACACTCTGAAGGTCCCATATTACAGAATGCCTCCAGATGTGCTTCGGAAACTACTACTGGTCATCCAGGCAACGATCAAAGTGTAGACAGTTTGAGACATTACTCCCATGGAGAAAAGTCAGCATGGTGCTTGTTGTATTCAATCCCGATGCAATTTCTGTGTTTCATCAACACTCTAAAGGTCCACAAATTACAGAATGCCTCCAGTTGTGCTTCGGACACAACTACTTGTCTTCCAGGGAACGATCAAAGCGGAGACAGTTTGACACATTACACCCGCAGAGAAAAGTCCTCATGGTGCCTGTTGTATTCAATCCCGATGCAATTTTTGTGTTTCATCAATACTCTGAATGTCCACAGATTACAGAATGCTTCCAGATGTGCTTCGGAAACTACTACTGGTCATCCAGGGAACGATCAAAGTGTAGACAGTTTGAGACATGACTCCCATGGAGAAAAGTCCGCATGGTGTCTGTTGTATTCAACCCCGATGCAATATCTGTGTTTCATCAACACTCTGAAGGTCCACAGATTACAGAATGCCTTTAGATGTGCTTCCGAAACTACTACTGGTCTTCCAGGTAACGATCTAAGCGTTGAAAGTTTGAGACATTACAACCATGGAGAAAAGTCCGCATGGTGCCTGTTGTATTCAATCCCGATGCAATTTCTGTGTTCCATCAACACTGTGAAGGTCCACAGTTTACAGTATGCCTAGAGATGTGCTTCGGAAACTACTACTGGCCATCCAGGGAACGATCAAAGCGTAGACAATTTGAGACATTACTACCATCTAGAAAAGTCAGCATGGTGCGTGTTGTATTCAATCCCGATGCAACTCCTTTATTTCATCAACATTCTAAAGGTCCACAGATTACAGAATGTCTCCAGATGTGCTTCGAAAACAACTACTGGTCTTCCAGGGAACGATCAAAGCCGAGATAGTTTGAGACATTACACCTGCGGAGAAAAGTCCGAATGGTGCCTTTGGTATTGAATCCCGATGCAATTTCTCTGTCTCATCGACACTCTGAAGGTCCACATATTACAGAATACCTCCAGATGTGCTTCGGAAACAACTACTGGTCTTCCAGGGAACGTTCAAAGCGGAGACAGTTTGAGACATTACACACGCGGAGAGAAGTCCGCATGGTGCCTGTTGTATTCAATCCCGATGCAATTTCTGTGTTTCATCAATACTCTGAAGGTCCACAGATTACAGAATGCTTCCAGATGTGCTTCGGAAACTACTACTGGTCATCCAGGGAACGATCAAAGTGTAGACAGTTTGAGACATTACTCCCATGGAGAAAAGGCAGATTGGTGCTTGTTGTATTCAATCCCGATGCAATTTCTGAGTTTCATCAACACTCTGAAGCTCCACAGCTTACAGAATACCTCGAGATATGCTTCCGAAACTACTACTTGTCTTCCAGGGATCGATCAAAGCGTAGACAGTTTGAGACATTACTCCCATGGAGAAAAGTCAGCATGGTGCCAGTTGTATTCAATCCCGATGCAGTTTCTGTGTTTCATCAACACTCGTAAGGTCAACAGATTACAGAATGCCTGCAGTTGTGCTTCGGAAACTACTTCTGGTCTTCCAGGCAACGATCAAAGCGTAGACAGTTTGAGACATTATTCCTATGGAGAAAAGTCAGCATGGTGCCTGTTGTATTCAATCCCAATTCAATTTCTGTGTTTCATCCACAGATTACAGAGTGCCTCCAGAGGTGTTTCGGAAACTACTACTGGTCTTCCAGGGAACGATCAAAGTGTAAACAATTTGAGACATTACTCCCATGGAGAGAAGTCCGAATGGTGCTTGTTGTATTCAATCCCGATTCAATTTCTGAGTTTCATCAACACTCTGAAGCTCCATAGATTACAGAATGCCTCGAGATGTGCTACGGAAACTACTATTTGTCTTCCAGGGAACTATCACTGCATAGACAATTTGAGACATTACTGCCATGGAGAAAAGTCAGCATGGTGCGTGTTGTGTTCAATCCCGATGCTATTTCTTTGTTTCATCAGCACTCTAAGGTCCACAGATTACAGAATGCCTCCAGATGTGCTTCGGAAACTACTACTGGTCTTCCAGGTAACGATCAAAGCGTTGACAGTTTGAGACATTACAACCATGGAGAAAAGTCCGCATGGTGCCTGTTGTATCAATCCCGATGCAATTTCTGTGTTCCATCAACACTGTGAAGGTCCACAGATTACAGAATGCCTAGAGATGTGCTTCGGAAACTACTACTGGTCTTCCAGGGAACGATCAAAGCGTAGACAGTTTGAGACAATACTCCCATGGAGAGAAGTGTGCATTGGTGCCTGTTATATTCAAACCCGATGTAATTTCTATGTTTCATCAACACTCTAAAGGTCCCATATTACAGAATGCCTCCAGATGTGCTTCGGAAACTAAAAATGGTCTTCCAGGGAACGTTCAAAACTTAGACAGTTTGAGACATTACACCTGCTGAGAAATGACCGCATGGTGCCTTTGGTATTGAATCCCGATGCAATTTCTCTGTCTCATCGACACTCTGAAGGTCCACATATTACAGAATACCTCCAGATGTGCTGCGGAAACAACTACTGGTCTTCCAGGGAACGATCAAAGCGGAGACAGTTTGAGACATTACACCCGCAGAGAAAAGTCCGCATGGTGCCTGTTGTATTCAATCCCGATGCAATTTCTGTGTTTCATCAATACTCTGAAGGTCCACAGATTACAGAATGCTTCCAGATGAGCTTCGGAATCTACTACTGGTAATCCAGGGAAGGATCAAAGTGTAGACAGGTTGAGACATTAATCCCATGGAGAAATGTCCGCATGGTGCCTGTTGTATTCAATCCCGATGCAATTTCTGTGTTTCATCAATACTCTGAAGGTCCACAGATTACAGAATGCTTCCAGATGAACTTCGGAATCTACTACTGGTAATCCAGGGAACGATCAAAGTGTAGACAGGTTGAGACATTACTCCCATGGAGAAAAGACAGATTGGTGCTTGTTGTATTCAATCCCGATGCAACTCCTTTGTTTCATCAACATTCTATAGGTCCACAGATTACAGAATGCCTCCAGATGTGCTTCGGAAACAACTACTGGTCTTCCAGGGAACGATCAAAGCGGAGATAGTTTGAGACATTACAATTGCGGAGAAAAGTCCGCATGGTGCCTGTTGTATTCAACCCCGATGCAATTTCTGTTTTTCATCAACACTCTGAAGGTCCACAGATTACAGAATGCCTTTAGATGTGCTTCCGAAACCACTACTGGTCTTCCACGTAACAATCAAAGCGTAGACAGTTTGAGACTTCACTCCCATGAAGAAAAGTCCGCATGGTGCCTGTTGTATTCAATCCCGACGCAATTTCAGTGTTTCATCGACACTCTGAAAGTCCACATATTACAGAATGCCTTTAGATGTGCTTCCGAAACTACTACTGGTCTTCCAGGTAACGATCAAACCGTTGACAGTTTGAGACATTACAACCATGGAGAAAAGTCAGCATGGTGCCAGTTGTATTCAATCCCGATGCAGTTTCTGTGTTTCATCAACACTCTTAAGGTCAACAGACTACAGAATGCCTGCAATTGTGCTTCGGAAACTACTTCTGGTCTTCCAGGCAACGATCAAAGCGTAGACAGTTTGAGACATTATCCTTTGGAGAAAAGTCAGCATGGTGCCTTTTGTATTCAATCCCAATTCAATTTCTGTGTTTCATCCACTGATTACAGAATGCCTCCAGAGGTGTTTCGGAAACTACTACTGGTCTTCCAGGGAACGATCAAAGTGTAGACAATTTGAGACATTACTCCCATGGAGAAAAGTCAGCATGGTGCGTGTTGTATTCTATCCCGACGGAATTTCTTTGTTTCATAAACACTCTAAAGGTCCACAGATTACAGAATGCCTCCAGATGTGCTTCGGAAACTAGTACCGGTCTTCCAGCGAACGATCAAAACGGAGTCAGCTTGAGACATTACACCTGCTGAGAAAGTCCACATGGAGCCTTTGGTATTAAATCCCGATGCAATTACTGTGTTTCATCAACATCCTGAAGGTCCACATATTACAGAATGCCTCCAGATGTGCTTCGGAAACTACTACTGGTCTTCCAGGGAACGATCAAAGCGGAGACAATTTGAGACATTACACCCGCGGAGAAAAGTCCGCAAGGTGCCTTTTGTATTAAATCCCGATGCTATATCTGTGTTTCATCAACACTCTGAAGGTCCACAGATTACAGAATGCCTCCAGATGTGCTTCCGAAACTACTACTGGTCTTCCAGGGATCAATCAAAGCGTAGACAATTTGAGACATTACTCCCATGGAGAAAAGTCCGCATGGAGCCTGTTGTATTCAATCCCGACGCAATTTCTCTGTCTCATCGACACTCTGAAGGTCCACATATTACAGAATACCTCCAGATGTGCTTCGGAAACAACTACTGGTCTTCCAGGGAACGATCAAAGCGGAGACAGTTTGAGACATTACACACGCGGAGAAAAGTCCGCATGGTGCCTGTTGTATTCAATCCCGGTGCAATTTCTGTGTTTCATCAATACTCTGAAGGTCCACAGATTACAGAATGCTTCCAGATGTGCTTCGGAAACCACTACTGGTCATCCAGGGACGATCTAAGTGTAGACAGTTTGAGACATTACTCTCATGGAGAAAAGGCAGATTGGTGCTTGTTGTATTCAATCCCGATGCAATTTCTGAGTTTCATCAACACTCTGAAGCTCCACAGCTTACAGAATACCTCGAGATATGCTTCCGAAACTACTACTTGTCTTCCAGGGATCGATCAAAGCGTAGACAGTTTGAGACATTACTCCCATGGAGAAAAGTCAGCATGGTGCCAGTTGTATTCAATCCCGATGCAGTTTCTGTGTTTCATCAACACTCTTAAGGTCAACAGATTACAGAATGCCTGCAGTTGTGCTTCGGAAACTACTTCTGGTCTTCCAGGCAACGATCAAAGCGTAGACAGTTTGAGACATTATTCCTATGGAGAAAAGTCTGCATGGTGCCTGTTGTATTCAATCCCAATTCAATTTCTGTGTTTCATCCACAGATTACAGAGTGCCTCCTGAGGTGTTTCGGAAACTACTACTGGTCTTCCAGGGAACGATCAAAGTGTAAACAATTTGAGACATTACTCCCATGGAGAGAAGACCGAATGGTGCTTGTTGTATTCAATCCCGATGCAATTTCTGAGTTTCATCAACACTCTGAAGCTCCATAGATTACAGAATGCCTCGAGATGTGCTACGGAAACTACTATTTGTCTTCCAGGGAACGAATATTGCATAGACAATTTGAGACATTACTGCCATGGAGAAAAGTCAGCATGGTGCGTGTTGTGTTCAATCCCGATGCTATTTTTTTGTTTCATCAGCACTCTAAGGTCCACAGATTACAGAATGCCTCCAGATGTGCTTCGGAAACAACTACTGGTCTTCCAGGGAACGACCAAAGCGGAGACAGTTTGAGACATTACTCGCATGGAGAAAAGTCCGCATGGTGCCAGTTGTATTCAATTCCCGATGCAATTTCTGTGGTTCATCAACACTCTGAAGGTCCACAGATTACAGAAAGCCTCCAGATGTGCTTCACAAACTTCTACTGGTCTTCCAGGGAAAGATCAAAGCGTAGACAGTTTAAGACATTAATCCCATGGAGAAATGTCCGCATGGTGCCTGTTGTATTCAATCACGATGCAATTTTTGTGTTTCATCAATACTCTGAAGGTCCACAGATTACAGAATGCTTCCAGATGTGCTTCGGAAACTACTACTGGTCATCCAGGGAACGATCAAAGTGTAGACAGTTTGAGACATTACTCCCATGGAGAAAAATCCGCACGGTGCCTGTTGTATTCAATCCCGATGCAATATCTGTGTTTCATCAACACTCTGAAGGTCCACATATTACAGAATGCCTTTAGATGTGCTTCCGAAACTACTACTGGTCTTCCAGGTAACGATCAAAGCGTTGACAGTTTGAGACATTACAACCATGGAGAAAAGTCCGCATGGTGCCTGTTGTATCAATCGCGATGCAATTTCTGTGTTCCATCAACACTGTGAAGGTCCACAGATTACAGAATGCCTAGAGATGTGCTTCGGAAACTACTACTGGTCTTCCAGGGAACGATCAAAGCGTAGACAGTTTGAGACAATACTCCCATGGAGAGAAGTGCGCATTGGTGCCTGTTATATTCAAACCCGATGCAATTTCTATGTTTCATCAACACTCTAAAGGTCCCATATTACAGAATGCCTCCAGATGTGCTTCGGAAACTAAAACTGGTCTTTTAGGGAACGTTCAAAACGGATACAGTTTGAGACATTACACCTGCTGAGAAATGACCGCATGGTGCCTTTGGTATTGAATCCCGATGCAATTTCTGTGTCTCATCGACACTCTGAAGGTCCACATATTACAGAATACCTCCAGATATGCTGGGGAAACAACTACTGGTCTTCCAGGGAACGATCAAAGCGGAGACAGTTTGAGACATTACACCCGCAGAGAAAAGTCCGCATGGTGCCTGTTGTATTCAATCCCGATGCAATTTCTGTGTTTCATCAATACTCTGAAGGTCCACAGATTACAGAATGCTTCCAGATGTGCTTCGGAATCTACTACTGGTAAACCAGGGAACGATCAAAGTGTAGGCAGGTTGAGACATTACTCCCATGGAGAAAAGACAGATTGGTGCTTGTTGTATTCAATCCCGATGCAATTTCTGGGTTTCATCAACACTCTGAAACTCCATAGATTACAGAATGCCTCGAGATGTGCTACAGAAACTACTACTTGTCTTCCAGGGAACGATCAATGCATAGACAATTTGAGACATTACTCCCATGGAGAAAAGTCAGCATGGTGCGTGTTGTATTCTATCCCGACGCAATTTCTTTGTTTCATCAACACTCTAAAGGTCCACAGATTACAGAATGCCTCCAGATGTGCTTCGGAAACTAATTCCGGTCTTCCAGCGAAAGATCAAAACGGAGTCAGCTTGAGACATTACACCTGCTGAGAAAGTCCACATGGCGCCTTTGGTATTAAATCCCGATGCAATTACTGTGTTTCATCAGTATCCTGAAGGTCCACATATTACAGAATGCCTCCAGATGTGCTTCGGAAACTACTACTGGTCTTCCAGGGAACGATGAAAGCGGAGACAATTTGAGACATTACACCCGCGGAGAAAAGTCCGCAAGGTGCCTTTTGTATTAAATCCCGATGCTATATCTGTGATTCATCAACACTCTGAAGGTCCACAGATTACAGAATGCCTCCAGATGTGCTTCCGAAACTACTACTGGTCTTCCAGGGATCAATCAAAGCGTAGACAATTTGAGACATTACTCCCATGGAGAAAAGTCCGCATGGAGCCTGTTGTATTCAATCCCGACGCAATTTCTGTGTTTCATCGACATTCTGAAGGTCCACATATTACAGAATGCCTCCAGATGTGCTTCCGAAACTACTACTGGTCTTCCAGGGAACGATCAAAGCGGAGACAGTTTGAGACATTACACCCGCGGAGAAAAGTCCTCATGGTGATTGTTGTATTCAATCCCGATGCAATTTTTGTGTTTCATCAATACTCTGAAGGTCCACAGATTACAGAATGCTTCCAGATGTGCTTCGGAAACTACTACTAGTCATCCAGGGAACGATCAAAGTGTAGACAGTTTGAGACATTACTCCCATGGAGAAAAGTCCGCATGGTGCCTATTGTATTCAATCCCGATGCAATATCTGTGTTTCATCAACACTCTGAAGGTCCCATATTACAGAATGCCTCCAGTTGTGCTTCGGAAACTACTATTGGTCTTCCAGGGAACGATCAAAGCGTAGACAGTTTGAGACATTAATTCCATGGAGAGAAGTCCGCACGGTGCCTGTTATATTTAAACCTGATGCAATTTCTGTGTTTCATCAACACTCTAAAGGTCCCATGTTACAGAATGCCTCCAGTTGTGCTTCGGAAACTACTACTGGTCTTCCATTGAACGAACAAAGCGTAGACAGTTTGAGACATTACACCCATGGAGAAAAGTCAGCATGGTGCTTGTTGTATTCAATCCCGATGCAATTTCTGTGTTTCATCAACACTCTAAACGTCCACAAATTACAGAATGCCTCCAGATGTGCTTCGGAAACAACAACTGGTCTTCCAGGGAACGATCAAAGCGGAGACAGTTTGAGACATTACACCCGCGGAGAAAATTCCTCACGGTGCCTGTTGTATTCAATCCCGATGCAATTTCTCTGTCTCATCGACACTCTGAAGGTCCACAGATTACAGAATGCTTCCAGATGTGCTTCGGAAACTACTACTAGTCATCCAGGGAACGATCAAAGTGTAGACAGTTTGAGACATTACTCCCATGGAGAAAAGTCCGCATGGTGCCTATTGTATTCAATCCCGATGCAATATCTGTGTTTCATCAACACTCTGAAGGTCCCATATTACAGAATGCCTCCAGATGTGCTTAGGAAACTACTACTGGTCTTCCAGGGAACGTTCAAAGCGTAGATAGCTTGTGACATTACTCCCATGGAGAAATCTCCTCATGGTGCCTGTTGTATTAAAACCTGATGCGATTTCTGTGTTTCATTAACACTCTAAAGGTCCCATATTAGAGAATGTCTCCAGTTGTGCTTCGGAAACTACTACTGGTCTTCCAGGGAACGATCAAAGCGTAGACAGTTTGAGACATTACACCCGCGGAGAAAAGTCCGCATGGTGCCTGTTGTATTAAATCCCGATGCTATATCTGTGTTTCATCAACACTCTGAAGGTCCACAGATTACAGAATGCCTCCAGATGTGCATCCGAAACTACTACTGGTCTTCCATTGATCGATCAAAGCGTAGACAATTTGAGACATTACTCCCATGGAGAAAAGTCCGCATGGTGCCTGTTGTATTCAATCCCGACGCAATTTCTGTGTTTCATCGACACTCTGAAGGTCCACATATTACAGAATGCCTCCAGATGTGCTTAGGAAACTACTACTGGTCTTCCAGGGAACGTTCAAAGCGTAGATAGCTTGTGACATTACTCCCATGGAGAAATCTCCTCATGGTGCCTGTTGTATTAAAACCTGATGCGATTTCTGTGTTTCATTAACACTCTAAAGGTCCCATATTAGAGAATGTCTCCAGTTGTGCTTCGGAAACTACTACTGGTCTTCCAGGGAACGATCAAAGCGTAGACAGTTTGAGACATTACTCCCATGGAGAAAAGTCAGCATGGTGCCTGTTGTATTCAATCCCGATGCCATTTCTGTGTTTCATCAACACTCTAAAGGTCCCATATTACAGAATGCATGGTGTGCTTCGGAAACTACTACTGGTCTTCCAGGGAACGATCAAAGCGTAGACAGTTTGAGACATTACTCCCATGGAGAAAAGTCAGCATGGTGCCCATTGTATTCAATCCCTATGCAATTTCTGTGTTTCATCAACACTCTAAAGACTACAGATTACAGAATGCCTCCAGAGGTGTTTCGGAAACTACTACTGGTCTTCCAGGGAACGATCAAAGTGAAGACAGTTTGAGACATTACTCCCATGGAGAAAAGACCGAATGGTGCTTGTTGTATTCAATCCCGATGCAATTTCTGAGTTACATCAACACTCTGAAGCTCCATAGATTACTGAATGCCTCGAGATGTGCTACGGAAACTACTACATGTCTTCCAGGCAACGATCAATGCATAGAGAATTTGATACATTACTACCATGGAGAAAAGTCAGCACGGTGCGTGTTGTATTCTATCCCGAAGCAATTTCTTTGTTTCATCAACACTCTCAAAGTCCACAGATTACAGAACGCCTCCAGATGTGCTTCGGAAACTACTACTGGTCTTCCAGGGAACGATCAAACCGGAGACAATTTGAGATATTACACCCGCGGAGAAAAGGCCGCATGGTGCCTGTTGTATTCAATACCGTTGCAATATTTGTGTTTCATCAAAACTCTGAACGTCCACAGATTACAGAATGCTTCCAGATGTGATTCGGAAACTACTACTGGTCATCCAGAGAACGATCAAAGTGTAGACAGTTTGAGACATTACTCCCATTTAGAAATGTCCGCATGGTGCCTGTTGTATTAAATCCCGATGCAATATCAGTGTTTCATCAACACTCTGAAGGTCGACAGATTACAGAACGCCTTTAGATGTGCTTCCAAAAGTACTACTGGTCTTCCAGGTAACGATCAAAGCGTAGACAGTTTGAGACATTACTCCCATGGAGAAAAGACCGCATGGTGCTTATTGTATTGATTGCCGATGCAATTTCTGAGTTTCATCAACACTCTGAAGCTCCGCAGATTACAGAATGCCTCGAGATGTGCTACGGAAACTACTACTTGTCTTCCACGGAACGATCAAAGCATAGACAATTTGAGACATTACTACCAAGGAGAAAAGTCAGCATGGTGCGTGTTGTATTCGATCCCAACGCAATTTCCTTGTTTTATCAACACTCTAAAGGTCCAAAGATTACAGAATGCCTCCAGATGTGCTTCGGAAAGCAATACCGGTCTTCCAGGGAACGATCAAAACCGAGACAGTTCGAGATATTACACCTGCTGAGAAAAGTCCGCATGGTGCCTTTGGTATTGAATCCCGATGCAATTACTGTGTTTCATCAACACTCTAAAGGCCCACAGATTGAAAAGTGCCTCCAGATGTGCTTCGGAAACTACTACTGGTCTTCCAGGTAACGATCAAAGCGTAGACAATTTGAGACATTACTACCATGGATAAAAGTCCGCATGGTGCCTGTTGTGTTCAATCCCGAAGCAATTTCTGTGTTTTATCGACACTCTGAAGGTCCACATATTACATAATGCTTCCAGATGTGCTTCGGAAACTAATACCGGTCTTCCAGGGAACGATCAAAACGGAGTCAGTTTGAGACATTACACCTGCTGAGAAAGTCCCCATGGTGCCTTTGGTATTAAATCCCGATGCAATTACTGTTTCATCAACACTCTGAAGGTCCACATATTACAGAATGCCTCCAGATGTGCTTCGGAAACTACTACTGGTTTTCAAGGGAACGATCAAAGCGGAGACAGTTTGAGACATTACACCCGCGGAGAAAAGTCCGCATGGTGCCTGTTGTATTCAATACCGATGCAATTTTCGTGTTTCATCAATACTCTTAAGGTCCACAGATTACAGAATGCTTCCAGATGTGATTCGGAAATTACTACTGGTCATCCAGGGAACGATCAATGTGTAGACAGTTTGAGACATTACTCCCATTGAGAAAAGTCCGCATGGTGCCTGTTGTATTAAATCCCGATGCAATATCTGTGTTTCATTAACACTCTGAAGGTCCACAGACTACACAATGCCTTTAGATGTGCTTCCGAAACTACTACTGGTCTCCCAATGATCCATCAAAGCGTATACAGTTTGAGACATTACTCCCATGGAGAAAAGTCCGCATGGGGCCTGTTGTATTCAATCCCGACGCAATTGCTACGTTTCATCGACAATCTGAAGGTCCACATATTACAGAATGCCTCCAGATGTGCTTCCGAAACTACTACTGGTCTTCCAATGATCGAACAAATCGTAGTCAATTTGAGACATTACTCCCATGGAGAAAAGTCCGCATGGTGCCTGTTGTATTCAATCCTGACGCAATATCTGTGTTTCATCGACACTCTGAAGGTCCACATATTACAGAATGCCTCCAGATGTGCTTCCTAAGTTACTACTGGTCTTCCAGGGATCGATCGAAGCGTAGACAGTTTGAGACATTACTCCCATGGAGAAAAGTCCTCGTGGTGCCTGTCGTATTTAATCCCGATGCAATTTCTGTGTTTCATTAACACTCTGAAGGTCCACATATTACCGAATGCCTCCAGATGTGCTTAGGAAACTACTACTGGTCTTCCAGGGAACGATCAAAGCGTAGATAGTTTGTGACATTACTCCCATTTAGAAATGTCCTCATGGTGCCTGTTGTATTAAAACCTGATACAATTTCTGTGTTTCATTAACACTCTAAAGGTCCCATATTAGAGAATGCCTCCTGTTGTGCTTCGGAAACTACTACTGGTCTTCCAGGGAACGATCAAAGTGAAGACAGTTTGAGACATTAATCCCATGGAGAAAAGACCGAATGGTGCTTGTTGTATTCAATCCCGATGCAATTTCTGAGTTACATCAACACTCTGAAGCTCCATAGATTTCTGAATGCCTCGAGATGTGCTACGGAAACTACTACATGTCTTCCAGGGAACGATCAATGCATAGAGAATTTGATACATTACTACCATGGAGAAAAGTCAGCACGGTGCGTGTTGTATTCTATCCCGAAGCAATTTCTTTGTTTCATCAACACTCTCAATGTCCACAGATTACAGAACGCCTCCAGATGTGCTTCGGAAACTACTACTGGTCTTCCAGGGAACGATCAAACCGGAGACAGTTTGAGATATTACACCCGCGGAGAAAAGTCCGCATGGTGCCTGTTGTATTCAATACCGATGCAATTTTTGTGTTTCATCAATACTCTGAACGTCCACAGATTACAGAATGCTTCCAGATGTGATTCGGAAACTACTACTGGTCATCCAGAGAACGATCAAAGTGTAGACAGTTTGAGACATTACTCCCATTTAGAAATGTCCGCATGGTGCCTGTTGTATTAAATCCCGATGCAATATCTGTGTTTCATCAACACTCTGAAGGTCCACAGATTACAGAACGCCTTTAGATGTGCTTCCAAAAGTACTACTGGTCTTCCAGGTAACGATCAAAGCGTAGACAGTTTGAGACATTACTCCCATGGAGAAAAGACCGCATGGTGCTTATTGTATTAATTGCCGATGCAATTTCTGAGTTTCATCAACACTCTGAAGCTCCGCAGATTACAGAATGCCTCGAGATGTGCTACGGAAACTACTACTTGTCTTCCACGGAACGATCAAAGAATAGACAATTTGAGACATTACTGCCAAGGAGAAAAGTCAGCATGGTGCGTGTTGTATTCGATCCCAACGCAATTTCCTTGTTTTATCAACACTCTAAAGGTCCAAAGATTACAGAATGCCTCCAGATGTGCTTCGGAAAGCAATACCGGTCTTCCAGGGAACGATCAAAACCGAGACAGTTCGAGATATTACACCTGCTGAGAAAAGTCCGCATGGTGCCTTTGGTATTGAATCCCGATGCAATTACTGTGTTTCATCAACACTCTGAAGATCCACATATTACAGAATGCCTCCAGATGTGCTTCGGAAACTACTACTGGTTTTCAAGGGAACGATCAAAGCGGAGACAGTTTGAGACATTACACCCCCGGAGAAAAGTCCGCATGGTGCCTGTTGTATTCAATACCGATGCAATTTTTGTGTTTCATCAATACTCTTAAGGTCCACAGATTACAGAATGCTTCCAGATGTGATTCGGAAATTACTACTGGTCATCCAGGGAACGATCAAAGTGTAGACAGTTTGAGACATTACTCCCATTGAGAAAAGTCCGCATGGTGCCTGTTGTATTAAATCCCGATGCAATATCTGTGTTTCATTAACACTCTGAAGGTCCACAGACTACACAATGCCTTTAGATGTGCTTCCGAAACTACTACTGGTCTCCCAATGGTCCATCAAAGCGTATACAGTTTGAGACATTACTCCCATGTCGAAAAGTCCGCATGGGGCCTGTTGTATTCAATCCCGACGCAATTGCTACGTTTCATCGACAATCTGAAGGTCCACATATTACAGAATGCCTCCAGATGTGCTTCGGAAACTACTACTGGTCTTCCAATGATCGATCAAAGCGTAGTCAATTTGAGACATTACTCCCATGGAGAAAAGTCCGCATGGTGCCTGTTGTATTCAATCCTGACGCAATTTCTGTGTTTCATCGACACTCTGAAGGTCCACATATTACAGAATGCCTCCAGATGTGCTTCCTAAGTTACTACTGGTCTTCCAGGGATCCATCAAAGCGTAGACAGTTTGAGACATTACTCCCATGGAGAAAAGTCCTCGTGGTGCCAGTCGTATTTAATCCCGATGCAATTTCTGTGTTTCATTAACACTCTGAAGGTCCACATATTACCGAATGCCTCCAGATGTGCTTAGGAAACTACTACTGGTCTTCCAGGGAACGATCAAAGCGTAGATAGTTTGTGACATTACTCCCATTTAGAAATGTCCTCATGGTGCCTGTTGTATTAAAACCTGATACAATTTCTGTGTTTCATTAACACTCTAAAGGTCCCATATTAGAGAATGCCTCCTGTTGTGCTTCGGAAACTACTACTGGTCCTCCAGGGAACGATCAAAGTGAAGACAGTTTGAGACATTACTCCCATGGAGAAAAGACCGAATGGTGCTTGTTGTATTCAATCCCGATGCAATTTCTGAGTTTCATCAACACTCTGAAGCTCCGCAGATTACAGAATGCCTCGAGATGTGCTACGGAAACTACTACTTGTCTTCCACGGAACGATCAAAGCATAGACAATTTGAGACATTTCTACCAAGGAGAAAAGTCAGCATGGTGCGTGTTGTATTCGATCCCAACGCAATTTCCTTGTTTTATCAACACTCTAAAGGTCCAAAGATTACAGAATGCCTCCAGATGTGCTTCGGAAAGCAATACCGGTCTTCCAGGGAACGATCAAAACCGAGACAGTTCGAGATATTACACCTGCTGAGAAAAGTCCGCATGGTGCCTTTGGTATTGAATCCCGATGCAATTACTGTGTTTCATCAACACTCTAAAGGCCCACAGATTGAAAAGTGCCTCCAGATGTGCTTCGGAAACTACTACTGGTCTTCCAGGTAACGATCAAAGCGTAGACAATTTGAGACATTACTACCATGGATAAAAGTCCGCATGGTGCCTGTTGTGTTCAATCCCGAAGCAATTTCTGTGTTTTATCGACACTCTGAAGGTCCACATATTACATAATGCTTCCAGATGTGCTTCGGAAACTAATACCGGTCTTCCAGGGAACGATCAAAACGGAGTCAGTTTGATACATTACACCTGCTGAGAAAGTCCCCATGGTGCCTTTGGTATTAAATCTCGATGCAATTACTGTGTTTCATCAACACTCTGAAGGTCCACATATTACAGAATGCCTCCAGATGTGCTTCGGAAACTACTACTGGTTTTCAAGGGAACGATCAAAGCGGAGACAGTTTGAGACATTACACCCGCGGAGAAAAGTCCGCATGGTGCCTGTTGTATTCAATACCGATGCAATTTTTGTGTTTCATCAATACTCTTAAGGTCCACAGATTACAGAATGCTTCCAGATGTGATTCGGAAATTACTACTGGTCATCCAGGGAACGATCAAAGTTTAGACAGTTTGAGACATTACTCCCATTGACAAAAGTCCTCATGGTGCCTGTTGTATTAAATCCCGATGCAATATCTGTGTTTCATTAACACTCTGGAGGTCCTCAGACTACACAATCCCTTTAGATGGGCTTCCGAAACTACTACTAGTCTCCCAATGATCCATCAAAGCGTAGTCAATTTGAGACATTACTCCCATGGAGAAAAGTCCGCATGGTGCCTGTTGTATTCAATCCTGACGCAATTTCTGTGTTTCATCGACACTCTGAAGGTCCACATATTACAGAATGCCTCCAGATGTGCTTCCTAAGTTACTACTGGTCTTCCAGGGATCCATCAAAGCGTAGACAGTTTGAGACATTACTCCCATGGAGAAAAGTCCTCGTCGTGCCTGTCGTATTTAATCCCGATGCAATTTCTGCGTTTCATTAACACTCTGAAGGTCCACATATTACCGAATGCCTCCAGATGTGCTTAGGAAACTACTACTGGTCTTCCAGGGAACGATCAAAGCGTAGATAGTTTGTGACATTACTCCCATTTAGAAATGTCCTCATGGTGCCTGTTGTATTAAAACCTGATACAATTTCTGTGTTTCATTAACACTCTAAAGGTCCCATATTAGAGAATGCCTCCTGTTGTGCTTCGGAAACTACTACTGGTCCTCCAGGGAACGATCAAAGTGAAGACAGTTTGAGACATTACTCCCATGGAGAAAAGACCGAATGGTGCTTGTTGTATTCAATCCCGATGCAATTTCTGAGTTTCATCAACACTCTGAAGCTCCGCAGATTACAGAATGCCTCGAGATGTGCTACGGAAACTACTACTTGTCTTCCACGGAACGATCAAAGCATAGACAATTTGAGACATTACTACCAAGGAGAAAAGTCAGCATGGTGCGTGTTGTATTCGATCCCAACGCAATTTCCTTGTTTTATCAACACTCTAAAGGTCCAAAGATTACAGAATGCCTCCAGATGTGCTTCGGAAAGCAATACCGGTCTTCCAGGGAACGATCAAAACCGAGACAGTTCGAGATATTACACCTGCTGAGAAAAGTCCGCATGGTGCCTTTGGTATTGAATCCCGATGCAATTACTGTGTTTCATCAACACTCTAAAGGCCCACTGATTGAAAAGTGCCTCCAGATGTGCTTCGAAAACTACTACTGGTCTTCCAGGTAACGATCAAAGCGTAGACAATTTGAGACATTACTACCATGGATAAAAGTCCGCATGGTGCCTGTTGTGTTCAATCCCGAAGCAATTTCTGTGTTTTATCGACACTCTGAAGGTCCACATATTACATAATGCTTCCAGATGTGCTTCGGAAACTAATACCGGTCTTCCAGGGAACGATCAAAACGGAGTCAGTTTGATACATTACACCTGCTGAGAAGGTCCCCATGGTGCCTTTGGTATTAAATCCCGATGCAATTACTGTGTTTCATCAACACTCTGAAGGTCCACATATTACAGAATGCCTCCAGATGTGCTTCGGAAACTACTACTGGTTTTCAAGGGAACGATCAAAGCGGAGACAGTTTGAGACATTACACCCGCGGAGAAAAGTCCGCATGGTGCCTGTTGTATTCAATACCGATGCAATTTTTGTGTTTCATCAATACTCTTAAGGTCCACAGATTACAGAATGCTTCCAGATGTGATTCGGAAATTACTACTGGTCATCCAGGGAACGATCAAAGTTTAGACAGTTTGAGACATTACTCCCATTGAGAAAAGTCCTCATGGTGCCTGTTGTATTAAATCCCGATGCAATATCTGTGTTTCATTAACACTCTGGAGGTCCTCAGACTACACAATCCCTTTAGATGGGCTTCCGAAACTACTACTAGTCTCCCAATGATCCATCAAAGCGTATACAATTTGAGACATTACTCCCATGGAGAAAAGTCCGCATGGTGCCTGTTGTATTCAATCCTGACGCAATTTCTGTGTTTCATCGACACTCTGAAGGTCCACATATTACAGAATGCCTCCAGATGTGCTTCCTAAGTTACTACTGGTCTTCCAGGGATCCATCAAAGCGTAGACAGCTTGAGACATTACTCCCATGGAGAAAAGTCCTCATGGTGCCTGTCGTATTTAATCCCGATGCAATTTCTGTGTTTCATTAACACCCTGAAGGTCCACATATTACCGAATGCCTCCAGATGTGCTTAGGAAACTACTACTGGTCTTCCAGGGAACGATCAAAGCGTTGATAGTTTGTGACATTACTCCCATTTAGAAATATCCTCATGGTGAATGTTGTATTAAAACCTGATACAATTTCTGTGTTTCATTAACACTCTAAAGGTCCCATATTAGAGAATGCCTCCTGTTGTGCTTCGGAAACTACTACTGGTCTTCCAGGGAACGATCAAAGCGTAGACAGTTTGACACATTACTCCAATGGAGAGAAGTCAGCATGGTGCCTGTTGTATTCAATCACGATGCAATTTCTGTGTTTCATCAACACTCTAAAGGTCCCAAATTACAGAATGCCTCCAGTTGTGCTTCGGAAACTACTACTGGTCTTCCAGGGAACGATCAAAGCGTAGACAGTTTGGGACATTACTCCCATGGAGAAAAGTCCGCATGGTGCATGTTGTATTCAATCTCAATGCAATTTCTGTGTTTCATCAACACTGTAAATGTCCACAGGTTACAGAATGCCCCCAGTTGTGTTTCGGAAACTACTACTGGTTTTCCAGGTAACGATCAAAGTGTAGACAGTTTGAGACATTACTCCCATGGAGAAAAGTCGGAATGGTGCTTGTTGTATTCATTCCCGATGCAATTTCTGAGTTTCATATACACTCTGAAGCTCCACAGATTACAGAATTCCTCGAGATGTGGTACGGAAACTACTACTTGTCTTCCAGGGAACGATCAAAGCGTAGACAATTTGAGAAATTACTACCATGGAGAAAAGCCAGCATGGTGCGTGTTGTATTCAATCCCGATGCAACTTCTTTGTTGCATCAACATTCTAAAGGTCCACAGACTACACAATGCCTTTAGATGTGCTTCCGAAACTGCTACTTGTCTTCCAGGTCACGATCAAAGCGTAGACAGTTTGAGACATTACTCCCATGGAGAAAAGTCCGCATGGTGCCTGTTGTGTTCAATCCCGAGGCAATTTCTGTCTTTTATCGACACTCACATATTACAGAATGCCTCCAGATGTGCTTCGGAAACTACTGCTGGTCTTCCAGGGATCGAACAAAGCGTAGACAGTTTGAGACATTACTCCCATGGAGAAAAGTCCACATGGTGCCTGTCGTACTTAAGCCCGAGGCAATTTATTTGTTTCACCAACACTCTAAAGGTCCACAGGTTACTGAATGCCTCCAGTTGTGTTTCGGAAACTACTACTGGTCTTCCAGGGAACGATCAAAGTGTAGACAATTTGATACATTACTCCCATGGAGAAAAGTCCGAATGGTGCTTGTTGTATTCAATCCCGCTGTAATTTCTGAGTTTCATCAACACTCTAAAGCTCCACAGATTACAGTATGTCACGAGATGTGCTACGGAAACTACTACTTGTCTTTCAGGGAACGATCAAATCATAGACAATTTGAGACATTAACACCATGTAGAAAAGTCAGCATGGTGCGTGTTGTATTCAATCCCGACGCAATTTCTTTGTTTCATCAACACTCTAAAGGTCCACAGATTACAGAATGGCTCCAGATGTGCTTCGGAAACTAATACCGGTCTTCCAGGGAACGATCAAATCGGAGACAGTTTGAGACATTACACCTGCTGAGAAAAGTCCGCATGGTGCCTGTTGTATTTAATCCCGACGCAATTTCTGTGTTTCATCGACACTCTGAAGGTCCACATATTACAGAATGCCTCCAGATGTGCTTAGGAAACTACTACTGGTCTTCCAGGGAACGATCAAAGCGTAGACAGTTTGAGACATTACTACCATGGAGAAATGTCCGGATGGTGCCTGTTGTATTATAACCTGATGCAATTTCTGTGTTTCACCAACACTCTAAAGGTCCCATATTACAGTATGCCTTTAGTTGGGCTCCTGAAACTACTACTGGTCTACCAGGGAACGATCAAAGAATAGACAGTTTGAGACATTACTCCCATGGAGAGAAGTCCGCATGGTGCCTGTTATATTCAAACGCGTTGCAATTTCTGTGTTTCATCAACACTCTAAAGGTCCCATATTACAGAATGCCTCCAGATGAGCTTCCGAAACTACTACTGGTCTTCCAATGATCGATCATTGCGTCGACAGTTTCCGACATTACTCCCATGGAGAAAAGTCTGCATGGTGCCTGTTGTATTCAATCCTGACGCAATTTCTGTGTTTCATCGACACTCTGAAGGTCCACATATTACAGAATGCCTCCAGATGTGCTTCCGAAATTACTACTGGTCTTCCAGGGATCGATCAAAGCGTCGACAGTTTGAGACATTACTCCCATGGAGAAAAGTCCGCATGGTGCCTGTCGTATTCAATCCCGATGCAATTTCTGTGTTTCATTAACACTCTGAGGGTCCGCATATTACAGAATGCCTCCAGATGTGCTTAGGAAACTACTACTGGTCTTCCAGTGAACGATCAAAGCGTAAATAGTTTGTGACATTACTCCCATGGAGAAATGTCCTCATGGTGCCTGTTGTATTAAAACCTGATGCAATTTCTGTGTTTCATTAACACTCTAAAGGTCCCATATTAGAGAATGCCTCCAGTTGTGCTTCGGAAACTACTACTGGTCTTCCAGGGAACGATCAAAGCGTAGACAGTTTGAGACATTACTCCCATGGAGAAAAGTCAGCATGGTGCCTGTTGTATTCTATACCGATGCAATTTTTGTGTTTCATCAATACTCTGAAGGTCCACAGATTACAGAATGCTTCCAGATGTGATTCGGAAACTACTACTGGTCATCCAGGGAACGATCAAAGTGTAGACAGTTTGAGACATTACTCCCATTGAGAAAAGTGCGCATGGTGCCTGTTGTATTAAATCCCGATGCAATATCTGTGTTTCATTAACACTCTGAAGGTCCACAGACTACACAATGCCTTTAGATGTGCTTCCGAAACTACTACTGGTCTCCCAATGATCGATCAAAGCGTATACAGTTTGAGACATTACTCCCATGGAGAGAAGTCCGCGTGGGGCCTGTTGTATTCAATCCCGACGCAATTGCTATGTTTCATCGACAATCTGAAAGTCCACATATTACAGAATGCCTCCAGATGTGCTTCCGAAACTACTACTGGTCTTCGAGGGAACGATCAAAGCGTAGATAGTTTGTGACATTACTCCCATTTAGAAATGTCCTCATGGTGCCTGTTGTATTAAAACCTGATGCAATTTCTGTGTTTCATTAACACTCTAAAGGTCCCATATTAGAGAATGCCTCCAGTTGTGCTTCGGAAACTAGTACTGGTCTTCCAGGGAACGATCAAAGCGTAGACAGTTTGAGACATACTCCCATGGAGAAAAGTCAGCAAGGTGCCTGTTGTATTCAATCCCGATGCAATTTCTGTGTTTCATCAACACTCTAAAGGTCCCATATTACAGAATGCCTCCAGTTGTGCTTCGGAAACTACTACTGGTCTTCCAGGGAACGATCAAAGCGTAGACAGTTTGGAACATTACTCCCATGGAGAAAAGTCAGCAAGGTGCTTGTTGTATTCATTCCCGATGCAATTTCTGAGTTTCATCAACACTCTGAAGGTCCACAGATTACAGAATGCCTCAAGATGTGCTTCGGCAAATACTACTGGCCTTCCAGGGAACGATCAAAGCGTAGACAATTTGAGAAATTACTACCATGGAGAAAAGTCAGCATGGTGTGTGTTGTATTCAATCCCGATGCAACTTCTTTGTTGCATCAACATTCTAAAGGTCCACAGACTACACAATGCCTTTAGATCTGCTTCCGAAACTACTACTGGTCTTCCAGGTAACGATCAAAGCGTAGACAGTTTGAGACATTACTCCCATGGAGAAAAGTCCGCATGGTGCCTGTTGTGTTCAATTCCGAAGCAATTTCTGTCTTTTATCGACACTCACATATTACAGAATGCCTCCAGATGTGCTTCGGAAACTACTGCAGGTCTTCCAGGGATCGAACAAAGCGTAGACAGTTTGAGACATTACTCCCATGGAGAAAAGTCCACATGGTGCCTGTCGTACTTAATGCCGAGGCAATTTATGTGTTTCATTAGCACTCGGAAGGTCCAAATATTACAGAATGCCTCCAGATGAGCTTAGGAAACTACTACTGGTCTTTAAGGGAACGATCAAAGCGTAGACAGTTTGAGACATTACTCCCATGGAGAAATGTCGCATGGTGTCTGTTGTATTGAAACCCGATGCAATTTCTGAGTTTCATCAACACTCTAAAGGTCCCATATTACAGACTACCTCCAGTTGTGCTTCGGAAACTACTACTGGTCTTCCTGGGAGCGATCAAAGCGTAGACAGTTTGAGACATTACTCCCATGGAGAGAAGAACGCATGGTGCCTGTTATATTCAAACCCGATGCAATTTCTGTGTTTCATCAACACTCTAAAGGTCCCATATTACAGAATGCCTCCAGTAGTACTTCGGAAACTACTACTGGTCTTCCAGGGAACGATCAAAGTGTAGACACTTTGAGACAATACTCCCATGGAGAAATGTCCACATCGTGCCTGTTGTATTCAATCCCGATGCAATTTCTGTGTTTCATCAACACTCTGAAGGTCCACAGATTACAGAATGCCTCCAGATGTGCTTCGGAAACTACTACTGGCATTCCAGGGAACGATAAAAGCGTAGGCAATTTTAGAAATTACTACCATGTAGAAAAGTCAGCATGGTGCGTGTTGTATTCAAACCCGATGCAACTTCTTTGTTGCATCAACATTCTAAAGGTCCACAGACTACACAATGCCTTTAGATGTGCTTCAGAAACTACTACTGGTCTTCCAGGTAACGATCAAAGCGTATACAGTTTGAGACATTACTCCCAAGGAGAAAAGTGCGCATGATGCCTGTTGTGTTCAATCCCGAAGCAATTTCTGTGTTTTGTCGACACTCACATATTACGGAATGCCTCCAGATGTGCTTCGGAAACTACAACTGGTCTTACAGGGATCGAACAAAGCGTAGACAATTTGAGACATTACTCCCTTGGAGAAAAGTCCGCCTGGTGCCTGTCGTACTTAATCCCGAGGCAATTTATGTGTTTCATTAACACTCTGAAGGTCCACATATTACAGAATGCTTCCAGATGAACTTAGGAAACTACTACTGGTCTTCCAGGGAACGATCAAAGCGTAGACAGTTTGAGACATTACTCGCATGGAGAAATGTCCGCATGGTGCCTGTTGTATTAAAACCTGATGCAATTTCTGTGTTTCATCAACACTCTAAAGGTCCCATACTACAGAATACCTCCAGTTGTGCTTCGGAAACTACTACTGGTCTTCCAGGGAACGATCAAAGCGTAGACAGTTTGAGACATTACTCCCATGGAGAAAAGTCCGCATGGTGCCTGTTATATTCAAACCCAATGCAATTTCTGCGTTTCATCAACACTCTAAAGGTCCCATATTACAGAAGCCTCCAGTAGTGCTTCGGAAACTACTACTGGTCTTCCAGGGAACGATCAAATCGGAGACAGTTTGAGACATTACACCTGCTGAGAAAAGTCTGCATGGTGCCTGTTGTATTCAATCACGATGCAATTTTTGTTTTTCATCAACACTCTGAAGGTCCACGTATTACAGATTGCCTCCAGATGTGCTTAGGAAACTACTACTGGTCTTCCAGGGAACGATCGAAGCGTAGACAGTTTGAGACATTACTCCCATGGAGAAATGTCCGCAAGGTGCCTGTTGTATTAAAACCTGATGCAATTTCTGTGTTTCACCAACACTCTAAAGGTCCCATATTACACAATGCCTCCAGTTGTGCTCCGGAAACGACTACTGGTCTACCAGTTACCGATCAAGGCGTAGACAGTTTGAGACACTACTCCCATGGAGAGAAGTCCGCATGGTGCCTGTTATATTCAAACGCGTTGCAATTTCTGTGTTTCATCAACACTCTAAAGGTCCCATATTACAGAATGCCTCCAGTTGTGCTTCCGAAACTACTACTGGTCTTCCAGGGAACGATCAAAGCGTAGACAGTTTGAGACATTACTCCCATGGAGAAAAGTCCGCATGGTGCCTGTTGTATTCAATCTCAATGCAATTTCTGAGTTTCATCAACACTCTAAAGGTCCACAGGTTACAGAATGCCTCCAGTTGTGTTTCGGAAACTACTACTGGTCTTCCAGGATACGATCAAAGCGTAGACACTTTGAGTCATTACTCCCATGGAGAAAAGTCAGCATGGTGCCTGTTGTATTTAATCCCGATGCAATATCTGCGTTTCATCAACACTCTGAAGGTCCACAGATTACAGAATGCCTTAAATGTGCTTCCGAAACTACTACTGGTCTTCCAGGTAACGATCAATGCGTAGACAATTTGAGACTTTACTCCCATGGAGAAAAGTCGCATGGTGCATGTTGTATTAAATCCCGACGCAATTTCTGTGTTTCATCGACACTCTGAAGGTCCACATATTACAGAATGCCTCCAGACGTGCTGCGGAAACTACTACTGGTCTTCCAGGGATCGATCAAGGCGTAGACAGTTTGAGACATTACTCCCATGGAGAAAAGTCAGCATGGTGCCTGTTGTATTCAATCCCGATGCAATTTCTGTGTCTCATCAACACTCTAAACGTCCCATATTACAGAATGCTTCCAGTTTTGCTTCGGAAACTACTACTGGTCTTCCAGGGAACGATCAAAGCGTAGACAGTTTGAGACATTACTCCCATGGACTTAAGTCCGAATGGAGCTTGTCGTATTCATTCCCGATGCAATTTCTGAGTTTCATCAATACTCTGAAGCTCTACAGATTACAGAATGCATCAAGATGTGCTACGAAAACAACTACTGGCTTTCCAGGGAACGATCAAAGCGTAGACAATTTGAGACATTTCTACCATGGAGAAAAGTCAGCATGGTGCGTGTTGTATTCAATCCCAACGCAATTTCTTTGTTTCATCAACACTCTAAAGGTCTACAGATTACAGAATGCCTCCAGATGTGCTTCGGAAAGTAATACCGGTCTTCCAGGGAACGATCAAATCGGAGACAGTTTGAGACATTACACCTGCTGAGAAAAGTCCGCATGGTGCGTTTGGTATTGAATCCTGATGCAATTACTGTGTTTCATCAACACTCTAAAGGCCAACAGAATTCAAAATGCCTCCAGATGTGCTTCGGAAACTACTACTGGTCTTCCAGGGAACGATCAAATTGTAGACACTTTGAGACATTTCTCCCATGGAGAAGTGTCCGCATGGTGCCTGTTGTATTCAATCCCGATGCAATATCTGCGTTTCAACAACACTCTGAAGGACCACAGATTACAGAATGCCTTTAGATATGCTTCCGAAACTACTACTGGTCTTCCAGGTAACGATCAAAGCGTAGACTGTTTGAGACATTACTCCAATGGAGAAAAGTCCGGATGGTTCCTGTTGTATTCAATCCCGACGCAATTTCTGTGTTTCATCAACACTCTGAAGGTCCACATATTACAGAATGCCTCAAGATGTGCTTGGGAAACTACTACTGGCCTTCCAGGGAACGATCAAAGCGTAGACAATTTGAGAAATTACTATCATGGAGAAAAGTCAGCATGGTGCGTGTTGTATTCAATTCCGATGCAACTTCTTTGTTGCATCAACATTCTAAAGGTCCACAGACTACACAATGCCTTTAGATGTGCTTCCGAAACTACTACTGGTCTTCCAGGTAACGATCAAAGCGTAGACAGTTTGAGACATTACGCCCATTGGAGAAATGTCGCATGGTGTCTGTTGTATTGAAACCTGATGCAATTTCTGAGTTTCATCAACACTCTAAAGGTCCCATATTACAGAATACCTCCAGTTGTGCTTCGGAAACTACTACTGGTCTTCCTGGGAGCGATCAAAGCGTGGACAGTTTGAGACATTACTCCCATGGAGAGAAGTCCGCATAGTGCCTGTCATATTCAATCCCGATGCAATTTCTGTTTTTCATCAACAGTCTGAAGTTCCACATAACTCAGAATGCCTCCAGATGTGCTTAGGAAACTACTACTGGTCTTCCAGGGATCGATCAAATCGTAGACAGTTTGAGACATTACTCCCATGGAGAAATGTCAGCATGGTGCCTGTTGTATTAAAACCTGATGCAATTTCTGTGTTTCATTAACACTCTAAAGGTCCCATATTAGAGAATGCCTCCAGTTGTGCTTCGGAAACTACTACTGGTCTTCCAGGGAACGATCAAAGCGTAAACAGTTTAAGACATTACTCCCATGGAGAAAAGTCAGCATGGTGCATGTTGTATTCAATCCCGATGCAATTTCTGTGTTTCATCAACACTCTAAAGGTCCCATAATACAGAATGCCTCCAGTTGTGCTTCGGAATCTACTACTGGTCTTCCAGGGAACGATCAAAGCGTAGACAGTTTGAGACATTACTCTAATGGAGAAAAGTCAGTATGGTGCCTTTTGTATTCAAACCCGATGCAATTTCTGTGTTTCATCAACATTCTAAATGTCCCATATTACAGATTGAATCCAGATGAGCTTCAGAAACTACTACAGGTCTTCCAGGGGACGATCAAAGCTTAGACAGTTTGAGACATTATTCCCATGGAGAAAAGTCCCCATGGTGCATGTTGTATTCAATCTCAATGCAATTTCTGTGTTTCATCAACACTCTAATGGTCCACAGGTTACAGAATGCCCCCAGTAGTGTTTCGGAAGCTACTACTGGTTTTCCAATGAACGATCAAAGTGTAGACAGTTTGAGACATTACTCCCATGGAGAAAAGTCCGAATGGTGCGTTTGGTATTGAATCCCGATGCAATTACTGTGTTTCATCAACACTCTAAATGCCCACAGATTGCAAAGTGACTCCAGATGAGCTTCGGAAACTACTACAGGTCTTCCAGGGGACGATCAAAGCTTAGACAGTTTGAGACATTACTCCCATGGAGAAATGTCAGCATGGTGCCTGTTGTATTAAAACCTGATGCAATTTCTGTGTTTCATCAACACTCTAAAGGTCCCATATTACAGAATACCTCCAGTTGTGCTTCGGAAACTACTACTGGTCTTAATGATAACGATCAAAGCGTAGACAGTTTGAGACATTACTCCCATGGAGAGAAGTCCGCATGGTGCCTGTTGTATTCAATCTCAATGCAATTTCTGTGTTTCATCAAAACTCTAAAGGTCCACAGGTTACAGAATGCCTCCAGTTGTGTTTCGGAAACTACTACTGGTCTTCCAGGGAACGATCAAAGAGTAGACAATTTGATACATTACTCCCATGGAGAAAAGTCCGAATGGTGCTTGTTGTATTCAATCCCGATGCAATTTCTGAGTTTCATCAACACTTTGAAGCTCCACAGATTACAGAATGCCTCCAGTTGTGCTTCGGAAACTACTACTGGTCTTCCAGGGACCGATCAAAGCGTAGACAGTTTGAGACATTACTCCCATGGAGAAAACTCAGCATGGTGCCTTTTGCATTCAATCCCGATGTAATTTCTGTGTTTCATCAACACTCTAAAGGTCTACAGATTACAGAATGCCTCCAGAGGTGCTTCGGAAACTACTACTAGTCTTCCAGGGAACAATCAAAGCATAGACAGTTTGAGTCATTACTCCCATGGAGAAAAGTCCGCATGGTGAATGTTATATTCAAACCCGATGCAATTTCTGTGTTTCATCAACATTCTAAATGTCCCATATTACAGAATGAATCCAGATGTGCTTCAGAAACTACTACAGGTCTTCCAGGGGACGATCAAAGCTTAGACAGTTTGAGACATTATTCCCATGGAGAAAAGTCCGCATGGTGCCTGTTGTATTCAATCTCAATGCAATTTCTGTGTTTCATCAACACTCTAAAGGTCCACAGGTTACAGAATGCCCCCAGTTGTGTTTCGGAAGCTACTACTGGTTTTCCAATGAACGATCAAAGTGTAGACAGTTTGAGACAATACTCCCATGGAGAAAAGTCCGCATGGTGCCCGTTGTGTTCAATCCCGATGCAATTTCTGTGTTTTATCAACACTCTGAAGGTCCACACATATAAGAATGCCTCCAGATGTACTTCGTAAACTACTACTGGTCTTCCAGGGAACGATCAAAGTGTAGACACTTTGAGACATTACTCCCATGGAGATATGTCCGCATGGTGCCTGTTGTATTCAATCCCGATGCAACTTCTGTGTTTCATCAACACTCTGAAGGTCCACAGATTACAGAATGCCTCCAGATGTGCTTCGGAAACTACTACTGGCATACCAGGGAACGATCAAAGCGTAGGCAATTTGAGAAATTACTACCATGTAGAAAAGTCAGTATGGTGCGTGTTGCATTCAATCCCGATGCAACTTCTTTGTTGCATCAACATTCTAAAGGTCCACAGACTACACTATGCCTTTAGATGTGCTTCAGAAACTACTACTGGTCTTCCAGGTAACATCAAAGCGTATAAAGTTTGAGACATTACTCCCAAGGAGAAAAGTGCGCATGATGCCTGTTGTGTTCAATCCCGAAGCAATTTCTGTGTTTTGTCGACACTCACATATTACGGAATGCCTCCAGATGTGCTTCGGAAACTACAACTGGTCTTCCAGGAATCGAACAAAGCGTAGACAATTGGAGACATGACTCCCATGGAGAAAAGTCCGCCTGGTGCCTGTCGTACTTAATCCCGAGGCAATTTATTTGTTTCATTAACACTCTGAGGGTCCACATATTACAGAATGCTTCCAGATGAGCTTAGGAAACTACTACTGGTCTTGCAGGGAACGATCAAAGCGTAGACAGTTTGAGACATTACTCGCATGGAGAAATGTCCGCATGGTGCCTGTTGTATTAAAACCTGATGCAATTTCTGTGTTTCATCAACACTCCAAAGGTCCCAAATTACAGAATACCTCCAGTTGTGCTTCGGAAACTACTACTGGTCTTCCAGGGAACGATCAAAGCGTAGACAGTTTGAGACATTACTCCCATGGAGAAAAGTCCGCATGGTAACTGTTATATTCAAACCCAATGCAATTTCTGCGTTTCATCAACACTCTAAAGGTCCCATATTACAGAAGCCTCCAGTAGTGCTTCGGAAACTACTACTGGTCATCCAGGGAACGATCAAATCGGAGACAGTTTGAGACATTACACCTGCTGAGAAAAGTCTGCATGGTGCCTGTTGTATTCAATCACGATGCAATTTCTGTTTTTCATCAACACTCTGAAGGTCCACGTATTACAGATTGCCTCCAGATGTGCTTAGGAAACTACTACTGGTCTTCCAGGGAACGATCGAAGCGTAGACAGTTTGAGACACTACTCCCATGGAGAAATGTCCGCATGGTCCTGTTGTATTAAAACCTGATGCAATTTCTGTGTTTCACCAACACTCTGAAGGTCCCATATTACACAATGCCTCCAGTTGTGCTCCGGAAACGACTACTGGTCTACCAGTTACCGATCAAAGCGTAGACAGTTTAAGACACTACTCCCATGGAGAGAAGTCCGCATGGTGCCTGTTATATTCAAACGCGTTGCAATTTCTGTTTTTCATCAACACTCTAAAGGTCCACGTATTACAGATTGCCTCCAGATGTGCTTAGGAAACTACTACTGGTCTTCCAGGGAACGATCAAAGCGTAGACAGTTTGAGACTTTACTCCCATGGAGAAAAGTCGCATGGTGCAGGTTGTATTAAATCCCGACGCAATTTCTGTGTTTCATCAACACTCTGAAGCTCTACAGATTACAGAATGCATCAAGATGTGCTACGAAAACAACTACTGGCTTTCCAGGGAACGATCAAAGCGTAGACAATTTGAGACATTACTACCATGGAGAAAAGTCAGCATGGTGCGTGTTGTATTCAATCCCAACGCAATTTCTTTGTTTCATCAACACTCTAAGGGTCTACAGATTACAGAATGCCTCCAGATGTGCTTCGGAAAGTAATACCGGTCTTCCAGGGAACGATCAAATCGGAGACAGTTTGAGACATTACACCTGATGAGAAAAGTCCGCATGGTGCCTTTGGTATTGAATCCCGATGCAATTACTGTGTTTCATCAAAACTCTAAAGGCCCACAGAATTCAAAATGCCTCCAGATGTGCTTCGGAAACTACTACTGGTCTTCCAGGGAGCGATCAAATTGTAGACACTTTGAGACATTTCTCCCATGGAGAAGTGTCCGCATGGTGCCTGTTGTATTCAATCCCGATGCAATATCTGCATTTCAACAACACTCTGAAGGTCCACAGATTACAGAATGCCTTTAGATGTGCTTCCGAAACTACTACTGGTCTTCCAGGTAACGATCAAAGCGTAGACTGTTTGAGACATTACTCCAATGGAGAAAAGTCCGGATGATTCCTGTTGTATTCAATCCCGACGCAATTTCTGTGTTTCATCAACACTCTGAAGGTCCACATATTACAGAATGCCTCCAGATGTGCTGCGGAAACTGCTACTGGACTTCCAGGGATCGAGCAAAGCGTAGACAGATTCAGACATTACTCCCATTGAGAAAAGTCCGCATGGTGCCTGTTATATTCAATCCCGATGCAATTTCTGTGTTTCATCAACACTCTGAAGGTCCACAGATTACAGAATGCCTCCAGATGTGCTTCGGAAACTACTACTGGCCTTCCAGTGAACGATCAAAGCGTAGACAATTTGAGACATTACTACCATGGAGAAAAGTCAGCATGGTGCGTGTTGTATTCAATATCGATGCAACGTATTTGTTGCATCAACATTCTAAAGGTTCACAGACTACACAGTGCCTCCTGATGTGCTTCGGAAACAACTACTGATCTTCCAGGGAACGATCAAAGCGGAGACAGTTTGAGACAATACACCCGCGGAAAAAGTCCGCATGGTGCCTGTTGTATTCAATCCCGATGCAATTTCTGTGTTTCATCAATACTCTGAAGGTCCACAGATTACAGAATGCTTCCAGATGTGCTTCAGAATCTACTACTGGTCATGCAGGGAACGATCAAAGCGTAGACAGTTTGAGACATTACTCCCATGGAGAAAATTCCGCATGGTTCCTGTTGTATTCAATCCCGATGCAATATCTGTGTTTCATCAACACTCTGAAGGTCCACAGATTACAGAATGACTTTAGATGTGTTTCTGATACTACTACTTGTCTTCCAGGGAACGATAAAAGTATAGACAGTTTGAGACATTACTCCCGTGGAGAAAAGTCCGAATGGTGCTAGTTGTATTCAATCTCGATGCAATTTCTTAGTTTCATTAACACTCTGAAGGTCCACATATTACAGAATGCCTCCAGATGTGCTTAGGAAACTACTACTGGTCTTCCAGGGAACGATCAAAGCGTAGACAGTTTGAGACATTAGTCCCATGGAGAAATGTCCGCATGGTGCTGTTGTATTAAAACCTGATGAAATTTCTGTGTTTCATCAACACTCTAAAGGTCCCATATTATAGAATGCCTCCAGTTGTGCTTCGGAAACTACTACTGGTCTTCCACGGAACGATAAAAGCGTAGATAGTTTGAGACATTACTCCCATGGAGAAAAGTCAGCATGTTGCCTGTTGTATTCAATCCCGACGCAATTTCTGTGTTTCATCGACGCTCTGAAGATCCACATATTAGAGAATGCCTCCATATGCGCTGCGGAAACTACTACTGGTCTTCCAGTGTTCGATCAAAACGTAGACAGTTTGAGACATTACTCCCATGGAGAAAAGTATTTATTGTGACTGTCATATACAATCCCGATGCAATTTCTGTTTTTCACCAACACTCTGAAGGTCCACATATTACAGAATGCCTCCAGATGCGCTGCGGAAACTACTACTGGTCTTCCAGGGATCGATCAAAGCGTAGACAGTTTGAGACATCACTCTCATGGAGAAACGTCCGCATGGTGACTATCATATTCAATCCCGATGCAATTTCTGTTTTTCATCAACACTCCGAAGGTCCACATATTACAGAATGCCTCCAGATGCGCTTAGGAAACTACTACTGGTCTTTCAGGGAACGATCAAAGCGTAGACAGTTTGAGACATTACTCCCATGGAGAAATGTCCGCATGGTGCCTGTTGTATTAAAACCTGATGCAATTTCTGTGTTTCACCAACACTCTAAAGGTCCTATATTACAGAATGCCTCCAGTTGTGCTCCGGAAACTACTACTGGTCTTCCAGGGAACGATCTAAGCGTAGACAGTTTGAGACATTACTCCCATGGAGAAAAGTCCGCATGGTGCCTGTTGTATTCAATCTCAATGCAATTTCTGTGTTTCATCAACACTCTAAAAGTCCACATATTACAGAATGCCTCCAGATGCGCTTAAGAAACTACTACTGGTCTTCCAGGGAACAATCAAAGCGTAGACAGTTTGAGACATTACTCCCATGGAGAAATGTCAGCATGGTGCCTGTTGTATTAAAACCTGATTCAATTTCTGTGTTTCACCAAAACTCTAAGGGTCCTATATTACAGAATGCCTCCAGTTGTGCTCTGGAAACTACTACTGGCCTTCCAGGGAACGATCAAAGCGTAGACAGTTTAAGACATTACTCCCATGGAGAAAAGTCCGCATGGTGCCCGTTGTGTTCAATCCCGATGCAATTTCTGTGTTTTATCAACACTCTGAAGGTCCACACATATAAGAATGCCTCCAGATGTACTTCGTAAACTACTACTGGTCTTCCAGGGAACGATCAAAGCGTAGACAATTTGAGACATTACTACCATGGAGAAAAGTTAGCATGGTGCGTGTAGTATTCAATCCCGATGCAACGTCTTTGTTTTATCAACATTCTAAAGGTCCACAGTTTACAGAATGCTTCCAGATGTGCCTCAGAAACTACTACTGGTCATCCAGGAAACGATCAAATCGGAGACAGTTTGTGACATTACACCTGCTGAGAAAAGTCCTCATGGTGCCTTTGGTATTGAATCCCGATGCAATTACTGTGTTTCATCAACACACTAAAGGCCCACAGATTGCAAAATGCCTCCAGATGTGCTTCCGAAACTACTACTGGTCTTCCAATGATCGATCAAAGCGTAGACAGTTTAAGACATTACTCCCATGGAGAAAAGTCCGCATTCTGACTGTCGTATTCAATCCCGATGCAATTTCTGTGTTTCTTTAACACTCTGAAGGTCCACATATTACAGAATGCCTCCAGATGTGCTTAGGAAACTACTACTGGTCTTCCACGGAACGATCAAAGCGTAGACAGTTTGAGACATTAGTCCCTTGGAGAAATGTCCGCATTGTGCCAGTTGTATTAAAACCTGATGCAATTTCTGTGTTTCATTAACACTCTAAAGGTCCCATATTATAGAATGCCTCCAGTTGTGCTTCGGAAACTACTACTGCTCTTCCAGGGAACAATCAAAGCGTAGACAGTTTGAGACATTACTCCCATGGAGAAAAGTCCGCATGGTGCCTGTTATATTCAAACCCGATGCAATTTCTGTGTTTCATCAACACTCTAAAGGTCCCATATTACAGAATGCCACCAGTTGTGCTTCGGAAACTACTACTGGTCTTCCAGGGAACGATAAAAGCGTAGACATTTTGAGACATTACTCCCAAGGAGAAAAGTCAGCATGGTGCCTGTTGTATTCAATCCCGATGCAATTTCTGTTTTTCATCGACACTCTGAAGGTCCACAGATTACAGAATGCCTCCAGTTGTGCTTCGGAAACTACTACTGGTCTTCCAGGGAACGATCAAAGCGTAGACAATTTGAGACATTACTACCATGGAGAAAAGTCAGCATGGTGCGTGTTGTATTCAATCCCGATGCAACTTCTTTGTTTTATCAACATTCTAAAGGTCCACAGATTACAGAATGCCTCCAGGTGTGCTTCGGAAACAACTACTTATCTTCCACGGAACGATCAAAGCGGAGACAGTTTGAGATATTACACCCGCGGAGAAAAGTCCAAATGGTGCCTGCTGTATTCACCCCCGATGCAATTTCTGTTTTATATCAATACTCTGAAGGTTCACAGATTACAGAATGCTTCCAGATGTGCTTCGGAAACAAATACCGGTCTTCCAGGGAACGATCAAATCGGAGACAGTTTGAGACATTACACCTGCTCAGAAAAGTCCGCATGGTGCCTTTGGTATTGAATCCCGTTGCAATGACTGTGTTTCATCATCACTCTAAAGGCCCACAGATTGGAAAAGGCCTCCGGGTGTGCTTCGGAAACTACTACTGGTCTGCCAGGGAACGATCAAAGCGTAGGCAATTTGCGACATTACTACCATGGAGAAAAGTCAGCATGGTGCGTGTTGTATTCAATCCCGATGCAAAGTCTTTGTTTCATCAACATTCTAAAGGTCCACAGATTACAGAATGCCTCCAGATGTGCTTCGGAAACAACTACTGGTCTTCCAGGGAACGATCAAAGCGAAGACAGTTTGAGACATAACACCCGCGGGGAAAACTCCGCATGGTGACTGTTGTATTCAATCCCGATGCAATTTTTGTGTTTCATTAACATTCTGAAGGTCCACATATTCCAGAATGCCTCCAGATGTGCTTAGGAAACTACTGCTGGTCTCCAGGGAACAATCAAAGCATAGGCAGTTTGAGTCATTACTCCCATGGAGACAAGTCAACATGGTGCCTGTTATATTCAAACCCGATGCAATTTCTGTGTTTCATCAACACTCTAAAGGTCCCATATTACAGAATGAATCCAGATGTGCTTCAGAAACTACTACAGGTGTTCCAGGAAAAGATCAAAGCGTAGACAGTTTGAGACATTATTCCTATGGAGAAAAGTCCGCATGGTGCCTTTTGTATTCAATCCCAATGCAATTTCTGTGTTTCATCAACACTATAAAGGTCCACAGATTACAGAATGCCTCCAGATGTGTTTCGGAAACTACTACTGGTCTTCCAGGGAACGATCAAAGTGTAGACAGTCTGAGACGCTACTCCCATGGAGAAAAGTCCGAATGGTGCTTGTTGTATTCAATCCCGATGCAATTTCTGAGTTTCATCAACACTCTGAAGTTCCACAGATTTCAGAATGCCTCGAGATGTGCTACGGAAACTACTACTTGTCTTCCAGGGAACGATCAACGCATAGACACTTTGAGACATTATTCCTATGGAGAAAAGTCCGCATGGTGCCTTTTGTATTCAATCCCAAAGCAATTTCTGTGTTTCATCAACACTATAAAGGTCCACAGATTACAGAATGCCTCCAGATGTGCTTCGTAAACTACTACTGGTCTTCCAGGGAACAATCGAGGCGTAGACAGTTTGAGACATTACTCCCATGGAGAAAAGTCAGCATGGTGCCTGTTGTATTCAATCCCTATGCTATTACTGTGTTTCATCGACACTCTGAAGGTCCACAGATTACAGAATGCCTCCAGACGTGCTTCGTAAACTACTGCTGGTCTTCCAATGAACAATCAAAGCATAGGCAGTTTGAGTCATTACTCCCATGGAGAAAAGTCAACATGGTGCCTGTTATATTCAAACCCGATGCAATTTCTGTGTTTCATCAACACTCTAAAGGTCCCATATTACAGAATGAATCCAGAAGTGCTTCAGAAACTACTACAGGTCTTCCAGGGGACGATCAAAGCGTAGACAGTTTGAGACATTATTCCTATGGAGAAAAGTCCGCATGGTAGCTGTTGTATTCAATCCCCATGCAATTTCTGTGTTTCATCAACACTCTGAAGGTCCACATATTACAGAATGAATCCAGATGTGCTTCGGGAACTATTACTGGTCTTAAATGGATCGATCAAAGCGTGGACAGTTTGAGACATTACTCCCATGGAGAAAAGTCAGCATGGTGCCTGTTGTATTCAATCCCGATGCAATATCTGCGTTTCATCAACACTCTAAAGGACCACAGGTTACAGAATGCCTCCAGATGTGCTTCGAAAGCTACTACTGGTCTTCCAGGGAACGATCAAAGCGTAGACAGTTTGAGTTATTAATCCCATGGAGAAAAGTCCGCATGGTGCCTGTAGTATTCAATCCCGATGCAATTTCTCTGTTTCATCAACACTGTGAAAGTCCACATATTACAGAATGCATCCAGATGTGCTTCGGAAACTACTACTGGTCTTCCAGGGAACGATCAAAGCGTAGACAGTTGAGACAATACTCCCATGGAGAGAGGTCAGCATGGTGCGTGTTGTATTCAATCCCGATGCAATTTCTTTGTTTCGTCAACACTCTGAAGGTCAACAGATTACAGAATGCATTTAGATTTGCTTCCTAAACTTCCACTGGTCGTTCAGGGAACGATCAAAGCGTAGACAGTTTGAGACATTACTCACATGGAGTAAAGTCGGCATGGTGCAAGTTATATTCAAACCCGATGCAATTTCTGTGTTTCATCAACACTCTGAAGGTCCACAGATTACAGAATGCCTCCAGATGTGCTTCGGAAACTACTACTGGTCTTCCAGGGAACGATCAAAGCGTAGACAGTTTGAGACATTACTCCCATGGAGAAAAGTCGGCATGGTGCAAGTTATATTCAAACCCATGCAATTTCTGTGTTTCATCAACACTCTAAAGGTTCCATATTACAGAATGAATCCAGATGTGCTTCAGAAACTACTACAGGTGTTCCAGGAAAAGATCAAAGCGTAGACAGTCAGAGACATTAATCCTATGGAGAAAAGTCCGCATGGTGCCTTTTGTATTCAATCCCAATGCAATTTCTGTGTTTCATCAGCACTCTAAAGGTCCACAGATTACAGAATGCCTCCAGATGTGTTTCGGAAACTACCACTGGTCTTCCAGGGAACGATCAAAGTGTAGACAGTCTGAGACGCTACTCCCATGGAGAAAAGTCCGAATGGTGCTTGTTGTATTCAATCCCGATGCAATTTCTGAGTTTCATCAACACTCTGAAGCTCCACAGATTACAGAATGCCTCGAGATGTGCTACGGAAACTACTACTTGTCTTCCAGGGAACGATCAAAGCATAGACAATTTGAGACATAACTACCATGGAGAAAAGTCAGCATGGTGCGTGTTGTATTCAATACCAGCACAATTTCTTTGTTTCACCAACACTCTAAAGGTCCACAGATTACAGAATGCCTCCAGATGTGCTTCGGAAACTAATACCGGTCTTCCAGGGAACGATCAAAACGGAGACAGTTTGCGTCATTACACCTGCTGAGAAAAGTCCGCATGCTGCCTTTGGTATAGAATCCCGATGCAATTACTGTGTTTCATTTACACTCTAAAGGCCCACGTATTGCAAAATGCCTCCAGATGTGCTTCGGAAACTACTACTGGTCTTCCAGGGAACGATCAAAGCGTAGACACTTTGAGACATTACTCCCATGGAGAAAAGTCCGCATGGTTCCTGTCGTATTCAATCCCGATGCAATTTCTGAGTTTCATGAAGACTCAAAAAGTCCCATATTACACAATGTCCCCAGATGTGTCTCGGAAACTACTACTGGTCTTCCAGGGAACGATCAAAGCGTAGACAGTTTGAGACATTACTCCAATTGAGAAAATTCAGCATGATGCGTGTTGTATTAAATCCCAATGCAATTTCTTTGTTTCATCAACACTCTAAACGTCCAAACACTACAGAATGCCTCCAGATTTGCTTCGGAAACTCTTACTGGTCTTCCAGTGAACGATCAAAACGTAGACAGTTTGAGGCATTACAATCGCGAAGAAAAGTCCGCATGGGGCCTGTTGTATTCAATCCTGATGCAATTTCTGTGTGTTTCATCGACACTCTGAGGGTCCACAGATTACAGAATGCCTCCAGTTGTGCTTCGGAAACTATTACTGGTCTTACTCGGAACGATCAAAGCGTAGGCAGTTTGAGACATTACTCCCAAAGAGAAAAGTTCGCATGGTGCCTGTTGTATTAAATCCCGATGCAATTTCTGTGTTTCATCAACACTCTGAAGGTCCTCAGATTACAGAATGCCTCCAGATGTGCTTAGGAAACTACTACTGGTATTGCAGGGAACGATCAAAGCGTAGACAGTTTGAGACATTACCCCCATGGAGAAATGTCCGCATGGTGCCTGTTGTATTCAAACCTGATGCAATTTCTGTGTTTCATCAACACTCTAAAGGTCCCATATTACAGAATGCCTCCAGTTGTGCTTCGGAAACTACTACTGGTCTTCCAGGGACGATCAAAGCGTAGACAGTTTGTGACATTATTCCCATGGAGAGAAGTCTGCATGGTGCCTTTGGTATTGAATCCCGATGCAATTACTGTGAATCATCAACACTCTAAAGGCCCTCAGATTGCAAAATGCCTCCAGATGGGCTTCGGAAACTACTACTGGTCTTCCAGGTATCGATCAAAGCGTAGATAGTTTGAGACATTACTCCCATGGAGAAAAGTCCACATGGTGCCTATTGTATTCAATCCCGACGCAATTCCTCTGTTTCATCGACACTCTGAAGGTCCACATATTCCAGAATGCCTCCAGATGTGCTTAGGAAACTACTGCTGGTCTTCCAGGGAACAATCAAAGCATAGGCAGTTTAAGTCATTACTCCCATGGAGAAAAGTCAACATGGTGCCTGTTATATTCAAACCCGATGCAATTTCTGTGTTTCATCAACACTCGAAAGGTCCCATATTACAGAATGAATCCAGATGTGCTTCAGAAACTACTACAGGTGTTCCAGGAAAAGATCAAAGCGTAGACAGTTATATTCAAACCCGATGCAATATCTGTGTTTCATCAACACTCTAAAGGTCCCATATTACAGAATGAATCCAGAAGTGCTTCAGAAACTACTACAGGTCTTCCAGGGGACGATCAAAGCGTAGACAGTTTGAGACATTATTCCTATAGAGAAAAGTCCGCATGGTGCCTGTTGTATTCAATCCCAATGCAATTTCTGTGTTTCATCAACACTCTGAAGGTCCACAGGTTACAGAATGCCCCCAGATGTGCTTCGCGAAACTACTACTGTTCTTCCAGGGAACGATCAAAGCGCAGACAGATTGAGACATTACTCCCATGGAGAAAAGTCCGCATGGTGCCTGTTGTATTCAATCCCCATAAAATTTCAGTGTTTCATCAACACTCTGAAGGTCCACATATTACAGAATGCCTCCAGATGTGCTTCGGGAACTACTACTGGTCTTCCATGGATTGATCAAAGCGTAGACAGTTTGAGACATTACTCCCATCGAGAAAAGTCAGCATGGTGCCTGTTGTATTCCATCCCGATGCAATATCTGCGTTTCATCAACACTCTGATGGTCCACAGATTACAGAATGCCTTTAGATGTGCTTCCAAAACAACTACTGGTCTTCCAGGTGACGGTCAAAGAGTAGACAGTTAGAGACATTACTGCCTTGGAGAAATGTCCGCATGGTGCCTGTTCTATTCAAACATGATGCAATTTCTGTGCTTCATCAACACTCTAAAGGTCCCATATTACAGAATGCCACCAGTTGTGCTTCGGAAACTACTACTGGTCTTCCAGGGAACGATCAAAGCGTAGACAGTTTGAGACATTACTCCCATATAGAAAAATCAGCATGGTTCCTGTCGTATTCAATCCCGATGCAATTTCTGTGTTTCATGAAGGCTCTAAAGGTCCCATATTACACAATGTCCCCAGATGTGTCTCGGAAACTACTACTGGTCTTCCAGGGAACGATCAAAGCGTAGACAGTTTTAGACATTACTCCAATTGAGAAAATTCAGCATGATGCGTGTTGTATTAAATCCCAATGCAATTTCTTTGTTTCATCAACACTCTAAACGTCCAAAGACTACAGAATGCCTCCAGATGTGCTTCGGAAACTCTTACTGGTCTTCCAGTGAACGATCAAAGCGTAGACAGTTTGAGGCATTACGCCCGCGATGAAAAGTCCGCATGGAGCCTGTTGTATTCAATCCCGATGCAATTTCTGTGTTTCATCGACACTCTGAAGGTCCACAGATACAGAATGCCTCCAGTTGTGCTTCGGAAACTACTACTGGTCTTACTCGGAACGATCAAAGCGTAGGCAGTTTGAGACATTACTCCCAAGGAGAAAAGTCGGCATGGTGCCTGTTGTATTCAATCCCGACGCAATTTCTCTGTTTCATCGACACTCTGAAGGTCCACATATTACAGAATGCCTGCAGATGTGCTGCGGAAACTACTACTGGTCTTCCAGGGATTGGTCAAAGCGTAAACTGTTTGAGACATTACTCCCATGGAGAAAAGTCCGCATGGTGCGTGTCGTATTCAATCCCGATGCAATTTCTGTGTTTCACCAACACTCTGAAGGTCCACAGATTACAGAATGCCTTTAGAAGTGCTTCCGAAACTACTACTGGTCTTCCAGGTAACGATCAAAGCGTAGCCAGTTTGAGACATTACTCCCATGGAGAAAAGTCCGCATGGTGCCTGTTGTATTCAATCCCGACGCAATTTCTCTGTTTCATCGACACTCTGAAGGTCCACATATTACAGAATGCCTGCAGATGTGCTGCGGAAACTACTACTGGTCTTCCAGGGATTGGTCAAAACGTAAACTGTTTGAGACATTACTCCCATGGAGAAAAGTCCGCATGGTGCGTGTCGTATTCAATCCCGATGCAATTTCTGTGTTTCATCAACACTCTGAAGGTCCACATATTACAGAATGCCTCATGATGTGCTTCGAAAGCTACTACTAGTCTTCCAGGGAACGAGCAAAGCGTAGACAGTTTGAGACATTACTCCCATGGAGAAAAGTCCGCATGGTGCCTGTTGTATTCAATCTCAATGCAATTTCTGTGTTTCATCAACACTCTAAAAGTCCACATATTACAGAATGCCTCCAGATGCGCTTAAGAAACTACTACTGGTCTTCCAGGGAACAATCAAAGCGTAGACAGTTTGAGACATTACTCCCATGGAGAAATGTCAGCATGGTGCCTGTTGTATTAAAACCTGATTCAATTTCTGTGTTTCACCAAAACTCTAAGGGTCCTATATTACAGAATGCCTCCAGTTGTGCTCTGGAAACTACTACTGGCCTTCCAGGGAACGATCAAAGCGTAGACAGTTTAAGACATTACTCCCATGGAGAAAAGTCCGCATGGTGCCCGTTGTGTTCAATCCCGATGCAATTTCTGTGTTTTATCAACACTCTGAAGGTCCACACATATAAGAATGCCTCCAGATGTACTTCGTAAACTACTACTGGTCTTCCAGGGAACGATCAAAGCGTAGACAATTTGAGACATTACTACCATGGAGAAAAGTTAGCATGGTGCGTGTAGTATTCAATCCCGATGCAACGTCTTTGTTTTATCAACATTCTAAAGGTCCACAGTTTACAGAATGCTTCCAGATGTGCCTCAGAAACTACTACTGGTCATCCAGGAAACGATCAAATCGGAGACAGTTTGTGACATTACACCTGCTGAGAAAAGTCCTCATGGTGCCTTTGGTATTGAATCCCGATGCAATTACTGTGTTTCATCAACACACTAAAGGCCCACAGATTGCAAAATGCCTCCAGATGTGCTTCCGAAACTACTACTGGTCTTCCAATGATCGATCAAAGCGTAGACAGTTTAAGACATTACTCCCATGGAGAAAAGTCCGCATTCTGACTGTCGTATTCAATCCCGATGCAATTTCTGTGTTTCTTTAACACTCTGAAGGTCCACATATTACAGAATGCCTCCAGATGTGCTTAGGAAACTACTACTGGTCTTCCACGGAACGATCAAAGCGTAGACAGTTTGAGACATTAGTCCCTTGGAGAAATGTCCGCATTGTGCCAGTTGTATTAAAACCTGATGCAATTTCTGTGTTTCATTAACACTCTAAAGGTCCCATATTATAGAATGCCTCCAGTTGTGCTTCGGAAACTACTACTGCTCTTCCAGGGAACAATCAAAGCGTAGACAGTTTGAGACATTACTCCCATGGAGAAAAGTCCGCATGGTGCCTGTTATATTCAAACCCGATGCAATTTCTGTGTTTCATCAACACTCTAAAGGTCCCATATTACAGAATGCCACCAGTTGTGCTTCGGAAACTACTACTGGTCTTCCAGGGAACGATAAAAGCGTAGACATTTTGAGACATTACTCCCAAGGAGAAAAGTCAGCATGGTGCCTGTTGTATTCAATCCCGATGCAATTTCTGTTTTTCATCGACACTCTGAAGGTCCACAGATTACAGAATGCCTCCAGTTGTGCTTCGGAAACTACTACTGGTCTTCCAGGGAGCGATCAAAGCGTAGACAATTTGAGACATTACTACCATGGAGAAAAGTCAGCATGGTGCGTGTTGTATTCAATCCCGATGCAACTTCTTTGTTTTATCAACATTCTAAAGGTCCACAGATTACAGAATGCCTCCAGGTGTGCTTCGGAAACAACTACTTATCTTCCACGGAACGATCAAAGCGGAGACAGTTTGAGATATTACACCCGCGGAGAAAAGTCCAAATGGTGCCTGCTGTATTCACCCCCGATGCAATTTCTGTTTTATATCAATACTCTGAAGGTTCACAGATTACAGAATGCTTCCAGATGTGCTTCGGAAACAAATACCGGTCTTCCAGGGAACGATCAAATCGGAGACAGTTTGAGACATTACACCTGCTCAGAAAAGTCCGCATGGTGCCTTTGGTATTGAATCCCGTTGCAATGACTGTGTTTCATCATCACTCTAAAGGCCCACAGATTGGAAAAGGCCTCCGGGTGTGCTTCGGAAACTACTACTGGTCTGCCAGGGAACGATCAAAGCGTAGGCAATTTGCGACATTACTACCATGGAGAAAAGTCAGCATGGTGCGTGTTGTATTCAATCCCGATGCAAAGTCTTTGTTTCATCAACATTCTAAAGGTCCACAGATTACAGAATGCCTCCAGATGTGCTTCGGAAACAACTACTGGTCTTCCAGGGAACGATCAAAGCGAAGACAGTTTGAGACATAACACCCGCGGGGAAAACTCCGCATGGTGACTGTTGTATTCAATCCCGATGCAATTTTTGTGTTTCATTAACATTCTGAAGGTCCACATATTCCAGAATGCCTCCAGATGTGCTTAGGAAACTACTGCTGGTCTCCAGGGAACAATCAAAGCATAGGCAGTTTGAGTCATTACTCCCATGGAGACAAGTCAACATGGTGCCTGTTATATTCAAACCCGATGCAATTTCTGTGTTTCATCAACACTCTAAAGGTCCCATATTACAGAATGAATCCAGATGTGCTTCAGAAACTACTACAGGTGTTCCAGGAAAAGATCAAAGCGTAGACAGTTTGAGACATTATTCCTATGGAGAAAAGTCCGCATGGTGCCTTTTGTATTCAATCCCAATGCAATTTCTGTGTTTCATCAACACTATAAAGGTCCACAGATTACAGAATGCCTCCAGATGTGTTTCGGAAACTACTACTGGTCTTCCAGGGAACGATCAAAGTGTAGACAGTCTGAGACGCTACTCCCATGGAGAAAAGTCCGAATGGTGCTTGTTGTATTCAATCCCGATGCAATTTCTGAGTTTCATCAACACTCTGAAGTTCCACAGATTTCAGAATGCCTCGAGATGTGCTACGGAAACTACTACTTGTCTTCCAGGGAACGATCAACGCATAGACACTTTGAGACATTATTCCTATGGAGAAAAGTCCGCATGGTGCCTTTTGTATTCAATCCCAAAGCAATTTCTGTGTTTCATCAACACTATAAAGGTCCACAGATTACAGAATGCCTCCAGATGTGCTTCGTAAACTACTACTGGTCTTCCAGGGAACAATCGAGGCGTAGACAGTTTGAGACATTACTCCCATGGAGAAAAGTCAGCATGGTGCCTGTTGTATTCAATCCCTATGCTATTACTGTGTTTCATCGACACTCTGAAGGTCCACAGATTACAGAATGCCTCCAGACGTGCTTCGTAAACTACTGCTGGTCTTCCAATGAACAATCAAAGCATAGGCAGTTTGAGTCATTACTCCCATGGAGAAAAGTCAACATGGTGCCTGTTATATTCAAACCCGATGCAATTTCTGTGTTTCATCAACACTCTAAAGGTCCCATATTACAGAATGAATCCAGAAGTGCTTCAGAAACTACTACAGGTCTTCCAGGGGACGATCAAAGCGTAGACAGTTTGAGACATTATTCCTATGGAGAAAAGTCCGCATGGTAGCTGTTGTATTCAATCCCAATGCAATTTCTGTGTTTTATCAACACTCTGAAGGTCCACAGGTTGCAGAATGCCTCCAGATGTGCTTCGCGAAACTACTACTGTTCTTCCAGGGAACGATCAAAGCGTAGACAGATTGAGACATTACTCCCATGGAGAAAAGTCCGCATGGTGCCTGTTGTATTCAATCCCCATGCAATTTCTGTGTTTCATCAACACTCTGAAGGTCCACATATTACAGAATGAATCCAGATGTGCTTCGGGAACTATTACTGGTCTTAAATGGATCGATCAAAGCGTGGACAGTTTGAGACATTACTCCCATGGAGAAAAGTCAGCATGGTGCCTGTTGTATTCAATCCCGATGCAATATCTGCGTTTCATCAACACTCTAAAGGACCACAGGTTATAGAATGCCTCCAGATGTGCTTCGAAAGCTACTACTGGTCTTCCAGGGAACGATCAAAGCGTAGACAGTTTGAGTTATTAATCCCATGGAGAAAAGTCCGCATGGTGCCTGTAGTATTCAATCCCGATGCAATTTCTCTGTTTCATCAACACTGTGAAAGTCCACATATTACAGAATGCATCCAGATGTGCTTCGGAAACTACTACTGGTCTTCCAGGGAACGATCAAAGCGTAGACAGTTGAGACAATACTCCCATGGAGAGAAGTCAGCATGGTGCGTGTTGTATTCAATCCCGATGCAATTTCTTTGTTTCGTCAACACTCTGAAGGTCAACAGATTACAGAATGCATTTAGATTTGCTTCCTAAACTTCCACTGGTCGTTCAGGGAACGATCAAAGCGTAGACAGTTTGAGACATTACTCACATGGAGTAAAGTCGGCATGGTGCAAGTTATATTCAAACCCGATGCAATTTCTGTGTTTCATCAACACTCTGAAGGTCCACAGATTACAGAATGCCTCCAGATGTGCTTCGGAAACTACTACTGGTCTTCCAGGGAACGATCAAAGCGTAGACAGTTTGAGACATTACTCCCATGGAGAAAAGTCGGCATGGTGCAAGTTATATTCAAACCCATGCAATTTCTGTGTTTCATCAACACTCTAAAGGTTCCATATTACAGAATGAATCCAGATGTGCTTCAGAAACTACTACAGGTGTTCCAGGAAAAGATCAAAGCGTAGACAGTCAGAGACATTAATCCTATGGAGAAAAGTCCGCATGGTGCCTTTTGTATTCAATCCCAATGCAATTTCTGTGTTTCATCAGCACTCTAAAGGTCCACAGATTACAGAATGCCTCCAGATGTGTTTCGGAAACTACCACTGGTCTTCCAGGGAACGATCAAAGTGTAGACAGTCTGAGACGCTACTCCCATGGAGAAAAGTCCGAATGGTGCTTGTTGTATTCAATCCCGATGCAATTTCTGAGTTTCATCAACACTCTGAAGCTCCACAGATTACAGAATGCCTCGAGATGTGCTACGGAAACTACTACTTGTCTTCCAGGGAACGATCAAAGCATAGACAATTTGAGACATAACTACCATGGAGAAAAGTCAGCATGGTGCGTGTTGTATTCAATCCCAGCACAATTTCTTTGTTTCACCAACACTCTAAAGGTCCACAGATTACAGAATGCCTCCAGATGTGCTTCGGAAACTAATACCGGTCTTCCAGGGAACGATCAAAACGGAGACAGTTTGCGTCATTACACCTGCTGAGAAAAGTCCGCATGCTGCCTTTGGTATAGAATCCCGATGCAATTACTGTGTTTCATTTACACTCTAAAGGCCCACGTATTGCAAAATGCCTCCAGATGTGCTTCGGAAACTACTACTGGTCTTCCAGGGAACGATCAAAGCGTAGACACTTTGAGACATTACTCCCATGGAGAAAAGTCCGCATGGTTCCTGTCGTATTCAATCCCGATGCAATTTCTGAGTTTCATGAAGACTCAAAAAGTCCCATATTACACAATGTCCCCAGATGTGTCTCGGAAACTACTACTGGTCTTCCAGGGAACGATCAAAGCGTAGACAGTTTGAGGCATTACAATCGCGAAGAAAAGTCCGCATGGGGCCTGTTGTATTCAATCCTGATGCAATTTCTGTGTGTTTCATCGACACTCTGAGGGTCCACAGATTACAGAATGCCTCCAGTTGTGCTTCGGAAACTATTACTGGTCTTACTCGGAACGATCAAAGCGTAGGCAGTTTGAGACATTACTCCCAAAGAGAAAAGTTCGCATGGTGCCTGTTGTATTAAATCCCGATGCAATTTCTGTGTTTCATCAACACTCTGAAGGTCCTCAGATTACAGAATGCCTCCAGATGTGCTTAGGAAACTACTACTGGTATTGCAGGGAACGATCAAAGCGTAGACAGTTTGAGACATTACCCCCATGGAGAAATGTCCGCATGGTGCCTGTTGTATTCAAACCTGATGCAATTTCTGTGTTTCATCAACACTCTAAAGGTCCCATATTACAGAATGCCTCCAGTTGTGCTTCGGAAACTACTACTGGTCTTCCAGGGACGATCAAAGCGTAGACAGTTTGTGACATTATTCCCATGGAGAGAAGTCTGCATGGTGCCTTTGGTATTGAATCCCGATGCAATTACTGTGAATCATCAACACTCTAAAGGCCCTCAGATTGCAAAATGCCTCCAGATGGGCTTCGGAAACTACTACTGGTCTTCCAGGTATCGATCAAAGCGTAGATAGTTTGAGACATTCCTCCCATGGAGAAAAGTCCACATGGTGCCTATTGTATTCAATCCCGACGCAATTCCTCTGTTTCATCGACACTCTGAAGGTCCACATATTCCAGAATGCCTCCAGATGTGCTTAGGAAACTACTGCTGGTCTTCCAGGGAACAATCAAAGCATAGGCAGTTTAAGTCATTACTCCCATGGAGAAAAGTCAACATGGTGCCTGTTATATTCAAACCCGATGCAATTTCTGTGTTTCATCAACACTCGAAAGGTCCCATATTACAGAATGAATCCAGATGTGCTTCAGAAACTACTACAGGTGTTCCAGGAAAAGATCAAAGCGTAGACAGTTATATTCAAACCCGATGCAATATCTGTGTTTCATCAACACTCTAAAGGTCCCATATTACAGAATGAATCCAGAAGTGCTTCAGAAACTACTACAGGTCTTCCAAGGGACGATCAAAGCGTAGACAGTTTGAGACATTATTCCTATAGAGAAAAGTCCGCATGGTGCCTGTTGTATTCAATCCCAATGCAATTTCTGTGTTTCATCAACACTCTGAAGGTCCACAGGTTACAGAATGCCCCCAGATGTGCTTCGCGAAACTACTACTGTTCTTCCAGGGAACGATCAAAGCGCAGACAGATTGAGACATTACTCCCATGGAGAAAAGTCCGCATGGTGCCTGTTGTATTCAATCCCCATAAAATTTCAGTGTTTCATCAACACTCTGAAGGTCCACATATTACAGAATGCCTCCAGATGTGCTTCGGGAACTACTACTGGTCTTCCATGGATTGATCAAAGCGTAGACAGTTTGAGACATTACTCCCATCGAGAAAAGTCAGCATGGTGCCTGTTGTATTCCATCCCGATGCAATATCTGCGTTTCATCAACACTCTGATGGTCCACAGATTACAGAATGCCTTTAGATGTGCTTCCAAAACAACTACTGGTCTTCCAGGTGACGGTCAAAGAGTAGACAGTTAGAGACATTACTGCCTTGGAGAAATGTCCGCATGGTGCCTGTTCTATTCAAACATGATGCAATTTCTGTGCTTCATCAACACTCTAAAGGTCCCATATTACAGAATGCCACCAGTTGTGCTTCGGAAACTACTACTGGTCTTCCAGGGAACGATCAAAGCGTAGACAGTTTGAGACATTACTCCCATGGAGAAAAATCAGCATGGTTCCTGTCGTATTCAATCCCGATGCAATTTCTGTGTTTCATGAAGGCTCTAAAGGTCCCATATTACACAATGTCCCCAGATGTGTCTCGGAAACTACTACTGGTCTTCCAGGGAACGATCAAAGCGTAGACAGTTTTAGACATTACTCCAATTGAGAAAATTCAGCATGATGCGTGTTGTATTAAATCCCAATGCAATTTCTTTGTTTCATCAACACTCTAAACGTCCAAAGACTACAGAATGCCTCCAGATGTGCTTCGGAAACTCTTACTGGTCTTCCAGTGAACGATCAAAGCGTAGACAGTTTGAGGCATTACGCCCGCGATGAAAAGTCCGCATGGAGCCTGTTGTATTCAATCCCGATGCAATTTCTGTGTTTCATCGACACTCTGAAGGTCCACAGATACAGAATGCCTCCAGTTGTGCTTCGGAAACTACTACTGGTCTTACTCGGAACGATCAAAGCGTAGGCAGTTTGAGACATTACTCCCAAGGAGAAAAGTCGGCATGGTGCCTGTTGTATTCAATCCCGACGCAATTTCTCTGTTTCATCGACACTCTGAAGGTCCACATATTACAGAATGCCTGCAGATGTGCTGCGGAAACTACTACTGGTCTTCCAGGGATTGGTCAAAGCGTAAACTGTTTGAGACATTACTCCCATGGAGAAAAGTCCGCATGGTGCGTGTCGTATTCAATCCCGATGCAATTTCTGTGTTTCACCAACACTCTGAAGGTCCACAGATTACAGAATGCCTTTAGAAGTGCTTCCGAAACTACTACTGGTCTTCCAGGTAACGATCAAAGCGTAGCCAGTTTGAGACATTACTCCCATGGAGAAAAGTCCGCATGGTGCCTGTTGTATTCAATCCCGACGCAATTTCTCTGTTTCATCGACACTCTGAAGGTCCACATATTACAGAATGCCTGCAGATGTGCTGCGGAAACTACTACTGGTCTTCCAGGGATTGGTCAAAACGTAAACTGTTTGAGACATTACTCCCATGGAGAAAAGTCCGCATGGTGCGTGTCGTATTCAATCCCGATGCAATTTCTGTGTTTCATCAACACTCTGAAGGTCCACATACTACAGAATGCCTCATGATGTGCTTCGAAAGCTACTACTAGTCTTCCAGGGAACGAGCAAAGCGTAGACAGTTTGAGACATTAATCCCATGGAGAAAAGTCCGCATGATGCCCGTTGTGTTCAATCCCGCTGCAATTTCGGTGTTTCATTATCACTCTGAAAGTCCACAGATTACAGAATGCATCGAGATGTGTTTCGGAAACTACTACTGTTCTTCCAGGGAACGATCAATGCGTAGACAATTTGAGACATTACTCCCATGGAGAAAACTCCTCATGGTGCCTGTTGTATTCAATCCCGAAGCAATATCTGTGTTTCATCAACACCCTGACGGTCCACAGATTACAGAATGCCTTTAGATGTGCTTCCGAAACTACTACTGGTCTTCCAGAGAACGATCAAAGCGTAGACAGTTTGAGACATTACTCCCATGGAGTAAAGTCCGCATGGTGCCTGTTGTATTCAATCCCGATGCAATTTCTCTGTTTCATCAACACTCTGAAGGTCTACATATTACAGAATGCCTCCAGATGTGCTTCGGAAACTAATACTGGTCTTCCAGGGAACGATCAAAGCGTAGACAATTTGTGACATTACTCCCATGGCGAGAAGTCCGCATGGTGCCTGTTATATTCAAACCCGATGCAATTTCTTTGTTTCATCAAAACTCTGAAGGTCCACAGATTACAGAATGCCTCCAGTTGTGCTTCGGAAACTACTACTGTTCCTCCAGGGAACGATTAAAGCGTAGACAGTTAGAGACAATACTCCCATGGAAAATAGTTCGCATGGTGCCTGTCGTATTCAATCCCAATGCAATTTCTGTGTTTCATGAAGACTCTAAAGGTCCCATATTACACAATGCCCCCAGATGTGTTTCGGGAACTACTACTGGTCTTCCAGGGAACGATCAAAGCGTAGACAGTTTGAGACATTACTCCCGTGGAGAAAAGTCAGCATGTTGCGTGTTGTATTCCATCCCGATGCAATTTCTAAGTTTCGTCAACACTCTAAACGTCCACAGATTACAGAATGCCTCCAGATGTGCTTCGGAAACTTACTACAGGTCTTCCAGGGAACGATCAAGCGTAGACAGTTTGAGACATTACTCCCATGGCGAGAAGTCCGCATGGTGCCTGTTATATTCAAACCCGATGCAATTTCTGTGTTTCATCAACACTCTAAAGGTCCCATATTACAGAATGCCTCCAGATGTGCTTCGGAACTACTACTGGTCTCCCAGGGAACGATCAAAGCGTAGACAGTTTGAGACATTATTCCTATGAAGAAAAGTCCGCATGGTGCCTGTTGTATTCAATCCCAATGCAATTTCTGTGTTTTATTAACACTCTAAAGGTCCACATATTACAGAATGCCTCCAGACGTGTTTCGGAAACTACTACTTGTCTTCCAGGGAACGTTCAAAGCATAGACAACTTGAGACAAAACTACCATGGAGAAAAGTCAGCATGGTGCGTGTTGTATTCAATCCCGACACAATTTCTTTGTTTCACCAACACTCTAAAGGTCCACAGATTACAGAATGCCTCAAGATGTGCTTAGGAAACTACTACTGGTCTTCATGGGAACGATCAAAGCGTAGACAGTTTGAGACATTACTCCCATGGAGAAATGTCTGCATGGTGCCTGTTGTATTCAAACCTGATGCAATTTCTGTGTTTCGTCAACACCCTGAAGGTCCACAGATTACAGAATGCCTTTAGATGTGCTTCCGAAACTACTACTGGTCTTCCAGAGAACGATCGAAGCGTAGACAGTTTGAGACATTACTCCCATGAGTAAAGTCGGCATGGTGCCTGTTGTATTCAATCCCGATGTAATTTCTCTGTTTCATCAACACTCTGAAGGTCCACATATTACAGAATGCCTCCAGATGTGCTTCGGAAACTACTACTGGTCTTCCAGGGAACGATCAAAGCGTAGACAGTTTGAGACATTACTCCCAAGGAGAAAAGTCGGCATGGTGCGTGTTGTATTCAATCCCGATGCATTTTCTTTGTTTCATCAACACTCTGAAGGTTCACAGATTACAGAATGCCTCCAGTTGTGCTTCGGAAACTACTACTAATCTTCCAGGGAACGATCAAAGCGGAGACAGTTTGAGACATTACACCCGCGTTGAAATGTCCTCATGGTGCCTGTTGTATTCAATCCCGAAGAAATTTCTGTGTTTTATCGACTCTCTGAAGGTCATCTTATTACAGAATGCCTCCAGATGTGCTTCGGAAACAAATACCGGTCTTCCAGGGAACGATCAAAGCGTAGACAGTTTGAGATATTACTCCCATGGAGAAAAGTTAGGATGGTTCCTGTTGTATTCAATCCCGATGCAATTTCTGTGTTTCATCAACACTCTAAAGGACCACAAGTTACAGAATGCCTCCAGATGTTCTTCGAAAGCTACTACTGGTCTTCCAGGGAACGATCAAAGCGTAGACAGTTTGAGTTATTAATCCCATGGAGAAAAGTCAGCATGGTGCGTGTTGTATTCAATCCCGACACAATTTCTTTGTTTCACCAACACTCTAAAGGTCCACAGATTACAGAATGCCTCAAGATGTGCTTAGGAAACTACTACTGGTCTTCATGGGAACGATCAAATCGTAGACAGTTTGAGACATTACTCCCATGGAGAAATGTCTGCATGGTGCCTGTTGTATTCAAACCTGATGCAATTTCTGTGTTTCGTCAACACCCTGAAGGTCCACTGATTACAGAATGCCTTTAGATGAGCTTCCGAAACTACTACTGGTCTTCCAGAGAACGATCAAAGCGTAGACAGTTTGAGACATTACTCCCATGAGTAAAGTCCGCATGGTGCATGTTGTATTCAATCCCGATGCAATTTCTCTGTTTCATCAACACTCTGAAGGTCTACATATTACAGAATGCCTCCAGATGTGCTTCGGAAACTACTACTGGTCTTCCAGGGAACGATCAAATCGTAGACAGTTTGAGACATTACACCCGCGTTGAAATGTCCTCATGGTGCCTGTTGTATTCAATCCCGATGCAATATCTGTGTTTCATCACCACTCTGAAGGTCCACAGATTACAGAATGCCTTTAGATGTGCTTCCGAAACTACTACTGTTCTTCCAGGGAACGATTAAAGCGTAGACAGTTTGAGACAATACTCCCATGGAGAAAAGTCCGCATGGTACCTGTCGTATTCAATCCCGATGCAATTTCTGTGTTTCATGAAGTGTCTAAAGGTCCCATATTACACAATGCCCCCAGATGTGCTTCGGAAACTTACTACTGGTCTTCCAGGGAACGATCAAAGCCTAGACAGTTTGAGACATTACTCCCATGGAGAAAAGTCCACATGGTGCCTATTGTATTCAATCCCGACGCAATTTCTCTGTTTCATCGACACTCTGAAGGTCCACATATTACAGAATGCCTCCAGATGTGCTGCGGAAACTACTACTCGTCTTCCAGGGAACGATCAAAGCGTAGACAGTTTGAGACATTACTCCCATTGAGAAAAGTTAGGATGGTTCCTGTTGTATTCAATCCCGATGCAATTTCTGTGATTCATCAACACTCTAAAGGACCACAAGTTACAGAATGCCTCCAGATGTTCTTCGAAAGTTACTACTGGTCTTCCAGGGAACGATCAAAGCGTAGACAGTTTGAGTTATTAATCCCATGGAGAAAAGTCCGCATGGTGACTGTTGTATTCAATCCCGATGCAATATCTGTGTTTCATCAGCACCGTGGAGGTCCCGAGATTACAGAATGCCTTTAGATGTGCTTCCGAAACTACTACTGGTCGTCCAGGGAACGATCAAGCGTAGACAGTTTGAGACATTACTCCCATGGAGAAAAGTCCGCATGGTGCCTGTTATATTCAAACCCGATGCAATTTCCGTGTTTCATCAACACTCTAAAGGTCCCATATTACAGACTGTTTCCAGTTGTGCTTCGGAAACTACTACTGGTCTTCCAGGGAACGATCAAAGCGTAGACAGTTTGACACACTACTCCCATGGAGAAAAGTCAGCATGGTGCGTGTTGTATTCCATCCCGATGCAATTTCTAAGTTTCATTAACACTCTAAACGTCCAAAGACTACAGAATGCCTCTAGATGTGCTTCGGAAACTCTTACTGGTCTTCCAATGAACGATCATAGCGTAGACAGTTTGAGGCATTACACCCACGAAGAAAAGTCCGCATGGAGCCTGTTGAATTGAATCCCGATACAAATTGTGTGTTTCATCGACACTCTGAAGGTCCACAGATTACAGAATGCCTCCAGTTGTGCTTCGGAAACTACTACTGGTCTTCCAGGGAACGATCAAAGCGTAGACAGTTTGAGACATTACTCCCATTGAGAAAAGTTAGGATGGTTTCTGTTGTATTCAATCCCGATGCAATTTATGTGTTTCATCAACACTCTAAAGGACCACAGGTTACAGAATGCCTCCAGATGCTCTTCGACAGCTACTACTGGTCTTCCAGGGAACGATCAAAGGGTAGACAGTTTGAGTTATTAATCCCATGGAGAAAATTCAGCATGGTGCGTGTTGTATTCAATCCCGATGCTATTTCTTTGTTTCATCAACACTCTATACGTCCCCAGATTACAGAATGACTAAAGATGTGCTTCGGAAACTACTACTGGTCTTCCAGGGAACGATCAAAGCGTAGACAATTTGAGACATTACACCAGCGAAGAACAGTCGGCATGGTGCCTGTTGTATTCAATCCCGATGCAATTTCTGTGTTTCATCAACACTCTGAAGGTCCACAGATTACAGAATGCCTCCAGTTGTGCCTCGGAAACTACTACTAATCTTCCAGGTTACGATCAAAGCGGAGAGACTTTGAGACATTACACCCGCGGAGAAAAGTCCTCATGGTGCCTGTTGTATTTAATCCCGATGCAATATCTGTGTTTCATCAACACTCTGAAGGTCCACAGATTACAGAATGCCTTTAGATGTGCTTCCGAAACTACTACTGGTCGTCCAGGGAACGATCAAAGCGTAGACAGTTTGAGACATTACTCCCATGGAGAAAAGACCGCATAGTGCCTTTTATATTCAAACCCGATGCAATTTCTGTGTTTCATCAACACTCTAAAGGTCCCATATAACAGAATGTTTCCAGTTGCGCTTCGGAAACTACTACTGTTCTTCCAGTGAACGATCAAAGCGTAGACAGTTTGAGACATTACTCGTATGAAGAAAAGTCAGTGTGGTGCGTGTTGTATTCCATCCCGATGCAATTTCTAAGTTTCATCAACACACTAAATGTCCAAAGACTACAGAATGCCTCTAGATGTGCTTCGGAAACTTTTACTGGTCTTCCAGTGAACGATCAAAACGTAGACAGTTTGAGGTATTACACCCGCTAAGAAAAGTCCGCATGGAGCCTGTTGTATGATATCCCGATGCAATTTCAGTGTTTCATCGACACTCTGAAGGTCCACAGATTACAGACTGCCTCCAGTTGTGCTTCGGAAACTACTACTGGTCTTACTCGGAACGATAAAAGGGTAGGCAGTTTGAGACATTACTCCCAAGGAGAAAAGTCCGCATGGTCCCTGTTGTATTCAATCCCGATGCAATTTCTGTGTTTCATCGACACTCTGAAGGTCCACAGGTGACAGAATGCCTCGTGATGTGATACGGAAACTACTACTTGTCTTCCAGGAACGATCAAAGCATAGACAATTTGAGACATTACTACCATGGAGAAAAGTCAGCATGGTGCGTGTTGTATTCAATCCCAACGCAATTTCTTTGTTTCACCAACACTCTAAAGGTCCACAGATTACAGAAGGCCTCCAGATGTGCTTCGGAAACTAATACCGGTCTTCCAGGGAACGATCAAAACGGAGACACTTTGAGAATTACACCTGCTGAGAAAAGTCTGCATGGTGCCTTTGGTATTAAATCCCGATGTAATTACTGTGTTTCATCAACACTCTAAAGGCCCACAGATTGCAAAATGCCTCGAGATGTGCTTCGGAAACTACTACTGGTCTTCCAGGTAACGATCAAAGCGTAGACACTTTGAGACATTACTCCCATAGAGAAAAGTCCGCATGGTGACTGTTGTATTCAATCGCGATGCAATATCTGCGTTTCATCAACACTCTGAAGGTCCACAGATTACAGAATGCCTCCAGTTGTGCTTCGGAAACTACTACTAATCTTCCAGGTTACGATCAAAGCGGAGAGACTTTGAGACATTACACCCGCGGAGAAAAGTCCTCATGGTGCCTGTTGTATTTAATCCCGATGCAATATCTTTGTTTCATCAACACTCTGCAGGTCCACAGATTACAGAATGCCTCCAGTTGTGCTTCGAAACTACTACTGGTCTTCCAGGAACAATCAAAGCGTAGACACTTTGAGACATTACTCCCATGGAGAAAAGTCCGCATGGTGCCTGTGGTATTCAATCCCGATACAATTTCTGTGTTTCATGAAGACTCTAAAGGTCCCATATTACACAATGCCCCCAGATGTGTTTCGGAAACTACTACTGGTCTTCCAGGTAAGGATCAAAGCGTAGACAGTTTGAGACATTACTCCCATGGAGAAAAGTCCACATGGTGCCTATTGTATTCAATCCCGACGCAATTTCTCTGTTTCATCGACACTCTGAAGGTCCACATATTACAGAATGCCTCCAGATGTGCTGCGGAAACTACTACTCGTCTTCCAGGGAACGATCAAAGCGTAGACAGTTTGAGACATTACTCCCATTGAGAAAAGTTAGGATGGTTCCTGTTGTATTCAATCCCGATGCAACTTCTGTGTTTCATCAACACTCTAAAGGACCACAAGTTACAGAATGCCTCCACATGTTCTTGGAAAGCGACTACTGGTCTTCCAGGGAACGGTCAAAGCGTAGACAGTTTGAGTTATTAATCCCATGGAGAAAATTCAGCATGGTGCGTGTTGGATTCTATCCCGATGCTATTTCTTTGTTTCATCAACACTCTATACGTCCCCAGATTACAGAATGACTAAAGATGTGCTTCGGAAACTACTACTGGTCTTCCAGGGAACGATCAAATCGTAGAAAATTTGAGACATTACACCAGCGAAGAAAAGACCGCATGGTGAATGTTGTATTCAATCCCGATGCAATTTCTGTGTTTCATCAACACTCTGAAGGTCCACAGATTACAGAATGCCTCCAGTTGTGCTGCGGAAACTACTACTAATCTTCCAGGTTACGATCAAAGCGGAGAGACTTTGAGACATTACACCCGCGGAGAAAAGCCCTCATGTTGCCTGTTGTATTCAATCCCGATGCAATATCTGTGTTTCATCAACACTCTGAAGGTCCACAGATTACAGAATGCCTTTAGATGTGCTTCCGAAACTACTACTGGCCGTCCAGGGAACGATCAAAGCGTAGACAGTTTGAGACATTACTCCCATGGAGAAAAGTCCGCATAGTGCCTTTTATATTCAAACCCGATGCAATTTCTGTGTTACATCAACACTCTAAAGATCCCATATAACAGAATGTTTCCAGTTGTGCTTCGGAAACTACTACTGGTCTTCCAGGGAACGATCAAAGCGTAGACAGTTTGAGACATTACTCGTATGAAGAAAAGTCAGCATGGTGCGTGTTGTATTCCATCCCGATGCAATTTTTTAAGTTTCATCAACACTCTAAACGTCCAAAGACTACAGAATGCCTCTAGATGTGCTTCGGAAACTTTTACTGGTCTTCCAGTGAACGATCAAAGCGTAGACAGTTTGAGGCATTACACCCGCGAAGAAAAGTCCGCATGGAGCGTGTTGTTTTCAATCCCGATGCAATTTCAGTGTTTCATCGACACTCTGAAGGTCCACAGATTACAGAATGACTCCAGTTGTGCTTCGGAAACTACTACTGGTCTTACTCGGAACGATAAAAGCGTAGGCAGTTTGAGACATTACTCCCAAGGAGAAAAGTCCGCATGGTGCCTGTTGTATTCAATCCCGATGCAATTTCTGTGTTTCATCGACACTCGGAAGGTCCACAGGTGACAGAATGCCTCTAGATGTGCTTCGGAAATTAATACCAGTCTTCCAGGGAACGATCAAAACGGAGACAGTTCGAGAATTACACCTGCTGAGAAAAGTCTGCATGGTATTGAATCCCGATGTAATTACTGTGTTTCATCAACACTCTAAAGACCGACAGAATTCAAAATGCCTCCAGATGTGCTTCGGAAACTACTACTGGTCTTCCAGGGAACGATCGAAGCGTAGACACTTTGAGACATTACTCCCATAGAGAAAAGTCCGCGTGGTGACTGTTGTGTTCAATGCCGATGCAATATCTGCGTTTCATCAACACTCTGAAGGTCCACATATTACAAAATGCCTGCAGATGTGTTGCCGAAACTACTACTGGACTCCTAGGGACTGATCAAAGCGTAAACAGTTTGAGACATTACTCCCATGGAGAAAAGTCCGCGTGGTGCGTGTCGTATTCAATCCCGATGCAATTTCTGTGTTTCATCTACACTCTGAAGGTTCACATATTACAGAATGCCTCCAGATGTGCTTAGGAAACTACTACTGGTCTTTCAGGGAACGATCAAAGCGTAGACTGTTTGAGACATTACTCCAATGGAGAAATGTCCGCATGGTGCCTGTTGTATTCAAACCTGATGCAATTTCTGTGTTTCATCAACACTCTAAAGGTCCCATATTACAGAATGCCTCCAGTTGTGCTTCGGAAACTACTACTCGTCTTCCAGGGAACGATGAAAGCGTAGACAGTTTGAGACATTACTCCCATGGAGAAAAGTCAGCATGGATCCTGTTGTATTCAATCCATATGCAATTTCTGAGTTTCATCAACACTCTAAAGGACCACAGGTTACAGAATGCCTCCAAATGAGCTTCGAAAGCTACTACTGGTCTTCCAGGGAACGATCAAAGCGTAGACAGTTTAAAACATTAATCCCATGGAGAAAAGTCCGCATGGTGCCCGTTGTGTTCAATCCCGATGCAATTTCCGTGTTTCATCAACACTCTAAAGGTCGCATATTACAGACTGTTTCCAGTTGTGCTTCGGAAACTACTACTGGTCTTCCAGGGAACGATCAAAGCGTAGACAGTTTGACACATTACTCCCATGGAGAAAAGTCAGCATGGTGCGTGTTGTATTCCATCCCGATGCAATTTCTAAGTTTCATTAACACTCTAAACGTCCAAAGACTACAGAATGCCTCTAGATGTGCTTCGGGAACTCTTACTGGTCTTCCAATGAACGATCAAAGCGTAGACAGTTTGAGGCATTACACCCGCGAAGAAAAGTCCGCATGGTGCCTGTTGTATTCAATCCCGATGTAATGTCGTGTTTCATTAACACTCTGAAGGTCCACAGATTACAGAATGCCTCGAGATGTGGTTCAGAAACTACTACTGGTCTTAAAGGGAACGATAAAAGCGTAGACAGTTTGAGACATTAATCCCATGGAGAGAAGTCCGCAAGGTGCATGTTGTATTCAATCCCGATGAAACTGCTGTGTTTCATTAATACTCAGAAGGTCCACAGATTACAGAATGGCTCCAAATGGGCTACGGAAACTACAAACGGTCTTCCAGGAATTGATCAAAGCATAGACAGTTGGAGACGTTACTCCAATGGAGAATAGACCGCATGGTGCCTGTCGTATTCAATCCCGATGCAATTTCTGTGTTTCATGAAGACTCTAAAGGTCCACAGATTACAGAATGCCTCCAGTTGTGCTTCGGAAACTACTACTGGTCTTCCAGGGAACGATCAAAGCGTAGACACTTTGAGACATTACTCCCATGGAGAAAAGTCAGCATGGTGCGTGTTGTATTCCATCCCGATGCAATTTCTAAGTTTCATCAAACACTCTGAACGTCCACAGATTACAGAATGCCTAAAGATGTGCTACGGAAACTACTACTGGTCTTCCAGGGAACGATCAAATCGTAGACAGTTTGAAACATTACACCCGCGAAGAAAAGTCCGCATGGTGCTTGTTGTATTCAATCCCGATGCAATTTCTGTGTTTCATCAAGACTCTGAAGGTCCACTGATTACAGAATGCCTCCAGTTGTGCTTCGGAAACTACTGCTGGTCTTCCAGGGAACGATCAAAGCGTAGACACTTTGAGACATTACTCCGATGGAGAAAAGTCCGCATGGTGCCTGTCGTGTTCAATCCCGATGCAATTTCTGTGTTTCATGAGGACTCTAAAGGTCCCATATTACACAATGCCCCAAATGTGTTTCAAAAACTACTACTGGTCATCCAGAGAACGATCAAAGCGTAGATAGTTTGAGACATTCCTCCCATGGAGAAAAGTCAGCATGGTGCGTGTTGTATTCCATCCCGATGCAATTTCTAAGTTTCATCAACACTCTAAACGTCCACAGATTACAGAGTGCCTCCAGATGTGCTTCGGAAACTTACTACTGGTCTTCCAGGGAACGATCAAAGCGTAGACAGTTTGAGACATTACTCGCATGGAGAGAAGTCCGCATGGTGCCAGTTATATTCAAAGCCGATGCAATTTCTGTGTTTCATCAACACTCTAAAGGTCCCATATTACAGAATGAATCTAGATGTGCTTCAGAAAATACTACCGGTCTTCCAGGAAAAGATCAAAGCGTAGGCAGTTTGAGACATTATTCCTATGAAGAAAAGTCCGCATGGAGCCTGTTGTATTCAATCCCAATGCAATTTCTGTGTGTCATCAACACTCTAAAGGTCCACAGATTACAGAATGCCTCCAGATGTGTTTCGGAAACTACTACTGGTCTTCCAGGGAACGATCAAAATGTAGACAGTTTGAGACATTACTCCCATGGAGAAAATTCCGAATGGTGCTTGTTGTATTCAATCCCGATGCAACTTCTGAGTTTCATCAACACTCTGAAGCTCCACAGATTACAGAAATCTTCGAGATGTGCTACGGAAACTACTACTTGTCTTCCAGGGAACGATCAAAGCATAGACAATTTGAGACAAAACTACCATGGAGAAAACTCAGCATGGTGGGTGTTGTATTCAATCCCGACACAATTTCTTTGTTTCACCAACACTCTAAAGGTCCACAGATTACAGAATGCCGCCAGATGTGCTTAGGAAACTACTACTGGTCTTCCAGGGAACGTTCAAAGCGTAGACAGTTTGAGACATTACTCCCATGGAGAAATGTCCGCATGGTGCCTGTTGTATTCAAACCCAATGCAATTTCTATGTTTCATCAACACTCTAAAGGTCCACAGATTACAGAATGCCTCCAGATGTGTTTCGGAAACTACTACTGGTCTTCCAGGGACGATCAAAGCGTAGACAGTTTGAGACATTATTCCCATGGAGAAAAATCTGCATGGTGCCTTTGGTATTGAATCCCGATGCAATTACTGTGTTTCATCCACACTGTAAAGGCCCACAGATTGCAAAATGCCTCCAGATGGGCTTCAGAAACTACTACTGGTCTTCCAGGGAACGATCAAAGCGTAGACACTTTGAGACATTACTCACATGGAGAAAAGTCCGCATGGTGACTGTTGTATTCAATCCCGATGCAATATCTGCCTTTCATCAACACTCTGAAGGTCCACAGATTACAGAATGCCTTTAGATGTGCTTCCGAAACTACTACTGGTCTTCCAGGTAACGATCAAAGCGTAGACAGTTTGAGACATTACTCCCATGGACAAAAGTCCACTTGGTGCCTATTGTATTCAATCCCGACGCAATCTCTCTGTATCATCCACACTCTGAAGGTCCACATATTACAGAATGCCTCCAGATGAGCTGCGGAAACTACTATTGGTCTTCCAGTAATTGATCAAAGCGTAAAAAGTTTCAGACATTACTCCCATCGAGAAAAGTCCGCATGGTGCCTGTTGTATTCAATCCCGATGCAATATCTGTGTTTCATCAACACTCTGAAGGACCACAGATTACTGAAAGCTTTCAGATGTGCTTCGGAAACTACAACTGGTCTTCCAGGGAACGATCAAAGCGTAGACAGTTTGAGACATTACTCCCATGGAGAAAAGTCCGCATGGTGCCTGTCGTGTTCAATCCCGATGCAATTTCTGTGTTTCATGAGGACTCTAAAGGTCCAATATTACACAATGCCCCAAATGTGTTTCAAAAACTACTACTGGTCATCCAGGGAACGATCAAAGCGTAGATAGTTTGAGACATTACTCCCATGGAGAAAAGTCAGCATGGTGCGTGTTGTATTCCATCCCGATGCAATTTCTAGGTTTCATCAACACTCTAAACGTCCACAGATTACAGAGTGCCTCCAGATGTGCTTCGGAAACTTACTACTGGTCTTCCAGGGAACGATCAAAGCGTAGACAGTTTGAGACATTACTCGCATGGAGAGAAGTCCGCATGGTGCCAGTTATATTCAAAGCCGATGCAATTTATGTGTTTCATCAACACTCTAAAGGTCCCATATTACAGAATGAATCTAGATGTGCTTCAAAAAATACTACCGGTCTTCCAGGAAAAGATCAAAGCGTAGGCAGTTTGAGACATTATTCCTATGAAGAAAAGTCCACATGGTGCCTATTGTATTCAATCCCGACGCAATCTCTCTGTATCATCGACACTCTGAAGGTCCACATATTACAGAATGCCTCCAGATGAGCTGCGGAAACTACTATTGGTCTTCCAGTAATTGATCAAAGCGTAAAAAGTTTCAGACATTACTCCCATCGAGAAAAGTCCGCATGGTGCCTGTTGTATTCAATCCCGATGCAATTTCTGAGTTTCATCAACACTCTAAAGGACCACAGGTTACAGAATGCCTCCAAATGAGCTTCGAAAGCTACTACTGGTCTTCCAGGGAACGATCAAAGCGTAGACAGTTTAAGACATTAATCCCATGGAGAAAAGTCCGCATGGTGCCCGTTGTGTTCAATCCCGATGCGATTTCGGTGTTTCATTACCACTCTGAAGGTCCACAGATTACAGAATGCCTCCAGTTGTGCTTCGGAAACTACTACTGGTCTTTCAGGGAACGATCAAAGGGTAGACACTTTGAGACATTACTCCCATAGAGAAAAGTCCGCATGGTGACTGTTGTATTCGATCCCAATGCAATATCTGTGTTTCATCAGCACCCTGGAGGTCCAGAGATTACAGAATGCTTCCAGTTGTGCTTCGTAAACTACTACTGGTCATCCAGGGAACGATCAAAGCGTAGACAGTTTGAGACATTACTCCCATGTAGAAAAGTCCGCATGGTGCCTGTTATATTCAAACCCGATGCAATTTCCGTGTTTCATCAACACTCTAAAGGTCCCATATTACAGACTGTTTCCAGTTGTGCTTCGGAAACTACTACTGGTCTTCCAGGGAACGATCAAAGCGTAGACAGTTTGACACATTACTCCCATGGAGAAAAGTCAGCATGGTGCGTGTTGTATTCCATCCCGATGCAATTTCTAAGTTTCATTAACACTCTAAACGTCCAAAGACTACAGAATGCCTCTAGATGTGCTTCGGGAACTCTTACTGGTCTTCCAATGAACGATCAAAGCGTAGACAGTTTGAGGCATTACACCCGCGAAGAAAAGTCCGCATGGTGCCTGTTGTATTCAATCCCGATGTAATGTCGTGTTTCATTAACACTCTGAAGGTCCACAGATTACAGAATGCCTCGAGATGTGGTTCAGAAACTACTACTGGTCTTAAAGGGAACGATAAAAGCGTAGACAGTTTGAGACATTAATCCCATGGAGAGAAGTCCGCAAGGTGCATGTTGTATTCAATCCCGATGAAATTGCTGTGTTTCATTAATACTCAGAAGGTCCACAGATTACAGAATGGCTCCAAATGGGCTTCGGAAACTACAAACGGTCTTCCAGGAATTGATCAAAGCATAGACAGTTGGAGACGTTACTCCAATGGAGAATAGACCGCATGGTGCCTGTCGTATTCAATCCCGATGCAATTTCTGTGTTTCATGAAGACTCTAAAGGTCCACAGATTACAGAATGCCTCCAGTTGTGCTTCGGAAACTACTACTGGTCTTCCAGGGAACGATCAAAGCGTAGACACTTTGAGACATTACTCCCATGGAGAAAAGTCAGCATGGTGCGTGGTGTATTCCATCCCGATGCAATTTCTAAGTTTCATCAAACACTCTGAACGTCCACAGATTACAGAATGCCTAAAGATGTGCTACGGAAACTACTACTGGTCTTCCAGGGAACGATCAAATCGTAGACAGTTTGACACATTACACCCGCGAAGAAAAGTCCGCATGGTGCTTGTTGTATTCAATCCCGATGCAATTTCTGTGTTTCATCAAGACTCTGAAGGTCCACAGATTACAGAATGCCTCCAGTTGTGCTTCGGAAACTACTGCTGGTCTTCCAGGGAACGATCAAAGCGTAGACACTTTGAGACATTACTCCCATGGAGAAAAGTCCGCATGGTGCCTGTCGTGTTCAATCCCGATGCAATTTCTGTGTTTCATGAGGACTCTAAAGGTCCCATATTACATAATGCCCCAAATGTGTTTCAAAAACTATTACTGGTCATCCAGGGAACGTTCAAAGCGTAGATAGTTTGAGACATTACTCCCATGGAGAAAAGTCAGCATGGTGCGTGTTGTATTCCATCCCGATGCAATTTCTAAGTTTCATCAACACTCTAAACGTACACAGATTACAGAGTGCCTCCAGATGTGCTTCGGAAACTTACTACTGGTCTTCCAGGGAACGATCAAAGCGTAGACAGTTTGAGACATTACTCGCATGGAGAGAAGTCCGCATGGTGCCAGTTATATTCAAAGCCGATGCAATTCCTGTGTTTCATCAACACTCTAAAGGTCCCATATTACAGAATGAATCTAGATGTGCTTCAGAAAATACTACCGGTCTTCCAGGAAAAGATCAAAGCGTAGGCAGTTTGAGACATTATTCCTATGATGAAAAGTCCGTATGGAGCCTGTTGTATTCAATCCCAATGCAATGTCTGTGTTTCATCAACACTCTAAAGGTCCACAGATTACAGAATGCCTCCAGATGTGTTTCGGAAACTACTACTGGTCTTCCAGGGAACGAACAAAGTGTAGACAGTTGGAGACATTACTCCCATGGAGAAAATTCCGAATGGTGCTTGTTGTATTCAATCCCGATGCAACTTCTGAGTTTCATCAACACTCTGAAGCTCCACAGATTACAGAAATCTTCGAGATGTGCTACGGAAACTACTACTTGTCTTCCAGGGAACGATCAAAGCATAGACAATTTGAGACAAAACTACCATGGAGAAAACTCAGCATGGTGGGTGTTGTATTCAATCCCGACACAATTTCTTTGTTTCACCAACACTCTAAAGGTCCACAGATTACAGAATGCCGCCAGATGTGCTTAGGAAACTACTACTGGTCTTCCAGGGAACGTTCAAAGCGTAGACAGTTTGAGACATTACTCCCATGGAGAAATGTCCGCATGGTGCTGTTGTATTCAAACCCAATGCAATTTCTATGTTTCATCAACACTCTAAAGGTCCACAGATTACCGAATGCCTCCAGATGTGCTTCGGAAACTACAACTGGTCTTCCAGGGAACGATCAAAGCGTAGACAGTATGAGACATTAATCCCATAGAGAAAAGTCCGCATGGTGCCTGTCGTATTCAAACCCGATGCAATTTCTGTGATTCATCAACACCTTAACCGTCCACAGATTACAGAATGCCTAAAGATGTGCTTCGGAAATTACTACTGGTCATGGAGCTAACGATCAAAGCGTAGACAGTTTGAGACATTAATCCCATGTAGAATAGTCGTGCGTGTTGTATTCAATCCCGATGCAACTTCTTTGTTTCATCAACATTCTAAAGGTCCACAGATTACAGAATGCCTTTAGATGTTGTTCCGAAACTACTACTGGTCTTCCAGGGAACGATCAAAGCATAGACACTTTGAGACATTACACGAGTGAAGAAAAGTCCGCATGGTACCTGTCGTGTTCAATCCCGATGCAATTTCTGTTTTTCATCAAGACTCTCAAGGTCAAATATTTGACAATGCCTTCAGATGTGCTACGGAAACTACTAATATCCTTGCAGGGAACGATCAAAGCGTAGACAGTTTGAGACGTGACTCCCATGGAGAAAAGTCAGCATGTGCATGTTGTATTCAATCCCGATGCAATTTCTTTGTTTCATCAACACTCAAAACGTCCACAGACTACAGAATGCCTAAAGATGGGCTTCGGAAACTACTACTGGTCTTCCAGTGAACTATCAAAGCGTAGACAGTTTGAGTCATTACAATCGCGAAGAAAAGTCCGCATGGTGACGGTTGTATTCAATCCCGATGCTATTTCTGTGTTTCATCAACACTCTGAAGGTCCACAATTTACAGAATGCCTCCAGTTGTGCTTCGGAAATTACTACTGGTCTTCCAGGGAACGGTCAAAGCGTAGACAGTTTGAGACATTACACCCGCGAAGAAAAGTCCGCACGGTGCCTGTCATATTCAATCCCGATGCAATTTCTGTTTTTCATCAAGACTCTAAAGATCCCATATTACACAATGCCTCCAGATGTGCTTCGGGGACTACTACTGGCCTTGCAGGGAACGATCAAAGCGTAGATAGTTTGAGACATTACTCCAATGGAGAAAAGTCAGCATGGTGCGTGATGTATTCTATCCCGAATCAATTTCTTTGTTTCATCAACAGTCTAATTGTCCACAGATTACAGAATGCCTAAAGATGTGCATCGGAAACTACTACTGGTCCTGCAGGGAACTATCAAAGCGTAGGCAGTTTGAGACATTACACCCGAGAAGAAAAGTCCGCATGGTGCCTGTTGTATTCAATCCCGATGCAATTTCTGTATTTCATCAACACTCTGAAGGTCCACAGATTACAGAATGCCTCCAGATGTGCCTCGCAAACTAATACTGGTCTTCCAGGGAACGATCAAAGCGTAGACAGTTTCAGACATTTCTCCCATGGAGATAAGTCAGCATGGTGACTTTTGTATTCAATCCCGATGTAAATTCTGTGTTTCATCAACACTCTGAAGGTCCACAGTTTACAGAATGCCTTCAGATGTGATTCGGAAACTACTACTGGTCTTCCAGGGAACGATCAAAGCGTTGACAGTTTGAGACATTACGCCAGCGAAGAAAAGTCCGCATGGTGTCTGTTGTATTCAATCCCGGTGCAATTTCTGTGTTTCATCAACACTCTGAAGGTAGACAGACTACAGAATGCCTTCATATGTGCTTCGGGAACTCTTACTGGTCTTCCAGTGAACCATCAAATCGTAGAGAGTTTGAGACGTTACGCCAGCGAAGAAAAGTCCGCATGGTGACTGTTGTATTCAATCCCGATGCAATTTCTGTGTTTCATCAACACTCTAAAGGTCCAAAAATTACAGAATGCCTCCAGATGTGCTTCGGAAACTACTACTGGTCTTCCAGGGAACGATCAAAGCGTAGACAGTTTGAGACATTACACCCGCGAAGAAAAGTCCGCATGGTGCCTGATGTATTCAATCCCGATGCCATTTCTGTGTTTCATCAACACTCTGAAGGTCCACAGATTACAGAATGCCTCCAGTTGTGCTTCGGAAACTACTACTGGTCTTCCAGGGAACGTTCAAAGCGTAGACAGTTTGAGACATTACTCCCAATGGAGAAAAGTCCGCATGGTGAGTGTTGTATTCATTCCCGATGCAATTACTGTGTTTCATTAACACTCTGAAGGACCACATATTACAGAATGCCTCCAGATGTGCTTCGGAAACTACTACTGGTCTCCCAGGGAACGATCAAAACGTAGACAATTTGATACATTACTCCCATGGAGAAAAGTCCGCATGGTGCCTGTTATAGTCAATCCCGATGAAATTTCTATGTTTCATCAACACTCTAAACGTCCAAAGATTACAGAATGCCTCTAGATGTGCTTCAGAAACTCTTACTGGTCTTCCAGTGAACGATAAAAACGTAGACGGTTTGAGATATTACACCAGCGAATAAAAGTCCGCATGGAGCCTGTTGTATTCAATCCCGATCCAATTTCTGTGTTTCATCAACACTGTGACGGTCCGCAGATTACAGAATGCCTCCAGTTGTGCTTCGGAAACTACTACTGGTCTTCCAGGGAACGATCAAAGCGTAGACAGTTTGAGACATTACTCCCATGGAGAAAAGTCCGCATGGTGCCTGTTATATTCAAACCCGATGCAATTGCTGTGTTTCATTAACACTCCAAAGGTCCCATATTACAGAAAGCTTCAAGTTGTGCTTCGGAAACTACTACTGGTCTTCCAGAGAACGATCAAAGCCTAGACAGTTTGAGATATTACTGCCATGGAGAAAAGTCATCATGGTGCGTGTTGTATTCAATCCCGATGCAATTTCTATGTTTCATCAACACTCTAAACGTCCAAAGATTACAGAATGATTCTAGATGAGTTTCGGAAACTCTAAAGGATCTTCCAATGAACTATCAAAGCGTAGACAGTTTAAGACATTACACCAGCGAAGAAAAGTCCGCATGGTGCCTGTCGTATTCAGTCCCGATGCAATTTCTGTGTTTCATCAAGACTCTGAAGGTCCCATATCACACAATGCCTCCAGATGTGCTTCAGAAACTACTACTGGTCTTCCAGTGAACTATCAAAGTGTAGACAGTTTGAGACATTACACCCGCGAAGAAAAGTCCGCATGGTGCCTGATGTATTCAATCCCGATGCCATCTCTGTGTTTCATCAACACTCTGAAGGTCCACAGATTACAGAATGCCTCCAGATGTGCTTCGGAACTACTACTGGTCTTCCAGGGAACGATCAAAGCGTAGACAGTTTGAGACATTACTCCCATGGAGAAAAGTCCGCATGGTGCCTGTTGTATTCAATCCCGATGCAATTTCTGTGTTTCATCAACACCCTGAAGGTCCACAGATTAAAGAATGCCTCCAGATGTGCTTAGGAAACTACTACTGGTCTTCATGGGAACGATCAAATCGTAGACAGTTTGAGACATTACTCCCATGGAGAAATGTCTGCATGGTGCCTGTTGTATTCAAACCTGATGCAATTTCTGTGTTTCGTCAACACCCTGAAGGTCCACAGATTACAGAATGCCTTTAGATGAGCTTCCGAAACTACTACTGGTCTTCCAGAGAACGATCAAAGCGTAGACAGTTTGAGACATTACTCCCATGAGTAAAGTCCGCATGGTGCATGTTGTATTCAATCCCGATGCAATTTCTCTGTTTCATCAACACTCTGAAGGTCTACATATTACAGAATGCCTCCAGATGTGCTTCGGAAACTACTACTGGTCTTCCAGGGAACGATCAAATCGTAGACAGTTTGAGACATTACACCCGCGTTGAAATGTCCTCATGGTGCCTGTTGTATTCAATCCCGATGCAATATCTGTGTTTCATCACCACTCTGAAGGTCCACAGATTACAGAATGCCTTTAGATGTGCTTCCGAAACTACTACTGTTCTTCCAGGGAACGATTAAAGCGTAGACAGTTTGAGACAATACTCCCATGGAGAAAAGTCCGCATGGTACCTGTCGTATTCAATCCCGATGCAATTTCTGTGTTTCATGAAGTGTCTAAAGGTCCCATATTACACAATGCCCCCAGATGTGCTTCGGAAACTTACTACTGGTCTTCCAGGGAACGATCAAAGCCTAGACAGTTTGAGACATTACTCCCATGGAGAAAAGTCCACATGGTGCCTATTGTATTCAATCCCGACGCAATTTCTCTGTTTCATCGACACTCTGAAGGTCCACATATTACAGAATGCCTCCAGATGTGCTGCGGAAACTACTACTCGTCTTCCAGGGAACGATCAAAGCGTAGACAGTTTGAGACATTACTCCCATTGAGAAAAGTTAGGATGGTTCCTGTTGTATTCAATCCCGATGCAATTTCTGTGATTCATCAACACTCTAAAGGACCACAAGTTACAGAATGCCTCCAGATGTTCTTCGAAAGTTACTACTGGTCTTCCAGGGAACGATCAAAGCGTAGACAGTTTGAGTTATTAATCCCATGGAGAAAATTCAGCATGGTGCGTGTTGTATTCCATCCCGATGCAATTTCTAAGTTTCATCGACACTCTAAACGTCCAAAGACTACAGAATGCCTCTAGATGTGCTTCGGAAACTTTTACTGGTCTTCCAGTGAACGATCAAAACGTAGACAGTTTGAGGTATTACACCCGCGAAGAAAAGTCCGCATGGTGACTGTTGTATTCAATCCCGATGCAATTTCAGTGTTTCATCGACACTCTGAAGGTCCACAGATTACAGACTGCCTCCAGTTGTGCTTCGGAAACTACTACTGGTCTTACTCGGAACGATAAAAGCGTAGGCAGTTTGAGACATTACTCCCAAGGAGAAAAGTCCGCATGGTGCCTGTTGTAATCAATCCCGATGCAATTTCTGTGTTTCATCGACACTCTGAAGGTCCACAGGTGACAGAATGCCTCGAGATGTGATACGGAAACTACTACTTGTCTTCCAGGAACGATCAAAGCATAGACAATTTGAGACATTACTCCCATAGAGAAAAGTCCGCATGGTGACTGTTGTATTCAATCCAAATGCAATATCTGTGTTTCATCAGCACCCTGGAGGTCCAGAGATTACAGAATGCCTTTAGATGTGCTTCCGAAACTACTACTGGACTTCCAGGGACTCATCAAAGCGTAAACAGTTTGAGACATTACTCCCATGGAGAAAAGTCCGCATGGTGCGTGTCGTATTCAATCCCGATGCAATTTCTGTGTTTCATCTACACTCTGAAGTTTCACATATTACAGAATGCCTTCAGATGTGCTTAGGAAACTACTACTGGTCTTTCAGGGAACGATCAAAGCGTAGACAGTTTGAGACATTACTCCAATGGAGAAATGTCCGCATGGTGCCTGTTGTATTCCAACCTGATGCAATTTCTGTGTTTCATCAACACTCTAAAGGTCCCATATTACAGAATGCCTCCAGTTGTGCTTCGGAAACTACTACTCGTCTTCCAGGGAACGATGAAAGCGTAGACAGTTTGAGACATTACTCCCATGGAGAAAAGCCAGCATGGATCCTGTTGTATTCAAACCCGATGCAATTTCTGAGTTTCATCAACACTCTAAAGGACCACAGGTTACAGAATGCCTCCAGATAAGCTTCGAAGGCTACTACTGGTCCTCCAAGGAACGATCAAAGCGTAGACAGTTTGAGACATTAATCCCATTTAGAAAAGTCCGCATGGTGCCCGTTGTGTTCAATCCCGATGCAATTTCGGTGTTTCATTACCACTCTGAAGGTCCACGGATTACAGAATGCCTCCAGTTGTGCTTCGGAAACTACTACTGGTCTTCCAGGGAACGATCAAAGGGTAGACACTTTGAGACATTACTCCCATAGAGAAAAGTCCGCATGGTGACTGTTGTATTCAATCCCGATGCAATATCTGTGTTTCATCAGCACCGTGGAGGTCCCGAGATTACAGAATGCCTTTAGATGTGCTTCCGAAACTACTACTGGTCGTCCAGGGAACGATCAAGCGTAGACAGTTTGAGACATTACTCCCATGGAGAAAAGTCCGCATGGTGCCTGTTATATTCAAACCCGATGCAATTTCCGTGTTTCATCAACACTCTAAAGGTCCCATATTACAGACTGTTTCCAGTTGTGCTTCGGAAACTACTACTGGTCTTCCAGGGAACGATCAAAGCGTAGACAGTTTGACACACTACTCCCATGGAGAAAAGTCAGCATGGTGCGTGTTGTATTCCATCCCGATGCAATTTCTAAGTTTCATTAACACTCTAAACGTCCAAAGACTACAGAATGCCTCTAGATGTGCTTCGGAAACTCTTACTGGTCTTCCAATGAACGATCATAGCGTAGACAGTTTGAGGCATTACACCCACGAAGAAAAGTCCGCATGGAGCCTGTTGAATTGAATCCCGATACAAATTGTGTGTTTCATCGACACTCTGAAGGTCCACAGATTACAGAATGCCTCCAGTTGTGCTTCGGAAACTACTACTGGTCTTCCAGGGAACGATCAAAGCGTAGACAGTTTGAGACATTACTCCCATTGAGAAAAGTTAGGATGGTTTCTGTTGTATTCAATCCCGATGCAATTTATGTGTTTCATCAACACTCTAAAGGACCACAGGTTACAGAATGCCTCCAGATGCTCTTCGACAGCTACTACTGGTCTTCCAGGGAACGATCAAAGGGTAGACAGTTTGAGTTATTAATCCCATGGAGAAAATTCAGCATGGTGCGTGTTGTATTCAATCCCGATGCTATTTCTTTGTTTCATCAACACTCTATACGTCCCCAGATTACAGAATGACTAAAGATGTGCTTCGGAAACTACTACTGGTCTTCCAGGGAACGATCAAAGCGTAGACAATTTGAGACATTACACCAGCGAAGAACAGTCGGCATGGTGCCTGTTGTATTCAATCCCGATGCAATTTCTGTGTTTCATCAACACTCTGAAGGTCCACAGATTACAGAATGCCTCCAGTTGTGCCTCGGAAACTACTACTAATCTTCCAGGTTACGATCAAAGCGGAGAGACTTTGAGACATTACACCCGCGGAGAAAAGTCCTCATGGTGCCTGTTGTATTTAATCCCGATGCAATATCTGTGTTTCATCAACACTCTGAAGGTCCACAGATTACAGAATGCCTTTAGATGTGCTTCCGAAACTACTACTGGTCGTCCAGGGAACGATCAAAGCGTAGACAGTTTGAGACATTACTCCCATGGAGAAAAGACCGCATAGTGCCTTTTATATTCAAACCCGATGCAATTTCTGTGTTTCATCAACACTCTAAAGGTCCCATATAACAGAATGTTTCCAGTTGCGCTTCGGAAACTACTACTGTTCTTCCAGTGAACGATCAAAGCGTAGACAGTTTGAGACATTACTCGTATGAAGAAAAGTCAGTGTGGTGCGTGTTGTATTCCATCCCGATGCAATTTCTAAGTTTCATCAACACACTAAATGTCCAAAGACTACAGAATGCCTCTAGATGTGCTTCGGAAACTTTTACTGGTCTTCCAGTGAACGATCAAAACGTAGACAGTTTGAGGTATTACACCCGCTAAGAAAAGTCCGCATGGAGCCTGTTGTATGATATCCCGATGCAATTTCAGTGTTTCATCGACACTCTGAAGGTCCACAGATTACAGACTGCCTCCAGTTGTGCTTCGGAAACTACTACTGGTCTTACTCGGAACGATAAAAGCGTAGGCAGTTTGAGACATTACTCCCAAGGAGAAAAGTCCGCATGGTCCCTGTTGTATTCAATCCCGATGCAATTTCTGTGTTTCATCGACACTCTGAAGGTCCACAGGTGACAGAATGCCTCGTGATGTGATACGGAAACTACTACTTGTCTTCCAGGAACGATCAAAGCATAGACAATTTGAGACATTACTACCATGGAGAAAAGTCAGCATGGTGCGTGTTGTATTCAATCCCAACGCAATTTCTTTGTTTCACCAACACTCTAAAGGTCCACAGATTACAGAAGGCCTCCAGATGTGCTTCGGAAACTAATACCGGTCTTCCAGGGAACGATCAAAACGGAGACACTTTGAGAATTACACCTGCTGAGAAAAGTCTGCATGGTGCCTTTGGTATTAAATCCCGATGTAATTACTGTGTTTCATCAACACTCTAAAGGCCCACAGATTGCAAAATGCCTCGAGATGTGCTTCGGAAACTACTACTGGTCTTCCAGGTAACGATCAAAGCGTAGACACTTTGAGACATTACTCCCATAGAGAAAAGTCCGCATGGTGACTGTTGTATTCAATCGCGATGCAATATCTGCGTTTCATCAACACTCTGAAGGTCCACAGATTACAGAATGCCTCCAGTTGTGCTTCGGAAACTACTACTAATCTTCCAGGTTACGATCAAAGCGGAGAGACTTTGAGACATTACACCCGCGGAGAAAAGTCCTCATGGTGCCTGTTGTATTTAATCCCGATGCAATATCTTTGTTTCATCAACACTCTGCAGGTCCACAGATTACAGAATGCCTCCAGTTGTGCTTCGAAACTACTACTGGTCTTCCAGGAACAATCAAAGCGTAGACACTTTGAGACATTACTCCCAAGGAGAAAAGTCCGCATGGTGCCTGTGGTATTCAATCCCGATACAATTTCTGTGTTTCATGAAGACTCTAAAGGTCCCATATTACACAATGCCCCCAGATGTGTTTCGGAAACTACTACTGGTCTTCCAGGTAAGGATCAAAGCGTAGACAGTTTGAGACATTACTCCCATGGAGAAAAGTCCACATGGTGCCTATTGTATTCAATCCCGACGCAATTTCTCTGTTTCATCGACACTCTGAAGGTCCACATATTACAGAATGCCTCCAGATGTGCTGCGGAAACTACTACTCGTCTTCCAGGGAACGATCAAAGCGTAGACAGTTTGAGACATTACTCCCATTGAGAAAAGTTAGGATGGTTCCTGTTGTATTCAATCCCGATGCAACTTCTGTGTTTCATCAACACTCTAAAGGACCACAAGTTACAGAATGCCTCCACATGTTCTTGGAAAGCGACTACTGGTCTTCCAGGGAACGGTCAAAGCGTAGACAGTTTGAGTTATTAATCCCATGGAGAAAATTCAGCATGGTGCGTGTTGGATTCTATCCCGATGCTATTTCTTTGTTTCATCAACACTCTATACGTCCCCAGATTACAGAATGACTAAAGATGTGCTTCGGAAACTACTACTGGTCTTCCAGGGAACGATCAAATCGTAGAAAATTTGAGACATTACACCAGCGAAGAAAAGACCGCATGGTGAATGTTGTATTCAATCCCGATGCAATTTCTGTGTTTCATCAACACTCTGAAGGTCCACAGATTACAGAATGCCTCCAGTTGTGCTGCGGAAACTACTACTAATCTTCCAGGTTACGATCAAAGCGGAGAGACTTTGAGACATTACACCCGCGGAGAAAAGCCCTCATGTTGCCTGTTGTATTCAATCCCGATGCAATATCTGTGTTTCATCAACACTCTGAAGGTCCACAGATTACAGAATGCCTTTAGATGTGCTTCCGAAACTACTACTGGCCGTCCAGGGAACGATCAAAGCGTAGACAGTTTGAGACATTACTCCCATGGAGAAAAGTCCGCATAGTGCCTTTTATATTCAAACCCGATGCAATTTCTGTGTTACATCAACACTCTAAAGATCCCATATAACAGAATGTTTCCAGTTGTGCTTCGGAAACTACTACTGGTCTTCCAGGGAACGATCAAAGCGTAGACAGTTTGAGACATTACTCGTATGAAGAAAAGTCAGCATGGTGCGTGTTGTATTCCATCCCGATGCAATTTTTTAAGTTTCATCAACACTCTAAACGTCCAAAGACTACAGAATGCCTCTAGATGTGCTTCGGAAACTTTTACTGGTCTTCCAGTGAACGATCAAAGCGTAGACAGTTTGAGGCATTACACCCGCGAAGAAAAGTCCGCATGGAGCGTGTTGTTTTCAATCCCGATGCAATTTCAGTGTTTCATCGACACTCTGAAGGTCCACAGATTACAGAATGACTCCAGTTGTGCTTCGGAAACTACTACTGGTCTTACTCGGAACGATAAAAGCGTAGGCAGTTTGAGACATTACTCCCAAGGAGAAAAGTCCGCATGGTGCCTGTTGTATTCAATCCCGATGCAATTTCTGTGTTTCATCGACACTCGGAAGGTCCACAGGTGACAGAATGCCTCTAGATGTGCTTCGGAAATTAATACCAGTCTTCCAGGGAACGATCAAAACGGAGACAGTTCGAGAATTACACCTGCTGAGAAAAGTCTGCATGGTATTGAATCCCGATGTAATTACTGTGTTTCATCAACACTCTAAAGACCGACAGAATTCAAAATGCCTCCAGATGTGCTTCGGAAACTACTACTGGTCTTCCAGGGAACGATCGAAGCGTAGACACTTTGAGACATTACTCCCATAGAGAAAAGTCCGCGTGGTGACTGTTGTGTTCAATGCCGATGCAATATCTGCGTTTCATCAACACTCTGAAGGTCCACATATTACAAAATGCCTGCAGATGTGTTGCCGAAACTACTACTGGACTCCTAGGGACTGATCAAAGCGTAAACAGTTTGAGACATTACTCCCATGGAGAAAAGTCCGCGTGGTGCGTGTCGTATTCAATCCCGATGCAATTTCTGTGTTTCATCTACACTCTGAAGGTTCACATATTACAGAATGCCTCCAGATGTGCTTAGGAAACTACTACTGGTCTTTCAGGGAACGATCAAAGCGTAGACTGTTTGAGACATTACTCCAATGGAGAAATGTCCGCATGGTGCCTGTTGTATTCAAACCTGATGCAATTTCTGTGTTTCATCAACACTCTAAAGGTCCCATATTACAGAATGCCTCCAGTTGTGCTTCGGAAACTACTACTCGTCTTCCAGGGAACGATGAAAGCGTAGACAGTTTGAGACATTACTCCCATGGAGAAAAGTCAGCATGGATCCTGTTGTATTCAATCCATATGCAATTTCTGAGTTTCATCAACACTCTAAAGGACCACAGGTTACAGAATGCCTCCAAATGAGCTTCGAAAGCTACTACTGGTCTTCCAGGGAACGATCAAAGCGTAGACAGTTTAAAACATTAATCCCATGGAGAAAAGTCCGCATGGTGCCCGTTGTGTTCAATCCCGATGCAATTTCCGTGTTTCATCAACACTCTAAAGGTCGCATATTACAGACTGTTTCCAGTTGTGCTTCGGAAACTACTACTGGTCTTCCAGGGAACGATCAAAGCGTAGACAGTTTGACACATTACTCCCATGGAGAAAAGTCAGCATGGTGCGTGTTGTATTCCATCCCGATGCAATTTCTAAGTTTCATTAACACTCTAAACGTCCAAAGACTACAGAATGCCTCTAGATGTGCTTCGGGAACTCTTACTGGTCTTCCAATGAACGATCAAAGCGTAGACAGTTTGAGGCATTACACCCGCGAAGAAAAGTCCGCATGGTGCCTGTTGTATTCAATCCCGATGTAATGTCGTGTTTCATTAACACTCTGAAGGTCCACAGATTACAGAATGCCTCGAGATGTGGTTCAGAAACTACTACTGGTCTTAAAGGGAACGATAAAAGCGTAGACAGTTTGAGACATTAATCCCATGGAGAGAAGTCCGCAAGGTGCATGTTGTATTCAATCCCGATGAAATTGCTGTGTTTCATTAATACTCAGAAGGTCCACAGATTACAGAATGGCTCCAAATGGGCTACGGAAACTACAAACGGTCTTCCAGGAATTGATCAAAGCATAGACAGTTGGAGACGTTACTCCAATGGAGAATAGACCGCATGGTGCCTGTCGTATTCAATCCCGATGCAATTTCTGTGTTTCATGAAGACTCTAAAGGTCCACAGATTACAGAATGCCTCCAGTTGTGCTTCGGAAACTACTACTGGTCTTCCAGGGAACGATCAAAGCGTAGACACTTTGAGACATTACTCCCATGGAGAAAAGTCAGCATGGTGCGTGTTGTATTCCATCCCGATGCAATTTCTAAGTTTCATCAAACACTCTGAACGTCCACAGATTACAGAATGCCTAAAGATGTGCTACGGAAACTACTACTGGTCTTCCAGGGAACGATCAAATCGTAGACAGTTTGAAACATTACACCCGCGAAGAAAAGTCCGCATGGTGCTTGTTGTATTCAATCCCGATGCAATTTCTGTGTTTCATCAAGACTCTGAAGGTCCACTGATTACAGAATGCCTCCAGTTGTGCTTCGGAAACTACTGCTGGTCTTCCAGGGAACGATCAAAGCGTAGACACTTTGAGACATTACTCCGATGGAGAAAAGTCCGCATGGTGCCTGTCGTGTTCAATCCCGATGCAATTTCTGTGTTTCATGAGGACTCTAAAGGTCCCATATTACACAATGCCCCAAATGTGTTTCAAAAACTACTACTGGTCATCCAGGGAACGATCAAAGCGTAGATAGTTTGAGACATTCCTCCCATGGAGAAAAGTCAGCATGGTGCGTGTTGTATTCCATCCCGGTGCAATTTCTAAGTTTCATCAACACTCTAAACGTCCACAGATTACAGAGTGCCTCCAGATGTGCTTCGGAAACTTACTACTGGTCTTCCAGGGAACGATCAAAGCGTAGACAGTTTGAGACATTACTCGCATGGAGAGAAGTCCGCATGGTGCCAGTTATATTCAAAGCCGATGCAATTTCTGTGTTTCATCAACACTCTAAAGGTCCCATATTACAGAATGAATCTAGATGTGCTTCAGAAAATACTACCGGTCTTCCAGGAAAAGATCAAAGCGTAGGCAGTTTGAGACATTATTCCTATGAAGAAAAGTCCGCATGGAGCCTGTTGTATTCAATCCCAATGCAATTTCTGTGTGTCATCAACACTCTAAAGGTCCACAGATTACAGAATGCCTCCAGATGTGTTTCGGAAACTACTACTGGTCTTCCAGGGAACGATCAAAATGTAGACAGTTTGAGACATTACTCCCATGGAGAAAATTCCGAATGGTGCTTGTTGTATTCAATCCCGATGCAACTTCTGAGTTTCATCAACACTCTGAAGCTCCACAGATTACAGAAATCTTCGAGATGTGCTACGGAAACTACTACTTGTCTTCCAGGGAACGATCAAAGCATAGACAATTTGAGACAAAACTACCATGGAGAAAACTCAGCATGGTGGGTGTTGTATTCAATCCCGACACAATTTCTTTGTTTCACCAACACTCTAAAGGTCCACAGATTACAGAATGCCGCCAGATGTGCTTAGGAAACTACTACTGGTCTTCCAGGGAACGTTCAAAGCGTAGACAGTTTGAGACATTATTCCCATGGAGAAAAATCTGCATGGTGCCTTTGGTATTGAATCCCGATGCAATTACTGTGTTTCATCCACACTGTAAAGGCCCACAGATTGCAAAATGCCTCCAGATGGGCTTCAGAAACTACTACTGGTCTTCCAGGGAACGATCAAAGCGTAGACACTTTGAGACATTACTCACATGGAGAAAAGTCCGCATGGTGACTGTTGTATTCAATCCCGATGCAATATCTGCCTTTCATCAACACTCTGAAGGTCCACAGATTACAGAATGCCTTTAGATGTGCTTCCGAAACTACTACTGGTCTTCCAGGTAACGATCAAAGCGTAGACAGTTTGAGACATTACTCCCATGGACAAAAGTCCACTTGGTGCCTATTGTATTCAATCCCGACGCAATCTCTCTGTATCATCGACACTCTGAAGGTCCACATATTACAGAATGCCTCCAGATGAGCTGCGGAAACTACTATTGGTCTTCCAGTAATTGATCAAAGCGTAAAAAGTTTCAGACATTACTCCCATCGAGAAAAGTCCGCATGGTGCCTGTTGTATTCAATCCCGATGCAATATCTGTGTTTCATCAACACTCTGAAGGACCACAGATTACTGAAAGCTTTCAGATGTGCTTCGGAAACTACAACTGGTCTTCCAGGGAACGATCAAAGCGTAGACAGTTTGAGACATTACTCCCATGGAGAAAAGTCCGCATGGTGCCTGTCGTGTTCAATCCCGATGCAATTTCTGTGTTTCATGAGGACTCTAAAGGTCCAATATTACACAATGCCCCAAATGTGTTTCAAAAACTACTACTGGTCATCCAGGGAACGATCAAAGCGTAGATAGTTTGAGACATTACTCCCATGGAGAAAAGTCAGCATGGTGCGTGTTGTATTCCATCCCGATGCAATTTCTAGGTTTCATCAACACTCTAAACGTCCACAGATTACAGAGTGCCTCCAGATGTGCTTCGGAAACTTACTACTGGTCTTCCAGGGAACGATCAAAGCGTAGACAGTTTGAGACATTACTCGCATGGAGAGAAGTCCGCATGGTGCCAGTTATATTCAAAGCCGATGCAATTTATGTGTTTCATCAACACTCTAAAGGTCCCATATTACAGAATGAATCTAGATGTGCTTCAAAAAATACTACCGGTCTTCCAGGAAAAGATCAAAGCGTAGGCAGTTTGAGACATTATTCCTATGAAGAAAAGTCCACATGGTGCCTATTGTATTCAATCCCGACGCAATCTCTCTGTATCATCGACACTCTGAAGGTCCACATATTACAGAATGCCTCCAGATGAGCTGCGGAAACTACTATTGGTCTTCCAGTAATTGATCAAAGCGTAAAAAGTTTCAGACATTACTCCCATCGAGAAAAGTCCGCATGGTGCCTGTTGTATTCAATCCCGATGCAATTTCTGAGTTTCATCAACACTCTAAAGGACCACAGGTTACAGAATGCCTCCAAATGAGCTTCGAAAGCTACTACTGGTCTTCCAGGGAACGATCAAAGCGTAGACAGTTTAAGACATTAATCCCATGGAGAAAAGTCCGCATGGTGCCCGTTGTGTTCAATCCCGATGCGATTTCGGTGTTTCATTACCACTCTGAAGGTCCACAGATTACAGAATGCCTCCAGTTGTGCTTCGGAAACTACTACTGGTCTTTCAGGGAACGATCAAAGGGTAGACACTTTGAGACATTACTCCCATAGAGAAAAGTCCGCATGGTGACTGTTGTATTCGATCCCAATGCAATATCTGTGTTTCATCAGCACCCTGGAGGTCCAGAGATTACAGAATGCTTCCAGTTGTGCTTCGTAAACTACTACTGGTCATCCAGGGAACGATCAAAGCGTAGACAGTTTGAGACATTACTCCCATGTAGAAAAGTCCGCATGGTGCCTGTTATATTCAAACCCGATGCAATTTCCGTGTTTCATCAACACTCTAAAGGTCCCATATTACAGACTGTTTCCAGTTGTGCTTCGGAAACTACTACTGGTCTTCCAGGGAACGATCAAAGCGTAGACAGTTTGACACATTACTCCCATGGAGAAAAGTCAGCATGGTGCGTGTTGTATTCCATCCCGATGCAATTTCTAAGTTTCATTAACACTCTAAACGTCCAAAGACTACAGAATGCCTCTAGATGTGCTTCGGGAACTCTTACTGGTCTTCCAATGAACGATCAAAGCGTAGACAGTTTGAGGCATTACACCCGCGAAGAAAAGTCCGCATGGTGCCTGTTGTATTCAATCCCGATGTAATGTCGTGTTTCATTAACACTCTGAAGGTCCACAGATTACAGAATGCCTCGAGATGTGGTTCAGAAACTACTACTGGTCTTAAAGGGAACGATAAAAGCGTAGACAGTTTGAGACATTAATCCCATGGAGAGAAGTCCGCAAGGTGCATGTTGTATTCAATCCCGATGAAATTGCTGTGTTTCATTAATACTCAGAAGGTCCACAGATTACAGAATGGCTCCAAATGGGCTTCGGAAACTACAAACGGTCTTCCAGGAATTGATCAAAGCATAGACAGTTGGAGACGTTACTCCAATGGAGAATAGACCGCATGGTGCCTGTCGTATTCAATCCCGATGCAATTTCTGTGTTTCATGAAGACTCTAAAGGTCCACAGATTACAGAATGCCTCCAGTTGTGCTTCGGAAACTACTACTGGTCTTCCAGGGAACGATCAAAGCGTAGACACTTTGAGACATTACTCCCATGGAGAAAAGTCAGCATGGTGCGTGGTGTATTCCATCCCGATGCAATTTCTAAGTTTCATCAAACACTCTGAACGTCCACAGATTACAGAATGCCTAAAGATGTGCTACGGAAACTACTACTGGTCTTCCAGGGAACGATCAAATCGTAGACAGTTTGACACATTACACCCGCGAAGAAAAGTCCGCATGGTGCTTGTTGTATTCAATCCCGATGCAATTTCTGTGTTTCATCAAGACTCTGAAGGTCCACAGATTACAGAATGCCTCCAGTTGTGCTTCGGAAACTACTGCTGGTCTTCCAGGGAACGATCAAAGCGTAGACACTTTGAGACATTACTCCCATGGAGAAAAGTCCGCATGGTGCCTGTCGTGTTCAATCCCGATGCAATTTCTGTGTTTCATGAGGACTCTAAAGGTCCCATATTACATAATGCCCCAAATGTGTTTCAAAAACTATTACTGGTCATCCAGGGAACGTTCAAAGCGTAGATAGTTTGAGACATTACTCCCATGGAGAAAAGTCAGCATGGTGCGTGTTGTATTCCATCCCGATGCAATTTCTAAGTTTCATCAACACTCTAAACGTACACAGATTACAGAGTGCCTCCAGATGTGCTTCGGAAACTTACTACTGGTCTTCCAGGGAACGATCAAAGCGTAGACAGTTTGAGACATTACTCGCATGGAGAGAAGTCCGCATGGTGCCAGTTATATTCAAAGCCGATGCAATTCCTGTGTTTCATCAACACTCTAAAGGTCCCATATTACAGAATGAATCTAGATGTGCTTCAGAAAATACTACCGGTCTTCCAGGAAAAGATCAAAGCGTAGGCAGTTTGAGACATTATTCCTATGAAGAAAAGTCCGCATGGAGCCTGTTGTATTCAATCCCAATGCAATGTCTGTGTTTCATCAACACTCTAAAGGTCCACAGATTACAGAATGCCTCCAGATGTGTTTCGGAAACTACTACTGGTCTTCCAGGGAACGAACAAAGTGTAGACAGTTTGAGACATTACTCCCATGGAGAAAATTCCGAATGGTGCTTGTTGTATTCAATCCCGATGCAACTTCTGAGTTTCATCAACACTCTGAAGCTCCACAGATTACAGAAATCTTCGAGATGTGCTACGGAAACTACTACTTGTCTTCCAGGGAACGATCAAAGCATAGACAATTTGAGACAAAACTACCATGGAGAAAACTCAGCATGGTGGGTGTTGTATTCAATCCCGACACAATTTCTTTGTTTCACCAACACTCTAAAGGTCCACAGATTACAGAATGCCGCCAGATGTGCTTAGGAAACTACTACTGGTCTTCCAGGGAACGTTCAAAGCGTAGACAGTTTGAGACATTACTCCCATGGAGAAATGTCCGCATGGTGCTGTTGTATTCAAACCCAATGCAATTTCTATGTTTCATCAACACTCTAAAGGTCCACAGATTACCGAATGCCTCCAGATGTGCTTCGGAAACTACAACTGGTCTTCCAGGGAACGATCAAAGCGTAGACAGTATGAGACATTAATCCCATAGAGAAAAGTCCGCATGGTGCCTGTCGTATTCAAACCCGATGCAATTTCTGTGATTCATCAACACCTTAACCGTCCACAGATTACAGAATGCCTAAAGATGTGCTTCGGAAATTACTACTGGTCATGGAGCTAACGATCAAAGCGTAGACAGTTTGAGACATTAATCCCATGTAGAATAGTCGTGCGTGTTGTATTCAATCCCGATGCAACTTCTTTGTTTCATCAACATTCTAAAGGTCCACAGATTACAGAATGCCTTTAGATGTTGTTCCGAAACTACTACTGGTCTTCCAGGGAACGATCAAAGCATAGACACTTTGAGACATTACACGAGTGAAGAAAAGTCCGCATGGTACCTGTCGTGTTCAATCCCGATGCAATTTCTGTTTTTCATCAAGACTCTCAAGGTCAAATATTTGACAATGCCTTCAGATGTGCTACGGAAACTACTAATATCCTTGCAGGGAACGATCAAAGCGTAGACAGTTTGAGACGTGACTCCCATGGAGAAAAGTCAGCATGTGCATGTTGTATTCAATCCCGATGCAATTTCTTTGTTTCATCAACACTCAAAACGTCCACAGACTACAGAATGCCTAAAGATGGGCTTCGGAAACTACTACTGGTCTTCCAGTGAACTATCAAAGCGTAGACAGTTTGAGTCATTACAATCGCGAAGAAAAGTCCGCATGGTGACGGTTGTATTCAATCCCGATGCTATTTCTGTGTTTCATCAACACTCTGAAGGTCCACAATTTACAGAATGCCTCCAGTTGTGCTTCGGAAATTACTACTGGTCTTCCAGGGAACGGTCAAAGCGTAGACAGTTTGAGACATTACACCCGCGAAGAAAAGTCCGCACGGTGCCTGTCATATTCAATCCCGATGCAATTTCTGTTTTTCATCAAGACTCTAAAGATCCCATATTACACAATGCCTCCAGATGTGCTTCGGGAACTACTACTGGCCTTGCAGGGAACGATCAAAGCGTAGATAGTTTGAGACATTACTCCAATGGAGAAAAGTCAGCATGGTGCGTGATGTATTCTATCCCGAATCAATTTCTTTGTTTCATCAACAGTCTAATTGTCCACAGATTACAGAATGCCTAAAGATGTGCATCGGAAACTACTACTGGTCCTGCAGGGAACTATCAAAGCGTAGGCAGTTTGAGACATTACACCCGAGAAGAAAAGTCCGCATGGTGCCTGTTGTATTCAATCCCGATGCAATTTCTGTATTTCATCAACACTCTGAAGGTCCACAGATTACAGAATGCCTCCAGATGTGCCTCGCAAACTAATACTGGTCTTCCAGGGAACGATCAAAGCGTAGACAGTTTCAGACATTTCTCCCATGGAGATAAGTCAGCATGGTGACTTTTGTATTCAATCCCGATGTAAATTCTGTGTTTCATCAACACTCTGAAGGTCCACAGTTTACAGAATGCCTTCAGATGTGATTCGGAAACTACTACTGGTCTTCCAGGGAACGATCAAAGCGTTGACAGTTTGAGACATTACGCCAGCGAAGAAAAGTCCGCATGGTGTCTGTTGTATTCAATCCCGGTGCAATTTCTGTGTTTCATCAACACTCTGAAGGTAGACAGACTACAGAATGCCTTCATATGTGCTTCGGGAACTCTTACTGGTCTTCCAGTGAACCATCAAATCGTAGAGAGTTTGAGACGTTACGCCAGCGAAGAAAAGTCCGCATGGTGACTGTTGTATTCAATCCCGATGCAATTTCTGTGTTTCATCAACACTCTAAAGGTCCAAAAATTACAGAATGCCTCCAGATGTGCTTCGGAAACTACTACTGGTCTTCCAGGGAACGATCAAAGCGTAGACAGTTTGAGACATTACACCCGCGAAGAAAAGTCCGCATGGTGCCTGATGTATTCAATCCCGATGCCATTTCTGTGTTTCATCAACACTCTGAAGGTCCACAGATTACAGAATGCCTCCAGTTGTGCTTCGGAAACTACTACTGGTCTTCCAGGGAACGTTCAAAGCGTAGACAGTTTGAGACATTACTCCCAATGGAGAAAAGTCCGCATGGTGAGTGTTGTATTCATTCCCGATGCAATTACTGTGTTTCATTAACACTCTGAAGGACCACATATTACAGAATGCCTCCAGATGTGCTTCGGAAACTACTACTGGTCTCCCAGGGAACGATCAAAACGTAGACAATTTGATACATTACTCCCATGGAGAAAAGTCCGCATGGTGCCTGTTATAGTCAATCCCGATGAAATTTCTATGTTTCATCAACACTCTAAACGTCCAAAGATTACAGAATGCCTCTAGATGTGCTTCAGAAACTCTTACTGGTCTTCCAGTGAACGATAAAAACGTAGACGGTTTGAGATATTACACCAGCGAATAAAAGTCCGCATGGAGCCTGTTGTATTCAATCCCGATCCAATTTCTGTGTTTCATCAACACTGTGACGGTCCGCAGATTACAGAATGCCTCCAGTTGTGCTTCGGAAACTACTACTGGTCTTCCAGGGAACGATCAAAGCGTAGACAGTTTGAGACATTACTCCCATGGAGAAAAGTCCGCATGGTGCCTGTTATATTCAAACCCGATGCAATTGCTGTGTTTCATTAACACTCCAAAGGTCCCATATTACAGAAAGCTTCAAGTTGTGCTTCGGAAACTACTACTGGTCTTCCAGAGAACGATCAAAGCCTAGACAGTTTGAGATATTACTGCCATGGAGAAAAGTCATCATGGTGCGTGTTGTATTCAATCCCGATGCAATTTCTATGTTTCATCAACACTCTAAACGTCCAAAGATTACAGAATGATTCTAGATGAGTTTCGGAAACTCTAAAGGATCTTCCAATGAACTATCAAAGCGTAGACAGTTTAAGACATTACACCAGCGAAGAAAAGTCCGCATGGTGCCTGTCGTATTCAGTCCCGATGCAATTTCTGTGTTTCATCAAGACTCTGAAGGTCCCATATCACACAATGCCTCCAGATGTGCTTCAGAAACTACTACTGGTCTTCCAGTGAACTATCAAAGTGTAGACAGTTTGAGACATTACACCCGCGAAGAAAAGTCCGCATGGTGCCTGATGTATTCAATCCCGATGCCATCTCTGTGTTTCATCAACACTCTGAAGGTCCACAGATTACAGAATGCCTCCAGATGTGCTTCGGAACTACTACTGGTCTTCCAGGGAACGATCAAAGCGTAGACAGTTTGAGACATTACTCCCATGGAGAAAAGTCCGCATGGTGCCTGTTGTATTCAATCCCGATGCAATTTCTGTGTTTCATCAACACCCTGAAGGTCCACAGATTAAAGAATGCCTCCAGATGTGCTTCGTAAACTACTACTGGTATTCCAGGGAACGATCAAATCGTAGACAGTTTGAGACATTACTCCCATGGAGGAAAGTCCGCATGGTGCTTTTTGTATTCAATTCCGATGCAATTTCTGTGATTCATCAACACTCTGAATGAACACATACTACAGAAAGCCTCCACATGTGCTTCGGAAACTACTACTGGTCTTCCATGGAACGATCAGAGCGTAGACAGTTTGAGACATTACTCCCATGGAGAAAAGTCAACATTGTGCCTCTTGAATTCAATCCCGCTGCAACTTCTGTGTTTCATCAACACTCTGAAGGTCCACTTCTTACAGAATGAATCCAGATGTGCTTCGGAAACTACTACTGGTCTTCCAGGGAACTACCAAAGCGTAGACAGTTTGAGACATTACACCCGCGAAGAAAAGTCCGCTTGGTGCCTGTTGTATTCAATCCCTATGCAATTTCTGTGTTTCGTCAACACCCTGAAGGTCCACAGATTACAGAATGCCTCCACATGTGCTTCGGAAACTACTACTGGTCTTCCAGGGAACGATCAGAGCGTAGACAGTTTGAGACGTTACTCATATGGAGGAAAGTCCGCATTGCGCCTGTTGTATTCAATCCCGATGCAATATCTGTATTTCATCAACACTCTGAATGTCCACAGATTACAGAATGCCTTTTGTCGTGTTTCCGAAACTACTACTGGTCTTCCAGGGAACGGTCAAAGCGTAGACAGTTGAGACATTACACCCGCGAAGAAAAGTCCGCATGGTTCCTGTCATATTCAATCCCGATGCAATTTCTGTTTTTCATCAAGACTCTAAACGTCCCATATTACACAATGCCTCCAGATGTGCTTTGGAAACTACTACTGGCCTTGCGGGGAACGATCAAAGCGTAGATAGTATGAGACATTACTCCCATGGAGAAAAGTCAGCATGGTGCGTGTTGTATTCAATCCCAATTCAATTTCTTTTTTTCATTAACAGTCTAAACATCCACAGATTACAGAATGCCTAAAGATGTGCTTCGGTAACTACTACTGGTCTTCCAGGGAACTATCAAAGCGTAGACAGTTTGAGTCATTACACCCGCGAAGAAAAGTACGCATAGAGCCTGTTGTATTAAATTCCGATGCAATTTCTGTGTTTCATCAACACTCTGAAGGACCACAGATTACAGAATGCCTCCAATTGTGCTTCGGAAACTACTACTGGTCTTCCAGGGAACTATCAAAGCGTAGACAGTTTGAGACATAACTCCCATGGAGAAAATTCCGCATGGTGCCTGTTATATTCAATCCTGATGCAATTTCTATGTTTCATCAACACTCTAAACTTCCAAAGATTACAGAATGCCTCTAGATGTGCTTCGGAAACTCTTACTGGTCATCCAGTGAACGATCAAAACGTAGACAGTTTGAGACATTACTCCCATGGAGAAAAGTCCGCATGGAGCCTGTTGTATTCAATCCCGATGCAATTTCTGTATTTCATCAACACTCTGATGGTCCACAGATTACAGTATGCCTCCAGTTGTGCTTCGGAAACTACTACTGGTCTTCCAGGGAACGATCAAAGCATAGACAGATTGAGATATTACTCCCATGGTGAAAAGTCCGCATGGTGGCTGTTGTATTCAATCACGATGCAATTTCTGTGTTTCATCAACACCCTGAAGGTCCACAGATTACAGAATGCCACCAGATGTGCTTCGCAAACTACTACTGGTCTTCCAGGGAACGATCAAAGCGTAGACAGTTTGAGACATTACTCCCATGGAGAAAAGTCTGCATTGTGCATGTTGCATTCAATCGCGATGCAATATCTGTGTTTCATCAACACTCTGAAGGTCCCCAGATTACAGAATGCCTTTTGATGTGCTTCCGAAACTACTACTGGTCTTCCAGGGTACGATCAAAGCGTAGACAGTTTGAGACATAACTCCCATGGAGAAAAGTCCACATGGTGCCTGTTGAATACAATCCCGATGCAATGTTTGTGTCTCATCAACACTCTAAAGGTCCACAAATTCAGAATGCCTCAAGATGTGCTTCGGAAACTACTACTGGTCTTCCATGAATCGATCAAAGCATAGACAGTTTGAGACATTACTCACATATAGAATAGTTTGCATGGAGCGTTTTGTATTCAATCCCGATGCAACTTCTGTGTTTCATCAACACTCTGAAGGTCCAGAAACTACAGAATGCCTTCAGATGTGCTTCGAAAACAACTACTGGTCTTCCAGTGATCGATCAAATGGAAGACAGTTTGAAACATTACTCCCATGGAGAAAAGTCAGCATGGTGCCTGTTGTATTCAAACCCGATGCAATTTCTGTGTTCATCAATACTCTGAAGGTACACAGATTACAGAATGCTTCCATAAGTGCTTCTGAAACTACTACTGGTCATCCAGGGAACGATCAAAGCGTAGACAGTTTGAGACATTACTCCAAATGGAGAAAAGTCTGCATGGTGAGTGTTGTACTCAATCCCGATGCAATTACTGTGTTTCATTAACACTCTGAAGGACCACATATTACAGAATGCCTCCAGATGTGCTTCGGAAACTACTACTGGTCGCCTAGGGAACGATCAAAACGTAGACAATTTGATACATTACTCCCATGGAGAAAAGTCCGCATGGTGCCTGTTATATTCAATCCCGATGAAATTTCTATGTTTCATCAACACTCTAAACGTCCAAAGATTAGAGAATGCCTCTAGATGTGCTTCAGAAACTCTTACTGGTCATCCAGTGAACGATCAAAACGTAGACAGTTTGAGACATTACTCCCATGGAGAAAAGTCCGCATGGAGCCTGTTGTATTCAATCCCGATGCAATTTCTGTATTTCATCAACACTCTGATGGTCCACAGATTACAGAATGCCTCCAGTTGTGCTTCGGAAACTACTACTGGTCTTCCAGGGAACGATCAAAGCATAGACAGATTGAGATATTACTCCCATGGTGAAAAGTCCGCATGGTGCCTGTTATATTCAAACCCGATGCAATAGCTGTGTTTCATTAACACTCCAAAGGTCCCATATTACAGAAAGCTTCAAGTTGTGCTTCGGAAACTACCACTGGTCTTCCAGAGAACGATCAAAGCCTAGACAGTTTGAGATATTACTGCCATGGAGAAAAGTCATCATGGTGCGTGTTGTATTCAATCCCGATGCAATTTCTATGTTTCATCAACACTCTAAACGTCCAAAGATTACAGAATGACTCTAGATGAGTTTCGGAAACTCTAAAGGATCTTCCAATGAACTATCAAAGCGTAGACAGTTTAAGACATTACACCAGCGAAGAAAAGTCCGCATGGAGCCTGTCGTATTCAGTCCCGATGCAATTTCTGTGTTTCATCAAGACTCTGAAGGTCCCATATTACACAATGCCTCCAGATGTGCTTCAGAAACTACTACTGGTCTTCCAGTGAACTATCAAAGTGTAGACAGTTTGACACATTACACCCGCGAAGAAAAGTCCGCATGGTGCCTGATGTATTCAATCACGATGCCATTTTTGTGTTTCATCAACACTCTGAAGGTCCACAGATTACAGAATGCCTCCAGTTGTGCTTCGGAAACTACTACTGGTCTTCCAGGGAACGTTCAAAGCGTAGACAGTTTGAGACATTACTCCCAATGGAGAAAAGTCCGCATGGTGAATGTTGTATTCAATCCCGATGAAATTTCTGTGTTTCATTAACACTCTGAAGGACCACATATTACAGAATGCCTCCAGATGTGCTTCGGAACTAATACTGGTCTCCCAGGGAACGATCAAAGCGTAGACAGTTTGATACATTACTCCCATGGAGAAAAGTCCGCATGGTGCCTGTTATATTCAATCCCGATGAAATTTCTATGTTTCATCAACACTCTAAACGTCCAAGGATTACAGAATGCCTCTAGATGTGCTTCAGAAACACTTACTGGTCTTCCAGTGAACGATAAAAACGTAGACAGTTTGAGATATTACACCCGCGAAGAAAAGTCCGCATGGAGCCTGTTGTTTTCAATCCCGATCCAATTTCTGTGTTTCATCAACACTCTGACGGTCCGCAGATTACCGAATGCCTCCAGTTGTGCTTCGGAAACTACTACTGGTCTTCCAGGGAACGATCAAAGCGTAGACACTTTGAGACATTACTCCCATGGAGAAAAGTCCGCATGGTGCCTGTTGTATTCAATCCCGATGCAATTTCTGTGTTTCATCAACACCCTGAAGGTCCACAGATTAAAGAATGCCTCCAGATGTGCTTCGTAAACTACTACTGGTATTCCAGGGAACGATCAAATCGTAGACAGTTTGAGACATTACTCCTATGGAGGAAAGTCCGCATGGTGCCTGTTGTATTCAATTCCGATGCAATTTCTGTGTTTCATCAACACTCTGAATGAACACATATTACAGAAAGCCTCCACATGTGCTTCGGAAACTACTACTGGTCTTCCATGGAACGATCAGAGCGTAGACAGTTTGAGACATTACTCCCATGGAGAAAAGTCCGCATTGTGCCTGTTGTATTCAATCCCGATGCAATATCTGTATTTCATCAACACTCGGAAGGTCCACAGATTACAGAATGCCTTTTGATAAGCTTGTCGAAACTACTACTGGTCTTCCAGGGAACGATCAAAGCGTAGACAGTTTGATACATGACTCCCATGGAGAAAAGTCAACATTGTGCCTGTTGAATTCAATCCCGCTGCAACTTCTGTGTTTCATCAACACTCTGAAGGTCCACTTCTTACAGAATGCCTCCAGATGTGCCTCGGAAACTACTACTGGTCTTCCAGGGAACTACCAAAGCGTAGACAGTTTGAGACATTACACCCGCGAAGAAAAGTCCGCTTGGTGCCTGTTGTATTCAATCCCTATGCAATTTCTGTGTTTCGTCAACACCCTGAAGGTCCACAGATTACAGAATGCCTCCACATGTGCTTCGGAAACTACTACTGGTCTTCCAGGGAACGGTCAAAGCGTATACAGTTGAGACATTACACCAGCGAAGAAAAGTCCGCATGGTGCCTGTCATATTCAATCCCGATTCAATTTCTGTTTTTCATCAAGACTCTAAACGTCCCATATTACACAATGCCTCCAGATGTGCTTTGGAAACTACTACTGGCCTTGCGGGGAACGATCAAAGCGTAGATAGTATGAGACATTACTCCCATGGAGAAAAGTCAGCATGGTGCGTGTTGTATTCAATCCCAATGCAATTTCTTTGTTTCATTAACAGTCTAAATATCCACAGATTACAGAATGCCTAAAGATGTGCTTCGGTAACTACTACTGGTCTTCCAGGGAACTATCAAAGCGTAGACAGTTTGAGACATTACACCCGCGAAGAAAAGTCCGCATAGAGCCTGTTGTATTAAATTCCGATGCAATTTCTGTGTTTCATCAACACTCTGAAGGACCACAGAATACAGAATGCCTCCAATTGTGCTTCGGAAACTACTACTGGTCTTCCAGGGAACTATCAAAGCGTAGACAGTTTGAGACATGACTCCCATGGAGAAAATTCCGCATGGTGCCTGTTATATTCAATCCCGATGCAATTTCTATGTTTCATCAACACTCTAAACTTCCAAAGATTACAGAATGCCTCTAGATGTGCTTCGGAAACTCTTACTGGTCATCCAGTGAACGATCAAAACGTAGACAGTTTGAGACATTACTCCCATGGAGAAAAGTCCGCATGGAGCCTGTTGTATTAAATTCCGATGCAATTTCTGTGTTTCATCAACACTCTGATGCTCCACAGATTACAGAATGCCTCCAGTTGTGCTTCGGAAACTAGTACTGGTCTTCCAGGGAACGATCAAAGCATAGACAGATTGAGATATTACTCCCATGGTGAAAAGTCCGCATGGTGCCTGTTGTATTCAATCACGATGCAATTTCTGTGTTTCATCAACACCCTGAAGGTCCACAGATTACAGAATGCCTCCAGATGTGCTTCGCAAACTACTACTGGTCTTCCAGGGAACGATCAAAGCGTAGACAGTTTGAGACATTAGTCCCATGGAGAAAAGTCTGCATTGTGCCTGTTGCATTCAATCGCGATGCAATATCTGTGGTTCATCAACACTCTGAAGGTCCACAGATTACAGAATGCCTTTTGATGTGCTTCCGAAACTACTACTGGTCTTCCAGGGTACGATCAAAGCGTAGACAGTTTGAGACATAACTCCCATGGAGAAAAGTCCACATGGTGACTGTTGAATTCAATCCCGATGCAATGTTTGTGTTTCATCAACACTCTAAAGGTCCACAAATTCAGAATGCCTCCAGATGTGCTTTGGAAACTACTACTGGTCTTCCATGAATCGATCAAAGCATAGACAGTTTGAGACATTACTCACATATAGAATAGTTTGCATGGAGCTTTTTGTATTCAATCCCGATGCAACTTCTGTGTTTCATCAACACTCTGAAGGTCCAGAAACTACAGAATGCCTTCAGATGTGCTTCGAAAACAACTACAGGTCTTCCAGTGATCGATCAAATGGAAGACAGTTTGAAACATTACTCCCATGGAGAAAAGTCAGCATGGTGCCTGTTGTATTCAAACCCGATGCAATTTCTGTGTTCATCAATACTCTGAAGGTACACAGATTACAGAATGCTTCCATATGTGCTTCTGAAACTACTACTGGTCATCCAGGGAACGATCAAAGCGTAGACAGTTTGAGACATTACTCCCATGGAGGAATGTCCGCATGGTGACTGTGGTATTCAATCCAGATGCAAAATCTGTGTTTCATCAACACTCTGAAGGTCCACAGATTACAGAATGCCTTTTGATGTGCTTCGCAAACTACTACTGGTCTTCCAGGGAACGATCAAAGCGTAGACAGTTTGAGATATTACTCCCATGGAGAAAAGTCTGCATTGTGCCTGTTGTATTCAATCGCGTTGCAATATCTGTGTTTCATCAACACTCTGAAGGTCCACATATTACAGAATGCCTTTTGATGTGCTTCCGAAACTACTACTGGTCTTCAGGGGTACGATCAAAGCATACACAGTTTGAGACATGACTCCTATGGAGGAAAGTCCACATGGTGCCTGTTGTATTCAATCCCGATGCAATATCTGTATTTCATCAACACTCTGAATGTCCACGGATTACAGAATGCCTTTTGATGTGCTTCCGAAACTACTACTGGTCTTCCTGGGAACTATCAAAGCGTAGACAGTTTGAGACATTACACCCGCGAAGAAAAGTCCGCATGATGCCTGTTGTATTCAATCCCGATGCAATTTCTGTGTTTCATCAACACTCTGAAGGTCCACATATTACTGAATGCGTCCAGATGTGCTTTGGAAACTACTACTGGTCTTAAAGGGAACGATCAAAGCGTACACAGTTTGAGACATTACTCCCATGGAGAAAAGTCCTCATGGTGCTTGTTATATTCAATCCCGATGCAATTTCTATGTTTCATCAACACTCTGATGGTCCACAGATTACAGAATGCTTCGAGTTGTGCTTCGGAAACTACTACTGGTCTTCCAGGGAACAATCATAGCGTAGACAGTTTGAGACATTACTCCCATGGAGAAAAGTCCGCATTGTGCCTGTTGTATTCATTCCCGATACAATATCTGTATTTCATTAACATTTTGAATGTCCACAGATTACAGAATGCCTTTTGATGTGCTTCGCAAACTACTACTGGTCTTCCAGGGAACGATCAAAGCGTAGACAGTTCGAGACATTACTCCCATGGAGAAAAGTCCGCATTGTGCCTGTTGTATTCATTCCCGATGCAATATCTGTATTTCATTAACATTTTGAATGTCCACAGATTACAGAATGCCTTTTGATGTGCTTCGCAAACTACTACTGGTCTTCCAGGGAACGATCAAAGCGTAGACAGTTTGAGACATTACTCCCATGGAGAAAAGTCCGCATTGTGCCTGTTGTATTCAATTCCGATGCTATTTCTGTGTTTCATCAACACTCTGAATGTACACATATTACAGAATGTCTCCACATGTGCTTCGGAAACTACTACTGGTCTTCCAGGGAACGATCAGAGCGTAGACAGTTTGAGATATTACTCCCATGGAGAAAAGTCTGCATTGTGCCTGTTGAATTCAATCCCGATGCAATTTCTGTGTTTCATCATCACTCTGAAGGTCCACATATTACAGAATGCCTCCAGATGTGCTTCGGAAACTACTACTGGTCCTCCAGGGAACGGTCAAAGCGTGGACAGTTGAGACATTACACCCGCGAAGAAAAGTCCGCATGGTGCTTGTTGTATTCAATCCCGATGTAATTTCTATGTTTCATCAACACTCTAAGCGTCCAAAGATTGCAGAATGCCTCTAGATGCGCTTCGGAAACTCTTACAGGTCTTCCAGTTAACGATCAAAACGTAGACAGTTTGAGACATTACTCCCATGGAGAAAAGTCCTCATGGAGCCTGTTGTATTCAATCCCGATGCAATTTCTGTGTTTCATCAACACTCTGATGGTCCACAGATTACAGAATCCTTCCAGTTGCGCTTCGGAAAGTACTACTGGTCTTCCATAGAACGATCAAAGCGTAGACGGGTTGAGACATTACTCCCATTTAGAAAAGGCCGCATGGTGCCTGTTGTATTCAATCCCGATGCAATTTCTGTGTTTCATCAACACCCTGAAGGTCCACAGATTACAGAATGCCTCCAGATGTGCTTCGCAAACTACTACTGGTCTTCCAGGGAACGGTCAAAGCGTAGGCAGTTGAGACATTACACCCACGAAGAAAAGTCCGCATGGTGCATGTCGTATTCAATTCCGATGCAATTTCTGTCTTTCATCAAGACTCTAAAGGTCCCATATTACACAATGCCTCCAGATGTGCTTCGGAAACTACTACTGGCCTTGCAGGGAAGGATCAAAGCGTAGATAGTTTGAGACATCACTCCTATGGAGAAAAGTCAGCATGGTGCGTGTTGTATTCAATCCCGATTCAATTTCTTTGTTTCATGAACAGTCTAAACGTCCACAGATTCCAGAATGCCTAAAGATGTTCTTCGGAAGCTACTACTGGTCTTCCAGGGAACTATCAAAGCGTAGACAGTTTGAGACATTACCCCCATGGAGAAAATTCCGCATTGTGCCTGTTGTATTCAATCCCGATGCAATATCTGTGTTTCTTTAACACTCTGAAAGTCCACAGATTACAGAATGCCTTTTGATGTGCTTCCGAAACTACTACTGGTCTTCCAGGGAACGATCAAAGCGTAGAGAGTTTGAGACATGACTCCCATGGAGAAAAGTCCACATAGTGCCTGTTGAATTCAATCCCGATGCAATTTCTGTGTTTCATCAACACTCTGAAAGTCCACATATTACAGAATGCCTCCAGATGTGCATCGGAAACTACTACTGGTGTTCCAGGGAACGGTCAAAGCGTGGACAGTTGAGACATTACACCCGCGAAGAAATGTCCGCATGGTGCCTGTTGTATTCAATCCCGATGCAATTTCTGTGTTTCATCAACACTCTCAAGGTCGAAAAATTACAGAATGCCTCCAGTTGTGCTTCGGAAACTACTACTGGTCTTCCAGGGAACGACCAAAGCGTAGATAGTTTGAGACATTACTCCCATGGAGAAAAGTCCGCATGGTGCCTGTTATATTCAAACCCGATGCTAATTCTGTGTTTCATCAACACTCTAAGTTTCCCATATTACAGAATGCCTGTAGATGTGCTTCGGAAACTCTTACTGGTCCTCCAGTGAACGATCAAAGCGTAGACAGTTTGAGACATGACTCCCATGGAGAAAAGTCCACATGGTGTCTGTTGAATTCAATCCCGATGCAATTTCAGTGTTTCATCAACACTCTAAAGGTCCACATATAACAGAATGCCTCCAGATGTGCTTCGCAAACTACTACTGGTCTTCCAGGGAACGGTCAAAGCGTATTCAGTTGAGACATTACACCCGCGAAGAAAAGTCCGCATGGTGCATGTTGTATTCAATTCCGATGCAATTTCTGTTTTTCATCAAGACTCTAAAGGTCACATATTACACAATGCCTCCAGATGTGCTTCGGAAACTACTACTGGCCTTGCAGGGAAGGATAAAAGGGTAGATAGTTTGAGACATCACTCCCATGGAGAAAAGTCAGAATGGTGCGTGTTGTATCCAATCCCGATTCAATTTCTTTGTTTCATGAACAGTCTAAACGTCCACAGATTCCAGAATGCCTAAAGATGTGCTTCGGAAACTACTACTGGTCTTCCAGGGAACTATCAAAGCGTAGACAGTTTCAGACATTACACCCGCGAAGAAAAGTCGGCATGGTGCCTGTTGTATTAAATCCCGTTGCAATTTCTGTGTTTCATCAACACTCTGAAGGTCCACAGATTACAGAATGCCTTTAGATGTGCTTCAAAAACTACTACTGGTCTTCCAATGAACGATCAAAGCGTAGTCAGTTTGAGACATGACTCCCATGGAGAAAAGTCCACATGGTGCCTGTTGAATTCAATCCCGATGCAATTTCTGTGTTTCATCAACACTCTGAAGGTCCACATATTATACAATGCCTCCAGATGTGCTTCGGAAACTACTACTGGCCTGGCAGGGTACGATCAAAGCGTAGATAGTTAGTGACATTACTCCCACGGACAAAAGTCAGCATGGTGCGAGTTGTATTCAATCCCAATTCAATTTCTTTGTTTCATGAACAGTCTAAACGTCCACAGATTACAGAATGCCTCCAGATGAGCTTCGGAAACTACTACTGGTCTTCCAATGAACGATCAAAGCGTAGACAGTTTGAGACATGACTCCCATAGAGAAAAGTCCACATGGTATCTTTTGAATTCAATCTCGATGCAATTTCTGTGTTTCATCAACACTCTGAAGGTCCACATATTACAGAATGCCTCCAGATGTGCTTCGGAAACTACTACGGGTCTTCCAGGGAACGGTCAAAGCATAGACAGTTGAGACATTACACCCGCGAAGAAAAGTCCGCATGGTGCTTGTCGTATTCAATCCCGATGCAATTTCTGTTTTTCATGAAGACTCTAAAGGTCCCATATTACACAATGCCTCCAGATGCGCTTCGGAAACTACTACTGTCCTTGCAGGGAACGATCAAAGCGTAGATAGTTTGAGACATTACACCCATGGAGAAAAGTCAGCGTGGTGCGTGTTGTATTCAATCCCAATTCAATTTCTTTGTTTTATCAACAGTCTAAACGTCCACAGATTACAGAATGCCTAAAGATGGGCTTCGGAAACTACTACTGATCTTCCAGGGAACTATCAAAGCGTAGACAGTTTGAGACATTACACCCGCGAAGAAAAGTCGCATATTGACTGTTGTATTAAATTCCGATGAAATTTCTGTGTTTCATCAACACTCTGAGGGTCCACAGATTACAGAATGCCTCCAGATGTGCTTCGGAAACTACTACTGGTCTGCCAGGGAACGGTCAATGCGTAGACAGTTAAGACATTACACCCGCGAAGAAAAGTCCGCATGGTGCTTGTTGTATTAACCCCCGATGCAATTTCTGTGTTTCATCAACACTCTGAATGTACACATATTACAGAATGCCTCCAGATGTGCTTCGGAAACTACTACTGGTCTTCCAGGGAACGATCAGAGCGTAAACAGTTTGAGACATTACTCCCATGGAGAAAAGTCCGTATTGTAACTTTTGTATTCAATCCCGATGCAATATCTGTGTTTTATCAACACTCTGAAGGTCCACAGATTACTGAATGCCTCCAGTTGTCCTTCGGAATCTACTACTGGTCTTCCTCGGAACGATCAAAGCGTACACAGTTTGAGACATTAATCCCATGGAGAAACGTCCGCATGGTGCCTGTTGTATTCAATCCCGATGCAATTTCTGTGTATCATCAGAACTCTGAAGGTCCACAGATTACAGAATGCCTCCAGATGTACTTCGCGAAACTACTACTGGTCTTCCAGGGAACGATCAAAGCGTACACAGTTTTAGACATTACTCCCATGGAGAAAAGTCCGCATGGTGCCTGTTGTATTCAATCCCCATGCATTTACTGTGTTTCATCTACACTCTGAAGGTCCACATATCACAGAATGCCTCCTGATGTGCTTTGGAAACTACTACTGGTCTTCCATGGATCGATCAAAGCGTAGACAGTTTGAGACATTACTCTCATAGAGAAAAGTCCGCATGGTGCCTGTCGTATTCAGTCCCGATGCAAATTCTGTGTTTCATCAAGACTCTGAAGGTCCCATATTACACAATGCTTCCAGATGTGCTCGGAAACTACTACTGGTCTTCCAGGGAACGATCAAAGCGTAGACAGTTTGACACATTACTCCAATTAGAAAAGTCAGCATGGTGGGTGTTTTATTCAATCCCGATGTAATTTCTTTGTTTCATCAACACTCTTAACGTAAACAGATTACAGAATGCCTAAAGATGTGCTTCGGAAACTACTACTGGTCTTCCAGAGAACTATCAAAGAGTAGACAGTTTGAGACATTACACCCGCGAAGAAAAGTCCGCATGGTGCCTGTTGTATTCAATCCCGATGCCATTTCTGTGTATCATCAACACTCTGAAGGTCCACAGATTACAGAATGCCTCCAGTTCTGCTTCGGAAACTACTACTGGTCATCCAGGGAACGTTCAAAGCGTAGACAGTTTGAGACATTACTCCCATGCCTGTTGTATCCAATCCCGATGCAATTTCTGTGTTTCATCAACACTCTGAAGGTCCACATATTAACCAATGCCTCCAGATGTGCTTCGGAAACTACTACTGGCCTGGCAGGGAACGATCAAAGCGTAGATAGTTAGAGACATTACTCCCACGGAGAAAAGTCAGCATGGTGCGAGTTGTATTCAATCCCAATTCAATTTCTTTGTTTCATGAACAGTCTAAACGTCCACAGATTACAGAATGCCTCCAGATCTGCTTCGGAAACTACTACTGGTCTTCCAGGGAACGATCAAAGCGTAGACAGTTTGAGACATGACTCCCATAGAAAAAAGTCCACATGGTTCGTGTTGAATTCAATCCCGATGCAATTTCTGTGTTTCATCAACACTCTGAAGGTCCACATATTACAGAATGCCTCCAGATGTGCTTCGGAAACTACTACGGGTCTTCCAGGGAACGGTCAAAGCGTAGACAGTTGAGACATTACACCCGCGAAGAAAAGTCCGCATGGTGCCTGTCGTATTCAATCCCGATGCAATTTCTGTTTTTCATCAAGACTCTAAAGGTCCCATATTACACAATGCCTCCAGATGTGCTTCGGAAACTACTACTGGCCTCACAGGGAACGATCAAAGCGTAGATAGTTTGAGACATTACTCCCATGGAGAAAAGTCAGCACGGTGCGTGTTGTATTCAATCCCGATTCAATTTCTTTGTTTCATCAACAGTCTAAACGTCCACAGATTACAGAATGCCTAAAGATGTGCTTCGGAAACTACTACTGGTCTTCCAGGGAACTATCAAAGCGTAGACAGTTTGAGCCATTACACCCGCGAAGAAAAGTCCGCATGGTGCCTGTTGTATTAAATCCCGATGCAATATCTGTGTTTCATCAACACTCTGAAGGTCCACAGATTACTGAATGCCACCAGATGTCCTTCGGAATCTACTACTGGTCTTCCTCGGAACGATCAAAGCGTACACAGTTTGAGACATTACTCCCATGGAGAAAAGTCCGCATGGTGCCTGTTGTATTCAATCCCGATGCAATATCTGTGTATCATCAAAACTCTGAAGGTCCTCAGATTACAGAATGCCTACAGTTGTGCTTTGCGAAACTACTACTGGTCTTCCAGGGAACGATCAAAGCGTAGACAGTTTGAGACATTACTCACATGGAGAAAAGTCCGCATGGTGCCTGTTGTATTCAATCCCCATGCATTTTCTGTGTTTCATCAACACTCTGAAGGTCCACATATTACAGAATGCCTCCAGATGAGCTTCGGAAACTACTACTGGTCTTCCATGGATCGATCAAAGCGTAGACAGTTTGAGACATTACTCTCATGGAGAAAAGTCCGCATGGTGCCTGTCGTATTCAGTCCGGATGCAATTTCTGTGTTTCATCACGACTCTGAAAGTCCCATATTACACAATGCCTCCAGATGTGCTCGGAAACTACTACTGGTCTTCCAGGGAACGATCAAAGCGTAGACAGTTTGAGACATTACGCCAATTAGAAATGTCAGCATGGTGGGTGTTGTATTCAATCCAGATGTAATTTCTTAGTTTCATCAACACTCTAAACGTCCACAGATTACAGAATGCCTAAAGATGTTTTTCGGAAACTACTACTGGTCTTCCAGGGAACTATCAAAGAGTAGACAGTTCGAGACATTACACCCGCGTAGATAAGTCCGCATGGTGACTGCTGTATTCAATCCCGATGCAATTCCTGTGTTTCATCAACACTCTGAAGGTCCACAGATTACAGAATGCCTCCAGTTGTGCTTCGGAAACTACTACTGGTCTTCCAGGGAACGTTCAAAGCGTAGACAGTTTGAGACATAACTCCCATGCCTGTTGTATTCAATCCCGATGCAATTTCTGTGTTTCATTAGCACTGTGAAGGACTACAGATTACAGAATGCCTCGAGATATGCTACGGAAGCTACTACTGGTCTTCCAGGGAACGATCAAAGCGTAGACAGTTTGAGACATTACTCCCATGGAGAAAAGTCCGCATGGTGCCTGATGTATTCAATCCGGATACAATTTCTGTGTTTCATCAACACTCTGAAGGTCCACATATTACAGAATGCCTCCAGATGTGCTTCGGATACTACTACTGGTCTTCCAGAGAACGATCAAAGCGTAGACAGTTTGAGACATTACTCCCATGGAGAAAAGTCCGCATGGTGCCTGTTGTATTCAAACCCGATGCTATTGCTGTGTTTCATCAACACTCTAAAGGTCCCATATTACAGAAAGCCTAAAGTTGTGCTTCGGAAACTACTACTGGTCTTCCTCGGAACTGTCAAAGCGTAAACAGTTTGAGACATTACTCCCATGGCGAAAAGTCCGCATGGTGAATGTTGTATTCAATCCCGATGCAATTTCTGTGTTTCATCAACACTCTGAAGGTCAACATATTCAGAATAATTCCAGATGTGCTTCGGGAACTAGTACTGGTCTTCCAGGGAACGATCAGAGCGTAAACAGTTTGAGACATTACTCCCATGGAGAAAAGTCCGTATTGTAACTTTTGTATTCAATCCCGATGCAATATCTGTGTTTTATCAACACTCTGAAGGTCCACAGATTACTGAATGCCTCCAGTTGTCCTTCGGAATCTACTACAGGTCTTCCTTGGAACGATCAAAGCGTACACAGTTTGAGACATTACTCCCATGGAGAAACGTCCGCATGGTGCCTGTTGTATTCAATCCCGATGCAATTTCTGTGTATCATCAAAACTCTGAAGGTCCACAGATTACAGAATGCCTCCAGATGTGCTTCGCAAAACTACTACTGGTCTTCCATGGATCGATCATAGCGTAGACAGTTTGAGACATTACTCTCATAGAGAAAAGTCCGCATGGTGGCTGTCGTATTCAGTCCCGATGCAATTTCTCTGTTTCATCAAGACTCTGAAGGTCCCATATTACACAATGCTTCCAGATATGCTTGGAAACTACTACTGGTCTTCCAGGGAACGATCAAAGCATAGACAGTTTGAGACATTACTCCAATTAGAAAAGTCAGCATGGTGGGTGTTGTATTCAATCCCGATGTAATTTCTTTGTTTCATCAACACTCTTAACGTCCGCAGATTACAGAATGCCTCCAGTTCTGCTTCGGAAACTACTACTGGTCTTCCAGGGAACGTTCAAAGCGTAGACGGTTTGAGACACTACTCCCATGCAGAAATGTCCGCATGGTGCCTGTTATATTCAATCCCGATGGAATTTCTGTGTTTAATCAACACTCTGAACGTCCACATAATACAGAATGACTCTAGATGCGCTTCGGAAACTACGACTGGTCTTCCAGTGAACGATCAGAGCGTAGACAGTTTGAGACATTCCTCCCATGGAGAAAAGTCCGAATTGTGCCAGTCGAATTCAATCCCGATTCAATTTCTGTGTTTCATCAAGATTCTAAAGGTCCCATATTACACAATGCCTCCAGATGTGCTTCGGAAACTACTACTGGTATTCCTCGGAGCGATCAAAGCGTAGACAGTTTGAGTCATTACTCCCATGGAGAAAAGTCAGCATGGTGCGTGTTGTATTCCATCCAGATGTAATTTCTTTCTTTCATCAACACTCTAAACGTCAACAGATTATAGAATGCCAAAAGATGTGCTTCGTAGACTACTTCTGGTCTTCCAGGGAACTAGCAAAATCGTAGACAGTTTGAGACAGTACACCTGCGAAGAAAAGTCCGCAAGGTGCCTGTTGTATTCAATCCCGATGCAATTTCTGTATTTCATCAACACTCTGAAGGTCCCATATTACACAATGCCTCCAGATGTGCTTCGGAAACTACTACTGGCCTCGCAGGGAACGATCAAAGCGTAGGTAGTTTGAGATATTACTCCCATGGAGAAAAGTCAGCACGGTGCGTGTTGTATTCAATCCCGATTCAATTTCTTTGTTTCATCAACAGTCTAAACGTCCACAGATTACAGAATGCCTAAAGATGTGTTTCGGAAACTACTACTGGTCTTCCAGGGAACTATCAAAGCGTAGACAGTTTGAGCCATTACACCCGCGAAGGAAAGTCCGCATGGTGCCTGTTGTATTAAATCCCGATGCAATATCTGTGTTTCATCAACACTCTGAAGGTCCACAGATTACTGAACGCCACCAGATGTCCTTCGGAATCTACTACTGGTCTTCCTCGAAACGATCAAAGCGTACACAGTTTGAGACATTACTCCCATGGAGAAAAGTCGCCATGGTGCCTGTTGTACTCAATCCCGATGCAATTTCTGTGTATCATCAAAACTCTGAAGGTCCTCAGATTACAGAATGCCTCCAGATGTGCTTCGCGAAACTACTACTGGTCTTCCAGGGAACGATCAAAGCGTAGACAGTTTGAGACATTACTCACATGGAGAAAAATCCGCATGGTGCCTGTTGTATTCAATCCCCATGCATTTTCTGTGTTTCATCAACACTCTGAAGGTCCACATATTACAGAATGCCTCCAGATGAGCTTCGGAAACTACTACTGGTCTTCCATGGATCGATCAAAGCGTAGACAGTTTGAGACATTACTCTCATGGAGAAAAGTCCGCATGGTGCCTGTCGTATTCAGTCCCGATGCAATTTCTGTGTTTCATCACGACTCTGAAAGTCCCATATTACACAATGGCTCCAGATGTGCTCGGAAACTACTACTGGTCTTCCAGGGAACGATCAAAGCGTAGACAGTTTGAGACATTACGCCAATTAGAAATGTCAGCATGGTGGGTGTTGTATTCAATCCCGATGTAATTTCTTAGTTTCATCAACACTCTAAACGTCCACAGATTACAGAATGCCTAAAGATGTTTTTCGGAAACTACTACTGGTCTTCCAGGGAACTATCAAAGCGTAGACTGTTTGAGACATTACTCTCATGGAGAAAAGTCCGCATGGTGCCTGTCGTATTCAGTCCCGATGCAATTTCTGTGTTTCATCACGACTCTGAAAGTCCCATATTACACAATGCCTCCAGATGTGCTCGGAAACTACTACTGGTCTTCCAGGGAACGTTCAAAGCGTAGACAGTTTGAGACATAACTCCCAAGCCTGTTGTATTCAATCCCGATGCAATTTCTGTGTTTCATTAGCACTGTGATGGACTACAGATTACAGAATGCCTCGAGATATGCTTCGGAAGCTACTACTGGTCTTCCAGGGAACGATCAAAGCGTAGACAGTTTGAGACATTACTCCCATGGAGAAAAGTCCGCATGGTGCCTGATGTATTCAATCCGGATACAATTTCTGTGTTTCATCAACACTCTGAAGGTCCACATATTACAGAACGCCTCCAGATGTGCTTCGGAAACTACTACTGGTCTTGCAAGGGACAATCAAAGCGTAGACAGTTTGAGACAGTACTCCCATGCAGAAAAGTAGGCATGGTGCCTGTTATATTCAATCCCGATGCAATTTCTGTGTTTCATCAACACTCTGAAGGTCCACATATTACAGAATGCCTCCAGATGTGCTTCGGAAACTACTACTGGTCTTCCAGAGAACGATCAAAGCGTAGACAGTTTGAGACCTTACTCCCATGGAGAAAAGTCCGCATGGTGCCTGTTATATTGAAACCCGATGCTATTGCTGTGTTTCATCAACACTCTAAAGGTCCCATATTACAGAAAGCCTAAAGTTGTGCTTCGGAAACTACTACTGGTCTTCCTCGGAACTGTCAAAGCGTACACAGTTTGAGACATTACTCCCATGGAGAAAAGTCCGCATGGTGAATGTTGTATTCAATCCCGATGCAATTTCTGTGTTTCATCAACACTCTGAAGGTCAACATATTCAGAATAATTCCAGATGTGCTTCGGAAACTAGTACTGGTCTTCCAGGGAACGATCAAAGCGTAGACAGATTGAGACATTACTCCCATGGAGAAAAGTCCGCATGGTGCCTGTTTTATTCAATCCCGATGCAATTTCTGTGTTTCATTAACACTCTGAAGGTCCACAGATTACAGAATGCCTCGAGATGTGCTTCGGAAACTACTACTGGTCTTCCAGGGAACGATCAAAGCGTAGACAGTTTGAGACCTTACTCCCATGGAGAAAAGTCCGCGTGGTGCCTGTTGTATTCAATCCCGATGCAATATCTGTGTTTCATCAACACTCTGAATGTCCACAGATTACAGAATGCCTCCAGATGTGCTTCGCAAACTACTACTGGTCTTTCAGGGAACGATCAAAGCGTAGACACTTTGAGACATTAATCCCATGAAGAGAAGTCGGCATGGTGCCCGTTGTATTCAATCCCGATGCAATCTCTGTGTTTCATTAACACTCTGAAGGTCCACAGATTACAGAATGCCTCGAGATGTGCTTCGGAAACTACTAGTGGTCTTCCATGAATCGATCAAAGCGTAGACAGTTTGAGACATTACTCCCATGGAGAAAAGTCGGCATGGTGCCTGTTGTATTCAATCCCGATGCAATTTCTGTGTTTCATGAACACTCTGAATGTACACATTTTACAGAATGCCTCTAGATGTGCTTCGGAAACTAAGACTGGTCTTCCAGTGAACGATCAGAGCGTAGACAGTTTGAGACATTACTCCCATGGAGAAAAGTTCGAATTGTGCCAGTCGTATTCAATCCCGATTAAATTTCTGTGTTTTATCAAGTCTCTAAAGGTCCCATATTACACAATGCCTCCAGATGTGCTTCGTAAACTACTACTGGTATTCCTCGGAACGATCAAAGCGTAGAGAGTTTGAGTCATTACTCCCATGGAGAAAAGTCAGCATAATGCGTGTTGTATTCCATCCAGATGTAATTTCTTTCTTTCATCAACTCTCTAAACGTCCACAGATTACAGAATGTCTCGAGATGTGCTTCGGAAGCTACTACTGGTCTCCCAGTGAACGATCAAAGCGTAGACAGTTTGAGACAATACTCCCATGGAGAAGAGTCCGCATGGTGCCTGTTGTATTCAATCCCGATGCAATTTCTGTGTTTCATTAAAACTCTGAAGGTCCACAGATTACAGAATGCCTCGAGATGTGCTTCTGAAACTACTACTGTTCTTCCAGGGAACGATCAAAGCGTAGACAGTTTGAGACCTTACTCGAAATGAGAAAAGTCCGCGTGGTGCCTGTTGTATTCAATCCCGATGCAATATCTGTGTATCATCAAGACTCTGAAGGTCCACAGATTACAGAATGCCTCGAGATGTGCTTCGGAAACTACTAGTGGTCCTCCAGGGAACGATCAAAGCGTAGACGATTTGAGACATTACTCCCATCGAGAAAAGTCCGCATTTTGCCTGATGTATTCAATCCGGATGCAATTTCTGTGTTTAATCAACACTCTGATGGTCCACATATTACAGAATGCCACCAGATGTGCTTCGGAAACAACTACTGGGCTTCCATAAATCGATCAAAGCATAGACAGTTTGAGTCATTACTCACATGGAGAATAGATTGCATGGAGCCTTTTGTATTCAATCCCGATGCAACTTCTGTGTTTCATCAACACTCTGAAGGTCCAGAAACTACCGAATGCCTTCAGATGTGCTTCCAAATCAACCACTGGTCTTCCAGTGATCGATCACATCAAAGACAGTTACAGACATTACTCCCATGGAGAAAAGTCCGCATGGTGGCTGTTGTATTCAATCCGGATGCAATTTCTGTGTTTCATCAACACTCTGAAGGTCCACAGATTACAGAATGCCTCCAGATGTGCTTCGCAAAATACTACTGGTCTTCCAGGGAACGATCAAAGCGTAGACTGTTTGAGACATTATTCCCATGGAGAAAAGTCCGCATGGTGCGTTTTGTATTCAATCCCGATGCAATTTCTGTGTTTCATTAACACTCCAAAGGTCAGAAGATTACAGAATGCCCCGAGATGTGCTTCAGAAGCTACTACTGGTCTTCCAGGGAACGATCAAAGCGTAGACAGTTTGAGACATTACTCCCATGGAGAAAGTCCGCATGGTGCCTGTTGTATTCAATCCCGAAGCAATTTCTGTGTTTCATCAACACTCTGAAGTTCCACATATTACAGAATGCCTCCATATGAGCTTCGGAAACTACTACTGGCCTTCCAGGGAACGATCAAAGAGAAGACAGTTTGAGACATTACTCCCATTTAGAAAAGTCAGCATGGTGCCTGTTGTATTATATCCTATTGCATTATCTGTGTTTCATCAAAACTCCGAAGGCCCACATATTACAGAATGCCTCCAGAAGTGTTTCGGAAACTACTAATGGTCTTCCAAGGAACGATCAAAGCGTTGACACTATGAGACATTACCCCCATGAAGAAAAGTCCCCATGGTGGCTGTTGTATTCAATCCCGATGCAATTTCTGCGTTTCATTAACACTCTGAAGGTCCACAGATTACAGAATGCCTCGAGATGTGCTTCGGACACTAGTAGTGGTCCTCCAGGGAACGATCAAAGCGTAGACAATTTGAGACATTACTCCCATTTAGAAAAGTCCGCATGGTGCCTGATGTATTCAATCCGGATGCAATTTCTGTGTTTCATCAACACTCTGACGGTCCACAGATTACAGAATGCCTCCAGATGTGCTTCGCAAAATACTACTGGTCTTCCAGGGAACGATCAAAGCGTAGACAGTTTGAGACATTAGTCCCATTCAGAAAATTCAGCATGCTGCCTGTTGTATTATATCCTAATGCATTTTCTGTGTTTCATCAAAACTCCGAAGGTCCTCATATTACAGAATGCCTCCAGATCAGTTTCGGAAACTACTACTGGTCTTCCAGGGAACGATCAAAGCGTAGACAGATTGAGACATTACTCCCATGGAGTAAAGTCCGCATGGTGCCTGTTTTATTCAATCCCGATGCAATTTCTGTGTTTAATCAACACTCTGAAAGTCCACATATTACAGAATGCCTCCAGATGTGCTCCGGAAACTACTACTGGTCTTCCTTGAATAGATCAAAGCATAGACAGTTTGAGACATTACTCACATGGAGAATAGATTGCATGGAACCTCTTGTATTCAATCCCGATGCAACTTCTGTGTTTCATCAACACTCCGAAGGTCCAGAAACTACAGAATGCCTTCAGATGTGCTTCGAAAACAACTACTGACCTTCCAGTGATCGATCAAATCGAAGACAGTTTGAGACATTACTCCCATGGAGAAAAGTCCGCATGGTGCCTGTTGTATTCAATCCGGATGCAATTTCTGTGTTTCATCAACACCCTGACGGTCCACAGATTACAGAATGCCTCCAGATGTGCTTCGCAAAATACTACTGGTCTTCCAGGGAACGATCAAAGCGTAGACAGTTTGAGACATCAGTCCCATTCAGAAAATTCAGCATGCTGCCTGTTGTATTATATCCTAATGCATTTTCTGTGTTTCATCAGAACTCCGAAGGTCCTCATATTACAGAATGCCTCCAGATCAGTTTCGGAAACTACTACTGGTCTTCCAGGGAACGATCAAAGCGTAGACACTATGAGACATTACCCCCATGGAGAAAACACCGCATGGTGACTGTTGTATTCAATCCCGATGCAATTTCTGTTTTTCATTAACACTCTGAAAGTCCACAGATTATAGAATGCCTCCAGAAGTGCTTCGCAAAATACTACTGGTCTTCCAGGGAACGATCAAAGCGTAGACAGTTTGAGACATTATTCCCATGGAGAAAAGTCCGCATGGCGCGTTTTGTATTCAATCCCGATGCAATTTCTGTGTTTCATTAAGATTCTGAAGGTCAGCAGATTACAGAATGCCCGAGATGTGCTTCGGAAGCTACTACTGGTCTTCCAGGGAACGATCAAAGCGTAGACACTATGAGACATTACCCCCATGGAGAAAAGTCCGCATGGTGGCTGTTGTATTCAATAACGATGCAATTTCTGTGTTTCATCAAAACTCTGAAAGTCCACAGATTATAGAATGCCTCCAGTTGTGCTTCGGAAACTACTACTGGTCTTCGCGGGAACTATCAAAGCGTCGACGATTTGAGACATTACTCCCATGGAGAAAAGTCCGCATGGTGAATGTTGTATTCAATCCTGATGCAATTTCTGTGTTCAATCAACACTCTGAAAGTCCACAGATTACAGAATGTCTTGAGATGTGCTTCGCAAGCTACTACTGGTCTCCCAGTGAACGATCAAAGCGTAGACAGTTTGAGACATTACTGCCATGGAGAAAAGTCCGCATGGTGCCTGTTGTATTCAATCCCGATGCAATTTCTGTGTTTCATCAACACTCTGAGGGTCCACATATTCAGAATGCTTTCAGATGTGCTTCTGAAACTAGTACTGGTCTTCCAGGGATCGATCAAAGCGTAGACAGATTGAGACATTACTCCCATGGAGTAAAGTCCACATGGTGCCTGTCGTATTCAATCCCGATGCAATATCTGTGTTTCATCATGACTCTAAAGGTCCACATATTACAGAATGCCTCCAGATGTGCTTCGGAAACTACTGCTGGTCTTCCAGGTAACGATCAAAGCGTAGACAGTTTGAGACATTAATCCCATGGAGAAAAGTCCGCATGGTGCCTGTTTTATTCAATCCCGATGCAATTTCTGTGTTTCATTAACACTCTGAAGATCCACAGATTACAGAATGCCTCGAGATGTGCTTCGGAAACTACTACTGGTCTTCCAGGGAACGATCAAAGCGTAGACAGTTTGAGACCTCACTCCCATGGAGAAAACTCCGCGTGGTGCCTGTTGTATTCAATCCCGATGCAATATCTGTGTTTCATCAACACTCTGAAGTTCCACAGATTACAGAATGCCTCGAGATGTGCTACGGAAACTACTAGTGGTCCTCCAGGGAACGATCAAAGCGTAGACAATTTGAGACATTACTCCCATCGAGAAAAGTCCGCATTTTGCCTGATGTATTCAATCCGGATGCAATTTCTGTGTTTAATCAACACTCTGATGGTCCACATGTTACAGAATGCCACCAGATGTGCTTCGGAAACAACTACTGGTCTTCCATGAATCGATCAAAGCATAGACAGTTTGAGACATTATTCCCATGCAGAAAAGTCCGCATGGTGCGTTTTGTATTCAATCCCGATGCAATTTCTGTGTTTCATTAACACTCTGAAGGTCAGAAGATTACAGAATGCCCCGAGATGTGCTTCGGAAGCTACTACTGGTCTTCCAGGGAACGATCAAAGCTTAGACAGTTTGAGACATTACTCCCATGGAGAAAGTCCGCATGGTGCCTGTTGTATTCAATCCGGATGCAATTTCTGTGTTTCATCAACACTCGGAAGGTCCACATATTCAGAATGCCTCCAGTTGTCCTTCGGAATCTACTACTGGTCTTCCTCGGAACGATCAAAGCGTACACAGTTTGAGATATTACTCCCATTTAGAAAAGTTCGCTTGGTGCCTGTTGTATTATATCCTAATGCATTTTCTGTGTTTCATCAACATTCCGAAGGCCCACATATTACAGAATGCCTCCAGAAGTGTTTCGGAAACTACTACTGGTCTTCCAGGGAACGATCAAAGCGTAGACAGTATGAGACATTACCCCCATGGAGAAAAGTCCGCATGGTGCCTGTTGTATTCAATCCCGATGCAATTTCTGTGTTTCATCAACATTCTGAAGGTCCACAGATTACAGAATATCTCCAGTTGTTCTTTGGAAACTACTACTGGTCTTCCAGGAACGATTAAAGCGTAGACAGTTTGAGACATTACTCCCATGGAGAAAAGTCCTCATGGTGCCTGTTGTATTCAATCCCGATGCAATATCTGTGTGTCATCAACACTCTGAAGGTCCACAGATTACAGAGTGCCTCCAGATGTGCTTCGCAAACTACTACTGGTGTTCCAGGGAACGATCAAAGCGTAGACAGTCTGATACATTTCTCCAATGAAGAACAGGCCGAATGGTTCCTGTTGTACTCAATCCTGATGCAATTTCTGTGTTCCATCAACACTCTGAAAGTCCACAGATTACAGAATGTCTCGAGATGTGCTTCGGAAGCTACTACTGGTCTCCCAGTGCACGATCAAAGCGTAGACAGTTTGAGACATTACTCCCATGGAGAAAAGTCCGCATGTTGCCTGTTGTATTCAATCCCGATGCAATTTCTGTGTTTCATCAACACTCTGAAGGTCCACATATTCAGAATGCTTTCAGATGTGCTTCTGAAACTAGTACTGGTCTTCCAGGGAACGATCAAAGCGTAGATAGATTGAGATATTACTCCCATGGAGTAAAGTTCCCATGGTGCCTGTCGTATTCAATCCCGATGCAATTTCTGTGTTTCATCATGACTCTAAAGGTCCACATATTACAGAATGCCTCCAGATGTGCTTCGGAAACTACTGCTGGTCTTCCAGGTAACGATCAAAGCGTAGACAGTTTGAGACATTAATCCCATGGAGAAAAGTCCGCATGGTGCCTGTTTTATTCAATCCCGATGCAATTTCTGTGTTTCATTAAAACTCTGAAGGTCCACAGATTACAGAATGCCTCGAGATGTGCTTCGGAAACTACTACTGGTCTTCCAGGGAACGATCAAAGCGTAGACAGTTTGAGACCTTACTCGAATGGAGAAAAGCCCGCGTGGTGCCTGTTGTATTTAATCCCGATGCAATATCTGTGTTTCATCAACACTCTGAAGGTCCACATATTACAGAATGCCTCCAGATGAGCTTCGGAAACTACTACTGGTCTTCCATGGATCGATCAAAGCGTAGACAGTTTGAGACATTACTCTCATGGAGAAAAGTCCGCATGGTGCCTGTCGTATTCAGTCCCGATGCAATTTCTGTGTTTCATCACGACTCTGAAAGTCCCATATTACACAATGGCTCCAGATGTGCTCGGAAACTACTACTGGTCTTCCAGGGAACGATCAAAGCGTAGACAGTTTGAGACATTACGCCAATTAGAAATGTCAGCATGGTGGGTGTTGTATTCAATCCCGATGTAATTTCTTAGTTTCATCAACACTCTAAACGTCCACAGATTACAGAATGCCTAAAGATGTTTTTCGGAAACTACTACTGGTCTTCCAGGGAACTATCAAAGCGTAGACTGTTTGAGACATTACTCTCATGGAGAAAAGTCCGCATGGTGCCTGTCGTATTCAGTCCCGATGCAATTTCTGTGTTTCATCACGACTCTGAAAGTCCCATATTACACAATGCCTCCAGATGTGCTCGGAAACTACTACTGGTCTTCCAGGGAACGTTCAAAGCGTAGACAGTTTGAGACATAACTCCCAAGCCTGTTGTATTCAATCCCGATGCAATTTCTGTGTTTCATTAGCACTGTGATGGACTACAGATTACAGAATGCCTCGAGATATGCTTCGGAAGCTACTACTGGTCTTCCAGGGAACGATCAAAGCGTAGACAGTTTGAGACATTACTCCCATGGAGAAAAGTCCGCATGGTGCCTGATGTATTCAATCCGGATACAATTTCTGTGTTTCATCAACACTCTGAAGGTCCACATATTACAGAACGCCTCCAGATGTGCTTCGGAAACTACTACTGGTCTTGCAAGGGACAATCAAAGCGTAGACAGTTTGAGACAGTACTCCCATGCAGAAAAGTAGGCATGGTGCCTGTTATATTCAATCCCGATGCAATTTCTGTGTTTCATCAACACTCTGAAGGTCCACATATTACAGAATGCCTCCAGATGTGCTTCGGAAACTACTACTGGTCTTCCAGAGAACGATCAAAGCGTAGACAGTTTGAGACCTTACTCCCATGGAGAAAAGTCCGCATGGTGCCTGTTATATTGAAACCCGATGCTATTGCTGTGTTTCATCAACACTCTAAAGGTCCCATATTACAGAAAGCCTAAAGTTGTGCTTCGGAAACTACTACTGGTCTTCCTCGGAACTGTCAAAGCGTACACAGTTTGAGACATTACTCCCATGGAGAAAAGTCCGCATGGTGAATGTTGTATTCAATCCCGATGCAATTTCTGTGTTTCATCAACACTCTGAAGGTCAACATATTCAGAATAATTCCAGATGTGCTTCGGAAACTAGTACTGGTCTTCCAGGGAACGATCAAAGCGTAGACAGATTGAGACATTACTCCCATGGAGAAAAGTCCGCATGGTGCCTGTTTTATTCAATCCCGATGCAATTTCTGTGTTTCATTAACACTCTGAAGGTCCACAGATTACAGAATGCCTCGAGATGTGCTTCGGAAACTACTACTGGTCTTCCAGGGAACGATCAAAGCGTAGACAGTTTGAGACCTTACTCCCATGGAGAAAAGTCCGCGTGGTGCCTGTTGTATTCAATCCCGATGCAATATCTGTGTTTCATCAACACTCTGAATGTCCACAGATTACAGAATGCCTCCAGATGTGCTTCGCAAACTACTACTGGTCTTTCAGGGAACGATCAAAGCGTAGACACTTTGAGACATTAATCCCATGAAGAGAAGTCGGCATGGTGCCCGTTGTATTCAATCCCGATGCAATCTCTGTGTTTCATTAACACTCTGAAGGTCCACAGATTACAGAATGCCTCGAGATGTGCTTCGGAAACTACTAGTGGTCTTCCATGAATCGATCAAAGCGTAGACAGTTTGAGACATTACTCCCATGGAGAAAAGTCGGCATGGTGCCTGTTGTATTCAATCCCGATGCAATTTCTGTGTTTCATGAACACTCTGAATGTACACATTTTACAGAATGCCTCTAGATGTGCTTCGGAAACTAAGACTGGTCTTCCAGTGAACGATCAGAGCGTAGACAGTTTGAGACATTACTCCCATGGAGAAAAGTTCGAATTGTGCCAGTCGTATTCAATCCCGATTAAATTTCTGTGTTTTATCAAGTCTCTAAAGGTCCCATATTACACAATGCCTCCAGATGTGCTTCGTAAACTACTACTGGTATTCCTCGGAACGATCAAAGCGTAGAGAGTTTGAGTCATTACTCCCATGGAGAAAAGTCAGCATAATGCGTGTTGTATTCCATCCAGATGTAATTTCTTTCTTTCATCAACTCTCTAAACGTCCACAGATTACAGAATGTCTCGAGATGTGCTTCGGAAGCTACTACTGGTCTCCCAGTGAACGATCAAAGCGTAGACAGTTTGAGACAATACTCCCATGGAGAAGAGTCCGCATGGTGCCTGTTGTATTCAATCCCGATGCAATTTCTGTGTTTCATTAAAACTCTGAAGGTCCACAGATTACAGAATGCCTCGAGATGTGCTTCTGAAACTACTACTGTTCTTCCAGGGAACGATCAAAGCGTAGACAGTTTGAGACCTTACTCGAAATGAGAAAAGTCCGCGTGGTGCCTGTTGTATTCAATCCCGATGCAATATCTGTGTATCATCAAGACTCTGAAGGTCCACAGATTACAGAATGCCTCGAGATGTGCTTCGGAAACTACTAGTGGTCCTCCAGGGAACGATCAAAGCGTAGACGATTTGAGACATTACTCCCATCGAGAAAAGTCCGCATTTTGCCTGATGTATTCAATCCGGATGCAATTTCTGTGTTTAATCAGCACTCTGATGGTCCACATATTACAGAATGCCACCAGATGTGCTTCGGAAACAACTACTGGGCTTCCATAAATCGATCAAAGCATAGACAGTTTGAGTCATTACTCACATGGAGAATAGATTGCATGGAGCCTTTTGTATTCAATCCCGATGCAACTTCTGTGTTTCATCAACACTCTGAAGGTCCAGAAACTACCGAATGCCTTCAGATGTGCTTCCAAATCAACCACTGGTCTTCCAGTGATCGATCACATCAAAGACAGTTACAGACATTACTCCCATGGAGAAAAGTCCGCATGGTGGCTGTTGTATTCAATCCGGATGCAATTTCTGTGTTTCATCAACACTCTGAAGGTCCACAGATTACAGAATGCCTCCAGATGTGCTTCGCAAAATACTACTGGTCTTCCAGGGAACGATCAAAGCGTAGACTGTTTGAGACATTATTCCCATGGAGAAAAGTCCGCATGGTGCGTTTTGTATTCAATCCCGATGCAATTTCTGTGTTTCATTAACACTCCAAAGGTCAGAAGATTACAGAATGCCCCGAGATGTGCTTCAGAAGCTACTACTGGTCTTCCAGGGAACGATCAAAGCGTAGACAGTTTGAGACATTACTCCCATGGAGAAAGTCCGCATGGTGCCTGTTGTATTCAATCCCGAAGCAATTTCTGTGTTTCATCAACACTCTGAAGTTCCACATATTACAGAATGCCTCCATATGAGCTTCGGAAACTACTACTGGCCTTCCAGGGAACGATCAAAGACAAGACAGTTTGAGACATTACTCCCATTTAGAAAAGTCAGCATGGTGCCTGTTGTATTATATCCTATTGCATTATCTGTGTTTCATCAAAACTCCGAAGGCCCACATATTACAGAATGCCTCCAGAAGTGTTTCGGAAACTACTAATGGTCTTCCAAGGAACGATCAAAGCGTTGACACTATGAGACATTACCCCCATGAAGAAAAGTCCCCATGGTGGCTGTTGTATTCAATCCCGATGCAATTTCTGCGTTTCATTAACACTCTGAAGGTCCACAGATTACAGAATGCCTCGAGATGTGCTTCGGACACTAGTAGTGGTCCTCCAGGGAACGATCAAAGCGTAGACAATTTGAGACATTACTCCCATTTAGAAAAGTCCGCATGGTGCCTGATGTATTCAATCCGGATGCAATTTCTGTGTTTCATCAACACTCTGACGGTCCACAGATTACAGAATGCCTCCAGATGTGCTTCGCAAAATACTACTGGTCTTCCAGGGAACGATCAAAGCGTAGACAGTTTGAGACATTAGTCCCATTCAGAAAATTCAGCATGCTGCCTGTTGTATTATATCCTAATGCATTTTCTGTGTTTCATCAAAACTCCGAAGGTCCTCATATTACAGAATGCCTCCAGATCAGTTTCGGAAACTACTACTGGTCTTCCAGGGAACGATCAAAGCGTAGACAGATTGAGACATTACTCCCATGGAGTAAAGTCCGCATGGTGCCTGTTTTATTCAATCCCGATGCAATTTCTGTGTTTAATCAACACTCTGAAAGTCCACATATTACAGAATGCCTCCAGATGTGCTCCGGAAACTACTACTGGTCTTCCTTGAATAGATCAAAGCATAGACAGTTTGAGACATTACTCACATGGAGAATAGATTGCATGGAACCTCTTGTATTCAATCCCGATGCAACTTCTGTGTTTCATCAACACTCCGAAGGTCCAGAAACTACAGAATGCCTTCAGATGTGCTTCGAAAACAACTACTGACCTTCCAGTGATCGATCAAATCGAAGACAGTTTGAGACATTACTCCCATGGAGAAAAGTCCGCATGGTGCCTGTTGTATTCAATCCGGATGCAATTTCTGTGTTTCATCAACACCCTGACGGTCCACAGATTACAGAATGCCTCCAGATGTGCTTCGCAAAATACTACTGGTCTTCCAGGGAACGATCAAAGCGTAGACAGTTTGAGACATCAGTCCCATTCAGAAAATTCAGCATGCTGCCTGTTGTATTATATCCTAATGCATTTTCTGTGTTTCATCAGAACTCCGAAGGTCCTCATATTACAGAATGCCTCCAGATCAGTTTCGGAAACTACTACTGGTCTTCCAGGGAACGATCAAAGCGTAGACACTATGAGACATTACCCCCATGGAGAAAACACCGCATGGTGACTGTTGTATTCAATCCCGATGCAATTTCTGTTTTTCATTAACACTCTGAAAGTCCACAGATTATAGAATGCCTCCAGAAGTGCTTCGCAAAATACTACTGGTCTTCCAGGGAACGATCAAAGCGTAGACAGTTTGAGACATTATTCCCATGGAGAAAAGTCCGCATGGCGCGTTTTGTATTCAATCCCGATGCAATTTCTGTGTTTCATTAAGATTCTGAAGGTCAGCAGATTACAGAATGCCCGAGATGTGCTTCGGAAGCTACTACTGGTCTTCCAGGGAACGATCAAAGCGTAGACACTATGAGACATTACCCCCATGGAGAAAAGTCCGCATGGTGGCTGTTGTATTCAATAACGATGCAATTTCTGTGTTTCATCAAAACTCTGAAAGTCCACAGATTATAGAATGCCTCCAGTTGTGCTTCGGAAACTACTACTGGTCTTCGCGGGAACTATCAAAGCGTCGACGATTTGAGACATTACTCCCATGGAGAAAAGTCCGCATGGTGAATGTTGTATTCAATCCTGATGCAATTTCTGTGTTCAATCAACACTCTGAAAGTCCACAGATTACAGAATGTCTTGAGATGTGCTTCGCAAGCTACTACTGGTCTCCCAGTGAACGATCAAAGCGTAGACAGTTTGAGACATTACTCCCATGGAGAAAAGTCCGCATGGTGCCTGTTGTATTCAATCCCGATGCAATTTCTGTGTTTCATCAACACTCTGAGGGTCCACATATTCAGAATGCTTTCAGATGTGCTTCTGAAACTAGTACTGGTCTTCCAGGGATCGATCAAAGCGTAGACAGATTGAGACATTACTCCCATGGAGTAAAGTCCACATGGTGCCTGTCGTATTCAATCCCGATGCAATATCTGTGTTTCATCATGACTCTAAAGGTCCACATATTACAGAATGCCTCCAGATGTGCTTCGGAAACTACTGCTGGTCTTCCAGGTAACGATCAAAGCGTAGACAGTTTGAGACATTAATCCCATGGAGAAAAGTCCGCATGGTGCCTGTTTTATTCAATCCCGATGCAATTTCTGTGTTTCATTAACACTCTGAAGATCCACAGATTACAGAATGCCTCGAGATGTGCTTCGGAAACTACTACTGGTCTTCCAGGGAACGATCAAAGCGTAGACAGTTTGAGACCTCACTCCCATGGAGAAAACTCCGCGTGGTGCCTGTTGTATTCAATCCCGATGCAATATCTGTGTTTCATCAACACTCTGAAGTTCCACAGATTACAGAATGCCTCGAGATGTGCTACGGAAACTACTAGTGGTCCTCCAGGGAACGATCAAAGCGTAGACAATTTGAGACATTACTCCCATCGAGAAAAGTCCGCATTTTGCCTGATGTATTCAATCCGGATGCAATTTCTGTGTTTAATCAACACTCTGATGGTCCACATGTTACAGAATGCCACCAGATGTGCTTCGGAAACAACTACTGGTCTTCCATGAATCGATCAAAGCATAGACAGTTTGAGACATTATTCCCATGCAGAAAAGTCCGCATGGTGCGTTTTGTATTCAATCCCGATGCAATTTCTGTGTTTCATTAACACTCTGAAGGTCAGAAGATTACAGAATGCCCCGAGATGTGCTTCGGAAGCTACTACTGGTCTTCCAGGGAACGATCAAAGCTTAGACAGTTTGAGACATTACTCCCATGGAGAAAGTCCGCATGGTGCCTGTTGTATTCAATCCGGATGCAATTTCTGTGTTTCATCAACACTCGGAAGGTCCACATATTCAGAATGCCTCCAGTTGTCCTTCGGAATCTACTACTGGTCTTCCTCGGAACGATCAAAGCGTACACAGTTTGAGATATTACTCCCATTTAGAAAAGTTCGCTTGGTGCCTGTTGTATTATATCCTAATGCATTTTCTGTGTTTCATCAACATTCCGAAGGCCCACATATTACAGAATGCCTCCAGAAGTGTTTCGGAAACTACTACTGGTCTTCCAGGGAACGATCAAAGCGTAGACAGTATGAGACATTACCCCCATGGAGAAAAGTCCGCATGGTGCCTGTTGTATTCAATCCCGATGCAATTTCTGTGTTTCATCAACATTCTGAAGGTCCACAGATTACAGAATATCTCCAGTTGTTCTTTGGAAACTACTACTGGTCTTCCAGGAACGATTAAAGCGTAGACAGTTTGAGACATTACTCCCATGGAGAAAAGTCCTCATGGTGCCTGTTGTATTCAATCCCGATGCAATATCTGTGTGTCATCAACACTCTGAAGGTCCACAGATTACAGAGTGCCTCCAGATGTGCTTCGCAAACTACTACTGGTGTTCCAGGGAACGATCAAAGCGTAGACAGTCTGATACATTTCTCCAATGAAGAACAGGCCGAATGGTTCCTGTTGTACTCAATCCTGATGCAATTTCTGTGTTCCATCAACACTCTGAAAGTCCACAGATTACAGAATGTCTCGAGATGTGCTTCGGAAGCTACTACTGGTCTCCCAGTGCACGATCAAAGCGTAGACAGTTTGAGACATTACTCCCATGGAGAAAAGTCCGCATGTTGCCTGTTGTATTCAATCCCGATGCAATTTCTGTGTTTCATCAACACTCTGAAGGTCCACATATTCAGAATGCTTTCAGATGTGCTTCTGAAACTAGTACTGGTCTTCCAGGGAACGATCAAAGCGTAGATAGATTGAGATATTACTCCCATGGAGTAAAGTTCCCATGGTGCCTGTCGTATTCAATCCCGATGCAATTTCTGTGTTTCATCATGACTCTAAAGGTCCACATATTACAGAATGCCTCCAGATGTGCTTCGGAAACTACTGCTGGTCTTCCAGGTAACGATCAAAGCGTAGACAGTTTGAGACATTAATCCCATGGAGAAAAGTCCGCATGGTGCCTGTTTTATTCAATCCCGATGCAATTTCTGTGTTTCATTAAAACTCTGAAGGTCCACAGATTACAGAATGCCTCGAGATGTGCTTCGGAAACTACTACTGGTCTTCCAGGGAACGATCAAAGCGTAGACAGTTTGAGACCTTACTCGAATGGAGAAAAGCCCGCGTGGTGCCTGTTGTATTTAATCCCGATGCAATATCTGTGTTTCATCAAGACTCTGAAGGTCCACAGATTACAGAATGCCTCGAGATGTGCTTCGGAAACTACTAGTGGTCCTCCAGGGAACGATCAAAGCGTAGACGATTTGAGACATTACTCCCATCGAGAAAAGTCCGCATTTTGCCTGATGTATTCAATCCGGATGCAATTTCTGTGTTTAATCAACACTCTGATGGTCCACATATTACAGAATGCCACCAGATGTGCTTCGGAAACAACTACTGGGCTTCCATAAATCGATCAAAGCATAGACAGTTTGAGACATTACTCACATGGAGAATAGATTGCATGGAGCCTTTTGTATTCAATCCCGATGCAACTTCTGTGTTTCATCAACACTCTGAAGGTCCAGAAACTACCGAATGCCTTCAGATGTGCTTCCAAAACAACCACTGGTCTTCCAGTGATCGATCACATCAAAGACAGTTACAGACATTACTCCCATGGAGAAAAGTCCGCATGGTGGCTGTTGTATTCAATCCGGATGCAATTTCTGTGTTTCATCAACACTCTAAAGGTCCACAGATTACAGAATGCCTCCAGATGTGCTTCGCAAAATACTATTGGGCTTCCAGGGAACGATCAAAGCGTAGACAGTTTGAGACATTACTCCCATGGAGAAAGTCCGCATGGTGCCTGTTGTATTCAATCCCGAAGCAATTGCTGTGTTTCATCAACACTCTGAAGTTCCACATATTACAGAATGCCTCCATATGAGCTTCGCAAACTACTACTGGTCTTCCAGGGAACGATCAAAGCGTAGACACTATGAGACATTACCCCCATGGAGAAAAGTCCGCATGGTGACTGTTGTATTCAATCCCGATGCAATTTCTGTGTTTCATCAACACTCTGAAAGTCCACAGATTATAGAATGCCTCCAGATGTGCTTCGCAAAATACTACTGGTCTTCCAGGGAACGATCAAAGCGTAGACAGTTTGAGACATTATTCCCATGGAGAAAAGTCCGCATGGCGCGTTTTGTATTCAATCCCGATGCAATTTTTGTGTTTCATTAACATTCTGAAGGTCAGCAGATTACAGAATGCCCGAGATGTGCTTCGGAAGCTACTACTGGTCTTCCAGGGAACGATCAAAGCGTAGACAGTTTGAGACATTACTCCCATGGAGAAAAGTCCGCTTGGTGCCTGTTGTATTCAATCCCGAAGCAATATCTGTGTTTCATCAACACTCTGAAGTTCCACATATTACAGAATGCCTCCATATGTGCTTCGGAAACTACTACTGGTCTTCCAGGGAACGATCAAAGCGAATACAGTTTGAGACATTAGTCCCATTCAGAAAAGTCAGCATGCTGCCTGTTGTATTATATCCTAATGCATTTTCTGTGTTTCATCAAAACTCCGAAGGTCCTCATATTACAGAATGCCTCCAGATGAGTTTCGGAAACTACCACTGGTCTTCCAGGGAACGATCAAAGCGTAGACACTGTGAGACATTACCCCCATGGAGAAAAGTCCGCATGGTGACTGTTGTATTCAATCCCGATGCAATTTCTGTGTATCATCAACACTCTGAAAGTCCACAGATTATAGAAAGCCTCCAGATGTTCTTCGCAAAATACTACTGGTCTTCCAGGGAACGATCAAAGCGTAGACAGTTTGAGACATTATTCCCATGGAGAGAAGTCCGCATGGCGCGTTTTGTATTCAATCCCGATGCAATTTCTGTGATTCATTCACATTGTGAAGGTCAGCAGATTGCAGAATGCCCAAGATGTGCTTCGGAAGCTACTACTGGTCTTCCAGGGAACGATCAAAGCGTAGACAGTTTGAGACATTAATCCCATGGGGAAAAGTCCGCATGGTGCCTGTTGTATTCAATCCCGATGCAATATCTGTGTGTCATCAACACTCTGAAGGTCCACAGATTTTCAGAGTGCCTCCAGATGTGCTTCGCAAACTACTACTGGTCTTCCAGGGAACGATCAAAGCGTAGACAGTCTGATACATTACTCCAATGAAGAACAGGCCGAATGATTCCTGTTGTACTCAATCCTGATGCAATTTCTGTGTTCAATCAACACTCTGAAAGTCCACAGATTACAGAATGTTTCGAGATGTGCTTCGCAAGCTACTACTGGTCTCCCAGTGAACGATCAAAGCGTAGACAGTTTGAGACATTACTGCCATGGAGAAAAGTCCGCATGGTGCCTGTTGTATTCAATCCCGATGCAATTTCTGTGTTTCATCAACACTCTGAGGGTCCACATATTCAGAATGCTTTCAGATGTGGTTCTGAAACTAGTACTGGTCTTCCAGGGATCGATCAAAGCGTAGACAGATTGAGACATTACTCCCATGGAGTAAAGTCCGCATGGTGCCTGTCGTATTCAATCCCGATGCAATTTCTGTGTTTCATCATGACTCTAAAGGTCCACATATTACAGAATGCCTCCAGATGTGCTTCGGAAACTACTGCTGGTCTTCCAGGTAACGATCAAAGCGTAGACAGTTTGAGACATTAATCCCATGGAGAAAAGTCCGCATGGTGCCTGTTTTATTCAATCCCGATGCAATTTCTGTGTTTCATTAACACTCTGAAGGTCCACAGATTACAGAATGCCTCGAGATGTGCTTCGGAAACTACTACTGGTATTCCAGGGAACGATCAAAGCGTAGACAGTTTGAGACCTCACTCCCAAGGAGAAATCTCCGCGTGGTGCCTGTTGTATTCAATCCCGATGCAATATCTGTGTTTCATCAACACTCTGAAGTTCCACAGATTACAGAATGCCTCGAGATGTGCTTCGGAAACTACTAGTGGTCCTCCACGGAACGATCAAAGCGTAGACAATTTGAGACAACACTCCCATCGAGAAAAGTCCGCATTTTGCCTGATGTATTCAATCCGGATGCAATTTCTGTGTTTAATCAACACTCTGATGGTCCACATGTTACAGAATGCCACCAGATGTGCTTCGGAAACAACTACTGGCCTTCCTTGAATCGATCAAAGCATAGACAGTTTGAGACATTACTCACATGGAGAATAGATTGCATGTAGCCTTTTGTATTCAATCCCGATGCAACTACTGTGTTTCATCAACACTCTGAAGGTCCAGAAACTACAGAATGCCTTCAGATGTGCTTCGTAAACAACTACTGGTCTTCCAGTGATCGATCAAATCGAAGACAGTTTGAGACATTACTCCCATGGAGAAAAGTCCGCATGTTGCCTGTTGTATTCAATCCCGATGCAATTTCTGTGTTTCATCAACACTCTGAAGGTCCACATATTCAGAATGCTTTCAGATGTGCTTCTGAAACTAGTACTGGTCTTCCAGGGAACGATCAAAGCGTAGACAGATTGAGATATTACTCCCATGGAGTAAAGTTCGCATGGTGCCTGTCGTATTCAATCCCGATGCAATTTCTGTGTTTCATCATGACTCTAAAGGTCCACATATTACAGAATGCCTCCAGATGTGCTTCGGAAACTACTGCTGGTCTTCCAGGTAACGATCAAAGCGTAGACAGTTTGAGACATTAATCCCATGGAGAAAAGTCCGCATGGTGCCTGTTTTATTCAATCCCGATGCAATTTCTGTGTTTCATTAAAACTCTGAAGGTCCACAGATTACAGAATGCCTCGATATGTGCTTCGGAAACTACTACTGGTCTTCCAGGGAACGATCAAAGCGTAGACAGTTTGAGACCTTACTCGAATGGAGAAAAGCCCGCGTGGTGCCTGTTGTATTCAATCCCGATGCAATATCTGTGTTTCATCAAGACTCTGAAGGTCCACAGATTACAGAATGCCTCGAGATGTGCTTCGGAAACTACTAGTGGTCCTCCAGAGAACGATCAAAGCGTAGACGATTTGAGACATTACTCCCATCGAGAAAAGTCCGCATTTTGCCTGATGTATTCAATCCGGATGCAATTTCTGTGTTTAATCAACACTCTGATGGTCCACATATTACAGAATGCCACCAGATGTGCTTCGGAAACAACTACTGGGCTTCCATAAATCGATCAAAGCATAGACAGTTTGAGACATTACTCACATGGAGAATAGATTGCATGGAGCCTTTTGTATTCAATCCCGATGCAACTTCTGTGTTTCATCAACACTCTGAAGGTCCAGAAACTACCGAATGCCTTCAGATGTGCTTCCAAAACAACCACTGGTCTTCCAGTGATCGATCACATCAAAGACAGTTACAGACATTACTCCCATGGAGAAAAGTCCGCATGGTGGCTGTTGTATTGAATCCGGATGCAATTTCTGTGTTTCATCAACACTCTAAAGGTCCACAGATTACAGAATGCCTCCAGATGTGCTTCGAAAAATACTACTGGTCTTCCAGGGAACGATCAAAGCGTAGACAGTTTGAGACATTACTCCCATGGAGAAAGTCCGCATGGTGCCTGTTGTATTCAATCCCGAAGCAATTTCTGTGTTTCATCAACACTCTGAAGTTCCACATATTACTGAATGCCTCCATATGAGCTTCGGAAACTACTACTGGTCTTCCAGGGAACGATCAAAGCGTAGACACTATGAGACATTACCCCCATGGAGAAAAGTCCGCATGGTGACTGTTGTATTCAATCCCGATGCAATTTCTGTGTTTCATCAACACTCTGAAAGTCCACAGATTATAGAATGCCTCCAGATGTGCTTCGCAAAATACTACTGGTCTTCCAGGGAACGATCAAAGCGTAGACAGTTTGAGACATTATTCCCATGGAGAAAAGTCCGCATGGCGCGTTTTGTATTCAATCCCGATGCAATTTTTGTGTTTCATTAACATTCTGAAGGTCAGCAGATTACAGAATGCCCGAGATGTGCTTCGGAAGCTACTACTGGTCTTCCAGGGAACGATCAAAGCGTAGACAGTTTGAGACATTAATCCCATGGGGAAAAGTCCGCATGGTGCCTGTTGTATTCAATCCCGATGCAATATCTGTGTGTCATCAACACTCTGAAGGTCCACAGATTTTCAGAGTGCCTCCAGATGTGCTTCGCAAACTACTACTGGTCTTCCAGGGAACGATCAAAGCGTAGACAGTCTGATACATTACTCCAATGAAGAACAGGCCGAATGATTCCTGTTGTACTCAATCCTGATGCAATTTCTGTGTTCAATCAACACTCTGAAAGTCCACAGATTACAGAATGTTTCGAGATGTGCTTCGCAAGCTACTACTGGTCTCCCAGTGAACGATCAAAGCGTAGACAGTTTGAGACATTACTGCCATGGAGAAAAGTCCGCATGGTGCCTGTTGTATTCAATCCCGATGCAATTTCTGTGTTTCATCAACACTCTGAGGGTCCACATATTCAGAATGCTTTCAGATGTGCTTCTGAAACTAGTACTGGTCTTCCAGGGATCGATCAAAGCGTAGACAGATTGAGACATTACTCCCATGGAGTAAAGTCCGCATGGTGCCTGTCGTATTCAATCCCGATGCAATTTCTGTGTTTCATCATGACTCTAAAGGTCCACATATTGCAGAATGCCTCCAGATGTGCTTCGGAAACTACTGCTGGTCTTCCAGGTAACGATCAAAGCGTAGACAGTTTGAGACATTAATCCCATGGAGAAAAGTCCGCATGGTGCCTGTTTTATTCTATCCCGATGCAATTTCTGTGTTTCATTAACACTCTGAAGGTCCACAGATTACAGAATGCCTCGAGATGTGCTTCGGAAACTACTACTGGTATTCCAGGGAACGATCAAAGCGTAGACAGTTTGAGACCTCACTCCCAAGGAGAAATCTCCGCGTGGTGCCTGTTGTATTCAATCCCGATGCAATATCTGTGTTTCATCAACACTCTGAAGTTCCACAGATTACAGAATGCCTCGAGATGTGCTTCGGAAACTACTAGTGGTCCTCCACGGAACGATCAAAGCGTAGACAATTTGAGACAACACTCCCATCGAGAAAAGTCCGCATTTTGCCTGATGTATTCAATCCGGATGCAATTTCTGTGTTTAATCAACACTCTGATGGTCCACATGTTACAGAATGCCACCAGATGTGCTTCGGAAACAACTACTGGCCTTCCTTGAATCGATCAAAGCATAGACAGTTTGAGACATTACTCACATGGAGAATAGATTGCATGTAGCCTTTTGTATTCAATCCCGATGCAACTACTGTGTTTCATCAACACTCTGAAGGTCCAGAAACTACAGAATGCCTTCAGATGTGCTTCGTAAACAACTACTGGTCTTCCAGTGATCGATCAAATCGAAGACAGTTTGAGACATTACTCCCATGGAGAAAAGTCCGCATGTTGCCTGTTGTATTCAATCCCGATGCAATTTCTGTGTTTCATCAACACTCTGAAGGTCCACATATTCAGAATGCTTTCAGATGTGCTTCTGAAACTAGTACTGGTCTTCCAGGGAACGATCAAAGCGTAGACAGATTGAGATATTACTCCCATGGAGTAAAGATCGCATGGTGCCTGTCGTATTCAATCCCGATGCAATTTCTGTGTTTCATCATGACTCTAAAGGTCCACATATTACAGAATGCCTCCAGATGTGCTTCGGAAACTACTGCTGGTCTTCCAGGTACCGATCAAAGCGTAGACAGTTTGAGACATTAATCCCATGGAGAAAAGTCCGCATGGTGCTTGTTTTATTCAATCCCGATGCAATTTCTGTGTTTCATTAAAACTCTGAAGGTCCACAGATTACAGAATGCCTCGAGATGTGCTTCGGAAACTACTACTGGTCTTCCAGGGAACGATCAAAGCGTAGACAGTTTGAGACCTTACTCGAATGGAGAAAAGCCCGCGTGGTGCCTGTTGTATTCAATCCCGATGCAATATCTGTGTTTCATCAAGACTCTGAAGGTCCACAGATTACAGAATGCCTCGAGATGTGCTTCGGAAACTACTAGTGGTCCTCCAGGGAACGATCAAAGCGTAGACGATTTGAGACATTACTCCCATCGAGAAAAGTCCGCATTTTGCCTGATGTATTCAATCCGGATGCAATTTCTGTGTTTAATCAACACTCTGATGGTCCACATATTACAGAATGCCACCAGATGTGCTTCGGAAACAACTACTGGGCTTCCATAAATCGATCAAAGCATAGACAGTTTGAGACATTACTCACATGGAGAATAGATTGCATGGAGCCTTTTGTATTCAATCCCGATGCAACTTCTGTGTTTCATCAACACTCTGAAGGTCCAGAAACTACCGAATGCCTTCAGATGTGCTTCCAAAACAACCACTGGTCTTCCAGCGATCGATCACATCAAAGACAGTTACAGACATTACTCCCATGGAGAAAAGTCCGCATGGTGGCTGTTGTATTCAATCCGGATGCAATTTCTGTGTTTCATCAACACTCTGAAGGTCCACAGATTACAGAATGCCTCCAGATGTGCTTCGCAAAATACTACTGGTCTTCCAGGGAACGATCAAAGCGTAGACTGTTTGAGACATTATTCCCATGGAGAAAAGTCCGCATGGTGCGTTTTGTATTCAATCCCGATGCAATTTCTGTGTTTCATTAACACTCTGAAGGTCAGAAGATTACAGAATGCCCCGAGATGTGCTTCGGAAGCTACTACTGGTCTTCCAGGGAACGATCAAAGCGTAGACAGTTTGAGACATTACTCCCATGGAGAAAGTCCGCATGGTGCCTGTTGTATTCAATCCCGAAGCAATTTCTGTGTTTCATCAACACTCTGAAGTTCCACATATTACAGAATGCCTCCATATGAGCTTCGGAAACTACTACTGGTCTTCCAGGGAACGATCAATGCGAAGACCGTTTGAGACATTACTCCCATTTAGAAAAGTCAGCATGGTGCCTGTTGTATTATATCCTATTGCATTTTCTGTGTTTCATCAAAACTCTGAAGGCCCACATATTACAGAATGCCTCCAGAAGTGTTTCGGAAGCTACTACTGGTCTTCCAGGGAACGATCAAAGCGTAGACAGTTTGAGACATTAATCCCATGGGGAAAAGACCGCATGGTGCCTGTTGTATTCAATCCCGATGCAATATCTGTGTGTCATCAACACTCTGAAGGTCCACAGATTTTCAGAGTGCCTCCAGATGTGCTTCGCAAACTACTACTGGTCTTCCAGGGAACGATCAAAGCGTAGACAGTCTGATACATTACTCCAATGAAGAACAGGCCGAATGATTCCTGTTGTACTCAATCCTGATGCAATTTCTGTGTTCAATCAACACTCTGAAAGTCCACAGATTACAGAATGTTTCGAGATGTGCTTCGCAAGCTACTACTGGTCTCCCAGTGAACGATCAAAGCGTAGACAGTTTGAGACATTACTGCCATTGAGAAAAGTCCGCATGGTGCCTGTTGTATTCAATCCCGATGCAATTTCTGTGTTTCATCAACACTCTGAGGGTCCACATATTCAGAATGCTTTCAGATGTGCTTCTGAAACTAGTACTGGTCTTCCAGGGATCGATCAAAGCGTAGACAGATTGAGACATTACTCCCATGGAGTAAAGTCCGCATGGTGCCTGTCGTATTCAATCCCGATGCAATTTCTGTGTTTCATCATGACTCTAAAGGTCCACATATTACAGAATGCCTCCAGATGTGCTTCGGAAACTACTGCTGGTCTTCCAGGTAACGATCAAAGCGTAGACAGTTTGAGACATTAATCCCATGGAGAAAAGTCCGCATGGTGCCTGTTTTATTCAATCCCGATGCAATTTCTGTGTTTCATTAACACTCTGAAGGTCCACAGATTACAGAATGCCTCGAGATGTGCTTCGGAAACTACTACTGGTATTCCAGGGAACGATCAAAGCGTAGACAGTTTGAGACCTCACTCCCAAGGAGAAAACTCCGCGTGGTGCCTATTGTATTCAATCCCGATGCAATATCTGTGTTTCATCAACACTCTGAAGTTCCACAGATTACAGAATGCCTCGAGATGTGCTTCGGAAACTACTAGTGGTCCTCCACGGAACGATCAAAGCGTAGACAATTTGAGACAACACTCCCATCGAGAAAAGTCCGCATTTTGCCTGATGTATTCAATCCGGATGCAATTTCTGTGTTTAATCAACACTCTGATGGTCCACATGTTACAGAATGCCACCAGATGTGCTTCGGAAACAACTACTGGCCTTCCTTGAATCGATCAAAGCATAGACAGTTTGAGACATTACTCACATGGAGAATAGATTGCATGTAGCCTTTTGTATTCAATCCCGATGCAACTACTGTGTTTCATCAACACTCTGAAGGTCCAGAAACTACAGAATGCCTTCAGATGTGCTTCGTAAACAACTACTGGACTTCCAGTGATCGATCAAATCGAAGACAGTTTGAGACATTACTCCCATGGAAAAAAGTCCGCATGGTGCCTGTTGTATTCAATCCGGATGCAATATCTGTGTTTCATCAACACTCTGAAGGTCCACAGATTACAGAATGCCTCCAGATGTGCTTCGCAAAATACTACTGGTCTTCCAGGGAACGATCAAAGCGTAGACACTATGAGACATTACCCCCATGGAGAAAAGTCCGCATGGTGCCTGTTGTATTCAATCCCGATGAAATTTCTGTGTTTCATTAACACTCTGAAGGTCCACAGATTATAGAGTGCCTCGAGATGTGCTTCGGAAAATACTAGTGGTCCTCCACGGAACGATCAAAGCGTAGACAATTTGAGACTTTACTCCCATTTAGAAAAGTCAGCATGGTGCCTGTTGTATTATATCCTATTGCATTTTCTGTGTTTCATCAAAACTCCGAAGGTCCACATATTACAGAATGCCTCCAGATGTGTTTCAGAAACTACTACTGGTCTTCCAGGGAACGATCAAAGCGTTGACAGTGTGAGACATTACCCCCATGGAGAAAAGTCCGCATGGTGCCTGTTGTATTCAATCCATGATGCCATTTCTGTGTTTCATTAACACTCTGAAGGTCCACAGAATACAGATTGCCTGGAGATGTGCTTCGGAAGCTACTACTGGTCTTCCAGGGAACGATCAAAGCGTTGACAGTTTGAGACATTACTCCCATGCAGAAAAGTCCGCGTAGTGCCTGTTGTATACAATTCAGAAACGATTTCTGTATTCCATCAACACTCTGAAGGTCCACATATTACAGAATGCCTCCAGGTGTGCTTCGGAAACTACTACTGTTCTTCCAGGGAACGATCAAAGGATAGGCAGTTTGAGACATTACGCCTATGGAGAAAAGTACGCATGGTGCCTTTTGTATTCAATCCCGATGATATTTCTGCGTTTCATCAACACTCTGAAGGTCGACATATTACAGAATGAGTCCAGATGTGCTTCGGAAACTAATACTGGTCCTCCAGTGATCGATCAAAGAGAAGACAGTTTGAGACATTACTCCCATTTAGAAAAGTCTGCATGGTGCCTGTTGTATTATATCCTAATGCATTTTCTGTGTTTCATCAACACTCCGAAGGTCCACATATTACAGAATGCCACCAGATGTGTTTCGGAAACTACTACTGGTCTTCCAGGGAACGATCAAAGCGTTGACAGTGTGAGACTTTACGCCCATGGAGAAAAGTCCGCATGGTGCCTGTTATATTCAAACCCGATGCAATTTCTGTGTTTAATCAACACTCTAAGGGTCCCATTTTACAGAATAGATCCAGTTGTGCTTCGGAAACTACTACTGGTCTTCCAGGGAACGATCAAAGCTTACCTAGTTTGAGACATTATTCCCATGGCGAAAAGTCAGCATGGTGCGTGGTGTATTCAACCCCGATGCAATTTCTTTCTTTCATCAACACTGTAAACGCCCACAGAATACAGAATGCCTAAAGATGTGCTTCGGAAACTACCACTGGTCTTCCAGGGAACTCTCAAAGCGTAGACAGTTTGAGACATTACACCCGCGAAGAAAAGTCCGCATGGTGCCTGTTGTATTCAATCCCGATGCAACGTCTGTGTTACATCAACACCCTGAAGGTCCACAAATTACAGAATGCATCCAGTTGTGCTACGGAAACTACTGCTGGTCTTCCAGGGAACGATCAAAGCGTAGACAGTTTGAGACATTACTCCCATGGAGAAAATTCCTCGTGGTTTCCTGTTGTATTCAATCCTGATGCAATATCTGTGTTTCATCAACACTCTGAAGGTCCACAGATTACAGAATGCCTCCAGATGTGATTCGGAAAATACAACTGGTCTTCCAGGAATCGATCAAAGCATAGACAGTTGAAGACATTACTCCCATGGAGAATAGACCGCATTGTGCCTGTTGTATTCAATCCCGATGCAATTTCTGTGTTTCATCAACACTCTGAAGGTCCACAGACTACAGAATGCCTTCAGATGTACTTCGAAAACAACTACTGGTCTTCGAGTGATCGATCAAGCGAAGACAGTTTGAGACATTACTCCCATGGAGAAAAGGCCGCATGGTGCCTGTTGCATTCAAACCCGATGCAATTTCTATCTTTCATCAACACTCTAAAGGTCCCATATTACAGAATGCATCCAGTTGTGCTTCGGAAACTGCTACTGGTCTTCCAGGGAACGATCAAAGCGTAGACATTTTGAGACATTACTCCCATGGAGAAAAGTCAGCATGGTGCGTGTTGTATTCAATCCCGATGCAATTTCTTTGTTTCATCAAACTCTAACGTTCAAAGATTACAGAATGCCTTCAGATGTGCTTCGCAAACTACCACTGGTCTTCCAGGGAACGATCGAAGCGTAGACAGTTTGAGACATTAATCCCATGGAGAAAAGTCCGCGAGGTGCTTGTTGTATTCAATCCCGAAGCAATTTCTGTGCTTCATTAACACTCTGAAGGTCCACAGATTATAGAATGCTTCGAGATGTGCTTCGGAAACTACTAGCGGTCTTCCAGGGAACGATCAAAGCGTAGACAATTTGAGACAGTACTCCCATGGAGAAAAGTCCTCATGATGCCTGATGTTTTCAATACGGACGCAATTTCTGTGCTTCATCAACAATCTGTAGGTCGACATATTACAGAATGCCTCCAGATGTGCTTCGAAAACTACTACTGGTCCTCAAGGGAAAGATCAAAGCGTAGACAGTTTGAGGTATTACTCCCAAGCAGAAAAGTCCGCGTAGTGATTGTTGTATACAATCCAGAAACGATTTCTGTGTTCCATCAACACTCTGATGGTCCACATATTACAGAATGCCTCCAGATGTGCTTCGGAAACTACTACTGGTCTTCCAGGCAACGATCAAAGCGTAGGCAGTTTGAGACATTACTCCTATGGAGAAAAGTACACATGGTGCCTTTTGAATTCAATCCCGATGCAATTTCTGTGTTTCATCAACACTCTGAAGGTCCACAGATTACACAATGCCTCCATATGTGCTTCGGAAAATACAACTGGTTTTCCATTAATCGATCGAAGCATAGACAGTTTGAGACATTACTCCCATTGAGAATAGATTGCATGGAGCCTGTTTTATTCAATCCCGATGCAATTACTGTGTTTCATCAACACTCTGAAGGTCCACAAACTACAGAATGCCTTCAGATGTGTTTCGAAAACAACTACTGGTCTTCCAGTGATCGATCAAAGCGAAGAGAGTTTGAGACATTACTCCCATTTAGTAAAGTCCGCATGGTGCCTGTTGTGTTATATCCTAATGCATTTTCCGTGTTTCATCAACACTACGAAAGTCCACATATTACAGAATGCCTAGAGATGTGTTTCGGAAGCTACTACTGGTCTCCCAGTGAACGATCAAAGCGTAGACAGTTTGAGACATTACTCCCATGGAGAAAAGTCCGCATGGTGCCCGTTGTAATTCAATCCCGATGCAATTTCTGTGTTTCATCAACACTCTGAAGGTCCACATATTACAGAATGCTTCCAGATGTGCTTCGGAAACTAGTACTGGTCTTCCAGGGAACGATCAAAGCGTAGACAGATTGAGACATTACTCCCATGGAGTAAAGTCCGCATGGTGCCTGTCGTATTCAATCCCGATGCAATTTCTGTGTTTCATCATGACTCTAAAGTTCCACATATTACAGAATGCCTCCAGATGTGCTTCGGAAACTACTGCTGGTCTTCCAGGTAACGATCAAAGCGTAGACAGTTTGAGACATTAATCCCATGGAGAAAAGTCCGCATGGTGCCTGTTTTATTCAATCCCGATGCAATTTCTGTGTTTCATTAACACTCTGAAGGTCCACAGATTACAGAATGTCTCGAGATGTGCTTCGGAAACTACTACTGGTATTCCAGGGAACGATCAAAGCGTAGACAGTTTGAGACCTCACTCCCAAGGAGAAAACTCCGCGTGGTGCCTATTGTATTCAATCCCGATGCAATATCTGTGTTTCATCAACACTCTGAAGTTCCACAGATTACAGAATGCCTCGAGATGTGCTTCGGAAACTACTAGTGGTCCTCCACGGAACGATCAAAGCGTAGACAATTTGAGACAACACTCCCATCGAGAAAAGTCCGCATTTTGCCTGATGTATTCAATCCGGATGCAATTTCTGTGTTTAATCAACACTCTGATGGTCCACATGTTACAGAATGCCACCAGATGTGCTTCGGAAACAACTACTGGCCTTCCTTGAATCGATCAAAGCATAGACAGTTTGAGACATTACTCACATGGAGAATAGATTGCATGTAGCCTTTTGTATTCAATCCCGATGCAACTACTGTGTTTCATCAACACTCTGAAGGTCCAGAAACTACAGAATGCCTTCAGATGTGCTTCGTAAACAACTACTGGACTTCCAGTGATCGATCAAATCGAAGACAGTTTGAGACATTACTCCCATGGAAAAAAGTCCGCATGGTGCCTGTTGTATTCAATCCGGATGCAATATCTGTGTTTCATCAACACTCTGAAGGTCCACAGATTACAGAATGCCTCCAGATGTGCTTCGCAAAATACTACTGGTCTTCCAGGGAACGATCAAAGCGTAGACACTATGAGACATTACCCCCATGGAGAAAAGTCCGCATGGTGCCTGTTGTATTCAATCCCGATGAAATTTCTGTGTTTCATTAACACTCTGAAGGTCCACAGATTATAGAGTGCCTCGAGATGTGCTTCGGAAACTACTAGTGGTCCTCCACGGAACGATCAAAGCGTAGACAATTTGAGACTTTACTCCCATTTAGAAAAGTCAGCATGGTGCCTGTTGTATTATATCCTATTGCATTTTCTGTGTTTCATCAAAACTCCGAAGGTCCACATATTACAGAATGCCTCCAGATGTGTTTCAGAAACTACTACTGGTCTTCCAGGGAACGATCAAAGCGTAGACACTATGAGACATTACCCCCATGGAGAAAAGTCCGCATGGTGCCTGTTGTATTCAATCCATGATGCCATTTCTGTGTTTCATTAACACTCTGAAGGTCCACAGAATACAGATTGCCTGGAGATGTGCTTCGGAAGCTACTACTGGTCTTCCAGGGAACGATCAAAGCGTTGACAGTTTGAGACATTACTCCCATGCAGAAAAGTCCGCGTAGTGCCTGTTGTATACAATTCAGAAACGATTTCTGTATTCCATCAACACTCTGAAGGTCCACATATTACAGAATGCCTCCAGGTGTGCTTCGGAAACTACTACTGTTCTTCCAGGGAACGATCAAAGGATAGGCAGTTTGAGACATTACGCCTATGGAGAAAAGTACGCATGGTGCCTTTTGTATTCAATCCCGATGATATTTCTGCGTTTCATCAACACTCTGAAGGTCGACATATTACAGAATGAGTCCAGATGTGCTTCGGAAACTAATACTGGTCCTCCAGTGATCGATCAAAGAGAAGACAGTTTGAGACATTACTCCCATTTAGAAAAGTCTGCATGGTGCCTGTTGTATTATATCCTAATGCATTTTCTGTGTTTCATCAACACTCCGAAGGTCCACATATTACAGAATGCCACCAGATGTGTTTCGGAAACTACTACTGGTCTTCCAGGGAACTATCAAAGCGTTGACAGTGTGAGACTTTACGCCCATGGAGAAAAGTCCGCATGGTGCCTGTTATATTCAAACCCGATGCAATTTCTGTGTTTAATCAACACTCTAAGGGTCCCATTTTACAGAATAGATCCAGTTGTGCTTCGGAAACTACTACTGGTCTTCCAGGGAACGATCAAAGCTTACCTAGTTTGAGACATTATTCCCATGGCGAAAAGTCAGCATGGTGCGTGGTGTATTCAACCCCGATGCAATTTCTTTCTTTCATCAACACTGTAAACGCCCACAGAATACAGAATGCCTAAAGATGTGCTTCGGAAACTACCACTGGTCTTCCAGGGAACTCTCAAAGCGTAGACAGTTTGAGACATTACACCCGCGAAGAAAAGTCCGCATGGTGCCTGTTGTATTCAATCCCGATGCAATGTCTGTGTTACATCAACACCCTGAAGGTCCACAAATTACAGAATGCATCCAGTTGTGCTACGGAAACTACTGCTGGTCTTCCAGGGAACGATCAAAGCGTAGACAGTTTGAGACATTACTCCCATGGAGAAAATTCCTCGTGGTTTCCTGTTGTATTCAATCCTGATGCAATGTCTGTGTTTCATCAACACTCTGAAGGTCCACAGATTACAGAATGCCTCCAGATGTGATTCGGAAAATACAACTGGTCTTCCAGGAATCGATCAAAGCATAGACAGTTGAAGACATTACTCCCATGGAGAATAGACCGCATTGTGCCTGTTGTATTCAATCCCGATGCAATTTCTGTGTTTCATCAACACTCTGAAGGTCCACAGACTACAGAATGCCTTCAGATGTACTTCGAAAACAACTACTGGTCTTCGAGTGATCGATCAAGCGAAGACAGTTTGAGACATTACTCCCATGGAGAAAAGGCCGCATGGTGCCTGTTGCATTCAAACCCGATGCAATTTCTATCTTTCATCAACACTCTAAAGGTCCCATATTACAGAATGCATCCAGTTGTGCTTCGGAAACTGCTACTGGTCTTCCAGGGAACGATCAAAGCGTAGACATTTTGAGACATTACTCCCATGGAGAAAAGTCAGCATGGTGCGTGTTGTATTCAATCCCGATGCAATTTCTTTGTTTCATCAAACTCTAAACGTTCAAAGATTACAGAATGCCTTCAGATGTGCTTCGCAAACTACCACTGGTCTTCCAGGGAACGATCGAAGCGTAGACAGTTTGAGACATTAATCCCATGGAGAAAAGTCCGCGTGGTGCTTGTTGTATTCAATCCCGAAGCAATTTCTGTGTTTCATTAACACTCTGAAGGTCCACAGATTATAGAATGCTTCGAGATGTGCTTCGGAAACTACTAGCGGTCTTCCAGGGAACGATCAAAGCGTAGACAATTTGAGACAGTACTCCCATGGAGAAAAGTCCTCATGATGCCTGATGTTTTCAATACGGAAGCAATTTCTGTGCTTCATCAACAATCTGTAGGTCGACATATTACAGAATGCCTCCAGATGTGCTTCGAAAACTACTACTGGTCCTCAAGGGAAAGATCAAAGCGTAGACAGTTTGAGGTATTACTCCCAAGCAGAAAAGTCCGCGTAGTGATTGTTGTATACAATCCAGAAACGATTTCTGTGTTCCATCAACACTCTGATGGTCCACATATTACAGAATGCCTCCAGATGTGCTTCGGAAACTACTACTGGTCTTCCAGGCAACGATCAAAGCGTAGGCAGTTTGAGACATTACTCCTATGGAGAAAAGTACACATGGTGCCTTTTGAATTCAATCCCGATGCAATTTCTGTGTTTCATCAACACTCTGAAGGTCCACAGATTACACAATGCCTCCATATGTGCTTCGGAAAATACAACTGGTTTTCCATTAATCGATCGAAGCATAGACAGTTTGAGACATTACTCCCATTGAGAATAGATTGCATGGAGCCTGTTTTATTCAATCCCGATGCAATTACTGTGTTTCATCAACACTCTGAAGGTCCACAAACTACAGAATGCCTTCAGATGTGTTTCGAAAACAACTACTGGTCTTCCAGTGATCGATCAAAGCGAAGAGAGTTTGAGACATTACTCCCATTTAGTAAAGTCCGCATGGTGCCTGTTGTGTTATATCCTAATGCATTTTCCGTGTTTCATCAACACTACGAAAGTCCACATATTACAGAATGCCTAGAGATGTGTTTCGGAAGCTACTACTGGTCTCCCAGTGAACGATCAAAGCGTAGACAGTTTGAGACATTACTCCCATGGAGAAAAGTCCGCATGGTGCCCGTTGTAATTCAATTCCGATGCAATTTCTGTGTTTCATCAACACTCTGAAGGTCCACATATTACAGAATGCTTCCAGATGTGCTTCGGAAACTAGTACTGGTCTTCCAGGGAACGATCAAAGCGTAGACAGATTGAGACATTACTCCCATGGAGTAAAGTCCGCATGGTGCCTGTCGTATTCAATCCCGATGCAATTTCTGTGTTTCATCATGACTCTAAAGTTCCACATATTACAGAATGAGTATAGATGTGCTTCGGAAACTACTACTGGTCCTCCAGTGATCGATCAAAGCGAAGACAGTTTGAGACATTACTCCTATTTAGAAAAGTCTGCATGGTGCCTTTTGTATTATATCCTAATGCATTTTCTGTGTTTCATCAATACTCCGAAGGTCCACATATTATAGAATGCCACCAGATGTGTTTCGGAAACTACTACTGGTCTTCCAGGGAACGATCAAAGCGTAGACAGTTTGAGACATTACCCCCATGGAGAAAAGTCCGCATGGTGCCTGTTGTATTCAATCCCGATGCCATTTCTGTGTTTGATCAACACTCTAAAGGTCCCATATTACAGAATGGATATAGTTGTGCTTCGGAAACTACTACTGGTCTTCCAGGGAACGATCAAAGCGTACCCAGATTGAGACATTACTCCCATGGAGAAAAGTCAGCATGGTAAGTGTTGTATTCAATCCCGATGCAATTTCTTTCTTTCATCAACACTGTAAACGTCCTCAGAATACAGAATGCCTAAAGATGTGCTTCAGAAACTACCACTGGTCTTCCAGGGAACTCTCAAAGCGTAGACAGTTTGAGACATTACATGCGCTAGGAAAAGTCCGAATGGTGCCTGTTGTATTTAATCCCGATGCAATGTCTGTGTTTCATCAACACCCTGAAGGTCCACAAATTACAGAATGCATCCAGTTGTGCTTCGGAAACTACTGCTGGTCTTCCAGGGAACGATCGAAGCGTAGACAGTTTGAGACATTACTCCCACGGAGAAAATTCCTCGTGGTTTCCTGTTGTATTCAATCCTGATGCAATATCTGTGTTTCATCAACACTCTGAAGGTCCACAGATTACAGAATGCCTCCAGATGTGCTTCGCAAACTACTACTGGTCTTCCAGGGAACGATCAAAGCGTAGACAGTTTGGGACATTAATCCCGTGGAGAAAAGTAAGCATGGTGTCTGTTGTATTCAATCCCGATGCAATTTCTGTGTTTCATCAACACTCTGAAGGTCCACAGATTACAGAATGCCTCGAGATGTGCTTCGGAAACTACTACTGGTATTCCAGGGAACGATCAAAGCGTAGACAGTTTGAGACCTCACTCCCAAGGAGAAAACTCCGCGTGGTGCCTATTGTATTCAATCCCGATGCAATATCTGTGTTTCATCAACACTCTGAAGTTCCACAGATTACAGAATGCCTCGAGATGTGCTTCGGAAACTACTAGTGGTCCTCCACGGAACGATCAAAGCGTAGACAATTTGAGACAACACTCCCATCGAGAAAAGTCCGCATTTTGCCTGATGTATTCAATCCGGATGCAATTTCTGTGTTTAATCAACACTCTGATGGTCCACATGTTACAGAATGCCACCAGATGTGCTTCGGAAACAACTACTGGCCTTCCTTGAATCGATCAAAGCATAGACAGTTTGAGACATTACTCACATGGAGAATAGATTGTATGTAGCCTTTTGTATTCAATCCCGATGCAACTACTGTGTTTCATCAACACTCTGAAGGTCCAGAAACTACAGAATGCCTTCAGATGTGCTTCGTAAACAACTACTGGGCTTCCAGTGATCGATCAAATCGAAGACAGTTTGAGACATTACTCCCATGGAAAAAAGTCCGCATGGTGCCTGTTGTATTCAATCCGGATGCAATATCTGTGTTTCATCAACACTCTGAAGGTCCACAGATTACAGAATGCCTCCAGATGTGCTTCGCAAAATACTACTGGTCTTCCAGGGAACGATCAAAGCGTAGACACTATGAGACATTACCCCCATGGAGAAAAGTCCGCATGGTGCCTGTTGTATTCAATCCATGATGCCATTTCTGTGTTTCATTAACACTCTGAAGGTCCACAGAATACAGATTGCCTGGAGATGTGCTTCGGAAGCTACTACTGGTCTTCCAGGGAACGATCAAAGCGTTGACAGTTTGAGACATTACTCCCATGCAGAAAAGTCCGCGTAGTGCCTGTTGTATACAATTCAGAAACGATTTCTGTATTCCATCAACACTCTGAAGGTCCACATATTACAGAATGCCTCCAGGTGTGCTTCGGAAACTACTACTGTTCTTCCAGGGAACGATCAAAGGATAGGCAGTTTGAGACATTACGCCTATGGAGAAAAGTACGCATGGTGCCTTTTGTATTCAATCCCGATGATATTTCTGCGTTTCATCAACACTCTGAAGGTCGACATATTACAGAATGAGTCCAGATGTGCTTCGGAAACTAATACTGGTCCTCCAGTGATCGATCAAAGAGAAGACAGTTTGAGACATTACTCCCATTTAGAAAAGTCTGCATGGTGCCTGTTGTATTATATCCTAATGCATTTTCTGTGTTTCATCAACACTCCGAAGGTCCACATATTACAGAATGCCACCAGATGTGTTTCGGAAACTACTACTGGTCTTCCAGGGAACGATCAAAGCGTTGACAGTGTGAGACTTTACGCCCATGGAGAAAAGTCCGCATGGTGCCTGTTATATTCAAACCCGATGCAATTTCTGTGTTTAATCAACACTCTAAGGGTCCCATTTTACAGAATAGATCCAGTTGTGCTTCGGAAACTACTACTGGTCTTCCAGGGAACGATCAAAGCTTACCTAGTTTGAGACATTATTCCCATGGCGAAAAGTCAGCATGGTGCGTGGTGTATTCAACCCCGATGCAATTTCTTTCTTTCATCAACACTGTAAACGCCCACAGAATACAGAATGCCTAAAGATGTGCTTCGGAAACTACCACTGGTCTTCCAGGGAACTCTCAAAGCGTAGACAGTTTGAGACATTACACCCGCGAAGAAAAGTCCGCATGGTGCCTGTTGTATTCAATCCCGATGCAATGTCTGTGTTACATCAACACCCTGAAGGTCCACAAATTACAGAATGCATCCAGTTGTGCTACGGAAACTACTGCTGGTCTTCCAGGGAACGATCAAAGCGTAGACAGTTTGAGACATTACTCCCATGGAGAAAATTCCTCGTGGTTTCCTGTTGTATTCAATCCTGATGCAATATCTGTGTTTCATCAACACTCTGAAGGTCCACAGATTACAGAATGCCTCCAGATGTGATTCGGAAAATACAACTGGTCTTCCAGGAATCGATCAAAGCATAGACAGTTGAAGACATTACTCCCATGGAGAATAGACCGCATTGTGCCTGTTGTATTCAATCCCGATGCAATTTCTGTGTTTCATCAACACTCTGAAGGTCCACAGACTACAGAATGCCTTCAGATGTACTTCGAAAACAACTACTGGTCTTCGAGTGATCGATCAAGCGAAGACAGTTTGAGACATTACTCCCATGGAGAAAAGGCCGCATGGTGCCTGTTGCATTCAAACCCGATGCAATTTCTATCTTTCATCAACACTCTAAAGGTCCCATATTACAGAATGCATCCAGTTGTGCTTCGGAAACTGCTACTGGTCTTCCAGGGAACGATCAAAGCGTAGACATTTTGAGACATTACTCCCATGGAGAAAAGTCAGCATGGTGCGTGTTGTATTCAATCCCGATGCAATTTCTTTGTTTCATCAAACTCTAAACGTTCAAAGATTACAGAATGCCTTCAGATGTGCTTCGCAAACTACCACTGGTCTTCCAGGGAACGATCGAAGCGTAGACAGTTTGAGACATTAATCCCATGGAGAAAAGTCCGCGTGGTGCTTGTTGTATTCAATCCCGAAGCAATTTCTGTGTTTCATTAACACTCTGAAGGTCCACAGATTATAGAATGCTTCGAGATGTGCTTCGGAAACTACTAGCGGTCTTCCAGGGAACGATCAAAGCGTAGACAATTTGAGACAGTACTCCCATGGAGAAAAGTCCTCATGATGCCTGATGTTTTCAATACGGAAGCAATTTCTGTGCTTCATCAACAATCTGTAGGTCGACATATTACAGAATGCCTCCAGATGTGCTTCGAAAACTACTACTGGTCCTCAAGGGAAAGATCAAAGCGTAGACAGTTTGAGGTATTACTCCCAAGCAGAAAAGTCCGCGTAGTGATTGTTGTATACAATCCAGAAACGATTTCTGTGTTCCATCAACACTCTGATGGTCCACATATTACAGAATGCCTCCAGATGTGCTTCGGAAACTACTACTGGTCTTCCAGGCAACGATCAAAGCGTAGGCAGTTTGAGACATTACTCCTATGGAGAAAAGTACACATGGTGCCTTTTGAATTCAATCCCGATGCAATTTCTGTGTTTCATCAACACTCTGAAGGTCCACAGATTACACAATGCCTCCATATGTGCTTCGGAAAATACAACTGGTTTTCCATTAATCGATCGAAGCATAGACAGTTTGAGACATTACTCCCATTGAGAATAGATTGCATGGAGCCTGTTTTATTCAATCCCGATGCAATTACTGTGTTTCATCAACACTCTGAAGGTCCACAAACTACAGAATGCCTTCAGATGTGTTTCGAAAACAACTACTGGTCTTCCAGTGATCGATCAAAGCGAAGAGAGTTTGAGACATTACTCCCATTTAGAAAAGTCCGCATGGTGCCTGTTGTGTTATATCCTAATGCATTTTCCGTGTTTCATCAACACTACGAAAGTCCACATATTACAGAATGCCTAGAGATGTGTTTCGGAAGCTACTACTGGTCTCCCAGTGAACGATCAAAGCGTAGACAGTTTGAGACATTACTCCCATGGAGAAAAGTCCGCATGGTGCCCGTTGTAATTCAATCCCGATGCAATTTCTGTGTTTCATCAACACTCTGAAGGTCCACATATTACAGAATGCTTCCAGATGTGCTTCGGAAACTAGTACTGGTCTTCCAGGGAACGATCAAAGCGTAGACAGATTGAGACATTACTCCCATGGAGTAAAGTCCGCATGGTGCCTGTCGTATTCAATCCCGATGCAATTTCTGTGTTTCATCATGACTCTAAAGTTCCACATATTACAGAATGCCTCCAGATGTGCTTCGGAAACTACTGCTGGTCTTCCAGGTAACGATCAAAGCGTAGACAGTTTGAGACATTAATTCCATGGGGAAAAGTCCGCATGGTGCCTGTTTTATTCAATCCCGATGGAATATCTGTGTTCCATCAACACTCTGAAGGTCCACATATTACAGAATGCCTCCAGGTGTGCTTCGGAAACTACTACTGTACTTCCAGGGAACGATCAATGCATAGGCAGTTTGAGACATTACGCCTATGGAGAAAAGAACGCATGGTGCATTTTGTATTCAATCCCGATGCAATTTCTGCGTTTCATCAACACTCTGAAGGTCGACATATTACAGAATGAGTATAGATGTGCTTCGGAAACTACTACTGGTCCTCCAGTGATCGATCAAAGCGAAGACAGTTTGAGACATTACTCCTATTTAGAAAAGTCTGCATGGTGCCTTTTGTATTATATCCTAATGCATTTTCTGTGTTTCATCAATACTCCGAAGGTCCACATATTATAGAATGCCACCAGATGTGTTTCGGAAACTACTACTGGTCTTCCAGGGAACGATCAAAGCGTAGACAGTTTGAGACATTACCCCCATGGAGAAAAGTCCGCATGGTGCCTGTTGTATTCAATCCCGATGCCATTTCTGTGTTTGATCAACACTCTAAAGGTCCCATATTACAGAATGGATATAGTTGTGCTTCGGAAACTACTACTGGTCTTCCAGGGAACGATCAAAGCGTACCCAGATTGAGACATTACTCCCATGGAGAAAAGTCAGCATGGTAAGTGTTGTATTCAATCCCGATGCAATTTCTTTCTTTCATCAACACTGTAAACGTCCTCAGAATACAGAATGCCTAAAGATGTGCTTCAGAAACTACCACTGGTCTTCCAGGGAACTCTCAAAGCGTAGACAGTTTGAGACATTACATGCGCTAGGAAAAGTCCGAATGGTGCCTGTTGTATTTAATCCCGATGCAATGTCTGTGTTTCATCAACACCCTGAAGGTCCACAAATTACAGAATGCATCCAGTTGTGCTTCGGAAACTACTGCTGGTCTTCCAGGGAACGATCGAAGCGTAGACAGTTTGAGACATTACTCCCACGGAGAAAATTCCTCGTGGTTTCCTGTTGTATTCAATCCTGATGCAATATCTGTGTTTCATCAACACTCTGAAGGTCCACAGATTACAGAATGCCTCCAGATGTGCTTCGCAAACTACTACTGGTCTTCCAGGGAACGATCAAAGCGTAGACAGTTTGGGACATTAATCCCGTGGAGAAAAGTAAGCATGGTGTCTGTTGTATTCAATCCCGATGCAATTTCTGTGTTTCATTAACACTCTGAAGGTCCACAGATTACAGAATGCCTCAGGATGAGCTTCGAAAACTACTACTGGTCTTCAAGGGAACGATCAAAGCGTAGACAGTTTGAGACATATCTCCTATGGAGAAAAGTCCGCATGGTAGCTTTTGTATTCAATCCCGACGCAATTTCTGTGTTTCATCAACACTCTGAAGGTCCACAGATTACTGAATGCCTCCAGATGTACTTCGAAAACAACTACTGGTCTTCGAGTGATCGATCAAGCGAAGACAGTTTGAGACATTTCTCCCATGGAGTAAAGTCCGCATGGTGCATGTCGTATTTAATCCCGATGCAATTTCTATGTTTCATCATGACTCTAAAGGTCCACATATTACAGAATTCTTCCAGATGTGCTTCGGAAACTACTGCTGGTCTTCCAGGTAACGATGAAAGCGTAGACAGTTTGAGACATTAATCCCATGGAGAAAAGACCGCATGGTGCCTGTTTTATTCAATCCCGATGCAATTTCTGTGTTTCATTAACACTCTGAAGGTCCACAGATTACAGAATGCCTCGAGATGTGCTTCGCAAAATACTACTGGTCTTCCAGGGAACGATCAAAGCGTAGACACTATGAGACATTACCCCATGGAGAAAAGTCCGCATGGTGACTGTTGTATTCAATCCCGATGCAATTTCTGCGGTTCATTAACAGTCTAAAGGACCACAGATTACAGAATGCCTCGAGATGTGCTTCGGAAACTACTAGTGGTCCTCCAGGGAACGATCAAAGCGTAGACAATTTGAGACATTACTCCCATGGAGAAAAGTCCGCATAGTGCCTGATGTATTCAATCCGGATGCAATTTCTGTGTTTAATCAACACTCTGAAGGACCACAGATTACAGAATGCCGCCAGATGTGCTTCGGAAACTACTACTGGTCTTCCATGAATCGATCAAAGCATAGACAGTTTGAGACATTACTCACATGGAGAATATATTGCATGGAGCCTTTTGTATTCAATCCCGATGCAACTTCTGTGTTTCATCAACACTCTAAAGGTCCAGAAACTACAGAATGCCTTCAGTTGTGCTTCGAAAACAACTACTGGTCTTCCAGTTATCGATCAAATCGAAGAGAGTTTGAGACATTACTCCCATGGAGAAAAGTCCGCATGGTGCCTGTTGTATTCAATCCGGCTGCAATTTCTGTGTTTAATGAACACTCTGAAGGTAAACATATTACAGAATGCCTCCGATGTGCTTCGGAAACTACTACTGGTCCTCCAGGGAACGATCAAAGCGTAGACAGTTTGAAATATTACTCCCATGCAGAAAAGTCCGCGTAGAGACTGTTGTATACAATTCAGAAACGATTTCGGTGTTCCATCAACACTCTGAAGGTCCACATATTACAGAATGCCTCCAGGTGTGCTTCGGAAACTACTACTGTTCTTCCAGGGAACGTTCAAAGCATAGGCAGTTTGAGACATTACGCCTATGGAGAAAAGTACGCATGGTGCCTTTTGTATTCAATCCCGATGCAATTTCCTTATTTCATCAACACTGTAAACGTCCACAGAATACAGAATGCCTAAAGATGTGCTTCGAAAACTACCACTGGTCTCCCAGGGAACTCTCAACGCGTAGACAGTTTGAGACATTAATCCAATGGAGAAAAGTAACCATGGTGTCTGTTGTATTCAATCCCGATGCAATTTCTGTGTTTTATTAACACTCTGAAGGTCCACAGAATATAGAATGCCTCGAGATGAGCTTAGAAAACTACTACTGGTCTTACAGGGAACGATCAAAGCGTAGACAGTTTGAGACATTACTCCTATGGAGAAAAGTATGCATGGTAGCTTTTGTATTTAATCCCGATGCAATTTCTGTGTTTCATCATCACTCTGAAGGTCCACAGATTACAGAATGCCTCGAGATGTGATCGGAAAATACAATTGGTCTTCCAGGAATCGATAAAAGCATAGACAGTTTGAGTCATTACTCCCATGGAGAGTAGACCGCATTGTGCCTGTTGTATTCAATCCCGATGCAATTTCTGTGTTTCATCAACACTCTGAAATTCTAAAGACTACAGAATGCCTTCAGATGTACTTCGAAAACAACTACTGGTCTTCGAGTGATCGATCAAGCGCAGACAGTTTGAGACATTACTCCCATGGAGAAAAGTCCGCATGGTGCCTGTTGTATTCAAACCCGATGCAATTTCTATGTTTCATCAACAGTCTAAAGGTCCCATATTACAGAATGCATCCAGTTGTGCTTCGGAAACTACTACTGGTCTTCCAGGGAACGATCAAAGCGTAGACACTATGAGACATTACTTCCTTGGAGAAAAGTCAGCATGGTGCGTGTTGTATTCAATCCCGATGCAATTTCTTTGTTTCACCAACACTCTAAACGTCCAAAGATTACAGAATGATTCCAGATGTGCTTCGCAAACTACCACTGGTCTTCCAGGGAACGATCCAAGCGTAGACAGTTTGAGACATTAATCCCATGGAGAAAAGTCTGCATGGTGCCTGTTGTAATATATCCTAATGCATTTTCTGTGTTTCATCAAAACTCCGAAGGTCCACATATTACAGAATGCCTCCAGAAGTGTTTCGGAATCTACTAGTGGTCCTCCAGGGAACGATCAAAGCGTAGACAATTTGAGACATTACTCCCATGGAGAAAAGTCCGCATGGTGCCTGATGTATTCTATCCGGATGCAATTTCTGTGTTTAATCAACACACTGAAGGTCCACATATTACAGAATGCCTCCAGATGTGCTTCGGAAACTACTACTGGTCTTCCATGAATCGATCAAAGCATAGACAGTTTGAGACATTACTCACATGGAGAATAGATTGCAGGGAGCGTTTTGTATTCAATCCCGATGCAACTTCTGTGTTTCATCAACACTCTGAAGGTCCAGAAGCTACAGAATGCCTTCAGATGTGCTTCGAAAACAACTACTGGTCTTCCAGTGATCGATCAAATCGAAGACAGTTTGAGACATTACTCCCATGGAGAAAAGTCCGCATGGTGCCTGTTGTATTCAATCCGGATGCAATTTCTGTGTTTCATTAACACTCTGAAGGTCCACAGATTACAGAATGCCTCCAGATGTGCTTCGCAAAATGCTACTGGTCTTCCAGGGAACGATCAAAGCGTTGACAATTTGAGACATTACTCCAGTGGAGAAAAGTCCGCATGGTGCCTGATGTATTCTATCCGGATACAATTTCTGTGTTTAATCAACACTCTGAAGTAAACATATTACAGAATGCCTCCAGATGTGCTTCGGAAACTTCTACTGGTCCTCCAGGGAACGATCAAAGCGTAGACAGTTTGAATTATTACTCCCCTGCAGAAAAGACCGCGTAGTTCCTGTTGTATACAATTCAGAAACGATTTCTGTGTTTCATCAACACTCTGAAGGTCCACATATTACAGAATGCCTCCAGGTGTGGTTCGGAAACTACTACTGTACTTCCAGGGAACGTTCAAAGCATAGGCTGTTTGAGACATTACGCCTATAGAGAAAAGTACGCATGGTGCATTTTGTATTCAATCCCGATGCAATTTCTTCGTTTCATCAACACTCTGAAGGTCCCATATTACAGAATGGATCCAGTTGTGCTTCGGAAACTACTACTGGTCTTCCAGGGAACGATCAAAGCGTACCCAGTTTGAGACATTACTCTCATTGAGAAAAGTCAGCATGGTGCGTGTTGTATTCAATCCCGATGCAATTTCTTTCTTTCATCAACACTGTAAACGTCCACAGAATACAGAATGCCTAAAGATGTGCTTCGGAAACTACCACTGGTCTTCCAGGGAACTCTCAAAGCGTAGACAGTTTGAGACATTACACCCGCGAAGAAAAGTCCGCATGGTGCCTGTTGTATTCAATCCCGATGCAATGTCTGTGTTTCATCAACACCCTGAAGGTCCACAAATTACATAATGCATCCAGTTGTGCTTTGGAAGCTACTGCTGGTCTTCCAGGGAACGATCAAAGCGTAGACAGTTTCAGATATTACTCCCATGGAGAAAATTCCTCATGGTTTCCTGTCGTATTCAATCCTGATGCAATATCTGTGTTTCATCAACACTCTGAAGGTCACAGATTACAGAATGCCTCTAGATGTGCTTCGCAAACTACTACTGGTCTTCCAGGGAACGATCAAAGCGTAGACGGTTTGAGACATTACTCCTATGGAGAAAAGTATGCATGGTAGCTTTTGTATTTAATCCCGATGCAATTTCTGTGTTTCATCAACACTCTGAAGGTCCACAGATTACAGAATGCCTCCAGATGTGATTCGGAAAATACAACTGGTCTTCCAGGAATCGATCAAAGCTTAGACAGTTTGAGAAATTACTCCCATGGAGAATAGACCTCATTGTGCCTGTTGTATTCAATCCCGATGCAATTTCTGTGTTTCATCAACACTCTGAAATTCCACAGACTACAGAATGCCTTCAGATGTACTTCGAAAACAACTACTGGTCTTCGAGTGATCGATCAAGCGAAGACAGTTTGAGACATTACTCCCATGGAGAAAAGTCCGCATGGTGCCTGTTGTATTCAAACCCGATGCAATTTCTATGTTTCATCAACACTCTAAAGGTCCCATATTACAGAATGCATCCAGTTGTGCTTCGGAAACTACTACTGGTCTTCCAGGGAACGATCAAAGCGTAGACACTTTGAGACATTACTCCCATGGAGAAAAGACAGCATGGTGCGTGTTGTATTCAATCCCGATGCAATTTCTTTGTTTCCCCAACACTCTAAACGTCCAAAGATTACAGAATGCTTTCAGATGTGCTTCGCAAACTACCACTGGTCTTCCAGGGAACGATCAAAGCGTAGACAGTTTGAGACATTAATCCCATGGAGAAAGGTCTGCATGGAGCCTGTTGTAATGTATCCTAATGCATTATCTGTGTTTCATCAACACTCCGAAGGTCCACATATTACAGATTGCCTCGAGATGTGCTTCGGAAACTACTAGTGGTCCTCCAGGGAACGATCAAAGCGTAGACAATTTGAGACAATACTACCATGGAGAAAAGTCCTCATGGTGCCTGATGTTTTCAATCCGGATACAATTTCTGTGCTTCATCAACAATCTGAAGGTCGACATATTACAGAATGCCTCCAGATGGGCTTCGAAAACTACTACTGGTCCTCCAGGGAAAGATCATAGCGTAGACAGCTTGAGACATTAATCCCATTTAGAAAAGTCAGCATGGTGCCTTTTGTATTCAATCCCGATGCAATTTCTGCGTTTCATCAACACTCTGAAGGTCGACATATTACAGAATGAGTCCAGATGTGCTTCGGAAACTACTACTGGTCCTCCAGTGATCGATTAAGCGAAGACAGTTTGAGACATTACTCCCATTTTGAAAAGTCGCATGGTGCCTGTTGTATTATATCCTAATGCATTTTCTGTGTTTCATCAACACTCCGAAGGTCCACATATTACAGAATGCCTCCAGATGTGATTCGGAAAATACAACTGGTCTTCCAGGGAACGATCAAAGCGTAGACACTATGAGACATTACTTCCATGGAGAAAAGTCAGCATGGTGCGTGTTGTATTCAATCCCGATGCAATTTCTTTGTTTCACCAACACTCTAAACGTCCAAAGATTACAGAATGCCTCCAGATGTGCTTCGCAAACTACCACTGGTCTTCCAGGGAACGATCCAAGCGTAGACAGTTTGAGACATTAATCCCATGGAGAAAAGTCTGCATGGTGCCTGTTGTAATATATCCTAATGCATTTTCTGTGTTTCATCAAAACTCCGAAGGTCCACATATTACAGAATGCCTCCAGAAGTGTTTCGGAATCTACTAGTGGTCCTCCAGGGAACGATCAAAGCGTAGACAATTTGAGACATTACTCTTATAGAGAAAAGTCCGCATGGTGCCTGATGTATTCTATCCGGATGCAATTTCTGTGTTTGATCAACACTCTGAATGTCCACATATTACAGAATGCCTCCAGATGTGCTTCGGAAACTACTACTGGTCTTCCATGAATCGATCAAAGCATAGACAGTTTGAGTCATTACTCACATGGAGAATAGTTTGCAGGGAGCCTTTTGTATTCAATCCCGATGCAACTTCTGTGTTTCATCAACACTCTGAAGGTCCAGAAACTACAGAATGCCTTCAGATGTGCTTCGAAAACAACTACTGGTCTTCCAGTGATCGATCAAATCGAAGACAGTTTGAGACATTACTCCCATGGAGAAAAGTCCGCATGGTGCCTGTTGTATTCAATCCGGATGCAATTTCTGTGTTTCATCAACACTCTGAAGGTCCACAGATTACAGAATGCCTCCAGATGTGCTTCGCAAAATGCTACTGGTCTTCCAGGGAACGATCAAAGCGTTGACAATTTGAGACATTACTCCAGTGGAGAAAAGTCCGCATGGTGCCTGATGTATTCAATCCCGATGCAATGTCTGTGTTTCATCAACACCCTGAATTTCCACAAATTAATAATGCATCCAGTTGTGCTTTGGAAACTACTGCTGGTCTTCCAGGGAACGATCAAAGCGTAGACAGTTTGAGACATTACTCCCATGGAGAAAATTCCTCATGGTTTCCTGTTGTATTCAATCCTGATGCAATATCTGTGTTTCATCAACACTCTGAAGGTCAAAGATTACAGAATGCCTCCAGATGTGCTTCGCAAACTACTACTGGTCTTCCAGGGAACGATCAAAGCGTAGACGGTTTAAGAAATTACTCCTATGGTGAAAAGTATGCATGGTAGCTTTTGTATTTAATCCCGATGCAATTTCTGTGTTTCATCAACACTCTGAAGGTCCACATATTACAGAATGCCTCCAGATGTGATTCAGAAAATACAACTGGTCTTCCAGGAATCGATCAAAGCATAGACAGTTTGAGACATTACTCCCATGGAGTATAGACCTCATTGTGCCTGTTGTATTCAATCCCGATGCAATTTCTGTGTTTCATCAACACTCTGAAATTCTAAAGACTACAGAATGCCTTCAGATGTACTTCGAAAACAACTACTGGTCTTCGAGTGATCGATCAAGCGAAGACAGTTTGAGACATTACTCCCATGGAGAAAAGTCCGCATGGTGCCTGTTGTATTCAAACCCGATGCAATTTCTATGTTTCATCAACACTCTAAACGTCCCATATTACTGAATGCATCCAGTTGTGCTTCGGAAACTACTACTGGTCTTCCAGGGAACGATCAAAGCGTAGACACTTTGAGACATTACTCCCATGGAGAAAAGTCAGCATGGTTCGTGTTGTATTCGATCCCGATGCAATTTCTTTGTTTCACCAACACTCTAAACGTCCAAAGATTACAGAATGTTTTCAGATGTGCTTCGCAAACTACCACTGGTCTTATAGGGAACGATCAAAGCGTAGACAGTTTGAGACATTAATCCCATGGAGAAAAGTCTGCATGGAGCCTGTTGTAATGTATCCTATTGCATTTTCTGTGTTTCATCAACACTCCGAAGGTCCACATATTACAGAATGCCTCGAGATGTGCTTCGGAAACTACTAGTGGTCCTCCAGGGAACGATCAAAGCGTAGACAATTTGAGACAGTACTCCCATGTAGAAAGGTCCTCATGGTGCCTGATGTTTTCAATCCGGATACAATTTCTGTGCTTCATCAACAATCTGAAGGTCGACATATTACAGAATGCCTCCAGATGGGCTTCCAAAACTACTACTGGTCCTCCAGGGAAAGATCATAGCGTAGACAGCTTGAGACATTAATCCCATTTAGAAAAATCAGCATGGTGCCTTTTGTATTCAATCCCGATGCAATTTCTTCGTTTCATCAACACTCTGAAGGTCCCATATTACAGAATGGATCCAGTTGTGCTTCGGAAACTACTACTGGTCTTCCAGGGAACGATCAAAGCGTACCCAGTTTGAGACATTACTCTCATTGAGAAAAGTCAGCATGGTGGGTGTTGTATTCAATCCCGATGCAATTTCTTTCTTTCATCAACACTGTAAACGTCCACAGAATACAGAATGCCTAAAGATGTGCTTCGGAAACTACCACTGGTCTTCCAGGGAACTCTCAAAGCGTAGACAGTTTGAGACATTACACCCGCGAAGAAAAGTCCGCATGGTGCCTGTTGTATTCAATCCCGATGCAATGTCTGTGTTTCATCAACACCCTGAAGGTCCACAAATTACATAATGCATCCAGTTGTGCTTTGGAAACTACTGCTGGTCTTCCAGGGAACGATCAAAGCGTAGACAGTTTCAGATATTACTCCCATGGAGAAAATTCCTCATGGTTTCCTGTTGTATTCAATCCTGATGCAATATCTGTGTTTCATCAACACTCTGAAGGTCACAGATTACAGAATGCCTCCAGATGTGCTTCGCCAACTACTACTGGTCTTCCAGGGAACGATCAAAGCGTAGACGGTTTGAGACATTACTCCTATGGAGAAAAGTATGCATGGTAGCTTTTGTATTTAATCCCGATGCAATTTCTGTGTTTCATCAACACTCTGAAGGTCCACAGATTACAGAATGCCTCCAGATGTGATTCGGAAAATACAACTGGTCTTCCAGGAATCGATCAAAGCTTAGACAATTTGAGAAATTACTCCCATGGAGAATAGACCTCATTGTGCCTGTTGTATTCAATCCCGATGCAATTTCTGTGTTTCATCAACACTCTGAAATTCCACAGACTACAGAATGCCTTCAGATGTACTTCGAAAACAACTACTGGTCTTCGAGTGATCGATCAAGCGAAGACAGTTTGCGACATTACTCCCATGGAGAAAAGTCCGCATGGTGCCTGTTGTATTCAAACCCGATGCAATTTCTATGTTTCATCAACACTCTAAAGGTCCCATATTACAGAATGCATCCAGTTGTGCTTCGGAAACTACTACTGGTCTTCCAGGGAACGATCAAAGCGTAGACACTTTGAGACATTACTCCCATGGAGAAAAGTCAGCATGGTGCGTGTTGTATTCAATCCCGATGCAATTTCTTTGTTTCACCAACACTCTAAACGTCCAAAGATTACAGAATGCTTTCAGATGTGCTTCGCAAACTACCACTGGTCTTCCAGGGAACGATCAAAGCGTAGACAGTTTGAGACATTAATCCCATGGAGAAAAGTCTGCATGGAGCCTGTTGTAATGTATCCTAATGCATTTTCTGTGTTTCATCAACACTCCGAAGGTCCACATATTACAGAATGCCTCGAGATGTGCTTCGGAAACTACTAGTGGTCCTCCAGGGAACGATCAAAGCGTAGACAATTTGAGACAATACTCCCATGGAGAAAAGTCTTCATGGTGCCTGATGTTTTCAATCCGGATACAATTTCTGTGCTTCATCAACAATGTGAAGGTCGACATATTACAGAATGCCTCCAGATGGGCTTCGAAAACTACTACTGGTCCTCCAGGGAAAGATCATAGCGTAGACAGCTTGAGACATTAATCCCATTTAGAAAAGTCAGCATGGTGCCTTTTGTATTCAATCCCGAAGCAATTTCTGCGTTTCATCAACACTCTGAAGGTCGACATATTACAGAATGAGTCCAGATGTGCTTCGGAAACTACTACTGGTCCTCCAGTGATCGATTAAGCGAAGACAGTTTGAGACATTACTCCCATTTTGAAAAGTCTGCATGGTGCCTGTTGTATTATATCCTAATGCATTTTCTGTGTTTCATCAACACTCCGAAGGTCCACATATTACAGAATGCCTCCAGATGTGATTCGGAAAATACAACTGGTCTTCCAGGGAACGATCAAAGCGTAGGCACTATGAGACATTACTTCCTTGGAGAAAAGTCAGCATGGTGCGTGTTGTATTCAATCCCGATGCAATTTCTTTGTTTCACCAACACTCTAAACGTCCAAAGATTACAGAATGCCTCCAGATGTGCTTCGCAAACTACCACTGGTCTTCCAGGGAGCGATCCAAGCGTAGACGGTTTGAGACATTAATCCCATGGAGAAAAGTCTGCATGGTGCCTGTTGTAATATATCCTAATGCATTTTCTGTGTTTCATCAAAACTCCGAAGGTCCACATGTTACAGAATGCCTCCAGAAGTGTTTCGGAATCTACTAGTGGTCCTCCAGGGAACGATCAAAGCGTAGACAATTTGAGACATTACTCTTATGGAGAAAAGTCCGCATGGTGCCTGATGTATTCTATCCGGATGCAATTTCTGTGTTTAATCAACACTCTGAATGTCCACATATTACAGAATGCCTCCAGATGTGCTTCGGAAACTACTACTGGTCTTCCATGAATCGATCAAAGCATAGACAGTTTGAGACATTACTCACATGGAGAATAGATTGCAGGGAGCCTTTTGTATTCAATCCCGATGCAACTTCTGTGTTTCATCAACACTCTGAAGGTCCAGAAACTACAGAATGCCTTCAGATGTGCTTCGAAAACAAATACTGGTCTTCCAGTGATCGATCAAATCGAAGACAGTTTGAGACATTACTCCCATGGAGAAAAGTCCGCATGGTGCCTGTTGTATTCAATCCGGATGCAATTTCTGTGTTTCATCAACACTCTGAAGGTCCACAGATTACAGAATGCCTCCAGATGTGCTTCGCAAAATGCTACTGGTCTTCCAGGGAACGATCAAAGCGTTGACAATTTGAGACATTACTCCAGTGGAGAAAAGTCCGCATGGTGCCTGATGTATTCAATCCCGATGCAATGTCTGTGTTTCATCAACACCCTGAATTTCCACAAATTAATAATGCATTAAGTTGTGCTTTGGAAACTACTGCTGGTCTTCCAGGGAACGATCTAAGCGTAGACAGTTTGAGACATTAATCCCATGGAGAAAAGTCTGCATGGAGCCTGTTGTAATATATCCTAATGCATTTTCTGTGTTTCGTCAACACTCCGAAGGTCCACATATTACAGAATGCCTCGAGATGTGCTTCGGAAACTACTAGTGGTCCTCCAGGGAACGATCAAAGCGTAGACAATTTGAGACAGTACTTCCATGGAGAAAGGTCCTCATGGTGCCTGATGTTTTCAATCCGGATACAATTTCTGTGCTTCATCAACAATCTGAAGGTCGACATATTACAGAATGCCTCCAGATGGGCTTCCAAAACTACTACTGGTCCTCCAGGGAAAGATCATAGCGTAGACAGCTTGAGACATTAATCCCATTTAGAAAAGTCAGCATGGTGCCTTTTGTATTCAATCCCGATGCAATTTCTGCGTTTCATCAACACTCTGAAGGTCGACATATTACAGAATGAGTCCAGATGTGCTTCGGAAACTACTACTGGTCCTCCAGTGATCGATTAAGCGAAGACAGTTTGAGACATTACTCCCATTTTGAAAAGTCTGCATGGTGCCTGTTGTATTATATCCTAATGCATTTTCTGTGTTTCATCAACACTCCGAAGGTCCACATATTACAGAATGCCTCCAGATGTGATTCGGAAAATACAACTGCCCTTCCAGGGAACGATCAAAGCGTAGACAGTTTGAGACATTAATCCCATGGAGAAAAGTAAGCATGGTGTCTGTTGTATTCAATCCCGATGCAGTTTCTGTGTTTCATTAACACTCTGAAGGTCCACAGATTACAGAATGCCTCGAGATGTGCTTCGAAAGCTACTACTGGTCTTCCAGGGAACGATCAAAGCGTAGACAGTTTGAGACATTACTCCCATGCAGGGAAGTCCACATGGTGCCTGATGTATTCAATCTGGTTGCAATTTCTGTGTTTCATCAACACTCTTATTGTCCACATATTACAGAATGCCTCCAGATGTGCTTAAGAAACTACTACTGGTCTTCTAGGAAACGATCAATGCGTAGGCAGTTTGAGACATCACTCCCATGCAGAATAGATTGCATGGAGATTGTTGTATTCAATCCCAATGCAATTTCTGGGTTTCATCAACACTCTGAAGGTTCACAAAGTACAGAATGCCTTCAGATGTGTTTCGAAAACATCTACTGGTCTTCCAGTGATCGATCAAAGCGAAGTCAGTTTGAGACATTACTCCAATTTAGAAAAGTCCGCATGGTGCCTGTTGTATAATATCCAAATGCATTTTGTGTGTTTCATCAACACTCCGAAGGTCCACATATTACAGAATGCCACCAGATGTGTTTCGGAAACTACTACTGGTCTTCCAGGGACCGATCAAAGCGTAGACAGATTGAGACATCATTCCCATGGAGTAAAGTCCGCATGGTGCCTGTCGTATTCAATCCCGATACAATTTCTGTGTTTCATCAAGAATCTAAAGGTCCACATATTACAGAATGCCTCCAGATGTGCTTCGGAAGCAACTACTGGTCTTCTAGGGAATGATCTAAGCGTAGACAGTTTGAGACATTACTCCCATGTAGAAAAGTCCGCATGGTGCCTGTTATATTATAAGCCGATGCAATTTCTGTGTTTCATCAACACTCTAAAGGTCCCATATTACAGAATGGATCCAGTTGTGCTTCGGAAACTACTACTGGTCTTCCAGGGAACGATCAAAGCGTACCCAGTTTGAGACATTACTCTCATTGAGAAAAGTCAGCATGGTGCGTGTTATATTCAATCCCGATGCAATTTCTTTCTTTCATCAACACTGTAAACGTCCACAGAATACAGAATGCCTAAAGATGTGCTTCGGAAACCACCACTGGTCTTCCAGGGAACTTTCAAAGCGTAGACAGTTTGAGACATTACACCCGCGAAGAAAAGTCCGCATGGTGCCTGTTGTATTCAATCCCGATGCAATGTCTGTGTTTCATCAACACCCTGAAGGTCCACAAATTACATAATGCATCCAGTTGTGCTTTGGAAACTACTGCTGGTCTTCCAGGGAACGATCAAAGCGTAGACAGTTTGAGACATTACCCCCATGGAGAAAATTCCTCATGGTTTCCTGTTGTATTCAATCCTGATGCAATATCTGTGTTTCATCAACACTCTGAAGGTCAAAGATTACAGAATGCCTCCAGATGTGCTTCGCAAACTGCTACTGGTCTTCCAGGGAACGATCAAAGCGTAGACGGTTTGAGAAATTACTCCTATGGTGAAAAGTATGCATGGTAGCTTTTGTATTTAATCCCGATGCAATTTCTGTGTTTCATCAACAATCTGAAGGTCCACAGATTACAGAATGCCTCCAGATGTGATTCGGAAAATACAACTGGTCTTCCAGGAATCGATCAAAGCATAGACAGTTTGACACATTACTCCCATGGAGAATAGACCTCATTGTGCCTGTTGTATTCAATCCCGATGCAATATCTGTGTTTCATCAACACTCTGAAATTCCAAAGACTACAGAATGCCTTCAGATGCACTTCGAAAACAACTACTGGTCTTCGAGTGATCGATGAAGCGAAGACAGTTTGAGACATTACTCCCATGGAGAAAAGTCCGCATGGTGCCTGTTGTATTCAAACCCGATGCAATTTCTATGTTTCATCAACACTCTAAAGGTCCCATATTACAGAATGCATCCAGTTGTGCTTCGGAAACTACCACTGGTCTTCCAGGGAACGATCAAATCGTAGACACTTTGAGACATTACTCCCATGGAGAAAAGTCCGCATGGTGCCTGTTGTATTCAATCCCGATGCAATTTCTGTGTTTCATCAACACTCTGAAGGTCCACAGATTGCAGAATGCCTCCAGATGTGCTTCGCAAAATGCTACTGGTCTTCCAGGGAACGATCAAAGCGTTGACAATTTGAGACATTACTGTAGTGGAGAAAAGTCCGAATGGTGCCTGATGTATTCTATCCGGATACAATTTCTGTGTTTAATCAACACTCTGAAGGTAAACATATTACAGAATGCCTCCAGATGTGCTTCGGAAACTTCTACTGGTCCTCCAGGGAACGATCAAAACGTAGACAGTTTGAATTATTACTCCCATGCAGAAAAGACCGCATAGTTCCTGTTGTATACAATTCAGAAACGATTTCTGTGTTCCATCAACACTCTGAAGGTCCACATATTACAGAATGCCTCCAGGTGTGGTTCGGAAACTACTACTGTACTTCCAGGGAACGTTTAAAGCATAGGCAGTTTGAGACATTACGCCTATGGAGAAAAGTACGCATGGTGCCTTTTGTATTCAATCCCGATGCAATTTCTTCGTTTCATCAACACTCTGAAGGTCCCATATTACAGAATGGATCCAGTTGTGCTTCGCAAACTGCCACTGGTCTTCCAGGGAACGATCAAAGCGTAGACAGTTTGAGACATTACTCCCATGCAGGAAAGTCCACATGGTGCCTGATGTATTCAATCTGGTTGCAATTTCTGTGTTTCATCAACACTCTGTTTGTTCACATATTACAGAATGCCTCCAGATGTGCTTAAGAAACTACTACTGGTCTTCTAGGAAACGATCAATGCGTAGGCAGTTTGAGACATTACTCCTATGGAGAAAAGTCCGCATGGTGCCTTTTGTATTCAATCCCGATGCAATTTCTGTGTTTCATCAACACTCTGAAGGTCCACAGATTACAGAATGCCTCCAGATGTGATTCGGAAATTACAACTGGTCTTCCAGGGATCGATCAAATCATGGACAGTTTGAGACATTACTCCCATGGCGATTAGACCTCATTGTGCCTGTTGTATTCCATCCCGATGCAATTGCTATGTTTCTTCAACACTCTGAAGGTCCACAGACTACAGAATGCCTTCAGATGTACTTATAAAACAACTACTGGTCTTCCAGTGATCGAACTAGCGAAGACAGTTTGAGACATTACTCCCGTGGAGAAAAGTCCGCATGGTGCCTGTTGTAAACAAACCCGATGCTATTTCTATGTTTCATCAAGAATCTAAAGGTCCACATATTACAGAATGCCTCCAGATGTGCTTCGGAAGCAACTACTGGTCTTCTAGGGAATGATCTAAGCGTAGACAGTTTGAGACATTACTCCCATGTAGAAAAGTCCGCATGGTGCCTGTTATATTATAAGCCGGCGCAATTTCTGTGTTTCATCAACACTCTAAAGGTCCCATATTACAGAATGCATCCAGTTGTGCTTCGGAAACTACTACTGGTCTTCCAGGGAACGATCAAAGCGTAGACAGTTTAAGACATTACTCCCATGGAGAAAAGTCAGCATGGTGCGTGTTGTATTCAATCCCGATGCGATTTCTTTGTATCATCAACACTCTAAACATCCACAGATTACAAAATGCCTAAAGATGTGCTTCGGAAACTACCACTGGACTTCCAGGGAACTATCAAATCGTAGACAGTTTGAGTCATTACACCCGAGAAGAAAAGTCCGCATGGTGCCTGTTGTATTCAATCCCGATGCAATGTCTGTGTTTCATCAACACTCTGAAGGTCCACAGATGACAGAATACCTCCAGTTGTGCTTCGGAAACTACTACAGGTCTTTCAGGGAAAGATCAAAACGTAGACAGTTTGAGACATTACTCCCATGGAGAAAAGTCCGCATGGTGCCTTCTGTAATCAATCCCGACGCAATTTCTGTGTTTCATTAACACTCTGAAGGTCCACAGATTACAGAATGCCTCCAGATGTGCCTCGGAAGCTACTAGTGGTCTTCTAGGGAACGATTAAAGCGTTGACAATTTGAGACATTACTCCCATGGAGAAAAGTCAGCATGGTGCGTGTTGTATTCAATCCCGATGCAATTTCTTTGTATCATCAACACTCTAAACGTCCACAGATGACAGAATGTCTAAAGATGTGCTTCAAAAACAACTACTGGTATTCCAGTGATCGATTAAGCGAAGACAGTTTGAGACATTACTCCCGTGAGAAAGGTCCGCATGGTGCTTGTTGTATTCAAACCCGATGCAATTTCTAAGTTTCATCAACACTCTATAGGTCCCAAATTACAGAATGCATCCAGTTGTGCTTCGGAAACTACTACTGGTCCTCTAGGGAACGATCAAAGCGTAGACAGTTTGAGACATTACTCCCATAGAGAAAAGTCAGCATGGTGCGTGTTGTATTCAATCCCGACGCAATTTCTTTGTTTCACCAACACTCTAAACGTCCAGAGATTACAGAATGCTAAAGATGTTTTTCGGAAACTACCACTGGTCTTCCAGGGAACGATCAAATCGTAGACAGTTTGAGACATTACTCCCATGGAGAAAAGTCATTGTGGTGCCTTTTGTATTCAATCCCGATGCAATATCTGTGTTTCATCATCACTCTGAAGGTCCACAGATTACAGAATGCCTATAGATGTGCTTCGCAAACTACTACTGGTCTTCCAGGGAACGATCAAATCGTAGACAGTTTGAGACATTAATCCCATGGAGCAAAGTCCGCATGGTGTTTGTTGCATTCAATCCCGATACAATTTCTGTGTTTCATTAACATTCTGAAGGTCCACAGATTACAGAATGCCTCGAGATGTGCTTCGGAAACTACTAGAGGTTCTCCAGGGAACGATCAAAGCGTAGACAATTTGAGACATTACTCCCATGGAGAAAAGTCCGCATGGTGCCTGTTGTATTATATCCTAATGCATTTTCTGTGTTTCATCAACACTCCGAAGGTCCACATATTACAGAATGCCACCAGATGTGTTTGGGAGACTACTACTGGTCTTCCAGGGAACGATCAAAGCGTAGACAGTATGAGACATTACCCCCATGGAGAAAAATCCGCATGGTGCCTGTTGTATTCAGTCCCGATGCAATTTCTTTGTTTCATCAACCCTCGGAAAGTAAACAGATTATAGAATGCCTCCAGAAGTGCTTCGCAAATTACTACTGGTCTTCCAGGGAACGATCAAAGCGTAGACAGATTGAGACATTACTCCCATGGAGTAGAGTCCGCATGGTGCCTGTCGTATTCAATCCCGATGCAATTACTGTGTTTCATCAAGACTCTAAAGGTCCACATATTACAGAATGCCTCCAGATGTGCTTCGGAAGCAACTACTGGTCTTCTAGGGAATGATCTAAGCGTAGACAGTTTGATACATTACTCCCATGGAGAAAAGTCAACATGGTGCGTGTTGTATTCAATACCGATGCAATTTCTTCGTTTCACCAACACTCTAAACGTCCAATGATTACAGAATGCCTAAAGATGTGCTTCGGAAACTACCACTGGTCTTCCAGGGAACGATCAAAGCGTAGACAGTTGGAGACATTACTCCCATGGAGAAACGTCCGTGTGGTGCCTGTTGTATTCAATCCCGATGCAATATCTGTGTTTCATCAACACTCTGAAGGGCCACAGATTGCAGAATGCCTCCAGATGTGCTTCGCAAACTACTACAGGTCTTCCATGGAACCAAAAAATCGTAGACAGTTTGAGACATTAATCCCATGGAGAAAAGTTCGCATGGTGCTTGTTGTATTCAATCCCGATGCAATTTCTGTGTTTCATTAACACTCTGAAGGTCCACAGATTACAGAATGCCTCGAGATGTACTTCGGAAACTACTAGTGGTCCTCCAGGGAACGATCAAAGCGTAGACAATTTGAGACAGTACTCCCATGGAGAAAAGTCTCATGGTGCCTGATGTTTTCAATCCGGATGCAATTTCTGTGTTTCATCAAAACTCTGAAGGTCCACATATTACAGAATGCCTCCAGATGTGCTTCGAAAACTACTACTGGTCCTCCAGTGAAAGATCAAAGCGTAGACAGTTTGTGATATTACTCCCATGGAGAAAAGTCAGCATGGTGCGTGTTGTATTCAATCCCGATGCAATTTCTTTGTATCATCAACACTCTAAACGTCCACAGATTACAGAATGCCTAAAGATGAGCTTCGGAAACTACCACTGGACTTCCAGGGAACGATCAAAGCCTAGACAGTATGAGACATTACCCCCATGGAGAAAAATCCGCATGGTGCCTGTTGTATTCAGTCCCGATGCAATTTCTGTGTTTCATCAACACTCTGAAAGTAAACAGAATATAGAATGCCTCCAGATGTGCTTCGCAAATTACTACTGGTCTTCCAGGGAACGATCAAAGCGTAGACAGATTGAGACATTACTCCCATGGAGTAAAGTCCGCATGGTGCCTGTCATATTCAATCCCGATGCAATTTCTGTGTTTCATCAACACTCTGAAGCTCCGTGGATTACAGAATGCCTCCAGTTGTGCTTCGGAAACTACTACTGGTCTTCCAGGGACCTATCAAAGCGTAGACAGTTTGAGTCATTACACCCGCGAAGAAAAGTCCGCATGGTGCCTGTTGTATTCAATCCCGATGCAATGTCTGTGTTTCATCAACACTCTGAAGGTCCACAGATTACAGAATGCCTCCAGTTGTGCTTCGGAAAGTACTACTGGTCTTCCAGGGAACGATCAAAGCGTATCCAGTTTGAGACATTACTCCCATGGAGAAAGGTCCGCATGGTGCCTGTTGTATTCAGTCCCGATGCAATTTCTTTGTTTCATCAACACTCTAAACGTCCACAGATTACAGAATGCCTAAAGATGTATTTCGGAAACTACCACTGGTCTTCCAGGGACCTATCAAAGCGTAGACAGTTTGAGTCATTACACCCGCGAAGAAAAGTCCGCATGGTGCCTGTTGTATTCTATCCCGATGCAATATCTGTGTTTCATCAACACCCTGAAGGTCCACAGGTTACAGAATGCCTCCAGATGTGCTTCGCAAACTACTACTGGTCTTCCAGGGAACGATCAAAGCGTAGACAGTTTGAGACATTAATCCCATGGAGAAAAGTATGTAAGGTGCCTGTTGTATTGAATCCCAATGCAATTTCTATATTTCATTAACACTCTAAAGGTCCACATATTACAGAATGCCTCCAGATGTGCTTTAGAATCTATTACTTGTCTTCCAGTGAACGATCAAAGCGTAGACAAGAATGAGTGCTAGTTCTGCAAGTTTCGCAGAAGAGCTACTGTAAAGTTTGGAAGGTAGGAGACGGATACTGGCAGAAGTAAGGCTGTGAGTACCAGACGTGAGTCGTGCTTCGGTAGCTCAGTTGGTAGAGCACTTGCCCGCGAAAGGCAAAGGTCCCGAGTTCGAGTCTCGGTCGGGCACACAGTTTTAATCTGCCAGGAAGTTTCATATCAGCGCACACTCCGCTGCAGAGTGAAAATCTCATTCTGGAAACATCCCCCAGGCTGTGGCTAAGCTATGTCTCCGCAATATCCTTTCTTTCAGGAGTGCTAGTTCTGCAAGTTTCGCAGAAGAGCTTCTGTAAAGTTTGGAAGGTAGGAGACGGATACTGGCAGAAGTAAGGCTGTGAGTACCGGACGTGGGTCGTGCTTCGGTAGCTCAGTTGGTAGAGCACTTGCCCGCGAAAGGCAAAGGGCCCGAGTTCGAGTCTCGGTCGGGCACACAGTTTTAATCTGCCAGGAAGTTTCATATCAGCGCACACTCCGCTGCAGAGTGAAAATCTCATTCTGGAAACATCCCCCAGGCTGTGGCTAAGCTATGTCTCCGCAATATCCTTTCTTTCAGGAGTGCTAGTTCTCCAAGTTTCGCAGAAGAGCTTCTGTAAAGTTTGGAAGGTAGGAGACGGATACTGGCAGAAGTAAGGCTGTGAGTACCGGACGTAAGTCGTGCTTCGGTAGCTCAGTTGGTAGAGCACTTGCCCGCGAAAGGCAAAGGTCCCGAGTTCGAGTCTCGGTCGGGCACACAGTTTTAATCTGCCAGGAAGTTTCAAAGCGTAGACAGCTTAAGACATTACACCCGCGAAGAAAAGTCCGCATGGTGCCAGTTGTATTCAATCCCGATTCAATTTCTGTGTTTCATCAAGACCCTAATGGTCCACATATAACAGAATGCCACCAGATGTGCTTCAGAAACTGCAACTGGTCTTCCAGGGCACGATCAAAGCGTAGACAGTTTGAGACACTACTCCCATAGAAAAAAGTCCGTATGGTGCCTGTTGTATTCAATCCCAATGAAATTCCTGTGTTTCATCAACACTCTGAAGGTCCACAGATTACAGAATGACTCTAGATGAGCTTCGGAAACTACTACTGGTCCTCCAGGGAACGATCAAAGTCTAGACAGTTTGAGACATTACTCCCATGCAGAAAAGTCCGCATGGTGCCTGTTGTATATAGTCCAGAAACGATTTCTGTGTTTCATCAACACTCTGAAGGTCCACATATTACAGAATGTCTCCAGATGTGCTTCGGAAACTACTACTGGTTTTCCAGGGACCTATCAAATCGTAGACAGTTAGAGACATTATACCCGCGAAGAAAAGTCCGCATGTTGCCTGTTGTATTCAATCCCGATGCAATTTCTGTGTTTTATCAACACTCTGAAGGTCAACAGATTGCAGAACGCCTCCAGTTGTGCTTCGGAAACTACTACTGGTCTTCCAGGGAACGGTCAAAGCGTAGGCAGTTTGAGACATTACTAGGATGGATGAAAGTCCGCATGGTGCCTGTTGTATTTAATCCCGATGCAATATCTGTGTTTCATCAACACTCTGAAGATCCACAGTTTACATAATGCCTCCAGATGTGTTTCGCAAAATACTACTGGTCTTCCAGGGTACGATCAAAGCGTAAACAGTTTGAGACATTACTCGGATGGAGAAAAGTCCGCATGGTGCCTGTCATATTCAACCCCGATGCAATTTCTGTGTTTCATCAACACTCTGAAGGTCCACATATTACAGAATGGCTCCAGATGTGCTTCGGAAACTACTACTGGTCTTCCAGGGAACGATCAAAGCGTAGACAGATTGAGACATTACGCCCATGGAGTAATGTCCGCATGGTGATTGTGGTATTCAATCCCGATGTAATTTCTGTGTTTCATCAAGACTCTAAATGTTTACATATTACAGAATGCCTCCAAATGTGCTTCGGATGCTACTAGTGGTCTTCTAGGGAACGATCAAAGCGTTGACAGTTTGAGACATTACTCCCATGGAGAAAAGTCCGCATGGTGCCTGTCGTAGTCAATCCCGATGCAATTTCTGTGTTTTATCAACACTCTGAAGGTCCACATATTACAGAATGGCTCCAGATGTGCTTCGAAAACTACTACTGGTCTTCCAGGGAACGATCAAAGCGTAGACAGATTGAGACATTACTCCCATGTCGTAAAGTCCGCATGGTGCCTGTCGTATTCAATCCCGTTGCAATTTCTGTGTTTCATCAAGACTCTAAAGGTCCACATATACAGAATGCCTACAGATGTGCTTCGGAAGAAACTACTGGTCTTCTAGGGAATGATGAAAGGGTAGACAGTTTGAGACATTACTCCCATGTAGAAAAGTTCGCATGGTGCCTGTTATATTCAAACCCGATGCAATTTCTGTGTTCCATCAACACTCTGAAGGTCCACAGACTACAGAATGAGTTCAGATGTACTTCGAAAACAACTACTGGTCTTCCAGTGTTCGATCAAACCGAAGACAGTTTGAGACATTACTCCCATGGAGAAATGTCCGCATGATGCCTGTTGTATTCAATCCCGATGCCATTTCTGTGTTTCATCAACACTCTGAAGGTCCACAAACTACAGAATGCCTTCAGCTGTGCTTCGAAAACAACTACTGGTCTTCCAGTGATCGATAAAAGCGAAGACAGTTTGAAATATTACTCCCATTTAGAGAAGTCCGCATGGTGATTGTTGTATTATATCCTAATGCATTTTCTGTGTTTCATCAACACTCCGAAGGTCCACATATTACAGAATGCCTCATGATGTGTTTCGGAAACTACTACTGGTCTTCCAGGCAACGATCAAAGCGTAGACAGTATGAGACATTACCCCCATGGAGAAAAGTCCGCATGGTGCCTGTTGTATTCAATCCCGAAGCAATTTCTGTGTTTCATCAACACTCTGAAAGTAAACAGATTACAGAATGTCTCCAGATGTGCTTCGCAAATTACTACTGGTCTTCCAGGGAACGATCAAAGCGTAGACTGTTTCAGACATTACTCCCATGGAAAAAAGTCCGCATGGTGCCTGTTATATTCAAACCCGATGCAATTTCTGTGTTCCATCAACACTCTGAAGGTCCACAGACTACAGAATGCCTCCAGATGTGCTTCGGACACTACTACTGGTCTTCCAGGGAACGATCAAAGCGTAGACAGATTGAGACATTACTCCCATGGAGTAAAGTCCGCATGGTGCCTGTCGTCTTCAATCCCGATGCAATTTCTGTGTTTCATCAAGACTCTAAAGGTCCTCATATTACAGATTGCCTCCAGATGTGCTTCGGAAACTGTTACTGGTCTTCCAGGGAACGATCAAAGCGTAGAAAGTTTGAGACATTACTCCCATGGAGATAAGTCCGCATGGTGCCTGTTATATTCAAACCCGATGCAATTTCTGTGTTTCATCAACACCCTGAAGGTCCACATATTACACAATGGCTCCAGATGTGCTTCGAAAACTACTACTGGTCTTCCAGGAACGATCAAAGCGGAGACAGATTGAGACATTACTCCCATGGAGAAAAGACAGCATGGTGCGTGTTGTATTCAATCCCGATGCAATTTCTTTGTTTCATCAACACTCTAAACGTCAACAGACTACAGAATGCCTAAAGATGTGCTTCGGAAACCACCACTGGACTTCCAGGGAACTATCAAAGCGTAGACAGTTTGAGTCATTACAACCGTAAAGAAAAGTCCGCATGGTGCCTGTTGTATTCAATCCCGATGCAATGTCTGTGTTTCATCAACACTCTGAAGGTCCACAGATTACAGAATGCCTCCAGTTGTGCTTCGTGAAACTACTACTGGTCTTCCAGGGACCTATCAAAGCGTAGACAGTTTGAGTCATTACACCCGCGAAGAAAAGTCCGCATGGTGTCTGTTGTATTCAATTCCGATGCAATTTCTGTATTTCATTAACACTCTGAAGGTCCACAGATTACAGAATGCCTCGAGATGTGCTTCGGAAACTACTACTGGTCTTCAAGGGAACGATCAAAGCGTAGACAGTTTGAGACATTACTCTCATGCAGAAAAGTCCGCATGGTGCCTGATGTATTCAATCCGGATGCAATTTCTGTGTTTCATCAACACTCTGAAGGTCCAAATATTACAGAATGCCTCCAGAAGTGCTTCGGAAACTACTATTGGTCTTCCAGGGAACGATCAAAGAGTAGACAGTTTGAGACATTACTCCCATGCAGAAAAGTTCGCATGGTGCCTCTTGTATACAATCCAGAAACTACTCCTGTGTTTCATCAACACTCTGAAGGTCCACATATTACAGAACGAATCAAGATGTGCCTCGGAAACTACTACTGTTCTTCCAGGAAACGATGAAAACGTAGGCAGTTTGAGACATTAATCCCATGGAGAAAAGTCCGCATGGTGCCTGTTGTATTCAATCCCGATGCAATTTCTTTGTTTCATCAACACTCTAAACGTCCACAGATTACAGAATGCCTAAAGATGTATTTCGGAAACTACCACTGGTCTTCCAGGGACCTATCAAAGCGTAGACAGTTTGAGTCATTACACCCGCGAAGAAAAGTCCGCATGGTGCCTGTTATATTCAAATCCGATTCCATTTCTGTGTTTTATCAACACTCTAAAGTTGCCATTTACAGAATGCCTCCAGTTGTGCTTCGGAAACTAATACTGGTCTTCCAGGGAACGATCAAAGCGTAGACAGTTTGAGACATTACTCCCATGGAGAAAAGTCAGCATGGTGCGTGTTGAATGCAATCCCGACGCAATTTCTGTGTTTCATCAACACTCTGAAGGTCCTTAGATTACAGAATGCCTCCAGATGTGTTTCGCAAAATACTACTGGTCTTCCAGGGAACGATCAAAGCGTAGACAGTTTGAGACATTACTCCCATGGAGAAAAGTCCGCATGGTGCCTGTCATATTCAATCCCGATGCAATTTCTGTGTTTCATCAACACTCTGAAGGTCCACATATTACAGAATGGCTCCAGATGTGCTTCGGAAACTACTACTGGTCTTCCAGGGAACGATCAAAGCGTAGACAGATTGAGACATTACGCCCATGGAGTAAAGTCCTCATGGTGCCTGTCGTATTCAATCCCGATGCAATTTCTGTGTTTCATCAAGACTCTAAAGGTCCACTTATTACAGAATGCCTCCAGATGTGCTTCGGAAACTACTACTGGTCTTCCAGGGAACGATCAAAGCGTAGACAGTTTGAGACATTACTCCCATGGAAAAAAGTCCGCATGGTGCCTGTTATATTCAAACCCGATGAAATTTCTGTGTTTCATCAACACTCTGAAGTTCCACATAGTACAGAATGCCTCCAGATGTGTTTCGGAAACTACTACTGGTCTTCCAGGGAACGATCAAACCGTAGACAGTACGAGACATTACCCCCATTGAGAAAAGTCCGCATGGTGCCTGTTGTATTCAATCCCGATGCAATGACTGTGTTTCATCAAGACTCTGAAAGTAAACTGATTACAGAATGCCACCAGATGTGCTTCGAAAATTATTACTGGCCTTCCAGGGAACGATCAAAGCGTAGACAGTTTGAGACATTAATCCCACGGAGAAAAGTCCGCATGGTGCCTTTTGTATTCAATCCCGATGCAATGTCTGTGTTTCATTAACACTCTGAAGGTCCACAGATTACAGAATGCCTCGAGATGTGCTTCGGAAGCTACTAGTGGTCTTCTACGGAACGATCAAAGCGTTGACAGTTTGAGACATTACTCCCATGGAGAAAAGTCCGCATGGTGCCTGTTGTATGCAATGCCGATGCAATATCTGTGTTTCATCAACACTCTGAAGGTCCACAGATTACAGAATAACTCCAGTTGTGCTTCGGAAACTACTACTGGTCTTCGAGGGAACGATCAAAGCGTAGACAGTTTGAGACATTACTCCCATGGAGAATAGTCCTCATGGTGCCTGTTGTATTCAATACCGATGCAATATCTGTGTTTCATCAACACTCTGAAGGTCCACAGATTACAGAATAACTCCAGATGTGCTTCGAAAATACTACTGGTATTCCAGGGAACGATCAAAGCGTAGACAGTTTGAGACATTAATCCCATGGAGAAAAGTTCGCATGGTGCCTGTTGTATTCAATCCCGGTGCAATTTCTGTATTTCATTAACACGCTGAAGGTCCTCAGATTACAGCATGCCTCTAGATGTGCTTCGGAAACTCTTACTGGTCTTCCAGTGGACGATCAAAGCGTAGACAGTTTGAGACATTTTACCCGCGAAGAAATTTCCGCATGGTGCCTGCTGCATTCAATCCCGATGCAATTTCTGTGTTACATCAACACTCTGAAGGTCCTCAGATTACAGCATGCCTCCAGTTGTGCTTCGGAAACTACTACTGGTCTTCCAGGGCACGATCAAAAAGTAGACAGTTTGAGACACTACTCCCATGGAGAAAAGTCCGCATGGTGCCTGTTGTATTCAATCCCGATGCAATTTCTGTGTTTACTCGACACTCTGAATGTCCACAGATTACAGAATGCCTCCAGATGTGCTTCGCAAACAACTACTATTCTTCCAGGGAACGATCAACGCGTAGACAATTTGAAACATTAATGCCATGGAGAAAAGTCCGCATGGTGCCTGTTGTAATCAATCCCCTTTCAATTTCTGTGTTTCATTAACACTCTGAAGGTCCTAAGATTACAGAATGTGTCGAGATATGCTTCGGAAACTACTACTGGTATTCCAGGAATCGATCTAACCGTAGACAGTTTGAGACATTACTCCCATTGAGAAAAGTAAGCATGGTGCGTGTTGTATTCAATCCCGATGCAATTTCTTTGTTTCATCAACACTCTATAGGTCCACAGATAACAGAATGCCTCCAGTTGTGCTTCGGAAACTACTACTGGTCTTCGAGGGAACGATCAAAGCGTAGACAGTTTGAGACATTACTCCCATGGAGAATAGTCCTCATGGTGCCTGTTGTATTCAATACCGATGCAATATCTGTGTTTCATCAACACTCTGAAGGTCCACAGATTACAGAATAACTCCAGATGTGCTTCGAAAACTACTACTGGTATTCCAGGGAACGATCAAAGCGTAGACAGTTTGAGACATTAATCCCATCGAGAAAAGTACGCATGGTGCCTGTTGTATTCAATCCCGGTGCAATTTCTGTATTTCATTAACACGCTGAACGTCCTCAGATTACAGAATGCCTCGAGATGTGCTTCGGAAACTACTACTGGTCCTCCAGGGAAATATCAAAGCCTAGACAGTTTGAGACATTACTCCCATGGAGAAAAGTCCGCATGGTGCCAGTTATATCCAAACCTGATGCAATATCTGTGTTTCATCAACACTCTAAAGGTCCCATATTACAGAATGCCTCCAGTTGTGCTTCGGTAACTACTACTGGTCTTCCAGGGAACGATTAAAGCGTAGACAGTTTGAGACATTACTCCCATGGAGAAAAGTCAGCTTAGTGCGTGTTGTACTCCTCCCCGATGCAATTACTGTGTTTCATCAACACTCTGAAGGTCCCATTTACAGAATGCCTCCATATGTGCTTCTCAAACTACTACTGGTCTTCCATTGAACGATCAAATCGTAGTCAGTTTGAGACATTAATCCCATGGAGAAAAGTCCCCATGGGCCCTGTTATATTCAATCCCGATGCAATTTCTGTGTTTCATCAAGACTCTGAAGGTCCACATATTACAGAAAGCCTCCAGATGTGCTTCGGAAACTACTACTGGTCTTCCAGGGAACGATCAAAGCGTAGAAAGTTTGAGACATTACTCCCATGCAGAAAAGTCAGCATAGTGCCTGTTGTATACAATCCAGAAACGATTTCTGTGTTTCATCAACACCCTGAAGGTCCACATATTACAGAACGCCTCCAGATGTGCTTCGGAAACTACTACTGGTCTTCCAGGAAACGATCAAATCGTAGGCAGTTTGAGACACTACTCCTATGGAGAAAAGTTCGCATGGAGCATTTTGTATTCAATGCCGATGCAATTTCTGTGTTTCATCAACACTCCGAAGGTCCACATATTACAGAATGCCTCCAGATGTGTTTCGGAAACTACTACTGGTCTTCCAGGGAACGATCAAAGCGTAGACAGTAAGAGACATTACCCCCAATTAGAAAAGTCCGCATGGTGCCTGTTGTATTCAATCCCGATGCAATTACTGTGTTTCATCAAGACTCTAAATGTTTACATATTACAGAATGCCTCCAAATGTGCTTCGGATGCTACTAGTGGTCTTCTAGGGAACGATCAAAGCGTTGACAGTTTGAGACATTACTCCCATGGAGAAAAGTCCGCATGGTGCCTGTCGTAGTCAATCCCGATGCAATTTCTGTGTTTTATCAACACTCTGAAGGTCCACATATTACAGAATGGCTCCAGATGTGCTTCGAAAACTACTACTGGTCTTCCAGGGAACGATCAAAGCGTAGACAGATTGAGACATTACTCCCATGTCGTAAAGTCCGCATGGTGCCTGTCGTATTCAATCCCGTTGCAATTTCTGTGTTTCATCAAGACTCTAAAGGTCCACATATACAGAATGCCTACAGATGTGCTTCGGAAGAAACTACTGGTCTTCTAGGGAATGATCAAAGGGTAGACAGTTTGAGACATTACTCCCATGTAGAAAAGTTCGCATGGTGCCTGTTGTATTCAATCCCGATGCAATTACTGTGTTTCATCAAGACTCTGAAAGTAAACAGATTACAGAATGCCTCCAGATGTGCTTCGCAAATTATTACTGGCCTTCCAGGGAACGATCAAAGCGTAGACAGTTTGAGACATTAATCCCACGGAGAAAAGTCCGCATGGTGCCTTTTGTATTCAATACCGATGCAATTTCTGTGTTTTATTAACACTCTGAAGGTCCAAAGATTACAGAATGCCTCGAGATGTGCTTCGGAAGCTACTAGTGGTCTTCTACGGAACGATCAAAGCGTTGACAGTTTGAGACATTACTCCCATGGAGAAAAGTCCGCATGGTGCCTGTTGTATTCAATCCCGATGCAATTACTGTGTTTCATCAAGACTCTGAAAGTAAACAGATTACAGAATGCCTCCAGATGTGCTTCGCAAATTATTACTGGCCTTCCAGGGAATGATCAAAGCGTAGACAGTTTTAGACATTAATCCCACGGTGAAAAGTCCGCATGGGGCGTGTTATATTCAATCCCGATGCAATTTCTGTGTTTCATCAAGACTCTAAAGTTCCCAAATTACACCATGAATCCAGATGTGCTTCGGAAACTACTACTGGTCTTCCAGGGAACGATCTAAGCGTAGACAGTTTGAGACATTACTCCCATATAGAAAAGTTAGCATGGTGCTTGCTGTATTCAATCCCGATGCAATTTCTGTGTTTCATCAACACTCTGAAGGTCCACAGATTACAGAACGCCTCCAGTTGTGCTTCGGCAACTACTACTGGTCTTCCAGGGAACGATCAAAGCGTAGACAGTTTGAGACATTACTCCCATGCAGAAAAGTCCACAATGTGCCTTTTGTATTCAATGCCGATGCAATTTCTGCGTTTTATCAACACTCTGAAGCACCACTTATTACAGAATGCCTCCAGATGTGCTTCGGAAACTACTACTGGTCTTCCAGGGAACGATCAAAGCGTAGACAGTTTGAGACATTAATCCCATGGAGAAAAGTCCGCATGGGGCGTGTTATATTCAATCCCGATGCAATTTCTGTGTTTCATCAAGACTCTAAAGTTCCCAAATTACACCACGAATCCAGATGTGCTTCGGAAACTACTACTGGTCTTCCAGGGAACGATCAAAGCGTAGACAGTTTGAGACATTATCTCCCATGCAGAAAAGTCCGCATGGTGCCTGTTGTATACAATCCAGAAACGATTTCTGAGTTTCATCAACACTCTGAAGAACCACATATTACAGAACGCCTCCAGATGTGCTTCGGAAACTACTACTGGTCTTCCAGGAAACGATCAAAGCGTAGGCAGTGTGAGACATTACTCCTATGGAGAAAAGTCCGCATGGAGCATTTTGTATTCAATGCCGATGCAATTTCTGTGTTTCATCAACACTCTGAAGCTCCACTGATTACAGAATGCCTCCAGGCGTGCTTCTGAAACTACTACTGGTCTTCCAGGGAACGGTCAAAGCGTAGACAGTTTGAGACATTAATCCCATGGAGAAAAGTCCGCACGTTGCATGTCGTATTCAATCCCGATGCAATTTCTGTGTTTCATCAAGACTCTAAAGGTATCAAATTACACCATGAATCCAGATGTGCTTCGGAAACTACTACTGGTCCTCCAGGGAACGATCTAAGAGTAGATAGTTTAGACATTACTCCCATATAGAAAAGTCAGCATGGTGCATGCTGTATTGAATCCCGATGCAATTTCTGTGTTTTATCAACACTCTGAAGGCCACATATTACCGAATGCCACCAGATGTTCTTCGGAAATTACTACTGGTCTTCCAGGGAGCTATCAAAGCGTACACAGTTTGAGACATTACACCCATGCAGAAAAGTCCGAATGGTACCTGTTGTATACAATCCAGAAACGATTTCTGTGTTTCATCAACACTCTGAAGGTCCACATATTACAGAACGCCTCCAGATGTGCTTCGGAAACTACTACTGGTCTTCCAGGAAACGAACAAAGCGTAGGCAGTTTGAGATATTACTCCTATCGAGAAAAGTCCGCATGGAGCATTTTGTATTCCATGACGATGCAATTTCTGTGTTTCATCAACACTCTGAAGGTCCACTGATTACAGAATGCCTCCAGGTGTGCTTCGGAAACTACTACTGGTCTTCCAGGGAACGATCAAAGCTTAGAGAGTTTGAGACATTACTCCCATGGAGAAAAGTCCGCATGATGCCTTTTGTATTCAATCCCGATGCAATTTCTGTATTTCATCAACACTCTGAAGGTCCAAATATTACAGAATGGCTCCAGATGTGCTTCGGAAACTACTACTGGTCTTCCAGGGAACCATCAAAGCGTAGACAGATTGAGACATTACTCCTATGGAGTAAAGTCCGTATGGTGCCTGTCGTATTCAATCCCGATGCAATTTCTGTGTTTCACAAGACTCTAAAGATCCACATATTACAGAACGCCTCCAGATGTGCAACTGAAACTACTACTGGTCTTCCAGGGAACGATCAAAGCGTAGACTGTTTGAGACATTACTCCCATGGAGGAAACTGCGCATGGAGACTGTTGTATTCAATCGCGATGCAATTTCTGTGTTTCATCAACACTCTGATAGTCCACAGATTACAGAATGCCCCCAGATGTTAATCGGAAACTGCTACTGGTCTTCCAGGGAACGATCAAAGCGTAGACTGTTTGGGACATTATTCCCATGGAGGAAAGTGCGCATGGTGACTGTTGTATTCAATCCCGATGCAATTTCTGTGTTTCATCAACACTCTGATAGTCCACAGATTACAGAATGCCTCCAGATGTGCATCGGAAACTACTACTGATCTTCCAGGGAACGATCAAAGCGTAGACTGTTTGAGATATTACTTTTATGGAGGAATGTGCGCATGGTGACTGTTGTATTCAATCCCGATGCAATATCTCTGTTTCATCAACACTCTGATAGTCCACAGATTACAGAATGCCTCCAGATGGGCATCGGAAACTACTACTGGTCTTCCCGGGAACGATCAAAGCGCAGACTGTTTCAGACATTACTCCCATGCAGGAAAGTGCGGATGGTGACTGTTGTATTCAATCCCGATGCAATTTCTGTGTTTCATCAACACTCTGATAGTCCACAGATTACAGAATGCCACGAGATGAGCATCGGAATCTACTACTGGTCTTCCAGGGAACGATCAAAGCGTCGACTGTTTGAGACATACCTCCCGTGGAGGAAAGTGCGCATGGTGACTGTTGTATTCAATCGCTAAGCAATTTCTGTGTTTCATCAACACTCTGATACTCCACAGATTACAGAATGCCACCAGATGTGCATCGGAAACTACTACTGGTCTTCCAGGGAACGATCAAAGCTTAGACTGATTGAGAATTACTCCCATGGAGGAAAGTGCACATGGTGACTGTTGAATTCAATCCCGATGCAATTTCTGTGTTTCATCAAACACTCTGATCGTCCACAGATTACAGAATGCCTCCAGATGTGCATCGGAAAATACTACTGGTCTTCCAGGGAACGATCAAAGCGTGGACTGTTTGAGACATTACTTTTATGAAGGAATGTGCTCATGGTGACTGTTGTATTCAATCCCGATGCAATTTCTGTGTTTCATCAACACACTAATTGTCCACAGATTACAGAATGCCTCCAGATGTGCATCGGAAACTGCTACTGGTCTTCCAGGGAACGATCAAAGCGTAAACTCTTTGAAACATTACTGCCATGGAGGAAAGTGCGCATGGTGACTGTTGTAGTCAATCCCGATGCAATTTCTGTGTTTCATCAACACTCTGATAGTCCACAGATTACAGAATGCCCCAGATGTGCATCGGAAACTACTACTGGTCTTCCAGGAACGATCACAGCGTAGACTGTTTGAAACATTACTTTTATGAAGGAATGTGCTCATGGTGACTGTTGTATTCAATCCCGATGCAATTTCTGTGTTTCATCAACACTCTGATAGTCCACAGATTACAGAATGCCTCCAGATGTTAATCGGAAACTACTACTGGTCTTCCAGGGAACGATCAAAGCATAGACTGTTTGCGACATTACTCCCATGGAGGAAAGTGCCCATGGTGACTGTTGTATTCAATCCAGATGCAATTTCTGTGTTTCATCAACACTCTGATAGTCCACAGATTACGGAAAGCCTCCAGATGTGCATCGGAAACTACTACTGGTCTTCCAGGGATCGATCAAAGCGTAGACTGTTAGAGACATTACTCCCATGGAGGAAAGTGCGCATGGTGAGTGTTGTATTCAATCCCGATGCAATTTCTGTGTTTCATCAACACTCTGATAGTCCACAGACTACAGAATGCCTCCAGATGTGCAATTGAAACTACTACTGGTCTTCCAGGGAACGATCAAAACGTAGACTGTTTGAGACATTACTCCCATGGAGGAAAGTGCGCATGGTAACTGTTGTGTTCAATCGCGATGCAATTTCTGTATTTCATCAACACTCTGATAGTCCACAGATTACACAATGCCCCCAGATGTTAATCGGAAACTGCTACTGGTCTTCCAGGGAACGATCAAAGCGTCGACTGTTTGAGACATACCTCCCGTGGAGGAAAGTGCGTATGGTGACTGTTGTATTCAATCGCTAAGCAATTTCTGTGTTTCATCAACACTCTGATAGTCCACAGATTACAGAATGCCACCAGATGGGCATCGGAAACTACTACTGGTCTTCCAGGGAACGATCAAAGCTTAGACTGTTTGAGAATTACTCCCATGGAGGAAAGTGCGCATGGTGACTGTTGTATTCAATCCCGATGCAATTTCTGTGTTTCATCTACACTCTGATAGTCCACAGATTACAGAATGCCTCCAGATGTGCATCGGAAACTACTACTGGTCTTTCAGGGAACGATCAAAGCGTAAACTCTTTGAGACATTACTCCCATGTAGGAAAGTGCGCATGGTAACTGTTGTATTCAATCCCGATGCGATTTCTGTGTTACATCAGCACTCTGATACTCCACAGATTACAGAATGCCTCCAGATGTGCATCGGAAACTACTATTGGTCTTCCAGGGAACGATCAAAGCGTAGACAGTTTGAGACATTACTCCCATGGAGAAAAGTCCACATGGTGCCTGTTGTATTCAATCCCGATGCAATTTCTGTGTTTTATCAACACTCTGAAGGTCCACATATAACAGAATGCCACCAGATGTGCTTCAGAAACTACAACTGGTCTTCCAAGGCACGATAAAAGCGTAGACACTTTGAGACATTACTCCCATGGAGAAAAGTCCGCATGGTGCCTGTCATATTCAATCCCGATGCAATTTCTGTGTTTCATCAACACTCTGGAGGTCCACATATTACAGAATGGCTCCAGATGTGCTTCGGAAACTACTACTGGTCTTCCAGGGAACGATCAAAGCGTAGACAGATTGAGACATTACGCCCATGGAGTAAAGTCCGCATGGTGCCTGTCGTATTCAATCCCGATGCAATTTCTGTGTTTCATCAAGACTCTAAAGGTCCACATATTACAGAATGCCTCCAGATGTGCTTCGGAAACTACTACTGGTCTTCCAGGGAACGATCAAAGCGTAGACAGTTTGAGACATTACTCCCATGGAAAAAAGTCCGCATGGTGCCTGTTATATTCAAACCCGATGAAATTTCTGTGTTTCATCAACACTCTGAAGTTCCACATAGTACAGAATGCCTCCAGATGTGTTTCGGAAACTACTACTGGTCTTCCAGGGAACGATCAAAGCGTAGACAGTATGAGACATTACCCCCATTGAGAAAAGTCCGCATGGTGCCTGTTGTATTCAATCCCGATGCAATAACTGTGTTTCATCAAGACTCTAAAAGTAAACTGATTACAGAATGCCACCAGATGTGCTTCGCAAATTATTACTGGCCTTCCAGGGAACGATCAAAGCGTAGACAGTTTGAGACATTAATCCCACGGAGAAAAGTCCGCATGGTGCCTTTTGTATTCAATCCCGATGCAATTTCTGTGTTTCATTAACACTCTGAAGGTCCACAGATTACAGAATGCCTCGAGATGTGCTTCGGAAGCTACTAGTGGTCTTCTACGGAACGATCAAAGCGTTGACAGTTTGAGACATTACTCCCATGGAGAAAAGTCCGCAAGGTGCCTGTTGTATGCAATCCCGATGCAATTTCTGTGTTTCATCAAGACTCTGAAGGTCCACATATTACAGAACGCCTCCAGATGTGCTTCGGAAACTACCACTGGTCTTCCAGGAAACGAACAAAGCGTAGGCAGTTTGAGATATTACTCCTATCGAGAAAAGTCCGCATGGAGCATTTTGTATTCAATGACGATGAAATTTCTGTGTTTCATCAACACTCTGAAGGTCCACTGATTACAGAATGCCTCCAGGTGTGCTTCGGAAACTACTACTGGTCTTCCAGGGAACGATCAAAGCTTAGAGAGTTTGAGACATTACTCCCATGGAGAAAAGTCCGCATGATGCCTGTTGTATTCAATCCCGATGCAATTTCTGTATTTCATCAACACTCTGAAGGTCCAAATATTACAGAATGGCTCCAGATGTGCTTCGGAAACTACTACTGGTCTTCCAGGGAACCATCAAAGAGTAGACAGATTGAGACATTACTCCCATGGAGTAAAGTCCGTATGGTGCCTGTCGTATTCAATCCCGATGCAATTTCTGTGTTTCATCAAGACTCTAAAGATCCACATATTACAGAACGCCTCCAGATGTGCAACTGAAACTACTACTGGTCTTCCAGGGAACGATCAAAGCGTAGACTGTTTGAGACATTACTCCCATGGAGGAAACTGCGCATGGAGACCGTTGTATTCAATCGCGATGCAATTTCTGTGTTTCATCAACACTCTGATAGTCCACAGATTACAGAATGCCCCCAGATGTTAATCGGAAACTGCTACTGGTCTTCCAGGGAACGATCAAAGCGTAGACTGTTTGGGACATTATTCCCATGGAGGAAAGTGCGCATGGTGACTGTTGTATTCAATCCCGATGCAATTTCTGTGTTTCATCAACACTCTGATAGTCCACAGATTACAGAATGCCTCCAGATGTGCATCGGAAACTACTACTGATCTTCCAGGGAACGATCAAAGCGTAGACTGTTTGAGATATTACTTTTATGGAGGAATGTGCGCATGGTGACTGTTGTATTCAATCCCGATGCAATATCTCTGTTTCATCAACACTCTGATAGTCCACAGATTACAGAATGCCTCCAGATGGGCATCGGAAACTACTACTGGTCTTCCCGGGAACGATCAAAGCGTAGACTGTTTCAGACGTTACTCCCATGCAGGAAAGTGCGGATGGTGACTGTTGTATTCAATCCCGCTGCAATTTCTGTGTTTCATCAACACTCTGATAGTCCACAGATTACAGAATGCCACGAGATGAGCATCGGAAACTACTACTGGTCTTCCAGGGAACGATCAAAGCGTCGACTGTTTGAGACATACCTCCCGTGGAGGAAAGTGCGCATGGTGACTGTTGTATTCAATCGCTAAGCAATTTCTGTGTTTCATCAACACTCTGATACTCCACAGATTACAGAATGCCACCAGATGTGCATCGGAAACTACTACTGGTCTTCCAGGGAACGATCAAATCTTAGACTGATTGAGAATTACTCCCATGGAGGAAAGTGAGCATGGTGACTGTTGTATTCAATCCCGATGCAATTTCTGTGTTTCATCTACACTCTGATAGACCACAGATTAGAGAATGCCACCAGATGTGCATCGGAAACTACTACTAGTCTTTCAGGGAACGACCAAAGCGTAAACTCTTTGAGACATTACTCCTATGGAGGAAAGTGCGCATGGTAACTGTTGTATTCAATCCCGATGTAATTTCTGTGTTTCATCAACACTCTGATACTCCACAGATTACAGAATGCCTCCAGATGTGCATCGGAAACTACTACTGTCTTCCAGGGAACGATCAAAGCGTAGACTGTACGAGACATTACTCCCATGGAGGAAAGTGCACATGGTGACTGTTGTATTCAATCCCGATGCAATTTCTGTGTTTCATCAACACTCTGATCGTCCACAGATTACAGAATGCCTCCAGATGTGCATCGGAAAATACTACTGGTCTTCCAGGGAACGATCAAAGCGTGGACTGTTTGAGACATTACTTTTATGAAGGAATGTGCTCATGGTGACTGTTGTATTCAATCCCGATGCAATTTCTGTGTTTCATCAACACACTAATTGTCCACAGATTACAGAATGCCTCCAGATGTGCATCGGAAACTGCTACTGGTCTTCCAGGGAACGATCAAAGCGTAAACTCTTTGAAACATTACTGCCATGAAGGAAAGTGCGCATGGTGACTGTTGTAGTCAATCCCGATGCAATTTCTGTGTTTCATCAACACTCTGATAGTCCACAGATTACAGAATGCCCCAGATGTGCATCGGAAACTACTACTGGTCTTCCAGGAACGATCACAGCGTAGACTGTTTGAGATATAACTTTTATGAAGGAATGTGCTCATGGTGACTGTTGTATTCAATCCCGATGCAATTTCTGTGTTTCATCAACACTCTGATAGTCCACAGATTACAGAATGCCTCCAGATGTTAATCGGAAACTACTACTGGTCTTCCAGGGAACGATCAAAGCGTAGACTGTTAGAGACATTACTCCCATGGAGGAAAGTGCGCATGGTGAGTGTTGTATTCAATCCCGATGCAATTTCTGTGTTTCATCAACACTCTGATAGTCCACAGACTACAGAATGCCTCCAGATGTGCAATTGAAACTACTACTGGTCTTCCAGGGAACGATCAAAACGTAGACTGTTTGAGACATTACTCCCATGGAGGAAAGTGCGCATGGTAACTGTTGTGTTCAATCGCGATGCAATTTCTGAGTTTCATCAACACTCTGATAGTCCACAGATTACACAATGCCCCAAGATGTTAATCGGAAACTGCTACTGGTCTTCCAGGGAACGATCAAAGCGTCGACTGTTTGAGACATACCTCCCGTGGAGGAAAGTGCGTATGGTGACTGTTGTATTCAATCGCTAAGCAATTTCTGTGTTTCATCAACACTCTGATAGTCCACAGATTACAGAATGCCACCAGATGGGCATCGGAAACTACTACTGGTCTTCCAGGGAACGATCAAAGCTTAGACTGTTTGAGAATTACTCCCATGGAGGAAAGTGCGCATGGTGACTGTTGTATTCAATCCCGATGCAATTTCTGTGTTTCATCTACACTCTGATAGTCCACAGATTACAGAATGCCTCCAGATGTGCATCGGAAACTACTACTGGTCTTTCAGGGAACGATCAAAGCGTAAACTCTTTGAGACATTACTCCCATGTAGGAAAGTGCGCATGGTAACTGTTGTATTCAATCCCGATGCGATTTCTGTGTTACATCAGCACTCTGATACTCCACAGATTACAGAATGCCTCCAGATGTGCATCGGAAACTACTATTGGTCTTCCAGGGAACGATCAAAGCGTAGACAGATTGAGACATTACGCCCATGGAGTAAAGTCCGCATGGTGCCTGTCGTATTCAATCCCGATGCAATTTCTGTGTTTCATCAAGACTCTAAAGGTCCACATATTACAGAATGCCTCCAGATGTGCTTCGGAAACTACTACTGGTCTTCCAGGGAACGATCAAAGCGTAGACAGTTTGAGACATTACTCCAATGGAAAAAAGTCCGCATGGTGACTGTTATATTCAAACCCGATGAAATTTCTGTGATTCATCAACACTCTGAAGTTCCACATAGTACAGAATGCCTCCAGATGTGTTTCGGAAACTACTACTGGTCTTCCAGGGAACGATCAAAGCGTAGACAGTATGAGACATTACCCCCATTGAGAAAAGTCCGCATGGTGCCTGTTGTATTCAATCCCGATGCAATAACTGTGTTTCATCAAGACTCTAAAAGTAAACTGATTACAGAATGCCACCAGATGTGCTTCGCAAATTATTACTGGCCTTCCAGGGAACGATCAAAGCGTAGACAGTTTGAGACATTAATCCCACGGAGAAAAGTCCGCATGGTGCCTTTTGTATTCAATCCCGATGCAATTTCTGTGTTTCATTAACACTCTGAAGGTCCACAGATTACAGAATGCCTCGAGATGTGCTTCGGAAGCTACTAGTGGTCTTCTACGGAACGATCAAAGCGTTGACAGTTTGAGACATTACTCCCATGGAGAAAAGTCCGCATGGTGCCTGTTGTATGCAATCCCGATGCAATTTCTGTGTTTCATCAAGACTCTGAAGGTCCACATATTACAGAAAGCCTCCAGATGTGCTTCGGAAACTACTACTGGTCTTCCAGTGAACGATCAAAGCGTAGAAAGTTTGAGACATTACTCCCATGCAGAAAAGTCAGCATAGTGCCTGTTGTATACAATCCAGAAACGATTTCTGTGTTTCATCAACACCCTGAAGGTCCACATATTACAGAACGCCTCCAGATGTGCTTCGGAAACTACTACTGGTCTTCCAGGAAACGATCAAAGCGTAGGCAGTTTGAGACACTACTCCTATGGAGAAAAGTTCGCATGGAGCATTTTGTATACAATGCCGATGCAATTTCTGTGTTTCATCAACACTCCGAAGGTCCACATATTACAGAATGCCTCCAGATGTGTTTCTTAAACTACTACTGGTCTTCCACGGAACGATCAAAGCGTAGACAGTAAGAGACATTACCCCCAATTAGAAAAGTCCGCATGGTGCCTGTTGTATTCAATCCCGATGCAATTACTGTGTTTCATCAAGACTCTGAAAGTAAACAGATTACAGAATGCCTCCAGATGTGCTTCGCAAATTATTACTGGCCTTCCAGGGTACGATCAAAGCGTAGACAGTTTGAGACATTAATCCCACGGAGAAAAGTCCGCATGGTGCCTTTTGTATTCAATACCGATGCAATTTCTGTGTTTTATTAACACTCTGAAGGTCCAAAGATTACAGAATGCCTCGAGATGTGCTTCGGAAGCTACTAGTGGCCTTCTACGGAACGATCAAAGCGTTGACAGTTTGAGACATTACTCCCATGGAGAAAAGTCCGCATGGTGCCTGTTGTATTCAATCCCGATGCAATTACTGTGTTTCATCAAGACTCTGAAAGTAAACAGATTACAGAATGCCTCCAGATGTGCTTCGCAAATTATTACTGGCCTTCCAGGGAATGATCAAAGCGTAGACAGTTTGAGACATTAATCCCACGGTGAAAAGTCCGCATGGGGCGTGTTATATTCAATCCCGATGCAATTTCTGTGTTTCATCAAGACTCTAAAGTTCCCAAATTACACCATGAATCCAGATGTGCTTCGGAAACTACTACTGGTCTTCCAGGGAACGATCTAAGCGTAGACAGTTTGAGACATTACTCCCATATAGAAAAGTCAGCATGGTGCTTGCTGTATTCAATCCCGATGCAATTTCTGTGTTTCATCAACATTCTGAAGGTCCACAGATTACAGAATGCCTGCAGTTGTGCTTCGGCAACTACTACTGGTCTTCCAGGGAACGATCAAAGCGTAGACTGTTTGAGACATAACTCCCATGCAGAAAAGTCCACAATGTGACTTTTGTATTCAATGCCGATGCAATTTCTGCGTTTTATCAACACTCTGAAGCACCACTTATTACGGAATGCCTCCAGATGTGCTTCGGAAACTACTACTGGTCTTCCAGGGAACGATCAAAGCGTAGACAGTTTGAGACATTAATCCCATGGAGAAAAGTCCGCATGGTGCCTGTTGTATACAATCCAGAAACGATTTCTGTGTTTCATCAACATTCTGAAGAACCACATATTACAGAACGCCTCCAGATGTGCTTCGGAAACTACTACTGGTCTTCCAGGAAACGATCAAAGCGTAGGCAGTGTGAGACATTACTCCTATGGAGAAAAGTCCGCATGGAGCATTTTGTATTCAATGCCGATGCAATTTCTGTGTTTCATCAACACTCTGAAGCTCCACTGATTACAGAATGCCTCCAGGCGTGCTTCTGAAACTACTACTGGTCTTCCAGGGAACGATCAAAGCGTAGACAGTTTGAGACATTAATCCCATGGAGAAAAGTCCGCACGTTGCCTGTCGTATTCAATCCCGATGCAATTTCTGTGTTTCATCAAGACTCTAAAGGTATCAAATTACACCATGAATCCAGATGTGCTTCGGAAACTACTACTGGTCCTCCAGGGAACGATCTAAGCGTAGATAGTTTAGACATTACTCCCATATAGAAAAGTCAGCATGGTGCATGCTGTATTGAATCCCGATGCAATTTCTGTGTTTCATCAACACTCTGAAGGTGTACAGATTACAGAATGCCTCCAGTTGTGCTTCGGAAACTACTACTGGTCTTCCAGGGAACGATCAAAGCGTAGACAGTTTGAGACATTACTCCCATGGAGAAAAGTCCTCATGGTGCCTGTTGTATTCAATCCCGATGCAATATCTGTGTTTCATCAACACTCTGTAGGTCTTCAGATTACAGAATGCCTCCAGATGTGCTTCGCAAACTACTACTGGCCTTCCAGTGAACGATCAAAGCGTAAAGAGTTTGAGACATTAATCCCATGGAGAAAAGTACGCATGGTGCCTGATGTATTCAATCCGGATGCAATTTCTGTGTTTTATCAACACTCTGAAGGCCACATATTACCGAATGCCACCAGATGTTCTTCGGAAATTACTACTGGTCTTCCAGGGAGCTATCAAAGCGTACACAGTTTGAGACATTACACCCATGCAGAAAAGTCCGAATGGTACCTGTTGTATACAATCCAGAAACGATTTCTGTGTTTCATCAACACTCTGAAGGTCCACATATTACAGAACGCCTCCAGATGTGCTTCGGAAACTACTACTGGTCTTCCAGGAAACGAACAAAGCGTAGGCAGTTTGAGACATTACTCCTATCGAGAAAAGTCCGCATGGAGCATTTTGTATTCAATGACGATGCAATTTCTGTGTTTCATCAACACTCTGAAGGTCCACTGATTACAGAATGCCTCCAGGTGTGCTTCGGAAACTACTACTGGTCTTCCAGGGAACGATCAAAGTTTAGAGAGTTTGAGACATTACTCCCATGGAGAAAAGTCCGCATGGTGCCTGTTGTATTCAATCCCGATGCAATTTCTGTATTTCTTCAACACTCTGAAGGTCCAAATATTACAGAATGGCTCCAGATGTGCTTCGGAAACTACTACTGGTCTTCCAGGGAACGATCAAAGCGTAGACAGATTGAGACATTACTCCCATGGAGTAAAGTCCGTATGGTGCCTGTCGTATTCAATCCCGATGCAATTTCTGTGTTTCATCAAGACTCTAAAGATCCACATATTACAGAACGCCTCCAGATGTGCTGCGGAAACTACTACTGGTCTTCCAGGGAACGATCAAAGCGTAGACAGTTTGAGACATTACTCCCATGGAGAAAAGTCCTCATGGTGCCTGTTATATTCAAACCCGATGCAATTTCTGTGTTTCATCAACAATCTGAAATTCCACATATTACAGAATGCCTCCAGATGTGCTTCAGAAACTAATACTGGTCTTCCAGGGCACGATCAAAGCTTAGACAGTTTGAGACATTACTCCCATGGAGAAAAGTCCGCATGGTGCCTGTTATATTAAATCCGATGCAATTTCTTTGTTTCATCAACACTCTGATAGTCCACAGACTACAGAATGCCTCCAGATGTCCATCGGAAACTACTACTGGTCTTCCAGGGATCGATCAAATCGTAGACTGTTAGAGACATTACTCCCATGGAGTAAACTGCGCATGGTGACTGTTGTATTCAATCCCGATGCAATTTCTGTGTTTCATCAACACTCTGATAGTCGATAGAATACAGAATGCCTCCAGATGTGCAACTGAAACTACTACTGGTCTTCCAGGGAACGATCAAAGCGTAGACTGTTTGAGACATTACTCCCATGGAGGAAACTGCGCATGGAGACTGTTGTATTCAATCGCTAAGCAATTTCTGTGTTTCATAAACACTCTGATACTCCACAGATTACAGAATGCCACCAGATGTGCATCGGAAACTACTACTGGTCTTCCAGGGAACGATCAAAGCTTAGACTGATTGAGAATTACTCCCATGGAGGAAAGTGAGCATGGTGACTGTTGTATTCAATCCCGATGCAATTTCTGTGTTTCATCTACACTCTGATAGTCCACAGATTACAGAATGCCACCAGATGTGCATCGGAAACTACTACTAGTCTTTCAGGGAACGACCAAAGCGTAAACACTTTGAGACATTACTCCTATGGAGGAAAGTGCGCATGGTAACTGTTGTATTCAATCCCGATGTAATTTCTGTGTTTCATCAACACTCTGATACTCCACAGATTACAGAATGCCCCCAGATGTGCATCGGAAACTACTACTGTCTTCCAGGGAACGATCAAAGCGTAGACTGTATGAGACATTACTCCCATGGAGGAAAGTGCACATGGTGACTGTTGTATTCAATCCCGATGCAATTTCTGTGTTTCATCAACACTCTGATCGTCCACAGTTTACAGAATGCCTCCAGATGTGCATCGGAAACTACTACTGGTCTTCCAGGGAACGATCAAAGCGTGGACTGTTTGAGACATTACTTTTATGAAGGAATGTGCTCATGGTGACTGTTGTATTCAATCCCGATGCAATTTCTGTGTTTCATCAACACACTAATTGTCCACAGATTACAGAATGCCTCCAGATGTGCATCGGAAACTGCTACTGGTCTTCCAGGGAACGATCAAAGCGTAAACTCTTTGAAACATTACTGCCATGGAGGAAAGTGCGCATGGTGACTGTTGTATTCAATCCCGATGCAATTTCTGTGTTTCATCAACACTCTGATAGTCCACAGATTACAGAATGCCCCAGATGTGCATCGGAAACTACTACTGGTCTTCCAGGAACGATCACAGCGTAGACTGTTTGAGACATTACTTTTATGAAGGAATGTGCTCTTGGTGACTGTTGTATTCAATCCCGATGCAATTTCTGTGTTTCATCAACACTCTGATAGTCCACAGATTACAGAATGCCTCCAGATGTTAATCGGAAACTACTACTGGTCTTCCAGGGAACGATCAAAGCATAGACTGTTTGCGACTTTACTCCCATGGAGGAAAGTGCCCATGGTGACTGTTGTATTCAATCCAGATGCAATTTCTGTGTTTCATCAACACTCTGATAGTCCACAGATTACGGAAAGCCTCCAGATGTGCATCGGAAACTACTACTGGTCTTCCAGGGATCGATCAAAGCGTAGACTGTTTGCGACATTACTCCCATGGAGGAAAGTGCGCATGGTGAGTGTTGTATTCAATCCCGATGCAATTTCTGTGTTTCATCAACACTCTGATAGTCCACAGACAACAGAATGCCCCCAGATTTGCAATTGAAACTACTACTGGTCTTCCAGGGAACGATCAAAACGTAGACTGTTTGAGACATTACTCCCATATAGGAAACTGCGCATGGAGACTGTTGTATTCTATCGCGATGCAACTTCTGTGTTTCATCAACACTCTGATAGTCCACAGATTACACAATGCCCCCAGATGTTAATCGGAAACTGCTACTGGTCTTCCAGGGAACGATCAAAGCGTCGACTGTTTGAGACATACCTCCCGTATAGGAAAGTGCGTATGGTGACTGTTGTATTCAATCGCTAAGCAATTTCTGTGTTTCATCAACACTCTGATAGTCCACAGATTACAGAATGCCACCAGATCGGCATCGGAAACTACTACTGGTCTTCCAGGGAACGATCAAAGCTTAGACTGTTTGAGAATTACTCCCATGGAGGTAAGTGCGCATGGTGACTGTTGTATTCAATCCCGATGCAATTTCTGTGTTTCATCTACACTCTGATAGTCCACAGATTACAGAATGCCTCCTGATGTGCATCGGAAACTACTACTGGTCTTTCAGGGAACGATCAAAGCGTAAACTCTTTGAGACATTACTCCCATGTAGGAAAGTGCGCATGGTAACTGTTGTATTCAATCCCGATGCGATTTCTGTGTTACATCAACACTCTGATACTCCACAGATTACAGAATGCCTCCAGATGTGCATCGGAAACTACTACTGGTCTTCCAGGGAACGATCAAAGCGTAGACTGTTTCAGACATTACTACCATGGAGGAAAGTGCGCATGGTGACTGTTGTGTTCAATACCGATGCAATTTCTGAGTTTCATCAACACTCTGATAGTCCACAGATTACAGAATGCCCCCAGATGTTAATCGGAAACTGCTACTGGTTTTCCAGGGAACGATAAAAGCGTCGACTGTTTGAGACATACCTCCCGTGGAGGAAAGTGCGTATGGTGACTGTTGTATTCAATCGCTAAGCAATATCTGTGTTTCATCAACACTCTGATAGTCCACAGATTACAGAATGGCTCCAGATGTTAATCTGAAACTACTACTGGTCTTCCAGGGAACGATCAAAGCGTAGACTGTTTGCGACATTGCTCCCATGGAGGAAAGTGCGCATGGTGACTGTTGTATTCAATCCAGATGCAATTTCTGTGTTTTATCAACACTCTGATAGTCCACAGATTACGGAAAGCCTCCAGATGTGCATGGGAAACTACTACTGGGCTTCCAGGGATCGATCAAAGCGTAGACTGTTAGAGACATTACTCCCATGGAGTAAAGTGCGCATGGTGACTGTTGTATTCAATCCCGATGCAATTTCTGTGTTCTATCAACACTCTGATAGACCACAGACTACAGAATGCCTCCAGATGTGCAATTGAAACTACTACTGGTCTTCCAGGGAACGATCAAAGCGTAGACTGTTTGAGACATTACTCCCATGGAGGAAACTGCGCATGGAGAATGTTGTATTCAATCGCGATGCAATTTCTGTGTTTCATCAACACTCTGATAGTCCACAGATTACAGAATGCCCCCAGATGTTAATCGGAAACTGCTACTGGTCTTCCAGGGAACGATCAAAGCGTCGACTGTTTGAGGCATACCTCCCGTGGAGGAAAGTGCGTATGGTGACTGTTGTATTCAATCCCTAAGCAATTTCTGTGTTTCATCAACACTCTGATAGTCCACAGAATACAGAATGCCACCAGATGGGCATCGGAAACTACTACTGGTCTTCCAGGGAACGATCAAAGCTTAGACTGTTTGAGAATTACTCCCATGGAGGAAAGTGCGCATGGTGACTGTTGTATTCAATCCCGATGCAATTTCTGTGTTTCATCTACACTCTGATAGTCCACAGATTACAGAATGCCTCCAGATGTGCATCGGAAACTACTACTGGTCTTTCAGGGAACGATCAAAGCGTAAACTCTTTGAGACATTACTCCCATGTAGTAAAGTGCACATGGTAAATGTTGTATTCAATCCCGATGCAATTACTGTGTTACATCAACACTCTGATACTCCACAGATTACAGAATGCCTCCAGATGTGCATCGGAAACTACTACTGGTCTTCCAGGGAACGGTCAAAGCGTAGACTGTTTCAGACATTACTACCATGGAGGAAAGTGCGCATGGTGACTGTTGTATTCAATACCGATGCAATTTCTGAGTTTCATCAACACTCTGATAGTCCACAGATTACAGAATGCCCCCAGATGTTAATCGGAAACTGCTACTGGTTTTCCAGGGAACGATAAAAGCGTCGACTGTTTGAGACATACCTCCCGTGGAGGAATGTGCGCATGGTGACTGTTGTATTCAATCCGGATGAAATTTCTGCGTTTCATCAACACTCTGATAGTCCACAGATTACAGAATGCTACCAGATGTGCATCGGAAACTACTACTGGTCTTCCAGGGAACGATAAAAGCGTAGACTGTATGAGAGTTACTCCCATGGAGGAAAGTGCGCATGGTGACTGTTGTATTCAATCCCGATGCATTTTCTGTGTTTCATCAACACTCTGATAGTCCACAGTTTACAGAATGCTACGAGATGTGCATCGGAAACTACTACTGGTCGTCCTGGGAACGATCAAAGCGTAGACTCTTTCAGACATTACTCCCATGGAGGAAAGTGCGGATGGTGACTGTTGTATTCAATCCCGATGCAATTTCTGTGTTTCATCAACACTCTGATAGTCCACAGATTACAGAATGCCCCCAGATGTTAATCGGAAACTGCTACTGGTTTTCCAGGGAACGATAAAAGCGTCGACTGTTTGAGACATACCTCCCGTGGAGGAAAGTGCGTATGGTGACTGTTGTATTCAATCCGGATGAAATTTCTGCGTTTCATCAACACTCTGATAGTCCACAGATTACAGAATGCTACCAGATGTGCATCGGAAACTACTACTGGTCTTCCAGGGAACGATAAAAGCGTAGACTGTATGAGAGTTACTCCCATGGAGGAAAGTGCGCATGGTGACTGTTGTATTCAATCCCGATGCATTTTCTGTGTTTCATCAACACTCTGATAGTCCACAGTTTACAGAATGCTACGAGATGTGCATCGGAAACTACTACTGGTCGTCCTGGGAACGATCAAAGCGTAGACTCTTTCAGACATTACTCCCATGGAGGAAAGTGCGGATGGTGACTGTTGTATTCAATCCCGATGCAATTTCTGTGTTTCATCAACACTCTGATACTCCACAGATTACAAAATGCCACCAGATGTGCATCGGAAACTACTACTGGTCTTCAAGGGAACGATCAAAGCGTAGACCGTTTGAGAATTACTCCCATGGAGGAAAGTGCGCATGGTGACTGTTGTATTCAATCCGGATGAAATTTCTGTGTTTCATCAACACTCTGATAGTCCACAGATTACAGAATGCTACCAGATGTGCATCGGAAACTACTACTGGTCTTCCAGGGAACGATCAAAGCGTAGAGTGTTTGAGAATTACTCCCATGGAGGAAAGTGCGCATGGTGACTGTTGTATTCAATCCCGATGCAATTTCTGTGTTTCATCAACACTCTGATAGTCCACAGATTACAGAATGACTCCCGATGTGCATCGGAAACAACTACTGGTCTTCCAGGGAACGATCAAAGCGTAGACAGTTTGGGTCATTACTCCCATGGTGGAAAGTGCGCATGGTGACTGTTGTCTTCAATCCCGATTCAATTTCTGTGTTTCATCAACACTCTGATAGTCCACAGATTACGGAAAGCATCCAGATGTGCATCGGAAACTACTACTGTTCTTCCAGGGAACGATCAAAGCGTTGACTGTTTGAGACATTACTCCCATTTAGGAAACTGCGCATGGAGACTGTTGTATTCAATCCCGATGGAATTTCTGTGTTTCATCAACACCCTGATAGTCCACAGATTACAGGATGCTACCAGATGTGCATCGGAATCTACTACTGGTCTTCCAGGGAACGATCAAAGCGTAGATTGTTTGAGAGTTACTCCCACGGAGGAAAGTGCGCATGGTGACTGTTGTATTCAATCCCGATGCAAATTCTGTGTTTCATCAACACTCTCATAGTCTACAGATTACAGAATACCTCCAGATGTGCATCGGAAACTACTACTGGTCTTCCAGGGATCGATCAAAGCGTAGACTGTTTGAGACATACCTCCCGTGGATGAATGTGCGCATGGTGACTGTTGTATTCAATCCGGATGAAATATCTGTGTTTCATCAACACTCTGATAGTCCACAGATTACAGAATGCTACCAGATGTGCATCGGAAACTACTACTGGTCTTCCAGGGAACGATCAAAGCGTAGACTGTTTGAGAGTTACTCCCATGGAGGAAAGTGCGCATGGTGACTGTTGTATTCAATCCCCATGCATTTTCTGTGTTTCATCAACACTCTGATAGTCCACAGATTACAGAATGCCTCCAGATTTGCATCGGAAACTACTACTGGTCTTCCAGGGAACGATCAAAGCGTAGACTGTTTGAGACATACCTCCCGTGGAGGAAAGTGCGCATGGTGATTGTTGTATTCAATCCCGAAGCAGTTTCTGTGTTTCATCAACACTCTGATAGTCCAGAGATTACAGAATGCCACCAGATGTGCATCGGAAACTACTACTGGTCTTCCAGGGAACGATCAAATCGTAGACTGTTTGAGAATTACTCCCATGGAGGAAAGTGCGCATGGTGACTGTTGTATTCAATCCCGATGCAATTTCTGTGTTTCATCAACACTTTGATACTCCACAGATTACAGAATGCCTCCAGATGTGCATCGTAAAGTACTACTGGTCTTCCAGGGAACGATCAAAGCGTAGACTGTTTGAGAATTACTCCCATGGAGGAAAGTGCACATGGTAACTGTTGTATTCAATCCCGATGCAATTTCTGTGTTTCATCAACACTCTGATACTCCACAGATTACAGAATGCTACGAGATGTGCATCGGAAACTGCTACTGGTCTTCCAGGGAACGATCCAAGCGTAGACTGTTTCAGACATTACTCCCATGGACGAAAGTGCGGATGGTGACTGTTGTATTCAATCTCGATGGAATTTCTGTGTTTCATCAACACTCTGATAGTCCACAGATTAGAGAATACCACCAGATGTGCATCGGAAACTACTACTGGTCTTCCAGGGAACGATCAAAGCGTAGACTGTTTGAGACATACCTCCCATGCAGGAAAGTGCGCATGGTGATTGTTGTATTCAATCACGAAGCAGTTTCTGTGTTTCATCAACAAACTGATAGTCCACAGATTACAGAATGCCATCAGATGTGCATCGGAAACTACTACTGGTCTTCCAGGGAACGATCACAGCGTAGACTGTTTGAGAATAACTCCCATGGAGGAAAGTGCGAATGGTGACTGTTGTATTTAATCCCGATGCAATTTCTGTGTTTCATCAACACTTTGATACTCCACAGATTACAGAATGCTTCCAGATGTGCATCGGAAACTGCTAATGGTCTCCCAGGCAACGATCAAAGCGTAGACTGTTTGAGACATACCTCCCGTGGAGGAATGTGCGCATGGGGACTGTTGTATTCAATTCGGATGAAATTTCTGTGTTTCATCAGCACTCTGATAGTCCACAGATTACAGAATGCTACCAGATGTGCATCGGAAACTTCTACTGGTCTTCCAGGGAACGATCAGAGCGTAGACTGTATGAGAGTTACTCCCATGGAGGAAAGTGCGCATGGTGACTGTTGTATTTATTCCCGATGCATTTTCTGTGTTTCATCAACACTCTGATAGTCCACAGATCACAGAGTGCCACGAGATGTGCATCGGAAACTACTACTGGTCTTCCTGGGAACGATCCAAGCGTAGACTGTTTCAGACATTACTCCCATGGAGGAAAGTGCGGATGGTGACTGTTGTATTCAATCCCGATGCAATTTCTGTGTTTCATCAACACTCTGATACTCCACAGATTACAGAATGCCACCAGATGTGCATCGGAAACTACTACTCGTCTTCCAGGGAACGATCAAAGCGTAGACTGTTTGAGAATTACTCCCATGGAGGAAAGTGCGCATGGTGAATGTAGTATTAAATCCCGATGCAATTTCTGTGTTTCATCAACACTCTGATAGTCCACAGATTACAGAATGCCACCAGATGTGCATCGTAAACTACTACTGGTCTTCCAGGGAACGATTAAAGCGTAGACTGTTTGAGAATTACTCCCATGGAGGAAAGTGCGCATGGTGACTGTTGTATTCAATCCCGATGCAATTTCTGTGTTTCATCAACACTCTGATACTCCACAGATTACAGAATGCCACGAGATGTGCATCGGAAACTGATACTGGTCTTCCTGGGAACGATCCAAGCGTAGACTGTTTCAGACATTACTCCCATGGAGGAAAGTGCGGATGGTGATTGTTGTATTCAATCCCGATGCAATTTCTGTGTTTCATCAACACTCTGATAGTTCACAGATTAGAGAATACCATCAGATGTGCATCGGAAACTACTACTGGTCTTCCAGGGAACGATCAAAACGTAGACTGTTTGAGACATACCACCCGTGGAGGAAAGTGCGCATGGTGATTGTTGTATTCAATCCCGAAGCAGTTTCTGTGTTTCATCAACACTCTGATAGTACACAGATTACAGAATACCACCAGATGTGCATCGGAAACTACTACTGGTCTTCCAGGGAACGATTAAAGCGTAGACTGTTTGAGAATTACTCCCATGGAGGAAAGTGCGCATGGTGACTGTTGTATTCAATCCCGATGCAATTTCTGTGTTTCATCAACACTTTGATACTCCACAGATTACAGAATGCCTCCAGATGTGCATCGGAAACTACTACTGGTCTTCCAGGGAACGATCAAAGCGTAGACTGTTTGAGACATACCTCCCATGCAGGAAAGTGCGCATGGTGATTGTTGTATTCAATCCCGAAGCAGTTTCTGTGTTTCATCAACAAACTGATAGTCCACAGATTACAGAATGCCATCAGATGTGCATCGGAAACTACTACTGGTCTTCCAGGGAACGATCACAGCGTAGACTGTTTGAGAATAACTCCCATGGAGGAAAGTGCGAATGGTGACTGTTGTATTTAATCCCGATGCAATTTCTGTGTTTCATCAACACTTTGATACTCCACAGATTACAGAATGCTTCCAGATGTGCATCGGAAACTGCTAATGGTCTCCCAGGCAACGATCAAAGCGTAGACTGTTTGAGACATACCTCCCGTGGAGGAATGTGCGCATGGTGACTGTTGTATTCAATTCGGATGAAATTTCTGTGTTTCATCAGCACTCTGATAGTCCACAGATTACAGAATGCTACCAGATGTGCATCGGAAACTTCTACTGGTCTTCCAGGGAACGATCAGAGCGTAGACTGTATGAGAGTTACTCCCATGGAGGAAAGGGCGCATGGTGACTGTTGTATTTAATCCCGATGCATTTTCTGTGTTTCATCAACACTCTGATAGTCCACAGATCACAGAATGCCACGAGATGTGCATCGGAAACTACTACTGGTCTTCCTGGGAACGATCCAAGTGTAGACTGTTTCAGACATTACTCCCATGGAGGAAAGTGCGGATGGTGACTGTTGTATTCAATCCCCATGCAATTTATGTGTTTCATCAACACTCTCATACTCCACAGATTACAGAATGCCACCAGATGTGCATCGGAAACTACTACTGGTCTTCCAGGGAACGATCAAAGCGTAGACTGTTTGAGAATTACTCCCATGGAGGAAAGTGCGCGTGGTGAATGTAGTATTCAATCCCGATGCAATTTCTGTGTTTCATCAACACTCTGATAGTCCACAGATTACAGAATGCCACCAGATGTGCATCGTAAACTACTACTGGTCTTCCAGGGAACGATCAAAGCTTAGACTGTTTGAGAATTACTCCCATGGGGGAAAGTGCGCATGGTAACTGTTGTATTCAATCCGAATGAAACTTCTGTGTTTTATCAACACTCTGATAGTCCACAGATTACAGAATGCTACCAGATGAGCATCGGAAACTACTACTGGTCTTCCAGGGAACGATCAAAGCGTAGACTGCTTGAGAATTACTCCCATGGAGGAAAGTGCGCATGGTGACTGTTGTATTCAATCCGGATGAAATTTCTGTGTTTCATCAACACTCTGATAGTCCACAGATTATGGAATGCCACGAGATGTGCATCGGAAACTGCTACTGGTCTTCCTGGGAACGATCCAAGCGTAGACTGTTTCAGACATTACTTCCATGGAGGAAAGTGCGGATGGTGATTGTTGTATTCAATCCCGATGCAATTTCTGTGTTTCATCAACACTCTGATACTCCACAGATTACAGAATGCCACGAGATGTGCATCGGAAACTGCTACTGGTCTTCCAGGGAACGATCAAAGCGTAGACTGTTTGAGAATTACTCCCATGGAGGAAAGTGCGCATGGTGACTGTTGTATTCAATCCCGATGCAATTTCTGTGTTTCATCAACACTCTGATACTCCACAGATTACAGAATGCCACGAGATGTGCATCGGAAACTGCTACTGGTCTTCCTGGGAACTATCCAAGCGTTGACTGTTTCAGACATTACTCCCATGGACGAAAGTGCGGATGGTGACTGTTGTATTCAATCCCGATGGAATTTCTGTGTTTCATCAACACTCTTATAGTCCACAGATTAGAGAATACCACCAGATGTGCATCGGAAACTACAACTGGTCTTCCAGGGAACGATCAAAGCGTAGACTGTTTGAGACATACCTCCCATGCAGGAAAGTGCGCATGGTGATTGTTGTATTCAATCACGAAGCAGTTTCTGTGTTTCATCAACAAACTGATAGTCCACAGATTACAGAATGCCACCAGATGTGCATCGGAAACTACTACTGGTCTTCCAGGGAACGATCAAAGCGTAGACTGTTTGAGAATTACTCCCATGGAGGAAAGTGCGCATGGTGATTGTTGTATTCAATCCCGATGTAATTTCTGTGTTTCATCAGTACTCTGATAGTTCACAGATCACAGAATGCTACCAGATGTGCATTGGAAACTTCTACTGGTCTTCCAGGGAACGATCAAAGCGTAGACTGTATGAGAGTTATTCCCATTTAGGAAAGTGCGCATGGTGACTGTTGTATTTAATCCCGATGCATTTTCTGTGTTTCATCAACACTCTGATAGTCCACAGATCACAGAATGCCACGAGATGTGCATCGGAAACTACTACTGGTCTTCCTGGGAACGATCCAAGCGTAGACTGTTTCAGACATTACTCCCATGGAGGAAAGTGCGGATGGTGACTGTTATATTCAATCCCGATGCAATTTCTGTGTTTCATCAACACTCTGATACTCCACAGATTACAGAATGACACCAGATGTGCATCGGAAACTACTACTGGTCTTCCAGGGAACGATCAAAGCGTAGACTGTTTGAGAATTACTCCCATGGAGGAAAGTGCGCATGGTGAATGTAGTATTCAATCCCGATGCAATTTCTGTGTTTCATCAACACTCTGATAGTCCACAGATTACAGAATGCCACCAGATGTGCATCGTAAACTACTACTGGTCTTCCAGGGAACGATCAAAGCGTAGCCTGTTTGAGAATTACTCCCATGGGGGAAAGTGCGCATGGTGACTGTTGTATTCAATCCGGATGAAATTTCTGTGTTTCATCAACACTCTGATAGTCCACAGATTACAGAATATTACCAGATGTGCATCGGAAACTACTACTGGTCTTCCAGGGAACGATCAAACCGTAGACTGTTTGAGAATTACTCCCATGGAGGAAAGTGCGCATGGTGACTGTTGTATTCAATCCCGGTGCAATTTCTGTGTTTCATCAACACTCTGATACTCCACAGATTACAGAATGCCACGAGATGTGCATCGGAAACTGCTACTGGTCTTCCTGAGAGCGATCCAAGCGTAGACTGTTTCAGACAATACTCCCATGGAGGAAAGTGCGGATGGTGATTGTTGTATTCAATCCCGATGCAATTTCTGTGTTTCATCAACACTCTGATAGTCCACAGATTAGAGAATACCACCAGATGTGCATCGGAAACTACTACTGGTCTTCCAGGGAACGATCAAAGCGTAGACTGTTTGAGACATACCTCCCGTGGAGGAAAGTGCGCATGGTGATTGTTGTATTCAATCCCGAAGCAGTTTCTGTGTTTCATCAACACTCTGATAGTCCACAGATTACAGAATGCCACCAGATGTGCATCGGAAACTACAACTGGTCGTCCAGGGAACGATCAAAGCGTAGACTGTTTGAGAATTACTCCCGTGGAGGAAAGTGCACATGGTGACTGTTGTATTCAATCCCGATGCAATTTCTGTGTTTCATCAACACTCTGATACTCCACAGATTACAGAATGCCACGAGATGTGCATCGGAAACTGCTACTGGTCTTCCTGGGAACGATCCAAGCGTATACTGTTTCAGACATTACTCCCATGGAGGAAAGTGCGGATGGTGACTGTTGTTTTCAATCGCGATGCAATTTCTGTGTTTCATCAACACTCTGATAGTCCACAGATTAGAGAATACCACCAGATGTGCATCGGAAACTACTACTGGTCTTCCAGGGAACGATCAAAGCGTAGACTGTTTGAGAATTACTCCCATGGGGGAAAGTGCGCATGGTGACTGTTGTATTCAATCCCGATGCAATTTCTGTGTTTCATCAACACTCTGATACTCCACAGATTACAGAATGCTACCAGATGTGCATCGCAAACTACTACTGGTCTTCCAGGGAACGATCAAAGCGTAGACAGTTTGAGAATTACTCCCATGGAGGAAAGTGCGCATGGTGACTGTTGTATTCAATCCCGATGCAATTTCTGTGTTTCATCAACACTCTGATACTCCACAGATTACAGAATGCCACGAGATGTGCATCGGAAACTGCTACTGGTCTTCCTGGGAAAGATCCAAGCGTAGACTGTTTCAGACATTACTCCCATGGAGAAAAGTGCGGATGGTGACTGTTGTATTCAATCCCGATGCAATTCCTTTGTTTCATCAACACTCTGATAGTCCACAGATTACAGAATGCCACCAGATGTGCATCGGAAACTACTACTGGTCTTCCAGGGAACGATCAAAGCGTAGACTGTTTGAGAATTACTCCCATGGAGGAAAGTGCGCATGGTGACTGTTGTATTCAATCCGGATGAAATTTCTGTGTTTCATCAACACTCTGATAGTCCACAGATTACAGAATGCTACCAGATGTGCATCGGAAACTACTACTGGTCTTCAAGGGAACGATCAAACCGTAGACTGTTTAAGAATTACTCCCATGGAGGAAAGTGCGCATGGTGATTGTTGTATTCAATCCCGATGCAATTTCTGTGTTTCATCAACACTCTGATACTCCACACATTACAGAATGCCACGAGATGTGCATCGGAAACTGCTACTGGTCTTCCTGGGAACGATCCAAGCGTAGACTGTTTCAGACATTACTCCCATGGAGGAAAGTGCGGATGGTGATTGTTGTATTCAATCCCGATGCAATTTCTGTGTTTCATCAACACTCTGATAGTCCACAGATTAGAGAATACCACCAGATGTGCATCGGAAACTACTACTGGTCTTCCAGGGAACGATCAAAGCGTAGACTGTTTGAGACATACCTCCCGTGGAGGAAAGTGCGCATGGTGATTGTTGTATTCAATCCCGAAGCAGTTTCTGTGTTTCATCAACACTCTGATAGTCCACAGATTACAGAATGCCACCAGATGTGCATCGGAAACTACTACTGGTCTTCCAGGGAACGATCAAAGCGTAGACTGTTTGAGAATTACTCCCATGGAGGAAAGTGCGCATGGTGACTGTTGTATTCAATCCCGATGCAATTTCTGTGTTTCATCAACACTTTGATACTCCACAGATTACAGAATGCCTCCAGATGTGCATCGAAACTACTACTGGTCTTCCAGGGAACGATCAAAGCGTAGACTGTTTGAGAATTACTCCCATGGAGGAAAGTGCGCATGGTGACTGTTGTATTCAATCCCGATCTAATTTCTGTGTTTCATCAACACTCTGATACTCCACAGATTACAGAATGCCACGAGATGTGCATCGGAAACTGCTACTGGTCTTCCTGGGAACGATCCAAGCGTAGACTCTTTCAGACATTACTCCCATGGACGAAAGTGCGGATGGTGACTGTTGTATTCAATCCCGATGGAATTTCTGTGTTTCATCAACACTCTGATTGTCCACAGATTAGAGAATACCACCAGATGTGCATCGGAAACTACTACTGGTCTTCCAGGGAACGATCAAAGCGTAGACTGTTTGAGACATACCTCCCATGCAGGAAAGTGCGCATGGTGATTGTTGTATTCAATCCCGAAGCAGTTTCTGTGTTTCATCAACAAACTGATAGTCCACAGATTACAGAATGCCATCAGATGTGCATCGGAAACTACTACTGGTCTTCCAGGGAACGATCAAAGCGTAGACTGTTTGAGAATAACTCCTATGGAGGAAAGTGCGCATGGTGACTGTTGTATTCAATCCCGATGCAATTTCTGTGTTTCATCAACACTTTGATACTCCACAGATTACAGAATGCCTCCAGATGTGCATCGGAAACTACTAATGGTCTTCCAGGGAACGATCAAAGCGTAGACTGTTTGAGACATACCTCCCGTGGAGGAATGTGCGCATGGTGACTGTTGTATTCAATTCGGATAAAATTTCTGTGTTTCATCAACACTCTGATAGTCCACAGATTACTGAATGCTACCAGATGTGCATCGGAAACTTCTACTGGTCTTCCAGGGAACGATCAAAGCGTAGACTGTATGAGAGTTACTCCCATGGAGGAAAGTGCGCATGGTGACTGTTGTATTTAATCCCGATGCACTTTCTGTGTTTCATCAACACTCTGATAGTGCACAGATCACAGAATGCCACGAGATGTGCATCGGAAACTACTACTGGTCTTCCTGGGAACGATCCAAGCGTAGACTGTTTCAGACATTACTCCCATGGAGAAAAGTGCGGATGGTGACTGTTGTATTCAATCCCGATGCAATTTCTGTGTTTCATCAACACTCTGATACTTCACAGATTACAGAATGCCACCAGATGTGCATCGGAAACTACTACTGGTCTTCCAGGGAACGATCAAAGCGTAGACTGTTTGAGAATTACTCTCATGGAGGAAAGTGCGCATGGTGACTGTTGTATTCAATCCCGATGCAATTTCTGTGTTTCATCAACACTCTGATACTCCACAGATTACAGAATGCCACGAGATGTGCATCGGAAACTACTACTGGTCTTCCTGTAAACGATCCAAGCGTAGACTGTTTCAGACATTACTCCCATGGAGGAAAGTGCGGATGGTGACTGTTGTATTCAATCCCGATGCAATTTCTGTGTTTCACCAACACTCTGATAGTCCACAGATTAGAGAATACCACCTGATGTGCATCGGAAACTACTACTGGTCTTCCAGGGAACGATCTAAGCGTAGACTGTCTGAGACATACCTCCCGTGGAGGAAAGTGCGCATGGTGATTGTTGTATTCAATCCCGAAGCAGTTTCTGTGTTTCATCAACACTCTGATAGTCCACAGATTACAGAATGCCACCAGATGTGCATCGAAAACTACTACTGGTCTTCCAGGGAACGATCAAAGCATAGACTGTTTGAGAATTACTCCCATGGAGGAAAGTTCGCATGGTGACTGATGTATTCAATTCCGATGCAATTTCTGTGTTTCATCAACACTTTGATACTCCACAGATTACAGAATGCCTCAAGATGTGCATCGGAAACTACTACTGGTCTTCCAGGGAACGATCAAAGCGTAGACTGTTTGAGAATTACTCCCATGGAGGAAAGTGCGCATAGTGAATGTAGTATTCAATCCCGATGCAATTTCTGTGTTTCATCAACACTCTGATAGTCCACAGATTACAGAATGCCACCAGATGTGCATCGTAAAATACTACTGGTCGTCCAGGGAACGATCAAAGCGTACTCTTTGAGAATTACTCCCATGGGGGAAAGTGCGCATGGTAACTGTTGTATTCAATCCGAATGAAACTTCTGTGTTTCATCAACACTCTGATAGTCCACAGATAACAGAATGCTACCAGATGTGCATCGGAAACTACTACTGGTCTTCCAGGGGACGATCAAAGCGTAGACTGTTTGAGAATTACTCCCATGGAGGAAAGTGCGCATGGTGACTGTTGTATTCAATCCCGATGCAATTTCTGTGTTTCATCAACACTCTGATACTCCACAGATTACAGAATGCCACGAGATGTGCATCGGAAACTACTACTGGTCTTCCTGTAAACGATCCAAGCGTAGACTGTTTCAGACATTACTCCCATGGAGGAAAGTGCGGATGGTGACTGTTGTATTCAATCCCGATGCAATTTCTGTGTTTCACCAACACTCTGATAGTCCACAGATTAGAGAATACCACCTGATGTGCATCGGAAACTACTACTGGTCTTCCAGGGAACGATCTAAGCGTAGACTGTCTGAGACATACCTCCCGTGGAGGAAAGTGCGCATGGTGATTGTTGTATTCAATCCCGAAGCAGTTTCTGTGTTTCATCAACACTCTGATAGTCCACAGATTACAGAATGCCACCAGATGTGCATCGAAAACTACTACTGGTCTTCCAGGGAACGATCAAAGCATAGACTGTTTGAGAATTACTCCCATGGAGGAAAGTTCGCATGGTGACTGATGTATTCAATTCCGATGCAATTTCTGTGTTTCATCAACACTTTGATACTCCACAGATTACAGAATGCCTCAAGATGTGCATCGGAAACTACTACTGGTCTTCCAGGGAACGATCAAAGCGTAGACTGTTTGAGAATTACTCCCATGGAGGAAAGTGCGCATAGTGAATGTAGTATTCAATCCCGATGCAATTTCTGTGTTTCATCAACACTCTGATAGTCCACAGATTACAGAATGCCACCAGATGTGCATCGTAAAATACTACTGGTCGTCCAGGGAACGATCAAAGCGTACTCTTTGAGAATTACTCCCATGGGGGAAAGTGCGCATGGTAACTGTTGTATTCAATCCGAATGAAACTTCTGTGTTTCATCAACACTCTGATAGTCCACAGATTACAGAATGCTACCAGATGTGCATCGGAAACTACTACTGGTCTTCCAGGGGACGATCAAAGCGTAGACTGTTTGAGAATTACTCCCATGGAGGAAAGTGCGCATGGTGACTGTTGTATTCAATCCCGATGCAATTTCTGTGTTTCATCAACACTCTGATACTCCACAGATTACAGAATGCCACGAGATGTGCATCGGAAACTACTACTGGTCTTCCTGTAAACGATCCAAGCGTAGACTGTTTCAGACATTACTCCCATGGAGGAAAGTGCGGATGGTGACTGTTGTATTCAATCCCGATGCAATTTCTGTGTTTCACCAACACTCTGATAGTCCACAGATTAGAGAATACCACCTGATGTACATCGGAAACTACTACTGGTCTTCCAGGGAACGATCAAAGCGTAGACTGTCTGAGACATACCTCCCGTGGAGGAATGTGCGCATGGTGATTGTTGTATTCAATCCCGAAGCAGTTTCTGTGTTTCATCAACACTCTGATAGTCCACAGATTACAGAATGCCACCAGATGTGCATCGAAAACTACTACTGGTCTTCCAGGGAACGATCAAAGCGTAGACTGTTTGAGAATTACTCCCATGGAGGAAAGTTCGCATGGTGACTGTTGTATTCAATCCCGATGCAATTTCTGTGTTTCATCAACACTTTGATACTCCACAGATTACAGAATGCCTGAAGATGTGCATCGGAAACTACTACTGGTCTTCCAGGGAACGATCAAAGCGTAGACTGTTTGAGAATTACTCCCATGGAGGAAAGTGCGCATGGTGACTGTTGTAATCAATCCCGATGCAATTTCTGTGTTTCATCAACACTCTGATACTCCACAGATTACAGAATGCCACGAGATGTGCATCGGAAACTGCTACTGGTCTTCCTGGGAACGATCCAAGCGTAGACTGTTTCAGACATTACTCCCATGGAGGAAAGTGCGGATGGTGACTGTTGTATTCAATCCCGATGCCATTTCTGTGTTTCATCAACACTCTGATAGTCCACAGATTAGAGAATACCACCAGATGTGCATCGCAAACTACTACTGGTCTTCAAGGAACGATCAAAGCGTAGACTGTTTGAGACATACCTCCCTTGGCGGAAAGTGCGCATGGTGATTGTTGTATTCAATCCCGAAGCAGTTTCTGTGTTTCATCAACAAACTGATAGTCCACAGATTACAGAATGCCACCAGATGTGCATCGGAAACTACTACTGGTCTTCCAGGGAACGATCAAAGCGTAGACCGTTTGAGAATAACTTCCATCGAGGAAAGTGCGCATGGTGACTGTTGTAGTCAATCCCGATGCAATTTCTGTGTTTCATCAACACTTTGATACTCCACAGATTTTAGAATGCCTCCAGATGTGCATCGGAAACTACTAATGGTCTTCCAGGGAACGATCAAAGCGTAGACTGTTTGAGACATACCTCCCGTGGAGGAATGTGCGCATGGTGACTGTTGTATTCAATCCGGATGAAATTTCTGTGTTTCATCAACACTCTGATAGTCCACAGATTACAGAATGCTACCAGATGTGCATCGGAAACAACTACTGGTCTTCCAGGGAACGATCAAAGCGTAGACTGTATGAGAGTTACTCCCATGGAGGAAAGTGCACATGGTGACTGTTGTATTCAATCCCGATGCATTTTCTGTGTTTCATCAACACTCTGATAGTCCACAGATTACAGAATGCCACGAGATGTGCATCGGAAACTACTACTGGTCTTCCTGGGAACGATCCAAGCGTAAACTGTTTCAGACATTACTCCCATGGACGAAAGTGCGGATGGTGACTGTTGAATTCAATCCCGATGCAATTTCTGTGTTTCATGAACACTCTGATACTCCACAGATTACAGAATGCTACCAGATGTGCATCGGAAACTACTACTGGTCTTCCAGGGAACGATCAAAGCGTAGACTGTTTGAGAATTACTCCCATGGAGGAAAGTGCGCATGGTGACTGTTGTATTCAATCCCGATGCAATTAATGTGTTTCATCCACAGTCTGATAGTCTAGGCATTACAGAATGCCACCATATGTGCATCGCAAAATACTACTGGTCTTCCAGGGGACGATCAAAGGCGTAGATTGTTTGAGACACTACTCCCGTGGAATAAAGTGCGCATGGTGACTGTTGTATTCAATCCCGATGCAATTTCTGTGTTTCATAAACACTCTGATAGTCCACAGATTACAGAATGTTTCAAGATGTGCATCGGAAACTACTACTGGTCATCCAGGGAACGATCAAAACGTAGACTGTTTCAGACATTACTCCCATGGAGGAAAGTCCGGATGGTGACTGTTGTGTTCAATCGCGATGCAATTTCTGTGTTTCATCAACACTCTGATAGTCGACAGACTACAGAAAGCCACCAGATGTGCATCGGAAACTACTACTGGTCTTCCAGGGAACTATCAAAGCGTAGACGTTTAGAGACATACCTCCCATGGAGGAAAGTGCGCATGGTGACTGTTGTATTCAATCCTGATGAAATTTCTGTGTTTCGTCAACACTTTGATACTCCACAGATTACAGAATGCCTCCAGATGTGCATCGGAAACTACTAATGGTTTTCCAGGGAACGATCAAAACGTAGACTGGATCAGACATTACTCCCATGGAGGAAAGTGCGCATGGTTAATGTAGTATTCAATCCCGATGCAATTTCTGTGTTTCATCAACACTCTGATAGTCCACAGATTACAGAATGCCTCCCGATGTGCATCGGAAACAACTACTGGACTTCCAGGGAACGATCAAATCGTAGACTGTTTGGGACATTACTCCCATGGTGGAAAGTGCGCATGGTGACTGTTGTCTTCAATCCCGATGCAATTTCTGTGTTTCATCAACACTCTGATAGTCCACAGATTGCAGAATGCCTCCAGATGTTAATCGGATGCTACTACTGGTCTTCCAGGGAACGATCAAAGCGTAGACTGTTTGAGAATTACTCCCATGGAGGAAAGTGCGCATGGTGACTGTTGTACTCAATCCCGATGCAATTACTGTGTTTCATCAACACTCTGATAGTCTATGCATTACATAATGCCACCATATGTGCATCGCAAACTACTACTGGTCTTCCAGGGAACGATCAAAAGCGTAGATTGTTTGAGACACTACTCCCGTGGAGGAAAGTGCGCATGGTGACTGTTGTATTCAATCCCGATGCAATTTCTGTGTTTCATCAACACTCTGATAGTCCACAGATTACAGAATGTTTCAAGATGTGCATCGGAAACTACTACTGGTCTTCCAGCTAACGATCAAAGCGTAGACTGGTAGAGATATTACTCCCATATAGGAAAGTGCGCATGATGACTGTAGTATTCAATCCAATTGCAATTTCTGTGTTTCATCAACACTCTGATAGTCCACAGATTACAGAATGATTCAGGGTGTTCATCGGAAACTATTACTGGTCTTGCAGGGAACGATCAAGACGTAGACTCTTTGAGACATTACTTTTATGGAGGAATGTACGCATGGTGACTGTTGTATTCAATCCCGATGGAATTTCTGTGTTTCATCAACACTCTGATAGTCCACATATTACAGAATGCCTCCAGATGTTAATCGGAAGTTACTACCGGTCTTCCAGGGAACGATCAAAGCGTAGACTGTTTGAGACAGTACTCCCATGGAGGAAAGTGCGCATGGTGACTGTTGTATTCAATCCCGATGTAATTTCTGTGTTTCATCAACACTCTGATAGTCCACAGATTACGGAAAGCATCCAGATGTGCATCGGAAACTACTACTGGTCTTCCAGGGAACGATCAAAGCGTTGACTGTTTGAGACATTACTCCCATGGAGGAAACTGCGCATGGAGACTGTTGTATTCAATCCCGATGGAATTTCTGTGTTTCATCAACACTCAGATAGTCCACAGTTTACAGAATGCCTCCAGATGTTAATCGGAAGCTACTACTGGTCTTCCAGGGAACGATCAAAGCGTAGACTGTTTGAGACAGTACTCTTATGGGGGAAAGTGCGCATGGTGACTGTTGTATTCAATCACGATGCAATATCTGTGTTTCATCAACACTCTGATAGTCCACAGATTACGGAAAGCATCCAGATGTGCATCGGAAACTACTACTGGTCTTCCAGGGAACGATCAAAGCGTAGACTGTTTGAGAATTACTCCCATGGAGGAAACTGCGCATGGTGACTGTTGTATTCAATTTGGATAAAATTTCTGTGTTTCATCAACACTCTGATAGTCCACAGATTACAGAATGCCTCCTGATGTTAATCGGAAGCTACTACTGGTCTTCCAGGGAACGATCAAATCGTAGACAGTTTGAGACATTACTCCCATGGAGGAAAGTGCGCATGGTGACTGTTGTATTCAATCCCGATGCAATTTCTGTGTTTCATCAACACTCTGATAGTCCACAGATTACGGAAAGCATCCAGATGCGCATCGGAAACTACTACTGGTCTTCCAGGGAACGATCAAAACGTAGACTCTTTGAGACATTACTGCCATGGAGGAAACTACGCATGGAGACTGTTGTATTCAATCCCTATGCAATTTCTGTGTTTCATCAACACTCTGATAGTCCACAGATTACGGAAAGCATCCGGATGTGCATCGGAAACTACTACTGGTCTTCCAGGGAACGATCAAAGCGTTGACTGTTTGAGACATTACTCCTATGGAGGAAACTGCGCATGGAGACTGTTGTATTCAATCCCGATGGAATTTCTGTGTTTCATCAACACTCTGACAGTCCACAGATTACAGAAAGCCTCCAGATGTGCATCGCAAAATACTACTGGTCTTCCAGGGAACCATCATAGCGTAGACTGTTAGAGACATTACTCTCATCGAGGAAAGTGCGCATGGTGACTGTTGTATTCAATCCCGATGCAATTACTGTGTTTCATCAACACTCTGATAGTCTACGCATTACAGAATGCCACCATATGTGCATCGCAAACTACTACTGGTCTTCCAGGGAACGATCAAAGGCGTAGATTGTTTGAGACATTAATCCCGTGGAGGAAAGTGCGCATGGTGACTGTTGTATTCAATCCGGATGAAATTTCTGTGTTTCATCAACACTCTGATAATCCACAGATTACAGAATGCTACGAGATGTGCATCGGAAACTACTACTGGTCTTCCAGGGAACGATCAAAGCGTAGATTGTTTGAGAGTTACTCCCATGGAGGAAAGTGCGCATGGTGACTGTTGTATTCAATCCCGATGCAAATTCAGTGTTTCATCAACACTCTCTTAGTCTACAGATTACAGAATGCCACGAGATGTGCATTGGAAACTACTACTGGTCTTCCTGGGAACGATCAAAGCGTAGACTGTTTCAGACATTACTCCCATGGAGTAAAGTGCGGATGGTGACTGTTGTATTCAATCCCGATGCAATTTCTGTGTTTCATCAACACTCTGATAATCCACAGATTACAGAATGCCACCAGATGTGCATCGGAAACTACTACTGGTCTTCCAGGGAACGATCAAAGCGTAGACTGTTTGAGACATACCTCCCGTGGAGGATAGTGCGCATGGTGATTGTTGTATTCAATCCCGATGCAATTTCTGTGTTTCATCAACACTCTGATAGTCCACAGATTACAGAATGCCACCAGATGTGCATCGGAGACTACTACTGGTCTTCCAGGGAACGATCAAAGCGTAGACTGTTTGAGAATTACTCCCATGGAGGAAAGTGCGCATGGTGACTGTTGTATTCAATCCGGATGAAATTTCTGTGTTTCATCAACACTCTGATAGTCCACAGATTACAGAATGCTACCAGATGTGATTCGGAACCTACTACTGGTCTTCCAGGGAACGATCAAAGCGTAGACTGTTTGAGAGTTACTCCCATGGAGGAAAGTGCGCATGGTGACTGTTGTATTCAATCCCGATGCATTTTTGTGTTTCATCAACACTCTGATAGTCCACAGATTACAGAATGCCACCAGATGTGCATCGGAAACTACTACTGGTCTTCCAGGGGACGATCAAAGCATAGACTGTTTGAGAATTACTCCCATGGAGGAAAGTGCGCATGGTGACTGTTGTATTCAATCCCGATGCAATTTCTGTGTTTCATCAACACTCTGATAGTCCACAGATCACAGAAAGCCTCCAGATGTGCGTCGGAAACTACTACTGGTCTTCCAGGGAACGATCAAAGCGACAACAGTTAGAGACATTACTAGCATGGAGGAAAGTGCGCATGGTGACTGTTGTATTCAACCCCGATGCAATTTCTGTGTTTCATCAGCACTCTGATAGTCTACAGATTACAGAATGCCACGAGATGTGCATCGGAAACTACTACATCTACATCTACATCTACATCCATACTCCGCAAGCCACCTGACGGTGTGTGGCGGAGGGTACCCTGAGTACCTCTATCGGTTCTCCCTTCTATTCCAGTCTCGTATTGTACGTGGAAAGAAGGATTGTCGGTATGCTTCTGTGTGGGCTCAAATCTCTCTGATTTTATCCTCATGGTCTTTTCGCGAGATATACGTAGGAGGGAGCAATATACTGCTTCACTATTCGATGAAGGTATGTTCTCGAAACTTTAACAAAAGCCCGTACCGAGCTACTGAGCGTCTCTCCTGCAGAGTCTTCCACTGGAGTTTATCTATCATCTCCGTAACGCTTTCGCAATTACTAAATGATCCTGTAACTAAGCGCACTGCTCTCCGTTGGATCTTCTCTATCTCTTCTATCAACCCTACCTGGTGCAGATCCCACACTGCAGAGCAGTATTCAAGCATTGGGCGAACAAGCGTACTGTAACCTACTTCCTTTGTTGTCGGATTTCATTTCCTTAAGATTCTTCCAATGAATCTCAGTCTGGCATCTGCTTTACCGACGATCAACTTTATATGATCATTCCATTTTAAATCACTCCTAATGAGTACTCCCAGATAATTTATGGAATTAAGTACTTCCAGTTGCTGACCTGCTATTTTGTAGCTAAATGATAAGGGAACGATCCAAGCGTAGACTGTTTCAGACATTACTCCCATGAAGGAAAGTACGGATGGTGACTGTTGTATTCAATCCCGATGCAATTTCTGTGTTTCATCAACACTCTGATAGTCCACAGATTACAGAATGCCACGAGATGTGCATTGGAAACTACTACTGGTCTTCCAGGGAACGATCAAAGCGCAGACTGTTAGAGACATTACTCCCATGGAGGAAAGTGTTCATGGTGACTGTTGTGTTCAATCCCGATGCAATTTCTGTGTTTCATCAACACTCTGATAGTCTACGCATTACAGAATGCCACCATATGTGCAACCCAAACTACTACTGGTCTTCCAGGGAACGATCAAAGGCGTAGATTGTTTGAGACATTACTCCCGCGGAGGAAAGTGCGCATGGTGACTGTTGTATACAATCCCGATGCAATTTCTGTGTTTCATCAACACTCTAATAGTCCACAGATTACAGAATGCCTCCAGATGTGCATCGGAAACTACTACTGGTCTTCCAGAAAACGATCAAAGCGTAAACTCTTTGAGACATTACTAGCATGGAGGAAAGTGCGCATTGTGACTGTTGTATTCAACCCCGATGCAATTTCTGTGTTTCATCAACACTCTGATAGTCTACAGATTACAGAATGCCACCAGATGTGCATCGGAAACTACTACTTGTCTTCCAGGGAACGATCAAAGCGTAGATTGTTTGAGACATTACTCCCGTGGAGGAATGTGCGCATGGTGACTGTTGTATTCAATCCCGATGCAATTTCTGTGTTTCATCAACACTCTGATAGTCTACTCATTACAGAATGCCACCATATGTGCATCGCAAACTACTACTGGTCTTCCAGGGAACGATCAAAGGCGTAGATTGTTTGAGACATTACTCCTGTGGAGGAAAGTGTGCATGGTGACTGTTGTATTCAATCCGGATGCAATTTCTGTGTTTCATCAACACTCTGACAGTCCACAGATTACGGAAAGCATCCAGATGTGCATCGGAAACTACTACTGGTCTTCCAGGGAACAATCAAAGCGTAGACTGTTTGAGACATTACTCCCATGGAGGAAACTGCGCATGGAGACTGATGTATTCAATCCCGTAGCAATTACTGTGTTTCATCAACACTCTGATAGTCTACGCATTACAGAATGCCACCATATGTGCATCGCAAACTACTACTGGTCTTCCAGGGAACGATCAAAGGCGTAGATTGTTTGAGACATTACTCCCGCGGAGGAAAGTGCGCATGGTGACTGTTGTATACAATCCCGATGCAATTTGTGTGTTTCATCAACACTCTAATAGTCCACAGATTATAGAATGCCTCCAGATTTTGCATCGGAAACTACTACTGGTCTTCCAGAAAACGATCAAAGCGTAAACTCTTTGAGACATTACTCCCATGGAGGAAAGTGCGCATGGTGACTGTTGTATTCAATCGCGATGCATTTTCTGTGTTTCATCAACACTCTGATAGTCCACAGGTTACAGAATGCCACGAGATGTGCATCGGAAACTACTACTGGTCTTCCAGGGAGAGATCAAAACGTAGACTGTTTCAGACATTACTCCCATGGAGGAAAGTGCGGATGGTGACTGTTGTATTCAATCCCGATGCAATTTCTGTGTGTCATCAACACTCTGATAGTCCACAGATTACAGAATGCCACCAGATGTGCATTGGAAACTACTACTGGTCTTCCAGGGAACGATCAAAGCGCAGACTGTTAGAGACATTACTCCCATGGAGGAAAGTGTTCATGGTGACTGTTGTGTTCAATCCCGATGCAATTTCTGTGTTTCATCAACACTCTGATAGTCTACGCATTACAGAATGCCACCATATGTGCAACCCAAACTACTACTGGTCTTCCAGGGAACGATCAAAGGCGTAGATTGTTTGAGACATTACTCCCGCGGAGGAAAGTGCGCATGGTGACTGTTGTATACAATCCCGATGCAAATTCTGTGTTTCATCAACACTCTAATAGTCCACAGATTACAGAATGCCTCCAGATGTGCATCGGAAACTACTACTGGTCTTCCAGAAAACGATCAAAGCGTAAACCCTTTGAGACATTACTAGCATGGAGGAAAGTGTGCATGGTGACTGTTGTATTCAACCCCGATGCAATTTCTGTGTTTCATCAACACTCTGATAGTCTACAGATTACAGAATGCCACCAGATGTGCATCGGAAACTACTACTTGTCTTCCAGGGAACGATCAAAGCGTAGATTGTTTGAGACATTACTCCCGTGGAGGAATGTGCGCATGGTGACTGTTGTATTCAATCCCGATGCAATTTCTGTGTTTCATCAACACTCTGATAGTCTACTCATTACAGAATGCCACCATATGTGCATCGCAAACTACTACTGGTCTTCCAGGGAACGATCAAAGGCGTAGATTGTTTGAGACATTACTCCTGTGGAGGAAAGTGTGCATGGTGACTGTTGTATTCAATCCGGATGCAATTTCTGTGTTTCATCAACACTCTGACAGTCCACAGATTACGGAAAGCATCCAGATGTGCATCGGAAACTACTACTGGTCTTCCAGGGAACGATCAAAGCGTAGACTGTTTGAGACATTACTCCCATGGTGGAAACTGCGCATGGAGACTGTTGTATTCAATCCCGTAGCAATTACTGTGTTTCATCAACACTCTGATAGTCTACGCATTACAGAATGCCACCATATGTGCATCGCAAACTACTACTGGTCTTCCAGGGAACGATCAAAGGCGTAGATTGTTTGAGACATTACTCCCGCGGAGGAACGTGCGCATGGTGACTGTTGTATACAATCCCGATGCAATTTGTGTGTTTCATCAACACTCTAATAGTCCACAGATTATAGAATGCCTCCAGATTTTGCATCGGAAACTACTACTGGTCTTCCAGAAAACGATCAAAGCGTAAACTCTTTGAGACATTACTCCCATGGAGGAAAGTGCGCATGGTGACTGTTGTATTCAATCGCGATGCATTTTCTGTGTTTCATCAACACTCTGATAGTCCACAGGTTACAGAATGCCACGAGATGTTCATCGGAAACTACTACTGGTCTTCCAGGGAGAGATCAAAACGTAGACTGTTTCAGACATTACTCCCATGGAGGAGAGTGCGGATGGTGACTGTTGTATTCAATCCCGATGCAATTTCTGTGTGTCATCAACACTCTGATAGTCCACAGATTACAGAATGCCACAAGATGTGCATTGGAAACTACTACTGGTCTTCCAGGGAACGATCAAAGCGCAGACTGTTAGAGACATTACTCCCATGGAGGAAAGTGTTCATGGTGACTGTTGTGTTCAATCCCGATGCAATATCTGTGTTTCATCAACACTCTGATAGTCTACGCATTACAGAATGCCACCATATGTGCAACCCAAACTACTACTGGTCTTCCAGGGAACGATCAAAGGCGTAGATTGTTTGAGACATTACTCCCGCGGAGGAAAGTGCGCATGGTGACTGTTGTATATAATCCCGATGCAATTTCTGTGTTTCATCAACACTCTAATAGTCCACAGATTACAGAATGCCTCCAGATGTGCATCGGAAACTACTACTGGTCTTCCAGAAAACGATCAAAGCGTAAACTCTTTGAGACATTACTAGCATGGAGGAAAGTGTGCATGGTGACTGTTGTATTCAACCCCGATGCAATTTCTGTGTTTCATCAACACTCTGATAGTCTACAGATTACAGAATGCCACCAGATGTGCATCGGAAACTACTACTTGTCTTCCAGGGAACGATCAAAGCGTAGATTGTTTGAGACATTACTCCCGTGGAGGAATGTGCGCATGGTGACTGTTGTATTCAATCCCGATGCAATTTCTGTGTTTCATCAACACTCTGATAGTCTACTCATTACAGAATGCCACCATATGTGCATCGCAAACTACTACTGGTCTTCCAGGGAACGATCAAAGGCGTAGATTGTTTGAGACATTACTCCCGCGGAGGAAAGTGCGCATGGTGACTGTTGTATACAATCCCGATGCAATTTGTGTTTTTCATCAACACTCTAATAGTCCACAGATTATAGAATGCCTCCAGATTTTGCATCGGAAACTACTACTGGTCTTCCAGAAAACGATCAAAGCGTAAACTCTTTGAGACGTTACTCCCATGGAGGAAAGTGCGCATGGTGACTGTTGTATTCAATCGCGATGCATTTTCTGTGTTTCATCAACACTCTGATAGTCCACAGGTTACAGAATGCCACGAGATGTGCAACGGAAACTACTACTGGTCTTCCAGGGAGAGATCAAAACGTAGACTGTTTCAGACATTACTCCCATGGAGGAAAGTGCGGATGGTGACTGTTGTATTCAATCCCGATGCAATTTCTGTGTGTCATCAACACTCTGATAGTCCACAGATTACAGAATGCCACCAGATGTGCATTGGAAACTACTACTGGTCTTCCAGGGAACGATCAAAGCGCAGACTGTTAGAGACATTACTCCCGTGGAGGAAAGTGCGCATGGTGACTGTTGTGTTCAATCCCGATGCAATTTCTGTGTTTCATCAACACTCTGATAGTCTACGCATTACAGAATGCCACCATATGTGCAACCCAAACTACTACTGGTCTTCCAGGGAACGATCAAAGGCGTAGATTGTTTGAGACATTACTCCCGCGGAGGAAAGTGCGCATGGTGACTGTTGAATACAATCCCGATGCAATTTCTGTGTTTCATCAACACTCTAATAGTCCACAGATTACAGAATGCCTCCAGATGTGCATCGGAAACTACTACTGGTCTTCCAGAAAACGATCAAAGCGTAAACTCTTTGAGACATTACTAGCATGGAGGAAAGTGTGCATGGTGACTGTTGTATTCAACCCCGATGCAATTTCTGTGTTTCATCAACACTCTGATAGTCTACAGATTACAGAATGCCACCAGATGTGCATCGGAAACTACTACTTGTCTTCCAGGGAACGATCAAAGCGTAGATTGTTTGAGACATTACTCCCGTGGAGGAATGTGCGCATGGTGACTGTTGTATTCAATCCCGATGCAATTTCTGTGTTTCATCAACACTCTGATAGTCTACTCATTACAGAATGCCACCATATGTGCATCGCAAACTACTACTGGTCTTCCAGGGAACGATCAAAGGCGTAGATTGTTTGAGACATTACTCCTGTGGAGGAAAGTGCGCATGGTGACTGTTGTATTCAATCCGGATGCAATTTCTGTGTTTCATCAACACTCTGACAGTCCACAGATTACGGAAAGCATCCAGATGTGCATCGGAAACTACTACTGGTCTTCCAGGGAACGATCAAAGCGTAGACTGTTTGAGACATTACTCCCATGGAGGAAACTGCGCATGGAGACTGTTGTATTCAATCCCGAAGCAATTACTGTGTTTCATCAACACTCTGATAGTCTACGCATTACAGAATGCCACCATATGTGCATCGCAAACTACTACTGGTCTTCCAGGGAACGATCAAAGGCGTAGATTGTTTGAGACATTACTCCCGCGGAGGAAAGTGCGCATGGTGACTGTTGTATACAATCCCGATGCAATTTGTGTGTTTCATCAACACTCTAATAGTCCACAGATTATAGAATGCCTCCAGATTAGCATCGGAAACTACTACTCGTCTTCCAGAAAACGATCAAAGCGTAAACTCTCTGAGACATTACTCCCATGGAGGAAAGTGCGCATGGTGACTGTTGTATTCAATCGCGATGCAATTACTGTGTTTCATCAACACTCTGATAGTCCACAGGTTACAGAATGCCACGAGATGTGCATCGGAAACTACTACTGGTCTTCCAGGGAGAGATCAAAACGTAGACTGTTTCAGACATTACTCCCATGGAGGAAAGTGCGGATGGTGACTGTTGTGTTCAATCCCGATGCAATTTCTGTGTTTCATCAACACTCTGATAGTCCACAGATTACAGAATGCTACCAGATGTGCATCGGAAACTACTACTGGTCTTCCAGGGAACGATCAAAGCGTAGACTGTTTGAGACATACCTCCCGTGGAGGAAAGTGCGCATGGTGACTGTTGTATTCAATCCCGATGCAATTTCTGTGTTCCATCAACACTCTGATAGTCTATGCATTACATAATGCCACCATATGTGCATCGCAAACTACTACTGGTCTTCCAGGGAACGATCAAAAGCGTAGATTGTTTGAGACACTACTCCCGTGGAGGAAAGTGCGCATGGTGACTGTTGTATTCAATCCCGATGCAATTTCTGTGTTTCATCAACACTCTGATAGTCCACAGATTACAGAATGTTTCAAGATGTGCATCGGAAACTACTACTGGTCTTCCAGCTAACGATCAAAGCGTAGACTGGTAGAGATATTACTCCCATATAGGAAAGTGCGCATGGTGACTGTAGTATTCAATCCAATTGCAATTTCTGTGTTTCATCAACACTCTGATAGTCCACAGATTACAGAATGATTCAGGGTGTTCATCGGAAACTATTACTGGTCTTGCAGGGAACGATCAAAGCGTAGACTCTTTCAGACATTACTTTTATGGAGGAATGTACGCATGGTGACTGTTGTATTCAATCCCGATGGAATTTCTGTGTTTCATCAACACTCTGATAGTCCACATATTACAGAATGCCTCCAGATGTTAATCGGAAGCTACTACCTGTCTTCCAGGGAACGATCAAAGCGTAGACTGATTGAGACAGTACTCCCATGGAGGAAACTGCGCATGGAGACTGTTGTATTCAATCCCGATGGAATTTCTGTGTTTCATCAACACTCAGATAGTCCACAGTTTACAGAATGCCTCCAGATGTTAATCGGAAGCTACTACTGGTCTTCCAGGGAACGATCAAATCGTAGACTGTTTGAGACAGTACTCTTATGGAGGAAAGTGCGCATGGTGACTGTTGTATTCAATCCCGATGCAATACCTGTGTTTCATCAACACTCTGATAGTCCACAGATTACGGAAAGCATCCAGATGTGCATCGGAAACTACTACTGGTCTTCCAGGGAACGATCAAAGCGTAGACTGTTTGAGAATTACTCCCATGGAGGAAACTGCGCATGGTGACTGTTGTATTCAATTTGGATGAAATTTCTGTGTTTCATCAACACTCTGATAGTCCACAGATTACAGAATGCCTCCTGATGTTAATCGGAAGCTACTACTGGTCTTCCAGGGAACGATCAAATCGTAGACAGTTTGAGACATTACTCCCATGGAGGAAAGTGCGCATGGTGACTGTGGTATTCAATCCCGATGCAATTTCTGTGTTTCATCAACACTCTGATAGTCCACAGATTACGGAAAGCATCCAGATGCGCATCGGAAACTACTACTGGTCTTCCAGGGAACGATCAAAACGTAGACTCTTTGAGACATTACTGCCATGGAGGAAACTGCGCATGGAGACTGTTGTATTCAATCCCTATGCAATTTCTGTGTTTCATCAACACTCTGATAGTCCACAGATTACGGAAAGCATCCGGATGTGCATCGGAAACTACTACTGGTCTTCCAGGGAACGATCAAAGCGTTGACTGTTTGAGACATTACTCCCATGGAGGAAACTGCGCATGGAGACTGTTGTATTCAATCCCGATGGAATTTCTGTGTTTCATCAACACTCTGATAGTCCACAGATTACAGAAAGCCTCCAGATGTGCATCGCAAAATACTACTGGTCTTCCAGGGAACGATCAAAGCGTAGACTGTTAGAGACATTACTCCCATCGAGGAAAGTGCGCATGGTGACTGTTGTATTCAATCCCGATGCAATTACTGTGTTTCATCAACACTCCGATAGTCTACGCATTACAGAATGCCACCATATGTGCATCGCAAACTACTACTGGTCTTCCAGGGAACGATCAAAGGCGTAGATTGTTTGAGACATTACTCCCGCGGAGGAAAGTGCGCATGGTGACTGTTGTATACAATCCCGATGCAATTTGTGTGTTTCATCAACACTCTAATAGTCCACAGATTATAGAATGCCTCCAGATTTGCATCGGAAACTACTACTGGTCTTCCAGAAAACGATCAAAGCGTAAACTCTTTGAGACATTACTCCCATGGAGGAAAGTGCGCATGGTGACTGTTGTATTCAATCGCGATGCATTTTCTGTGTTTCATCAACACTCTGATAGTCCACAGGTTACAGAATGCCACGAGATGTGCATCGGAAACTACTACTGGTCTTCCAGGGAGAGATCAAAACGTAGACTGTTTCAGACATTACTCCCATGGAGGAAAGTGCGGATGGTGACTGTTGTATTCAATCCCGATGCAATTTCTGTGTTTCATCAACACTCTGATAGTCCACAGATTACAGAATGCCACCAGATGTGCATTGGAAACTACTACTGGTCTTCCAGGGAACGATCAAAGCGCAGACTGTTAGAGACATTACTCCCATGGAGGAAAGTGTTCATGGTGACTGTTGTGTTCAATCCCGATGCAATTTCTGTGTTTCATCAACACTCTGATAGTCTACGCATTACAGAATGCCACCATATGTGCAACCCAAACTACTACTGGTCTTCCAGGGAACGATCAAAGGCGTAGATTGTTTGAGACATTACTCCCGCGGAGGAAAGTGAGCATGGTGACTGTTGTATACAATCCCGATGCAATTTCTGTGTTTCATCAACACTCTAATAGTCCACAGATTACAGAATGCCTCCAGATGTGCATCGGAAACTACTACTGGTCTTCCAGAAAACGATCAAAGCGTAAACTCTTTGAGACATTACTAGCATGGAGGAAAGTGCGCATGGTGACTGTTGTATTCAACCCCGATGCAATTTCTGTGTTTCATCAACACTCTGATAGTCCACAGATTACAGAATGCCACAAGATGTGCATTGGAAACTACTACTGGTCTTCCAGGGAACGATCAAAGCGCAGACTGTTAGAGACATTACTCCCATGGAGGAAAGTGTTCATGGTGACTGTTGTGTTCAATCCCGATGCAATATCTGTGTTTCATCAACACTCTGATAGTCTACGCATTACAGAATGCCACCATATGTGCAACCCAAACTACTACTGGTCTTCCAGGGAACGATCAAAGGCGTAGATTGTTTGAGACATTACTCCCGCGGAGGAAAGTGCGCATGGTGACTGTTGTATATAATCCCGATGCAATTTCTGTGTTTCATCAACACTCTAATAGTCCACAGATTACAGAATGCCTCCAGATGTGCATCGGAAACTACTACTGGTCTTCCAGAAAACGATCAAAGCGTAAACTCTTTGAGACATTACTAGCATGGAGGAAAGTGTGCATGGTGACTGTTGTATTCAACCCCGATGCAATTTCTGTGTTTCATCAACACTCTGATAGTCTACAGATTACAGAATGCCACCAGATGTGCATCGGAAACTACTACTTGTCTTCCAGGGAACGATCAAAGCGTAGATTGTTTGAGACATTACTCCCGTGGAGGAATGTGCGCATGGTGACTGTTGTATTCAATCCCGATGCAATTTCTGTGTTTCATCAACACTCTGATAGTCTACTCATTACAGAATGCCACCATATGTGCATCGCAAACTACTACTGGTCTTCCAGGGAACGATCAAAGGCGTAGATTGTTTGAGACATTACTCCCGCGGAGGAAAGTGCGCATGGTGACTGTTGTATACAATCCCGATGCAATTTGTGTTTTTCATCAACACTCTAATAGTCCACAGATTATAGAATGCCTCCAGATTTTGCATCGGAAACTACTACTGGTCTTCCAGAAAACGATCAAAGCGTAAACTCTTTGAGACGTTACTCCCATGGAGGAAAGTGCGCATGGTGACTGTTGTATTCAATCGCGATGCATTTTCTGTGTTTCATCAACACTCTGATAGTCCACAGGTTACAGAATGCCACGAGATGTGCATCGGAAACTACTACTGGTCTTCCAGGGAGAGATCAAAACGTAGACTGTTTCAGACATTACTCCCATGGAGGAAAGTGCGGATGGTGACTGTTGTATTCAATCCCGATGCAATTTCTGTGTGTCATCAACACTCTGATAGTCCACAGATTACAGAATGCCACCAGATGTGCATTGGAAACTACTACTGGTCTTCCAGGGAACGATCAAAGCGCAGACTGTTAGAGACATTACTCCCATGGAGGAAAGTGTTCATGGTGACTGTTGTGTTCAATCCCGATGCAATTTCTGTGTTTCATCAACACTCTGATAGTCTACGCATTACAGAATGCCACCATATGTGCAACCCAAACTACTACTGGTCTTCCAGGGAACGATCAAAGGCGTAGATTGTTTGAGACATTACTCCCGCGGAGGAAAGTGCGCATGGTGACTGTTGAATACAATCCCGATGCAATTTCTGTGTTTCATCAACACTCTAATAGTCCACAGATTACAGAATGCCTCCAGATGTGCATCGGAAACTACTACTGGTCTTCCAGAAAACGATCAAAGCGTAAACTCTTTGAGACATTACTAGCATGGAGGAAAGTGTGCATGGTGACTGTTGTATTCAACCCCGATGCAATTTCTGTGTTTCATCAACACTCTGATAGTCTACAGATTACAGAATGCCACCAGATGTGCATCGGAAACTACTACTTGTCTTCCAGGGAACGATCAAAGCGTAGATTGTTTGAGACATTACTCCCGTGGAGGAATGTGCGCATGGTGACTGTTGTATTCAATCCCGATGCAATTTCTGTGTTTCATCAACACTCTGATAGTCTACTCATTACAGAATGCCACCATATGTGCATCGCAAACTACTACTGGTCTTCCAGGGAACGATCAAAGGCGTAGATTGTTTGAGACATTACTCCTGTGGAGGAAAGTGCGCATGGTGACTGTTGTATTCAATCCGGATGCAATTTCTGTGTTTCATCAACACTCTGACAGTCCACAGATTACGGAAAGCATCCAGATGTGCATCGGAAACTACTACTGGTCTTCCAGGGAACGATCAAAGCGTAGACTGTTTGAGACATTACTCCCATGGAGGAAACTGCGCATGGAGACTGTTGTATTCAATCCCGAAGCAATTACTGTGTTTCATCAACACTCTGATAGTCTACGCATTACAGAATGCCACCATATGTGCATCGCAAACTACTACTGGTCTTCCAGGGAACGATCAAAGGCGTAGATTGTTTGAGACATTACTCCCGCGGAGGAAAGTGCGCATGGTGCCTGTTGTATACAATCCCGATGCAATTTGTGTGTTTCATCAACACTCTAATAGTCCACAGATTATAGAATGCCTCCAGATTAGCATCGGAAACTACTACTCGTCTTCCAGAAAACGATCAAAGCGTAAACTCTCTGAGACATTACTCCCATGGAGGAAAGTGCGCATGGTGACTGTTGTATTCAATCGCGATGCAATTACTGTGTTTCATCAACACTCTGATAGTCCACAGGTTACAGAATGCCACGAGATGTGCATCGGAAACTACTACTGGTCTTCCAGGGAGAGATCAAAACGTAGACTGTTTCAGACATTACTCCCATGGAGGAAAGTGCGGATGGTGACTGTTGTGTTCAATCCCGATGCAATTTCTGTGTTTCATCAACACTCTGATAGTCCACAGATTACAGAATGCTACCAGATGTGCATCGGAAACTACTACTGGTCTTCCAGGGAACGATCAAAGCGTAGACTGTTTGAGACATACCTCCCGTGGAGGAAAGTGCGCATGGTGACTGTTGTATTCAATCCCGATGCAATTTCTGTGTTCCATCAACACTCTGATAGTCTATGCATTACATAATGCCACCATATGTGCATCGCAAACTACTACTGGTCTTCCAGGGAACGATCAAAAGCGTAGATTGTTTGAGACACTACTCCCGTGGAGGAAAGTGCGCATGGTGACTGTTGTATTCAATCCCGATGCAATTTCTGTGTTTCATCAACACTCTGATAGTCCACAGATTACAGAATGTTTCAAGATGTGCATCGGAAACTACTACTGGTCTTCCAGCTAACGATCAAAGCGTAGACTGGTAGAGATATTACTCCCATATAGGAAAGTGCGCATGGTGACTGTAGTATTCAATCCAATTGCAATTTCTGTGTTTCATCAACACTCTGATAGTCCACAGATTACAGAATGATTCAGGGTGTTCATCGGAAACTATTACTGGTCTTGCAGGGAACGATCAAAGCGTAGACTCTTTCAGACATTACTTTTATGGAGGAATGTACGCATGGTGACTGTTGTATTCAATCCCGATGGAATTTCTGTGTTTCATCAACACTCTGATAGTCCACATATTACAGAATGCCTCCAGATGTTAATCGGAAGCTACTACCTGTCTTCCAGGGAACGATCAAAGCGTAGACTGATTGAGACAGTACTCCCATGGAGGAAACTGCGCATGGAGACTGTTGTATTCAATCCCGATGGAATTTCTGTGTTTCATCAACACTCAGATAGTCCACAGTTTACAGAATGCCTCCAGATGTTAATCGGAAGCTACTACTGGTCTTCCAGGGAACGATCAAATCGTAGACTGTTTGAGACAGTACTCTTATGGAGGAAAGTGCGCATGGTGACTGTTGTATTCAATCCCGATGCAATACCTGTGTTTCATCAACACTCTGATAGTCCACAGATTACGGAAAGCATCCAGATGTGCATCGGAAACTACTACTGGTCTTCCAGGGAACGATCAAAGCGTAGACTGTTTGAGAATTACTCCCATGGAGGAAACTGCGCATGGTGACTGTTGTATTCAATTTGGATGAAATTTCTGTGTTTCATCAACACTCTGATAGTCCACAGATTACAGAATGCCTCCTGATGTTAATCGGAAGCTACTACTGGTCTTCCAGGGAACGATCAAATCGTAGACAGTTTGAGACATTACTCCCATGGAGGAAAGTGCGCATGGTGACTGTGGTATTCAATCCCGATGCAATTTCTGTGTTTCATCAACACTCTGATAGTCCACAGATTACGGAAAGCATCCAGATGCGCATCGGAAACTACTACTGGTCTTCCAGGGAACGATCAAAACGTAGACTCTTTGAGACATTACTGCCATGGAGGAAACTGCGCATGGAGACTGTTGTATTCAATCCCTATGCAATTTCTGTGTTTCATCAACACTCTGATAGTCCACAGATTACGGAAAGCATCCGGATGTGCATCGGAAACTACTACTGGTCTTCCAGGGAACGATCAAAGCGTTGACTGTTTGAGACATTACTCCCATGGAGGAAACTGCGCATGGAGACTGTTGTATTCAATCCCGATGGAATTTCTGTGTTTCATCAACACTCTGATAGTCCACAGATTACAGAAAGCCTCCAGATGTGCATCGCAAAATACTACTGGTCTTCCAGGGAACGATCAAAGCGTAGACTGTTAGAGACATTACTCCCATCGAGGAAAGTGCGCATGGTGACTGTTGTATTCAATCCCGATGCAATTACTGTGTTTCATCAACACTCCGATAGTCTACGCATTACAGAATGCCACCATATGTGCATCGCAAACTACTACTGGTCTTCCAGGGAACGATCAAAGGCGTAGATTGTTTGAGACATTACTCCCGCGGAGGAAAGTGCGCATGGTGACTGTTGTATACAATCCCGATGCAATTTGTGTGTTTCATCAACACTCTAATAGTCCACAGATTATAGAATGCCTCCAGATTTGCATCGGAAACTACTACTGGTCTTCCAGAAAACGATCAAAGCGTAAACTCTTTGAGACATTACTCCCATGGAGGAAAGTGCGCATGGTGACTGTTGTATTCAATCGCGATGCATTTTCTGTGTTTCATCAACACTCTGATAGTCCACAGGTTACAGAATGCCACGAGATGTGCATCGGAAACTACTACTGGTCTTCCAGGGAGAGATCAAAACGTAGACTGTTTCAGACATTACTCCCATGGAGGAAAGTGCGGATGGTGACTGTTGTATTCAATCCCGATGCAATTTCTGTGTTTCATCAACACTCTGATAGTCCACAGATTACAGAATGCCACCAGATGTGCATTGGAAACTACTACTAGTCTTCCAGGGAACGATCAAAGCGCAGACTGTTAGAGACATTACTCCCATGGAGGAAAGTGTTCATGGTGACTGTTGTGTTCAATCCCGATGCAATTTCTGTGTTTCATCAACACTCTGATAGTCTACGCATTACAGAATGCCACCATATGTGCAACCCAAACTACTACTGGTCTTCCAGGGAACGATCAAAGGCGTAGATTGTTTGAGACATTACTCCCGCGGAGGAAAGTGAGCATGGTGACTGTTGTATACAATCCCGATGCAATTTCTGTGTTTCATCAACACTCTAATAGTCCACAGATTACAGAATGCCTCCAGATGTGCATCGGAAACTACTACTGGTCTTCCAGAAAACGATCAAAGCGTAAACTCTTTGAGACATTACTAGCATGGAGCTAAGTGCGCATGGTGACTGTTGTATTCAACCCCGATGCAATTTCTGTGTTTCATCAACACTCTGATAGTCTACAGATTACAGAATGCCACCAGATGTGCATCGGAAACTACTACTTGTCTTCCAGGGAACGATCAAAGCGTAGATTGTTTGAGACATTACTCCCGTGGAGGAATGTGCGCATGGTGACTGTTGTATTCAATCCCGATGCAATTTCTGTGTTTCATCAACACTCTGATAGTCTACTCATTACAGAATGCCACCATATGTGCATCGCAAACTACTACTGGTCTTCCAGGGAACGATCAAAGGCGTAGATTGTTTGAGACATTACTCCTGTGGAGGAAAGTGCGCATGGTGACTGTTGTATTCAATCCGGATGCAATTTATGTGTTTCATCAACACTCTGACAGTCCACAGATTACGGAAAGCATCCAGATGTGCATCGGAAACTACTACTGGTCTTCCAGGGAACGATCAAAGCGTAGACTGTTTGAGATATTACTCCCATGGAGGAAACTGCGCATGGAGACTGTTGTATTCAATCCCGAAGGAATTACTGTGTTTCATCAACACTCTGATAGTCTACGCATTACAGAATGCCACCATATGTACATCGCAAACTACTACTGGTCTTCCAGGGAACGATCAAAGGCGTAGATTGTTTGAGACATTACTCCCGCGGAGGAAAGTGCGCATGGTGACTGTTGTATACAATCCCGATGCAATTTGTGTGTTTCATCAACACTCTAATAGTCCACAGATTATAGAATGCCTCCAGATTTGCATCGGAAACTACTACTGGTCTTCCAGAAAAACGATCAAAGCGTAAACTCTTTGAGACATTACTCCCATGGAGGAAAGTGCGCATGGTGACTGTTGTATTCAATCGCGATGCATTTTCTGTGTTTCATCAACACTCTGATAGTCCACAGGTTACAGAATGCCACGAGATGTGCATCGGAAACTACTACTGGTCTTCCAGGGAGAGATCAAAACGTAGACTGTTTCAGACATTACTCCCATGGAGGAAAGTGCGGATGGTGACTGTTGTGTTCAATCCCGATGCAATTTCTGTGTTTCATCAACACTCTGATAGTCCACAGATTACAGAATGCTACCAGATGTGCATCGGAAACTACTACTGGTCTTCCAGGGAACGATCAAAGCGTAGACTGTTTGAGACATACCTCCCGTGGAGGAAAGTGCGCATGGTGACTGTTGTATTCAATCCCGATGCAATTTCTGTGTTCCATCAACACTCCGATAGTCTATGCATTACATAATGCCACCATATGTGCATCGCAAACTACTACTGGTCATCCAGGGAACGATCAAAAGCGTAGATTGTTTGAGACACTACTCCCGTGGAGGAAAGTGCGCATGGTGACTGTTGTATTCAATCCCGATGCAATTTCTGTGTTTCATCAACACTCTGATAGTCCACAGATTACAGAATGTTTCAAGATGTGCATCGGAAACTACTACTGGTCTTCCAGCTAACGATCAAAGCGTAGACTGGTAGAGATATTACTCCCATATAGGAAAGTGCGCATGGTGACTGTAGTATTCAATCCAATTGCAATTTCTGTGTTTCATCAACACTCTGACAGTCCACAGATTACAGAATGATTCAGGGTGTTCATCGGAAACTATTACTGGTCTTGCAGGGAACGATCAAAGCGTAGACTCTTTGAGACATTACTTTTATGGAGGAATGTACGCATGGTGACTGTTGTATTCAATCCCGATGGAATTTCTGTGTTTCATTAACACTCTGATAGTCCACATATTACAGAATGCCTCCAGATGTTAATCGGAAGCTACTACCGGTCTTCCAGGCGACGATCAAAGCGTAAACTCTTTGAGACATTACTAGCATGGAGGAAAGTGCGCATGGTGACTGTTGTATTCAATCCCGATGTAATTTCTGTGCTTCATCAACACTCTGATAGTCCACAGATTACGGAAAGCATCCAGATGTGCATCGGAAACTACTACTGGTCTTCCAGGGAACGATCAAAGCGTTGACTGTTTGAGACATTACTCCCATGGAGGAAACTGCGCATGGAGACTGTTGTATTCAATCCCGATGGAATTTCTGTGTTTCATCAACACTCAGATAGTCCACAGTTTACAGAATGCCTCCAGATGTTAATCGGAAGCTACTACTGGTCTTCCAGGGAACGATGAAAGCGTAGACTGTTTGAGACAGTACTCTTATGGAGGAAAGTGCGCATGGTGACTGTTGTATTCAATCCCGATGCAATATCTGTGTTTCATCAACACTCTGATAGTCCACAGATTACGGAAAGCATCCAGATGTGCATCGGAAACTACTACTGGTCTTCCAGGGAACGATCAAAGCGTAGACTGTTTGAGAATTACTCCCATGGAGGAAACTGCGCATGGTGACTGTTGTATTCAATTTGGATGAAATTTCTGTGTTTCATCAACACTCTGATAGTCCACAGATTACAGAATGCCTCCTGATGTTAATCGGAAGCTACTACTGGTCTTCCAGGGAACGATCAAATCGTAGACAGTTTGAGACATTACTCCCATGGAGGAAAGTGCGCATGGTGACTGTTGTATTCAATCCCGATGCAATTTCTGTGTTTCATCAACACTCTGATAGTCCACAGATTACGGAAAGCATCCAGATGCGCATCGGAAACTACTACTGGTCTTCCAGGGAACGATCAAAACGTAGACTCTTTGAGACATTACTGCCATGGAGGAAACTGCGCATGGAGACTGTTGTATTCAATCCCTATGCAATTTCTGTGTTTCATGAACACTCTGATAGTCCACAGATTACGGAAAGCATCCGGATGTGCATCGGAAACTACTACTGGTCTTCCAGGGAACGATCAAAGCGTTGACTGTTTGAGACATTACTCCCATGGAGGAAACTGCGCATGGAGACTGTTGTATTCAATCCCGATGCAATTACTGTGTTTCATCAACACTCTGATAGTCTACGCATTACAGAATGCCACCATATGTGCATCGCAAACTACTACTGGTCTTCCAGGGAACGATCAAAGGCGTAGATTGTTTGAGACATTAATCCCTTGGAGGAAAGTGCGCATGGTGACTGTTGTATTCAATCCGGATGAAATTTCTGTGTTTCATCAACACTCTGATAGTCCACAGATTACAGAATGCTACGAGATGTGCATCGGAAACTACTACTGGTCTTCCAGGGAACGATCAAAGCGTAGACTGTTTGAGACATTACTCCCATGGAGGAAACTGCGCATGGAGACTGTTGTATTCAATCCCGAAGCAATTACTGTGTTTCATCAACACTCTCTTAGTCTACAGATTACAGAATGCCACGAGATGTGCATTGGAAACTACTACTGGTCTTCCTGGGAACGATCCAAGCGTAGACTGTTTCAGACATTACTCCCATGGAGTAAAGTGCGGATGGTGACTGTTGTATTCAACCCCGATGCAATTTCTGTGTTTCATCTACACTCTGATAGTCTACAGATTACAGAATGCCACGAGATGTGCATCGGAAACTACTACATCTACATCTACATCTACATCCATACTCCGCAAGCCACCTGACGGTGTGTGGCGGAGGGTACCCTGAGTACCTCTATTGGTTCTCCCTTCTATTCCAGTCTCGTATTGTACGTGGAAAGAAGGATTGTCGGTATGCTTCCGTGTGGGCTCAAATCTCTCTGATTTTATCCTCATGGTCTTTTCGCGAGATATACGTAGGAGGGAGCAATATACTGCTTCACTATTCGGTGAAGGTATGCTCTCGAAACTTTAACAAAAGCCCGTACTGAGCTACTGAGCGTCTCTCCTGCAGAGTCTTCCACTGGAGTTTATCTATCATCTCCGTAACGCTTTCGCAATTACTAAATGATCCTGTAACGAAGCGCACTGCTCTCCGTTGGATCTTCTCTATCTCTTCTATCAACCCTACCTGGTGCAGATCCCACACTGCAGAGCAGTATTCAAGCATTGGGCGAACAAGCGTACTGTAACCTACTTCCTTTGTTGTCGGATTTCATTTCCTTAAGATTCTTCCAATGAATCTCAGTCTGGCATCTGCTTTACCGACGATCAACTTTATATGATCATTCCATTTTAAATCACTCCTAATGAGTACTCCCAGATAATTTATGGAATTAACTACTTCCAGTTGCTGACCTGCTATTTTGTAGCTAAATGATAAGGGAAAGATCCAAGCGTAGACTGTTTCAGACATTACTCCCATGAAGGAAAGTACGGATGGTGACTGTTGTATTCAATCCCGATGCAATTTCTGTGTTTCATCAACACTCTGATAGTCCACAGATTACAGAATGCCACGAGATGTGCATTGGAAACTACTACTGGTCTTCCAGGGAACGATCAAAGCGCAGACTGTTAGAGACATTACTCCCATGGAGGAAAGTGTTCATGGTGACTGTTGTGTTCAATCCCGATGCAATTTCTGTGTTTCATCAACACTCTGATAGTCTACGCATTACAGAATGCCACCATATGTGCAACCCAAACTACTACTGGTCTTCCAGGGAACGATCAAAGGCGTAGATTGTTTGAGACATTACTCCCGCGGAGGAAAGTGCGCATGGTGACTGTTGTATACAATCCCGATGCAATTTCTGTGTTTCATCAACACTCTAATAGTCCACAGATTACAGAATGCCTCCAGATGTGCATCGGAAACTACTACTGGTCTTCCAGAAAACGATCAAAGCGTAAACTCTTTGAGACATTACTAGCATGGAGGAAAGTGCGCATGGTGACTGTTGTATTCAACCCCGATGCCATTTCTGTGTTTCATCAACACTCTGATAGTCTACAGATTACAGAATGCCACCAGATGTGCATCGGAAACTACTACTTGTCTTCCAGGGAACGATCAAAGCGTAGATTGTTTGAGACATTACTCCCGTGGAGGAATGTGCGCATGGTGACTGTTGTATTCAATCCCGATGTAATTTCTGTGTTTCATCAACACTCTGATAGTCTACTCATTACAGAATGCCACCATATGTGCATCGCAAACTACTACTGGTCTTCCAGGGAACGATCAAAGGCGCAGATTGTTTGAGACATTACTCCTGTGGAGGAAAGTGCGCATGGTGACTGTTGTATTCAATCCGGATGCAATTTCTGTGTTTCATCAACACTCCGACAGTCCACAGATTACGAAAAGCATCCAGATGTGCATCGGAAACTACTACTGGTCTTCCAGGGAACGATCAAAGCGTAGACTGTTTGAGACATTACTCCCATGGAGGAAACTGCGCATGGAGACTGTTGTATTCAATCCCGAAGCAATTACTGTGTCTCATCAACACTCTGATAGTCTACGCATTACAGAATGCCACCATATGTGCATCGCAAACTACTACTGGTCTTCCAGGGAACGATCAAAGGCGTAGATTGTTTGAGACAATACTCCCATCGAGGAAAGTGCGCATGGTGACTGTTGTATTCAATCCCGATGCAATTACTGTGTTTCATCAACACTCTGATAGTCTACGCATTACAGAATGCCACCATATGTGCATCGCAAACTACTACTGGTCTTCCAGGGAACGATCAAAGGCGTAGATTGTTTGAGACATTAATCCCGTGGTGGAAAGTGCGCATGGTGACTGTTGTATTCAATCCGGATGAAATTTCTGTGTTTCATCAACACTCTGATAATCCACAGATTACAGAATGCTACGAGATGTGCATCGGAAACTACCACTGGTCTTCCAGGGAACGATCAAAGCGTAGATTGTTTGAGAGTTACTCCCATGGAGGAAAGTGCGCATGGTGACTGTTGTATTCAATCCCGATGCAAATTCAGTGTTTCATCAACACTCTCTTAGTCTACAGATTACAGAATGCCACGAGATGTGCATTGGAAACTACTACTGGTCTTCCTGGGAACGATCCAAGCGTAGACTGTTTCAGACATTACTCCCATGGAGTAAAGTGCGGATGGTGACTGTTGTATTCAATCCCGATGCATTTTCTGTGTTTCATCAACACGCTGATAGTCCACAGATTACAGAATGCCACCAGATGTGCATTGGAAACTACTACTGGTCTTCCAGGGAACGATCAAAGCGTAGACTGTTAGAGACATACCTCCCGTGGAGGAAAGTGCGCATGTTGACTGTTGTATTCATTCCTTATGCAATTTCTGTGTTTCATCAACACTCTGATAGTCCACAGATTACAGAATGCCACCAGATGTGCATCGGAAACTACTACTGGTCTTCCAGGGGACGATCAAAGCATAGACTGTTTGAGAATTACTCCCATGGAGGAAAGTGCGCATGGTGACTGTTGTATTCAATCCCGATGCAATTTCTGTGTTTCATCAACACTCTGATAGCACACAGATCACAGAAAGCCTCCAGATGTGCGTCGGAAACTACTACTGGTCTTCCAGGGAACGATCAAAGCGACAACTGTTAGAGACATTACTAGCATGGAGGAAAGTGCGCATGGTGACTGTTGTATTCAACCCCGATGCAATTTCTGTGTTTCATCAACACTCTGATAGTCTACAGATTACAGAATGCCACGAGATGTGCATCGGAAACTACTACATCTACATCTACATCTGCATCCATACTCCGCAAGCCACCTGACGGTGTGTGGCGGAGGGTACCCTGAGTACCTCTATCGGTTCTCCCTTCTATTCCAGTCTCGTATTGTACGTGGAAAGAAGGATTATCGGTATGCTTCTGTGTGGGCTCAAATCTCTCTGATTTTATCCTCATGGTCTTTTCGCGAGATATACGTAGGAGGGAGCAATATACTGCTCCACTATTCGGTGAAGGTATGTTCTCTAAACTTTAACAAAAGCCCGTACCGAGCTACTGAGCGTCTCTCCTGCAGAGTCTTCCACTGGAGTTTATCTATCATCTCCGTAACGCTTTCGCAATTACTAAATGATTCTGTAACGAAGCGCACTGCTCTCCGTTGGATCTTCTCTATCTCTTCTATCAACCCTACCTGGTGCAGATCCCACACTGCAGAGCAGTATTCAAGCATTGGGCGAACAAGCGTACTGTAACCTACTTCCTTTGTTGTCGGATTTCATTTCCTTAAGTTTCTTCCAATGAATCTCAGTCTGGCATCTGCTTTACCGACGATCAACTTTATATGATCATTCCATTTTAAATCACTCCTAATGAGTGCTCCCAGATAATTTATGGAATTAACTACTTCCAGTTGCTGACCTGCTATTTTGTAGCTAAATGATAAGGGAACGATCCAAGCGTAGACTGTTTCAGACATTACTCCCATGAAGGAAAGTACGGATGGTGACTGTTGTATTCAATCCCGATGCAATTTCTGTGTTTCATCAACACTCTGATAGTCCACAGATTACAGAATGCCACGAGATGTGCATTGGAAACTACTACTGGTCTTCCAGGGAACGATCAAAGCGCAGACTGTTAGAGACATTACTCCCATGGAGGAAAGTGTTCATGGTGACTGTTGTGTTCAATCCCGATGCAATTTCTGTGTTTCATCAACACTCTGATAGTCTACGCATTACAGAATGCCACCATATGTGCAACCCAAACTACTACTGGTCTTCCAGGGAACGATCAAAGGCGTAGATTGTTTGAGACATTACTCCCGCGGAGGAAAGTGCGCATGGTGACTGTTGTATACAATCCCGATGCAATTTCTGTGTTTCATCAACACCCTAATAGTCCACAGATTACAGAATGCCTCCAGATGTGCATCGGAAACTACTACTGGTCTTCCAGAAAACGATCAAAGCGTAAACTCTTTGAGACATTACTAGCATGGAGGAAAGTGCGCATGGTGACTGTTGTATTCAACCCCGATGCAATTTCTGTGTTTCATCAACACTCTGATAGTCTACAGATTACAGAATGCCACCAGATGTGCATCGGAAACTACTACTTGACTTCCAGGGAACGATCAAAGCGTAGACTGTTTGAGACATTACTCCCATGGAGGAAACTGCGCATGGAGACTGTTGTATTCAATCCCGAAGCAATTACTGTGTCTCATCAACACTCTGATAGTCTACGCATTACAGAATGCCACCATATGTGCATCGCAAACTACTACTGGTCTTCCAGGGAACGATCAAAGGCGTAGATTGTTTGAGACATTACTCCCGCGGAGGAAAGTGCGCATGGTGACTGTTGTATACAATCCCGATGCAATTTGTGTGTTTCATCAACACTCTAATAGTCCACAGATTATAGAATGCCTCCAGATTTGCATCGGAAACTACTACTGGTCTTCCAGAAAACGATCAAAGCGTAAACTCTTTGAGACATTACTCCCATGGAGGAAAGTGCGCATGGTAAATGTTGTATTCAATCGCGATGCATTTTCTGTGTTTCATCAACACTCTGATAGTCCACAGGTTACAGAATGCCACGAGATGTGCATCGGAAACTACTACTGGTCTTCCAAGGAGAGATCAAAACGTAGACTGTTTCAGACATTACTCCCATGGAGGAAAGTGCGGATGGTGACTGTTGTGTTCAATCCCGATGCAATTTCTGTGTTTCATCAACACTCTGATAGTCCACAGATTACAGAATGCTACCAGATGTGCATCGGAAACTACTACTGGTCTTCCAGGGAACGATCAAAGCGTAGACTGTTAGAGACATACCTCCCGTGGAGGAAAGTTCGCATGTTGACTGTTGTATTCATTCCCGATGCAATTTCTGTGTTTCATCAACACTCTGATAGTCCACAGATTGCCGAATGCCACCAGATGTGCATCGGAAACTACTACTGGTCTTCCAGGGAACGATCAAAGCATAGACTGTTTGAGAATTACTCCCATGGAGGAAAGTGCGCATGGAGACTGTTGTATTCAATCCCGAAGCAATTTCTGTGTTTCATCAACAATATGATAGTCCACAGATTACAGAAAGCCTCCAGATGTGCAACGGAAAATACTACTGGTCTTCCAGGGAACGATCAAAGCCCAGACTGTTAGAGACATTACTCCCATGGAGCAAAGAGCGCAGGGTGACTGTTGTATTGAATCCTGATGCAATTACTGTGTTTCATCAACACTCTGATAGTCTACGCATTACAGAATGCAACCATATGTGCATCGCAAACTACTACTGGTCTTCCAGGGAACGATCAAAGGCGTAGATTGTTTGAGACATTACTCCCGTGGAGGAAAGTGCGCATGGTGACTGTTGTATTCATTCCCGATGCAATTTCTGTGTTTCATCAACACTCTGATAGTCCACAGATCACAGAAAGCCTCCAGATGTGCGTCGGAAACTACTACTGGTCTTCCAGGGTACGATCAAAGCGACAACTGTTAGAGACATTACTAGCATGGAGGAAAGTGCGCATGGTGACTGTTGTATTCAACCCCGATGCAATTTCTGTGTTTCATCAACACTCTGATAGTCCACAGATTACAGAATGCCACGAGATGTGCATCGGAAACTACTACATCTACATCTACATCCATACTCCGCAAGCCACCTGACGGTGTGTGGCGGAGGGTACCCTGGGTACCTCTATCGGTTCTCCCTTCTATTCCAGTCTCGTATTGTACGTGGAAAGAAGGATTGTCGGTATGCTTCTGTGTGGGCTCAAATCTCTCTGATTTTATCCTCATGGTCTTTTCGCGAGATATACGTAGGAGGGAGCAATATACTGCTTCACTATTCGGTGAAGGTATGTTCTCGAAACTTTAACAAAAGCCCGTACCGAGCTACTGAGCGTCTCTCCTGCAGAGTCTTCCACTGGAGTTTATCTATCATCTCCGTAACGCTTTCGCAATTACTAAATGATTCTGTAACGAAGCGCACTGCTCTCCGTTGGATCTTCTCTATCTCTTCTATCAACCCTACCTGGTGCAGATCCCACACTGCAGAGCAGTATTCAAGCATTGGGCGAACAAGCGTACTGTAACCTACTTCCTTTGTTGTCGGATTTCATTTCCTTAAGATTCTTCCAATGAATCTCAGTCTGGCATCTGCTTTACCGACGATCAACTTTATATGATCATTCCATTTTAAATCACTCCTAATGAGTACTCCCAGATAATTTATGGAATTAACTACTTCCAGTTGCTGACCTGCTATTTTGTAGCTAAATGATAAGGGAACGATCCAAGCGTAGACTGTTTCAGACATTACTCCCATGAAGGAAAGTACGGATGGTGACTGTTGTATTCAATCCCGATGCAATTTCTGTGTTTCATCAACACTCTGATAGTCCACAGATTACAGAATGCCACGAGATGTGCATTGGAAACTACTACTGGTCTTCCAGGGAACGATCAAAGCGCAGACTGTTAGAGACATTACTCCCATGGAGGAAAGTGTTCATGGTGACTGTTGTGTTCAATCCCGATGCAATTTCTGTGTTTCATCAACACTCTGATAGTCTACGCATTACAGAATGCCACCAGATGGGCATCGGAAACTACTACTTGTCTTCCAGGGAACGATCAAAGCGTAGACTGTTTGAGAATTACTCCCATGGAGGGAAGTGCGCATGGTGACTGTTGTATTCAATCCCGATGCAATTTCTGTGTTTCATCAACACTCTGATACTCCACAGATTACGGAATGCCTCCAGATGTGCATCGGAAACTACTAATGGTCTTCCAGGGAACGATCAAAGCGTAGACTGTTTGAGATATTACTCCCATGGAGGAAAGTGCGCATGGTGACTGTTGTATTCAACCCCGATGCAATTTCTGTGTTTCATCAACACTCTGATAGTCTACAGATTACAGAATGCCACCAGATGTGCATCGGAAACTACTACTTGTCTTCCAGGGAACGATCAAAGCGTAGATTGTTTGAGACATTACTACCGTGGAGGAATGTGCGCATGGTGACTGTTGTATTCAATCCCGATGCAATTTCTGTGTTTCATCAACACTCTGATAGTCTACTGATTACAGAATGCCACCATATGTGCATCGCAAACTACTACTGGTCTTCCAGGGAACGATCAAAGGCGCAGATTGTTTGAGACATTACTCCTGTGGAGGAAAGTGCGCATGGTGACTGTTGTATTCAATCCGGATGCAATTTCTGTGTTTCATCAATACTCTGATAGTCCACAGATTACGGAAAGCATCCAGATGTGCATCGGAAACTACTACTGGTCTTCCAGGGAACGATCAAAGCATAGACTGTTTGAGAATTACTCCCATGGAGGAAAGTGCGGATGGTGACTGTTGTGTTCAATCCCGATGCTATTTCTGTGTTTCATCAACACTCTGATAGTCCACAGATTACAGAATGCCACCAGATGTGCATCGGAAACTACTAATGGTCTTCCAGGGAGCGATCAAAGCGTAGACTGTTTGAGACATAACTCCCATGGAGAAAAGTGCGCATGGTGAATGTAGTATTCAATCACGATGCAATTTCTGTGTTTCATCAACACTCTGGTAGTCCACAGATTACAGAATGCCTCCCGATGTGCATCGGAAACAACTACTGGTCTTCCAGGGAACGATCAAAGCGTAGACTGTTTGGGACATTACTCCCATGGTGGAAAGTGCGCATGGTGACTGTTGTCTTCAATCCCGATGCAATTTCTGTGTTTCATCAACACTCTGATAGTCCACAGATTACAGAATACCTCCAGATGTTAATCGGAAGCTACTACTGCTCTTCCAGGGATGATCAAAGCGTAGACTGTTTGAGACACTACTCCCATGGAGGAAAGTGCGCATGGTGACTGTTGTATTCAATCCCGATGCAATTTCTGTGTTTCATCAATACTCTGATAGTCCACAGATTACGGAAAGCATCCAGATGTGCATCGGAAACTACTACTGGTCTTCCACGGAACGATCAAAGCGTAGACTCTCTGAGACATTACTCCCATGGAGGAAACTGCGCATGGAGACTGTTGTATTCAATCCCGAAGCAATTTCTGTGTTTCTCAACAATATGATAGTCCACAGATTACAGAAAGCCTCCAGATGTGCAACGGAAAATACTACTGGTCTTCCAGGGAACGATCAAAGCCGAGACTGTTAGAGACATTACTCCCATGGAGCAAAGAGCGCAGGGTGACTGTTGTATTGAATCCTGATGCAATTACTGTGTTTCATCAACACTCTGATAGTCTACGCATTACAGAATGCAACCATATGTGCATCGCAAACTACTACTGGTCTTCCAGGGAACGATCAAAGGCGTAGATTGTTTGAGACATTACTCCCGTGGAGGAAAGTGCGCATGGTGACTGTTGTATTCAATCCCGATGCAATTTCTGTGTTTCATCAACACTCTGATAGTCCACAGATCACAGAAAGCCTCCAGATGTGCGTCGGAAACTACTACTGGTCTTCCAGGGTACGATCAAAGCGACAACTGTTAGAGACATTACTAGCATGGAGGAAAGTGCGCATGGTGACTGTTGTATTCAACCCCGATGCAATTTCTGTGTTTCATCAACACTCTGATAGTCCACAGATTACAGAATGCCACGAGATGTGCATCGGAAACTACTACATCTACATCTACATCCATACTCCGCAAGCCACCTGACGGTGTGTGGCGGAGGGTACCCTGGGTACCTCTATCGGTTCTCCCTTCTATTCCAGTCTCGTATTGTACGTGGAAAGAAGGATTGTCGGTATGCTTCTGTGTGGGCTCAAATCTCTCTGATTTTATCCTCATGGTCTTTTCGCGAGATATACGTAGGAGGGAGCAATATACTGCTCCACTATTCGGTGAAGGTATGTTCTCTAAACTTTAACAAAAGCCCGTACCGAGCTACTGAGCGTCTCTCCTGCAGAGTCTTCCACTGGAGTTTATCTATCATCTCCGTAACGCTTTCGCAATTACTAAATGATTCTGTAACGAAGCGCACTGCTCTCCGTTGGATCTTCTCTATCTCTTCTATCAACCCTACCTGGTGCAGATCCCACACTGCAGAGCAGTATTCAAGCATTGGGCGAACAAGCGTACTGTAACCTACTTCCTTTGTTGTCGGATTTCATTTCCTTAAGATTCTTCCAATGAATCTCAGTCTGGCATCTGCTTTACCGACGATCAACTTTATATGATCATTCCATTTTAAATCACTCCTAATGAGTACTCCCAGATAATTTATGGAATTAACTACTTCCAGTTGCTGACCTGCTATTTTGTAGCTAAATGATAAGGGAACGATCCAAGCGTAGACTGTTTCAGACATTACTCCCATGAAGGAAAGTACGGATGGTGACTGTTGTATTCAATCCCGATGCAATTTCTGTGTTTCATCAACACTCTGATAGTCCACAGATTACAGAATGCCACGAGATGTGCATTGGAAACTACTACTGGTCTTCCAGGGAACGATCAAAGCGCAGACTGTTAGAGACATTACTCCCATGGAGGAAAGTGTTCATGGTGACTGTTGTGTTCAATCCCGATGCAATTTCTGTGTTTCATCAACACTCTGATAGTCTACGCATTACAGAATGCCACCAGATGGGCATCGGAAACTACTACTTGTCTTCCAGGGAACGATCAAAGCGTAGACTGTTTGAGAATTACTCCCATGGAGGGAAGTGCGCATGGTGACTGTTGTATTCAATCCCGATGCAATTTCTGTGTTTCATCAACACTCTGATACTCCACAGATTACGGAATGCCTCCAGATGTGCATCGGAAACTACTAATGGTCTTCCAGGGAACGATCAAAGCGTAGACTGTTTGAGATATTACTCCCATGGAGGAAAGTGCGCATGGTGACTGTTGTATTCAACCCCGATGCAATTTCTGTGTTTCATCAACACTCTGATAGTCTACAGATTACAGAATGCCACCAGATGTGCATCGGAAACTACTACTTGTCTTCCAGGGAACGATCAAAGCGTAGATTGTTTGAGACATTACTACCGTGGAGGAATGTGCGCATGGTGACTGTTGTATTCAATCCCGATGCAATTTCTGTGTTTCATCAACACTCTGATAGTCTACTGATTACAGAATGCCACCATATGTGCATCGCAAACTACTACTGGTCTTCCAGGGAACGATCAAAGGCGCAGATTGTTTGAGACATTACTCCTGTGGAGGAAAGTGCGCATGGTGACTGTTGTATTCAATCCGGATGCAATTTCTGTGTTTCATCAATACTCTGATAGTCCACAGATTACGGAAAGCATCCAGATGTGCATCGGAAACTACTACTGGTCTTCCAGGGAACGATCAAAGCATAGACTGTTTGAGAATTACTCCCATGGAGGAAAGTGCGGATGGTGACTGTTGTGTTCAATCCCGATGCTATTTCTGTGTTTCATCAACACTCTGATAGTCCACAGATTACAGAATGCCACCAGATGTGCATCGGAAACTACTAATGGTCTTCCAGGGAGCGATCAAAGCGTAGACTGTTTGAGACATAACTCCCATGGAGAAAAGTGCGCATGGTGAATGTAGTATTCAATCACGATGCAATTTCTGTGTTTCATCAACACTCTGGTAGTCCACAGATTACAGAATGCCTCCCGATGTGCATCGGAAACAACTACTGGTCTTCCAGGGAACGATCAAAGCGTAGACTGTTTGGGACATTACTCCCATGGTGGAAAGTGCGCATGGTGACTGTTGTCTTCAATCCCGATGCAATTTCTGTGTTTCATCAACACTCTGATAGTCCACAGATTACAGAATACCTCCAGATGTTAATCGGAAGCTACTACTGCTCTTCCAGGGATGATCAAAGCGTAGACTGTTTGAGACACTACTCCCATGGAGGAAAGTGCGCATGGTGACTGTTGTATTCAATCCCGATGCAATTTCTGTGTTTCATCAATACTCTGATAGTCCACAGATTACGGAAAGCATCCAGATGTGCATCGGAAACTACTACTGGTCTTCCACGGAACGATCAAAGCGTAGACTCTCTGAGACATTACTCCCATGGAGGAAACTGCGCATGGAGACTGTTGTATTCAATCCCGAAGCAATTTCTGTGTTTCTCAACAATATGATAGTCCACAGATTACAGAAAGCCTCCAGATGTGCAACGGAAAATACTACTGGTCTTCCAGGGAACGATCAAAGCCGAGACTGTTAGAGACATTACTCCCATGGAGCAAAGAGCGCAGGGTGACTGTTGTATTGAATCCTGATGCAATTACTGTGTTTCATCAACACTCTGATAGTCTACGCATTACAGAATGCAACCATATGTGCATCGCAAACTACTACTGGTCTTCCAGGGAACGATCAAAGGCGTAGATTGTTTGAGACATTACTCCCGTGGAGGAAAGTGCGCATGGTGACTGTTGTATTCAATCCCGATGCAATTTCTGTGTTTCATCAACACTCTGATAGTCCACAGATCACAGAAAGCCTCCAGATGTGCGTCGGAAACTACTACTGGTCTTCCAGGGTACGATCAAAGCGACAACTGTTAGAGACATTACTAGCATGGAGGAAAGTGCGCATGGTGACTGTTGTATTCAACCCCGATGCAATTTCTGTGTTTCATCAACACTCTGATAGTCCACAGATTACAGAATGCCACGAGATGTGCATCGGAAACTACTACATCTACATCTACATCCATACTCCGCAAGCCACCTGACGGTGTGTGGCGGAGGGTACCCTGGGTACCTCTATCGGTTCTCCCTTCTATTCCAGTCTCGTATTGTACGTGGAAAGAAGGATTGTCGGTATGCTTCTGTGTGGGCTCAAATCTCTCTGATTTTATCCTCATGGTCTTTTCGCGAGATATACGTAGGAGGGAGCAATATACTGCTTCACTATTCGGTGAAGGTATGTTCTCGAAACTTTAACAAAAGCCCGTACCGAGCTACTGAGCGTCTCTCCTGCAGAGTCTTCCACTGGAGTTTATCTATCATCTCCGTAACGCTTTCGCAATTACTAAATGATTCTGTAACGAAGCGCACTGCTCTCCGTTGGATCTTCTCTATCTCTTCTATCAACCCTACCTGGTGCAGATCCCACACTGCAGAGCAGTATTCAAGCATTGGGCGAACAAGCGTACTGTAACCTACTTCCTTTGTTGTCGGATTTCATTTCCTTAAGATTCTTCCAATGAATCTCAGTCTGGCATCTGCTTTACCGACGATCAACTTTATATGATCATTCCATTTTAAATCACTCCTAATGAGTACTCCCAGATAATTTATGGAATTAACTACTTCCAGTTGCTGACCTGCTATTTTGTAGCTAAATGATAAGGGAACGATCCAAGCGTAGACTGTTTCAGACATTACTCCCATGAAGGAAAGTACGGATGGTGACTGTTGTATTCAATCCCGATGCAATTTCTGTGTTTCATCAACACTCTGATAGTCCACAGATTACAGAATGCCACGAGATGTGCATTGGAAACTACTACTGGTCTTCCAGGGAACGATCAAAGCGCAGACTGTTAGAGACATTACTCCCATGGAGGAAAGTGTTCATGGTGACTGTTGTGTTCAATCCCGATGCAATTTCTGTGTTTCATCAACACTCTGATAGTCTACGCATTACAGAATGCCACCATATGTGCAACCCAAACTACTACTGGTCTTCCAGGGAACGATCAAAGGCGTAGATTGTTTGAGACATTACTCCCGCGGAGGAAAGTGCGCATGGTGACTGTTGTATACAATCCCGATGCAATTTCTGTGTTTCATCAACACTCTAATAGTCCACAGATTACAGAATGCCTCCAGATGTGCATCGGAAACTACTACTGGCGTTCCAGAAAACGATCAAAGCGTAAACTCTTTGAGACATTACTAGCATGGAGGAAAGTGCGCATGGTGACTGTTGTATTCAACCCCGATGCAATTTCTGTGTTTCATCAACACTCTGATAGTCTACAGATTACAGAATGCCACCAGATGTGCATCGGAAACTACTACTTGTCTTCCAGGGAACGATCAAAGCGTAGATTGTTTGAGACATTACTACCGTGGAGGAATGTGCGCATGGTGACTGTTGTATTCAATCCCGATGCAATTTCTGTGTTTCATCAACACTCTGATAGTCTACTCATTACAGAATGCCACCATATGTGCATCGCAAACTACTACTGGTCTTCCAGGGAACGATCAAAGGCGCAGATTGTTTGAGACATTACTCCTGTGGAGGAAAGTGCGCATGGTGACTGTTGTATTCAATCCGGATGCAATTTCTGTGTTTCATCAATACTCTGATAGTCCACAGATTACGGAAAGCATCCAGATGTGCATCGGAAACTACTACTGGTCTTCCAGGGAACGATCAAAGCATAGACTGTTTGAGAATTACTCCCATGGAGGAAAGTGCGGATGGTGACTGTTGTGTTCAATCCCGATGCTATTTCTGTGTTTCATCAACACTCTGATAGTCCACAGATTACAGAATGCCACCAGATGTGCATCGGAAACTACTAATGGTCTTCCAGGGAGCGATCAAAGCGTAGACTGTTTGAGACATAACTCCCATGGAGAAAAGTGCGCATGGTGAATGTAGTATTCAATCACGATGCAATTTCTGTGTTTCATCAACACTCTGGTAGTCCACAGATTACAGAATGCCTCCCGATGTGCATCGGAAACAACTACTGGTCTTCCAGGGAACGATCAAAGCGTAGACTGTTTGGGACATTACTCCCATGGTGGAAAGTGCGCATGGTGACTGTTGTCTTCAATCCCGATGCAATTTCTGTGTTTCATCAACACTCTGATAGTCCACAGATTACAGAATACCTCCAGATGTTAATCGGAAGCTACTACTGCTCTTCCAGGGAATGATCAAAGCGTAGACTGTTTGAGACACTACTCCCATGGAGGAAAGTGCGCATGGTGACTGTTGTATTCAATCCCGATGCAATTTCTGTGTTTCATCAATACTCTGATAGTCCACAGATTACGGAAAGCATCCAGATGTGCATCGGAAACTACTACTGGTCTTCCACGGAACGATCAAAGCGTAGACTCTCTGAGACATTACTCCCATGGAGGAAACTGCGCATGGAGACTGTTGTATTCAATCCCGAAGCAATTTCTGTGTTTCATCAACAATATGATAGTCCACAGATTACAGAAAGCCTCCAGATGTGCAACGGAAAATACTACTGGTCTTCCAGGGAACGATCAAAGCCCAGACTGTTAGAGACATTACTCCCATGGAGCAAAGAGCGCAGGGTGACTGTTGTATTGAATCCTGATGCAATTACTGTGTTTCATCAACACTCTGATAGTCTACGCATTACAGAGTGCAACCATATGTGCATCGCAAACTACTACTGGTCTTCCAGGGAACGATCAAAGGCGTAGATTGTTTGAGACATTACTCCCGTGGAGGAAAGTGCGCATGGTGACTGTTGTATTCAATCCCGATGCAATTTCTGTGTTTCATCAACACTGTAATAGTCCACAGATTACAGAATGCCTCCAGATGTGCATCGGAAACTACTACTGGTCTTCCAGAAAACGATCAAAGCGTAAACTATTTGAGACATTACTTCCATGGAGGAAAGTGCGCATGGTGACTGTTGTATTCAATCGCGATGCATTTTCTGTGTTTCATCAACACTCTGATAGTCCACAGGTTACAGAATGCCACGAGATGTGCATCGGAAACTACTACTGTTCTTCCAGGGAACGATCAAAACGTAGACTGTTTCAGACATTACTCCCATGGAGGAAAGTGCGGATGGTGACTGTTGTGTTCAATCCCGATGCAATTTCTGTGTTTCATCAACACTCTGATAGTCCACAGATTACAGAATGCCACCAGATGTGCATTGGAAACTACTACTGGACTTCCAGGGAACGATCAAAGCGTAGACTGTTAGAGACATACCTCCCGTGGAGGAACGTGCGCATGTTGACTGTTGTATTCATTCCCGATGCAATTTCTGTGTTTCATCAACACTCTGATAGTCCACAGATTACAGAATGCCACCAGATGTGCATCGGAATCTACTACTGGTCTTCCAGGGAACGATCAAAGCATAGACTGTTTGAGAATTACTCCCATGGAGGAAAGTGCGCATGGTGACTGTTGTATTCAATCCCGATGCAATTTCTGTGTTTCATCAACACTCTGATAGTCCACAGATCACAGAAAGCCTCCAGATGTGCGTCGGAAGCTACTACTGGTCTTCCAGGGAACGATTAAAGCGACAACTGCTAGAGACATTACTAGCATGGAGGAAAGTGCGCATGGTGACTGTTGTATTCAACCCCGATGCAATTTCTGTGTTTCATCAACACTCTGATAGTCTACAGATTACAGAATGCCACCAGATGTGCATCGGAAACTACTACTGGTCTTCCAGGGAACGATCAAAGCGTAGACTGTTTGGGACATTACTCCCATGGTGGAAAATGCGCATGGTGACTGTTGTCTTCAATTCCGATGCAATTTCTGTCTTTCATCAACACTCTGATAGTCCACAGATTACAGAATGCCTCCAGATGTTAATCGGAAGCTACTACTGGTCTTCCAGGGAATGATCAAAGCGTAGACTGTTTGGGACATTACTCCCATGGAGGAAAGTGCGCATGGTGACTGTTGTATTCAATCCCGATGCAATTACTGTGTTTCATCAACACTCTGATAGTCTACGCATTACAGAATGCCACCATATGTGCATCGCAAACTACTACTGGTCTTCCAGGGAACGATCAAAGGCGTAGATTGTTTGAGACATTACTCCCGTGGAGGAAAGTGCGCATGGTGACTGTTGTATTCAATCCGGATGAAATTTTTGTGTTTCATCAATACTCTGATAGTCCACAGATTACAGAATGCTACCAGATGTGCATCGGAAACTACTACTGGTCTTCCAGGGAACGATCAAAGCGTAGATTGTTTGAGAGTTACTCCCATGGAGGAAAGTGCGCATGGTGACTGTTGTATTCAATCCCGATGCAAATTCAGTGTTTCATCAACACTCTCATAGTCTACAGAATACAGAATACCTCCAGATGTGCATCGGAAACTACTACTGGTCTTCCTGGGAACGATCCAAGCGTAGACTGTTTCAGACATTACTCCCATGGAGTAAAGTGCGGATGGTGACTGTTGTATTCAATTCCGATGCAATTTCTATGTTTCATCAACACTCTGATAGTCCACAGATTACAGAATGCAACCAGATGTGCATCGGAAACTACTACTGGTCTTCCAGGGAACGATCAAAGCGTAGACTGTTTGAGACATACCTCCCGTGGAGGAAAGTGCGCTTGGTGATTGTTGTATTCCATCCCGTTGCAATTTTTGTGTTTCATCAACACTCTGATAGTCCACAGATTACAGAATGCCACCAGATGTGTATCGGAAACTACTACTGGTCTTCCAGGGAACGATCAAAGCGTAGACTGTTTGAGAATTACTCCCATGGAGGAAAGTGCGCATGGTGACTGTTTTATTCAATCCGGATGAAATTTCTGTGTTTCATCAACACTCAGATAATCCACAGATTACAGAATGCTACCAGATGTGCATCGGAAACTACTACTGGTCTTCCAGGGAACGATCAAAGCGTAGATTGTTTGAGAGTTACTCCCATGGAGGAAAGTGCGCATGGTGACTGTTGTATTCAATCCCGATGCAATTACTGTGTTTCATCAACACTCTGATAGTCTACGCATTACAGAATGCCACCATATGTGCATCGCAAACTACTACTGGTCTTCCAGGGAACGATCAAAGCGTGGACTGTTTGAGACATACCTCCCGTGGAGGAATGTGCGCATGGTGACTGTTGTATTCAATCCGGATGAAATTTCTGTGCTTCATCAACACTCTGATAGTCCACAGATTACAGAATGCTACCAGATGTGCATCGGAAACTACTACTGGTCTTCCAGGGAACGATCAAAGCGTAGACTGTTTGAGACATACCTCCCATGCAGGAAAGTGCGCATGGTGATTGTTGTATTCAATCCCGAAGCAGTTTCTGTGTTTCATCAACAAACTGATAGTCCACAGATCACAGAATGCCACCAGATGTGCATCGGAAACTACTACTGGTCTTCCAGGGAACGATCAAAGCATAGACTGTTTGAGAATTACTCCCATGGAGGAAAGTGCGCATGGTGACTGTTGTATTCAATCCCGATTCAATTTCTGTGTTTCATCAACACTCTGATAGTCCACAGATCACAGAAAGCCTCCAGATGTGCGTCGGAAACTACTACTGGTCTTCCAGGGAACGATCAAGGCGACAACTGTTAGAGACATTACTAACATGGAGGAAAGTGCGCATGGTGACTGTTGTATTCAACCCCGATGCAATTTCTGTGTTTCATCAACACTCTGATAGTCTACAGATTACAGAATGCCTCCAGATGTGCATCGGAAACTACTACTTGTCTTCCAGGGAACGATCAAAGCGTAGATTGTTTGGGACATTACTCCCATGGTGGAAAATGCGCATGGTGACTGTTGTCTTCAATTCCGATGCAATGTCTGTGTTTCATCAACACTCTGATAGTCCACAGATTACAGAATGCCTCCAGATGTTAATCGGAAGCTACTACTGGTCTTCCAGGGAATGATCAAAGCGCAGACTGTTTGAGACGGTACTCCCATGGAGTAAAGTGCGCATGGTGACTGTTGTATTCAATCCCGATGCAATTACTGTGTTTCATCAACACTCTGATAGTCTACGCATTACAGAATGCCACCATATGTGCATCGCACACTACTACTGGTCTTCCAGGGAACGATCAAAGGCGTAGATTGTTTGAGACATTACTCCCGTGGAGGAAAGTGCGCATGGTGACTGTTGTATTCAATCCCGATGCAAATTCAGTGTTTCATCAACACTCTCATAGTCTACAGAATACAGAATACCTCCAGATGTGCATCGGAAACTACTACTGGTCTTCCTGGGAACGATCCAAGCGTAGACTGTTTCAGACATTACTCCCATGGAGTAAAGTGCGGATGGTGACTGTTGTATTCAATTCCGATGCAATTTCTATGTTTCATCAACACTCTGATAGTCCACAGATTACAGAATGCCACCAGATGTGCATCGGAAACTACTACTGGTCTTCCAGGGAACGATCAAAGCGTAGACTGTTTGAGACATACCTCCCGTGGAGGAAAGTGCGCTTGGTGATTGTTGTATTCCATCCCGTTGCAATTTCTGTGTTTCATCAACACTCTGATAGTCCACAGATTACAGAATGCCACCAGATGTGCATCGGAAACTACTACTGGTCTTCAGGGAACGATCAAAGCGTAGACTGTTTGAGAATTACTCCCATGGAGGATAGTGCGCATGGTGACTGTTGTATTCAATCCGGATGAAATTTCTGTGTTTCATCAACACTCTGATAATCCACAGATTACAGAATGCTACCAGATGTGCATCGGAAACTACTACTGGTCTTCCAGGGAACGATCAAAGCGTAGATTGTTTGAGAGTCACTCCCATGGAGGATAGTGCGCATGGTGACTGTTGTATTCAATCCCGATGCAATTACTGTGTTTCATCAACACTCTGATAGTCTACGCATTACAGAATGCCACCATATGTGCATCGCAAACTACTACTGGTCTTCCAGGGAACGATCAAAGCGTGGACTGTTTGAGACATACCTCCCGTGGAGGAATGTGCGCATGGTGAGTGTTGTATTCAATCCGGATGAAATTTCTGTGTTTCATCAACACTCTGATAGTCCACAGATTACAGAATGCTACCAGATGTGCATCGGAAACTACTACTGGTCTTCCAGGGAACGATCAAAGCGTCGACTGTTTGAGAGTTACTCCCATGGAGGAAAGTGCACATGGTGACTGTTGTATTCAATCCCGATGCATTTTCTGTGTTTCGTCAACACTCTGATAGACCACAGATTACAGAATGCCACGAGATGTGCATCGGAAACTACTACTGGTCTTCCTGGGAACGATCCAAGCTTAGACTGTTTCAGACATTACTCCCATGGAGTAAAGTGCGGATGGTGACTGTTGTATTCAGTCCCGATGCAATTTCTGTGTTTCATCAACACTCTGATAGTCCACAGATTACAGAATGCCACCAGATGTTAATCGGAAGCTACTACTGGTCTTGCAGGGAACGATCAAAGCGTAGACTGTTTGAGACATTACTCCCATGGAGGAAAGTGCACATGGTGACTGTTGTATTCAATCACGATGCAATTTCTGTGTTTCATCAACACTTAGATAGTCCACAGATTACGGAAAGCATCCAGATGTGCATCGGAAACTACTACTGGTCTTCCACGGAACGATCAAAGCGTAGACTGTTTGAGACATTACTCCCATGGAGGAAACTGCGCATGGAGACTGTTGTATTCAATCCCGAAGCAATTTCTGTAGTTCATCAACACTCTGATAGTCCAAAGATTACAGAGAGCCTCCAGATGTGCAATGGAAAATACTACTGGTCTTCCAGGGAACGATCAAAGCGCAGACTGTTAGAGACATTACTCCCACGGAGGAAAGTGCGCATGGTGACTGTTGTATTCAATCCCGATGCAATTACTGTGTTTCATCAACACTCTGATAGTCTACGCATTACAGAATGCCACCATATGTGCATCGGAAACTACTACTGGTCTTCCATGGAACGATCAAAGGCGTAGATTATTTGAGACATTACTCCCGTGGAGGAAAGTGCGCATGGTGACTGTTGTATTCAATCCGGATGGAATTTTTGTGTTTCATCAATACTCTGATAGTCCACAGATTACAGAATGCTACCAGATGTGCATCGGAAACTACTACTGGTCTTCCAGGGAACGATCAAAGCGTAGATTGTTTGAGAGTTACTCCCATGGAGGAAAGTGCGCATGGTGACTGTTGTATTCAATCCCGATGCAAATTCAGTGTTTCATCAACACTCTCATAGTCTACAGATTACAGAATGCCACGAGATGTGCATTGGAAACTACTACTGGTCTTCCTGGGAACGATCCAAGCGTAGACTGTTTCAGACATTACTCCCATGGAGTAAAGTGCGGATGGTGACTGTTGTATTCAATCCGGATGAAATTTCTGTGTTTCATCAACACTCTGATAGTCCACAGATTACAGAATGCTACCAGATGTGATTCGGAAACTACTACTGGTCTTCCAGGGAACGATCAAAGCGTAGACTGTTTGAGAGTTACTCCCATGGAGGAAAGTGCGCATGGTGACTGTTGTATTCAATCCCGATGCATTTTCTGTGTTTCATCAACACTCTGATAGTCCACAGATTACAGAATGCCACGAGATGTGCATCGGAAACTAGTACATCTACATCTACATCAACATCCATACTCCGCAAGCCACCTGACGGTGTGTGGCGGAGGGTACCCTGAGTACCTCTATCGGTTCTCCCTTCTATTCCAGTCTCGTATTGTACGTGGAAAGAAAGATTGTCGGTATGCTTCTGTGTGGGCTCTAATCTCTCTGATTTTATCCTCATGGTCTTTTCGCGAGATATACGTAGGAGGGAGCAATATACTGCTTGACTATTCGGTGAAGGTATGTTCTCGAAACTTTAACAAAAGCCCGTACCGAGCTACTGAGCGTCTCTCCTGCAGAGTCTTCCACTGGAGTTTATCTATCATCTCCGTAACGCTTTCGCAATTACTAAATGATCCTGTAACGAAGCGCACTGCTCTCCGTTGGATCTTCTCTATCTCTTCTATAAAACCTACCTGGTGCAGATCCCACACTGCAGAGCAGTATTCAAGCATTGGGCGAACAAGCGTACTGTAACCTACTTCCTTTGTTGTCGGATTTCATTTCCTTAAGATTCTTCCAATGAATCTCAGTCTGGCATCTGCTTTACCGACGATCAACTTTATATGATCATTCCATTTTAAATCACTCCTAATGAGTACTCCCAGATAATTTATGGAATTAACTACTTCCAGTTGCTGACCTGCTATTTTGTAGCTAAATGATAAGGGAACGATCAAAGCGTAGTCTGTTTCAGACATTACTCCCATGGAGGAAAGTACGAATGGTGACTGTTGTATTCAATCCCGATGCAATTTCTGTGTTTCATCAACACTCTGATAGTCCACAGATTACAGAATGCCACCAGATGTGCATTGGAAACTACTACTGGTCTTCCAGGGAACGATCAAAGCGCAGACTGTTAGAGACATTACTCCCATGGAGGAAAGTGTTCATGGTGACTGTTGTGTTCGATCCCGATGCAATTTCTGTGTTTCATCAACACTCTGATAGTCTACGCATTACAGAATGCCACCATATGTGCAACCCAAACTACTACTGGTCTTCCAGGGAACGATCAAAGGCGTAGATTGTTTGAGACATTACTCCCGCGGAGGAAAGTGCGCATGGTGACTGTTGTATACAATCCCGATGCAATTTCTGTGTTTCATCAACACTCTAATAGTCCACAGATTACAGAATGCCTCCAGATGTGCATCGGAAACTACTACTGGTCTTCCAGAAAACGATCAAAGCGTAAACTCTTTGAGACATTACTCCCATGGAGGAAAGTGCGGATGGTGACTGTTGTGTTCAATCCTGATGCAATTTCTGTGTTTCATCAACACTCTGATAGTCCACAGATTACAGAATGCCACCAGATGTGCATCGGAAACTACTACTGGTCTTCCAGGGGACGATCAAAGCATAGACTGTTTGAGAATTACTCCCATGGAGGAAAGTGCGCATGGTGACTGTTGTATTCAATCCCGATGCAATTTCTGTGTTTCATCAACACTCTGATAGTCCACAGATCACAGAAAGCCTCCAGATGTGCGTCGGAAACTACTACTGGTCTTCCAGGGAACGATCAAAGCGACAACTGTTAGCGACATTACTAGCATGGAGGAAAGTGCGCATGGTGACTGTTGTATTCAACCCCGATGCAATTTCTGTGTTTCATCAACACTCTGATAGTCTACAGATTACAGAATGCCACCAGATGTGCCTCGGAAACTACTACTTGTCTTCCAGGGAACGATCAAAGCGTAGATTGTTAGAGACATTACTCCCGTGGAGGAATGTGCGCATGGTGACTGTTGTATTCAATCCGGATGCAATTTGTGTGTTTCATCAACACTCTAATAGTCCACAGATTATAGAATGCCTCCAGATTTGCATCGGAAACTGCTACTGGTCTTCCAGAAAACGATCAAAGCGTAAACTCTTTGAGACATTACTCCCATGGTGGAAAGTGCGCATGGTGACTGTTGTCTTCAATCCCGATGCAACTTCTGTGTTTCATCAACACTCTGATAGTCCACAGATTACAGAATACCTCTAGATGTTAATCGGAAGCTACTACTGCTCTTCCAGGGAACGATCAAAGCGTAGACTGTTTGAGACACTACTCCCATGGAGGAAAGTGCGCATGGTGACTGTTGTATTCAATCCCGATGCAATTTCTGTGTTTCATCAACACTCTGATAGTCCACAGATTACGGAAAGCATCCAGATGTGCATCGGAAACTACTACTGGTCTTCCACGGAACGATCAAAGCGTAGACTCTCTGAGACATTACTCCCATGGAGGAAACTGCGCATGGAGAGTGTTGTATTCAATCCCGAAGCAATTTCTGTGTTTCATCAACAATCAGATAGTCCACAGATTACAGAAAGCCTCCAGATGTGCAACGGAAAATACTACTGGTCTTCCAGGGAACGATCAAAGCCCAGACTGATAGAGACATTACTCCCATGGAGCAAGGTGCGCATGGTGACTGTTGTATTGAATCCCGATGCAATTACTGTGTTTCATCAACACTCTGATAGTCTACGCATTACAGAATGCAACCATATGTGCATCGCAAACTACTACTGGTCTTCCAGGGAACGATCAAAGGCGTAGATTGTTTGAGACATTACTCCCGTGGAGGAAAGTGCGCATGGTGACTGTTGTATTCAATCGCGATGCATTTTCTGTGTTTCATCAACAGTCTGATAGTCCACAGATTACAGAATGCCACGAGATGTGCATCGGAAACTACTACTGTTCTTCCAGGGAACGATTAAAACGTAGACTGTTTCAGACATTACTCCCATGGAGGAAAGTGCGGATGGTGACTGTTGTATTCAATCCCGATGCAATTTCTGTGTTTCATCAACACTCTGATAGTCCACAGATTACAGAATGCCACCAGATGTGCATTGGAAACTACTACTGGTCTTCCAGGGAACGATCAAAGCGTGGACTGTTAGAGACATACCTCCCGTGGAGGAACGTGCGCATGGTGACTGTCGTATTCAATCCCGATGCAATTTCTGTGTTTCATCAACACTCTGATAGTCCACAGATCACAGAAAGCCTCCAGATGTGCGTCGGAAGCTACTACTGGTCTTCCAGGGAACGATGAAAGCGACAACTGTTAGAGACATTACTAGCATGGAGGAAAGTGCGCATGGTGACTGTTGTATTCAACCCCGATGCAATTTCTGTGTTTCATCAACACTCTGATAGTCTACAGATTACAGAATGCCACCAGATGTGCATCGGAAACTACTACTTGTCTTCCAGGGAACGATCAAAGCGTAGACTGTTTGCGACATTACTCCCATGGTGGAAAGGGCGCATGGTGACTGTTGTCTTCAATTCCGATGCAATTTCTGTGTTTCATCAACACTCTGATAGTCCACAGATTACAGAATGCCTCCAGATGTTAATCGGAAGCTACTACTGGTCTTCCAGGGAATGATCAAAGCGTTGACTGTTTGAGACAGTACTCCCATGGAGGAAAGTGCGCATGGTGACTGTTGTATTCAATCCCGATGCTATTACTGTGTTTCATCAACACTCTGATAGTCTACGCATTACAGAATGCCACCATATGTGCATCGCAAACTACTACTGGTCTTCCAGGGAACGATCAAAGGCATAGATTGTTTGAGACATTACTCCCGTGGAGGAAAGTGCGCATGGTGACTGTTGTATTCAATCCGGATGAAATTTCTAAGTTTCATCAACACTCTGATAGTCCACAGATTACAGAATGCTACCAGATGTGCATCGGAAACTACTACTGGTCTTCCAGGGAACGATCAAAGCGTAGACTGTTTGAGACATACCTCCCGTGAAGGAATGTGCGCATGGTGACTGTTGTATTCAATCCGGATGAAATTTCTGTGTTTCATCAACACTCTGATAGTCCACAGATTACAGAATGCTACCAGATGTGCATCGGAAACTACTACTGGTCTTCCAGGGAACGATCAAAGCGTCTACTGTTTGAGAGTTACTCCCATGGAGGAAAGTGCACATGGTGACTGTTGTATTCAATCCCGATACATTTTCTGTGTTTCGTCAACACTCTGATAGTCCACAGATTACAGAATGCCACGAGATGTGCATCGGAAACTACTACTGGTCTTCCTGGGAACGATCCAAGCGTAGACTGTTTCAGACATTACTCCCATGGAGTAATGTGCGGATGGTGACTGTTGTATTCAGTCCCGATGCAATTTCTGTGTTTCGTCAACACTCTGATATTCCACAGATTACAGAATGCCACCAGATGTGCATCGGAAACGACTACTGGTCTTCCAGGGAACGATCAAAGCGTAGACTGTTTGAGACATACTTCCCGTGGAGTAAAGTGCGCATGGTGATTGTTGTATTCAATCCCGATGCAATTTCTGTGTTTCATCAACACTCTGATAGTCCACAGATTACGGAATGTCTCCAGATGTGCATCGGAAACTACTAATGGTCTTCCAGGGAACGATCACAGCGTAGACTGTTTGAGACATTACTCCCATGGAGGAAAGTGCGCATGGTGATTGTTGTATTCAATCCCGATGCAGCTTCTGTGTTTCATCAACACTCTGATAGTCCACAGATTACAGAATGTTTCAAGATGTGCATCGGAAACTACTACTGGTCTTCCAGGGAACGATCAAAGCGTAGACTGTTTGAGAATTACTCCCATGGAGAAAATTGCGCCTGGTGACTGTTGTATTCAATCCCGATGCAACTTCTGTGTTTCATCAACACTCTGATACTCCACAGATTACGGAATGCCTCCAGATGTGCATCGGAACTACTAATGGTCTTCCAGGGAACGATCAAAGCGTAGACTGTTTGAGACATTACTCCCATGGAGGAAAGTGCGCATGGTGAATGTAGTATTCAATCCTGATGCAATTTCAGTATTTCATCAACACTCTGATAGTCCACAGATTACAGAATGCCTCCCGATGTGCATCGGAAACAACTACTGGTCTTCCAGAGAACGATCAAAGCGTAGACTGTTTGGGACATTACTAGCATGGTGGAAAGTGCGCATGGTGATTGTTGTCTTCAATCCCGATGCAATTTCTGTGTTTCATCAACACTCTGATAGTCCACAGATTACAGAATACCTCCGGATGTTAATCGGAAGCTACTACTGGTCTTCCAGGGAACGATCAAAGCGTAGACTGTTTGAGACACTACTCCCATGGAGGAAAGTGCGCATGGTGACTGTTGTATTCAATCCCGATGCAATTTCTGTGTTTCATCAACACTCTGATAGTCCACAGATTACGGAAAGCATCCAGATGTGCATCGGAAACTACTACTGGTCTTCCACGGAACGATCAAAGCGTAGACTCTTTGAGACATTACTCCCATGGAGGAAACTGCGCATGGAGACTGTTGTATTCAATCCCGAAGCAATTTCTGTGTTTCATCAACAATCTGATATTCCACAGATTACAGAATGCCACCAGATGTGCATCGGAAACTACTACTGGTCTTCCAGGGAACGATCAAAGCGTAGACTGTTTGAGACATACTTCCCGTGGAGTAAAGTGCGCATGGTGATTGTTGTATTCAATCCCGATGCAATTTCTGTGTTTCATCAACACTCTGATAGTCCACAGATTACGGAATGCCTCCAGATGTGCATCGGAAACTACTAATGGTCTTCCAGGGAAGGATCAAAGCGTAGACTGTTTGAGACATTACTCCCATGGAGGAAAGTGCGCATGGTGATTGTTGTATTCAATCCCGATGCAGCTTCTGTGTTTCATCAACACTCTGATAGTCCACAGATTACAGAATGCCACGAGATGTGCATCGGAAACTACTACTGTTCTTCCAGGGAACGATCAAAGCGTAGACTGTTTCAGACATTACTCCCATGGAGGAAAGTGCGGATGGTGACTGTTGTGTTCAATCCCGATGCAATTTCTGTGTTTCATCAACACTCTGATATTCCACAGATTACAGAATGCCACCAGATGTGCATTGGAAATTACTACTGGTCTTCCAGGGAACGATCAAAGCGTAGACTGTTAGAGACATACCTCCCGTGGAAGAAAGTGCGCATGTTGACTGTTGTATTCATTCCCGATGCAATTTCTGTGTTTCATCAACACTCTGATAGTCCACAGATTACAGAATGCCACCAGATGTGCATCGGAAACTACTACTGGTCTTCCAGGGAACGATCAAAGCATAGACTGTTTGAGAATTACTCCCATGGAGGAAAGTGCGCATGGTGACTGTTGTATTCAATCCCGATTCAATTTCTGTGTTTCATCAACACTCTGATAGTCCACAGATCACAGAAAGCCTCCAGATGTGCGTCGGAAACTACTACTGGTCTTCCAGGGAACGATCAAAACGACAACAGTTAGAGACATTACTAGCATGGAGGAAAGTGCGCATGGTGACTGTTGTATTCAATCCCGATGCAATTTATGTGTTTCATCAACACTCTGATAGTCTACAGATTACAGAATGCCACCAGATGTGCATCGGAAACTACTACTTGTCTTCCAGGGAGCGATCAAAGCGTAGATTGTTTGAGACATTACTCCCGTGGAGGAATGTGCGCATGGTGACTGTTGTATTCAATCCCGATGCAATTTCTGTGTTTCATCAACACTCTGATAGTCCACAGATTACGGAATGCCTCCAGATGTGCATCGGAAACTACTAATGGTCTTCCAGGGAACGATCAAAGCGTAGACTGTTTGGGACATTACTCCCATGGTGGAAAATGCGCATGGTGACTGTTGTCTTCAATTCCGATGCAATTTCTGTGTTTCATCAACACTCTGATAGTCCACAGATTACAGAATGCCTCCAGATGTTAATCGGAAGCTACTACTGGTCTTCCAGGGAATGATCAAAGCGTAGACTGTTTGAGACGGTACTCCCATGGAGGAAAGTGCGCATGGTGACTGTTGTATTCAATCCCGATGCAGTTACTGTGTTTCATCAACACTCTGATAGTCTACGCATTACAGAATGCCACCATATGTGCATCGCAAACTACTACTGGTCTTCCAGGGAACGATCAAAGGCGTAGATTGTTTGAGACATTACTCCCGTGGCGGAAAGTGCGCATGGTGACTGTTGTATTCAATCCGGATGAAATTTCTATGTTTCATCAACACTCTGATAGTCCACAGATTACAGAATGCTACCAGATGTGCATCGGAAACTACTACTGGTCTTCCAGGGAACGATCAAAGCGTAGATTGTTTGAGAGTTACTCCCATGGAGGAAAGTGCGCATGGTGAATGTAGTATTCAATCCTGATGCAATTTCAGTATTTCATCAACACTCTGATAGTCCACAGATTACAGAATGCCTCCCGATGTGCATCGGAAACAACTACTGGTCTTCCAGGGAACGATCAAAGCGTAGTCTGTTTGGGACATTACTAGCATGGTGGAAAGTGCGCATGGTGACTGTTGTCTTCAATCCCGATGCAATTTCTGTGTTTCATCAACACTCTGATAGTCCACAGGTTACAGAATACCTCCAGATGTTAATCGGAAGCTACTTCTGGTCTTCCAGGGAACGATCATAGCGTAGACTGTTTGAGACACTACTCCCATGGAGGAAAGTGCGCATGGTGAGTGTTGTATTCAATCCCGATGCAATTTCTGTGTTTCATCAACACACTGATAGTCCACAGATTACGGAAAGCATCCAGATGTGCATCGGAAACTACTACTGGTCTTCCACGGAACGATCAAAGCGTAGACTCTTTGAGACATTACTCCCATGGAGGAAACTGCGCATGGAGACTGTTGTATTCAATCCCGAAGCAATTTCTGTGTTTCATCAACAATATGATAGTCCACAGATTTCAGAAAGCCTCCAGATGTGCAACGGAAAATACTACTGGTCTTCCAGGGAACGATCAAAGCCCAGACTGTTAGAGACATTACTCCCATGGAGCAAAGTGCGCATGGTGACTGTTGTATTGAATCCCGATGCAATTACTGTGTTTCATCAACACTCTGATAGTCTACGCATTACAGAATGCCACCATATGTGCATCGCAAACTACTACTGGTCTTTCAGGGAACGATCAAAGACGTAGATTGTTTGAGACATTACTCCCGTGGGGAAAGTGCGCATGGTGACTGTTGTATTCAATACCGATGCAATTTCTGTGTTTCATCAACACTGTAATAGTCCACAGGTTACAGAATGCCTCCAGATGTGCATCGGAAACTACTACTTGTCTTCCAGAAAACGATCAAAGCGTAAACTATTTGAGACATTACTTCCATGGAGGAAAGTGCGCATGGTGACTGTTGTATTCAATCGCGATGCATTTTCTGTGTTTCATCAACACTCTGATAGTCCACAGATTACAGAATGCCACGAGATGTGCATCGGAAACTACTACTGTTCTTCCAGGGAACGATCAAAGCGTAGACTGTTTCAGACATTACTCCCATGGAGGAAAGTGCGGATGGTGACTGTTGTGTTCAATCCCGATGCAATTTCTGTGTTTCATCAACACTCTGATATTCCACAGATTACAGAATGCCACCAGATGTGCATTGGAAACTACTACTGGTCTTCCAGGGAAAGATCAAAGCGTAGACTGTTAGAGACATACCTCCCGTGGAGGAAAGTGCGCATGTTGACTGTTGTATTCATTCCCGATTCAATTTCTTTGTTTCATCAACACTCTGATAGTCCACAGATTACAGAATGCCACCAGATGTGCATCGGAAACTACTACTGGTCTTCCAGGGAATAATCAAAGCATAGACTGTTTGAGAATTACTCCCATGGAGGAAAGTGCGCATGGTGACTGTTGTATTCAATCCCGATTCAATTTCTGTGTTTCATCAACACTCTGATAGTCCACAGATCACAGGAAGCCTCCAGATGTGCGTCGGAAACTACTACTGGTCTTCCAGGGAACCATCAAAACGACAACTGTTAGAGACATTACTAGCATGGAGGAAAGTGCGCATGGTGACTGTTGTATTCAACCCCGATGCAATTTCTGTGTTTCATCAACACTCTGATAGTCTACAGATTACAGAATGCCACCAGATGTGCATCGGAAACTACTACTTGTCTTCCAGGGAGCGATCAAAGCGTAGATTGTTTGAGACATTACTCCCGTGGAGGAATGTGCGCATGGTGACTGTTGTATTCAATCCCGATGCAATTTCTGTGTTTCATCAACACTCTGATAGTCCACAGATTACGGAATGCCTCCAGATGTGCATCGGAAACTACTAATGGTCTTCCAGGGAACGATCAAAGCGTAGACTGTTTGGGACATTACTCCCATGGTGGAAAATGCGCATGGTGACTGTTGTCTTCAATTCCGATGCAATTTCTGTGTTTCATCAACACTCTGATAGTCCACAGATTACAGAATGCCTCCAGATGTTAATCGGAAGCTACTACTGGTCTTCCAGGGAATGATCAATGCGTAGACTGTTTGAGACGGTACTCCCATGGAGGAAAGTGCTCATGGTGACTGTTGTATTCAATCCCGATGCAGTTACTGTGTTTCATCAACACTCTGATAGTCTACGCATTACAGAATGCCACCATATGTGCATCGCAAACTACTACTGGTCTTCCAGGGAACGATCAAAGGCGTAGATTGTTTGAGACATTACTCCCGTGGAGGAAAGTGCGCATGGTGACTGTTGTATTCAATCCGGATGAAATTTCTATGTTTCATCAACACTCTGATAGTCCACAGATTACAGAATGCTACCAGATGTGCATCGGAAACTACTACTGGTCTTCCAGGGAACGATCAAAGCGTAGATTGTTTGAGAGTTACTCCCATGGAGGAAAGTGCGCATGGTGACTGTTGTATTCAATCCCGATGCAAAATCAGTGTTTCATCAACACTCTCATAGTCTACAGATTACAGAATACCTCCAGATGTGCATCGGAAACTACTACTGGTCTTCCAGGGAACGATCAAAGCGTGGACTGTTTGAGACATACCTCCCGTGGAGGAATGTGCGCATGGTGACTGTTGTATTCAATCCGGATGAAATTTCTGTGTTTCATCAACACTCTGATAGTCCACAGATTACAGAATGCTACCAGATGTGCATCGGAAACTACTACTGGTCTTCCAGGGAACGATCAAAGCGTCGACTGTTTGAGAGTTACTCCCATGGAGGTAAGTGCACATGGTGACTGTTGTATTCAATCCCGATGCATTTTCTGTGTTTCGTCAACACTCTGATAGTCCACAGATTACAGAATGCCACGAGATGTGCATCGGAAACTACTACTGGTCTTCCTGGGAACGATCCAAGCGTAGACTGTTTCAGACATTACTCCCATGGAGTAAAGTGCGGATGGTGACTGTTGTATTCAATCCCGAAGCAATTTCTGTGTTTCGTCAACACTCTGATAATCCACAGATTACAGAATACCTCCAGATGTTAATCGGAAGCTACTACTGGTCTTCCAGGGAACGATCAAAGCGTAGACTGTTTGAGCTATTACTCCCATGGAGGAAAGTGCGCGTGGTGACTGTTGTATTCAATCACGATGCAATTTCTGTGTTTCATCAACACTCTGATAGTCCACAGATTACGGAAAGCATCCAGATGTGCATCGGAAACTACTACTGGTCTTCTGGGGAACGATCAAAGCGTAGACTGTTTGAGACATTACTCCCATGGAGGAAACTGCGCATGGAGACTGTTGTATTCAATCCCGAAGCAATTTCTGTGTTTCGTCAACACTCTGATAGTCCACAGATCACAGAAAGCCTCCAGATGTGCGTCGGAAACTACTACTGGTCTTCCAGGGAACGATCAAAACGACAACTGTTAGGGACATTACTAGCATGGAGGAAAGTGCGCATGGTGACTGTTGTATTCAACCCCGATGCAATTTCTGTGTTTCATCAACACTCTGATAGTCTACAGATTACAGAATGCCACCAGATGTGCATCGGAAACTACTACTTGTCTTCCAGGGAGCGATCAAAGCGTAGATTGTTTGAGACATTGCTCCCGCGGAGGAATGTGCGCATGGTGACTGTTGTATTCAATCCCGATGCAATTTCTGTGTTTCATCAACACTCTGATAGTCAACAGATTACGGAATGCCTCCAGATGTGCATCGGAAACTACTAATGGTCTTCCAGGGAACGATCAAAGCGTAGACTGTTTGGGACATTACTCCCATGGTGGAAAATGCGCATGGTGACTGTTGTCTTCAATTCCGATGCAATTTCTGTGTTTCATCAACACTCTGATAGCCCACAGATTACAGAATGCCTCCAGATGTTAATCGGAAGCTACTACTGGTCTTCCAGGGAATGATCAAAGCGTAGACTGTTTGAGACGGTACTCCCATGGAGGAAAGTGCGCATGGTGACTGTTGTATTCAATCCCGATGCAGTTACTGTGTTTCATCAACACTCTGATAGTCTACGCATTACAGAATGCCACCATATGTGCATCGCAAACTACTACTGGTCTTCCAGGGAACGATCAAAGGCGTAGATTGTTTGAGACATTACTCCCGTGGAGGAAAGTGCGCATGGTGACTGTTGTATTCAGTCCGGATGAAATTTCTATGTTTCATCAACACTCTGATAGTCCACAGATTACAGAATGCTACCAGATGTGCATCGGAAACTACTACTGGTCTTCCAGGGAACGATCAAAGCGTGGACTGTTTGAGACATACCTCCCGTGGAGGAATGTGCGCATGGTGACTGTTGTATTCAATCCGGATGAAATTTCTGTGTTTCATCAACACTCTGATAGTCCACAGATTACAGAATGCTACCAGATGTGCATCGGAAACTACTACTGGTCTTCCAGGGAACGATCAAAGCGTCGACTGTTTGAGAGTTACTCCCATGGAGGAAAGTGCACATGGTGACTGTTGTATTCAATCCCGATGCATTTTCTGTGTTTCGTCAACACTCTGATAGTCCACAGATTACAGAATGCCACGAGATGTGCATCGGAAACTACTACTGGTCTTCCTGGGAACGATCCAAGCGTAGACTGTTTCAGACATTACTCCCATGGAGTAAAGTGCGGATGGTGACTGTTGTATTCAATCCCGAAGCAATTTCTGTGTTTCGTCAACACTCTGATAGTCCACAGATTACAGAATACCTCCAGATGTTAATCGGAAGCTACTACTGGTCTTCCAGGGAACGATCAAAGCGTAGACTGTTTGAGACATTACTCCCATGGAGGAAAGTGCGCATGGTGACTGTTGTATTCAATCACGATGCAATTTCTGTGTTTCATCAACACTCTGATAGTCCACAGATTACGGAAAGCATCCAGATGGGCATCGGAAACTACTACTGGTCTTCCGGGGAACGATCAAAGCGTAGACTGTTTGAGACATTACTCCCATGGAGGAAACTGCGCATGGAGACTGTTGTATTCAATCCCGAAGCAATTTCTGTGTTTCGTCAACACTCTGATAGTCCACAGATCACAGAAAGCCTCCAGATGTGCGTCGGAAACTACTACTGGTCTTCCAGGGAACGATCAAAGCGACAACTGTTAGGGACATTACTAGCATGGAGGAAAGTGCGCATGGTGACTGTTGTATTCAACCCCGATGCAATTTCTGTGTTTCATCAACACTCTGATAGTCTACAGATTACAGAATGCCACCAGATGTGCATCGGAAACTACTACTTGTCTTCCAGGGAGCGATCAAAGCGTAGATTGTTTGAGACATTACTCCCGCGGAGGAATGTGCGCATGGTGACTGTTGTATTCAATCCCGATGCAATTTCTGTGTTTCATCAACACTCTGATAGTCAACAGATTACGGAATGCCTCCAGATGTGCATCGGAAACTACTAATGGTCTTCCAGGGAACGATCAAAGCGTAGACTGTTTGGGACATTACTCCCATGGTGGAAAATGCGCATGGTGACTGTTGTCTTCAATTCCGATGCAATTTCTGTGTTTCATCAACACTCTGATAGCCCACAGATTACAGAATGCCTCCAGATGTTAATCGGAAGCTACTACTGGTCTTCCAGGGAATGATCAAAGCGTAGACTGTTTGAGACGGTACTCCCATGGAGGAAAGTGCGCATGGTGACTGTTGTATTCAATCCCGATGCAGTTACTGTGTTTCATCAACACTCTGATAGTCTACGCATTACAGAATGCCACCATATGTGCATCGCAAACTACTACTGGTCTTCCAGGGAACGATCAAAGGCGTAGATTGTTTGAGACATTACTCCCGTGGAGGAAAGTGCGCATGGTGACTGTTGTATTCAGTCCGGATGAAATTTCTATGTTTCATCAACACTCTGATAGTCCACAGATTACAGAATGCTACCAGATGTGCATCGGAAACTACTACTGGTCTTCCAGGGAACGATCAAAGCGTAGATTGTTTGAGAGTTACTCCCATGGAGGAAAGTGCGCATGGTGACTGTTGTATTCAATCCCGATGCAAATTCAGTGTTTCATCAACACTCTCATAGTCTACAGATTACAGAATACCTCCAGATGTGCATCGGAAACTACTACTGGTCTTCCAGGGAACAATCAAAGCGTGGACTGTTTGAGACATACCTCCCGTGGAGGAATGTGCGCATGGTGACTGTTGTATTCAATCCGGATGAAATTTCTGTGTTTCATCAACACTGTGATAGTCCACAGATTACAGAATGCTACCAGATGTGCATCGGAAACTACTACTGGTCTTCCAGGGAACGATCAAAGCGTCGACTGTTTGAGAGTTACTCCCATGGAGAAAAGTGCACATGGTGACTGTTGTATTCAATCCCGATGCATTTTCTGTGTTTCGTCAACACTCTGATAGTCCACAGATTACAGAATGCCACGAGATGTGCATCGGAAACTACTACTGGTCTTCCTGGGAACGATCCAAGCGTAGACTGTTTCAGACATTACTCACATGGAGTAAAGTGCGGATGGTGACTGTTGTATTCAGTCCCGATGCAATTTCTGTGTTTCATCAACACTCTGATAGTCCACAGATTACAGAATGCCACCAGATGTGCATCGGAAACTACTACTGGTCTTCCAGGGAACGATCAAAGCGTAGACTGTTTGAGACATACTTCCCGTGGAGTAAAGTGCGCATGGTGATTGTTGTATTCAATCAGGATGCAATTTCTGTGTTTCATCAACACTCTGATAGTCCACAGATTACGGAATGCCTCCAGATGTGCATCGGAAACTACTAATGGTCTTCCAGGGAACGATCAAAGCGTAGACTGTTTGAGACATTACTCCCATGGAGGAAAGTGCGCATGGTGATTGTTGTATTCAATCCCGATGCAATTACTGTGTTTCATCAACACTCTGATAGTCCACAGATTACAGAATACCTCCAGATGTTAATCGGAAGCTACTACTGGTCTTCCAGGGAACGATCAAAGCGTAGACTGTTTGAGACATTACTCCCATGGAGGAAAGTGCGCATGGTGACTGTTGTATTCAATCACGATGCAATTTCTGTGTTTCATCAACACTCTGATAGTCCACATATTACGGAAAGCATCCAGATGTGCATCGGAAACTACTACTGGTCTTCAGGGGAACGATCAAAGCGTAGACTGTTTGAGACATTACTCCCATGGAGGATACTGCGCATGGAGACTGTTGTATTCAATCCCGAAGCAATTTCTGTGTTTCATCAACACTCTGATAGTCCAAAGATTACAGAAAGCCTCCAGATGTGCAATGGAAAATACTACTGGTCTTCCTGGGAACGATAAAAGCGCAGACTGTTAGAGACATTACTCCCATGGAGGAAAGTGCGCATGGTGACTGTTGTATTCAATCCGGATGAAATTTTTGTGTTTCATCAATACTCTGACAGTCCACAGATTACAGAATGCTACCAGATGTGCATCGGAAACTACTACTGGGCTTCCAGGGAACGATCAAAGCGTAGATTGTTTGAGAGTTACTCCCATGGAGGAAAGTGCGCATGGTGACTGTTGTATTCAATCCCGATGCAAATTCAGTGTTTCATCAACACTCTCATAGTCTACAGAATACAGAATACCTCCAGATGTGCATCGGAAACTACTACTGGTCTTCCTGGGAACGATCCAAGCGTAGACTGTTTGGGACATTACTCCCATGAAGGAAAGTGCGGATGGTGACTGTTGTATTCAATCCCGATGCAATTTCTGTGTTTCATCAACACTCTGATAGTCCACAGATTACAGAATGCCACCAGATGTGCATCGGAAACTACTACTGGTCTTCCAGGGAACGATCAAAGCGTAGACTGTTTGAGACATACCTCCCGTGGAGGAAAGTGCGCATGGTGATTGTTGTATTCAATCCCGATGCAGTTTCTGTGTTTCATCAACACTCTGATAGTCCACAGATTACAGAATGCCACCAGATGGGCATCGGAAACTACTACTTGTCTTCCAGGGAACGATCAAAGCGTAGACTGTTTGAGAATTACTCCCATGGAGGGAAGTGCGCATGGTGACTGTTGTATTCAATCCCGATGCAATTTCTGTGTTTCATCAACACTCTGATACTCCACAGATTACGGAATGCCTCCAGATGTGCATCGGAAACTACTAATGGTCTTCCAGGGAACGATCAAAGCGTAGACTCTTTGAGATATTACTCCCATGGAGGAAAGTGCGCATGGTGAATGTAGTATTCAATCCCGATGCAATTTCTGTGTCTCATCAACACACTGATAGTCCACAGATTACAGAATGCCTCCCGATGTGCATCGGAAACAACTACTGGTCTTCCAGGGAACGATCAAAGCGTAGACTGTTTGGGACATTACTCCCATGGTGGAAAGTGCGCATGGTGAATGTTGTCTTCAATCCTGATGCAATTTCTGTGTTTCATCAACACTCTGATAGTCCACAGATTACAGAATACCTCCAGATGTTAATCGGAAGCTACTACTGGTCTTCCTGGGAACGATCCAAGCGTAGACTGTTTCAGACATTACTCCCATGCAGTAAAGTGCGGATAGTGACGGTTGTATTCAATCCCGATGCAGCTTCTGTGTTTCATCAACAAACTGATAGTCCACAGATTACAGAATGCGACCAGATGTGCATCGGAAACTACTACTGGTCTTCCAGGGAACGATCAAAGCGTAGACTGTTTGAGACATACCTCCCATGGAGAAAAGTGTGCATGGTGATTGTTGTATTCCATCCCGATGCAATTTCTGTGTTTCATCAACACTCTGATAGTCCACAGATTACAGAATGCCACCAGATGTGCATCGGAAACTACTACTGGTCTTCCAGGGAACGATCAAAGCGTAGACTGTTTGAGAATTACTCCCATGGAGGAAAGTGCGCATGGTGACTGTTGTATTCAATCCGGATGAAATTTCTATGTTTCATCAACACTCTGATAGTCTACAGATTACCGAATGCTACCAGATGTGATTCGGAAACTACTACTGGTCTTCCAGGGAACGATCAAGGCGTAGACTGTTTGAGAGTTACTCCCATGGAGGAAAGTGCGAATGGTGACTGTTGTATTCAATCCCGATGCATTTTCTGTGTTTCATCAACACTCTGATAGTCCACAGATTACAGAATGCCACCAGATGTGCATCGGAAACTACTACTGGTCTTCCAGGGAACGATCAAAGCGTAGACTGTTTGAGAATTACTCCCATGGAGGAAAGTGCGCATGGTGACTGTTGTATTCAATCCGGATGAAATTTCTATGTTTCATCAACACTCTGATAGTCTACAGATTACAGAATGCTACCAGATGTGATTCGGAAACTACTACTGGTCTTCCAGGGAACGATCAAAGCGTAGACTGTTTGAGACATTACTCCCATGGAGGAAAGTGCTCATGGTGACTGTTGTATTGAATCCCGATGCAATTTCTGTGTTTCATCAACACTCTGATAGTCCACAGATTACAGAATGCATCCAGATGTGCATCGGAAACTCCTACTGGTCTTCCAGGGAACGATCAAAGCGTAGACTGTTTGAGACATTACTCCCATGGAGGAAAGTGCGCATGGTGACTGTTGTATTCAATCTCGATGAAATTTCTGTGTTTCATCAACACTCTGATAATCCACAGATTACAGAATGCCTCCAGATGTGCATCGGAAACTACTACTGTTCTTCCAGAAAACGATCAAAGCGTAGACTCTTTGAGACATATCTCCCGTGGAGGAATGTGCGCTGGGTGACTGTTGTATTCAATCCCGATGAAATTTCTGTGTTTCATCAACACTCTGATAGTCCTCAGATTACAGAATGCCACCAGATGTGCTTCGGAAACTGCTACTGGTCTTCCAGGGAACCATCAAGGCGTAGACTGTTTGAGACATTACTCCCATGGAGAAAGTGCGCATGGTGACTGTTGTATTCAATCCCGATGCAATTTCTGTGTTTCATCAACACTCTGATAGTCCACAGATTACAGAATGCCACCAGATGTGCATCGGAAACTACTACTGGTTTTACAGGGAACGATCAAAGGGTAGACTGTTTGAGACATACCTACCGTGGAGGAAAGTGCGCATGGTGATTGTTGTATTCAATCCCGATGCAGTTTCTGTGTTTCATCAACACTCTGATAGTCCACAGATTACAGAATGCCACCAGATGGGCATCGGAAACTACTACTGGTCTTCCAGGGAACGATCAAAGCGTAGACTGTTTGAGAATTACTCCCATGGAGGAAAGTGCGCATGGTGACTGTTGTATTCAATCCCGATGCAATTTCTGTGTTTCATCAACACTCTGATACTCCACAGATTACGGAATGCCTCCAGATGTGCATCGGAAACTACTAATGGTCTTCCAGGGAACGATCAAAGCGTAGACTGTTTGAGACATTACTCCCATGGAGAAAAGTGCGCATGGTGAATGTAGTATTCAATCCCGATGCAATTTCTGTGTTTCATCAACACTCTGATAGTCCACAGATTACAGAATGGATCCCGATGTGCATCGGAAACAACTACTGGTCTTCCAGGGAACGATCAAAGCGTAGACTGTTTGGGACATTACTCCCATGGTGGAAAGTGCGCATGGTGACTGTTGTCTTCAATCCCGATGCAATTTCTGTGTTTCATCAACACTCTGATAGTCCACAGATTACAGAATACCTCCAGATGTTAATCGGAAGCTACTACTGCTCTTCCAGGTAACGATCAAAGCGTAGACTGTTTGAGACATTACTCCCATGGAGGAAAGTGCGCATGGTGACTGTTGTATTCAATCCCGATGCAATTTCTGTGTTTCATCAACACTCCGATAGTCCACAGATTACGGAAAGCATCCGGATGTGCATCGGAAACTACTACTGGTCTTCCAGGGATCGATCAAAGCGTAGACTGTTTGAGACATTACTCCCATGGAGGAAACTGCGCATGGAGACTGTTGTATTCAATCCCGAAGCAATTTCTGTGTTTCATCAACACTCTGATAGTCCACAGATTACAGAAAGCCTCCAGATGTGCAACGGAAAATACTACTGGTCTTCCAGGGAACGATCAAAGCGCAGACTGTTAGAGACATTACTCCCATGGAGGAAAGTACGCATGGTGACTGTTGTATTCAATCCCGATGCCATTACTGTGTTTCATCAACACTCTGATAGTGTACGCATTACAGAATGCCACCATATGTGCATCGCAAACTACAACTGGTCTTCCAGGGAACGATCAAAGCGTAGATTGTTTGAGACATTACTCCCGTGGAGGTAAGTGCGCATGTTGACTTTTGTATTCAATCCCGATGCAATTTATGTGTGTCATCAACACTCTAATAGTCCACAGATTACAGAATGCCTCCAGATGTGCTTCGGAAACTGCTACTGGTCTTCCGGGGAACGATCAAAGCGTAGACTGTTTGAGACATTACTCCCATGGAGGATACTGCGCATGGAGACTGTTGTATTCAATCCCGAAGCAATTTCTGTGTTTCATCAACACTCTGATAGTCCAAAGATTACAGAAAGCCTCCAGATGTGCAATGGAAAATACTACTGGTCTTCCTGGGAACGATAAAAGCGCAGACTGTTAGAGACATTACTCCCATGGAGGAAAGTGCGCATGGTGACTGTTGTATTCAATCCCGATGCAATTACTGTGTTTCAACAACACTCTGATAGTCTACGCATTACAGAATGCCACCATATGTGCATCGCAAACTACTACTGGTCTTCCAGTGAACGATCAAAAGCGTAGATTGTTTGAGACATTACTCCCGTGGAGGAAAGTGCGCATGGTGACTGTTGTATTCAATCCGGATGAAATTTTTGTGTTTCATCAATACTCTGATAGTCCACAGATTACAGAATGCTACCAGATGTGCATCGGAAACTACTACTGGGCTTCCAGGGAACGATCAAAGCGTAGATTGTTTGAGAGTTACTCCCATGGAGGAAAGTGCGCATGGTGACTGTTGTATTCAATCCCGATGCAAATTCAGTGTTTCATCAACACTCTCATAGTCTACAGAATACAGAATACCTCCAGATGTGCATCGGAAACTACTACTGGTCTTCCTGGGAACGATCCAAGCGTAGACTGTTTCAGACATTACTCCCATGGAGTAAAGTGCGGATGGTGACTGTTGTATTCAATTCCGATGCAATTTCTATGTTTCATCAACACTCTGATAGTCCACAGATTACAGAATGCCACCAGATGTGCATCGGAAACTACTACTGGTCTTCCAGGGAACGATCAAAGCGTAGACTGTTTGAGACATACCTCCCATGGAGGAAAGTGCGCTTGGTGATTGTTGTATTCCATCCCGTTGCAATTTCTGTGTTTCATCAACACTCTGATAGTCCACAGATTACAGAATGCCACCAGATGTGCATCGGAAACTACTACTGGTCTTCCAGGGAACGATCAAAGCGTAGACTCTTTGAGAATTACTCCCATGGAGGAAAGCGCGCATGGTGACAGTTGTATTCAATCCGGTTGAAATTTCTGTGTTTCATCAACACTCTGATAGTCCGCAGATTACAGAATGCTACCAGATGTGATTCGGAAACTGCTACTGGTCTTCCAGGGAACGATCAAAGCGTAGACTGTTTGAGAGTTACTCCCATGGAGGAAAGTGCGCATGGTGACTGTTGTATTCAATCCCGATGCATTTTCTGTGTTTCATCAACACTCTGATAGTCCACAGATTACAGAATGCCACGAGATGTGCATCGGAAACTAGTACATCTACATCTACATCAACATCCATACTCCGCAAGCCACCTGACGGTGTGTGGCGGAGGGTACCCTGAGTACCTCTATCGGTTCTCTCTTCTATTCCAGTCTCGTATTGTACGTGGAAAGAAGGATTGTCGGTATGCTTCTGTGTGGGCTCTAATCTCTCTGATTTTATCCTCATGGTCTCTTCGCGAGATATACGTAGGAGGGAGCAATATACTGCTTGACTCTTCGGTGAAGGTATGTTCTCGAAACTTTAACAAAAGCCCGTACCGAGCTCCTGCAGAGTCTTCCACTGCAGTTTATCTATCATCTCCGAAACGCTTTCGCAATTACTAAATGATCCTGTAACGAAGCGCGCTGCTCTCTGTTGGATCTTCTCTATCTCTTCTATCAACCCTACCTGGAGCGGATCCCACACTGCTGAGCAGTATTCAAGCATTGGGCGAAGAAGCGTACTGTAACCTACTTCCTTTGTTGTCGGATTGCATTTCATTAAGATACTTCCAATGAATCTCAGTCTGGCATCTGCTTTACCGACGATCAACTTTATATGATCATTCCATGTTAAATCACTCCTAATGAGTACTCCCAGATAATTTATGGAATTAACTACTTCCAGTTGCTGACCTGCTATTTTGTAGCTAAATGATAAGGGAACGATCCAAGCGTAGACTGTTTCAGACATTACTCCCATGAAGGAAAGTGCGGATGGTGACTGTTGTATTCAATCCCGATGCAATTTCTGTGTTTCATCAACACTCTGATAGTCCACAGATTACAGAATGCCACCAGATGTGCATCGGAAACTACTACTGGTCTTCCAGGGAACGATCAAAGCGTAGACTGTTTGAGACATACCTCCCGTGGAGGAAAGTGCGCATGGTGATTGTTGTATTCAATCCCGATGCAGTTTCTGTGTTTCATCAACACTCTGATAGTCCACAGATTACAGAATGCCACCAGATGGGCATCGGAAACTACTACTTGTCTTCCAGGGAACGATCAAAGCGTAGACTGTTTGAGAATTACTCCCATGGAGGGAAGTGCGCATGGTGACTGTTGTATTCAATCCCGATGCAATTTCTGTGTTTCATCAACACTCTGATACTCCACAGATTACGGAATGCCTCCAGATGTGCATCGGAAACTACTAATGGTCTTCCAGGGAACGATCAAAGCGTAGACTGTTTGAGATATTACTCCCATGGAGGAAAGTGCGCATGGTGAATGTAGTATTCAATCCCGATGCAATTTCTGTGTCTCATCAACACACTGATAGTCCACAGATTACAGAATGCCTCCCGATGTGCATCGGAAACAACTACTGGTCTTCCAGGGAACGATCAAAGCGTAGACTGTTTGGGACATTACTCCCATGGTGGAAAGTGCGCATGGTGAATGTTGTCTTCAATCCTGATGCAATTTCTGTGTTTCATCAACACTCTGATAGTCCACAGATTACAGAATACCTCCAGATGTTAATCGGAAGCTACTACTGGTCTTCCTGGGAACGATCCAAGCGTAGACTGTTTCAGACATTACTCCCATGCAGTAAAGTGCGGATAGTGACGGTTGTATTCAATCCCGATGCAGCTTCTGTGTTTCATCAACAAACTGATAGTCCACAGATTACAGAATGCGACCAGATGTGCATCGGAAACTACTACTGGTCTTCCAGGGAACGATCAAAGCGTAGACTGTTTGAGACATACCTCCCATGCAGAAAAGTGTGCATGGTGATTGTTGTATTCCATCCCGATGCAATTTCTGTGTTTCATCAACACTCTGATAGTCCACAGATTACAGAATGCCACCAGATGTGCATCGGAAACTACTACTGGTCTTCCAGGGAACGATCAAAGCGTAGACTGTTTGAGAATTACTCCCATGGAGGAAAGTGCGCATGGTGACTGTTGTATTCAATCCGGATGAAATTTCTATGTTCCATCAACACTCTGATAGTCTACAGATTACCGAATGCTACCAGATGTGATTCGGAAACTACTACTGGTCTTCCAGGGAACAATCAAGGCGTAGACTGTTTGAGAGTTACTCCCATGGAGGAGAGTGCGAATGGTGACTGTTGTATTCAATCCCGATGCATTTTCTGTGTTTCATCAACACTCTGATAGTCCACAGATTACAGAATGCCACCAGATGTGCATCGGAAACTACTACTGGTCTTCCAGGGAACGATCAAAGCGTAGACTGTTTGAGAATTACTCCCATGGAGGAAAGTGCGCATGGTGACTGTTGTATTCAATCCGGATGAAATTTCTATGTTTCATCAACACTCTGATAGTCTACAGATTACAGAATGCTACCAGATGTGATTCGGAAACTACTACTGGTCTTCCAGGGAACGATCAAAGCGTAGACTGTTTGAGACATTACTCCCATGGAGGAAAGTGCTCATGGTGACTGTTGTATTGAATCCCGATGCAATTTCTGTGTTTCATCAACACTCTGATAGTCCACAGATTACAGAATGCATCCAGATGTGCATCGGAAACTCCTACTGGTCTTCCAGGGAACGATCAAAGCGTAGACTGTTTGAGACATTACTCCGATGGAGGAAAGTGCGCATGGTGACTGTTGTATTCAATCTCGATGAAATTTCTGTGTTTCATCAACACTCTGATAATCCACAGATTACAGAATGCCTCCAGATGTGCATCGGAAACTACTACTGTTCTTCCAGAAAACGATCAAAGCGTAGACTCTTTGAGACATATCTCCCGTGGAGGAATGTGCGCTGGGTGACTGTTGTATTCAATCCCGATGAAATTTCTGTGTTTCATCAACACTCTGATAGTCCTCAGATTACAGAATGCCACCAGATGTGCTTCGGAAACTGCTACTGGTCTTCCAGGGAACCATCAAGGCGTAGACTGTTTGAGACATTACTCCCATGGAGGAAAGTGCGCATGGTGACTGTTGTATTCAATCCCGATGCAATTTCTGTGTTTCATCAACACTCTGATAGTCCACAGATTACAGAATGCCACCAGATGTGCATCGGAAACTACTACTGGTTTTACAGGGAACGATCAAAGGGTAGACTGTTTGAGACATACCTACCGTGGAGGAAAGTGCGCATGGTGATTGTTGTATTCAATCCCGATGCAGTTTCTGTGTTTCATCAACACTCTGATAGTCCACAGATTACAGAATGCCACCAGATGGGCATCGGAAACTACTACTGGTCTTCCAGGGAACGATCAAAGCGTAGACTGTTTGAGAATTACTCCCATGGAGGAAAGTGCGCATGGTGACTGTTGTATTCAATCCCGATGCAATTTCTGTGTTTCATCAACACTCTGATACTCCACAGATTACGGAATGCCTCCAGATGTGCATCGGAAACTACTAATGGTCTTCCAGGGAACGATCAAAGCGTAGACTGTTTGAGACATTACTCCCATGGAGAAAAGTGCGCATGGTGAATGTAGTATTCAATCCCGATGCAATTTCTGTGTTTCATCAACACTCTGATAGTCCACAGATTACAGAATGGATCCCGATGTGCATCGGAAACAACTACTGGTCTTCCAGGGAACGATCAAAGCGTAGACTGTTTGGGACATTACTCCCATGGTGGAAAGTGCGCATGGTGACTGTTGTCTTCAATCCCGATGCAATTTCTGTGTTTCATCAACACTCTGATAGTCCACAGATTACAGAATACCTCCAGATGTTAATCGGAAGCTACTACTGCTCTTCCAGGTAACGATCAAAGCGTAGACTGTTTGAGACATTACTCCCATGGAGGAAAGTGCGCATGGTGACTGTTGTATTCAATCCCGATGCATTTTCTGTGTTTCATCAACACTCCGATAGTCCACAGATTACGGAAAGCATCCGGATGTGCATCGGAAACTACTACTGGTCTTCCAGGGATCGATCAAAGCGTAGACTGTTTGAGACATTACTCCCATGGAGGAAACTGCGCATGGAGACTGTTGTATTCAATCCCGAAGCAATTTCTGTGTTTCCTCAACACTCTGATAGTCCACAGATTACAGAAAGCCTCCAGATGTGCAACGGAAAATACTACTGGTCTTCCAGGGAACGATCAAAGCGCAGACTGTTAGAGACATTACTCCCATGGAGGAAAGTACGCATGGTGACTGTTGTATTAAATCCCGATGCCATTACTGTGTTTCATCAACACTCTGATAGTGTACGCATTACAGAATGCCACCATATGTGCATCGCAAACTACAACTGGTCTTCCAGGGAACGATCAAAGCGTAGATTGTTTGAGACATTACTCCCGTGGAGGTAAGTGCGCATGTTGACTTTTGTATTCAATCCCGATGCAATTTCTGTGTTTCATCAACACTCTAATAGTCCACAGATTACAGAATGCCTCCAGATGTGCATCGGAAACTACTACTGGTCTTCCAGAAAACGATCAAAGCGTAAACTCTTTGAGACATTACTCCCATGGAGGAAAGTGCGCATGGTGACTGTTGTATTCAATCGCGATGCATTTTCTGTGTTTCATCAACACTCTGATAGTCCACAGATTACAGAATGCCACCAGATGTGAATCGGAAACTACTACTGGTCTTCCAGGGAACGATCAAAGCATAGGCTGTTTGAGAATTACTCCCATGGAGGAAAGTGCGCATGGTGACTGTTGTATTCAATCCCGATGCAATTTCTGTGTTTCATCAACACTCTGATAGTCCACAGATCACAGAAAGCCTCCAGATGTGCGTCGGAAACTACTACTGGTCTTCCAGGGAACGATCAAAGCGACAACTGTTAGAGACATTACTAGCATGGAGGAAAGTGCGCATGGTGACTGTTGTATTCAACCCCGATGCAATTTCTGTGTTTCATCAACACTCTGATAGTCTACAGATTACAGAATGCCACCAGATGTGCATCGGAAACTACTAGTTGTCTTCCAGGGAACGATCAAAGCGTAGATTGTTTGAGACATTACTCCCATGGAGGAATGTGCGCATGGTGACTGTTGTATTCAATCCCAATGCAATTTCTGTGTTTCATCAACACTCTGATAGTCCACAGATTACGGAATGCCTCCAGATGTGCATCGGAAACTACTAATGGTCTTCCAGGGAAGAGATCAAAACGTAGACTGTTTGAGACATTACTCCCATGGAGGAAAGTGCACATGGTGAATGTAGTATTCAATCCCGATGCAATTTCTGTGTTTCATCAACACTCTTATAGTCCACAGATTACAGAATGCCTCCCGATGTGCATCGGAAACTATTACTGGTCTCTCAGGGAACGATCAAAGCGTAGACTGTTTGGGACATTACTCCCATGGTGGAAAGTGAGCATGGTGACTGTTGTCTTCAATCACGATGCAATTTCTGTGTTTCATCAACACTCTGATAGTCCACAGATTTCAGAATAGCTCCAGATGTTAATCGGAAGCTACTACAGGTCTTCCAGGGATCGATCAAAGCGTAGACTGTTTGAGACATTACTCCCATGGAGGAAAGTGCGCATGGTGACTGTTGTATTCAATCCCGATGCAATTTCTGTGTTACATCAACACTCTGATATTCCACAGATTACGGGAAGCATCCAGATGTGCATCGGAAACTACTACTGGTCTTCCAGGGAACGATCAAATCGTTGACTGTTTGAGACATTACTCCCATGGAGGAAACTGCGCATGGAGACTGTTGTATTCAATCCCGAAGCAATTTCTGTGTTTCATCAACACTCTGATAGTCCACAGATTACAGAAAGCCTCCAGATGTGCAACGGAAAATACTACTGGTCTTCCAGGGAACGATCAAAGCGCAGACTGTTAGAGACATTACTCCCATGGAGGAAAGTGCGCATGGTGACTGTTGTATTCAATCCCGATGCCATTACTGTGTTTCATCAACACTCTGATAGTGTACGCATTACAGAATGCCACCATATGTGCATCGCAAACTACAACTGGTCTTCCAGGGAACGATCAAAGCGTAGATTGTCTGAGACATTACTCCCGTGGAGGTAAGTGCGCATGTTGACTTTTGTATTCAATCCCGATGCAATTTCTGTGTTTCATCAACACTCTAATAGTCCACAGATTACAGAATGCCTCCAGATGTGCATCGGAAACTACTACTGGTCTTCCAGAAAACGATCAAAGCGTAAACTCTTTGAGACATTACTCCCATGGAGGAAAGTGCGCATGGTGACTGTTGTATTCAATCGCGATGCATTTTCTGTGTTTCATCAACACTCTCATAGTCCACAGATTACAGAATGCCACCAGATGTGAATCGGAAACTACTACTGGTCTTCCAGGGAACGATCAAAGCATAGGCTGTTTGAGAATTACTCCCATGGAGGAAAGTGCGCATGGTGACTGTTGTATTCAATCCCGATGCAATTTCTGTGTTTCATCAACACTCTGATAGTCCACAGATCACAGAAAGCCTCCAGATGTGCGTCGGAAACTACTACTGGTCTTCCAGGGAACGATCAAAGCGACAACTGTTAGAGACATTACTAGCATGGAGGAAAGTGCGCATGGTGACTGTTGTATTCAACCCCGATGCAATTTCTGTGTTTCATCAACACTCTGATAGTCTACAGATTACAGAATGCCACCAGATGTGCATCGGAAACTACTAGTTGTCTTCCAGGGAACGATCAAAGCGTAGATTGTTTGAGACATTACTCCCATGGAGGAATGTGCGCATGGTGACTGTTGTATTCAATCCCAATGCAATTTCTGTGTTTCATCAACACTCTGATAGTCCACAGATTACGGAATGCCTCCAGATGTGCATCGGAAACTACTAATGGTCTTCCAGGGAAGAGATCAAAACGTAGACTGTTTGAAACATTACTCCCATGGAGGAAAGTGCACATGGTGAATGTAGTATTCAATCCCGATGCAATTTCTGTGTTTCATCAACACTCTGATAGTCCACAGATTACAGAATGCCTCCCGATGTGCATCGGAAACTATTACTGGTCTTTCAGGGAACGCTCAAAGCGTAGACTGTTTGGGACATTACTCCCATGGTGGAAAGTGCGCATGGTGACTGTTGTCTTCAATCCCGATGCAATTTCTGTGTTTCATCAACACTCTGATAGTCCACAGATTACAGAATGCCTCCAGATGTTAATCGGAAGCTACTACAGGTCTTCCAGGGAACGATCAAAGCGACAACTGTTAGAGACATTACTAGCATGGAGGAAAGTGCGCATGGTGACTGTTGTATTCAATCCCGATGCAATTTCTGTGTTACATCAACACTCTGATAGTCCACAGATTACGGGAAGCATCCAGATGTGCATCGGAAACTACTACTGGTCTTCCAGGGAACGATCAAATCGTTGACTGTTTGAGACATTACTCCCATGGATTAAACTCCGCATGGAGACTGTTGTATTCAATCCCGATGGAATTTCTGTGTTTCATCAACACTCTGATGGTCCACAGATTACAGAAAGCCTCCAGATGTGCATCGGAAAGTACTACTGGTCTTCCAGGGAACGATCAAAGCGTAGATTGTTTGAGAGTTACTCCCATGGAGGAAAGTGCGCATGGTGACTGTTGTATTCAATCCCGATGCAATTACTGTCTTTCATCAACACTCTGATAGTCTACGCATTACGGAATGCCACCATATGTGCATCGCAAACTACTACTGGTCTTCCAGGGAACGATCAAAGGCGTAGATTGTTTGACACATTACTCCCGTGGAGGAAAGTGCGCATGGTGACTGTTGTAATCTATCCGGATGAAATTTCTATGTTTCATCAACACTCTGATAGTCCACAGATTACAGAACGCTACCTGATGTGCATCGGAAACTACTACTGGTCTTCCAGGGAACGATCAAAGCGTAGATTGTTTGAGAGTTACCCCCATGGAGGAAAGTGCGCATGGTGACTGTTGTATTTAATCCCGATGCAAATTCTGTGTTTCATCAACACTCTCATAGTCTACAGATTACAGAATACGTCTAGATGTGCATCGGAAACTACTACTGGTCTTCCAGGGAGCGATCAAAGCGTAGTTTGTTTGAGACATACCTCCAGTGGAGGAATGTGCGCATGGTGACTGTTGTATTTAATCCGGATGAAAGTTCTGTGTCTCATCATCACTCTGATAGTCCACAGATTACAGAATGCTACCAGATGTGCATCGGAAACTACTACTGGTCTTCCAGGGAACGATCAAAGCGTAGACTGTTTGAGACATACCTCCCATGGAGGAAAGTGCGCTTGGTGATTGTTGTATTCCATCCCGTTGCAATTTCTGTGTTTCATCAACACTCTGATAGTCCACAGATTACAGAATGCCACGAGATGTCCATCGGAAACTACTACTGGTCTTCCTGGGAACGATCCAAGGGTAGACTGTTTCAGACATTACTCCCTTGGAGGTAAGTGCGGATGGTGACTGTTGTATTCAATCCCGATGCAATTTCTGTGTTTCATCAGCACCCTGATAGTCCACAGATTACAGAATGCCACCAGATGTGCATCGTAAACTAATACTGGTCTTCCAGGGAACGATCAAAGCGTAGACTGTTTGAGACATTACTCCAATGGTGGAAATTGCGCATGGAGACTGTTGTATTCAATCCCGATGGAATTTCTGTGTTTCATCAACACTCTGATAGTCCACAGATTACAGAATGCCTCCAGATGTGCATCGGAAAATACTACTGGTCTTCCAGGGACGATCAAAGCGTAGACTGTTAGAGACATTACTCCCATGGAGGAAAGATGCGCATGGTGACTGTTGTGTTCAATCCCGATGCAATTACTGTGTTTCATCAACACTCTGATAGTCTACGCATTACAGAATGCCACCATATGTGCATCGCAAACTACTACTGGTCTTCCAATGAACGATCAAAGGCGTAGATTGTTTGAGACATTACTCCCCTGGAGGAAAGTGCGCATGGTGACTGTTGTATTCAATCCCGATGCAATTTCTGTGTTTCATCAACACTCTGATAGTCCACAGATCACAGAAAGCCTCCAGATGTGCGTCGGAAACTACTATTGGTCTTCCAGGGAACGATCAAAGCGACAACTGTTAGAGACATTACTAGCATGGAGGAAAGTGCGCATGGTGACTGTTGTATTCAGCCCCGATGCAATTTCTGTGTTTCATCAACACTCTGATAGTCCACAGATTACAGAATGCCTCCCGATGTGCATCGGAAACTACTACTGGTCTTTCAGGGAACGATCAAAGCGTTGACTGTTTGGGACATTACTCCCATGGTGGATAGTGCGCATGGTGACTGTTGTCTTCCATCCCGATGCAATTTCTGTGTTTCATCAACACTCTGATAGTCCACAGATTACAGAATGCCTCCAGATGTTAATCGGAAGCTACTACTGGTCTTCCAGGGAACGATCAAAGCGTAGACTGTTTGAGACGTTACTCCCATGGAGGAAAGTGCGCATGGTGACTGTTGTATTCAATCCCGATGCAATTTCTGTGTTACATCAACACTCTGATAGTCCACAGATTACGGAAAGCATCCAGATGTGCATCGGAAACTACTACTGGTCTTCCAGGGAACGATCAAATCGTTGACTGTTTGAGACATTACTCCCATGGAGGAAACTGCGCATGGAGACTGTTGTATTCAATCCCGATGGAATTTCTGTGTTTCATCAACACTCTGATAGTCCACAGATTACAGAAAGCCTCCAGATGTGCATCGGAAAATACTACTGGTCTTCCAGGGAACGATCAAAGGCGTAGATTGTTTGACACATTACTCCCTTGGAGGAAAGTGCGCATGGTGACTGTTGTATTCTATCCGGATGAAATTTCTATGTTTCATCAACACTCTGATAGTCCACAGATTACAGAATGCTACCTGATGTGCATTTGAAACTACTACTGGTCTTCCAGGGAACGATCAAAGCGTAGATTGTTTGAGAGTTACTCCCATGGAGGAAAGTGCGCATGGTGACTGTTGTATTTAATCCCGATGCAAATTCTGTGTTTCATCAACACTCTCATAGTCTACAGATTACAGAATACGTCTAGATGTGCATCGGAAACTACTACTGGTCTTCCAGGGAACGATCAAAGCGTAGTTTGTTTGAGACATACCTCCAGTGGAGGAATGTGCGCATGGTGACTGTTGTATTTAATCCGGATGAAAGTTCTGTGTCTCATCATCACTCTGATAGTCCACAGATTACAGAATTCTACAGATGTGCATCGGAAACTACTACCGGTCTTCCAGGGAACGATCAAAGCGTAGACTCTTTGAGAGTTACTCCCATGGAGGAAAGTGCGCATGGTTACTGATGTATTCAATCCCGATGCATTTACTGTGTTTCATCAACACTCTGATAGTCCACAGATTACAGAATGCAACGAGATGTCCATCGGAAACTACTACTGGTCTTCCTGGGAACGATCCAAAGGTAGACTGTTTCAGACATTACTCCCTTGGAGGAAAGTGCGGATGGTGACTGTTGTATTCAATCCCGATGCAATTTCTGTGTTTCATCAGCACCCTGATAGTCCACAGATTACAGAATGCCACCAGATGTGCATCGGAAACTAATACTGGTCTTCCAGGGAACGATCAAAGCTTAGACTGTTTGAGACATACCTCCTGTGGAGGAAAGTGCTCATGGTGATTGTTGTATTCAATCCCGAAGATATTTCTGTGTTTCATTAACTCTCTGATAGTCCACAGATTACAGAATGCCACCAGATGTGCATCGCAAACTACTACTGGTCTTCCAATGAACGATCAAAGGCGTAGATTGTTTGAGACTTTACTCCCCTGGAGGAAAGTGCGCATGGTGACTGTTGTATTCAATCATGATGCAATTTCTGTGTTTCATCAACACTCTGATAGTCCAAGGATTACAGAATGTTTCAAGATGTGCATCGGAAACTACTACTCGTCTTCCAGCTAACGATCAAAGCGTAGACTGTTAGAGACATTACTCCCATATAGGAAAGTGTGCAATGTGACTGTAGTATTCAATCCAATGCAATTTCTGTGTTTCATCAACACTCTGATAGTCCACAGATTACTGAATGCCTCAAGTTGTTCATCGGAAACTACTACTGGTCTTTCAGGGAACGATCAAAGCGTAGACTGTTTGGGACATTACTCCCATGGGGGAAAGTGCGCATGGTAACTGTTGTCTTCAATCCCGATGCAATTTCTGTGTTTCATCAACACTCTGATAGTCCACAGATTACAGAATGCCTCCAGATGTTAATCGGAAGCTACTACAGGTCTTCCAGGGAACGATCAAAGCGTAGACTGTTTGAGACATTACTCCCATGGAGGAAAGTGCGCATGGTGACTGTTGTATTCAATCCCGATGCAATTTCTGTGTTACATCAACACTCTGATAGTCCACAGATTACGGGAAGCATCCAGATGTGCATCGGAAACTCCTACTGGTCTTCCAGGGAACGATCAAATCGTTGACTGTTTGAGACATTACTCCCATGGAGGAAACTGCGCATGGAGACTTTTGTATTCAATCCCGAAGCAATTTCTGTGTTTCATCAACACTCTGATAGTCCACAGATTACAGAAAGCCTCCAGATGTGCAACGGAAAATACTACTGGTCTTCCAGGGAACGATCAAAGCGCAAACTGTTAGAGACATTACTCCCATGGAGGAAAGTGCGCATGGTGAATGTTGTATTCAATCCCGATGCCATTACTGTGTTTCATCAACACTCTGATAGTGTACGCATTACAGAATGCCACCATATGTGCATCGCAAACTACAACTGGTCTTCCAGGGAACGATCAAAGCGTAGATTGTTTGAGACATTACTCCCGTGGATGAGAGTGCGCTTGGTGATTGTTGTATTCCATCCCGTTGCAATTTCTGTGTTTCATCAACACTCTGATAGTCCACAGATTACAGAATGCCACGAGATGTCCATCGGAAACTACTACTGGTCTTCCTGGGAACGATCCAAGGGTAGACTGTTTCAGACATTACTCCCTTGGAGGAAAGTGCGGATGGTGACTGTTGTATTCAATCCCGATGCAATTTCTGTGTTTCATCAGCACCCTGATAGTCCACAGATTACAGAATCCCACCAGATGTGCATCGGAAACTAATACTGGTCTTCCAGGGAACGATCAAAGCGACAACTGTTAGAGACATTACTCCCATGGAGGAATGTGCGCATGGTGACTGTTGTATTCAATCCCAATGCAATTTCTGTGTTTCATCAACACTCTGATAGTCCACAGATTACGGAATGCCTCCGGATGTGCATCGGAAACTACTAATGGTCTTCCAGGGAAGAGATCAAAACGTAGACTGTTTGAGACATTACTCCCATGGAGAAAAGTGCACATGGTGAATGTAGTATTCAATCCCGATGCAATTTCTGTGTTTCATGAACACTCTGATGGTCCACAGATTACAGAAAGCCTCCAGATGTGCATCGGAAAATACAACTGGTCTTCCAGGGAACGATCAAAGCGTAGATTGTTTGAGAGTTACTCGCATGGAGGAAAGTGCGCATAGTGACTGTTGTATTCAATCCCGATGCAATTACTATCTTTCATCAACACTCTGATAGTCTACGCATTGCAGAATGCCACCATATGTCCATCGCAAATTACTACTGGTCTTCCAGGGAACGATCAAAGGCGTAGATTGTTTGACACATTACTGCCGTGGAGGAAAGTGCGCATGGTGACTGTAGTATTCTATCCGGATGAAAATTCTATGTTTCATCAACACTCTGATAGTCCACAGATTACAGAACGCTACCTGATGTGGATCGGAAACTACTACTGGTCTTCCAGGGAACGATCAAATCGTTGACTGTCTGAGACATTACTCCCATGGAGGAAACTGCGCATGGAGACTGTTGTATTCAATCCCGATGGAATTTCTGTGTTTCATCAACACTCTGATGGTCCACAGATTACAGAAAGCCTCCAGATGTGCATCGGAAAATACTACTGGTCTTCCAGGGAACGATCAAAGCGTAGATTGTTTGAGAGTTACCCCATGGAGGAAAGTGCGCATGGTGACTGTTGTATTCAATCCCGATGCAATTACTGTCTTTCATCAACACTCTGATAGTCTATGCATTACAGAATGCCACCATATGTGCATCGCAAACTACTACTGGTCTTCCAGGGAACGATCAAAGGCGTAGATTGTTTGACACATTACTGCCGTGGAGGAAAGTGCGCATGGTGACTGTAGTATTCTATCCGGATGAAATTTCTATGTTTCATCAACACTCTGATAGTCCACAGATTACAGAACGCTACCTGATGTGGATCGGAAACTACTACTGGGCTTCCAGGGAACGATCAAAGCGTAGATTGTTTGAGAGTTACTCCCATGGAGGAAAGTGCGCATGGTGACAGTTGTATTTAATCCCGATGCAAATTCTGTGTTTCATCAACACTCTCATAGTCTACAGATTACAGAATACGTCTAGACGTGCATCGGAAACTACTACTGGTCTTCCAGGGAACGATCAAAGCGTAGTTTGTTTGAGGCATACCTCCAGTGGAGGAATGTGCCCATGGTGACTGTTGTATTTAATCCGGATGAAAGTTCTGTGTCTCATCATCACTCTGATAGTCCACAGATTACAGAATGCTACCAGATGTGCATCGGAAACTACTACTGGTCTTCCAGGGAACGATCAAAGCGTAGACTGTTTGAGACATACCTCCCGTGGATGAGAGTGCGCTTGGTGATTGTTGTATTCCATCCCGTTGCAATTTCTGTGTTTCATCAACACTCTGATAGTCCACAGATTACAGAATGCCACGAGATGTCCATCGGAAACTACTACTGGTCTTCCTGGGAACGATCCAAGGGTAGACTGTTTCAGACATTACTCCCTTGGAGGAAAGTGCGGATGGTGACTGTTGTATTCAATCCCGATGCAATTTCTGTGTTTCATCAGCACCCTGATAGTCCACAGATTACAGAATCCCACCAGATGTGCATCGGAAACTAATACTGGTCTTCCAGGGAACGATCAAAGCGTAGACTGTTTGAGACATACCTCCCGTGGAGGAATGTGCTCATGGTGATTGTTGTATTCAATCCCGAAGATATTTCTGTGTTTCATTAACTCTCTGATAGTCCACAGATTACAGAATGCCACCAGATGCGCATCGGAAACTACTACTGGTCTTCCAGGGAACGATCAAAGCGTAGACTGTTTGAGACATTACTCCCATGGTGGAAATTGCGCATGGAGACTGTTGTATTCAATCCCGATGGAATTTCTGTGTTTCATCAACACTCTGATAGTCCACAGGTTATAGAATGCCTCCCGATGTGCATCGGAAACTACTACTGGTCTTTCAGGGAACGATCAAAGCGTAGACTGTTTGGGACATTACTCCCATGGTGGATAGTGCGCATGGTGACTGTTGTCTTCAATCCCGATGCAATTTCTGTGTTTCATCAACACTCTGATAGTCCACAGATTACAGAATGCCTCCAGATGTTAATCGGAAGCTACTACTGGTCTTCCAGGGAACGATCAAAGCGTAGACTGTTTGAGAAATTACTCCCATGGAGGAAAGTGCGCATGGTGACTGTTGTATTCAATCCCGATGCAATTTCTGTGTTACATCAACACTCTGATAGTCCACAGATCACGGAAACATCCAGATGTACATCGGAAACTACTACTGGTCTTCCAGGGAACGATCAAATCGTTGACTGTTTGAGACATTACTCCCATGGAGGAAACTGCGCATGGAGACTGTTTTATTCAATCCCGATGGAATTTCTGTGTTTCATCAACACTCTGATAGTCCACAGATTACGGAAAGCCTCCAGATGTGCATCGGAAAAAACTACTGGTCTTCCAGGGAACGATCAAAGGCGAAGATAGTTTGACACATTACTCCCGTGGAGGAAAGTGCGCATGGTGACTGTTGTATTCTATCCGGATGAAATTTCTATGTTTCATCAAAACTCTGATAGTCCACAGATTACAGAATGCTACCTGATGTGCATCGGAAACTACTACTGGTCTTCCAGGGAACGATCAAAGCGTAGATTGTTTGAGAGTTACTCCCATGGAGGAAAGTGCGCATGGTGACTGTTGTATTTAATCCCGATGCAAATTCTGTGTTTCATCAACACTCTCATAGTCTACAGATTACAGAATACGTCTAGATGTGCATCGGAAACTACTACTGGTCTTCCAGGGAACGATCAAAGCGTGGTTTGTTTGAGACATACCTCCAGTGGAGGAATTTGCGCATTGTGACTGTTGTATTTAATCCGGATGAAAGTTCTGTGTCTCATCATCACTCTGATAGTCCACAGATTACAGAATGCTACCAGATGTGCATCGGAAACTACTACTGGTCTTCCAGGGAACGATCAAAGCGTAGACTCTTTGAGAGTTACTCCCATGGAGGAAAGTGCGCATGGTTACTGATGTATTCAATCCCGATGCATTTTCTGTGTTTCATCAACACTCTGATAGTCCACAGATTACAGAATGCCACGAGATGTCCATCGGAAACTACTACTGGTCTTCCTGGGAACGATCCAGGGGTAGACTGTTTCAGACATTACTCCCTTGGAGGAAAGTGCGGATGGTGACTGTTGTATTCAATCCCGATGCAATTTCTGTGTTTCATCAGCACCCTGATAGTCCACAGATTACAGAATGCCACCAGATGTGCATCGGAAACTAATACTGGTCTTCCAGGGAACGATCAAAGCGTAGACTGTTTGAGACATACCTCCCGTGGAGGAAAGTGCTCATGGTGAATGTTGTATTCAATCCCGAAGATATTTCTGTGTTTCATTAACTCTCTGATAGTCCACAGATTACAGAATGCCACCAGATGTGCATCGGAAACTACTACTGGTCTTCCAGGGAACGATCAAAGCGTAGACTGTTTGAGACATTACTCCAATGGTGGAAATTGCGCATGGAGACTGTTGTATTCAATCCCGATGGAATTTCTGTGTTTCATCAACACTCTGATAGTCCACAGAATACAGAATGCCTCCAGATGTGCATCGGAAAATACTACTGGTCTTCCAGGGAACGATCAAATCGTAGACTGTTAGAGACATTACTCCCATGGAGGAAAGTTGTACATGGTGACTGTTGTGTTCAATCCCGATGCAATTACTGTGTTTCATCAACACTCTGATAGTCTACGCATTACAGAATGCCACCATATGTGCATCGCAAACTACTACTGGTCTTCCAATGAACGATCAAAGGCGTAGATTGTTTGAGACATTACTCCCCTGGAGGAAAGTGCGCATGGTGACTGTTGTATTCAATCATGATGCAATTTCTGTGTTTCATCAACACTCTGATAGTCCAAGGATTACAGAATGTTTCAAGATGTGCATCGGAAACTACTACTGGTCTTCCAGCTAACGATCAAAGCGTAGACTGTTAGAGACATTACTCCCATATAGGAAAGTGTGCAATGTGACTGTAGTATTCAATCCAATTGCAATTTCTGTGTTTCATCAACACTCTGATAGACCACAGATTACTGAATGCCTCAAGTTGTTCATCGGAAACTACTACTGGTCTTGCAGGGAAAGATCAAAGCGTAGACTCTTTGAGACATTACTTTTATGGAGGAATGTGCGCATGGTGACTGTTGCATTCAATCTCGATGCAATTTCTGTGTTTCATCAACACTCTAATAATCCACAGATTACAGAATGCCTCCAGATATGTATCGTAAACTACTACTGGTCTTCCAGACAACGATCAAAGCGTAAACTCTTTGAGACATTACTCCCATGGAGGAAAGTGCGCATGGTGACTGTTGTATTCAATCCCGATGCATTTTCTGTGTTTCATCAACACTCTGATAGTCCACAGATTACAGAATGCCACGAGATGTGCACCGGAAACTGCTACTGGACTTCCAGGGAACGATCAAAGCGTAAATTCCTTGAGACATTACTCACATGAAGGAAAGTGCGTATGGTGACTGTTGTATTCAATCCCGATTCAATTAATGTGTTTCATCAACACTCTGATAGTCCACAGATAAAGGAAAGCCTCCAAATGTGCATCGGAAACTAATACTGGTCTTCCATGGAACGATCAAAGCGTAGACTGTTAGGGACATTACTCCCATGGAGGAAAGTGCGCATGGTGACTGTTGTATTCAATCTCGATGCAATTTCTGTGTTTCATCAACACTCTGATAGTCCACAGATTACAGAATGCCACCAGATGAGCATCGGAAACTACTACTGGTCTTTCAGGGAACGATCAAAGCGTAGACTTTTAGGGACATTACTCCCATGGAGAAAGTGCGCATGGTGACTGTTGTATTCAATCCCGATGCAATTTCTGTGTTTCATCATCACTCTGATAGTCCACAGATTACAGAATGCCACCATATGTGCATCGGAAACTACTACTGGTCTTCCAGGGAACGATCAAAGCGTAGACTCTTTGAGACATTACATTTTTGGAGGAATGTGCGCATGGTGACTGTTGTATTCAATCCCGATGCAATATCTGTGTTTCATCAACACTCTGATAGTCCACAGATTACAGAGTGCCTCCAGATGTGCATCGGAAACTACTACTGGACTTCCAGGGATCGATCAAAGCGTAAACTCCTTGAGACATTACTCCCATGAAGGAAAGTGCGCATGGTGACTGTTGTATTCAATCCCGATGCATTTTCTGTGTTTCATCAACACTCTGATAGTCCACAGATTACAGAATGCCACGAGATGAGCATCGGAAACTACTACTGGTCTTCCTGGGAACGATCCAAGCATAGACTGTTTCAGACATTACTCCCATGGAAGAAAGTGCGCATATTGACTGTTGTATTCAATTTCGATACAATTTCAGTTTTTCATCAACACTCTGATAGTCCACAGATTAGAGAATGCCTCCAGATGTGCATCGGAAACTACTACTGGTCTTCCAGGGAATGATCAAAGCGTAGACTGTTTCAGACACTACTCCCATGGAAGGAAGTGCGCATGGTGACTGTTGTATTCAATTTCGATGCAATTTCTGTGTTTCATCAACACTCTGATAGTCCACAGATTACAGAATGCCACCAGATGTGCATCGGAAACTACTACTGCTCTTCCAGGGAACGATCAAAGCGTAGACTCTTAGAGACATACCTCCCGTGGAGGAAAGTGCGCATGTTGACTGTTGTATTCATTCCCGATGCAATTTCTGTGTTTCATCAACACTCTGATTGTCCACAGATTACAGAATGCCACCAGATGTGCATCGGAAACTACTACTGGTCTTCCAGGGGACGATCAAAGCATAGACTGTATGAGAATTACTCCCATGGAGGAAAGTGCGCATGGTGACTGTTGTATTCAATCCCGATGCAATTTCTGTGTTTCATCAACACTCTGATAGTCTACGCATTACAGAATGCAACCATATGTTCATCGCAAACTACTACTGGTCATCCAGGGAACGATCAAAGGCGTAGTTTGTTTGAGACATTACTCCCCTGGAGAAAAGTGCGCATGGTGATTGTTGTATTCAATCCCGATGCAATTTCTGTGTTTCATCAACACTCTGATAGTCCACAGATTACAGAATGTTTCAAGATGTGTATCGGAAACTACTACTGGTCTTCCAGGGAACGATCACAGCGTAGACTGTTTGGGACATTACTACCGTGGAGCAGTGTGCGCATGGTGACTGTTGTATTCAATACCGATGCATTTTCTGTGTTTCATCAACACTCTGATAGTCCACACATTACAGAATGACACGAGATGTGCATCGGAAACTACTACTGGTCTTCCAGGGAACGATCAAACGGTAGACTGTTTCAGATATTACTCCCATGGTGGAAAGTGCGGATGGTGACTGTTGTGTTCAATCCCGATGCAATTTCTGTGTTTCATCAACACTCTGATAGTCCACAGATTACAGAATGCCACCAGATGTGCACCGGAAACTACTACTGCTCTTCCAGGGACCGATCAAAGCGTAGACTGTTAGAGACATACCTCCCGAGGAGGAAAGTGCGCTTGTTGACTGTTGTATTCATTTCCGATGCAATTTCTGTGTTTCATCAACACTCTGATAGTCCACAGATTACAGAATGCCACCAGATGTGCATCGGAAACTACTACTGGTCTTCCAGGGAACGATCAAAGCATAGACTGTTTGAGAATTACTCCCATGGAGGAAAGTGGGCATGGTGACTGTTGTATTCAATCCCGATGCAATATCTGTGTTTCATCAACACTCTGATAGTCCACAGATCACAGAAAGCCTCCAGATGTGCCTCGAAAACTACTACTGGTCTTCCAGGGAACGATCAAAGCGTAGACTGTTTGGGACATTACTACCGTGGAGCAATGTGCGCGTGGTGACTGTTGTATTCAATCCCGATGCAATTTCTTTGTTTCATCAACACTCTGATAATCCACAGATTACAGAATACCTCCAGATGTGCATCGGAAACTACTACTGGTCTTCCAGGGAACGATCAAAGCGTATACTGTTTGAGACATACCTCCCGTGGAGGAAAGTGCGCATGGTGACTGTTGTATTCAATCCCGATTCAATTAATGTGTTTCATCAACACTCTGTTAGTCCACAGATAAAGGAAAGCCTCCAGATGTGCATCGGAAACTACTACTGGTCTTCCAGGGAACGATCAAAGCGTAGACTGTTAGGGACATTACTCCCATGGAGGAAAGTGCGCATGGTGACTGTTGTATTCAATCTCGATGCAATTTCTGTGTTTCATCTACACTCTGATAGTCTACAGATTACAGAATGCCACAAGATGTGCATCGGAAATTGCTACTGGTCTTTCAGGGAACGATCAAAGCGTAGACTGTTTGAGACATTACTCTCATGGAGAAAAAATGCATGGTGACTGTTGTATTCAATCCCGATGCAGTTTCTGTGTTTCAACAAAACTATGATAGTCCACAGATAACGGAAAGACTCCAGATGTGCATCGGAAACTACTACTGGACGTCCAGGGAACGATCAAAGCGTAAATTCCTTGAGACATTACTCACATGAAGGAAAGTGCGTATGGTGACTGTTGTATTCAATCCCGATTCAATTAATGTGTTTCATCAACACTCTGATAGTCCACAGATAAAGGAAAGCCTCCAGATGTGCATCGGAAACAACTACTGGTCTTCCAGGGAACGATCAAAGCGTAGACTGTTAGGGACATTACTCCCATGGAGGAAAGTGCGCATGGTGACTGTTGTATTCAGTCTCGATGCAATTTCTGTGTTTCATCAACACTCTGATAGTCCACAGATTACAGAATGCTACCAGATGAGCATCGGAAACTACTACTGGTCTTTCAGGGAACGATCAAATCGTAGACTGTTAGGGACATTACTCCCATGGAGAAAGTGCGCATGGTGACTGTTGTATTCAATCCCGATGCATTTTCTGTGTTTCATCAACACTCTGATAGTCCACAGATTACAGAATGCCACGAGATGAGCATCGGAAACTACTACTGGTCTTCCTGGGAACGATCTAAGCATAGACAGTTTCAGACATTACTCCCATGGAAGAAAGTGCGCATATTGACTGTTGTATTCAATTTCGATACAATTTCAGTTTTTCATCAACACTCTGATAGTCCACAGATTAGAGAATGCCTCCAGATGTGCATCGGAAACTACTACTGGTCTTCCAGGGAATGATCAAAGCGTAGACTGTTTCAGACACAACTCCCATGGAAGGAAGTGCGCATGGTGACTGTTGTATTCAATTTCGATGCAATTTCTGTGTTTCATCAACACTCTGATAGTCCACAGATTACAGAATGCCTCCAGATGTGCATCGGAAACTAGTACTGGACTTTCAGAGTACGATCAAAGCGTAAACTCCTTGAAACATTACTCCCATGGAGGAAAGTGCGCATGGTAACTGTTGTATTCAATCCCGATGCATTTTCTGTGTTTCATCAACACTCTGATAGTCCACAGATTACAGAATGCCACGAGATGTGCATCGGAAACTACTACTGGTCTTCCTGGGAACGATCCAAGCGTAGACTGTTTCAGACATTACTCCCATGGAGGAAAGTGCGCAAGGTGACTGTTGTATTCAATCCCGATGCAATTTCTGTGTTTCATCAACACTCTGATAGTCCACAGATTACAGAATGCCAAAGAGATGTGCATCGGAAACTACTACTGGTCTTTCAGGGAACGATCAAAGCGTAGACTGTTTCAGACATTACTCCCGTGGTGTAATGTGCGCATGGTGACTGTTGTATTCAATCCCGATGCAATTTCTGTGTTTCATCAACACTGATAGTCCACAGATTACAGAATGCCTCCCGATGTTCATCGGAAACTACTACTGGTCTTCCAGGGAACGATCAAATAGTAGACTGTTTGAGACATTACTGCCGTGGAGGAAAGTGCGCATGGTGTCTGTTGTATTCAATCCCGATGCAATTTCTGTGTTTCATCAACACTCTGATAGTCCACAGATTACAGAATGCCTCCAGATGTTCATCGGAAACTACTACTGGTCTTCCAGGGAACGATCAAATAGTAGACTGTTTGAGACATTACTCCCGTGGAGGAAAGTGCGCATGGTGACTGTTGTATTCAATGCCGATGCAATTTCTGTGTTTCATCAACACGTTGATACTCCACAGATTACAGAATGCCTCCAGATGTTCATCGGAAACTACTACTGGTCTTCCAGGGAACTATCAAAGCGTAGACTGTTTCAGACATTACTCCCATGGAAGAAAGTGCGCATGGTGACTGTTGTATTCAATTTCGATGCAATTTCTGTGTTTCATCAACACTATGATAGTCCACAGATTACAGAATGCCTCCAGATGTGCATCGGAAACTACTACTGGTCTTCCAGGGAACGATCAAAGCGTAAACTCTTTGAGACATTGCTCCCATGGAGAAAAAATGCATGGTGACTGTTGTATTCAATCCCGATGCAGTTTCTGTGTTTCATCAAAAATCTGATAGTCCACAGATAACGGAAAGCCTCCAGATGTGCATCGGAAACTACTACTGGTCTTCCAGGGAACGATCAAAGCGTAGACTGTTAGGGACATTACTCCCATGGAGGAAAGTGCGGATGGTGACTGTTGTATTCAATCCCGATGAAATTTCTGTGTTTCATCAACGCTCTGATAGTCCACAGATTACAGATTGTCTCCAGATGTGCATCGGAAACTACTACTGGTCTTCCAGGGAACGATCAAAGCGTAGACTGTTTGAGACATTACATTTATGGAGGAATGTGCGCATGGTGACTGTTGTATTCAATCCCGATGCAATTTCTGTGTTTCATCAACACTCTGATAGTCCACAGATTACAGAATGCCTCCAGATGTGCATCGGAAACTACTACTGGCCTTTCAGGGAACGATCAAAGAGTAGACTGTTTGAGACATTACTCCCATGGAGGAAAGTGCGGATAGTGACTGTTGTATTGAATCCCGATGAAATTTCTGTGTTTCATCAACACTCTGATAGTCCTTATATTACAGATTGTCTCCAGATGTGCATCGGAAACTACTACTGGTCTTCCAGAGTACGATCAAAGCGTAGGCTGTTTGAGACATTACTCCCTTAAAGGAAAGTGTGCATGGTGACTGTTGTATTCAATCCAGATGCAATTTCTGTGTTTCATCAACACTCTGATAGTCCACAGATGACGGAAAGCCTCCAGATGTGCATCGGAAACTACTACTGGTCTTCCAGGGAACGATCAAAGGTTACACTGTTAGGGACATTACTCCCATGGAGGAAAGTGCGCATGGTGACTGTTGTATTCAATCCCGATGCAATTTCTGTGTTTCATCAACACTCTGATAGTCCACAGATTACAGAATGCCACGAGATGAGCATCGGAAACTACTACTGGTCTTCCTGGGAACGATCCAAGCATAGACTGTTTCAGACATTACTCCCATGGAAGAAAGTGCGCATATTGACTGTTGTATTCAATTTCGATGCAATTTCTGTGTTTCATCAACACTCTGAAAGTCCACAGATTACAGAGTGCCTCCAGATGTGCATCGGAAATTACTACTGGTCTTCCAGGGAAAGATCAAAGCGTAGACTCTTTGAGATATTACTCCCATGGAGGAAAGTACGCATGGTGACTGTTGTATTCAATTTCGATGGAATTTCTGTGTTTCATCAACACTCTGATAGACCACAGATTACAGAATGCCTCCAGATGTGCATCGAAAACTACTACTGGACTTTCAGAGTACGATCAAAGCGTAAACTCCTTGAGACACTACTCCCATGGAGGAAAGTGCGCATGGTGAATGTTGTATTCAATCCTGATGCATTTTCTGTGTTTCATCAACACTCTGATAGTCCACAGATTACAGAATGCAACGAGATGTGCATCGGAAACTACTACTGGTCTTCCTGGGAACGATCCAAGCGTAGACTGTTTGAGACATTACTCCCATGGAGGAAAGTGCGGATGGCGACTGTTGTATTCAATCCCGATGCAATTTCTGTGTTTCATCAACATTCTAATACTCCACAGATTACAGAATGCCTCCAGATGTGCATCGGAAACTACTACTGGTCTTCCAGGGAACGATCAAAGCGTAGACTGTTTGAGACATTACTCCCATGGAGGAAAGTGCGGATGGTGACTGTTGTATTCAATCCCGATGAAATTTCTGTGTTTCATCAACACTCTGATAGTCCACAGATTACAGATTGTCTCCAGATGTGCATCGGAAACTACTACTGTACTTCCAGGGAACGATCAAAGCGTAGACTGTTTGAGACTGTACTCCCATTTAGGAAAGTGCGGATGGTGACGGTTGTATTCAATCCCGATGAAATTTCTGTGTTTCATCAACACTCTGATAGTCCACAGATTACAGATTACCTCCAGATGTGCATCGGAAACTACTACTGGTCTTCCAGGGAACGATCAAAGCGTAGACTGTTTGAGACATTTCTCCCATAAAGGAAAGTGCGCATGGTGACTGTTGTATTCAATCCCGATGCAATTTCTGTGTTTCATCAACACTCTGATAGTCCACAGATGACGGAAAACCTCCAGATGTGCATCGGAAACTACTACTGGTCTTCCAGGGAACGATCAAAGCGTAGACTCTTTGAGACATTACTTTTATGGAGGAATGTGCGCATGGTGACTGTTGTATTCAATCCCGATGCAATTTCTGTGTTTTATCAACACTCTGATAGTCCACAGATTACAGAATGCCTCCAGATGTGCATCGGAAACTACTACTGGACTTCCAGGGATCGATCAAAGCGTAAATTCCTTGAGACATTACTCCCATGAAGGAATGTGCGCATGGTGACTGTTGTATTCAATCCCGATGCATTTTCTGTGTTTCATCAACACTTTGATAGTCCACAGATTACAGAATGCCTCCAGATGTGCATCGGAAGCTACTACTGGACTTCCAGGGAAGGATCAAAGCGTAGACTGTTTGAGAGTTACTCCCATGGAGGAAAGGGCGCATGGTGACTGTTGTATTCAGTCCCGATGCAATTTCTGTGTTTCGTCAACATTCTAATACTCCACAGATTACAGAATGCCTCCAGATGTGCATCGGAAACTACTACTGGTCTTCCAGGGAACGATCGAAGCGTAGACTGTTTGAGACATTATTCCCATGGAGGAAAGTGCGGATGCTGACTGTTGTATTCAATCCCGATGAAATTTCTTTGTTTCATCAACACTCTGATAGTCCACAGATTACAGATTGTCTCCAGATGTGCATCGGAAACTACTACTGGTCTTCCATGGAACGATCAAAGCGTAGACTGTTTGAGACATTACTCCCATGGAGAAAAAATGCATGGTCATTGTGTATTCAATCCCGATGCAGTTTCTGTGTTTCATCAACCCTCTGATCGTCCACAGATTACAGAATGCCTCCAGATGTTCATCGGAAACTACTACTGGTCTTCCAGGGAACGATGAAAGCGTAGACTCTTTGAGACATTACTTTTATGGAGGAATGTGCGCATGGTGACTGTTGTATTCAATCCCGATGCAATTTCTGAGTTTCATCAACACTCTATAGTCCACAGATTACAGAATGCCTCCAGATGTGCATCGTAAACTACTACTGGTCTACCAGGGAACGATCAAAGCGTAACCCTTTGAGACATTACTCACATGGAGGAAAGTGCGCATGATAACTGTTGTATTCAATCCCGATGAATTTTCTGTGTTTCATCAACACTCTGATAGTCCACAGATTACAGAATGCCACGAGATGTGCATCGGAAACTACTACTGGTCTTCCAGGGAACGATCAAAGCGTAGACTGTTTCAGACATTACTCCCGTGGAGGAATGTGTGCATGGTGACTGTTGTATTCAATCCCGATGCAATTTCTGTGTTTCATCAACACTGATAGTCCACAGATTATATAATGCCTCCAGATGTTCATCGAAAACTACTACTGGTCTTCCAGGGAACGATCAAATCGTAGACTGTTTGAGACATTACTGCCGTGGAGGAAAGTGCGCATGGTGACTGTTGTATTCAATCCCGATGCAATTTCTGTGTTTCATCAACACTCTGATGGTCCACAGATTACAGAATGCCTCCAGATGTTCATCGAAAATTTCTACTGGTCTTCCACCGAACGATCAAAGCGTAGACTGTTTGAGACATTACTGCCGCGGAGGAAATTGCGCATGGTGACTGTTGTATTCAATCCCGAAGGAATTTCTGTGTTTCATCAACACTCTGATAGTCCACAGATTACAGAATGCCTCCAGATGTGCATCGGAAACTACTACTGGACTTCCAGGGATCGATCAAAGCGTAAATTCCTTGAGACATTACTCCCATGGAGGAAAGTGCGCAAGTTGACTGTTGTATTCAATCCCGATGCAATTTCTGTGTTTCATCAACACTCTGATAGTCCACAGATTACAGAATGCCACCAGATGTTCATCGGAAACTACTGCTGGACTTTCAGGGAACGATCAAAGCGTAGACTCTTTGAGACATTACTTTTATGGAGGAATGTGCGAATGGTGACTGTTGTATTCAATCCCGATGCAAATTATGTGTTTCATCAACTCTCTGATAGTCCACAGATGACGGAAAGCCTCCAGATGTGCATCGGAAACTACTACTGGTCTTCCAGGGAACGATGAAAGCGTAGACTCTTTGAGACATTACTTTTATGGAGGAATGTGCGCATGGTGACTGTTTTATTCAATCCCGATGCAATTTCTGAGTTTCATCAACACTCTAATAGTCCACACATTACAGAATGCCACGAGATGTTCATCGGAAACTACTACTGGTCTTCCAGGGAACGTTCAAATCGTAGACTGTTTGAGACATTACTGCCGTGGAGGAATGTGCGCATGGTGACTGTTGTATTCAATGCCGATGCAATTTCTGTTTTTCATCAACAATCTGGTACTCAACAGATTACAGAATGCCTCCAGATGTGCATCGGAAACTACTACTGGTCTTCCAGGGGACGATCAAAGCGTAGACTGTTTCAGACATTACTCCCATGGAAGAAAGTGCGCATGGTGACTATTGTATTCAATTTCAATGCAACTTCTGTGTTTCATCGAAACTCTGATGGTTCACAGATTACAGAATGCCTCCAGATGTGCATCGGAAACTACTACTGGTCTTCCAGGGAACGATCAAAGCGTAGACTGTTTGAGACATTACTCCCATGGAGGAAAGTGCGCATGGTGACTGTTGTATTCAATCCAGATGAAATTTCTGTGTTTCATCAACACCCTGATAGTGCACAGATTACAGAATGCCACGAGATGTGCATCGGAAACTACTACTGGTCTTCCTGGGAACGATCTAAGCGTAGACTGTTTCAGACATTACTCCCATGGAGGAAAGTGCGCATGGTGACTGTTGTATTAAATCCCGATGCAATTACTGTGTTTCATCAACACTCTGATAGTCTACACATTACAGAATGCCACCAGATGTGCATCGGAAACTACTACTGGTCTTCCAGGGAACGATCAAAAGCGTAGATTGTTTGAGACATTACTCCCGTGGAGTAAAGTGCGCATGGTGACTGTTGTATCAAATCCCGATGCAATTTCTGTGTTTCATAAACACTCTGATAGTCCACAGATTACAGAATGTTTCAAGATGTGCATCGGAAACTACTACTGGTCTTCCAGCTAACGATCAAAGCGTAGACTGTTTGAGACATTACTCTCATGGAGGAAAGTGCGCATGGTGACTGTTGTATTCAATTTCGATGCAATTTCTGTGTTTCATCAACACTCTGATAGTCCACAGATTACAGAATGCCTCCAGATGTGCATCGGAAACTACTACTGGACTTCCAGGGATCGATCAAAGCGTAAATTCCTTGAGACATTACTCCCATGGAGGAAAGTGCGCAAGTTGACTGTTGTATTCAATCCCGATGCAATTTCTGTGTTTCATCAACACTCTGATAGTCCACAGATTACAGAATGCCACAAGATGTTCATCGGAAACTACTACTGGACTTTCAGGGAACGATCAAAGCGTAGACACTTTGAGACATTACTTTTATGGAGGAATGTGCGAATGGTGACTGTTGTATTCAATCCCGATGCAATTTATGTGTTTCATCAACTCTCTGATAGTCCACAGATGACGGAAAGCCTCCAGATGTCCATCGGAATCTACTCCTGATCTTCCTGGGAACGATCAAAGCGTAGACTGCTAGGGACATTACTCCCATGGAGGAAAGTGCGCAAGGTTACTGTTGTATTAAATCCCGATGCAATTTCTGTGTTTCATCAACACTCTGATAATCCACAGATTACAGAATGCCACCAGATGTGCATCGGAAACTACTACTGGACTTTCAGGGAACGATCAAAGCGTAGACTGTTTGAGACATTACTCCCATGGAGAAAAAATGCATGGTCATTGTTGTATTCAATCCCGATGCAGTTTCTGTGTTTCATCAACCCTCTGATAGTCCACAGATTACAGAATGAATCCAGATGTTCATCGGAAACTACTACTGGTCTTCCAGGGAACGATGAAAGCGTAGACTCCTTGAGACATTACTTTTATGGAGGAATGAGCGCATGGTGACTGTTGTATTCAATCCCGATGCAATTTCTGAGTTTCATCAACACTCTGATAGTCCACAGATTACAGAATGCCTCCAGATGTGCATCCGAAACCACTACTGGTCTTTCAGGGAACGATCAAAGCGTAGACAGTTTGAGACTTTACTCCCATGGAGAAAAAATGCATGGTGACAGTTGTATTCAATACCGATGCAGTTTCTGTGTTTCATCAACACTCTGATAGTCCACAGATTACAGAGTGCCTCCAGATGTTCATCGGAAACTACTACTGGTCTTCCAGGGAACGATCAAATTGTAGACTGTTTGAGACATTACTGCCGTGGAGGAAAGTGCGCATGGTGACTGTTGTATTCAATCCCGATGCAATTTCTGTGTTTCATCAACACTCTGATAGTCCACAGATTACAGAATGCCTCCAGGTGTTCATCGGAAATTTCTACTGGTCTTCCACGGAACGATCAAAGCGTAGAATGTTTGAGACATTAATTTTATGCAGGAATGGGCGCATGGTGACTGTTGTATTCAATCCCGATGCAATTTCTGTGTTTCATCTACACTCTGATAATACACAGATTACAGAATACCTCCATATGTGCATCGGAAACTACTACTGGTCTTCCAGGGAACGATCAAAGCGTAAACTGTTTGAGACATTACTCCCATGGAGCAAAGTGCGCATGGTGACTGTTCTATTCAATCCCGATGGAATTGCTGTGTTTCATCAACACTCTGATAGTAGACAGATTACAGAATGCCTCCAGATGTGCATCGGAAACTACTACTGGTCTTTCAGGGAACGATCAAAGCGTAGACTGTTTGAGACATAACTCCCATGGAGGAAAGTGCGGATGGTGACTGTTTTATTCAATCCCGATGAAATTTCTGTGTTTCGTCAACACTCTGATACTCCACAGATTACAGAATGCCTTCAGATGTGCATCGGAAACTTCTACTGGTCTTCCAGGGAACGATCAAAGCGTAGACTGTTAAGGACACTACTCCCATGGAAGAAAGTGCGCATGGTGACTTTTGTATACAATTTCGATGCAATTTCTGTGTTTCATCAGCACTCTGATAGTCCACAGAATACAGAATGCCTCCGGATGTGCTTCGGAAACTACTACTGGACTTCCAGAGTACGATCAAAGCGTAAACTCCTTGAGACATTACTTCCATGGAGGAAAGTGCGCATGGTGACTGTTGTATTCAATCCCGATGAAATTTCTGTGTTTCATCAACACTCTGATAGTCCACAGATTACAGAATGCCACGAGATGTGCATCGGAAACTACTACTGGTCTTCCTGGGAACGATCTAAGCGTAGACTGTTTCAGACATTACTCCCATGGAGGAAAGTGCGCATGGTGACTGTTGTATTCAATCCCGATGCAATTACTGTGTTTCATCAACACTCTGATAGTCTACACATTACAGAATGCCACCAGATGTGCATCGGAAACTACTACTGGTTTTCCAGGGAACGATCAAAAGCGTAGATTGTTTGAGACATTACTCCCGTGGAGTAAAGTGCGCATGGTGACTGTTGTATCAAATCCCGATGCAATTACTGTGTTTCATCAACACTCTGATAGTCCACAGATTACAGAATGCCTCCAGATGTGCATCCGAAACCACTACTGGTCTTTCAGGGAACGATCAAAGCGTAGACAGTTTGAGACTTTACTCCCATGGAGAAAAAATGCATGGTGACAGTTGTATTCAATACCGACGCAGTTTCTGTGTTTCATCAACACTCTGATAGTCCACAGATTACAGAGTGCCTCCAGATGTTCATCGGAAACTACTACTGGTCTTCCAGGGAACGATCAAAAATAGACTGTTTGGGACATTACTCCCATGGAGGAAAGTGCGCATGGTGACTGTTGTATTCAATCCCGATGCAATTTCTGTGTTTCATCTACACTCTGATAATCCACAGATTACAGAATACCTCCATATGTGCATCGGAAATTACTACTGGTCTTCCAGGGAACGATCAAAGCGTAGACTGTTTGAGACATTACTCTCATGGAGGAAAGTGCGCATGGTGACTGTTGTATTCAATTTCGATGCAATTTCTGTGTTTCATCAACACTCTGATAGTCCACAGATTACAGAATGCCTCCAGATGTGCATCCGAAACCACTACTGGTCTTTCAGGGAACGATCAAAGCGTAGACAGTTTGAGACTTTACTCCCATGGAGAAAAAATGCATGGTGACAGTTGTATTCAATACCGATGCAGTTTCTGTGTTTCATCAACACTCTGATAGTCCACAGATTACAGAGTGCCTCCAGATGTTCATCGGAAACTACTACTGGTCTTCCAGGGAACGATCAAATCGTAGACTGTTTGAGACATTACTCCCATGGAGGAAAGTGTGCATGGTGACTGTTGTATTCAATCCCGATGCAATTTCTGTGTTTCATCAACACTGATAGTCCACAGATTACATAATGCCTCCAGATGTTCATCGAAAACTACTACTGGTCTTCCAGGGAACGATCAAATCGTAGACTGTTTGAGACATTACTGCCGTGGAGGAAAGTGCGCATGGTGACTGTTGTATTCAATCCCGATGCAATTTCTGTGTTTCATCAACACTCTGATGGTCCACAGATTACAGAATGCCTCCAGATGTTCATCGAAAATTTCTACTGGTCTTCCACGGAACGATCAAAGCGTAGACTGTTTGAGACATTACTGCCGCGGAGGAAAGTGCGCATGGTGACTGTTGTATTCAATCCCGAAGGAATTTCTGTGTTTCATCAACACTCTGATAGTCCACAGATTACAGAATGCCTCCAGATGTGCATCGGAAACTACTACTGGACTTCCAGGGATCGATCAAAGCGTAAATTCCTTGAGACATTACTCCCATGGAGGAAAGTGCGCAAGTTGACTGTTGTATTCAATCCCGATGCAATTTCTGTGTTTCATCAACACTCTGATAGTCCACAGATTACAGAATGCCACCAGATGTTCATCGGAAACTACTACTGGACTTTCAGGGAACGATCAAAGCGTAGACTCTTTGAGACATTACTTTTATGGAGGAATGTGCGAATGGTGACTGTTGTATTCAATCCCGATGCAATTTATGTGTTTCATCAACTCTCTGATAGTCCACAGATGACGGAAAGCCTCCAGATGTCCATCGGAATCTACTCCTGATCTTCCTGGGAACGATCAAAGCGTAGACTGCTAGGGACATTACTCCCATGGAGGAAAGTGCGCAAGGTGACTGTTGTATTAAATCCCGATGCAATTTCTGTGTTTCATCAACACTCTGATAATCCACAGATTACAGAATGCCACCAGATGTGCATCGGAAACTACTACTGGACTTTCAGGGAACGATCAAAGCGCAGACTGTTTGAGACATTACTCCCATGGAGAAAAAATGCATGGTCATTGTTGTATTCAATCCCGATGCAGTATCTGTGTTTCATCAACCCTCTGATAGTCCACAGATTACAGAATGAATCCAGATGTTCATCGGAAACTACTACTGGTCTTCCAGGGAACGATGAAAGCGTAGACTCCTTGAGACATTACTTTTATGGAGGAATGAGCGCATGGTGACTGTTGTATTCAATCCCGATGCAATTTCTGAGTTTCATCAACACTCTAATAGTCCACACATTACAGAATGCCTCCAGATGTGCATCGTAAACTACTACTGGTCTTCCAGGGAACGATCAAAGCGTAAACTCTTTGAGACGTTACTCACATGGAGGAAAGTGCGCATGGTAACTGTTGTATTCAATCCCGATGCATTTTCTGTGTTTCATCAACACTCTGATAGTCCACAGATTACAGAATGCCACGAGATGTTCATCGGAAACTACTACTGGTCTTCCAGGGAACGATCAAATCGTAGACTGTTTGAGACATTACTGCCGTGGAGGAAAGTGCGCATGGTTACTGTTGTATTCAATCCCGATGCAATTTCTTTGTTTCATCAACACTCTGATAGTCCACAGATTACAGAATGCCTCCAGATGTTCATCGGAAATTTCTACTGGTCTTCCACGGAACGATCAAAGCGTAGAATGTTTGAGACATTAATTTTATGCAGGAATGGGCGCATGGTGACTGTTGTATTCAATCCCGATGCAATTTCTGTGTTTCATCTACACTCTGAAAATACACAGATTACAGAATGCCACGAGATGTGCATCGGAAACTACTACTGGTCTTCTTGGGAACGATCTAAGCGTAGACTGTTTCAGACATTACTCCCATGGAGGAAAGTGCGCATGGTGACTGTTGTATTCAATCCCGATGCAATTACTGTGTTTCATCAACACTCTGATAGTCTACACATTACAGAATGCCACCAGATGTGCATCGGAAACTACTACTGGTTTTCCAGGGAACGATCAAAAGCGTAGATTGTTTGAGACATTACTCCCGTGGAGTAAAGTGCGCATGGTGACTGTTGTATCAAATCCCGATGCAATTTCTGTGTTTCATCAACACTCTGATAGTCCACAGTTTACAGAATGTTTCAAGATGTGCATCGGAAACTACTACTGGTCTTCCAGCTAACGATCAAAGCGTTGACTGTTTGAGACATTACTCTCATGGAGGAAAGTGCGCATGGTGACTGTTGTATTCAATTTCGATGCAATTTCTGTGTTTCATCAACACTCTGATAGTCCACAGATTACAGAATGCCTCCAGATGTGCATCCGAAACCACTACTGGTCTTTCAGGGAACGATCAAAGCGTAGACAGTTTGAGACTTTACTCCCATGGAGAAAAAATGCATGGTGACAGTTGTATTCAATACCGAAGCAGTTTCTGTGTTTCATCAACACTCTGATAGTCCACAGATTACAGAGTGCCTCCAGATGTTCATCGGAAACTACTACTGGTCTTCCAGGGAACGATCAAAAATAGACTGTTTGGGACATTACTCCCATGGAGGAAAGTGCGCATGGTGACTGTTGTATTCAATCCCGATGCAATTTCTGTGTTTCATCTACACTCTGATAATCCACAGATTACAGAATACCTCCATATGTGCATCGGAAATTACTACTGGTCTTCCAGGGAACGATCAAAGCATAGACTGTTTGAGACATAACTCCCGTGGAGGAAAGTGCGCATGGTGACTGTTGTATTCAATGCCGATGCAATTTCTGTGTTTCATCATCAATCTGGTACTCCACAGATTACAGAATGCCTCCAGATGTGCATCGGAAACTACTACTGGTCTTCCAGGGAACTATCAAAGCGTAGACTGTTAAGGACATTACTCAAATGGAAGAAAGTGCGCATGGTGACTGTTGTATACAATTTCGATGCCATTTCTGTGTTTCATCAACACTCTGATAGTCCACAAATTACAGAATGCCTCCAAACGTGCATAGGAAAGTACTACCGGACTTCCAGAGTACGATCAAAGCGTAAACTCCTTGAGACATTACTCCCATGGAGGAAAGTGCGCATGGTGACTGTTGTATTCAATCCCGATGCATTTTCTGTGTTTCATCAACACTCTGATAGTACACAGATTACAGAATGCCACGAGATGTGCATCGGAAACTACTACTGGTCTTGTTGGGAACGATCTAAGCGTAGACTGTTTCAGACATTACTCCCATGGAGGAAAGTGCGCATGGTGACTGTTGTATTCAATCCCGATGCCATTACTGTGTTTCATCAACACTCTGATAGTCTACACATTACAGAATGCCACCAGATGTGCATCGGAAACTACTACTGGTCTTCCAGGGAACGATCAAAAGCGTAGATTGTTTGAGACATTACTCCCGTGTAGTAAAGAGCGCATGGTGACTGTTGTACTCAAACCCGATGCAATTTCTGTGTTTCATCAACTCTCTGATAGTCCACAGATTACGGAAAGCCTCCAGATGTCCATCGGAATCTACTCCTGGTCTTCCTGGGAACGATCAAAGCGTAGACTGCTAGGGACATTACTCCCATGGAGGAAAGTGCGCAAGGTGACTGTTGTATTCAATCCCGATGCAATTTCTGTGTTTCATCAACACTCTGATAGTCCACAGATTACAGAATGCCACCAGATGTGCATCGGAAACTACTACTGGACTTTCAGGGAACGATCAAAGCGTAGGCTGTTTGAGACATTACTCCCATGGAGAAAAAATGCATGGTCATTGTTGTATTCAATCCCGATGCAGTTTCTGTGTTTCATCAACCCTCTGATAGTCCACAGATTACAGAATGCCTCCAGATGTTCATCGGAAACTACTACTGGTCTTCCAGGGGACGATGAAAGCGTAGACTCTTTGAGACATTACTTTTATGGAGGAATGTGCGCATGGTGACTGTTGTATTCAATCCCGGTGCAATTTCTGAGTTTCATCAACAGTCTAATAGTCCACACATTACAGAATGCCTCCAGATGTGCATCGTAAACTACTACTGGTCTTCCAGGGAACGATCAAAGCGTAAACTCTTTGAGACATTACTCACATGGAGGAAAGTGCGCATGGTAACTGTTGTATTCAATCCCGATGCATTTTCTGTGTTTCATCAACACTCTGATAGTCCACAGATTACAGAATGCCACGAGATGTTCATCGGAAACTACTACTGGTCTTCCAGGGAACGATCAAATCGTAGACTGTTTGAGACATTACTGCCGTGGAGGAAAGTGCGCATGGTGACTGTTGTATTCAATCCCGATGCAATTTCTGTGTTTCATCAACACTCTGATAGTCCACAGATTACAGAATGCCTCCAGATGTTCATCGGAAATTTCTACTGGTCTTCCACGGAACGATCAAAGCGTAGAATGTTTGAGACATTAATTTTATGCAGGAATGTGCGCATGGTGACTGTTGTATTCAATGCCGATGCAATTTCTGTGTTTCATCTACACTCTGATAATCCACAGATTACAGAATACCTCCATATGTGCATCGGAAACTACTACTGGTCTTCCAGGGAACGATCAAAGCGTAGACTGTTTGAGACATACCTCCCCTGGAGGAAAGTGCGCATGGTGACTGTTGTATTCAATGCCGATGCAATTTGTGTGTCTCATCAACACTCTGATACTCCACAGATTACAGAATGCCTCCAGATGTGCATCGGAAACTACTACTATTCTTCCAGGGAACGATCAAAGCGTAGACTGATTCAGACATTACTCCCATGGAAGAAAGTGCGCATGGTGACTGTTGTATTCAATTTAGATGCAATTTCTGTGTTTCATCAACACTCTGATAGTCCACAGATTACAGAATGCCTCCAGATGTGCATCGGAAACTACTACTGGTCTTTCAGGGAACGATCAAAGCGTAGACAGTTTGAGACTTTACTCCCATGGAGAAAAAATGAATGGTGACAGTTGTATTCAATACCGATGCAGTTTCTGTGTTTCATCAACACTCTGATAGTCCACAGATTACAGAATGCCTCCAGATGTTCATCGGAAACTACTACTGGTCTTCCAGGGAACGATCAAAGCGTAGACTGTTTCAGACATTACTCCCATGGAAGAAAGTGCGCATGGTGACTGTTGTATTCAATCCCGATGCAATTTCTGTGTTTCATCTACACTCTGATAATCCACAGATTACAGAATACCTCCATATGTGCATCGGAAACTACTACTGGTCTTCCAGGGAACGATCAAAGCATAGACTGTTTGAGACATAACTCCCGTGGAGGAAAGTGCGCATGGTGGCTGTTGTATTCAATGCCGATGCAATTTCTGTGTTTCATCAACAATCTGGTACTCAACAGATTACAGAATGCCTCCAGATGTGCATCGGAAACTACTACTGGTCTTCCAGGGGACGATCAAAGCGTAGACTGTTTCAGACATTACTCCCATGGAAGAAAGTGCGCATGGTGACTTTTGTATACAATTTCGATGCAATTTCTGTGTTTCATCAACACTCTGATAGTCCACAGAATACAGAATGCCTCCAGATGTGCATCGGAAACTACTACTGGACTTCCTGAGTACGATCAAAGCGTAAACTCCTTGAGACATTACTCCCATGGAGGAAAGTGCGCATGGTGACTGTTGTATTCAATCCCGATGAAATTTCTGTGTTTCATCAACACTCTGATAGTCCACAGATTACAGAATGCCACGAGATGTGCATCGGAAACTACTACTGGTCTTCCTGGGAACTATCTAAGCGTAGACTGTTTCAGACATTTCTCCCATGGAGGAAAGTGCGCATGGTGACTGTTGTATTGAATCCCGATGCAATTACTGTGTTTCATCAACACTCTGATAGTCTACACATTACAGAATGGCACCAGATGTGCATCGGAAACTACTACTGGTCTTCCAGGGAACGATCAAATGCGTAGATTGTTTGAGACATTACTCCCGTGGAGTAAAGTGCGCATGGTGACTGTTGTATCAAATCCCGATGCAATTTCTGTGTTTCATCAACACTCTGATATTCCACAGATTACAGAATGCCTCCAGATGTGCATCCGAAACCACTACTGGTCTTTCAGGGAACGATCAAAGCGTAGACGGTTTGAGACTTTACTCCCATGGAGAAAAAGTGCATGGTGACAGTTGTATTCAATACCGATGCAGTTTCTGTGTTTCATCAACACTCTGATAGTCCACAGATTACAGAGTGCCTCCAGATGTTCATCGGAAACTACTACTGGTCTTCCAGGGAACGATCAAACATAGACTGTTTGGGACATTACTCCCATGGAGGAAAGTGCGCATGGTGACTGTTGTATTCAATCCCGATGCAATTTCTGTGTTTCATCTACACTCTGATAATCCACAGATTACAGAATACCTCCATATGTGCATCGGAAACTACTACTGGTCTTCCAGGGAACGATCAAAGCATAGACTGTTTGAGACATAACTCCCTTGGAGGAAAGTGCGCATGGTGACTGTTGTATTCAATGCCGATGCAATTTCTGTGTTTCATCAACAATCTGGTACTCCACTGATTACAGAATGCCTCCAGATGTGCATCGGAAACTACTATTGGTCTTCCAGGGAACTATCAAAACGTAGACTGTTAAGGACATTACTTCCATGGAAGAAAGTGCGCATGGTGACTGTTGTATACAATTTCGATGCAATTTCTGTGTTTCATCAACACTCTGATAGTCCACAGATTACAGAATGCCTCCAGATGTGCATAGGAAAGTACTACTGGACTTCCAGAGTACGATCAAAGCGTAAACTCCTTGAGACATTACTCCCATGGAGGAAAGTGCGCATGGTGACAGTTGTATTCAATCCCGATGCATTTTCTGTGTTTCATCAACACTCTGATAGTCCACAGATTACAGAATGCCTCCAGATGTGCATCGGAAACTACTACTGGTCTTTCAGGGAACGATCAAAGCGTAGACAGTTTGAGACTTTACTCCCATGGAGATAAAATGAATGGTGACAGTTGTATTCAATACCGATGCAGTTTCTGTGTTTCATCAACACTCTGATAGTCCACAGATTACAGAATGCCTCCAGATGTTCATCGGAAACTACTACTGGTCTTCCAGGGAACGATCAAAGCGTAGACTGTTTCAGACATTACTCCCATGGAAGAAAGTGCGCATGGTGACTGTTGTATTCAATCCCGATGCAATTTCTGTGTTTCATCTACACTCTGATAATCCACAGATTACAGAATACCTCCATATGTGCATCGGAAACTACTACTGGTCTTCCAGGGAACGATCAAAGCATAGACTGTTTGAGACATAACTTCCGTGGAGGAAAGTGCGCATGGTGGCTGTTGTATTCAATGCCGATGCAATTTCTGTGTTTCATCAACAATCTGGTACTCAACAGATTACAGAATGCCTCCAGATGTGCATCGGAAACTACTACTGGTCTTCCAGGGGACGATCAAAGCGTAGACTGTTTCAGACATTACTCCCATGGAAGAAAGTGCGCATGGTGACTTTTGTATACAATTTCGATGCAATTTCTGTGTTTCATCAACACTCTGATAGTCCACAGAATACAGAATGCCTCCAGATGTGCATCGGAAACTACTACTGGACTTCCATAGTACGATCAAAGCGTAAACTCCTTGAGACATTACTCCCATGGAGGAAAGTGCGCATGGTGACTGTTGTATTCAATCCCGATGAAATTCTGTGTTTCATCAACACTCTGATAGTCCACAGATTACAGAATGCCACGAGATGTGCATCGGAAACTACTACTGGTCTTCCTGGGAACGATCTAAGCGTAGACTGTTTCAGACATTTCTCCCATGGAGGAAAGTGCGCATGGTGACTGTTGTATTCAATCCCGATGCAATTACTGTGTTTCATCAACACTCTGATAGTCTACACATTACAGAATGGCACCAGATGTGCATCGGAAACTACTACTGGTCTTCCAGGGAACGATCAAATGCGTAGATTGTTTGAGACATTACTCCCGTGGAGTAAAGTGCGCATGGTGACTGTTGTATCAAATCCCGATGCAATTTCTGTGTTTCATCAACACTCTGATATTCCACAGATTACAGAATGCCTCCAGATGTGCATCCGAAACCACTACTGGTCTTTCAGGGAACGATCAAAGCGTAGACAGTTTGAGACTTTACTCCCATGGAGAAAAAGTGCATGGTGACAGTTGTATTCAATACCGATGCAGTTTCTGTGTTTCATCAACACTCTGATAGTCCACAGATTACAGAGTGCCTCCAGATGTTCATCGGAAACTACTACTGGTCTTCCAGGGAACGATCAAACATAGACTGTTTGGGACATTACTCCCATGGAGGAAAGTGCGCATGGTGACTGTTGTATTAAATCCCGATGCAATTTCTGTGTTTCATCTACACTCTGATAATCCACAGATTACAGAATACCTCCATATGTGCATCGGAAACTACTACTGGTCTTCCAGGGAACGATCAAAGCATAGACTGTTTGAGACATAACTCCCGTGGAGGAAAGTGCGCATGGTGACTGTTGTATTCAATGCCGATGCAATTTCTGTGTTTCATCAACAATCCGGTACTCCACAGATTACAGAATGCCTCCAGATGTGCATCAGAAACTACTATTGGTCTTCCAGGGAACTATCAAAACGTAGACTGTTAAGGACATTACTTCCATGGAAGAAAGTGCGCATGGTGACTGTTGTATACAATTTCGATGCAATTTCTGTGTTTCATCAACACTCTGATAGTCCACAGATTACAGAATGCCTCCAGATGTGCATAGGAAAGTACTACTGGACTTCCAGAGTACGATCAAAGCGTAAACTCCTTGAGACATTACTCCCATGGAGGAAAGTGCGCATGGTGACAGTTGTATTCAATCCCGATGCATTTTCTGTGTTTCATCAACACTCTGATACTCCACAGATTACAGAATGCCTCCAGATGTGCATCGGAAACTACTACTATTCTTCCAGGGAACGATCAAAGCGTAGACTGATTCAGACATTACTCCCATGGAAGAAAGTGCGCATGGTGACTGTTGTATTCAATTTCGATGCAATTTCTGTGTTTCATCAACACTCTGATAGTCCACAGATTACAGCATGCCTCCAGATGTGCATCGGAAACTACTACTGGTCTTTCAGGGAACGATCAAAGCGTAGACAGTTTGAGACTTTACTCCCATGGAGAAAAAATGAATGGTGACAGTTGTATTCAATACCGATGCAGTTTCTGTGTTTCAGCAACACTCTGATAGTCCACAGATTACAGAATGCCTCCAGATGTTCATCGGAAACTACTACTGGCCTTCCAGGGAACGATCAAAGCGTAGACTGTTTGAGACATTACTCCCATGGAGAAAAAATGCATGGTCATTGTTGTATTCAATCCCGATGCAGTTTCTGTGTTTCATCAACCCTCTGATAGTCCACAGATTACAGAATGCCTCCAGATGTTCATCGGAAACTACTACTGGTCTTCCAGGGAACGATGAAAGCGTAGACTCTTTGAGACATTACTTTTATGGAGGAATGTGCGCATGGTGACTGTTGTATTCAATCCCGATGCAATTTCTGAGTTTCATCAACAGTCTAATAGTCCACACATTACAGAATGCCTCCAGATGTGCATCGTAAACTACTACTGGTCTTCCAGGGAACGATCAAAGCGTAAACACTTTGAGACATTACTCACATGGAGGAAAGTGCGCATGGTAACTGTTGTATTCAATCCCGATGCATTTTCTGTGTTTCATCAACACTCTGATAGTCCACAGATTACAGAATGCCACGAGATGTTCATCGGAAACTACTACTGGTCTTCCAGGGAACGATCAAATCGTAGACTGTTTGAGACATTACTGCCGTGGAGGAAAGTGCGCATGGTGACTGTTGTATTCAATCCCGATGCAATTTCTGTGTTTCATCAACACTCTGATACTCCACAGATTACAGAATGCCTCCAGGTGTGCATCGGAAACTACTACTATTCTTCCAGGGAACGATCAAATCGTAGACTTATTCAGACATTACTCCCATGGAAGAAAGTGCGCATGGTGACTGTTGTATTCAATTTCGATGCAATTTCTGTGTTTCATCAGCACTCTGATAGTCCACAGATTACAGAATGCCTCCAGATGTGCATCGGAAACTACTACTGGTCTTTCAGGGAACGATCAAAGCGTAGACAGTTTGAGACTTTACTCCCATGGAGAAAAAATGAATGGTGACAGTTGTATTCAATACCGATGCAGTTTCTGTGTTTCATCAACACTCTGATAGTCCACAGATTACAGAATGCCTCCAGATGTTCATCGGAAACTACTACTGGTCTTCCAGGGAACGATCAAGCATAGACTGTTTGGGACATTACTCCCATGGAGGAAAGTGCGCATGGTGACTGTTGTATTCAATCCCAATGCAATTTCTGTGTTTCATCAACACTCTGATAGTCCACAGATGACGGAAAGCCTCCAGATGTGCATCGGAAACTACTACTGGTCTTATAGGGAACGATCAAAGCGTAGACTCTTTGAGACATTACTTTTATGGAGGAATGTGCGAATGGTGACTGTTGTATTCAATCCCGATGCAATTTATGTGTTTCATCAACTCTCTGATAGTCCAAAGATTACGGAAAGCCTCCAGATGTGCATCGGAAACTACTACTGGTCTTCCAGGGAACGATCAAAGCGTAGACTGTTTCAGACATTACTCCCATGGAAGAAAGTGCGCATGGTGACTGTTGTATTCAATCCCGATGCAATTTCTGTGTTTCATCTACACTCTGATAATCCACAGATTACAGAATACCTCCATATGTGCATCGGAAACTACTACTGGTCTTCCAGGGAACGATCAAAGCATAGACTGTTTGAGACATAACTCCCGTGGAGGAAAGTGCGCATGGTGGCTGTTGTATTCAATGCCGATGCAATTTCTGTGTTTCATCAACAATCTGGTACTCAACAGATTACAGAATGCCTCCAGATGTGCATCGGAAACTACTACTGGTCTTCCAGGGGACGATCAAAGCGTAGACTGTTTCAGACATTACTCCCATGGAAGAAAGTGCGCATGCTGACTTTTGTATACAATTTCGATGCAATTTCTGTGTTTCATCAACACTCTGATAGTCCACAGAATACAGAATGCCTCCAGATGTGCATCGGAAACTACTACTGGACTTCCAGAGTACGATCAAAGCGTAAACTCCTTGAGACATTACTCCCATGGAGGAAAGTGCGCATGGTGACTGTTGTATTCAATCCCGATGAAATTTCTGTGTTTCATCAACACTCTGATAGTCCACAGATTACAGAAGGCCACGAGATGTGCATCGGAAACTACTACTGGTCTTCCTGGGAACGATCTAAGCGTAGACTGTTTCAGACATTTCTCCCATGGAGGAAAGTGCGCATGGTGACTGTTGTATTCAATCCCGATGCAATTACTGTGTTTCATCAACACTCTGATTGTCTACACATTACAGAATGGCACCAGATGTGCATCGGAAACTACTACTGGTCTTCCAGGGAACGATCAAATGCGTAGATTGTTTGAGACATTACTCCCGTGGAGTAAAGTGTGCATGGTGACTGTTGTATCAAATCCCGATGCAATTTCTGTGTTTCATCAACACTCTGATATTCCACAGATTACAGAATGCCTCCAGATGTGCAACCGAAACCACTACTGGTCTTTCAGGGAACGATCAAAGCGTAGACAGTTTGAGACTTTACTCCCATGGAGAAAAAGTGCATGGTGACAGTTGTATTCAATACCGATGCAGTTTCTGTGTTTCATCAACACTCTGATTGTCCACAGATTACAGAGTGCCTCCAGATGTTCATCGGAAACTACTACTGGTCTTCCAGGGAACGATCAAACATAGACTGTTTGGGACATTACTCCCATGGAGGAAAGTGCGCATGGTGACTGTTGTATTCAATCCCGATGCAATTTCTGTGTTTCATCTACACTCTGATAATCCACAGATTACAGAATACCTCCATATGTGCATCGGAAACTACTACTGGTCTTCCAGGGAACGATCAAAGCATAGACTGTTTGAGACATAACTCCCGTGGAGGAAAGTGCGCATGGTGACTGTTGTATTCAATGCCGATGCAATTTCTGTGTTTCATCAACAATCCGGTACTCCACAGATTACAGAATGCCTCCAGATGTGCATCGGAAACTACTATTGGTCTTCCAGGGAACTATCAAAACGTAGACTGTTAAGGACATTACTTCATTGGAAGAAAGTGCGCATGGTGACTGTTGTATACAATTTCGATGCAATTTCTGTGTTTCATCAACACTCTGATAGTCCACAGATTACAGAATGCCTCTAGATGTGCATAGGAAAGTACTACTGGACTTCCAGAGTACGATCAAAGCGTAAACTCCTTGAGACATTACTCCCATGGAGGAAAGTGCGCATGGTGACAGTTGTATTCAATCCCGATGCATTTTCTGTGTTTCGTCAACACTCTGATACTCCACAGATTACAGAATGCCTCCAGATGTGCATCGGAAACTACTACTATTCTTCCAGGGAACGATCAAAGCGTAGACTGATTCAGACATTACTCCCATGGAAGAAAGTGCGCATGGTGACTGTTGTATTCAATTTCGATGCAATTTCTGTGTCTCATCAACACTCTGATAGTCCACAGATTACAGAATGCCTCCAGATGTGCATCGGAAACTACTACTGGTCTTTCAGGGAACGATCAAAGCGTAGACAGTTTGAGACTTTACTCCCATGGAGAAAAAATGAATGGTGACAGTTGTATTCAATACCGATGCAGTTTCTGTGTTTCATCAACACTCTGATAGTCCACAGATTACAGAATGCCTCCAGATGTTCATCGGAAACTACTACTGGCCTTCCAGGGAACGATCAAGCATAGACTGTTTGGGACATTACTCCCATGGAGGAAAGTGCGCATGGTGACTGTTAAATTCAATCCCAATGCAATTTCTGTGTTTCATCAACACTCTGATAGTCCACAGATGACGGAAAGCCTCCAGATGTGCATCGGAAACTACTACTGGTCTTATAGGGAACGATCAAAGCGTAGACTCTTTGAGACATTACTTTTATGGAGGAATGTGCGAATGGTGACTGTTGTATTCAATCCCGATGCAATTTATGTGTTTCATCAACACTCTGATAGTCCACAGATTACAGAATGCCACCAGATGTGCATCGGAAACTACTACTGGACTTTCAGGGAACGATCAAAGCGTAGACTGTTTGAGACATTACTCCCATGGAGAAAAAATGCATGGTCATTGTTGTATTCAATCCCGATGCAGTTTCTGTGTTTCATCAACCCTCTGATAGTCCACAGATTACAGAATGCCTCCAGATGTTCATCGGAAACTACTACTGGTCTTCCAGGGAACGATGAAAGCGTAGACTCTTTGAGACATTACTTTTATGGAGGAATGTGCGCATGGTGACTGTTGTATTCAATCCCGATGCAATTTCTGAGTTTCATCAACAGTCTAATAGTCCACACATTACAGAATGCCTCCAGATGTGCATCGTAAACTACTACTGGTCTTCCAGGGAACGATCAAAGCGTAAACTCTTTGAGACATTACTCACATGGAGGAAAGTGCGCATGGTAACTGTTGTATTCAATCCCGATGAAATTTCTGTGTTTCATCAACACTCTGATAGTCCACAGATTACAGAATGCCACGAGATGTTCATCGGAAACTACTACTGGTCTTCCAGGGAACGATCAAATCGTAGACTGTTTGAGACATTACTGCCGTGGAGGAAAGTGCGCATGGTGAATGTTGTATTCAATCCCGATGCAATTTCTGTGTTTCATCAACACTCTGATACTCCACAGATTACGGAAAGCCTCCAGATGTGCATCGGAAACTACTACTGGTCTTCCAGGGAACGATCAAAGCGTAGACTGTTTCAGACATTACTCCCATGGAAGAAAGTGCGCATGGTGACTGTTGTATTCAATCCCGATGCAATTTCTGTGTTTCATCTAAACTCTGATAATCCACAGATTACAGAATACCTCCATATGTGCTTTGGAAACTACTACTCGTCTTCCAGGGAACGATCAAAGCATAGACAGTTTGAGACATAACTCCCGTGGAGGAAAGTGCGCATGGTGGCTGTTGTATTCAATGCCGATGCAATTTCTGTGTTTCATCAACAATCTGGTACTCAACAGATTACAGAATGCCTCCAGATGTGCATCGGAAACTACTACGGGTCTTCCAGGGGACGATCAAAGCGTAGACTGTTTCAGACATTACTCCCATGGAAGAAAGTGCGCATGCTGACTTTTGTATACAATTTCGATGCAATTTCTGTGTTTCATCAACACTCTGATAGTCCACAGAATACAGAATGCCTCCAGATGTGCATCGGAAACTACTACTGGACTTCCAGAGTACGATCAAAGCGTAAACTCCTTGAGACATTACTCCCATGGAGGAAAGTGCGCATGGTGACTGTTGTATTCAATCCCAATGAAATTTCTGTGTTTCATCAACACTCTTATAGTCCACAGATTACAGAATGCCACGAGATGTGCATCGGAAACTACTACTGGTCTTCCTGGGAACGATCTAAGCGTAGACTGTTTCAGACATTACTCCCATGGAGGAAAGTGCGCATGGTGACTGTTGTATTCAATCCCGATGCAATTACTGTGTTTCATCAACACTCTGATAGTCTACACATTACAGAATGGCACCAGATGTGCATCGGAAACTACTACTGGTCTTCCAGGGAACGATCAAATGCGTAGATTGTTTGAGACATTACTCCCGTGGAGTAAAGTGCGCATGGTGACTGTTGTATCAAATCCCGATGCAATTTCTGTGTTTCATCAACACTCTGATATTCCACAGATTACAGAATACCTCCAGATGTGCATCCGAAACCACTACTGGTCTTTCAGGGAATGATCAAAGCGTAGACAGTTTGAGACTTTACTCCCATGGAGAAAAAGTGCATGGTGACAGTTGTATTCAATACCGATGCAGTTTCTGTGTTTCATCAACACTCTGATAGTCCACAGATTACAGAGTGCCTCCAGATGTTCATCGGAAACTACTACTGGTCTTCCAGGGTACGATCAAACATAGACTGTTTCGGACATTACTCCCATGGAGGAAAGTGCGCATGGTGACTGTTGTATTCAAACCCGATGCAATTTCTGTGTTTCATCTACACTCTGATAATCCACAGATTACAGAATACCTCCATATGTGCATCGGAAACTACTACTGGTCTTCCAGGGAACGATCAAAGCATAGACTGTTTGAGACATAACTCCCGTGGAGGAAAGTGCGCATGGTGACTGTTGTATTCAATGCCGATGCAATTTCTGTGTTTCATCAACAATCTGGTACTCCACAGATTACAGAATGCCTCCAGATGTGCATCGGAAACTACTATTGGTCTTCCAGGGAACTATCAAAACGTAGACTGTTAAGGACATTACTTCCATGGAAGAAAGTGCGCATGGTGACTGTTGTATACAATTTCGATGCAATTTCTGTGTTTCATCAACACTCTGATAGTCCACAGATTACAGAATGCCTCCAGATGTGCATAGGAAAGTACTACTGGACTTCCAGAGTACGATCAAAGCGTAAACTCCTTGAGACATTACTCCCATGGAGGAAAGTGCGCATGGTGACTGTTGTATTCAATCCCGATGCATTTTCTGTGTTTCATCAACACTCTGATAGTACACAGATTACAGAATGCCACGAGATGTGCATCGGAAACTACTACTGGTCTTATAGGGAACGATCAAAGCGTAGACAATGTGAGACATTACTTTTATGGAGGAATGTGCGAATGGTGACTGTTGTATTCAATCCCGATGCAATTTATGTGTTTCATCAACTCTCTGATAGTACAAAGATTACGGAAAGCCTCCAGATGTGCATCGGAAACTACTACTGGTCTTCCAGGGAACGATCAAAGCGTAGACTGTTTCAGACATTACTCCCATGGAGGAAAGTGCGCATGGTGACTGTTGTATTCAATCCCGATGCCATTACTGTGTTTCATCAACACTCTGATAGTCTACACATTACAGAATGCCACCAGATGTGCATCGGAAACTACTACTGGTCTTCCAGGGAACGATCAAAAGCGTAGATTGTTTGAGACATTACTCCCGTGGAGTAAAGTGCGCATGGTGACTGTTGTACGCAAACCCGATGCAATTTCTGTGTTTCATCAACTCTCTGATAGTCCACAGATTACGGAAAGCCTCCAGATGTCCATCGGAATCTACTCCTGGTCTTCCTGGGAACGATCAAAACGTAGACTGCTAGGGACATTACTCCCATGGAGCAAAGTGCGCAAGGTGACTGTTGTATTCAATCCCGATGCAATTTCTGTGTTTCATCAACACTCTGATAGTCCACAGATTACAGAATGCCACCAGATGTGCATCGGAAACTACTACTGGACTTTCAGGGAACGATCAAAGCGTAGACTGTTTGAGACATTACTCCCATGGAGAAAAAATGCATGGTCATTGTTGTATTCAATCCCGATGCAGTTTCTGTGTTTCATCAACCCTCTGATAGTCCACACATTACAGAATGCCTCCAGATGTGCATCGTAAACTACTACTGGTCTTCCAGGGAACGATCAAAGCGTAGACTGTTTCAGACATTACTCCCATGGAAGAAAGTGCCCATGGTGACTATTGTATTCAATTTCGATGCAACTTCTGTGTTTCATAAAAACTCTGATAGTCCACAGATTACAGAATGCCTCCAGATGTGCATCGGAAACTACTACTGGTCTTCCAGGGAACGATCAAAGCGTAGACTGTTTGAGACATTACTCCCATGGAGCAAAGTGCTCATGGTGACTGTTCTATTCAATCCCGATGGAATTTCTGTGTTTCATCAACACTCTGATAGTCCACAGATTACAGAATGCCTCCAGATGTGCATCGGAAACTACTACTGGTCCTTCAGGGAACGATCAAAGCGTAGACAGTTTGAGACATAACTCCCGTGGAGGAAAGTGCGGATGGTGACTGTTTTATTCAATCCCGATGAAATTTCTGTGTTTCGTCAACACTCTGATACTCCACAGATTACAGAATGCCTTCAGATGTGCATCGTAAACTTCTACTGGTCTTCCAGGGAACGATCAAAGCGTAGACTGTTAAGGACATTACTCCCATGGAAGAAAGTGCGCATGGTGACTTTTGTATACAATTTCGATGCAATTTCTGTGTTTCATGAACACTCTGATAGTCCACAGAATACAGAATGCCTCCAGATGTGCATCGGAAACTACTACTGGACTTCCAGAGTACGATCAAAGCGTAAACTCCTTGAGACATTACTCCCATGGAGGAAAGTGCGCATGTTGACTGTTGTATTCAATCCCGATGAAATTTCTGTGTTTCATCAACACTCTGATAGTCCACAGATTACAGAATGCCACGAGATGTGCATCGGAAACTACTACTGGTCTTCCTGGGAACGATCTAAGCGTAGACTGTTTCAGACATTACTCCCATGGAGGAAAGTGCGCATGGTGACTGTTGTATTCAATCCCAATGCAATTACTGTGTTTCATCAACACTCCGATAGTCTACACATTACAGAATGGCACCAAATGTGCATCGGAAACTACTACTGGTCTTCCAGGGAACGATCAAAGCGTAGACTGTTTGAGACATTACTCCCATTGAGCAAAGTGCGCATGGTGACTGTTCTATTCAATCCCGATGGAATTTCTGTGTTTCATCAACACTCTGATAGTCCACAGATTACAGAATGCCTCCAGATGTGCATCGGAAACTACTACTGGTCTTTCAGGGAACGATCAAAGCGTAGACAGTTTGAGACATAACTCCCACGGAGGAAAGTGCGGATGGTGACTGTTTTATTCAATCCCGATGAAATTTCTGTGTTTCGTCAACACTCTGATACTCCACAGATTACAGAATGAATTCACGTGTGCATCGTAAACTTCTACTGGTCTTCCAGGGAACGATCAAAGCGTAGACTGTTAAGGACATTACTCCCATGGAAGAAAGTGCGCATGGTGACTTTTGTATACAATTTCGATGCAATTTCTGTGTTTCATCAACACTCTGATAGTCCACAGAATACAGAATGCCTTCAGATGTGCATCGGAAACTACTACTGGACTTCCAGAGTACGATCAAAGCGTAAACTCCTTGAGACATTACTCCCATGGAGGAAAGTGCGCATGGTGACTGTTGTATTCAATCCCGATGCAATTTCTGTGTTTCATCTACACTCTGATAATCCACAGATTACAGAATACCTCCATATGTGCATCGGAAACTACTACTGGGCTTCCAGGGAACGATCAAAGCATAGACTGTTTGAGACATAACTCCTGTGGAGGAAAGTGCGCATGGTGACTGTTGTATTCAATGCCGATGCAATATCTGTGTTTCATCAACAATCTGGTACTCCACAGATTACAGAATGCCTCCAGATGTGCATCGGAAACTACTACTGGACTTCCAGGGAACTATCAAAGCGTAGACTGTTAAGGACATTACTCCCATGGAAGAGAGTGCGAATGGTGACTGTTGTATACAATTTCGATGCAATTTCTGTGTTTCATCAACACTCTGATAGTCCACAGATTACAGAATGCCTCCAGATGTGCATAGGAAAGTACTACTGGACTTCCAGAGTACGATCAAAGCGTAAACTCCTTGAGACATTACTCCCATGGAGGAAAGTGCGCATGGTGACTGTTGTATTCAATCCCGATGCATTTTCTGTGTTTCATCAACACTCTGATAGTACACAGATTACAGAATGCCACGAGATGTGCATCGGAAACTACTACTGGTCTTATAGGGAACGATCAAAGCGTAGACAATTTGAGACATTACTTTTATGGAGGAATGTGCGAATGGTGACTGTTGTATTCAATCCCGATGCAATTTATGTGTTTCATCAACTCTCTGATAGTACAAAGATTACGGAAAGCCTCCAGATGTGCATCGGAAACTACTACTGGTCTTCCAGGGAACGATCAAAGCGTAGACTGTTTCAGACATTACTCCCATGGAGGAAAGTGCGCATGGTGACTGTTGTATTCAATCCCGATGCCATTACTGTGTTTCATCAACTCTCTGATAGTCTACACATTACAGAATGCCACCAGATGTGCATCGGAAACTACTACTGGTCTTCCAGGGAACGATCAAAAGCGTAGATTGTTTGAGACATTACTCCCGTGGAGTAAAGTGCGCATGGTGACTGTTGTACTCAAACCCGATGCAATTTCTGTGTTTCATCAACTCTCTGATAGTCCACAGATTACGGAAAGCCTCCAGATGTCCATCGGAATCTACTCCTGGTCTTCCTGGGAACGATCAAAGCGTAGACTGCTAGGGACATTACTCCCATGGAGGAAAGTGCGCAAGGTGACTGCTGTATTCAATCCCGATGCAATTTCTGTGTTTCATAAAAACTCTGATAGTCCACAGATTACAGAATGCCTCCAGATGTGCATCGGAAACTACTACTGGTCTTCCAGGGAACGATCAAAGCGTAGACTGTTTGAGACATTACTCCCATGGAGCAAAGTGCGCATGGTGACTGTTGTATTCAATCCCGATGAAATTTCTGTGTTTCATCAACACTCTAATAGTCCACAGATTACAGAATGCCACGAGATGTGCATCGGAAACTACTACTGGTCTTCCTGGGAACGATCTAAGCGTAGACTGTTTCAGACATTACTCCCATGGAGGAAAGTGCGCATGGTGACTGTTGTAATCAATCCCGATGCAATTACTGTGTTTCATCAACACTCTGATAGTCTACACATTACAGAATGGCACCAAATGTGCATCGGAAACTACTACTGGTCTTCCAGGGAACAATCAAAAGCGTAGATTGTTGAGACATTACTCCCGTGGAGTAAAGTGCGCATGGTGACTGTCGTATCAAATCCCGATGCAATTTCTGTGTTTCATCAACACTCTGATAGTCCACAGATTACAGAATGTTTCAAGATGTGCATCGGAAACTACTACTGGTCTTCCAGCTAACGATCAAAGTGTAGACTGTTTGAGACATTACTCTCATGGAGGAAAGTGCGCATGGTAACTGTTGTATTCAATTTCGATGCAATTTCTGTGTTTCATCAACACTCTGATAGTCCACAGATTACAGAATGCCTCCAGATGTGCATCCGAAACCACTACTGGTCTTTCAGGGAACGATCAAAGCGTAGACAGTTTGAGACTTTACTCCCATGGAGAAAAAATGCATGGTGACAGTTGTATTCAATACCGATGCAGTTTCTGTGTTTCATCAACACTCTGATAGTCCACAGATTACAGAGTGCATCCTGATGTTTATCGAAAACTACTACTGGTCTTCCAGGGAACGATCAAACATAGACTGTTTGGGACATTACTCCCATGGAGGAAAGTGCGCATGGTGACTGTTGTATTCAATCCCGATGCAATTTCTGTGTTTCATCTGCACTCTGATAATCCACAGATTACAGAATACCTCCATATGTGCATCGGAAACTACTACTGGTCTTCCAGGGAACGATCAAAGCATAGACCGTTTGAGACATAACTCCTGTGGAGGAAAGTGCGCATGGTGACTGTTGTATTCAATGCCGATGCAATTTCTGTGTTTCATCAACAATCGGGTACTCCACAGATTACAGAATGCCTCCAGATGTGCATCGGAAACTACTACTGGTCTTCCAGGGAACTATCAAAGCGTAGACTGTTAAGGACATTACTCCCATGGAAGAGAGTGCGCATGGTGACTGTTGTATACAATTTCGATGCAATTTCTGTGTTTCATCAACACTCTGATAGTCCACAGATTACAGAATGCCTCCAGATGTGCATAGGAAAGTACTACTGGACTTCCAGAGTACGATCAAAGCGTAAACTCCTTGAGACATTACTCCCATGGAGGAAAGTGCGCATGGTGACTGTTGTATTCAATCCCGATGCATTTTCTGTGTTTCATCAACACTCTGATAGTACACAGATTACAGAATGCCACGAGATGTGCATCGGAAACTACTACTGGTTTTCCTGGGAACGATCTAAGCGTAGACTGTTTCAGACATTACTCCCATGGAGGAAAGTGCGCATGGTGACTGTTGTATTCAATCCCGATGCAATTAGTGTGTTTCATCAACACTCTGATGGTCTACACATTACAGAATGCCACCAGATGTGCATCGGAAACTACTACTGGTCTTCCAGCTAACGATCAAAACGTAGACTGTTTGAGACATTACTCTCATGGAGAAAAGTGCGCATGGTGACTGTTCTATTCAATCCCAATGGAATTTCTGTGTTTCATCAATACTCTGATAGTCCACAGATTACAGAATGCCTCCAGATGTGCATAAGAATCTACTACTGGTATTTCAGGGAACGATCAAAGCGTAGACTGTTTGAGACATTACTCCCAAGGAGGAAAGTGCGGATAGTGACTGTTGTATTCAATCCCGATGAAAATTCTGTGTTTCATCAACACTCTGATAGACAACAGATTACAGATTGTCTCCAGATGTGCATCGGAAACTACTAAAGGTCTTCCAGGGAACGATCAAAGCGTAGACTGTTTGAGACATTACTCCCATATTGGAAAATGCGCATGGTGACTGTTGTATTCAATCCCGATGCAATTTCTGTGTTTCATCAACACTCAATTGGTCCACAGATTACAGAATGCCACGAGATGTGCATCGGAAACTACTACTGGTCTTCCTGGGAACGATCCAAGCGTAGACTGTTTCAGACATTACTCCCATGGAGGAAAGTGCGGAAGGAGACTGTTGTATTCAATCCCGATGCAATTTCTGTGTTTCATCAACACTCAGATAGTCCACAGATTACAGAATGCCACCAGATGTGCATCGGAAACTACTACTGGTCTTTCAGGGAACGATCAAAGCGTAGACTGTTTGAGACATTACTCCCATGGAGAAAAAATGCATGGTGACTGTTGTATTCAATCCCGATGCAGTTTCTGTGTTTCATCAACCCTCTGATAGTCCACAGATTACAGAATGCCTCCAGATATTCATCAGAAGCTACTACTGGTCTTCCAGGGAACGATCAAAGCATAGACTGTTTGGGACATTACTCCCATGGAGGACAGTGCGCATGGTGACTGTTGTATTCAATCCCGATGCAATTTCTGTGTTTCATCAACACTCTGATAGTCTACAAATTACAGAATGCCACCAGATGTGCATCGGAAACTACTACTGGTCTTCCAGGGAACGATCAAAAGCGTAGATTCTTTGAGACATTACTCCCATGGAGTAAATTGCGCATGGTGTCTGTTGTATTCAATCCCGATGCAATTTCTGTGTTTCATCAACACTCTGATAGTCCACAGATTACAGAATGCATCCAGATGTTCATCGGAAACTACTACTGGTCTTCCAGGGAACGATCAAAGCGTAGACTGTTTGAGACATTACTTTTATGGAGGAATGTGCGCATGGTGACTGTTGTATTCAATCCCGATGCAATTTTTGTGTGTCATCAACACTCTAATACTCCACAGATTACAGAATGCCTCCAGACGTGCATCGGAAACTACTACTGGTCTTCCAGGGAACGATAAAAGCGTAGACTGTTTGAGACATTACTCCCATGGAGGAAAGCGCGCATGGTGACTGTTCTATTCAATCCCGATGGAATTTCTGTGTTTCATCAACACTCTGATAGTCCACAGATTACAGAATGCCTCCAGATGTGATTCGGAAACTACTACTGGTCTTTCAGGGAACGATCAAAACATAGACTGTTTGAGACATTACTCCCATGGAGGAAAGTGCGGATGGTGACTGTTGTATTCAATCCCGATGAAATTTCTGTGTTTCATCAACACTCTGATAGACCACAGATTACAGATTGTCTCCAGATGTGCATCGGAAACTACTATTATTCTTCCAGGGAACGATCAAAACGTAGACTGTTTGAGACATTACTCCCATGGAGGAAAGTGCGCATGGTGACTCTTGTATTCAATTCCGATGCAATTTCTGTGTTTCATCAACACTCTGATAGTCCACAGATAACGGAAAGCCTCCAGATGTGCATCGGAAACTACTACTGATCTTCCAGGTAACGATCAAACGCGTAGATTGTTTGAGACATTACTCCCGTGGAGTAAAGTGCGCATGGTGACTGTTGTCTTCAATCCCGATGCAATTTCTGTGTTTCATCAACACTCTGATAGTTCACAGATTACAGAATGTTTCAAGATGTGCATCGGAAAGTACTACTGGTCTTCCAGCTAACGATCAAAGCGTAGACTGTTTGAGACATTACTCCCATGGAGGAAAGTGCGCATGGTGACTGTAGTCTTCAATCCAACTGCAATTTCTGTGTTTCATCAACACTCTGATAGTCCACAGATTACAGAATGCATCCAGATGTTCATCGGAAACTACTACTGGTCTTCCAGGGAACGATCAATCGTAAACTCTTTGAGACTTTACTCCCATGGAGGAAAGTGCGCATGGTGACTGTTGTATTCAATCCCGATCCATTTTCTTTCTTTCGTCAACACTCACATAGTCCACAAAATACAAAATGCCACGAGATGTGCATCGGAAACTACTACTGGTCTTCCAGGGCACGATCAAAGAGTAGACTGTTTCTGACATTTCTCCCATGGAGGAAAGTGCGGATGGTGACTGTTGTTTTCAATCCCGATGCAAATTCTGTGTTTCATCAACACTCTCATAGTCTACAGATTACAGAATGCCACCAGATGTGCATCGGAAACTACTACTGGTCTTCCAGGGAACGATCAAAGCGTAGACGGTTTGTGAATTACTTCCATGAAGGAAAGTGCGCATGGTGACTGTTGTATTCAATCCCGATGCAATTTCTGTGTTTCATAAATACTCTGATAGTCCACAGATTACAGAATGCCTCCAGATGTTCATCGGAACCTACTACTGGTCTTCCAGGGAACGATCAAAGCGTAGACTGTTTGAGACATTACTGCCGTGGAGGAAAGTGTGCATGGTGACTGTTGTATTCAATCCCGGTGCAATTTCTGTGTTTCATCAACACTCTTATAGTCCACAGAATAGAGAATGACTCCAGATGTTCATCGGAAATATTTACTGGTCTTCTAGGGAACGATCAAAGCGTAGACTGTTTGAGACATTACTTTTATGCAGGAATGTGCGCAAGGTGACCGTTGTATTCAATCCCAATTCAATTTCTGTGTTTCACCTACACTCTGATAATCCGCAGATTACAGAATACCTCCAGATGTGCAACGGAAACTACTAGTGGTCTTCCAGGGAACGATCAAAGCGTAGACTGTTTGAGACATACCTCCCGTGGAGGAAAGTGCGCATGGTGACTGTTGTATTCAATCCCGATGAAATTTCTGTGTTTCATCAACACTCTGATAGTCCACAGATTACAGAATGCCACCAGATGTGCATCGGAAACTACTACTGGTCTTCCAGGGAACGATCAATGCGTAGACGGTTTGAGAATTACTTCCACGAAGGAAAGTGCGCATGGTGACTGTTGTATTCAGTCCCGATGCAATTTCTGTGGTTCATCAACACTCTGATACTAGACAGAATACAGAATGCCTCCAGATGTGCATCGGAAACTACTATCGGTCTTTAACGGTACGATCAAAGCGTAGACTGTTTGAGATATTACTTTTATGGAGGAATGTGCGCATGGTGACTGTTGTATTCAATCCCGGTGCAATTTCTGTGTTTCATCAACACTCTGATAGTCCACAGAATAGAGAATGACACCAGATGTTCATCGGAAATATTTACTGGTCTTCCAGGGAAAGATCAAAGCGTAGACTGTTTGAGACATTACTTTTATGCAGGAATGTGCGCAAGGTGACTGTTGTATTCAATCCCAATGCAATTTCTGTGTTTCACCTTCACTCTGGTAATCCGCAGATTACAGAATACCTCCAGATGTGCAACGGAAACTACTACTGGTCTTCCAGGGAACGATCAAAGCGTAGACTGTTTGAGACATACCTCCCGTGGAGGAAAGTGCGCATGGTGACTGTATTATTCAATTCAATTGCAATTTCTGTGTTTGATCAACACTCTGATAGTACACAGATTACAGAATGCATCCAGATGTTCATCGGAAACTACTACTGGTCTTCCAGGGAACGATCAATCGTAAACTCTTTGAGACTTTACTCCCATGGAGGAAAGTGCGCATGGTGACTGTTGTATTCAATCCCGATCCATTTTCTTTCTTTCATCAACACTCACATAGTCCACAAAATACAGAATGCCACGAGTTGTGCATCGGAAACTACTACTGGTCTTCCAGGGCACGATCAAAGAGTAGACTGTTTCAGACATTACTCCCATGGAGGAAAGTGCGGATAGTGACTGTTGTGTTCAATCCCGATGCAATTTCTGTGTTTCATCAACACTCTGATAGCCCACAGATTACAGAATGCCACCAGATGTGCATCGGAAACTACTACTGGTCTTCCAGGGAACGATCAAAGCATAGACTATTTGAGAATTACTCCCATGGAGGAAAGTGCGCATGGTGACTGTTGTATTCAATCCCGATGCAATTTCTGTGTTTCATCAACACTCTGATAGTCCACAGATTACAGAAAGCCTCCAGATGTGCATCGGAATCTAATACTGGTCTTCCAGGGAACGATCAAAGCGAAAACTGTCAGAGACATTACTCCCATGGAGGAAAGTGCGCATGGTGACTGTTGTATTCAATCCCGATGCAAATTCTGTATTTCATCAACACTCTCATAGTCTACAGATTACAGAATGCCACCAGATGTGCATTGGAAACTACTACTGGTCTTCCAGGGAACGATCAAAGCGTAGACGGTTTGACAATTACTTCCGTGAAGGAAAGTGCGCATGGTGACTGTTGTATTCAATCCCGATGCAATTTCTGTGTTTCATCAACACTCTGATACTCCACAGATTACAGAATGCCTCCAGATGTTCATCGGAACCTACTACTGGTCTTCCAGTGAACGATCAAAGCGTAGACTGTTTGAGACATTACTGCCGTCGAGGAAAGTGTGCATGGTGACTGTTGTATTCAATCCCGGTGCAATTTCTGTGATTCATCAACACTCTGATAGTCCACAGAATAGAGAATGACTCCAGATGTTCAACGGAAATATTTACTGGTCTTCCAGGGAACGATCAAAGCGTAGACTGTTTGAGACATTACTTTTATGCAGGAATGTGCGCAAGGTGATTGTTGTATACAATCCCAATGCAATTTCTGTGTTTCACCTACACTCTGGTAATCCGCAGATTACAGAATACCTCCAGATTTGCAACGGAAACTACTACTGGTCTTCCAGGGAACGATCAAAGCGTAGACTGTTTGAGACATACCTCACGTGGAGGAAAGAGCGCATGGTGACTGTATTATTCAATTCAATTGCAATTTCTGTGTTTGATCAACACTCTGATAGTCCACAGATTACAAAATGCATCCAGATGTTCATCGGAAACTACTACTGGTCTTCCAGGGAACGATCAATCGTAAACTCTTTGAGACTTTACTCCCATGGAGGAAAGTGCGCATGGTGACTATTGTATTCAATCCCGATCCATTTTCTTTCTTTCATCAACACTCACATAGTCCACAAAATACAGAATGCTACGAGATGTGCATCGGAAACTACTACTGGTCTTAAAGGGCACGATCAAAGAGTAGACTTTATCAGACATTACTCCCATGGAGGAAAGTGCGGATGGTGACTGTTGTGTTCAATCCCGATGCAATTTCTGTGTTTCATCAACACTCTGATAGCCCACAGATTACAGAATGCCACCAGATGTGCATCGGAAACTACTACTGGTATTCCAGGGAAAGATCAAAGCGTAGACTGTTTGAGAGTTACTCCCATGGAGGAAAGTGCGCATGGTGACTGTTGTATTCAATCCCGATGGATTTTCTGTGTTTCATCAACACTCTGATAGTCCACAGATTACAGAATGCCACGAGATTTGCATCGGAAACTACTACTGGTCTTCCTGAAGACGATCCAACCGTATACTGTTTCAGACACTACTCCCATGGAGGAAAGTGCGCATGGTGACGGTTGTATTTAATCCCGAAGCAATTTCTGTGTTTCATCAACACTCTGATAGTCCACAGATTACAGAATGCCACCAGATGTACATCGGAAACTACTACTGGTCTTCCAGGGAACGATTAAAGCTTAGACTGTTTGAGACATACCTCCCGTGGAGGAAAGTGCGCATGGTGATTGTTGTATTCAATCCCGGTGCAATTTCTGTGTTTCATCAACACTCTGATAGTCCACAGAATAGAGAATGACACCAGATGTTCATCGGAAATATTTACTGGTCTTCCAGGGAACGATCAAAGCGTAGACTGTTTGGGACATTACTTTTATGCAGGAATGTGCGCAAGGTGACTGTTGTATTCAATCCCAATTCAATTTCTGTGTTTCACCTACACTCTGATAATCCGCAGATTACAGAATACCTCCAGATGTGCAACGGAAACTACTAGTGGTCTTCCAGGGAACGATCAAAGCATAGACTGTTTGAGACAACCTCCCATGGAGGAAAGTGCGCATGGTGACTGTTGTATTCAATCCCGATGAAATTTCTGTGTTTCATCAACACTCTGATAGTCCACAGATTACAGAATGCCACCAGATGTGCATCGGAAACTACTACTGGTCTTCCAGGGAAAGATCAAAGCGTAGACTGTTTGACAGTTACTCCCATGGAGGAAAGTGCGCATGGTGACTGTTGTATTCAATCCCGATGCATTTTCCGTGTTTCATCAACACTCTGATAGTCCACAGATTACAGAATGCCACGAGATGTGCATCGGAAACTACTACTGGTCTTCCTGGGAACGATCCACCCGTATACTGTTTCAGACATTACTCCCATGGAGGAAAGTGCGCATGGTGACTGTTGTATTCAATCCCGATGCAATTTCTGTGTTTCATCAACACTATGATAGTCCACAGATTACAGAATGCCACCAGATGTGCAACGGAAACTACTACTGGTCCTCCAGGGAACGATCAAAGCGTAGACAGTTTGAGACATACCTCCCGTGGAGGAAAGTGCGCATGGTGACTGTGGTATTCAATCCCGATGAAATTTCTGTGTTTCATCAACACTCTGATAGTCCACAGATTACAGAATGCCACCAGTTGTGCATCGGAAACTACTACTGGTCTTCCAGGGAAAGATCAAAGCGTAGACTGTTTGAGAGTTACTCCCATGGAGGAAAGTGCGCATGGTGACTGTTGTATTCAATCCCGATGCATTTTCTGTGTTTCATCAACACTCTGATAGTCCACAGATTACAGAATGCCACGAGATGTGCATCGGAAACTACTACTGGTCTTCCTGGGAACGATCCAACCGTATACTGTTTCAGACATTACTCCCATGGAGGAAAGTGCGCATGGTGACTGTTGTATTCAATCCCGATGCAATTTCTGTGTTTCATCAACACTCTGATACTCCACAGATTACAGAATGCCACCAGTTGTGCATCGGAAACTACTACTGGTCTTCCAGGGAACGATCAAAGCGTAGGCTGTTTGAGAAATACTCCCATGGAGGAAAGTGCGCATGGTGACTGTTATATTCAATCCCGATGCAATTTCTTGTTTCATCAACACTCTGATAGTCCACAGATTACAGAAAGCCTCCAGATGTGCATCGGAAATTACTACTGGTCTTCCACGGAACGATCAAAGCGTAGACTGTTAGAGACATTACTCCCATGGAGGAAAGTGCGCATGGTAACTGTTGTATTCAATCCCGATGCAATTTCTGTGTTTCATCAACACTCTGATAGTCCACAGATTACAGAATGCCTCCAGATGTGCATCGGAAACTACTACTGGTCTTTCAGGGAACGATCAAAGCGTAGACTGTTTGGGACATTACTCCCATGGAGGAAAGTGCGCATGGTGACTGTTGTATTCAATCCCGATGCAATTTCTGTGTTTCATCAACACTCTGATACTCCACAGATTACAGATTGCCTCCAGATGTGCATCGGAAACTACTAATGGTATTCCAGGGAACGATCAAAGCGTAGACTGTTTGAGACATTACTCCCATGGAGGAAAGTGCGCATGGTGAATGTTGTATTTAATCCCGATGCAATTTCTGTTTTTCATCAACACCCTGATAGTCCACAGATTACAGAATGCCTCCCGATGTGTATCGGAAACAACTACTGGTCTTCCAGGGAACGATCAAAGCGTAGACTGTTTGGGACATTACTCCCATGGAGGAAAGTGCGCATGGTGACTGTTGTCTTCAATCCCGATGCAATTTCTGTGTTTCATCAACACTCTGATAGTCCACAGATTACAGAATGCCTCCAGATGTTAATCGGAAACTACTACTGGTCTTTCAGGGAACTATCAAAGCGTAGACTGTTTGAGACATTACTCCATGGAGGAAAGTGCGCATGGTGATTGTTGTAATCAATCCCGATGCAATTTCTGTGTTTCATCAACACTCTGATAGTCCACAGATTACAGAATGCCACCAGATGTGCATCGGAAACTACTACTGGTCTACCATGGAGGAAAGTGCGCATGGTGATTGTTGTATTCAATCCCGATGCAATTTCTGTGTTTCATCAACACTCTGATAGTCCACAGATTACAGAATGCCACCAGATGTGCATCGGAAACTACTACTGATCTACCAGGGAACGATCAAAGCGTAGACTGTTTGAGAATTACTTCCATGAAGGAAAGTGCGCATGGTGACTGTTGTATTCAATCCCGATGCCATTTCTGTGTTTCATCAACACGCTGATAGTCCACAGATTACAGAATGCCACGAGATGTGCATCGGAAACTACTACTGGTCTGCCAGGGAACGATCCAACCGTATACTGTTTCAGACATTACTCCCATGGAGGTAAGTGCGCATGGTGACAGTTGTATTCAATCCCGATGCAATTTCTGTGTTTCATCAACACTCTGATAGTCCACAGATAACAGAATGCCACCAGATGTGCAACGGAAACTACTACTGGTCCTCCAGGGAACGATCAAAGCGTAGACTGTTTGAGACATACCTCCCGTGGAGGAAAGTGCGCATGGTGACTGATGTATTCAATCCCGATGAAATTTCTGTGTTTCATCAACACTCTGATAGTCCACAGATTACAGAATGCCACCAGATGTGCATCGGAAACTACTACTGGTCTTCCAGGGAAAGATCAAAGCGTAGACTGTTTGAGAGTTACTCCCATGGAGGAAAGCGCGCATGGTGACTGTTGTATTCAATCCCGATGCATTTCCTGTGTTTCATCAACACTCTGATAGTCCACAGATTACAGAATACCACCAGATGTGCATCTTAAACTACTACTGGTTTTCCAGGGAAAGATCAAAGCGTAGACTGTTTGAGAGTTACTCCCATTGGGGAAAGTGAGCATGGTGACTGTGTTATTCAATCCCGATGCATTTTCTGTGTTTCATCAACACTCTGATAGTAGACAGATTACAGAATGCCACGAGATGTGCATCGGAAACTACTACTGGTCTTCCTGGGAACGATCCAACCGTATACTGTTTCAGACATTACACCCATGGAGGTAAGTGCGCATGGTGACTGTTGTATTCAATCCCGGTGCAATTTCTGTGTTTCATCAACACTCTGATACTCCACAGATTACAGAATGCCACCAGTTGTGCATCGGAAACTACTACTGGTCTTCCAGGGAACGATCAAAGCGTAGACTGTTTGAGAAATACTCCCATGGAGGAAAGTGCGCATGGTGACTGTTATATTCAATCCCAATGCAATTTCTTGTTTCATCAACACTGTGATAGTCCACAGATTACAGAAAGCCTCCAGATGTGCATCGGAAACTACTACTGGTCTTCCACGGAACGATCAAAGCGTAGACTGTTAGAGACATTACTCCCATGGAGGAAAGTGCGCATGGTAACTGTTGTATTCAATCCCGATGCAATTTCTGTGATTCATCAACACTCTGATAGTCCACAGATTACAGAATGCCTCCAGATGTACATCGGAAACTACTACTGGTCTTCCAGGGAACGATCAAAGCGTAGACTGTTTGAGACATTACTCCATGGAGGAAAGTGCGCATGGTGAATGTTGTATTTAATCCCGATGCAATTTCTGTGTTTCATCAACACTCTGATAGTCCACAGATTACAGAATGCCTCCCGATGTGCATCGGAAACAACTACTGGTCTTCCAGGGAACGATCAAAGGGTAGACTGTTTGGGACATTACTCCCATGGAGGAAAGTGCACATGAGGACTGTTGCCTTCAATCCCGATGCAATTTCTGTGTTTCATCAACACTCTGATAGTCCACAGATTACAGAATGCCTCCAGATGTTAATCGGAAACTACTACTGGTCTTCCAGGGAACGATCAAAGCGTAGACTGTTTGAGACATTACTCCATGGAGGAAAGTGCGCATGGTGACTGTTGTATTCAATCCCGATGCAATTTCTGTGTTTCATCAACACTCTGATAGTCCACAGATTACAGAATGCCTCCAGATGTGCATCGGAAACTGCTACTGGTCTTCCAGGGAACGACCAAAGCGTAAACTCTTTGAAACATTACTCCCATGGACGAAAGTGCGCATGGTGACTGTTGTATTCAATCCCGATGCAATTTCTGTGTTTCATCAACACTCTGATAGTCCACAGATTACAGAATGCCTCCGGATTATAATCAGAAACTACTACTGGTCTTCCAGGGAACGATCACAGCGTAGACTGTTTGGGACATTACTCCCATTGAGGAAAGTGCGCATGGTGACTGTTGTATTCAATCCCGATGCAATTTCTGTGTTTCATCAACACTCTGATAGTCCACAGATTACGGAAAGCCTCCAGGTGTGCATCGGAAACTACTACTGGTCTTAAAGGGAACGATCAAAGCGTAAACTGTTAGAGACATTACTCCCATGGAGGAATGTTCGCATGGTGACTGTTGTACTCAATCCCGATGCAATTACTGTGTTTCATCAACACTCTGATAGTCTACACATTACAGAATGCCACCAGATGTGCATCAGAAACTACTACTGGTCTTCCAGGGAACGATCAAAGCGTAGATTGTTTGAGACATTATTCCCGTGGAGGAAAGTGCGCATGGTAACTGTTGCTTTCAATCCCGTTGAAATTTCTGTGTTTCATCAACACTCTGATAGTCCACAGATTACAGAATGCCTCCAGATGTTAATCGGAACTACTACTGGTCTTCCAGGGAAAGATCAAAGCGTAGACTGTTTGAGAATTACTCCCATGGAGGAAACTGCGCATGGAGACTGTTGTATTCAATCCCGATGCAATTTCTATGTTTCATCAACACTCTGATAGTCCACAGAGTACATAAGGCCTCCAGATGTGCATTGGAAACTACTACTGGTCTTCCAGGGAACGATCAAAGCGTACACTGTTAGAGACATTACTCCCATGTAGGAAAGTGCGCATGGTGACTGTCGTATTCAATCCCGATGCAATTACTGTGTTTCATCAACACTCTGATAGTCTACACATTGCAGAATGCCACCAGATGTGCATCGGAAACTACTACTGGTCTTCCAGGGATCGATGAAAGCGTAGATTGTTTGAGACATTACTCCCGTGGAGGAAAGTGCGCATGGTGACTGTTTTATTCAATCCCGATGCAATTTCTGTGTTTTGTCAACACTCTGATAGGACACAGATTACAGAATGCCTCCAGATGTGCATCGGAAACTTCTACTTGTCTTCCAGGGAACGATCAAAGCGTAGACTGTTTGAGACATTACTCACACGGAGGAAAGTTCGCATGGTGACTTTTGTATTCAATCCCGACGCAATTTCTGTGTTTCATCAACACTCTGATACTCCACAGATTACAGAATGCCTCCAGATGTGCATCGGAAACTACTACTGATCTTCCAGAGACGATCAAAGCGTAGACTGTTTGAGATATTACTTTTATGGAGGAATGTGCGCATGGTGACTGTTGTATTCAATCCCGATGCCATTTCTGTGTTTCATCAACATGCTGATAGTCCACAGATTACAGATTGCCTCCAGATGTGCATCGGAAACTACTTCTGGTCTTCCACGGACGATCAAAGCGTAGACTGTTAGAGACATTACTCCCATGGAGGAAAGTGCGCATGGTAACTATTGTATTCAATCCCGATGCAATTTCTGTGTTTCATCAACACTCTGACAGTCCACAGATTACAGAATGCCACCAGATGTGCATCGGAAACTACTACTGGTCTTCCAGGGAAAGATCAAAGCGTAGACTGTATGAGAGTTACTCCCATGGAGGAAAGTGAGCATGGTGACTGTTGTATTCAATCCCGATGCATTTTCTGTGTTTCATCAACACTGTGATAGTCCACAGATTACAGAATGCCACGAGATGTGCATCGGAAACTACTACTGGTCTTCTTGGGAACGATCCAACCGTATACTGTTTCAGACATTACTCCCATGGAGGAAAGTGCGCATGGTGACTGTTGTATTCAATCCCGATGCAATATCTGTGTTTCATCAACACTCTGATACTCCACAGATTACAGAATGCCACCAGTTGTGCATCGGAAACTACTACTGGTCTTCCAGGGAACGATCAAAGCGTAGACTGTTTGAGAAATACTCCCATGGAGGAAAGTGCGCATGGTGACTGTTATATTCAATCCCAATGCAATTTCGTGTTTCATCAACACTCTGATAGTCCACAGATTACAGAAAGCCTCCAGATGTGCATCGGAAACTACTACTGGTCTTCCACGGAACGATCAAAGCGTAGACTGTTAGAGACATTACTCCCATGGAGGAAAGTGCGCATGGTAACTGTTGTATTCAATCCCGATGCAATTTCGTTGTTTCATCAACACTCTGATAGTCCACAGATTACAGAATGCCTCCAGATGTGCAACGGAAACTACTACTGGTCTTTCAGGGAACGATCAAAGCGTAGACTGTTTGGGACATTACTCGCATGGAGGAAAGTGCGCATGGTGACTGTTGTATTCAATCCCGATGCAATTTCTGTGTTTCATCAACACTCTGATACTCCACAGATTACAGAATGCCTCCAGATGTGCATCGGAAACTACTAATGGTCTTCCAGGGAACGATCAAAGCGTAGACTGTTTGATACATTACTCCCATGGAGGAAAGTGCGCATGGTGAATGTTGTATTAAATCACGATGCAATTTCTGTTTTTCATCAACACTCTGATAGTCCACAGATTACAGAATGCCTCCCGATATGCATCGGAAACAACTACTGGTCTTCCAGGGAACGATCAAAGCGTAGACTGTTTGGGACATTACTCCCATGGAGGAAAGTGCGCATGGTGACTGTTGTCTTCACCCCGATGCAATTTCTGTGTTTCATCAACACTCTGATAGTCCACAGATTACAGAATGCCTCCAGATGTTAATCGGAAACTACTACTGGTCTTCCAGGGAACGATCAAAGCGTAGACTGTTTGAGACATTACTCCATGGAGGAAAGTGCGCATGGTGACTGTTGTATTCAATCCCGATGCAATTTCTGTGTTTCATCAACACTCTGATAGTCCACAGATTACAGAATGCCTCCAGAAGTGCATCGGAAACTGCTACTGGTCTTCCAGGGAACGATCAAAGCGTAAACTCTTTGAAACATTACTCCCATGGAGGAAAGTGCGCATGGTGACTGTTGTATTCAATCCCGATGCAATTTCTGTGTTTCATCAACACTCTGATAGTCCACAGATTACAGAATGCCTCCGGATTATAATCAGAAACTAATACTGGTCTTCCAGGGAACGATCACAGCGTAGACTGTTTGGGACATTACTCCCATTGAGGAAAGTGCGCATGGTGACTGTTGTATTCAATCCCGATGCAATTACTGTGTTTCATCAACACTCTGATAGTCTACACATTACAGAATGCCACCAGATGTGCATCAGAAACTACTACTGGTCTTCCAGGGAACGATCAAAGCGTAGATTGTTTGAGACATTATTCCCGTGGAGGAAAGTGCGCATGGTAACTGTTGTTTTCAATCCCGATGCAATTTCTGTCTTTCATCAACACTCTGATAGTCCACAGATTACAGAATGCCTCCAGATGTTAATCGGAACTACTACTGGTCTTCCAGGGAAAGATCAAAGCGTAGACTGTTTGAGAATTACTCCCATGGAGGAAACTGCGCATGGAGACTGTTGTATTCAATCCCGATGCAATTTCTATGTTTCATCAACACTCTGATAGTCCACAGAGTACATAAAGCCTCCAGATGTGCATTGGAAACTACTACTGGTCTTCCAGGGAACGATCAAAGCGTACACTGTTAGAGACATTACTCCCATGGAGGAAAGTGCGCATGGTGACTGTCGTATTCAATCCCGATGCTATTACTGTGTTTCATCAACACTCTGATAGCCTACACATTACAGAATGCCTCCAGATGTGCATCGGAAACTACTACTGATCTTCCAGGGACGATCAAAGCGTAGACTGTTTGAGATATTACTTCTATGGAGGAATGTGCGCATGAAGACTGTTGTATTCAATCCCGATGCCTTTTCTGTGTTTCATCAACACGCTGATAGTCCACAGATTACAGAATGCCTCCAGATGTGCATCGGAAACTACTACTGGCCTTTCAGGGAACGATCAAAGCGTCGACTGTTTGAGACATTCCTCCCGTGGAGGAAAGTGCGCATGGTGACTGTTGTAATCAATCCCGATGCAATTTCTGTGTTTCATTAACACTCTGATAGTCCACAGATTACAGAAAGCCACCAGTTGTGCATCGGAAACTACTACTGGTCTTCCAGGGAACGATCAAAGCGTAGACTGTTTGAGACATTACTCCCATGGACGAAAGTGCGCATGGTAACTGTTGTATTCAATCCCGATGCAATTTCTGTGTTTCATCAACACTCTGATAGTCCACAGATTACAGAATGCCTCCAGATGTGCATCGTAAACTACTACTGGTCTTTCAGGGAACGATCAAAGCGTAGACTGTTTGGGACATTACTCCCATGGAGGAAAGTGCGCATGGTGACTTTTGTATTCAATCCCGATGCAATTTCTTTGTTTCATCAACACTCTGATACTCCACAGATTACAGAATGCCTCCAGATGTGCATCGGAATCTACTAATGGTCTTCCAGGGAACGATAAAAGCGTGGACTGTTTGAGAATTTACTCCCATGGAGGAAAGTGCGCATGGTGAATGTTGTATTAAATCCCGATGCAATTTCTGTCTTTCATCAACACTCTGATAGTCCACAGATTACAGAATGCCTCCTGATGTGCATCGGAAACAACTACTGGTCTTCCAGGGAACGATCAAAGCGTAGACTGTTTGGGACATTACTCCCATGGAGGAAAGTGCGCAAGGTGACTGTTGTCTTCAATCCCGATGCAATTTCTGTGTTTCATCAACACTCTGATAGTCCACAGATTACAGAATGCCTCCAGATGTTAATCGGAAACTACTACTGGTCTTCCAGGGAACGATCAAAGCGTAGACTGTTTGAGACATTACTCCCATGGAGGAAAGTGCGCATGGTGACTGTTGTATTCAATCCCGATGCAATTTCTGTGTTTCATCAACACTCTGATAGTATACAGATTACGGAAAGCCTCCAGATGTACATCGGAAACTACTACTGGTCCTCCAGGGAACGATCAAAGCGTAGACTGTTAAAGACATTGCTCCCATGGAGGAAAGTGCGCATAGTGACTGTTGTATTCAATCCCGATGCAATTTCTGTGTTTCATCAACACTCTGATAGTGCACAGATTACTGAATTCTTCCAGATGTGCATCGGAAACTACTACTGGTCTTCCAGGGAACGATCAAAGCGTAGACTGTTAGAGACATTACTCCCATGGAGGAAAGTGCGCATGGTGACTGTTGTATTCAATCCCGATGCAATTTCTGTGTTTCATCAACACTCTGATAGTCCACAGATTACAGAAAGCCTCCAGATGTGCATCGAAAACTACTACTGGTCTTCCAGGGAACGATCAAAGCGTAGACTGTTAGAGACATTACTCCCATGGAGGAAAGTGTGCATGGTAACTGTTGTATTCAATCCCGATGCAATTTCTGTGTTTCATCAACACTCTGGTAGTCCACAGATTACAGAATGCCTCCAGATGTGCATTGGATACTACTACTGGTCTTCCAGGGAACGATCAAAGCGTAGACAGTTTGAGACATTATTCCCATGGAGGAAAGTGCGCATGGTGGCTGTTGTATTCAATCCCGATGCAATTTCTGTGTTTCATCAACACTCTGATAGTCCACATATTACAGAATGCCTCCGGATGCGCATCGGAAACTACTACTGGTCTTCCAAGGAACGATCAAAGCGTAGACTGTTTGAGATATTCCTTCTATGGAGGAATGTGCGCATGGTGACTCTTGTATTCAATCCCGATGCAATTTCTGTGTTTCATCAACACTCTGATAGTCCACAGATTACAGAATGCCCCCAGATGTGCATCGGAAACTACTACTGGTCTTTCAGGGAAAGATCAAAGCGTAAACTCTTTGAGAAATTACTCCCATGGAGAAAAGTGCGCATGGTAACTGTTGTATTCAATCGCGTTGCATTTTCAGTGTTTCATCAACACTCTGATAGTCCACAGATTACAGAATGTCACGAGATGTGCATCGGAAACTACTACTGGTCTTCCCGGGAACGATCAAAGCGTAGACTGTTTGGGACATTACTCCCATGGAGGGAAGTGCGCATGGTGACTGTTGTATTTAATCCCGATGCGATTTCTGTGTTTCATCAACACTCTGATACTCCACAGATTACAGAATGCCTCCAGATGTGCATGGGAAACTACTACTGGTCTTCCAGGGAACGATCAAAGCGTAGACTGTTTGAGACATTTCTCCCACGGACTAAAGTGCGCATGGTGACTGTTGTATTCAAACCCGATGCATTTTGTGGGTTTCATTAACACTCTGATAGTCCACAGATTACCGAATGCCTCCAGATGTGCATCGGAAACTACTACTGGTCTTCCAGGGAACGATCAAAGCGTAGACTGTTTGAGACATTACTCCCATGGGGGAAAGTGCGCATGGTGACTGTTGTATTCAATCCCGATGCAATTTCTGTGTTTCATCAACACTCTGATAGTCCACAGATTACAAAATGCCTCCAGATGTGCATCGGAAGCTTCTACTGGTCTTCCAGGGAACGATCAAAGCGTAGACTGTTTGAGATATTACTTTTATGGAGGAATGTGCGCATGGTGACTGTTGTATTCAATCCCGATGCAATTTCTGTGTTTCATCAACACTCTGATAGTCCACAGATTACAGAATGCCTCCAGATGTGAATCGGAAACTACTACTGGTCTTTCAGGGAACGGTCAAAGCGTAAACTCTTTGAGAAATTACTCCCATGGAGAAAAGTGCGCATGGTAACTGTTGTATTTAATCCCGTTGCATTTTCTCTGTTTCATCAACACTCTGATAGTCCACAGATTACAGAATGCCACGAGATGTGCATCGGATACTACTACTGGTCTTCCCGGGAACGATCAAAGCGTAGACTGTTTCAGACATTACTCCCATGGAGGAAAGTGCGCATGGTGACTGTTGTATTCAATCCCGATGCAATTTCTGTGTTTCATCAACACTCTGATACTCCACAGATTACAGAATACCTCCCGATGTGCATCGGAAACAACTACTGGTCTTCCAGGGAACGATCAAAGCGTAGACTGTTTGAGACATTACTCCCATGGAGGAAAGTGCGCATGGTGAATGTTGAATTCAGTCCTGATGCAATTTCTGTTTATCATCAACACTCTGATAGTCCACAGATTACAGAAAGCCTCCAGATGTGCATCGAAAACTACTACTGGTCTTCCAGGGAACGATCAAAGCGTAGACTGTTAGAGACATTACTCCCATGGAGGAAAGTGTGCATGGTAACTGTTGTATTCAATCCCGATGCAATTTCTGTGTTTCATCAACACTCTGGTAGTCCACAGATTACAGAATGCCTCCAGATGTGCATTGGATACTACTACTGGTCTTCCAGGGAACGATCAAAGCGTAGTCTGTTTGAGACATTATTCCCATGGAGGAAAGTGCGCATGGTGGCTGTTGTATTCAATCCCGATGCAATTTCTGTGTTTCATCAACACTCTGATAGTCCACATATTACAGAATGCCTCCGGATGCGCATCGGAAACTACTACTGGTCTTCCAGGGAACGATCAAAGCGTAGACTGTTTGAGATATTCCTTCTATGGAGGAATGTGCGCATGGTGACTCTTGTATTCAATCCCGATGCAATTTCTGTGTTTCATCAACACTCTGATAGTCCACAGATTACAGAATGCCCCCAGATGTGCATCGGAAACTACTACTGGTCTTTCAGGGAAAGATCAAAGCGTAAACTCTTTGAGAAATTACTCCCATGGAGAAAAGTGCGCATGGTAACTGTTGTATTCAATCGCGTTGCATTTTCAGTGTTTCATCAACACTCTGATAGTCCACAGATTACAGAATGCCACGAGATGTGCATCGGAAACTACTACTGGTCTTCCCGGGAACGATCAAAGCGTAGACTGTTTGGGACATTACTCCCATGGAGGAAAGTGCGCATGGTGACTGTTGTATTTAATCCCGATGCGATTTCTGTGTTTCATCAACACTCTGATACTCCACAGATTACAGAATGCCTCCAGATGTGCATGGGAAACTACTACTGGTCTTCCAGGGAACGATCAAAGCGTAGACTGTTTGAGACATTTCTCCCACGGACTAAAGTGCGCATGGTGACTGTTGTATTCAAACCCGATGCATTTTGTGGGTTTCATTAACACTCTGATAGTCCACAGATTACCGAATGCCTCCAGATGTGCATCGGAAACTACTACTGGTCTTCCAGGGAACGATCAAAGCGTAGACTGTTTGAGACATTACTCCCATGGGGGAAAGTGCGCATGGTGACTGTTGTATTCAATCCCGATGCAATTTCTGTGTTTCATCAACACTCTGATAGTCCACAGATTACAAAATGCCTCCAGATGTGCATCGGAAGCTTCTACTGGTCTTCCAGGGAACGATCAAAGCGTAGACTGTTTGAGATATTACTTTTATGGAGGAATGTGCGCATGGTGACTGTTGTATTCAATCCCGATGCAATTTCTGTGTTTCATCAACACTCTGATAGTCCACAGATTACAGAATGCCTCCAGATGTGCATCGGAAACTACTACTGGTCTTTCAGGGAACGGTCAAAGCGTAAACTCTTTGAGAAATTACTCCCATGGAGAAAAGTGCGCATGGTAACAGTTGTATTTAATCCCGTTGCATTTTCTCTGTTTCATCAACACTCTGATAGTCCACAGATTACAGAATGCCACGAGATGTGCATCGGATACTACTACTGGTCTTCCCGGGAACGATCAAAGCGTAGACTGTTTCAGACATTACTCCCATGGAGGAAAGTGCGCATGGTGACTGTTGTATTCAATCCCGATGCAATTTCTGTGTTTCATCAACACTCTGATACTCCACAGATTACAGAATACCTCCCGATGTGCATCGGAAACAACTACTGGTCTTCCAGGGAACGATCAAAGCGTAGACTGTTTGAGACATTACTCCCATGGAGGAAAGTGCGCATGGTGAATGTTGTATTCAGTCCTGATGCAATTTCCGTTTATCATCAACACTCTGATAGTCCACAGATTACAGAATGCCTCCCGATGTGCATCGGAAACAACTACTGGTCTTAAAGGGAACGATCAAAGCGTAGACTGTTTGGGACATTACTCCCATGGAGGAAAGTGCGCATGGTGACTGTTGTCTTCATTCTCGATGCAATTTCTGTGTTTCATCAACACTCTGATAGTCCACAGATTACAGAATGCCTCCAGATGCTAATCGGAAACTACTACTGGTCTTCCAGGGAACGATCAAAGCGTAGACTGTTTGAGACATTACTCCCATGGAGGAAAGTGCGCATGGTGACTGTTGTATGCAATCCCGATGCAATTTCTGTGTTTCATCAACACTCTGATAGTCCACAGATTACAGAATGCCTCCAGATGTTAATCGGAAACTACTACTGGTCTTCCAGGGAACGATCAAAGCGTAGACTGTTTGGGACATTACTCCCATGGAGGAAAGTGCGCATAGTGACTGTTGTATGCAATCCCGATGCAATATCTGTGTTTCATCAACACTCTGATAGTCCACAGATTACAGAATGCCTCCAGATGTGCATCGGAAGCTTCTATTGGTCTTCCAGGGAACGATCAAAGCGTAGACTGTTTGAGACATTACTCCCATTAAGGACAGTTCGCATGGTGACTGTTGTATTCAATCCCGATGCAATTTCTGTGTTTCATCAACACTCTGATAGTCCACAGATTGCAGAATGCCTCTAGATGGGCATCGGAAACTACTACTGGTTTTCCAGGTAACGATCGAAGCGTAGACTGTTTGAGATATTACGTTTATGGAGGAATGTGCGCATGGATACTGTTGTATTCAATCCCGATGCAATTTCTGTGTTTCATCAACACTCTGATAGTCCACAGATTACAGAATGCCTCCAGATGTGCATCTGAAACTACTACTGGTCTTTCAGGGAACGATCAAAGCGTAAACCCTTTGAGAAATTACTCCCATGGAGAAAAGTGCGCATGGTAACTGTTGTATTCAATCCCGTTGCATTTTCTGTGTTTCATCAACACTCTGATAGTCCACAGATTACAGAGTGCCTCCATATGTGCATCGGATACTACTACTGGTCTTCCAGGGAACGATCAAAGCGTAGACTGTTTGGGACATTACTCCCATGGAGGAAAGTGCGCATAGTGACTGTTGTATGCAATCCCAATGCAATTTCTGTGTTTCATCAACACTCTGATAGTCCACAGATTACAGAATGCCTCCAGATGTGCATCGGAAGCTTCTATTGGTCTTCCAGGGAACGATCAAAGCGTAGACTGTTTGAGACATTACTCCCATTAAGGAAAGTTCGCATGGTGACTGTTGTATTCAATCCCGATGCAATTTCTGTGTTTCATCAACACTCTGATAGTCCACAGATTACAGAATGCCTCCAGATGTGCATCTGAAACTACTACTGGTCTTTCAGGGAACGATCAAAGCGTAAACTCTTTGAGAAATTACTCCCATGGAGAAAAGTGCGCATGGTAACTGTTGTATTCAATCCCGTTGCATTTTCTGTGTTTCATCAACAATCTGATAGTCCACAGATTACAGAATGAAACGAGATGTACATCGGAAACTACTACTGGTCTTCCCGGGAACGATCCAATCGTAGACTCTTTCAGACATTACTCCCATGCAGGAAAGTGAGGATAGTGACAGTTGTCTTCAATCCCGATGCAATTTCTGTGTTTCATCAACACTCTGATAGTCCACAGATTACAGAATGCCTCCAGATGTTAATCGGAAACTACTACTGGTCTTCCAGGGAACGATCAAAGCGTAGACTGTTTGAGACATTACTCCCATGGAGGAAAGTGCGCATGGTGACTGTTGTATTCAATCCCGATGCAATTTCTGTGTTTCATCAACACTCTGATAGTATACAGATTACGGAAAGCCTCCAGATGTACATCGGAAACTACTACTGGTCCTCCAGGGAACGATCAAAGCGTAGACTGTTAAAGACATTGCTCCCATGGAGGAAAGTGCGCATAGTGACTGTTGTATTCAATCCCGATGCAATTTCTGTGTTTCATCAACACTCTGATAGTGCACAGATTACTGAATTCTTCCAGATGTGCATCGTAAACTACTACTGGTCTTCCAGGGAACGATCAAAGCGTCGACTGTTTGAGACATTCCTCCCGAGGAGGAAAGTGCGCATGGTGACTGTTGTATTCAATCCCGATGCAATTTCTGTGTTTCATCAACACTCTGATAGTCCACAGATTACAGAATGCCTCCAGATGTGCATCTGAAACTACTACTGGTCTTTCAGGGAACGATCAAAGCGTAAACCCTTTGAGAAATTACTCCCATGGAGAAAAGTGCGCATGGTAACTGTTGTATTCAATCCCGTTGCATTTTCTGTGTTTCATCAACACTCTGATAGTCCACAGATTACAGAGTGCCTCCATATGTGCATCGGATACTACTACTGGTCTTCCAGGGAACGATCAAAGCGTAGACTGTTTGGGACATTACTCCCATGGAGGAAAGTGCGCATAGTGACTGTTGTATGCAATCCCAATGCAATTTCTGTGTTTCATCAACACTCTGATAGTCCACAGATTACAGAATGCCTCCAGATGTGCATCGGAAGCTTCTATTGGTCTTCCAGGGAACGATCAAAGCGTAGACTGTTTGAGACATTACTCCCATTAAGGAAAGTTCGCATGGTGACTGTTGTATTCAATCCCGATGCAATTTCTGTGTTTCATCAACACTCTGATAGTCCACAGATTACAGAATGCCTCCAGATGTGCATCTGAAACTACTACTGGTCTTTCAGGGAACGATCAAAGCGTAAACTCTTTGAGAAATTACTCCCATGGAGAAAAGTGCGCATGGTAACTGTTGTATTCAATCCCGTTGCATTTTCTGTGTTTCATCAACAATCTGATAGTCCACAGATTACAGAATGCCACGAGATGTACATCGGAAACTACTACTGGTCTTCCCGGGAACGATCCAATCGTAGACTGTTTCAGACATTACTCCCATGCAGGAAAGTGAGGATAGTGACAGTTGTCTTCAATCCCGATGCAATTTCTGTGTTTCATCAACACTCTGATAGTCCACAGATTACAGAATGCCTCCAGATGTTAATCGGAAACTACTACTGGTCTTCCAGGGAACGATCAAAGCGTAGACTGTTTGAGACATTACTCCCATGGAGGAATGTGCGCATGGTGACTGTTGTATTCAATCCCGATGCAATTTCTGTGTTTCATCAACACTCTGATAGTATACAGATTACGGAAAGCCTCCAGATGTACATCGGAAACTACTACTGGTCTTCCCGGGAACGATCAAAGCGTAGACTGTTAAAGACATTGCTCCCATGGAGGAAAGTGCGCATAGTGACTGTTGTATTCAATCCCGATGCAATTTCTGTGTTTCATCAACACTCTGATAGTGCACAGATTACTGAATTCTTCCAGATGTGCATCGGAAACTACTACTGGTCTTCCAGGGAACGATCAAAGCGTCGACTGTTTGAGACATTCCTCCCGAGGCGGAAAGTGCGCATGGTGACTGTTGTATTCAATCCCGATGCAATTTCTGTGTTTCATCAACACTCTGATAGTCCACAGATTACAGAAAGCCTCCAGATGTGCATCGAAAACTACTACTGGTCTTCCAGGGAACGATCAAAGCGTAGACTGTTAGAGACATTACTCCCATGGAGGAAAGTGTGCATGGTAACTGTTGTATTCAATCCCGATGCAATTTCTGTGTTTCATCAACACTCTGGTAGTCCACAGATTACAGAATGCCTCCAGATGTGCATTGGATACTACTACTGGTCTTCCAGGGAACGATCAAAGCGTAGACTGTTTGAGACATTATTCCCATGGAAGAAAGTGCGCATGGTGGCTGTTGTATTCAATCCCGATGCAATTTCTGTGTTTCATCAACACTCTGATAGTCCACATATTACAGAATGCCTCCGGATGCGCATCGGAAACTACTACTGGTCTTCCAGGGAACGATCAAAGCGTAGACTGTTTGAGATATTCCTTCTATGGAGGAATGTGCGCATGGTGACTCTTGTATTCAATCCCGATGCAATTTCTGTGTTTCATCAACACTCTGATAGTCCACAGATTACAGAATGCCCCCAGATGTGCATCGGAAACTACTACTGGTCTTTCAGGGAAAGATCAAAGCGTAAACTCTTTGAGAAATTACTCCCATGGAGAAAAGTGCGCATGGTAACTGTTGTATTCAATCGCGTTGCATTTTCAGTGTTTCATCAACACTCTGATAGTCCACAGATTACGGAATGCCACGAGATGTGCATCGGAAACTGCTACTGGTCTTCCCGGGAACGATCAAAGCGTAGACTGTTTGGGACATTACTCCCATGGAGGGAAGTGCGCATGGTGACTGTTGTATTTAATCCCGATGCGATTTCTGTGTTTCATCAACACTCTGATACTCCACAGATTACAGAATGCCTCCAGATGTGCATGGGAAACTACTACTGGTCTTCCAGGGAACGATCAAAGCGTAGACTGTTTGAGACATTTCTCCCACGGACTAAAGTGCGCATGGTGACTGTTGTATTCAAACCCGATGCATTTTGTGGGTTTCATTAACACTCTGATAGTCCACAGATTACCGAATGCCTCCAGATGTGCATCGGAAACTACTACTGGTCTTCCAGGGAACGATCAAAGCGTAGACTGTTTGAGACATTACTCCCATGGGGGAAAGTGCGCATGGTGACTGTTGTATTCAATCCCGATGCAATTTCTGTGTTTCATCAACACTCTGATAGTCCACAGATTACAAAATGCCTCCAGATGTGCATCGGAAGCTTCTACTGGTCTTCCAGGGAACGATCAAAGCGTAGACTGTTTGAGATATTACTTTTATGGAGGAATGTGCGCATGGTGACTGTTGTATTCAATCCCGATGCAATTTCTGTGTTTCATCAACACTCTGATAGTCCACAGATTACAGAATGCCTCCAGATGTGCATCGGAAACTACTACTGGTCTTTCAGGGAACGGTCAAAGCGTAAACTCTTTGAGAAATTACTCCCATGGAGAAAAGTGCGCATGGTAACTGTTGTATTTAATCCCGTTGCATTTTCTCTGTTTCATCAACACTCTGATAGTCCACAGATTACAGAATGCCACGAGATGTGCATCGGATACTACTACTGGTCTTCCCGGGAACGATCAAAGCGTAGACTGTTTCAGACATTACTCCCATGGAGGAAAGTGCGCATGGTGACTGTTGTATTCAATCCCGATGCAATTTCTGTGTTTCATCAACACTCTGATACTCCACAGATTACAGAATACCTCCCGATCTGCATCGGAAACAACTACTGGTCTTCCAGGGAACGATCAAAGCGTAGACTGTTTGAGACATTACTCCCATGGAGGAAAGTGCGCATGGTGAATGTTGTATTCAGTCCTGATGCAATTTCTGTTTATCATCAACACTCTGATAGTCCACAGATTACAGAAAGCCTCCAGATGTGCATCGAAAACTACTACTGGTCTTCCAGGGAACGATCAAAGCGTAGACTGTTAGAGACATTACTCCCATGGAGGAAAGTGTGCATGGTAACTGTTGTATTCAATCCCGATGCAATTTCTGTGTTTCATCAACACTCTGGTAGTCCACAGATTACAGAATGCCTCCAGATGTGCATTGGATACTACTACTGGTCTTCCAGGGAACGATCAAAGCGTAGACTGTTTGAGACATTATTCCCATGGAAGAAAGTGCGCATGGTGGCTGTTGTATTCAATCCCGATGCAATTTCTGTGTTTCATCAACACTCTGATAGTCCACATATTACAGAATGCCTCCGGATGCGCATCGGAAACTACTACTGGTCTTCCAGGGAACGATCAAAGCGTAGACTGTTTGAGATATTCCTTCTATGGAGGAATGTGCGCATGGTGACTCTTGTATTCAATCCCGATGCAATTTCTGTGTTTCATCAACACTCTGATAGTCCACAGATTACAGAATGCCCCCAGATGTGCATCGGAAACTACTACTGGTCTTTCAGGGAAAGATCAAAGCGTAAACTCTTTGAGAAATTACTCCCATGGAGAAAAGTGCGCATGGTAACTGTTGTATTCAATCGCGTTGCATTTTCAGTGTTTCATCAACACTCTGATAGTCCACAGATTACGGAATGCCACGAGATGTGCATCGGAAACTGCTACTGGTCTTCCCGGGAACGATCAAAGCGTAGACTGTTTGGGACATTACTCCCATGGAGGGAAGTGCGCATGGTGACTGTTGTATTTAATCCCGATGCGATTTCTGTGTTTCATCAACACTCTGATACTCCACAGATTACAGAATGCCTCCAGATGTGCATGGGAAACTACTACTGGTCTTCCAGGGAACGATCAAAGCGTAGACTGTTTGAGACATTTCTCCCACGGACTAAAGTGCGCATGGTGACTGTTGTATTCAAACCCGATGCATTTTGTGGGTTTCATTAACACTCTGATAGTCCACAGATTACCGAATGCCTCCAGATGTGCATCGGAAACTACTACTGGTCTTCCAGGGAACGATCAAAGCGTAGACTGTTTGAGACATTACTCCCATGGGGGAAAGTGCGCATGGTGACTGTTGTATTCAATCCCGATGCAATTTCTGTGTTTCATCAACACTCTGATAGTCCACAGATTACAAAATGCCTCCAGATGTGCATCGGAAGCTTCTACTGGTCTTCCAGGGAACGATCAAAGCGTAGACTGTTTGAGATATTACTTTTATGGAGGAATGTGCGCATGGTGACTGTTGTATTCAATCCCGATGCAATTTCTGTGTTTCATCAACACTCTGATAGTCCACAGATTACAGAATGCCTCCAGATGTGCATCGGAAACTACTACTGGTCTTTCAGGGAACGGTCAAAGCGTAAACTCTTTGAGAAATTACTCCCATGGAGAAAAGTGCGCATGGTAACTGTTGTATTTAATCCCGTTGCATTTTCTCTGTTTCATCAACACTCTGATAGACCACAGATTACAGAATGCCACGAGATGTGCATCGGATACTACTACTGGTCTTCCCGGGAACGATCAAAGCGTAGACTGTTTCAGACATTACTCCCATGGAGGAAAGTGCGCATGGTGACTGTTGTATTCAATCCCGATGCAATTTCTGTGTTTCATCAACACTCTGATACTCCACAGATTACAGAATACCTCCCGATGTGCATCGGAAACAACTACTGGTCTTCCAGGGAACGATCAAAGCGTAGACTGTTTGAGACATTACTCCCATGGAGGAAAGTGCGCATGGTGAATGTTGTATTCAGTCCTGATGCAATTTCTGTTTATCATCAACACTCTGATAGTCCACAGATTACAGAAAGCCTCCAGATGTGCATCGAAAACTACTACTGGTCTTCCAGGGAACGATCAAAGCGTAGACTGTTAGAGACATTACTCCCATGGAGGAAAGTGTGCATGGTAACTGTTGTATTCAATCCCGATGCAATTTCTGTGTTTCATCAACACTCTGGTAGTCCACAGATTACAGAATGCCTCCAGATGTGCATTGGATACTACTACTGGTCTTCCAGGGAACGATCAAAGCGTAGTCTGTTTGAGACATTATTCCCATGGAAGAAAGTGCGCATGGTGGCTGTTGTATTCAATCCCGATGCAATTTCTGTGTTTCATCAACACTCTGATAGTCCACATATTACAGAATGCCTCCGGATGCGCATCGGAAACTACTACTGGTCTTCCAGGGAACGATCAAAGCGTAGACTGTTTGAGATATTCCTTCTATGGAGGAATGTGCGCATGGTGACTCTTGTATTCAATCCCGATGCAATTTCTGTGTTTCATCAACACTCTGATAGTCCACAGATTGCAGAATGCCTCTAGATGGGCATCGGAAACTACTACTGGTTTTCCAGGTAACGATCGAAGCGTAGACTGTTTGAGATATTACGTTTATGGAGGAATGTGCGCATGGTTACTGTTGTATTCAATCCCGATGCAATTTCTGTGTTTCATCAACACTCTGATAGTCCACAGATTACAGAATGCCTCCAGATGTGCATCTGAAACTACTACTGGTCTTTCAGGGAACGATCAAAGCGTAAACCCTTTGAGAAATTACTCCCATGGAGAAAAGTGCGCATGGTAACTGTTGTATTCAATCCCGTTGCATTTTCTGTGTTTCATCAACACTCTGATAGTCCACAGATTACAGAGTGCCTCCATATGTGCATCGGATACTACTACTGGTCTTCCAGGAAACGATCAAAGCGTAGACTGTTTGGGACATTACTCCCATGGAGGAAAGTGCGCATAGTGACTGTTGTATGCAATCCCAATGCAATTTCTGTGTTTCATCAACACTCTGATAGTCCACAGATTACAGAATGGCTCCAGATGTGCATCGGAAGCTTCTATTGGTCTTCCAGGGAACGATCAAAGCGTAGACTGTTTGAGACATTACTCCCATTAAGGAAAGTTCGCATGGTGACTGTTGTATTCAATCCCGATGCAATTTCTGTGTTTCATCAACACTCTGATAGTCCACAGATTACAGAATGCCTCCAGATGTGCATCTGAAACTACTACTGGTCTTTCAGGGAACGATCAAAGCGTAAACTCTTTGAGAAATTACTCCCATGGAGAAAAGTGCGCATGGTAACTGTTGTATTCAATCCCGTTGCATTTTCTGTGTTTCATCAACAATCTGATAGTCCACAGATTACAGAATGCCTCCCGATGTGCATCGGAAACAACTACTGGTCTTAAAGGGAACGATCAAAGCGTAGACTGTTTGGGACATTACTCCCATGCAGGAAAGTGAGGATAGTGACAGTTGTATTCAATCCCGATGCAATTTCTGTGTTTCATCAACACTCTGATAGTCCACAGACCACAGAATGCCACCAGATGAGCATCGGAAACTACTACTGGTCTTCCAGGGATCGATCAAAGCGTAGACCGTTTAAGAATTACTCGAATGGAGGAAAGTGCGCATGGTGACTGTTTTATTCAATCCCGATGCAATTTCTTTGTTTCATCAACACTCTGATAGTCCACAGATTACAGAATGCCTCCAGATGTGCATCGGAAACTACTACTGGTCTTCCAGGGAACGATAAAAGCGTAGACTGTTAGAGACATTACTCCCATGGAGGAAAGTGCGCATGGTGAATGTTGTATTCAGTCCTGATACAATTTCTGTTTATCATCAACACTCTGATAGTCCACAGATTACAGAATGCCTCCCGATGTGCATCGGAAACAACTACTGGTCTTAAAGGGAACGATCAAAGCGTAGACTGTTTGGGACATTACTCCCATGGAGGAAAGTGCGCATGGTGGCTGTTGTCTTCAATCTCGATGCAATTTCTGTGTTTCATCAACACTCTGATAGTCCACAGATTACAGAATGCCTCCAGATGTTAATCGGAAACTACTACTGGTCTTCCAGGGAACGATCAAAGCGTAGACTGTTTGAGACATTACTCCCATGGAGGAAAGTGCGCATGGTGACTGTTGTATGCAATCCCGATGCAATTTCTGTGTTTCATCAACACTCTGATAGTCCACAGATTACAGAATGCCTCCAGATGTTAATCGGAAACTACTACTGGTCTTCCAGGGAACGATCAAAGCGTAGACTGTTTGGGACATTACTCCCATGGAGGAAAGTGCGCATAGTGACTGTTGTATGCAATCCCGATGCAATATCTGTGTTTCATCAACACTCTGATAGTCCACAGATTACAGAATGCCTCCAGATGTGCATCGGAAGCTTCTATTGGTCTTCCAGGGAACGATCAAAGCGTAGACTGTTTGAGACATTACTCCCATTAAGGAAAGTTCGCATGGTGACTGTTGTATTCAATCCCGATGCAATTTCTGTGTTTCATCAACACTCTGATAGTCCACAGATTGCAGAATGCCTCTAGATGGGCATCGGAAACTACTACTGGTTTTCCAGGTAACGATCGAAGCGTAGACTGTTTGAGATATTACGTTTATGGAGGAATGTGCGCATGGTTACTGTTGTATTCAATCCCGATGCAATTTCTGTGTTTCATCAACACTCTGATAGTCCACAGATTACAGAATGCCTCCAGATGTGCATCTGAAACTACTACTGGTCTTTCAGGGAACGATCAAAGCGTAAACCCTTTGAGAAATTACTCCCATGGAGAAAAGTGCGCATGGTAACTGTTGTATTCAATCCCGTTGCATTTTCTGTGTTTCATCAAAACTCTGATAGTCCACAGATTACAGAGTGCCTCCATATGTGCATCGGATACTACTACTGGTCTTCCAGGGAACGATCAAAGCGTAGACTGTTTGGGACATTACTCCCATGGAGGAAAGTGCGCATAGTGACTGTTGTATGCAATCCCAATGCAATTTCTGTGGTTCATCAACACTCTGATAGTCCACAGATTACAGAATGCCTCCAGATGTGCATCGGAAGCTTCTATTGGTCTTCCAGGGAACGATCAAAGCGTAGACTGTTTGAGACATTACTCCCATTAAGGAAAGTTCGCATGGTGACTGTTGTATTCAATCCCGATGCAATTTCTGTGTTTCATCAACACTCTGATAGTCCACAGATTACAGAATGCCTCCAGATGTGCATCTGAAAGTACTACTGGTCTTTCAGGGAACGATCAAAGCGTAAACTCTTTGAGAAATTACTCCCATGGAGAAAAGTGCGCATGGTAACTGTTGTATTCAATCCCGTTGCATTTTCTGTGTTTCATCAACAATCTGATAGTCCACAGATTACAGAATGCCACGAGATGTACATCGGAAACTACTACTGGTCTTCCCGGGAACGATCCAATCGTAGACTGTTTCAGACATTACTCCCATGCAGGAAAGTGAGGATAGTGACAGTTGTATTCAATCCCGATGCAATTTCTGTGTTTCATCAACACTCTGATAGTCCACAGACCACAGAATGCCACCAGATGAGCATCGGAAACTACTACTGGTCTTCCAGGGATCGATCAAAGCGTAGACCGTTTAAGAATTACTCGAATGGAGGAAAGTGCGCATGGTGACTGTTTTATTCAATCCCGATGCAATTTCTTTGTTTCATCAACACTCTGATAGTTCACAGATTACAGAATGCCTCCAGATGTGCATCGGAAACTACTACTGGTCTTCCAGGGAACGATCAAAGCGTAGACTGTTAGAGACATTACTCCCATGGAGGAAAGTGCGCATGGTGACTGTTGTATTCAATCCCGATGCAATTTCTGTGTTTCATCAACACTCTGATAGTCCACAGATTACAGAATGCCTCCAGATGTGCATCTGAAACTACTACTGGTCTTTCTGGGAACGATCAAAGCGTAAACTCTTTGAGAAATTACTCCCATGGAGAAAAGTGCGCATGGTAACTGTTGTATTCAATCGCGTTGCATTTTCTGTGTTTCATCAACACTCTGATAGTCCACAGATTACAGAATGCCACGAGATGTGCATCGGAAACTACTACTGGTCTTCCCGGGAACGATCAAATCGTAGACTGTTTCAGACATTACTCCCATGCAGGAAAGTGCGGATGGTGACAGTTGTATTCAATCCCGATGCAATTTCTGTGTTTCATCAAATCTCTGATAGTCCACAGATTACAGAATGCCACCAGATGAGCATCGGAAACTACTACTGGTCTTCCAGGGAACGATCAAAGCGTAGACCGCTTGAGAATTACTCGAATGGAGGAAAGTGCGCATGGTGACTGTTTTATTCAATCCCAATGCAATTTCTGTGGTTCATCAACACTCTGATAGTTCACAGATTACAGAATGCCTCCAGATGTGCATCGGAAACTACTACTGGTCTTCCAGGGAACGATCAAAGCGTAGACTGTTTGAGATATTACTTTTATGGAGGAATGTGCGTATGGTGACTGTTGTATTCAATCCCGATGCAATTTCTGTGTTTCATCAACACTCTGGTAGTCCACAGATTACAGAATGCTTCCAGATGTGCATCTGAAACTACTACTGGTCTTTCAGGGAACGATCAAAGCGTAAACTCTTTGAGAAATTACTCCCATGGAGAAAAGTGCGCATGGTAACTGTTGTATTCAATCCCGTTGCATTTTCTGTGTTTCATCAACACTCTGATAGTCCACAGATTACAGAATGCCTCCATATGTGCATCGGATACTACTACTGGTCTTCCAGGGAACGATCAAAGCGTAAACTGTTTGGGACATTACTCCCATGGAGGAAAGTGCGCATAGTGACTGTTGTATGCAATCCCGATGCAAATTCTGTGTTTCATCAACACTCTGATAGTCCACAGATTACAGAATGCCTCCAGATGTGCATCGGAAGCTTCTATTGGTCTTCCAGGGAAGGATCAAAGCGTAGACTGTTTGAGACATTACTCCCATTAAGGAAAGTTCCATTGGTGACTTGTATTCAATCCCGATGCAATTTCTGTGTTTCATCAACACTCTGATAGTCCACAGATTACAGAATGCCTCTAGATGGGCATCGGAAACTACTAATGGTTTTCCAGGTAACGATCAAAGCGTAGACTGTTTGAGATTTACTTTTACGGAGGAATGTGCGCATGGTGACTGTTGTATTCAATCCCGATGCAATTTCTGTGTTTCATCAACACTCTGATAGTCCACAGATTACAGAATGCCTCCAGATGTGCATCTGAAACTACTACTGGTCTTTCTGGGAACGATCAAAGCGTAAACTCTTTGAGAAATTACTCCCATGGAGAAAAGTGCGCATGGTAACTGTTGTATTCAATCGCGTTGCATTTTCTGTGTTTCATCAACACTCTGATAGTCCACAGATTACAGAATGCCACGAGATGTGCATCGGAAACTACTACTGGTCTTCCCGGGAACGATCAAATCGTAGACTGTTTCAGACATTACTCCCATGCAGGAAAGTGCGGATGGTGACAGTTGTATTCAATCCCGATGCAATTTCTGTGTTTCATCAAATCTCTGATAGTCCACAGATTACAGAATGCCACCAGATGAGCATCGGAAACTACTACTGGTCTTCCAGGGAACGATCAAAGCGTAGACCGTTTGAGAATTACTCGAATGGAGGAAAGTGCGCATGGTGACTGTTTTATTCAATCCCGATGCAATTTCTGTGTTTCATCAACACTCTGATAGTCCACAGATTACAGAATGCCTCCAGATGGCCATCGGAAACTACTACTGGTCTTCCAGTTAACGATCAAAGCGTAGACTCTTTGAGACATTATTCCCATGGAGGAAAGTGCGCATGGTAGCTGTTGTATTCAATCCCGATGCAATTTCTGTGTTTCATTAACACTCTGATAGTCCACAGATTACAGAATGCCTCCAGATGTGCATCGGATACTACTACTGGTCTTCCAGGTAACGATCAAAGCGTAGACTGTTTGAGAAATTACTCCCATGGAGAAAAGTGCGCATGGTAACTGTTGTATTCAATCGCGTTGCATTTTCTGTGTTTTATGAACACTCTGATAGTCCACAGATTACAGAATGCTACGAGATGCGCATCGGAATCTACTACTGGTCTTCCAGGGAACGATCAAAGCGTAGACTGTTTGGGACATTACTCCCATGGAGGAAAGTGCGCATGGTGACTGTTGCATCCAATCCCGATGCATTTTCTGTGTTTCATCAACACTCTGATAGTCCACAGATTACAGAATGCCTCCAGATGTGCATCGGAAACTACTAATGGTCTTCCAGGGAACGATCAAAGCGTAGACTGTTTGAGAAATTACTCCCATGGAGGAAAGTGCGCATGGTGAATGTTGTATTCAATCCCGAAGCAATTACTGTGTTTCATCAACACTCTGATAGTCCACAGATTACAGAATGCCTCCGGATTATAATCAGAAACTACTACTGGTCTTCCAGGGAACGATCACAGCGTAGACTGTTTGGGACATTACTCCCATTGAGGAAAGTGCGCATGGTGACTGTTGTATTCAATCCCGATGCAATTACTGTGTTTCATCAACACTCTGATAGTCTACACATTACAGAATGCCACCAGATGTGCATCAGAAACTACTACTGGTCTTCCAGGGAACGATCAAAGCGTAGATTGTTTGAGACATTATTCCCATGGAGGAAAGTGCGCATGGTAACTGTTGTTTTCAATCCCGATGAATTTTCTGTGTTTCATCAACACTCTGATAGTCCACAGATTACAGAATGCCTCCAGATGTTAATCGGAACTACTACTGGTCTTCCAGGGAAAGATCAAAGCGTAGACTGTTTGAGAATTACTCCCATGGAGGAAACTGCGCATGGAGACTGTTGTATTAAGTCCCGATGCAATTTCTATGTTTCATCAACACTCTGATAGTCCACAGAGTACATAAAGCCTCCAGATGTGCATTGGAAACTACTACTGGTCTTCCAGGGAACGATTAAAGCGTACACTGTTAGAGACATTACTCCCATGGAGGAAAGTGCGCATGGTGACTGTCGTATTCAATCCCGATGCTATTACTGTGTTTCATCAACACTCTGATAGCCTACACATTACAGAATGCCTCCAGATGTGCATCGGAAACTACTACTGATCTTCCAGGGACGATCAAAGCGTAGACTGTTTGAGATATTACTTTTATGGAGGAATGTGCGCATGAAGACTGTTGTATTCAATCCCGATGCCTTTTCTGTGTTTCATCAACACGCTGATAGTCCACAGATTACAGAATGCCTCCAGATGTGCAACGGAAACTACTACTGGCCTTTCAGGGAACGATCAAAGCGTCGACTGTTTGAGACATTCCTCCCGTGGAGGAAAGTGCGCATGGTGACTGTTGTAATCAATCCCGATGCAATTTCTGTGTTTCATTAACACTCTGATAGTCCACAGATTACAGAAAGCCACCAGATGTGCATCGGAAACTACTACTGGTCTTCCAGGGAACGATCAAAGCGTAGACTGTTTGAGACATTACTCCCATGGACGAAAGTGCGCATGGTAACTGTTGTATTCAATCCCGATGCAATTTCTGTGTTTCATCAACACTCTGATAGTCCACAGATTACAGAATGCCTCCAGATGTGCATCGTAAACTACTACTGGTCTTTCAGGGAACGATCAAAGCGTAGACTGTTTGGGACATTACTCCCATGGAGGAAAGTGCGCATGGTGACTTTTGTATTCAATCCCGATGCAATTTCTATGTTTCATCAACACTCTGATAGTCCACAGAGTACATAAAGCCTCCAGATGTGCATTGGAAACTACTACTGGTCTTCCAGGGAACGATTAAAGCGTACACTGTTAGAGACATTACTCCCATGGAGGAAAGTGCGCATGGTGACTGTCGTATTCAATCCCGATGCTATTACTGTGTTTCATCAACACTCTGATAGCCTACACATTACAGAATGCCTCCAGATGTGCATCGGAAACTACTACTGATCTTCCAGGGACGATCAAAGCGTAGACTGTTTGAGATATTACTTTTATGGAGGAATGTGCGCATGAAGACTGTTGTATTCAATCCCGATGCCTTTTCTGTGTTTCATCAACACGCTGATAGACCACAGATTACAGAATGCCTCCAGATGTCCATCGGAAGCTTCTACTGGTCTTCCAGGGAACGATCAAAGCGTAGACTGTTTGAGACATTACTCCCATTAAGGGAAATTCGCATGGTGACTGTTGTATTCAATCCCGATGCAATTTCTGTGTTTCATCAACACTCTGATAGTGCACAGATTACTGAATTCCTCCAGATGTGCATCGGAAACTACTACTGGTCTTCCAGGGAACGATCAAAGCGTCGACTGTTTGAGACATTCCTACCGAGGAGGAAAGTGCGCATGGTGACTGTTGTATTCAATCCCGATGCAATTTCTGTGTTTCATCGACACTCTGATAGTCCACAGATTACAGAAAGCCTCCAGATGTGCATCGAAAACTACTACTGGTCTTCCAGGGAACGATCAAAGCGTAGACTGTTAGAGACATTACTCCCATGGAGGAAAGTGTGCATGGTAACTGTTGTATTCAATCCCGATGCAATTTCTGTGTTTCATCAACACTCTGGTAGTCCACAGATTACAGAATGCCTCCAGATGTGCATTGGATACTACTAGTGGTCTTCCAGGGAACGATCAAAGCGTAGACTGTTTGAGACATTATTCCCATGGAGGAAAGTGCGCATGGTGGCTGTTGTATTCAATCCCGATGCAATTTCTGTGTTTCATCAACACTCTGATAGTCCACATATTACAGAATGCCTCCGGATGCGCATCGGAAACTACTACTGGTCTTCCAGGGAACGATCAAAGCGTAGACTGTTTGAGATATTCCTTCTATGGAGGAATGTGCGCATGGTGACTCTTGTATTCAATCCCGATGCAATTTCTGTGTTTCATCAACACTCTGATAGTCCACAGATTACAGAATGCCCCCAGATGTGCATCGGAAACTACTACTGGTCTTTCAGGGAAAGATCAAAGCGTAAACTCTTTGAGAAATTACTCCCATGGAGAAAAGTGCGCATGGTAACTGTTGTATTCAATCGCGTTGCATTTTCAGTGTTTCATCAACACTCTGATAGTCCACAGATTACAGAATGCCACGAGATGTGCATCGGAAACTACTACTGGTCTTCCCGGGATCGATCAAAGCGTAGACTGTTTGGGACATTACTCCCATGGAGGAAAGTGCGCATGGTGACTGTTGCATCCAATCCCGATGCATTTTCTGTGTTTCATCAACACTCTGATAGTCCACAGATTACAGAATGCCTCCAGATGTGCATCGGAAACTACTACTGGTCTTCCAGGGAACGATCAAAGCGTAGACTGTTTGAGAAATTACTCCCATGGAGGAAAGTGCGCATGGTGAATGTTGTATTCAATCCCGAAGCAATTACTGTGTTTCATCAACACTCTGATAGTCCACAGATTACAGAATGCCTTCGGATTATAATCAGAAACTACTACTGGTCTTCCAGGGAACGATCACAGCGTAGACTGTTTGGGACATTACTCCCATTGAGGAAAGTGCGCATGGTGACTGTTGTATTCAATCCCGATGCAATTACTGTGTTTCATCAACACTCTGATAGTCTACACATTACAGAATGCCACCAGATGTGCATCAGAAACTACTACTGGTCTTCCAGGGAACGATCAAAGCGTAGATTGTTTGAGACATTATTCCCGTGGAGGAAAGTGCGCATGGTAACTGTTGTTTTCAATCCCGATGAATTTTCTGTGTTTCATCAACACTCTGATAGTCCACAGATTACAGAATGCCTCCAGATGTTAATCGGAACTACTACTGGTCTTCCAGGGAAAGATCAAAGCGTAGACTGTTTGAGAATTACTCCCATGGAGGAAACTGCGCATGGAGACTGTTGTATTAAGTCCCGATGCAATTTCTATGTTTCATCAACACTCTGATAGTCCACAGAGTACATAAAGCCTCCAGATGTGCATTGGAAACTACTACTGGTCTTCCAGGGAACGATTAAAGCGTACACTGTTAGAGACATTACTCCCATGGAGGAAAGTGCGCATGGTGACTGTCGTATTCAATCCCGATGCTATTACTGTGTTTCATCAACACTCTGATAGCCTACACATTACAGAATGCCTCCAGATGTGCATCGGAAACTACTACTGATCTTCCAGGGACGATCAAAGCGTAGACTGTTTGAGATATTACTTTTATGGAGGAATGTGCGCATGAAGACTGTTGTATTCAATCCCGATGCCTTTTCTGTGTTTCATCATCACGCTGATAGTCCACAGATTACAGAATGCCTCCAGATGTGCAACGGAAACTACTACTGGCCTTTCAGGGAACGATCAAAGCGTCGACTGTTTGAGACATTCCTCCCGTGGAGGAAAGTGCGCATGGTGACTGTTGTAATCAATCCCGATGCAATTTCTGTGTTTCATTAACACTCTGATAGTCCACAGATTACAGAAAGCCACCAGATGTGCATCGGAAACTACTACTGGTCTTCCAGGGAACGATCAAAGCGTAGACTGTTTGAGACATTACTCCCATGGACGAAAGTGCGCATGGTAACTGTTGTATTCAATCCCGATGCAATTTCTGTGTTTCATCAACACTCTGATAGTCCACAGATTACAGAATGCCTCCAGATGTGCATCGTAAACTACTACTAGTCTTTCAGGGAACGATCAAAGCGTAGACTGTTTGGGACATTACTCCCATGGAGGAAAGTGCGCATGGTGACTTTTGTATTCAATCCCGATGCAATTTCTTTGTTTCATCAACACTCTGATACTCCACAGATTACAGAATGCCTCCAGATGTGCATCGGAATCTACTAATGGTCTTCCAGGGAACGATAAAAGCGTGGACTGTTTGAGAAATTACTCCCATGGAGGAAAGTGCGCATGGTGAATGTTGTTTTCAATCCCGATGCAATTTCTGTGTTTCATCAACACTCTGATAGTCCACAGATTACAGAATGCCTCCCGATGTGCATCGGAAACAACTACTGGTCTTCCAGGGAACGATCAAAGCGTAGACTGTTTGGGACATTACTCCCATGGAGGAAAGTGCGCAAGGTGACTGTTGTCTTCAATCCCGATGCAATTTCTGTGTTTCATCAACACTCTGATAGTCCACAGATTACAGAATGCCTCCAGATGTTAATCGGAAACTACTACTGGTCTTCCAGGGAACGATCAAAGCGTAGACTGTTTGAGACATTACTCCCATGGAGGAAAGTGCGCATGGTGACTGTTGTATTCAATCCCGATGCAATTTCTGTGTTTCATCAACACTCTGATAGACCACAGATTACAGAATGCCTCCAGATGTCCATCGGAAGCTTCTACTGGTCTTCCAGGGAACGATCAAAGCGTAGACTGTTTGAGACATTACTCCCATTAAGGGAAATTCGCATGGTGACTGTTGTATTCAATCCCGATGCAATTTCTGTGTTTCATCAACACTCTGATAGTGCACAGATTACTGAATTCCTCCAGATGTGCATCGGAAACTACTACTGGTCTTCCAGGGAACGATCAAAGCGTCGACTGTTTGAGACATTCCTCCCGAGGAGGAAAGTGCGCATGGTGACTGTTGTATTCAATCCCGATGCAATTTCTGTGTTTCATCAACACTCTGATAGTCCACAGATTACAGAAAGCCTCCAGATGTGCATGGGAAACTACTACTGGTCTTCCAGGGAACGATCAAAGCGTAGACTGTTTGAGACATTTCTCCCACGGACTAAAGTGCGCATGGTGACTGTTGTATTCAAACCCGATGCATTTTGTGGGTTTCATTAACACTCTGATAGTCCACAGATTACCGAATGCCTCCAGATGTGCATCGGAAACTACTACTGGTCTTCCAGGGAACGATCAAAGCGTAGACTGTTTGAGACATTACTCCCATGGGGGAAAGTGCGCATGGTGACTGTTGTATTCAATCCCGATGCAATTTCTGTGTTTCATCAACACTCTGATAGTCCACAGATTACAAAATGCCTCCAGATGTGCATCGGAAGCTTCTACTGGTCTTCCAGGGAACGATCAAAGCGTAGACTGTTTGAGATATTACTTTTATGGAGGAATGTGCGCATGGTGACTGTTGTATTCAATCCTGATGCAATTTCTGTGTTTCATCAACACTCTGATAGTCCACAGATTACAGAATGCCTCCAGATGTGCATCGGAAACTACTACTGGTCTTCCAGGGAACGATCAAAGCGTAGACTGTTTGAGACATTACTCCCATGGGGGAAAGTGCGCATGGTGACTGTTGTATTCAATCCCGATGCAATTTCTGTGTTTCATCAACACTCTGATAGTCCACAGATTACAAAATGCCTCCAGATGTGCATCGGAAGCTTCTACTGGTCTTCCAGGGAACGATCAAAGCGTAGACTGTTTGAGATATTACTTTTATGGAGGAATGTGCGCATGGTGACTGTTGTATTCAATCCTGATGCAATTTCTGTGTTTCATCAACACTCTGATAGTCCACAGATTACAGAATGCCTCCAGATGTGCATCGGAAACTACTACTGGTCTTTCAGGGAACGGTCAAAGCGTAAACTCTTTGAGAAATTACTCCCATGGAGAAAAGTGCGCATGGTAACTGTTGTATTTAATCCCGTTGCATTTTCTCTGTTTCATCAACACTCTGATAGTCCACAGATTACAGAATGCCACGAGATGTGCATCGGATACTACTACTGGTCTTCCCGGGAACGATCAAAGCGTAGACTGTTTCAGACATTACTCCCATGGAGGAAAGTGCGCATGGTGACTGTTGTATTCAATCCCGATGCAATTTCTGTGTTTCATCAACACTCTGATACTCCACAGATTACAGAATACCTCCCGATGTGCATCGGAAACAACTACTGGTCTTCCAGGGAACGATCAAAGCGTAGACTGTTTGAGACATTACTCCCATGGAGTAAAGTGCGCATGGTGAATGTTGTATTCAGTCCTGATGCAATTTCTGTTTATCATCAACACTCTGATAGTCCACAGATTACAGAATGCCTCCCGATGTGCATCGGAAACAACTACTGGTCTTAAAGGGAACGATCAAATCGTAGACTGTTTGGGACATTACTCCCATGGAGGAAAGTGCGCATGGTGACTGTTGTCTTCAATCCCGATGCAATTTCTGTGTTTCATCAACACTCTGATAGTCCACAGATTACAGAATGCCTCCAGATGTTAATCGGAAACTACTACTGGTCTTCCAGGGAACGATCAAACCGTAGACTGTTTGAGACATTACTCCCATGGAGGAAAGTGTGCATGGTAACTGTTGTATTCAATCCCGATGCAATTTCTGTGTTTCATCAACACTCTGGTAGTCCACAGATTACAGAATGCCTCCAGATGTGCATTGGATACTACTACTGGTCTTCCAGGGAACGATCAAAGCGTGGACTGTTTGAGACATTATTCCCATGGAGGAAAGTGCGCATGGTGGCTGTTGTATTCAATCCCGATGCAATTTCTGTGTTTCATCAACACTCTGATAGTCCACATATTACAGAATGCCTCCGGATGCGCATCGGAAACTACTACTGGTCTTCCAGGGAACGATCAAAGCGTAGACTGTTTGAGATATTCCTTCTATGGAGGAATGTGCGCATGGTGACTCTTGTATTCAATCCCGATGCAATTTCTGTGTTTCATCAACACTCTGATAGTCCACAGATTACAGAATGCCCCCAGATGTGCATCGGAAACTACTACTGGTCTTTCAGGGAAAGATCAAAGCGTAAACTCTTTGAGAAATTACTCCCATGGAGAAAAGTGCGCATGGTAACTGTTGTATTCAATCGCGTTGCATTTTCAGTGTTTCATCAACACTCTGATAGTCCACAGATTACAGAATGCCACGAGATGTGCATCGGAAACTACTACTGGTCTTCCCGGGAACGATCAAAGCGTAGACTGTTTGGGACATTACTCCCATGGAGGAAAGTGCGCATGGTGACTGTTGCATCCAATCCCGATGCATTTTCTGTGTTTCATCAACACTCTGATAGTCCACAGATTACAGAATGCCTCCAGATGTGCATCGGAAACTACTACTGGTCTTCCAGGGAACGATCAAAGCGTAGACTGTTTGAGAAATTACTCCCATGGAGGAAAGTGCGCATGGTGAATGTTGTATTCAATCCCGAAGCAATTACTGTGTTTCATCAACACTCTGATAGTCCACAGATTACAGAATGCCTCCGGATTATAATCAGAAACTACTACTGGTCTTCCAGGGAACGATCACAGCGTAGACTGTTTGGGACATTACTCCCATTGAGGAAAGTGCGCATGGTGACTGTTGTATTCAATCTCGATGCAATTACTGTGTTTCATCAACACTCTGATAGTCTACACATTACAGAATGCCACCAGATGTGCATCAGAAACTACTACTGGTCTTCCAGGGAACGATCAAAGCGTAGATTGTTTGAGACATTATTCCCGTGGAGGAAAGTGCGCATGGTAACTGTTGTTTTCAATCCCGATGAATTTTCTGTGTTTCATCAACACTCTGATAGTCCACAGATTACAGAATGCCTCCAGATGTTAATCGGAACTACTACTGGTCTTCCAGGGAAAGATCAAAGCGTAGACTGTTTGAGAATTACTCCCATGGAGGAAACTGCGCATGGAGACTGTTGTATTAAGTCCCGATGCAATTTCTATGTTTCATCAACACTCTGATAGTCCACAGAGTACATAAAGCCTCCAGATGTGCATTGGAAACTACTACTGGTCTTCCAGGGAACGATTAAAGCGTACACTGTTAGAGACATTACTCCCATGGAGGAAAGTGCGCATGGTGACTGTCGTATTCAATCCCGATGCTATTACTGTGTTTCATCAACACTCTGATAGCCTACACATTACAGAATGCCTCCAGATGTGCATCGGAAACTACTACTGATCTTCCAGGGACGATCAAAGCGTAGACTGTTTGAGATATTACTTTTATGGAGGAATGTGCGCATGAAGACTGTTGTATTCAATCCCGATGCCTTTTCTGTGTTTCATCAACACGCTGATAGTCCACAGATTACAGAATGCCTCCAGATGTGCAACGGAAACTACTACTGGCCTTTCAGGGAACGATCAAAGCGTCGACTGTTTTAGACATTCCTCCCGTGGAGGAAAGTGCGCATGGTGACTGTTGTAATCAATCCCGATGCAATTTCTGTGTTTCATTAACACTCTGATAGTCCACAGATTACAGAAAGCCACCAGATGTGCATCGGAAACTACTACTGGTCTTCCAGGGAACGATCAAAGCGTAGACTGTTTGAGACATTACTCCCATGGACGAAAGTGCGCATGGTAACTGTTGTATTCAATCCCGATGCAATTTCTGTGTTTCATCAACACTCTGATAGTCCACAGATTACAGAATGCCTCCAGATGTGCATCGTAAACTACTACTGGTCTTTCAGGGAACGATCAAAGCGTAGACTGTTTGGGACATTACTCCCATGGAGGAAAGTGCGCATGGTGACTTTTGTATTCAATCCCGATGCAATTTCTTTGTTTCATCAACACTCTGATACTCCACAGATTACAGAATGCCTCCAGATGTGCATCGGAATCTACTAATGGTCTTCCAGGGAACGATAAAAGCGTGGACTGTTTGAGAAATTACTCCCATGGAGGAAAGTGCGCATGGTGAATGTTGTTTTCAATCCCGATGCAATTTCTGTGTTTCATCAACACTCTGATAGTCCACAGATTACAGAATGCCTCCCGATGTGCATCGGAAACAACTACTGGTCTTCCAGGGAACGATCAAAGCGTAGACTGTTTGGGACATTACTCCCATGGAGGAAAGTGCGCAAGGTGACTGTTGTCTTCAATCCCGATGCAATTTCTGTGTTTCATCAACACTCTGATAGTCCACAGATTACAGAATGCCTCCAGATGTTAATCGGAAACTACTACTGGTCTTCCAGGGAACGATCAAAGCGTAGACTGTTTGAGACATTACTCCCATGGAGGAAAGTGCGCATGGTGACTGTTGTATTCAATCCCGATGCAATTTCTGTGTTTCATCAACACTCTGATACACCACAGATTACAGAATGCCTCCAGATGTCCATCGGAAGCTTCTACTGGTCTTCCAGGGAACGATCAAAGCGTAGACTGTTTGAGACATTACTCCCATTAAGGGAAATTCGCATGGTGACTGTTGTATTCAATCCCGATGCAATTTCTGTGTTTCATCAACACTCTGATAGTGCACAGATTACTGAATTCCTCCAGATGTGCATCGGAAACTACTACTGGTCTTCCAGGGAACGATCAAAGCGTCGACTGTTTGAGACATTCCTCCCGAGGAGGAAAGTGCGCATGGTGACTGTTGTATTCAATCCCGATGCAATTTCTGTGTTTCATCAACACTCTGATAGTCCACAGATTACAGAAAGCCTCCAGATGTGCATCGAAAACTACTACTGGTCTTCCAGGGAACGATCAAAGCGTAGACTGTTAGAGACATTACTCCCATGGAGGAAAGTGTGCATGGTAACTGTTGTATTCAATCCCGATGCAATTTCTGTGTTTCATCAACACTCTGGTAGTCCACAGATTACAGAATGCCTCCAGATGTGCATTGGATACTACTACTGGTCTTCCAGGGAACGATCAAAGCGTAGACTGTTTGAGACATTATTCCCATGGAGGAAAGTGCGCATGGTGGCTGTTGTATTCAATCCCGATGCAATTTCTGTGTTTCATCAACACTCTGATAGTCCACATATTACAGAATGCCTCCGGATGCGCATCGGAAACTACTACTGGTCATCCAGGGAACAATCAAAGCGTAGACTGTTTGAGATATTCCTTCTATGGAGGAATGTGCGCATGGTGACTCTTGTATTCAATCCCGATGCAATTTCTGTGTTTCATCAACACTCTGATAGTCCACAGATTACAGAATGCCCCCAGATGTGCATCGGAAACTACTACTGGTCTTTCAGGGAAAGATCAAAGCGTAAACTCTTTGAGAAATTACTCCCATGGAGAAAAGTGCGCATGGTAACTGTTGTATTCAATCGCGTTGCATTTTCAGTGTTTCATCAACACTCTGATAGTCCACAGATTACAGAATGCCACGAGATGTGCATCGGAAACTACTACTGGTCTTCCCGGGAACGATCAAAGCGTAGACTGTTTGGGACATTACTCCCATGGAGGGAAGTGCGCATGGTGACTGTTGTATTTAATCCCGATGCGATTTCTGTGTTTCATCAACACTCTGATACTCCACAGATTACAGAATGCCTCCAGATGTGCATGGGAAACTACTACTGGTCTTCCAGGGAACGATCAAAGCGTAGACTGTTTGAGACATTTCTCCCACGGACTAAAGTGCGCATGGTGACTGTTGTATTCAAACCCGATGCATTTTGTGGGTTTCATTAACACTCTGATAGTCCACAGATTACCGAATGCCTCCAGATGTGCATCGGAAACTACTACTGGTCTTCCAGGGAACGATCAAAGCGTAGACTGTTTGAGACATTACTCCCATGGGGGAAAGTGCGCATGGTGACTGTTGTATTCAATCCCGATGCAATTTCTGTGTTTCATCAACACTCTGATAGTCCACAGATTACAAAATGCCTCCAGATGTGCATCGGAAGCTTCTACTGGTCTTCCAGGGAACGATCAAAGCGTAGACTGTTTGAGATATTACTTTTATGGAGGAATGTGCGCATGGTGACTGTTGTATTCAATCCCGATGCAATTTCTGTGTTTCATCAACACTCTGATAATCCACAGATTACAGAATGCCTCCAGATGTGCATCGGAAACTACTACTGGTCTTTCAGGGAACGGTCAAAGCGTAAACTCTTTGAGAAATTACTCCCATGGAGAAAAGTGCGCATGGTAACTGTTGTATTTAATCCCGTTGCATTTTCTCTGTTTCATCAACACTCTGATAGTCCACAGATTACAGAATGCCACGAGATGTGCATCGGATACTACTACTGGTCTTCCCGGGAACGATCAAAGCGTAGACTGTTTCAGACATTACTCCCATGGAGGAAAGTGCGCATGGTGACTGTTGTATTCAATCCCGATGCAATTTCTGTGTTTCATCAACACTCTGATACTCCACAGATTACAGAATACCTCCCGATGTGCATCGGAAACAACTACTGGTCTTCCAGGGAACGATCAAAGCGTAGACTGTTTGAGACATTACTCCCATGGAGTAAAGTGCGCATGGTGAATGTTGTATTCAGTCCTGATGCAATTTCTGTTTATCATCAACACTCTGATAGTCCACAGATTACAGAATGCCTCCCGATGTGCATCGGAAACAACTACTGGTCTTAAAGGGAACGATCAAAGCGTAGACTGTTTGGGACATTACTCCCATGGAGGAAAGTGCGCATGGTGACTGTTGTCTTCAATCCCGATGCAATTTCTGTGTTTCATCAACACTCTGATAGTCCACAGATTACAGAATGCCTCCAGATGTTAATCGGAAACTACTACTGGTCTTCCAGGGAACGATCAAACCGTAGACTGTTTGAGACATTACTCCCATGGAGGAAAGTGTGCATGGTAACTGTTGTATTCAATCCCGATGCAATTTCTGTGTTTCATCAACACTCTGGTAGTCCACAGATTACAGAATGCCTCCAGATGTGCATTGGATACTACTACTGGTCTTCCAGGGAACGATCAAAGCGTAGACTGTTTGAGACATTATTCCCATGGAGGAAAGTGCGCATGGTGGCTGTTGTATTCAATCCCGATGCAATTTCTGTGTTTCATCAACACTCTGATAGTCCACATATTACAGAATGCCTCCGGATGCGCATCGGAAACTACTACTGGTCTTCCAGGGAACGATCAAAGCGTAGACTGTTTGAGATATTCCTTCTATGGAGGAATGTGCGCATGGTGACTCTTGTATTCAATCCCGATGCAATTTCTGTGTTTCATCAACACTCTGATAGTCCACAGATTACAGAATGCCCCCAGATGTGCATCGGAAACTACTACTGGTCTTTCAGGGAAAGATCAAAGCGTAAACTCTTTGAGAAATTACTCCCATGGAGAAAAGTGCGCATGGTAACTGTTGTATTCAATCGCGTTGCATTTTCAGTGTTTCATCAACACTCTGATAGTCCACAGATTACAGAATGCCACGAGATGTGCATCGGAAACTACTACTGGTCTTCCCGGGAACGATCAAAGCGTAGACTGTTTGGGACATTACTCCCATGGAGGAAAGTGCGCATGGTGACTGTTGCATCCAATCCCGATGCATTTTCTGTGTTTCATCAACACTCTGATAGTCCACAGATTACAGAATGCCTCCAGATGTGCATCGGAAACTACTACTGGTCTTCCAGGGAACGATCAAAGCGTAGACTGTTTGAGAAATTACTCCCATGGAGGAAAGTGCGCATGGTGAATGTTGTATTCAATCCCGAAGCAATTACTGTGTTTCATCAACACTCTGATAGTCCACAGATTACAGAATGCCTCCGGATTATAATCAGAAACTACTACTGGTCTTCCAGGGAACGATCACAGCGTAGACTGTTTGGGACATTACTCCCATTGAGGAAAGTGCGCATGGTGACTGTTGTATTCAATCCCGATGCAATTACTGTGTTTCATCAACACTCTGATAGTCTACACATTACAGAATGCCACCAGATGTGCATCAGAAACTACTACTGGTCTTCCAGGGAACGATCAAAGCGTAGATTGTTTGAGACATTATTCCCGTGGAGGAAAGTGCGCATGGTAACTGTTGTTTTCAATCCCGATGAATTTTCTGTGTTTCATCAACACTCTGATAGTCCACAGATTACAGAATGCCTCCAGATGTTAATCGGAACTACTACTGGTCTTCCAGGGAAAGATCAAAGCGTAGACTGTTTGAGAATTACTCCCATGGAGGAAACTGCGCATGGAGACTGTTGTATTAAGTCCCGATGCAATTTCTATGTTTCATCAACACTCTGATAGTCCACAGAGTACATAAAGCCTCCAGATGTGCATTGGAAACTACTACTGGTCTTCCAGGGAACGATTAAAGCGTAACTGTTAGAGACATTACTCCCATGGAGGAAAGTGCGCATGGTGACTGTCGTATTCAATCCCGATGCTATTACTGTGTTTCATCAACACTCTGATAGCCTACACATTACAGAATGCCTCCAGATGTGCATCGGAAACTACTACTGATCTTCCAGGGACGATCAAAGCGTAGACTGTTTGAGATATTACTTTTATGGAGGAATGTGCGCATGAAGACTGTTGTATTCAATCCCGATGCCTTTTCTGTGTTTCATCAACACGCTGATAGTCCACAGATTACAGAATGCCTCCAGATGTGCAACGGAAACTACTACTGGCCTTTCAGGGAACGATCAAAGCGTCGACTGTTTGAGACATTCCTCCCGTGGAGGATAGTGCGCATGGTGACTGTTGTAATCAATCCCGATGCAATTTCTGTGTTTCATTAACACTCTGATAGTCCACAGATTACAGAATGCCACCAGATGTGCATCGGAAACTACTACTGGTCTTCCAGGGAACGATCAAAGCGTAGACTGTTTGAGACATTACTCCCATGGACGAAAGTGCGCATGGTAACTGTTGTATTCAATCCCGATGCAATTTCTGTGTTTCATCAACACTCTGATAGTCCACAGATTACAGAATGCCTCCAGATGTGCATCGTAAACTACTACTGGTCTTTCAGGGAACGATCAAAGCGTAGACTGTTTGGGACATTACTCCCATGGAGGAAAGTGCGCATGGTGACTTTTGTATTCAATCCCGATGCAATTTCTTTGTTTCATCAACACTCTGATACTCCACAGATTACAGAATGCCTCCAGATGTGCATCGGAATCTACTAATGGTCTTCCAGGGAACGATAAAAGCGTGGACTGTTTGAGAAATTACTCCCATGGAGGAAAGTGCGCATGGTGAATGTTGTTTTCAATCCCGATGCAATTTCTGTGTTTCATCAACACTCTGATAGTCCACAGATTACAGAATGCCTCCCGATGTGCATCGGAAACAACTACTGGTCTTCCAGGGAACGATCAAAGCGTAGACTGTTTGGGACATTACTCCCATGGAGGAAAGTGCGCAAGGTGACTGTTTTATTCAATCCCGATGCAATTTCTTTGTTTCATCAACACTCTGATAGTCCACAGATTACAGAATGCCTCCAGATGTGCATCGGAAACTACTACTGGTCTTCCAGGGAACGATAAAAGCGTAGACTGTTAGAGACATTACTCCCATGGAGGAAAGTGCGCATGGTGAATGTTGTATTCAGTCCTGATACAATTTCTGTGTTTCATCAACACTCTGATAGACCACAGATTACAGAATGCCTCCAGATGTCCATCGGAAGCTTCTACTGGTCTTCCAGGGAACGATCAAAGCGTAGACTGTTTGAGACATTACTCCCATTAAGGGAAATTCGCATGGTGACTGTTGTATTCAATCCCGATGCAATTTCTGTGTTTCATCAACACTCTGATAGTGCACAGATTACTGAATTCCTCCAGATGTGCATCGGAAACTACTACTGGTCTTCCAGGGAACGATCAAAGCGTCGACTGTTTGAGACATTCCTCCCGAGGAGGAAAGTGCGCATGGTGACTGTTGTATTCAATCCCGATGCAATTTCTGTGTTTCATCAGCACTCTGATAGTCCACAGATTACAGAAAGCCTCCAGATGTGCATCGAAAACTACTACTGGTCTTCCAGGGAACGATCAAAGCGTAGACTGTTAGAGACATTACTCCCATGGAGGAAAGTGTGCATGGTAACTGTTGTATTCAATCCCGATGCAATTTCTGTGTTTCATCAACACTCTGGTAGTCCACAGATTACAGAATGCCTCCAGATGTGCATTGGATACTACTACTGGTCTTCCAGGGAACGATCAAAGCGTAGACTGTTTGAGACATTATTCCCATGGAGGAAAGTGCGCATGGTGGCTGTTGTATTCAATCCCGATGCAATTTCTGTGTTTCATCAACACTCTGATAGTCCACATATTACAGAATGCCTCCGGATGCGCATCGGAAACTACTACTGGTCATCCAGGGAACAATCAAAGCGTAGACTGTTTGAGATATTCCTTCTATGGAGGAATGTGCGCATGGTGACTCTTGTATTCAATCCCGATGCAATTTCTGTGTTTCATCAACACTCTGATAGTCCACAGATTACAGAATGCCCCCAGATGTGCATCGGAAACTACTACTGGTCTTTCAGGGAAAGATCAAAGCGTAAACTCTTTGAGAAATTACTCCCATGGAGAAAAGTGCGCATGGTAACTGTTGTATTCAATCGCGTTGCATTTTCAGTGTTTCATCAACACTCTGATAGTCCACAGATTACAGAATGCCACGAGATGTGCATCGGAAACTACTACTGGTCTTCCCGGGAACGATCAAAGCGTAGACTGTTTGGGACATTACTCCCATGGAGGGAAGTGCGCATGGTGACTGTTGTATTTAATCCCGATGCGATTTCTGTGTTTCATCAACACTCTGATACTCCACAGATTACAGAATGCCTCCAGATGTGCATGGGAAACTACTACTGGTCTTCCAGGGAACGATCAAAGCGTAGACTGTTTGAGACATTTCTCCCACGGACTAAAGTGCGCATGGTGACTGTTGTATTCAAACCCGATGCATTTTGTGGGTTTCATTAACACTCTGATAGTCCACAGATTACCGAATGCCTCCAGATGTGCATCGGAAACTACTACTGGTCTTCCAGGGAACGATCAAAGCGTAGACTGTTTGAGACATTACTCCCATGGGGGAAAGTGCGCATGGTGACTGTTGTATTCAATCCCGATGCAATTTCTGTGTTTCATCAACACTCTGATAGTCCACAGATTACAAAATGCCTCCAGATGTGCATCGGAAGCTTCTACTGGTCTTCCAGGGAACGATCAAAGCGTAGACTGTTTGAGATATTACTTTTATGGAGGAATGTGCGCATGGTGACTGTTGTATTCAATCCCGATGCAATTTCTGTGTTTCATCAACACTCTGATAGTCCACAGATTACAGAATGCCTCCAGATGTGCATCGGAAACTACTACTGGTCTTTCAGGGAACGGTCAAAGCGTAAACTCTTTGAGAAATTACTCCCATGGAGAAAAGTGCGCATGGTAACTGTTGTATTTAATCCCGTTGCATTTTCTCTGTTTCATCAACACTCTGATAGTCCACAGATTACAGAATGCCACGAGATGTGCATCGGATACTACTACTGGTCTTCCCGGGAACGATCAAAGCGTAGACTGTTTCAGACATTACTCCCATGGAGGAAAGTGCGCATGGTGACTGTTGTATTCAATCCCGATGCAATTTCTGTGTTTCATCAACACTCTGATACTCCACAGATTACAGAATACCTCCCGATGTGCATCGGAAACAACTACTGGTCTTCCAGGGAACGATCAAAGCGTAGACTGTTTGAGACATTACTCCCATGGAGTAAAGTGCGCATGGTGAATGTTGTATTCAGTCCTGATGCAATTTCTGTTTATCATCAACACTCTGATAGTCCACAGATTACAGAATGCCTCCCGATGTGCATCGGAAACAACTACTGGTCTTAAAGGGAACGATCAAAGCGTAGACTGTTTGGGACATTACTCCCATGGAGGAAAGTGCGCATGGTGACTGTTGTCTTCAATCCCGATGCAATTTCTGTGTTTCATCAACACTCTGATAGTCCACAGATTACAGAATGCCTCCAGATGTTAATCGGAAACTACTACTGGTCTTCCAGGGAACGATCAAACCGTAGACTGTTTGAGACATTACTCCCATGGAGGAAAGTGTGCATGGTAACTGTTGTATTCAATCCCGATGCAATTTCTGTGTTTCATCAACACTCTGGTAGTCCACAGATTACAGAATGCCTCCAGATGTGCATTGGATACTACTACTGGTCTTCCAGGGAACGATCAAAGCGTAGACTGTTTGAGACATTATTCCCATGGAGGAAAGTGCGCATGGTGGCTGTTGTATTCAATCCCGATGCAATTTCTGTGTTTCATCAACACTCTGATAGTCCACATATTACAGAATGCCTCCGGATGCGCATCGGAAACTACTACTGGTCTTCCAGGGAACGATCAAAGCGTAGACTGTTTGAGATATTCCTTCTATGGAGGAATGTGCGCATGGTGACTCTTGTATTCAATCCCGATGCAATTTCTGTGTTTCATCAACACTCTGATAGTCCACAGATTACAGAATGCCCCCAGATGTGCATCGGAAACTACTACTGGTCTTTCAGGGAAAGATCAAAGCGTAAACTCTTTGAGAAATTACTCCCATGGAGAAAAGTGCGCATGGTAACTGTTGTATTCAATCGCGTTGCATTTTCAGTGTTTCATCAACACTCTGATAGTCCACAGATTACAGAATGCCACGAGATGTGCATCGGAAACTACTACTGGTCTTCCCGGGAACGATCAAAGCGTAGACTGTTTGGGACATTACTCCCATGGAGGAAAGTGCGCATGGTGACTGTTGCATCCAATCCCGATGCATTTTCTGTGTTTCATCAACACTCTGATAGTCCACAGATTACAGAATGCCTCCAGATGTGCATCGGAAACTACTAATGGTCTTCCAGGGAACGATCAAAGCGTAGACTGTTTGAGAAATTACTCCCATGGAGGAAAGTGCGCATGGTGAATGTTGTATTCAATCCCGAAGCAATTACTGTGTTTCATCAACACTCTGATAGTCCACAGATTACAGAATGCCTCCGGATTATAATCAGAAACTACTACTGGTCTTCCAGGGAACGATCACAGCGTAGACTGTTTGGGACATTACTCCCATTGAGGAAAGTGCGCATGGTGACTGTTGTATTCAATCCCGATGCAATTACTGTGTTTCATCAACACTCTGATAGTCTACACATTACAGAATGCCACCAGATGCGCATCAGAAACTACTACTGGTCTTCCAGGGAACGATTAAAGCGTACACTGTTGGAGACATTACTCCCATGGAGGAAAGTGCGCATGGTGACTGTCGTATTCAATCCCGATGCTATTACTGTGTTTCATCAACACTCTGATGGCCTACACATTACAGAATGCCTCCAGATGTGCATCGGAAACTACTACTGATCTTCCAGGGACGATCAAAGCGTAGACTGTTTGAGATATTACTTTTATGGAGGAATGTGCGCATGAAGACTGTTGTATTCAATCCCGATGCAATTTCTGTGTTTCATCAACACTCTGATAGTCCACAGATTACAGAATGCCTCCAGATGTGCATCGTAAACTACTACTGGTCTTTCAGGGAACGATCAAAGCGTAGACTGTTTGGGACATTACTCCCATGGAGGAAAGTGCGCATGGTGACTTTTGTATTCAATCTCGATGCAATTTCTATGTTTCATCAACACTCTGATACTCCACAGATTACAGAATGCCTCCAGATGTGCATCGGAATCTACTAATGGTCTTCCAGGGAACGATAAAAGCGTGGACTGTTTGAGAAATTACTCCCATGGAGGAAAGTGCGCATGGTGAATGTTGTTTTCAATCCCGATGCAATTTCTGTGTTTCATCAACACTCTGATAGTCCACAGATTACAGAATGCCTCCCGATGTGCATCGGAAACAACTACTGGTCTTCCAGGGAACGATCAAAGCGTAGACTGTTTGGGACATTACTCCCATGGAGGAAAGTGCGCAAGGTGACTGTTGTCTTCAATCCCGATGCAATTTCTGTGTTTCATCAACACTCTGATAGTCCACAGATTACAGAATGCCTCCAGATGTTAATCGGAAACTACTACTGGTCTTCCAGGGAACGCTCAAAGCGTAGACTGTTTGAGACATTACTCCCATGGAGGAAAGTGCGCATGGTGACTGTTGTATTCAATCCCGATGCAATTTCTGTGTTTCATCAACACTCTGATAGTATACAGATTACGGAAAGCCTCCAGATGTACATCGGAAACTACTACTGGTCCTCCAGGGAACGATCAAAGCGTAGACTGTTAAAGACATTGCTCCCATGGAGGAAAGTGCGCATAGTGACTGTTGTATTCAATCCCGATGCAATTTCTGTGTTTCATCAACACTCTGATAGACCACAGATTACAGAATGCCTCCAGATGTCCATCGGAAGCTTCTACTGGTCTTCCAGGGAACGATCAAAGCGTAGACTGTTTGAGACATTACTCCCATTAAGGGAAATTCGCATGGTGACTGTTGTATTCAATCCCGATGCAATTTCTGTGTTTCATCAACACTCTGATAGTGCACAGATTACTGAATTCCTCCAGATGTGCATCGGAAACTACTACTGGTCTTCCAGGGAACGATCAAAGCGTCGACTGTTTGAGACATTCCTCCCGAGGAGGAAAGTGCGCATGGTGACTGTTGTATTCAATCCCGATGCAATTTCTGTGTTTCATCAACACTCTGATAGTCCACAGATTACAGAAAGCCTCCAGATGTGCATCGAAAACTACTACTGGTCTTCCAGGGAACGATCAAAGCGTAGACTGTTAGAGACATTACTCCCATGGAGGAAAGTGTGCATGGTAACTGTTGTATTCAATCCCGATGCAATTTCTGTGTTTCATCAACACTCTGGTAGTCCACAGATTACAGAATGCCTCCAGATGTGCATTGGATACTACTACTGGTCTTCCAGGGAACGATCAAGGCGTAGACTGTTTGAGACATTATTCCCATGGAGGAAAGTGCGCATGGTGGCTGTTGTATTCAATCCCGATGCAATTTCTGTGTTTCATCAACACTCTGATAGTCCACATATTACAGAATGCCTCCGGATGCGCATCGGAAACTACTACTGGTCTTCCAGGGAACAATCAAAGCGTAGACTGTTTGAGATATTCCTTCTATGGAGGAATGTGCGCATGGTGACTCTTGTATTCAATCCCGATGCAATTTCTGTGTTTCATCAACACTCTGATAGTCCACAGATTACAGAATGCCCCCAGATGTGCATCGGAAACTACTACTGCTCTTTCAGGGAAAGATCAAAGCGTAAACTCTTTGAGAAATTACTCCCATGGAGAAAAGTGCGCATGGTAACTGTTGTATTCAATCGCGTTGCATTTTCAGTGTTTCATCAACACTCTGATAGTCCACAGATTACAGAATGCCACGAGATGTGCATCGGAAACTACTACTGGTCTTCCCGGGAACGATCAAAGCGTAGACTGTTTGGGACATTACTCCCATGGAGGGAAGTGCGCATGGTGACTGTTGTATTTAATCCCGATGCGATTTCTGTGTTTCATCAACACTCTGATACTCCACAGATTACAGAATGCCTCCAGATGTGCATGGGAAACTACTACTGGTCTTCCAGGGAACGATCAAAGCGTAGACTGTTTGAGACATTTCTCCCACGGACTAAAGTGCGCATGGTGACTGTTGTATTCAAACCCGATGCATTTTGTGGGTTTCATTAACACTCTGATAGTCCACAGATTACCGAATGCCTCCAGATGTGCATCGGAAACTACTACTGGTCTTCCAGGGAACGATCAAAGCGTAGACTGTTTGAGACATTACTCCCATGGGGGAAAGTGCGCATGGTGACTGTTGTATTCAATCCCGATGCAATTTCTGTGTTTCATCAACACTCTGATAGTCCACAGATTACAAAATGCCTCCAGATGTGCATCGGAAGCTTCTACTGGTCTTCCAGGGAACGATCAAAGCGTAGACTGTTTGAGATATTACTTTTATGGAGGAATGTGCGCATGGTGACTGTTGTATTCAATCCCGATGCAATTTCTGTGTTTCATCAACACTCTGATAGTCCACAGATTACAGAATGCCTCCAGATGTGCATCGGAAACTACTACTGGTCTTCCAGGGAACGGTCAAAGCGTAAACTCTTTGAGAAATTACTCCCATGGAGAAAAGTGCGCATGGTAACTGTTGTATTTAATCCCGTTGCATTTTCTCTGTTTCATCAACACTCTGATAGTCCACAGATTACAGAATGCCACGAGATGTGCATCGGATACTACTACTGGTCTTCCCGGGAACGATCAAAGCGTAGACTGTTTCAGACATTACTCCCATGGAGGAAAGTGCGCATGGTGACTGTTGTATTCAATCCCGATGCAATTTCTGTGTTTCATCAACACTCTGATACTCCACAGATTACAGAATACCTCCCGATGTGCATCGGAAACAACTACTGGTCTTCCAGGGAACGATCAAAGCGTAGACTGTTTGAGACATTACTCCCATGGAGTAAAGTGCGCATGGTGAATGTTGTATTCAGTCCTGATGCAATTTCTGTTTATCATCAACACTCTGATAGTCCACAGATTACAGAATGCCTCCCGATGTGCATCGGAAACAACTACTGGTCTTAAAGGGAACGATCAAAGCGTAGACTGTTTGGGACATTACTCCCATGGAGGAAAGTGCGCATGGTGACTGTTGTCTTCAATCCCGATGCAATTTCTGTGTTTCATCAACACTCTGATAGTCCACAGGTTACAGAATGCCTCCAGATGTTAATCGGAAACTACTACTGGTCTTCCAGGGAACGATCAAAGCGTAGACTGTTTGAGACATTACTCCCATGGAGGAAAGTGCGCATGGTGACTGTTGTATGCAATCCCGATGCAATTTCTGTGTTTCATCAACACTCTGATAGTCCACAGATTACAGAATGCCTCCAGATGTTAATCGGAAACTACTACTGGTCTTCCAGGGAACGATCAAAGCGTAGACTGTTTGGGACATTACTCCCATGGAGGAAAGTGCGCATAGTGACTGTTGTATGCAATCCCGATGCAATTTCTGTGTTTCATCAACACTCTGATAGTCCACAGATTACAGAATGCCTCCAGATGGGCATCGGAAGCTTCTATTGGTCTTCCAGGGAACGATCAAAGCGTAGACTGTTTGAGACATTACTCCCATTAAGGAAAGTTCGCATGGTGACTGTTGTATTCAATCCCGATGCAATTTCTGTGTTTCATCAACACTCTGATAGTCCACAGATTGCAGAATGCCTCTAGATGGGCATCGGAAACTACTACTGGTTTTCCAGGTAACGATCGAAGCGTAGACTGTTTGAGATATTACTTTTATGGAGGAATGTGCGCATGGTTACTGTTGTATTCAATCCCGATGCAATTTCTGTGTTTCATCAACACTCTGATAGTCCACAGATTACAGAATGCCTCCAGATGTGCATCTGAAACTACTACTGGTCTTTCAGGGAACGATCAAAGCGTAAACCCTTTGAGAAATTACTCCCATGGAGAAAAGTGCGCATGGTAACTGTTGTATTCAATCCCGTTGCATTTTCTGTGTTTCATCAACACTCTGATAGTCCACATATTACAGAATGCCTCCGGATGCGCATCGGAAACTACTACTGGTCTTCCAGGGAACGATCAAAGCGTAGACTGTTTGAGATATTCCTTCTATGGAGGAATGTGCGCATGGTGACTCTTGTATTCAATCCCGATGCAATTTCTGTGTGTCATCAACACTCTGATAGTCCACAGATTACAGAATGCCACGAGATGTGCATCGGAAACTACTACTGGTCTTCCCGGGAACGATCAAAGCGTAGACTGTTTGGGACATTACTCCCATGGAGGGAAGTGCGCATGGTGACTGTTGTATTTAATCCCGATGCGATTTCTGTGTTTCATCAACACTCTGATACTCCACAGATTACAGAATGCCTCCAGATGTGCATGGGAAACTACTACTGGTCTTCCAGGGAACGATCAAAGCGTAGACTGTTTGAGACATTTCTCACACGGACTAAAGTGCGCATGGTGACTGTTGTATTCAAACCCGATGCATTTTGTGGGTTTCATTAACACTCTGATAGTCCACAGATTACCGAATGCCTCCAGATGTGCATCGGAAACTACTACTGGTCTTCCAGGGAACGATCAAAGCGTAGACTGTTTGAGACATTACTCCCATGGGGGAAAGTGCGCATGGTGACTGTTGTATTCAATCCCGATGCAATTTCTGTGTTTCATCAACACTCTGATAGTCCACAGATTACAAAATGCCTCCAGATGTGCATCGGAAGCTTCTACTGGTCTTCCAGGGAACGATCAAAGCGTAGACTGTTTGAGATATTACTTTTATGGAGGAATGTGCGCATGGTGACTGTTGTATTCAATCCCGATGCAATTTCTGTGTTTCATCAACACTCTGATAGTCCACAGATTACAGAATGCCTCCAGATGTGCATCGGAAACTACTACTGGTCTTTCAGGGAACGGTCAAAGCGTAAACTCTTTGAGAAATTACTCCCATGGAGAAAAGTGCGCATGGTAACTGTTGTATTTAATCCCGTTGCATTTTCTCTGTTTCATCAACACTCTGATAGTCCACAGATTACAGAATGCCACGAGATGTGCATCGGATACTACTACTGGTCTTCCCGGGAACGATCAAAGCGTAGACTGTTTCAGACATTACTCCCATGGAGGAAAGTGCGCATGGTGACTGTTGTATTCAATCCCGATGCAATTTCTGTGTTTCATCAACACTCTGATACTCCACAGATTACAGAATACCTCCCGATGTGCATCGGAAACAACTACTGGTCTTCCAGGGAACGATCAAAGCGTAGACTGTTTGAGACATTACTCCCATGGAGTAAAGTGCGCATGGTGAATGTTGTATTCAGTCCTGATGCAATTTCTGTTTATCATCAACACTCTGATAGTCCACAGATTACAGAATGCCTCCCGATGTGCATCGGAAACAACTACTGGTCTTAAAGGGAACGATCAAAGCGTAGACTGTTTGGGACATTACTCCCATGGAGGAAAGTGCGCATGGTGACTGTTGTCTTCAATCCCGATGCAATTTCTGTGTTTCATCAACACTCTGATAGTCCACAGGTTACAGAATGCCTCCAGATGTTAATCGGAAACTACTACTGGTCTTCCAGGGAACGATCAAAGCGTAGACTGTTTGAGACATTACTCCCATGGAGGAAAGTGCGCATGGTGACTGTTGTATGCAATCCCGATGCAATTTCTGTGTTTCATCAACACTCTGATAGTCCACAGATTACAGAATGCCACCAGATGTTAATCGGAAACTACTACTGGTCTTCCAGGGAACGATCAAAGCGTAGACTGTTTGGGACATTACTCCCATGGAGAAAAGTGCGCATAGTGACTGTTGTATGCAATCCCGATGCAATTTCTGTGTTTCATCAACACTCTGATAGTCCACAGATTACAGAATGCCTCCAGATGTGCATCGGAAGCTTCTATTGGTCTTCCAGGGAACGATCAAAGCGTAGACTGTTTGAGACATTACTCCCATTAAGGAAAGTTCGCATGGTGACTGTTGTATTCAATCCCGATGCAATTTCTGTGTTTCATCAACACTCTGATAGTCCACAGATTGCAGAATGCCTCTAGATGGGCATCGGAAACTACTACTGGTTTTCCAGGTAACGATCGAAGCGTAGACTGTTTGAGATATTACTTTTATGGAGGAATGTGCGCATGGTTACTGTTGTATTCAATCCTGATGCAATTTCTGTGTTTCATCAACACTCTGATAGTCCGCAGATTACAGAATGCCTCCAGCTGTGCATCTGAAACTACTACTGGTCTTTCAGGGAACGATCAAAGCGTAAACCCTTTGAGAAATTACTCCCATGGAGAAAAGTGCGCATGGTAACTGTTGTATTCAATCCCGTTGCATTTTCTGTGTTTCATCAACACTCTGATAGTCCACAGATTACAGAGTGCCTCCATATGTGCATCGGATACTACTACTGGTCTTCCAGGGAACGATCAAAGCGTAGACTGTTTGGGACATTACTCCCATGGAGGAAAGTGCGCATAGTGACTGTTGTATGCAATCCCGATGCAATTTCTGTGTTTCATCAACACTCTGATAGTCCACAGATTACAGAATGCCTCCAGATGTGCATCGGAAGCTTCTATTGGTCTTCCAGGGAACGATCAAAGCGTAGACTGTTTGAGACATTACTCCCATTAAGGAAAGTTCGCATGGTGACTGTTGTATTCAATCCCGATGCAATTTCTGTGTTTCATCAACACTCTGATAGTCCACAGATTACAGAATGCCTCCAGATGTGCATCTGAAACTACTACTGGTCTTTCAGGGAACGATCAAAGCGTAAACTCTTTGAGAAATTACTCCCATGGAGAAAAGTGCGCATGGTAACTGTTGTATTCAATCCCGTTGCATTTTCTGTGTTTCATCAACAATCTGATAGTCCACAGATTACAGAATGCCACGAGATGTACATCGGAAACTACTACTGGTCTTCCCGGGAACGATCCAATCGTAGACTGTTTCAGACATTACTCCCATGCAGGAAAGTGAGGATAGTGACAGTGGTATTCAATCCCGATGCAATTTCTGTGTTTCGTCAACACTCTGATAGTCCACAGACCACAGAATGCCACCAGATGAGCATCGGAAACTACTACTGGTCTTCCAGGGATCGATCAAAGCGTAGACCGTTTAAGAATTACTCGAATGGAGGAAAGTGCGCATGGTGACTGTTTTATTCAATCCCGATGCAATTTCTTTGTTTCATCAACACTCTGATAGTCCACAGATTACAGAATGCCTCCAGATGTGCATCGGAAACTACTACTGGTCTTCCAGGGAACGATCGAAGCGTAGACTGTTAGAGACATTACTCCCATGGAGGAAAGTGCGCATGGTGACTGTTGTATTCAATCCCGATGCAATTTCTGTGTTTCATCAACACTCTGATAGTCCACAGATTACAGAATGCCTCCAGATGTGCATCGGAAGCTTCTATTGGTCTTCCAGGGAACGATCAAAGCGTAGACTGTTTGAGACATTACTCCCATTAAGGAAAGTTCGCATGGTGACTGTTGTATTCAATCCCGATGCAATTTCTGTGTTTCTTCAACACTCTGATAGTCCACAGATTACAGAATGCCTCTAGATGGGCATCGGAAACTACTACTGGTTTTCCAGGTAACGATCAAAGCGTAGACTGTTTGAGATATTACTTTTATGCAGGAATGTGCGCATGGTGACTGTTGTATTCAATCCCGATGCAATTTCTGTGTTTCATCAACACTCTGATAGTCCACAGATTACAGAATGCTTCCAGATGTGCATCTGAAACTACTACTGGTCTTTCAGGGAACGATCAAAGCGTAAACTCTTTGAGAAATTACTCCCATGGAGAAAAGTGCGCATGGTAACCGTTGTATTCAATCCAGTTGCATTTTCTGTGTTTCATCAACACTCTGATAGTCCACAGATTACAGAATGCCTCCATATGTGCATCGGATACTACTACTGGTCTTCCAGGGAACGATCAAAGCGTAAACTGTTTGGGACATTACTCCCATGGAGGAAAGTGAGCATAGTGACTGTTGTATACAATCCCGATGCAAATTCTGTGTTTCATCAACACTCTGATAGTCCACAGATTACAGAATGCCTCCAGATGTGCATCGGAAGCTTCTATTGGTCTTCCAGGGAACGATCAAAGCGTAGACTGTTTGAGACATTACTCCCATTAAGGAAAGTTCCATTGGTGACTTGTATTCAATCCCGATGCAGTTTCTGTGTTTCATCAACACTCTGATAGTCCACAGATTACAGAATGCCTCTAGATGGGCATCGGAAACTACTAATGGTTTTCCAGGTAACGATCAAAGCGTAGACTGTTTGAGATATTACTTTTACGGAGGAATGTGCGCATGGTGACTGTTGTATTCAATCCCGATGCAATTTTTGTGTTTCATCAACACTCTGATAGTCCACAGATTACAGAATGCCACGAGATGTGCATCGGAAACTACTACTGGTCTTCCCGGGAACGATCAAATCGTAGACTGTTTCAGACATTACTCCCATGCAGGAAAGTGCGGATGGTGACAGTTGTATTCAATCCCGATGCAATTTCTGTGTTTCATCAAATCTCTGATAGTCCACAGATTACAGAATGCCACCAGATGAGCATCGGAAACTACTACTGGTCTTCCAGGGAACGATCAAAGCGTAGACCGTTTGAGAATTACTCGAATGGAGGAAAGTGCGCATGGTGACTGTTTTATTCAATCCCGATGCAATTTCTGTGTTTCATCAACACGCTGATAGTCCACAGATTACAGAATGCCTCCAGATGGCCATCGGAAACTACTACTGGTCTTCCAGTTAACGATCAAAGCGTAGACTCTTTGAGACATTATTCCCATGGAGGAAAGTGCGCATGGTAGCTGTTGTATTCAATCCCGATGCAATTTCTGTGTTTCATTAACACTCTGATAGTCCACAGATTACAGAATGCCACGAGATGCGCATCGGAATCTACTACTGGTCTTCCTGGGAACGATCAAAGCGTAGACTGTTTGGGACATTACTCCCATGGAGGAAAGTGCGCATGGTGACTGTTGCATCCAATCCCGATGCATTTTCTGTGTTTCATCAACACTCTGATAGTCCACAGATTACAGAATGCCTCCAGATGTGCATCGGAAACTACTAATGGTCTTCCAGGGAACGATCAAAGCGTAGACTGTTTGAGAAATTACTCCCATGGAGGAAAGTGCGCATGGTGAATGTTGTATTCAATCCCGAAGCAATTTCGGTGTTTCATCAACACTCTGATAGTCCACAGATTACAGAATGCCTCCCGATGTGCATCGGAAACAACTACTGGTCTTCCAGGGAACGATCAAAGCGTAGACTGTTTGGGACATTACTCCCATGGAGGAAAGTGCGCATGGTGACTGTTGTCTTCAATCCCGATGCAATTTCATTGTTTCATCAACACTCTGATAGTCCACAGATTACAGAATGCCTCCAGATGTTAATCGGAAACTACTACTGGTCTTCCAGGGAACGATCAAAGCGTAGACTGTTTGAGACATTACTCCCATGGAGGAAAGTGCGCATGGTGACTGTTGTATTCAATCCCGATGCAATTCCTGTGTTTTATCAACAATCTGATAATCCACAGATTACGGAAAGCCTCCAGATGTGCATCGGAAACTACTACTGGTCCTCCAGGGAACGATCAAAGCGTAGACTGTTAGAGACATTACTCCCATGGAGGAAAGTGCGCATAGTGACTGTCGTATTCAATCCCGATGCAATTTCTGTGTTTCATAAACACTCTGATAGTCCACAGATTACAGAATGCCTCCAGATGTGCATCGGAAGCTTCTACTGGTCTTCCAGGGAACGATCAAAGCGTAGACTGTTTGAGACATTACTCCCATTAAGGAAAGATCGCATGGTGTCTGTTGTATTCAATCCCGATGCAACTTCTGTGCTTCATCAGCACTCTGAAAGTCCACAGATTAGAGAATGCTACCAGATGTGCATCGGAAACTACTACTGGTCTTCCAGGGAACGATCAAAGCGTAGACTGTTTGAGATATTACTTTTATGTAGGTAAGTGCGCATGGTGACCGTTGTATTCAATCCCGATGCAATTTCTGTGTTTCATCAACACTCTGATAGTCCACAGATCACAGAATGCCTCCAGATGTGCATCGGAAACTACTACTGGTCTTTCAGGGAACGATCAAAGCGTAAACTCTTTGAGAAATTACTCCCATGGAGAAAAGTGCGCATGGTAACTGTTGTATTCAATCCCGTTGCATTTTCTGTGTTTCATCAACACTCTGATAGTCCACAGATTACAGAATGCCACGAGATGTGGATCGTAAACTACTACTGGTCTTCCCGGGAACGGTCATATCGTAGACTGTTTCAGACATTACTTCTATGCAGGAAGTGCGGATGGTGACAGTTGTATTCAATCCCGATGCAATTTCTGTGTTTCATCAACACTCTGATAGTCCACAGATTACAGAATGCCTCCAGATGTGCATCTGAAACTACTACTGGTCTTTCAGGGAACGATCAAAGCGTAAACTCTTTGAGAAATTACTCCCATGGAGAAAAGTGCGCATGGTAACTGTTGTATTCAATCCCGTTGCATTTTCTGTGTTTCATCAACAATCTGATAGTCCACAGATTACAGAATGCCACGAGATGTACATCGGAAACTACTACTGGTCTTCCCGGGAACGATCCAATCGTAGACTGTTTCAGACATTACTCCCATGCAGGAAAGTGAGGATAGTGACAGTGGTATTCAATCCCGATGCAATTTCTGTGTTTCGTCAACACTCTGATAGTCCACAGACCACAGAATGCCACCAGATGAGCATCGGAAACTACTACTGGTCTTCCAGGGATCGATCAAAGCGTAGACCGTTTAAGAATTACTCGAATGGAGGAAAGTGCGCATGGTGACTGTTTTATTCAATCCCGATGCAATTTCTTTGTTTCATCAACACTCTGATAGTCCACAGATTACAGAATGCCTCCAGATGTGCATCGGAAACTACTACTGGTCTTCCAGGGAACGATCGAAGCGTAGACTGTTAGAGACATTACTCCCATGGAGGAAAGTGCGCATGGTGACTGTTGTATTCAATCCCGATGCAATTTCTGTGTTTCATCAACACTCTGATAGTCCACAGATTACAGAATGCCTCCAGATGTGCATCGGAAGCTTCTATTGGTCTTCCAGGGAACGATCAAAGCGTAGACTGTTTGAGACATTACTCCCATTAAGGAAAGTTCGCATGGTGACTGTTGTATTCAATCCCGATGCAATTTCTGTGTTTCTTCAACACTCTGATAGTCCACAGATTACAGAATGCCTCTAGATGGGCATCGGAAACTACTACTGGTTTTCCAGGTAACGATCAAAGCGTAGACTGTTTGAGATATTACTTTTATGCAGGAATGTGCGCATGGTGACTGTTGTATTCAATCCCGATGCAATTTCTGTGTTTCATCAACACTCTGATAGTCCACAGATTACAGAATGCTTCCAGATGTGCATCTGAAACTACTACTGGTCTTTCAGGGAACGATCAAAGCGTAAACTCTTTGAGAAATTACTCCCATGGAGAAAAGTGCGCATGGTAACCGTTGTATTCAATCCAGTTGCATTTTCTGTGTTTCATCAACACTCTGATAGTCCACAGATTACAGAATGCCTCCATATGTGCATCGGATACTACTACTGGTCTTCCAGGGAACGATCAAAGCGTAAACTGTTTGGGACATTACTCCCATGGAGGAAAGTGAGCATAGTGACTGTTGTATACAATCCCGATGCAAATTCTGTGTTTCATCAACACTCTGATAGTCCACAGATTACAGAATGCCTCCAGATGTGCATCGGAAGCTTCTATTGGTCTTCCAGGGAACGATCAAAGCGTAGACTGTTTGAGACATTACTCCCATTAAGGAAAGTTCCATTGGTGACTTGTATTCAATCCCGATGCAGTTTCTGTGTTTCATCAACACTCTGATAGTCCACAGATTACAGAATGCCTCTAGATGGGCATCGGAAACTACTAATGGTTTTCCAGGTAACGATCAAAGCGTAGACTGTTTGAGATATTACTTTTACGGAGGAATGTGCGCATGGTGACTGTTGTATTCAATCCCGATGCAATTTTTGTGTTTCATCAACACTCTGATAGTCCACAGATTACAGAATGCCACGAGATGTGCATCGGAAACTACTACTGGTCTTCCCGGGAACGATCAAATCGTAGACTGTTTCAGACATTACTCCCATGCAGGAAAGTGCGGATGGTGACAGTTGTATTCAATCCCGATGCAATTTCTGTGTTTCATCAAATCTCTGATAGTCCACAGATTACAGAATGCCACCAGATGAGCATCGGAAACTACTACTGGTCTTCCAGGGAACGATCAAAGCGTAGACCGTTTGAGAATTACTCGAATGGAGGAAAGTGCGCATGGTGACTGTTTTATTCAATCCCGATGCAATTTCTGTGTTTCATCAACACGCTGATAGTCCACAGATTACAGAATGCCTCCAGATGGCCATCGGAAACTACTACTGGTCTTCCAGTTAACGATCAAAGCGTAGACTCTTTGAGACATTATTCCCATGGAGGAAAGTGCGCATGGTAGCTGTTGTATTCAATCCCGATGCAATTTCTGTGTTTCATTAACACTCTGATAGTCCACAGATTACAGAATGCCACGAGATGCGCATCGGAATCTACTACTGGTCTTCCCGGGAACGATCAAAGCGTAGACTGTTTGGGACATTACTCCCATGGAGGAAAGTGCGCATGGTGACTGTTGCATCCAATCCCGATGCATTTTCTGTGTTTCATCAACACTCTGATAGTCCACAGATTACAGAATGCCTCCAGATGTGCATCGGAAACTACTAATGGTCTTCCAGGGAACGATCAAAGCGTAGACTGTTTGAGAAATTACTCCCATGGAGGAAAGTGCGCATGGTGAATGTTGTATTCAATCCCGAAGCAATTTCGGTGTTTCATCAACACTCTGATAGTCCACAGATTACAGAATGCCTCCCGATGTGCATCGGAAACAACTACTGGTCTTCCAGGGAACGATCAAAGCGTAGACTGTTTGGGACATTACTCCCATGGAGGAAAGTGCGCATGGTGACTGTTGTCTTCAATCCCGATGCAATTTCATTGTTTCATCAACACTCTGATAGTCCACAGATTACAGAATGCCTCCAGATGTTAATCGGAAACTACTACTGGTCTTCCAGGGAACGATCAAAGCGTAGACTGTTTGAGACATTACTCCCATGGAGGAAAGTGCGCATGGTGACTGTTGTATTCAATCCCGATGCAATTCCTGTGTTTCATCAACAATCTGATAATCCACAGATTACGGAAAGCCTCCAGATGTGCATCGGAAACTACTACTGGTCCTCCAGGGAACGATCAAAGCGTAGACTGTTAGAGACATTACTCCCATGGAGGAAAGTGCGCATAGTGACTGTCGTATTCAATCCCGATGCAATTTCTGTGTTTCATAAACACTCTGATAGTCCACAGATTACAGAATGCCTCCAGATGTGCATCGGAAGCTTCTACTGGTCTTCCAGGGAACGATCAAAGCGTAGACTGTTTGAGACATTACTCCCATTAAGGAAAGATCGCATGGTGTCTGTTGTATTCAATCCCGATGCAACTTCTGTGCTTCATCAGCACTCTGAAAGTCCACAGATTAGAGAATGCTACCAGATGTGCATCGGAAACTACTACTGGTCTTCCAGGGAACGATCAAAGCGTAGACTGTTTGAGATATTACTTTTATGTAGGTAAGTGCGCATGGTGACCGTTGTATTCAATCCCGATGCAATTTCTGTGTTTCATCAACACTCTGATAGTCCACAGATCACAGAATGCCTCCAGATGTGCATCGGAAACTACTACTGGTCTTTCAGGGAACGATCAAAGCGTAAACTCTTTGAGAAATTACTCCCATGGAGAAAAGTGCGCATGGTAACTGTTGTATTCAATCCCGTTGCATTTTCTGTGTTTCATCAACACTCTGATAGTCCACAGATTACAGAATGCCACGAGATGTGGATCGTAAACTACTACTGGTCTTCCCGGGAACGGTCATATCGTAGACTGTTTCAGACATTACTTCTATGCAGGAAGTGCGGATGGTGACAGTTGTATTCAATCCCGATGCAATTTCTGTGTTTCATCAACACTCTGATAGTCCACAGATTACAGAATGCTACCAGATGATCATCGGAAACTACTACTGGTCTTCCAGGGAACGATCAAAGCGTAGACCGTTTGAGAATTACTCGAATGGAGGAAAGTGCGCATGGTGACTGTTGTATTCAATCCCGATGCAATTTCTGTGTTTCATCAACACTCTGATAGTCCACAGATTACAAAATGCCTCCAGATGTGCATCGGAAACTACTACTGGTCTTCCAGGGAACGATCAAAGCGTAGACTGTTTCAGATATTACTTTTATCGAAGAATGTGCGCATGGTGACTGTTGTATTCAACCCCGATGCAATTTCTGTGTTTCATCAACACTCTGATAGTCCACAGATTACAGAATGCCTCCAGATGTGCATCGGGAACTACTATTGGTCTTTCAGGGAACGATCAAAGCGTAAACTCTTTGAGAAATTACTCCCAAGGAGAAAAGTGCGCATGGTAACTGTTGTATTCAATCCCGGTGCATTTTTTGTGTTTCATCAACACTCTGATAGTCCACAGATTACAGAATGCCACGAGATGTGCATCGGAAACTACTACTGGTCTTCCTGGGAACGATCAAAGCGTAGACTGTTTCAGACATTACTCCCATGCAGGAAAGTGCGGATGGTGACAGTTGTATTCAATCCCGATGCAATTTCTGTGTTTCATCAACACTCTGATAGTCCACACATTACAGAATGCCACCAGATGTGCATCGGAAACTACTACTGGTCTTCCAGGGAACGATCAAAGCGTTGACTGTTTGAGACATACCTCCCGTGGAGGAAAGTGCGCATGGTAACTGTTGTATTCAATCCCGATGCATTTTCTGTGTTTCATCAACACTCTGATAGTCCACAGATTACAGAATGCCATTAGTTGTGCATCGGAAACTACTACTGGTCATCCAGGGAACGATCAAAGCGTAGACTGTTTGGGACATTACTCCCATGGAGGAAAGTGCGCATGGTGCCTGTTGTATTCAATCCCGATGCAATTTCTGTGTTTCATCAACACTCTGATAGTCCACAGATTACAGAAGAATCCAGATGTGCATCGGAAACTACTACTGGTCTTCCAGGGAACGATCAAAGTGTAGACTGTTAGAGACATTACTCCCATTCAGGAAAGTGCGCATAGTGACTGTTGTATGCAATCCCGATGCAATTTCTGTGTTTCATCAACACTCTGATAGTCCACAGATTACAGAATGCCTCCAGATGTGCATCGGAAGCTTCTACTGGTCTTCCAGGGAACGATCAAAGCGTAGACTGTTTGAGACATTACTCCCATTAAGGAAAGTTCGCATGGTGACAGTTGTATTCAATCCCGATGCAATTTCTGTGTTTCATCAACACTCTGATAGTCCACAGATTACAGAATGCCTCCAGATGTGCATCGGAAACTACTACTGGTTTTCCAGGGAACGTTCAAAGCGTAGACTGTTTGAGATATTACTTTTATGGAGGAATGTGCGCATGGTGACTGTAGTATTCAATCCCGATGCAATTTCTGTGTTTCATCAACACTCTGATAGTCCACAGATTACAGAATGATTCCAGATGTGCATCGGAAACTACTACTGGTCTTTCAGGGAACGATCAAAGCGAAAACTCTTTGAGAAATTACTCCCATGGAGAAAAGTGCGCATGGTAACTGTTGTATTCAATCCCGTTGCATTTTCTGTGTTTCATCAACACTCTGATAGTCCACAGATTACAGAATGCCACGAGATGTGCATCGGAAACTACTACTGGTCTTCCCGGGAACGATCAAATCGTAGACTGTTTCAGACATTACTCCCATGCAGGAAGTGCGGATGGTGACAGTTGTATTCAATCCCGATGAAATTTCTGTGTTTCATCAACACTCTGATAGTCCACAGATTACAGAATGCCACCAGATGAGCATCGGAAACTACTACTGGTCTTCCAGGGAACGATCAAAGCGTAGACCGTTTGAGAATTACTCGAATGGAGGAAAGTGCGCATGGTGACTGTTGCATTCAATCCCGATGCAATTTCTGTGTTTCATCAACACTCTGATAGTCCACAGATTACAGAAAGCCTCCAGATGTGCATCGGAAACTACTACTGGTCTTCCAGGGAACGATCAAAGCGTAGACTGTTTGAGATATTACTTTTATGGAAGAATGTGCGCATGGTGACTGTTGTATTCAATCCCGATGCAATTTCTGTGTTTCATCAACACTCTGATAGTCCACAGATTACAGAATGCCTCCAGATGTGCATCGGAAACTACTACTGGTCTTTCAGGGAACGATCAAAGCGTAAACTCGTTGAGAAATTACTCCCATGGAGAAAAGTGCGCATGGTAACTGTTGTATTCAATCCCGATGCATTTTCTGTGTTTCATCAACACTCTGATAGTCCACAGATTACAGAATGCCACGAGATGTGCATCGGAAACTACTACTGGTCTTCCCGGGAACGATCAAAGCGTAGACTGTTTCAGGCATTACTCCCAATGCAGGAAAGCGAGGATGGTGACAGTTGTATTCAATCCCGATGCAATTTCTGTGTTTCATCAACACTCTGATAGTCCACAGATTACAGAATGCCATTAGTTGTGCATCGGAAACTACTACTGGTCTTCCAGGGAACGATCAAAGCGTAGACTGTTTGGGACTTACTCCCATGGAGGAATGTGCGCATGGTGACTGTTGTATTCAATCCCGATGCAATTTCTGTGTTTCATCAACACTCTGATAGTCCACAGATTACAGAAGCCTCCAGATGTGCATCGGAAACTACTACTGGTCTTCCAGGGAACGATCAAAGCGTAGACTGTTAGAGACATTACTCCCATGGAGGAAAGTGCGCATGGTAACTGTTGTATTCAATCCCGATGCAATTTCTGTGTTTCATCAACACTCTGATAGTCCACAGATTACAGAATGCCTCCAGATGTGCATCGGAAACTACTACAGGTCTTCCAGGGAACGATCAAAGCGTAGACTGTTTGAGACATTATTCCCATGGAGGAAAGTGCGCATGGTGGCTGTTGTATTCAATCCCGATGCAATTTCTGTGTTTCATCAACACTCTGATAGTCCACAGATTACAGAATGCCTCCAGATGAGCATCGGTAACTACTACTGGTCTTCCAGGGATCGATCAAAGCGTAGACCGTTTAAGAATTACTCGAATGGAGGAAAGTGCGCATGGTGACTGTTTTATTCAATCCCGATGCAATTTCTTTGTTTCATCAACACTCTGATAGTCCACAGATTACAGAATGCCTCCAGATGTGCATCGGAAACTACTACTGGTCTTCCAGGGAACGATCAAAGCGTAGACTGTTTGGGACTTACTCCCATGGAGGAATGTGCGCATGGTGACTGTTGTATTCAATCCCGATGCAATTTCTGTGTTTCATCAACACTCTGATAGTCCACAGATTACAGAAGCCTCCAGATGTGCATCGGAAACTACTACTGGTCTTCCAGGGAACGATCAAAGCGTAGACTGTTAGAGACATTACTCCCATGGAGGAAAGTGCGCATGGTAACTGTTGTATTCAATCCCGATGCAATTTCTGTGTTTCATCAACACTCTGATAGTCCACAGATTACAGAATGCCTCCAGATGTGCATCGGAAACTACTACAGGTCTTCCAGGGAACGATCAAAGCGTAGACTGTTTGAGACATTATTCCCATGGAGGAAAGTGCGCATGGTGGCTGTTGTATTCAATCCCGATGCAATTTCTGTGTTTCATCAACACTCTGATAGTCCACAGATTACAGAATGCCTCCAGATGTGCATCTGAAACTACTACTGGTCTTTCAGGGAACGATCAAAGCGTAAACTCTTTGAGAAATTACTCCCATGGAGAAAAGTGCGCATGGTAACTGTTGTATTCAATCCCGTTGCATTTTCTGTGTTTCATCAACAATCTGATAGTCCACAGATTACAGAATGCCACGAGATGTACATCGGAAACTACTACTGGTCTTCCCGGGAACGATCCAATCGTAGACTGTTTCAGACATTACTCCCATGCAGGAAAGTGAGGATAGTGACAGTGGTATTCAATCCCGATGCAATTTCTGTGTTTCGTCAACACTCTGATAGTCCACAGACCACAGAATGCCACCAGATGAGCATCGGAAACTACTACTGGTCTTCCAGGGATCGATCAAAGCGTAGACCGTTTAAGAATTACTCGAATGGAGGAAAGTGCGCATGGTGACTGTTTTATTCAATCCCGATGCAATTTCTTTGTTTCATCAACACTCTGATAGTCCACAGATTACAGAATGCCTCCAGATGTGCATCGGAAACTACTACTGGTCTTCCAGGGAACGATCGAAGCGTAGACTGTTAGAGACATTACTCCCATGGAGGAAAGTGCGCATGGTGACTGTTGTATTCAATCCCGATGCAATTTCTGTGTTTCATCAACACTCTGATAGTCCACAGATTACAGAATGCCTCCAGATGTGCATCGGAAGCTTCTATTGGTCTTCCAGGGAACGATCAAAGCGTAGACAGTTTGAGACTTTACTCCCATTAAGGAAAGTTCGCATGGTGACTGTTGTATTCAATCCCGATGCAATTTCTGTGTTTCTTCAACACTCTGATAGTCCACAGATTACAGAATGCCTCTAGATGGGCATCGGAAACTACTACTGGTTTTCCAGGTAACGATCAAAGCGTAGACTGTTTGAGATATTACTTTTATGGAGGAATGTGCGCATGGTGACTGTTGTATTCAATCCCGATGCAATTTCTGTGTTTCATCAACACTCTGATAGTCCACAGATTACAGAATGCTTCCAGATGTGCATCTGAAACTACTACTGGTCTTTCAGGGAACGATCAAAGCGTAAACTCTTTGAGAAATTACTCCCATGGAGAAAAGTGCGCATGGTAACCGTTGTATTCAGTCCCGTTGCATTTTCTGTGTTTCATCAACACTCTGATAGTCCACAGATTACAGAATGCCTCCATATGTGCATCGGATACTACTACTGGTCTTCCAGGGAACGATCAAAGCGTAAACTGTTTGGGACATTACTCCCATGGAGGAAAGTGAGCATAGTGACTGTTGTATACAATCCCGATGCAAATTCTGTGTTTCATCAACACTCTGATAGTCCACAGATTACAGAATGCCTCCAGATGTGCATCGGAAGCTTCTATTGGTCTTCCAGGGAACGATCAAAGCGTAGACTGTTTGAGACATTACTCCCATTAAGGAAAGTTCCATTGGTGACTTGTATTCAATCCCGATGCAGTTTCTGTGTTTCATCAACACTCTGATAGTCCACAGATTACAGAATGCCTCTAGATGGGCATCGGAAACTACTAATGGTTTTCCAGGTAACGATCAAAGCGAAGACTGTTTGAGATATTACTTTTACGGAGGAATGTGCGCATGGTGACTGTTGTATTCAATCCCGATGCAATTTTTGTGTTTCATCAACACTCTGATAGTCCACAGATTACAGAATGCCTCCAGATGTGCATCTGAAACTACTACTGGTCTTTCTGGGAACGATCAAAGCGTAAACTCTTTGAGAAATTACTCCCATGGAGAAAAGTGCGCATGGTAACTGTTGTATTCAATCCCGTTGCATTTTCTGTGTTTCATCAACACTCTGATAGTCCACAGATTACAGAATGCCACGAGATGTGCATCGGAAACTACTACTGGTCTTCCCGGGAACGATCAAATCGTAGACTGTTTCAGACATTACTCCCATGCAGGAAAGTGCGGATGGTGACAGTTGTATTCAATCCCGATGCAATTTCTGTGTTTCATCAAATCTCTGATAGTCCACAGATTACAGAATGCCACCAGATGAGCATCGGAAACTACTACTGGTCTTCCAGGGAACGATCAAAGCGTAGACCGTTTGAGAATTACTCGAATGGAGGAAAGTGCGCATGGTGACTGTTTTATTCAATCCCGATGCAATTTCTGTGTTTCATCAACACGCTGATAGTCCACAGATTACAGAATGCCTCCAGATGGCCATCGGAAACTACTACTGGTCTTCCAGTTAACGATCAAAGCGTAGACTCTTTGAGACATTATTCCCATGGAGGAAAGTGCGCATGGTAGCTGTTGTATTCAATCCCGATGCAATTTCTGTGTTTCATTAACACTCTGATAGTCCACAGATTACAGAATGCCTCCAGATGTGCATCGGATACTACTACTGGTCTTCCAGGGAACGATCAAAGCGTAGACTGTTTGAGAAATTACTCCCATGGAGAAAAGTGCGCATGGTAACTGTTGTATTCAATCGCGTTGCATTTTCTGTGTTTTATCAACACTCTGATAGTCCACAGATTACAGAATGCCACGAGATGCGCATCGGAATCTACTACTGGTCTTCCCGGGAACGATCAAAGCGTAGACTGTTTGGGACATTACTCCCATGGAGGAAAGTGCGCATGGTGACTGTTGCATCCAATCCCGATGCATTTTCTGTGTTTCATCAACACTCTGATAGTCCACAGATTACAGAATGCCTCCAGATGTGCATCGGAAACTACTAATGGTCTTCCAGGGAACGATCAAAGCGTAGACTGTTTGAGAAATTACTCCCATGGAGGAAAGTGCGCATGGTGAATGTTGTATTCAATCCCGAAGCAATTTCGGTGTTTCATCAACACTCTGATAGTCCACAGATTACAGAATGCCTCCCGATGTGCATCGGAAACAACTACTGGTCTTCCAGGGAACGATCAAAGCGTAGACTGTTTGGGACATTACTCCCATGGAGGAAAGTGCGCATGGTGATTGTTGTCTTCAATCCCGATGCAATTTCATTGTTTCATCAACACTCTGATAGTCCACAGATTACAGAATGCCTCCAGATGTTAATCGGAAACTACTACTGGTCTTCCAGGGAACGATCAAAGCGTAGACTGTTTGAGACATTACTCCCATGGAGGAAAGTGCGCATGGTGACTGTTGTATTCAATCCCGATGCAATTCCTGTGTTTCATCAACAATCTGATAATCCACAGATTACGGAAAGCCTCCAGATGTGCATCGGAAACTACTACTGGTCCTCCAGGGAACGATCAAAGCGTAGACTGTTAGAGACATTACTCCCATGGAGGAAAGTGCGCATAGTGACTGTCGTATTCAATCCCGATGCAATTTCTGTGTTTCATAAACACTCTGATAGTCCACAGATTACAGAATGCCTCCAGATGTGCATCGGAAGCTTCTACTGGTCTTCCAGGGAACGATCAAAGCGTAGACTGTTTGAGACATTACTCCCATTAAGGAAAGATCGCATGGTGTCTGTTGTATTCAATCCCGATGCAATTTCTGTGCTTCATCAGCACTCTGAAAGTCCACAGATTAGAGAATGCTACCAGATGTGCATCGGAAACTACTACTGGTCTTCCAGGGAACGATCAAAGCGTAGACTGTTTGAGATATTACTTTTATGTAGGTAAGTGCGCATGGTGACCGTTGTATTCAATCCCGATGCAATTTCTGTGTTTCATCAACACTCTGATAGTCCACAGATCACAGAATGCCTCCAGATGTGCATCGGAAACTACTACTGGTCTTTCAGGGAACGATCAAAGCGTAAACTCTTTGAGAAATTACTCCCATGGAGAAAAGTGCGCATGGTAACTGTTGTATTCAATCCCGTTGCATTTTCTGTGTTTCATCAACACTCTGATAGTCCACAGATTACAGAATGCCACGAGATGTGGATCGTAAACTACTACTGGTCTTCCCGGGAACGGTCAAATCGTAGACTGTTTCAGACATTACTTCTATGCAGGAAGTGCGGATGGTGACAGTTGTATTCAATCCCGATGCAATTTCTGTGTTTCATCAACACTCTGATAGTCCACAGATTACAGAATGCTACCAGATGATCATCGGAAACTACTACTGGTCTTCCAGGGAACGATCAAAGCGTAGACCGTTTGAGAATTACTCGAATGGAGGAAAGTGCGCATGGTGACTGTTGTATTCAATCCCGATGCAATTTCTGTGTTTCATCAACACTCTGATAGTCCACAGATTACAAAATGCCTCCAGATGTGCATCGGAAACTACTACTGGTCTTCCAGGGAACGATCAAAGCGTAGACTGTTTCAGATATTACTTTTATCGAAGAATGTGCGCATGGTGACTGTTGTATTCAACCCCGATGCAATTTCTGTGTTTCATCAACACTCTGATAGTCCACAGATTACAGAATGCCTCCAGATGTGCATCGGGAACTACTATTGGTCTTTCAGGGAACGATCAAAGCGTAAACTCTTTGAGAAATTACTCCCATGGAGAAAAGTGCGCATGGTAACTGTTGTATTCAATCCCGGTGCATTTTTTGTGTTTCATCAACACTCTGATAGTCCACAGATTACAGAATGCCACGAGATGTGCATCGGAAACTACTACTGGTCTTCCTGGGAACGATCAAAGCGTAGACTGTTTCAGACATTACTCCCATGCAGGAAAGTGCGGATGGTGACAGTTGTATTCAATCCCGATGCAATTTCTGTGTTTCATCAACACTCTGATAGTCCACACATTACAGAATGCCACCAGATGTGCATCGGAAACTACTACTGGTCTTCCAGGGAACGATCAAAGCGTTGACTGTTTGAGACATACCTCCCGTGGAGGAAAGTGCGCATGGTAACTGTTGTATTCAATCCCGATGCATTTTCTGTGTTTCATCAACACTCTGATAGTCCACAGATTACAGAATGCCATTAGTTGTGCATCGGAAACTACTACTGGTCATCCAGGGAACGATCAAAGCGTAGACTGTTTGGGACATTACTCCCATGGAGGAAAGTGCGCATGGTGCCTGTTGTATTCAATCCCGATGCAATTTCTGTGTTTCATCAACACTCTGATAGTCCACAGATTACAGAAGAATCCAGATGTGCATCGGAAACTACTACTGGTCTTCCAGGGAACGATCAAAGTGTAGACTGTTAGAGACATTACTCCCATTCAGGAAAGTGCGCATAGTGACTGTTGTATGCAATCCCGATGCAATTTCTGTGTTTCATCAACACTCTGATAGTCCACAGATTACAGAATGCCTCCAGATGTGCATCGGAAGCTTCTACTGGTCTTCCAGGGAACGATCAAAGCGTAGACTGTTTGAGACATTACTCCCATTAAGGAAAGTTCGCATGGTGACAGTTGTATTCAATCCCGATGCAATTTCTGTGTTTCATCAACACTCTGATAGTCCACAGATTACAGAATGCCTCCAGATGTGCATCGGAAACTACTACTGGTTTTCCAGGGAACGTTCAAAGCGTAGACTGTTTGAGATATTACTTTTATGGAGGAATGTGGTCATGGTGACTGTAGTATTCAATCCCGATGCAATTTCTGTGTTTCATCAACACTCTGATAGTCCACAGATTACAGAATGATTCCAGATGTGCATCGGAAACTACTACTGGTCTTTCAGGGAACGATCAAAGCGAAAACTCTTTGAGAAATTACTCCCATGGAGAAAAGTGCGCATGGTAACTGTTGTATTCAATCCCGTTGCATTTTCTGTGTTTCATCAACACTCTGATAGTCCACAGATTACAGAATGCCACGAGATGTGCATCGGAAACTACTACTGGTCTTCCCGGGAACGATCAAATCGTAGACTGTTTCAGACATTACTCCCATGCAGGAAGTGCGGATGGTGACAGTTGTATTCAATCCCGATGAAATTTCTGTGTTTCATCAACACTCTGATAGTCCACAGATTACAGAATGCCACCAGATGAGCATCGGAAACTACTACTGGTCTTCCAGGGAACGATCAAAGCGTAGACCGTTTGAGAATTACTCGAATGGAGGAAAGTGCGCATGGTGACTGTTGCATTCAATCCCGATGCAATTTCTGTGTTTCATCAACACTCTGATAGTCCACAGATTACAGAAAGCCTCCAGATGTGCATCGGAAACTACTACTGGTCTTCCAGGGAACGATCAAAGCGTAGACTGTTTGAGATATTACTTTTATGGAAGAATGTGCGCATGGTGACTGTTGTATTCAATCCCGATGCAATTTCTGTGTTTCATCAACACTCTGATAGTCCACAGATTACAGAATGCCTCCAGATGTGCATCGGAAACTACTACTGGTCTTTCAGGGAACGATCAAAGCGTAAACTCGTTGAGAAATTACTCCCATGGAGAAAAGTGCGCATGGTAACTGTTGTATTCAATCCCGATGCATTTTCTGTGTTTCATCAACACTCTGATAGTCCACAGATTACAGAATGCCACGAGATGTGCATCGGAAACTACTACTGGTCTTCCCGGGAACGATCAAAGCGTAGACCGTTTCAGACATTACTCCCAATGCAGGAAAGCGAGGATGGTGACAGTTGTATTCAATCCCGATGCAATTTCTGTGTTTCATCAACACTCTGATAGTCCACAGATTACAGAATGCCATTAGTTGTGCATCGGAAACTACTACTGGTCTTCCAGGGAACGATCAAAGCGTAGACTGTTTGGGACTTACTCCCATGGAGGAATGTGCGCATGGTGACTGTTGTATTCAATCCCGATGCAATTTCTGTGTTTCATCAACACTCTGATAGTCCACAGATTACAGAAGCTTCCAGATGTGCATCGGAAACTACTACTGGTCTTCCAGGGAACGATCAAAGCGTAGACTGTTAGAGACATTACTCCCATGGAGGAAAGTGCGCATGGTAACTGTTGTATTCAATCCCGATGCAATTTCTGTGTTTCATCAACACTCTGATAGTCCACAGATTACAGAATGCCTCCAGATGTGCATCGGAAACTACTACAGGTTTTCCAGGGAACGATCAAAGCGTAGACTGTTTGAGACATTATTCCCATGGAGGAAAGTGCGCATGGTGGCTGTTGTATTCAATCCCGATGCAATTTCTGTGTTTCATCAACACTCTGATAGTCCACAGATTACAGAATGCCTCCAGATGAGCATCGGTAACTACTACTGGTCTTTCAGGGAACGATCAAAGCGTAGACTGTTTGGGACATTACTCCCATGGAGGAATGTAGGCATGGTGACTGTTGTATACAATCCCGATGCAATTTCTGTGTTTCATCAACACTCTGATACTCCACAGATTACAGAATGCCTCCAGATGTGCATCGGAAACTACTACTGGTCCTCCAGGGAACGATCAAAGCGTAGACTGTTTGAGACATACCTCCCGTGGAAGAAAGTGCGCATGGTGACTGATGTATTCAATCCTGATGAAATTTCTGTGTTTCATCAACACTCTGATAGTTCACAGATTACAGAATGCCGCCAGATGTGCATCGGAAACTACTACTGGTCTTCCAGGGAAAGATCAAAGCGTAGACTGTTTGAGAGTTACTCCCATGGAGGAAAGTGCGCATGGTGACTGTTGTATTCAATCCCGATGCATTTTCTGTGTTTCATCAACACTCTGATAGTCCACAGATTACAGAATGCCTCCAGATGTGCATCGGAAACAACTACTGGTCTTCCAGTGAGCGATCAAAGCGTTGACTGTTTGGGACATTACTCCCATGGAGGAAAGTGCGCATGGTGACTGTTGTATTCAATCCCGATGCAATTTCTGTGTTTCATCAACACTCTGATACTCCACAGATTACAGAATGCCACCAGTTGTGCAACGGAAACTACTACTGGTCTTCCAGGGAACGATCAAACATAGACTGTTTGAGAAATACTACCATGGAGGAAAGTGCGCATGGTGACTGTTGTATTCAATCCCGATGCAATTTCTGTGTTTCATCAACACTCTGATAGTCCACAGAATACAGAATGCCTCCCGATGTGCATCGGAAACGACTACTGGTCTTCCAGGGAACGATCAAAGCGTAGACTGTTTGGGACATTACTCCCATGGAGGAAAGTGCGCATGGTGACTGTTGTCTTCAATCCCGATGCAATTTCTGTGTTTCATCAACACTCTGATAGTCCACAGATTACAGAATGCCTCCAGATGTTAATCGGAAACCACTACTGGTCTTCCAGGGAACGATCAAAGCGTAGACTGTTTGAGACATTACTCCCATGGAGGAAAGTGCGCATGGTGGCTGTTGTATTCAATCCCGATGCAATTTCTGTGTTTCATCAACACTCTGATAATCCACTGATTACGGAAAGCCTCCAGATTTGCATCGGAAACTACTACTGGTCCGCCAGGGAACGATCAAAGCGTAGACTGTTAGAGACATTACTCCCATGGAGGAAAGTGCGCATGGTGAATGTGTATTTAATCCCGATGCAATTTCTGTGTTTCATCAACACTCTGATAGTCCACAGATTACAGAATGCCTCCAGATGTGCATCGGAAACTACTACTGGTCTTTCAGGGAACGATCAAAGCGTAAACTCTTTGAGAAATTACCCCCATGGAGAAAAGTGCGCATTGTAACTGTTGTATTCAATCCCGTTGCATTTTCTCTGTTTCATCAACACTCTGATAGTCCACAGATTACAGAATGCCACGAGATGTGCATCGGAAACTACTACTGGTCTTCCACGGAACGATCAAAGATTAGACTGTTAGAGACATTACTCCCATGGAGGAAACTGCGCATGGTAACTGTTGTATTCAATCCCGATGCAATTTCTGTGTCTCATCAACACTCTGATAGTCCACAGATTACAGAATGCCTCCAGATGTGCATCGGAAACTACTACTGGTCTTTCAGGGAACGATGAAAGCGTGGACTGTTTGGGACATTACTCCCATGGAGGAAAGTGCGCATGGTGACTGTTGTATTCAATCCCGATGCAATTTCTGTGTTTCATCAACACTCTGATACTCCACAGATTACAGAATGCCTCCAGATGTGCATCGGAACCTACTAATGGTCTTCCAGGGAACGATCAAAGCGTAGACTGTTTGAAACATAACTCACATGGAGGAAAGTGCGCATGGTGAATGTTGTATTCAATCCTGATGCAATTTCTATTTTTCATCAACACTCTGATAGTCCACAGATTACAGAATGCCTCCCGATGTGCATCGGAAACAACTACTGGTCTTCCAGGGAACGATCAAAGCGTAGACTGTTTGGGACATAACTCCCATGGAGGAAAGTGCGCATGGTGACTGTTGTCTTCAATCCCGATGCAATTTCTGTGTTTCATCAACACTCTGATAGTCCACAGATTACAGATTGCCTCCAGATATGCATCGGAATCTACTATTGATCTTTCAGGGAATTATCAAAGCGTAAACTCTTTGAGAAATTACTCCCATGGAGAAAAGTGCGCATGGTAACTCTTGTATTCAATCCCGTTGCATTTTCTGTGTTTCATCAACACTCTGATAGTCCACAGATTACAGAATGCCACGAGATGTGCATCGGAAACTACTCCTGGGCTTCCAGGGAACGATCAAAGCGTAGACTGTTTGAGAATTTCTCCCATGGAGGAAAGTGCGCATGGTGGCTGTTGTATTCAATCCCGATGCAATTTCTGTGTTTCATCAACACTCTGATAGTCGACAGATTACAGAATGCCACCAGATGTGCATCGGAAACTACTACTGGCCTTTCAGGGAACGAGCAAAGCGTAAACTCTTTGAGACATTACTCCCATGGAGGAAAGTGCGCATGGTAACTGTTTTATTCAATCCCGTTGCATTTTATGTGTTTCATCAACACACTGATAGTCCACAGGTTACAGAATGCCACGAGATGTGCATCGGAAACTACTACTGGTCTTCCCGGGAACGATCAAAGCGTAGACTGTTTTAGACATTACTCCCATACAGGAAATTGCGGATGGTGACTGTTGTATTCAATCCAGATAAAATTTCTGTCTTTCATCAACACACTGATAGTCCACAGATTACAGAATGCCTCCAGATGTACATCGGAAACTACTACTGGTCTTCCAGGGAACGATCAAAGCGTAGACTGTTTGAGATATTACTTTTATGGAGGAATGTGCGCATGGTGACTGTCGTATTCAATCACGATGCAGTTTCTGTGTTTCATCAACACTCTGATAGTCCACAGATTACAGAATGCCTCCAGATGTGCATGGGAAACTACTACTGGTCTTTCAGGGAACGATCAAAGCGTAAACTCTTTGAGAAATTACTCCCATGGAGGGAAGTGCGCATGGTAACTGTTGTATTCAATCCCGATGCAATTTCTGTGTTTCATCAACACTCTGATAGTCCACAGATTACAGAATGTCTCCAGATGTGCATCGGAAACTACTACTGGTCTTTCAGGGAACGATCAAAGCGTAGACTGATTGGGACATTACTCCCATGGAGGAAACTGCGCATGGTGACTGTTGTATTCAATCCCGATGCAATTTCTGTGTTTCATCAACACTCTGATACTCCACAGATTACAGAATGCCTCCAGATGTGCATCGGAAACTACTAATGGTCTTCCAGGGAACGATCAAAGCGTAGACTGTTTGAGACATTACTCCCATGGAGGAAAGTGCGCATGGTGAATGTTGTATTCAATCCTGATGCAATTTCTGTTTTTCATCAACACTCTGATAGTCCACAGATTACAGAATGCCTCCCGATGTGCATCGGAAACAACTACTGGTCTTCCAGATAACGATCAAAGCGTAGACTGTTTGGGACATAACTCCCATGGAGGAACGTGCGCATGGTGACTGTTGTCTTCAATCCCGATGCAATTTCTGTGTTTCATCAACACTCTGATAGTCCACAGATTACAGAATGCCTCCAGATGTTAATCGGAAACTACTACTGGTATTCCAGGGAACGATCAAAGCGTAGACTGTTTGAGACATTACTCCCTTGGAGGAAAGTGCGCATAGTGACTGTTGTATGCAATCTTGAGGCATTTCTGTGTTTCATCAACACTCTGATAGTCCACAGATTACAGAATGCCTCCAGATGTGCATCGGAAGCTTCTACTGGTCTTCCAGGGAACGATCAAAGCGTAGACTGTTTGAGACATTACTCCCATTAAGGAAAGTTCGCATGGTGACTGTTGTATTCAATCCCGATGCAATTTCTGTGTTTCATCAACACTCTGATAGGCCACAGATTACAGAATGCCTCCAGATGTGCATCGGAAACTACTACTGATCTCTCAGGGAACGAACAAAGCGTAAACTCTTTGAGAAATTACTCCCATGGAGAAAAGTGCGCATGGTAACTGTAGTATTCAATCCCGATGCAATTTCTGTGTTTCATCAACACTCTGATAGTCCACAGATTACAGAATGTCTCCAGATGTGCATCGGAAACTACTACTGGTCTTTCAGGGAACGATCAAAGCGTAGACTGATTGGGACATTACTCCCATGGAGGAAAGTGCGCATGGTGACTGTTGTATTCAATCCCGATGCAATTTCTGTGTTTCATCAACACTCTGATACTCCACAGATTACAGAATGCCTCCAGATGTGCATCGGAAACTACTAATGGTCTTCCAGGGAACGATCAAAGCGTAGACTGTTTGAGACATTACTCCCATGGAGGAAAGTGCGCATGGTGAATGTTGTATTCAATCCTGATGCAATTTCTGTTTTTCATCAACACTCTGATAGTCCACAGATTACAGAATGCCTCCCGATGTGCATCGGAAACAACTACTGGTCTTCCAGATAACGATCAAAGCGTAGACTGTTTGGGACATAACTCCCATGGAGGAACGTGCGCATGGTGACTGTTGTCTTCAATCCCGATGCAATTTCTGTGTTTCATCAACACTCTGATAGTCCACAGATTACAGAATGCCTCCAGATGTTAATCGGAAACTACTACTGGTATTCCAGGGAACGATCAAAGCGTAGACTGTTTGAGACATTACTCCCTTGGAGGAAAGTGCGCATAGTGACTGTTGTATGCAATCTTGAGGCATTTCTGTGTTTCATCAACACTCTGATAGTCCACAGATTACAGAATGCCTCCAGATGTGCATCGGAAGCTTCTACTGGTCTTCCAGGGAACGATCAAAGCGTAGACTGTTTGAGACATTACTCCCATTAAGGAAAGTTCGCATGGTGACTGTTGTATTCAATCCCGATGCAATTTCTGTGTTTCATCAACACTCTGATAGGCCACAGATTACAGAATGCCTCCAGATGTGCATCGGAAACTACTACTGATCTCTCAGGGAACGAACAAAGCGTAAACTCTTTGAGAAATTACTCCCATGGAGAAAAGTGCGCATGGTAACTGTAGTATTCAATCCCGATGCAATTTCTGTGTTTCATCAACACTCTGATAGTCCACAGATTACAGAATGTCTCCAGATGTGCATCGGAAACTACTACTGGTCTTTCAGGGAACGATCAAAGCGTAGACTGATTGGGACATTACTCCCATGGAGGAAAGTGCGCATGGTGACTGTTGTATTCAATCCCGATGCAATTTCTGTGTTTCATCAACACTCTGATACTCCACAGATTACAGAATGCCTCCAGATGTGCATCGGAAACTACTAATGGTCTTCCAGGGAACGATCAAAGCGTAGACTGTTTGAGACATTACTCCCATGGAGGAAAGTGCGCATGGTGAATGTTGTATTCAATCCTGATGCAATTTCTGTTTTTCATCAACACTCTGATAGTCCACAGATTACAGAATGCCTCCCGATGTGCATCGGAAACAACTACTGGTCTTCCAGGGAACGATCAAAGCGGAGACTGTTTGGGACATAACTCCCATGGAGGAACGAGCGCATGGTGACTGTTGTCTTCAATCCTGATGCAATTTCTGTTTTTCATCAACACTCTGATAGTCCACAGATTACAGAATGCCTCCAGATGTTAATCGGAAACTACTACTGGTATTCCAGGGAACGATCAAAGCGTAGACTGTTTGAGACATTACTCCCTTGGAGGAAAGTGCGCATAGTGACTGTTGTATGCAATCTTGAGGCATTTCTGTGTTTCATCAACACTCTGATAGTCCACAGATTACGGAATGCCTCCAGATGTGCATCGGAAGCTTCTACTGGTCTTCCAGGGAACGATCAAAGCGTAGACTGTTTGAGACATTACTCCCATTAAGGAAAGTTCGCATGGTGACTGTTGTATTCAATCCCGATGCAATTTCTGTGTTTCATCAACACTCTGATAGTCCACAGATTACAGAATGCCTCCAGATGTGCATCGGAAACTACTACTGGTCTTCCAGGGAACGATCAAAGCGTAGACTGTTTGAGACATACCTCCCGTGGAGGAAACTGCGCATGGTGACTGTTGTATTCAATCCCGAAGCAATCTCTGTGTTTCCTCAAAACTCTGATAGTCCACAGATTACAGAATGCCACCAGTTGTGCATCGGAAACTACTACTGGTCTTCCAGGGAACGATCAAAGCGTAGACTTTTTGAGACATTACTCCCATGGAGGAAAGTGCGCATGGTAACTGTTTTATTCAATCCCGTTGCATTTTCTGTGTGTTATAAACACTCTGATAGTCCACAGATTACAGAATGCCACGAGATGTGCATCGGAAACTACTACTGGTCTTCCCGGGAACGATCAAAGCGTAGACTGTTTTAGACATTACTCCCATGCAGGAAATTGCGGATGGTGTCTGTTGTATTCAATCCAGATGCAATTTCTGTCTTTCATCAACACACTGATAGTCCACAGATTACAGAATGCCACCAGATGTGCATCGGAAATTACTACTGGTCTTCCAGGGAACGATCAAAGCGTCGACTGTTTGAGACATACCTCCCGTGGAGGAAAGTGCGCATGGTGACCGTTGTAATCAATCCCGATGCAATTTCTGTGTTTCATCAACACTCTGATAGTCCACAGATTACAGAAAGCCTCCAGATGTGCATCGGAAACTACTACTGGTCTTCCAGGGAACGATCAAAGCGTAGACTGTTAGAGACATTACTCCCATGGAGGAAAGTGCGCATGGTAAATGTTGTATTCAACCCGATGCAATTTCTGTGTTTCATCAACACTCGGATAGTCAACAGGTTACAGAATGCCTAAAGATATGCATCGGAAACTACTACTGGTCTTTCAGGGAACGATCAAGGCGTAGACTGTTTGGGACATTACTCCCATGGAGGAAAGAGCGCATGGTAACTGTTGTATTCAATCCCGATGCAATATCTGTGTTTCATCAACACTCTGATAGTCAACAGATTACGGAAAGCCTCCAGATGTGCATCGGAAACTACAACTGGTCCTCCAGGGAACGATCAAAGCGTAGACTGTTAGACACATTACTCCCAGGGAGGAAAGTGCGCATAGTGAGTGTTGTATTCAATCCCGATGAAATTTCTGTATTTCATCAACACTCTGATAGACCACAGATTACAGAATGCCTCCAGATGTGCATCGGAAGCTTCTACTGGTCTTCCAGGGAACGATCAAAGCGTAGACTGTTTGAGACATTACTCCCATTAAGGAAAGTGCGCATGGTGACTGTTGTATTCAATCCCGATGCAATTTCGGTGTTTCATCAACACTCTGATAGTCCACAGATTACAGAATGCCTCCAGATATGCATCGGAAACTACTACTGGTCTTCCCGGGAACGATCAAAGCGTAGACTGTTTCAGACATTACTCCCATGCAGGAAAGTGCGGATGGTGACTGTTGTATTCAACCCCGATGCAATTTCTGTGTTTCATCAACACTCTGATAGTCCAAAGATTACAGAATGCCACCAGATGTGCATCGGAAACTACTACTGGTCTTCCAGGGAACGATCAAAGCGTCGACTGTTTGAGACATACCTCCCGTGGAGGTAACTGCGCATGGTGACTGTTGTATTCAATCCCGATGCAATTTCTGTGTTTCATCAACACTCTGATAGTCCACAGATTACAGAATGCCACCAGTTGTGCATCGGAAGCTACTACTGGTCTTCCAGGGATCGATCAAAGCGTAGACTGTTTGAGAATTACTGGAATGGGGGAAAGTGCGCATGGTGACTGTTGTATTAAATCCCGATGCAATTTCTGTGTTTCATCAACAATCTGATAGTCCACAGATTACAGAAAGCCTCCAGATGTGCATCGGAAACTACTACTGGTCTTCCAGGGAACGATCAAAACGTAGACTTTTAGAGACATTACTCCCATGGAGGTAAGTGCGCATGGTAACTGTTGTATTCAATCCTGATGCAATTTCTGTGTTTCATCAACACTCTGATAGTCCACAGATTACAGAATGCCACCAGATGTGCATCGGAAACTACTACTGGTCTTCCAGGGAACGATCAAAGCGTAGACTGTTTGAGACATTATTCCCATGGAGGAAAGTGCGCATGGTGGCTGTTGTATTCAATCCCGATGCAATTTCTGTGTTTCATCAACACTCTGATAGTCCACAGATTACAGAGTGCCTCCAGATGTGCATCGGAAACTACTACTGGTCTTTCAGGGAACGATGAAAGCGTAGACTGTTAGGGACGTTACTCCCATGGAGGAAAGTGCGCATGGTGACTGTTGTATTCAATCCCGATGCAATTTCTGTGTTTCATCAACACTCTGATACTCCACAGATTACAGAATGCCTCCAGATGTGCATCGAAAACTACTACTGGTCTTCCAGGGAACGATCAAAGCGTAGACTGATTGGGACATTACTCCCATGGAGGAAAGTGCGCATGGTGACAGTTGTATACAATCCCGATGCAATTTCTGTGTTTCATCAACACTCTGATAATCCACAGTTTACGGAAAGCCTCCAGATGTGCATCGGAAACTACTACTGGTCTTCCAGGGAACGATCAAAGCGTAGACTGTTTGAGACATTACTCCCATTAAGGAAAGTTCGCATGGTGACTGTTGTATTCTATCCCGATGCAATTTCAGAGTTTCATCAGCACTCTGATAGTCCACAGATTACAAAATGCCTCCAGATGTGCATCGGAAACTACTACTGGTCTTCCAGGGAACGAACAAAGCATAGACTGTTTGAGATTTTACTTTTAAGGAGGAATGTGCGCATGGTGACTGTTGTATTCAATCCCGATGCTACTTCTGTGTTTCATCAACACTCTGATAGTCCACAGATTACAGAATGCCTCCAGATGTGCATCGGAAACTACTACTGGTCTTTCAGGGAACGATCAAAACGTAAACTCTTTGAAAAATTACTCCCATGGAGAAAAGTGCGCATGGTAACTGTTGTATTCAATCCCGATGCAATTTCTGTGTTTCATCAACACTCTGATAGTCCACAGATTACAGAATGCCTCCAGATGTGCATCGGAAACTACTACTGGTCTTCCCGGGAACGATCAAAGTGTAGACTGTTTCAGACATTACTCCCATGCAGGAAAGTGCGGATGGTGACTGTTGTCTTCAATCCCGATGCAATTTCTGTGTTTCATCAACACTCTGATAGTCCACAGATTGCAGAATGCCACCAGATGTGCATCGGAAACTACAACTGGTCCTCCAGGGAACGATCAAAGCGTAGACAGTTAGAGACATTACTCCCATGGAGGAAAGTGCGCATAGTGAGTGTTGTATTCAATCCCGATGCAATTTCTGTGTTTCATCAACACTCTGATAGTCCACAGATTACAGAATGCCTCCAGATGTGCATCGGAAACTACTACTGGTCTTTCAGGGAACGATCAAAGCGTAGACTGTTTGGGACATTACTCCCATGGAGGAAAGTGCGCAAGGTGACTGTTGTATTCAATCCCGATGCAATTTCTTTGTTTCATCAACACTCTGATACTCCACAGATTACAGAATGCCTCCAGATGTGCATCGGAAACTACTACTGGTCTTCCAGGGAACGATCAAAGCGTCGACTGTTTGAGACATACCTCCCGTGGAGGTAACTGCGCATGGTGACTGTTGTATTCAATCCCGATGCAATTTCTGTGTTTCATCAACACTCTGATAGTCCACAGATTACAGAATGCCACCAGTTGTGAATCGGAAACTACTACTGGTCTTCCAGGGATCGATCAAAGCGTAGACTGTTTGAGAATTACTGGAATGGGGGAAAGTGCGCATGGTGACTGTTGTATTCAATCCCGATGCAATTTCTGTGTTTCATCAACACTCTGATACTCCACAGATTACAGAATGCCTCCAGATGTGCATCGAAAACTACTACTGGTCTTCCAGGGAACGATCAAAGCGTAGACTTTTAGAGACATTGCTCCCATGGAGGAAAGTGCGCATGGTGACTGTTGTATTCAATCCCGATGCAATTTCTGTGTTTCATCAACACTCTGATAATCCACAGTTTACGGAAAGCCTCCAGATGTGCATCGGAAACTACAACTGGTCTTCCAGGGAACGATCAAAGCGTAGACTGTTTGAGACATTACTCCCATTAAGGAAAGTTCGCATGGTGACTGTAGTATTCTATCCCGATGCAATTTCAGAGTTTCATCAGCACTCTGATAGTCCACAGATTACAAAATGCCTGCAGATGTGCATCGGAAACTACTACTGGTCTTCCAGGGAACGAACAAAGCGTAGACTGTTTGAGATTTTACTTTTATGGAGGAATGTGCGCATGGTGAATGTTGTATTCAATCCCGATGGTACTTCTGTGTTTCATCAACACTCTGATAGTCCACAGATTACAGAATGCCTCCAGATGTGCATCGGAAACTACTACTGTTCTTTCAGGGAACGATCAAAACGTAAACTCTTTGAGAAATTACTCCCATGGAGAAAAGTGCGCATGGTAACTGTTGTATTCAATCCCGATGCAATTTCTGTGTTTCATCAACACTCTGATAGTCCACAGATTACAGAATGCCTCCAGATGTGCATCGGAAACTACTACTGGTCTTCCCGGGAACGATCAAAGTGTAGACTGTTTCAGACATTACTCCCATGCAGGAAAGTGCGGATGGTGACTGTTGTATTCAATCCCGATGCAATTTCTGTGTTTCATCAACACTCTGATAGTCCACAGATTGCAGAATGCCACCAGATGTGCATCGGAAACTAATACTGGTCTTCCAGGGAACGATCAAAGCGTATACTGTTTGAGTCATACCTCCCGTGGACGAAAGTGCGCATGGTGACTGTTGTATTCAATCCCGATGCAATTTCTGTGTTCCATCAAAACTCTGATAGTCCACATGTTACAGAATGCCACCAGTTGTGCATCGGAAACTACTACTGGCCTTCCAGGGAACGATCAAAGCTTAGACTGTTTGAGAATTACTCGAATGGAGGAAAGTGCGCATGGTGACTGTTGTATTCAATCCCGATGCTACTTCTGTGTTTCATCAACACTCTGATAGTCCACAGATTACAGAATGCCTCCAGATGTGCATCGGAAACTACTACTGGTCTTTCAGGGAACGATCAAAACGTAAACTCTTTGAGAAATTACTCCCATGGAGAAAAGTGCGCATGGTAACTGTTGTATTCAATCCCGTTGCATTTTCTGTGTTTCATCAACACTCTGATAGTCCACAGATTACAGAATGCCACGAGATGTGCATCGGAAACTACTAATGGTCTTCCAGGGAACGATCAAAGCGTAGACTGTTTCAGACATTACTCCCAATGCAGGAAAGTGCGGATGGTGACTGTTGTATTCAATCCCGATGCAATTTCTGTGTTTCATCAACATTCTGATAGTCCATAGATTACAGAATGCCACCAGATGTGCTTCGGAAACTACTACTGGTCTTCCAGGGAACGATCAAAGCGTAGACTGTTTGAGACATACCTCCCGTGGAGGAAACAGCGCATGGTGACTGTTGTATTCAATCCCGATGCAATTTCTGTGTTTCATCAACACTCTGATAGTCCACAGATTACAGAGTGCCTCCAGATGTGCATCGGAAACTACTACTGGTCTTTCAGGGAACGATGAAAGCGTAGACTGTTAGGGACGTTACTCCCATGGAGGAAAGTGCGCATGGTGACTGTTGTATTCAATCCCGATGCAATTTCTGTGTTTCATCAACACTCTGATACTCCACAGATTACAGAATGCCTCCAGATGTGCATCGAAAACTACTACTGGTCTTCCAGGGAACGATCAAAGCGTAGACTGATTGGGACATTACTCCCATGGAGGAAAGTGCGCATGGTGACAGTTGTATACAATCCCGATGCAATTTCTGTGTTTCATCAACACTCTGATAATCCACAGTTTACGGAAAGCCTCCAGATGTGCATCGGAAACTACTACTGGTCTTCCAGGGAACGATCAAAGCGTAGACTGTTTGAGACATTACTCCCATTAAGGAAAGTTCGCATGGTGACTGTTGTATTCTATCCCGATGCAATTTCAGAGTTTCATCAGCACTCTGATAGTCCACAGATTACAAAATGCCTCCAGATGTGCATCGGAAACTACTACTGGTCTTCCAGGGAACGAACAAAGCATAGACTGTTTGAGATTTTACTTTTAAGGAGGAATGTGCGCATGGTGACTGTTGTATTCAATCCCGATGCTACTTCTGTGTTTCATCAACACTCTGATAGTCCACAGATTACAGAATGCCTCCAGATGTGCATCGGAAACTACTACTGGTCTTTCAGGGAACGATCAAAACGTAAACTCTTTGAAAAATTACTCCCATGGAGAAAAGTGCGCATGGTAACTGTTGTATTCAATCCCGATGCAATTTCTGTGTTTCATCAACACTCTGATAGTCCACAGATTACAGAATGCCTCCAGATGTGCATCGGAAACTACTACTGGTCTTCCCGGGAACGATCAAAGTGTAGACTGTTTCAGACATTACTCCCATGCAGGAAAGTGCGGATGGTGACTGTTGTATTCAACCCCGATGCAATTTCTGTGTTTCATCAACACTCTGATAGTCCAAAGATTACAGAATGCCACCAGATGTGCATCGGAAACTACTACTGGTCTTCCAGGGAACGATCAAAGCGTCGACTGTTTGAGACATACCTCCCGTGGAGGTAACTGCGCATGGTGACTGTTGTATTCAATCCCGATGCAATTTCTGTGTTTCATCAACACTCTGATAGTCCACAGATTACAGAATGCCACCAGTTGTGCATCGGAAGCTACTACTGGTCTTCCAGGGATCGATCAAAGCGTAGACTGTTTGAGAATTACTGGAATGGGGGAAAGTGCGCATGGTGACTGTTGTATTAAATCCCGATGCAATTTCTGTGTTTCATCAACAATCTGATAGTCCACAGATTACAGAAAGCCTCCAGATGTGCATCGGAAACTACTACTGGTCTTCCAGGGAACGATCAAAACGTAGACTTTTAGAGACATTACTCCCATGGAGGTAAGTGCGCATGGTAACTGTTGTATTCAATCCTGATGCAATTTCTGTGTTTCATCAACACTCTGATAGTCCACAGATTACAGAATGCCACCAGATGTGCATCGGAAACTACTACTGGTCTTCCAGGGAACGATCAAAGCGTAGACTGTTTGAGACATTATTCCCATGGAGGAAAGTGCGCATGGTGGCTGTTGTATTCAATCCCGATGCAATTTCTGTGTTTCATCAACACTCTGATAGTCCACAGATTACAGAGTGCCTCCAGATGTGCATCGGAAACTACTACTGGTCTTTCAGGGAACGATGAAAGCGTAGACTGTTAGGGACGTTACTCCCATGGAGGAAAGTGCGCATGGTGACTGTTGTATTCAATCCCGATGCAATTTCTGTGTTTCATCAACACTCTGATACTCCACAGATTACAGAATGCCTCCAGATGTGCATCGAAAACTACTACTGGTCTTCCAGGGAACGATCAAAGCGTAGACTGATTGGGACATTACTCCCATGGAGGAAAGTGCGCATGGTGACAGTTGTATACAATCCCGATGCAATTTCTGTGTTTCATCAACACTCTGATAATCCACAGTTTACGGAAAGCCTCCAGATGTGCATCGGAAACTACTACTGGTCTTCCAGGGAACGATCAAAGCGTAGACTGTTTGAGACATTACTCCCATTAAGGAAAGTTCGCATGGTGACTGTTGTATTCTATCCCGATGCAATTTCAGAGTTTCATCAGCACTCTGATAGTCCACAGATTACAAAATGCCTCCAGATGTGCATCGGAAACTACTACTGGTCTTCCAGGGAACGAACAAAGCATAGACTGTTTGAGATTTTACTTTTAAGGAGGAATGTGCGCATGGTGACTGTTGTATTCAATCCCGATGCTACTTCTGTGTTTCATCAACACTCTGATAGTCCACAGATTACAGAATGCCTCCAGATGTGCATCGGAAACTACTACTGGTCTTTCAGGGAACGATCAAAACGTAAACTCTTTGAAAAATTACTCCCATGGAGAAAAGTGCGCATGGTAACTGTTGTATTCAATCCCGATGCAATTTCTGTGTTTCATCAACACTCTGATAGTCCACAGATTACAGAATGCCTCCAGATGTGCATCGGAAACTACTACTGGTCTTCCCGGGAACGATCAAAGTGTAGACTGTTTCAGACATTACTCCCATGCAGGAAAGTGCGGATGGTGACTGTTGTCTTCAATCCCGATGCAATTTCTGTGTTTCATCAACACTCTGATAGTCCACAGATTGCAGAATGCCACCAGATGTGCATCGGAAACTACAACTGGTCCTCCAGGGAACGATCAAAGCGTAGACAGTTAGAGACATTACTCCCATGGAGGAAAGTGCGCATAGTGAGTGTTGTATTCAATCCCGATGCAATTTCTGTGTTTCATCAACACTCTGATAGTCCACAGATTACAGAATGCCTCCAGATGTGCATCGGAAACTACTACTGGTCTTTCAGGGAACGATCAAAGCGTAGACTGTTTGGGACATTACTCCCATGGAGGAAAGTGCGCAAGGTGACTGTTGTATTCAATCCCGATGCAATTTCTTTGTTTCATCAACACTCTGATACTCCACAGATTACAGAATGCCTCCAGATGTGCATCGGAAACTACTACTGGTCTTCCAGGGAACGATCAAAGCGTCGACTGTTTGAGACATACCTCCCGTGGAGGTAACTGCGCATGGTGACTGTTGTATTCAATCCCGATGCAATTTCTGTGTTTCATCAACACTCTGATAGTCCACAGATTACAGAATGCCACCAGTTGTGAATCGGAAACTACTACTGGTCTTCCAGGGATCGATCAAAGCGTAGACTGTTTGAGAATTACTGGAATGGGGGAAAGTGCGCATGGTGACTGTTGTATTCAATCCCGATGCAATTTCTGTGTTTCATCAACACTCTGATACTCCACAGATTACAGAATGCCTCCAGATGTGCATCGAAAACTACTACTGGTCTTCCAGGGAACGATCAAAGCGTAGACTTTTAGAGACATTGCTCCCATGGAGGAAAGTGCGCATGGTGACTGTTGTATTCAATCCCGATGCAATTTCTGTGTTTCATCAACACTCTGATAATCCACAGTTTACGGAAAGCCTCCAGATGTGCATCGGAAACTACAACTGGTCTTCCAGGGAACGATCAAAGCGTAGACTGTTTGAGACATAACTCCCATTAAGGAAAGTTCGCATGGTGACTGTAGTATTCTATCCCGATGCAATTTCAGAGTTTCATCAGCACTCTGATAGTCCACAGATTACAAAATGCCTGCAGATGTGCATCGGAAACTACTACTGGTCTTCCAGGGAACGAACAAAGCGTAGACTGTTTGAGATTTTACTTTTATGGAGGAATGTGCGCATGGTGAATGTTGTATTCAATCCCGATGGTACTTCTGTGTTTCATCAACACTCTGATAGTCCACAGATTACAGAATGCCTCCAGATGTGCATCGGAAACTACTACTGTTCTTTCAGGGAACGATCAAAACGTAAACTCTTTGAGAAATTACTCCCATGGAGAAAAGTGCGCATGGTAACTGTTGTATTCAATCCCGATGCAATTTCTGTGTTTCATCAACACTCTGATAGTCCACAGATTACAGAATGCCTCCAGATGTGCATCGGAAACTACTACTGGTCTTCCCGGGAACGATCAAAGTGTAGACTGTTTCAGACATTACTCCCATGCAGGAAAGTGCGGATGGTGACTGTTGTCTTCAATCCCGATGCAATTTCTGTGTTTCATCAACACTCTGATAGTCCACAGATTGCAGAATGCCACCAGATGTGCATCGGAAACTACAACTGGTCCTCCAGGGAACGATCAAAGCGTAGACAGTTAGAGACATTACTCCCATGGAGGAAAGTGCGCATAGTGAGTGTTGTATTCAATCCCGATGCAATTTCTGTGTTTCATCAACACTCTGATAGTCCACAGATTACAGAATGCCTCCAGATGTGCATCGGAAACTACTACTGGTCTTTCAGGGAACGATCAAAGCGTAGACTGTTTGGGACATTACTCCCATGGAGGAAAGTGCGCAAGGTGACTGTTGTATTCAATCCCGATGCAATTTCTTTGTTTCATCAACACTCTGATACTCCACAGATTACAGAATGCCTCCAGATGTGCATCGGAAACTACTACTGGTCTTCCAGGGAACGATCAAAGCGTCGACTGTTTGAGACATACCTCCCGTGGAGGTAACTGCGCATGGTGACTGTTGTATTCAATCCCGATGCAATTTCTGTGTTTCATCAACACTCTGATAGTCCACAGATTACAGAATGCCACCAGTTGTGAATCGGAAACTACTACTGGTCTTCCAGGGATCGATCAAAGCGTAGACTGTTTGAGAATTACTGGAATGGGGGAAAGTGCGCATGGTGACTGTTGTATTCAATCCCGATGCAATTTCTGTGTTTCATCAACACTCTGATACTCCACAGATTACAGAATGCCTCCAGATGTGCATCGAAAACTACTACTGGTCTTCCAGGGAACGATCAAAGCGTAGACTTTTAGAGACATTGCTCCCATGGAGGAAAGTGCGCATGGTGACTGTTGTATTCAATCCCGATGCAATTTCTGTGTTTCATCAACACTCTGATAATCCACAGTTTACGGAAAGCCTCCAGATGTGCATCGGAAACTACAACTGGTCTTCCAGGGAACGATCAAAGCGTAGACTGTTTGAGACATTACTCCCATTAAGGAAAGTTCGCATGGTGACTGTAGTATTCTATCCCGATGCAATTTCAGAGTTTCATCAGCACTCTGATAGTCCACAGATTACAAAATGCCTGCAGATGTGCATCGGAAACTACTACTGGTCTTCCAGGGAACGAACAAAGCGTAGACTGTTTGAGATTTTACTTTTATGGAGGAATGTGCGCATGGTGAATGTTGTATTCAATCCCGATGGTACTTCTGTGTTTCATCAACACTCTGATAGTCCACAGATTACAGAATGCCTCCAGATGTGCATCGGAAACTACTACTGTTCTTTCAGGGAACGATCAAAACGTAAACTCTTTGAGAAATTACTCCCATGGAGAAAAGTGCGCATGGTAACTGTTGTATTCAATCCCGATGCAATTTCTGTGTTTCATCAACACTCTGATAGTCCACAGATTACAGAATGCCTCCAGATGTGCATCGGAAACTACTACTGGTCTTCCCGGGAACGATCAAAGTGTAGACTGTTTCAGACATTACTCCCATGCAGGAAAGTGCGGATGGTGACTGTTGTATTCAATCCCGATGCAATTTCTGTGTTTCATCAACACTCTGATAGTCCACAGATTGCAGAATGCCACCAGATGTGCATCGGAAACTAATACTGGTCTTCCAGGGAACGATCAAAGCGTATACTGTTTGAGTCATACCTCCCGTGGACGAAAGTGCGCATGGTGACTGTTGTATTCAATCCCGATGCAATTTCTGTGTTCCATCAAAACTCTGATAGTCCACATGTTACAGAATGCCACCAGTTGTGCATCGGAAACTACTACTGGCCTTCCAGGGAACGATCAAAGCTTAGACTGTTTGAGAATTACTCGAATGGAGGAAAGTGCGCATGGTGACTGTTGTATTCAATCCCGATGCTACTTCTGTGTTTCATCAACACTCTGATAGTCCACAGATTACAGAATGCCTCCAGATGTGCATCGGAAACTACTACTGGTCTTTCAGGGAACGATCAAAACGTAAACTCTTTGAGAAATTACTCCCATGGAGAAAAGTGCGCATGGTAACTGTTGTATTCAATCCCGTTGCATTTTCTGTGTTTCATCAACACTCTGATAGTCCACAGATTACAGAATGCCACGAGATGTGCATCGGAAACTACTAATGGTCTTCCAGGGAACGATCAAAGCGTAGACTGTTTCAGACATTACTCCCAATGCAGGAAAGTGCGGATGGTGACTGTTGTATTCAATCCCGATGCAATTTCTGTGTTTCATCAACATTCTGATAGTCCATAGATTACAGAATGCCACCAGATGTGCTTCGGAAACTACTACTGGTCTTCCAGGGAACGATCAAAGCGTAGACTGTTTGAGACATACCTCCCGTGGAGGAAACAGCGCATGGTGACTGTTGTATTCAATCCCGAAGCAATCTCTGTGTTTCATCAACACTCTGATAGTCCACAGATTACAGAATGCCTCCAGATGTGCATCGGACACTACTACTGGTCTTCCAGGGAACGATCAAAGCGTAGACTGTTTGAGACATTATTCCCATGGAGGAAAGTGCGCATGGTGGCTGTTGTATTCAATCCCGATGCAATTTCTGTGTTTCATCAACACTCCGATAGTCCACAGATTACAGAATGCCACCAGATGTGCATCGGAAACTACTACTGGCCTTTCAGGGAACGAGCAAAGCGTAAACTCTTTGACACATTACTCCCGTGGAGGAAAGTGAGCATGGTAACTGTTTTATTTAATCCCGTTGCATTTTATGTGTTTCATCAACACACTGATAGTCCACAGATTACAGAATGCCACGAGATGTGCATCGAAAACTACTACTGGTCTTCCCGTGAACGATCAAAGCGTAGACTGTTTTAGACATTACTCCCATGCAGGAAATTGCGGATGGTGACTGTTGTATTCAATCCAGATGCAATTTCTGTCTTTCATCAACACACTGATAGTCCACAGATTACAGAATGCCACCAGATGTGCATCGGAAATTACTACTGGTCTTCCAGGGTACGATCAAAGCGTCGACTGTTTGAGACATACCTCCCGTGGAGGAGAGTGCGCATGGTGACTGTTGTAATCAATCCCGATGCAATATCTGTGTTTCATCAACACTCTGAGAGTCCACAGATTACAGAATGCCACGAGATGTGCATCGGAAACTACTACTGGTCTTCCCGGGACGTACAAAGCGTAGACTGTTTGAGACATTACTCCCATGGAGGAAAGTGCGCATGGTGACTGTTGTATTCAATCCCGATGCAATTTCTGTGTTTCTTCAACACTATGATAGTCCACAGATTACAGAATGCCACGAGATGTGCATCGGAAACTACTACTGGTCTTCCCGGGAACGATCAAAGCGTAGACTGTTTGAGACATTACTCCCATGGGGGAAAGTGCGCATGGTGACTGTTGTATTCAATCCCGATGCAATTTCTGTGTTTCATCAACACTCTGATAATCCACAGATTACGGAATGCCTCCAGATGTGCATCGGAAACTTCTACTGGTCCTCCAGGGAACGATCAAATCGTAGACTGTTAGAGACATTACTCCCATGGAGAAAGTGCGCATAGTGACTGTTGTATTTAATAACGATGCAATTTCTGTGTTTCATCAACACTCTGATAGTCCACAGATTACAGAATGCCTCCAGATGTGCATCGGAAGCTTGTACTGGTCTTCCAGGGAACGATCAAAGCGTAGACTGTTTGAGACATTACTCCCATTAAGGAAAGTTCGCATGGTGACTGTTGTATTCAATCCCGATGCAATTTCTGTGTTTCATCAGCACTCTGATAGTTCACAGATTACAGAATGCCTCCAGATGTGCATCGAAAACTACTACTGGTCTTCCAGGGAACGATCACAGCGTAGACTGTTTGAGATATTACTTTTATGGAGGAATGTGCGCATGGTGACTGTTGTATTCAATCACGATGCAATTTCTGTGTTTCATCAACACTCTGATAGTCCATAGATTACAGAATGCCTCCAGATGTGCATCGGAAACTACTACTGGTCTTTCAGGGAACGATCAAAGCGTAAACTCTTTGAGAAATTACTCCCATGGAGGGAAGTGCGCATGGTAACTGTTGTATTCAATACCGATGCAATTTCTGTGTTTCATCAACACTCTGATAGTCCACAGATTACAGAATGTCTGCAGATGTGCATCGGAAACTACTACTGGTCTTTCAGGGAACGATCAAAGCGTAGACTGATTGGGACATTACTCCCATTGAGGAAAGTGCGCATGGTGACTGTTGTATTCAATCCCGATGCAATTTCTGTGTTTCATCAACACTCTGATAGTCCACAGATTACAGAATGCCTCCAGATGTGCATCGGAAACTACTAATGGTCTTCCAGGGAACGATCAAAGCGTAGACTGTTTGAGACATTACTCCCATGGAGGAAAGTGCGCATGGTGAGTGTTGTATTCAATCCTGATGCAATTTCTGTTTTTCATCAACACTCTGATAGTCCACAGATTACAGAATGCCTCCCGATGTCCATCGGAAACAACTACTGGTCTTCCACATAACGATCAAAGCGTAGACTGTTTGGGACATAACTCCCATGGAGGAACGTGCGCATGGTGACTGTTGTCTTCAATCCCGATGCAATTTCTGTGTTTCATCAACACTCTGATAGTCCACAGATTACAGAATGCCTCCAGATGTTAATCGGAAACTACTACTGGTATTCCAGGGAACGATCAAAGCGTAGACTGTTTGAGACATTACTCCCATTAAGGAAAGTTCGCACGGTGACTGTTGTATTCAATCCCGATGCAATTTCTGTGTTTCATCAACACTCTGATAGTCCACAGATTACAGAATGCCTCCAGATGTGCATCGGAAACTACTACTGGTCTTTCAGGGAACGATCAAAGCGTAGACTGTTTGAGACATACCTCCCGTGGAGGAAACTGCGCATGGTGACTGTTGTATTCAATCCCGAAGCAATCTCTGTGTTTCATCAAAACTCTGATAGTCCACAGATTACAGAATGCCACCAGTTGTGCATCGGAAACTACTACTGGTCTTCCAGGGAACGATCAAAGCGTAGACTGTTTGAGAATTTCTCCCATGGAGGAAAGTGAGCACGGTGACTGTTGTATTCAATCCCGATGCAATTTCTGTGTTTCATCAACACTCTGATAGTCCACAGATTACAGAATGCCACCAGATGTGCATCGGAAACTACTACTGGTCTTCCACGGAACGATCAAAGCGTAGACTGTTAGAGACATTACTCGAATCGAGGGAAGTGCGCATGGTAACTGTTGTATTCAATCCCGATGCAATTTCTGTGTTTCATCAACACTCTGATAGTCCATAGATTACAGAATGCCACCAGATGTGCATCGGAAACTACTACTGGTCTTCCAGGGAACGATCAAAGCGTAGACTGTTTGAGACATACCTCCCGTGGAGGAAACTGCGCATGGTGACTGTTGTATTCAATCCCGAAGCAATCTCTGTGTTTCATCTAAACTCTGATAGTCCACAGATTACAGAATGCCACCAGTTGTGCATCGGAAACTACTACTAGTCTTCCAGGGAACGATCAAAGCGTAGACTTTTTGAGACATTTCTCCCATGGAGGAAAGTGCGCATGGTAGCTGTTTTATTCAATCCCGTTTCATTTTCTGTGTTTCATAAACAATCTGATAGTCCACAGATTACAGAATGCCACGAGATGTGCATCGGAAACTACTACTGGTCTTCCAGGGAACGATCAAAGCGTAGACTGTTTTAGACATTACTCCCATGCAGGAAATTGCGGATGGTGACTGTTGTATTCAATCCAGATGCAATTTCTGTCTTTCATCAACACACTGATAGTCCACAGATTACAGAATGCCACCAGATGTGCATCGGAAATTACTACTGGTCTTCCAGGGAACGATCAAAGCGTCGACTGTTATAGACATACCTCCCGTGGAGGAAAGTGCGCATGGTGACTGTTGTAATCAATCCCGATGCAATTTCTGTGTTTCATCAACACTCTGATAGTCCACAGATTACAAAAAGCCTCCAGATGTGCATCGGAAACTACTACTGGTCTTCCAGGGAAAGATCAAAGCGTAGACTGTTAGAGACATTACTCCCATGGAGGAAAGTGCGCATAGTGAGTGTTGTATTCAATCCCGATGAAATTTCTGTGTTTCATCAACACTCTGATAGTCCACAGATTACAGAATGCCTCCAGATGTGCATCGGAAGCTTCTACTGGTTTTCCAGGGAACGATCAAAGCGTAGACTGTTTGAGACATTACTCCCATTAAGGAAAGTTCGCATGGTGACTGTTGTATTCAATCCCGATGCAATTTCTGTGTTTCATCAACACTCTGATAGTCCACAGATTACAGAATGCCTCCAGATATGCATCGGAAACTACTACTGGTCTTCCCGGGAACGATCAAAGCGTAGACTGTTTCAGACATTACTCCCATGCAGGAAAGTGCGGATGGTAACTGTTGTATTCAACCCCGATGCAATTTCTGTGTTTCATCAACACTCTGATAGTCCACAGATTACAGAATGCCACCAGATGTGCATCGGAAACTACTACTGGTCTTCCAGGGAACGATCAAAGCGTCGACTGTTTGAGACATACCTCCCGTGGAGGTAACTGCGCATGGTGACTGTTGTATTCAATCCCGATGCAATTTCTGTGTTTCATCAACACTCTGATAGTCCACAGATTACAGAATGCCACCAGTTGTGCATCGGAAACTACTACTGGTCTTCCAGGGAACGATCAAAGCGTAGACTGTTTGAGAATTACTGGAATGGGGGAAAGTGCGCATGGTGACTGTTGTATTCAATCCCCATGCAATTTCTGTGTTTCATCAACACTCTGATAGTCCACAGATTACAGAAAGCCTCCAGATGTGCATCGGAAACTACTACTGGTCCTCCAGGGAACTATCAAATCGTAGACATTTTCAGAGACATTACTCCCATGGAGGAAAGTGCGCATGGTAACTGTTGTATTCAATCCCGATGCAATTTCTGTGTTTCATCAACACTCTGATAGTCCACAGATTACAGAATGCCTCCAGATGTGCATCGGAAACTACTACTGGTCTTCCAGGGAACGATCAAAGCGTAGACTGTTTGAGACATTATTCCCATGGAGGAAAGTGCGCATGGTGGCTGTTGTATTCAATCCCGATGCAATTTCTGTGTTTCATCAACACTCTGATAGTCCACAGATTACAGAGTGCCTCCAGATGTGCATCGGAAACTACTACTGGTCTTTCAGGGAACGATGAAAGCGTAGACTGTTAGGGACGTTACTCCCATGGAGCAAAGTGCGCATGGTGACTGTTGTATTCAATCCCGATGCAATTTCTGTGTTTCATCAACACTCTGATACTCCACAGATTACAGAATGCCTCCAGATGTGCATCGAAAACTACTACTGGTCTTCCAGGGAACGATCAAAGCGTAGACTTTTAGAGACATTGCTCCCATGGAGGAAAGTGCGCATGGTGACTGTTGTATACAATCCCGATGCAATTTCTGTGTTTCATCAACACTCTGATAATCCAGAGTTTACGGAAAGCCTCCAGATGTGCATCGGAAACTACTACTGGTCTTCCAGGGAACGATCAAAGCGTAGACTGTTTGAGACATTACTCCCATTAAGGAAAGTTCGCATGGTGACTGTTGTATTCAATCCCGATGCAATTTCTGTGTTTCATCAGCACTCTGATAGTCCACAGATTACAAAATGCCTCCAGATGTGCATCGGAAACTACTACTGGTCTTTCAGGGAACGATCAAAACGTAAACTCTTTGCGATATTACTTTTATGGAGGAATGTGCGCATGGTAACTGTTGTATTCAATCCCGATGCAATTTCTGTGTTTAATCAACAAACTGATAGTCCACAGATTACAGAATGCCTCCAGATGTGCATCGGAAACTACTACTGGTCTTCCCGGGAACGATCAAATCGTAGACTGTTTCAGACATTACTCCCATGCAGGAAAGTGCGGATGGTGACTGTTGTATTCAATCCCGATGCAATTTCTGTGTTTCATCAACACTCTGATAGTCCACAGATTGCAGAATGCCACCAGATGTGCATCGGAAACTACTACTGGTCTTCCAGGGAACGATCAAAGCGTATACTGTTTGAGACATACCTCCCGTGGTGGAAAGTTCGCATGGTGACTGTTGTATTCAATCCCGATGCAATTTCTGTGTTCCATCAACACTCTGATAGTCCACATGTTACAGAATGCCACCAGCTGTGCATCGGAAACTACTACTGGTCTTCCAGGGAACGATCAAAGCGTAGACTGTTTGAGATATTACTTTTATGGAGGAATGAGCGCATGGTGACTGTTGTATTCAATCTCGATGCAATTTCTGTGTTTCATCAACACTCTGATAGTCCACAGATTACAGAATGCCACGAGATGTGCATCGGAAACTACTAATAGTCTTCCAGGGAACGATCAAAGCGTAGACCGTTTCAGACATTACTCCCATGCAGGAAAGTGCGGATGGTGACTGTTGTATTCAATCCCGATGCAATTTCTGTGTTTCATCAACACTCTGATAGTCCATAGATTACAGAATGCCACCAGATGTGCATCGGAAACTACTACTGGTCTTCCAGGGAACGATCAAAGAGTAGACTGTTTGAGACATACCTCCCGTGGAGGAAACTGCGCATGGTGACTGTTGTATTCAATCCCGAAGCAATCTCTGTGTTTCAACAAAACTCTGATAGTCCACAGATTACAGAATGCCACCAGTTGTGCATCGGAAACTACTACTGGTCTTCCAGGGAACGATCAAAGCGTAGACTTTTTGAGACATTTCTCCCATGGAGGAAAGTGCGCATGGTAGCTGTTTTATTCAATCCCGTTGCATTTTCAGTGTTTCATAAACAATCTGATAGTCCACAGATTACAGAATGCCACGAGATGTGCATCGGAAACTACTACTGGTCTTCCTGGGAACGATCAAAGCGTAGACTGTTTTAGACATTACTCCCATGCAGGAAATTGCGGATGGTGACTGTTGTATTCAATTCAGATGCAATTTCTGTGTTTCATCAACACTCTGATAGTCCACAGATTACAAAAAGCCTCCAGATGTGCATCGGAAACTACTACTGGTCCTCCAGGGAACGATCAAATCGTAGACATTTTCAGAGACATTACTCCCATGGAGGAAAGTGCGCATGGTAACTGTTGTATTCAATCCCGATGCAATTTCTGTGTTTCATCAACACTCTGATAGTCCACAGATTACAGAATGCCTCCAGATGTGCATCGGAAACTACTACTGGTCTTCCAGGGAACGATCAAAGCGTAGACTGTTTGAGACATTATTCCCATGGAGGAAAGTGCGCATGGTGGCTGTTGTATTCAATCCCGATGCAATTTCTGTGTTTCATCAACACTCTGATAGTCCACAGATTACAGAGTGCCTCCAGATGTGCATCGGAAACTACTACTGGTCTTCCAGGGAACGATCAAAGCGTAGACTGTTAGAGACATTACTCCCATGGAGGAAAGTGCGCATAGTGAGAGTTGTATTCAATCCCGATGCAATTTCTGTGTTTCATCAACAATCTGATAGTCCACAGATTACAGAATGCCTCCAGATATGCATCGGAAACTACTACTGGTCTTCCCGGGAACGATCAAAGCGTAGACTGTTTCAGACATTACTCCCATGCAGGAAAGTGCGGATGGTAACTGTTGTATTCAACCCCGATGCAATTTCTGTGTTTCATCAACACTCTGATAGTCCACAGATTACAGAATGCCACCAGATGTGCATCGGAAACTACTACTGGTCTTCCAGGGAACGATCAAAACTTCGACTGTTTGAGACATACCTCCCGTGGAGGTAACTGCGCATGGTGACTGTTGTATTCAAACCCGATGCAATTTCTGTGTTTCATCAACACTCTGATAGTCCACAGATTACAGAATGCCACCAGTTGTGCATCGGAAACTACTACTGGTCTTCCAGGGAACGATCAAAGCGTAGACTGTTTGAGAATTACTGGAATGGGGGAAAGTGCGCATGGTGACTGTTGTATTCAATCCCGATGCAATTTCTGTGTTTCATCAACACTCTGATAGTCCACAGATTACAGAAAGCCTCCAGATGTGCATCGGAAACTACTACTGGTCCTCCAGGGAACGATCAAATCGTAGACATTTTCAGAGACATTACTCCCATGGAGGAAAGTGCGCATAGTGAGAGTTGTATTCAATCCCGATGCAATTTCTGTGTTTCATCAACAATCTGACAGTCCACAGATTACAGAATGCCTCCAGATATGCATCGGAAACTACTACTGGTCTTCCCGGGAACGATCAAAGCGTAGACTGTTTCAGACATTACTCCCATGCTGGAAAGTGCGGATGGTAACTGTTGTATTCAACCCCGATGCAATTTCTGTGTTTCATCAACACTCTGATAGTCCACAGATTACAGAATGCCACCAGATGTGCATCGGAAACTACTACTGGTCTTCCAGGGAACGATCAAAGCGTCGACTGTTTGAGACATACCTCCCGTGGAGGTAACTGCGCATGGTGACTGTTGTATTCAAACCCGATGCAATTTCTGTGTGTCATCAACACTCTGATAGTCCACAGATTACAGAATGCCACCAGTTGTGCATCGGAAACTACTACTGGTCTTCCAGGGAACGATCAAAGCGTAGACTGTTTGAGAATTACTGGAATGGGGGAAAGTGCGCATGGTGACTGTTGTATTCAATCCCGATGCAATTTCTGTGTTTCATCAGCACTCTGATAGTCCACAGATTACAAAATGCCTCCAGATGTGCATCGGAAACTACTACTGGTCTTGCAGGGAACGAACAAAGCGTAGACTCTTTGAGATATTACTTTTATGGAGGAATGTGCGCATGGTGACTGTTGTATTCAATCCCGATGCTATATCTGTGTTTCATCAACACTCTGATAGTCCACAGATTACAGAATGCCTCCTGATGTGCATCGGAAACTACTACTGGTCTTTCAGGGAACGATCAAAACGTAAACTCTTTGAGAAATTACTCCCATGGAGAAAAGTGCGCATGGTAACTGTTGTATTCAATCCCGATGCAATTTCTGTGTTTCATCAACACACTGATAGTCCACAGATTACAGAATGCCACCAGATGTGCATCGGAAACTACTACTGGTCTTCCCTGGAACGATCAAATCGTAGACTGTTTCAGACATTACTCCCCAGCAGGAAAGTGCGGATGGTGACTGTTGTATTCAATCCCGATGCAATTTCTGTGTTTCATCAACACTCTGATAGTCCACAGATTGCAGAATGCCACCAGATGTGAATCGGAAACTACTAATGGTCTTCCAGGGAACGATCAAAGCGTATACTGTTTGAGACATACCTCCCGTGGAGGAAAGTGCGCATGGTGACTGTTGTATTCAATCCCGATGCAATTTCTGTGTTCCATCAACACTCTGATAGTCCACATGTTACAGAATGCCACCAGTTGTGCATCGGAAACTACTACTGGTCTTCCAGGGAACGATCAAAGCATAGACTGTTTGAGAATTACTCGAATGGAGGAAAGTGCGCATGGTGACTGTTGTATTCAATCCCGATGCAGTTTCTGTGTTTCATCAACACTCTGATAGTCCACAGATTACAGAAAGCCTTCAGATGTGCATCGGAAACTACTACTGGTCTTCCAGGGAACGATTAAAGCGTAGACTGTTAGTGACATTACTCCCATGGAGGAAAGTGCGCATGGTAACTGTTGTATTCAATCCCGATGCAATTTCTGTGTTTCATCAACACTCGGATAGTCAACAAATTTCAGAATGCCTCCGGATGATAATCCGAAACTACTACTGGTCTTCCAGGGAAGGATCTCAGCGTAGACTGTTTGGGACATTACTGCCATGGAGGAAAGTGCGCATGGTGACTGTTGTATTCAATCCCGATGCAATTTCTGTGTTTCATCAACACTCTGATAGTCCACAGATTACAGGATGCCTCCAGATGTGCAATTGAAACTACTACTGGTTTTCCAGGGAACGATCAAAGCGTAGACTGTTAGAGACATTACTCCCATGGAGGAAAGTGCGCATAGTGACTGTTGTATTCAATCCCGATGCAATTTCTGTGTTTCGTCAACACTCTGATAGTCCACAGGTTACAGAATGCCACCAGTTTGCATCGGAAACTACTACTGGTCTTCCAGGGAATGATCAAAGCGTAGACTGTTTGAGAATTACTCGAATGGAAGAAAGTGCGCATGGTGACTGTTGTACTCAATCCCGATGCAATTTCTGTGTTTCATCAACACTCTGATAGTCCACAGATTACAGAAAGCCTCCAGATGTGCATCGGAAACTACTACTGGTCTTCCAGGGAACGATCAAAGCGTAGACTGTTAGAGACATTACTCCCATGGAGGAAAGTGCGCATGGTAACTTTTGTATTCAATCCCGATGCAATTTCTGTGTTTCATCAACACTCTGATAGTCCACAGATTACAGAAAGCCTCCAGATGTGCATCGGAAACTACTACTGGTCTTCCAGGGAACGATCATAGCGTAGACTATTAGAGACATTACTCCCATGGAGTAAAGTGCGCATGGTGACTGTTGTATTCAATCCCGATGCAATTTCTGTGTTTCATCAACACTCTGATAGTCCACAGATTACAGAATGCCTCCAGATATGCATCGGAAACTACTACTGGTCTTCCCGGGAATGATCAAAGCGTAGACTGTTTCAGACATTACTCCCATGCAGGAAAGTGCGGATGGTGACTGTTGTATTCAACCCCGATGCAATTTCTGTGTTTCATCAACACTCTGATAGTCCATAGATTACAGAATGCCACCAGATGTGCATCGGAAACTACTACTGGTCTTCCAGGGAACGATCAAAGCGTCGACTGTTTGAGACATACCTCCTGTGGAGGTAACTGCGCATGGTGACTGTTGTACTCAATCCCGATGCAATTTCTGTGTTTCATCAACACTCTGATTGTCCACAGATTACAGAATGCCACCAGTTGTGCATCGGAAACTACTACTGGTCTTCCAGGGAACGATCAAAGCGTAGACTGTTTGAGAATTACTGGAATGGGGGAAAGTGCGCATGGTGACTGTTGTATTCAATCCTGATGCAATTTCTGTGTTTCATCAACACTCTGATAGTCCACAGATTACAGAAAGCCTCCAGATGTGCATCGGAAACTACTACTGGTCTTCCAGGGAACGATCAAAACGTAGACCTTTAGAGACATTACTCCCATGGAGGAAAGTGCGCATGGTAACTGTTGTATTCAATCCCGATGCAATTTCTGTGTTTCATCAACACTCTGATAGTCCACAGATTACAGAATGCCTCCAGATGTGCATCGGAAACTACTACTGGCCTTCCAGGGAACGATCAAAGCGTAGACTGTTTGAGACATTATTCCCATGGAGGAAAGTGCGCATGGTGGTTGTTGTATTCAATCCCGATGCAATTTCTGTGTTTCATCAACACTCTGATAGTCCACAGATTACCGAGTGCCTCCAGACGTACATCGGAAACTACTACTGGTCTTTCAGGGAACGATGAAAGCGTAGACTGTTAGGGACGTTGCTCCCATGGAGGAAAGTGCGCATGGTGACTGTTGTATTCAATCCCGATGCAATTTCTGTGTTTCATCAACACTCTGATACTCCACAGATTACAGAATGCCTCCAGATGTGCATCGAAAACTACTACTGGTCTTCCAGGGAACGATCAAAGCGTAGACTTTTAGAGACATTGCTCCCATGGAGGAAAGTGCGCATGGTGACTGTTGTATACAATCCCGATGCAATTTCTGTGTTTCATCAACACTCTGATAATCCAGAGTTTACGGAAAGCCTCCAGATGTGCAACGGAAACTACTACTGGTCTTCCAGGGAACGATCAAAGCGTAGACTGTTTGAGACATTACTCCCATTAAGGAAAGTTCGCATGGTGACTGTTGTATTCAATCCCGATGCAATTTCTGTGTTTCATCAGCACTCTGATAGTCCACAGATTACAAAATGCCTCCAGATGTGCATCGGAAACTACTACTGGTCTTCCAGGGAACGAACAAAGGGTAGACTGTTTGAGATATTACTTTTATGGAGGAATGTGCGCATGGTGACTGTTGTATTCAATCCCGATGCAATTTCTGTGTTCCATCAACACTCTGATAGTCCACATGTTACAGAATGCCACCAGTTGTGCATCGGAAACTACTACTGGTCTTCCAGGGAACGATCAAAGCATAGACTGTTTGAGAATTACTCGAATGGAGGAAAGTGCGCATGGTGACTGTTGTATTCAATCCCGATGCAATTTCGGTGTTTCATCAACACTCTGATAGTCCACAGATTGCAGAATGCCACCAGATGTGCATCGGAAACTACTACTGGTCTTCCAGGGAACGATCAAAGCGTATACTGTTTGAGACATACCTCCCGTGGAGGAAAGTGCGCATGGTGACTGTTGTATTCAATCCCGATGCAATTTCTGTGTTCCATCAACACTCTGATAGTCCACATGTTACAGAATGCCACCAGTTGTGCATCGGAAACTACTACTGGTCTTCCAGGGAACGATCAAAGCATAGACTGTTTGAGAATTACTCGAATGGAGGAAAGTGCGCATGGTGACTGTTGTATTCAATCCCGATGCAATTTCTGTGTTTCATCAACACTCTGATAGTCCACAGATTACAGAAAGCCTTCAGATGTGCATCGGAAACTACTACTGGTCTTCCAGGTAACGATCAAAGCGTAGACTGTTAGTGACATTACTCCCATGGAGGAAAGTGCGCATGGTAACTGTTGTATTCAATCCCGATGCAATTTCTGTGTTTCATCAACACTCGAATAGTCAACAAATTACAGAATGCCTCCGGATGATAATCCGAAACTACTACTGGTCTTCCAGGGAATTATCACAGCGTAGACTGTTTGGGACATTACTGCCATGGAGGAAAGTGCGCATGGTGACTGTTGTATTCAATCCCGATGCAATTTCTGTGTTTCATCAACACTCTGATAGTCCACAGATTACAGGATGCCTCCAGATGTGCAATTGAAACTACTACTGGTCTTCCAGGGAACGGTCAAAGCGTAGACTGTTAGAGACATTACTCCCATGGAGGAAAGTGCGCATGGTGACTGTTGTACTCAATCCAATTGCAATTTCTGTGTTTCATCAACACTCTGATAGTCCACAGGTTACAGAATGCCACCAGTTGTGCATCGGAAACTACTACTGGTCTTCCAGGGAATGATCAAAGCGTAGACTGTTTGAGAATTACTCGAATGGAGGAAAGTGCGCATGGTGACTGTTGTATTCAATCCCGATGCAATTTCTGTGTTTCATCAACACTCTGATAGTCCACAGATTACAGAAAGCCTCCAGATGTGCATCGGAAACTACTACTGGTCTTCCAGGGAACGATCAAAGCGTAGACTGTTAGAGACATTACTCTCATTGAAGAAAGTGCTCATGGTAACTGTTGTATTCAATCTAGATTCAAATTCTGTGTTTCATCAACACTCTGATACTCTACAGATTACAGAATGCCTCCAGATGTGCATCGGAAACTACTACTGGTCTTTCAGGGATCGACCAAAGCGTAAACTCTTTGAGACATTACTCCCATGGAGGAAAGTGCGCATGGTAACTGTTTTATTCAATCCCATTGCATTTTCTGTGTTTCATCAACAGTCTGATAGTCCACAGATTACAGAATACCACGAGATGTGCATCGGAAACTACTACTGGTCTTCCCGGGATCGATCAAAGCGTAAACTGTTTCAGACATTACTCCCATGCAGGAAGTTGCGGATGGTGACTGTTGTATTCAATCCAGATGCAATTTCTGTCTTTCATCAGCACTCTGATAGTCCACAGATTACAGAATGCCACCAGATGTGCATCGGAAACTACTACTGGTCTTCTAGGGAACGATCAAAGACGTAGACTGTTTGAGAATTACTCCTATGGAGGAAAGTGCGCAAGGTGACTGTTGTATTCAATCCCGATGCAATTTCTGTGTTTCATCAACACTCTGATAGTCCACAGATTACAGAAAGCCTCCAGATGTGCATCGGAAACTACTACTGGTCTTCCAGGGAACGATCAAAGCGTAGACTGTTTGGGACATTACTCCCATGGAGGAAAGTGCGCATGGTGACTGATGTATTCAATCCCGATGCAATTTCTGTGTTTCATCAACACTCTGATAGTCCACAGATTACGGAAAGCCTCCAGATGTGCATATGAAACTACTACTGGTCTTCCAGGGAGCGATCAAACCGTAGACTGTTAGAGACATTACTCCCATTGAGTAATGTGCGCATGATGACTGTTGTATTCAATCCCGATGCAATTTCTGTGTTTCATCAACACGCTGATAGTCCACAGATTACAGAATGCCTCCAGGTGTGCATCATAAACTACTACTGGTCTTTCAGGGTACGATCAAAGCGTAAACTCTTTGAGACATTACTCCCATGGAGGAAAGTGAGCATGGTAACTGTTTTATTCAATTCCGTTGCATTTTCTGTGTTTCATCAACACTCTGATAGTCCAAAGATTACAGAATGCCACGAGATGTGCATCGGAAACTACTACTGGTCTTCCAGGCAACGATCAAAGCGTAGACTGTTTGAGATATTACTTTTATGGAGGAATGTGCGCATGGTGACTGTTGTATTCAATCCCGATGCTATTTCTGTGTTTCATCAACACTCTGATAGTCCACAGATTACAGAATGCCTCCTGATGTGCATCGGAAACTACTACTGGTCTTTCAGGGAACGATCAAAACGTAAACTCTTTGAGAAATTACTCCCATGGAGAAAAGTGCGCATGGTAACTGTTGTATTCAATCCCGATGCAATTTCTGTGTTTCATCAACACTCTGATAGTCCACAGATTACAGAATGCCTCCAGATGTGCATCGGAAACTACTACTGGTCTTCCCGGGAACGATCAAAGCGTAGACTGTTTCAGACATTACTCCCATGCAGGAAAGTGCGGATGGTGACTATTGTATTCAATCCCGATGCAATTTCTGTGTTTCATCAACACTCTGATACTCAACAGATTGCAGAATGCCACCAGATGTGCATCGGAAACTACTACTGGTCTTCCAGGGAACGATCAAAGCGTATACTGTTTGAGACATACCTCCCGTGGAGGAAAGTGCGCATGGTGACTGTTGTATTCAATCCCGATGCAATTTCTGTGTTCCATCAACACTCTGATAGCCAACATGTTACAGAATGCCACCAGTTGTGCATCGGAAACTACTACTGGTCTTCCAGGGAACGATCAAAGCATAGACTGTTTGAGAATTACTCGAATGGAGGAAAGTGCGCATGGTGACTGTTGTATTCAATCCCGATGCAATTTCTGTGTTTCATCAACACTCTGATAGTCCACAGATTACAGAAAGCCTTCAGATGTGCATCGGAAACTACTACTGGTCTTCCAGGGAACGATCAAAGCGTAGACTGTTAGTGACATTACTCCCATGGAGGAAAGTGCGCATGGTAACTGTTGTATTCAATCCCGATGCAATTACTGTGTTTCATCAACACTCGAATAGTCAACAAATTACAGAATGCCTCCGGATGATAATCCGAAACTACTACTGGCCTTCCAGGGAAGGATCACAGCGTAGACTGTTTGGGACATTACTGCCATGGAGGAAAGTGCGCATGGTGACTGTTGTATTCAATCCCGATGCAATTTCTGTGTTTCATCAACACTCTGATTGTCCACAGATTACAGGATGCCTCCAGATGTGCAATTGAAACTACTACTGGTCTTCCAGGGAACGATCAAAGCGTAGACTGTTAGAGACATTACTCCCATGGAGGAAAGTGCGCATGGTGACTGTTGTATTCAATCCCGATGCAATTTCTGTGTTTCATCAACACTCTGATAGTCCACAGGTTACAGAATGCCACCAGTTGTGCAACGGAAACTACTACTGGTCTTCCAGAGAATGATCAAAGCGTAGACTGTTTGAGAATTACTCGAATGGAGGAAAGTGCGCATGGTGACTGTTGTATTCAATCCCGATGCAATTTCTGTGTTTCATCAACACTCTGATAGTCCACAGATTACAGAAAGCCTCCAGATGTGCATCGGAAACTACTACTGGTCTTCCAGGGAACGATCAAAGCGTAGACTATTAGAGACATTACTCCCATGGAGTAAAGTGCGCTTGGTGACTGTTGTATTCAATCCCGATGCAATTTCTGTGTTTCATCAACACTCTGATAGTCCACAGATTTTAGTATGCCACCAGATGTGCATCAGAAACTACTACTGGTCTTCCAGGGAACGATCAAAGCGTAGATTGTTTGAGACATTATTCACGTGGAGGAAAGTGCGCATGGTGACTGTTGTTTTCAATCCCGATGAAATTTCTGTGTTTCATCAACACTCTGATAGTCCACAGATTACAGAATGCCTCCAGATGTGAATCGGAACTACTACTGGTCTGCCAGGGAAAGATCAAAGCGTAGACTGTTTGAGAATTACTCCCATGGAGGAAAGTGCGCATGGTGACTGTTGTATTCAATCCCGATGCAATTTCTGTATTTGATCAACGCTCTGATAGTCCACAGATTACAGAAAGCCTCCAGATGTGCAACGGAAACTACTACTGGTCTTCAGGGAACGATCAAAGCGTAGACTGTTAGAGACATTACTCTCATTGAGGAAAGTGCGCATGGTAACTGTTGTATTCAATCTAGATTCAATTTCTGTGTTTCAGCAACACTCTGATACTCTACAGATTACAGAATGCCTCCGGATGTGCATCGGAAACTACTACTGGTCTTTAAGGGATCGACCAACGCGTAAACTCTTTGAGACATTACTCCCATGGAGGAAAGTGCGCATGGTAACTGTTTTATTCAATCCCGTTGCATTTTCTGTGTTTCATCAACAGTCTGATAGTCCACAGATTACAGAATACCACGAGATGTGCATCGGAAACTACTACTGGTCTTCCCGGGATCGATCAAAGTGTAGACTGTTTCAGACACTACTCCCATGCAGGAAATTGCGGATGGTGACTGTTGTATTCAATCCAGATGCAATTTCTGTCTTTCATCAACACTCTGATAGTCCACAGATTACAGAATGCCACCAGATGTGCATCGGAAACTACTACTGGTCTTCCAGGGAACGATCAAAGACGTAGACTGTTTGAGAATTACTCCCATGGAGGAAAGTGCGCAAGGTGACTGTTGTATTCAATCCCGATGCAATTTCTGTGTTTCATCAACACTCTGATAGTCCACAGATTACAGAAAGCCTCCAGATGTGCATCGGAAACTACTACTCGTCTTCCAGGGAACGATCAAAGAGTAGACTGTTAGAGACATTACCCCCATGGAGGAAAGTGCGCATGGTAACTGTTGTATTCAATCCAGATGCAATTTCTGTGTTTCATCAACACTCTGATACTCCACAGATTACAGAATGCCTCCAGATGTGCAAGAGGAAACAACTACCGGCCTTCCAGGGAACGATCAAAGCGTAGACTGTTTGAGATATTTCTCCGATGGAGGAAAGTGCGCATGGTGACTGTTGGATTCAATCCCGATGCAATTTCTGTGTTTCATCAACACTCCGATAGTCCACAGATCACAGAATGCCTCCAGATGTGCAACGGAAACTACTACTGGTCTTCCAGGGAACGATCAAATCGTAGACTGTTTGGGACATTACTCCCATGGAGGAAAGTGCGCAAGGTGACTGTTGTATTCAATCCCGATGCAATTTCTGTGTTTCATCAACACTCTGATAGTCCACAGATTACAGAAAGCCTCCAGATGTGCATCGGAAACTACTACTGGTCTTCCAGGGAACGATCAAAGCGTAGACTGTTTGGGACATTACTCCCATGGAGGAAAGTGCGCATGGTGACTGATGTATTCAATCCCGATGCAATTTCTGTGTTTCATCAACACTCTGATAGTCCACAGATTACGGAAAGCCTCCAGATGTGCATATGAAACTACTACTGGTCTTCCAGGGAGCGATCAAACCGTAGACTGTTAGAGACATTACTCAAATTGAGTAATGTGCGCATGATGACTGTTGTATTCAATCCCGATGCAATTTCTGTGTTTCATCAACACGCTGATAGTCCACAGATTACAGAATGCCTCCAGATGTGCAATTGAAAGTACTACTGGTCTTCCAGGTAACGATCAAAGCGTAGACTGTTTGAGACATTACTCCCATGGAGGAAAGTGCGCCTGGTGACTGTTGTATTAAATCCCGATTCAATTACTGTGTTTCATCAACACTCTGATAGTCTACACATTGCAGAATGCCACCAGATGTGCATCGGAAACTACTACTGGTCTTCCAGGGATCGATCAAAGCGTAGATTGCTTGAGACATTACTCCTGTGGGGGAATGTGCGCATGGTGACTGTTGTATTCAATCCCGATGCCATTTCTTTGTTTCATCAACACGCTGATAGTCCACAGATTACAGAATGCCTCCAGGTGTGCATCATAAACTACTACTGGTCTTTCAGGGTACGATCAAAGCGTAAACTCTTTGAGACATTACTCCCATGGAGGAAAGTGAGCATGGTAACTGTTTTATTCAATTCCGTTGCATTTTCTGTGTTTCATCAACACTCTGATAGTCCAAAGATTACAGAATGCCACGAGATGTGCATCGGAAACTACTACTGGTCTTCCAGGCAACGATCAAAGCGTAGACTGTTTGAGATATTACTTTTATGGAGGAATGTGCGCATGGTGACTGTTGTATTCAATCCCGATGCTATTTCTGTGTTTCATCAACACTCTGATAGTCCACAGATTACAGAATGCCTCCTGATGTGCATCGGAAACTACTACTGGTCTTTCAGGGAACGATCAAAACGTAAACTCTTTGAGAAATTACTCCCATGGAGAAAAGTGCGCATGGTAACTGTTGTATTCAATCCCGATGCAATTTCTGTGTTTCATCAACACTCTGATAGTCCACAGATTACAGAATGCCTCCAGATGTGCATCGGAAACTACTACTGGTCTTCCCGGGAACGATCAAAGCGTAGACTGTTTCAGACATTACTCCCATGCAGGAAAGTGCGGATGGTGACTATTGTATTCAATCCCGATGCAATTTCTGTGTTTCATCAACACTCTGATACTCAACAGATTGCAGAATGCCACCAGATGTGCATCGGAAACTACTACTGGTCTTCCAGGGAACGATCAAAGCGTATACTGTTTGAGACATACCTCCCGTGGAGGAAAGTGCGCATGGTGACTGTTGTATTCAATCCCGATGCAATTTCTGTGTTCCATCAACACTCTGATAGTCCACATGTTACAGAATGCCACCAGTTGTGCATCGGAAACTACTACTGGTCTTCCAGGGAACGATCAAAGCATAGACTGTTTGAGAATTACTCGAATGGAGGAAAGTGCGCATGGTGACTGTTGTATTCAATCCCGATGCAATTTCTGTGTTTCATCAACACTCTGATAGTCCACAGATTACAGAAAGCCTTCAGATGTGCATCGGAAACTACTACTGGTCTTCCAGGGAACGATCAAAGCGTAGACTGTTAGTGACATTACTCCCATGGAGGAAAGTGCGCATGGTAACTGTTGTATTCAATCCCGATGCAATTACTGTGTTTCATCAACACTCGAATAGTCAACAAATTACAGAATGCCTCCGGATGATAATCCGAAACTACTACTGGCCTTCCAGGGAAGGATCACAGCGTAGACTGTTTGGGACATTACTGCCATGGAGGAAAGTGCGCATGGTGACTGTTGTATTCAATCCCGATGCAATTTCTGTGTTTCATCAACACTCTGATTGTCCACAGATTACAGGATGCCTCCAGATGTGCAATTGAAACTACTACTGGTCTTCCAGGGAACGATCAAAGCGTAGACTGTTAGAGACATTACTCCCATGGAGGAAAGTGCGCATGGTGACTGTTGTATTCAATCCCGATGCAATTTCTGTGTTTCATCAACACTCTGATAGTCCACAGGTTACAGAATGCCACCAGTTGTGCAACGGAAACTACTACTGGTCTTCCAGAGAATGATCAAAGCGTAGACTGTTTGAGAATTACTCGAATGGAGGAAAGTGCGCATGGTAACTGTTGTATTCAATCCCGATGCAATTTCTGTGTTTCATCAACACTCTGATAGTCCACAGATTACAGAAAGCCTCCAGATGTGCATCGGAAACTACTACTGGTCTTCCAGGGAACGATCAAAGCGTAGACTATTAGAGACATTACTCCCATGGAGTAAAGTGCGCTTGGTGACTGTTGTATTCAATCCCGATGCAATTTCTGTGTTTCATCAACACTCTGATAGTCCACAGATTTTAGTATGCCACCAGATGTGCATCAGAAACTACTACTGGTCTTCCAGGGAACGATCAAAGCGTAGATTGTTTGAGACATTATTCACGTGGAGGAAAGTGCGCATGGTGACTGTTGTTTTCAATCCCGATGAAATTTCTGTGTTTCATCAACACTCTGATAGTCCACAGATTACAGAATGCCTCCAGATGTGAATCGGAACTACTACTGGTCTGCCAGGGAAAGATCAAAGCGTAGACTGTTTGAGAATTACTCCCATGGAGGAAAGTGCGCATGGTGACTGTTGTATTCAATCCCGATGCAATTTCTGTATTTGATCAACGCTCTGATAGTCCACAGATTACAGAAAGCCTCCAGATGTGCAACGGAAACTACTACTGGTCTTCAGGGAACGATCAAGGCGTAGACTGTTAGAGACATTACTCTCATTGAGGAAAGTGCGCATGGTAACTGTTGTATTCAATCTAGATTCAATTTCTGTGTTTCAGCAACACTCTGATACTCTACAGATTACAGAATGCCTCCGGATGTGCATCGGAAACTACTACTGGTCTTTAAGGGATCGACCAAAGCGTAAACTCTTTGAGACATTACTCCCATGGAGGAAAGTGCGCATGGTAACTGTTTTATTCAATCCCGTTGCATTTTCTGTGTTTCATCAACAGTCTGATAGTCCACAGATTACAGAATACCACGAGATGTGCATCGGAAACTACTACTGGTCTTCCCGGGATCGATCAAAGTGTAGACTGTTTCAGACACTACTCCCATGCAGGAAATTGCGGATGGTGACTGTTGTATTCAATCCAGATGCAATTTCTGTCTTTCATCAACACTCTGATAGTCCACAGATTACAGAATGCCACCAGATGTGCATCGGAAACTACTACTGGTCTTCCAGGGAACGATCAAAGACGTAGACTGTTTGAGAATTACTCCCATGGAGGAAAGTGCGCAAGGTGACTGTTGTATTCAATCCCGATGCAATTTCTGTGTTTCATCAACACTCTGATAGTCCACAGATTACAGAAAGCCTCCAGATGTGCATCGGAAACTACTACTGGTCTTCCAGGGAACGATCAAAGAGTAGACTGTTAGAGACAATACCCCCATGGAGGAAAGTGCGCATGGTAACTGTTGTATTCAATCCAGATGCAATTTCTGTGTTTCATCAACACTCTGATACTCCACAGATTACAGAATGCCTCCAGATGTGCAAGAGGAAACAACTACCGGCCTTCCAGGGAACGATCAAAGCGTAGACTCTTTGAGATATTTCTCCGATGGAGGAAAGTGCGCATGGTGACTTTTGGATTCAATCCCGATGCAATTTCTGTGTTTCATCAACACTCCGATAGTCCACAGATCACAGAATGCCTCCAGATGTGCAACGGAAACTACTACTGGTCTTCCAGGGAACGATCAAATCGTAGACTGTTTGGGACATTACTCCCATGGAGGAAAGTGCGCATGGTGACTGTTGTATTCAATCCCGATGCAATTTCTGTGTTTCATCAACACTCTGATAGTCCACAGATTACAGAATGCCTCCAGATGTTAAACGGAAACTACTACTGGTGTTCCAGGGAACGATCAAAGCGTAGACTGTTTGGGACATTACTCCCATGGAGGAAAGTGCGCATGGTGACTGATGTATTCAATCCCGATGCAATTTCTGTGTTTCATCAACACTCTGATAGTCCACAGATTACGGAAAGCCTCCAGATGTGCATGGGAAACTACTACTGGTCTTCCAGGGAACGATCAAACCGTAGACTGTTAGAGACATTACTCCCATTGAGTATTGTGCGCATGGTGACTGTTGTATTCAATCCCGATGCAATTTCTGTGTTTCATCAACACGCTGATAGTCCACAGATTACAGAATGCCTCCAGATGTGCAATTGAAACTACTACTGGTCTTCCAGGGAACGATCAAATCGTAGACTCTTTGGGACATTACTGCCATGGAGGAAAGTGCGCATGGTGACTGTTGTATTCAATCCCGATGCAATTTCTGTGTTTCATCAACACTCTGATAGTCCACAGATTACAGAATGCCTCCAGATGTTAAACGGAAACTACTACTGGTGTTCCAGGGAACGATCAAAGCGTAGACTGTTTGGGACATTACTCCCATGGAGGAAAGTGCGCATGGTGACTGATGTATTCAATCCCGATGCAATTTCTGTGTTTCATCAACACTCTGATAGTCCACAGATTACAGAATGCCACCAAATGTGCATCGGAAACTACTACTGGTCTTCCAGGTAACGATCAAAGCGTAGACTGTTTGAGACATTACTCCCATGGAGGAAAGTGCGCCTGGTGACTGTTGTATTAAATCCCGATGCAATTACTGTGTTTCATCAACACTCTGATAGTCTACACATTGCAGAATGCCACCAGATGTGCATCGGAAACTACTACTGGTCTTCCAGGGATCGATCAAAGCGTAGATTGTTTGAGACATTACTCCTGTGGGGGAATGTGCGCATGGTGACTGTTGTATTCAATCCCGATGCCATTTCTTTGTTTCATCAACACGCTGATAGTCCACAGATTACAGAATGCCTCCATGTGTGCATCGTAAAATACTACTGGTCTTTCAGGGTACGATCAAAGCGTAAACTCTTTGAGACATTACTCCCATGGAGGAAAGTGCGCATGGTAACTGTTTTATTCAATTCCGTTGCATTTTCTGTGTTTCATCAACACTCTGATAGTCCAAAGATTACAGAATGCCACGAGATGTGCATCGGAAACTACTACTGGTCTTCCCAGGAACGATCAAAGCGTAGACTGTTTCAGACATTTCTCCTATGCAGGAAATTGCGGATGGTGACTGTTGTATTCATCCAGATGCAATTTCTGTGTTTCATCAACACTCTGATAGTCCACAGATTACAGAATGCCACCAGATGTGCATCGGAAACTACTACTGGTCTTCCAGGGAACGATCAAAGCGTCGTCTGTATGAGACATACGTCCTGTGGAGGAAAGTGCGCATAATGACTGTTGTATTCAATCCCGAAGAAATTTCTGTTTTTCCTCAACACTCTGATAGTCCACAGATTACAGAATGCCACCAGATGTGCATCGGAAACTACTACTGGTCTTCCAGGGAACGATCAAAGCGTAGACCGTTTCAGAATTACTCCCATGGAGGAAAGAGCGCATGGTGAATGTTGTAATCAATCCCGATGCAATTTCTGTGTTTCATCAACAGTCTGATAGTCCACAGATTACAGAATCCCTCCAGATGTGCATCGGAAACTACTACTGGTCTTCCAGGGAACGATCAAAGCGTAGACTGTTAGAGACATTACTCCCATGGAGGAAAGTGCGCATGGTAACTGTTGTATTCAATCCAGATGCAATTTCTGTGTTTCATCAACACTCTGATAGTCCACAGATTACAGAAAGCCTCCAGATGTGCAATTGAAACTACAACTGGTCTTCCAGGGAACGATCAAAGCGTAGACTATTAGAGACATTACTCCCATGGAGTTAAGTGCGCATTGTGACTGTTGTATTCAATCCCGATGCAATTTCTGTGTTTCATCAACACTCTGATAGTCCACAGATTACTGAATGCCTCTAGATGTGCAACTGAAACTACTACTGGTCTTCCAGGGAACGATCAAAGCGTAGACGCTTTGAGACATTACTCCCATGGAGGATACTGCGCATGGAGACTGTTGTATTCAATCCCGATGCAATTTTTGTGTTTCATCAACACTCTGATAGTCCACAGAGTACAGAAAGCCTCTAGATGTGCATCGGAAACTACTACTGGTCTTCCAGGGAACAATCAAAGCGTAGATTGTTTGAGACATTATTCACGTTGAGGAAAGTGCGCATGGTGACTGTTGTATTCAATCCCGATGCAATTTCTGTATTTGATCAACGCTCTGATAGTCCACAGATTACAGAAAGCTTCCAGATGTGCATCGGAAACTACTACTGGTCTTCCAGGGAACGATCAAAGCGTAGACTGTTAGAGACATTACTCTCATAGAGGAAAGTGCGCATGGTAACTGTTGTATTCAATCTAGATTCAATTTCTGTGTTTCATCAACACTCTGATACTCTACAGATTACAGAATGCCTCCAGATGTGCATCGGAAACTACTACTGGTCTTCCAGGGAACGATCAAAGCGTAGACTGTTTGAGATATTACTTTTATGGAGGAATGTGTGCATGGTGACTGTTGTATTCTATCCCGATGCCATTTCTGTGTTTCATCAACACGCCGATAGTCCACAGATTACAGAATGCCTCCAGATGTGCATCGGAAACTACTACTGGTCTTTCAGGGAACGATCAAAGCGTAAACTCTTTGAGACATTACTCCCATGGAGGAAAGTGCACATGGTAATTGTTTTATTCAATCCCGTTGCATTTTCTGTGTTTCATCAACAGTCTGATAGTCCACAGATTACAGAATGCCACGAGATGTGCATCGGAAACTACTACTGGTCTTCCCGGGATCGATCAAAGCGTAGACTGTTTCAGACATTACTCCCATGCAGGAAATTGCGGATGGTGACTGTTGTATTCAATCCAGATGCAATTTCTGTCTTTCATCAACACTCTGATAGTCCACAGATTACAGAATGCCACCAGATGTGCATCGGAAACTACTACTGGTCTTCCAGGGAACGATCTAAGCGTTGACTGTTTGAGAATTACTCCCATGGAGGAAAGTGCGCATGGTGACTGTTGTATTCAATCCCGATGCAATTTCTGTGTTTCATCAACACTCTGATAGTCCACAGATTACAGAAAGCCTCCAGATGTGCATCGGAAACTACTACTGGTCTTCCAGGGAACGATCAAAGCGTAGACTGTTAGAGACATTACTCCCATGGAGGAAAGTGCGCATGATAACTGTTGTATTAAATCCAGATGCAATTTCTGTGTTTCATCAACATTCTGATACTCCACAGATTACGGAATGCCTCCAGATGTGCAAGGGGAAACAACTACTGGTCTTCCAGGGAACGATCAAAGCGTAGACTGTTTGAGATATTTCTGCCATTCAGGAAAGTGCGCATGGTGACTGTTGTATTCAATCCCGATGCAATTTCTGTGTTTCATCAACACTCCGATAGTCCACAGATCACAGAATTCCTCCAGATGTGCAACGGAAACTACTACTGGTCATCCAGGGAACGATCAAATCGTAGACTGTTTGGGACATTACTCCCATGGAGGAAAGTGCGCCAGGTGACTGTTGTATTCAATCCCGATCCAATTTCTGTGTTTCATCAACACTCTGATAGTCCACAGATTACGGAATGCCTCCAGATGTGCATGGGAAACTACTACTGGTCTTCCTGGGAACGATCAAACCTTAGACTGTTAGAGACATTACTCCCATTGAGTAATGTGCGCATGGTGACTGTTGTATTCAAACCCGATGCAATTTCTGTGTTTCATCAACACGCATATAGTCCACAGATTACAGAATGCCTCCAGATGTGCAATTGAAACTACTACTGGTCTTCCAGGTAACAATCAAAGCGTAGACTGTTTGAGACATTACTCCCATGGAGGAAAGTGCACCTGGTGACTGTTGTATTCAATCCCGATGCAATTACTGTGTTTCATCAAACTCTGATAGTCTACATATTACAGAATGCCACCAGATGTGCATCGGAAACTACTACTGGTCTTCCCAGGAACGATCAAAGCGTAGATTGTTTGAGACATTACTCCTGTGGGGGAATGTGCGCATGGTGACTGTTGTATTCAATCCCGATGCCATTTCTTTAATTCATCAACACGCTGATAGTCCACAGTTTACAGAATGCCAGCAGATGTGCATCGTAAACTACTACTGGTCTTTCAGGGTACGATCAAAGCGTAAACTCCTTGAGACATTACTCCCATGGAGGAAAGTGCGCATGGTAACTGTTTTATTCAATTCCGTTGCATTTTCTGTGTTTCATCAACACTCTGATAGTCCACAGATTACAGAATGCCACGAGATGTGCATCGGAAACTACTACTGGTCTTCCCAGGAACGATCAAAGCGTAGACTGTTCCAGACATTACTCCCATGCAGGAAATTGCGGATGGTGACTGTTGTATTCAATCCAGATGCAATTTCTGTGTTTCATCAACACCCTGATAGTCCACAGATTACAGAAAGCCTCCAGATGTGCATCGGAAACTACTACTGGTCTTCCAGGGAACGATCAAAGCGTAGACTGTTAGACACATTACTCCCACGGAGGAAAGTGCGCATGGTAACTGTTGTATTCAATCCAGATGCAATTTCTGTGTTTCATCAACACTCTGATACTCCACAGATTACAGAATGCCTCCAGATGTGCTTTGGAAACTACTAATGGTCTTCCAGGGAACGATCAAAGATTAGACTGTGTGAGATATTTCTCCCATATAGGGAAGTGCGCATGGTGGCTGTTGTATTCAATCCCGATGCAATTTCTGTGTTTCATCAACACTCCGATAGTCCACAGAATACAGAATGCCTCCAGATGTGCAACGGAAACTGCTACTGGTCTTCCAGGGAACGATCAAATCGTAGACTGTTTGAGACATTACTTTTATGGAGGAATGTGCTCATGGTGACTGTTGTATTCAATCCCGATGCAATTTCTTTGTTTCATCAACACTCTGATAGTCCACAGATTACAGAATGCCTCCAGATGTGCATCGGAAACTGCTACTGGTCTTCCAGGGAACGATCAAAGCGTAAACTCTTTGAAACATTACTCCCATTGAGGAAAGTGCGCATGGTGACTGTTGTATTCAATCCCGATGCAATTTCTGTGTTTCATCAACACTCTGATAGTCCACAGATTACAGAATGCCTCCAGATGTTAATCGGAAACTACTACTGGTCTTCCAGGGAACGATCAAAGCGTAAACTGTTTGGGACATTACTCCCATTGAGGAAAGTGCGCATGGTGACTGATGTATTCAATCCCGATGCTATTTCCGTGTTTCATCAACACTCTCATAGTCCAAAGATTACGGAAAGCCTCCAGATGTGCATCGGAAACTACTACTGGTCTTCGAGGGAACGATCGAAGCGTAGACTGTTAGAGACATTACTCCCATTGAGTAATGTTCGCATGGTGACTGTTGTATTCAATCCCGATTCAATTTCTGTGTTTCATCAACACTCTGATGGTCCACAGATTACAGAAAGCTTCCAGATGTGCATCGGTAACTACTATTGGTCTTCCAGGGAACGATCAAAGCGTAGACCGTTAGTGACATTACTCCCATGGAGGAAAGTGCGCATGGTAACTGTTGTATTCAATCCCGATGCAATTTCTGTGTTTCATCAACACTCTGATAGTCAACAATTTACAGAATGCCTCCGGATGATAATCCGAAACTACTACTAATCTTCCAGGGAACGATCAAAGCGTAGACTGTTTGAGAATTACTCGAATGGAGGAAAGTGCGCATGGTGACTGTTGTATTCAATCTCGATGCAATTTCTGTGTTTCATCAACACTCTGATAGTCCACAGATTACAGAAAGCCTCCAGATGTGCATCGGAAACTACTGCTGGTCTTCCAGGGAACGATCAAAGCGTAGACTGTTAGAGACATTACTCCCATGGAGGAAAGTGCGCATGGTGACTGTTGTATTCAATCCCGATGCAATTTCTGTGTTTCATCAACACTCTGATAGTCCAAAGGTTACAGAATGCCACCAGTTGTGCATCGGAAACTACTACTGGTCTTCCAGGCAACGATCAAAGCGTAGACGCTTTGAGACATTACTCCCATGGAGGATACTGCGCATGGAGACTGTTGTATTCAATCCCGATGCAATTTTTGTGTTTCATCAACACTCTGATAGTCCACAGAGTACAGAAAGCCTCCAGATGTGCATCGGAAACTACTGCTGGTCTTCCAGGGAACGATCAAAGCGTAGACTGTTAGAGACATTACTCCCATGGAGGAATGTTCGCATGGTGACTGTTGTATTCAATCCCGATGCAATTACTGTGTTTCATCGACACTCTGATAGTCTACACATTACAGAATGCCACCAGATGTGCATCAGAAACTACTACTGGTCTTTCAGGGAACGATCAAAGCGTAGATTGTTTGAGACATTATTGACGTGGAGGAAAGTGCGCATGGTGACTGTTGTTTTCAATCCCGATGCAATTTCTGTGTTTCATCAACACTCTGATAGTCCACAGATTACAGAATGCCTCCAGATGTTAATCGGAACTACTACTGGTCTTCCAGGGAACGAACAAAGCGTAGACTGTTAGAGACATTAATCCCATGGAGGAATGTTCGCATGGTGACTGTTGTATTCAATCCCGATGCAATTACTGTGTTTCATCGACACTCTGATAGTCTACACATTACAGAATGCCACCAGATGTGCATCAGAAACTACTACTGGTCTTCCAGGGAACGATCAAAGCGTAGATTGTATGAGACATTATTCACGTGGAGGAAAGTGCGCATGGTGACTGTTGTTTCAATCCCGATGAAATTTCTGTGTTTCATCAACACTCTGATAGTCCACAGATTACAGAATGCCTCCAGATGTTAATCGGAACTACTACTGGTCTTCCAGGGAACGATCAAAGCGTAGACTGTTAGAGACATTACTCTCATGGAGGAAAGTGCGCATGGTAACTGTTGTATTCAATCTAGATTCAATTTCTGTGTTTCATCAACACTCTGATACTCTACAGATTACAGAATGCCTCCAGATGTGCATCGGAAACTACTACTGGTCTTCCAGGGAACGATCAAATCGTAGACTGTTACAGACATTACTCCCATGGAGTAAAGTGCGCATGGTGACTCTTGTATTCAATCCCGATGCAATTTCTGTGTTTCATCAACACTCTGATAGTCCACAGATTACAGAATGCCTCCAGATGTACAATTGAAACTACTACTGGTCTTCCAAGGAACGATCAAAGCGTAGACTGTTAGAGACATTACTCCCATAGAGGAAAGTGCGCATGGTGACTGTTGTATTCAATCCCGATGCAATTTCTGTGTTTCATCAACACTCTGATAGTCCACAGATTACAGAATGCCTCCAGATGTGCATCGGAAACTACTACTGGTCTTCCAGGGAACGATCAACGCGTAGACTGTTTGAGATATTACTTTTATGGAGGAATGTGCGCATGGTGACTGTTGTATTCAATCCCGATGCCATTTCTGTGTTTCATCAACACGCCGATAGTCCACTGATTACAGAATGCCTCCAGATGTGCATCGGAAACTACTACTGGTCTTTCAGGGAACGATCAAAGCGTAAACTCTTTGAGACATTACTCCCATGGAGGAAAGTGCGCATGGTAACTGTTTTATTCAATCCCGTTGCATTTTCTGTGTTTCATCAACAGTCTGATAGTCCACAGATTACAGAATGCCACGAGATGTGCATCGGAAACTACTACTGGTCTTCCCGGGATCGATCAAAGCGTAGACTGTTTCAGACATTACTCCCATGCAGGAAATTGCGGATGGTGACTGTTGTATTCAATCCAGATGTAATTTCTGTCTTTCATCAACACTCTGATAGTCCACAGATTACAGAATGCCACCAGATGTGCATCGGAAACTACTACTGGTCTTCCAGGGAACGATCAAAGCGTAGACTGTTTGAGAATTACTCCCATGGAGGAAAGTGCGCATGGTGACTGTTGTATTCATTCCCGATGCAATTTCTGTGTTTCATCAACACTCTGATAGTCCACAGATTACAGAAAGCCTCCAGATGTGCATCGGAAACTACTACTGGTCTTCCAGGGAACGATCAAAGCGTAGACTGTTAGAGACATTACTCCCATGGAGGAAAGTGCGCATGGTAACTGTTGTATTCAATCCAGATGCAATTTCTGTGTTTCATCAACACTCTGATACTCCACAGATTACAGAAGGCCTCCAGATGTGCAAGGGGAAACAACTACTGGTCTTCCAGGGAACGATCAAAGCGTAGACTGTTTGAGATATTTCTCCCATGAAGGAAAGTGCGCATGGTGACTGTTGTATTCAATCCCGATGCAATTTCTGTGTTTCATCAACACTCCGATAGTCCACAGATCACAGAATGCCTCCAGATGTGCAACGGAAACTACTACTGGTCTTCGAGGGAACGATCAAATCGTAGACTGTTTGGGACATTACTCCCACGGAGGAAAGTGCGCATGGTGACTGTTGTATTCAATCCCGATGCAATTTCTGTGTTTCATCTACATGCTGATAGTCCACAGATTACAGAATGCCTCCAGATGTGCAATTGAAACTACTACTGGTCTTCCAGGGAACGTTCAAAGCGTAGACTGTTTGAGACATTACTCCCATGGAGGAAAGTGCGCCTGGTGACTGTTGTATTCTATCCCGATGCAATTACTGTGTTTCATCAACACTCTGATAGTCTACACATTACAGAATGCCACCAGATGTGCATCGGAAACTACTACTGGTCTTCCAGGGATCGATCGAAGCGTAGATTGTTTGAGACATTACTCCTGTTTGGGAATGTGCGCATGGTGACTGTTGTATTCAATCCCGATGCCATTTCTTTGTTTCATCGACACGCTGATAGTCCACAGATTACAGAATGCCTCCAGATGTGCATCGTAAACTACTACTGGTCTTTCAGGGTACGATCAAAGCGTAAACTCTTTGAGACATTACTCCCATGGGGGAAAGTGCGCATGGTAACAGTTTTATTCAATTCCGTTGCATTTTCTGTGTTTCATCAACACTCTGATAGTCCACAGATTACAGAATGCCACGAGATGTGCATCGGAAACTACTACTGGTCTTCCCAGGAACGATCAAAGCGTAGACTGTTCCAGACATTACTCCCATGCAGGAAATTGCGGATGGTGACTGTTGTATTCAATCCAGATGCAATTTCTATGTTTCATCAACACCCTGATACTCCACAGATTACAGAATGCCTCCAGATGTGCATCGGAAGCTACTAATGGTCTTCCAGGGAACGATCAAAGCGTAGACTGTTTGAGATATTTCTCCCATGGAGGAAAGTGCGCATGGTGGCTGTTGTATTCAATCCCGATGCAATTTCTGTATTTCATCAACACTCCGATAGTCCACAGATTACAGAATGCCTCCAGATGTGCAACGGAAACTACTACTGGTCTTCCAGGGAACGATCAAATCGGAGACTGTTAGAGACATTACTCTCATGGAGGAAAGTGCGCATGGTAACTGTTGTATTCAATCTAGATTCAATTTCTGTGTTTCATCAACACTCTGATACTCTACAGATTGCAGAATGCCTCCAAATGTGCATCGGAAACTACTACTGGTCTTCCAGGGAACGATCAAATCGTAGACTGTTACAGACATTACTCCCATGGAGTAAAGTGCGCATGGTGACTCTTGTATTCAATCCCGATGCAATTTCTGTGTTTCATCAACACTCTGATAGTCCACAGATTACAGAATGCCTCCAGATGTACAATTGAAACTACTACTGGTCTTCCAAGGAACGATCAAAGCGTAGACTGTTAGAGACATTACTCCCATAGAGGAAAGTGCGCATGGTGACTGTTGTATTCAATCCCGATGCAATTTCTGTGTTTCATCAACACTCTGATAGTCCACAGATTACAGAAAGCCTCCAGATGTGCATCGGAAACTACTACTGGTCTTCCAGGGAACGATCAAAGCGTAGACTGTTAGAGACATTACTAACATGGAGGAAAGTGCGCATGGTAACTGTTGTATTCAATCCAGATGCAATTTCTGTGTTTCATCAACACTCTGATACTCCACAGATTACAGAAGGCCTCCAGATGTGCAAGGGGAAACAACTACTGGTCTTCCAGGGAACGATCAAAGCGTAGACTGTTTGAGATATTTCTCCCATGGAGGAAAGTGCGCATGGTGACTGTTGTATTCAATCCCGATGCAATTTCTGTGTTTCATCAACACTCTGATAGTCTACACATTACAGAATGCCACCAGATGTGCATCGGAAACTACTACTGGTCTTCCAGGGATCGATCAAAGCGTAGATTGTTTGAGACATTACTCCTGTGGGGGAATGTGCGCATGGTGACTGTTGTATTCAATCGCGATGCCATTTCTGTGTTTCATCAACACGCCGATAGTCCACAGATTACAGAATGCCTCCAGATGTGCATCGGAAACTACTACTGGTCTTTCAGGGAACGATCAAAGCGTAAACTCTTTGAGACATTACTCCCATGGAGGAAAGTGCGCATGGTAACTGTTTTATTCAATCCCGGTGCATTTTCTGTGTTTCATCAACAGTCTGATAGTCCACAGATTACAGAATGCCACGAGATGTGCATCGGAAACTACTACTGGTCTTCCAGGGATCGATCAAAGCGTAGATTGTTTGAGACATTACTCCTGTGGGGGAATGTGCGCATGGTGACTGTTGTATTCAATCGCGATGCCATTTCTTTGTTTCATCGACACGCTGATAGTCCACAGATTAGAGAATGCCTCCAGATGTGCATCGTAAACTACTACTGGTCTTTCAGGGTACGATCAAAGCGTAAACCCTTTGAGACATTACTCCCATGGGGGAAAGAGCGCATGGTAACTGTTTTATTCAATTCCGTTGCATTTTCTGTGTTTCATCAACACTCTGATAGTCCACAGATTACAGAATGCCACGAGATGTGCATCGGAAACTACTACTGGTCTTCCCAGGAACGATCAAAGCGTAGACTGTTCCAGACATTACTCCCATGCAGGAAATTGCGGATGGTGACTGTTGTATTCAATCCAGATGCAATTTCTATGTTTCATCAACACTCTGATACTCCACAGATTACAGAATGCCTCCAGATGTGCATCGGAAACTACTAATGGTCTTCCAGGGAACGATCAAAGCGTAGACTGTTTGAGATATTTCTCCCATGGAGGAAAGTGCGCATGGTGGCTGTTGTATTCAATCCCGATGCAATTTCTGTATTTCATCAACACTCCGATAGTCCACAGATTACAGAATGCCTCCAGATGTGCAACGGAAACTACTACTGGTCTTCCAGGGAACGATCAAATCGTAGACTGTTTGAGACATTACTTTTATGGGGGAATGTGCTCATGGTGACTGTTGTATACAATCCCGATGCAATTTCTTTGTTTCATCAACACTCTGATAGTCCACAGATTACAGAATGCCTCCAGATGTGCATCGGAAACTGCTACTGGTCTTCCAGGGAACGATCAAAGCGTAAACTCTTTGAAACATTACTCCCATGGAGGAAAGTGCGCATGGTGACTGTTGTATTCAATCCCGATGCAATTTCTGTGTTTCATCAATTCTCTGATAGTCCACAGATAACAGAGTGCCTCCAGACGTTAATCGGAAACTACTACTGGTCTTCCAGGGAACGATCAAAGCGTAGACTGTTTGGGACATTACTCCCATGGAGGAAAGTGCGCATGGTGACTCTTGTATTCAATCCCGATGCAATTTCTGTGTTTCATCAACACTCTGATAGTCCACAGATTACAGAATGCCTCCAGATGTACAATTGAAACTACTACTGGTCTTCCAAGGAACGATCAAAGCGTAGACTGTTAGAGACATTACTCCCATAGAGGAAAGTGCGCATGGTGACTGTTGTATTCAATCCCGATGCAATTTCTGTGTTTCATCAACACTCTGATAGTCTACACATTACAGAATGCCTCCAGATGTGCATCGGAAACTACTACTGGTCTTCCAGGGACGATCAAAGCGTAGACTGTTAGAGACGTTATTCCCATGGAGGAATGTTCGCATGGTGACTGTTGTATTCAATCCCGATGCAATTACTGTGTTTCATCGACACTCTGATAGTCAACACATTACAGAATGCCACCAGATGTGCATCAGAAACTACTACTGGTCTTCCAGGGAACGATCAAAGCGTAGATTGTTTGAGACATTATTCACGTGGAGGAAAGTGCGCATGGTGACTGTTGTTTTCAATCCCGATGCAATTTCTGTGTTTCATCAACACTCTGATAGTCCACAGATTACAGAATGCCTCCAGATGTTAATCGGAACTACTACTGTTCTTCCAGGGAACGATCAAAGCGTAGAATGTTAGAGACATTACTCCCATGGAGTAAAGTGCGCATTATGACTGTTGTATTCAATCCCGATGCAATTACTGTGTTTCATCGACACTCTGATAGTCTACACATTACAGAATGCCACCAGATGTGCATCAGAAACTACTACTGGTCTTCCAGGGAACGATCAAAGCGTAGATTGTTTGATACATTATTCACGTGGAGGAAAGTGCGCATGGTGACTGTTCTATTCAATCCCGATGCAATTACTGTGTTTCATCGACACTCTGATAGTCTACACATTACAGAATGCCACCAGATGTGCATCAGAAACTACTACTGGTCTTCCAGGGAACGATCAAAGCGTAGATTGTTTGAGACATTATTCACGTGGAGGAAAGTGCGCATGGTGACTGTTGTTTCAATCCCGATGAAATTTCTGTGTTTCATCAACACTCTGATTGTCCACAGATCACAGAATGCCTCCAGATGTTAATCGGAACTACTACTGGTCTTCCAGGGAACGATCAAAGCGTAGACTGTTAGAGACATTACTCTCATGGAGGAAAGTGCGCATGGTAACTGTTGTATTCAATCTAGATTCAATCTCTGTGTTTCATCAACACTCTGATACTCTACAGATTACAGAATGCCTCCAGATGTGCATCGGAAACTACTACTGGTCTTCCAGGGAACGATCAAATCGTAGACTGTTACAGACATTACTCCCATGGAGTAAAGTGCGCATGGTGACTCTTGTATTCAATCCCGATGCAATTTCTGTGTTTCAACAACACTCTGATAGTCCACAGATTACAGAATGCCTCCAGATCTACAATTGAAACTACTACTGGTCTTCCAGGGAATGATCAAAGCGTAGACTGTTAGAGACATTACTCCCATAGAGGAAAGTGCGCATGGTGACTGTTGTATTCAATCCCGATGCAATTAATGTGTTTCATCAACACTCTGATACTCCACAGATTACAGAATGCCTCCAGATGTGCATCGGAAACTACTACTGGTCTTCCAGGCAACGATCAAAGCGTAGACTGTTTGAGATATTACTTTTATGGAGGAATGTGCGCATGGTGATTGTTGTATTCAATCCCGATGCCATTTCTGTGTTTCATCAACACGCCGATAGTCCACAGATTACAGAATGCCTCCAAATGTGCATCGGAAACTACTACTGGTCTTTCAGGGAACGATCAAAGCGTAAACTCTTTGAGACATTACTCCCATGGAGGAAAGTGCGCATGGTAACTGTTTTATTCAATCCCGTTGCATTTTCTGTGTTTCATCAACAGTCTGATAGTCCACAGATTACAGAATGCCACGAGATGTGCATCGGAAACTACTACTGGTCTTCCTGTGATCGATCAAAACGTAGACTGTTTCAGACATTACTCCCATGCAGGAAATTGCGGATGGTGACTGTTGTATTCAATCCAGATGCAATTTCTGTCTTTCATCAACACTCTGATAGTCCACAGATTACAGAATGCCTCCAGATGTGCATCGTAAACTACTACTGGTCTTTCAGGGTACGATCAAAGCGTAAACTCTTTGAGACATTACTCCCATGGAGGAAAGTGCGCATGGTAACTGTTTTATTCAATTCCGTTGCATTTTCTGTGTTTCATCAACACTCTGATAGTCCACAGATTACAGAATGCCACGAGATGTGCATCGGAAACTACTACTGGTCTTCCCAGGAACGATCAAAGCGTAGACTGTTCCAGACATTACTCCCATGCAGGAAATTGCGGATGGTGACTGTTGTATTCAATCCAGATGCAATTTCTGTGCTTCATCAACACTCTGATAGTCCACAGATTACAGAATGCCACCAGATGTGCATCGGAAACTACTACTGGTCTTCCAGGGAACGATCAAAGCGTCGTCTGTTTGAGACATACCTCCTGTGGAGGAAAGTGCGCATAATGACTGTTGTATTCAATCCCGAAGAAATTTCTGTGTTTCATCAACACTCTGATAGTCCACAGATTACAAAATGCCACCAGATGTGCATCGGAAACTACTACTGGTCTTCCAGGGAACGATCAAAGCGTAGACCGTTTGAGAATTACTCCCATGGAGGAAAGTGCGCATGGTGACTGTTGTATTCAATCCCGATGCAATTTCTGTGTTTCATCAACACTCTGATAGTCCACAGATTACAGAAAGCCTCCAGATGTGCATCGGAAACTACTACTGGTCTTCCAGGGAACGATCAAAGCGTAGACTGTTAGAGACATTACTAACATGGAGGAAAGTGCGCATGGTAACTGTTGTATTCAATCCAGATGCAATTTCTGTGTTTCATCAACACTCTGATACTCCACAGATTACAGAAGGCCTCCAGATGTGCAAGGGGAAACAACTACTGGTCTTCCAGGGAACGATCAAAGCGTAGACTGTTCCAGACATTACTCCCATGCAGGAAATTGCGGATGGTGACTGTTGTATTCAATCCAGATGCAATTTCTATGTTTCATCAACACTCTGATACTCCACAGATTACAGAATGCCTCCAGATGTGCATCGGAAACTGCTACTGGTCTTCCAGGGAACGATCAAAGCGTAGACTGTTTGAGATATTTCTCCCATGGAGGAAAGTGCGCATGGTGGCTGTTGTATTCAATCCCGATGCAATTTCTGTATTTCATCAACACTCCGATAGTCCACAGATTACAGAATGCCTCCAGATGTGCATCGGAAACTGCTACTGGTCTTCCAGGGAACGATCAAAGCGTAAACTCTTTGAAACATTACTCCCATGGAGGAAAGTGCGCATGGTGACTGTTGTATTCAATCCCGATGCAATTTCTGTGTTTCATCAATTCTCTGATAGTCCACAGATAACAGAGTGCCTCCAGACGTTAATCGGAAACTACTACTGGTCTTCCAGGGAACGATCAAAGCGTAGACTGTTTGGGACATTACTCCCATGGAGGAAAGTGCGCATGGTGACTCTTGTATTCAATCCCGATGCAATTTCTGTGTTTCATCAACACTCTGATAGTCCACAGATTACAGAATGCCTCCAGATGTACAATTGAAACTACTACTGGTCTTCCAAGGAACGATCAAAGCGTAGACTGTTAGAGACATTACTCCCATAGAGGAAAGTGCGCATGGTGACTGTTGTATTCAATCCCGATGCAATTTCTGTGTTTCATCAACACTCTGATAGTCTACACATTACAGAATGCCTCCAGATGTGCATCGGAAACTACTACTGGTCTTCCAGGGACGATCAAAGCGTAGACTGTTAGAGACGTTATTCCCATGGAGGAATGTTCGCATGGTGACTGTTGTATTCAATCCCGATGCAATTACTGTGTTTCATCGACACTCTGATAGTCAACACATTACAGAATGCCACCAGATGTGCATCAGAAACTACTACTGGTCTTCCAGGGAACGATCAAAGCGTAGATTGTTTGAGACATTATTCACGTGGAGGAAAGTGCGCATGGTGACTGTTGTTTTCAATCCCGATGCAATTTCTGTGTTTCATCAACACTCTGATAGTCCACAGATTACAGAATGCCTCCAGATGTTAATCGGAACTACTACTGTTCTTCCAGGGAACGATCAAAGCGTAGAATGTTAGAGACATTACTCCCATGGAGTAAAGTGCGCATTATGACTGTTGTATTCAATCCCGATGCAATTACTGTGTTTCATCGACACTCTGATAGTCTACACATTACAGAATGCCACCAGATGTGCATCAGAAACTACTACTGGTCTTCCAGGGAACGATCAAAGCGTAGATTGTTTGATACATTATTCACGTGGAGGAAAGTGCGCATGGTGACTGTTCTATTCAATCCCGATGCAATTACTGTGTTTCATCGACACTCTGATAGTCTACACATTACAGAATGCCACCAGATGTGCATCAGAAACTACTACTGGTCTTCCAGGGAACGATCAAAGCGTAGATTGTTTGAGACATTATTCACGTGGAGGAAAGTGCGCATGGTGACTGTTGTTTCAATCCCGATGAAATTTCTGTGTTTCATCAACACTCTGATTGTCCACAGATCACAGAATGCCTCCAGATGTTAATCGGAACTACTACTGGTCTTCCAGGGAACGATCATAGCGTAGACTGTTAGAGACATTACTCTCATGGAGGAAAGTGCGCATGGTAACTGTTGTATTCAATCTAGATTCAATCTCTGTGTTTCATCAACACTCTGATACTCTACAGATTACAGAATGCCTCCAGATGTGCATCGGAAACTACTACTGGTCTTCCAGGGAACGATCAAATCGTAGACTGTTACAGACATTACTCCCATGGAGTAAAGTGCGCATGGTGACTCTTGTATTCAATCCCGATGCAATTTCTGTGTTTCAACAACACTCTGATAGTCCACAGATTACAGAATGCCTCCAGATCTACAATTGAAACTACTACTGGTCTTCCAGGGAATGATCAAAGCGTAGACTGTTAGAGACATTACTCCCATAGAGGAAAGTGCGCATGGTGACTGTTGTATTCAATCCCGATGCAATTAATGTGTTTCATCAACACTCTGATACTCCACAGATTACAGAATGCCTCCAGATGTGCATCGGAAACTACTACTGGTCTTCCAGGCAACGATCAAAGCGTAGACTGTTTGAGATATTACTTTTATGGAGGAATGTGCGCATGGTGATTGTTGTATTCAATCCCGATGCCATTTCTGTGTTTCATCAACACGCCGATAGTCCACAGATTACAGAATGCCTCCAAATGTGCATCGGAAACTACTACTGGTCTTTCAGGGAACGATCAAAGCGTAAACTCTTTGAGACATTACTCCCATGGAGGAAAGTGCGCATGGTAACTGTTTTATTCAATCCCGTTGCATTTTCTGTGTTTCATCAACAGTCTGATAGTCCACAGATTACAGAATGCCACGAGATGTGCATCGGAAACTACTACTGGTCTTCCTGTGATCGATCAAAACGTAGACTGTTTCAGACATTACTCCCATGCAGGAAATTGCGGATGGTGACTGTTGTATTCAATCCAGATGCAATTTCTGTCTTTCATCAACACTCTGATAGTCCACAGATTACAGAATGCCTCCAGATGTGCATCGTAAACTACTACTGGTCTTTCAGGGTACGATCAAAGCGTAAACTCTTTGAGACATTACTCCCATGGAGGAAAGTGCGCATGGTAACTGTTTTATTCAATTCCGTTGCATTTTCTGTGTTTCATCAACACTCTGATAGTCCACAGATTACAGAATGCCACGAGATGTGCATCGGAAACTACTACTGGTCTTCCCAGGAACGATCAAAGCGTAGACTGTTCCAGACATTACTCCCATGCAGGAAATTGCGGATGGTGACTGTTGTATTCAATCCAGATGCAATTTCTGTGCTTCATCAACACTCTGATAGTCCACAGATTACAGAATGCCACCAGATGTGCATCGGAAACTACTACTGGTCTTCCAGGGAACGATCAAAGCGTCGTCTGTTTGAGACATACCTCCTGTGGAGGAAAGTGCGCATAATGACTGTTGTATTCAATCCCGAAGAAATTTCTGTGTTTCATCAACACTCTGATAGTCCACAGATTACAAAATGCCACCAGATGTGCATCGGAAACTACTACTGGTCTTCCAGGGAACGATCAAAGCGTAGACCGTTTGAGAATTACTCCCATGGAGGAAAGTGCGCATGGTGACTGTTGTATTCAATCCCGATGCAATTTCTGTGTTTCATCAACACTCTGATAGTCCACAGATTACAGAAAGCCTCCAGATGTGCATCGGAAACTACTACTGGTCTTCCAGGGAACGATCAAAGCGTAGACTGTTAGAGACATTACTAACATGGAGGAAAGTGCGCATGGTAACTGTTGTATTCAATCCAGATGCAATTTCTGTGTTTCATCAACACTCTGATACTCCACAGATTACAGAAGGCCTCCAGATGTGCAAGGGGAAACAACTACTGGTCTTCCAGGGAACGATCAAAGCGTAGACTGTTTGAGATATTTCTCCCATGGAGGAAAGTGCGCATGGTGACTGTTGTATTCAATCCCGATGCAATTTCTGTGTTTCATCAACACTCTGATAGTCTACACATTACAGAATGCCACCAGATGTGCATCGGAAACTACTACTGGTCTTCCAGGGATCGATCAAAGCGTAGATTGTTTGAGACATTACTCCTGTGGGGGAATGTGCGCATGGTGACTGTTGTATTCAATCGCGATGCCATTTCTGTGTTTCATCAACACGCCGATAGTCCACAGATTACAGAATGCCTCCAGATGTGCATCGGAAACTACTACTGGTCTTTCAGGGAACGATCAAAGCGTAAACTCTTTGAGACATTACTCCCATGGAGGAAAGTGCGCATGGTAACTGTTTTATTCAATCCCGGTGCATTTTCTGTGTTTCATCAACAGTCTGATAGTCCACAGATTACAGAATGCCACGAGATGTGCATCGGAAACTACTACTGGTCTTCCAGGGATCGATCAAAGCGTAGATTGTTTGAGACATTACTCCTGTGGGGGAATGTGCGCATGGTGACTGTTGTATTCAATCGCGATGCCATTTCTTTGTTTCATCGACACGCTGATAGTCCACAGATTAGAGAATGCCTCCAGATGTGCATCGTAAACTACTACTGGTCTTTCAGGGTACGATCAAAGCGTAAACCCTTTGAGACATTACTCCCATGGGGGAAAGAGCGCATGGTAACTGTTTTATTCAATTCCGTTGCATTTTCTGTGTTTCATCAACACTCTGATAGTCCACAGATTACAGAATGCCACGAGATGTGCATCGGAAACTACTACTGGTCTTCCCAGGAACGATCAAAGCGTAGACTGTTCCAGACATTACTCCCATGCAGGAAATTGCGGATGGTGACTGTTGTATTCAATCCAGATGCAATTTCTATGTTTCATCAACACTCTGATACTCCACAGATTACAGAATGCCTCCAGATGTGCATCGGAAACTACTAATGGTCTTCCAGGGAACGATCAAAGCGTAGACTGTTTGAGATATTTCTCCCATGGAGGAAAGTGCGCATGGTGGCTGTTGTATTCAATCCCGATGCAATTTCTGTATTTCATCAACACTCCGATAGTCCACAGATTACAGAATGCCTCCAGATGTGCAACGGAAACTACTACTGGTCTTCCAGGGAACGATCAAATCGTAGACTGTTTGAGACATTACTTTTATGGGGGAATGTGCTCATGGTGACTGTTGTATACAATCCCGATGCAATTTCTTTGTTTCATCAACACTCTGATAGTCCACAGATTACAGAATGCCTCCAGATGTGCATCGGAAACTGCTACTGGTCTTCCAGGGAACGATCAAAGCGTAAACTCTTTGAAACATTACTCCCATGGAGGAAAGTGCGCATGGTGACTGTTGTATTCAATCCCGATGCAATTTCTGTGTTTCATCAATTCTCTGATAGTCCACAGATAACAGAGTGCCTCCAGACGTTAATCGGAAACTACTACTGGTCTTCCAGGGAACGATCAAAGCGTAGACTGTTTGGGACATTACTCCCATGGAGGAAAGTGCGCATGGTGACTCTTGTATTCAATCCCGATGCAATTTCTGTGTTTCATCAACACTCTGATAGTCCACAGATTACAGAATGCCTCCAGATGTACAATTGAAACTACTACTGGTCTTCCAAGGAACGATCAAAGCGTAGACTGTTAGAGACATTACTCCCATAGAGGAAAGTGCGCATGGTGACTGTTGTATTCAATCCCGATGCAATTTCTGTGTTTCATCAACACTCTGATAGTCTACACATTACAGAATGCCTCCAGATGTGCATCGGAAACTACTACTGGTCTTCCAGGGACGATCAAAGCGTAGACTGTTAGAGACGTTATTCCCATGGAGGAATGTTCGCATGGTGACTGTTGTATTCAATCCCGATGCAATTACTGTGTTTCATCGACACTCTGATAGTCAACACATTACAGAATGCCACCAGATGTGCATCAGAAACTACTACTGGTCTTCCAGGGAACGATCAAAGCGTAGATTGTTTGAGACATTATTCACGTGGAGGAAAGTGCGCATGGTGACTGTTGTTTTCAATCCCGATGCAATTTCTGTGTTTCATCAACACTCTGATAGTCCACAGATTACAGAATGCCTCCAGATGTTAATCGGAACTACTACTGTTCTTCCAGGGAACGATCAAAGCGTAGAATGTTAGAGACATTACTCCCATGGAGTAAAGTGCGCATTATGACTGTTGTATTCAATCCCGATGCAATTACTGTGTTTCATCGACACTCTGATAGTCTACACATTACAGAATGCCACCAGATGTGCATCAGAAACTACTACTGGTCTTCCAGGGAACGATCAAAGCGTAGATTGTTTGATACATTATTCACGTGGAGGAAAGTGCGCATGGTGACTGTTCTATTCAATCCCGATGCAATTACTGTGTTTCATCGACACTCTGATAGTCTACACATTACAGAATGCCACCAGATGTGCATCAGAAACTACTACTGGTCTTCCAGGGAACGATCAAAGCGTAGATTGTTTGAGACATTATTCACGTGGAGGAAAGTGCGCATGGTGACTGTTGTTTCAATCCCGATGAAATTTCTGTGTTTCATCAACACTCTGATTGTCCACAGATCACAGAATGCCTCCAGATGTTAATCGGAACTACTACTGGTCTTCCAGGGAACGATCAAAGCGTAGACTGTTAGAGACATTACTCTCATGGAGGAAAGTGCGCATGGTAACTGTTGTATTCAATCTAGATTCAATCTCTGTGTTTCATCAACACTCTGATACTCTACAGATTACAGAATGCCTCCAGATGTGCATCGGAAACTACTACTGGTCTTCCAGGGAACGATCAAATCGTAGACTGTTACAGACATTACTCCCATGGAGTAAAGTGCGCATGGTGACTCTTGTATTCAATCCCGATGCAATTTCTGTGTTTCAACAACACTCTGATAGTCCACAGATTACAGAATGCCTCCAGATCTACAATTGAAACTACTACTGGTCTTCCAGGGAATGATCAAAGCGTAGACTGTTAGAGACATTACTCCCATAGAGGAAAGTGCGCATGGTGACTGTTGTATTCAATCCCGATGCAATTAATGTGTTTCATCAACACTCTGATACTCCACAGATTACAGAATGCCTCCAGATGTGCATCGGAAACTACTACTGGTCTTCCAGGCAACGATCAAAGCGTAGACTGTTTGAGATATTACTTTTATGGAGGAATGTGCGCATGGTGATTGTTGTATTCAATCCCGATGCCATTTCTGTGTTTCATCAACACGCCGATAGTCCACAGATTACAGAATGCCTCCAAATGTGCATCGGAAACTACTACTGGTCTTTCAGGGAACGATCAAAGCGTAAACTCTTTGAGACATTACTCCCATGGAGGAAAGTGCGCATGGTAACTGTTTTATTCAATCCCGTTGCATTTTCTGTGTTTCATCAACAGTCTGATAGTCCACAGATTACAGAATGCCACGAGATGTGCATCGGAAACTACTACTGGTCTTCCTGTGATCGATCAAAACGTAGACTGTTTCAGACATTACTCCCATGCAGGAAATTGCGGATGGTGACTGTTGTATTCAATCCAGATGCAATTTCTGTCTTTCATCAACACTCTGATAGTCCACAGATTACAGAATGCCTCCAGATGTGCATCGTAAACTACTACTGGTCTTTCAGGGTACGATCAAAGCGTAAACTCTTTGAGACATTACTCCCATGGAGGAAAGTGCGCATGGTAACTGTTTTATTCAATTCCGTTGCATTTTCTGTGTTTCATCAACACTCTGATAGTCCACAGATTACAGAATGCCACGAGATGTGCATCGGAAACTACTACTGGTCTTCCCAGGAACGATCAAAGCGTAGACTGTTCCAGACATTACTCCCATGCAGGAAATTGCGGATGGTGACTGTTGTATTCAATCCAGATGCAATTTCTGTGCTTCATCAACACTCTGATAGTCCACAGATTACAGAATGCCACCAGATGTGCATCGGAAACTACTACTGGTCTTCCAGGGAACGATCAAAGCGTCGTCTGTTTGAGACATACCTCCTGTGGAGGAAAGTGCGCATAATGACTGTTGTATTCAATCCCGAAGAAATTTCTGTGTTTCATCAACACTCTGATAGTCCACAGATTACAAAATGCCACCAGATGTGCATCGGAAACTACTACTGGTCTTCCAGGGAACGATCAAAGCGTAGACCGTTTGAGAATTACTCCCATGGAGGAAAGTGCGCATGGTGACTGTTGTATTCAATCCCGATGCAATTTCTGTGTTTCATCAACACTCTGATAGTCCACAGATTACAGAAAGCCTCCAGATGTGCATCGGAAACTACTACTGGTCTTCCAGGGAACGATCAAAGCGTAGACTGTTTGAGACATTACTTTTATGGGGGAATGTGCTCATGGTGACTGTTGTATTCAATCCCGATGCAATTTCTTTGTTTCATCAACACTCTGATAGTCCACAGATTACAGAATGCCTCCAGATGTGCATTGGAAACTGCTACTGGTCTTCCAGGGAACGATCAAAGCGTAAACTCTTTGAAACATTACTCCCATGGAGGAAAGTGCGCATGGTGACTGTTGTATTCAATCCCGATGCAATTTCTGTGTTTCATCAACACTCTGATAGTCCACAGATTACAGAGTGCCTCCAGATGTTAATCGGAAACTACTACTGCTCTTCCAGGGAACGATCAAAGCGTAGACTGTTTGGGACATTACTCCCATGGAGGAAAGTGCGCATGGTGACTGATGTATTCAATCCCGATGCAATTTCTGTGTTTCATCATCACTCTGATAGTCCAAAGATTACGGAAAGCCTCCAGATGTGCATCGGAAACTACTACTGGTCTTCCAGGGAACGATCGAAGCGTAGACTGTTAGAGACATTACTCCCATTGAGTAATGTGCGCATGGTGACTGTTGTATTCAATCCCGATGCAATTTCTGTGTTTCATCAACACTCTAATAGTCCACAGATTACAGAATGCCTCCAGATGTGCAATTGAAACTACTACTGGTCTTCCAGGTAACGATCAAAGCGTAGACTGTTTGAGACGTTACTCCCATGGAGGAAACTGCGCATGGAGACTGTTGTATTCGATCCCGATGCAATTTCTGTGTTTCATCAACACTCTGATAGTCCACAGAGTACAGAAAGCATCCGGATGTGCATCGGAAACTACTACTGGGCTTCCAGGGAACGATCAAAGCGTAGACTGTTAGAGACATTACTCCCATGGAGGAAAGTGCGCATGGTGACTGTTGTATTCAATCCCGATGCAATTACTGTGTTTCATCAACACTCTGATAGTCAACACATATCAGAATGCCACCAGATGTGCATCGGAAACTACTACTGGCCTTCCAGGGAACGATCAAAGCGTAGATTGTTTGAGACATTACTCCCGTTTAGGAAAGTGCGCATGGCGACTGTTGTATTCAATCCCGATGCAATTTCTGTGTTTCATCAACACTCTGATCATCCACAGATTACAGAATGCCTCCAGATTTGCATCGGAAACTACTACTGGTCTTCCAGGGAACGATCAAAGCGTAGACTGTTTGAGATATTACTTTTATGGAGGAATGTAAGCATGGTGACTGTTGTATTCCATCCCGATGCAATTTCTGTGTTTCATCAACACTCTGATAGTCCACAGATTACAGAAAGCTTCCAGATGTGCATCGGAAGCTACTACTGGTCTTCCAGGTAACGATCAATGCGTAGACTGTTAGAGACATTACTCGCAAGGAGGAAAGTGCGCATGGTAACTGTTGTATTCAATCCCGATGCAATTTCTGTGTTTCATCAACACTCTGATAGTCCACAGATTACAGAATGCCACCAGAGGTGCATCGGAAACTACTACTGGTCTTCCAGGGAACGATCAAAGCGTAGACTGTTTGAGACATTACTCCCATGGTGGAAAGTGCGCATGGTGTCAGTTGTATTCAATCCCGATGCAATTTCTGTGTTTCATCAACACTCTGATAGTCCACAGATTACAGAATGCCTCCAGATGTGCATCGGAAACTATTACTGGTCATCCAGGGATCGATCAAAGCGTAGACTGTTTGAGACATTACCTTTATGGAGGAATGTGCTCATCGTGACTGTTGTATTCAATCCCGATGCAATTTCTGTGTTTCATCAACACTCTGATAGTCCACAGATTACAGAATCCCTCCAGAAGTGCATCGGAAACTGCTACTGGACTTCCAGGGAACGATCAAAGCGTAAACTCTTTGAAACATTACTCCCATGGAGGAAAGTGCGCATGGTAACAGTTGTATTCAATCCCGATGCAATTTCTGTGTTTCATCAACACTCTGATAGTCCACAGATTACAGAGTGCCTCCAGACGTGCATCGGAAACTACTACTGGTCATCCAGGGATCGATCAAAGCGTAGACTGTTTGAGACATTACTTTTATGGAGGAATGTGCTCATGGTGACTGTTGTATTCAATCCCGATGCAATTTCTGTGTTTCATCAACACTCTGATAGTCCACAGATTACAGAATCCCTCCAGATGTGCATCGGAAACTGCTACTGGACTTCCAGGGAACGATCAAAGCGTAAACTCTTTGAAACGTTACTCCCATGGAGGAAAGTGCGCATGGTAACTGTTGTATTCAATCCCGATGCATTTTCTGAGTTTCATTAACACTCTGATAGTCCACAGATTACAGAATGCCACCAGATGTGCATCGGAAACTACTACTGGTCTTCCAGGGAACGATCAAAGCGTAGCCTGTTTGAGATATTACTTTTATGGAGGAATGTGCGCATGGTGACTGTTGTATTCAATCCCAATGCAATTTCTGTGTTTCATCAACACTCCGATAGTCCACAGATTATAGAATGCCTCCAGATGTGCATCGGACACTACTACTGGTCTTTCAGGGAACGATCAAAGCGTAAACTCTTTGAGACATTACTCCCATGGAGGAAAGTGCGCATGGTAACTGTTGTATTCAATCCCAGCGCAATTTCTGTGTTTCATCAACACTCTGATACTCCACAGATTACAGAATGCCTCCAGATGTGCATCGGAAACTACTACTGGTCTTCCAGGGAACGATCAAATCGTAGACTGTTTGGGACATTACTCCCATGGAGGAAAGTGCGCATGGTGACTGTTGTATTCAATCCCGATGCAATTTCTGTGTTTCATCATCACGCTGATAGTCCACAGATTACAGAATGCCTCAAGATGTGCAATTGAAACTACTACTGGTCTTCCAGGTAACGATCAAAGCGTAGACTGTTTGAGACATTACTCCCATGGAGGAAAGTGCGCCTGGTGACTGTTGTATTCAATCCCGATGCAATTACTGTGTTTCATCAACACTCTGATAGTCTACACATTACAGAATGAAACCAGATGTGCATCGGAAACTACTACTGGTCTTCCAGGGATCGATCAAAGCGTAGATTGTTTGAGACATTACTCCTGTGGGGGAATGTGCGCATGGTGACTGTTGTATTCAATCCAGATGCCATTTCTTTGTTTTATCAACACGCTGATAGTCCACAGATTACAGAATGCCTCCAGATGTGCATCGTAAACTACTACTGGTCTTTCAGGGTACGATCAAAGCGTAAACTCTTTGAGACATTACTCCCATGGAGGAAAGTGCGCATGGTAACTGTTTTATTCACTTCCGTTGCATTTTCTGTGTTTCATCAACACTCTGATAGTCCACAGATTACAGAATGCCACGAGATGTGCATCGGAAACTACTACTGGTCTTCCTGTGATCGATCAAAACGTAGACTGTTTCAGACATTACTCCCATGCAGGAAATTGCGGATGGTGACTGTTGTATTCAATCCAGATGAAATTTCTGTGTTTCATCAACACTCTGATACTCCACAGATTACAGAATGCCTCCAGATGTGCATCGTAAACTACTACTGGTCTTTCAGGGTACGATCAAAGCGTAAACTCTTTGAGACATTACTCCCATGGAGGAAAGTGCGCATGGTAACTGTTTTATTCAATTCCGTTGCATTTTCTGTGTTTCATCAACACTCTGATAGTCCACAGATTACAGAATGCCACGAGATGTGCATCGGAAACTACTACTGGTCTTCCCAGGAACGATCAAAGCGTAGACTGTTCCAGACATTACTCCCATGCAGGAAATTGCGGATGGTGACTGTTGTATTCAATCCAGATGCAATTTCTGTGCTTCATCAACACTCTGATAGTCCACAGATTACAGAATGCCACCAGATGTGCATCGGAAACTACTACTGGTCTTCCAGGGAACGATCAAAGCGTCGTCTGTTTGAGACATACCTCCTGTGGAGGAAAGTGCGCATAATGACTGTTGTATTCAATCCCGAAGAAATTTCTGTGTTTCATCAACACTCTGATAGTCCACAGATTACAAAATGCCACCAGATGTGCATCGGAAACTACTACTGGTCTTCCAGGGAACGATCAAAGCGTAGACCGTTTGAGAATTACTCCCATGGAGGAAAGTGCGCATGGTGACTGTTGTATTCAATCCCGATGCAATTTCTGTGTTTCATCAACACTCTGATAGTCCACAGATTACAGAAAGCCTCCAGATGTGCATCGGAAACTACTACTGGTCTTCCAGGGAACGATCAAAGCGTAGACTGTTTGAGACATTACTTTTATGGGGGAATGTGCTCATGGTGACTGTTGTATTCAATCCCGATGCAATTTCTTTGTTTCATCAACACTCTGATAGTCCACAGATTACAGAATGCCTCCAGATGTGCATCGGAAACTGCTACTGGTCTTCCAGGGAACGATCAAAGCGTAAACTCTTTGAAACATTACTCCCATGGAGGAAAGTGCGCATGGTGACTGTTGTATTCAATCCCGATGCAATTTCTGTGTTTCATCAACACTCTGATAGTCCACAGATTACAGAGTGCCTCCAGATGTTAATCGGAAACTACTACTGCTCTTCCAGGGAACGATCAAAGCGTAGACTGTTTGGGACATTACTCCCATGGAGGAAAGTGCGCATGGTGACTGATGTATTCAATCCCGATGCAATTTCTGTGTTTCATCATCACTCTGATAGTCCAAAGATTACGGAAAGCCTCCAGATGTGCATCGGAAACTACTACTGGTCTTCCAGGGAACGATCGAAGCGTAGACTGTTAGAGACATTACTCCCATTGAGTAATGTGCGCATGGTGACTGTTGTATTCAATCCCGATGCAATTTCTGTGTTTCATCAACACTCTAATAGTCCACAGATTACAGAATGCCTCCAGATGTGCAATTGAAACTACTACTGGTCTTCCAGGTAACGATCAAAGCGTAGACTGTTTGAGACGTTACTCCCATGGAGGAAACTGCGCATGGAGACTGTTGTATTCGATCCCGATGCAATTTCTGTGTTTCATCAACACTCTGATAGTCCACAGAGTACAGAAAGCATCCGGATGTGCATCGGAAACTACTACTGGGCTTCCAGGGAACGATCAAAGCGTAGACTGTTAGAGACATTACTCCCATGGAGGAAAGTGCGCATGGTGACTGTTGTATTCAATCCCGATGCAATTACTGTGTTTCATCAACACTCTGATAGTCAACACATATCAGAATGCCACCAGATGTGCATCGGAAACTACTACTGGCCTTCCAGGGAACGATCAAAGCGTAGATTGTTTGAGACATTACTCCCGTTTAGGAAAGTGCGCATGGCGACTGTTGTATTCAATCCCGATGCAATTTCTGTGTTTCATCAACACTCTGATCATCCACAGATTACAGAATGCCTCCAGATTTGCATCGGAAACTACTACTGGTCTTCCAGGGAACGATCAAAGCGTAGACTGTTTGAGATATTACTTTTATGGAGGAATGTAAGCATGGTGACTGTTGTATTCCATCCCGATGCAATTTCTGTGTTTCATCAACACTCTGATAGTCCACAGATTACAGAAAGCTTCCAGATGTGCATCGGAAACTACTACTGGTCTTCCAGGTAACGATCAATGCGTAGACTGTTAGAGACATTACTCGCAAGGAGGAAAGTGCGCATGGTAACTGTTGTATTCAATCCCGATGCAATTTCTGTGTTTCATCAACACTCTGATAGTCCACAGATTACAGAATGCCACCAGAGGTGCATCGGAAACTACTACTGGTCTTCCAGGGAACGATGAAAGCGTAGACTGTTTGAGACATTACTCCCATGGTGGAAAGTGCGCATGGTGTCTGTTGTATTCAATCCCGATGCAATTTCTGTGTTTCATCAACACTCTGATAGTCCACAGATTACAGAATGCCTCCAGATGTGCATCGGAAACTATTACTGGTCATCCAGGGATCGATCAAAGCGTAGACTGTTTGAGACATTACCTTTATGGAGGAATGTGCTCATCGTGACTGTTGTATTCAATCCCGATGCAATTTCTGTGTTTCATCAACACTCTGATAGTCCACAGATTACAGAATCCCTCCAGAAGTGCATCGGAAACTGCTACTGGACTTCCAGGGAACGATCAATGCGTAAACTCTTTGAAACATTACTCCCATGGAGGAAAGTGCGCATGGTAACAGTTGTATTCAATCCCGATGCAATTTCTGTGTTTCATCAACACTCTGATAGTCCACAGATTACAGAATGCCTCCAGACGTGCATCGGAAACTACTACTGGTCATCCAGGGATCGATCAAAGCGTAGACTGTTTGAGACATTACTTTTATGGAGGAATGTGCTCATGGTGACTGTTGTATTCAATCCCGATGCAATTTCTGTGTTTCATCAACACTCTGATAGTCCACAGATTACAGAATCCCTCCAGATGTGCATCGGAAACTGCTACTGGACTTCCAGGGAACGATCAAAGCGTAAACTCTTTGAAACGTTACTCCCATGGAGGAAAGTGCGCATGGTAACTGTTGTATTCAATCCCGATGCATTTTCTGAGTTTCATTAACACTCTGATAGTCCACAGATTACAGAATGCCACCAGATGTGCATCGGAAACTACTACTGGTCTTCCAGGGAACGATCAAAGCGTAGCCTGTTTGAGATATTACTTTTATGGAGGAATGTGCGCATGGTGACTGTTGTATTCAATCCCAATGCAATTTCTGTGTTTCATCAACACTCCGATAGTCCACAGATTATAGAATGCCTCCAGATGTGCATCGGACACTACTACTGGTCTTTCAGGGAACGATCAAAGCGTAAACTCTTTGAGACATTACTCCCATGGAGGAAAGTGCGCATGGTAACTGTTGTATTCAATCCCAGCGCAATTTCTGTGTTTGATCAACACTCTGATACTCCACAGATTACAGAATGCCTCCAGATGTGCATCGGAAACTACTACTGGTCTTCCAGGGAACGATCAAATCGTAGACTGTTTGGGACATTACTCCCATGGAGGAAAGTGCGCATGGTGACTGTTGTATTCAATCCCGATGCAATTTCTGTGTTTCATCATCACGCTGATAGTCCACAGATTACAGAATGCCTCAAGATGTGCAATTGAAACTACTACTGGTCTTCCAGGTAACGATCAAAGCGTAGACTGTTTGAGACATTACTCCCATGGAGGAAAGTGCGCCTGGTGACTGTTGTATTCAATCCCGATGCAATTACTGTGTTTCATCAACACTCTGATAGTCTACACATTACAGAATGCCACCAGATGTGCATCGGAAACTACTACTGGTCTTCCAGGGATCGATCAAAGCGTAGATTGTTTGAGACATTACTCCTGTGGGGGAATGTGCGCATGGTGACTGTTGTATTCAATCCAGATGCCATTTCTTTGTTTTATCAACACGCTGATAGTCCACAGATTACAGAATGCCTCCAGATGTGCATCGTAAACTACTACTGGTCTTTCAGGGTACGATCAAAGCGTAAACTCTTTGAGACATTACTCCCATGGAGGAAAGTGCGCATGGTAACTGTTTTATTCACTTCCGTTGCATTTTCTGTGTTTCATCAACACTCTGATAGTCCACAGATTACAGAATGCCACGAGATGTGCATCGGAAACTACTACTGGTCTTCCCAGGAACGATCAAAGCGTAGACTGTTCCAGACATTACTCCCATGCAGGAAATTCCGGATGGTGACTGTTGTATTCAATCCAGATGAAATTTCTGTGTTTCATCAACACTCTGATACTCCACAGATTACAGAATGCCACCAGATGTGCATCGGAAACTACTACTGGTCTTCCAGGGAACGATCAAAGCGTCGTCTGTTTGAGACATACCTCCTGTGGAGGAAAGTGCGCATAATGACTGTTGTATTCAATCCCGAAGAAACTTCTGTGTTTCATCAACACTCTGATAGTCCACAGATTACAGAATGCCACCAGATGTGCATCGGAAACTACTACTGGTCTTCCAGGGAACGATCAAAGCGTAGACCGTTTGAGAATTATTCCCATGGAGGAAATTGCGCATGGTGACTGTTGTATTCAATCCCGATGCAATTTCTGAGTTTCATCAACACTCTGACAGTCCACAGATTGCAGAAAGCCTCCAGATGTGCATCGGAAACTACTACTGGTCTTCCAGGGAACGATCGAACCGTAGACTGTTAGAGATATTACTCCCATTGAGTAATGTGCGCATGGTGACTGTTGTATTCAATCCCGATGCAATTTCTGTGTTTCATCAACACTCTTATAGTCCACAGATTACAGAATGCCTCCAGATGTGCAATTGAAACTACTACTGGTCTTCCAGGTAACGATCAAAGCGTAGACTGTTTGAGACATTACTCCCATGGGGGAAACTGCGCATGGAGACTGTTGTATTCGATCCCGATGCAATTTCTGTGTTTCATCAACACTCTGATAGTCCACAGAGTACAGAAAGCATCCAGATGTGCATCGGAAACTACTACTGGGCTTCCAGGGAACCATCAAAGCGTAGACTGTTAGAGACATTACTCCCATGGAGGAAAGTGCGCATGGTGACTGTTGTATTCAATCCCGATGCAATTACTGTGTTTCATCAACACTCTGATAGTCTACACATATCAGAATGCCACCAGATGTGCATCGGAAACTACTACTGGCCTTCCAGGGAACGATCAAAGCGTAGATTGTTTGAGACATTACTCCCGTTTAGGAAAGTGCACATGGCGACTGTTGTATTCAATCCCGATGCAATTTCTGTGTTTCATCAACACTCTGATCGTCCACAGATTACAGAATGCCTCCAGATTTTCATCGGAAACTACTACTGGTCTTCCAGGGAACGATCAAAGCGTAGACTGTTTGAGATATTACTTTTATGGAGGAATGTAAGCATGGTGACCGTTGTATTCCATCCCATTGCAATTTCTGTGTTTCATCAACACTCTAATAGTCCACAGATTACAGAAAGCTTCCAGATGTGCATCGGAAACTACTACTGGTCTTCCAGTAAACGATCAATGCGTAGACTGTTAGAGACATTACTCGCAAGGAGGAAAGTGCGCATGGTAACTGTTGTATTCAATCCCGATGCAATTTCTATGTTTCTTCAACACTCTGATAGTCCACAGATTACAGAATGCCACCAGATGTGCATCGGAAACTACTACTTGTCTTCTAGGGAACGATCAAAGCGTAGACTGTTTGAGACATTACTCCCATGGAGGAAAGTGCGCATGGTGACTGTTGTATTCAATCCCGATGCAATTTCTGTGTTTCATCAACACTCTGATAGTCCACAGATTACAGAATGCCTCCAGATGTGCATCGGAAACTACTACTGGTCATCCAGGGATCGATCAAAGCGTAGACTGTTTGAGACATTACTTTTATGGAGGGATGTGCTCATCGTGACTGTTGTATTCAATCCCGATGCAATTTCTGTGTTTCATCAACACTCTGATAGTCCACAGATTACAGAATCCCTCCAGATGTGCATCGGAAACTGCTACTGGACTACCAGGGAACGATCAAAGCGTAAACTCTTTGAAACATTACTCCTATGGAGGAAAGTGCGCGTGGTAACAGTTGTATTCAATCCCGATGCAATTTCTGTGTTTCATCAACACTCTGATAGTCCACAGATTACAGAATTCCTCCAGACGTGCATCGAAACTACTACTGGTCATCCAGGGATCGATCAAAGCGTACACTGATTGAGACATTACTTTTATGGAGGAATGTGCTCATGGTGACTGTTGTATTCAATCCCGATGCAATTTCTGTGTTTCATCAACACTCTGATAGTCCACAGATTACAGAATCCCTCCACATGTGCATCGGAAACTGCTACTGGTCTTTCAGGGAACGATCAAAGCGTAAACTCTTTGAGACATTACTCCCATGGAGGAAAGTGCGCATGGTAACTGTTGTATTCAATCCCAGCGCAATTTCTGTGTTTCATCAACACTCTGATACTCCACACATTACAGAATGCCTCCAGATGTGCATCGGAAACTACTACTGGTCTTCTAGGGAACGATCAAAGCGTAGACTGTTTGAGACATTACTCCCATGGAGGAAAGTGCGCCTGGTGACTGTTGTATTCTATCCCGATGCAATTACTGTGTTTCATCTACACTCTGATAGTCTACACATTACAGAATGCCACCAGATGTGCATCGGAAACTACTACTGGTCTTCCAGGGAACGATCAAAGCGTAGACTGTTTGAGACATTACTTTTATGAAGGAATGTGCTCATGGTGACTGTTGTATTCAATCCCGATGCAATTTCTGTGTTTCATCAACACTCTGATAGTCCACAGATTAGAGAATCCCTCCAGATGTGCATCGGAAACTGCTACTGGACTTCCAGGGAACGATCAAAGCATAAACTCTTTGAAACATTACTCCCATGGAGGAGAGTGCGCATGGTGACTGTTGTATTCAATCCCGATGCAATATCTGTGTTCCATCAACAATCTGATAGTCCACAGATTACAGAATGCCTCCAGATGTTAATTGGAATCTACTACTGGTCTCACAGGGAACGATCAAATCGTAGACTGTTAGAGACATAACTCCCATGGAGGGAAGTGCGCATGGTGACTGTTGTATTCAATCCCGAAGCAATTTCTGTGTTTCATCAACACTCTAATAGTCCACAGATTACGGAAAGCCACCATATGTGCATCGGAAACTACTACTGGTCTTCCAGGGAACGATCAAAGCGTCGACTGTTTGAGACATACCTCCCGTGGAGGAAAGTGCGCATGGTGACTGTTGTATTCTATCCCGATGCAATTACTGTGTTTCATCAACACTCTGATCGTCTACACATTACAGAATGCCACCAGATGTGCATCGGAAACTACTACTGGTCTTCCAGGGATCGATCAAAGCGTAGATTGTTTGAGACATTACTCCTGTGGGGGAATGTGCGCATGGTGAGTGTTGTATTTAATCCCGATGCCATTTCTTTGTTTCATCAACACGCTGATAGTCCACAGATTACAGAATGCCTCCAGATGTGCATCGTAAACTACTACTGGTCTTTCAGGGTACGATCAAAGCGTAAACTCTTTGAGACATTACTCCCATGGAGGAAAGTGCGCATGGTAACTGTTTTATCCAATTCCGTTGCATTTTCTGTGTTTCATCAACACTCTGATAGTCAACAGATTACAGAATGCCACGAGATGTGCATCGGAAACTACTACTGGTCTTCCCAGGAACGATCAAAGCGTAGACTGTTCCAGACATTACTCCCATGCAGAAAATTGCGGATGGTGACTGTTGTATTCAATCCAGATGCAATTTCTGTGTTTCATCAACACTCTGATAGTCCACAGATTAAAGAATGCCATCAGATGTGCATCGGAAACTACTACTGGTCTTCCAGGGAACGATCAAAGCGTCGTCTGTTTGAGACATACCTCCTGTGGAGGAAAGTGCGCATAATGACTGTTGTATTCAATCCCGAAGAAATTTCTGTGTTTCATCAACACTCTGATAGTCCACAGATTACAGAATGCCACCCGATGTGCATCGGAAACTACTACTGGTCTTCCAGGGAACGATCAAAGCGTATACCGTTTGAGAATTACTCCCATGGAGGAAAGTGCGCATGGTGACTGTTGTATTCAATCCCGATGCAATTTCTGTGTTTCATCAACACTCTGATAGTCCACAGATTACAGAAAGCCTCCAGATGTGCATGGGGAACTACTACTGGTCTGCCAGGGAACGATCAAAGCGTAGACTGTTGGAGACATTACTCCCATGGAGGAAAGTGCGCATGGTAACTGTTGTATTCAATCCAGATGCAATTTCTGTGTTTCATCAACACTCTGATACTCCACAGATTACAGAATGCCTCCAGATGTGCATCGGAAACTACTAATGGTCTTCCAGGGAACGATCAAAGCGTAGACTGTTTGAGATATTTCTCCCATGGAGGAAAGTGCGCATGGTGGCTGTTGTATTCAATCCCGATGCAATTTCTGTGTTTCATCAACACTCTGATAGTCCACAGATTACAGAAAGCTTCCAGATGTGCATCGGAAACTACTACTGGTCTTCCAGGTAACGATCAATGCGTAGACTGTTAGAGACATTACTCGCAAGGAGGAAAGTGCGCATGGTAATTGTTGTATTCATTCCCGATGCAATTTCTGTGTTTCATCAACACTCTGATAGTCCACAGATTACAGAATACCACCAGATGTGCATCGGAAACTACTACTGGTGTTCCAGGGAACGATCAAAGCGTAGACTGTTTGAGACATTACTCCCATGGAGGAAAGTGCGCATGGTGACTGTTGTATTCAATCCCGATGCAATTTCTATGTTTCATCAACACTCTGATAGTCCACAGATTACAGAATGCCTCCAGATGTGCATCGGAAACTGCTACTGGACTTCCAGGGAACGATCAAAGCGTAAATTCTTTGAAACATTACTCCCATGGAGGAAAGTGCGCATGGTAAATGTTGTATTCAATCCCGATGCATTTTCTGTGTTTCATCAACACTCTGATAGTCCACAGATTACAGAATGCCACCATATGTGCATCGGAAACTACTACTGGTCTTCCAGGGAACGATCAAAGCGTAGCCTGTTTGAGATATTACTTTTATGGAGGAATGTGCGCATGGTGACTGTTGTATTCAATCCCAATGCAATTTCTGTGTTTCATCAACACTCCGATAGTCCACAGATTATAGAATGCCTCCAGATGTGCATCGGACACTACTACTGGTCTTTCAGGGAACGATCAAAGCGTAAACTCTTTGAGACATTACTCCCATGGCGGAAAGTGCGCATGGTAACTGTTGTATTCAATCCCAGCGCAATTTCTGTGTTTCATCAACACTCTGATACTCCACAGATTACAGAATGCCTCCAGATGTGCATCGGAAACTACTACTGGCCTTCCAGGGAACGATCAAAGCGTAGACTGTTTGAGACATTACTCCCATGTACGAAAGTGCGCATGGTGACTGTTGTATTCAATCCCGATGCAATTTCTGTGTTTCATCAAAACTCTAATAGTCCACAGATTACAGAATGCATCCAGATGTGCATCGGAAACTACTACTGGGCTTCCATCGAACGATCAAAGCGTAGACTGTTTGAGACATTACTTTTATGGAGGAATGTGCTCATGGTGGCTGTTGTATTCAATCCCGATGCAATTTCTGTGTTTCATCAACACTCTGATAGTCCACAGATTAGAGAATCCCTCCAGATGTGCATCGGAAACTGCTACTGGACTTCCAGGGAACGATCAAAGCATAAACTCTTTGAAACATTACTCCCATGGAGGAGAGTGCGCATGGTGACTGTTGTATTCAATCCCGATGCAATATCTGTGTTCCATCAACACTCTGATAGTCCACAGATTACAGAATGCCTCCAAATGTTAATTGGAATCTACTACTGGTCTTCCAGGGAACGATCAAATCGTAGACTGTTAGAGACATAACTCCCACGGAGGAAAGTGCGCATGGTGACTGTTGTATTCAATCCCGAAGCAATTTCTGTGTTTCATCAAGACTCTGATAGTCCACAGATTACGGAAAGCCACCATATGTGCATCGGAAACTACTACTGGTCTTCCAGGGAACGATCAAAGCGTCGACTGTTTGAGACATACCTCCCGTGGAGGAAAGTGCGCATGGCGACTGTTGTATTCAATCCCGAAGCAATTTCTTTGTTTCATCAACACTCTGATAGTCCACAGATTACAGAATGCCACCAGATGTGCATCGGAAACTACTACTGTTCTTCCAGTGAACGATCAAAGAGTAGACTGTTTGAGAATTACTCCCATGGAGGAAAGTGCGCACGGTATCTGTTGTATTCAATCCCGATGCAATTTCTGTGTTTCATCAACACTCTGATAGTCCACAGATTACAGAAAGACTCCAGATGTGCATCGGAAACTACTACTGGTCTTCCAGGGAACGATCAATGCGTAGACTGTTAGAGACATTACTCCCAATGAGGAAAGTGAGCATGGTAACTGTTGTATTCAATCCCGATGCAATTTCTGTGTTTCATCAACACTCTGATAGTCCACCGATTACAGAATGCCTACAGATGTGCATCGGAAACTACTACTGGTCTTCCAGGGAACGATCAAAGCGTAGACTGTTTCAGACATTACTCCCATGGAGGAAAGTGCGCATAGTGACTGTTGTATTCAATCCCGATGCAATTTCTGTGTTTCATCAACACTCTGATAGTCCACAGATTACACAATGCCTCCAGATGTGCATCGGAAACTACTACTGGTTTTCCAGGGAACGATCAAAGCGTAGACTGTTGGAGACATTACTTTTATAGAGGAATGTGCTCATGGTGACTGTTGTATTCAATCCCGATGCAATTTCTGTGTTTCATCAACACTCTGATAGTCCACAGATTGCGGAAAGCCTCCATATGTGCATCGGAAACTACTACTGGCCTTCCAGGGAACGATCAAAGTGTAGACTGTTAGAGACATTACTCCCATGGAGGAATATGTGCATGGTGACATTTGTATTCAATCCCGATGCAATTTCTGTGTATCATCAACAGTCTGATAGTCCACAGATTACAGAATGCCTCCAGGTGTGCAACGGAAACTTCTATTGGTCTTCCAGGGAACGATCAAAGCGTAGACTGTTTGAGACATTACTCCCATGGAGGAAAGTGCACATGGTGACTGTTGTATTCAATCCCGATGCAATTTCTGTGTTTCATCAACACTCTGATAGTCCACAGATTACAGAATGCCTCCAGATCTGCATCGGGAACTACTACTGGTCTTCCAGGGATCGATCAAAGCATAGACTGTTTGAGATATTACTTTTATGGAGGAATGTGCGCATGGTGACTGTTGCATTCAATCCCGATGCAATTTCTGTGTTTCATCAACACTCTGATAGTCCACAGATTACAGAATGCATCCAGATGTGCATCGGAAACTACTACTGGTCTTCCAGGGAACGCTCAAAGCGTAGACTGTTTGAGACATTACTTTTATGGAGGAATGTGCTCATGGTGACTGTTGTATTCAATCCCGATGCAATTTCTGTGTTTCATCATCACTCTGATAGCCCACAGATTAGAGAATCCCTCCAGATGTGCATCGGAAACTGCTACTGGACTTCCAGGGAACGATCAAAGCATAAACACTTTGAAACATTACTCCCATGGAAGAGAGTGCGCATGGTGACTGTTGTATTCAATCCCGATGCAATTTCTGTGTTCCATCAACACTCTGATAGTCCACAGATTACAGAATGCCTCCAGATGTTAATTGGAATCTACTACTGGTCTTCCAGGGAACGATCAAATCGTAGACTGTTAGAGACATAACTCCCTTGGAGGAAAGTGCGCATGGTGACTGTTGTATTCAATCCCGAAACAATTTCTGTGTTTCATCAACACTCTGATAGTCCACAGATTACGGAAAGCCACCATATGTGCATCGGAAACTACTACTGGTCTTCCAGGGAACGATCAAAGCGACGACTGTTTGAGACATACCTCCCGTGGAGGAAAGTGCGCATGGTGAATGTTGTATTCAATCCCGAACCAATTTCTGTGTTTCATCAACTCTCTGATAGTCCACAGATTACAGAATGCCTCCAGATGTGCATCGGAAACTACTACTGGCCTTTCAGGGAACGATCAAATCGTAAACTCTTTGAGACATTACTCCCATGGAGGAAAAAGCGCATGGTAACTGTTGTATTCAATCCCGATGCATTTTCTGTGTTTCATCAACACTCTGATAGTCCACAGAATACAGAATGCCTCGAGATAAGCATCGGAAACTACTTAAGGTCTTCCCGGAAACGATCAAAGTGTAGACTGTTTGAGATATTACTTTTATGGAGGAATGAGCGCATGGTGACTGTTGTATTCAATCCCGATGCAATTTCTGTGTTTCATCAACACTCTGATAGTCCACAGATTACAGAATGCCTCCAGATGTGCATCGGAAACTACTACTGGTCTTCCAGGGAACGATCAAAACGTAGACTGTTTGCGACATTACTCCCACGGAGGAAAGTGCGCATGGTGACTGTTGTATTCAATCCAGATGCAATTTCTGTGTTTCATCAACACTCTCATAGTCCACAGATTACGGAAAGCATCCAGATGTGCATCGGAAACTACTAATGGTCTTCCAGGGATTGATCAAAGCGTAGACTGTTAGAGACATTACTCCCATGGAGTAAAGTGCGCATGGTGACTGTTGTATTCAATCCCGATGCAATTTCTGTGTTTTATCAACACTCTGATAGTCCACAGACTACAGAATGCCTCCAGATGTGCAATTGAAACTACTACTGGTCTTCCAGGGAACGATCAAATCGTAGACTGTTTGAGACATTACTCCCATGGAGGAAACTGCGCATGGTGACTGTTGTATTCAATCCCGATGCAATTTCTGTGTTTCATCAACACTCTGATAGTCCACAGATTACAGAATGCCTCCAGACGTGCATCGCAAACTACTACTGGTCTTCCAGGGAACGATCAAAGCGTAGACTGTTTGAGACATTACTCCCATGGAGGAAAGTGCGCATGGTGACTGTTGTATTCAATCCCGATGCAATTTCTGTGTTTCATCAACACTCTGATAGTCCACAGATTACAGAATGCCTCCAGATGTGCATCGCAAACTACTACTGGCCTTCCAGGGAACGATCAAATCGTAGACTGTTAGAGACATTACTCCCATGGAGGAATATGTGCATGGTGACATTTGTATTCAATCCCGATGCAATTTCTGTGTATCATCAACACTCTGATAGTCCACAGATTACAGAATGCCTTCAGATTTGTATCGGAAACTTCTACTGGTCTTCCAGGGAACGATCAAAGCGTAGAGTGTTTGAGACATTACTCCCATGGAGGAAAGTGCACATGGTGACTGTTGTATTCAATCCCGATGCAATTTCTGTGTTTCGTCAACACTCTGATAGTCCACAGATTACAGAATGCCTCCAGATCTGCATCGGAAACTACTACTGGTCTTCCAGGGATCGATCAAAGCATAGACTGTTTGAGATATTACTTTTATGGAGGAATGTGCGGATGGTGACTGTTGTATTCAATCCCGATGCAATTTCTGTGTTTCGTCAACACTCTGATAGTCCACAGATTACAGAATGCCTCCAGATCTGCATCGGAAACTACTACTGGTCTTCCAGGGATCGATCAAAGCATAGACTGTTTGAGATATTACTTTTATGGAGGAATGTGCGGATGGTGACTGTTGTATTCAATCCCGATGCAATTTCTGTGTTTCATCAACACTCTGATAGTCCACAGACTACAGAATGCCTCCAGATGTGCAATTGAAACTACTACTGGTCTTCCAGGGAACGATCAAATCGTAGACTGTTTGAGACATTACTCCCATGGAGGAAACTGCGCATGGTGACTGTTGTATTCAATCCCGATGCAATTTCTGTGTTTCATCAACACTCTGATAGTCCACAGATTACAGAATGCCTCCAGATGTGCATCGCAAACTACTACTGGTCTTCCAGGGAACGATCAAAGCGTGGACTGTTTGAGACATTACTCTCATGGAGGAAAGTGCGCATGGTGACTGTTGTATTCAATCCCGATGCAATATCTGTGTTTCATCAACACTCTGATAGTCCACAGATTACAGAATGCCTCCAGATGTGCATCGGAAACTACTACTGGTCTTACAGGGAACGATCAAAGCGTTGACTGTTTGAGACATTACTTTTATGGAGGAACGTGCTCATGGTGACTGTTGTATTCAATCCCGATGCAATTTCTGTGTTTCACCAACACTCTGATAGTCCACAGATTTCGGAAAGCTTCCATATGTGCATCGGAAACTACTACTGGCCTTTAAGGGACGATCAAATCGTAGACTGTTAGTGACATTACTCCCATGGAGGAATATGTGCATGGTGACATTTGTATTCAATCCCGATGCAATTTCTGTGTATCATCAACACTCTGATAGTCCACAGATTACAGAATGCCTCCAGATGTGCATCGGAAACTTCTACTGGTCTTCCAGGGAACGATCAAAGCGTAGAGTGTTTGAGACATTACTCCCATGGAGGAAAGTGCACATGGTGACTGTTGTATTCAAACCCGATGCAATTTCTGTGTTTCGTCAACACTCTGATAGTCCACAGATTACAGAATGCCTCCAGATCTGCATCGGAAACTACTACTGGTCTTCCAGGGATCGATCAAACCATAGACTGTTTGAGATATTACTTTAATGGAGGAATGTGCGGATGGTGACTGTTGTATTCAATCCCGATGCAATTTCTGTGTTTCATCAACACTCTGATAGTCCACAGACTACAGAATGCCTCCAGATGTGAATCGGAAACTACTACTGGTCTTTCAGGGAACGATCAAAGCGTAAACTCTTTTAGACATTACTCCCATAGAGGAAAAAGCGCATGGTAACTGTTGTATTCAATCCCGATGCATTTTCTGTGTTTCATCAACACTCTGATAGTCCACAGATTACAGAATGCCTCGAGATAAGCATCGGAAACTACTTAAGGTCTTCCCGGGAACGATCAAAGCGTAGGCTGTTTCAGACATTACTCCCATGCAGGAAAGTGTGAATGGTGACTGTTGTATACAATCCCGATGCAATTTCTGTGTTTCATCAACACTCTGATAGTCCACAGATTACAGAATGCCACCAGATTTGATCAGAAACTACTACTGGTCTTCCAGGGAACGATCAAAGCGTCGTCTGTTTGAGACATACCTCCCGTAGAGGAAAGTGCGCATGGTGACTGTTGTATTCAATGCCGATGCAATTTCTGTGTTTCATCAACACTCTGATAGCCCACAGGTTACAGAATGCCTCCAGATGTGCATCGGAAACTACTACTGGTCTTCCAGGGATCGATCAAAGCATAGACTGTTTGAGATATTACTTTTATGGAGGAATGTGCGGATGGTGACTGTTGTATTCAATCCCGATGCAATTTCTGTGTTTCATCAACACTCTGATAGTCCACAGACTACAGAATGCCTCCAGATGTGCAATTGAAACTACTACTGGTCTTCCAGGGAACGATCAAATCGTAGACTGTTTGAGACATTACTACCATGGAGGAAACTGCGCATGGTGACTGTTGTATTCAATCCCGATGCAATTTCTGTGTTTCATCAACACTCTGATAGTCCACAGATTACAGAATGCCTCCAGATGTGCATCGCAAACTACTACTGGTCTTCCAGGGAACGATCAAAGCGTGGACTGTTTGAGACATTACTCCCATGGAGGAAAGTGCGCATGGTGACTGTTGTATTCAATCCCGATGCAATATCTGTGTTTCATCAACACTCTGATTGTCCACAGATTACAGAATGCCTCCAGATGTGCATCGGAAACTACTACTGGTCTTACAGGGAACGATCAAAGCGTTGACTGTTTGAGACATTACTTTTATGGAGGAACGTGCTCATGGTGACTGTTGTATTCAATCCCGATGCAATTTCTGTGTTTCATCAACACTCTGATAGACCACAGATTTCGGAAAGCCTCCATATGTGCATCGGAAACTACTACTATCCTTCAAGGGACGATCAAATCGTAGACTGTTAGTGACATTACTCCCATGGAGGAATATGTGCATGGTGACATTTGTATTCAATCCCGATGCAATTTCTGTGTATCATCAACACTCTGATAGTCCACAGATTACAGAATGCCTCCAGATGTGCATCGGAAACTTCTACTGGTCTTCCAGGGAACGATCAAAGCGTAGAGTGTTTGAGACATTACTCCCATGGAGGAAAGTGCACATGGTGACTGTTGTATTCAAACCCGATGCAATTTCTGTGTTTCGTCAACACTCTGATAGTCCACAGATTACAGAATGCCTCCAGATCTGCATCGGAAACTACTACTGGTCTTCCAGGGATCGATCAAACCATAGACTGTTTGAGATATTACTTTTATGGAGGAATGTGCGGATGGTGACTGTTGTATTCAATCCCGATGCAATTTCTGTGTTTCATCAACACTCTGATAGTCCACAGACTACAGAATGCCTCCAGATGTGAATCGGAAACTACTACTGGTCTTTCAGGGAACGATCAAAGCGTAAACTCTTTGAGACATTACTCCCATAGAGGAAAAAGCGCATGGTAACTGTTGTATTCAATCCCGATGCATTTTCTGTGTTTCATCAACACTCTGATAGTCCACAGATTACAGAATGCCTCGAGATAAGCATCGGAAACTACTTAAGGTCTTCCCGGGAACGATCAAAGCGTAGGCTGTTTCAGACATTACTCCCATGCAGGAAAGTGTGAATGGTGACTGTTGTATACAATCCCGATGCAATATCTGTGTTTCATCAACACTCTGATAGTCCACAGATTACAGAATGCCACCAGATTTGCATCAGAAACTACTACTGGTCTTCCAGGGAACGATCAAAGCGTCGTCTGTTTGAGACATACCTCCCGTAGAGGAAAGTGCGCATGGTGACTGTTGTATTCAATGCCGATGCAATTTCTGTGTTTCATCAACACTCTGATAGCCCACAGGTTACAGAATGCCTCCAGATGTGCATCGGAAACTACTACTGGTCTTCCAGGGATCGATCAAAGCATAGACTGTTTGAGATATTACTTTTATGGAGGAATGTGCGCATGGTGACTGTTGTATTGAATCCCGATGCAATTTCTGTGTTTCATCAACACCCTGATAGCACACATGTTACAGAATGCCTCCAGATGTGCATCGGAAACTACTACTGGTCTTTCAGGGAACGATCAAAGCGTAAACTCTTTGAGACATTACTCCCATGGAGGAAAGTGCACATGGTAACTGTTGTATTCAATCGCGATGCAATTTCTGTGTTTCATCAACACTCAGATAGTCCACAAATTACAGAATGCCACGAGATGTGCATCGGATACTACTATTGGTCTTCCCGGGAACGATCAAAGCGTAGACTGTTTCAGACATTACTAACATGCAGGAAAGTGCGGATGGTGACTGTTTTATTCAATCCCGAAGTAATTTCTGTGTTTCATCAACACTCTGATAGTCCACAGATTGCAGAATGCCACCAGATGTTCATCGGAAACTACTACTGGTCTTCCAGGGAACGATCAAAGCGTAGACTGTTTGAGAATTACTCCCATGGAGGAAAGTGCGCACGGTAACTGTTGTATTCAATCCCGATGCAATTTCTGTGTTTCATCAACACTCTGAGAGTCCACAGATTACAGAATGCCACCAGATGTGCATCGGAAACTACTACTGGTATTCCAGGGAATGATCAATGCGTAGACTGTTAGAGACATTACTCCCAAGGCTGAAAGTGCGCATGGTAACTGTTGTATTCAATCCCGATGCAATTTCTGTGTTTCATCAACACTCTGATACTCCACAGATTACAGAATGCCTCCAGATGTGCATCGGAAACTACTACTGGTGTTCCAGGGAACGATCAAAACGTAGACTGTTTGAGACATTACTCCCATGGAGGAAAGTGCGCATGGTGACTGTTGTATTCAATCCCCATGCAATATCTGTGTTTCATCAACACTCTGATAGTCCACAGACTACAGAATGCCTCCAGATGTGCAATTGAAACTACTACTGGTCTTCCAGGGAAGGATCAAAGCTTAGACTGTTTGAGACATTACTCCCATGGAGGAAACTGCGCATGGTGACTGTTGTATTCAATCCCGATGCAATTTCTGTGTTTCATCAACACTCTGATAGTCCAAGGATTACAGAATGCCTCCAGATGTGCATCGCAAACTACTACTGGTCTTCCAGGGAACGATCAAAGCGTAGACTGTTTTGAGATATTACTTTTATGGAGGAAAGTGCGCATGGTGACTGTTGTATTCAATCCCGATGCAATTTCTGTGTTTCATCAACACTCTGATAGTCCACAGATTACAGAATGCCTCCAGATGTGCATCGGAAACCACTACTGGTCTTTCAGGGAACGATCAAAGCGTAAACTCTTTGAGACATTACTCCCATAGAGGAAAGTGCGCATGGTAACTGTTGTATTCAATCGCGATGCATTTTCTGTGTTTCATCAACACTCTGATGGTCCACATATTACAGAATGCCACCAGATGTGCATCGGAAAATTACTACTGGTCTTCCCGGGAACGATCAAAGCGTAGACTGTTTCAGACATTACTCCCATGCAGGAAAGTGCGGATGGTGACTGTTCTATTCAATCCCGATGCAATTTATTTGTTCCATCAACACTCTGATAGTCCACAGATTACAGAATGCCACCAGATGTGCATCGGAAACTACTACTGGTCTTCCAGGGAACGATCAAAGCGACGACTGTTTGAGACATACCTTCCGTGGAGGAAAGTGCGCAAGGTGAGTGTTGTATTCAATCGCGAAGCAATTTCTGTGTTTCATCAACACTCTGATAGACCACAGATTACAGAATGCCTCCAGATGTGCATAAAAAACTACTACTGGTCTTCCAGGGAACGATCAAAGCTTAGACTGTTTGAGAATTACTCCCATGGAGGAAAGTGCGCATGGTGACTGTTGTATTCAATCCCGATGCAATTTCTGTGTATCATCAACACACTGATAGTCCACAGATTACAGAATGCCTCCAGATATGCATCGGAAACTTCTACTGGTCTTCCAGGAATCGATCAAAGCGTAGACTGCTTGAGACATACCTCCCGTAGAGGAAAGTGCGCATGGTGACTGTTGTATTCAATCCCGAAGCAATTTCTGTGTTTCATCAACACTCTGATAGACCACAGATTACAGAATGCCACCAGGTGTGCATCGGAAACTATTACTGGTCGTTCAGGGAACAATCTAAGCGTAAACTCTTTGAGACATTACTCCTATGGAGGAAAGTGCGCATGGTAACTGTTGTGTTCAATCCCGATGTCATTTCTGTGTTTCATCAACACTCTGATACTCCACAGATTACAGAATGCCTCCAGATGTGCAACGGAAACTACTACTGTCTTCCAGGGAACGATCAAAGCGTAGACTGTTTGAGATATTACTTTTATGGAGGAATGTGCGCATGGTGACTGTTGTATTCAATCCCGATACAATTTCTGTGTTTCATCAACACACTGATAGTCCATAGATTACAGAATGCCTCCAGATGTGCATCGGAAACTACTACTGGTCTTTAAGGGAACGATCAAAGCGTAAACTCTATGAGACATTACTCCCATGGAGGAAAGTGCGCATGGTAACTGTTGTATTCAATCCCGATGCAATTTCTGTGTTTCATCAACACTCTGATACTCCACAGATTACAGAATGCCTCCAGATGTGCATCGGAAACTACTACTGGTCTTCCAGGGAACGATCAAAGCGTAGATTGTTTGTGACATTACTCCCATGGAGGAAAGTGCGCATGGTGACTGTTGTATTCAATCCAGATGCAATTTCTGTGTTTCATCAACGCTCTGATAGTCCACAGATTACGGAAAGCCTCCAGATGTGCATCGGAAACTACTACTGGTCTTCCAGGGATCGATCAAAGCGTAGACTGTTAGAGACATTACTCCCATGGAGTAAAGTGCGCATGGTGAATGTTGTATTCAATCCCGATGCAATTTCTGTGTTTTATCAACACTCTGATAGTCCACAGACTACAGAATGCCTCCAGATGTGCAATTGAAACTACTACTGGTCTTCCAGGGAACGATCAAAGCTTAGACTGTTTGAGACATTACTCCCATGGAGGAAACTGCGCATGGTGACTGTTGTATTCAATCCCGATGCAATTTCTGTGTTTCATCAACACTCTGATAGTCCAAGGATTACAGAATGCCTCCAGATGTGCATCGCAAACTACTACTGGTTTTCCAGGGAACGATCAATGCGTAGACTGTTTTGAGATATTACTTTTATGGAGGAAAGTGCGCATGGTGACTGTTGTATTCAATCCCGATGCAATTTCTGTGTTTCATCAACACTCTGATAGTCCACAGATTACAGAATGCCTCCAGATGTGCATCGGAAACCACTACTGGTCTTTCAGGGAACGATCAAAGCGTAAACTCTTTGAGACATTACTCCCATAGAGGAAAGTGCGCATGGTAACTGTTGTATTCAATCGCGATGCATTTTCTGTGTTTCATCAACACTCTGATGGTCCACATATTACAGAATGCCACCAGATGTGCATCGGAAAATTACTACTGGTCTTCCCGGGAACGATCAAAGCGTAGACTGTTTCAGACATTACTCCCATGCAGGAAAGTGCGGATGGTGACTGTTCTATTCAATCCCGATGCAATTTATGTGTTTCATCAACACTCTGATAGTCCACAGATTACAGAATGCCACCAGATGTGCATCGGAAACTACTACTGGTCTTCCAGGGAACGATCAAAGCGACGACTGTTTGAGACATACCTTCCGTGGAGGAAAGTGCGCAAGGTGAGTGTTGTATTCAATCGCGAAGCAATTTCTGTGTTTCATCAACACTCTGATAGACCACAGATTACAGAATGCCACCAGGTGTGCATCGGAAACTATTACTGGTCGTTCAGGGAACAATCTAAGCGTAAACTCTTTGAGACATTACTCCTATGCAGGAAAGTGCGCATGATAACTGTTGTATTCAATCCCGATGCAATTTCTGTGTTTCATCAACACTCTGATACTCCACAGATTACAGAATGCCTCCAGATGTGCATCGGAAACTACTACTGGTCTTCCAGGGAACGATCAAAGCGTAGATTGTTTGAGACATTACTCCCATGGAGGAAAGTGCGCATGGTGACTGTTGTATTCAATCCCAAAGCAATTTCTGTGTTTCATCAACACTCTGATAGTCCACAGATTACAGAATGCCTAAAGATGTGCATAAGAAACTACTACTGGTCTTCCAGGGAACGATCAAAGCTTAGACTGTTTGAGAATTACTCCCATGGAGGAAAGTGCGCATGGTGACTGTTGTATTCAATCCCGATGCAATTTCTGTGTATCATCAACACTCTGATAGTCCACAGATTACAGAATGCCTCCAGATATGCATCGGAAACTTCTACTGGTCTTCCAGGAAACGATCAAAGCGTAGACTGTTTGAGACATACCTCCCGTAAGAGGAAAGTGCGCATGTTGACTGTTGTATTCAATCCCGAAGCAATTTCTGTGTTTCATCAACACTCTGATAGACCACAGATTACAGAATGCCACCAGATGTGCATCGGAAAATTACTACTGGTCTTCCCGGGAACGATCAAAGCGTAGACTGTTTCAGACATTACTCCCATGCAGGAAAGTGCGGATGGTGACTGTTCTATTCAATCCCGATGAAATTTATGTGCTTCATCAACACTCTGATAGTCCACAGATTACAGAATGCCACCAGATGTGCATCGGAAACTACTACTGGTCTTCCAGGGAACGATCAAACCGACGACCGTTTGAGACTTACCTCCCGTGGAGGAAAGTGCGCAAGGTGAGTGTTGTATTCAAACGCGAAGCAATTTCTGTGTTTCATCAACACTCTGATAGTCCACAGATTACAGAATGCCTCCAGATGTGCATAAGAAACTACTACTGGTCTTCCAGGGAACGATCAAAGCTTAGACTGTTTGTGAATTACTCCCATGGAGGAAAGTGCGGATGGTGACTGTTGTATTCAATCCCGATGCAATTTCTGTGTATCATCAACACTCTGATAGTCCACAGATTACAGAATGCCTCCAGATATGCATCGGAAACTTCTACTGGTCTTCCAGGAAACGATCAAAGCGTAGACTGTTTGAGACATACCTCCCATAGAGGAAAGTGCGCATGGTGACTGTTGTATTCAATCCCGAAGCTATTTCTGTGTTTCATCAACACTCTGATAGACCACAGATTACAGAATGCCACCAGATGTGCATCGGAAACTATTACTGGTCGTTCAGGGAACGATCAAAGCGTAAACTCTTTGAGACATTACTCCTATGGAGGAAAGTGCGCATGGTAACTGTTGTGTTCAATCCCGATGTCATTTCTGTGTCATCAACACCCTGATACTCCACAGATTACAGAATGCCTCCAGATGTGCAACGGAAACTACTACTGTCTTCCAGGGAACGATCAAAGCGTAGACTGTTTGAGATATTACTTTTATGGAGGAATGTGCGCATGGTGACTGTTGTATTCAATCCCGATGCAATTTCTGTGTTTCATCAACACACTGATAGTCCACAGATTACAGAATGCCTCCAGATGTGCATCGGAAACTACTACTGGTCTTTAAGGGAACGATCAAAGCGTAAACTCTTTGAGACATTACTCCCATGGAGGAAATTGCGCATGGTAACTGTTGTATTCAATCCCGATGCAATTTCTGTGTTTCATCAACACTCTGATACTCCACAGATTACAGAATGCCTTCAGATGTGCATCGGAAACTACTACTGGTCTTCCAGGGAACGATCAAAGCGTAGATTGTTTGAGACATTACTCCCATGGAGGAAAGTGCGCATGGTGACTGTTGTATTCAATCCCAAAGCAATTTCTGTGTTTCATCAACACTCTGATAGTCCACAGATTTCAGAATGCCTCCAGATGTGCATAAGAAACTACTACTGGTCTTCCAGGGAACGATCAAAGCTTAGACTGTTTGAGAATTACTCCCATGGAGGAAAGTGCGCATGGTGACTGTTGTATTCAATCCCGATGCAATTTCTGTGTATCATCAACACTCTGATAGGCCACAGATTACAGAATGCCTCCAGATATGCATCGGAAACTTCTACTGGTCTTCCAGGAAACGATCAAAGCGTAGACTGTTTGAGACATACCTCCCGTAGAGGAAAGTGCGCATGGTGACTGTTGTATTCAATCCCGAAGCAATTTCTGTGTTTCATCAACACTCTGATAGACCACAGATTACAGAATGCCACCAGATGTGCATCGGAAACTATTACTGGTCGTTCAGGGAACGATCAAAGCGTAAACTCTTTGAGACATTACACCTATGGAGGAAAGTGCGCATGGTAACTGTTGTGTTCAATCCCGATGTCATTTCTGTGTTTCATCAACACTCTGATACTCCACAGATTACAGAATGCCTCCAGATGTGCAACGGAAACTACTACTGTCTTCCAGGGAACGATCAAAGCGTAGACTGTTTGAGATATTACTTTTATGGAGGGATGTGCGCATGGTGACTGTTGTATCCAATCCCGATGAAATTTCTGTGTTTCATCAACACACTGATAGTCCACAGATTACAGAATGCCTCCAGATGTGCATCGGAAACTACTACTGGTCTTTCAGGGAACGATCAAAGCGTAAACTCTTTGAGACACTACTCCCATGAAGGAAAGTGCGCATGGTAACTGTTGTATTCAATCCCGATGCAATTTCTGTGTTTCATCAACACTCTGATACTCCACAGATTACAGAATGCCTCCAGATGTGCATCGGAAACTACTACTGGTCTTCCAGGGAACGATCAAAGCGTAGATTGTTTGAGACATTACTGCCATGGAGGAAAGTGCGCATGGTGACTGTTGTATTCAATCCCAAAGCAATTTCTGTGTTTCATCAACACTCTGATAGTCCACAGATTACAGAATGCCTCCAGATGTGCATCGGAAACTGCTACTGGTCTTCCAGGGAACGATCAAAGCGTAAACTCTTTGAAACATTACTGCCATGGAGGAAAGTGCGCATGGTGACTGTTGTATTCAATCCCGATGCAATATCTGTGTTTCATCAACACTCTGATAGTCCACAGATTACAGAATGCCTCCAGATGTGCATCGGAAACTACTACTGGTCTTCCAGGGATCGATCAAATCGTAGACTGTTAGAGACATTACTCCCATGGAGTAAACTGCGCAAGGTGACTGTTGTATTCAATCCCGATGCAATTTCTGTGTTTCATCAACACTCTGATACTCCACAGATTACAGAATGCCTCCAGATGTGCATCGGAAACTACTACTGGTCTTCCAGGGAACGATCAAAGCGTAGACTGTTTGAGACATTACTTCTATGAAGGAATGTGCTCTTGGTGACTGTTGTATTCAATCCCGATGCAATTTCTGTGTTTCATCAACACACTAATAGTCCACAGATTACAGAATGCCTCCAGATGTGCATCGGAAACTGCTACTGGTCTTCCAGGGAACGATCAAAGCGTAAACTCTTTGAAACATTACTGCCATGGAGGAAAGTGCGCATGGTGACTGTTGTATTCAATCCCGATGCAATATCTGTGTTTCATCAACACTCTGATAGTCCACAGATTACAGAATGCCTCCAGATGTGCATCGGAAACTACTACTGGTCTTCCAGGGATCGATCAAATCGTAGACTGTTAGAGACATTACTCCCATGGAGTAAACTGCGCAAGGTGACTGTTGTATTCAATCCCGATGCAATCTCTGTGTTTCATCAACACTCTGATAGTCCACAGACTACAGAATGCCTCCAGATGTGCAATTGAAACTACTACTGGTCTTCCAGGGAACGATCAAAGCGTAGACTGTTTGAGACATTACTCCCATGGAGGAAACTGCGCATGGAGACTGTTGTATTCAATCGCGATGCAATTTCTGTGTTTCATCAACACTCTGATAGTCCACAGATTACAGAATGCCCCCAGATGTTAATCGGAAACTGCTACTGGTCTTCCAGGGAACGATCAAAGCGTAGACTGTTTGCGACATTACTCCCATGGAGGAAAGTGCGCATGGTGAAGGTTGTATTCAACCCCTATGCAATTTCTGTGTTTCATCAACACTCTGATTGTCCACAGATTACAGAATGCCTCCAGATGTGCATCGGAAACTACTACTGATCTTCCAGGGAACGATCAAAGCGTAGACTGTTTGAGATATTACTTTTATGGAGGAATGTGCGCATGGTGACTGTTGTATTCAATCCCGATGCAATATCTGTGTTTCATCAACACTCTGATAGTCCACAGATTACAGAATGCCTCCAGATGTGCATCGGAAACTACTACTGGTCTTTCAGGGAACGATCAAAGCGTAAACTCTTTGAGACATTACTCCCATGGAGGAAAGTGCGCATGGTAACTGTTGTATTCAATCGCGATGCATTTTCTGTGTTTCATCAACACTCTGATGGTCCACAGATTACAGAATGCCACGAGATGTGCATCGGAAACTACTACTGGTCTTCCCGGGAACGATCAAAGCGTAGACTGTTTCAGACATTACTCCCATGCAGGAAAGTGCGGATGGTGACTGTTGTATTCAATCCCGATGCAATTTCTGTGTTTCATCAACACTCTGATAGTCCACAGATTACAGAATGCCACCAGATGTGCATCGGAAACTACTACTGGTCTTCCAGGGAACGATCAAAGCGTCGACTGTTTGAGACATACCAACCGTGGAGGAAAGTGCGCATGGTGACTGTTGTATTCAATCGCTAAGCAATTTCTGTGTTTCATCAACACTCTGATACTCCACAGATTACAGAATGCCACCAGATGTGCATCGGAAACTACTACTGGTCTTCCAGGGAACGATCAAAGCTTAGACTGATTGAGATTTACTCCCATGGAGGAAAGTGCGCATGGTGACTGTTGTATTCAATCCCGATGCAATTTCTGTGTTTCATCAACACTCTGATAGTCCACAGATTACAGAATGCCACGAGATGTGCATCGGAAACTATTACTGGTCTTCCCGGGAACGATCAAAGCGTAGACTGTTTCAGACATTACTCCCATGGAGGAAAGTGTGGATGGTGACTGTTGTATTCAATCCCGATGCAATTTCTTTGTTTCATCTACACTCTGATAGTCCACAGATTACAGAATGCCTCCAGATGTGCATCGGAAACTACTACTGGTCTTTCAGGGAACGATCAAAGCGTAGACAGTTTCAGACATTACTACCATGGAGGAAAGTGCGCATGGTGACTGTTGTATTCAATCCCGATGCAATTTCTGTGTTTCATCAACACTCTGATAGTCCACAGATTACAGAATGCCTCCAGATGTGCATCGGAAACTACTACTGGTCTTCCAGGAACGATCACAGCGTAGACTGTTTGAGACATTACTTTTATGAAGGAATGTGCTCATGGTGACTGTTGTATTCAATCCCGATGCAATTTCTGTGTTTCATCAACACTCTGATAATCCACAGATTACGGAATGCCTCCAGATGTTAATCGGAAACTACTACTGGTCTTCCAGGGAACGATCAAAAAATAGACTGTTTGCGACATTACTCCCATGGAATAAAGTGCCCATGGTGACTGTTGTATTCAATCCAGATGCAATTTCTGTGTTTCATCAACACTCTGATAGTCCACTGATTACGGAAAGCCTCCAGATGTGCATCGGAAACTACTACTGGTCTTCCAGGGATCGATCAAAGCGTAGACTGTTAGAGACATTACTCCCATGGAGGAAAGTGCGCATGGTGACTGTTGTATTCAATCCCGATGCAATTTCTGTGTTTCATCAACACTCTGATAGTCCACAGACCACAGAATGCCTCCGGATGTGCAATTGAAACTACTACTGGTCTTCCAGGGAACGATCAAAGCGGAGACTGTTTGAGACATTACTCCCATGGAGGAAACTGAGCATGGAGACTGTTGTATTCAATCGCTATGCAATTTCTGTGTTTCATCAACACTCTGATAGTCCACAGATTACACAATGCCCCCAGATGTTAATCGGAAACTGCTACTGGTCTTCCAGGGAACGATGAAAGCGTAGACTGTTTGGGACATTACTCCCATGGAGGAAAGTGCGCATGCTGTTTGTTGTATTCAATTCCGATGCAATTTCTGTGTTTCATCAACACTCTGATAGCCCACAGATTACAGAATGCCTCCAGATGTGGATCGGAAACTACTATTGATCTTCCAGGGAACGATCAAAGCGTAGACTGTTTGAGATATTACTTTTATGGAGGAATGTTCGCATGGTGACTGTTGTATTCAATCCCGATGCAATATCTGTGTTTCATCAACACTCTGATAGTCCACAGATTACAGAATGCCTCCAGATGTGCATCGGAAACTACTACTGGTCTTTCAGGGAACGATCAAAGCGTAAACTCTTTGAGACATTACTCCCATGGAGGAAAGTGCGCATGGTAACTGTTGTATTCAATCGCGATGCATTTTCTGTCTTTGATCAACACTCTGATGGTCCACAGATTACAGAATGCCACGAGATGTGCATCGGAAACTACTACTGGTCTTCCCGGGAACGATCAAAGCGTAGACTGTTTCAGACATTATTCCCATGCAGGAAAGTGCGGATGGTGACTGTTGTATTCAATCCCGATGCAATTTCTGTGTTTCATCAACACTCTGATAGTCCACAGATTACAGAATGCCACCAGATGTGCATCGGAAACTACTACTGGTCTTCCAGGGAACGATCAAAGCGTCGACTGTTTGAGACATACCTCCCGTGGAGGAAAGTGCGCATGGTGACTGTTGTATTCAATCGCTAAGCAATTTCTGTGTTTCATCAACACTCTGGTACTCCACAGATTACAGAATGCCACCAGATGTGCATCGGAAGCTACTACTGGTCTTCCAGGGAACGATCAAAGCTTAGACTGATTGAGAATTACTCCCATGGAGGAAAGTGCGCATGGTGACTGTTGTATTCAATCCCGATGCAATTTCTGTGTTTCATCAACACTCTGATAGTCCACTGATTACAGAATGCCACGAGATGTGCATCGGAAACTATTACTGGTCTTCCGGGGAACGATCACAGCGTAGACTGTTTTAGACATTACTCCCATGGGGGAAAGTGTGGATGGTGACTGTTGTATTCAATCCCGATGCAATTTCTTTGTTTCATCTACACTCTGATAGTCCACAGATTACAGAATGCCTCCAGATGTGCATCGGAAACTACTACTGGTCTTTCAGGGAACGATCAAAGCGTAGACACTTTGAGACATTACTCCAATGGAGGAAAGTGCGCATGGTAACTGTTGTATTCAATCGCGATGCATTTTCTGTGTTTCATCAACACTCTGATGGTCCACAGATTACAGAAGGCCACGAGATGTGCATCGGAAAATACTACTGGTCTTCCCGGGAACGATCAAAGCGTGGACTGTTTCAGACATTACTCCCATGCAGGCAAGTGCGCATGGTAACTGTTGTATTCAATCCCGATGCAATTTCTGTGTTTCATCAACACTCTGATACTCCACAGATTACAGAATGCCTCCAGATGTGCATCGGAAACTACTATTGGTCTTCCAGGGAACGATCAAAGCGTAGACAGTTTCAGACATTACTACCATGGAGGAAAGTGCGCATGGTGACTGTTGTATTCAATCCAGATGCAATTTCTGTGTTTCATCAACACTCTGATAGTCCACAGATTACAGAATGCCTCCAGATGTGCATCGGAAACTACTACTGGTCTTCCAGGAACGATCACAGCGTAGACTGTTTGAGACATTACTTTTATGAAGGAATGTGCTCATGGTGACTGTTGTATTCAATCCCGATGCAATTTCTGTGTTTCATCAACACTCTGATAATCCACAGATTACGGAATGCCTCCAGATGTTAATCGGAAACTACTACTGGTCTTCCAGGGAACGATCAAAAAATAGACTGTTTGCGACATTACTCCCATTGAATAAAGTGCCCATGGTGACTGTTGTATTCAATCCAGATGCAATTTCTGTGTTTCATCAACACTCTGATAGTCCACAGATTACGGAAAGCCTCCAGATGTGCATCGGAAACTACTACTGGTATTCCAGGGATCGATCAAAGCGTAGACTGTTAGAGACATTACTCCCATGGAGGAAAATGCGCATGGTGACTGTTGTATTCAATCCCGATGCAATTTCTGTGTTTCATCAACACTCTGATAGTCCACAGACCACAGAATGCCTCCAGATGTGCAATTGAAACTACTACTGGTCTTCCAGGGAACGATCAAAGCGGAGACTGTTTGAGACATTACTCCCATGGAGGAAACTGAGCATGGAGACTGTTGTATTCAATCGCTATGCAATTTCTGTGTTTCATCAACACTCTGATAGTCCACAGATTACACAATGCCACCAGATTTTAATCGGAAACTGCTACTGGTCTTCCAGGGAACGATCAAAGCGTAGACTGTTTGGGACATTACTCCCATGGAGGAAAGTGCGCATGCTGTTTTTTGTATTCAATTCCGATGCAATTTCTGTGTTTCATCAACACTCTGATAGCCCACAGATTACAGAATGCCTCCAGATGTGGATCGGAAACTACTATTGATCTTCCAGGGAACGATCAAAGCGTAGACTGTTTGAGATACTACTTTTATGGAGGAATGTTCGCATGGTGACTGTTGTATTCAATCCCGATGCAATATCTGTGTTTCATCAACACTCTGATAGTCCACAGATTACAGAATGCCTCCAGATGTGCATCGGAAACTACTACTGGTCTTTCAGGGAACGATCAAAGCGTAAACTCTTTGAGACATTACTCCCATGGAGGAAAGTGCGCATGGTAACTGTTGTATTCAATCGCGATGCATTTTCTGTGTTTCATCAACACTCTGATGGTCCACAGATTACAGAATGCCACGAGATGTGCATCGGAAACTACTACTGGTCTTCCCGGGAACGATCCAAGCGTAGACTGTTTCAGACATTACTCCCATGCAGGAAAGTGCGGATGGTGACTGTTGTATTCAATCCCGATGCAATTTCTGTGTTTCATCAACACTCTGATAGTCCACAGATTACAGAATGCCACCAGATGTGCATCGGAAACTACTACTGGTCTTCCAGGGAACGATCAAAGCGTCGACTGTTTGAGACATACCTCCCGTGGAGGAAAGTGCGCATGGTGACTGTTGTATTCAATCGCTAAGCAATTTCTGTGTTTCATCAACACTCTGATACTCCACAGATTACAGAATGCCACCAGATGTGCATCGGAAACTACTACTGGTCTTCCAGGGAACGATCAAAGCTTAGACTGATTGAGAATTACTCCCATGGAGGAAAGTGCGCATGGTGACTGTTGTATTCAATCCCGATGCAATTTCTGTGTTTCATCTACACTCTGATAGACCACAGATTACAGAATGCCTCCAGATGTGCATCGGATACTACTACTGGTCTTCCAGGGAACGATCAAAGCGTAGACTGTTTGAGACATTACTTTTATGAAGGAATGTGCTCATGGTGACTGTTGTATTCAATCCCGATGCAATTTCTGTGTTTCATCAACACACTAATTGTCCACAGATTACAGAATGCCTCCAGATGTTAATCGGAAACTGCTACTGGTCTTCCAATGAACGATCAAAGCGTAGACTGTTTGAGATATTACTTTTTTGGAGGAATGTGCGCATGGTGACTGTTGTATTCAATCCCGATGCAATATCTGTGTTTCATCAACACTCTGATAGTCCACAGATTACAGAATGCCTCCAGATGTGCATCGGAAACTACTACTGGTCTTCCAGGGAACGATGAAAGCGTTAACTCTTTGAGACATTACTCCCATGGAGGAAAGTGCGCATGGTAACTGTTGTAATCAATCGCGATGCATTTTCTGTGTTTCATCAACACTCTGATGGTCCACAGACTACAGAATGCCACGAGATGTGCATCGGAAACTATTACTGGTCTTCCCGGGAACGATCAAAGCGTAGACTGTTTCAGACATTACTCCCATGCAGGAAAGTGCGGATGGTGACTGTTGTATTCAATCCCGATGCAATTTCTTTGTTTCATCAACACTCTGATAGTCCACAGATTACAGAATGCCACGAGATGTGCATCGGAAACTATTACTGGTCTTCCCGGGAACGATCAAAGCGTAGACTGTTTCAGACATTACTCCCATGCAGGAAAGTGCGGATGGTGACTGTTGTATTCAATCCCGATGCAATTTCTTTGTTTCATCTACACTCTGATAGTCCACAGATTACAGAATGCCTCCAGATGTGCATCGGAAACTACTACTGGTCTTTCAGGGAACGATCAAAGCGTAGACACTTTGAGACATTACTCCAATGGAGGAAAGTGCGCATGGTAACTGTTGTATTCAATCGCGATGCATTTTCTGTGTTTCATCAACACTCTGATGGTCCACAGATTACAGAAGGCCACGAGATGTGCATCGGAAACTACTATTCGTCTTCCAGGGAACGATCAAAGCGTAGACAGTTTCAGACATTACTCCCATGGAATAAAGTGCCCATGGTGACTGTTGTATTCAATCCAGATGCAATATCTGTGTTTCATCAACACTCTGATAGTCCACAGATTACGGAAAGCCTCCAGATGTGCATCGGAAACTACTACTGGTCTTCCAGGGATCGATCAAAGCGTAGACTGTTAGAGACATTACTCCCATGGAGGAAAGTGCGCATGGTGACTGTTGTATTCAATCCCGATGCAATTTCTGTGTTTCATCAACACTCTGATAGTCCACAGACTACAGAATGCCTCCAGATGTGCAATTGAAACTACTACTGGTCTACCAGGGAACGATCAAAGCGTAGACTGTTTGAGACATTACTCCCATGGAGGAAACTGAGCGTGGAGACTGTTGTATTCAATCGCGATGCAATTTCTGTGTTTCATCAACACTCTGATAGTCCACAGATTACACAATGCCCCCAGATGTTAATCGGAAACTGCTACTGGTCTTCCAGGGAACGATCAAAGCGTAGACTGTTTGGGACATTACTCCCATGGAGGAAAGTGCGCATGCTGTTTGTTGTATTCAATTCCGATGCAATTTCTGTGTTTCATCAACACTCTGATAGTCTACAGATTACAGAATGCCTCCAGATGTGGATCGGAAACTACTATTGATCTTCCAGGGAACGATCAAAGCGTAGACTGTTTGAGATATTACTTTTATGGAGGAATGTTCGCATGGTGACTGTTGTATTCAATCCCGATGCAATATCTGTGTTTCATCAACACTCTGATAGTCCACAGATTACAGAATGCCTCCAGATGTGCGTCGGAAACTACTACTGGTCTTTCAGGGAACGATCAAAGCGTAAACTCTTTGAGACATTACTCCCATGGAGGAAAGTGCGCATGGTAACTGTTGTATTCAATCGCGATGCATTTTCTGTGTTCCATCAACACTCTGATAGTCCACAGATTACAGAATGCCCCCAGATGTTAATCGGAAACTGCTACTGGTCTTCCAGGGAACGATCAAAGCGGCGACTGTTTGAGACATACCTCCCGTGGAGGAAAGTGCGCATGGTGACTGTTGTATTCAATCCCGATGCCATTTCTGTGTTTCATCAACACTCTGATAGTTTACAGATTACAGAATGCCTCCAGATGTGCATCGGAAACTACTACTAGTCTTCCAGGGAACGATCAAAGCGTAGACTGTTTCAGACATTACTTTTATGAAGGAATGTGCTCATGGTGACTGTTGTATTCAATCCCGATGCAATTTCTGTGTTTCATCAACACTCTGATAGTCCACAGATTACAGAATGCCTCCAGATGTTAATCGGAAACTACTACTGGTCTTCCAGGGAACGATCAAAGCGTAGACTGTTTGCGACATTACTCCCATGGACGAAAGTGCGCATGGTGACTGTTGTATTCAATCCAGATGCAATTTCTGTGTTTCATCAACACTCTGATAGTGCACAGATTACGGAAAGCCTCCAGATGTGCATGGGAAACTACTACTGGGCTTCCAGGGATCGATCAAAGCGTAGACTGTTAGAGACATTACTCCCATGAAGTAAAGTGCGCATGGTGACTCTTGTATTCAATCCCGATGCAATTTCTGTGTTCCATCAACACTCTGATAGTCCACAGACTACAGAATTCCTCCAGATGTGCAATTGAAACTTCTACTGGTCTTCCAGGGAACGATCAAAGCGTAGACTGTTTGAGACATTACTCCCATGGAGGAAACTGCGCATGGAGACTGTTGTATTCAATCGCGATGCAATTTCTGTGTTTCATCAACACTCTGATAGTCCACAGATTACAGAATGCCCCCAGACGTTAATCGGAAACTGCTACTGGTCTTCAAGGGAACGATCAAAGCGTCGACTGTTTGAGACGTACCTCCCGTGGAGGAAAGTGCGTATGGTGACTGTTGTATTCAATCGCTAAGCAATTTCTGTGTTTCATCAACACTCTGATACTCCACAGATTACAGAATGCCTCCAGATGTGCATCGGAAACTACTACTGGTCTTTCAGGGAACGATCAAAGCGTAGACACTTTGAGACATTACTCCAATGGAGGAAAGTGCACATGGTACCTGTTGTATTCAATCGCGATGCATTTTCTGTGTTTCATCAACACTCTGATGGTCCACAGATTACAGAAAGCCACGAGATGTGCATCGGAAAATACTACTGGTCTTCCCGGGAACGATCAAAGCGTAGACTGTTTCAGACATTACTCCCATGCAGGAAAGTGCGGATGGTGACTGTTGTATTCAATCCCGATGCAATTTCTTTGTTTCATCAACACTCTGATAGTCCACAGATTACAGAATGCCACGAGATGTGCATCGGAAACTATTACTGGTCTTCCCGGGAACGATCAAAGCGTAGACTGTTTCAGACATTACTCCCATGCAGGAAAGTGCGGATGGTGACTGTTGTATTCAATCCCGATGCAATTTCTTTGTTTCATCTACACTCTGATAGTCCACAGATTACAGAATGCCTCCAGATGTGCATCGGAAACTACTACTGGTCTTTCAGGGAACGATCAAAGCGTAGACACTTTGAGACATTACTCCAATGGAGGAAAGTGCGCATGGTAACTGTTGTATTCAATCGCGATGCAGTTTCTGTGTTTCATCAACACTCTGATGGTCCACAGATTACAGAAGGCCACGAGATGTGCATCGGAAACTACTATTCGTCTTCCAGGGAACGATCAAAGCGTAGACAGTTTCAGACATTACTACCATGGAGGAAAGTGCGCATGGTGACTGTTGTATTCAATCCCGATGCAATTTCTGTGTTTCATCAACACTCTGATAGTCCACAGATTACAGAATGCCTCCAGATGTGCATCGGAAACTACTACTGGTCTTCCAGGAACGATCACAGCGTAGACTGTTTGAGACATTACTTTTATGAAGGAATGTGCTCATGGTGACTGTTGTATTCAATCCCGATGCAATTTCTGTGTTTCATCAACACTCTGATAGTCCACAGATTACGGAATGCCTCCAGATGTTAATCGGAAACTACTACTGGTCTTCCAGGGAAGGATCAAAGCATAGACTGTTTGCGACATTACTCCCATGGAATAAAGTGCCCATGGTGACTGTTGTATTCAAACCAGATGCAATTTCTGTGTTTCATCAACACTCTGATAGTCCACAGATTACGGAAAGCCTCCAGATGTGCATCGGAAACTACTACTGGTCTTCCAGGGATCGATCAAAGCGTAGACTGTTAGAGACATTACTCCCATGGAGGAAAGTGCGCATGGTGACTGTTGTATTCAATCCCGATGCAATTTCTGTGTTTCATCAACACTCTGATAGTCCACAGACTACAGAATGCCTCCAGATGTGCAATTGAAACTACTACTGGTCTACCAGGGAACGATCAAAGCGTAGACTGTTTGAGACATTACTCCCATGGAGGAAACTGAGCGTGGAGACTGTTGTATTCAATCGCGATGCAATTTCTGTGTTTCATCAACACTCTGATAGTCCACAGATTACAGAATGCCTCCAGATGTTAATCGGAAACTACTACTGGTCTTCCAGGGAACGATCAAAGCGTAGACTGTTTGGGACATTACTCCCATGGAGGAAAGTGCGCATGCTGTTTGTTGTATTCAATTCCGATGCAATTTCTGTGTTTCATCAACACTCTGATAGTCTACAGATTACAGAATGCCTCCAGATGTGGATCGGAAACTACTATTGATCTTCCAGGGAACGATCAAAGCGTAGACTGTTTGAGATATTACTTTTATGGAGGAATGTTCGCATGGTGACTGTTGTATTCAATCCCGATGCAATATCTGTGTTTCATCAACACACTAATAGTCCACAGATTACAGAATGCCTCCAGATGTGCATCGGAAACTGCTACTGGTCTTCCAGGGAACGATCAAAGCGTAAACTCTTTGAAACATTACTGCCATGGAGGAAAGTGCGCATGGTGAATGTTGTATTCAATCGCGATGCAATTTCTGTGTTTCATCAACACTCTGATAGTCCACAGATTACAGAATGCCCCCAGATGTTAATCGGAAACTGCTACTGGTCTTCCAGGAAATGATCAAAGCGTAGACTGTTTGGGACATTACTCCCATGGAAGAAAGTGCCCATGGTGACTGTTGTATTCAATCCAGATGCAATTTCTGTGTTTCATCAACACTCTGATGGTCCACAGATTACAGAAGGACATGAGATGTGCATCGGAAATTACTACTGGTCTTCCCGGGAACGATCAAGGCGTAGACTGTTTCAGACATTACTACCATGGAGGAAAGTGCGCATGGTGACTGTTGTATTCAATCCCGATGCAATTTCTGTGTTTCATCAACACTCTGATAGTCCACAGGTTACAGAATGCCTCCAGATGTGCATCGGAAACTACTACTGGTCTTCCAGGAACGAGCACAGCGTAGACTGTTTGAGATATTACTTTTATGAAGGAATGTGCTCATGGTGACTGTTGTATTCAATCCCGATGCAATTTGTGTGTTTCATCAACACTCTGATAGTCCACAGATTACGGAATGCCTCCAGATGTTAATCGGAAACTACTACTGGTCTTTCAGGGAACGATCAAAGCATAGACTGTTTGCGACATTACTCCTATGGAATAAAGTGCCCATGGTGACTGTTGTACTCAATCCAGATGCAATTTCTGTGTTTCATCAACACTCTGATAGTCTACAGATTACGGAAAGCCTCCAGATGTGCATCGGAAAGTACTACTGGTCTTCCAGGGATCAATCAAAGCGTAGACTGTTAGAGACATTACTCCCATGGAGGAAAGTGCGCATGGTGACTGTTGTATTCAATCCCGAAGCAATTTCTGTGTTTCATCAACACTCTGATAGTCCACAGACTACAGAATGCCTGCAGATGTGCAATTGAAACTACTACTGCTCTTCCAGGGAACGATCGAAGCGTAGACTGTTTGAGACATTACTCCCATGGAGGAAACTGAGCATGTAGACTGTTGTATTCAATCGCGATGCAATTTCTGTGTTTCATCAACACTCTGATAGTCCACAGATTACACAATGCCCCCAGATGTTAATCGGAAACTGCTACTGGTCTTCCAGGGAACGATCGAAGCGTAGACTGTTTGAGACATTACTCCCATGGAGGAAACTGAGCATGGAGACTGTTGTATTCAATCGCGATGCAATTTCTGTGTTTCATCAACACTCTGATAGTCCACAGATTACACAATGCCCCCAGATGTTAATCGGAAACTACTACTGGTCTTTCAGGGAACGATCAAAGCGTAAACTCTTTGAGACATTACTCCCATGGAGGAAAGTGCGCATGGTAACTGTTGTATTCAATCGCGATGCATTTTCTGTGTTCCAACAACACTCTGATAGTCCACAGATTACAGAATGCCCCCAGATGTTAATCGGAAACTGCTACTGGTCTTCCAGGTAACGATCAAAGCGTCGACTGTTTGAGACATACCTCCCGTGGAGGAAAGTGGGCTTGGTGACTGTTGTATTCAATCCCGATGCAATTTCTGTGTTTCATCAACACTCTGATAGTTTACAGATTACAGAATGCCTCCAGATGTGCATCGGAAACTACTACTGGTCTTCCAGGGAACGATCAAAGCATAGACTGTTTCAGACATTACTTTTATGAAGGAATGTGCTCATGGTGACTGTTGTATTCAATCCCGATGCAATTTCTGTGTTTCATCAACACTCTGATAGTCCACAGATTACAGAATGCCTCCAGATGTTAATCGGAAACTACTACTGGTCTTCCAGGGAACGATCAAAGCGTAGACTGTTTGCGACAGTACTCCCATGGAGGAAAGTGCGCATGGTGACTGTTGTATTCAATCCAGATGCAATTTCTGTGTTTCATCAACACTCTGATAGTCCACAGATTACGGAAAGCCTCCAGATGTGCATGGGAAACTACTACTGGGCTTCCAGGGATCGATCAAAGCGTAGACTGTTAGAGACATTACTCCCATGGAGTAAAGTGCGCATGGTGACTCTTGTATTCAATCCCGATGCAATTTCTGTGTTCCATCAACACTCTGATAGTCCACAGACTACAGAATTCCTCCAGATGTGCAATTGAAACTTCTACTGGTCTTCCAGGGAACGATCAAAGCGTAGACTGTTTGAAACATTACTCCCATGGAGGAAACTGCGCATGGAGACTGTTGTATTCAATCGCGACGCAATTTCTGTGTTTCATCAACACTCTGATAGTCCACAGATTACAGAATGCCCCCAGATGTTAATCGGAAACTGCTACTGGTCTTCCAGGGAACGATCAAAGCGTCGACTGTTTGAGACATACCTCCCGTGGAGGAAAGTGCGTATGGTGACTGTTGTATTCAATCGCTAAGCAATTTCTGTGTTTCATCAACACTCTGATACTCCAGAGATTACAGAATGCCTCCAGATGTGCATCGGAAACTACTACTGGTCTTCCAGGGAACGATCAAAGCGTAGATTGTTTGAGACATTACTCCCATGGAGGAAAGTGCGCATGATGACTGTTGTATTCAATCCCAAAGCAATTTCTGTGTTTCATCAACACTCTGATAGTCCACAGATTACAGAATGCATCCAGATGTGCATCGGAAACTACTACTGGTCTTCCAGGGAACGATCAAATCGTAGACTGTTTGAGACATTACTTTTATGAAGGAATGTGCTCTTGGTGACTGTTGTATTCAATCCCGATGAAATTTCTGTGTTTCATCAACACACTAATAGTCCACAGATTACAGAATGCCTCCAGATGTGCATCGGAAACTGCTACTGGTCTTCCAGGGAACGATCAAAGCGTAAACTCTTTGAAACATTACTGCCATGGAGGAAAGTGCGCATGGTGAATGTTGTATTCAATCGCGATGCAATTTCTGTGTTTCATCAACACTCTGATAGTCCACAGATTACAGAATGCCCCCAGATGTTAATCGGAAACTGCTACTGGTCTTCCAGGAAATGATCAAAGCGTAGACTGTTTGGGACATTACTCCCATGGAGGAAAGTGCGCATGGTGACTGTTGTATTCAATCCCAATGCAATTTCTGTGTTTCATCAACACTCTGATAGTCCACAGATTACAGAATGCCTCCAGATGTGCATCGGAAACTACTACTGATCTTCCAGGGAACGATCAAAGCGTAGACTGTTTGAGACATTACTTTTATGAAGGAATGTGCTCATGGTGACTGTTGTATTCAATCCCGATGCAATTTCTGTGTTTCATCAACACACTAATTGTCCACAGATTACAGAAAGCCTCCAGATGTGCATCGGAAACTGCTACTGGTCTTCCAGGGAACGATCAAAGCGTAAACTCTTTGAAACATTACTGCCATGGAGGAAAGTGCGCATGGTGACTGTTGTATTCAATCGCGATGCAATTTCTGTGTTTAATCAACACTCTGATAGTCCACAGATTACAGAATGCCTCCAGATGTTAATCGGAAACTGCTACTGGTCTTCCAATGAACGATCAAAGCGTAGACTGTTTGAGATATTACTTTTATGGAGGAATGTGCGCATGGTGACTGTTGTATTCAATCCCGATGCAATATCTGTGTTTCATCAACACTCTGATAGTCCACAGATTACAGAATGCCTCCAGATGTGCATCGGAAACTACTACTGGTCTTCCAGGGAACGATCGAAGCGTTAACTCTTTGAGACATTACTCCCATGGAGGAAAGTGCGCATGGTAACTGTTGTATTCAATCGCGATGCATTTTCTGTGTTTCATCAACACTCTGATGGTCCACAGATTACAGAATGCCACGAGATGTGCATCGGAAATTATTACTGGTTTTCCCGGGAACAATCAAAGCGTAGACTGTTTCAGACATTACTCCCATGCCGGAAAGTGCGGATGGTGACTGTTGTATTCAATCCCGATGCCATTTCTTTGTTTCATCAACACTCTGATAGTCCACAGATTACAGAATGCCTCCAGATGTTAATCGGAAACTACTACTGGTCTTCCAGGGATCGATCAAAGCGTAGACTGTTAGAGACGTTACTCCCATGGAGGAAAGTGCGCATGGTGACTGTTGTATTCAATCCCGATGCAATTTCTGTGTTTCATCAACACTCTGATAGTCCACAGACTACAGAATGCCTCAAGATGTGCAATTGAAACTACTACTGGTCTTCCAGGGAACGATCAAAGCGTAGACTGTTTGAGACATTACTCCCATGGAGGAAACTGCGCATGGAGACTGTTGTATTCAATCGCGATGCAATTTCTGTGTTTCATCAACACTCTGATAGTCCACAGATTACAGAATGCCTCCAGATGTGCATCGGAAACTACTATTGATCTTCCAGGGAACGATCAAAGCGTAGACTGTTTGAGATATTACTTTTATGGAGGAATGTGCGCATGGTGACTGTTGTATTCAATCCCGATGCAATATCTGTGTTTCATCAACACTCTGATAGTCCACAGATTACAGAATGCCTCCAGATGTGCGTCGGAAACTACTACTGGTCTTTCAGGGAACGATCAAAGCGTAAACTCTTTGAGACATTACTCCCATGGAGGAAAGTGCGCATGGTAACTGTTGTATTCAATCGCGATGCATTTTCTGTGTTCCATCAACACTCTGATAGTCCACAGATTACAGAATGCCCCCAGATGTTAATCGGAAACTGCTACTGGTCTTCCAGAGAACGATCAAAGCGTCGACTGTTTGAGACATACCTCCCGTGGAGGAAAGTGCGCATGGTGACTGTTGTATTCAATCCAGATGCAATTTCTGTGTTTCATCAACACTCTGATAGTCCACAGATAACGGAAAGCCTCCAGATGTGCATCGGAAACTACTACTGGTCTTCCAGGGATCGATCAAAGCGTAGACTGTTAGAGACATTACTCCCATGGAGGAAAGTGCGCATAATGACTGTTGTATTCAATCCCGATGCAATTTCTGTGTTTCATCAACACTCTGATAGTCCACAGACTACAGAATGCCTCCAGATGTGCAATTGAAACTACTACTGGTCTTCCAGGGAACGAACAAAGCGTAGACTGTTTGAGACATTACTCCCATGGAGGAAACTGCGCATGGAGACTGTTGTATTCAATCGCGATGCAATTTCTGTGTTTCATCAACACTCTGATAGTCCACAGATTACACAATGCCCCCAGATGTTAATCGGAAACTGCTACTGGTCTTCCAGGGAACGATCAAAGCGTAGACTGTTTGGGACATTACTCCCATGGAGGAAAGTGCGCATGCTGACTGTTGTATTCAATCCCGATGCAATTTCTGTGTTTCATCAACACTCTGATAGTCCACAGATTACAGAATGCCTCCAGATGTGCATCGGAAACTACTACTGATCTTCCAGGGAACGATCAAAGCGTAGACTGTTTGAGATATTACTTTTATGAAGGAATGTGCCCATGGTGACTGTTGTATTCAATCCCGATGCAATTTCTGTGTTTCATCAACACTCTGATAGTCCACAGATTACAGTATGCCTCCAGATGTTAATTGTAAACTACTACTGGTCTTCCAGGGAACGATCAAAGCGTAGACTGTTTGCGACATTACTCCCATGGAGGAAATTGCTCATGGTGACTGTTGTATTCAATCCAGATGCAATTTCTGTGTTTCATCAACACTCTGATAGTCCACAGATTACGGAAAGCCTCCAGGTGTGCATCGGAAACTACTACTGGTCTTCCAGGGATCGATCAAAGCGTAGACTGTTAGAGACATTACTCCCATGGAGGAAAGTGCGCATAATGACTGTTGTATTCAATCCCGATGCAATTTCTGTGTTTCATCAACACTCTGATAGTCCACAGACTACAGAATGCCTCCAGATGTGCAATTGAAACAACTACTGGTCTTCCAGGGAACGATCAAAGCGTAGACTGTTTGAGACATTACTCCCATGGAGGAAACTGCGCATGGAGACTGTTGTATTCAATCCCAATGCAATTTCTGTGTTTCATCAACACTCTGATAGTCCACAGATTACAGAATGCCTCCAGATGTGCATCGGAAACTACTACTGATCTTCCAGGGAACGATCAAAGCGTAGACTGTTTGAGACATTACTATTATGAAGGAATGTGCTCATGGTGACTGTTGTATTCAATCCCGATGCAATTTCTGTGTTTCATCAACACACTAATTGTCCACAGATTACAGAATGCCTCCAGATGTGCATCGGAAACTGCTACTGGTCTTCCAGGGAACGATCAAAGCGTAAACTCTTTGAAACATTACTGCCATGGAGGAAAGTGCGCATGGTGACTGTTGTATTCAATCGCGATGCAATTTCTGTGTTTAATCAACACTCTGATAGTCCACAGATTACAGAATGCCTCCAGATGTTAATCGGAAACTGCTACTGGTCTTCCAATGAACGATCAAAGCGTAGACTGTTTGAGATATTACTTTTATGGAGGAATGTGCGCATGGTGACTGTTGTATTCAATCCCGATGCAATATCTGTGTTTCATCAACACTCTGATAGTCCACAGATTACAGAATGCCTCCAGATGTGCATCGGAAACTACTACTGGTCTTCCAGGGAACGATCAAAGCGTTAACTCTTTGAGACATTACTCCCATGGAGGAAAGTGCGCATGGTAACTGTTGTATTCAATCGCGATGCATTTTCTGTGTTTCATCAACACTCTGATGATCCACAGATTACAGAATGCCACGAGATGTGCATCGGAAATTATTACTGGTTTTCCCGGGAACAATCAAAGCGTAGACCGTTTCAGACATTACTCCCATGCCGGAAAGTGCGGATGGTGACTGTTGTATTCAATCCCGATGCCATTTCTTTGTTTCATCAACACTCTGATAGTCCACAGATTACAGAATGCCACCAGGTGTGCATCGGAAACTACTACTGGTCTTCCAGGGAACGATCAAAGCGTCGACTGTTTGAGACATACCTCACGTGGAGGAAAGTGCGCATGGTGACAGTTGTATTCAATCGCGAAGCAATTTCTGTGTTTCATCAACACTCTGATAGTCCACAGATTACAGAATGCCACCTGATGTGCATCGGAAACTACTACTGGTCTTCCAGGGAACGTTCAAAGCTTAGACTGTTTGAGAATTACTCCCATGGAGGAAAGTGCGCATGGTGACTGTTGTATTCAATCCCGATGCAATTTCTGTGTTTCATCAACACTCTGATAGTCCACAGATTACAGAATGCCTCCAGATGTTAATCGGAAACTACTACTGGTCTTCCAGGGATCGATCAAAGCGTAGACTGTTAGAGACGTTACTCCCATGGAGGAAAGTGCGCATGGTGACTGTTGTATTCAATCCCGATGCAATTTCTGTGTTTCATCAACACTCTGATAGTCCACAGACTACAGAATGCCTCAAGATGTGCAATTGAAACTACTACTGGTCTTCCAGGGAACGATCAAAGCGTAGACTGTTTGAGACATTACTCCCATGGAGGAAACTGCGCATGGAGACTGTTGTATTCAATCGCGATGCAATTTCTGTGTTCCATCAACACTCTGATAGTCCACAGACTACAGAATTCCTCCAGATGTGCAATTGAAACTTCTACTGGTCTTCCAGGGAACGATCAAAGCGTAGACTGTTTGAAACATTACTCCCATGGAGGAAACTGCGCATGGAGACTGTTGTATTCAATCGCGACGCAATTTCTGTGTTTCATCAACACTCTGATAGTCCACAGATTACAGAATGCCCCCAGATGTTAATCGGAAACTGCTACTGGTCTTCCAGGGAACGATCAAAGCGTCGACTGTTTGAGACATACCTCCCGTGGAGGAAAGTGCGTATGGTGACTGTTGTATTCAATCGCTAAGCAATTTCTGTGTTTCATCAACACTCTGATACTCCAGAGATTACAGAATGCCTCCAGATGTGCATCGGAAACTACTACTGGTCTTCCAGGGAACGATCAAAGCGTAGATTGTTTGAGACATTACTCCCATGGAGGAAAGTGCGCATGATGACTGTTGTATTCAATCCCAAAGCAATTTCTGTGTTTCATCAACACTCTGATAGTCCACAGATTACAGAATGCATCCAGATGTGCATCGGAAACTACTACTGGTCTTCCAGGGAACGATCAAATCGTAGACTGTTTGAGACATTACTTTTATGAAGGAATGTGCTCTTGGTGACTGTTGTATTCAATCCCGATGAAATTTCTGTGTTTCATCAACACACTAATAGTCCACAGATTACAGAATGCCTCCAGATGTGCATCGGAAACTGCTACTGGTCTTCCAGGGAACGATCAAAGCGTAAACTCTTTGAAACATTACTGCCATGGAGGAAAGTGCGCATGGTGAATGTTGTATTCAATCGCGATGCAATTTCTGTGTTTCATCAACACTCTGATAGTCCACAGATTACAGAATGCCCCCAGATGTTAATCGGAAACTGCTACTGGTCTTCCAGGAAATGATCAAAGCGTAGACTGTTTGGGACATTACTCCCATGGAGGAAAGTGCGCATGGTGACTGTTGTATTCAATCCCAATGCAATTTCTGTGTTTCATCAACACTCTGATAGTCCACAGATTACAGAATGCCTCCAGATGTGCATCGGAAACTACTACTGATCTTCCAGGGAACGATCAAAGCGTAGACTGTTTGAGACATTACTTTTATGAAGGAATGTGCTCATGGTGACTGTTGTATTCAATCCCGATGCAATTTCTGTGTTTCATCAACACACTAATTGTCCACAGATTACAGAAAGCCTCCAGATGTGCATCGGAAACTGCTACTGGTCTTCCAGGGAACGATCAAAGCGTAAACTCTTTGAAACATTACTGCCATGGAGGAAAGTGCGCATGGTGACTGTTGTATTCAATCGCGATGCAATTTCTGTGTTTAATCAACACTCTGATAGTCCACAGATTACAGAATGCCTCCAGATGTTAATCGGAAACTGCTACTGGTCTTCCAATGAACGATCAAAGCGTAGACTGTTTGAGATATTACTTTTATGGAGGAATGTGCGCATGGTGACTGTTGTATTCAATCCCGATGCAATATCTGTGTTTCATCAACACTCTGATAGTCCACAGATTACAGAATGCCTCCAGATGTGCATCGGAAACTACTACTGGTCTTCCAGGGAACGATCGAAGCGTTAACTCTTTGAGACATTACTCCCATGGAGGAAAGTGCGCATGGTAACTGTTGTATTCAATCGCGATGCATTTTCTGTGTTTCATCAACACTCTGATGGTCCACAGATTACAGAATGCCACGAGATGTGCATCGGAAATTATTACTGGTTTTCCCGGGAACAATCAAAGCGTAGACTGTTTCAGACATTACTCCCATGCCGGAAAGTGCGGATGGTGACTGTTGTATTCAATCCCGATGCCATTTCTTTGTTTCATCAACACTCTGATAGTCCACAGATTACAGAATGCCTCCAGATGTTAATCGGAAACTACTACTGGTCTTCCAGGGATCGATCAAAGCGTAGACTGTTAGAGACGTTACTCCCATGGAGGAAAGTGCGCATGGTGACTGTTGTATTCAATCCCGATGCAATTTCTGTGTTTCATCAACACTCTGATAGTCCACAGACTACAGAATGCCTCAAGATGTGCAATTGAAACTACTACTGGTCTTCCAGGGAACGATCAAAGCGTAGACTGTTTGAGACATTACTCCCATGGAGGAAACTGCGCATGGAGACTGTTGTATTCAATCGCGATGCAATTTCTGTGTTTCATCAACACTCTGATAGTCCACAGATTACAGAATGCCTCCAGATGTGCATCGGAAACTACTATTGATCTTCCAGGGAACGATCAAAGCGTAGACTGTTTGAGATATTACTTTTATGGAGGAATGTGCGCATGGTGACTGTTGTATTCAATCCCGATGCAATATCTGTGTTTCATCAACACTCTGATAGTCCACAGATTACAGAATGCCTCCAGATGTGCGTCGGAAACTACTACTGGTCTTTCAGGGAACGATCAAAGCGTAAACTCTTTGAGACATTACTCCCATGGAGGAAAGTGCGCATGGTAACTGTTGTATTCAATCGCGATGCATTTTCTGTGTTCCATCAACACTCTGATAGTCCACAGATTACAGAATGCCCCCAGATGTTAATCGGAAACTGCTACTGGTCTTCCAGAGAACGATCAAAGCGTCGACTGTTTGAGACATACCTCCCGTGGAGGAAAGTGCGCATGGTGACTGTTGTATTCAATCCAGATGCAATTTCTGTGTTTCATCAACACTCTGATAGTCCACAGATAACGGAAAGCCTCCAGATGTGCATCGGAAACTACTACTGGTCTTCCAGGGATCGATCAAAGCGTAGACTGTTAGAGACATTACTCCCATGGAGGAAAGTGCGCATAATGACTGTTGTATTCAATCCCGATGCAATTTCTGTGTTTCATCAACACTCTGATAGTCCACAGACTACAGAATGCCTCCAGATGTGCAATTGAAACTACTACTGGTCTTCCAGGGAACGAACAAAGCGTAGACTGTTTGAGACATTACTCCCATGGAGGAAACTGCGCATGGAGACTGTTGTATTCAATCGCGATGCAATTTCTGTGTTTCATCAACACTCTGATAGTCCACAGATTACACAATGCCCCCAGATGTTAATCGGAAACTGCTACTGGTCTTCCAGGGAACGATCAAAGCGTAGACTGTTTGGGACATTACTCCCATGGAGGAAAGTGCGCATGCTGACTGTTGTATTCAATCCCGATGCAATTTCTGTGTTTCATCAACACTCTGATAGTCCACAGATTACAGAATGCCTCCAGATGTGCATCGGAAACTACTACTGATCTTCCAGGGAACGATCAAAGCGTAGACTGTTTGAGATATTACTTTTATGAAGGAATGTGCCCATGGTGACTGTTGTATTCAATCCCGATGCAATTTCTGTGTTTCATCAACACTCTGATAGTCCACAGATTACAGTATGCCTCCAGATGTTAATTGTAAACTACTACTGGTCTTCCAGGGAACGATCAAAGCGTAGACTGTTTGCGACATTACTCCCATGGAGGAAATTGCTCATGGTGACTGTTGTATTCAATCCAGATGCAATTTCTGTGTTTCATCAACACTCTGATAGTCCACAGATTACGGAAAGCCTCCAGGTGTGCATCGGAAACTACTACTGGTCTTCCAGGGATCGATCAAAGCGTAGACTGTTAGAGACATTACTCCCATGGAGGAAAGTGCGCATAATGACTGTTGTATTCAATCCCGATGCAATTTCTGTGTTTCATCAACACTCTGATAGTCCACAGACTACAGAATGCCTCCAGATGTGCAATTGAAACAACTACTGGTCTTCCAGGGAACGATCAAAGCGTAGACTGTTTGAGACATTACTCCCATGGAGGAAACTGCGCATGGAGACTGTTGTATTCAATCCCAATGCAATTTCTGTGTTTCATCAACACTCTGATAGTCCACAGATTACAGAATGCCTCCAGATGTGCATCGGAAACTACTACTGATCTTCCAGGGAACGATCAAAGCGTAGACTGTTTGAGACATTACTATTATGAAGGAATGTGCTCATGGTGACTGTTGTATTCAATCCCGATGCAATTTCTGTGTTTCATCAACACACTAATTGTCCACAGATTACAGAATGCCTCCAGATGTGCATCGGAAACTGCTACTGGTCTTCCAGGGAACGATCAAAGCGTAAACTCTTTGAAACATTACTGCCATGGAGGAAAGTGCGCATGGTGACTGTTGTATTCAATCGCGATGCAATTTCTGTGTTTAATCAACACTCTGATAGTCCACAGATTACAGAATGCCTCCAGATGTTAATCGGAAACTGCTACTGGTCTTCCAATGAACGATCAAAGCGTAGACTGTTTGAGATATTACTTTTATGGAGGAATGTGCGCATGGTGACTGTTGTATTCAATCCCGATGCAATATCTGTGTTTCATCAACACTCTGATAGTCCACAGATTACAGAATGCCTCCAGATGTGCATCGGAAACTACTACTGGTCTTCCAGGGAACGATCAAAGCGTTAACTCTTTGAGACATTACTCCCATGGAGGAAAGTGCGCATGGTAACTGTTGTATTCAATCGCGATGCATTTTCTGTGTTTCATCAACACTCTGATGATCCACAGATTACAGAATGCCACGAGATGTGCATCGGAAATTATTACTGGTTTTCCCGGGAACAATCAAAGCGTAGACCGTTTCAGACATTACTCCCATGCCGGAAAGTGCGGATGGTGACTGTTGTATTCAATCCCGATGCCATTTCTTTGTTTCATCAACACTCTGATAGTCCACAGATTACAGAATGCCACCAGGTGTGCATCGGAAACTACTACTGGTCTTCCAGGGAACGATCAAAGCGTCGACTGTTTGAGACATACCTCACGTGGAGGAAAGTGCGCATGGTGACAGTTGTATTCAATCGCGAAGCAATTTCTGTGTTTCATCAACACTCTGATAGTCCACAGATTACAGAATGCCACCTGATGTGCATCGGAAACTACTACTGGTCTTCCAGGGAACGTTCAAAGCTTAGACTGTTTGAGAATTACTCCCATGGAGGAAAGTGCGCATGGTGACTGTTGTATTCAATCCCGATGCAATTTCTGTGTTTCATCAACACTCTGATAGTCCACAGATTACAGAATGCCTCCAGATGTTAATCGGAAACTACTACTGGTCTTCCAGGGATCGATCAAAGCGTAGACTGTTAGAGACGTTACTCCCATGGAGGAAAGTGCGCATGGTGACTGTTGTATTCAATCCCGATGCAATTTCTGTGTTTCATCAACACTCTGATAGTCCACAGACTACAGAATGCCTCAAGATGTGCAATTGAAACTACTACTGGTCTTCCAGGGAACGATCAAAGCGTAGACTGTTTGAGACATTACTCCCATGGAGGAAACTGCGCATGGAGACTGTTGTATTCAATCGCGATGCAATTTCTGTGTTTCATCAACACTCTGATAGTCCACAGATTACAGAATGCCTCCAGATGTGCATCGGAAACTACTATTGATCTTCCAGGGAACGATCAAAGCGTAGACTGTTTGAGATATTACTTTTATGGAGGAATGTGCGCATGGTGACTGTTGTATTCAATCCCGATGCAATATCTGTGTTTCATCAACACTCTGATAGTCCACAGATTACAGAATGCCTCCAGATGTGCGTCGGAAACTACTACTGGTCTTTCAGGGAACGATCAAAGCGTAAACTCTTTGAGACATTACTCCCATGGAGGAAAGTGCGCATGGTAACTGTTGTATTCAATCGCGATGCATTTTCTGTGTTCCATCAACACTCTGATAGTCCACAGATTACAGAATGCCCCCAGATGTTAATCGGAAACTGCTACTGGTCTTCCAGAGAACGATCAAAGCGTCGACTGTTTGAGACATACCTCCCGTGGAGGAAAGTGCGCATGGTGACTGTTGTATTCAATCCAGATGCAATTTCTGTGTTTCATCAACACTCTGATAGTCCACAGATAACGGAAAGCCTCCAGATGTGCATCGGAAACTACTACTGGTCTTCCAGGGATCGATCAAAGCGTAGACTGTTAGAGACATTACTCCCATGGAGGAAAGTGCGCATAATGACTGTTGTATTCAATCCCGATGCAATTTCTGTGTTTCATCAACACTCTGATAGTCCACAGACTACAGAATGCCTCCAGATGTGCAATTGAAACTACTACTGGTCTTCCAGGGAACGATCAAAGCGTAGACTGTTTGAGACATTACTCCCATGGAGGAAACTGCGCATGGAGACTGTTGTATTCAATCGCGATGCAATTTCTGTGTTTCATCAACACTCTGATAGTCCACAGATTACACAATGCCCCCAGATGTTAATCGGAAACTGCTACTGGTCTTCCAGGGAACGATCAAAGCGTAGACTGTTTGGGACATTACTCCCATGGAGGAAAGTGCGCATGCTGACTGTTGTATTCAATCCCGATGCAATTTCTGTGTTTCATCAACACTCTGATAGTCCACAGATTACAGAATGCCTCCAGATGTGCATCGGAAACTACTACTGATCTTCCAGGGAACGATCAAAGCGTAGACTGTTTGAGATATTACTTTTATGAAGGAATGTGCCCATGGTGACTGTTGTATTCAATCCCGATGCAATTTCTGTGTTTCATCAACACTCTGATAGTCCACAGATTACAGTATGCCTCCAGATGTTAATTGTAAACTACTACTGGTCTTCCAGGGAACGATCAAAGCGTAGACTGTTTGCGACATTACTCCCATGGAGGAAAGTGCTCATGGTGACTGTTGTATTCAATCCAGATGCAATTTCTGTGTTTCATCAACACTCTGATAGTCCACAGATTACGGAAAGCCTCCAGATGTGCATCGGAAACTACTACTGGTCTTCCAGGGATCGATCAAAGCGTAGACTGTTAGAGACATTACTCCCATGGAGGAAAGTGCGCATAATGACTGTTGTATTCAATCCCGATGCAATTTCTGTGTTTAATCAACACTCTGATAGTCCACAGACTACAGAATGCCTCCAGATGTGCAATTGAAACTACTACTGGTCTTCCAGGGAACGATCAAAGCGTAGACTGTTTGAGACATTACTCCCATGGAGGAAACTGCGCATGGAGACTGTTGTATTCAATCGCGATGCAATTTCTGTGTTTCATCAACACTCTGATAGTCCACAGATTACACAGTGCCCCCAGATGTTAATCGGAAACTGCTACTGGTCTTCGAGGGAACGATCAAAGCGTAGACTGTTTGGGACATTACTCCCATGGAGGAAAGTGCGCATGCTGACTGTTGTATTCAATCCCGATGCAATTTCTGTGTTTCATCAACATTCTGATAGTCCAAAGATTACTGAATGCCTCCCGATGTGCATCGGAAACTACTATTGATCTTCCAGGGAACGATCAAAGCGTAGACTGTTTGAGATATTACTTTTATGGAGGAATGTGCGCATGGTGACTGTTGTATTCAATCCCGATGCAATATCTGTGTTTCATCAACACTCTGATAGTCCACAGATTACAGAATGTTCCCAGATGTGCGTCGGAAACTACTACTGGTCTTTCAGGGAACAATCAAAGCGTAAACTCTTTGAGACATTAATCCCATGGAGGAAAGTGCGCATGGTAACTGTTGTATTCAATCGCGATGCATTTTCTGTGTTCCATCAACACTCTGATAGTCCACAGATTACAGAATGCCCCCAGATGTTAATCGGAAACTGCTACTGGTCTTCCAGGGAACGATCAAAGCGTAGACTGTTTGACACATTACTCCCATGGAGGAAACTGCGCATGGAGACTGTTGTATTCAATCGCGATGCAATTTCTGTGTTTCATCAACACTCTGATAGTCCACAGATTACACAATGCCCCCAGATGTTAATCGGAAACTGCTACTGGTCTTCCAGGGAACGATCAAAGCGTAGACTGTTTGGGACATTACTCCCATGGAGGAAAGTGCGCATGCTGACTGTTGTATTCAACCCCGATGCAATTTCTGTGTTTCATCAACACTCTGATAGTCCACAGATTACAGAATGCCTCCCGATGTGCATCGGAAACTACTATTCATCTTCCAGGGAACGATCAAAGCGTAGACTGTTTGAGATATTACTTTTATGGAGGAATGTGCGCATGGTGACTGTTGTATTCAATCCCGATGCAATATCTGTGTTTCATCAACACTCTGATAGTCCACAGATTACAGAATGCCTCCAGATGTGCGTCGGAAACTACTACTGGTCTTTCAGGGAACGATCAAAGCATAAACTCTTTGAGACATTACTCCCATGGAGGAAAGTGCGCATGGTAACTGTTGTATTCGATCGCGATGCATTTTCTGTGTTCCATCAACACTCTGATAGTCCACAGATTACAGAATGACCCCAGATGTTAATCGGAAACTGCTACTGGTCTTCCAGGGAACGATCAAAGCGTCGACTGTTTGAGACATACCTCCCGTGGAGGAAAGTGCGCATGGTGACTGTTGTATTCAATCCCGATGCAATTTCTGTGTTTCATCAACACTCTGATAGTCCACAGATTACAGAATGCCTCCAGATGTGCATCGTAAACTACTACTGATCTTCCAGGGAACGATCAAGGCGTAGACTGTTTGAGATATTACTTTTATGAAGGAATGTGCCCATGGTGACAGTTGTATTCAATCCCGATGCAATTTCTGTGTTTCATCAACACTCTGATAGTCCACAGATTACAGTATGCCTCCAGATTTTAATCGGAAGCTACTACTGGTCTTCCAGGGAACGATGAAAGCGTAGACTGTTTGCGACATTACTCCCATGGAGGAAAGTGCTCATGGTGACTGTTGTATTCAATCCAGATGCAATTTCTGTGTTTCATCAACACTCTGATAGTCCACAGATTACGGAAAGCCTCCAGATGTGCATGGGAAACTACTACTGGGCTTCCAGGGATCGATCAAAGCGTAGACTGTTAAATACATTACTCCCATGGAGTAAAGTGCGCATGGTGACTGTTGTATTCAACCCCGATGCAATATCTGTGTTCCATCAACACTCCGATAGTCCACAGACTACAGAATGCCTCCAGATGTGCAATTGAAACTACTACTGGTCTTCCAGGGAACGATCAAAGCGTAGACTGTTTGAGACATTACTCCCATAGAGGAAACTGCGCATGGAGACTGTTGAATTCAATCGCGATGCAATTTCTGTGTTTCATCAACACTCTGATAGTCCACAGATTACAGAATGCCCCCAGTTGTTAATCGGAAACTGCTACTGGTCTTCCAGGGAACGATCAAAGCGTCGACTGTTTGAGACATACCTCCCGTGGAGGAATGTGCGTATGGTGACTGTTGTATTCAATCGCTAAGCAATTTCTGTGTTTCATCAACACTCTGATAGTCCACAGATTACAGAATGCAACCAGATGGGCATGGGAAACTACTGCTGGTCTTCCAGGAAACGATGAAAGCTTAGACTGTTTGAGAATTACCCCCATGGAGGAAAGTGCGCATGGTGACTGTTGTATTCAATCCCGATGCAATTTCTGTGTTTCATCTACACTCTGATAGTCCACAGATTACAGAATGCCTCCAGATGTGCATCGGAAACTACTACTGGTCTTTCAGGGAACGATCAAAGCGTAAACTCTTTGAGACATTACTCCCATGTAGGAAAGTGCGCATGGTAACTTTTGTGTTCAATCCCGATGCAATTTCTGTGTTACATCAACACTCTGATACTCCACAGATTACAGAATGCCTCCAGATGTGCATCGGAAACAACTACTGGTCTTCCAGAGAACGATCAAAGCTTAGACTGTTTCAGACATTACTACCATGGGGGAAAGTGCGCATGGTGACTGTTGTATTCAATACTGATGCAATTTCTGAGTTTCATCAATACTCTGATAGTCCACAGATTACAGAATGACCCCAGATGTTAATCGGAAACTGCTACTGGTTTTCCAGGGAACGATAAAAGCGTCGACTGTTTGAGACATACCTCCCGTGGAGGAAAGTGCGTATGGCGACTATTGTATTCAATCGCTAAGCAATTTCTGTGTTTCATCAACACTCTGATAGTCCACAGATTACAGAATGGCTCCAGATGTGCATCGGAAACTACTACTGGTCTTCCAGGGAACGATCAAAGCGTAGACTGTTTCAGACATTACTACCATGGAGGAAAGTGCGCATGGTGACTGTTGTATTCAATCCCGATGCAATTTCTGTGTTTCATCAACACTCTGATAGTCCAAAGACTACAGAATGCCTCCAGATGTGCAATTGAAACTACTACTGGCCTTCCAGGGAACGATCGAAGCGTAGACTGTTTGAGACTTTACTCCCATGGAGGAAACTGCGCATGGAGACTGTTGTATTCAATCGCGATGCAATTTCTGTGTATCATCAACACTCTGATAGTCCACAGATTACAGAATGCCCCCAGATGTTAATCGGAAACTGCTACTGGTCTTCCAGGGAACGATCAAAGCGTAGACTGTTTGGGACATTACTCCCATGGAGGAAAGGGCGCATGGTGACTGTTGTATTCAATCGCTAAGCAATTTCTGTGTTTCATCAACACTCTGATAGTCCACAGGTTATAGAATGCCTCCAGATGTGCATCGGAAACTACTACTGAACATCCAGGGAACGATCAAAGCGTAGACTGTTTGAGATATTACTTTTATGGAGGAATGTGCGCATGGTTTCTGTTATATTCAATCCCGATGCAATATCTGTGTTTCATCAACACTCTGATAGTCCACAGATTACAGAATGCCTCCAGATGTGCGTCGGAAACTACTACTGGTCTTTCAGGGAACGATCAAAGCGTTAACTCTTTGAGACATTACTCCCATGGAGGAAAGTGCGCATGGTAACTGTTGTATTCAATCCCGATGCAATTTCTGTGTTTCATCAACACTCTGATAGTCCGCAGATTACAGAATGCCTCCAGATGTGCATCGGAAACTACTACTGGTCTTCCATGGAACGATCAAAGCGTAGACTGTTTCAGACATTACTTTTATGAAGGAATGTGCTCATGGTGACTGTTGTATTCAATCCCGATGCAATTTCTGTGTTTCATCAACACTCTGATAGTCCACAGATTACAGAATGCATCCAGATGTTAATCGGAAACTACTACTGGTCTTCCAGGGAACGAACAAAGCGTAGACTGTTTGCGACATTACTCCCATGGAGGAAAGTGCGCATGGTGACTGTTGTATTCAATCCAGATGCAATTTCTGTGTTTCATCAACACTCTGATAGTCCACAGATTACGGAAAGCATCCAGATGTGCATGGGAAACTACTACTGGTCTGCCAGGGATCGATCAAAGCGTAGACTGTTAGAGACATTACTCCCATGGAGTAAGGTGCGCATGGTGACTGTAGTATTCAATCCCGATGCAATTTCTGAGTTCCATCAACACTCTGATAGTCCACAGATTACAGAATGCCTCCAGATGTGCAATTGAAACTACTACTGGTCTTCCAGGGAACGATCAAAGCGTAGACTGTTTGAGACATTACTCCCATGGAGGAAACTGCGCATGGAGATTGTTGTATTCAATCGCGATGCAATTTCTGTGTTTCATCAACACTCTGATAGTCCACAGGTTACAGAATGCCCCCAGATGTTAATCGGAAACTGCTACTGGTCTTCCAGGGAACGATCAAAGCGTCGACTCTTTGAGACATACATCCAGTGGAGGAAAGTGCGTATGGTGACTGTTGTATTCAATCGCTAAGCAATTTCTGTGTTTCATCAACACTCTGATAGTCCACAGATTACAGAATGCCACCAGATGGGCATCGGAAACTACTACAGGTCTTCCAGGGAACGATCAAAGCTTAGACTGTTTGAGAATTACTCCCATGGAGGAAAGTGCGCATGGTGACTGTTGTATTCAATCCCGATGCAATTTCTGTGTATCATCAACACTTTGATAGTCCACAGATTACAGAATGCCTCCAGATGTGCATCGGAATCTACTTCTGTCTTCCAGGGAACGATCATAGCGTAGACTGTTTGAGACATTACTCCCATGGAGGAAAGTGCGCATGGTGACTGTTGTATTCAATCCAGATGCAATTTCTGTGTTTCATCAACACTCTGATAGTCCACAGATTACAGAATGCCCCCAGATGTTAATCGGAAACTGCTACTGGTCTTCCAGGGAACGATCAAAGCGTAGACTGTTTGCGACATTACTCCCATGGACGAAAGTGCGCATGGTGACTGTTGTATTCAATCCCAATGCAATTTCTGTGTTTCGTCAACACTCTGATAGTCCACAGGTTATAGAATGCCTCCAGATGTGCATCGGAAACTACTACTGATCTTCCAGGGAACGATCAAAGCGTATACTGTTTGAGATATTACTTTTATGGAGGAATGTGCGCATGGTTTCTGTTGTATTCAATCCCGATGCAATATCTGTGTTTCATCAACACTCTGATAGTCCAGAGATTACAGAATGCCTCCAGATGTGCGTCGGAAACTACTACTGGTCTTTCAGGGAACGATCAAAGCGTAAACTCTTTGAGACATTACTCCCATGGAGGAAAGTGCGCATGGTAACTGTTGTATTCAATCGCGATGCAATTTCTGTGTTCCATCAACACTCTGATAGTCCACAGATTACAGAATGACCCCAGATGTTAATCGGAAACTGCTACTGGTCTTCCAGGGAACGATCAAAGCGTCGACTGTTTGAGACATACCTCCCGTGGAGGAAAGTGCGCATGGTGACTGTTGTATTCAATCCCGGTGCAATTTCTGTGTTTCATCAACACTCTGATAGTCCACAGATTACAGAATGCCTCCAGATGTGCATCGGAAACTACTACTGGTCTTCCAGGGAACGATCAAAGCGTAGACTGTTTCACACATTACTTTTATGAAGGAATGTGCTCATGGTGACTGTTGTATTCAATCCCGATGCAATTTCTGTGTTTCATCAACACTCTGATAGTCCACAGATTACAGAATGCCTCCAGATGTTAATCGGAAACTACTACTGGTCTTCGAGGGAACGATCAAAGCGTAGACAGTTTGCGACATTACTCCCATTGAGGAAAGTGCGCATCGTGACTGTTGTATTCAATCCCGATGCAATTTCTGTGGTCCATCAACACTCTGATAGTCCACAGATTACAGAATGCCTCCAGATGTGCATCGGAAACTACTACTGGTTTTCCAGGGAACGATCAAAGCGTAGACTGTTTGAGACATTACTCCCATGGAGGAAACTGCGCATAGAGACTGTTGTATTCAATCGCGATGCAGTTTCTGTGTTTCATCAACACTCTGATAGTCCACAGATTACAGAATGCCCCCAAATGTTAATCGGAAACTGCTACTGGTCTTCCAGGGAACGATCAAAGCGTCGACTGTTTGAGACATACCTCCCGTGGAGGAAAGTGCGTATGGTGACTGTTGTATTCAATCGCTAAGCAATTTCTGTGTTTCATCAACACTCTGATAGTCCACAGATTACAGATTGCCACCAGATGGGCATCGGAAACTTCAACAGGTCTTCCAGGGAACGATCAAAGCTTAGACTGTTTGAGTATTACTCCCATGGAGGAAAGTGCGCATGGTGACTGTTGTATTCAATCCCGATGCAATTTCTGTGTTTCATCTACACTTTGATAGTCCACAGATTACAGAATGCCTCCAGATGTGCATCGGAAACTACTACTGGTCTTTCAGGGAACGATCAAAGCGTAAACTCTTTGAGACATTACTCCCTTGTAGGAAAGTGCGCATGGTAAATGTTGTATTCAATCCGGATGCAATTTCTGTGTATCATCAACACTCTGATAGTCCACAGATTACAGAATGCCTCCAGATGTGCATCGGAAACTACTACTGTCTTCCAGGGAACGATCATAGTGTAGACTGTTTGAGACATTACTCCCATGGAGGAAAGTGCGCATGGTGACTGTTGTATTCAATCCCGATGCAATTTCTGTGTTTCATCAACACTCTGATAGTCCACAGATTACAGAATGCCTACAGATGTGCATCGGGAACTACTACTGGTCTTCCAGGGAACGACCAAAGCGTAGACTGTTTGAGATATTACTTTTATAGAGGAATGGGCGCATGGTGACTGTTGTATTCAATCCCAATGCAATTTCTGTGTTTCATCAACACACTGATAGTCCACAGATTACAGAATGCCTCCAGATGTTCAATGGAAACTACTACTGGTCTGTCAGGGAACGATCAAAGCGTAAACTCTTTGAGACATTACTCCCATGGAGGAAAATGCGCATGGTAACTGTTGTATTCAATCCCGATGCAATTTCTGTGTTTCATCAACACTCTGATACTCCACAGATTACAGAATGCCTCCAGATGTGCATCGGAAACTACTAATGGTCTTCCAGGGAACGCTCAAAGCGTAGACTGTTTGAGACATTACACCCATGGAGGAAAGTGCGCATGGTGACTGTTGTATTCAATCCCGATGCAATTTCTGTGTTTCATCAACACTCTGATAGTCCACAGATTACAGAATGCAACCAGATGTGCATCGGAAACTACTACTGGTCTTCCAGGGAACGATCAAAGCGTAGACTGTTTGAGACATTACTTTTATGAAGGAATGTGCTCATGGTGACTGTTGTATTCAATCCCGATGCAATTTCTGTGTTTCATCAACACTCTGATAGTCCACTGATTACAGAATGCATCCAGATGTTAATCGGAAACTACTACTGGTCTTCCAGGGAACGATCATAGCGTAGACTGTTTCCGACATTACTCCCATGGAGGAAAGTGCGCATGGTGAGTGTTGTATTCAATCCAGATGCAATTTCTGTGTTTCATCAACACTCTGATAGTCCACAGATTACGGAAAGCCTCCATATGTGCATCGGAAACTACTACTGGTCTTCCAGGGATCGATCAAAGCGTAGACTGTTAGAGACATTACTCCCATGGAGTAAAGTGCGCATGGTGACTGTTGTATTCAATCCCGATGGAATTTCTGTGTTTCATCAACACTCTGATAGTCCACAGACTACAGAATGCCTCCAGATGTGCAATTGAAACTACTACTGGTCTTCCAGGGAACGATCAAAGCGTAGACTGTTTGAGACATTACTCCCATGGAGGAAACTGCGCATGGAGACTATTGTATTCGATCGCGATGCAATTTCTGTGTTTCATCAACACTCTGATAGTCCACAGATTACAGAATGCCTCCAGATGTTAATCGGAAACTGCTACTGGTCTTCCAATGAACGATCAAAGCGTAGACTGTTTGAGACATTACTCCCATGGAGGAAAGTGCGCATGGTAACTGTTTTATTCAATCCCGATGCAATTTCTGTGTTTCATCAACACTCTGATACTCCACAGATTACAGAATGCCTCCAGATGTGCATCGGAAACTACTACTGGTCTTCCAGGGAACGATCAAAGCGTAGACTGTTGCAGACATTAATACCATGGAGGAAAGTGCGCATGGTGACTGTTGTATTCAATCCCGACGCAATTTCTGTGTTTCATCAACACTCTGATAGTCCACAGATTACAGAATGCCTCCAGATGTGCATCGGAAACTACTACTGATCTTCCAGGGAACGATCAAAGCGTAGACTGTTTGAGATATTACTTTTATGGAGGAATGTGCGAGTGGTGACTGTTGTATTGAATCCCGATGCAATATCTGTGTTTCATCAACACTCTGATAGTCCACAGATTACAGAATGCCTCCAGATGTGCATCGGAAACTACTACTGGTCTTTCAGGGAACGATCAAAGCGTAAACTCTTTGAGACACTACTCCCATGGAGGAAAGTGCGCATGGTAACTGTTGTATTCAATCGCGATGCATTTTCTGTGTTTCATCAACACCCTGATGGTCCACAGATTACAGAATGCCATGAGATGTGCATCGGAAACTACTACTGGTCTTCCCGGGAACGGTCAAAAGCGTAGACTGTATCAGACATTACTCCCATGCAGGAAAGTGCTCATGGTAACTGTTGTATTCAATCCCGATGCAATTTCTGTGTTTCATCAACACTCTGATACTCCACAGATTACAGAATGCCTCCCGATGTGCATCGGAAACTACTACTGGTCTTCCAGGGAACGATCAAAGCGTAAACTCTTTGAGACGTTACTCCCATGTAGGAAAGTGCGCATGGTAACTGTTGTGTTCAATCCCGATGCAATTTCTGTGTTACATCAACACTCTTATACTCCACAGATTACAGAATGCCTCCAGATGTGCATCGGAAACTACTACTGGTCTTCCAGAGAACGATCAAAGCGTAGACTGTTTCAGACATTACTTTTATGAAGGAATGTGCTCATGGTGACTGTTGTATTCAATCCAGATGCAATTTCTGTGTTTCGTCAACACTCTGATAGTCCACAGATTACGGAAAGCCTCCAGATGTGCATGGGAAACTACTACTGGTCTGCCAGGGATCGATCAAAGCGTAGACTGTTAGAGACATTACTCCCATGGAGTAAAGTGCGCATGGTGACTGTAGTATTCAATCCCGATGCAATTTCTGTGTTCCATCAACACTCTGATAGTCCACAGATTACAGAATGCCTCCAGATGTGCAATTGAAACTACTACTGGTCTTCCAGGGAACGATCAAAGCGTAGACTGTTTGAGACATTACTCCCATGGAGGAAACTGCGCATGGAGACTGTTGTATTCAATCGCGATGCAATTTCTGTGTTTCATCAACACTCTGATAGTCCACAGGTTACAGAATGCCCCCAGATGTTAATCGGAAACTGCTACTGGTCTTCCAGGGAACGATCAAAGCGTCGACTGTTTGAGACATACCTCCAGTGGAGGAAAGTGCGTATGGTGACTGTTGTATTCAATCGCTAAGCAATTTCTGTGTTTCATCAACACTCTGATAGTCCACAGATTACAGAATGCCACCAGATGGGCATCGGAAACTACTACAGGTCTTCCAGGGAACGATCAAAGCTTAGACTGTTTGAGAATTACTCCCATGGAGGAAAGTGCGCATGGTGACTGTTGTATTCAATCCCGATGCAATTTCTGTGTTTCATCTACACTTTGATAGTCCACAGATTACAGAATGCCTCCAGATGTGCATCGGAAACTACTACTGGTCTTTCAGGGAACGATCAAAGCGTAAACTCTTTGAGACATTACTCCCATGTAGGAAAGTGCGCATGGTAACTGTTGTATTCAATCCCGATGCAATTTCTGTGTTTCATCAACACTCTGATACTCCACAGATTACAGAATGCCTCCAGATGTGCATCGGAAACTACTACTGGTCTTCCAGGGAACGATCAAATCGTAGACTGTTTCAGACATTACTCCCATGCAGGAAAGTGCGGATGGTGACTGTTGTATTCAATCCCGATGCAATTTCTGTGTATCATCAACACTTTGATAGTCCACAGATTACAGAATGCCTCCAGATGTGCATCGGAAACTACTTCTGTCTTCCAGGGAACGATCATAGCGTAGACTGTTTGAGACATTACTCCCATGGAGGAAAGTGCGCATGGTGACTGTTGTATTCAATCCCGATGCAATTTCTGTGTTTCATCAACACTCTGATAGTCCACAGATTACAGAATGCCCCCAGATGTTAATCGGAAACTGCTACTGGTCTTCCAGGGAACGATCAAAGCGTAGACTGTTTGCGACATTACTCCCATGGACGAAAGTGCGCATGGTGACTGTTGTATTCAATCCCAATGCAATTTCTGTGTTTCATCAACACTCTGATAGTCCACAGGTTATAGAATGCCTCCAGATGTGCATCGGAAACTACTACTGATCTTCCAGGGAACGATCAAAGCGTAGACTGTTTGAGATATTACTTTTATGGAGGAATGTGCGCATGGTTTCTGTTGTATTCAATCCCGATGCAATATCTGTGTTTCATCAACACTCTGATAGTCCACAGATTACAGAATGCCTCCAGATGTGCGTCGGAAACTACTACTGGTCTTTCAGGGAACGATCAAAGCGTAAACTCTTTGAGACATTACTCCCATGGAGGAAAGTGCGCATGGTAACTGTTGTATTCAATCGCGATGCAATTTCTGTGTTCCATCAACACTCTGATAGTCCACAGATTACAGAATGACCCCAGATGTTAATCGGAAACTGCTACTGGTCTTCCAGGGAACGATCAAAGCGTCGACTGTTTGAGACATACCTCCCGTGGAGGAAAGTGCGCATGGTGACTGTTGTATTCAATCCCGATGCAATTTCTGTGTTTCATCAACACTCTGATAGTCCACAGATTACAGAATGCCTCCAGATGTGCATCGGAAACTACTACTGGTCTTCCAGGGAACGATCAAAGCGTAGACTGTTTCAGACATTACTTTTATGAAGGAATGTGCTCATGGTGACTGTTGTATTCAATCCCGATGCAATTTCTGTGTTTCATCAACACTCTGATAGTCCACAGGTTACAGAATGCCTCCAGATGTTAATCGCAAACTACTACTGGTCTTCGAGGGAACGATCAAAGCGTAGACTGTTTGCGACATTACTCCCATTGAGGAAAGTGCGCATTGTGACTGTTGTATTCAATCCCGATGCAATTTCTGTGTTCCATCAACACTCTGATAGTCCACAGATTACAGAATGCCTCCAGATGTGCATCGGAAACTACTACTGGTCTTCCAGGGAACGATCAAAGCGTAGACTGTTTGAGACATTACTCCCATGGAGGAAATTGCGCATGGAGACTGTTGTATTCAATCGTGATGCGGTTTCTGTGTTTCATCAACACTCTGATAGTCCACAGATTACAGAATGCCCCCAGATGTTAATCAGAAACTGCTACTGGTCTTCCAGGGAACGATCAAAGCGTCGACTGTTTGAGACATACCTCCCGTGGAGGAAAGTGCGTATGGTGACTGTTGTATTCAATCGCTAAGCAATTTCTGTGTTTCATCAACACTCTGATAGTCCACAGATTACAGAATGCCACCAGATGGGCATCGGAAACTACTACAGGTCTTCCAGGGAACGATCAAAGCTTAGACTGTTTGAGAATTACTCCTATGGAGGAAAGTGCGCATGGTGACTGTTGTATTCAATCCCGATGCAATTTCTGTGTTTCATCTACACTTTGATAGTCCACAGATTACAGAATGCCTCCAGATGTGCATCGGAAACTACTACTGGTCTTTCAGGGAACGATCAAAGCGTAAACTCTTTGAGACATTACTCCCATGTAGGAAAGTGCGCATGGTAACTGTTGTATTCAATCCCGATGCAATTTCTGTGTTTCATCAACACTCTGATACTCCACAGATTACAGAATGCCTCCAGATGTGCATCGGAAACTACTACTGGTCTTCCAGGGAACGATCAAATCGTAGACTGTTTCAGACATTACTCCCATGCAGGAAAGTGCGGATGGTGACTGTTGTATTCAATCCCGATGCAATTTCTGTGTATCATCAACACTTTGATAGTCCACAGATTACAGAATGCCTCCAGATGTGCATCGGAAACTACTTCTGTCTTCCAGGGAACGATCATAGCGTAGACTGTTTGAGACATTACTCCCATGGAGGAAAGTGCGCATGGTGACTGTTGTATTCAATCCCGATGCAATTTCTGTGTTTCATCAACACTCTGATAGTCCACAGATTACAGAATGCATCCAGATGTTAATCGGAAACTACTACTGGTCTTCCAGGGAACGAACAAAGCGTAGACTGTTTGCGACATTACTCCCATGGAGGAAAGTGCGCATGGTGACTGTTGTATTCAATCCAGATGCAATTTCTGTGTTTCGTCAACACTCTGATAGTCCACAGATTACGGAAAGCCTCCAGATGTGCATGGGAAACTACTACTGGTCTGCCAGGGATCGATCAAAGCGTAGACTGTTAGAGACATTACTCCCATGGAGTAAAGTGCGCATGGTGACTGTAGTATTCAATCCCGATGCAATTTCTGTGTTCCATCAACATTCTGATAGTCCACAGATTACAGAATGCCTCCAGATGTGCAATTGAAACTACTACTGGTCTTCCAGGGAACGATCAAAGCGTAGACTGTTTGAGACATTACTCCCATGGAGGAAACTGCGCATGGAGACTGTTGTATTCAATCGCGATGCAATTTCTGTGTTTCATCAACACTCTGATAGTCCACAGGTTACAGAATGCCCCCAGATGTTAATCGAAAACTGCTACTGGTCTTCCAGGGAACGATCAAAGCGTCGACTGTTTGAGACATACCTCCAGTGGAGGAAAGTGCGTATGGTGACTGTTGTATTCAATCGCTAAGCAATTTCTGTGTTTCATCAACACTCTGATAGTCCACAGATTACAGAATGCCACCAGATGGGCATCGGAAACTACTACAGGTCTTCCAGGGAACGATCAAAGCTTAGACTGTTTGAGAATTACTCCCATGGAGGAAAGTGCGCATGGTGACTGTTGTATTCAATCCCGATGCAATTTCTGTGTTTCATCTACACTTTGATAGTCCACAGATTACAGAATGCCTCCAGATGTGCATCGGAAACTACTACTGGCCTTTCAGGGAACGATCAAAGCGTAAACTCTTTGAGACATTACTCCCATGTAGGAAAGTGCGCATGGTAACTGTTGTATTCAATCCCGATGCAATTTCTGTGTTTCATCAACACTCTGATACTCCACAGATTACAGAATGCCTCCAGATGTGCATCGGAAACTACTACTGGTCTTCCAGGGAACGATCAAATCGTAGACTGTTTCAGACATTACTCCCATGCAGGAAAGTGCGGATGGTGACTGTTGTATTCAATCCCGATGCAATTTCTGTGTATCATCAACACTTTGATAGTCCACAGATTACAGAATGCCTCCAGATGTGCATCGGAAACTACTTCTGTCTTCCAGGGAACGATCATAGCGTAGACTGTTTGAGACATTACTCCCATGGAGGAAAGTGCGCATGGTGACTGTTGTATTCAATCCCGATGCAATTTCTGTGTTTCATCAACACTCTGATAGTCCACAGATTACAGAATGCCCCCAGATGTTAATCGGAAACTGCTACTGGTCTTCCAGGGAACGATCAAAGCGTAGACTGTTTGCGACATTACTCCCATGGACGAAAGTGCGCATGGTGACTGTTGTATTCAATCCCAATGCAATTTCTGTGTTCCATCAACATTCTGATAGTCCACAGATTACAGAATGACCCCAGATGTTAATCGGAAACTGCTACTGGTCTTCCAGGGAACGATCAAAGCGTCGACTGTTTGAGACATACCTCCCGTGGAGGAAAGTGCGCATGGTGACTGTTGTATTCAATCCCGATGCAATTTCTGTGTTTCATCAACACTCTGATAGTCCACAGATTACAGAATGCCTCCAGATGTGCATCGGAAACTACTACTGGTCTTCCAGGGAACGATCAAAGCGTAGACTGTTTCAGACATTACTTTTATGAAGGAATGTGCTCATGGTGACTGTTGTATTCAATCCAGATGCAATTTCTGTGTTTCATCAACACTCTGATAGTCCACAGGTTACAGAATGCCTCCAGATGTTAATCGGAAACTACTACTGGTCTTCGAGGGAACGATCAAAGCGTAGACTGTTTGCGACATTACTCCCATTGAGGAAAGTGCGCATTGTGACTGTTGTATTCAATCCCGATGCAATTTCTGTGTTCCATCAACACTCTGATAGTCCACAGATTACAGAATGCCTCCAGATGTGCATCGGAAACTACTACTGGTCTTCCAGGGAACGATCAAAGCGTAGACTGTTTGAGACATTACTCCCATGGAGGAAACTGCGCATGGAGACTGTTGTATTCAATCGCGATGCGGTTTCTGTGTTTCATCAACACTCTGATAGTCCACAGATTACAGAATGCCCCCAGATGTTAATCGGAAACTGCTACTGGTCTTCCAGGGAACGATCAAAGCGTCGACTGTTTGAGACATACCTCCCGTGGAGGAAAGTGCGTATGGTGACTGTTGTATTCAATCGCTAAGCAATTTCTGTGTTTCATCAACACTCTGATAGTCCACAGATTACAGAATGCCACCAGATGGGCATCGGAAACTACTACAGGTCTTCCAGGGAACGATCAAAGCTTAGACTGTTTGAGAATTACTCCCATGGAGGAAAGTGCGCATGGTGACTGTTGTATTCAATCCCGATGCAATTTCTGTGTTTCATCTACACTTTGATAGTCCACAGATTACAGAATGCCTCCAGATGTGCATCGGAAACTACTACTGGTCTTTCAGGGAACGATCAAAGCGTAAACTCTTTGAGACATTACTCCCATGTAGGAAAGTGCGCATGGTAACTGTTGTATTCAATCCCGATGCAATTTCTGTGTTTCATCAACACTCTGATACTCCACAGATTACAGAATGCCTCCAGATGTGCATCGGAAACTACTACTGGTCTTCCAGGGAACGATCAAATCGTAGACTGTTTCAGACATTACTCCCATGCAGGAAAGTGCGGATGGTGACTGTTGTATTCAATCCCGATGCAATTTCTGTGTATCATCAACACTTTGATAGTCCACAGATTACAGAATGCCTCCAGATGTGCATCGGAAACTACTTCTGTCTTCCAGGGAACGATCATAGCGTAGACTGTTTGAGACATTACTCCCATGGAGGAAAGTGCGCATGGTGACTGTTGTATTCAATCCCGATGCAATTTCTGTGTTTCATCAACACTCTGATAGTCCACAGATTACAGAATGCCCCCAGATGTTAATCGGAAACTGCTACTGGTCTTCCAGGGAACGATCAAAGCGTAGACTGTTTGCGACATTACTCCCATGGACGAAAGTGCGCATGGTGACTGTTGTATTCAATCCCAATGCAATTTCTGTGTTTCATCAACACTCTGATAGTCCACAGGTTATAGAATGCCTCCAGATGTGCATCGGAAACTACTACTGATCTTCCAGGGAACGATCAAAGCGTAGACTGTTTGAGATATTACTTTTATGGAGGAATGTGCGCATGGTTTCTGTTGTATTCAATCCCGATGCAATATCTGTGTTTCATCAACACTCTGATAGTCCACAGATTACAGAATGACCCCAGATGTTAATCGGAAACTGCTACTGGTCTTCCAGGGAACGATCAAAGCGTCGACTGTTTGAGACATACCTCCCGTGGAGGAAAGTGCGCATGGTGACTGTTGTATTCAATCCCGATGCAATTTCTGTGTTTCATCAACACTCTGATAGTCCACAGATTACAGAATGCCTCCAGATGTGCATCGGAAACTACTACTGGTCTTCCAGGGAACGATCAAAGCGTAGACTGTTTCAGACATTACTTTTATGAAGGAATGTGCTCATGGTGACTGTTGTATTCAATCCCGATGCAATTTCTGTGTTTCATCAACACTCTGATAGTCCACAGGTTACAGAATGCCTCCAGATGTTAATCGGAAACTACTACTGGTCTTCGAGTGAACGATCAAAGCGTAGACTGTTTGCGACATTACTCCCATTGAGGAAAGTGCGCATTGTGACTGTTGTATTCAATCCCGATGCAATTTCTGTGTTTCATCAACACTCTGATAGTCCACAGATTACAGAATGCCCCCAGATGTTAATCGGAAACTGCTACTGGTCTTCCAGGGAACGATCAAAGCGTCGACTGTTTGAGACATACCTCCCGTGGAGGAAAGTGCGTATGGTGACTGTTGTATTCAATCGCTAAGCAATTTCTGTGTTTCATCAACACTCTGATAGTCCACAGATTACAGAATGCCACCAGATGGGCATCGGAAACTTCTACAGGTCTTCCAGGGAACGATCAAAGCTTAGACTGTTTGAGAATTACTCCCATGGAGGAAAGTGCGCATGGTGACTGTTGTATTCAATCCCGATGCAATTTCTGTGTTTCATCTACACTTTGATAGTCCACAGATTACAGAATGCCTCCAGATGTGCATCGGAAACTACTACTGGTCTTTCAGGGAACGATCAAAGCGTAAACTCTTTGAGACATTACTCCCATGTAGGAAAGTGCGCATGGTAAATGTTGTATTCAATCGCGATGCAATTTCTGTGTTCCATCAACACTCTGATAGTCCACAGATTACAGAATGACCCCAGATGTTAATCGGAAACTGCTACTGGTCTTCCAGGGAACGATCAAAGCGTCGACTGTTTGAGACATACCTCCCGTGGAGGAAAGTGCGCATGGTGACTGTTGTATTCAATCCCGATGCAATTTCTGTGTTTCATCAACACTCTGATAGTCCACAGATTACAGAATGCCTCCAGATGTGCATCGGAAACTACTACTGGTCTTCCAGGGAACGATCAAAGCGTAGACTGTTTCAGACATTACTTTTACGAAGGAATGTGCTCACGGTGACTGTTGTATTCAATCCCGATGCAATTTCTGTGTTTCATCAACACTCTGATAGTCCACAGGTTACAGAATGCCTCCAGATGTTAATCGGAAACTACTACTGGTCTTCGAGGGAACGATCAAAGCGTAGACTGTTTGCGACATTACTCCCATCGAGGAAAGTGCGCATTGTGACTGTTGTATTCAATCCCGATGCAATTTCTGTGTTCCATCAACACTCTGATAGTCCACAGATTACAGAATGCCTCCAGATGTGCATCGGAAACTACTACTGGTCTTCCAGGGAACGATCAAAGCGTAGACTGTTTGAGACATTACTCCCACGGAGGAAACTGCGCATGGAGACTGTTGTATTCAATCGCGATGCAGTTTCTGTGTTTCATCAACACTCTGATAGTCCACAGATTACAGAATGCCCCCAGATGTTAATCGGAAACTACTACTGGTCTTCCAGGGAACGATCAAAGCGTCGACTGTTTGAGACATACCTCCCGTGGAGGAAAATGCGTATGGTGACTGTTGTATTCAATCGCTAAGCAATTTCTGTGTTTCATCAACACTCTGATAGTCCACAGATTACAGAATGCCACCAGATGGGCATCGGAAACTTCTACAGGTCTTCCAGGGAACGATCAAAGCTTAGACTGTTTGAGAATTACTCCCATGGAGGAAAGTGCGCATGGTGACTGTTGTATTCAATCCCGATGCAATTTCTGTGTTTCATCTACACTTTGATAGTCCACAGATTACAGAATGCCTCCAGATGTGCATCGGAAACTACTACTGGTCTTTCAGGGAACGATCAAAGCGTAAACTCTTTGAGACATTACTCCCATGTAGGAAAGTGCGCATGGTAACTGTTGTATTCAATCCGGATGCAATTTCTGTGTTTCATCAACACTCTGATACTCCACAGATTACAGAATGCCTCCAGATGTGCATCGGAAACTACTACTGGTCTTCCAGGGAACGATCAAAGCGTAGACCGTTTCAGACATTACTCCCATGCAGGAAAGTGCGGATGGTGACTGTTGTATTCAATCCCGATGCAATTTCTGTGTATCATCAACACTCTGATAGTCCACAGATTACAGAATGCCTCCAGATGTGCATCGGAAACTGCTACTGTCTTCCAAGGAACGATCATAGCGTAGACTGTTTGAGACATTACTCCCATGGAGGAAAGTGCGCATGGTGACTGTTGTATTCAATCCCGATGCAATTTCTGTGTTTCATCAACACTCTGATAGTCCACAGATTACAGAATGCCTCCAGATGTGCATCGGGAACTACTACTGGTCTTCCAGGGAACGATCAAAGCGTAGACTGTTTGAGACATTACTCCCATGGAGGAAACTGCGCATGGAGACTGTTGTATTCAATCGTGATGCGGTTTCTGTGTTTCATCAACACTCTGATAGTCCACAGATTACAGAATGCCCCCAGATGTTAATCAGAAACTGCTACTGGTCTTCCAGGGAACGATCAAAGCGTCGACTGTTTGAGACATACCTCCCGTGGAGGAAAGTGCGTATGGTGACTGTTGTATTCAATCGCTAAGCAATTTCTGTGTTTCATCAACACTCTGATAGTCCACAGATTACAGAATGCCACCAGATGGGCATCGGAAACTACTACAGGTCTTCCAGGGAACGATCAAAGCTTAGACTGTTTGAGAATTACTCCTATGGAGGAAAGTGCGCATGGTGACTGTTGTATTCAATCCCGATGCAATTTCTGTGTTTCATCTACACTTTGATAGTCCACAGATTACAGAATGCCTCCAGATGTGCATCGGAAACTACTACTGGTCTTTCAGGGAACGATCAAAGCGTAAACTCTTTGAGACATTACTCCCATGTAGGAAAGTGCGCATGGTAACTGTTGTATTCAATCCCGATGCAATTTCTGTGTTTCATCAACACTCTGATACTCCACAGATTACAGAATGCCTCCAGATGTGCATCGGAAACTACTACTGGTCTTCCAGGGAACGATCAAATCGTAGACTGTTTCAGACATTACTCCCATGCAGGAAAGTGCGGATGGTGACTGTTGTATTCAATCCCGATGCAATTTCTGTGTATCATCAACACTTTGATAGTCCACAGATTACAGAATGCCTCCAGATGTGCATCGGAAACTACTTCTGTCTTCCAGGGAACGATCATAGCGTAGACTGTTTGAGACATTACTCCCATGGAGGAAAGTGCGCATGGTGACTGTTGTATTCAATCCCGATGCAATTTCTGTGTTTCATCAACACTCTGATAGTCCACAGATTACAGAATGCATCCAGATGTTAATCGGAAACTACTACTGGTCTTCCAGGGAACGAACAAAGCGTAGACTGTTTGCGACATTACTCCCATGGAGGAAAGTGCGCATGGTGACTGTTGTATTCAATCCAGATGCAATTTCTGTGTTTCGTCAACACTCTGATAGTCCACAGATTACGGAAAGCCTCCAGATGTGCATGGGAAACTACTACTGGTCTGCCAGGGATCGATCAAAGCGTAGACTGTTAGAGACATTACTCCCATGGAGTAAAGTGCGCATGGTGACTGTAGTATTCAATCCCGATGCAATTTCTGTGTTCCATCAACATTCTGATAGTCCACAGATTACAGAATGCCTCCAGATGTGCAATTGAAACTACTACTGGTCTTCCAGGGAACGATCAAAGCGTAGACTGTTTGAGACATTACTCCCATGGAGGAAACTGCGCATGGAGACTGTTGTATTCAATCGCGATGCAATTTCTGTGTTTCATCAACACTCTGATAGTCCACAGGTTACAGAATGCCCCCAGATGTTAATCGAAAACTGCTACTGGTCTTCCAGGGAACGATCAAAGCGTCGACTGTTTGAGACATACCTCCAGTGGAGGAAAGTGCGTATGGTGACTGTTGTATTCAATCGCTAAGCAATTTCTGTGTTTCATCAACACTCTGATAGTCCACAGATTACAGAATGCCACCAGATGGGCATCGGAAACTACTACAGGTCTTCCAGGGAACGATCAAAGCTTAGACTGTTTGAGAATTACTCCCATGGAGGAAAGTGCGCATGGTGACTGTTGTATTCAATCCCGATGCAATTTCTGTGTTTCATCTACACTTTGATAGTCCACAGATTACAGAATGCCTCCAGATGTGCATCGGAAACTACTACTGGCCTTTCAGGGAACGATCAAAGCGTAAACTCTTTGAGACATTACTCCCATGTAGGAAAGTGCGCATGGTAACTGTTGTATTCAATCCCGATGCAATTTCTGTGTTTCATCAACACTCTGATACTCCACAGATTACAGAATGCCTCCAGATGTGCATCGGAAACTACTACTGGTCTTCCAGGGAACGATCAAATCGTAGACTGTTTCAGACATTACTCCCATGCAGGAAAGTGCGGATGGTGACTGTTGTATTCAATCCCGATGCAATTTCTGTGTATCATCAACACTTTGATAGTCCACAGATTACAGAATGCCTCCAGATGTGCATCGGAAACTACTTCTGTCTTCCAGGGAACGATCATAGCGTAGACTGTTTGAGACATTACTCCCATGGAGGAAAGTGCGCATGGTGACTGTTGTATTCAATCCCGATGCAATTTCTGTGTTTCATCAACACTCTGATAGTCCACAGATTACAGAATGCCCCCAGATGTTAATCGGAAACTGCTACTGGTCTTCCAGGGAACGATCAAAGCGTAGACTGTTTGCGACATTACTCCCATGGACGAAAGTGCGCATGGTGACTGTTGTATTCAATCCCAATGCAATTTCTGTGTTCCATCAACATTCTGATAGTCCACAGATTACAGAATGACCCCAGATGTTAATCGGAAACTGCTACTGGTCTTCCAGGGAACGATCAAAGCGTCGACTGTTTGAGACATACCTCCCGTGGAGGAAAGTGCGCATGGTGACTGTTGTATTCAATCCCGATGCAATTTCTGTGTTTCATCAACACTCTGATAGTCCACAGATTACAGAATGCCTCCAGATGTGCATCGGAAACTACTACTGGTCTTCCAGGGAACGATCAAAGCGTAGACTGTTTCAGACATTACTTTTATGAAGGAATGTGCTCATGGTGACTGTTGTATTCAATCCAGATGCAATTTCTGTGTTTCATCAACACTCTGATAGTCCACAGGTTACAGAATGCCTCCAGATGTTAATCGGAAACTACTACTGGTCTTCGAGGGAACGATCAAAGCGTAGACTGTTTGCGACATTACTCCCATTGAGGAAAGTGCGCATTGTGACTGTTGTATTCAATCCCGATGCAATTTCTGTGTTCCATCAACACTGTGATAGTCCAAAGATTACAGAATGCCTCCAGATGTGCATCGGAAACTACTACTGGTCTTCCAGGGAACGATCAAAGCGTAGACTGTTTGAGACATTACTCCCATGGAGGAAACTGCGCATGGAGACTGTTGTATTCAATCGCGATGCGGTTTCTGTGTTTCATCAACACTCTGATAGTCCACAGATTACAGAATGCCCCCAGATGTTAATCGGAAACTGCTACTGGTCTTCCAGGGAACGATCAAAGCGTCGACTGTTTGAGACATACCTCCCGTGGAGGAAAGTGCGTATGGTGACTGTTGTATTCAATCGCTAAGCAATTTCTGTGTTTCATCAACACTCTGATAGTCCACAGATTACAGAATGCCACCAGATGGGCATCGGAAACTACTACAGGTCTTCCAGGGAACGATCAAAGCTTAGACTGTTTGAGAATTACTCCCATGGAGGAAAGTGCGCATGGTGACTGTTGTATTCAATCCCGATGCAATTTCTGTGTTTCATCTACACTTTGATAGTCCACAGATTACAGAATGCCTCCAGATGTGCATCGGAAACTACTACTGGTCTTTCAGGGAACGATCAAAGCGTAAACTCTTTGAGACATTACTCCCATGTAGGAAAGTGCGCATGGTAACTGTTGTATTCAATCCCGATGCAATTTCTGTGTTTCATCAACACTCTGATACTCCACAGATTACAGAATGCCTCCAGATGTGCATCGGAAACTACTACTGGTCTTCCAGGGAACGATCAAATCGTAGACTGTTTCAGACATTACTCCCATGCAGGAAAGTGCGGATGGTGACTGTTGTATTCAATCCCGATGCAATTTCTGTGTATCATCAACACTTTGATAGTCCACAGATTACAGAATGCCTCCAGATGTGCATCGGAAACTACTTCTGTCTTCCAGGGAACGATCATAGCGTAGACTGTTTGAGACATTACTCCCATGGAGGAAAGTGGGCATGGTGACTGTTGTATTCAATCCCGATGCAATTTCTGTGTTTCATCAACACTCTGATAGTCCACAGATTACAGAATGCCCCCAGATGTTAATCGGAAACTGCTACTGGTCTTCCAGGGAACGATCAAAGCGTAGACTGTTTGCGACATTACTCCCATGGACGAAAGTGCGCATGGTGACTGTTGTATTCAATCCCAATGCAATTTCTGTGTTTCATCAACACTCTGATAGTCCACAGGTTATAGAATGCCTCCAGATGTGCATCGGAAACTACTACTGATCTTCCAGGGAACGATCAAAGCGAAGACTGTTTGAGATATTACTTTTATGGAGGAATGTGCGCATGGTTTCTGTTGTATTCAATCCCGATGCAATATCTGTGTTTCATCAACACTCTGATAGTCCACAGATTACAGAATGACCCCAGATGTTAATCGGAAACTGCTACTGGTCTTCCAGGGAACGATCAAAGCGTCGACTGTTTGAGACATACCTCCCGTGGAGGAAAGTGCGCATGGTGACTGTTGTATTCAATCCCGATGCAATTTCTGTGTTTCATCAACACTCTGATAGTCCACAGATTACAGAATGCCTCCAGATGTGCATCGGAAACTACTACTGGTCTTCCAGGGAACGATCAAAGCGTAGACTGTTTCAGACATTACTTTTATGAAGGAATGTGCTCATGGTGACTGTTGTATTCAATCCCGATGCAATTTCTGTGTTTCATCAACACTCTGATAGTCCACAGGTTACAGAATGCCTCCAGATGTTAATCGGAAACTACTACTGGTCTTCGAGTGAACGATCAAAGCGTAGACTGTTTGCGACATTACTCCCATTGAGGAAAGTGCGCATTGTGACTGTTGTATTCAATCCCGATGCAATTTCTGTGTTTCATCAACACTCTGATAGTCCACAGATTACAGAATGCCCCCAGATGTTAATCGGAAACTGCTACTGGTCTTCCAGGGAACGATCAAAGCGTCGACTGTTTGAGACATACCTCCCGTGGAGGAAAGTGCGTATGGTGACTGTTGTATTCAATCGCTAAGCAATTTCTGTGTTTCATCAACACTCTGATAGTCCACAGATTACAGAATGCCACCAGATGGGCATCGGAAACTTCTACAGGTCTTCCAGGGAACGATCAAAGCTTAGACTGTTTGAGAATTACTCCCATGGAGGAAAGTGCGCATGGTGACTGTTGTATTCAATCCCGATGCAATTTCTGTGTTTCATCTACACTTTGATAGTCCACAGATTACAGAATGCCTCCAGATGTGCATCGGAAACTACTACTGGTCTTTCAGGGAACGATCAAAGCGTAAACTCTTTGAGACATTACTCCCATGTAGGAAAGTGCGCATGGTAAATGTTGTATTCAATCGCGATGCAATTTCTGTGTTCCATCAACACTCTGATAGTCCACAGATTACAGAATGACCCCAGATGTTAATCGGAAACTGCTACTGGTCTTCCAGGGAACGATCAAAGCGTCGACTGTTTGAGACATACCTCCCGTGGAGGAAAGTGCGCATGGTGACTGTTGTATTCAATCCCGATGCAATTTCTGTGTTTCATCAACACTCTGATAGTCCACAGATTACAGAATGCCTCCAGATGTGCATCGGAAACTACTACTGGTCTTCCAGGGAACGATCAAAGCGTAGACTGTTTCAGACATTACTTTTACGAAGGAATGTGCTCACGGTGACTGTTGTATTCAATCCCGATGCAATTTCTGTGTTTCATCAACACTCTGATAGTCCACAGGTTACAGAATGCCTCCAGATGTTAATCGGAAACTACTACTGGTCTTCGAGGGAACGATCAAAGCGTAGACTGTTTGCGACATTACTCCCATCGAGGAAAGTGCGCATTGTGACTGTTGTATTCAATCCCGATGCAATTTCTGTGTTCCATCAACACTCTGATAGTCCACAGATTACAGAATGCCTCCAGATGTGCATCGGAAACTACTACTGGTCTTCCAGGGAACGATCAAAGCGTAGACTGTTTGAGACATTACTCCCACGGAGGAAACTGCGCATGGAGACTGTTGTATTCAATCGCGATGCAGTTTCTGTGTTTCATCAACACTCTGATAGTCCACAGATTACAGAATGCCCCCAGATGTTAATCGGAAACTACTACTGGTCTTCCAGGGAACGATCAAAGCGTCGACTGTTTGAGACATACCTCCCGTGGAGGAAAATGCGTATGGTGACTGTTGTATTCAATCGCTAAGCAATTTCTGTGTTTCATCAACACTCTGATAGTCCACAGATTACAGAATGCCACCAGATGGGCATCGGAAACTTCTACAGGTCTTCCAGGGAACGATCAAAGCTTAGACTGTTTGAGAATTACTCCCATGGAGGAAAGTGCGCATGGTGACTGTTGTATTCAATCCCGATGCAATTTCTGTGTTTCATCTACACTTTGATAGTCCACAGATTACAGAATGCCTCCAGATGTGCATCGGAAACTACTACTGGTCTTTCAGGGAACGATCAAAGCGTAAACTCTTTGAGACATTACTCCCATGTAGGAAAGTGCGCATGGTAACTGTTGTATTCAATCCGGATGCAATTTCTGTGTTTCATCAACACTCTGATACTCCACAGATTACAGAATGCCTCCAGATGTGCATCGGAAACTACTACTGGTCTTCCAGGGAACGATCAAAGCGTAGACCGTTTCAGACATTACTCCCATGCAGGAAAGTGCGGATGGTGACTGTTGTATTCAATCCCGATGCAATTTCTGTGTATCATCAACACTCTGATAGTCCACAGATTACAGAATGCCTCCAGATGTGCATCGGAAACTGCTACTGTCTTCCAAGGAACGATCATAGCGTAGACTGTTTGAGACATTACTCCCATGGAGGAAAGTGCGCATGGTGACTGTTGTATTCAATCCCGATGCAATTTCTGTGTTTCATCAACACTCTGATAGTCCACAGATTACAGAATGCCTCCAGATGTGCATCGGGAACTACTACTGGTCTTCCAGGGAACGACCAAAGCGTAGACTGTTTGAGATATTACTTTTATAGAGGAATGGGCGCATGGTGACTGTTGTATTCAATCCCAATGCAATTTCTGTGTTTCATCAACACACTGATAGTCCACAGATTACAGAATGCCTCCAGATATTCAATGGAAACTACTACTGGTCTTTCAGGGAACGATCAAAGCGTAAACTCTATGAGACATTACTCCCATGGAGGAAAATGCGCATGGTAACTGTTGTATTCAATCCCGATGCAATTTCTGTGTTTCATCAACACTCTGATACTCCACAGATTACAGAATGCCTCCAGATGTGCATCGGAAACTACTACTGGTCTTCCAGGGAACGATCAAAGCGTAGACTGTTTGAGACATTACACCCATGGAGGAAAGTGCGCATGGTGACTGTTGTATTCAATCCCGATGCAATTTCTGTGTTTCATCAACACTCTGATAGTCCACAGATTACAGAATGCAACCAGATGTGCATCGGAAACTACTACTGGTCTTCCAGGGAACGATCAAAGCGTAGACTGTTTGAGACATTACTTTTATGAAGGAATGTGCTCATGGTGACTGTTGTATTCAATCCCGATGCAATTTCTGTGTTTCATCAACACTCTGATAGTCCACTGATTACAGAATGCATCCAGATGTTAATCGGAAACTACTACTGGTCTTCCAGGGAACGATCAAAGCGTAGACTGTTTCCGACATTACTCCCATATAGGAAAGTGCGCATGGTGAGTGTTGCATTCAATCCAGATGCAATTTCTGTGTTTCATCAACACTCTGATAGTCCACAGATTACGGAAAGCCTCCATATGTGCATCGGAAACTACTACTGGTCTTCCAGGGATCGATCAAAGCGTAGACTGTTAGAGACATTACTCCCATGGAGTAAAGTGCGCATGGTGACTGTTGTATTCAATCCCGATGGAATTTCTGTGTTTCATCAACACTCTGATAGTCCACAGACTACAGAATGCCTCCAGATGTGCAATTGAAACTACTACTGGTCTTCCAGGGAACGATCAAAGCGTAGACTGTTTGAGACATTACTCCCATGGAGGAAAGTGCGCATGGTAACTGTTTTATTCAATCCCGATGCAATTTCTGTGTTTCATCAACACTCTGATACTCCACAGATTACAGAATGCCTCCAGATGTGCATCGGAAACTACTACTGGTCTTCCAGGGAACGATCAAAGCGTAGACTGTTGCAGACATTACTACCATGGAGGAAAGTGCGCATGGTGACTGTTGTATTCAATCCCGATGCAATTTCTGTGTTTCATCAACACTCTGATAGTCCACAGATTACAGAATGCCTCCAGATGTGCATCGGAAACTACTACTGATCTTCAAGGGAACGATCAAAGCGTAGACTGTTTGAGATATTACTTTTATGGAGGAATGTGCGAGTGGTGACTGTTGTATTGAATCCCGATGCAATATCTGTGTTTCATCAACACTCTGATAGTCCACAGATTACAGAATGCCTCCAGATGTGCATCGGAAACTACTACTGGTCTTTCAGGGAACGATCAAAGCGTAAACTCTTTGAGACACTACTCCCATGGAGGAAAGTGCGCATGGTAACTGTTGTATCAATCGCGATGCATTTTCTGTGTTTCATCAACACCCTGATGGTCCACAGATTACAGAATGCCACGAGATGTGCATCGGAAACTACTACTGGTCTTCCCGGGAACGGTCAAAAGCGTAGACTGTATCAGACATTACTCCCATGGAGGAAAGTGCGCATGGTAACTGTTGTATTCAATCCCGATGCAATTTCTGTGTTTCATCAACACTCTGATACACCACAGATTACAGAATGCCTCCCGATGTGCATCGGAAACTACTACTGGTCTTCCAGGGAACGATCAAAGCGTAGACTGTTTCAGACATTACTACCATGGAGGAAAGTGCGCCTGCTGACTGTTGTATTCAATCCCGATGCAATTTCTGTGTTTCATCAACATTCTGATAGTCCACAGATTACAGAATGCCTCCAGATGTGCATCGCAAACTTCTACTGATCTTCCAGGGAACGATCAAAGCGTAGACTGTTTGAGATATTACTTTTATGGAGGAATGTGCGCATGGTGCCTGTTGTATTCAATACCGATGCAATATCTGTGTTTCATCAACACTCTGATAGTCCACAGATTACAGAATGCCTCCAGATGTGCGTCGGAAACTACTACTGGTCTTTCAGGGAACGATCAAAGCGTAAACTCTTTGAGACATTACTCCCATGGAGGAAAGTGCGCATGGTAACTGTTGTATTCAATCGCAATGCATTTTCTGTGTTCCATCAACACTCTGATAGTCCACAGATTACAGAATGCCCCCAGATGTTAATCGGAAACTGCTACTGGTCTTCCAGGGAACGATCAAAGCGTCGACTGTTTGAGACATACCTCCCGTGGAGGAAAGTGCTCATGGTGACTGTTGTATTCAATCCCGATGCAATTTCTGTGTTTCATCAACACTCTGATAGTTTACAGATTACAGAATGCCTCCAGATGTGCATCGGAAACTACTACTGGTCTTCCAGGGAACGATCAAAGCTTAGCTGTTTCAGACATTACTTTTATGAAGGAATGTGCTCATTGTGACTGTTGTATTCAATCCCGATGCAATTTCTTTGTTTCATCAACACTCTGATAGTCCACAGATTACAGAATGCCTCCAGATGTTAATCGGAAACTACTACTGGTCTTCCAGGGAACGATCAAAGTGTAGACTGTTTGCGACATTACTCCCATGGAGGAAAGTGCGCATGGTGACTATTGTATTCAATCCAGCTGCAATTTCTGTGTTTCATCAACACTCTGATAGTCCACAGATTACGGAAAGCCTCCACATGTGCATGGGAAACTACTACTGGTCTTCCAGGGATCGATCAAATCGTAGACTGTTAGAGACATTACTCCCATGGAGTAAAGTGCGCATGGTGTCTGTTGTATTTTATCCCGATGCATTTTCTGTGTTCCATCAACACTCTGATAGTCCACAGACTACAGAATGCCTCCAGATGTGCAATTGAAACTACTACTGGTCTTCCAGGGAACGATCAAAGCGTAGACTGTTTGAGACATTACTCCCATGGAGGAAACTGCGCACGGAGACTGTTGTATTCAATTGCGATGCAATTTCTGTGTTTCATCAACACTCTGATAGTCCACAGATTACAGAATGCCCCCAGATGTTATTCGGAAACTGCTACTGGTCTTCCAGGGAACGATCAAATCGTCGACTGTTTGAGACATACCTCCCGTGGAGGAAAGTGCGTATGGTGACTGTTGTATTCAATCGCTAAGCAATTTCTGTGTTTCATCAACACTCTGATAGTCCACATATTACAGAATGCCACCAGATGGGCATCGGAAACTACTACTGGTCGTCCAGGGAACAATCAAAGCAGACTGTTTGAGAATTACTCCCATGGAGGAAAGTGCGCATGGTGACTGTTGTATTCAATCCCGATGCAATTTCTGTGTTTCATGTACACTCTGATAGTCCACAGTTTACAGAATGCCTCCAGATGTGCATCGGAAACTACTACTGGTCTTCCAGGGAACGATCAAAGCGTAGACTGTTTCAGACATTACTCCCATGCAGGAAAGTGCTGATGGTAACTGTTGTATTCAATCCCGATGCAATTTCTGTGTTTCATCAACACTCTGATAGTCCACAGATTACAGAATGCCACCAGATGTGCATCGGAAACTACTACTGTTCTTCCAGGGAACGATCAAAGCGTCGACTGTTTGAGACATACCTCCCGTGGAGGAAAGTGCGCATGGTGACTGTTGTATTCAATCGCGAAGCAATTTCTGTGTTTCATTAACACTCTGATAGTCCACAGATTACAGAATGCTACCAGATGGGCATCGGAAACCACTACAGGTCTTCGAGGGAACGATCAAAGCTTAGACTGTTTGAGAATTCCTCCCATGGAGGAAAGTGCGCATGGTGACTGTTGTATTCAATCCCGATGCAATTTCTGTGTTTCATGTACACTCTGATAGTCCACAGTTTACAGAATGCCTCCAGATGTGCATCGGAAACTACTACTGGTCTTCCAGGGAACGATCAAAGCGTAGACTGTTTCAGACATTACTCCCATGCAGGAAAGTGCTGATGGTAACTGTTGTATTCAATCCCGATGCAATTTCTGTGTTTCATCAACACTCTGATAGTCCACAGATTACAGAATGCCACCAGATGTGCATCGGAAACTACTACTGTTCTTCCAGGGAACGATCAAAGCGTCGACTGTTTGAGACATACCTCCCGTGGAGGAAAGTGCGCATGGTGATTGTTGTATTCAATCGCGAAGCAATTTCTGTGTTTCATTAACACTCTGATAGTCCACAGATTACAGAATGCCACCAGATGTGCATCGGAAACTACTGCTGGTCTTCCAGGGAACGATCAAAGCTTAGACTGTTTGAGAATTACTCCCATGGAGGATAGTGCGCATGGTGACTGTTGTATTCAATCCCGATGCAATTTCTGTGTATCATCAACACTCTGATAGTCCACAGATTACAGAATGCCTCCAGATGTGCATCGGAAACTACTACTATCTTCCAGGGAACGATCAAAGCGTAGAATGTTTGAGACATTACTCCCATGGAGGAAAGGGCGCATGGTGACTGTTGTATTCAATCCCGATGCAATTTCTGTGTTTCATCAACACTCTGATAGTCCACAGATTACAGAATGCCTCCAGATGTGCAACGGAAACTACTACTGGTCTTCCAGGGAACGATCAAAGCGTAGACTGTTTGAGACATTACTTTTATGAAGGAATGTGCTCATGGTGACTGTGTATTCAATCCCGATGCAATTTCTGTGTTTCATCAACACTCTGATAGTCCACTGATTACAGAATGCATCCAGATGTTAATCGGAGACTACTACTGGTCTTCCAGGGAACGATCAAAGCGTAGACTGTTTGCGACATTACTCCCAATGAGGAAAGTGCGCATGGTGAGTGTTGTATTCAATCCAGATGCAATTTCTGTGTTTCATCAACACTCTGATAGTCCACAGATTACGGAGAGCCTCCAGATGTGCATCGGAAACTACTACTGGTCTTCCAGGGATCGATCAAAGCGTAAACTGTTAGAGACATTACTCCCATGGAGTAAAGTGCGCATGGTGACTCTTGTATTCAATCCCGATGCAATTTCTGTGTTTCATCAACACTCTGATAGTCCGCAGACTACAGAATGCCTCCAGATGTACAATTGAAACTACTACTGGTCTTCCAGGGAACGATCAAAGCGTAGACTGTTCCAGACATTACTACCATGGACGAAGTGCGCATGCTGTCTGTTGTATTCAATCCCGATGCAATTTCTGTGTTTCATCAACACTGTGATAGTCCACAGATTACAGAATGCCTCCAGATGTGCATCGGATACTACTACTGATCTTCCAGGGAACGACCAAAGCGTAGACTGTTTAAGATATTACTTTTATGGAGGTATGTGCGCATGGTGACTGTTGTATTCAATCCGGATGCAATATCTGTGTTTCATCAACACTCTGATAGTCCACAGATTACAGAATGCCTCCAGATGTGCGTCGAAAACTACTACTGGTCTTTCAGGGAACGATCAAAGCGTAAACTCTTTGAGACATTACTCCCATGGAGGAAAGTGCGCATGGTAACTGTTGTATTCAATCGCGATGCATTTTCTGTGTTCCATCAACACTCTGATAGTCCACAGATTACAGAATGCCCCCAGATGTTAATCGGAAACTGCTACTGGTCTTCCAGGGAACGATCAAAGCGTCGACTGTTTGAGACATACCTCCCGTGGAGGAAAGTGCGCATGGTGACTGTTGTATTCAATCCCGATGCAATTTCTGTGTTTCATCAACACTCTGATAGTTTACAGATTACAGAATGCCTCCAGATGATCATCGGATACTACTACTGGTCTTCCAGGGAACGATCAAAGCGTAGACTGTTACAGACATTACTTTTATGAAGGAGTGTCCTCATGGTGATTGTTGTATTCAATCCCGATGCAATTTCTGTGTTTCATCAACACTCTGATAGTCCACAGATTACAGAATGCCTCCAGATGTTAATCGCAAACTACTACTGGTCTTCCAGGGAACGATCAAAGCGTGGACTGTTTGCGACATTACTACCATGGAGGAAAGTGCGCATGGTGACTGTTGTATTTAATCCAGATGCAATTTCTGTGTTTCATCAACACTCTGATAGTCCACAGACTGCAGAATGCCTCCAGATGTGGAATTGAAACTAGTACTGGTCTTCCAGGGAACGATCAAAGCGTAGACTGTTTGAGACATTACTCCCATGGAGGAAACTGCGCATGGAGACTGTTGTATTCAATCGCGATGCAATTTCTGTGTTCCATCAACACTCTGATAGTCCACAGACTGCAGAATGCCTCCAGATGTGGAATTGAAACTAGTACTGGTCTTCCAGGGAACGATCAAAGCGTAGACTGTTTGAGACATTACTCCCATGGAGGAAACTGCGCATGGAGACTGTTGTATTCAATCGCGATGCAATTTCTGTGTTTCATCAACACTCTGATAGTCCACAGATTACAGAATGCCCCCAGATGTTAATCGGAAACTGCTACTGGTCTTCCAGGGAACGATCAAAGCGTCGACTGTTTGAGACATACCTCCCGTGGAGGAAAGTGCGTATGGTGACTGTTGTATTCAATCGCTAAGCAATTTCTGTGTTTCATCCACACTCTGATAGTCCACAGATTACAGTATGCCACCAGATGGGCATCGGAATCTACTACTGGTCTTCCAAGGAACGATCAAAGCTTAGACTGTTTGAGAATTACTCCCATGGAGGAAAGTGCGCATGGTGACTGTTGTATTCAATCCCGATGCAATTTCTGTGTTTCATCAACACTCTGATAGTCCACAGATTACAGAATATCCCCAGATGTTAATCGGAAACTGCTACTGGTCTTCCAGGGAACGATCAAAGCGTCGACTGTTTGAGACATACCTCCCGTGGAGGAAAGTGCGTATGGTGACTGTTGTATTCAATCGCTAAGCAATTTCTGTGTTTCATCCACACTCTGATAGTCCACAGACTACAGAATGCCTCCAGATGTGCAATTGAAACTACTACTGGTCTTCCAGGGAACGATCGAAGCGTAGACTGTTTGAGACATTACTCCCATGGAGGAAACTGCGCATGGAGACTGTTGTATTCAATTGCGATGCAATTTCTGTGTTTCATCAACACTCTGATAGTCCACAGATTACGGAAAGCCTCCACATGTGCATGGGAAACTACTACTGGTCTTCCAGGGATCGATCAAAGCGTAGACTGTTAGAGACATTACTCCCATGGAGTAAAGTGCGCATGGTGTCTGTTGTATTCTATCCCGATGCATTTTCTGTGTTCCATCAACACTCTCATAGTCCACAGACTACAGAATGCCTCCAGATGTGCAATTGAAACTACTACTGGTCTTCCAAGGAACGATCAAAGCGTAGACTGTTTGAGACATTACTCCCATGGAGGAAACTGCGCATGGAGACTGTTGTATTCAATTGCGATGCAATTTCTGTGTTTCATCAACACTCTGATAGTCCACAGATTACAGAATGCCCCCAGATGTTAATCGGAAACTGCTACTGGTCTTCCAGGGAACGATCAAAGCTTAGCTGTTTCAGACATTACTTTTATGAAGGAATGTGCTCATGGTGACTGTTGTATTCAATCCCGATGCAATTTCTTTGTTTCATCAACACTCTGATAGTCCACAGATTACAGAATGCCTCCAGATGTTAATCGGAAACTACTACTGGTCTTCCAGGGAACGATCAAAGTGTAGACTGTTTGCGACATTACTCCCATGGAGGAAAGTGCGCATGGTGACTATTGTATTCAATCCAGATGCAATTTCTGTGTTTCATCAACACTCTGATAGTCCACAGATTACGGAAAGCCTCCACATGTGCATGGGAAACTACTACTGGTCTTCCAGGGATCGATCAAAGCGTAGACTGTTAGAGACATTACTCCCATGGAGTAAAGTGCGCATGGTGTCTGTTGTATTCTATCCCGATGCATTTTCTGTGTTCCATCAACACTCTGATAGTCCACAGACTACAGAATGCCCCCAGATGTTAATCGGAAACTGCTACTGGTCTTCCAGGGAACGATCAAAGCGTCGACTGTTTGAGACATACCTCCCGTGGAGGAAAGTGCTCATGGTGACTGTTGTATTCAATCCCGATGCAATTTCTGTGTTTCATCAACACTCTGATAGTTTACAGATTACAGAATGCCTCCAGATGTGCATCAGAAACTACTACTGGTCTTCCAGGGAACGATCAAAGCTTAGCTGTTTCAGACATTACTTTTATGAAGGAATGTGCTCATTGTGACTGTTGTATTCAATCCCGATGCAATTTCTTTGTTTCATCAACACTCTGATAGTCCACAGATTACAGAATGCCTCCAGATGTTAATCGGAAACTACTACTGGTCTTCCAGGGAACGATCAAAGTGTAGACTGTTTGCGACATTACTCCCATGGAGCAAAGTGCGCATGGTGACTATTGTATTCAATCCAGCTGCAATTTCTGTGTTTCATCAACACTCTGATAGTCCACAGATTACGGAAAGCCTCCACATGTGCATGGGAAACTACTACTGGTCTTCCAGGCATCGATCAAATCGTAGACTGTTAGAGACATTACTCCCATGGAGTAAAGTGCGCATGGTGTCTGTTGTATTTTATCCCGATGCATTTTCTGTGTTCCATCAACACTCTGATAGTCCACAGACTACAGAATGCCTCCAGATGTGCAATTGAAACTACTACTGGTCTTCCAGGGAACGATCAAAGCGTAGACTGTTTGAGACATTACTCCCATGGAGGAAACTGCGCACGGAGACTGTTGTATTCAATTGCGATGCAATTTCTGTGTTTCATCAACACTCTGATAGTCCACAGATTACAGAATGCCCCCAGATGTTATTCGGAAACTGCTACTGGTCTTCCAGGGAACGATCAAATCGTCGACTGTTTGAGACATACCTCCCGTGGAGGAAAGTGCGTATGGTGACTGTTGTATTCAATCGCTAAGCAATTTCTGTGTTTCATCAACACTCTGATAGTCCACAGATTACAGAATGCCACCAGATGGGCATCGGAAACTACTACTGGTCGTCCAGGGAACAATCAAAGCAGACTGTTTGAGAATTACTCCCATGGAGGAAAGTGCGCATGGTGACTGTTGTATTCAATCCCGATGCAATTTCTGTGTTTCATGTACACTCTGATAGTCCACAGTTTACAGAATGCCTCCAGATGTGCATCGGAAACTACTACTGGTCTTCCAGGGAACGATCAAAGCGTAGACTGTTTCAGACATTACTCCCATGCAGGAAAGTGCTGATGGTAACTGTCGTATTCAATCCCGATGCAATTTCTGTGTTTCATCAACACTCTGATAGTCCACAGATTACAGAATGCCACCAGATGTGCATCGGAAACTACTACTGTTCTTCCAGGGAACGATCAAAGCGTCGACTGTTTGAGACATACCTCCCGTGGAGGAAAGTGCGCATGGTGACTGTTGTATTCAATCGCGAAGCAATTTCTGTGTTTCATTAACACTCTGATAGTCCACAGATTACAGAATGCCACCAGATGGGCATCGGCAACCACTACAGGTCTTCGAGGGAACGATCAAAGCTTAGACTGTTTGAGAATTCCTCCCATGGAGGAAAGTGCGCATGGTGACTGTTGTATTCAATCCCGATGCAATTTCTGTGTTTCATGTACACTCTGATAGTCCACAGTTTACAGAATGCCTCCAGATGTGCATCGGAAACTACTACTGGTCTTCCAGGGAACGATCAAAGCGTAGACTGTTTCAGACATTACTCCCATGCAGGAAAGTGCTGATGGTAACTGTTGTATTCAATCCCGATGCAATTTCTGTGTTTCATCAACACTCTGATAGTCCACAGATTACAGAATGCCACCAGATGTGCATCGGAAACTACTACTGTTCTTCCAGGGAACGATCAAAGCGTCGACTCTTTGAGACATACCTCCCGTGGAGGAAAGTGCGCATGGTGACTGTTGTATTCAATCGCGAAGCAATTTCTGTGTTTCATTAACACTCTGATAGTCCACAGATTACAGAATGCCACCAGATGTGCATCGGAAACTACTGCTGGTCTTCCAGGGAACGATCAAAGCTTAGACTGTTTGAGAATTACTCCCATGGAGGATAGTGCGCATGGTGACTGTTGTATTCAATCCCGATGCAATTTCTGTGTATCATCAACACTCTGATAGTCCACAGATTACAGAATGCCTCCAGATGTGCATCGGAAACTACTACTATCTTCCAGGGAACGATCAAAGCGTAGAATGTTTGAGACATTACTCCCATGGAGGAAAGGGCGCATGGTGACTGTTGTATTCAATCCCGATGCAATTTCTGTGTTTCATCAACACTCTGATAGTCCACAGATTACAGAATGCCTCCAGATGTGCATCGGAAACTACTACTGGTCTTCCAGGGAACGATCAAAGCGTAGACTGTTTGAGACATTACTTTTATGAAGGAATGTGCTCATGGTGACTGTGTATTCAATCCCGATGCAATTTATGTGTTTCATCAACACTCTGATAGTCCACTGATTACAGAATGCATCCAGATGTTAATCGGAGACTACTACTGGTCTTCCAGGGAACGATCAAAGCGTAGACTGTTTGCGACATTACTCCCAATGAGGAAACTGCGCATGGTGAGTGTTGTATTCAATCCAGATGCAATTTCTGTGTTTCATCACCACTCTGATAGTCCACAGATTACGGAGAGCCTCCAGATGTGCATCGGAAACTACTACTGGTCTTCCAGGGATCGATCAAAGCGTAGACTGTTAGAGACATTACTCCCATGGAGTAAAGTGCGCATGGTGACTCTTGTATTCAATCCCGATGCAATTTCTGTGTTTCATCAACACTCTGATAGTCCGCAGACTACAGAATGCCTCCAGATGTACAATTGAAACTACTACTGGTCTTCCAGGGAACGATCAAAGCGTATTCTGTTTGAGACATTACTCCCATGAAGGAAAGTGCGCATGGTGACTGTTGTATTCAATCCCGATGCAATTTCTGTGTTTCATCTACACTCTGATAGTCCACAGATTACAGAATGCCTCCAGATGTGCATCGGAAACTACTACTGGTCTTCCAATGAACGATCAAAGCGTAGACTGTTTCAGACATTACTACCATGGAGGAAAGTGCGCATGGTGACTGTTGTATTCAATCCCGATGCAATTTCTGTGTTTCATCAACACTCTGATAGTCCACAGCTTACAGAATGCCTCCAGATGTGCATCGGAAACTACTACTGATATTCCAGGGAACGATCAAAGCGTAGACTGTTTGAGATTTTACTTTTATAGAGGAATGTGCGAATGGTGACTGTTGTATTGAATCCCGATGCAATACCTGTGTTTCATCAACACTCTGATAGTCCACAGATTACAGAATGCCTCCAGATGTGCATCGGAAACTACTACTGGTCTTTCAGGGAACGATCAAAGCGTAAACTCTTTGAGACACTACTCCCATGGAGGAAAGTGCGCATGGTAACTGTTGTATTCAATCGCGATGCATTTTCTGTGTTTCATCAACACTCTGATGATCCACAGATTACAGAATGCCACGAGAGGTGCATCGGAAACTACTACTGGTCTTCCCAGGAACGGTCAAAGCGTAGACTGTTTCAGACATAACTCCCATGGAGGAAAGTGCGCATGGTAACTGTTGTATTCAATCCCGATGCAATTTCTGTGTTTCATCAACACTCTGATACTCCACAGATTACAGAATGCCTCCAGATGTGCATCGGAAGCTACTACTGGTCTTCCAGGGAACGATCAAAGCGTAGACTGTTCCAGACATTACTACCATGGACGAAGTGCGCATGCTGTCTGTTGTATTCAATCCCGATGCAATTTCTGTGTTTCATCAACACTGTGATAGTCCACAGATTACAGAATGCCTCCAGATGTGCATCGGATACTACTACCTAATCTTCCAGGGAACGACCAAAGCGTAGACTGTTTAAGATATTACTTTTATGGAGGTATGTGCGCATGGTGACTGTTGTATTCAATCCGGATGCAATATCTGTGTTTCATCAACACTCTGATAGTCCACAGATTACAGAATGCCTCCAGATGTGCGTCGAAAACTACTACTGGTCTTTCAGGGAACGATCAAAGCGTAAACTCTTTGAGACATTACTCCCATGGAGGAAAGTGCGCATGGTAACTGTTGTATTCAATCGCGATGCATTTTCTGTGTTCCATCAACACTCTGATAGTCCACAGATTACAGAATGCCCCCAGATGTTAATCGGAAACTGCTACTGGTCTTCCAGGGAACGATCAAAGCGTCGACTGTTTGAGACATACCTCCCGTGGAGGAAAGTGCGCATGGTGACTGTTGTATTCAATCCCGATGCAATTTCTGTGTTTCATCAACACTCTGATAGTTTACAGATTACAGAATGCCTCCAGATGATCATCGGATACTACTACTGGTCCTCCAGGGAACGATCAAAGCGTAGACTGTTACAGACATTACTTTTATGAAGGAGTGTCCTCATGGTGATTGTTGTATTCAATCCCGATGCAATTTCTGTGTTTCATCAACACTCTGATAGTCCACAGATTACAGAATGCCTCCAGATGTTAATCGGAAACTACTACTGGTCTTCCAGGGAACGATCAAAGCGTGGACTGTTTGCGACATTACTACCATGGAGGAAAGTGCGCATGGTGACTGTTGTATTTAATCCAGATGCAATTTCTGTGTTTCATCAACACTCTGATAGTCCACAGACTGCAGAATGCCTCCAGATGTGGAATTAAAACTAGTACTGGTCTTCCAGGGAACGATCAAAGCGTAGACTGTTTGAGACATTACTCCCATGGAGGAAACTGCGCATGGAGACTGTTGTATTCAATCGCGATGCAATTTCTGTGTTCCATCAACACTCTGATAGTCCACAGACTGCAGAATGCCTCCAGATGTGGAATTGAAACTAGTACTGGTCTTCCAGGGAACGATCAAAGCGTAGACTGTTTGAGACATTACTCCCATGGAGGAAACTGCGCATGGAGACTGTTGTATTCAATCGCGATGCAATTTCTGTGTTTCATCAACACTCTGATAGTCCACAGATTACAGAATGCCCCCAGATGTTAATCGGAAACTGCTACTGGTCTTCCAGGGAACGATCAAAGCGTCGACTGTTTGAGACATACCTCCCGTGGAGGAAAGTGCGTATGGTGACTGTTGTATTCAATCGCTAAGCAATTTCTGTGTTTCATCCACACTCTGATAGTCCACAGATTACAGTATGCCACCAGATGGGCATCGGAAACTACTACTGGTCTTCCAAGGAACGATCAAAGCTTAGACTGTTTGTGAATTACTCCCATGGAGGAAAGTGCGCATGGTGACTGTTGTATTCAATCCCGATGCAATTTCTGTGTTTCATCAACACTCTGATAGTCCACAGATTACAGAATATCCCCAGATGTTAATCGGAAACTGCTACTGGTCTTCCAGGGAACGATCAAAGCGTCGACTGTTTGAGACATACCTCCCGTGGAGGAAAGTGCGTATGGTGACTGTTGTATTCAATCGCTAAGCAATTTCTGTGTTTCATCCACACTCTGATAGTCCACAGACTACAGAATGCCTCCAGATGTGCAATTGAAACTACTACTGGTCTTCTAGGGAACGATCGAAGCGTAGACTGTTTGAGACATTACTCCCATGGAGGAAACTGCGCATGGAGACTGTTGTATTCAATTGCGATGCAATTTCTGTGTTTCATCAACACTCTGATAGTCCACAGATTACAGAATGCCCCCAGATGTTAATCGGAAACTGCTACTGGTCTTCCAGGGAACGATCAAAGCTTAGCTGTTTCAGACATTACTTTTATGAAGGAATGTGCTCATGGTGACTGTTGTATTCAATCCCGATGCAATTTCTTTGTTTCATCAACACTCTGATAGTCCACAGATTACAGAATGCCTCCAGATGTTAATCGGAAACTACTACTGGTCTTCCAGGGAACGATCAAAGTGTAGACTGTTTGCGACATTACTCCCATGGAGGAAAGTGCGCATGGTGACTATTGTATTCAATCCAGATGCAATTTCTGTGTTTCATCAACACTCTGATAGTCCACAGATTACGGAAAGCCTCCACATGTGCATGGGAAACTACTACTGGTCTTCCAGGGATCGATCAAAGCGTAGACTGTTAGAGACGTTACTCCCATGGAGTAAAGTGCGCATGGTGTCTGTTGTATTCTATCCCGATGCATTTTCTGTGTTCCATCATCACTCTGATAGTCCACAGACTACAGAATGCCTCCAGATGTGCAATTGAAACTACTACTGGTCTTCCAGGGAACGATCAAAGCGTAGACTGTTTGAGACATTACTCCCATGGAGGAAACTGCGCATGGAGACTGTTGTATTCAATTGCGATGCAATTTCTGTGTTTCATCAACACTCTGATAGTCCACAGATTACAGAATGCCCCCAGATGTTAATCGGAAACGGCTACTGGTCTTCCAGGGAACGATAAAAGCGTCGACTGTTTGAGACATACCACCCGTGGAGGAAAGTGCGTATGGTGACTGTTGTATTCAATCGCTAAGCAATTTCTGTGTTTCATCAACACTCTGATAGTCCACAGATTACAGAATTCCACCAGATGGGCATCGGAAACTACTACTGGTCTTCCAGGAAACGATCAAAGCTTAGACTGTTTGGGAATTACTCCCATTGAGGAAAGTGCGCATGGTGACTGTTGTATTCAATCCCGATGCAATTTCTGTGTTTCATCTACACTCTGATAGTCCACAGATTACAGAATGCTTCCAGATGTGCATCGGAAACTACTACTGGTCTTCCAGGGAACGATCGAAGCGTAGACTGTTTGAGACATTACTCCCATGGAGGAAACAGCGCATGGAGACTGTTGTATTCAATCGCGATGCAATTTCTATGTTTCATCAACACTCTGATAGTCCACAGATTACAGAATGCCCCCAGATGTTAATCGGAAGCTGCTACTGGTCTTCCAGGGAACGATCACAGCTTAGACTGTTTGAGAATTACCTCCCGTGGAGGAAAGTGCGTATGGTGACTGTTGTATTCAATCGCTAAGCAATTTCTGTGTTTCATCAACACTCTGATAGTCCACAGATTACAGAATGCCACCAGATGGGCATCGGAAACTACTACAGGTCTTCCAGGGAACGATCAAAGCTTAGACTGTTTGAGAATTCCTCCCGTGGAGGAAAGTGCGCATGGTGACTGTTGTATTCAATCCCGATGCAATTTCTGTGTTTCATCTACACTCTGATAGTCCACAGATTACCGAATGCCTCCAGATGTGCATCGGAAACTACTACTGGTCTTCCAGGGAACGATCAAAGCGTACACTGTTTCAGACATTACTCCCATGCAGGAAAGTGCGGATGGTAACTGTTGTATTCAATCCCGATGGAATTTCTGTGTTTCATCAACACTCTGATAGTCCACAGATTACAGAATGCCAACAGATGTGCATCGGAAACTACTACTGGTCTTCCAGGGAACGATCAAAGCGTCGACTGTTTGAGACATACCTCCCGTGGAGGAAAGTGCGCATGGTGACTGTTGTATTCAATCGCGAAGCAATTTCTGTGTTTCATTAACACTCTGATAGTCCACAGATTACAGAATGCCACCAGATGTGCATCGGAAACTACTACTTGTCTTCCAGGGAACGATCAAAGCTTAGACTGTTTGAGAATTACTCCCAGGGAGGATAGTGCGCATGGTGACTGTTGTATTCAATCCCGATGCAATTTCTGTGTATCATCAACACTCTGATAGTCCACAGATTACAGAATGCCTCCAGATGGGCATCGGAAACTACTACTATCTTCCAGGGAACGATCAAAGCGTAGACTGTTTGAGACATTACTCCCATGGAGGAAAGTGCGCATGGTGACTGTTGTATTCAATCCCGATGCAATTTCTGTGTTTCATCAACACTCTGATAGTCCACAGATTACAGAATGCCTCCAGATGTGCATCGGAAACTACTACTGGTCTTCCAGAGAACGACCAAAGCGTAGACTGTTTGAGATATTACTTTTATAGAGGAATGGGCTCATGGTGACTGTTGTATTCAATCCCGATGCAATTTCTGTGTTTCATCAACACCTTGATAGTCCACAGACTACAGAATGCCTCCAGATGTGCATCGGAAACTACTACTGGTCTTTCAGGGAACGATCAAAGCGTAAACTCTTTGAGACATTACTCCCATGGAGGAAAATGCGCATGGTAACTGTTGTATTCAATCCCAATGCAATTTCTGTGTTTCATCATCACTCTGATACTCCACAGATTACAGAATGCCTCCAGATGTGCATCGGAAACTACTACTGGTCTTCCAGGGAACGATCAAAGCGTAGACTGTTTGAGACATTAAACCCATGGAGGAAAGTGCGCGTGGTGACTGTTGTATTCAATCCCGATGCAATTTCTGTGTTTCATCAACACTCTGATAGTCCACAGAAAACAGAATGCAACCAGATGTGCATCGGAAACTACTACTGGTCTTCCCGGGAACGGTCAAAGCGTAGACTGTTTCAGACATTACTCCCATGGAGGAAAGTGCGCATGGTAACTGTTGTATTCAATCCCGATGCAATTTCTGTGTTTCATCAACACTCTGATACTCCACAGATTACAGAATGCCTCCAGATGTGCATCGGAAACTACTACTGGTCTTCCAGGGAACGATCAAAGCGTAGACTGTTCCAGACATTACTACCATGGAGGAAAGTGCGCATGCTGACTGATGTATTCAATCCCGATGCAATTTCTGTGTTTCATCAACACTCTGATAGTCCACAGATTACAGAATGCCTCCAGATGTGCATCGGAAACTACTACTGATCTTCCAGGGAACGATCAAAGCGTAGACTGTTTAAGATATTACTTTTATGGAGGTATCTGCGCATGGTGACTGTTGTATTCAATCCCGATGCAATATCTGTGTTTCATCAACACTCTGATAGTCCACAGATTACAGAATGCCTCCAGATGTGCGTCGGAAACTACTACTGGTCTTTCAGGGAACGATCAAAGCGTAGACTCTTTGAGACATTACTCCCATGGAGGAAAGTGCGCATGGTAACTGTTGTATTCAATCGCGATGCATTTTCTGTGATCCATCAACACTCTGATAGTCCACAGATTACAGAATGCCCCGAGATGTTAATCGGAAACTGCTACTGGTCTTCCAGGGAACGATCAAAGCGTCGACTGTTTGAAACATACCTCCCGTGGAGGAAAGTGCGCATGGTGACTGTTGTATTCAATCCCGATGCAATTTCTGTGTTTCATCTACACTCTGATAGTCCACAGATTACCGAATGCCTCCAGATGTGCATCGGAAACTACTACTGGTCTTCCAGGGAACGATCAAAGCGTACACTGTTTCAGACATTACTCCCATGCAGGAAAGTGCGGATGGTAACTGTTGTATTCAATCCCGATGGAATTTCTGTGTTTCATCAACACTCTGATAGTCCACAGATTACAGAATGCCAACAGATGTGCATCGGAAACTACTACTGGTCTTCCAGGGAACGATCAAAGCGTCGACTGTTTGAGACATACCTCCCGTGGAGGAAAGTGCGCATGGTGACTGTTGTATTCAATCGCGAAGCAATTTCTGTGTTTCATTAACACTCTGATAGTCCACAGATTACAGAATGCCACCAGATGTGCATCGGAAACTACTACTTGTCTTCCAGGGAACGATCAAAGCTTAGACTGTTTGAGAATTACTCCCAGGGAGGATAGTGCGCATGGTGACTGTTGTATTCAATCCCGATGCAATTTCTGTGTATCATCAACACTCTGATAGTCCACAGATTACAGAATGCCTCCAGATGGGCATCGGAAACTACTACTATCTTCCAGGGAACGATCAAAGCGTAGACTGTTTGAGACATTACTCCCATGGAGGAAAGTGCGCATGGTGACTGTTGTATTCAATCCCGATGCAATTTCTTTGTTTCATCAACACTCTGATAGTCCACAGATTACAGAATGCCTCCAGATGTGCATCGGAAACTACTACTGGTCTTCCAGAGAACGACCAAAGCGTAGACTGTTTGAGATATTACTTTTATAGAGGAATGGGCTCATGGTGACTGTTGTATTCAATCCCGATGCAATTTCTGTGTTTCATCAACACCTTGATAGTCCACAGACTACAGAATGCCTCCAGATGTGCATCGGAAACTACTACTGGTCTTTCAGGGAACGATCAAAGCGTAAACTCTTTGAGACATTACTCCCATGGAGGAAAATGCGCATGGTAACTGTTGTATTCAATCCCAATGCAATTTCTGTGTTTCATCAACACTCTGATACTCCACAGATTACAGAATGCCTCCAGATGTGCATCGGAAACTACTACTGGTCTTCCAGGGAACGATCAAAGCGTAGACTGTTTGAGACATTAAACCCATGGAGGAAAGTGCGCGTGGTGACTGTTGTATTCAATCCCGATGCAATTTCTGTGTTTCATCAACACTCTGATAGTCCACAGAAAACAGAATGCAACCAGATGTGCATCGGAAACTACTACTGGTCTTCCCGGGAACGGTCAAAGCGTAGACTGTTTCAGACATTACTCCCATGGAGGAAAGTGCGCATGGTAACTGTTGTATTCAATCCCGATGCAAATTCTGTGTTTCATCAACACTCTGATACTCCACAGATTACAGAATGCCTCCAGATGTGCATCGGAAACTACTACTGGTCTTCCAGGGAACGATCAAAGCGTAGACTGTTCCAGACATTACTACCATGGAGGAAAGTGCGCATGCTGACTGATGTATTCAATCCCGATGCAATTTCTGTGTTTCATCAACACTCTGATAGTCCACAGATTACAGAATGCCTCCAGATGTGCATCGGAAACTACTACTGATCTTCCAGGGAACGATCAAAGCGTAGACTGTTTAAGATATTACTTTTATGGAGGTATCTGCGCATGGTGACTGTTGTATTCAATCCCGATGCAATATCTGTGTTTCATCAACACTCTGATAGTCCACAGATTACAGAATGCCTCCAGATGTGCGTCGGAAACTACTACTGGTCTTTCAGGGAACGATCAAAGCGTAGACTCTTTGAGACATTACTCCCATGGAGGAAAGTGCGCATGGTAACTGTTGTATTCAATCGCGATGCATTTTCTGTGATCCATCAACACTCTGATAGTCCACAGATTACAGAATGCCCCGAGATGTTAATCGGAAACTGCTACTGGTCTTCCAGGGAACGATCAAAGCGTCGACTGTTTGAGACATACCTCCCGTGGAGGAAAGTGCGCATGGTGACTGTTGTATTCAATCCCGATGCAATTTCTGTGTTTCATCAACACTCTGATAGTTTACAGATTACAGAATGCCTCCAGATGTGCATCGGATACTACTACTGGTCTTCCAGGGAACGATCTAAGCGTAGACTGTTACAGACATTACTTTTATGAAGGAGTGTCCTCATGGTGACTGTTGTATTCAATCCCGATGCAATTTCTGTGTTTCATCAACACTCTGATAGTCCACAGATTACAGAATGCCTCCAGATGTTAATCGGAAACTACTACTGGTCTTCCAGGGAACGATCAAAGCGTAGAACGTTTGCGACATTACTCCCATGGAGGAAAGTGCGCATGGTGACTGTTGTATTCAATCCCGATGCAATTTCTGTGTTTCATCAACACTCTGATAGTCCACAGATTACGGAAAGCCTCCAGATGTGCATGGGAAACTACTACTGGTCTTCCAGGGATCGATCATAGCGTAGACTGTTAGAGACGTTATTCCCATGGAGTAAATTGCGCATGGTGACTGTTGTATTCTATCCCGATGCAATTTCTGTGTTCCATCAACACTCTGATAGTCCACAGACTACAGAATGCCTCCAGATGTGCAATTGAAACTAGTACTGGTCTTCCAGGGAACGATCAAAGCGTAGACTGTTTGAGACATTACTCCCATGGAGGAAACTGCGCATGGAGACTGTTGTATTCAATCGCGTTGCAATTTCTGTGTTTCATCAACACTCTGATAGTCCACAGATTACAGAATGCCCCCAGATGTTAATCGGAAACTGCTACTGGTCTTCCAGGGAACGATCAAAACGTCGACGGTTTGAGACATACCTCCCGTGGAGGAAAGTGCGTATGGTGACTGTTGTATTCAATCGCTAAGCAATTTCTGTGTTTCATCCACACTCTGATAGTCCACAGATTACAGAATGCCACCAGATGGGCATCGGAAACTACTACTGGTCTTCCAGGGAACGATCAAAGCTTAGACTGTTTGAGAATTACTCCCATGGAGGAAAGTGCGCATGGTGACTGTTGTATTCAATCCCGATGCAATATCTGTGTTTCATCTACACTCTGATAGTCCACAGATTACAGAATGCCTCCAGATGTGCATCGGAAACTACTACTGGTCTTTCAGGGAACGATCAAAGCGTAAACTCTTTGAGACATTACTCCCATGTAGGAAAGTGCGCATGGTAACTGTTGTATTCAATCCCGATGCAATATCTGTGTTTCATCAACACTCTGATACTCCACAGATTACAGAATGCCTCCAGATGTGCATCGGAAACTACTATTGGTCTTCCAGGGAACGATCAAAGCGTAGACTGTTTCAGACATTACTACCATGGAGGAAAGTGCGCATGGTGACTGTTGTATTCAATCCCGATGCAATTTCTGTGTTTCATCAACACTCAGATAGTCTACAGATTACAGAATGCCCCCAGATGTTAATCGGAAACTGCTACTGGTTTTCCAGGGAACGATAAAACCGTCGACTGTTTGAGACATACCTCCCGTGGAGGAAAGTGCGTATGGTGGCTTTTGTATTCAATCGCTAAGCAATTTCTGTGTTTCATCAACACTCTGATAGTCCACAGATTACAGAATGCCACCAGATGGACATCGGAAACTACTACTGGTCTTCCAGGGAACGATCAAAGCTTAGACTGTTTGAGAATTACTCCCATTGAGGAAAGTGCGCATGGTGACTGTTGTATTCAATCCCGATGCAATTTCTGTGTTTCATCTACACTCTGATAGTCCACAGATTACAGAATGCCTCCAGATGTGCATCGGAAACTACTACTGGTCTTTCAGGGAGCGATCAATGCGCAAACTCTTTGAGACATTACTCCCATGTAGGAAAGTGCGCATGGTAACTGTTGTATTCAATCCCGATGCAATTTCTGTGTTTCATCAACACTCTGATACTCCACAGATTACAGAATGCCTCCAGATGTGCATCGGAAACTACTACTGGTCTTCCAGGGAACGATCAAAGCGTAGACTGTTTCAGACATTACTACCATGGAGGAAAGTGCGCATGGTGACTGTTGTATTCAATCCCGATGCAATTTCTGTGTTTCATCAACACTCTGATAGTCCACAGATTACAGAATGCCTCCAGATGTGCATCGGAAACTACTACTGGTCTTCCAGGGATCGACCAAAGCGTAGACTGTTGGAGACATTACTCCCATGGAGTAAAGTGCGCATGGTGACTGTTGTATTCAATCCCGATGCAATTTCTGTGTTTCATCAACACTCTGATAGTCCACAGACTACAGAATGCCTCCAGATGTGCAATTGAATCTACTACTGGTCTTCCAGGGAATGATCGAAGCGTAGACTGTTTGAGACATTACTCCCATGGAGGAAACTGCGCATGGAGACTGTTGTATTCAATCGCGATGCAATTTCTGTGTTTCATCAACACTCTGATAGTCCACAGATTACAGAATGCCCCCAGATGTTAATCGGACACTGCTACTGGTCTTCCAGGGAACGATCAAAGCGTAGACTGTTTGGGACATTACTCCCATGGAGGAAAGTGCGCATGGTGACTGTTGTATTCAATCCCAATGCAATGTCTGTGTTACATCAACACTCTGATAGACCACAGATTATTGAATGCCTCCAGATGTGCATCGGAAACTGCTACTGGTCTTCCAGGGAACGATCAAAGCGTAGACTGTTTGAGATATTACTTTTATGGAGGAATGTGCGCATGGTTTCTGTTGTATTCAATCCCGATGCAATATCTGTGTTTCATCAACACTCTGATAGTCCACAGATTACAGAATGCCTCCAGATGTTCGTCGGAAACTACTACTGGTCTTTCAGGGAACGATCAAAGCGTAAACTCTTCGAGACTTTACGCCCATGGAGGAAAGTGCGCATGGTAACTGTTGTATTCAATCGCGATGCAATTTCTGTGTTCCATCAACACTCTGATAGTCCACAGATTACAGAATGCCCCCAGATGTTAATCGGAAACTGCTACTGGTCTTCCAGGGAACGATCAAAGCGTCGACTGTTTGAGACATACCTCCCGTGGAGGAAAGTGCGCATGGTGACTGTTGTATTCAATCCCGATGCAATTTCTGTGTTTCATCAACACTCTGATAGTCCACAGATTACAGAATGCCTCCAGATGTGCATCGGAAACTACTACTGGTCTTCCAGGGAACGATCAAAGCGTAGACTGTTTCAGACATTACTTTTATGAAGGAATGTGCTCATGGTGACTGTTGTATTCAATCCCGATGCAATTTCTGTGTTTCATCTACACTCTGATAGTCCACAGATTACAGAATGCCTCCAGATGTGCATCGGAAACTACTAGTGGTCTTTCAGGGAACGATCAAAGTGTAAACTCTTTGAGACATTACTCCCATGTAGGAAAGTGCGCATGGTAACTGTTGTATTCAATCCCGATGCAATTTCTGTGTTTCATCAACACTCTGATACTCCACAGATTACAGAATGCCTCCAGATGTGCATCGGAAACTACTACTGGTCTTCCAGGGAACGATCAAAGCGTACACTGTTTCAGACATTACTACCATGGAGGAAAGTGCGCATGGTGACTGTTGTATTCAATCCCGATGCAATTTCTGTGTTTCATCAACACTCTGATAGTCCACAGATTACAGAATGCCACCAGATGTGCATCGGAAACTACTACTGGTCTTCCAGGGAACGATCAAAGCTTCGACTGTTTGAGACATACCTCCCGTGGAGGAAAGTGCGCATGGTGACTGTTGTATTCAATCGCGAAGCAATTTCTGTGTTTCATTAACACTCATATAGTCCACAGATTACAGAATGCCACCAGATGTGCATCCGAAACTACTACTGGTCTTCCAGGGAACGATCAAAGCTTAGACTGTTTGAGAATTACTCCCAAGGAGGAAAGTGCGCATGGTGACTGTTGTATTCAATCCCGATGCAATTTCTGTGTATCATCAACACTCTGATAGTCCACAGATTACAGAATGCCTCCAGATGTGCATCGGAAACTACTACTGTCTTCCAGGGAACGATCAAAGAGTAGACTGTTTGAGACATTACTCCCATGGAGGTAAGTGCGCATGGTGACTGTTGTATTCAATCCCGATGCAATGTCTGTGTTTCATCAACACTCTGATAGTCCACAGATTACAGAATGCCTCCAGATGTGCATCGGAAACTACTACTGGACTTCCAGGGAACGATCAAAGCGTAGACTGTTTGAGATATTACTTTTATAGAGGAATGGGCGCATGGTGACTGTTGTATTCAATCCCGATGCAATTTCTGTGTTTCATCAACACACTGATAGTCCACAGATTACAGAATGCCTCCAGATGTGCATCGGAAACTACTACTGGTCTCTCAGGGAACGATCAAAGCGTAAACTCTTTGAGACATTACTCCCATGGAGGAAAATGCGCATGGTAACTGTTGTATTCAATCCCGATGCAATTTCTGTGTTTCATCAACACTCTGATACTCCACAGATTACAGAATGCCTCCAGATGTGCATCGGAAACTACTACTTGTCTTCCAGGGAACGATCAAAGCGTAGACTGTTTGAGACATTACACCCATGGAGGAAAGTGCGCATGGTGACTGTTGTATTCAATCCCGATGCAATTTCTGTGTTTCATCAACACTCTGATAGTCCACAGATTACAGAATGCAACCAGATGTGCATCGGAAACTACTACTGGTCTTCCAGGGAACGATCAAAGCGTAGACTGTATGAGACATTACTTTTATGAAGGAATGTGCTCATGGTGACTGTTGTATTCAATCCCGATGCAATTTTTGTGTTTCATCAACACACTAATAGTCCACAGATTACAGAATGCCACCAGATGTGCATCGGAAACTGCTACTGGTCTTCCAGGGAACGATCAAAGCGTCAACTCTTTGAAACATTACTGCCATGGAGGAAAGTGCGCATGGTGACTGTTGTATTGAATCCCGATGCAATTTCTGTGTTTCATCAACACTCTGATAGTCCACAGATTACAGAATGCATCCAGATGTTAATCGGAAACTACTACAGGTCTTCCAGGGAACGATCAAAGCGTAGACTGTTTGCGACATTACTCCCATGGAGGAAAGTGCGCATGGTGAGTGTTGTATTCAATCCAGATGCAATTTGTGTGTTTCATCAACACTCTGATAGTCCACAGATTACGGAATGCCTCCAGTTGTGCATCGGAAACTACTACTGGTCTTCCAGGGATCAATCAAAGCGTAGACTGTTAGAGACATTACTCCCATGGAGTGAAGTGCGCATGGTGACTGTTGTATTCAATCCCGATGCAATTTCTGTGTTTCATCAACACTCTGATAGTCCACAGACTACAGAATGCCTCCAGATGAGCAATTGAAACTACTACTGGTCTTCCAGGGAACGATCAAACCGTAGACTGTTTGAGACATTACTCCCATGGAGGAAACTGCGCATGGAGACTATTGTATTCAATCGCGATGCAATTTCTGTGTTTCATCAACACTCTGATAGTCCACAGATTACAGAATGCCTCCATATGTTAATCGGAAACTGCTACTGGTCTTCCAATTAACGATCAAAGCGTAGACTGTTTGAGACATTACTCCCATGGAGGAAAGTGCGCATGGTAACTGTTTTATTCAATCCCGATGCAATTTCTGTGTTTCATCAACACTCTGATACTCCACAGATTACAGAGTGCCTCCAGATGTGCATCGGAAACTACTACTGGTCTTCCAGGGAACGATCAAAGCGTAGACTGTTTGAGACATTACTCCCATGGAGGAAACTGCGCATGGAGACTCTTGTATTCAATCCCGATGCAATATCTGTGTTTCATCAACACTCTGATAGTCCACAGATTACAGAATGCCTCCAGATGTGCATCGGAAACTACTACTGATCTTCCAGGGAACGATCAAAGCGTAGACTGTTTGAGATATTACTTTTATGGAGGAATGTGCGAATGGTGACTGTTGTATAGAATCCCGATGCAATATCTGTGTTTCATTAACACTCTGATAGTCCACAGATTACAGAATGCCTCCAGATGTGCATCGGAAACTACTACTGGTCTTTCAGGGAACTATCAAAGCGTAAACTCTTTGAGACACTACTCCCATGGAGGAAAGTGCGCATGGTAACTGTTGTATTCAATCCCGATGCAATTTCTGTGTTTCATCAACACTCTGATACTCCACAGATTACAGAATGCCTCCAGATGTGCATCGGAAACTACTACTTGTCTTCCAGGGAACGATCAAAGCGTAGACTGTTTGAGACATTACACCCATGGAGGAAAGTGCGCATGGTGACTGTTGTATTCAATCCCGATGCAATTTCTGTGTTTCATCAACACTCTGATAGTCCACAGATTACAGAATGCAACCAGATGTGCATCGGAAACTACTACTGGTCTTCCAGGGAACGATCAAAGCGTAGACTGTATGAGACATTACTTTTATGAAGGAATGTGCTCATGGTGACTGTTGTATTCAATCCCGATGCAATTTTTGTGTTTCATCAACACACTAATAGTCCACAGATTACAGAATGCCACCAGATGTGCATCGGAAACTGCTACTGGTCTTCCAGGGAACGATCAAAGCGTCAACTCTTTGAAACATTACTGCCATGGAGGAAAGTGCGCATGGTGACTGTTGTATTGAATCCCGATGCAATTTCTGTGTTTCATCAACACTCTGATAGTCCACAGATTACAGAATGCATCCAGATGTTAATCGGAAACTACTACAGGTCTTCCAGGGAACGATCAAAGCGTAGACTGTTTGCGACATTACTCCCATGGAGGAAAGTGCGCATGGTGAGTGTTGTATTCAATCCAGATGCAATTTGTGTGTTTCATCAACACTCTGATAGTCCACAGATTACGGAATGCCTCCAGTTGTGCATCGGAAACTACTACTGGTCTTCCAGGGATCAATCAAAGCGTAGACTGTTAGAGACATTACTCCCATGGAGTGAAGTGCGCATGGTGACTGTTGTATTCAATCCCGATGCAATTTCTGTGTTTCATCAACACTCTGATAGTCCACAGACTACAGAATGCCTCCAGATGAGCAATTGAAACTACTACTGGTCTTCCAGGGAACGATCAAACCGTAGACTGTTTGAGACATTACTCCCATGGAGGAAACTGCGCATGGAGACTATTGTATTCAATCGCGATGCAATTTCTGTGTTTCATCAACACTCTGATAGTCCACAGATTACAGAATGCCTCCATATGTTAATCGGAAACTGCTACTGGTCTTCCAATTAACGATCAAAGCGTAGACTGTTTGAGACATTACTCCCATGGAGGAAAGTGCGCATGGTAACTGTTTTATTCAATCCCGATGCAATTTCTGTGTTTCATCAACACTCTGATACTCCACAGATTACAGAGTGCCTCCAGATGTGCATCGGAAACTACTACTGGTCTTCCAGGGAACGATCAAAGCGTAGACTGTTTGAGACATTACTCCCATGGAGGAAACTGCGCATGGAGACTCTTGTATTCAATCCCGATGCAATATCTGTGTTTCATCAACACTCTGATAGTCCACAGATTACAGAATGCCTCCAGATGTGCATCGGAAACTACTACTGATCTTCCAGGGAACGATCAAAGCGTAGACTGTTTGAGATATTACTTTTATGGAGGAATGTGCGAATGGTGACTGTTGTATTGAATCCCGATGCAATATCTGTGTTTCATTAACACTCTGATAGTCCACAGATTACAGAATGCCTCCAGATGTGCATCGGAAACTACTACTGGTCTTTCAGGGAACTATCAAAGCGTAAACTCTTTGAGACACTACTCCCATGGAGGAAAGTGCGCATGGTAACTGTTGTATTCAATCCCGATGCAATTTCTGTGTTTCATCAACACTCTGATACTCCACAGAATACAGAATGCCTCCAGATGTGCATCGGAAACTACTACTGGTCGTACAGGGAACGATCAAAGCGTAGACTGCTTCAGACATTACTACCATGGAGGAAAGTGAGCATGGTGACTGTTGTATTCAATCCCGATGCAATTTCTGTGTTTCTTCAACACTCTGATAGTCCACAGATTACAGAATGCCTCCAGATGTGCATCGGAAACTACTACTGGTCTTCCAGGGAAGGATCAAAGCGTAGACTGTTTGGGACATTACTCCCATGGAGGAAAGTGCGCCTGGTGACTGATGTATTCAATCCCGATGCAATTTCTGTGTTTCATCAACACTCTGATAGTCCACAGATTACGGAAAGCCTCCAGATGTGCATCGGAAACTACTACTGGTCGTACAGGGAACGATCAAAGCGTAGACTGTTAGAGACATTACTCCCATTGAGTAATGTGCGCACAGTGACTGTTGTATTCAATCCCGATGCAATTTCTGTGTTTCATCAACACTCTGATAGTCCACAGATTACAGAATGCCTCCAGATGTGTGTCGGAAACTACTACTGGTCTTCCAGGGAACGATCAAAGCGTAGACTGTTTGAGAATTACTCCCATGGAGGAAAGTGCGCACGGTAACTGTTGTATTCAATCCCGATGCAATTTCTGTGTTTCATCAACACTCTGATAGTCCACAGATTACAGAAAGCCTCCAGATGTGCATCGGAAACTACCACTGGTCTTCCAGGGTACGATCAATGCGTAGACTTTTAGAGACATTACTCCCAAGGAGGAAAGTACGCATGGTAACTGTTGTATTCAATCCCAATGCAATTTCTATGTTTCATCAACACTCGGATACTCCACAGATTACAGAATGCCACCAGACGTGTATCGGATACTACTACTGGTCTTCCAGGGAACGATCAAAGCGTAGACTGTTTGAGACATTACTCCCATGGAGGAAAGTGCGCATGGTGACTGTTGTATTCAATCCCGATGCAATTTCTGTGTTTCATCAACACTCTGATAGTCCACAGATTACGGAAAGCCTCCATATGTCCATCGGAAACTACTACTGGTCTTCCAGGGAACGATCAAAGCGTAAACTCTTTGAAACATTACTCCCATGGAGCAAAGTGCGCATGGTGACTGTTGTATTCAATCCCGATGCAATTTCTGTGTTTCATCAACACCCTGATAGTCCACAGATTACAGAATGCCACCAGATGTGCATCGGAATCTACTACTGGCCTTTCAGGGAACGATCAAAGCGTCGACTGTTTGAGAATTACTCCCATGGAGGAAAGTGCGCACGGTAACTGTTGTATTCAATCCCGATGCAATTTCTGTGTTTCATCAACACTCTGATAGTCCACAGATTACAGAAAGCCTCCAGATGTGCATCGGAAACTACCACTGGTCTTCCAGAGAACGATCAATGCGTAGACTTTTAGAGACATTACTCCCAAGAGGAAAGTACGCATGGTAACTGTTGTATTCAATCCCGATGCAATTTCTATGTTTCATCAACACTCTGATACTCCACAGATTACAGAATGCCACCAGACGTGTATCGGATACTACTACTGGTCTTCCAGGGAACGATCAAAGCGTAGACTGTTTGAGACCTTACTCCCATGGAGGAAAGTGCGCATGGTGACTGTTGTATTCAATCCCGATGCAATTTCTGTGTTTCATCAACACTCTGATAGTCCACAGATTACGGAAAGCCTTTATATGTGCATCGGAAACTACTACTGGTCTTCCAGGGAACGATCAAATCGTAAACTCTTTGAAACGTTACTCCCATGGAGGTAAGTGCGCATGGTGACTGTTGTATTCAATCCCGATGCAATTTCTGTGTTTCATCAACACTCTGATAGTCCACAGATTACAGAATGTCTCCAGATGTTAATCGGGAACTACTACTGGTCTTCCAGGGAACGATCAAAGCGTAGACTGTTTGGGACATTACTCCCATGGAGGAAAGTGCGCATGGTGACTGATGTATTCAATCCCGATGCAATTTCTGTGTTTCATCAACATTCTGATAGTCCACAGATTACGGAAAGATTCCAGATGTGCATCGGAAACTACTACTGGTCTTCCAGGGAACGATCAAAGCGTAGACTGTTAGAGACATTACTCCCATTGAGTAATGTGCGCATGGTGACTGTTGTATTCAATCCCGATGCAATTTCTGTGTTCCATCAACACTCAGATTCTCCACAGATTACAGAATGCCACGAGATGTGCATCGGAAACTACTACTGGTCTTCCCGGGAACGATCAAAGCGTAGACTGTTTCAGACATTACTAACATGCAGGAAAGTGCCGATGGTGATTGTTTTATTCAATCCCGATGCAATTTCTGTGTTTCATCAACACTCTGATAGTATACAGATTACAGAATGCCACCAGATGTGCATCGGAAACTACAACTGGTCTTCCATTGAACGATCAAAGCGTCGACTGTTTGAGACATACCTCCCGTGGAGGAAAGTGTGCATGGTGACTGTTGTATTCAATCCCGAAGCAATTACTGTGTTTAATCAACACTTTGATAGTCCACAGATTACAGAATGCCACCAGATGTGCTTCGGAAGCTACTACTGGTCTTCCAGGGAACGATCAAATCGTACACTCTTTGAGAATTACTCCCATGGAGGAAAGTTTGCACGGTAACTACTGTATTCATTCCCGATGCAATTTCTGTGTTTCATCAACACTCTGATAGTCCTCAGATTACAGAAAGCCTCCTGATGTGCATCGGAAACTACTACTGGTCTTCCAGGGAACGATCAATGCGTAGACTGTAAGAGACATTACTCCCAAGGAGGAAAGCGCGCATGGTAACTGTTGTATTCAATCCCGAGGCAATTTCTGTGTTTCATCAACACTCTGATACTCCACAGATTACAGAATGACACCAGACGTGCATCGGAAACTACTACTGGTGTTCCCGGGAACGATCAAAGCGTAGACTGTTTCAGACATTACTACCATGCAGGAAAGTGTGGATGGTGACTGTTGTATTCAATCCCGAAGCAATTTCTGTGTTTCATCAACGCTCTGTTAGTCCACAGATCACAGAATGCCACCAGATGTGCATCGGAAACTACTACTGGTCTTTCAGGGAAAGATCAAAGCGTAAACTCTTTTAGACCTTACTCCTATGGAGGAAAGTGCGCATGGTAACTATTGTATTCAATCCCGATACAATTTCTGTGTTTCATCAACACTCTGATACTCCACAGATTACAGAATGCCTCCAGATGTGCATCGGAAACTACTACTGGTCTTCCAGGGAACGATCAAAGCGTAGACTGAGACATTACTCCCATGGAAGAAAGTGCGCATGGTGACTGTTGTAATCAATCCCGATGCAATTTCTGTGTTACATCAACACTCAGATAAACCACAGATTACAGAATGCCTCCAGATGTGCATCGGAAACTACTACTGGTCTTCCAGGGAACGATCAAAGCGTAGACTGTTTGAGATATTACTTTTATGGAAGAATGTGCGCACGGTGACAATTGTATTCAATCCCGATGCAATTTCTGTGTTTCATCAACACACTGATAGTCCACAGATTACAGAATGCCTCCAGATGTGCATCGGAAACTACTACTGGTCATTCAGGGAACGATCAAAGCGTAAACTCTTTGAGACATTACTCCCATGAAGGAAAATGCGCATGGTAACTGTTGTATTCAATCCCGATGCAATTTCTGTGTTTCATCAACACTCTGATACTCCACAGATTACAGAACGCATCCAGATGTGCATCGAAAACTACTACTGGTCTTCCAGGGAACGATCAAAGCGTAGACTGTTTGAGACATTACTTTTATGAAGGAATGTGCTCATGGTGACTGTTGTATTCAATCCCGATGCAATTTCTGTGTTTCATCAATACACTGATAGTCCACAGATTACAGAATGCCACCAGATGTGCATCGGAAACTGCTACTGGTCTTCCAGGGATCGATCAAAGCGTAGACTGTTTGAGACATACCTCCCGTGGAGGAAAGTGCGCATGGTGACTGTTGTATTCAATCCCGAAGCAATTTCTGTGTTTCATCAACACTCTGATAGTCCACAGATTACGGAAAGCCTCCAGATGTGCATCGGAAACTACTACTGGTCTTCCAGGGAACGATCAAAGCGTAGACTGTTAGGGACATTACACACATGGAGTAAAGTGCGCATGGTGACTGTTGTATTCAATCCCGATGCAATTTCTGTGTTTCATCAACACTCTGATAGTCCACAGACTACAGAATGCCTCCAGATGTGCAACTGAAACTACTACTGGTCTTCCAGGGAACGATCAAAGCGTAGACTGTTTGAGACATTGCTCCGATGGAGGAAACTGCGCATGGAGACTGTTGTATACAATCCCGATGCAATTTCTGTGTTTCATCAACACTCTGATAGTCCACAGATTACAGAATGCCACCAGATGTGCATCGGAAACTACTACTGGTCTTCCAGGGAACGATCAAAGCGTCGACTGTTTGAGACATACCTCCCGTGGAGTAAAGTGCGCATGGTGACTGTTGTATTCAATCCCTATGCAATTTCTGTGTTTCATCAACACTCTGATAGTCCACAGACTACAGAATGCCTCCAGATGTGCAATTGAAACTACTACTGGTCTTCCAGGGAACGATCAAAACGTAGACTGTTTGAGACATTACTCCCATGGAGGAAACTGCGCATGGAGACTGTTGTATTCAATCCCGATGCAATTTCTGTGTTTCATCAACACTCTGATAGTCCACAGAATACAGAATGCTTCCAGATGTGCAATTGAAACAACTACTGGTATTCCAGGGATCGATCAAAGCGTAGACTGTTTTAGACATACCTCCCGTGGAGGAAAGTGTGCATGGTGACTGTTGTATTCAATCCCGAAGCAATTTCTGTGTTTAATCAACACTTTGATAGTCCACAGATTACAGAATGCCACCAGATGTGCATCGGAAACTACTACTGGTCTTCCAGGGATCGATCAAAGCGTAGACTGTTAGGGACATTAATCGCATGGAGGAAACTGCGCATGGAAACTGTTGTATTCAATCGCGATGCAATTTCTGTGTTTCATCAACACTCTGATAGTCCACAGATTACAGAATGCCTCCAGATGTTAATCGGAAACTGCTACTGGTCTTAAAGGGAACGATCAAAGCGTAGACTGTTTGGGACATTACTCCCATGGAGGAAAGTGCGCATGGTGACTGTTGTATTCAATCCCGATGCGATATCTGTGTTTCATCAACACTCTGACAGTCCACAGATTACAAAAAGGATCCAGATGTGCATCGGAAACTACTACTGGTCTGTCAGGGAACAATGAAAGCGTAAACTATTTGAGACATTACTCGCATGGAGGAAAGTGCGCATGGTAACTGTTGTATTCAATCCCGATACATTTTCTGTGTTTCATCAACACTCTGATGGTCCACAGATTACAGAATGCCACGAGATGTGCATCGGAAACTACTACTGGTCTTCCCGGGAACGATCAATGCGTAGACTGTTTCAGACATTACTCCCCTGGAGGAAACTGCGCATGGAGACTGTTGCATTCAATCCCGATGCAATTTCTGTGTTTCATCAACACTCTGATAGTCCACAGATTACGGAAAGCCTCCAGATGTGCATCGGAAACTACTATTGGTCTTCCAGGGAACGATCAAAGCGTAGACTGTTTGATACATTACTCCCATGGAGGAAAGTGCGCATGGTGACTGTTGTATTCAATCCAGATGCCATTTCTGTGTTTCATCAACACTCTGATAGTCCACAGATTGCAGAATGCTTCCAGATTTGCATCGGAAACTACTACTGGTCTTACCAGTTAACGATCAAAGCGTAGACTGTTTGAGACATTACTTTTATGGAGGAATGTGCGCATGGTGACTGTTGTATTCAATCCCGATGCAATTTATGTCTTTCATCAACACTCTGATAGTCCACAGATTACGAAAAGCCTCCAGATCTGCATCGGAAACTACTACTGGACTTCCAGGGAACGATCAAAGCGTAGACTGTTTGAGACATTACTTTTATGGGTAATGTGCTCATGGTGACTGTTGTATTCAATCCCGAAGCAATTTCTGTGTTTCATCAACACTCTGATAGTCCACAGATTACAGAATGCCACCAGATGTGCATCAGAAACTACTACTGGTCTTCCAGGGAACGATCAAAGCTTAGACTGTTTGAGAATTACTCCCATGGAGGAAAGTGCGCATGGTGAATGTTGTATTCAATCCCGATGCAATTTCTGTGTTTCTTCAACACTCTGATAGTCCACAGATTACAGAAAGCCTCCAGATGTGCATCGGAAATTACTACTGGTCTTCCAGGGAACGATCAAAGCGTAGACTGTTAGAGACATTACTCCCATGGAGGAAAGTGCGCATGGTGACTGTTGTATTCAATCCCGATGCAATTTCTGTGTTTCATCAACACTCTGATAGTCCACAGACTACAGAATGCCTCCAGATGTGCAATTGAAACTACTACTGGTCTTCCAGGGAACGATCAAAACGTAGACTGTTTGAGACATTACTCCCATGGAGGAAACTGCGCATGGAGACTGTTGTATTCAATCCCGATGCAATTTCTGTGTTTCATCAACACTCTGACAGTCCACAGAATACAGAATGCCTCCAGATGTGCAATTGAAACAACTACTGGTCTTCCAGGGAACGATCAAAGCGTAGACTGTTAGAGACATTACTCCCATGGAGGAAAGTGCGCATGGTGACTGTTGTATTCAATCCCGATGCAATTTCTGTGTTTCATCAACACTCTGATAGTCCACAGATTACGGAAAGCCTCCAGATGTGCATCGTAAACTACTATTGGTCTTCCAGGGAACGATCAAAGCGTAGGCTGTTAGAGACATTATTCCCATGGAGTAAAGTGCGCATGGTAACTGTTGTATTCATTCCCGATTCATTTTCTGTGTTTCATCAACACTCTGATAGTCCACAGATTACAGAATGCCACCAGATGTCCATCGGAAACTACTACTGGTCTTCCAGGAAACGATCAAAGCTTAGATTGTTTGAGACATACCTCCCGTGGAGGAAAGTGTGCATGGTGACTGTTGTATTCAATCCCGATGCAATTTCTGTGTTTCATCAACACTCTGATAGTCCACAGACTACAGAATGCCTCCAGATGTGCAACTGAAACTACTACTGGTCTTCCAGGGAACGATCCAAGCGTAGACTGTTTGAGACATTGCTCCGATGGAGGAAACTGCGCATGGAGACTGTTGTATACAATCCCGATGCAATTTCTGTGTTTCATCAACACTCTGATAGTCCACAGATTACAGAATGCCACCAGATGTGCATCGGAAACTACTACTGGTCTTCCAGGGAACGTTCAAAGCGTCGACTGTTTGAGACATACCTCCCGTGGAGTAAAGTGCGCATGGTGACTGTTGTATTCAATCCCGATGCAATTTCTGTGTTTCATCAACACTCTGATAGTCCACAGACTACAGAATGCCTCCAGATGTGCAATTGAAACTACTACTGGTCTTCCAGGGAACGATCAAAACGTAGACTGTTTGAGACATTACTCCCATGGAGGAAACTGCGCATGGAGACTGTTGTATTCAATCCCGATGCAATTTCTGTGTTTCATCAACACTCTGATAGTCCACAGAATACAGAATGCCTCCAGATGTGCAATTGAAACAACTACTGGTCTTCCAGGGAACGATCAAAGCGAAGACTGTTTTAGACATACCTCCCGTGGAGGAAAGTGCGCATGGTGACTGTTGTATTCAATCCCGAAGCAATTTCTGTGTTTAATCAACACTTTGATAGTCCACAGATTACAGAATGCCACCAGATGTTCATCGGAAACTACTACTGGTCTTCCAGGGAACGATCAATGCGTAGACTGTTAGAGACATTACTCCCAAGGAGGAAAGTGCGCATGGTAACTGCTGTATTCAATCCCGAGGCAATTCCTGTGTTACATCAACACTCTGATACTCCACAGATTACAGAATGCCACCAGACGTGCATCGGAAACTACTTCTGGTCTTCCAGGGAACGATCAAAGCGTAGACTGTTTGGGACATTACTCCCATGAAGTAAAGTGCACATGGTGACTGTTGTATTCAATCCCGATGCAATTTCTGTGTTTCATCAACACTCTGACAGTCCACAGATTACAGAATGCCTCCAGATCTGCATCGGAAACTACTACTGGTCTTCCAGGGAACGATCAAAGCGTAGACTGTTTGAGATATTACTTTTATGGAGGAATGTGCGCATGGTGACTGTTGTATTCAATCCCGATGCAATTTCTGTGTTTCATCAATACTCTGATAGTCCACAGATTACAGAATGCCTCCAGATGTGCATCGGAAACTACTACTGGTCTTTCAGGGAACGATCAAAGCGTAAACTCTTTGAGACATTACTCCAATGGAGGAAAGTGCGCATGGTAACTGTTGTATTCAATCCCGATGCATTTTCTGTGTTTCATCAACACTCTGATAGTCCACAGATTACAGAATGCCACGAGAAAAGCTTCGGAAACTACTACTGGTCTTCCCGGGAACGATCAAAGCGTAGACTATTTCAGACATTACTCACATGCAGGAAAGTGTGGATGGTGACTGTTGTATTCAATCCAGAAGCAATTTCTGTGTTTCATCAACGCTCTGATAGTCCACAGATTACAGAATGCCACCAGATGTGCATCGGAAACTACTACTGGTCTTTCAGGGAACGATCAAAGCGTAAACTCTTTGAGACATTTCTCCCATGGAGGAAAGTGCGCATGGTAACTGTTGTATTCAATCCCGATGCAATTTCTGTGTTTCATCAACACTCTGATACTCCACAGATTACAGAATGCCTCCAGATGTGCATCGGAAACTACTACTGGTCTTTCAGGGAACGATCAAAGCGTAAACGCTTTGAGACATTACTCCCATGAAGGAAACTGCGCATGGTAACTGTTGTATTCAATCCCGATGCAATTTCTGTGTTTCATCAACACTCTGATAGTCCACAGATTACGGAAAGAATCCAGATGTGCATCGGAAACTACTACTGGTCTTCCAGGGATCGATCAAAGCGTAGACTGTTAGGGACATTAATCGCATGGAGGAAACTGCGCATGGAAACTGTTGTATTCAATCGCGATGCAGTTTCTGTGTTTCATCAACACTCTGATAGTCCACAGATTACAGAATGCCTCCAGATGTTAATCGGAAACTGCTACTGGTCTTAAAGGGAACGATCAAAGCGTAGACTGTTTGGGACATTACTCCCATGGAGGAAAGTGCGCATGGTGACTGTTGTATTCAATCCCGATTCGATATCTGTGTTTCATTAACACTCTGACAGTCCACAGATTACAAAAAGGATCCAGATGTGCATCGGAAACTACTACTGGTCTGTCAGGGAACGATGAAAGCGTAAACTCTTTGAGACATTACTCGCATGGAGGAAAGTGCGCATGGTAACTGTTGTATTCAATCCCGATACATTTTCTGTGTTTCATCAACACTCTGATGGTCCACAGATTACAGAATGCCACGAGATGTGCTTCGGAAACTACTACTGGTCTTCCCGGGAACGATCAATGCGTAGACTGTTTCAGACATTACTCCCATGGAGGAAACTGCGCATGGAGACTGTTGTATTCAATCCCGATGCAATTTCTGTGTTTCATCAACACTCTGATAGTCCACAGATTACGGAAAGCCTCCAGATGTGCATCGGAAACTACTATTGGTCTTCCAGGGAACGATCAAAGCGTAGACTGTTTGATACATTACTCCCATGGAGGAAAGTGCGCATGGTGACTGTTGTATTCAATCCAGATGCAATTTCTGTGTTTCATCAACACTCTGATAGTCCACAGACTACAGAATGCCTCCAGATTTGCATCGGAAACTACTACTGGTCTTACCAGTTAACGATCAAAGCGTAGACTGTTTGAGACATTACTTTTATGGAGGAAACTGCGCATGGAGACTGTTGTATTCAATCCCGATGCAATTTCTGTGTTTCATCAACACTCTGATAGTCCACAGAATACAGAATGCCTCCAGATGTGCAATTGAAACAACTACTGGTCTTCCAGGGAACGATCAAAGCGAAGACTGTTTTAGACATACCTCCCGTGGAGGAAAGTGCGCATGGTGACTGTTGTATTCAATCCCGAAGCAATTTCTGTGTTTAATCAACACTTTGATAGTCCACAGATTACAGAATGCCACCAGATGTGCATCGGAAACTGCTACTGGTCTTCCAGGGAACGATCAAATCGTAGACTCTTTGAGAATTACTCCCATGGAGGAAAGTGCGCACGGTAACTGTTGTATTCATTCCCGATGCAATTTCTGTGTTTCATCAACACTCTGATAGTCCTCAGATTACAGAAAGCCTCCAGATGTGCATCGGAAACTACTACTGGTCTTCCAGGGAACGATCAATGCGTAGACTGTTAGAAACATTACTCCCAAGGAGGAAAGTGCGCATGGTAACTGCTGTATTCAATCCCGAGGCAATTCCTGTGTTACATCAACACTCTGATACTCCTCAGATTACAGAATGCCACCAGACGTGCATCGGAAACTACTTCTGGTCTTCCAGGGAACGATCAAAGCGTAGACTGTTTGGGACATTACTCCCATGAAGGAAAGTGCATATGGTGACTGTTGTATTCAATCCCGATGCAATTTCTGTGTTTCATCAACACTCTGATAGTCCACAGATTACAGAATGCCTCCAGATCTGCATCGGAAACTACTACTGGTCTTCCAGGGAACGATCAAAGCGTAGACTGTTTGAGATATTACTTTTATGGAGGAATGTGCGCATGGTGACTGTTGTATTCAATCCCGATGCAATTTCTGTGTTTCATCAATACTCTGATAGTCCACAGATTACAGAATGCCTCCAGATGTGCATCGGAAACTACTACTGGTCTTTCAGGGAACGATCAAAGCGTAAACTCTTTGAGACATTACTCCAATGGAGGAAAGTGCGCATGGTAACTGTTGTATTCAATCCCGATGCATTTTCTGTGTTTCATCAACACTCTGATAGTCCACAGATTACAGAATGCCACGAGAAAAGCATCGGAAACTACTACTGGTCTTCCCGGGAACGATCAAAGCGTAGACTGTTTCAGACATTACTCACATGCAGGAAAGTGTGGATGGTGACTGTTGTATTCAATCCAGAAGCAATTTCTGTGTTTCATCAACGCTCTGATAGTCCACAGATTACAGAATGCCACCAGATGTGCATCGGAAACTACTACTGGTCTTTCAGGGAACGATCAAAGCGTAAACTCTTTGAGACATTTCTCCCATGGAGGAAAGTGCGCATGGTAACTGTTGTATTCAATCCCGATGCAATTTCTGTGTTTCATCAACACTCTGATACTCCACAGATTACAGAATGCCTCCAGATGTGCATCGGAAACTACTACTGGTCTTTCAGGGAACGATCAAAGCGTAAACGCTTTGAGACATTACTCCCATGAAGGAAAATGCGCATGGTAACTGTTGTATTCAATCCCGATGCAATTTCTGTGTTTCATCAACACTCTGATAGTCCACAGATTACGGAAAGAATCCAGATGTGCATCGGAAACTACTACTGGTCTTCCAGGGATCGATCAAAGCGTAGACTGTTAGGGACATTAATCGCATGGAGGAAACTGCGCATGGAAACTGTTGTATTCAATCGCGATGCAATTTCTGTGTTTCATCAACACTCTGATAGTCCACAGATTACAGAATGCCTCCAGATGTTAATCGGAAACTGCTACAGGTCTTAAAGGGAACGATCAAAGCGTAGACTGTTTGGGACATTACTCCCATGGAGGAAAGTGCGCATGGTGACTGTTGTATTCAATCCCGATTCGATATCTGTGTTTCATCAACACTCTGACAGTCCACAGATTACAAAAAGGATACAGATGTGCATCGGAAACTACTACTGGTCTGTCAGGGAACGATGAAAGCGTAAACTCTTTGAGACATTACTCGCATGGAGGAAAGTGCGCATGGTAACTGTTGTATTCAATCCCGATACATTTTCTGTGTTTCATCAACACTCTGATGGTCCACAGATTACAGAATGCCACGAGATGTGCATCGGAAACTACTACTGGTCTTCCCGGGAACGATCAATGCGTAGACTGTTTCAGACATTACTCCCATGGAGGAAACTGCCCATGGAGACTGTTGTATTCAATCCCGATGCATTTTCTGTGTTTCATCAACACTCTGATAGTCCACAGATTACGGAAAGCCTCCAGATGTGCATCGGAAACTACTATTGGTCTTCCAGGGAACGATCAAAGCGTAGACTGTTTGATACATTACTCCCATGGAGGAAAGTGCGCATGGTGACTGTTGTATTCAATCCAGATGCAATTTCTGTGTTTCATCAACACTCTGATAGTCCACAGATTGCAGAATGCTTCCAGATTTGCATCGGAAACTACTACTGGTCTTACCAGTTAACGATCAAAGCGTAGACTGTTTGAGACATTACTTTTATGGAGGAATGTGCGCATGGTGCCTGTTGTATTCAATCCCGATGCAATTTACGTCTTTCATCAACACTCTGATAGTCCACAGATTACGAAAAGCCTCCAGATGTGCATCGGAAACTACTACTGGTCTTCCAGGGAACGATCAAAGCGTAGACTGTTTGAGACATTACTTTTATGGGTAATGTGCTCATGGTGACTGTTGTATTCAATCCCGATGCAATTTCTGTGTTTCATCAACACTCTGATAGTCCACAGATTACAGAATGCCTCCAGAAGTTAATCGGAAACTACTACTGGTATTCCAGGGAACGATCAAAGCGTAGACTGTTAGAGACATTACTCCCATGGAGGAAAGTGCGCATGGTGACTTTTGTATTCAATCCCGATGCAATTTCTGTGTTTCATCAACACTCTGATAGTCCACAGATTACGGAAAGCCTCCAGATGTGCATCGTAAACTACTATTGGTCTTCCAGGGAACGATCAAAGCGTAGGCTGTTAGAGACATTATTCCCATGGAGTAAAGTGCGCATGGTAACTGTTGTATTCAATCCCGATTCATTTTCTGTGTTTCATCAACACTCTGATAGTCCACAGATTACAGAATGCCACCAGATGTCCATCGGAAACTACTACTGGTCTTCCAGGAAACGATCAAAGCTTAGATTCTTTGAGACATACCTCCCGTGGAGGAAAGTGTGCATGGTGACTGTTGTATTCAATCCCGAAGCAATTTCTGTGTTTCATCAACACTCTGATAGTCCACAGATTACAGAATGCCACGAGAAAAGCATCGGAAACTACTACTGGTCTTCCCGGGAACGATCAAAGCGTAGACTGTTTCAGACATTACTCACATGCAGGAAAGTGTGGATGGTGACTGTTGTATTCAATCCAGAAGCAATTTCTGTGTTTCATCAACGCTCTGATAGTCCACAGATTACAGAATGCCACCAGATGTGCATCGGAAACTACTACTGGTCTTTCAGGGAACGATCAAAGCGTAAACTCTTTGAGACATTTCTCCCATGGAGGAAAGTGCGCATGGTAACTGTTGTATTCAATCCCGATGCAATTAATGTGTTTCATCAACACTCTGATACTCCACAGATTACAGAATGCCTCCAGATGTGCATCGGAAACTACTACTGGTCTTTCAGGGAACGATCAAAGCGTAAACGCTTTGAGACATTACTCCCATGAAGGAAAATGCGCATGGTAACTGTTGTATTCAATCCCGATGCAATTTCTGTGTTTCATCAACACTCTGATAGTCCACAGATTACGGAAAGAATCCAGATGTGCATCGGAAACTACTACTGGTCTTCCAGGGATCGATCAAAGCGTAGACTGTTAGGGACATTAATCGCATGGAGGAAACTGCGCATGGAAACTGTTGTATTCAATCGCGATGCAATTTCTGTGTTTCATCAACACTCTGATAGTCCACAGATTACAGAATGCCTCCAGATGTTAATCGGAAACTGCTACTGGTCTTAAAGGGAACGATCAAAGCGTAGACTGTTTGGGACATTACTCCCATGGAGGAAAGTGCGCATGGTGACTGTTGTATTCAATCCCGATGCGATATCTGTGTTTCATCAACACTCTGACAGTCCACAGATTACAAAAAGGATCCAGATGTGCATCGGAAACTACTACTGGTCTGTGAGGGAACGATGAAAGCGTAAACTCTTTGAGACATTACTCGCATGGAGGAAAGTGCGCATGGTAACTGTTGTATTCAATCCCGATACATTTTCTGTGTTTCATCAACACTCTGATGGTCCACAGATTACAGAATGCCACGAGATGTGCATCGGAAACTACTACTGGTCTTCCCGGGAACGATCAATGCGTAGTCTGTTTCAGACATTACTCCCATGGAGGAAACTGCGCATGGAGACTGTTGTATTCAATCCCGATGCAATTTCTGTGTTTCATCAACACTCTGATAGTCCACAGATTACGGAAAGCCTCCAGATGTGCATCGGAAACTACTATTGGTCTTCCAGGGAACGATCAAAGCGTAGACTGTTTGATACATTACTCCCATGGAGGAAAGTGCGCATGGTGACTGTTGTATTCAATCCAGATGCAATTTCTGTGTTTCATCAACACTCTGATAGTCCACAGATTGCAGAATGCTTCCAGATTTGCATCGGAAACTACTACTGGTCTTACCAGTTAACGATCAAAGCGTAGACTGTTTGAGACATTACTTTTATGGAGGAATGTGCGCATGGTGACTGTTGTATTCAATCCCGATGCAATTTATGTCTTTCATCAACACTCTGATAGTCCACAGATTACGAAAAGCCTCCAGATGTGCATCGGAAACTACTACTGGTCTTCCAGGGAACGATCAAAGCGTAGACTGTTTGAGACATTACTTTTATGGGTAATGTGCTCATGGTGACTGTTGTATTCAATCCCGATGCAATTTCTGTGTTTCATCAACACTCTGATAGTCCACAGATTACAGAATGCCTCCAGAAGTTAATCGGAAACTACTACTGGTATTCCAGGGAACGATCAAAGCGTAGACTGTTAGAGACATTACTCCCATGGAGGAAAGTGCGCATGGTGACTTTTGTATTCAATCCCGATGCAATTTCTGTGTTTCATCAACACTCTGATAGTCCACAGATTACGGAAAGCCTCCAGATGTGCATCTTAAACTACTATTGGTCTTCCAGGGAACGATCAAAGCGTAGGCTGTTAGAGACATTATTCCCATGGAGTAAAGTGCGCATGGTAACTGTTGTATTCAATCCCGATTCATTTTCTGTGTTTCATCAACACTCTGATAGTCCACAGATTACAGAATGCCACCAGATGTCCATCGGAAACTACTACTGGTCTTCAAGGAAACGATCAAAGCTTAGATTGTTTGAGACATACCTCCCGTGGAGGAAAGTGTGCATGGTGACTGTTGTATTCAATCCCGAAGCAATTTCTGTGTTTCATCAACACTCTGATAGTCCACAGATTACAGAATGCCACCAGATGTGCATCAGAAACTACTACTGGTCTTCCAGGGAACGATCAAAGCTTAGACTGTTTGAGAATTACTCCCATGGAGGAAAGTGCGCATGGTGAATGTTGTATTCAATCCCGATGCAATTTCTGTGTTTCATCAACACTCTGATAGTCCACAGATTACAGAAAGCCTCCAGATGTGCATCGGAAATTACTACTGGTCTTCCAGGGAACGATCAAAGCGTAGACTGTTAGAGACATTACTCCCATGGAGGAAAGTGCGCATGGTGACTGTTGTATTCAATCCCGATGCAATTTCTGTGTTTCATCAACACTCTGATAGTCCTCAGATTACAGAATGCCTCCAGATCTGCATCGGAAACTGCTACTGGTCTTCCAGGGAACGATCAAAGCGTAGACTGTTTGAGATATTACTTTTATGGAGGAATGTGCGCATGGTGACTGTTGTATTCAATCCCGATGCAATTTCTGTGTTTCATCAACACTCTGATAGTCCACAGATTACAGAATGCCTCCAGATATGCATCGGAAACTGCTACTGGTCTTCCAGGGAACGATCAAAGCGTAAACTCTTTGAAACATTACTGCCATGGATGAAAGTGCGCATGTTGACTGTTGTATACAATCCCGATGCAATTTCTGTGTTTCATCAACACTCTGATAGTCCACAGATTACGGAAAGAATCCAGATGTGCATCGGAAACTACTACTGGTCTTCCAGGGATCGATCAAAGCGTAGACTGTTAGGGACATTAATCGCGTGGAGGAAACTGCGCATGGAAACTGTTGTATTCAATCGCGATGCAATTTCTGTGTTTCATCAACACTCTGATAGTCCACAGATTACAGAATGCCTCCAGATGTTAATCGGAAACTACTACTGGTCTGTCAGGGAACGATGAAAGCGTAAACTCTTTGAGACATTACTCGCATGGAGGAAAGTGCGCATGGTAACTGTTGTATTCAATCCCGATACATTTTCTGTGTGTCATCAACACTCTGATGGTCCACAGATTACAGAATGCCACGAGATGTGCATCGGAAACTACTACTGGTCTTCCCGGGAACGATCAATGCGTAGACTGTTTCAGACATTACTCCGATGGAGGAAACTGCGCATGGAGACTGTTGTATTCAATCCCGATGCAATTTCTGTGTTTCATCAACACTCTGATAGTCCACAGATTACGGAAAGCCTCCAGATGTGCATCGGAAACTACTATTGGTCTTCCAGGGAACGATCAAAGCGTAGACTGTTTGATACATTACTCCCATGGAGGAAAGTGCGCATGGTGACTGTTCTATTCAATCCAGATGCAATTTCTGTGTTTCATCTACACTCTGATAGTCCACAGATTGCAGAATGCTTCCAGATTTGCATCGGAAACTACTACTGGTCTTACCAGTTAACGATCAAAGCGTGGACTGTTTGAGACATTACTTTTATGGAGGAATGTGCGCATGGTGACTGTTGTATTCAATCCCGATGCAATTTATGTCTTTCATCAACACTCTGATAGTCCACAGATTACGAAAAGCCTCCAGATGTGCATCGGAAACTACTACTGGTCTTCCAGGGAACGATCAAAGCGTAGACTGTTTGAGACATTACTTTTATGGGTAATGTGCTCATGGTGACTGTTGTATTCAATCCCGATGCAATTTCTGTGTTTCATCAACACTCTGATAGTCCACAGATTACAGAGTGCCTCCAGATGTTAATCGGAAACTACTACTGGTTTTCCAGGGAACGATCAAAGCGTAGACTGTTAGAGACATTACTCCCATGGAGGAAAGTGCGCATGGTGACTGTTGTATTCAATCCCGATGCAATTTCTGTGTTTCATCAACACTCTGATAGACCACAGATTACGGAAAGCCTCCAGATGTGCATCGTAAACTACTATTGGTCTTCCAGGGAACGATCAAAGCGTAGGCTGTTAGAGACATTATTCCCATGGAGTAAAGTGCGCATGGTAACTGTTGTATTCAATCCCGATTCATTTTCTGTGTATCATCAACACTCTGATAGTCCACAGATTACAGAATGCCACCAGATGTGCATCGGAAACTACTACTGGTCTTCCAGGAAACGATCAAAGCTTAGATTGTTTGAGACATACCTCCCGTGGAGGAAAGTGTGCATGGTGACTGTTGTATTCAATCCCGAAGCAATTTCTGTGTTTCATCAACACTCTGATAGTCCACAGATTACAGAATGCCACCAGATGTGCATCAGAAACTACTACTGGTCTTCCAGGGAACGATCAAAGCTTAGACTGTTTGAGAATTACTCCCATGGAGGAAAGTGCGCATGGTGAATGTTGTATTCAATCCCGATGCAATTTCTGTGTTTCATCAACACTCTGATAGTCCACAGATTACAGAAAGCCTCCAGATGTGCATCGGAAATTACTACTGGTCTTCCAGGGAACGATCAAAGAGTAGACTGTTAGAGACATTACTCCCATGGAGGAAAGTGCGCATGGTGACTGTTGTATTCAATCCCGATGCAATTTCTGTGTTTTATCAACACTCTGATAGTCCTCAGATTACAGAATGCCTCCAGATCTGCATCGGAAACTACTACTGGTCTTCCAGGGAACGATCAAAGCGTAGACTGTTTGAGATATTACTTTTATGGAGGAATGTGCGCATGGTGACTGTTGTATTCAATCCCGATGCAATTTCTGTGTTTCATCAACACTCTGATAGTCCACAGATTACAGAATGCCTCCAGATGTGCATCGGAAACTACTACTGGTCTTTCAGGGAACGATCAAAGCGTAAACTCTTTGAGACATTACTCCAATGGAGGAAAGTGCGCATGGTAACTGTTGTATTCAATCCCGATGCATTTTCTGTGTTTCATCAACACTCTGATAGTCCACAGATTACAGAATGCCACGAGAAAAGCATCGGAAACTACTACTGGTCTTCCCGGGAACGATCAAAGCGTAGACTGTTTCAGACATTACTCACATGCAGGAAAGTTTGGATGGTGACTGTTGTATTCAATCCAGAAGCAATTTCTGTGTTTCATTAACGCTCTGATAGTCCACAGATTACAGAATGCCACCAGATGTGCATCGGAAACTACTACTGGTCTTTCAGGAAACGATCAAAGCGTAAACTCTTTGAGACATTTCTCCCATGGAGGAAAGTGCGCATGGTAACTGTTGTATTCAATCCCGATGCAATTTCTGTGTTTCATCAACACTCTGATACTCCGCAGATTACAGAATGCCTCCAGATGTGCATCGGAAACTACTACTGGTCTTTCAGGGAACGATCAAAGCGTAAACTCTTTGAGACATTACTCCCATGAAGGAAAATGCGCATGGTAACTGTTGTATTCAATCCCGATGCAATTTCTGTGTTTCATCAACACTCTGATACTCCACAGATTACAGAACGCCTCCAGATGTGCATCGGAAACTACTACTGGTCTTCCATGGAACGATCAAAACGTCGACCATTTTAGACATTACTCACATGGAGGAAAGTGCGCATGGTGACTATTGTATTCAATCCCGATGCAATTTCTGTGTTTCATCAATACTCTGATAATCCTCAGATTACAGAATGCCTCCAGATGTGCATCGGAAACTACTACTGGTCATCCAGGGAACGATCAAAGCGTAGACTGTTTGAGACATTACTTTTATGAAGAAATGTGCTCATGGTGACTGTTGTATTCAATCCCGATGCAATTTTTGTGTTTCATCAACACACGGATAGTCCACAGATTACAGAATGCCTCCAGATGTGCATCGGAAACTGCTACTAATCTTCCAGGGAACGATCAAAGCGTAAACTCTTTGAAACATTACTGCCATGGATGAAAGTGCGCATGGTGACTGTTGTATACAATCCCGATGCAATTTCTGTGTTTCATCAACACTCTGATAGTCCACAGATTACGGAAAGAATCCAGATGTTCATCGGAAACTACTACTGGTCTTCCAGGGATCGATCAAAGCGTAGACTGTTAGGGACATTAATCGCATGGAGGAAACTGCGCATGGAAACTGTTGTATTCAATCGCGATGCAATTTCTGTGTCTCATCAACACTCTGATAGTCCACAGATTACAGAATGCCTCCAGATGTTAATCGGAAACTGCTACTGGTCTTAAAGGGAACGATCAAAGCGTAGACTGTTTGGGACATTACTCCCATGGAGGAAAGTGCGCATGGTGACTGTTGTATTCAATAACGATGCGATATCTGTGTTTCATCAACACTCTGACAGTCCACAGATTACAAAAAGCCTCCAGATGTGCATCGGAAACTACTACTGGTCTGTCAGGGAATGATCAAAGCGTAAACTCTTTGAGACATTACTCGCATGGAGGAAAATGCCTATGGTAACTGTTGTATTCAATCCCGATACATTTTCTGTGTTTCATCAACACTCTGATGGTCCACAGATTACAGAATGCCACGAGATGTGCATCGGAAACTACTACTGGTCTTCCCGGGAACGATCAATGCGTAGACTGTTTCAGACATTACTCCGATGGAGGAAACTGCGCATGGAGACTGTTGTATTCAATCCCGATGCAATTTCTGTGTTTCATCAACACTCTGATAGTCCACAGATTACGGAAAGCCTCCAGATGTGCATCGGAAACTACTATTGGTCTTCCAGGGAACGATCAAAGCGTAGACTGTTTGATACATTACTCCCATGGAGGAAAGTGCGCATGGTGACTGTTGTATTCAATCCAGATGCAATTTCTGTGTTTCATCAACACTCTGATAGTCCACAGATTGCAGAATGCTTCCAGATTTGCATCGGAAACTACTACTGGTCTTACCAGTTATCGATCAAAGCGTAGACTGTTTGAGACATTACTTTTATGGAGGAATGTGCGCATGGTGACTGTTGTATTCAATCCCGATGCAATTTATGTCTTTCATCAACACTCTGATAGTCCACAGATTACGAAAAGCCTCCAGATGTGCATCGGAAACTACTACTAGTCTTCCCGGGAACGATCAAAGCGTAGACTGTTTGAGACATTAATTTTATGGGGGAATGTGCTCATGGTGACTGTTGTATTCAATCCCGATGCAATTTCTGTGTTTCATCAACACTTCGATAGTCCACAGATTACAGAACACCTCCAGATGTGCGTCGGAAACTACTACTGGTCTTCCAGGGAACGATTAAAGCGTAGACTGTTTGAGACACTACTCCTATGGAGGAAAGTGCGCATGGTGACTGTTGTATTCAGTCCCGATGCAATTTCTGTGTTTCATCAACACTCTGATAGTCCACAGGTTACGGAACGCCTCCAGATGTGCATCGGAAACTACTATTGGTCTTCCAGGGAACGATCAAAGCGTAGGCTGTTAGAGACATTATTCCCATGGAGTAAAGTGCGCATGGTAACTGTTGTATTCAATCCCGATTCATTTTCTGTGTTTCATCAACACTCTGATAGTCCACAGATTACAGAATGCCACCAGATGTGCATCGGAAACTACTACTGGTCTTCCAGGAAACGATCAAAGCTTAGATTGTTTGAGACATACCTCCCGTGGAGGAAAGTGTGCATGGTGACTGTTGTATTCAATCCCGAAGCAATTTCTGTGTTTCATCAACACTCTGATAGTCCACAGATTACAGAATGCCACCAGATGTGCATCAGAAACTACCACTGGTCTTCCAGGGAACGATCAAAGCATAGACTGTTTGAGAATTACTCCCATGGAGGAAAGTGCGCATGGTGAATGTTGTATTCAATCCCGATGCAATTTCTGTGTTTCATCAACACTCTGATAGTCCACAGATTACAGAAAGCCTCCAGATGTGCATCGGAAATTACTACTGGTCTTCCAGGGAACGATCAAAGCGTAGACTGTTAGAGACATTACTCCCATGGAGGAAAGTGCGCATGGTGACTGTTGTATTCAATCCCGATGCAATTTCTGTGTTTCATCAACACTCCGATAGTCCACAGATTACAGAATACCTCCAGATGTGCGTCGGAAACAACTACTGGTCTTCCAGGGAACGATTAAAGCGTAGACTGTTTGAGACACTACTCCCATGGAGGAAAGTGCGCATGGTGACTGTTGTATTCAGTCCCGATCCAATTTCTGTGTTACATCAAGACTCTGATAGTCCACAGATTACAGAATGCCTCCAGATGTGCAATTGAAACTAATACTGGTCTTCCAGGGAACGATCAAAGCGTAGACTGTTTGAGACATTACTCCCATGGAGGAAATTGAGCATGGAGACTGTTGTATTTAATCCCGATGCAATTTCTGTGTTTCATCAACACTCTGATAATCCACAGAGTACAGAAAGCCTCCAGATTTGCATCGGAAACTACTACTGGTCTTCTAGGGAACGATCAAATCGTAGACTGTTAGAAACATTACTCCCATTGAGGAAAGAGCGCATGGAGACTGTTGTATTCAATCCCGATGCAATTTCTGTGTTTCATCAACACTCTCATAGTCCACAGATTACAGAATGCCTCCAGATCTGCATCGGAAACTACTACTGGTCTTCCAGGGAACGATCAAAGCGTAGTCTGTTTGAGATATTACTTTTATGGAAGAATGTGCGCATGGTGACTGTTGTATTTAATCCCGATGAAATTTCTGTGTTTTATCAACACTCTGATAGTCCATAGATTACAGAATGCCACCAGATGTGCATCGGAAACTACTACTGGTCTTCCAGGGAACGATCAAAGCGTCGACTGTTTGAGACATAACTCCCGTGGAGGAAAGTGCACATGGTGACTGTTATATTCAATCCCGATGCAATTTCTCTGTTTCATCAACACTCTGATAGTCCACAGATTACGGAAAGCCTCCAGATGTGCATCGGAAACTACTACTGGTCTTCCAGGGATCGATCAAAGCGTAGACTGTTAGGGACATTAGACCCATGGAGTAAAGTGCGCATGGTGACTGTTGTATTCAATCCCGATGCAATTTCTGTGTTTCATCAACACTCTGATAGTCCACAGACTACAGAATGCCTCCAGATGTGCAATTGAAACTACTACTGGTCTTCCAGGGAACGATCAAAGCGTAGACTGTTTGAGACATTACTCCCATGGAGGAAACTGCGCATGGAGGCTCTTGTATTCAATCCCGATGCAATTTCTGTGTTTCATCAACACTCTGATAGTCCACAGACTACAGAATGCCTCCAGATGTGCAATTGAAACTACTACTGGTCTTCCAGGGAACGATCAAAGCGTAGACTGTTTGAGACATTACTCCCATGCAGGAAAGTGTGGATGGTGACTGTTCTATTCAATCCCGAAGCAATTTCTTTGTTTCATCAACGCACTGATAGTCCACAGATTACAGAATGCCACCAGATGTGCGTCGGAAACTACTACTGGTCTTTCAGGGAACGATCAAAGTGTAAACTCTTTGAGACCTTACTCCCATGGAGGAAAGTGCGCATGGTGACTATTGTATTCAATATCGATGCAATTTCTGTGTTTCATCAACACGCTGATAGTCCACAGATTACAGAATGCCACCAGATGTCCATCGGAAACTACTACTGGTCTTCCAGGGAACGATCAAAGCGTAGACTGTTTGAGACATTACTATCATGGAAGAAAGTGCGCATGGTGACTGTTGTATTCAATCCCGATGCAATTTCTGTGTTACATCAACACTCAGATAGTCCACAGATTACAGAATGCCTCCAGATGTGCATCGGAAACTACTACTGGTCTCCCAGGGAAAGATCAAATCGTGGACTGTTTGAGTTATTACTTTTATGGAGGAATGTGCGCATGGTGACTGTTGTATTCAATCCCGATGCAATTTCTGTGTTTCATCAACACACTGATAGTCCACAGATTACAGAATGCCTCCAGATGTGCATCGGAAACTGCTACTGGTCTTCCAGGGAACGATCAAAGCGTAGACTGTTTGAGACATTACTCCCATGGAGGAAAGTGCGTTTGGTGACTGTTGTATTCAATCCCGATGCAATTTCTGTGTTTCGGGAACACTCTGATAGTCCACAGACTACAGAATGCCTCCAGATGTGCAATTGAAACTACTACTGGTCTTCCAGGGAACGATCAAAGCGTAGACTGTTTGAGACATTACTCCGATGGAGGAAACTGCGCATGGAGACTGTTGTATTCAATCCAGATGCAATTTCTGTCTTTCATCAACACTCTGATAGTCCACAGATTGCAGAATGCTTCCAGATGTGCATCGGAAACTACTACTGGTTATACCAGTTAACGATCAAAGCGTAGACTGTTTGAGACATTACTTTTATGGAGGAATGTGCCCATGGTGACTGTTGTATTCAATCCCGATGCAATTTATGTGTTTCATCAACACTCTGATAGTCCACAGATTACAGAATGCCTCCAGATGTTAATCGGAAACTACTACTGGTTTTCCAGGGAACGATCAAAGCGTAGACTGTTAGAGACATACCTCCCGTGGAGGAAAGTGCGCATGGTGACTGTTGTATTCAATCTCGAAGCAATTTCTGTGTTTAATCAACACTTTGATACTCCACAGATTACAGAATGCCACCAGATGTGCATCGGAAACTACTACTGGTATTCCAGGGAACGATCAAATCGTAGACTCTTTGAGAATTACTCCCATGGAGGAAAGTGCGCACGGTAACTGTTGTATTCATTCCCGATGCAATTTCTGTGTTTCATCAACACTCTGATAGTCCACAGATTACAGAAAGCCTCCAGATGTGCATCGGAAACTACTACTGGTCTTCCAGGGAACGATCAATGCGTAGACTGTTAGAGACATTACTCCCAAGGAGGAAAGTGCGCATGGTAACTGTTGTATTCAATCCCGAGGCAATTTCTGTGTTTCATCAACACTCTGATACTCCACAGATTACAGAATGCCACCAGACGTGCATCGGAAACTACTACTGCTCTTCCAGGGAACGATCAAAGCGTAGACTGTTTGAGACATTACTCCCATGAAGGAAAGTGCACATGGTGACTGTTGTATTCAATCCCGATGCAATTTCTGTGTTTCATCAACACTCTGATTGTCCACAGATTACAGAATGCCTCCAGATGTGCATCGGAAACTACTACTGGTCTTCCAGGGAACGATCAAAGCGTAGACTGTTTGAGATATTACTTTTATGGAGGAATGTGCGCATGGTGACTGTTGTATTCAATCCCGATGCAATTTCTGTGTTTCATCAACACTCTGATAGTCCACAGATTACAGAATGCCTCCAGATGTGCATCGGAAACTACTACTGGTCTTTCAGGGAACGATCAACGCGTAAACTCTTTGAGACATTACTCCAATGAAGGAAAGTGCGCATGGTATCTGTTGTATTCAATCCCGATGCATTCTCTGTGTTTCATCAACACTCTGATAGTCCACAGATTACAGAATGCCACGAGAAAAGCATCGGAAACTACTACTGGTCTTCCCGGGAACGATCAAAGCGTAGACTGTTTCAGACATTACTCCCATGCAGGAAAGTGTGGATGGTGACTGTTGTATTCAATCCCGATGCAATTTCTGTGTTACATAAACACTCAGATAGTCCACAGATTACAGAATGCCTCCAGATGTGCATCGGAAACTACTACTGGTCTTCCAGGGAACGATCAAATCGTAGACTGTTTGAGATATTACTTTTATGGAGGAATGTGCGCATGGTGACTGTTGTATTCAATCCCGATGCAATTTCTGTGTTTCATCAACACACTGATAGTCCACAGATTACAGAATGCCTCCAGATGTGCATCGGAAACTACTACTGGTCTTTCAGGGAACGATCAAAGCGTAGACTGTTTGAGACATTACTCCCATGGAGGAAAGTGCGCATGGTGACTGTTGTATTCAATCTCGAAGCAATTTCTGTGTTTCATCAACACTCTGATAGTCCACAGATTACAGAATGACATCAGATGTGCATCGGAAGCTACTACTGGTCTACCAGGGAACGATCAAAGCGTAGCCTGTTTGGGACATTACTCCCATGGAGGAAAGTGCGCATGGTGACTGTTGTATTCAATCCCGATGCAATTTCTGTGTTTCATCAACACTCTGATAGTCCACAGATTACGGAAAGCCTCCAGATGTGCATCGGAAACTACTACTGGTCTTCCAGGGATCGATCAAAGCGTAGACTGTTAGGGACATTACACACATGGAGTAAAGTGTGCATGGTGACTGTTGTATTCAATCCCGATGCAATTTCTGTGTTTCATCAACACTCTGATAGTCCACAGACTACAGAATGCCTCCAGATGTGCAATTGAAACTACTACTGGTCTTCCAGGGAACGATCAAAGCGTAGACTGTTTGAGACATTACTCCGATGGAGGAAACTGCGCATGGAGACTGTTGTATACAATCCCGATGCAATTTCTGTGTTTCATCAACACTCTGATAGTCAACAGATTACGGAAAGCCTCCAGATGTGCATCGGAAACTACTATTGGTCTTCCAGGGAACGATCAAAGCGTAGACTGTTTGATACATTACTCCCATGGAGGAAAGTGCGCATGGTGACTGTTCTATTCAATCCAGATGCAATTTCTGTGTTTCATCAACACTCTGATAGTCCACAGATTGCAGAATGCTTCCAGATGTGCATCGGAAACTACTACTGGTCTTACCAGTTAACGATCAAAGCGTAGACTGTTTGAGACATTACTTTTATGGAGGAATGTGCGCATGGTGACTGTTGTATTCGATCCCGATGCAATTTATGTGTTTCATCAACTCTCTGATAGTCCACAGATTACGAAAAGCCTCCAGATGTGCATCGGAAACTACTACTGGTCTTCCAGGGAACGATCAAAACGTAGACTGTTTGAGACATTACTTTTATGGAGGAATGTGCTCATGGTGACTGTTGTATTCAATCCCGATGCAATTTCTGTGTTTCATCAACACTCTGATAGTCCACAGATTACAGAATGCCTCCAGATGTTAATCGGAAACTACTACTGGTTTTCCAGGGAACGATCAAAGCGTAGACTGTTAGAGACATTACTCCCAGGGAGGAAAGTGCGCATGGTGACTGTTGTATTCAATCCCGATGCAATTTCTGTGTTTCATCAACACTCTGATAGTCCACAGATTACGGAATGACCCCAGATGAGCATCGGAAACTACTATTTGTCTTCCAGCGAACGATCAAAGCGTAGGCTGTTAGAGACATATTTCCCATGGAGTAAAGTGCGCATGGTAACTGTTGTATTCAATCCCGATTCATTTTCTGTGTTTCATCAACACTCTGATAGTCCACAGATTACAGGATGCCACGAGATGTGCATCGGAAACTACTACTGGTCTTCCCGGGAACGATCAAAGCGTAGACTGTTTCAGACATTACTCCCATGCAGGAAAGTGCGCATGGTGACTGTTGTATTCAATCCCGATGCAATTTCTGTGTTTAATCATCACTCTGATAGTCCACATTTTACAGAATGCCACCAGAAGTGCATCGGAAACTACTACTGGTCTTCCAGGAAACGATCAAAGCTTAGACTGTTTGAGACATACCTCCCGTGGAGGAGAGTGTGCATGGTGACTGTTGAATTCAATACCGAAGCAATTTCTGTGTTTCATCAACACTCTGATAGTCCACAGATTACAGAATGCCACCAGATGTGCATCAGAAACTACTACTGGTCCTCCAGGGAACGATTAAAGCTTAGACTGTTTGAGAATTACTCCCATGGAGGAAAGTGCGCATGGTGAATGTTGTATTCAATCCCGATGCAATTTCTGTGTTTCATCAACACTCTGATAGTCCAAAGATTACAGAAAGCCTCCAGATGTGCATCGGAAATTGCTACTGGTCTTCCAGGGAACGATCAAAGCGTAGACTGTTAGAGACATTACTCCCATGGAGGAAAGTGCGCATGGTGATTGTTGTATTCAATCCCGATGCAATTTCTGTGTTTCATCAACACTCCGATAGTCCACAGATTACAGAATGCCTCCAGATGTGCATCGGAAACTACTGCTGGTCTTCCAGGGAACGATTAAAGCGTAGACTGTTTGAGACATTACTCCCATGGAGGAAAGTGCGCATGGTGACTGTTGTATTCAGTCCCGATGCAATTTCTGTGTTACATCAACACTCTGATAGTCCACAGATTACGGAATGCCTCCACATGTGCAATTGAAACTAATACTGGTCTTCCAGGGAACGATCAAAGCGTAGACTGTTTGAGACATTACTCCCATGGAGGAAAGTGCGCATGGTGACTGTTGTATTCATCCCGATGTAATTTCTGTGTTTCATTTACACTCTGATAGTCCACAGATGACAGAATGCCTCCAGATGTGCATCGGAAACTGCTACTGATCTTCCAGGGAACTATCAAAGCGTAAACTCTTTGAAACATTACTCCCATGGAGGAAAGTGAGCATTGTGACTGTTGTATTCAATCCCGATGCAATTTCTGTGTTTCATCAACACTCTGATAGTCCACAGTTTACAGAATGCCTCCAGATGTTAATCGGAAACTACTACTGGTCTTTCAGGGAACGATCAAAGCGTAGACTGTTTGGGACATTACTCCCATGGGGGAAAGTGCGGATGGTGACTGTTGTATCCAATCCCGATGCAATTTCTGTGTTTCATCAACACTCTGATAGTCCACAGATTACAGAATGCCACCAGATGTGCATCGGAAACTAGTACTTGTCTTCCAGGTAACGATGAAGGCGTAGACTGTTTGAGAAATACCTCCCGTGGAGGAAAGTGCGCATGGAGACTGTTGTATTCAATCCCGATGCAATTTCTGTGTTTCATCAACACTCTGATAGTCCACAGATTACAGAATGCCACCAGATGTGCATCGGAAACTACTACTGGTCTTCCAGGGAACGATCAAAGCGTAGACTGTTTGAGACATTACACCCATGGAGGAAAGTGCGCATGGTGACTGTTGTATTCAATCCCGATGCAATTTCTGTGTTTCATCAACACTCTGATAGTCCACAGATTACAGAATGCCTCCAGATGTGCATCGGAAACTAATACTGGTCTTCCAGGGAACGATGAAAGCGAAGACTGTTTGTCACATTACTCCCGTGTAGGAAAGTGCGCATGGTAACTGTTGTATTCAATTCCGATGAAATTTCTATGTTTCATCAACACTCTGATAGTCCACAGATTACAGAATGCCTCCAGATGTTAATTGGAAACTACTACTGGTCTTCCAGGGAACGATCAAAGCGTAGACCATTTGAGACATTACTCCCATGGAGGAAAGTGCGCATGATGACTGTTGTACTCAATCCCGATGCAATTTCTGTGTTTCATCAACACTCTGATACTCCACAGATTACAGAATCCCTCCAGATGTGCATCGGAAACTACTACTGGTCTTCCAGGGAACGATCAAAGCGTAGACTCTTTGAGACACTACTCCCATGGAGTAAAGTGCGCATGGTGACTGTTGTATTCATTCCGATGTAATTTCTGTGTTTCATTTACACTCTGATAGTCCACAGATGACAGAATGCCTCCAGATGTGCATCGGAAACTGCTACTGATCTTCCAGGGAACTATCAAAGCGTAAACTCTTTGAAACATTACTCCCATTTAGGAAAGTGAGCATTGTGACTGTTGTATTTAGTCCCGATGCAATTTCTGTGTTACATCAACACTCTGATAGTCCACAGATTACAGAATGCCTCCAGAAGTGCAATTGAAACTAATACTGGTCTTCCAGGGAACGATCAAAGCGTAGACTGTTTGAGACATGACTCCCATGGAGGAAGCTGCGCATGGAGGCTGTTGTATTCAATCCCGATGGAATTTCTGTGTTTCGTCAACACTCTGATAATCCACAGAGTACAGAAAGCCTCCAGATTTGCATCGGAAACTACTACTGGTCTTCTAGGGAACGATCAAATCGTAGACTGTTAGAAACATTACTCCCATGGAGGAAAGTGCGCATGGAGACTGTTGTATTCAATCCCGATGCAATTTCTGTGTTTCATCATCACTCTGATACTCCACAGATTACACAATGCCACGAGATGTGCATCGGAAACTACTACTGGTCTTCCCGGGAAAGATCAAAGCGTAGACTGTTTCAGACATTACTCCCATGCAGGAAAGTGCGCATGGTGACTGTTGTATTCAATCCCGATGCAATATCTGTGTTTAATCAACACTCTGATAGTCCACATTTTACAGAATGCCACCAGATGTGCATCGGAAACTACTACTGGTCTTCCAGGAAACGATCAAAGCTTAGACTGTTTGAGACATACCTCCCGTGGAGGAAAGTGTGCATGGTGACTGTTGTATTCAATCCCGAAGCAATTTCTGTGTTTCATCAACACTCTGATAGTCCACAGATTACAGAATGCCACCAGATGTGCATCCGAAACTACTACTGGTCTTCCAGGGAACGATTAAAGCTTAGACTGTTAGAGAATTACTCCCATGGAGGAAAGTGCGCATGGTGAATGTTGTATTCAATCCCGATGCAATTTCTGTGTTTCATCAACACTCTGATAGTCCACAGATTACGGAAAGCCTCCAGATGTGCATCGGAAACTACTATTGGTCTTCCAGGGAACGATCAAAGCGTAGACTGTTTGATACATTACTCCCTTGGAGGAAAGTGCTCATGGTGACTGTTGTATTCAATCCAGATGCAATTTCTGTGTTTCATCAACACTCTGATAGTCCACAGATTGCAGAATGCTTCCAGATGTGCATCGGAAACTACTACTGGTCTTACCAGTTAACGATCAAAGCGTAGACTGTTTGAGACATTACTTTTATGGAGGAATGTGCGCATGGTGACTGTTGTATTCAATCCCGATGCAATTTATGTGTTTCATCAACTCTCTGATAGTCCACAGATTACGAAAAGCCTCCAGATGTGCATCGGAAACTACTACTGGTCTTCCAGGGAACGATCAAAACGTAGACTGTTTGAGACATTACTTTTATGGAGGAATGTGCTCATGGTGACTGTTGTATTCAATCCCGATGCAATTTCTGTGTTTCATCAACACTCAGATAGTCCACAGATTACAGAATGCCTCCAGATGTTAATCGGAAACTACTATTGGTTTTCCAGGGAACGATCAAAGCGTAGACTGTTAGAGACATTACTCCCAGGGAGGAAAGTGCGCAAGGTGACTGTTGTATTCAGTCCCGATGCAATTTCTGTGTTACATCAACACTCTGATAGTCCACAGATTACGGAATGCCTCCACATGTGCAATTGAAACTAATACTGGTCTTCCAGGGAACGATCAAAGCGTAGACTGTTTGAGACATTACTCCCATGGAGGAAACTGCGCATGGAGACTGTTGTATTCAATCCGGATGCAATTTCTGTGTTCCATCAACACTCTGATTATCCACAGAGTACAGAAAGCCTCCAGATTTGCATCGGAAACTACTACTTTTCTTCTAGGGAACGATCAAATCGTAGACTGTTATTAACATTACTCCCATGGAGGAAAGTGCGCATGGAGACTGTTGTATTCAATCCCGATGCAATTTCTGTGTTTCATCATCACTCTGATGTTCCACAGATTGCAGAATCACGCCAGATGTGCATCGGAAACTACTACTGGTCTTCCAGGGAACGATCAAAGCGTAGACTCTTTGAGACATTACTCCCATGGAGGAAAGTGCGCATGGGGACTGTTGTATTCATCCCGATGTAATTTCTGTGTTTCATTTACACACTGATAGTCCACAGATGACAGAATGCCTCCAGATGTGCATCGGAAACTGCTACTGATCTTCCAGGGAACTATCAAAGCGTAAACTCTTTGAAACATTACTCCCATGGAGGAAAGTGAGCATTGTGACTGTTGTATTCAATCCCGATGCAATTTCTGTGTTTCATCAACACTCTAATAGTCCACAGTTTACAGAATGCCTCCAGATGTTAATCGGAAACTACTACTGGTCTTCCAGGGAACGATCAAAGCGTAGACTGTTTGGGACATTGATCCCATGGAGGAAAGTGCGGATGGTGACTGTTGTATCCAATCCCGATGCAATTTCTGTGTTTCATCAACACTCTGACAGTCCACAGATTACAGAATGCCACCAGATGTGCATCGGAAACTACTACTGGTCTTCCAGGTAACGATGAAGGCGTAGAATGTTTGAGAAATACCTCCCGTGGAGGAAAGTGCGCATGGAGGCTGTTGTATTCAATCCAGATGCAATTTCTGTGTTTCATTTACACACTGATAGTCCACAGATGACAGAATGCCTCCAGATGTGCATCGGAAACTGCTACTGATCTTCCAGGGAACTATCAAAGCGTAAACTCTTTGAAACATTACTCCCATGGAGGAAAGTGAGCATTGTGACTGTTGTATTCAATCCCGATGCAATTTCTGTGTTTCATCAACACTCTGATAGTCCACAGTTTACAGAATTCCTCCAGATGTTAATCGGAAACTACTACTGGTCTTCCAGGGAACGATCAAAGCGTACACTGTTTGAGACATTACACCCATGGAGGAAAGTGCCTATGGTGACTGTTGTATTCAATCCCGATGCAATTTCTGTGTTTCATCAACACTCTGATAGTCCACAGATTACATAATGCCTCCAGATGTGCATCGGAAACTAATACTGGTCTTCCAGGGAACGATGAAAGCGAAGACTGTTTGTCACATTACTCCTGTGTAGGAAAGTGCGCATGGTAACTGTTGTATTCAATTCCGATGAAATTTCTATGTTTCATCAACACTCTGATAGTCCACAGATTACAGAATGCCTCCAGATGTTAATTGGAAACTACTACTGGTCTTCCAGGGAACGATCAAAGCGTAGACCTTTTGAGACATTACTCCCATGGAGGAAAGTGCGCATGATGACTGTTGTACTCAATCCCGATGCAATTTCTGTGTTTCATCAACACTCTGATACTCCACAGATTACAGAATCCCTCCAGATGTGCATCGGAAACTACTACTGGTCTTCCAGGGAACGATCAAAGCGTAGACTCTTTGAGACACTACTCCCATGGAGGAAAGTGCGCATGGTGACTGTTGTATTCATCCCGATGTAATTTCTGTGTTTCATTTACACTCTGATAGTCCACAGATGACAGAATGCCTCCAGATGTGCATCGGAAACTGCTACTGATCTTCCAGGGAACTATCAAAGCGTAAACTCCTTCAAACATTACTCCCATTTAGGAAAGTGAGCATTGTGACTGTTGTATTGAGTCCCGATGCAATTTCTGTGTTACATCAACACTCTGATAGTCCACAGATTACAGAATGCCTCCAGATGTGCAATTGAAACTAATACTGGTCTTCCAGGGAACGATCAAAGCGTAGACTGTTTGAGACATTACTCCCATGGAGGAAACTGCGCATGGAGGCTGTTGTATTCAATCGCGATGGAATTTCTGTGTTTCATCAACACTCTGATAATCCACAGAGTACAGAAAGCCTCGACATTTGCATCGGAAGCTACTACTGGTCTTCTAGGGAACGATCAAATCGTAGACAGTTAGAAACATTACTCCCATGGAGGAAAGTGCGCATGGAGACTGTTGTATTCAATCCCGATGCAATTTCTGTGTTTCATCAACACTCTGATACTCCACAGATTGCAGAATCCCACCAGATGTGCATCGGAAACTACTACTGGTCTTCCAGGGAACGATCAAAGCGTAGACTCTTTGAGACATTACTCCCATGGAGGAAAGTGCGCATGGTGACTGTTGTATTCATCCCCATGTAATTTCTGTGTTTCATTTACACTCTGATAGTCCACAGATGACAGAATGCCTCCAGATGTGCATCGGAAACTGCTACTGATCTTCCAGGGAACTATCAAAGCCTAAACTCTTTGAAACATTACTCCCATGGAGGAAAGTGAGCATTGTGACCGTTGTATTCAATCCCGATGCAATTTCTGTGTTTCATCAACACTCTGATAGTCCACAGTTTACAGAATGCCTCCAGATGTTAATCGGAAACTACTACTGGTCTTCCAGGGAATGATCAAAGCGTAGACTGTTTGGGACATTACTCCCATGGAGGAAAGTGCGGATGGTGACTGTTGTATTCAATCCCGATGCAATTTCTGTGTTTCATCAACACTCTGATAGTCCACAGATTACAGAATGCCACCAGATGTGCATCGGAAACTACTACTGGTCTTCCAGGGAACGATCAAAGCGTAGACTGTTTGAGACATTACTCCCACGGAGGAAAGTGCGCATGGTGACTGTTGTATTCAATCCCGATGCAATTTCTGTGTTTCATCAACACTCTGATAGTCCACAGATTACAGAATGCCTCCAGATGTGCATCGGAAACTAATACTGGTCTTCCAGGGAACGATCAAAGCGAAGACTGTTTGTCACATTACTCCCGTGTAGGAAAGTGCGCATGGTGACTGTTGTATTCAATTCCGATGAAATTTCTATGTTTCATCAACACTCTGATAGTCCACAGATTACAGAATGCCTCCAGATGTTAATTGGAAACTACTACTGGTCTTCCAGGGAACGTTCAAAGCGTAGACCTTTTGAGACATTACTCACATGGAGGAAAGTGCGCATGATGACTGTTGTACTCAATCCCGATGCAATTTCTGTGTTTCATTAACCCTCTGATAGCCCACAGATTACAGAATGCATCCAGATGTGCATCGGAAACTACTACAGGTCTTCCAGGGAACGATCAAAGCGTAGACTGTTTGAGACATTACTTTTATGGAGGAATTGGCGCATGGTGACTGTTGTATTCAATCCCGATGCAATTTCTGTGTTTCATCAACACTCTGATAATCCACAGTGTATAGAAAGCCTCCAGATTTGCATCGGAAACTACTACTGGTATTCCAGGGAAAGATCAAATCGTAGACCGTTAGAAACATTACTCCCATGTAGGAAAGTGCGCATTGAGACTGTTGTATTCCATCCCGATGCAATTTCTGTGTTTCATCAAAACTCTGATAGTCCACAGATTACAGAATGCCTCCAGATGTTCATCGGAAACCACTATTGGTCTTCCAGGGAACGATCAAAGCGTAGACTGTTTGAGAATTACTCCCATGCAGGAAAGTACGCTTGGTGACTTTTGTATTCAATCCCAATGCAATTTCTATGTTTCATCAACACTCTGATACTCCACAGATTACAGAATGCCTCCAGATGTGCATCGGAAACTACTACTGGTCTCTGATAGTCCACAGATTACAGAATGCCTCCAGATGTGAATTGGAAACTACTACTGGTCTTCCAGGGAACGATCAAAGCGTAGACTGTTTGAGACATTACTCCCATTCTGGAAAGTGCGCATGGTGACTGTTGTACTCAAACCCGATGCAATTTCTGTGTTTCATTAACACTCTGATAGTCCACAGATTACAGAATGCATCCAGATGTGCATCGGAAACTACTACTGGTTTTCCAGGGAACGATCAAAGCGTACACTGTTTGAGACAATACTTTTATGGAGGAATGTGCGCATGGTGACTGTTGTATTCAATCCCGAATGAATTTCTGTGTTTCATCAACACTCTGATAGTCCACAGATTACAGAATGCCTCCAGATGTGCATCGGAAACTACTACTGGTCTTCCAGGGAACGATCAAAGCGTAGACTGTTTGAGACATTACGTTTATGGAGGAAAGTGCGCATGGTGACTGTTGTATTCAATCCCGATGCAATTTCTGTGGTTCATCAACACTCTGATAATCCACAGATTACAGAATGCCTCCAGATGTGCATCGGAAACCACTACTGGTCTTCCAGGGAACGATCTAAGCGTAGACTGTTTGAGACATATCTCCAGTGGAGGAAAGTGCGCATGGTGACTGTTGTATTCAATCCCGATGAAATTTCTGTGTTTCATCCAAACTCTGATAGTCCACAGATTACAGAATGCCACCAGATGTGCATCGGAAACTACTAGTGGTCTTCCAGGGAACGATCAAAACGTAGACTGTTTGAGAATTACTCCCATGGTGGAAAGTGCGCATGGTGACTGTTGTATTCAATCCCGATGAAATTTCTGTGTTTCATCAACACTCTGATACTCCACAGATTACAGAATGCCTCCAGATGTGCATCGGAAACTACTACTGGACTTCCAGGGAACGATCAAAGCGTAGACTGTTTGGGACATTTCTCCCATGGAGGAAAGTGCGGATGGTGACTGTTGTATTCAATCCTGATGCACTTTCTGTGTTTCATCAACACTCTGATAGTCCACAGATTACAGAATGCCACGAGATGTGCATCGGAAACTACTACTGGTCTTCCAGGAAACGATCAAAGCGTAGACTCTTTGAGACATACCTCCCGTGGAGGAAAGTGCGCATGGTGACTGTTGTATTCAATTCCGATGAAATTTCTATGTTTCATCAACACTCTGATAGTCCACAGATTACAGAATGCCTCCAGATATTAATTGGAAACTACTACTGGTCTTCCAGGGAACAATCAAAGCGTCGACTCTTTGAGACATACCTCCCGTGGAGGAAAGTGCGCATGGTGACTGTTGTATTTAATCCCGAAGCAATTTCTGTGTTTCATCAACACTCTGATAGTCCATAGATTACAGAATGCCACCAGATGTGCATCGGAAACTACTACTGGTCTTCCAGGGAACGATCAAATCTTAGACTTTTTGAGAATTACTCCCATGGAGGAAAGTGCGCATGGTGACTGTTGTATTCAATCCCGATGCAATTTCTGTGTTTCATCAACACTCTGATAGTCCACAGATTACAGAAAGCCTCCAGATGTGCATCGGAAATTACTACTGGTCTTCCAGGGAACGATCAAAGCGTAGACTGTTAGAGACACTACTCCCATGGAGGAAAGTGCGCATGGTAACTGTTGTATTCAATCCCGATGCAATTTCTGTTTTTCATCAACACTCCGATAGTCCACAGATTACAGAATGCCTCCAGATGTGCATCGGAAACTACTATTTGTCTTCCAGTTAACGATCAAAGCGTAGACTGTTTGAGACATTACTTTTATGGAGGAATGTGCTCATGGTGACTGTTGTATTCAATCCCGATGCAATTTCTGTGTTTCATCAACACTCTCATAGTCCACAGATTACAGAATGCCTCCAGATGTGCGTCGGAAACTGCTACTGGTCTTCCAGGGAACGATCAAAGCGTAAACTGTTTGAAACATTACTCCCATGGAGGAAAGTGGGCATGGTGACTGTTGTATTCAATCCCGATGCAATATCTGTGTTTCATCAACACTCTGATACTCCACAGATTAGAGAATGCCTCCAGATGTGCATCGGAAACTACTACTGGTCTCTGATAGTCCACAGATTACAGAATGCCTCCAGATGTGAATTGGAAACTACTACTGGTCTTCCAGGGAACGATCAAAGTGTAGACTGTTTCAGACATTACTCCCATGGAGGAAAGTGCGCATGGTGACTGTTGTACTCAAACCCGATGCAATTTCTGTGTTTGATTAACACTCTGATAGTCCACAGATTACAGAATGCATCCAGATGTGCATCGGAAACTACTACTGGTTTTCCAGGGAACGATCAAAGCGTACACTGTTTGAGACAATACTTTTATGGAGGAATGTGCGCATGGTGACTGTTGTATTCAATCCCGAATGAATTTCTGTGTTTCATCAACACTCTGATAGTCCACAGATTACAGAATTCCTCCAGATGTGCATCGGAAACTACTACTGGTCTTCCAGGGAACGATCAAAGCGTAGACTGTTTGAGACATTACTTTTATGGAGGAAAGTGCGCATGGTGACTGTTGTATTCAATCCCGATGCAATTTCTGTGGTTCATCAACACTCTGATAATCCACAGATTACAGAATGCCTCCAGATGTGCATCGGAAACTACTACTGGTCTTCCAGGGAACGATCTAAGCGTAGACTGTTTGAGACATATCTCCAGTGGAGGAAAGTGCGCATGGTGACTGTTGTATTTAATCCCGATGAAATTTCTGTGTTTCATCAAAACTCTGATAGTCCACAGATTACAGAATGCCACCAGATGTGCATCGGAAACTACTACTGGTCTTCCAGGGAACGATCAAAACGAAGACTGTTTGAGAATTACTCCCATGGTGGAAAGTGCGCATGGTGACTGTTGTATTCAATCCCGATGCAATTTCTGTGTTTCATCAACACTCTGATACTCCACAGATTACAGAATGCCTCCAGATGTGCATCGGAAACTACTACTGGTCTTCCAGGGAACGATCGAAGCGTAGAGTGAGACATTACTCCCATGGAGAAAAGTGCGCATGGTGACTGTTGTATTCAATCCCGATGCAATTTCTGTGTTTCATCAACACTCTGATAGTCCACAGATTACAGAATGCCACGAGATGTGCTTCGGAAACTACTACTGGTCTTCCAGTTAACGATCAAAGCGTAGACTGCTTGAGACATTACTCCCGTGGAGGAAAGTGCGAATGGTGACTGTTGTATTCAATCCTAATGCAATTTCCGTGGTTCATCAACACTCTGATAGTCCACAGATTACAGAATGCCTCCAGATGTGCATCGGAAACTACTACTGGTCTTCCAGGGAACGATCAAAGCGTAGACTGTTTGGGACATTACTCCCATGGAGGAAAGTGCGCATGGTGATTGTTGAATTCAATCGCGATGCAATTTCTGTATTCATCAACACTCTGATAGTCCACAGATCACAGAATGCCTCCAGATGTGTATCGGAAACTACTACTGGTCTTCCAGGGAACGATCAAAGCGTAGACCGTTTGAGACATTACTTTTATGGAGGAATGTGCGCATGGTGACTGTTGTATTCAATCCCGATGCAATTTCTGTGTTTCATCAACACTCTGATAGTCCACAGATTACAGAATGCCTCCAGATGTGCATCGGAAACTACTACTGGTCTTCCAGGGAACGATCAAAGCGTAAACTCTTTGAGACACTACTCCCATGGAGGAAAGTGCGCATGGTGACTGTTGTATTCATCCCGATGTAATTTCTGTGTTTCATTTACACTCTGATAGTCCACAGATGACAGAATGCCTCCAGATGTGCATCGGAAACTACTACTGGTCTTCCAGGGAACGATCAAAGCGTAGACTGTTTGGGACATTACTCCCATGGAGGAAAGTGCGCATGGTGACTGTTGTATTCAATCCCGATGCAATTTCTGTGTTTCATCAACACTCTGATAGTCCACAGATTACAGAATGCCTCCAGATGTGCATCGGAAACTACTGCTGGACTTCCAGGGAACGAACAAAGCGTAGACTGTTTGGGACATTACTCCCATGGAGGAATGTGCGGATGGTGGCTGTTGTATTCAATCCTGATTAATTTTCTGTGTTTCATCAACACTCTGATAGTCCACAGATCACAGAATGCCACGAGATGTGCATCGGAAACTACTACTGGTCTTCCCGGGAACGATCAAAGCGTAGACTGTTTCAGACACTACTCCCATGCATGGAAGTGAGCATGGTGACTGTTGTATTCAACCCGATGCAATTTCTGTGTTTCATCAACACTCTGATAGTCCACAGATTACAGAATGCCTCCAGATGTGCATCGGAAACTACTACTGGCATTCCAGGGAACGATCAAATCTTAGACTGTTTGAGAATTTCTCCCATGGAGGAAAGTGCGCATGCTGACAGTTGTGTTCAATCCCGATGCAACTTCTGTGTTTCATCAACACTCTGATAATCCACAGAGTGCAGAAAGCCTCCAGATGTGCATCGGAAACTACTACTGGTCTTCCAGGGAACGATCAAAGCGTAGACTGTTAGAAACATTACTCCCATGGAGGAAAGTGCGCATGGAGACTGTTGTATTCAATCCCGATGCAATTTCTGTGTTTCAACAACACTCTGATAGTCCACAGATTACAGAATGCCTCCAGATGTTCATCGGAAACTACTATTGGTCTTCCAGGGAACGATCAAAGCGTAGACTGTTTGAGAATTACTCCCATGCAGGAAAGTACGCTTGGTGACTTTTGTATTCAATCCCAATGCAATTTCTGTGTTTCATCAACACTCTGATACTCCACAGATTACTGAATGCCTCCAGATGTGCATCGGAAACTACTAATGGTCTTCCAGGGAACGATCGAAGCGTAGACTCTTTGAGACATTACTCCCATGGAGTAAAGTGCGCATGGTGACTGTTGTATTCATCCCGATGTAATTTCTGTGTTTCATTTACACTCTGATAGTCCACAGATTACAGAATGCCTCCAGATGTGCATCGGAAACTGCTACTGGTCTTCCAGGGAACGATCAAAGCGTAAACTCTTTGAAACATTACTCCCATGGAGGAAAGTGCGCATGGTGACTGTTGTATTCAATCCCGATGCAATTTCTGTGTTTCATCAACACTCTGATAGTCCACAGATTACAGAATGCCACCAGATGTGCATCGGAAACTACTACTGGTCTCTGATAGTCCACAGATTACAGAATGCCTCCAGATGTTAATTGGAAACTACTACTGGTCTTCCAGGGAACGATCAAGGCGTAAACTCTTTGAAACATTACTCCCATGGAGGCAAGTGCGCATGGTGACTCCTGTATTCAATCCCGATGGAATTTCTGTGTTTCATCAACACTCTGATAGTCCACAGATTACAGAATGCATAGAGATGTGCATCGGAAACTACTACTGGTTTTCCAGGGAACGATCAAAGCGTACACTGTTTGAGACAATACTTTTATGGAGGAATGTGCGCATGGTGACTGTTGTATTCAATCCCGAATGAATTTCTGTGTTTCATCAACACTCTGATAGTCCACAGATTACAGAATGCCTCCAGATGTGCATCGGAAACTACTACTGGTCTTCCAGGGAACGATCAAAGCGTAGACTGTTTGAGACATTACTTTTATGGAGGTTAAGTGCGCATGGTGACTGTTGTATTCAATCCCGATGCAATTTCTGTGGTTCATCAACACTCTGATAATCCACAGATTACAGAATGCCTCCAGATGTGCATCGGAAACTACTACTGGTCTTCCAGCGAACGATCTAAGCGTAGACTGTTTGAGACATATCTCCAGTGGAGGAAAGTGCGCATGGTGACTGTTGTATTCAATCCCGATGAAATTTCTGTGTTTCATCAAAACTCTGATAGTCCACAGATTACAGAATGCCACCAGATGTGCATCGGAAACTACTACTGGTCTTCCAGGGAACGATCAAAACGTAGACTGTTTGAGAATTACTCCCATGGGGGAAAGTGCGCATGGTGACTGTTGTATTGAATCCCGATGCAATTTCTGTGTTTCATCAACACTCTGATACTCTACAGATTACAGAATGCCTCCAGATGTGCATCGGAAACTACTACTGTTCTTCCAGGGAACGATCGAAGCGTAGAGTGAGACATTACCTCCATGGAGAAAAGTGCGCATGGTGACTGTTGTATTCAATCCCGATGCAATTTCTGTGTGTCATCAACACTCAGATAGTCCACAGATTACAGAATGCCTCCAGATGTGCATCGGAAACTACTACTGGACTTCCAGGGAACGATCAAAGCGTAGACTGTTTGGGACATTTCTCCCATGGAGGAAAGTGCGGATGGTGACTGTTGTATTCAATCCTAATGCACTTTCTGTGTTTCATCAACAGTCTGATAGTCCACAGATTACAGAATGCCACGAGATGTGCTTCGGAAACTACTACTGGTCTTCCAGTTAACGATCAAAGCGTAGACTGCTTGAGACATTACTCCCGTGGAGGAAAGTGCGAATGGTGACTGTTGTATTCAATCCTGATGCAATTTCCGTGTTTCATCAACACTCTGATAGTCCACAGATTACAGAATGCCTCCAGATGTGCATCGGAAACTACTACTGGTCTTCCAGGGAACGATCAAAGCGTAAACTGTTTGGGACATTACTCGCATGGAGGAAAGTGCGCATGGTGATTGTTGTATTCAATCGCGATGCAATTTCTTTGTTTCATCAACACTCTGACAGTCCACAGATCACAGAATGCCTCCAGATGTGTATCGGAAACTACTACTGGTCTTCCAGGGAACGATCAAAGCGTAGACCGTTTGAGACATTACTTTTATGGAGGAATGTGCGCATGGTGACTGTTGTATTCAATCCCGATGCAATTTCTGTGTTTCATCAACACTCTGATAGTCCACAGATTACAGAATGCCTCCAGATGTGCATCGGAAACTATTACTGGACTTCCAGGGAACGATCAAAGCGGAAACTCTTTGAAACATTACTCCCATGGAGGAAAGTGCGCATGGTGACTGTAGTGTTCAATCCCGATGCAATTTCTGTGTTTCATCAACACGCTGATAGTCCACAGATTACAGAATGCCTCCAGATGTGCATCGGAAACTACTACTGGTCTTACAGGGAGCGATCAAAGCATAGACTGTTTGAGAATTACTCCCATGGAGACTGTTGTATTCAACCCCGATGCAATTTCTGTGTTTCATCAACACTCTGATAGTCCACAGAATTCAGAATGCCTCCAGATGTGCATCGGAAACTGCTACCGGTCTTCCAGGGAACGATCAAAACGTAGACTGTTTGAGACATTACTCCCATGGAGGAAAGTGCGCATGGTGACTGTTGTATTCAATCCCGATGCAATTTCTCTGTTTCATCAACACTTTAATAGCCCACACATTACAGAATGCCTCCAGATGTGCATCGGAAACTACTACTGGTCTTACAGGGAGCGATCAAAGAATAGACTGTTTGAGAATTACTCCCATGGAGACTGTTGTATTCAACCCCGATGCAATTTCTGTGTTTCATCAACACTCTGATAGTCCACAGTGTACAGAAAGCCTAAAGATGTGCATAGGAAACTACTACTGGTCTTCTGGGAAACGATCAAAGCGTAGACTGTTAGAGACATTACTCCCATGGAGGAAAGTGCGCGTGGTAACTGTTGTATTCAATCCCGATGCAATTTCTGTGTTTCATCAACACTCTGATACTCCACAGATTACAGAATGCCTCCAAATGTTAATCGGAAACTAGTACTGGTTTTCCAGGGAACGATCAAAGCGTAGACTGTTTGGGACATTACTCCCAGGTAGGAAAGTGCGCATGGTGACTGTTGTATTCAATCCCGATGCAATTTCTGTGTTTCATCAACACTCTGATACTCCACAGATTACAGAATGCCTCCAGATGTTAATCGGAAACTACTACTGGTTTTCCAGGGATCGATCAAAGCGTAGACTGTTTGGGACATTACTCCCATGGAGGAAAGTGCGCATGGTGACTGTTGTATTCAATCCCGATGCAATTTCTGTGTTTCATCAACACTCTGATAGTCCACAGATTACGGAAAGCCTCCAGATGTGCATCGGAAACTACTATTGGTCTTCCAGTGAAAATCAAAGCATAGACTGTTAGAGACATTACTCCCATGGAGTAGAGTGCGCATGGTGACTGTTGTATTCAATCCCGATTCATTTTCTGTGTTTCATCAACACTCTGATAGTCCACGGATTACAGAATGCCACGAGATGTGCATCGGAAACTACTACTGGTCTTCCCGGGAACGATCAAAGCGTAGACTGTTTCAGACATTACTCCCATGCCGGAAAGTGCGCGTGGTAACTGTTGTATTCAATCCCGATGCAATTTCTGTGTTTCATCAACACTCTGATAGTCCACAGATTACAGAATGCCACCAGATGTGCATCGGAAACTACTACTGGTCTTCCAGGGAACGATCAAAGCTTAGACTGTTTGAGAATTACTCCCATGGAGGAAAGTGCGCATGGTGACTGTTGTATTCAATCCCGATGCAATTTCTTTGTTTCATCAACACTCTGATAGTCCACAGATTACAGAAAGCCTCCAGATGTGCATCGGAAATTACTACTGGTCTTCCAGGGAACGATCAAAGTGTAGAATGTTAGAGACATTACTCCCATGGAGGAAAGGGCGCATGGTGACTGTTGTATTCAATCCCGATGCAATTTCTGTGTTTCATCAACACTCTGATAGTCCACAGATTACGGAAAGCCTCCAGATGTGCATCGGAAACTACTACTGGTCTTCCAGAGAACGATCTAAGCGTAGATTCTTTGAGACATTACTCCCATGGAGTAAAGTGCGCATGGTGACTGTTGTATTCAATCCCGATGCAATTTCTGTGTTTCATCCACACTCTGATAATCCACAGAGTACAGAAACCCTCCAGATGTGCATCGGAAACTACTACTCGTCTTCCAGGGAACGATCAAAGCGTAGACTGTTTGAGACATTACTTTTATGGAGGAATGTGCTCATGGTGACTGTTGTATTCAATCCCGATGCAATTTCTGTGTTTCATCAACACTCTGATAGTCCGCAGATTACAGAATGCCTCCAGATGTGCGTCGGAAACTGCTACTGGTCTTCCAGGGAACGATCAAAGCGTAGACTGTTTGAGAATTACTCCCATGCAGGAAAGTACGCTTGGTGACTGTTGTATTCAATCCCGATGCAATTTCTGTGTTTCATCAACACTCTGATACTCCACAGATTACAGAATGCCTCCAGATGTGCATCGGAAACTACTACTGTTCTTCCAGGGAACGATCGAAGCGTAGAGTGAGACATTACCTCCATGGAGAAAAGTGCGCATGGTGACTGTTGTATTCAATCCCGATGCAATTTCTGTGTGTCATCAACACTCTGATAGTCCACAGATTACAGAATGCCTCCAGATGTGCATCGGAAACTACTACTGGACTTCCAGGGAACGATCAAAGCGTATACTGTTTGGGACATTTCTCCCATGGAGGAAAGTGCGGATGGTGACTGTTGTATTCAATCCTAATGCACTTTCTGTGTTTCATCAACACTCTGATAGTCCACAGATTACAGAATGCCACGAGATGTGCTTCGGAAACTACTACTGGTCTTCCAGTTAACGATCAAAGCGTAGACTGCTTGAGACATTACTCCCGTGGAGGAAAGTGCGAATGGTGACTGTTGTATTCAATCCTGATGCAATTTCCGTGTTTCATCAACACTCTGATAGTCCACAGATTACAGAATGCCTCCAGATGTGCATCGGAAACTACTACTGGTCTTCCAGGGAACGATCAAAGCGTAAACTCTTTGGGACATTACTCACATGGAGGAAAGTGCGCATGGTGATTGTTGTATTCAATCGCGATGCAATTTCTGTGTTTCATCAACACTCTGATAGTCCACAGATCACAGAATGCCTCCAGATGTGTATCGGAAACTACTACTGGTCTTCCAGGGAACGATCAAAGCGTAGACCGTTTGAGACATTACTTTTATGGAGGAATGTGCGCATGGTGACTGTTGTATTCAATCCCGATGCAATTTCTGTGTTTCATCAACACTCTGATAGTCCACAGATTACAGAATGCCTCCAGATGTGCATCGGAAACTACTACTGGACTTCCAGGGAACGACCAAAGCGTAAACTCTTTGAAACATTACTCCCATGGAGGAAAGTGCGCATGGTGACTGTAGTGTTCAATCCCGATGCAATTTCTGTGTTTCATCAACACTCTGATAGTCCACAGATTACAGAATGCCTCCAGATGTGCAATTGAAACTACTACTGGTCTTCCAGGGAACGATCAAAGCGTAGACTGTTAGAGACATTACTCCCGTGGAGGAAAGTGCGCATGGTGACTGTTGTATTCAATCCTGATGCAATTTATGTGTTTCATCAACACTCTGATAGTCCACAGAATTCAGAATGCCTCCAGATGTGCATCGGAAACTGCTACTGGTCTTCCAGGGAACGATCAAAACGTAGACTGTTTGAGACATTACTCCCATGGAGGAAAGTGCGCAAGGTGACTGTTGTATTCAATCCCGATGCAATATCTCTGTTTCATCAACACTTTAATAGCCCACAGATTACAGAATGCCTCCAGATGTGCATCGGAAACTACTACTGGTCTTACAGGGAGCGATCAAAGCATAGACTGTTTGAGAATTACTCCCATGGAGACTGTTGTATTCAACCCCGATGCAATTTCTGTGTTTCTTCAACACTCTGATAGTCCACAGATTGCAGAATGCCACCAGATGTGCATCGGAAACTACTACTGGTCTTCCAGGGAACGATCAAAGCTTAGACTGTTTGAGAATTACTCCCATGGAGGAAAGTGCGCATGGTAACTGTTGTATTCAATCCCGATGCAATTTCTGTGTTTCATCAACACTCTGATAGTCCACAGATTACAGTAAGCCTCCAGATGTGCATCGGAAATTACTACTGGTCTTCCAGGGAACGATCAAAGCGTAGAATGTTAGAGACATTACTCCCATGGAGGAAAGTGCGCATGGTAACTGTTGTATTCAATCCCGATGCAATTTCTGTGTTTCATCAACACTCTGATACTCCACAGATTACAGAATGCCTCCAGATGTTAATCGGAAACTAGTACTGGTTTTCCAGGGAACGATCAAAGCGTAGACTGTTTGGGACATTACTCCCAGTTAGGAAAGTGCGCATGGTGACTGTTGTATTCAATCCCGATGCAATTTCTGTGTTTCATCAACACTCTGATACTCCACAGATTACAGAATGCCTCCAGATGTTAATCGGAAACTACTACTGGTTTTCCAGGGAACGATCAAAGCGTAGACTGTTTGGGATATTACTCCCATGGAGGAAAGTGCGCATGGTGACTGTTGTATTCAATCCCGATGCAATTTCAGTGTTTCATCAACACTCTGATAGTCCACAGATTACGGAAAGCCTCCAGATGTGCATCGGAAACTACTATTGGTCTTCCAGTGAAGATCAAAGCATAGACTGTTAGAGACATTACTCCCATGGAGTAAAGTGCGCATGGTGACTGTTGTATTCAATCCCGATTCATTTTCTGTGTTTCATCAACACTCTGATAGTCCACAGATTACAGAATGCCACGAGATGTGCATCGGAAACTACTACTGGTCTTCCTGGGAACGATCAAAGCGTAGACTGTTTCAGACATTACTCCCATGCAGGAAAGTGCGCATGGTGACTGTTGTATTCAATGCCGATGCAATTTCTGTGTTTCATCAACACTCTGATAGTCCACAGATTACAGAATGCCACCAGATGTGCATCGGAAACTACTACTGGTCTTCCAGGGAACGATCAAAGCTTAGACTGTTTGAGAATTACTCCCATGGAGGAAAGTGCGCATGGTGACTGTTGTATTCAATCCCGATGCAATTTCTGTGTTTCATCAACACTCTGATAGTCCACAGATTACAGAAAGCCTCCAGATGTGCATCGGAAATTACTACTTGTCTTCCAGGGAACGATCAAAGCGTAGAATGTTAGAGACATTACTCCCATGGAGGAAAGGGCGCATGGTGACTGTTGTATTCAATCCCGATGCAATTTCTGTGTTTCATCAACACTCTGATAGTCCACAGATTACGGAAAGCCTCCAGATGTGCATCGGAAACTACTACTGGTCTTCCAGGGACCGATCAAAGCGTAGACTCTTTGAGACATTACTCCCATGGAGTAAAGTGCGCATGGTGACTGTTGTATTCAATCCCGATGCAATTTCTGTGTTTCATCAACACTCTGATAGTCCGCAGATTACAGAATGCCTCCAGATGTGCGACGGAAACTGCTACTGGTCTTCCAGGGAACGATCAAAGCGTAAACTCTTTGAAACATTACTGACATGGAGGAAAGTGCGCATGGTGACTGTTGTATTCAATCCCGATGCAATTTCTGTGTTTCATCAATACTCTGATAGACCACAGATTACAGAATGCCTCCAGATGTTAATCGGAAACTACTACTGGTTTTCCAGGGAACGATCAAAGCTTAGACTGTTTGGGATATTACTCCCATGGAGGAAAGTGCGGATGGTGACTGTTGTAGTCAATCCCGATGCAATTTCTGTGTTTCATCAACACTCTGATAGTCCACAGATTACGGAAAGAGTCCAGTTGTGCATCGGAAACTACTATTGGTCTTCCAGGGAACGATCAAATCGTAGACTCTTTGAGACATTACTCCCATGGAGTAAAGTGCGCATGGAGACTGTTGTATTCAATCCCGATGCAATTTCTGTGTTTCATCAACACTCTGATAGTCCACAGATTACAGAATGCCTCCAGATGTGCAATTGAAACTAATACTGGTCTTCCACTGAACGATCAAAGCGTAGACTGTTTGAGACATTACTCCCATGGAGGAAACTGCGCATGGAGTCTGTTGTATTCAATTCCGATGCAATTTCTGTGTTTCATCAACACTCTGATAATCCACAGAGTACAGAAAGCCTCCAGATGTGCATCGGAAACTACTACTGGTCTTCCAGGGAACGATAAAAGCGTAGACTGTTAGAAATATTACCCCCATGGAGGAAACTACGCATGGTGACTGTTGTGTTCAATCCCGATGCAATTTTTGTGTTTCATCAACACTCTGATAGTCCACAGATTACAGAATGCCTCCAGATGTTCATCGGAAACTCCTACTGGTCATCCAGGGAACGATCGAAGCGTAGACTCTTTGAGACATTACTCCCATGGAGGAAAGTGCGCATGGAGACTGTTGTATTCATCCTGATGTAATTTCTGTGTTTCATCAACACTTTGATAGTCCACAGATTACAGAATGCCACCAGATGTGCATCGGAAACTACTACTGGTCTTCCAGGGAACGATCAAAACGTTGACTGTTTGAGAATTACTCCCATGGAGGAAAGTGCGCATGGTGACTGTTGTATTCAATCCCGATGCAATTTCTGTGTTCATCAACACTCAGATACTCCACAGAATACAGAACGCCTCCAGATGTGCATAGGAAACTACTACAGGTCTTCCTGGGAACGATCAAAGCGTAAACTGTTTGAGACATTACTCCCATGGAGGAAAAGGCGCATGGTGACTGTTGTATTCAATCCCGATTGAATTTCTGTGTTTCATCAACACTCTGTTAGTCCACAGATTACAGAATGCCTCCAGATGTGCATCGGAAACTACTACTGGTCTTCCAGTTAACGATCAAAGCGTAGACTGTTTCAGACATTACTTTTAAGGAGGAATGTGCTCATGGTGACTGTTGTATTCAATCCCGAGGCAATTTCTGTGTTTCATCAACACTCTGATAGTCCACGGATTACAGAAAGCCTCCAGATGTTAATCGGAAACTACTACTGGTCTTCCAGGGAACGATCAAAGCGTAGACTGTTTGGGACATTACTCCCATGGAGGAAAGTGCGGATGGTGACTGTTGTATTCAATCCCGATGCAATTTCTGTGTTTCATCAACACTCTGATAGTCCACAGATTACAGAATGTAACCAGATGTTCATCGGAAACTACTACTGGTCTTCCAGGGAACGATCAAAGCGTAGACTGTTTGAGACATACCTCCCGTGGAGGAGAGTGTGCATCGTGACTGTTGTATTCAATTCCGATGCAATTTCTGTGTTTCATTAACACTTTGATAGTCCACAGATTACAGAATGCCACCAGATGTGCATCGGAAACTACTACTGGTCTTCCAGGGAACGATCAAAGCGTGGACTGTTTGAGAATTACTCCCATGGAGGAAAGTGCGCATGGTGACTGTTGTATTCAATCCCGATGCAATTTCTGTGTTCATCAACACTCTGATACTCCACAGAATACAGAAGGCCTCCAGATGTGCATCGGAAACTACTACAGGTCTTCCAGGGAACGATCAAAGCGTAAACTGTTTGAGACATTACTCCCATGGAGGAAAAGGCGCATGGTGACTGTTGTATTCAATCCCGATGCAATTTCTGTGTTTCATCAACACTCTGATAGACCACAGATTACAGAATGCCTCCAGATGTGCATCGGAAACTACTACAGGTCTTCCTGGGAACGATCAAAGCGTAAACTGTTTGAGACATTACTCCCATGGAGGAAAAGGCGCATGGTGACTGTTGTATTCAATCCCGATGCAATTTCTGTGTTTCATCAACACTCTGATAGTCCACAGATTACAGAATGCCTCCAGATGTGCATCGGAAACTAATACTGGTCTTCCAGGGAACGATCAAAGCGAAGACTGTTTGGGACATTACTCCCAAGGAGGAAAGTGCGCATGGTGACTGTTGTATTCAATCCCGATGCAATTTCTGTGTTTCATCAACACTCTGATAGTCCACAGATTACAGAATGCAACCAGATGTGCATCGGAAACTACTACTGGTCTTCCAGGGAACGATCAAAGCGTAGACTGTTTGAGACATACCTCCCGTGGGGGAGAGTGTGCATGGTGACTGTTGTATTCAATCCCGATGCAATTTCTGTGTTTCATCAACACTCTGATAGACCACAGATTACAGAATGCCTCCAGATGTGCATCGGAAACTACTACAGGTCTTCCTGGGAACGATCAAAGCGTAAACTGTTTGAGACATTACTCCCATGGAGGAAAAGGCGCATGGTGACTGTTGTATTCAATCCCGATGCAATTTCTGTGTTTCATCAACACTCTGATAGTCCACAGATTACAGAATGCCTCCAGATGTGCATCGGAAACTAATACTGGTCTTCCAGGGAACGATCAAAGCGAAGACTGTTTGGGACATTACTCCCAAGGAGGAAAGTGCGCATGGTGACTGTTGTATTCAATCCCGATGCAATTTCTGTGTTTCATCAACACTCTGATAGACCACAGATTACAGAATGCCTCCAGATGTGCATCGGAAACTACTACTGGTCTTCCAGTTAACGATCAAAGCGTAGACTGTTTGAGACATTATTTTATGGAGGAATGTGCTCATGGTGACTGTTGTATTCAATCCCGATGCAATTTCTATGTTTCATCAACACTCTGATAGTCCACAGATTACAGAATGCCTCCAGATGTGCGTCGGAAACTGCTACTGGTCTTCCAGGGAACGATCAAAGCGAAAACTCTTTGAAACGTTACTGACATGGAGGAAAGTGCGCATGGTGACTGTTGTATTCAATCCCGATGCAATTTCTGTGTTTCATCAATACTCTGATAGACCACAGATTACAGAATGCCTCCAGATGTTAATCGGAAACTACTACTGGCTTTCCAGGGAACGATCAAAGCGTAGACTGTTTGGGACATTACTCCCATGGAGGAAAGTGCGCATGGTGACTGTTGTATTCAATCCCGATTGAATTTCTGTGTTTCATCAACACTCTGTTAGTCCACAGATTACAGAATGCCTCCAGATGTGCAATTGCTCTTCCAGGGAACGATCAAAATGTAGACTGTTTGAGACATTACTCCCATGGAGGAAACTGCGCATGGAGACCGTTGTATTCAATCCCGATGCAATTTCTGTGTTTCATCAACACTCTGATAATCCACAGAGTGCAGAAAGCCTCCAGATGTGCATCGGAAACTACTACTGGTCTTCCTGGGAACGATCAAAGCGTAGACTGTTTGAGACATTACTTTTATGGAGGAATGTGCTCATGGTGACTGTTGTATTCAATCCCGATGCAATTTCTGTGTTTCATCAACACTTTGATAGTCCACAGATTACAGAATGCCTCCAGATGTGCATCGGAAACTGCTACTGGTCTCCCAGGGAACGATCAAAGCGTAAACTCTTTGAAACATTACTGACATGGAGGAAAGTGCGCATGGTGACTGTTGTATTCAATCCCGATGCAATTTCTGTGTTTCATCAACACTCTGATAATCCACAGAGTGCAGAAAGCCTCCATATGTTAATCGGAAACTACTACTGGCTTTCCAGGGAACGATCAAAGCGTAGACTGTTTGGGACATTACTCCCATGCAGGAAAGTGCGGATGGTAACTGTTGTATTCAATTCCGATACAATTTCTGTGTTTCATCAACACTCTGATAGTCCACAGATTACAGAATGCCACCAGATGTGCATCGGAAACTACTACTGGTCTTCCAGGGAACGATCAAACCGTGGACTGTTTGAGAATTACTCCCATGGAGGAAAGTGCGCATGGTGACTGTTGTATTCAATCCCGATGCAATTTCTGTGTTCATCAACACTCTGATACTCCACAGAATACAGAACGCCTCCAGATGTGCATCGGAAACTACTACAGGTCTTCCTGGGAACGATCAAAAGCGTAAACTGTTTGAGACATTACTCCCATGGAGGAAAAGGCGCATGGTGACTGTTGTATTCAATCCCGATGCAATTTCTGTGTTTCATCAACACTCTGATAGTCCACAGATTACAGAATGCCTCCAGATGCGCATCGGAAACTAATACTGGTCTTCCAGGGAACGATCAAAGCGAAGACTGTTTGGGACATTACTCCCAAGGAGGAAAGTGCGCATGGTGACTGTTGTATTCAATCCCGATGCAATTTCTGTTTTTCATCAACACTCTGATAGACCACAGATTACAGAATGCCTCCAGATGTGCATCGGAAACTACTACTGGTCTTCCAGTTAAAGATCAAATCGTAGACTGTTTGAGACATTACTTTTATGGAGGAATGTGCTCATGGTGACTGTTGTATTCAATCCCGATGCAATTTCTGTGTTTCATCAATACTCTGATAGACCACAGATTACAGAATGCCTCCAGATGTTAATCGGAAACTACTACTGGTGTTCCAGGGAACGATCAAAGCTTAGACTGTTTGGGACATTACTCCCATGGAGGAAAGTGCGCATGGTGACTGTTGTATTCTATCTCGATGCTATTTCTGTGTTTCATCAACACTCTGATAGTCCACAGATTACGGAAAGCCTCCAGATGTGCATCGGAAACTACTACTGGTCTTCCAGCTAACGATCAAAGCGTAGACTCTTTGAGACATTACTCCCATGGAGTAAAGTGCGCATGGTGACTGTTGTATTCAATCGCGATGCAATTTCTGTGTTTCATCAACACTCTGATAGTCCACAGATTACAGGATGCCTCCATATGTGCAATTGAAACTAATACTGGTCTTCCAGGGAACGATCAAAGCGTAGACTGTTTGAGACATTACTCCCAGGGAGGAAACTGCGCATGGAGACTGTTGTATTCAATCCCGATCAAATTTCTGTGTTTCATCAACACTCTGATAATCCACAGAGTACAGAAAGCCTCCAGATGTGCATCAGAAACTACTACTGGTCTTCCAGGGAGCGATCAAAGCGTAGACTGTTAGATACATTACTCCCATGGAGGAAAGTGCGCATGGTGACCGTTGTGTTCAATCCCGATGCAATTTCTGTGTTTCATCACCATTCTGATACTCCACAGATTACAGAATGCCTCCAGATGCGCATCGGAAACTACTACTGGTCTTCCAGGGAACGATCGAAGCGTAGACTCTTTGAGACATTACTCCCATGGAGGAAATTGCGCATGGAGACTGTTGTATTCATCCCGATGTAGTTTCTGTGTTTCATTTACACTCTGATAGTCCACAGATTACAGAATGCCTCCAGATGTGCATCGTAAACTGCTACTGGTCTTCCAGGGAACGATCAAATCTTAGACTTTTTGAGAATTACTCCCATGGAGGAAAGTGCGCATGGTGACTGTTGTATTCAATCCTGATGCACTTTCTGTGTTTCATCAACACTCTGATAGTCCACAGATTACAGAATGCCACGAGATGTGCATCGGAAACTACTACTGGTCTTCCAGGAAACGATCAAAGCGTAGACTCTTTGAGACATACCTCCCGTGGAGGAAAGTGCGCATGGTGACTGTTGTATTCAATTCCGATGAAATTTCTATGTTTCATCAACACTCTGATAGTCCACAGATTACAGAATGCCTCCAGATATTAATTGGAAACTACTACTGGTCTTCCAGGGAACAATCAAAGCGTCGACTGTTTGAGACATACCTCCCGTGGAGGAAAGTGCGCATGGTGACTGTTGTATTTAATCCCGAAGCAATTTCTGTGTTTCATCAACACTCTGATTGTCCATAGATTACAGAATGCCACCAGATGTGCATCGGAAACTACTACTGGTCTTCCAGGGAACGATCAAATCTTAGACTTTTTGAGAATTACTCCCATGGAGGAAAGTGCGCATGGTGACTGTTGTATTCAATCCCGATGCAATTTCTGTGTTTCATCAACACTCTGATAGTCCACAGATTACAGAAAGCCTCCAGATGTGCATCGGAAATTACTACTGGTCTTCCAGGGAACGATCAAAGCGTAGACTGTTAGAGACACTACTCCCATGGAGGAAAGTGCGCATGGTAACTGTTGTATTCAATCCCGATGCAATTTCTGTGTTTCATCAACACTCCGATAGTCCACAGATTACAGAATGCCTCCAGATGTGCATCGGAAACTACTATTTGTCTTCCAGTTAACGATCAAAGCGTAGACTGTTTGAGACATTACTTTTATGGAGGATTGTGCTCATGGTGACTGTTGTATTCAATCCCGATGCAATTTCTGTGTTTCATCAACACTCTCATAGTCCACAGATTACAGAATGCCTCCAGATTTGCGTCGGAAACTGCTACTGGTCTTCCAGGGAACGATCAAAGCGTAAACTCTTTGAAACCTTACTCCCATGGAGGAAAGTGGGCATGGTGACTGTTGTATTCAATCCCGATGCAATATCTGTGTTTCATCAACACTCTGATACTCCACAGATTAGAGAATGCCTCCAGATGTGCATCGGAAACTACTACTGGTCTCTGATAGTCCACAGATTACAGAATGCCTCCAGATGTGAATTGGAAACTACTACTGGTCTTCCAGGGAACGATCAAAGTGTAGACTGTTTCAGACATTACTCCCATGGAGGAAAGTGCGCATGGTGACTGTTGTACTCAAACCCGATGCAATTTCTGTGTTTCATTAACACTCTGATAGTCCACAGATTACAGAATGCATCCAGATGTGCATCGGAAACTACTACTGGTTTTCCAGGGAACGATCAAAGCGTACACTGTTTGAGACAATACTTTATGGAGGAATGTGCGCATGGTGACTGTTGTATTCAATCCCGAATGAATTTCTGTGTTTCATCAACACTCTGATAGTCCACAGATTACAGAATGCCTCCAGATGTGCATCGGAAACTACTACTGGTCTTCCAGGGAACGATCAAAGCGTAGACTGTTTGGGACATTTCTCCCATGGAGGAAAGTGCGGATGGTGACTGTTGTATTCAATCCTGATGCACTTTCTGTGTTTCATCAACACTCTGATAGTCCACAGATTACAGAATGCCACGAGATGTGCATCGGAAACTACTACTGGTCTTCCAGGAAACGATCAAAGCGTAGACTCTTTGAGACATACCTCCCGTGGAGGAAAGTGCGCATGGTGATTGTTGTATTCAATTCCGATGAAATTTCTATGTTTCATCAACACTCTGATAGTCCACAGATTACAGAATGCCTCCAGATATTAATTGGAAACTACTACTGGTCTTCCAGGGAACAATCAAAGCGTCGACTGTTTGAGACATACCTCCCGTGGAGGAAAGTGCGCATGGTGACTGTTGTATTCAATCCCGATGCAATTTCTGTGTTTCATCAACACTCCGATAGTCCACAGATTACAGAATGCCTCCAGATGTGCATCGGAAACTACTATTTGTCTTCCAGTTAACGATCAAAGCGTAGACTGTTTGAGACATTACTTTTATGGAGGAATGTGCTCATGGTGACTGTTGTATTCAATCCCGATGCAATTTCTGTGTTTCATCAACACTCTCATAGTCCACAGATTACAGAATGCCTCCAGATGTGCGTCGGAAACTGCTACTGGTCTTCCAGGGAACGATCAAAGCGTAAACTCTTTGAAACCTTACTCCCATGGAGGAAAGTGGGCATGGTGACTGTTGTATTCAATCCCGATGCAATATCTGTGTTTCATCAACACTCTGATACTCCACAGATTAGAGAATGCCTCCAGATGTGCATCGGAAACTACTACTGGTCTCTGATAGTCCACAGATTACAGAATGCCTCCAGATGTGAATTGGAAACTACTACTGGTCTTCCAGGGAACGATCAAAGTGTAGACTGTTTCAGACATTACTCCCATGGAGGAAAGTGCGCATGGTGACTGTTGTACTCAAACCCGATGCAATTTCTGTGTTTCATTAACACTCTGATATTCCACAGATTACAGAATGCATCCAGATGTGCATCGGAAACTACTACTGGTTTTCCAGGGAACGATCAAAGCGTACACTGTTTGAGACAATACTTTTATGGAGGAATGTGCGCATGGTGACTGTTGTATTCAATCCCGAATGAATTTCTGTGTTTCATCAACACTCTGATAGTCCACAGATTACAGAATGCCTCCAGATGTGCATCGGAAACTACTACTGGTCTTCCAGGGAACGATCAAAGCGTAGACTGTTTGAGACATTACTTTTATGGAGGAAAGTGCGCATGGTGACTGTTGTATTCAATCCCGATGCAATTTCTGTGGTTCATCAACACTCTGATAATCCACAGATTACAGAATGCCTCCAGATGTGCATCGGAAACTACTACTGGTCTTCCAGGGAACGATCTAAGCGTAGACTGTTTGAGACATATCTCCAGTGGAGGAAAGTGCGCATGGTGACTGTTGTATTCAATCCCGATGAAATTTCTGTGTTTCATCAAAACTCTGATAGTCCACAGATTACAGAATGCCACCAGATGTGCATCGGAAACTACTACTGGTCTTCCAGGGAACGATCAAAACGTAGACTGTTTGAGAATTACTCCCATGGTGGAAAGTGCGCATGGTGACTGTTGTATTCAATCCCGATGCAATTTCTGTGTTTCATCAACACTCTGATACTCCACAGATTACAGAATGCCTCCAGATGTGCATCGGAAACTACTACTGGTCTTCCAGGGAACGATCGAAGCGTAGAGTGAGACATTACTCCCATGGAGAAAAGTGCGCATGGTGACTGTTGTATTCAATCCCGATGCAATTTCTGTGTTTCATCAACACTCTGATAGTCCACAGATTACAGAATGCCACGAGATGTGCTTCGGAAACTACTACTGGTCTTCCAGTTAACGATCAAAGCGTAGACTGCTTGAGACATTACTCCCGTGGAGGAAAGTGCGAATGGTGACTGTTGTATTCAACCCTAATGCAATTTCCGTGGTTCATCAACACTCTGATAGTCCACAGATTACAGAATGCCTCCAGATGTGCATCGGAAACTACTACTGGTCTTCCAGGGAACGATCAAAGCGTAGACTGTTTGGGACATTACTCCCATGGAGGAAAGTGCGCATGGTGATTGTTGTATTCAATCGCGATGCAATTTCTGTATTCATCAACACTCTGATAGTCCACAGATCACAGAATGCCTCCAGATGTGTATCGGAAACTACTACTGGTCTTCCAGGGAACGATCAAAGCGTAGACCGTTTGAGACATTACTTTTATGGAGGAATGTGCGCATGGTGACTGTTGTATTCAATCCCGATGCAATTTCTGTGTTTCATCAACACTCTGATAGTCCACAGATTACAGAATGCCTCCAGATGTGCATCGGAAACTACTACTGGTCTTCCAGGGAACGATCAAAGCGTAAACTCTTTGAGACACTACTCCCATGGAGGAAAGTGCGCATGGTGACTGTTGTATTCATCCCGATGTAATTTCTGTGTTTCATTTACACTCTGATAGTCCACAGATGACAGAATGCCTCCAGATGTGCATCGGAAACTACTACTGGTCTTCCAGGGAACGATCAAAGCGTAGACTGTTTGGGACATTACTCCCATGGAGGAAAGTGCGCATGGTGACTGTTGTATTCAATCCCGATGCAATTTCTGTGTTTCATCAACACTCTGATAGTCCACAGATTACAGAATGCCTCCAGATGTGCATCGGAAACTACTGCTGGACTTCCAGGGAACGAACAAAGCGTAGACTGTTAGAAACATTACTCCCATGGAGGAAAGTGCGCATGGAGACTGTTGTATTCAATCCCGATGCAATTTCTGTGTTTCAACAACACTCTGATAGTCCACAGATTACAGAATGCCTCCAGATGTTCATCGGAAACTACTATTGGTCTTCCAGGGAACGATCAAAGCGTACACTGTTTGAGAATTACTCCCATGCAGGAAAGTACGCTTGGTGACTTTTGTATTCAATCCCGATGCAATTTCTGTGTTTCATCAACACTCTGATAATCCACAGATTACAGAATGCCTCCAGATGTGCATCGGAAACTACTACTGGTCTTCCAGGGAACGATCGAAGCGTAGACTCTTTGAGACATTACTCCCATGGAGTAAAGTGCGCATGGTGACTGTTGTATTCATCCCGATGTAATTTCTGTGTTTCATTTACACTCTGATAGTCCACAGATTACAGAATGCCTCCAGATGTGCATCGGAAACTGCTACTGGTCTTCCAGGGAACGATCAAAGCGTAAACTCTTTGAAACATTACTCCCATGGAGGAAAGTGCGCATGGTGACTGTTGTATTCAATCCCGATGCAATTTCTGTGTTTCATCAACACTCTGATAGTCCACAGATTACAGAATGCCACCAGATGTGCATCGGAAACTACTACTGGTCTCTGATAGTCCACAGATTACAGAATGCCTCCAGATGTTAATTGGAAACTACTACTGGTCTTCCAGGGAACGATCAAAGCGTAAACTCTTTGAAACATTACTCCCATGGAGGCAAGTGCGCATGGTGACTCTTGTATTCAATCCCGATGGAATTTCTGTGTTTCATCAACACTCTGATAGTCCACAGATTACAGAATGCATAGAGATGTGCATCGGAAACTACTACTGGTTTTCCAGGGAACGATCAAAGCGTACACTGTTTGAGACAATACTTTTATGGAGGAATGTGCGCATGGTGACTGTTGTAATCAATCCCGAATGAATTTCTGTGTTTCATCAACACTCTGATAGTCCACAGATTACAGAATGCCTCCAGATGTGCATCGGAAACTACTACTGGTCTTCCAGGGAACGATCAAAGCGTAGACTGTTTGAGACATTACTTTTATGGAGGTAAGTGCGCATGGTGACTGTTGTATTCAATCCCGATGCAATTTCTGTGGTTCATCAACACTCTGATAATCCACAGATTACAGAATGCCTCCAGATGTGCATCGGAAACTACTACTGGTCTTCCAGGGAACGATCGAAGCGTAGACTGTTTGAGACATATCTCCAGTGGAGGAAAGTGCGCATGGTGACTGTTGTATTCAATCCCGATGAAATTTCTGTGTTTCATCAAAACTCTGATAGTCCACAGATTACAGAATGCCACCAGATGTGCATCGGAAACTACTACTGGTCTTCCAGGGAACGATCAAAACGTAGACTGTTTGAGAATTACTCCCATGGGGGAAAGTGCGCATGGTGACTGTTGTATTCAATCCCGATGCAATTTCTGTGTTTCATCAACACTCTGATACTCCACAGATTACAGAATGCTTCCAGATGTGCATCGGAAACTACTACTGTTCTTCCAGGGAACGATCGAAGCGTAGAGTGAGACATTACCTCCATGGAGAAAAGTGCGCATGGTGACTGTTGTATTCAATCCCGATGCAATTTCTGTGTGTCATCAACACTCTGATAGTCCACAGATTACAGAATGCCTCCAGATGTGCATCGGAAACTACTACTGGACTTCCAGGGAACGATCAAAGCGTAGACTGTTTGGGACATTTCTCCCATGGAGGAAAGTGCGGATGGTGACTGTTGTATTCAATCCTAATGCACTTTCTGTGTTTCATCAACACTCTGATAGTCCACAGATTACAGAATGCCACGAGATGTGCTTCGGAAACTACTACTGGTCTTCCAGTTAACGATCAAAGCGTAGACTGCTTGAGACATTACTCCCGTGGAGGAAGGTGCGAATGGTGACTGTTGTATTCAATCCTGATGCAATTTCCGTGTTTCATCAACACTCTGATAGTCCACAGATTACAGAATGCCTCCAGATGTGCATCGGAAACTACTACTGGTCTTCCAGGGAACGATCAAAGCGTAAACTGTTTGGGACATTACTCGCATGGAGGAAAGTGCGCATGGTGATTGTTGTATTCAATCGCGATGCAATTTCTGTGTTTCATCAACACTCTGATAGTCCACAGATCACAGAATGCCTCCAGATGTGTATCGGAAACTACTACTGGTCTTCCAGGGAACGATCAAAGCGTAGACCGTTTGAGACATTACTTTTAAGGAGGAATGTGCGCATGGTGACTGTTGTATTCAATCCCGATGCAATTTCTGTGTTTCATCAACACTCTGATAGTCCACAGATTACAGAATGCCTCCAGATGTGCATCGGAAACCACTACTGGACTTCCAGGGAACGATCAAAGCGTAAACTCTTTGAAACATTACTCCCATGGAGGAAAGTGCGCATGGTGACTGTAGTTTTCAATCCCGATGCAATTTCTGTGTTTCATCAACACTCTGATAGTCCACAGATTACAGAATGCCTCCACATGTGCATCGGAAACTACTACTGGTCTTACAGGGAGCGATCAAAGCATAGACTGTTTGAGAATTACTCCCATGGAGACTGTTGTATTCAACCCCGATGCAATTTCTGTGTTTCATCAACACTCTGATAGTCCACAGAATTCAGAATGCCTCCAGATGTGCATCGGAAACTGCTACCGGTCTTCCAGGGAACGATCAAAACGTAGACTGTTTGAGACATTACTCCCATGGAGGAAAGTGCGCATGGTGACTGTTGTATTCAATCCCGATGCAATTTCTCTGTTTCATCAACACTTTAATAGCCCACACATTACAGAATGCCTCCAGATGTGCATCGGAAACTACTACTGGTCTTACAGGGAGCGATCAAAGCATAGACTGTTTGAGAATTACTCCCATGGAGACTGTTGTATTCAACCCCGATGCAATTTCTGTGTTTCATCAACACTCTGATAGTCCACAGTGTACAGAAAGCCTAAAGATGTGCATAGGAAACTACTACTGGTCTTCTGGGAAACGATCAAAGCGTAGACTGTTAGAGACATTACTCCCATGGAGGAAAGTGCGCATGGTAACTGTTGTATTCAATCCCGATGCAATTTCTGTGTTTCATCAACACTCTGATACTCCACAGATTACAGAATGCCTCCAGATATTAATCGGAAACTAGTACTGGTTTTCCAGGGAACGATCAGAGCGTAGACTGTTTGGGACATTACTCCCAGGTAGGAAAGTGCGAATGGTGACTGTTGTATTCAATCCCGATGCAATTTCTGTGTTTCATCAACACTCTGATACTCCACAGATTACAGAATGCCTCCAGATGTTAATCGGAAACTACTACTGGTTTTCCAGGGATCGATCAAAGCGTACACTGTTTGGGACATGACTCCCATGGAGGAAAGTGCGCATGGTGACTGTTGTATTCAATCCCGATGCAATTTCTGTGTTTCATCAACACTCTGATAGTCCACAGATTACGGAAAGCCTCCAGATGTGCAACGGAAACTACTATTGGTCTTCCAGTGAAGATCAAAGCATAGACTGTTAGAGACATTACTCCCATGGAGTAGAGTGCGCATGGTGACTGTTGTATTCAATCCCGATTCATTTTCTGTGTTTCATCAACACTCTGATAGTCCACGGATTACAGAATGCCACGAGATGTGCATCGGAAACTACTACTGGTCTTCCCGGGAACGATCAAAGCGTAGACTGTTTGAGAATTACTCCCATGGAGGATAGTGCGCATGGTGACTGTTGTATTCAATCCCGATGCAATTTCTTTGTTTCATCAACACTCTGATAGTCCACAGATTACAGAAAGCCTCCAGATGTGCATCGGAAATTACTACTGGTCTTCCAGGGAACGATCAAAGTGTAGAATGTTAGAGACATTACTCCCATGGAGGAAAGGGCGCATGGTGACTGTTGTATTCAATCCCGATGCAATTTCTGTGTTTCATCAACACTCTGATAGTCCACAGATTACGGAAAGCCTCCAGATGTGCATCGGAAACTACTACTGGTATTCCAGAGAACGATCAAAGCGTAGATTCTTTGAGACATTACTCCCATGGAGTAAAGTGCGCATGGTGACTGTTGTATTCAATCCCGATGCAATTTCTGTGTTTCATCCACACTCTGATAATCCACAGAGTACAGAAACCCTCCAGATGTGCATCGGAAACTACTACTGGTCTTCCAGGGGACGATCAAAGCGTAGACTGTTTGAGACATTACTTTTATGGAGGAATGTGCTCATGGTGACTGTTGTATTCAATCCCGATGCAATTTCTGTGTTTCATCAACACTCTGATAGTCCGCAGATTACAGAATGCCTCCAGATGTGCGTCGGAAACTGCTACTGGTCTTCCAGGGAACGATCAAAGCGTAGACTGTTTGAGAATTACTCCCATGCAGGAAAGTACGCTTGGTGACTTTTGTATTCAATCCCAATGCAATTTCTGTGTTTCATCAACACTCTGATACTCCACAGATTACAGAATGCCTCCAGATGTGCATCGGAAACTACTACTGGTCTTCCAGGGAACGATCGAAGCGTAGACTCTTTGAGACATTACTCCCATGGAGTAAAGTGCGCATGGTGACTGTTGTATTCATCCCGATGTAATTTCTGTGTTTCATTTACACTCTGATAGTCCACAGATTACAGAATGCCTCCAGATGTGCATCGGAAACTGCTACTGGTCTTCCAGGGAACGATCAAAGCGTAAACTCTTTGAAACATTACTCCCATGGAGGAAAGTGCGCATGGTGACTGTTGTATTCAATCCCGATGCAATTTCTGTGTTTCATCAACACTCTGATAGTCCACAGATTACAGAATGCCACCAGATGTGCATCGGAAACTACTACTGGTCTCTGATAGTCCACAGATTACAGAATGCCTCCAGATGTTAATTGGAAACTACTACTGGTCTTCCAGGGAACGATCAAAGCGTAAACTCTTTGAAACATTACTCCCATGGAGGAAAGTGCGCATGGTGACTGTTGTATTCAATCCCGATGGAATTTCTGTGTTTCATCAACACTCTGATAGTCCACAGATTACAGAATGCATCCAGATGTGCATCGGAAACTACTACTGGTTTTCCAGGGAACGATCAAAGCGTACACTGTTTGAGACAATACTTTTATGGAGGAATGTGCGCATGGTGACTGTTGTATTCAATCCCGAATGAATTTCTGTGTTTCATCAACACTCTGATAGTCCACAGATTACAGAATGCCTCCAGATGTGCATCGGAAACTACTACTGGTCTTCCAGGGAACGATCAAAGCGTAGACTGTTTGAGACATTACTTTTATGGAGGAAAGTGCGCATGGTGACTGTTGTAATCAATCCCGATGCAATTTGTGTGGTTCATCAACACTCTGATAATCCACAGATTACAGAATGCCTCCAGATGTGCATCGGAAACTACTACTGGTCTTCCAGGGAACGATCTAAGCGTAGACTGTTTGAGACATATCTCCAGTGGAGGAAAGTGCTTATGGTGACTGTTGTATTCAATCCCGATGAAATTTCTGTGTTTCATCAAAACTCTGATAGTCCACAGATTACAGAATGCCACCAGATGTGCATCGGAAACTACTACTGGTCTTCCAGGGAACGATCAAAACGTAGACTGTTTGAGAATTACTCCCATGGGGGAAAGTGCGCATGGTGACTGTTGTATTCAATCCCGATGCAATTTCTGTGTTTCATCAACACTCTGATACTCCACAGATTACAGAATGCCTTCAGATGTGCATCGGAAACTACTACTGTTCTTCCAGGGAACGATCGAAGCGTAGAGTGAGACATTACCTCCATGGAGAAAAGTGCGCATGGTGACTGTTGTATTCAATCCCGATGCAATTTCTGTGTGTCATCAACACTCTGATACTCCACAGATTACGGAAAGCCTCCAGATGTGCATCGGAAACTACTACTGGTCTTCCAGGGAACGATCAAAGCGTAGACTGTTTGGGACATTTCTCCCATGGAGGAAAGTGCGGATGGTGACTGTTGTATTCAATCCTAATGCACTTTCTGTGTTTCATCAACACTCTGATAATCCACAGATTACAGAATGCCACGAGATGTGCTTCGGAAACTACTACTGGTCTTCCAGTTAACGATCAAAGCGTAGACTGCTTGAGACATTACTCCCGTGGAGGAAAGTGCGAATGGTGACTGTTGTATTCAATCCTGATGCAATTTCCGTGTTTCATCAACACTCTGATAGTCCACAGATTACAGAATGCCTCCAGATGTGCATCGGAAACTACTACTGGTCTTCCAGGGAACGATCAAAGCGTAAACTCTTTGGGACATTACTCACATGGAGGAAAGTGCGCATGGTGATTGTTGTATTCAATCGCGATGCAATTTCTGTGTTTCATCAACACTCTGATAGTCCACAGATCACAGAATGCCTCCAGATGTGTATCGGAAACTACTACTGGTCTTCCAGGGAACGATCAAAGCGTAGACCGTTTGAGACATTACTTTTATGGAGGAATGTGCGCATGGTGACTGTTGTATTCAATCCCGATGCAATTTCTGTGTTTCATCAACACTCTGATAGTCCACAGATTACAGAATGCCTCCAGATGTGCATCGGAAACTACTACTGGACTTCCAGGGAACGATCAAAGCGTAAACTCTTTGAAACATTACTCCCATGGAGGAAAGTGCGCATGGTGACTGTAGTGTTCAATCCCGATGCAATTTCTGTGTTTCATCAACACTCTGATAGTCCACAGATTACAGAATGCCTCCAGATGTGCAATTGAAACTACTACTGGTCTTCCAGGGAACGATCAAAGCGTAGACTGTTAGAGACATTACTCCCGTGGAGGAAAGTACGCATGGTGACTGTTGTATTCAATCCTGATGCAATTTATGTGTTTCATCAACACTCTGATAGTCCACAGAATTCAGAATGCCTCCAGATGTGCATCGGAAACTGCTACTGGTCTTCCAGGGAACGATCAAAACGTAGACTATTTGAGACATTACTCCCATGGAGGAAAGTGCGCAAGGTGACTGTTGTATTCAATCCCGATGCAATATCTCTGTTTCATCAACACTTTAATAGCCCACAGATTACAGAATGCCTCCAGATGTGCATCGGAAACTACTACTGGTCTTACAGGGAGCGATCAAAGCGTAGAATGTTAGAGACATTACTCCCATGGAGGAAAGTGCGCATGGTAACTGTTGTATTCAATCCCGATGCAATTTCTGTGTTTCATCAACACTCTGATAGTCCACAGATTACAGAATGCCACCAGATGTGCATCGGAAACTACTACTGGTCTTCCAGGGAACGATCAAAGCGTAGAATGTTAGAGACATTACTCCCATGGAGGAAAGTGCGCATGGTAACTGTTGTATTCAATCCCGATGCAATTTCTGTGTTTCATCAACACTCTGATAGTCCACAGATTACAGAATGCCTCCAGATGTTAATCGGAAACTAGTACTGGTTTTCCAGGGAACGATCAAAGCGTAGACTGTTTGGGACATTACTCCCAGGTAGGAAAGTGCGCATGGTGACTGTTGTATTCAATCCCGATGCAATTTCTGTGTTTCATCAACACTCTGATACTCCACAGATTACAGAATGCCTCCAGATGTTAATCGGAAACTACTACTGGTTTTCCAGGGAACGATCAAAGCGTAGACTGTTTGGGATATTACTCCCATGGAGGAAAGTGCGCATTGTGACTGTTGTATTCAATCCCGATGCAATTTCTGTGTTTCATCAACACTCTGATAGTCCACAGATTACGGAAAGCCTCCAGATGTGCATCGGAAACTACTATTGGTCTTCCAGTGAAGATCAAAGCATAGACTGTTAGAGACATTACTCACATGGAGTAAAGTGCGCATGGTGACTGTTGTATTCAATCCCGATTCATTTTCTGTGTTTCATCAACACTCTGATAGTCCACAGATTACAGAATGCTACGAGATGTGCATCGGAAACTACTACTGGTCTTCCTGGGAACGATCAAAGCGTAGACTGTTTCAGACATTACTCCCATGCAGGAAAGTGCGCATGGTGACTGTTGTATTCAATGCCGATGCAATTTCTGTGTTTCATCAACACTCTGATAGTCCACAGATTACAGAATGCCACCAGATGTGCATCGGAAACTACTACTGGTCTTCCAGGGAACGATCAAAGCTTAGACTGTTTGAGAATTACTCCCATGGAGGAAAGTGCGCATGGTGACTGTTGTATTCAATCCCGATGCAATTTCTGTGTTTCATCAACACTCTGATAGTCCACAGATTACAGAAAGCCTCCAGATGTGCATCGGAAATTACTACTGGTCTTCCAGGGAACGATCAAAGCGTAGAATGTTAGAGACATTACTCCCATGGCGGAAAGGGCGCATGGTGACTGTTGTATTCCATCCCGATGCAATTTCTGTGTTTCATCAACACTCTGATAGTCCACAGATTACGGAAAGCCTCCAGATGTGCATCGGAAACTACTACTGGTCTTCCAGGGACCGATCAAAGCGTAGACTCTTTGAGACATTACTCCCACGGAGTAAAGTGCGCATGGTGACTGTTGTATTCAATCCCGATGCAATTTCTGTGTTTCATTAACACTCTGATAGTCCGCAGATTACAGAATGCCTCCAGATGTGCGACGGAAACTGCTACTGGTCTTCCAGGGAACGATCAAAGCGTAAACTCTTTGAAACATTACTGACATGGAGGAAAGTGCGCATGGTGACTGTTGTATTCAATCCCGATGCAATTTCTGTGTTTCATCAATACTCTGATAGACCACAGATTACAGAATGCCTCCAGATGTTAATCGGAAACTACTACTGGTTTTCCAGGGAACGATCAAAGCTTAGACTGTTTGGGATATTACTCCCATGGAGGAAAGTGCGGATGGTGACTGTTGTATTCAATCCCGATGCAATTTCTGTGTTTCATCAACACTCTGATAGTCCACAGATTACGGAAAGAGTCCAGTTGTGCATCGGAAACTACTATTGGTCTTCCAGGGAACGATCAAATCGTAGACTCTTTGAGACATTACTCCCATGGAGTAAAGTGCGCATGGTGACTGTTGTATTCAATCCCGATGCAATTTCTGTGTTTCATCAACACTCTGATAGTCCACAGATTACAGAATGCCTCCAGATGTGCAATTGAAACTAATACTGGTCTTCCACTGAACGATCAAAGCGTAGACTGTTTGAGACATTACTCCCATGGAGGAAACTGCGCATGGAGTCTGTTGTATTCAATTCCGATGCAATTTCTGTGTTTCATCAACACTCTGATAATCCACAGAGTACAGAAAGCCTCCAGATGTGCATCGGAAACTACTACTGGTCTTCCAGGGAACGATAAAAGCGTAGACTGTTAGAAATATTACCCCCATGGAGGAAACTACGCATGGTGACTGTTGTGTTCAATCCCGATGCAATTTTTGTGTTTCATCAACACTCTGATAGTCCACAGATTACAGAATGCCTCCAGATGTTCATCGGAAACTCCTACTGGTCATCCAGGGAACGATCGAAGCGTAGACTCTTTGAGACATTACTCCCATGGAGGAAATTGCGCATGGAGACTGTTGTATTCATCCTGATGTAATTTCTGTGTTTCATCAACACTTTGATAGTCCACAGATTACAGAATGCCACCAGATGTGCATCGGAAACTACTACTGGTCTTCCCGGGAACGATTAAAACGTTGGCTGTTTGAGAATTACTCCCATGGAGGAAAGTGCGCATGGTGACTGTTGTATTCAATCCCGATGCAATTTCTGTGTTCATCAACACTCTGATACTCCACAGAATACAGAACGCCTCCAGATGTGCATCGGAAACTACTACAGGTCTTCCTGGGAACGATCAAAGCGTAAACTGTTTGAGACATTACTCCCATGGAGGAAAAGGCGCATGGTGACTGTTGTATTCAATCCCGATGCAATTTCTGTGTTTCATCAACACTCTGATAGTCCACAGATTACAGAATGCCTCCAGATGTGCATCGGAAACTAATACTGGTCTTTCAGGGAACGATCAAAGCGAAGACTGTTTGGGACATTACTCCCAAGGAGGAAAGTGCGCATGGTGACTGTTGTATTCAATCCCGATGCAATTTCTGTGTTTCATCAACACTGTGATAGACCACAGATTACAGAATGCCTCCAGATGTGCATCGGAAACTGCTACTGGTCTTCCAGTTTACGATCAAAGCGTAGACTGTTTCAGACATTACTTTTATGGAGGAATGTGCTCATGGTGACTGTTGTATTCAATCCCGAGGCAATTTCTGTGTTTCATCAACACTCTGATAGTCCACGGATTACAGAAAGCCTCCAGATGTTAATCGGAAACTACTACTGGTCTTCCAGGGAACGATCAAAGCGTAGACTGTTTGGGACATTACTCCCATGGAGGAAAGTGCGGATGGTGACTGTTGTATTCAATCCCGATGCAATTTCTGTGTTTCATCAACACTCTGATAGTCCACAGATTACAGAATGTAACCAGATGTTCATCGGAAACTACTACTGGTCTTCCAGGGAACGATCAAAGCGTAGACTGTTTGAGACATACCTCCCGTGGAGGAGAGTGTGCATGGTGACTGTTGTATTCAATTCCGATGCAATTTCTGTGTTTCATCAACACTTTGATAGTCCACAGATTACAGAATGCCACCAGATGTGCATCGGAAACTACTACTGGTCTTCCAGGGAACGATCAAAGCGTGGACTGTTTGAGAATTACTCCCATGGAGGAAAGTGCGCATGGTGACTGTTGTATTCAATCCCGATGCAATTTCTGTGTTCATCAACACTCTGATACTCCACAGAATACAGAAGGCCTCCAGATGTGCATCGGAAACTACTACAGGTCTTCCTGGGAACGATCAAAGCGTAAACTGTTTGAGACATTACTCCCATGGAGGAAAAGGCGCATGGTGACTGTTGTATTCAATCCGGATGCAATTTCTGTGTTTCATCAACACTCTGATAGACCACAGATTACAGAATGCCTCCAGATGTGCATCGGAAACTACTACAGGTCTTCCTGGGAACGATCAAAGCGTAAACTGTTTGAGACATTACTCCCATGGAGGAAAAGGCGAATGGTGACTGTTGTATTCAATCCCGATGCAATTTCTGTGTTTCATCAACACTCTGATAGTCCACAGATTACAGAATGCCTCCAGATGTGCATCGGAAACTAATACTGGTCTTCCAGGGAACGATCAAAGCGAAGACTGTTTGGGACATTACTCCCAAGGAGGAAAGTGCGCATGGTGACTGTTGTATTCAATCCCGATGCAATTTCTGTGTTTCATCAACACTCTGATAGACCACAGATTACAGAATGCCTCCAGATGTGCATCGGAAACTACTACAGGTCTTCCTGGGAACGATCAAAGCGTAAACTGTTTGAGACATTACTCCCATGGAGGAAAAGGCGCATGGTGACTGTTGTATTCAATCCCGATGCAATTTCTGTGTTTCATCAACACTCTGATAGTCCACAGATTACAGAATGCCTCCAGATGTGCATCGGAAACTAATACTGGTCTTCCAGGGAACGATCAAAGCGAAGACTGTTTGGGACATTACTCCCAAGGAGGAAAGTGCGCATCGTGACTGTTGTATTCAATCCCGATGCAATTTCTGTGTTTCATCAACACTCTGATAGTCCACAGATTACAGAATGCAACCAGATGTGCATCGGAAACTACTACTGGTCTTCCAGGGAACGATCAAAGCGTAGACTGTTTGAGACATACCTCCCGTGGGGGAGAATGTGCATGGTGACTGTTGTATTCAATTCCGATGCAATTTCTGTGTTTCATCAACACTTTGATAGTCCACAGATTACAGAATGCCTCCAGATGTGCAATTGCTCTTCCAGGGAACGATCAAAATGTAGACTGTTTGAGACATTACTCCCATGGAGGAAACTGCGCATGGAGACCGTTGTATTCAATCCCGATGCAATTTCTGTGTTTCATCAACACTCTGATAATCCACAGAGTACAGAAAGCCTCCAGATGTGCATCGGAAACTACTACTGGTCTTCCAGTTAAAGATCAAATCGTAGACTGTTTGAGACATTACTTTTATGGAGGAATGTGCTCATGGTGACTGTTGTATTCAATCCCGATGCAATTTCTGTGTTTCATCAATACTCTGATAGACCACAGATTACAGAATGCCTCCAGATGTTAATCGGAAACTACTACTGGTTTTCCAGGGAACGATCAAAGCTTAGACTGTTTGGGACAGTACTCCCATGGAGGAAAGTGCGCATGGTGACTGTTGTATTCTATCTCGATGCTATTTCTGTGTTTCATCAACACTCTGATAGTCCACAGATTACGGAAAGCCTCCAGATGTGCATCGGAAACTACTACTGGTCTTCCAGCTAACGATCAAAGCGTAGACTCTTTGAGACATTACTCCCATGGAGTAAAGTGCGCATGGTGACTGTTGTATTCAATCGCGATGCAATTTCTGTGTTTCATCAACACTCTGATAGTCCACAGATTACAGAATGCCTCCATATGTGCAATTGAAACTAATACTGGTCTTCCAGGGAACGATCAAAGCGTAGACTGTTTGAGACATTACTCCCATGGAGGAAACTGCGCATGGAGACTGTTGTATTCAATCCCGATCCAATTTCTGTGTTTGATCAACACTCTGGTAATCCACAGAGTACAGAAAGCCTCCAGATGTGCATCAGAAACTACTACTGGTCTTCCAGGGAGCGATCAAAGCGTAGACTGTTAGATACATTACTCCCATGGAGGAAAGTGCGCATGGTGACCGTTGTGTTCAATCCCGATGCAATTTCTGTGTTTCATCACCACTCTGATACTCCACAGATTACAGAATGCCTCCAGATGCGCATCGGAAACTACTACTGGTCTTCCAGGGAACGATCGAAGCGTAGACTCTTTGAGACATTACTCCCATGGAGGAAAGTGCGCATGGAGACTGTTGTATTCATCCCGATGTAGTTTCTGTGTTTCATTTACACTCTGATAGTCCACAGATTACAGAATGCCTCCAGATGTGCATCGTAAACTGCTACTGGTCTTCCAGGGAACGATCAAAGCGTAAACTATTTGAAACATTACTCCCATGGAGGAAAGAGCGCATCGTGACTTCTGTATTCAATCCCGATGCAATTTCTGTGTTTCATCAACACTCTGATAGTCCACAGATTACAGAAAGCCTCCAGATTTTAATCGGAAACTGCTACTGGTCTTCCAGGGAACGATCAAAGCGTAGACTGTTTGGGACATTACTCCCATGGAGGAAAGTGCGGATGGTGACTGTTGTATTCAATCCCGATGCAATTTCTGTGTTTCATCAACACTCTGATAGTCCACAGATTACAGAATGCATCCAGATATGCATCGGAAACTGCTACTGGTCATCTAGGGAACGATCAAAGCGTAGACTGTTTGATAAGTTACTCCCATGGAGGAAAGTGCGCATGGTGACTGTTGTATTCAATCTCGATGAAATTTCTGTGTTTCATCAACACTCTGATAATCCACAGATTACAGAATGCCTCCAGATGTGCATCGGAAACTGCTACTGGTCTTCCAGGGAACGATCAAAGCGTAGACTGTTTGAGACATTACTCCCATTGAGGAAAGTGCGCATGGTGACTGTTGTATTCAATCCCGATGCAATTTCTGTGTTTCATCAACACTCTGATAGTCCGCAGATTGCAGAATGCCTCCAGATGTTTATCGGAAACTACTACTGGTCTTCCAGGAATCGATCAAAGCGTAGACTGTTTGAGAAGATACTCCCATGGAGGAAAGTGCGCATGGTGACAGTTGTAATCAATCTCGATGAAATTTCTGTGTTTCATCAACACTCTGATAATCCTCAGATTACAGAATGCAACCAGATGTGCATCGGAAGCTTCTACTGGTCTTCCAGGGAACGATCAAAGCGTAGACTGTTTGAGCCATTACTCCCATTGAGGAAAGTCCGCATGGAGACTGTTGTATTCATCCCGATGTAATTTCTGTGTTTCATTTACACTCTGATAGTCCACAGAATACAGAATGCCTCCAGATGTGCATCGTAAACTGCAACTGGTCTTCCAGGGAACGATCAAAGCGTAAACTCTTTGAAACATTACTCCCATGGAGGAAAGTGCGCATCGTGACTGTTGTATTCAATCCCGATGCAATTTCTGTGTTTCATCAACACTCTGATAGTCCACAGATTACAGAAGGGCTCCAGATTTTAATCGGAAACTACTACTGGTCTTCCAGGGAACGATCAAAGCGTAGACTGTTTGGGATATTACTCCCATGGAGGAAAGTGCGGATGGTGACTGTTGTATTCAATCCCGATGCAATTTCTATGTTTCATCAACACTCTGATAGTCCACAGATTACAGAATGCAACCAGATGTGCATCGGAAACTACTACTGGTCTTCCAGGGAACGATCAAAGCGTAGACTGTTTGAGACATACCTCCCGTGGAGGAAAGTGCGCATGGTGACTGTTGTATTCAATCCCGATGCAATTTCTGTGTTTCATCAACACTCTGATAGTCCACAGATTACAGAATGCAACCAGATGTGCATCGGAAACTACTACAGGTCTTCCAGGGATCGATCAAAGCGTAGACTGTTTGAGACATTACTCCCATGGAGGAAAATTCGCATGGTGACTGTTGTATTCAATCCCAATGCAATTTCTGTGTTTCATCAACACTCTGATAGTCCACAGATTACAGAATGCCTCCAGATGTGCATCGGAAACTACTACTGGTCTTCCAGGGAACGATCAATGCGTAAATTCTTTGAGACATTACTCCCATGGAGGAAAGTGCGCATGGAGACTGTTGTATTCAATCCCGATGCATTTTCTGTGTTTCATCAACACTCTGATAGTCCACAGATTACAGAATGCCACGAGATGTGCATCGGAAACTACTACTGGTCTTCCAGTTAACGATCAAAGCGTACACTGATTGAGACATTACTTTTATGGAGGAATGTGCTCATGGTGACATTTGTATTCAATCCCGATGCAATTTCTGTGTTTTATCAACACTCTGATAGTCCACAGATTACAGAATGCCTCCAGATGTGCGTCGGAAACTGCTACTAGTCTTCCAGGGAACGATCAAAGCGTAAACACTTTGAAACATTACTCCAGTGGAGGAAAGTGCGCATGGTGACTGTTGTATTCAATCCCGATGCAATATCATTGTTTCATCAATACTCTGATAGTCCACAGATTACAGAATGCCTCCAGATGTGCATCGGAAACTACTACTGGTCTTCCAGGGAACGATCAAAGTGTAGACTGTTAGAAACATTACTCCCATGGAGGAAAGTGCGCATGGTGACTGTTGTATTCAATCCCAATGCAATTTCTGTGTTTCATCAACCCTCTGATAGTCCACAGATTACAGAATGCCTCCAGATGTTCATCGGAAACTACTACTGGTCTTCCAGGGAACGATCAAAGCGTAGAGTGTTTGAGAATTACTCCCATGGAGGAAAGTGCGCATGGTGACTGTTGTATTCAATTCCGATGCAATTTCTGTGTTTCATCAACACTCTGATAGGCCACAGATTACAGAATGCGTCCAGATGAGCATCGCAAACTACTACTGGTCTTCCAGGGAACGATGAAAGCGTAGACCGTTTGATACATACCTCCCGTTTAGGAAAGTGCGCATGGTGACTGTTTTATTCATTACCGATTTAATTTCTGTGTTTCATGAACACTCTGATAGTCCACACATTACAGAATGCCACCAGATGTATATCGGAAACTACTACTGCTCTTACAGGGAGCGATCAAATCATAGACTGTTTGAGAATTACTCCCATGGAGAAAACTGCGCATGGAGACTGTTGTGTTCAACCCCGATGCAATATCTGTGTTTCATCAACACTCTGATAGTCCACAGTGTACAGAAAGCTTCCAGATGAGCATAGGCAACTACTACTGGTCTTCTGGGAAACGATCAAACGTAGTCTGTTAGAGACATTACTCCCACGGAGGAAAGTCTGCATGGTAACTGTTGTATTCAATCCCGATGCAATTTCTGTGTTTCATCAACACTCTGATAGTCCACAGATTACGGAAAGCCTCCAGATGTGCATCGGAAACTACTACTGGTCTTCCAGGGAACGATCAATGCGTAGACTCTTTGAGACATTACTCCCACGGAGTAAAGTGCGCATGGTGACTGTTGTATTCAATCCCGATGCAATTTCTGTGTTTCATCAACACTCTGATAGTCCACAGATTACAGAATGCCTCCAGATGTGCAATTGAAACTAATACTGGACTTCCAGGGAACGATCAAAGCGTAGACTGTTTGAGACATTACTCCCATGGAGGAAACTGCGCATGGAGACTGTTGTATTCAATCCCGATGCAATTTCTGTGTTTCATCAACACTCTGATAATCCACAGAGTACAGAAAGCCTCCAGATGTGCATCGGAAACTACTACTGGTCTTCCAGGGAACGATCAAAGAGTAGACTGTTTGAGACATTACTTTTATGGAGGAATGTGTTCATGGTGACTGTTGTATTCAATCACGATGCGGTTTCTGTGTTTCATCAACACTCTGATAGTCCACAGATTACAGAATGCCTCCAGATGTGCGTCGGAAACTGCTACTGGTCTTCCAGGGAACGATAAAAGCGTAAACTCTTTGAAACATTACTGACATGGAGGAAAGTGCGGATGGTGACTGTTGTATTCAATCCCGATGCAATTTCTGTGTTTCATCAATACTCTGATAGACCACAGATTACAGAATGCCTCCAGATGTTAATCGGAAACTATTACTGGTTTTCCAGTGAACGATCAAAGCTTAGACTGTTTGGGACATTACTCCCATGGAGGAAAGTGCGCACGGTGACTGTTGTATTCAATCCCGATGCAATTTCTGTGTTTCATCAACACTCTGATAGTCCACAGATTACGGAAAGCCTCCAGATGTGAATCGGAAACTACTACTGGTCTTCCAGGGAACGATCAAAGCGTAGACTCTTTGAGACATTACTCCCATGGAGTAAAGTGGGCATGGTGACTGTTGTATTCAATCCCGATGCAATTTCTGTGTTTCATCAACACTCTGATAGTCCACAGATTACAGAATGACTCCAGATGTGCAATTGAAACTACTACTGGTCTTACAGGGAACGATCAAAGCGTAGACTGTTTGAGACATTACTCCCATGGAGGAAACTGCGAATGGAGACTGTTGTATTCAATCCCAATGCAATTTCTGTGTTTCATCAGCACTCTGATAATCCACAGTGTACAGAAAGCCTCCAGATGTGCATAGGAAACTACTACTGGTCTTCCAGGGAACGATCAAAGTGTAGACTGTTAGAAACATTACTCCCATGGAGGAAAGTGCGCATGGTGACTGTTGTATTCAATCCCGATGCAATTTCAGTGTTTCATCAATCCCCTGATAGTCCACAGATTACTGAATACCTCCACATGTTCATCGGAAACTACTACTGGTCTTCCAGGGAACGATCAAAGCGTAGACTGTTTGAGAATTACTCCCATGGAGGAAAGTGCGCATGGTGAGTGTTGTATTCAATTCCGATGCAATTTCTGTGTTTCATCAACACTCTGATAGGGCACAGATTACAGAATGCGTCCAGATGTGCATCGCAAACTACTACTGGTCTTCCAGGGAACGATGAAAGCGTAGACTGTTTGATACATACCTCCCGTGGAGGAAAGTGCGCATGGTGACTGTTGTATTCATTCCCGATTTAATTTCTGTGTTTCATGAACACTCTGATAGTCCACAGATTACAGAATGCCACCAGATGTATATCGGAAACTACTACTGGTCTTACAGGGAGCGATCAAAGCATAGACTGTTTGAGAATTACTCCCATGGAGAAAACTGCGCATGGAGACTGTTGTATTCAATCCCAATGCAATTTCTGTGTTTCATCAGCACTCTGATAATCCACAGTGTACAGAAAGCCTCCAGATGTGCATAGGAAACTACTACTGGTCTTCCAGGGAACGATCAAAGTGTAGACTGTTAGAAACATTACTCCCATGGAGGAAAGTGCGCATGGTGACTGTTGTATTCAATCCCGATGCAATGTCTGTGTTTCATCAATCCTCTGATAGTCCACAGATTACTGAATGCCTCCACATGTTCATCGGAAACTACTACTGGTCTTCCAGGGAACGATCAAAGCGTAGACTGTTTGCGAATTACTCCCATGGAGGAAAGTGCGCATGGTGACTGTCGTATTTAATCCCGATGCAATTTCTGTGTTTCATCAATACTCGGATAGACCACAGATTACAGAATGCCTCCAGACGTTAATCGGAAAATACTACTGCTTTTCCAGGGAACGATCAAAGCGTAGACTGTTTTTGACATTACTCCCATGGAGGAAAGTGCGCATCGTGACTGTTGTATTCAATCCCGATGCAATTTCTGTGTTTCATCAACACTATGATAGTCCACAGATTACGGAAAGCCTCCAGATGTGCATCGGAAACTACTACTGGTCTTCCAGGGAACGATCAAAGCGTAGACTCTTTGAGACATTACTCCCATGGAGTAAAGTGGGCATGGTGACTGTTGTATTCAATCCCGATGCAATTTCTGTCTTTCATCAACACTCTGATAGTCCACAGATTACAGAATGACTCCAGATGTGCAATTGAAACTACTACTGGTCTTACAGGGAACGATCAAAGCGTAGACTGTTTGAGACATTACTCCCATGGAGGAAACTGCGAATGGAGAGTGTTGTATTCAATCCCAATGCAATTTCTGTGTTTCATCAGCACTCTGATAATCCACAGTGCACAGAAAGCCTCCAGATGTGCATAGGAAACTACTACTGGTCTTCCAGGGAACGATCAAAGTGTAGACTGTTAGAAACATTACTCCCATGGAGGGAAGTGCGCATGGTGACTGTTGTATTCAATCCCGATGCAATTTCTGTGTTTCATCAATCCTCTGATAGTCCACAGATTACTGAATGCCTCCACATGTTCATCGGAAACTACTACTGGTCTTCCAGGGAACGATCAAAGCGTAGACTGTTTGAGAATTACTCCCATGGAGGAAAGTGCGCATGGTGACTGTTGTATTCAATTCCGATGCAATTTCTGTGTTTCATCAACACTCTGATAGGCCACAGATTACAGAATGCGTCCAGATGTGCATCGCAAACTACTACTGGTCTTCCAGGGAACGATGAAAGCGTAGACTGTTTGATACATACCTCCCGCGGAGGAAAGTGCGCATGGTGACTGTTGTATTCATTCCCGATTTAATTTCTGTGTTTCATGAACACTCTGATAGTCCACAGATTACAGAATGCCACCAGATGTATATCGGAAACTACTACTGGTCTTACAGGGAGCGATCAAAGAAGAGACTGTTTGAGAATTACTCCCATGGAGAAAACTGCGCATGGAGACTGTTGTATTCAATCCCAATGCAATTTCTGTGTTTCATCAGCACTCTGATAATCCACAGTGTACAGAAAGCCTCCAGATGTGCATAGGAAACTACTACTGGTCTTCCAGGGAACGATCAAAGTGTAGACTGTTAGAAACATTACTCCCATGGAGGAAAGTGCGCATGGTGACTGTTGTATTCAATCCCGATGCAATGTCTGTGTTTCATCAATCCTCTGATAGTCCACAGATTACTGAATGCCTCCACATGTTCATCGGAAACTACTACTGGTCTTCCAGGGAACGATCAAAGCGTAGACTGTTTGCGAATTACTCCCATGGAGGAAAGTGCGCATGGTGACTGTCGTATTTAATCCCGATGCAATTTCTGTGTTTCATCAATACTCTGATAGACCACAGATTACAGAATACCTCCAGATGTTAATCGGAAACTACTACTGGTTTTCCAGGGAACGATCAAAGCGTAGACTGTTTTTGACATTACTCCCATGGAGGAAAGTGCGCATGGTGACTGTTGTATTCAATCCCGATGCAATTTCTGTGTTTCATCAACACTATGATAGTCCACAGATTACGGAAAGCCTCCAGATGTGCATCGGAAACTACTACTGGTCTTCCAGGGAACGATCAATGCGTAGACTCTTTAAAACATTACTCCCATGGAGTAAAGTGCGCATGGTGACTGTTGTATTCAATCCCGATGCAATTTCTGTGTTTCATCAACACTCTGATAGTCCACAGATTACAGAATGCCACGAGATGTGCATCGGAAACTACTACTGGTCTTCCAGTTAACGATCAAAGCGTACACTGATTGAGACATTACTTTTATATAGGAATGTGCTCATGGTGACATTTGTATTCAATCCCGATGCAATTTCTGTGTTTTATCAACACTCTGATAGTCCACAGATTACAGAATGCCTCCAGATGTGCGTCGGAAACTGCTACTAGTCTTCCAGGGAACGATCAAAGCGTAAACACTTTGAAACATTACTCCAGTGGAGGAAAGTGCGCATGGTGACTGTTGTATTCAATCCCGATGCAATATCATTGTTTCATCAATACTCTGATAGTCCACAGATTACAGAATGCCTCCAGATGTTAATCGGAGACTACTACTGGTTTTCCAGGGAACGATCAAAGCGTAGACTGTTTGGGACATTACTCCCATGGAGGAAAGTGCGCATGGTGACTGTTGTATTCAATCCCGATGCAATTTCTGTGTTTGATCATCACCTTGATAGTCGACAGATTACGGAAAGCCTCCAGATGTGCATCGGAAACTACTACTGGTCTTCCAGGAAACGATCAAAGCGTAGATTGTTAGAGACATTACTCCCATGGAGTAAAGGGCGCATGGTGACTGTTGTATTCAATCCCGATGCAATCTCTGTGTTTCATCAACACTCTGATAGTCCACAGATTACAGAATGTCTCCAGATGTGCAATTGAAACTAATACTGGTCTTCCAGGGAACGATCAAAGCGTAGAATGTTTGAGACATTAGTCCCAAGGAGGAAACTGCGCATGGAGACTGTTGTATTCAATCCCGATGCAATTTCTGTGTTTCATCAACACTCTGATAATCCACAGAGTACAGAAAGCCTCCAGATGTGCATCGGAAACTACTACTGGTCTTCCAGGGAACGATCAAAGTGTAGACTGTTAGAAACATTACTCCCATGGAGGAAAGTGCGCATGGTGACTGTTGTATTCAATCCCAATGCAATTTCTGTGTTTCATCAACCTTCTGATAGTCCACAGATTACAGAATGCCTCCAGATGTTCATCGGAAGCTACTACTGGTCTTCCAGGGAACGATCAAAGCGTAGAGTGTTTGAGAATTACTCCCATGGAGGAAAGTGCGCATGGTGACTGTTATATTCAATTCCGATGCAATTTCTGTGTTTCATCAACACTCTGATAGGCCACAGATTACAGAATACGTCCAGATGAGCATCGCAAACTACTACTGGTCTTCCAGGGAACGATGAAAGCGTAGACTGTTTGATACATACCTCCCGTTTAGGAAAGTGCGCATGGTGACTGTTTTATTCATTCCCGATTTAATTTCTGTGTTTCAAGAACACTCTGATAGTCCACAGATTACAGAATGCCACCAGATGTATATCGGAAACTACTACTGGTCTTACAGGGAGCGATCAAAGCATAGACTGTTTGAGAATTACTCCCATGGCGAAAACTGCGCATGGAGACTGTTGTATTCAACCCCGATGCAATTTCTGTGTTTCATCAACAGTCTGATAGTCCACAGTGTACAGAAAGCCTCCAGATGTGCATAGGCAACTCCTACTGGTCTTCTGGGAAACGATCAAACGTAGTCTGTTAGAGACATTACTCATACGGAGGAAAGTCTGCATGGTAACTGTTGTATTCAATCCCGATGCAATTTCTGTGTTTCATCAACACTCTGATACTCCACAGATTACAGAATGCCTAGAGATGTTAATCGGAAACTACTACTGGTTTTCCAGGGAACGATCAAAGCGTAGACTGTTTGGGACATTACTCCCAGGGAGGAGAGTGCGCATGGTGACTGTTGTATTCAATCCCGATGCAATTTCTGTGTTTCATCAACACTCTGATAGTCCACAGATTACAGAATGCCTCCAGATGTTAATCGGAAACTACTACTGGTTTTCCAGGGAACGATCAAAGCGTAGACTGTTTGTGACATTACTCCCATGGAGGAATGTGCGCATGGTGACTGTTGTATTCAATCCCGATGGAATTCCTGTGTTTCATCAACACTCCGATAGTCCACAGTTTACAGAATTGCTCCAGATGTGCATCGGAAACTACTACTGGTCTTCCAGGGAACGATCAAAGCGTAGACTGTTTGAGACATTACTCCCATGGAGGAAAGTGCGCATGGTGACTGTCGTATTCAATCCCGATGCAATTTCTGTGTTTCATCAATACTCTGATAGACCACAGATTACAGAATGCCTCCAGATGTTAATCGGAAACTACTACTGGTTTTCCAGGGAACGATCAAAGCGTAGACTGTTTTTGACATTACTCCCATGGAGGAAAGTGCGCATGGTGACTGTTGTATTCAATCCCGATGCAATTTCTGTGTTTCATCAACACTCTGATAGTCCACAGATTACGGAAAGCCTCCAGATGTGCATCGGAAACTACTACTGGTCTTCCAGGGAACGATCAATGCGTAGACTCTTTGAGACATTACTCCCATGGAGTAAAGTGCGCATGGTGACTGTTGTATACAATCCCGATGCAATTTCTGTGTTTCATCAACACTCTGATAGTCCACAGATTACAGAATGCCTCCAGATGTGCAATTGAAACTAATACTGGACTTCCAGGGAACGATCAAAGCGTAGACTGTTTGAGACATTACTCCCATGGAGGAAACTGCGCATGGAGACTGTTGTATTCAATCCCGATGCAATTTCTGTGTTTCATCAACACTCTGATAATCCACAGAGTACAGAAAGCCTCCAGATGTGCATCGGAAACTACTACTGGTCTTCTAGGGAACGATCAAAGAGTAGACTGTTTGAGACATTACTTTTATGGAGGAATGTGTTCATGGTGACTGTTGTATTCAATCCCGATGCGGTTTCTGTGTTTCATCAACACTCTGATAGTCCACAGATTACATAATGCCTCCAGATGTGCGTCGGAAACTGCTACTGGTCTTCCAGGGAACGATAAAAGCGTAAACTCTTTGAAACATTACTGACATGGAGGAAAGTGCGCATGGTGACTGTTGTATTCAATCCCGATGCAATTTCTGTGTTTCATCAATACTCTGATAGACCACAGATTACAGAATGCCTCCAGATGTTAATCGGAAACTATTACTGGTTTTCCAGGGAACGATCAAAGCTTAGACTGTTTGGGAAATTACTCCCATGGAGGAAAGTGCGCACGGTGACTGTTGTATTCAATCCCGATGCAATTTCTGTGATTAATCAACACTCTGATAGTCCACAGATTACGGAAAGCCTCCAGATGTGAATCGGAAACTACTACTGGTCTTCCAGGGAACGATCAAAGCGTAGACTCTTTGAGACATTACTCCCATGGAGTAAAGTGGGCATGGTGACTGTTGTATTCAATCCCGATGCAATTTCTGTGTTTCATCAACACTCTGATAGGCCACAGATTACAGAGTGCGTCCAGATGTGCATCGCAAACTACTACTGGTCTTCCAGGGAACGATGAAAGCGTAGACTGTTTGATACATACATCCCGTGGAGGAAAGTGCGCATGGTGACTGTTGTATTCATTCCCGAATTAACTTCTGTGTTTCATGAACACTCTGATAGTCCACAAATTGCAGAATGCCACCAGATGTATATCGGAAACTACTACTGGTCTTACAGGGAGCGATCAAAGCATAGAATGTTTGAGAATTACTCAAATGGAGAAAACTGCGCATGGAGACTGTTGTATTCAATCCCAATGCAATTTCTGTGTTTCATCAGCACTCTGATAATCCACAGTGTACAGAAAGCCTCCAGATGTGCATAGGAAACTACTACTGGTCTTCCAGGGAACGATCAAAGTGTAGACTGTTAGAAACATTACTCCCATGGAGGAAAGTGCGCATGGTGACTGTTGTATTCAATCCCGATGCAATGTCTGTGTTTCATCAATCCTCTGATAGTCCACAGATTACTGAATGCCTCCACATGTTCATCGGAAACTACTACTGGTCTTCCAGGGAACGATCAAAGCGTAGACTGTTTGCGAATTACTCCATGGAGGAAAGTGCGCATGGTGACTGTCGTATTTAATCCCGATGCAATTTCTGTGTTTCATCAATACTCTGATAGACCACAGATTACAGAATGCCTCCAGATGTTAATTGGAAACTACTACTGGTTTTCCAGGGAACGATCAAAGCGTAGACTGTTTTTGACATTACTCCCATGGAGGAAAGTGCGCATGGTGACTGTTGTATTCAATCCCGATGCAATTTCTGTGTTTCATCAACACTATGATAGTCCACAGATTACGGAAAGCCTCCAGATGTGCATCGGAAACTACTACTGGTCTTCCAGGGAACGATCAATGCGTAGACTCTTTGAGACATTACTCCCATGGAGTAAAGTGCGCTTGGTGACTGTTGTATTCAATTCCGATGCAATTTCTGTGTTTCATCAACACTCTGATAGTCCACAGATTACGGAATGCCTCCAGATGTGCAATTGAAACTAATACTGGACTTCCAGGGAACGATCAAAGCGTAGACTGTTTGAGACATTACTCCCATGGAGGAAACTGCGCATGGAGACTGTTGTATTCAATCCCGATGCAATTTCTGTGTTTCATCAACACTCTGATAATCCACAGAGTACAGAAAGCCTCCAGATGTGCATCGGAAACTACTACTGGTCTTCCAGGGAACGATCAAAGAGTAGACTGTTTGAGACATTACTTTTATGGAGGAATGTGTTCATGGCGACTGTTGTATTCAATCCCGATGCGGATTCTGTGTTTCATCAACACTCTGATAGTCCACAGATTACAGAATGCCTCCAGATGTGCTTCGGAAACTGCTACTGGTCTTCCAGGGAACGATAAAAGCGTAAACTCTTTGAAACATTACTGACATGGAGGAAAGTGCGCATGGTGACTGTTGTATTCAATCCCGATGCAATTTCTGTGTTTCATCAATACTCTGAAAGACCACAGATTACAGAATGCCTCTAGATGTTAATCGGAAACTATTACTGGTTTTCCAGGGAACGATCAAAGCTTAGACTGTTTGGGACATTACTCCCATGGAGGAAAGTGCGCATGGTGACTGTTGTATTCATTCCCGATTTAATTTCTGTGTTTCATGAACACTCTGATAGTCCACAGATTACAGAATGCCACCAGATGTATATCGGAAACTACTACTGGTCTTACAGGGAGCGATCAAAGCATAGACTGTTTGAGAATTACTCCCATGGAGAAAACTGCGCATGGAGACTGTTGTATTCAATCCCAATGCAATTTCTGTGTTTCATCAGCACTCTGATAATCCACAGTGTACAGAAAGCCTCCAGATGTGCATAGGAAACAACTACTGGTCTTCCAGGGAACGATCAAAGTGTAGACTGTTAGAAACATTACTCCCATGGAGGAAAGTGCGCATGGTGACTGTCGTATTTAATCCCGATGCAATTTCTGTGTTTCATCAATACTCTGATAGACCACAGATTACAGAATGCCTCCAGATGTTAATCGGAAACTACTACTGGTTTTCCAGGGAACGATCAAAGCGTAGACTGTTTTTGACATTACTCCCATGGAGGAAAGTGCGCATGGTGACTGTTGTATTCAATCCGGATGCAATTTCTGTGTTTCATCAACACTATGATAGTCCACAGATTACGGAAAGCCTCCAGATGTGCATCGGAAACTACTACTGGTCTTCCAGGGAACGATCAATGCGTAGACTCTTTGAGACATTACTCCCATGGAGTTAAGTGCGCATGGTGACTGTTGTATTCAATCCCGATGCAATTTCTGTGTTTCATCAACACTCTGATAGTCCACAGATTACGGAATGCCTCCAGATGTGCAATTGAAACTAATACTGGACTTCCAGGGAACGATCAAAGCGTAGACTGTTTGAGACATTACTCCCATGGAGGAAACTGCGCATGGAGACTGTTGTATTCAATCCCGATGCAATTTCTGTGTTTCATCAACACTCTGATAATCCACAGAGTACAGAAAGCCTCCAGATGTGCATCGGAAACTACTACTGGTCTTCCAGGGAACGATCAAAGAGTAGACTGTTTGAGACATTACTTTTATGGAGGAATGTGTTCATGGTGACTGTTGTATTCAATCCCGATGCGGTTTCTGTGTTTCATCAACACTCTGATAGTCCACAGATTACAGAATGCTTCCAGATGTGCTTCGGAAACTGCAACTGGTCTTCCAGGGAACGATCAAAGCGTAGACTGTTTGAGACATTACTCCCATGGAGGAAACTGCGAATGGAGAGTGTTGTATTCAATCCCAATGCAATTTCTGTGTTTCATCAGCACTCTGATAATCCACAGTGCACAGAAAGCCTCCAGATGTGCATAGGAAACTACTACTGGTCTTCCAGGGAACGATCAAAGTGTAGACTGTTAGAAACATTACTCCCATGGAGGGAAGTGCGCATGGTGACTGTTGTATTCAATCCCGATGCAATTTCTGTGTTTCATCAATCCTCTGATAGTCCACAGATTACTGAATGCCTCCCCATGTTCATCGGAAACTACTACTGGTCTTCCAGGGAACGATCAAAGCGTAGACTGTTTGAGAATTACTCCCATGGAGGAAAGTGCGCATGGTGACTGTTGTATTCAATTCCGATGCAATTTCAGTGTTTCATCAACACTCTGATAGGCCACAGATTACAGAATGCGTCCAGATGTGCATCGCTAACTACTACTGGTCTTCCAGGGAACGATGAAAGCGTAGACTGTTTGATACATACCTCTCGTGGAGGAAAGTGCGCATGGTGACTGTTGTATTCAATCCCAATGCTATTTCTGTGTTTCATCAGCACTCTGATAATCCACAGTGCACAGAAAGCCTCCAGATGTGCATAGGAAACAACTACTGGTCTTCCAGGGAACGATCAAAGTGTAGACTGTTAGAAACATTACTCCCATGGAGGGAAGTGCGCATGGTGACTGTTGTATTCAATCCCGATGCAATTTCTGTGTTTCATCAATCCTCTGATAGTCCACAGATTACTGAATGCCTCCACATGTTCATCGGAAACTACTACTGGTCTTCCAGGGAACGATCAAAGCGTAGACTGTTTGAAAATTACTCCCATAGAGGAAAGTGCGCATGGTGACTGTTGTATTCAATTCCGATGCAATTTCTGTGTTTCATCAACACTCTGATAGGCCACAGATTACAGAATGCGTCCAGATGTGCATCGCAAACTACTACTGGTCTTCCAGGGAACGATGAAAGCGTAGACTGTTTGATACATACCTCCCGCGGAGGAAAGTGCGCATGGTGACTGTTGTATTCATTCCCGATTTAATTTCTGTGTTTCATGAACACTCTGATAGTCCACAGATTACAGAATGCCACCAGATGTATATCGGAAACTACTACTGGTCTTACAGGGAGCGATCAAAGCATAGACTGTTTGAGAATTACTCCCATGGAGAAAACTGCGCATGGAGACTGTTGTATTCAATCCCAATGCAATTTCTGTGTTTCATCAGCACTCTGATAATCCACAGTGTACAGAAAGCCTCCAGATGTGCATAGGAAACTACTACTGGTCTTCCAGGGAACGATCAAAGTGTAGACTGTTAGAAACATTACTCCCATGGAGGAAAGTGCGCATGGTGACTGTTGTATTCAATCCCGATGCAATGTCTGTGTTTCATCAATCCTCTGATAGTCCACAGATTACTGAATGCCTCCACATGTTCATCGGAAACTACTACTGGTCTTCCAGGGAACGATCAAAGCGTAGACTGTTTGCGAATTACTCCCATGGAGGAAAGTGCGCATGGTGACTGTCGTATTTAATCCCGATGCAATTTCTGTGTTTCATCAATACTCTGATAGACCACAGATTACAGAATGCCTCCAGATGTTAATCGGAAACTACTACTGGTTTTCCAGGGAACGATCAAAGCGTAGACTGTTTTTGACATTACTCCCATGGAGGAAAGTGCGCATGGTGACTGTTGTATTCAATCCCGATGCAATTTCTGTGTTTCATCAACACTATGATAGTCCACAGATTACGGAAAGCCTCCAGATGTGCATCGGAAACTACTACTGGTCTTCCAGGGAACGATCAATGCGTAGACTCTTTGAGACATTACTCCCATGGAGTTAAGTGCGCATGGTGACTGTTGTATTCAATCCCGATGCAATTTCTGTGTTTCATCAACACTCTGATAGTCCACAGATTACGGAATGCCTCCAGATGTGCAATTGAAACTAATACTGGACTTCCAGGGAACGATCAAAGCGTAGACTGTTTGAGACATTACTCCCATGGAGGAAACTGCGCATGGAGACTGTTGTATTCAATCCCGATGCAATTTCTGTGTTTCATCAACACTCTGATAATCCACAGAGTACAGAAAGCCTCCAGATGTGCATCGGAAACTACTACTGGTCTTCCAGGGAACGATCAAAGAGTAGACTGTTTGAGACATTACTTTTATGGAGGAATGTGTTCATGGTGACTGTTGTATTCAATCCCGATGCAATTTCTGTGTTTCATCAATACTCTGATAGACCAAAGATTACAGAATGCCTCCAGATGTTAATCGGAAACTATTACTGGTTTTCCAGGGAACGATCAAAGCTTAGACTGTTTGGGACATTACTCCCATGGAGGAAAGTGCGCATGGTGACTGTTGTATTCAATCCCGATGCAATTTCTGTGTTTCATCAACACTCTGATAGTCCACAGATTACAGAAAGCCTCCAGATGTGCATCGGAAATTACTACTGGTCTTCCAGGGAACGATCAAAGCGCAGACTGTTAGAGACATTACTCCCATGGAGGAAAGTGCGCATGGTGACTGTTGTATTCAATCCCGATGCAATTTCTGTGTTTCATCAACACTCTGATAGACCACAGATTACAGAATGCCTCCAGATCTGCATCGGAAACTACTACTGGTCTTCCAGTTAACGATCAAAGCGTAGACTGTTTGAGACATTACTTTTATGGAGGAATGTGCTCATGGTGACTGTTGTATTCAATCCCGATGCAATTTCTGTGTTTCATCAACACTGTGATAGTCCACAGATTACAGAATGCCTCCAGATGTGCGTCGGAAACTGCTACTGGTCTTCCAGGGAACGATCAAAGCGTAAACTCTTTGAAACATTACTGACATGGAGAAAAGTGCGCATGGTGACTGTTGTATTCAATCCCGATGCAATTTCTGTGTTTCATCAACACTCTGATAGTCCACAGATTACGGAAAGCCTCCAGATGTGCATCGGAAACTACTTCTGGTATTCCAGGGAACGATCAAAGCGTAGACTCTTTGAGACATTACTGACATGGAGGAAAGTGCGCATGGTAACTGTTGTATTCAATCCCGATGCAATTTCTGTGTTTCATCAACACTCTGATAGTCCGCAGATTACAGAATGCCTCCAGATGTGCATCGGAAACTACTACTGGCCTTCCAGTTAACGATCAAAGCGTAGACTGTTTGAGACATTACTTTTATGGAGGAATGTGCTCATGGTGACTGTTGTACTCAATCCCGATGCAATTTCTGTGTTTCATCAACACTGTGATAGTCAACAGATTACAGAATGCCTCCAGATGTGCGTCGGAAACTGCTACTGGTCTTCCAGGGAACGATCAAAGCGTAAACTCTTTGAAACATTACTGACATGGAGGAAAGTGCGCATGGTAACTGTTGTATTCAATCCCGATGCAATTTCTGTGTTTCATCAACACTCTGATAGTCCGCAGATTATAGAATGCCTCCCGATGTGCAATTGAAACTAATACTGGTCTTCCAGGGAACGATCAAAGCGTAGCCTGTTTGAGACATTACTCCCATGGAGGAAACTGCGCATGGAGACTGTTGTATTCAATCCCGATGCAATTTCTGTGTTTCATCAACACTCTGATAATCCACAGAGTACAGAAAGCCTCCAGATGCGCATCGGAAAGTACTACTGGTCTTCCAGGGAACGATCAAATGCGTAGACTGTTTGTGAATGACTCCCATGGAGGAAAGTGCGCATGGTGACTGTTGTATTCAATCCCGATGCAATTCCTGTGTTTCATCAACACTCTGATAGTCCACAGATTACGGAAAGCCTCCAGATGTGCATCGGAAACTACCTTTGGTCTTCCAGTGAAGATCAAAGCATAGACTGTTAGAGACATTACTCCCATGTAGTAAAGTGCGCATGGTGACTGTTGCATTCAATCCGGATTCATTTTCTGTGTTTCATCAACACTCTGATAGTCTACAGATTACAGAATGCCACGAGATGTGAATCGGAAACTACTACTGGTCTTCCCGGGAACAATCAAAGCGTAGACTGTTTCAGACATTACTCCCATGCAGGAAAGTGCGCATGGTGACTGTTGTATTCAATCCCGATGCAATTTCTGTGTTTCATCAACACTCTGATAGTCCACAGATTACAGAAAGCCTCCAGATGTGCATCGGAAATTACTACTGGTCTTCCAGGGAACGATCAAAGCGTAGACTGTTAGAGACATTACTCCCATGGAGTAAAGTGCGCATGGTGACTGTTGTATTCAATCCCGATGCAATGTCTGTGTTTCATCAATCCTCTGATAGTCCACAGATTACTGAATGCCTCCACATGTTCATCGGAAACTACTACTGGTCTTCCAGGGAACGATCAAAGCGTAGACTGTTTGCGAATTACTCCCATGGAGGAAAGTGCGCATGGTGACTGTCGTATTTAATCCCGATGCAATTTCTGTGTTTCATCAATACTCTGATAGACCACAGATTACAGAATGCCTCCAGATGTTAATCGGAAACTACTACTGGTTTTCCAGGGAACGATCAAAGCGTAGACTGTTTTTGACATTACTCCCATGGAGGAAAGTGCGCATGGTGACTGTTGTATTCAATCCCGATGCAATTTCTGTGTTTCATCAACACTATGATAGTCCACAGATTACGGAAAGCCTCCAGATGTGCATCGGAAACTACTACTGGTCTTCCAGGGAACGATCAATGCGTAGACTCTTTGAGACATTACTCCCATGGAGTTAAGTGCGCATGGTGACTGTTGTATTCAATCCCGATGCAATTTCTGTGTTTCATCAACACTCTGATAGTCCACAGATTACGGAATGCCTCCAGATGTGCAATTGAAACTAATACTGGACTTCCAGGGAACGATCAAAGCGTAGACTGTTTGAGACATTACTCCCATGGAGGAAACTGCGCATGGAGACTGTTGTATTCAATCCCGATGCAATTTCTGTGTTTCATCAACACTCTGATAATCCACAGAGTACAGAAAGCCTCCAGATGTGCATCGGAAACTACTACTGGTCTTCCAGGGAACGATCAAAGAGTAGACTGTTTGAGACATTACTTTTATGGAGGAATGTGTTCATGGTGACTGTTGTATTCAATCCCGATGCAATTTCTGTGTTTCATCAATACTCTGATAGACCAAAGATTACAGAATGCCTCCAGATGTTAATCGGAAACTATTACTGGTTTTCCAGGGAACGATCAAAGCTTAGACTGTTTGGGACATTACTCCCATGGAGGAAAGTGCGCATGGTGACTGTTGTATTCAATCCCGATGCAATTTCTGTGTTTCATCAACACTCTGATAGTCCACAGATTACAGAAAGCCTCCAGATGTGCATCGGAAATTACTACTGGTCTTCCAGGGAACGATCAAAGCGCAGACTGTTAGAGACATTACTCCCATGGAGGAAAGTGCGCATGGTGACTGTTGTATTCAATCCCGATGCAATTTCTGTGTTTCATCAACACTCTGATAGACCACAGATTACAGAATGCCTCCAGATCTGCATCGGAAACTACTACTGGTCTTCCAGTTAACGATCAAAGCGTAGACTGTTTGAGACATTACTTTTATGGAGGAATGTGCTCATGGTGACTGTTGTATTCAATCCCGATGCAATTTCTGTGTTTCATCAACACTGTGATAGTCCACAGATTACAGAATGCCTCCAGATGTGCGTCGGAAACTGCTACTGGTCTTCCAGGGAACGATCAAAGCGTAAACTCTTTGAAACATTACTGACATGGAGAAAAGTGCGCATGGTGACTGTTGTATTCAATCCCGATGCAATTTCTGTGTTTCATCAACACTCTGATAGTCCACAGATTACGGAAAGCCTCCAGATGTGCATCGGAAACTACTTCTGGTATTCCAGGGAACGATCAAAGCGTAGACTCTTTGAGACATTACTGACATGGAGGAAAGTGCGCATGGTAACTGTTGTATTCAATCCCGATGCAATTTCTGTGTTTCATCAACACTCTGATAGTCCGCAGATTACAGAATGCCTCCAGATGTGCATCGGAAACTACTACTGGCCTTCCAGTTAACGATCAAAGCGTAGACTGTTTGAGACATTACTTTTATGGAGGAATGTGCTCATGGTGACTGTTGTACTCAATCCCGATGCAATTTCTGTGTTTCATCAACACTGTGATAGTCAACAGATTACAGAATGCCTCCAGATGTGCGTCGGAAACTGCTACTGGTCTTCCAGGGAACGATCAAAGCGTAAACTCTTTGAAACATTACTGACATGGAGGAAAGTGCGCATGGTAACTGTTGTATTCAATCCCGATGCAATTTCTGTGTTTCATCAACACTCTGATAGTCCGCAGATTATAGAATGCCTCCCGATGTGCAATTGAAACTAATACTGGTCTTCCAGGGAACGATCAAAGCGTAGCCTGTTTGAGACATTACTCCCATGGAGGAAACTGCGCATGGAGACTGTTGTATTCAATCCCGATGCAATTTCTGTGTTTCATCAACACTCTGATAATCCACAGAGTACAGAAAGCCTCCAGATGCGCATCGGAAAGTACTACTGGTCTTCCAGGGAACGATCAAATGCGTAGACTGTTTGTGAATGACTCCCATGGAGGAAAGTGCGCATGGTGACTGTTGTATTCAATCCCGATGCAATTCCTGTGTTTCATCAACACTCTGATAGTCCACAGATTACGGAAAGCCTCCAGATGTGCATCGGAAACTACCTTTGGTCTTCCAGTGAAGATCAAAGCATAGACTGTTAGAGACATTACTCCCATGTAGTAAAGTGCGCATGGTGACTGTTGCATTCAATCCGGATTCATTTTCTGTGTTTCATCAACACTCTGATAGTCTACAGATTACAGAATGCCACGAGATGTGAATCGGAAACTACTACTGGTCTTCCCGGGAACAATCAAAGCGTAGACTGTTTCAGACATTACTCCCATGCAGGAAAGTGCGCATGGTGACTGTTGTATTCAATCCCGATGCAATTTCTGTGTTTCATCAACACTCTGATAGTCCACAGATTACAGAAAGCCTCCAGATGTGCATCGGAAATTACTACTGGTCTTCCAGGGAACGATCAAAGCGTAGACTGTTAGAGACATTACTCCCATGGAGTAAAGTGCGCATGGTGACTGTTGTATTCAATCCCGATGCAATTTCTGTGTTTCATCAATACTCTGATAGACCACAGATTACAGAATACCTCCAGATGTTAGTCGGAAACTAATACTGGTTTCCCAGGGAACGATCAAAGCGTAGACTGTTTGGGACATTACTTTTATGGAGGAATGTGCTCATGGTGACTGTTGTATTCAATCCCGATGCAATTTCTGTGTTTCATCAACACTGTGATAGTCCACAGATTACAGAATGCCTCCAGATGTGCGTCGGAAACTGCTACTGGTCTTCCAGGGAACGATCAAAGCGTAAACTCTTTGAAACATTACTGACATGGAGGAAAGTGCGCATGGTGACTGTTACATTCAATCCCGAGGCAATATCAGTGTTTCATCAATACTCTGATAGACCACAGATTACAGAATACCTCCAGATGTTAATCGGAAACTAATACTGGTTTTCCAGGGAACGATCAAAGCGTAGACTGTTTGGGACATTACTCCCATGGAGGAAAGTGCGCATGGCGACTGTTGTATTCAATCCCGATGCAATTTCTGTGTTTCATCAACACTCTGATAGTCCGCAGATTACAGAATGCCTCCAGATGTGCATCGGAAACTACTACTGGTCTTCCAGTTAACGATCAAAGCGTAGACTGTTTGAGACATTACTTTTATGAAGGAATGTGCTCATGGTGACTGTTGTATTCAATCCCGATGCAATTTCTGTGTTTCATCAACACTGTGATAGTCAACAGATTACAGAATGCCTCCAGATGTGCGTCGGAAACTGCTACTGGTCTTCCAGGGAACGATCAAAGCGTAAACTCTTTGAAACATTACTGACATGGAGGAAAGTGCGCATGGTAACTGTTGTATTCAATCCCGATGCAATTTCTGTGTTTCATCAACACTCTGATAGTCCGCAGATTACAGATTGCCTCCCGATGTGCAATTGAAACTAATACTGGTCTTCCAGGGAACGATCAAAGCGTAGACTGTTTGAGACATTACTCCCATGGAGGAAACTGCGCATGGAGACTGTTGTATTCAATCCCGATGCAATTTCTGTGTTTCATCAACACTCTGATAATCCACAGAGTACAGAAAGCCTCCAGATGCGCATCGGAAACTACTGCTGGTCTTCCAGGGAACGATCAAAGCTTAGACTGTTTGAGAATTACTCCCGTGGAGGAAAGTGCGCATGGTGACTGTTGTATTCAATCCCGATGCAATTTCTGTGTTTCATCAACACTCTGATAGTCCACAGATTACAGAAAGCCTCCAGATGTGCATCGGAAATTACAACTGGTCTTCCAGGGAACGATCAAAGCGTAGACTGTTAGAGACATTACTCCCATGGAGGAAAGTGCGCATGGTAACTGTTGTATTCAATCCTGATGCAATTTCTGTGTTTCATCAACACTCCGATAGTCCACAGATTACAGAATGCTTCCACATGTGCATCGGAAACTACTACTGGTCTTCCAGTTAACGATCAAAGCGTAGACTGTTTGAGACATTACTTTTATGGAGGAATGTGCTCATGGTGACTGTTGTATTCAATCCCGATGCAATTTCTGTGTTTCATCAACACTCTGATAGTCCACAGATTACAGAGAGCCTCCAGATGTGCGTCGGAAACTGCTGCTGGTCTTCCAGGGAACGATCAAAGCGTAAACTCTTTGAAACATTACTGACATGGAGGTAAGTGCGCATGGTGACTGTCGTATTCAATCTCGATGCAATTTCTGTGTTTCATCAATACTCTGATACTCCACAGATTACAGAATGCCTCCAGATGTTAATCGGAAACTACTACTGGTTTTCCAGGGAACGATCAAAATGTAGACTGTTTGGGACATTACTCCCATGGAGGATAGTGCGCATGGTGACTGTTGTATTCAATCCCGATTGCAATTTCTGTGTTTCATCAACACTCTGATAGTCCACAGATTACGGAAAGACTCCAGATGTGCATCGGAAACTACTACTGGTCTTCCAGGGAACGATCAATGCGTAGACTCTTTGAGACATTACTCCCATGGAGTAAAGTGCGCATGGTGACTGTTGTATACAATTCCGAAGCAATTTCTGAGTTTCATCAACACTCTGATAGTCCACAGATTACAGAATGCCTCCAGATGTGCAATTGAAACTAATACTGGACTTCCAGGGAACGATCAAAGTGTAGACTGTTTGAGACATTACTCCCATGGAGGAAACTGCGCATGGAGACTGTTGTATTCAATCCCGATGCAATTTGTGTGTTTCATCAACACTCTGATAATCCACAGAGTACAGAAAGCCTCCAGATGCGCATCGGAAACTACTACTGGTCTTCCAGGGAACGATCAAATGCGTAGACTGTTTGTGAATGACTCCCATGGAGGAAAGTGCGCATGGTGACTGTTGTATTCAATCCCGATGCAATTTCTGTGTTTCATCAACACTCTGATAGTCCACAGATTACAGAATGCCACCAGATGTGCATCGGAAACTACTACTGGTCTTCCAGGGAACGATCAAAGCTTAGACTGTTTGAGAATTACTCCCATGGAGGAAAGTGCGCATGGTGACTGTTGTATTCAATCCCGATGCAATTTCTGTGTTTCAACAACACTCTGATAGTCCACAGATTACAGAATGCCTCCAGATGTGCATCGGAAACTACTACTGGTCTTCCAGGGAACGATCAAAGCGTAGACTGTTTGAGACATTACTCCCATGGAGGAAAGTGCGCATGGTGACTGTTGTATTCAATCCCGATGCAATTTCTGTGTTTCATCAACACTCTGATAGTCCACAGATTACAGAAAGCCTCCAGATGTGCGTCGTCAACTGCTGCTGGTCTTCCAGGGAACGATCAAAGCGTAAACTCTTTGAAACATTACTGACATAGAGGTAAGTGCGCATGGTGACTGTCGTATTCAATCCCGATGCAATTTCTGTGTTTCATCAATACTCTGATAGTCCACAGATTACAGAATGCCTCCAGATGTTAATCGGAAACTACTACTGGTTTTCCAGGGAACGATGAAAGCGTAGACTGTTTGGGACATTACTCCCATGGAGGATAGTGCGCATGGTGACAGTTGTATTCAATCCCGATGCAATTTCTGTGTTTCATCAACACTCTGATAGTCCACAGATTACGGAAAGACTCCAGATGTGCATCGGAAACTACTACTGGTCTTCCAGGGAACGATCAATGCGTAGACTCTTTGAGACATTACTCCCATGGAGTAAAGTGCGCATGGTGACTGTTGTATTCAATCCCGAAGCAATTTCTGTGTTTCATCAACACTCTGATAGTCCACAGATTACAGAATGCCTCCAGATGTGCAATTGAAACTAATACTGGACTTCCAGGGAACGATCAAAGCGTAGACTGTTTGAGACATTACTCCCATGGAGGAAACTGCGCATGGAGACTGTTGTATTCAATCCCGATGCAATTTCTGTGTTTTATCAACACTCTGATAATCCACAGAGTACAGAAAGCCTCCAGATGTGCATCGGAAACTACTACTGGTCTTCCAGGGAACGATCAAAGAGTAGACTGTTTGAGACATTACTTTTATGGAGGAATGTGTTCATGGTGACTGTTGTATTCAATCCCGATGCAGTTTCTGTGTTTCATCAACACTCTGATAGTCCACAGATTACAGAATGCCTCCAGATGTGCGTCGGAAACTGCTACTGGTCTTCCAGGGAACGATAAAAGCGTAAACTCTTTGAAACATTACTGACATGGAGGAAAGTGCGCATGGTGACTGTTGTATTCAATCCCGATGCAATTTCTGTGTTTCATCAATACTGTGATAGACCACAGATTACAGAATTTCTCCAGATGTTAATCGGAAACTATTACTGGTTTTCCAGGGAACGATCAAAGCTTAGACTGTTTGGGACATTACTCCCATGGAGGAAAGTGCGCATGGTGACTGTTGTATTCAATTCCGATGCAATTTCTGTGTTTCATCAACACTCTGATAGTCCACAGATTACAGAAAGCCTCCAGATGTGCGTCGGAAACTGCTGCTGGTCTTCCAGGGAACGATCAAAGCGTAAACTCTTTTAAACATTACTGACATGGAGGTAAGTGCGCATGGTGACTGTCGTATTCAATCCCGATGCAATTTCTGTGTTTCATCAATACTCTGATAGTCCACAGATTACAGAATGCCTCCAGATGTTAATCGGAAACTACTACTGGTTTTCCAGGGAACGATCAAAGCGTAGACTGTTTGGGACATTACTCCCAAGGAGGATAGTGCGCATGGTGACTGTTGTATTCAATCCCGATGCAATATCTGTGTTTCATCAGCACTCTGATAGTCCACAGATTACAGAATGACTCCAGATGTGCAATTGAAACTACTACTGGTCTTCCAGGGAACGATCAAAGCGTAGACTGTTTGAGACATTACTCCCATGGAGGAAACTGCGCATGGAGACTGTTGTATTCAATCCCAATGCAATTTCTGTGTTTCATCAGCACTCTGATAATCCACAGAGTACAGAAAGCCTCCAGATGTGCATCGGAAACTACTACTGGTCTTCCAGGGAACGATCAAAGCGTAGACTGTTAGAAACATTACTCCCATGGAGGAAAGTGCCCATGCTGACTGTTGTGTTCAATCCCGATGCAATTTCTGCGTTTCATCAACACTCTGATAGTCCACAGATTACAGAATACATCCAGATGTTCATCGGAAACTACTACTGGTCTTCCAGGGAACGATCAAAGGCGTAGACTGTTTGAGAATGACTCAAATGGAGGAAAGTGCGAATCGTGACTGTTGTATACAATCCCGATGCAATTTCTGTGTTCCATCAACACTCTGATGGTCAACTGATTACAGAAAGCCTCCAGATTTTAATCGGAAACTACTACTGGTCTTCCAGGGAACGATCAAAGCGTAGACTGTTTGGGACATTACTCCCATGGAGGAAAGTGCGGATGGTGACTGTTGTACTCAATCCCGATGCAATTTCTGTGTTTCATCAACACTCTGATAGTCCACAGATTACAGAATGCAACCAGATGTGCATCGGAAACTACTACTGGTCTTCCAGGGAACGATCAAAGCGTAGACTGTTTCAGACATTACTACCATGGAGGAAAGTGCGCATGGTGACTGTTGTATTCAATCATGATGCAATTTCTGTGTTTCATCAACACTCTGATAGTCCACAGATTACAGAATGCCACCAGATGTGCATCGGAAACTACTACTGGTCTTCCAGGGAACGATCAAAGCGTGGACTGTTTGAGAATTACTCCCATGGAGGAAAGTGCGCATGGTGACTGTTGTATTCAATCCCGATGCAATTTCTGTGTTCATCAACACTCTGATACTCCACAGAATACAGAATGCCTCCAGATGTGCATCGGAAACTACTACAGGCCTTCCAGGGAACGATCAAAGCGAAGACTGTTTGGGACATTACTCCCGTGGAGGAAAGTGCGCATGGCGACTGTTGTATTCAATTCCGATGCAATTTCTGTGCTTCATCAACACTCTGATAGTCCACAGATTACAGAATGCCTCCAGATGTGCATCAGAAACTACTACTGGTCTTCCAGGGAACGATCAAAGCGAAGACTGTTTGGGACATTACTCCCGTGGAGAAAAGTGTGCATGGTGACTGTTGTATACAATTCCGATGAAATTTCTATGTTTCATCAACACCCTGATAGTCCAAAGATTACAGAATGCCTCCAGATGTTAAATGGAAACTACTACTGGTCTTCCAGGGAACGATCAATACGTAGACTGTTTGAGACATTACTCCCATGGAGGAAAATGCTCATGGTGACTGTTGTATTGAATCCCGATGCAATTTCTGTGTTTCATCAACACTCTGATAGTCCACAGATTACAGAATGCATCCAGATGTGCATCGGAAACTCCTACTGGTCTTCCAGGGAACGATCAAAGCGTAGACTGTTTGAGACATTACTCCCATGGAGGAAAGTGCGCATGGTGACAGTTGTATTCAATCTCGATGAAATTTCTGTGTTTCATCAACACTCTGATAATCCACAGATTACAGAATGCCTCCAGATGTGCATCGGAAACTACTACTGGTCTTCCAGGGAACGATCAAAGCGTAGACTCTTTGAGACATATCTCCCGTGGAGGAATGTGCGCATGGTGACTGTTGTATTCAATCCCGATGAAATTTCTGTGTTTCATCAACACTCTGATAGTCCTCAGATTACAGAATGCCACCAGATGTGGTTCGGAAACTGCTACTGGTCTTCCAGGGAACCATCAAAGCGTAGACTGTTTGAGACATTACTCCCATTGAGGAAAGTGCGCATGGTGACTGTTGTATTCAATCCCGATGCAATTTCTGTGCTTCATCAACGCTCTGATAGTTCACAGATTGCAGAATGCCTCCAGATGTTTATCGGAAACTACTACTGGTCTTCCAGGGAACGATCAAAGCGTAGACTGTTTGAGACATTACTTTTACGGAGGAATGTGCGCATAGTGACTGTTGTATTCAATCCCGATGCAATTTCTGTGTTTCATCAACACTCTAATAGCCCACAGATTACAGAATGCCTCCAGATGTGCATCGGAAACTACTACTGGTCTTACAGGGAACGATCAATGCATATACTGTTTGAGAATTACTCCCATGGAGGAAAGTGCGCATGGTGACTGTTGTAATTAATCCCGATGCAATTTCTGTGTTTCATCAACACTCTGATAGGCCACAGATTACAGAATGCCACCAGATGTGCATCGGAAACTACTACTGGTCTTCCAGGGAACGATGAATGCGTAGACTGTTTTAGACATACCTCCCGTGGAGGAAAGTGCGCATGGTGACTGTTGTATTCAATCCCGATTCATTTTCTGTGTTTCAGCAACACTCTGATAGTCCACAGATTACAGAATGCCACGAGATGTGCATCGGAAACTAATACTGGTCTTCCAGTTAACGATCAAAGCGTAGACTGTTTGAGACATTACTTTTATGGAGGAATGTGCTCATGGTGACTGTTGTATTGAATCCCGATGCAATTTCTGTGTTTTATCAACACTCTGATAGTCCACAGATTACAAAATGCCTCCAGATGTGCGTCGGAAACTGCTACTGGTCTTCCAGGGAACGATCAAAGCGTAAACTCTTTGAAACATTACTCCAGTAGAGGAAAGTGCGCATGGTGACTGTTGTATTCAATCCCGATGCAATATCATTGTTTCGTCAATACTCTGATAGTCCACAGATTACAGAATGCCTCCAGATGTTAATCGGAAACTACTACTGGTTTTCCAGGGAACGATTAAAGCGTAGACTGTTTGGGACATTACTCCCATGGAGGAAAGTGCGCATGGTGACTGTTGTATTCAATCCCGATGCAATTTCTGTGTTTCATCAACACTCTGATAATCCACAGAGTACGGAAAGCCTCCAGATGTGCATCGGAAACTACTACTGGTCTTAAAGGGAACGATCAAAGTGTAGACTGTTAAAAGCATTACTCCCGTGGAGGAAAGTGCGCATGGTGACTGTTGTATTCAATCCCGATGCAATTTCTGTGTTTCATCAACCCTCTGATAGTCCACAGATTACAGAATGCCTCCAGATGTTCATCGGAAACTACTACTGGTCTTCCAGGGAACGATCAAAGCGTAGACTGTTTGAGAATTACTCCCATGGAGGAAAGTGCGCATGGTGACTGTTGTATTCATCCCCATGTAATTTCTGTGTTTCATTTACACTCTGATAGTCCACAGATAACAGAATGCCTCCAGATGTGCATCGGAAACTGCTACTGGTCTTCCAGGGAACGATCAAAGCGTAAACTCTTTGAAACATTACTCCCATGGAGGGAAGTGCGCATGGAGACTGTTGTATTCAATCCCGATGCAATTTCTGTGTTTCATCAACACTCTGATAGCCCACAGATTACAGAATGCCTTCACATGTTAATCGGAAACTACTACTGGTCTTTCAGGGAACGATCAAAGCGTAGACTGTGTGGGACATTACTCCCATGGAGGAAAGTGCGCTTGGTGATTGTTTTATTCAATCCCGATGCAATTTCTGTGTTTCATCAACACTCTGATAGTCCACAGATTACAGAATGCCACCAGATGTGCATCGGAAACTACTACTTTTCATCCAGGGAGCGATCAAAGCGTAGACTCTTTGAGACATACCTCCCGTTTAGGAAAGTGCGCATGGTGACTGTTGTATTCAATCCCGATGCAATTTCTGTGTTTCATCAACACTCTGATAGTCCACAGATTACAGAATGCCACTAGATGTGCATCTGAAACTACTACTGGTCTTCCAGGGAACGATCAAAGCGTGGACTGTTTGAGAATTACTCCCATGGAGGAAAGTGCGCATGGTGACTGTTGTATTCAATCCCAATGCAATTTCTGTGTTCATCAACACTCTGATACTCCACAGAATACAGAATGCCTCCAGATGTGCATCGGAAACTACTACTGGTCTTCCAGGGAACGATCAAACCGTAGACGGTTTGAGACATATCTCCAGTGGAGGAAAGTGCGCATGGTGACTGTTGTATTCAATCCCGATGCATTTTCTGTGTTTCATCAACACTCTGATAGTCCACAGATTACAGAATGCCACGAGATGTGAATCGGAAACTACTACTGGTCTTCCAGGGAACGATCGAAGCGTAGACTGAGACATTACTCTCATGGAGAAAAGTGCGCATGGTGACTGTTGTATTCAATTCCGATGCAATTTCTGTGTTTCATCAACACTCTGATAGTCCACAGATTACAGAATGATTCCAGATGTGCATCGGAAACTACAACTAGACTTCCAGGGAACGATCAAAGCGTAAACTCCTTGAGACATTACTCCCATGGAGGAAAGTGCGCATGGTGACTGTTGTATTCAATCCCGATGCATTTTCTGTGTTTCATCAACACTCTGATAGTCCACAGATTACTGAATGCCACGAGATGTGCATCGGAAACTACTACTGGTCTTCCAGGGAACGATCAAAGCGTAGACTGCTTGAGACATTACTCCAATGGAGGAAAGTGCTGATGGTGACTGTTGTATTCAATCCTGATGCAATTTCTGTGTTTCATCAACACTCTGATAGTCCACTGGTTACAGAATGACTCCAGATGTGCATCGGAAACTACTACTGGTCTTCCAGGGAACGATCAAAGCGTAGACTGTTTGGGACATTACACCCATGGAGGAAAGTGCGCTTGGTGATTGTTTTATTCAATCCCGATGCAATTTCTGTGTTTCATCAACACTCTGATAGTCCACAGATTAAAGAATGCCTCCTGATGTGCATCGGAAACTACTACTGGACTTCCAGGGAACGATCATAGCGTAAACTCCTTGAGACATTACTCCCATGGAAGAAAGGGCGCATGGTGACTGTTGTATTCAATCCCGATGCATTTTCTGTGTTTCATCAACACTCTGATAGTCCACAGATTTTAGAATGCCTCCAGATGTGCATCGAAAACTGCTACTGGTCTTCCAGGGAACGATCAAAGTGTAGACTGTTTGAGACATTACTCCCATGGAGGAAAGTGCGCATCGTGACTGTTGAATTCAATCCCGATGCAATTTCTGTGTTTCATCAACACTCTGATAGTCCACAGATTACAGAATGTCTCCATATGTGCATCGGAAACTACTACTGGACTTCCAGGGAACTATCAAAGCGTAAACTCCTTGAGACATTACTCCCAAGGAGGAAAGTGCGCATGGTGACTGTTGTATTCAATCCCGATGCATTTTCTGTGTTTCATCATCACTCTGATAGTCCATAGATTACAGAATGCCACGAGATGTGCATCGGAAACTACTACTGGTCTTAAAGGGAACGATCGAAGCGTAGACTGAGACATTACTCCCATGGAGGAAAGTGCGCATCGTGACTGTTGAATTCAGTCCCGATGCAATTTCTGTGTTTCATCAACACTCTGATAGTCCACAGATTACAGAATGTCTCCAGATGTGCATCGGAAACTACTACTGGACTTCCAGGGAACTATCAAAACGTAAACTCCTTGAGACATTACTCCCATGGAGGAAAGTGCGCATGGTGACTGTTGTATTCAATCCCGATGCATTTTCTGTGTTTCATCATCACTCTGATAGTCCATAGATTACAGAATGCCACGAGATGTGCATCGGAAACTACTACTGGTCTTCCAGGGAACGATCGAAGCGTAGACTGAGACATTACTCCCATGTAGAAAAGTGCGCATGGTGACTGTTGTATTCAATCCCGATGCAATTTCTGTGTTTCATCAACACTCTGATAGTCCACAGATTACAGAATGCCTCCAGATGTGCATCGGAAACAACTACTGGACTTCCAGGGAACGATCAAAGCGTAAACTCCTTGAGACATTACTCCCATGGAGGAAAGTGCGCATGGTGACTGTTGTATTCAATCCCGATGCATTTTCTGTGTTTCATCAACACTCTGATAGTCCACAGATTACAGAATGCCACGAGGTGTGCATCGGAAACTACTACTGGTCTTCCAGGGAACGATCAAAGCGTAGACTGCTTGAGACATTACTCCCATGGAGGAATGTGCGGATGGTGACTGTTGTATTCAATCCTGATGCAATTTCTGTGTTTCATCAACACTCTGATAGTCCACAGATTACAGAATGCCTCCAGTCGTGCATCGGAAACTACTACTGGTATTCCAGCGAACGATCAAAGCGTAGACTGTTTGGGACATTACTCCCATGGAGGAAAGTGAGCATTGTGATTGTTGTATTCAATCCCGATGCAATTTCTGTGTTTCATCAACACTCTGATAGTCCACAGATTACAGAATGCTTCCAGATGTGTATCGGAAACTACTACTGGCCCTCCAGGGAACGATCAAAGCGTAGACTGTTTGAGACATTACTTTTATGGAGGAATGTGCGCATGGTGACTGTTGTATTCAATCCCGATGCAATTTCTGTGTTTCATCAACACTCTGATAGTCCACAGATAACAGAATGCCTCCAGATGTGCATCGGAAACTGCTACTGGTCTTCCAGGGAACGATCAAAGCGTAAATTCTTTGAAACATTACTCCCATGGAGGAAAGTGCGCATGGTGACAGTAGTGTTCAATCCCGATGAAATTTCTGTGTTTCATCAACACTCTGATAGTCCACAGATTACAGAATGCCTCCAGATGTGCAATTGAAACTACTACTGGTCTTCCAGGGAACGATCAAAGCGTAGACTGTTAGAGACTTTACTCCCATGGAGGAAAGTGCGCTTGGCGACTGTTGTGTTCAATCCCGATGCAATTACTGTGTTTCATCAACACTCTGATAGTCTACACATTACAGAATGCCACCAGATGTGCATCGGAAACTACTACTGGTCCTCCAGGGAACGATCAAAGCGTAGATTGTTTGAGACATTACTCCCGTGGAGGAAAGTGCGCATGGTGACTGTTGTATTCAATCCCGGTGCAATTTCTGTAATTCATCAACACTCTGATAGTCCACAGATTTCAGAATGCCTCCAGATGTTCATCGAAAACTGCTACTGGTCTTCCAGGGAACGATCAAAGCGTAGACTGTTTGAGACATTACTTTTATGGAGGAATGTGCGCATGGTGACTGTTGTATTCAATCCCGATGCAATTTCTGTGTTTCATCAACACTCTGATTGTCCACAGATTACAGAATGCCTCCAGGTGTTTATCGGAAACTACTACTGTTCTTCCAGTGAACGATCAAAGCGTAGACTGTTTGTGACATTACTTTTACGGAGGAATGTGCGCATGGTGACTGTTGTATTCAATCCACAGATTACAGAATGCCTCCAGATGTGCATTGGAAACTACTACTGGTCTTCCAGGGAAAGATCAACGTGTAGACTGTTTGAGACATTACTTTCATGGAGGAATGTGCGCATGGTTACTGTTGTATTCAATCAAGATGCAATTTCTGTGTTTCATCAACACTCTGATAGTCCACAGATTACAGAATGCCTCCAGATGTGCATCGGAAACTGCTACTGTTCTTCCAGGGAACGATCAATGCGTAAACTCTTTGAAACATTACTCCCATGGAGGAAAGTGCGCATGGTGACTGTTGTATTCAATCCCGAGGCAATCTCTGTGTTTCATCAACACTCTGATAGTCTACAGATTACAGAAAGCCCCCAGATGTGCATCGGAAACTAGTACTGGTCTTCCAGGGCACGATCAAAGCAGAGACTGTTTGAGACATTACTCCCATGGAGTTAAGTGCGCATGGTGACTGTTGTATTCAATCCCGATGCAATATCTGTGTTTCATCAACACTCAGATAGTCCACAGATTACAGAATGCCTCCAGATGTGCATCGGAAACTGCTACTGGTCTTCCAGGGAACGATCAAAGCGTAAACTCTTTGAAACATAACTCCCATGGAGGAAAGTGCGCATGGTGACAGTTGTGTTCAATCCCGAAGCATTTTCTGTGTTTCATCAACACTCTGATTGACCACAGATTACAGAATGCCACCAGATGTATATCGGAAACTACTACTGGTCATACAGGGAACGATCAAAGCATAGACTGTTTGAGAATTACTCCCATGGAGGAAAGTGCGCATGGTGACTCTTGTATTCAATCCCGAGGCAATTTCTGTGTTTCATCAACACTCTGATAGTCCACAGATTACAGAAAGCCCCCAGATGTGCATCGGAAACTACTACTGGTCTTCCAGGGAACGATCAAAGCGTAGACTGTTTGAGACATTACTCCCATGGAGGAAAGTGCGCATGGTGACTGTTGTATTCAATCCCGATGCAATTTCAGTGTTTCATCAACACTCTGATAGTCCACAGATTACAGAATGCCTCCAGATGTTTATCGGAAACTACTACTGTTCTTCCAGTGAACGATCAAAGCGAAGACTGTTTGAGACATTACTTTTACGGAGGAATGTGTGCATGGTGACTGTTGTATTATATCCCGATGCAATTTCTGTGTTTCATCAACACTCTAATAGCCCACAGATTACAGAATGCCTCCAGATGTGCATCGGAAGCTACTACTGGTCTTACAGGGAACGATCAAAGCATATTCTGTTTGAGAATTACTCCCATGGAGGAAAGTGCGCATGGTGCCTGTTGTATTCAATCCCGATGCAATTTCTGTGTTTCATCAACACTTTGATAGGCCACAGATTACAGAATGCCTCCAGATGTTAATCGGAAACTACTACTGGTTTTCCAGGGAACGATCAAAGCGTAGACTGTTTGGGACATTACTCCCATGGAGGAAAGTGCGCATGGTGACTGTTGTGTTCAATCCCGAAGCATTTTCTGTGTTTCATCAACACTCTGATTGACCACAGATTACAGAATGCCACCAGATGTATATCGGAAACTGCTACTGGTCTTCCAGGGAACGATCAAAGCGTAAACTCTTTGAAACATTACTCCCATGGAGGAAAGTGCGCATGGTGACAGTAGTGTTCAATCCCGATGAAATTTCTGTGTTTCATCAACACTCTGATAGTCCACAGATTACAGAATGCCTCCAGATGTGCAATTGTAACTACTACTGGTCTTCCAGGGAACGATCAAAGCGTAGACTGTTAGAGACTTTACTCCCATGGAGGAAAGTGCGCTTGGCGACTGTTGTGTTCAATCCCGATGCAATTACTGTGTTTCATCAACACTCTGATAGTCTACACATTACAGAATGCCACCAGATGTGCATCGGAAACTACTACTGGTCCTCCAGGGAACGATCAAAGCGTAGATTGTTTGAGACATTACTCCCGTGGAGGAAAGTGCGCATGGTGACTGTTGTATTCAATCCCGGTGCAATTTCTGTAGTTCATCAACACTCTGATAGTCCACAGATTTCAGAATGCCTCCAGATGTTCATCGAAAACTGCTACTGGTCTTCCAGGGAACGATCAAAGCGTAGACTGTTTGAGACATTACTTTTATGGAGGAATGTGCGCATGGTGACTGTTGTATTCAATCCCGATGCAATTTCTGTGTTTCATCAACACTCTGATTGTCCACAGATTACAGAATGCCTCCAGGTGTTTATCGGAAACTACTACTGTTCTTCCAGTGAACGATCAAAGCGTAGACTGTTTGTGACATTACTTTTACGGAGGAATGTGCGCATGGTGACTGTTGTATTCAATCCACAGATTACAGAATGCCTCCAGATGTGCATTGGAAACTACTACTGGTCTTCCAGGGAAAGATCAACGTGTAGACTGTTTGAGACATTACTTTCATGGAGGAATGTGCGCATGGTTACTGTTGTATTCAATCAAGATGCAATTTCTGTGTTTCATCAACACCCTGATAGTCCACAGATTACAGAATGCCTCCAGATGTGCATCGGAAACTGCTACTGTTCTTCCAATGAACGATCAATGCGTAAACTCTTTGAAACATTACTCCCATGGAGGAAAGTGCGCATGGTGACTGTTGTATTCAATCCCGAGGCAATCTCTGTGTTTCATCAACACTCTGATAGTCTACAGATTACAGAAAGCCCCCAGATGTGCATCGGAAACTAGTACTGGTCTTCCAGGGCACGATCAAAGCAGAGACTGTTTGAGACATTACTCCCATGGAGTTAAGTGCGCATGGTGACTGTTGTATTTAATCCCGATGCAATATCTGTGTTTCATCAACACTCAGATAGTCCACAGATTACAGAATGCCTCCAGATGTGCATCGGAAACTGCTACTGGTCTTCCAGGGAACGATCAAAGCGTAAACTCTTTGAAACATAACTCCTATGGAGGAAAGTGCGCATGGTGACAGTTGTGTTCAATCCCGAAGCATTTTCTGTGTTTCATCAACACTCTGATTGACCACAGATTACAGAATGCCACCAGATGTATATCGGAAACTACTACTGGTCTTACAGGGAACGATCAAAGCATAGACTGTTTGAGAATTACTCCCATGGAGGAAAGTGCGCATGGTGACTCTTGTATTGAATCCCGAGGCAATTTCTGTGTTTCATCAACACTCTGATAGTCCACAGATTACAGAAATCCCCCAGATGTGCATCGGAAACTACTACTGGTCTTCCAGGGAACGATCAAAGCGTAGACTGTTTGAGACATTACTCCCATGGAGGAAAGTGCGCATGGTGACTGTTGTATTCAATCCCGATGCAATTTCAGTGTTTCATCAACACTCTGATAGTCCACAGATTACAGAATGCCTCCAGATGTTTATCGGAAACTACTACTGTTCTTCCAGTGAACGATCAAAGCGAAGACTGTTTGAGACATTACTTTTACGGAGGAATGTGTGCATGGTGACTGTTGTATTCAATCCCGATGCAATTTCTGTGTTTCATCAACACTCTAATAGCCCACAGATTACAGAATGCCTCCAGATGTGCATCGGAAACTACTACTGGTCTTACAGGGAACGATCAAAGCATATTCTGTTTGAGAATTACTCCCATGGGGGAAAGTGCGCATGGTGACTGTTGTATTCAATCCCGATGCAACTTCTGTGTTTCATCAACACTCTGATAGGCCACAGATTACAGAATGCCACCAGATATTAATCGGAAAGTATTACTGGTTTTCCAGGGAACGATCAAAGCGTAGACTGTTTGGGACATTACTCCCATGGAGGAAAGTGCGCATGGTGACTGTTGTGTTCAATCCCGAAGCATTTTCTGTGTTTCATTAACACTCTGATTGACCACAGATTACAGAATGCCACCAGATGTATATCGGAAACTACTACTGGTCTTACAGGGAACGATCAATGCATAGACTGTTTGAGAATTACTCCCATGGAGGAATGTGCGCATGGAGACTCTTGTATTCATCCCGATGTAATTTCTGTGTTTCATTTACAATCTGATAGTCCACAGGTTGCAGAATGCCTCCAGATGTGCATCGGAAACCGCTACTGGTCTTCCAGGGAACGATCAAAGCGTAAACTCTTTGAAACATTACTCCCATGGAGGAAAGTGCGCATGGTGACTGTTGTATTCAATCCCGATGCAATTTCTGTGTTTCATCAACACACTGATAGTCTACAGATTACAGAAAGAATCCAGATGTGCATCGGAAACTACTACTGGTCTTCCAGGGAACGATCAAAGCGTAGACTGTTACAGACATTACTCCCATGTAGAAAAGTGTGCATGGTGACTGTTGTATTCAATCCCGATGCAATTTCTGTGTTTCATCAACACTCTGATAGTCCACAGTTTACAGAATGCCTCCAGATGTGCATCGGAAACTACTACTGGACTTCCAGGGAACGATCAAAGCGTAAACTCCTTGAGACATTATTCCCATGGAGGAAAGTGCGCATGGTGACTGTTGTATTCAATCCCGATGCATTTTCTGTGTTTCATCAACACTCTGATAGTCCACAGATTACAGAATGTTACGAGGTGTGCATCGGAAACTACTACTGGTCTTCCTGGGAACGATCAAAGCGTAGACTGCTTGAGACATTACTCCCATGGAGGAAAGTGCGGATGGTGACTGTTGTATTCAATCCTGATGCAATTTCTGTGTTTCATCAACACACTGATAGTCCAGAGATTACAGAATGCCACGAGGTGTGCATCGGAAACTACTACTGGTCTTCCTGGGGACGATCAAAGCGTAGACTGCTTGAGACATTACTCCCATGGAGGAAAGTGCGGATGGTGACTGTTGTATTCAATCCTGAAGCTATTTCTGTGTTTCATCAACACTCTGATAGTCCACAGATTACAGAATGCCTCCAGATGTGCATCGGAAACTGCTACTGTTCTTCCAGGGAACGATCAAAGCGTAAACTCTTTGAAACATTACTCCCATGGAGGAAAGTGCGCATGGTGACTGTTGTGTTCAATCCCGATGGAATTTCTGTGTTTCATCAACACTCTGATAGTCCGCAGATTACAGAATGCCTCCAGATGTGCATAGGAAACTGCTATTGGTCTTCCAGGGAACGATCAATGCGTAAACTCTTTGAAACATTACTCCCATGGAGGAAAGTGCGCATGGTGACTGTTGTATTCGATCCCGAGGCAATTTCTGTGTTTCATCAACACTCTGATAGTCCACAGATTACAGAAAGCCCCCAGATGTGCATCGGAAACTAGTACTGGCCTTCCAGGGCACGATCAAAGCAGAGACTGTTTGAGACATTACTCCCATGGAGTTAAGTGCGCATGGTTACTGTTGTATTCAATCCCGATGCAATATCTGTGTTTCATCAACACTCAGATAGTCCACAGATTACAGAATGCCTCCAGATGTGCATCGGAAACTGCTACTGGTCTTCCAGGGAACGATCAAAGCGTAAACTCTTTGAAACATAACTCAAATGGAGGAAAGTGCGCATGGTGACAGTTGTGTTCAATCCCGAAGCATTTTCTGTGTTTCATCAACACTCTGATTGACCACAGATTACAGAATGCCACCAGATGTATATCGGAAACTACTACTGGTCTTCCAGGGAACGATCAAAGCGTAGACTGTTTGCGACATTACTCCCATGGAGGAAAGTGCGCATGTTGACTGTTGTATTCAATCCCGATGCAATTTCAGTGTTTCATCAACACTCTGATAGTCCACAGATTACAGAATGCCTCCAGATGTTTATCGGAAACTACTACTGTTCTTCCAGTGAACGATCAAAGCGAAGACTGTTTGAGACATTACTTTTACGGAGGAATGTGTGCATGGTGACTGTTGTATTCAATCCCGATGCAATTTCTGTGTTTCATCAACACTCTAATAGCCCACAGATTACAGAATGCCTCCAGATGTGCATCGGAAACTACTACTGGTCTTACAGGGAACAATCAAAGCATATTCCGTTTGAGAATTACTCCCATGGAGGAAAGTGCGCATGGTGACTGTTGTATTCAATCCCGATGCAATTTCTGTGTTTCATCAACACTCTGATAGGCCACAGATTACAGAATGCCACCAGATGTTAATCGGAAACTACTACTTGTCTTCCAGGGAACGATCAAAGCGTAGACTGTTAGAAACATTACTCCCATGGAGGAAAGTGCGCATGGTGACTGTTGTATTCAATACTGATGCAATTTCTGTGTTTCATCAACACTCTGATAGTCCACAGATTACAGAATGCCTCCAGATGTTCATCGGAAACTACTACTGGTCTTCCAGGGAACGATCAAAGCGTAGATTGTTTGAGAATTACTCCCATGGAGGAAAGTGCGCATGGTGACTGTTGTGTTCAATCCCGAAGCATTTTCTGTGTTTCATCAACACTCTGATTGACCACAGATTACAGAATGCCACCAGATGTATATCGGAAACTACTACTGGTCTTACAGGGAACGATCAATGTATAGACTGTTTGAGAATTACTCCCATGGAGGAAAGTGCGCATGGAGACTGTTGTATTCATCCCGATGTAATTTCTGTGTTTCATTTACACTCTGATAGTCCACAGGTTGCAGAATGCCTCCAGATGTGCATCGGAAACTGCTACTGGTCTTCCAGGGAACGATAAAAGCGTAAACTCTTTGAAACATTACTCCCATGGAGGAAAGTGCGCATGGTGACTGTTGTATTCAATCCCGATTCATTTTCTGTGTTTCAGCAACACTCTGATAGTCCACAGATTACAGAATGCCACGAGATGTGCATCGGAAACTACTACTGGTCTTCCAGTTAACGATCAAAGCGTAGACTGTTTGAGACATTACTTTTATGGAGGAATGTGCTCATGGTGACTGTTGTATTGAATCCCGATGCAATTTCTGTGTTTTATCAACACTCTGATAGTCCACAGATTACAAAATGCCTCCAGATGTGCGTCGGAAACTGCTACTGGTCTTCCAGGGAACGATCAAAGCGTAAACTCTTTGAAACATTACTCCAGTAGAGGAAAGTGCGCATGGTGACTGTTGTATTCAATCCCGATGCAATATCATTGTTTCGTCAATACTCTGATAGTCCACAGATTACAGAATGCCTCCAGATGTTAATCGGAAACTACTACTGGTTTTCCAGGGAACGATTAAAGCGTAGACTGTTTGGGACATTACTCCCATGGAGGAAAGTGCGCATGGTGACTGTTGTATTCAATCCCGATGCAATTTCTGTGTTTCATCAACACTCTGATAATCCACAGAGTACAGAAAGCCTCCAGATGTGCATCGGAAACTACTACTGGTCTTAAAGGGAACGATCAAAGTGTAGACTGTTAAAAGCATTACTCCCGTGGAGGAAAGTGCGCATGGTGACTGTTGTATTCAATCCCGATGCAATTTCTGTGTTTCATCAACCCTCTGATAGTCCACAGATTACAGAATGCCTCCAGATGTTCATCGGAAACTACTACTGGTCTTCCAGGGAACGATCAAAGCGTAGACTGTTTGAGAATTACTCCCATGGAGGAAAGTGCGCATGGTGACAGTTGTATTCATCCCCATGTAATTTCTGTGTTTCATTTACACTCTGATAGTCCACAGATAACAGAATGCCTCCAGATGTGCATCGGAAACTGCTACTGGTCTTCCAGGGAACGATCAAAGCGTAAACTCTTTGAAACATTACTCCCATGGAGGAAAGTGCGCATGGAGACTGTTGTATTCAATCCCGATGCAATTTCTGTGTTTCATCAACACTCTGATAGCCCACAGATTACAGAATGCCTTCACATGTTAATCGGAAACTACTACTGGTCTTTCAGGGAACGATCAAAGCGTAGACTGTGTGGGACATTACTCCCATGGAGGAAAGTGCGCTTGGTGATTGTTTTATTCAATCCCGATGCAATTTCTGTGTTTCATCAACACTCTGATGGTCCACAGATTACAGAATGCCACCAGATGTGCATCGGAAACTACTACTTTTCATCCAGGGAGCGATCAAAGCGTAGACTCTTTGAGACATACCTCCCGTTTAGGAAAGTGCGCATGGTGACTGTTGTATTCAATCCCGATGCAATTTCTGTGTTTCATCAACACTCTGATAGTCCACAGATTACAGAATGCCACTAGATGTGCATCTGAAACTACTACTGGTCTTCCAGGGAACGATCAAAGCGTGGACTGTTTGAGAATTACTCCCATGGAGGAAAGTGCGCATGGTGACTGTTGTATTCAATCCCAATGCAATTTCTGTGTTCATCAACACTCTGATACTCCACAGAATATAGAATGCCTCCAGATGTGCATCGGAAACTACTACTGGTCTTCCAGGGAACGATCAAACCGTAGACGGTTTGAGACATATCTCCAGTGGAGGAAAGTGCGCATAGTGACTGTTGTATTCAATCCCGATGCATTTTCTGTGTTTCATCAACACTCTGATAGTCCACAGATTACAGAATGCCACGAGATGTGCATCGGAAACTACTACTGGTCTTCCAGGGAACGATCGAAGCGTAGACTGAGACATTACTCTCATGGAGAAAAGTGCGCATGGTGACTGTTGTATTCAATTCCGATGCAATTTCTGTGTTTCATCAACACTCTGATAGTCCACAGATTACAGAATGATTCCAGATGTGCATCGGAAACTACAACTAGACTTCCAGGGAACGATCAAAGCGTAAACTCCTTGAGACATTACTCCCATGGAGGAAAGTGCGCATGGTGACTGTTGTATTCAATCCCGATGCATTTTCTGTGTTTCATCAACACTCTGATAGTCCACAGATTACTGAATGCCACGAGATGTGCATCGGAAACTACTACTGGTCTTCCAGGGAACGATCAAAGCGTAGACTGCTTGAGACATAACTCCAATGGAGGAAAGTGCTGATGGTGACTGTTGTATTCAATCCTGATGCAATTTCTGTGTTTCATCAACACTCTGATAGTCCACTGGTTACAGAATGACTCCAGATGTGCATCGGAAACTACTACTGGTCTTCCAGGGAACGATCAAAGCGTAGACTGTTTGGGACATTACACCCATGGAGGAAAGTGCGCTTGGTGATTGTTTTATTCAATCCCGATGCAATTTCTGTGTTTCATCAACACTCTGATAGTCCACAGATTAAAGAATGCCTCCTGATGTGCATCGGAAACTACTACTGGACTTCCAGGGAACGATCATAGCGTAAACTCCTTGAGACATTACTCCCATGGAAGAAAGGGCGCATGGTGACTGTTGTATTCAATCCCGATGCATTTTCTGTGTTTCATCAACACTCTGATAGTCCACAGATTTTAGAATGCCTCCAGATGTGCATCGAAAACTGCTACTGGTCTTCCAGGGAACGATCAAAGCGTAGACTGTTTGAGACATTACTCCCATGGAGGAAAGTGCGCATCGTGACTGTTGAATTCAATCCCGATGCAATTTCTGTGTTTCATCAACACTCTGATAGTCCACAGATTACAGAATGTCTCCATATGTGCATCGGAAACTACTACTGGACTTCCAGGGAACTATCAAAGCGTAAACTCCTTGAGACATTACTTCCAAGGAGGAAAGTGCGCATGGTGACTGTTGTATTCAATCCCGATGCATTTTCTGTGTTTCATCATCACTCTGATAGTCCATAGATTACAGAATGCCACGAGATGTGCATCGGAAACTACTACTGGTCTTAAAGGGAACGATCGAAGCGTAGACTGAGACATTACTCCCATGGAGGAAAGTGCGCATCGTGACTGTTGAATTCAGTCCCGATGCAATTTCTGTGTTTCATCAACACTCTGATAGTCCACAGATTACAGAATGTCTCCAGATGTGCATCGGAAACTACTACTGGACTTCCAGGGAACTATCAAAACGTAAACTCCTTGAGACATTACTCCCATGGAGGAAAGTGCGCATGGTGACTGTTGTATTCAATCCCGATGCATTTTCTGTGTTTCATCATCACTCTGATAGTCCATAGATTACAGAATGCCACGAGATGTGCATCGGAAACTACTACTGGTCTTCCAGGGAACGATCGAAGCGTAGACTGAGACATTACTCCCATGTAGAAAAGTGCGCATGGTGACTGTTGTATTCAATCCCGATGCAATTTCTGTGTTTCATCAACACTCTGATAGTCCACAGATTACAGAATGCCTCCAGATGTGCATCGGAAACAACTACTGGACTTCCAGGGAACGATCAAAGCGTAAACTCCTTGAGACATTACTCCCATGGAGGAAAGTGCGCATGGTGACTGTTGTATTCAATCCCGATGCATTTTCTGTGTTTCATCAACACTCTGATAGTCCACAGATTACAGAATGCCACGAGGTGTGCATCGGAAACTACTACTGGTCTTCCAGGGAACGATCAAAGCGTAGACTGCTTGAGACATTACTCCCATGGAGGAATGTGCGGATGGTGACTGTTGTATTCAATCCTGATGCAATTTCTGTGTTTCATCAACACTCTGATAGTCCACAGATTACAGAATGCCTCCAGTCGTGCATCGGAAACTACTACTGGTATTCCAGGGAACGATCAAAGCGTAGACTGTTTGGGACATTACTCCCATGGAGGAAAGTGAGCATTGTGATTGTTGTATTCAATCCCGATGCAATTTCTGTGTTTCATCAACACTCTGATAGTCCACAGATTACAGAATGCTTCCAGATGTGTATCGGAAACTACTACTGGCCCTCCAGGGAACGATCAAAGCGTAGACTGTTTGAGACATTACTTTTATGGAGGAATGTGCGCATGGTGACTGTTGTATTCAATCCCGATGCAATTTCTGTGTTTCATCAACACTCTGATAGTCCACAGATAACAGAATGCCTCCAGATGTGCATCGGAAACTGCTACTGGTCTTCCAGGGAACGATCAAAGCGTAAACTCTTTGAAACATTACTCCCATGGAGGAAAGTGCGCATGGTGACAGTAGTGTTCATTCCCGATGAAATTTCTGTGTTTCATCAACACTCTGATAGTCCACAGATTACAGAATGCCTCCAGATGTGCAATTGAAACTACTACTGGTCTTCCAGGGAACGATCAAAGCGTAGACTGTTAGAGACTTTACTCCCATGGAGGAAAGTGCGCTTGGCGACTGTTGTGTTCAATCCCGATGCAATTACTGTGTTTCATCAACACTCTGATAGTCTACACATTACAGAATGCCACCAGATGTGCATCGGAAACTACTACTGGTCCTCCAGGGAATGATCAAAGCGTAGATTGTTTGAGACATTACTCCCGTGGAGGAAAGTGCGCATGGTGACTGTTGTATTCAATCCCGGTGCAATTTCTGTAATTCATCAACACTCTGATAGTCCACAGATTTCAGAATGCCTCCAGATGTTCATCGAAAACTGCTACTGGTCTTCCAGGGAACGATCAAAGCGTAGACTGTTTGAGACATTACTTTTATGGAGGAATGTGCGCATGGTGACTGTTGTATTCAATCCCGATGCAATTTCTGTGTTTCATCAACACTCTGATTGTCCACAGATTACAGAATGCCTCCAGGTGTTTATCGGAAACTACTACTGTTCTTCCAGTGAACGATCAAAGCGTAGACTGTTTGTGACATTACTTTTACTGAGGAATGTGCGCATGGTGACTGTTGTATTCAATCCACAGATTACAGAATGCCTCCAGATGTGCATTGGAAACTACTACTGGTCTTCCAGGGAAAGATCAACGTGTAGACTGTTTGAGACATTACTTTCATGGAGGAATGTGCGCATGGTTACTGTTGTATTCAATCAAGATGCAATTTCTGTGTTTCATCAACACTCTGATAGTCCACAGATTACAGAATGCCTCCAGATGTGCATCGGAAACTGCTACTGTTCTTCCAGGGAACGATCAATGCGTAAACTCTTTGAAACATTACTCCCATGGAGGAAAGTGCGCATGGTGACTGTTGTATTCAATCCCGAGGCAATCTCTGTGTTTCATCAACACTCTGATAGTCTACAGATTACAGAAAGCCCCCAGATGTGCATCGGAAACTAGTACTGGTCTTCCAGGGCACGATCAAAGCAGAGACTGTTTGAGACATTACTCCCATGGAGGAAAGTGCGCATGGTGACTGTTGTATTCAATCCCGATGCAATATCTGTGTTTCATCAACACTCAGATAGTCCACAGATTACAGAATGCCTCCAGATGTGCATCGGAAACTGCTACTGGTCATCCAGGGAACGATCAAAGCGTAAACTCTTTGAAACATAACTCCCATGGAGGAAAGTGCGCATGGTGACAGTTGTGTTCAATCCCGAAGCATTTTCTGTGTTTCATCAACACTCTGATTGACCACAGATTACAGAATGCCACCAGATGTATATCGGAAACTACTACTGGTCTTACAGGGAACGATCAAAGCATAGACTGTTTGAGAATTACTCCCATGGAGGAAAGTGCGCATGGTGACTCTTGTATTCAATCCCGAGGCAATTTCTGTGTTTCATCAACACTCTGATAGTCCACAGATTACAGAAAGCCCACAGATGTGCATCGGAAACTACTACTGGTCTTCCAGGGAACGATCAAAGCGTAGACTGTTTGAGACATTACTCCCATGGAGGAAAGTGCGCATGGTGACTGTTGTATTCAATCCCGATGCATTTTCTGTGTTTCATCAACACTCTGATAGTCCACAGATTACAGAATGCCACGAGGTGTGCATCGGAAACTACTACTGGTCTTCCAGGGAACGATCAAAGCGTAGACTGCTTGAGACATTACTCCCATGGAGGAATGTGCGGATGGTGACTGTTGTATTCAATCCTGATGCAATTTCTGTGTTTCATCAACACTCTGATAGTCCACAGATTACAGAATGCCTCCAGTCGTGCATCGGAAACTACTACTGGTATTCCAGGGAACGATCAAAGCGTAGACTGTTTGGGACATTACTCCCATGGAGGAAAGTGGGCATTGTGATTGTTGTATTCAATCCCGATGCAATTTCTGTGTTTCATCAACACTCTGATAGTCCACAGATTACAGAATGCTTCCAGATGTGTATCGGAAACTACTACTGGCCCTCCAGGGAACGATCAAAGCGTAGACTGTTTGAGACATTACTTTTATGGAGGAATGTGCGCATGGTGACTGTTGTATTCAATCCCGATGCAATTTCTGTGTTTCATCAACACTCTGATAGTCCACAGATAACAGAATGCCTCCAGATGTGCATCGGAAACTGCTACTGGTCTTCCAGGGAACGATCAAAGCGTAAACTCTTTGAAACATTACTCCCATGGAGGAAAGTGCGCATGGTGACAGTAGTGTTCATTCCCGATGAAATTTCTGTGTTTCATCAACACTCTGATAGTCCACAGATTACAGAATGCCTCCAGATGTGCAATTGAAACTACTACTGGTCTTCCAGGGAACGATCAAAGCGTAGACTGTTAGAGACTTTACTCCCATGGAGGAAAGTGCGCTTGGCGACTGTTGTGTTCAATCCCGATGCAATTACTGTGTTTCATCAACACTCTGATAGTCTACACATTACAGAATGCCACCAGATGTGCATCGGAAACTACTACTGGTCCTCCAGGGAACGATCAAAGCGTAGATTGTTTGAGACATTACTCCCGTGGAGGAAAGTGCGCATGGTGACTGTTGTATTCAATCCCGGTGCAATTTCTGTAATTCATCAACACTCTGATAGTCCACAGATTTCAGAATGCCTCCAGATGTTCATCGAAAACTGCTACTGGTCTTCCAGGGAACGATCAAAGCGTAGACTGTTTGAGACATTACTTTTATGGAGGAATGTGCGCATGGTGACTGTTGTATTCAATCCCGATGCAATTTCTGTGTTTCATCAACACTCTGATTGTCCACAGATTACAGAATGCCTCCAGGTGTTTATCGGAAACTACTACTGTTCTTCCAGTGAACGATCAAAGCGTAGACTGTTTGTGACATTACTTTTACTGAGGAATGTGCGCATGGTGACTGTTGTATTCAATCCACAGATTACAGAATGCCTCCAGATGTGCATTGGAAACTACTACTGGTCTTCCAGGGAAAGATCAACGTGTAGACTGTTTGAGACATTACTTTCATGGAGGAATGTGCGCATGGTTACTGTTGTATTCAATCAAGATGCAATTTCTGTGTTTCATCAACACTCTGATAGTCCACAGATTACAGAATGCCTCCAGATGTGCATCGGAAACTGCTACTGTTCTTCCAGGGAACGATCAATGCGTAAACTCTTTGAAACATTACTCCCATGGAGGAAAGTGCGCATGGTGACTGTTGTATTCAATCCCGAGGCAATCTCTGTGTTTCATCAACACTCTGATAGTCTACAGATTACAGAAAGCCCCCAGATGTGCATCGGAAACTAGTACTGGTCTTCCAGGGCACGATCAAAGCAGAGACTGTTTGAGACATTACTCCCATGGAGTTAAGTGCGCATGGTGACTGTTGTATTCAATCCCGATGCAATATCTGTGTTTCATCAACACTCAGATAGTCCACAGATTACAGAATGCCTCCAGATGTGCATCGGAAACTGCTACTGGTCATCCAGGGAACGATCAAAGCGTAAACTCTTTGAAACATAACTCCCATGGAGGAAAGTGCGCATGGTGACAGTTGTGTTCAATCCCGAAGCATTTTCTGTGTTTCATCAACACTCTGATTGACCACAGATTACAGAATGCCACCAGATGTATATCGGAAACTACTACTGGTCTTACAGGGAACGATCAAAGCATAGACTGTTTGAGAATTACTCCCATGGAGGAAAGTGCGCATGGTGACTCTTGTATTCAATCCCGAGGCAATTTCTGTGTTTCATCAACACTCTGATAGTCCACAGATTACAGAAAGCCCACAGATGTGCATCGGAAACTACTACTGGTCTTCCAGGGAACGATCAAAGCGTAGACTGTTTGAGACATTACTCCCATGGAGGAAAGTGCGCATGGTGACTGTTGTATTCAATCCCGATGCAATTTCAGTGTTTCATCAACACTCTGATAGTCCACAGATTACAGAATGCCTCCAGATGTTTATCGGAAACTACTACTGTTCTTCCAGTGAACGATCAAAGCGAAGACTGTTTGAGACATTACTTTTACGGAGGAATGTGTGCATGGTGACTGTTGTATTATATCCCGATGCAATTTCTGTGTTTCATCAACACTCTAATAGCCCACAGATTACAGAATGCCTCCAGATGTGAATCGGAAGCTACTACTGGTCTTACAGGGAACGATCAAAGCATATTCTGTTTGAGAATTACTCCCATGGAGGAAAGTGCGCATGGTGCCTGTTGTATTCAATCCCGATGCAATTTCTGTGTTTCATCAACACTTTGATAGGCCACAGATTACAGAATGCCTCCAGATGTTAATCGGAAACTACTACTGGTTTTCCAGGGAACGATCAAAGCGTAGACTGTTTGGGACATTACTCCCATGGAGGAAAGTGCGCATGGTGACTGTTGTGTTCAATCCCGAAGCATTTTCTGTGTTTCATCAACACTCTGATTGACCACAGATTACAGAATGCCACCAGATGTATATCGGAAACTGCTACTGGTCTTCCAGGGAACGATCAAAGCGTAAACTCTTTGAAACATTACTCCCATGGAGGAAAGTGCGCATGGTGACAGTAGTGTTCAATCCCGATGAAATTTCTGTGTTTCATCAACACTCTGATAGTCCACAGATTACAGAATGCCTCCAGATGTGCAATTGTAACTACTACTGGTCTTCCAGGGAACGATCAAAGCGTAGACTGTTAGAGACTTTACTCCCATGGAGGAAAGTGCGCTTGGCGACTGTTGTGTTCAATCCCGATGCAATTACTGTGTTTCATCAACACTCTGATAGTCTACACATTACAGAATGCCACCAGATGTGCATCGGAAACTACTACTGGTCCTCCAGGGAACGATCAAAGCGTAGATTGTTTGAGACATTACTCCCGTGGAGGAAAGTGCGCATGGTGACTGTTGTATTCAATCCCGGTGCAATTTCTGTAATTCATCAACACTCTGATAGTCCACAGATTTCAGAATGCCTCCAGATGTTCATCGAAAACTGCTACTGGTCTTCCAGGGAACGATCAAAGCGTATACTGTTTGAGACATTACTTTTATGGAGGAATGTGCGCATGGTGACTGTTGTATTCAATCCCGATGCAATTTCTGTGTTTCATCATCACTCTGATTGTCCACAGATTACAGAATGCCTCCAGGTGTTTATCGGAAACTACTACTGTTCTTCCAGTGAACGATCAAAGCGTAGACTGTTTGTGACATTACTTTTACGGAGGAATGTGCGCATGGTGACTGTTGTATTCAATCCACAGATTACAGAATGCCTCCAGATGTGCATTGGAAACTACTACTGGTCTTCCAGGGAAAGATCAACGTGTAGACTGTTTGAGGCATTACTTTCATGGAGGAATGTGCGCATGGTTACTGTTGTATTCAATCAAGATGCAATTTCTGTGTTTCATCAACACCCTGATAGTCCACAGATTACAGAATGCCTCCAGATGTGCATCGGAAACTGCTACTGTTCTTCCAGGGAACGATCAATGCGTAAACTCTTTGAAACATTACTCCCATGGAGGAAAGTGCGCATGGTGACTGTTGTATTCAATCCCGAGGCAATCTCTGTGTTTCATCAACACTCTGATAGTCTACAGATTACAGAAAGCCCCCAGATGTGCATCGGAAACTAGTACTGGTCTTCCAGGGCACGATCAAAGCAGAGACTGTTTGAGACATTACTCCCATGGAGTTAAGTGCGCATGGTGACTGTTGTATTCAATCCCGATGCAATATCTGTGTTTCATCAACACTCAGATAGTCCACAGATTACAGAATGCCTCCAGATGTGCATCGGAAACTGCTACCGGTCTTCCAGGGAACGATCAAAGCGTAAACTCTTTGAAACATAATTCCCATGGAGGAAAGTGCGCATGGTGACATTTGTGTTCAATCCCGAAGCATTTTCTGTGTTTCATCAACACTCTGATTGACCACAGATTACAGAATGCCACCAGATGTATATCGGAAACTACTACTGGTCTTACAGGGAACGATCAAAGCATAGACTGTTTGAGAATTACTCCCATGGAGGAAAGTGCGCATGGTGACTCTTGTATTCAATCCCGAGGCAATTTCTGTGTTTCATCAACACTCTGATAGTCCACAGATTACAGAAATCCCCCAGATGTGCATCGGAAACTACTACTGGTCTTCCAGGGAACGATCAAAGCGTAGACTGTTTGAGACATTACTCCCATGGAGGAAAGTGCGCATGGTGACTGTTGTATTCAATCCCGATGCAATTTCAGTGTTTCATCAACACTCTGATAGTCCACAGATTACAGAATGCCTCCAGATGTTTATCGGAAACTACTACTGTTCTTCCAGTGGACGATCAAAGCGAAGACTGTTAGAGACATTACTTTTACGGAGGAATGTGTGCATGGTGACTGTTGTATTCAATCCCGATGCAATTTCTGTGTTTCATCAACACTCTAATAGCCCACAGATTACAGAATGCCTCCAGATGTGCATCGGAAACTACTACTGGTCTTACAGGGAACGATCAAAGCATATTCTGTTTGAGAATTACTCCCATGGAGGAAAGTGCGCATGGTGACTGTTGTATTCAATCCCGATGCAATTTCTGTGTTTCATCAACACTCTGATAGGCCACAGATTACAGAATGCCACCAGATGTTAATCGGAAACTATTACTGGTTTTCCAGGGAACGATCAAAGCGTAGACTGTTTGGGACATTACTCCCATGGAGGAAAGTGCGCATGGTGACTGTTGTGTTCAATCCCGAAGCATTTTCTGTGTTTCATCAACACTCTGATTGACCACAGATTACAGAATGCCACCAGATGTATATCGGAAACTACTACTGGTCTTACAGGGAACGATCAATGCATAGACTGTTTGAGAATTACTCCCATGGAGGAAAGTGCGCATGGAGACTGTTGTATTCATCCCGATGTAATTTCTGTGTTTCATTTACAATCTGATAGTCCACAGGTTGCAGAATGCCTCCAGATGTGCATCGGAAACCGCTACTGGTCTTCCAGGGAACGATCAAAGCGTAAACTCTTTGAAACATTACTCCCATGGAGGAAAGTGCGCATGGTGACTGTTGTATTCAATCCCGATGCAATTTCTGTGTTTCATCAACACACTGATAGTCTACAGATTACAGAAAGAATCCAGATGTGCATCGGAAACTACTACTGGTCTTCCAGGGAACGATCAAAGCGTAGACTGTTACAGACATTACTCCCATGTAGAAAAGTGTGCATGGTGACTGTTGTATTCAATCCCGATGCAATTTCTGTGTTTCATCAACACTCTGATAGTCCACAGTTTACAGAATGCCTCCAGATGTGCATCGGAAACTACTACTGGACTTCCAGGGAACGATCAAAGCGTAAACTCCTTGAGACATTATTCCCATGGAGGAAAGTGCGCATGGTGACTGTTGTATTCAATCCCGATGCATTTTCTGTGTTTCATCAACACTCTGATAGTCCACAGATTACAGAATGTTACGAGGTGTGCATCGGAAACTACTACTGGTCTTCCTGGGAACGTTCAAAGCGTAGACTGCTTGAGACATTACTCCCATGGAGGAATGTGCGGATGGTGACTGTTGTATTCAATCCTGATGCAATTTCTGTGTTTCATCAACACACTGATAGTCCAGAGATTACAGAATGCCACGAGGTGTGCATCGGAAACTACTACTGGTCTTCCTGGGGACGATCAAAGCGCAGACTGCTTGAGACATTACTCCCAAGGAGGAAAGTGCGGATGGTGACTGTTGTATTCAATCCTGAAGCTATTTCTGTGTTTCATCAACACTCTGATAGTCCACAGATTACAGAATGCCTCCAGATGTGCATCGGAAACTGCTACTGTTCTTCCAGGGAACGATCAAAGCGTAAACTCTTTGAAACATTACTCCCATGGAGGAAAGTGCGCATGGTGACTGTTGTGTTCAATCCCGATGGAATTTCTGTGTTTCATCAACACTCTGATAGTCCGCAGATTACAGAATGCCTCCAGATGTGCATAGGAAACTGCTATTGGTCTTCCAGGGAACGATCAATGCGTAAACTCTTTGAAACATTACTCCCATGGAGGAAAGTGCGCATGGTGACTGTTGTATTCGATCCCGAGGCAATTTCTGTGTTTCATCAACACTCTGATAGTCCACAGATTACAGAAAGCCCCCAGATGTGCATCGGAAACTAGTACTGGTCTTCCAGGGCACGATCAAAGCAGAGACTGTTTGAGACATTACTCCCATGGAGTTAAGTGCGCATGGTTACTGTTGTATTCAATCCCGATGCAATATCTGTGTTTCATCAACACTCAGATAGTCCACAGATTACAGAATGCCTCCAGATGTTTATCGGAAACTACTACTGTTCTTCCAGTGAACGATCAAAGCGAAGACTGTTTGAGACATTACTTTTACGGAGGAATGTGTGCATGGTGACTGTTGTATTCAATCCCGATGCAATTTCTGTGTTTCATCAACACTCTAATAGCCCACAGATTACAGAATGCCTCCAGATGTGCATCGGAAACTACTACTGGTCTTACAGGGAACGATCAAAGCATATTCTGTTTGAGAATTACTCCCATGGAGGAAAGTGCGCATGGTGACTGTTGTATTCAATCCCGATGCAATTTCTGTGTTTCATCAACACTCTGATAGGCCACAGATTACAGAATGCCACCAGATGTTAATCGGAAACTATTAGTGGTTTTCCAGGGAACGATCAAAGCGTAGACTGTTTGGGACATTACTCCCATGGAGGAAAGTGCGCATGGTGACTGTTGTGTTCAATCCCGATGCATTTTCTGTGTTTCATCAACACTCTGATAGTCCACAGAATTCAGAATGTTACGAGGTGTGCATCGGAAACTACTACTGGTCTTCCTGGGAACGATCAAAGCGTAGACTGCTTGAGACATTACTCCCATGGAGGAAAGTGCGGATGGTGACTGTTGTATTCAATCCTGATGCAATTTCTGTGTTTCATCAACACACTGATAGTCCAGAGATTACAGAATGCCACGAGGTGTGCATCGGAAACTACTACTGGTCTTCCTGGGGACGATCAAAGCGTAGACTGCTTGAGACATTACTCCCATGGAGTTAAGTGCGCATGGTGACAGTTGTGTTCAATCCCGAAGCATTTTCTGTGTTTCATCAACACTCTGATTGACCACAGATTACAGAATGCCACCAGATGTATATCGGAAACTACTACTGGTCTTCCAGGGAACGATCAAAGCGTAGACTGTTTGCGACATTACTCCCATGGAGGAAAGTGCGCATGTTGACTGTTGTATTCAATCCCGATGCAATTTCAGTGTTTCATCAACACTCTGATAGTCCACAGATTACAGAATGCCTCCAGATGTTTATCGGAAACTACTACTGTTCTTCCAGTGAACGATCAAAGCGAAGACTGTTTGAGACATTACTTTTACGGAGGAATGTGTGCATGGTGACTGTTGTATTCAATCCCGATGCAATTTCTGTGTTTCATCAACACTCTAATAGCCCACAGATTACAGAATGCCTCCAGATGTGCATCGGAAACTACTACTGGTCTTACAGGGAACAATCAAAGCATATTCCGTTTGAGAATTACTCCCATGGAGGAAAGTGCGCATGGTGACTGTTGTATTCAATCCCGATGCAATTTCTGTGTTTCATCAACACTCTGATAGGCCACAGATTACAGAATGCCACCAGATGTTAATCGGAAACTACTACTTGTCTTCCAGGGAACGATCTAAGCGTAGACTGTTAGAAACATTACTCCCATGGAGGAAAGTGCGCATGGTGACTGTTGTATTCAATACTGATGCAATTTCTGTGTTTCATCAACACTCTGATAGTCCACAGATTACAGAATGCCTCCAGATGTTCATCGGAAACTACTACTGGTCTTCCAGGGAACGATCAAAGCGTAGATTGTTTGAGAATTACTCCCATGGAGGAAAGTGCGCATGGTGACTGTTGTGTTCAATCCCGAAGCATTTTCTGTGTTTCATCAACACTCTGATTGACCACAGATTACAGAATGCCACCAGATGTATATCGGAAACTATTACTGGTCTTACAGGGAACGATCAATGTATAGACTGTTTGAGAATTACTCCCATGGAGGAAAGTGCGCATGGAGACTGTTGTATTCATCCCGATGTAATTTCTGTGTTTCATTTACACTCTGATAGTCCACAGGTTGCAGAATGCCTCCAGATGTGCATCGGAAACTGCTACTGGTCTTCCAGGGAACGATAAAAGCGTAAACTCTTTGAAACATTACTCCCATGGAGGAAAGTGCGCATGGTGACTGTTGTATTTAATCCCGATGCAATTTCTGTGTTTCATCAACACACTGATAGTCTACAGATTACAGAAAGAATCCAGATGTGCATCGGAAACTACTACTGGTCTTCCAGGGAACGATCAAAGCGTAGACTGTTACAGACATTACTCCCATGTAGAAAAGTGTGCATGGTGGCTGTTGTATTCAATCCCGATGCAATTTCTGTGTTTCATCAACACTCTGATAGTCCACAGATTACAGAATGCCTCCAGATGTGCATCGGAAACTACTACTGGACTTCCAGGGAACGATCAAAGCGTAAACTCATGGAAACATTACTCCCATGGAGGAAAGTGCGCATGGTGACTGTTGTATTCAATCCCGATGCAATTTCTGTGTTTCATCAACACTCTGATAGGCCACAGATTACAGATTGCCACCAGATGTTAATCGGAAACTACTACTGGTTTTCCAGGGAACAATCAAAGCGTAGACTGTTTGGGACATTACTCCCATGGAGGAAAGTGCGCATGGTGACTGTTGTATTCAATCCCGATGCAATTTCTGTGTTTCGTCATCATTCTGATAGTCCACAGATTACGGAAAGCCTCCAGATGTGCATCGGAAACTAATACTGGTCTTCCAGGGAACGATCAAAGCGTAGACTCCCATGGATTAAAGTGCGCATGGTGACTGTTGTATTCAATCCCGATGCAATTTCTGTGTTTCATCAACACTCTGATAGGCCACAGATTACAGAATGCCACCAGATGTTAATCGGAAACTACTACTGGTTTTCCAGGGAACGATCAAAGCGTAGACTGTTTGGGACATTACTCCCATGGAGGAAACTGCGCATGGAGACTGTTGTATTCAATCCCGATGCAATTTCTGTGTTTTATCAACACTCTGATAATCCACAGAGTACAGAAAGCCTCCAGATGTGCATCGGAAACTACTAATGGTCTTCCAGGGAACGATCAAAGCGTAGACTGTTAGAAACATTACTCCCATGGAGGAAAGTGCGCATGGTGACTGTTGTATTCAATCCTGATGCAATTTCTGTGTTTCATCAACACTCTGATAGTCCACAGATTACAGAATGCCTCCAGATGTTCATCGGAAACTACTACTGGTCTTCCAGGGAACGATCAAAGCGTAGATTGTTTGAGAATTACTCCCATGGAGGAAAGTGCGCATGGTGACTGTTGTGTTCAATCCCGAAGTATTTTCTGTGTTTCATCAACACTCTGATTGACCACAGATTGCAGAATGCCACCAGATGTATATCGGAAACTACTACTGGTCTTACAGGGAACGATCAATGCATAGACTGTTTGAGAATTACTCCCATGGAGGAAAGTGCGCATGGAGACTGTTGTATTCATCCCGATGTAATTTCTGTGTTTCATTTACACTCTGATAGTCCACAGGTTGCAGAATGCCTCCAGATGTGCATCGGAAACTGCTACTGGTCTTCCAGGGAACGATCAAAGCGTAAACTCTTTGAAACATTACTCCCATGGAGGAAAGTGCGCATGGTGACTGTTGTATTCAATCCCGATGCAATTTCTGTGTTTCATCAACACACTGATAGTCTACAGATTACAGAAAGAATCCAGATGTGCATCGGAAACTACTACTGGTCTTCCAGGGAACGATCAAAGCGTAGACTGTTACAGACATTACTCCCATGTCGATAAGTGTGCATGGTGACTGTTGTATTCAATCCCGATACAATTTCTGATTTTCATCAACACTCTGATAGTCCACAGATTACAGAATGCCTCCAGATGTGCATCGGAAACTACTACTGGACTTCCAGGGAACGATCAAAGCGTAAACTCCTTGAGACATTACTCCCATGGAGGAAAGTGCGCATGGTGACTGTTGTATTCAATCGCGATGCATTTTCTGTGTTTCATCAACACACTGATAGTCCACAGATTACAGAATGCCACGAGGTGTGCATCGGAAACTACTACTGGTCTTCCTGGGAACGATCAAAGCGTAGACTGCTTGAGACATTACTCCCATGGAGGAAAGTGCGGATTGGTGACTGTTGTATTCAATCCTGATGCAATTTCTGTGTTTCATCAACACACTGATAGTCCAGAGATTACAGAATGCCACGAGGTGTGCATCGGAAACTAATACTGGTCTTCCTGGGAACGATCAAAGCGTAGACTGCTTGAGACATTACTCCCATGGAGGAAAGTGCGGATGGTGACTGTTGTATTCAATCCTGAAGCAATTTCTGTGTTTCATCAACACTCTGATAGTCCACAGATTACAGAATGCCTCCAGATGTGCATCGGAAACTGCTACTGTTCTTCCAGGGAACGATCAAAGCGTAAACTCTTTGAAACATTACTCCCATGGAGGAAAGTGCGCATGGTGACTGTTGTGTTCAATCCCGATGGAATTTCTGTCATTCATCAACACTCTGATAGTCCACCGATTACAGAATGCCTCCAGATGTGCATAGGAAACTGCTACTGGTCTTCCAGGGAACGATCAATGCGTAAACTCTTTGAAACATTACTCCCATGGAGGAAAGTGCGCATGGTGACTGTTGTATTCAATCCCGAGGCAATTTCTGTGTTTCATCAACACTCTGATAGTCCACAGATTACAGAAAGCCCCCAGATGTGCATCGGAAACTAGTACTGGTCTTCCAGGGCACGATCAAAGCAGAGACTGTTTGAGACATTACTCCCATGGAGTTAAGTGCGCATGGTGACTGTTGTATTCAATCCCGATGCAATATCTGTATTTCATCAACACTCAGATAGTCCACAGATTACAGAATGCCTCCAGATGTGCATCGGAAACTGCTACTGGTCTTCCAGGGAACGATCAAAGCGTAAACTCTTTGAAACATAACTCCCATGGAGGAAAGTGCGCATGGTGACAGTTGTGTTCAATCCCGAAGCATTTTCTGTGTTTCATCAACACTCTGATTGACCACAGATTACAGAATGCCACCAGATGTATATCGGAAACTACTACTGGTCTTACAGGGAACGATCAAAGCATAGACTGTTTGAGAATTACTCCCATGAAGGAAAGTGCGCATGGTGACTCTTGTATTCAATCCCGAGGCAATTTCTGTGTTTCATCAACACTCTGATAGTCCACAGATTACAGAAAGCCCCCAGATGTGCATCGGAAACTACTATTGGTCTTCCAGGGAACGATCAAAGCGCAGACTGTTTGAGACATTACTCCCATGGAGGGAAGTGCGCATGGTGACTGTTGTATTCAATCCCGATGCAATTTCAGTGTTTCATCAACACTCTGATAGCCCACAGATTACAGAATGCCTCCAGATGTTAATCGGAAACTACTACTGTTCTTCCAGTGAACGATCAAAGCGAAGACTGTTTGAGACATTACTTTTACGGAGGAATGTGTGCATGGTGACTGTTGTTTTCAATCCCGATGCAATTTCTGTGTTTCATCAAAACTCTAATAGCCCACAGATTACAGAATGCCTCCAGATGTGCATCGGAAACTACTACTGGTCTTACAGGGAACGATCAAAGCATATTCCGTTTGAGAATTACTCCCATGGAGGAAAGTGCGCATGGTGACTGTTGTATTCAATCCCGATGCAACTTCTGTGTTTCATCAACACTCTGATAGGCCACAGATTACAGAATGCCACCAGATGTTAATCGGAAACTACTACTGGTTTTCCAGGGAACGATCAAAGCGTAGACTGTTTGGGACATTACTCCCATGGAGGAAAGTGCGCATGGTGACTGTTGTATTCAATCGCGATGCAATTTCTGTGTTTCATCAACAATCTGATAGTACACAGTTTACGGAAAGCCTCCAGATGTGCATCGGAAACTAATACTGGTCTTCCAGGGAACGATCAAAGCGTAGACTCCCATGGAGTAATGTGCGCATGGTGACTGTTGTATTCAATCCTGATGCAATTTCTGTGTTTCATCAACACTCTGATAGGCCACAGATTACAGAATGCCACCAGATGTTAATCGGAAACTACTACTGGTTTTCCAGGGAACGATCAAAGCGTAGACTGTTTGAGACATTACTTTTACGGAGGAATGTGTGCATGGTGACTGTTGTTTTCAATCCCGATGCAATTTCTGTGTTTCATCAACACTCTAATAGCCCACAGATTACAGAATGCCTCCAGATGTGCATCGGAAACAACTACTGGTCTTACAGGGAACGATCAAAGCATATTCCGTTTGAGAATTACTCCCATGGAGGAAAGTGCGCATGGTGACTGTTGTATTCAATCCCGATGCAATTTCTGTGTTTCATCAACACTCTGATAGGCCACAGATTACAGAATGCCACCAGATGTTAATCGGAAACTACTACTGGTTTTCCAGGGAACGATCAAAGCGTAGACTGTTTGGGACATTACTCCCATGGAGGAAAGTGCGCATGGTGACTGTTGTATTCAATCGCGATGCAATTTCTGTGTTTCATCAACATTCTGATAGTCCACAGATTACGGAAAGCCTCCAGATGTGCATCGGAAACTAATACTGGTCTTCCAGGGAACGATCAAAGCGTAGACTCCCATGGAGTAATGTGCGCATGGTGACTGTTGTATTCAATCCTGATGCAATTTCTGTGTTTCATCAACACTCTGATAGGCCACAGATTACAGAATGACACCAGATGTTAATCGGAAACTACTACTGGTTTTCCAGGGAACGATCAAAGCGTAGACTGTTTGGGACACTACTCCCATGGAGGAAACTGCGCATGGAGACTGTTGTATTCAATCCCGATGCAATTTCTGTGTTTTATCAACACTCTGATAATCCACAGAGTACAGAAAGCCTCCAGATGTGCATCGGAAACTACTACTGGTCTTCCAGGGAACGATCAAATCGTAGACTGTGAGAAACATTACTCCCATGGAGTAATGTGCGCATGGTGACTGTTGTATTCAATCCTGATGCAATTTCTGTGTTTCATCAACACTCTGATAGGCCACAGATTACAGAATGACACCAGATGTTAATCGGAAACTACTACTGGTCTCCCAGGGAACGATCAAAGCGTAGATTGTTTGAGAATTACTCCCATGGAGGAAAGTGCGCATGGTGACTGTTGTGATCAATCCGGAAGCATTTTCTGTGTTTCATCAACACTCTGATTGACCACAGATTACAGAATGCCACCAGATGTATATCGGAAACTACTACTGGTCTTACAGGGAAAGATGAATGCATAGACTGTTTGAGAATTACTCCCATGGAGGAAAGTGCGCATGGAGACTGTTGTATTCATCCCGATGTAATTTCTGTGTTTCATTTACACTCTGATAGTCCACAGGTTGCAGAATGCCTCCAGTTTTGCATCGGAAACTGCTACTGGTCTTCCAGGGAACGATCAAAGCGTAAACTCTTTGAAACATTACTCCCATGGAGGAAAGTGCGCATGGTGACTGTTGTATTCAATCCCGATGCAATTTCTGTGTTTCATCAACACACGGATAGTCTACAGATTACAGAAAGATTCCAGATGTGCATCGGAAACTACTACTGGTCTTCCAGGGAACGATCAAAGCGTAAACCCTTTGAAACATTGATCCCATGGAGGAAAGTGCGCATGGTGACTGTTGTGTTCAATCCCGATGCAATTTCTGTGTTTCATCAACACTCTGATAGTCCACAGATTACGGAAAGCCTCCAGATGTGCATCGGAAACTAGTACTGGTCTTCCAGGGCACGATCAAAGCAGAGACTGTTAGAGACATTACTCCCATGGAGTTAAGTGCGCATGGTGACTGTTGTATTCAATCCCTATGCAATATCTGTGTTTCATCAACACTCAGATAGTCCAAATATTACAGAATGCCTCCAGATGTGCATCGGAAACTGCTACTGGTCTTCCAGGGAACGATCAAAGCGTAAACTCTTTGAAACATAACTCCCATGGAGGAAAGTGCGCATGGTGACTGTTGTGTTCAATCCCGAAGCATTTTCTGTGTTTCATCAACACTCTGATTGTCCACAGATTACAGAATGCCACCAGATGTATATCGGAAACTACTACTGGTCTTACAGGGAACGATCAAAGCATAGACTGTTTGAGAATTACTCCCATGGAGGAAAGTGCGCATGGTGACAGTTGTATTCAATCCCGAGGCAATTTCTGTGTTTCATCAACACTCTGATAGTCCACAGATTACAAAAAGCCCCCAGATGTGCATCGGAAACTACTACTGGTCTTCCAGGGAACGATCAAAGCGTAGACTGTTTGAGACATTACTCCCATGGAGGAAAGTGCGCATGGTGACTGTTGTATTCAATCCCGATGCAATTTCAGTGTTTCATCAACACTCTGATAGTCCACAGATTACAGAATGCCTCCAGATGTTTATCGGAAACTACTACTGTTCTTCCAGTGAACTATCAAAGCGAAGACTGTTTGAGACATTACTTTTACGGAGGAATGTGTGCATGGTGACTGTTGTATTCAATCCCGATGCAATTTCTGTGTTTCATCAACATTCTGATAGTCCACAGATTACGGAAAGCCTCCAGATGTGCATCGGAAACTAATACTGGTCTTCCAGGGAACGATCAAAGCGCAGACTCCCATGGAGTAAAGTGCGCATGGTGACTGTTGTATTCAATCCCGATGCAATTTCTGTGTTTCATCAACACTCTGATAGGCCACAGATTACAGAATGCCACCAGATGTTAATCGGAAACTACTACTGGTTTTCCAGGGAACGATCAAAGCGTACACTGTTTGGGACATTACTCCCATGGAAGAAACTGCGCATGGAGACTGTTGTATTCAATCCCGATGCAATTTCTGTGTTTCATCAACACTCTGATAATCCACAGAGTACAGAAAGCCTCCAGATGTGCATCGGAAACTACTACTGTTCTTCCAGGGAGCGATCAAAGCTTAGACTGTTAGAAACATTACTCCCATGGAGGAAAGTGCGCATGGTGACTGTTGTATTCAATCCTGATGCAATTTCTGTGTTTCATCAACACTCTGATAGTCCACAGATTACAGAATGCCTCCAGATGTTCATCGGAAACTACTACTGGTCTTCCAGATAACGATCAAAGCGTAGATTGTTTGAGAATTACTCCCATGGAGGAAAGTGCGCATGGTGACTTTTGTATTCAAACCCGATGCAATTTCTGTGTTTCATCAACACTCTGATACTCCACAGATTACAGAATGCCTCCAGATGTGCATCGGAAATTACTACTGGTCTTCCAGGGATCGATCGAAACGTAGACTCTATGAGACATTACTCCCATGGAGGAAAGTGCGCATGGAGACTGTTGTATTCAATCCCGATGCAATTTCTGTGTTTCATCAACACTCTGATAGGCCACAGATTACAGAATGCCACCAGATGTGCATCGGAAACTGCTACTGGTCTTCCAGGGAACGATCAAAGCGTAAACTCTTTGAAACATTACTCCCATGGAGGAAAGTGCGCATGGTGACTGTTGTATTCAATCCCGATCCAATTTCTGTGTTTCATCAACACACTGATAGTCCACAGATTACAGAATGCCACGAGGTGTGCATCGGAAACTACTACTGGTCTTCCAGGGAACGATCAAAGCGTAGACTGTTACAGACATTACTCCCATGTAGAAAAGTGTGCATGGTGACTGTTGTATTCAATCCCGATGCAATTTCTGATTTTCATCAACACTCTGATAGTCCACAGATTACAGAATGCCTCCAGATGTGCATCGGAAACTACTACTGGACTTCCAGGGAACGATCAAAGCGTAAACTCCTTGAGACATTACTCCCATGGAGGAAAGTGCGCATGGTGACTGTTGTATTCAATCCCGATGCATTTTCTGTGTTTCATCAACACACTGATAGTCCACAGATTACAGAATGCCACGAGGTGTGCATCGGAAACTACTACAGGTCTTCCTGGGAACGATCAAAGCGTAGACTGCTTGAGACATTACTCCCATGGAGGAAAGTGCGGATGGTGACTGTTGTATTCAATCCTGATGCAATTTCTGTGTTTCATCAGCACACTGATAGTCCAGAGATTACAGAATGCCACGAGGTGTGCATCGGAAACTAATACTGGTCTTCCTGGGAACGATCAAAGCGTAGACTGCTTGAGACATTACTCCCATGGAGGAAAGTGCGGATGGTGACTGTTGTATTCAATCCTGAAGCAATTTCTGTGTTTCATCAACACTCTGATAGTCCACAGATTACAGAATGCCTCCAGATGTGCATCGGAAACTGCTACTGTTCTTCCAGGGAACGATCAAAGCGTAAACTCTTTGAAACATTACTCCCATGGAGGAAAGTGCGCATGGTGACTGTTGTGTTCAATCCCGACGGAATTTCTGTGTTTCATCAACACTCTGATAGTCCACAGATTACAGAATGCCTCCAGATGTGCATAGGAAACTGCTACTGGTCTTCCAGGGAACGATCAATGCGTAAACTCTTTGAAACATTACTCCCATGGAGGAAAGTGCGCATGGTGACTGTTGTATTCAATCCCGAGGCAATTTCTGTGTTTCATCAACACTCTGATAGTCCACAGATTACAGGAAGCCCCCAGATGTGCATCGGAAACTAGTACTGGTCTTCCAGGGCACGATCAAAGCAGAGACTGTTTGAGACATTACTCCCATGGAGTTAAGTGCGCATGGTGACTGTTGTATTCAATCCCGATGCAATATCTGTGTTTCATCAACACTCAGATAGTCCACAGATTACAGAATGCCTCCAGATGTGCATCAGAAACTGCTACTGGTCTTCCAGGGAACGATCAAAGCGTAAACTCTTTGAAACATAACTCCCATGGAGGAAAGTGCGCATGGTGACAGTTGTGTTCAATCCCGAAGCATTTTCTGTGTTGCATCAACACTCTGATTGACCACAGATTACAGAATGCCACCAGATGTATATCGGAAACTACTACTGGTCTTACAGGGAACTATCAAAGCATAGACTGTTTGAGAATTACTCCCATGAAGGTAAGTGCGCATGGTGACTCTTGTATTCAATCCCGAGGCAATTTCTGTGTTTCATCAACACTCTGATAGTCCATAGATTACAGAAAGCCCCCAGATGTGCATCGGAAACTACTATTGGTCTTCCAGGGAACGATCAAAGCGCAGACTGTTTGAGACATTACTCCCATGGAGGGAAGTGCGCATGGTGACTGTTGTATTCAATCCCGATGCAATTTCAGTGTTTCATCAACACTCTGATAGCCCACAGATTACAGAATGCCTCCAGATGTTAATCGGAAACTACTACTGTTCTTCCAGTGAACGATCAAAGCGAAGACTGTTTGAGACATTACTTTTACGGAGGAATGTGTGCATGGTGACTGTTGTTTTCAATCCCGATGCAATTTCTGTGTTTCATCAAAACTCTAATAGCCCACAGATTACAGAATGCCTCCAGATGTGCATCGGAAACTACTACTGGTCTTACAGGGAACGATCAAAGCATATTCCGTTTGAGAATTACTCCCATGGAGGAAAGTGCGCATGGTGACTGTTGTATTCAATCCCGATGCAACTTCTGTGTTTCATCAACACTCTGATAGGCCACAGATTACAGAATGCCACCAGATGTTAATCGGAAACTACTACTGGTTTTCCAGGGAACGATCAAAGCGTAGACTGTTTGGGACATTACTCCCATGGAGGAAAGTGCGCATGGTGACTGTTGTATTCAATCCCGATGCAATTTCTGTGTTTCATCAACATTCTGATAGTCCACAGATTACGGAAAGCCTCCAGATGTGCATCGGAAACTAATACTGGTCTTCCAGGGAACGATCAAAGCGTAGACTCCCATGGAGTAATGTGCGCATGGTGACTGTTGTATTCAATCCCGATGCAATTTCTGTGTTTCATCAACACTCTGATAGGCCACAGATTACAGAATGCCACCAGATGTTAATCGGAAACTACTACTGGTTTTCCAGGGAACGATCAAAGCGTAGACTGTTTGGGACACTACTCCCATGGAGGAAACTGCGCATGGAGACTGTTGTATTCAATCCCGATGCAATTTCTGTGTTTTATCAACACTCTGATAATCCACAGAGTACAGAAAGCCTCCAGATGTGCATCGGAAACTACTACTGGTCTTCCAGGGAACGATCAAAGCGTAGACTGTGAGAAACATTACTCCCATGGAGGAAAGTGCGCATGGTGACTGTTGTATTCAATTCTGATGCAATTTCTGTGTTTCATCAACACTCTGATAGTCCACAGATTACAGAATGCCTTTAGATGTTCATCGGAAACTACTACTGGTCTTCCAGGGAACGATCAAAGCGTAGATTGTTTGAGAATTACTCCCATGGAGGAAAGTGCGCATGGTGACTGTTGTGTTCAATCCCGAAGCATTTTCTGTGTTTCATCAACACTCTGATTGACCACAGATTACAGAATGCCACCAGATGTATATCGGAAACTACTACTGGTCTTACAGGGAACGATCAATGCATAGACTGTTTGAGAATTACTCCCATGGAGGAAAGTGCGCATGGAGACTGTTGTATTCATCCCGATGTAATTTCTGTGTTTCATTTACACTCTGATAGTCCACAGGTTGCATAATGCCTCCAGATGTGCATCGGAAACTGCTACTGGTCTTCCAGGGAACGATCAAAGCGTAAACTCTTTGAAACATTACTCCCATGGAGGAAAGTGCGCATGGTGACTGTTGTATTCAATCCCGATGCAATTTCTGTGTTTCATCAACACACTGATAGTCTACAGATTACAGAAAGAATCCAGATGTGCATCGGAAACTACTACTGGTCTTCCAGGGAACGATCAAAGCGTAAACCCTTTGAAACATTGATCCCATGGAGGAAAGTGCGCATAATGACTGTTGTGTTCAATCCCGATGCAATTTCTGTGTTTCATCAACACTCTGATAGTCCACAGATTACGGAAAGCCTCCAGATGTGCATCGGAAACTAGTACTGGTCTTCCAGGGCACGATCAAAGCAGAGACTGTTAGAGACATTACGCCCATGGAGTTAAGCGCGCATGGTGACTGTTGTATTCAATCCCGATGCAATATCTGTGTTTCATCAACACTCAGATAGTCCAAAGATTACAGAATGCCTCCAGATGTGCATCGGAAACTGCTACTGGTCTTCCAGGGAACGATCAAAGCGTAAACTCTTTGAAACATAATTCCCATGGAGGAAAGTGCGCATGGTGACTGTTGTGTTCAATCCCGAAGCATTTTCTGTGTTTCATCAACACTCTGATTGACCACAGATTAGAGAATGCCACCAGATGTATATCGGAAACTACTACTGTTCTTCCAGTGAACGATCAAAGCGAAGACTGTTTGAGACATTACTTTTACGGAGGAATGTGTGCATGGTGACTGTTGTATTCAATCCCGATGCAATTTCTGTGTTTCATCAACATTCTGATAGGCCACAGATTACAGAATGCCACCAGATGTTAATCGGAAACTACTACTGGTTTTCCAGGGAACGATCAAAGCGTAGACTGTTTGGGACATTACTCCCATGGAGGAAACTGCGCATGGAGACTGTTGTATTCAATCCCGATGCAATTTCTGTGTTTCATCAACACTCTGATAATCCACAGAGTACAGAAAGCCTCCAGATGTGCATCGGAAACTACTACTGTTCTTCCAGGGAACGATCAAAGCGTAGACTGTTAGAAACATTACTCCCATGGAGGAAAGTGCGCATGGTGACTGTTGTATTCAATCCTGATGCAATTTCTGTGTTTCATCAACACTCTGATACTCCACAGATTACAGAATGCCTCCAGATGTGCATCGGAAATTACTACTGGTCTTCCAGGGATCGATCGAAACGTAGACTCTATGAGACATTACTCCCATGGAGGAAAGTGCGCATGGAGACTGTTGTATTCATCCCGATGTAATTTCTGTGTTTCATTTACACTCTGATAGTCCACAGGTTGCAGAATGCCTCCAGATGTGCATCGGAAACTGCTACTGGTCTTCCAGGGAACGATCAAAGCGTAAACTCTTTGAAACATTACTCCCATGGAGGAAAGTGCGCATGGTGACTGTTGTATTCAATCCCGATGCAATTTCTGTGTTTCATCAACACTCTGATAGTCCACAGATTACAGAAAGCCTCCAGATGTTAATCGGAAACTACTACTGGTCTACCAGGGAACGATCAAAGCGTAGACATTTTGGGACATTACTCCCATGGAGGAAAGTGCGGATGGTGCCTGTTGTATTCAATCCCGATGCAATTTCTGTGTTTCATCAACACTCTGATAGTCCACAGATTTCAGAATGCAACCAGATGTGCATCGGAAACTACTACTGGTCTTAGAGGGAATGATCAAAGTGTAGACTGTTTGAGATATACCTCCCATGGAGGAAAGTAGCATGGTGACTGTTGTATTCAATCCCGATGCAATTTCTGTGTTCATCAACACTCTGATACTCCACGGAATACAGAATGCCTCCAGATGTGCATCGGAAACTACTACAGGTCTTCCAGGGAACGATTAAAACGTAGACTGTTTGAGACATTACTCCCATGGAGGAAATTGCGCATGGTGACTGTTGTATTCAATCCCGATGCAATTTCTGTGTTTCATCAACACTCTGATAGTCCACAGATTACAGAATGCCTCCAGATGTGCATCGGAAACTACTACTGGTCTTCCAGGGAACGATCAAAGCTAAGACTGTTTGGGACATTACTCCCGTGGAGGAAAGTACGCATGGTGACTGTTGTATTCAATTCCGATGAATTTTCTATGTTTCATCAACACTCTGATAGTCCACAGATTACAGAATGACTCCAGATGTTAATCGGAAACCACTACTGGTCTTCCAGGGAACGATCAAAGGATAGACTGTTTGAGACATTACACCCATGGAGGAAATTGCGCATGGTGACTGTTGTATTGAATCCCGATGCAATTTCTGTGTTTCATCAACACTCTGATAGTCCGCAGATTACAGAATGCATCCAGATGTGCATCGGAAACTGCTACTGGTCTTCCAGGGAACGATCAAAGCGTAGACTGTTTGAGACATATCTCCCATGGAGGAAAGTGCGCATGGTGAATGTTGTATTCAATCACGATGAAATTTCTTTGTTTCATCAACACTCTGATAGTCCACAGATTACAGAATGCCACCAGATGTGCAACGGAAACTGCTACTGGTCTTCAAGGGAACGATCAAAGCGTAGACTGTTTGAGACATTACTCCCATGGAGGAAAGTGCGCATGGTGACTGTTGTATTCAATCCCGATGCAATTTCTGTGTTTCATCAACACTCAGATAGTCCACAGATTACGGAAAGCCTCTAGATGTGCATCGGAAACTACTACTGGTCTTCCAGGGAACGATCAAAGCGTAGACTGTTTGAGACATTAGTCCCATTTAGGAAACTGCGCATGGAGACTGTTGTATTTAATCCCGATGCAATTTCTGTGTTCATCAACACTCTGATAATCCACAGAGTACAGAAAGCTTCCAGATGTGCATCGTAAACTACTACTGGTCTTCCAGGGAACGATGAAAGCGTAGACTGATTTAGACATACCTCCTGTGGAGGAAAGTGGGCATGGTGACTGTTGTATTCATTCCCGATTTAATTTCTGTGTTTCATCAACACTCTGATAGTCCACAGATTATAGAATGCCACCAGAAGTATATCGGAAACTACTACTGGTCCTACAGGGAGCGATCAAAGCATAGACTCTTTGAGAATTACTCCCATGGGGAACACTGCGCATGGAGACTGTTGTATTCAACCCCGATGCAATTTCTGTGTTTCATCAACACTCTGATATTCCACCGTGTACAGAAAGCCTCCAGATGTGGATAGGAAACTACTACTGGTCTTCTGGGGAACGATCAAAGCGTAGACTGTTAGAGACATTACTCCCATGGAGGAAAGTGCGCATGGTAACTGTTGTATTCAATCCCGACGCAATTTCTGTGTTTCATCAACACTCTGATACTCCACTGATTACAGAATGCCTCCAGATGTTAATCGGAAACTACTACTGGTTTTCCAGGGAACGATCAAAGCGTAGACTGTTTGGGACATTACTCCCGTGGAGGAAAGTGCGCATGGTGGCTGTTGTATTCAATTCCGATGAATTTTCTATGTTTCATCAACACTCTGATAGTCCACAGATTACAGAATGACTCCAGATGTTAATCGGAAACCACTACTGGTCTTCCAGGGAACGATCAAAGAATAGACTGTTTGAGACATTACTCCCATGGAGGAAATTGCGCATGGTGACTGTTGTATTGAATCCCGATGCAATTTCTGTGTTTCATCAACACTCTGATAGTCCGCAGATTACAGAATGCATCCAGATGTGCATCGGAAACTGCTACTGGTCTTCCAGGGAACGATCAAAGCGTAGACTGTTTGAGACATTACTCCCATGGAGGAAAGTGCGCATGGTGACTATTGTATTCAATCCCGATGCAATTTCTGTGTTTCATCAACACTCTGATTGTCCACAGATTACAGAATGCCTCCAGATGTTAATCGGAAGCTACTACTGGTTTTTCAGGGGACGATCAAATCGTAGACTGTTTGGGACATTACTCCCATTTAGGAAAGTGCGCATGGTGACTGTTGTATTCAATCCCGATGCAATTTCTGTGTTTCATCAACACTCAGATAGTCCACAGATTACGGAAAGCCTCTAGATGTGCATCGGAAACTACTACTGGTCTTCCAGGGAACGATCAAAGCGTAGACTGTTTGAGACATTACTCCCATGGAGGAAAGTGCGCATGGTGACTGTTGTATTCAATCACGATGCAATTTCTGTGTTTCATCAACACTCTGATAGTCCACAGTTTACAGAATGCCTCCAGATGTGCAATTGAAACTAATACTGGTCTTCCAGGGAACGATCAAAGCGTAGACTGTTTGAGACATTAGTCCCATTTAGGAAACTGCGCATGGAGACTATTGTATTTAATCCCGATGCAATTTCTGTGTTCATCAACACTCTGATAATCCACAGAGCACAAAAAGCCTCCAGATGTGCATCGGAAACTACTACTGGTCTTCCAGGGAACGATGAAAGCGTAGACTGTTTTAGACATACCTCCCGTGGAGGAAAGTGGGCATGGTGACTGTTGTATTCATTCCCAATTTAATTTCTGTGTTTCATCAACACTCTGATAGTCCACAGATTATAGAATGCCACCAGAAGTATATCGGAAACTACTACTGGTCTTACAGGGAGCGATCAAAGCATAGACTCTTTGAGAATTACTCCCATGGGGAAAACTGCGCATGGAGACTGTTGTATTCAACCCCGATGCAATTTCTGTGTTTCATCAACACTCTGATATTCCACAGTGTACAGAAAGCCTCCAGATGTGCATAGGAAACTACTACTGGTCTTCTGGGGAACGATCAAAGCGTAGACTGTTAGAGACATTACTCCCATGGAGGAAAGTGCGCATGGTAACTGTTGTATTCAATCCCGATGCAATTTCTGTGTTTCATCAACACTCTGATTCTCCACTGATTACAGAATGCCTCCAGATGTTAATCGGAAACTACTACTGGTTTTCCAGGGAACGATCAAATCGTAGACTGTTTGGGACATTACTCCCAGGGAGGAAAGTGCGCATGGTAACTGTTGTATTCAATCCCGATGCAATTTCTGTGTTCATCAACACTCTGATAATCCACAGAGCACAGAAAGCCTCCAGATGTGCATCGGAAACTACTACTGGTCTTCCAGGGAACGATGAAAGCGTAGACTGTTTTAGACATATCTCCCATGGAGGAAAGTGCGCATGGTGAATGTTGTATTCAATCACGATGAAATTTCTTTGTTTCATCAACACTCTGATAGTCCACAGATTACAGAATGCCACCAGATGTGCAACGGAAACTGCTACTGGTCTTCCAGGGAACGATCAAAGCGTAGACTGTTTGAGACATTACTCCCATGGAGGAAAGTGCGCATGGTGACTGTTGTATTCAATCCCGATGCAATTTCTGTGTTTCATCAACACTCAGATAGTCCACAGATTACGGAAAGCCTCTAGATGTGCATCGGAAACTACTACTGGTCTTCCAGGGAACGATCAAAGCGTAGACTGTTTGAGACACTACTCCCATGGAGGAAAGTGCGCATGGTGACTGTTGTATTCAATCACGATGCAATTTCTGTGTTTCATCAACACTCTGATAGTCCACAGATTACAGAATGCCTCCAGATGTGCAATTGAAACTAATACTGGTCTTCCAGGGAACGATCAAAGCGTAGACTGTTTGAGACATTAGTCCCATTTAGGAAACTGCGCATGGAGACTGTTGTATTTAATCCCGATGCAATTTCTGTGTTCATCAACACTCTGATAATCCACAGAGTACAGAAAGCCTCCAGATGTGCAACGGAAACTACTACTGGTCTTCCAGGGAACGATGAAAGCATAGACTGTTTTAGACATACCTCCCGTGGAGGAAAGTGGGCAGGGTGACTGTTGTATTCATTCCGGATTTAATTTCTGTGTTTTATCAACACTCTGATAGTCCACAGATTATAGAATGCCACCAGAAGTATATCGGAAACTACTACTGGTCTTACAGGGAGCGATCAAAGCATAGACTCTTTGAGAATTACTCCCATGGGGAAAACTGCGCATGGAGACTCTTGTATTCAACCCCGATGCAATTTCTGTGTTTCATCAACACTCTGATATTCCACAGTGTACAGAAAGCCTCCAGATGTGCATAGGAAACTACTACTGGTCTTCTGGGGAACGATCAAAGCGTAGACTGTTAGAGACATTACTCCCATGGAGGAAAGTGCGCATGGTAACTGTTGTATTCAATCCCGATGCAATTTCTGTGTTTCATCAACACTCTGATACTCCACTGATTACAGAATGCCTCCAGATGTTAATCGGAAACTACTACTGGTTTTCCAGGGAACGATCAAAGCGTAGACTGTTTGGGACATTACTCCCGTGGAGGAAAGTGCGCATGGTGACTGTTGTATACAATTCCGATGAATTTTCTATGTTTCATCAACACTCTGATAGTCCACAGATTACAGAATGACTCCAGATGTTAATCGGAAACCACTACTGGTCTTCCAGGGAACGATCAAAGCGTAGACTGTTTGAGACATTACTCCCATGGAGGAAAGTGCGCATGGTAACTGTTGTATTCAATCCCGATGCAATTTATGTGTTTCATCAACACTCTGATAGTCCACAGATTACAGAATGCCACCAGAAGTATATCGGAAACTACTACTGGTCTTACAGGGAGCGATCAACGCATAGACTGTTTGAGAATTACTCCCATGGGGAAAACTGCGCATGGAGACTGTTGTATTCAACCCCGATGCAATTTCTGTGTTTCATCAACACTCTGATATTCCACAGTGTACAGAAAGCCTCCAGATGTGCATAGGAAACTACTACTGGTCTTCTGGGGAACGATCAAAGCGTAGACTGTTAGAGACATTACTCCCATGGAGGAAAGTGCGCATGGTAACTGTTGTATTCAATCCCGATGCAATTTCTGTGTTTCATCAACACTCTGATACTCCACAGATTACAGAATGCCTCCAGATGTTAATCGGAAACTACTACTGGTCTTCCAGGGAACGATAAAAGCGTAGACTGTTTGAGACATTACTTTTACGGAGGAATGTGCTCATGGTGACTGTTGTATTCACTCCCGATGCAATTTCTGTGTTTCATCAACACTCTGATAGTCCACAGATTACAGAATGCCTCCAGATGTTAATCGGAAACTACTACTGGTTTTCCAGGGAACGATCAAAGCGTAGACTGTTTGGGACATTACTCCCATGGAGGAAAGTGCGCATGGTGACTGTTGTATTCAATCCCTATGCAATTTCTGTGTTTCATCAACACTCTGATAGTCCACATATTACGGAAAGCCTCCAGATGTGCATCGGAAACTACTATTGGTCTTCCAGGGAACGATCAAAGCGTAGACTGTTAGAGACATTACTCCCATGGGATAAAGTGCGCATGGTGACTTTTGTATTCAATCCCGATTCATTTTCTGTGTTTCATCAACACACTGATAGTCCACAGATTACAGAATGCCTCCAGATGTGCGTCGGAATCTGCTACTGGTCTTCCAGGGAACGGTCAAAGCGTAAACTCTTTGAAACATTACTCCCATGGAGGAAAGTGCGCATGGTGACTGTTGTATTCATTCCCGATAAAATATCATTGTTTCATCAATACTCTGATAGTCCACAGATTACAGAATGCCTCCAGATGTTAATCGGAAACTACTACTGGTTTTCCAGGGAACGATCAAAGCGTAGACTCTTTGGGTCATTACTCCCATGGAGGAAAGTGCGCATGGTGACTGTTGTATTCAATCCCGATGCAATTTCTGTGTTTCATCAACACTCTGATAGTCCACAAATTACAGAATGCCTCCAGATGTTCATCGGAAACTACTACTGGTCTTCCAGGGAACGATCAAAGCGTAGACTGTTTCAGACATTACTCCCATGGAGGAAAGTGCGCATGGTGACTGTTGTATTCAATCCCGATGCAATTTCTGTGTTTCATCAACACTCTGATACTCCACAGATTACAGAATGATTCCAGATGTGCATCGGAAACTACTACTGGTCTTCCAGGGAACGATCGAAGCGTTGACTGTTTGAGACATTAGTCCCATTTAGGAAACTGCGCATGGAGACTGTTGTATTTAATCCCGATGCAATTTCTGTGTTCATCAACACTCTGATAATCCACAGAGTACAGAAAGCCTCCAGATGTGCATCGGAAACTACTACTGGTCTTCCAGGGAACAATGAAAGCGTAGACTGTTTTAGACATACCTCCCGTGGAGGAAAGTGGGCATGGTGACTGTTGTATTCATTCCCAATTTAATTTCTGTGTTTCATCAACACTCTGATAGTCCACAGATAATAGAATGCCACCAGAAGTATATCGGAAACTACTACAGGTCTTACAGGGAGCGATCATAGCATAGACTCTTTGAGAATTACTCCCATGGGGAAAACTGCGCATGGAGACTGTTGTATTCAACCCCGATGCAATTTCTGTGTTTCATCAACACTCTGATATTCCACAGTGTACAGAAAGCCTCCAGATGTGCATAGGAAACTACTACTGGTCTTCTGGGGAACGATCAAAGCGTAGACTGTTAGAGACATTACTCCCATGGAGGAAAGTGCGCATGGTAACAGTTGTATTCAATCCCGATGCAATTTCTGTGTTTCATCAACACTCTGATACTCCACTGATTACAGAATGCCTCCAGATGTTAATCGGAAACTACTACTGGTTTTCCAGGGAACGATCAAAGCGTAGACTGTTTGGGACATTACTCCCGTGGAGGAAAGTGCGCATGGTGACTGTTGTATTCAATTCCGATGAATTTTTTATGTTTCATCAACACTCTGATAGTCCACAGATTACAGAATGACTCCAGATGTTAATCGGAAACCACTACTGGTCTTCCAGGGAACGATGAAAGCGTAGACTGTTTTAGACATACCTCCCGTGGAGGAAAGTGGGCATGGTGACTGTTGTATTCATTCCCGATTTAATTTCTGTGTTTCATCAACACTCTGATAGTCCACAGATTATAGAATGCCACCAGAAGTATATCGGAAACTACCACTGGTCTTCCAGGGAATGATCAAAGCTAAGACTGTTTGGGACATTACTCCCGTGGAGGAAAGTACGCATGGTGATTGTTGTATTCAATTCCGATGAATTTTCTATTTTTCATCAACACTCTGATAGTCCACAGATTACAGAATGACTCCAGATGTTAATCGGAAACCACTACTGGTCTTCCAGGAACCGATCAAAGGATAGACTGTTTGAAATATTACTCCCATGGAGGAAATTGCGCATGGTGACTGTTGTATTGAATCCCGATGCAATTTCTGTGTTTCATCAACACTCTGATAGTCCGCAGATACAGAATGCATCCAGATGTGCATCGGAAACTGCTACTGGTCTTCCAGGGAACGATCAAAGCGTAGACTGTTTGAGACATATCTCCCATGGAGGAAAGTGCGCATGGTGAATGTTGTATTCAATCACGATGAAATTTCTTTGTTTCATCAACACTCTGATAGTCCACAGATTACAGTATGCTACCAGATGTGCAACGGAAACTGCTACTGGTCTTCCAGGGAACGATCAAAGCGTAGACTGTTTGAGACATTACTCCCATGGAGGAAAGTGCGCATGGTGACTGTTGTATTCAATCCCGATGCAATTTCTGTGTTTCATCAACACTCAGATAGTCCACAGATTACGGAAAGCCTCTAGATGTGCATCGGAAACTACTACTGGTCTTCCAGGGAACGATCAAAGCGTAGACTGTTTGAGACACTACTCCCATGGAGGAAAGTGCGCATGGTGACTGTTGTATTCAATCACGATGCAATTTCTGTGTTTCATCAACACTCTGATAGTCCACAGATTACAGAATGCCTCCAGATGTGCAATTGAAACTAATACTGGTCTTCCAGGGAACGATCAAAGCGTAGACTGTTTGAGACATTAGTCCCATTTAGGAAACTGCGCATGGAGACTGTTGTATTTAATCCCGATGCAATTTCTGTGTTCATCAACACTCTGATAATCCACAGAGTACAGAAAGCCTCCAGATGTGCAACGGAAACTACTACTGGTCTTCCAGGGAACGATGAAAGCATAGACTGTTTTAGACATACCTCCCGTGGAGGAAAGTGGGCAGGGTGACTGTTGTATTCATTCCCGATTTAATTTCTGTGTTTCATCAACACTCTGATAGTCCACAGATTATAGAATGCCACCAGAAGTATATCGGAAACTACTACTGGTCTTACAGGGAGCGATCAAAGCATAGACTCTTTGAGAATTACTCCCATGGGGAAAACTGCGCATGGAGACTGTTGTATTCAACCCCGATGCAATTTCTGTGTTTCATCAACACTCTGATATTCCACAGTGTACAGAAAGCCTCCAGATGTGCATAGGAAACTACTACTGGTCTTCTGGGGAACGATCAAAGCGTAGACTGTTAGAGACATTACTCCCATGGAGGAAAGTGCGCATGGTAACTGTTGTATTCAATCCCGATGCAATTTCTGTGTTTCATCAACACTCTGATACTCCACTGATTACAGAATGCCTCCAGATGTTAATCGGAAACTACTACTGGTTTTCCAGGGAACGATCAAAGCGTAGACTGTTTGGGACATTACTCCCGTGGAGGAAAGTGCGCATGGTGACTGTTGTATTCAATTCCGATGAATTTTTTATGTTTCATCAACACTCTGATAGTCCACAGATTACAGAATGACTCCAGATGTTAATCGGAAACCACTACTGGTCTTCCAGGGAACGATGAAAGCGTAGACTGTTTTAGACATACCTCCCGTGGAGGAAAGTGGGCATGGTGACTGTTGTATTCATTCCCGATTTAATTTCTGTGTTTCATCAACACTCTGATAGTCCACAGATTATACAATGCCACCAGAAGTATATCGGAAACTACCACTGGTCTTCCAGGGAATGATCAAAGCTAAGACTGTTTGGGACATTACTCCCGTGGAGGAAAGTACGCATGGTGATTGTTGTATTCAATTCCGATGAATTTTCTATTTTTCATCAACACTCTGATAGTCCACAGATTACAGAATGACTCCAGATGTTAATCGGAAACCACTACTGGTCTTCCAGGGAACGATCAAAGGATAGACTGTTTGAAACATTACTCCCATGGAGGAAATTGCGCATGGTGACTGTTGTATTGAATCCCGATGCAATTTCTGTGTTTCATCAACACTCTGATAGTCCGCAGATTACAGAATGCATCCAGATGTGCATCGGAAACTGCTACTGGTCTTCCAGGGAACGATCAAAGCGTAGACTGTTTGAGACATATCTCCCATGGAGGAAAGTGCGCATGGTGAATGTTGTATTCAATCACGATGAAATTTCTTTGTTTCATCAACACTCTGATAGTCCACAGATTACAGAATGCCACCAGATGTGCAACGGAAACTGCTACTGGTCTTCCAGGGAACGATCAAAGCGTAGACTGTTTGAGACATTACTCCCATGGAGGAAAGTGCGCATGGTGACTGTTGTATTCAATCCCGATGCAATTTCTGTGTTTCATCAACACTCAGATAGTCCACAGATTACGGAAAGCCTCTAGATGTGCATCGGAAACTACTACTGGTCTTCCAGGGAACGATCAAAGCGTAGACTGTTTGAGACACTACTCCCATGGAGGAAAGTGCGCACGGTGACTGTTGTATTCAATCACGATGCAATTTCTGTGTTTCATCAACACTCTGATAGTCCACAGATTACAGAATGCCTCCAGATGTGCAATTGAAACTAATACTGGTCTTCCAGGGAACGATCAAAGCGTAGACTGTTTGAGACATTAGTCCCATTTAGGAAACTGCGCATGGAGACTGTTGTATTTAATCCCGATGCAATTTCTGTGTTCATCAACACTCTGATAATCCACAGAGTACAGAAAGCCTCCAGATGTGCAACGGAAACTACTACTGGTCTTCCAGGGAACGATGAAAGCATAGACTGTTTTAGACATACCTCCCGTGGAGGAAAGTGGGCAGGGTGACTGTTGTATTCATTCCCGATTTAATTTCTGTGTTTCATCAACACTCTGATAGTCCACAGATTATAGAATGCCACCAGAAGTATATCGGAAACTACTACTGGTCTTACAGGGAGCGATCAAAGCATAGACTCTTTGAGAATTACTCCCATGGGGAAAACTGCGCATGGAGACTGTTGTATTCAACCCCGATGCTATTTCTGTGTTTCATCAACACTCTGACATTCCACAGTGTACAGAAAGCCTCCAGATGTGCATAGGAAACTACTACTGGTCTTCTGGGGAACGATCAAAGCGTAGACTGTTAGAGACATTACTCCCATGGAGGAAAGTGCGCATGGTAACTGTTGTATTCAATCCCGATGCAATTTCTGTGATTCATCAACACTCTGATACTCCACTGATTACAGAATGCCTCCAGATGTTAATCGGAAACTACTACTGGTTTTCCAGGGAACGATCAAAGCGTAGACTGTTTCGGACATTACTCCCGTGGAGGAAAGTGCGCATGGTGACTGTTGTATTCAATTCCGACGAATTTTCTATGTTTCATCAACACTCTGATAGTCCACAGATTACAGAATGACTCCAGATGTTAATCGGAAACCACTACTGGTCTTCCAGGGAACGATCAAAGCGTAGACTGTTTGAGACATTACTCCCATGGAGGAAAGTGCGCATGGTAACTGTTGTATTCAATCCCGATGCAATTTATGTGTTTCATCAACACTCTGATACTCCACAGATTGCAGAGTGCCACCAGATGTGCATCGGAAACTACTACTGGTCTTCCAGGGAACGATGAAAGCGTAGACTGTTTTAGACATACCTCCCGTTGAGGAAAGTGCGCATTGTGACTGTTGTATTCATTCCCGATGCAATTTCTGTGTTTCATCAACACTCTGATACTCCACAGATTACAGAATGCCTCCAGATGTTAATCGGAAACTACTACTGGTCTTCCAGGGAACGATAAAAGCGTAGACTGTTTGAGACATTACTTTTACGGAGGAATGTGCTCATGGTGACTGTTGTATTCACTCCCGATGCAATTTCTGTGTTTCATCAACACTCTGATAGTCCACAGATTACAGAATGCCTCCAGATGTTAATCGGAAACTACTACTGGTTTTCCAGGGAACGATCAAAGCGTAGACTGTTTGGGACATTACTCCCATGGAGGAAAGTGCGCATGGTGACTGTTGTATTCAATCCCTATGCAATTTCTGTGTTTCATCAACACTCTGATAGTCCACATATTACGGAAAGCCTCCAGATGTGCATCGGAAACTACTATTGGTCTTCCAGGAAACGATCAAAGCGTAGACTGTTAGAGACATTACTCCCATGGGGTAAAGTGCGCATGGTGACTTTTGTATTCAATCCCGATTCATTTTCTGTGTTTCATCAACACACTGATAGTCCACAGATTACAGAATGCCTCCAGATGTGCGTCGGAATCTGCTACTGGTCTTCCAGGGAACGGTCAAAGCGTAAACTCTTTGAAACATTACTCCCATGGAGGAAAGTGCGCATGGTGACTGTTGTATTCATTCCCGATAAAATATCATTGTTTCATCAATACTCTGATAGTCCACAGATTACAGAATGCCTCCAGATGTGCAATTGAAACTAATACTGGTCTTCCAGGGAACGATCAAAGCGTAGACTGTTTGAGACATTAGTCCCATTTAGGAAACTGCGCATGGAGACTGTTGTATTTAATCCCGATGCAATTTCTGTGTTCATCAACACTCTGATAATCCACAGAGTATAGAAAGCCTCCAGATGTGCATCGGAAACTACTACTGGTCTTCCAGGGAACGATGAAAGCGTAGACTGTTTTAGACATACCTCCCGTGGAGGAAAGTGGGCATGGTGACTGTTGTATTCATTCCCGATTTAATTTCTGTGTTTCATCAACACTCTGATAGTCCACAGATTGTAGAATGCCACCAGAAGTATACCGGAAACTACTACTGGTCTTACAGGGAGCGATCAAAGCATAGACTCTTTGAGAATTACTCCCAAGGGGAAAACTGCGCATGGAGACTGTTGTATTCAACCCCGATGCAAATTCTGTGTTTCATCAACACTCTGATATTCCACAGTTTACAGAAAGCCTCCAGATGTGCATAGGAATCTACTACTGGTCTTCTGGGGAACGATCAAAGCGTAGACTGTTAGAGACATTACTCCCATGGAGGAAGGTGCGCATGGTAACTGTTGTATTCAATCCCGATGCAATTTCTGTGTTTCATCAACACTCTGATACTCCACTGATTACAGAATGCCTCCAGATGTTAATCGGAAACTACTACTGGTTTTCCAGGGAACGATCAAAGCGTAGACTGTTTGGGACATTACTCCCAGGGAGGAAAGTGCGCATGGTAACTGTTGTATTCAATCCCGATGCAATTTCTGTGTTTCATCAACACTCTGATACTCCACAGATTACAGAGTGCAACCAGATGTGCATCGGAAACTACTACTGGTCTTCCAGGGAACGATGAAAGCGTAGACTGTTTTAGACATACCTCCCGTGGAGGAAAGTGCGCATTGTGACTGTTGTATTCAATCCCGATGCAATTTCTGTGTTTCATCAACACTCTGATAGTCCACAGATTACAGAATGCCACCAGAAGTATATCGGAAACTACTACTGGTCTTACAGGGAGCGATCAAAGCATAGACTGTTTGAGAATTACTCCCATGGGGAAAACTGCGCATGGAGACTGTTGTAGTCAACCCCGATGCAATTTCTGTGTTTCATCAACACTCTGATATTCCACAGTGTACAGAAAGCTTCCAGATGTGCATAGGAAACTACTACTGGTCTTCTGGGGAACGATCAAAGCGTAGACTGTTAGAGACATTACTCCCATGGAGGAAAGTGCGCATGGTAACTGTTGTATTCAATCCCGATGCAATTTCTGTGTTCCATCAACACTCTGATACTCCACAGATTACAGAATGCTTCCAGATGTTAATCGGAAACTACTGCTGGTCTTCTAGGGAACGATAAAAGCGTAGACTGTTTGAGACATTACTTTTACGGAGGAATGTGCTCATGGTGACTGTTGTATTCAATCCCGATGCAATTTCTGTGTTTCATCAACACTCTGATAGCCCACAGATTACAGAATTTCTCCAGATGTTAATCGGAAACTACTACTGGTTTTCCAGGGTACGATCAAAGCGTAGACTGTTTGGGACATTACTCCCATGGAGGAAAGTGCGCATGGTGACTGTAGTATTCAATCCCTATGCAATTTCTGTGTTTCATCAACACTCTGATAGTCCACATATTACGGAAAGCCTCCAGATGTGCATCGGAAACTACTATTGGTCTTCCAGGGAACGATCAAAGCGTAGACTGTTAGAGACATTACTCCCATGGGGTAAAGTGCGCATGGTGACTTTTGTATTCAATCCCGATTCATTTTCTGTGTTTCATCAACACACTGATAGTCCACTGATTACAGAATGCCTCCAGATATGCGTCGGAAAATGCTACTGGTCTTCCAGGGAACGGTCAAAGCGTAAACTCTTTGAAACATTACTCCCATGGAGGAAAGTGCGCATGGTGACTGTTGTATTCAATCCCGATGCAATTTCTGTGTTTCATCAATACTCTGATAGTCCACTGATTACAGAATGCCTCCAGATGTTAATCGGAAATACTACTGGTTTTCCAGGGAACGCTCAAAGCGTAGACTGTTTGGGACATTACTCCCATGGAGGAAAGTGCGCATCGTGACTGTTGTATTCAATCCCGATGCAATTTCTGTGTTTCATCAACATTCAGATAGTCCACAGATTACGGAAAGCCTCCAGATGTGCATCGGAAACTACTACTGGTCTTCCAGGGAACGATCAAAGCGTAGACTGTTAGAGACATTACTCCCATGGAGTAAAGTGCGCATGGTGACTGTTGTATTAAATCCCGATGCAATTTCTGTGTTTCATCAACACTCTGATAGTCCACAGATTACAGAATGCCTCCAGATGTGCATAGGAAACTACTACTTGTCTTCCAGGGAACGATCAGAGCGTAGACTGTTTGAGACATTACTCCCATGGAGGAAACTGCGCAAGAAGACTGTTGTATTCAATCCCGATGCAGTTACTGTGTTTCATCAACCTTCTGATAATCTACACATATTACATAATGCCTCCAGATGTACACCGGAAACTACTACTGGTCTTCCAGGGAACGATCAAAGGTTAGACAGTTTGAGACATTACTCCCATGGAGGAAAGTGCGCATGGTGACTGTTGTATTCAATCCCGATGCAATTTCTGTGTTTCATCAACACTCTGATAGTCCATAGATTACAGAATGCCTCCAGATGTGCATCGGAAACTACTACTGGTCTTCTAGGGAACGATCAAAGCGTAGACTGTTTCAGACATTACTTTTATGGAGGAATGTGCGCATGGTGACTGTTGTATTCAATCCCGATGCAATTTCTGTGTTTCATCAACACTCTGATAGTCCACAGATTACAGAATGCCCCCAGATGTGCATCGGAAACTGCTACTGGTCTTCCAGGGAACGATCAAAGCGTAAACTCTTTGAAACATTACTCCCATGGAGGAAAGTGAGCATGGTGACTGTTGTGTTCAATCTTGATGCATTTTCTGTGTTTCATCAACACTCTGATTGTCCACAGATTACAGATTGCCACCAGATGTATATCGGAAACTACTACTGGTCTTACAGGGAACGATCAAAGCATAGACTGTTTGAGAATTACGCGCATGGAGGAAAGTGCGCATTGTGACTGTTGTATTCAATCCCGAGGCAATTTCTGTGTTTCATCAACCCTCTCATATTCCACAGATTACAGAATGCCTCCAGATGCGTGTCGGAAACTGCTACTGGGCTTGCAGGGAACGATCAAAGCGTAAACTCTTTGAAACATTACTCCCATGGAGGAAAGTGCGCATGGTGACTGTTGTATTCAATCCCGATGCAATATCATTGTTTCATCAATACTCTGATAGTCCACAGATTACAGAATGCCTCCAGATGTTAATCGGAAACTACTACTGGTTTTCCGGGGAACGATCAAAGCGTAGACTGTTTGGGACATTACTCCCATAGGGAAAAGTGCGCATGGTGACTGTTGTATTCAATCCCGATGCTATTTCTGTGTTTCATCAACACTCTGATAGTCCATAGATTACAGAATGCCTCCAGATGTGCATCGGAAACTACTACTGGTTTTCTAGGGAACGATCAAAGCGTAGACTGTTTCAGACAATACTTTTATGGAGGAATGTGCGCATGGTGACTGTTGTATTCAATCCCGATGCAATTTCTGTGTTTCATCAACACTCTGATAATCCACAGATTACTGAATGCCTCCAGATGTGCATCGGAAACTGCTACTGGTCTCCCAGGGAACGATCAAAGCGTAAACTCTTTGAAACATTACTCCCATGGAGGAAAGTGCGCATGGTGACTGTTGTATTCAATTCCGATGCAATATCATTGTTTCATCAATACTCTGATAGTCCACAGATTACAGAATGCCTCCAGATGTTAATCGGAAACTACTACTGGTTTTCTGGGGAACGATCAAAGCGTAGACTGTTTGGGACATTACTCCCATGGAGGAAAGTGCGCATGGTGACTGTTGTATTCAATCCCGATTCAATTTCTGTGTTTCATCAACGCACTGATAGTCCACAGATTACAGAATGCCTCCAGATGTGCATCGGAAACTACTACTGGTCTTCCAGGGAACGATCAAAGCGTAGACTGTTTGAGACATTATTCCCCATGGAGGAAACTGCGCAAGAAGACTGTTGTATTCAATCCCGATGCAGTTACTGTGTTTCATCAACACTCTGATAATCTACACATTACAGAATGCCACCAGATGTGCATCGGAAACTACTACTGGTCTTCCTGGGAACGATCAAGCGTAGATTGTTTGAGACATTACTCCCGTGGAGGAAAGTGCGCATGCAGACTGTTGTATTCAATCCCGATGCATTTTCTGTGTTTCATCAACACTCTTATAGTCCACAGTTTACAGAATGCCACGAGATGTGCATCGGGAACTACTACTGGTCTTCCAGGGAACGATGAAAGCGTAGACTGTTTTAGACATACCTCCCGTGGAGGAAAGTGCGCATTGTGACTGTTGTATTCAATCCCGAAGCAATTTCTGTGTTTCATCAACACTCTGATAGTCCACAGATTACAGAATGCCACCAGAAGTATATCGGAAACTACTACTGGTCTTACAGGGAGCGATCAAAGCATAGACTGTTTGAGAATTACTCCCATGGGGAAAACTGCGCATGGAGACTGTTGTATTCAACCCCGATGCAATTTCTGTGTTTCATCAACACTCTAATATTCCACAGTGTACAGAAAGCCTCCAGATGTGCATAGGAAACTACTACTGGTCTTCTGGGGAACGATCAAAGCGTAGACTGTTAGAGACATTACTCCCATGGAGGAAAGTGCGCATGGTAACTGTTGTATTCAATCCCGATGCAATTTCTGTGTTTCATCAACACTCTGATACTCCACAGATAACAGAATGCCTCCAGATGTTAATCGGAAACTACTACTGGTCTTCCAGGGAACGATAAAAGCGTAGACTGTTTGAGACATTACTTTTACGGAGGAATGTGCTCATGGTGACTGTTGTATTCAATCCCGATGCAATTTCTGTGTTTCATCAACACTCTGATAGTCCACAGATTACAGAATGCCTCCAGATGTTAATCGGAAACTACTACTGGTTTTCCAGGGAACGATCAAAGCGTAGACTGTTGGGGACATTACTCCCATGGAGGAAAGTACGCATGGTGACTGTTGTATTCGATCCCTATGCAATTTCTGTGTTTCATCAACACTCTGATAGTCCACATATTACGGAAAGCCTCCAGATGTGCATCTGAAACTACTATTGGTCTTCCAGGGAACGATCAAAGCGTAGACTGTTAGAGACATTACTCCCATGGAGGAAAGTGCGCATGGTGAGTTTTGTATTCATTCCCGATAAAATATCATTGTTTCATCAATACTCTGATAGTCCACAGATTACAGAATGCCTCCAGATGTACACCGGAAACTACTACTGGTCTTCCAGGGAACGATCAAAGGTTAGACAGTTTGAGACATTACTCCCATGGGGGAAAGTGCGCATGGTGACTGTTGTATTCAATCCCGATGCAATTTCTGTGTTTCATCAACACTCTGATAGTCCATAGATTACAGAATGCCTCCAGATGTGCATCGGAAACTACTACTGGTCTTCTTGGGTACGATCAAAGCGTAGACTGTTTAAGACATTACTTTTATGGAGGAATGTGCGCATGGTGACTGTTGTATTCAATCCCGATGCAATTTCTATGTTTCATCAACACTCTGATAGTCCACAGATTACGGAATGCCTCCAGATGTGCATCGGAAACTGGTACTGGTCTTCCAGGGAACGATCAAAGCGTAAACTCTTTGAAACATTACTCCCATGGAGGAAAGTGAGCATGGTGACTGTTGTGTTCAATCTTGATGCATTTTCTGTGTTTCATGAACACTCTGATTGTCCACAGATTACAGATTGCCACCAGATGTATATCGGAAACTACTACTGGTCTTACAGGGAACGATCAAAGCATAGACTGTTTGATAATTACGCCCATGGAGGAAAGTGCGCATTGTGACTGTTGTATTCATCCCGAGGCAATTTCTGTGTTTCATCAACCCTCTCATAGTCCACAGATTACAGAATGCCTCCAGATGTGTGTCGGAAACTGCTACTGGGCTTGCAGGGAACGATCAAAGCGTAAACTCTTTGAAACATTACTAGCATGGAGGAAAGTGCGCATGGTGACTGTTGTATTCAATCCCGATGCAATATCATTGTTTCATCAATACTCTGATAGTCCACAGATTACAGAATGCCTCCAGATGGTAATCGGAAACTACTACTGGTTTTCCGGGGAACGATCAAAGCGTAGACTGTTTGGGACAATACTCCCATAGAGAAAAGTGCGCATGGTGACTGTTGTATTCAATCCCGATGCAATTTCTGTGTTTCATCAACACTCTGATAGTCCACAGATTACAGAATGCCTCCAGATGTTAATCGGAAACTACTACTGGTTTTCCACGGAACGATCAAAGCGTAGACTGTTTGGGACATTACTCCCATGGAGGAAAGTGCGCATGGTGACTGTTGTATTCAATCCCTATGCAATTTCTGTGTTTCATCAACACTCTGATAGTCCACATATTACGGAAAGCCTCCAGATGTGCATCGGAAACTACTATTGGTCTGCCAGGGAACGATCAAAGCGTAGACTGTTAGAGACATTACTCCCATGGGGTAAAGTGCGCATGGTGACTTTTGTATTCAATCCCGATTCATTTTCTGCGTTTCATCAACACACTGATAGTCCACAGATTACAGAATGCCTCCAGATGTGCGTCGGAAACTGCTACTGGTCTTCCAGGGAACGGTCAAAGCGTAAACTCTTTGAAACATTACTCCCATGGAGGAAAGTGCGCATGGTGACTGTTGTATTCAATCCCGATGCAATTTCTGTGTTTCATCAACACTCTGATAGTCCACAAATTACAGAATGCCTCCAGATGTTCATCGGAAACTACTACTGGTCTTCCAGGGAACGATCAAAGCGTAGACTGTTTCAGACATTACTCCCATGGAGGAAAGTGCGCATGGTGACTGTTGTATTCAATCCCGATGCAATTTCTGTGTTTCATCAACACTCTGATACTCCACAGATTACAGAATGATTCCAGATGTGCATCGGAAACTACTACTGGTCTTACAGGGAGCGATCAAAGCATAGACTGTTTGAGAATTACTCCCATGCGGAAAACTGCGCATGGAGACTGTTGTATTCAACCCCGATGCAATTTCTGTGTTTCATCAACACTCTGATATTCCACAGTGTACAGAAAGCCTCCAGATGTGCATAGGAAACTACTACTGGTCTTCTGGGGAACGATCAAAGCGTAGACTGTTAGAGACATTACTCCCATGGAGGAAAGTGCGCATGGTAACTGTTGTATTCAATCCCGATGCAATTTCTGTGTTTCATCAACACTCTGATACTCCACAGATTACAGAATGCCTCCAGATGTTAATCGGAAACTACTACTGGTCTTCCAGTTAACGATAAAAGCGTAGACTGTTTCAGACATTACTTTTACGGAGGAATGTGCTCATGGTGACTGTTGTATTCAATCCCGATGCAATTTCTGTGTTTCATCAACACTCTGATAGTCCACAGATTACAGAATGCCTCCAGATGTTAATCGGAAACTACTACTGGTTTTCCAGGGAACGATCAAAGCGTAGACTGTTTGGGACATTACTCCCATGGAGAAAAGTGCGCATGGTGACTGTTGTATTCGATCCCTATGCAATTTCTGTGTTTCATCAACACTCTGATAGTCCACATATTACGGAAAGCCTCCAGATGTGCATCTGAAACTACTATTGGTCTTCCAGGGAACGATCAAAGCGTAGACTGTTAGAGACATTACTCCCATGGGGTAAAGTGCGCATGGTGACTTTTGTATTCAATCCCGATTCATTTTCTGTGTTTCATCAACACACTGATAGTCCACAGATTACAGAATGCCTCCAGATGTGCGTCGGAAACTGCTACTGGTCTTCCAGGGAACGGTCAAAGCGTAAACTCTTTGAAACATTACTCCCATGGAGGAAAGTGCGCATGGTGAGTGTTGTATTCATTCCCGATAAAATATCATTGTTTCATCAATACTCTGACAGTCCACAGATTACAGAATGCCTCCAGATGTTAATCGGAAACTACTACTGGTTTTCCAGGGAACGATCAAAGCGTAGACTGTTTGGGTCATTACTCCCATGGAGGAAAGTGCGCATGGTGACTGTGTTATTCAATCCCGATGCAATTTCTGTGTTTCATCAACACTCTGATAGTCCACAAATTACAGAATGCCTCCAGATGTTCATCGGAAACTACTACTGGTCGTCCAGGGAACGATCAAAGCGTAGACTGTTTCAGACATTAGTCCCATGGAGGAAACTGCACATGGAGACTGTTGTATTCAATCATGATGCAATTTCTGTGTTTCATCAACACTCTGATAATCCACAGATTAGAGAATGCCACGAGATGTGCATCGGAAACTACTACTCGTCTTCCAGTTAACGATCAAAGCGTAGACTGTTTGAGACATTACTTTTATGGGGGAATGTGCTCATGGTGACTGTTGTATTCAATCCCGATGCAATTTCTGTGTTTCATCAACACTCTGATAGTCCACAGATTACAGAATGCCTCCAGATGTGCATTGGAAACTACTACTGGTCTTCCAGGGAACGATCAAAGCGTAGACTGTTTCAGACATTACTCCCATGGAGGAAACTGCGCAAGAAGACTGTTGTATTCAATCCCGATGCAGTTACTGTGTTTCATCAACCTTCTGATAATCTACACATTACAAAATGCCACCAGATGTGCATCGGAAACTACTACTGGTCTTCCAGGGAACGATCAAGCGTAGATTGTCTCAGACATTACTCCCATGGAGGAAAGTGCGCATGGTGACTGTTGTATTCAATCCGGATGCAATATCTGTGTTTCATCAACACTCTGATAGCCCACATATTACAGAATGCCTCCAGATGTACACCGGAAACTACTACTGGTCTTCCAGGGAACGATCAAAGGTTAGACAGTTTGAGACATTACTCCGATGGAGGAAAGTGCGCATGGTGACTGTTGTATTCAATCCCGATGCAATTTCTGTGTTTCATCAACACTCTGATAGTCCATAGATTACAGAATGCCTCCAGATGTGCATCGGAAACTACTACTGGTCTTCTAGGGAACGATCAAAGCGTAGACTGTTTCAGACATTACTTTTATGGAGGAATGTGCGCATGGTGACTGTTGTATTCAATCCCGATGCAATTTCTGTGTTTCATCAACACTCTGATAGTCCACAGATTACAGAATGCCTCCAGATGTGCATCGGAAACTGCTACTGGTCTTCCAGGGAACGATCAAAGCGTAAACTCTTTGAAACATTACTCCCATGGAGGAAAGTGAGCATGGTGACTGTTGTGTTCAATCATGATGCATTTTCTCTGTTTCATCAACACTCTGATTGTCCACAGATTACAGATTGCCACCAGATGTATATCGGAAACTACTACTGGTCTTACAGGGAACGATCAAAGCATAGACTGTTTGAGAATTACGCCCATGGAGGAAAGTGCGCATTGTGACTGTTGTATTCAATCCCGAGGCAATTTCTGTGTTTCATCAACCCTCTCATAGTCCACAGATTACAGAATGCCTCCAGATGTGTGTCGGAAACTGCTACTGGGCTTGCAGGGAACGATCAAAGCGTAAACTCTTTGAAACATTACTCCCATGGAGGAAAGTGCGCATGGTGACTGTTGTATTCAATCCCGATGCAATATCATTGTTTCATCAATACTCTGATAGTCCACAGATTACAGAATGCCTCCAGATGTTAATCGGAAACTACTGCTGGTTTTCCGGGGAACGATCAAAGCGTAGACTGTTTGGGACATTACTCCCATAGAGAAAAGTGCGCATGGTGACTGTTGTATTCAATCCCGATGCAATTTCTGTGTTTCATCAACACTCTGATAGTCCACAGATTACAGAATGCCTCCAGATGTGCATAGGAAACTACTACTGGTCTTCCAGGGAACGATAAAAGCGTAGACTGTTTGAGACATTACTTTTACGGAGGAATGTGCTCATGGTGACTGTTGTATTCAATCCCGTTGCAATTTCTGTGTTTCATCAACACTCTGATAGTCCACAGATTACAGAATGCCTCCAGATGTTAATCGGAAACTACTACTGGTTTTCCAGGGAACGATCAAAGCGTAGACTGTTTGGGACATTACTCCCATGGAGGAAAGTGCGCATGGTGACTGTTGTATTCAATCCCTATGCAATTTCTGTGTTTCATCAACACTCTGATAGTCCACATATTACGGAAAGCCTCCAGATGTGCATCGGAAACTACTATTGGTCTTCCAGGGAACGATCAAAGCGTAGACTGTTAGAGACGTTACTCCCATGGGGTAAAGTGCGCATGGTGACTTTTGTATTCAATCCCGATTCATTTTCTGTGTTTCATCAACACACTGATAGTCCACAGATTACAGAATGCCTCCAGATGTGCGTCGGAAACTGCTACTGGTCTTCCAGGGAACGATCAAAGCGTAGACTGTTTCAGACATTACTCCCATGGAGGAAAGTGCGCATGGTGACTGTTGTATTCAATCCCTATGCAATTTCTGTGTTTCATCAACACTCTGATACTCCACAGATTACAGAATGATTCCAGATGTGCATCGGAAACTACTACTGGTCTTCCAGGGAACGATCGAAGCGTTGACTTTTTGAGACATTACTCCCATGGGGAAAAGTGCGCATGGTGACTGTTGTATTTATCCCGATGTAATTTCTGTGTTTCATTTACACTCTGATAGTCCCCAGATTACAGAATGCCTCCAGATGTGAATCGAAAACTGCTACTGGTCTTCCAGGGAACGATCAAAGCGTAAACACTTTGAAACATTACTCCCATGGAGGAAAGTGCGCATGGTGACTGTTGTATTCAATCCCGATGCAATTTCTGTGTTTCATCAATACTCTGATAGTCCACTGACTACAGAATGCCTCCAGATGTTAATCGGAAATACTACTGGTTTTCCAGGGAACGCTCAAAGCGTAGACTGTTTGGGACATTACCCCCATGGAGGAAAGTGCGCATCGTGACTGTTGTATTCAATCCCGATGCAATTTCTGTGTTTCATCAACATTCAGATAGTCCACAGATTACGGAAAGCCTCCAGATGTGCATCGGAAACTACTACTGGTCTTCCAGGGAACGATCAAAGCGTAGACTGTTAGAGACATTACTCCCATGGAGTAAAGTGCGCATGGTGACTGTTATATTAAATCCCGATGCAATTTCTGTGTTTCATCAACACTCTGATAGTCCACAGTTTACAGAATGCCTCCAGATGTGCAATTGAAACTAATACTGGTCTTCCAGGGAACTATCAAAGCGTAGACTATTTGAGACATTAGTCCCATGGAGGAAACTGCACATGGAGACTGTTGTATTCAATCATGATGCAATTTCTGTGTTTCATCAACACTCTGATAATCCACAGATTAGAGAATGCCACGAGATGTGCATCGGAAACTACTACTAGTCTTCCAGTTAACGATCAAAGCGTAGACTGTTTGAGACATTACTTTTATGGAGGAATGTGCTCATGGTGACTGTTGTATTCAATCCCGATGCAGTTACTGTGTTTCATCAACCTTCTGATAATATACACATTACAGAATGCCACCAGATGTGCATCGGAAACTACTACTGGTCTTCCAGGGAACGATCAAGCGTAGATTGTTTGAGACATTACTCCCATGGAGGAAAGTGCGCATGGTGACTGTTGTATTCAATCCGGATGCAATATCTGTGTTTCATCAACACTCTGATAGCCCACATATTACAGAATGCCTCCAGATGTACACCGGAAACTACTACTGGTCTTCCAGGGAACGATCAAAGGTTAGACAGTTTGAGACATTACTCCCATGGAGGAAAGTGCGCATGGTGACTGTTGTATTCAATCCCGATGCAATTTCTGTGTTTCATCAACACTCTGATAGTCCACAGGTTACAGAATGCCTCCAGATGTGCATTGGAAACTACTACTGGTCTTCCAGGGAACGATCAAAGCGTAGACTGTTTCAGACATTACTCCCATGGAGGAAACTGGGCAAGAAGACTGTTGTATTCAATCCCGATGCAGTTACTGTGTTTCATCAACCTTTTGATAATCTACACATTACAGAATGCCACCAGATGTGCATCGGAAACTACTACTGGTCTTCCAGGGGACGATCAAGCGTAGATTGTTTGAGACATTACTCCCATGGAGGAAAGTGCGCATGGTGACTGTTGTATTCAATCCGGATGCAATATCTGTGTTTCATCAACACTCTGATAGCCTACATATTACAGAATGCCTCCAGATGTACACCGGAAACTACTACTGGTCTTCCAGGGAACGATCAAATGTTAGACAGTTTGAGACATTACTCCCATGGAGGAAAGTGGGCATGGTGACTGTTGTATTCAATCCCGATGCAATTTCTGTGTTTCATCAACACTCTGATAGTCCATAGATTACAGAATGCCTCCAGATGTGCATCGGAAACTACTACTGGTCTTCTAGGGAACGATCAAAGCGTAGACTGCTTCAGACATTACTTTTATGGAGGAATGGGCGCATGGAGGCTGTTGTATTCAATCCCGATGCAATTTCTGTGTTTCATCAACACTCTGATAGTCCACAGACTACAGAATGCCTCCAGATGAGCATCGGAAACTGCTACTAGTCTTCCAGGGAACGATCAAAGCGTAAACTCTTTGAAACATTACTCCCATGGAGGAAAGTGAGCATGGTGACTGTTGTGTTCAATCTTGATGCATTTTCTGTGTTTCATCAACACTCTGATTGTCCACAGATTACAGATTGCCACCAGATGTATATCGGAAACTACTACTGGTCTTACAGGGAACGATCAAAGCGTATACTGTTTGGGACATTACTCCCATAGAGAAAAGTGCGCATGGTGACTGTTGTATTCAATCCCGATGCAATTTCTGTGTTTCATCAACACTCTGATAGTCCACAGATTACAGAATGCCTCCAGATGTGCATAGGAAACTACTACTGGTCTTCCAGGGAACGATCAAAGCGTAGACTGTTTGAGACATTACTCCCATGGATGAAACTGCGCAAGAAGACTGTTGTATTCAATCCCGATGCAGTTACTGTGTTTCATCGACACTCTGATAATCTACACATTACAGAATGCCACCAGATGTGCATCGGAAACTACTACAGGTCTTCCAGGGAACGATCAAGCGTAGATTGTTGAGACATTACTGCCGTGGTGGAAAGTGCGCATGGTGACTGTTGTATTCAATCCGGATTCAATATCTGTGTTTCATCAACGCTCTGATAGCCCACATATTACAAAATGCCTCAAGATGTGCTTAGGAAACTACGACTGGTCTTCCAGGGAACGATCAAAGGGTAGACAGTTTGAGACATTACTCCCATGGAGGAAAGTGCGCATGCTGACTGTTGTATTCAATCCCGATGCTATTTCTGTGTTTCACCAACACTCTGATAGTCCATAGATTACAGAATGCCTCCAGATGTGCGTCGGAAACTACTACTGGTCTTCTAGGGAACGATCAAAGCGTAGACTGTTTCAGACATTACTTTTATGGAGGAATGTGCGCATGGTGACTGTTGTCTTCAATCCCGATGCAATTTCTGTGTTTCATCAACACTCTGATAATCCACAGATTACTGAATGCCTCCAGATGTGCATCGGAAACTGCTACTGGTCTCCCAGGGAACGATCAAAGCGTAAACTCTTTGAAACATTACTCCCATGGAGGAAAGTGCGCATGGTGACTGTTGTATTCAATCCCGATGCAATATCATCTTTTCATCAATACTCTGATAGTCCACAGATTACAGAATGCCTCCAGATGTTAATCGGAAACAACTACTGGTTTTCCGGGGAACGATCAAAGCGTAGACTGTTTGGGACATTACTCCCATGGAGGAAAGTGCGCATGGTGACTGTTGTATTCAATCCCGATGCAATTTCTGTGTTTCATCAACACTCTGATAGTCCACAGATTACAGAATGCCTCCAGATGTGCATAGGAAACTACTACTGGTCTTCCAGGGAACGATCAAAGCGTAGACTGTTTGAGACATTATTCCCATGGAGGAAACTGCGCAAGAAGACTGTTGTATTCAATCCCGATGCAGTTACTGTGTTTCATCAACACTCTGATAATCTACACATTACAGAATGCCACCAGATGTGCATCGGAAACTACTACTGGTCTTCCAGGGGACGATCAAGCGTAGATTGTTTGAGACATTACTCCCGTGGAGGAAAGTGCGCATACAGACTGTTGTATTCAATCCCGATGCATTTTCTGTGTTTCATCAACACTCTGACAGTCCACAGATTACAGAATGCCACGAGATGTGGATCGGAAGCTACTACTGGTGTTCCAGGGAACGATGAAAGCGTAGACTGTTTCAGACATTACTCCCATGGATGAAAGTGCGGATAGTGACTGTTGTATTAAATCCCAATGCAATTACTGTGCTTCATCAACACTCCGACAGTCCACAGTATACAGAATGCCACCAGATGTGCATCGGAAACTACTACTGGTCTTCCAGGGAACGATCAAAGCGTAGACTGTTTGAGACATTACTCCCATGGAGGAAAGTGCGCATGGTGACTGTTGTATTCAATCCCGATGCAATTTCTGTGTTTCATCAACACTCCGATAGTCCACAGGTTACAGAAAGCCCCCAGATGAGCATCGGAAACTACTACTGGTCTTCCAGGCAACGATCAAAGCGTAAACTCTATGAGACATTACTCCCATGGAGGAAAGTGCGCATGGAGACTGTTGTATTCAATCCCGATGCATTTTCTGTGTTTCATCAACACTCTGATAGTCCACAGATTACAGAATGCCACGAGATGTGGATCGGAAATTACTACTGGTCTTCCAGGGAACGATGAAAGCGTAGACTCTTTCAGACATTACTCCCATGGAGGAAAGTGCGGATGGTGACTTTTGTATTCGATCCCAATGCAATTTCTGGGTTTCATCAACACTCTGATAGGCCACAGATTACAGAATGATTCCACATGTGCATCGGAAACTACTACTGGTCTTCCAGGGAACGATCGAAGCGTTGACTGTTTGAGACATTAGTCCCATTTAGGAAACTGCGCATGGAGACTGTTGTATTTAATCCCGATGCAATTTCTGTGTTCATCAACACTCTGATAATCCACAGAGTACAGAAAGCCTCCAGATGTGCATCGGAAACTACTACTGGTCTTCCAGGGAACGATGAAAGCGTAGACTGTTTTAGACAAACCTCCCGTGGAAGAAAGTGGGTATGGTGACTGTTGTATTCATTCCCAATTTCATTTCTGTGTTTCATCAACACTCTGATAGTAAACAGATTATAGAATGCCACCAGATGTGCATCGGAAACTACTACTGGTTTTCCAGGGAACGATCAAAGCGTAGACTGTTTGGGACATTACTCCCATGGAGGAAAGTGCGCATGGTGACTGTTGTATTCAATCCCTATACAATTTCTGTGTTTCATCAACACTCTGATAGTCCACATATTACGGAAAGCCTCCAGATGTGCATCGGAAACTACTATTGGTCTTCCAGGGAACGATCAAAGCGTAGACTGTTAGAGACATTACTCCCATGGGGTAAAGTGCGCATGGTGACATTTGTATTCAATCCCGATTCATTTTCTGTGTTTCATCAACACACTGATAGTCCACAGATTACAGAATGCCTCCAGATGTGCATCGGAAACTACTATTGGTCTTCCAGGGAACGATCAAAGCGTAGACTGTTAGAGACATTACTCCCATGGGGTAAAGTGCGCATGGTGACATTTGTATTCAATCCCGATTCATTTTCTGTGTTTCATCAACACACTGATAGTCCACAGATTACAGAATGCCTCCAGATGTGCATCGGAAACTACTACTGGTCTTCCAGGGAACGATCAAAGCGTAGACTGTTTGAGACATTACTCCCATTGATGAAACTGCGCAAGAAGACTGTTGTATTCAATCCCGATGCAGTTACTGTGTTTCATCAACACTCTGATAGTCCACAGATTACAGAATGCCACCAGATGTGCATCGGAAACTACTACTGGTCTTCCAGGGAACGATCAAAGCGTAGACTGTTTGAGACATTACTCCCATGGAGGAAAGTGCGCATGGTGACTGTTGTATTCAATCCCGATGCAATTTCTGTGTTTCATCAACACTCCGATAGTCCACAGGTTACAGAAAGCCCCCAGATGAGCATCGGAAACTACTACTGGTCTTCCAGGCAACGATCAAAGCGTAAACTCTATGAGACATTACTCCCATGGAGGAAAGTGCGCATGGAGACTGTTGTATTCAATCCCGATGCATTTTCTGTGTTTCATCAACACTCTGATAGTCCACAGATTACAGAATGCCACGAGATGTGGATCGGAAATTACTACTGGTCTTCCAGGGAACGATGAAAGCGTAGACTCTTTCAGACATTACTCCCATGGAGGAAAGTGCGGATGGTGACTTTTGTATTCGATCCCAATGCAATTTCTGGGTTTCATCAACACTCTGATAGGCCACAGATTACAGAATGATTCCACATGTGCATCGGAAACTACTACTGGTCTTCCAGGGAACGATCGAAGCGTTGACTGTTTGAGACATTAGTCCCATTTAGGAAACTGCGCATGGAGACTGTTGTATTTAATCCCGATGCAATTTCTGTGTTCATCAACACTCTGATAATCCACAGAGTACAGAAAGCCTCCAGATGTGCATCGGAAACTACTACTGGTCTTCCAGGGAACGATGAAAGCGTAGACTGTTTTAGACAAACCTCCCGTGGAAGAAAGTGGGTATGGTGACTGTTGTATTCATTCCCAATTTAATTTCTGTGTTTCATCAACACTCTGATAGTAAACAGATTATAGAATGCCACCAGATGTGCATCGGAAACTACTACTGGTTTTCCAGGGAACGATCAAAGCGTAGACTGTTTGGGACATTACTCCCATGGAGGAAAGTGCGCATGGTGACTGTTGTATTCAATCCCTATACAATTTCTGTGTTTCATCAACACTCTGATAGTCCACATATTACGGAAAGCCTCCAGATGTGCATCGGAAACTACTATTGGTCTTCCAGGGAACGATCAAAGCGTAGACTGTTAGAGACATTACTCCCATGGGGTAAAGTGCGCATGGTGACATTTGTATTCAATCCCGATTCATTTTCTGTGTTTCATCAACACACTGATAGTCCACAGATTACAGAATGCCTCCAGATGTGCATCGGAAACTACTATTGGTCTTCCAGGGAACGATCAAAGCGTAGACTGTTAGAGACATTACTCCCATGGGGTAAAGTGCGCATGGTGACATTTGTATTCAATCCCGATTCATTTTCTGTGTTTCAGCAACACACTGATAGTCCACAGATTACAGAATGCCTCCAGATGTGCATCGGAAACTACTACTGGTCTTCCAGGGAACGATCAAAGCGTAGACTGTTTGAGACATTACTCCCATTGATGAAACTGCGCAAGAAGACTGTTGTATTCAATCCCGATGCAGTTACTGTGTTTCATCAACACTCTGATAGTCCACAGATTACAGAATGCCACCAGATGTGCATCGGAAACTACTACTGGTTTTCCAGGGAACGATCAAAGCGTAGACTGTTTGGGACATTACTCCCATGGAGGAAAGTGCGCATGGTGACTGTTGTTTTCAATCCCTATACAATTTCTGTGTTTCATCAACACTCTGATAGTCCACATATTACGGAAAGCCTCCAGATGTGCATCGGAAACTACTATTGGTCTTCCAGGGAACGATCAAAGCGTAGACTGTTAGAGACATTACTCCCATGGGGTAAAGTGCGCATGGTGACATTTGTATTCAATCCCGATTCATTTTCTGTGTTTCATCAACACACTGATAGTCCACAGATTACAGAATGCCTCCAGATGTGCGTCGGAAACTGCTACTGGTCTTCCAAGGAACGGTCAAATCGTAAACTCTTTGAAACATTACTCCCATGGAGGAAAGTGCGCATGGTGACTGTTGTATTCATTCCCGATAAAATATCATTGTTTCATCAATACTCTGATAGTCCACAGATTACAGAATGCCTCCAGATGTTAATCGGAAACTACTACTGCTTTTCCAGGGAACGATCGAAGCGTAGACTGTTTGGGTCATTACTCCCATGGAGGAAACTGCGCATGGTGACTATTGTATTCAATCCCGATGCAATTTCTGTGTTTCATCAACACTCTGATAGTCCACAAATTACAGAATGCCTCCAGATGTTCATCGGAAACTACTACTGGTCTTCCAGGGAACGATCAAAGCGTAGACTGTTTCAGACATTACTCCCATGGAGGAAAGTGCGCATGGTGACTGTTGTATTCAATCCCGATGCAATTTCTGTGTTTCATCAACACTCTGATACTCCACAGATTACAGAATGATTCCACATGTGCATCGGAAACTACTACTGGTCTTCCAGGGAACGATCGAAGCGTTGACTGTTTGAGACATTAGTCCCATTTAGGAAACTGCGCATGGAGACTGTTGTATTTAATCCCGATGCAATTTCTGTGTTCATCAACACTCTGATAATCCACAGAGTACAGAAAGCCTCCAGATGTGCATCGGAAACTACTACTGGTCTTCCAGGGAACGATGAAAGCGTAGACTGTTTTAGACATACCTCCCGTGGAGGAAAGTGGGTATGGTGACTGTTGTATTCATTCCCAATTTAATTTCTGTGTTTCATCAACACTCTGATAGTCCACAGATTATAGAATGCCACCAGAAGTATATCGGAAACTACTACTGGTCTTACAGGGAGCGATCAAAGCATAGTTTCTTTGAGAATTACTCCCATGGGGAAAACTGCGCATGGAGACTGTTGTATTCAACCCCGATGCAATTTCTGTGTTTCATCAACACTCTGATATTCCACAGTGTACAGAAAGCCTCCAGATGTGCATAGGAAACTACTACTGGTCTTCTGGGGAACGATCAAAGCGTAGACTGTTAGAGACATTACTCCCATGGAGGAAAGGGCGCATGGTAACTGTTGTATTCAATCCCGATGCAATTTCTGTGTTTCATCAACACTCTGATACTCCACTGATTACAGAATGCCTCCAGATGTTAATCGGAAACTACTACTGGTTTTCCAGGGAACGATCAAAGCGTAGACTGTTTGGGACATTACTCCCGTGGAGGAAAGTGCGCATGGTGACTGTTGTATTGAATTCCGATGAATTTTCTATGTTTCATCAACACTCTGATAGTCCACAGATTACAGAATGACTCCAGATATTAATCGGAAACCACTACTGGTCTTCCAGGGAACGATCAAAGAATAGACTGTTTGAGACATTACTCCCATGGAGGAAATAGCGCATGGTGACTGTTCTATTGAATCCCGATGCAATTTCTGTGTTTCATCAACACTCTGATAGTCCGGAGATTACAGAATGCATCCAGATGTGCATCGGAAACTGCTACTGGTCTTCCAGGGAACGATCAAAGCGTAGACTGTTTGAGACATATCTCCCATGGAGGAAAGTGCGCATGGTGAATGTTGTATTCAATCACGATGAAATTTCTTTGTTTCAACAACACTCTGATAGTCCACAGATTACAGAATGCCACCAGATGTGCAACGGAAACTGCTACTGGTCTTCCAGGGAACAATAAAAGCGTAGACTGTTTGAGACATTACTCCCATGGAGGAAAGTGCGCATGGTGACTGTTGTATTCAATCCCGATGCAGTTTCTGTGTTTCATCAACACTCTGATAGTCCACAGATTACAGAATGCCTCCAGATGTTAATCGGAAACTACTACTGGTTTTTCAGGGAACGATCAAAGCGTAGACTGTTTGGGACATTACTCCCATGTAGGAAAGTGCGCATGGTGACTGTTGTATTCAATCCCGATGCAATTTCTGTGTTTCATCAACACTCAGATAGTCCACAGATTACGGAAAGCCTCTAGATGTGCATCGGAAACTACTACTGGTCTTCCAGGGAACGATCAAAGCGTAGACTGTTTGAGACATTACTCCCATGGAGGAAAGTCCGCATGGTGACTGTTGTATTCAATCACGATGCAATTTCTGTGTTTCATCAACACTCTGATAGTCCACAGATTACAGAATGCCTCCAGATGTGCAATTGAAACTAATACTGGTCTTCCAGGGAACGATCAAAGCGTAGACTGTTTGAGACATTAGTCCCATTTAGGAAACTGCGCATGGAGACTGTTGTATTTAATCCCGATGCAATTTCTGTGTTCATCAACACTCTGATAATCCACAGAGTACAGAAAGCCTCCAGATGTGCATCGGAAACTACTACTGGTCTTCCAGGGAACGATGAAAGCGTAGACTGTTTTAGACATACCTCCCGTGGAGGAAAGTGGGCATGGTGACTGTTGTATTCATTCCCGATTTAATTTCTGAGTTTCATCAACACTCTGATAGTCCACAGATTATAGAATGCCACCAGAAGTATATCGGAAACTACTACTGGTCTTACAGGGAGCGATCGAAGCATAGACTCTTTGAGAATTACTCCCATGGGAAAAACTGCGCATGGAGACTGTTGTATTCAACCCCGATGCAATTTCTGTGTTTCATCAACACTCTGATATTCCACAGTTTACAGAAAGCCTCCAGATGTGCATAGGAAACTACTACTGGTCTTCTGGGGAACGATCAAAGCGTAGACTGTTTGGGACATTACTCCCGTGGAGGAAAGTGCGCATGGTGACTGTTGTATTGAATTCCGATGAATTTTCTATGTTTCATCAACTCTCTGATACTCCACAGATTACAGAATGCCTCCAGATGTTAATCGGAAACTACTATTGGTCTTCCAGGGAACGATCAAAGCGTAGACTGTTAGAGACATTACTCCCTTGGGGTAAAGTGCGCATGGCGACTTTTGTATTCAATCCCGATTCATTTTCTGTGTTTCATCTACACACTGATAGTCCACAGATTACAGAATGCCTCCAGATGTGCGTCGGAAACTGCTACTGGTTTTCCAGGGAACGGTCAAAGCGTATTTCTTTGAAACATTACTCCCATGGAGGAAAGTGCGCATGGTGACTGTTGTATTCATTCCCGATAAAATATCATTGTTTCATAAATACTCTGATAGTCCACAGATTACAGAATGCCTCCAGATGTTAATCGGAAACTACTACTGGTTTTCCAGGGAACGATCAAAGCGTAGACTGTTTGGGTCATTACTCCCATGGAGGAAAGTGCGCATGGTGACTGTTGTATTCAATCCCGATGCAATTTCTGTGTTTCATCAACACTCGGATAGTCCACAAATTACAGAATGCCTCCAGATGTGTGTCGGAAACTGCTACTGGGCTTGCAGGGAACGATCAAAGCGTAAACGCTTTGAAACATTACTCCCATGGAGGAAAGTGCGCATGGTGACTGTTGTATTCAATCCCGATGCAATTTCTGTGTTTCATCAACACTCTGATACTCCACAGATTACAGAATGATTCCAGATGTGCATCGGAAACTACTACTGGTCTGCCAGGGAACGATCGAAGCGTTGACTTTTTGAGACATTACTCCCATGGGGGAAAGTGCGCATGGTGACTGTTGTATTCATCCCGATGTAATTTCTGTGTTTCATTTACACTCTGATAGTCCAAAGATTACAGAATGCCTCCAGATGTGAATCGAAAACTGCTACTGGTCTTCCAGGGAACGATCAAAGCGAAAACTCTTTGAAACATTACCCCCATGGAGGAAAGTGCGCATGGTGACTGTTGTATTCAATCCCGATGCAATTTCTGTGTTTCATCAATACTCTGATAGTCCACTGATTACAGAATGCCTCCAGATGTTAATCGGAAATACTACTGGTTTTCCAGGGAACGCTCAAAGCGTAGACTGTTTGGGACATTACTCCCATGGAGGAAAGTGCGCATCGTGACTGTTGTATTCAATCCCGATGCAATTTCTGTGTTTCATCAACACTCTGATAGTCCACAGATTACAGAATGCCTCCAGATGTGCATAGGAAACTACTACTGGTCTTCCAGGGAACGATCAAAGCGTAGACGGTTTCAGACATTACTCCCATGGAGGAAACTGCGCAAGAAGACTGTTGTATTCAATCCCGATGCAGTTACTGTGTTTCATCAACCTTCTGATTATCTACACATTACAGAATGCCACCAGATGTGCATCGGAAACTACTACTGGTCTTCCAGGGAACGATCAAGCGTAGATTGTTTGAGACATTACTCCCATGGAGGAAAGTGCGAATGGTGACTGTTGTATTCAATTCGGATGCAATATCTGTGTTTCATCAACACTCTGATAGCCCACATATTACAGAATGCCTCCAGATGTACACCGGAAACTACAACTGGTTCTTCCAGGGAACGATCAAAGGTTAGACAGTTTGAGACATTACTCCCATGGAGGAAAGTGCGCATGGTGACTGTTGTATTCAATCCCGATGCAATTTCTGTGTTTCATCAACTCTCTGATAGTCCATAGATTACAGAATGCCTCCAGATGTGCATCGGAAACTACTACTGGTCTTCTAGGGAACGATCAAAGCGTAGACTGTTTCAGACATTACTTTTATGGAGGAATGTGCGCATGGTGACTGTTGTATTCAATCCCGATGCAATTTCTGTGTTTCATCAACACTCTGATAGTCCACAAATTACAGAATGCCTCCAGATGTGCATCGGAAACTGCTACTGGTCTTCCAGGGAACGATCAAAGCGTAAACTCTTTGAAACATTACTCCCATGGAGGAAAGTGAGCATGGTGACTGTTGTGTTCAATCTTGATGCATTTTCTGTGTTTCATCAACACTCTGATTGTCCACAGATTACAGATTGCCACCAGATGTATATCGGAAACTACTACTGGTCTTACAGGGAAAGATCAAAGCATAGACTGTTTGAGAATTACGCCCATGGATGAAAGTGCCATTGTGACTGTTGTATTCAATCCCGAGGCAATTTCTGTGTTTCATCAACCCTCTCATAGTCCACAGATTACAGAATGCCTCCAGCTGTGTGTCGGAAACTGCTACTGGGCTTGCAGGGAACGATCAAAGCGTAAACTCTTTGAAACATTACTCCCATGGAGGAAAGTGCGCATGGTGACTGTTGTATTCAATCCCGATACAATATCATTGTTTCATCAATACTCTGATAGTCCACAGATTACGGAATGCCTCCAGATGTTAATCGGAAACTACTACTGGTTTTCCGGGGAACGATCAAAGCGTAGACTGTTTGGGACATTACTCCCATAGAGAAAAGTGCGCATGGTGACTGTTGTATTCAATCCCGATGCAATTTCTGTGTTTCATCAACACTCTGATAGTCCACAGATTACAGAATGCCACCAGATGTGCATCGGAAACTACTACTGGTCTTCCAGGGAACGATCAAGCGTAGATTGTTGAGACATTACTGCCGTGGTGGAAAGTGCGTATGGTGACTGTTGTATTCAATCCGGATGCAATATCTGTGTTTCATCAACACTCTGATAGCCCACATATTACAGAATGCCTCCAGATGTGCTTCGGAAACTACTACTGGTCATCCAGGGAACGATCAAAGGGTAGACAGTTTGAGACATTACTCCCATGGAGGAAAGTGCGGATGGTGACTGTTGTATTCAATCCCGATGCTATTTCTGTGTTTCATCAAAACTCTGATAGTCCATAGATTACAGAATGCCTCCAGATGTGCATCGGAAACTACTACTGGTCTTGTAGGGAACGATCAAAGCGTAGACTGTTTCAGACATTACTTTTATGGAGGAATGTGCGCATGGTGACTGTTGTATTCAATCCCGATACAATTCCTGTGTTTCATCAACACTCTGATAATCCACAGATTACTGAATGCCTCCAGATGTGCATCGGAAACTGCTACTGGTCTCCCAGGGAACGATCAAAGCGTAAACTCTTTGAAACATTACTCCCATGGAGGAAAGTGCGCATGGTGGCTGTTGTATTCAATCCCGATTTAATATCATTGTTTCATCAATACTCTGATAGTCCACAGATTACAGAATGCCTCCAGATGTTAATCGGAAACTACTACTGGTTTTCCGGGGAACGATCAAAGCGTAGACTGTTTGGGACATTACTCCCATGGAGGAAAGTGCGCATGGTGACTGTTGTATTCAATCCCGATGCAATTTCTGTGTTTCATCAACACTCTGATAGTCCACAGATTACAGAATGCCTCCAGATGTGCATAGGTAACTACTACTGGTCTTCCAGGGAACTATCAAAGCGTAGACTGTTTGAGACATTATTCCCATGGAGGAAACTGCGCAAGAAGACTGTTGTATTCAATCCCGATGCAGTTACTGTGTTTCATCAACACTCTGATAATCTACACATTACAGAATGCCACCAGATGTGCATCGGAAACTACTACTGGTCTTCCAGGGGACGATCAAGCGTAGATTGTTTGAGACATTACTCCCGTGGAGGAAAGTTCGCATGCAGACTGTTGTATTCAATCCCGATGCATTTTCTGTGTTTCATCAACACTCTGATAGTCCACAGAGTACAGAGTGCTACGAGATGTGGATCGGAAGCTACTACTGGTGTTCCAGGGAACGATGAAAGCGTAGACTGTTTCAGACATTACTCCCATGGATGAAAGTGCGGATGGTGACTGTTGTATAAAATCCCAATGCAATATCTGTGCTTCATCAACACTCCGATAGTCTACAGATTACAGAATGCCACCAGATGTGCATCGGAAACTACTACTGGTCTTCCAGCTAACGATCAAAGCGCAGACTGTTTGAGACATTACTCCCATGGAGGAAAGTGCGCATGGTGACTGTTGTATTCAATCCCAATGCAATTTCTGTGTTTCATCAACACACTGATAGTCCACAGGTTACAGAAAGCCCCCAGATGAGCATCGGAAACTACTACTGGTCTTCCAGGGAACGATCAAAGCGTAAACTCTTTGAGACATTACTCCAATGGAGGAAAGTGCGCATGGAGACTGTTGTATTCAATCCCGATGCATTTTCTGTGTTCCATCAACACTCTGATAGTCAACAGATTACAGAATGCCACGATATGTGGATCGGAAATTACTACTGGTCTTCCAGGGAACGATGAAAGCGTAGACTGTTTCAGACTTTACTCCCATGGAGGAAAGTGCGGATGGTGACTGTTGTATTCAATCCCAATGCAATTTCTGGGTTTCATCAACACTCTGATAGGCCACAGATTACAGAGTGCCACCAGATGTGCATCGGAAGCTACTACTGGTCTTCCAGGGAACGATCAAAGGGTAGACAGTTTGAGACATTACTCCCATGGAGGGAAGGGCGTATGGTGACTGTTGTATTCAATCCCGATGCAATATCATTGTTTCATCAATACTCTGATAGTCCACAGATTACAGAATGCCTCCAGATGTTAATCGGAAACTACTACTGGTTTTCCGGGGAACGATCAAAGCGTAGACTGTTTGGGACATTACCCCCATGGAGGAAAGTGCGCATGGTGACTGTTGTATTCAATCCCGATGCAATTTCTGTGTTTCATCAACACTCTGATAGTCCACAGATTACAGAATGCCTCCAGATGTGCATAGGAAACTACTACTGGTCTTCCAGGGAACGATCAAAGCGTAGACTGTTTGAGACATTACTCCCATTGATGAAACTGCGCAAGAAGACTGTTGTATTCAATCCCGATGCAGTTACTGTGTTTCATCAACACTCTGATAGTCCACAGATTACAGAATGCCACCAGATGTGCATCGGAAACTACTACTGGTCTTCCAGGAAACGATCAAGCGTAGATTGTTTGAGACATTACTGTCGTGGAGGAAAGTGCGCATGGTGACTGTTGTATTCAATCCGGATGCAATATCTGTGTTTCATCAACACTCTGATAGCCCACATATCACAAAATGCCTCCAGATGTGCTTCGGAAACTACTACTTGTCTTCCAGGGAACGATCAAAGGGTAGACAGTTTGAGACATTACTCCCATGGAGGAAAGTGCGCATGGTGACTGTTGTATTCAATCCCGATGCTATTTCTGTGTTTCATCAACACTCTGATAGTCCATTGATTACAGAATGCCTCCAGATGTGCATCGGAAACTACTACTGGTCTTCTAGGGAACGATCAAAGCGTAGACTGTTTCAGACATTACTTTTATGGAGGAATGTGCGCATGGTGACTGTTGTATTCAACAATTTCTGTGTTTCATCAACACTCTGATAGTCCACAGATTACTGAATGCCTCCAGATGTGCATCGGAAACTGCTACTGGTCTTCCAGGGTTGATCAAAGCGTAACCTCTTTGAAACATTACTCCCATGGAGGAATGTGCGCATGGTGACTGTTGTGTTCAATCCCGATGCAGTTTCTGTGTTTCAAAAACACTCTGATAGTCCACAGATTACGGAAAGCCTCCAGATGTGCATCGGAAACTACTACTGGTCTTCCAGGGCACGATCAAAGCGTACACTGTTAGAGACATTACTCCCTAGAAGTAAAGTGCGCATGGTGACTGTTGTATTCAATCCCGATGCAATATCAGTGTTACATCAACACTCTTATAGTCGACAGATTACAGAATGCCTCCAGATGTGCATCGGAAACTGCTACTGGTCTTCCAGGGAACGATCAAAGCGTAAACTCTTTGAAACATTAGTCCCATGGAGGAAAGTGCGCATGGTGACTGTTGTATTCAATCCCGATGCAATATCATTGTTTCATCAATACTCTGATAGTCCACATATTACAGAATGCCTCCAGATGTGCATCGGAAACTACTACTGGTCTTCCAGGGAACGATCAAAGCGTAGACTGTTTGAGACATTACTCCCATGGAGGCAAGTGCGCATGCTGACTGTTGTATTCAATCAAGATGCAATTTCTGTGTTTCATCAACACTCTGATAGTCCACAGATTACAGAATGCCTCCAGATGTGCATAGGAAACTACTACTGGTCTTCCAGGGAACGATCAAAGCGTAGACAGTTTGAGACATTACTTTTATGGAGGAATGTGGGCATGGTGACTTTTGTATTCATTCCCGATGCAATTTCTGTATTTTATCACCACTCTAATAGTCCACAGATTACAGAATGCCACCAGTTGTGCATCGGAAACTACTACTGGTCTTACAGGGAACGATCAAAGCATAGACTGTTTGAGAATTACTCCCATGGAGGAAAGTCCGAATGTTGAGTGTTGTATTCAATCCGGAGGCAATTTCTGTGTTTCATCAACACTATAATAGTCCACAGATTACAGAATGCCACCAGATGAGCATCGGAAACTACTACTGGTCTTAAAGGGAACGATCAAAGCGTAGACTGTTTGAGACATTACTCCCGAGTCGGAAAGTCCGCATGGTGACTGTTGTATTCAATCCCGATGCAATTTCTGTGTTTCATCAACACTCTGATACTCCACAGATTACAGAAAGCTTCCAGATGTGCATCGGAAACTAACACTGGTCTTCCAGGGAACGATCAAAGCGTAGACTGTTTGAGACATTCCGTACATGGAGGAAAGTGCGCATGGTGACTGTTGTACTCAATTCCGATGCAATTTCTGTTTTTCATCAACACTTTTAACGTCCACAGATCACAGAATGCCTCCAGATGTGCATCGGAAACTACTACTGGTCTTAAAGGGAACGATCAAATTGTAGACTGTTTCAGACATTACTCCCATAGAGGAAAGTGCGGATGGTGATTGTTGTATTCAATCCCGATGCAATTTCTGTGTTTCATCAGCACTCTGATAGTCCACAGATTACAGAATGCCACCAGATGTGCATCGGAAACTACTACTGGTCTTCCAGGGAACGATCAAAGTGTAGACTGTTTGAGACACTACTCTCGTGGAGGAAAGTGCGCATGGTGACTGTTGTATTCAATCCCGATGCAATTTCTGAGTTTCATCAACACTCTGATAGTCCACAAATTACAGAATGCCTCCAGATGTGCATCGGAAACTGTTACTGGTCTTCCAGGGAACGATCAAAGCGTAAACTCTTTGAAACATTACTACCATGGAGGAAAGTGCTCATTTTGACTGTTGTGTTCAATCCCGGTGCAATTTCTGTGTTTCAACAACACTCTGATAGTCCACAGATTACGGAAAGTGTCCAGATGTGCATCGGAAACTACTACTGGTCTTCCAGGGAACGATCAAAGCGTAGACTGTTTGAGACATTACTCTCACGGAGGAAAGTGCGCATGGTGACTGTTGCATTCCATCACGATGCAATTACTGTGTTTCATCAACACTCTGATAGTCTACACATTACAGAATGCCACCAGATGTGCATCGGAAACTACTACTGGTCTTCCAGGGAACGATCAAAGCGTAGATTGTTTGAGACAATACTCCCGTGGAGGAAAGTGCTCATGGTGACTGTTGTATTCAATCCCGATGCAATTTCTGAGTTTCATCAACACTCTGACAGTCCACGGAGTACAGAAAGCCTCCAGATGTGCATCGGAAACTACTACTGGTCTTCCAGGGAACGATCAAAGCGTAGACTTTTAGAAACATTACTCCCATGGAGGAAAGTGCGCATGGTGACTGTTGGATTCAATACCGATACAATTTCTGTGTTTCATCAACACTCTGATAGTCCACAAATTACAGAATGCCTACAGATGATCATCGCAAACTACTACTGGTCTTCCAGGGAACGATCAAAGCGTAGGCTGTTTGAGACATAACTCCCGTGGAGGAAAGTGCGCATGGTGACTGTTGTATTCATTCCCGATGCAAATTCTGTGTTTCACCAACACTCTGATAGTCCACAGATTACAGAATGCCGCCAGATGTGCATCGGAAACTACAACTGGTCTTACAGGGAACGATCAAAGCATACACTCTTTGAGAAATTACTCCCATGAAGGAAAGTGCGCATGGTGACTGTTGTATTCGATCCCGATACAATTTTTGTGTTTCATCAACACTCTGATAGTCCACAGATTACAGAATGCCACCAGATGTGCATCGGAAACTACTACTGGTCTTCCAGGGAACGATCAAAGAGTAGACTGTTTGAGACACTACTCTCGTGGAGGAAAGTGCGCATGGTGACTGTTGTATTCAATCCCGATGCAATTTCTGAGTTTCATCAACACTCTGATAGTCCACAAATTACAGAATGCCACCTGATGTGCATCGGAAACTACTACTGGTCTTCCAGGGAACGATCAAATCATACATTGTTTCAGACATTACTCCCTTGGAGGAGAGTGCGGAAGGTGACTGTTGTATTCAATCCCGGTGCAATTTCTGTGTTTCATCAACACTCTGATAGTCCACAGATTACAGAATGCCACCAGATGTGCACCGGAAACTACTACTGGTCTTCCAGGGAACGATCAAAACGTAGACTGTTTGAGACATTACTCCCGTGTCGGAAAGTCCGCATGGTGACTGTTGTATTCAATCCCGATGCAATTTCTGTGTTTCATCAACACTCTGATACTCCACAGATTACAGAAAGCTTCCAGATGTGCATCGGAAACTAACACTGGTCTTCCAGGGAACGATCAAAGCGTAGACTGTTTGAGACATTCCATACATGGAGGAAAGTGCGCATGGTGACTGTTGTACTCAATTCCGATGCAATTTCTGTTTTTCATCAACACTTTTAACGTCCACAGATTACAGAATGCCTCCAGATGTGCATCGGAAACTACTACTGGTCTTCCAGGGAACGATCAAAGTGTAGACTGTTTCAGACACAACTCCCATAGAGGAATGTGCGGATGGTGATTGTTGTATTCAATCCCGATGCAATTTCTATTTTTCATCAACACTCTGATACTCCACATATTACAGAATGCCTCCAGATGTGCATCGAAACTGTTACTGGTCTTCCAGGGAACGATCAAAGCGTAAACTCTTTGAAACATTACTACCATGGAGGAAAGTGCTCATGGTGACTGTTATGTTCAATCCCGATGCAATTTCTGTGTTTCAACAACACTCTGATAGTCCACAGATTACGGAAAGCCTCCAGATGTGCATCGGAAACTACTACTGGTCTTCCAGGGAACGATCAAAGCGTAGACTGTTTGAGACATTACTCCCACGGAGGAAAGTGCGCATAGTGACTGTTGCATTCCATCCCGATGCAATTACTGTGTTTCATCAACACTCTGATAGTCTACACATTACAGAATGCCACCAGATGTGCATCGGAAACTACTACTGGTCTTCCAGGGAACGACCAAAGCGTAGATTGTTTGAGACATTACTCCCGTGGAGGAAAGTGCGCATGGTGACTGTTGTATTCAATCCCGATGCAATTTCTGTGTTTCATCAACACTCTGATAGTCCACAGAGTACAGAAAGCCTCCAGATGTGCATCGGAAACTACTACTGGTCTTCCAGGGAACGATCAAAGCGTAGACTGTTAGAAACATTACTCCCATGGAGGGAAGTGCGCATGGTGACTGTTGGATTCAATCCCGATGCAATTTCTGTGTTTCATCAACACTCTGATAGTCCACAAATTACAGAATGCCTACAGATAATCATCGCAAACTACTACTGGTCTTCCAGGGAACGATCAAAGCGTAGACTGTTTGAGACATAACTGCCATGGAGAAAAGTGCGCATGGAGGCTGTTGTATTCAATCCCGATGCCATTTCTGTGTTTCATCAACACTCTGATAGTCCACAGAGTAAAGAATGCCTCGAGATGTGCATCGGAAACGACTACTGGTCTTACAGGGAACGATCAAAGCATAGACTGTTTGAGAATTACTCCCATGGAGGAAAGTGCGCAAGGTGACTGTTGTATTCAATCCCGATGCAATTTCTGTGTCTCATCAACACTCTGATAGTCCACAGAGTACAGAGAGCCTCCAGATGTGCATCGGAAACAACTACTGGTCTTCCAGGGAACGATCAAAGCGTAGACTGTTAGAGACATTACTCCCATGGAGGAAAGTGCACATGGTGACTGTTGTATTCAATCCCGATGCAATTACTGTGTTTCATCAACACTCTGATAGTCTAAACATTACAGAATGCCACCAGATGTGCATGGGAAACTACTACTTGTCATCCAGGGAAGGATCAAATCGCAGATTGTTTGAGACATAACTCCCGTGGAGGAAAGTACGCATGGTGACTGTTGTAATCAATTCCGATGCAATTTCTGTGTTTCATCAAAACTCTAATAGTCCACAGATTACAGAATGCCTCGAGATGTGCATCGGAAACTACTACTGGTCTTCCAGGGAACGATCACAGCGTAGACTGTTAGAGACATTACTCCCATGGAGGAAAGTGCGCATGGTGACTGTTGTATTCAATCCCAATGCAATTTCTGTGTTTCATCAACACTCTGATAGTCGACACATTACAGAATGCCGCCAGATGTGCATAGGAAAATACAACTGGTCTTACATAGAACGATCAAAGCATACTCTGTTTGAGACATTACTCCCATGAAGGAAAGTGCGCATGGTGACTGTTGTATTCGATCCCGAGGCAATTTCTGTGTTTCATCAACACTCTGATAGTCCACAGATTACAGAATGCCACCAGATGTGCATCGGAAACTATTACTGGTCTTCCAGGGAACCTTCAAAGCGTAGGCTGTTTGAGACATAACTCCCGTGGAGGAAAGTGCGCATGGTGACTGTTGTATTCATTCCCGATGAAATTTCTGTGTTTCACCAACACTCTAATAGTCCACAGATTACAGATTGCCGCCAGATGTGCATCGGAAACTACAACTGGTCTTACAGGAAACGATCAAAGCATACACTGTTTGAGACATTACTCCCATGAAGGAAAGTGCGCATGGTGACTGTTGTATTCGATCCCGAGGCAATTTTTGTGTTTCATTAACACTCTGATAGTCCACAGATTACAGAATGCCACCAGATGTGCATCGGAAACTACTACTGGTCTTCCAGGGAACGATGAAAGAGTAGACTGTTTGAGACACTACTCTCGTGGAGGAAAGTGCGCATGGTGACTGTTGTATTCAATCCCGATGCAATTTCTGAGTTTCATCAACACTCTGATAGTCCACAAATTACAGAATGCCACCAGATGTGCATCGGAAACTACTACTGGTCTTCCAGGGAACGATCAAATCATACATTGTTTCAGACATTACTCCCATGAAGGAGAGTGCGGATGGTGACTGTTGTATTCAATCCCGATGCAATTTCTGTGTTTCATCAACACTCTGATAGTCCACAGATTACAGAATGCCACCAGATGTGCATCGGATACTACAACTGGTCTTACAGGCAACGATCAAAGCATACACTGTTTGAGACACTACTCCCATGGAGGAAAGTGCGCATGGTGACTGTTATATTCGATCCCGAGGCAATTTCTGTGTTTCATCAACACTCTGATAGTCCACAGATTACAGAATGCCACCAGATGTGCATCGGAAACTACTACTGGTCTTCCAATGAACGATCAAAGAGTAGACTGTTTGAGACACTACTCTCGTGGAGGAAAGTGCGCATGGTTACTGTTGTATTCAATCCCGATGCAATTTCTGAGTTTCATCAACACTCTAATAGTCCACAAATTACAGAATGCCACCAGATGTGCATCGGAAACTACTACTGGTCTTCCAGGGAACGATCAAATCGTACATTGTTTCAGACATTACTCCTATGGAGGAGAGTGCATATGGTGACTGTTGTATTCAATCCAGATGCAATATCTGTGTTTCATCAACACTCTGATAGTCCACAGATTACAGAATGCCACCAAATGTGCATCGGAAACTACTACTGGTCTTCCAGGGAACGATCAAAGCGTAAACTCTTTGAGACATTACACCCGTTGAGGAAAGTGCGCATGGTGAATGTTGTATTCAATCCCGATGCAATTTCTGTGTTTCATCATCACTCTGATGGTCCACAGATTACAGAATGCCTCCAGATGTGCATCGGAAGCTACTACTGGTGTTCCAGGGAACGATCAAAACGTAAACTCTTTGAGACATTATTCCCATGGAGGAAATTGCCCATGGTGACTGTTGAATTCGATCCCGAGGCAATTTTTGTGTTTCATCAACACTCTGATAGTCCACAGATTACAGAATGCCACCAGATGTGCATCGGAAACTACTACTGGTCTTCCAGGGAACGATCAAAGAGTAGACTGTTTGAGACACTACTCTCGTGGAGGAAAGTGCGCATGGTGAATGTTGTATTCAATCCCGATGCAATTTCTGAGTTTCGTCAACACTCTGATAGTCCACAAATTACAGAATGCCACCAGATGTGCATCGGAAACTACTACTGGTCTTCCAGGGAACGATCCAATCGTACATTGTTTCAGACATTACTCCCATGGAGGAGAGAGCGGATGGTGAATGATGTATTCAATCCCGATGCAATTTCTGTGTTTCATCAACACTCTGATAGTCCTCAGATTACAGAATGCCACCAGATGTGCACCGGAAACTACTACTGGTCTTCCAGGGAACGATCAAAACGTAGACTGTTTGAGACATATCTCCCGTGGAGGAAAGTGCGCATGGTGACTGTTGTATTCATTCCCGATGCAATTTCTGTGTTTCATCAACACTCTTATAGTCCACAGATTACAGAATGTCGCCAGATGTGCATCGGAAACTACAACTGGTCTTACAGGGAACGATCAAAGCATACACTGTTTGAGACATTACTCCCATGAAGGAAAGTGCGCATGGTGACTGTTATATTCGATCCCGAGGCAATTTCTGTGTTTCATCAACACTCTGATAGTCCACAGATTACAGAATGCCACCAGATGTGCATCGGAAACTACTACTGGTCTTCCAGGGAACGATCAAAGAGTAGACTGTTTGAGACCCTACTCTCGTGGAAGAAAGTGCGCATGGTGACTGTTGTATTCAATCCCGATGCAATTCCTGAGTTTCATCAACACTCTGATAGTCCACAAATTACAGAATGCCACCAGATGTGCATCGGAAACTACTACTGGCCTTCCAGGGAACGATCAAAACGTAGACTGTTTGAGACATACCTCCCGTGGAGGAAAGTGCGCATGGTGACTGTTGTATTCATCCCCGATGCAATTTCTGTGTTTCATCAACACTCTGATAGTCCACAGATTTCAGAATGCCGCCAGATGTGCATCGGATACTACAACTGGTCTTACAGGCAACGATCAAAGCATACACTGTTTGAGACATTACTCCCATGGAGGAAAGTGCGCATGGTGACTGTTATATTCGATCCCGAGGCAATTTCTGTGTTTCATCAACACTCTGATAGTCCACAGATTACAGAATGCCACCAGATGTGCATCGGAAACTACTACTGGTCTTCCAATGAACGATCAAAGAGTAGACTGTTTGAGACACTACTCTCGTGGAGGAAAGTGCGCATGGTGACTGTTGTATTCAATCCAGATGCAATTTCTGAGTTTCATCAACACTCTAATAGTCCACAAATTACAGAATGCCACCAGATGTGCATCGGAAACTACTACTGGTCTTCCAGGGAACGATCAAATCGTACATTGTTTCAGTCATTACTCCCATGGAGGAGAGTGCGGATGGTGACTGTTTTATTCAATCCCGATACAATATCTGTGTTTCTTTAACACTCTGATAGTCCACAGATTACAGAATGTCTCCAAATGTGCATCGGAAACTATTACTTGTCTTCCAGGGAACGATCATAGCTTAAACTCTTTGAGACATTACTCCCATGGAGGAACGTGCGCATGGTGAATGTTGTATTCAATCCAGATGCAATTTCTGTGTTTCATCATCACTCTGATGGTCCACAGATTACAGAATGCCTCCAGATGTGCAACGGAAGCTACTACTGGTCTTCCAGGGAACGATCAAAACGTAAACCCTTTGAGACATTATTCCCATGGAGGAAAGTGCGCATCGTGACTGTTGTATTCAATCCCGATGCATTTTCTGTTTTTCATCAACCCTCTGATAGTCCACAGATTACAGAATGCCCCAGATGTGCATCGGAACCTACTACTGGCCTTCCTGGGAACGATCAAAGCGTAACTGTTTGAGACATTATTCCCATGGAGGAAATTGCGCATGGTGACTGTTGTATTCAATCCCGAGGCAATTTCTGTGTTTCATCAACACTCCGATAGTACACAGATTACAGCAAGCCACCAGACGTGCATCGGAAACTACTAATGGTCTTCCAGGGAACGATCAAAAATTTGACGGTTTGAGACATACTCCCATGGAGGGAAGTGCGGATGGTGACTGTTGTATTCAATCCCGATGCAATTTCTGTGTTTCATCGACATTCTGATACTCCACAGATTACAGAATGCCTCCAGATGTGCATCGGAAACTACTACTGGTCTTCCAGGGAACGATCAAAGCGTAGACTGTTTGAGACCTTACTGCCATGGAGGAAAGTGTTCATGGTGACTGTTGTATTCAATCACGATGCATTTTCTGTCTTTCATCAAAACTCTGATAGTCCACAGATTACAGAATACCACAGATGTGCATCGGAACCTACTACTGGACTTCCTGGGAACGATCAAAGCGTAACTGTTTGAGACATTATTCCCATGGAGGAAATTGCGCATGGTGACTGTTGTATTCAATCCCGAGGCAATTTCTGTGTTTCATCAACACTCCGATAGTACACAGATTACTGAAAGCCACCAGACGTGCATCGGAAACTACTAATGGTCTTCCAGGGAACGATCAAAAATTAGACGGTTTGAGACATTACTCCCATGGAGGAAAGTGCGGATGATGACTGTTGTATTCAATCCCGATACAATATCTGTGTTTCTTTAACACTCTGATAGTCCACAGATTACAGAATGTCTCCAAATGTGCATCGGAAACTATTACTGGTCTTCCAGGGAACGATCAAAGCTTAAACTCTTTGAGACATTACTCCCATGGAGGAACGTGCGCATGGTGAATGTTGTATTCAATCCAGATGCAATTTCTGTGTTTCATCATCACTCTGATGGTCCACAGATTACAGAATGCCTCCAGATGTGCATCGGAAACTACTACTGGTCTACCAGGGAACGATCAAAGCGTAGACTGTTTGAGACATTACTGCAATGGAGGAAAGTGTTCATGGTGACTGTTGTATTCAATCCCGATGCAATTTCTGTGTTTCATCAACACTCTGATAGTCCACAGATTACAGAATGCCTCCAGATGTGCATTGGAAACTACTGCTGGTCTTCCAAGGAACGATCAAAGCGTAGACTGTTTTGGACATTACTTTTATGGAGGAATGTGCGCATGGTGACTGTTGTATTCAATCCCGATGCAATTTCTGTGTTTCATCAACACTCTGATAGTAGACAGATTACAGAATGCCTCCAGATGTGCATGGGAAACTACTGCTGGTCTTCTAGGGAACGATCAAAGCGTAGGCTGTTTGAGACATTTCTTTATGGAGGAATGTGCGCATGGTGACTGTTGTATTCAATCCCGATGCAATTTCTGTGTTTCATCAACACTCTAATAGTCCACAGACTACAGAATGCCTCCAGATGTGCATCGGAAACTACTTCTGTTCTTCCAGGGAACGATCAAAACGTAAATTCAAAGAGACATTACTCCCATGGAGGAAAGTGCGCATGGTGACTGTTGTATTCAATCCCGATGCAACTTCTGTGTTTCATCAATACCCTGATAGTCCACAGATTACAGAATGCCACGAGATGTGCATCGGAAACTACTACTGGTCTTCCAGGGAACGATCAAAGGGTAGACTGTTAGAGATATTACTCCCGTTAAGGAAAGTGCGCATGGGGACTGTTGTATTCAATCCCGATGCAATTTCTGTGGTTCATCAACACTCTGATAGTCCACAGATTACAGAATGCCTCCAGATGTGCATCGGAAACTGCTACTGGTCTTCCAGGGAATGATCAAATTGTCAGCTCTTTGAGACATTACTTCCATGGAGGAAAGTGCGCATGGTGACTGTTGTATTCAATCCCGATGCATTTTCTGTGTTTCATCAATACCCTGATAGTCCACAGATTACAGAATGCCACGAGATGTGGATCGGAAACCACTACTGGTCTTCCAGGGACAGATGAAAACGTAGACTGTTTCAGACATTACTCCCAAGGAGGAAAGTGCGGATGGTGACTGTTTTATTCAATCCCGATGCAATTTCTGTGTTTCATCAACACTCTGATAGTCCACAGATTACAGAATGAATCGAGATGTTCTTCGGAAACTACTACTGGTCTTCCAGGGAACGATCAAATCGTAGACTGTTTGAGACATTACTCTCATGGAGGAAAGTGCGCATAGTGACTGTTGTATTCAATCCCGATGCAATTTCTGTGTTTCATCGACACTCAGATAGTCCACAGATTACAGAATGCCCCCAGATGTTCATCGGAAACTACTACTAGTCTTCCAGGAACGATCAAAGCATAGACTGTTTGAGACATTACTCCCATGGAGGAAAGTGCGCATGGTGACTGATGTATTCAATCCCGAGGCAATTTCTGTGTTTCATCATCACTCTGATAGTCCAAAGATTACAGATTGCCTCCAGATGTGCATCGGAAACTACTACTGGTCTTCCAGGGAACGATCAAAACGTAAATTCTTTGAGACATTACTCCAATGGAGGAAAGTGCGCATCGTGACTGTTGTATTCAATCCCGATGCAATTTCTGTGTTTCATCAACACTCTGATAGTCCACAGATTACAGAATGCCACCAGATGTGCATCGGGAACTACTACTGGTCTTCAAGGGAACGATCAAAGCGTAGACTGTTTGAGACATTACTCCCATGGAGGAAAGTGCGCATGGTGACTGTTGTATTCAATCCCGATGCAATTTCTGTGTTTCATCAACACTCTGATTGTCCACAGATTACAGAATGAATCCAGATGTTCATCGGAAACTACTACTTGTCTTCCAGGGGACGATCAAATCGTAGACTGTTCGAGACATTACTCCCGTGGAGGAAAGTGCGCATGGTGACTGTTGCATTCAATCCCGATGCAATTTCTGTGTTTCATCAACACTCTGATAGTACACAGATTACAGAATGCCACCAGACGTGCATCGGAAACTACTAATGGTCTTCCAGTGAACGATCAAAAATTAGACTGTTTGAGACATTACTGCCATGGAGGAAAGTTCGGATGGTGACTGTTGTATTCAATCAAGATGCAATTTCTGTGTTTCTTCAACACTCTGATACTCCACAGATTACAGAATGCCTCCAGATGTACATCGGAAACTACTACTGGTCTTCCAGGGAACGATCAAAGAGTAGACTGTTTAAGACATTCCTTTTATGGAGGAATGTGCGCATGGTGACTGTTGTATTCAATCTAGATGCAATTTCTGTGTTTCATCATCACTCTGATGGTCCACAGATTACGGAATGCCTCCAGATGTGCATCGGAAACTACTACTGGTCTTCCAGGGAACGATCAAAACGGAAACTCTTTGAGACATTACTCCCATGAAGGAAAGTGCGCATCGTGACTGTTGTATTCAATCCCGATGCATTTTGTGTCTTTCATCAACCCTCTGATAGTCCACAGATTACAGAATGCCCCAGATGTGCATCGGAACCTACTACTGGTCTTCCTGGGAACGATCATAGCGTAACTGTTTGAGACATTATTCCCATGGTGGAAATTGCGCATGGTGACTGTTGTATTCAATCCCGAGGCACTTTCTGTGTTTCATCAACACTCTGATAGTACACAGATTACAGAATGCCACCAGACGTGCATCGGAAACTACTAATGGTCTTCCAGTGAACGATCAAAAATTAGACTGTTTGAGACATTACTCCCATGGAGGAAAGTTCGGATGGTGACTATTGTATTCAATACCGATGCAATTTCTGTTTCATCAACACTCAGATAGTCCACAGATCACAGAATGCCACCAGATGTGCATCGGAAACTACTACTGGTCTTCCAGGGAACGATCAAAACGTAGACTGTTTGAGACATTACATTTATGGCGGAAAGTGCGCATGGTGACTGTTGTATTCAATCCCGATGCAATTTCTGTGTTTCATCAACACTCTGATAGTCCACAGATTACAGAATGCCACCAGATGTGCATCGGGAACTACTACTGGTCTTCCAGGGAACGATCAAAGAGTAGACTGTTTGAGACCCTACTCTCGTGGAAGAAAGTGCGCATGGTGATTGTTGTATTCAATCCCGATGCAATTCCTGAGTTTCATCAACACTCTGATAGTCCACAAATTACAGAATGCCACCAGATGTGCATCGGAAACTACTACTGGCCTTCCAGGGAACGATCAAAACGTAGACTGTTTGAGACATACCTCCCGTGGAGGAAAGTGCGCATGGTGACTGTTGTATTCATCCCCGATGCAATTTCTGTGTTTCATCAACACTCTGATAGTCCACAGATTACAGAATGCCGCCAGATGTGCATCGGATACTACAACTGGTCTTACAGGCAACGATCAAAGCATACACTGTTTGAGACATTACACCCATGGAGGAAAGTGCGCATGGTGACTGTTATATTCGATCCCGAGGCAATTTCTGTGTTTCATCAACACTCTGATAGTCCACAGATTACAGAATGCCACCAGATGTGCATCGGAAACTACTACTGGTCTTCCAATGAACGATCAAAGAGTAGACTGTTTGAGACACTACTCTCGTGGAGGAAAGTGCGCATGGTGACTGTTGTATTCAATCCAGATGCAATTTCTGAGTTTCATCAACACTCTAATAGTCCACAAATTACAGAATGCCACCAGATGTGCATCGGAAACTACTACTGGTCTTCCAGGGAACGATCAAATCGTACATTGTTTCAGTCATTACTCCCATGGAGGAGAGTGCGGATGGTGACTGTTTTATTCAATCCCGATACAATATCTGTGTTTCTTTAACACTCTGATAGTCCACAGATTACAGAATGTCTCCAAATGTGCATCGGAAACTATTACTGGTCTTCCAGGGAACGATCAAAGCTTAAACTCTTTGAGACATTACTCCCATGGAGGAACGTGCGCATGGTGAATGTTGTATTCAATCCAGATGCAATTTCTGTGTTTCATCATCACTCTGATGGTCCACAGATTACAGAATGCCTCCAGATGTGCAACGGAAGCTACTACTGGTCTTCCAGGGAACGATCAAAACGTAAACCCTTTGAGACATTATTCCCATGGAGGAAAGTGCGCATCGTGACTGTTGTATTCAATCCCGATGCATTTTCTGTTTTTCATCAACCCTCTGATAGTCCACAGATTACAGAATGCCCCAGATGTGCATCGGAACCTACTACTGGCCTTCCTGGGAACGATCAAAGCGTAACTGTTTGAGACATTATTCCCATGGAGGAAATTGCGCATGGTGACTGTTGTAATCAATCCCGAGGCAATTTCTGTGTTTCATCAACACTCCGATAGTACACAGGTACAGCAAGCCACCAGACGTGCATCGGAAACTACTAATGGTCTTCCAGGGAACGATCAAAAATTAGACGGTTTGAGACATACTCCCATGGAGGGAAGTGCGGATGGTTACTGTTGTATTCAATCCCGATGCAATTTCTGTGTTTCATCGACATTCTGATACTCCACAGATTACAGAATGCCTCCAGATGTGCATCGGAAACTACTACTGGTCTTCCAGGGAACGATCAAAGCGTAGACTGTTTGAGACCTTACTGCCATGGAGGAAAGTGTTCATGGTGACTGTTGTATTCAATCCCGATGCATTTTCTGTCTTTCATCAAAACTCTGATAGTCCACAGATTACAGAATACCACAGATGTGCATCGGAACCTACTACTGGACTTCCTGGGAACGATCAAAGCGTAACTGTTTGAGACATTATTCCCATGGAGGAAATTGCGCATGGTGACTGTTGTATTCAATCCCGAGGCAATTTCTGTGTTTCATCAACACTCCGATAGTACACAGATTACTGAAAGCCACCAGACGTGCATCGGAAACTACTAATGGTCTTCCAGGGAACGATCAAAAATTAGACGGTTTGAGACATTACTCCCATGGAGGAAAGTGCGGATGATGACTGTTGTATTCAATCCCGATACAATATCTGTGTTTCTTTAACACTCTGATAGTCCACAGATTACAGAATGTCTCCAAATGTGCATCGGAAACTATTACTGGTCTTCCAGGGAACGATCAAAGCTTAAACTCTTTGAGACATTACTCCCATGGAGGAACGTGCGCATGGTGAATGTTGTATTCAATCCAGATGCAATTTCTGTGTTTCATCATCACTCTGATGGTCCACAGATTACAGAATGCCTCCAGATGTGCATCGGAAACTACTACTGGTCTTCCAGGGAACGATCAAAACGTAGACTGTTTGAGACATTACTGCCATGGAGGAAAGTGTTCATGGTGACTGTTGTATTCAATCCCGATGCAATTTCTGTGTTTCATCAACACTCTGATAGTCCACAGATTACAGAATGCCTCCAGATGTGCATTGGAAACTACTGCTGGTCTTCCAAGGAACGATCAAAGCGTAGACTGTTTTGGACATTACTTTTATGGAGGAATGTGCGCATGGTGACTGTTGTATTCAATCCCGATGCAATTTCTGTGTTTCATCAACACTCTGATAGTAGACAGATTACAGAATGCCTCCAGATGTGCATCGGAAACTACTGCTGGTCTTCTAGGGAACGATCAAAGCGTAGGCTGTTTGAGACATTTCTTTATGGAGGAATGTGCGCATGGTGACTGTTGTATTCAATCCCGATGCAATTTCTGTGTTTCATCAACACTCTAATAGTCCACAGACTACAGAATGCCTCCAGATGTGCATCGGAAACTACTTCTGTTCTTCCAGGGAACGATCAAAACGTAAACTCAAAGAGACATTACTCCCATGGAGGAAAGTGCGCATGGTGACTGTTGTATTCAATCCCGATGCAATTTCTGTGTTTCATCAATACCCTGATAGCCCACAGATTACAGAATGCCACGAGATGTGCATCGGAAACTACTACTGGTCTTCCAGGGAACGATCAAAGGGTAGACTGTTAGAGATATTACTCCCGTGGAGGAAAGTGCGCATGGTGACTGTTGTATTCAATCCCGATGCAATTTCTGTGGTTCATCAACACTCTGATAGTCCACAGATTACAGAATGCCTCCAGATGTGCATCGGAAACTGCTACTGGTCTTCCAGGGAATGATCAAATTGTCAGCTCTTTGAGACATTACTTCCATGGAGGAAAGTGCGCATGGTGACTGTTGTATTCAATCCCGATGCATTTTCTGTGTTTCATCAATACCCTGATAGTCCACAGATTACAGAATGCCACGAGATGTGGATCGGAAACCACTACTGGTCTTCCAGGGACAGATGAAAACGTAGACTGTTTGAGACATTACTCCCATGGAGGAAAGTGCGCATGGTGACTGATGTATTCAATCCCGAGGCAATTTCTGTGTTTCATCATCACTCTGATAGTCCAAAGATTACAGAATGCCTCCAGATGTGCATCGGAAACTACTACTGGTCTTCCAGGGAACGATCAAAACGTAAATTCTTTGAGACATTACTCCAATGGAGGAAAGTGCGCATCGTGACTGTTGTATTCAATCCCGATGCAATTTCTGTGTTTCATCAACACTCTGATAGTCCACAGATTACAGAATGCCACCAGATGTGCATCGGGAACTACTACTGGTCTTCAAGGGAACGATCAAAGCGTAGACTGTTTGAGACATTACTCCCATGGAGGAAAGTGCGCATGGTGACTGTTGTATTCAATCCCGATGCAATTTCTGTGTTTCATCAACACTCTGATTGTCCACAGATTACAGAATGAATCCAGATGTTCATCGGAAACTACTACTTGTCTTCCAGGGGACGATCAAATCGTAGACTGTTCGAGACATTACTCCCGTGGAGGAAAGTGCGCATGGTGACTGTTGTATTCAATCCCGATGCAATTTCTGTGTTTCATCAACACTCTGATAGTACACAGATTACAGAATGCCACCAGACGTGCATCGGAAACTACTAATGGTCTTCCAGTGAACGATCAAAAATTAGACTGTTTGAGACATTACTGCCATGGAGGAAAGTTCGGATGGTGATTGTTGTATTCAATCAAGATGCAATTTCTGTGTTTCTTCAACACTCTGATACTCCACAGATTACAGAATGCCTCCAGATGTACATCGGAAACTACTACTGGTCTTCCAGGGAACGATCAAAGAGTAGACTGTTTAAGACATTCCTTTTATGGAGGAATGTGCGCATGGTGACTGTTGTATTCAATCTAGATGCAATTTCTGTGTTTCATCATCACTCTGATGGTCCACAGATTACGGAATGCCTCCAGATGTGCATCGGAAACTACTACTGGTCTTCCAGGGAACGATCAAAACGGAAACTCTTTGAGACATTACTCCCATGAAGGAAAGTGCGCATCGTGACTGTTGTATTCAATCCCGATGCATTTTGTGTCTTTCATCAACCCTCTGATAGTCCACAGATTACAGAATGCCCCAGATGTGCATCGGAACCTACTACTGGTCTTCCTGGGAACGATCATAGCGTAACTGTTTGAGACATTATTCCCATGGAGGAAATTGCGCATGGTGACTGTTGTATTCAATCCCGAGGTACTTTCTGTGTTTCATCAACACTCTGATAGTACACAGATTACAGAATGCCACCAGACGTGCATCGGAAACTACTAATGGTCTTCCAGTGAACGATCAAAAATTAGACTGTTTGAGACATTACTCCCATGGAGGAAAGTTCGGATGGTGACTGTTGTATTCAATCAAGATGCAATTTCTGTGTTTCATCAACAGTCTGATACTCCACAGATTACAGAATGCCTCCAGATGTGCATCGGAAACTACTACTGGTCTTCCAGGGAACGATCAAAGCGTAGACTGTTTGAGACATTACTGCCATGGAGGAAAGTGTTCATGGTGACTGTTGTATTCAATCACGAGGCAATTTCTGTGTTTCATCAACACTCTGATAGTCCACAGATTACAGAGTGCCTCCAGATGTGCATCGGAAACTACTGCTGGTCTTCCAGGGAACGATCAAAGCGTAGACTGTTTTGGACATTACTTTTATGGAGGAATGTGCGCATGGTAACTGTAGTATTCAATCCCGATGCAATTTCTGTGTTTCATCAACACTCTGATAGTAGACAGATTACAGAATGCCTCCAGATGTGCATCGGAAACTACTGCTGGTCTTCCAGGGAACGATCAAAGCGTAGATTGTTTGAGACATTACTCCCATGGAGGAAAGTGCGCATGGTGACTGTTGTATTCAATCCCGATGCAATTTCTGTGTTTCATCAACACTCTGATAGTCCACAAATTACAGAATGCCTCCAGATGTGCATCGGAAACTATTACTGGTCTTCCAGGGAACGATCAAAGCGTAGACTGTTAGAGACATTACTCCCGTGGATTAAAGTGCGCATGGTGACTGTTGTATTCAATCCTGATGGAATTTCTGTGTTTCATCAACACTCTGATAGTCCACAAATTACAGAATGCCACCAGATGTTCATCGGAAACTACTACTGGTCTTCCAGGGAACGATCAAAGCGTAGGCTCTTTGAGACATTTCCTTATGGAGGAATGTGCGCATGGTGACTGTTGTATTCAATCCCGATGCAATTTCTGTGTTTCATCAACACTCTAATAGTCCACAGACTACAGAATGCCTCCAGATGTGCTTCGGAAACTACTACTGTTCTTCCAGGGAACGATCAAAGCGTAAACTCAAAGAGACAATACTCCCATGGAGGAAAGTGCGCATGGTGACTGTTGTATTCAATCCCGATGCAATTTCTGTGTTTCATCAACACTCTGATAGTCCACAGATTACAGAATGAATCCAGATGTTCATCGGAAACTACTACTTGTCTTCCAGGGAACGATCATATCGTAGACTGTTTGAGACATTACTCCCGTGGAGGAAAGTGCGCATGGTGACTGTTATATTCAATCCCGATGCAATTTCTGTGTTTCATCAACACTCTGATAGTCGACACATTACAGAATGCCGCCAGATGTGCATAGGAAAATACAACTGGTCTTACATAGAACGATCAAAGCATACTCTGTTTGAGACGTTACTCCCATGAAGGGAAGTGCGCATGGTGACTGTTGTATTCGATCCCGAGGCAATTTCTGTGTTTCATCAACACTCTGATAGTCCACAGATTACAGAATGCCACCAGATGTGCATCGGAAACCATTACTGGTCTTCCAGGGAACGATCAAAGCGTAGGCTGTTTGAGACATAACTCCCGTGGAGGAAAGTGCGCATGGTGACTGTTGTATTCATTCCCGATGGAATTTCTGTGTTTCACCAACACTCTAATAGTCCACAGATTACAGATTGCCGCCAGATGTGCATCGGAAACTACTACTGGTCTTCCATGGAACGATGAAAGAGTAGACTGTTTGAGACACTACTCTCATGGAGGAAAGTGCGCATGGTGACTGTTGTATTCAATCCCGATGCAATTTCTGAGTTTCATCAACACTCTGATAGTCCACAAATTACAGAATGCCACCAGATGTGCATCGGAAACTACTACTGGTCTTCCAGGGAACGATCAAATCGTACATTCTTTCAGACATTACTCCTATGGAGGAGAGTGCATATGGTGACTGTTGTATTCAATCCCGATGCAATATCTGTGTTTCATCAACACTCTGATAGTCCACAGATTACAGAATGCCACCAAATGTGCATCGGAAACTACTACTGGTCTTCCATTGAACGATCAAAGCGTAAACTCTTTGAGACATTACACCCGTTGAGGAAAGTGCGCATGGTGAATGTTGTATTCAATCCCGATGCAATTTCTGTGTTTCATCATCACTCTGATGGTCCACAGATTACAGAATGCCTCCAGATGTGCATCGGAAACTACTACTGGTCTTCCAGGGAACGATCAAAACGTAAAGCCTTTGAGACATTACTCCAATGGAGGAAAGTGCGCATCGTGACTGTTGTATTCAATCCACATGCAATTTCTGTGTTTCATCAACACTCTGATAGGCCACAGATAACAGAATGCCACCAGATGTGCATCGGGAACTACTACTGGTCTTCCAGGGAACGATCAAAGCGTAGACTGTTTGAGACATTACTCCCATGGAGGAAAGTGCGCATGGTGACTGTTGTATTCAATCCCGATGCAATTTCTGTGTTTCATCAACACTCTGATAGTCCACAGATTACAGAATGAATCCAGATGTTCATCGGAAACTACTACTTGTCTTCCAGGGAACGATCATATCGTAGACTGTTTGAGACATTACTCCCGTGGAGGAAAGTGCGCATGGTGACTGTTATATTCAATCCCGATGCAATTTCTGTGTTTCATCAACACTCTGATAGTCGACACATTACAGAATGCCGCCAGGTGTGCATAGGAAAATACAACTGGTATTACTTAGAACGATCAAAGCATACTCTGTTTGAGACATTACTCCCATGAAGGAAAGTGCGCATGGTGACTGTTGTATTCGATCCCGAGGCAATTTCTGTGTTTCATCAACACTCTGATAGTCCACAGATTACAGAATGCCACCAGATGTGCATCGGAAACTATTACTGGTCTTCCAGGGAACGATCAAAGCGTAGGCTGTTTGAGACATAACTCCCGTGGAGGAAAGTGCGCATGGTGACTGTTGTATTCATTCCCGATGGAATTTCTGTGTTTCACCAACACTCTAATAGTCCACAGATTACAGATTGCCGCCAGATGTGCATCGGAAACTACAACTGGTCTTACAGGAAACGATCAAAGCATACACTGTTTGAGACATTACTATCATGAAGGAAAGTGCGCATGGTGACTGTTGTATTCGATCCCGAGGCAATTTTTGTGTTTCATCAACACTCTGATAGTCCACAGATTACAGAATGCCACCAGATGTGCATCGGAAACTACTACTGGTCTTCCAGGGAACGATGAAAGAGTAGACTGTTTGAGACACTACTCTCGTGGAGGAAAGTGCGCATGGTGACTGTTGTATTCAATCCCGATGCAATTTCTGAGTTTCATCAACACTCTGATAGTCCACAAATTACAGAATGCCACCAGATGTGCATCGGAAACTACTACTGGTCTTCCAGGGAACGATCAAATCATACATTGTTTCAGGCATTACTCCCATAGAGGAGAGTGCGGATGGTGACTGTTGTATTCAATCCCGATGCAATTTCTGTGTTTCATCAACACTCTGATAGTCCACAGATTACAGAATGCCACCAGATGTGCACCGGAAACTACTACTGGCCTTCCAGGGAACGATCAAAACGTAGACTGTTTGAGACATACCTCCCGTGGAGGAAAGTGCGCATGGTGACTGTTGTATTCATCCCCGATGCAATTTCTGTGTTTCATCAACACTCTGATAGTCCACAGATTACAGAATGCCGCCAGATGTGCATCGGATACTACAACTGGTCTTACAGGCAACGATCAAAGCATACACTGTTTGAGACATTACTCCCATGGAGGAAAGTGCACATGGTGACTGTTATATTCGATCCCGAGGCAATTTCTGTGTTTCATCAACACTCTGATAGTCCACAGATTACAGAATGCCACCAGATGTGCATCGGAAACTACTACTGGTCTTTCAATGAACGATCAAAGAGTAGACTGTTTGAGACACTACTCTCGTGGAGGAAAGTGCGCATGGTGACTATTGTATTCAATCCCGATGCAATTTCTGAGTTTCATCAACACTCTAATAGTCCACAAATTACAGAATGCCACCAGATGTGCATCGGAAACTACTACTGGTCTTCCAGGGAACGATCAAATCGTACATTGTTTCTGACATTACTCCTATGGAGGAGAGTGCATATGGTGACTGTTGTGTTCAATCCCGATGCAATATCTGTGTTTCATCAACACTCTGATAGTCCACAGATTACAGAATGCCACCAAATGTGCATCGGAAACTACTACTGGTCTTCCAGGGAACGATCAAAGCGTAAACTCTTTGAGACATTACTCCCGTTGAGGAAAGTGCGCATGGTGAATGTTGTATTCAATCCCTATGCAATTTCTGTGTTTCATCATCACTCTGATGATCCACAGATTACAGAATGCCTCCAGATGTGCATCGGAAGCTACTACTGGTGTTCCAGGGAACGATCAAAACGTAAACTCTTTGAGACATTATTCCCATGGAGGAAATTGCCCATGGTGACTGTTGTATTCGATCCCGAGGCAATTTTTGTGTTTCATCAACACTCTGATAGTCCACAGATTACAGAATGCCACCAGATGTGCATCGGAAACTACTACTGGTCTTCCAGGGAACGATCAAAGAGTAGACTGTTTGAGACACTACTCTCGTGGAGGAAAGTGCGCATGGTGAATGTTGTATTCAATCCCGATGCAATTTCTGAGTTTCGTCAACACTCTGATAGTCCACAAATTACAGAATGCCACCAGATGTGCATCGGAAACTACTACTGGTCTTCCAGGGAACGATCAAATCGTACATTGTTTCAGACATTACTCCCATGGAGGAGAGTGCGGATGGTGACTGTTGTATTCAATCCCGATGCAATTTCTGTGTTTCATCAACACTCTGATAGTCCTCAGATTACAGAATGCCACCAGATGTGCACCGGAAACTACTACTGGTCTTCCAGGGAACGATCAAAACGTAGACTGTTTGAGACATACCTCCCGTGGAGGAAAGTGCGCATGGTGACTGTTGTATTCATTCCCGATGCAATTTCTGTGTTTCATCAACACTCTGATAGTCCACGGATTACAGAATGCCACCAGATGTGCATCGGAAACTACTACTGGTCTTCCAGGGAACGATCAAAGAGTAGACTGTTTGAGACCCTACTCTCGTGGAGGAAAGCGCGCATGGTGAATGTTGTATTCAATCCCGATGCAATTTCTGTGTTTCATCATCACTCTGATGGTCCACAGATTACAGAATGCCTCCAGATGTGCAACGGAACATACTACTGGTCTTCCAGGGAACGATCAAAACGTAAACTCTTTGAGACATTATTCCCATGGAGGAAAGTGCGCATCGTGACTGTTGTATTCAATCCCGATGCATTTTCTGTCTTTCATCAACCCTCTGATAGACCACAGATTACAGAATGCCCCAGATGTGCATCGTAACCTACTACTGGCCTTCCTGGGAACGATCAAAGCGTAACTGTTTGAGACATTATTCCCATGGAGGAAATTGCGCATGGTGACTGTTGTATTCAATCCCGAGGCAATTTCTGTGTTTCATCAACACTCCGATAGTACACAGATTACAGAAAGCCACCAGACGTGCATCGGAAACTACTAATGGTCTTCCAGGGAACGATCAAAAATTAGACGGTTTGAGACATTACTCCCATGGAGGAAAGTGCGGATGGTGACTGTTGTATTCAATCCCGATGCAATTTCTGTGTTTCATCGACACTCTGATACTCCACAGATTACAGAATGCCTCCAGATGTGCATCGGAAACTAATACTGGTCTTCCAGGGAACGATCAAAGCGTAGACTGTTTGACACCTTACTGCCATGGAGGAAAGTGTTCATGGTGACTGTTGTATTCAATCCCGATGCATTTTCTGTCTTTCATCAACCCTCTGATAGTCCACAGATTACAGAATGCCCCAGATGTGCATCGGAACCTACTACTGGACTTCCTGGGAACGATCAAAGCGTAACTGTTTGAGACATTATTCCCATGGAGGAAATTGCGCATGGTGACTGTTGTATTCAATCCCGAGGCAATTTCTGTGTTTCATCAACACTCCGATAGTACACAGATTACAGAAAGCCACCAGACGTGCATCGGAAGCTACTAATGGTCTTCCAGGGAACGATCAAAAATTAGACGGTTTGAGACATTACTCCCATGGAGGAAAGTGCGGATGGTGACTGTTGTATTCAATCCCGATGCAATTTCTGTGTTTCATCGTCACTCTGATACTCCACAGATTACAGAATGCCTCCAGATGTGCATCGGAAACTACTACTGGTCTTCCAGGAAACGATCAAAGCGTAGACTGTTTTGGACATTACTTTTATGGAGGAATGTGCGCATGGTGACTGTTGTATTCAATCCCGATGCAATTTCTGTGTTTCATCAACACTCTGATAGTAGACAGATTACAGAATGCCTCCAGATGTGCATCGGAAACTACTGCTGGTCTTCTAGGGAACGATCAAAGCGTAGGCTGTTTGAGACATTTCTTTATGGAGGAATGTGCGCATGGTGACTGTTGTATTCAATCCCGATGCAATTTCTGTGTTTCATCAACACTCTAATAGTCCACAGACTACAGAATGCCTCCAGATGTGCATCGGAAACTACTTCTGTTCTTCCAGGGAACGATCAAAGCGTAAACTCAAAGAGACATTACTCCCATGGAGGAAAGTGCGCATGGTGACTGTTGTATTCAATCCCGATGCAATTTCTGTGTTTCATCAATACTCTGATAGTCCACAGATTACAGAATGCCACGAGATGTGCATCGGAAACTACTACTGGTCTTCCAGGGAACGATCAAAGGGTAGACTGTTAGAGACATACCTCCCGTGGAGGAAAGTGCGCATGGTGACTGTTGTATTCAATCCCGATGCAATCTCTGTGGTTCATCAACACCCTGATAGTCCACAGATTACAGAATGCCTCCAGATGTGCATCGGAAACTGCTACTGGTCTTCCAGGGAATGATCAAATCGTAAGCTCTTTGAGACATTACTTCCATGGAGGAAAGTGCGAATGGTGACTGTTGTATTCAATCCCGATGCATTTTCTGTGTTTCATCAATACCCTGATAGTCCACAGATTACAGAATGCCACGAGATGTGGATCGGAAACCACTACTGGTCTTCCAGGGAACGATGAAAACGTAGACTGTTTCAGACATTACTCCCAAGGAGGAAAGTGCGGATGGTGACTGTTTTATTCAATCCCGATGCAATTTCTGTGTTTCATCAACAATCTGATAGTCCACAGATTACAGAATGAATCGAGATGTTCTTCGGAAACTACTACTGGTCTTCCAGGGAACGATCAAATCGTAGACTGTTTGAGACATTACTCTCATGGAGGAAAGTGCGCAAAGTGACTGTTGTATTCAATCCCGATGCAATTTCTGTGTTTCATCAACACTCTGATTGTCCACAGATTACAGAATGCCCCAGATGTGCATCGGAACCTACTACTGGCCTTCCTGGGAACGATCAAAGCGTAACTGTTTGAGACATTATTCCCATGGAGGAAATTGCGCATGGTGACTGTTGTATTCAATCCCGAGGCAATTTCTGTGTTTCATCAACACTCCGATAGTACACAGATTACAGAAAGCCACCAGACGTGCATCGGAAACTACTAATGGTCTTCCAGGGAACGATCAAAAATTAGACGGTTTGAGACATTACTCCCATGGAGGAAAGTGCGGATGGTGACTGTTGTATTCAATCCCGATGCAATTTCTGTGTTTCATCGACACTCTGATACTCCACAGATTACAGAATGCCTCCAGATGTGCATCGGAAACTACTACTGGTCTTCCAGGGAACGATCAAAGCGTCGACTGTTTGAGACCTTACTGCCATGGAGGAAAGTGTTCATGGTGACTGTTGTATTCAATCCCGATGCATTTTCTGTCTTTCATCAACCCTCTGATAGTCCACAGATTACAGAATGCCCCAGATGTGCATCGGAACCTACTACTGGACTTCCTGGGAACGATCAAAGCGTAACTGTTTGAGACATTATTCCCATGGAGGAAATTGCGCATGGTGACTGTTGTATTCAATCCCGAGGCAATTTCTGTGTTTCATCAACACTCCGATAGTACACAGATTACAGAAAGCCACCAGACGTGCATCGGAAGCTACTAATGGTCTTCCAGGGAACGATCAAAAATTAGACGGTTTGAGACATTACTCCCATGGAGGAAAGTGCGGATGGTGACTGTTGTATTCAATCCCGATGCAATTTCTGTGTTTCATCGTCACTCTGATACTCCACAGATTACAGAATGCCTCCAGATGTGCATCGGAAACTACTACTGGTCTTCCAGGGAACGATCAAAGCGTAGACTGTTTGAGACATTACTGCCATGGAGGAAAGTGTTCATGGTGACTGTTGTATTCAATCCCGATGCAATTTCTGTGTTTCATCAACACTCTGATAGACCACAGATTACAGAATGCCTCCAGATGTGCATTGGAAACTACTGCTGGTCTTCCAAGGAACGATCAAAGCGTAGACTGTTTTGGACATTACTTTTATGGAGGAATGTGCGCATGGTGACTGTTGTATTCAATCCCGATGCAATTTCTGTGTTTCATCAACACTCTGATAGTAGACAGATTACAGAATGCCTCCAGATGTGCATCGGAAACTACTGCTGGTCTTCTAGGGAACGATCAAAGCGTAGGCTGTTTGAGACATTTCTTTATGGAGGAATGTGCGCATGTTGACTGTTGTATTCAATCCCGATGCAATTTCTGTGTTTCATCAACACTCTAATAGTCCACAGACTACAGAATGCCTCCAGATGTGCATCGGAAACTACTTCTGTTCTTCCAGGGAACGATCAAAGCGTAAACTCAAAGAGACATTACTCCCATGGAGGAAAGTGCGCATGGTGACTGTTGTATTCAATCCCGATGCAATTTCTGTGTTTCATCAATACTCTGATAGTCCACAGATTACAGAATGCCACTAGATGTGCATCGGAAACTACTACTGGTCTTCCAGGGAACGATCAAAGGGTAGACTGTTAGAGACATACTTCCCGTGGAGGAAAGTGCGCATGGTGACTGTTGTATTCAATCCCGATGCAATCTCTGTGGTTCATCAACACTCTGATAGTCCACAGATTACAGAATGCCTCCAGATGTGCATCGGAAACTGCTACTGGTCTTCCAGGGAATGATCAAATCGTAAGCTCTTTGAGACATTACTTCCATGGAGGAAAGTGCGAATGGTGACTGTTGTATTCAATCCCGATGCATTTTCTGTGTTTCATCAACACCCTGATAGTCCACAGATTACAGAATGCCACGAGATGTGGATCGGAAACCACTACTGGTCTTCCAGGGAACGATGAAAACGTAGACTGTTTGAGACATTACTCCCATGGAGGAAAGTGCGCATGGTGACTGATGTATTCAATCCCGAGGCAATTTCTGTGTTTCATCATCACTCTGATAGTCCAAAGATTACAGAATGCCTCCAGATGTGCATGGGAAACTGCTACTGGTCTACCAGGGAACGATCAAAACGTAAATTCTTTGAGACATTACTCCAATGGAGGAAAGTGCGCATCGTGACTGTTGTATTCAATCCCGATGCAATTTCTGTGTTTCATCAACACTCTGATAGTCCACAGATTACAGAATGCCACCAGATGTGCATCGGGAACTACTACTGGTCTTCCAGGGAACGATCAAAGCGTAGACTGTTTGAGACATTACTCCCATGGAGGAAAGTGCGCATGGTGACTGTTGTATTCAATCCCGATGCAATTTCTGTGTTTCATCAACACTCTGATTGTCCACAGATTACAGAATGAATCCAGATGTTCATCGGAAACTACTACTTGTCTTCCAGGGAACGATCAAATCGTAGACTGTTCGAGACATTACTCCCGTGGAGGAAAGTGCGCATGGTGACTGTTGTATTCAATCCCGATGCAATTTCTGTGTTTCATCAACACTCTGATAGTACACAGATTACAGAATGCCACCAGACGTGCATCGGAAACTACTAATGGTCTTCCAGTGAACGATCAAAAATTAGACTGTTTGAGACATTACTCCCATGGAGGAAAGTTCGGATGGTGACTGTTGTATTCAATCAAGATGCAATATCTGTGTTTCATCAACACTCTGATACTCCACAGATTACAGAATGCCTCCAGATGTGCATCGGAAACTACTACTGGTCTTCCAGGGAACGATCAAAGAGTAGACTGTTTAAGACATTCCTTTTATGGAGGAATGTGCGCATGGTAACTGTTGTACTCAATCTAGATGCAATTTCTGTGTTTCATCATCACTCTGATGGTCCACAGATTACGGAATGCCTCCAGATGTGCATCGGAAACTACTACTGGTCTTCCAGGGAACGATCAAAACGGAAACTCTTTGAGACATTACTCCCATGAAGGAAAGTGCGCATCGTGACTGTTGTATTCAATCCCGATGCATTTTGTGTCTTTCATCAACCCTCTGATAGTACACAGATTACAGAATGCCCCAGATGTGCATCGGAACCTACTACTGGTCTTCCTGGGAACGATCATAGCGTAACTGTTTGAGACATTATACCCATGGAGGAAATTGCGCATGGTGACTGTTGTATTCAATCCCGAGGCAATTTCTGTGTTTCATCAACACTCTGATAGTACACAGATTACAGAATGCCACCAGACGTGCATCGGAAACTACTAATGGTCTTCCAGTGAACGATCAAAAATTAGACTGTTTGAGACATTACTCCCATGGAGGAAAGTTCGGATGGTGACTGTTGTATTCAATCAAGATGCAATTTCTGTGTTTCATCAACACTCTGATACTCCACAGATTACAGAATGCGTCCAGATGTGCATCGGAAACTACTACTGGTCTTCCAGGGAACGATCAAAGAGTAGACTGTTTGAGACATTCCTTTTATGGAGGAATGTGCGCATGGTGACTGTTGTATTCAATCTAGATGCAATTTCTGTGTTTCATCAACACTCTGATAGTCCACAAATTACAGAATGCCACCAGATGTGCATCGGACACTACTACTGGTCTTCCAGGGAACGATCAAAGCGTAGACTGTTTGAGACATTACTGCCATGGAGGAAAGTGTTCATGGTGACTGTTGTATTCAATCACGAGGCAATTTCTGTGTTTCATCAACACTCTGATAGTCCACAGATTACAGAGTGCCTCCAGATGTGCATCGGAAACTACTGCTGGTCTTCCAGGGAACGATCAAAGCGTAGACTCTTTTGGACATTACTTTTATGGAGGAATGTGCGCATGGTAACTGTTGTATTCAATCCCGATGCAATTTCTGTGTTTCATCAACACTCTGATAGTAGACAGATTACAGAATGCCTCCAGATGTGCATCGGAAACTACAGCTGATTACAGAATGCCTCCAGATGTGCATCGGAAACTACAGCTGGTCTTCCAGGGAACGATCAAAGCGTAGATTGTTTGAGACATTACTCCCATGGTGGAAAGTGCGCATGGTGACTGTTGTATTCAATCCCGATGCAATTTCTGTGTTTCTTCAACACTCCGATAGTCCACAAATTACAGAATGCCTCCAGATGTGCATCGGAAACTACTACTGGTCTTCCAGGGAACGATCAAAGCGTAGACTGTTAGAGACATTACTCCCGTGGATTAAAGTGCGCATGGTGACTGTTGTATTCAATCCTGATGGAATTTCTGTGTTTCATCAACACTCTGATAGTCCACAAATTACAGAATGCCACCAGATGTTCATCGGAAACTACTACTGGTCTTCCAGGGAACGATCAAAGCGTAGACTGTTTTGGACAATACTTTTATGGAGGAATGTGCGCATGGTAACTGTTGTATTCAATCCCGGTGCAATTTCTGTGTTTCATCAACACTCTGATAGTAGACAGATTACAGAATGCCTCCAGATGTGCATCGGAAACTACTGCTGGTCTTCCAGGGAACGATCAAAGCGTAGATTGTTTGAGACATTACTCCCATGGAGGAAAGTGCGCATGGTGACTGTTGTATTCAATCCCGATGCAATTTCTGTGTTTCATCAACACTCTGATAGTCCACAAATTACAGAATGCCTCCAGATGTGCATCGGAAACTACTACTGGTCTTCCAGGGAACGATCAAAACGGAAACACTTTGAGACATTACTCCCATGAAGGAAAGTGCGCATCGTGACTGTTGTATTCAATCCCGATGCATTTTGTGTCTTTCATCAACCCTCTGATAGTCCACAGATTACAGAATGCCCCAGATGTGCATCGGAACCTACTACTGGTCTTCCTGGGAACGATCATAGCGTAACTGTTTGAGACATTATTCCCATGGAGGAAATTGCGCATGGTGACTGTTGTATTCAATCCCGAGGCAATTTCTGTGTTTCATCAACACTCTGATAGTACACAGATTACAGAATGCCACCAGACGTGCATCGGAAACTACTAATGGTCTTCCAGTGAACGATCAAATATTAGACTGTTTGAGACATTACTCCCATGGAGGAAAGTTCGGATGGTGACTGTTGTATTCAATCAAGATGCAATTTCTGTGTTTCTTCAACACTCTGATACTCCACAGATTACAGAATGCCTCCAGATGTGCATCGGAAACTACTACTGGTCTTCCAGGGAACGATCAAAGAGTAGACTGTTTGAGACATTCCTTTTATGGAGGAATGTGCGCATGGTGACTGTTGTATTCAATCTAGATGCAATTTCTGTGTTTCATCAACACTCTGATAGTCCACAAATTACAGAATGCCACCAGATGTGCATCGGAAACTACTACTGGTCTTCCAGGGAACGATCAAAGCGTAGACTGTTTGAGACATTACTGCCATGGAGGAAAGTGTTCATGGTGACTGTTGTATTCAATCACGAGGCAATTTCTGTGTTTCATCAACACTCTGATAGTCCACAGATTACAGAGTGCCTCCAGATGTGCATCGGAAACTACTGCTGGTCTTCCAGGGAACGATCAAAGCGTAGACTGTTTTGGACATTACTTTTATGGAGGAATGTGCGCATGGTAACTGTTGTATTCAATCCCGATGCAATTTCTGTGTTTCATCAACACTCTGATAGTAGACAGATTACAGAATGCCTCCAGATGTGCATCGGAAACTACTGCTGGTCTTCCAGGGAACGATCAAAGCGTAGATTGTTTGAGACATTACTCCCATGGAGGAAAGTGCGCATGGTGACTGTTGTATTCAATCCCGATGCAATTTCTGTGTTTCATCAACACTCTGATAGTCCATAAATTACAGAATGCCTCCAGATGTGCATCGGAAGCTACTACTGGTCTTCCAGGGAACGATCAAAGCGTAGACTGTTAGAGACATTACTCCCGTGGATTAAAGTGCGCATGGTGACTGTTGTATTCAATCCTGATGGAATTTCTGTGTTTCATCAACACTCTGATAGTCCACAAATTACACAATGCCACCAGATGTTCATCGGAAACTACTACTGGTCTTCCAGGGAACAATCAAAGCGTAGGCTGTTTGAGACATTTCTTTATGGAGGAATGTGCGCATGGTGACTGTTGTATTCAATCCCGATGCAATTTCTGTGTTTCATCAATACTCTGATAGTCCACAGATTACAGAATGCCACTAGATGTGCATCGGAAACTACTACTGGTCTTCCAGGGAACGATCAAAGGGTAGACTGTTAGAGACATTACTCCCATGGAGGAAAGTGCGCATGGTGACTGTTGTATTCAATCCCGATGCAATTTCTGTGTTTCATCAATACTCTGATAGTCCACAAATTACAGAATGCCTCCAGATGTGCATCGGAAACTACTACTGGTCTTCCAGGGAACGATCAAAACGGAAACACTTTGAGACATTACTCCCATGAAGGAAAGTGCGCATCGTGACTGTTGTATTCAATCCCGATGCATTTTGTGTCTTTCATCAACCCTCTGATAGTCCACAGATTACAGAATGCCCCAGATGTGCATCGGAACCTACTACTGGTCTTCCTGGGAACGATCATAGCGTAACTGTTTGAGACATTATTCCCATGGAGGAAATTGCGCATGGTGACTGTTGTATTCAATCCCGAGGCATTTTCTGTGTTTCATCAACACTCTGATAGTACACCAGATTACAGAATGCCACCAGACGTGCATCGGAAACTACTAATGGTCTTCCAGTGAACGATCAAAAATTAGACTGTTTGAGACATTACTCCCATGGAGGAAAGTTCGGATGGTGACTGTTGTATTCAATCAAGATGCAATTTCTGTGTTTCTTCAACACTCTGATTCTCCACAGATTACAGAATGCCTCCAGATGTGCATCGGAAACTACTACTGGTCTTCCAGGGAACGATCAAAGAGTAGACTGTTTGAGACATTCCTTTTATGGAGGAATGTGCGCATGGTGACTGTTGTATTCAATCTAGATGCAATTTCTGTGTTTCATCAACACTCTGATAGTCCACAAATTACAGAATGCCACCAGATGTGCATCGGAAACTACTACTGGTCTTCCAGGGAACGATCAAAGCGTAGACTGTTTGAGACATTACTGCCATGGAGGAAAGTGTTCATGGTGACTGTTGTATTCAATCACGAGGCAATTTCTGTGTTTCATCAACACTCTGATAGTCCACAGATTACAGAGTGCCTCCAGATGTGCATCGGAAACTACTGCTGGTCTTCCAGGGAACGATCAAAGCGTAGACTGTTTTGGACATTACTTTTATGGAGGAATGTGCGCATGGTAACTGTTGTATTCAATCCCGAGGCAATTTCTGTGTTTCATCAACACTCTGATAGTAGACAGATTACAGAATGCCTCCAGATGTGCATCGGAAACTACTGCTGGTCTTCCAGGGAACGATCAAAGCGTAGATTGTTTGAGACATTACTCCCATGGAGGAAAGTGCGCATGGTGACTGTTGTATTCAATCCCGATGCAATTTCTGTGTTTCATTAACACTCTGATACTCCACAGATTACATAATGCCTCCAGATGTGCATCGGAAACTACTACTGGTCTTCCAGGGAACGATCAAAGCGTAGACTGTTAGAGACATTACTCCCGTGGATTAAAGTGCGCATGGTGACTGTTGTATTCAATCCTGATGGAATTTCTGTGTTTCATCAACACTCTGATAGTCCACAAATTACAGAATGCCACCAGATGTTCATCGGAAACTACTACTGGTCTTCCAGGGAACGATCAAAGCGTAGACTGTTTTGGACATTACTTTTATGGAGGAATGTGCGCATGGTAACTGTTGTATTCAATCCCGATGCAATTTCTGTGTTTCATCAACACTCTGATAGTAGACAGATTACAGAATGCCTCCAGATGTGCATCGGAAACTACTGCTGGTCTTCCAGGGAACGATCAAAGCGTAGATTGTTTGAGACATTACTCCCATGGAGGAAAGTGCGCATGGTGACTGTTGTATTCAATCCTGATGCAATTTCTGTGTTTCATCAACACTCTGATAGTCCACAAATTACAGAATGCCTCCAGATGTGCATCGGAAACTACTACTGGTCTTCCAGGGAACGATCAAAACGGAAACTCTTTGAGACATTACTCCCATGAAGGAAAGTGCGCATCGTGACTGTTGTATTCAATCCCGATGCAATTTCTGTGTTTCATCAACACTCTGATAGTCCACAGATTACAGAATGCCACAAGATGTGCATCGGGAACTACTACTGGTCTTCCAGGGAACGATCAAAGCGTAGACTGTTTGAGACATTACTCCCATGGAGGAAAGTGCGCATGGTGACTGTTGTATTCAATCCCGATGCAATTTCTGTATTTCATCAACACTCTGATTGTCCACAGATTACAGAATGCCACCAGACGTGCATCGGAAACTACTAATGGTCTTCCAGTGAACGATCAAAAATTAGACTGTTTGAGACATTACTCCCATGCAGGAAAGTTCGGATGGTGACTGTTGTATTCAATCAAGATGCAATTTCTGTGTTTCATCAACACTCTGATACTCCACAGATTACATAATGCCTCCAGATGTGCATCGGAAACTACTACTGGTCTTCCAGGGAACGATCAAAGAGTAGACTGTTTAAGACATTCCTTTTATGGAGGAATGTGCGCATGGTGACTGTTGTATTCAATCTAGATGCAATTTCTGTGTTTCATCATCACTCTGATGGTCCACAGATTACGGAATGCCTCCAGATGTGCATCGGAAACTACTACAGGTCTTCCAGGGAACGATCAAAACGGAAACTCTTTGAGACATTACTCCCATGAAGGAAAGTGCGCATCGTGACTGTTGTATTCAATCCCGATGCATTTTGTGTCTTTCATCAACCCTCTGATAGTCCACAGATTACAGAATGCCCCAGATGTGCATCGGAACCTACTACTGGTCTTCCTGGGAACGATCATAGCGTAACTGTTTGAGACATTACTGCCATGGAGGAAAGTGTTCATGGTGACTGTTGTATTCAATCACGAGGCAATTTCTGTGTTTCATCAACACTCTGATAGTCCACAGATTACAGAGTGCCTCCAGATGTGCATCGGAAACTACTGCTGGTCTTCCAGGGAACGATCAAAGCGTAGACTGTTTTGGACATTACTTTTATGGAGGAATGTGCGCATGGTAACTGTTGTATTCAATCCCGATGCAATTTCTGTGTTTCATCAACACTCTGATAGTAGACAGATTACAGAATGCCTCCAGATGTGCATCGGAAACTACTGCTGGTCTTCCAGGGAACGATCAAAGCGTAGATTGTTTGAGACATTACTCCCATGGAGGAAAGTGCGCATGGTGACTGTTGTATTCAATCCCGATGCAATTTCTGTGTTTCATCAACACTCTGATAGTCCATAAATTACAGAATGCCTCCAGATGTGCATCGGAAGCTACTACTGGTCTTCCAGGGAACGATCAAAGCGTAGACTGTTAGAGACATTACTCCCGTGGATTAAAGTGCGCATGGTGACTGTTGTATTCAATCCTGATGGAATTTCTGTGTTTCATCAACACTCTGATAGTCCACAAATTACACAATGCCACCAGATGTTCATCGGAAACTACTACTGGTCTTCCAGGGAACAATCAAAGCGTAGGCTGTTTGAGACATTTCTTTATGGAGGAATGTGCGCATGGTGACTGTTGTATTCAATCCCGATGCAATTTCTGTGTTTCATCAATACTCTGATAGTCCACAGATTACAGAATGCCACTAGATGTGCATCGGAAACTACTACTGGTCTTCCAGGGAACGATCAAAGGGTAGACTGTTAGAGACATTACTCCCATGGAGGAAAGTGCGCATGGTGACTGTTGTATTCAATCCCGATGCAATTTCTGTGTTTCATCAATACTCTGATAGTCCACAAATTACAGAATGCCTCCAGATGTGCATCGGAAACTACTACTGGTCTTCCAGGGAACGATCAAAACGGAAACACTTTGAGACATTACTCCCATGAAGGAAAGTGCGCATCGTGACTGTTGTATTCAATCCCGATGCATTTTGTGTCTTTCATCAACCCTCCGATAGTCCACAGATTACAGAATGCCCCAGATGTGCATCGGAACCTACTACTGGTCTTCCTGGGAACGATCATAGCGTAACTGTTTGAGACATTATTCCCATGGAGGAAATTGCGCATGGTGACTGTTGTATTCAATCCCGAGGCAATTTCTGTGTTTCATCAACACTCTGATAGTACACCAGATTACAGAATGCCACCAGACGTGCATCGGAAACTACTAATGGTCTTCCAGTGAACGATCAAAAATTAGACTGTTTGAGACATTACTCCCATGGAGGAAAGTTCGGATGGTGACTGTTGTATTCAATCAAGATGCAATATCTGTGTTTCTTCAACACTCTGATTCTCCACAGATTACAGAATGCCTCCAGATGTGCATCGGAAACTACTACTGGTCTTCCAGGGAACGATCAAAGAGTAGACTGTTTGAGACATTCCTTTTATGGAGGAATGTGCGCATGGTGACTGTTGTATTCAATCTAGATGCAATTTCTGTGTTTCATCAACACTCTGATAGTCCACAAATTACAGAATGCCACCAGATGTGCATCGGAAACTACTACTGGTCTTCCAGGGAACGATCAAAGCGTAGACTGTTTGAGACATTACTGCCATGGAGGAAAGTGTTCATGGTGACTGTTGTATTCAATCACGAGGCAATTTCTGTGTTTCATCAACACTCTGATAGTCCACAGATTACAGAGTGCCTCCAGATGTGCATCGGAAACTACTGCTGGTCTTCCAGGGAACGATCAAAGCGTAGACTGTTTTGGACATTACTTTTATGAAGGAATGTGCGCATGGTAACTGTTGTATTCAATCCCGATGCAATTTCTGTGTTTCATCAACACTCTGATAGTAGACAGATTACAGAATGCCTCCAGATGTGCATCGGAAACTACTGCTGGTCTTCCAGGGAACGATCAAAGCGTAGACTGTTTGAGACATTACTCCCATGGAGGAAAGTGCGCATGGTGACTGTTGTATTCAATCCCGATGCAATTTCTGTGTTTCATCAACACTCTGATAGTCCACAAATTACAGAATGCCTCCAGATGTGCATCGGAAGCTACTACTGGTCTTCCAGGGAACGATCAAAGCGTAGACTGTTAGAGACATTACTCCCGTGGATTAAAGTGCGCATGGTGACTGTTGTATTCAATTGTGATATAATTTCTGTGTTTCATCAACACTCTGATAGTCCACAAATTACACAATGCCACCAGATGTTCATCGGAAACTACTACTGGTCTTCCAGGGAACGATCAAAGCGTAGGCTGTTTGAGACATTTCTTTATGGAGGAATGTGCGCATAGTGACTGTTGTATTCAATCCCGATGCAATTTCTGTGTTTCATCAATACTCTGATAGTCCACAGATTACAGAATGCCACTAGATGTGCATCGGAAACTACTACTGGTCTTCCAGGGAACGATCAAAGGGTAGACTGTTAGAGACATTACTCCCATGGAGGAAAGTGCGCATGGTGACTGTTGTATTCAATCCCGATGCAATTTCTGTGTTTCATCATCACTCTGATAGTCCAAAGATTACAGAATGCCTCCAGATGTGCATGGGAAACTACTACTGGTCTTCCAGGGAACGATCAAAACGTAAATTCTTTGAGACATTACTCCAATGGAGGAAAGTGCGCATGGTGACTGTTGTATTCAATCCCGATGCAATTTCTGAGTTTCATCAACACTCTGATAGTACACAGATTACAGAATGCCACCAGACGTGCATCGGAAACTACTAATGGTCTTCCAGTGAACGATCAAAAATTAGACTGTTTGAGACATTACTCCCGTGGAGGTAAGTTCGGATGGTGACTGTTGTATTCAATCAAGATGCAATTTCTGTGTTTCATCAACACTCTGATACTCCACAGATTACAGAATGCCTCCAGATGTGCATCGGAAACTACTACTGGTCTTCCAGGGAACGATCAAAGCGTAGACTGTTAGAGACATTACTCCCGTGGATTAAAGTGCGCATGGTGACTGTTGTATTCAATCCTGATGGAATTTCTGTGTTTCATCAACACTCTGATAGTCCACAAATTACAGAATGCCACCAGATGTTCATCGGAAACTACTACTGGTCTTCCAGGGAACGATCAAAGCGTAGACTGTTTTGGACATTACTTTTATGGAGGAATGTGCGCATGGTAACTGTTGTATTCAATCCCGATGCAATTTCTGTGTTTCATCAACACTCTGATAGTAGACAGATTACAGAATGCCTCCAGATGTGCATCGGAAACTACTGCTGGTCTTCCAGGGAACGATCAAAGCGTAGATTGTTTGAGACATTACTCCCATGGAGGAAAGTGCGCATGGTGACTGTTGTATTCAATCCTGATGCAATTTCTGTGTTTCATCAACACTCTGATAGTCCACAAATTACAGAATGCCTCCAGATGTGCATCGGAAACTACTACTGGTCTTCCAGGGAACGATCAAAACGGAAACTCTTTGAGACATTACTCCCATGAAGGAAAGTGCGCATCGTGACTGTTGTATTCAATCCCGATGCAATTTCTGTGTTTCATCAACACTCTGATAGTCCACAGATTGCAGAATGCCACAAGATGTGCATCGGGAACTACTACTGGTCTTTCAGGGAACGATCAAAGCGTAGACTGTTTGAGACATTACTCCCATGGAGGAAAGTGCGCATGGTGACTGTTGTATTCAATCCCGATGCAATTTCTGTATTTCATCAACACTCTGATTGTCCACAGATTACAGAATGCCACCAGACGTGCATCGGAAACTACTAATGGTCTTCCAGTGAACGATCAAAAATTAGACTGTTTGAGACATTACTCCCATGCAGGAAAGTTCGGATGGTGACTGTTGTATTCAATCAAGATGCAATTTCTGTGTTTCATCAACACTCTGATACTCCACAGATTACATAATGCCTCCAGATGTGCATCGGAAACTACTACTGGTCTTCCAGGGAACGATCAAAGAGTAGACTGTTTAAGACATTCCTTTTATGGAGGAATGTGCGCATGGTGACTGTTGTATTCAATCTAGATGCAATTTCTGTGTTTCATCATCACTCTGATGGTCCACAGATTACGGAATGCCTCCAGATGTGCATCGGAAACTACTACAGGTCTTCCAGGGAACGATCAAAGCGGAAACTCTTTGAGACATTACTCCCATGAAGGAAAGTGCGCATCGTGACTGTTGTATTCAATCCCGATGCATTTTGTGTCTTTCATCAACCCTCTGATAGTCCACAGATTACAGAATGCCCCAGATGTGCATCGGAACCTACTACTGGTCTTCCTGGGAACGATCATAGCGTAACTGTTTGAGACATTATTCCCATGGAGGAAATTGCGCATGGTGACTGTTGTATTCAACCCCGAGGCAATTTCTGTGTTTCATCAACACTCTGATAGTACACAGACTACAGAATGCCACCAGACGTGCATCGGAAACTACTAATGGTCTTCCAGTGAACGATCAAAAATTAGACTGTTTGAGACATTACTCCCATGGAGGAAAGTTCGGATGGTGACTGTTGTATTCAATCAAGATGCAATTTCTGTGTTTCATCAACACTCTGATACTCCACAGATTACAGAATGCCTCCTGATGTGCATCGGAAACTACTACTGGTCTTCCAGGGAACGATCAAAGAGTAGACTGTTTGAGACATTCCTTTTATGGAGGAATGTGCGCATGGTGACTGTTGTATTCAATCTAGATGCAATTTCTGTGTTTCATAAACACTCTGATAGTCCACAAATTACAGAATGCCACCAGATGTGCATCGGAAACTACTACTGGTCTTCCAGGGAACGATCAAAGCGTAGACTGTTTGAGACATTACTGCCATGGAGGAAAGTGTTCATGGTGACTGTTGTATTCAATCACGAGGCAATTTCTTTGTTTCATCAACACTCTGATAGTCCACAGATTACAGAGTGCCTCCAGATGTGCATCGGATACTACTGCTGGTCTTCCAGGGAACGATCTAAGCGTAGACTGTTTTGGACATTACTTTTATGGAGGAATGTGCGCATGGTAACTGGTGTATTCAATCCCGATGCAATTTCTGTGTTTCATCAACACTCTGATAGTAGACAGATTACAGAATGCCTCCAGATGTGCATCGGAAACTACTGCTGGTCTTCCAGGGAATGATCAGAGCGTAGATTGTTTGAGACATTACTCCCATGGAGGAAAGTGCGCATGGTGACTGTTGTATTCAATCCCGATGCAATTTCTGTGTTTCATCAACACTGTGATAGTCCACAAATTACAGAATGCCTCCAGATGTGCATCGGAAACTACTACTGGTCTTCCAGGGAACGATCAAAGCGTAGACTGTTAGAGACATTACTCCCGTGGATTAAAGTGCTCATGGTGACTGTTGTATTCAATCCTGATGGAATTTCTGTGTTTCATCAACACTCTGATAGTCCACAAATTACAGAATGCCACCAGATGTTCATCGGAAACTACTACTGGTCTTCCAGGGAACGATCAAAGCGTAGGCTGTTTGAGACATTTCTTTATGGGGGAATGTGCGCATGGTGACTGTTGTATTCAATCCCGATGCAATTTCTGTGTTTCATCAACACTCTGATAGTCCACAGATTACAGAATGCCACGAGATGTGCATCGGAAACTACTACTGGTCTTCCAGGGAACGATCAAAGGGTAGACTGTTAGAGACATTACTCCCGTGGAGGAAAGTGCGCATGGTGACTGTTGTATTCAATCCCGATGCAATCTCTGTGGTTCATCAACACTCTGATAGTCCACAGATTACAGAATGCCTCCAGATGTGCATCGGAAACTGCTACTGGTCTTCCAGGGAATGATCAAATGGTAAGCTCTTTGAGACATTACTTCCATGGAGGAAAGTGCGCATGGTGACTGTTGTATTCAATCCAGATGCATTTTCTGTGTTTCATCAATACCCTGATAGTCCACAGAATACAGAATGCCACGAGATGTGGATCGGAAACCACTACTGGTCTTTCAGGGAACGATGAAAACGTTGACTGTTTCAGACATTACTCCCAAGGAGGAAAGTGCGGATGGTGACTGTTTTATTCAATCCCGATGCAATTTCTGTGTTTCATCAACACTCTGATAGTCCACAGATTACAGAATGAATCGAGATGATCTTCGGAAACTACTACTGGTCTTCCAGGGAACGATCAAATCGTAGACTGTTTGAGACATTACTCTCATGGAGGAAAGTGCGCATAGTGACTGTTGTATTCAATCCCGATGCAATTTCTGTGTTTCATCAACACTCAGATAGTCCACAGATTACAGAATGCCCCCAGATGTTCATCGGAAACTACTACTAGTCTTCCAGGAACGATCAAAGCATAGACTGTTTGAGACATTACTCCCATGGAGGAAAGTGCGCATGGTGACTGATGTATTCAATCCCGAGGCAATTTCTGTGTTTCATCATCACTCTGATAGTCCGAAGATTACAGAATGCCTCCAGATGTGCATCGGAAACTACTACTGGTCTTCCAGGGAACGATCAAAAGGTAAATTCTTTGAGACATTACTCCAATGGAGGAAAGTGCGCATAGTGACTGTTGTATTCAATCCCGATGCAATTTCTGTGTTTCATCAACACTCTGATAGTACACAGATTACAGAATGCCACCAGACGTGCATCGGAAACTACTAATGGTCTTCCAGTGAACGATCAAAAATTAGACTGTTTGAGACATTACTCCCATGGAGGAAAGTTCGAATGGTGACTGTTGTATTCAATCAAGATGCAATTTCTGTGTTTCATCAACACTCTGATAGTACACAGATTACAGAATGCCACCAGACGTGCATCGGAAACTACTAATGGTCTTCCAGTGAACGATCAAAAATTAGGCTGTTTGAGACATTACTCCCATGGAGGAAAGTTCGAATGGTGACTGTTGTATTCAATCAAGATGCAATTTCTGTGTTTCATCAACACTCTGATACTCCACAGATTACAGAATGCCTCCAGATGTGCATCGGAAACTACTACTGGTCTTCCAGGGAACGATCAATGAGTAGACTGTTTAAGACATTCCTTTTATGGAGGAATGTGCGCATGGTGACTGTTGTATTCAATCTAGATGCAATTTCTGTGTTTCATCATCACTCTGATGGTCCACAGATTACGGAATGCCTCCAGATGTGCATCGGAAACTACTACTGGTCTTCCAGGGAACGATCAAAACGGAAACTCTTTGAGACATTACTCCCATGAAGGAAAGTGCGCATCGTGACTGTTGTATTCAATCCCGATGCATTTTGTGTCTTTCATCAACCCTCTGACAGTCCACAGATTACAGAATGCCCCAGATGTGCATCGGAACCTACTACTGGTCTTCCTGGGAACGATCATAGCGTAACTGTTTGAGACATTATTCCCATGGAGGAAATTGCGCATGGTGACTGTTGTATTCAATCCCGAGGCAATTTCTGTGTTTCATCAACACTCTGATAGTACACAGATTACAGAATGCCACCAGACGTGCATCGGAAACTACTAATGGTCTTCCAGTGAACGATCAAAAATTAGACTGTTTGAGACATTACTCCCGTGGAGGAAAGTGCGCATGATGACTGTTGTATTCAATCCCGAGGCAATTTCTGTGTTTCATCAACACTCTGATAGTACACAGATTACAGAATGCCTCCAGTGTGCATCGGAAACTACCACTGGTCTTCCAGGGAACGATCAAAGAGTAGACTGTTTGAGACATTACTCCCATGGAAGAAAGTGCGCATGGTGACTGTTGTATTCAATCAAGATGCAATTTCTGTGTTTCATCAACACTCTGATACTCAACAGATTACAGAATGCCTCCAGATGTGCATCGGAAACTACTACTGGTCTTCGAGTTAACGATTAAAGCGTAGACTGTTTGAGACATTACTGCCATGGAGGAAAGTGCGCATGGTGACTGTTGTATTCAATCCCGATGCAATTTCTGTGTTTCATCAACACTCTGATAGTCCACAGATTACAGAATGCCTCCAGATGTGCATCGGAAACTACTACTGGTCTTCCAGGGAACGATCAAAGCGTAGACTGTTTGAGACATTACTTTTATGCAAGAATGTGCGCATGGTGACTGTTTTATTCAATCTAGATGCAATTTCTGTGTTGCATCAACACTCTGATAGTCCACAGATTACAAAATGCCTCCAGATGTTCATCGGAAACTACTACTGTTCTTCCAGGGAAAGATCAAATCGTAGACTGTTTGAGACATTACTCCCGTGGTAGAAAGTGCGCATGGTGACTGTAGTATTCAATCCCGATGAAATTTCTGTGTTTCATCAACACTCTGATAGTCCACAGATTACAGAATGCCTCCAGATGTGCATCGGAAATTACTACTGGTCTTCCAGGGAACGATCAAAACGTAAACTCTTTTAGAAATTACTCCCATGGAGGAAAGTGCGCATCGTGCCTGTTGTATTCATTCCCGATGCATTTTCTGTCTTTCATCAACCCTCTGTTAGTCCACAGATTACAGAATGCCTCCAGATGTGCATCGGAACCTACTACTGGTCTTCCTGGGAACGATCAAAGCGCAGACTGTTTGAGACATTATTCCCATGGAGGAAATTGCGCATGGTGACTGTTGTATTCAATCCCGAGGCAATTTCTGTGTTTCATTAACACTCTGATAGTACACAGATTACAGAATGCCACCAGACGTGCATCGGAAACTACTAATGGTCTTCCAGGGAACGATCAAAAATTAGACTGTTTGAGACATTACTCACATGGAGGAATGTTTGCATGATGACTGTTGTATTCAATCCCGATGCCATTTCTCTGGTTCATCAACACTCTGATAGTCCACAGATTACAGAATGCCTCCAGATGTTCATCGGAAACTACTACTAGTCTTCAAGGGATCGTCAAAGTGTAGACTGTTTGAGACATTACTTTTATGGAGGAATGTGCGCATGATGACGGTTGTATTCAATCCCCATGCAATTTCTGTATTCCATCAACACTCTGATAGTCCACAGATAACAGAATGCCTCCAGATGTGCATCGGAAACTACTACTGGTCTTCCAGCTAGCGATCAAAGCGTAAACTCTTTGAGACATTACTCCCATGGAGGAAAGTGCGCATGGTGACTGTTGTATTCAATCCCGATGCAATTTCTGTGTTTCATCAACACTCTGATAGTCCCCAGATTACAGAATGCCTCCAGATGTGTATCGGAAACTGCTACTGGTCTCCCAATGTACGATCAAAGCGTAAACTCTTTGAAACATTACTCCCATGGAGGAATGTGCGCATGGTGACTGTTGTATTGTATCCCGATTCATTTTCTGTGTTTCATCAACACTCTGATAGTCCACAGATTACAGAATGCCACCAGATGTGCATCGGAAACTACTACTGGTCTTCCAGGGAACGATCAAAGCGTAGACTGTTTGAGACACTACTCCTGTGGAGGAAAGTGCGCATGGTGACTGTTGTATTCAATCCCGATGCAATTTCTTAGTTTCATCAACACTCTGATACTCCACAGATTACAGAATGCCTCCAGATGGACATCGGAACTACTACTGGTCTTCCAGGGAACGATCAAAGCGTAGACTGTTTGAGACATTACTCCCATGGAGGAAAGTGCGCATGGTGACTGTTGTATTCAATCCCGATGCAATTTCTATGTTTCATCAACACTCTGATAGTCCCCAGATTACAGAATGCCTCCAGATGTGTATCGGAAACTGCTACTGGTCTCCCAGTGTACGATCGAAGCGTAAACTCTTTGAAACATTACTCCCATGGAGGAATGTGCGCATGGTGACTGTTGTATTCTATCCCGATTCATTTTCTGTGTTTCATCAACACTCTGATAGTCCACAGATTACAGAATGCCACGAGATGTGGATCGGAATCTACTACTGGTCTTCCAACGAATGATCAAATTGTAGACTGTTTGAGAATTACACCCATGGAGGAGAGTGCGCATGGTGACTGTTGTATTCAATCCCGATGCAATTTCTGTGTTTCATCAACACTCAGTTAGTCCACAGATATCAGAATGCCTCCAGATGTGCATCGGAAACTACTACTGGTCTTCCAGGGAACGATCAAAGCGTAGACTGTTTGAGACACTACTCGTATGGAGGAAAGGGCGCATGGTGACCGTTGTATTCAATCCCGATGCAATTTCTGTGTTTCATCAACACTCTGATAGTCCACAGATTAGATAACGCCACCAGATGTGCATCGGAAACTACTACTGGTCTTCCAGGGAACGATCAAAGCGTAGACTGTTTGAGACATTACTCCTGTGGAGGAAAGTGCGCATGGTGACTGTTGTATTCAATCCCGATGCAATTTCTTAGTTTCATCAACACTCTGATACTCCACAGATTACAGAATGCCTCCAGATGGACATCCGAACTACTACTGGTCTTCAAGGGGAACGATCAAAGCGTAGACTGTATGAGACATTACTCCCATGGAGGAAAGTGCGCATGGTGACTGTTGTATTCAATCCCGATGCAATTTCTATGTTTCATCAAAACTCTGATAGTCCGCAGATTACAGAAAGCCTCCAGATATGCATCGGAACCTACTACAGGTCTTCCAGGGAACGATAAAAGCGTAGACTGTTGGAGACATTACTCGTATGGAGGAAAGTGCGCATGGAGACTGTTGTATTAAATCCCGATGCAATTTCTGTGTTTCATCAACACTCTGATAGTCTACACATTACAGAATGCCACCAGATGTGCATCGGAAACTACGACTGGTCTTCCAGGGAACGATCAAAGCGTAGATTGGTTGAGACTTTACTCCCGTGGAGGAAAGAGTGCATGGTGACTGTTGTATTCAATACCGATGCAATATCTGTGTTTCATCAACGCTCTGATAGTCCACAAATTACAGAATGGCTCCATATGTTCATCGGAAACTACTACTGGTCTTCCAGGGAACGATCAAAGCGTAGACTGTTTGAGACTTACTTCCCGTGGAGTAAAGTGCGTAAGGTGACTGTTGTATTCAATCCCGATACAATTTCTGTGTTTCATCAACACTCTGATAGTCCACAGATTACAGAATGCCACCAGATGTGCATCGGAAACTACTACCGGTTTTCCAGGGAACGATCAAAGCGTAACCTGTTTGAGACATTACTCCCATGGAGGAAAGTGCGCATGGTGACTGTTGTATTCAATCCAGATGTAATTTCTGTGTTTCATCAACACTCTGATAGTCCACAAATTACAGAATGCCTCCAGAAGTTCATCGGAATCTATTACTGGTCTTCCAGGGAACGATCAAAGCGTAGGCTGTTTGAGACATTACCCTATGGAGGAATGTGCGCATGGTGACTGTTGTATTCAATCCCGATGCAATTTCTGTGTTTCATCAACACTCTAATAGTCCACAGATTACAGAATGCCTCGAGATGTGCATCGGAAACTACTACTGGTCTTACAGGGAACAGTCAAACCATAGACTGTTTAAGAATTACTCCCATGGAGGAAAGTGCGCATGGTGACTGTATGTATTCAATTCCGATTCAATTTCTGTGTTTCATCAACACTCTGATTGTCCACAGTTTACAGAATGCCACCAGATGAGCATCGGAAACTACTACTGGTTTTCCAGGTACCGATCAAATCGTAGACTGTTTGAGACATTACTTTTAAGGAGGAAAGTGCGCATGGTGACTGTTGTACTCAATCCTGATGCAATTTCTGTGGTTCATCAACACTCTGATAGTCCACAGATTACAGAATGCCTCCAGATGTTCATCGGAAACAACTACTAGTCTTCCAGGGAACGATCAAAGCGTAGACTTTTTGAGACATTACTCCAATGGGGGAAAGTGCGCATGGTAACTGATGTTTTCAATCCCGATGCAATTTCTGTGTTTCAACATCACTCTGATAGTCCACAGATTACAGAATTACTCCAGATGTGCGTCGGATACTACTACTGGTCTTCCAGGGAACGATCAAAACGTAAACTCTTTGAGACATTACTCCCATGGAGGAAAGTGCGCATCGTGACTGTTGTATTCAATCCCGATGCAATTTCTGTGTTTCATCAACACTCTGATAGTCCACAGATTACAGAATGCCACCAGATGTGCATCGGAAACTACTACTGGTCTTCCAGGGAACGATCAAAGCGTAGACTGTTTGAGACATTACTCCCATGGAGGAAAGTGCGCATGGTGACTGTTGTATTCAATCCCGATGCAATTTCTGTGTTTCATCAACACTCAGATAGTCCACAGATTACAGAATGCCTCCAGATGTTCATCGGAAACTACTACTATTCTTCCAGGGAACGATCAAAGCGTTGACTGTTTGAGAGATTACTTTTATGGAGGAATGTGCGCATGATGACTGTTTTATTCGTTCCCGATGCAATTTCTGTGTTTCATCATCACTCTGATGGTCAACAGATTACAGAATGCCTCCAGATGTGCATCTGAAACTACTACTGGTCTTCCAGGGAACGATCAAAACGTAAACTCTTCGAGACATTACTGCCATGGAGGAAAGTGCGCATCGTGACTGTTGTATTCAATCCCGATGCAATTTCTGTGTTTCATCAACACTCTGATAGTCCACAGATTACAGAATGCCACCCGATGTGCATCGGAAACTACTTCTTGTCTTCCAGGGAACGATCAAAGCGTAGACTGTTTGAGACATTACTCCCATGGAGGAAAGTGCGGATGGTGACTGTTGTATTAAATCAAGATGCAATTTCTGTGTTTCATCAACACTCTGATACTCCACAGGTTACAGAAAGAATCCAGATGTGCACCGAAAACTACTACTGGTCTTCCAGGGAACGATCAAAGCGTAGACTGTTTGAGACATTACTGCCATAGAGGAAAGTGCGCATGGTGACTGTTGTATTCAATCCCGATGCAATTTCTGTGTTTCATCAACACTCTGATAGTCCACAGATTACAGAATGACTCCAGATGTGCATCGGGAACTACTAATGGTCTTCCAGGGAACGATCAAAGCGTAGACTGTTTGAGACATTACTTTTATGGAGGAATGTGCGCATGGTGACTGTTGTATTCAATCCCGATGCAATTTCTGTGTTTCATCAACACTCTGATAGTCCACAGATTACAGAATGCCTCCAGATGTTCATCGGAAACTACTACTGGTCTTCCAGGGAACGATCAAAACGTAGACTGTTTGAGACATTACTCCCGTGGAGGAAAGTGCGCATGGTGACTGTTGTATTCAATCCCGATGCAATTTCTGTGTTTCATCAACACTCTGATAGTCCACAGATTACAGAATGCCACCAGATGTGCATCAGAAACTACTACTGGTCTTCCAGGGAACGATCAAAACGTAGACTGTTTGAGACATTACTTTTATGGAGGAAAGTGCGCATGGTGACTGTTGTATTCAATCCCGATGCAATTTCTGTGTTTCATCTACACTCTGATAGTCCACAGATTACAGAATGCCTCCAGATGTGCATCGTAAACTGCTACTGGTCTTCCAGGCAATGATCAAACCGTAACTCTTTGAGACATTACTCCCATGGAGGAAAGTGGCATGGTGACTGTTGTATTCAATCCCGATGCATTTTCTGTGTTTCATCAACACTCTGATAGTCCACTGGTTACAGAATGCCAAGAGATGTGCATCGGAAACTACTACTGGTCTTCCAGTTAACGATGAAAGCGTAGGCTGCTTCAGACAGTACTCCTTTGGAGGAAAGTGCGGATGGTGACTGTTGTATTCAATCCCAATGCAATTTCTGTGTTTCATCAACACTCTGATAGTCCACAGATTACAGAATGCCTCCAGATGTTCATCGGAAACTACTACTAGTCTTCCAGGGAACGATCAAAGCGTAGACTTTTTGAGACATTACTCCAATGGAGGAAAGTGCGCATGGTAACTGATGTATTCAATCCCGATGCAATTTCTGTGTTTCATCATCACTCTGATAGTCCACTGATTACAGAATTACTCCAGATGTGCGTCGGAAACTACTACTGGTCTTCCAGGGAACGATCAAAACGTAAACTCTTTGAGACATTACTCCCATGGAGGAAAGTGCGCATCGTGACTGTTGTATTCAATCCCGATGCAATATCTGTGTTTCATCAACACTCTGATAGTCCACAGATTCCAGAATGCCACCAGATGTGCATCGGAAACTACTACTGGTCTTCCAGGGAACGATCAAAGCGTAGACTGTTTGAGACATTACTCCCATGGAGGAAAGTGCGCATGGTGACTGTTGTATTCAATCCCGATGCAATTTCTGTGTTTCATCAACACTCTGATAGTCCACAGATTGCAGTATGAATCCAGATGTTCATCGGAAACTACAACTGGTCTTCCAGGGAACGATCAAATCGTAGACTGTTGAAACATTACTCCCGTGGAGGAAAGTGCGCATGGTGACTGTTGTATTCAATCCCGATGCAATTTCTGTGTTTCATCAACACTCAGATAGTCCACAGATTACAGAATGCCTCCAGATGTTCATCGGAAACTACTACTATTCTTCCAGGGAACGATCAAAGCGTTGACTGTTTGAGAGATTACTTCTATGGAGGAATGTGCGCATGATGACTGTTTTATTCGTTCCCGATGCAATTTCTGTGTTTCATCATCACTCTGATGGTCCACAGATTACAGAATGCCTCCAGATGTGCATCTGAAACTACTACTGGTCTTCCAGGGACCGATCAAAACGTAAACTCTTTGAGACATTACTCCCATGGAGGAAAGTGCGCATCGTGACTGTTGTATTCAATCCCGATGCAATTTCTGTGTTTCATCAACACTCTGATAGTCCACAGATTACAGAATGCCACCAGATGTGCATCGGAAACTACTACTTGTCTTCCAGGGAATGATCAAAGCGTAGACTGTTTGAGACATTACTCCCATGGAGGAAAGTGCGGATGGTGACTGATGTATTAAATCAAGATGCAATTTCTGTGTTTCATCAACACACTGATACTCCACAGATTACAGATTGCCTCCAGATGTGCATCGGAAACTACTACTGGTCTTCCAGGGAACGATCAAAACGTAAACTCTTTGAGACATTACTGCCATGGAGGAAAGTGCGCATCGTGACTGTTGTATTCAATCCCGATGCAATTTCTGTGTTTCATCAACACTCTGATAGTCCACAGATTACAGAATGCCACCCGATGTGCATCGGAAACTACTTCTTGTCTTCCAGGGAACGATCAAAGCGTAGACTGTTTGAGACATTACTCCCATGGAGGAAAGTGCGGATGGTGACTGTTGTATTAAATCAAGATGCAATTTCTGTGTTTCATCAACACTCTGATACTCCACAGGTTACAGAAAGAATCCAGATGTGCATCGGAAACTACTACTGGTCTTCCAGGGAACGATCAAAGCGTAGACTGTTTGAGACATTACTGCCATAGAGGAAAGTGCGCATGGTGACTGTTGTATTCAATCCCGATGCAATTTCTGTGTTTCATCAACACTCTGATAGTCCACAGATTACAGAATGACTCCAGATGTGCATCGGGAACTACTAATGGTCTTCCAGGGAACGATCAAAGCGTAGACTGTTTGAGACATTACTTTTATGGAGGAATGTGCGCATGGTGACTGTTGTATTCAATCCCGATGCAATTTCTGTGTTTCATCAACACTCTGATAGTCCACAGATTACAGAATGCCTCCAGATGTTCATCGGAAACTACTACTGGTCTTCCAGGGAACGATCAAAACGTAGACTGTTTGAGACATTACTCCCGTGGAGGAAAGTGCGCATGGTGACTGTTGTATTCAATCCCGATGCAATTTCTGTGTTTCATCAACACTCTGATAGTCCACAGATTACAGAATGCCACCAGATGTGCATCAGAAACTACTACTGGTCTTCCAGGGAACGATCAAAACGTAGACTGTTTGAGACATTACTTTTATGGAGGAAAGTGCGCATGGTGACTGTTGTATTCAATCCCGATGCAATTTCTGTGTTTCATCTACACTCTGATAGTCCACAGATTACAGAATGAATCCAGATCTTCATCGGAAACTACTACTAGTCTTCCTAGGAACGATCAAAGCATAGACTGTTTGAGACATTACTTTTAAGGAGGAAAGAGCGCATGGTGACTGTTGTATTCAATCCTGATGCAATTTCTGTGGTTCATCAACACTCTGATAGTCCGCAGATTACAGAATGCCTCCAGATGTGCATCGTAAACTGCTACTGGTCTTCCAGGCAATGATCAAACCGTAACTCTTTGAGACATTACTCCCATGGAGGAAAGTGGCATGGTGACTGTTGTATTCAATCCCGATGCATTTTCTGTGTTTCATCAACACTCTGATAGTCCACTGGTTACAGAATGCCAAGAGATGTGCATCGGAAACTACTACTGGTCTTCCAGTTAACGATGAAAGCGTAGGCTGCTTCAGACAGTACTCCTTTGGAGGAAAGTGCGGATGGTGACTGTTGTATTCAATCCCAATGCAATTTCTGTGTTTCATCAACACTCTGATAGTCCACAGATTACAGAATGCCTCCAGATGTTCATCGGAAACTACTACTAGTCTTCCAGGGAACGATCAAAGCGTAGACTTTTTGAGACATTACTCCAATGGAGGAAAGTGCGCATGGTAACTGATGTATTCAATCCCGATGCAATTTCTGTGTTTCATCATCACTCTGATAGTCCACTGATTACAGAATTACTCCAGATGTGCGTCGGAAACTACTACTGGTCTTCCAGGGAACGATCAAAACGTAAACTCTTTGAGACATTACTCCCATGGAGGAAAGTGCGCATCGTGACTGTTGTATTCAATCCCGATGCAATATCTGTGTTTCATCAACACTCTGATAGTCCACAGATTCCAGAATGCCACCAGATGTGCATCGGAAACTACTACTGGTCTTTCAGGGAACGATCAAAGCGTAGACTGTTTGAGACATTACTCCCATGGAGGAAAGTGCGCATGGTGACTGTTGTATTCAATCCCGATGCAATTTCTGTGTTTCATCAACACTCTGATAGTCCACAGATTGCAGTATGAATCCAGATGTTCATCGGAAACTACAACTGGTCTTCCAGGGAACGATCAAATCGTAGACTGTTGAAACATTACTCCCGTGGAGGAAAGTGCGCATGGTGACTGTTGTATTCAATCCCGATGCAATTTCTGTGTTTCATCAACACTCAGATAGTCCACAGATTACAGAATGCCTCCAGATGTTCATCGGAAACTACTACTATTCTTCCAGGGAACGATCAAAGCGTTGACTGTTTGAGAGATTACTTCTATGGAGGAATGTGCGCATGATGACTGTTTTATTCGTTCCCGATGCAATTTCTGTGTTTCATCATCACTCTGATGGTCCACAGATTACAGAATGCCTCCAGATGTGCATCTGAAACTACTACTGGTCTTCCAGGGACCGATCAAAACGTAAACTCTTTGAGACATTACTCCCATGGAGGAAAGTGCGCATCGTGACTGTTGTATTCAATCCCGATGCAATTTCTGTGTTTCATCAACACTCTGATAGTCCACAGATTACAGAATGCCACCAGATGTGCATCGGAAACTACTACTTGTCTTCCAGGGAATGATCAAAGCGTAGACTGTTTGAGACATTACTCCCATGGAGGAAAGTGCGGATGGTGACTGATGTATTAAATCAAGATGCAATTTCTGTGTTTCATCAACACACTGATACTCCACAGATTACAGATTGCCTCCAGATGTGCATCGGAAACTACTACTGGTCTTCCAGGGAACGGTCAAAGCGTAGACTGTTTGAGACATTACTGCCATGGGGGAAAGTGCGCATGGTGACTGTTGTATTCAATCCCGATGGAATTTCTGTGTTTCATCAACACTCTGATAGTCCACAGATTACATAATGCCTCCAGATGTGCATCGGGAACTACTACTGGTCTTCCAGGGAACGATCAAAGCGTAGACTGTTTGAGACATTACTTTTATGGAGGAATGTGCGCATGGTGACTGTTGTATTCAATCCCGATGCAATTTCTGTGTTTCATCAACACTCTGATAGTCCACAGATTACAGAATGAATCCAGATCTTCATTGGAAACTACTACTAGTCTTCCTAGGAACGATCAAAGCGTAGACTGTTTGAGACATTACTTTTATAGAGGAATGTGCGCATGATGACTGTTGTATTCAATCCCGATGCAATTTCTGTGTTTCATCAACACTCTGATAGTCCGCAGATTACAGAATGTCTCCAGATGTGCATCGGAAACTACTAATGGTCTTCCAGGGAACGATCAAAGCGTAAACTCTTTGAGACATTACTCCCATGGAGGAAAGTGCGCATGGTGTATGTTGTATTCAATCCCGATGCAATTTCTGTGTTTCATCAACACTCTGATAGTCCACAGATAACAGAATGCCTCCAGATGTGCATCGGAAACTACTACTGGTCTTCCAGGGAACTATGAAAACGTAGACTGTTTGAGAATTAATCCCGTGGAGAAAAGTGCGCATGATGACTGTTGTATTCAATCCCGATGCAATTTCTGTGTTTCATCAACACTCTGATAGTCCACAGAGTACAGAATGCCTCCAGATGTTCATCGGAAACTACTACTAGTCTTCCAGGCATCGATCAAAGCGTAGACTGTTTGAGACATTACTTTTATGGAGGAATGTGCGCATGGTGACTGTTGTATTCAATCCCGATGCAATTTCGGTGTTTCATCAACACTCAGATAGTCCACAGATTACAGAATGCCTCCAGATGTTCATCGGAAACTACTACTGTTCTTGAAGGGAACGATCAAATCGTAGACTGTTTGAGACATTACTTTTATGGAGGAAAGTGCGCATGGTGACTGATGTATTCAAACCCAATGCAATTTCTGTGTTTCATCATCACTCTGATAGTCCACAGATTACAGAATTCCTCCAGATGTGCGTCGGAAACTACTACTGGTCTTCCAGGGAACGATCAAAACGTAAACTCTTTGAGACATTACTCCCATGGAGGAAATTGCGCATCGTGACTGTTGTATTCAATCCCGATGCAATTTCTGTGTATCATCAACATTCTGATAGTCCACAGATTACAGAATGCCTCCAGATGTTCATCGGAAACTACTACTATTCTTCCAGGGAACGATCAAAGCGTTGACTGTTTGAGAGATTACTTTTACGGAGGAGTGTGCGCATGATGACTGTTTTATTCATTCCCGATGCAATTTCTATGTTTCATCATCACTCTGATGGTCCACAGATTACAGAATGCCTCCAGATGTGCATCTGATACTACTACTGGTCTTCCAGGGAACGATCAAAACGTAAACTCTTTGAGACATTACTCCCATATAGGAAAGTGCGCATCGTGACTGTTGTATTCAATCCCGATGCAATTTCTGTGTTTTATCAACACTCTTATAGTCCACAGATTACAGAATGCCACCAGATGTGCATCGGAAACTACTACTTGTCTTCCAGGGAACGATCAAAGCGTAGACTGTTTGAGACATTACTCCCATGGAGGAAAGTGCGGATGGTGACTGTTGTATTAAATCAAGAAGCAATTTCTGTGTTTCATCAACACTCTGATACTCCACAGATTACAGATTGCCTCCAGATGTGCATCGGGAACTACTACTGGTCTTCCAGGGAACGATCAAAGCGTAGACTGTTTGAGACATTATTTTTTTGGAGGAATGTGCGCATGGTGACTGTTGTATTCAATCCCGATGCAATTTCTGTGTGTCATCAACACTCTGATAGTCCACAGATTACAGAATGCAACCAGATGTACATCGGAAACTACTACTGGTCATCCAGGGAACGATCAAATCGTAGACAGTTTGAGACATTACTCCCGTGGAGGAAAGTGCGCATGGTGACTGTTGTATTCAATCCCGATGCAATTTCTGTGTTTCATCAACACTCTGATAGTCCACAGATTACAGAATGCCTCCAGATGTTCATCGGAAACTACTACTGGTCTTCCAGGGAACGATCAAAACGTAGACTGTTTGAGACATTACTCCCGTGGAGGAAAGTGCGCATGGTGACTGTTGTATTCAATCAGGATGCAATTTCTGTGTTTCATCAATACTCTGATAGTCCACAGATTACAGAATGAATCCAGATCTTCATCGGAAACTACTACTAGTCTTCCTAGGAACGATCCAAGCGTAGACTGTTTGAGACATTACTTTTATGGAGGAATGTGTGCATGATGACTGTTGTATTCAATCCTCATGCAATTTCTGTGTTTCATCAACACTCTGATAGTCCGCAGATTACAGAATGCCTCCAGATGTGCATCTGAAACTACTACTGGTCTTCGTGGGAACGATCAAAACGTAAACTCTTTGAGACATTTCTCCCATGGAGGAAAGTGCGCATCGTGACTGTTGTATTCAATCCCGATGCAATTTCTGTGTTTCATCAACACTCTAATAGTCCACAGATTACAGAATGCCACCAGATGTGCATCGGAAACTACTACTTGTCTTCCAGGGAACGATCAAAGCGTAGACTGTTTGAGACATTACTCCCATGGAGGAAAGTGCGGATGGTGAGTGTTGTATTAAATCAAGATGCAATTTCTGTGTTTCATCAACACTCTGATACTCCACAGAGTACAGATTGCCTCCAGATGTGCATCGGAAACTACTACTGGTCTTCCAGGGAACGATCAAAGCGTAGACTGTTTGAGACATTACTGCCATGGAGGAAAGTGCGCATGGTGACTGTTGTATTAAATTCCGATGCAATTTCTGTGTTTCATCAACACTCTGATAGTCCACAGATTACAGAATTCACCCAGATGTGCATCGGGAACTACTACTGGTCTTCCAGGGAACGATCAAAGCGTAGACTGTTTGAGACATTACTTTTATGGAGGAATATGCGCATGATGACTGTTGTATTCAATCCCGATGCAATTTCTGTGTTTCATCAACACTCTGATAGTCCGCAGATTACAGAATGCCTCCAGATGTTCATCGGAAACTACTACTAGTCTTCCTAGGAACGATCAAAGCGTAGACTGTTTGAAACATTACTTTTATGGAGGAATATGCGCATGATGACTGTTGTATTCAATCCCGATGCAATTTCTGTGTTTCATCAACACTCTGATAGTCCGCAGATTACAGAATGCCTCCAGATGTGCATCGGAAACTACTACTGGTCTTCCAGGGAACGATCAAAGCGTAAACTCTTTGAGACATTACTCCCATGGAGGAAAGTGCGCATGGTGAATGTTGTATTCAATCCCGATGGAATTTCTGTGTTTCATCAACACTCTGATAGTCCACAGATTACAGAATGCCTCCAGATGTGCATCGGAAACTACTACTGGTCTTCCAGGGAACGATGAAAACGTAGACTGTTTGAGAATGAATCCCGTAGAGGAAAGTGCGCATGGTGACTGTTGTATTCAATCCCGATGCAATTTCTGTGTTTCATCAACACTCTGATAGTCCACAGAGTACAGAATGCCTCCAGATGTTCATCGGAAACAACTACAAGTCTTCCAGGCATCGATCAAAGCGTAGACTGTTTGAGACATTACTTTTATGGAGGAATGTGCGCATGGTGACTGTTGTATTCAATCCCGATGCAATTTCTGTGTTTCATCAACACTCAGATAGTCCACAGATTACAGAATGCCTCCAGATGTTCATCGGAAACTACTACTGTTCTTGAAGGGAACGATCAAATCGTAGACTGTTGAGACATTACTTTTATGGAGGAATGTGCGCATGATGACTGTTGTATTCAATCCCGATGCAATTTCTGTGTTTCATCAACACTCTGATAGTCCACAGATTACAGAATGCCTCCAGATGTGCATCGGAAACTACTACCGGTCTTCCAGGGAACGATCAAAGCGTAAACTCTTTGAGACATTACTGCCATGGAGGAAAGTGCGCATGGTGACTGTTGTATTAAATCCCGATGCAATTTCTGTGTTTCATCATCACTCTGATAGTCCACAGATTACAGAATTCCTCCAGATGTGCATCGGAAACTACTACTAGTCTTCCAGGAAACGATCAAAGCGTAGACTGTTTGAGACATTACTCCCATGAAAGAAAGTGCGCATCGTGACTGTTGTATTCAATCCCGATGCAATTTCTGTGTTTCATCAACACTCTGATAGTCCACAGATTACAGAATGCCACCAGATGTGCATCGGAAACTACTACTGGTCTTCTAGGGAACGATCAAAGCGTAGACTGTTTGAGATATTACTCCCATGGAGGAAAGTGCGCATGGTGACTGTTGTATTCAACCCCGATGCAATTTCTGTGTTTCATCAACACTCTGATAGTCCACAGAATGCAGTATGAATCCAGATATTCATCGGAAACTACTACTGGTCTTCCAGGGAACGATCAAATCGTAGACTGTTTGAGACATTACTCCCGTGGAGGAAAGTGCGCATGGTGACTGTTGTATTCAATCCCGATGCAATTTCTGTGTTTCTTCAACACTCAGATAGGCTACAGATTACAGAATGTTCATCGGAAACTACTACCATTCTTCCAGGGAAAAATCAAAGCGTAGACTGTTTGAGACATTACTTTTATGGCAAAATGTGCGCATGATGACTGTTGTATTCAATCCCCATGCAATTTCTGTGTTTCATCAACACTCTGATAGTCCACAGATTACAGAATGCCTCCAAATGTGCATCGGAAACTACTACTTGTCTTCCAGGGAACGATCAAAGCGTAGACTGTTTGAGACATTACTCCCATGGAGGAAAGTGCGGATGGTGACTGTTGTATTAAATCAAGATGCAATTTCTGTGTTTCATCAACACTCTGATACTCCACAGATTACAGATTGCCTCCAGATGTGCATCGGAAACTACTACTGGTCTTCCAGGGAACGATCAAAGCGTAGACTGTTTGAGACATTACTGCCATGGAGGAAAGTGCGCATGGTGACTGTTGTATTAAATTCCGATGCAATTTCTGTGTTTCATCAACACTCTGATAGTCCACAGATTACAGAATTCACCCAGATGTGCATCGGGAACTACTACTGGTCTTCCAGGGAACGATCAAAGCGTAGACTGTTTGAGACATTACTTTTATGGAGGAATGTGCGCATGGTGACTGTTGTATTCAATCGGGATGCAATTTCTGTGTTTCATCAACACTCTGATAGTCCACAGATTACAGAATGCCTCCAGATGTACATCGGAAACTACTACTGGTCTTCCAGGGAACGATCAAATCGTAGACTGTTTGAGACATTACTCCCGTGGAGGAAAGTGCGCATGGTGACTGTTGTATTCAATCCCGATGCAATTTCTGTGTTTCATCAACACTCTGATAGTCCACAGATTACAGAATGCCTCCAGATGTTCATCGGAAACTACTACTGGTCTTCCAGGGAACGATCAAATCGTAGACTGTTTGAGACATTACTCCCGTGGAGGAAAGTGCGCATGGTGACTGTTGTATTCAATCCCGATGCAATTTCTGTGTTTCATCAACACTCTGATAGTCCACAGATTACAGAATGCCTCCAGATGTTCATCGGAAACTACTACTAGTCTTCCTAGGAACGATCAAAGCGTAGACTGTTTGAGACATTACTTTTATGGAGGAATATGCGCATGATGACTGTTGTATTCAATCCCGATGCAATTTCTGTGTTTCATCAACACTCTGATAGTCCGCAGATTACAGAATGCCTCCAGATGTGCATCGGAAACTACTAATGGTCTTCCAGGGAACGATCAAAGCGTAAACTCTTTGAGACATTACTCCCATGGAGGAAAGTGCGCATGGTGAATGTTGTATTCAATCCCGATGGAATTTCTGTGTTTCATCAACACTCTGATAGTCCACAGATTACAGAATGCCTCCAGATGTGCATCGGAAACTACTACTGGTCTTCCAGGGAACGATGAAAACGTAGACTGTTTGAGAATGAATCCCGTAGAGGAAAGTGCGCATGGTGACTGTTGTATTCAATCCCGATGCAATTTCTGTGTTTCATCAACACTCTGATAGTCCACAGAGTACAGAATGCCTCCAGATGTTCATCGGAAACAACTACAAGTCTTCCAGGCATCGATCAAAGCGTAGACTGTTTGAGACATTTCTTTTATGGAGGAATGTGCGCATGGTGACTGTTGTATTCAATCCCGATGCAATTTCTGTGTTTCATCAACACTCAGATAGTCCACAGATTACAGAATGCCTCCAGATGTTCATCGGAAACTACTACTGTTCTTGAAGGGAACGATCAAATCGTAGACTGTTGAGACATTACTTTTATGGAGGAATGTGCGCATGATGACTGTTGTATTCAATCCCGATGCAATTTCTGTGTTTCATCAACACTCTGATAGTCCACAGATTACAGAATGCCTCCAGATGTGCATCGGAAACTACTACCGGTCTTCCAGGGAACGATCAAAGCGTAAACTCTTTGAGACATTACTGCCATGGAGGAAAGTGCGCATGGTGACTGTTGTATTCAATCCCGATGCAATTTCTGTGTTTCATCAACACTCTGATAGTCCACAGATTACAGAATTCCTCCAGATGTGCATCGGAAACTACTACTGGTCTTCCAGGAAACAATCAAATCGTAGACTGTTTGAGACATTACTCCCATGAAAGAAAGTGCGCATCGTGACTGTTGTATTCAATCCCGATGCAATTTCTGTGTTTCATCAACACTCTGATAGTCCACAGATTACAGAATGCCACCAGATGTGCATCGGAAACTACTACTGGTCTTCTAGGGAACGATCAAAGCGTAGACTGTTTGAGATATTACTCCCATGGAGGAAAGAGCGAATGGTGACTGTTGTATTCAACCCCGATGCAATTTCTGTGTTTCATCAACACTCTGATAGTCCACAGAATGCAGTATGAATCCAGATATTCATCGGAAACTACTACTGGTCTTCCAGGGAACGATCAAATCGTAGACTGTTTGAGACATTACTCCCGTGGAGGAAAGTGCGCATGGTGACTGTTGTATTCAATCCCGATGCAATTTCTGTGTTTCTTCAACACTCAGATAGTCTACAGATTACAGAATGTTCATCGGAAACTACTACCATTCTTCCAGGGAAAAATCAAAGCGTAGACTGTTTGAGACATTACTTTTATGGCAAAATGTGCGCATGATGACTGTTGTATTCAATCCCGATGCAATTTCTGTGTTTCATCAACACTCTGATAGTCCAGAGATTACAGAATGCCTCCAGATGTGCATCGGAACTACTACTGGTCTTGCAGGGAACGTTCACAGCGTAAACTCTTTGAGACATTACTCCCATGGAGGAAAGTGCGCATGGTGAATGTTATATTCAATCCCGATGCAATTTCTGGGTGTCATCATCACTCCGATGATCCACAGATTAAAGAATCCCTCCAGATGTGCATCGGAAACTACAACTGGTCTTCCAGGGAACGATGAAAGCGTAGACTGTTTGATACATTACTGCCATTGAGGAAAGTGCGCATGTTGACTGTTGTATTCAATCCCGATGCAATTTCTGTGTTTCATCAACACTCTGATAGTCCACACATTACAGAATGCCATCAGATGTGCATCGGAAACTACTACTGGTCTTCCAGGGAACGATCAAAGCGTAGACTGTTTGAGACATTACTTTTATGGAGGAATGTGCGCATGATGACTGTTGTATTCAATCCCGATGCAATTTCTCTGTTTCATCAACACTCTGATAGTCCACAGATTACAGTATGCCTCCAGATGTGAATCGGAAACTACTACTAGTCTTCCAGGGAACGATGAAAGCGTAATCTCTTTGAGACATTACTCCTATGGAGGATAGTGCGCATGGTGACTGTTGTATTCAATCCCGATGCAATTTCTGTGTTTCATCAACACTCTGATGGTCCCCAGATTACAGAATGCCTCCAGATGTGCATCGGAAACTACTACTGGTCTTCCAGGGAACGATCAAAGCGTAGACTGTTTGAGACATAACTCCCATGGAGGAAAGTGCGCATGGTGAATGTTGTATTCAATCCCGATGCAATTTCTGTGTTTCATCAACACTCTGATAGTCCACAGATTACAGAATGCCTCCAGATGTGCATGGGAAACTACTACTGGTCTTCCAGGAAACGATCAAAGCGTAGATTGTTTTAGACATTACTCCCATGGAGGAAAGTGTGCATGGTGACTGTTGTATTCAGTCCCGATGCTATTTCTCTGTTTCATCATCACTCTGATAGTCCACAGATACAGAATGCCTCCAGAAGTGTATTGGAAACTGCTACAGGTCTCCCAGGGAACGATCAAAGCGAAAAATCTTTGAGACATTACTATCATGGAGGAAAGTGCGCATGGTGACTGTTGTATTCAATCCCGATGCATTTTATGTGTTTCATCAACACTCTGATAGTACACAGATTACAGAATGCCACTAGATGTCTATCGGTAACTACTACTGGTCTTCCATCGAACGATCAAAGCGTTGACTGTTTGAGAATTACACCCATGGGTGAAAGTGCGCATGGTGACTGTTGTATTCAATCCCGATGCAATTTCTGTGTTTCATCAACACTCTGATAGTAGACAGATTACAGAAAGCCTCCAGATGTGCATCGGAAACTACTACTGGTCTTCCAGGGAACGATCAAAGCGTAGACTGTTTGAGACATTACTCGTATGGAGGAAAGTGCGCATGGTGACTGTTGTATTCAATCCCGATGCAATTTCTGTGCTACATCAACACTCTGATAGTCCACAGATTACAGAATGCCTCCAGATGTGCACCGGAAACTACTACTGGTCTTCCAGGAAACGATCAAAGCGTAGAGTGTTTGAGACATTACTCCCATGAAGGAAAGGGAGCATGGTGACTGTTGTATTCAATACCGATGCAATTTCTGTGTTTCATCAACACTCTGATAGTCAACAGATTACAGAATGCCTCCAGATGTGCATCGGAAACTACTACTGGTCTTCCAGGGAACGATCAAAGAGTAGACTGTTTGAGACATTACTCCCATGGAGGAAAGTGCGCATGGTGACTGTTGTATTCAAAAACGGTGCAATTTCTGTGCTTCATCAACACTCTGATAGTCCACAGTTTACGGAAAGCCTCCAGATGTGCATCGGGAAGTACTACTGGTCTTCCAGGGAACGATCAAAGCGTAGACAGTTAGAGACATTACTCCTATGTAGTAAAGTGCGCATGGTGACTGTTGTATTCAATCCCGATGCAATTTCTGTGTTTCATCAACACTCTGATAGTCCACAGATTACAGAATGCTTCCAGATGTGCATCGGAAACTACTACTGGTCATCCAGGGAACGATCAAAGTGTAGACTGTAGGAGACATTCCTTTTATAGAGGAATGTGCGCATGGTGACTGTTGTATTCAATCCCGATGCAATTTCTGTGTTTCATCAACATTCTGATAGTCCACAGATAACGGAATGCCTCCAGATGTGCATCGGAAACTGCTACTGGTCTTCCAGGGAACGTCCAAAGCGTAAACTCTTTGAGACATTACTCCCATTGAGGAAAGTGCGCATGGTGACAGTTGTATTCAATCCCGATGCAATTTCTGTGTTTCATCAACATTCTGATAGTCCACAGATTACAGAATTCCTCCAGATGTGCATCGGAAACTACTAATGGTCTTCCAGGGAACGATCAAAGAGTAGACTGTTTGGGACATTATTCCCATGGAGGAAAGTGCGCATGGTGACTGTTGTATTCAATCCCGATGCCATTTCTGTGTCTCATCAACACTCTGATAGTCCACAGATTACAGAAAGAATCCAGATGTGCATCGGAAACTACTACTGGTCTTCCAGGGAACGATCAAAGCGTAGACTGTTAGAGACATTACTCCCATTGAGGAAAGTGCGCATGTTGACTGTTGTATTCAATCCCGATGCAATTTCTGTGTTTCATCAACACACTGATAGTCCACAGATTACAGAATGCCACCAGATGTGCATCGGAAACTACTACTGGTCTTCCAGGGAACGATCAAAGCGTAGACTGTTAGAGACATTACTCCCATGGAGGAAAGTGCGCATGGTGACTGTTGTAATCAATCCCGATGCAATTTCTGTGTTCCATCAACAATCTGATAGTCCACAGATTACAGAATGCCTAGAGATGTGCACCGGAAACTGCTACTGGTCTTCCAGGGAACGATCAAAGGGTAGAGTGTTTGAGACATTACTCCCATGAAGGAAAGGGAGCATGGTGACTGTTGTATTCAATCCCGAAGCAATTTCTGTGTTTCATCAACACTCTGATAGTCCACAGATTACAGAATGCTTCCAGATGTGCATCGGAAATAACTACTGGTCTTCCAGGGAACGATCAAATCGTAGACTGTTTGAGACATTACTCCCATGGACGAAAGAGGGCATTGTGACAGTTGTATTCAATCCCGATGCAATTTCTGTGTTTTATCAACACTCTGATAGTCCACAGATTACAGAATCCAACCAGACGTGCATCGGAAACTACTACTGCTCTTCCAGGAACGATCAAAGCGTAGACTGTTTGCGACATTACTCCCATGGAGGAAAGTGCGCATGGTGACTGTTGTATTCAATCAGGATGCAATTTCTGTGTTTCATCAACACTCTGATAGTCCACAGATTACAGAATGAATCCAGATCTTCATCGGAAACTACTACTAGTCTTCCTAGGAACGATCCAAGCGTAGACTGTTTGAGACATTACTTTTATGGAGGAATGTGTGCATGATGACTGTTGTATTCAATCCTCATGCAATTTCTGTGTTTCATCAACACTCTGATAGTCCGCAGATTACAGAATGCCTCCAGATGTGCATCTGAAACTACTACTGGTCTTCGTGGGAACGATCAAAACGTAAACTCTTTGAGACATTTCTCCCATGGAGGAAAGTGCGCATCGTGACTGTTGTATTCAATCCCGATGCAATTTCTGTGTTTCATCAACACTCTAATAGTCCACAGATTACAGAATGCCACCAGATGTGCATCGGAAACTACTACTGGTCTTCCAGGGAACGATCAAAGCGTAGACTGTTTGAGACATTACTTTTATGGAGGAATGTGCGCATGGTGACTGTTGTATTCAATCCCGATGCAATTTCTGTGTTTCATCAACACTCTGATAGTCCACAGATTACAGAATGCCTCCAGATGTACATCGGAAACTACTACTGGTCTTCCAGGGAACGATCAAATCGTAGGCTGTTTGAGACATTACTCCCGTGGAGGAAAGTGCGCATGGTGACTGTTGTATTCAATCCCGATGCAATTTCTGTGTTTCATCAACACTCTGATAGTCCACAGATTACAGAATGCCTCCAGATGTTCATCGGAAACTACTACTAGTCTTCCTAGGAACGATCAAAGCGTAGACTGTTTGAGACATTACTTTTATGGAGGAATATGCGCATGATGACTGTTGTATTCAATCCCGATGCAATTTCTGTGTTTCATCAACACTCTGATAGTCCGCAGATTACAGAATGCCTCCAGATGTGCATCGGAAACTACTAATGGTCTTCCAGGGAACGATCAAAGCGTAAACTCTTTGAGACATTACTCCCATGGAGGAAAGTGCGCATGGTGAATGTTGTATTCAATCCCGATGGAATTTCTGTGTTTCATCAACACTCTGATAGTCCACAGATTACAGAATGCCTCCAGATGTGCATCGGAAACTACTACTGGTCTTCCAGGGAACGATGAAAACGTAGACTGTTTGAGAATGAATCCCGTAGAGGAAAGTGCGCATGGTGACTGTTGTATTCAATCCCGATGCAATTTCTGTGTTTCATCAACACTCTGATAGTCCACAGAGTACAGAATGCCTCCAGATGTTCATCGGAAACAACTACAAGTCTTCCAGGCATCGATCAAAGCGTAGACTGTTTGAGACATTACTTTTATGGAGGAATGTGCGCATGGTGACTGTTGTATTCAATCCCGATGCAATTTCTGTGTTTCATCAACACTCAGATAGTCCACAGATTACAGAATGCCTCCAGATGTTCATCGGAAACTACTACTGTTCTTGAAGGGAACGATCAAATCGTAGACTGTTGAGACATTACTTTTATGGAGGAATGTGCGCATAATGACTGTTGTATTCAATCCCGATGCAATTTCTGTGTTTCATCAACACTCTGATAGTCCACAGATTACAGAATGCCTCCAGATGTGCATCGGAAACTACTACCGGTCTTCCAGGGAACGATCAAAGCGTAAACTCTTTGAGACATTACTGCCATGGAGGAAAGTGCGCATGGTGACTGTTGTATTAAATCCCGATGCAATTTCTGTGTTTCATCATCACTCTGATAGTCCACAGATTACAGAATTCCTCCAGATGTGCGTCGGAAACTACTACTGGTCTTCCAGGAAACGATCAAAGCGTAGACTGTTTGAGACATTACTCCCATGAAAGAAAGTGCGCATCGTGACTGTTGTATTCAATCCCGATGCAATTTCTGTGTTTCATCAACACTCTGATAGTCCACAGATTACAGAATGCCACCAGATGTGCATCGGAAACTACTACTGGTCTTCTAGGGAACGATCAAAGCGTAGACTGTTTGAGATATTACTCCCATGGATGAAAGTGCGCATGGTGACTGTTGTATTCAACCCCGATGCAATTTCTGTGTTTCATCAACACTCTGATAGTCCACAGAATGCAGTATGAATCCAGATATTCATCGGAAACTACTACTGGTCTTCCAGGGAACGATCAAATCGTAGACTGTTTGAGACATTACTCCCGTGGAGGAAAGTGCGCATGGTGACTGTTGTATTCAATCCCGATGCAATTTCTGTGTTTCTTCAACACTCAGATAGGCTACAGATTACAGAATGTTTATCGGAAACTACTACCATTCTTCCAGGGAAAAATCAAAGCGTAGACTGTTTGAGACATTACTTTTATGGCAAAATGTGCGCATGATGACTGTTGTATTCAATCCCGATGCAATTTCTGTGTTTCATCAACACTCTGATAGTCCACAGATTACAGAATGCCTCCAGATGTGCATCGGAAACTACTACTTGTCTTCCAGGGAACGATCAAAGCGTAGACTGTTTGAGACATTACTCCCATGGAGGAAAGTGCGGATGGTGACTGTTGTATTAAATCAAGATGCAATTTCTGTGTTTCATCAACACTCTGATACTCCACAGATTACAGATTGCCTCCAGATGTGCATCGGAAACTACTACTGGTCTTCCAGGGAACGATCAAAGCGTAGACTGTTTGAGACATTACTGCCATGGAGGAAAGTGCGCATGGTGACTGTTGTATTAAATTCCGATGCAATTTCTGTGTTTCATCAACACTCTGATAGTCCACAGATTACAGAATTCACCCAGATGTGCATCGGGAACTACTACTGGTCTTCCAGTGAACGATCAAAGCGTAGACTGTTTGAGACATTACTTTTATGGAGGAATGTGCGCATGGTGACTGTTGTATTTAATCCCGATGCAATTTCTGTGTTTCATCAACACTCTGATAGTCCACAGATTACAGAATGCCTCCAGATGTACATCGGAAACTACTACTGGTCTTCCAGGGAACGATCTAATCGTAGACTGTTTGAGACATTACTCCCGTGGAGGAAAGTGCGCATGGTGACTGTTGTATTCAATCCCGATACAATTTCTGTGTTTCATCAACACTCTGATAGTCCACAGATTACAGAATGCCTCCAGATGTTCATCGGAAACTACTACTGGTCTTCCAGGGAACGATCAAATCGTAGACTGTTTGAGACATTACTCCCGTGGAGGAAAGTGCGCATGGTGACTGTTGTATTCAATCCCGATGCAATTTCTGTGTTTCATCAACACTCTGATAGTCCACAGATTACAGAATGCCTCCAGATGTTCATCGGAAACTACTACTAGTCTTCCTAGGAACGATCAAAGCGTAGACTGTTTGAGACATTACTTTTATGGAGGAATATGCGCATGATGACTGTTGTATTCAATCCCGATGCAATTTCTGTGTTTCATCAACACTCTGACAGTCCGCAGATTACAGAATGCCTCCAGATGTGCATCGGAAACTACTAATGGTCTTCCAGGGAACCATCAAAGCGTAAACTCTTTGAGACATTACTCCCATGGAGGAAAGTGCGCATGGTGAATGTTGTATTCAATCCCGATGGAATTTCTGTGTTTCATCAACACTCTGATAGTCCACAGATTACAGAATGCCTCCAGATGTGCATCGGAAACTACTACTGGTCTTCCAGGGAACGATGAAAACGTAGACTGTTTGAGAATGAATCCCGTAGAGGAAAGTGCGCATGGTGACTGTTGTATTCAATCCCGATGCAATTTCTGTGTTTCATCAACACTCTGATAGTCCACAGAGTACAGAATGCCTCCAGATGTTCATCGGAAACAACTACAAGTCTTCCAGGCATCGATCAAAGCGTAGACTGTTTGAGACATTTCTTTTATGGAGGAATGTGCGCATGGTGACTGTTGTATTCAATCCCGATGCAATTTCTGTGTTTCATCAACACTCAGATAGTCCACAGATTACAGAATGCCTCCAGATGTTCATCGGAAACTACTACTGTTCTTGAAGGGAACGATCAAATCGTAGACTGTTGAGACATTACTTTTATGGAGGAATGTGCGCATGATGACTGTTGTATTCAATCCCGACGCAATTTCTGTGTTTCATCAACACTCTGATAGTCCACAGATTACAGAATGCCTCCAGATGTGCATCGGAAACTACTACCGGTCTTCCAGGGACGATCAAAGCGTAAACTCTTTGAGACATTACTGCCATGGAGGAAAGTGCGCATGGTGATTGTTGTATTAAATCCCGATGCAATTTCTGTGTTTCATCATCACTCTGATAGTCCACAGATTACAGAATTCCTCCAGATGTGCATCGGAAACTACTACTGGTCTTCCAGGAAACGATCAAAGCGTAGACTGTTTGAGACATTACTCCCATGAAAGAAAGTGCGCATCGTGACTGTTGTATTCAATCCCGATGCAATTTCTGTGTTTCATCAACACTCTGATAGTCCACAGATTACAGAATGCCACCAGATGTGCATCGGAAACTACTACTGGTCTTCTAGAGAACGATCAAAGCGTAGACTGTTTGAGATATTACTCCCATGGAGGAAAGTGCGCATGGTGACTGTTGTATTCAACCCCGATGCAATTTCTGTGTTTCATCAACACTCTGATAGTCCACAGAATGCATTATGAATCCAGATATTCATCGGAAACTACTACTGGTCTTCCAGGGAACGATCAAATCGTAGACTGTTTGAGACATTACTCCCGTGGAGGAAAGTGCGCATGGTGACTGTTGTATTCAATCCCGATGCAATTTCTGTGTTTCTTCAACACTCAGATAGTCTACAGATTACAGAATGTTCATCGGAAACTACTACCATTCTTCCAGGGAAAAATCAAAGCGTAGACTGTTTGAGACATTACTTTTATGGCAAAATGTGCGCATGATGACTGTTGTATTCAATCCCGATGCAATTTCTGTGTTTCATCAACACTCTGATAGTCCACAGATTACAGAATGCCTCCAGATGTGCATCGGAAACTACTACTGGTCTTGCAGGGAACGTTCACAGCGTAAACTCTTTGAGACATTACTCCCTTGGTGGAAAGTGCGCATGGTGAATGTTGTATTCAATCCCGATGCAATTTCTGGGTGTCATCATCACTCCGATGATCCACAGATTAAAGAATCCCTCCAGATGTGCATCGGAAACTACAACTGGTCTTCCAGGGAACGATGAAAGCGTAGACTGTTTGATACATTACTGCCATTGAGGAAAGTGCGCATGTTGACTGTTGTATTCCATCCCGATGCAATTTCTGTGTTTCATCAACACTCTGATAGTCCACACATTACAGAATGCCATCAGATCTGCATCGGAAACTACTACTGGTCTTCCAGGGAACGATCAAAGCGTAGACTGTTTGAGACATTACTTTTATGGAGGAATGTGCGCATGATGACTGTTGTATTCAATCCCGATGCAATTTCTCTGTTTCATCAACACTCTGATAGTCCACAGATTACAGTATGCCTCCAGATGTGAATCGGAAACTACTACTAGTCTTCCAGGGAACGATGAAAGCGTAATCTCTTTGAGACATTACTCCTATGGAGGATAGTGCGCATGGTGACTGTTGTATTCAATCCCGATGCAATTTCTGTGTTTCATCAACACTCTGATGGTCCACAGATTACAGAATGCCTCCAGATGTGCATCGGAAACTACTACTGGTCTTCCAGGGAACGATCAAAGCGTAGACTGTTTGAGACATTACTCCCATGGAGGAAAGTGCGCATGGTGAATGTTGTATTCAATCCCGATGCAATTTCTGTGTTTCATCAACACTCTGATAGTCCACAGATTACAGAATGCCTCCAGATGTGCATGGGAAACTACTACTGGTCTTCCAGGAAACGATCAAAGGGTAGATTATTTTAGACATTACTCCCATGGAGGAAAGTGCGCATGGTGACTGTTGTATTCAGTCCCGATGCTATTTCTCTGTTTCATCATCACTCTGATAGTCCACAGATTACAGAATGCCTCCAGAAGTGTATTGGAAACTGCTACAGGTCTCCCAGGGAACGATCAAAGCGAAAACTCTTTGAGACATTACTCCCATGGAGGAAAGTGCGCATGGTGACTGTTGTATTCAATCCCGATGCATTTTATGTGTTTCATCAACACTCTGATAGTACACAGATTACAGAATGCCACTAGATGTCTATCGGTAACTACTACTGGTCTTCCATCGAACGATCAAAGCGTTGACTGTTTGAGAATTACACCCATGGGTGAAAGTGCGCATGGTGACTGTTGTATTCAATCCCGATGCAATTTCTGTGCTACATCAACACTCTGATAGTCCACAGATTACAGAATGCCTCCAGATGTGCACCGGAAACTACTACTGGTCTTCCAGGGTACGATCAAAGCGTAGAGTGTTTGAGACATTACTCCCATGAAGGAAAGGGAGCATGGTGACTGTTGTATTCAATACCGATGCAATTTCTGTGTTTCATCAACACTCTGATAGTCAACAGATTACAGAATGCCTCCAGATGTGCATCGGAAACTACTACTGGTCTTCCAGGGAACGATCAAAGAGTAGACTGTTTGAGACATTACTCCCATGGAGGAAAGTGCGCATGGTGACTGTTGTATTCAAAAACGATGCAATTTCTGTGCTTCATCAACACTCTGATAGTCCACAGTTTACGGAAAGCCTCCAGATGTGCATCGGGAAGTACTACTGGTCTTCCAGGGAACGATCAAAGCGTAGACAGTTAGAGACATTACTCCTATGTAGTAAAGTGCGCATGGTGACTGTTGTATTCAATACCGATGCAATTTCTGTGTTTCATCAACACTCTGATAGTCCACAGATTACAGAATGCCTCCAGATGTGCATCGGAAACTACTACTGGTCATCCAGGGAACGATCAAAGTGTAGACTGTAGGAGACATTACTTTTATGGAGGAATGTGCGCATGGTGACTGTTGTATTCAATCCCGATGCAATTTCTGTGTTTCATCAACATTCTGATAGTCCACAGATAACGGAATGCCTCCAGATGTGCATCGGAAACTACTACTGGTCTTCCAGGGAACGTCCAAAGCGTAAACTCTTTGAGACATTACTCCCATTGAGGAAAGTGCGCATGGTGACAGTTGTATTCAATCCCGATGCAATTTCCGTGTTCCATCAACAATCTGATAGTCCACAGATTACAGAATGCCTCCAGATGTGCACCGGAAACTGCTACTGGTCTTCCAGGGAACGATCAAATGGTAGAGTGTTTGAGACATTACTCCCATGAAGGAAAGGGAGCATGGTGACTGTTGTATTCAATCCCGAAGCAATTTCTGTGTTTCATCAACACTCTGATAGTCCACAGATTACAGAATGCTTCCAGATGTGCATCAGAAATAACTACTGGTCTTCCAGGGAACGATCAAATCGTAGACTAATTGAGACATTACTCCCATGGACGAAAGAGGGCATGGTGACAGTTGTATTCAATCCCGATGCAATTTCTGTGTTTTATCAACACTCTGATAGTCCACAGATTACAGAATCCAACCAGACGTGCATCGGAAACTACTACTGCTCTTCCAGGAACGATCAAAGCGTAGACTGTTTGCGACATTACTCCCATGGAGGAAAGTGCCCATGGTGACTGTTGTATTCAATCCCGATGCAATTTCTGTGTTTCATCAACACTCTGATAGTCAACAGATTACAGAATGCCTCCAGATGTGCATCGGAAACTACTACTGGTCTTCCAGGGAACGATCAAAGCGTAGACTGTTAGAGACATTACTCCTATGTAGGAAAGTGCGCATGGTGACTGTTGTATTCAATCCCGATGCAATTTCTGTGTTTCATCAACACTCTGATAGTCCACAGATTACAGAATGCCTCCAGATGTGCATCGGAAACTACTACTGGTCTTCCAGGGAACGATCAAACTGTAGACTGTAGGAGACATTACTTTTATGGAGGAATGTGCGCATGGTGACTGTTGTATACAATCCCGATGCAATTTCTGTTTTTCATCAATAATCTGATAGTCCACAGATAACGGAATGCCTCCAGATGTGCATCGGAAACTACTACTGGTCTTCCAGGGAACGACCAAAGCGTAAACTCTTTGAGACATTACTCCCATGGAGGAAAGTGCGCATGGTGACAGTTGTATTCAATCCCGATGCAATTTCTGTGTTTCATCCACATTCTGATAGTCCACAGATTACAGAATGCCTCCAGATGTGCATCGGAAACTACTAATGGTCTTCCAGGGAACGATCAAAAAGTAGACTGTTTGGGACATAATTCCCATGGGGGAAAGTGCGCATGGTGACTGTTGTATTCAATCCCGATGCCATTTCTGTGTCTCATCAACACTCCGATGATCCACAGATTAAAGAATCCCTCCAGATGTGCATCGGAAACTACAACTGGTCTTCCAGGGAACGATGAAAGCGTAGACTGTTTGATACATTACTGCCATTGAGGAAAGTGCGCATGGTGACTGTTGTATTCAATCCCGATGCAATTTCTGTGTTTCATCAACACTCTGATAGTCCACACATTACAGAATGCCATCAGATGTGCATCGGAAACTACTACTTGTCTTCCAGGGAACGATCAAAGCGTAGACTGTTTGAGACATTACTTTTATGGAGGAATGTGCGCATGATGACTGTTGTATTCAATCCCGATGCAATTTCTCTGTTTCATCAACACTCTGATAGTCCACAGATTACAGTATGCCTCCAGATGTGAATCGGAAACTACTACTAGTCTTCCAGGGAACGATGAAAGCGTAATCTCTTTGAGACATTACTCCTATGGAGGATAGTGCGCATGGTGACTGTTGTATTCAATCCCGATGCAATTTCTGTGTTTCATCAACACTCTGATGGTCCACAGATTACAGAATGCCTCCAGATGTGCATCGGAAACTACTACTGGTCTTCCAGGGAACGATCAAAGCGTAGACTGTTTGAGACATTACTCCCATGGAGGAAAGTGCGCATGGTGAATGTTGTATTAAATCCCGATGCAATTTCTGTGTTTCATCAACACTCTGATAGTCCACAGATTACAGAATGCCTCCAGATGTGCATGGGAAACTACTACTGGTCTTCCAGGAAACGATCAAAGCGTAGATTGTTTTAGACATTACTCCCATGGAGGAAAGTGCGCATGGTGACTGTTGTATTCAGTCCCGATGCTATTTCTCTGTTTCATCATCACTCTGATAGTCCACAGATTACAGAATGCCTCCAGAAGTGTATTGGAAACTGCTACAGGTCTCCCAGGGAACGATCAAAGCGAAAACTCTTTGAGACATTACTCCCATGGAGGAAAGTGCGCATGGTGACTGTTGTATTCAATCCCGATGCATTTTCTGTGTTTCATCAACACTCTGATAGTACACAGATTACAGAATGCCACTAGATGTCTATCGGTAACTACTACTGGTCTTCCATCGAACGATCAAAGCGTTGACTGTTTGAGAATTACACCCATGGGTGAAAGTGCGCATGGTGACTGTTGTATTCAATCCCGATGCAATTTCTGTGTTTCATCAACACTCTGATAGTAGACAGATTACAGAAAGCCTCCAGATGTGCATCGGAAACTACTACTGGTCTTCCAGGGAACGATCAAAGCGTAGACTGTTTGAGACATTACTCGTATGGAGGAAAGTGCGCATGGTGACTGTTGTATTCAATCCCGATGCAATTTCTGTGCTACATCAACACTCTGATAGTCCACAGATTACAGAATGCCTCCAGATGTGCACCGGAAACTACTACTGGTCTTCCAGGGAACGATCAAAGCGTAGAGTGTTTGAGACATTACTCCCATGAAGGAAAGGGAGCATGGTGACTGTTGTATTCAATACCGATGCAATTTCTGTGTTTCATCAACACTCTGATAGTCAACAGATTACAGAATGACTCCAGATGTGCATCGGAAACTACTACTGGTCTTCCAGGGAACGATCAAAGAGTAGACTGTTTGAGACATTACTCCCATGGAGGAAAGTGCGCATGGTGACTGTTGTATTCAAAAACGATGCAATTTCTGTGCTTCATCAACACTCTGATAGTCCACAGTTTACGGAAAGCCTCCAGATGTGCATCGGGAAGTACTACTGGTCTTCCAGGGAACGATCAAAGCGTAGACAGTTAGAGACATTACTCCTATGTAGTAAAGTGCGCATGGTGACTGTTGTATTCAATCCCGATGCAATTTCTGTGTTTCATCAACACTCTGATAGTCCACAGATTACAGAATGCCTCCAGATGTGCATCGGAAACTACTACTGGTCATCCAGGGGACGATCAAAGTGTAGACTGTAGGAGACATTACTTTTATGGAGGAATGTGCGCATGGTGACTGTTGTATTCAATCCCGATGCAATTTCTGTGTTTCATCAACATTCTGATAGTCCACAGATAACGGAATGCCTCCAGATGTGCATCGGAGACTACTACTGGTCTTCCAGGGAACGTCCAAAGCGTAAACACTTTGAGACATTACTCACATTGAGGAAAGTGCGCATGGTGACAGTTGTATTCAATCCCGATGCAATTTCTGTGTTTTATCAACACTCTGATAGTCCACAGATTACAGAATCCAACCAGACGTGCATCGGAAACTACTACTGCTCTTCCAGGAACGATCAAAGCGTAGACTGTTTGCGACATTACTCCCATGGAGGAAAGTGCCCATGGTGACTGTTGTATTCAATCCCGATGCAATTTCTGTGTTTCATCAACACTCTGATAGTCAACAGATTACAGAATGCCTCCAGATGTGCATCGGAAACTACTACTGGTCTTCCAGGGAACGATCAAAGCGTAGACTGTTAGAGACATTACTCCTATGTAGGAAAGTGCGCATGGTGACTGTTGTATTCAATCCCGATGCAATTTCTGTGTTTCATCAACACTCTGATAGTCCACAGATTACAGAATGCCTCCAGATGTGCATCGGAAACTACTACTGGTCATCCAGGGAACGATCAAACTGTAGACTGTAGGAGACATTACCTTTATGGAGGAATGTGCGCATGGTGACTGTTGTATACAATCCCGATGCAATTTCTGTTTTTCATCAACATTCTGATAGTCCACAGATAACGGAATGCCTCCAGATGTGCATCGGAAACTACTACTGGTCTTCCAGGGAACGACCAAAGCGTAAACTCTTTGAGACATTACTCCCATGGAGGAAAGTGCGCATGGTGACAGTTGTATTCAATCCCGATGCAATTTCTGTGTTTCATCCACATTCTGATAGTCCACAGATTACAGAATGCCTCCAGATGTGCATCGGAAACTACTAATGGTCTTCCAGGGAACGATCAAAAAGTAGACTGTTTGGGACATAATTCAAATTGGGGGAAAGTGCGCATGGTGACTGTTGTATTCAATCCCGATGCCATTTCTGTGTCTCATCAACACTCCGATGATCCACAGATTAAAGAATCCCTCCAGATGTGCATCGGAAACTACAACTGGTCTTCCAGGGAACGATGAAAGCGTAGACTGTTTGATACATTACTGCCATTGAGGAAAGTGCGCATGGTGACTGTTGTATTCAATCCCGATGCAATTTCTGTGTTTCATCAACACTCTGATAGTCCACACATTACAGAATGCCATCAGATGTGCATCGGAAACTACTACTGGTCTTCCAGGGAACGATCAAAGCGTAGACTGTTTGAGACATTACTTTTATGGAGGAATGTGCGCATGATGACTGTTGTATTCAATCCCGATGCAATTTCTCTGTTTCATCAACACTCTGATAGTCCACAGATTACAGTATGCCTCCAGATGTGAATCGGAAACTACTACTAGTCTTCCAGGGAACGATGAAAGCGTAATCTCTTTGAGACATTACTCCTATGGAGGATAGTGCGCATGGTGACTGTTGTATTCAATCCCGATGCAATTTCTGTGTTTCATCAACACTCTGATGGTCCACAGATTACAGAATGCCTCCAGATGTGCATCGGAAACTACTACTGGTCTTCCAGGGAACGATCAATGCGTAGACTGTTTGAGACATTACTCCCATGGAGGAAAGTGCGCATGGTGAATGTTGTATTCAATCCCGATGCAATTTCTGTGTTTCATCAACACTCTGATAGTCCACAGATTACAGAATGCCTCCAGATGTGCATGGGAAACTACTACTGGTCTTCCAGGAAACGATCAAAGCGTAGATTGTTTTAGACATTACTCCCATGGAGGAAAGTGCGCATGGTGACTGTTGTATTCAGTCCCAATGCTATTTCTCTGTTTCATCATCACTCTGATAGTCCACAGATTACAGAATGCCTCCAGAAGTGTATTGGAAACTGCTACAGGTCTCCCAGGGAACGATCAAAGCGAAAACTCTTTGAGACATTACTGCCATGGAGGAAAGTGCGCATGGTGACTGTTGTATTCAATCCCGATGCATTTTCTGTGTTTCATCAACACTCTGATAGTACACAGATTACAGAATGCCACTAGATGTCTATCGGTAACTACTACTGGTCTTCCATCGAACGATCAAAGCGTTGACTGTTTGAGAATTACACCCATGGGTGAAAGTGCGCATGGTGACTGTTGTATTCAATCCCGATGCAATTTCTGTGTTTCATCAACACTCTGATAGTAGACAGATTACAGAAAGCCTCCAGATGTGCATCGGAAACTACTACTGGTCTTCCAGGGAACGATCAAAGCGTAGACTGTTTGAGACATTACACGTATGGAGGAAAGTGCGCATGGTGACTGTTGTATTCAATCCCGATGCAATTTCTGTGCTACATCAACACTCTGATAGTCCACAGATTACAGAATGCCTCCAGATGTGCACCGGAAACTACTACTGGTCTTCCAGGGAACGATCAAAGCGTAGAGTGTTTGAGACATTACTCCCATGAAGGAAAGGGAGCATGGTGACTGTTGTATTCAATACCGATGCAATTTCTGTGTTTCATCAACACTCTGATAGTCAACAGATTACAGAATGCCTCCAGATGTGCATCGGAAACTACTACTGGTCTTCCAGGGAACGATCAAAGAGTAGACTGTTTGAGACATTACTCCCATGGAGGAAAGTGCGCATGGTGACTGTTGTATTCAAAAACGATGCAATTTCTGTGCTTCATCAACACTCTGATAGTCCACAGTTTACGGAAAGCCTCCAGATGTGCATCGGGAAGTACTACTGGTCTTCCAGGGAACGATCAAAGCGTAGACAGTTAGAGACATTACTCCTATGTAGTTAAGTGCGCATGGTGACTGTTGTATTCAATCCCGATGCAATTTCTGTGTTTCATCAACACTCTGATAGTCCACAGATTACAGAATGCCTCCAGATGTGCATCGGAAACTACTACTGGTCATCCAGGGAACGATCAAAGTGTAGACTGTAGGAGACATTACTTTTATGGAGGAATGTGCGCATGGTGACTGTTGTATTCAATCCCGATGCAATTTCTGTGTTTCATCAACATTCTGATAGTCCACAGATAACGGAATGCCTCCAGATGTGCATCGGAAACTACTACTGGTCTTCCAGGGAACGTCCAAAGCGTAGAGTCTTTGAGACATTACTCCCATTGAGGAAAGTGCGCATGGTGACAGTTGTATTCAATCCCGATGCAATTTCTGTGTTTCATCAACATTCTGATAGTCCACAGATTACAGAATTCCTCCAGATGTGCATCGGAAACTACTAATGGTCTTCCAGGGAACGATCAAAGAGTAGACTGTTTGGGACATTATTCCCATGGAGGAAAGTGCGCATGGTGACTGTTGTATTCAATCCCGATGCAATTTCCGTGTTCCATCAACAATCTGATAGTCCACAGATTACAGAATGCCTCCAGATGTGCACCGGAAACTGCTACTGGTCTTCCAGGGAACGATCAAAGGGTAGACTGTTTGAGACATTACTCCCATGAAGGAAAGGGAGCATGGTGACTGTTGTATTCAATCCCGAAGCAATTTCTGTGTTTCATCAACACTCTGATAGTCCACAGATTACAGAATGCTTCCAGATGTGCATCGGAAATAACTACTGGTCTTCCAGGGAACGATCAAATCGTAGACTAATTGAGACATTACTCCCATGGACGAAAGAGGGCATGGTGACAGTTGTATTCAATCCCGATGCAATTTCTGTGTTTTATCAACACTCTGATAGTCCACAGATTACAGAATTCAACCAGACGTGCATCGGAAACTACTACTGCTCTTCCAGGAACGATCAAAGCGTAGACTGTTTGCGACATTACTCCCATGGAGGAAAGTGCCCATGGTGACTGTTGTATTCAATCCCGATGCAATTTCTGTGTTTCATCAACACTCTGATAGTCAACAGATTACAGAATGCCTCCAGATGTGCATCGGAAACTACTACTGGTCTTCCAGGGAACGATCAAAGCGTCGACTGTTTGAGACATACCTCCCGTGGAGGAAAGTGCGTATGGTGACTGTTGTATTCAATCCCGATGCAATTTCTGTGTTTCATCAACACTCTGATAGTCCACAGATTACAGAGTGCCTCCAGATGTGCATCGGAAACTACTACTGGTCTTCCAGGGAACGATCAAACTGTAGACTGTAGGAGACATTACTTTTATGGAGGAATGTGCGCATGGTGACTGTTGTATACAATCCCGATGCAATTTCTGTTTTTCATCAACATTCTGATAGTCCACAGATAACGGAATGCCTCCAGATGTGCATCGGAAACTACTACTGGTCTTCCAGGGAACGACCGAAGCGTAAACTCTTTGAGACATTACTCCCATGGAGGAAAGTGCGCATGGTGACAGTTGTATTCAATCCCGATGCAATTTCTGTGTTTCATCCACATTCTAATAGTCCACAGATTACAGAATGCCTCCAGATGTGCATCGGAAACTACTAATGGTCTTCCAGGGAACGATCAAAAAGTAGACTGTTTGGGACATAATTCCCATGGGGGAAAGTGCGCATGGTGACTGTTGTATTCAATCCCGATGCCATTTCTGTGTCTCATCAACACTCCGATGATCCACAGATTAAAGAATCCCTCCAGATGTGCATCGGAAACTACAACTGGTCTTCCAGGGAACGATGAAAGCGTAGACTGTTTGATACATTACTGCCATTGAGGAAAGTGCGCATGGTGACTGTTGTATTCAATCCCGATGCAATTTCTGTGTTTCATCAACACTCTGATAGTCCACACATTACAGAATGCCATCAGATGTGCATCGGAAACTACTACTGGTCTTCCAGGGAACGATCAAAGCGTAGACTGTTTGAGACATTACTTTTATGGAGGAATGTGCGCATGATGACTGTTGTATTCAATCCCGATGCAATTTCTCTGTTTCATCAACACTCTGATAGTCCACAGATTACAGTATGCCTCCAGATGTGAATCGGAAACTACTACTAGTCTTCCAGGGAACGATGAAAGCGTAATCTCTTTGAGACATTACTCCTATGGAGGATAGTGCGCATGGTGACTGTTGTATTCAATTTCTGTGTTTCATCAACACTCTGATGGTCCACAGATTACAGAATGCCTCCAGATGTGCATGGGAAACTACTACTGGTCTTCCAGGAAACGATCAAAGCGTAGATTGTTTTAGACATTACTCCCATGGAGGAAAGTGCGCATGGTGACTGTTGTATTCAGTCCCGATGCTATTTCTCTGTTTCATCATCACTCTGATAGTCCACAGATTACAGAATGCCTCCAGAAGTGTATTGGAAACTGCTACAGGTCTCCCAGGGAACGATCAAAGCGAAAACTCTTTGAGACATTACTCCCATGGAGGAAAGTGCGCATGGTGACTGTTGTATTCAATCCCGATGCATTTTCTGTGTTTCATCAACACTCTGATAGTACACAGATTACAGAATGCCACTAGATGTCTATCGGTAACTACTACTGGTCTTCCATCGGACGATCAAAGCGTTGACTGTTTGAGAATTACACCCATGGGTGAAAGTGCGCATGGTGACTGTTGTATTCAATCCCGATGCAATTTCTGTGTTTCATCAACACTCTGATAGTAGACAGATTACAGAAAGCCTCCAGATGTGCATCGGAAACTACTACTGGTCTTCCAGGGAACGATCAAAGCGTAGACTGTTTGAGACATTACTCGTATGGAGGAAAGTGCGCATGGTGACTGTTGTATTCAATCCCGATGCAATTTCCGTGTTCCATCAACAATCTGATAGTCCACAGATTACAGAATGCCTCCAGATGTGCACCGGAAACTGCTACTGGTCTTCCAGGGAACGATCAAAGGGTAGAGTGTTTGAGACATTACTCCCATGAAGGAAAGGGAGCATGGTGACTGTTGTATTCAATCCCGAAGCAATTTCTGTGTTTCATCAACACTCTGATAGTCCACAGATTACAGAATGCTTCCAGATGTGCATCGGAAATAACTACTAGTCTTCCAGGGAACGATCAAATCGTAGACTAATTGAGACATTACTCCCATGGACGAAAGAGGGCATGGTGACAGTTGTATTCAATCCCGATGCAATTTCTGTGTTTTATCAACACTCTGATAGTCCACAGATTACAGAATTCAACCAGACGTGCATCGGAAACTACTACTGCTCTTCCAGGAACGATCAAAGCGTAGACTGTTTGCGACATTACTCCCATGGAGGAAAGTGCCCATGGTGACTGTTGTATTCAATCCCGATGCAATTTCTGTGTTTCATCAACACTCTGATAGTCAACAGATTACAGAATGCCTCCAGATGTGCATCGGAAACTACTACTGGTCTTCCAGGGAACGATCAAAGCGTAGACTGTTAGAGACATTACTCCTATGTAGGAAAGTGCGCATGGTGACTGTTGTATTCAATCCCGATGCAATTTCTGTGTTTCATCAACACTCTGATAGTCCACAGATTACAGAATGCCTCCAGATGTGCATCGGAAACTACTACTGGTCTTCCAGGGAACGATCAAACTGTAGACTGTAGGAGACATTACTTTTATGGAGGAATGTGCGCATGGTGACTGTTGTATACAATCCCGATGCAATTTCTGTTTTTCATCAACATTCTGATAGTCCACAGATAACGGAATGCCTCCAGATGTGCATCGGAAACTACTACTGGTCTTCCAGGGAACGACCGAAGCGTAAACTCTTTGAGACATTACTCCCATGGAGGAAAGTGCGCATGGTGACAGTTGTATTCAATCCCGATGCAATTTCTGTGTTTCATCCACATTCTAATAGTCCACAGATTACAGAATGCCTCCAGATGTGCATCGGAAACTACTAATGGTCTTCCAGGGAACGATCAAAAAGTAGACTGTTTGGGACATAATTCCCATGGTGGAAAGTGCGCATGGTGACTGTTGTATTCAATCCCGATGCCATTTCTGTGTCTCATCAACACTCCGATGATCCACAGATTAAAGAATCCCTCCAGATGTGCATCGGAAACTACAACTGGTCTTCCAGGGAACGATGAAAGCGTAGACTGTTTGATACATTACTGCCATTGAGGAAAGTGCGCATGGTGACTGTTGTATTCAATCCCGATGCAATTTCTGTGTTTCATCAACACTCTGATAGTCCACACATTACAGAATGCCATCAGATGTGGATCGGAAACTACTACTGGTCTTCCAGGGAACGATCAAAGCGTAGACTGTTTGAGACATTACTTTTATGGAGGAATGTGCGCATGATGACTGTTGTATTCAATCCCGATGCAATTTCTCTGTTTCATCAACACTCTGATAGTCCACAGATTACAGTATGCCTCCAGATGTGAATCGGAAACTACTACTAGTCTTCCAGGGAACGATGAAAGCGTAATCTCTTTGAGACATTACTCCTATGGAGGATAGTGCGCATGGTGACTGTTGTATTCAATCCCGATGCAATTTCTGTGTTTCATCAACACTCTGATGGTCCACAGATTACAGAATGCCTCCAGATGTGCATCGGAAACTACTACTGGTCTTCCAGGGAACGATCAATGCGTAGACTGTTTGAGACATTACTCCCATGGAGGAAAGTGCGCATGGTGAATGTTGTATTCAATCCCGATGCAATTTCTGTGTTTCATCAACACTCTGATAGTCCACAGATTACAGAATGCCTCCAGATGTGCATGGGAAACTACTACTGGTCTTCCAGGAAACGATCAAAGCGTAGATTGTTTTAGACATTACTCCCATGGAGGAAAGTGCGCATGGTGACTGTTGTATTCAGTCCCAATGCTATTTCTCTGTTTCATCATCACTCTGATAGTCCACAGATTACAGAATGCCTCCAGAAGTGTATTGGAAACTGCTACAGGTCTCCCAGGGAACGATCAAAGCGAAAACTCTTTGAGACATTACTCCCATGGAGGAAAGTGCGCATGGTGACTGTTGTATTCAATCCCGATGCATTTTCTGTGTTTCATCAACACTCTGATAGTACACAGATTACAGAATGCCACTAGATGTCTATCGGTAACTACTACTGGTCTTCCATCGAACGATCAAAGCGTTGACTGTTTGAGAATTACACCCGTGGGTGAAAGTGCGCATGGTGACTGTTGTATTCAATCCCGATGCAATTTCTGTGTTTCATCAACACTCTGATAGTAGACAGATTACAGAAAGCCTCCAGATGTGCATCGGAAACTTCTACTGGTCTTCCAGGGAACGATCAAAGCGTAGACTGTTTGAGACATTACTCGTATGGAGGAAAGTGCGCATGGTCACTGTTGTATTCAATCCCGATGCAATTTCTGTGCTACATCAACACTCTGATAGTCCACAGATTACAGAATGCCTCCAGATGTGCACCGGAAACTACTACTGGTCTTCCAGGGAACGATCAAAGCGTAGAGTGTTTGAGACATTACTCCCATGAAGGAAAGGGAGCATGGTGACTGTTGTATTCAATCCCGATGCAATTTCTGTGTTTCATCAACACTCTGATAGTCCACAGATTACAGAATGCCTCCAGATGTGCATCGGAAACTACTACTGGTCATCCAGGGAACGATCAAAGTGTAGACTGTAGGAGACATTACTTTTATGAAGGAATGTGCGCATGGTGACTGTTGTATTCAATCCCGATGCAATTTCTGTGTTTCATCAACATTCTGATAGTCCACAGATAACGGAATGCCTCCAGATGTGTATCGGAAACTACTACTGGTCTTCCAGGGAACGTCCAAAGCGTAAACTCTTTGAGACATTACTCCCATTGAGGAAAGTGCGCATGGTGACAGTTGTATTCAATCCCGATGCAATTTCTGTGTTTCATCAACATTCTGATAGTCCACAGATTACAGAATTCCTCCAGATGTGCATCGGAAACTACTAATGGTCTTCCAGGGAACGATCAAAGAGTAGTCTGTTTGGGACATTATTCCCATGGAGGAAAGTGCGCATGGTGACTGTTGTATTCAATCCCGATGCCATTTCTGTGTCTCATCAACACTCTGATAGTCCACAGATTACAGAAAGAATCCAGATGTGCATCGGAAACTACTACTGGTCTTCCAGGGAACGATCAAAGCGTAGACTGTTAGAGACTTTACTCCCATTGAGGAAAGTGCGCATGTTGACTGTTGTATTCAATCCCGATGCAATTTCTGTGTTTCATCAACACACTGATAGTCCACAGATTACAGAATGCCACCAGATGTGCATCGGAAACTACTACTGGTCTTCCAGGGAACGATCAAAGCGTAGACTGTTAGAGACATTACTCCCATGGAGGAAAGTGCGCATGGTGACTGTTGTATTCAATCCCGATTTAATTTCTGTGTTCCATCAACAATCTGATAGTCCACAGATTACAGAATGCCTCCAGATGTGCACCGGAAACTGCTACTGGTCTTCCAGGGAACGATCAAAGGGTAGAGTGTTTGAGACATTACTCCCATGGAGGAAAGTGCCCATGGTGACTGTTGTATTCAATCCCGATGCAATTTCTGTGTTTCATCAACACTCTGATAGTCAACAGATTACAGAATGCCTCCAGATGTGCATCGGAAACTACTACTGGTCCTCCAGGGAACGATCAAAGCGTAGACTGTTAGAGACATTACTCCTATGTAGGAAAGTGCGCATGGTGACTGTTGTATTCAATCACGATGCAATTTCTGTGTTTCATCAACACTCTGATAGTCCACAGATTACAGAATGCCTCCAGATGTTCATCGGAAACTACTACTGGTCATCCAGGAAACGATCAAACTGTAGACTGTAGGAGACATTACTTTTATGGAGGAATGTGCGCATGGTGACTGTTGTATACAATCCCGATGCAATTTCTGTGTTTCATCAACATTCTGATAGTCCACAGATAACGGAATGCCTCCAAATGTGCATCGGAAACTACTACTGGTCTTCCAGGGAACGACCAAAGCGTAAACTCTTTGAGACATTACTCCCATGGAGGAAAGTGCGCATGGTGACAGTTGTATTCAATCCCGATGCAATTTCTATGTTTCATCAACATTCTGATAGTCCACAGATTACAGAATGCCTCCAGATGTGCATCGGAAACTACTAATGGTCTTCCAGGGAACGATCAAAAAGTAGACTGTTTGGGACATAATTCCCATGGGGGAAAGTGCGCATGGTGACTGTTGTATTCAATCCCGATGCCATTTCTGTGTCTCATCAACACTCTGATAGTCCACAGATTACAGAAAGAATCCAGATGTGCATCGGAAACTACTACTGGTCTTCCAGGGAACGATCAAAGCGTAGACTGTTAGAGACATTACTCCCATTGAGGAAAGTGCGCATGGTGACTGTTGTATTCAATCCCGATGCAATTTCTGTGTTTCATCAACACTCTGATAGTCCACAGATTACAGAATGCCACCAGATGTGCATCGGAAACTACTACTGGTCTTGCAGGGAACGATCAAAGTGTAGACTGTTTGAGACATTACTCCCATGGAGGAAAGTGCGGATGGTGACTCTTGTATTCAATCGCGATGCAATTTCTGTGTTTCATCAACACTCTGATAGTCCACAGATTACAGAATCCAACCAGACGTGCATCGGAAACTACTACTGCTCTTCCAGGAACGATCAAAGCGTACACTGTTTGAGACATTACTCCCATGGAGGAAAGTGCGCATGGTGACTGTTGTATTCAATCCCGATGCAATTTCTGTGTTTCATCAACACTCTGATAGTCAACAGATTTCAGAATGCCTCCAGATGTGCATCGGAAACTACTACTGGTCTTCCAGGGAACGATCAATGAGTAGACTGTTTGAGACATTACTCCCATGGAGGAAAGTGCGCATGGTGACTGTTGTATTCAATCCCGATGCAATTTCTGTGTTTCATCAACACTCTGATAGTCCACAGATTACAGAATGCCTTCAGATGTGCATCGGAAACTACTACTGGTCTTCCTAGGAACGATCAAAGCGTAGACTGTTTGAGACATTATTCCCATGAAGGAATGTGCGCATGTTGACTGTTGTATTCAATCCCGATGCAATTTCTGTGTTTCATCAACACTGTGATAGTCCACAGATTACAGAATCCAACCAGACGTGCATCGGAAACTACTACTGGTCTTCCAGGAACGATCAAAGCGTAGACTGTTTGAGACATTACTCCTGTGGAGGAAAGTGCGCATGGTGACTGTTGTATTCAATCGCGATGCAATTTCTGTGTTTCATCAACATTCTGATAGTCCACAGATTACAGAATGCCTCCAGATGTGCATCGGAAACTACTACTGGTCTTCCAGGGAACGATCAAAGCGTAGACTGTTTGAGAATTACTCCCATGGAGGAAAGTGCGCATGGTGACTGTTGTATTCAATCCCGATGCAATTTCTGTGTTTCATCAACACTCTGACACTCCACAGATTACAGAATGCCTCCAGATGTGCATCGGAACTATTACTGGTCTTCCAGAGAACGATCAAATCGTCGACTGTTTGAGACATTACTCCGATGGAAGAAAGTGGGCATGGTGACTGTTTTATTCAATCCCGATGCAATTTCTGTGTTTCATCAACACTCTGATAGTCCACAGATTACAGAATGCCACGAGATGTGCATCGGAAACTACTATTGGTCTTCCAGGGAACGATCAAAACGTAGAGTGTTTGAGACATTATTCCCATGAAGGAAAGGGAGCATGGTGACTGTTGTATTCAATCCCGATGCAATTTCTGTGTTTCATCAACACTCTGATCGTCAACAGATTACAGAATGCCTCCAGATGTGCATCGGAAACTACTACTGGTCTTCCAGGGAACGATCAAAGAGTAGACTGTTTGAGACATTACTCCCATGGAGGAAAGTGCGCATAGTGATTGTTGTATTGAATCCCGATGCAATTTCTGTGTTTCATCAACACTCTGATAGTCCACAGTTTACGGAAAGCCTCCAGATGTACATCGGGAAGTACTACTGGTCTTCCAGGGAACGATCAAAGCGTAGACTGTTAGAGACATTACTCCCATGGAGGAAAGTGCGCATGGTGACTGTTGTATTCAATCTCCATGCAATTTCTGTGTTTCATCAACACTCTGATAGTCAACAGATTTCAGAATGCCTCCAGATGTGCATCGGAAACTACTACTGGTCTTCCAGGTAACGATCAAATCGTATACTCTTTGAGAGATTACTCCCATGGTTGGATGTGCGCATGGTGACTGTTGTATTCAATCCCGATGCAATTTCTGTGTTTCATCAACACTCTGATAGTCCACAGATTACGGAATGCCTTCAGATGTGCATCGGAAACTACTACTGGTCTTATTACGAACGATCAAAGAGTAGAATGTTTGAGACATTATTCCCATGAAGGAAAGTGCGCATGGTGACTATTGTATTCAACCCCGATGCAATTTCTGTGTTTCATCAACACTCTGATAGTCCACAGATTACAGAAAGAATCCAGATGTGCATCGGAAACTACTACTGGTCTTCCAGGGAACGATCAAAGAGTAGACTGTTTGAGACATTACTCCCATGGAGGAAAGTGCGCATGGTGACTGTTGTATTCAATCCCGATGCAATTTCTGTGTTTCATCAACACTCTGATAGTCTACAGATAGCAGAATGCCTCCAGATGTGCATCGGAAACTACTACTGGTCTTCCAGGGAACGAACAAAGCGTAAACTCTATGGGACATTACTCCCATGGAGGAAAGTGCGCATGGTGACTGTCGTATTCAATCCCGATGCAATTTCTGTGTTTTATCAACACTCTGATAGTCCACAGATTACAGAAAGAATCCAGATGTGCATCGGAAACTACTACTGGTCTTCCAGGGAACGATCAAAACGTAGAGTGTTTGAGACATTACTCCCATGAAGGAAAGGGAGCATGGTGACTGTTGTATTCAATCCCGATGCAATTTCTGTGTTTCATCAACACTCTGACAGTCCACAGATTACAGAATGCTTCCAGATGTGCATCGGAAGCCACTGCTGGTCATCCAGGGAACGATCAAAGCGTAGACTGTTTGAGACATTACTCCCATGGACGAAAGAGATCATGGTGACAGTTGTATTCAATCAAGATGCAATTTCTGTGTTTCATCAACACTCTGATAGTCCACAAATTAAGGAAAGCCTCCAGATGTGCATCGGAAATTACTACTGGTCTTCCAAAGAACGATCAGAGCGTAGACTATTTGAGACATTACTCCCATATAGGAAAGTGCGCATGGTGACTGTTGTATTCAATCCCGATGCAATTTCTGTGTTTCATTAACACTCTGATCGTCAACAGATTACAGAATGCCTCCAGATGTGCATCGGAAACTACTACTGGTCTTCCAGGGAACAATCAAAGAGTAGACTGTTAGAGACATTACTCCCATGGAGGAAAGTGCGCATGGTGACTGTTGTATTCAATCCCCATGCAATTTCTGTGTTTCATCAACACTCTGATAGTTTACAGATTACAGAATGCCTCCAGATGTGCATCGGAAACTACTACTGGTCTTCCAGGGAACGATCAAAGAGTAGACTGTTTAAAACATTACTCCCATGGAGGAAAGTGCGCATGGTGACTGTTGTATTCAATCCCGATGCAATTTCTGTGTTTCATCAACACTCTGATAGTCTACAGATATCAGAATGCCTCCAGATGTGCATCGGAAACTACTACTGGTCTTCCAGGGAACGAACAAAGCGTAAACTCTATGGGACATTACTCCCATGGAGGAAAGTGCGCATGGTGACTGTCGTATTCAATCCCGATGCAATTTCTGTGTTTTATCAACACTCTGATAGTCCACAGATTACAGAATGCTTCCAGATGTGCATCGGAAACCACTACTGGTCTTCCAGGGAACGATCAAAGCGTAGACTGTTTGAGACATTACTCCCATGGACGAAAGGTGGCATGGTGACAGTTGTATTCAATCCCGATGCAAATTCTGTGTTTCATCAATACTCTGATAGTCCACAAATTAGGGAAAGCCTCCAGATGTGCATCGGGAACTACTACTGGTCTTCCAGGGAACGATCAAAGCGTAGACTGTTAGAGACATTACTCCCATATAGGAAAGTGCGCATGGTGACTGTTGTATTCATTCCCGATGCAATTTCTGTGTTTCATCACACTCTGATAGTCAACACATTACAGACTGCCTCCAGATGTGCATCGGAAACTACTACTGGTCTTCCAGGGAACGATCAAAGAGTAGACTGTTTGAGACATTACTCCCATGGAGGAAAGTGCGTATGGTGACTGCTGTATTCAATCCCGATGCAATTTCTGTGCTTCATCAACACCCTGATGGTCCACAGTTTACGGAAAGCCTCCTGATGTGCATCGGGAAGTACTACTGGTCTTCCAGGGAACGATCAAAGCGTAGACTGTTAGAGACATTACTCCCATTTAGGAAAGTGCGCATGGTGACTGTTGTATTCAACCCCGATGCAATTTCTGTGTTTCGTCAACACTCTGATAGTCCACAGATTACAGAATGCCTCCAGATGTGCATCGGAAACTACTACTGGTCTTCCAGGGAACGATCAAATCGTAAACTCTTTGAGACATTACTCCCATGGATAGAAGTGCGCATGGTGACTGTTGTATTCAATCCCGATGCAATATCTGTGTTTCATCAACACTCTGATAGTCCACAGATTACAGAATGCCTTCAGATGTGCATCGGAAACTACTACTGGTCTTCCTACGAACGATAAAAGCGTAGACTGTTTGAGACATTATTCCCATGAAGGAAAGTGAGCATGATGACTGTTGTATTCAATCCCGAAGCCATTTCTGTTTCATCAACACTCTGATAGTCCACAGATTACAGAATCCAACCAGACGTTCATCGGAAACTACTACTGGTCTTCCAGGAACGATCAAAGCGTAGACTGTTTGAGACATTACTCACGTGGAGGAAAGTGCGCATGGTGACTGTTGTATTCAATCCACATGCAATTTCTGTGTTTCATCAACACTCTGATAGTCCACAGATTACAGAATGCCTCCAGATGTGCATCGGAAACTACTACTGGTCATCCAGGGAACGATCATAGCGTAGACTGTAGGAGACATTACATTTATGGAGGAATGTGCGCATGGTGATTGTCGTATTCAATCCCGATGCCATTTCTGTGTTTCATCAACACTCTGATAGTCCACGGATAACAGAATGCCTCCAGATGTGCATCGGAAACTACTACTGGTCTTCCAGGGAACGATCAAAGCCTAAACTCTTTGAGACATTACTCCCATGGAGGAAAGTGCCCATGGTGACAGTTGTATTCAATCCCGATGCAATTTCTTTGTTTCATCAACATTCTGATAGTCCACAGATTACAGAATGCCTCCAGATATGTATCGGAAACTACTACTGGTCTTCCAGGGAACGATCAAAGCGTAGACTGTTTGAGACATTACTCCCATGGAGGAAAGTGCGCATGGTGACTGTAGTATTCAATCCCGATACAATTTCTGTGTGTCATCAACACTCTGATAGTACACAGATTACAGAATGTTTCCAGATGTGCATCGGAAACTACTACTGGTCTTCCAGGGAACGATCAAAGCGTAGACTGTTAGAGACATTACTCCCATTGAAGAAAGTGCGCATGGTGACTGTTGTATTCAATCCCGATGCAATTTGTGTGTTTCATCAACACACTGATAGTCCACAGATTACAGAATGCCACCTGATGTGTATCGAAAACTTCTACTGGTCTTTCAGGGAACGATCAAAGCGTAGACTTTTAGAGACATTACTTCCAAGGAGGAAAGTGCGCATGGTGACTGTTGTATTCAATCCCGATGCAATTTCTGTGTTTCATCAACACTCTGATAGTCTACAGATTACAGAATGCCACCAGATGTCCATCGGAAACTACTACTGGTCTTCCAGGGAACGATCACAGCGTAGACTGTTTGAGACATTACTCCCGTGGAGGAAAGTGCGCATGGTGACCGTTGTATTCAATCCCGATACAATTTCTATGTTTCATCAACACTCTGATAGTCCACAGATTACAGAATGCCTCCAGATGTGCACCGGAAACTACTACTGGTCTTCCAGGAAACGATGAAAGGGTAGAGTGTTTGAGACATTACTCCCATGAAGGAAAGTGAGCATGGTGATTGTTGTATTCAATCCCGATGCAATTTCCGTGTTTCATCAACACTCTGATAGTCCACAGATTACAGAATGCTTCCAGATGTGCATCGGAAATTACTACTGGTCTTCCAGGGAACGATCAAAGCGTAGACTGTTTGAGACATTACTCCCATGGACGAAAGAGGGCATGGTGACTGTTGTATTCAATCCCGATGCAATTTCTTTGTTTCATCAACACTATGATAGTCCACAAATTAAGAAAGTTTCCAGATGTGCATCGGAAACTACTACTGGTCTTCCAGGGAACGATCAAAGCGTAGACAGTTAGAGACATTACTCCCATTGAGGAAAGTGCGCATGGTGACTGTCGTATTCAATCCCGATGCAATTTCTGTGTTTCATCAACACTCTGATAGTCCACAGATTACCGAATGCCACCAGATGTGCATCGGAAACTACTACTGGTCTTCCAGGGAACGATCAAAGTGTAGACTGTTTGAGACATTACTCCCGTCGAGGAAAGTGCGCATGGTGACTGTTTTATTCAATCCCGATACAATTTCTGTGTTTCATCAACACTCTGATAGTCCACAATTTACAAAATGCCTCCAGATGTGCACCGGAAACTACTACTGGTCTTCTAGGGAACGATCAAAGCGTAGACTGTTTGAGACATTACTCCCATGAAGGAAAGGGAGCATGGTGACTGTTGTATTCAATCCGGATGCCATCTCTGTGTTTCATCAACACTCTGATAGTCCACAGATTACAGAATGCTTCCAGATGTGCATCGGAAACCACTACTGGTCTTCCAGGGAACGATCAAAGCGTAGACAGTTAGAGACATTACTCCCATTGAGGAAAGTGCGCATGGTGACTGTCGTATTCAATCCCGATGCAATTTCTGTGTTTCATCAACACTCTGATAGTCCACAGATTACCGAATGCCACCAGATGTGCATCGGAAACTACTACTGGTCTTCCAGGGAACGATCAAAGTGTAGACTGTTTGAGACATTACTCCCGTCGAGGAAAGTGCGCATGGTGACTGTTTTATTCAATCCCGATACAATTTCTGTGTTTCATCAACACCCTGATAGTCCACAATTTACAAAATGCCTCCAGATGTGCACCGGAAACTACTACTGGTCTTCTAGGGAACGATCAAAGCGTAGACTGTTTGAGACATTACTCCCATGAAGGAAAGGGAGCATGGTGAATGTTGTATTCAATCCCGAAGCAATTTCTGTGTTTCGTCAACACTCTGATAGTACACAGATTACAGAATGCCTCCAGATGTGCATCGGAAACTACTACTGGTCTTCCAGGCAACGATCAAAGCGTAGACTGTTTGAGATATTACTCCCATGGAGGAAAGTGCGCATGGTGACTGTAGTATTCAATCCCGATACAATTTCTGTGTGTCATCAACACTCTGATAGTACACAGATTACAGAATGTTTCCAGATGTGCATCGGAAACTACTACTGGTCTTCCAGGGAACGATCAAAGCGTAGACTGTTAGAGACATTACTCCCATTGAAGAAAGTGCGCATGGTGACTGTTGTATTCAATCCCGATGCAATTTGTGTGTTTCATCAACACACTGATAGTCCACAGATTACAGAATGCCACCTGATGTGTATCGAAAACTTCTACTGGTCTTTCAGGGAACGATCAAAGCGTAGACTTTTAGAGACATTACTTCCAAGGAGGAAAGTGCGCATGGTGACTGTTGTATTCAATCCCGATGCAATTTCTGTGTTTCATCAACACTCTGACAGTCCACGGATAACAGAATGCCTCCAGATGTGCATCGGAAACTACTACTGGTCTTCCAGGGAACGATCAAAGCGTAAACTCTTTGAGACATTACTCCCATGGAGGAAAGTGCGCATGGTGGCAGTTGTATTCAATCCCGATGCAATTTCTGTGTTTCATCAACATTCTGATAGTCCACAGATTACCGAATGCCTCCAGATGTGCATCGGAAACTACTACTGGTCTTCCAGGGAACGATCAAAGCGTAGACTGTTTGAGACATTACTCCAATGGAGGAAAGTGCGCATGGTGACTGTTGTATTCAATCCCGATACAATTTCTGTGTTTCATCAACACTCTGATAGTACACAGATTACAGAAAGAATCCAGATGTGCATCGGAAACTACTACTGGTCTTCCAGGGAACGATCAAAGCGTAGACTGTTAGAGACATTACTCCCATTGAAGAAAGTGCGCATGGTGACTGTTTTATTCAATCCCGATGCAATTTCTGTGTTTCATCAACACACTGATAGTCCACAGATTACAGCATGCCACGAGATGTGCATCGAAAACTACTACTGGTCTTTCAGGGGACCATCAAAGCGTAGACTTTTAGAGACATTACTCCCATGGAGGAAAGTGCGCATGGTGACTGTTGTATTCAATCCCGATGCAATTTCTGTGTTTCATCAACACTCTGATAGTCTACAGATTACAGAATGCCACCAGATGTCCATCGGAAACTACTACTGGTCTTCCAGGGAACGATCACAGCGTAGACTGTTTGAGACATTACTCCAGTGGAGGAAAGTGCGCATGGTGACTGTTGTATTCAATCCCGATACAATTTCTATGTTTCATCAACACTCTGATAGTCCTCAGATTACAGAATGCCTCCAGATGTGCATCGGAAACTACTACTGGTCTTCCAGGAAACGATGAATGGGTAGAGCGTTTGAGACATTACTCCCATGAAGGAAAGGGAGCATGGTGACTGTTGTATTCAATCCCGATGCAATTTCTTTGTTTCATCAACACTCTGATAGTCCACAAATTAAGAAAGCCTCCAGATGTGCATCGGAAACTACTACTGGTCTTCCAGGGAACGATCAAAGAATAGGCTGTTTGAGACATTACTCCCATGGAGGAAAGTGAGCATGGTGACTGTTGTATTCAATCCCGATGCAATTTCTGTGTTTCATCAAAACTCTGATAGTCCACAGATTACAGAAAGAATCCAGATGTGCATCGGAAACTACTACTGGTCTTCCAGGGAACAATCAAAGCGTAGACAGTTAGAGACATTACTCCCATTGAGGAAAGTGCGCATTGTGACTGTCGTATTCAATCCCGATGTAATTTCTGTGTTTCATCAACACTCTGATAGTCCACAGATTACAGAATGTTTCCAGATGTGCATCGGAAACCACTACTGGTCTTCCAGGGAACGATCAAAGCGTAGACTGTTTGAGACATTACTCCCATTGAAGAAAGTGCGCATGGTGACTGTTGTATTCAATCCCGATGCAATTTGTGTGTTTCATCAACACACTGATAGTCCACAGATTACAGAATGCCACCAGATGTGTATCGAAAACTTCTACTGGTCTTTCAGGGAACGATCAAAGCGTAGACTTTTAGAGACATTACTCCCAAGGAGGAAAGTGCGCATGGTGACTGTTGTATTCAATCCCGATGCAATTTGTGTGCTTCATCAACACCCTGATAGTCCACAGTTTACGGAAAGCCTCCAGATGTGCATCGGGAAGTACTACTGGTCTTCCAGGGAACGATCAAAGCGTAGACAGTTAGAGACATTACTCCCATTGAGGAAAGTGCGCATGGTGACTGTCGTATTCAATCCCGATGCAATTTCTGTGTTTCATCAACACTCTGATAGTCCACAGATTACCGAATGCCACCAGATGTGCATCGGAAACTACTACTGGTCTTCCAGGGAACGATCAAAGTGTAGACTGTTTGAGACATTACTCCCGTCGAGGAAAGTGCGCATGGTGACTGTTTTATTCAATCCCGATACAATTTCTGTGTTTCATCAACACCCTGATAGTCCACAATTTACAAAATGCCTCCAGATGTGCACCGGAAACTACTACTGGTCTTCTAGGGAACGATCAAAGCGTAGACTGTTTGAGACATTACTCCCATGAAGGAAAGGGAGCATGGTGAATGTTGTATTCAATCCCGAAGCAATTTCTGTGTTTCGTCAACACTCTGATAGTACACAGATTACAGAATGCCTCCAGATGTGCATCGGAAACTACTACTGGTCTTCCAGGCAACGATCAAAGCGTAGACTGTTTGAGATATTACTCCCATGGAGGAAAGTGCGCATGGTGACTGTTGTATTCAATCCCGATGCAATTTCTGTGTTTCATCAAAACTCTGATAGTCCACAGATTACAGAATGCCTCCAGATGTGCATCGGAAACTACTACTGGTCTTCCAGGGAACGATCAAAGCGTAGACAGTTAGAGACATTACTCCCATTGAGGAAAGTGCGCATTGTGGCTGTCGTATTCAATCCCGATGCAATTTCTGTGTTTCATCAACACTCTGATAGTCCACAGATTACAGAATGTTTCCAGATGTGCATCGGAAACCACTACTGGTCTTCCAGGGAACGATCAAAGCGTAGACTCTTTGAGACATTACTCCCATTGAAGAAAGTGCGCATGGTGACTGTTGTATTCAATCCCGATGCAATTTGTGTGTTTCATCAACACACTGATAGTCCACAGATTACAGAATGCCACCAGATGTGTATCGAAAACTTCTACTGGTCTTTCAGGGAACGATCAAAGCGTAGACTTTTAGAGACATTACTCCCAAGGAGGAAAGTGCGCATGGTGACTGTTGTATTCAATCCCGATGCAATTTCTGTGCTTCATCAACACCCTGATAGTCCACAGTTTACGGAAAGCCTCCAGATGTGCATCGGGAAGTACTACTGGTCTTCCAGGGAACGATCAAAGCGTAGGCTGTTAGAGACATTACTCCCATGGAGGAAAGTGCGCATGGTGACTGTTGTATTCAATCCCGATGCAATTTCTGTGTTTCGTCAACACTCTGATAGTCCACAGATTACAGAATGCGTCCAGATGTGCATCGGAAACTACTACTGGTCTTCCAGGGAACGATCAAAGCTTAAACTCTTTGAGACATTACTCCCATGGAGGGAAGTGCGAATGGTGACTGTTGTATTCAATCCCGATGCAATTTCTGTGTTTCAGCAACACTCTGATAGTCCACAGATTACAGAATGCCTTCAGATGTGCATCGGAAACTACTACTGGTCTTCCTACGAACGATAAAAGCGTAGACTGTTTGAGACATTACTCCCATGGAGGAAAGTGCGCATGGTGACTGTTGTATTCAATCCCGATGCAATTTCTGTGTTTCATCAACACTCAGATAGTCCACAGATTAAAGAATGCCTCCAGATGTGCATCGGAAATTACTACTGGTCATCCAGGGAACGATCAATGCGTAGACTGTAGGAGACATTACATTTACGGAGGAATGTGCGCATGGTGATTGTCGTATTCAATCCCGATGCCATTTCTGTGTTTCATCAACACTCTGACAGTCCACGGATAACAGAATGCCTCCAGATGTGCATCGGAAACTACTACTGGTCTTCCAGGGAACGATCAAAGCGTAAACTCTTTGAGACATTACTCCCATGGAGGAAAGTGCGCATGGTGACAGTTGTATTCAATCCCGATGCAATTTCTGTGTTTCATCAACATTCTGATAGTCCACAGATTACCGAATGCCTCCAGATGTGCATCGGAAACTACTACTGGTCTTCCAGGGAACGATCAAAGCGTAGACTGTTTGAGACATTACTCCAATGGAGGAAAGTGCGCATGGTGACTGTTGTATTCAATCCCGATACAATTTCTGTGTTTCATCAACACTCTGATAGTACACAGATTACAGAAAGAATCCAGATGTGCATCGGAAACTACTACTGGTCTTCCAGGGAACGATCAAAGCGTAGACTGTTAGAGACATTACTCCCATTGAAGAAAGTGCGCATGGTGACTGTTTTATTCAATCCCGATGCAATTTCTGTGTTTCATCAACACACTGATAGTCCACAGATTACAGCATGCCACCAGATGTGCATCGAAAACTACTACTGGTCTTTCAGGGGACCATCAAAGCGTAGACTTTTAGAGACATTACTCCCATGGAGGAAAGTGCGCATGGTGACTGTTGTATTCAATCCCGATGCAATTTCTGTGTTTCATCAACACTCTGATAGTCTACAGATTACAGAATGCCACCAGATGTCCATCGGAAACTACTACTGGTCTTCCAGGGAACGATCACAGCGTAGACTGTTTGAGACATTACTAAGGTGGAGGAAAGTGCGCATGGTGACTGTTGTATTCAATCCCGATACAATTTCTATGTTTCATCAACACTCTGATAGTCCTCAGATTACAGAATGCCTCCAGATGTGCATCGGAAACTACTACTGGTCTTCCAGGAAACGATGAATGGGTAGAGCGTTTGAGACATTACTCCCATGAAGGAAAGGGAGCATGGTGACTGTTGTATTCAATCCCGATACAATTTCTTTGTTTCATCAACACTCTGATAGTCCACAAATTAAGAAAGCCTCCAGATGTGCATCGGAAACTACTACTGGTCTTCCAGGGAACGATCAAAGAATAGGCTGTTTGAGACATTACTCCCATGGAGGAAAGTGAGCATGGTGACTGTTGTATTCAATCCCGATGCAATTTCTGTGTTTCATCAAAACTCTGATAGTCCACAGATTACAGAAAGAATCCAGATGTGCATCGGAAACTACTACTGGTCTTCCAGGGAACAATCAAAGCGTAGACAGTTAGAGACATTACTCCCATTGAGGAAAGTGCGCATTGTGACTGTCGTATTCAATCCCGATGCAATTTCTGTGTTTCATCAACACTCTGATAGTCCACAGATTACAGAATGTTTCCAGATGTGCATCGGAAACCACTACTGGTCTTCCAGGGAACGATCAAAGCGTAGACTGTTTGAGACATTACTCCCATTGAAGAAAGTGCGCATGGTGACTGTTGTATTCAATCCCGATGCAATTTGTGTGTTTCATCAACACACTGATAGTCCACAGATTACAGAATGCCACCAGATGTGTATCGAAAACTTCTACTGGTCTTTCAGGGAACGATCAAAGCGTAGACTTTTAGAGACATTACTCCCAAGGAGGAAAGTGCGCATGGTGACTGTTGTATTCAATCCCGATGCAATTTGTGTGCTTCATCAACACCCTGATAGTCCACAGTTTACGGAAAGCCTCCAGATGTGCATCGGGAAGTACTACTGGTCTTCCAGGGAACGATCAAAGCGTAGACTGTTAGAGACATTACTCCCATATAGGAAAGTGCGCATGGTGACTGTTGTATTCAATCCCGATGCAATTTCTGTGTTTCATTAACACTCTGATCGTCAACAGATAACAGAATGCCTCCAGATGTGCATCGGAAACTACTACTGGTCTTCCAGGGAACAATCAAAGAGTAGACTGTTAGAGACATTACTCCCATGGAGGAAAGTGCGCATGGTGACTGTTGTATTCAATCCCCATGCAATTTCTGTGTTTCATCAACACTCTGATAGTTTACAGATTACAGAATGCCTCCAGATGTGCATCGGAAACTACTACTGGTCTTCCAGGGAACGATCAAAGAGTAGACTGTTTAAAACATTACTCCCATGGAGGAAAGTGCGCATGGTGACTGTTGTATTCAATCCCGATGCAATTTCTGTGTTTCATCAACACTCTGATAGTCTACAGATATCAGAATGCCTCCAGATGTGCATCGGAAACTACTACTGGTCTTCCAGGGAACGAACAAAGCGTAAACTCTATGGGACATTACTCCCATGGAGGAAAGTGCGCATGGTGACTGTCGTATTCAATCCCGATGCAATTTCTGTGTTTTATCAACACTCTGATAGTCCACAGATTACAGAATGCTTCCAGATGTGCATCGGAAACCACTACTGGTCTTCCAGGGAACGATCAAAGCGTAGACTGTTTGAGACATTACTCCCATGGACGAAAGGTGGCATGGTGACAGTTGTATTCAATCCCGATGCAAATTCTGTGTTTCATCAATACTCTGATAGTCCACAAATTAGGGAAAGCCTCCAGATGTGCATCGGGAACTACTACTGGTCTTCCAGGGAACGATCAAAGCGTAGACTGTTAGAGACATTACTCCCATATAGGAAAGTGCGCATGGTGACTGTTGTATTCATTCCCGATGCAATTTCTGTGTTTCATCACACTCTGATAGTCAACACATTACAGACTGCCTCCAGATGTGCATCGGAAACTACTACTGGTCTTCCAGGGAACGATCAAAGAGTAGACTGTTTGAGACATTACTCCCATGGAGGAAAGTGCGTATGGTGACTGCTGTATTCAATCCCGATGCAATTTCTGTGCTTCATCAACACCCTGATGGTCCACAGTTTACGGAAAGCCTCCTGATGTGCATCGGGAAGTACTACTGGTCTTCCAGGGAACGATCAAAGCGTAGACTGTTAGAGACATTACTCCCATTTAGGAAAGTGCGCATGGTGACTGTTGTATTCAACCCCGATGCAATTTCTGTGTTTCGTCAACACTCTGATAGTCCACAGATTACAGAATGCCTCCAGATGTGCATCGGAAACTACTACTGGTCTTCCAGGGAACGATCAAATCGTAAACTCTTTGAGACATTACTCCCATGGATAGAAGTGCGCATGGTGACTGTTGTATTCAATCCCGATGCAATATCTGTGTTTCATCAACACTCTGATAGTCCACAGATTACAGAATGCCTTCAGATGTGCATCGGAAACTACTACTGGTCTTCCTACGAACGATAAAAGCGTAGACTGTTTGAGACATTATTCCCATGAAGGAAAGTGAGCATGATGACTGTTGTATTCAATCCCGAAGCCATTTCTGTTTCATCAACACTCTGATAGTCCACAGATTACAGAATCCAACCAGACGTTCATCGGAAACTACTACTGGTCTTCCAGGAACGATCAAAGCGTAGACTGCTTGAGACATTACTCACGTGGAGGAAAGTGCGCATGGTGACTGTTGTATTCAATCCACATGCAATTTCTGTGTTTCATCAACACTCTGATAGTCCACAGATTACAGAATGCCTCCAGATGTGCATCGGAAACTACTACTGGTCATCCAGGGAACGATCATAGCGTAGACTGTAGGAGACATTACATTTATGGAGGAATGTGCGCATGGTGATTGTCGTATTCAATCCCGATGCCATTTCTGTGTTTCATCAACACTCTGATAGTCCACGGATAACAGAATGCCTCCAGATGTGCATCGGAAACTACTACTGGTCTTCCAGGGAACGATCAAAGCCTAAACTCTTTGAGACATTACTCCCATGGAGGAAAGTGCCCATGGTGACAGTTGTATTCAATCCCGATGCAATTTCTTTGTTTCATCAACATTCTGATAGTCCACAGATTACAGAATGCCTCCAGATATGTATCGGAAACTACTACTGGTCTTCCAGGGAACGATCAAAGCGTAGACTGTTTGAGACATTACTCCCATGGAGGAAAGTGCGCATGGTGACTGTAGTATTCAATCCCGATACAATTTCTGTGTGTCATCAACACTCTGATAGTACACAGATTACAGAATGTTTCCAGATGTGCATCGGAAACTACTACTGGTCTTCCAGGGAACGATCAAAGCGTAGACTGTTAGAGACATTACTCCCATTGAAGAAAGTGCGCATGGTGACTGTTGTATTCAATCCCGATGCAATTTGTGTGTTTCATCAACACACTGATAGTCCACAGATTACAGAATGCCACCTGATGTGTATCGAAAACTTCTACTGGTCTTTCAGGGAACGATCAAAGCGTAGACTTTTAGAGACATTACTTCCAAGGAGGAAAGTGCGCATGGTGACTGTTGTATTCAATCCCGATGCAATTTCTGTGTTTCATCAACACTCTGATAGTCTACAGATTACAGAATGCCACCAGATGTCCATCGGAAACTACTACTGGTCTTCCAGGGAACGATCACAGCGTAGACTGTTTGAGACATTACTCCCGTGGAGGAAAGTGCGCATGGTGACCGTTGTATTCAATCCCGATACAATTTCTATGTTTCATCAACACTCTGATAGTCCACAGATTACAGAATGCCTCCAGATGTGCACCGGAAACTACTACTGGTCTTCCAGGAAACGATGAAAGGGTAGAGTGTTTGAGACATTACTCCCATGAAGGAAAGGGAGCATGGTGATTGTTGTATTCAATCCCGATGCAATTTCCGTGTTTCATCAACACTCTGATAGTCCACAGATTACAGAATGCTTCCAGATGTGCATCGGAAATTACTACTGGTCTTCCAGGGAACGATCAAAGCGTAGACTGTTTGAGACATTACTCCCATGGACGAAAGAGGGCATGGTGACTGTTGTATTCAATCCCGATGCAATTTCTTTGTTTCATCAACACTATGATAGTCCACAAATTAAGAAAGTTTCCAGATGTGCATCGGAAACTACTACTGGTCTTCCAGGGAACGATCAAAGCGTAGACAGTTAGAGACATTACTCCCATTGAGGAAAGTGCGCATGGTGACTGTCGTATTCAATCCCGATGCAATTTCTGTGTTTCATCAACACTCTGATAGTCCACAGATTACCGAATGCCACCAGATGTGCATCGGAAACTACTACTGGTCTTCCAGGGAACGATCAAAGTGTAGACTGTTTGAGACATTACTCCCGTCGAGGAAAGTGCGCATGGTGACTGTTTTATTCAATCCCGATACAATTTCTGTGTTTCATCAACACTCTGATAGTCCACAATTTACAAAATGCCTCCAGATGTGCACCGGAAACTACTACTGGTCTTCTAGGGAACGATCAAAGCGTAGACTGTTTGAGACATTACTCCCATGAAGGAAAGGGAGCATGGTGACTGTTGTATTCAATCCGGATGCCATCTCTGTGTTTCATCAACACTCTGATAGTCCACAGATTACAGAATGCTTCCAGATGTGCATCGGAAACCACTACTGGTCTTCCAGGGAACGATCAAAGCGTAGACAGTTAGAGACATTACTCCCATTGAGGAAAGTGCGCATGGTGACTGTCGTATTCAATCCCGATGCAATTTCTGTGTTTCATCAACACTCTGATAGTCCACAGATTACCGAATGCCACCAGATGTGCATCGGAAACTACTACTGGTCTTCCAGGGAACGATCAAAGTGTAGACTGTTTGAGACATTACTCCCGTCGAGGAAAGTGCGCATGGTGACTGTTTTATTCAATCCCGATACAATTTCTGTGTTTCATCAACACCCTGATAGTCCACAATTTACAAAATGCCTCCAGATGTGCACCGGAAACTACTACTGGTCTTCTAGGGAACGATCAAAGCGTAGACTGTTTGAGACATTACTCCCATGAAGGAAAGGGAGCATGGTGAATGTTGTATTCAATCCCGAAGCAATTTCTGTGTTTCGTCAACACTCTGATAGTACACAGATTACAGAATGCCTCCAGATGTGCATCGGAAACTACTACTGGTCTTCCAGGCAACGATCAAAGCGTAGACTGTTTGAGATATTACTCCCATGGAGGAAAGTGCGCATGGTGACTGTTGTATTCAATCCCGATGCAATTTCTGTGTTTCATCAAAACTCTGATAGTCCACAGATTACAGAATGCCTCCAGATGTGCATCGGAAACTACTACTGGTCTTCCAGGGAACGATCAAAGCGTAGACAGTTAGAGACATTACTCCCATTGAGGAAAGTGCGCATTGTGGCTGTCGTATTCAATCCCGATGCAATTTCTGTGTTTCATCAACACTCTGATAGTCCACAGATTACAGAATGTTTCCAGATGTGCATCGGAAACCACTACTGGTCTTCCAGGGAACGATCAAAGCGTAGACTCTTTGAGACATTACTCCCATTGAAGAAAGTGCGCATGGTGACTGTTGTATTCAATCCCGATGCAATTTGTGTGTTTCATCAACACACTGATAGTCCACAGATTACAGAATGCCACCAGATGTGTATCGAAAACTTCTACTGGTCTTTCAGGGAACGATCAAAGCGTAGACTTTTAGAGACATTACTCCCAAGGAGGAAAGTGCGCATGGTGACTGTTGTATTCAATCCCGATGCAATTTCTGTGCTTCATCAACACCCTGATAGTCCACAGTTTACGGAAAGCCTCCAGATGTGCATCGGGAAGTACTACTGGTCTTCCAGGGAACGATCAAAGCGTAGGCTGTTAGAGACATTACTCCCATGGAGGAAAGTGCGCATGGTGACTGTTGTATTCAATCCCGATGCAATTTCTGTGTTTCGTCAACACTCTGATAGTCCACAGATTACAGAATGCGTCCAGATGTGCATCGGAAACTACTACTGGTCTTCCAGGGAACGATCAAAGCTTAAACTCTTTGAGACATTACTCCCATGGAGGGAAGTGCGAATGGTGACTGTTGTATTCAATCCCGATGCAATTTCTGTGTTTCAGCAACACTCTGATAGTCCACAGATTACAGAATGCCTTCAGATGTGCATCGGAAACTACTACTGGTCTTCCTACGAACGATAAAAGCGTAGACTGTTTGAGACATTACTCCCATGGAGGAAAGTGCGCATGGTGACTGTTGTATTCAATCCCGATGCAATTTCTGTGTTTCATCAACACTCAGATAGTCCACAGATTAAAGAATGCCTCCAGATGTGCATCGGAAATTACTACTGGTCATCCAGGGAACGATCAATGCGTAGACTGTAGGAGACATTACATTTACGGAGGAATGTGCGCATGGTGATTGTCGTATTCAATCCCGATGCCATTTCTGTGTTTCATCAACACTCTGACAGTCCACGGATAACAGAATGCCTCCAGATGTGCATCGGAAACTACTACTGGTCTTCCAGGGAACGATCAAAGCGTAAACTCTTTGAGACATTACTCCCATGGAGGAAAGTGCGCATGGTGACAGTTGTATTCAATCCCGATGCAATTTCTGTGTTTCATCAACATTCTGATAGTCCACAGATTACCGAATGCCTCCAGATGTGCATCGGAAACTACTACTGGTCTTCCAGGGAACGATCAAAGCGTAGACTGTTTGAGACATTACTCCAATGGAGGAAAGTGCGCATGGAGACTGTTGTATTCAATCCCGATACAATTTCTGTGTTTCATCAACACTCTGATAGTACACAGATTACAGAAAGAATCCAGATGTGCATCGGAAACTACTACTGGTCTTCCAGGGAACGATCAAAGCGTAGACTGTTAGAGACATTACTCCCATTGAAGAAAGTGCGCATGGTGACTGTTTTATTCAATCCCGATGCAATTTCTGTGTTTCATCAACACACTGATAGTCCACAGATTACAGCATGCCACCAGATGTGCATCGAAAACTACTACTGGTCTTTCAGGGGACCATCAAAGCGTAGACTTTTAGAGACATTACTCCCATGGAGGAAAGTGCGCATGGTGACTGTTGTATTCAATCCCGATGCAATTTCTGTGTTTCATCAACACTCTGATAGTCTACAGATTACAGAATGCCACCAGATGTCCATCGGAAACTACTACTGGTCTTCCAGGGAACGATCACAGCGTAGACTGTTTGAGACATTACTCCAGTGGAGGAAAGTGCGCATGGTGACTGTTGTATTCAATCCCGATACAATTTCTATGTCTCATCAACACTCTGATAGTCCTCAGATTACAGAATGCCTCCAGATGTGCATCGGAAACTACTACTGGTCTTCCAGGAAACGATGAATGGGTAGAGCGTTTGAGACATTACTCCCATGAAGGAAAGGGAGCATGGTGACTGTTGTATTCAATCCCGATGCAATTTCTTTGTTTCATCAACACTCTGATAGTCCACAAATTAAGAAAGCCTCCAGATGTGCATCGGAAACTACTACTGGTCTTCCAGGGAACGATCAAAGAATAGGCTGTTTGAGACATTACTCCCATGGAGGAAAGTGAGCATGGTGACTGTTGTATTCAATCCCGATGCAATTTCTGTGTTTCATCAAAACTCTGATAGTCCACAGATTACAGAAAGAATCCAGATGTGCATCGGAAACTACTACTGGTCTTCCAGGGAACAATCAAAGCGTAGACAGTTAGAGACATTACTCCCATTGAGGAAAGTGCGCATTGTGACTGTCGTATTCAATCCCGATGCAATTTCTGTGTTTCATCAACACTCTGATAGTCCACAGATTACAGAATGTTTCCAGATGTGCATCGGAAACCACTACTGGTCTTCCAGGGAACGATCAAAGCGTAGACTGTTTGAGACATTACTCCCATTGAAGAAAGTGCGCATGGTGACTGTTGTATTCAATCCCGATGCAATTTGTGTGTTTCATCAACACACTGATAGTCCACAGATTACAGAATGCCACCAGATGTGTATCGAAAACTTCTACTGGTCTTTCAGGGAACGATCAAAGCGTAGACTTTTAGAGACATTACTCCCAAGGAGGAAAGTGCGCATGGTGACTGTGTATTCAATCCCGATGCAATTTGTGTGCTTCATCAACACCCTGATAGTCCACAGTTTACGGAAAGCCTCCAGATGTGCATCGGGAAGTACTACTGGTCTTCCAGGGAACGATCAAAGCGTAGACTGTTAGAGACATTACTCCCATGGAGGAAAGTGCGCATGGTGACTGTTGTATTCAATCCCGATGCAATTTCTGTGTTTCGTCAACACTCTGATAGTCCACAGATTACAGAATGCGTCCAGATGTGCATCGGAAACTACTACTGGTCTTCCAGGGAACGATCAAAGCTTAAACTCTTTGAGACATTACTCCCATGGAGGGAAGTGCGCATGGTGACTGTTGTATTCAATCCCGATGCAATTTCTGTGTTTCAGCAACACTCTGATAGTCCACAGATTACAGAATGCCTTCAGATGTGCATCGGAAACTACTACTGGTCTTCCTACGAACGATAAAAGCGTAGACTGTTTGAGACATTACTCCCATGGAGGAAAGTGCGCATGGTGACTGTTGTATTCAATCCCGATGCAATTTCTGTGTTTCATCAACACTCAGATAGTCCACAGATTAAAGAATGCCTCCAGATGTGCATCGGAAATTACTACTGGTCATCCAGGGAACGATCAATGCGTAGACTGTAGGAGACATTACATTTACGGAGGAATGTGCGCATGGTGATTGTCGTATTCAATCCCGATGCCATTTCTGTGTTTCATCAACACTCTGATAGTCCACGGATAACAGAATGCCTCCAGATGTGCATCGGAAACTACTACTGGTCTTCCAGGGAACGATCAAAGCTAAGACTGTTTCGGACATTACTCCCGTGGAGGAAAGTGCGCATGGTGACTGTTGTATTCAATTCCGATCAATTTTCTATGTTTCATCAACACTCTGATAGTCCACAGGTTACAGAATCCAACCAGACGTTCATCGGAAACTACTACTGGTATTCCAGGAACGATAAAATCGTAGACTGTTTGAGACATTACTCCCGTGGAGGAAAGTGCGCATGGTGACTGTTGTATTCAATCCCGATGCAATTTCTGTGTTTCATCAACACTCAGATAGTCCACAGATTACAGAATGCCTCCAGATGTGCATCGGAAACTACTACTGGTCTTCCAGGGAACGATCAAAGCTAAGACTGTTTCGGACATTACTCCCGTGGAGGAAAGTGCGCATGGTGACTGTTGTATTCAATTCCGATCAATTTTCTATGTTTCATCAACACTCTGATAGTCCACAGGTTAGAGAATCCAACCAGACGTTCATCGGAAACTACTACTGGTATTCCAGGAACGATAAAATCGTAGACTGTTTGAGACATTACTCCCGTGGAGGAAAGTGCGCATGGTGACTGTTGTATTCAATCCCGATGCAATTTCTGTGTTTCATCAATACTCAGATAGTCCACAGATTACAGAATGCCTTCAGATGTGCATCGGAAACTACTACTGGTCTTCCTACGAACGATAAAAGCGTAGACTGTTTGAGACATTATTCCCATGAAGGAAAGTGAGCATGATGACTGTTGTATTCAATCCCGATGCAATTTCTGTTTCATCAACACTCTGATAGTCCACAGATTACAGAATCCAACCAGACGTTCATCGGAAACTACTACTGGTCTTCCAGGAACGATCAAAGCGTAGACTGTTTGAGACATTACTCACGTGGAGGAATGTGCGCATGGTGACTGTTGTATTCAATCCACATGCAATTTCTGTGTTTCATCAACACTCTGATAGTCCACAGATTACAGAATGCCTCCAGATGTGCATCAGAAACTACTACTGGTCTTCCAGGGAACGATCAAAGCGTAAACTCTTTGAGACATTACTCCTATGGAGGAAGGTGAGCATTGTGACTGTTGTAGTTAATCCCGATGCATTTTCTGTGTTTCATCAACACTCTGATAGTCCACAGATTACAGAATGCCTCCAGATGTGCATCGGAAACTACTACTGGTCATCCAGGGAACGATCATAGCGTAGACTGTAGGAGACATTACATTTATGGAGGAATGTGCGCATGGTGATTGTCGTATTCAATCCCGATGCCATTTCTGTGTTTCATCAACACTCTGATAGTCCACAGATTACAGAATGCCTCCAGATATGTATCGGAAACTACTACTGGTCTTCCAGGGAACGATCAAAGCGTAGACTGTTTGAGAAATTGCTCCCATGGAGGAAAGTGCGCATGGTGACTGTAGTATTCAATCCCGATACAATTTCTGTGTGTCATCAACACTCTGATAGTACACAGATTACAGAATGTTTCCAGATGTGCATCGGAAACTACTACTGGTCTTCCAGGGAACGATCAAAGCGTAGACTGTTAGAGACATTACTTCCATTGAAGAAAGTGCGCATGGTGACTGTTGTATTCAATCCCGATGCAATTTGTGTGTTTCATCAACACACTGATAGTCCACAGATTACAGAATGCCACCAGATGTGTATCGAAAACTTCTACTGGTCTTTCAGGGAACGATCAAAGCGTAGACTTTTAGAGACATTACTCCCAAGGAGGAAAGTGCGCATGGTGACTGTTGTATTCAATCCCGATGCAATTGCTGTATTTCATCAACACTCTGACAGTCTACAGATTACAGAATGCCACCAGATGTCCATCGGAAACTACTACTGGTCTTCCAGGGAACGATCACAGCGTAGACTGTTTGAGACATTACTCCCGTGTAGGAAAGTGCGCATGGTGACCGTTGTATTCAATCCCGATACAATTTCTATGTTTCATCAACACTCTGATAGTCCACAGATTACAGAATGCCTCCAGATGTGCACCGGAAACTACTACTGGTCTTCCAGGAAACGATGAAAGGGTAGAGTGTTTGAGACATTACTCCCATGAAGGAAAGGGAGCATGGTGATTGTTGTATTCAATCCCGATGCAATTTCGGTGTTTCATCAACACTCTGATAGTCCACAGATTACAGAATGCTTCCAGATGTGCATCGGAAATTACTACTGGTCTTCCAGGGAACGATCAAAGCGTAGACTGTTTGAGACATTACTCCCATGGACGAAAGAGGGCATGGTGACTGTTGTATTCAATCCCGATGCAATTTCTTTGTTTCATCAACACTCTGATAGTCCACATATTAAGAAAGTTTCCAGATGTGCATCGGAAACTACTACTGGTCTTCCAGGGAACGATCAAAGCGTAGACAGTTAAGAGACATTACTCCCATTGAGGAAAGTGCGCATGGTGACTGTCGTATTCAATCCCGATGCAATTTCTGTGTTTCATCAACACTCTGATAGTCCACAGATTACCGAATGCCACCAGATGTGCATCGGAAACTACTACTGGTCTTCCAGGGAACGATCAAAGTGTAGACTGTTTGAGACATTACTCCCGTCGAGGAAAGTGCGCATGGTGACTGTTTTATTCAATCCCGATACAATTTCTGTGTTTCATCAACACTCTGATAGTCCACAATTTACAAAATGCCTCCAGATGTGCACCGGAAACAACTACTGGTCTTCCAGGGAACGATCAAAGCGTAGACTGTTTGAGACATTACTCCCATGAAGGAAAGGGAGCATGGTGACTGTTGTATTCAATCCGGATGCCATTTCTGTGTTTCATCAACACTCTGATAGTCAACAGATTACAGAATGCTTCCAGATGTGCATCGGAAACCACTACTGGTCTTCCAGGGAACGATCAAAGCGTAGTCTGTTTGAGACATTACTCCAATGGACGAAAGAGGGCGTGGTGACAGTTGTATTCAATCCCGAAGCATTTACTGTGTTTCGTCAACACTCTGATAGTACACAGATTACAGAATGCCTCCAGATGTGCATCGGAAACTACTACTGGTCTTCCAGGCAACGATCAAAGCATAGACTGTTTGAGACATTACTCCCATGGAAGAAAGTGCGCATGGTGACTGTTGTATTCAATCCCGATGCAATTTCTGTGTTTCATCAAAACTCTGATAGTCCACAGATTACAGAAAGAATCCAGATGTGCATCGGAAACTACTACTGGTCTTCCAGGGAACGATCAAAGCGTAGACAGTTAGAGACATTACTCCCATTGAGGAAAGTGCGCATTGTGACCGTCGTATTCAATCCCGATGCAATTTCTGTGTTTCATCAACACTCTGATAGTCCCAGATTACAGAATGTTTCCAGATGTGCATCGGAAACCACTACTGGTCTTCCAGGGAACGATCAAAGCGTAGACTGTTTGAGACATTACTCCCATTGAAGAAAGTGCGCATGGTGACTGTTGTATTCAATCCCGATGCAATTTGTGTGTTTCATCAACACACTGATAGTCCACAGATTACAGAATGCCACCAGTTGTGTATCGAAAACTTCTACTGGTCTTTCAGGGAACGATCAAAGCGTAGACTTTTAGAGACATTACTCCCATGGAGGAAAGTGCGCATGGTGACTGTTGTATTCAATCCCGATGCAATTTCTGTGCTTCATCAACACCCTGATAGTCCACAGTTTACGGAAAGCCTCCAGATGTGCATCGGGAAGTACTACTGGTCTTCCAGGGAACGATCAAAGCGTAGACTGTTAGAGACATTACTCCCATGGAGGAAAGTGCGCATGGTGACTGTTGTATTCAATCCCGATGCAATTTCTGTGTTTCGTCAACACTCTGATAGTCCACAGATTACAGAATGCGTCCAGATGTGCATCGGAAACTACTACTGGTCTTCCAGGGAACGATCAAAGCTTAAACTCTTTGAGACATTACTCCCATGGAGGGAAGTGCGCATGGTGACTGTTGTATTCAATCCCGATGCAATTTCTGTGTTTCAGCAACACTCTGATAGTCCACAGATTACAGAATGCCTTCAGATGTGCATCGGAAACTACTACTGGTCTTCCTACGAACGATAAAAGCGTAGACTGTTTGAGACATTACTCCCATGGAGGAAAGTGCGCATGGTGACTGTTGTATTCAATCCCGATGCAATTTCTGTGTTTCATCAACACTCAGATAGTCCACAGATTAAAGAATGCCTCCAGATGTGCATCGGAAATTACTACTGGTCATCCAGGGAACGATCAATGCGTAGACTGTAGGAGACATTACATTTACGGAGGAATGTGCGAATGGTGATTGTCGTATTCAATCCCGATGCCATTTCTGTGTTTCATCAACACTCTGATAGTCCACGGATAACAGAATGCCTCCAGATGTGCATCGGAAACTACTACTGGTCTTCCAGGGAACGATCAAAGCGTAAACTCTTTGAGACATTACTCCCATGGAGGAAAGTGCGCATGGTGACAGTTGTATTCAATCCCGATGCAATTTCTGTGTTTCATCAACATTCTGATAGTCCACAGATCACCGAATGCCCCCAGATGTGCATCGGAAACTACTACTGGTCTTCCAGGGAACGATCAAAGCGTAGACTGTTTGAGACATTACTCCCATGGAGGAAAGTGCGCATGGTGACTGTTGTATTCAATCCCGATACAATTTTTGTGTTTCATCAACACTCTGATAGTACACAGATTACAGAAAGAATCCAGATGTGCATCGGAAACTACTACTGGTCTTCCAGGGAACGATCAAAGCGTAGACTGTTAGAGACATTACTCCCATTGAAGAAAGTGCGCATGGTGACTGTTTTATTCAATCCCGATGCAATTTCTGTGTTTCATCAACACACTGATAGTCCACAGATTACAGCATGCCACCAGATGTGCATCGAAAACTACTACTGGTCTTTCAGGGAACGATCAAAGCGTAGACTTTTAGAGACATTACTCCCATGGAGGAAAGTGCGCATGGTGACTGTTGTATTCAATCCCGATGCAATTTCTGTGTTTCATCAACACTCTGATAGTCTACAGATTACAGAATGCCACCAGATGTCCATCGGAAACTACTACTGGTCTTCCAGGGAACGATCAAAGCGTAGACAGTTAGAGACATTACTCCCATTGAGGAAAGTGCGCATGGTGACTGTCGTATTCAATCCCGATGCAATTTCTGTGTTTCATCAACACTCTGATAGTCCACAGATTACGGAATGCCACCAGATGTGCATCGGAAACTACTACTGGTCTTCCAGGGAACGATCAAAGTGTAGACTGTTTGAGACATTACTCCCATGAAGGAAAGGGAGCATGGTGACTGTTGTATTCAATCCGGATGCCATTTCTGTGTTTCATCAACACTCTGATAGTCCACAGATTACAGAATGCTTCCAGATGTGCATCGGAAACCACTACTGGTCTTCCAGGGAACGATCAAAGCGTAGTCTGTTTGAGACATTACTCCAATGGACGAAAGAGGGCGTGGTGACAGTTGTATTCAATCCCGAAGCAATTTCTGTGTTTCAGCAACACTCTGATAGTCCACAGATTACAGAATGCCTTCAGATGTGCATCGGAAACTACTACTGGTCTTCCTACGAACGATAAAAGCGTAGACTGTTTGAGACATTACTCCCATGGAGGAAAGTGCGCATGGTGACTGTTGTATTCAATCCCGATGCAATTTCTGTGTTTCATCAACATTCTGATAGTCCACAGATTACCGAATGCCTCCAGATGTGCATCGGAAACTACTTCTGGTCTTCCAGGGAACGATCAAAGCGTAGACTGTTTGAGACATTACTCCCATGGAGGAAAGTGCGCATGGTGACTGTTGTATTCAATCCCGATACAATTTCTGTGTTTCATCAACACTCTGATAGTACACAGATTACAGAAAGAATCCAGATGTGCACCGGAAACAACTACTGGTCTTCTAGGGAACGATCAAAGCGTAGACTGTTTGAGACATTACTCCCATGAAGGAAAGGGAGCATGGTGACTGTTGTATTCAATCCGGATGCCATTTCTGTGTTTCATCAACACTCTGATAGTCCACAGATTACAGAATGCTTCCAGATGTGCATCGGAAACCACTACTGGTCTTCCAGGGAACGATCAAAGCGTAGTCTGTTTGAGACATTACTCCAATGGACGAAAGAGGGCGTGGTGACAGTTGTATTCAATCCCGAAGCAATTTCTGTGTTTCGTCAACACTCTGATAGTACACAGATTACAGAATGCCTCCAGATGTGCATCGGAAACTACTACTGGTTTTCCAGGCAACGATCAAAGCGTAGACTGTTTGAGACATTACTCCCATGGAGGAAAGTGCGCATGGTGACTGTTGTATTCAATCCCGATGCAATTTCTGTGTTTCATCAAAACTCTGATAGTCCACAGATTACAGAAAGAGTCCAGATGTGCATCGGAAACTACTACTGGTCTTCCAGGGAACGATCAAAGCGTAGACAGTTAGAGACATTACTCCCATTGAGGAAAGTGCGCATTGTGACTGTCGTATTCAATCCCGATGCAATTTCTGTGTTTCATCAACACTCTGATAGTCCCAGATTACAGAATGTTTCCAGATGTGCATCGGAAACCACTACTGGTCTTCCAGGGAACGATCAAAGCGTAGACTGTTTGAGACATTACTCCCATTGAAGAAAGTGCGCATGGTGACTGTTGTATTCAATCCCGATGCAATTTGTGTGTTTCATCAACACACTGATAGTCCACAGATTACAGAATGCCACCAGATGTGTATCGAAAACTTCTACTGGTCTTTCAGGGAACGATCAAAGCGTAGACTTTTAGAGACATTACTCCCAAGGAGGAAAGTGCGCATGGTGACTGTTGTATTCAATCCCGATGCAATTTCTGTGCTTCATCAACACCCTGATAGTCCACAGTTTACGGAAAGCCTCCAGATGTGCATCGGGAAGTACTACTGGTCTTCCAGGGAACGATCAAAGCGTAGACTGTTAGAGACATTACTCCCATGGAGGAAAGTGCGCATGGTGACTGTTGTCTTCAATCCCGATGCAATTTCTGTGTTTCGTCAACACTCTGATAGTCCACAGATTACAGAATGCGTCCAGATGTGCATCGGAAACTACTACTGGTCTTCCAGGGAACGATCAAAGCTTAAACTCTTTGAGACATTACTCCCATGGAGGGAAGTGCGCATGGTGACTGTTGTATTCAATCCCGATGCAATTTCTGTGTTTCAGCAACACTCTGATAGTCCACAGATTACAGAATGCCTTCAGATGTGCATCGGAAACTACTACTGGTCTTCCTACGAACGATAAAAGCGTAGACTGTTTGAGACATTACTCCCATGGAGGAAAGTGCGCATGGTGACTGTTGTATTCAATCCCGATGCAATTTCTGTGTTTCATCAACATTCTGATAGTCCACAGATTACCGAATGCCTCCAGATGTGCATCGGAAACTACTTCTGGTCTTCCAGGGAACGATCAAAGCGTAGACTGTTTGAGACATTACTCCCATGGAGTAAAGTGCGCATGGTGACTGTTGTATTCAATCCCGATACAATTTCTGTGTTTCATCAACACTCTGATAGTACACAGATTACAGAAAGAATCCAGATGTGCATCGGAAACTACTACTGGTCTTCCAGGGAACGATCAAAGCGTAGACTGTTAGAGACATTACTCCCATTGAAGAAAGTGCGCATGGTGACTGTTTTATTCAATCCCGATGCAATTTCTGTGTTTCATCAACACACTGATAGTCCACAGATTACAGCATGCCACCAGATGTGCATCGAAAACTACTACTGGTCTTTCAGGGAACGATCAAAGCGTAGACTTTTAGAGACATTACTCCCATGGAGGAAAGTGCGCATGGTGACTGTTGTATTCAATCCCGATACAATTTCTATGTTTCATCAACACTCTGATAGTCCTCAGATTACAGAATGCCTCCAGATGTGCATCGGAAACTACTACTGGTCTTCCAGGAAACGATGAATGGGTAGAGCGTTTGAGACATTACTCCCATGAAGGAAAAGGAGCATGGTGACTGTTGTATTCAATCCCGATGCAATTTCTTTGTTTCATCAACACTCTGATAGTCCACAAATTAAGAAAGACTCCAGATGTGCATCGGAAACTACTACTGGTCTTCCAGGGAACGATCAAAGAATAGACTGTTTGAGACATTACTCCCGTGGAGGAAAGTGCGCATGGTGACTGTTGTATTCAATTCCGATGAATTTTCTATGTTTCATCAACGCTCTGATAGTCCACAGATTACAGAATACAACCAGACGTTCATCGGAAACTACTACTGGTCTTCCAGGAACGATAAAATCGTAGACTGTTTGAGACATAACTCCCGTGGACGAAAGTGCGCATGGTGACTGTTGTATTCAATCCCGATGCAATTTACTGTGTTTCATCAACACTCAGATAGTCCACAGATTACAGAATGCCTCCAGATGTGCATCGGAAACTACTACTGGTCTTCCAGGGAACGATCAAAGCGTAAACTCTTTGAGACATTACTCCTATGGAGGAAAGTGCGCATAGTGACTGTTGTATTCAATCCCGATGCAATTTCTGTGTTTCAACAACACTCTGATAGTCCACAGATTACAGAATGCCTCCAGATGTGCATCGGAAACTACTACTGGTCATCCAGGGAACGATCAAAGCGTAGACTGTTTGAGACATTACTCCCATGGAGGAAAGTGCGCATGGTGACTGTTGTATTCAATCCCGATGCAATTTCTTAGTTTCATCAACACTTTGATAATCCACAGATTACTGGAAGCATCCAGATGTGCATCGGAAACTACTACTGGTCATCCAGGGAACGATCAAATCGTAGACTGTTTGAGACATTACTCCCATGGAGGAAAGTGCGCATGGTGACTGTTGTATTCGATCCTGATGCAATTTCTGTGTTTCATCAACACTCTGATAGTCCACAAATTACAGAAAGCCTCCAGATGTGCATCGGAAACTGCTACTGGTCTTCCAGGGAACGATCAAAGTGTAGACTGCTTGAGAATTACTCCCATGGAGGAAAGATCGCATGGTGACTGTTGAATTCAATCCCGATGCAATTTCTGTGTTTCATCAACACTCTGATAGTCCACAGATTACAGAATGCTTCCAGAAGTGCATCGGAAATTACTACTGGTCTTCCAGGGAACGATCAAAGCGTAGACTGTTTGAGACATTACTCCCATGGACGAAAGAGGGCATGGTGACAGTTGTATAAAATCCCGATGCAATTTCTGTGTTTCATCAACACTCTGTTAGTCCACAAATTAAGGAAAGCCTCAATATGTGCATCGGAAACTACTACTGGTCTTCCAGAAAACGATCAAAGCGTAAACTCTTTGAGACATCACTCCAGTGGAGGAAAGTGCGCATGGTGACTGTTGCATTCAATCCCGATGCAATTTCTATGTTTCATCAACACTCTGATAGTCCACAGATTACAGAAAGTCTCCAGATGTGCATCGGAAACTGCTACTGGTCTTCCAGGGAACGATCAAAGCGTAGACTGTTTGAGAATTACTCCCATGGAGGAAAGATCGCATGGTGACTGTTGTATTCAATCCCGATGCAATTTCTGTGTTTCATCAACACTCTGATACTCCACAGATTACAGAATGCCTGCAGATGTGCATCGGAACTACTACTGGTCTTCCAGGGAACGATCAAATCGTAGACTCTTTGAAACATTACTCCCTTGGAAGAAAGTGCGCATGGTGACTGTTGTATTCAATCCCGATGCAATTTTTGTGTTTCATCAACACTCTGATAGTCCACAGATTACAGAATGCCTCCAGATGTTCACCGGAAACTACTACTGGTATTCCAGGGAACGATCAAAGCGTAAACACTTTGAGACATTACTCCTATGGAAGAAAGTGCGCATGGTGACTGTTGTATTCAATCCCGATGCCATTTCTGTGTTTCATCAACACCCTGATAGTCCACAGATTACAGAATGCCTCCAGATGTGCATCGGAAACTACTACTGGTCTTCCAGGGAACGATCAAAGCGTAGACTGTTTGAGACTTTACTCCCATGGAGGAAAGTGCGCATGGTGACTGTTGTATTCAATCCCGATGCAATTTCTGTGTTTCATCAACACTCTGATAGTCCACAAATTACAGAAAGCCTCCAGATGTGCATCTGAAACTGCTACTGGTCTTCCAGGGAACGATCAAAGTGTAGACTGCTTGAGAATTACTCCCATGGAGGAAAGATCGCATGGTGACTCTTGTATTCAATCCTGTGCAATTTCTGTGTTTCATCAACACTCTGATACTCCACAGATTACAGAATGCTTCCAGATGTGCATCGGAAATTACTACTGGTCTTCCAGGGAACGATCAAAACGTAGACTGTTTGAGACATTACTCCCATGGACGAAAGAGGGCATGGTGACAGTTGTATAAAATCCCGATGTAATTTCTGTGTTTCATCAACACTCTGTTAGTCCACAAATTAAGGAAAGATTCCAGATGTGCATCGGAAACTACTACTGGTCTTCCAGGGTAAGATCAAAGGGTACAGTGTTTGAGACATTACTCCCATGAAGGAAAGGGAGCATGGTGACTGTTGTATTCAATCCCGATGCAATTTATGTGTTTCATCAACATTCTGATAGTCCACAGATTACAGAATGCCTCCAGATGTGCATCTGAAACTGCTACTGGTCTTCCAGGGAACGATCAAAGTGTAGACTGCTTGAGAATTACTCCCATGGAGGAAAGATCGCATGGTGACTCTTGTATTCAATCCTGTGCAATTTCTGTGTTTCATCAACACTCTGATACTCCACAGATTACAGAATGCTTCCAGATGTGCATCGGAAATTACTACTGGTCTTCCAGGGAACGATCAAAGCGTAGACTGTTTGAGACTTTACTCCCATGGAGGAAAGTGCGCATGGTGACTGTTGTATTCAATCCCGATGCAATATCTGTGTTTCATCAACATTCTGATAGTCCACAGATTACAGAATGCCTCCAGATGTGCATCGGAAACTACTACTGGTCTTCCAGGGTACGATCAAAGGGTACAGTGTTTGAGACATTACTCCCATGAAGGAAAGGGAGCATGGTGACTGTTGTATTCAATCCCGATGCAATTTATGTGTTTCATCAACACTCTGATAGTCCACAGATTACAGAATGCTTCCAGATGTGCATCGGAAATTACTACTGGTCTTCCAGGGAACGATCAAAACGTAGACTGTTTGAGACATTACTCCCATGGACGAAAGAGGGCATGGTGACAGTTGTATAAAATCCCGATGCAATTTCTGTGTTTCATCAACATTCTGTTAGTCCACAAATTAAGGAAAGATTCCAGATGTGCATCGGAAACTACTACTGGTCTTCCAGGGAACGATCAAAGCGTAAACTCTTTGAGACATTACTACCATGGAGGAATGTGCGCATGGTGACTGTTGCATTCAATCCCGATGCAATTTCTATGTTTCATCAACACTCTGATAGTCCACAGATTACAGAAAGTCTCCAGATGTGCATCGGAAACTGCTACTGGTCTTCCAGGGAACGATCAAACCGTAGACTGTTTGAGAATTACTCCCATGTAGGAAAGATCGCATGGTGATTGCTGTATTCAATCCCGATGCAATTTCTGTGTTTCATCAACACTCTGATAGTCCACAGATTACAGAATGCCTCCAGATGTGCATCGGAAACCACTACTGGTCTTCCAGGGAACGATCAAATCGTAGACTGTTTGAAACATTACTCCCATGGAAGAAAGTGCGCATGGTGACTGTTGTATTCAATCCCGATGCAATTTCTGTGTTTCATCAACACTCTGATAGTCCACAGATAACAGAATGCCTCCAGATGTTCACCGGAAACTAATACTGGTCTTCCAGGGAACGATCAAAGCGTAAACACTTTGAGACATTACTCCTATGGAAGAAAGTGCGCATGGTGACTGTTGTATTCAATCCCCATGCAATTTCTGTGCTTCATCAACACCCTGATAGTCCACAGATTACAGAATGCCTCCAGATGTGCATCGGAAGCTACTACTGGTCATCCAGGGAACGATAAAAGCGTAAACTCTTTGAGACATTACTCCCATGGAGGAAAGTGCGCATGGTGACAGTTGTATTCAATCCCGATGCAATATCTGTGTTTCATCAACATTCTGATAGTCCACAGATTACAGAATGCCTCCAGATGTGCATCGGAAACTACTACTGGTCTTCCAGGGAACGATCAAAGCGTAGACTGTTTGAGACTTTACTCCCATGGAGGAAAGTGCGAATGGTGACTGTTGTATTCAATCCCGATGCAATTTCTGTGTTTCATCAACACTCTGATAGTCCACAGATTACAGAAAGAATCCAGATGTGCATCGGACACTACTACTGGTCTTCCAGGGAACGATCAAAGCGTAGACTGTTAGAGACATTACTCCCATTGAGGAAAGTGCGTATGGTGACTGTTGTATTCAATCCCGATGCAATTTCTGTGTTTCACAAACACTCTGATAGTCCACAGATTACAGAATGCCACCAGATGTACATCGGAAACTACTACTGGTCTTCCAGGGAACGATCAAAGCGTAGACTGTTAGAGACATTACTACCATGGAGGAAAGTGCGCATGGTGACTGTTGTATTCAATCCCGATGCAATTTCTGTGTTTCATCAACACTCTGATAGTCTACAGATTACAGAATGCCACCAGATGTCCATCGGAACCTACTACTGGTCTTCCAGGGAACGATCACAGCGTAGACTGTTTGTGACATTACTCTCGTGGAGGAAAGTGCGCATGGTGACTGTTGTATTCAATCCCGATGCAATTTCTTAGTTTCTTCAACACTCTGATAGTCCACAGATTACACAAAGCATCCAGATGTGCATCGGAAACTACTACTGGTCATCCAATGAACGATCAAAGCGTAGACTGTTAGAGACATTACTCCCATGTAGGAAAGTGCGCATGATGACTGTTGTATTCAATCCCGATGCAATTTCTGTGTTTCATCAACACTCTGATAGTCCACAAATTAAGGAAAGCCTCCAGATGTGCATCGGAAACTACTACTGGTCTTCCAGGGAACGATCAAACCGTAGACTGTTTGAGACATTACTCCCATGGACGAAAGAGGGCATGGTGACAGTTGTATAAAATCCCGATGCAATTTCTTTGTTTCATCAACACTCTGTTAGTCCACAAATTAAGGAAAGCCTCCAGATGTGCATCGGAAACTACTACTGGTCTTCCAGAAAACGATCAAAGCGTAAACTCTTTGAGACATCACTCCAATGGAGGAAAGTGCGCATGGTGACTGTTGCATTCAATCCCGATGCAATTTCTATGTTTCATCAACACTCTGATAGTCCACAGATTACAGAAAGTCTCCAGATGTGCATCGGAAACTGCTACTGGTCTTCCAGGGAACGATCAAAGCGTAGACTGTTTGAGAATTACTCCCATGGAGGAAAGGACGCATGGTGACTGTTGTATTCAATCCCGATGCAATTTCTGTGTTTCATCAACACTCTGATACTCCACAGATTACAGAATGCCTCCAGATGTGCATCGGAACTACTACTGGTCTTCCAGGGAACGATCAAATCGTAGACTGTTTGAAACATTACTCCCTTTGAAGAAAGTGCGCATGGTGACTGTTGTATTCAATCCCGATGCAATTTCTGTGTTTCATCAACACTCTGATAGTCCACAGATTACAGAATGCCTCCAGATGTTCACCGGAAACTACTACTGGTCTTCCAGGGAACGATCAAAGCGTAAACACTTTGAGACATTACTCCTATGGAAGAAAGTGCGCATGGTGACTGTTGTATTCAATCCCGATGCAATTTCTGTGTTTCATCAACACCCTGATAGTCCACAGATTACAGAATGCCTCCAGATGGGCATCGGAAACTACTACTGGTCTTCCAGGGAACGATCAAAGCGTAGACTGTTTGAGACTTTACTCCCATGGAGGAAAGTGCTCATGGTGACTGTTGTATTCAATCCCGATGCAATTTCTATGTTTCATCAACACTCTGATAGTCCACAAATTACAGAAAGCCTCCAGATGTGCATCTGAAACTGCTACTGGTCTTCCAGGGAACGATCAAAGTGTAAACTGCTTGAGAATTACTCCCATGGAGGAAAGATCGCATGGTGACTCTTGTATTCAATCCTGTGCAATTTCTGTGTTTCATCAACACTCTGATACTCCACAGATTACAGAATGCCTCCAGATGTGCATCGGAAACTACTACTGGTCTTCCAGGGTACGATCAAAGGGTACAGTGTTGGAGACATTACTCCCATGAAGGAAAGGGAGCATGGTGACTGTTGTATTCAATCCCGATGCAATTTATGTGTTTCATCAACACTCTGATACTCCACAGATTACAGAATGCTTCCAGATGTGCATCGGAAATTACTACTGGTCTTCCAGGGAACGATCAAAGCGTAGACTGTTTGAGACATTACTCCCATGGACGAAAGAGGGCATGGTGACAGTTGTATAAAATCCCGATGCAATTTCTGTGTTTCATCAACACTCTGTTAGTCCACAAATTAAGGAAAGATTCCAGATGTGCATCGGAAACTACTACTGGTCTTCCAGGGAACGATCAAAGCGTAAACTCTTTGAGACATTACTACCATGGAGGAAAGTGCGCATGGTGACTGTTGCATTCAATCCCGATGCAATTTCTATGTTTCATCAACACTCTGATAGTCAACAGATTACAGAAAGTCTCCAGATGTGCATCGGAAACTGCTACTGGTCTTCCAGGGAACGATCAAACCGTAGACTGTTTGAGAATTACTCCCATGGAGGAAAGATCGCATGGTGATTGTTGTATTCAATCCCGATGGAATTTCTGTGTTTCATCAACACTCTGATACTCCACAGATTACAGAATTCCTCCAGATGTGCATCGGAAACTACTACTGGTCTTCCAGGGAACGATCAAATCGTAGACTGTTTGAAACATTACTCCAATGAAAGAAAGTGCGCATGGTGACTGTTGTATTCAATCCCGATGCAATTTCTGTGGTTCATCAACACTCTGATAGTCCACAGATTACAGAATGCCTTCAGATGTGCATCGGAAACTACTACTGGTCTTCCTACGAACGATAAAAGCGTAGACTGTTTGAGACATTATTCCCATGAAGGAAAGTGAGCATGATGACTGTTGTATTCAATCCCGATGCAATTTCTGTTTCATCAACACTCTGATAGTCCACAGATTACAGAATCCAACCAGACGTTCATCGGAAACTACTACTGGTCTTCCAGGAACAATCAAAGAGTAGACTGTTTGAGACATTACTCACGTGGAGGAAAGTGCGCATGGTGACTGTTGTATTCAATCCCGATGCAATTTCTGTGTTTCATCAACACTCTGATAGTCCACAGATTACAGAATGCCTCCAGATGTGCATCAGAAACTACTACTGGACTTCCAGGGAACGATCAAAGCGTAGACTGTTTGAGACTTTACTCCCATGGAGGAAAGTGCGAATGGTGACTGTTGTATTCAATCCCGATGCAATTTCTGTGTTTCATCAACACTCTGATAGTCCACAGATTACAGAAAGAATCCAGATGTGCATCGGACACTACTACTGGTCTTCCAGGGAACGATCAAAGCGTAGACTGTTAGAGACATTACTCCCATTGAGGAAAGTGCGTATGGTGACTGTTGTATTCAATCCCGATGCAATTTCTGTGTTTCATCAACACTCTGATAGTCCACAGATTACAGAATGCCACCAGATGTACATCGGAAACTACTACTGGTCTTCCAGGGAACGATCAAAGCGTAGACTGTTAGAGACATTACTACCATGGAGGAAAGTGCGCAAGGTGACTGTTGTATTCAATCCCGATGCAATTTCTGTGTTTCATCAACACTCTGATAGTCTACAGATTACAGAATGCCACCAGATGTCCATCGGAAACTACTACTGGTCTTCCAGGGAACGATCAAAGCGTAGACTCTTTGAGACATTATTCACATGGAGGAAAGAGGGCATGGTGGCATTTGTATTTAAACCCGATGGAATTTCTTAGTTTCTTCAACACTCTGATAGTCCACAGATTACACAAAGCATCCAGATGTGCATCGGAAACTACTACTGGTCATCCAATGAACGATCAAAGCGTAGACTGTTAGAGACATTACTCCCATGTAGGAAAGTGCGCATGGTGACTGTTGTATTCAATCCCGATGCAATTTCTGTGTTTCATCAACACTCTGATAGTCTACAGATTACAGAATGCCACCAGATGTGCATCGGAAACTACTACTGGTCTTCCAGGGAACGATCACAGCGTAGACTCTTTGAGACATTATTCAGATGGAGGAAAGAGGGCATGGTGACATTTGTATTTAATCCCGATGGAATTTCTGTGTTTCACCAACACTCTGATAGTCCACAGATTACAGAATGCGTCCAGATGTGCATCGGAAAGTACTACTGGTCTTCCAGGGAACGATCAAAGCGTAGACTGTTTGAGACATTACTCCCATGGACGAAAGAGGGCATGGTGACATTTGTATTTAATCCCGATGCAATTTCTGTGTTTCATCAACTCTCTGATAGTCCACAAATTAAGGAAAGCCTCCAGATGTGCATCGGAAACTACTACTGATCTTCCAGGGAACGATCAAAACGTAAACTCTTTGAGACATTACTCCGATGGAGGAAAGTGCGCATGGTGACTGTTGTATTCAATCCCGATGCAATTTCTGTGTTTCATCAACACTCTGATAGTCCACAGATTTCAGAGAGAATCCAGATGTGCATCGGAAACTACTACTGGTCCTCTAGGGAACGATCAAAGCGTAGACTGTTAGAGACATTACTCTCTTTGAGGAAAGTGCGCATGGCGACTGTTGTATTCAATCCCGATGCAATTTCTGTGTTTCATGAACACTCTGATAGTCCACAGATAACAGAATGCCACCAGATGTGCATCGGAAACTACTACTGGTCTTCCAGGGAACGATCAAAGCGTAGACTGTTAGAGACATTACTCCCATGGAGGAAAGATCGCATGGTGACTGTTGTGTTCAATCCCGATGCAATTTCTGTGTTTCATCAACACTCGGATAGTCTACAGATTACAGAATGAAACCAGATGTCCATCAGAAACTACTACTGGTCTTCCAGGGAACGATCAAAGCGTAGACTTTTAGAGGCATTACTCCGATGGAGGAAAGTGCGCATGGTGACTGTTGTGTGCAATCCCGATGCAATTTCTGTGTTTCATCAACACTCTGATAGTCTACAGATTACAGAATGCCACCAGATGTCCATCGGAAAGTACTACTGGTCTACCAGGGAACGATCACAGCGTAGACTGTTTGAGACATTACACTCGTGGAGAAAAGTGCGCATGGTGACTGTTGTTTTCAATCCCGATGCAGTTTCTGTGTTTCATCAACACTCTGATAGTCCACAGATTACAGAATGCCTCCAGATGTACATCGGGAAGTACTACTGGTCTTCCAGGGAACGATCAAAGCGTAGACTGTTAGAGACATTACTCCCATGGAGGAAAGTGCGCATGGTGACTGTTGTATTCAATCCCCATGCAATTTCTGTGTTTCATCAACACTCTGATAGTCAACAGATTTCAGAATGCCTCCAGATGTGCATCGGAAATTACTACTGGTCATCCAGGGAACGACAAAGCGTAGACTGTTTGAGACATTACTCCCATGGACGAAAGAGATCATGGTGACAGTTGTATTCAATGAAGATGCAATTTCTGTGTTTCATCAACACTCTGATAGTCCACAAATTAAGGAAAGCCTCCAGATGTGCATCGGAAACTACTACTGGTCTTCCAAAGAACGATCAGAGCGTAGACTATTTGAGACATTACTCCCATATCGGAAAGTGCGCATGGTGACTGTTGTATTCAATCCCGATGCAATTTCTGTGTTTCATCAACACTCTGATCGTCAACAGATTACAGAATGCCTCCAGATGTGCATCGGAAACTACTACTGGTCTTCCAGGGAACGATCAAAGAGTAGACTGTTTGAGACATTACTCCCATGGAGGAAAGTGCGCATAGTGATTGTTGTATTCAATCCCGATGCAATTTCTGTGTTTCATCAACACTCTGATAGTCCACAGTTTACGGAAAGCCTCCAGATGTACATCGGGAAGTACTACTGGTCTTCCAGGGAACGATCAAAGCGTAGACTGTTAGAGACATTACTCCCATGGAGGAAAGTGCGCATGGTGACTGTTGTATTCAATCCCCATGCAATTTCTGTGTTTCATCAACACTCTGATAGTCAACTGATTTCAGAATGCCTCCAGATGTGCATCGGAAACTACTACTGGTCTTCCAGGGAACGATCAAATCGTAAACTCTTTGAGACATTACTCCCAAGGTTGGATGTGCGCATGGTGACTGTTGTATTCAATCCCGATGCAATTTCTGTGTTTCATCAACACTCTGATAGTCCACAGATTACGGAATGCCTTCAGATGTGCATCGGAAACTACTACTGGTCTTATTACGAACGATCAAAGAGTAGACTGTTTGAGACATTATTCCCATGAAGGAAAGTGCGCATGGTGACTATTGTATTCAACCCCGATGCAATTTCTGTGTTTCATCAACACTCTGATAGTCCACAGATTACAGAAAGAATCCAGATGTGCATCGGAAACTACTACTGGTCTTCCAGGGAACGATCAAAGCGTAGACAGTTAGAGACATTACTCCCATTGAGGAAAGTGCGCATGGTGACTGTTGTATTCAATCCCAATGCAATTTCTGTGTTTCAGTAATACTGTGATAGAACACAGATTACAGAATGCCTCCAGATGTGTATCGGAAACTACTACTGGTCTTCCAGGGAACGATCAAAGCGTAGACTGTTAGAGACATTACTCCCATTGGGGAAAGTGCGTATGGTGACTGTTGTATTCAATCCCGATGCAATTTCTGTGTTTCATCAACACTCTGATAGTCCACAGATTACAGAATGCCACCAGATGTACATCGGAAACTACTACTGGTCTTCCAGGGAACGATCAAAGCGTAGACTGTTAGAGACATTACTACCATGGAGGAAAGTGCGCAAGGTGACTGTTGTATTCAATCCCGATGCAATTTCTGTGTTTCATCAACACTCTGATAGTCTACAGATTACAGAATGCCACCAGATGTCCATCGGAAACTACTACTGGTCTTCCAGGGAACGATCAAAGCGTAGACTCTTTGAGACATTATTCACATGGAGGAAAGAGGGCATGGTGACATTTGTATTTAAACCCGATGGAATTTCTTAGTTTCTTCAACACTCTGATAGTCCACAGATTACACAAAGCATCCAGATGTGCATCGGAAACTACTACTGGTCATCCAATGAACGATCAAAGCGTAGACTGTTAGAGACATTACTCCCATGTAGGAAAGTGCGCATGGTGACTGTTGTATTCAATCCCGATGCAATTTCTGTGTTTCATCAACACTCTGATAGTCTACAGATTACAGAATGCCACCAGATGTGCATCGGAAACTACTACTGGTCTTCCAGGGAACGATCACAGCGTAGACTCTTTGAGACATTATTCAGATGGAGGAAAGAGGGCATGGTGACATTTGTATTTAATCCCGATGGAATTTCTGTGTTTCACCAACACTCTGATAGTCCACAGATTACAGAATGCGTCCAGATGTGCATCGGAAAGTACTACTGGTCTTCCAGGGAACGATCAAAGCGTAGACTGTTTGAGACATTACTCCCATGGACGAAAGAGGGCATGGTGACATTTGTATTTAATCCCGATGCAATTTCTGTGTTTCATCAACTCTCTGATAGTCCACAAATTAAGGAAAGCCTCCAGATGTGCATCGGAAACTACTACTGATCTTCCAGGGAACGATCAAAACGTAAACTCTTTGAGACATTACTCCGATCGAGGAAAGTGCGCATGGTGACTGTTGTATTCAATCCCGATGCAATTTCTGTGTTTCATCAACACTCTGATAGTCCACAGATTTCAGAGAGAATCCAGATGTGCATCGGAAACTACTACTGGTCCTCTAGGGAACGATCAAAGCGTAGACTGTTAGAGACATTACTCTCTTTGAGGAAAGTGCGCATGGCGACTGTTGTATTCAATCCCGATGCAATTTCTGTGTTTCATGAACACTCTGATAGTCCACAGATAACAGAATGCCACCAGATGTGCATCGGAAACTACTACTGGTCTTCCAGGGAACGATCAAAGCGTAGACTGTTAGAGACATTACTCCCATGGAGGAAAGATCGCATGGTGACTGTTGTGTTCAATCCCGATGCAATTTCTGTGTTTCATCAACACTCGGATAGTCTACAGATTACAGAATGAAACCAGATGTCCATCAGAAGCTACTACTGGTCTTCCAGGGAACGATCAAAGCGTAGACTTTTAGAGGCATTACTCCGATGGAGGAAAGTGCGCATGGTGACTGTTGTGTGCAATCCCGATGCAATTTCTGTGTTTCATCAACACTCTGATAGTCTACAGATTACAGAATGCCACCAGATGTCCATCGGAAAGTACTACTGGTCTACCAGGGAACGATCACAGCGTAGACTGTTTGAGACATTACACTCGTGGAGAAAAGTGCGCATGGTGACTGTTGTTTTCAATCCCGATGCAGTTTCTGTGTTTCATCAACACTCTGATAGTCCACAGATTACAGAATGCCTCCAGATGTACATCGGGAAGTACTACTGGTCTTCCAGGGAACGATCAAAGCGTAGACTGTTAGAGACATTACTCCCATGGAGGAAAGTGCGCATGGTGACTGTTGTATTCAATCCCCATGCAATTTCTGTGTTTCATCAACACTCTGATAGTCAACAGATTTCAGAATGCCTCCAGATGTGCATCGGAAATTACTACTGGTCATCCAGGGAACGACAAAGCGTAGACTGTTTGAGACATTACTCCCATGGACGAAAGAGATCATGGTGACAGTTGTATTCAATGAAGATGCAATTTCTGTGTTTCATCAACACTCTGATAGTCCACAAATTAAGGAAAGCCTCCAGATGTGCATCGGAAACTACTACTGGTCTTCCAAAGAACGATCAGAGCGTAGACTATTTGAGACATTACTCCCATATCGGAAAGTGCGCATGGTGACTGTTGTATTCAATCCCGATGCAATTTCTGTGTTTCATCAACACTCTGATCGTCAACAGATTACAGAATGCCTCCAGATGTGCATCGGAAACTACTACTGGTCTTCCAGGGAACGATCAAAGAGTAGACTGTTTGAGACATTACTCCCATGGAGGAAAGTGCGCATAGTGATTGTTGTATTCAATCCCGATGCAATTTCTGTGTTTCATCAACACTCTGATAGTCCACAGTTTACGGAAAGCCTCCAGATGTACATCGGGAAGTACTACTGGTCTTCCAGGGAACGATCAAAGCGTAGACTGTTAGAGACATTACTCCCATGGAGGAAAGTGCGCATGGTGACTGTTGTATTCAATCCCCATGCAATTTCTGTGTTTCATCAACACTCTGATAGTCAACTGATTTCAGAATGCCTCCAGATGTGCATCGGAAACTACTACTGGTCTTCCAGGGAACGATCAAATCGTAAACTCTTTGAGACATTACTCCCAAGGTTGGATGTGCGCATGGTGACTGTTGTATTCAATCCCGATGCAATTTCAGTGTTTCATCAACACTCTGATAGTCCACAGATTACGGAATGCCTTCAGATGTGCATCGGAAACTACTACTGGTCTTATTACGAACGATCAAAGAGTAGACTGTTTGAGACATTATTCCCATGAAGGAAAGTGCGCATGGTGACTATTGTATTCAACCCCGATGCAATTTCTGTGTTTCATCAACACTCTGATAGTCCACAGATTACAGAAAGAATCCAGATGTGCATCGGAAACTACTACTGGTCTTATTACGAACGATCAAAGAGTAGACTGTTTGAGACATTATTCCCATGAAGGAAAGTGCGCATGGTGACTATTGTATTCAACCCCGATGCAATTTCTGTGTTTCATCAACACTCTGATAGTCCACAGATTACAGAATGCCTCCAGATGTGCACCGGAAACTACTACTGGTCTTCTAGGGAACGATCAAATCGTAGACTGTTTGAGACATTACTCCCATGAAGGAAAGGGAGCATGGTGACTGTTGTATTCAATCCGGATGCCATTTCTGTGTTTCATCAACACTCTGATAGTCCACAGATTACAGAATGCTTCCAGATGTGCATCGGAAACCACTACTGGTCTTCCAGGGAACGATCAAAGCGTAGACTGTTTGAGACATTACTCCCGTCGAGGAAAGTGCGCATGGTGATTGTTGTATTCAATCCCGATGCAATTTCTGTGTTTCATCAACACTCTGATAGTCCACAGTTTACGGAAAGCCTCCAGATGTACATCGGGAAGTACTACTGGTCTTCCAGGGAACGATCAAAGCGTACACTGTTAGAGACATTACTCCCATGAAGGAAAGGGAGCCTATTGACTGTTGTATTCAATCCGGACGCCATTTCTGTGTTTCATCAACACTCTGATAGTCCACAGATTACAGAATGCTTCCAGATGTGCATCGGAAACCACTACTGGTCATCCAGGGAACGATCAAAGCGTAGACTGTTTGAGACATTACTCCCATGGACGAAAGTGATCATGGTGACAGTTGTATTCAATCAAGATGCAATTTCTGTGTTTCATCAACACTCTGATAGTCCACAAATTAAGGAAAGCCTCCAGATGTGCATCGGAAATTACTACTGGTCTTCCAACGAACGATCAGAGCGTAGACTATTTGAGACATTACTCCCATATAGGAAAGTGCGCATGGTGACTGTTGTATTCAATCCCGATGCAATTTCTGTGTTTCATTAACACTCTGATCGTCAACAGATTGCAGAATGCCTCCAGATGTGCATCGGAAACTACTACTGGTCTTCCAGGGAACAATCAAAGAGTAGACTGTTTGAGACATTACTCCCATGGAGGAAAGTGCGCATAGTGATTGTTGTATTCAATCCCGATGCAATTTCTGTGTTTCATCAACACTCTGATAGTCCACAGTTTACGGAAAGCCTCCAGATGTACATCGGGAAGTACTACTGGTCTTCCAGGGAACGATCAAAGCGTAGACTGTTAGAGACATTACTCCCATGGAGGAAAGTGCGCATGGTGACTGTTGTATTCAATCCCGATGCAATTTCTGTGTTTCATTAACACTCTGATCGTCAACAGATTACAGAATGCCTCCAGATGTGCATCGGAAACCACTACTGGTCTTCCAGGGAACGATCAAAGCGTAGACTGTTTGAGACATTACTCCCGTCGAGGAAAGTGCGCATGGTGATTGTTGTATTCATTCCCGATGCAATTTCTGTGTTTCATCAACACTCTGATAGTCAACAGATTACAGACTGCCTCCGGATGTGGATCGGAAACAACTACTGGTCTTCCAGGAAACGATCAAAGAGTAGACTGTTTGAGACATTACTCCCATGGATGAAAGTGCGTATGATGACTGTTGTATTCAATCCCGATGCAATTTCTGTGCTTCATCAACACCCTGATGGTCCACAGTTTACGGAAAGCCTCCTGATGTGCATCGGGAAGTACTACTGGTCTTCCAGGGAACGATCAAAGCGTAGACTGTTAGAGACATTACTCCCATTTAGGAAAGTGCGCATGGTGACTGTTGTATTGAACCCCGATGCAATTTCTGTGTTTCGTCAACACTCTGATAGTCCACAGATTACAGAATGCCTCCAGATGTGCACCGGAAACTACTACTGGTCATCCAGTGAACGATCAGAGCGTGGACTGTAGGAGACATTACAGTTATGGAGGAATGTGCGCATGGTGATTGACGTATTCAATCCCGATGCCATTTCTGTGTTTCATCAACACTCTGATAGTCCACGGATAACAGAATGCCTCCAGATGTGCATCGGAAACTACTACTGGTCTTCCAGGAAACGATGAATGGGTAGAGTGTTTGAGACATTACTCCCATGAAGGAAAGGGAGCATGGTGACTGTTGTATTCAATCCCGATGCAATTTCTTTGTTTCATCAACACTCTAATAGTGCACAAATTAAGAAAGCCTCCAGATGTGCATCGGAAACTACTACTGGTCTTCCAGGAAACGATGAATGGGTAGAGTGTTTGAGACATTACTCCCATGAAGGAAAGGGAGCATGGTGACTGTTGTATTCAATCCCGATGCAATTTCTTTGTTTCATCAACACTCTGATAGTCCACAAATTAAGAAAGCCTCCAGATGTGCATCGGAAACTACTACTGGTCTTCCAGGGAACGATCAAAGAATAGACTGTTTGAGACATTACTCCCGTGGAGGAAAGTGCGCATGGTGACTGTTGTATTCAATTCCGATGAATTTTCTATGTTTCATCAACACTCTGATAGTCCACAGATTACAGAATCCAACCAGACGTTCATCGGAAACTACTACTGGTCTTCCAATAACGATAAAATCGTAGACTGTTTGAGACACTACTCCCGTGGAGGAAAGTACGCATGGTAACTGTTGTATTCAATCCCGATGCAATTTACTGTGTTTCATCAACACTGAGATAGTCCACAGATTACAGAATGCCTCCAGATGTGCATCGGAAACTACTACTGGTCTTCCAGGGAACGATCAAAGCTAAGACTGTTTGGGACATTACTCCCGTGGAGGAAAGTGCGCATGGTGACTGTTGTATTCAATTCCGATGAATTTTCTATGTTTCATCAACACTCTGATAGTCCACAGATTACAGAATCCAACCAGACGTTCATCGGAAACTACTACTGGTATTCCAGGAACGATAAAATCGTAGACTGTTTGAGACATTACTCCCGTGGAGGAAAGTGCGCATGGTGACTGTTGTATTCAATCCCGATGCAATTTCTTAGTTTCATCAACACTTTGATAATCCACAGATTACAGAAAGCATCCAGATGTGCATCGGAAACTACTACTGGTCATCCAGGGAACGATCAAATCGTAGATTGTTTGAGACATTACTCCCATGGAGGAAAGTGCGCATGGTGACTGTTGTATTCGATCCCGATGCAATTTCTATGTTTCATCAACACTCTGATAGTCCACAAATTACAGAAAGCCTCCAGATGTGCATCGGAAACTGCTACTGGTCTTCCAGGGAATGATCAAAGTGTAGACTGCTTGAGAATTACTCCCATGGAGGAAAGATCGCATGGTGACTGTTGTATTCAATCCCGATGCAATTTCTGTGTTTCATCAACACTGTAATAGTCCACAGATTACAGAATGCTTCCAGATGTGCATCGGAAATTACTACTGGTCTTCCAGGGAACGATCAAATCGTAGACTGTTTGAGTCATTACTCCCATGGACGAAAGAGGGCATGCTGACAGTTGTATAAAATCCCGATGCAATTTCTGTGTTTCATCAACAATCTGTTAGTCCACAAATTAAGGAAAGCCTCCAGATGTGCATCGGAAACTACTACTGGTCTTCCAGAAAACGATCAAAGCGTAAACTCTTTGAGACATTACTCCAATGGAGGAAAGTGCGCATGGTGACTGTTGCATTCAATCCCGATGCAATTTCTATGTTTCATCAACACTCTGATAGTCCACAGATTACAGAAAGTCTCCAGATGTGCATCGGAAACTGCTACTGGTCTTCCAGGGAACGATCAAAGCGTAGACTGTTTGAGAATTACTCCCATGGAGGAAAGATCGCATGTTGACTGTTGTATTCAATCCCGATGCAATTTCTGTGTTTCATCAACACTCTGATAGTCCACAGATTACAGAATGCCTCCAGATGTTCACCGGAAACTACTACTGGTCTTCCAGGGAACGATCAAAGCGTAAACACTTTGAGACATTACTCCTATGGAAGAAAGTGCGCATGGTGACTGTTGTATTCAATCCCGATGCAATTTCTGTGTTTCATCAACACCCTGATAGTCCACAGATTACAGAATGCCTCCAGATGTGCATCGGAAACTACTACTGGTCATCCAGGGAACGATCAAAGCGTAAACTCTTTGAGACATTACTCCCATGGAGGAAAGTGCGCATGGTGACAGTTGTATTCAATCCCGATGCAATATCTGTGTTTCATCAACATTCTAATAGTCCACAGATTACAGAATGCCTCCAGATGTGCATCGGAAACTACTACTGGTCTTCCAGGGAACGATCAAAGCGTAGACTGTTTGAGACTTTACTCCCATGGAGGAAAGTGCGCATGGTGACTGTTGTATTCAATCCCGATGCAATTTCTATGTTTCATCAACACTCTGATAGTCCACAAATTACAGAAAGCCTCCAGATGTGCATCGGAAACTGCTACTGGTCTTCCAGGGAACGATCAAAGTGTAGACTGCTTGAGAATTACTCCCATGGAGGAAAGATCGCATGGTGACTCTTGTATTCAATCCTGTGCAATTTCTGTGTTTCATCAACACTCTGATACTCCACAGATTACAGAATGCTCCAGATGTGCATCGGAAACTACTACTGGTCTTCCAGGGTACGATCAAAGGGTACAGTGTTTGAGACATTACTCCCATGAAGGAAAGGGAGCATGGTGACTGTTGTATTCAATCCCGATGCAATTTATGTGTTTCATCAACACTCTGATAGTCCACAAATTACAGAATGCTTCCAGATGTGCATCGGAAATTACTACTGGTCTTCCAGGGAACGATCAAAACGTAGACTGTTTGAGACATTACTCCCATGGACGAACGAGGGCATGGTGACAGTTGTATAAAATCCCGATGCAATTTCTGTGTTTCATCAACACTCTGTTAGTCCACAAATAAAGGAAAGACTCCAGATGTGCATCGGAAACTACTACTGGTCTTCCAGGGAACGATCAAAGCGTAAACTCTTTGAGACATTACTCCCATGGAGGAAAGTGCGCATGGTGACTGTTGCATTCAATCCCGATGCAATTTCTATGTTTCATCAACACTCTGATAGTCCACAGATTACAGAAAGTCTCCAGATGTGCATCGGAAACTGCTACTGGTCTTCCAGGGAACGATCAAACCGTAGACTGTTTGAGAATTACTCCCATGGAGGAAAGATCGCACGGTGATTGTTGTATTCAATCCCGATGCAATTTCTGTGTTTCATCAACACTCTGATACTCCACAGATTACAGAATGCCTCCAGATGTGCATCGGAAACTACTACTGGTCTTCCAGGGAACGATCAAATCGTAGACTGTTTGAAACATTACTCCCATGGAAGAAAGTGCGCATGGTGACTGTTGTATTCAATCCCGATGCAATTTCTGTGTTTCATCAACACTCTGATAGTCCACAGATTACAGAATGCCTCCAGATGTGCATCGGAAACTACTACTGGTCTTCCAGGGAACGATCAAAGCGTAGACTGTTTGAGACATTACTCCCATGGAGGAAAGTGCGAATGGTGACTGTTGTATTCAATCCCGATGCAATTTCTGTGTTTCATCAACACTCTGATAGTCCACAGATTAAAGAAAGAATCCAGATGTGCATCGGACACTACTACTGGTCTTCCAGGGAACGATCAAAGCGTAGACTGTTAGAGACATTACTCCCATTGAGGAAAGTGCGTATGGTGACTGTTGTATTCAATCCCGATGCAATTTCTGTGTTTCATCAACACTCTGATAGTCCACAGATTACAGAATGCCACCAGATGTACATCGGAAACTACTACTGGTCTTCCAGGGAACGATCAAAGCGTAGACTGTTAGAGACATTACTACCATGGAGGAAAGTGCGCATGGTGACTGTTGTATTCAATCCCGATGCAATTTCTGTGTTTCATCAACACTCTGATAGTCTACAGATTACAGAATGCCACCAGATGTCCAAGGGAAACTACTACTGGTCTTCCAGGGAACGATCACAGCGTAGACTCTTTGTGACATTACTCCCGTGGAGGAAAGTGCGCATGGTGACTGTTGTATTCAATCCCGATGCAATTTCTTAGTTTCATCAACACTCTGATAGTCCACAGATTACAGAAAGCATCCAGATGTGCATCGGAAACTACTACTGGTCATCCAATGAACGATCAAAGCGTAGACTGTTTGAGACATTACTCCCATGGACGAAAGTACGCATGGTGACTGTTGTATTCAATCCCGATGCAATTTCTATTTTTCATCAACACTCTGATAGTCCACAGATTACAGAAAGCCTCCAGATGTGCATCGGAAACTGCTACTGGTCTTCCAGGGAACGATCAAAGCGTAGACTGTTAGAGACATTCCTCCCATGTAGGAAAGTGCGCATGATGACTGTTGTATTCAATCCCGAAGCAATATCTTTGTTTCATCAACACTCTGATAGTCTACATATTACAGAATGCCACCAGATGTGCATCGGAAACTACTACTGGTCTTCCAGGGAACGATCAAAGCGTAGACTCTTTGAGACATTATTCACATGGAGGAAAGAGGGCATGGTGACATTTGTATTTAATCCCGATGCAATTTCTGTGTTTCACCAACACTCTGATAGTCCACAGATTACATAATGCGTCCAGATGTGCATCGGAAAGTACTACTGGTCTTCCAGGGAACGATCAAAGCGTAGACTGTTTGAGACATTACTCCCATGGACGAAAGAGGGCATGGTGACATTTGTATTTAATCCCGATGCAATATCTGTGTTTCATCAACTCTCTGATAGTCCACAAATTAAGGAAAGCCTCCAGATGTGCATCGGAAACTACTACTGGTCTTCCAGGGAACGATCAAAGCGTAGACTGTTTGAGACATTACTCCCATGGACGAAAGAGGGCATGGTGACATTTGTATTTAATCCCGATGCAATATCTGTGTTTCATCAACTCTCTGATAGTCCACAAATTAAGGAAAGCCTCCAGATGTGCATCGGAAACTACTACTGGTCTTCCAGGGAACGATCAAAGCGTAAACTCTTTGAGACATTACTCTCTTTGAGGAAAGTGCGCATGGCAACTGTTGTATTCAATCCCGATGCAATTTCTGTGTTTCATGAACACTCTGATAGTCCACAGATTACAGAATGCCACCAGATGTGCATCGGAAACTACTACTGGTCTTCCAGGGAACGATCAAAGCGTAGACTGTTAGAAACATTACTCCCATGGAGGAAAGATCGCATGGTGACTGTTGTGTTCAATCCCGATGCAATTTCTGTGTTTCATCAACACTCGGATAGTCTACAGATTACAGAATGAAACCAGATGTCCATCAGAAACTACTACTGATCTTCCAGGGAACGATTACAGCTTAGACTGTTTGAGACATTACTCCCTTGGAGGAAAGCTCGCATGGTGACTGTTGTATTCAATCCCGATGCAATTTCTGTGTTTCATCAACACTCTGATACTCCACAGATTACAGAATGCCACCAGATGTGCATCGGAAACTACTACTGGTCTTCCATGGAACGATCAAAGCGTAGACCATTTTAGACATTACTCACATGGAGGAAAATGCGGATGGTGACTGTTGTATTCAATCGCGATGCAATTTCTGTGTTTCATCAACACTCTGATAGACCACAGATTACAGAATGAAACCAGATGTGCATCGGAAACTACTACTGGTCTTCCAGGGAACGAGCAAAGCGTAGACTGTTTAAGACATTACTTTTATGGAGGAAAGTGCGCATGGTGACTGTTGTATTCAATCCCGATGCAATTTCTGTGTTTCACCAACACTCTGATAGTCCACAGATTACAGAATGCCTCCAGATGTGCATCGGAAATTACTACTGGTCTTCCAGGGAACGATCAAAGCGTAGACTGTTTGAGACATTTCTCCCATGGACGAAAGAGGGCATGGTGACAGTTGTATTCAATCCCGATGCAATTTCTGTGTTTCATCAACACTCTGATAGTCCACAAATTAAGGAAAGCCTCCAGATGTGCATCGGAAACTACTACTGGTCTTCCATGGAACATTCAAAGCGTAGACCATTTCAGACATTACTCACATGGAGGAAAGTGCGGATGGTGACTGTTGTATTCAATTTTGATGCAATTTCTGTGTTTCGTCAACACTCTGATAGTCCACAGATTACAGAATGCCACCAGATGTGCATCGGAAACTACTACTGGTCTTCCAGGGAACGATCAAAGCGTAGACTGTTTAAGACATTACTTTTATGGAGGAAAGTGCGCATGGTGACTGTTGTGTTCAATCCCGATGCAATTTCTGTGTTTCATCAACACTCTCATAGTCCACAGATTACAGAATGCCACCAGATGTGCATCGGAAACTACTACAGGTCTTCCAGGGAACGATCAAAGCGTAGACTGTTTAAGACATTACTTTTATGGAGGAAAGTGCGCATGGTGACTGTTGTATTCAATCCCGATGCAATATCTGTAATTCACCAACACTCTGATAGTCCACTGATTACAGTATGCCTCCAGATGTGCATCGGAAATTACTACTGGTCTTCCGGGGAACGATCAAAGCGTAGACTGTTTGAGATATTACTCCCATGGACGAAAGAGGGCATGGTGACAGTTGTATTCAATCCCGATGCAGTTTCTGTGTTTCATCAACACTCTGATAGTCCACAGATTACAGAATGCCTCCAGATGTACATCGGGAAGTACTACTGGTCTTCCAGGGAACGATCAAAGCGTAGACTGTTAGAGACGTTACTCCCATGGAGGAAAGTGCGCATGGTGACTGTTGTATTTAATCCCCATGCAATTTCTGTGTTTCATTAACACTCTGATAGTCAACAGATTTCAGAATGCCTCCAGATGTGCATCGGAAACCACTACTGGTCATCCAGGGAACGACAAAGCGTAGACTGTTTGAGACATTACTCCCATGGACGAAAGAGATCATGGTGACAGTTGTATTCAATCAAGATGCAATTTCTGTGTTTCATCAACACTCTGATAGTCCACAAATTAAGGAAAGCCTCCAGATGTGCATCGGAAACTACTACTGGTCTTCCAAAGAACGATCAGAGCGTAGACTATTTGAGAAATTACTCCCATATAGGAAAGTGCGCATGGTGACTGTTGTATTCAATCCCGATGGAATTTCTGTGTTTCATCAACACTCTGATCGTCAACAGATTACAGAATGCCTCCAGATGTGCATCGGAAACTACTACTGGTCTTCCAAGGAACGATCAAAGAGTAGACTGTTTGAGACATTACTCCCATGGAGGAAAGTGCGCATAGTGATTGTTGTATTCAATCCCGATGCAATTTCTGTGTTTCATCAACACTCTGATAATCCAGAGTTTACGGAAAGCCTCCAGATGTACATCGGGAAGTACTACTGGTCTTCCAGGGAATGATCAAAGCGTAGACTGTTAGAGACATTACTCCCATGGAGGAAAGTGCGCATGGTGACTGTTGTATTCAATACCCATGCAATTTCTGTGTTTCATCAACACTCTGATATTCAACAGATTTCAGAATGCCTCCAGATGTGCATCGGAAACTACTACTGGTCTTCCAGGGAACGATCAAATCGTAAACTCTTTCAGACATTACTCCCGTGGTTGGATGTGCGCATGGTGACTGTTGTATTCAATCCCGATGCAATTTCTGTGTTTCATCAACACTCTGATAGTCCACAGATTACGGAATGCCTTCAGATGTGCATCGGAAACTACTACCGGTCTTCTAGGGAACGATCAAAGCGTAGACTGTTTGAGACATTACTCCCATGGACGAAAGAGATCATGGTGACAGTTGTATTCAATCAAGATGCAATTTCTGTGTTTCATCAACACTCTGATAGTCCACAAATTAAGGAAAGCCTCCAGATGTGCATCGGAAATTACTACTGGTCTTCCAAAGAACGATCAGAGCGTAGACTATTTGAGACATTACTCCCATATAGGAAAATGCGCATGGTGACTGTTGTATTCAATCCCGATGCAATTTCTGTGTTTCATTAACACTCTGATCGTCAACAGATTACAGAATGCCTCCAGATGTGCATCGGAAACTACTACTGGTCTTCCAGGGAACAATCAAAGAGTAGACTGTTTGAGACATTACTTCCATGGAGGAAAGTGCGCATAGTGATTGTTGTACTCAATCCCGATGCAATTTCTGTGTTTCATCAACACTCTGATAGTCCACAGATTACAGAAAGAATCCAGATGTGCATCGGAAACTACTACTAATCTTCCAGGGAACGATCAAAGCGTAGACAGTTAGAGACATTACTCCCATTGAGGAAAGTGCGCATGGTGACTGTTGTATTCAATCCCAATGCAATTACTGTGTTTCATTAACACTCTGATAGAACACAGATTACAGAATGCCTCCAGATGTGCATCGGAAACTACTAATGGTCTTCCAGGGAACGATCAAAGCGTAGACTGTTTGAGACATTACTCCCATTGAGGAAAGTGCGCATGGTGACTGTTTTATTCAATCCCGATACAATTTCTGTGTTTCATCAACTCTCTGATGGTCCACAGTTTACAGAATGCCTCCAGATGTGCACCGGAAACTACTACTGGTCTTCTAGGGAACGATCAAAGCGTAGACTGTTTGAGACATTACTCCCATGAAGGAAAGGGAGCATGGTGACTGTTGTATTCAATCCGGATGCCATTTCTGTGTTCCATCAACACTCTGATAGTCTACAGATAACAGAATGCCTCCAGATGTGCATCGGAAACTACTACTGGTCTTCCAGGGAACGATCAAAACGTAGAGTGTTTGAGACATTACTCCCATGAAGGAAAGGGAGCATGGTGACTGTTGTATTCAATCCCGATGCAATTTCTGTGTTTCATCAACACTCTGACAGTCCACAGATTACAGAATGCTTCCAGATGTGCATCGGAAACCACTACTGGTCATCCAGGGAACGATCAAAGCGTAGACTGTTTGAGACATTACTCCCATGGACGAAAGAGATCATGGTGACAGTTGTATTCAATCAAGATGCAATTTCTATGTTTCATCAACACTCTGATAGTCCACAAATTAAGGAAAGCCTCCAGATGTGCATCAGAAATTACTACTGGTCTTCCAAAGAACGATCAGAGCCTAGACTATTTGAGACATTACCCCCATATAGGAAAGTGCGCATGGTGACTGTTGTATTCAATTTCGATGCAATTTCTGTGTTTCATTAACACTCTGATCGTCAACAGATTACAGAATGCCTCCAGATGTGCATCGGAAACTACTACTGGTCTTCCAGGGAACAATCAAAGAGTAGACTGTTTGAGACATTACTCCCATGGACGAAAGTGCGCGTAGTGATTGTTCTATTCAATCCCAATGCAATTTCTGTGTTTCATCAACACTCTCATAGTCCACAGTTTACGGAAAGCCTCCAGATGTACATCGGGAAGTACTACTGGTCTTCCAGGGAACGATCAAAGCGTAGACTGTTAGAGACATTACTCCCATGGAGGAAAGTGCGCATGGTGACTGTTGTATTCAATCCCCATGCGATTTCTGTGTCTCATCAACACTCTGATAGTTTACAGATTACAGAATGCCTCCAGATGTGCATCGGAAAGTACTACTGGTCTTCCAGGGAACGATCAAAGAGTAGACTGTTTGAGACATTACTCCCATGGAGGAAAGTGCGCATGGTGACTGTTGTATTCAATCCCGATGCAATTTCTGTGTTTCATCAACACTCTGATAGTCTACAGATAACAGAATGCCTCCAGATGTGCATCGGGAACTACTACTAGTCTTCCAGGGAACGAACAAAGCGTAAACTCTATGGGACATTACTCCCATGGAGGAAAGTGCGCATGGTGACTGTCGTATTCAATCCCGATGCAATTTCTGTGTTTTATCAACACTCTGATAGTCCGCAGATTACAGAATGCTTCCAGATGTGCATCGGAAACCACTACTGGTCTTCCAGGGAACGATCAAAGCGTAGACTGTTTGAGACATTACTCCCATGGACGAAAGATGGCATGGTGACAGTTGTATTCAATCCCGATGCAAATTCTGTGTTTCATCAACACTCTGATAGTCCACAAATTAGGGAAAGCCTCCAGATGTGCATCGGAAACTGCTACTGGTCTTCCAGGGAACGATCAAAGCGTAGACTGTTAGAGACATTACTCCCATATAGGAAAGTGCGCATGGTGACTGTTGTATTCATTCCCGATGCAATTTCTGTGTTTCATCAACACTCTGATAGTCAACAGATTACAGACTGCCTCCAGATGTGCATCGGAAACTACTACTGGTCTTCTAGGGAACGATCAAAGAGTAGACTGTTTGAGACATTACTCCCATGGAGGAAAGTGCGTATGGTGACTGTTGTATTCTATCCCGATGCAATTTCTGTGCTTCATCAACACCCTGATGGTCCACAGTTTACGGAAAGCCTCCTGATGTGCATCGTTAAGTACTACTGGTCTTCCAGGGAACGATCAAAGCGCTGACTGTTAGAGACATTACTCCCATTTAGGAAAGTGCGCAAGGTGACTGTTGTATTCAACCCCGATGCAATTTCTGTGTTTCGTCAACACTCTGATAGTCCACAGATTACAGAATGCCTCCAGATGTGCATCGGAAACTACTACTGGTCTTCCAGGGAACGATCAAAGCGTAAACTCTTTGAGACATTACTCCCATGGATAGAAGTGCGCATGGTGACTGTTGTATTCAATCCCGATGCAATTTCTGTGTTTCATCAACACTCTGATAGTCCACAGATTACAGAATGCCTTCAGATGTGCATCGGAAACTACTACTGGTCTTCCTACGAACGATAAAAACGTAGACTGTTTGAGACATTATTCCCATGAAGGAAAATGAGCATGGTGACTGTTGTATTCATTCCCGATGCAATTTCTGTTTCATCAACACTCTGATAGTCCACAGATTACAGAATCCAACCAGACGTTCATCGGAAACTACTACTGGTCTTCCAGGAACGATCAAAGGGTAGACTGTTTGAGACATCACTCCCGTGGAGGAAAGTGCGCATGGTGATTGTTGTATTCAATCCCGATGCAATTTCTGTGTTTCATCAACACTCTGATAGTCCACAGATTACAGAATGCCTCCAGATGTGCATCGGAAACTACTACTGGTCTTCCAGGGAACGATCAAAGCGTAAACTCTTTGAGACATTACTCCTATGGAGGAAAGTGCGAATGGTGACTGTTGTAGTTAATCCCGATGCATTTTCTGTGTTCATCAACACTCTGATAGTCCACAGATTACAGAATGCCTCCAGATGTGCATCGGAAACTACTACTGGGCATCCAGGGAACGATCATAGCGTAGACTGTAGGAGACATTACATTTATGGAGGAATGTGCGCATGGTGATTGTCGTATTCAATCCCGATGCCATTTCTGTGTTTCATCAACACTCTGATAGTCCACAGATTACGGAATGCCTTCAGATGTGCATCGGAAACTACTACCGGTCCTCTAGGGAACGATCAAAGCGTAGACTGTTTGAGACATTACTCCCATGGACGAAAGAGATCATGGTGACAGTTGTATTCAATCAAGATGCAATTTCTGTGTTTCATCAACACTCTGATAGTCCACAAATTAAGGAAAGCCTCCAGATGTGCATCGGAAATTACTACTGGTCTTCCAAAGAACGATCAGAGCGTAGACTATTTGAGACATTACTCCCATATAGGAAAGTGCGCATGGTGACTGTTGTATTCAATCCCGATGCAATTTCTGTGTTTCATTAACACTCTGATCGTCAACAGATTACAGAATGCCTCCAGATGTGCATCGGAAACTACTACTGGTCTTCCAGGGAACAATCAAAGAGTAGACTGTTTGAGACATTACTTCCATTGAGGAAAGTGCGCATAGTGATTGTTGTACTCAATCCCGATGCAATTTCTGTGTTTCATCAACACTCTGATAGTCCACAGATTACAGAAAGAATCCAGATGTGCATCGGAAACTACTACTAATCTTCCAGGGAACGATCAAAGCGTAGACAGTTAGAGACATTACTCCCATTGAGGAAAGTGCGCATGGTGACTGTTGTATTCAATCCCAATGCAATTTCTGTGTTTCATTAACACTCTGATAGAACACAGATTACAGAATGCCTCCAGATGTGCATCGGAAACTACTACTGGTCTTCCAGGGAACGATCAAAGCGTAGACTGTTTGAGACATTACTCCCATTGAGGAAAGTGCGCATGGTGACTGTTTTATTCAATCCCGATACAATTTCTGTGTTTCATCAACTCTCTGATAGTCCACAGTTTACAGAATGCCTCCAGATGTGCACCGGAAACTACTACTGGTCTTCTAGGGAACGATCAAAGCGTAGACTGTTTGAGACATTACTCCCATGAAGGAAAGGGAGCATGGTGACTGTTGTATTCAATCCGGATGCCATTTCTGTGTTTCATCAACACTCTGATAGTCTACAGATAACAGAATGCCTCCAGATGTGCATCGGAAACTACTACTGGTCTTCCAGGGAACGATCAAAACGTAGAGTGTTTGAGACATTACTCCCATGAAGGAAAGGGAGCATGGTGACTGTTGTATTCAATCCCGATGCAATTTCTGTGTTTCATCAACACTCTGACAGTCCACAGATTACAGAATGCTTCCAGATGTGCATCGGAAACCACTACTGGTCATCCAGGGAACGATCAAAGCGTAGACTGTTTGAGACATTACTCCCATGGACGAAAGAGATCATGGTGACAGTTGTATTCAATCAAGATGCAATTTCTATGTTTCATCAACACTCTGATAGTCCACAAATTAAGGAAAGCCTCCAGATGTGCATCGGAAATTACTACTGGTCTTCCAAAGAACGATCAGAGCGTAGACTATTTGAGACATTACCCCCATATAGGAAAGTGCGCATGGTGACTGTTGTATTCAATTTCGATGCAATTTCTGTGTTTCATTAACACTCTGATCGTCAACAGATTACAGAATGCCTCCAGATGTGCATCGGAAACTACTACTGGTCTTCCAGGGAACAATCAAAGAGTAGACTGTTTGAGACATTACTCCCATGGAGGAAAGTGCGCATAGTGATTGTTGTATTCAATCCCGATGCAATTTCTGTGTTTCATCAACACTCTGATAGTCCACAGTTTACGGAAAGCCTCCAGATGTACATCGGGAAGTACTACTGGTCTTCCAGGGAACGATCAAAGCGTAGACTGTTAGAGACATTACTCCCATGGAGGAAAGTGCGCATGGTGACTGTTGTATTCAATCCCCATGCAATTTCTGTGTTTTATCAACACTCTGATAGTTTACAGATTACAGAATGCCTCCAGATGTGCATCGGAAAGTACTACTGGTCTTCCAGGGAACGATCAAAGAGTAGACTGTTTGAGACATTATTCCCATGGACGAAAGAGATCATGGTGACAGTTGTATTCAATCAAGATGCAATTTCTGTGTTTCATCAACACTCTGATAGTCCACAAATTAAGGAAAGCCTCCAGATGTGCATCGGAAATTACTACTGGTCTTCCAAAGAACGATCAGAGCGTAGACTATTTGAGACATTACTCCCATATAGGAAAGTGCGCATGGTGACTGTTGTATTCAATCCCGATGCAATTTCTGTGTTTCATTAACACTCTGATCGTCAACAGATTACAGAATGCCTCCAGATGTGCATCGGAAACTACTACTGGTCTTCCAGGGAACAATCAAAGAGTAGACTGTTTGAGACATTACTTCCATGGAGGAAAGTGCGCATAGTGATTGTTGTACTCAATCCCGATGCAATTTCTGTGTTTCATCAACACTCTGATAGTCCACAGATTACAGAAAGAATCCAGATGTGCATCGGAAACTACTACTAATCTTCCAGGGAACGATCAAAGCGTAGACAGTTAGAGACATTACTCCCATTGAGGAAAGTGCGCATGGTGACTGTTGTATTCAATCCCAATGCAATTTCTGTGTTTCATTAACACTCTGATAGAACACAGATTACAGAATGCCTCCAGATGTGCATCGGAAACTACTACTGGTCTTCCAGGGAACGATCAAAGCGTAGACTGTTTGAGACATTACTCCCATTGAGGAAAGTGCGCATGGTGACTGTTTTATTCAATCCCGATACAATTTCTGTGTTTCATCAACTCTCTGATAGTCCACAGTTTACAGAATGCCTCCAGATGTGCACCGGAAACTACTACTGGTCTTCTAGGGAACGATCAAAGCGTAGACTGTTTGAGACATTACTCCCATGAAGGAAAGGGAGCATGGTGACTGTTGTATTCAATCCGGATGCCATTTCTGTGTTTCATCAACACTCTGATAGTCTACAGATAACAGAATGCCTCCAGATGTGCATCGGAAACCACTACTGGTCTTCCAGGGAACGATCAAAGCGTAGACTGTTTGAGACATTACTCCCATGGACGAAAGATGGCATGGTGACAGTTGTATTCAATCCCGATGCAAATTCTGTGTTTCATCAACACTCTGATAGTCCACAAATTAGGGAAAGACTCCAGATGTGCATCGGAAAGTACTACTGGTCTTCCAGGAACGATCAAAGGGTAGACTGTTTGAGACATTACTTCCGTGGAGGAAAGTGCGCATGGTGATTGTTGTATTCAATCCCGATGCAATTTCTGTGTTTCATCAACACTCTGATAGTCCACAGATTACAGAATGCCTCCAGATGTGCATCGGAAACTACTACTGGTCTTCCAGGGAACGATCAAAGCGTAAACTCTTTGAGACATTACTCCTATGGAGGAAAGTGCGAATGGTGACTGTTGTAGTTAATCCCGATGCATTTTCTGTGTTCATCAACACTCTGATAGTCCACAGATTACAGAATGCCTCCAGATGTGCATCGGAAACTACTACTGGGCATCCAGGGAACGATCATAGCGTAGACTGTAGGAGACATTACATTTATGGAGGAATGTGCGCATGGTGATTGTCGTATTCAATCCCGATGCCATTTCTGTGTTTCATCAACACTCTGATAGTCCACAGATTACGGAATGCCTTCAGATGTGCATCGGAAACTACTACCGGTCTTCTAGGGAACGATCAAAGAGTAGACTGTTTGAGACATTACTCCCATGGAGGAAAGTGCGTATGGTGACTGTTGTATTCTATCCCGATGCAATTTCTGTGCTTCATCAACACCCTGATGGTCCACAGTTTACGGAAAGCCTCCTGATGTGCATCGTTAAGTACTACTGGTCTTCCAGGGAACGATCAAAGCGCTGACTGTTAGAGACATTACTCCCATTTAGGAAAGTGCGCAAGGTGACTGTTGTATTCAACCCCGATGCAATTTCTGTGTTTCGTCAACACTCTGATAGTCCACAGATTACAGAATGCCTCCATATGTGCATCGGAAACTACTACTGGTCTTCCAGGGAACGATCAAAGCGTAAACTCTTTGAGACATTACTCCCATGGATAGAAGTGCGCATGGTGACTGTTGTATTCAATCCCGATGCAATTTCTGTGTTTCATCAACACTCTGATAGTCCACAGATTACAGAATGCCTTCAGATGTGCATCGGAAACTACTACTGGTCTTCCTACGAACGATAAAAACGTAGACTGTTTGAGACATTATTCCCATGAAGGAAAATGAGCATGGTGACTGTTGTATTCATTCCCGATGCAATTTCTGTTTCATCAACACTCTGATAGTCCACAGATTACAGAATCCAACCAGACGTTCATCGGAAACTACTACTGGTCTTCCAGGAACGATCAAAGGGTAGACTGTTTGAGACATTACTCCTGTGGAGGAAAGTGCGCATGGTGATTGTTGTATTCAATCCCGATGCAATTTCTGTGTTTCAGCAACACTCTGATAGTCCACAGATTACAGAATGCCTCCAGATGTGCATCGGAAACTACTACTGGTCTTCCAGGGAACGATCAAAGCGTAAACTCTTTGAGACATTACTCCTATGGAGGAAAGTGCGAATGGTGACTGTTGTAGTTAATCCCGATGCATTTTCTGTGTTCATCGACACTCTGATAGTCCACAGATTACAGAATGCCTCCAGATGTGCATCGGAGACTACTACTGGGCATCCAGGGAACGATCATAGCGTAGACTGTAGGAGACATTACATTTATGGAGGAATGTGCGCATGGTGATTGTCGTATTCAATCCCGATGCCATTTCTGTGTTTCATCAACACTCTGATAGTCCACGGATAACAGAATGCCTCCAGATGTGCATCGGAAACTACTACTGGTCTTCCAGGGAACGATCAAAGCCTAAACTCTTTGAGACATTACACCCATGGAGGAAAGTGCCCATGGTGACAGTTGTATTCAGTCCCGATGCAATTTCTTTGTTTCATCAACATTCTGATAGTCCACAGATTACAGAATGCCTCCAGATGTGCATCGGAAACTACTACTGGTTTTCCAGGGAACGATAAAAGCGTAGACTGTTTGAGACATTACTCCCATGGAGGAAAGTGCGCATGGTGACTGTAGTATTCAATCCCGATACAATTTCTGTGTATCATCAACACTCTGATAGTACACAGATTACAGAAAGAATCCAGAGGTGCATCGGAAACTACTACTTGTCTTCCAGGGAACGATCAAAGCGTAGACTGTTAGAGACATTACTCCCATTGATGAAAGTGCGCATGGTGACTGTTGTATTCAATCCCGATGCAATTTGTGTGTTACATCAACACACTGATAGTCCACAGATTACAGAATGCCACCAGATGTGCATCGAAAACTTCTACTGGTCTTTCAGGGAACGATCAAAGCGTAGACTTTTAGAGACATTACTCCCAAGGAGGAAAGTGCGCATGGTGACTGTTGTATTCAATCCCGATGCAATATCTGTGTTTCATCAACACTCTGATAGTCTACAGATTACAGAATGCCACCAGATGTCCATCGGAAACTACTACTGGTCTTCCAGGGAACGATCACAGCGTAGACTGTTTGAGACATTACTCCCGTGGAGGAAAGTGCGCATGGTGACTGTTGTATTCAATCCCGATACAATTTCTATGTTTCATCAACACTCTGATAGTCCACAAATTAAGAAAGCCTCCAGATGTGCATCGGAAACTACTACTGGTCTTCCAGGGAACGATCAAAGTGTAGACTGTTTGAGACATTACTCCCGTCGAGGAAAGTGCGCATGGTGACTGTTTTATTCAATCCCGATACAATTTCTGTGTTTCATCAACACTCTGATAGTCCACAATTTACAAAATGCCTCCAGATGTGCACCGGAAACTACTACTGGTCTTCTAGGGAACGATCAAAGCGTAGACTGTTTGAGACATTACTCCCATGAAGGAAAGGGAGCATGGTGACTGTTGTACTCAATCCGGATGCCATTTCTGTGTTTCATCAACACTCTGATTGTCCACAGATTACAGAATGCTTCCAGATGTGCATCGGAAACCACTACTGGTCTTCCAGGGAACGATCAAAGCGTAGACTGTTTGAGACATTACTCCAATGGACGAAAGAGGGCGTGGTGACTGTTGTATTCAATCCCGATGCAATATCTGTGTTTCATCAACATTCTGATAGTCCACAGATTACAAAATGCCTCCAGATGTGCAATGGAAACTACTACTGGTCTTCTAGGGAACGATCAAAGCGTAGACTGTTTGAGACATTACTCCCATGAAGGAAAGGGAGCATGGTGACTGTTGTATTCAATCCGGATGCCATTTCTGTGTTTCATCAAAACTCTGATAGTCCACAGATTACAGAAAGAATCCAGATGTGCATCGGAAACTACTACTGGTCTTCCAGGGAACGATCAAAGCGTAGACAGTTAGAGACATCACTCCCATTGAGGAAAGTGCGCATTGTGACTGTCGTATTCAATCCCGATGCAATTTCTGTGTTTCATCAACACACTGATAGTCCACAGATTACAGAATGTTTCCAGATGTGCATCGGAAACCACTACTGGTCTTCCAGGGAACGATCAAAGCGTAGACTGTTTGAGACATTACTCCCATGGAGGAAAGTGCGCATGGTGACAGTTGTATTCAATCCCGATGCAATTTCTGTGCTTCATCAACACCCTGATGGTCCACAGTTTACGGAAAGCCTCCAGATGTGCATCGGGAAGTACTACTGGTCTTCCAGGGAACGAACAAAGCGTAGACTGTTAGAGACATTACTCCCATGGAGGAAAGTGCGCATGGTGACTGTAGTATTCAATCCCTATGCAATTTCTGTGTTTCGTCAACACTCTGATAGTCCACAGATTACAGAATGCGTCCAGATGTGCATCGGAAACTACTACTGGTCTTCCAGGGAACGATCAAAGCGTAAACTCTTTGAGACATTACTCCCATGGAGGGAAGTGCGCATGGTGACTGTTGTATTCAATCCCGATGCAATTTCTGTGTTTCATCAACACTCTCATAGTCCACAGATTACAGAATGCCTTCAGATGTGCATCGGAAACTACTACTGGTCTTCCTACGAACGATAAAAGCGTAGACTGTATGAGTCATTATTCCCATGAATGAAAGTGAGCATGGTGACTGTTGTATTCAATCCCGATGCAATTTCTGTTTCATCAACACTCTGATAGTCCACAGATTACAGAATCCAACCAGACGTTCATCGGAAACTACTACTGGTCTACCAGGAACGATCAAAGCGTAGACTGTTTGAGACATTACTCCCATGGAGGAAAGTGCGCATGGTGACTGTTGTATTCAATCCCGATGCAATTTCTGTGTTACACCAACACTCTGATAGTCCACAGATTACAGAATGCCTCCAGATGTGCATCGGAAACTACTACTGGTCATCCAGGGAACGATCAATGCGTAGACTGTAGGAGACATTACATTTATGGAGGAATGTGCGCATGGTGATTGTCGTATTCAATCCCGATGCCATTTCTGTGGTTCATCAACACTCTGATAGTCCACGGGTAACAGAATGCCTCCAGATGTGCATCGGAAACTACTACTGGTCTTCCAGGGAACGATCAAAGCGTAAACTCTTTGAGACATTACTCCCATGGAGGAATGTGCGAGATGGTGACAGTTGTATTCAATCCCGATGCAATTTCTGTGTTTCATCAACATTCTGATAGTCCACAGATTACCGAATGCCTCCAGATGTGCATCGGAAACTACTACTGGTTTTCCAGGGAACGATCAAAGCGTAGACTGTTTGAGACATTACTCCCATGGAGGAAAGTGCGCATGGTGACTGTTGTATTCAATCCCGATACAATTTCTGTGTTTCATCAACACTCTGATAGTACACAGATTACAGAATGAATCCAGATGTCCATCGGAAACTACTACTGGTCATCCAGGGAACGATCAATGCGTAGACTGTAGGAGACATTACATTTATGGAGGAATGTGCGCATGGTGATTGTCGTATTCAATCCCGATGCCATTTCTGTGTTTCATCAACACTCTGATAGTCCACGGGTAACAGAATGCCTCCAGATGTGCATCGGAAACTACTACTGGTCTTCCAGGGATCGATCAAAGCGTAAACTCTTTGAGACATTACTCCCATGGAGGGAAGTGCGCATGGTGCCTGTTGTATTCAATCTCGATGCAATTTCTGTGTTTCATCAACACTCTCATAGTCCACAGATTACAGAATGCCTTCAGATGTGCATCGGAAACTACTACTGGTCTTCCTACGAACGATAAAAGCGTAGACTGTTTGAGACATTATTCCCATGAAGGAAAGTGAGCATGGTGACTGTTGTATTCAATCCCGATGCAATTTCTGTTTCATCAACACTCTGATAGTCCACAGATTACAGAATCCAACCAGACGTTCATCGGAAACTACTACTGGTCTACCAGGAACGATCAAAGCGTAGACTGTTTGTAACATTACTCCCATGGAGGAAAGTGCGCATGGTGACTGTTGTATTCAATCCCGATGCAATTTCTGTGTTACATCAACACACTGATAGTCCACAGATTACAGCATGCCACCAGATGTGCATCGAAAACTACTACTGGTCTTTCAGGGAACGATCAAAGCGTAGACTTTTAGAGACATTACTCCCATGGAGGAAAGTGCGCATGGTGAGTGTTGTATTCAATCCCGATGCAATTTCTGTGTTTCATCAACAGTCTGATAGTCTACAGATTACAGAATGCCACCAGATGTCCATCGGAAACTACTACTGGTCTTCCAGGGAACGTTCACAGCGTAGACTATTTGAGACATTACTCCCGTGGAGGAAAGTGCGCATGGTGACTGTTGTATTCAATCCCTATACAATTTCTATGTTTCATCAACACTCTGATAGTCCTCAGATTACAGAATGCCTCCAGATGTGCACCGGAAACTACTACTGGTCTATCAGGAAACGATGAATGGGTAGAGTGTTTGAGATATTACTCCCATGAAGGAAAGGGAGCATGGTGACTGTTGTATTCAATCCCGATGCAATTTCTTTGTTTCATCAACACTCTGATAGTCCACAAATTAAGAAAGCCTCCAGATGTGCATCGGATCTACTACTGGTCTTCCAGGGAACGATAAAAGAATAGACTGTTTGAGACATACTCCCGTGGAGGAAAGTGCGCATGGTGACTGTTGTATTCAATTCCGATGAATTTTCTATGTTTCATCAACACTCTAATAGTCCACAGATTACAGAATCCAACCAGACGTTCATCAGAAACTACTACTGGTATTCCAGGAACGATAAAATCGTAGACTGTTTGAGACATTACTACCGTGGAGGAAAGTGCCCATGGTGACTGTTGTATTAAATCCCGATGCAATTTCTGTGTTTCATCAACACTCAGATAGTCCACAGATTACAGAATGCCTCCAGATGTGCATCGGAAACTACTACTGGTCTTCCAGGGAACGATCAAATCGTAAACTCTTTGAGACATTACTCCTGTGGAGGAAAGTGCGCATGGTGACTGTTGCATTCAATCCCGATGCAATTTCTGTGTTTCAACAACACTCTGATAGTCCACAGATTACAGAATGCCTCCAGATGTGCATCGGAAACTACTACTGGTCATCCAGGGAACGATCAAAGCGTAGACTGTTTGAGACATTACTCCCGTGGAGGAAAGTGCGCATGGTGACTGTTGTATTCAATCCCGATGCAATTTCTTAGTTTCATCAACACTTTGATAATCCACAGATTACAGAAAGCATCCAGATGTGCATCGGAAACTACTACTGGTCATCCAGGGAACGATCAAATCGTAGACTGTTTGAGACATTACTCCCATGGAGGAAAGTGCGCATGGTGACTGTTGTATTCGATCCCGATGCAATTTCTATGTTTCATCAACACTCTGATAGTCCACAAATTACAGAAAGCCTCTAGATGTGCATCGGAAACTGCTACTGGTCTTCCAGGGAACGATCAAAGTGTAGACTGCTTGAGAATTACTCCCATGGAGGAAAGGTCGCATGGTGACTGTTGTATTCAATCCCGTTGCAATTTCTGTGTTTCATCAACACTCTGATAGTCCACAGATTACAGAATGTTTCCAGATGTGCATCGGAAACCACTACTGGTCTTCCAGGGAAGGATCAAAGCGTAGACTGTTTGAGACATTACTCCCATTGACGAAAGAGGGCATGGTGGCAGTTGTATTCAATCCCGATGCAATTTCTGTGTTTCATCAACACTCTGATTGGCCACAAATTAGGGAAAGCCTCCGGATGTGCATCGGAAACTACTACTGGTCTTCCAGGGAACGATCAAAGCGTAGACTGTTAGAGACATTACTCCCATATAGGAAAGTGCGCATGGTGACGTATTCATTCCTGATGCAATTTCTGTGTTTCATCAACACTCTGATAATCAACAGATTACAGACTGCCTCCAGATGTGCATCGGAAACTACTACTGGTCTTCCAGGGAACGATCAAAGAGTAGACTGTTTGAGACATTACTCCCATGGAGGAAAGTGCGTATGGTGACTGTTGTATTCAATCCCGATGCAATTTCTGTGCTTCATCAACACCCTGATAGTCCACAGTTTACGGAAAGCCTCCAGATGTGCATCGGGAAGTACTACTGGTCTTCCAGGGAACGATCAAAGCGTAGACTGTTAGAGACATTACTCCCATGGAGGAAAGTGCGCATGGTGACTGTTGTATTCAATCCCGATGCAATTTCTGTGTTTCGTCAACACTCTGATAGTCCACAGATTACAGAATGCGTCCAGATGTGCATCGGAACCTACTACTGGTCTTCCAGGGAACGATCAAAGCGTAAACTCTTTGAGACATTACTCCCATGGAGGGAAGTGCGCATGGTGACTGTTGTATTCAATCCCGATTCAATTTCTGTGTTTCATCAACACTCTGATAGTCCACAGATTACAGAATGCCTTCAGATGTGCATCGGAAACTACTACTGGTCTTCCTACGAACGATAAAAGCGTAGACTGTTTGAGACATTATTCCCATGAAGGAAAGTGAGCATGGTGACTGTTGTATTCAATCCCGATGCAATTTCTGTTTCATCAACACTCTGATAGTCCACAGATTACAGAATCCAACCAGACGTTCATCGGAAACTACTACTGGTCTACCAGGAACGATCAAAGCGTAGACTGTTTGAGACATTACTCCCATGGAGGAAAGTGCGCATGGTGACTGTTGTATTGAATCCCGATGCAATTACTGTGTTTCATCAACACTCTGATAGTCCACAGATTACAGAATGCCTCCGGATGTGCAACGGAAACTACTACTGGTCATCCAGGGAACGATCAATGCGTACACTGTAGGAGACATTACATTTATGGAGGAATGTGCGCATGGTGATTGTCGTATTCAATCCCGATGCCATTTATGTGTTTCATCAACACTCTGATAGTCCACGGGTAACAGAATGCGTCCAGATGTGCATCGGAAACTACTACTGGTCTTCCAGGGAACGATCAAAGCGTAAACTCTTTGAGACATTACTCCCATGGAGGAATGTGCGCATGGTGACAGTTGTATTCAATCCCGATGCAATTTCTGTGTTTCATCAACATTCTGATAGTCCACAGATTACCGAATGCCTCCAGATGTGCATCGGAAACTACTACTGGTTTTCCAGTGAACGATCAAAGCGTAGACTGTTTGAGACATTACTCCCATGGAGGAAAGTGCGCATGGTGACTGTTGTATTCAATACCGATACAATTTCTGTGTTTCATCAACACTCTGATAGTACACAGATTACAGAAAGAATCCAGATGTCCATCGGAAACTACTACTGGTCTTCCAGGGAACGATCAAAGCGTAGACTGTTAGAGACATTACTCCCATTGAAGAAAGTGCGCATGGTGACTGTTTTATTCAATCCCGATGCAATTTCTGTGTTTCATCAACACACTGATAGTCCACAGATTACAGCATGCCACCAGATGTGCATCGAAAAATACTACTGGTCTTTCAGGGAACGATCAAAGCGTAGACTTTTAGAGACATTACTCCCATGGAGGGAAGTGCGCATGGTGCCTGTTGTATTCAATCCCGATGCAATTTCTGTGTTTCATCAACACTCTCATAGTCCACAGATTACAGAATGCCTTCAGATGTGCATCGGAAACTACTACTGGTCCTCCTACGAACGATAAAAGCGTAGACTGTTTGAGACATTATTCCCATGAAGGAAAGTGAGCATGGTGACTGTTGTATTCAATCCCGATGCAATTTCTGTTTCATCAACACTCTGATAGTCCACAGATTACAGAATCCAACCAGACGTTCATCGGAAACTACTACTGGTCTACCAGGAACGATCAAAGCGTAGACTGTTTGTAACATTACTCCCATGGAGGAAAGTGCGCATGGTGACTGTTGTATTCAATCCCGATGCAATTTCTGTGTTACATCAACACACTGATAGTCCACAGATTACAGCATGCCACCAGATGTGCATCGAAAACTACTACTGGTCTTTCAGGGAACGATCAAAGCGTAGACTTTTAGAGACATTACTCCCATGGAGGAAAGTGCGCATGGTGAGTGTTGTATTCAATCCCGATGCAATTTCTGTGTTTCATCAACAGTCTGATAGTCTACAGATTACAGAATGCCACCAGATGTCCATCGGAAACTACTACTGGTCTTCCAGGGAACGTTCACAGCGTAGACTGTTTGAGACATTACTCCCGTGGAGGAAAGTGCGCATGGTGACTGTTGTATTCAATCCCTATACAATTTCTATGTTTCATCAACACTCTGATAGTCCTCAGATTACAGAATGCCTCCAGATGTGCACCGGAAACTACTACTGGTCTATCAGGAAACGATGAATGGGTAGAGTGTTTGAGACATTACTCCCATGAAGGAAAGGGAGCATGGTGACTGTTGTATTCAATCCCGATGCAATTTCTTTGTTTCATCAACACTCTGATAGTCCACAAATTAAGAAAGCCTCCAGATGTGCATCGGAAACTACTACTGGTCTTCCAGGGAACGATAAAAGAATAGACTGTTTGAGACATACTCCCGTGGAGGAAAGTGCGCATGGTGACTGTTGTATTCAATTCCGATGAATTTTCTATGTTTCATCAACACTCTGATAGTCCACAGATTACAGAATCCAACCAGACGTTCATCGGAAACTACTACTGGTATTCCAGGAACGATAAAATCGTAGACTGTTTGAGACATTACTCCCGTGGAGGAAAGTGCCCATGGTGACTGTTGTATTAAATCCCGATGCAATTTCTGTGTTTCATCAACACTCAGATAGTCCACAGATTACAGAATGCCTCCAGATGTGCATCGGAAACTACTACTGGTCTTCCAGGGAACGATCAAATCGTAAACTCTTTGAGACATTACTCCTGTGGAGGAAAGTGCGCATGGTGACTGTTGCATTCAATCCCGATGCAATTTCTGTGTTTCAACAACACTCTGATAGTCCACAGATTACAGAATGCCTCCAGATGTGCATCGGAAACTACTACTGGTCATCCAGGGAACGATCAAAGCGTAGACTGTTTGAGACATTACTCCCGTGGAGGAAAGTGCGCATGGTGACTGTTGTATTCAATCCCGATGCAATTTCTTAGTTTCATCAACACTTTGATAATCCACAGATTACAGAAAGCATCCAGATGTGCATCGGAAACTACTACTGGTCATCCAGGGAACGATCAAATCGTAGACTGTTTGAGACATTACTCCCATGGAGGAAAGTGCGCATGGTGACTGTTGTATTCGATCCCGATGCAATTTCTATGTTTCATCAACACTCTGATAGTCCACAAATTACAGAAAGCCTCTAGATGTGCATCGGAAACTACTACTGGTCTTCCAGGGAACGATCAAAGTGTAGACTGCTTGAGAATTACTCCCTTGGAGGAAAGGTCGCATGGTGACTGTTGTATTCAATCCCGTTGCAATTTCTGTGTTTCATCAACACTCTGATAGTCCACAGATTACAGAATGTTTCCAGATGTGCATCGGAAACCACTACTGGTCTTCCAGGGAAGGATCAAAGCGTAGACTGTTTGAGACATTACTCCCATTGACGAAAGAGGGCATGGTGGCAGTTGTATTCAATCCCGATGCAATTTCTGTGTTTCATCAACACTCTGATAGGCCACAAATTAGGGAAAGCCTCCGGATGTGCATCGGAAACTACTACTGGTCTTCCAGGGAACGATCAAAGCGTAGACTGTTAGAGACATTACTCCCATATAGGAAAGTGCGCATGGTGACTGTTGTATTCATTCCTGATGCAATTTCTGTGTTTCATCAACACTCTGATAATCAACAGATTACAGACTGCCTCCAGATGTGCATCGGAAACTACTACTGGTCTTCCAGGGAACGATCAAAGAGTAGACTGTTTGAGACATTACTCCCATGGAGGAAAGTGCGTATGGTGACTGTTGTATTCAATCCCGATGCAATATCTGTGTTTCATCAACATTCTGATAGTCCACAGATTACAAAATGCCTCCAGATGTGCAATGGAAACTACTACTGGTATTCCAGGAACGATAAAATCGTAGACTGTTTGAGACATTACTCCCGTGGAGGAAAGTGCCCATGGTGACTGTTGTATTAAATCCCGATGCAATTTCTGTGTTTCGTCAACACCCTGATAGTCCACAGATTACAGAATGCGTCCAGATGTGCATCGGAAACTACTACTGGTCTTCCAGGGAACGATCAAAGCGTAAGCTCTTTGAGACATTACTCCCATGGAGGAATGTGCGCATGGTGACAGTTGTATTCAATCCCGATGCAATTTCTGTGTTTCATCAACATTCTGATAGTCCACAGATTACCGAATGCCTCCAGATGTGCATCGGAAACTACTACTGGTTTTCCAGTGAACGATCAAAGCGTAGACTGTTTGAGACATTACTCCCATGGAGGAAAGTGCGCATGGTGACTGTTGTATTCAATCCCGATACAATTTCTGTGTTTCATCAACACTCTGATAGTACACAGATTACAGAAAGAATCCAGATGTCCATCGGAAACTACTACTGGTCTTCCAGGGAACGATCAAAGCGTAGACTGTTAGAGACATTACTCCCATTGAAGAAAGTGCGCATGGTGACTGTTTTATTCAATCCCGATGCAATTTCTGTGTTTCATCAACACACTGATAGTCCACAGATTACAGCATGCCACCAGATGTGCATCGAAAAATACTACTGGTCTTTCAGGGAACGATCAAAGCGTAGACTTTTAGAGACATTACTCCCATGGAGGAAAGTGCGCATGGTGACTGTTGTATTCAATCCCGATGCAATTTCTGTGTTTCATCAACACTCTGATAGTCTACATATTACAGAATGCCACCAGATGTCCATCGGAAACTACTACTGGTCTTCCAGGGAACGATCACAGCATAGACTGTTTGAGACATTACTCCCGTGGAGGAAAGTGCGCATGGTGACTGTTGTATTCAATCCCGATGCAATTTCTTTGTTTCATCAACACTCTGATAGTCCACAAATTAAGAAAGCCTCCAGATGTGCATCGGAAACTACTACTGGTCTTCCAGGGAACGATCAAAGAATAGACTGTTTGAGACATTACTCCCGTGGAGGAAAGTGCGCATGGTGACTGTTGTATTCAATTCCGATGAATTTTCTATGTTCCATCAACACTCTGATAGTCCACAGATTACAGAATCCAACCAGACGTTCATCGGAAACTACTACTGGTATTCCAGGAACGATAAAATCGTAGACTGTTTGAGACATTACTCCCGTGGAGGAAAGTGCGCATGGTGACTGTTGTATTCAATCCCGATGCAATTTCTGTGTTTCATCAACACTCAGATAGTCCACAGATTACAGAATGCCTCCAGATGTGCATCGGAAACTACTACTGGTCTTCCAGGGAACGATCAAATCGTAAACTCTTTGAGACATTACTCCTATGGAGGAAAGTGCGCATGGCGACTGTTGTATTCAATCCCGATGCAATTTCTGTGTTTCAACAACACTCTGATAGTCCACAGATTACAGAATGCCTCCAGATGTGCATCGGAAACTACTACTGGTCATCCAGGGAACGATCAAAGCGTAGACTGTTTGAGACATTACTCCCGTGGAGGAAAGTGCGCATGGTGACTGTTGTATTCAATCCCGATGCAATTTCTTAGTTTCATCAACACTTTGATAATCCACAGATTACAGAAAGCATCCAGATGTGCATCGGAAACTACTACTGGTCATCCAGGGAACGATCAAATCGTAGACTGTTTGAGACATTACTCCCATGGAGGAAAGTGCGCATGGTGACTGTTGTATTCGATCCCGATGCAATTTCTATGTTTCATCAACACTCTGATAGTCCACAAATTACAGAAAGCCTCCAGATGTGCATCGGAAACTGCTACTGGTCTTCCAGGGAACGATCAAAGTGTAGACTGCTTGAGAATTACTCCCATGGAGGAAAGATCGCATGGTGACTGTTGTATTCAATCCCGATGCAATTTCTGTGTTTCATCAACACTCTGATAGTCCACAGATTACAGAATGCTTCCAGATGTGCATCGGAAATTACTACTGGTCTTCCAGGGAACGATCAAAGCGTAGACTGTTTGAGACATTACTCCCATGGACGAAAGAGAGCATGGTGACAGTTGTATAAAATCCCGATGCAATTTCTGTGTTTCATCTACACTCTGTTAGTCCACAAATTAAGGAAAGCCTCCAGATGTGCATCGGAAACTACTACTGGTCTTCCAGAAAACGATCAAAGCGTAAACTCTTTGAGACATTACTCCCATGGAGGAAAGTGCGCATGGTGACTGTTGCATTCAATCCCGTTGCAATTTCTATGTTTCATCAACACTCTGATAGTCCACAGATTACAGAAAGTCTCCAGATGTGCATCGGAAACTGCTACTGGTCTTCCAGGGAACGATCAAAGCGTAGACTGTTTGAGAATTACTGCCATGGAGGAAAGATCGCATGGTGACTGTTGTATTCAATCCCGATGCAATTTCTGTGTTTCATCAACACTCTGATACTCCACAGATTACAGAATGCCTCCAGATGTGCATCGGAACTACTACTGGTCTTCCAGGGAACGATCAAATCGTAGACTGTTTGAAACATTACTCCCATGGAAGAAAGTGCGCATGGTGACTGTTGTATTCAATCCCGATGCAATTTCTGTGTTTCATCAACACTCTGATAGTCCACAGATTACAGAATGCCTCCAGATGTTCACCGGAAACTACTACTGGTCTTCCAGGGAACCATCAAAGCGTAAACACTTTGAGGCATTACTCCTATGGAAGAAAGTGCGCATGGTGACTGTTGTATTCAATCCCGATGCAATTTCTGTGTTTCATCAACACCCTGATAGTCCACAGATTACAGAATGCCTTCAGATGTGCATCGGAAACTACTACTGGTCATCCAGGGAACGATCAAAGCGTAAACTCTTTGAGACATTACTCTTATGGAGGAAAGTGCGCATGGTGACAGTTGTATTCAATCTCGATGCAATATCTGTGTTTCATCAACATTCTGATAGTCCACAGATTACAGAATGCCTCCAGATGTGCATCGGAAACTACTACTGGTCTTCCAGGGAACGATCAAAGCGTAGACTGTTGGAGACTTTACTCCCATGGAGGAAAGTGCGCATGGTGACTGTTGTATTCAATCCCGATGCAATTTCTATGTTTCATCAACACTCTGATAGTCCACAAATTACAGAAAGCCTCCAGATGTGCATCGGAAACTGCTACTGGTCTTCCAGGGAACGATCAAAGCGTAGACTGCTTGAGAATTACTCCCATGGAGGAAAGATCGCATAGTGACTGTTGTATTCAATCCCGATGCAATTTCTGTGTTTCATCAACACTCTGATACTCCACAGATTACAGAATGCCACCAGATGTGCATCGGAAACTACTACTGGTCTTCCATGGAACGATCAAAGCGTAGACCATTTTAGACATTACTCACATGGAGGAAAATGCGGATGGTGACTGTTGTATTCAATCGCGATGCAATTTCAGTGTTTCATCAACACTCTGATAGTCCACAGATTACAGAATGAAACCAGATGTGCATCGGAAACTACTACTGGTCTTCCAGGGAACGAGCAAAGCGTAGACTGTTTAAGACATTACTTTTATGGAGGAAAGTGCGCATGGTGACTGTTTTATTCAATCCCGATGCAATTTCTGTGTTTCACCAACACTCTGATAGTCCACAGATTACAGAATGCCACCAGATGTGCATCGGAAACTACTACTGGTCTTCCATGGAACGATCAAAGCGTAGACCATTTTAGACATTACTCACATGGAGGAAAATGCGGATGGTGACTGTTGTATTCGATCCCGATGCAATTTCTATGTTTCATCAACACTCTGATAGTCCACAAATTACAGAAAGCCTCTAGATGTGCATCGGAAACTGCTACTGGTCTTCCAGGGAACGATCAAAGTGTAGACTGCTTGAGAATTACTCCCATGGAGGAAAGGTCGCATGGTGACTGTTGTATTCAATCCCGATGCAATTTCTGTGTTTCATCAACACTCTGATAGTCCACAGATTACAGAATGTTTCCAGATGTGCATCGGAAACCACTACTGGTCTTCCAGGGAACGATCAAAGCGTAGACTGTTTGAGACATTACTCCCATTGACGAAAGAGGGCATGGTGACAGTTGTATTCAATCCCGATGCAATTTCTGTGTTTCATCAACACTCTGATAGGCCACAAATTAGGGAAAGCCTCCGGATGTGCATCGGAAACTACTACTGGTCTTCCAGGGAACGATCAAAGCGTAGACTGTTAGAGACATTACTCCCATATAGGAAAGTGCGCATGGTGACTGTTGTATTCATTCCTGATGCAATTTCTGTGTTTCATCAACACTCTGATAGTCAACAGATTACAGACTGCCTCCAGATGTGCATCGGAAACTACTACTGGTCTTCCAGGGAACGATCAAAGAGTAGACTGTTTGAGACATTACTCCCATGGAGGAAAGTGCGTATGGTGACTGTTGTATTCAATCCCGATGCAATTTCTGTGCTTCATCAACACCCTGATAGTCCACAGTTTACGGAAAGCCTCCAGATGTGCATCGGGAAGTACTACTGGTCTTCCAGGGAACGATCAAAGCGTAGACTGTTAGAGACATTACTCCCATGGAGGAAAGTGCGCATGGTGACTGTTGTATTCAATCCCGATGCAATTTCTGTGTTTCGTCAACACTCTGATAGTCCACAGATTACAGAATGCGTCCAGATGTGCATCGGAAACTACTACTGGTCTTCCAGGGAACGATCAAAGCGTAGACTGTTTGAGACATTATTCCCATGAAGGAAAGTGAGCATGGTGACTGTTGTATTGAATCCCGATGCAATTACTGTGTTTCATCAACACTCTGATAGTCCACAGATTACAGAATGCCTCCGGATGTGCAACGGAAACTACTACTGGTCATCCAGGGAACGATCAATGCGTACACTGTAGGAGACATTACATTTATGGAGGAATGTGCGCATGGTGATTGTCGTATTCAATCCCGATGCCATTTATGTGTTTCATCAACACTCTGATAGTTCACGGGTAACAGAATGCCTCCAGATGTGCATCGGAAACTACTACTGGTCTTCCAGGGAACGATCAAAGCGTAAACTCTTTGAGACATTACTCCCATGGAGGAATGTGCGCATGGTGACAGTTGTATTCAATCCCGATGCAATTTCTGTGTTTCATCAACATTCTGATAGTCCACAGATTACCGAATGCCTCCCGATGTGCATCGGAAACTACTACTGGTTTTCCAGTGAACGATCAAAGCGTAGACTGTTTGAGACATTACTCCCATGGAGGAAAGTGCGCATGGTGACTGTTGTATTCAATCCCGATACAATTTCTGTGTTTCATCAACACTCTGATAGTACACAGATTACAGAAAGAATCCAGATGTCCATCGGAAACTACTACTGGTCTTCCAGGGAACGATCAAAGCGTAGACTGTTAGAGACATTACTCCCATTGAAGAAAGTGCGCATGGTGACTGTTTTATTCAATCCCGATGCAATTTCTGTGTTTCATCAACACACTGATAGTCCACAGATTACAGCATGCCACCAGATGTGCATCGAAAAATACTACTGGTCTTTCAGGGAACGATCAAAGCGTAGACTTTTAGAGACATTACTCCCATGGAGGAAAGTGCGCATGGTGACTGTTGTATTCAATCCCGATGCAATTTCTATGTTTCATCAACACTCTGATAGTCTACATATTACAGAATGCCACCAGATGTCCATCGGAAACTACTACTGGTCTTCCAGGGAACGATCACAGCGTAGACTGTTTGAGACATTACTCCCGTGGAGGAAAGTGCGCATGGTGACTGTTGTATTCAATCCCGATACAATTTCTATGTTTCATCAACACTCTGATAGTCCTCAGATTACAGAATGGCTCCAGATGTGCACCGGAAACTACTACTGGTCTTCCAGGAAACGATGACTGGGTATAGTGTTTGAGACATTACTCCCATGAAGGAAAGGGAGCATGGTGACTGTTGTATTCAATCCCGATGCAATTTCTTTGTTTCATCAACACTCTGATAGTCCACAAATTAAGAAAGCCTCCAGATGTGCATCGGAAACTACTACTGGTCTTCCAGGGAACGATCAAAGAATAGACTGTTTGAGACATTACTCCCGTGGAGGAAAGTGCGCATGGTGACTGTTGTATTCAATTCCGATGAATTTTCTATGTTCCATCAACACTCTGATAGTCCACAGATTACAGAATCCAACCAGACGTTCATCGGAAACTACTACTGGTATTCCAGGAACGATAAAATCGTAGACTGTTTGAGACATTACTCCCGTGGAGGAAAGTGCGCATGGTGACTGTTGTATTCAATCCCGAAGCAATTTCTGTGTTTCATCAACACTCAGATAGTCCACAGATTACAGAATGCCTCCAGATGTGCATCGGAAACTACTACTGGTCTTCCAGGGAACGATCAAATCGTAAACTCTTTGAGACATTACTCCTATGGAGGAAAGTGCGCATGGCGACTGTTGTATTCAATCCCGATGCAATTTCTGTGTTTCAACAACACTCTGATAGTCCACAGATTACAGAATGCCTCCAGATGTGCATCGGAAACTACTACTGGTCATCCAGGGAACGATCAAAGCGTAGACTGTTTGAGACATTACTCCCGTGGAGGAAAGTGCGCATGGTGACTGTTGTATTCAATCCCGATGCAATTTCTTAGTTTCATCAACACTTTGATAATCCACAGATTACAGAAAGCATCCAGATGTGCATCGGAAACTACTACTGGTCATCCAGGGAACGATCAAATCGTAGACTGTTTGAGACATTACTCCCATGGAGGAAAGTGCGCATGGTGACTGTTGTATTCGATCCCGATGCAATTTCTATGTTTCATCAACACTCTGATAGTCCACAAATTACAGAAAGCCTCCAGATGTGCATCGGAAACTGCTACTGGTCTTCCAGGGAACGATCAAAGTGTAGACTGCTTGAGAATTACTCCCATGGAGGAAAGATCGCATGGTGACTGTTGTATTCAATCCCGATGCAATTTCTGTGTTTCATCAACACTCTGATAGTCCACAGATTACAGAATGCTTCCAGATGTGCATCGGAAATTACTACTGGTCTTCCAGGGAACGATCAAAGCGTAGACTGTTTGAGACATTACTCCCATGGACGAAAGAGGGCATGGTGACAGTTGTATAAAATCCCGATGCAATTTCTGTGTTTCAACAACACTCTGTTAGTCCACAAATTAAGGAAAGCCTCCAGATGTGCATCGGAAACTACTACTGGTCTTCCAGAAAACGATCAAAGCGTAAACTCTTTGAGACATTACTCCCATGGAGGAAAGTGCGCATGGTGACTGTTGCATTCAATCCCGTTGCAATTTCTATGTTTCATCAACACTCTGATAGTCCACAGATTACAGAAAGTCTCCAGATGTGCATCGGAAACTGCTACTGGTCTTCCAGGGAACGATCAAAGCGTAGACTGTTTGAGAATTACTGCCATGGAGGAAAGATCGCATGGTGACTGTTGTATTCAATCCCGATGCAATTTCTGTGTTTCATCAACACTCTGATACTCCACAGATTACAGAATGCCTCCAGATGTGCATCGGAACTACTACTGGTCTTCCAGGGAACGAACAAATCGTAGACTGTTTGAAACATTACTCCCATGGAAGAAAGTGCGCATAGTGACTGTTGTATTCAATCCCGATGCAATTTCTGTGTTTCATCAACACTCTGATAGTCCACAGATTACAGAATGCCTCCAGATGTTCACCGGAAACTACTACTGGTTTTCCAGGGAACGATCAAAGCGTAAACACTTTGAGGCATTACTCCTATGGAAGAAAGTGCGCATGGTGACTGTTGTATTCAATCCCGATGCAATTTCTGTGTTTCATCAACACCCTGATAGTCCACAGATTACAGAATGCCTTCAGATGTGCATCGGAAACTGCTACTGGTCATCCAGGGAACGATCAAAGCGTGAACTCTTTGAGACATTACTCTTATGGAGGAAAGTGCGCATGGTGACAGTTGTATTCAATCCCGATGCAATATCTGTGTTTCATCAACATTCTGATAGTCCACAGATTACAGAATGCCTCCAGATGTGCATCGGAAACTACTACTGGTCTTCCAGGGAACGATCAAAGCGTAGACTGTTGGAGACTTTACTCCCATGGAGGAAAGTGCGCATGGTGACTGTTGTATTCAATCCCGATGCAATTTCTATGTTTCATCAACACTCTGATAGTCCACAAATTACAGAAAGCCTCCAGATGTGCATCGGAAACTGCTACTGGTCTTCCAGGGAACGATCAAAGCGTAGACCATTTTAGACATTACTCACATGGAGGAAAATGCGGATGGTGACTGTTGTATTCAATCGCGATGCAATTTCAGTGTTTCATCAACACTCTGATAGTCCACAGATTACAGAATGAAACCAGATGTGCATCGGAAACTACTACTGGTCTTCCAGGGAACGAGCAAAGCGTAGACTGTTTAAGACATTACTTTTATGGAGGAAAGTGCGCATGGTGACTGTTTTATTCAATCCCGATGCAATTTCTGTGTTTCACCAACACTCTGATAGTCCACAGATTACAGAATGCCACCAGATGTGCATCGGAAACTACTACTGGTCTTCCATGGAACGATCAAAGCGTAGACCATTTTAGACATTACTCACATGGAGGAAAATGCGGATGGTGACTGTTGTATTCGATCCCGATGCAATTTCTATGTTTCATCAACACTCTGATAGTCCACAAATTACAGAAAGCCTCTAGATGTGCATCGGAAACTGCTACTGGTCTTCCAGGGAACGATCAAAGTGTAGACTGCTTGAGAATTACTCCCATGGAGGAAAGGTCGCATGGTGACTGTTGTATTCAATCCCGATGCAATTTCTGTGTTTCATCAACACTCTGATAGTCCACAGATTACAGAATGTTTCCAGATGTGCATCGGAAACCACTACTGGTCTTCCAGGGAACGATCAAAGCGTAGACTGTTTGAGACATTACTCCCATTGACGAAAGAGGGCATGGTGACAGTTGTATTCAATCCCGATGCAATTTCTGTGTTTCATCAACACTCTGATAGGCCACAAATTAGGGAAAGCCTCCGGATGTGCATCGGAAACTACTACTGGTCTTCCAGGGAACGATCAAAGCGTAGACTGTTAGAGACATTACTCCCATATAGGAAAGTGCGCATGGTGACTGTTGTATTCATTCCTGATGCAATTTCTGTGTTTCATCAACACTCTGATAGTCAACAGATTACAGACTGCCTCCAGATGTGCATCGGAAACTACTACTGGTCTTCCAGGGAACGATCAAAGAGTAGACTGTTTGAGACATTACTCCCATGGAGGAAAGTGCGTATGGTGACTGTTGTATTCAATCCCGATGCAATTTCTGTGCTTCATCAACACCCTGATAGTCCACAGTTTACGGAAAGCCTCCAGATGTGCATCGGGAAGTACTACTGGTCTTCCAGGGAACGATCAAAGCGTAGACTGTTAGAGACATTACTCCCATGGAGGAAAGTGCGCATGGTGACTGTTGTATTCAATCCCGATGCAATTTCTGTGTTTCATCAACACTCTGATAGTCCACAGATTACAGAATGCGTCCAGATGTGCATCGGAAACTACTACTGGTCTTCCAGGGAACGATCAAAGCGTAGACTGTTTGAGACATTATTCCCATGAAGGAAAGTGAGCATGGTGACTGTTGTATTGAATCCCGATGCAATTACTGTGTTTCATCAACACTCTGATAGTCCACAGATTACAGAATGCCTCCGGATGTGCAACGGAAACTACTACTGGTCATCCAGGGAACGATCAATGCGTACACTGTAGGAGACATTACATTTATGGAGGAATGTGCGCATGGTGATTGTCGTATTCAATCCCGATGCCATTTATGTGTTTCATCAACACTCTGATAGTTCACGGGTAACAGAATGCCTCCAGATGTGCATCGGAAACTACTACTGGTCTTCCAGGGAACGATCAAAGCGTAAACTCTTTGAGACATTACTCCCATGGAGGAATGTGCGCATGGTGACAGTTGTATTCAATCCCGATGCAATTTCTGTGTTTCATCAACATTCTGATAGTCCACAGATTACCGAATGCCTCCCGATGTGCATCGGAAACTACTACTGGTTTTCCAGTGAACGATCAAAGCGTAGACTGTTTGAGACATTACTCCCATGGAGGAAAGTGCGCATGGTGACTGTTGTATTCAATCCCGATACAATTTCTGTGTTTCATCAACACTCTGATAGTACACAGATTACAGAAAGAATCCAGATGTCCATCGGAAACTACTACTGGTCTTCCAGGGAACGATCAAAGCGTAGACTGTTAGAGACATTACTCCCATTGAAGAAAGTGCGCATGGTGACTGTTTTATTCAATCCCGATGCAATTTCTGTGTTTCATCAACACACTGATAGTCCACAGATTACAGCATGCCACCAGATGTGCATCGAAAAATACTACTGGTCTTTCAGGGAACGATCAAAGCGTAGACTTTTAGAGACATTACTCCCATGGAGGAAAGTGCGCATGGTGACTGTTGTATTCAATCCCGATGCAATTTCTATGTTTCATCAACACTCTGATAGTCTACATATTACAGAATGCCACCAGATGTCCATCGGAAACTACTACTGGTCTTCCAGGGAACGATCACAGCGTAGACTGTTTGAGACATTACTCCCGTGGAGGAAAGTGCGCATGGTGACTGTTGTATTCAATCCCGATACAATTTCTATGTTTCATCAACACTCTGATAGTCCTCAGATTACAGAATGGCTCCAGATGTGCACCGGAAACTACTACTGGTCTTCCAGGAAACGATGACTGGGTATAGTGTTTGAGACATTACTCCCATGAAGGAAAGGGAGCATGGTGACTGTTGTATTCAATCCCGATGCAATTTCTTTGTTTCATCAACACTCTGATAGTCCACAAATTAAGAAAGCCTCCAGATGTGCATCGGAAACTACTACTGGTCTTCCAGGGAACGATCAAAGAATAGACTGTTTGAGACATTACTCCCGTGGAGGAAAGTGCGCATGGTGACTGTTGTATTCAATTCCGATGAATTTTCTATGTTCCATCAACACTCTGATAGTCCACAGATTACAGAATCCAACCAGACGTTCATCGGAAACTACTACTGGTATTCCAGGAACGATAAAATCGTAGACTGTTTGAGACATTACTCCCGTGGAGGAAAGTGCGCATGGTGACTGTTGTATTCAATCCCGAAGCAATTTCTGTGTTTCATCAACACTCAGATAGTCCACAGATTACAGAATGCCTCCAGATGTGCATCGGAAACTACTACTGGTCTTCCAGGGAACGATCAAATCGTAAACTCTTTGAGACATTACTCCTATGGAGGAAAGTGCGCATGGCGACTGTTGTATTCAATCCCGATGCAATTTCTGTGTTTCAACAACACTCTGATAGTCCACAGATTACAGAATGCCTCCAGATGTGCATCGGAAACTACTACTGGTCATCCAGGGAACGATCAAAGCGTAGACTGTTTGAGACATTACTCCCGTGGAGGAAAGTGCGCATGGTGACTGTTGTATTCAATCCCGATGCAATTTCTTAGTTTCATCAACACTTTGATAATCCACAGATTACAGAAAGCATCCAGATGTGCATCGGAAACTACTACTGGTCATCCAGGGAACGATCAAATCGTAGACTGTTTGAGACATTACTCCCATGGAGGAAAGTGCGCATGGTGACTGTTGTATTCGATCCCGATGCAATTTCTATGTTTCATCAACACTCTGATAGTCCACAAATTACAGAAAGCCTCCAGATGTGCATCGGAAACTGCTACTGGTCTTCCAGGGAACGATCAAAGTGTAGACTGCTTGAGAATTACTCCCATGGAGGAAAGATCGCATGGTGACTGTTGTATTCAATCCCGATGCAATTTCTGTGTTTCATCAACACTCTGATAGTCCACAGATTACAGAATGCTTCCAGATGTGCATCGGAAATTACTACTGGTCTTCCAGGGAACGATCAAAGCGTAGACTGTTTGAGACATTACTCCCATGGACGAAAGAGGGCATGGTGACAGTTGTATAAAATCCCGATGCAATTTCTGTGTTTCAACAACACTCTGTTAGTCCACAAATTAAGGAAAGCCTCCAGATGTGCATCGGAAACTACTACTGGTCTTCCAGAAAACGATCAAAGCGTAAACTCTTTGAGACATAACTCCCATGGAGGAAAGTGCGCATGGTGACTGTTGCATTCAATCCCGTTGCAATTTCTATGTTTCATCAACACTCTGATAGTCCACAGATTACAGAAAGTCTCCAGATGTGCATCGGAAACTGCTACTGGTCTTCCAGGGAACGATCAAAGCGTAGACTGTTTGAGAATTACTGCCATGGAGGAAAGATCGCATGGTGACTGTTGTATTCAATCCCGATGCAATTTCTGTGTTTCATCAACACTCTGATACTCCACAGATTACAGAATGCCTCCAGATGTGCATCGGAACTACTACTGGTCTTCCAGGGAACGAACAAATCGTAGACTGTTTGAAACATTACTCCCATGGAAGAAAGTGCGCATAGTGACTGTTGTATTCAATCCCGATGCAATTTCTGTGTTTCATCAACACTCTGATAGTCCACAGATTACAGAATGCCTCCAGATGTTCACCGGAAACTACTACTGGTTTTCCAGGGAACGATCAAAGCGTAAACACTTTGAGGCATTACTCCTATGGAAGAAAGTGCGCATGGTGACTGTTGTATTCAATCCCGATGCAATTTCTGTGTTTCATCAACACCCTGATAGTCCACAGATTACAGAATGCCTTCAGATGTGCATCGGAAACTGCTACTGGTCATCCAGGGAACGATCAAAGCGTGAAGTCTTTGAGACATTACTCTTATGGAGGAAAGTGCGCATGGTGACAGTTGTATTCAATCCCGATGCAATATCTGTGTTTCATCAACATTCTGATAGTCCACAGATTACAGAATGCCTCCAGATGTGCATCGGAAACTACTACTGGTCTTCCAGGGAACGATCAAAGCGTAGACTGTTGGAGACTTTACTCCCATGGAGGAAAGTGCGCATGGTGACTGTTGTATTCAATCCCGATGCAATTTCTATGTTTCATCAACACTCTGATAGTCCACAAATTACAGAAAGCCTCCAGATGTGCATCGGAAACTGCTACTGGTCTTCCAGGGAACGATCAAAGCGTAGACTGCTTGAGAATTACTCCCATGGAGGAAAGATCGCATGGTGACTGTTGTATTCAATCCCGGTGCAATTTCTGTGTTTCATCAACACTCTGATACTCCACAGATTACAGAATGCCACCAGATGTGCATCGGAAACTACTACTGGTCTTCCATGGAACGATCAAAGCGTAGACCATTTTAGACATTACTCACATGGAGGAAAATGCGGATGGTGACTGTTGTATTCAATCGCGATGCAATTTCTGTGTTTCATCAACACTCTGATAGTCCACAGATTACAGAATGAAACCAGATGTGCATCGGAAACTACTACTGGTCTTTCAGGGAACGAGCAAAGCGTAGACTGTTTAAGACATTACTTTTATGGAGGAAAGTGCGCATGGTGACTGTTTTATTCAATCCCGATGCAATTTCTGTGTTTCACCAACACTCTGATAGTCCACAGATTACAGAATGCCTCCAGATGTGCATCGGAAATTACTACTGGTCTTCCAGGGAACGATCAAAGCGTAGACTGTTTGAGACATTTCTCCCATGGACGAAAGAGGGCATGGTGACAGTTGTATTCAATCCCGATGCAATTTCTGTGTTTCATCAACACTCTGATAGTCCACTAATTAAGGAAGGCCTCCAGATGTGCATCGGAAACTACTACTGCTCTTCCATGGAACATTCAAAGCGTAGACCATTTCAGACATTGCTCACATGGAGGAAAGTGCGGATGGTGACTGTTTTATTCAATCCCGATGCAATTTCTGTGTTTCGTCAACACTCTGATAGTCCACAGATTACAGAATGCCTCCAGATGTGCATCGGAAACTACTACTGGTCTTCCAGGGAACGATCAAAGCGTAGACTGTTGGAGACTTTACTCCCATGGAGGAAAGTGCGCATGGTGACTGTTGTATTCAATCCCGATGCAATTTCTATGTTTCATCAACACTCTGATAGTCCACAAATTACAGAAAGCCACCAGAGGTGCATCGGAAACTACTACTGGTCTTCCAGGGAACGATCAAAGCGTAAACTCTTTGAGACATTACTCCCATTGAGGAAAGTGCGCATGGTGACTGTTGTATTCAATCCCGATGCAATTTCTGTATTTCATCAACACTCTGATAGTACATAGATTTCAGAAAGAATCCAGATGTGCATCGGAAACTACTACTGGTCTTCCAGGGAACGATCAAAGCGTCGACTGTTAGAGACATTACTCCCATTGAGGAAAGTGCGCATGGCGACTGTTGCATTCAATCCCGATGCAATTTCTGTGTTTCATCAACACTCTGATAATCCACAGACTACAGAATGCCACCAGATGTCCATCGGAAAGTACTACTGGACTTCCAGGGAACGATCAAAGCGTAGACTGTTAGAGACATTACTCCCATGGAGGAAGTGCGCATGGTGACTGTTGTGTTAAATCCCGATGCAATTTCTGTGTTTCATCAACACTGTGATAGTCTACAGATTACAGAATGCCACCAGATGTCCATCGGAAACTACTACTGGTCTTGCAGGGAACGATCACAGCGTAGACTGTTTGAGACATTACTCCCATGGAGGAAAGTGCGCATGGTGACTGTTGTGTTAAATCCCGATGCAATTTCTGTGTTTCATCAACACTCTCATAGTCCACAGATTACAGAATGCCTCCAGATGTACGTCGGAAACTGCTACTGGTCTTCCAGGGAACGATCAAAACGTAAACTGTTTGAAACATTACTCCCATGGAGGAAAGTGCGGATGGTGACTGTAGTATTCAATCCCGATGCAATTTCTGGGTTTCATCAACACACTGATAGTCCACAGATTACAGAATGCCACCAGATGTGCATCGGAAACTACTACAGGTCTTCCAGGGAACGATCAAAGCGTAGACTGTTTAAGACATTACTTTTGTGGAGGAAAGTGCGCATGGTGACTGTTGTATTCAATCCGGATGCAATTTCTGTGTTTCATCAACACTCTGATAGTCCACAGATTACAGAATGCCACCAGATGTGCATCGGAAACTACTACTGGTCTTGCAGGGAACGATCACAGCGTAGACTGTTTGAGACATTACTCCCATGGAGGAAAGTGCGCATGGTGACTGTTGTGTTAAATCCCGATGCAATTTCTGTGTTTCATCAACACTCTCATAGTCCACAGATTACAGAATGCCTCCAAATGTGCATCGGAAATTACTACTGGTCTTCCGGGGAACGATCAAAGTGTAGACTGTTTGAGACATTACTCCCATGGACGAAAGAGGGCATGGTGACAGTTGTATTCAATCCCGATGCAATTTCTGTGTTTCATCAACACTCTGATAGGCCACAAATTAAATAAAGCCTCCAGATGTGCATCGGAAACTACTACTGGTCTTCCGGGGAACGATCAAAGCGTAAACTCTTTGAGACATTACTCCCATTGAGGAAAGTGCGCATGGTGACTGTTGTATTCAATCCCGAGGCAATTTGTGTGTTTCATCAACACTTTGAATTTAGGCAGATTACAGAATGCCTCCAGGTGTGCATCGGAAACTACTACTGGTCTTCCAGGGAACGATCAAATCGTAGACTGTTAGAGACATTACTCCGATGGAGGAAAGTGGGCATGGTGACAGTTGTATTCAATCCGGATGCAATTTCTGTGTTTCATCAACACTCTGATAGTCCACAGATTACAGAATGCCACCAGATGTGCATCGGAAACTACTACTGGTCTTCCAGGGAACGATCAAAGCGTAGACTGTTTGAGACATTACTCCCATGGACGAAAGAGGGCATGGTGACATTTGTATTTAATTCCGATGCAATTACTGTGTTTCATCAACACTCTGATAGTCAACAGATTACAGACTGCCTCCAGATGTGCATCGGAAACTACTACTGGTCTTCCAGGGAACGATCAAAGTGTAGACTGTTTGAGACATTACTCCCATGGAGGAAAGTGCGTATGGTGACTGTTGTATTCAATCCCGATGCAATTTCTGTGCTTCATCAACACCCTGATAGTCCACAGTTTACGGAAAGCCTCCAGATGTGCATCGGGAAGTACTACTGGTCTTCCAGGGAACGATCAAAGCGTAGACTGTTAGAGACATTACTCCCATGGAGGAAAGTGCGCATGGTGACTGTTGTATTCAATCCCGATGCAATTTCTGTGTTTCGTCAACACTCTGATAGTCCACAGATTACAGAATGCGTCCAGATGTGCATCGGAAACTACTACTGGTCTTCCAGGGAACGATCAAAGCGTAAACTCTTTGAGACATTACTCCCATGGAGGGAAGTGCGCATGGTGACTGTTGTATTCAATCCCGATGCAATTTCTGTGTTTCATCAACACTCTGATAGTCCACAGATTACAGAATGCCTTCAGATGTGCATCGGAAACTACTACTGGTCTTCCTACGAACGATAAAAGCGTAGACTGTTTGAGACATTATTCCCATGAAGGAAAGTGAGCATGGTGACTGTTGTATTCAATCCCGATGCAATTTCTGTTTCATCAACACTCTGATAGTCCACAGATTACAGAATCCAACCAGACGTTCATCGGAAACTACTACTGGTCTACCAGGAACGATCAAAGCGTACACTGTTTGAGACATTACTCCCATGGAGGAAAGTGCGCATGGTGACTGTTGTATTGAATCCCGATGCAATTACTGTGTTTCATCAACACTCTGATAGTCCACAGATTACAGAATGCCTCCGGATGTGCATCGGAAACTACTACTGGTCATCCAGGGAACGATCAATGCGTAGACTGTAGGAGACATTACATTTATGGAGGAATGTGCGCATGGTGATTGTCGTATTCAATCCCGATGCCATTTATGTGTTTCATCAACACTCTGATAGTCCACGGGTAACAGAATGCCTCCAGATGTGCATCGGAAACTACTACTGGTCTTCCAGGGAACGATCAAAGCGTAAACTCTTTGAGACATTACTCCCATGGAGGAATGTGCGCTTGGTGACAGTTGTATTCAATCCCGATGCAATTTCTGTGTTTCATCAACATTCTGATAGTCCACAGATTACCGAATGCCTCCATATGTGCATCGGAAACTACTACTGGTTTTCCAGGGAACGATCAAAGCGTAGACTGTTTGAGACATTACTCCCATGGAGGAAAGTGCGCATGGTGACTGTTGTATTCAATCCCGATACAATTTCTGTGTTTCATCAACACTCTGATAGTACACAGATTACAGAAAGAATCCAGATGTCCATCGGAAACTACTACTGGTCTTCCAGGGAACTATCAAAGCGTAGACTGTTAGAGACATTACTCCCATTGAAGAAAGTGCGCATGGTGACTGTTTTATTCAATCCCGATGCAATTTCTGTGTTTCATCAACACACTGATAGTCCACAGATTAAGAAAGCCTCCAGATGTGCATCGGAAACTACTACTGGTCTTCCAGGGAACGATCAAAGAATAGACTGTTTGAGACATTACTCCCGTGGAGGAAAGTGCGCATGGTGACTGTTGTATTCAATTCCGATGAATTTTCTATGTTCCATCAACACTCTGATAGTCCACAGATTACAGAATCCAACCAGACGTTCATCGGAAACTACTACTGGTATTCCAGGAACGATAAAATCGTAGACTGTTTGAGACATTACTCCCGTGGAGGAAAGTGCGCATGGTGACTGTTGTATTCAATCCCGATGCAATTTCTGTGTTTCATCAACACTCAGATAGTCCACAGATTACAGAATGCCTCCAGATGTGCATCGGAAACTACTACTGGTCTTCCAGGGAACGATCAAATCGTAAACTCTTTGAGACATTACTCCTATGGAGGAAAGTGCGCATGGTGACTGTTGTATTCAATCCCGATGCAATTTCTGTGTTTCAACAACACTCTGATAGTCCACAGATTACAGAATGCCTCCAGATGTGCATCGGAAACTACTACTGGTCATCCAGGGAACGATCAAAACGTAGCCTGTGTGAGACATTACTCCCGTGGAGGAAAGTGCGCATGGTGACTGTTGTATTCAATCCCGATGCAATTTCTTAGTTTCATCAACACTTTGATAATCCACAGATTACAGAAAGCATCCAGATGTGCATCGGAAACTACTACTGGTCATCCAGGGAACGATCAAATCGTAGACTGTTGGAGACATTACTCCCATGGAGGAAAGTGCGCATGGTGACTGTTGTATTCGATCCCGATGCAATTTCTATGTTTCATCAACACTCTGATAGTCCACAAATTACAGAAAGCCTCCAGATGTGCATCGGAAACTGCTACTGGTCTTCCAGGGAACGATCAAAGTGTAGACTGCTTGAGAATTACTCCCATGGAGGAAAGATCGCATGGTGACTGTTGTATTCAATCCCGATGCAATTTCTGTGTTTCATCAACACTCTGATAGTCCACAGATTACAGAATGCTTCCAGATGTGCATCGGAAATTACTACTGGTCTTCCAGGGAACGATCAAAGCGTAGACTGTTTGAGACATTACTCCCATGGACGAAAGAGGGCATGGTGACAGTTGTATAAAATCCCGATGCAATTTCTGTGTTTCATCAACACTCTGTTAGTCCACAAATTAAGGAAAGCCTCCAGATGTGCATCGGAAACTACTACTGGTCTTCCAGAAAACGATCAAAGCGTAAATTCTTTGAGACATTACTCCCATGGAGGAAAGTGCGCATGGTGACTGTTGCATTCAATCCCGTTGCAATTTCTATGTTTCATCAACACTCTGATAGTCCACAGATTACAGAAAGTCTCCAGATGTGCATCGGAAACTGCTACTGGTCTTCCAGGGAACGATCAAAGCGTAGACTGTTTGAGAATTACTGCCATGGTGGAAAGATCGCATGGTGACTGTTGTATTCAATCCCGAAGCAATTTCTGTGTTTCATCAACACTCTGATACTCCACAGATTACAGAATGCCTCCAGATGTGCATCGGAACTACTACTGGTCTTCCAGGGAACGATCAAATCGTAGACTGTTTGAAACATTACTCCCATGGAAGAAAGTGCGCATGGTGACTGTTGTATTCAATCCCGATGCAATTTCTGTGTTTCATCAACACTCTGATAGTCCACAGATTACAGAATGCCTCCAGATGTTCACCGGAAACTACTAGTGGTCTTCCGGAGAACGATCAAAGCGTAAACACTTTGAGGCATTACTCCTATGGAAGAAAGTGCGCATGGTGACTGTTGTATTCAATCCCGATGCAATTTCTGTGTTTCATCAACACCCTGATAGTCCACAGATTACAGAATGCCTCCAGATGTGCATCGGAAACTACTACTGGTCATCCAGGGAACGATCAAAGCGTAAACTCTTTGAGACATTACTCCCATGGAGGAAAGTGCGCATGGTGACAGTTGTATTCAATCCCGATGCAATATCTGTGTTTCATCAACATTCTGATAGTCCACAGATTACAGAATGCCTCCAGATGTGCATCGGAAACTACTACTGGTCTTCCGTCGAACGATCAAAGCGTAGACCATTTTAGACATTACTCACATGGAGGAAAATGCGGATGGTGACCGTTGTATTCAATCGCGATGCAATTTCTGTGATTCATCAACACTCTGATAGTCCACAGATTACAGAATGCCACCAGATGTGCATCGGAAACTACTACTGGTCTTCCAGGGAACGATCAAAGCGTAGACTGTTTAAGACATTACTTTTATGGAGGAAAGTGCGCATGGTGACTGTTGTATTCAATCCCGATGCAATTTCTGTGTTTCACCAACACTCCGATAGTCCACAGATTACAGAATGCGTCCAGATTTGCATCGGAAATTACTACTGGTCTTCCAGGGAACGATCAAAGCGTAAACTCTTTGAGACATTACTCCCATTGAGGAAAGTGCGCATGGTGACTGTTGTATTCGATCCCGATGCAATTTCTGTATTTCATCAACACTCTGATAGTACATAGATTTCAGAAAGAATCCAGATGTGCATCGGAAACTACTACTGGTCTTCCAGGGAACGATCAAAGCGTCGACTGTTAGAGACATTACTCCCATTGAGGAAAGTGCGCATGGCGACTGTTGCATTCAATCCCGATGCAATTTCTGTGTTTCATCAACACTCTGATAATCCACAGACTACAGAATGCCACCAGATGTCCATCGGAAACTACTACTGCTCTTCCATGGAACATTCAAAGCGTAGACCATTTCAGACATTACTCACATGGAGGAAAGTGCGGATGGTGACTGTTGTATTCAATCCCAATGCAATTTCTGTGTTTCGTCAACACTCTGATAGTCCACAGATTACAGAATGCCACCAGATGTGCATCGGAAACTACTACTGGTCTTCCAGGGAACGATCAAAGCGTAGACTGTTTAAGACATTACTTTTATGGAGGAAAGTGCGCATGGTGACTGTTGTATTCAATCCCGATGCAATTTCTGTAATTCACCAACACTCTGATAGTCCACTGATTACAGAATGCCTCCAGATGTGCATCGGAAATTACTACTGGTCTTCCGGGGAACGATCAAAGCGTAGACTGTTTGAGACATTACTCCCATGGACGAAAGAGGGCATGGTGACAGTTGTATTCAATCCCGATGCAATTTCTGTGTTTCATCAACACTCTGATAGGCCACAAATTAAATAAAGCCTCCAGATGTGCATCGGAAACTACTACTGGTCTTCCGGGGAACGATCAAAGCGTAAACTCTTTGAGACATTACTCCCATTGAGGAAAGTGCGCATGGTGACAGTTGTATTCAATCCCGATGCAATTTCTGTAATTCACCAACTCTCTGATAGTCCACTGATTACAGAATGCCTAAAGATGTGCATCGGAAATTACTACTGGTCTTCCGGGGAACGATCAAAGCGTAGACTGTTTGAGACATTACTCCCATGGACGAAAGAGGCCATGGTGACAGTTGTATTCAATCCCGATGCAATTTCTGTGTTTCATCAACACCCTGACAGTCCACAGATTACAGAATGCCTCCAGATGTGCATCGGAAACTACTACTGGTCATCCAGGGTACGATCAAAGCGTAAACTCTTTGAGACATTACTCCCATGGAGGAAAGTGCGCATGGTGACAGTTGTACTCAATCCCGATGCAATATCTGTGTTTCATCAACATTCTGATAGTCCACAGATTACAGAATGCCTCCAGATGTGCATCGGAAACTACTACTGGTCTTCCATCGAACGATCAAAGCGTAGACCATTTTAGACATTACTCACATGGAGGAAATTGCGGATGGTGACCGTTGTATTCAATCGCGATGCAATTTCTGTGATTCATCAACACTCTGATAGTCCACAGATTACAGAATGAAACCAGATGTGCATCGGAAACTACTACTGGTCTTCCAGGGAACGAGCAAAGCGTAGACTGTTTAAGACATTACTTTTATGGAGGAAAGTGCGCATGGTGACAGTTGTATTCAATCCCGATGCAATTTCTGTGTTTCATCAACACTCTGATAGTCCACAAATTAAGGAAAGCCTCCAGATGTGCATCGGAAACTACTACTGCTCTTCCATGGAACATTCAAAGCGTAGACCATTTCAGACATTACTCACATGGAGGAAAGTGCGGATGGTGACTGTTGTATTCAATCCCGATGCAATTTCTGTGTTTCGTCAACACTCTGATAGTCCACAGATTACAGAATGCCACCAGATGTGCATCGGAAACTATTACTGGTCTTCCAGGGAACGATCAAAGCGTAGACTGTTTAAGACATTACTTTTATGGAGGAAAGTGCGCATGGTGACTGTTGTATTCAATCCCGATGCAATTTCTGTGTTTCACCAACACTCCGATAGTCCACAGATTACAGAATGCGTCCAGATGTGCATCGGAAATTACTACTGGTCTTCCAGGGAACGATCAAAGCGTAAACTCTTTGAGACATTACTCCCATTGAGGAAAGTGCGCATGGTGACTGTTGTATTCGATCCCGATGCAATTTCTGTATTTCATCAACACTCTGATAGTACATAGATTTCAGAAAGAATCCAGATGTGCATCGGAAACTACTACTGGTCTTCCAGGGAACGATCAAAGCGTCGACTGTTAGAGACATTACTCCCATTGAGGAAAGTGCGCATGGCGACTGTTGCATTCAATCCCGATGCAATTTCTGTGTTTCATCAACACTCTGATAATCCACAGACTACAGAATGCCACCAGATGTCCATCGGAAACTACTACTGCTCTTCCATGGAACATTCAAAGCGTAGACCATTTCAGACATTACTCACATGGAGGAAAGTGCGGATGGTGACTGTTGTATTCAATCCCAATGCAATTTCTGTGTTTCGTCAACACTCTGATAGTCCACATATTACAGAATGCCACCAGATGTGCATCGGAAACTACTACTGGTCTTCCAGGGAACGATCAAAGCGTAGACTGTTTAAGACATTACTTTTATGGAGGAAAGTGCGCATGGTGACTGTTGTATTCAATCCCGATGCAATTTCTGTAATTCACCAACACTCTGATAGTCCACTGATTACAGAATGCCTCCAGATGTGCATCGGAAATTACTACTGGTCTTCCGGGGAACGATCAAAGCGTAGACTGTTTGAGACATTACTCCCATGGACGAAAGAGGGCATGGTGACAGTTGTATTCAATCCCGATGCAATTTCTGTGTTTCATCAACACTCTGATAGGCCACAAATTAAATAAAGCCTCCAGATGTGCATCGGAAACTACTACTGGTCTTCCGGGGAACGATCAAAGCGTAAACTCTTTGAGACATTACTCCCATTGAGGAAAGTGCGCATGGTGACAGTTGTATTCAATCCCGATGCAATTTCTGTAATTCACCAACACTCTGATAGTCCACTGATTACAGAATGCCTCCAGATGTGCATCGGAAATTACTACTGGTCTTCCGGGGAACGATCAAAGCGTAGACTGTTTGAGACATTACTCCCATGGACGAAAGAGGGCATGGTGACAGTTGTATTCAATCCCGATGCAATTTCTGTGTTTCATCAACACCCTGATAGTCCACAGATTACAGAATGCCTCCAGATGTGCATCGGAAACTACTACTGGTCATCCAGGGAACGATCAAAGCGTAAACTCTTTGAGACATTACTCCCATGGAGGAAAGTGCGCATGGTGACAGTTGTATTCAATCCCGATGCAATATCTGTGTTTCATCAACATTCTGATAGTCCACAGATTACAGAATGCCTCCAGATGTGCATCGGAAACTACTACTGGTCTTCCATCGAACGATCAAAGCGTAGACCATTTTAGACATTACTCACATGGAGGAAAATGCGGATGGTGACCGTTGTATTCAATCGCGATGCAATTTCTGTGATTCATCAACACTCTGATAGTCCACAGATTACAGAATGAAACCAGATGTGCATCGGAAACTACTACTGGTCTTCCAGGGAACGAGCAAAGCGTAGACTGTTTAAGACATTACTTTTATGGAGGAAAGTGCGCATGGTGACTGTTTTATTCAATCCCGATGCAATTTCTGTGTTTCACCAACACTCTGATAGTCCACAGATTACAGAATGCCTCCAGATGTGCATCGGAAATTACTACTGGTCTTCCAGGGAACGATCAAAGCGTAGACTGTTTGAGACATTTCTCCCATGGACGAAAGAGGGCATGGTGACAGTTGTATTCAATCCCGATGCAATTTCTGTGTTTCATCAACACTCTGATAGTCCACAAATTAAGGAAAGCCTCCAGATGTGCATCGGAAACTACTACTGCTCTTCCATGGAACATTCAAAGCGTAGACCATTTCAGACATTACTCACATGGAGGAAAGTGCGGATGGTGACTGTTGTATTCAATCCCGATGCAATTTCTGTGTTTCGTCAACACTCTGATAGTCCACAGATTACAGAATGCCACCAGATGTGCATCGGAAACTACTACTGGTCTTCCAGGGAACGATCAAAGCGTAGACTGTTTAAGACATTACTTTTATGGAGGAAAGTGCGCATGGTTACTGTTGTATTCAATCCCGATGCAATTTCTGTGTTTCACCAACACTCCGATAGTCCACAGATTACAGAATGCGTCCAGATGTGCATCGGAAATTACTACTGGTCTTCCAGGGAACGATCAAAGCGTAAACTCTTTGAGACATTACTCCCATTGAGGAAAGTGCGCATGGTGACTGTTGTATTCAATCCCGATGCAATTTCTGTATTTCATCAACACTCTGATAGTACATAGATTTCAGAAAGAATCCAGATGTGCATCGGAAACTACTACTGGTCTTCCAGGGAACGATCAAAGCGTAGACTGTTAGAGACATTACTCCCATGGAGGAAAGTGTGCATGGAGACTGTTGTGTTCAATCCCGATGCAATTTCTGTGTTTCATCAACACTCTGATAGTCTACAGATTACAGAATGCCACCAGATGTCCATCGAAAACTACAACTGGTCTCCCAGGGAACGATCACAGCGTAGACTGTTTGAGACATTACTCCCGTGGAGGAAAGCTCGCATGGTGACTGTTGTATTCAATCCTGATGCAATTTATGTGTCTCATCAACACTCTGATACTCCACAGATTACAGAATGCCACCAGATGTGCATCGGAAACTACTACTGGTCTTCCATGGAACGATCAAAGCGTAGACCATTTTAGACATTACTTTTATGGAGGAAAGTGCGCATGGTGACTGTTGTTTTCAATCTCGATGCAATTTCTGTGTTTCACCAACACTCTGATTGTCAACAGATTACAGAATGCCTCCAGATGTGCATCGGAAATTACTACTGGTCTTCCAGGGAACGATCAAAGCGTAGACTGTTTGAGACATTACTCCAATGGACGAAAGAGGTCATGGTGACAGTTGTATTCAATCCGGATGCAATTTCTGTGTTTCATCAACACTCTGATAGTCCACAAATTAAGGAAAGCCTCCAGATGTGCATCGGAAACTACTACTGGTCTTCCATGGAACGATCATAGCGTAGACCATTTCAGACATTACTCACATGGAGGAAAGTGCGGATGGTGACTGTTGTATTCAATCCCGATGCAATTTCTGTGTTTCATCAACACTCTGATAGTCCACAGATTACAGAATGCCACCAGATGTGCATCGGAAACTACTACTGGTCTTCCAGGGAACGATCAAAGCGTAGACTGTTTAAGACATTACTTTTATGGAGGAAAGTGCGCATGGTGACTGTTGTATTCAATCCCTATGCAATTTCTGTGTTTCACCAACACACTGATAGTCCACAGATTACAGAATGCGTCCAGATGTGCATCGGAAATTACTACTGGTCTTATAGGGAACGATCAAAGCGTAGACTGTTTGAGACTTTACTCCCATGGACGAAAGAGGGCATGGTGACAGTTGTACTCAATCCCGATGCAATTCCTGTGTTTCATCAACACTCTGATGGTCCACAAATTAAGGAAAGCCTCCAGATGTGCATCGGAAACTACTACTGGTCTTCCAGGGAAGGATCAAAGCGTAAACTCTTTGAGACATTACTCCCATTGAGGAAAGTGCGCATGGTGACTGTTGTATTCAATCCCGATGCAATTTCTGTGTTTCATCAACACTCTGATAGTCCACAGATTACAGAATGCCACCAGATGTCCATCGGAGAGTACTACTGGTCTTCCAGGGAACGATCAAAGCGTAGACTGTTAGAGACATTACTCCCATGGAGGAAAATGCGCATGGTGACTGTTGTGTTAAATCCCGATGCAATTTCTGTGTTTCATCAACACTCTTATAGTCTACAGATTACAGAATGCCACCAGATGTCCATCGGAAACTACTACTGGTCTTCCAGGGAACTATCACAGCGTAGACTGTTTGAGACATTACTCCCGTGGAGGAAAGATCGCATGGTGACTCTTGTATTCAATCCCGATGCAATTTCTGTGTTTCATCAACACTCTGATACTCCACAGATTACAGAATGCCAACAGATGTGCATCGGAAACTACTACTGGTCTTCCATGGAACGATCAAAGCGTAGACCATTTCAGACATTACTCACATGGAGGAAAGTGCGGATGGTGACTGTTGTGTTCAATCCCGATGCAATTTCTGTGTTTCATCAACACTCTGATAGTCCACAGATTACAGAATGCCTCCAGATGTGCATCGGAAATTACTACTGGTTTTCCAGGGAACGATCAAAGAGTAGACTGTTTGAGACATTACTCCCATGGACGAAAGAGGGCATGGTGACAGTTGTATTCAATCCCGATGCAATTTCTGTGTTTCATCAACACTCTGATAGGCCACAAATTAATAAAACCCTCCAGATGTGCATCGGAAACTACTACTGGTCTTCCGGGGAACGATCAAAGCGTAAACTCTATGAGACATTACTCCCATTGAGGAATGTGCGCATGGTGACTGTTGTATTCTATCCCGAGGCAATTTCTGTGTTTCATCAACACTTTGAATTTAGGCAGATTACAGAATGCCTCCAGATGTGCATCGGAAACTACTACTGGTCTTCCAGGGAACGATCAAAGCGTAGACTGTTAGAGACATTACTCCCATGGAGGAAAGTGCGCATGGTGACTGTTGTGTTCAATCCCGATGCAATTTCTGTGTTTCGTCAACACTCTGATAGTCTACAGATTACAGAATGCCACCAGATGTCCATCGGAAAGTACTACTGGTCCTCCAGGAACGATCACAGCGTAGACTGTTTGAGACATTACTCCCGTGGAGGAAAGTGCGCATGGTGACTGTTGTATTCGGTCCGGATGCAGTTTCTGTGTTTCATCAACACTCTGATAGTCCACAGATTACAGAATGCCATTAGATGTGCATCGGAAACTACTACTGGTCTTCCAGGGAACGATCAAAGCGTAGACTGTTAGAGACATTACTCCCATGGAGGAAAGTGCGCATGGTGACTGTTGTATTCAATCCCGATGCAATTTCTGTGTTTCATCAACACTCTGATAGTCTACAGATTACAGAGTGCCACCAGATGTGCATCGGAAACTACTACTGGTCTTCCAGGGAACGATCAAAGCGTAGACTGTTTGACACATTATTCACATGGAGGAAACTATGCATGGATACTGTTGTATTCAATCACGATGCAATTTCTGTTTTTCATCAACACTCTGATAGTCGACAGATTACAGAATGCCACCAGATGTGCATCGGAAACTACTACTGGTCTTCCAGGGATCGATCAAAGGGTAGAGTGTTTGAGACATTACTCCCATTTAGGAAAGTGCGCATTGTGATTGTTGTATTCAATCCCGATGCAATATCTGAGTTTCATCAACACTCTGATAGTCAACAGATTACAGAATGCCTCCAGATGTGCATCGGAAACTACTACTGGTCTTCCAGGGAACGATCAAAAAGTAGACTGTTTGAGACATTACTCCCATGGAGGAAAGTGCGCATGGTGACTGTTGTATTCAATACCGATGCAATTTCTGTGCTTCATCAACACTCTGATAGTCCACAGTTTACGGAAAGCCTCCAGATGTGCATCGGGAAGTACTCCTGGTCTTCCAGGGAACGATCAAAGCGTAGACTGTTAGAGACATTACTCCCATGGAGGAAAGTGCGCATGCTGACTGTTGTATTCAATCCCGATGCAATTTCTGTGTTTCATCAACTTTCTGATAGTCCACAGATTACAGAATGCCTCCAGATGTGCATCGGAAACTACTACTGGCCTTCCAGGGAACGATCAAAGCGTAAATTCTTTGAGACATTACTCCCATGGAGGGAAGTGCGCATGGTGACTGTTGTATTCAATCCCGATGCAATTTCTGTGTTTCATCAACACTCTAATAGTCCACAGATTACAGAATGCCAAGAGATGTGCATCGGAAACTACTACTGGTCTTCCAGGGAACGATCAAAGCGTAGACTGTTAGAGACATTACTCCCATGGAGGAAAGTGCGCATGGTGACTGTTGTATTCAATCCCGATGCAATTTCTGTGTTTCATCAACACTCTGATAGTCTACAGATGAACGAATGCCACCAGATGTCCATCGGAAACTACTACTGGTGCTCCAGGGTACTTTCAAAGCGTAGACTGTTAGAGACATTACTCCCATGTAGGAAAGTGCGCATGGTGACTGTTGTGTTCAATCCCGAAGCAATAATATTCTTTCATCAACACTCTGATAGTCTACAGATTACAGAATGCCACCAGATGTGCATCGGAAACTACTACTGGTCTTCCAGGGAACGAACAAAGCGTAGACTCTTTGAGACATTATTCACATGGAGGAAATTGCGCATGGATACTGTTGTATTCAATACCGATGCAATTTCTGTGTTTCATTAACACTCTGATAGTCTACAGATTACAGAATGCCACCAGATGTGCATCGGAAACTACTACTGGTCTTCCAGGGAAAGATCAAAGCGTAGAGTGTTTGAGACATTACTCCCATTTGGGAAAGTGCGCATTGTGACTGTTGTATTCAATCCCGATGCAATTTCTGTGTTTCATCAACACTCTGATAGTCAAGAGATTACAGAATTCCTCCAGATGTGCATCGGAAACTACTACTGGTCTTCCAGGGAACGATCAAAGAGTAGACTGTTTGAGACATTACTCCCATGGAGGGAAGTGGGCATGGTGACTGTTGTATTCAATCCCGATGCAATTTCTGTGTCTCATCAACACTCTGATAGGCCACAGATTACAGAATGCCACCAGATGTGCATCCGAAACTACTACTGGTCTTCCTAGGAACGATCAAAGCGTAGACTGTTTGAGACATTATTCCCATGAAGGAAAGTGCGCATGGTGACTGTTGTATGCAATCCCGAGGCAATTTCTGTGTTTCATCAACACTCTGATAGTCTACGGATTACAGAATGCCACCAGATGTGCATCGGAAACTACTACTCGTCTTCCAGGGAACGATCAAAGCGTAAACTCTTTGAGACATTACTCCCATTGAGGAAAGTGCGCATGGTGACTGTTGTATTCAATCCCAATGCAATTTCTGTGTTTCATCAACACTCTGATAGTCCACAGATTACAGAATGCCACCAGATGTGCATCGGAAACTACTACTGGTCTTCCAGGGAACGATCAAAGCGTAGACTGTTTGAGACATTACTCCGATGGAGGAAAGTGGGCATGGTGACAGTTGTATTCAATCCGGATGCAATTTCTGTGTTTCATCAACACTCTGATAGTCCACAGATTACAGAATGCCACCAGATGTGCATCGGAAACTACTACTGGTCTTCCAGGGAACGATCAAAGCGTAGACTGTTAGAGACATTACTCCCATGGAGGAAAGTGTGCATGGTGACTGTTGTGTTCAATCCCGATGCAATTTCTGTGTTTCATCAACACTCTGATAGTCTACAGATTACAGAATGCCACCAGATGTCCATCGGAAACTACTACTGGTCTTCCAGGGAACGATCACAGCGTAGACTGTTTGAGACATTACTCCCGTGGAGGAAAGCTCGCTTGGTGACTGTTGTATTCAATCCTGATGCAATTTCTGTGTTTCATCAACACTCTGATACTCCACAGATTACAGAATGCCACCAGATGTGAATCGGAAACTACTACTGGTCTTCCAGGGAACGATCAAAGCGTAGACTGTTTGAGACATAACTCCCATGGACGAAAGAGGGCATATTGACATTTGTATTTAATTCCGATGCAATTACTGTGTTTCATCAACACTCTGATAGTCCACAAATTAAGGAAAGCCTCCAGATGTGCATCGGAAACTACTACTGGTCTTCCAGGGAACGATCAAAGCGTAAACTCTTTGAGACATTACTCCCATTGAGGAAAGTGCGCATGGCGACTGTTGTATTCAATCCCAATGCAATTTCTGTGTTTCATCAACACTCTGATAGTCCACAGATTTCAGAAAGAATACAGATGTGCATCGGAAACTACTACTGGTCCTCCAGGGAAAGATCAAAGCGTAGACTGTTAGAGACATTACTCCCTTTGAGGAATTTGCGCATCGCGACTGTTGTATTCAATCCCGATGCAATTTCTGTGTTTCATGAACACTCTGATAGTCCACAGATTACAGAATGCCACCAGATGTGCATCGGAAACTACTACTGGTCTTCCATGGAACGATCAAAGCGTAGACTGTTAGAGACATTACTCCCATGGAGGAAAGTGTGCATGGTGACTGTTGTGTTCAATCCCGATGCAATTTCTCTGTTTCATCAACACTCTGATAGTCTACAGATTACAGAATGCCACCAGATGTCCATCGGAAACTACTACTGGTCTTCCAGGGAACGATCACAGCGTAGACTGTTTGAGACATTACTCCCGTGGAGGAAAGCTCGCTTGGTGACTGTTGTATTCAATCCTGATGCAATTTCTGTGTTTCATCAACAATCTGATACTCCACAGACTATAGAATGCCACCAGATGTGCATCGGAAACTACTACTGGTCTTCCATGGAACGATCAAAGCGTAGACCATTTTAGACATTACTCACATGGAGGAAAGTTCGGATGGTGACTGTTCTATTCAATCCCGATGCAATTTCTGTGTTTCATCAACACTCTGATAGTCCACAGGTTACAGAATGACACCAGATGTGCATCGGAAACTACTACTGGTCTTCCAGGGAACGATCAAAGCGTAGACTGTTTAAGACATTACTTTTATGGAGGAAAGTGCGCATGGTGACTGTTGTTTTCAATCCCGATGCAATTTCTGTGTTTCACCAACACTCTGATAGTCCACAGATTACAGAATGCCTCCAGATGTGCATCGGAAATTACTACCGGTCTTCCAGGGAACGATCAAAAACGTAGACTGTTTGAGACATTACTCCAATGGACGAAAGAGGGCATGGTGACAGTTGTATTCAATCCGGATGCAATTTCTGTGTTTCATCAACACTCTGATAGTCCACAAATTAAGGAAAGCCTTCAGATGTGCATCGGAAACTACTACTGGTCTTCCATGGAACGATCAAAGCGTAGACCATTTCAGACATTACTAACATGGAGGAAAGTGCGGATGGTGACTGTTGTATTCAATCCCGATGCAATTTCTGTGTTTCATCAACACTCTGATAGTCCACAGATTACAGAATGCCACGAGATGTGCATCGGAAACTACTACTGGTCTTCCAGGGAACGATCAAAGCGTAGACTGTTTAAGACATTACTTTTATGGAGGAAAGTGCGCATGGTGACTGCTGTATTCAATCCCGATGCAATTTCTGTGTATCATCAAGACTCTGATAGTCCATAGATTTCAGAAAGAATCCAGATGTGCATCGGAAACTACTACTGGCCTTCCAGGGAACGATCAAATCGTAGACTGTTAGAGACATTACTCCCATTGAGGAAAGTGCGCATGGCGACTGTTGTATTCAATCCCGATGCAATTTCTGTGTTTCATCAACACTCTGATAGTCCACAGATTACAGAACGCCACCAGATGTTCATCGGAGAGTACTACTGGTCTTCCAGGGAACGATCAAAGCGTAGACTGTTAGAGACATTACTCCCATGGAGGAAAGTGCGCATGGTGACTGTTGTGTTAAATCCCGATGCAATTTCTGTGTTTCATCAACACTCTTATAGTCTACAGATTACAGAATGCCACCAGATGTCCATCGGAAACTACTACTGGTCTTCCAGGGAACGATCACAGCGTAGACTGTTTGAGACATTACTCCCGTGGAGGAAAGATCGCATGGTGACTCTTGTATTCAATCCCGATGCAATTTCTCTGTTTCATCAACACTCTGATACTCCACAGATTACAGAATGCCAACAGATGTGCATCGGAAACTACTACTGGTCTTCCATGGAACGATCAAAGCGTAGACCATTTCAGACATTACTCACATGGAGGAAAGTGCGGAAGGTGACTGTTGTATTCAATCCCGATGCAATTTCTGTGTTTCATCAACACTCTGATAGTCCACAGATTACAGAATGCCTCCAGATGTGCATCGGAAATTACTACTGGTTTTCCAGGGAACGATCAAAGCGTAGACTGTTTGAGACATTACTCCCATGGACGAAAGAGGCCATGGTGACAGTTGTATTCAATCCCGATGCAATTTCTGTGTTTCATCAACACTCTGATAGGCCTCAAATTAAATAAAGCCTCCAGATGTGGATCGGAAACTACTACTGGTCTTCCGGGGAACGATCAAAGCGTAAACTCTATGAGACATTACTTCCATTGAGGAATGTGTGCATGGTGACTGTTGTATTCAATCCCGAGGCAATTTCTGTGTTTCATCAACACTTTGAATTTAGGCAGATTACAGTATGCCTCCAGATGTGCATCGGAAACTACTACTGGTCTTCCAGGGAACGATCAAAGCGTAGACTGTTAGAGACATTACTCCCATGGAGGAAAGTGCGCATGGTGACTGTTGTGTTCAATCCCGATGCAATTTCTGTGTTTCATCAACACTCTGATAGTCTACAGATTACAGAATGCCACCAGATGTCCATCGGAAAGTACTACTGGTCTTCCAGGAACGATCACAGCGTAGACTGTTTGAGACATTACTCCCGTGGAGGAAAGTGCGCATGGTGACTGTTGTATTCAATCCGGATGCAGTTTCTGTGTTTCATCAACACTCTGATAGTCCACAGATTACAGAATGCCACCAGATGTGCTACGGAAACTACTACTGGTCTTCCAGGGAACGATCAAAGCGTAGACTGTTAGAGACATTACTCCCATGGAGGAAAGTGCGCATGGTGACTGTTGTATTCAATCCCGATGCAATTTCTGTGTTTCATCAACACTCTGATAGTCTACAGATTAACGAATGCCACCAGATGTCCATCGGAAACAACTACTGGTCTTCCAGGGAACTATCAAAGCGTAGACTGTTAGAGACATTACTCCCATGTAGGAGAGTGCGCATGGATACTGTTGTATTCAATCACGATGCAATTTCTGTTTTTCATCAACACTCTGATAGTCGACAGATTACAGAACGCCACCAGATGTGCATCGGAAACTACTACTGGTCTTCCAGGGATCGATCAAAGGGTAGAGTGTTTGAGACATTACTCCCATTTAGGAAAGTGCGCATTGTGATTGTTGTATTCAATCCCGATGCAATATCTGAGTTTCATCAACACTCTGATAGTCAACAGATTACAGAATGCCTCCAGATGTGCATCGGAAACTACTACTGGTCTTCCAGGGAACGATCAAAAAGTAGACTGTTTGAGACATTACTCCCATGGAGGAAAGTGCGCATGGTGACTGTTGTATTCAATACCGATGCAATTTCTGTGCTTCATCAACACTCTGATAGTCCACAGTTTACGGAAAGCCTCCAGATGTGCATCGGGAAGTACTCCTGGTCTTCCAGGGAACGATCAAAACGTAGACTGTTAGAGACATTACTCCCATGGAGGAAAGTGCGCATGGTGACTGTTGTATTCAATCCCGATGCAATTTCTGTGTTTCATCAACACTGATAGTCTACAGATTAACGAATGCCACCAGATGTCCATCGGAAACTACTACTGGTGTTCCAGGGTACGATCAAAGCGTAGACTGTTAGAGACATTACTCCCATGTAGGAAAGTGCGCATGGTGACTGTTGTATTCAATCCCGAAGCAATAATATTCTTTCATCAACACTCTGATAGTCTACAGATTACAGAGTGCCACCAGATGTGCATCGGAAACTACTACTGGTCTTCCAGGGAACGAACAAAGCGTAGACTCTTTGAGACATTATTCACATGGAGGAAATTGCGCATGGATACTGTTGTATTCAATACCGATGCAATTTCTGTGTTTGATTAACACTCTGATAGTCTACAGATTACAGAATGCCACCAGATGTGCATCGAAAACTACTACTGGTCTTCCAGGGAAAGATCAAAGCGTAGAGTGTTTGAGACATTACTCCCATTTGGGAAAGTGCGCATTGTGACTGTTGTATTCAATCCCGATGCAATTTCTGTGTTTCATCAACACTCTGATAGTCAAGAGATTACAGAATGCCTCCAGATGTGCATCGGAAACTACTACTGGTCTTCCAGGGAACGATCAAAGAGTAGACTGTTTGAGACATTACTCCCATGGAGGGAAGTGCGCATGGTGACTGTTGTATTCAATCCCGATGCAATTTCTGTGTCTCATCAACACTCTGATAGACCACAGATTACAGAATGCCACCAGATGTGCATCCGAAACTACTACTGGTCTTCCTAGGAACGATCAAAGCGTAGACTGTTTGAGACATTATTCCCATGAAGGAAAGTGCGCATGGTGACTGTTGTATTCAATCCCGAGGCAATTTCTGTGTTTCATCAACACTCTGATAGTCTACGGATTACAGAATGCCACCAGATGTGCATCGGAAACTACTACTGGTCTTCCAGGGAACGATCAAAGCGTAGAGTGTTTGAGACATTACTCCCATTTAGGAAAGTGCGCATTGTGATAGTTGTATTCAATCCCGCTGCAATATCTGTGTTTCATCAACACTCTGATAGTGAACAGATTACAGAATGCCACCAGATGTGCATCGGAAACTACTACTGGTCTTCCAGGGAACGATCAAATCGTAGACGGTTTGAGAATTAAACCCACGGAGGTAAGTGCGCATGGTGACTGTTGTATTCAATCCCGATGCAATTCCCGTGTTTCGTCAACACTCAATTAGTCCACAGATATCAGAATGCCTCCAGATGTGCATCGGAAACTACTACTTGTCTTCCAGGGAACGATCAAAGCGTAGACTATTTGAGACATTACTCCCATGGATGAAAGTGCGCATGGTAACTGTTGTATTCAATCCCGATGCAATTTCTGTGTTTCATCAACACTCTTATAGTCCACAGATTACAGAAAGAATCCAGATGTGCATCGGAAACTACTACTGGTCTTCCATGGAACGATCAAAGCGTAGACTGTTAGAGACATTACTCCCATGGAGGAAAGTGCGCATGGTGACTGTTGTATTCAATCCCGATGCAATTTCTATGTTTCATCAACACTTTGAATTTAGGCAGATTACAGAATGCCTCCAGATGTGCATCGGAAACTACTACTGGTCTTCCAGGGAACGATCAAAGCGTAGACTGTTAGAGACATTACTCCCATGGAGGATAGTGCTCATGGTGACTGTTGTGTTCAATCCCGATGCAATTCCTGTGTTTCATCAACACACTGATAGTCCACAGATTACAGAATGCCACCAGATGTGCATCGGAAACCATTACTGGACTTCCAGGGAACGATCAAAGCGTAGACTGTTAGAGACATTACTCCCATGGAGGGAAGTGCGCATGGTGACTGTTGTATTCAATCCCGATGCAATTTCTGTGTTTCATCAACACTCTGATAGTCTACAGATTAACGAATGCCACCAGATGTCCATCGGAAACTACTACTGGTCTTCCAGGGAACGATCAAAGCGTAGACTGTTAGAGATATTACTCCCATGTAGGAAAGTGCGCATGGTGACTGTTGTATTCAATCCCGAAGCAATATCTCTGTTTCATCAACAGTCTGATAGTCTACAGATTACAGAGTGCCACCAGATGTGTATCGGAAACTACTACTGGTCTTCCAGGGAACGATCAAAGCGTAGACTGTTTGACACATTATTCACATGGAGGAAACTATGCATGGATACTGTTGTATTAAATCACGATGCAATTTCTGTGTTTCATCAACACTGTGATAGTCTACAGATTACAGAATGCCACCAGATATGCATCGGAAACTACTACTGGTCTTCCAGGGATCGATCAAAGCGTAGAGTGTTTGAGACATTACTCCCATTTAGGAAAGTGCGCATTGTGATTGTTGTATTCAATCCCGATGCAATATCTGTGTTTCATCAACACTCTGATAGTCAACAGATTACAGAATGCCTCCAGATGTGCATCGGAAACTTCTACTGGTCTTCCAGGGAATGATCAAACAGTAGACTGTTTGAGACATTTCTCCCATGGAGGAAAGTGCGCATGGTGACTGTTGTATTCAATACCGATGCAATTTCTGTGCTTCATCAACACTCTGATAGTCCACAGTCTACGGAAAGCCTCCAGATGTGCATCGGGAAGTACTCCTGGTCTTCCAGGGAACGATCAAAGAGTAAACTCTTTGAGACATTACTCCCATGGAGGGAAGTGCGCATGGTGACTGTTGTATTCAATCCCGATGCAATTTCTGTGTTTCATCAACACTCTGATAGTCCACAGATTACAGAATGCTTTCAGATGTGCATCCGAACCTTCTACTGGTCTTCCTAGGAACGATCAAAGCGTAGACTGTTTGAGACATTATTCCCATGAAGGAAAGTGCGCATGGTGACTGTTGTATTCAATCCCGATGCAATTTCTGTGTTTCGTCAACACTCAGTTAGTCCACAGATATCAGAATGCCGCCAGATATGCATCGGAAACTACTACTGGTCTTCCAGGGAACGGTCAAATTGTAGACTGTTAGAGACATTACTCCCATGGAGGAAAGTGCGCATGGTGACTGTTGTATTCAATCCCGATGCAATTTCTGTGTTTCATCAACACTCTGATAGTCCACAGATTACAGAATGCCAAGAGATGTGCATCGGAAACTACTACTGGTCTTCCAGGGAACGATCAAACCGTAGACTGTTAGAGACATTACTCCCATGGAGGAAAGTGCGCATGGTGACTGTTGTATTCAATCCCGATGCAATTTCTGTGCTTCATCACCACTCTGATAGTCCACAGTTTACGGAAAGCCTCCAGATGTGCATCGGGAAGTACTTCTGGTCTTCCAGGGAACGATCAAAGCGTAGACTGTTTGAGACATTACTCCCACGGAGGAAAGTGCGCATGGTGACTGTTGTATTCAATCCCGATGCAATTTCTGTGTTTCATAAACACACTGATAGTCCACAGATTACAGAATGCCTCCAGATGTGCATCGGAAAATACTACTGGTCTTCCAGGGAACGATCAAAGCGTAAACTCTTTGAGACATTACTCCTATGGAGGGAAGTGCGCATGGTGACTGTTGTATTCAATCACGATGCAATTTCTGTGTCTCATCAACACTCTGATAGACCACAGATTACAGAATGACACCATATGTGCATCCGAAACTACTACTGGTCTTCCTAGGAACGATCAAAGCGTGAACTGTTTGAGACATTATTCCCATGAAGGAAAGTGCGCATGGTGACTGTTGTATTCAATCCCGAGGCAATTTCTGTGTTTCATCAACACTCTGATAGACTACAGATTACAGAATGCCACCAGATGTGCATCGGAAACTACTACTCGTCTTCCAGGGAACGATCAAAGCGTAGAGTGTTTGAGACATTACTCCCATTTAGGAAAGTGCGCAATGTGATTGTTGTATTCAATCCCGATGCAATATCTGTGTTTCATCAACACTCTTATAGTCAACAGATTACAGAATGCCACCAGATGTGCATCGGAAACTACTACTGGTCTTCCAGGGAACGATCAAAGCGTAGACGGTTTGAGAATTACACCCATGGAGGAAAGTGCGCATGGTGACTGTTGTATTCAATCCCGATGCAATTTCTGTGTTTCGTCAACACTCAATTAGTCCACAGATATCAGAATGCCTCCAGATGTGCATCGGAAACTACAACTGGTCTTCCAGGGAACGATCAAAGCGTAGACTATTTGACACATTACTCCCATGGATGAAAGTGCGCATGGTAACTGTTGTATTCAATCCCGATGCAATTTCTGTGTTTCATCAACACTCTTATAGTCCACAGATAACAGAAAGAGTCCAGATGTGCATCGGAAACTACTACTGGTCTTCCATGGAACGATCAAATCGTAGACTGTTAGAGACATTACTCCCATGGGGGAAAGTGCGCATGGTGACTGTTGTATTCAATCCCGATGCAATTTCTTTGTTTCATCAACACTCTGATAGTCCACAGATTACAGAATGCCACCAGATGTGCATCGGAAACTACTACTGGTCTTCCAGGGAACGATCAAAGCGTAGACTATTTGACACATTACTCCCATGGATGAAAGTGCGCAGGGTAACTGTTGTATTCAATCCCGATGCAATATCTGTGTTTCGTCAACACTCTGATAGTCTACAGATTACAGAATGCCACCAGATGTCCATCGGAAACAACTACTGGTCTTCCAGGGAACTATCAAAGCGTAGACTGTTAGAGATATTACTCCCTTTGAGGAAAGTGTGCATGGTGACTGTTGTATTCAATCCCGAAGCAATATCTTTGTTTCATCAACTCTCTGATAGTCTACAGATTACAGAATGCCACCAGATGTGCATCGGAAACCTCTACTGGTCTTCCAGGGAACGATCAAAGCGTAGACTGTTTGACACATTATTCACATGGAGGAAACTATGCATGGATACTGTTGTATTCAATCACGATGCAATTTCTGTGTTTCATCAACACTCTGATAGTCTACAGATTACAGAATGCCACCAGATGTGCAACGGAAACTACTACTGGTCTTCCAGGGATCGATCAAAGCGTGGAGTGTTTGAGACATTACTCCCATTTAGGAAAGTGCGCATTGTGATTGTTGTATTCAATCCCGATGCAATATCTGTGTTTCATCAACACTCTGATAGTCCACAGTCTACGGAAAGCGTCCAGATGTGCATCGGGAAGTACTCCTGGTCTTCCAGGGAACGATCAAAGCGTAGACTCTTAGAGACATTACTCCCTTGGAGGAAAGTGCGCATGGTGACTGTTGTATTCAATCCCGATGCAATTTCTGTGTTTCATCAACACTCTGATAGTCCACAGATTACAGAATGCCTCCAGATGTGCATCGGAAACTACTACTGGTCTTCCAGGGAACGAACAAAGAGTAAACTCTTTGAGACATTACTCCCATGGAGGGAAGTGCGCATGGTGACTGTTGTATTCAATCCCGATGCAATTTCTGTGTTTCATCAACACTCTGATAGTCCACAGATTACAGAATGCTTTCAGATGTGCATCCGAACCTTCTACTGGTCTTCGTAGGAACGATCAAAGCGTAGACAGTTTGAGACATTATTCCCATGAAGGAAAGTGCGCATGGTGACTGTTGTATTCAATCCCGATGCAATTTCTGTGTTTCGTCAACACTCAGTTAGTCCACAGATATCAGAATGCCGCCAGATATGCATCGGAAACTACTACTGGTCTTCCAGGGAACGATCAAAGCGTAGACTGTTTGAGACATTACTCCCGTGGAGGAAAGTGCGCATGGTGACTGTTGTATTCAATCCCGATGCAATTTCTGTGTTTCATCAACACTCTGATAGTCCGCAGATTACAGAAAGAATCCAGATGTGCATCGGACACTACTATTGGTCTTCCAGGGAACGGTCAAATTGTAGACTGTTAGAGACATTACTCCCATGGAGGAAAGTGCGCATGGTGACTGTTGTATTCAATCCCGATGCAATTTATGTGTTTCCACAGATTACAGAATGCCAAGAGATGTGCATCGGAAACTACTACTGGTCTTCCAGGGAACGATCAAACCGTAGACTGTTAGAGACATTACTCTCATGGAGGAAAGTGCACATGGTGACTGTTGTATTCAATCCCGATGCAATTTCTGTGCTTCATCAACACTCTGATAGTCCACAGTTTACGGAAAGCCTCCAGATGTGCATCGGGAAGTACTTCTGGTCTTCCAGGGAACGATCAAAGCGTAGACTGTTAGAGACATTACTCCCATGGAGGAAAGTGCGCATGGTGACTGTTGTATTCAAGCCCGATGCAATTTCTGTGTTTCATAAACACTCTGATAGTCCACAGATTACAGAATGCCTCCAGATGTGCATCGGAAACTACTACTGGTCTACCAGGGAACGATCAAAGCGTAAACTCTTTGAGACATTACTCCCATGGAAAGAAGTGCGCATGGTGACTGTTGTATTCAATCACGATGCAATTTCTGTGTCTCATCAACACTCTGATAGACCACAGATTACATAATGCCACCATATGTGCATCCGAAACTACTACTGGTCTTCCTAGAAACGATCAAAGCGTGAACTGTTTGAGACATTATTCCCATGAAGGAAAGTGCGCATGGTGACTGTTGTATTCAATCCCGAGGCAATTTCTGTGTTTCATCAACACTCTGATAGTCAACAGATTACAGAATGCCACCAGATGTGCATCGGAAACTACTACTGGTCTTCCAGGGAACGATCAAAGCGTAGACGGTTTGAGAATACACCCATGGAGGAAAGTGCGCATGGTGACTGTTGTATTCAATCCCGATGCAATTTCTGTGTTTCGTCAACACTCAATTAGTCCACAGATATCAGAATGCCTCCAGATGTGCATCGGAAACTACAACTGGTCTTCCATGGAACGATCAAATCGTAGACTGTTAGAGACATTACTCCCATGGAGGAAAGTGCGCATGGTGACTGTTGTATTCAATCCGGATGCAATTTCTGTGTTTCATCAACACTCTGATAGTCTACAGACTACAGAATGCCACCAGATGTCCATCGGAAACAACTACTGGTCTTCCAGGGAACTATCAAAGCGTAGACTGTTAGAGATATTACTCCCTTTGAGGAGAGTGCGCATGGTGACTGTTGTATTCAATCCCGAAGCAATATCTTTGTTTCATCAACTCTCTGATAGTCTACAGATTACAGAATGCCACCAGATGTGCATCGGAAACCTCTACTGGTCTTCCAGGGAACGATCAAAGCGTAGAGTGTTTGAGACATTACTCCCATGAAGGAAAGTGCGCATGGTGACTGTTGTATTCAATCCCAATGCAATTTCTGTGTTTCATCAACACTCTGATAGTCAACTGATTACAGAATGCCTCCAGATGTGCATCGGAAACTACTACTGCTCTTCCAGGGAACGATCAAAGCGTAGACTGTTAGAGACATTACTCCCATGTAGGAAAGTGCGCATGGTGACTGTTGTATTCAATCCCGAAGCAATATCTTTGTTTCATCAACACTCTGATAGTCTACAGATTACAGAATGCCACCAGATGTGCATCGGAAACTACTACTGGTCTTCCAGGGAACGATCAAAGCGTAGACTCTTTGAGACATTATTCATATGGAGGAAACTGCGCATGGATACTGTTGTATTCAATCCCGATGCAATTTCTGTGTTTCATCAACACTCTGATAGTCTACAGATTACAGAATGCCACCAGATGTGCATGGGACACTGCTACTGGTCTTCCAGGGAAAGATCAAAGCGTAGAGTGTTTGAGACTTTACTCCCATTTAGGAAAGTGCGCATTGTGACTGTTGTATTCAATCCCGATGCAATTTCTGTGTTTCATCAACACTCTGATAGTCAAGAGATTACAGAATGCATCCACATGTGCATCGGAAACTACTACTGGTCTTCCAGGGAACGATCAAAGAGTAGACTGTTTGAGACGTTACTCCCATGGAGGAAAGTGCGCATGGTGACTGTTGTATTCAATACCGATGCAATTTCTGTGCTTCATCAACACTCTGATAGTCCACAGTTTACGGAAAGCCTCCAGATGTGCATCGGGAAGTACTCCTGGTCTTCCAGGGAACGATCAAAGCGTAGACTGTTACAGACATTACTCCCATGGAGGAAAGTGCGCATGGTGACTGTTGTATTCAATCCCGATGCAATTTCTGTGTTTCATAAACACTCTGATAGTCCACAGTTTACAGAATGCCTCCAGATGTGCATCGGAAACTACTACTGGTCTTCCAGGGAACGATCAAAGCGTAGACGGTTTGAGAATTACACCCATGGAGGAAAGTGCGCATGGTGACTGTTGTATTCAATCCCGATGCAATTTCTGTGTTTCGTCAACACTCAATTAGTCCGCAGATATCAGAATGCCTCCAGATGTGCATCGGAAACTACTACTGGTCTTCCAGGGAACGATCAAAGCGTAGACTATTTGACACATTACTCCCATGGATGAAAGTGCGCATGGTAACTGTTGTATTCAATCCCGATGCTATTTCTGTGTTTCATCAACACTCTTATAGTCCACAGATTACAGAATCCAACCAGACGTGCATCGGAAACTACTACTGGTCTTCCAGGGAACGATCAAAGAGTAGACTGTCTGAGACATTACTCGCATGGAGGAAAGTGCGGATGGTGACTGTTGTATTCAATACCGATGCAATTTCTGTGCTTCATCAACACTTTGATAGTCCACAGTTTACGGAAAGCCTCCAGATGTGCATCGGGAAGTACTTCTGGTCTTCCAGGGAACGATCAAAGCGTAGACTGTTTGAGACATTACTCCAATGGAGGAAAGTGCCCATGGTGACTGTTGTATTCAATCCCGATGCATTTTCTGTGTTTCATCAACACTCTGATATTCCACAGATTACAGAATGCCACCAGATGTGCATCGGAAACTACTACTGGTATTCCATGGAACGATAAAATCGTAGACTTTTAGAGACATTACTCCCATTGAGGAAAGTGCGCGTGGTGACTGTTGTATTCAATCCCGATGCAATTTCTGTGTTTCATCAACACTCTGATAGTCTACAGATTACATAATGCCACCAGATGAGCATCGGAAACTACTACTGGTCTTCCAGGGAACGATCAAAGCGTAAACTCTTTGAGACATTACTCCCAGGGAGGGAAGTGCGCATGGTGACTTTTGTATTCAATCCCGATGCAATTTCTGTGTTTCATCAACACTCTGATAGTCCACATATTACAGAATGCTTTCAGATGTGCATCCGAAACTACTACTGGTCTTCCTAGGAACGATCAAATCGTAGACTGTTTGAGACATTATTCCCATGAAGGAAAGTGCGCATGGTGACTACTGTATTCAATCCCGAGGCAATTTCTGTGTTTCATCAACACTCTGATAGTCCACAGATTACAGAATCCAACCAGACGTGCATCGGAAACTACTACTGGTCTTCCAGGAACGATCAAGGCGTAGACTGTTTGAGACATTACTCCCGTGGAGGAAAGTGCGCATGGTGACTGTTGTATTCAATCCCGATGCAATTTCTGTGTTTAATCAACACTCTGATACTCCACAGATTACAGAATGACACCAGATGTGCATCGGAAACGACTACTGGTCTTCCAGGGAACGATCAAAGCGTAGACTGTTTGAGACATTACTCCCGTGGAAGAAAGTGCTCATGGTGACTGTTGTATTCAATCCCGATTCAATTTCTGAGTTTCATCAACACTCTGACTGTCAACAGATTACAGAATGCTACCAGATGTGCATCGGAAACAACTACTGGTCTTCCAGGGACCGATCAAAGCGTAGACTGTTTGAGACATTACTCCCATGGAGGAAAGTGCGCATGGTGACTGTTGTATTCCATTCCGATTCAATTTCTGTGTTTCATCAACACTCTGATAGACCACAGATTACAGAATGACACCAGATGTGCATCGGAAACTACTACTGGTCTTCCAGGGAACGATCAAAGCTTAGACTGTTTGAGACATTACTCCCGTGGAGGAAAGTGCTCATGGTGACTGTTGTATTCAATCCCGATTCAATTTCTGAGTTTCATCAACACTCTGATTGTCAACAGATTACAGAATGCTACCAGATGTGCATCGGAAACAACTACTGGTCTTCCAGGGACCGATCCAAGCGTAGACTGTTTGAGACATTACTCCCATGGAGGAAAGTGCGCATGGTGACTGTTGTATTCCATTCCGATTCAATTTCAGTGTTTCATCAACACTCTGATAGACCACAGATTACAGAATGCCACCAGATGTGCATCGGAAACTACTACTGGTCTTCCAGGGAACGATCAAAGCGTAGACTGTTTGAGACATTACTCCCATGGAGGAAAGTGCGCATGGTGACTGTTGTATTCCATTCCGATTCATTTTCTGTGTTTCATCAACACTCTGATAGACCACAGATTACAGAATGCCACCAGATGTGCATCAGAAACTACTACTGGTCTTCCAGGGAACGATCAAAGCGTAGACTGTTAGAGACATTACTCCCATGGAGGAAAGTGCGCATGGTGACTGTTGTATTCAATCCCGATGCAATTTCTGTGTTTCATCAACACTCTGATAGTCTACAGATTAACGAATGCCACCAGATGTCCATCGGAAACTACTACTGGTGTTCCAGGGTACGATCAAAGCGTAGACTGTTAGAGACATTACTCCCATGCAGGAAAGTGCGCATGGTGACTGTTGTATTCAATCCCGATGCAATTTCTGTGTTCCATCAACACTCTGATAGTCTACAGATTACAGAATGCCACCAGATGTGCATCGGAAACTACTACTGGTCTTCCAGGGAAATATCAAAGCGTAGGGTGTTTGAGACATTACTCCCATTTAGGAAAGTGCGCATTGTGACTGTTGTATTCAATCCCCATGCAATTTCTGTGTTTCATCAACAGTCTGATAGTCAAGAGATTACAGAATGCCTCCAGATGTGCATCGGAAACTACTACTGGTCTTCCAGGGAACGATCAAAGAGTAGACTGTTTGAGACATTACTCCCATGGAGGAAAGTGCGCATGGTGACTGTTGTATTCAATCCCGATGCAGTTTCTGTGTTTCATAAACACTCTGATAGTCCACAGATTACAGAATGCCTCCAGATGTGCATCGGAAACTACTACTGGTCTTCCAGGGAACGATCAAAGCGTAAACTCTTTGAGACATTACTCCCATGGAGGGAAGTGCGCATGGTGACTGTTGTATTCAATCACGATGCAATTTCTGTGTCTCATCAACACTCTGATAGACCACAGATTACAGAATGCCACCAGATGTGCATCCGAAACTACTACTGGTCTTCCTAGGAACGATCAAAGCGTAGACTGTTTGAGACATTATTCCCATGAAGGAAAGTGCGCATGGTGACTGTTGTATTCAATCCCGAGGCCAATTTCTGTGTTTCATCAACACTCTGATAGTGTAGAGATTACAGAATGCCACCAGATGTGCATGGGAAACTACTGCTCGTCTTCCAGGGAACGATCAAAGCGTAGAGTGTTTGAGACATTACTCCCATTTAGGTAAGTGCGCAATGTGATTGTTGTATTCAATCCCGATGCAATATCTGTGTTTCATCAACACTCTGATAGTCTACAGATTACAGAATGCCACCAGATGTGCATCGGAAACTACTACTGGTCTTCCAGGGAACGATCAAAGCGTAGACTCTTTGAGACGTTATTCACATGGAGGAAACTGCGCATGGATACTGTTGTATTCAATCCCGATGCAATTTCTGTGTTTCATCAACACTCTGATAGTCTACAGATTACAGAATGCCACCAGATGTGCATCGGACATTGCTACTGGTCTTCCAGGGAAAGATCAAAGCGTATTGTGTTTGAGACTTTACTCCCATTTAGGAAAGTGCGCATTGTGACTGTTGTATTCAATCCCGATGCAATTTCTGTGTTTCATCAACACTCTGATAGTCCACAGTTTACGGAAAGCCTCCAGATGTGCATCGGGAAGTACTCCTGGTCTTCCAGGGAACGATCAAAGCGTAGACTGTTACAGACATTACTCCCATGGAGGAAAGTGCGCATGGTGACTGTTGTATTCAATCCCGATGCAATTTCTGTGTTTCATTAACACTCTGATAGTCCACAGATTACAGAATGCCTCCAGATGTGCATCAGAAACTACTACTGGTCTTCCAGGGAACGATCAAAGCGTAAACTCTTTGAGACATTACTCCCATTGAGGGAAGTGCGCATGGTGACTTTTGTATTCAATCCCGATGCAATTTCTGTGTTTCATCAACACTCTGATAGTCCACATATTACAGAATGCTTTCAGATGTGCATCCGAAACTACTACTGGTCTTCCTAGGAACGATCAAAGCGTAGACTGTTTGAGACATTATTCCCATGAAGGAAATTGCGCATCGTCACTACTGTATTCAATCCCGAGGCAATTTCTGTGTTTCACCAACACTCTGGTAGTCCACAGATTACAGAATCCAACCAGACGTGCATCGGAAACTACTACTGGTCTTCCAGGGAACGATCAAAGCGTAGACTGTTTGAGACATTACTCCCGTGGAGGAAAGTGCTCATGGTGACTGTTGTATTCAATTCCGATTCAATTTCTGAGTTTCATCAACACTCTGATTGTCAAGAGATTACAGAATGCTACCAGATGTGCATCGGAAACAACTACTGGTCTTCCAGGGACCGATCAAAGCGTAGACTGTTTGAGACATTACTCCCATGGAGGAAAGTGCGCATGGTGACTGTTGTATTCCATTCCGATTCAATTTCTGTGTTTCATCAACACTCTGATAGACCACAGATTACAGAATGCCTCCAGATGTGCATCAGAAACTACTACTGGTCTTCCAGGGAACGATCAAAGCGTAAACTCTTTGAGACATTACTCCCATGGAGGGAAGTGCGCATGGTGACTTTTGTATTCAATCCCGATGCAATTTCTGTGTTTCATCAACACTCTGATAGTCCACATATTACAGAATGCTTTCAGATGTGCATCCGAAACTACTACTGGTCTTCCTAGGAACGATCAAAGCGTAGACTGTTTGAGACATTATTCCCATGAAGGAAATTGCGCATGGTCACTACTGTATTCAATCCCGAGGCAATTTCTGTGTTTCACCAACACTCTGGTAGTCCACAGATTACAGAATCCAACCAGACGTGCATCGGAAACTACTACTGGTCTTCCAGGGAACGATCAAAGCGTAGACTGTTTGAGACATTACTCCCGTGGAGGAAAGTGCTCATGGTGACTGTTGTATTCAATTCCGATTCAATTTCTGAGTTTCATCAACACTCTGATTGTCAAGAGATTACAGAATGCTACCAGATGTGCATCGGAAACAACTACTGGTCTTCCAGGGACCGATCAAAGCGTAGACTGTTTGAGACATTACTCCCATGGAGGAAAGTGCGCATGGTGACTGTTGTATTCCATTCCGATTCAATTTCTGTGTTTCATCAACACTCTGATAGACCACAGATTACAGAATGCCACCAGATGTGCATCGGAAACTACTACTGGTCTTCCAGGGAACGATCAAAGCGTAGACTGTTTGAGACATTACTCCCGTGGAGGGAAGTGCGCATGGTGACTGTTGTATTCAATCCCGATGCAATTTCTGTGTTTCATCAACACTCTGATAGTCCGCAGATTACAGAAAGAATCCAGATGTGCAGCGGAAACTACTATTGGTCTTCCAGGGAACGATCAAATTGTAGACTGTTAGAGACATTACTCCCATGGAGGAAAGTGCGCATGGTGACTGTTGTATTCAATCGCGATGCTATTTCTGTGTTTCATCAACACTCTGATAGTCCACAGATTACAGAATGCCAAGAGATGTGCATCGGAAACTACTACTGGTCTTCCAGGGAACGATCAAAGCGTAGACTGTTAGAGACATTACTCCCATGGAGGAAAGTGCGCATGGTGACTGTTGTATTCAATCCCGATGCAATTTCTGTGTTTCATCAACACTCTGATAGTCTACAGATTAACGAATGCCACCAGATGTCCATCGGAAACTACTACTGGTGTTCCAGGGTACGATCAAAGCGTAGACTGTTAGAGACATTACTCCCAAGCAGGAAAGTGCGCATGGTGACTGTTGTATTCAATCCCGAAGCAATATCTTTGTTTCATCAACACTCTGATAGTCTACAGATTACAGAATGCCACTATATGTGCATCGGAAACTACTACTGGTCTTCCAGGGAACGATCAAAGCGTAGACTCTTTGAGACAGTATTCAGATGGAGGAAACTGCGCATGGATACTGTTGTATTCAATCCCGATGCAATTTCTGTGTTTCATCAACACTCTGATAGTCTACAGATTACAGAATGCCACCAGATGTGCATCGGAAACTACTTCTGGTCTTCCAGGGAACGATCAAAGCGTAGACTGTTTGAGACATTATTCCCATTAAGGAAAGTGCGCATGGTGACTGTTGTATTCAATCCCGAGGCCAATTTCTGTGTTTCATCAACACTCTCATAGTCTATAGATTACAGAATGCCACCAGATGTGCATGGGAAACTACTGCTCGTCTTCCAGGGAACGATCAAAGCGTAGAGTGTTTGAGACATTACTCCCATTTAGGAAAGTGCGCATTGTGATTGTTGTATTCAATCCCGATGCAATATCTGTGTTTCATCAACACTCTGATAGTCTACAGATTACAGAATGCCACCAGATGTGCATCGGAAACTACTACTGGTCTTCCAGGGAACGATCAAAGCGTAGACTCTTTGAGACGTTCTTCACATGGAGGAAACTGCGCATGGATAGTGTTGTATTCAATCCCGATGCAATTTCTGTGTTTCATCAACACTCTGATAGTCTACAGATTACAGAATGCTACCAGATGTGCATCGGAAACAACTACTGGTCTTCCAGGGACCGATAAAAGCGTAGACTGTTTGAGACATTACTCCCATGGAGGAAAGTGCGCATGGTGACTGTTGTATTCCATTCCGATTCAATTTCTGTGTTTCATCAACACTCTGATAGACCACAGATTACAGAATGCCACCAGATGTGCATCGGAAACTACTACTGGTCTTCCAGGGAACGATCAAATCGTAAACTCTTTGAGACATTACTCCCATGGAGGGAAGTGCGCATGGTGACATTTGTATTCAATCCCGATGCAATTTCTGTGTTTCATCAACACTCTGATAGTCAAGAGATTACAGAATGCCTCCACATGTGCATCGGAAACTACTACTGGTCTTCCAGGGAACGATCAAAGAGTAGACTGTTTGAGACGTTACTCCCATGGAGGAAAGTGCGCATGGTGACTGTTGTATTCAATACCGATGCAATTTCTGTGCTTCATCAACACTCTGATAGTCCACAGTTTACGGAAAGCCTCCAGATGTGCATCGGGAAGTACTCCTGGTCTTCCAGGGAACGATCAAAGCGTAGACTGTTACAGACATTACTCCCATGGAGGAAAGTGCGCATGGTGACTGTTGTATTCAATCCCGATGCAATTTCTGTGTTTCATAAACACTCCGATAGTCCACAGTTTACAGAATGCCTCCAGATGTGCATCGGAAACTACTACTGGTCTTCCAGGGAACGATCAAATCGTAAACTCTTTGAGACATTACTCCCATGAAGGGAAGTGCGCATGGTGACATTTGTATTCTATCCCGGTGCAATTTCTGTGTTTCATCAACACTCTGATAGTCCACATATTACAGATTGCTTTCAGATGTGCATCCGAAACTACTACTGGTCTTCCTAGGAACGATCAAAGCGTAGACTGTTTGAGACATTATTCCCATGAAGGAAAGTGCGCATGGTGACTACTGTATTCAATCCCGAGGCAATTTCTGTGTTTCATCAACACTCTGATAGTCCACAGATTACAGAATCCAACCAGACGTGCATCGGAAACTACTACTGGTCTTCCAGGAACAATCAAGGCGTAGACTGTTTGAGACATTACTCCCGTGGAGGAAAGTGCACATGGTGACTGTTGTATTCAATCCAGATGCAATTTCTGTGTTTAATCAACACTCTGATACTCCACAGATTACAGAATGACAACAGATGCGCATCGGAAACTACTACTGGTCTTCCAGGGAACGATCAAAGCGTAGACTGTTTGAGACATTACTCCCTCGGAGGAGAGTGCTCATGGTGACTGTTGTATTCAATTCCGATTCAATTTCTGAGTTTCATCAACACTCTGATTGTCAACAGATTACAGAATGCTACCAGATGTGCATCGGAAACAACTACTGGTCTTCCAGGTACCGATCAAAGCGTAGACTGTTTGACACATTACTCCCATGGAGGAAAGTGCGCATGGTGACTGTTGTATTCCATTCCGATTCAATTTCTGTGTTTCATCAACACTCTGATAGACCACAGATTACAGAGTGCCACCAGATGTGCATCGGAAACTACTACTGGTCTTCCAGGGAACGATCAAAGCGTAGACTGTTTGAGACATTACTCCCGTGGAGGGAAGTGCGCATGGTGACTGTTGTATTCAATCCCGATGCAATTTCTGTGTTTCATCAACACTCTGATAGTCCGCAGATTACAGAAAGAATCCAGATGTGCATCCGAAACTACTATTGGTCTTCAAGGGAACGATCAAATTGTAGACTGTTAGAGACATTACTCCCATGGAGGAAAGTGCGCATGGTGACTGTTGTATTCAATCCCGATGCTATTTCAGTGTTTCATCAACACTCTGATAGTCCACAGATTACAGAATGCCAAGAGATGTGCATCGGAAACTACTACTGGTCTTCCAGGGAACGATCAAAGCGTAGACTGTTAGAGACATTACTCCCATGGAGGAAAGTGTGCATGGTGACTGTTGTATTCAATCACGATGCAATTTCTGTGTTTCATCAACACTCTGATAGTCTACAGATTAACGAATGCCACCAGATGTGCATCGGAAACTACTACTAGTGTTCCAGGGTACGATCAAAGCGTAGACTGTTAGAGACATTACTCCCATGCAGGAAAGTGACCATGGTGACTTTTGTATTCAATCAGGAAGCAATATCTTTGTTTCATCAACACTCTGATAGTCTACAGATTACAGAATGCCACCAGATGTGCATCGGAAACTACTACTGGTCTTCCAGGGAACGATCAAAGCGTAGACTCTTTGAGACATTATTCACATGGAGGAAACTGCGCATGGATACTGTTGTATTCAATCCCGATGCAATTTCTGTGTTTCATCAACACTCTGATAGTCTACAGATTACAGAATGCCACCAGATGTGCATCGGAAACTACTACTGGTCTTCCAGGGAAAGATAAAAGCGTAGAGTGTTTGAGACATTACTCCCATTTAGGAAAGTGCGCATTGTGACTGTTGTATTAAATCCCGATGCAATTTCTGTGTTTCATCAACACTCTGATAGTCAAGAGATTACAGAATGCCTCCAGATGTGCATCGGAAACTACTACTGGTCTTCCAGGGAACGATCAAAGAGTAGACTGTTTGAGACATTACTCCCATGGAGGAAAGTGCGGATGGTGACTGTTGTATTCAATACCGATGCAATTTCTGTGCTTCATCAACACTCAGATAGTATACAGTTTATGGAAAGACTCCAGATGTGCATCGGGAAGTACTTCTGGTCTTCCAGGGAACGATCAAAGCGTAGACTGTTTGAGAGTTTACTCCCATGGAGGAAAGTGCGCATGGTGACTGTTGTATTCAATCCCGATGCAATTTCTGTGTTTCATAAACACTCTGAAAGTCCACAGATTACAGAATGCCTTCAGATGTGCATCGGAAACTACTACTGGTCTTCCAGGGAACGATCAAGCGTAAACTCTTTGAGACATTACTCCCATGGAGGGAAGTGCGCATGGTGACTGTTGTATTCAATCACGATGCAATTTCTGTGTCTCATCAACACTCTGATAGACCACAGATTACAGAATGCCACCAGATGTGCATCCGAAACTACTACTGGTCTTCCTAGGAACGATCAAAGCGTAGACTGTTTGAGACATTATTCCCATGAAGGAAAGTGCGCATGGTGACTGTTGTATTCAATCCCGAGGCAATTTCTGTGTTTCATCAACACTCTGATGGTCTACAGATTACAGAATGCCACCAGTTGTGCATCGGAAACTACTACTGGTCTTCCATGGAACGATCAAATCGTAGACTGTTAGAGACAATACTCCCATGGAGGAAAGTGCGCATGGTGACTGTTGCATTCAATCCCGATGCAATTTCTGTGTTTTATCAACACTCTGATAGTCTACAGATTACAGAATGCCACCAGATGTCCATCGGAAACTACTAGTGGTCTTCCAGGGAACGATCAAAGCGTAGACAGTTAGAGATATTACTCCCACTGAGGAAAGTGCGCATGGTGACTGTTGTATTCAATCCCGAAGCAATATCTTTGTTTCATCAACTCTCTGATAGTCTACAGATTACAGAATGCCACCAGATGTGCATCGGAAACTACTACTGGTCTTCCAGGGAACGATCAAAGCGTAGACTCTTTGAGACATTATTCACATGGAGGAAACTGCGCATTGATACTGTTGTATTCAATCCCGATGCAATTTCTGTGTTTCATCAACACTCTGATAGTCTACAGATTACAGAATGCCACCAGATGTGCATCGGAAACTACTACTGGTCTTCCAGGGAAAGATCAAAGCGTAGAGTGTTTGAGACATTTCTCCCATTTAGGAAAGTGCGCATTGTGACTGTTGTATTCAATCCCGATGCAATTTCTGTGTTTCATCAACACTCTGATAGTCAAGAGATTACAGAATGCCTCCACATGTACATCGGAAACCACTACTGGTCTTCCAGGGAACGATCAAAGAGTAGACTGTTTGAGACGTTACTCCCATGGAGGAAAGTGCGCATGATGACTGTTGTATTCAATACCAATGCAATTTCTGTGCTTCGTCAACACTCTGATAGTCCACAGTTTACGGAAAGCCTCCAGATGTGCATCGGGAAGTACTCCTGGTCTTCCAGGGAACGATCAAAGCGTAGACTGTTACAGACATTACTCCCATGGAGGAAAGTGCGCATGGTGACTGTTGTATTCAATCCCGATTCAATTTCTGTGTTTCATAAACACTCTGATAATCCACAGATTACAGAATGCCTCGAGATGTGCATCGGAAACTACTACTGGTCTTCCAGGGAACGATCAAAGCGTAAACTCTTTGAGACATTACTCCCATGGAGGGAAGTGCGCATGGTGACTTTTGTATTCAATCCCGATGCAATTTCTGTGTTTCATCAACACTCTGATAGTCCACATATTACAGAATGCTTTCAGATGTGCATCCGAAACTACTACTGGTCTTCCAGGGAACGATCAAAGCGTAGGCTGTTTGAGACATTACTCCCGTGGAGGAAAGTGCTCATGGTGACTGTTGTATTCAATTCCGATTCAATTTCTGAGTTTCATCAACACTCTGATTGTCAACAGGTTACAGAATGCTACCAGATGTGCATCGGAAACAACTACTGGTCTTCCAGGGACCGATCAAAGCGTAGACTGTTTGAGACATTACTCCCATGGAGGAAAGTGCGCATTGTGATTGTTGTATTCAATCCCGATGCAATATCTGTGTTTCATCAACACTCTGATAGTCAACAGATTACAGAATGCCACCAGATGTGCATCGGAAACTACTACTGGTCTTCCAGGGAACGATCAAAGCGTAGACGGTTTGAGAATTACACCCATGGAGGAAAGTGCGCATGGTGACTGTTGTATTCAATCCCGATGCAATTTCTGTGCTTCGTCAACACTCACTTAGTCCACAGATATCAGAATGCCTCCAGATGTGCATCGGAAACTACTACTGGTCTTCCAGGGAACGATCAAAGCGTAGACTATTTGACACATTACTCCCATGGATGAAAGTGCGCATGGTAACTGTTGTATTCAATCCCGATGCAATTTCTGTGTTTCATCAACACTCTTATAGTCCACAGATAACAGAAAGAATACAGATGTGCATCGGAAACTACTACTGGTCTTCCATGGAACGATCAAAGCGTAGACTGTTAGAGATATTACTCCCATTGAGGAAAGTGCGCATGGTGACTGTTGTATTCAATCCCGAAGCAATATCTTTGTTTCATCAACTCTCTGATAGTCTACATATTACAGAATGCCATAAGATGTGCATCGGAAACCTCTACTGGTCTTCCAGGGAACGATCAAAGCGTAGAGTGTTTGAGACATTACTCCCATGGAGGAAAGTGCGCATGGTGACTGTTGTATTCAATCCCGATGCAATTTCTGTGTTTCATAAACACTCTGATAATCCACAGATTACAGAATGCCTCCAGATGTGCATCGGAAACTACTACTGGTCTTCCAGGGAACGATCAAATCGTAAACTCTTTGAGACATTACTCCCATGGAGGGAAGTGCGCATGGTGACATTTGTATTCAATCCTGATGCAATTTCTGTGTTTCATCAACACTCTGATAGTCCACATATTACAGAATGCTTTCAGATGTGCATCCAAAACTACTAATGGTCTTCCTAGGAACGATCAAAGCGTAGACTGTTTGAGACATTATTCCCATGAAGGAAAGTGCGCATGGTGACTACTGTATTCAATCCCGAGGCAATTTCTGTGTTTCATCAACACTCTGATAGTCCACAGATTACAGAATCCAACCAGACGTGCATCGGAAACTACTACTGGTCTTCCAGGCACAATCAAGGCGTAGACTGTTTGAGACATTACTCCCGTGGAGGAAAGTGCACATGGTGACTGTTGTATTCAATCCCGATGCAATTTCTGTGTTTAATCAACACTCTGATACTCCACAGATTACAGAATGCCACCAGATGTGCATCGGAAACTACTACTGGTCTTCCATTGAACGATCAAAGCGTAGACTGTTTGAGACATTACTCCCTCGGAGGAGAGGGCTCATGGTGACTGTTGTATTTAATTCCGATTCAATTTCTGAGTTTCATCAACACTCTGATTGTCAACAGATTACAGAATGCTACCAGATGTGCATCGGAAACAACTACTGGTCTTCCAGGGACCGATCAAAGCGTAGACTGTTTGAGACATTACTCCCATGGAGGAAAGTGCGCATGGTGACTGTTGTATTCAATTCCGATTCAATATCTGAGTTTCATCAACACTCTGATTGTCAGCAGATTACAGAATTCTACCAGATGTGCATCGGAAACAACTACTGGTCTTCCAGGGAACGATCAAAGCGTAGACTGTTTGAGACATTACTCCCGTGGAGGGAAGTGCGCATGGTGACTGTTGTATTCCATTCCGATTCAATTTCTGTGTTTCATCAACACTCTGATAGACAACAGATTACAGAATGCCACCAGATGTGCATCGGAAACTACTACTGGTCTTCCAGGGAACGATCAAAGCGTAGACTGTTTGAGACATTACTCCCGTGGAGGGAAGTGCGCATGGTGACTGTTGTATTCAATACCGATGCAATTTCTGTGTTTCATCAACACTCTGATAGTCCGCAGATTACAGAAAGAATCCAGATGTGCAGCGGAAACTACTATTGGTCTTCCAGGGAACGATCAAATTGTAGACTGTTAGAGACATTACTCCCATGGAGGAAAGTGCGCATGGTGACTGTTGTATTCAATCGCGATGCTATTTCTGTGTTTCATCAACACTCTGATAGTCCACAGATTACAGAATGCCAAGAGATGTGCATCGGAAACTACTACTGGTCTTCCAGGGAACGATCAAAGCGTAGACTGTTAGAGACATTACTCCCATGCAGGAAAGTGCGCATGGTGACTGTTGTATTCAATCCCGAAGCAATATCTTTGTTTCATCAACACTCCGATAGTCTACAGATTACAGAATGCCACTATATGTGCATCGGAAACTACTACTGGTCTTCCAGGGAACGATCAAAGCGTAGACTCTTTGAGACATTATTCAGATGGAGGAAACTGCGCATGGATACTGTTGTATTCAATCCCGATGCAATTTCTGTGTTTCATCAACACTCTGATAGTCTACAGATTACAGAATGCCACCAGATGTGCATCGGAAACTACTTCTGGTTCTCCAGGGAACGATCAAAGCGTAGACTGTTTGAGACATTATTCCCATGAAGGAAAGTGCGCATTGTGATTGTTGTATTCAATCCCGATGCAATATCTGTGTTTCATCAACACTCTGATAGTCTACAGATTACAGAATGCCACCAGATGTGCATCGGAAACTACTACTGGTCTTCCAGGGAACGATCAAAGCGTAGACTCTTTGAGACGTTATTCACATGGAGGAAACTGCGCATGGATACTGTTGTATTCAATCCCGATGCAATTTCTGTGTTTCATCAACACTCTGATAGTCTACAGATTACAGAATGCCACCAGATGTGCATCGGACACTGCTACTGGTCTTCCAGGGAAAGATCAAAGCGTATTGTGAGTGAGACTTTACTCCCATTTAGGAAAGTGCGCATTGTGACTGTTGTATTCAATCCCGATGCAATTTCTGTGTTTCATCAACACTCTGATAGTCAAGAGATTACAAAATGCATCCACATGTGCATCGGAAACTACTACTGGTCTTCCAGGGAACGATCAAAGAGTAGACTGTTTGAGACGTTACTCCCATGGAGGAGAGTGCGCATGGTGACTGTTGTATTCAATACCGATGCAATTTCTGTGCTTCATCAACACTCTGATAGTCCACAGTTTACGGAAAGCCTCCAGATGTGCATCGGAAAGTACTCCTGGTCTTCCAGGGAACGATCAAAGCGTAGACTGTTATAGACATTACTCCCATGGAGGAAAGTGCGCATGGTGACTGTTGTATTCAATCCCGATGCAATTTCTGTGTTTCATAAACACTCTGATAGTCCACAGATTACAGAATGCCTTCAGATGTGCATCGGAAACTACTACTGGTCTTCCAGGGAACGATCAAATCGTAAACTCTTTGAGACATTACTCCCATGGAGGGAAGTGCGCATGGTGACATTTGTATTCAATCCCGATGCAATTTCTGTGTTTCATCAACACTCTGATAGTCCACATATTACAGAATGCTATCAGATGTGCATCCGAAACTACTACTGGTCTTCCTAGGAACGATCAAAGCGTAGACTGTTTGAGACATTATTCCCATGAAGGAAAGTGCGCATGGTGACTACTGTATTCAATCCCGAGGCAATTTCTGTGTTTCATCAACACTCTGATAGTCCACAGATTACAGAATCCAACCAGACGTGCATCGGAAACTACTACTGGTCTTCCAGGAACAATCAAGGCGTAGACTGTTTGAGACATTACTCCCGTGGAGGAAAGTGCACATGGTGACTGTTGTATTCAATCCCGATGCAATTTCTGTGTTTAATCAACACTCTGATACTCCACAGATTACAGAATGACACCAGATGTGCATTGGAAACTACTACTGGTCTTCCAGGGAACGATCAAAGCGTAGACTGTTTGAGACATTACTCCATCGGAGGAGAATGCTCATGGTGACTGTTGTATTCAATTCCGATTCAATTTCTGAGTTTCATCAACACTCTGATTGTCAACAGATTACAGAATGCTACCAGATGTGCATCGGAAACAACTACTGGTCTGCCAGGGACCGATCAAAGCGTAGACTGTTTGAGACATTACTCCCATGGAGGAAAGTGCGCATGGTGACTGTTGTTTTCCATTCCGATTCAATATCTGTGTTTCAATAACACTCTGATAGACCACAGATTACAGAATGCCACCAGATGTGCATCGGAAACTACTACTGGTCTTCCAGGGAACGATCAAAGCGTAGACTGTTACAGACATTACTCCCATGGAGGAAAGTGCGCATGGTGACTTTTGTATTCAATCCCGATGCAATTTCTGTGTTTCATAAACACTCTGATAGTCCACAGATTACAGAATCCCTCCAGATGTGCATCGGAAACTACTACTGGTCTTCCAGGGAACGATCAAAGCGTAAACTCTTTGAGACATTACTCCCATGGAGGGAAGTGCGCATGGTGACTTTTGTATTCAATCCCGATGCAATTTCTGTGTTTCATCAACACTCTGATAGTCCACATATTACAGAATGCTTTCAGATGTGCATCCGAAACTACTACTGGTCTTCCAGGGAACGATCAAAGCGTAGACTGTTTGAGACATTACTCCCGTGGAGGAAAGTGCTCATGGTGACCGTTGTATTCAATTCCGATTCAATTTCTGAGTTTCATCAACACTCTGATTGTCAACAGATTACAGAATGCTACCAGATGTGCATCGGAAACAACTACTGGTCTTCCAGGGACCGATCAAAGCGTAGACTGTTTGAGACATTACTCCCATGGAGGAAAGTGCGCATTGTGATTGTTGTATTCAATCCCGATGCAATATCTGTGTTTCATCAACACTCTGATAGTCAACAGATTATAGAATGCCACCAGATGTGCATCGGAAACTACTACTGGTCTTCCAGGGAACGATCAAAGCGTAGACGGTTTGAGAATTACACCCATGGAGGAAAGTGCGCATGGTGACTGTTGTATTCAATCCCGATGCAATTTCTGTGCTTCGTCAACACTCACTTAGTCCACAGATATCAGAATGCCTCCAGATGTGCATCGGAAACTACTACTGGTCTTCCAGGGAACGATCAAAGCGTAGACTATTTGACACATTACTCCCATGGATGAAAGTGCGCATGGTAACTGTTGTATTCAATCCCGATGCAATTTCTGTGTTTCATCAACACTCTTATAGTCCACAGATAACAGAAAGAATCCAGATGTGCATCGGAAACTACTACTGGTCTTCCATGTAACGATCAAAGCGTAGACTGTTAGAGATATTACTCCCATTGAGGAAAGTGCGCATGGTGACTGTTGTATTCAATCCCGAAGCAATATCTTTGTTTCATCAACTCTCTGATAGTCTACAGATTACAGAATGCCACCAGATGTGCATCGGAAACTACTACTGGTCTTCCATGGAACGATCAAAGCGTAGACTGTTAGAGATATTACTCCCATTGAGGAAAGTGCGCATGGTGACTGTTGTATTCAATCCCGAAGCAATATCTTTGTTTCATCAACTCTCTGATAGTCCACAGATTACAGAATGCCTCCAGATGTGCATCGGAAACTACTACTGGTCTTCCAGGGAACGATCAAATCGTAAACTCTTTGAGACATTACTCCCATGGAGGGAAGTGCGCATGGTGACATTTGTATTCAATCCCGATGCAATTTCTGTGTTTCATCAACACTCTGATAGTCCACATATTACAGAATGCTTTCAGATGTGCATCCGAAACTACTACTGGTCTTCCTAGGAACGATCAAAGCGTAGACTGTTTGAGACATTATTCCCATGAAGGAAAGTGCGCATGGTGACTACTGTATTCAATCCCGAGGCAATTTCTGTGTTTCATCAACACTCTGATAGTCCACAGATTACAGAATCCAACCAGACGTGCATCGGAAACTACTTCTGGTCTTCCAGGGAACGATCAAAGCGTAGACTGTTTGAGACATTACTCCCTCGGAGGAGAGTGCTCATGGTGACTGTTGTATTCAATTCCGTTTCAATTTCTGAGTTTCATCAACACTCTGATTGTCAACAGATTACAGAATGCTACCAGATGTGCATCGGAAACAACTACTGGTCTTCCAGGGACCGATCAAAGCGTAGACTGTTTGAGACATTACTCCCATGGAGGAAAGTGCGCATGGTGACTGTTGTATTCCATTCCGATTCAATTTCTGTGTTTCATCAACACTCTGATAGACCACAGATTACAGAATGCCCCCAGATGTGCATCGGAAACTACTACTGGTCTTCCAGGGAACGATCAAAGCGTAGACTGTTTGAGACATTACTCCCGTGGAGGGAAGTGCGCATGGTGACTGTTGTATTCAATCCCGATGCAATTTCTGTGTTTCATCAACACTCTGATAGTCCGCAGATTACAGAAAGAATCCAGATGTGCATCGGAAACTACTATTGGTCTTCCAGGGAACGATCAAATTGTAGACTGTTAGAGACATTACTCCCATGGAGGAAAGTGCGCATGGTGACTGTTGTATTCAATCCCGATGCTATTTCTGTGTCTCATCAACACTCTGATAGTCCACAGATTACAGAATGCCAAGAGATGTGCATCGGAAACTACTACTGGTCTTCCAGGGAACGATCAAAGCGTAGACTGTTAGAGACATTACTCCCATGGAGGAAAGTGTGCATGGTGACTGTTGTATTCAATCCCGATGCAATTTCTGTGTTTCATCAACACTCTGATAGTCTACAGATTAACGAATGCCACCAGATGTGCATCGGAAACTACTACTAGTGTTCCAGGGTACGATCAAAGCGTAGACTGTTAGAGACAATACTCCCATGCAGGAAAGTGAGCATGGTTACTGTTGTATTCAATCAGGAAGCAATATCTTTGTTTCATCAACACTCTGACAGTCTACAGATTACAGAATGCCACCAGATGTGCATCGGAAACTACTACTGGTGTTCCATGGAACGATAAAAGCGTAGACTCTTTGAGACATTATTCACATGGAGGAAACTGCGCATGGATACTGTAGTATTCAATCCCGATGCAATTTCTGTGTTTCATCAACACTCTGATAGTCTACAGATTACAGAATGCCACCAGAATTGCATCGGAAACTACTACTAGTCTTCCAGGGAAAGATAAAAGCGTAGAGTGTTTGGGACATTACTCCCATTTAGGAAAGTGCGCATTGTGACTGTTGTATTCAATCCCGATGCAATTTCTGTGTTTCATAAACACTCTGATAGTCAAGAGATTACAGAATGCCTCCAGATGTGCATCGGAAACTACTACTGGTCTTCCAGGGAACGATCAAAGAGTAGACTGTTTGAGACATTACTGCCATGGAGGAAAGTGCGGATGGTGACTGTTGTATTCAATACCGATGCAATTTCTGTGCTTCATCAACACTCTGATAGTATACAGTTTACGGAAAGCCTCCAGATGTGCATCGGGAAGTACTTCTGGTCTTCCAGGGAACGATCAAAGCGTAGACTGTTTGAGACATTACTCCCATGGAGGAAAGTGCGCATGGTGACTGTTGTATTCAATCCCGATGCAATTTCTGTGTTTCATAAACACTCTGATAGTCCACAGATTACAGAATGCCTTCAGATGTGCATCGGAAACTACTAGTGGTCTTCCAGGGAACGATCAAAGCGTAGACTGTTAGAGATATTACTCCCATTGAGGAAAGTGCGCATGGTGACTGTTGTATTCAATCCCGAAGCAATATCTTTGTTTCATCAACTCTCTGATAGTCTACAGATTACAGAATGCCACCAGATGTGCATCGGAAACCTCTACTGGTCTTAAAGGGAACGATCAAAGCGTAGAGTGTTTGAGACATTACTCCCATGGAGGAAAGTGCGCATGGTGACTGTTGTATTCAATCCCGATGCAATTTCTGTGTTTCATCAACACACTTATAGTCAACTGATTACAGAATGCCTCCAGATGTGCATCGGAAACTACTACTGGTCTTCCAGGGAACGATCAAAGCGTAGACTGTTAGAGACATTACTCCCATGTGGAAAGAGCGCATGGTACTGTTGTACTCAATCCCGAAGCAATATCTTTGTTTCATCAACACTCTGATAGTCTACAGATTACAGAATGCCACCAGATGAGCATCGGAAACTACTACTGGTCTTTCAGGGAACGATCAAAGCGTAGACTCTTTGAGACATTATTCACATGGAGGAAACTGCGTATTGATACTGTTGTATTCAATCCCGATGCAATTTCTTTGTTTCTTCAACACTCTGATAGTCTACAGATTACAGAATGCCACCAGATGTGCATCGGAAACTACTACTGGTCTTCCAGGGAAAGATCAAAGCGTAGAGTGTTTGAGACATTTCTCCCATTTAGGAAAGTGCGCATTGTGACTGTTGTATTCAATCCCGATGCAATTTCTGTGTTTCATCAACACTCTGATAGTCAAGAGATTACAGAATGCCTCCACATGTGCATCGGAAACCACTACTGGTCTTCCAGGTAACGATCAAAGAGTAGACTGTTTGAGACGTTACTCCCATGGAGGAAAGTGCGCATGGTGACTGTTGTATTCAATACCGATGCAATTTCTGTGCTTCATCAACACTCTGATAGTCCACAGTTTACGGAAAGCCTCCAGATGTGCATCGGGAAGTACTCCTGGTCTTCCAGGGAACGATCAAAGCGTAGACTGTTACAGACATTACTCCCACGGAGGAAAGTGCGCATGGTGACTGTTGTATTCAATCCCGATGCAATATCTGTGTTTCATAAACACTCTGATAGTCCACAGATTACAGAATGCCTCCAGATGTGCATCGGAAACTACTACTGGTCTTCCAGGGAACGATCAAAGCGTAAACTCTTTGAGACATTACTCCCATGGAGGGAAGTGCGCATGGTGACTTTTGTATTCAATCCCGATGCAATTTCTGTGTTTCATCAACACTCTGATAGTCAACGTATTACAGAATGCATTCAGATGTGCATCCGAAACTACTACTGGTCTTCCAGGGAACGATCAAAGCGTAGACTGTTTGAGACATTACTCCCGTGGAGGAAAGTGCTCATGGTGACTGTTGTATTCAATTCCGATTCAATTTCTGAGTTTCATCAGCACTCTGATTGTCAACAGATTACAGAATGCTACCAGATGTGCATCGGAAACAACTACTGGTCTTCCAGGGACCGATCAAAGCGTAGACTGTTTGAGACATTACTCCCATGGAGGAAAGTGCGCATTGTGATTGTTGTATTCAATCCCGATGCAATATCTGTGTTTCATCAACACTCTGATAGTCAACTGATTACAGAATGCCACCAGATGTGCATCGGAAACTACTACTGGTCTTCCAGGGAACGATCAAAGCGTAGACGGTTTGAGAATTACACACATGGAGGAAAGTGCGCATGGTGACTGTTGTATTCAATCCCGATGCAATTTCTGTGCTTCGTCAACACTCACTTAGTCCACAGATATCAGAATGCCTCCAGATGTGCATCGGAAACTACTACTGGTCTTCCAGGGAACGATCAAAGCGTAGACTATTTGACACATTACTCCCATGGATGAAAGTGCGCATGGTAACTGTTGTATTCAATCCCGATGCTATTTCTGTGTTTCATCAACACTCTTATAGTCCACAGATAACAGAAAAAATCCAGATGTGCATCGGAAACTACTACTGGTCTTCCATGGAACGATCAAAGCGTAGACTGTTAGAGATATTACTCCCATTGAGGAAAGTGCGCATGGTGACTGTTGTATTCAATCCCGAAGCAATATCTTTGTTTCATCAACTCTCGGATAGTCTACAGATTACAGAATGCCACCAGATGTGCATCGGAAACATCTACTGGTCTTCCAGGGAACGATCAAAGCGTAGAGTGTTTGAGACATTACTCCCATGGAGGAAAGTGCGCATGGTAACTGTTGTATTCAATCCCGATGCAAATTCTGTGTTTCATCAACACACTGATAGTCAACTGATTACAGAATGCCTCCAGATGTGCATCGGAAACTACTACTGGTCTTCCAGGGAACGATCAAAGCGTAGACTGTTAGAGACATTACTCCCATGTAGGAAAGTGCGCATGGTGACTGTTGTATTCAATCCCGAAGCAATATCTTTGTTTCATCAACACTCTGATAGTCTACAGATTACAGAATGCCACCAGATGTGCATCGGAAACTACTACTGGTCTTCCAGGGAACGATCAAAGCGTAGACTCTTTGAGACATTATTCACATGGAGGAAACTGCGCATTGATACTGTTGTATTCAATCCCGATGCAATTTCTGTGTTTCATCAACACTCTGATAGTCTACAGATTACAGAATGCCACCAGATGTGCATCGGAAACTACTACTGGTCTTCCAGGGAAAGATCAAAGCGTAGAGTGTTTGAGACATTACTCCCATTTAGGAAAGTGCGCATGGTGACTGTTGTATTCAAACCCGATGCAATTTCTGTGTTTCATAAACACTCTGATAGTCCACAGATTACAGAATGCCTCCAGATGTGCATCGGAAACTACTACTAGTCTTCCAGGGAACGATCAAAGCGTAAACTCTTTGAGACATTACTCCCATGGAGGGAAGTGCGCATGGTTACTTTTGTATTCAATCCCGATGCAATTTCTGTGTTTCCTCAACACTCTGATAGTCCACATTTTACAGAATGCTTTCAGATGTGCATCCGAAACTACTACTGGTCTTCCAGGGAACGATCAAAGCGTAGACTGTTTGAGACATTACTCCCGTGGAGGAAAGTGCTCATGGTGACTGTTGTATTCAATTCCGATTCAATTTCTGAGTTTCATCAACACTCTGATTGTCAACAGATTACAGAATGCTACCAGATGTGCATCGGAAACAACTACTGGTCTTCCAGAGACCGATCAAAGCGCAGACTGTTTGAGACATTACTCCCATGGAGGAAAGTGCGCATGGTGACTGTTGTATTCCATTCCGATTCAATTTCTGTGTTTCATCAACACTCTGATAGACCACAGATTACAGAATGCAACCAGATGTGCATCGGAAACTACTACTGGTCTTCCAGGGAACGATCAAAGCGTAGACTGTTTAAGACATTACTCCCGTGGGGGAAGTGCGCATGGTGACTGTTGTATTCAATCCCGATGCAATTTCTGTGTTTCATTAACACTCCGATAGTCCACAGATTACAGAATGCATTCAGATGTGCATCCGAACCTACTACTGGTCTTCCTAGGAACGATCAAAGCGTAGACTGTTTGAGACATTATTCCCATGAAGGAAAGTGCGCATGGTAACTGTTGTATTCAATCCCGATGCAATTTCTGTGTTTCGTCAACACTCAGTTAGTCCACAGATATCAGAATGCCGCCAGATGGGCATCGGAAACTACTACTGGTCTTCCAGGGAACGATCAAAGCGTAGACTGTTTGAGACATTACTCCCGTGGAGGAAAGTGCGCATGGTGACTGTTGTATTCAATCCCGATGCAATTTCTGTGTTTCATCAACACTCTGATAGTCCGCAGATTACAGAAAGAATCCAGATGTGCATCGGAAACTACTATTGGTCTTCCAGGGAACGATCAAATTGTAGACTGTTAGAGACATTACTCCCATGGAGGAAAGTGCGCATGGTGACTGTTGTATTCAATCCCGATGCTATTTCTGTGTTTCATCAACACTCTGATAGTCCACAGATTACAGAATGCCAAGAGATGTGCATCGGAAACTACTACTGGTCTTCCAGGGAACGATCAAAGCGTAGACTGTTAGAGACATTACTCCCATGGAGGAAAGTGCGCATGGTGACTGTTGTATTCAATCGCGATGCAATTTCTCTGTTTCATCAACACTCTGATAGTCTACAGATTAACGAATGCCACCAGATGTCCATCGGAAACTACTACTGGTGTTCCAGGGTACGATCAAAGCGTAGACTGTTAGAGACATTACTCCCATGCAGGAAAGTGCCCATGGTGACTGTTGTATTCAATCCCGAAGCAATATCTTTGTTTCATCAACACTCTGATAGTCTACAGATTACAGAATGCCACCAGATGTGCATCGGAAACTACTACTGGTCTTCCAGGGAACGATCAAAGCGTAGAGTGTTTGAGACATTACTCCCATTTAGGAAAGTGCGCATTGTGACTGTTGTATTCAATCCCGATGCAATTTCTGTGTTTCATCAACACTCTGATAGTCTACAGATTACAGAATGCCACCAGATGTGTATCGGAAACTACTACTGGTCTTCCAGGGAAAGATCAAAGCGTAGAGTGTTTGAGACATTACTCCCATTTAGGAAAGTGCGCATTGTGACTGTTGTATTCAATCCCGATGCAATTTCTGTGTTTCATCAACACTCTGATAGTCAAGAGATTACAGAATGCCTCCAGATGTGCATCGGAAACTACTACTGGTCTTCCAGGGAACGATCAAAGAGTAGACTGTTTGAGACATTACTCCCATGGAGGAAAGTGCGGATGGTGAATGTTGTATTCAATACCGATTCAATTTCTGTGCTTCATCAACACTCTGATAGTCCACAGTTTACGGAAAGCCTCCTGATGTGCATCGGGAAGTATTTTTGGTCTTCCAGGGAACGATCAAAGCGTAGACTGTTTGAGACATTACTCCCATGGAGGAAAGTGCGCATGGTGACTGTTGTATTCAATCCCGATGCAATTTCTGTGTTTCATAAACACTCTGATAGTCCACAGATTACAGAATGCCTCCAGATGTGCATCGGAAACTACTACTGGTCCTCCAGGGAACGATCAAAGCGTAAACTCTTTGAGACATTACTCCCATGGAGGGAAGTGCGCATGGTGACTGTTGTATTCAATCACGATGCAATTTCTGTGTCTCATCAACACTCTGATAGACCACAGATTACAGAATGCCACCAGATGTGCATCCGAAACTACTACTGGTCTTCCTAGGAACGGTCAAAGCGTAGACTGTTTGAGACATTATTCCCATGAAGGAAAGTGCGCATGGTGACTGTTGTATTCAATCCCGAGGCAACTTCTGTGTTTCATCAACACTCTGATAGTCTACAGATTACAGAATGCCACCAGATGTGCATCGGAAACTACCACTCGTCTTCCAGGGAACGATCAAAGCGTAGAGTGTTTGAGACATTACTCCCATTTAGGAAAGTGCGCATTGTGATTGTTGTATTCAATCCCGATGCAATATCTGTGTTTCATCAACACTCTGATAGTCAACAGATTACAGAATGCCACCAGATGTGCATCTGAAACTACTACTGGTCTTCCAGGGAACGATCAAAGCGTAGACGGTTTGAGAATTACACCCATGGAGGAAAGTGCGCATGGTGACTGTTGTATTCATACCGATGCAATTTCTGTGCTTTATCAACACTCTGATAGTATACAGTTTACGGAAAGCCTCCAGATGTGCATCGGGAAGTACTTCTGGTCTTCCAGGGAACGATCAAAGCGTAGACTGTTTGAGACATTACTCCCATGGAGGAAAGTGCGCATGGTGACTGTTGTATTCAATCCCGATGCAATTTCTGTGTTTCATAAACACTCTGATAGTCCACAGATTACAGAATGCCTTCAGATGTTCATCGGAAACTACTAGTGGTCTTCCAGGGAACGATCAAAGCGTAGACTGTTAGAGATATTACTCCCATTGAGGAAAGTGCGCATGGTGACTGTTGTATTCAATCCCGAAGCAATATCTTTGTTTCATCAACTCTCTGATAGTCTACAGATTACAGAATGCCACCAGATGTGCATCGGAAACCTCTACTGGTCTTAAAGGGAACGATCAAAGCGTAGAGTGTTTGAGACATTACTCCCATGGAGGAAAGTGCGCATGGTGACTGTTGTATTCAATCCCGATGCAATTTCTGTGTTTCATCAACACACTTATAGTCAACTGATTACAGAATGCCTCCAGATGTGCATCGGAAACTACTACTGGTCTTCCAGGGAACGATCAAAGCGTAGACTGTTAGAGACATTACTCCCATGTGGAAAGAGCGCATGGTACTGTTGTATTCAATCCCGAAGCAATATCTTTGTTTCATCAACACTCTGATAGTCTACAGATTACAGAATGCCACCAGATGAGCATCGGAAACTACTACTGGTCTTTCAGGGAACGATCAAAGCGTAGACTCTTTGAGACATTATTCACATGGAGGAAACTGCGCATTGATACTGTTGTATTCAATCCCGATGCAATTTCTTTGTTTCATCAACACTCTGATAGTCTACAGATTACAGAATGCCACCAGATGTGCATCGGAAACTACTACTGGTCTTCCAGGGAAAGATCAAAGCGTAGAGTGTTTGAGACATTTCTCCCATTTAGGAAAGTGCGCATTGTGACTGTTGTATTCAATCCCGATGCAATTTCTGTGTTTCATCAACACTCTGATAGTCAAGAGATTACAGAATGCCTCCACATGTGCATCGGAAACCACTACTGGTCTTCCAGGTAACGATCAAAGAGTAGACTGTTTGAGACGTTACTCCCATGGAGGAAAGTGCGCATGGTGACTGTTGTATTCAATACCGATGCAATTTCTGTGCTTCATCAACACTCTGATAGTCCACAGTTTACGGAAAGCCTCCAGATGTGCATCGGGAAGTACTCCTGGTCTTCCAGGGAACGATCAAAGCGTAGACTGTTACAGACATTACTCCCATGGAGGAAAGTGCGCATTGTGACTGTTGTATTCAATCCCGATGCAATATCTGTGTTTCATAAACACTCTGATAGTCCACAGATTACAGAATGCCTCCAGATGTGCATCGGAAACTACTACTGGTCTTCCAGGGAACGATCAAAGCGTAAACTCTTTGAGACATTACTCCCATGGAGGGAAGTGCGCATGGTGACTTTTGTATTCAATCCCGATGCAATTTCTGTGTTTCATCAACACTCTGATAGTCAACGTATTACAGAATGCATTCAGATGTGCATCCGAAACTACTACTGGTCTTCCAGGGAACGATCAAAGCGTAGACTGTTTGAGACATTACTCCCGTGGAGGAAAGTGCTCATGGTGACTGTTGTATTCAATTCCGATTCAATTTCTGAGTTTCATCAACACTCTGATTGTCAACAGATTACAGAATGCTACCAGATGTGCATCGGAAACAACTACTGGTCTTCCAGGGACCGATCAAAGCGTAGACTGTTTGAGACATTACTCCCATGGAGGAAAGTGCGCATTGTGATTGTTGTATTCAATCCCGATGCAACTTCTGTGCTTCGTCAACACTCACTTAGTCCACAGATATCAGAATGCCTCCAGATGTGCATCGGAAACTACTACTGGTCTTCCAGGGAACGATCAAAGCGTAGACTATTTGACACATTACTCCCATGGATGGAAGTGCGCATGGTAACTGTTGTATTCAATCCCGATGCAATTTCTGTGTTTCATCATCACTCTTATAGTCCACAGATAACAGAAAAAATCCAGATGTGCATCGGAAACTACTACTGGTCTTCCATGGAACGATCAAAGCGTAGACTGTTAGAGATATTACTCCCATTGAGGAAAGTGCGCATGGTGACTGTTGTATTCAATCCCGAAGCAATATCTTTGTTTCATCAACTCTCGGATAGTCTACAGATTACAGAATGCCACCAGATGTGCATCGGAAACCTCTACTGGTCTTCCAGGGAACGATCAAAGCGTAGAGTGTTTGAGACATTACTCCCATGGAGGAAAGTGCGCATGGTAACTGTTGTATTCAATCCCGATGCAATTTCTGTGTTTCATCAACACACTGATAGTCAACTGATTACAGAATGCCTCCAGATGTGCATCGGAAACTACTACTGGTCTTCCAGGGAACGATCAAAGCGTAGACTGTTAGAGACATTACTCCCATGTAGGAAAGTGCGCATGGTGACTGTTGTATTCAATCCCGAAGCAATATCTTTGTTTCATCAACACTCTGATAGTCTACAGATTACAGAATGCCACCAGATGTGCATCGGAAACTACTACTGGTCTTCCAGGGAACGATCAAAGCGTAGACTCTTTGAGACATTATTCACATGGAGGAAACTGCGCATTGATACTGTTGTATTCAATCCCGATGCAATTTCTGTGTTTCATCAACACTCTGATAGTCTACAGATTACAGAATGCCACCAGATGTGCATCGGAAACTACTACTGGTCTTCCAGGGAAAGATCAAAGCGTAGAGTGTTTGAGACATTACTCCCATTTAGGAAAGTGCGCATGGTGACTGTTGTATTCAAACCCGATGCAATTTCTGTGTTTCATAAACACTCTGATAGTCCACAGATTACAGAATGCCTCCAGATGTGCATCGGAAACTACTACTAGTCTTCCAGGGAACGATCAAAGCGTAGACTCTTTGAGACATTATTCACATGGAGGAAACTGCGCATTGATACTGTTGTATTCAATCCCGATGCAATTTCTGTGTTTCATCAACACTCTGATAGTCAAGAGATTACAGAATGCCTCCACATGTGCATCGGAAACTACCACTGGTCTTCCAGGGAACTATCAAAGTGTAGACTATTTGAGACGTTACTCCCATGGAGGAAAGTGCGCATGGTGACTGTTGCATTCAATCCCGATGCAATTTCTGTGTTTCATCAACACACTGATAGTCTACAGATTACAGAATGCCACCAGATGTCCATCGCAAACTACTAGTGATCTTCCAGGGAATGATCAAAGCGTAGACTGTTAGAGATATTACTCCCATTGAGGAAAGTGCGCATGGTGACTGTTGCATTCAATCGCGATGCAATTTCTGTGTTTCATCAACACTCTGATAGTCTACAGATTACAGAATGCCACCAGATGTCCATCGGAAACTACTAGTGATCTTCCAGGGAACGATCAAAGCGTAGACTGTTAGAGATATTACTCCCATTGAGGAAAGTGCGCATGGTGACTGTTGTATTCAATCCCGAAGCAATACATTTGTTTCATCAACTCTCTGATAGTCTACAGATTACAGAATGCCACCAGATGTGCATCGGAAACCTCTACTGGTCTTCCAGGGAACGATCAAAGCGTAGAGTGTTTGAGACATTACTCCCATGGAGGAAAGTGCGCATGGTGACTGTTGTATTAAATCCCGATGCAATTTCTGTGTTTCATCAACACTCTGATAGTCAACTGATTACAGAATGTCTCCAGATGTGCATCGGAAACTACTACTGGTCTTCCAGGGAACGATCAAAGCGTAGACTGTTAGAGACATTACTCTTATGTAGGAAAGTGCGCATGGTGACTGTTGTATTCAATCCCGAAGCAATATCTTTGTTTCATCAACACTCTGATAGTCTACAGATTACAGAATGCCATCAGATGTGCATCGGAAACTACTACTGGTCTTCCAGGGAACGATCAAAGCGTAGACTCTTTGAGACATTATTCACATGGAGGAAACTGCGCATTGATACTGTTGTATTCAATCCCGATGCAATTTCTGTGTTTCATCAACACTCTGATAGTCAAGAGATTACAGAATGCCTCCACATGTGCATCGGAAACTACCACTGGTCTTCCAGGGAACTATCAAAGTGTAGACTATTTGAGACGTTACTCCCATGGAGGAAAGTGCGCATGGTGACTGTTGTATTCAATACCGATGCAATTTCTGTGCTTCATCAACACTCTGATAGTCCACAGTTTACGGAAAGCCTCCAGATGTGCATCGGGAAGTACTCCTGGTCTTTCAGGGAACGATCAAAGCGTAGACTGTTACAGACATTACTCCCATGGAGTAAAGTGCGCACGGTGACTGTTGTATTCCATTCCGATTCAGTTTCTGTGTTTCATCAACACTCTGATAGACCACAGATTACAGAATGCCACCAGATGTGCATCGGAAACTACTACTGGTCTTCCAGGGAACGATCAAAGCGTAGACTCTTTGAGAATTACACCCATGGAGGAAAGTGCGCATGGTAACTGTTGTATTCAATCCCGATGTAATTTCTGTGTTTCATCAACACTCTTATAGTCCACAGATTACAGAAAGAATCCAGATGTGCATCGGAAACTACCACTGCTCTTCTAGGGAATGATCAAAGCGTGGACTGTTAGAGACAGTACTCCCATGGAGGAAAGTGCGCATGGTGTCTGTTGTATTCAATCCCGATGCATTTTCTGTGTTTCATCAACACTCTGATAATCCACAGATTACAGAATGCCACCAGATGTGCATCGAAAACTACTACTGGTCTTCCAGGGAACGATCAAATCGTAGACTGTTAGAGACATTACTCCCATGGAGGAAAGTGCGCATCGTGACTGTTGTATTCGATCCCGATGCAATTTCTGTGTTTCATCAACGCTCTGATAGTCTACAGATTACAGAATGCCACCAGATGTCCATCGGAAACTTCAAGTGGTCTTCCAGGGAACGATCAAAGCGTAGACTGTTAGAGACATTACTCCCATTGAGGAAAGTGCGCATGGTGACTGTTGTAATAAATCCCGAAGCAAAATCTTTGTTTCATCAACTCTCTGATAGTCTACAGATTACAGAATGCCACCAGATGTGCATCGGAAACTACCACTGGTCTTCCAGGGAACGATCAAAGCGTAGAGTGTTTGAGACATTACTCCCATGGAGGAAAGTGCGCATGGTTACTGTTGTATTCAATCCCGATGCAATTTCTGTGTTTCATCAACACTCTGATAGTCAACTGATTACAGAATGCCTCCAGATGTGCATCGGCAACTACTACTGGTCTTCCAGGGAACGATCAAAGAGTAGACTGTTTGAGACATTACTCCCATGGAGTAAAGTGCGCATGGTGACTGTCGTATTCAATCCCGATGCAATTTCTGTGCTTCATCAACACTCTTATAGTCCACAGTTTACGGAAAGCCTCCAGATGTGCATCGGGAAGTACTACTGGCCTTCCAGGGAACGATCAAAGCATAGACTGTTAGAGACATTACACCCATGGCGGAAAGTGCGCATGGTGACTGTTGTATTCAATCCCGATGCAATTTCTGTGTCATCAACAATCTGATACTCCACAGATTACAGATTGAATCCAGATGAGCATCGGAAACTACTACTGGTGTTCCAGGGAAAGATCAAAGATTAGCCTGTTTGAGACATTACTCCCATGGAGGAAAGTGCGCATGGTGACTGTCGTTTTCAATCCCGATGCAATTTCTGCGCTTCATCAACACTCTTATAGTCTACAGTTTACGGAAAGCCTCCATATGTGCATCAGGAAGTACTACTGGTCTTCCAGGGAACGATCAAAGCGTAGACTGTTAGAGACATTACTCCCATGGAGGGAAGTGCGCATGGTGACTGTTGTATTCAATCCCGATGCAATTTCTGTGTTTCATCAACACTCTGCTAGTCCACAGATTACAGAATGCCTTCAGATGTGCATCGGAAACTACTACTGGTCTTCCAGGGAAAGATCAAAGCGTAGAGTGTTTGAGACATTACTCCCATTTAGGAAAGTGCGCATGGTGACTGTTGTATTCAAACCCGATGCAATTTCTGTGTTTCATAAACACTCTGATAGTCCACAGATTACAGAATGCCTCCAGATGTGCATCGGAAACTACTACTAGTCTTCCAGGGAACGATCAAAGCGCAGACTGTTTGAGACATTACTCCCATGGAGGAAAGTGCGCATGGTTACTTTTGTATTCAATCCCGATGCAATTTCTGTGTTTCCTCAACACTCTGATAGTCCACATTTTACAGAATGCTTTCAGATGTGCATCCGAAACTACTACTGGTCTTCTAGGGAACGATCAAAGCGTAGACTGTTTGAGACATTACTCCCGTGGAGGAAAGTGCTCATGGTGACTGTTGTATTCAATTCCGATTCAATTTCTGAGTTTCATCAACACTCTGATTGTCAACAGATTACAGAATGCTACCAGATGTGCATCGGAAACAACTACTGGTCTTCCAGAGACCGATCAAAGCGCAGACTGTTTGAGACATTACTCCCATGGAGGAAAGTGCGCATGGTGACTGTTGTATTCCATTCCGATTCAATTTCTGTGTTTCATCAACACTCTGATAGACCACAGATTACAGAATGCAACCAGATGTGCATCGGAAACTACTACTGGTCTTCCAGGGAACGATCAAAGCGTAGACTGTTTAAGACATTACTCCCGTGGGGGAAGTGCGCATGGTGACTGTTGTATTCAATCCCGATGCAATTTCTGTGTTTCATTAACACTCCGATAGTCCACAGATTACAGAATGCATTCAGATGTGCATCCGAACCTACTACTGGTCTTCCTAGGAACGATCAAAGCGTAGACTGTTTGAGACATTATTCCCATGAAGGAAAGTGCGCATGGTAACTGTTGTATTCAATCCCGATGCAATTTCTGTGTTTCGTCAACACTCAGTTAGTCCACAGATATCAGAATGCCGCCAGATGGGCATCGGAAACTACTACTGGTCTTCCAGGGAACGATCAAAGCGTAGACTGTTTGAGACATTACTCCCGTGGAGGAAAGTGCGCATGGTGACTGTTGTATTCAATCCCGATGCAATTTCTGTGTTTCATCAACACTCTGATAGTCCGCAGATTACAGAAAGAATCCAGATGTGCATCGGAAACTACTATTGGTCTTCCAGGGAACGATCAAATTGTAGACTGTTAGAGACATTACTCCCATGGAGGAAAGTGCGCATGGTGACTGTTGTATTCAATCCCGATGCTATTTCTGTGTTTCATCAACACTCTGATAGTCCACAGATTACAGAATGCCAAGAGATGTGCATCGGAAACTACTACTGGTCTTCCAGGGAACGATCAAAGCGTAGACTGTTAGAGACATTACTCCCATGGAGGAAAGTGCGCATGGTGACTGTTGTATTCAATCGCGATGCAATTTCTCTGTTTCATCAACACTCTGATAGTCTACAGATTAACGAATGCCACCAGATGTCCATCGGAAACTACTACTGGTGTTCCAGGGTACGATCAAAGCGTAGACTGTTAGAGACATTACTCCCATGCAGGAAAGTGCACATGGTGACTGTTGTATTCAATCCCGAAGCAATATCTTTGTTTCATCAACACTCTGATAGTCTACAGATTACAGAATGCCACCAGATGTGCATCGGAAACTACTACTGGTCTTCCAGGGAACGATCAAAGCGTAGACTCTTTGAGACATTATTCACATGGAGAAAACTGCGCATGGATACCGTTGTATTCAAAACCGATGCAATTTCTGTGTTTCATCAACACTCTGATAGTCTACAGATTACAGAATGCCACCAGATGTGTATCGGAAACTACTACTGGTCTTCCAGGGAAAGATCAAAGCGTAGAGTGTTTGAGACATTACTCCCATTTAGGAAAGTGCGCATTGTGACTGTTGTATTCAATCCCGATGCAATTTCTGTGTTTCATCAACACTCTGATAGTCAAGAGATTACAGAATGCCTCCAGATGTGCATCGGAAACTACTACTGGTCTTCCAGGGAACGATCAAAGAGTAGACTGTTTGAGACATTACTCCCATGGAGGAAAGTGCGGATGGTGAATGTTGTATTCAATACCGATTCAATTTCTGTGCTTCATCATCACTCTGATAGTCCACAGTTTACGGAAAGCCTCCAGATGTGCATCGGGAAGTATTTTTGGTCTTCCAGGGAACGATCAAAGCGTAGACTGTTTGAGACATTACTCCCATGGAGGAAAGTGCGCATGGTGACTGTTGTATTCAATCCCGATGCAATTTCTGTGTTTCATAAACACTCTGATAGTCCACAGATAACAGAATGCCTCCAGATGTGCATCGGAAACTACTACTGGTCCTCCAGGGAACGATCAAAGCGTAAACTCTTTGAGACATTACTCCCATGGAGGGAAGTGCGCATGGTGACTGTTGTATTCAATCACGATGCAATTTCTGTGTCTCATCAACACTCTGATAGACCACAGATTACAGAATGCCACCAGATGTGCATCCGAAACTACTACTGGTCTTCCTAGGAACGGTCAAAGCGTAGACTGTTTGAGACATTATTCCCATGAAGGAAAGTGCGCATGGTGACTGTTGTATTTAATCCGAGGCAATTTCTGTGTTTCATCAACACTCTGATAGTCTACAGATTACAGAATGCCACCAGATGTGCATCGGAAACTACCACTCGTCTTCCAGGGAACGATCAAAGCGTAGAGTGTTTGAGACATTACTCCCATTTAGGAAAGTGCGCATTGTGATTGTTGTATTCAATCCCGATGCAATATCTGTGTTTCATCAAAACTCTGATAGTCAACAGATTACAGAATGCCACCAGATGTGCATCTGAAACTACTACTGGTCTTCCAGGGAACGATCAAAGCGTGGACGGTTTGAGAATTACACCCATGGAGGAAAGTGCGCATGGTGACTGTTGTATTCAATCCCGATGCAATTTCTGTGTTTCGTCAACACTCAATTAGTCCACAGATATCAGAATGCCTCCAGATGTGCATCGGAAACTACTACTGGTCTTCCAGGGAACGATCAAAGCGTAGACTATTTGACACATTACTCCCATGGATGAAAGTGCGCATGGTAACTGTTGTATTCAGTCCCGATGCAATTTCTGTGTTTCATCAACAATCTTATAGTCCACAGATAACAGAAAGAATCCAGATGTGCATCGGAAACTACTACTGGTCTTCCATGGAACGATCAAAGCGTAGACTGTTAGAGACATTACTCCCATGGAGGAAAGTGCGCATGGTGACTGTTGCATTCAATCCCGATGCAATTTCTGTGTTTCATCAACACTCTGATAGTCTACAGATTACAGAATGCCACCAGATGTCCATCGCAAACTACTAGTGATCTTCCAGGGAATGATCAAAGCGTAGACTGTTAGAGATATTACTCCCATTGAGGAAAGTGCGCATGGTGACTGTTGCATTCAATCGCGATGCAATTTCTGTGTTTCATCAACACTCTGATAGTCTACAGATTACAGAATGCCACCAGATGTCCATCGGAAACTACTAGTGATCTTCCAGGGAACGATCAAAGCGTAGACTGTTAGAGATATTACTCCCATTGAGGAAAGTGCGCATGGTGACTGTTGTATTCAATCCCGAAGCAATATCTTTGTTTCATCAACTCTCTGATAGTCTACAGATTACAGAATGCCACCAGATGTGCATCGGAAACCTCTACTGGTCTTCCAGGGAACGATCAAAGCGTAGAGTGTTTGAGACATTACTCCCATGGAGGAAAGTGCGCATGGTGACTGTTGTATTAAATCCCGATGCAATTTCTGTGTTTCATCAACACTCTGATAGTCAACTGATTACAGAATGTCTCCAGATGTGCATCGGAAACTACTACTGGTCTTCCAGGGAACGATCAAAGCGTAGACTGTTAGAGACATTACTCCTATGTAGGAAAGTGCGCATGGTGACTGTTGTATTCAATCCCGAAGCAATATCTTTGTTTCATCAACACTCTGATAGTCTACAGATTACAGAATGCCATCAGATGTGCATCGGAAACTACTACTGGTCTTCCAGGGAACGATCAAAGCGTAGACTCTTTGAGACATTATTCACATGGAGGAAACTGCGCATTGATACTGTTGTATTCAATCCCGATGCAATTTCTGTGTTTCATCAACACTCTGATAGTCAAGAGATTACAGAATGCCTCCACATGTGCATCGGAAACTACTACTGGTCTTCCAGGGAACTATCAAAGTGTAGACTATTTGAGACGTTACTCCCATGGAGGAAAGTGCGCATGGTGACTGTTGTATTCAATACCGATGCAATTTCTGTGCTTCATCAACACTCTGATAGTCCACAGTTTACGGAAAGCCTCCAGATGTGCATCGGGAAGTACTCCTGGTCTTTCAGGGAACGATCAAAGCGTAGACTGTTACAGACATTACTCCCATGGAGTAAAGTGCGCATGGTGACTGTTGTATTCCATTCCGATTCAGTTTCTGTGTTTCATCAACACTCTGATAGACCACAGATTACAGAATGCCACCAGATGTGCATCGGAAACTACTACTGGTCTTCCAGGGAACGATCAAAGCGTAGACTCTTTGAGAATTACACCCATGGAGGAAAGTGCGCATGGTAACTGTTGTATTCAATCCCGATGTAATTTCCGTGTTTCATCAACACTCTTATAGTCCAAAGATTACAGAAAGAATCCAGATGTGCATCGGAAACTACTACTGCTCTTCTAGGGAATGATCAAAGCGTGGACTGTTAGAGACAGTACTCCCATGGAGGAAAGTGCGCATGGTGTCTGTTGTATTCAATCCCGATGCATTTTCTGTGTTTCATCAACACTCTGATAATCCACAGATTACAGAATGCCACCAGATGTGCATCGAAAACTACTACTGGTCTTCCAGGGAACGATCAAATCGTAGACTGTTAGAGACATTACTCCCATGGAGGAAAGTGCGCATCGTGACTGTTGTATTCGATCCCGATGCAATTTCTGTGTTTCATCAACGCTCTGATAGTCTACAGATTACAGAATGCCACCAGATGTCCATCGGAAACTTCAAGTGGTCTTCCAGGGAACGATCAAAGCGTAGACTGTTAGAGACATTACTCCCATTGAGGAAAGTGCGCATGGTGACTGTTGTAATAAATCCCGAAGCAAAATCTTTGTTTCATCAACTCTCTGATAGTCTACAGATTACAGAATGCCACCAGATGTGCATCGGAAACTACCACTGGTCTTCCAGGGAACGATCAAAGCGTAGAGTGTTTGAGAAATTACTCCCATGGAGGAAAGTGCGCATGGTTACTGTTGTATTCAATCCCGATGCAATTTCTGTGTTTCATCAACACTCTGATAGTCAACTGATTACAGAATGCCTCCAGATGTGCATCGGCAACTACTACTGGTCTTCCAGGGAACGATCAAAGAGTAGACTGTTTGAGACATTACTCCCATGGAGTAAAGTGCGCATGGTGACTGTCGTATTTAATCCCGATGCAATTTCTGTGCTTCATCAACACTCTTATAGTCCACAGTTTACGGAAAGCCTCCAGATGTGCATCGGGAAGTACTACTGGCCTTCCAGGGAACGATCAAAGCGTAGACTGTTAGAGACATTACACCCATGGCGGAAAGTGCGCATGGTGACTGTTGTATTCAATCCCGATGCAATTTCTGTGTGTCATCAACAATCTGATACTCCACAGATTACAGATTGAATCCAGATGAGCATCGGAAACTACTACTGGTGTTCCAGGGAAAGATCAAAGATTAGCCTGTTTGAGACATTACTCCCATGGAGGAAAGTGCGCATGGTGACTGTCGTTTTCAATCCCGATGCAATTTCTGCGCTTCATCAACACTCTTATAGTCTACAGTTTACGGAAAGCCTCCATATGTGCATCAGGAAGTACTACTGGTCTTCCAGGGAACGATCAAAGCGTAGACTGTTAGAGACACTACTCCCATGGAGGAAAGTGCGCATGGTGACTGTTGTATTCAATCCCGATGCAATTTCTGTGTGTCATCAACAATCTGATACTCCACAGATTAGAGATTGAATCCAGATGAGCATCGGAAACTACTACTGGTCTTCCAGGGAACGATCAAATCGTAAACTCTTTGAGACATTACTCCCATGGAGGGAAGTGCGCATGGTTACTTTTGTATTCAATCCCGATGCAATTTCTGTGTTTCCTCAACACTCTGACAGTCCACATTTTACAGAATGCTTTCAGATGTGCATCCGAAACTACTACTGGTCTTCTAGGGAACGATCAAAGCGTAGACTGTTTGAGACATTACTCCCGTGGAGGAAAGTGCTCATGGTGACTGTTGTATTCAATTCCGATTCAATTTCTGAGTTTCATCAACACTCTGATTGTCAACAGATTACAGAATGCTACCAGATGTGCATCGGAAACAACTACTGGTCTTCCAGAGACCGATCAAAGCGCAGACTGTTTGAGACATTACTCCCATGGAGGAAAGTGCGCATGGTGACTGTTGTATTCCATTCCGATTCAATTTCTGTGTTTCATCAACACTCTGATAGACCACAGGTTACAGAATGCAACCAGATGTGCATCGGAAACTACTACTGGTCTTCCAGGGAACGATCAAAGCGTAGACTGTTTAAGACATTACTCCCGTGGGGGAAGTGCGCATGGTGACTGTTGTATTCAATCCCGATGCAATTTCTGTGTTTCATTAACACTCCGATAGTCCACAGATTACAGAATGCATTCAGATGTGCATCCGAACCTACTACTGGTCTTCCTAGGAACGATCAAAGCGTAGACTGTTTGAGACATTATTCCCATGAAGGAAAGTGCGCATGGTAAATGTTGTATTCAATCCCGATGCAATTTCTGTGTTTCGTCAACACTCAGTTGGTCCACAGATATCAGAATGCCGCCAGATGGGCATCGGAAACTACTACTGGTCTTCCAGGGAACGATCAAAGCGTAGACTGTTTGAGACATTACTCCCGTGGAGGAAAGTGCGCATGGTGACTGTTGTATTCAATCCCGATGCAATTTCTGTGTTTCATCAACACTCTGATAGTCCGCAGATTACAGAAAGAATCCAGATGTGCATCGGAAACTACTATTGGTCTTCCAGGGAACGATCAAATTGTAGACTGTTAGAGACATTACTCCCATGGAGGAAAGTGCGCATGGTGACTGTTGTATTCAATCCCGATGCTATTTCTGTGTTTCATCAACACTCTGATAGTCCACAGATTACAGAATGCCAAGAGATGTGCATCGGAAACTACTACTGGTCTTCCAGGGAACGATCAAAGCGTAGACTGTTAGAGACATTACTCCCATGGAGGAAAGTGCGCATGGTGACTGTTGTATTCAATCGCGATGCAATTTCTCTGTTTCATCAACACTCTGATAGTCTACAGATTAACGAATGCCACCAGATGTCCATCGGAAACTACTACTGGTGTTCCAGGGTACGATCAAAGCGTAGACTGTTAGAGACATTACTCCCATGCAGGAAAGTGCACATGGTGACTGTTGTATTCAATCCCGAATCAATATCTTTGTTTCATCAACACTCTGATAGTCTACAGATTACAGAATGCCACCAGATGTGCATCGGAAACTACTACTGGTCTTCCAGGGAACGATCAAAGCGTAGACTCTTTGAGACATTATTCACATGGAGAAAACTGCGCATGGATACCGTTGTATTCAAAACCGATGCAATTTCTGTGTTTCATCAACACTCTGATAGTCTACAGATTACAGAATGCCACCAGATGTGTATCGGAAACTACTACTGGTCTTCCAGGGAAAGATCAAAGCGTAGAGTGTTTGAGACATTACTCCCATTTAGGAAAGTGCGCATTGTGACTGTTGTATTCAATCCCGATGCAATTTCTGTGTTTCATCAACACTCTGATAGTCAAGAGATTACAGAATGCCTCCAGATGTGCATCGGAAACTACTACTGGTCTTCCAGGGAACGATCAAAGAGTAGACTGTTTGAGACATTACTCCCATGGAGGAAAGTGCAGATGGTGAATGTTGTATTCAATACCGATTCAATTTCTGTGCTTCATCAACACTCTGATAGTCCACAGTTTACGGAAAGCCTCCAGATGTGCATCGGGAAGTATTTTTGGTCTTCCAGGGAACGATCAAAGCGTAGACTGTTTGAGACATTACTCCCATGGAGGAAAGTGCGCATGGTGACTGTTGTATTCAATCCCGATGCAATTTCTGTGTTTCATAAACACTCTGATAGTCCACAGATAACAGAATGCCTCCAGATGTGCATCGGAAACTACTACTGGTCCTCCAGGGAACGATCAAAGCGTAAACTCTTTGAGACATTACTCCCATGGAGGGAAGTGCGCATGGTGACTGTTGTATTCAATCACGATGCAATTTCTGTGTCTCATCAACACTCTGATAGACCACAGATTACAGAATGCCACCAGATGTGCATCCGAAACTACTACTGGTCTTCCTAGGAACGGTCGAAGCGTAGACTGTTTGAGACATTATTCCAATGAAGGAAAGTGCGCATGGTTACTGTTGTATTTAATCCCGAGGCAATTTCTGTGTTTCATCAACACTCTGATAGTCTACAGATTACAGAATGCCACCAGATGTGCATCGGAAACTACCACTCGTCTTCCAGGGAACGATCAAAGCGTAGAGAGTTTGAGACATTACTCCCATGTAGGAAAGTGCGCATTGTGATTGTTGTATTTAATCCCGATGCAATATCTGTGTTTCATCAACACTCTGATAGTCAACAGATTACAGAATGCCACCAGATGTGCATCTGAAACTACTACTGGTCTTCCAGGGAACGATCAAAGCGTGGACGGTTTGAGAATTACACCCATGGAGGAAAGTGCGCATGGTGACTGTTGTATTCAATCCCGATGCAATTTCTGTGTTTCGTCAACACTCAATTAGTCCACAGATATCAGAATGCCTCCAGATGTGCATCGGAAACTACTACTGGTCTTCCAGGGAACGATCAAAGCGTAGACTATTTGACACATTACTCCCATGGATGAAAGTGCGCATGGTAACTGTTGTATTCAATCCCGATGCAATTTCTGTGTTTCATCAACAATCTTATAGTCCACAGATAACAGAAAGAATCCAGATGTGCATCGGAAACTACTACTGGTCTTCCATGGAACGATCAAAGCGTAGACTGTTAGAGACATTACTCCCATGGAGGAAAGTGCGCATGGTGACTGTTGCATTCAATCCCGATGCAATTTCTGTGTTTCATCAACACTCTGATAGTCTACAGATTACAGAATGCCACCAGATGTCCATCGCAAACTACTAGTGATCTTCCAGGGAATGATCAAAGCGTAGACTGTTAGAGATATTACTCCCATTGAGGAAAGTGCGCATGGTGACTGTTGCATTCAATCGCGATGCAATTTCTGTGTTTCATCAACACTCTGATAGTCTACAGATTACAGAATGCCACCAGATGTCCATCGGAAACTACTAGTGATCTTCCAGGGAACGATCAAAGCGTAGACTGTTAGAGATATTACTCCCATTGAGGAAAGTGCGCATGGTGACTGTTGTATTCAATCCCGAAGCAATATCTTTGTTTCATCAACTCTCTGATAGTCTACAGATTACAGAATGCCACCAGATGTGCATCGGAAACCTCTACTGGTCTTCCAGGGAACGATCAAAGCGTAGAGTGTTTGAGACATTACTCCCATGGAGGAAAGTGCGCATGGTGACTGTTGTATTAAATCCCGATGCAATTTCTGTGTTTCATCAACACTCTGATAGTCAACTGATTACAGAATGTCTCCAGATGTGCATCGGAAACTACTACTGGTCTTCCAGGGAACGATCAAAGCGTAGACTGTTAGAGACATTACTCCTATGTAGGAAAGTGCGCATGGTGACTGTTGTATTCAATCCCGAAGCAATATCTTTGTTTCATCAACACTCTGATAGTCTACAGATTACAGAATGCCATCAGATGTGCATCGGAAACTACTACTGGTCTTCCAGGGAACGATCAAAGCGTAGACTCTTTGAGACATTATTCACATGGAGGAAACTGCGCATTGATACTGTTGTATTCAATCCCGATGCAATTTCTGTGTTTCATCAACACTCTGATAGTCAAGAGATTACAGAATGCCTCCACATGTGCATCGGAAACTACTACTGGTCTTCCAGGGAACTATCAAAGTGTAGACTATTTGAGACGTTACTCCCATGGAGGAAAGTGCGCATGGTGACTGTTGTATTCAATACCGATGCAATTTCTGTGCTTCATCAACACTCTGATAGTCCACAGTTTACGGAAAGCCTCCAGATGTGCATCGGGAAGTACTCCTGGTCTTTCAGGGAACGATCAAAGCGTAGACTGTTACAGACATTACTCCCATGGAGTAAAGTGCGCATGGTGACTGTTGTATTCCATTCCGATTCAGTTTCTGTGTTTCATCAACACTCTGATAGACCACAGATTACAGAATGCCACCAGATGTGCATCGGAAACTACTACTGGTCTTCCAGGGAACGATCAAAGCGTAGACTCTTTGAGAATTACACCCATGGAGGAAAGTGCGCATGGTAACTGTTGTATTCAATCCCGATGTAATTTCTGTGTTTCATCAACACTCTTATAGTCCAAAGATTACAGAAAGAATCCAGATGTGCATCGGAACCTACTACTGCTCTTCTAGGGAATGATCAAAGCGTGGACTGTTAGAGACAGTACTCCCATGGAGGAAAGTGCGCATGGTGTCTGTTGTATTCAATCCCGATGCATTTTCTGTGTTTCATCAACACTCTGATAATCCACAGATTACAGAATGCCACCAGATGTGCATCGAAAACTACTACTGGTCTTCCAGGGAACGATCAAATCGTAGACTGTTAGAGACATTACTCCCATGGAGGAAAGTGCGCATCGTGACTGTTGTATTCGATCCCGATGCAATTTCTGTGTTTCATCAACGCTCTGATAGTCTACAGATTACAGAATGCCACCAGATGTCCATCGGAAACTTCAAGTGGTCTTCCAGGGAACGATCAAAGCGTAGACTGTTAGAGACATTACTCCCATTGAGGAAAGTGCGCATGGTGACTGTTGTAATAAATCCCGAAGCAAAATCTTTGTTTCATCAACTCTCTGATAGTCTACAGATTACAGAATGCCACCAGATGTGCATCGGAAACTACCACTGGTCTTCCAGGGAACGATCAAAGCGTAGAGTGTTTGAGACATTACTCCCATGGAGGAAAGTGCGCATGGTTACTGTTGTATTCAATCCCGATGCAATTTCTGTGTTTCATCAACACTCTGATAGTCAACTGATTACAGAATGCCTCCAGATAGCATCGGCAACTACTACTGGTCTTCCAGGGAACGATCAAAGAGTAGACTGTTTGAGACATTACTCCCATGGAGTAAAGTGCGCATGGTGACTGTCGTATTCAATCCCGATGCAATTTCTGTGCTTCATCAACACTCTTATAGTCCACAGTTTACGGAAAGCCTCCAGATGTGCATCGGGAAGTACTACTGGCCTTCCAGGGAACGATCAAAGCGTAGACTGTTAGAGACATTACACCCATGGCGGAAAGTGCGCATGGTGACTGTTGTATTCAATCCCGATGCAATTTCTGTGTGTCATCAAGAATCTGATACTCCACAGATTACAGATTGAATCCAGATGAGCATCGGAAACTACTACTGGTCTTCCAGGGAACGATCAAATCGTAAACTCTTTGAGACATTACTCCCATGGAGGGAAGTGCGCATGGTGACTGTCGTTTTCAATCCCGATGCAATTTCTGCGCTTCATCAACACTCTTATAGTCTACAGTTTACGGAAAGCCTCCATATGTGCATCAGGAAGTACTACTGGTCTTCCAGGGAACGATCAAAGCGTAGACTGTTAGAGACACTACTCCCATGGAGGAAAGTGCGCATGGTGACTGTTGTATTCAATCCCGATGCAATTTCTGTGTGTCATCAACAATCTGATACTCCACAGATTAGAGATTGAATCCAGATGAGCATCGGAAACTACTACTGGTCTTCCAGGGAACGATCAAATCGTAAACTCTTTGAGACATTACTCCCATGGAGGGAAGTGCGCATGGTGACTGTTGTATTCAATCCCGATGCAATTTCTGTGTTTCATCAACACTCTGCTAGTCCACAGATTACAGAATGCCTTCAGATGTGCATCGGAAACTACTACTGGTCTTCCTAGGAACGATCAAAATGTAGACTGTTTGAGCCATTATTCCCATGAAGAAAAGTGCGCATGGTTACTGTTCTATTCCATTCCGATTCAATTTCTGTGTTTCATCAACACTCTGATAGTCCACAGATTACAGAATGCCACCAGATGTGCATCGGAAGCCACTACTGGTCTTCCAGGGAACGATCAAAGCATAGACTGTTTGAGACATTACTCCCATGGAGGAAAGAGCGCATGGTGATTGTTGTATTCCATTTCGATTCAATTTCTGTGTTTCATCAACACTCTGATAGTCCACAGATTACAGAATGCCACCAGATGTGCATCGGAAACCACTACTGGTCTGCCAGGGAACGATCAAAGCGTAGACTGTTTGAGACATTACTCCCATGGAGGAAAGAGCGCATGGTGATTGTTGTATTCCATTCTGATTCAATTTCTGTGTTTCATCAACACTCTGATAGTCCACAGATTACAGAATGCCACCAGATGTGCATCGGAAACTACTACTGGTCTTCCAGGGAAAGATCAAAGATTAGCCTGTTTGAGACATTACTCCCATGGAGGAAAGTGCGCATGGTGACTGTCGTTTTCAATCCCGATGCAATTTCTGCGCTTCATCAACACTCTTATAGTCTACAGTTTACGGAAAGCCTCCATATGTGCATCAGGAAGTACTACTGGTCTTCCAGGGAACGATCAAAGCGTAGACTGTTAGAGACACTACTCCCATGGAGGAAAGTGCGCATGGTGATTGTTGTATTCAATCCCGATGCAATTTCTGTGTTTCGTCAACACTCAGTTAGTCCACAGATATCAGAATGCCTCCAGATGTAATCGGAAACTACTACTGGTCTTCCAGGGATCGATCAAAGCGTAGACTGTTTGAGATATTACTCTCATATAGGAAAGTGCGCATGGTGACTGTTGTATTCAATCCCGATGCAATTTCTGTGTTTCATCAACACCCTGATAGTCCACAGATTACAGAATGATTCCGGATGTGCATCGGAATCTACTACTGGTCTTCCAGGGAACGATCAAAGCGTAGACTCTTAGAGACATCACTCCCATTTAGGAAAGTGCGCATGGTGACTGTTGTATTCAATCCCGATGCAATTTCTGTGTTTCATCAACACTCCGATAGTCCACAGATTACAGAATGCCTCCAGATGTGCATCGGAAACAACTACTGGTCTTCCAGGGAACGATCAAAGCGTAGACTGTTTGAGACATTACTCCATGGAGGAAATTGCGCATGGTGACTGTTGTATTCAATCCCGATGCAATTTTGGTTTCATCAACTTTATGATAGTCCACAGATTACAGAATGCCTCCAGACGTGCATCGGAAACTACTACTGGTCTTCCAGGGAACGATCAAAGCGTTGACTGTTTGAGACATTACTCTCGTGCAGATAAGTGCGCATGGTGACTGTTGTATTCAATCCCGATGCAATTTCTGTGTTTCATCAACACTCTGATAGTCTACAGATTACAGAATGCCACCAGATGTCCATCGGAAACTACTAGTGATCTTCCAGGGAACGATCAAAGCGTAGACTGTTAGAGATATTACTCCCATTGAGGAAAGTGCGCATGGTGACTGTTGTATTCAATCCCGAAGCAATATCTTTGTTTCATCAACTCTCTGATAGTCTACAGATTACAGAATGCCACCAGATGTGCATCGGAAACCTCTACTGGTCTTCCAGGGAACGATCAAAGCGTAGAGTGTTTGAGACATTACTCCCATGGAGGAAAGTGCGCATGGTGACTGTTGTATTAAATCCCGATGCAATTTCTGTGTTTCATCAACACTCTGATAGTCAACTGATTACAGAATGTCTCCAGATGTGCATCGGAAACTACTACTGGTCTTCCAGGGAACGATCAAAGCGTAGACTGTTAGAGACATTACTCCTATGTAGGAAAGTGCGCATGGTGACTGTTGTATTCAATCCCGAAGCAATTTCTTTGTTTCATCAACACTCTGATAGTCTACAGATTACAGAATGCCATCAGATGTGCATCGGAAACTACTACTGGTCTTCCAGGGAACGATCAAAGCGTAGACTCTTTGAGACATTATTCACATGGAGGAAACTGCACATTGATACTGTTGTATTCAATCCCGATGCAATTTCTGTGTTTCATCAACACTCTGATAGTCAAGAGATTACAGAATGCCTCCACATGTGCATCGGAAACTACTACTGGTCTTCCAGGGAACGATCAAAGTGTAGACTGTTTGAGACGTTACTCCCATGGAGGAAAGTGCGCATGGTGACTGTTGTATTCAATACCGATGCAATTTCTGTGCTTCATCAACACTCTGATACTCCACAGTTTACGGAAGGCTTCCAGATGTGCATCGGGAAGTACTCCTGGACTTTCAGGGAACGATCAAAGCGTAGACTGTTACAGACATTACTCCCATGGAGGAAAGTGCGCATGGTGACTGTTGTATTCAATCCCGATGCAATTTCTGTGTTTCATAAACACTCTGATAGTCCACAGATTACAGAATGCCTCCAGATGTGCATCGGAAACTACTACTGGTCTTCCAGGGAACGATCAAAGCGTAAACTCTTTGAGACATTACTCCCATGGAGGGAAGTGCGCATGGTGACTTTTGTATTCAATCCCGATGCAATTTCTGTGTTTCATCAACACTCTGATTGTCCACATATTACAGAATGCTTTCAGATGTGCATCCGAAACTACTACTGGTCTTCCTAGGAACGATCAAAGCGTAGACTGTTTGAGACATTATTCCCATGAATGAAAGTGCGCATGGTGACTACTGTATTCAATCCCGAGGCAATTTCTGTGTTTCATCAACACTCTGATAGTCCACAGATTACAGAATCCAACCGGACGTGCATCGGAAACTACTACTGGTCTTCCAGGAACGATCAAGGCGTAGACTGTATGAGACATTACTCCAATGGAGGAAAGTGCGCATGGTGACTGTTGTATTCCATTCCGATTCAATTTCTGTGTTTCATCAACACTCTGATAGACCACAGATTACAGAATGCCACCAGATGTGCATCGGAAACTACTACTGGTCTTCCAGGGAACGATCAAAGCGTAGACTGTTTGAGACATTACTCCCATGGAGGAAAGTGCGCATGGTGACTGTTGTATTCCATTCCGATTCAATTTCTGTGTTTCATCAACACTCTGATAGACCACAGATTACAGAATGCCACCAGATGTGCATCGGAAACTACTACTGGTCTTCCAGGGAACGATCAAAGCGTAGACTCTTTGAGAATTACACCCATGGAGGAAAGTGCGCATGGTAACTGTTGTATTCAATCCCGATGCAATTTCTGTGTTTCATCAACACTCTTATAGTCCACAGATTACAGAAAGAATCCAGATGTGCATCGGAAACTACTACTGCTCTTCTAGGGAACGATCAAAGCGTGGACTGTTAGAGACAGTACTCCCATGGAGGAAAGTGCGCATGGTGTCTGTTGTATTCAATCCCGATGCATTTTCTGTGTTTCATCAACACTCTGATAATCCACAGATTACAGAATGCCACCAGATGTGCATCGGAAACTACCACTGGTCTTCCAGGGAACGATCAAAGCGTAGAGTGTTTGAGACATTACTCCCATGGAGGAAAGTGCGCATGGTTACTGTTGTATTCAATCCCGATGCAATTTCTGTGTTTCATCAACACTCTGATAGTCAGCTGATTACAGAATGCCTCCAGATGTGCATCGGCAACTACTACTGGTCTTCCAGGGAACGATCAAAGAGTAGACTGTTTGAGACATTACTCCCATGGAGTAAAGTGCGCATGGTGACTGTCGTATTCAATCCCGATGCAATTTCTGTGCTTCATCAACACTCTTATAGTCCACAGTTTACGGAAAGCCTCCAGATGTGCATCGGGAAGTACTACTGGCCTTCCAGGGAACGATCAAAGCGTAGACTGTTAGAGACATTACACCCATGGCGGAAAGTGCGCATGGTGGCTGTTGTATTCAATCCCGATGCAATTTCTGTGTGTCATCAACAATCTGATACTCCACAGATTACAGATTGAATCCAGATGAGCATCGGAAACTACTACTGGTGTTCCAGGGAACGATCAAATCGTAAACTCTTTGAGACATTACTCCCATGGAGGGAAGTGCGCATGGTGACTGTTGTATTCAATCCCGATGCAATTTCTGTGTTTCATCAACACTCTGATAGTCTACAGATTACAGAATGCCACCAGACGTGCATCGGAAACTACTACTGGTCTTCCAGGGAAAGATCAAAGATTAGCCTGTTTGAGACATTACTCCCATGGAGGAAAGTGCGCATGGTGACTGTCGTTTTCAATCCCGATGCAATTTCTGCGCTTCATCAACACTCTTATAGTCTACAGTTTACGGAAAGCCTCCATATGTGCATCAGGAAGTACTACTGGTCTTCCAGGGAACGATCAAAGCGTAGACTGTTAGAGCCACTACTCCCATGGAGGAAAGTGCGCATGGTGACTGTTGTATTCAATCCCGATGCAATTTCTGTGTGTCATCAACAATCTGATACTCCACAGATTAGAGATTGAATCCAGATGAGCATCGGAAACTACTACTGGTCTTCCAGGGAACGATCAAATGTAGACTGTTTGAGCCATTATTCCCATGAAGAAAAGTGCGCATGGTTACTGTTCTATTCCATTCCGATTCAATTTCTGTGTTTCATCAACACTCTGATAGTCCACAGATTACAGAATGCCACCAGATGTGCATCGGAAGCCACTACTGGTCTTCCCGGGAACGATCAAAGCATAGACTGTTTGAGACATTACTCCCATGGAGGAAAGAGCGCATGGTGATTGTTGTATTCCATTCCGATTCAATTTCTGTGTTTCATCAACACTCTGATAGTCCACAGATTACAGAATGCCACCAGATGTGCATCGGAAACCACTACTGGTCTGCCAGGGAACGATCAAAGCGTAGACTGTTTGAGACATTACTCCCATGGAGGAAAGAGCGCATGGTGATTGTTGTATTCCATTCTGATTCAATTTCTGTGTTTCATCAACACTCTGATAGACCACAGATTACAGAATGCCACCAGATGTGCATCGGAAACTACCACTGGTCTTCCAGGGAACGATCAAAGCGTAGCCTGTTTGAGACATTATTCCCATGAAGGAAAGTGCGCATGGTGACTGTTGTATTCAATCCCGAGGCAATTTCTGTGTTTCATCAACACTCTGATAGTCCATAGATTACAGAATGCCTCCAGATGTGCATCGGAAACTACTACTGGTCTTCCAGGGAACGATCAAATCGTAGACGGTTTGACAATTACACCCATGGAGGAAAGTGCGCATGGTGACTGTTGTATTCAATCCCGATGCAATTTCTGTGTTTCGTCAACACTCAGTTAGTCCACAGATATCAGAATGCCTCCAGATGTCATCGGAAACTACTACTGGTCTTCCAGGGATCGATCAAAGCGTAGACTGTTTGAGATATTACTCTCATATAGGAAAGTGCGCATGGTGACTGTTGTATTCAATCCCGATGCAATGTCTGTGTTTCATCAACACCCTGATAGTCCACAGATTACAGAATGATTCCGGATGTGCATCGGAATCTACTACTGGTCTTCCAGGGAACGATCAAAGCGTAGACTGTTAGAGACATCACTCCCATTTAGGAAAGTGCGCATGGTGACTGTTGTATTCAATCCCGAAGCAATATCTTTGTTTCATCAACACTCTGATAGTCTACATATTACAGAATGCCACCAGATGTGCATCGGAAACTACTACTGGTCTTCCAGGGAACGATCAAAGCGTAGACTCTTTGAGACATTGTTCACATGGAGGAAACTGCGCATGGATACTGTTGTATTCAATCCCGATGCAATTTCTGTGTTTCATCAACACACTGATACTCTACAGATTACAGAATGCCACCAGATGTGCATCGGAAACTACTACTGGTCTTCCAGGGAAAGATCAAAGAGTAGACTGTTTGAGACATTACTCCCATGGAGGAAAGTGCGCATGGTGACTGTCGTATTCAATCCCGATGCAATTTCTGTGCTTCATCAACACTCTTATAGTCCACAGTTTACGGAAAGCCTCCAGATGTGCATCGGGAAGTACTACTGGTCTTCCAGTTAACGATCAAAGCGTAGACTGTTAGAGACATTACTCCCATGGAGTAAAGTGCGCATGGTGACTGTTGTATTCAATCCCGATGCAATTTCTGTGTGTCATCAACAATCTGATACTCCACAGATTACAGATTGTATCCAGATGAGCATCGGAAACTACTACTGGTCTTCCAGGGAACGATCAAATCGTAAACTCTTTGAGACATTACTCCCATGGAGGGAAGAGCGCATGATGACTCTTGTATTCAATCCCGATGCAATTTCTGTGTTTCATCAACACTCTGATAGACCACAGATTACAGAATGCCACCAGATGTGCATCGGAAACTACTACTGGTCTTCCAGGGAACGATCAAAGCGTAGACTGTTTGAGACATTACTCCCATGGAGGAAAGTGCGCATGGTGACTGTTGTATTCCATTACGCTTAAATTTCTGTGTTTCATCAACACTCTGATAGACCACAGATTACAGAGTGCCACCAGATGTGCATCGGAAACTACTACTGGTTTTCCAGGGAACGATCAAAGCGTAGACTGTTTGAGACATTATTCCCATGAAGGAAAGTGAGCATGGTGACTGTTGTATTCAATCCCGAGACAATTTCTGTGTTTCATCAACACTCTGATAGTCCACAGATTACAGAATGCCACCAGATGTGCATCGGAAACTACTACTGGTCTTCCAGGGAACGATCAAAGCGTAGTCTGTTTGAGAATTACACCCATGGAGGAAAGTGTGCATGGTAACTGTTGTATTCAATCCCGATGCAATTTCTGTGTTTCATCAACACTCTTATAGTCCACAGATTACAGAAAGAATCCAGATGTGCATCGGAAACTACTACTGGTCTTCCAGGGAACGATCAAATAGTAGACTGTTGGAGACATTACTCCCTTGGAGGAAAGTACACATGGTGACTGTTGTATTCAATCCCGATGCAATTTCTGTGTTTCATCAACACTCTGATAGTCTACAGATTACAGAATGCCACCAGATGTCCCTTGGAAACTACTAGTGATCTTCCAGGGAACGATCAAAGCGTAGACTGCTAGAGACATTACTCCCATTGAGGAAAGTGCGCATGGTGACTGTTGTATTCAATCCCGGAGCAAAATCTTTGTTTCATCAACTCTCTGATAGTCTACAGATTAGAGAATGCCACCAGATGTGCATCGGAAACTACTACTGGTCTTCCAGGGAACGATCAAAGCGTAGAGTGTTTGAGACATTACTCCCATGGAGGAAAGTGCGCATGGTGACTGTTGTATTCAATCCCGATGCAATTTCTGTGTTTCATCAACACTCTAATAGTCAACTGATTACAGAATGCCTCCAGATGTGCATCGGAAACTACTACTGGTCTTCCAGGGAACGATCAAAGAGTAGACTGTTTGAGACATTACTCCCATGGAGTAAAGTGCGCATGGTGACTGTCGTATTCAATCCCGATGCAATTTCTGTGCTTCATCAACACTCTTATAGTCCACAGTTTACGGAAAGCCTCCAGATGTGCATCGGGAAGTACTACTGGTCTTCCAGGGAACGATCAAAGCGTAGACTGTTAGAGACATTACTCCCATGGAGGAAAGTGCGCATGGTGACTGTTGTATTCAATCCCGATGCAATTTCTGTGTTTCGTCACCACTCAGTTAGTCCACAGATATCAGAATGCCTCCAGATGTCATCGGAAACTACTACTGGTCTTCCAGGGAACGATCAAAGCGTAGACTGTTAGAGACATTACTCCCATGTAGGAAAGTGCGCATGGTGACTGTTGTATTCAATCCCGAAGCAATATCTTTGTTTCATCAACACTCTGATAGTCTACATATTGCAGAATGCCACCAGATGTGCATCGGAATCTACTACTGGTCTTCCAGGGAACGATCAAAGCGTAGACTCTTTGAGACATTATTCACATGGAGGAAACTGCGCATGGATACTGTTGTATTCAATCCCGATGCAATTTCTGTGTTTTATCAACACTCTGATAGTCAAGAGATTACAGAATGCCACCAGATGTGCATCGGAAACTACTACTGGTCTTCCAGGGAAAGATCAAAGAGTAGACTGTTTGAGACATTACTCCCATGGAGGAAAGTGCGTATGGTGACTGTCGTATTCAATCCCGATGCAATTTCTGTGCTTCATCAACACTCTTATAGTCCACAGTTTACGGAAAGCCTCCAGATGTGCATCGGGAAGTACTACTGGTCTTCCAGGGAACGATCAAAGCGTAGACTGTTAGAGACATTACTCCCATGGAGGAAAGTGCGCATGGTGACTGTTGTATTCAATCCCGATGCAATTTCTGTGTGTCATCAACAATCTGATACTCCACAGATTACAGATTGTATCCAGATGAGCATCGGAAACTACTACTGGTCTTCCAGGGAACGATCAAATCGTAAACTCTTTGAGACATTACTCCCATGGAGGGAAGTGCGCATGGTGATTGTTGTATTCAATCCCGATGCAATTTCTGTGTTTCATCAACACTCTGCTAGTCCACTGATTACAGAATGCCTTCAGATGTGCATCGGAAACTACTACTGGTCTTCCTAGGAACAATCAAAAAGTAGACTGTTTCAGACATTATTCCCATGAAGAAAAGTGCGCATGGTTAATGTTGTATTCAATCCCTAGGCAATATCTGTGTTTCACCAACACTCTGATAGTCCACAGATTACAGAATGCCACCAGATGTGCATCGGAAACCACTACTGGTCTTCCAGGGAACGATCAAAGCGTAGACTGTTTGAGACATTACTCCCATGGAGGGAAGTGCGCATGGTGATTGTTGTATTCAATCCCGATGCAATTTCTGTGTTTCGTCAACACTCAGTTAGTCCACAGATATCAGAATGCCTCCAGATGTCATCGGAAACTACTACTGGTCTTCCAGGGATCGATCAAAGCGTAGACTGTTTGAGATATTACTCTCATATAGGAAAGTGCGCATGGTGACTGTTGTATTCAATCCCGATGCAATTTCTGTGTTTCATCAACACCTTGATAGTCCACAGATTACAGAATGATTCCGGATGTGCATCTGAATCTACTACTGGTCTTCCAGGGAACGATCAAAGCGTAGACTGTTAGAGACATTACTCCCATTTAGGAAAGTGCGCATGGTGACTGACGTATTCAATCCCGATGCAATTTCTGTGCTTCATCAACACTCTTATAGTCCACAGTTTACGGAAAGCCTCCAGATGTGCATCGGGAAGTACTACTGGTCTTCCAGTTAACGATCAAAGCGTAGACTGTTAGAGACATTACTGCCATGGAGGAAAGTGCGCATGGTGACTGTTGTATTCAATCCCGATGCAATTTCTGTGTGTCATCAACAATCTGATACTCCACAGATTACAGATTGTATCCAGATGAGCATCGGAAACTACTACTGGTCTTCCAGGGAACGATCAAATCGTAAACTCTTTGAGACATTACTCCCATGGAGGGAAGTGCGCATGGTGACTGTTGTATCCCATTCCGATTCAATTTCTGTCTTTCATCAACACTCTGATAGACCACAGATTACAGAATGCCACCAGATGTGCATCGGAAACTACTACTGGTCTTCCAGGGAACGATCAAAGCGTAGACAGTTTGAGACATTACTCCCATGCAGGAAAGTGCGCATGGTGACTGTTGTATTCCATAACGCTTCAATTTCTGTGTTTCATCAACACTCTGATAGACCACAGATTACAGAATGCCACCAGATGTGCATCGGAAACTACTACTGGTCTTCCAGGGAACGATCAAAGCGTAGACTGTTTGAGACATTATTCCCATGAAGGGAAGTGAGCATGGTGACTGTTGTATTCAATCCCGAGACAATTTCTGTGTTTCATCAACACTCTGATAGTCCACAGATTACAGAATGCCACCAGATGTGCATCGTAAACTACTACTGGTCTTCCAGGGAACGATCAAAGCGTAGTCTGTTTGAGAATTACACCCATGGAGGAAAGTGTGCATGGTAACTGTTGTATTCAATCCCGATGCAATTTCTGTGTTTCATCAACACTCTTATAGTCCACAGATTACAGAAAGAATCCAGATGTGCATCGGAAACTACTACTGGTCTTCCAGGGAACGATCAAATCGTAGACTGTTAGAGACATTACTCCCATGGAGGAAAGTACACATGGTGACTGTTGTATTCAATCCCGATGCAATTTCTGTGTTTCATCAACACTCTGATAGTCTACAGATTACAGAATGCCACCAGATGTCCCTTGGAAACTACTAGTGATCTTCCAGGGAACGATCAAAGCGTAGACTGCTAGAGACATTACTCCCATTGAGGAAAGTGCGCATGGTGACTGTTGTATTCAATCCCAAAGCAAAATCTTTGTTTCATCAACTCTCTGATAGTCTACAGATTAGAGAATGCCACCAGATGTGCATCGGAAACTACTACTGGTCTTCCAGGGAACGATCATAGCGTAGAGTGTTTGAGACATTACTCCCATAGAGGAAAGTGCGCATGGTGACTGTTGTATTCAATCCCTAGGCAATATCTGTGTTTCACCAACACTCTGATAGTCCACAGATTACAGAATGCCACCAGATGTGCATCGGAAACCACTACTGGTCTTCCAGGGAACGATCAAAGCGTAGACTGTTTGAGACATTACTCCCATGGAGGGAAGTGCGCATGGTGATTGTTGTATTCAATCCCGATGCAATTTCTGTGTTTCGTCAACACTCAGTTAGTCCACAGATATCAGAATGCCTCCAGATGTCATCGGAAACTACTACTGGTCTTCCAGGGATCGATCAAAGCGTAGACTGTTTGAGATATTACTCTCATATAGGAAAGTGCGCATGGTGACTGTTGTATTCAATCCCGATGCAATTTCTGTGTTTCATCAACACCCTGATAGTCCACAGATTACAGAATGATTCCGGATGTGCATCGGAATCTGCTACTGGTCTTCCAGGGAACGATCAAAGCGTAGACTGTTAGAGACATTACTCCCATTTAGGAAAGTGCGCATGGTGACTGACGTATTCAATCCCGATGCAATTTCTGTGCTTCATCAACACTCTTATAGTCCACAGTTTACGGAAAGCCTCCAGATGTGCATCGGGAAGTACTACTGGTCTTCCAGTTAACGATCAAAGCGTAGACTGTTAGAGACATTACTGCCATGGAGGAAAGTGCGCATTGTGACTGTTGTATTCAATCCCGATGCAATTTCTGTGTGTCATCAACAATCTGATACTCCACAGATTACAGATTGTATCCAGATGAGCATCGGAAACTACTACTGGTCTTCCAGGGAACGATCAAATCGTAAACTCTTTGAGACATTACTCCCATGGAGGGAAGTGCGCATGGTGACTGTTGTATTCAATCCCGATGCAATTTCTGTGTTTCATCAACACTCTGATAGACCACAGATTACAGAATGCCACCAGATGTGCATCGGAAACTACTACTGGTCTTCCAGGGAACGATCAAAGCGTAGACTGTTTGAGACATTACTCCCATGCAGGAAAGTGCGCATGGTGACTGTTGTATTCCATAACGCTTCAATTTCTGTGTTTCATCAACACTCTGATAGACCACAGATTACAGAATGCCACCAGATGTGCATCGGAAACTACTACTGGTCTTCCAGGGAACGATCAAAGCGTAGACTGTTTGAGACATTATTCCCATGAAGGGAAGTGAGCATGGTGACTGTTGTATTCAATCCCGAGACAATTTCTGTGTTTCATCAACACTCTGATAGTCCACAGATTACAGAATGCCACCAGATGTGCATCGTAAACTACTACTGGTCTTCCAGGGAACGATCAAAGCGTAGTCTGTTTGAGAATTACACCCATGGAGGAAAGTGTGCATGGTAACTGTTGTATTCAATCCCGATGCAATTTCTGTGTTTCATCAACACTCTTATAGTCCACAGATTACAGAAAGAATCCAGATGTGCATCGGAAACTACTACTGGTCTTCCAGGGAACGATCAAATCGTAGACTGTTAGAGACATTACTCCCATGGAGGAAAGTACACATGGTGACTGTTGTATTCAATCCCGATGCAATTTCTGTGTTTCATCAACACTCTGATAGTCTACAGATTACAGAATGCCACCAGATGTCCCTTGGAAACTACTAGTGATCTTCCAGGGAACGATCAAAGCGTAGACTGCTAGAGACATTACTCCCATTGAGGAAAGTGCGCATGGTGACTGTTGTATTCAATCCCGAAGCAAAATCTTTGTTTCATCAACTCTCTCATAGTCTACAGATTAGAGAATGCCACCAGATGTGCATCGGAAACTACTACTGGTCTTCCAGGGAACGATCATAGCGTAGAGTGTTTGAGACATTACTCCCATAGAGGAAAGTGCGCATGGTGACTGTTGTATTCAATCCCGATGCAATTTCTGTGTTTCATCAACACTCTGATAGTCAACTGATTACAGAATGCCTCCAGATGTGCATCGGAAACTACTACTGGTCTTCCAGGGAACGATCAAAGAGTAGACTGTTTGAGACATTACTCCCATGGAGTAAAGTGCGCATGGGGACTGTCGTATTCAATCCCGATGCAATTTCTGTGCTTCATCAAAACTCTTATAGTCCACAGTTTACGGAAAGCCTCCAGATGTGCATCGGGAAGTACTACTGGTCTTCCAGGGAACGATCAAAGCGTAGACTGTTAGAGACATTACTCCCATGGAGGAAAGTGCGCATGGTGACTGTTGTATTCAATCCCGATGCAATTTCTGTGTTTCGTCAACACTCAGTTAGTCCACAGATATCAGAATGCCTCCAGATGTCATCGGAAACTACTACTGGCCTTCCAGGGAACGATCAAAGCGTAGACTGTTAGAGACATTACTCCCATGTAGGAAAGTGCGCATGGTGACTGTTGTATTCAATCCCGAAGCAATATCTTTGTTTCATCAACACTCTGATAGTCTACATATTGCAGAATGCCACCAGATGTGCATCGGAATCTACTACTGGTCTTCCAGGGAACGATCAAAGCGTAGACTCTTTGAGACATTATTCACATGGAGGAAACTGCGCATGGATACTGTTGTATTCAATCCCGATGCAATTTCTGTGTTTTATCAACACTCTGATAGTCTACAGATTACAGAATGCCACCAGATGTGCATCGGAAACTACTACTGGTCTTCCAGGGAAAGATCAAAGAGTAGACTGTTTGAGACATTACTCCCATGGAGGAAAGTGCGTATGGTGACTGTCGTATTCAATCCCGATGCAATTTCTGTGCTTCATCAACACTCTTATAGTCCACAGTTTACGGAAAGCCTCCAGATGTGCATCGGGAAGTACTACTGGTCTTCCAGGGAACGATCAAAACGTAGACTGTTAGAGACATTACTCCCATGGAGGAAAGTGCGCATGGTGACTGTTGTATTCAATCCCGATGCAATTTCTGTGTGTCATCAACAATCTGATACTCCACAGATTACAGATTGTATCCAGATGAGCATCGGAAACTACTACTGGTCTTCCAGGGAACGATCAAATCGTAAACTCTTTGAGACATCACTCCCATGGAGGGAAGTGCGCATGGTGATTGTTGTATTCAATCCCGATGCAATTTCTGTGTTTCATCAACACTCTCCTAGTATACTGATTACAGAATGCCTTCAGATGTGCATCGGAAACTACTACTGGTCTTCCTAGGAACAATCAAAAAGTAGACTGTTTGAGACATTATTCCCATGAAGAAAAGTGCGCATGGTTAATGTTGTATTCAATCCCGAGGCAATATCTGTGTTTCATCAACACTCTGATAGTCCACAGACTACAGAATGCCACCAGATGTGCATCGGAAACCACTACTGGTTTTCCAGGGAACGATCAAAGCGTAGACTGTTTGAGACATTACTCCCATGGAGGAAAGTGCGCATGGTGATTGTTGTATTCCATTCCGATTCAATTTCTGTGTTTCATCAACACTCTGATAGACCACAGATTACAGATTGCCACCAGATGTGCATCGGAAACTACTACTGGTCTTCCAGGGAACGATCAAAGCGTAGCCAGTTTGAGACATTATTCCCATGAAGGAAAGTGCGCATGGTGACTGTTGTATTCAATCCCGAGGCAATTTCTGTGTTTCATCAACACTCTGATAGTCCAAAGATTACAGAATGCCACCAGATGTGCGTCGGAAACTACTACTGGTCTTCCAGGGAACGATCAAATCGTAGACGGTTTGAGAATTACACCCATGGAGGAAAGTGCGCATGGTGACTGTTGTATTCAATGCCGATGCAATTTCTGTGTTTCGTCAACACTCAGTTAGTCCACAGATATCAGAATGCCTCCAGATGTCATTGGAAACTACTACTGGTCTTCCAGGGAACGATCAAAGCGTAGACTGTTTGAGATATTACTCTCATATAGAAAAGTGCGCATGGTGACTGTTGTATTCAATCCCGATGCAATTTCTGTGTTTCATCAACACCCTGGTAGTCCACAGATTACAGAATGAATCCGGATGTGCATCGGAAACTACTACTGGTATTCCAGGGAACGATCAAAGCGTAGACTCTTTGAGACATTATTCACATGGAGGAAACTGCGCATGGATACTGTTGTATTCAATCCCGGTGCAATTTCTGTGTTTCATCAACACTCTGATAGTCTACAGATTACAGAATGCCACCAGAAGTGCATCGGAAACTACTACTGGTCTTCCAGGGAAAGATCAAAGCGTAGAGTGTCTGAGACATTACTCCCATTTAGGAAAGTGCACATTGTGCCTGTTGTATTCAATCCCGATGCAATTTCTGTGTTTCATCAACACTCTGATAGTCAACAGATTACAGAATGCCTCCAGATGTGCATCGGAAACTACTACTGGTCTTCCAGGGAACGATCAAAGAGTAGACTGATTGAGACATTACTCCCATGGAGGAAAGTGCGCATGGTGATTGTTGTATTCAATACCGATGCAATTTCTGTGCTTCATCAACACTCTGATAGTCCACAGATTACGGAAAGCCTCCAGATGTACATCGGGAAGTACTCCTGGTTTTCCAGGGAACGATCAAAGCGTAGACTGTTAGAGACATTACTCCCATGGAGGAAAGGGCGCATGGTGACTGTTGTATTCAATCCCGATGCAATTTCTGTGTTTCATAAACACTCTGATAGTCCACAGATTACAGAATGCTTTCAGATGTGCATCCGAAACTACTACTGGTCTTCCTAGGAACGATCAAAGCGTAGACTGTTTGAGACATTATTCCCATGAAGGAAGGTGCGCATGGTGACTGTTGTATTCAATCCCGAGGCCATTTCTGTGTTTCATCAACACTCTGATAGTCCACAGATTACAGAATCCAACCAGACGTGCATCGGAAACTACTACTGGTCTTCCAGGAACGATCAAGGCGTAGACTGTTTGAGACATTACTCCCGTGGAGGAAAGTGCGCATGGTGACTGTTGTATTCAATCCCTATGCAATTTCTGAGTTTAATCAACACTCCGATACTCCACAAATTACAGAATGACACCAGATGTGCATCGGAAACCACTACTGGTCTTCCAGGGAACGATCAAAGCGTAGACTGTTTGAGACATTAGTACCGTGGAGGAAAGTGCTCATGGTGACTGTTGTATTCAATTCCGATTCAATTTCTGTGTTTCATCAACACACTGATTGTCAACAGATTACAGAATGCTAATAGATGTGCATCGGAAACAACTACTGGTCTTCTAGGGACCGATCAAATCGTAGACTGTTAGAGACATTACTCCCATGGAGGAAAGTGCGCATGGTGACTGTTGTATTCAATCCCGATGCTATTTCTGTGTTTCATCAACACTCTGATAGTCTACAGATTACAGAATGCCACCAGATGTCCCTTATAAACTACTAGTGATCTTCCAGGGAACGATCAAAGCGTAGACTGTTAGAGACATTACTATCATTGAGGAAAGTGCGCATGGTGACTGTTGTATTCAATCACGAAGCAAAATCTTTGTTTCATCAACTCTTTGATAGTCTACAGATTACAGAATGCCACCAGATGTGCATCGGAAACTACTACTGGTCTTCCAGGGAACGATCAAAGCGTAGAGTGTTTGAGACATTACTCCCATGGAGGAAAGTGCGCATGGTGACTGTTGTATTCAATCCCGATGCAATTTCTGTGTTTCATCAACACTCTGATAGTCAACTGATTACAGAATGCCTCCAGATGTGCATCGGAAACTACTACTGGTCTTCCAGGGAACGATCAAAGAGTAGACTGTTTGAGACATTACTCCCATGGAGTAAAGTGCGCATGGTGACTGTCGTCTTCAATCCAGATGCAATTTCTGTGCTTCATCAACACTCTTATAGTCCACAGTTTACGGAAAGCCTCCAGATGTGCATCGGGAAGTACTACTGGTCTTCCAGGGAACGATCAAATCGTAGACTGTTAGAGACAGTACTCCAATGGCGGAAAGTGTGCATGGTGACTGTTGTATTCAATCCCGATGCAATTTCTGTGTGTCATCAACAATCTGATACTCCACAGATTACAGATTGAATCCAGATGAGCATCGGAAACTACTACTGGTGTTCCAGGGAAAGATCAAAGGGTAGACTGTTTGAGACATTACTCCCATGGAGGGAAGTGCGCATGGTGACTGTTGTATTCAATCCCGATGCAATTTCTGTGTGTCGTCAACAATCTGATACTCCACAGATTAAAGATTGAATCCAGATGAGCATCGGAAACTACTACTGGTCTTCCAGGGAACGATCAAATCGTAAACTCTTTGAGACATTACTCCCATGGAGGAAAGTGCGCATGGTGACTGTTGTATTCAATCCCGATGCAATTTCTTTGCTTCATCAACACTCTTATAGTCCACAGTTTACGGAAAGCCTCCAGATGTGCATCGGGAAGTACTACTGGTCTTCCAGGGAACGATCAAAGCGTAGACTGTTAGAGACATTACTCCCATGGAGGAAAGTGCGCATGGTGACTGTTGTATTCAATCCCGATGCAATTTCTGTGTGTCATCAACAATCTGATACTCCACAGATTACAGACTGTATCCAGATGAGCATCGGAAACTACTACTGGTCTTCCAGGGAACGATCAAATCGTAAACTCTTTGAGACATTACTCCCATGGAGGAAAGTGCGCATGGTGACTGTTGTATTCAATCCCGATGCAATTTCTGTGTTTCATAAACACTCTGATAGTCTACAGATTACAGAATGCCACCAGATGTCCCTTGGAAACTGCTAGTGATCTTCCAGGGAACGATCAAAGCGTAGACTGTTAGAGACATTACTCCCATTGAGGAAAGTGCGCATGGTGACTGTTGTATTCAGTCCCGAAGCAAAATCTTTGTTTCATCAACTCTCTGATAGTCTACAGATTACAGAATGCCACCAGATGTGCATCGGAAACTACTACTGGTATTCCAGGGAACGATCAAAGCGTAGAGTGTTTGAGACATTACTCCCATGGAGGAAAGTGCGCATGGTGACTGTTGTATTCAATCCCGATGCAATTTCTGTGTTTCATCAACACTCTGATAGTCAACTGATTACAGAATGCCTCCAGATGTGCATCGGAAACTACTACTGGTCTTCCAGGGAACGATCAAAGAGTAGACTGTTTGAGACATTACTCCCATGGAGTAAAGTGCGCATGGTGACTGTCGTCTTCAATCCAGATGCAATTTCTGTGCTTCATCAACACTCTTATAGTCCACAGTTTACGGAAAGCCTCCAGATGTGCATCGGGAAGTACTACTGGTCTTCCAGGGAACGATCAAATCGTAGACTGTTAGAGACAGTACTCCAATGGCGGAAAGTGTGCATGGTGACTGTTGTATTCAATCCCGATGCAATTTCTGTGTGTCATCAACAATCTGATACTCCACAGATTACAGATTGAATCCAGATGAGCATCGGAAACTACTACTGGTCTTCCAGGGAACAATCAAATCGTAAACTCTTTGAGACATTACTCCCATGGAGGAAAGTGCGCATGGTGACTGTTGTATTCAATCCCGATGCAATTTCTTTGCTTCATCAACACTCTTATAGTCCACAGTTTACGGAAAGCCTCCAGATGTGCATCGGGAAGTACTACTGGTCTTCCAGGGAACGATCAAAGCGTAGACTGTTAGAGACATTACTCCCATGGAGGAAAGTGCGCATGGTGACTGTTGTATTCAATCCCGATGCAATTTCTGTGTGTCATCAACAATCTGATACTCCACAGATTACAGACTGTATCCAGATGAGCATCGGAAACTACTACTGGTCTTCCAGGGAACGATCAAATCGTAAACTCTTTGAGACATTACTCCCATGGAGGAAAGTGCGCATGGTGACTGTTGTATTCAATCCCGATGCAATTTCTGTGTTTCATAAACACTCTGATAGTCTACAGATTACAGAATGCCACCAGATGTCCCTTGGAAACTGCTAGTGATCTTCCAGGGAACGATCAAAGCGTAGACTGTTAGAGACATTACTCCCATTGAGGAAAGTGCGCATGGTGACTGTTGTATTCAGTCCCGAAGCAAAATCTTTGTTTCATCAACTCTCTGATAGTCTACAGATTACAGAATGCCACCAGATGTGCATCGGAAACTACTACTGGTATTCCAGGGAACGATCAAAGCGTAGAGTGTTTGAGACATTACTCCCATGGAGGAAAGTGCGCATGGTGACTGTTGTATTCAATCCCGATGCAATTTCTGTGTGTCATCAACAATCTGATACTCCACAGATTACAGACTGTATCCAGATGAGCATCGGAAACTACTACTGGTCTTCCAGGGAACGATCAAATCGTAAACTCTTTGAGACATTACTCCCATGGAGGGAAGTGCGCATGGTGACTGTTGTATTCAATCCCGATGCAATTTCTGTGTTTCATAAACACTCTGATAGTCTACAGATTACAGAATGCCACCAGATGTCCCTTGGAAACTGCTAGTGATCTTCCAGGGAACGATCAAAGCGTAGACTGTTAGAGACATTACTCCCATTGAGGAAAGTGCGCATGGTGACTGTTGTATTCAATCCCGATGCATTTTCTGTGTTTCATCAACACTCTGATAATCCACAGATTACAGAATGAAACCAGATGTGCATCGGAAACTACTACTGGTCTTCCAGGGAATGATCAAATCGTAGACTGTTAGAGACATTACTCCCATGGAGGAAAGTGCGCATGGTGACTGTTGTATTCAATCCCGATGCAATTTCTGTGTTTCATCATCACTCTGATAGTCCACAGATTACAGAAAGCATCCAGATGTGCATCGGAAACTACTACTGGTCTTCCAGGGAACGATCAAAGCGTAGACTGTTTGAGAATTACTCCCATGGAGGAAAGTACGCATGGTGACTGTTGTATTCAATCCCGATGCAATTTCTGTGTTTCATCAACACTCTGATACTCCACAGATTACAGAATGCCTCCAGATGTGCATCGGAACTACTACTGGTCTTCCAGGGAACGATCAAATCGTAGACTGTTAGAGACATTACTCACATGGAGGAAAGTGCGCATGGTGACTGTTGTATTCCATTCCGATTCAATTTCTGTGTTTCATCAACACTCTGATAGTCCACAGATTACAGAATGCCTGCAGATAAGCATCGGAAACTACTATTGGTCTTCCAGGGAACGATCAAAGCGTAGACTGATTGAGACATTATTCCCATGAAGGAAAGTGCGCATGGTGACTGTTGTATTCAATCCCGAGGCAATTTCTGTGTTTCATCAACACTCTGATAGTCCACAGATTACAGAATGCCACCAGATGTGTATTGGAAACTACTACTGGTATTTAGGGAACGATCAAAGCGTAGACTGTTAGAGACATTACTGACATGGAGGAAAGTGTTCATGGTGACTGTTGTATTCAATCCCGAAGCAATATCTTTGTTTCATTAACACTCTGATAGTCTACAGATTACAGAATGCCACCAGATGTGAATCGTAAACTACTACTGGTCTTCCAGGGAACAATCAAAGCGTAGACTGTTTGAGACATTACTCACATGGAGGAAACTGCGCATGGATACTGTTGTATTCAATCCCGATGCAATTTCTGTGTTTAATCAACACTCTGATAGTCCACAGATTACAGAAAGCATCCAGATGTGCATCGGAAACTACAACTGGTCTTCCAGGGAACGATCAAAGCGTAGACTCTTTGAGACATTACCACCATGGAGGAAAGTGCTCATGTTGACTGTTGTATTCAATCCCGATGCAATTTCTGTGTTTCATCAACACTCTGATGATACACAGATTACAGAATGCCACCAGATGTGCATCGGAAACTACTATTGGTCTTCCAGGGAACGATTAAAGCGTAGACTGATTGAGACATTATTCCCATGAAGGAAAGTGCGCATGGTGACTGTTGTATTCAATCCCGAGGCAATTTCTGTGTTTCATCAACACTCTGATAGTCCACAGATTACAGAATGCCACCAGATGTGCATCTGAAACTACTAGTGGTCTTCCAGGGAACGATCAAAGCGTAGACTGTTTGAGATATTACTCCCATGGTGGAAAGTGCGCATGGTGACTGTTGTATTCAATCCCGATGCAACTTCTGTGTTTCATCAACACTCTGATAGTCCACAAATTACGAAAAGCCACCAGATGTGCATCGGAAACTACTACTGGTCTTATAGGGAACGATCAAAGCGTAGACGGTTTGAGAATTACACCCATGGAGGAAGGTGCGCATGGTGACTGTTGTATTCAATCCCGAGGCTATTTCTGTGTTTCATCAACACTCTGATAGTCCACAGATTACAGAATACCACCAGATGTGCATCGGAAACTACTAATGGTCTTCCAGGGAACGATCAAATCGTAGACGGTTTGAGAATTACACCCATGGAGGAAGGTGCGCATGGTGACTGTTGTATTCAATCCCGATGCAATTTCTGTGTTTCGTCAACACTCAGTATGTCCACAGATATCAGAATGCCTCCAGATGTGCATCGGAAACTACTACTGGTCTTCCAGGGAACGATCAAAGCGTAGACTGTTTGACATATTACTCCCATGGAGGAAAGTGCGCATGGTGACTGTTGTATTCAATCCCGATGCAGTTTCTGTGTTTCATCAACACCCTGATAGTCCACAGATTACAGAAAGAATCCGGATGTGCATCGGAAACTACTACTGGTCTTCAGGGGAACGATCAAAGCGTAGACTGTTAGAGTCATTACTCCAATGGATGAAAGTGCGCATGGTGACTGTTGTATTCAATCCCGATGGAATTTCTGTGTTTCATCAACACTCTCATAGTCTACAGATTACAGAATGCCACCAGATGTCCATCGGAAACTACTACTGGTATTTAGGGAACGATCAAAGCGTAGACTGTTAGAGACATTACTCCCATGGAGGAAAGTGCGCATGGTGACTGTTGTATTCAATCCCGAAGCAATATCTTTGTTTCATCAACACTCTGATAGTCTACAGATTACAGAATGCCACCAGATGTGCATCAGAAACTACTACTGGTCTTCCAGGGAACGATCAAAGCGTAGACTGTTTGAGACATTACTGACATGGAGGAAACTGCGCATGGATACTGTTGTATTCAATCCCGATGCAATTTCTGTGTTTCATCAACACTCTGATAGTCCACAGATTACAGAAAGCATCCAGATGTGCATCGGAAACTACTACTGGTCTTCCAGGAAACGATCAAAGCGTAGACTCTTAGAGACATTACTACCATGGAGGAAAGTGCTCATGGTGACTGTTGTATTCAATCCCGATGCAATTTCTGTGATTCATCAACACTCTGATAGTACACAGATTACAGAATGCCACGAGATGTTCATCGGTAACTACTACCTGTCTTCCAGGGAACGATCAAAGCGTAGGCTGTTTGAGAATTACTCCCATGGAGGAAAGTCCGCATGGTGACTGTTGTATTCAATCCCGATGCAATTTCTGTGTTTCATCAACACTCTGATACTCCACAGATTACAGAATGCCACCAGATGTGCATCGGAAACTACTACTGGTCTTCCATTGAACGATCAAAGGGTAGAGTGTTTGAGACATTACTCCCATGGAGGAAAGTGCGCATGGTGACTGTTGTATTCCATTCCGATTCAATTTCTGTGTTTCATCAACACTCTGATAGTCCACAGATTACAGAATGCCTCCAGATGTGCATCGGAAACTACTACTGGTCTTCCATTGAACGATCAAATCGTAGACTGTTTGAGACATTATTCCCATGAAGTAAAGTGCGCATGGTGACTGTTGTATTCATTCCCGAGGCAATTTCTGTGTTTCATCAACACTCTGATAGTCCACAGAGTACAGAATGCCACCAGATGTGCATCGGAAACTACTACTGGTCTTCCAGGGAACGATCAAAGCGTAGACTGTTTGAGATATTACTCCCATGGAGGAATGTGCGCATGGTGACTGCTGTATTGAATCCCGATGCAATTTCTGTGTTTCATCAACACCCTGATAGTCCACAGGTTACAGAAAGAATCCGGATGTGCATCGGAAACTACTACTGGTCTTCCAGGGAACGATCAAAGCGTATACTCTTTGAGACATTACTCCCATGGAGGGAAGTGCGCATTGTGACTGTTGTATTCAATCCCGAGGCAATTTCTGTGTTTCATCAACACTCTGATAGTCCACAGATTACAGAATCCAACCAGACGTGCATCGGAAACTGCTACTGGTCTTCCAGGAACGATCAAGGCGTAGACTGTTTGAGACATTACTCCCGTGGAGGAAAGTGCGCATGGTGACTGTTGTATTCAATTCCGATTCAATTTCTGTGTTTCCTCAACACTCTGATTGTCAACAGATTACAGAATGCCACCAGATGTGCATCGGAAACAACTACTGGTCTTCCAGGGACCGATCAAAGCGTAGACTGTTTGAGACATTACTCCCACGGAGGAAAGTGCGCATGGTGACTGTTGTATCCCATTCCGATTCAATTTCTGTCTTTCATCAACACTCTGATAGACCACAGATTACAGAATGCCACCAGATGTGCATTGGAAACTACTACTGGTCTTCCAGGGAACGATCAAAGCGTAGACTGTTTGAGACATTACTCCCATGGAGGAAAGTGCGCATGGTGACTGTTGTATTCCATTCCGATTCAATTTCTGTGTTTCTTCAACACTCTGATAGACCACAGATTACAGAAAGCATCCAGATGTGCATCGGGTACTACTATTGGTCTTCCAGGAAACGATCAAAGCGCAGACTGTTTGAGACATTATTCCCATGAAGGAAATTGCGTATGGTGACTGTTGTATTCAATTCCGATTCAATTTCTGTGTTTCCTCAACACTCTGATTGTCAACAGATTACAGAATGCCACCAGATGTGCATCGGAAACAACTACTGGTCTTCCAGGGACCGATCAAAGCGTAGACTGTTTGAGACATTACTCCCACGGAGGAAAGTGCGCATGGTGACTGTTGTATCCCATTCCGATTCAATTTCTGTCTTTCATCAACACTCTGATAGACCACAGATTACAGAATGCCACCAGATGTGCATTGGAAACTACTACTGGTCTTCCAGGGAACGATCAAAGCGTAGACTGTTTGAGACATTACTCCCATGGAGGAAAGTGCGCATGGTGACTGTTGTATTCCATTCCGATTCAATTTCTGTGTTTCTTCAACACTCTGATAGACCACAGATTACAGAAAGCATCCAGATGTGCATCGGGTACTACTATTGGTCTTCCAGGAAACGATCAAAGCGCAGACTGTTTGAGACATTATTCCCATGAAGGAAATTGCGTATGGTGACTGTTGTATTCAATCCCGAGGCAATTTCTGTGTTTCATCAACACTCTGATAGTCCACAGATTACAGAATGCCACCAGATGTGCATCGGAAACTACTACTGGTCTTCCAGGAACCGATCAAAGCGTAGACTGTTAGAGACATTACTCACATGGAGGAAAGTGCGCATGGTGACTGTTGTATTCAATCCCGATGCAATTTCTGTGTTTCATAAACACTCTGATAGTCTACAGATTACAGAATGCCACCAGATGTCCCTTGGAAACTGCTAGTGATCTTCCAGGGAACGATCAAAGCGTAGACTGTTAGAGACATTACTCCCATTGAGGAAAGTGCGCATGGTGACTGTTGTATTCAGTCCCGAAGCAAAATCTTTGTTTCATCAACTCTCTGATAGTCTACAGATTACAGAATGCCACCAGATGTGCATCGGAAACTACTACTGGTATTCCAGGGAACGATCAAAGCGTAGAGTGTTTGAGACATTACTCCCATGGAGGAAAGTGCGCATGGTGACTGTTGTATTCAATCCCGATGCAATTTCTGTGTTTCATCAACACTCTGATAGTCAACTGATTACAGAATGCCTCCAGATGTGCATCGGAAACTACTACTGGTCTTCCAGGGAACGATCAAAGAGTAGACTGTTTGAGACATTACTCCCATGGAGTAAAGTGCGCATGGTGACTGTCGTCTTCAATCCAGATGCAATTTCTGTGCTTCATCAACACTCTTATAGTCCACAGTTTACGGAAAGCCTCCAGATGTGCATCGGGAAGTACTACTGGTCTTCCAGGGAACGATCAAATCGTAGACTGTTAGAGACAGTACTCCAATGGCGGAAAGTGTGCATGGTGACTGTTGTATTCAATCCCGATGCAATTTCTGTGTGTCATCAACAATCTGATACTCCACAGATTACAGATTGAATCCAGATGAGCATCGGAAACTACTACTGGTCTTCCAGGGAACGATCAAATCGTAAACTCTTTGAGACATTACTCCCATGGAGGAAAGTGCGCATGGTGACTGTTGTATTCAATCCCGATGCAATTTCTTTGCTTCATCAACACTCTTATAGTCCACAGTTTACGGAAAGCCTCCAGATGTGCATCGGGAAGTACTACTGGTCTTCCAGGGAACGATCAAAGCGTAGACTGTTAGAGACATTACTCCCATGGAGGAAAGTGCGCATGGTGACTGTTGTATTCAATCCCGATGCAATTTCTGTGTGTCATCAACAATCTGATACTCCACAGTTTACAGACTGTATCCAGATGAGCATCGGAAACTACTACTGGTCTTCGAGGGAACGATCAAATCGTAAACTCTTTGAGACATTACTCCCATGGAGGAAAGTGCGCATGGTGACTGTTGTATTCAATCCCGATGCAATTTCTGTGTTTCATAAACACTCTGATAGTCTACAGATTACAGAATGCCACCAGATGTCCCTTGGAAACTGCTAGTGATCTTCCAGGGAACGATCAAAGCGTAGACTGTTAGAGACATTACTCCCATTGAGGAAAGTGCGCATGGTGACTGTTGTATTCAGTCCCGAAGCAAAATCTTTGTTTCATCAACTCTCTGATAGTCTACAGATTACAGAATGCCACCAGATGTGCATCGGAAACTACTACTGGTATTCCAGGGAACGATCAAAGCGTAGAGTGTTTGAGACATTACTCCCATGGAGGAAAGTGCGCATGGTGACTGTTGTATTCAATCCCGATGCAATTTCTGTGTGTCATCAACAATCTGATACTCCACAGATTACAGACTGTATCCAGATGAGCATCGGAAACTACTACTGGTCTTCCAGGGAACGATCAAATCGTAAACTCTTTGAGACATTACTCCCATGGAGGGAAGTGCGCATGGTGACTGTTGTATTCAATCCCGATGCAATTTCTTTGCTTCATCAACACTCTTATAGTCCACAGTTTACGGAAAGCCTCCAGATGTGCATCGGGAAGTACTACTGGTCTTCCAGGGAACGATCAAAGCGTAGACTGTTAGAGACATTACTCCCATGGAGGAAAGTGCGCATGGTGACTGTTGTATTCAATCCCGATGCAATTTCTGTGTGTCATCAACAATCTGATACTCCACAGATTACAGACTGTATCCAGATGAGCATCGGAAACTACTACTGGTCTTCCAGGGAACGATCAAATCGTAAACTCTTTGAGACATTACTCCCATGGAGGAAAGTGCGCATGGTGACTGTTGTATTCAATCCCGATGCAATTTCTGTGTTTCATAAACACTCTGATAGTCTACAGATTACAGAATGCCACCAGATGTCCCTTGGAAACTGCTAGTGATCTTCCAGGGAACGATCAAAGCGTAGACTGTTAGAGACATTACTCCCATTGAGGAAAGTGCGCATGGTGACTGTTGTATTCAATCCCGATGCATTTTCTGTGTTTCATCAACACTCTGATAATCCACAGATTACAGAATGAAACCAGATGTGCATCGGAAACTACTACTGGTCTTCCAGGGAATGATCAAATCGTAGACTGTTAGAGACATTACTCCCATGGAGGAAAGTGCGCATGGTGACTGTTGTATTCAATCCCGATGCAATTTCTGTGTTTCATCAACACTCTGATAGTCCACAGATTACAGAAAGCATCCAGATGTGCATCGGAAACTACTACTGGTCTTCCAGGGAACGATCAAAGCGTAGACTGTTTGAGAATTACTCCCATGGAGGAAAGTACGCATGGTGACTGTTGTATTCAATCCCGATGCAATTTCTGTGTTTCATCAACACTCTGATACTCCACAGATTACAGAATGCCTCCAGATGTGCATCGGAACTACTACTGGTCTTCCAGGGAACGATCAAATCGTAGACTGTTAGAGACATTACTCACATGGAGGAAAGTGCGCATGGTGACTGTTGTATTCCATTCCGATTCAATTTCTGTGTTTCATCAACACTCTGATAGTCCACAGATTACAGAATGCCTGCAGATAAGCATCGGAAACTACTATTGGTCTTCCAGGGAACGATCAAAGCGTAGACTGATTGAGACATTATTCCCATGAAGGAAAGTGCGCATGGTGACTGTTGTATTCAATCCCGAGGCAATTTCTGTGTTTCATCAACACTCTGATAGTCCACAGATTACAGAATGCCACCAGATGTGTATTGGAAACTACTACTGGTATTTAGGGAACGATCAAAGCGTAGACTGTTAGAGACATTACTGACATGGAGGAAAGTGTTCATGGTGACTGTTGTATTCAATCCCGAAGCAATATCTTTGTTTCATTAACACTCTGATAGTCTACAGATTACAGAATGCCACCAGATGTGAATCGTAAACTACTACTGGTCTTCCAGGGAACAATCAAAGCGTAGACTGTTTGAGACATTACTCACATGGAGGAAACTGCGCATGGATACTGTTGTATTCAATCCCGATGCAATTTCTGTGTTTAATCAACACTCTGATAGTCCACAGATTACAGAAAGCATCCAGATGTGCATCGGAAACTACAACTGGTCTTCCAGGGAACGATCAAAGCGTAGACTCTTTGAGACATTACCACCATGGAGGAAAGTGCTCATGTTGACTGTTGTATTCAATCCCGATGCAATTTCTGTGTTTCATCAACACTCTGATGATACACAGATTACAGAATGCCACCAGATGTGCATCGGAAACTACTATTGGTCTTCCAGGGAACGATTAAAGCGTAGACTGATTGAGACATTATTCCCATGAAGGAAAGTGCGCATGGTGACTGTTGTATTCAATCCCGAGGCAATTTCTGTGTTTCATCAACACTCTGATAGTCCACAGATTACAGAATGCCACCAGATGTGCATCTGAAACTACTAGTGGTCTTCCAGGGAACGATCAAAGCGTAGACTGTTTGAGATATTACTCCCATGGTGGAAAGTGCGCATGGTGACTGTTGTATTCAATCCCGATGCAACTTCTGTGTTTCATCAACACTCTGATAGTCCACAAATTACGAAAAGCCACCAGATGTGCATCGGAAACTACTACTGGTCTTATAGGGAACGATCAAAGCGTAGACGGTTTGAGAATTACACCCATGGAGGAAGGTGCGCATGGTGACTGTTGTATTCAATCCCGAGGCTATTTCTGTGTTTCATCAACACTCTGATAGTCCACAGATTACAGAATACCACCAGATGTGCATCGGAAACTACTAATGGTCTTCCAGGGAACGATCAAATCGTAGACGGTTTGAGAATTACACCCATGGAGGAAGGTGCGCATGGTGACTGTTGTATTCAATCCCGATGCAATTTCTGTGTTTCGTCAACACTCAGTATGTCCACAGATATCAGAATGCCTCCAGATGTGCATCGGAAACTACTACTGGTCTTCCAGGGAACGATCAAAGCGTAGACTGTTTGACATATTACTCCCATGGAGGAAAGTGCGCATGGTGACTGTTGTATTCAATCCCGATGCAGTTTCTGTGTTTCATCAACACCCTGATAGTCCACAGATTACAGAAAGAATCCGGATGTGCATCGGAAACTACTACTGGTCTTCAGGGGAACGATCAAAGCGTAGACTGTTAGAGTCATTACTCCAATGGATGAAAGTGCGCATGGTGACTGTTGTATTCAATCCCGATGGAATTTCTGTGTTTCATCAACACTCTCATAGTCTACAGATTACAGAATGCCACCAGATGTCCATCGGAAACTACTACTGGTATTTAGGGAACGATCAAAGCGTAGACTGTTAGAGACATTACTCCCATGGAGGAAAGTGCGCATGGTGACTGTTGTATTCAATCCCGAAGCAATATCTTTGTTTCATCAACACTCTGATAGTCTACAGATTACAGAATGCCACCAGATGTGCATCAGAAACTACTACTGGTCTTCCAGGGAACGATCAAAGCGTAGACTGTTTGAGACATTACTGACATGGAGGAAACTGCGCATGGATACTGTTGTATTCAATCCCGATGCAATTTCTGTGTTTCATCAACACTCTGATAGTCCACAGATTACAGAAAGCATCCAGATGTGCATCGGAAACTACTACTGGTCTTCCAGGAAACGATCAAAGCGTAGACTCTTAGAGACATTACTACCATGGAGGAAAGTGCTCATGGTGACTGTTGTATTCAATCCCGATGCAATTTCTGTGATTCATCAACACTCTGATAGTACACAGATTACAGAATGCCACGAGATGTTCATCGGTAACTACTACCTGTCTTCCAGGGAACGATCAAAGCGTAGGCTGTTTGAGAATTACTCCCATGGAGGAAAGTCCGCATGGTGACTGTTGTATTCAATCCCGATGCAATTTCTGTGTTTCATCAACACTCTGATACTCCACAGATTACAGAATGCCTCCAGATGTGCATCGGAACTACTACTGCTCATCCAGGGAACGATCAAATCGTAGACTGTTAGAGACATTACTCCCATGGAGGAAAGTACGCATGGTGACTGTTGTATTCAATCCCGAAGCAATATCTATGTTTCATCAACTCTCTGATAGTCTACAGATTACAGAATGCCACCAGATGTGCATCGGAAACTACTACTGGTCTTCCATTGAACGATCAAAGGGTAGAGTGTTTGAGACATTACTCCCATGGAGGAAAGTGCGCATGGTGACTGTTGTATTCCATTCCGATTCAATTTCTGTGTTTCATCAACACTCTGATAGTCCACAGATTACAGAATGCCTCCAGATGTGCATCGGAAACTACTACTGGTCTTCCATTGAACGATCAAATCGTAGACTGTTTGAGACATTATTCCCATGAAGTAAAGTGCGCATGGTGACTGTTGTATTCATTCCCGAGGCAATTTCTGTGTTTCATCAACACTCTGATAGTCCACAGAGTACAGAATGCCACCAGATGTGCATCGGAAACTACTACTGGTCTTCCAGGGAACGATCAAAGCGTAGACTGTTTGAGATATTACTCCCATGGAGGAATGTGCGCATGGTGACTGCTGTATTGAATCCCGATGCAATTTCTGTGTTTCATCAACACCCTGATAGTCCACAGGTTACAGAAAGAATCCGGATGTGCATCGGAAACTACTACTGGTCTTCCAGGGAACGATCAAAGCGTATACTCTTTGAGACATTACTCCCATGGAGGGAAGTGCGCATTGTGACTGTTGTATTCAATCCCGAGGCAATTTCTGTGTTTCATCAACACTCTGATAGTCCACAGATTACAGAATCCAACCAGACGTGCATCGGAAACTGCTACTGGTCTTCCAGGAACGATCAAGGCGTAGACTGTTTGAGACATTACTCCCGTGGAGGAAAGTGCGCATGGTGACTGTTGTATTCAATTCCGATTCAATTTCTGTGTTTCCTCAACACTCTGATTGTCAACAGATTACAGAATGCCACCAGATGTGCATCGGAAACAACTACTGGTCTTCCAGGGACCGATCAAAGCGTAGACTGTTTGAGACATTACTCCCACGGAGGAAAGTGCGCATGGTGACTGTTGTATCCCATTCCGATTCAATTTCTGTCTTTCATCAACACTCTGATAGACCACAGATTACAGAATGCCACCAGATGTGCATTGGAAACTACTACTGGTCTTCCAGGGAACGATCAAAGCGTAGACTGTTTGAGACATTACTCCCATGGAGGAAAGTGCGCATGGTGACTGTTGTATTCCATTCCGATTCAATTTCTGTGTTTCTTCAACACTCTGATAGACCACAGATTACAGAAAGCATCCAGATGTGCATCGGGTACTACTATTGGTCTTCCAGGAAACGATCAAAGCGCAGACTGTTTGAGACATTATTCCCATGAAGGAAATTGCGTATGGTGACTGTTGTATTCAATCCCGAGGCAATTTCTGTGTTTCATCAACACTCTGATAGTCCACAGATTACAGAATGCCACCAGATGTGCATCGGAAACTACTACTGGTCTTCCAGGAACCGATCAAAGCGTAGACTGTTAGAGACATTACTCACATGGAGGAAAGTGCGCATGGTGACTGTTGTATTCCATTCCGATTCAATTTCTGTGTTTCTTCAACACTCTGATAGTCCACAGATTACAGAATGCCTGCAGATGTGCATCGGAAACTACTATTGGTCTTCCAGGGAACGATCAAAGCGTATACTGATTGAGACATTATTCCCATGAAGGAAAGTGCGCATGGTGACTGTTGTATTCAATCCCGAGGCAATTTCTGTGTTTCATCAACACTCTGATAGTCCACAGATTACAGAATGCCACCAGATGTGTATTGGAAACTACTACTGGTATTTAGGGAACGATCAAAGCGTAGACTGTTAGAGACATTACTGACATGGAGGAAAGTGTTCATGGTGACTGTTGTATTCAATCCCGAAGCAATATCTTTGTTTCATTAACACTCTGATAGTCTACAGATTACAGAATGCCACCAGATGTGAATCGTAAACTACTACTGGTCTTCCAGGGAACAATCAAAGCGTAGACTGTTTGAGACATTACTCACATGGAGGAAACTGCGCATGGATACTGTTGTATTCAATCCCGATGCTATTTCTGTGTTTCATCAACACTCTGATAGTCCACAGATTACAGAAAGCATCCAGATGTGCATCGGAAACTACAACTGGTCTTCCAGGGAACGATCAAAGCGTAGACTCTTTGAGACATTACCACCATGGAGGAAAGTGCTCATGTTGACTGTTGTAATCAATCCCGATGCAATTTCTGTGTTTCATCAACACTCTGATGATACACAGATTACAGAATGCCACCAGATGTGCATCGGAAACTACTATTGGTCTTCCAGGGAACGATTAAAGCGTAGACTGATTGAGACATTATTCCCATGAAGGAAAGTGCGCATGGTGACTGTTGTATTCAATCCCGAGGCAATTTCTGTGTTTCATCAACACTCTGATAGTCCACAGATTACAGAATGCCACCAGATGTGCATCTGAAACTACTAGTGGTCTTCCAGGGAACGATCAAAGCGTAGACTGTTTGAGATATTACTCCCATGGTGGAAAGTGCGCATGGTGACTGTTGTATTCAATCCCGATGCAACTTCTGTGTTTCATCAACACTCTGATAGTCCACAAATTACGAAAAGCCACCAGATGTGCATCGGAAACTACTACTGGTCTTATAGGGAACGATCAAAGCGTAGACGGTTTGAGAATTACACCCATGGAGGAAGGTGCGCATGGTGACTGTTGTATTCAATCCCGAGGCTATTTCTGTGTTTCATCAACACTCTGATAGTCCACAGATTACAGAATACCACCAGATGTGCATCGGAAACTACTAATGGTCTTCCAGGGAACGATCAAATCGTAGACGGTTTGAGAATTACACCCATGGAGGAAGGTGCGCATGGTGACTGTTGTATTCAATCCCGATGCAATTTCTGTGTTTCGTCAACACTCAGTATGTCCACAGATATCAGAATGCCTCCAGATGTGCATCGGAAACTACTACTGGTCTTCCAGGGAACGATCAAAGCGTAGACTGTTTGACATATTACTCCCATGGAGGAAAGTGCGCATGGTGACTGTTGTATTCAATCCCGATGCAGTTTCTGTGTTTCATCAACACCCTGATAGTCCACAGATTACAGAAAGAATCCGGATGTGCATCGGAAACTACTACTGGTCTTCAGGGGAACGATCAAAGCGTAGACTGTTAGAGTCATTACTCCAATGGATGAAAGTGCGCATGGTGACTGTTGTATTCAATCCCGATGCAATTTCTGTGTTTCATCAACACTCTCATAGTCTACAGATTACAGAATGCCACCAGATGTCCATCGGAAACTACTACTGGTATTTAGGGAACGATCAAAGCGTAGACTGTTAGAGACATTACTCCCATGGAGGAAAGTGCGCATGGTTACTGTTGTATTCAATCCCGAAGCAATATCTTTGTTTCATCAACACTCTGATAGTCTACAGATTACAGAATGCCACCAGATGTGCATCAGAAACTACTACTGGTCTTCCAGGGAACGATCAAAGCGTAGACTGTTTGAGACATTACTGACATGGAGGAAACTGCGCATGGATACTGTTGTATTCAATCCCGATGCAATTTCTGTGTTTCATCAACACTCTGATAGTCCACAGATTACCGAAAGCATCCAGATGTGCATCGGAAACTACTACTGGTCTTCCAGGGAACGATCAAAGCGTAGACTCTTAGAGACATTACTACCATGGAGGAAAGTGCTCATGGTGACTGTTGTATTCAATCCCGATGCAATTTCTGTGTTTCATCAACACTCTGATAGTACACAGATTACAGAATGCCACGAATGTTCATCGGTAACTACTACCTGTCTTCCAGGGAACGATCAAAGCGTAGACTGTTTGAGAATTACTCCCATGGAGGAAAGTCCGCATGGTGACTGTTGTATTCAATCCCGATGCAATTTCTGTGTTTCATCAACACTCTGATACTCCACAGATTACAGAATGCCTCCAGATGTGCATCGGAACTACTACTGCTCATCCAGGGAACGATCAAATCGTAGACTGTTAGAGACATTACTCCCATGGAGGAAAGTACGCATGGTGACTGTTGTATTCAATCCCGAAGCAATATCTATGTTTCATCAACTCTCTGATAGTCTACAGATTACAGAATGCCACCAGATGTGCATCGGAAACTACTACTGGTCTTCCATTGAACGATCAAAGGGTAGAGTGTTTGAGACATTACTCCCATGGAGGAAAGTGCGCATGGTGACTGTTGTATTCCATTCCGATTCAATTTCTGTGTTTCATCAACACTCTGATAGTCCACAGATTACAGAATGCCTCCAGATGTGCATCGGAAACTACTACTGGTCTTCCATTGAACGATCAAATCGTAGACTGTTTGAGACATTATTCCCATGAAGTAAAGTGCGCATGGTGACTGTTGTATTAATTCCCGAGGCAATTTCTGTGTTTCATCAACACTCTGATAGTCCACAGAGTACAGAATGCCACCAGATGTGCATCGGAAACTACTACTGGTCTTCCAGGGAACGATCAAAGCGTAGACTCTTTGAGATATTACTCCCATGGAGGAAAGTGCGCATGGTGACTGTTGTATTCAATCCCGATGCAATTTCTGTGTTTCATCAACACTCTGATAGTCCACAGATTACAGAATGCCACCAGATGTGCATCGGAAACTACTACTGGTCTTATAGGGAACGATCAAAGCGTAGACGGTTTGAGAATTACACCCATGGAGGAAGGTGCGCATGGTGACTGTTGTATTCAATCCCGATGCAATTTCTGTGTTTCGTCAACACTCAGTTAGTCCAAAGATATCAGAATGCCTCCAGATGTGCATCGGAAACTACTACTGGTCTTCCAGGGAACGATCAAAGCGTAGACTGTTTGAGATATTACTCCCATGGAGGAAAGTGCGCATGGTGACTGCTGTATTGAATCCCGATGCAATTTCTGTGTTTCATCAACACCCTGATAGTCCACAGGTTACAGAAAGAATCCGGATGTGCATCGGAAACTACTACTGGTCTTCCAGGGAACGATCAAAGCGTATACTCTTTGAGACATTACTCCCATGGAGGGAAGTGCGCATTGTGACTGTTGTATTCAATCCCGAGGCAATTTCTGTGTTTCATCAACACTCTGATAGTCCACAGATTACAGAATCCAACCAGACGTGCATCGGAAACTGCTACTGGTCTTCCAGGAACGATCAAGGCGTAGACTGTTTGAGACATTACTCCCGTGGAGTAAAGTGCGCATGGTGACTGTTGTATTCAATTCCGATTCAATTTCTGTGTTTCCTCAACACTCTGATTGTCAACAGATTACAGAATGCCACCAGATGTGCATCGGAAACAACTACTGGTCTTCCAGGGAACGATCAAAGCGTAGACTGTTTGAGACATTACTCCCATGGAGGAAAGTGCGCATGGTGACTGTTGTATTCCATTCCGAATCAATTTCTGTGTTTCTTCAACACTCTGATAGACCACAGATTACAGAAAGCATCCAGATGTGCATCGGGTACTACTATTGGTCTTCCAGGAAACGATCAAAGCGCAGACTGTTTGAGACATTATTCCCATGAAGGAAAGTGCGTATGGTGACTGTTGTATTCAATCCCGAGGCAATTTCTGTGTTTCATCAACACTCTGATAGTCCACAGATTACAGAATGCCACCAGATGTGCATCGGAAACTACTACTGGTCTTCCAGGAACCGATCAAAGCGTAGACTGTTTGAGATATTACTCCCATGGAGGAAAGTGCGCATGGTGACTGTTGTATTCAATCCCGATGCAATTTCTGTGTTTCATCAATACTCTGATAGTCCACAGATAACAGAATGCCACCAGATGTGCATCGGAAACTACTACTGGTCTTATAGGGAACGATCAAAGCGCAGACGGTTTGAGAATTACACCCATGGAGGAAGATGCGCATGGTGACTGTTGTATTCAATCCCGATGCAATTTCTGAGTTTCGTCAAGACTCAGTTAGTCCACAGATATCAGAATGCCTCCAGATGTGCATCGGAAACTACTACTGGTCTTCCAGGGAACGATCAAAGCGTAGACTGTTTGAGATATTACTCCCATGGAGGGAAGTGCGCATGGTGACTGTTGTATTCAATCCCGATGCAATTTCTGTGTTTCATCAACACCCTGATAGTCCACAGATTACAGAAAGAATCCGGATGTGCATCGGAAACTACTACTGGTCTTCCAGGGAACGATCAAAGCGTAAACTCTTTGAGACATTACTCCCATGGAGGGAAGTGCGCATTGTGACTGTTGTATTCAATCCCGAGGCTATTTCTGTGTTTCATCAACACTCTGATAGTCCACAGATTACAGAATCCAACCAGACGTGCATCGGAAACTGCTACTGGTCTTCCAGGAACGATCAAGGCGTAGACTGTTTGAGACATTACTCCCGTGGAGGAAAGTGCGCATGGTGACTGTTGTATTCCATTCCGATTCAATTTCTGTGTTTCATCAACACTCTGATAGTCCACAGATTGCAGAATGCCTCCAGACGTGCATCGGAAACTACTATTGGTCTTCCATTGAACGATCAAATCGTAGACTGTTTGAGACATTATTCCCATGAAGTAAAGTGCGCATGGTGACTGTTGTATTCATTCCCGAGGCAATTTCTGTGTTTCATCAACACTCTGATAGTCCACAGAGTACAGAATGCCACCAGATGTGCATGGGAAACTACTACTGGTCTTCCAGGGAACGATCAAAGCGTAGACTGTTTGAGATATTACTCCCATGGAGGAAAGTGCGCATGGTGACTGTTGTATTCAATCCCGATGCAATTTCTGTGTTTCATCAACACTCTGATAGTCCACAGATTACAGAATGCCACCAGATGTGCATCGGAAACTACTACTGGTCTTATAGGGAACGATCAAAGCGTAGACGGTTTGAGAATTACACCCATGGAGGAAGGTGCGCATGGTGACTGTTGTATTCAATCCCGATGCAATTTCTGTGTTTCGTCAACACTCAGTTAGTCCTAAGATATCAGAATGCCTCCAGATGTGCATCGGAAACTACTACTGGTCTTCCAGGGAACGATCAAAGTGTAGACTGTTTGAGATATTACTCCCATGGAGGAAAGTGCGCATGGTGACTGCTGTATTCAATCCCGATGCAATTTCTGTGTTTCATCAACACCCTGATAGTCCACAGAATACAGAAAGAATCCGGATGTGCATCGGAAACTACTACTGGTCTTCCAGGGAACGATCAAAGCGTAAACTCTTTGATACATTACTCCCATGGAGGGAAGTGCGCATTGTGACTGTTGTATTCAATCCCGAGGCAATTTCTGTGTTTCATCAACACTCTGATAGTCCACAGATTACAGAATCCAACCAGACGTGCATCGGAAACTGCTACTGGTCTTCCAGGAACGATCAAGGCGTAGACTGTTTGAGACATTACTCCCGTGGAGGAAAGTGCGCATGGTGACTGTTGTATTCAATTCCGATTCAATTTCTGTGTTTCCTCAACACTCTGATTGTCAACAGATTACAGAATGCCACCAGATGTGCATCGGAAACAACTACTGGTCTTCCAGGGACCGATCAAAGCGTAGACTGTTTGAGACATTACTCCCACGGAGGAAAGTGCGCATGGTGACTGTTGTATCCCATTCCGATTCAATTTCTGTCTTTCATCAACACTCTGATAGACCACAGATTACAGAATGCCACCAGATGTGCATTGGAAACTACTACTGGTCTTCCAGGGAACGATCAAAGCGTAGACTGTTTGAGACATTACTCCCATGGAGGAAAGTGCGCATGGTGACTGTTGTATTCCATTCCGATTCAATTTCTGTGTTTCTTCAACACTCTGATAGACCACAGATTACAGAAAGCTTCCAGATGTGCATCGGGTACTACTATTGGTCTTCCAGGAAACGATCAAAGCGCAGACTGTTAGAGACATTATTCCCATGAAGGAAAGTGCGTATGGTGACTGTTGTATTCAATCCCGAGGCAATTTCTGTGTTTCATCAACACTCTGATAGTCCACAGATTACAGAATGCCACCAGATGTGCATCGGAAACTACTACTGGTCTTCCAGAGAACGATCAAAGCGTTGACTGTTTGAGATATTACTCCCATGGAGGAAAGTGCGCATGGTGACTGTTGTATTCAATCCCGATGCAATTTCTGTGTTTCATCAACACTCTGTTAGTCCACAGATATCAGAATGCCTCCAGATGTGCATCGGAAACTACTACTGGTGTTCCAGGGAACGATCAAAGCGTAGACTGTTTGAGATATTACTCCCATGGAGGAAAGTGCGCATGGTGACTGTTTTATTCAATCCCGATGCAATTTCTGTGTTTCATCAACACCCTGATAGTCCACAGATTTCAGAAAGAATCCGGATGTGCATCGGAAACTACTACTGGTCTTCCAGGGAACGATCAAAGCGTAGACTGTTTGAGACAATACTCCCATGGAGGAAAGTGCGCATGTTTATTTGTTGTATTAAATTCCGATTCAATTTCTGTGTTTCATCAACACTCTGATAGACCACAGATTACAGAATGCCACCAGATGTGCATCGGAAACTACTACTGGTCTTCCAGGGAACGATCAAAGCGTAGACTGTTTGACATATTACTCCCATGGAGGAAAGTGCGCATGGTGACTGTTGTATTCAATCCCGATGCAGTTTCTGTGTTTCATCAACACCCTGATAGTCCACAGATTACAGAAAGAATCCGGATGTGCATCGGAAACTACTACTGGTCTTCAGGGGAAAGATCAAAGCGTAGACTGTTAGAGGCATTACTCCAATGGATGAAAGTGCGCATGGTGAATGTTGTATTCAATCCCAATGCAATTTCTGTGTTTCATCAACACTCTGATTGTCAACAGATTACAGAATGCCACCAGATGTGCATCGGAAACTACTACCTGTCTTCCAGGGAACGATCAAAGCGTAGACTGTTTGAGAATTACTCCCATGGAGGAAAGTCCGCATGGTGACTGTTGTATTCTATCCCGATGCAATTTCTGTGTTTCATCAACACTCTGATACTCCACAGATTACAGAATGCCTCCAGATGTGCATCGGAACTACTACTGGTCTTCCAGGGAACGATCAAATCGTAGACTGTTAGAGACATTACTCCCATGGAGGAAAGTGCGCATGGTGACTGTTGTATTCAATCCCGAGGCAATTTCTGTGTTTCATCAACACTCTGATAGTCCACAGATTACAGAATGAAACCAGATGTGCATCGGAAACTACTACTGGTCTTCCAGGGAACGATGAAATCGTAGACAGTTTGAGATATTACTCCCATGGAGGAAAGTGCGCATGGTGACTGTTGTATTCAATCCCGATGCAACTTCTGTCTTTCATCAACACTCTGATAGTCCACAAATTACGAAAAGCCACCAGATGTGCATCGGAAACTACTACTGGTCTTATAGGGAACGATTAAAGCGTAGACGGTTTGAGAATTACACCCATGGAGGAAGGTGCGCATGGTGACCGTTGTATTCAATCCCGATGCAGTTTCTGTGTTTCGTCAACACTCAGTTAGTCCACAGATATCAGAATGCCTCCAGATGTGCATCGGAAACTACTACTGGTCTTCCAGGGAACGATCAAAGCGCAGAGTGTTTGAGACATTATTCCCATGAAGAAAAGTGTGCATGGTTACTGTTGTATTCAATCCCGAGGCTATTTCTGTGTTTCATCAACACTCTGACAGTCAACTGATTACAGAATGCCTCCAGATGTGCTTCGGAAACTACTACTGGTCCTCCAGGGAAAGATCAAAGAGTGGACTGTTTGAGACATTACTCCCATGGAGGAAAGTGCGCATGGTGACTGTCGCACTCAATCCCGATGCAATTTCTGTGCCTCATCAACACGCTTATAGTCCACAGTTTACGGAACGCCTCCAGATGTGCATCGGGAAGTACTACTGGTCTTCCAGGGAACGATCAAAGCGTAGACTGTTTGAGACATTACTCCCATGGAGGAAAGTGCGCATTTTGACTGTCGTACTCAATCCCGATGCAATTTCTGTGCTTCATCAACACTCTTATAGTCCACAGTTTACGGAAAGCCTCCAGATGTGCATCGGGAAGTACTACTGGTCTTCCAGGGAACGATCAAAGCATAGACGTTTAGAGACATTACTCCCATGGAGGAAAGTGCGCATGGTGACTGTTGTATTCAATCCCGATGTAATATCTGTGTTTCATCGACACTCTGCTAGTCCACAGATTACAGAATGCCTTCTGATGTGCATCGGAAACTACTACTGGTCTTCCTAGGAACGATGAAAGCGTAGACTGTTTGAGACATTATTCCCATGAAGAAAAGTGCGCATGGTTGCTGTTGTATTCAATCCCGAGGCAATTTCTGTGTTTCATCAACACTCTGATAGTCCACAGATTACAGAATCCTTACAGACGTGTATCGGAATCTTCTACTGGTCGTCCAGGAACGATCAAAGCATAGACTGTTTGAGACATTACTCCCGTGGAGGAAAGTGCGCATGGTGACTGTTGTATTCAATCCCGAAGCAATTTCTGAGTTTAATCAACACTCTGATACTCCACAGATTACACAATGACACCAGATGTGCATCGGACACTACTACTGGTCTTCCGGGGATCGATCAAAGCGTATTCTGTTTGAGACATTACTCCCTTGGAGGAAAGTGCGCATGGTGAATGTTGTATTCAATTCCGATTCAATTTCTGTGTTTCATCAACACTCTGATTGTCAACAGATTACAGAATGCCACCAGATGTGCATCGGAAACTACTACTGGTCTTCCAGGGACCGATCAAAGCGTAGACTGTTTGAGACATTAGTCCCATGGAGGAAAATGCGCATGGTGACTGTTGTATTCAATCTCGATGCAATTTCTGTTTTTCATCAACACTCTGATAGTCCACAGATTACAGAATGCCACCAGATGTGCATCGGAAACCACTACTGGTCTTCCACGGAACGATCAAAGCGTAGACTGTTTGAGACATTACTCCCATGGAGGAAAGTGCGCATGTTGATTGTTGTATTCCATTCCGATTCAATTTCTGTGTTTCATCAACACTCTGATAGACCACAGATTACAGAATGCCACCAGATGTGCATCGGAAACTACTACTGGTCTTCCAGGGAACGATCAAAGCGTAGCCTGTTTGAGACATTATTCCCATGAAGGAATGAGCGCATGGTGACTGTTGTATTCAATCCCAAGGCAATTTCTGTGTTTTATCAACACTCTGATAGTCCACAGATTACAGAATACCACCAGATGTGCATCGGAAACTACTACTGTCTTCCAGGGAACGATCATATCGTAGACGGTTTGTGAATTACACCCATGGAGGAAGGTGCGCGTGGTGACTGTTGTATTCAATCCCGATGCAATTACTGTGTTTCGTCAACACTCAGTATGTCCACAGATATCAGAATGCCTCCAGATGTGCATCGGAAACTACTACTGGTCTTCCAGGGAACGATCAAAGCGTAGACTGTTTGACATATTACTCCCATGGAGGAAAGTGCGCATGGTGACTGTTGTATTCAATCCCGATGCAGTTTCTGTCTTTCATCAACACCCTGATAGTCCACAGATTACAGAAAGAATCCGGATGTGCATCTGAAACTACTACTGGTCTTCAGGGGAACGATCAAAGCGTAGACTGTTAGAGTCATTACTCCAATGGATGAGAGTGCGCATGGTGACTGTTGTATTCAATCCCGATGCAATTTCTGTTTTTCATCAACACTCTCATAGTCTACAGATTACAGAATGCTACCAGATGTCCATCGGAAACTACTACTGGTATTTAGGGAACGATCAAAGCGTAGACTGTTAGAGACATTACTCCCATGGAGGAAAGTGCGCATGGTGACTGTTGTATTCAATCCCGAAGCAATATCTTTGTTTCATCAACACTCTGATAGTCTACAGATTACAGAATGCCACCAGATGTGCATCGGAAACTACTACTGGTCTTCCAGGGAACGATCAAAGCGTAGACTGTTTGAGACATTACTCACATGGAGGAAAGTGCGCATGGATACTGTTGTATTCAATCCCGATGCAATTTCTGTGTTTCATCAACACTCTGATAGTCCACAGATTACAGAAAGCATCCAGATGTGCATCGGAAACTACTACTGGTCTTCCAGGGAACGATCAAAGCGTAGACTCTTAGAGACATTACTACCATGGAGGAAAGTGCTCATGGTGACTGTTTTATTCAATCCCGATGCAATTTCTGTGTTTCATCAACACTCTGATAGTACACAGATTACAGAATGCCACGAGATGTGCATCGGTAACTACTACCTGTCTTCCAGGGAACGATCAAAGCGTAGACTGTTTGAGAATTACTCCCATGGAGGAAAGTCCGCATGGTGACTGTTGTATTCAATCCCGATGCAATTTATGTGTTTCATCAACACTCTGATACTCCACAGATTACAGAATGCCTCCAGATGTGCATCGGAACTACTACTGCTCTTCCAGGGAACGATCAAATCGTAGACTGTTAGAGACATTACTCCCATGGAGGAAAGTTCGCATGGTGACTGTTGTATTCAATCCCGAAGCAATATCTTTGTTTCATTAACTCTCTGATAGTCTACAGATTACAGAATGCCACCAGATGTGCATCGGAAACTACTACTGGTCTTCCATTGAACGATCAAAGGGTAGAGTGTTTGAGACATTACTCCCATGGAGGAAAGTGCGCATGGTGACTGTTGTATTCCATTCCGATTCAATTTCTTTGTTTCATCAACACTCTGATAGTCCACAGATTACAGAATGCCTCCAGATGTGCATCGGAAACTACTATTGGTCTTCCATTGAACGATCAAAGCGTAGACTGTTTGAGATATTACTCCCATGGAGGAAAGTGCGCATGGTGACTGTTGTATTCAATCCCGATGCAATTTCTGTGTTTCATCAACACTCTGATAGTCCACAGATTACAGAATGCCACCAGATGTGCATCGGAAACCACTACTGGTCTTCCACGGAACGATCAAAGCGTAGACTGTTTGAGACATTACTCCCATGGAGGAAAGTGCGCATGTTGATTGTTGTATTCCATTCCGATTCAATTTCTGTGTTTCATCAACACTCTGATAGACCACAGATTACAGAATGCCACCAGATGTGCATCGGAAACTACTACTGGTCTTCCAGGGAACGATCAAAGCGTAGCCTGTTTGAGACATTATTCCCATGAAGGAATGAGCGCATGGTGACTGTTGTATTCAATCCCAAGGCAATTTCTGTGTTTTATCAACACTCTGATAGTCCACAGATTACAGAATACCACCAGATGTGCATCGGAAACTACTACTGTCTTCCAGGGAACGATCATATCGTAGACGGTTTGTGAATTACACCCATGGAGGAAGGTGCGCATGGTGACTGTTGTATTCAATCCCGATGCAATTACTGTGTTTCGTCAACACTCAGTATGTCCACAGATATCAGAATGCCTCCAGATGTGCATCGGAAACTACTACTGGTCTTCCAGGGAACGATCAAAGCGTAGACTGTTTGACATATTACTCCCATGGAGGAAAGTGCGCATGGTGACTGTTGTATTCAATCCCGATGCAGTTTCTGTGTTTCATCAACACCCTGATAGTCCACAGATTACAGAAAGAATCCGGATGTGCATCTGAAACTACTACTGGTCTTCAGGGGAACGATCAAAGCGTAGACTGTTAGAGTCATTACTCCAATGGATGAAAGTGCGCATGGTGACTGTTGTATTCAATCCCGATGCAATTTCTGTTTTTCATCAACACTCTCATAGTCTACAGATTACAGAATGCTACCAGATGTCCATCGGAAACTACTACTGGTATTTAGGGAACGATCAAAGCGTAGACTGTTAGAGACATTACTCCCATGGAGGAAAGTGCGCATGGTGACTGTTGTATTCAATCCCGAAGCAATATCTTTGTTTCATCAACACTCTGATAGTCTACAGATTACAGAATGCCACCAGATGTGCATCGGAAACTACTACTGGTCTTCCAGGGAACGATCAAAGCGTAGACTGTTTGAGACATTACTCACATGGAGGAAAGTGCGCATGGATACTCTTGTATTCAATCCCGATGCAATTTCTGTGTTTCATCAACACTCTGATAGTCCACAGATTACAGAAAGCATCCAGATGTGCATCGGAAACTACTACTGGTCTTCCAGGGAACGATCAAAGCGTAGACTCTTAGAGACATTACTACCATGGAGGAAAGTGCTCATGGTGACTGTTTTATTCAATCCCGATGCAATTTCTGTGTTTCATCAACACTCTGATAGTACACAGATTACAGAATGCCACGAGATGTGCATCGGTAACTACTACCTGTCTTCCAGGGAACGATCAAAGCGTAGACTGTTTGAGAATTACTCCCATGGAGGAAAGTCCGCATGGTGACTGTTGTATTCAATCCCGATGCAATTTATGTGTTTCATCAACACTCTGATACTCCACAGATTACAGAATGCCTCCAGATGTGCATCGGAACTACTACTGCTCTTCCAGGGAACGATCAAATCGTAGACTGTTAGAGACATTACTCCCATGGAGGAAAGTTCGCATGGTGACTGTTGTATTCAATCCCGAAGCAATATCTTTGTTTCATCAACTCTCTGATAGTCTACAGATTACAGAATGCCACCAGATGTGCATCGGAAACTACTACTGGTCTTCCATTGAACGATCAAAGGGTAGAGTGTTTGAGACATTACTCCCATGGAGGAAAGTGCGCATGGTGACTGTTGTATTCCATTCCGATTCAATTTCTTTGTTTCATCAACACTCTGATAGTCCACAGATTACAGAATGCCTCCAGATGTGCATCGGAAACTACTATTGGTCTTCCATTGAACGATCAAAGCGTAGACTCTTTGAGATATTACTCCCATGGAGGAAAGTGCGCATGGTGACTGTTGTATTCAATCCCGATGCAATTTCTGTGTTTCATCCACACTCTGAAAGTCCACAGATTACAGAATGCCACCAGATGTGCATCGGAAACTACTACTGGTCTTATAGGGAACGATCAAAGCGTAGACGGTTTGAGAATTACACCCATGGAGGAAGGTGCGCATGGTGACTGTTGTATTCAATCCCGATGCAATTTCTGTGTTTCGTCAACACTCAGTTAGTCCAAAGATATCAGAATGCCTCCAGATGTGCATCGGAAACTACTACTGGTCTTCCAGGGAACGATCAAAGCGTAGACTGTTTGAGATATTACTCCCATGGAGGAAAGTGCGCATGGTGACTGTTGTATTCAATCCCGATGCAATTTCTGTGTTTCATCAACACCCTGATAGTCCACAGATTACAGAAAGAATCCGGATGTGCATCGGAAACTACTACTGGTCTTCCAGGGAACGATCAAAGCGTAAACTCTTTGAGACATTACTCCCATGGAGGGAAGTGCGCATTGTGACTGTTGTATTCAATCCCGAGGCAATTTCTGTGTTTCATCAACACTCTGATAGTCCACAGATTACAGAATCCAACCAGACGTGCATCGGAAACTGCTACTGGTCTTCCAGGAACGATCAAGGCGTAGACTGTTTGAGACATTACTCCCATGGAGGAAAGTGCGCATGGTGAATGTTGTATTCCATTCCGATTCAATTTCTGTGTTTCATCAACAATCTGATAGACCACAGATTACAGAAAGCATCCAGATGTGCATCGGGAACTACTATTGGTCTCCCAGGAAACGATCAATGCGCAGACTGTTTGAGACATTATTCCCATGAAGGAAAGTGCGTATGGTGACTGTTGTATTCAATCCCGAGGCAATTTCTGTGTTTCATCAACACTCTGATAGTCCACAGATTACAGAATGCCACCAGATGTGCATCGGAAACTACTACTGGTCTTCCAGGGAACGATCAAAGCGTAGACTGTTTGAGATATTACTCCCATGGAGGAAAGTGCGCATGGTGACTGTTGTATTCAATCCCGATGCAATTTCTGTGTTTCATCAACACTCTGATAGTCCACAGATAACAGAATGCCACCAGATGTGCATCGGAAACTACTACTGGTCTTATAGGGAACGATCAAAGCGCAGACGGTTTGAGAATTACACCCATGGAGGAAGGTGAGCATGGTGAGTGTTGTATTCAATCCCGATGCAATTTCTGAGTTTCGTCAACACTCAGTTAGTCCACAGATATCAGAATGCCTCCAGATGTGCATCGGAAGCTACTACTGGTCTTCCAGGGAACGATCAAAGCGTAGACTGTTTGAGATATTACTCCCATGGAGGAAAGTGCGCATGGTGACTGTTGTATTCAATCCCGATGCAATTTCTGTGTTACATCAACACCCTGATAGTCCACAGATTTCAGAAAGAATCCGGATGTGCATCGGAAACTACTACTGGTCTTCCAGGGAACGATCAAAGCGTAGACTGTTAGAGTCATTACTCCCATGGATGAAAGTGCGCATGGTGACTGTTGTATTCAATCCCGATGCAATTTCTGTGTTTCATCAACACTCTGATAGTCTACAGATTACAGAATGCCACCAGATGTCTATCGGAAACTACTACTGGTATCCAGGGAACGATCAAAGCGTAGACTGTTAGAGACATTACTCCCATGAAGGAAAGTGCGCATGGTGACTGTTGTATTCAATCGCGAAGCAATATCTTTGTTTCATCAACACTTTAATAGTCTACAGATTACAGAATGCCACCAGATGTGCATCGGAAACTACTACTGGTCTTCCAGGGAACGATCAAAGCGTAGACTGTTTGAGACATTACTCACATGGAGGAAAGTGCGCATGGTGACTGTTGTATTCAATCCCGATGCAATATCTGTGTTTCATCAGCCCTCTGATAGTAAACAGATTACAGAATGCCACCAGATGTGCATCGGAAACTACTACTGGTTTTATAGGGAACGATCAAAGCGTAGACAGTTAGAGAAATTACTCCCATGGAGGAAAGTGCGCATGGTGACTGTTGTATTCAATCCCGAAGCAATATCTTTGTTTCATCAACACTCTAATAGTCTACAGATTACAGAATGCCACCAGATGTGCATCGGAAACAACTAATGGTCTTCCAGGGACCGATCAAAGCGTAGACTGTTTGAGACATTACTCCCATGGAGTAAAGTGCGCATGGTGACTGTTGTATCCCATTCCGATTCAATTTCTGTGTTTCATCAACACTCTGATAGACCACAGATTACAGAATGCCACCAGATGTGCATTGGAAACTACTACTGGTCTTCCAGGGAACGATCAAAGCGTAGACTGTTTGAGACATTACTCCCATGGAGGAAAGTGCGCATGGTGACTGTTGTATTCCATTCCGATTCAATTTCTGTGTTTCATCAACACTCTGATAGACCACAGATTACAGAAAGCATCCAGATGTGCATCGGAAACTACTATTGGTCTTCCAGGGAACGATCAAAGCGTAGACTGTTTGAGACATTATTCCCATGAAGGAAAGTGCGCATGGTGACTGTTGTATTCAATCCCGAGGCAATTTCTGTGTTTCATCAACACTCTGATAGTCCACAGATTACAGAGTGCCACCAGATGTGCATCGGAAACTACTACTGGTCTTCCAGGGAACGATCAAAGCGTAGACTGTTTGAGATATTACTCCCATGTAGGAAAGTGCGCATGGTGACTGTTTTATTCAATCCCAATGCAATTTCTGTGTTTCATCAACACCCTGATAGTCCACAGATTACAGAAAGAATCCGGATGTGCATCGGAAACTACTACTGCTCTTCCAGGGAACGATCAAAGCGTAGACTGTTAGAGACATTACTCCCATGGAGGAAAGTGCGCATGGTGACTGTTGTATTCAATCCCGATGCAATATCTGTGTTTCATCAACACTCTGATAGTAAACAGATTACAGAATGCCACCAGATGTGCATCGGAAACTACTACTGGTTTTATAGGGAACGATCAAAGCGTAGACAGTTAGAGAAATTACTCCCATGGAGGAAAGTGCGCATGGTGACTGTTGTATTCAATCCCGATGCAATTTCAGAGTTTCATCAACACTCTGATAGTCTACAGATTACAGAATGCCACCAGATGTCCATCGGAATTTACTACTGGTATCCAGGGAACGATCCAAGCGTAGACTGTTAGAGACATTACTCCCATGGAGGAAAGTGCGCATGGTGACTGTTGTATTCAATTCCAAAGCAATATCTTTGTTTCATCAACACTCTGATAGTCTACAGATTACAGAATGCCACCAGATGTTCATCGGAAACTACTAGTGGTCTTCCAGGGAACTATCAAATCGTAGAGTGTTTGAGACATTACTCCCATGGGGGAAAGTGCGCATGGTGACTGTTGTATTCAATCCCGATGCAATTTCTTTGTTTCATCAACACTCTGATAGTCAACTGATTACAGAATGCCTCCACATGAGCATCGGAAACTACTACTGGTCTTCCGGGGAACGATCAAAGAGTAGACTGTTTGAGACATTACTCCCATGGAGGAAAGTGCGCATGGTGACTGTTGTATTCAATCCCAATGCAATTTCTGTGCTTCAACAACACTCTTATAGTCCACAGTTTACGGAAAGCCTCCAGATGTGCATCGGGAAGTACTACTGGTCTTCCACCGAACGATCAAAGCGTAGACTGTTAGAGACATTACTCCCATTTAGGTAAGTGCGCATGGTGACTGTTGTATTCAATCCCGATGCAATTTCTGTGTTTCATCAACAATCTGATACTCCACAGATTACAGAATGCCTCCAGATGTGCATCGGAAACTACTACTGGTCTTCCAGGGAACGATCAAAGCGTAAAGTCTTTGAGACATTACTCCCATGGAGGGAAGTGCGCATGGTGACTGTTGTATTCAATCCTTATCCAATTTCTGTGTTTCATCAACACTCTGCTAGTCCACAGATTACAGAATGCCTTCAGATGTGCTTCGGAAACTACTACTGGTCTTACTAGGAACGATCAAAGCGTAGACTGTTTGAGACATTATTCCCATGGAGGAAAGTGCGCATGGTGACTGTTGTATTCATTCCCGATGCAATTTCTGTGTTTATCAACACTCTGATAGTCTACAGGTCATAGAATGCCACCAGATGTGCATCGGAAACTACTACTGGTCTTCCAGGGAACGATCAAAGCGTAGACTGTTTGAGACATTATCATATGGACGAAAGTGAACATGGTGACTGTTGTATTCAATCCCGATGCAATTTCTGTGCTTCATCAACACTCTGATAGTGCACAGTTGTCGGAAAGCCTCCAGATGTGCATTGGAAAGTGCTACTGGTCTTCCAGGGAACGATCAAAGCGTAAACTCTTTGAGACATTACTCCCATGGAGGGAAGTGCGCATGGTGACTGTTGTATTCAATCCCGATGCAATTTTTGTGTTTCATCAACACACTGATAGTCCACAGATTGCAGAAAGAATCCAGATGTGCATCGGAAACTACTACTGGTCTTCCAGGGAACGATCAAAGCGTAGACTGTTAGAGACATTACTCTCATAGAGGAAACTGCGCATGGAGAATGTTGTATTCAATCCCGATGCAATTTCTGTGTTTCATCAACACCCTCATAGTCCACAGATTACAGAATGCCACCAGATGTGCATCGGAAACTACTACTGGTCTTCCAGGGAACGATCAAAGCGTAGACTGTTAGAGACATTACTCCCATGGAGGAAAGTGCGCATGGTGACTGTTGTATTCATTCCCGATGCAATTTCTGTGTTTCATCAACACTCTGATAGTCCACAGATTACAGAATGCCACCAGATGTGCATCGGAAACTACTACTGGTCTTTCAGGGAACGATCAAAGCGTAGACTGTTAGAGACATTACTCCCTTGGAGGACAGTGCGCATGGTGACTGTTGTATTCAATCCCGATGCAATTTCTGTGTTTCATCAACACACTGATAGTCCACAGATTACAGAAAGAGTCCAGATGCGCATTGGAAACTACTACTGGTCTTCCAGGGAACGATCAAAGCGTAGACTGTTTGAGACATCACTCGCATGGAGGAATGTGCATATGGGTACACTGTTGTATTCAATCCCGATGCAATTTCTGTGTTTCATCAACACTCTGATATTCAACGGATTACAGAAAGCATCCAGATGTGCATCGGAAACTACTACTGGTCTTCCAGGGAACGATCAAAGCGTAAACTCTTTGAGACATTACTCCCATGGAGGAAAGTGTTCATGGTGACTGTTGCATTCAATCCCGATGCATTTTCTGTGTTTCATCAACACTCTGATAGTCCACAGATTACGGAATGCCACCAGATGTGCATCGGAAACTACTACTGGGCTTCCAGGGAACGATCAAAGCATAGACTATTTCAGACATTACTCCCATGGAGGAAAGTGCGGATGGTGACTATTGTATTCAATACTGATGCAATTTCTGTTTCATCAACACTCAGATAGTCCACAGATCACAGAATGCCACCAGATCTGCATCGGAAACTACTACTGCTCTTCCAGGGAACGATCAAAACGTAGTCTGTTTGAGACATTACTTTTATGGAGGAAAGTGCGCATGGTGACTGTTGCATTCAATCCCGATGCAATTTCTGAGTTTCAAGAACACTCTGATAGTCCACAGATTACAGAATGTCTCCAGATGTGAATCGGAAACTACTACTGGTCTTCCAGGGAACGATCAAAGGGTAGACTGTTTCAGACATTACTCCCATGGAGGAAACTGCTCATGGAGACTGTTGTATTCAATCCCGATGCAATTTCTGTGTTTCATCAACACTCTGATAGTCCACAGATTACAGAATGCCTCCAGATGTTCATCGGAAACTACTGCTGGTCTTCCAGTTAACGATCAAAGAGTAGACTGTTTGAGACATTACTCCCATGGAGGAAAGTGCGCATGGTGACTGTTGTATTCATTCCCGATGCAATTTCTGCGCTTCATCAACACTCTTATAGTCCACAGTTTACGGAAAGCCTCCAGATGTGCATCGGGAAGTACTACTGGTCTTCCAGGGAACGATCAAAACGTAGACTGTTAGAGACATTACTTCCATTATGTAAGTGCGCATGGTGACTGTTGTATTCAATCCCGATGCAATTTCTGTGTTTCATCAACAATCTGATACTCCACAGATTACAGAATGCCTCCAGATGTGCATCGGAAACTACTACTGGTCTTCCAGGGAACGATCAAAGCGTAAACTCTTTGAGACATTACTCCCATGGAGGGAAGTGCGCATGGTGACTGTTGTATTCAATCCCGAGGCAATTTCTGTGTTTCATCAACACTCTGATAGTCCACAGATTACAGAAAGAATCCAGATGTGCATCGGAAACTACTACTGGTCTTCCAGGGAACGGTCAAAGCGTAGACTGTTAGAGACATTACTCCCATGGAGGAAAGTGCGCATGGTGACTGTTGTATTCAATCCCGATGCAATTTCTGTGTTTCATCAACACTCTGATAGTCCACAGATTACAGAATGCCACCAGATGTGCATCGGAAACTACTACTGGTCTTCCAGGGAACGATCAAAGCGTAGACTGTTAGAGACATTACTCCCATGGAGGAAAGTGCGCATGGTGACTGTTGTATTCAATCCCGATGCAATTTCTGTGTTTCATCAACACACTGATAGTCTACAGATTACAGAATGCCACCAGATGTCCATCGGAAACTACTACTGGTATCCAGGGAACGATCAAAGCGTAGACTGTTAGAGACATCACTCCCATGGAGGAAAGTGTGCATGGTGACTGTTGTATTCAATCCCGAAGCAATATCTTTGTTTCATCAACACTCTGATAGTCTACAGATTACAGAATGCCACCAGATGTGCATGGGAAACTACTACTGGTCTTCCAGGGAACGATCAAATCATAGACTATTTCAGACATTACTCCCATGGAGGAATGTGCGGATGGTGACTATTGTATTCAATACTGATGCAATTTCTGTTTCATCAACACTCAGATAGTCCACAGATCACAGAATGCCACCAGATCTGCATCGGAAACTACTACTGGTCTTCCAGGGAACGATCAAAACGTAGTCTGTTTGAGACATTACTTTTATGGAGGAAAGTGCGCATGGTGACTGTTGTATTCAATCCCGATGCAATTTCTGTGTTTCAAGAACACTCTGATAGTCCACAGATTACAGAATGCCCCCAGATGTGCATCGGAAACTACTACTGGTCTTCCAGGGAACGATCAAAGCGTAGACTGTTTCAGACATTACTCCCATGGAGGAAACTGCATATGGAGACTGTTGTATTCAATCCCGATGCAATTTCTGTGTTTCATCAACACTCTGATAGTCCACAGATTACAGAAAGAATCCAGATGTGCATCGGAAACCACTACAGGTGTTCCAGGGAACGGTCAAAGCGTAGCCTGTTAGTGACATTACTCCCATGGAGGAAAGTGCGCATGGTGACTGTTGTATTCAATCCCGATGCAATTTCTGTGTTTCATCAACACTCTGATTGTCCACAGATTACAGAATGCCACCAGATGTGCATCGGAAACTACTACTGGTCTTCCAGGGAACGATCAAAGCGTAGAGTGTTTGAGACATTACTCCCATGGAGGAAAGTGCGCATGGTGACAGTTGTATTCAATCCCGATGCAATATCTGTGTTTCATCAACACTCTGATAGTCAACTGATTACAGAATGCCTCCAGATGTGCATCGGAAACTACTACTGGTCTTCCAGTTAACGATCAAAGAGTAGACTGCTTGAGACATTACTCCCATGGAGGAAAGTGCGCATGGTGACTGTTGTATTCAATCCTGATGCAATTTCTGTGCTTCATCAACACTCTTATAGTCCACATTTTACGGAAAGCCTCCAGATGTGCATCGGGAAGTACTACTGGTCTTCCAGGGAACGATCAAAGCGTAGACTGTTAGAGACATTACTCCCATTTAGGTAAGTGCGCATGGTGACTGTTGTATTCAATCCCGATGCAATTTCTGTGTTTCATCAACACTCTGATAGTCCACAAGTTACAGAATGCCACCAGATGTGCATCGGAAACTACTACTGGTCTTCCACGGAACGATCAAAGCGTAGACTGTTAGAGACATTACCCCATGGAGGAAAGTGCGCATGGTGACTGTTGCATTCAATCCCGATGCAATTTCTGTGTTTCATCAACACACTGATAGTCTACAGATTACAGAATGCCACCAGATGTCCATCGGAAACTACTACTGGTATCCAGGGAACGATCAAAGCGTAGACTGTTAGAGACATCACTCCCATGGAGGAAAGTGGGCATGGTGTCTGTTGTATTCAATCCCGAAGCAATATCTATGTTTCATCAACACTCTGATAGTCTACAGATTACAGAATGCCACCAGATGTGCATCGGAAACTACTACTGGTCTTCCAGGGAACGATCAAAGCGTAGACTGTTTGAGACATTAATCACATGGAGGAAACTGGGCATGGATACTGTTGTATTCAATCCCGATGCAATTTCTGTGTTTCATCAACACTCTGATAGTCCACAGATTACAGAAAGCATCCAGATGAGCATCAGAAACTACTACTGGTCTTCCAGGGAACGATCAAATCGTAGACTCTTAGAGACATTACTACCATGGAGGAAAGTGCGCATGGTGACTGTTGTATTCAATCCCGATGCAATTTCTGTGTTTCATCAACACTCTGATAGTCTCCAGATTACAGAATGCCACCAGATGTGCATCGGAAACTACTACTGGTCTTCCATTGAACGATCAAAGCGTAGAGTGTTTGAGACATTACTCCCATGAAGGAAAGGTAGCATGGTGACTGTTGTATTCAATCCCGATGCAATAACTGTGTTTCATCAACACTCTGATAGTCCACAGATTACAAAATGCTTCCAGATTTGCATCGGAAACCACTACTGGTCTTCCAGGGAACGATCGAAGGCGTAGACTGTTTGAGACATTTTCATATGGACGAAAGAGGGCATGGTGACAGTTGTATTCAATCCCGATGCAATTTCTCTGTTTCATCCACACTCTGATAGTCCACAAATTAAGCAAAGCCTCCATATGTGCATCGAAACTACTACTGGTCTTCCAGGGAACGATAAAAGCGTAGACTGTTAGAGACATTACTCCCATATAGGAAAGTGCGCATGGTGACTGTTGTATTCAATCCCGATTCAATTTCTGTGTTTCATCAACACTCTGATAGTCCACAGATTATAGAATGCCTCCAGATGTGCATCGGAAACTACTACTGGTGTTCCAGGGAACGATCAAAGAGTAGACTGTTTGAGAAATTACTCCCATGGAGGAAAGTGAGCATGGTGTCTGTTGTATTCAATCCCGATGCAATTTCTGTGCTTCATCAACACTCTGATAGTCCACAGTTTACGGAAAGCTTCCAGATGTACATCGGAAAGTACTACTGGTCTTCCAGGGAACGATCAAAGCGTAGACAGTTAGAGACATAACTCCCATGGAGGAAAGTGCGCATGGTGACTGTTGTATTCAATCCCGATGCAATTTCTGTGTTTCATCAACACTCAGATACTCCACAGATTACAGAATGCCTCCAGATGTGCATCGGAAACTACAACTGGTCTTCCAGGGAACGATCAAAGCGTAAACTCTTTTAGACATTACTCCCATGGAGGGAAGTGCGCATGGTGACTGTTGTAATCAATCCCGATGCAATTTCTGTGTTTCATCAACACTCTGATAGTCCACAGATTACAGAATGCTTTCAGATGTGCATCGGAAACTGCTACTGGTCTTCCTGGGAACGATCAAAACGTAGACTGTTTGAGACATTATTCCCATGAGGGAAAGTGCGCATGGTGACTGTTGTATTCAATCCCTAGGCAATTTCTGTGATTCATCAACACTCTGATAGTCCACAGATTACAGAATCCAACCAGACGTGCATCGGAAACTACTACTTGTCTTAGAGGGAACGATCAAAGCGTAGACTGTTTGAGACATTACTCCCATGGAGGAAAGTGCGCATGGTGACTGTTGTATTCAATCCCGATGCCATTTCTATGTTTCATCAACACACTGATAGTCCACAGATTACAGAAAGAATTAAGATGTGCATCGGAAACTACTACTGGTCTTCCAGGGAACTATCAAATCGTAGACTGTTAGAGACATTACTCCCACGGAGGAAAGTGCGCATGGTGACTGTTGTATTCAATCCCGATGCAATTTCTGTGTTTCATCAACACTCTGATAGTCCACAGATTACAGAATGCCTAAAGATGTGCATCGGAAACTACTACTGGTCTTCCAGGGAGCGATCAAAGCGTAGACTGTTAGAGACATTACTCCCTTTGAAGAAAGTGCGCATGGAGACTGTTGTATTCAATCCCGAAACAATTTCTTAGTTTCATCAACCCTCTGATACTCCACAGATTACAGAATGCCTCCATATGTGCATCGGAAACTACTACTGGTCTTCCAGGGAACGATCAAAGCGTAGACTGTTTGAGACATTACTCGCATGGAGGAAAGTGCGGATGGTGACTATTGTATTCAATCCCGATGCAATTTCTGTGTTTCATCAACACTCTGATAGTCCACGGATTACAGAAAGCATCCAGATGTGCATCGGAAACTACTATTGGTTTCCAAGGGAACGATCAAATCGTAAACTCTTTGAGACATTATTCCCATGGAGGAAAGTGTTCATGGTGACTGTTGCATTCAATCTTGATGCATTTTCTGTGTTTCATCAACACTCTGATAGTCCACAGATTACAGAATGCCACCAGATGTGCATTGGAATCTACTACTGGTCTTCCAGGGAACGATCAAAGCATAGACTATTTCAGACATTACTCCCATGGAGGAAAGTGCGGTTGGTGACTATTGTATTCAATCCCGATGCAATTTCTGTGTTTCATCAACACTCTGATAGTCCACAGATCACAGAATGCCACCAGATGTGCATCGGTAACTACTACTGGTCTTCCAGGGAACGATCAAAACGTAAACTGTTTGAGACATTACTTTTATGGAGGAAAGTGCACATGGTGACTCTTGTATTCAATCCCGATGCAATTTCTGTGTTTAATCAACACTCTGATACTCCACAGATTACAGAATGACAGCAGATGTGCATCGGAAACTACTACTGGTCTTCCAGGGAACGATCAAAGCGTAGTCTGTTTGAGACATTACTCCCTTGGAGGAAAGTGCGCATGGTGACTGTTGTATTCAATTCCGATTCAATTTCAGTGTTTCTTCAACACACTGATTGTCCACAGATTACAGAATGCCACCAGATGTGCATCGGAAACTACTACTGGTCTTCCGGGGAACGATCAAAGCGTAGACTGTTTGAGACATTACTCCCATGGAAGAAAGTGCGCATGGTGACTGTCGTATTCAATCCCGATGCAATTTCTGTGTTTCATCAACACCCTGATAGTCCACAGATTACAGAAAGAATCCAGATGTGCATCGGAAACTACTACTGGTCTTACAGTGAACGATCAAAGCGGAGACTGTTAGAGACATTACTCCCATTGAGGAAAGTGCGCATGGTGACTGTTGTATTCAATCCCGATGCAATTTCTGTGTTTCATCAACACTCTGATAGTCCACAGATTACAGAATGCCACCAGATGTGCATCGGAAACCACTACTGGTCTTTCAGGGAACGATCAAAGCATAGACTATTTCAGACATTACTCCCATGGAGGAAAGTGCGGATGGTGACTATTGTATTCAATACCGATGCAATTTCTGTTTCATCAACACTCAGATAGTCCACAGATCACAGAATGCCACCAGATGTGCATCGGAAACTACTACTGGTCTTCCAGGGAACGATCAAAACGTAGACTGTTTGAGACATTACATTTATGGCGGAAAGTGCTCATGGTGACTGTTGTATTCAATCCCGATGCAATTTCTGTGTTTCAACAACACTCTGATAGTCCACAGATTACAGAATGCCTCCAGATGTGCATCGGAAACTACTACTGGTCTTCCAGGGAACGATCAAAGCGTAGACGGTTTCAGACATTACTCCCATGGAGGAAACTGCTCATGGAGACTGTTGTATTCAATCCCGATGCAATTTCTGTTTCATCAACACTCAGATAGTCCACAGATCACAGAATGCCTCCAGATGTGCATCGGAAACTACTACTGGTCTTCCAGGGAACGATCAAAGCGTAGACGGTTTCAGACATTACTCCCATGGAGGAAACTGCTCATGGAGACTGTTGTATTCAATCCCGATGCAATTTCTGTGTTTCATCAACACACTGATAGTCCACAGATTACAGAAAGAATTAAGATGTGCATCGGAAACTACTACTGGTCTTCCAGGGAACTATCAAATCGTAGACTGTTAGAGACATTACTCCCTTGGAGGAATGTGCATATGGGTACACTGTTGTATTCAATCCCGATGCAATTTCTGTGTTTCATCAACACTCTGATATTCAACGGATTACAGAAAGCATCCAGATGTGCATCGGAAACTACTACTGGTCTTCCAGGGAACGATCAAAGCGTAAACTCTTTGAGACATTACTCCCATGGAGGAAAGTGTTCATGGTGACTGTTGCATTCAATCCCGATGCATTTTCTGTGTTTCATCAACACTCTGATAGTCCACAGATTACAGAATGCCACCAGATGTGCATCGGAAACTACTACTGGGCTTCCAGGGAACGATCAAAGCATAGACTATTTCAGACATTACTCCCATGGAGGAAAGTGCGGATGGTGACTATTGTATTCAATACTGATGCAATTTCTGTTTCATCAACACTCAGATAGTCCACAGATCACAGAATGCCACCAGATCTGCATCGGAAACTACTACTGCTCTTCCAGGGAACGATCAAAACGTAGTCTGTTTGAGACATTACTTTTATGGAGGAAAGTGCGCATGGTGACTGTTGCATTCAATCCCGATGCAATTTCTGAGTTTCAAGAACACTCTGATAGTCCACAGATTACAGAATGTCTCCAGATGTGAATCGGAAACTACTACTGGTCTTCCAGGGAACGATCAAAGGGTAGACTGTTTCAGACATTACTCCCATGGAGGAAACTGCTCATGGAGACTGTTGTATTCAATCCCGATGCAATTTCTGTGTTTCATCAACACTCTGATAGTCCACAGATTACAGAATGCCTCCAGATGTTCATCGGAAACTACTGCTGGTCTTCCAGTTAACGATCAAAGAGTAGACTGTTTGAGACATTACTCCCATTGAGGAAAGTGCGCATGGTGACTGTTGTATTCATTCCCGATGCAATTTCTGCGCTTCATCAACACTCTTATAGTCCACAGTTTACGGAAAGCCTCCAGATGTGCATCGGGAAGTACTACTGGTCTTCCAGGGAACGATCAAAACGTAGACTGTTAGAGACATTACTTCCATTATGTAAGTGCGCATGGTGACTGTTGTATTCAATCCCGATGCAATTTCTGTGTTTCATCAACAATCTGATACTCCACAGATTACAGAATGCCTCCAGATGTGCATCGGAAACTACTACTGGTCTTCCAGGGAACGATCAAAGCGTAAACTCTTTGAGACATTACTCCCATGGAGGGAAGTGCGCATGGTGACTGTTGTATTCAATCCCGAGGCAATTTCTGTGTTTCATCAACACTCTGATAGTCCACAGATTACAGAAAGAATCCAGATGTGCATCGGAAACTACTACTGGTCTTCCAGGGAACGGTCAAAGCGTAGACTGTTAGAGACATTACTCCCATGGAGGAAAGTGCGCATGGTGACTGTTGTATTCAATCCCGATGCAATTTCTGTGTTTCATCAACACTCTGATAGTCCACAGATTACAGAATGCCACCAGATGTGCATCGGAAACTACTACTGGTCTTCCAGGGAACGATCAAAGCGTAGACTGTTAGAGACATTACTCCCATGGAGGAAAGTGCGCATGGTGACTGTTGTATTCAATCCCGATGCAATTTCTGTGTTTCATCAACACACTGATAGTCTACAGATTACAGAATGCCACCAGATGTCCATCGGAAACTACTACTGGTATCCAGGGAACGATCAAAGCGTAGACTGTTAGAGACATCACTCCCATGGAGGAAAGTGTGCATGGTGACTGTTGTATTCAATCCCGAAGCAATATCTTTGTTTCATCAACACTCTGATAGTCTACAGATTACAGAATGCCACCAGATGTGCATGGGAAACTACTACTGGTCTTCCAGGGAACGATCAAATCATAGACTATTTCAGACATTACTCCCATGGAGGAATGTGCGGATGGTGACTATTGTATTCAATACTGATGCAATTTCTGTTTCATCAACACTCAGATAGTCCACAGATCACAGAATGCCACCAGATCTGCATCGGAAACTACTACTGGTCTTCCAGGGAACGATCAAAGCGTAGACTGTTTCAGACATTACTCCCATGGAGGAAACTGCATATGGAGACTGTTGTATTCAATCCCGATGCAATTTCTGTGTTTCATCAACACTCTGATAGTCCACAGATTACAGAAAGAATCCAGATGTGCATCGGAAACCACTACAGGTGTTCCAGGGAACGGTCAAAGCGTAGCCTGTTAGTGACATTACTCCCATGGAGGAAAGTGCGCATGGTGACTGTTGTATTCAATCCCGATGCAATTTCTGTGTTTCATCAACACTCTGATTGTCCACAGATTACAGAATGCCACCAGATGTGCATCGGAAACTACTACTGGTCTTCCAGGGAACGATCAAAGCGTAGAGTGTTTGAGACATTACTCCCATGGAGGAAAGTGCGCATGGTGACAGTTGTATTCAATCCCGATGCAATATCTGTGTTTCATCAACACTCTGATAGTCAACTGATTACAGAATGCCTCCAGATGTGCATCGGAAACTACTACTGGTCTTCCAGTTAACGATCAAAGAGTAGACTGCTTGAGACATTACTCCCATGGAGGAAAGTGCGCATGGTGACTGTTGTATTCAATCCTGATGCAATTTCTGTGCTTCATCAACACTCTTATAGTCCACATTTTACGGAAAGCCTCCAGATGTGCATCGGGAAGTACTACTGGTCTTCCAGGGAACGATCAAAGCGTAGACTGTTAGAGACATTACTCCCATTTAGGTAAGTGCGCATGGTGACTGTTGTATTCAATCCCGATGCAATTTCTGTGTTTCATCAACACTCTGATAGTCCACAAGTTACAGAATGCCACCAGATGTGCATCGGAAACTACTACTGGTCTTCCACGGAACGATCAAAGCGTAGACTGTTAGAGACATTACCCCATGGAGGAAAGTGCGCATGGTGACTGTTGCATTCAATCCCGATGCAATTTCTGTGTTTCATCAACACACTGATAGTCTACAGATTACAGAATGCCACCAGATGTCCATCGGAAACTACTACTGGTATCCAGGGAACGATCAAAGCGTAGACTGTTAGAGACATCACTCCCATGGAGGAAAGTGGGCATGGTGTCTGTTGTATTCAATCCCGAAGCAATATCTATGTTTCATCAACACTCTGATAGTCTACAGATTACAGAATGCCACCAGATGTGCATCGGAAACTACTACTGGTCTTCCAGGGAACGATCAAAGCGTAGACTGTTTGAGACATTAATCACATGGAGGAAACTGGGCATGGATACTGTTGTATTCAATCCCGATGCAATTTCTGTGTTTCATCAACACTCTGATAGTCCACAGATTACAGAAAGCATCCAGATGAGCATCAGAAACTACTACTGGTCTTCCAGGGAACGATCAAATCGTAGACTCTTAGAGACATTACTACCATGGAGGAAAGTGCGCATGGTGACTGTTGTATTCAATCCCGATGCAATTTCTGTGTTTCATCAACACTCTGATAGTCTCCAGATTACAGAATGCCACCAGATGTGCATCGGAAACTACTACTGGTCTTCCATTGAACGATCAAAGCGTAGAGTGTTTGAGACATTACTCCCATGAAGGAAAGGTAGCATGGTGACTGTTGTATTCAATCCCGATGCAATAACTGTGTTTCATCAACACTCTGATAGTCCACAGATTACAAAATGCTTCCAGATTTGCATCGGAAACCACTACTGGTCTTCCAGGGAACGATCGAAGGCGTAGACTGTTTGAGACATTTTCATATGGACGAAAGAGGGCATGGTGACAGTTGTATTCAATCCCGATGCAATTTCTCTGTTTCATCCACACTCTGATAGTCCACAAATTAAGCAAAGCCTCCATATGTGCATCGAAACTACTACTGGTCTTCCAGGGAACGATAAAAGCGTAGACTGTTAGAGACATTACTCCCATATAGGAAAGTGCGCATGGTGACTGTTGTATTCAATCCCGATTCAATTTCTGTGTTTCATCAACACTCTGATAGTCCACAGATTATAGAATGCCTCCAGATGTGCATCGGAAACTACTACTGGTGTTCCAGGGAACGATCAAAGAGTAGACTGTTTGAGAAATTACTCCCATGGAGGAAAGTGAGCATGGTGTCTGTTGTATTCAATCCCGATGCAATTTCTGTGCTTCATCAACACTCTGATAGTCCACAGTTTACGGAAAGCTTCCAGATGTACATCGGAAAGTACTACTGGTCTTCCAGGGAACGATCAAAGCGTAGACAGTTAGAGACATAACTCCCATGGAGGAAAGTGCGCATGGTGACTGTTGTATTCAATCCCGATGCAATTTCTGTGTTTCATCAACACTCAGATACTCCACAGATTACAGAATGCCTCCAGATGTGCATCGGAAACTACAACTGGTCTTCCAGGGAACGATCAAAGCGTAAACTCTTTTAGACATTACTCCCATGGAGGGAAGTGCGCATGGTGACTGTTGTAATCAATCCCGATGCAATTTCTGTGTTTCATCAACACTCTGATAGTCCACAGATTACAGAATGCTTTCAGATGTGCATCGGAAACTGCTACTGGTCTTCCTGGGAACGATCAAAACGTAGACTGTTTGAGACATTATTCCCATGAGGGAAAGTGCGCATGGTGACTGTTGTATTCAATCCCTAGGCAATTTCTGTGATTCATCAACACTCTGATAGTCCACAGATTACAGAATCCAACCAGACGTGCATCGGAAACTACTACTTGTCTTAGAGGGAACGATCAAAGCGTAGACTGTTTGAGACATTACTCCCATGGAGGAAAGTGCGCATGGTGACTGTTGTATTCAATCCCGATGCCATTTCTATGTTTCATCAACACACTGATAGTCCACAGATTACAGAAAGAATTAAGATGTGCATCGGAAACTACTACTGGTCTTCCAGGGAACTATCAAATCGTAGACTGTTAGAGACATTACTCCCACGGAGGAAAGTGCGCATGGTGACTGTTGTATTCAATCCCGATGCAATTTCTGTGTTTCATCAACACTCTGATAGTCCACAGATTACAGAATGCCTAAAGATGTGCATCGGAAACTACTACTGGTCTTCCAGGGAGCGATCAAAGCGTAGACTGTTAGAGACATTACTCCCTTTGAAGAAAGTGCGCATGGAGACTGTTGTATTCAATCCCGAAACAATTTCTTAGTTTCATCAACCCTCTGATACTCCACAGATTACAGAATGCCTCCATATGTGCATCGGAAACTACTACTGGTCTTCCAGGGAACGATCAAAGCGTAGACTGTTTGAGACATTACTCGCATGGAGGAAAGTGCGGATGGTGACTATTGTATTCAATCCCGATGCAATTTCTGTGTTTCATCAACACTCTGATAGTCCACGGATTACAGAAAGCATCCAGATGTGCATCGGAAACTACTATTGGTTTCCAAGGGAACGATCAAATCGTAAACTCTATGAGACATTATTCCCATGGAGGAAAGTGTTCATGGTGACTGTTGCATTCAATCTTGATGCATTTTCTGTGTTTCATCAACACTCTGATAGTCCACAGATTACAGAATGCCACCAGATGTGCATTGGAATCTACTACTGGTCTTCCAGGGAACGATCAAAGCATAGACTATTTCAGACATTACTCCCATGGAGGAAAGTGCGGTTGGTGACTATTGTATTCAATCCCGATGCAATTTCTGTGTTTCATCAACACTCTGATAGTCCACAGATCACAGAATGCCACCAGATGTGCATCGGTAACTACTACTGGTCTTCCAGGGAACGATCAAAACGTAAACTGTTTGAGACATTACTTTTATGGAGGAAAGTGCACATGGTGACTCTTGTATTCAATCCCGATGCAATTTCTGTGTTTAATCAACACTCTGATACTCCACAGATTACAGAATGACAGCAGATGTGCATCGGAAACTACTACTGGTCTTCCAGGGAACGATCAAAGCGTAGTCTGTTTGAGACATTACTCCCTTGGAGGAAAGTGCGCATGGTGACTGTTGTATTCAATTCCGATTCAATTTCAGTGTTTCTTCAACACACTGATTGTCCACAGATTACAGAATGCCACCAGATGTGCATCGGAAACTACTACTGGTCTTCCGGGGAACGATCAAAGCGTAGACTGTTTGAGACATTACTCCCATGGAAGAAAGTGCGCATGGTGACTGTCGTATTCAATCCCGATGCAATTTCTGTGTTTCATCAACACCCTGATAGTCCACAGATTACAGAAAGAATCCAGATGTGCATCGGAAACTACTACTGGTCTTACAGTGAACGATCAAAGCGGAGACTGTTAGAGACATTACTCCCATTGAGGAAAGTGCGCATGGTGACTGTTGTATTCAATCCCGATGCAATTTCTGTGTTTCATCAACACTCTGATAGTCCACAGATTACAGAATGCCTCCAGATGTGCATCGGAAACTACTACTGGTCTTCCAGGGAACGATCAAAGCGTAGACGGTTTCAGACATTACTCCCATGGAGGAAACTGCTCATGGAGACTGTTGTATTCAATCCCGATGCAATTTCTGTGTTTCATCAACACTCTGATAGTCCACAGATTACAGAATGCCTCCAGATGTGCATCGGAAACTACTACTGGTCTTCCAGGGAACGATCAAAGCGTAGACGGTTTCAGACATTACTCCCATGGAGGAAACTGCTCATGGAGACTGTTGTATTCAATTCCGATGCAATTTCTGTGTTTCATCAACACTCTGATAGTCCACAGATTACAGGAAGCATCCAGATGTGCATCGGAAACTACTACTTGTCTTCCAGGGAACGATCAAAGCGTAGGCAGTTTGAGACATTACTCCCATGGAGGAAAGTGCGCATGGTAACTGTTGTATTCAATCCCGATGCAATGTCTGTGCTTTATCAACACTCTTATAGTCCACAGTTTACGGAAAGCCTCCAGATGTGCATCGGAAACTACTACTGGTCTTCCAGGGAACGATCAAAGCGTAAACTCTTTGAGACATTACTCCCATGGAGGGAAGAGCGCATGGTGACTGTTGTATTCAATCCCGCGGCAATTTCTATGTTTCATCAACACACTGATAGTTCACAGATTACAGGAAGCATCCAGATGTGCATCGGAAACTACTACTTGTCTTCCAGGGAACGATCAAAACGTAGACTGTTTGAGACATTACATTTATGGCGGAAAGTGCGCATGGTGACTGTTGTATTCAATCCCGATGCAATTTCTGTGTTTCAACAACACTCTGATAGTCCACAGATTACAGAATGCCTCCAGATGTGCATCGGAAACTACTACTTGTCTTCCAGGGAACGATCAAAGCGTAAACTCTTTGAGACATTACTCCCATGGAGGGAAGTGCGCATGGTGACTGTTGTATTCAATCCCGAGGCAATTTCTGCGTTTCATCAACACTCTGATAGTCCACAGATTACAGAAAGAATCCAGATGTGCATCGGAAACTACTACTGGTTTTCCAGGGAACGGTCAAAGCATATACTGTTAAAGACATTACTCCCATGGAGAAAAGTGCGCATGGTGACTGTTGTATTCAATCCCGATGCAATTTCTGTGTTTCATCAACACTCTGATAGTCCACGGATTACAGAATGCCACCAGATGTGCATCGGAAACCACTACTGGTCTTCCAGGGAACGATCAAAGCGTAGACTGTTAGAGACATTACTCCCATGGAGGAAAGTGCGCATAGTGACTGTTGTATTCAATCCCGATGCAATTTCTGTGTTTCATCAACACACTGATAGTCTACAGATTACAGAATGCCACCAGATGTCCATCGGAAACTACTACTGGTATCCAGGGAACGATCAAAGCGTAGACTGTTAGAGACATCACTCCCATGGAGGAAAGTGCGCATGGTGACTGTTGTATTCAATCCCGAAACAATATCTTTGTTTCATCAACACTCTGATAGTCTACAGATTACAGAATGCCACCAGATGTGCATCGGAAACTACTACTGGTCTTCCAGGGAACGATCAAAGCGTAGACTGTTTGAGACATTAATCACATGGAGGAAACTGGGCATGGATACTGTTGTATTCAATCCCGATGCAATTTCTGTGTTTCATCAACACTCTGATAGTCCACAGATTACAGAAAGCATCCAGATGAGCATCAGAAACTACTACTGGTCATCCAGGGAACGAACAAAGCGTAGACTCTTAGAGACATTACTACCATGGAGGAAAGTTCGCATGGTGACTGTTGTATTCAATCCCGATGCAATTTATGTGTTTCATCAACACTCTGATAGTCACCAGATTACAGAATGCCACCAGATGTGCATCAGAAACTACTACTGGTCTTCCAGGGAACGATCAAAGCGTAGAGTGTTTGAGACATTACTCCCATGAAGGAAAGGGAGCATGGTGACTGTTGTATACAATCCCGATGCAATAACTGTGTTTCATCAACACTCTGATATTCCACAGATTACAGAATGCCTCCAGATGTGCATCGCAAACCACTACTGGTCTTCCAGGGAACGATCGAAAGCGTAGACTGTATGAGACATTTTCATATGGACGAAAGAGGGCATGGTGACAGTTGTATTCAATCCCGATGCAATTTCTCTGTTTCATCCACACTCTGATAGTCCACAAATTAAGCAAAGCCTCCATATGTGATTCGAAACTACTACTGGTCTTCCAGGGAACGATCAAAGCGTAGACTGTTAGAGACATTACTCCCATATAGGAAAGTGCGCATGGTGACTGTTGTATTCAATCCAGATTCAATTTCTGTGTTTCATCAACACTGTGATAGTCCCCAGATTATAGAATGCCTCCAGATGTGCATTGGAAACTACTACTGGTCTTCCAGGGAACGATCAAAACGTAGACTGTTAGAGACATTATTCCCATGAAGGAAAGTGGGCATGGTGACTGTTGTATTCAATCCCGATGCAATTTTGTGTTTCATCAACAATCTGATACTCCACAGATTACAGAATGCCTCCAGATGTGCATCGGAAACTACTACTGGTCTTCCAGGGAACGATCAAAGCGTAAACTCTTTGAGACATTACTCCCATGGAGGGAAGAGCGCATGGTGACTGTTGTATTCAATCCCGCGGCAATTTCTATGTTTCATCAACACACTGATAGTTCACAGATTACAGAAAGAATCCAGATGTGCATCGGAAACTACTACTGGTCTTCCAGGGAACGATCCAATCGTAGACTGTTAGAGACATTACTCCCATGGAGGAAAGTGAGCATGGTGACTGTTGTATTCAATCCCGATGCAACTTCTGTGTTTCATCAACACTCTGATAGTCCACAGATTACAGAATGCCTAAAGATGTGCATCGGAAACTACTACAGGTCTTCCAGGGAGCGATCAAAGCGTAGACTGTTAGAGACATTACTCCCTTGGAGGAAAGTGCGCATGGTGACTGTTGTATTCAATCCCGAAGCAATTTCTTAGTTTCATCAACCCTCTGATACTCCACAGATTACAGAATGCCTCCATATGTGCATCGGAAACTACTACTGGTCTTCCAGGGAACGATCAAAGCGTAGACTGTTTGAGACATTACTCGCATGGAGGAAAGTGCGGATGGTGACTATTGTATTCAATCCCGATGCAATTTCTGTGTTTCATCAACACTCTGATAGTCCACGGATTACAGAAAGCATCCAGATGTGCATCGGAAACTACTACTGGTTTTCAAGGGAACGATCAAATCGTAAACTCTTTGAGACATTACTCCCATGGAGGAAAGTGTTCATGGTGACTGTTGCATTCAATCTCGATGCATATTCTGTGTTTCATCAACACTCTGATAGTCCACAGATTACAGAATGCCACCAGATGTGCATTGGAATCTACTACTGGTCTTCCAGGGAACGATCAAAGCATAGACTATTTCAGACATTACTCCCATGGAGGAAAGTGCGGATGGTGACTATTGTATTCCATCCCGATGCAATTTCTGTGTTTCATCAACACTCTGATAGTCCACAGATCACAGAATGCCACCAGATGTGCATCGGTAACTACTACTGGTCTTCCAGGGAACGATCAAAACGTAAACTGTTTGAGACATTACTTTTATGGAGGAAAGTGCACATGGTGACTCTTGTATTCAATCCCGATGCAATTTCTGTGTTTAATCAACACTCTGATACTCCACAGATTACAGAATGACACCAGATGTGCATCTGAAACTACTACTGGTCTTCCAGGGAACGATCAAAGCGTAGTCTGTTTGAGACATTACTCCCTTGGAGGAAAGTGCGCATGGTGACTGTTGTATTCAATTCCGATTCAATTTCTGTGTTTCTTCAACACCCTGATTGTCCACAGATTACAGAATGCCACCAGATGTGCATCGGAAACTACTACTGGTCTTCCGGGGAACGATCAAACCGTAGACTGTTTGAGACATTACTCCCATGGAAGAAAGTGCGCATGGTGACTGTTGTATTCAATCCCGATGCAATTTCTGTGTTTCGTCAACACACTGATAGTCCACAGATTACAGAAAGAATCCAGATCTGCATCGGAAACTACTACTGGTCTTACACTGAACGATCAAAGCGGAGACTGTTAGAGACATTACTCCCATTGAGTAAAGTGCGCATGGTGACTGTTGTATTCAATCCCGATGCAATTTCTGTGTTTCATCAACACTCTGATAGTCCACAGATTAAAGAATGCCTCCAGATGTGCATCGGAAACTACTACTGGTCTTCCAGGGAACGATCAAACCGTAGACTGTTTGAGACATTACGCACGTGGAGGACAGTGCGCATGGTGACTGTTGTATTCAATCCCGATGCAATTTCTGTGTTTCATCAACACACTGATAGTCCACAAATTACAGAAAGAATCCAGATGTGCATTGGAATCTACTACTGGTCTTCCAGGGAACGATCAAAGCATAGACAATTTCAGACATTACTCCCATGGAGGAAAGTGCGGATGGTGACTATTGTATTCAATCCCGATGCAATTTCTGTGTTTCATCAACACTCTGATAGTCCACGGATTACAGAAAGCATCCAGATGTGCATCGGAAACTATTACTGGTTTTCAAGGGAACGATCAAATCGTAAACTCTTTGAGACATTACTCCCATGGAGGAAAGTGTTGATGGTGACTGTTGCATTCAATCTCGATGCATTTTCTGTGTTTCATCAACACTCTGATAGTCCACAGATTACAGAATGACACCAGATGTGCATTGGAATCTACTACTGGTCTTCCAGGGAACGATCAAAGCATAGACTATTTCAGACATTACTCCCATGGAGGAAAGTGCGGATGGTGACTATTGTATTCAATCCCGATGCAATATCTGTGTTTCATCAACACTCTGATAGTCCACAGATCACAGAATGCCACCAGATGTGCATCGGTAACTACTACTGGTCTTCCAGGGAACGATCATAACGTAAACTGTTTGAGACATTACTTTTATGGAGGAAAGTGCACATGGTGACTCTTGTATTCAATCCCGATGCAATTTCTGCGTTTCATCAACACTCTGATACTCCACAGATTACAGAATGCCACCAGATGTGCATCGGAAACTATTACTGGTCTTCCAGGGAACGATCAAAGCATAGACTATTTCAGATATTACTCCCATGGAGGAAACTGGGCATGGATACTGTTGTATTCAATCCCGATGCAATTTCTGTGTTTCATCAACACTCTGATAGTCCACAGATTACAGAAAGCATCCAGATGAGCATCAGAAACTACTACTGGTCTTCCAGGGAACGATCAAAGCGTAGACTCTTAGAGACATTACTCCCATGGAGGAGAGTGCGCATGGTGACTGTTGTATTCAATCCCGATGCAATTTCTGTGTTTCATCAACACACTGATAGTCTACAGATTACAGAATGCCACCAGATGTGCATCGGAAACTACTACTGGTCTTCCAGGGAACGATCAAAGCGTAGACTGTTTGAGACATTAATCACATGGAGGAAACTGGGCATGGATACTGTTGTATTCAATCCCGATGCAATTTCTGTGTTTCATCAACACTCTGATAGTCCACAGATTACAGAAAGCATCCAGATGAGCATCAGAAACTACTACTGGTCTTCCAGGGAACGATCAAAGCGTAGACTCTTAGAGACATTACTACCATGGAGGGAAGTGCGCATGGTGACTGTTGTATTCAATCCCGATGCAATTTCTGTGTTTCATCAACACTCTGATAGTCTCCAGATTACAGAATGCCACCAGATGTGCATCGGAAACTACTACTGGTATTCCAGGGAACGATCAAAGCGTAGAGTGTTTGAGACATTACTCCCATATAGGAAAGGGAGCATGGTGACTGTTGTATTCAATCCCGATGCAATAACTGTATTTCATCAACACTCTGATAGTCCACAGATCACAGAATGGTTCCAGATGTGCATCGGAAACCACTACTGGTCTTCCAGGGAACGATCGAAAGCGTAGACTGTTTGAGACATTTTCATATGGATGAAAGAGGGCATGGTGACAGTTGTATTCAATCCCGATGCAATTTCTCTGTTTCATCCACACTCTGATAGTCCACAAATTAAGCAAAGCCTCCATATGTGCATCGAAACTACTACTGGTCTTCCAGGGAACGATCAAAGAGTAGACTGTTAGAGACATTACTCCCATATAGGCAAGTGCGCATGGTGAATGTTGTATTCAATCCCGATTCAATCTCTGTGTTTCATCAACACTCTGATAGTCCACAGATTATAGAATGCCACCAGATGTGCATTGGAAACTACTACTGGTCTTCCAGGGAACGATCAAAGAGTAGACTGTTTGAGACATTACTCCCATGGAGGAAAGTGAGCATGGTGTCTGTTGTATTCAATCCCGATGCAATTTCTGTGCTTCATCAACACTCTGATACTCCACAGATTTCAGAATGCCTCCAGATGTTCATCGGAAACTACTACTGGTCTTCCAGGGAACGATCAAAGCGTAAACTCTTTGAGAGATTACTCCCATGGAGGGAAGTGCGCATGGTGACTGTTGCATTCAATCTCGATGCATTTTCTGTGTTTCATCAACACTCTGATAGTCCACAGATTACAGAATGCCACCAGATGTGCATTGGAATCTACTACTGGTCTTCCAGGGAACGATCAAAGCATAGACTATTTCAGACATTACTCCCATGGAGGAAAGTGCGGATGGTGACTATTGTATTCCATCCCGAAGCAATTTCTGTGTTTCATCAACACTCTGATAGTCCACAGATCACAGAATGCCACCAGATGTGCATCGGTAAGTACTACTGGTCTTCCAGGGAACGATCAAAACGTAAACTGTTTGAGACATTACTTTTATGGAGGAAAGTCCACATGGTGACTCTTGTATTCAATCCCGATGCAATTTCTGTGTTTAATCAACACTCTGATACTCGACAGATTGCAGAATGACACCAGATGTGCATCGGAAACTACTACTGGTCTTCCAGGGAACGATCAAAGCGTAGTCTGTTTGAGACATTACTCCGTTGGAGGAAAGTGCGCATGGTGACTGTTGTAATCAATTCCGATTCAATTTCTGTGTTTCTTCAACACTCTGATTGTCCACAGATTACAGAATGCCGCCAGATGTGCATCGGAAACTACTACTGGTCTTCCGGGGAACGATCAAAGCGTAGACTGTTTGAGACATTACTCAGATGGAAGAAAGTGCGCATGGTGACTGTTGTATTAAATCCCGATGCAATTTCTGTGTTTCATCAACACACTGATAGTCCACAGATTACAGAATGCCACCAGATGTGCATCGGAAACTACTACTGGTCTTCCAGGGAACGATCAAAGCGTAGACTGTTAGAGACATTACTCCCTTGGAGGAAAGTGCGCATGGTGACTGTTGTATTCAATCCCGATGCAATTTCTGTGTTTCATCAACACTGTGATAGTCTACAGATTACAGAATGCCACCAGATGTCCATCGGAAACTACTACTGGTTTTCCAGGGAACGATCAAACCGTAGACTGTTTAAGACATTACTCACGTGGAGGACAGTGCGCATGGTGACTGTTGTATTCAATCCCGATGCAATTTCTGTGTTTCATCAACACACTGATAGTCCACAAATTACAGAAAGAATCCAGATGTGCATTGGAATCTACTACTGGTCTTCCAGGGAGCGATCAAAGCATTGACTATTTCAGACATTACTCCCATGGAGAAAAGTGCGGATGGTGACTATTGTATTCAATCCCGATGCAATTTCTGTGTTTCATCAACACTCTGATAGTCCACGGATTACAGAAAGCATCCAGATGTGCATCGGAAACTACTACTGGTTTTCAAGGGAACGATCAAATCGTAAACTCTTTGAGACATTACTCCCATGGAGGAAAGTGTTGATGGTGACTGTTGCATTCAATCTCGATGCATTTTCTGTGTTTCATCAACACTCTGATAGTCCACAGATTACAGAATGACACCAGATGTGCATTGGAATCTACTACTGGTCTTCCAGGGAACTATCAAAGCATAGACTATTTCAGACATTACTCCCATGGAGGAAAGTGCGGATGGTGACTATTGTATTCAATCCCGATGCAATATCTGTGTTTCATCAACACTGTGATAGTCCACAGATCACAGAATGCCACCAGATGTGCATCGGTAACTACTACTGGTCTTCCAGGGAACGATCAAAACGTAAACTGTTTGAGACATTACTTTTATGGAGGAAAGTGCACATGGTGACTCTTGTATTCAATCCCGATGCAATTTCTGCGTTTAATCAACACTCTGATACTCCACAGATTACAGAATGCCACCAGATGTGCATCGGAAACTATTACTGGTCTTCCAGGGAACGATCAAAGCATAGACTATTTCAGATATTACTCCCATGGAGGAAAGTGCGGAAGGTGACTGTTGTATTCAATACCGATGCAATTTCTGTTTCATCAACACTCAGATAGTCCACAGATCACAGAATGCCACCAGATGTGCATCGGAAACTACTACTGGTCTTCCAGGGAACGATCAAAGCGTAGACTGTTTGAGACATTACATTTATGGAGAAAAGTGCGCATGGTGACTGTTGTATTCAATCCCGATGCAATTTCTGTGTTTCAACAACACTCTGATAGTCCACAGATTACAGAATGCCTCCAGATGTGCATCGGAAACTACTACTGGTCTTCCAGGGAACGATCAAAGCGTAGACTGTTTCAGACATTACTCCCATGGAGGAAACTGCTCATGGAGAATGTTGTATTCAATCCCGATGCAATTTCTGTGTTTCATCAACACTCTGATAGTCTACAGATTACAGAAAGCATCCAGATGTGCATCGGAAACTACTACTTGTCTTCCAGGGAACGATCAAAGCGTAGGCTGTTTGAGACATTACTCCCATGGAGGAAAGAGCGCATGGTGACTGTTGTATTCAATCCCGATGCAATTTCTGTGTTTCATCAACACTCTTATAGTCCACAGTTTACGGAAAGCCTCCAGATGTGCATCGGGAAGTACTACAGGTCTTCCAGGGAACGATCAAAGCGTAAACTCTTTGAGACATTACTCCCATGGAGGAGAGTGCGCATGGTGACTGTTGTATTCAATCCCGATGCAATTTCTGTGTTTCATCAACACACTGATAGTCTACAGATTACAGAATGCCACCAGATGTCCATCGGAAACTACTACTGGTATCCAGGGAACGATCAAAGCGTAGACTGTTAGAGACATCACTCCCATGGAGGAAAGTGCGCATTGTGACTGTTGTATTCAATCCCGAAACAATATCTTTGTTTCATCAACAGTCTGATAGTCTACAGATTACAGAATGCCACCAGATGTGCATCGGAAACTACTACTGGTCTTCCAGGGAACGATCAAAGCGTAGACTGTTTGAGACATTAATCACATGGAGGAAACTGGGCATGGATACTGTTGTATTCAATCCCGATGCAATTTCTGTGTTTCATCAACACTCTGATAGTCCTCAGATTACAGAAAGCATCCAGATGAGCATCAGAAACTACTACTGGTCTTCCAGGGAACGATCAAAGCGTAGACTCTTAGAGACATTACTACCATGGAGGGAAGTGCGCATGGTGACTGTTGTATTCAATCCCGATGCAATTTCTGTATTTCATCAACACTCTGATAGTCTCCAGATTACAGAATGCCACCAGATGTGCATCGGAAACTACTACTGGTATTCCCGGGAACGATCAAAGCGTAGAGTGTTTGAGACATTACTCCCATATAGGAAAGGGAGCATGGTGACTGTTGTATTCAATCCCGATGCAATAACTGTATTTCGTCAACACTCTGATAGTCCACAGATCACAGAATGGTTCCAGATGTGCATCGGAAACCACTACTGGTCTTCCAGGGAACGATCGAAAGCGTAGACTGTTTGAGACATTTTCATATGGATGAAAGACGGCATGGTGACAGTTGTATTCAATCCCGATGCAATTTCTCTGTTTCATCCACACTCTGATAGTCCACAAATTAAGCAAAGCCTCCATATGTGCATCGAAACTACTACTGGTCTTCCAGGGAACGATCAAAGAGTAGACTGTTAGAGACATTACTCCCATATAGGCAAGTGCGCATGGTGAATGTTGTATTCAATCCCGATTCAATCTCTGTGTTTCATCAACATTCTGATAGTCCACAGATTATAGAATGCCACCAGATGTGCATTGGAAACTACTACTGGTCTTCCAGGGAACGATCAAAGAGTAGACTGTTTGAGACATTACTCCCATGGAGGAAAGTGAGCATGGTGTCTGTTGTATTCAATCCCGATGCAATTTCTGTGCTTCATCAACACTCTGATAGTCCACAGTTTACGGAAAGCTTCCAGATGTACATCGGAAAGTACTACTGGTCTTCCAGGGAACGATCAAAGCGTAGACAGTTAGAGACATAACTCCCATGGAGGAAAGTGCGCATGGTGACTGTTGTATTCAATCCCGATGCAATTTCTGTGTTTCATCAACACTCTGATACTCCACAGATTTCAGAATGCCTCCAGATGTTCATCGGAAACTACTACTGGTCTTCCAGGGAACGATCAAAGCGTAAACTCTTTGAGACATTACTCCCATGGAGGGAAGTGCGCATGCTGACTGTTGCATTCAATCTCGATGCATTTTCTGTGTTTCATCAACACTCTGATAGTCCACAGATTACAGAATGCCACCAGATGTGCATTGGAATCTACTACTGGTCTTCCAGGGAACGATCAAAGCATAGACTATTTCAGACATTACTCCCATGGAGGAAAGTGCGGATGGTGACTATTGTATTCCATCCCGAAGCAATTTCTGTGTTTCATCAACACTCTGATAGTCCACAGATCACAGAATGCCACCAGATGTGCATCGGTAAGTACTACTGGTCTTCCAGGGAACGATCAAAACGTAAACTGTTTGAGACATTACTTTTATGGAGGAAAGTCCACATGGTGACTCTTGTATTCAATCCCGATGCAATTTCTGTGTTTAATCAACACTCTGATACTCGACAGATTGCAGAATGACACCAGATGTGCATCGGAAACTACTACTGGTCTTCCAGGGAACGATCAAAGCGTAGTCTGTTTGAGACATTACTCCGTTGGAGGAAAGTGCGCATGGTGACTGTTGTAATCAATTCCCATTCAATTTCTGTGTTTCTTCAACACTCTGATTGTCCACAGATTACAGAATGCCGCCAGATGTGCATCGGAAACTACTACTGGTCTTCCGGGGAACGATCAAAGCGTAGACTGTTTGAGACATTACTCAGATGGAAGAAAGTGCGCATGGTGACTGTTGTATTAAATCCCGATGCAATTTCTGTGTTTCATCAACACACTGATAGTCCACAGATTACAGAATGCCACCAGATGTGCATCGGAAACTACTACTGGTCTTCCAGGGAACGATCAAAGCGTAGACTGTTAGAGACATTACTCCCTTGGAGGAAAGTGCGCATGGTGACTGTTGTATTCAATCCCGATGCAATTTCTGTGTTTCATCAACACTGTGATAGTCTACAGATTACAGAATGCCACCAGATGTCCATCGGAAACTACTACTGGTTTTCCAGGGAACGATCAAACCGTAGACTGTTTGAGACATTACTCACGTGGAGGACAGTGCGCAAGGTGACTGTTGTATTCAATCCCGATGCAATTTCTGTGTTTCATCAACACACTGATAGTCCACAAATTACAGAAAGAATCCAGATGTGCATTGGAATCTACTACTGGTCTTCCAGGGAACGATCAAAGCATAGACTATTTCAGACATTACTCCCATGGAGAAAAGTGCGGATGGTGACTATTGTATTCAATCCCGATGCAATTTCTGTGTTTCATCAACACTCTGATGGTCCACAGATTACAGAATGCCACCAGATGTGCATCGGAAACTACTACTGGTCTTCCAGGGAACGATCAAACCATAGACTATTTCAGACATTACTCCCATGGAGGAAAGTGCGGATGGTGACCATTGTATTCAATACCGATGCAATTTCTGTTTCATCAACACTCAGATAGTCCACAGATCACAGAATGCCACCAGATGTGCATCGGAAACTACTACTGGTCTTCCAGGGAACGATCAAAACGTAGACTGTTTGAGACATTACATTTATGGAGGAAAGTGCGCATGGTGACTGTTGTATTCAATCCCGATGCAATTTCTGTGTTTCAACAACACTCTGATAGTCCACAGATTACAGAATGCCTCCAGATGTGCATCGGAAACTACTACTGGTCTTCCAGGGAAAGATCAAAGCGTAGACTGTTTCAGACATTACTCCCATGGAGGAAACTGCTCATGGAGACTGTTGTATTCAATCCCGATGCAATTTCTGTGTTTCATCAATACTCTGATAGTCCACAGATTACAGAAAGCATCCAGATGTGCATCGGAAACTACTACTTGTCTTCCAGGTAACGATCAAAGCGTAGGCTGTTTGAGACATTACTCCCATGGAGGAAAGTGCGCATGGTGACTGTTGTATTCAATCCCGATGCAATTTCTGTGCTTCATCAACACTCTTATAGTCCACAGTTTACGGAAAGCCTCCAGATGTGCATCGGGAAGTACTACTGGTCTTCCAGGGAACGATCAAAAAGTAGACTGTTGGAGACATTACTCCCATTTAGGTAAGTGCGCAATGTGACTGTTGTATTCAATCCCGATGCAATTTCTGTGTTTCATCAACACTCTGATACTCCACAGATTACAGAATGCCTCCATATGTGCATCGGAAACTACTACTGGTCTTCCAGGGAACGATCAAAGCGTAAACTCTTTGACGCATTACTCCCATGGAGGGAAGTGCGCATGGTGACTGTTGTATTCAATCCCGAGGCAATTTCTGCGTTTCATCAACACTCTGATAGTCCACAGATTACAGAAAGAATCCAGATGTGCATCGGAAACTACTACTGGTCTTCCAGGGAACGGTCAAAGCGTAGACCCTTAGAGACATTACTCCCATGGAGGAACGTGCGCATGGTGACTGTTGTATTCAATCTCGATGCATTTTCTGTGTTTCATCAACACTCTGATAGTCCACAGATTACAGAATGCCACCAGATGTGCATCGGAAACTACTACTGTTCTTCCAGGGAACGATCAAAGCATAGACTATTTCAGACATTACTCCCATGAAGGAAAGTGCGGATGGTGACTATTGAATTCAATCCCGATGCAATTTCTGTGTTTCATCAACACTCTGATAGTCCACAGATCACAGAATGCCACCAGATGTGCATCGGTAACTACTACTGGTCTTCCAGGGAACGATCAAAACGTAAACTGTTTGAGACATTACTTTTATGGAGGAAAGTGCACATGGTGACTCTTGTATTCAATCCCGATGCAATTTCTGTGTTTAATCAACACTCTGATACTCCAAAGATTACAGAATGACACCAGATGTGCATCGGAAACAACTACTGGCCTTCCAGGGAACGATCAAAGCGTAGTCTGTTTGAGACATTACTCCCTTGGAGGAAAGTGCGCATGGTGACTGTTGTATTCAATTCCGATTCAATTTCTGTGTTTCTTCAACACTCTGATTGTCCACAGATTACAGAATGCCACCAGATGTGCATCGAAAACTACTACTGGTCTTCCGGGGAACGATCAAAGCGTAGACTGTTTGAGACATTACTCCCATGGAAGAAAGTGCGCATGGTGACTGTTGTATTCAATCCCGATGCAATTTCTGTGTTTCATCAACACTCTGATAGTCCACAGATCACAGAATGCCACCAGATGTGCATCGGTAACCACTACTGGTCTTCCAGGGAACGATCAAAACGTAAACTGTTTGAGACATTACTTTTATGGAGGAAAGTGCACATGGTGACTCTTGTATTCAATCCCGATGCAATTCCTGTGTTTAATCAACACTCTGATACTCCACAGATTACAGAATGCCACCAGATGTGCATCGGAAACTACTACTGGTCTTCCAGGGAACGATCAAACCATAGACTATTTCAGACATTACTCCCATGGAGGAAAGTGCGGATGGTGACCATTGTATTCAATACCGATGCAATTTCTGTTTCATCAACACTCAGATAGTCCACAGATCACAGAATGCCACCAGATGTGCATCGGAAACTACTACTGGTCTTCCAGGGAACGATCAAAACGTAGACTGTTTGAGACATTACATTTATGGAGGAAAGTGCGCATGGTGACTGTTGTATTCAATCCCGATGCAATTTCTGTGTTTCAACAACACTCTGATAGTCCACAGATTACAGAATGCCTCCAGATGTGCATCGGAAACTACTACTGGTCTTCCAGGGAAAGATCAAAGCGTAGACTGTTTCAGACATTACTCCCATGGAGGAAACTGCTCATGGAGACTGTTGTATTCAATCCCGATGCAATTTCTGTGTTTCATCAATACTCTGATAGTCCACAGATTACAGAAAGCATCCAGATGTGCATCGGAAACTACTACTTGTCTTCCAGGTAACGATCAAAGCGTAGGCTGTTTGAGACATTACTCCCATGGAGGAAAGTGCGCATGGTGACTGTTGTATTCAATCCCGATGCAATTTCTGTGCTTCATCAACACTCTTATAGTCCACTGTTTACGGAAAGCGTCCAGATGTGCATCGGGAAGTACTACTGGTCTTCCAGGGAACGATCAAAAAGTAGACTGTTAGAGACATTACTCCCATTTAGGTAAGTGCGCAATGTGATTGTTGTATTCAATCCCGATGCAATTTCTGTGTTTCATCAACAATCTGATACTCCACAGATTACAGAATGCCTCCATATGTGCATCGGAAACTACTACTGGTCTTCCAGGGAACGATCAAAGCGTAAACTCTTTGACGCATTACTCCCATGGAGGGAAGTGCGCATGGTGACTGTTGTATTCAATCCCGAGGCAATTTCTGCGTTTCATCAACACTCTGATAGTCCACAGATTACAGAAAGAATCCAGATCTGCATCGGAAACTACTACTGGTCTTCCAGGGAACGGTCAAAGCGTAGACCCTTAGAGACATTACTCCCATGGAGGAACGTGCGCATGGTGACTGTTGTATTCAATCTCGATGCATTTTCTGTGTTTCATCAACACTCTGATAGTCCACAGATTACAGAATGCCACCAGATGTGCATCGGAAACTACTACTGTTCTTCCAGGGAACGATCAAAGCATAGACTATTTCAGACATTACTCCCATGAAGGAAAGTGCGGATGGTGACTATTGAATTCAATCCCGATGCAATTTCTGTGTTTCATCAACACTCTGATAGTCCACAGATCACAGAATGCCACCAGATGTACATCGGTAACTACTACTGGTCTTCCAGGGAACGATCAAAACGTAAACTGTTTGAGACATTACTTTTATGGAGGAAAGTGCACATGGTGACTCTTGTATTCAATCCCGATGCAATTTCTGTGTTTAATCAACACTCTGATACTCCAAAGATTACAGAATGACACCAGATGTGCATCGGAAACAACTACTGGTCTTCCAGGGAACGATCAAAGCGTAGTCTGTTTGAGACATTACTCCCTTGGAGGAAAGTGCGCATGGTGACTGTTGTATTCAATTCCGATTCAATTTCTGTGTTTCTTCAACACTCTGATTGTCCACAGATTACAGAATGCCACCAGATGTGCATCGAAAACTACTACTGGTCTTCCGGGGAACGATCAAAGCGTAGACTGTTTGAGACATTACTCCCATGGAAGAAAGTGCGCATGGTGACTGTTGTATTCAATCCCGATGCAATTTCTGTGTTTCATCAACACTCTGATAGTCCACAGATTACAGAATGCCACCAGATGTGCATCGGAAACTACTACTGTTCTTCCAGGGAACGATCAAAGCATAGACTGTTTCAGACATTACTCCCATGGAGGAAACTGCTCATGGAGACTGTTGTATTTAATCCCGATGCAATTTCTGTGTTTCATCAACACTCTGATAGTCCACAGATTACAGAAAGCATCCAGATGTGCATCGGAAACTGCTACTGGTCTTACACTGAACGATCAAAGCGGAGACTGTTAGAGACATTACTCCCATTGAGGAAAGTGCGCATGGTGACTGTTGTATACAATCCCGATGCAATTTCTGTGTTTCATCAACACACTGATAGTCCACAAATTACAGAAAGAATCCAGATGTGCATTGGAATCTACTACTGGTCTTCCAGGGAACGATCAAAGCATAGACAATTTCAGACATTACTCCCATGGAGGAAAGTGCGGATGGTGACTATTGTATTCAATCCCGATGCAATTTCTGTGTTTCATCAACACTCTGATAGTCCACGGATTACAGAAAGCATCCAGATGTGCATCGGAAACTACTACTGGTTTTCAAGGGAACGATCAAATCGTAAACTCTTTGAGACATTACTCCCATGGAGGAAAGTGTTGATGGTGACTGTTGCATTCAATCTCGATGCATTTTCTGTGTTTCATCAACACTCTGATATTCCACAGATTACAGAATGACACCAGATGTGCATTGGAATCTACTACTGGTCTTCCAGGGAACGATCAAAGCATAGACTATTTCAGACATTACTCCCATGGAGGAAAGTGCGGATGGTGACTATTGTATTCAATCCCGATGCAATTTCTGTGTTTCATCAACACTCTGATAGTCCACAGATCACAGAATGCCACCAGATGTGCATCGGTAACTACTACTGGTCTTCCAGGGAACGATCAAAACGTAAACTGTTTGAGACATTACTTTTATGGAGGAAAGTGCACATGGTGACTCTTGTATTCAATCCCGATGCAATTTCTGCGTTTAATCAACACTCTGATACTCCACAGATTACAGAATGCCACCAGATGTGCATCGGAAACTATTACTGGTCTTCCAGGGAACGATCAAAGCATAGACTATTTCAGATATTACTCCCATGGAGGAAAGTGCGGATGGTGACTATTGAATTCAATCCCGATGCAATTTCTGTGTTTCATCAACACTCTGATAGTCCACAGATCACAGAATGCCACCAGATGTGCATCGGAGACTACTACTGGTCTTCCAGGGAACGATCAAAACGTAAACTGTTTGAGACATTACTTTTATGGAGGAAAGTGCACATGGTTTCTCTTGTATTCAATCCCGATGCAATTTCTGTGTTTAATCAACACTCTGATACTCCAAAGATTACAGAATGACACCAGATGTGCATCGGAAACAACTACTGGTCTTCCAGGGAACGATCAAAGCGTAGTCTGTTTGAGACATTACTCCCTTGGAGGAAAGTGCGCATGGTGACTGTTGTATTCAATTCCGATTCAATTTCTGTGTTTCTTCAACACTCTGATTGTCCACAGATTACAGAATGCCACCAGATGTGCATCGAAAACTACTACTGGTCTTCCGGGGAACGATCAAAGCGTAGACTGTTTGAGACATTACTCCCATGGAAGAAAGTTCGCATGGTGACTGTTGTATTCAATCCCGATGCAATTTCTGTGTTTCATTAACACTCTGATAGTCCACAGATTACAGAATGCCACCAGATGTGCATCGGAAACTACTACTGTTCTTCCAGGGAACGATCAAAGCATAGACTGTTTCAGACATTACTCCCATGGAGGAAACTGCTCATGGAGACTGTTGTATTCAATCCCGATGCAATTTCTGTGTTTCATCAACACTCTGATAGTCCACAGATTACAGAAAGCATCCAGATGTGCACCGGAAACTACTACTTGTCTTCCAGGGAACGATCAAAGCGTAGGCTGTTTGAGACATTACTCCCACGGAGGAAGGTCCGCATGGTGACTGTTGTATTCGATCCCGATGCAATTTCTGTGTTTCATCAACACTCTGATACTCCACAGATTACAGAATGCCACCAGATGTGCATTGGAATCTACTACTGGTCTTCCAGGGAACGATCAAAGCATAGATTATTTCAGACATTACTCCCATGGAGGAATTGCGGATGGTGACTATTGTATTCCATCCCGATGCAATTTCTGTGTTTCATCAACACTCTGATAGTCCACAGATCACAGAATGCCACCAGATGTGCATCGGTAACTACTACTGGTCTTCCAGGGAACGATCAAAACGTAAACTGTTTGAGACATTACTTTTATGGAGGAAAGTGCACATGGTGACTCTTGTATTCAATCCCGATGCAATTTCTGTGTTTAATCAACACTCTGATACTCCACAGATTACAGAATGACACCAGATGTGCATCGGAAACTACTACTGGTCTTCCAGGGAACGATCAAAGCGTTGTCTGTTTGAGACATTACTCCCTTGGAGGAAAGTGCGCATGGTGACTGTTGTATTCAATTCCGATTCAATTTCTGTGTTTCTTCAACACCCTGATTGTCCACAGATTACAGAATGCCACCAGATGTGCATCGGAAACTACTACTGGTCTTCCGGGGAACGATCAAACCGTAGACTGTTTGAGACATTACTCCCATGGAAGAAAGTGCGCATGGTGACTGTTGTATTCAATCCCGATGCAATTTCTGTGTTTCGTCAACACACTGATAGTCCACAGATTACAGAAAGAATCCAGATGTGCATCGGAAACTACTACTGGTCTTACACTGAACGATCAAAGCGGAGACTGTTAGAGACATTACTCCCATTGAGGAAAGTGCGCATGGTGACTGTTGTATTCAATCCCGATGCAATTTCTGTGTTTCAACAACACTCTGATAGTCCACAGATTACAGAATGCCACCAGATGTGCATCGGAAACTACTACTGGTCTTCCAGGGAACGATCAAAGCGTAGACTGTTAGAGACATTACTCCCTTGGAGGAAAGTGCGCATGGTGACTGTTGCATTCAATCCCGATGCAATTTCTGTGTTTCATCAACACTGTGATAGTCTACAGATTACAGAATGCCACCAGATATCCATCGGAAACTACTACTGGTTTTCCAGGTAACGATCAAACCGTAGACTGTTTGAGACATTACGCACGTGGAGGACAGTGCGCATGGTGACTGTTGTATTCAATCCCGATGCAATTTCTGTGTTTCATCAACCCACTGATAGTCCACAAATTACAGAAAGAATCCAGATATGCATTGGAATCTACTACTGGTCTTCCAGGGAACGATCAAAGCATAGACAATTTCAGACATTACTCCCATGGAGGAAAGTGCGGATGGTGACTATTGTATTCAATCCCGATGCAATTTCTGTGTTTCATCAACACTCTGATAGTCCACGGATTACAGAAAGCATCCAGATGTGCATCGGAAACTACTACTGGTTTTCAAGGGAACGATCAAATCGTAAACTCTTTGAGACATTACTCCCATGGAGGAAAGTGTTGATGGTGACTGTTGCATTCAATCTCGATGCATTTTCTGTGTTTCATCAACACTCTGATATTCCACAGATTACAGAATAACACCAGATGTGCATTGGAATCTACTACTGGTCTTCCAGGGAACGATCAAAGCATAGACTATTTCAGACATTACTCCCATGGAGGAAAGTGCGGATGGTGACTATTGTATTCAATCCCGATGCAATTTCTGTGTTTCATCAACACTCTGATAGTCCACAGATCACAGAATGCCACCAGATGTGCATCGGTAACTACTACTGGTCTTCCAGGGAACGATCAAAACGTAAACTGTTTGAGACATTACTTTTATGGAGGAAAGTGCACATGGTGACTCTTGTATTCAATCCCGATGCAATTTCTGCGTTTAATCAACACTCTGATACTCCACAGATTACAGAATGCCACCAGATGTGCATCGGAAACTATTACTGGTCTTCCAGGGAACGATCAAAGCATAGACTGTTAGAGACATTACTCCCTTGGAGGAAAGTGCGGATGGTGACTATTGTATTCAATACGGATGCAATTTCTGTTTCATCATCACTTAGATAGTCCACAGATCACAGAATGCCACCAGATGTGCATCGGAAACTACTACTGGTCTTCCAGGGAACGATCAAAGCGTAGACTGTTTGAGACATTACATTTATGGAGGAAAGTGCGCATGGTGACTGTTGTATTCAATCCCGATGCAATTTCTGTGTTTCAACAACACTCTGATAGTCCACAGATTACAGAATGCCTCCAGATGTGCATCGGAAACTACTACTGGTCTTCCAGGGAACGATCAAAGCGTAGACTGTTTCAGACATTACTCCCATGGAGGAAACTGCTCATGGAGACTGTTGTATTTAATCCCGATGCAATATCTGTGTTTCATCAAAACTCTGATAGTCCACAGATTACAGAAAGCATCCAGATGTGCATCGGAAACTACTACTTGTCTTCCAGGGAACGATCAAAGCTTAGGCTGTTTGAGACATTACTCCCATGGAGGAAAGAGCGCATGGTGACTGTTGTATTCAATCCCGATGCAATTTCTGTGTTTCATCAACACTCTTATAGTCCACAGTTTACGGAAAGCCTCCAGATGTGCATCGGGAAGTACGACAGGTCTTCCAGGGAACGATCAAAGCGTAAACTCTTTGAGACATTACTCCCATGGAGGAAAGTGCGCATGGTGACTGTTGTATTCAATCCCGATGCAATTTCTGTGTTTCATCAACACACTGATAGTCTACAGATTACAGAATGCCACCAGATGTCCATCGGAAACTACTACTGGTATCCAGGGAACGATCAAAGCGTAGACTGTTAGAGACATCACTCCCATGGAGGAATGTGCGCATGGTGACTGTTGCATTCAATCCCGATGCAATTTCTGTGTTTCATCAACACTGTGATAGTCTACAGATTACAGAATGCCACCAGATGTCCATCGGAAACTACTACTGGTTTTCCAGGTAACGATCAAACCGTAGACTGTTTGAGACATTACGCACGTGGAGGACAGTGCGCATGGTGACTGTTGTATTCAATCCCGATGCAATTTCTGTGTTTCATCAACACACTGATAGTCCACAAATTACAGAAAGAATCCAGATGTGCATTGGAATCTACTACTGGTCTTCCAGGGAACGATCAAAGCATAGACAATTTCAGACATTACTCCCATGGAGGAAAGTGCGGATGGTGACTATTGTATTCAATCCCGATGCAATTTCTGTGTTTCATCAACACTCTGATAGTCCACGGATTACAGAAAGCATCCAGATGTGCATCGGAAACTACTACTGGTTTTCAAGGGAACGATCAAATCGTAAACTCTTTGAGACATTACTCCCATGGAGGAAAGTGTTGATGGTGACTGTTGCATTCAATCTCGATGCATTTTCTGTGTTTCATCAACACTCTGATATTCCACAGATTACAGAATAACACCAGATGTGCATTGGAATCTACTACTGGTCTTCCAGGGAACGATCAAAGCATAGACTATTTCAGACATTACTCCCATGGAGGAAAGTGCGGATGGTGACTATTGTATTCAATCCCGATGCAATTTCTGTGTTTCATCAACACTCTGATAGTCCACAGATCACAGAATGCCACCAGATGTGCATCGGTAACTACTACTGGTCTTCCAGGGAACGATCAAAGCGTAGACTGTTAGAGACATTACTCCCATATAGGCAAGTGCGCATGGTGAATGTTGTATTCAATCCCGATTCAATTTCTGTGTTTCATCAACACTCTGATAGTCCACAGATTATAGAATGCCTCCAGATGTGCATTGGAAACTACTACTGGTCTTCCAGGGAACGATCAAAGAGTAGACTGTTTGAGACATTACTCCCATGGAGGAAAGTGAGCATGGTGTCTGTTGTATTCAATCCCGATGCAATTTCTGTGCTTCATCAACACTCTCATAGTCCACAGTTTACGGAAAGCTTCCAGATGTACATCGGAAAGTACTACTGGTCTTCCAGGGAACGATCAAAGCGTAGACAGTTAGAGACATAACTCCCATGGAGGAAAGTGCGCATGGTGACTGTTGTATTCAATCCCGATGCAATTTCTGTGTTTCATCAACACTCTGATACTCCACAGATTTCAGAATGCCTCCAGATGTTCATCGGAAACTACTACTGGTCTTCCAGGGAACGATCAAAGCGTAAACTCTTTGAGACATTACTCCCATGGAGGGAAGTGCGCATGGTGACTGTTGCATTCAATCTCGATGCATTTTCTGTGTTTCATCAACACTCTGATAGTCCACAGATTACAGAATGCCACCAGATGTGCATTGGAATCTACTACTGGTCTTCCAGGGAACGATCAAAGCATAGACTATTTCAGACATTACTCCCATGGAGGAAAGTGCGGATGGTGACTATTGTATTCCATCCCGAAGCAATTTCTGTGTTTAATCAACACTCTGATACTCCACAGATTGCAGAATGACACCAGATGTGCATCGGAAACTACTACTGGTCTTCCAGGGAACGATCAAAGCGTAGTCTGTTTGAGACATTACTCCGTTGGAGGAAAGTGCGCATGGTGACTGTTGTAATCAATTCCGATTCAATTTCTGTGATTCTTCAACACTCTGATTGTCCACAGATTACAGAATGCCACCAGATGTGCATCGGAAACTACTACTGGTCTTCCGGGGAACGACCAAAGCGTAGACTGTTTGAGACATTACTCCCATGGAAGAAAGTGCGCATGGTGACTGTTGTATTCAATCCCGATACAATTTCTGTGTTTCATCAACACACTGATAGTCCACAGATTACAGAATGCCACCAGATGTGCATCGGAAACTACTACTGGTCTTCCAGGGAACGATCAAAGCGTAGACTGTTAGAGACATTACTCCCTTGGAGGAAAGTGCGCATGGTGACTGTTGTATTCAATCCCGATGCAATTTCTGTGTTTCATCAACACTGTGATAGTCTACAGATTACAGAATGCCACCAGATGTCCATCGGAAACTACTACTGGTTTTCCAGGGAACGATCAAACCGTAGACTGTTTGAGACATTACTCACGTGGAGGACAGTGCGCATGGTGACTGTTGTATTCAATCCCGATGCAATTTCTGTGTTTCATCAACACACTGATAGTCCACAAATTACAGAAAGAATCCAGATGTGCATTGGAATCTACTACTGGTCTTCCTGGGAACGATCAAAGCGTAGACTATTTCAGACATTACTCCCATGGAGAAAAGTGCGGATGGTGACTATTGTATTCAATCCCGATGCAATTTCTGTGTTTCATCAACACTCTGATAGTCCACGGATTCCAGAAAGCATCCAGATCTGCATCGGAAACTACCACTGGTTTTCAAGGGAACGATCAAATCGTAAACTCTTTGAGACATTACTCCCATGGAGGAAAGTGTTCATGGTGACTGTTGCATTCAATCTCGATGCATTTTCTGTGTTTCATCAACACTCTGATAGTCCACAGATTACAGAATGCCACCAGATGTGGATTGGAATCTACTACTGGTCTTCCAGGGAACGATCAAAGCGTAAACTCTTTGACGCATTACTCCCATGGAGGGAAGTGCGCATGGGACTGTTGTATTCAATCCCGAGGCAATTTCTGCGTTTCATCAACACTCTGATAGTCCACAGATTACAGAAAGAATCCAGATGTGCATCGGAAACTACTACTGGTCTTCCAGGGAACGATCAAAGCGTAGACTATTTCAGACATTACTCCCATGAAGGAAAGTGCGGATGGTGACTATTGAATTCAATCCCGATGCAATTTCTGTGTTTCATCAACACTCTGATAGTCCACAGATTACAGAATGCCACCAGATGTGCATCGGAAACTACTACTGTTCTTCCAGGGAACGATCAAAGCATAGACTATTTCAGACATTACTCCCATGAAGGAAAGTGCGGATGGTGACTATTGAATTCAATCCCGATGCAATTTCTGTGTTTCATCAACACTCTGATAGTCCACAGATCACAGAATGCCACCAGATGTGCATCGGTAACTACTACTGGTCTTCCAGGGAACGATCAAAACGTAAACTGTTTGAGACATTACTTTTATGGAGGAAAGTGCACATGTTGACTCTTGTATTCAATCCCGATGCAATTTCTGTGTTTAATCAACACTCTGATACTCCAAAGATTACAGAATGACAGCAGATGTGCATCGGAAACAACTACTGGTCTTCCAGGGAGCGATCAAAGCGTAGACTGTTAGAGACATTACTCCCTTGGAGGAAAGTTCGCATGGTGACTGTTGTATTGAATCCCGATGCAATTTCTGTGTTTCATCAACACTGTAAAAGTCTACAGATTACAGAATGCCACCAGATGTCCATCGGAAACTACTACTGGTTTTCCAGGGAACGATCAAAGCGTAGACTGTTTGAGACAATACTCACGTGGAGGACAGTGCGCATGGTGACTGTTGTATTCAATCCCGATGCAATTTCTGTGTTTCATCAACACACTGATAGTCCACAGATTACAGAAAGAATCCAGATGTGCATCGGAAACTACTACTGGTCTTCCAGGGAACTATCAAAGCGTAGACTGTTTGAGACATTACTCGCATGGAGGAAAGTGCACATGGTGACACTGTTGTATTCAATCCCGATGCAATTTCTGTGTTTCATCAACACTCTGATATTCCACGGATTACAGAAAGCATTCAGATGTGCATCGGAAACTACTACTGGTCTACCAGGGAACGATCAAAGCGTAAACTCTTTGAGACATTACTCCCATGGAGGAAAGTATTCATGGTGACTGTTGCATTCAATCAGGAAGCATTTTCTGTGTTTCATCAACACTCTGATAGTCCACAGATTACAGAATGCCACCAGATGTGCATCGGAAACTACTACTGGTCTTCCAGGGAACGATCAAAGCATAGACTATTTCAGACATTACTCCCATGGAGGAAAGTGCGGATGGTGACTATAGTATTCAATACCGATGCAATATCTGTATCAACACTCACATAATCCACAGATCACAGAATGCCACAGATGTGCATCGGAAACTACTACTGGTCTTCCAGGGAACGATCAAAACGTAGACTGTTTGAGACATTACATTTATGGAGGAAAGTGCGCATGGTGACTGTTGTATTCAATCCCGATGCAATTTCTGTGTTTCAACAACACTCAGATAGTCCACAGATTACAGAATGCCTCCAGATGTGCATCGGAAACTACTACTGGTCTTCCAGGGAACGATCAAAGCGTAGACTGTTTCAGACATTACTCCCATGGAGGAAACTGCACATGGAGACTGTTGTATTCAATCCCGATGCAATTTCTGTGTTTCATCAACACTGTGATAGTCCACAGATTACAGAATGCCTCCAGATGTGCATCGGAAACTACTACTGGTCTTCCAGGGAGCGATCAAAGCGTAGACTGTTTGAGACATTATTCCCATGAAGGAAAGTGCGCATGGTGTCTGTTGTATTCAATCCCGATGCAATTTCTGTGTTTCATCAACACACTGATAGACCACAGATTACAGAAAGAATCCAGATGTGCATCGGAAACTACTACTGGTCTTCCAGGGAACGATCAAAGCGTAGACTGTTTGAGACATTACTCGCATGGAGGAAAGTGCATATGGTGACACTGTTGTATTCAATCCCCATGCAATTTCTGTGTTTCATCAACACTCTGATTTTCCACGGATTACAGAAAGCATCCAGCTGTGCATCGGAAACTACTACTGGTCTTCCAGGGAACGATCAAACCGTAAACTCTTTGAGACATTACTCCCATGGAGGAAAGTGTTGATGGTGACTGTTGCATTCAATCAGGATGGATTTTCTGTGTTTCATCAACACTCTGATAGTCCACAGATTACAGAATGCCACCAGATGTGCATCGGAAACTACTACTGGTCTTCCAGGGAACGATCAAAGCATAAACTATTTCAGACATTACTCCCATGGAGGAAAGTGCGGATGGTGACTATTGTATTCAATACCGATGCCATTTCTGTTTCATAAACACTCTGATAGTCCACAGATCACAGAATGCCACCAGATGTGCATCGGAAACTACTACTGGTCTTCCAGGGAACGATCAAAACGTAGACTGTTTGAGACATTACATTTATGGAGGAAAGTGCGCATGGTGACTGTTGTATTCAATCCCGATGCAATATCAGTGTTTCAACAAAACTCTGATAGTCCACAGACTACATAATGAGTCCAGATGTGCATCGGAAACTACTACTGGTCTTCAAGGGACGATCAAAGCGTAGACTGTTTCAGACATTACTACCATGGAGGAAACTGCACATGGAGACTGTTGTATTCAGTCCCGATGCAATTTCTGTGTTTCATCAACACTCTGATAGTCCACAGATTACAGAAATCATCCAGATGTGCATCGGAAACTACTACTTGTCTTCCAGGGAACGATCAAAGCGTAGGCTGTTTGAGACATTACTCCCATGGAGGAAAGTGCGCATGGTGACTGTTGTATTCAATCCCGATGCATTTTCTGTGTTTCATCAACACTCTGATACTCCACAGATTACAGAATGCCTCCAGATGTGCATCGGAAACTACTACTGGTCTTCCAGGGAACGATCAAAGCGTAAACTCTTTGAGACATTACTCCCATGGAGGGAAGTGCGCATGGTGACTGTTGTATACAATCCCGATGCAATTTCTGTGTTTCATCAACTCTCTGATAGTCCACAGATTACAGAATGCCTTCAGATGTGCATCGGAAACTACTACTTGTCTTCCTGGGAACGATCAAAGCGTAGACTGTTTTAGACATTATTCCCATGAAGGAAAGTGCGCATGGTGTCTGTTGTATTCAATCCCGAGGCAATTTCTGTGATTCATCAACACTCTGATAGTCCACAGATTACAGAATCCATCCAGACGTGCATCGGAAACTACTACTGGTCTTAGAGGGAACGATCAAAGCGTAGACTGTTTGAGACATTACTCGCATGGAGGAAAGTGCACATGGTGACACTGTTGTATTCAATCCCGATGCAATTTCTGTGTTTCATCAACACTCTGATATTCCACGGATTACAGAAAGCATCCAGATGTGCATCGGAAACTACTACTGGTCTTCCAGGGAACGATCAAAGCATAGACTATTTCAGACATTACTCCCATGGAGGAAAGTGCGGATGGTGACTATTGTATTCAGTCCCGATGCAATTTCTGTGTTTCATCAACACTGTGATAGTCCACAGATTACAGAATGCCTCCAGATGTGCATCGGAAACTACTACTGGTCTTCCAGGGAGCGATCAAAGCGTAGACTGTTAGAGACATTACTCCCTTGGAGGAAAGTGCGCATGGTGAGTGTTGTATTCAATCCCGATGCAATTTCTGTGTTTCATCAACACTGTGATAGTCTACAGATTACAGAATGCCACCAGATGTCCATCGGAAAGTACTACTGGTTTTCCAGGGAACGATCAAAGCGTAGACTGTTTGAGACATTACTCCCATTGAGGAAAGTGCGCATGGTGACTGTTGTATTCAATCCTGATGCAATTTCTGTGTTTCATCAACACACTGATAGACCACAGATTACAGAAAGAATCCAGATGTGCATCGGAAACTACTACTGGTCTTCCAGGGAACGATCAAAGCGTAGACTGTTTGAGACATTACTCGCATGGAGGAAAGTGCACATGGTGACACTGTTGTATTCAATCCCGATGCAATTTCTGTGTTTCATCAACACTCTGATATTCCACGGATTACAGAAAGCATCCAGATGTGCATCGGAAACTACTACTGGTCTTCCAGGGAACGATCAAAGCGTAGACTGTTTCAGACATTACTCCCATGGAGGAAACTGCTCATGGAGACTGTTGTATTCAATCCCGATGCAATTTCTGTGTTTCATCAACACTCTGATAGTCCACAGATTACAGAAAGCATCCAGATGTGCATCGGAAACTACTACTTGTCTTCCAGGGAACGATCAAAACGTAGGCTGTTTGAGACATTACTCCCATGGGGGAAAGTGCGCATGGTGACTGTTGTATTCAATCCCGATGCAATTTCTGTGTTTCATCAACACTCTGATACTCCACAGATTACAGAATGCCTCCAGATGTGCATCGGAAACTACTACTGGTCTTCCAGGGAACGATCAAAGTGTAAACTCCTTGAGACATTACTCCCATGGAGGAAACTGCTCATGGAGACTGTTGTATTCAGTCCCGATGCAATTTCTGTGTTTCATCAACACTCTGATAGTCCACAGATTACAGAAAGCATCCAGATGTGCATCGGAAACTACTACTTGTCTTCCAGGGAACGATCAAAGCGTAGGCTGTTTGAGACATTACTCCCATGGAGGAAAGTAGGCATGGTGACTGTTGTATTCTATCCCGATGCAATTTCTGTGTTTCATCAACACTCTGATAATCCACAGATTACAGAATGCCTCCAGATGTGCATCGGAAACTACTACTGGTCTTCCAGGCAACGATCAAAACGTAGACTGTTTGAGACATTACATTTATGGAGGAAAGTGCGCATGGTGACTGTTGTATTCAATCCCGATGCAATTTCTGTGTTTCAACAAAACTCTGATAGTCCACAGATTACAGAATGCCTCCAGATGTGCATCGGAAACTACTACTGGTCTTCCAGGGAACGATCAAAGCGTAAACTGTTTCAGACATTACTCCCATGGAGGAAACTGCTCATGGAGACTGTTGTATTCAATCCCGATGCAATTTCTGTGTTTCATCAACACTCTGATAGTCCACAGATTACAGAATGCCTCCAGATGTGCATCGGAAACTACTACTGGCCTTCCAGCAAACGATCTAAGCGTAAACTCTTTGAGACATTACTCCCATGGAGGAAAGTGCGCATGGTGACTGTTGTATTCAATCCCGATGCAATTTCTGTGTTTCATCAACCCTCTGATAGTCCACAGATTACAGAAATCATCCAGATGTGCATCGGAAACTACTACTTGTCTTCCAGGGAACGATCAAAGCGTAGGCTGTTTGAGACATTACTCCCATGGAGGAAAGTGCGCATGGTGACTGTTGTATTCAATCCCGATGCATTTTCTGTGTTTCATCAACACTCTGATACTCCACAGATTACAGAATGCCTCCAGATGTGCATCGGAAACTACTACTGGTCTTCCAGGGAACGATCAAAGCGTAAACTCTTTGAGACATTACTCCCATGGAGGGAAGTGCGCATGGTGACTGTTGTATACAATCCCGATGCAATTTCTGTGTTTCATCAACACTCTGATAGTCCACAGATTACAGAATGCCTTCAGATGTGCATCGGAAACTACTACTTGTCTTCCTGGGAACGATCAAAGCGTAGACTGTTTTAGACATTATTCCCATGAAGGAAAGTGCGCATGGTGTCTGTTGTATTCAATCGAGAGGCAATTTCTGTGATTCATCAACACTCTGATAGTCCACAGATTACAGAATCCATCCAGACGTGCATCGGAAACTACTACTGGTCTTAGAGGGAACGATCAAAGCGTAGACTGTTTGAGACATTACTCGCATGGAGGAAAGTGCACATGGTGACACTGTTGTATTCAATCCCGATGCAATTTCTGTGTTTCATCAACACTCTGATATTCCACGGATTACAGAAAGCATCCAGATGTGCATCGGAAACTACTACTGGTCTTCCAGGGAACGATCAAAGCATAGACTATTTCAGACATTACTCCCATGGAGGAAAGTGCGGATGGTGACTATTGTATTCAGTCCCGATGCAATTTCTGTGTTCCATCAACACTGTGATAGTCCACAGATTACAGAATGCCTCCAGATGTGCATCGGAAACTACTACTGGTCTTCCAGGGAACGATCAAAGTGTAAACTCTTTGAGACATTACTCCCATGGAGGAAACTGCTCATGGAGACTGTTGTATTCAGTCCCGATGCAATTTCTGTGTTTCATCAACACTCTGATAGTCCACAGATTACAGAAAGCATCCAGATGTGCATCGGAAACTACTACTTGTCTTCCAGGGAACGATCAAAGCGTAGGCTGTTTGAGACATTACTCCCATGGAGGAAAGTGCGCATGGTGACTGTTGTATTCAATCCCGATGCAATTTCTGTGTTTCATCAACACTCTGATACTCCACAGATTACAGAATGCCTCCAGATGTGCATCGGAAACTACTACTGGCTTTCCAGGGAACGATCTAAGCGTAAACTCTTTGAGACATTACTCCCGTGGAGGAAAGTGCGCATGGTGACTGTTGTATTCAATCCCGATGCAATTTCTGTGTTTCATCAACACTCTGATAGTCCACAGATTACAGAATGCCTCCAGATGTGCATCGGAAACTACTACTGGCCTTCCAGCAAACGATCTAAGCGTAAACTCTTTGAGACATTACTCCCATGGAGGAAAGTGCGCATGGTGACTGTTGTATTCAATCCCGATGCAATTTCTGTGTTTCATCAACACTCTGATAGTCCACAGATTACAGAATCCAACCAGACGTGCATCGGAAACTACTACTGGTCTTAGAGGGAACGATCAAAGCGTAGACTGTTTGAGACATTACTCCCATGGAGGAAAGTGCGCATGGTGACTGTTGTATTCAATTCCGATGCAATTTCTGTGTTTCATCAACACACTGATAAACCACAGATTACAGAAAGAATCCAGATGTGCATCGGAAACTACTACTGGTCTTCCAGGGAACGATCAAAGCGTAGACTGTTAGAGACATTACTCCCATGGAGGAAAGTGCGCATGGTGACTGTTGTATTCAATCCCGATGCAATATCTGTGTTTCATCAACACTGTGATAGTCCACAGATTACAGAATGCCTCCAGATGTGCATCGGAAACTACTACTGGTCTTCCAGGGAGCGATCAAAGCGTAGACTGTTAGAGACATTACTCCCTTGGAGGAAAGTGCGCATGGTGAGTGTTGTATTCAATCCCGATGCAATTTCTGTGTTTCATCAACACTGTGATAGTCTACAGATTACAGAATGCCACCAGATGTCCATCGGAAAGTACTACTGGTTTTCCAGGGAACGATCAAAGCGTAGACTGTTTGAGACATTACTCCCATTGAGGAAAGTGCGCATGGTGACTGTTGTATTCAATCCTGATGCAATTTCTGTGTTTCATCAACACACTGATAGACCGCAGATTACAGAAAGAATCCAGATGTGCATCGGAAACTACTACTGGTCTTCCAGGGAACGATCAAAGCGTAGACTGTTTGAGACATTACTCGCATGGAGGAAAGTGCACATGGTGACACTGTTGTATTCAATCCCGATGCAATTTCTGTGTTTCATCAACACTCTGATATTCCACGGATTACAGAAAGCATCCAGATGTGCATCGGAAACTACTACTGGTCTTCCAGGGAACGATCAAAGCGTAGACTGTTTCAGACATTACTCCCATGGAGGAAACTGCTCATGGAGACTGTTGTATTCAATCCCGATGCAATTTCTGTGTTTCATCAACACTCTGATAGTCCACAGATTACAGAAAGCATCCAGATGTGCATCGGAAACTACTACTTGTCTTCCAGGGAACGATCAAAACGTAGGCTGTTTGAGACATTACTCCCATGGGGGAAAGTGCGCATGGTGACTGTTGTATTCAATCCCGATGCAATTTCTGTGTTTCATCAACACTCTGATACTCCACAGATTACAGAATGCCTCCAGATGTGCATCGGAAACTACTACTGGTCTTCCAGGGAACGATCAAAGTGTAAACTCTTTGAGACATTACTCCCATGGAGGAAACTGCTCATGGAGACTGTTGTATTCAGTCCCGATGCAATTTCTGTGTTTCATCAACACTCTGATAGTCAACAGATTACAGAAAGCATCCAGATGTGCATCGGAAACTACTACTTGTCTTCCAGGGAACGATCAAAGCGTAGGCTGTTTGAGACATTACTCCCATGGAGGAAAGTGCGCATGGTGACTGTTGTATTCTATCCCGATGCAATTTCTGTGTTTCATCAACACTCTGATAATCCACAGATTACAGAATGCCTCCAGATGTGCATCGGAAACTACTACTGGTCTTCCAGGCAACGATCAAAACGTAGACTGTTTGAGACATTACATTTATGGAGGAAAGTGCGCATGGTGACTGTTGTATTCAATCCCGATGCAATTTCTGTGTTTCAACAAAACTCTGATAGTCCACAGATTACAGAATGCCTCCAGATGTGCATCGGAAAGTACTACTGGTCTTCCAGGGAACGATCAAAGCGTAAACTGTTTCAGACATTACTCCCATGGAGGAAACTGCTCATGGAGACTGTTGTATTCAATCCCGATGCAATTTCTGTGTTTCATCAACACTCGGATAGTCCACAGATTACAGAAAGCATCCAGATGTGCATCGGAAACTACTACTTGTCTTCCAGGGAACGATCAAAGCGTAGGCTGTTTGAGACATTACTCCCATTGAGGAAAGTGCGCATGGTGACTGTTGTATTCAATCCCGATGCAATTTCTGTGTTTCATCAACACTCTGATACTCCACAGATTACAGAATGCCTCCAGATGTGCATCGGAAACTACTACTGGCTTTCCAGGGAACGATCTAAGCGTAAACTCTTTGAGACATTACTCCCATTGAGGAAAGTGCGCATGGTGACTGTTGTATTCAATCCCGATGCTATTTCTGTGTTTCATCAACACTCTGATAGTCCACAGATTACAGAATGCCTTCAGATGTGCATCGGAAACTACTACTGGTCTTCCTGGGAACGATCAAAGCGTAGACTGTTTGAGACATTATTCCCATGAAGGAAAGTGCGCATGGTGTCTGTTGTATTCAATCCCGAGGCAATTTCTGTGATTCATCAACACTCTGATAGTCCACAGATTACAGAATCCAACCAGACGTGCATCGGAAACTACTACTGCTCTTAGAGGGAACGATCAAAGCGTAGACTGTTTGAGACATTACTCCCATGGAGGAAAGTGTGCATGGTGACTGTTGTATTCAATCCCGATGCAATTTCTGTGTTTCATCAACACTCTGATAGTCCACAGATTACAGAATGCCTCCAGATGTGCATCGGAAACTACTACTGGTCTTCCAGGGAGCGATCAAAGCGTAGACTGTTAGAGACATTACTCCCTTGGAGGAAAGTGCGCATGGTGACTGTTGTATTCAATCCTGATGCAATTTCTGTGTTTCATCAACACTGCGATAGTCTACAGATTACAGAATGCCACCAGATGTGCATCGGAAACTACTACTGGTCTTCCAGGGAACGATCAAAACATAAACTATTTAAGACATTACTCCCATGGAGGAAAGTGCGGATGGTGACTATTGTATTCAATACCGATGCCATTTCTGTTTCATAAACACTCTGATAGTCCACAGATCACAGAATGCCACCAGATGTGCATCGGAAACTACTACTGGTCTTCCAGGGAACGATCAAAACGTAGACTGTTTGAGACATTACATTTATGGAGGAAAGTGCGCATGGTGACTGTTGTATTCAATCCCGATGCAATATCAGTGTTTCAACAAAACTCTGATAGTCCACAGATTACAGAATGAGTCCAGATGTGCATCGGAAACTACTACTGGTCTTCCAGGGAACGATCAAAGCGTAGACTGTTTCAGACATTACTCCCATGGAGGAAACTGCTCATGGAGACTGTTGTATTCAGTCCCGATGCAATTTCTGTGTTTCATCAACACTCTGATAGTCCACAGATTACAGAAAGCATCCAGATGTGCATCGGAAACTACTACTTGTCTTCCAGGGAACGATCAAAGCGTAGGCTGTTTGAGACATTACTCCCATGGAGGAAAGTGCGCATGGTGACTGTTGTATTCAATCCCGATGCAATTTCTGTGTTTCATCAACACTCTGATACTCCACAGATTACAGAATGCCTCCAGATGTGCATCGGAAACTACTACTGGTCTTCCAGGGAACGATCAAAGCGTAAACTCTTTGAGACATTACTCCCATGGAGGGAAGTGCGCATGGTGACTGTTGTATACAATCCCGATGCAATTTCTGTGTTTCATCAACACTCTGATAGTCCACAGATTACAGAATGCCTTCAGATGTGCATCGGAAACTACTACTTGTCTTCCTGGGAACGATCAAAGCGTAGACTGTTTGAGACATTATTCCCATGAAGGAAAGTGCGCATGGTGTCTGTTGTATTCAATCCCGAGGCAATTTCTGTGATTCATCAACACTCTGATAGTCCACAGATTACAGAATCCATCCAGACATGCATCGGAAACTACTACTGGTCTTAGCGGGAACGATCAAAGCGTAGACTGTTTGAGACATTACTCGCATGGAGGAAAGTGCACAAGGTGACACTGTTGTATTCAATCCCGATGCAATTTCTGTGTTTCATCAACACTCTGATATTCCACGGATTACAGAAAGCATCCAGATGTGCATCGGAAACTACTACTGGTCTTCCAGGGAACGATCAAAGCATAGCCTATTTCAGACATTACTCCCATGGAGGAAAGTGCGGATGGTGACTATTGTATTCAATCCCGATGCAATTTCTGTGTTTCATCAACACTCAGATAGTCCACAGATCACAGAATGCCACCAGATGTGCATCGGAAACTACTACTGGTCTTCCAGGGAACGATCAAAACGTAGACTGTTTGAGACATTACATTTATGGAGGAAAGTGCGCATGGTGACTGTTGTATTCAATCCCGATGCAATTTCTGTGTTTCAACAAAACTCCGATAGTCCACAGACTACAGAATGCCTCCAGATGTGCATCGGAAACTACTACTGGTCTTCCAGGGAACGATCAAAGCGTAAACTGTTTCAGACATTACTCCCATGGAGGAAACTGTTCATGGAGACTGTTGTATTCAATCCCGATGCAATTTCTGTGTTTCATCAACACTCGGATAGTCCACAGATTACAGAAAGCATCCAGATGTGCATCGGAAACTACTACTTGTCTTCCAGGGAACGATCAAAGCGTAGGCTGTTTGAGACATTACTCCCATGGAGGAAAGTGCGCATGGTGACTGTTGTATTCAATCCCGATGCAATTTCTGTGTTTCATCAACACTCTGATACTCCACAGATTGCAGAATGCCTCCAGATGTGCATCGGAAACTACTACTGGCCTTCCAGGGAACGATCTAAGCGTAAACTCTTTGAGACATTACTCCCATGGAGGAAATTGCGCATGGTGACTGTTGTATTCAATCCCGATGCAATATCTGTGTTTCATCAACACTGTGATAGTCCACAGATTACAGAATGCCTCCAGATGTGCATCGGAAACTACTACTGGTCTTCCAGGGAGCGATCAAAGCGTAGACTGTTAGAGACATTACTCTCTTGGAGGAAAGTGCGCATGGTGAGTGTTGTATTCAATCCCGATGCAATTTCTGTGTTTCATCAACACTCTGATAGTCCACAGATTACAGAATGCCTCCAGATGTGCATCGGAAACTACTACTGGTCTTCCAGGGAACGATCAAAGCGTAGACTGTTAGAGACATTACTCCCTTGGAGGAATGTGCGCATGGTGACTGTTGTATTCAATCGCGATGCAATTTCTGTGTTTCATCAACACTGCGATAGTCTACAGATTACAGAATGCCACCAGATGTGCATCGGAAACTACTACTGGTCTTCCAGGGAACGATCAAAGCGTAGACTGTTTGAGACATTACTCGCATGGAGGAAAGTGCACATGGTGACACTGTTGTATTCAATCCCGATGCAATTTCTGTGTTTCATCAACACTCTGATATTCCACGGATTACAGAAAGCATCCAGATGTGCATCGGAAACTACTACTGGTCTTCCAGGGAACGATCAAAGCGTAAACTCTTTGAGACATTACTCCCATGGAGGAAAGTGTTGATGGTGACTGTTGCATTCAATCAGGATGGATTCTCTGTGTTTCATCAACACTCTGATAGTCCACAGATTACAGAATGCCACCCAATGTGCATCGGAAACTACTACTGGTCTTCCAGGGAACGATCAAAGCATAAACTATTTCAGACATTACTCCCATGGAGGAAAGTGCGGATGGTGACTATTGTATTCAATACCGATGCCATTTCTGTTTCATAAACACTCTGATAGTCCACAGATCACAGAATGCCACCAGATGTGCATCGGAAACTACTACTGGTCTTCCAGGGAACGATCAAAACGTAGACTGTTTGAGACATTACATTTATGGAGGAAAGTGCGCATGGTGACTGTTGTATTCAATCCCGATGCAATATCAGTGTTTCAACAAAACTCTGATAGTCCACAGATTACAGAATGAGTCCAGATGTGCATCGGAAACTACTACTGGTCTTCCAGGGAACGATCAAAGCGTAGACTGTTTCAGACATTACTCCCATGGAGGAAACTGCTCATGGAGACTGTTGTATTCAGTACCGATGCAATTTCTGTGTTTCATCAACACTCTGATAGTCCACAGATTACAGAATGCCTCCAGATGTGCATCGGAAACTACTACTGGTCTTCCAGGGAGCGATCAAAGCGTAGACTGTTAGAGACATTACTCCCTTGGAGGAAAGTGCGCATGGTGATTGTTGTATTCAATCCTGATGCAATTTCTGTGTTTCATCAACACTGCGATAGTCTACAGATTACAGAATGCCACCAGATGTCCATCGGAAACTACTACTGGTTTTCCAGGGAACGATCAAAGAATAGACTGTTTGAGACATTACTCACGTGGAGGAAAGTGCGCATGGTGACTGTTGTATTCAATCCCGAAGCAATTTCTTAGTTTCATCAACACACTGATAGTCCACAGATTACAGAATGCCTCCATATGTGCATCGGAAACTACTACTGGTCTTCCAGGGAACGATCATAGAGTAGACTGTTTGAGACATTACTCCCATGGAGGAAAGTGAGCATGGTGTCTGTTGTATTCAATCCCGATGCAATTTCTGTGCTTCATCAACACTCTGATAGTCCACAGTTTACGGAAAGCTTCCAGATGTACATCGGAAAGTACTACTGGTCTTCCAGGGAACGATCAAAGCGTAGACAGTTAGAGACATAACTCCCATGGAGGAAAGTGCGCATGGTGACTGTTGTATTCAATCCCGATGCAATTTCTGTGTTTCATCAACACTCTGATACTCCACAGATTTCAGAATGCCTCCAGATGTGCATCGGAAACTACTACTGGTCTTCCAGGGAACGATCAAAGCGTAAACTCTTTGAGACATTATTCCCATGAAGGAAAGTGCGCATGGTGACTGTTGTATTCAATCCCGAGGCAATTTCTGTGATTCATCAACATTCTGATAGTCCACAGATTACAGAATCCAACCAGACGTGCATCGGAAACTACGACTGGTCTTAGAGGGAACGATCAAAGCGTAGACTGTTTGAGACATTACTCCCATAAAGGAAAGTGCGCATGGTGACTGTTGTATTGAATCCCGATGCTATTTCTGTGTTTCATCAACACTCTGATAGTCCACGGATTACAGAAAGCATCCAGATGTGCATCGGAAACTACTACTGGTTTTCAAGGGAACGATCAAAGCGTAAACTCTTTGAGACATTACTCCCATGGAGGAAAGTGTTCATGGTGACTGTTGCATTCAATCTCGATGCATTTTCTGTGTTTCATCAACACTCTGATAGTCCACAGATGACAGAATGCCAACAGATGTGCATCGGAAACTACTACTGTTCTTCCAGGGAACGATCAAAGCATAGACTATTTCAGACATTACTCCCATGAAGGAAAGTGCGGATGGTGACTATTGTATTCAATCCCGATGCAATTTCTGTGTTTCATCAACACTCTGATAGTCCACTGATCACAGAATGCCACCAGATAAGCATCGGTAACTACTACTGGTCTTCCAGGGAACGATCAAAACGTAAACCGTTTGAGACATTACTTTTATGGAGGAAAGTGCACATGGTGACTCTTGTATTCAATCCCGATGCAATTTCTGTGTTTAATCAACACTCTGATACTCCACAGATTACAGAATGACACCAGATGTGCATCGGAAACAACTACTGGTCTTCCAGGGAACGATTAAACCGTAGTCTGTTTGAGACATTACTCCCTTGGAGGAAAGTGCGCATGGTGACTGTTATATTCAATTCCGATTCAATTTCTGTGTTTCTTCAACACTCTGACTGTCCACAGATTACAGAATGCCATCAGATGTGCATCGAAAACTACTACTGGTCTTCCGGGGAACGATCAAAGCGTAGACTGTTTGAGACATTACTCCCATGGAAGAAAGTGCGCATGGTGACTGTTGTATTCAATCCCGATGCAGTTTCTGTGTTTCATCAACACACTGATAGTCCAGAAATTACAGAAAGAATCCAGATGTGCAAAGGAAACTACTACTGGTCTTACAGTGAACGATCAAAGCGGAGACTGTTAGAGACATTACTCCCATGGAGGAAAGTGCGCATGGTGACTGTTGTATTCAATTCCGATGCAATTTCTGTGTTTCATCAACACACTGATAGTCCACAGATTACAGAAAGAATCCAGATGTGCATCGGAAACTACTACTGGTCTTCCAGGGAAGGATCAAAGCGTAGACTGTTTGAGACATTACTCGCATGGAGGAAAGTGCACAGGGTGACACTGTTGTATTCAATCCCGATGCAATTTCTGTGTTTCATCAACACTCTGATATTCCACGGATTACAGAAACCATCCAGATGTGCATCGGAAACTACTACTGGTCTTCCAGGGAACGATCAAAGCGTAAACTCTTTGAGACATTACTCCCATGGAGGAAAGTGTTCATGGTGACTGTTGCATTCAATCAGGATGCATTTTCTGTGTTTCATCAACACTCTGATAGTCCACAGATTACAGAATGCCACCAGATGTGCATCGGAAACTACTACTGGTCTTCCAGGGAACGATCAAAGCATAAACTATTTCAGACATTACTCCCATGGAGGAAAGTGCGGATGGTGACTATTGTATTCAATACCTATGCAATTTCTGTTTCATCAAAACTCAGATAGTCCACAGATCACAGAATGCCACCAGATGTGCATCGGAAACTACTACTGGTCTTCCAGGGAACGATCAAAACGTAGACTGTTTGAGACATTACATTTATGGAGGAAAGTGCGCATGGTGACTGTTGTATTCAATCCCGATGCAATTTCTGTGTTTCAACAAAACTCTGATAGTCCACATATTACATAATGCCTCCAGATGTGCATCGGAAACTACTACTGGTCTTCCAGGGAACGATCAAAGCGTAGACTGTTTCAGACATTACTCCCATGGAGGAAACTGCTCATGGAGACTGTTGTATTCAATCCCGATGCAATTTCTGTGTTTCATCAACACTCTGATAGTCCACAGATTACAGAAAGCATCCAGATGTCCATCGGAAACTACTACTTGTCTTCCAGGGAACGATCAAAGCGTAGGCTGTTTAAGACATTATTCCCATGGAGGGAAGTGCGCATGGTGACTGTTGTATTCAATCCCGATGCAATTTCTGTGTTTCATCAACGCTCTGATACTCCACAGATTACAGAATGCCTCCAGATGTGCATCGGAAACTACTACTGGTCTTCCAGGGAACGATCAAAGCGTAAACTCTTTGAGACATTACTCCCATGGAGGGAAGTGCGCATGGTGACCGTTGTATACAATCCCGATGCAATTTCTGTGTTTCATCAACACTCTGATAGTCCACAGATTACAGAATGCCTTCAGATGTGCATCGGAAACTACTACTTGTCTTCCTGGGAACGATCAAAGCGTAGACTGTTTGAGACATTATTCCCATGGAGGAAATTGCGCATGGTGTCGGTTGTATTCAATCCCGAGGCAATTTCTGTGATTCATCAACACTCTGATAGTCCACAGATTACAGAATCCATCCAGACGTGCATCGGAAACTACTACTGGTCTTAGAGGGAACGATCAAAGCGTAGACTGTTTGAGACATTACTCCCATGGAGGAAAGTGCGCATGGTGATTGTTGTATTCAATTCCGATGCAATTTTTGTGTTTTATCAACACACTGATAGTCCACAGATTACAGAAAGAATCCAGATGTGCATCGGAAACTACTACTGGTCTTCCAGGGAACGATCAAAGCGTAGACTGTTAGAGACATTACTCCCATGGAGGAAAGTGCGCATGGTGACGGTTGTATTCAATCCCGATGCAATTTCTGTGTTTCATCAACACTGTGATATTCTACAGATTACAGAATGCCACCAGATGTCCATCGGAAACTACTACTGGTTTTCCAGGGAACGATCAAAGCGTAGAAGGTTTGAGACATTACTCACGTGGAGGACAGTGCGCATGGTGAGTGTTGTATTCAATCCCGATGCAATTTCTGTGTTTCATCAACACACTGATAGTCCACAGATTCCAGAAAGAATCCAGATGTGCATCGGAAACTACTACTGGTCTTCCAGGGAACGATCAAAGCGTAGACTGTTTGAGACATTACTCGCATGGAGGAAAGTGCACATGGTGACACTGTTGTATTAATCCCGATGCAATTTCTGTGTTTCATCAACACTCTGATATTCCACGGATTACAGAAAGCATCCAGATGTGCATCGGGAAATACTACTGGTCTTCCAGGGAACGATCAAAGCGTAAACTCTTTGAGACATTACTCCCATGGAGGGAAGTGTTCATGGTGACTGTTGCATTCAATCAGGATGCATTTTCTGTGTTTCATCAGCACTCTGATAGTCCACAGATTACAGAATGCCACCAGATGTGCATCGGAAACTACTACTGGTCTTCCAGGGAACGATCAAAGCATAGACTATTTCAGACATTACTCCCATGGAGGAAAGTGCGGATGGTGACTATTGTATTCAATACCGATGCAATTTCTGTATCATCAACACTCAGATAGTCCACAGATCACAGAATGCCACCAGATGTGCATCGGAAACTACTACTGGTCTTCCAGGGAACGATCAAAACGTAGACTGTTTGAGACATTACATTTATGGAGGAAAGTGCGCATGGTGACTGTTGTATTCAATCCCGATGCAATTTCTGTGTTTCAACAAAACTCTGATAGTCCACAGATTACAGAATGCCTCCAGATGTGCATCGGAAACTACTACTGGTCTTCCAGGGAACGATCAAAGCGTAGACTGTTTCAGACATTACTCCCATGGAGGAAATTGCTCATGGAGACTGTTGTATTCAATCCCGATGCAATTTCTGTGTTTCATCAACACTCTGATAGTCCACAGATTACAGAAAGCATCCAGATGTGCATCGCAAACTACTACTTGTCTTCCAGGGAACGATCAAAGCGTAGGCTGTTTGAGACATTACTCCCATGGAGGAAAGTGCGCATGGTGACTGTTGTATTCAATCCCGATGCAATTTCTGTGTTTCATCAACACTCTGATACTCCACACATTACAGAATGTCTCCAGATGTGCATCGGAAACTACTACTGGCCTTCCAGGGAACGATCAAAGCGTAAACTCTTTGAGACATTACTCCCATGGAGGAAAGTGCGCATGGTGACTGTTGTATTCAATGCCGATGCAATTTCTGTGTTTCATCAACACTCTGATAGTCCACAGATTACAGAATGCCTTCTGATGTGCATCGGAAACTACTACTGGTCTTCCTGGGAACGATCAAAGCGTAGACTGTTTGAGACATTATTCCCATGAAGGAAAGTGCGCATGGTGTCTGTTGTATTCAATCCCGAGGCAATTTCAGTGATTCATCAACACTCTGTTAGTCCACAGATTACAGAATCCAACCAGACGCGCATCGGAAACTACTACTGGTCTTAGATTGAACGATCAAAGCGTAGACTGTTTGGGACATTACTCCCATGGAGGAAAGTGTGCGTGGTGACTGTTGTATTCAATTCCGATGCAATTTCTGTGTTTCATCAACACACTGATTGTCCACAGATTACAGAAAGAATCCAGATATGCATCGGAAACTACTACTGGTCTTCCAGGGAACGATCAAAGCGTAGACTGTTAAAGACATTACTCCCATGGAGGAAAGTGCGCATGGTGACTGTTGTATTCAATCCCGATGCAATTTCTGTGTTTCATCAACACTCTGATAGTCCACAGATTACAGAAAGAATCCAGATGTGCATCGGAAACTACTACTGGTCTTCCAGGGAACGATCAAAGCGTAGACTGTTTGAGACATTACTCGCATGGAGGAAAGTGCACATGGTGACACTGTTGTATTAATCCCGATGCAATTTCTGTGTTTCATCAACACTCTGATATTCCACGGATTACAGAAAGCATCCAGATGTGCATCGGGAACTACTACTGGTCTTCCAGGGAACGATCAAAGCGTAAACTCTTTGAGACATTACTCCCATGGAGGGAAGTGTTCATGGTGACTGTTGCATTCAATCAGGATGCATTTGATGTGTTTCATCAACACTCTGATAGTCCACAGATTACAGAATGCCACCAGATGTGCATCGGAAACTACTACTGGTCTTCCAGGGAACGATCAAAGCATAGACTATTTCAGACATTACTCCCATGGAGGAAAGTGCGGATGGTGACTATTGTATTCAATACCGATGCAATTTCTGTTTCATCAACACTCAGATAGTCCACAGATCACAGAATGCCACCAGATGTGCATCGGAAACTACTACTGGTCTTAGAGGGAACGATCAAAACGTAGACTGTTTGAGACATTACATTTATGGAGGAGAGTGCGCATGGTGACTGTTGTATTCAATCCCGATGCAATTTCTGTGTTTCAACAAAACTCTGATAGTCCACAGATTACAGAATGCCTCCAGATGTGCATCGGAAACTACTACTGGTCTTCCAGGGAACGATCAAAGCGTAGACTGTTTCAGACATTACTCCCATGGAGGAAACTGCTCATGGAGACTGTTGTATTCAATCCCGATGCAATTTCTGTGTTTCATCAACACTCTGATAGTCCACAGATTACAGAAAGCATCCAGATGTGCATCGCAAACTACTACTTGTCTTCCAGGGAACGATCAAAGCGTAGGCTGTTTGAGACATTACTCCCATGGAGGAAAGTGCGCATGGTGACTGTTGTATTCAATCCCGATGCAATTTCTGTGTTTCATCAACACTCTGATACTCCACAGATTACAGAATGTCTCCAGATGTGCATCGGAAACTACTACTGGCCTTCCAGGGAACGATCAAAGCGTAAACTCTTTGAGACATTACTCCCATGGAGGAAAGTGCGCATGGTGACTGTTGTATTCAATGCCGATGCAATTTCTGTGTTTCATCAACACTCTGATAGTCCACAGATTACAGAATGCCTTCTGATGTGCATCGGAAACTACTACTGGTCTTCCTGGGAACGATCAAAGCGTAGACTGTTTGAGACATTATTCCCATGAAGGGAAGTGCGCATGGTGTCTGTTGTATTCAATCCCGAGGCAATTTCAGTGATTCATCAACACTCTGATAGTCCACAGATTACAGAATCCAACCAGACGCGCATCGGAAACTACTACTGGTCTTAGATTAAACGATCAAAGCGTAGACTGTTTGAGACATTACTCCCATGGAGGAAAGTGTGCGTGGTGACTGTTGTATTCAATTCCGATGGAATTTCTGTGTTTCATCAACACACTGATTGTCCACAGATTACAGAAAGAATCCAGATATGCATCGGAAACTACTACTGGTCTTCCAGGGAACGATCAAAGCGTAGACTGTTAAAGACATTACTCCCATGGAGGAAAGTGCGCATGGTGACTGTTGTATTCAATCCCGATGCAATTTCTGTGTTTCATCAACACACTGATAGACCACAGATTACAGAAAGAATCCAGATGTGCATCGGAAACTACTACTGGTCTTCCAGGGAACGATCAAAGCGTAGACTGTTTGAGACATTACTCGCATGGAGGAAAGTGCACATGGTGACACTGTTGTATTCAATCCCGATGCAATTTCTGTGTTTCATCAACACTCTGATATTCCACGGATTACAGAAAGCATCCAGATGTGCATCGGAAACTACTACTGGTCTTCCAGGGAACGATCAAAGCGTAGACTGTTAGAGACATTACTCCCATGGAGGAAAGTGCGCATGGTGACTGTTGTATTCAATCCCGATGCAATTTCTGTGTTTCATCAACACTGTGATATTCTACAGATTACAGAAAGCCACCAGATGTCCATCGGAAACTACTACTGGTTTTCCAGGGAACGATCAAAGCGTAGAATGTTTGAGACATTACTCACGTGGAGGACAGTGCGCATTGTGAGTGTTGTATTCAATCCCGATGCAATAACTGTGTTTCATCAACACACTGATAGTCCACAGATTCCAGAAAGAATCCAGATGTGCATCGGAAACTACTACTGGTCTTCCAGGGAACGATCAAAGCGTAGACTGTTTGAGACATTACTCGCATGGAGGAAAGTGCACATGGTGACACTGTTGTATTAATCCCGATGCAATTTCTGTGTTTCATCAACACTCTGATATTCCACGGATTACAGAAAGCATCCAGATGTGCATCGGAAACTACTACTGGTCTTCCAGGGAACGATCAAAGCGTAAACTCTTTGAGACATTACTCCCATGGAGGAAAGTGTTCATGGTGTCTGTTGCATTCAATCAAGATGGATTTTCTGTGTTTCATCAACACTCTGATAGTCCACAGATTACAGAATGCCACCAGATGTGCATCGGAAACTACTACTGGTCTTCCAGGGAACGATCAAAGCATAGACTATTTCAGACATTACTCCCATGGAGGAAAGTGCGGATGGTGACTATTGTATTCAATACCGATGCAATTTCTATTTCATCAACACTCAGATAGTCCACAGATCACAGAATGCCACCAGATGTGCATCGGAAACTACTACTGGTCTTCCAGGGAACGATGAAAACGTAGACTGTTTGAGACATTACATTTATGGAGGAAACTGCTCATGGAGACTGTTGTATTCAATCCCGATGCAATTTCTGTGTTTCATCAACACTCTGATACTCCACAGATTACAGAATGTCTCCAGATGTGCATCGGAAACTACTACTGGCCTTCCAGGGAACGATCAAAGCGTAAACTCTTTGAGACATTACTCCCATGGAGGAAAGTGCGCATGGTGACTGTTGTATTCAATCCCGATGCAATTTCTGTGTTTCATCAACACTCTGATAGTCCACAGATTACAGAATGCCTTCAGATGTGCATCGGAAACTACTACTGGTCTTCCTGGGAACGATCAAAGCGTAGACTGTTTGAGACATTACTCCCATGGAGGAAAGTGCGCATGCTGTCTGTTGTATTCAATCAGGAGGCAATTTCAGTGATTCATCAACACTCTGATAGTCCACAGATTACAGAATCCAACCAGACGCGCATCGGAAACTACTACTGGTCTTAGATTGAACGATCAAAGCGTAGACTGTTTGAGACATTACTCCCATGGAGGAAAGTGTGCGTGGTGACTGTTGTATTCAAATCCGATGCAATTTCTGTGTTTCATCAACATACTGATTGTCCACAGATTACAGAAAGAATCCAGATATGCATCGGAAACTACTACTGGTCTTCCAGGGAACGATCAAAGCGTAGACTGTTAAAGACATTACTCCCATGGAGGAAAGTGCGCATGGTGACTGTTGTATTCAATCCCGATGCAATTTCTGTGTTTCATCAACACTCTGATAGTCCACAGATTACAGAATGCCTCCAGATGTGCATCGGAAACTACTACTGGTCTTCCAGGGAGCGATCAAAGCGTAGACTGTTAGAGACATTACTCCCTTGGATGAAAGTGCGCATGGTGACTGTTGTATTCAATCCTGATGCAATTTCTGTGTTTCATCAACACTGCGATAGTCTACAGATTACAGAATGCCACCAGATATCCATCGGAAACTACTACTGGTTTTCCAGGGAACGATCAAAAAATAGACTGTTTGAGACATTACTCACGTGGAGGAAAGTGCGCATGGTGACTGTTGTATTCAATCCCGAAGCAATTTCTTAGTTTCATCAACACTCTGATACTCCACAGATTACAGAATGCCTCCATATGTGCATCGGAAACTACTACTGGTCTTCCAGGGAACGATCAAAGCGTAGACTGTTTGAGACATTACTCGCATGGAGGAAAGTGCTCATGGTGACTGTTGTATTCAATACCGATGCAATTTCTGTGTTTCATCAACACTCTGATAGTCCACGGATTACAGAAAGCATCCAGATGTGCATCGGAAACTACTACTGGTCTTCCAGGGATCGATCAAAGCGTAAACTCTTTGAGACATTACTCCCATGGAGGAAAGTGTTCATGGTGACTGTTGCATTCAATCTCGATGCATTTTCTGTGTTTCATCAACACTCTGATAGTCCACAGATTACAGAATGCCACCAGATGTGCATCGGAAACTACTACTGGTCTTCCAGGGAACGATCAAAGAATAGACTATTTCAGACATTACTCCCATGGAGGAAAGTGCGGATGGTGACTATTGTGTTCAATCCCCATGCAATTTCTGTGTTTCATCAACACTCTGATAGTCCACAGATCACAGAATGCCACCAGATGTGCATCGGAAAGTACTACTGGTCTTCCAGGGAACGATCAAAACGTAAACTGTTTGAGACATTACTTTTATGGAGGAAAGTGCACATGGTGACTGTTGTATTCAATCCCGATGCAATTTCTGTGTTTAAAAACACTCTGATACTCCACAGATTACAGAATGCCACCAGATGTGCATCGGAAACTACTACTGGTCTTCCGGGGAACGATCAAAGCGTAGACTGTTTGAGACATTACTCCCTTGGAGGAAAGTGCGCATGGTGACTGTTGTATTCACTTCCGATTCAAGTTCTGTGTTTCTTCAACACTCTGATAGTCCACAGATTACAGAAAGCATCCAGATGTGCATCGGAAACTACTACTAGTCTTCCAGGGAACGATCAAAGCGTAGGCTGTTTGAGACATTACTCCCATGGAGGAAAGTGCACATGGTGACACTGTTGTATTCAATCCCGATGCAATTTCTGTGTTTCATCAACACTCTGATATTCCACGGATTACAGAAAGCATCCAGATGTGCATCGGAAACTACTACTGGTCTTCCAGGGAACGATCAAAGCGTAGACTGTTAGGGACATTACTCCCATGGAGGAAAGTGTTCATGGTGACTGTTTCATTCAATCAGGATGCATTTTCTGTGTTTCATCAACACTCTGATAGTCCACAGATTACAGAATGCCACCAGATGTGCATCGGAGACTACTACTGGTCTTCCAGGGAACGATCAAAGCATAAACTATTTCAGACATTACTCCCATTGAGGAAAGTGCGGATGGTGACTATTGTATTCAATACCTATGCAATTTCTGTTTCATCAACACTCTGATAGTCCACGGATTACAGAAAGCATCCAGATGTGCATCGGAAACTACTACTGGTCTTCCAGGGAACGATCAAAGCGTAAACTCTTTGAGACATTACTCCCATGGAGGAAAGTGTTCATGGTGACTGTTGCATTCAATCTCGATGCATTTTCTGTGTTTCATCAACACTCTGATAGTCCACAGATTACAGAATGCCACCAGATGTGCATCGGAAACTACTACTGGTCTTCAAGGGAACGATCAAAGCATAGACTATTTCAGACATTACTCCCATGGAGGAAAGTGCGGATGGTGACTATTGTATTCAATCCCGATGCAATTTCTGTGTTTCATCAACACTCTGATAGTCCACAGATTACAGAATGCCACCAGATGTGCATCGGAAACTACTACTGGTCTTCCAGGGAACGATCAAAACGTAAACTGTTTGGGACATTACTTTTATGGAGGAAAGTGCACATGGTGACCGTTGTATTCAATCCCGATGCAATTTCTGTGTTTCATCAACACTCTGATAGTCCACAGATCACAGAATGCCACCAGATGTGCATCGGAAACTACTACTGGTCTTCCAGGGAACGATCAAAACGTAGACTATTGGGACATTACATTTATGGAGGAAAGTGCGCATGGTGACTGTTGTATTCAATTCCGATGCAATTTCTGTGTTTCATCAACACACTGATAGTCCACAGATTACAGAAAGAATCCAGATGTGCATCGGAAACTACTACTGGTCTTCCAGGGAACGATCAAAGCGTAGACTGTTAGAGACATTACTCCCATGGAGGAAAGTGCGCATGGTCACTGTTGTATACAAGCTCGATGCAATTTCTGTGTTTCATCATCACTGTGATATTCTACAGATTACAGAATGCCACCAGATGTCCATCGGAAACTACTACTGGTTTTCCAGGGAAGGATCAAAGCGTAGAATGTTTGAGACATTACTCACGTGGAGGACAGTGCGCATGGTGACTGTTGTATTCAATCCCGATGCAATTTCTGTGTTTCATCAACACACTGATAGTCCACAGATTCCAGAAAGAATCCAGATGTGCTTCGGAAACTACTACTGGTCTTCCAGGGAACGATCAAAGCGTAGACTGTTTGAGACATTACTCGCATGGAGGAAAGTGCACATGGTGACACTGTTGTATTAATCCCGATGCAATTTCTGTGTTTCATCAACACTCTGATATTCCACGGATTACAGAAAGCATCCAGATGTGCATCGGAAAACTACTACTGGTCTTCCAGGGAACGATCAAAGCGTAAACTCTTTGAGACATTACTCCCATGGAGGAAAGTATTCACGGTGACTGTTGCATTCAATCAGCATTCATTTTCTGTGTTTCATCAACACTCTGATAGTCCACAGATTACAGAATGCCACCAGATGTGCATCGGAAACTACTACTGGTCTTCCAAGGAACGATCAAAGCATAGACTATTTCAGATATTACTCCCATGGAGGAAAGTGCGGATGGTGACTATTGTATTCAATACCGATGCAATTTCTGTTTCATCAACACTCAGATAGTCCACAGATCACAGAATGTCACCAGATGTGCAACGGAAACTACTACTGGTCTTCCAGGGAACGATCAAAACGTAGACTGTGTGAGACATTACATTTATGGAGGAAAGTGCGCATGGTGACTGTTGTATTCAATCCCGATGCAATTTCTGTGTTTCAAAAAAACTCTGATAGTCCACAGATTACAGAATGCCTCCAGATGTGCATCGGAAACTACTACTGGTCTTCCAGGGAACGATCAAAGCGTAGACTGTTAGAGACACTACTCCCTTGGAGGAAAGTGCGCATGGTGACTGTTGTATTCAATCCCGATGCAATTTCTGTGTTTCATCAACACTCTGATAGTCCACAGATTACAGAATGCCACCAGATGTGCATCGGAAACAACTACTGGTCCTCCAGGGAACGATCAAAGCGTAGACTGTTTGAGACATTACTCCCTTGGAGGAAAGTGCGCATGGTGACTGTTGTATTCACTTCCGATTCAATTTCTGTGTTTCTTCAACACTCTGATAGTCCACAGATTACAGAATGCCTCCAGATGTGCATCGGAAACTACTACTGGTCTTCCAGGGAGCGATCAAAGCGTAGACTGTTAGAGACATTACTCCCTTGGATGAAAGTGCGCATGGTGACTGTTGTATTCAATCCTGATGCAATTTCTGTGTTTCATCAACACTGCGATAGTCTACAGATTACAGAATGCCACCAGATATCCATCGGAAACTACTACTGGTTTTCCAGGGAACGATCAAAAAATAGACTGTTTGAGACATTACTCACGTGGAGGAAAGTGCGCATGGTGACTGTTGTATTCAATCCCGAAGCAATTTCTTAGTTTCATCAACACTCTGATACTCCACAGATTACAGAATGCCTCCATATGTGCATCGGAAACTACTACTGGTCTTCCAGGGAACGATCAAAGCGTAGACTGTTTGAGACATTACTCGCATGGAGGAAAGTGCTCATGGTGACTGTTGTATTCAATACCGATGCAATTTCTGTGTTTCATCAACACTCTGATAGTCCACGGATTACAGAAAGCATCCAGATGTGCATCGGAAACTACTACTGGTCTTCCAGGGATCGATCAAAGCGTAAACTCTTTGAGACATTACTCCCATGGAGGAAAGTGTTCATGGTGACTGTTGCATTCAATCTCGATGCATTTTCTGTGTTTCATCAACACTCTGATAGTCCACAGATTACAGAATGCCACCAGATGTGCATCGGAAACTACTACTGGTCTTCCAGGGAACGATCAAAGAATAGACTATTTCAGACATTACTCCCATGGAGGAAAGTGCGGATGGTGACTATTGTGTTCAATCCCGATGCAATTTCTGTGTTTCATCAACACTCTGATAGTCCACAGATCACAGAATGCCACCAGATGTGCATCGGAAAGTACTACTGGTCTTCCAGGGAACGATCAAAACGTAAACTGTTTGAGACATTACTTTTATGGAGGAAAGTGCACATGGTGACTGTTGTATTCAATCCCGATGCAATTTCTGTGTTTAAAAACACTCTGATACTCCACAGATTACAGAATGCCACCAGATGTGCATCGGAAACTACTACTGGTCTTCCGGGGAACGATCAAAGCGTAGACTGTTTGAGACATTACTCCCTTGGAGGAAAGTGCGCATGGTGACTGTTGTATTCACTTCCGATTCAAGTTCTGTGTTTCTTCAACACTCTGATAGTCCACAGATTACAGAAAGCATCCAGATGTGCATCGGAAACTACTACTAGTCTTCCAGGGAACGATCAAAGCGTAGGCTGTTTGAGACATTACTCCCATGGAGGAAAGTGCACATGGTGACACTGTTGTATTCAATCCCGATGCAATTTCTGTGTTTCATCAACACTCTGATATTCCACGGATTACAGAAAGCATCCAGATGTGCATCGGAAACTACTACTGGTCTTCCAGGGAACGATCAAAGCGTAGACTGTTAGGGACATTACTCCCATGGAGGAAAGTGTTCATGGTGACTGTTTCATTCAATCAGGATGCATTTTCTGTGTTTCATCAACACTCTGATAGTCCACAGATTACAGAATGCCACCAGATGTGCATCGGAGACTACTACTGGTCTTCCAGGGAACGATCAAAGCATAAACTATTTCAGACATTACTCCCATTGAGGAAAGTGCGGATGGTGACTATTGTATTCAATACCTATGCAATTTCTGTTTCATCAACACTCTGATAGTCCACGGATTACAGAAAGCATCCAGATGTGCATCGGAAACTACTACTGGTCTTCCAGGGAACGATCAAAGCGTAAACTCTTTGAGACATTACTCCCATGGAGGAAAGTGTTCATGGTGACTGTTGCATTCAATCTCGATGCATTTTCTGTGTTTCATCAACACTCTGATAGTCCACAGATTACAGAATGCCACCAGATGTGCATCGGAAACTACTACTGGTCTTCCAGGGAACGATCAAAGCATAGACTATTTCAGACATTACTCCCATGGAGGAAAGTGCGGATGGTGACTATTGTATTCAATCCCGATGCAATTTCTGTGTTTCATCAACACTCTGATAGTCCACAGATCACAGAATGCCACCAGATGTGCATCGGAAACTACTACTGGTCTTCCAGGGAACTATCAAAACGTAAACTGTTTGGGACATTACTTTTATGGAGGAAAGTGCACATGGTGACCGTTGTATTCAATCCCGATGCAATTTCTGTGTTTCATCAACACTCTGATAGTCCACAGATCACAGAATGCCACCAGATGTGCATCGGAAACAACTACTGGTCCTCCAGGGAACGATCAAAGCGTAGACTGTTTGAGACATTACTCCCTTGGAGGAAAGTGCGCATGGTGACTGTTGTATTCACTTCCGATTCAATTTCTGTGTTTCTTCAACACTCTGATAGTCCACAGATTACAGAAAGCATCCAGATGTGCATCGGAAACTACTACTTGTCTTCCAGGGAACGATCAAAGCGTAGGTTGTTTGAGACATTACTCCCATGGAGGAAAGTGCACATGGTGACACTGTTGTATTCAATCCCGATGCAATTTCTGTGTTTCATCAACACTCTGATATTTTCGGATTACAGAAAGCATCCAGATGTGCACCGGAAACTACTACTGGTCTTCCAGGGAACGATCAAAGCGTAAACTCTTTGAGACATTACTCCCATGGAGGAAAGTGTTCATGGTGACTGTTGCATTCAATCAGGATGCATTTTCTGTGTTTCATCAACACTCTGATAGTCCACAGATTACAGAATGCCACCAGATGTGCATCGGAAACTACTACTGGTCTTCCAGGTAACGATCAAAGCGTAGACTGTTTGAGACATTACTCCCATGGAGGAAACTGCTCATGGAGACTGTTGTATTCAATCCCGATGCAATTTCTGTGTTTCATCAACACTCTGATAGTCCACAGATTACAGAAAGCATCCAGATGTGCATCGGAAACTACTACTTGTCTTCCAGGGAACGATCAAAGCGTAGGCTGTTTGAGACATTACTCCCATGGAGGAAAGTGCGCATAGTGACTGTTGTATTCATTCCCGATGCAATTTCTGTGTTTCATCAACACTCTGATAGTCCACAGATTACAGAATGCCTTCAGATGTGCATCGGAAACTACTACTTGTCTTCCTGGGAACGATCAAAGCGTAGACTGTTTGAGACATTATTCCCATGAAGGAAAGTGCGCATGGTGCCTGTTGTATTCAATCCCGAGGCAATTTCTGTGATTCATCAACACTCTGATAGTCCACAGATTACAGATTCCATCCAGACGTGCATCGGAAACTACTACTGGTCTTAGAGGGAACGATCAAAACGTAGACTGTTTGAGACATTACTCCCATGGAGGAAAGTGCGCATGGTGATTGTTGTATTCAATTCCGATGCAATTTCTGTGTTTCATCAACACACTGATAGTCCACAGATTACAGAAAGAATCCAGATGTGCATCGGAAACTACTACTGGTCTTCCAGGGAACGATCAAAGCGTAGACTGTTAGAGACATTACTCCCATTGAGGAAAGTGCGCATGGTCACTGTTGTATTCAATCCCGATGCAATTTCTGTGTTTCATCATCACTGTGATATTCTACAGATTACAGAATGCCACCAGATGTCCATCGGAAACTACTACTGGTTTTCCAGGGAACAATCAAAGCGTAGAATGTTTGAGACATTACTCACGTGGAGGACAGTGCGCATGGTGACTGTAGTATTCAATCCCGATGCAATTTCTGTGTTTCATCAACACACTGATACTCCACAGATTCCAGAAAGAATCCAGATGTGCATCGGATATTACTACTGGTCTTCCAGGGAACGATCAAAGCGTTGACTGTTTGAGACATTACTCGCATGGAGGAAAGTGCACATGGTGACACTGTTGTATTCAATTCCGATTCAATTTCTGTGTTTCATCAACACTCTGATATTCCACGGATTACAGAAAGCATCCAGATGTGCATCGGAAACTACTACTGGTCTTCCAGGGAACGATCAAAGCGTAAACTCTTTGAGACATTACTCCCATGGAGGAAAGTGTTCATGGTGACTGTTGCATTCAATCAGGATGCATTTTCTGTGTTTCATCAACACTCTGATAGTCCACAGATTACAGAATGCCTCCAGATGTGCATCGGAAACTACTACTGGCCTTCCAGGGAACGATCAAAGCGTAAACTCTTTGAGACATTACTCCCATGGAGGAAAGTGCGCATGGTGACTGTTGTTTTCAATCCCGATGCAATTTCTGTGTTTCATCAACACTCTGATAGTCCACAGATTACAGAATGCCTTCAGATGTGCATCGGAAACTACTACTGGTCTTCCTGGGAACGATCAAAGGGTAGACTGTTTGAGACATTATTCCCATGAAGGAAAGTGCGCATGGTGTCTGTTGTATTCAATCCCGAGGCAATTTCAGTGATTCATCAACACTCTGATAGTCCACAGATTACAGAATCCAACCAGACGTGCATCGGAAACTACTACTGGTCTTAGAGGGAACGATCAAAGCGTAGACTGTTTGAGACATTACTCCCATGGAGGAAAGTGTGCATGGTGACTGTTGTATTCAATTCCGATGCAATTTCTGTGTTTCATCAACACACTGATTGTCCACAGATTACAGAAAGAATCCAGATATGCATCGGAAACTACTACTGGTCTTCCAGGGAACAATCAAAGCGTAGACTGTTAAAGACATTACTCCCATGGAGGAAAGTGCGCATGGTGACTGTTGTATTCAATCCCGATGCAATTTCTGTGTTTCATCAACACTCTGATAGTCCACAGATTACAGAATGCCTCCAGATGTGCATCGGAAACTACTACTGGTCTTCCAGGGAGCGATCAAAGCGTAGACTGTTAGAGACATTACTCCCTTGGAGGAAAGTGCGCATGGTGACTGTTGTATGCAATCCTGATGCAATTTCTGTGTTTCATCAACACTGCGATTGCCTACAGATTACAGAATGCCACCAGATGTCCATCGGAAACTACTACTGGTTTTCCAGGGAACGATCAAAGAATAGACTGTTTGAGACATTACTCACGTGGAGGAAAGTGCGCATGGTGACTGTTGTATTCAATCCCGAAGCAATTTCTTAGTTTCATCAACACTCTGATACTCCACAGATTACAGAATGCCTCCATATGTGCATCGGAAACTACTACTGGTCTTCCAGGGAACGATCAAAGCGTAGACTGTTTGAGACATTACTCGCATGGAGGAATGTGCGCATGGTGACTGTTGTATTCAATACCGATGCAATTTCTGTGTTTCATCAACACTCTGATAGTCCACGTATTACAGAAAGCATCCAGATGTGCATCGGAAACTACTACTGGTCTTCCAGGGAACGATCAAAGCGTAAACTCTTTGAGACATTACCCCTATGGAGGAAAGTGTTCATGGTGACTGTTGTATTCAATTCCGATGCAATTTCTGTGTTTCATCAACACACTGATTGTCCACAGATTACAGAAAGAATCCAGATATGCATCGGAAACTACTACTGGTCTTCCAGGGAACAATCAAAGCGTAGACTGTTAAAGACATTACTCCCATGGAGGAAAGTGCGCATGGTGACTGTTGTATTCAATCCCGATGCAATTTCTGTGTTTCATCAACACTCTGATAGTCCACAGATTACAGAATGCCACCAGATGTGCATCGGAAACTACTACTGGTCTTCCAGGGAACGATCAAAGCATAGACTATTTCAGATATTACTCCCATGGAGGAAAGTGCGGATGGTGACTATTGTATTCAATCCCGATGCAATTTCTGTGTTTCAACAACACTCTGATAGTCCACAGATCACAGAATGCCACCAGATGTGCATCGCAAACTACTACTGGTCTTCCAGGGAACGATCAAAACGTAAACTGTTTGAGACATTACTTTTATGGAGGAAAGTGCACATGGTGACTGTTGTATTCAATCCCGATGCAATTTCTGTGTTTAATCAACACTCTGATACTCCACAGATTACAGAATGACACCAGATGTGCATCGGAAACTACTACTGGTCTTCCAGGGAACGATCAAAGCGTAGACTGTTTGAGACATTACTCCCTTGGAGGAAAGTGCGCATGGTGACTGTTGTATTTAATTCCGATTCAATTTCTGTGTTTCTTCAACACTCTGATAGTCCACAGATTACAGAAAGCATCCAGATGTGCATCGGAAACTACTACTTGTCTTCCAGGGAACGATCAAAGCGTAGGCTGTTTGAGACATTACTCCCATGGAGGAAAGTGCACATGGTGACACTGTTGTATTCAATCCCGATGCAATTTCCGTGTTTCATCAACACTCTGATATTCCACGGATTACAGAAAGCATCCAGATGCGCATCGGAAACTACTACTGGTCTTCCAGGGAACGATCAAAGCGTAAACTCTTTGAGACATTACTCCCATGGAGGAAAGTGTTCATGGTGACTGTTGGATTCAGGCAGGATGCATTTTCTGTGTTTCATCAACACTCTGATAGTCCACAGATTACAGAATGCCACCAGATGTGCATCGGAATACTTGTCTTCCAGGGAACGATCAAAGCGTAGGCTGTTTGAGACATTACTCCCATGGAGGAAAGTGCACATGGTGACACTGTTGTATTCAATCCCGATGCAATTTCTGTGTTTCATCAACACTCTGATATTCCACGGATTACAGAAAGCATCCAGATGACATCGGAAACTACTACTGGTCTTCCAGGGAACGATCAAAGCGTAAACTCTTTGAGACATTACTCCCATGGAGGAAAGTGTTCATGGTGACTGTTGCATTCAATCAGGATGCATTTTCTGTGTTTCATCAACACTCTGATAGTCCACAGATTACAGAATGCATCCAGATGTGCATCGGAAACTACTACTTGTCTTCCAGGGAACGATCAAAGCGTAGACTGTTTGAGACATTACTCCCTTGGAGGAAAGTGCGCATGGTGACTGTTGTATTCAATTCCGATTCAATTTCTGTGTTTCATCAACACTCTGATAGTCCACAGATTACAGAAAGCATCCAGATGTGCATCGGAAACTACTACTTGTCTTCCAGGGAACGATCAAAGAATAGACTGTTTGAGACATTACTCACGTGGAGGAAAGTGCGCATGGTGGCTGTTGTATTCAATCCCGAAGCAATTTCTTAGTTTCATCAACACTCTGATACTCCACAGATTACAGAATGCCTCCAGATGTGCATCGGAAACTACTACTGGTCTTCCAGGGAACGATCAAAGCGTAGACTGTTTGAGACATTACTCCCATGGAGGGAAGTGCGCATGGTGACTGTTGTATACAATCCCGATGCAATTTCTGTGTTTAATCAACACTCTGATACTCCACAGATTACAGAATGACACCAGATGTGCATCGGAAACTACTACTGGTCTTCCAGGGAACGATCAAAGCGTAGAGTGTTTGAGACATTACTCCCTTGGAGGAAAGTGCGCATGGTGACTGTTGTATTCAATTCCGATTCAATTTCTGTGTTTCTTCAACACTCTGATAGTCCACAGATTACAGAAAGCATCCAGATGTGCATCGGAATACTTGTCTTCCAGGGAACGATCAAAGCGTAGGCTGTTTGAGACATTACTCCCATGGAGGAAAGTGCACATGGTGACACTGTTGTATTCAATCCCGATGCAATTTCTGTGTTTCATCAACACTCTGATATTCCACGGATTACAGAAAGCATCCAGATGACATCGGAAACTACTACTGGTCTTCCAGGGAACGATCAAAGCGTAAACTCTTTGAGACATTACTCCCATGGAGGAAAGTGTTCATGGTGACTGTTGCATTCAATCAGGATGCATTTTCTGTGTTTCATCAACACTCTGATAGTCCACAGATTACAGAATGCCACCAGATGTGCATCGGAAACTACTACTGGTGTTCCAGGGAACGATCAAAGCATAAACTATTTCAGACATTACTCCCATGGAGGAAAGTGCGGATGGTGACTATTGTATTCAATACCTATGCAATTTCTGTTTCATCAATACTCAGATAGTCCACAGATCACAGAATGCCACCAGATGTGCATCGGAAACTACTACTGGTCTTCCAGGGAACGATCAAAACGTAGACTGTTTGAGACATTACATTTATGGAGGAAAGTGCGCATGGTGACTGTTGTATTTAATCCCGATGCAATTTCTGTGTTTCAACAAAACTCTGATAGTCCACAGATTACAGAATGCCTCCAGATGTGCATCGGAAACTACTACTGGTCTTCCAGGGAACGATCAAAGCGTAGACTGTTTCAGACATTACTCCCATGGAGGAAAGTGCGCATGGTGTTTGTTGTATTCAATCCCGATGCAATTTCTGTGTTTCATCAACACACTGATAGTCCACAGATTACAGAAAGAATCCAGATGTGCATCGGAAACTACTACTGGTCTTCCAGGGAACGATCAAAGCGTAGACTGTTAGAGACATTACTCCCATGGAGGAAAGTGCGCATGGTGACTGTTGTATTCAATCCCGATGCAATTTCTGTGTTTCATCATCACTGTGATATTCTACAGATTACAGAATGCCACCAGATGTCCATCGGAAACTACTACTGGTTTTCTAGGGAACGATCAAAGCGTAGAATATTTGAGACATTACTCACGTGGAGGGCAGTGCGCATGGTGACTGTTGTATTCAATCCCGATGCAATTTCTGTGTTTCATCAACACACTGATAGTCCACAGATTCCAGAAAGAATCCAGATGTGCATCGGAAACTACTACTGGTCTTCCAGGGAACGATCAAAGCGTAGACTGTTTGAGACATTACTCGCATGGAGGAATGTGCACATGGTTACACTGTTGTATTCAATCCCGATGCAATTTCTGTGTTTCATCAACACTCTGATATTCCACGGATTACAGAAAGCATCCAGATGTGCATCGGAAACTACTACTGGTCTTCCAGGGAACGATCAAAGCGTAAACTCTTTGAGACATTACTCCCATGAAGGAAACTGCTCATGTAGACTGTTGTATTCAATCCCGATGCAATTTCTGTGTTTCATCAACACTCTGATAGTCCACAGATTACAGAAAGCATCCAGATGTGCAACCGAAACTACAGCTGGTCTTCCAGGGAACGATCGAAGCGTAGACTGATTGAGACATTACTGCCGTGGAGGAAAGTGCGCATGGTGACTGTTGTATTCAATCCCGATGCAATTTCTGTGTTTCATCAACACTCTGATAGTCCACAAATTACGGAAAGCCTCCAGATGTGCATCGGAAACTACTACTTGTCTTCCAGGGAACGATCAAAGCGTAGGCTGTTTGAGACATTACTCCCATGGAGGAAAGTGCGCATGGTGACTGTTGTATTCAATCCCGATGCAATTTCTGTGTTTCATCAACACTCTGATAGTCCACAGATTACAGAATGCCTTCAGATGTGCATCGGAAACTACTACTGGTCTTCCTGGGAACGATCAAAGCGTAGACTGTTTGAGACATTATTCCCATGAAGGAAAGTGCGCATGGTGTCTGTTGTATTCAATCCCGAGGCAATTTCAGTGATTCATCAACACTCTGATAGTCCACAGATTACAGAATCCAACCAGACGTGCATCGGAAACTACTACTGGTCTTAGAGGGAACGATCAAAGCGTAGACTGTTTGAGACATTACTCCCATGGAGGAAAGTGCGCATGGTGACTGTTGTATTCAATCCCGAAGCAATTTCTTAGTTTCATCAACACTCTGATACTCCACAGATTACAGAATGCCTCCATATGTGCATCGGAAACTACTACTGGTCTTCCAGGGATCGATCAAAGCGTAGACTGTTTGAGACATTACTCGCATGGAGGAAAGTGCGCATGGTGACTGTTGTATTCAATACCGATGCAATTTCTGTGTTGCATCAACACACTGATAGTCCACGGATTACAGAAAACATCCAGATGTGCATCGGAAACTACTACTGGTCTTCCAGGGAACGATCAAAGCGGAAACTCTTTGAGACATTACTCCCATGGAGGAAAGTGTTCATGGTGACTGTTGCATTCAATCTCGATGCATTTTCTGTGTTTCATCAACACTCTGATAGTCCACAGATTACAGAATGCCACCAGATGTGCATCGGAAACTACTACTGGTCTTCCAGGGAACGATCAAAGCATAGACTATTTCAGACATTACTCCCATGGAGGAAAGTGCGGATGGTGACTATTGTATTCAATACCAATGCAATTTCTGTTTCATCAACACTCAGATAGTCCACAGATCACAGAATGCCACCAGATGTGCATCGGAAACAACTACTGGTCTTCCAGGGAACGATCAAAACGTAGACTGTTTGAGACATTACATTTATGGAGGAAAGTGCGCATGGTGACTGTTGTATTCAATCCCGATGCAATTTCTGTGTTTGAACAAAACTCTGATCGTCCACAGATTACAGAATGCCTCCAGATGTGCATCGAAAACTACTACTGGTCTTCCAGGGAACGATCAAAGCGTAGACTGTTTCAGACATTACTCCCATGGAGGAAACTGCTCATGGAGACTGTTGTATTCAATCCCGATGCAATTTCTGTGTTTCATCAACACTCTGATAGTCCACAGATTACAGAATGCATCCAGATGTGCATCGGAAACTACTACTTGTCTTCCAGGGAACGATCAAAGCGTAGGCTGTTTGAGACATTATTCCCATGGAGGAAAGTGCGCATGGTGACTGTTGTATTCAATCCCGATGCAATTTCTGTGTTTCATCAACACTCTGATACTCCGCAGATTACAGTATGCTTCCAGATGTGCATCGGAAACTACTACTGGTCTTCCAGGGAACGATCAAAGCGTAAACTCTTTGAGACATTACTCCCATGGAGGGAAGTGCGCATGGTGACTGTTGTATTCAATCCCGATGCAATTTCTGTGTTTCATCAACACTCTGATAGTCCACAGATTACAGAATGCCTTCAGATGTGCTTCGGAAACTGCTACTGGCCTTTCAGGGAACGATCAAAGCGTAAACTCTTTGAGACATTACTCCCATTGAGGAAAGTGCGCATGGTGACTGTTGTATTCAATCCCGATGCAATTTCTGTGTTTCATCAACACTCTGATAGTCCACAGATTACAGAATGCCTTCAGATGTGCATCGGAAACTACTACTGGTCTTCCTGGGAACGATCAAAGCGTAGACTGTTTGAGACATCATTGCCATGAAGGAAAGTGCGCATGGTGTCTGTTGTATTCAATCCCGAGGCAATTTCTGTGATTCATCAACACTCTGATAGTCCACAGATTACAGAATCCAACCAGACGTGCATCGGAAACTACTACTGGTCTTAGAGGGAACGATCAAAGCGTAGACTGTTTGAGACATTACTCCCATGGAGGAAAGTGTGCATGGTGACTGTTGTATTCAATTCCGATGCAATTTCTGTGTTTCATCAACACACTGATAGTCCACAGATTACAGATAGAATCCAGATATGCATCGGAAACTACTACTGGTCTTCCAGGGAACGATCAAAGCGTAGACTGTTAGTGACATTACTCCCATGGAGGAAAGTGGGCATGGTGACTGTTGTATTCAATCCCGATGCAATTTCTGTGTTTCATCAACACTCTGATAGTCCACAGATTACAGAATGCCTCCAGATGTGCATCGGAAACTACTACTGGCCTTCCAGGGAGCGATCAAAGCGTAGACTGTTAGAGACATTACTCCCTTGGAGGAAAGTGCGCATGGTGACTGTTGTATTCAATTCTGATGCAATTTCTGTGTTTCATCAACACTGCGATAGTCTACAGATTACAGAATGCCACCAGACGTGCATCGGAAACTACTACTGGTCTTCCAGGGAACGATCAAAGCGTAGACTGTTTGAGACATTACTCCCTTGGAGGAAAGTGCGCATGGTGACTGTTGTATTCAATTCCGATTCAATTTCTGTGTTTCTTCAACACTCTGATAGTCCACAGATTACAGAAAGCATCCAGATGTGCATCGGAAACTACTACTTGTCTTCCAGGGAACGATCAAAGCGTAGGCTGTTTGAGACATTACTCCCATGGAGGAAAGTGCACATGGTGACACTGTTGTATTCAATCCCGATGCAATTTCTGTGTTTCATCAACACTCTGATAGTCCACGTTATACAGAAAGCATCCAGATGTGCATCGGAAACTACTACTGGTCTTCCAGGGAACGATCAAAGCGTAAACTCTTTGAGACATTACTCCCATGGAGGAAAGTGTTCATGGTGACTGTTGCATTCAATCTCGATGCATTTTCTGTGTTTCATCAACACTCTGATAGTCCACAGATTACAGAATGCCACCAGATGTGCATCGGAAACTACTACTGGTCTTCCAGGTAACGATCAAAGCATAGACTATTTCAGACATTACTGCCATGGAGGAAAGTGCGGATGGTGACTATTGTATTCAATCCCGATGCAATTTCTGTGTTTCATCAACACTCTGATAGTCCACAGATCACAGAATGCCACCAGATGTGCATCGGAAACTACTACTTTTCTTCCAGGGAACGATCAAAACGTAAACTGTTTGAGACATTACTTTTATGGAGGAAAGTGCACATGGTGACTGTTGTATTCAATCGCGATGCAGTTTCTGTGTTTAATCAACACTCTGATACTCCACAGATTACAGAATGACACCAGATGTGCATCGGAAACTACTACTGGTCTTCCAGGGAACGATCAAAGCGTAGACTGTTTGAGACATTACTCCCTTGGAGGAAAGTGCGCATGGTGACTGTTGTATTCAATTCCGATACAATTTCTGTGTTTCTTCAACACTCTGATAGTCCACAGATTACAGAAAGCATCCAGATGTGCATCGGAAACTACTACTTGTCTTCCAGGGAACGATCAAAGCGTAGGCTGCTTGAGACATTACTCCCATGGAGGAAAGTGCACATGGTGACACTGTTGTATTCAATCCCGATGCAATTTCTGTGTTTCATCAACACTTTGATATTCCACGGATTACAGAAAGCATCCAGATGTGCATCGGAAACTACTACTGGTCTTCCAAGGAACGATCAAAGCGTAAACTCTTTGAGACATTACTCCCATGGAGGAAAGTGTTCATGGTGACTGTTGCATTCAGGCAGGATGCATTTTCTGTGTTTCATCAACACTCTGATGGTCCACAGATTACAGAATGCCACCAGATGTGCATCGGAAACTACTACTGGTCTTCCAGGGAACGATCAAAGCATAGACTATTTCAGACACTACTCCCATGGAGGAAAGTGCGGATGGTGCCTATTGTATTCAATACTGATGCAATTTCAGTTTCATCAACACTCAGATAGTCCACAGATCACAGAATGCCACCAGATGTGCATCGGAAACTACTACTAGTCTTCCAGGGAACGATCAAAACGTAGACTGTTTGAGACATTACATTTATGGAGGAAAGTGCGCATGGTGACTGTTGTATTCAATCCCGATGCAATTTCTGTGTTTCAACAACACTCTGATAGTCCACAGATTACAGAATGCCTCCAGATGTGCATCGGAAACTACTACTGGTCTTCCAGGGAACGATCAAAGCGTAGACTGTTTCAGACATTACTCCCATGGAGGAAACTGCTCATGGAGAGTGTTGTATTCAATCCCGATGCAATTTCTGTGTTTCATCAACACTCTGATAGTCCACAGATTACAGAAAGCATCCAGATGTGCATCGGAGACTACTACTTGTCTTCCAGGGAACGATCAAAGCGTTAGCTGTTTGATACATTACTCCCATGGAGGACAGTGCGCATGGTGACTGTTGTATTCAATCTCGATGCAATTTCTGTGTTTCATCAACACTCTGATAGTCCACAGATTACAGAATGCCTTCAGATGTGCATCGGAAACTACTACTGGTCTTCCTGGGAACGATCAAAGCGTAGACTGTTTGAGACATTATTCCCATGAAGGAAAGTGCGCATGGTGTCTGTTGTATTCAATCCCGAGGCAATTCCTGTGATTCATCAACACTCTGATAGTCCACAGATTACAGAATCCAACCAGACGTGCATCGGAAACTACTACTGGTCTTAGAGGGAACGATCAAAGCGTAGACTGTTTGAGACATTACTCCCATGGAGGAAAGTGCGCATGGTGACTGTTGTATTAAATTCCGATGCAATTTCTGTGTTTCATCAACACGCTGATAGTCCACAGATTACAGAAAGAGTCCAGATGTGCATCGGAAACTACTACTGGTCTTCCAGGGAACGATCAAAGCGTAGACTGTTTCAGACATTACTCCCATGGAGGAATCTGCTCATGGAGACTGTTGTATTCAATCCCGATGCAATTTCTGTGTTCCATCAACACTCTGATAATCCACAGATTACAGAAAGCATCCAGATGTGCATCGGAAACTACTAATTGTCTTCCAGGGAACGATCAAAGCGTAGGCTGTTTGAGACATTACTCCCATGGAGGAAAGTGCGCATGGTGACTGTTGTATTCAATCCCGATGCAATTTCTGTGTTTCATCAACACTCTGATACTCCACAGATTACAGAATGCCTCCAGATGTGCATCGGAAACTACTACTGGTCTTCCAGGGAACGATCAAAGTGTAAACTCTTTGAGACATTACTCCCATGGAGGGAAGTGCGCATGGTTACTGTTGTATTCAATCCCGATGCAATTTCTGTGTTTCATCAACACTCTGATAGTCCACAGATTACAGAATGCCTTCAGATGTGCATCGGAAACTACTACTGGTCTTCCTGGGAACGATCAAAGCGTAGACTGTTTGAGACCTTATTCCCATGAAGGAAAGTGCGCATGGTGTCTGTTGTATTCAATCCCGAGGCAATTTCTCTGATTCATCAACACTCTGATAGTCCACAGATTACAGAATCCAACCAGACGTGCATCAGAAACTACTACTGGTTTTCCAGGGAACGATCAAAGCGTAGACTGTTTGAGACATTACTCCCATGGAGGAAAGTGCGCATGGTGACTGTTGTATTCAATCCCGATGCAATTTCTGTGTTTCATCAACACACTGATAGTCCACAGATTACAGAAAGAATCCAGATGTGCATCGGAAACTACTACTGGTCTTCCAGGGAACGATCAAAGCGTAGACTGTTAGAGACATTACTCCCATGGAGGAAAGTGTGCATGGTGACTGTTGTATTCAATCCCGATGCAATTTCTGTGTTTCATCAACACTCCGATAGTCCACAGATTACAGAATGCCTCCAGATGTGCATTGGAAACTACTACTGGTCTTCCAGGGAGCGATCAAAGCGTAGACTGTTAGAGACATTACTCCCTTGGAGGAAAGTGCGCATGGTGACTGTTGTATTCAATCGTGATGCAATTTCTGTGTTTCATCAACACTGCGATAGTCTACAGATTACAGAATGCCACCAGATGTCCATCGGAAACTACTACTGGTTTTCCAGGGAACGATCAAAGCGTAGACTGTTTGAGACATTACTCACGTGGAGGAAAGTGCTCATAGTGACTGTTGAATTCAATCCCGAAGCAATTTTTTAGTTTCATCAACACTCTGATACTCCACAGATTACAGAATGCCTCCATATGTGCATCGGAAACTACTACTGGTCTTCCAGGGAACGATCAAAGCGTAGACTGTTTGAGACATTACTCCCATGGAGGAAAGTGCGCATGGTGACTGTTGTATTCAATCCCGATTCACTTTCTGTGTTTCATCAACACTCTGATAGTCCACGGATTACAGATAGCATCCAGATGTGCGTCGGAAACTACTACTGGTCTTCCAGGGAACGATCAAAGCGTAAACTCATTGAGACATTACTCCCATGGAGGAAAGTGTTCATGGTGACTGTTGCATTCAATCTCGATGCATTTTCTGTGTTTCATCAACACTCTGATAGTCCACAGATTACAGAATGCCACCAGATGTGCATCGGAAACTACTACTGGTCTTCCAGGGAATGATCAAAGCATAGACTATTTTAGACATTACTCCCATGGAGGACAGTGCGGATGGTGACTATTGTATTCAATCCCGATGCAATTTCTGTGTTTCATCATCACTCTGATAGTCCACAGATCACAGAATGAAACCAGATGTGCATCGGAAACTACTACTGGTCTTCCAGGGAACGATCAAAACGTAAACTGTTTGAGACATTACTTTTATGGAGGAAAGTGCACATGGTGACTGTTGTATTCAATCCCGATGCAATTTCTGTGTTTCATCTACACTCTGATAGTCCACAGATTACAGAATGCCTTCAGATGTGCATCGGAAACTACTACTGGTCTTCCTGGGAACGATCAAAGCGTAGACTGTTTGAGACATTATTCCCATGAAGGAAAGTGCGCATGGTGTCTGTTGTATTCAATCCCGAGGCAATTTCTGTGATTCATCAACGCCCTGATAGTCCACAGATTACAGAATCCAACCTGACGTGCATCGGAAACTACTACTGGTCTTAGAGGGAACGATCAAAGCGTAGACTCTTTGAGACATTACTCCCATGGAGGGAAGTGCGCATGGTGACTGTTGTATTCAATCCCGATGCAATTTCTTTGTTTCATCAACACTCTGATAGTCCACAGATTACAGAATGCCTTCAGATGTGCATCGGAAACTACTACTGGTCTTCCTGAGAACGATCAAATCGTAGACTGTTTGAGACATTATTCCCATGAAGGAAAGTGCGCATGGTGTCTGTTGTATTCAATCCCGAGGCAATTTCTGTGATTCATCAACACTCTGATAGTCCACAGATTACAGAATCCAACCAGACGTGCATCGGAAACTACTACTGGTCTTAGAGGGAACGATCAAAGCGTAGACTGTTTGAGACATTACTCCCTTGGAGGAATGTGCGCATGGTGACTGTTGTATTCAATTCCGATTCAATTTCTGTGTTTCTTCAACACTCTGATAGCCCACAGATTACAGAAAGCATCCAGATGTGCATCGGAAACTACTACTTGTCTTCCAGGGAACGATCAAAGCGTAGGCTGTTTGAGACATTACTCCCATGGAGGAAAGTGCACATGGTGACACTGTTGTATTCAATCCCGATGCAATTTCTGTGTTTCATCAACACTCTGATAGTCCACGTTATACAGAAAGCATCCAGATGTGCATCGGAAACTACTACTGGTCTTCCAGGGAACGATCAAAGCGTAAACTCTTTGAGACATTACTCCCATGGAGGAAAGTGTTCATGGTGACTGTTGCATTCAATCTCGATGCATTTTCTGTGTTTCATCAACACTCTGATAGTCCACAGATTACAGAATGCCACCAGATGTGCATCGGAAACTACTACTGGTCTTCCAGGGAACGATCAAAGCATAGACTATTTCAGACATTACTGCCATGGAGGAAAGTGCGGATGGTGACTATTGTATTCAATCCCGATGCAATTTCTGTGTTTCATCAACACTCTGATAGTCCACAGATCACAGAATGCCACCAGATGTGCATCGGAAACTACTACTTTTCTTACAGGGAACGATCAAAACGTAAACTGTTTGAGACATTACTTTTATGGAGGAAAGTGCACATGGTGACTGTTGTATTCAATCGCGATGCAGTTTCTGTGTTTAATCAACACTCTGATACTCCACAGATTACAGAATGACACCAGATGTGCATCGGAAACTACTACTGGTCTTCCAGGGAACGATCAAAGCGTAGACTGTTTGAGACATTACTCCCTTGGAGGAAAGTGCGCATGGTGACTGTTGTATTCAATTCCGATTCAATTTCTGTGTTTCTTCAACACTCTGATAGTCCACAGATTACAGAAAGCATCCAGATGTGCATCGGAAACTACTACTTGTCTTCCAGGGAACGATCAAAGCGTAGGCTGCTTGAGACATTACTCCCATGGAGGAAAGTGCACATGGTGACACTGTTGTATTCAATCCCGATGCAATTTCTGTGTTTCATCAACACTTTGATATTCCACGGATTACAGAAAGCATCCAGATGTGCATCGGAAACTACTACTGGTCTTCCAGGGAACGATCAAAGCGTAAACTCTTTGAGACATTACTCCCATGGAGGAAAGTGTTCATGGTGACTGTTGCATTCAGGCAGGATGCATTTTCTGTGTTTCATCAACACTCTGATGGTCCACAGATTACAGAATGCCACCAGATGTGCATCGGAAACTACTACTGGTCTTCCAGGGAACGATCAAAGCATAGACTATTTCAGACACTACTCCCATGGAGGAAAGTGCGGATGGTGCCTATTGTATTCAATACTGATGCAATTTCAGTTTCATCAACACTCAGATAGTCCACAGATCACAGAATGCCACCACATGTGCATCGGAAACTACTACTAGTCTTCCAGGGAACGATCAAAACGTAGACTGTTTGAGACATTACATTTATGGAGGAAAGTGCGCATGGTGACTGTTGTATTCAATCCCGATGCAATTTCTGTGTTTCAACAACACTCTGATAGTCCACAGATTACAGAATGCCTCCAGATGTGCATCGGAAACTACTACTGGTCTTCCAGGGAACGATCAAAGCGTAGACTGTTTCAGACATTACTCCCATGGAGGAAACTGCTCATGGAGAGTGTTGTATTCAATCCCGATGCAATTTCTGTGTTTCATCAACACTCTGATAGTCCACAGATTACAGAAAGCATCCAGATGTGCATCGGAAACTACTACTTGTCTTCCAGGGAACGATCAAAGCGTTGGCTGTTTGATACATTACTCCCATGGAGGACAGTGCGCATGGTGACTGTTGTATTCAATCTCGATGCAATTTCTGTGTTTGATCAACACTCTGATAGTCCACAGATTACAGAATGCCCTCTGATGTGCATCGGAAACTACTACTGGTCTTCCTGGGAACGATCAAAGCGTAGACTGTTTGAGACATTATTCCCATGAAGGAAAGTGCGCATGGTGTCTGTTGTATTCAATCCCGAGGCAATTCCTGTGATTCATCAACACTCTGATAGTCCACAGATTACAGAATCCAACCAGACGTGCATCGGAAACTACTACTGGTCTTAGAGGGAACGATCAAAGCGTAGACTGTTTGAGACATTACTCCCATGGAGGAAAGTGCGCATGGTGACTGTTGTATTCAATTCCGATGCAATTTCTGTGTTTCATCAACACTCCGATAGTCCACAGATTACAGAATGCCTTTAGATGTGCATTGGAAACTACTACTGGTCTTCCAGGGAGCGATCAAAGCGTAGACTGTTAGAGACATTACTCCCTTGGAGGAAAGTGCGCATGGTGACTGTTGTATTCAATCGTGATGCAATTTCTGTGTTTCATCAACACTGCGATAGTCTACAGATTACAGAATGCCACCAGATGTCCATCGGAAACTACTACTGGTTTTCCAAGGAACGATCAAAGCGTAGACTGTTTGAGACATTACTCACGTGGAGGAAAGTGCGCATAGTGACTGTTGAATTCAATCCCGAAGCAATTTTTTAGTTTCATCAACACTCTGATACTCCACAGATTACAGAATGCCTCCATATGTGCATCGGAAACTACTACTGGTCTTCCAGGGAACGATCAAAGCGTAAACTCATTGAGACATTACTCCCATGGAGGAAAGTGTTCATGGTGACTGTTGCATTCAATCTCGATGCATTTTCTGTGTTTCATCAACACTCTGATAGTCCACAGATTACAGAATGCCACCAGATGTGCATCGGAAACTACTACTGGTCTTCCAGGGAATGATCAAAGCATAGACTATTTTAGACATTACTCCCATGGAGGACAGTGCGGATGGTGACTATTGTATTCAATCCCGATGCAATTTCTGTGTTTCATCAACACTCTGATAGTCCACAGATCACAGAATGCCACCAGATGTGCATCGGAAACTACTACTGGTCTTCCAGGGAACGATCAAAACGTAAACTGTTTGAGACATTACTTTTATGGAGGAAAGTGCACATGGTGACTGTTGTATTCAATCCCGATGCAATTTCTGTGTTTCATCAACACTCTGATAGTCCACAGATCACAGAATGCCACCAGATGTGCATCGGAAACTACTACTTTTCTTACAGGGAACGATCAAAACGTAAACTGTTTGAGACATTACTTTTATGGAGGAAAGTGCACATGGTGACTGTTGTATTCAATCGCGATGCAGTTTCTGTGTTTAATCAACACTCTGATACTCCACAGATTACAGAATGACACCAGATGTGCATCGGAAACTACTACTGGTCTTCCAGGGAACGATCAAAGCGTAGACTGTTTGAGACATTACTCCCTTGGAGGAAAGTGCGCATGGTGACTGTTGTATTCAATTCCGATTCAATTTCTGTGTTTCTTCAACACTCTGATAGTCCACAGATTACAGAAAGCATCCAGATGTGCATCGGAAACTACTACTTGTCTTCCAGGGAACGATCAAAGCGTAGGCTGCTTGAGACATTACTCCCATGGAGGAAAGTGCACATGGTGACACTGTTGTATTCAATCCCGATGCAATTTCTGTGTTTCATCAACACTTTGATATTCCACGGATTACAGAAAGCATCCAGATGTGCATCGGAAACTACTACTGGTCTTCCAGGGAACGATCAAAGCGTAAACTCTTTGAGACATTACTCCCATGGAGGAAAGTGTTCATGGTGACTGTTGCATTCAGGCAGGATGCATTTTCTGTGTTTCATCAACACTCTGATGGTCCACAGATTACAGAATGCCACCAGATGTGCATCGGAAACTACTACTGGTCTTCCAGGGAACGATCAAAGCATAGACTATTTCAGACACTACTCCCATGGAGGAAAGTGCGGATGGTGCCTATTGTATTCAATACTGATGCAATTTCAGTTTCATCAACACTCAGATAGTCCACAGATCACAGAATGCCACCACATGTGCATCGGAAACTACTACTAGTCTTCCAGGGAACGATCAAAACGTAGACTGTTTGAGACATTACATTTATGGAGGAAAGTGCGCATGGTGACTGTTGTATTCAATCCCGATGCAATTTCTGTGTTTCAACAACACTCTGATAGTCCACAGATTACAGAATGCCTCCAGATGTGCATCGGAAACTACTACTGGTCTTCCAGGGAACGATCAAAGCGTAGACTGTTTCAGACATTACTCCCATGGAGGAAACTGCTCATGGAGAGTGTTGTATTCAATCCCGATGCAATTTCTGTGTTTCATCAACACTCTGATAGTCCACAGATTACAGAAAGCATCCAGATGTGCATCGGAAACTACTACTTGTCTTCCAGGGAACGATCAAAGCGTTGGCTGTTTGATACATTACTCCCATGGAGGACAGTGCGCATGGTGACTGTTGTATTCAATCTCGATGCAATTTCTGTGTTTGATCAACACTCTGATAGTCCACAGATTACAGAATGCCCTCAGATGTGCATCGGAAACTACTACTGGTCTTCCTGGGAACGATCAAAGCGTAGACTGTTTGAGACATTATTCCCATGAAGGAAAGTGCGCATGGTGTCTGTTGTATTCAATCCCGAGGCAATTCCTGTGATTCATCAACACTCTGATAGTCCACAGATTACAGAATCCAACCAGACGTGCATCGGAAACTACTACTGGTCTTAGAGGGAACGATCAAAGCGTAGACTGTTTGAGACATTACTCCCATGGAGGAAAGTGCGCATGGTGACTGTTGTATTCAATTCCGATGCAATTTCTGTGTTTCATCAACACGCTGATAGTCCACAGATTACAGAAAGAATCCAGATGTGCATCGGAAACTACTACTGGTCTTCCAGGGAACGATCAAAGCGTAGACTGTTTCAGACATTACTCCCATGGAGGAATCTGCTCATGGAGACTGTTGTATTCAATCCCGATGCAATTTCTGTGTTTCATCAACACTCTGATACTCCACAGATTACAGAATGCCTCCAGATGTGCATCGGAAACTACTACTGGTCTTCCAGGGAACGATCAAAGTGTAAACTCTTTGAGACATTAGTCCCATGGAGGGAAGTGCGCATGGTTACTGTTGTATTCAATCCCGATGCAATTTCTGTGTTTCATCGACACTCTGATAGTCCACAGATTACAGAATGCCTTCAGATGTGCATCGGAAACTACTACTGGTCTTCCTGGGAACGATCAAAGCGTAGACTGTTTGAGACATTATTCCCATGAAGGAAAGTGCGCATGGTGTCTGTTGTATTCAATCCCGAGGCAATTTCTCTGATTCATCAACACTCTGATAGTCCACAGATTACAGAATCCAACCAGACGTGCATCAGAAACTACTACTGGTTTTCCAGGGAACGATCAAAGCGTAGACTGTTTGAGACATTACTCCCATGGAGGAAAGTGCGCATGGTGACTGTTGTATTCAATCCCGATGCAATTTCTGTGTTTCATCAACACTCCGATAGTCCACAGATTACAGAATGCCTTTAGATGTGCATTGGAAACTACTACTGGTCTTCCAGGGAGCGATCAAAGCGTAGACTGTTAGAGACATTACTCCCTTGGAGGAAAGTGCGCATGGTGACTGTTGTATTCAATCGTGATGCAATTTCTGTGTTTCATCAACACTGCGATAGTCTACAGATTACAGAATGCCACCAGATGTCCATCGGAAACTACTACTGGTTTTCCAAGGAACGATCAAAGCGTAGACTGTTTGAGACATTACTCACGTGGAGGAAAGTGCGCATAGTGACTGTTGAATTCAATCCCGAAGCAATTTTTTAGTTTCATCAACACTCTGATACTCCACAGATTACAGAATGCCTCCATATGTGCATCGGAAACTACTACTGGTCTTCCAGGGAACGATCAAAGCGTAAACTCATTGAGACATTACTCCCATGGAGGAAAGTGTTCATGGTGACTGTTGCATTCAATCTCGATGCATTTTCTGTGTTTCATCAACACTCTGATAGTCCACAGATTACAGAATGCCACCAGATGTGCATCGGAAACTACTACTGGTCTTCCAGGGAATGATCAAAGCATAGACTATTTTAGACATTACTCCCATGGAGGACAGTGCGGATGGTGACTATTGTATTCAATCCCGATGCAATTTCTGTGTTTCATCAACACTCTGATAGTCCACAGATCACAGAATGCCACCAGATGTGCATCGGAAACTACTACTGGTCTTCCAGGGAACGATCAAAACGTAAACTGTTTGAGACATTACTTTTATGGAGGAAAGTGCACATGGTGACTGTTGTATTCAATCCCGATGCAATTTCTGTGTTTCATCTACACTCTGATAGTCCACAGATTACAGAATGCCTTCAGATGTGCATCGGAAACTACTACTGGTCTTCCTGGGAACGATCAAAGCGTAGACTGTTTGAGACATTATTCCCATGAAGGAAAGTGCGCATGGTGTCTGTTGTATTCAATCCCGAGGCAATTTCTGTGATTCATCAACACCCTGATAGTCCACAGATTACAGAATCCAACCTGACGTGCATCGGAAACTACTACTGGTCTTAGAGGGAACGATCAAAGCGTAGACTCTTTGAGACATTATTCCCATGAAGGAAAGTGCGCATGGTGTCTGTTGTATTCAATCCCGAGGCAATTTCTGTGATTCATCAACACTCTGATAGTCCACAGATTACAGAATCCAACCAGACGTGCATCGGAAACTACTACTGGTCTTAGAGGGAACGATCAAAGCGTAGACTGTTTGAGACATTACTCCCATGGAGGAAAGTGCGCATGGTGACTGTTGTATTCAATCCCGATGCAATTTCTGTGTTTCATCAACACACTGATAGTCCACAGATTACAGAAAGAATCCAGATGTGCATCGGAAACTGCTACTGGTCTTCCAGGGAACGATCAAAGCGTAGACTGTTAGAGACATTACTCCCTTGGAGGAAAGTGCGCATGGTGACTGTTGTATTCAATCGTGATGCAATGTCAGTGTTTCATCAACACTGCGATAGTCTACAGATTACAGAATGCCACCAGATGTCCATCGGAAACTACTACTGGTTTTCCAGGGAACGATCAAAGCGTAGACTGTTTGAGACATTACCCACGTGGAGGAAAGTGCGCATAGTGACTGTTGAATTCAATCCCGAAGCAATTTCTGTGTTTCATCAACACTCTGATAGTCCACAGATCACAGAATGCCACCAGATGTGCATCGTAAACTACTACTGGTCTTCCAGGGAACGATCAAAACGTAAACTGTTTGAGACATTACTTTTATGGAGGAAAGTGCGCATGGTGACTGTTGTATTCAATCCCGATGCAATTTCTGTGTTTCATCTACACTCTGATAGTCCACAGATTACAGAATGCCTTCAGATGTGCATCGGAAACTACTACTGGTCTTCCTGGGAACGATCAAAGCGTAGACTGTTTGAGACATTATTCCCATGAAGGAAAGTGCGCATGGTGTCCGTTGTATTCAATCCCGAGGCAATTTCTGTGATTCATCAACACTCTGATAGTCCACAGATTACAGAATCCAACCTGACGTGCATCGGAAACTACTACTGGTCTTAGAGGGAACGATCAAAGCGTAGACTCTTTGAGACATTACTCCCATGGAGGGAAGTGCGCATGGTGACTGTTGTATTCAATCCCGATGCAATTTCTGTGTTTCATCAACACTCTGATAGTCCACAGATTACAGAATGCCTTCAGATGTGCATCGGAAACTACTACTGGTCTTCCTGGGAACGATCAAAGCGTAGACTGTTTGAGACATTATTCCCATGAAGGAAAGTGCGCATGGTGTCTGTTGTATTCAATCCCGAGGCAATTTCTGTGATTCATCAACACACTGATAGTCCACAGATTACAGAAAGAATCCAGATGTGCATCAGAAACTATTACTGGTCTTCCAGGGAACGATCAAAGCGTAGACTGTTAGAGACATTACTCCCATGGAGGAAAGTGCGCATGCTGACTGTTGTATTCAATCCCGATGCAATTCCTGTGTTTCATCAACACTCTGATAGTCCACAGATTACAGAATGCCTCCAGATGTGCATCGGAAACTACTACTGGTCTTCCAGGGAACGATCAAAGCGTAGACTGTTAGAGACATTACTCCCTTGGAGGAAAGTGCGCATGGTGACTGTTGTATTCAATCGTGATGCAATTTCTGTGTTTCATCAACACTGCGATAGTCTACAGATTACAGAATGCCACCAGATGTCCATCGGAAACTACTACTGGTTTTCCAGGGAACGATCAAAGCGTAGACTGTTTGAGACATTACTCACGTGGAGGAAAGTGCGCATAGTGACTGTTGAATTCAATCCCGAAGCAATTTCTTAGTTTCATCAACACTCTGATACTCCACAGATTACAGAATGCCACCAGATGTGCATCGGAAACTACTACTGGTCTACCAGGGAACGATCAAAGCATAGACTATTTTAGACATTACTCCCATGGAGGAAAGTGCGGATGGTGACTATTGTATTCAATCCCGATGCAATTTCTGTGTTTCATCAACACTCTGATAGTCCACAGATCACAGAATGCCACCAGATGTGCATCGGAAACTACTACTGGTCTTCCAGGGAACGATCAAAACGTAAACTGTTTGAGACATTACTTTTATGGAGGAAAGTGCACATGGTGACTGTTGTATTCAATCCCGATGCAATTTCTGTGTTTCATCTACACTCTGATAGTCCACAGATTACAGAATGCCTTCAGATGTGCATCGGAAACTACTACTGGTCTTCCTGGGAACGATCAAAGCGTAGACTGTTTGAGACATTATTTCCATGAAGGAAAGTGCGCATGGTGTCTGTTGTATTCAATCCCAAGGCAATTTCTGTGATTCATCAACACTCTGATAGTCCACAGAGTACAGAATCCAACCAGACGTGCATCGGAAACTACTACTGGTCTTAGAGGGAACGATCAAAGCGTAGACCGTTTGAGACATTACTCCCGTGGAGGAAAGTGCGCATGGTGACTGTTGTATTCAATCCCGATGCAATTTCTGTGTTTCATCAACACACTGATAGTCCACAGATTACAAAAAGAATCCAAATGTGCATCGGAAACTGCTACTGGTCTTCCAGGGAACGATCAAAGCGTAGACTGTTAGAGACATTACTCCCTTGGAGGAAAGTGCGCATGGTGACTGTTGTATTCAATCGTGATGCAACTTCTGTGTTTCATCAACACTGCGATAGTCTACAGATTACAGAATGCCACCAGATGTCCATCGGAAACTACTACTGGTTTTCCAGGGAACGATCAAAGCGTAGACTGTTTGAGACATTACTCACGTGGAGGAAAGTGCGCATAGTGACTGTTGAATTCAATCCCGAAGCAATTTCTTAGTTTCATCAACACTCTGATACTCCACAGATTACACAATGCCTCCATATGTGCATCGGAAACTACTACTGGTCTTCCAGGGAACGATCAAAGCGTAGACTGTTTGAGACATTATTCCCATGAAGGAAAGTGCGCATGGTGTCTGTTGTATTCAATCCCGAGGCAATTTCTGTGATTCATCAACACTCTGATAGTCCACAGATTACAGAATCCAACCAGACGTGCATCGGAAACTACTACTGGTCTTAGAGGGATCGATCAAAGCGTAGACTGTTTGAGACACTACTCCCATGGAGGAAAGTGCGCATGGTGACTGTTGTATTCAATCCCGATACAATTTCTGTGGTTCATCAACACACTGATAGTCCACAGATTACTGAAAGAATCCAGATGTGCATCGGAAACTACTACTGGTCTTCCAGGGAACGATCAAAGCGTAGACTGTTAGAGACATTACTCCCATGGAGGAAAGTGCGCATGGTGACTGTTGTATTCAATCCCGATGCAATTTCTGTGTTTCATCAACACTCTGATAGTCCACAGATTACAGAATGCCTCCAGATGTGCATTGGAAACTACTACTGGTTTTCCAGGGAACGATCAAAGCGTAGACTGTTTGAGACATTTCTCACGTGGAGGAAAGTGCGCGTAGTGACTGTTGAATTCAATCCCGAAGCAATTTCTTAGTTTCATCAACACTCTGATACTCCACAGATTACACAATGCCTCCATATGTGCATCGGAAACTACTACTGGTCTTCCAGGGAACGATCAAAGCGTAGACTGTTTGAGACATTACTCGCATGGAGGAAAGTGCGCATGGTGACTGTTGTATTCAATCCCGATTCAATCTCTGTGTTGCATCAACACTCTGATAGTCCACGGATTACAGAAAGCATCCAGATGTGCGTCGGAAGCTACTACTGGTCTTCCAGGGACCGATCAAAGCGTAAACTCTTTGAGACATTACTCCCATGGAGGAAAGTGTTCATGGTGACTGTTGCATTCAATCTCGATGCATTTTCTGTGTTTCATCAACACTCTGATAGTCCACAGATTACAGAATGCCACCAGATGTGCATCGGAAACTACTACTGGTCTTCCAGGGAACGATCAAAGCGTAGACTGTTAGAGACATTACTCCCATGGAGGAAAGTGCGCATGGTGACTGTTGTATTAAATCCCGATGCAATTTCTGTGTTTCATCAACACTCTGATAGTCCACAGATTACAGAATGCCTCCAGATGTGCATCGGAAACTACTACTGGTCTTCCAGGGAGCGATCAAAGCGTAGACTGTTAGAGACATTACTCCCTTGTAGGAAAGTGCACATGGTGACTGTTGTATTCAATCCCGATGCAATTTCTGTGTTTCATCAACACTCTGATAGTCCACAGATTACAGAATGCCACCAGATGTCCATCGGAAACTACTACTGGTCTTCCAGGGAGCGATCAAAGCGTAGACTGTTAGAGACATTACTCACGTGGAGGACAGTGCGCATGGTGACTGTTGTATTCAATCCCGATGCAATTTCTGTGTCTCATCAACACACTGATAGTCCACAGATTACAGAAAGAATCCAGATGTGCATCCGAAACTACTACTGGTCTTCCAGGGAACGATCAAAGCGTAGACTGTTTCAGACATTACTCCCATGGAGGAAACTGCTCATGGAGACTGTTGTATTCAATCCCGATGCAATTTCTGTGTTTCATCAACACTCTGATAGTCCACAGATTACAGAAAGCATCCAGATGTGCATCGGAAACTACTACTTGTCTTCCAGGGAACGATCAAAGCGTAGGCTGTTTGAGACATTACTCCCATGGGGGAAAGTGCGCATGGTGACTGTTGTATTCAATCCCGATGCAATTTCTGTGTTTCATCAACACTCTGATACTCCACAGATTACAGAATGCCTCCAGATGTGCATCGGAAACTACTACTGGTCTTCCAGGGAACGATCAAAGTGTAAACTCTTTGAGACATTACTCCCATGGAGGGAAGTGCGCATGGTGACTGTTGTATTCAATCCCGATGCAATTTCTGTGTTTCATCAACATTCTGATAGTCCACAGATTACAGAATGCCTTCAGATGTGCATCGGAAACTACTACTGGTCTTCCTGGGAACGATCAAAGCGTAGTCTGTTTGAGACATTATTCCCATGAAGGAAAGTGCGCATGGTGTCTGTTGTATTCAATCCCGAGGCAATTTCTGTGATTCATCAACACTGTGATAGTCCACAGATTACAGAATCCAACCTGACGTGCATCGGAAACTACTACTGGTCTTAGAGGGAACGATCAAAGCGTAGACTCTTTGAGACATTACTCCCATGGAGGGAAGTGCGCATGGTGACTGTTGTATTCAATCCCGATGCAATTTCTGTGTTTCATCAACACTCTGATAGTCCACAGATTACAGAATGCCTTCAGATGTGCATCGGAAACTACTACTGGTCTTCCTGGGAACGATCAAAGCGTAGACTGTTTGAGACATTATTCCCATGAAGGAAAGTGCGCATGGTGTCTGTTGTATTCAATTCCGAGGCAATCTCTGTGATTCATCAACACTCTGATAGTCCACAGATTACAGAATCCAACCAGACGTGCATCGGAAACTACTACTGGTCTTAGAGGGAACGATCAAAGCGTAGACTGTTTGAGACATTACTCCCATGGAGGAAAGTGCGCATGGTGACTGTTGTATTCAATCGTGATGCAATTTCTGTGTTTCATCAACACTGCGATAGTCTACAGATTACAGAATGCCACCAGATGTCCATCGGAAACTACTACTGGTTTTCCAGGGAACGATCAAAGCGTAGACTGTTTGAGACATTACTCACGTGGAGGAAAGTGCGCATAGTGACTGTTGAATTCAATCCCGAAGCAATTTCTTAGTTTCATCAACACTCTGATACTCCACAGATTACACAATGCCTCCATATGTGCATCGGAAACTACTACTGGTCTTCCAGGGAACGATCAAAGCGTAGACTGTTTGAGACATTACTCGCATGGAGGAAAGTGCGCATGGTGACTGTTGTATTCAATCCCGATTCAATTTCTGTGTTGCATCAACATTCTGATAGTCCACGGATTACAGAAAGCATCCAGATGTGCGTCGGAAACTACTACTGGTCTTCCAGGGACCGATCAAAGCGTAAACTCTTTGAGACATTACTCCCATGGAGGAAAGTGTTCATGGTGACTGTTGCATTCAATCTCGATGCATTTTCTGTGTTTCATCAACACTCTGATAGTCCACAGATTACAGAATCCAACCAGATGTGCATCGGAAACTACTACTGGTCTTCCAGGGAACGATCAAAGCGTAGACTGTTAGAGACATTACTCCCATGGAGGAAAGTGCGCATGGTGACTGTTGTATTCAATCCCGATGCAATTTCTGTGTTTCATCAACACTCTGATAGTCCACAGATTACAGAATGCCTCCAGATGTGCATCGGAAACTACTACTGGTCTTCCAGGGAGCGATCAAAGCGTAGACTGTTAGAGACATTACTCCCTTGTAGGAAAGTGCGCATGGTGACTGTTGTATTCTATCCTGATGCAATTTCTATGTTTCATCAACACTGCGATAGTCTACAGATTACAGAATGCCACCAGATGTCCATCGGAAACTACTACTGGTTTTCCATCGAACGATCAAAGCGTAGACTGTTTGAGACATTACTCACGTGGAGGCAAGTGCGCATGGTGACTGTTGTATTCAATCCCGATGCAATTCCTGTGTTTCATCAACACTGTGATAGTCTACAGATTACAGAATGCCACCAGATGTCCATCGGAAACTACTACTGGTTTTCCAGGGAACGATCAAAGCGTAGACTGTTTGAGACATTACTCACGTGGAGGACAGTGCGCATGGTGACTGTTGTATTCAATCCCGATGCAATTTCTGTGTCTCATCAACACACTGATAGTCCACAGATTACAGAAAGAATCCAGATGTGCATCCGAAACTACTACTGGTCTTCCAGGGAACGATCAAAGCGTAGACTGTTTCAGACATTACTCCCATGGAGGAAACTGCTCATGGAGACTGTTGTATTCAATCCCGATGCAATTTCTGTGTTTCATCAACACTCTGATAGTCCACAGATAACAGAAAGCATCCAGATGTGCATCGGAAACTACTACTTGTCTTCCAGGGAACGATCAAAGCGTAGGCTGTTTGAGACATTACTCCCATGGGGGAAAGTGCGCATGGTGACTGTTGTATTCAATCCCGATGCAATTTCTGTGTTTCATCAACACTCTGATACTCCACAGATTACAGAATGCCTCCAGATGTGCATCGGAAACTACTACTGGTCTTCCAGGGAACGATCAAAGTGTAAACTCTTTGAGACATTACTCCCATGGAGGGAAGTGCGCATGGTGACTGTTGTATTCAATCCCGATGCAATTTCTGTGTTTCATCAACATTCTGATAGTCCACAGATTACAGAATGCCTTCAGATGTGCATCGGAAACTACTACTGGTCTTCCTGGGAACGATCAAAGCGTAGACTGTTTGAGACATTATTCCCATGAAGGAAAGTGCGCATGGTGTCTGTTGTATTCAATCCCGAGACAATTTCTGTGATTCATCAACACTCTGATAGTCCACAGATTACAGAATCCAACCTGACGTGCATCGGAAACTACTACTGGTCTTAGAGGGAACGATCAAAGCGTAGACTCTTTGAGACATTACTCCCATGGAGGGAAGTGCGCATGGTGACTGTTGTATTCAATCCCGATGCAATTTCTGTGTTTCATCAACACTCTGATAGTCCACAGATTACAGAATGCCTTCAGATGTGCATCGGAAACTACTACTGGTCTTCCTGGGAACGATCAAAGCGTAGACTGTTTGAGACATTATTCCCATGAAGGAAAGTGCGCATGGTGTCTGTTGTATTCAATCCCGAGGCAATTTCTGTGATTCATCAACACTCTGATAGTCCACAGATTACAGAATCCAACCAGACGTGCATCGGAAACTACTACTGGTCTTAGAGGGAACGATCAAAGCGTAGACTGTTTGAGACATTACTCCCATGGAGGAAAGTGCGCATAGTGACTGTTGAATTCAATCCCGAAGCAATTTCCTAGTTTCATCAACACTCTGATACTCCACAGATTACAGAATGCCTCCATATGTGCATCGGAAACTACTACTGGTCTTCCAGGGAACGATCAAAGCGTAGACTGTTTGAGACATTACTCGCATGGAGGAAAGTGCGCTTGGTGACTGTTGTATTCAATCCCGATTCAATTTCTGTGTTTCATCAACACTCTGATAGTCCACGGATTACAGAAAGCATCCAGATGTGCGTCGGAAACTACTACTGGTCTTCCAGGGAACGATCAAAGCGTAAAGCCTTTGAGACATTACTCCCATGGAGGAAAGTGTTCATGGTGACTGTTGCATTCAATCTCGATGCATTTTCTGTGTTTCATCAACACTCTGATAGTCCACAGATTACAGAATGCCACCAGATGTGCATCGGAAACTACTACTGGTCTTCCAGGGAACGATCAAAGCATAGACTATTTTAGACATTACTCCCATGGAGGAAAGTGCGGATGGTGACTATTGTATTCAATCCCGATGCAATTTCTGTGTTTCATCAACACTCTGATAGTCCACAGATCACAGAATGCCACCAGATGTGCATCGGAAACTACTACTGGTCTTCCAGGGAACGATCAAAGCGTAAACTGTTTGAGACATTACTTTTATGGAGGAAAGTGCACATGGTGACTGTTGTATTCAATCCCGATGCAATTTCTGTGTTTCATCAACACACTGATAGTCCACAGATTACAGATAGAATCCAGATGTGCATCGGAAACTACTACTGGTCTTCCAGGGAACGATCAAAGCGTAGACTGTTAGAGACATTACTCCCATGGAGGAAAGTGCGCATGGTGACTGTTGTATTCAATCCCGATGCAATTTCTGTGTTTCATCAACACTCTGATAGTCCACAGATTACAGAATGCCTCCAGATGTGCATCCGAAACTACTACTGGTCTTCCAGGGAACGATCAAAGCGTAGACTGTTTCAGACATTACTCCCATGGAGGAAACTGCTCATGGAGACTGTTGTATTCAATCCCGATGCAATTTCTGTGTTTCATCAACACTCTGATAGTCGACAGATTACAGAAAGCATCCAGATGTGCATTGGAAACTACTACTTGTCTTCCAGGGAACGATCAAAGCGTAGGCTGTTTGAGACATTACTCCCATGGAGGAAAGTGCGCATGGTGACTGTTGTATTCAATCCCGATGCAATTTCTGTGTTTCATCAACACTCTGATACTCCACAGATTACAGAATGCCTCCAGATGTGCATCGGAAACTACTACTGGTCTTCCAGGGAACGATCAAAGTGTAAACTCTTTGAGACATTACTCCCATGGAGGGAAGTGCGCATGGTGACTGTTGTATTCAATCCCGATGCAATTTCTGTGTTTCATCAACACTCTGATAGTCCACAGATTACAGAATGCCTTCAGATGTGCATCGGAAACTACTACTGGTCTTCCTGGGAACGATCAAAGCGTAGACTGTTTGAGACATTATTCCCATGAAGGAAAGTGCGCATGGTGTCTGTTGTATTCAATCCCGAGGCAATTTCTGTGATTCATCAACACTCTGATAGTCCACAGATTACAGAATCCAACCAGACGTGCATCGGAAACTACTACAGGTCTTAGAGGGATCGATCAAAGCGTAGACTGTTTGAGACACTACTCCCATGGAGGAAAGTGCGCATGGTGACTGTTGTATTCAATCCCGATGCAATTTCTGTGGTTCATCAACACACTGATAGTCCACAGATTACTGAAAGAATCCAGATGTGCATCGGAAACTACTACTGGTCTTCCAGGGAACGATCAAAGCGTAGACTGTTAGAGACATTACTCCCATGGAGGAAAGTGCGCATGGTGACTGTTGTATTCAATCCCGATGCAATTTCTGTGTTTCATCAACACTCTGATAGTCCACAGATTACAGAATGCCTCCAGATGTGCATTGGAAACTACTACTGGTCTTCCAGGGAGAGATCAAAGCGTAGACTGTTAGAGACATTACTCCCTTGGAGGAAAGTGCGCATGGTGACTGTTGTATTCAATCGTGTTGCAATTTCTGTGTTTCATCAACACCGCGATAGTCTACAGATTACAGAATGCCACCAGATGTCCATCGGAAACTACTACTGGTTTTCCAGGGAACGATCAAAGCGTAGACTGTTTGAGACATTACTCGCATGGAGGAAAGTGCGCATGGTGACTGTTGTATTCAATCCCGATTCAATTTCTGTGTTGCATCAACACTCTGATAGTCCACGGATTACAGAAAGCATCCTGATGTGCGTCGGAAACTACTACTGGTCTTCCAGGGACCGATAAAAGCGTAAACTCTTTGAGACATTACTCCCATGGAGGAAAGTGTTCATGGTGACTGTTGCATTCAATCTCGATGCATTTTCTGTGTTTCATCAACACTCTGATAGTCCACAGATTACAGAATGCCACCAGATGTGCATCGGAAACTACTACTGGTCTTCCAGGGAACGATCAAAGCGTAGACTGTTAGAGACATTACTCCCATGGAGGAAAGTGCGCATGGTGACTGTTGTATTCAATCCCGATGCAATTTCTGTGTTTCATCAACATTCTGATAGTCCACAGATTACAGAATGCCTCCAGATGTGCATCGGAAACTACTACTGGTCTTCCAGGGAGCGATCAAAGCGTAGACTGTTAGAGACATTACTCCCTTGTAGGAAAGTGCGCATGGTGACTGTTGTATTCTATCCTGATGCAATTTCTATGTTTCATCAACACTGCGATAGTCTACAGATTACAGAATGCCACCAGATGTCCATCGGAAACTACTACTGGTTTTCCAGGGAACGATCAAAGCGTAGACTGTTTGAGACATTACTCACGTGGAGGAAAGTGCGCGTAGTGACTGTTGAATTCAATCCCGAAGCAATTTCTTAGTTTCATCAACACTCTGATTCTCCACAGATTACAGAATGCCTCCATATGTGCATCGAAAACTACTACTGGTCTTCCAGGGAACGATCAAAGCGTAGACTGTTTGAGACATTACTCGCATGGAGGAAAGTGCGCATGGTGACTGTTGTATTCAATCCCGATTCAATTTCTGTGTTGCATCAACACTCTGATAGTCCACGGATTACAGAAAGCATCCTGATGTGCGTCGGAAACTACTACTGGTCTTCCAGGGACCGATCAAAGCGTAAACTCTTTGAGACATTACTCCCATGGAGGAAAGTGTTCATGGTGACTGTTGCATTCAATCTCGATGCATTTTCTGTGTTTCATCAACACTCTGATAGTCCACAGATTACAGAATGCCACCAGATGTGCATCGGAAACTACTACTGGTCTTCCAGGGAACGATCAAAGCGTAGACTGTTTGAGACATTACTCCCTTGTAGGAAAGTGCGCATGGTGACTGTTGTATTCTATCCTGATGCAATTTCTATGTTTCATCAACACTGCGATAGTCTACAGATTACAGAATGCCACTAGATGTCCATCGGAAACTACTACTGGTTTTCCAGGGAACGATCAAAGCGTAGACTGTTTGAGACATTACTCACGTGGAGGCAAGTGCGCATGGTGACTGTTGTATTAAATCCCGATGCAATTCCTGTGTTTCATCAACACTGTGATAGTCTACAGATTACAGAATGCCACCAGATGTCCATCGGAAACTACTACTGGTTTTCCAGGGAACGATCAAAGCGTAGACTGTTTGAGACATTACTCACGTGGAGGACAGTGCGCATGGTGACTGTTGTATTCAATCCCGATGCAATTTCTGTGTCTCATCAACACACTGATAGTCCACAGATTACAGAAAGAATCCAGATGTGCATCCGAAACTACTACTGGTCTTCCAGGGAACGATCAAAGCGTAGACTGTTTCAGACATTACTCCCATGGAGGAAACTGCTCATGGAGACTGTTGTATTCAATCCCGATGCAATTTCTGTGTTTCATCAACACTCTGATAGTCCACAGATTACAGAAAGCATCCAGATGTGCATCGGAAACTACTACTTGTCTTCCAGGGAACGATCAAAGCGTAGGCTGTTTGAGACATTACTCCCATGGGGGAAAGTGCGCATGGTGACTGTTGTATTCAATCCCGATGCAATTTCTGTGTTTCATCAACACTCTGATACTCCACAGATTACAGAATGCCTCCAGATGTACATCGGAAACTACTACTGGTCTTCCAGGGAACGATCAAAGTGTAAACTCTTTGAGACGTTACTCCCATGGAGGGAAGTGCGCATGGTGACTGTTGTACTCAATCCCGATGCAATTTCTGTGTTTCATCAACACTCTGATAGTCCACAGATTACAGAATGCCTTCAGATGTGCATCGGAAACTACTACTGGTCTTCCTGGGAACGATCAAAGCGTAGACTGTTTGAGACATTATTCCCATGAAGGAAAGTGCGCATGGTGTCTGTTGTATTCAATCCCGAGGCAATTTCTGTGATTCATCAACACTCTGATAGTCCACAGATTACAGAATCCAACCTGACGTGCATCGGAAACTACTACTGGTCTTAGAGGGAACGATCAAAGCGTAGTCTCTTTGAGACATTACTCCCATGGAGGGAAGTGCGCATGGTGACTGTTGTATTCAATCCCGATGCAATTTCTGTGTTTCATCAACACTCTGATAGTCCACAGATTACAGAATGCCTTCAGATGTGCATCGGAAACTACTACTGGTCTTCCTGGGAACGATCAAAGCGTAGACTGTTTGAGACATTATTCCCATGAAGGAAAGTGCGCATGGTGTCTGTTGTATTCAATCCCGAGGCAATTTCTGTGATTCATCAACACTCTGATAGTCCACAGATTACAGAATCCAACCAGACGTGCATCGGAAACTACTACTGGTCTTAGAGGGAACGATCAAAGCGTAGACTGTTTGAGACATTACTCCCATGGAGGAAAGTGCGCATGGTGACTGTTGTATTCAATCGTGATGCAATTTCTGTGTTTCATCAACACTGCGATAGTCTACAGATTACAGAATGCCACCAGATGTCCATCGGAAACTACTACTGGTTTTCCAGGGAACGATCAAAGCGTAGACTGTTTGAGACATTACTCACGTGGAGGAAAGTGCGCATAGTGACTGTTGAATTCAATCCCGAAGCAATTTCTTAGTTTCATCAACACTCTGATACTCCACAGATTACAGAATGCCTCCATATGTGCATCGGAAACTACTACTGGTCTTCCAGGGAACGATCAAAGCGTAGACTGTTTGAGACATTACTCGCATGGAGGAAAGTGCGCTTGGTGACTGTTGTATTCAATCCCGATTCAATTTCTGTGTTTCATCAACACTCTGATAGTCCACGGATTACAGAAAGCATCCAGATGTGCGTCGGAAACTACTACTGGTCTTCCAGGGAACGATCAAAGCGTAAAGCCTTTGAGACATTACTCCCATGGAGGAAAGTGTTCATGGTGACTGTTGCATTCAATCTCGATGCATTTTCTGTGTTTCATCAACACTCTGATTGTCCACAGATTACAGAATGCCACCAGATGTGCATCGGAAACTACTACTGGTCTTCCAGGGAACGATCAAAGCATAGACTATTTTAGACATTACTCCCATGGAGGAAAGTGCGGATGGTGACTATTGTATTCAATCTCGATGCAATTTCTGTGTTTCATCAACACTCTGATAGTCCACAGATCACAGAATGCCACCAGATGTGCATCGGAAACTACTACTGGTCTTCCAGGGAACGATCAAAGCGTAAACTGTTTGAGACATTACTTTTATGGAGGAAAGTGCACATGGTGACTGTTGTATTCAATCCCGATGCAATTTCTGTGTTTCATCAACACTGCGATAGTCTACAGATTACAGAATCCAACCTGACGTGCATCGGAAACTACTACTGGTCTTAGAGGGAACGATCATAGCGTAGACTGTTTGAGACATTACTCCCATGGAGGAAAGTGCGCATGGTGACTGTTGTATTCAATCCCGATGCAATTTCTGTGTTTCATCAACACACTGATAGTCCACAGATTACAGAAAGAATCCAGATGTGCATCGGAAACTACTACTGGTCTTCCAGGGAACGATCAAAGCGTAGACTGTTAGAGACATTACTCCCATGGAGGAAAGTGCGCATGGTGACTGTTGTATTCAATCCCGATGCAATTTCTGTGTTTCATCAACACTCTGATAGTCCACAGATTACAGAATGCCTCCAGATGTGCATCGGAAACTACTACTGGTCTTCCAGGGAGCGATCAAAGCGTAGACTGTTAGAGACATTACTCCCTTGTAGGAAAGTGCGCATGGTGACTGTTGTATTCAATCCTGATGCAATTTCTATGTTTCATCAACACTACGATAGTCTACAGATTACAGAATGCCACCAGATGTCCATCGGAAACTACTACTGGTTTTCCAGGGAACGATCAAAGCGTAGACTGTTTGAGACATTACTCACGTGGAGGCAAGTGCGCATGGTAACTGTTGTATTCAATCCCGATGCAATTCCTGTGTTTCATCAGCACTGTGATAGTCTACAGATTACAGAATGCCACCAGATGTCCATCGGAAACTACTACTGGTTTTCCAGGGAACGATCAAAGCGTACACTGTTTGAGACATTACTCACGTGGAGGACAGTGCGCGTGGTGACTGTTGTATTCAATCCCGATGCAATTTCTGTGTCTCATCAACACACTGATAGTCCACAGATTACAGAAAGAATCCAGATGTGCATCCGAAACTACTACTGGTCTTCCAGGGAACGATCAAAGCGTAGACTGTTTCAGACATTACTCCCATGGAGGAAACTGCTCATGGAGACTGTTGTATTCAATCCCGATGCAATATCTGTGTTTCATCAACACTCTGATAGTCCACAGATTACAGAAAGCATCCAGATGTGCATCGGAAACTACTACTTGTCTTCCAGGGAACGATCAAAGCGTAGGCTGTTTGAGACATTACTCCCATGGGGGAAAGTGCGCATGGTGACTGTTGTATTCAATCCCGATGCAATTTCTGTGTTTCATCAACACTCTGATACTCCACAGATTACAGAATGCCTCCAGATGTGCATCGGAAACTACTACTGGTCTTCCTGGGAACGATCAAAGCGTAGACTGTTGGAGACATTATTCCCATGAAGGAAAGTGCGCATGGTGTCTGTTGTATTCAATCCCGAGGCAATTTCTGTGATTCATCAACACTCTGATAGTCCACAGATTACAGAATCCAACCTGACGTGCATCGGAAACTACTACTGGTCTTAGAGGGAACGATCAAAGCGTAGACTCTTTGAGACATTACTCCCATGGAGGGAAGTGCGCATGGTGACTGTTGTATTCAATCCCGATGCAATTTCTGTGTTTCATCAACACTCTGATAGTCCACAGATTACAGAATGCCTTCAGATGTGCATCGGAAACTACTACTGGTCTTCCTGGGAACGATCAAAGCGTAGACTGTTTGAGACATTATTCCCATGAAGGAAAGTGCGCATGGTGTCTGTTGTATTCAATCCCGAGGCAATTTCTGTGATTCATCAACACTCTGATAGTCCACAGATTACAGAATCCAACCAGACGTGCATCGGAAACTACTACTGGTCTTAGAGGGACCGATCAAAGCGTAGACTGTTTGAGACATTACTCCCATGGAGGAAAGTGCGCATGGTGACTGTTGTATTCAATCGTGATGCAATTTCTGTGTTTCATCAACACTGCGATAGTCTACAGATTACAGAATGCCACCAGATGTCCATCGGAAACTACTACTGGTTTTCCAGGGAACGATAAAAGCGTAGACTGTTTGAGACATTACTCACGTGGAGGAAAGTGCGCATAGTGACTGTTGAATTCAATCCCGAAGCAATTTCTTAGTTTCATCAACACTCTGATACTCCACAGATTACAGAATGCCTCCATATGTGCATCGGAAACTACTACTGGTCTTCCAGGGAACGATCAAAGCGTAGACTGTTTGAGACATTACTCGCATGGAGGAAAGTGCGCTTGGTGACTGTTGTATTCAATCCCGATTCAATTTCTGTGTTTCATCAACACTCTGATAGTCCACGGATTACAGAAAGCATCCAGATGTGCGTCGGAAACTACTACTGGTCTTCCAGGGAACGATCAAAGCGTAAAGCCTTTGAGACATTACTCCCATGGAGGAAAGTGTTCATGGTGACTGTTGCATTCAATCTCGATGCATTTTCTGTGTTTCATCAACACTCTGATAGTCCACAGATTACAGAATGCCACCAGATGTGCATCGGAAACTACTACTGGTCTTCCAGGGAACGATCAAAGCATAGACTATTTTAGACATTACTCCCATGGAGGAAAGTGCGGATGGTGACTATTGTATTCAATCCCGATGCAATTTCTGTGTTTCATCAACACTCTGATAGTCCACAGATCACAGAATGCCACCAGATGTGCATCGGAAACTACTACTGGTCTTCCAGGGAACGATCAAAGCGTAAACTGTTTGAGACATTACTTTTATTGAGGAAAGTGCACATGGTGACTGTTGTATTCAATCCCGATGCAATTTCTGTGTTTCATCAACACTGCGATAGTCTACAGATTACAGAATCCAACCTGACGTGCATCGGAAACTACTACTGGTCTTAGAGGGAACGATCAAAGCGTAGACTGTTTGAGACATTACTCCCATGGAGGAAAGTGCGCATGGTGACTGTTGTATTCAATCCCGATGCAATTTCTGTGTTTCATCAACACACTGATAGTCCACAGATTACAGAAAGAATCCAGATGTGCATCGGAAACTACTACTGGTCTTCCAGGGAACGATCAAAGCGTAGACTGTTAGAGACATTACTCCCATGGAGGAAAGTGCGCATGGTGACTGTTGTATTCAATCCCGATGCAATTTCTGTGTTTCATCAACACTCTGATAGTCCACAGATTACAGAATGCCTCCAGATGTGCATCGGAAACTACTACTGGTCTTCCAGGGAGCGATCAAAGCGTAGACTGTTAGAGACATTACTCCCTTGTAGGAAAGTGCGCATGGTGACTGTTGTATTCAATCCTGATGCAATTTCTATGTTTCATCAATACTGCGATAGTCTACAGATTACAGAATGCCACCAGATGTCCATCGGAAACTACTACTGGTTTTCCAGGGAACGATCAAAGCGTAGACTGTTTGAGACATTACTCACGTGGAGGCAAGTGCGCATGGTGACTGTTGTATTCAATCCCGATGCAATTCCTGTGTTTCATCAACACTGTGATAGTCTACAGATTACAGAATGCCACCAGATGTCCATCGGAAACTACTACTGGTTTTCCAGGGAACGATCAAAGCGTAGACTGTTTGAGACATTACTCATGTGGAGGACAGTGCGCATGGTGACTGTTGTATTCAATCCCGATGCAATTTCTGTGTCTCATCAACACACTGATAGTCCACAGATTACAGAAAGAATCCAGATGTGCATCGGAAACTACTACTGGTCTTCCAGGGAACGATCAAATCGTAGACTGTTTCAGACATTACTCCCATGGAGGAAACTGCTCATGGAGACTGTTGTATTCAATCCCGATGCAATTTCTGTGTTTCATCTACACTCTGATAGTCCACAGATTACAGAAAGCATCCAGATGTGCATCGGAAACTACTACTTGTCTTCCAGGGAACGATCAAAGCGTAGGCTGTTTGAGACATTACTCCCATGGAGGAAAGTGCGCATGGTGACTGTTGTATTCAATCCCGATGCAATTTCTGTGTTTCATCAACACACTGATAGTCCACAGATTACTGAAAGAATCCAGATGTGCATCGGAAACTACTACTGGTCTTCCAGGGAACGATCAAAGCGTAGACTGTTAGAGACATTACTCCCATGGAGGAAAGTGCGCATGGTGACTGTTGTATTCAATCCCGATGCAATTTCTGTGTTTCATCAACACCGCGATAGTCTACAGATTACAGAATGCCAACAGATGTTCATCGGAAACTACTACTGGTTTTCCAGGGAACGATCAAAGCGTAGACTGTTTGAGACATTACTCACGTGGAGGAAAGTGCGCGTAGTGACTGTTGAATTCAATTCCGAAGCAATTTCTTAGTTTCATCAACACTCTGATACTCCACAGATTACAGAATGCCTCCATATGTGCATCGGAAACTACTACTGGTCTTCCAGGGAACGATCAAAGCGTAGACTGTTTGAGACATTACTCCCTTGGAGGAAAGTGCGCATGGTGTTTGTTGTATTCAATCCCGATGCAATTTCTGTGTTTCATCAACACTGTGATAGTCTACAGATTACAGAATGCCACCAGATGTCCATCGGAAACTACTACTGGTTTTCCAGGGAACGATCAAATCGTAGACTGTTTGTGACATTACTCACGTGGAGGACAGTGCGCATGGTGACTGTTATATTCAATCCCGATGCAATTTCTGTGTTTCATCAACACACTGATAGTCCACATATTATAGAAAGAATCCAGATGTGCATCGGAAACTACTACTGGTCTTCCAGGGAACGATCAAAGCGTAGACTGTTTCAGACATTACTCCCATGGAGGAAACTGCTCATGGAGACTGTTGTATTCAATCCCGATGCAATTTCTGTGTTTCATCTACACTCTGATAGTCCACAGATTACAGAATGCCTCCATATGTGCATCGGAAACTACTACTAGTCTTCCAGGGAACGATCAAAGCGTAGGCTGTTTGAGACATTACTCCCATGGAGGGAAGTGCGCATGGTGACTGTTGTATTCAATCCCGATGCAATTTCTGTGTATCATCAACAATCTGATAGTCCACAGATTACAGAATGCCTTCAGATGTGCATCGGAAACTAATACTGGTCTTCCTGGGAACGATCAAAGCGTAGACTGTTTGAGACATTATTCCCATGAAGGAAAGTGCGCATGGTGTCTGTTGTATTCAATCCCGAGGCAATTTCTGTGATTCATCAACACTCTGATAGTCCACAGATTACAGAATCAAACCAGACGTGCATCGGAAACTACTACTGGTCTTAGAGGGATCGATCAAAGCGTAGACTCTTTGAGACATTACTCCCATGGAGGAAAGTGCGCATGGTGACTGTTGTATTCAATCCCGATGCAATTTCTGTTTTTCATCAACACACTGATAGTCCACAGATTACTGAAAGAATCCAGATGTGCATCGGAAACTACTACTGGTCTTCCAGGGAACGATCAAAGCGTAGACTGTTAGAGACATTACTCCCATGGAGGAAAGTGCGCATGGTGACTGTTGTATTCAATCCCGATGCAATTTCTGTGTTTCATCAACACTCTGATAGTCCACAGATTACAGAATGCCACCAGATGTGCAACGGAAACTACTAATGGTCTTCCAGGGAACGATCAAAGCATAGACTATTTCAGACATTACTCCCATGGAGGAAAGTGCGGTTGGTGACTATTGTATTCAATCCCGATGCAATTTCTGTGTTTCATCAACACTCTGATAGTCCACAGATCACAGAATGCCACCAGATGTGCATCGGAAACTACTACTGGTCTTCCAGGGAACGATCAAAACGTAAACTGTTTGAGACCTTACTTTTATGTAGGAAAGTGCACATGGTGACTGTTGTATTCAATCCCGATGCAATTTCTGTGTTTAATCAACACTCTGATACTCCACAGTTTACAGAATGACACCAGATGTGCATCGGAAACTACTACTGGTCTTCCAGGGAACGATCAAAGCGTAGACTGTTTGAGACATTACTCCCATGGAAGAATGTGCGCATGGTGACTGTTGTATTCAATCCCGATGCAATTTCTGTGTTTCATCAACACACTGATAGTCCACAGATTAGAGAAAGAATCCAGATGTGCATCGGAAACTACTACTGGTCTTCCAGGGAACGATCAAAGCGTTGACTGTTTGAGACATTACTCCCATGAAGGAAAGTGCGCATGGTGACTGTTGTATTCAATCCCGATGCAATTTCTGTGTTTCATCAACACACTGATAGTCCACAGATTACAGAAATAATCCAGATGTGCATCGGAAACTACTACTGGTCTTCCAGGGAACGATCAAAGCGTAGACTGTTAGAGACATTCCTCCCATGGAGGAAAGTGCGCATGGTGACTGTTGTATTCAATCCCGATGCAATTTCTGTGTTTCATCAACACTCTGATAGTCCACAGATTACAGAATGCCTCCAGATGTGCATCGGAAACTACTACTGGTCTTCCAGGGAACGATCAAAGCGTAGACTGTTAGAGACATTACTCCCATAGAGGAAAGTGCGCATGGTGACTGTTGTATTCAATCCCGATGCAATTTCTGTGTTTCATCAACACTCTGATAGTCCACAGATTACAGAATGCCTCCAGATGTGCATTGGAAACTACTACTGGTCTTCCAGGGAGCGATCAAAGCGTAGACTGTTAGAGACATTACTCCCTTGGAGGAAAGTGCGCATGGTGACTGTTGTATTCAATCGTGATGCAATTTCTGTGTTTCATCAACACTGCGATAGTCTACAGATTACAGAATGCCACCAGATGTCCATCGGAAACTACTACTGGTTTTTCAGGGAACGATCAAAGCGTAGACTGTTTGAGACATTACTCACGTGGAGGAAAGTGCGCATAGTGACTGTTGAATTCAATCCCGAAGCAATTTCTTAGTTTCATCAACACTCTGATACTCCACAGATTACAGAATGCCTCCATATGTGCATCGGAAACTACTACTGGTCTTCCAGGGAACGATCAAAGCGTAGACTGTTTGAGACATTACTCGCATGGAGGAAAGTGCGCATGGTGACTGTTGTATTCAATCCCGATTCAATTTCTGTGTTTCGTCAACACTCTGATAGTCCACGGATTACAGAAAGCATCCAGATGTGCGTCGGAAACTACTACTGGTCTTCCAGGGAACGATCAAAGCGTAAACTCTTTGAGACATTACTCCCATGGAGGAAAGTGTTCATGGAGACTGTTGCATTCAATCTCGATGCATTTTCTGTGTTTCATCAACACTTTGATAGTCCACAGATTACAGAATGCCACCAGATGTGCATCGGAAACTACTACTGGTCTTCCAGGGAACGATCAAAGCATAGACTATTTTAGACATTACTCCCTTGGAGGGAAGTGCGGATGGTGACCATTGTATTCAATCCCGATGCAATTTCTGTGTTTCATCAACACTCTGATAGTCCACAGATTACAGAAAGCATCCAGATGTGCATCAGAAACTACTACTGGTCATCCAGGGAACGATCAAAGCGTAGACTGTTTGAGACATTACTCCCATGGAGGGAAGTGCGCATGGTGACTGTTGTATTCAATCCCGATGCAATTTCTGTGCTTCATCAACACTCTGATAGTCCACAGTTTACCGAAAGAATCCAGATGTGCATCGGGAAGTACTACTGGTCTTCCAGGAAACGATCAAAGCGTAGACTGTCAGAGACATTACTCCCATGGAAGAATGTACGCATGGTGACTGTTGTATTCAATCCCGATGCACTTTCTGTGTTTCATCAACACACTGATAGTCCACAGATTACAGATAGAATCCAGATGTGCATCGGAAACTACTACTGGTCTTCCAGGGAACGATCAAAGCGTAGACTGTTACAGACATTACTCCCATTGAGGAAAGTGCGCATGGTGACTGTTGTATTCAATCCCGATGCAATTCCTGTGTTTCATCAACACTCCGATAGTCCACAGATTACAGAATGCCACCAGATGTGCATCGGAAACTACTACTTGTATTCCAGGGAACGATCAAATCGTAGACTGTTACAGACATTCCTCCCTTGGAGGAAAGTGCGCATGGTGACTGTTGTATTCAATCCCGATGCAATTTCTGAGTTTCATCAACACTGTGATAGTCTACAGATTACAGAATGCCACCAGATGTCCATCGGTAACTACTACTGGTTTTCCAGGGAACGATCAAAGCGTAGACTGTTTGAGACATTACTCACGTGGAGGACAGTGCGCATGGTGACTGTTGTATTCAATCCCGATGCAATATCTGTGTTTCATCAACACACTGATAGTTCACAGATTACAGAAAGAATCCAGATGTGCATCGGAAACTACTACTGGTCTTCCAGGGAACGATCAAAGCGTAGACTGTTTCAGACATTACTCCCATGGAGGAAACTGCTCATGGTGACTGATGTATTCAATCCCGATGCAATTTCTGTGTTTCATCAACACTCTGATACTCCACAGGTTACAGAATGCCTCCAGATGTGCATCGGAAACTACTACTGGTCTTCCAGGGAACGATCAAAGCGTAAACTCTTTGGGACATTACTCCCATGGAGGGAAGTGCGCATGGTGACTGTTGTATTCAATCCCGATGCAATTTCTGTGTTTCATCAACACTCTGATAGTCCACAGATTACAGAATGCCTTCAGATGTGCATCGGAATCTACTACTGGTCTTCCTGGGAACGATCAAAGCGTAGACTGTTTGAGACATTATTCCCATGAAGGAAAGTGCGCATGGTGTCTGTTGTATTCAATCCCGAGGCAATTTCTGTGATTCATCAACACTCTGATAGTCCACAGATTACAGAATCCAACCAGACGTGCATCGGAAACTACTACTGGTCTTAGAGGGAACGATCAAAGCGTAGACTGTTTGAGACATTACTCCCATGGAGGAAAGTGCGCATGGTGACTGTTGTATTCAATCCCGATACAATTTCTGTGTTTCATCAACACACTGATAGTCCACAGATTACAGAAAGAATCCAGATGTGCATCGGAAACTACTACTGGTCTTCCAGGGAACGATCAAAACGTAAACTGTTTGAGACAATACTTTAATGGTGGAAAGTGCACATGGTGACTGTTGTATTCAATCCCGATGCAATTTCTGTGTTTAATCAACACTCTGATACTCCACAGTTTACAGAATGACACCAGATGTGCATCGGAAACTACTACTGGTCTTCCAGGGAACGATCAAATCGTAGACTGTTTGAGACATTACTCCCTTGGAGGAAAGTGCGCATGCTGACTGTTGTATTCAATTCCGATTCAATTTCTGTGTTTCTTCAACACTCTGATTGTCCACAGATTACAGAATGCCACCAGATGTGCATCGGAAACTACTACTGGTCTTCCAGGGAACGAACAAAGCGTAGACTGTTTGAGACATTACTCCCATGGAAGAATGTGCGCATGGTGACTGTTGTATTCAATCCCGATGCAATTTCTGTGTTTCATCAACACACTGATAGTCCACAGATTACAGAAAGAATCCAGATGTGCATCGGAAACTACTACTGGTCTTCCAGGGAACGATCAAAGCGTAGACTGTTACAGACATTACTCCCATTGAGGAAAGTGCGCATGGTGACTGTTGTATTCAATCCCGATGCAATTTCTGTGTTTCATCAACACACTGATAGTCCACATATTACAGAAAGAATCCAGATGTGCATCGGAAACTACTACTGGTCTTCCAGGGAACGATTAAAGCGTAGACTGTTGCAGACATTACTCCCATGGAGGAAACTGCTCATGGAGACTGTTGTATTCAATCCCGATGCATTTTCTGTGTTTCATCAACACTCTGATAGTCCACAGATTACAGAAAGCATCCAGATGTGCATCGGAAACTACTACTTGTCTTTCAGGGAACGATCAAAGCGTAGGCTGTTTGAGACATTACTCCCATGGAGGAAAGTGCGCATGGTGACTGTTGTATTCAATCCCGATGCAATTTCTGTGTTTCATCAACACTCTGATACTCCACAGATTACAGAATGCCTCCAGATGTGCATCGGAAACTACTACTGGTCTTCCAGGGAACGATCAAAGCGTAAACTCTTTGAGACATTACTCCCATGGAGGGAAGTGCGCATGGTGACTGTTGTATTCAATCCCGATGCAATTTCTGTGTTTCATCAACACTCTGATAGTCCACAGATTACAGAATGCCTTCAGATGTGCATCGGAAACTACTACTGGTCTTCCTGGGAACGATCAAAGCGTAGACTGTTTGAGACATTACTCCCTTGGAGGAATGTGCGCATGGTGACTGTTGTATTCAATCGTGATGCAATTTCTGTGTTTCATCAACACTGCGATAGTCTACAGATTACAGAATGCCACCAGATGTCCATCGGAAACTACTACTGGTTTTCCAGGGAACGATCAAAGCGTAGACTGTTTGAGACATTACTCACATGGAGGAAAGTGCGCATGGTGACTGTTGTATTCAATCACGAAGCAATTTCTTAGTTTCATCAACACTCTGATACTCCACAGATTACATAATGCCTCCATATGTGCATCGGAAACTACTACTGGTCTTCCAGGGAACGATCAAAGCGTAGACTGTTTGAGACATTACTCGCATGGAGGAAAGTGCCCATGGTGACTGTTGTATTCAATCCGGATTCAATTTCTGTGTTTAATCAACACTCTGATAGACCACGGATTACAGAAAGCATCCAGATGTGCATCGGAAACTACTACTGGTCTTCCAGGGAACGATCAAATCGTAAACTCTTTGAGACATTACTCCCATGGAGGAAAGTGTTCATGGTGACTGTTACATTCAATCTCGATGCATTTTCTGTGTTTCATCAACACTCTGATAGTCCACAGATTACAGAATGTACCAGATGTGCATCGGAAACTATTAATGGTCTACCAGGGAACGATCAAAGCATAGGCTATTTCAGACATTACTCCCATGGAGGAAAGTGCGGATGGTGACTATTGTATTCAATCCCGATGCAATTTCTGTGTTTCATCAACACTCTGATAGTCCACAGATCACAGAATGCCACCAGATGTGCATCGGAAACTACTACTGGTCTTCCAGGGAACGATCAAAACGTAAACTGTTTGAGACATTACTTTCATGGCGGAAAGTGCTCATGGTGACTGTTGTATTCAATCCCGATGCAATTTCTGTGTTTAATCAACACTCTGATACCCCACAGATTACAGAATGACACCAGATGTGCATCGGAAACCACTACTGGTCTTCCAGGGAACGATCAAAGCGTAGACTGTTTGAGACATTACTCCCTTGCAGGTAACTGCGCATGGTGACTGTTGTATTCAATTCCGATTCAATTTCTGTGTTTCTTCAACACTCTGATTGTCCACAGATTACAGAATGCCACCAGATGTGCATCGGAAACTACTACTGGTCTTCCAGGGAACGATCAAAGCGTAGACTGTTTGAGACATTACTCCCATGGAAGATTGTGCGCATGGTGACTGTTGTATTCAATCCCGATGCAATTTTTGTGTTTTATCAACACACTGATAGTCCACAGATTACAGAAAGAATCCAGATGTGCATCGGAAACTACTACTGGTCTTCCAGGGAACGATCAAAGCGTAGACTGTTTGAGACATTACTCGAATGGAGGAAAGTGCAAATAGTGACACTGTTGTATTCAATCCCGATGCAATTTCTGTGTTTCATCAACACTCTGATATTCTACGGATTACAGAAAGCATCCAGATGTGCATCGGAAACTACTACTGGTCTTAGAGGGAACGATCAAAGCGTAAACTCTTTGAGACATTACTCCCATGGAGGAAAGTGTTCATGGTGACTGTTGCATTCAATCCCGATGCATTTCTGTGTTTCATCAACACTCTGATAGTCCACAGATTACAGAATGCCACCAGATGTGAATCGGAAACTACTACTGGTCTTCCAGGGAACGATCAAAGCATAGACTATTTCAGACATTACTCCCATGGAGGAAAGTGCGCATGGTGACTATTGTATTCAATACCGATGCAATTTCTGTTTCATCAACACTCTGATAGTCCACAGATCACAGAATGCCACCAGATGTGCATCGGAAACTACTACTGGTCTTCCAGGGAACGATCAAAACGTAGACTGTTTGAGACATTACTTTTATGGAGGAAAGTGCGCATGGTGACTGTTGTATTCAATCCCGATGCAATTTCTGTGTTTCAACAACACTCTGATAGTCCACAGATTACAGAATGCCTCCAGATGTGCATCGGAACCTACTACTGGTCTTCCAGGGAACGATCAAAACGTAGACTGTTTGAGACATTACTCGAATGGAGGAAAGTGCAAATAGTGACACTGTTGTATTCAATCCCGATGCAATTTCTGTGTTTCATCAACACTCTGATATTCTACGGATTACAGAAAGCATCCAGATGTGCATCGGAAACTACTACTGGTCTTAGAGGGAACGATCAAAGCGTAAACTCTTTGAGACATTACTCCCATGGAGGAAAGTGTTCATGGTGACTGTTGCATTCAATCCCGATGCATTTCTGTGTTTCATCAACACTCTGATAGTCCACAGATTACAGAATGCCACCAGATGTGAATCGGAAACTACTACTGGTCTTCCAGGGAACGATCAAAGCATAGACTATTTCAGACATTACTCCCATGGAGGAAAGTGCGCATGGTGACTATTGTATTCAATACCGATGCAATTTCTGTTTCATCAACACTCTGATAGTCCACAGATCACAGAATGCCACCAGATGTGCATCGGAAACTACTACTGGTCATCCAGGGAACGATCAAAGTGTAGACTGTTTGAGACATTACTCCCATGGAGGAAAGTGCGCATTGTGACTGTTGTATTCAATCCCGATGCAATTTCTGTGTTTCATCAACACTCTGATAGTCCACAGATTACAGAATGCCTCCAGATGTGCATCGGAAACTACTACTGCTCTTCCAGGGAACGATCAAAGCGTAGACTGTTGGAGACATTACTCCCATGGAGGAAAGTCCGCATGGTGACTGTTTTATTCAATCCAGATGCAATTTCTGTGTTTCATCAACACTCTGATAGTCCACAGATTACAGAATGCCACCAGATGTGCATCGGAAACTACTACTGGTCTTCCAGGGAACGATCAAAGCGTAGACTGATAGAGACACTACTCCCTTGGAGGAAAATGCGCATGGTGACTGTTGTATTCAATCCCGATGCCATTTCTTAGTTTCATCAACACTCTGATACTCCACAGATTACAGAATGCCTCCAGATGTACCTTGGAAACTACTACTGGTCTTCCAAAGAACGATCAAAGCGTAGACAGTTTGAGACATTACTCACATGGAGGAAAGTGCGCATGGTGACTGTTGTATTCAATCCCGATGCAATTTCTGTGTTTCATCAACACCCTGATAGTCCACAGATTACAGAATGCCACCAGATGTGCATCGGAAACTACTACTGGTCTTCCAGGGAACGATCAAAGCGTAGACTGTTTGAGACATTACTTTTATGGAGGAATGTGCACATGGTGACTGTTGTATTCAATCCCGATTCAATTTCTGTGTTTCATCAACACTCTGATAGTCCACGGATTACAGAAAGCATCCAGATGTGCATCGGAAACTACTACTGGTCTTCCAGGGAACGATCAAAGCGTAAACTCTATGAGACAATACTCCCATGGAGGAAAGTGTTCATGGTGACTGTTGCATTCAATCTCGATGCATTTTCTGTGTTTCATCAACACTCTGATAGTCCACAGATTACAGAATGCCACCAGATGTGCAACGGAAACTACTAATGGTCTTCCAGGGAACGATCAAAGCATAGACTATTTCAGACATTACTCCCATGGAGGAAAGTGCGGATGGTGACTATTGTATTCAATCCCGATGCAATTTCTGTGTTTCATCAACACTCTGATAGTCCACAGATCACAGAATGCTACCATATGTGCATCGGAAACTACTACTGGTCTTCCAGGGAACGATCAAAACGTAAACTGTTTGAGACATTACTTTTATGGTGGAAAGTGCACATGGTGACTGTTGTATTCAATCCCGATGCAATTTCTGTGTTTAATCAACACTCTGATACTCCACAGTTTACAGAATGACACCAGATGTGCATCGGAAACTACTACTGGTCTTCCAGGGAACGATCAAATCGTAGACTGTTTGAGACATTACTCCCTTGGAGGAAAGTGCGCATGCTGACTGTTGTATTCAATTCCGATTCAATTTCTGTGTTTCTTCAACACTCTGATTGTCCACAGATTACAGAATGCCACCAGATGTGCATCGGAAACTACTACTGGTCTTCCAGGGAACGATCAAAGCGTAGACTGTTCGAGACATTACTCCCATGGAAGATTGTGCGCATGGTGACTGTTGTATTCAATCCCGATGCAATTTTTGTGTTTCATCAACACACTGATAGTCCACAGATTACAGAAAGAATCCAGATGTGCATCGGAAACTACTACTGGTCTTCAGGGAAAGATCAAAGCGTAGACTGTTACAGACATTACTCCCATTGAGGAAAGTGCGCATGGTGACTGTTGTATTCAATCCCGATGCAATTCCTGTGTTTCATCAACACTGTGATAGTCTACAGATTACAGAATGCCACCAGATGTCCATCGGAAACTACTACTGGTTTTCCAGGGAACGATCAAAGCGTAGACTGTTTGAGACATTACTCACGTGGAGGACAGTGCGCATGGTGACTGTTGTATTCAATCCCGATGCAATTTCTGTGTTTCATCAACACACTGATAGTCCACAGATTACAGAAAGAATCCAGATGTGCATCGGAAACTACTACTGGTCTTCCAGGGAACGATCAAAGCGTAGACTGTTTGAGACATTACTCGAATGGAGGAAAGTGCAAATAGTGACACTGTTGTATTCAATCCCGATGCAATTTCTGTGTTTCATCAACACTCTGATATTCTACGGATTACAGAAAGCATCCAGATGTGCATCGGAAACTACTACTGGTCTTAGAGGGAACGATCAAAGCGTAAACTCTTTGAGACATTACTCCCATGGAGGAAAGTGTTCATGGTGACTGTTGCATTCAATCCCGATGCATTTCTGTGTTTCATCAACACTCTGATAGTCCACAGATTACAGAATGCCACCAGATGTGAATCGGAAACTACTACTGGTCTTCCAGGGAACGATCAAAGCATAGACTATTTCAGACATTACTCCCATGGAGGAAAGTGCGCATGGTGACTATTGTATTCAATACCGATGCAATTTCTGTTTCATCAACACTCTGATAGTCCACAGATCACAGAATGCCACCAGATGTGCATCGGAAACTACTACTGGTCTTCCAGGGAACGATCAAAACGTAGACTGTTTGAGACATTACTTTTATGGAGGAAAGTGCGCATGGTGACTGTTGTATTCAATCCCGATGCAATTTCTGTGTTTCAACAACACTCTGATAGTCCACAGATTACAGAATGCCTCCAGATGTGCATCGGAACCTACTACTGGTCTTCCAGGGAACGATCAAAACGTAGACTGTTTCAGACATTACTCCCATGGAGGAAACTGCTCATGGAGACTGTTGTATTCAATCCCGATGCAATTTCTGTGTTTCATCAACACTCTGATAGTCCAGAGATTACAGAAAGCATCCAGATGTGCATCGGAAACTACTACTTGTCTTCCAGGGAACGATCAAAGCGTAGGCTGTTTGAGACATTACTCCCATGGTGGAAAGTGCGCATGGTGACTGTTGTATTCAATCCCGATGCAATATCTTTGTTTCATCAACACTCTGATAGTCTACAGATTACAGAATGCCACCAGATGTGCATCTGAAACTACTACTGGTCTTCCAGGGAACGATCACAGCTTACAATGTTTGAGACATTACTCTCATGGAGGAAACTGCGCATGGAGACTGTTGTATTCAATCCCGATGCAGTTTCTGTGTTTCATCAACACTCTGATAGTCCACAGATTACAGAAAGCATCCAGATGTGCATCAGAAACTACTACTGGTCATCCAGGGAACGATCAAAGTGTAGACTGTTTGAGACACTACTCCCATGGAGGAAAGTGCGCATGGTGACTGTTGTATTCAATCCCGATGCAATTTCTGTGCTTGATCACCACTCTGATAGTCCACAGTTTACCGAAAGAATCCAGATGTGCATCGGGAAGTACTGCTGGTCTTCCAGGAAACGATCAAAGCGTAGACTGTCAGAGACATTACTCCCATGGAGGAAAGTGCGCATTGTGACTGTTGTATTCAATCCCGATGCAATTTCTGTGTTTCATCAACACTCTGATAGTCCACAGATTACAGAATGCCTCCAGATGTGCATCGGAAACTACTACTGCTCTTCCAGGGAACCATCAAAGCGTAGACTGTTGGAGACATTACTCCCATGGAGGAAAGTCCGCATGGTGACTGTTTTATTCAATCCAGATGCAATTTCTGTGTTTCATCAACACTCTGATAGTCCACAGATTACAAAATGCCACCAGATGTGCATCGGAAACTACTACTGGTCTTCCAGGGAACGATCAAAGCGTAGACTGATAGAGACACTACTCCCTTGGAGGAAAGTGCGCATGGTGACTGTTGTATTCAATCTCGATGCCATTTATTAGTTTCATCAACACTCTGATACTCCACAGATTACAGAATGCCTCCAGATGTACCTTGGAAACTACTACTGGTCTTCCAGGGAACGATCAAAGCGTAGACTGTTTGAGACATTACTCACATGGAGGAAAGTGCGCATGGTGACTGTTGTATTCAATCCCGATGCAATTTCTGTGTTTCATCAACACCCTGATAGTCCACAGATTACAGAATGCCACCAGATGTGCATCGGAAACTACTAATGTTCTTCCAGGGAACGATCAAAGCGTAGACTGTTTGAGACATTACTTTTATGGAGGAAAGTGCACATGGTGACTGTTGTATTCAATCCCGATTCAATTTCTGTGTTTCATCAACACTCTGATAGTCCACGGATTACAGAAAGCATCCAGATGTGCATCGGAAACTACTACTGGTCTTCCAGGGAACGATCAAAGCGTAAACTCTATGAGACAATACTCCCATGGAGGAAAGTGTTCATGGTGACTGTTGCATTCAATCTCGATGCATTTTCTGTGTTTCATCAACACTCTGATAGTCCACAGATTACAGAATGCCACCAGATGTGCAACGGAAACTACTAATGGTCTTCCAGGGAACGATCAAAGCATAGACTATTTCAGACATTACTCCAATGGAGGAAAGTGCGGATGGTGACTATTGTATTCAATCCCGATGCAATTTCTGTGTTTCATCAACACTCTGATAGTCCACAGATCACAGAATGCTACCAGATGTGCATCGGAAACTACTACTGGTCTTCCAGGGAACGATCAAAACGTAAACTGTTTGAGACATTACTTTTATGGTGGAAAGTGCACATGGTGACTGTTGTATTCAATCCCGATGCAATTTCTGTGTTTAATCAACACTCTGATACTCCACAGTTTACAGAATGACACCAGATGTGCATCGGAAACTACTACTGGTCTTCCAGGGAACGATCAAATCGTAGACTGTATGAGACATTACTCCCTTGGAGGAAAGTGCGCATGCTGACTGTTGTATTCAATCCCGAAGCAATTTTTGTGTTTCATCAACACACTGATAGTCCACAGATTACAGAAAGAATCCAGATGTGCATCGGAAACTACTACTGGTCTTCCAGGGAACGATCAAAGCGTAGACTGTTACAGACATTACTCCCATTGAGGAAAGTGCGCATGGTGACTGTTGTATTCAATCCCGATGCAATTCCTGTGTTTCATCAACACTCCGATAGTCAACAGATTACAGAATGCCACCAGATGTGCATCGGAAAATACTACTTGTCTTCCAGGGAACGATCAAAGCGTAGACTGTTAGAGACATTACTCCCTTGGAGGAAAGTGCGCATGGTGACTGTTGTATTCAATCCCGATGCAATTTCTGTGTTTCATCAACACTGTGATAGTCTACAGATTACAGAATGCCACCAGATGTCCATCGGAAACTACTACTGGTTTTCCAGGGAACGATCAAAGCGTAGACTGTTTGAGACATTACTCACGTGGAGGACAGTGCGCATGGTGACTGTTGTATTCAATCCCGATGCAATTTCTGTGTTTCATCAACACACTGATAGTCCACAGATTACAGAAAGAATCCAGATGTGCATCGGAAACTACTACTGGTCTTCCAGGGAACGATCAAAGCGTAGACTGTTTGAGACATTACTCGAATGGAGGAAAGTGCAAATAGTGACACTGTTGTATTCAATCCCGATGCAATTTCTGTGTTTCATCAACACTCTGATATTCTACGGATTACAGAAAGCATCCAGATGTGCATCGGAAACTACTACTGGTCTTAGAGGGAACGATCAAAGCGTAAACTCTTTGAGACATTACTCCCATGGAGGAAAGTGTTCATGGTGACTGTTGCATTCAATCCCGATGCATTTCTGTGTTTCATCAACACTCTGATAGTCCACAGATTACAGAATGCCACCAGATGTGAATCGGAAACTACTACTGGTCTTCCAGGGAACGATCAAAGCATAGACTATTTCAGACATTACTCCCATGGAGGAAAGTGCGCATGGTGACTATTGTATTCAATACCGATGCAATTTCTGTTTCATCAACACTCTGATAGTCCACAGATCACAGAATGCCACCAGATGTGCATCGGAAACTACTACTGGTCTTCCAGGGAACGATCAAAACGTAGACTGTTTGAGACATTACTTTTATGGAGGAAAGTGCGCATGGTGACTGTTGTATTCAATCCCGATGCAATTTCTGTGTTTCAACAACACTCTGATAGTCCACAGATTACAGAATGCCTCCAGATGTGCATCGGAACCTACTACTGGTCTTCCAGGGAACGATCAAAACGTAGACTGTTTCAGACATTACTCCCATGGAGGAAACTGCTCATGGAGACTGTTGTATTCAATCCCGATGCAATTTCTGTGTTTCATCAACACTCTGAAAGTCCAGAGATTACAGAAAGCATCCAGATGTGCATCGGAAACTACTACTTGTCTTCCAGGGAACGATCAAAGCGTAGGCTGTTTGAGACATTACTCCCATGGAGGAAAGTGCGCATGGTGACTGTTGTATTCAATCCCGATGCAATATCTTTGTTTCATCAACACTCTGATAGTCTACAGATTACAGAATGCCACCAGATGTGCATCTGAAACTACTACTGGTCTTCCAGGGAACGATCACAGCTTACAATGTTTGAGACATTACTCTCATGGAGGAAACTGCGCATGGAGACTGTTGTATTCAATCCCGATGCAGTTTCTGTGTTTCATCAACACTCTGATAGTCCACAGATTACAGAAAGCAACCAGATGTGCATCAGAAACTACTACTGGTCATCCAGGGAACGATCAAAGTGTAGACTGTTTGAGACATTACTCCCATGGAGGAAAGTGCGCATGGTGACTGTTGTATTCAATCCCGATGCAATTTCTGTGCTTCATCACCACTCTGATAGTCCACAGTTTACCGAAAGAATCCAGATGTGCATCGGGAAGTACTGCTGGTCTTCCAGGAAACGATCAAAGCGTAGACTGTCAGAGACATTACTCCCATGGAGGAAAGTGCGCATTGTGACTGTTGTATTCAATCCCGATGCAATTTCTGTGTTTCATCAACACTCTGATAGTCCACAGATTACAGAATGCCTCCAGATGTGCATCGGAAACTACTACTGCTCTTCCAGGGAACGATCAAAGCGTAGACTGTTGGAGACATTACTCCCATGGAGGAAAGTCCGCATGGTGACTGTTTTATTCAATCCAGATGCAATTTCTGTGTTTCATCAACACTCTGATAGTCCACAGATTACAGAATGCCACCAGATGTGCATCGGAAACTACTACTGGTCTTCCAGGGAACGATCAAAGCGTAGACTGATAGAGACACTACTCCCTTGGAGGAAAGTGCGCATGGTGACTGTTGTATTCAATCCCGATGCCATTTCTTAGTTTCATCAACACTCTGATACTCCACAGATTACAGAATGCCTCCAGATGTACCTTGGAAACTACTACTGGTCTTCCAGGGAACGATCAAAGCGTAGACTGTTTGAGACATTACTCACATGGAGGAAAGTGTGCATGGTGACTGTTGTATTCAATCCCGATGCAATTTCTGTGTTTCATCAACACCCTGATAGTCCACAGATTACAGAATGCCACCAGATGTGCATCGGAAACTACTACTGGTCTTCCAGGGAACGATCAAAGCGTAGACTGTTTGAGACATTACTTTTATGGAGGAAAGTGCACATGGTGACTGTTGTATTCAATCCCGATTCAATTTCTGTGTTTCATCAACACTCTGATAGTCCACGGATTACAGAAAGCATCCAGATGTGCATCGGAAACTACTACTGGTCTTCCAGGGAACGATCAAAGCGTAAACTCTATGAGACAATACTCCCATGGAGGAAAGTGTTCATGGTGACTGTTGCATTCAATCTCGATGCATTTTCTGTGTTTCATCAACACTCTGATAGTCCACAGATTACAGAATGCCACCAGATGTGCAACGAAAACTACTAATGGTCTTCTAGGGAACGATCAAAGCATAGACTATTTCAGACATTACTCCCATGGAGGAAAGTGCGGATGGTGACTATTGTATTCAATCCCGATGCAATTTCTGTGTTTCATCAACACTCTGATAGTCCACAGATCACAGAATGCTACCAGATGTGCATCGGAAACTACTACTGGTCTTCCAGGGAACGATCAAAACGTAAACTGTTTGAGACATTACTTTTATGGTGGAAAGTGCACATGGTGACTGTTGTATTCAATCCCGATGCAATTTCTGTGTTTAATCAACACTCTGATACTCCACAGTTTACAGAATGACACCAGATGTGCATCGGAAACTACTACTGGTCCTCCAGGGAACGATCAAATCGTAGACTGTTTGAGACATTACTCCCTTGGAGGAAAGTGCGCATGCTGACTGTTGTATTCAATTCCGATTCAATTTCTGTGTTTCTTCAACACTCTGATTGTCCACAGATTACAGAATGCCACCAGATGTGCATCGGAAACTACTACTGGTCTTCCAGGGAACGATCAAAGCGTAGACTGTTCGAGACATTACTCCCATGGAAGAATGTGCGCATGGTGACTGTTGTATTCAATCCCGATGCAATTTCTGTGTTTCATCAACACACTGATAGTCCACAGATTACAGAAAGAATCCAGATGTGCATCGGAAACTACTACTGGTCTTCCAGAGAACGATCAAAGCGTAGACTGTTACAGACATAACTCCCATTGAGGAAAGTGCGCATGGTGACTGTTGTATTCAAACCCGATGCAATTCCTGTGTTTCATCAACACTCAAATAGTCCACAGATTACAGAATGCCACGAGATGTGCATCGGAAACTACTACTTGTATTCCAGGGAAAGATCAAAGCGTAGACTGTTAGAGACATTACTCCCTTGGAGGAAAGTGCGCATGGTGTTTGTTGTATTCAATCCCGATGCAATTTCTGTGTTTCATCAACACTGTGATAGTCTACAGATTACAGAATGCCACCAGATGTCCATCGGAAACTACTACTGGTTTTCCAGGGAACGATCAAATCGTAGACTGTTTGTGACATTACTCACGTGGAGGACAGTGCGCATGGTGACTGTTGTATTCAATCCCGATGCAATTTCTGTGTTTCATCAACACACTGATAGTCCACATATTACAGAAAGAATCCAGATGTGCATCGGAAACTACTACTGGTCTTCCAGCGAACGATCAAAGCGTAGACTGTTTCAGACATTACTCCCATGGAGGAAACTGCTCATGGAGACTGTTGTATTCAATCCCGATGCAATTTCTGTGTTTCATCAACACTCTGATAGTCCACAGATTACAGAAAGCATCCAGATGTGCATCGGAAACTACTACTTGTCTTTCAGGGAACGATCAAAGCGTAGGTTGTTTGAGACATTACTCCCATGGAGGAAAGTGCGCATGGTGACTGTTGTATTCAATCCCGATGCAATTTCTGTGTTTCATCAACACTCTGATACTCCACAGATTACAGAATGCCTCCAGATGTGCATCGGAAACTACTACTGGTCTTCCAGGGAACGATCAAAGCGTAAACTCTTTGAGACATTACTCCCATGGAGGGAAGTGCGCATGGTGACTGTTGTATTCAATCCCGATGCAATTTCTGTGTTTCATCAACACTCTGATAGTCCACAGATTACAGAATGACTTCAGATGTGCATCGGAAACTACTACTGGTCTTCCTGGGAACGATCAAAGCGTAGACTGTTTGAGACATTATTCCCATGAAGGAAAGTGCGCATGGTGTCTGTTGTATTCAATCCCGAGGCAATTTCTGTGATTCATCAACACTCTGATAGTCCACAGATTACAGAATCCAACCAGACGTGCATCGGAAACTACTACTGGTCTTAGAGGGAACGATCAAAGCGTAGACTGTTTGAGACATTACTCCCATGGAGGAAAGTGCGCATGGTGACTGTTGTATTCAATCCCGATGCAATTTCTGTGTTTCATCAACACACTGATAGTCCACAGATTACAGAAAGAATCCAGATGTGCATCGGAAACTACTACTGGTCTTCCAGGGAACGATCAAAGCGTAGACTGTTAGAGACATTACTCCCATGGAGGAAAGTGCGCATGGTGACTGTTGTATTCAATCCCGATGCAATTTCTGTGTTTCATCAACACTCTGATAGTCCACAGATTACAGAATGCCTCCAGTTGTGCATCGGAAACTACTACTGGTCTTCCAGGGAGCGATCAAAGCGTAGACTGTTAGAGACATTACTCCCTTGGAGGAATGTGCGCATGGTGACTGTTGTATTCAATCGTGATGCAATTTCTGTGTTTCATCAACACTGCGATAGTCTACAGATTACAGAATGCCACCAGATGTCCATCGGAAACTACTACTGGTTTTCCTGGGAACGATCAAAGCGTAGACTGTTTGAGACATTACTCACGTGGAGGAAAGTGCGCATGGTGACTGTTGTATTCAATCCCGAAGCAATTTTTTAGTTTCATCAACACTCTGATACTCCACAGATTACATAATGCCTCCATATGTGCATCGGAAACTACTACTGGTCTTCCAGGGAACGATCAAAACGTAGACTGTTTGAGACATTACTCGCATGGAGGAAAGTGCGCATGGTGACTGTTGTATTCAATCCGGATTCAATTTCTGTGTTTCATCAACACTCTGATAGTCCACGGATTACAGAAAGCATCCAGATGTGCATCGGAAACTACTACTGGTCTTCCAGGGAACGATCAAATCGTAAACTCTTTGAGACATTACTCCCATGGAGGAAAGTGTTCATGGTGACTGTTGCATTCAATCTCGATGCATTTTCTGTGTTTCATCAACACTCTGATAGTCCACAGATTACAGAATGCCACCAGATGTGCATCGGAAACTATTAATGGTCTTCCAGGGGACGATCAAAGCATAGGCTATTTCAGACATTACTCCCATGGAGGAAAGTGCGGATGGTGACTATTGTATTCAATCCCGATGCAATTCCTGTGTTTCATCAACACTCTGATAGTCCACAGATCACAGAATGCCACCAGATGTGCATCGGAAACTACTACTGGTCTTCCAGGGAACGATCAAAACGTAAACTGTTTGAGACATTACTTTTATGGCGGAAAGTGCACATGGTGACTGTTGTATTCAATCCCGATGCAATTTCTGTGTTTAATCAACACTCTGATACTCCACAGATTACAGAATGCCTCCAGATGTGCATCGGAAACCACTACTGGTCTTCCAGGGAACGATCAAAGCGTAGACTGTTTGAGACATTACTCCCTTGCAGGAAACTGCGCATGGTGACTGTTGTATTCAATTCCGATTCAATTTCTGTGTTTCTTCAACACTCTGATTGTCCACAGATTACAGAATGCCACCAGATGTGCATCGGAAACTACTACTGGTCTTCCAGGGAACGATCAAAGCGTAGACTGTTTGAGACATTACTCCCATGGAAGATTGTGCGCATGGTGACTGTTGTATTCAATCCCGATGCAATTTCTGTGTTTCATCAACACACTGATAGTCCACAGATTACAGAAAGAATCCAGATGTGCATCGGAAACTACTACTGGTCTTCCAGGGAACGATCAAAGCGTAGACTGTTACAGACATTACTCCCATTGAGGAAAGTGCGCATGGTGACTGTTGTATACAATCCCGATGCAATTCCTGTGTTTCATCAACACTCCGATAGTCAACAGATTACAGAATGCCACCAGATGTGCATCGGAAAATACTACTTGTCTTCCAGGGAACGATCAAAGCGTAGACTGTTAGAGACATTACTCCCTTGGAGGAAAGTGCGCATGGTGACTGTTGTATTCAATCCCGATGCAATTTCTGTGTTTCATCAACACACTGATAGTCCACAGATTACAGAAAGAATCCAGATGTGCATCGGAAACTACTACTGGTCTTCCAGGGAACGATCAAAGCGTAGACTGTTTGAGACATTACTCGAATGGAGGAAAGTGCAAATAGTGACACTGTTGTATTCAATCCCGATGCAATTTCTTAGTTTCATCAACACTCTGATATTCTACGGATTACAGAAAGCATCCAGATGTGCATCGGAAACTACTACTGGTCTTAGAGGGAACGATCAAAGCGTAAACTCTTTGAGACATTACTCCCATGGAGGAAAGTGTTCATGGTGACTGTTGCATTCAATCCCGAGGCATTTCTGTGTTTCATCAACACTCTGATAGTCCACAGATTACAGAATGCCACCAGATGTGCATCGGAAACTACTACTGGTCTTCCAGGGAACGATCAAAGCATAGACTATTTCAGACATTACTCCCATGGAGGAAAGTGCGCATGGTGACTATTGTATTCAATACCGATGCAATTTCTGTGTTTCAACAACACTCTGATAGTCCACAGATTACAGAATGCCTTCAGATTTGCATCGGAACCTACTACTGGTCTTCCAGGGAACGATCAAAACGTAGACTGTTTCAGACATTAATCCCATGGAGGAAACTGCTCATGGAGACTGTTGTATTCAATCCCGATGCAATATCTGTGTTTCATCAACACTGATAGTCCAGAGATTACAGAAAGCATCCAGATGTGCATCGGAAACTACTACTTGTCTTCCAGGGAACGATCAAAGCGTAGGCTGTTTGAGACATTACTCCCATGGAGGAAAGTGCGCATGGTGACTGTTGTATTCAATCCCGATGCAATATCTTTGTTTCATCAACACTCTGATAGTCTACAGATTACAGAATGCCACCAGATGTGCATCTGAAACTACTACTGGTCTTCCAGGGAACGATCACAGCTTACAATGTTTGAGACATTACTCTCATGGAGGAAACTGCGCATGGAGACTGTTGTATTCAATCCCGATGCAGTTTCTGTGTTTCATCAACACTCTGATAGTCCACAGATTACAGAAAGCATCCAGATGTGCATCAGAAACTACTACTGGTCATCCAGGGAACGATCAAAGCGTAGACTGTTTGAGACATTACTCCCATGGAGGAAAGTGCGCATGGTGACTGTTGTATTCAATCCCGATGCAATTTTTGTGCTTCATCACCACTCTGATAGTCCACAGTTTACCGAAAGAATCCAGATGTGCATCGGGAAGTACTGCTGGTCTTCCAGGAAACGATCAAAGCGTAGACTGTCAGAGACATTACTCCCATGGAGGAAAGTGCGCATTGTGACTGTTGTATTCAATCCCGGTGCAATTTCTGTGTTTCATCAACACTCTGATAGTCCACAGATTACAGAATGCCTCCTGATGTGCATCGGAAACTACTACTGCTCTTCAAGGGAACGATCAAAGCGTAGACTGTTAGAGACATTACTCCCATGGAGGAAAGTCCGTATGGTGACTGTTTTATTCAATCCAGATGCAATTTCTGTGTTTCATCAACACTCTGATAGTCCACAGATTACAGAATGCCACCAGATGTGCATTGGAAACTACTACTGGTCTTCCAGGGAACGATCAAAGCGTAGACTGATAGAGACACTACTCCCTTGGAGGAAAGTGCGCATGGTGACTGTTGTATTCAATCCCGATGCCTCTTCTTAGTTTCATCAACACTCTGATACTCCACAGATTACAGAATGCCTCCAGATGTGCATTGGAAACTACTACTGGTCTTCCAGGGAACGATCAAAGCGTAGACTGTTTGAGACATTACTCGCATGGAGGAAAGTGCGCATGGTGACTGTTGTATTCAATCCCGAAGCTATTTCTGTGTTTCATCAACACCCTGATAGTCCACAGATTACAGAATGCCACCAGATGTGCATCGGAAACTACTAGTGGTCTTCCAGGGAACGATCAAAGCGTAGACTGTTAGAGAAATTACTCCCATGGAGGAAAGTGCGCATGGTGACTGTTGTATTCAATTCCGATTCAATTTCTGTGTTTCTTCAACACTCTGATTGTCCACAGATTACAGAATGCCACCAGATGTGAATCGGAAACTATTACTGGTCTTCCAGGGAACGATCAAAGCGTAGACTGTTTGAGACATTACTCCCATGGAAGAAAGTGCGCATGGTGTCTGTTGTATTCAATCCCGATGCAATTTCTGTGTTTCATCAACACACTGATAGTCCACAGATTACAGAAAGAATCCAGATGTGCATCGGAAACTACTACTGGTCTTCCAGGGAACAATCAAAGCGTAGACTGTTAGAGACTTTAATCCCATTGAGGAAAGTGCGCATGATGACTGTTGTATTCAATCCCGATGCAATATCTGTGATTCATCAACACTCTGATAGTCCGCAGATTACAGAATGCCACGAGGTGTGCATCGGAAACTACTACTGGTCTTCCAGGGAACGATCAAAGCGTAGACTGTTAGAGACATTACTCCCTTGGAGGAAAGTGCGCATGGTGACTGTTGTATTCAATCCCGATGCAATTTCTGTGTTTCATCAACACTGTGATAGTCTACAGATTACAGAATGCCACCAGATGTCCATCGGAAACAACTACTGGTTTTCCAGGGAACGATCAAAGCGTAGACCGTTTGAGACATTACTTACGTGGAGGACAGCGCGCATGGTGACTGTTGTATTCATTCCCGATGCAATTTCTGTGTTTCATCAACACACTGATAGTCCACAGATTTCAGAAAGAATCCAGATGTGCATCGGAAACTGCTACTCGTCTTCCAGGGAACGATCGAAACGTAGACTGTTTGAGACATTACTCGCATGGAGGAAAGTGCACATGGTGACACTGTTGTATTCAATCCCGATGCAACTTCTGTGTTTCATCAACACTCTGATATTAAACGGATTACAGAAAGCGTCCAGATGTGCATCGGAAACTACTACTGGTCTTCCAGGGAACGATCAAAGCGTAAACTCTTTGAGACATTACTCCCAGGGAGGAAAGTGTTCATGGTAACTGTTGCATTCAATCCCGATGCATTTTCTGTGTTTCATCAACACTCTGATAGTCCACAGATTACAGAATGCCACCAGATGTGCATCGGAAACTACTACTGGTCTTCCAGGGAACGATCAAAGCATAGACTATTTCAGACATTACTCCCATGGAGGAAAGTGCGGATGGTGACTATTGTATTCAATACCGATGCAATTTCTCTTTCATCAACACTCAGATAGTCCACAGATCACAGAACGCCACCATATCTGCATCGGAAACTACTACTGGTCTTCCAGGGAACGATCGAAACGTAGACTGTTTGAGACATTACTTTTATGGAGGAAAGTGCGCATGGTGACTGTTGTATTCAATCCCGATGCAATTTCTGTGTTTAATCAACACTCTGATACTCCACAGATTACAGAATGCCTCCAGATGTGCATCGGAAACTACTACTGGTCTTCCAGGGAACGATCAAAGCTTACACTGTTTGAGACATTACTCTCATGGACGAAACTGCGCATGGAGACTGTTGTATTCAATCCCGATGCAATTTCTGTTTCATCAACACTCTGATAGTCCACAGATTACAGAAAGCATCCAGATGTGCATCAGAAACTACTACTGGTCTTCCAGGGAACGATCAAAGCGTAGATTGTTTGCGACATTACTCCCATGGAGGAAAGTGCGCATGGTGACTGTTGTATTCAATCGCGATGCAATTTCTGTGTTTCATCAACACTGCGATAGTCTACAGATTACAGAATGCCACCAGATGTCCATCGGAAACTACTACTGGTCTTCCAGGGAACGATCAAAACGTAGACTGTTTGAGACATTACTCGCATGGAGGAAAGTGCGCATGGTGACTGTTGTATTCAATCCCGATGCAATTTCTGTGTTTCATAAACACTCTGATAGTCCACAGATTACAGAATGCCTCCAGATGTGCATCGGAAACTACTACTTGTCTTCCAGGGACCGATCAAAGCGTAGACTGTTAGAGACATTACTCCCATGGAGGAAAGTGCGCATGGTGACTGTTGTATTCAATCGCGATGCAATTTCTGTGTTTCATCAACACTGCGATAGTCTACAGATTACAGAATGCCACCAGATGTCCATCGGAAACTACTACTGGTTTTCCTGGGAACGATCAAAGCGTAGACTGTTTGAGACATTACTCACGTGGAGGAAAGTGCGCATGGTGACTGTTGTAATCAATCCCGAAGCAATTTCTTAGTTTCATCAACACTCTGATACTCCACAGATTACATAATGCCTCCAGATGTGCATCGGAAACTACTACTGGTCTTCCAGGGAACGATCAAAACGTAGACTGTTTGAGACATTACTCGCATGGAGGAAAGTGCGCATGGTGACTGTTGTATTCAATCCGGATTCAATTTCTGTGTTTCATCAACACTCTGATAGTCCACGGATTACAGAAAGCATCCAGATGTGCATCGGAAACTACTACTGGGTTTCCAGGGAACGATCAAATCGTAAACTCTTTGAGACATTACTCCCATGGAGGAAAGTGTTCATGGTGACTGTTGCATTCAATCTCGATGCATTTTCTGTGTTTCATCAACACTCTGATAGTCCACAGATTACAGAATGCCACCAGATGTGCATCGGAAACTATTAATGGTCTTCCAGGGAACGATCAAAGCATAGGCTATTTCAGACATTACTCCCATGGAGGAAAGTGTGGATGGTGACTATTGTATTCAATCCCGATGCAATTTCTGTGTTTCATCAACACTCTGATAGTCCACAGATCACAGAATGCCACCAGATGTGCATCGGAGACTACTACTGGTCTTCCAGGGAACGATCAATACGTAAACTGTTTGAGACATTACTTTTACGGCGGAAAGTGCACATGGTGACTGTTGTATTCAATCCCGATGCAATTTCTGTGTTTAATCAACACTCTGATACTCCACAGATTACAGAATGCCTCCAGATGTGCATCGGAAACCACTACTGGTCTTCCAGGGAGCGATCAAAGCGTAGACTGTTTGAGACATTACTCCCTTGCAGGAAACTGCGCATGGTGACTGTTGTATTCAATTCCGATTCAATTTCTGTGTTTCTTCAACACTCTGATTGTCCGCAGATTACAGAATGCCACCAGATGTGCATCGGAAACTACTACTGGTCTTCCAGGGAACGATCAAAGCGTAGACTGTTTGAGACATTACTCCCATGGAAGATTGTGCGCATGGTGACTGTTGTATTCAATCCCGATGCAATTTCTGTGTTTCATCAACACACTGATAGTCCACAGATTACAGAAAGAATCCAGATGTGCATCGGAAACTACTACTGGTCTTCCAGGCAACGATCAAAGCGTAGACTGTTACAGACATTACTCCCATTGAGGAAAGTGCGCATGGTGACTGTTGTATTCAATCCCGATGCAATTCCTGTGTTTCATCAACACTCCGATAGTCAACAGATTACAGAATGCCACCAGATGTGCATCGGAAAATACTACTTGTCTTCCAGGGAACGATCAAAGCGTAGACTGTTAGAGACATTACTCCCATGGAGGAAAGTGCGCATGGTGACTGTTGTATTCAATCCCGATGCAATTTCTGTGTTTCATAAACACTGTGATAGTCTACAGATTACAGAATGCCACCAGATGCCCATCGGAAACTACTACTGGTTTTCCAGGGAACGATCAAAGCGTAGACTGTTTGAGACATTACTCACGTGGAGGACAGTGGGCATGGTGACTGTTGTATTCAATCCCGGTGCAATTTCTGTGTTTCATCAACACACTGATAGTCCACAGATTACAGAAAGAATCCAGATGTGCATCGGAAACTACTACTGGTCTTCCAGGGAACGATCAAAGCATAGACTATTTCAGACGTTACTCCCATGGAGGAAAGTGCGCATGGTGACTATTGTATTCAATACCGATGCAATTTCTGTTTCATCAACACTCAGATAGTCCACAGATCACAGAATGCCACCAGATGTGCTTCGGAAACTACTACTGGTCTTCCAGGGAACGATCAAAACGTAGACTGTTTGAGACATTACTTTTATGGAGGAAAGTGCGCATGGTGACTGTTGTATTCAATCCCGATGCAATTCCTGTGTTTCATCAACACTCCGATAGTCAACAGATTACAGAATGCCACCAGATGTGCATCGGAAAATACTACTTGTCTTCCAGGGAACGTACAAAGCGTAGACTGTTAGAGACATTACTCCCATGGAGGAAAGTGCGCATGGTGACTATTGTATTCAATACCGATGCAATTTCTGTTTCATCAACACTCAGATAGTCCACAGATCACAGAATGCCACCAGATGTGCATCGGAAACTACTACTGGTCTTCCAGGGAACGATCAAAGCGTAGGCTGTTTGAGACATTACTCCCATGGAGGAAAGTGCGCATGGTGACTGTTGTATTCAATCCCGATGCAATATCTTTGTTTCATCAACACTCTGATAGTCTACAGATTACAGAATGCCACCAGATGTGCATCTGAAACTACTACTGGTCTTCCAGGGAACGATCACAGCTTACAATGTTTGAGACATTACTCTCATGGAGGAAACTGCTCATGGAGACTGTTGTATTCAATCCCGATGCAGTTTCTGTGTTTCATCAACACTCTGATAGTCCACAGATTACAGAAAGCATCCAGATGTGCATCAGAAACTACTACTGGTCATCCAAGGAACGATCAAAGCGTAGACTGTTTGAGACATTACTCCCATGGAGGAAAGTGCGCATGGTGACTGTTGTATTCAATCCCGATGCAATTTCTGTGCTTCATCACCACTCTGATAGTCCACAGTTTACCGAAAGAATCTAGATGTGCATCGGGAAGTACTGCTGGTCTTCCAGGAAACGATCAAAGCGTAGACTGTCAGAGACATTACTCCCATGCAGGAATGTGCGCATTGTGACTGTTGTATTCAATCCCGATGCAATTTCTGTGTTTCATCAACACTCTGATAGTCCACAGATTACAGAATGCCTCCAGATGTGCATCGGAAACTACTACTGCTCTTCCAGGGAACGATCAAAGCGTAGACTGTTAGAGACATTACTCCTATGGAGGAAAGTCCGCATGGTGACTGTTTTATTCAATCCAGATGCAATTTCTGTGTTTCATCAACACTCTGATAGTCCACAGATTACTGAATGCCACCAGATGTGCATTGGAAACTACTACTGGTCTTCCAGGGAACGATCAAAGCGTAGACTGATAGAGACACTACTCCCTTGGAGGAAAGTGCGCATTGTGACTGTTGTATTCAATCCCGATGACATTTTTTAGTTTCATCAACACTCTGATACTCCACAGATTACAGAATGCCACCAGATGTGCATTGGAAACTACTACTGGTCTTCCAGGGAACGATCAAAGCGTAGACTGTTTGAGACATTACTCGCATGGAGGAAAGTGCGCATGGTGACTGTTGTATTCAATCCCGATGCAATTTCTGTGTTTCATCAACACCCTGATAGTCCACAGATTACAGAATGCCACCAGATGTGCATCGGAAACTACTAGTGGTCTTCCAGGGAACGATCAAAGCGTAGACTGTTAGAGAAATTACTCCCATGGAGGAAAGTGCTCATGGTGACTGTTGTATTCAATTCCGATTCAATTTCTGTGTTTCTTCAACACTCTGATTGTCCACAGATTACAGAATGCCACCACATGTGAATCGGAAACTATTACTGGTCTTCCAGGGAACGATCAAAGCGTAGACTGTTTGAGACATTACTCCCATGGAAGAAAGTGCGCATGGTGACTGTTGTATTCAATTCCGATGCAATTTCTGTGTTTCATCAACACTCTGATATTAAACGGATTACAGAAAGCATCCAGATGTGCATCGGAAACTACTACTGGTCTTCCAGGGAACGATCAAAGCGTAAACTCTTTGAGACATTACTCCCAGGGAGGAAAGTGTTCATGGTAACTGTTGCATTCAATCCCGATGCATTTTCTGTGTTTCATCAACACTCTGATAGTCCACAGATTACAGAATGCCACCAGATGTGCATCGGAAACTACTACTGGTCTTCCAGGGAACGATCAAAGCATAGACTATTTCAGACATTACTCCCATGGAGGAAAGTGCGGATGGTGACTATTGTATTCAATACCGATGCAATTTCTCTTTCATCAACACTCAGATAGTCCACAGATCACGAAACGCCACCAGATGTGCATCGGAAACTACTACTGGTCTTCCAGGGAACGATCGAAACGTAGACTGTTTGAGACATTACTTTTATGGAGGAAAGTGCGCATGGTGACTGTTGTATTCAATCCCGATGCAATTTCTGTGTTTCAACAACACTCTGATAGTCCACAGATTACAGAATGTCTCCAGATGTGCATCGGAAACTACTACTGGTCTTCCAGGGAACGATCAAAGCTTACACTGTTTGAGACATTACTCTCATGAACGAAACTGCGCATGGAGACTGTTGTATTCAATCCCGATGCAATTTCTGTTTCATCAACACTCTGATAGTCCACAGATTACAGAAAGCATCCAGATGTGCATCAGAAACTACTACTGGTCTTCCAGGGAACGATCAAAGCGTAGATTGTTTGCGACATTACTCCCATGGAGGAAAGTGCGCATGGTGACTGTTGTATTAAATCCCGATGCAATTTCTGTGCTTCATCACCACTCTCTTTTAGTCCACAGTTTACCGAAAGAATCCAGTTGTGCATCGGGAAGTACTACTGGTCTTCCAGGAAACGATCAAACGTAGACTGTCAGAGACATTACTACCATGGAGGAAACTGCGCATTGTGACTGTTGTATTCAAACCCGATGCAATTTCTGTGTTTCATCAACACTCTGATAGTCCACAGATTACAGAATGCCTCCAGATGTGCATCGGAAACTACTACTGGTCTTCCAGGGAACGATCAAAGCGTAGACTGTTAGAGACATTACTCCCATGGAGGAAAGTCCGCATGGTGACTGTTTTATTCAATCCCGATGCAATTTCTGTGTTTCATCAACACTCTGATAGTCCACGGATTACAGAAAGCATCCAGATGTGCATCAGAAGCTACAACTGGCCTTCCAGGGAACGATCAAAGCGTAAACTCTTTGAGACATTACTCCCATGGAGGAAAGTGTTCATGGTGACTGTTGCATTCACTCCCGATGTATTTTATGTGTTTCATCAACACTCTGATAGTCCACGGATTACAGAAAGCATCCAGATGTGCATCGAAAGCTACTACTGGGCTTCCAGGGAACGATCAAAGCGTAGACTGTTTGAGACATTACTCGCATGGAGGAAAGTGCGCATGGTGATGGATGTATTCAATCCCGATTCAATTTCTGTGTTTCATCAACACTCTGATAGTCCACGGATTACAGAAAGCATCCAGATGTGCATCGGAAACTACTACTGATCTTCCAGGGAACGATCAAAGCGTAAACTCTTTGAGACATTACTCCCATGGAGGAAAGTGTTCATGGTGACTGTTGCATTCAATCTCGATGCATTTTCTGTGTTTCAACAACACTCTGATAGTCCACAGATTACAGAATGCCACCAGATGTGCATCGGAAACTATTACTGGTCTTCCAGGAAACGATCAAAGCGTAGACTGTCAGAGACATTACTCCCATGGAGGAAAGTGCGCATTGTGACTGTTGTATTCAATCCCGATGCAATTTCTGTGTTTCATCAACACTCTGATAGTCCACAGATTACAGAAAGCCTCCAGATGTGCATCGGAAACTACTACTGGTCTTCCAGGGAACGATCAAAGCGTAGACTGTTAGAGACATTACTCCCATGGAGGAAAGTCCGCATGGTGAATGTTTTATTCAATCCAGATGCAATTTCTGTGTTTCATCGACACTCTGATAGTCCACAGATTACAGAATGCCACCAGATGTGCATCGGAAACTACTACTGGTCTTCCAGGGAACGATCAAAGCGTAGACTGTTAGAGACACTACTCCCTTGGAGGAAAGTGCGCATGGTGACTGTTGTATTCAATCCCGATGCCTTTTCTTAGTTTCATCAACACTCTGATACTCCACAGATTACAGAATGCCTCCAGATGTGCATTGGAAACTACTACTGGTCTTCCAGGGAACGATCAAAGCGTAGACTGTTTGAGACATTACTCGCATGGAGGAAAGTGCGCATGGTGACTGTTGTATTCAATCCCGATGCAATTTCTGTGTTTCATCAACACTCTGATATTAAACCGATTACAGAAAGCATCCAGATGTGCATCGGAAACTACTACTGGTCTTCCAGGGAACGATCAAAGCGTAAACTCTTTGAGACATTACTCCCAGGGAGGAAAGTGTTCATGGTAACTGTTGCATTCAATCCCGATGCATTTTCTGTGTTTCATCAACACTCTGATAGTCCACAGATTACAGAATGCCACCAGATGTGCATCGGAAACTACTACTGGTCTTGCAGGGAACGATCAAAGCATAGACTATTTCAGACATTACTCCCATGGAGGAAAGTGCGGATGGTGACTATTGTATTCAATACCGATGCAATTTCTCTTTCATCAACACTCAGATAGTCCACAGATCACAGAACGCCACCAGATGTGCATCGGAAACTACTACTGGTCTTCCAGGGAACGATCGAAACGTAGACTGTTTGAGACATTACTTTTATGGAGGAAAGTGCGCATGGTGACTGTTGTATTCAATCCCGATGCAATTTCTGTGTTTCAATAACACTCTGATAGTCCACAGATTACAGAATGCCTCCAGATGTGCATCGGAAACTACTACTGGTCTTCCAGGGAACGATCAAACTGTAGACTGTAGGAGACTTTACTTTTATGGAGGAATGTGCGCATGGTGACTGTTGTATACAATCCCGATGCAATTTCTGTTTTTCATCAACATTCTGATAGTCCACAGATAACGGAATGCCTCCAGATGTGCATCGGAAACTACTACTGGTCTTCCAGGGAACGACCGAAGCGTAAACTCTTTGAGACATTACTCCCATGGAGGAAAGTGCGCATGGTGACAGTTGTATTCAATCCCGATGCAATTTCTGTGTTTCATCCACATTCTAATAGTCCACAGATTACAGAATGCCTCCAGATGTGCATCGGAAACTACTAATGGTCTTCCAGGGAACGATCAAAAAGTAGACTGTTTGGGACATAATTCCCATGGGGGAAAGTGCGCATGGTGACTGTTGTATTCAATCCCGATGCCATTTCTGTGTCTCATCAACACTCCGATGATCCACAGATTAAAGAATCCCTCCAGATGTGCATCGGAAACTACAACTGGTCTTCCAGGGAACGATGAAAGCGTAGACTGTTTGATACATTACTGCCATTGAGGAAAGTGCGCATGGTGACTGTTGTATTCAATCCCGATGCAATTTCTGTGTTTCATCAACACTCTGATAGTCCACAGATTACAGAATGCCTCCAGATGTGCATCGGAAACTACTACTGGTCTTCCAGGGAACGATCAAAGCGTAGACTGTTAGAGACATTACTCCCATGGAGGAAAGTCCGCATGGTGACTGTTTTATTCAATCCCGATGCAATTTCTGTGTTTCATCAACACTCTGATAGTCCACGGATTACAGAAAGCATCCAGATGTGCATCGGAAGCTACAACTGGTCTTCCAGGGAACGATCAAAGCGTAAACTCTTTGAGACATTACTCCCATGGAGGAAAGTGTTCATGGTGACTGTTGCATTCACTCCCGATGTATTTTATGTGTTTCATCAACACTCTGATAGTCCACGGATTACAGAAAGCATCCAGATGTGCATCGAAAGCTACTACTGGGCTTCCAGGAAACGATCAAAGCGTAGACTGTTTGAGACATTACTCGCATGGAGGAAAGTGCGCATGGTGATGGTTGTATTCAATCCCGATTCAATTTCTGTGTTTCATCAACACTCTGATAGTCCACGGATTACAGAAAGCATCCAGATGTGAATCGGAAACTACTACTGATCTTCCAGGGAACGATCAAAGCGTAAACTCTTTGAGACATTACTCCCATGGAGGAAAGTGTTCATGGTGACTGTTGCATTCAATCTCGATGCATTTTCTGTGTTTCATCAACACTCTGATAGTCCACAGATTACAGAATGCCACCAGATGTGCATCGGAAACTATTACTGGTCTTCCAGGAAACGATCAAAGCGTAGACTGTCAGAGACATTACTCCCATGGAGGAAAGTGCGCATTGTGACTGTTGTATTCAATCCCGATGCAATTTCTGTGTTTCATCAACACTCTGATAGTCCACAGATTACAGAAAGCCTCCAGATGTGCATCGGAAACTACTACTGGTCTTCCAGGGAACGATCAAAGCGTAGACTGTTAGAGACATTACTCCCATGGAGGAAAGTCCGCATGGTGAATGTTTTATTCAATCCAGATGCAATTTCTGTGTTTCATCAACACTCTGATAGTCCACAGATTACAGAATGCCACCAGATGTGCATCGGAAACTACTACTGGTCTTCCAGGGAACGATCAAAGCGTAGACTGTTAGAGACACTACTCCCTTGGAGGAAAGTGCGCATGGTGACTGTTGTATTCAATCCCGATGCCTTTTCTTAGTTTCATCAACACTCTGATACTCCACAGATTACAGAATGCCTCCAGATGTGCATTGGAAACTACTACTGGTCTTCCAGGGAACGATCAAAGCGTAGACTGTTTGAGACATTACTCGCATGGAGGAAAGTGCGCATGGTGACTGTTGTATTCAATCCCGATGCAATTTCTGTGTTTCATCAACACTCTGATATTAAACCGATTACAGAAAGCATCCAGATGTGGATCGGAAACTACTACTGGTCTTCCAGGGAACGATCAAAGCGTAAACTCTTTGAGACATTACTCCCAGGGAGGAAAGTGTTCATGGTAACTGTTGCATTCAATCCCGATGCATTTTCTGTGTTTCATCAACACTCTGATAGTCCACAGATTACAGAATGCCACCAGATGTGCATCGGAAACTACTACTGGCCTTCCAGGGAACGATCAAAGCATAGACTATTTCAGACATTACTCCCATGGAGGAAAGTGCGGATGGTGACTATTGTATTCAATACCGATGCAATTTCTCTTTCATCAACACTCAGATAGTCCACAGATCACAGAACGCCACCAGATGTGCATCGGAAACTACTACTGGTCTTCCAGGGAACGATCGAAACGTAGACTGTTTGAGACATTACTTTTATGGAGGAAAGTGCGCATGGTGACTGTTGTATTCAATCCCGATGCAATTTCTGTGTTTCAATAACACTCTGATAGTCCACAGATTACAGAATGCCTCCAGATGTGCATCGGAAACTACTACTGGTCTTCCAGGGAACGATCAAAGCTTACACTGTTTGAGACATTACTCTCATGGACGAAACTGCGCATGGAGACTGTTGTATTCAATCCCGATGCAATTTCTGTTTCATCAACACTCTGATAGTCCACGGATTACAGAAAGCATCCAGATGTGCATCGGAAGCTACAACTGGTCTTCCAGGGAACGATCAAAGCGTAAACTCTTTGAGACATTACTCCCATGGAGGAAAGTGTTCATGGTGACTGTTGCATTCACTCCCGATGTATTTTCTGTGTTTCATCAACACTCTGATAGTCCACGGATTACAGAAAGCATCCAGATGTGCATCGAAAACTACTACTGGGCTTCCAGGGAACGATCAAAGCGTAAACTGTTTGAGACATTACTCGCATGGAGGAAAGTGCGCATGGTGATGGTTGTATTCAATCCCGATTCAATTTCTGTGTTTCATCAACACTCTGATAGTCCACGGATTACAGAAACATCCAGATGTGCATCGGAAACTACTACTGATCTTCCAGGGAACGATCAAAGCGTAAACTCTTTGAGACATTACTCCCACGGAGGAAAGTGTTCATGGTGACTGTTGCATTCAATCTCGATGCATTTTCTGTGTTTCATCAACACTCTGATAGTCCACAGATTACAGAATGCCACCAGATGTGCATCGGAAACTATTACTGGTCTTCCAGGAAACGATCAAAGCGTAGACTGTCAGGGACATTACTCCCATGGAGGAAAATGCGCATTGTGACTGTTGTATTCAATCCCGATGCAATTTCTGTGTTTCATCAAACTCTGATAGTCCACAGATTACAGAATGCCTCCAGATGTGCATCGGAAACTACTACTGGTCTTCCAGGGAACGATCAAAGCGTAGACTGTTAGAGACATTACTCCCATGGAGGAAAGTCCGCATGGTGAATGTTTTATTCAATCCAGATGCAATTTCTGTGTTTCATCAACACTCTGATAGTCCACAGATTACAGAATGCCACCAGATGTGCATCGGAAACTACTACTGGTCTTCCAGGGAACGATCAAAGCGTAGACTGTTAGAGAAATTACTCCCATGGAGGAAAGTGCGCATGGTGACTGTTGTATTCAATTCCGATTCAATTTCTGTGTTTCTTCAACACTCTGATTGTCCACAGATTACAGAATGCCACCAGATGTGCATCGGAAACTACTACTGGTCTTCCAGGGAACGATCGAAACGTAGACTGTTTGAGACATTACTTTTATGGAGGAAAGTGCGCATGGTGACTGTTGTATTCAATCCCGATGCAATTTCTGTGATTCATCAACACTCTGATAGTCCGCAGATTACAGAATGCCACGAGATGTGCATCGGAAACTACTACTGGTCTTCCAGGGAACGATCAAAGCGTAGACTGTTAGAGACATTACTCCCTTGGAGGAAAGTGCGCATGGTAACACTGTTGTATTCAATCCCGATGCAATTTCTGTGTTTCATCAACACTCTGATATTAAACGGATTACAGAAAGCATCCAGATGTGCATCGGAAACTACTACTGGTCTTCCAGGGAACGATCAAAGCGTAAACTCTTTGAGACATTACTCCCAGGGAGGAAAGTGTTCATGGTAACTGTTGCATTCAATCCCGATGCATTTTCTGTGTTTCATCAACACTCTGATAGTCCACAGATTACAGAATGCCACCAGATGTGCATCGGAAACTACTACTGGTCTTCCAGGGAACGATCAAAGCATAGACTATTTCAGACATTACTCCCATGGAGGAAAGTGCGGATGGTGACTATTGTATTCAATACCGATGCAATTTCTCTTTCATCAACACTCAGATAGTCCACAGATCACAGAACGCCACCAGATGTGCATCGGAAACTACTACTGGTCTTCCAGGGAACGATCGAAACGTAGACTGTTTGAGACATTACTTTTATGGAGGAAAGTGCGCATGGTGACCGTTGTATTCAATCCCGATGCAATTTCTGTGTTTCAACAACACTCTGATAGTCCACAGATTACAGAATGTCTCCAGATGTGCATCGGAAACTACTACTGGTCTTCCAGGGAACGATCAAAGCTTACACTGTTTGAGACATTACTCTCATGAACGAAACTGCGCATGGAGACTGTTGTATTCAATCCCGATGCAATTTCTGTTTCATCAACACTCTGATAGTCCACAGATTACAGAAAGCATCCAGATGTGCATCAGAAACTACTACTGGTCTTCCAGGGAACGATCAAAGCGTAGATTGTTTGCGACATTACTCCCATGGAGGAAAGTGCGCATGGTGACTGTTGTATTAAATCCCGATGCAATTTCTGTGCTTCATCACCACTCTCTTTTAGTCCACAGTTTACCGAAAGAATCCAGTTGTGCATCGGGAAGTACTACTGGTCTTCCAGGAAACGATCAAACGTAGACTGTCAGAGACATTACTCCCATGGAGGAAACTGCGCATTGTGACTGTTGTATTCAATCCCGATGCAATTTCTGTGTTTCATCAACACTCAGATAGTCCACAGATCACAGAACGCCACCAGATGTGCATCGGAAACTACTACTGGTCTTCCAGGGAACGATCGAAACGTAGACTGTTTGAGACATTACTTTTATGGAGGAAAGTGCGCATGGTGACTGTTGTATTCAATCCCGATGCAATTTCTGTGTTTCAATAACACTCTGATAGTCCACAGATTACAGAATGCCTCCAGATGTGCATCGGAAACTACTACTGGTCTTCCAGGGAACGATCAAAGCTTACACTGTTTGAGACATTACTCTCATGGACGAAACTGCGCATGGAGACTGTTGTATTCAATCCCGATGCAATTTCTGTTTCATCAACACTCTGATAGTCCACGGATTACAGAAAGCATCCAGATGTGCATCGGAAGCTACAACTGGTCTTCCAGGGAACGATCAAAGCGTAAACTCTTTGAGACATTACTCCCATGGAGGAAAGTGTTCATGGTGACTGTTGCATTCACTCCCGATGTATTTTCTGTGTTTCATCAACACTCTGATAGTCCACGGATTACAGAAAGCATCCAGATGTGCATCGAAAACTAATTCTGGGCTTCCAGGGAACGATCAAAGCGTAAACTGTTTGAGACATTACTCGCATGGAGGAAAGTGCGCATGGTGATGGTTGTATTCAATCCCGATTCAATTTCTGTGTTTCATCAACACTCTGATAGTCCACGGATTACAGAAACATCCAGATGTGCATCGGAAACTACTACTGATCTTCCAGGGAACGATCAAAGCGTAAACTCTTTGAGACATTACTCCCATGGAGGAAAGTGTTCATGGTGACTGTTGCATTCAATCTCGATGCATTTTCTGTGTTTCATCAACACTCTGATAGTCCACAGATTACAGAATGCCACCAGATGTGCATCGGAAACTATTACTGGTCTTCCAGGAAACGATCAAAGCGTAGACTGTCAGGGACATTACTCCCATGGAGGAAAATGTGCATTGTGACTGTTGTATTCAATCCCGATGCAATTTCTGTGTTTCATCAAACTCTGATAGTCCACAGATTACAGAATGCCTCCAGATGTGCATCGGAAACTACTACTGGTCTTCCAGGGAACGATCAAAGCGTAGACTGTTAGAGACATTACTCCCATGGAGGAAAGTCCGCATGGTGAATGTTTTATTCAATCCAGATGCAATTTCTGTGTTTCATCAACACTCTGATAGTCCACAGATTACAGAATGCCACCAGATGTGCATCGGAAACTACTACTGGTCTTCCAGGGAACGATCAAAGCGTGGACTGTTAGTGACACTACTCCCTTGGACGAAAGTGCGCATGGTGACTGTTGTATTCAATCCCGATGCCTTTTCTTAGTTTCATCAACACTCTGATACTCCACAGACTACAGAATGCCACCAGATGTGCATCGGAAACTACTACTGGTCTTCCAGGGAACGATCAAAGCGTAGACTGTTAGAGAAATTACTCCCATGGAGGAAAGTGCGCATGGTGACTGTTGTATTCAATTCCGATTCAATTTCTGTGTTTCTTCAACACTCTGATTGTCCACAGATTACAGAATGCCACCAGATGTGCATCGGAAACTACTACTGGTCTTCCAGGGAACGATCGAAACGTAGACTGTTTGAGACATTACTTTTATGGAGGAAAGTGCGCATGGTGACTGTTGTATTCAATCCCGATGCAATTTCTGTATTTCAACAACACTCTGATAGTCCACAGATTACAGAATGCCTCCAGATGTGCATCGGAAACTACTACTGGTCTTCCAGGGAACGATCAAAGCTTACACTGTTTGAGACATTACTCTCATGGACGAAACTGCGCATGGAGACTGTTGTATTCAATCCCGATGCAATTTCTGTTTCATCAACACTCTGATAGTCCACAGATTACAGAAAGCATCCAGATGTGCATCAGAAACTACTACTGGTCTTCCAGGGAACGATCAAAGCGTAGATTGTTTGAGACATTACTCCCATGGAGGAAAGTGCGCATGGTGACTTTTGTATTCAATCCCGATGCAATTTCTGTGCTTCATCACCACTCTGATAGTCCACAGTTTACCGAAAGAATCCAGATGTGCATCGGGAAGTACTACTGGTCTTCCAGGAAACGATCAAACGTAGACTGTCAGAGACATTACTCCCATGGAGGAAACTGCGCATTGTGACTGTTGTATTCATACCCGATGCAATTTCTGTGTTTCATCAACACTCTGATAGTCCACAGATTACAGAATGCCTCCAGATGTGCATCGGAAACTACTACTGGTCTTCCAGGGAACGATCAAAGCGTAGACTGTTAGAGACATTACTCCCATGGAGGAAAGTCCGCATGGTGACTGTTTTATTCAATCCCGATGCAATTTCTGTGTTTCATCAACACACTGATAGTCCACAGATTACAGATTGCCACCAGATGTGCATCGGAAACTACTACTGGTCTTCCAGGGAACGATCAAAGCGTAGACTGTTAGAGACACTACTCCCTTGGAGGAAAGTGCGCATGGTGACTTTTGTATTCAATCCCGATGCCATTTCTTAGTTTCATCAACACTTTGATACTCCACAGATTACAGAATGCCTCCAGATGTGCATCGGAAACTACTACTGGTCTTCCAGGGAACGATCAAAGCGTAGAGTGTTTGAGACATTACTCGCATGGAGGAAAGTGCGCATTTTGACTGTTGTATTCAATCCCGATGCAATTTCTGTGTTTCATCAACACTCTGATAGTCCACGGATTACAGAAAGCATCCAGATGTGCATCGAAAACTACTACTGGGCTTCCAGGGAACGATCAAAGCGTAGACTGTTTGAGACATTACTCGCATGGCGGAAAGTGCGCATGGTGACTGTTGTATTCAATCCCGATTCAATTTCTGTGTTTCATCAACACTCTGATAGTCCACGGATTACAGATAGCATCCAGATGTGCATCGGAAACTACTACTGGTCTTCCAGGGAACGATCAAAGCGTAAACTCTTTGAGACATTACTCCCATGGAGGAAAGTGTTCATGGTGACTGTTGCATTCAATCTCGATGCATTTTCTGTGTTTCATCAACACTCTGATAGTCCACAGATTACAGAATGCCACCAGATGTGCATCGGAAACTATTACTGGTCTACCAGGAAACGATCAAAGCGTAGACTGTCAGAGACATTACTCCCATGGAGGAAAGTGCGCATTGTGACTGTTGTATTCAATCCCGATGCAATTTCTGTGTTTCATCAACACTCTGATAGTCCACAGATTACAGAATGCCTCCAGATGTGCATCGGAAACTACTACTGGTCTTCCAGGGAACGATCAAAGCGTAGACTGTTAGAGACATTACTCCCATGGAGGAAAGTCCGCATGGTGACTGTTTTATTCAATCCAGATGCAATTTCTGTGTTTCATCAACACTCTGATAGTCCACAGATTACAGAATGCCACCAGATGTGCATCGGAAACTACTACTGGTCTTCCAGGGAACGATCAAACCGTAGACTGTTAGAGACACTACTCCCTTGCAGGAAAGTGCGCTTGGTGACTGTTGTATTCATACCCGATGCCTTTTCTTAGTTTCATCAACACTCTGATACTCCACAGATTACAGAATGCCTCCAGATGTGCATTGGAAACTACTACTGGTCTTCCAGGGAACGATCAAAGCGTAGACTGTTTGAGACATTACTCGCATGGAGGAAAGTGCGCATGGTGACTGTTGTATTCGATCCCGATGCAATTTCTGTGTTTCGTCAACACTCTGATAGTCCACAGATTACAGAATGCCACCAGATGTGCATCGGAAACTACTACTGGTCTTCCAGGGAACGATCAAAGCGTAGACTGTTAGAGAAATTACTCCCATGGAGGAAAGTGCGCATGGCGACTGTTGTATTCAATTCCGATTCAATTTCTGTGTTTCTTCAACACTCTGATTGTCCACAGATTACAGAATGCCACCAGATGTGATTCGGAAACTATTACTGGTCTTCCAGGGAACGATCAAAGCGTAGACTGTTTGAGACATTACTCCCATGGAAGAAAGTGCGCATGGTGACTGTTGTATTCAATCCCGATGCAATTTCTGTGTTTCATCAACACACTGATAGTCCACAGATTACAGAAAGAATCCAGATGTGCATCGGAAACTACTACTGGTCTTCCAGGGAACGATCAAAGCGTAGACTGTTAGAGACTTTACTCCCATTGAGGAAAGTGCGCATGCTGACTGTTGTATTCAATCCCGATGCAATATCTGTGATTCATCAACACTCTTATAGTCCACAGATTACAGAATGCCACGATATGTGCATCGGAAACTACTACTGGTATTCCAGGGAACGATCAAAGCGTAGACTGTTAGAGACATTACTCCCTTGGAGGAAAGTGCGCATGGTGACTGTTGTATTCAATTCCGATGCAATTTCTGTGTTTCATCAACACTGTGATAGTCTACAGATTACAGAATGCCACCAGATGTGCATCAGAAACTACTACTGGTCTTCCAGGGAACGATCAAAGCGTAGACTGTTTGAGACATTAATCCAATGGAGGGAAGTGCGCATGGTGACCGTTGTATTCAATCCCGATGCAATTTCTGTGCTTCATCACCACTCTGATAGTCCACAGATTACAGAATCCATCCAGACGTGCATCGGGAAGTAATACTGGACTTCGAGGGAACGATCAAAGCGTAGACTGTTAGAGACATTACTCCCATGGAGGAAAGTGCGCATGGTGACTGTTGTATTCAATCCCGATGCAATTTCTGTGTTTCATCAACACTCTGATAGTCCACAGATTACAGAATGCGTCCAGATGTGCATTGGTAACTACTACTGGTCTTCCAGGGAACGATCAAAGCGTAGACTGTTTGAGACATTACTCCCGTGGAGGGAAGTGCGCATGGTGACTGTTGTATTCAATCCCGATGCAATTTCTGTGTTTCATCAACACTCTGATTGTCCACGGATTACAGTATGCCTCCAGATTTGCATCGGAAACTACAACTGGTCTTCCAGGGAACGATCAAAGCGTAAACTCTTTGAGACATTACTCCCATGGAGGAAAGTGTTCATGGTGACTGTTGCATTCAATCCCGATGTATTTTCTGTGTTTCATCAACACTCTGATAGTCCACAGATTACAGAATGCCACCAGATGTGCATCGGAAACTACTACTGGTCTTCCAGGGACCGATCAAAGCATAGACTATTTCAGACATTACTCCCATGGAGGAAAGTGCGGATGGTGAATAGTTGTATTCAATCCCGATGCAATTTCTGTGTTTCATCAACACTCTGATAGTCCACAGTTCACAGAATGCCAACAGATGTGCATCGGAAACTACTACTGGTCTTCCAGGGAACGATCAACACGTACACTGTTTGAGACATTACTCTCATGGAGGAAACTGCTCATGGAGACTGTTGTATTCAATCCCGATGCAATTTCTGTGTTTCATCAACACTCTGATAGTCCACAGATTACAGAAAGCATCCAGATCTGCAACGGAAACTACTACTGGGCTTCCAGGGAACGATCATAGCGTAGACTGTTTGAGACATTACTGTCATGGAGGAAACTGAGCATTGAGACTGTTCTATTCAATCCCGATGCAATTTCTGTGTTTCATCAACACTCTGATAGTCCACAGATTACAGAATGCCACCAGATGTGCATCGGAAACTACTACTGGTCTTCCAGGGAACGATCAAAGCGTAGACTGTTTGAGACAGTAATCCAATGGAGGTAAGTGCGCATGGTGACTGTTCTATTCAATCCCGATGCAATTTCTGTGCTTCATCACCACTCTGATAGTCCAAAGTTTACGGAAAGCCTCCAGATGTGCATCGGGAAGTACTACTGGTCTTCCAGGGAACGATCAAAGCGTAGACTGTTAGAGACATTACTCCCATGGAGGAAAGTGCGCATGGTGACTGTTGTATTCAATCCCGATGCAATTTCTGTGTTTCATCAACACTCTGATAGTCCACATATTACAGAATGCGCCCAGATGTGCATCGGTAACTACTACTGCTCTTCCAGGGAACGATCAAAGCATAGACTGTTTGAGACATTACTCCCATGGAGGGAAGGGCGCATGGTGACTGTTGTATTCAATCCCGATGCAATTTCTGTGTTTCATCAACACTCTGACAGACAACAGATTACAGAATGCCTCCAGATGTGCATCGGAAACTACTACTGGTCTCCCAGGGAACGATCAAAGCGTAGATTGTTTGAGACATTACTTTTATGGAGGAAAGTGCGCATGGTGACTGTTGTATTCAATCCCGATGCAATTTCTGTGTTTCATCAACACTCTGATAGTCCACGGATTACAGAAAGCATCCAGATGTGCATCGGAAACTACTACTGGTCTTCCAGGGAACGATCAAAGCGTAGACTGTTTGAGACATTACTCGCATGGAGGAAAGTGCGCATGCTGAATGTTGTATTCAATCCCGATGCAATATCTGTGATTCATCAACACTCTGATAGTCCACAGATTACAGAATGCCACGAGATGTGCATCGGAAACTACTACTGGTATTCCAGGGAACGATCAAAGCGTAGACTGTTAGAGACATTACTCCCTTGGAGGAAAGTGCGCATGGTGATTGTTGTATTCAATCCCGATGCAATTTCTGTGTTTCATCAACACTGTGATAGTCTACAGATTACAGAATGCCACCAGATGTGCATCAGAAACTACTACTGGTCTTCCAGGGAACGATCAAAGCGTAGACTGTTTGAGACATTAATCCAATGGAGGGAAGTGCGCATGGTGACCGTTGTGTTCAATCCCGATGCAATTTCTGTGCTTCATCACCACTCTGATAGTCCACAGATTACAGAATCCATCCAGACGTGCATCGGGAAGTACTACTGGTCTTCCAGGGAACGATCAAAGCGTAGACTGTTAGAGACATTACTCCCGTGGAGGGAAGTGCGCATGGTGACTGTTGTATTCAATCCCGATGCAATTTCTGTGTTTCATCAACACTCTGATAGTCCACGGATTACAGTATGCCTCCAGATTTGCATCGGAAACTACAACTGGTCTTCCAGGGAACGATCAAAGCGTAAACTCTTTGAGACATTACTCCCATGGAGGAAAGTGTTCATGGTGACTGTTGCATTCAATTCCGATGTATTTTCTGTGTTTCATCAACACTCTGATAGTCCACAGATTACAGAATGCCACCAGATGTGCATCGGAAACTACTACTGGTCTTCCAGGGAACGATCAAAGCATAGACTATTTCAGACATTACTCCCATGGAGGAAAGTGCGGATGGTGAATAGTTGTATTCAATCCCGATGCAATTTCTGTGTTTCATCAACACTCTGATAGTCCACAGATCACAGAATGCCAACGGATGTGCATCGGAAACTACTACTGGTCTTCCAGGGAACGATCAACACGTACACTGTTTGAGACATAACTCTCATGGAGGAAACTGCGCATGGAGACTGTTGTATTCAATCCCGATGCAATTTCTGTGTTTCATCAACACTCTGATAGTCCACAGATTACAGAAAGCATCCAGATCTGCATCGGAAACTACTACTGGGCTTCCAGGGAACGATCATAGCGTAGACTGTTTGAGACATTACTGTCATGGAGGAAACTGCGCATTGAGACTGTTCTATTCAATCCCGATGCAATTTCTGTGTTTCATCAACACTCTGATAGTCCACAGATTACAGAATGCCACCAGATGTGCATCGGAAACTACTACTGGTCTTCCAGGGAACGATCAAAGCGTAGACTGTTTGAGACATTAATCCAATGGAGGGAAGTGCGCATGGTGACTGTTCTATTCAATCCCGATGCAATTTCTGTGCTTCATCACCACTCTGATAGTCCAAAGTTTACGGAAAACCTCCAGATGTGCATCGGGAAGTACTACTGGTCATCCAGGGAACGATCAAAGCGTAGACTGTTAGAGACATTACTCCCATGGAGGAAAGTGCGCATGGTGACTGTTGTATTCAATCCCGATGCAATTTCTGTGTTTCATCAACACTCTGATAGTCCACATATTACAGAATGCGCCCAGATGTGCATCGGTAACTACTACTGCTCTTCCAGGGAACGATCAAAGCATAGACTGTTTGAGACATTACTCCCATGGAGGGAAGGGCGCATGGTGACTGTTGTATTCAACCCCGATGCAATTTCTGTGTTTCATCAACACTCTGATAGTCCACAGATTACAGAGTGCCTTCAGATGTGGATCGGAAACTACTATTGGTCTTCCAGGGAACGATCAAAGCGTAGACTCTTCGAGACATTACTCCCATGGAGGAAAGTGCGCATGGTGACTGTTGTATTCAATTCCGATTCAATTTCTGTGTTTCATCAACACTCTGAAAGACCTCAGATTACCGAATGCCACCAGATGTGCATCGGAAACAGCTACTGGTCTTCCGTTGACCGATCAGAGCGTAGACTGTTTGAGACATTACTCCCGTGGAGGTAAGTGCGCATGGTGACTGTGGTATTCAATCGGGATGCAATTTCTGTGTTTTATCAACACTCTGATAGTCCACAGATTACAGAGTGCCACCAGATGTGCATCGGAAACTACTACTGATCTTCCAGGGAAAGATCAAAGCGTAGACTGTTTGAGAATTACTCCCACATAGGAAAGTTCGCATGGTGACTGTTGTATTCAATCCCGATGCAATTTCTGTGTTTCATCAACACTCTGATATTCCACAGATTACAGAATGCCTCCAGATGTGCAACGGAAACTACTACTGGTCTTCCAGGGAACGATCAAATCGTAGACTGTTTGAGACATTACTCAAATGGAAGAAAGTGCGCATGGTGACTGTTGTATTCAATCCCGATGCAATTTCTGTGTTTCATCAACACTCTGAGAGTCCACAGATTACAGAATGCCACCAGATGTGCATCGGAAAATACTACTGGTCTTCCAGGGAACGATCAAAGCGTAGACTGTTTGAGACAATACTCCAATGGAGGGAAGTGGGCATGGTGACTGTTGTATTCAATCCCGATGCAATTTCTGTGTTGCATCAACACTCTGACAGACAACAGATTACAGAATGCCTCCAGATGTGCATCGGAAACTACTACTGGTCTCCCAGGGAACGATCAAAGCGTAGATTGTTTGAGACATTACTCGCATGGAGGAAAGTGCGCATGGTGACTGTTGTATTCAATCCCGATGCAATTTCTGTGTTTCATCAACACTCTGATAGTCCACGGATTACAGAAAGCATCCAGATGTGCATTGGAAACTACAACTGGTCTCGAAAGGGAACGATCAAAGCGTAAACTCTTTGAGACATTACTCCCATGGAGGAAAGTGTTCATGGTGACTGTTGCATTCAATCCCGATGTATTTTCTGTGTTTCATCAACACTCAGATAGTCACCAGATTACAGAATGCCACCAGATGTGCATCGGAAACTACTACTGGTCTTCCAGGGAACGATCAAAGCATAGACTATTTCTGACATTACTCCCATGGAGGAAAGTGCGGATGGTGAATGTTGTATTCAATCCCGATGCAATTTCTGTGTTTCATCAACACTCTGATAGTCCACAGATCACAGAATTCCACCAGATGTGCATCGGAAACTACTACTGGTCTTCCAGGGAACGATCAACACGTAGACTGTTTGAGACAATACTCCAATGGAGGGAAGTGGGCATGGTGACTGTTGTATTCAATCCCGATGCAATTTCTGTGTTGCATCAACACTCTGACAGACAACAGATTACAGAATGCCTCCAGATGTGCATCGGAAACTACTACTGGTCTCCCAGGGAACGATCAAAGCGTAGATTGTTTGAGACATTACTCAAATGGAAGAAAGTGCGCATGGTGACTGTTGTATTCAATCGGGATGCAATTTCTGTGTTTCATCAACACTCTGATAGACCACAGATTACAGAATGCCACCAGATGTGCATCGGAAAATACTACTGGTCTTCCAGGGAACGATCAAAGCGTAAACTCTTTGAGACATTACTCCCATGGAGGGAAGTGCGCATGGTGACTGTTGTATTCAATCCCGAGGCAATTTCTGCGTTTCATCACCACTCTGATAGTCCACAGTTTACGGAAAGCCTCCAGATGTGCATCGGGAAGTACTACTGGTCTTCCAGGGAACGATCAAAGCGTAGACTGTCTGAGACATTACTCCCATGGAGGAAAGTGCGCCTGGTGACCGTTGTATTCAATCCCGATGCAATTTCTGTGTTTCATCAACACTCTGATAGTCCACAGATTACAGAATGCCACCAGATGTGCATCGGAAACTACTACTGGTCTTAAAGGGAACGATCAAAGCGTAGACCGTTAGAGACATTACTCCCTTGGAGGAAAGTGCGCATGGTGACTGTTGTATACAATCCAGATGCAATTTCTTAGTTTCATCAACACTCTGATACTCCACAGATTACTGAATGCCTCCAGATTTGCATCGGAAACTACTACTGGTCTACCAGGGAACGATCAAAGCGTAGAGTGTTTGAGACATTACTCCCATGAAGGAAAATGAGCATGGTGACTGTTGTATTCAATCCCGATGCAATTTCTGTGTTTCATCAACACTCTGATAGTCCACAGATTACAGAATGCCTCCACATGTGCATCGGTAACCACTACTGGTGTTCCAGGGAAGGATCAAAGCGTACACTGTTTGAGACATTACTCCCATCGACGAAAGTGCGCATGGTGACAGTTGTATTCAATCCCGATGCAATGTCTGTGTTTCATCAACACTCGGATAGTCCACAGATTACAGAATGCCACCAGATGTGCATCGGAAACTGCTACTGGTCTTCCGTTGACCGATCAAAGCGTAGACTGTTTGAGACATTACTCCCGTGGAGGTAAGTGCGCATGGTGACTGTTGTATTCAATCGGGATGCAATTTCTGTGTTTTATCAACACTCTGATAGTCCACAGATTACAGAATGCCACCAGATGTGCATCGGAAACTACGACTGATCTTCCAGGGAAAGATCAAAGCGGAGACTGTTTAGAATTACTCCCATGGAGGAAAGTACGCATGGTGACTGTTGTATTCAATCCCGATGCAATTTCTGTGTTTCATCAACACTCTGATATTCCACAGATTACGGAATGCCTCCTGATGTGCATCGGAAACTACTACTGGTCTTCCAGGGAACGATCAAGGCGTAGACTGTTCGAGACATTACTCCCATGGAGGAAAGTGCTTATGGTGACTGTTGTATTCAATTGCGATGCAATTTCTTCGTTTCATCAACACTCTGATAGACCACAGATTACCAAATGGCACCAGATGTGCATCGGAAACTGCTACTGGTCTTCCAGGGAATGATCAAAGCGTAGACTGTTAGAGACATTACTCCTATGGAGGAAAGTGCGCATGGTGACTGTTGTATTCAATTCCGATACAATTTCTGTGTTTCATCAATACTCTGATAGTCCACAGGTTACAGAATGCGTCCAGATGTGCATCGGTAACTACTACTGATCTTCCAGGGAACGATCAAAGCATAGACTCTTTGAGACGTTACTCCCAAGGAGGGAAGTGCGCATGGTGACCGTTGTATTCAATCCCGATGCAATTTCTGTGTTTCACCAACACTCGGATAGTCCACAGGTTACAGAATGCGTCCAGATGTGCATCGGTAACTACTACTGGTTTTCCAGGGAACGATCAAAGCATAGACTCTTTGAGACGTTACTCCCATGGAGGGAAGTGCGCATGGTGACCGTTGTATTCAATCCCGATGCAATTTCTGTGTTTCACCAACACTCGGATAGTCCACAGGTTACAGAATGCGTCCAGATGTGCATCGGTAACTACTACTGATCTTCCAGGGAACGATCAAAGCATAGACTCTTTGAGACGTTACTCCTATTTAGGGAAGTGCGCATGGTGACCGTTGTATTCAATCCCGATGCAATTTCTGTGTTTCACCTACACTCGGATAGTCCACAGATTACAGAATGCCACCAGATGTGCATCGGAAAATACTACTGGTCTTCCAGGGAACGATCAAAGCGTAGACTGTTTCAGACATTACTCCCATGGAGGGAAGTTGGTATGGTTACTGTTGTATTCAATCCCGATGCAATTTCTGTGCTTCATCACCACTCTGATAGTCCACAGTTTACGGAAAGCCTCCAGATGTGCATCGGGAAGTACTACTGGTCTTCCAGGGAACGATCAAAGCGTAGACTGTCTGAGACATTACTCCCATGGAGGAAAGTGCGCATGGTGACCGTTGTATTCAATCCCGATGCAATTTCTGTGTTTCATCAACACTCTGATAGTCCACAGATTACAGAATGCCACCAGATGTGCATCGGAAACTACTACTGGTCTTCCAGGAGACCGATCAAAGCGAAAACTCTTTGTGACATTACTCCCATGGAGGAAAGTGCGCATGGTGACTGTTGTATTCAATCCCGATGCAATTTCTGTGTTTCATCAACACTCTGATAGTCCACAGATTACAGAATGCCACCAGATGTGCATCGGAAACTACTACTGGTCTTTCAGGGAACGATCAAAGCGTAGACTGTTAGAGACATTACTCCCTTGGAGGAAAGTGCGCATGGTGACTGTTGTATACAATCCCGATGCAATTTCTTAGTTTCATCAACACTCTGATACTCCACAGATTACTGAATGCCTCCAGATGTGCATCGGAATCTACTACTGGTCTACCAGGGAACGATCAAAGCGTAGACTGTTTGAGACATTACTAGCATGGAAGAAAGTGCTCATGGAGCCTGTCGTATTCAATCCCGATGCAATTTCTGTGTTTCATCAATACTCTGATAGTCCACAGATTACAGAATGCCAGCAGATGTGCATCGGAAACTACTACTGGTCTTCCAGGGAACGATCAAAACGTAGACTGTCTAAGACATTACTTTTATGGAGGAAAGTGCGCATGGTGACTGTTGTATTCAATCCCGATGCAATTTCTGTGTTTCACCAACACTCTGATAGTCCACAGATTACAGAATGCCTCCAGATGTGCATCGGAAACTACTACTGGTCTTCCAGAGAACGATCAAAGCGTAGACTGTTTCAGACATTACTCCCATGGAGGAAACTGCTCATGGAGACTGTCGTATTCAATCCCGATGCAATTTCTGTGTTTCATCAATACTCTGATAGTCCACAGATTGTAGAAAGCATCCAGATGTGCATCGGAAACTACTGCTTGTCTTCCAGGGAACGATCAAAGCGTAGGCTGTTAGAGACGTTACTCCCATGGAGGAAAGTGCGCATGGTGACTGTTGTATTCAATCCCAATGCAATATCTTTGTTTCATCAACACTCTCATAGCCTACAGATTACAGAATGCCACCAGATGTGCATCGGTAACTACTACTGATCTTCCAGGGAACGATCAAAGCATAGACTCTTTGAGACGTTACTCCCATGGAGGGAAGTGCGCATGGTGACCGTTGTATTCAATCCCGATGCAATTTCTGTGTTTCACCAACACTCGGATAGTCCACAGGTTACAGAATGCCACCAGATGTGCATCGGAAATTACTACTGGTCTTCCAGGGAACGATCAAAGCGTAGACTGTTAGAGACATTACTCCCTTGGAGGAAAGTGCGCATGGTGACTGTTGTATACAATCCCGATGCAATTTCTTAGTTTCATCAACATTCTGATACTCCACAGATTACTGAATGCCTCCAGATGTGCATCGGAAACTACTACTGGTCTTCCAGAGAACGATCAAAGCGTAGACTGTTTGAGACATTACTGTCATGGAGGAAACTGCGCATGGAGAATGTTGTATTCAATCCCGATGCAATTTCTGTGTTTCATCAACTCTCTGATAGTCCACTGATTAACGAAAGCATCCAGATGTGCATCGGAAGCTAGTACTGGACTTCCTGGGAACGATCAAAGCGTAGACTGAGACATTATTCCCATGAAGGAAAGTGCACTTGGTGACTGTTGTAATCAATCCCGAGGCAATTTCTGTGTTTCATCAACACTCTGATAGTCCACAGATTACAGAATCCAACCAGACGTGCATCGGAAACTACTACTGGTCTTCCAGGAACGATGAAAGCGTAGACTGTTTAAGACATTACTCCCGTGGAGGAAAGTGCGCATGGTGACTGTTGTATTCAATCCCAATTCAATATCTGTGTTTAATTAACACTCTGATACTCCACTGATTACAGTATGGCAAAAGATGTGCATCGGGAACTACTACTGGTCTTCCAGGGAACGATCAAAGCATAGACTCTTTGAGACATTATTCCCATGGAGGGAAGTGCGCATGGTGAATGTTGTATTCAATCTCGATGCAATTTAAGTGTTTCACCAACACTCTGATAGTCCACAGATTACAGAATGCCTCCAGATGTGCATCGGATACTACTACTGGTCTTCCAGGGAACGATCAAAGCGTACACTGTTTTAGACATTACTCCCATCGACGAAAGTGCGCATGGTGACAGTTGTATTCAATCCCGATGCAATATCTGTGTTTCATCAACAATCTGATAGTTCACAAATTATGGAAAGCCTCCAGATGTGCGTCGGAAACTACTACTGGTCTTCCAGGGAACGATCAAAGCGTAGACTGTTAGAGACATTACTCTCATATAGGAAAGTGCGCCTGGTGACTGTTGTATTCAATCCCGATGCAATTTCTGTGTTTCATCAACACTCTGATAGTCCACAGATTACAGAATGCCACCAGATGTGCATCGGAAACTACTACTGGTCTTCCAGGGAACGATCAAAGCGTAGACTGTTTGAGACATAAATCCATTGGAGGGAAGTGCGCATGGTGACTGTTGTATTCAATCCCGATGCAATTTCTGTGCTTCATCACCACTCTGATAGTCCACAGTTTACGGAAAGCCTCCAGATGTGCATCGGGAAGTACTACTGGTCTTCCAGGGAACGATCAAAGCGTAGACTGTCTGAGACATTACTCCCATGGAGGAAAGTGCGCATGGTGACCGTTGTATTCAATCCAGATGAAATTTCTGTGTTTCATCAACACTCTGATAGTCCACAGATTACAGAATGCCACCAGATGTGCATCGGAAACTACCACTGGTCTTCCAGGAGACTGATCAATGCGAAAACTCTTCGAGACATTACTCCCATGGAGGAAAGTGCGCATGGTGACTGTTGTATTCAATCCCGATGCAATTTCTGTGTTTCATCAACACTCTGATAGTCCACAGATTACAGAATGGCACCAGATGTGCATCGGAAACTACTACTGGTCTTCCAGGGAACGATCAAAGCGTAGACTGTTAGAGACATTACTCCCTTGGAGGAAAGTGCGCATGGTGACTGTTGTATTCAATCCCGATGCAATTTCTGTGTATCATCAACACTGTGGTAGTCTACAGATTACAGAATGCCACCAGATGTCCATCGGAAACTACTACTGGTTTCCCAGGGAACGATCAAAGCGTAGACTGTTTGAGACATTACTCACGTGGAGGAAATTGCGCATGGTGACTGTTGTATACAATCCCGATGCAATTTGTTAGTTTCATCAACACTCTGATTTTCCACAGATTACTGAATGCCTCCAGATGTCCATCGGAAACTACTACTGGTTTCCCAGGAACGATCAAAGCGTAGACTGTTTGAGACATTACTCACGTGGAGGAAATTGCGCTTGGTGACTGTTGTATACAATCCCGATGCAATTTCTTAGTTTCATCAACACTCTGATTTTCCACAGATTACTGAATGCCTCCAGATGTGCATCGGAAACTACTACTGGTCTACCAGGGAACGATCAAAGCGTAGACTGTTTGAGACATTACAAGCATGGAGGAAAGTGTTCATGGTGACTGTTGCATTCAATCCCGATGCATTTTCTGTGTTTCATCAACACTCTGATAGACCACAGATTACAGAATGCCACCAGATGTGCATCGGAAACTACTACTGGTCTTCCAGGGAAGGATCAAAACGTAGACTGTCTAAGACATTACTTTTATGGAGGAAAGTGCGCATGGTGACTGTTGTATTCAATCCCGATGCAATTTCTGTGTTTCATCAACACTCTGATAGTCCACAGATTACAGAATGGCACCAGATGTGCATCGGAAACTACTACTGGTCTTCCAGGGAACGATCAAAGCGTAGACTGTTAGAGACATTACTCCCTTGGAGGAAAGTGCGCATGGTGACTGTTGTATTCAATCGCGATGCAATTTCTGTGTTTCATCAACACTGTGGTAGTCTACAGATTACAGAATGCCACCAGATGTCCATCGGAAACTACTACTGGTTTCCTAGGGAACGATCAAAGCGTAGACTGTTTGAGACATTACTCACGTGGAGGAAATTGCGCATGGTGACTGTTGTATACAATCCCGATGCAATTTCTTAGTTTCATCAACACTCTGATTTTCCACAGATTACTGAATGCCTCCAGATGTCCATCGGAAACTACTACTGGTTTCCCAGGTAACGATCAAAGCGTAGACTGTTTGAGACATTACTCACGTGGAGGAAATTGCGCTTGGTGACTGTTGTATACAATCCCGATGCAATTTCTTAGTTTCATCAACACTCTGATTTTCCACAGATTACTGAATGCCTCCAGATGTGCATCGGAAACTACTACTGGTCTACCAGGGAATGATCAAAGCGTAGACTGTTTGAGACATTACTCGCATGGAGGAAAGTGCGCATGGTGACTGTTGTATTCAATCCCGATGCAATTTCTGTGTTTCATCAACACTCTGATTGTCCACAGATTACAGAATGGCACCAGATGTGCATCGGAAACTACTACTGGTCTTCCAGGGAACGATCAAAACGTAGACTGTCTAAGACATTACTTTTATGGAGGAAAGTGCGCATGGTGACTGTTGTATTCAATCCCGATGCAATTTCTGTGTTTCACCATCACTCTGATAGTCCACAGATTACAGAATGCCTCCAGATGTGCATCGGAAACTACTACTGGTCTTCCAGAGAATGATCAAAGCGTAGACTGTTTCAGACATTACTCCCATGGAGGAAACTGCTCATGGAGACTGTCGTATTCAATCCCGATGCAATTTCTGTGTTTCATCAACACTCTGATAGTCTACAGATTACAGAAAGCATCCAGATGTGCATCGGAAACTACTACTTGTCTTCCAGGGAACGATCAAAGCGTAGGCTGTTAGAGACATTACTCCCATGGGGGAAAGTGCGCATGGTGACTGTTGTATTCAATCTTAATGCAATATCTTTGTTTCATCAACACTCTCATAGTCTACAGATTACAGAATGCCACCAGATGTGCGTCGGAAACTACTACTGGTCTTCCAGGGAACGATCAAAGCGTAGACTGTTTGAGACATTACTCTCATAGAGGAAACTGCGCATGGAGACTGTTGTATTCAATCCCGATGCGATTTCTGTGTTTCATCAACACTCTGATAGTCCACAGATTACAGAAAGCATTAAGATGTGCATCCGAAACTACTACTGGTCTTCGAGGGAACGATCAAAGCGTAGACTGTTTGAGACATTACTGTCATGGAGGAAACTGCGCATGGAGAATGTTGTATTCAATCCCGATGCAATTTCTGTGTTTCATCAACTCTCTGATAGTTCACTGATTAACGAAAGCATCCAGATGAGCATCGGAAGCTAGTACTGGACTTCCTGGGAACGATCAAAGCGTAGACTGTTTGAGACATTATTCCCATGAAGGAAAGTGCCCATGGTGACTGTTGTAATCAATCCCGAGGCAATATCTGTGTTTCATCAACACTCTGATAGTCCACAGATTACAGAATCCAACCAGACGTGCATCGGAAACTACTACTGGTCTTCCAGGAACGAACAAAGCGTAGACTGTTTGAGACATTACTCCCGTGGAGGAAAGTGCGCATGGTGACTGTTGTATTCAATCCCAATTCAATTTCTGTGTTTAATCAATACACTGATACTCCACAGATTACAGTATGGCACCAGATGTGCATCGGGAACTACTACTGGTCTTCCAGGGAACGATCAAAGCATAGACTCTTTGAGACATTATTCCCATGGAGGGAAGTGCGCATGGTGAATGTTGTATTCAATCTCGATGCAATTTAAGTGTTTCACCAACATTCTGATAGTCCACAGATTACAGAATGCCTCCAGATGTGCATCGGAAACTACTACTGGTCTTCCAGGGAACGATCAAAGCGTACACTGTTTGAGACATTACTCCCATCGACGAAAGTGCGCATGGTGACAGTTGTATTCAATCCCGATGCAATTTCTGTGGTTCATCAACAATCTGATAGTCCACAAATTATGGAAAGCCTCCAGATGTGCATCGGAAACTACTACTGGTCTTCCAGGGAACGATCAAAGCGTAGACTGTTAGAGACATTACTCTCATATAGGAAAGTGCGCCTGGTGACTGTTGTATTCAATCCCGATGCAATTTCTGTGTTTCATCAACACTCTGATAGACCACACATTACCGAATGGCACCAGATGTGCATCGGAAACTGCTACTGGTCTTCCAGCGAATGATCAAAGCGTAGACTGTTAGAGACATTACTCCTATGGAGGAAAGTGCGCATGGTGACTGTTGTATTCAATCCCGATACAATTTCTGTGTTTCATCAACACTCTGATAGTCCAAAGGTTACAGAATGCATCCAGATGTGCATCGGTAACTACTACTGGTCTTCCAGGGAACGATCAAAGCGTAGACTCTTTGAGACATTACTTCCATGGAGGGATGTGCGCATGGTGACTGTTGTATTCAATCCCGATGCAATTTCTGTGTTTAATCAACACTCTGATACTCCACAGATTACAGAATGACACCAGATGTGCATCGGGAACTATTACTGGACTTCCTAGGAACGATCAAAGCATAGACGCCCTGAGACATTATTACCATGGAGGAAAGTGCGCCTGGTGACTGTTGTATTCAATCCCGATGCAATTTCTGTGTTTCATCAACACTCCGATAGTCCACAGATTACAGAATGCCACCAGATGTGCATCGGAAACTTCTACTGGTCTTCCAGGGAACGATCAAAGCGTAGACTCTTTGAGACATTAATCCAATGGAGGGAAGTGCGCATGGTGACTGTTGTATTCAATCCCGATGCAATTTCTGTGCTTCATTACCACTCTGATAGTCCACAGTTTACGGAAAGCCTCCAGATGTGCATCGGGATGTACCACTGGTCTTCCAGGGAACGACCAAAGCGTAGACTGTTAGAGACATTACTCCCATGGAGGAAAGTGCGCGTGGTGACTGTTGTATTCAATCCCGATGCAATTTCTGTGTTTCATCAACACTCTGATAGTCCACAGATTACAGAATGCGTCCAGATGTGCATCGTTAACTACTACTGGTCTTCCAGGGAACGATCAAAGCGTAGACTCTTTGAGACATTACTTCCATGGAGGGATGTGCGCATGGTGACTGTTGTATTCAATCCCGATGCAATTTCTGTGTTTAATCAACACTCTGATACTCCACAGATTACAGAATGACACCAGATGTGCATCGGGAACTATTACTGGACTTCCTAGGAACGATCAAAGCATAGACGCCCTGAGACATTATTACCATGGAGGAAAGTGCGCCTGGTGACTGTTGTATTCAATCCCGATGCAATTTCTGTGTTTCATCAACACTCCGATAGTCCACAGATTACAGAATGCCACCAGATGTGCATCGGAAACTACTACTGGTCTTCCAGGGAACGATCAAAGCGTAGACTCTTTGAGACATTAATCCAATGGAGGGAAGTGCGCATGGTGACTGTTGTATTCAATCCCGATGCAATTTCTGTGCTTCATCACCACTCTGATAGTCCACAGTTTACGGAAAGCCTCCAGATGTGCATCGGCATGTACCACTGGTCTTCCAGGGAACGACCAAAGCGTAGACTGTTAGAGACATTACTCCCATGGAGGAAAGTGCGCGTGGTGACTGTTGTATTCAATCCCGATGCAATTTCTGTGTTTCATCAACACTCTGATAGTCCACAGATTACAGAATGCGTCCAGATGTGCATCGTTAACTACTACTGGTCTTCCAGGGAACGATCAAAGCGTAGACTGTTTGGGACATTACTCCCATGGAGGGAAGTGCGCATGGTGACTTTTGAATTCAATCCCGATGCAATTTCTGTGTTTCATCAACACTCTGATAGTCCACAGATTACAGAGTGCCTTCAGATGTGCATCGGAAACTACTACTGGTCTTCCAGGGAACGATCAAAGCGTACACTGTTTGAGACATTACTCCCATCGACGAAAGTGCGCATGGTGACAGTTGTATTCAATCCCGATGCAATTTCTGTGGTTCATCAACAATCTGATAGTCCACAAATTATGGAAAGCCTCCAGATGTGCATCGGAAACTACTACTGGTCTTCCAGGGAACGATCAAAGCGTAGACTGTTAGAGACATTACTCTCATATAGGAAAGTGCGCCTGGTGACTGTTGTATTCAATCCCGATGCAATTTCTGTGTTTCATCAACACTCTGATAGACCACACATTACCGAATGGCACCAGATGTGCATCGGAAACTGCTACTGGTCTTCCAGCGAATGATCAAAGCGTAGACTGTTAGAGACATTACTCCTATGGAGGAAAGTGCGCATGGTGACTGTTGTATTCAATCCCGATACAATTTCTGTGTTTCATCAACACTCTGATAGTCCAAAGGTTACAGAATGCATCCAGATGTGCATCGGTAACTACTACTGGTCTTCCAGGGAACGATCAAAGCGTAGACTCTTTGAGACATTACTTCCATGGAGGGATGTGCGCATGGTGACTGTTGTATTCAATCCTGATGCAATTTCTGTGTTTAATCAACACTCTGATACTCCACAGATTACAGAATGACACCAGATGTGCATCGGGAACTATTACTGGACTTCCTAGGAACGATCAAAGCATAGACGCCCTGAGACATTATTACCATGGAGGAAAGTGCGCCTGGTGACTGTTGTATTCAATCCCGATGCAATTTCTGTGTTTCATCAACACTCCGATAGTCCACAGATTACAGAATGCCACCAGATGTGCATCGGAAACTACTACTGGTCTTCCAGGGAACGATCAAAGCGTAGACTCTTTGAGACATTAATCCAATGGAGGGAAGTGCGCATGGTGACTGTTGTATTCAATCCCGATGCAATTTCTGTGCTTCATCACCACTCTGATAGTCCACAGTTTACGGAAAGCCTCCAGATGTGCATCGGGATGTACCACTGGTCTTCCAGGGAACGACCAAAGCGTAGACTGTTAGAGACATTACTCCCATGGAGGAAAGTGCGCGTGGTGACTGTTGTATTCAATCCCGATGCAATTTCTGTGTTTCATCAACACTCTGATAGTCCACAGATTACAGAATGCGTCCAGATGTGCATCGTTAACTACTACTGGTCTTCCAGGGAACGATCAAAGCGTAGACTGTTTGGGACATTACTCCCATGGAGGGAAGTGCGCATGGTGACTTTTGAATTCAATCCCGATGCAATTTCTGTGTTTCATCAACACTCTGATAGTCCACAGATTACAGAGTGCCTTCAGATGTGGATCGGAAACTACTACTGGTCTTCCAGGGAACGATCAAAGCGTAGACTGTTCGAGACATTACTCCCATGGAGGAAAGTGCGCATGGTGACAGTTGTATTCAATTCCGATTCAATTTCTGTGTTTCATCAACACTCTGATAGTCCAAAGGTTACAGAATTCATCCAGATGTGCATCGGTAACTACTACTGGTCTTCCAGGGAACGATCAAAGCATAGACTCTTTGAGACATTACTTCCATGGAGGGAAGTGCGCATGGTGACTGTTGTATTCAATCCCGATGCAATTTCTGTGTTTAATCAACACTCTGATACTCCACAGATTACAGAATGACACCAGATGTGCATCGGGAACTATTACTGGACTTCCAGGGAACGATCAAAGCATAGACGCTTTGAGACATTATTACCATGGAGGAAAGTGCGCATGGTGAATGTTGTATTCAATCCCGATGCAATTTAAGTGTTTCACCAACACTCTGATAGTGCACAGATAACAGAATGCCTCCAGATGTGCATCGGAAACTACTACTGGTCTTCCAGGGAACGATCAAAGCGTATACTGTTAGAGGCATTACTCCCATGGCGGAAAGTGCGCATGGTGACTGTTGTATTCAATCCCGATGCAATATCTGTGTTCCATCAACACTCTGATAGTCTACAGATTACAGAATGCCTCCAGATGTGCATCGGAAACTACTACTGGTCTTCCAGGGAACGATAAATCGTAGACTGTTTGAGACATTACTCAAATGGAAGAAAGTGCGCATGGTGACGTTTGTATTCAATCCCGATGCAATTTCTGTGTTTCATCAACACTCTGATAGTCCACAGATTACAGAATGCCACCAGATGTGCATCGGAAACTACTACTGGTCTTCCAGGGAACGATCAAAGCGTCGACTGTTTGAGACATTACTCCCATGGAGGGAAGTGGGCATGGTGACTGTTGTATTCAATGCCGATGCAATTTCTGTGTTTCATCAACACTCTGATAGTCAACAGATTACAGAATGCCTCCAGATGTGCATCGGAAACTACTACTGGTCTTCCAGGGAACGATCAAAGAGTAGACTGTTTGAGACATTACTGCCATGGAGGAAAGTGCGCATGGTGACTGTTGTATTCAATCCCGATGCAATTTCTGTGCTTCATCACCTCTCTGATAGTCCACAGTTTACGATAAGCCTCCCGATGTGCAACGGGAAGTACTACTGGTCTTCCAGGGAACGATCAAAGCGTAGACTGTCTGAGACATTACTCCCATGGAGGAAAGTGCGCATGGTGACTGTTGTATTCAATCCCGATGCAATGTCTGTGTATCATCAACACTGTGATAGTCTACAGATTACAGAATGCCACCAGATGTCCATCGGAAACTACTACTGGATCTCCAGTAAACGATCAAAGCGTAGACTGTTTGAGACATTACTCACGTGGAGGAAAGTGCGCATGGTGACTGTTGTATACAATCCCGATGCAATTTCTTAGTTTCATCAACACTCTGATACTCCACAGATTACACAATGCCTCCAGATGTGCATCGGAAACTACTACTGGTCTCCCAGGGGACGATCAAAACGTATGCTGTTTGAGACATTACTCAAATGGAAGAAAGTGCGCATGGTGACGTTTGTATTCAATCCCGATGCAATTTCTGTGTTTCATCAACACTCTGATAGTCAACAGATTAAAGAATGCCACCAGATGTGCATCGGAAACTACTACTGGTCTTCCAGGGAACGATCAAAGCGAAGACTGTTAGAGACAATACTCACTTGGAGGAAAGTGCGCATGGTGACTGTTGTATTCAATCCCGATGCAATGTCTGTGTATCATCAACACTGTGATAGTCTACAGATTACAGAATGCCACCAGATGTCCATCGGAAACTACTACTGGATCTCCAGTAAACGATCAAAGCGTAGACTGTTTGAGACATTACTCACGTGGAGGAAAGTGCGAATGGTGACTGTTGTATACAATCCCGATGCAATTTCTTAGTTTCATCAACACTCTGATACTCCACAGATTACACAATGCCTCCAGATGTGCATCGGAAACTACTACTGGTCTCCCAGGGAACGATCAAAACGTAGGCTGTTTGAGACATTACTTTTATGGAGGAAAGTGCGCATGGTGACTGTTGTATTCAATCCCGATGCAATTTCTGTGTTTCATCAACACTCTGATAGTCCACAGATTACAGAATGACACCTGATGTGCATCGGAAACTACTACTGGTCTTCCAGGGAACGATCGAAGCGTAGACTGCTTGAGACATTACTGTCATGGAGGAAACTTCGCATGGAGAATGTTGTATTCAATCCCGATGCAATTTCTGTGTTTCATCAACACTCTGATGGTCCACAGATTGCAGAATGACACCTGATGTGCATCGGAAACTACTACTGGTCTTCCAGGGAACGATCAAAACGTAGACTGTTTGAGACCTTACTTTTATGGAGGAAAGTGCGCATGGTGACTGTTGTATTCAATCCCGATGCAAGTTCTGTGTTTCATCAACACTCTGATAGTCCACAGATTAAAGAATGACACCTGATGTGCATCGGAAACTACTACTGGTCTTCCAGGGAACGATCAAAACGTAGACTGTTTGAGACCTTACTTTTATGGAGGAAAGTGCGCATGGTGACTGTTGTATTCAATCCCGATGCAATTTCTGTGTTTCACCAACACTCTCATAGTCTACAGATTACAGAATGCCTCCAGATGTGCATCGGAAACTACTACTTGTCTTGCAGGGAACGATCAAATCGTAGGCTGTTAGAGACATTACTCCCATGGAGGAAAGTGCGCATGGTGACTGTTGTATTCAATCCCGATGCAATATCTTTGTTTCATCAACACTCTCATAGTCTACAGATTACAGAATGCCACCAGATGTGCATCGGAAACTACTACTGGTCCTCCAGGGAACGATCAAAGCGTAGACTGTTTGAGACATTACTCTCATACAGGAAACTGCGCATGGAGACTGTTGTATTCAATCCCGATGCAATTTCTGTGTTTCATCAACACTCTGATAGTCCACAGATTACAGAAAACATCCAGATGTGCATCCGAAACTACGACTGGTCTTTCAGGGAACGATCAAAGCGTAGACTGCTTGAGACATTACTGTCATGGAGGAAACTTCGCATGGTGAATGTTGTATTCAATCCCGATGCAATTTCTGTGTTTCATCAACTCTCTGATAGTCCACAGATTACCGAAAGCATCCAGATGTGCATCGGAAGCTAGTACTGGTCTTCCTGGGAACGATAAAAGCGTAGACTGTTTGAGACCTTATTCCCATTAAGGAAAGTGCCCATGGTGACTGTTGTAAAAATCCCGAGGCAATTTCTGTGTTTCATCAACACTCTGATAGTCCACAGATTACAGAATCCAACCAGACGGGCATCGGCAACTACTACTGGTCTTCCAGGAACGATCAAAGCGTAGACTGTTTGAGACATTACTTCCGTGGAGGAAAGTGCGCATGGTGACTGTTGTATTCAATCCCGATTCAATTTCTGTGTTTAATCAACACTCTGATACTCCACAGATTACAGAATGGCACCAGATGTGCATCGGGAACTACTACTGGTCTTCCAGGGAACGATCAAAGCATAGACTCTTTGAGACATTATTCCCATGGAGGAAAGTGCGCATGGTGAATGTTGTATTCAATCTCGTTGCAATTTAAGTGTTTCACCAACACTCTGATAGTCCACAGATTACAGAATGCCTCCAGACGTGCATCGGAAACTACTACTGGTCTTCCAGGGAACGATCAAAGTGTAGACTGTTAGAGACAATACTCCCATGGAGGAAAGTGCGCATGGTGACTGTTGTATTCAATCCATGTGCAATATCTGTGTTTCATCAACACTCTGATAGTCTACAGATTACAGAATGCCCCCAGATGTGCATCGAAAACTACTACTGGTCTTCCAGGGAACGATCAAAGCGTAGACTGTTTGAGACATAACTTCCATGGTGGAAAGTGCGCATGATGGATGTTGTATTCAATCCCGATGCAATTTCTGTGTTTCATCAACACTCAGATAGTCCACAGATTACAGAATGCCTCCAGATGTTCATCGGAAACTAGTACTGGACTTCCAGGGAACGATCAAAGCGTAGACAGTTTGAGGCATTACTCCCATGGAGGGAAGTGGGCATGGTGAATGTTGTATTCAATGCCGATGCAATTTCTGTGTTTCATCAACACTCTGATAGTCAACAGATTACAGAATGCATCCAGATGTGCATCGGAATCTACTACTGGTCTTCCAGGGAACGATCAAAGAGTAGACTGTTTGAGACATTACTCCCATGGAGGAAAGTGCGCATGGTGACTGTTGTATTCAATCCCGATGCAATTTCTGTGCTTCATCACCTCTCTGATAGACCACAGATTACAGAATGCCTCCAGATTTGCATCTGAAACTACTGCTGGTCTTCCAGGAGACCGATCAAAGTGAAAACTCTTTGAGACATTACTCCCATGGAGGAAAGTGCGCATGGTGACTGTTGTATTCAATCCCGATGCAATTTCTGTGTTTCATCAACACTCTGACAGTCCACAGATTACAGAATGCCAAGAGATGTGCATCGGAAACTACTACTGGTACTGGTCTTCCAGGGAACGATCAAAACGTAGACTGTTTGAGACATTACTTTTATGGAGGAAAGTGCTCATGGTGACTGTTGTATTCAATCCCGATGCAATTTCTGTGTTTCATCAACACTCTGATAGTCCACAGATTACAGAAAGCATCCAGATGTGCATCGGAAACTACTACTTGTCTTCCAGGGAACGATCAAAGCGTAGGCTGTTAGAGACATTACTCCCATGGAGGAAAGTGCGCATGGTGACTGTTGTATTCAATCCCGATGCAATATCTTTGTTTCATCAACACTCTCATAGTCTACAGATTACAGAATGCCACCAGATGTGCATCGGAAACTACTACTGGTCTTCCAGGGAACGATCAAAGCGTAGACTGTTTGAGACATTACTCTCATACAGGAAACTGCGCATGGAGACTGTTGTATTCAACCCCGATGCAATTTCTGTGTTTCACCAACACTCTGATGGACCACAGATTACAGAAAACATCCAGATGTGCATCCGAAACTACTACTGGTCTTCCAGGGAACGATCAAAGCGTAGACTGCTTCAGACATTACTGTCATGGAGGAAACTGCGCATGGAGAATGTTGTATTCAATCCCGATGCAATTTCTGTGTTTCATCAACTCTCTGATAGTCCACAGATTACCGAAAGCATCCAGATGTGCATCGTAAGCTAGTACTGGTCTTCCTGGGAACGATCAAAGCGTAGACTGTTTGAGAAATTATTCCCATTAAGGAAAGTGCCCATGGTGACTGTTGTAATCAATCCCGAGGCAATTTCTGTCTTTCATCAACACTCTGATAGTCCACAGATTACAGAATCCAACCAGACGGGCATCGGCAACTACTACTGGTCTTCCAGGAACGATCACAGCGTAGACTGTTTGAGACATTACTTCCGTGGAGGAAAGTGCGCATGGTGACTGTTGTATTCAATCCCGATTCAATGTCTGTGTTTAATTAACACTTTGATACTCCACAGATTACAGAAAGGCACCAGATGTGCATCGGGAACTACTACTGGTCTTCCAGGGAACGATCAAAGCATAGACTCTTTAAGACATTATTCCCATGGAGGAAAGTGCGCATGGTGAATGTTGTATTCAATCTCGTTGCAATGTAAGTGTTTCACCAACACTCTGATAGTCCACAGATTACAGAATGCCTCCAGATGTGCATCGGAAACTACTACTGGTCTTCCAGGGAACGATCAAAGTGTAGACTGTTAGAGACATTACTCCCATGGAGGAAAGTGCGCATGGTGACTGTTGTATTCAATCCCGATGCAATATCTGTGTTTCATCAACACTCAGATAGTCCACAGATTACAGAATGCCTCCAGATGTTCATCGGAAACTAGTACTGGTCTTCCAGGGAACGATCAAAGCGTAGACTGTTTGAGACATTACTCCCGTGGAGGAAAGTGCGCATGGTGACTGTTGTATTCAATCCCGATGCATTTTCTGTATTTCATCAACACTCTGATAGTAAACAGATTACAGAATGCCACCAGATGTGCATAGGAATCTGCTACTGGTCTTCCGTTGACCGATCAAAGCGTAAACTGTTTGAGACATTACTCCCGTGGAGGTAAGTGCGCATGGTGACTGTTGTATTCAATCAGGATGCAATTTCTGTGTTTTATCAACACTCTGATAGTCCACAGATAACAGAATGCCACCAGATGTGCATCGGAAACTACTACTGATCTTCCAGGGAAAGATCAAAGCGGAGACTGTTTGAGAATTACTCCCATGGAGGAAAGTTCGCATGGTGACTGTTGTATTCAATCCCGATGCAATTTCGGTGTTTCATCAACACTCTGATACTCCACAGATTACAGAATGCCTCCAGATGTGCATCGGAAACTACTACTGGTCTTCCAGGGAACGATAAATCGTAGACTGTTTGAGTCATTACTCAAATGGAAGAAAGTGCGCATGGTGACGTTTGTATTCAATCCCGATTCAATTTCTGTGTTTAATCAACACTCTGATACTCCACAGATTACAGAATGGCACCAGATGTGCATCGGGAACTACTACTGGTCTTCCAGGGAACGATCAAAGCATAGACTCTTTGAGACATTATTCCCATGGAGGAAAGTGCGCATGGTGAATGTTGTATTCAATCTCGTTGCAATTTAAGTGTTTCACCAACACTCTGATAGTCCACAGATTACAGAATGCCTCCAGATGTGCATCGGAAACTACTACTGGTCTTCCAGGGAACGATCAAAGTGTAGACTGTTAGAGACAATACTCCCATGGAGGAAAGTGCGCATGGTGACTGTTGTATTCAATCCATGTGCGATATCTGTGTTTCATCAACACTCTGATAGTCTACAGATTACAGAATGCCACCAGATGTGCATCGAAAACTACTACTGGTCTTCCAGGGAACGATCAAAGCGTAGACTGTTTGAGACATATCTCCCATGGTGGAAAGTGCGCATGATGGATGTTGTATTCAATCCCGATGCAATTTCTGTGTTTCATCAACACTCAGATAGTCCACAGATTACAGAATGCCTCCAGATGTTCATCGGAAACTAGTACTGGACTTCCAGGGAACGATCAAAGCGTAGACAGTTTGAGACATTACTCCCATGGAGGGAAGTGGGCATGGTGAATGTTGTATTCAATGCCGATGCAATTTCTGTGTTTCATCAACACTCTGATAGTCAACAGATTACAGAATGCCTCCAGATGTGCATCGGAATCTACTACTGGTCTTCCAGGGAACGATCAAAGAGTAGACTGTTTGTGACATTACTCCCATGGTGGAAAGTGCGCATGGTGACTGTTGTATTCAATCCCGATGCTATTTCTGTGCTTCATCACCTCTCTGATAGTCCACAGTTTACGGAAAGCCTCCAGATGTGCATCGGGAAGTACTACTGGTCTTCCAGGGAACGATCAAAGCGTAGACTGTCTGAGACATTACTCCCATGGAGGAAAGTGCGCATGGTGACTGTTGTATTCAATCCCGATGCAAGTTCTGTGTTTCATCAACACTCTGATAGATCACAGATTACAGAATGCCTCCTGATTTGCATCTGAAACTACTGCTGGTCTTCCAGGAGACCGATCAAAGTGAAACCTCTTTGAGACATTACTAACATGGAGGAAAGTGCGCATGGTGACTGTTGTATTCAATCCGGATGCAATTTCTGTGTTTCATCAACACTCTGACAGTCCACAGATTACAGAATGCCAAGACATGTGCATCGGAAACTACTACTGGTCTTCCAGGGAACGATTAAAGCGTAGACTGTTAGAGACAATACTCACTTGGAGGAAAGTGCTCATGGTGACTGTTGTATTCAATCCCGATCCAATTTCTGTGTATCATCAACACTGTGATAGTCTACAGATTACAGAATGCCACCAGATGTCCATCGGAAACTACTACTGGTTTTCCAGGGAACGATCAAAGCGTAGACTGTTTGAGACATTACTCACGTGGAGGAAAGTGCGCATGGTGACTGTTGTATACAATCCCGATGCAATTTCTTAGTTTCATCAACACTCTGATACTCCACAGATTACAGAATGCCTCCAGATGTGCATCGGAAACTACTACTGTTCTTCCAGGGAACGATCAAAACGTAGACTGTTTGAGACATTACTTTTATGGAGGAAAGTGGTCATGGTGACTGTTGTATTCAATCCCGATGCAATTTCTGTGTTTCATCAACACTCTGATAGTCCACAGATTACAGAAAGCATCCAGATGTGCATCGGAAACTACTACTTGTCTTCCAGGGAACGATCAAAGCGTAGGCTGTTAGAGACATTACTCCCATGGAGGAAAGTGCGCATGGTGACTGTTGTATTCAATCCCGATGCAATATCTTTGTTTCATCAACACTCTCATAGTCTACAGATTACAGAATGCCACCAGATGTGCATCGGAAACTACTACTGGTCTTCCAGGGAACGAGCAAAGCGTAGACTGTTTGAGACATTACTCTCATACAGGAAACTGCGCATGGAGACTGTTGTATTCAACCCCGATGCAATTTCTGTGTTTCACCAACACTCTGATAGTCCACAGATTACAGAAGACATCCAGATGTGCATCCGAAACTACTACTGGTCTTCCAGGGAACGATCAAAGCGTAGGCTGCTTCAGACATTACTGTCATGGAGGAAACTGCGCATGGAGAATGTTGTATTCAATCCCGATGCAATTTCTGTGTTTCAACAACTCTCTGATAGTCCACAGATTACTGAAAGCATCCAGATGTGCATCGTAAGCTAGTACTGGTCTTCCTGGGAACGATCAAAGCGTAGACTGTTTGAGAAATTATTCCCATTAAGGAAAGTGCCCATGGTGACTGTTGTAATCAATCCAGAGGCAATTTCTGTCTTTCATCAACACTCTGATAGTCCACAGATTACAGAATCCAACCAGACGGGCATCGGCAACTACTACTGGTCTTCCAGGAACGATCACAGCGTAGACTGTTTGAGACATTACTTCCGTGGAGGAAAGTGCGCATGGTGACTGTTGTATTCAATCCCGATTCAATTTCTGTGTTTAATCAACACTTTGATACTCCACAGATTACAGAAAGGCACCAGATGTGCATCGGGAACTACTACTGGTCTTCCAGGGAACGATCAAAGCATAGACTCTTTGAGACATTATTCCCATGGAGGAAAGTGCGCATGGTGAATGTTGTATTCAATCTCGTTGCAATGTAAGTGTTTCACCAACACTCTGATAGTCCACAGATTACAGAATGCCTCCAGATGTGCATCGGAAACTACTACTGGTCTTCCAGGGAACGATCAAAGTGTAGACTGTTAGAGACATTACTCCCATGGAGGAAAGTGCGCATGGTGACTGTTGTATTCAATCCCGATGCAATATCTGTGTTTCATCAACACTCAGATAGTCCACAGATTACAGAATGCCTCCAGATGTTCATCGGAAACTAGTACTGGTCTTCCAGGGAACGATCAAAGCGTAGACTGTTTGAGACATTACTCCTGTGGAGGAAAGTGCGCATGGTGACTGTTGTATTCAATACCGATGCATTTTCTGTGTTTCATCAACACTCTGATAGTAAACAGATTACAGAATGCCACCAGATGTGCATAGGAAACTGCTACTGGACTTCCGTTGACCGATCAAAGCGTAAACTGTTTGAGACATTACTCCCGTGGAGGTAAGTGCGCATGGTGACTGTTGTATTCAATCAGGATGCAATTTCTGTGTTTTATCAACACTCTGATAGTCCACAGATAACAGAATGCCACCAGATGTGCATCGGAAACTACTACTGATCTTCCAGGGAAAGATCAAAGCGGAGACTGTTTGAGAATTACTCCAATGGAGGAAAGTTCGCATGGTGACTGTTGTATTCAATCCCGATGCAATTTCTGTGTTTCATCAACACTCTGATACTCCACAGATTACAGAATGCCTCCAGATGTGCATCGGAAACTACTACTGGTCTTCCAGGGAACGATCAAATCGTAGACTGTTTGAGACATTTACTCAAATGGAAGAAAGTGCGCATGGTGACTGTTGTATTCAATCCCGATGCAATTTCTGTGTTTCATCAACACTCTGATAGTCCACAGATTACAGAATGCCAGGAGATGTGCATCGGAAACTACTACTGGTCTACCAGGGAACGATCAAAACGTAGACTGTTTGAGACATTACTCCCATGGAGGGAAGTGCGCATAGTGACTGTTGTATTCAATCCCGATGCAATTTCTGTGTTTCATCAACACTCTGATAGACAACAGATTACAGAATGCCTCCAGATGTGCATCGGAAACTACTACTGGTCTTCCAGAGAACGATCAAAGAGTGTACTGTTTGAGACATTACTCCCATGGAGGAAAGTGCGCATGGTGACAGTTGTATTTAATCCGGATGCAATTTCTGTGCTTCATCACCACTCTGATAGTCCACAGTTTACGGAAAGCCTCCAGATGTGCATCGGGAAGTACTACTGGTCTTCCAGGGAACGATCAAAGCGTAGACTGTTAGAGACATTACTCCCATGGAGGGAAGGGCGAATGGTGACAGTTGTATTCAATCCCGATGCAATTTCTGTGTTTCACCAACACTCGGTTAGTCCACAGATTACAGAATGCAACCAGATGTGCATCGGAAACTATTACTGGTCTCCAGGGAACGATCAAAGCATAGACTGTTTGAGAATTACTCATATGGAGGAAAGTTCGCATTGTGACTGTTGTATTCAATTCCGATTCAATTTCTCTGTTTCATCAACACTCTGATAGACCACAGATTACCGAATGGCACCATATGTGCATCGGAAACTACTACTTGTCTTCCAGGGAATGATCAAAGCGTAGATTGTTAGAGACGTTACTCCTATGGAGGAAAGTGCGCATGGTGACTGTTGTATTCAATCCCGATACAATTTCTGTGTTTCATCAACACTCTGATAGTCCAAAGGTTACAGAATGCATCCAGATGTGCATCGGTAACTACTACTGGTCTTCCAGGGAACGATCAAAGCATAGACTCTTTGAGACATTACTCCCATGGAGGAAAGTGCGAATGGTGACGGTTGTATTCAATCCCGATGCAATTTCTGTGTTTCACCAACACTCGGATAGTCCACAGATTACAGAATGCAACCAGATGTGCATCGGAAACTATTACTGGTCTTCCAGGGAACGATCAAAGCATAGACTGTTTGAGAATTACTCCCATGGAGGAAAGTGCGCATGGTGACTGTTGTTTTCAATCCCGAAGCAATTTCTGTGCTTCATCACCACTCTGATAGTCCACAGTTTACGGAAAGCCTCAAGATGTGCATCGGGAAGTACTACTGGTCTTCCAGGAAACGATCAAAGCGTAGACTGTTAGAGACATTACTCCCATGGAGGGAAGTGCGAATGTTGACGGTTGTATTCAATCCCGATGCAATTTCTGTGTTTCACCAACACTCGGATAGTCCACAGATTACAGAATGCAACCACATGTGCATCGGAAACTATTACTGGTCTTCCAGGGAACGATCAAAGCATAGACTGTTTGAGATTTACTCCCATGGAGGAAAGTTCGCATGGTGACTGTTGTATTCAATTCCGATTCAATTTCTGTGTTTCATCAACACTCTGATAGACCACAGATTACCGAATGGCACCATATGTGCATCGGAAACTACTACTGGTCTTCCAAGGAATGATCAAAGCGTAGACTGTTAGAGAAGTTACTCCTATGGAGGAAAGTGCGCATGGTGACTGTTGTATTCAATCCCGATGCAATTTCTGTGTTTCATCAACACTCTGATAGTCACAGATTACAGAATGCCTTCAGATGTGCAACGGAAACTACTACTGGTCTCCCTGGGAACGATCAAAGCGTAGACTGTTTGAGACATTATTCCCATGAAGGAAAGTGCTCATGGTGACTATTGTATTCATTCCCGAGGCCATTTCTGTGTTTCATCAACACTGATAGTCCACAGATTACAGAATCCAACCAGACGTGCATCGGAAATTACTACCGGTCTTCCAGGAACGATCAAAGCGTAGACTGTTTGAGACATTATTCCCATGGAGGAAAGTGCGCTTGGTGAATGTTGTATTCAATCCCGATGCAATTTCTGTGTTTAATCAACACTCTGATATTCCACAGAATACAGAAGAACACCAGATGTGCATCGGGAACTACTGCTGGTCTTCCAGGGAACGATCAAAGCGTAGACTGTTAGAGACATTACTCCCATGGAGGAAAGTGCGCATGGTGACTGTTGTATTCAATCCCGATGCAATTTCTGTGTTTCATCAACACTCAGATAGTCCACAGATTACAGAATGCCTCCAGATGTTCATCGGAAACTAGTACTGGTCTTCCAGGGAACGATCAAAGCGTAGACTGTTTGAGACATTACTCCCATGGTGGAAAGTGCGCATGGTGACTGTTGTATTCAATCCCGATCCATTTTCTGTGTTTCATCAACACTCTGATAGTCCACAGATTACACAATGCCACCAGATGTGCATCGGAAACTACTACTGGTCTTCCATTGACCGATCAAAGCGTAGACTGTTTGAGACATTACTCCTGTGGAGGAAAGTGCGCATGGTGACTGTTGTATTCAATCAGGATGCAATTTCTGTGTTTTATCAACACTCTGATAGTCCACAGATTACAGAATGCCAACAGATGTGCATCGGAAACTACTACTGATCTTCCAGGGAAAGATCAAACCGGAGACTGTTTGAGAATTACTCCCATGGAGGAAAGTTCGCATGGTTACTGTTGTATTCAATCCAGATGCAATTTCTGTGTTTCATCAACACTCTGATACTCCAAAGATTACAGAATGCCTCCAGATGTACATCGGAAACTACTACTGGTATTCCAGGGAACGGTCAAATCGTAGACTGTTTGAGACATTACTCCCATGGAAGAAAGTGGGCATGGTGACTGTTGTATTCAATCCCGATTCAATTTCTGTGTTTCATCAACACTCTGATAGTCCACAGATTACAGAATGCCTCCAGATGTGCATCGGAAACTACTACAGGTATTCCAGAGAACGATCAAAGCGTAGAACCTTAGAGACATTACTCCCATGGAGGAAAGTGCGCATGGTGAATGTTGTATTCAATCCCGATGCAATTTCTGTGTTTTATCAACACTCTGCTAGTCCACAGATTACAGAATGACTTCAGATGTGCATCGGAAACTACTACTGGTCTTCAAGGGAACGATCAAAGCGTAAACTCTTTGAGACATTACTCCAATGGAGGGAAGTGCGCATGGTGACTGTTGTACACAATCCCGATGTAATTTCTGTGTTTCATCAACACTCTGATAGTCCACAGATTACAGAATGCCTATAGATGTGCATCGGAAACTACTACTGGTCTTGCAGGGAACGATCAAAGCGTAGACTGTTTGAGACAATATTCCCATGAAGGAAAGTGCGCATGGTGACTGTTGTATTCAATCCCGATGCAATTTCTGTGTTTCATCAACACTCAGATAGTCCACAGATTACAGAATGCCTCCAGATGTTCATCGGAAACTAGTACTGGACTTCCAGGGAACGATCAAAGCGTAGACAGTTTGAGACATTACTCCCATGGAGGGAAGTGGGCATGGTGAATGTTGTATTCAATGCCGATGCAATTTCTGTGTTTCATCAACACTCTGATAGTCAACAGATTACAGAATGCCTCCAGATGTGCATCGGAATCTACTACTGGTCTTCCAGGGAACGATCAAAGAGTAGACTGTTTGAGACATTACTCCCATGGAGGAAAGTGCACATGGTGACTGTTGTATTCAATCCCGATGCAATTTCTGTGCTTCATCACCTCTCTGATAGTCCACAGTTTACGGAAAGCCTCCAGATGTGCATCGGGAAGTACTACTGGTCTTCTAGGGAACGATCAAAGCGTAGACTGTCTGAGACATTACTCCCATGGAGGAAAGTGCGCATGGTGACTGTTGTATTCAATCCCGATGCAAGTTCTGTGTTTCATCAACACTCTGATAGACCACAGATTACAGAATGCCTCCAGATTTGCATCTGAAACTACTGCTGGTCTTCCAGGAGACCGATCAAAGTGAAAACTCTTTGAGACATTACTCCCATGGAGGAAAGTGCGCATGGTGACTGTTGTATTCAATCCCGATGCAATTTCTGTGTTTCATCAACACTCTGACAGTCCACAGATTACAGAATGCCAAGAGATGTGCATCGGAAACTACTACTGGTCTTCCAGGGAACGATCAAAGCGTAGACTGTTAGAGACAATACTCACTTGGAGGAAAGTGCTCATGGTGACTGTTGTATTCAATCCCGATCCAATTTCTGTGTATCATCAACACTGTGATAGTCTACAGATTACAGAATGCCACCAGATGTCCATCGGAAACTACTACTGGTTTTCCAGGGAATGATCAAAGCGTAGACTGTTTGAGACATTACTCACGTGGAGGAAAGTGCGCATGGTGACTGTTGTATACAATCCCGATGCAATTTCTTAGTTTCATCAACACTCTGATACTCCACAGATTACAGAATGCCTCCAGATGTGCATCGGAAACTACTACTGGTCTTCCAGGGAACGATCAAAACGTAGACTGTTTGAGACATTACTTTTATGGAGGAAAGTGCTCATGGTGACTGTTGTATTCAATCCCGATGCAATTTCTGTGTTTCATCAACACTCTGATAGTCCACAGATTACAGAAAGCATCCAGATGTGCATCGGAAACTACTACTTGTCTTCCAGGGAACGATCAAAGCGTAGGCTGTTAGAGACATTACTCCCATGGAGGAAAGTGCGCATGGTGACTGTTGTATACAATCCCGATGCAATTTCTTAGTTTCATCAACACTCTGATACTCCACAGATTACAGAATCCAACCAGACGGGCATCGGCAACTACTACTGGTCTTCCAGGAACGATCACAGCGTAGACTGTTTGAGACATTACTTCCGTGGAGGAAAGTGCGCATGGTGACTGTTGTATTCAATCCCGATTCAATTTCTGTGTTTCATTAACACTTTGATACTCCACAGATTACAGAAAGGCACCAGATGTGCATCGGGAACTACTACTGGTCTTCCAGGGAACGATCAAAGCATAGACTCTTTGAGACATTATTCCCATGGAGGAAAGTGCGCATGGTGAATGTTGTATTCAATCTCGTTGCAATGTAAGTGTTTCACCAACACTCTGATAGTCCACAGATTACAGAATGCCTCCAGATGTGCATCGGAAACTACTACTGGTCTTCCAGGGAACGATCAAAGTGTAGACTGTTAGAGACATTACTCCCATGGAGGAAAGTGCGCATGGTGACTGTTGTATTCAATCCCGATGCAATTTCTGTGTTTCATCAACACTCAGATAGTCCACAGATTACAGAATGCCTCCAAATGTTCATCGGAAACTAGTACTGGTCTTCCAGGGAACGATCAAAGCGTAGACTGTTTGAGACATTACTCCCGTGGAGGAAAGTGCGCATGGTGACTGTTGTATTCAATCCCGATGCATTTTCTGTATTTCATCAACACTCTGATAGTAAACAGATTACAGAATGCCACCAGATGTGCATAGGAAACTGCTACTGGTCTTCCGTTGACCGATCAAAGCGTAAACTGTTTGAGACATTCCTCCCGTGGAGGTAAGTGCGCATGGTGACTGTTGTATTCAATCAGGATGCAATTTCTGTGTTTTATCAACACTCTGATAGTCCACAGATAACAGAATGCCACCAGATGTGCATCGGAAACTACTACTGATCTTCCAGGGAAAGATCAAAGCGGAGACTGTTTGAGAATTACTCCCATGGAGGAAAGTTCGCATGGTGACTGTTGTATTCAATCCCGATGCAATTTCTGTGTTTCATCAACACTCTGATACTCCACAGATTACAGAATGCCTCCAGATGTGCATCGGAAACTACTACTGGTCTTCCACGGAACGATAAATCGTAGACTGTTTGAGTCATTACTCAAATGGAAGAAAGTGCGCATGGTGACGTTTGTATTCAATCCCGATTCAATTTCTGTGTTTAATCAACACTCTGATACTCCACAGATTACAGAATGGCACCAGATGTGCATCGGGAACTACTACTGGTCTTCCAGGGAACGATCAAAGCATAGACTCTTTGAGACATTATTCCCATGGAGGAAAGTGCGCATGGTGAATGTTGTATTCAATCTCGTTGCAATTTAAGTGTTTCACCAACACTCTGATAGTCCACAGATTACAGAATGCCTCCAGATGTGCATCGGAAACTACTACTGGTCTTCCAGGGAACGATCAAATTGTAGACTGTTAGAGACAATACTCCCATGGAGGAAAGTGCGCATGGTGACTGTTGTATTCAATCCATGTGCAATATCTGTGTTTCATCAACACTCTGATAGTCTACAGATTACAGAATGCCACCAGATGTGCAATGAAAACTACTACTGGTCTTCCAGGGAACGATCAAAGCGTAGACTGTTTGAGACATAACTCCCATGGTGGAAAGTGCGCATGATGGATGTTGTATTCAATCCCGATGCAATTTCTGTGTTTCATCAACACTCAGATAGTCCACAGATTACAGAATGCCTCCAGATGTTCATCGGAAACTAGTACTGGACTTCCAGTGAACGATCAAAGCGTAGACAGTTTGAGACATTACTCCCATGGAGGGAAGTGGGCATGGTGAATGTTGTATTCAATGCCGATGCAATTTCTGTGTTTCATCAACACTCTGATAGTCAACAGATTACAGAATGCCTCCAGATGTGCATCGGAATCTACTACTGGTCTTCCAGGGAACGATCAAAGAGTAGACTGTTTGTGACATTACTCCCATGGAGGAAAGTGCGCATGGTGACTGTTGTATTCAATCCCGATGCAATTTCTGTGCTTCATCACCTCTCTGATAGTCCACAGTTTACGGAAAGCCTCCAGATGTGCATCGGGAAGTACTACTGGTCTTCCAGGGAACGATCAAAGCGTAGACTGTCTGAGACATTACTCCCATGGAGGAAAGTGCGCATGGTGACTGTTGTATTCAATCCCGATGCAAGTTCTGTGTTTCATCAACACTCTGATAGATCACAGATTACAGAATGCCTCCAGATTTGCATCTGAAACTACTGCTGGTCTTCCAGGAGACCGATCAAAGTGAAACCTCTTTGAGACATTACTAACATGGAGGAAAGTGCGCATGGTGACTGTTGTATTCAATCCCGATCCAATTTCTGTGTATCATCAACACTGTGATAGTCTACAGATTACAGAATGCCACCAGATGTCCATCGGAAACTACTACTGGTTTTCCAGGGAACGATCAAAGCGTAGACTGTTTGAGACATTACTCACGTGGAGGAAAGTGCGCATGGTGACTGTTGTATACAATCCCGATGCAATTTCTTAGTTTCATCAACACTCTGATACTCCACAGATTACAGAATGCCTCCAGATGTGCATCGGAAACTACTACTGGTCTTCCAGGGAACGATCAAAACGTAGACTGTTTGAGACATTACTTTTATGGAGGAAAGTGGTCATGGTGACTGTTGTATTCAATCCCGATGCAATTTCTGTGTTTCATCAACACTCTGATAGTCCACAGATTACAGAAAGCATCCAGATGTGCATCGGAAACTACTACTTGTCTTCCAGGGAACGATCAAAGCGTAGGCTGTTAGAGACATTACTCCCATGGAGGAAAGTGCGCATGGTGACTGTTGTATTCAATCCCTATGCAATATCTTTGTTTCATCAACACTCTCATAGTCTACAGATTACGGAATGCCACCAGATGTGCATCGGAAACTACTACTGGTCTTCCAGGGAACGATCAAAGCGTAGACTGTTTGAGACATTACTCTCATACAGGAAACTGCGCATGGAGACTGTTGTATTCAACCCCGATGCAATTTCTGTGTTTCACCAACACTCTGATAGTCCACAGATTACAGAAGACATCCAGATGTGCATCCGAAACTACTACTGGTCTTCCAGGGAACGATCAAAGCGTAGACTGCTTCAGACATTACTGTCATGGAGGAAACTGCGCATGGAGAATGTTGTATTTAATCCCGATGCAATTTCTGTGTTTCATCAACTCTCTGATAGTCCGCAGATTACCGAAAGCATCCAGATGTGCATCGTAAGCTAGTACTGGTCTTCCTGGGAACGATCAAAGCGTAGACTGTTTGAGAAATTATTCCCATTAAGGAAAGTGCCCATGGTGACTGTTGTAAACAATCCCGAGGCAATTTCTGTCTTTCATCAACACTCTGATAGTCCACAGATTACAGAATCCAACCAGACGGGCATCGGCAACTACTACTGGTCTTCCAGGAACGATCACAGCGTAGACTGTTTGAGACATTACTTCCGTGGAGGAAAGTGCGCATGGTGACTGTTGTATTCAATCCCGATTCAATTTCTGTGTTTAATCAACACTTTGATACTCCACAGATTACAGAAAGGCACCAGATGTGCATCGGGAACTACTACTGGTCTTCCAGGGAACGATCAAAGCATAGACTCTTTGAGACATTATTCCCATGGAGGAAAGTGCGCATGGTGAATGTTGTATTCAATCTCGTTGCAATGTAAGTGTTTCACCAACACTCTGATAGTCCACAGATTACAGAATGCCTCCAGATGTGCATCGGAAACTACTACTGGTCTTCCAGGGAACGATCAAAGTGTAGACTGTTAGAGACATTACTCCCATGGAGGAAAGTGCGCATGGTGACTGTTGTATTCAATCCCGATGCAATATCTGTGTTTCATCAACACTCAGATAGTCCACAGATTACAGAATGCCTCCAGATGTTCATCGGAAACTAGTACTGGTCTTCCAGGGAACGATCAAAGCGTAGACTGTTTGAGACATTACTCCCGTGGAGGAAAGTGCGCATGGTGACTGTTGTATTCAATCCCGATGCATTTTCTGTGTTTCATCAACACTCTGATAGTAAACAGATTACAGAATGCCACCAGATGTGCTTAGGAAACTGCTACTGGTCTTCCGTTGACCGATCAAAGCGTAAACTGTTTGAGACATTACTCCCGTGGAGGTAAGTGCGCATGGTGACTGTTGTATTCAATCTGGATGCAGTTTCTGTGTTTTATCAACACTCTGATAGTCCACAGATAACAGAATGCCACCAGATGTGCATCGGAAACTACTACTGATCTTCCAGGGAAAGATCAAAGCGGAGACTGTTTGAGAATTACTCCAATGGAGGAAAGTTCGCATGGTGACTGTTGTATTCAATCCCGATGCAATTTCTGTGTTTCATCAACACTCTGATACTCCACAGATTACAGAATGCCTCCAGATGTGCATCGGAAACTACTACTGGTCTTCCAGGGAACGATCAAATCGTAGACTGTTTGAGACATTTACTCAAATGGAAGAAAGTGCGCATGGTGACTGTTGTATTCAATCCCGATGCAATTTCTGTGTTTCATCAACACTCTGATAGTCCACAGATTACAGAATGCCAGGAGATGTGCATCGGAAACTACTACTGGTCTACCAGGGAACGATCAAAACGTAGACTGTTTGAGACATTACTCCCATGGAGGGAAGTGCGAATGGTGACTGTTGTATTCAATCCCGATGCAATTTCTGTGTTTCATCAACACTCTGATAGACCACAGATTACAGAATGCCTCCAGATGTGCATCGGAAACTACTACTGGTCTTCCAGAGAACGATCAAAGAGTATACTGTTTGAGACATTACTCCCATGGAGGAAAGTGCGCATGGTGACAGTTGTATTTAATCCGGATGCAATTTCTGTGCTTCATCACCACTCTGATAGTCCACAGTTTACGGAAAGCCTCCAGATGTGCATCGGGAAGTACTACTGGTCTTCCAGGGAACGATCAAAGCGTAGACTGTTAGAGACATTACTCCCATGGAGGGAAGGGCGAATGGTGACAGTTGTATTCAATCCCGATGCAATTTCTGTGTTTCACCAACACTCGGTTAGTCCACAGATTACAGAATGCAACCAGATGTGCATCGGAAACTATTACTGGTCTCCAGGGAACGATCAAAGCATAGACTGTTTGAGAATTACTCATATGGAGGAAAGTTCGCATTGTGACTGTTGTATTCAATTCCGATTCAATTTCTCTGTTTCATCAACACTCTGATAGACCACAGATTACCGAATGGCACCATATGTGCATCGGAAACTACTACTTGTCTTCCAGGGAATGATCAAAGCATAGACTGTTAGAGACGTTACTCCTATGGAGGAAAGTGCGCATGGTGACTGTTGTATTCAATCCCGATACAATTTCTGTGTTTCATCAACACTCTGATAGTCCAAAGGTTACAGAATGCATCCAGATCTGCATCGGTAACTACTACTGGTCTTCCAGGGAACGATCAAAGCATAGACTCTTTGAGACATTACTCCCATGGAGGAAAGTGCGAATGGTGACGGTTGTATTCAATCCCGATGCAATTTCTGTGTTTCACCAACACTCGGATAGTCCACAGATTACAGAATGCAACCAGATGTGCATCGGAAACTATTACTGGTCTTCCAGGGAACGATCAAAGCATAGACTGTTTGAGAATTACTCCCATGGAGGAAAGTGCGCATGGTGACTGTTGTTTTCAATCCCGAAGCAATTTCTGTGCTTCATCACCACTCTGATAGTCCACAGTTTACGGAAAGCCTCAAGATGTGCATCGGGAAGTACTACTGGTCTTCCAGGAAACGATCAAAGCGTAGACTGTTAGAGACATTACTCCCATGGAGGGAAGTGCGAATGTTGACGGTTGTATTCAATCCCGATGCAATTTCTGTGTTTCACCAACACTCGGATAGTCCACAGATTACAGAATGCAACCACATGTGCATCGGAAACTATTACTGGTCTTCCAGGGAACGATCAAAGCATAGACTGTTTGAGATTTACTCCCATGGAGGAAAGTTCGCATGGTGACTGTTGTATTCAATTCCGATTCAATTTCTGTGTTTCATCAACACTCTGATAGACCACAGATTACCGAATGGCACCATATGTGCATCGGAAACTACTACTGGTCTTCCAAGGAATGATCAAAGCGTAGACTGTTAGAGACGTTACTCCTATGGAGGAAAGTGCGCATGGTGACTGTTGTATTCAATCCCGATGCAATTTCTGTGTTTCATCAACACTCTGATAGTCACAGATTACAGAATGCCTTCAGATGTGCAACGGAAACTACTACTGGTCTCCCTGGGAACGATCAAAGCGTAGACTGTTTGAGACATTATTCCCATGAAGGAAAGTGCTCATGGTGACTATTGTATTCATTCCCGAGGCAATTTCTGTGTTTCATCAACACTGATAGTCCACAGATTACAGAATCCAACCAGACGTGCATCGGAAATTACTACCGGTCTTCCAGGAACGATCAAAGCGTAGACTGTTTGAGACATTATTCCCATGGAGGAAAGTGCGCTTGGTGAATGTTGTATTCAATCCCGATGCAATTTCTGTGTTTAATCAACACTCTGATATTCCACAGAATACAGAAGAACACCAGATGTGCATCGGGAACTACTGCTGGTCTTCCAGGGAACGATCAAAGCGTAGACTGTTAGAGACATTACTCCCATGGAGGAAAGTGCGCATGGTGACTGTTGTATTCAATCCCGATGCAATTTCTGTGTTTCATCAACACTCAGATAGTCCACAGATTACAGAATGCCTCCAGATGTTCATCGGAAACTAGTACTGGTCTTCCAGGGAACGATCAAAGCGTAGACTGTTTGAGACATTACTCCCATGGTGGAAAGTGCGCATGGTGACTGTTGTATTCAATCCCGATCCATTTTCTGCGTTTCATCAACACTCTGATAGTCCACAGATTACACAATGCCACCAGATGTGCATCGGAAACTGCTACTGGTCTTCCATTGACCGATCAAAGCGTAGACTGTTTGAGACATTACTCCTGTGGAGGAAAGTGCGCATGGTGACTGTTGTATTCAATCAGGATGCAATTTCTGTGTTTTATCAACACTCTGATAGTCCACAGATTACAGAATGCCACCAGATGTGCATCGGAAACTACTACTGATCTTCCAGGGAAAGATCAAACCGGAGACTGTTTGAGAATTACTCCCATGGAGGAAAGTTCGCATGGTGACTGTTGTATTCAATCCAGATGCAATTTCTGTGTTTCATCAACACTCTGATACTCCAAAGATTACAGAATGCCTCCAGATGTACATCGGAAACTACTACTGGTATTCCAGGGAACGGTCAAATCGTAGACTGTTTGAGACATTACTCCCATGGAAGAAAGTGGGCATGGTGACTGTTGTATTCAATCCCGATTCAATTTCTGTGTTTCATCAACACTCTGATAGTCCACAGATTACAGAATGCCTCCAGATGTGCATCGGAAACTACTACAGGTATTCCAGAGAACGATCAAAGCGTAGAACCTTAGAGACACTACTCCCATGGAGGAAAGTGCGCATGGTGAATGTTGTATTCAATCCCGATGCAATTTCTGTGTTTTATCAACACTCTGCTAGTCCACAGATTACAGAATGACTCCAGATGTGCATCGGAAACTACTACTGGTCTTCAAGGGAACGATCAAAGCGTAAACTCTTTGAGACATTACTCCAATGGAGGGAAGTGCGCATGGTGACTGTTGTACACAATCCCGATGTAATTTCTGTGTTTCATCAACACTCTGATAGTCCACAGATTACAGAATGCCTTCAGATGTGCATCGGAAACTACTACTGGTCTTGCAGGGAACGATCAAAGCGTAGACTGTTTGAGACAATATTCCCATGAAGGAAAGTGCGCATGGTGACAGTTGTATTCAATCCCGATGCAATTTCTGTGTTACATCAACACTATGACAGTCCACGGATTACAGAATGCCACCAGACGTGCATCGGAAACTACTACTGGTCTTCCAGGGAACGATCAAAGCGTAGACTGTTTGAGACATACCTCCCGTGGAGGAAGGCTCGCATGGTAACTGTTGTATTTAATCTCGATGCAATTTCTGTGTTTAATCAACACTCTGATATTCCACAGGTTACAGAATGCCACCAGATGTGCATCGGAAACTACTACAGGTCTTCCAGGGAACGATCAAAGCGTAGACTGTTTGAGACATACCTCCCGTGGAGGATCGTGCGCATGGTGTCTGTTGTATTCAATCCCGATGCAATTTCTGTGTTTAATCAACACTCTGATCCTCCACAGATTACAGAATGCCACCAGATGTGCATCGGAAACTACTACTGGACTTCCAGGGAACGATCAAAGCGTAGACTGTTTGAGACATTACTTTTATTTAGGAAAGTGCGCATGGTGACTGTTGTATTCAATCACGATACAATTTCTGTGTTTCATCAACACTCTGATAGTCCACAAATTACGGAAAGCCTCCAGATATGCATCGGAAACTACTACTGGTCTTCCAGGGAACGATCAAAGCCTAGACTGTTAGAGACATTACTCCAATTGAGGAAAGTGCGCATGGTAACTGTTGTATTCAATCCCGATGCAATTTCTGTGTTTCATCAACACTCTGATACTCCAGAGATTACAGAATGCCACCAGATGTGCATCGGGAACTACTACTGGTCTTCCAGGGAACGATCAAAGCGTAGACTGTTTGAGACATTACTCCCATGGAGGAAAGTGCGCATGGTGACTGTTGTATTCAATCCCGATGCAATTTCTGTGTTTCGTCAACACTCTGATAGTCAACAGATTACAGAATGCCTCCAGATGTGCATCGGAAATTACTACTGGTCTTCCAGGGAACGATCAAATAGTAGACTATTTGAGACATTTCTCCCATGGAGGAAAGTGCGCATGGTGACTGTTGTATTCAATCCCGATGCAATTACTGTGCTTCATCAACACTCTGATAGTCCACAGTTTACGGAAAGCCTCCAGGTGTGCAGCGGAAAGTACTACTGGTCTTCCAGGGAACGATCAAAGCATAGACTCTTTGAGACATTATTCCCATGGAGGAAAGTGCGCATGGTGAATGTTGTATTCAATCTCGTTGCAATTTAAGTGTTTCACCAACACTCTGATAGTCCACAGATTACAGAATGCCTCCAGATGTGCATCGGAAACTACTACTGGTCTTCCAGGGAACGATCAAAGTGTAGACTGTTAGAGACAATACTCCCATGGAGGAAAGTGCGCATGGTGACTGTTGTATTCAATCCATGTGCGATATCTGTGTTTCATCAACACTCTGATAGTCTACAGATTACAGAATGCCACCAGATGTGCATCGAAAACTACTACTGGTCTTCCAGGGAACGATCAAAGCGTAGACTGTTTGAGACATATCTCCCATGGTGGAAAGTGCGCATGATGGATGTTGTATTCAATCCCGATGCAATTACTGTGTTTCATCAACACTCAGATAGTCCACAGATTACAGAATGCCTCCAGATGTTCATCGGAAACTAGTACTGGACTTCCAGGGAACGATCAAAGCGTAGACAGTTTGAGACATTACTCCCATGGAGGGAAGTGGGCATGGTGAATGTTGTATTCAATGCCGATGCAATTTCTGTGTTTCATCAACACTCTGATAGTCAACAGATTACAGAATGCCTCCAGATGTGCATCGGAATCTACTACTGGTCTTCCAGGGAACGATCAAAGAGTAGACTGTTTGTGACATTACTCCCATGGTGGAAAGTGCGCAGGGTGACTGTTGTATTCAATCCCGATGCTATTTCTGTGCTTCATCACCTCTCTGATAGTCCACAGTTTACGGAAAGCCTCCAGATGTGCATCGGGAAGTACTACTGGTCTTCCAGGGAACGATCAAAGCGTAGACTGTCTGAGACATTACTCCCATGGAGGAAAGTGCGCATGGTGACTGTTGTATTCAATCCCGATGCAAGTTCTGTGTTTCATCAACACTCTGATAGATCACAGATTACAGAATGCCTCCTGATTTGCATCTGAAACTACTGCTGGTCTTCCAGGAGACCGATCAAAGTGAAACCTCTTTGAGACATTACTAACATGGAGGAAAGTGCGCATGGTGACTGTTGTATTCAATCCGGATGCAATTTCTGTGTTTCATCAACACTCTGACAGTCCACAGATTACAGAATGCCAAGACATGTGCATCGGAAACTACTACTGGTCTTCCAGGGAACGATTAAAGCGTAGACTGTTAGAGACAATACTCACTTGGAGGAAAGTGCTCATGGTGACTGTTGTATTCAATCCCGATCCAATTTCTGTGTATCATCAACACTGTGATAGTCTACAGATTACAGAATGCCACCAGATGTCCATCGGAAACTACTACTGGTTTTCCAGGGAACGATCAAAGCGTAGACTGTTTGAGACATTACTCACGTGGAGGAAAGTGCGCATGGTGACTGTTGTATACAATCCCGATGCAATTTCTTAGTTTCATCAACACTCTGATACTCCACAGATTACAGAATGCCTCCAGATGTGCATCGGAAACTACTACTGTTCTTCCAGGGAACGATCAAAACGTAGACTGTTTGAGACATTACTTTTATGGAGGAAAGTGGTCATGGTGACTGTTGTATTCAATCCCGATGCAATTTCTGTGTTTCATCAACACTCTGATAGTCCACAGATTACAGAAAGCATCCAGATGTGCATCGGAAACTACTACTTGTCTTCCAGGGAACGATCAAAGCGTAGGCTGTTAGAGACATTACTCCCATGGAGGAAAGTGCGCATGGTGACTGTTGTATTCAATCCCGATGCAATATCTTTGTTTCATCAACACTCTCATAGTCTACAGATTACAGAATGCCACCAGATGTGCATCGGAAACTACTACTGGTCTTCCAGGGAACGAGCAAAGCGTAGACTGTTTGAGACATTACTCTCATACAGGAAACTGCGCATGGAGACTGTTGTATTCAACCCCGATGCAATTTCTGTGTTTCACCAACACTCTGATAGTCCACAGATTACAGAAGACATCCAGATGTGCATCCGAAACTACTACTGGTCTTCCAGGGAACGATCAAAGCGTAGGCTGCTTCAGACATTACTGTCATGGAGGAAACTGCGCATGGAGAATGTTGTATTCAATCCCGATGCAATTTCTGTGTTTCAACAACTCTCTGATAGTCCACAGATTACCGAAAGCATCCAGATGTGCATCGTAAGCTAGTACTGGTCTTCCTGGGAACGATCAAAGCGTAGACTGTTTGAGAAATTATTCCCATTAAGGAAAGTGCCCATGGTGACTGTTGTAATCAATCCCGAGGCAATTTCTGTCTTTCATCAACACTCTGATAGTCCACAGATTACAGAATCCAACCAGACGGGCATCGGCAACTACTACTGGTCTTCCAGGAACGATCACAGCGTAGACTGTTTGAGACATTACTTCCGTGGAGGAAAGTGCGCATGGTGACTGTTGTATTCAATCCCGATTCAATTTCTGTGTTTAATCAACACTTTGATACTCCACAGATTACAGAAAGGCACCAGATGTGCATCGGGAACTACTACTGGTCTTCCAGGGAACGATCAAAGCATAGACTCTTTGAGACATTATTCCCATGGAGGAAAGTGCGCATGGTGAATGTTGTATTCAATCTCGTTGCAATGTAAGTGTTTCACCAACACTCTGATAGTCCACAGATTACAGAATGCCTCCAGATGTGCATCGGAAACTACTACTGGTCTTCCAGGGAACGATCAAAGTGTAGACTGTTAGAGACATTACTCCCATGGAGGAAAGTGCGCATGGTGACTGTTGTATTCAATCCCGATGCAATATCTGTGTTTCATCAACACTCAGATAGTCCACAGATTACAGAATGCCTCCAGATGTTCATCGGAAACTAGTACTGGTCTTCCAGGGAACGATCAAAGCGTACACTGTTTGAGACATTACTCCCGTGGAGGAAAGTGCGCATGGTGACTGTTGTATTCAATCCCGATGCATTTTCTGTGTTTCATCAACACTCTGATAGTAAACAGATTACAGAATGCCACCAGATGTGCATAGGAAACTGCTACTGGACTTCCGTTGACCGATCAAAGCGTAAACTGTTTGAGACATTACTCCCGTGGAGGTAAGTGCGCATGGTGACTGTTGTATTCAATCAGGATGCAATTTCTGTGTTTTATCAACACTCTGATAGTCCACAGATAACAGAATGCCACCAGATGTGCATCGGAAACTACTACTGATCTTCCAGGGAAAGATCAAAGCGGAGACTGTTTGAGAATTACTCCAATGGAGGAAAGTTCGCATGGTGACTGTTGTATTCAATCCCGATGCAATTTCTGTGTTTCATCAACACTCTGATACTCCACAGATTACAGAATGCCTCCAGATGTGCATCGGAAACTACTACTGGTCTTCCAGGGAACGATCAAATCGTAGACTGTTTGAGACATTTACTCAAATGGAAGAAAGTGCGCATGGTGACTGTTGTATTCAATCCCGATGCAATTTCTGTGTTTCATCAACACTCTGATAGTCCACAGATTACAGAATGCCAGGAGATGTGCATCGGAAACTACTACTGGTCTACCAGGGAACGATCAAAACGTAGACTGTTTGAGACATTACTCCCATGGAGGGAAGTGCGCATGGTGACTGTTGTATTCAATCCCGATGCAATTTCTGTGTTTCATCAACACTCTGATAGACAACAGATTACAGAATGCCTCCAGATGTGCATCGGAAACTACTACTGGTCTTCCAGAGAACGATCAAAGAGTATACTGTTTGAGACATTACTCCCATGGAGGAAAGTGCGCATGGTGACAGTTGTATTTAATCCGGATGCAATTTCTGTGCTTCATCACCACTCTGATAGTCCACAGTTTACGGAAAGCCTCCAGATGTGCATCGGGAAGTACTACTGGTCTTCCAGGGAACGATCAAAGCGTAGACTGTTAGAGACATTACTCCCATGGAGGGAAGGGCGAATGGTGACAGTTGTATTCAATCCCGATGCAATTTCTGTGTTTCACCAACACTCGGTTAGTCCACAGATTACAGAATGCAACCAGATGTGCATCGGAAACTATTACTGGTCTCCAGGGAACGATCAAAGCATAGACTGTTTGAGAATTACTCATATGGAGGAAAGTTCGCATTGTGACTGTTGTATTCAATTCCGATTCAATTTCTCTGTTTCATCAACACTCTGATAGACCACAGATTACCGAATGGCACCATATGTGCATCGGAAACTACTACTTGTCTTCCAGGGAATGATCAAAGCGTAGATTGTTAGAGACGTTACTCCTATGGAGGAAAGTGCGCATGGTGACTGTTGTATTCAATCCCGATACAATTTCTGTGTTTCATCAACACTCTGATAGTCCAAAGGTTACAGAATGCATCCAGATGTGCATCGGTAACTACTACTGGTCTTCCAGGGAACGATCAAAGCATAGACTCTTTGAGACATTACTCCCATGGAGGAAAGTGCGAATGGTGACGGTTGTATTCAATCCCGATGCAATTTCTGTGTTTCACCAACACTCGGATAGTCCACAGATTACAGAATGCAACCAGATGTGCATCGGAAACTATTACTGGTCTTCCAGGGAACGATCAAAGCATAGACTGTTTGAGAATTACTCCCATGGAGGAAAGTGCGCATGGTGACTGTTGTTTTCAATCCCGAAGCAATTTCTGTGCTTCATCACCACTCTGATAGTCCACAGTTTACGGAAAGCCTCAAGATGTGCATCGGGAAGTACTACTGGTCTTCCAGGAAACGATCAAAGCGTAGACTGTTAGAGACATTACTCCCATGGAGGGAAGTGCGAATGTTGACGGTTGTATTCAATCCCGATGCAATTTCAGTGTTTCACCAACACTCGGATAGTCCACAGATTACAGAATGCAACCACATGTGCATCGGAAACTATTACTGGTCTTCCAGGGAACGATCAAAGCATAGACTGTTTGAGATTTACTCCCATGGAGGAAAGTTCGCATGGTGACTGTTGTATTCAATTCCGATTCAATTTCTGTGTTTCATCAACACTCTGATAGACCACAGATTACCGAATGGCACCATATGTGCATCGGAAACTACTACTGGTCTGCCAAGGAATGATCAAAGCGTAGACTGTTAGAGAAGTTACTCCTATGGAGGAAAGTGCGCATGGTGACTGTTGTATTCAATCCCGATGCAATTTCTGTGTTTCATCAACACTCTGATAGTCACAGATTACAGAATGCCTTCAGATGTGCAACGGAAACTACTACTGGTCTCCCTGGGAACGATCAAAGCGTAGACTGTTTGAGACATTATTCCCATGAAGGAAAGTGCTCATGGTGACTATTGTATTCATTCCCGAGGCCATTTCTGTGTTTCATCAACACTGATAGTCCACAGATTACAGAATCCAACCAGACGTGCATCGGAAATTACTACCGGTCTTCCAGGAACGATCAAAGCGTAGACTGTTTGAGACATTATTCCCATGGAGGAAAGTGCGCTTGGTGAATGTTGTATTCAATCCCGATGCAATTTCTGTGTTTAATCAACACTCTGATATTCCACAGAATACAGAAGAACACCAGATGTGCATCGGGAACTACTGCTGGTCTTCCAGGGAACGATCAAAGCGTAGACTGTTAGGGACATTACTCCCATGGAGGAAAGTGCGCATGGTGACTGTTGTATTCAATCCCGATGCAATTTCTGTGTTTCATCAACACTCAGATAGTCCACAGATTACAGAATGCCTCCAGATGTTCATCGGAAACTAGTACTGGTCTTCCAGGGAACGATCAAAGCGTAGACTGTTTGAGACATTACTCCCATGGTGGAAAGTGCGCATGGTGACTGTTGTATTCAATCCCGATCCATTTTCTGTGTTTCATCAACACTCTGATAGTCCACAGATTACACAATGCCACCAGATGTGCATCGGAAACTACTACTGGTCTTCCATTGACCGATCAAAGCGTAGACTGTTTGAGACATTACTCCTGTGGAGGAAAGTGCGCATGGTGACTGTTGTATTCAATCAGGATGCAATTTCTGTGTTTTATCAACACTCTGATAGTCCACAGATTACAGAATGCCACCAGATGTGCATCGGAAACTACTACTGATCTTCCAGGGAAAGATCAAACCGGAGACTGTTTGAGAATTACTCCCATGGAGGAAAGTTCGCATGGTGACTGTTGTATTCAATCCAGATGCAATTTCTGTGTTTCATCAACACTCTGATACTCCAAAGATTACAGAATGCCTCCAGATGTGCATCGGAAACTACTACTGGTATTCCAGGGAACGGTCAAATCGTAGACTGTTTGAGACATTACTCCCATGGAAGAAAGTGGGCATGGTGACTGTTGTATTCAATCCCGATTCAATTTCTGTGTTTCATCAACACTCTGATAGTCCACAGATTACAGAATGCCTCCAGATGTGCATCGGAAACTACTACAGGTATTCCAGAGAACGATCAAAGCGTAGAACCTTAGAGACATTACTCCCATGGAGGAAAGTGCGCATGGTGACTGTTGTATTCAATCCCGATGCAATTTCTGTGTTTCATCAACACTCTGATAGACAACAGATTACAGAATGCCTCCAGATGTGCATCGGAAACTACTACTGGTCTTCCAGAGAACGATCAAAGAGTATACTGTTTGAGACATTACTCCCATGGAGGAAAGTGCGCATGGTGACAGTTGTATTTAATCCGGATGCAATTTCTGTGCTTCATCACCACTCTGATAGTCCACAGTTTACGGAAAGCCTCCAGATGTGCATCGGGAAGTACTACTGGTCTTCCAGGGAACGATCAAAGCGTAGACTGTTAGAGACATTACTCCCATGGAGGGAAGGGCGAATGGTGACAGTTGTATTCAATCCCGATGCAATTTCTGTGTTTCACCAACACTCGGTTAGTCCACAGATTACAGAATGCAAGCAGATGTGCATCGGAAACTATTACTGGTCTCCAGGGAACGATCAAAGCATAGACTGTTTGAGAATTACTCATATGGAGGAAAGTTCGCATTGTGACTGTTGTATTCAATTCCGATTCAATTTCTCTGTTTCATCAACACTCTGATAGACCACAGATTACCGAATGGCACCATATGTGCATCGGAAACTACTACTTGTCTTCCAGGGAATGATCAAAGCGTAGACTGTTAGAGACGTTACTCATATGGAGGAAAGTGCGCATGGTGACTGTTGTATTCAATCCCGATACAATTTCTGTGTTTCATCAACACTCTGATAGTCCAAAGGTTACAGAATGCATCCAGATGTGCATCGGTAACTACTACTGGTCTTCCAGGGAACGATCAAAGCATAGACTCTTTGAGACATTACTCCCATGGAGGAAAGTGCGAATGGTGACGGTTGTATTCAATCCCGATGCAATTTCTGTGTTTCACCAACACTCGGATAGTCCACAGATTACAGAATGCAACCAGATGTGCATCGGAAACTATTACTGGTCTTCCAGGGAACGATCAAAGCATAGACCGTTTGAGAATTACTCCCATGGAGGAAAGTGCGCATGGTGACTGTTGTTTTCAATCCCGAAGCAATTTCTGTGCTTCATCACCACTCTGATAGTCCACAGTTTACGGAAAGCCTCAAGATGTGCATCGAGAAGTACTACTGGTCTTCCAGGAAACGATCAAAGCGTAGACTGTTAGAGACATTACTCCCATGGAGGGAAGTGCGAATGTTGACGGTTGTATTCAATCCCGAAGCAATTTCTGTGTTTCACCAACACTCGGATAGTCCACAGATTACAGAATGCAACCACATGTGCATCGGAAACTATTACTGGTCTTCCAGGGAACGATCAAAGCATAGACTGTTTGAGATTTACTCCCATGGAGGAAAGTTCGCATGGTGACTGTTGTATTCAATTCCGATTCAATTTCTGTGTTTCATCAACACTCTGATAGACCACAGATTACCGAATGGCACCATATGTGCATCGGAAACTACTACTGGTCTTCCAAGGAATGATCAAAGCGTAGACTGTTAGAGACGTTACTCCTATGGAGGAAAGTGCGCATGGTGACTGTTGTATTCAATCCCGATGCAATTTCTGTGTTTCATCAACACTCTGATAGTCACAGATTACAGAATGCCTTCAGATGTGCAACGGAAACTAGTACTGGTCTCCCTGGGAACGATCAAAGCGTAGACTGTTTGAGACATTATTCCCATGAAGGAAAGTGCTCATGGTGACTATTGTATTCATACCCGAGGCAATTTCTGTGTTTCATCAACACTGATAGTCCACAGATTACAGAATCCAACCAGACGTGCATCGGAAATTACTACCGGTCTTCCAGGAACGATCAAAGCGTAGACTGTTTGAGACATTATTCCCATGGAGGAAAGTGCGCTTGGTGAATGTTGTATTCAATCCCGATGCAATTTCTGTGTTTAATCAACACTCTGATATTCCACAGAATACAGAAGAACACCAGATGTGCATCGGGAACTACTGCTGGTCTTCCAGGGAACGATCAAAGCGTAGACTGTTAGAGACATTACTCCCATGGAGGAAAGTGCGCATGGTGACTGTTGTATTCAATCCCGATGCAATTTCTGTGTTTCATCAACACTCAGATAGTCCACAGATTACAGAATGCCTCCAGATGTTCATCGGAAACTAGTACTGGTCTTCCAGGGAACGATCAAAGCGTAGACTGTTTGAGACATTACTCCCATGGTGGAAAGTGCGCATGGTGACTGTTGTATTCAATCCCGATCCATTTTCTGTGTTTCATCAACACTCTGATAGTCCACAGATTACACAATGCCACCAGATGTGCATCGGAAACTACTACTGGTCTTCCATTGACCGATCAAAGCGTAGACTGTTTGAGACATTACTCCTGTGGAGGAAAGTGCGCATGGTGACTGTTGTATTCAATCAGGATGCAATTTCTGTGTTTTATCAACACTCTGATAGTCCACAGATTACAGAATGCCACCAGATGTGCATCGGAAACTACTACTGATCTTCCAGGGAAAGATCAAACCGGAGACTGTTTGAGAATTACTCCCATGGAGGAAAGTTCGCATGGTGACTGTTGTATTCAATCCAGATGCAATTTCTGTGTTTCATCAACACTCTGATACTCCAAAGATTACAGAATGCCTCCAGATGTACATCGGAAACTACTACTGGTATTCCAGGGAACGGTCAAATCGTAGACTGTTTGAGACATTACTCCTATGGAAGAAAGTGGGCATGGTGACTGTTGTATTCAATCCCGATTCAATTTCTGTGTTTCATCAACACTCTGATAGTCCACAGATTACAGAATGCCTCCAGATGTGCATCGGAAACTACTACAGGTATTCCAGAGAACGATCAAAGCGTAGAACCTTAGAGACATTACTCCCATGGAGGAAAGTGCGCATGGTGAATGTTGTATTCAATCCCGATGCAATTTCTGTGTTTTATCAACACTCTGCTAGTCCACAGATTACAGAATGACTCCAGATGTGCATCGGAAACTACTACTGGTCTTCAAGGGAACGATCAAAGCGTAAACTCTTTGAGACATTACTCCAATGGAGGGAAGTGCGCATGGTGACTGTTGTACACAATCCCGATGTAATTTCTGTGTTTCATCAACACTCTGATAGTCCACAGATTACAGAATGCCTTCAGATGTGCATCGGAAACTACTACTGGTCTTGCAGGGAACGATCAAAGCGTAGACTGTTTGAGACAATATTCCCATGAAGGAAAGTGCGCATGGTGACTGTTGTATTCAATCCCGATGCAATTTCTGTGTTACATCAACACTATGACAGTCCACGGATTACAGAATGCCACCAGACGTGCATCGGAAACTACTACTGGTCTTCCAGGGAACGATCAAAGCGTAGATTGTTTGAGACATACCTCCCGTGGAGGAAGGCTCGCATGGTAACTGTTGTATTTAATCTCGATGCAATTTCTGTGTTTAATCAACACTCTGATATTCCACAGGTTACAGAATGCCACCAGATGTGCATCGGAAACTACTACAGGTCTTCCAGGGAACGATCAAAGCGTAGACTGTTTGAGACATACCTCCCGTGGAGGATTGTGCGCATGGTGTCTGTTGTATTCAATCCCGATGCAATTTCTGTGTTTAATCAACACTCTGATCCTCCACAGATTACAGAATGCCACCAGATGTGCATCGGAAACTACTACTGGACTTCCAGGGAACGATCAAAGCGTAGACTGTTTGAGACATTACTTTTATTTAGGAAAGTGCGCATGGTGACTGTTGTATTCAATCACGATACAATTTCTGTGTTTCATCAACACTCTGATAGTCCACAAATTACGGAAAGCCTCCAGATATGCATCGGAAACTACTACTGGTCTTCCAGGGAACGATCAAAGCCTAGACTGTTAGAGACATTACTCCAGTTGAGGAAAGTGCGCATGGTAACTGTTGATTCAATCCCGATGCAATTTCTGTGTTTCATCAACACTCTGATACTCCAGAGATTACAGAATGCCACCAGATGTGCATCGGGAACTACTACTGGTCTTCCAGGGAACGATCAAAGCGTAGACTGTTTGAGACATTACTCCCATGGAGGAAAGTGCGCATGGTGACTGTTGTATTCAATCCCGATGCAATTTCTGTGTTTCGTCAACACTCTGATAGTCAACAGATTACAGAATGCCACGAGATGTGCATCGGAAACTACTACTGGTCTTCCAGGGAACGATCAAATAGTAGACTATTTGAGACATTTCTCCCATGGAGGAAAGTGCGCATGGTGACTGTTGTATTCAATCCCGATGCAATTACTGTGCTTCATCAACACTCTGATAGTCCACAGTTTACGGAAAGCCTCCAGGTGTGCATCGGAAAGTACTACTGGTCTTCCAGGGAACGATCAAAGCGTAGACTGTTTGAGACATTATTCCCATGAAGGAAAGTGCGCATGGTGACTGTTGTATTCAATCCCGAGGCAATTTCTGTGTTTCATCAACACTCTGATAGTCCACGGATTACAGAATGACACCAGACGTGCATCGGAAACTACTACAGGTCTTCCAGGAACGATCAAAGCGTAGACTGTTTGAGACATTACTCCCATGGAGGAAAGTGCGCATGGTGACTGTTGTATTCAATCCCGATGCAATTTCTGTGTTTCATCAACACTCTGATACGCCACAGATTACAGAATGCCACCAGATGTGCATCGGAAACTACTACTGGTCTTCCAGAGAACGATCAATGCGTAGACTGTTTGAGACATTACTCCCGTGGAGGAATGTGCGCATGGTGACTGTTGTATTCAATTCCGATTCAATTTCTGTGTTTCATCAACACTCTGATAGTCCACAGATTACACAATGCCACCAGATGTGCATCGGAAACTACTACTGGTCTTCCGTTGACAGATCAAAGCGTAGACTGTTTGAGACATTACTCCCGTGGAGGAAAGTGCGCATGGTGACTGTTGTATTCAATCAGGATGCAATTTCTGTGTTTTATCAACACTCTGATAGTCCACAGATTACAGAATGCCACCAGATGTGCATCGGAAACTACTACTGATCTTCCAGGGAAAGATCAAAGCGGAGACTGTTTGAGAATTACTCCCATGGAGGAAAGTTCGCATGGTGACTGTTGTATTCAATCCCGATGCAATTTCTGTGTTTCATCAACACTCTGATACTCCACAGATTACAGAATGCCTCCAGATGTGCATCGGAAACTACTACTGGTATTCCAGGGAACGGTCAAACCGTAGACTGTTTGAGACATTACTCCCATGGAAGAAAGTGGGCATGGTGACTGTTGTATACAATCCCGATGTAATTTCTGTGTTTCATCAACACTCTGATAGTCCACAGATTACAGAATGCCTTTAGATGTGCATCGGAAACTACTACAGGTATTCCAGGGAACGATCAAAGCGTAGACCCTTAGAGACATTACTCCCATGGAGGAAAGTGCGCATGGTGAATGTTGTATTCAATCCCGATGCAATTTCTGTGTTTTATCAACACTCTGATAGTCCACAGATTACAGAATGACTCCAGATGTGCATCGGAAACTACTACTGGTCTTCAAGGGAACGATCAAAGCGTAAACTCTTTGAGACATTACTCCAATGGAGGGAAGTGCGCATGGTGACTGTTGTATACAATCCCGATGTAATTTCTGTGTTTCATCAACACTCTGATAGTCCACAGACTACAGAATGCCTTCAGATGTGCATCGGAAACTACTACTGGTCTTGCAGGGAACGATCAAAGCGTAGACTGTTTGAGACAATATTCCCATGAAGGAAAGTGCGCATGGTGACTGTTGTATTCAATCCCGATGCAATTTCTGTGTTACGTCAACACTCTGATATTCCACAGGTTACAGACTGCCACCAGATGTGCATCGGAAACTACAACTGGTCTTCCAGGGAACGATCAAAGCGTAGACTGTTTGAGACATACCTCCCGTGGAGGAAGGCTCGCATGGTAACTGTTGTATTTAATCTCGATGCAATTTCTGTGTTTAATCAACACTCTGATATTCCACAGGTTACAGAATGCCACCAGATGTGCATCGGAAACTACAACTGGTCTTCCAGGGAACGATCAAAGCGTAGACTGTTTGAGACATACCTCCCGTGGAGGAATGTGCGCATGGTGTCTGTTGTATTCAATCCCGATGCAATTTCTGTGTTTAATCAACACTCTGATCCTCCACAGATTACAGAATGCCACCAGATGTGCATCGGAAACTACTACTGGACTTCCAGGGAACGATCAAAGCGTAGACTGTTTGAGACATTACTTTTATTTAGGAAAGTGCGCATGGTGACTGTTGTATTCAATCACGATACAATTTCTGAATTTCATCAACACTCTGATAGTCCACAAATTACGGAAAGCCTCCAGATATGCATCGGAAACTACTACTGGTCTTCCAGGGAACGATCAAAGCGTAGACTGTTAGAGACATTACTCCAATTGAGGAAAGTGCGCATGGTGACTGTTGTATTCAATCCCGATGCAATTTCAGTGTTTCATCAACACTCTGATAGTCCAGAGATTACAGAATGCCACCAGATGTGCATCGGGAACTACTACTGGTCTTCCAGGGAACGATCAAAGCGTAGACTGTTTGAGACATTACTCCCATAGAGGGAAGTGCGCATGGTGACTGTTGTATTCAATCGCGATGCAATTTCTGTGTTTCGTCGACACTATGATAGTCAACAGATTACAGAATGCCTCCAGATGTGCATCGGAAACTACTACTGGTCTTCCAGGGAACGATCAAATAGTAGACTGTTTGAGACATTTATCCCATGGAGGAAAGTGCGCATGGTGACTGTTGTATTCAATTCCGATGCAATTACTGTGCTTCATCTACACTCTGATAGTCCACAGTTTACGGAAAGCCTCCAGGTGTGCACCGGAAACTACTACTGGTCTTCCAGGAAACGATCAAAGCGTAGACTGTTTGAGAATTACTCCCATGGAGGAAAGTTCGCATGGTGACTGTTGTATTCAATCCCGATGCAATTTCTGTGTTTCATCAACACTCTGATACGCCACAGATTACAGAATGCCACCAGATGTGCATCGGAAACTACTACTGGTCTTCCAGGGAACGATCAATGCGTAGACTGTTTGAGAATTACTCCCATGGAGGAAAGTTCGCATGGTGACTGTTGTATTCAATCCCGATGCAATTTCTGTGTTTCATCAACACTCTGTTACTCCTCAGATTACAGAATGCCTCCAGATGTGCATCGGAAACTACTATTGGTATTCCAGGGAACGAACAGATCATAGACTGTTAGAGACATTACTCCCATGGAAGAAAGTGCGCATTGTAACTGTTGTATTCAATCCCGATGCAATTTCTGAGTTTCATCAACACTCTGATAGTCCACAGATTACAGAATGAATCCAGATGTGCACCGGAAACTACTACTGGTCTTCCAGGGAACGATCAAAGCGTAGACGGTTTGAGACATTACTCCCATGAAGGAAAGTGAGCATGGTGACTGTTGTATTCAATCCCGACGCAATTTCTGTGTTTCATCAACACTCTGATAGTCCACAGATTACAGAATGCCTCCAGATGTGCATCGGAAACCACTACTGGTCTTCCAGGGAACGATAAAAGCGTAGACTCTTCGACACATTTCTCCCATGGAGGAAAGTGCGCATGGTGACTGTTGTATTCAATTCTGATGCAATTTCTGTGTTTCATCAACACTCTGATAGTCCACAGTTTACGGAAAGCCTCCAGGTGTGCAGCGGAAAGTACTACTGGTCTTCCAGGGAACGATCAAAGCGTAGACTGTTAGAAACATTACTCCCATGGAAGAAAGTGGGCATGATGGCTGTTGTATTCAATCCCGATGCAATTTCTGTGTTTCATCAACACTCTGATAGTCCACAGAGTACAGAATGCCACCAGATGTGTATCGGAAACTACTACTGGTCTTCCAGGGAACGATCAAAGCGTAGACTGTTTGAGACATTACTCCCATGGAGGAAAGTGCGCATGGTGACTGTTGTATTCAATCCCGATGCAATTTCTGTGTTTCATCAACACTCTGATGGTCAAGAGATACAGAATGCCTCCAGATGTGCATCGGAAACTAGTACTGGTCTTCCAGGGAACGATCAAAGAGAAGACTGTTTGAGACATTACTACCGTGGAGGAAAGTGCGCATGGTGGCAGTTGTATTCAATCCCGATGCAATTTCTGTGTTTCATCAACACTCTAATAGTAAACAGTTTACAGAATGCCGCCAGATGTGCATCGGAAACTACTACTGGTCTTCCAGGGAACGATCAAAGCGTAGACTGTTTGAGACATTACTCCCGTGGAGGAAAGTGCGCATGGTGACTGTTGTATTCAATCCCGATGCAATTTCTGTGTTTCATCAACACTCTGATAGTCCACAGATTACAGAATGCCTTCAGATGTGCATCGGAAACTACTACTGGTCTTCCAGGAACGATCAAAGAGTGGACTGTTTGTGACATTACTCCCATGGAGGAAAGTGCACATGGTGACTTGTGACTGTTGTATTCAATCCCGATGAAATTTCTGTGCTTCATTAAAAACTCTGAGAGTCCACAGTTTACGGAAAGCCTCCAGATGTGCATCGGAAACTACTACTGGTCTTCCAGGAAACGATCAAAGCGTAGACTGTTTCAGACATTACTACCATGGAGGAAAGTGCGCATGGTGACTGTTGTATTCAATCCCGATCCAATTTCTGTGTTTCATTATCACTCTGATGGTCCACAGATTACAGAATGCCTCCAGATGTGCATCGGAAACTACTACTGGTCTTCCAGGGAACGATCAAAGCGTAGTCTCTTTGAGAAATTACTCCCGTGGAGGAAAGTGCGCATGGTGACTGTTGTATTCAATTCCGATTCAATTTCTGTGTTTCATCAACACTCTGATGGACCACAGATTACAGAATGCAACCCGATGTGCTTCGGAAACTAGTACTGGTCTTCCAGGGAACGATCAAAGCGTAGACTATTTGAGAAATTACTCCCATGGAGGAAAGTGCGCATGGTGACTGTTGTATTCAATTCCGACTCAGTTTCTGTGTTTCATCAACACTCTGATAGTCCACAGATTACAGAATGCCTCCAGATGTTCATCGGAAACTGCTACTGGTCTTCCAGGGAACGATCAAAGCGTGGACTGTTTGACACATTACTCCCATGTAGGAAACTGCTCATGGAGACTGTTGTATTCAATCCCGATGCAATTTCTGTGTTTCATCAACACTCTGATCGTCCACAGATTACAGAATGCCACCAGATGTGCATCGGAAACTACTACTGGTCTTCCTGGGAACGATGAAAGCGTAGACCCTTTGAGACATTATTCCCATGAAGGTAAGTGCGCATGGTGACTGTTGTATTCAATCCCGAGGCAATTTCTGTGTTTCATCAACACTCTGATAGTCCACAGATTACAGAATGCCCCCAGATGTGCATCGGAAACTACTACTGGTCTTCCAGGAACGATCAAAGCGTAGACTGTTTGAGACATTACTCCCGTGGAGGAAAGTGCGCATTGTGACTGTTGTATTCAATTCCGATTCAATTTCTGTGTTTCATCAACACTCTGATGGACCACAGATTACAGAATGCAACCAGATGTGCATCGGAAACTACTACTGGTCTTCCAGGGAACGATCAAAGCGTAGACTATTTGAGACATTACTCCCATGGAGGAAAGTGCGCATGGTGACTGTTGTATTCAATTCCGACTCAGTTTCTGTGTTTCATCAACACTCTGGTAGTCCACAGATTAGAGAATGCCACCAGATGTGCATCGGAAACTACTACTGGTCTTCCAGGGAACGATCAAAGAGTAGACTGTTTGAGACATTACTCCCATGGAGGAAAGTGCGCATGCTGACTGTCGTATTCAATTCCGATTCAGTTTCTGTGTTTCATCAACACTCTGATAGTCCACAGATTAGAGAATGCCACCAGATGTGCATCGGAAACTACTACTGGTCTTCCAGGGACCGATCAAAGCGTAGACTGTTTTAGACATTACTCCCGTGGAGGAAAATGCCCATGGTGACTGTTGTATTCAATCCCGATGCAATTTCTGTGTTTCATCAACACTCTGATAGTCCACAGACTACAGAATGCCACCAGATGTGCATCGGAAACTACTACTGGTCTTCCAGGGAACGATCAAAGCATAGACTGTTTAAGACATACCTCCCGTGGAGGAAAGTGCGCATGGTGACTGTTGTAATCAATCCCGATGCAATTTCTCTGTTTCATGAATACTCTGATAGTCCACAGATTACAGAATGGCACCAGATGTGCATCGGAAACTACTACTGGTTTTCCAGGGAATGATTAAAGCGTAGACTGTTGGAGACATTACTCTTATGGAGGAAAGTGCGCATGGTGACTGATGTATTCAATCCCGCTGCAATTTCTGTGTTTCATCAACACTCTGATAGTCCACAGATTACAGAATGCCTCCAGATGTGCATCAATAACTACTACTGGTCTTCCAGGTTATGATCAAAGCGTAGACTGTTAGAGACATTACTCCCATGGAGGAAAGTGCGCATGGTGACTGTTGTATTCAATTCCGATTAAATTTCTGTGTTTCATCAACACTCTGATAGTCCACAGATTACAGAAAGCCCCCAGATGTGGATCGGTAACTACTACTGGTCTTCCAGGGAACGATCAAAGCATAGACTGTTTCAGACATTACTCCCATGGAGGAAAGTGCGCATGGTGACTGTTGTATTCAATCCCGATTCAATTTCTGTGTTTCATGAACACTCTGATAGTCCACAAATTAGGGAAAGCCTCAAGATGTGCATCGGAAACTACTACTGGTCTTCCAGGGAACGATCAAAGGGTAGACTGTTAGAGACATTACTCCCATGGAGGAAAGTGCGCATTGTGACTGTTGTATTCAAACCAGATGCATTTTCTGTGTTTCATCAACACTCTGATAGTCCACAGATTACGGAATGCCGCCAGATGTGCATCGGAAACTACTACTGGTCTTCCAGGAAACGATCAAAGCGTAGACTGTTTGAAACATTACTCCCATGGAGGAAAGTGCGCATGGTGACTGTCGTATTCAATCCCGATGCAATTTCTGTGTTTCATCAACACTCTGATAGTCCACAGATTACAGAAAGCCTCCAGACGTGCAAAGGAAACTACTACTGGTCTTCCAGGGAACGATCAAATCGTAGACTGTTTGAGATATTACTTTTATGGAGGAATGTGCGCATGGTGACTGTTGTATTCAATCCCGATGCAATTTCTGTGTTTCATCAACACTCTGATAGTCCACAGATTACAGAATGCCTCCAGATGTGCATCGGAAACTACTACTGGTCTTCCAGGGAACGATCAAAGCGTAAACTCTTTGAGACATTACTCCCATGGAGGAAAGTGCACATGGTGACTGTTGTATTCAATCCCAATGCAATTTCTGTGTTTCATCAACACTCTGATAGTCCACAAATTTGGGAAAGCCTCCAGATGTGCATCGGAATCTACTACTGGTCTTCCAGGGAACGATCAAAGCGTAGACTGTTTCAGGGTTACTCCCATGGAGGAAAGTGCGCATGGTGACTGTTGTATTCAAACCAGATGCATTTTCTGTGTTTCATCAATACTCTGATAGTCCACAGATTACAGAATGCCGCCAGATGTAAATCGGTAACTACTACTGGTCTTCCAGGGAACGATTAAATCTTAGACTGTTTCAGGGTTACTCCCATGGAGGAAAGTGCGCATGGTGTCTGTTGTATTCAATCCCGATGAAATTTCTTAGTTTCATCAACACTCTGATACTCCACAGATTGCAGAATTTCACCAGATGTGCATCGGAAACTACTACTGGTCTTCCAGGGAATTGTCAAAGCGTAGACTGTTTGAGACATTACTCCTATGGAGGAAAGTGCGCATGGTTCTGATGTATTCAATCCCGATGCAATTTCTGTGTTTCATCAACACTCTGATAGTCCACAGATTACAGAATGCCTCCAGATGTGCATCGATAACTACTACTGGTCTTCCAGGTTATGATCAAAGCGTAGACTGTTAGAGACATTACTCCCATGGAGGAAAGTGCGCATGGTGACTGTTGTATTCAATTAAGATTAAATTTCTGTGTTTCATCAACACTCTGATAGTCCACAGATTACAGAAAGCCTCCAGATGTGCATCGGTAACTACTACTGGTCTTCCAGGGAACGATTAAAGCGTTCACTGTTTAAGGGTTACTCCCATGGAGGAAAGTGCGCATGGTGACTGTTGTATTCAATCACGATGCAACTTCTGTGTTTCATCAACACTCTGATAGTCCACAAATTAGGGAAAGCCTCCAAATGTGCATTGGAATCTACTACTGGTTTTCCAGGGAACGATCAAAGCGTAGACTGTTAGAGACATTACTCCCATGGAGGAAAGTGCGCATGGTGACCGTTGTATTCAATCCCGATGCATTTTCTATGTTTCAGCAACACTCTGATAGTCCACAGATTACAGAATGCCGCCAGATGTGCATCGGAAACTACTACTGGTCTTCCAGGGAACGATTAAAGCGTACACTGTTTAAGGGTTACTCCCATGGAGGAAAGTGCGCATGGTGACTGTTGTATTCAATCACGATGCAATTTCTTAGTTTCATCAACACTCTGATACTCCACAGATTGCAGAATTTCACCAGATGTGCATCGGAAACTACTACTGGTCTTCCAGGGATCAATCAAAGCGTAGACTGTTTGAAACATTACTCCCATGGAGGTAAGTGCGCATGGTGACTGTTGTATTCAATCCCGATGCAATTTCTGTGTTTCAACAACACTCTGATAGTCCACAGATTACAGAAATCCTCCAGACGTGCATCGGAAACTACTACTGGTCTTCCAGGGAACGATCAATGCGTAGACTGTTTGAGACATTAATTTTATGGAGGAATGTGCGCATGGTGACTGTTGTATTCAATCCCGATGCAATTTCTGTGCTTCATAGCACTCTGATAGTCCACAGTTTACGGAAAGCCTCCAGATTTGCATCGGAAACTACTACTGGTCTTCCAGGGAACGATCAAAGCGTAGACTGTTTGACACATTACTCCCATGTAGGAAACTGCTCATGGAGACTGTTGTATTCATCCCGATGCAATTTCTGTGTTTCATCAACACTCTGATCGTCCACAGATTACAGAATGCCACCAGATGTGCATCGGAAACTACTACTGGTCTTCCAGGAACGATCAAAGCGTAGACTTTTATAAACATTACTCCCGTGGAGGAAAGTGCGCATGGTGACTGTTGTATTCAATCCCGACACAATTTCTGTGTTTCATCAACACTCTGATAGTCCACAGATTACAGAATGCCCCCAGACGTGCATCGGAAACTACTACTGGTCTTCCAGGAACGATCAAAGCGTAGACTGTTTGAGACATTACTCCCGTGGAGGAAAGTGCGCATGGTGACTGTTGTATTCAATTCCGATTCAATTTCTGTGTTTCATCAACACTCTGATGGACCACAGATTACAGAATGCAACCCGATGTGCATCGGAAACTAGTACTGGTCTTCCAGGGAACGATCAAAGCGTAGACTATTTGAGAAATTACTCCCATAGAGGAAAGTGCGCATGGTGACTGTTGTATTCAATTCCGACTCAGTTTCTGTGTTTCATCAACACTCTGATAGTCCACAGATTACAGAATGCCTCCAGATGTTCATCGGAAACTGCTACTGGTCTTCCAGGGAACGATCAAAGCGTGGACTGTTTGACACATTACTCCCATGTAGGAAACTGCTCATGGAGACTGTTGTATTCAATCCCGATGCAATTTCTGTGTTTCATCAACACTCTGATCGTCCACAGATTACAGAATGCCACCAGATGTGCATCGGAAACTACTACTGGTCTTCCTGGGAACGATGAAAGCGTAGAACCTTTGAGACATTATTCCCATGAAGGTAAGTGCGCATGGTGACTGTTGTATTCAATCCCGAGGCAATTTCTGTGTTTCATCAACACTCTGATAGTCCACAGATTACAGAATGCCTCCAGATGTGCATCGGAAACTACTACTGTCTTCCAAGGAACGATCATAGCGTAGACTGTTTGAGACATTACTCCCATGGAGGAAAGTGCGCATGGTGACTGTTGTATTCAATCCCGATGCAATTTCTGTGTTTCATCAACACTCTGATAGTCCACAGATTACAGAATGCCTCCAGATGTGCATCGGGAACTACTACTGGTCTTCCAGGGAACGACCAAAGCGTAGACTGTTTGAGATATTACTTTTATAGAGGAATGGGCGCATGGTGACTGTTGTATTCAATCCCAATGCAATTTCTGTGTTTCATCATCACATTGATAGTCCACAGATTACAGAATGCCTCCAGATATTCAATGGAAACTACTACTGGTCTTTCAGGGAACGATCAAAGCGTAAACTCTATGAGACATTACTCCCATGGAGGAAAATGCGCATGGTAACTGTTGTATTCAATCCCGATGCAATTTCTGTGTTTCATCAACACTCTGATACTCCACAGATTACAGAATGCCTCCAGATGTGCATCGGAAACTACTACTGGTCTTCCAGGGAACGATCAAAGCGTAGACTGTTTGAGACATTACACCCATGGAGGAAAGTGCGCATGGTGACTGTTGTATTCAATCCCGATGCAATTTCTGTGTTTCATCAACACTCTGATAGTCCACAGATTACAGAATGCCACCAGATGTGCATCGGAAACTACTACTGGTCTTCCAGGGAACGATCAAAGCGTAGACTGTTTGAGACATTACTTTTATGAAGGAATGTGCTCATGGTGACTGTTGTATTCAATCCCGATGCAATTTCTGTGTTTCATCAACACTCTGATAGTCCACTGATTACAGAATGCATCCAGATGTTAATCGGAAACTACTACTGGTCTTCCTGGGAACGATCAAAGCGTAGACTGTTTCCGACATTACTCCCATATAGGAAAGTGCGCATGGTGAGTGTTGCATTCAATCCAGATGCAATTTCTGTGTTTCATCAACACTCTGATAGTCCACAGATTACGGAAAGCCTCCATATGTGCATCGGAAACTACTACTGGTCTTCCAGGGATCGATCAAAGCGTAGACTGTTAGAGACATTACTCCCATGGAGTAAAGTGCGCATGGTGACTGTTGTATTCAATCCCGATGGAATTTCTGTGTTTCATCAACACTCTGATAGTCCACAGACTACAGAATGCCTCCAGATGTGCAATTGAAACTACTACTGGTCTTCCAGGGAACGATCAAAGCGTAGACTGTTTGAGACATTACTCCCATGGAGGAAAGTGCGCATGGTAACTGTTTTATTCAATCCCGATGCAATTTCTGTGTTTCATCAACACTCTGATACTCCACAGATTACAGAATGCCTCCAGATGTGCATCGGAAACTACTACTGGTCTTCCAGGGAACGATCAAAGCGTAGACTGTTGCAGACATTACTACCATGGAGGAAAGTGCGCATGGTGACTGTTGTATTCAATCCCGATGCAATTTCTGTGTTTCATCAACACTCTGATAGTCCACAGATTACAGAATGCCTCCAGATGTGCATCGGAAACTACTACTGATCTTCAAGGGAACGAACAAAGCGTAGACTGTTTGAGATATTACTTTTATGGAGGAATGTGCGAGTGGTGACTGTTGTATTGAATCCCGATGCAATATCTGTGTTTCATCAACACTCTGATAGTCCACAGATTACAGAATGCCTCCAGATGTGCATCGGAAACTACTACTGGTCTTTCAGGGAACGATCAAAGCGTAAACTCTTTGAGACACTACTCCCATGGAGGAAAGTGCGCATGGTAACTGTTGTATCAATCGCGATGCATTTTCTGTGTTTCATCAACACCCTGATGGTCCACAGATTACAGAATGCCACGAGATGTGCATCGGAAACTACTACTGGTCTTCCCGGGAACGGTCAAAAGCGTAGACTGTATCAGACATTACTCCCATGGAGGAAAGTGCGCATGGTAACTGTTGTATTCAATCCCGATGCAATTTCTGTGTTTCATCAACACTCTGATACACCACAGATTACAGAATGCCTCCCGATGTGCATCGGAAACTACTACTGGTCTTCCAGGGAACGATCAAAGCGTAGACTGTTTCAGACATTACTACCATGGAGGAAAGTGCGCCTGCTGACTGTTGTATTCAATCCCGATGCAATTTCTGTGTTTCATCAACATTCTGATAGTCCACAGATTACAGAATGCCTCCAGATGTGCATCGCAAACTTCTACTGATCTTCCAGGGAACGATCAAAGCGTAGACTGTTTGAGATATTACTTTTATGGAGGAATGTGCGCATGGTGCCTGTTGTATTCAATACCGATGCAATATCTGTGTTTCATCAACACTCTGATAGTCCACAGATTACAGAATGCCTCCAGATGTGCGTCGGAAACTACTACTGGTCTTTCAGGGAACGATCAAAGCGTAAACTCTTTGAGACATTACTCCCATGGAGGAAAGTGCGCATGGTAACTGTTGTATTCAATCGCAATGCATTTTCTGTGTTCCATCAACACTCTGATAGTCCACAGATTACAGAATGCCCCCAGATGTTAATCGGAAACTGCTACTGGTCTTCCAGGGAACGATCAAAGCGTCGACTGTTTGAGACATACCTCCCGTGGAGGAAAGTGCTCATGGTGACTGTTGTATTCAATCCCGATGCAATTTCTGTGTTTCATCAACACTCTGATAGTTTACAGATTACAGAATGCCTCCAGATGTGCATCGGAAACTACTACTGGTCTTCCAGGGAACGATCAAAGCTTAGCTGTTTCAGACATTACTTTTATGAAGGAATGTGCTCATTGTGACTGTTGTATTCAATCCCGATGCAATTTCTTTGTTTCATCAACACTCTGATAGTCCACAGATTACAGAATGCCTCCAGATGTTAAGCGGAAACTACTACTGGTCATCCAGGGATCGATCAAAGCGTAGACTGTTTCCGACATTACTCCCATATAGGAAAGTGCGCATGGTGAGTGTTGCATTCAATCCAGATGCAATTTCTGTGTTTCATCAACACTCTGATAGTCCACAGATTACGGAAAGCCTCCATATGTGCATCGGAAACTACTACTGGTCTTCCAGGGATCGATCAAAGCGTAGACTGTTAGAGACATTACTCCCATGGAGTAAAGTGCGCATGGTGACTGTTGTATTCAATCCCGATGGAATTTCTGTGTTTCATCAACACTCTGATAGTCCACAGACTACAGAATGCCTCCAGATGTGCAATTGAAACTACTACTGGTCTTCCAGGGATCGATCAAATCGTAGACTGTTAGAGACATTACTCCCATGGAGTAGAGTGCGCATGGTGTCTGTTGTATTTTATCCCGATGCATTTTCTGTGTTCCATCAACACTCTGATAGTCCACAGACTACAGAATGCCTCCAGATGTGCAATTGAAACTACTACTGGTCTTCCAGGGAACGATCAAAGCGTAGACCGTTTGAGACATTACTCCCATGGAGGAAACTGCGCACGGAGACTGTTGTATTCATTTGCGATGCAATTTCTGTGTTTCATCAACACTCTGATAGTCCACAGATTACAGAATGCCCCCAGATGTTATTCGGAAACTGCTACTGGTCTTCCAGGGAACGATCAAATCGTCGACTGTTTGAGACATACCTCCCGTGGAGGAAAGTGCGTATGGTGACTGTTGTATTCAATCGCTAAGCAATTTCTGTGTTTCATCAACACTCTGATAGTCCACAGATTACAGAATGCCACCAGATGGGCATCGGAAACTACTACTGGTCGTCCAGGGAACAATCAAAGCAGACTGTTTGAGAATTACTCTCATGGAGGAAAGTGCGCATGGTGACTGTTGTATTCAATCCCGATGCAATTTCTGTGTTTCATGTACACTCTGATAGTCCACAGTTTACAGAATGCCTCCAGATGTGCATCGGAAACTACTACTGGTCTTCCAGGGAACGATCAAAGCGTAGACTGTTTCAGACATTACTCCCATGCAGGAAAGTGCTGATGGTAACTGTTGTATTCAATCACGATGCAATTTCTGTGTTTCATCAACACTCTGTTAGTCCACAGATTACAGAATGCCACCAGATGTGCATCGGAAACTACTACTGTTCTTCCAGGGAACGATCAAAGCGTCGACTGTTTGAGACATACCTCCCGTGGAGGAAAGTGCGCATGGTGACTGTTGTATTCAATCGCGAAGCAATTTCTGTGTTTCATTAACACTCTGATAGTCCACAGATTGCAGAATGCCACCAGATGGGCATCGGAAACCACTACAGGTCTTCGAGGGAACGATCAAAGCTTAGACTGTTTGAGAATTCCTCTCATGGAGGAAAGTGCGCATGGTGACTGTTGTATTCAATCCCGATGCAATTTCTGTGTTTCATGTACACTCTGATAGTCCACAGTTTACAGAATGCCTCCAGATGTGCATCGGAAACTACTACTGGTCTTCCAGGGAACGATCAAAGCGTAGACTGTTTCAGACATTACTCCCATGCAGGAAAGTGCTGATGGTAACTGTTGTATTCAATCCCGATGCAATTTCTGTGTTTCATCAACACTCTGATAGTCCACAGATTACAGAATGCCACCAGATGTGCATCGGAAACTACTACTGTTCTTCCAGGGAACGATCAAAGCGTCGACTGTTTGAGACATACCTCCCGTGGAGGAAAGTGCGCATGGTGACTGTTGTATTCAATCGCGAAGCAATTTCTGTGTTTCATTAACACTCTGATAGTCCACAGATTACAGAATGCCACCAGATGTGCATCGGAAACTACTGCTGGTCTTCCAGTGAACGATCAAAGCTTAGACTGTTTGAGAATTACTCCCATGGAGGATAGTGCGCATGGTGACTGTTGTATTCAATCCCGATGCAATTTCTGTGTATCATCAACACTCTGATAGTCCACAGATTACAGAATGCCTCCAGATGTGCATCGGAAACTACTACTATCTTCCAGGGAACGATCAAAGCGTAGAATGTTTGAGACATTACTCCCATGGAGGAAAGGGCGCATGGTGACTGTTGTATTCAATCCCGATGCAATTTCTGTGTTTCATCAACACTCTGATAGTCCACAGATTACAGAATGCCTCCAGATGTGCATCGGAAACTACTACTGGTCTTCCAGGGAACGATCAAAGCGTAGACTGTTTGAGACATTACTTTTATGAAGGAATGTGCTCATGGTGACTGTGTATTCAATCCCGATGCAATTTCTGTGTTTCATCAACACTCTGATAGTCCACTGATTACAGAATGCATCCAGATGTTAATCGGAGACTACTACTGGTCTTCCAGGGAACGATCAAAGCGTAGACTGTTTGCGACATTACTCCCAATGAGGAAAGTGCGCATGGTGAGTGTTGTATTCAATCCAGATGCAATTTCTGTGTTTCATCAACACTCTGATAGTCCACAGATTACGGAGAGCCTCCAGATGTGCATCGGAAACTACTACTGGTCTTCCAGGGATCGATCAAAGCGTAGACTGTTAGAGACATTACTCCCATGGAGTAAAGTGCGCATGGTGACTCTTGTATTCAATCCCGATGCAATTTCTGTGTTTCATCAACACTCTGATAGTCCGCAGACTACAGAATGCCTCCAGATGTACAATTGAAACTACTACTGGTCTTCCAGGGAACGATCAAAGCGTATTCTGTTTGAGACATTACTCCCATGGTGGAAAGTGCGCATGGTGACTGTTGTATTCAATCCCGATGCAATTTCTGTGTTTCATCAACACTCTGATAGTCCACAGCTTACAGAATGCCTCCAGATGTGCATCGGAAACTACTACTGATCTTCCAGGGAACGATCAAAGCGTAGACTGTTTGAGATTTTACTTTTATAGAGGAATGTGCGAATGGTGACTGTTGTATTGAATCCCGATGCAATTTCTGTGTTTCATCTACACTCTGATAGTCCACAGATTACAGAATGCCTCCAGATGTGCATCGGAAACTACTACTGGTCTTCCAATGAACGATCAAAGCGTAGACTGTTTCAGACATTACTACCATGGGGGAAAGTGCGCATGGTGACTGTTGTATTCAATCCCGATGCAATTTCTGTGTTTCATCAACACTCTGATAGTCCACAGCTTACAGAATGCCTCCAGATGTGCATCGGAAACTACTACTGATCTTCCAGGGAACGATCAAAGCGTAGACTGTTTGAGATTTTACTTTTATAGAGGAATGTGCGAATGGTGACTGTTGTATTGAATCCCGATGCAATACCTGTGTTTCATCAACACTCTGATAGTCCACAGATTACAGAATGCCTCCAGATGTGCATCGGAAACTACTTCTGGTCTTTCAGGGAACGATCAAAGCGTAAACTCTTTGAGACACTACTCCCATGGAGGAAAGTGCGCATGGTAACTGTTGTATTCAATCGCGATGCATTTTCTGTGTTTCATCAACACTCTGATGATCCACAGATTACAGAATGCCACGAGAGGTGCATCGGAAACTACTACTGATCTTCCCAGGAACGGTCAAAGCGTAGACTGTTTCAGACATAACTCCCATGGAGGAAAGTGCGCATGGTAACTGTTGTATTCAATCCCGATGCAATTTCTGTGTTTCATCAACACTCTGATACTCCACAGATTACAGAATGCCTCCAGATGTGCATCGGAAGCTACTACTGGTCTTCCAGGGAACGATCAAAGCGTAGACTGTTCCAGACATTACTACCATGGACGAAGTGCGCATGCTGTCTGTTGTACTCAATCCCGATGCAATTTCTGTGTTTCATCAACACTGTGATAGTCCACAGATTACAGAATGCCTCCAGATGTGCATCGGAAACTACTACTGATCTTCCAGGGAACGACCAAAGCGTAGACTGTTTAAGATATTACTTTTATGGAGGTATGTGCGCATGGTGACTGTTGTATTCAATCCGGATGCAATATCTGTGTTTCATCAACACTCTGATAGTCCACAGATTACAGAATGCCTCCAGATGTGCGTCGAAAACTACTACTGGTCTTTCAATGAACGATCAAAGCGTAAACTCTTTGAGACATTACTCCCATGGAGGAAAGTGCGCATGGTAACTGTTGTATTCAATCGCGATGCATTTTCTGTGTTCCATCAACACTCTGATAGTCCACAGATTACAGAATGCCCCCAGATGTTAATCGGAAACTGCTACTGGTCTTCCAGGGAACGATCAAAGCGTCGACTGTTTGAGACATACCTCCCGTGGAGGAAAGTGCGCATGGTGACTGTTGTATTCAATCCGGATGCAATATCTGTGTTTCATCAACACTCTGATAGTCCACAGATTACAGAATGCCTCCAGATGTGCATCGGAAACTACTACTGATCTTCCAGGGAACGACCAAAGCGTAGACTGTTTGAGATTTTACTTTTATAGAGGAATGTGCGAATGGTGACTGTTGTATTGAATCCCGATGCAATACCTGTGTTTCATCAACACTCTGATAGTCCACAGATTACAGAATGCCTCCAGATGATCATCGGATACTACTACTGGTCTTCCAGGGAACGATCAAAGCGTAGACTGTTACAGACATTACTTTTATGAAGGAGTGTCCTCATGGTGATTGTTGTATTCAATCCCGATGCAATTTCTGTGTTTCATCAACACTCTGATAGTCCACAGATTACAGAATGCCTCCAGATGTTAATCGGAAACTACTACTGGTCTTCCAGGGAACGATCAAAGCGTGGACTGTTTGCGACATTACTACCATGGAGGAAAGTGCGCATGGTGACTGTTGTATTTAATCCAGATGCTATTTCTGTGTTTCATCAACACTCTGATAGTCCACAGACTGCAGAATGCCTCCAGATGTGGAATTGAAACTAGTACTGGTCTTCCAGGGAACGATCAAAGCGTAGACTGTTTGAGACATTACTCCCATGGAGGAAACTGCGCATGGAGACTGTTGTATTCAATCGCGATGCAATTTCTGTGTTCCATCAACACTCTGATAGTCCACAGACTGCAGAATGCCTCCAGATGTGGAATTGAAACTAGTACTGGTCTTCCAGGGAACGATCAAAGCGTAGACTGTTTGAGACATTACTCCCATGGAGGAAACTGCGCATGGAGACTGTTGTATTCAATCGCGATGCAATTTCTGTGTTTCATCAACACTCTGATAGTCCACAGATTACAGAATGCCCCCAGATGTTAATCGGAAACTGCTACTGGTCTTCCAGGGAACGATCAAAGCGTCGACTGTTTGAGACATACCTCCCGTGGAGGAAAGTGCGTATGGTGACTGTTGTATTCAATCGGTAAGCAATTTCTGTGTTTCATCCACACTCTGATAGTCCACAGATTACAGTATGCCACCAGATGGGCATCGGAAACTACTACTGGTCTTCCAAGGAACGATCAAAGCTTAGACTGTTTGAGAATTACTCCCATGGAGGAAAGTGCGCATGGTGACTGTTGTATTCAATCCCGATGCAATTTCTGTGTTTCATCAACACTGTGATAGTCCACAGATTACAGAATATCCCCAGATGTTAATCGGAAACTGCTACTGGTCTTCCAGGGAACGATCAAAGCGTCGACTGTTTGAGACATACCTCCCGTGGAGGAAAGTGCGTATGGTGACTGTTGTATTCAATCGCTAAGCAATTTCTGTGTTTCATCCACACTCTGATAGTCCACAGACTACAGAATGCCTCCAGATGTGCAATTGAAACTACTACTGGTCTTCCAGGGAACGATCGAAGCGTAGACTGTTTGAGACATTACTCCCATGGAGGAAACTGCGCATGGAGACTGTTGTATTCAATTGCGATGCAATTTCTGTGTTTCATCAACACTCTGATAGTCCACAGATTACGGAAAGCCTCCACATGTGCATGGGAAACTACTACTGGTCTTCCAGGGAACGATCAAAGCTTAGCTGTTTCAGACATTACTTTTATGAAGGAATGTGCTCATGGTGACTGTTGTATTCAATCCCGATGCAATTTCTTTGTTTCATCAACACTCTGATAGTCCACAGATTACAGAATGCCTCCAGATGTTAATCGGAAACTACTACTGGTCTTCCAGGGAACGATCAAAGTGTAGACTGTTTGCGACATTACTCCCATGGAGGAAAGTGCGCATGGTGACTATTGTATTCAATCCAGATGCAATTTCTGTGTTTCATCAACACTCTGATAGTCCACAGATTACGGAAAGCCTCCACATGTGCATGGGAAACTACTACTGGTCTTCCAGGGATCGATCAAAGCGTAGACTGTTAGAGACATTACTCCCATGGAGTAAAGTGCGCATGGTGCCTGTTGTATTCTATCCCGATGCATTTTCTGTGTTCCATCAACACTCTGATAGTCCACAGACTACAGAATGCCTCCAGATGTGCAATTGAAACTACTACTGGTCTTCCAGGGAACGATCAAAGCGTAGACTGTTTGAGACATTACTCCCATGGAGGAAACTGCGCATGGAGACTGTTGTATTCAATTGCGATGCAATTTCTGTGTTTCATCAACACTCTGATAGTCCACAGATTACAGAATGCCCCCAGATGTTAATCGGAAACTGCTACTGGTCTTCCAGGGAACGATCAAAGCGTCGACTGTTTGAGACATACCTCCCGTGGAGGAAAGTGCGTATGGTGACTGTTGTATTCAATCGCTAGGAAATTTCTGTGTTTCATCAACACTCTGATAGTCCACAGATTACAGAATGCCACCAGATGGGCATCGGAAACTACTACTGGTCGTCCAGGGAACGATCAAAGCAGACTGTTTGAGAATTACTCCCATGGAGGAATGTGCGCATGGTGACTGTTGTATTCAATCCCGATGCAATTTCTGTGTTTCATCAACACTCTGATAGTCCACAGATTACAGAATGCCTCCAGATGTGCATCGGAAACTACTACTGGTCTTTCAGGGAACGATCAAAGCGTAAACTCTTTGAGACATTACTCCCATGTAGGAAAGTGCGCATGGTAACTGTTGTATTCAATCCCAATGCAATATCTGTGTTTCATCAACACTCTGATACTCCACAGATTACAGAATGCCTCCAGATGTGCATCGGAAACTAGTACTGGTCTTCCAGGGAACGATCAAAGCGTAGACTGTTTCAGACACTACTACCATGGAGGAAAGTGCGCATGGTGACTGTTGTATAAAATCCTGATGCAATTTCTGTGTTTCATCAACACTCTGATAGTCCACAGATTACAGAATGCCCCCAGATGTTAATCGGAAACTGCTACTGGTCTTCCAGGGAACGATAAAAGCGTCGACTGTTTGAGACATACCACCCGTGGAGGAAAGTGCGTATGGTGACTGTTGTATTCAATCGCTAAGCAATTTCTGTGTTTCATCAACACTCTGATAGTCCACAGATTACAGAATGCCACCAGATGGGCATCGGAAACTACTACTGGTCTTCCAGGAAACGATCAAAGCTTAGACTGTTTGAGAATTACTCCCATTGAGGAAAGTGCGCATGGTGACTGTTGTATTCAATCCCGATGCAATTTCTGTGTTTCATCTACACTCTGATAGTCCACAGATTACAGAATGCTTCCAGATGTGCATCGGAAACTACTACTGGTCTTCCAGGGAACGATCGAAGCGTAGACTGTTTGAGACATTACTCCCATGGAGGAAACTGCGCATGGAGACTGTTGTATTCAATCGCGATGCAATTTCTATGTTTCATCAACACTCTGATAGTCCACAGATTACAGAATGCCCCCAGATGTTAATCGGAAGCTGCTACTGGTCTTCCAGGGAACGATCACAGCTTAGACTGTTTGAGAATTACCTCCCGTGGAGGAAAGTGCGTATGGTGACTGTTGTATTCAATCGCTAAGCAATTTCTGTGTTTCATCAACACTCTGATAGTCCACAGATTACAGAATGCCACCAGATGGGCATCGGAAACTACTACAGGTCTTCCAGGGAACGATCAAAGCTTAGACTGTTTGAGAATTCCTCCCGTGGAGGAAAGTGCGCATGGTGACTGTTGTATTCAATCCCGATGCAATTTCTGTGTTTCATCTACACTCTGATAGTCCACAGATTACCGAATGCCTCCAGATGTGCATCGGAAACTACTACTGGTCTTCCAGGGAACGATCAAAGCGTACACTGTTTCAGACATTACTCCCATGTAGGAAAGTGCGGATGGTAACTGTTGTATTCAATCCCGATGCAATTTCTGTGTTTCATCAACACTCTGATAGTCCACAGATTACAGAATGCCACCAGATGTGCATCGGAAACTACTACTGGTCTTCCAGGGAACGATCAAAGCGTCGACTGTTTGAGACATACCTCCCGTGGAGGAAAGTGCGCATGGTGACTGTTGTATTCAATCGCGAAGCAATTTCTGTGTTTCATTAACACTCTGATAGTCCACAGATTACAGAATGCCACCAGATGTGCATCGGAAACTACTACTGGTCTTCCAGGGAACGATCAAAGCTTAGACTGTTTGAGAATTACTCCCAGGGAGGATAGTGCGCATGGTGACTGTTGTATTCAATCCCGATGCAATTTCTGTGTATCATCAACACTCTGATAGTCCACAGATTACAGAATGCCTCCAGATGGGCATCGGAAACTACTACTATCTTCCAGGGAACGATCAAAGCGTAGACTGTTTGAGACATTACTCCCATGGAGGAAAGTGCGCATGGTGACTGTTGTATTCAATCCCGATGCAATTTCTGTGTTTCATCAACACTCTGATAGTCCACAGATTACAGAATGCCTCCAGATGTGCGTCGGAAACTACTACTGGTCTTCCAGAGAACGACCAAAGCGTAGACTGTTTCAGATATTACTTTTATAGAGGAATGGGCTCATGGTGACTGTTGTATTCAATCCCGATGCAATTTCTGTGTTTCATCAACACACTGATAGTCCACAGACTACAGAATGCCTCCAGATGTGCATCGGAAACTACTACTGGTCTTTCAGGGAACGATCAAAGCGTAAACTCTTTGAGACATTACTCCCATGGAGGAAAATGCGCATGGTAACTGTTGTATTCAATCCCGATGCAATTTCTGTGTTTCATCAACACTCTGATACTCCACAGATTACAGAATGCCTCCAGATGTGCATCGGAAACTACTACTGGTCTTCCAGGGAACGATCAAAGCGTAGACTGTTTGAGACATTAAACCCATGGAGGAAAGTGCGCGTGGTGACTGTTGTATTCAATCCCGATGCAATTTCTGTGTTTCATCAACACTCTGATAGTCCACAGAAAACAGAATGCAACCAGATGTGCATCGGAAACTACTACTGGTCTTCCCGGGAACGGTCAAAGCGTAGACTGTTTCAGACATTACTCCCATGGAGGAAAGTGCGCATGGTAACTGTTGTATTCAATCCCGATGCAATTTCTGTGTTTCATCAACACTCTGATACTCCACAGATTACAGAATGCCTCCAGATGTGCATCGGAAACTACTACTGGTCTTCCAGGGAACGATCAAAGCGTAGACTGTTCCAGACATTACTACCATGGAGGAAAGTGCGCATGCTGACTGTTGTATTCAATCCCGATGCAATTTCTGTGTTTCATCAACACTCTGATAGTCCACAGATTACAGAATGCCTCCAGATGTGCATCGGAAACTACTACTGATCTTCCAGGGAACGATCAAAGCGTAGACTGTTTAAGATATTACTTTTATGGAGGTATCTGCGCATGGTGACTGTTGTATTCAATCCCGATGCAATATCTGTGTTTCATCAACACTCTGATAGTCCACAGATTACAGAATGCCTCCAGATGTGCATCGGAAACTACTACTGGTCTTTCAGGGAACGATCAAAGCGTAGACTCTTTGAGACATTACTCCCATGGAGGAAAGTGCGCATGGTAACTGTTGTATTCAATCGCGATGCATTTTCTGTGATCCATCAACACTCTGATAGTCCACAGATTACAGAATGCCCCGAGATGTTAATCGGAAACTGCTACTGGTCTTCCAGGGAACGATCAAAGCGTCGACTGTTTGAGACATACCTCCCGTGGAGGAAAGTGCGCATGGTGACTGTTGTATTCAATCCCGATGCAATTTCTGTGTTTCATCAACACTCTGATAGTTTACAGATTACAGAATGCCTCCAGATGTGCATCGGATACTACTACTGGTCTTCCAGGGAACGATCTAAGCGTAGACTGTTACAGACATTACTTTTATGAAGGAGTGTCCTCATGGTGACTGTTGTATTCAATCCCGATGCAATTTCTGTGTTTCATCAACACTCTGATAGTCCACAGATTACAGAATGCCTCCAGATGTTAATCGGAAACTACTACTGGTCTTCCAGGGAACGATCAAAGCGTAGAACGTTTGCGACATTACTCCCATGGAGGAAAGTGCGCATGGTGACTGTTGTATTCAATCCCGATGCAATTTCTGTGTTTCATCAACACTCTGATAGTCCACAGATTACGGAAAGCCTCCAGATGTGCATGGGAAACTACTACTGGTCTTCCAGGGATCGATCAAAGCGTAGACTGTTAGAGACGTTATTCCCATGGAGTAAAGTGCGCATGGTGACTGTTGTATTCTATCCCGATGCAATTTCTGTGTTCCATCAACACTCTGATAGTCCACAGACTACAGAATGCCTCCAGATGTGCAATTGAAACTAGTACTGGTCTTCCAGGGAACGATCAAAGCGTAGACTGTTTGAGACATTACTCCCATGGAGGAAACTGCGCATGGAGACTGTTGTATTCAATCGCGTTGCAATTTCTGTGTTTCATCAACACTCTGATAGTCCACAGATTACAGAATGCCCCCAGATGTTAATCGGAAACTGCTACTGGTCTTCCAGGGAACGATCAAAAAGTCGACGGTTTGAGACATACCTCCCGTGGAGGAAAGTGCGTATGGTGACTGTTGTATTCAATCGCTAAGCAATTTCTGTGTTTCATCCACACTCTGATAGTCCACAGATTACAGAATGCCACCAGATGGGCATCGGAAACTACTACTGGTCTTCCAGGGAACGATCAAAGCTTAGACTGTTTGAGAATTACTCCCATGGAGGAAAGTGCGCATGGTGACTGTTGTATTCAATCCCGATGCAATATCTGTGTTTCATCTACACTCTGATAGTCCACAGATTACAGAATGCCTCCAGATGTGCATCGGAAACTACTACTGGTCTTTCAGGGAACGATCAAAGCGTAAACTCTTTGAGACATTACTCCCATGTAGGAAAGTGCGCATGGTAACTGTTGTATTCAATCCCGATGCAATATCTGTGTTTCATCAACACTCTGATACTCCACAGATTACAGAATGCCTCCAGATGTGCATCGGAAACTACTATTGGTCTTCCAGGGAACGATCAAAGCGTAGACTGTTTCAGACATTACTACCATGGAGGAAAGTGCGCATGGTGACTGTTGTATTCAATCCCTATGCAATTTCTGTGTTTCATCAACACTCTGATAGTCTACAGATTACAGAATGCCCCCAGATGTTAATCGGAAACTGCTACTGGTTTTCCAGGGAACGATAAAAGCGTCGACTGTTTGAGACATACCTCCCGTGGAGGAAAGTGCGTATGGTGGCTTTTGTATTCAATCGCTAAGCAATTTCTGTGTTTCATCAACACTCTGATAGTCCACAGATTACAGAATGCCACCAGATGGACATCGGAAACTACTACTGGTCTTCCAGGGAACGATCAAAGCTTAGACTGTTTGAGAATTACTCCCATTGAGGAAAGTGCGCATGGTGACTGTTGTATTCAATCCCGATGCAATTTCTGTGTTTCATCTACACTCTGATAGTCCACAGATTACAGAATGCCTCCAGATGTGCATCGGAAACTACTACTGGTCTTTCAGGGAGCGATCAATGCGCAAACTCTTTGAGACATTACTCCCATGTAGGAAAGTGCGCATGGTAACTGTTGTATTCAATCCCGATGCAATTTCTGTGTTTCATCAACACTCTGATACTCCACAGATTACAGAATGCCTCCAGATGTGCATCGGAAACTACTACTGGTCTTCCAGGGAACGATCAAAGCGTAGACTGTTTCAGACATTACTACCATGGAGGAAAGTGTGCATGGTGACTGTTGTATTCAATCCCGATGCAATTTCTGTGTTTCATCAACACTCTGATAGTCCACAGATTACAGAATGCCTCCAGATGTGCATCGGAAACTACTACTGGTCTTCCAGGGATCGACCAAAGCGTAGACTGTTGGAGACATTACTCCCATGGAGTAAAGTGCGCATGGTGACTGTTGTATTCAATCCCGATGCAATTTCTGTGTTTCATCAACACTCTGATAGTCCACAGACTACAGAATGCCTCCAGATGTGCAATTGAATCTACTACTGGTCTTCCAGGGAATAATCGAAGCGTAGACTGTTTGAGACATTACTCCCATGGAGGAAACTGCGCATGGAGACTGTTGTATTCAATCGCGATGCAATTTCTGTGTTTCATCAACACTCTGATAGTCCACAGATTACAGAATGCCCCCAGATGTTAATCGGACACTGCTACTGGTCTTCCAGGGAACGATCAAAGCGTAGACTGTTTGGGACATTACTCCCATGGAGGAAAGTGCGCATGGTGACTGTTGTATTCAATCCCAATGCAATTTCTGTGTTACATCAACACTGTGATAGACCACAGATTATAGAATGCCTCCAGATGTGCATCGGAAACTACTACTGGTCTTCCAGGGAACGATCAAAGCGTAGACTGTTTGAGATATTACTTTTATGGAGGAATGTGCGCATGGTTTCTGTTGTATTCAATCCCGATGCAATATCTGTGTTTCATCAACACTCTGATAGTCCACAGATTACAGAATGCCTCCAGATGTTCGTCGGAAACTACTACTGGTCTTTCAGGGAACGATCAAAGCGTAAACTCTTCGAGACTTTACGCCCATGGAGGAAAGTGCGCATGGTAACTGTTGTATTCAATCGCGATGCAATTTCTGTGTTCCATCAACACTCTGATAGTCCACAGATTACAGAATGCCCCCAGATGTTAATCGGAAACTGCTACTGGTCTTCCAGGGAACGATCAAAGCGTCGACTGTTTGAGACATACCTCCCGTGGAGGAAAGTGCGCATGGTGACTGTTGTATTCAATCCCGATGCAATTTCTGTGTTTCATCAACACTCTGATAGTCCACAGATTACAGAATGCCTCCAGATGTGCATCGGAAACTACTACTGGTCTTCCAGGGAACGATCAAAGCGTAGACTGTTTCAGACATTACTTTTATGAAGGAATGTGCTCATGGTGACTGTTGTATTCAATCCCGATGCAATTTCTGTGTTTCATCTACACTCTGATAGTCCACAGATTACAGAATGCCTCCAGATGTGCATCGGAAACTACTAGTGGTCTTTCAGGGAACGATCAAAGTGTAAACTCTTTGAGACATTACTCCCATGTAGGAAAGTGCGCATGGTAACTGTTGTATTCAATCCCGATGCAATTTCTGTGTTTCATCAACACTCTGATACTCCACAGATTACGGAATGCCTCCAGATGTGCATCGGAAACTACTACTGGTCTTCCAGGGAACGATCAAAGCGTAGACTGTTTCAGACATTACTCCCATGCAGGAAAGTGCGCATGGTGACTGTTGTATTCAATCCCGATGCAATTTCTGTGTTTCATTAACACTCATATAGTCCACAGATTACAGAATGCCACCAGATGTGCATCCGAAACTACTACTGGTCTTCCAGGGAACGATCAAAGCTTAGACTGTTTGAGAATTACTCCCAAGGAGGAAAGTGCGCATGGTGACTGTTGTATTCAATCCCGATGCAATTTCTGTGTATCATCAACACTCTGATAGTCCACAGATTACAGAATGCCTCCAGATGTGCATCGGAAACTACTACTGGTCTTCCAGGGATCGACCAAAGCGTAGACTGTTGGAGACATTACTCCCATGGAGTAAAGTGCGCATGGTGACTGTTGTATTCAATCCCGATGCAATGTCTGTGTTTCATCAACACTCTGATAGTCCACAGATTACAGAATGCCTCCAGATGTTCATCGGAAACTACTACTGGACTTCCAGGGAACGATCAAAGCGTAGACTGTTTGAGATATTACTTTTATAGAGGAATGGGCGCATGGTGACTGTTGTATTCAATCCCGATGCAATTTCTGTGTTTCATCAACACACTGATAGTCCACAGATTACAGAATGCCTCCAGATGTGCATCGGAAACTACTACTGGTCTCTCAGGGAACGATCAAAGCGTAAACTCTTTGAGACATTACTCCCATGGAGGAAAATGCGCATGGTAACTGTTGTATTCAATCCCGATGCAATTTCTGTGTTTCATCAACACTCTGATACCCCACAGATTACAGAATGCCTCCAGATGTGCATCGGAAACTACTACTTGTCTTCCAGGGAACGATCAAAGCGTAGACTGTTTGAGACATTACAATCATGGAGGAAAGTGCGCATGGTGACTGTTGTATTCAATCCCGATGCAATTTCTGTGTTTCATCAACACTCTGATAGTCCACAGATTACAGAATGCAACCAGATGTGCATCGGAAACTACTACTGGTCTTCCAGGGAACGATCAAACCGTAGACTGTATGAGACATTACTTTTATGAAGGAATGTGCTCATGGTGACTGTTGTATTCAATCCCGATGCAATTTTTGTGTTTCATCAACACACTAATAGTCCACAGATTACAGAATGCCACCAGATGTGCATCGGAAACTGCTACTGGTCTTCCAGGGAACGATCAAAGCGTAAACTCTTTGAAACATTACTGCCATGGAGGAAAGTGCGCATGGTGACTGTTGTATTGAATCCCGATGCAATTTCTGTGTTTCATCAACACTCTGATAGTCCACAGATTACAGAATGCATCCAGATGTTAATCGGAAACTACTACAGGTCTTCCAGGGAACGATCAAAGCGTAGACTGTTTGCGACATTACTCCCATGGAGGAAAGTGCGCATGGTGAGTGTTGTATTCAATCCAGATGCAATTTGTGTGTTTCATCAACACTCTGATAGTCCACAGATTACGGAATGCCTCCAGTTGTGCATCGGAAACTACTACTTGTCTTCCAGGGATCAATCAAATCGTAGACTGTTAGAGACATTACTCCCATGGAGTAAAGTGCGCATGGTGACTGTTGTATTCAATCCCGATGCAATTTCTGTGTTTCATCAACACTCTGATAGTCCACAGACTACAGAATGCCTCCAGATGAGCAATTGAAACTACTACTGGTCTTCCAGGGAACGATCAAACCGTAGACTGTTTGAGACATTACTCCCATGGAGGAAACTGCGCATGGAGACTATTGTATTCAATCGCGATGCAATTTCTGTGTTTCATCAACACTCTGATTGTCCACAGATTACAGAATGCCTCCATATGTTAATCGGAAACTGCTACTGGTCTTCCAATTAACGATCAAAGCGTAGACTGTTTGAGACATTACTCCCATGGAGGAAAGTGCGCATGGTAACTGTTTTATTCAATCCCGATGCAATTTCTGTGTTTCATCAACACTCTGATACTCCACAGATTACGGAGTGCCTCCAGATGTGCATCGGAAACTACTACTGGTCTTCCAGGAAACGATCAAAGCGTAGACTGTTTGAGACATTACTCCCATGGAGGAAACTGCGCATGGAGACTCTTGTATTCAATCCCGATGCAATATCTGTGTTTCATCAACACTCTGATAGTCCACAGATTACAGAATGCCTCCAGATGTGCATCGGAAACTACTACTGATCTTCCAGGGAACGATCAAAGCGTAGACTGTTTGAGATATTACTTTTATGGAGGAATGTGCGAATGGTGACTGTTGTATTGAATCCCGTTGCAATATCTGTGTTTCATCAACACTCTGATAGTCCACAGATTACAGAATGCCTCCAGATGTGCATCGGAAACTACTACTGGTCTTTCAGGGAACTATCAAAGCGTAAACTCTTTGAGACACTACTCCCATGGAGGAAAGTGCGCATGGTAACTGTTGTATTCAATCCCGATGCAATTTCTGTGTTTCATCAACACTCTGATACTCCACAGATTACAGAATGCCTCCAGATGTGCATCGGAAACTACTACTGGTCGTACAGGGATCGATCAAAGCGTAGACTGTTTCAGACATTACTACCATGGAGGAAAGTGAGCATGGTGACTGTTGTATTCAATCCCGATGCAATTTCTAAGTTTCTTCAACACTCTGATAGTCCACAGATTACAGAATGCCTCCAGATGTGCAACGGAAACTACTACTGGTCTTCCAGGGAAGGATCAAAGCGTAGACTGTTTGGGACATTACTCCCATGGAGGAAAGTGCGCCTGGTGACTGATGTATTCAATCCCGATGCAATTTCTGTGTTTCATCAACACTCTGATAGTCCACAGATTACGGAAAGCCTCCAGATGTGCATCGGAAACTACTACTGGTCGTACAGGGAACGATCAAAGCGTAGACTGTTAGAGACATTACTCCCATTGAGTAATGTGCGCACAGTGACTGTTGTATTCAATCCCGATGCAATTTCTGTGTTTCATCAACACTCTGATAGTCCACAGATTACAGAATGCCTCCAGATGTGTGTCGGAAACTACTACTGGTCTTCCAGGGAACGATCAAAGCGTAGACTGTTAGAGACATGACTCCCATGGTGGAAAGTGCGCATGGTGACCGTTGTATTCAATCCCGATGCAATTTCTGTGTTTCATCAACACTCTGATAGTCCACAGATTACGGAAAGCCTCCATATGTCCATCGGAAACTACTACTGGTCTTCCAGGGAACGATCAAAGCGTAAACTCTTTGAAACATTACTCCCATGGAGCAAAGTGCGCATGGTGACTGTTGTATTCAATCCCGATGCAATTTCTGTGTTTCATCAACACCCTGATAGTCCACAGATTACAGAATGCCACCAGATGTGCATCGGAATCTACTACTGGCCTTTCAGGGAACGATCAAAGCGTCGACTGTTTGAGAATTACTCCCATGGAGGAAAGTGCGCACGGTAACTGTTGTATTCAATCCCGATGCAATTTCTGTGTTTCATCAACACTCTGATAGTCCACAGATTACAGAAAGCCTCCAGATGTGCATCGGAAACTACCACTGGTCTTCCAGGGAACGATCAATGCGTAGACTTTTAGAGACATTACTCCCAAGGAGGAAAGTACGCATGGTAACTGTTGTATTCAATCCCAATGCAATTTCTATGTTTCATCAACACTCTGATACTCCACAGATTACAGAATGCCACCAGACGTGTATCGGATACTACTACTGGTCTTCCAGGGAACGATCAAAGTGTAGACTGTTTGAGACATTACTCCCATGGAGGAAAGTGCGCATGGTGACTGTTGTATTCAATCCCGATGCAATTTCTGTGTTTCATCAACACTCTGATAGTCCACAGATTACGGAAAGCCTTTATATGTGCATCGGAAACTACTACTGGTCTTCCAGGGAACGATCAAAGCGTAAACTCTTTGAAACGTTACTCCCATGGAGGTAAGTGCGCATGGTGACTGTTGTATTCAATCCGGATGCAATTTCTGTGTTTCATCAACATTCTGATAGTCCACAGATTACGGAAAGATTCCAGATGTGCATCGGAAACTACTACTGGTCTTCCAGGGAACGATCAAAGCGTAGACTGTTAGAGACATTACTCCCATTGAGTAATGTGCGCATGGTGACTGTTGTATTCAATCCCGATGCAATTTCTGTGTTCCATCAACACTCAGATACTCCACAGATTACAGAATGCCACGAGATGTGCATCGGAAACTACTACTGGTCTTCCCGGGAACGATCAAAGCGTAGACTGTTTCAGACATTACTAACATGCAGGAAAGTGCGGATGGTGATTGTTTTATTCAATCCCGATGCAATTTCTGTGTTTCATCAATACTCTGATAGTATACAGATTACAGAATGCCACCAGATGTGCATCGGAAACTACAACTGGTCTTCCATTGAACGATCAAAGCGTCGACTGTTTGAGACATACCTCCCGTGGAGGAAAGTGTGCATGGTGACTGTTGTATTCAATCCCAAAGCAATTACTGTGTTTAATCAACACTTTGATAGTCCACAGATTACAGAATGCCACCAGATGTGCTTCGGAAACTACTACTGGTCTTCCAGGGAACGATCAAATCGTACACTCTTTGAGAATTACTCCCATGGAGGAAAGTTTGCACGGTAACTACTGTATTCATTCCCGATGCAATTTCTGTGTTTCATCAACACTCTGATAGTCCACAGATTACGGAAAGCCTCCAGATGTGCATCGGAAACTACTACTGGTCGTACAGGGAACGATCAAAGCGTAGACTGTTAGAGACATTACTCCCATTGAGTAATGTGCGCACAGTGACTGTTGTATTCAATCCCGATGCAATTTCTGTGTTTCATCAACACTCTGATAGTCCACAGATTACAGAATGCCTCCAGATGTGTGTCGGAAACTACTACTGGTCTTCCAGGGAACGATCAAAGCGTAGACTGTTAGAGACATGACTCCCATGGTGGAAAGTGCGCATGGTGACTGTTGTATTCAATCCCGATGCAATTTCTGTGTTTCATCAACACTCTGATAGTCCACAGATTACGGAAAGCCTCCATATGTCCATCGGAAACTACTACTGGTCTTCCAGGGAACGATCAAAGCGTAAACTCTTTGAAACATTACTCCCATGGAGCAAAGTGCGCATGGTGACTGTTGTATTCAATCCCGATGCAATTTCTGTGTTTCATCAACACCCTGATAGTCCACAGATTACAGAATGCCACCAGATGTGCATCGGAATCTACTACTGGCCTTTCAGGGAACGATCAAAGCGTCGACTGTTTGAGAATTACTCCCATGGAGGAAAGTGCGCACGGTAACTGTTGTATTCAATCCCGATGCAATTTCTGTGTTTCATCAACACTCTGATAGTCCACAGATTACAGAAAGCCTCCAGATGTGCATCGGAAACTACCACTGGTCTTCCAGAGAACGATCAATGCGTAGACTTTTAGAGACATTACTCCCAAGAGGAAAGTACGCATGGTAACTGTTGTATTCAATCCCGATGCAATTTCTATGTTTCATCAACACTCTGATACTCCACAGATTACAGAATGCCACCAGACGTGTATCGGATACTACTACTGGTCTTCCAGGGAACGATCAAAGCGTAGACTGTTTGAGACCTTACTCCCATGGAGGAAAGTGCGCATGGTGACTGTTGTATTCAATCCCGATGCAATTTCTGTGTTTCATCAACACTCTGATAGTCCACAGATTACGGAAAGCCTTTATATGTGCATCGGAAACTACTACTGGTCTTCCAGGGAACGATCAAATCGTAAACTCTTTGAAACGTTACTCCCATGGAGGTAAGTGCGCATGGTGACTGTTGTATTCAATCCCGATGCAATTTCTGTGTTTCATCAACACTCTGATAGTCCACAGATTACAGAATGTCTCCAGATGTTAATCGGGAACTACTACTGGTCTTCCAGGGAACGATCAAAGCGTAGACTGTTTGGGACATTACTCCCATGGAGGAAAGTGCGCATGGTGACTGATGTATTCAATCCCGATGCAATTTCTGTGTTTCATCAACATTCTGATAGTCCACAGATTACGGAAAGATTCCAGATGTGCATCGGAAACTACTACTGGTCTTCCAGGGAACGATCAAAGCGTAGACTGTTAGAGACATTACTCCCATTGAGTAATGTGCGCATGGTGACTGTTGTATTCAATCCCGATGCAATTTCAGTGTTCCATCAACACTCAGATTCTCCACAGATTACAGAATGCCACGAGATGTGCATCGGAAACTACTACTGGTCTTCCCGGGAACGATCAAAGCGTAGACTGTTTCAGACATTACTAACATGCAGGAAAGTGCCGATGGTGATTGTTTTATTCAATCCCGATGCAATTTCTGTGTTTCATCAACACTCTGATAGTATACAGATTACAGAATGCCACCAGATGTGCATCGGAAACTACAACTGGTCTTCCATTGAACGATCAAAGCGTCGACTGTTTGAGACATACCTCCCGTGGAGGAAAGTGTGCATGGTGACTGTTGTATTCAATCCCGAAGCAATTACTGTGTTTAATCAACACTTTGATAGTCCACAGATTACAGAATGCCACCAGATGTGCTTCGGAAACTACTACTGGTCTTCCAGGGAACGATCAAATCGTACACTCTTTGAGAATTACTCCCATGGAGGAAAGTTTGCACGGTAACTACTGTATTCATTCCCGATGCAATTTCTGTGTTTCATCAACACTCTGATAGTCCTCAGATTACAGAAAGCCTCCTGATGTGCATCGGAAACTACTACTGGTCTTCCAGGGAGCGATCAATGCGTAGACTGTTAGAGACATTACTCCCAAGGACGAAAGCGCGCATGGTAACTGTTGTATTCAATCCCGAGGCAATTTCTGTGTTTCATCAACACTCTGATACTCCACAGATTACAGAATGACACCAGACGTGCATCGGAAACTACTACTGGTCTTCCCGGGAACGATCAAAGCGTAGACTGCTTCAGACATTACTACCATGCAGGAAAGTGTGGATGGTGACTGTTGTATTCAATCCCGAAGCAATTTCTGTGTTTCATCAACGCTCTGTTAGTCCACAGATCACAGAATGCCACCAGATGTGCATCGGAAACTACTACTGGTCTTTCAGGGAAAGATCAAAGCGTAAACTCTTTTAGACCTTACTCCTATGGAGGAAAGTGCGCATGGTAACTATTGTATTCAATCCCGATACAATTTCTGTGTTTCATCAACACTCTGATACTCCACAGATTACAGAAAGCCTCCAGATGTGCATCGGAAACTACTACTGGTCTTTCAGGGAACGATCAAAGCGTAGACTGAGACATTACTCCCATGGAAGAAAGTGCGCATGGTGACTGTTGTAATCAATCCCGATGCAATTTCTGTGTTACATCAACACTCAGATAAACCACAGATTACAGAATGCCTCCAGATGTGCATCGGAAACTACTACTGGTCTTCCAGGGAACGATCAAAGCGTAGACTGTTTGAGATATTACTTTTATGGAAGAATGTGCGCACGGTGACAATTGTATTCAATCCCGATGCAATTTCTGTGTTTCATCAACACACTGATAGTCCACAGATTACAGAATGCCTCCAGATGTGCATCGGAAACTACTACTGGTCATTCAGGGAACGATCAAAGCGTAAACTCTTTGAGACATTACTCCCATGAAGGAAAATGCGCATGGTAACTGTTGTATTCAATCCCGATGCAATTTCTGTGTTTCATCAACACTCTGATACTCCACAGATTACAGAACGCATCCAGATGTGCATCGAAAACTACTACTGGTCTTCCAGGGAACGATCAAAGCGTAGACTGTTTGAGACATTCCTTTTATGAAGGAATGTGCTCATGGTGACTGTTGTATTCAATCCCGATGCAATTTCTGTGTTTCATCAATACACTGATAGTCCACAGATTACAGAATGCCACCAGATGTGCATCGGAAACTGCTACTGGTCTTCCAGGGATCGATCAAAGCGTAGACTGTTAGGGACATTACTCGCATGGAGTAAACTGCGCATGGAGACTGTTGTATTTAATCCCGATGCAATTTCTGTGTTTCATCAACACTCTGATAGTACACAGATTACAGAATGCCTCCAGATGTAAATCGGAAACTGCTACTGGTCTTAAAGGAAACGATCAAAGAGTAGACTGTTTGGGACATTACTCCCATGGAGGAAAGTGCGCATGGTGACTGTTGTATTCAATCCCGATGCAATATCAGTGTTTCATCAACACTCTGATAGTCCACAGATTACAGAAAGCCTCCAGATGTGCATCGGAAAGTACTACTGGTCTTTCAGGGAACGATCAAAGCGTAAACTCTTTGAGACATTACTCACATGGAGGAAAGTGCGCATGGTAACTGTTGTATTCAATCCCGATGCATTTTCTGTGTTTCATCAACACTCTGATGGTCCACAGGTTACAGAATGCCACGAGATGTGCACCGGAAACTACTACTGTTCTTCCCGGGAACGATCAATGCGTAGACTGTTTCAGACATTACTCCCATGCAGGAAAGTGCGGATGGTGACTGTTGTGTTCAATCCCGATGCAATTTCTGTGTTTCATCAACACTCTGATAGTCCACAGATTACAGAATGCCACCAGATGTGCATCGGAAACTACTACTGGTCTTCCAGGGAACGATCAAAGCGTCGACTGTTTGAGACATACCTCCCGTGGAGGAAAGTGCGCATGGTGACTGTTGTATTCAATCCCGAAGCAATTTCTGTGTTTCATCAACACTCTGATAGTCCACAGATTACGGAAAGCCTCCAGATGTGCATCGGAAACTACTACTGGTCTTCCAGGGAACGATCAAAGCGTAGACTGTTAGGGACATTACACACATGGAGTAAAGTTCGCATGGTGACTGTTGTATTCAATCACGATGCAATTTCTGTGTTTCATCAACACTCTGATAGTCCACAGACTACAGAATGCCTCCAGATGTGCAACTGAAACTACTACTGGTCTTCCAGGGAACGATCAAAGCGTAGACTGTTTGAGACATTGCTCCGATGGAGGAAACTGCGCATGGAGACTGTTGTATACAATCCCGATGCAATTTCTGTGTTTCATCAACACTCTGATAGTCCACAGATTACAGAATGCCACCAGATGTGCATCGGAAACTACTACTGGTCTTCCAGGGAACGATCAAAGCGTCGACTGTTTGAGACATACCTCCCGTGGAGTAAAGTGCGCATGGTGACTGTTGTATTCAATCCCTATGCAATTTCTGTGTTTCATCAACACTCTGATAGTCCACAGACTACAGAATGCCTCCAGATGTGCAATTGAAACTACTACTGGTCTTCCAGGGAACGATCAAAACGTAGACTGTTTGAGACATTACTCCCATGGAGGAAACTGCGCATGGAGACTGTTGTATTCAATCCCGATGCAATTTCTGTGTTTCATCAACACTCTGATAGTCCACAGAATACAGAATGCCTCCAGATGTGCAATTGAAACAACTACTGGTCTTCCAGGGATCGATCAAAGCGTAGACTGTTTTAGACATACCTCCCGTGGAGGAAAGTGCGCATGGTGACTGTTGTATTCAATCCCGAAGCAATTTCTGTGTTTAATCAACACTTTGATAGTCCACAGATTACAGAATGCCACCAGATGTGCATCGGAAACTACTACTGGTCTTCCAGGGATCGATCAAAGCGTAGACTGTTAGGGACATTAATCGCATGGAGGGAACTGCGCATGGAAACTGTTGTATTCAATCGCGATGCAATTTCTGTGTTTCATCAACACTCTGATAGTCCACAGATTACAGAATGCCTCCAGATGTTAATCGGAAACTGCTACTGGTCTTAAAGGGAACGATCAAAGCGTAGACTGTTTTGGACATTACTCCCATGGAGGAAAGTGCGCATTGTGACTGTTGTATTCAATCCCGATGCGATATCTGTGTTTCATCAACACTCTGACAGTCCACAGATTACAAAAAGGATCCAGATGTGCATCGGAAACTACTACTGGTCTGTCAGGGAACGATGAAAGCGTAAACTATTTGAGACATTACTCGCATGGAGGAAAGTGCGCATGGTAACTGTTGTATTCAATCCCGATACATTTTCTGTGTTTCATCAACACTCTGATGGTCCACAGATTACAGAATGCCACGAGATGTGCATCGGAAACTACTACTGGTCTTCCCGGGAACGATCAATGAGTAGACTGTTTCAGACATTACTCCCATGGAGGAAACTGCGCATGGAGACTGTTGTATTCAATCCCGATGCAATTTCTGTGTTTCATCAACACTCTGATAGTCCACAGATTACGGAAAGCCTCCAGATGTGCATCGGAAACTACTATTGGACTTCCAGGGAACGATCAAAGCGTAGACTGTTTGATACATTACTCCCATGGAGGAAAGTGCGCATGGTGACTGTTGTATTCAATCCAGATGCAATTTCTGTGTTTCATCAACACTCTGATAGTCCACAGATTGCAGAATGCTTCCAGATTTGCATCGGAAACAACTACTGGTCTTACCAGTTAACGATCAAAGCGTAGACTGTTTGAGACATTACTTTTATGGGTAATGTGCTCATGGTGACTGTTGTATTCAATCCCGATGCAATTTATGTCTTTCATCAGCACTCTGATAGTCCACAGATTACAGAATGCCTCCAGAAGTTAATCGAAAACTACTACTGGTATTCCAGGGAACGATCAAAGCGTAGACTGTTAGAGACATTACTCCCATGGAGTAAAGTGCGCATGGTAACTGTTGTATTCAATCCCGATTCATTTTCTGTGTTTCATCAACACTCTGATAGTCCACAGATTACAGAATGCCACCAGATGTCCATCGGAAACTACTACTGGTCTTCCAGGAAACGATCAAAGCTTAGATTGTTTGAGACATACCTCCCGTGGAGGAAAGTGTGCATGGTGACTGTTGTATTCAATCCCGACGCAATTTCTGTGTTTCATCAACACTCTGATAGTCCACAGATTACAGAATGCCACCAGATGTGCATCAGAAACTACTACTGGTCTTCCAGGGAACGATCAAAGCTTAGACTGTTTGAGAATTACTCCCATGGAGGAAAGTGCGCATGGTGAATGTTGTATTCAATCCCGATGCATTTTCTGTGTTTCTTCAACACTCTGATAGTCCACAGATTACAGAAAGCCTCCAGATGTGCATCGGAAATTACTACTGGTCTTCCAGGGAACGATCAAAGCGTAGACTGTTAGAGACATTACTCCCATGGAGGAAAGTGCGCATGGTGACTGTTGTATTCAATCCCGATGCAATTTCTGTGTTTCATCAACACTCTGATAGCCCACAGACTACAGAATGCCTCCAGATGTGCAATTGAAACTACTACTGGTCTTCCAGGGAACGATCAAAACGTAGACTGTTTGAGACATTACTCCCATGGAGGAAACTGCGCATGGAGACTGTTGTATTCAATCCCGATGCAATTTCTGTGTTTCATCAACACTCTGATAGTCCACAGAATACAGAATGCCTCCAGATGTGCAATTGAAACAACTACTGGTCTTCCAGGGAACGATCAAAGCGTAGACTGTTAGAGACATTACTCCCATGGAGGAAAGTGCGCATGGTGACTGTTGTATTCAATCCCGATGCAATTTCTGTGTTTCATCAACACTCTGATAGTCCACAGATTACGGAAAGCCTCCAGATGTGCATCGTAAACTACTATTGGTCTTCCAGGGAACGATCAAAGCGTAGGCTGTTAGAGACATTATTCCCATGGAGTAAAGTGCGCATGGTAACTGTTGTATTCAATCCCGATTCATTTTCTGTGTTTCATCAACACTCTGATAGTCCACAGATTACAGAATGCCACCAGATGTCCATCGGAAACTACTACTGGTCTTCCAGGAAACGATCAAAGCTTAGATTGTTTGAGACATACCTCCCGTGGAGGAAAGTGTGCATGGTGACTGTTGTATTCAATCCCGATGCAATTTCTGTGTTTCATCAACACTCTGATACTCCACAGACTACAGAATGCCTCCAGATGTGCAACTGAAACTACTACTGGTCTTCCAGGGAACGATCAAAGCGTAGACTGTTTGAGACATTGCTCCGATGGAGGAAACTGCGCATGGAGACTGTTGTATACAATCCCGATGCAATTTCTGTGTTTCATCAACACTCTGATAGTCCACAGATTACAGAATGCCACCAGATGTGCATCGGAAACTACTACTGGTCTTCCAGGGAACGATCAAAGCGTCGACTGTTTGAGACATACCTCCCGTGGAGTAAAGTGCGCATGGTGACTGTTGTATTCAATCCCGATGCAATTTCTGTGTTTCATCAACACTCTGATAGTCCACAGACTACAGAATGCCTCCAGATGTGCAATTGAAACTACTACTGGTCTTCCAGGGAACGATCAAAACGTAAACTGTTTGAGACATTACTCCCATGGAGGAAACTGCGCATGGAGACTGTTGTATTCAATCCCGATGCAATTTCTGTGTTTCATCAACACTCTGATAGTCCACAGAATACAGAATGCCTCCAGATGTGCAATTGAAACAACTACTGGTCTTCCAGGGAACGATCAAAGCGAAGACTGTTTTAGACATACCTCCCGTGGAGGAAAGTGCGCATGGTGACTGTTGTATTCAATCCCGAAGCAATTTCTGTGTTTAATCAACACTTTGATAGTCCACAGATTACAGAATGCCACCAGATGTGCATCGGAAACTACTACTGGTCTTCCAGGGAACGATCAAATCGTAGACTCTTTGAGAATTACTCCCATGGAGGAAAGTGCGCACGGTAACTGTTGTATTCATTCCCGATGCAATTTCTGTGTTTCATCAACACTCTGATAGTCCTCAGATTACAGAAAGCCTCCAGATGTGCATCGGAAACTACTACTGGTCTTCCAGGGAACGATCAATGCGTAGACTGTTAGAGACATTACTCCCAAGGAGGAAAGTGCGCATGGTAACTGCTGTATTCAATCCCGAGGCAATTCCTGTGTTACATCAACACTCTGATACTCCACAGATTACAGAATGCCACCAGACGTGCATCGGAAACTACTTCTGGTCTTCCAGGGAACGATCAAAGCGTAGACTGTTTGGGACATTACTCCCATGAAGGAAAGTGCACATGGTGACTGTTGTATTCAATCCCGATGCAATTTCTGTGTTTCATCAACACTCTGATAGTCCACAGATTACAGAATGCCTCCAGATCTGCATCGGTAACTACTACTGGTCTTCCAGGGAACGATCAAAGCGTAGACTGTTTGAGATATTACTTTTATGGAGGAATGTGCGCATGGTGACTGTTGTATTCAATCCCGATGCAATTTCTGTGTTTCATCAATACTCAGATAGTCCACAGATTACAGAATGCCTCCAGATGTGCATCGGAAACTACTACTGGTCTTTCAGGGAACGATCAAAGCGTAAACTCTTTGAGACATTACTCCAATGGAGGAAAGTGCGCATGGTAACTGTTGTATTCAATCCCGATGCATTTTCTGTGTTTCATCAACACTCTGATAGTCCACAGATTACAGAATGCCACGAGAAAAGCATCGGAAACTACTACTGGTCTTCCCGGGAACGATCAAAGCGTAGACTGTTTCAGACATTACTCACATGCAGGAAAGTGTGGATGGTGTCTGTTGTATTCAATCCAGAAGCAATTTCTGTGTTTCATCAACGCTCTGATAGTCCACAGATTACAGAATGCCACCAGATGTGCATCGGAAACTACTACTGGTCTTTCAGGGAACGATCAAAGCGTAAACTCTTTGAGACATTTCTCCCATGGAGGAAAGTGCGCATGGTAACTGTTGTATTCAATCCCGATGCAATTTCTGTGTTTCATCAACACTCTGATACTCCACAGATTACAGAATGCCTCCAGATGTGCATCGGAAACTACTACTGGTCTTTCAGGGAACGATCAAAGCGTAAACGCTTTGAGACATTACTCCCATGAAGGAAAATGCGCATGGTAACTGTTGTATTCAATCCCGATGCAATTTCTGTGTTTCATCAACACTCTGATAGTCCACAGATTACGGAAAGAATCCAGATGTGCATCGGAAACTACTACTGGTCTTCCAGGGATCGATCAAAGCGTAGACTGTTAGGGACATTAATCGCATGGAGGAAACTGCGCATGGAAACTGTTGTATTCAATCGCGATGCAATTTCTGTGTTTCATCAACACTCTGATAGTCCACAGATTACAGAATGCCTCCAGATGTTAATCGGAAACTGCTACTGGTCTTAAAGGGAACGATCAAAGCGTAGACTGTTTGGGACATTACTCCCATGGAGGAAAGTGCGCATGGTGACTGTTGTATTCAATCCCGATTCGATATCTGTGTTTCATCAACACTCTAACAGTCCACAGATTACAAAAAGGATCCAGATGTGCATCGGAAACTACTACTGGTCTGTCAGGTAACGATGAAAGCGTAAACTCTTTGAGACATTACTCGCATGGAGGAAAGTGCGCATGGTAACTGTTGTATTCAATCCCGATACATTTTCTGTGTTTCTTCAACACTCTGATGGTCCACAGATTACAGAATGCCACGAGATGTGCATCGGAAACTACTACTGGTCTTCCCGGGAACGATCAATGCGTAGACTGTTTCAGACATTACTCCCATGGAGGAAACTGCGCATGGAGACTGTTGTATTCAATCCCGATGCAATTTCTGTGTTTCATCAACACTCTGATAGTCCACAGATTACGGAAAGCCTCCAGATGTGCATCGGAAACTACTATTGGTCTTCCAGGGAACGATCAAAGCGTAGACTGTTTGATACATTACTCCCATGGAGGAAAGTGCGCATGGTGACTGTTGTATTCAATCCAGATGCAATTTCTGTGTTTCATCAACACTCTGATAGTCCACAGATTACGAAAAGCCTCCAGATGTGCATCGGAAACTACTACTGGTCTTCCAGGGAACGATCAAAGCGTAGACTGTTTGAGACATTACTTTTATGGGTAATGTGCTCATGGTGACTGTTGTATTCAATCCCGATGCAATTTCTGTGTTTCATCAACACTCTGATAGTCCACAGATTACAGAATGCCTCCAGAAGTTAATCGGAAACTACTACTGGTATTCCAGGGAACGATCAAAGCGTAGACTGTTAGAGACATTACTCCCATGGAGGAAAGTGCGCATGGTGACTTTTGTATTCAATCCCGATGCAACTTCTGTGTTTCATCAACACTCTGATAGTCCACAGATTACGGAAAGCCTCCAGATGTGCATCGTAAACTACTATTGGTCTTCCAGGGAACGATCAAAGCGTAGGCTGTTAGAGACATTATTCCCATGGAGTAAAGTGCGCATGGTAACTGTTGTATTCAATCCCGATTCATTTTCTGTGTTTCATCAACACTCTGATAGTCCACAGATTACAGAATGCCACCAGATGTCCATCGGAAACTACTACTGGTCTTCCAGGAAACGATCAAAGCTTAGATTGTTTGAGACATACCTCCCGTGGAGGAAAGTGTGCATGGTGACTGTTGTATTCAATCCCGAAGCAATTTCTGTGTTTCATCAACACTCTGATAGTCCACAGATTACAGAATGCCACGAGAAAAGCATCGGAAACTACTACTGGTCTTCCCGGGAACGATCAAAGCGTAGACTGTTTCAGACATTACTCACATGCAGGAAAGTGTGGATGGTGACTGTTGTATTCAATCCAGAAGCAATTTCTGTGTTTCATCAACGCTCTGATAGTCCACAGATTACAGAATGCCACCAGATGTGCATCGGAAACTACTACTGGTCTTTCAGGGAACGATCAAAGCGTAAACTCTTTGAGACATTTCTCCCATGGAGGAAAGTGCGCATGGTAACTGTTGTATTCAATCCCGATGCAATTTCTGTGTTTCATCAACACTCTGATACTCCACAGATTACAGAATGCCTCCAGATGTGCATCGGAAACTACTACTGGTCTTTCAGGGAACGATCAAAGCGTAAACGCTTTGAGACATTACTCCCATGAAGGAAAATGCGCATGGTAACTGTTGTATTCAATCCCGATGCAATTTCTGTGTTTCATCAACACTCTGATAGTCCACAGATTACGGAAAGAATCCAGATGTGCATCGGAAACTACTACTGGTCTTCCAGGGATCGATCAAAGCGTAGACTGTTAGGGACATTAATCGCATGGAGGAAACTGCGCATGGAAACTGTTGTATTCAATCGCGATGCAATTTCTGTGTTTCATCAACACTCTGATAGTCCACAGATTACAGAATGCCTCCAGATGTTAATCGGAAACTGCTACTGGTCTTAAAGGGAACGATCAAAGCGTAGACTGTTTGGGACATTACTCCCATGGAGGAAAGTGCGCATGGTGACTGTTGTATTCAATCCCGATGCGATATCTGTGTTTCATCAACACTCTGACAGTCCACAGATTACAAAAAGGATCCAGATGTGCATCGGAAACTACTACTGGTCTGTCAGGGAACGATGAAAGCGTAAACTCTTTGAGACATTACTCGCATGGAGGAAAGTGCGCATGGTAACTGTTGTATTCAATCCCGATACATTTTCTGTGTTTCATCAACACTCTGATGGTCCACAGATTACGGAAAGCCTCCAGATGTGCATCGGAAACTACTATTGGTCTTCCAGGGAACGATCAAAGCGTAGACTGTTTGATACATTACTCCCATGGAGGAAAGTGCGCATGGTGACTGTTGTATTCAATCCAGATGCAATTTCTGTGTTTCATCAACACTCTGATAGTCCACAGATTACGGAAAGCCTCCAGATGTGCATCGGAAACTACTATTGGTCTTCCAGGGAACGATCAAAGCGTAGACTGTTTGATACATTACTCCCATGGAGGAAAGTGCGCATGGTGACTGTTGTATTCAATCCAGATGCAATTTCTGTGTTTCATCAACACTCTGATAGTCCACAGATTGCAGAATGCTTCCAGATTTGCATCGGAAACTACTACTGGTCTTACCAGTTAACGATCAAAGCGTAGACTGTTTGAGACATTACTTTTATGGAGGAATGTGCGCATGGTGACTGTTGTATTCAATCCCGATGCAATTTATGTCTTTCATCAACACTCTGATAGTCCACATATTACGAAAAGCCTCCAGATGTGCATCGGAAACTACTACTGGTCTTCCAGGGAACGATCAAAGCGTAGACTGTTTGAGACATTACTTTTATGGGTAATGTGCTCATGGTGACTGTTGTATTCAATCCCGATGCAATTTCTGTGTTTCATCAACACTCTGATAGTCCACAGATTACAGAATGCCTCCAGAAGTTAATCGGAAACTACTACTGGTATTCCAGGGAACGATCAAAGCGTAGACTGTTAGAGACATTACTCCCATGGAGGAAAGTGCGCATGGTGACTTTTGTATTCAATCCCGATGCAATTTCTGTGTTTCATCAACACTCTGATAGTCCACAGATTACGGAAAGCCTCCAGATGTGCATCGTAAACTACTATTGGTCTTCCAGGGAACGATCAAAGCGTAGGCTGTTAGAGACATTATTCCCATGGAGTAAAGTGCGCATGGTAACTGTTGTATTCAATCCCGATTCATTTTCTGTGTTTCATCAACACTCTGATAGTCCACAGATTACAGAATGCCACCAGATGTCCATCGGAAACTGCTACTGGTCTTCCAGGGAACGATCAAAGCGTAGACTGTTTGAGATATTACTTTTATGGAGGAATGTGCGCATGGTGACTGTTGTATTCAATCCCGATGCAATTTCTGTGTTTCATCAACACTCTGATAGTCCACAGATTACAGAATGCCTCCAGATGTGCATCGGAAACTACTACTGGTCTTTCAGGGAACGATCAAAGCGTAAACTCTTTGAGACATTACTCCAATGGAGGAAAGTGCGCATGGTAACTGTTGTATTCAACCTCGATGCATTTTCTGTGTTTCATCAACACTCTGATAGTCCACAGATTACAGAATGCCACGAGAAAAGCATCGGAAACTACTACTGGTCTTCCCGGGAACGATCAAAGCGTAGACTGTTTCAGACATTACTCACATGCAGGAAAGTTTGGATGGTGACTGTTGTATTCAATCCAGAAGCATTTTCTGTGTTTCATCAACGCTCTGATAGTCCACAGATTACAGAATGCCACCAGATGTGCATCGGAAACTACTACTGGTCTTTCAGGGAACGATCAAAGCGTAAACTCTTTGAGACATTTCTCCCATGGAGGAAAGTGCGCATGGTAACTGTTGTATTCAATCCCGATGCAATTTCTGTGTTTCATCAACACTCTGATACTCCACAGATTACAGAATGCCTCCAGATGTGCATCGGAAACTACTACTGGTCTTTCAGGGAACGATCAAAGCGTAAACTCTTTGAGACATTACTCCCATGAAGGAAAATGCGCATGGTAACTGTTGTATTCAATCCCGATGCAATTTCTGTGTTTCATCAACACTCTGATACTCCACAGATTACAGAACGCCTCCAGATGTGCATCGGAAACTACTACTGGTCTTCCATGGAACGATCAAAACGTCGACCATTTCAGACATTACTCACATGGAGGAAAGTGCGCATGGTGACTGTTGTATTCAATCCCGATGCAATTTCTGTGTTTCATCAACACTCTGATAATCCTCAGATTACAGAATGCCTCCAGATGTGCATCGGAAACTACTACTGGTCATCCAGGGAACGATCAAACCGTAGACTGTTTGAGACATTACTTTTATGAAGAAATGTGCTCATGGTGACTGTTGTATTCAATCCCGATGCAATTTCTGTGTTTCATCAACACTCTGATAGTCCACAGATTACAGAATGCCTCCAGATATGCATCGGAAACTGCTACTGGTCTTCCAGGGAACGATCAAAGCGTAAACTCTTTGAAACATTACTGCCATGGATGAAAGTGCGCATGGTGACTGTTGTATACAATCCCGATGCAATTTCTGTGTTTCATCAACACTCTGATAGTCCACAGATTACGGAAAGAATCCAGATGTGCATCGGAAACTACTACTGGTCTTCCAGGGATCGATCAAAGCGTAGACTGTTAGGGACATTAATCGCGTGGAGGAAACTGCGCATGGAAACTGTTGTATTCAATCGCGATGCAATTTCTGTGTTTCATCAACACTCTGATAGTCCACAGATTACAGAATGCCTCCAGATGTTAATCGGAAACTACTACTGGTCTGTCAGGGAACGATGAAAGCGTAAAATCTTTGAGACATTACTCGCATGGAGGAAAGTGCGCATGGTAACTGTTGTATTCAATCCCGATACATTTTCTGTGTGTCATCAACACTCTGATGGTCCACAGATTACAGAATGCCACGAGATGTGCATCGGAAACTACTACTGGTCTTCCCGGGAACGATCAATGCGTAGACTGTTTCAGACATTACTCCGATGGAGGAAACTGCGCATGGAGACTGTTGTATTCAATCCCGATGCAATTTCTGTGTTTCATCAACACTCTGATAGTCCACAGATTACGGAAAGCCTCCAGATGTGCATCGGAAACTACTATTGGTCTTCCAGGGAACGATCAAAGCGTAGACTGTTTGATACATTACTCCCATGGAGGAAAGTGCGAATGGTGACTGTTGTATTCAATCCAAATGCAATTTCTGTGTTTCATCAACACTCTGATAGTCCACAGATTGCAGAATGCTTCCAGATTTGCATCGGAAACTACTACTGGTCTTACCAGTTAACGATCAAAGCGTAGACTGTTTGAGACATTACTTTTATGGAGGAATGTGCGCATGGTGACTGTTGTATTCAATCCCGATGCAATTTATGTCTTTCATCAACACTCTGATAGTCCACAGATTACGAAAAGCCTCCAGATGTGCATCGGAAACTACTACTGGTCTTCCAGGGAACGATCAAAGCGTAGACTGTTTGAGACATTACTTTTATGGGTAATGTGCTCATGGTGACTGTTGTATTCAATCCCGATGCAATTTCTGTGTTTCATCAACACTCTGATAGTCCACAGATTACAGAGTGCCTCCAGATGTTAATCGGAAACTACTACTGGTTTTCCAGGGAACGATCAAAGCGTAGACTGTTAGAGACATTACTCCCATGGAGGAAAGTGCGCATGGTGACTGTTGTATTCAATCCCGATGCAATTTCTGTGTTTCATCAACACTCTGATAGACCACAGATTACGGAAAGCCTCCAGATGTGCATCGTAAACTACTATTGGTCTTCCAGGGAACGATCAAAGCGTAGGCTGTTAGAGACATTATTCCCATGGAGTAAAGTGCGCATGGTAACTGTTGTATTCAATCCCGATTCATTTTCTGTGTATCATCAACACTCTGATAGTCCACAGATTACAGAATGCCACCAGATGTGCATCGGAAACTACTACTGGTCTTCCAGGAAACGATCAAAGCTTAGATTGTTTGAGACATACCTCCCGTGGAGGAAAGTGCGCATGGTGAATGTTGTATTCAATCCCGATGCAATTTCTGTGTTTCATCAACACTCTGATAGTCCACAGATTACAGAAAGCCTCCAGATGTGCATCGGAAATTACTACTGGTCTTCCAGGGAACGATCAAAGAGTAGACTGTTAGAGACATTACTCCCATGGAGGAAAGTGCGCATGGTGACTGTTGTATTCAATCCCGATGCAATTTCTGTGTTTTATCAACACTCTGATAGTCCTCAGATTACAGAATGCCTCCAGATCTGCATCGGAAACTACTACTGGTCTTCCAGGGAACGATCAAAGCGTAGACTGTTTGAGATATTACTTTTATGGAGGAATGTGCGCATGGTGACTGTTGTATTCAATCCCGATGCAATTTCTGTGTTTCATCAACACTCTGATAGTCCACAGATTACAGAATGCCTCCAGATGTGCATCGGAAACTACTACTGGTCTTTCAGGGAACGATCAAAGCGTAAACTCTTTGAGACATTTCTCCAATGGAGGAAAGTGCGCATGGTAACTGTTGTATTCAATCCCGATGCATTTTCTGTGTTTCATCAACACTCTGATAGTCCACAGATTACAGAATGCCTCCAGATGTTAATCGGAAACTGCTACTGGGCTTAAAGGGAACGATCAAAGCGTAGACTGTTTGGGACATTACTCCCATGGAGGAAAGTGCGCATGGTGACTGTTGTATTCAATAACGATGCGATATCTGTGTTTCATCAACACTCTGACAGTCCACAGATTACAAAAAGCCTCCAGATGTGCATCGGAAACTACTACTGGTCTGTCAGGGAATGATCAAAGCGTAAACTCTTTGAGACATTACTCGCATGGAGGAAAGTGCCTATGGTAACTGTTGTATTCAATCCCGATACATTTTCTGTGTTTCATCAACACTCTGATGGTCCACAGATTACAGAATGCCACGAGATGTGCATCGGAAGCTACTACTGGTCTTCCCGGGAACGATCAATGCGTAGACTGTTTCAGACATTACTCCGATGGAGGAAACTGCGCATGGAGACTGTTGTATTCAATCCCGATGCAATTTCTGTGTTTCATCAACACTCTGATAGTCCACAGATTACGGAAAGCCTCCAGATGTGCATCGGAAACTACTATTGGTCTTCCAGGGAACGATCAAAGCGTAGACTGTTTGATACATTACTCCCATGGAGGAAAGTGCGCATGCGGACTGTTGTATTCAATCCAGATGCAATTTCTGTGTTTCATCAACACTCTGATAGTCCACAGATTGCAGAATGCTTCCAGATTTGCATCGGAAACTACTACTGGTCTTACCAGTTAACGATCAAAGCGTAGACTGTTTGAGACATTACTTTTATGGAGGAATGTGCGCATGGTGACTGTTGTATTCAATCCCGATGCAATTTATGTCTTTCATCAACACTCTGATAGTCCACAGATTACGAAAAGCCTCCAGATGTGCATCGGAAACTACTACTAGTCTTCCCGGGAACGATCAAAGCGTAGACTGTTTGAGACATTAATTTTATGGGGGAATGTGCTCATGGTGACTGTTGTATTCAATCCCGATGCAATTTCTGTGTTTCATCATCACTCCGATAGTCCACAGATTACAGAATGCCACCAGATGTGCATCGGAAACTACTACTGGTCTTCCAGGAAACGATCAAAGCTTAGATTGTTTGAGACATACCTCCCGTGGAGGAAAGTGCGCATGGTGAATGTTGTATTCAATCCCGATGCAATTTCTGTGTTTCATCAACACTCTGATAGTCCACAGATTACAGAGTGCCTCCAGATGTTAATCGGAAACTACTACTGGTTTTCCAGGGAACGATCAAAGCGTAGACTGTTAGAGACATTACTCCCATGGAGGAAAGTGCGCATGGTGACTGTTGTATTCAATCCCGATGCAATTTCTGTGTTTCATCAACACTCTGATAGACCACAGATTACGGAAAGCCTCCAGATGTGCATCGTAAACTACTATTGGTCTTCCAGGGAACGATCAAAGCGTAGGCTGTTAGAGACATTATTCCCATGGAGTAAAGTGCGCATGGTAACTGTTGTATTCAATCCCGATTCATTTTCTGTGTATCATCAACACTCTGATAGTCCACAGATTACAGAATGCCACCAGATGTGCATCGGAAACTACTACTGGTCTTCCAGGAAACGATCAAAGCTTAGATTGTTTGAGACATACCTCCCGTGGAGGAAAGTGCGCATGGTGAATGTTGTATTCAATCCCGATGCAATTTCTGTGTTTCATCAACACTCTGATAGTCCACAGATTACAGAAAGCCTCCAGATGTGCATCGGAAATTACTACTGGTCTTCCAGGGAACGATCAAAGAGTAGACTGTTAGAGACATTACTCCCATGGAGGAAAGTGCGCATGGTGACTGTTGTATTCAATCCCGATGCAATTTCTGTGTTTTATCAACACTCTGATAGTCCTCAGATTACAGAATGCCTCCAGATCTGCATCGGAAACTACTACTGGTCTTCCAGGGAACGATCAAAGCGTAGACTGTTTGAGATATTACTTTTATGGAGGAATGTGCGCATGGTGACTGTTGTATTCAATCCCGATGCAATTTCTGTGTTTCATCAACACTCTGATAGTCCACAGATTACAGAATGCCTCCAGATGTGCATCGGAAACTACTACTGGTCTTTCAGGGAACGATCAAAGCGTAAACTCTTTGAGACATTTCTCCAATGGAGGAAAGTGCGCATGGTAACTGTTGTATTCAATCCCGATGCATTTTCTGTGTTTCATCAACACTCTGATAGTCCACAGATTACAGAATGCCTCCAGATGTTAATCGGAAACTGCTACTGGTCTTAAAGGGAACGATCAAAGCGTAGACTGTTTGGGACATTACTCCCATGGAGGAAAGTGCGCATGGTGACTGTTGTATTCAATAACGATGCGATATCTGTGTTTCATCAACACTCTGACAGTCCACAGATTACAAAAAGCCTCCAGATGTGCATCGGAAACTACTACTGGTCTGTCAGGGAATGATCAAAGCGTAAACTCTTTGAGACATTACTCGCATGGAGGAAAGTGCCTATGGTAACTGTTGTATTCAATCCCGATACATTTTCTGTGTTTCATCAACACTCTGATGGTCCACAGATTACAGAATGCCACGAGATGTGCATCGGAAGCTACTACTGGTCTTCCCGGGAACGATCAATGCGTAGACTGTTTCAGACATTACTCCGATGGAGGAAACTGCGCATGGAGACTGTTGTATTCAATCCCGATGCAATTTCTGTGTTTCATCAACACTCTGATAGTCCACAGATTACGGAAAGCCTCCAGATGTGCATCGGAAACTACTATTGGTCTTCCAGGGAACGATCAAAGCGTAGACTGTTTGATACATTACTCCCATGGAGGAAAGTGCGCATGCGGACTGTTGTATTCAATCCAGATGCAATTTCTGTGTTTCATCAACACTCTGATAGTCCACAGATTGCAGAATGCTTCCAGATTTGCATCGGAAACTACTACTGGTCTTACCAGTTAACGATCAAAGCGTAGACTGTTTGAGACATTACTTTTATGGAGGAATGTGCGCATGGTGACTGTTGTATTCAATCCCGATGCAATTTATGTCTTTCATCAACACTCTGATAGTCCACAGATTACGAAAAGCCTCCAGATGTGCATCGGAAACTACTACTAGTCTTCCCGGGAACGATCAAAGCGTAGACTGTTTGAGACATTAATTTTATGGGGGAATGTGCTCATGGTGACTGTTGTATTCAATCCCGATGCAATTTCTGTGTTTCATCAACACTCCGATAGTCCACAGATTACAGAATACCTCCAGATGTGCGTCGGAAACTACTACTGGTCTTCCAGGGAACGATTAAAGCGTAGACTGTTTGAGACACTACTCCCATGGAGGAAAGTGCGCATGGTGACTGTTGTATTCAGTCCCGATGCAATTTCTGTGTTTCATCAACACTCTGATAGTCCACAGGTTACGGAACGCCTCCAGATGTGCATCGGAAACTACTATTGGTCTTCCAGGGAACGATCAAAGCGTAGACTGTTTGAGACATTACTCCCATGGAGGAAATTGAGCATGGAGACTGTTGTATTTAATCCCGATGCAATTTCTGTGTTTCATCAACACTCTGATAATCCACAGAGTACAGAAAGCCTCCAGATTTGCATCGGAAACTACTACTGGTCTTCTAGGGAACGATCAAATCGTAGACTGTTAGAAACATTACTCCCATTGAGGAAAGAGCGCATGGAGACTGTTGTATTCAATCCCGATGCAATTTCTGTGTTTCATCAACACTCTCATAGTCCACAGATTACAGAATGCCTCCAGATCTGCATCGGAAACTACTATTGGTCTTCCAGGGAACGATCAAAGCGTAGTCTGTTTGAGATATTACTTTTATGGAAGAATGTGCGCATGGTGACTGTTGTATTCAATCCCGATGAAATTTCTGTGTTTTATCAACACTCTGATAGTCCATAGATTACAGAATGCCACCAGATGTGCATCGGAAACTACTACTGGTCTTCCAGGGAACGATCAAAGCGTCGACTGTTCGAGACATAACTCCCGTGGAGGAAAGTGCACATGGTGACTGTTGTATTCAATCCCGATGCAATTTCTCTGTTTCATCAACACTCTGATAGTCCACAGATTACGGAAAGCCTCCAGATGTGCATCGGAAACTACTACTGGTCTTCCAGGGATCGATCAAAGCGTAGACTGTTAGGGACATTAGACCCATGGAGTAAAGTGCGCATGGTGACTGTTGTATTCAATCCCGATGCAATTTCTGTGTTTCATCAACACTCTGATAGTCCACAGACTACAGAATGCCTCCAGATGTGCAATTGAAACTACTACTGGTCTTCCAGGGAACGATCAAAGCGTAGACTGTTTGAGACATTACTCCCATGGAGGAAACTGCGCATGGAGGCTCTTGTATTCAATCCCGATGCAATTTCTGTGTTTCATCAACACTCTGATAGTCCACAGACTACAGAATGCCTCCAGATGTGCAATTGAAACTACTACTGGTCTTCCAGGGAACGATCAAAGCGTAGACTGTTTGAGACATTACTCCCATGCAGGAAAGTGTGGATGGTGACTGTTCTATTCAATCCCGAAGCAATTTCTTTGTTTCATCAACGCACTGATAGTCCACAGATTACAGAATGCCACCAGATGTGCGTCGGAAACTACTACTGGTCTTTCAGGGAACGATCAAAGCGTAAACTCTTTGAGACATTACTCCCATGGAGGAAAGTGCGCATGGTGACTATTGTATTCAATATCGATGCAATTTCTGTGTTTCATCAACACTCTGATAGTCCACAGATTACAGAATGCCACCAGATGTCCATCGGAAACTACTACTGGTCTTCCAGGGAACGATCAAAGCGTAGACTGTTTGAGACATTACTATCATGGAAGAAAGTGCGCATGGTGACTGTTGTATTCAATCCCGATGCAATTTCTGTGTTACATCAACACTCAGATAGTCCACAGATTACAGAATGCCTCCAGATGTGCATCGGAAACTGCTACTGGTCTTCCAGGGAAAGATCAAATCGTAGACTGTTTGAGATATTACTTTTATGGAGGAATGTGCGCATGGTGACTGTTGTATTCAATCCCGATGCAATTTCTGTGTTTCATCAACACACTGATAGTCCACAGATTACAGAATGCCTCCAGATGTGCATCGGAAACTGCTACTGGTCTTCCAGGGAACGATCAAAGCGTAGACTGTTTGAGACATTACTCCCATGGAGGAAAGTGCGTTTGGTGACTGTTGTATTCAATCCCGATGCAATTTCTGTGTTTCATCAACACTCTGACAGTCCTCAGATTACAGAATGGCTCCAGATGTGCATCGGAAACTACTACTGGTCTGTCAGGGAATGATCAAAGCGTAAACTCTTTGAGACATTACTCGCATGGAGGAAAGTGCCTATGGTAACTGTTGTATTCAATCCCGATACATTTTCTGTGTTTCATCAACACTCTGATGGTCCACAGATTACAGAATGCCACGAGATGTGCATCGGAAGCTACTACTGGTCTTCCCGGGAACGATCAATGCGTAGACTGTTTCAGACATTACTCCGATGGAGGAAACTGCGCATGGAGACTGTTGTATTCAATCCCGATGCAATTTCTGTGTTTCATCAACACTCTGATAGTCCACAGATTACGGAAAGCCTCCAGATGTGCATCGGAAACTACTATTGGTCTTCCAGGGAACGATCAAAGCGTAGACTGTTTGATACATTACTCCCATGGAGGAAAGTGCGCATGCGGACTGTTGTATTCAATTCAGATGCAATTTCTGTGTTTCATCAACACTCTGATAGTCCACAGATTGCAGAATGCTTCCAGATTTGCATCGGAAACTACTACTGGTCTTACCAGTTAACGATCAAAGCGTAGACTGTTTGAGACATTACTTTTATGGAGGAATGTGCGCATGGTGACTGTTGTATTCAATCCCGATGCAATTTATGTCTTTCATCAACACTCTGATAGTCCACAGATTACGAAAAGCCTCCAGATGTGCATCGGAAACTACTACTAGTCTTCCCGGGAACGATCAAAGCGTAGACTGTTTGAGACATTAATTTTATGGGGGAATGTGCTCATGGTGACTGTTGTATTCAATCCCGATGCAATTTCTGTGTTTCATCAACACTCCGATAGTCCACAGATTACAGAATACCTCCAGATGTGCGTCGGAAACTACTACTGGTCTTCCAGGGAACGATTAAAGCGTAGACTGTTTGAGACACTACTCCCATGGAGGAAAGTGCGCATGGTGACTGTTGTATTCAGTCCCGATGCAATTTCTGTGTTTCATCAACACTCTGATAGTCCACAGGTTACGGAACGCCTCCAGATGTGCATCGGAAACTACTATTGGTCTTCCAGGGAACGATCAAAGCGTAGACTGTTTGAGACATTACTCCCATGGAGGAAATTGAGCATGGAGACTGTTGTATTTAATCCCGATGCAATTTCTGTGTTTCATCAACACTCTGATAATCCACAGAGTACAGAAAGCCTCCAGATTTGCATCGGAAACTACTACTGGTCTTCTAGGGAACGATCAAATCGTAGACTGTTAGAAACATTACTCCCATTGAGGAAAGAGCGCATGGAGACTGTTGTATTCAATCCCGATGCAATTTCTGTGTTTCATCAACACTCTCATAGTCCACAGATTACAGAATGCCTCCAGATCTGCATCGGAAACTACTATTGGTCTTCCAGGGAACCATCAAAGCGTAGTCTGTTTGAGATATTACTTTTATGGAAGAATGTGCGCATGGTGACTGTTGTATTCAATCCCGATGAAATTTCTGTGTTTTATCAACACTCTGATAATCCATAGATTACAGAATGCCACCAGATGTGCATCGGAAACTACTACTGGTCTTCCAGGGAACGATCAAAGCGTCGACTGTTCGAGACATAACTCCCGTGGAGGAAAGTGCACATGGTGACTGTTGTATTCAATCCCGATGCAATTTCTCTGTTTCATCAACACTCTGATAGTCCACAGATTACGGAAAGCCTCCAGATGTGCATCGGAAACTACTACTGGTCTTCCAGGGATCGATCAAAGCGTAGACTGTTAGGGACATTAGACCCATGGAGTAAAGTGCGCATGGTGACTGTTGTATTCAATCCCGATGCAATTTCTGTGTTTCATCAACACTCTGATAGTCCACAGACTACAGAATGCCTCCAGATGTGCAATTGAAACTACTACTGGTCTTCCAGGGAACGATCAAAGCGTAGACTGTTTGAGACATTACTCCCATGGAGGAAACTGCGCATGGAGGCTCTTGTATTCAATCCCGATGCAATTTCTGTGTTTCATCAACACTCTGATAGTCCACAGACTACAGAATGCCTCCAGATGTGCAATTGAAACTACTACTGGTCTTCCAGGGAACGATCAAAGCGTAGACTGTTTGAGACATTACTCCCATGCAGGAAAGTGTGGATGGTGACTGTTCTATTCAATCCCGAAGCAATTTCTTTGTTTCATCAACGCACTGATAGTCCACAGATTACAGAATGCCACCAGATGTGCGTCGGAAACTACTACTGGTCTTTCAGGGAACGATCAAAGCGTAAACTCTTTGAGACATTACTCCCATGGAGGAAAGTGCGCATGGTGACTATTGTATTCAATATCGATGCAATTTCTGTGTTTCATCAACACTCTGATAGTCCACAGATTACAGAATGCCTCCAGATGTGCATCGGAAACTACTACTGGTCTTCCAGGGAAAGATCAAATCGTAGACTGTTTGAGATATTACTTTTATGGAGGAATGTGCGCATGGTGACTGTTGTATTCAATCCCGATGCAATTTCTGTGTTTCATCAACACACTGATAGTCCACAGATTACAGAATGCCTCCAGATGTGCATCGGAAACTGCTACTGGTCTTCCAGGGAACGATCAAAGCGTAGACTGTTTGAGACATTACTCCCATGGAGGAAAGTGCGTTTGGTGACTGTTGTATTCAATCCCGATGCAATTTCTGTGTTTCATCAACACTCTGACAGTCCTCAGATTACAGAATGGCTCCAGATGTGCATCGGAAACTACTACTGGTCTTCCAGGAAACGATCAAAGCGTCGACTGTTTGAGACATTACTTTTATGAAGGAATGTGCTCATGGTGACTGTTGTATTCAATCCCGATGCAATATCTGTGTTTCATCAACACACTGATAGTCCACAGATTACAGAATGCCTCCAGATGTGCATCGGAAACTGCTACTTGTCTTCCAGGGAACGATCAAAGCGTAAACTCTTTGAAACATTACTGCCATGGATGAAAGTGCGCATGGTGCCTGGTGTATACAATCCCGATGCAATTTCTGTGTTTCATCAACACTCTGATAGTCCACAGATTACAGAATGCCACCAGATGTGCATCGAAAACTACTACTGGTCTTCCAGGGAACGATCAAAGGGTCGACTGTTTGAGACATACCTCCCGTGGAGGTAAGAGCGCATGGTGACTGTTGTATTCAATCTCGAAGCAATTTCTGTGTTTCATCAACACTCTCATAGTCCACAGATTACAGAATGACAGCAGATGTGCATCGGAAACTACTACTGGTCTACCAGGGAACGATCAAAGCGTAGACTGTTTGGGACATTACTCCCATGGAGGAAAGTGCGCATGGTGACTGTTGTATTCAATCCCGATGCAATTTCTGTGTTTCATCAACACTCTGATAGTCCACAGATTACGGAAAGCCTCCAGATGTGCATCGGAAACTACTACTGGTCTTCCAGGGATCGATCAAAGCGTAGACTGTTAGGGACATTACACCCATGGAGTAAAGTGCGCATGTTGAGTGTTGTATTCAATCCCGATGCAATTTCTGTGTTTCGGGAACACTCTGATAGTCCACAGACTACAGAATGCCTCCAGATGTGCAATTGAAACTACTACTGGTCTTCCAGGGAACGATCAAAACGTAGACTGTTTGAGACATTACTCCGATGGAGGAAACTGCGCATGGAGACTGTTGTATTCAATCCAGATGCAATTTCTGTCTTTCATCAACACTCTGATAGTCCACAGATTGCAGAATGCTTCCAGATGTGCATCGGAAACTACTACTGGTTATACCAGTTAACGATCAAAGCGTAGACTGTTTGAGACATTACTTTTATGGAGGAATGTGCCCATGGTGACTGTTGTATTCAATCCCGATGCAATTTATGTGTTTCATCAACACTCTGATAGTCCACAGATTACAGAATGCCTCCAGATGTTAATCGGAAACTACTACTGGTTTTCCAGGGAACGATCAAAGCGTAGACTGTTAGAGACATACCTCCCGTGGAGGAAAGTGCGCATTGTGACTGTTGTATTCAATCTCGAAGCAATTTCTGTGTTTAATCAACACTTTGATACTCCACAGATTACAGAATGCCACCAGATGTGCATCGGAAACTACTACTGGTATTCCAGGGAACGATCAAATCGTAGACTCTTTGAGAATTACTCCCATGGAGGAAAGTGCGCACGGTAACTGTTGTATTCATTCCCGATGCAATTTCTGTGTTTCATCAACACTCTGATAGTCCACAGATTACAGAATGCCACCAGATGTGCATCGAAAACTACTACTGGTCTTCCAGGGAACGATCAAAGGGTCGACTGTTTGAGACATACCTCCCGTGGAGGTAAGAGCGCATGGTGACTGTTGTATTCAATCTCGAAGCAATTTCTGTGTTTCATCAACACTCTCATAGTCCACAGATTACAGAATGACAGCAGATGTGCATCGGAAACTACTACTGGTCTACCAGGGAACGATCAAAGCGTAGACTGTTTGGGACATTACTCCCATGGAGGAAAGTGCGCATGGTGACTGTTGTATTCAATCCCGATGCAATTTCTGTGTTTCATCAACACTCTGATAGTCCACAGATTACAGAATGCCTCCAGATGTGCATCGGAAACTACTACTGGTCTTTCAGGGAACGATCAAAGCGTAAACTCTTTGAGACATTACTCCCATGAAGGAAAATGCGCATGGTAACTGTTGTATTCAATCCCGATGCAATTTCTGTGTTTCATCAACACTCTGATACTCCACAGATTACAGAACGCCTCCAGATGTGCATCGGAAGCTACTACTGGTCTTCCATGGAACGATCAAAACGTCGACCATTTTAGACATTACTCACATGGAGGAAAGTGCGCATGGTGACTATTGTATTCAATCCCGATGCAATTTCTGTGTTTCATCAATACTCTGATAATCCTCAGATTACAGAATGCCTCCAGATGTGCATCGGAAACTACTACTGGTCATCCAGGGAACGATCAAAGCGTAGACTGACACATTACTTTTATGAAGAAATGTGCTCATGGTGACTGTTGTATTCAATCCCGATGCAATTTTTGTGTTTCATCAACACACGGATAGTCCACAGATTACAGAATGCCTCCAGATGTGCATCGGAAACTGCTACTGGTCTTCCAGGGAACGATCAAAGCGTAAACTCTTTGAAACATTACTGCCATGGATGAAAGTGCGCATGGTGACTGTTGTATACAATCCCGATGCAATTTCTGTGTTTCATCAACACTCTGATAGTCCACAGATTACGGAAAGAATCCAGATGTGCATCGGAAACTACTACTGGTCTTCCAGGGATCGATCAAAGCGTAGACTGTTAGGGACATTAATCGCATGGAGGAAACTGCGCATGGAAACTGTTGTATTCAATCGCGATGCAATTTCTGTGTTTCATCAACACTCTGATAGTCCACAGATTACAGAATGCCTCCAGATGTTAATCGGAAACTGCTACTGGTCTTAAAGGGAACGATCAAAGCGTAGACTGTTTGGGACATTACTCCCATGGAGGAAAGTGCGCATGGTGACTGTTGTATTCAATAACGATGCGATATCTGTGTTTCATCAACACTCTGACAGTCCACAGATTACAAAAAGCCTCCAGATGTGCATCGGAAACTACTACTGGTCTGTCAGGGAATGATCAAAGCGTAAACTCTTTGAGACATTACTCGCATGGAGGAAAGTGCCTATGGTAACTGTTGTATTCAATCCCGATACATTTTCTGTGTTTCATCAACACTCTGATGGTCCACAGATTACAGAATGCCACGAGATGTGCATCGGAAGCTACTACTGGTCTTCCCGGGAACGATCAATGCGTAGACTGTTTCAGACATTACTCCGATGGAGGAAACTGCGCATGGAGACTGTTGTATTCAATCCCGATGCAATTTCTGTGTTTCATCAACACTCTGATAGTCCACAGATTACGGAAAGCCTCCAGATGTGCATCGGAAACTACTATTGGTCTTCCAGGGAACGATCAAAGCGTAGACTGTTTGATACATTACTCCCATGGAGGAAAGTGCGCATGCGGACTGTTGTATTCAATCCAGATGCAATTTCTGTGTTTCATCAACGCTCTGATAGTCCACAGATTACAGAATGCCACCAGATGTGCATCGGAAACTACTACTGGTCTTTCAGGAAACGATCAAAGCGTAAACTCTTTGAGACATTTCTCCCATGGAGGAAAGTGCGCATGGTAACTGTTGTATTCAATCCCGATGCAATTTCTGTGTTTCATCAACACTCTGATACTCCGCAGATTACAGAATGCCTCCAGATGTGCATCGGAAACTACTACTGGTCTTTCAGGGAACGATCAAAGCGTAAACTCTTTGAGACATTACTCCCATGAAGGAAAATGCGCATTGTAACTGTTGTATTCAATCCCGATGCAATTTCTGTGTTTCATCAACACTCTGATACTCCACAGATTACAGAACGCCTCCAGATGTGCATCGGAAACTACTACTGGTCTTCCATGGAACGATCAAAACGTCGACCATTTTAGACATTACTCACATGGAGGAAAGTGCGCATGGTGACTATTGTATTCAATCCCGATGCAATTTCTGTGTTTCATCAATACTCTGATAATCCTCAGATTACAGAATGCCTCCAGATGTGCATCGGAAACTACTACTGGTCATCCAGGGAACGATCAAAGCGTAGACTGTTTGAGACATTACTTTTATGAAGAAATGTGCTCATGGTGACTGTTGTATTCAATCCCGATGCAATTTTTGTGTTTCATCAACACACGGATAGTCAGCAGATTACAGAATGCCTCCAGATGTGCATCGGAAACTGCTACTGGTCTTCCAGGGAACGATCAAAGCGTAAACTCTTTGAAACATTACTGCCATGGATGAAAGTGCGCATGGTGACTGTTGTATACAATCCCGATGCAATTTCTGTGTTTCATCAACACTCTGATAGTCCACAGATTACGGAAAGAATCCAGATGTGCATCGGAAACTACTACTGGTCTTCCAGGGATCGATCAAAGCGTAGACTGTTAGGGACATTAATCGCATGGAGGAAACTGCGCATGGAAACTGTTGTATTCAATCGCGATGCAATTTCTGTGTTTCATCAACACTCTGATAGTCCACAGATTACAGAATGCCTCCAGATGTTAATCGGAAACTGCTACTGGTCTTAAAGGGAACGATCAAAGCGTAGACTGTTTGGGACATTACTCCCATGGAGGAAAGTGCGCATGGTGACTGTTGTATTCAATAACGATGCGATATCTGTGTTTCATCAACACTCTGACAGTCCACAGATTACAAAAAGCCTCCAGATGTGCATCGGAAACTACTACTGGTCTGTCAGGGAATGATCAAAGCGTAAACTCTTTGAGACATTACTCGCATGGAGGAAAGTGCCTATGGTAACTGTTGTATTCAATCCCGATACATTTTCTGTGTTTCATCAACACTCTGATGGTCCACAGATTACAGAATGCCACGAGATGTGCATCGGAAGCTACTACTGGTCTTCCCGGGAACGATCAATGCGTAGACTGTTTCAGACATTACTCCGATGGAGGAAACTGCGCATGGAGACTGTTGTATTCAATCCCGATGCAATTTCTGTGTTTCATCAACACTCTGATAGTCCACAGATTACGGAAAGCCTCCAGATGTGCATCGGAAACTACTATTGGTCTTCCAGGGAACGATCAAAGCGTAGACTGTTTGATACATTACTCCCATGGAGGAAAGTGCGCATGCGGACTGTTGTATTCAATCCAGATGCAATTTCTGTGTTTCATCAACACTCTGATAGTCCACAGATTGCAGAATGCTTCCAGATTTGCATCGGAAACTACTACTGGTCTTACCAGTTAACGATCAAAGCGTAGACTGTTTGAGACATTACTTTTATGGAGGAATGTGCGCATGGTGACTGTTGTATTCAATCCCGATGCAATTTATGTCTTTCATCAACACTCTGATAGTCCACAGATTACGAAAAGCCTCCAGATGTGCATCGGAAACTACTACTAGTCTTCCCGGGAACGATCAAAGCGTAGACTGTTTGAGACATTAATTTTATGGGGGAATGTGCTCATGGTGACTGTTGTATTCAATCCCGATGCAATTTCTGTGTTTCATCAACACTCCGATAGTCCACAGATTACAGAATACCTCCAGATGTGCGTCGGAAACTACTACTGGTCTTCCAGGGAACGATTAAAGCGTAGACTGTTTGAGACACTACTCCCATGGAGGAAAGTGCGCATGGTGACTGTTGTATTCAGTCCCGATGCAATTTCTGTGTTTCATCAACACTCTGATAGTCCACAGGTTACGGAACGCCTCCAGATGTGCATCGGAAACTACTATTGGTCTTCCAGGGAACGATCAAAGCGTAGACTGTTTGAGACATTACTCCCATGGAGGAAATTGAGCATGGAGACTGTTGTATTTAATCCCGATGCAATTTCTGTGTTTCATCAACACTCTGATAATCCACAGAGTACAGAAAGCCTCCAGATTTGCATCGGAAACTACTACTGGTCTTCTAGGGAACGATCAAATCGTAGACTGTTAGAAACATTACTCCCATTGAGGAAAGAGCGCATGGAGACTGTTGTATTCAATCCCGATGCAATTTCTGTGTTTCATCAACACTCTCATAGTCCACAGATTACAGAATGCCTCCAGATCTGCATCGGAAACTACCATTGGTCTTCCAGGGAACGATCAAAGCGTAGTCTGTTTGAGATATTACTTTTATGGAAGAATGTGCGCATGGTGACTGTTGTATTCAATCCCGATGAAATTTCTGTGTTTTATCAACACTCTGATAGTCCATAGATTACAGAATGCCACCAGATGTGCATCGGAAACTACTACTGGTCTTCCAGGGAACGATCAAAGCGTCGACTGTTCGAGACATAACTCCCGTGGAGGAAAGTGCACATGGTGACTGTTGTATTCAATCCCGATGCAATTTCTGTGTTTCATCAACACTCTGATGGTCCACAGATTACAGAATGCCACGAGATGTGCATCGGAAGCTACTACTGGTCTTCCCGGGAACGATCAATGCGTAGACTGTTTCAGACATTACTCCGATGGAGGAAACTGCGCATGGAGACTGTTGTATTCAATCCCGATGCAATTTCTGTGTTTCATCAACACTCTGATAGTCCACAGATTACGGAAAGCCTCCAGATGTGCATCGGAAACTACTATTGGTCTTCCAGGGAACGATCAAAGCGTAGACTGTTTGATACATTACTCCCATGGAGGAAAGTGCGCATGCGGACTGTTGTATTCAATCCAGATGCAATTTCTGTGTTTCATCAACGCTCTGATAGTCCACAGATTACAGAATGCCACCAGATGTGCATCGGAAACTACTACTGGTCTTTCAGGAAACGATCAAAGCGTAAACTCTTTGAGACATTTCTCCCATGGAGGAAAGTGCGCATGGTAACTGTTGTATTCAATCCCGATGCAATTTCTGTGTTTCATCAACACTCTGATACTCCGCAGATTACAGAATGCCTCCAGATGTGCATCGGAAACTACTACTGGTCTTTCAGGGAACGATCAAAGCGTAAACTCTTTGAGACATTACTCCCATGAAGGAAAATGCGCATTGTAACTGTTGTATTCAATCCCGATGCAATTTCTGTGTTTCATCAACACTCTGATACTCCACAGATTACAGAACGCCTCCAGATGTGCATCGGAAACTACTACTGGTCTTCCATGGAACGATCAAAACGTCGACCATTTTAGACATTACTCACATGGAGGAAAGTGCGCATGGTGACTATTGTATTCAATCCCGATGCAATTTCTGTGTTTCATCAATACTCTGATAATCCTCAGATTACAGAATGCCTCCAGATGTGCATCGGAAACTACTACTGGTCATCCAGGGAACGATCAAAGCGTAGACTGTTTGAGACATTACTTTTATGAAGAAATGTGCTCATGGTGACTGTTGTATTCAATCCCGATGCAATTTTTGTGTTTCATCAACACACGGATAGTCAGCAGATTACAGAATGCCTCCAGATGTGCATCGGAAACTGCTACTGGTCTTCCAGGGAACGATCAAAGCGTAAACTCTTTGAAACATTACTGCCATGGATGAAAGTGCGCATGGTGACTGTTGTATACAATCCCGATGCAATTTCTGTGTTTCATCAACACTCTGATAGTCCACAGATTACGGAAAGAATCCAGATGTGCATCGGAAACTACTACTGGTCTTCCAGGGATCGATCAAAGCGTAGACTGTTAGGGACATTAATCGCATGGAGGAAACTGCGCATGGAAACTGTTGTATTCAATCGCGATGCAATTTCTGTGTTTCATCAACACTCTGATAGTCCACAGATTACAGAATGCCTCCAGATGTTAATCGGAAACTGCTACTGGTCTTAAAGGGAACGATCAAAGCGTAGACTGTTTGGGACATTACTCCCATGGAGGAAAGTGCGCATGGTGACTGTTGTATTCAATAACGATGCGATATCTGTGTTTCATCAACACTCTGACAGTCCACAGATTACAAAAAGCCTCCAGATGTGCATCGGAAACTACTACTGGTCTGTCAGGGAATGATCAAAGCGTAAACTCTTTGAGACATTACTCGCATGGAGGAAAGTGCCTATGGTAACTGTTGTATTCAATCCCGATACATTTTCTGTGTTTCATCAACACTCTGATGGTCCACAGATTACAGAATGCCACGAGATGTGCATCGGAAGCTACTACTGGTCTTCCCGGGAACGATCAATGCGTAGACTGTTTCAGACATTACTCCGATGGAGGAAACTGCGCATGGAGACTGTTGTATTCAATCCCGATGCAATTTCTGTGTTTCATCAACACTCTGATAGTCCACAGATTACGGAAAGCCTCCAGATGTGCATCGGAAACTACTATTGGTCTTCCAGGGAACGATCAAAGCGTAGACTGTTTGATACATTACTCCCATGGAGGAAAGTGCGCATGCGGACTGTTGTATTCAATCCAGATGCAATTTCTGTGTTTCATCAACACTCTGATAGTCCACAGATTGCAGAATGCTTCCAGATTTGCATCGGAAACTACTACTGGTCTTACCAGTTAACGATCAAAGCGTAGACTGTTTGAGACATTACTTTTATGGAGGAATGTGCGCATGGTGACTGTTGTATTCAATCCCGATGCAATTTATGTCTTTCATCAACACTCTGATAGTCCACAGATTACGAAAAGCCTCCAGATGTGCATCGGAAACTACTACTAGTCTTCCCGGGAACGATCAAAGCGTAGACTGTTTGAGACATTAATTTTATGGGGGAATGTGCTCATGGTGACTGTTGTATTCAATCCCGATGCAATTTCTGTGTTTCATCAACACTCCGATAGTCCACAGATTACAGAATACCTCCAGATGTGCGTCGGAAACTACTACTGGTCTTCCAGGGAACGATTAAAGCGTAGACTGTTTGAGACACTACTCCCATGGAGGAAAGTGCGCATGGTGACTGTTGTATTCAGTCCCGATGCAATTTCTGTGTTTCATCAACACTCTGATAGTCCACAGGTTACGGAACGCCTCCAGATGTGCATCGGAAACTACTATTGGTCTTCCAGGGAACGATCAAAGCGTAGACTGTTTGAGACATTACTCCCATGGAGGAAATTGAGCATGGAGACTGTTGTATTTAATCCCGATGCAATTTCTGTGTTTCATCAACACTCTGATAATCCACAGAGTACAGAAAGCCTCCAGATTTGCATCGGAAACTACTACTGGTCTTCTAGGGAACGATCAAATCGTAGACTGTTAGAAACATTACTCCCATTGAGGAAAGAGCGCATGGAGACTGTTGTATTCAATCCCGATGCAATTTCTGTGTTTCATCAACACTCTCATAGTCCACAGATTACAGAATGCCTCCAGATCTGCATCGGAAACTACCATTGGTCTTCCAGGGAACGATCAAAGCGTAGTCTGTTTGAGATATTACTTTTATGGAAGAATGTGCGCATGGTGACTGTTGTATTCAATCCCGATGAAATTTCTGTGTTTTATCAACACTCTGATAGTCCATAGATTACAGAATGCCACCAGATGTGCATCGGAAACTACTACTGGTCTTCCAGGGAACGATCAAAGCGTCGACTGTTCGAGACATAACTCCCGTGGAGGAAAGTGCACATGGTGACTGTTGTATTCAATCCCGATGCAATTTCTCTGTTTCATCAACACTCTGATAGTCCACAGATTACGGAAAGCCTCCAGATGTGCATCGGAAACTACTACTGGTCTTCCAGGGATCGATCAAAGCGTAGACTGTTAGGGACTTTAGACCCATGGAGTAAAGTGCGCATGGTGACTGTTGTATTCAATCCCGATGCAATTTCTGTGTTTCATCAACACTCTGATAGTCCACAGACTACAGAATGCCTCCAGATGTGCAATTGAAACTACTACTGGTCTTCCAGGGAACGATCAAAGCGTAGACTGTTTGAGACATTACTCCCATGGAGGAAACTGCGCATGGAGGCTCTTGTATTCAATCCCGATGCAATTTCTGTGTTTCATCAACACTCTGATAGTCCACAGACTACAGAATGCCTCCAGATGTGCAATTGAAACTACTACTGGTCTTCCAGGGAACGATCAAAGCGTAGACTGTTTGAGACATTACTCCCATGCAGGAAAGTGTGGATGGTGACTGTTCTATTCAATCCCGAAGCAATTTCTTTGTTTCATCAACGCACTGATAGTCCACAGATTACAGAATGCCACCAGATGTGCGTCGGAAACTACTACTGGTCTTTCAGGGAACGATCAAAGCGTAAACTCTTTGAGACATTACTCCCATGGAGGAAAGTGCGCATGGTGACTATTGTATTCAATATCGATGCAATTTCTGTGTTTCATCAACACTCTGATAGTCCACAGATTACAGAATGCCACCAGATGTCCATCGGAAACTACTACTGGTCTTCCAGGGAACGATCAAAGCGTAGACTGTTTGAGACATTACTATCATGGAAGAAAGTGCGCATGGTGACTGTTGTATTCAATCCCGATGCAATTTCTGTGTTACATCAACACTCAGATAGTCCACAGATTACAGAATGCCTCCAGATGTGCATCGGAAACTACTACTGGTCTTCCAGGGAAAGATCAAATCGTAGACTGTTTGAGATATTACTTTTATGGAGGAATGTGCGCATGGTGACTGTTGTATTCAATCCCGATGCAATTTCTGTGTTTCATCAACACACTGATAGTCCACAGATTACAGAATGCCTCCAGATGTGCATCGGAAACTGCTACTGGTCTTCCAGGGAACGATCAAAGCGTAGACTGTTTGAGACATTACTCCCATGGAGGAAAGTGCGTTTGGTGACTGTTGTATTCAATCCCGATGCAATTTCTGTGTTTCATCAACACTCTGACAGTCCTCAGATTACAGAATGGCTCCAGATGTGCATCGGAAACTACTACTGGTCTTCCAGGAAACGATCAAAGCGTAGACTGTTTGAGACATTACTTTTATGAAGGAATGTGCTCATGGTGACTGTTGTATTCAATCCCGATGCAATATCTGTGTTTCATCAACACACTGATAGTCCACAGATTACAGAATGCCTCCAGATGTGCATCGGAAACTGCTACTTGTCTTCCAGGGAACGATCAAAGCGTAAACTCTTTGAAACATTACTGCCATGGATGAAAGTGCGCATGGTGCCTGGTGTATACAATCCCGATGCAATTTCTGTGTTTCATCAACACTCTGATAGTCCACAGATTACAGAATGCCACCAGATGTGCATCGAAAACTACTACTGGTCTTCCAGGGAACGATCAAAGGGTCGACTGTTTGAGACATACCTCCTGTGGAGGTAAGAGCGCATGGTGACTGTTGTATTCAATCTCGAAGCAATTTCTGTGTTTCATCAACACTCTCATAGTCCACAGATTACAGAATGACAGCAGATGTGCATCGGAAACTACTACTGGTCTACCAGGGAACGATCAAAGCGTAGACTGTTTGGGACATTACTCCCATGGAGGAAAGTGCGCATGGTGACTGTTGTATTCAATCCCGATGCAATTTCTGTGTTTCATCAACACTCTGATAGTCCACAGATTACGGAAAGCCTCCAGATGTGCATCGGAAACTACTACTGGTCTTCCAGGGATCGATCAAAGCGTAGACTGTTAGGGACATTACACCCATGGAGTAAAGTGCGCATGGTGACTGTTGTATTCAATCCCGATGCAATTTCTGTGTTTCGGGAACACTCTGATAGTCCACAGACTACAGAATGCCTCCAGATGTGCAATTGAAACTACTACTGGTCTTCCAGGGAACGATCAAAACGTAGACTGTTTGAGACATTACTCCGATGGAGGAAACTGCGCATGGAGACTGTTGTATTCAATCCAGATGCAATTTCTGTCTTTCATCAACACTCTGATAGTCCACAGATTGCAGAATGCTTCCAGATGTGCATCGGAAACTACTACTGGTTATACCAGTTAACGATCAAAGCGTAGACTGTTTGAGACATTACTCCGATGGAGGAAAGTGCGCACGGTAACTGTTGTATTCATTCCCGATGCAATTTCTGTGTTTCATCAACACTCTGATAGTCCACAGATTACAGAAAGCCTCCAGATGTGCATCGGAAACTACTACTGGTCTTCCAGGGAACGATCAATGCGTAGACTGTTAGAGACATTACTCCCAAGGAGGAAAGTGCGCATGGTAACTGTTGTATTCAATCCCGAGGCAATTTCTGTGTTTCATCAACACTCTGATACTCCACAGATTACAGAATGCCACCAGACGTGCATCGGAAACTACTACTGCTCTTCCAGGGAACGATCAAAGCGTAGGCTGTTTGAGACATTACTCCCATGAAGGAAAGTGCACATGGTGACTGTTGTATTCAATCCCGATGCAATTTCTGTGTTTCATCAACACTCTGATTGTCCACAGATTACAGAATGCCTCCAGATCTGCATCGGAAACTACTACTGGTCTTCCAGGGAACGATCAAAGCGTAGACTGTTTGAGATATTACTTTTATGGAGGAATGTGCGCATGGTGACTGTTGTATTCAATCCCGATGCAACTTCTGTGTTTCATCAACACTCTGATAGTCCACAGATTACAGAATGCCTCCAGATGTGCATCGGAAACTACTACTGGTCTTTCAGGGAACGATCAACGCGTAAACTCTTTGAGACATTACTCCAATGGAGGAAAGTGCGCATGGTATCTGTTGTATTCAATCCCGATGCATTCTCTGTGTTTCATCAACACTCTGATAGTCCACAGATTACAGAATGCCACGAGAAAAGCATCGGAAACTACTACTGGTCTTCCCGGGAACGATCAAAGCGTAGACTGTTTCAGACATTACTCCCATGCAGGAAAGTGTGGATGGTGACTGTTGTATTCAATTCCGAAGCAATTTCTGTGTTTCATCAACGCTCTGATAGTCCACAGATTACAAAATGCCACCAGATGTGCATCGGAAACTACTACTGGTCTTTCAGGGAACGATCAAAGCGTAAACTCTTTGAGACATTACTCCCATGGAGGAAAGTGCGCATGGTAACTGTTGTATTCAATCCCGATGCAATTTCTGTGTTTCATCAACACTCTGATACTCCACAGATTACAGAATGCCTCCAGATGTGCATCGGAAACTACTACTGGTCTTCCAAGGAACGATCAAAGCGTAGACTGTTTGAGACATTACTCCCATGGAAGAAAGTGCGCATGGTGACTGTTGTATTCAATCCCGATGCAATTTCTGTGTTACATCAACACTCAGATAGTCCACAGATTACAGAATGTCTCCAGATGTGCATCGGAAACTACTACTGGTCTTCCAGGGAACGATCAAATCGTAGACTGTTTGAGATATTACTTTTATGGAGGAATGTGCGCATGGTGACTGTTGTATTCAATCCCGATGCAATTTCTGTGTTTCATCAACACACTGATAGTCCACAGATTACAGAATGCCTCCAGATGTGCATCGGAAACTACTACTGGTCTTTCAGGGAACGATCAAAGCGTAGACTGTTTGAGACATTACTCCCATGGAGGAAAGTGCGCATGGTGACTGTTGTATTCAATCTCGAAGCAATTTCTGTGTTTCATCAACACTCTGATAGTCGACAGATTACAGAATGACATCAGATGTGCATCGGAAGCTACTACTGGTCTACCAGGGAACGATCAAAGCGTAGACTGTTTGGGACATTACTCCCATGGAGGAAAGTACGCATGGTGACTGTTGTATTCAATCCCGATGCAATTTCTGTGTTTCATCAACACTCTGATAGTCCACAGATTACGGAAAGCCTCCAGATGTGCATCGGAAACTACTACTGGTCTTCCAGGGATCGATCAAAGCGTAGACTGTTAGGGACATTACACACATGGAGTAAAGTGCGCATGGTGACTGTTGTATTCAATCCCGATGCAATTTCTGTGTTTCATCAACACTCTGATAGTCCACAGACTACAGAATGCCTCCAGATGTGCAATTGAAACTACTACTGGTCTTCCAGGGAACGATCAAAGCGTAGACTGTTTGAGACATTACTCCGATGGAGGAAACTGCGCATGGAGACTGTTGTATACAATCCCGATGCAATTTCTGTGTTTCATCAACACTCTGATAGTCAACAGATTACGGAAAGCCTCCAGATGTGCATCGGAAACTACTATTGGTCTTCCAGGGAACGATCAAAGCGTAGACTGTTTGATACATTACTCCCATGGAGGAAAGTGCGCATGGTGACTGTTGTATTCAATCCAGATGCAATTTCTGTGTTTCATCAACACTCTGATAGTCCACAGATTGCAGAATGCTTCCAGATGTGCATCGGAAACTACTACTGGTCTTACCAGTTAACGATCAAAGCGTAGACTGTTTGAGACATTACTTTTATGGAGGAATGTGCGCATGGTGACTGTTGTATTCGATCCCGATGCAATTTATGTGTTTCATCAACTCTCTGATAGTCCACAGATTACGAAAAGCCTCCAGATGTGCATCGGAAACTACTACTGGTCTTCCAGGGAACGATCAAAACGTAGACTGTTTGAGACATTACTTTTATGGAGGAATGTGCTCATGGTGACTGTTGTATTCAATCCCGATGCAATTTCTGTGTTTCATCAACACTCTGATAGTCCACAGATTACAGAATGCCTCCAGATGTTAATCGGAAACTACTACTGGTTTTCCAGGGAACGATCAAAGCGTAGACTGTTAGAGACATTACTCCCAGGGAGGAAAGTGCGCATGGTGACTGTTGTATTCAATCCCGATGCAATTTCTGTGTTTCATCAACACTCTGATAGTCCACAGATTACGGAATGACCCCAGATGAGCATCGGAAACTACTATTTGTCTTCCAGCGAACGATCAAAGCGTAGGCTGTTAGAGACATATTTCCCATGGAGTAAAGTGCGCATGGTAACTGTTGTATTCAATCCCGATTCATTTTCTGTGTTTCATCAACACTCTGATAGTCCACAGATTACAGGATGCCACGAGATGTGCATCGGAAACTACTACTGGTCTTCCCGGGAACGATCAAAGCGTAGACTGTTTCAGACATTACTCCCATGCAGGAAAGTGCGCATGGTGACTGTTGTATTCAATCCCGATGCAATTTCTGTGTTTAATCAACACTCTGATAGTCCACATTTTACAGAATGCCACCAGAAGTGCATCGGAAACTACTACTGGTCTTCCAGGAAACGATCAAAGCTTAGACTGTTTGAGACATACCTCCCGTGGAGGAGAGTGTGCATGGTGACTGTTGTATTCAATACCGAAGCAATTTCTGTGTTTCATCAACACTCTGATAGTCCACAGATTACAGAATGCCACCAGATGTGCATCAGAAACTACTACTGGTCCTCCAGGGAACGATTAAAGCTTAGACTGTTTGAGAATTACTCCCATGGAGGAAAGTGCGCATGGTGAATGTTGTATTCAATCCCGATGCAATTTCTGTGTTTCATCAACACTCTGATAGTCCACAGATTACAGAAAGCCTCCAGATGTGCATCGGAAATTACTACTGGTCTTCCAGGGAACGATCAAAGCGTAGACTGTTAGAGACATTACTCCCATGGAGGAAAGTGCGCATGGTGATTGTTGTATTCAATCCCGATGCAATTTCTGTGTTTCATCAACACTCCGATAGTCCACAGATTACAGAATGCCTCCAGATGTGCATCGGAAACTACTGCTGGTCTTCCAGGGAACGATTAAAGCGTAGACTGTTTGAGACATTACTCCCATGGAGGAAAGTGCGCATGGTGACTGTTGTATTCAGTCCCGATGCAATTTCTGTGTTACATCAACACTCTGATAGTCCACAGATTACGGAATGCCTCCACATGTGCAATTGAAACTAATACTGGTCTTCCAGGGAACGATCAAAGCGTAGACTGTTTGAGACATTACTCCCATGGAGGAAAGTGCGCATGGTGACTGTTGTATTCATCCCGATGTAATTTCTGTGTTTCATTTACACTCTGATAGTCCACAGATGACAGAATGCCTCCAGATATGCATCGGAAACTGCTACTGATCTTCCAGGGAACTATCAAAGCGTAAACTCTTTGAAACATTACTCCCATGGAGGAAAGTGAGCATTGTGACTGTTGTATTCAATCCCGATGCAATTTCTGTGTTTCATCAACACTCTGATAGTCCACAGTTTACAGAATGCCTCCAGATGTTAATCGGAAACTACCACTGGTCTTCCAGGGAACGATCAAAGCGTAGACTGTTTGGGACATTACTCCCATGGAGGAAAGTGCGGATGGTGACTGTTGTATCCAATCCCGATGCAATTTCTGTGTTTCATCAACACTCTGATAGTCCACAGATTACAGAATGCCACCAGATGTGCATCGGAAACTACTACTTGTCTTCCAGGTAACGATGAAGGCGTAGACTGTTTGAGAAATACCTCCCGTGGAGGAAAGTACGCATGGAGACTGTTGTATTCAATCCCGATGCAATTTCTGTGTTTCATCAACACTCTGATAGTCCACAGATTACAGAATGCCACCAGATGTGCATCGGAAACTACTACTGGTCTTCCAGGGAACGATCAAAGCGTAGACTGTTTGAGACATTACACCCATGGAGGAAAGTGCGCATGGTGAGTGTTGTATTCAATCCCGATGCAATTTCTGTGTTTCATCAACACTCTGATAGTCCACAGATTACAGAATGCCTCCAGATGTGCATCGGAAACTAATACTGGTCTTCCAGGGAACGATGAAAGCGAAGACTGTTTGTCACATTACTCCCGTGTAGGAAAGTGCGCATGGTAACTGTTGTATTCAATTCCGATGAAATTTCTATGTTTCATCAACACTCTGATAGTCCACAGATTACAGAATGCCTCCAGATGTTAATTGGAAACTACTACTGGTCTTCCAGGGAACGATCAAAGCGTAGACCATTTGAGACATTACTCCCACGGAGGAAAGTGCGCATGATGACTGTTGTACTCAATCCCGATGCAATTTCTGTGTTTCATCAACACTCTGATACTCCACAGATTACAGAATCCCTCAAGATGTGCATCGGAAACTACTACTGGTCTTCCAGTGAACGATCAAAGCGTAGACTCTTTGAGACACTACTCCCATGGAGTAAAGTGCGCATGGTGACTGTTGTATTCATTCCGATGTAATTTCTGTGTTTCATTTACACTCTGATAGTCCACAGATGACAGAATGCCTCCAGATGTGCATCGGAAACTGCTACTGATCTTCCAGGGAACTATCAAAGCGTAAACTCTTTGAAACATTACTCCCATTTAGGAAAGTGAGCATTGTGACTGTTGTATTTAGTCCCGATGCAATTTCTGTGTTACATCAACACTCTGATAGTCCACAGATTACAGAATGCCTCCAGAAGTGCAATTGAAACTAATACTGGTCTTCCAGGGAACGATCAAAGCGTAGACTGTTTGAGACATGACTCCCATGGAGGAAGCTGCGCATGGAGGCTGTTGTATTCAATCCCGATGGAATTTCTGTGTTTCGTCAACACTCTGATAATCCACAGAGTACAGAAAGCCTCCAGATTTGCATCGGAAACTACTACTGGTCTTCTAGGGAACGATCAAATCGTAGACTGTTAGAAACATTACTCCCATTGAGGAAAGTGCGCATGGAGACTGTTGTATTCAAACCCGATGCAATTTCTGTGTTTCATCAACACTCTGATACTCCACAGATTACACAATGCCACGAGATGTGCATCGGAAACTACTACTGGTCTTCCCGGGAACGATCAAAGCGTAGACTGTTTCAGACATTACTCCCGTGGAGGAAAGTGTGCATGGTGACTGTTGTATTCAATCCCGAAGCAATTTCTGTGTTTCATCAACACTCTGATAGTCCACAGATTACAGAATGCCACCAGATGTGCATCCGAAACTACTACTGGTCTTCCAGGGAACGATTAAAGCTTAGACTGTTAGAGAATTACTCCCATGGAGGAAAGTGCGCATGGTGAATGTTGTATTCAATCCCGATGCAATTTCTGTGTTTCATCAACACTCTGATAGTCCACAGATTACGGAAAGCCTCCAGATGTGCATCGGAAACTACTATTGGTCTTCCAGGGAACGATCAAAGCGTAGACTGTTTGATACATTACTCCCATGGAGGAAAGTGCTCATGGTGACTGTTGTATTCAATCCAGATGCAATTTCTGTGTTTCATCAACACTCTGATAGTCCACAGATTGCAGAATGCTTCCAGATGTGCATCGGAAACTACTACTGGTCTTACCAGTTAACGATCAAAGCGTAGACTGTTTGAGACATTACTTTTATGGAGGAATGTGCGCATGGTGACTGTTGTATTCAACCCGATGCAATTTATGTGTTTCATCAACTCTCTGATAGTCCACAGATTACGAAAAGCCTCCAGATGTGCATCGGAAACTACTACTGGTCTTCCAGGGAACGATCAAAACGTAGACTGTTTGAGACATTACTTTTATGGAGGAATGTGCTCATGGTGACTGTTGTATTCAATCCCGATGCAATTTCTGTGTTTCATCAACACTCTGATAGTCCACAGATTACAGAATGCCTCCAGATGTTAATCGGAAACTACTATTGGTTTTCCAGGGAACGATCAAAGCGTAGACTGTTAGAGACATTACTCCCAGGGAGGAAAGTGCGCAAGGTGACTGTTGTATTCAGTCCCGATGCAATTTCTGTGTTACATCAACACTCTGATAGTCCACAGATTACGGAATGCCTCCACATGTGCAATTGAAACTAATACTGGTCTTCCAGGGAACGATCAAAGCGTAGACTGTTTGAGACATTACTCCCATGGAGGAAACTGCGCATGGAGACTGTTGTATTCAATCCGGATGCAATTTCTGTGTTCCATCAACACTCTGATTATCCACAGAGTACAGAAAGCCTCCAGATTTGCATCGGAAACTACTACTTTTCTTCTAGGGAACGATCAAATCGTAGACTGTTATTAACATTACTCCCATGGTGGAAAGTGCGCATGGAGACTGTTGTATTCAATCCAGATGCAATTTCTGTGTTTCATCATCACTCTGATGTTCCACAGATTGCAGAATCCCGCCAGATGTGCATCGGAAACTACTACTGGTCTTCCAGGGAACGATCAAAGCGTAGACTCTTTGAGACATTACTCCCATGGAGGAAAGTGCGCATGGTGACTGTTGTATTCATCCCGATGTAATTTCTGTGTTTCATTTACACACTGATAGTCCACAGATGACAGAATGCCTCCAGATGTGCATCGGAAACTGCTACTGATCTTCCAGGGAACTATCAAAGCGTAAACTCTTTGAAACATTACTCCCATGGAGGAAAGTGAGCATTGTGACTGTTGTATTCAATCCCGATGCAATTTCTGTGTTTCATCAACACTCTAATAGTCCACAGTTTACAGAATGCCTCCAGATGTTAATCGGAAACTACTACTGGTCTTCCAGGGAACGATCAAAGCGTAGACTGTTTGGGACATTGATCCCATGGAGGAAAGTGCGGATGGTGACTGTTGTATCAAATCCCGATGCAATTTCTGTGTTTCATCAACACTCTGATAGTCCACAGATTACAGAATGCCACCAGATGTGCATCGGAAACTACTACTGGTCTTCCAGGTAACGATGAAGGCGTAGACTGTTTGAGAAATACCTCCCGTGGAGGAAAGTGCGCATGGAGGCTGTTGTATTCAATCCCGATGCAATTTCTGTGTTTCATTTACACACTGATAGTCCACAGATGACAGAATGCCTCCAGATGTGCATCGGAAACTGCTACTGATCTTCCAGGGAACTATCAAAGCGTAAACTCTTTGAAACATTACTCCCATGGAGGAAAGTGAGCATTGTGACTGTTGTATTCAATCCCGATGCAATTTCTGTGTTTCATCAACACTCTGATAGTCCACAGTTTACAGAATGCCTCCAGATGTTAATCGGAAACTACTACTGGTCTTCCAGGGAACGATCAAAGCGTACACTGTTTGAGACATTACACCCATGGAGGAAAGTGCGCATGGTGACTGTTGTATTCAATCCCGATGCAATTTCTGTGTTTCATCAACACTCTGATAGTCCACAGATTACATAATGCCTCCAGATGTGCATCGGAAACTAATACTGGTCTTCCAGGGAACGATGAAAGCGAAGACTGTTTGTCACATTACTCCTGTGTAGGAAAGTGCGCATGATGACTGTTGTACTCAATCCCGATGCAATTTCTGTGTTTCATCAACACTCTGATACTCCACAGATTACAGAATCCCTCCAGATGTGCATCGGAAACTACTACTGGTCTTCCAGGGAACGATCAAAGCGTAGACTCTTTGAGACACTACTCCCATGGAGGAAAGTGCGCATGGTGACTGTTGTATTCATCCCGATGTAATTTCTGTGTTTCATTTACACTCTGATAGTCCACAGATGACGGAATGCCTCCAGATGTGCATCGGAAACTGCTACTGATCTTCCAGGGAACTATCAAAGCGTAAACTCTTTCAAACATTACTCCCATTTAGGAAAGTGAGCATTGTGACTGTTGTATTGAGTCCCGATGCAATTTCTGTGTTACATCAACACTCTGATAGTCCACAGATTACAGAATGCCTCCAGATGTGCAATTGAAACTAATACTGGTCTTCCAGGGAACGATCAAAGCGTAGACTGTTTGAGACATTACTCCCATGGAGGAAACTGCGCATGGAGGCTGTTGTATTCAATCGCTATGGAATTTCTGTGTTTCATCAACACTCTGATAATCCACAGAGTACAGAAAGCCTCGAGATTTGCATCGGAAACTACTACTGGTCTTCTAGGGAACGATCAAATCGTAGACAGTTAGAAACATTACTCCCATGGAGGAAAGTGCGCATGGAGACTGTTGTATTCAATCCCGATGCAATTTCTGTGTTTCATCAACACACTGATACTCCACAGATTGCAGAATCCCTCCAGATGTGCATCGGAAACTACTACTGGTCTTCCAGGGAACGATCAAAGCGTAGACTCTTTGAGACATTACTCCCATGGAGGAAAGTGCGCATGGTGACTGTTGTATTCATCCCCATGTAATTTCTGTGTTTCATTTACACTCTGATAGTCCACAGATGACAGAATGCCTCCAGATGTGCATCGGAAACTGCTACTGATCTTCCAGGGAACTATCAAAGCCTAAACTCTTTGAAACATTACTCCCATGGAGGAAAGTGAGCATTGTGACCATTGTATTCAATCCCGATGCAATTTCTGTGTTTCATCAACACTCTGATAGTCCACAGTTTACAGAATGCCTCCAGATGTTAATCGGAAACTACTACTGGTCTTCCAGGGAATGATCAAAGCGTAGACTGTTTGGGACATTACTCCCATGGAGGAAAGTGCGGATGGTGACTGTTGTATTCAATCCCGATGCAATTTCTGTGTTTCATCAACACTCTGATAGTCCACAGATTACAGAATGCCACCAGATGTGCATCGGAAACTACTACTGGTCTTCCAGGGAACGATCAAAGCGTAGACTGTTTGAGACATTACTCCCACGGAGGAAAGTGCGCATGGTGACTGTTGTATTCAATCCCGATGCAATTTCTGTGTTTCATCAACACTCTGATAGTCCACAGATTACAGAATGCCTCCAGATGTGCATCGGAAACTAATACTGGTCTTCCAGGGAACGATCAAAGCGAAGACTGTTTGTCACATTACTCCCGTGTAGGAAAGTGCGCATGGTGACTGTTGTATTCAATTCCGATGAAATTTCTATGTTTCATCAACACTCTGATAGTCCACAGATTACAGAATGCCTCCAGATGTTAATTGGAAACTACTACTGGTCTTCCAGGAAACGTTCAAAGCGTAGACCTTTTGAGACATTACTCACATGGAGGAAAGTGCGCATGATGACTGTTGTACTCAATCCCGATGCAATTTCTGTGTTTCATTAACCCTCTGATAGCCCACAGATTACAGAATGCATCCAGATGTGCATCGGAAACTACTACAGGTCTTCCAGGGAACGATCAAAGCGTAGACTGTTTGAGACATTACTTTTATGGAGGAATGTGCGCATGGTGACTGTTGTATTCAATCCCGATGCAATTTCTGTGTTTCATCAACACTCTGATAATCCACAGTGTATAGAAAGCCTCCAGATTTGCATCGGAAACTGCTACTGGTATTCCAGGGAAAGATCAAATCGTAGACCGTTAGAAACATTACTCCCATGTAGGAAAGTGCGCATGGAGACTGTTGTATTCCATCCCGATGCAATTTCTGTGTTTCATCAAAACTCTGATAGTCCACAGATTACAGAATGCCTCCAGATGTTCATCGGAAACCACTATTGGTCTTCCAGGGAACGATCAAAGCGTAGACTGTTTGAGAATTACTCCCATGCAGGAAAGTACGCTTGGTGACTTTTGTATTCAATCCCAATGCAAAATCTATGTTTCATCAACACTCTGATACTCCACAGATTACAGAATGCCTCCAGATGTGCATCGGAAACTACTACTGGTCTCTGATAGTCCACAGATTACAGAATGCCTCCAGATGTGAATTGGAAACTACTACTGGTCTTCCAGGGAACGATCAAAGCGTAGACTGTTTGAGACATTACTCCCATTCTGGAAAGTGCGCATGGTGACTGTTGTACTCAAACCCGATGCAATTTCTGTGTTTCATTAACACTCTGATAGTCCACAGATTACAGAATGCATCCAGATGTGCATCGGAAACTACTACTGGTTTTCCAGGGAACGATCAAAGCGTACACTGTTTGAGACAATACTTTTATGGAGGAATGTGCGCATGGTGACTGTTGTATTCAATCCCGAATGAATTTCTGTGTTTCATCAACACTCTGATAGTCCACAGATTACAGAATGCCTCCAGATGTGCATCGGAAACTACTACTGGTCTTCCAGGGAACGATCAAAGCGTAGACTGTTTGAGACATTACGTTTATGGAGGAAAGTGCGCATGGTGACTGTTGTATTCAATCCCGATGCAATTTCTGTGGTTCATCAACACTCTGATAATCCACAGATTACAGAATGCCTCCAGATGTGCATCGGAAACTACTACTGGTCTTCCAGGGAACGATCTAAGCGTAGACTGTTTGAGACATATCTCCAGTGGAGGAAAGTGAGCATGGTGACTGTTGTATTCAATCCCGATGAAATTTCTGTGTTTCATCCAAACTCTGATAGTCCACAGATTACAGAATGCCACCAGATGTGCATCGGAAACTACTAGTGGTCTTCCAGGGAACGATCAAAACGTAGACTGTTTGAGAATTACTCCCATGGTGGAAAGTGCGCATGGTGACTGTTGTATTCAATCCCGATGAAATTTCTGTGTTTCATCAACACTCTGATACTCCACAGATTACAGAATGCCTCCAGATGTGCATCGGAAACTACTACTGGTCTTCCAGGGAACGATCGAAGCGTAGAGTGAGACATTACTCCCATGGAGAAAAGTGCGCATGGTGACTGTTGTATTCAATCCCGATGCAATTTCTGTGTTTCATCAACACTCTGATAGTCCACAGATTACAGAATGCCTCCAGATGTGCATCGGAAACTACTACTGGACTTCCAGGGAACGATCAAAGCGTAGACTGTTTGGGACATTTCTCCCATGGAGGAAAGTGCGGATGGTGACTGTTGTATTCAATCCTGATGCACTTTCTGTGTTTCATCAACACTCTGATAGTCCACAGATTACAGAATGCCACGAGATGTGCATCGGAAACTACTACTGGTCTTCCAGGAAACGATCAAAGCGTAGACTCTTTGAGACATACCTCCCGTGGAGGAAAGTGCGCATGGTGACTGTTGTATTCAATTCCGATGAAATTTCTATGTTTCATCAACACTCTGATAGTCCACAGATTACAGAATGCCTCCAGATATTAATTGGAAACTACTACTGGTCTTCCAGGGAACAATCAAAGCGTCGACTGTTTGAGACATACCTCCCGTGGAGGAAAGTGCGCATGGTGACTGTTGTATTTAATCCCGAAGAAATTTCTGTGTTTCATCAACACTCTGATAGTCCATAGATTACAGAATGCCACCAGATGTGCATCGGAAACTACTACTGGTCTTCCAGGGAACGATCAAATCTTAGACTTTTTGAGAATTACTCCCATGGAGGAAAGTGCGCATGGTGACTGTTGTATTCAATCCCGATGCAATTTCTGTGTTTCATCAACACTCTGATAGTCCACAGATTACAGAAAGCCTCGAGATGTGCATCGGAAATTACTACTGGTCTTCCAGGGAACGATCAAAGCGTAGACTGTTAGAGACACTACTCCCATGGAGGAAAGTGCGCATGGTAACTGTTGTATTCAATCCCGATGCAATTTCTGTGTTTCATCAACACTCCGATAGTCCACAGATTACAGAATGCCTCCAGATGTGCATCGGAAACTACTATTTGTCTTCCAGTTAACGATCAAAGCGTAGACTGTTTGAGACATTACTTTTATGGAGGAATGTGCTCATGGTGACTGTTGTATTCAATCCCGATGCAATTTCTGTGTTTCATCAACACTCTCATAGTCCACAGATTACAGAATGCCTCCAGATGTGCGTCGGAAACTGCTACTGGTCTTCCAGGGAACGATCAAAGCGTAAACTGTTTGAAACATTACTCCCATGGAGGAAAGTGGGCATGGTGACTGTTGTATTCAATCCCGATGCAATATCTGTGTTTCATCAACACTCTGATACTCCACAGATTAGAGAATGCCTCCAGATGTGCATCGGAAACTACTACTGGTCTCTGATAGTCCACAGATTACAGAATGCCTCCAGATGTGAATTGGAAACTACTACTGGTCTTCCAGGGAACGATCAAAGTGTAGACTGTTTCAGACATTACTCCCATGGAGGAAAGTGCGCATGGTGACTGTTGTACTCAAACCCGATGCAATTTCTGTGTTTCATAAACACTCTGATAGTCCACAGATTACAGAATGCATCCAGATGTGCATCGGAAACTACTACTGGTTTTCCAGGGAACGATCAAAGCGTACACTGTTTGAGACAATACTTTTATGGAGGAATGTGCGCATGGTGACTGTTGTATTCAATCCCGAATGAATTTCTGTGTTTCATCAACACTCTGATAGTAAACAGATTACAGAATGCCTCCAGATGTGCATCGGAAACTACTACTGGTCTTCCAGGGAACGATCAAAGCGTAGACTGTTTGAGACATTACTTTTATGGAGGAAAGTGCGCATGGTGACTGTTGTATTCAATCCCGATGCAATTTCTGTGGTTCATCAAAACTCTGATAATCCACAGATTACAGAATGCCTCCAGATGTGCATCGGAAACTACTACTGGTCTTCCAGGGAACGATCTAAGCGTAGACTGTTTGAGACATATCTCCAGTGGAGGAAAGTGCGCATGGTGACTGTTGTATTCAATCCCGATGAAATTTCTGTGTTTCATCAAAACTCTGATAGTCCACAGATTACAGAATGCCACCAGATGTGCATCGGAAACTACTACTGGTCTTCCAGGGAACGATCAAAACGTAGACTGTTCGAGAATTACTCCCATGGTGGAAAGTGCGCATGGTGACTGTTGTATTCAATCCCGATGCAATTTCTGTGTTTCATCAACACTCTGATACTCCACAGATTACAGAATGCCTCCAGATGTGCATCGGAAACTACTACTGGTCTTCCAGGGAACGATCGAAGCGTAGAGTGAGACATTACTCCCATGGAGAAAAGTGCGCATGGTGACTGTTGTACTCAAACCCGATGCAATTTCTGTGTTTCATTAACACTCTGATAGTCCACAGATTACAGAATGCATCCAGATGTGCATCGGAAACTACTACTGGTTTTCCAGGAAACGATCAAAGCGTACACTGTTTGAGACAATACTTTTATGGAGGAATGTGCGCATGGTGACTGTTGTATTCAATCCCGAATGAATTTCTGTGTTTCATCAACACTCTGATAGTCCACAGATTACAGAATGCCTCCAGATGTGCATCGGAAACTACTACTGGTCTTCCAGGGAACGATCAAAGCGTAGACTGTTTGAGACATTACGTTTATGGAGGAAAGTGCGCATGGTGACTGTTGTATTCAATCCCGATGCAATTTCTGTGGTTCATCAACACTCTGATAATCCACAGATTACAGAATGCCTCCAGATGTGCATCGGAAACTACTACTGGTCTTCCAGGGAACGATCTAAGCGTAGACTGTTTGAGACATATCTCCAGTGGAGGAAAGTGCGCATGGTGACTGTTGTATTCAATCCCGATGAAATTTCTGTGTTTCATCCAAACTCTGATAGTCCACAGATTACAGAATGCCACCAGATGTGCATCGGAAACTACTAGTGGTCTTCCAGGGAACGATCAAAACGTAGACTGTTTGAGAATTACTCCCATGGTGGAAAGTGCGCATGGTGACTGTTGTATTCAATCCCGATGAAATTTCTGTGTTTCATCAACACTCTGATACTCCACAGATTACAGAATGCCTCCAGATGTGCATCGGAAACTACTACTGGTCTTCCAGGGAACGATCGAAGCGTAGAGTGAGACATTACTCCCATGGAGAAAAGTGCGCATGGTGACTGTTGTATTCAATCCCGATGCAATTTCTGTGTTTCATCAACACTCTGATAGTCCACAGATTACAGAATGCCTCCAGATGTGCATCGGAAACTACTACTGGACTTCCATGGAATGATCAAAGCGTAGACTGTTTGGGACATTTCTCCCATGGAGGAAAGTGCGGATGGTGACTGTTGTATTCAATCCTGATGCACTTTCTGTGTTTCATCAACACTCTGATAGTCCACAGATTACAGAATGCCACGAGATGTGCATCGGAAACTACTACTGGTCTTCCAGGAAACGATCAAAGCGTAGACTCTTTGAGACATACCTCCCGTGGAGGAAAGTGCGCATGGTGACTGTTGTATTCAATTCCGATGAAATTTCTATGTTTCATCAACACTCTGATAGTCCACAGATTACAGAATGCCTCCAGATATTAATTGGAAACTACTACTGGTCTTCCAGGGAACAATCAAAGCGTCGACTGTTTGAGACATACCTCCCGTGGAGGAAAGTGCGCATGGTGACTGTTGTATTTAATCCCGAAGAAATTTCTGTGTTTCATCAACACTCTGATAGTCCATAGATTACAGAATGCCACCAGATGTGCATCGGAAACTACTACTGGTCTTCCAGGGAACGATCAAATCTTAGACTTTTTGAGAATTACTCCCATGGAGGAAAGTGCGCATGGTGACTGTTGTATTCAATCCCGATGCAATTTCTGTGTTTCATCAACACTCTGATAGTCCACAGATTACAGAAAGCCTCCAGATGTGCATCGGAAATTACTACTGGTCTTCCAGGGAACGATCAAAGCGTAGACTGTTAGAGACACTACTCCCATGGAGGAAAGTGCGCATGGTAACTGTTGTATTCAATCCCGATGCAATTTCTGTGTTTCATCAACACTCCGATAGTCCACAGATTACAGAATGCCTCCAGATGTGCATCGGAAACTACTATTTGTCTTCCAGTTAACGATCAAAGCGTAGACTGTTTGAGACATTACTTTTATGGAGGAATGTGCTCATGGTGACTGTTGTATTCAATCCCGATGCAATTTCTGTGTTTCATCAACACTCTCATAGTCCACAGATTACAGAATGCCTCCAGATGTGCGTCGGAAACTGCTACTGGTCTTCCAGGGAACGATCAAAGCGTAAACTGTTTGAAACATTACTCCCATGGAGGAAAGTGGGCATGGTGACTGTTGTATTCAATCCCGATGCAATATCTGTGTTTCATCAACACTCTGATACTCCACAGATTAGAGAATGCCTCCAGATGTGCATCGGAAACTACTACTGGTCTCTGATAGTCCACAGATTACAGAATGCCTCCAGATGTGAATTGGAAACTACTACTGGTCTTCCAGGGAACGATCAAAGTGTAGACTGTTTCAGACATTACTCCCATGGAGGAAAGTGCGCATGGTGACTGTTGTACTCAAACCCGATGCAATTTCTGTGTTTCATTAACACTCTGATAGTCCACAGATTACAGAATGCATCCAGATGTGCATCGGAAACTACTACTGGTTTTGCAGGGAACGATCAAAGCGTACACTGTTTGAGACAATACTTTTATGGAGGAATGTGCGCATGGTGACTGTTGTATTCAATCCCGAATGAATTTCTGTGTTTCATCAACACTCTGATAGTCCACAGATTACAGAATGCCTCCAGATGTGCATCGGAAACTACTACTGGTCTTCCAGGGAACGATCAAAGCGTAGACTGTTTGAGACATTACTTTTATGGAGGAAAGTGCGCATGGTGACTGTTGTATTCAATCCCGATGCAATTTCTGTGGTTCATCAACACTCTGATAATCCACAGATTACAGAATGCCTCCAGATGTGCATCGGAAACTACTACTGGTCTTCCAGGGAACGATCTAAGCGTAGACTGTTTGAGACATATCTCCAGTGGAGGAAAGTGCGCATGGTGACTGTTGTATTCAATCCCGATGAAATTTCTGTGTTTCATCAAAACTCTGATAGTCCACAGATTACAGAATGCCACCAGATGTGCATCGGAAACTACTACTGGTCTTCCAGGGAACGATCAAAGCGTAGACTGTTTGAGAATTACTCCCATGGTGGAAAGTGCGCATGGTGACTGTTGTATTCAATCCCGATGCAATTTCTGTGTTTCATCAACACTCTGATACTCCACAGATTACAGAATGCCTCCAGATGTGCATCGGAAACTACTACTGGTCTTCCAGGGAACGATCGAAGCGTAGAGTGAGACATTACTCCCATGGAGAAAAGTGCGCATGGTGACTGTTGTATTCAATCCCGATGCAATTTCTGTGTTTCATCAATACTCTGATAGTCCACAGATTACAGAATGCCACGAGATGTGCTTCGGAAACTACTACTGGTCTTCCAGTTAACGATCAAAACGTAGACTGCTTGAGACATTACTCCCGTGGAGGAAAGTGCGAATGGTGACTGTTGTATTCAATCCTAATGCAATTTCCGTGGTTCATCAACACTCTGATAGTCCACAGATTACAGAATGCCTCCAGATGTGCATCGGAAACTACTACTGGTCTTCCAGGGAACGATCAAAGCGTAGACTGTTTGGGACATTACTCCCATGGAGGAAAGTGCGCATGGTGATTGTTGAATTCAATCGCGATGCAATTTCTGTATTCATCAACACTCTGATAATCCACAGATTACAGAATGCCTCCAGATGTGCATCGGAAACTACACTGGTCTTCCAGGGAACGATCTAAGCGTAGACTGTTTGAGACATATCTCCAGTGGAGGAAAGTGCGCATGGTGACTGTTGTGTTCAATCCCGATGAAATTTCTGTGTTTCATCCAAACTCTGATAGTCCACAGATTACAGAATGCCACCAGATGTGCATCGGAAACTACTAGTGGTCTTCCAGGGAACGATCAAAACGTAGACTGTTTGAGAATTACTCCCATGGTGGAAAGTGCGCATGGTGACTGTTGTATTCAATCCCGATGAAATTTCTGTGTTTCATCAACACTCTGATACTCCACAGATTACAGAATGCCTCCAGATGTGCATCGGAAACTACTACTGGTCTTCCAGGGAACGATCGAAGCGTAGAGTGAGACATTACTACCATGGAGAAAAGTGCGCATGGTGACTGTTGTATTCAATCCCGATGCAATTTCTGTGTTTCATCAACACTCTGATAGTCCACAGATTACAGAATGCCTCCAGATGTGCATCGGAAACTACTACTGGACTTCCAGGGAATGATCAAAGCGTAGACTGTTTGGGACATTTCTCCCATGGAGGAAAGTGCGGATGGTGACTGTTGTATTCAATCTTGATGCACTTTCTGTGTTTCATCAACACTCTGATAGTCCACAGATTACAGAATGCCACGAGATGTGCATCGGAAACTACTACTGGTCTTCCAGGAAACGATCAAAGCGTAGACTCTTTGAGACATACCTCCCGTGGAGGAAAGTGCGCATGGTGACTGTTGTATTCAATTCCGATGAAATTTCTATGTTTCATCAACACTCTGATAGTCCACAGATTACAGAATGCCTCCAGATATTAATTGGAAACTACTACTGGTCTTCCAGGGAACAATCAAAGCGTCGACTGTTTGAGACATACCTCCCGTGGAGGAAAGTGCGCATGGTGACTGTTGTATTTAATCCCGAAGAAATTTCTGTGTTTCATCAACACTCTGATAGTCCATAGATTACAGAATGCCACCAGATGTGCATCGGAAACTACTACTGGTCTTCCAGGGAACGATCAAATCTTAGACTTTTTGAGAATTACTCCCATGGAGGAAAGTGCGCATGGTGACTGTTGTATTCAATCCCGATGCAATTTCTGTGTTTCATCAACACTCTGATAGTCCACAGATTACAGAAAGCCTCCAGATGTGCATCGGAAATTACTACTGGTCTTCCAGGGAACGATCAAAGCGTAGACTGTTAGAGACACTACTCCCATGGAGGAAAGTGCGCATGGTAACTGTTGTATTCAATCCCGATGCAATTTCTGTGTTTCATCAACACTCCGATAGTCCACAGATTACAGAATGCCTCCAGATGTGCATCGGAAACTACTATTTGTCTTCCAGTTAACGATCAAAGCGTAGACTGTTTGAGACATTACTTTTATGGAGGAATGTGCTCATGGTGACTGTTGTATTCAATCCCGATGCAATTTCTGTGTTTCATCAACACTCTCATAGTCCACAGATTACAGAATGCCTCCAGATGTGCGTCGGAAACTGCTACTGGTCTTCCAGGGAACGATCAAAGCGTAAACTGTTTGAAACATTACTCCCATGGAGGAAAGTGGGCATGGTGACTGTTGTATTCAATCCCGATGCAATATCTGTGTTTCATCAACACTCTGATACTCCACAGATTAGAGAATGCCTCCAGATGTGCATCGGAAACTACTACTGGTCTCTGATAGTCCACAGATTACAGAATGCCTCCAGATGTGAATTGGAAACTACTACTGGTCTTCCAGGGAACGATCAAAGTGTAGACTGTTTCAGACATTACTCCCATGGAGGAAAGTGCGCATGGTGACTGTTGTACTCAAACCCGATGCAATTTCTGTGTTTCATTAACACTCTGATAGTCCACAGATTACAGAATGCATCCAGATGTGCATCGGAAACTACTACTGGTTTTCCAGGGAACGATCAAAGCGTACACTGTTTGAGACAATACTTTTATGGAGGAATGTGCGCATGGTGACTGTTGTATTCAATCCCGAATGAATTTCTGTGTTTCATCAACACTCTGATAGTCCACAGATTACAGAATGCCTCCAGATGTGCATCGGAAACTACTACTGGTCTTCCAGGGAACGATCAAAGCGTAGACTGTTTGAGACATTACTTTTATGGAGGAAAGTGCGCATGGTGACTGTTGTATTCAATCCCGATGCAATTTCTGTGGTTCATCAACACTCTGATAATCCACAGATTACAGAATGCCTCCAGATGTGCATCGGAAACTACTACTGGTCTTCCAGGGAACGATCTAAGCGTAGACTGTTTGAGACATATCTCCAGTGGAGGAAAGTGCGCATGGTGACTGTTGTATTCAATCCCGATGAAATTTCTGTGTTTCATCAAAACTCTGATAGTCCACAGATTACAGAATGCCACCAGATGTGCATCGGAAACTACTACTGGTCTTCCAGGGAACGATCAAAACGTAGACTGTTTGAGAATTACTCCCATGGTGGAAAGTGCGCATGGTGACTGTTGTATTCAATCCCGATGCAATTTCTGTGTTTCATCAACACTCTGATACTCCACAGATTACAGAATGCCTCCAGATGTGCATCGGAAACTACTACTGGTCTTCCAGGGAACGATCGAAGCGTAGAGTGAGACATTACTCCCATGGAGAAAAGTGCGCATGGTGACTGTTGTATTCAATCCCGATGCAATTTCTGTGTTTCATCAACACTCTGATAGTCCACAGATTACAGAATGCCACGAGATGTGCTTCGGAAACTACTACTGGTCTTCCAGTTAACGATCAAAGCGTAGACTGCTTGAGACATTACTCCCGTGGAGGAAAGTGGGAATGGTGACTGTTGTATTCAATCCTAATGCAATTTCCGTGGTTCATCAACACTCTGATAGTCCACAGATTACAGAATGCCTCCAGATGTGCATCGGAAACTACTACTGGTCTTCCAGGGAACGATCAAAGCGTAGACTGTTTGGGACATTACTCCCATGGAGGAAAGTGCGCATGGTGATTGTTGAATTCAATCGCGATGCAATTTCTGTATTAATCAACACTCTGATAGTCCACAGATCACAGAATGCCTCCAGATGTGTATCGGAAACTACTACTGGTCTTCCAGGGAACGATCAAAGCGTAGACCGTTTGAGACATTACTTTTATGGAGGAATGTGCGCATGGTGACTGTTGTATTCAATCCCGATGCAATTTCTGTGTTTCATCAACACTCTGATAGTCCACAGATTACAGAATGCCTCCAGATGTGCATCGGAAACTACTACTGGTCTTCCAGGGAACGATCAAAGCGTAAACTCTTTGAGACACTACTCCCATGGAGGAAAGTGCGCATGGTGACTGTTGTATTCATCCCGATGTAATTTCTGTGTTTCATTTACACTCTGATAGTCCACAGATGACAGAATGCCTCCAGATGTGCATCGGAAACTACTACTGGTCTTCCAGGGAACGATCAAAGCGTAGACTGTTTGGGACATTACTCCCATGGAGGAAAGTGCGCATGGTGACTGTTGTATTCAATCCCGATGCAATTTCTGTGTTTCATCAACACTCTGATAGTCCACAGATTACAGAATGCCTCCAGATGTGCATCGGAAACTACTGCTGGACTTCCAGGGAACGAACAAAGCGTAGACTGTTTGGGACATTACTCCCATGGAGGAATGTGCGGATGGTGGCTGTTGTATTCAATCCTGATTAATTTTCTGTGTTTCATCAACACTCTGATAGTCCACAGATCACAGAATGCCACGAGATGTGCATCGGAAACTACTACTGGTCTTCCCGGGAACGATCAAAGCGTAGACTGTTTCAGACACTACTCCCATGCATGGAAGTGAGCATGGTGACTGTTGTATTCAACCCGATGCAATTTCTGTGTTTCATCAACACTCTGATAGTCCACAGATTACAGAATGCCTCCAGATGTGCATCGGAAACTACTACTGGCATTCCAGGGAACGATCAAATCTTAGACTGTTTGAGAATTTCTCCCATGGAGGAAAGTGCGCATGGTGACAGTTGTGTTCAATCCCGATGCAACTTCTGTGTTTCATCAACACTCTGATAATCCACAGAGTGCAGAAAGCCTCCAGATGTGCATCGGAAACTACTACTGGTCTTCCAGGGAACGATCAATGCGTAGACTGTTAGAAACATTACTCCCATGGAGGAAAGTGCGCATGGAGACTGTTGTATTCAATCCCGATGCAATTTCTGTGTTTCAACAACACTCTGATAGTCCACAGATTACAGAATGCCTCCAGATGTTCATCGGAAACTACTATTGGTCTTCCAGGGAACGATCAAAGCGTAGACTGTTTGAGAATTACTCCCATGCAGGAAAGTACGCTTGGTGACTTTTGTATTCAATCCCAATGCAATTTCTGTGTTTCATCAACACTCTGATACTCCACAGATTACTGAATGCCTCCAGATGTGCATCGGAAACTACTAATGGTCTTCCAGGGAACGATCGAAGCGTAGACTCTTTGAGACATTACTCCCATGGAGTAAAGTGACCATGGTACTGTTGTATTCATCCCGATGTAATTTCTGTGTTTCATTTAGACTCTGATAGTCCACAGATTACAGAATGCCTCCAGATGTGCATCGGAAACTGCTACTGGTCTTCCAGGGAACGATCAAAGCGTAAACTCTTTGAAACATTACTCCCATGGAGGAAAGTGCGCATGGTGACTGTTGTATTCAATCCCGATGCAATTTCTGTGTTTCATCAACACTCTGATAGTCCACAGATTACAGAATGCCACCAGATGTGCATCGGAAACTACTACTGGTCTCTGATAGTCCACAGATTACAGAATGCCTCCAGATGTTAATTGGAAACTACTACTGGTCTTCCAGGGAACGATCAAAGCGTAAACTCTTTGAAACATTACTCCCATGGAGGCAAGTGCGCATGGTGACTCTTGTATTCAATCCCGATGGAATTTCTGTGTTTCATCAACACTCTGATAGTCCACAGATTACAGAATGCATAGAGATGTGCATCGGAAACTACTACTGGTTTTCCAGGGAACGATCAAAGCGTACACTGTTTGAGACAATACTTTTATGGAGGAATGTGCGCATGGTGACTGTTGTATTCAATCCCGAATGAATTTCTGTGTTTCATCAACACTCTGATAGTCCACAGATTACAGAATGCCTCCAGATGTGCATCGGAAACTACTACTGGTCTTCCAGGGAACGATCAAAGCGTAGACTGTTTGAGACATTACTTTTTTGGAGGAAAGTGCGCATGGTGACTGTTGTATTCAATCCCGATGCAATTTCTGTGGTTCATCAACACTCTGATAATCCACAGATTACAGAATGCCTCCAGATGTGCATCGGAAACTACTACTGGTCTTCCAGGGAACGATCTAAGCGTAGACTGTTTGAGACATATCTCCAGTGGAGGAAAGTGCGCATGGTGACTGTTGTATTCAATCCTGATGAAATTTCTGTGTTTCATCAAAACTCTGATAGTCCACAGATTACAGAATGCCACCAGATGTGCATCGGAAACTACTACTGGTCTTCCAGGGAACGATCAAAACGTAGACTGTTTGAGAATTACTCCCATGGGGGAAAGTGCGCATGGTGACTGTTGTATTCAATCCCGATGCAATTTCTGTGTTTCATCAACACTCTGATACTCCACAGATTACAGAATGCCTCCAGATGTGCATCGGAAACTACTACTGTTCTTCCAGGGAACGATCGAAGCGTAGAGTGAGACATTACCTCCATGGAGAAAAGTGCGCATGGTGACTGTTGTATTCAATCCCGATGCAATTTCTGTGTGTCATCAACACTCAGATAGTCCACAGATTACAGAATGCCTCCAGATGTGCATCGGAAACTACTACTGGACTTCCAGGGAACGATCAAAGCGTAGACTGTTTGGGACATTTCTCCCATGGAGGAAAGTGCGGATGGTGACTGTTGTATTCAATCCTAATGCACTTTCTGTGTTTCATCAACAGTCTGATAGTCCACAGATTACAGAATGCCACGAGATGTGCTTCGGAAACTACTACTGGTCTTCCAGTTAACGATCAAAGCGTAGACTGCTTGAGACATTACTCCCGTGGAGGAAAGTGCGAATGGTGACTGTTGTATTCAATCCTGATGCAATTTCCGTGTTTCATCAACACTCTGATAGTCCACAGATTACAGAATGCCTCCAGATGTGCATCGGAAACTACTACTGGTCTTCCAGGGAACGATCAAAGCGTAAACTGTTTGGGACGTTACTCGCATGGAGGAAAGTGCGCATGGTGATTGTTGTATTCAATCGCGATGCAATTTCTGTGTTTCATCAACACTCTGATAGTCCACAGATCACAGAATGCCTCCAGATGTGTATCGGAAACTACTACTGGTCTTCCAGGGAACGATCAAAGCGTAGACCGTTTGAGACATTACTTTTATGGAGGAATGTGCGCATGGTGACTGTTGTATTCAATCCCGATGCAATTTCTGTGTTTCATCAACACTCTGATAGTCCACAGATTACAGAATGCCTCCAGATGTGCATCGGAAACTACTACTGGACTTCCAGGGAACGATCAAAGCGTAAACTCTTTGAAACATTACTCCCATGGAGGAAAGTGCGCAAGGTGACTGTAGTGTTCAATCCCGATGCAATTTCTGTGTTTCATCAACACTCTGATAGTCCACAGATTACAGAATGCCTCCAGATGTGCATCGGAAACTACTACTGGTCTTACAGGGAGCGATCAAAGCACAGACTGTTTGAGAATTACTCCCATGGAGACTGTTGTATTCAACCCCGATGCAATTTCTGTGTTTCATCAACACTCTGATAGTCCACAGAATTCAGAATGCCTCCAGATGTGCATCGGAAACTGCTACCGGTCTTCCAGGGAACGATCAAAACGTAGACTGTTTGAGACATTACTCCCATGGAGGAAAGTGCGCATGGTGACTGTTGTATTCAATCCCGATGCAATTTCTCTGTTTCATCAACACTTTAATAGCCCACACATTACAGAATGCCTCCAGATGTGCATCGGAAACTACTACTGGTCTTACAGGGAGCGATCAAAGAATAGACTGTTTGAGAAATACTCCCATGGAGACTGTTGTATTCAACCCCGATGCGATTTCTGTGTTTCATCAACACTCTGATAGTCCACAGTGTACAGAAAGCCTAAAGATGTGCATAGGAAACTACTACTGGTCTTCTGGGAAACGATCAAAGGGTAGACTGTTAGAGACATTACTCCCATGGAGGAAAGTGCGCATGGTAACTGTTGTATTCAATCCCGATGCAATTTCTGTGTTTCATCAACACTCTGATACTCCACAGATTACAGAATGCCTCCAGATGTTAATCGGAAACTAGTACTGGTTTTCCAGGGAACGATCAAAGCGTAGACTGTTTGGGACATTACTCCCAGGTAGGAAAGTGCGCATGGTGACTGTTGTATTCAATCCCGATGCAATTTCTGTGTTTCATCAACACTCTGATACTCCACAGATTACAGAATGCCTCCAGATGTTAATCGGAAACTACTACTGGTTTTCCAGGGATCGATCAAAGCGTAGACTGTTTGGGACATTACTCCCATGGAGGAAAGTGCGCATGGTGACTGTTGTATTCAATCCCGATGCAATTTCTGTGTTTCATCAACACTCTGATAGTCCACAGATTACGGAAAGCCTCCAGATGTGCATCGGAAACTACTATTGGTCTTCCAGTGAAAATCAAAGCATAGACTGTTAGAGACATTACTCCCATGGAGTAGAGTGCGCATGGTGACTGTTGTATTCAATCCCGATTCATTTTCTGTGTTTCATCAACACTCTGATAGTCCACGGATTACAGAATGCCACGAGATGTGCATCGGAAACTACTAATGGTCTTCCCGGGAACGATCAAAGCGTAGACTGTTTCAGACATTACTCCCATGCCGGAAAGTGCGCATGGTGACTGTTGTATTCAATCCCGATGCAATTTCTTTGTTTCATCAACACTCTGATAGTCCACAGATTACAGAAAGCCTCCAGATGTGCATCGGAAATTACTACTGGTCTTCCAGGGAACGATCAAAGTGTAGAATGTTAGAGACATTACTCCCATGGAGGAAAGGGCGCATGGTGACTGTTGTATTCAATCCCGATGCAATTTCTGTGTTTCATCAACACTCTGATAGTCCACAGATTACAGAATGCCACCAGATGTGCATCGGAAACTACTACTGGTCTTCCAGGGAACGATCAAAGCTTAGACTGTTTGAGAATTACTCCCATGGAGGAAAGTGCGCATGGTGACTGTTGTATTCAATCCCGATGCAATTTCTTTGTTTCATCAACACTCTGATAGTCCACAGATTACAGAAAGCCTCCAGATGTGCATCGGAAATTACTACTGGTCTTCCAGGGAACGATCAAAGTGTAGAATGTTAGAGACATTACTCCCATGGAGGAAAGGGCGCATGGTGACTGTTGTATTCAATCCCGATGCAATTTCTGTGTTTCATCAACACTCTGATAGTCCACAGATTACAGAATGCCACCAGATGTGCATCGGAAACTACTACTGGTCTTCCAGGGAACGATCAAAGCTTAGACTGTTTGAGAATTACTCCCATGGAGGAAAGTGCGCATGGTGACTGTTGTATTCAATCCCGATGCAATTTCTTTGTTTCATCAACACTCTGATAGTCCACAGATTACAGAAAGCCTCCAGATGTGCATCGGAAATTACTACTGGTCTTCCAGGGAACGATCAAAGTGTAGAATGTTAGAGACATTACTCCCATGGAGGAAAGGGCGCATGGTGACTGTTGTATTCAATCCCGATGCAATTTCTGTGTTTCATCAACACTCTGATAGTCCACAGATTACGGAAAGCCTCCAGATGTGCATCGGAAACTACTACTGGTCTTCCAGAGAACGATCAAAGCGTAGATTCTTTGAGACATTGCTCCCATGGAGTAAAGTGCGCATGGTGACTGTTGTATTCAATCCCGATGCAATTTCTGTGTTTCATCCACACTCTGATAATCCACAGAGTACAGAAACCCTCCAGATGTGCATCGGAAACTACTACTGGTCTTCCAGGGAACGATCAAAGCGTAGACTGTTTGAGACATTACTTTTATGGAGGAATGTGCTCATGGTGACTGTTGTATTCAATCCCGATGCAATTTCTGTGTTTCATCAACACTCTGATAGTCCGCAGATTACAGAATGCCTCCAGATGTGCGTCGGAAACTGCTACTGGTCTTCCAGGGAACGATCAAAGCGTAGACTGTTTGAGAATTACTCCCATGCAGGAAAGTACGCTTGGTGACTGTTGTATTCAATCCCGAATGAATTTCTGTGTTTCACCAACACTCTGATAGTCCACAGATTACAGAATGCCTCCAGATGTGCATCGGAAACTACTACTGGTCTTCCAGGGAACGATCAAAGCGTAGACTGTTTGAGACATTACTTTTATGGAGGAAAGTGCGCATGGTGACTGTTGTAATCAATCCCGATGCAATTTCTGTGGTTCATCAACACTCTGATAATCCACAGATTACAGAATGCCTCCAGATGTGCATCGGAAACTACTACTGGTCTTCCAGGGAACGATCTAAGCGTAGACTGTTTGAGACATATCTCCAGTGGAGGAAAGTGCGCATGGTGACTGTTGTATTCAATCCCGATGAAATTTCTGTGTTTCATCAAAACTCTGATAGTCCACAGATTACAGAATGCCACCAGATGTGCATCGGAAACTACTACTGGTCTTCCAGGGAACGATCAAAACGTAGACTGTTTGAGAATTACTCCCATGGGGGAAAGTGCGCATGGTGACTGTTGTATTCAATCCCGATGCAATTTCTGTGTTTCATCAACACTCTGATACTCCACAGATTACAGAATGCCTCCAGATGTGCATCGGAAACTACTACTGTTCTTCCAGGGAACGATCGAAGCGTAGAGTGAGACATTACCTCCATGGAGAAAAGTGCGCATGGTGACTGTTGTATTCAATCCCGATGCAATTTCTGTGTGTCATCAACACTCTGATAGTCCACAGATTACAGAATGCCTCCAGATGTGCATCGGAAACTACTACTGGACTTCCAGGGAACGATCAAAGCGTAGTCTGTTTGGGACATTTCTCCCATGGAGGAAAGTGCGGATGGTGACTGTTGTATTCAATCCTAATGCACTTTCTGTGTTTCATCAACACTCTGATAGTCCACAGATTACAGAATGCCACGAGATGTGCTTCGGAAACTACTACTGGTCTTCCAGTTAACGATCAAAGCGTAGACTGCTTGAGACATTACTCCCGTGGAGGAAAGTGCGAATGGTGACTGTTGTATTCAATCCTGATGCAATTTCCGTGTTTCATCAACACTCTGATAGTCCACAGATTACAGAATGCCTCCAGATGTGCATCGGAAACTACTACTGGTCTTCCAGGGAACGATCAAAGCGTAAACTCTTTGGGACATTACTCACATGGAGGAAAGTGCGCATGGTGATTGTTGTATTCAATCGCGATGCAATTTCTGTGTTTCATCAACACTCTGATAGTCCACAGATCACAGAATGCCTCCAGATGTGTATCGGAAACTACTACTGGTCTTCCAGGGAACGATCAAAGCGTAGACCGTTTGAGACATTACTTTTATGGAGGAATGTGCGCATGGTGACTGTTGTATTCAATCCCGATGCAATTTCTGTGTTTCATCAACACTCTGATAGTCCACAGATTACAGAATGCCTCCAGATGTGCATCGGAAACTACTACTGGACTTCCAGGGAACGACCAAAGCGTAAACTCTTTGAAACATTACTCCCATGGAGGAAAGTGCGCATGGTGACTGTAGTGTTCAATCCCGATGCAATTTCTGTGTTTCATCAACACTCTGATAGTCCACAGATTACAGAATGCCTCCAGATGTGCAATTGAAACTACTACTGGTCTTCCAGGGAACGATCAAAGCGTAGACTGTTAGAGACATTACTCCCGTGGAGGAAAGTGCGCATGGTGACTGTTGTATTCAATCCTGATGCAATTTATGTGTTTCATCAACACTCTGATAGTCCACAGAATTCAGAATGCCTCCAGATGTGCATCGGAAACTGCTACTGGTCTTCCAGGGAACGATCAAAACGTAGACTGTTTGAGACATTACTCCCATGGAGGAAAGTGCGCAAGGTGACTGTTGTATTCAATCCCGATGCAATATCTCTGTTTCATCAACACTTTAATAGCCCACAGATTACAGAATGCCTCCAGATGTGCATCGGAAACTACTACTGGTCTTACAGGGAGCGATCAAAGCTTAGACTGTTTGAGAATTACTCCCATGGAGACTGTTGTATTCAACCCCGATGCAATTTCTGTGTTTCTTCAACACTCTGATAGTCCACAGATTGCAGAATGCCACCAGATGTGCATCGGAAACCACTACTGGTCTTCCAGGGAACGATCAAAGCTTAGACTGTTTGAGAATTACTCCCATGGAGGAAAGTGCGCATGGTGACTGATGTATTCAATCCCGATGCAATTTCTGTGTTTCATCAACACTCTGATAGTCCACAGATTACAGTAAGCCTCCAGATGTGCATCGGAAATTACTACTGGTCTTCCAGGGAACCATCAAAGCGTAGAATGTTAGAGACATTACTCCCATGGAGGAAAGTGCGCATGGTAACTGTTGTATTCAATCCCGATGCAATTTCTGTGTTTCATCAACACTCTGATAGTCCACAGATTACGGAAAGCCTCCAGATGTGCATCGGAAACTACTATTGGTCTTCCAGTGAAGATCAAAGCATAGACTGTTAGAGACATTACTCCCATGGAGTAAAGTGCGCATGGTGACTGTTGTATTCAATCCCGATTCATTTTCTGTGTTTCATCAACACTCTGATAGTCCACAGATTACAGTATGCCACGAGATGTGCATCGGAAACTACTACTGGTCTTCCTGGGAACGATCAAAGCGTAGACTGTTTCAGACATTACTCCCATGCAGGAAAGTGCGCATGGTGACTGTTGTATTCAATGCCGATGCAATTTCTGTGTTTCATCAACACTCTGATAGTACACAGATTACAGAATGCCACCAGATGTGCATCGGAAACTACTACTGGTCTTCCAGGGAACGATCAAAGCTTAGACTGTTTGAGAATTACTCCCATGGAGGAAAGTGCGCATGGTGACTGTTGTATTCAATCCCGATGCAATTTCTGTGTTTCATCAACACTCTGATAGTCCACAGATTACAGAAACCCTCCAGATGTGCATCGGAAACTACTACTGGTCTTCCAGGGAACGATCAAAGCGTAGACTGTTTGAGACATTACTTTTATGGAGGAATGTGCTCATGGTGACTGTTGTATTCAATCCCGATGCAATTTCTGTGTTTCATCAACACTCTGATAGTCCGCAGATTACAGAATGCCTCCAGATGTGCGTCGGAAACTGCTACTGGTCTTCCAGGGAACGATCAAAGCGTAGACTGTTTGAGAATTACTCCCATGCAGGAAAGTACGCTTGGTGACTGTTGTATTCAATCCCGAATGAATTTCTGTGTTTCACCAACACTCTGATAGTCCACAGATTACAGAATGCCTCCAGATGTGCATCGGAAACTACTACTGGTCTTCCAGGGAACGATCAAAGCGTAGACTGTTTGAGACATTACTTTTATGGAGGAAAGTGCGCATGGTGACTGTTGTAATCAATCCCGATGCAATTTCTGTGGTTCATCAACACTCTGATAATCCACAGATTACAGAATGCCTCCAGATGTGCATCGGAAACTACTACTGGTCTTCCAGGGAACGATCTAAGCGTAGACTGTTTGAGACATATCTCCAGTGGAGGAAAGTGCGCATGGTGACTGTTGTATTCAATCCCGATGAAATTTCTGTGTTTCATCAAAACTCTGATAGTCCACAGATTACAGAATGCCACCAGATGTGCATCGGAAACTACTACTGGTCTTCCAGGGAACGATCAAAACGTAGACTGTTTGAGAATTACTCCCATGGGGGAAAGTGCGCATGGTGACTGTTGTATTCAATCCCGATGCAATTTCTGTGTTTCATCAACACTCTGATACTCCACAGATTACAGAATGCCTCCAGATGTGCATCGGAAACTACTACTGTTCTTCCAGGGAACGATCGAAGCGTAGAGTGAGACATTACCTCCATGGAGAAAAGTGCGCATGGTGACTGTTGTATTCAATCCCGATGCAATTTCTGTGTGTCATCAACACTCTGATAGTCCACAGATTACAGAATGCCTCCAGATGTGCATCGGAAACTACTACTGGACTTCCAGGGAACGATCAAAGCGTAGTCTGTTTGGGACATTTCTCCCATGGAGGAAAGTGCGGATGGTGACTGTTGTATTCAATCCTAATGCACTTTCTGTGTTTCATCAACACTCTGATAGTCCACAGATTACAGAATGCCACGAGATGTGCTTCGGAAACTACTACTGGTCTTCCAGTTAACGATCAAAGCGTAGACTGCTTGAGACATTACTCCCGTGGAGGAAAGTGCGAATGGTGACTGTTGTATTCAATCCTGATGCAATTTCCGTGTTTCATCAACACTCTGATAGTCCACAGATTACAGAATGCCTCCAGATGTGCATCGGAAACTACTACTGGTCTTCCAGGGAACGATCAAAGCGTAAACTCTTTGGGACATTACTCACATGGAGGAAAGTGCGCATGGTGATTCTTGTATTCAATCGCGATGCAATTTCTGTGTTTCATCAACACTCTGATAGTCCACAGATCACAGAATGCCTCCAGATGTGTATCGGAAACTACTACTGGTCTTCCAGGGAACGATCAAAGCGTAGACCGTTTGAGACATTACTTTTATGGAGGAATGTGCGCATGGTGACTGTTGTATTCAATCCCGATGCAATTTCTGTGTTTCATCAACACTCTGATAGTCCACAGATTACAGAATGCCTCCAGATGTGCATCGGAAACTACTACTGGACTTCCAGGGAACGACCAAAGCGTAAACTCTTTGAAACATTACTCCCATGGAGGAAAGTGCGCATGGTGACTGTAGTGTTCAATCCCGATGCAATTTCTGTGTTTCATCAACACTCTGATAGTCCACAGATTACAGAATGCCTCCAGATGTGCAATTGAAACTACTACTGGTCTTCCAGGGAACGATCAAAGCGTAGACTGTTAGAGACATTACTCCCGTGGAGGAAAGTGCGCATGGTGACTGTTGTATTCAATCCTGATGCAATTTATGTGTTTCATCAACACTCTGATAGTCCACAGAATTCAGAATGCCTCCAGATGTGCATCGGAAACTGCTACTGGTCTTCCAGGGAACGATCAAAACGTAGACTGTTTGAGACATTACTCCCATGGAGGAAAGTGCGCAAGGTGACTGTTGTATTCAATCCCGATGCAATATCTCTGTTTCATCAACACTTTAATAGCCCACAGATTACAGAATGCCTCCAGATGTGCATCGGAAACTACTACTGGTCTTACAGGGAGCGATCAAAGCATAGACTGTTTGAGAATTACTCCCATGGAGACTGTTGTATTCAACCCCGATGCAATTTCTGTGTTTCTTCAACACTCTGATAGTCCACAGATTGCAGAATGCCACCAGATGTGCATCGGAAACCACTACTGGTCTTCCAGGGAACGATCAAAGCTTAGACTGTTTGAGAATTACTCCCATGGAGGAAAGTGCGCATGGTGACTGATGTATTCAATCCCGATGCAATTTCTGTGTTTCATCAACACTCTGATAGTCCACAGATTACAGTAAGCCTCCAGATGTGCATCGGAAATTACTACTGGTCTTCCAGGGAACCATCAAAGCGTAGAATGTTAGAGACATTACTCCCATGGAGGAAAGTGCGCATGGTAACTGTTGTATTCAATCCCGATGCAATTTCTGTGTTTCATCAACACTCTGATAGTCCACAGATTACGGAAAGCCTCCAGATGTGCATCGGAAACTACTATTGGTCTTCCAGTGAAGATCAAAGCATAGACTGTTAGAGACATTACTCCCATGGAGTAAAGTGCGCATGGTGACTGTTGTATTCAATCCCGATTCATTTTCTGTGTTTCATCAACACTCTGATAGTCCACAGATTACAGTATGCCACGAGATGTGCATCGGAAACTACTACTGGTCTTCCTGGGAACGATCAAAGCGTAGACTGTTTCAGACATTACTCCCATGCAGGAAAGTGCGCATGGTGACTGTTGTATTCAATGCCGATGCAATTTCTGTGTTTCATCAACACTCTGATAGTACACAGATTACAGAATGCCACCAGATGTGCATCGGAAACTACTACTGGTCTTCCAGGGAACGATCAAAGCTTAGACTGTTTGAGAATTACTCCCATGGAGGAAAGTGCGCATGGTGACTGTTGTATTCAATCCCGATGCAATTTCTGTGTTTCATCAACACTCTGATAGTCCACAGATTACAGAAAGCCTCCAGATGTGCATCGGAAATTACTACTTGTCTTCCAGGGAACGATCAAAGCGTAGAATGTTAGAGACATTACTCCCATGGAGGAAAGGGCGCATGGTGACTGTTGTATTCAATCCCGATGCAATTTCTGTGTTTCATCAACACTCTGATAGTCCACAGATTACGGAAAGCCTCCAGATGTGCATCGGAAACTACTACTGGTCTTCCAGGGACCGATCAAAGTGTAGACTCTTTGAGACATTACTCCCATGGAGTAAAGTGCGCATGGTGACTGTTGTATTCAATCCCGATGCAATTTCTGTGTTTCATCAACACTCTGATAGTCCGCAGATTACAGAATGCCTCCAGATGTGCGACGGAAACTGCTACTGGTCTTCCAGGGAACGATCAAAGCGTAAACTCTTTGAAACATTACTGACATGGAGGAAAGTGCGCATGGTGACTGTTGTATTCAATCCCGATGCAATTTCTGTGTTTCATCAATACTCTGATAGACCACAGATTACAGAATGCCTCCAGATGTTAATCGGAAACTACTACTGGTTTTCCAGGGAACGATCAAAGCTTAGACTGTTTGGGATATTACTCCCATGGAGGAAAGTGCGGATGGTGACTGTTGTATTCAATCCCGATGCAATTTCTGTGTTTCATCAACACTCTGATAGTCCACAGATTACGGAAAGAGTCCAGTTGTGCATCGGAAACTACTATTGGTCTTCCAGGGAACGATCAAATCGTAGACTCTTTGAGACATTACTCCCATGGAGTAAAGTGCGCATGGTGACTGTTGTATTCAATCCCGATGCAATTTCTGTGTTTCATCAACACTCTGATAGTCCACAGATTACAGAATGCCACCAGATGTGCAATTGAAACTAATACTGGTCTTCCACTGAACGATCAAAGCGTAGACTGTTTGAGACATTACTCCCATGGAGGAAACTGCGCATGGAGTCTGTTGTATTCAATTCCGATGCAATTTCTGTGTTTCATCAACACTCTGATAATCCACAGAGTACAGAAAGCCTCCAGATGCGCATCGGAAACTACTACTGGTCTTCCAGGGAACGATAATAGCGTAGACTGTTAGAAATATTACCCCCATGGAGGAAACTACGCATGGTGACTGTTGTGTTCAATCCCGATGCAATTTTTGTGTTTCATCAACACTCTGATAGTCCACAGATTACAGAATGCCTCCAGATGTTCATCGGAAACTCCTACTGGTCATCCAGGGAACGATCGAAGCGTAGACTCTTTGAGACATTACTCCCATGGAGGAAAGTGCGCATGGAGACTGTTGTATTCATCCTGATGTAATTTCTGTGTTTCATCAACACTTTGATAGTCCACAGATTACAGAATGCCACCAGATGTGCATCGGAAACTACTACTGGTCTTCCAGGGAACGATCAAAACGTTGACTGTTTGAGAATTACTCCCATGGAGGAAAGTGCGCATGGTGACTGTTGTATTCAATCCCGATGCAATTTCTGTGTTCATCAACACTCTGATACTCCACAGAATACAGAACGCCTCCAGATGTGCATAGGAAACTACTACAGGTCTTCCTGGGAACGATCAAAGCGTAAACTGTTTGAGACATTACTCCCATGGAGGAAAAGGCGCATGGTGACTGTTGTATTCAATCCCGATGCAATTTCTGTGTTTCATCAACACTCTGATAGTCCACAGATTACAGAATGCCTCCAGATGTGCATCGGAAACTAATACTGGTCTTTCAGGGAACGATCAAAGCGAAGACTGTTTGGGACATTACTCCCAAGGAGGAAAGTGCGCATGGTGACTGTTGTATTCAATCCCGATGCAATTTCTGTGTTTCATCAACACTCTGATAGACCACAGATTACAGAATGCCTCCAGATGTGCATCGGAAACTACTACTGGTCTTCCAGTTAACGATCAAAGCGTAGACTGTTTCAGACATTACTTTTATGGAGGAATGTGCTCATGGTGACTGTTGTATTCAATCCCGAGGCAATTTCTGTGTTTCATCAACACTCTGATAGTCCACGGATTACAGAATGTAACCAGATGTTCATCGGAAACTACTACTGGTCTTCCAGGGAACGATCAAAGCGTAGACTGTTTGAGACATACCTCCCGTGGAGGAGAGTGTGCATGGTGACTGTTTTATTCAATTCCGATGCAATTTCTGTGTTTCATCAACACTTTGATAGTCCACAGATTACAGAATGCCACCAGATGTGCATCGGAAACTACTACTGGTCTTCCAGGGAACGATCAAAGCGTGGACTGTTTGAGAATTACTCCCATGGAGGAAAGTGCGCATGGTGACTGTTGTATTCAATCCCGATGCAATTTCTGTGTTCATCAACACTCTGATACTCCACAGAATACAGAAGGCCTCCAGATGTGCATCGGAAACTACTACAGGTCTTCCAGGGAACGATCAAAGCGTAAACTGTTTGAGACATTACTCCCATGGAGGAAAAGGCGCATGGTGACTGTTGTATTCAATCCCGATGCAATTTCTGTGTTTCATCAACACTCTGATAGACCACAGATTACAGAATGCCTCCAGATGTGCATCGGAAACTACTACAGGTCTTCCTGGGAACGATCAAAGCGTAAACTGTTTGAGACATTACTCGCATGGAGGAAAAGGCGCATGGTGACTGTTGTATTCAATCCCGATGCAATTTCTGTGTTTCATCAACACTCTGATAGTCCACAGATTACAGAATGCCTCCAGATGTGCATCGGAAACTAATACTGGTCTTCCAGGGAACGATCAAAGCGAAGACTGTTTGGGACATTACTCCCAAGGAGGAAAGTGCGCATGGTGACTCTTGTATTCAATCCCGATGCAATTTCTGTGTTTCATCAACACTCTGATAGACCACAGATTACAGAATGCCTCCAGATGTGCATCGGAAACTACTACAGGTCTTCCTGAGAACGATCAAAGCGTAAACTGTTTGAGACATTACTCCCATGGAGGAAAAGGCGCATGGTGACTGTTGTATTCAATCCCGATGCAATTTCTGTGTTTCATCAACACTCTGATAGTCCACAGATTACAGAATGCCTCCAGATGTGCATCGGAAACTAATACTGGTCTTCCAGGGAACGATCAAAGCGAAGACTGTTTGGGACATTACTCCCAAGGAGGAAAGTGCGCATGGTGACTGTTGTATTCAATCCCGATGCAATTTCTGTGTTTCATCAACACTCTGATAGTCCACAGATTACAGAATGCAACCAGATGTGCATCGGAAACTACTACTGGTCTTCCAGGGAACGATCAAAGCGTAGACTGTTTGAGACATACCTCCCGTGGGGGAGAGTGTGCATGGTGACTGTTGTATTCAATTCCGATGCAATTTCTGTGTTTCATCAACACTTTGATAGTCCACAGATTACAGAATGCCACTAGATGTGCATCGGAAACTAATACTGGTCTTCCAGGGAACGATCAAAGCGAAGACTGTTTGGGACATTACTCCCAAGGAGGAAAGTGCGCATGGTGACTGTTGTATTCAATCCCGATGCAATTTCTGTGTTTCATCAACACTCTGATAGACCACAGATTACAGAATGCCTCCAGATGTGCATCGGAAACTACTACAGGTCTTCCTGGGAACGATCAAAGCGTAAACTGTTTGAAACATTACTCCCATGGAGGAAAAGGCGCATGGTGACTGTTGTAATCAATCCCGATGCAATTTCTGTGTTTCATCAACACTCTGATAGACCACAGATTACAGAATGCCTCCAGATGTCCATCGGAAACTAATACTGGTCTTCCAGGGAACGATCAAAGCGAAGACTGTTTGGGACATTACTCCCAAGGAGGAAAGTGCGCATGGTGACTGTTGTATTCAATCCCGATGCAATTTCTGTGTTTCATCAACACTCTGATAGACCACAGATTACAGAATGCCTCCAGATGTGCATCGGAAACTACTACTGGTCTTCCAGTTAACGATCAAAGCGTAGACTGTTTGAGACATTACTTTTATGGAGGAATGTGCTCATGGTGACTGTTGTATTCAATCCCGATGCAATTTCTATGTTTCATCAACACTCTGATAGTCCACAGATTACAGAATGCCTCCAGATGTGCGTCGGAAACTGCTACTGGTCTTCCAGGGAACGATCAAAGCGAAAACTCTTTGAAACGTTACTGACATGGAGGAAAGTGCGCATGGTGACTGTTGTATTCAATCCCGATGCAATTTCTGTGTTTCATCAATACTCTGATAGACCACAGATTACAGAATGCCTCCAGATGTTAATCGGAAACTACTACTGGCTATCCAGGGAACGATCAAAGCGTAGACTGTTTGGGACATTACTCCCATGGAGGAAAGTGCGCATGGTGACTGTTGTATTCAATCCCGATTGAATTTCTGTGTTTCATCAACACTCTGTTAGTCCACAGATTACAGAATGCCTCCAGATGTGCAATTGCTCTTCCAGGGAACGATCAAAATGTAGACTGTTTGAGACATTACTCCCATGGAGGAAACTGCGCATGGAGACCGTTGTATTCAATCCCGATGCAATTTCTGTGTTTCATCAACACTCTGATAATCCACAGAGTGCAGAAAGCCTCCAGATGTGCATCGGAAACTACTACTGGTCTTCCTGGGAACGATCAAAGCGTAGACTGTTTCAGACATTACTTTTATGGAGGAATGTGCTCATGGTGACTGTTGTATTCAATCCCGAGGCAATTTCTGTGTTTCATCAACACTCTGATAGTCCACGGATTACAGAAAGCCTCCAGATGTTAATCGGAAACTACTACTGGTCTTCCAGGGAACGATCAAAGCGTAGACTGTTTGGGACATTACTCCCATGGAGGAAAGTGCGGATGGTGACTGTTGTATTCAATCCCGATGCAATTTCTGTGTTTCATCAACACTCTGATAGTCCACAGATTACAGAATGTAACCAGATGTTCATCGGAAACTACTACTGGTCTTCCAGGGAACGATCAAAGCGTAGACTGTTTGAGACATACCTCCCGTGGAGGAGAGTGTGCATGGTGACTGTTGTATTCAATTCCGATGCAATTTCTGTGTTTCATCAACACTTTGATAGTCCACAGATTACAGAATGCCACCAGATGTGCATCGGAAACTACTACTGGTCTTCCAGGGAACGATCAAAGCGTGGACTGTTTGAGAATTACTCCCATGGAGGAAAGTGCGCATGGTGACTGTTGTATTCAATCCAGATGCAATTTCTGTGTTCATCAACACTCTGATACTCCACAGAATACAGAAGGCCTCCAGATGTGCATCGGAAACTACTACAGGTCTTCCAGGGAACGATCAAAGCGTAAACTGTTTGAGACATTACTCCCATGGAGGAAAAGGCGCATGGTGACTGTTGTATTCAATCCCGATGCAATTTCTGTGTTTCATCAACACTCTGATAGACCACAGATTACAGAATGCCTCCAGATGTGCATCGGAAACTACTACAGGTCTTCCTGGGAACGATCAAAGCGTAAACTGTTTGAGACATTACTCGCATGGAGGAAAAGGCGCATGGTGACTGTTGTATTCAATCCCGATGCAATTTCTGTGTTTCATCAACACTCTGATAGTCCACAGATTACAGAATGCCTCCAGATGTGCATCGGAAACTAATACTGGTCTTCCAGGGAACGATCAAAGCGAAGACTGTTTGGGACATTACTCCCAAGGAGGAAAGTGCGCATGGTGACTCTTGTATTCAATCCCGATGCAATTTCTGTGTTTCATCAACACTCTGATAGACCACAGATTACAGAATGCCTCCAGATGTGCATCGGAAACTACTACAGGTCTTCCTGGGAACGATCAAAGCGTAAACTGTTTGAGACATTACTCCCATGGAGGAAAAGGCGCATGGTGACTGTTGTATTCAATCCCGATGCAATTTCTGTGTTTCATCAACACTCTGATAGTCCACAGATTACAGAATGCCTCCAGATGTGCATCGGAAACTAATACTGGTCTTCCAGGGAACGATCAAAGCGAAGACTGTTTGGGACATTACTCCCAAGGAGGAAAGTGCGCATGGTGACTGTTGTATTCAATCCCGATGCAATTTCTGTGTTTCATCAACACTCTGATAGTCCACAGATTACAGAATGCAACCAGATGTGCATCGGAAACTACTACTGGTCTTCCAGGGAACGATCAAAGCGTAGACTGTTTGAGACATACCTCCCGTGGGGGAGAGTGTGCATGGTGACTGTTGTATTCAATTCCGATGCAATTTCTGTGTTTCATCAACACTTTGATAGTCCACAGATTACAGAATGCCACTAGATGTGCATCGGAAACTAATACTGGTCTTCCAGGGAACGATCAAAGCGAAGACTGTTTGGGACATTACTCCCAAGGAGGAAAGTGCGCATGGTGACTGTTGTATTCAATCCCGATGCAATTTCTGTGTTTCATCAACACTCTGATAGACCACAGATTACAGAATGCCTCCAGATGTGCATCGGAAACTACAACAGGTCTTCCTGGGAACGATCAAAGCGTAAACTGTTTGAAACATTACTCCCATGGAGGAAAAGGCGCATGGTGACTGTTGTATTCAATCCCGATGCAATTTCTGTGTTTCATCAACACTCTGATAGTCCACAGATTACAGAATGCCTCCAGATGTCCATCGGAAACTAATACTGGTCTTCCAGGGAACGATCAAAGCGAAGACTGTTTGGGACATTACTCCCAAGGAGGAAAGTGTGCATGGTGACTGTTGTATTCAATCCCGATGCAATTTCTGTGTTTCATCAACACTCTGATAGACCACAGATTACAGAATGCCTCCAGATGTGCATCGGAAACTACTACTGGTCTTCCAGTTAACGATCAAAGCGTAGACTGTTTGAGACATTACTTTTATGGAGGAATGTGCTCATGGTGACTGTTGTATTCAATCCCGATGCAATTTCTATGTTTCATCAACACTCTGATAGTCCACAGATTACAGAATGCCTCCAGATGTGCGTCGGAAACTGCTACTGGTCTTCCAGGGAACGATCAAAGCGAAAACTCTTTGAAACGTTACTGACATGGAGGAAAGTGCGCATGGTGACTGTTGTATTCGATCCCGATGCAATTTCTGTGTTTCATCAATACTCTGATAGACCACAGATTACGGAATGCCTCCAGATGTTAATCGGAAGCTACTACTGGCTATCCAGGGAACGATCAAAGCGTAGACTGTTTGGGACATTACTCCCATGGAGGAAAGTGCGCATGGTGACTGTTGTATTCAATCCCGATTGAATTTCTGTGTTTCATCAACACTCTGTTAGTCCACAGATTACAGAATGCCTCCAGATGTGCAATTGCTCTTCCAGGGAACGATCAAAATGTAGACTGTTTGAGACATTACTCCCATGGAGGAAACTGCGCATGGAGACCGTTGTATTCAATCCCGATGCAATTTCTGTGTTTCATCAACACTCTGATAATCCACAGAGTGCAGAAAGCCTCCAGATGTGCATCGGAAACTACTACTGGTCTTCCTGGGAACGATCAAAGCGTAGACTGTTTGAGACATTACTTTTATGGAGGAATGTGCTCATGGTGACTGTTGTATTCAATCCCGATGCAATTTCTGTGTTTCATCAACACTTTGATAGTCCACAGATTACAGAATGCCTCCAGATGTGCATCGGAAACTGCTACTGGTCTTCCAGGGAACGATCAAAGCGTAAACTCTTTGAAACATTACTGACATGGAGGAAAGTGCGCATGGTGACTGTTGTATTCAATCCCGGTGCAATTTCTGTGTTTCATCAATACTCTGATAGACCACAGATTACAGAATGCCTCCAGATGTTAATCGGAAACTACTACTGGCTTTCCAGGGAACGATCAAAGCGTAGACTGTTTGGGACATTACTCCCATGCAGGAAAGTGCGGATGGTAACTGTTGTATTCAATTCCGATGCAATTTCTGTGTTTCATCAACACTCTGATAGTCCACAGATTACAGAATGCCACCAGATGTGCATCGGAAACTACTACTGGACTTCCAGGGAACGATCAAAGCGTGGACTGTTTGAGAATTACTCCCATGGAGGAAAGTGCGCATGGTGACTGTTGTATTCAATCCCGATGCAATTTCTGTGTTCATCAACACTCTGATACTCCACAGAATACAGAACGCCTCCAGATGTGCATCGGAAACTACTACAGGTCTTCCTGGGTACGATCAAAGCGTAAACTGTTTGAGACATTACTCCCATGGAGGAAAAGGCGCATGGTGACTGTTGTATTCAATCCCGATGCAATTTCTGTGTTTCATCAACACTCTGATAGTCCACAGATTACAGAATGCCTCCAGATGCGCATCGGAAACTAATACTGGTCTTCCAGGGAACGATCAAAGCTTAGACTGTTTGGGACATTACTCCCATGGAGGAAAGTGCGCATGGTGACTGTTGTATTCTATCTCGATGCTATTTCTGTGTTTCATCAACACTCTGATAGTCCACAGATTACGGAAAGCCTCCAGATGTGCATCGGAAACTACTACTGGTCTTCCAGCTAACGATCAAAGCGTAGACTCTTTGAGACATTACTCCCATGGAGTAAAGTGCGCATGGTGAATGTTGTATTCAATCGCGATGCAATTTCTGTGTTTCATCAACACTCTGATAGTCCACAGATTACAGAATGCCTCCATATGTGCAATTGAAACTAATACTGGTCTTCCAGGGAACGATCAAAGCGTAGACTGTTTGAGACATTACTCCCATGGAGGAAACTGCGCATGGAGACTGTTGTATTCAATCCCGATCCAATTTCTGTGTTTCATCAACACTCTGATAATCCACAGAGTACAGAAAGCCTCCAGATGTGCATCAGAAACTACTACTGGTCTTCCAGGGAGCGATCAAAGCGTAGACTGTTAGATACATTACTCCCATGGAGGAAAGTGCGCATGGTGACCGTTGTGTTCAATCCCGATGCAATTTCTGTGTTTCATCACCACTCTGATACTCAACAGATTACAGAATGCCTCCAGATGCGCATCGGAAACTACTACTGGTCTTCCAGGGAACGATCGAAGCGTAGACTCTTTGAGACATTACTCCCATGGAGGAAAGTGCGCATGGAGACTGTTGTATTCATCCCGATGTAGTTTCTGTGTTTCATTTACACTCTGATAGTCCACAGATTACAGAATGCCTACAGATGTGCATCATAAAATGCTGCTGGCCTTCCAGGGAACGATCAAATCTTAGACTTTTTGAGAATTACTCCCATGGAGGAAAGTGCGCATGGTGACTGTTGTATTCAATCCTGATGCACTTTCTGTGTTTCATCAACACTCTGATAGTCCACAGATTACAGAATGCCACGAGATGTGCATCGGAAACTACTACTGGTCTTCCAGGAAACGATCAAAGCGTAGACTCTTTGAGACATACCTCCCGTGGAGGAAAGTGCGCATGGTGACTGTTGTATTCAATTCCGGTGAAATTTCTATGTTTCATCAACACTCTGATAGTCCACAGATTACAGAATGCCTCCAGATATTAATTGGAAACTACTACTGGTCTTCCAGGGAACAATCAAAGCGTCGACTGTTTGAGACATACCTCCCGTGGAGGAAAGTGCGCATGGTGACTGTTGTATTTAATCCCGAAGCAATTTCTGTGTTTCATCAACACTCTGATAGTCCATAGATTACAGAATGCCACCAGATGTGCATCGGAAACTACTACTGGTCTTCCAGGGAACGATCAAATCTTAGACTTTTTGAGAATTACTCCCATGGAGGAAAGTGCGCATGGTGACTGTTGTATTCAATCCCGATGCAATTTCTGTGTTTCATCAACACTCTGATAGTCCACAGATTACAGAAAGCCTCCAGATGTGCATCGGAAATTACTACTGGTCTTCCAGGGAACGATCAATGCGTAGACTGTTAGAGACACTACTCCCATGGAGGAAAGTGCGCATGGTAACTGTTGTATTCAATCCCGATGCAATTTCTGTGTTTCATCAACACTCCGATAGTCCACAGATTACAGAATGCCTCCAGATGTGCATCGGAAACTACTATTTGTCTTCCAGTTAACGATCAAAGCGTAGACTGTTTGAGACATTACTTTTATGGAGGAATGTGCTCATGGTGACTGTTGTATTCAATCCCGATGCAATTTCTGTGTTTCATCAACACTCTCATAGTCCACAGATTACAGAATGCCTCCAGATGTGCGTCGGAAACTGCTACTGGTCTTCCAGGGAACGATCAAAGCGTAAACTCTTTGAAACCTTACTCCCATGGAGGAAAGTGGGCATGGTGACTGTTGTATTCAACCCCGATGCAATATCTGTGTTTCATCAACACTCTGATACTCCACAGATTAGAGAATGCCTCCAGATGTGCATCGGAAACTACTACTGGTCTCTGATAGTCCACAGATTACAGAATGCCTCCAGATGTGAATTGGAAACTACTACTGGTCTTCCAGGGAACGATCAAAGTGTAGACTGTTTCAGACATTACTCCCATGGAGGAAAGTGCGCATGGTGACTGTTGTACTCAAACCCGATGCAATTTCTGTGTTTCATTAACACTCTGATATTCCACAAATTACAGAATGCATCCAGATGTGCATCGGAAACTACTACTGGTTTTCCAGGGAACGATCAAAGCGTACACTGTTTGAGACAATACTTTTATGAAGGAATGTGCGCATGGTGACTGTTGTATTCAATCCCGACTGAATTTCTGTGTTTCATCAACACTCTGATAGTCCACAGATTACAGAATGCCTCCAGATGTGCATCGGAAACTACTACTGGTCTTCCAGGGAACGATCAAAGCGTAGACTGTTTGAGACATTACTTTTAAGGAGGAAAGTGCGCATGGTGACTGTTGTATTCAATCCCGATGCAATTTCTGTGGTTCATCAACACTCTGATAATCCACAGATTACAGAATGCCTCCAGATGTGCATCGGAAACTACTACTGGTCTTCCAGGGAACGATCTAAGCGTAGACTGTTTGAGACATATCTCCAGTGGAGGAAAGTGCGCATGGTGACTGTTGTACTCAATCCCGATGCAATTTCTGTGTTTCATTAACCCTCTGATAGCCCACAGATTACAGAATGCATCCAGATGTGCATCGGAAACTACTACAGGTCTTCCAGGGAACGATCAAAGCGTAGACTGTTTGAGACATTACTTTTATGGAGGAATGTGCGCATGGTGACTGTTGTATTCAATCCCGATGCAATTTCTGTGTTTCATCAACACTCTGATAATCCACAGTGTATAGAAAGCCTCCAGATTTGCATCGGAAACTACTACTGGTATTCCAGGGAAAGATCAAATCGTAGACCGTTAGAAACATTACTCCCATGTAGGAAAGTGCGCATGGAGACTGTTGTATTCCATCCCGATGCAATTTCTGTGTTTCATCAAAACTCTGATAGTTCCACAGATTACAGAATGCCTCCAGATGTTCATCGGAAACCACTATTGGTCTTCCAGGGAACGATCAAAGCGTAGACTGTTTGAGAATTACTCCCATGCAGGAAAGTACGCTTGGTGACTTTTGTATTCAATCCCAATGCAATTTCTATGTTTCATCAACACTCTGATACTCCACAGATTACAGAATGCCTCCAGATGTGCATCGGAAACTACTACTGGTCTCTGATAGTCCACAGATTACAAAATGCCTCCAGATGTGAATTGGAAACTACTACTGGTCTTCCAGGGAACGATAAAAGCGTAGACTGTTTGAGACATTACTCCCATTCTGGAAAGTGCGCATGGTGACTGTTGTACTCAAACCCGATGCAATTTCTGTGTTTCATTAACACTCTGATAGTCCACAGATTACAGAATGCATCCAGATGTGCATCGGAAACTACTACTGGTTTTCCAGGGAACGATCAAAGCGTACACTGTTTGAGACAATACTTTTATGGAGGAATGTGCGCATGGTGACTGTTGTATTCAATCCCGAATGAATTTCTGTGTTTCATCAACACTCTGATAGTCCACAGATTACAGAATGCCTCCAGATGTGCATCGGAAACTACTACTGGTCTTCCAGGGAACGATCAAAGCGTAGACTGTTTGAGACATTACGTTTATGGAGGAAAGTGCGCATGGTGACTGTTGTATTCAATCCCGATGCAATTTCTGTGGTTCATCAACACTCTGATAATCCACAGATTACAGAATGCCTCCAGATGTGCATCGCAAACTACTACTGGTCTTCCAGGGAACGATCTAAGCGTAGACTGTTTGAGACATATCTCCAGTGGAGGAAAGTGCGCATGGTGACTGTTGTATTCAATCCCGATGAAATTTCTGTGTTTCATCCAAACTCTGATAGTCCACACATTACAGAATGCCACCAGATGTGCATCGGAAACTACTACTGGTCTTCCAGGGAACGATCAAAACGTAGACTGTTTGAGAATTACTCCCATGGTGGAAAGTGCGCATGGTGACTGTTGTATTCAATCCCGATGAAATTTCTGTGTTTCATCAACACTCTGATACTCCACAGATTACAGAATGCCTCCAGATGTGCATCGGAAACTACTACTGGTCTTCCAGGGAACGATCGAAGCGTAGAGTGAGACATTACTCCCATGGAGAAAAGTGCGCATGGTGACTGTTGTATTCAATCCCGATGCAATTTCTGTGTTTCATCAACACTCTGATAGTCCACAGATTGCAGAATGCCTCCAGATGTGCATCGGAAACTACTACTGGACTTCCAGGGAACGATCAAAGCGTAGACTGTTTGGGACATTTCTCCCATGGAGGAAAGTGCGGATGGTGACTGTTGTATTCAATCCTGATGCACTTTCTGTGTTTCATCAACACTCTGATAGTCCACAGATTACAGAATGCCACGAGATGTGCATCGGAAACTACTACTGGTCTTCCAGGAAACGATCAAAGCGTAGACTCTTTGAGACATACCTCCCGTTTAGGAAAGTGCGCATGGTGACTGTTGTATTCAATTCCGATAAAATTTCTATGTTTCATCAACACTCTGATAGTCCACAGATTACAGAATGCCTCCAGATATTAATTGGAAACTACTACTGGTCTTCCAGGGAACAATCAAAGCGTCGACTGTTTGAGACATACCTCCCGTGGAGGAAAGTGCGCATGGTGACTGTTGTATTTAATCCCGAAGCAATTTCTGTGTTTCATCAACACTCTGATAGTCCATAGATTACAGAATGCCACCAGATGTGCATCGGAAACTACTACTGGTCTTCCAGGGAACGATCAAATCTTAGACTTTTTGAGAATTACTCCCATGGAGGAAAGTGCGCATGGTGACTGTTGTATTCAATCCCGATGCAATTTCTGTGTTTCATCAACACTCTGATAGTCCACAGATTACAGAAAGCCTCCAGATGTGCATCGGAAATTACTACTGGTCTTCCAGGGAACGATCAAAGCGTAGACTGTTAGAGACACTACTCCCATGGAGGAAAGTGCGCATGGTAACTGTTGTATTCAATCCCGATGCAATTTCTGTGTTTCATCAACACTCCGATAGTCCACAGATTACAGAATGCCTCCAGATGTGCATCGGAAACTACTATTTGTCTTCCAGTTAACGATCAAAGCGTAGACTGTTTGAGACATTACTTTTATGGAGGAATGTGCTCATGGTGACTGTTGTATTCAATCCCGATGCAATATCTGTGTTTCATCAACACTCTGATACTCCACAGATTAGAGAATGCCTCCAGATGTGCATCGGAAACTACTACTGGTCTCTGATAGTCCACAGATTACAGAATGCCTCCAGATGTGCATCGGAAACTACTACTGGTTTTCCAGGGAACGATCAAAGCGTACACTGTTTGAGACAATACTTTTATGGAGGAATGTGCGCATGGTGACTGTTGTATTCAATCCCGAATGAATTTCTGTGTTTCATCAACACTCTGATAGTCCACAGATTACAGAATGCCTCCAGATGTGCATCGGAAACTACTACTGGTCTTCCAGGGAACGATCAAAGCGTAGACTGTTTGAGACATTACTTTTATGGAGGAAAGTGCGCATGGTGACTGTTGTATTCAATCCCGATGCAATTTCTGTGGTTCATCAACACTCTGATAATCCACAGATTACAGAATGCCTCCAGATGTGCATCGGAAACTACTACTGGTCTTCCAGGGAACGATCTAAGCGTAGACTGTTTGAGACATATCTCCAGTGGAGGAAAGTGCGCATGGTGACTGTTGTATTCAATCCCGATGAAATTTCTGTGTTTCATCAAAACTCTGATAGTCCACAGATTACAGAATGCCACCAGATGTGCATCGGAAACTACTACTGGTCTTCCAGGGAACGATCAAAACGTAGACTGTTTGAGAATTACTCCCATGGTGGAAAGTGCGCATGGTGACTGTTGTATTCAATCCCGATGCAATTTCTGTGTTTCATCAACACTCTGATACTCCACAGATTACAGAATGCCTCCAGATGTGCATCGGAAACTACTACTGGTCTTCCAGGGAACGATCGAAGCGTAGAGTGAGACATTACTCCCATGGAGAAAAGTGCGCATGGTGACTGTTGTATTCAATCCCGATGCAATTTCTGTGTTTCATCAACACTCTGATAGTCCACAGATTACAGAATGCCACGAGATGTGCTTCGGAAACTACTACTGGTCTTCCAGTTAACGATCAAAGCGTAGACTGCTTGAGACATTACTCCCGTGGACGAAAGTGCGAATGGTGACTGTTGTATTCAATCCTAATGCAATTTCCGTGGTTCATCAACACTCTGATAGTCCACAGATTACAGAATGCCTCCAGATGTGCATCGGAAACTACTACTGGTCTTCCAGGGAACGATCAAAGCGTAGACTGTTTGGGACATTACTCCCATGGAGGAAAGTGCGCATGGTGATTGTTGTATTCAATCGCGATGCAATTTCTGTATTCATCAACACTCTGATAGTCCACAGATCACAGAATGCCTCCAGATGTGTATCGGAAACTACTACTGGTCTTCCAGGGAACGATCAAAACGTAGACCGTTTGAGACATTACTTTTATGGAGGAATGTGCGCATGGTGACTGTTGTATTCAATCCCGATGCAATTTCTGTGTTTCATCAACACTCTGATAGTCCACAGATTACAGAATGCCTCCAGATGTGCATCGGAAACTACTACTGGTCTTCCAGGGAACGATCAAAGCGTAAACTCTTTGAGACACTACTCCCATGGAGGAAAGTGCGCATGGTGACTGTTGTATTCATCCCGATGTAATTTCTGTGTTTCATTTACACTCTGATAGTCCACAGATGACAGAATGCCTCCAGATGTGCATCGGAAACTACTACTGGTCTTCCAGGGAACGATCAAAGCGTAGACTGTTTGGGACATTACTCCCATGGAGGAAAGTGCGCATGGTGACTGTTGTATTCAATCCCGATGCAATTTCTGTGTTTCATCAACACTCTGATAGTCCACAGATTACAGAATGCCTCCAGATGTGCATCGGAAACTACTGCTGGACTTCCAGGGAACGAACAAAGCGTAGACTGTTAGAAACATTACTCCCATGGAGGAAAGTGCGCATGGAGACTGTTGTATTCAATCCCGATGCAATTTCTGTGTTTCAACAACACTCTGATAGTCCACAGATTACAGAATGCCTCCAGATGTTCATCGGAAACTACTATTGGTCTTCCAGGGAACGATCAAAGCGTAGACTGTTTGAGAATTACTCCCATGCAGGAAAGTACGCTTGGTGACTTTTGTATTCAATCCCAATGCAATTTCTGTGTTTCATCAACACTCTGATAGTCCACAGATTACAGAATGCCACCAGATGTGCATCGGAAACTACTACTGGTCTCTGATAGTCCACAGATTACAGAATGCCTCCAGATGTTAATTGGAAACTACTACTGGTCTTCCAGGGAACGATCAAAGCGTAAACTCTTTGAAACATTACTCCCATGGAGGCAAGTGCGCATGGTGACTCTTGTATTCAATCCCGATGGAATTTCTGTGTTTCATCAACACTCTGATAGTCCACAGATTACAGAATGCATAGAGATGTGCATCGGAAACTACTACTGGTTTTCCAGGGAACGATCAAAGCGTACACTGTTTGAGACAATACTTTTATGGAGGAATGTGCGCATGGTGACTGTTGTATTCAATCCCGAATGAATTTCTGTGTTTCATCAACACTCTGATAGTCCACAGATTACCGAATGCCTCCAGATGTGCATCGGAAACTACTACTGGTCTTCCAGGGAACGATCAAAGCGTAGACTGTTTGAGACATTACTTTTATGGAGGAAAGTGCGCATGGTGACTGTTGTATTCAATCCCGATGCAATTTCTGTGGTTCATCAACACTCTGATAATCCACAGATTACAGAATGCCTCCAGATGTGCATCGGAAACTACTACTGGTCTTCCAGGGAACGATCTAAGCGTAGACTGTTTGAGACATATCTCCAGTGGAGGAAAGTGCGCATGGTGACTGTTGTATTCAATCCCGATGAAATTTCTGTGTTTCATCAAAACTCTGATAGTCCACAGATTACAGAATGCCACCAGATGTGCATCGGAAACTACTACTGGTCTTCCAGGGAACGATCAAAACGTAGACTGTTTGAGAATTACTCCCATGGGGGAAAGTGCGCATGGTGACTGTTGTATTCAATCCCGATGCAATTTCTGTGTTTCATCAACACTCTGATACTCCACAGATTACAGAATGCCTCCAGATGTGCATCGGAAACTACTACTGTTCTTCCAGGGAACGATCGAAGCGTAGAGTGAGACATTACCTCCATGGAGAAAAGTGCGCATGGTGACTGTTGTATTCAATCCCGATGCAATTTCTGTGTGTCATCAACACTCAGATAGTCCACAGATTACAGAATGCCTCCAGATGTGCATCGGAAACTACTACTGGACTTCCAGGGAACGATCAAAGCGTAGACTGTTTGGGACATTTCTCCCATGGAGGAAAGTGCGGATGGTGACTGTTGTATTCAATCCTAATGCACTTTCTGTGTTTCATCAACACTCTGATAGTCCACAGATTACAGAATGCCACGAGATGTGCTTCGGAAACTACTACTGGTCTTCCAGTTAACGATCAAAGCGTAGACTGCTTGAGACATTACTCCCGTGGAGGAAAGTGCGAATGGTGACTGTTGTATTCAATCCTGATACAATTTCCGTGTTTCATCAACACTCTGATAGTCCACAGATTACAGAATGCCTCCAGATGTGCATCGGAAACTACTACTGGTCTTCCAGGGAACGATCAAAGCGTAAACTGTTTGGGACATTACTCGCATGGAGGAAAGTGCGCATGGTGATTGTTGTATTCAATCGCGATGCAATTTCTGTGTTTCATCAACACTCTGATAGTCCACAGATCACAGAATGCCTCCAGATGTGTATCGGAAACTACTACTGGTCTTCCAGGGAACGATCAAAGCGTAGACCGTTTGAGACATTACTTTTATGGAGGAATGTGCGCATGGTGACTGTTGTATTCAATCCCGATGCAATTTCTGTGTTTCATCAACACTCTGATAGTCCACAGATTACAGAATGCCTCCAGATGTGCATCGGAAACCACTACTGGACTTCCAGGGAACGATCAAAGCGTAAACTCTTTGAAACATTACTCCCATGGAGGAAAGTGCGCATGGTGACTGTAGTGTTCAATCCCGATGCAATTTCTGTGTTTCATCAACACTCTGATAGTCCACAGATTACAGAATGCCTCCAGATGTGCATCGGAAACTACTACTGGTCTTACAGGGAGCGATCAAAGCATAGACTGTTTGAGAATTACTCCCATGGAGACTGTTGTATTCAACCCCGATGCAATTTCTGTGTTTCATCAACACTCTGATAGTCCACAGAATTCAGAATGCCACCAGATGTGCATCGGAAACTGCTACCGGTCTTCCAGGGAACGATCAAAACGTAGACTGTTTGAGACATTACTCCCATGGAGGAAAGTGCGCATGGTGACTGTTGTATTCAATCCCGGTACAATTTCTCTGTTTCATCAACACTTTAATAGCCCACACATTACAGAATGCCTCCAGATGTGCATCGGAAACTACTACTGGTCTTACAGGGAGCGATCAAAGCATAGACTGTTTGAGAATTACTCCCATGGAGACTGTTGTATTCAACCCCGATGCAATTTCTGTGTTTCATCAACACTCTGATAGTCCACAGTGTACAGAAAGCCTAAAGATGTGCATAGGAAACTACTACTGGTCTTCTGGGAAACGATCAAAGCGTAGACTGTTAGAGACATTACTCCCATGGAGGAAAGTGCGCATGGTAACTGTTGTATTCAATCCCGATGCAATTTCTGTGTTTCATCAACACTCTGATACTCGACAGATTACAGAATGCCTCCAGATGTTAATCGGAAACTAGTACTGGTTTTCCAGGGAACGATCAGAGCGTAGACTGTTTGGGACATTACTCCCAGGTAGGAAAGTGCGAATGGTGACTGTTGTATTCAATCCCGATGCAATTTCTTTGTTTCATCAACACTCTGATAGTCCACAGATTACAGAAAGCCACCAGATGTGCATCGGAAATTACTACTGGTCTTCCAGGGAACGATCTAAGCGTAGACTGTTTGAGACATATCTCCAGTGGAGGAAAGTGCGCATGGTGACTGTTGTATTCAATCCCGATGAAATTTCTGTGTTTCATCAAAACTCTGATAGTCCACAGATTACAGAATGCCACCAGATGTGCATCGGAAACTACTACTGGTCTTCCAGGGAACGATCAAAACGTAGACTGTTTGAGAATTACTCCCATGGTGGAAAGTGCGAATGGTGACTGTTGTATTCAATCCCGATGCAATTTCTGTGTTTCATCAACACTCTGATACTCCACAGATTACAGAATGCCTCCAGATGTGCATCGGAAACTACTACTGGTCTTCCAGGGAACGATCGAAGCGTAGAGTGAGACATTACTCCCATGGAGAAAAGTGCGCATGGTGACTGTTGTATTCAATCCCGATGCAATTTCTGTGTTTCATCAACACTCTGATAGTCCACAGATTACAGAATGCCACGAGATGTGCTTCGGAAACTACTACTGGTCTTCCAGTTAACGATCAAAGCGTAGACTGCTTGAGACATTACTCCCGTGGACGAAAGTGCGAATGGTGACTGTTGTATTCAATCCTAATGCAATTTCCGTGGTTCATCAACACTCTGATAGACCACAGATTACAGAATGCCTCCAGATGTGCATCGGAAACTACTACTGGTCTTCCAGGGAACGATCAAAGCGTAGACTGTTTGGGACATTACTCCCATGGAGGAAAGTGCGCATGGTGATTGTTGTATTCAATCGCGATGCAATTTCTGTATTCATCAACACTCTGATAGTCCACAGATCACAGAATGCCTCCAGATGTGTATCGGAAACTACTACTGGTCTTCCAGGGAACGATCAAAACGTAGACCGTTTGAGACATTACTTTTATGGAGGAATGTGCGCATGGTGACTGTTGTATTCAATCCCGATGCAATTTCTGTGTTTCATCAACACTCTGATAGTCCACAGATTACAGAATGCCTCCAGATGTGCATCGGAAACTACTACTGGTCTTCCAGGGAACGATCAAAGCGTAAACTCTTTGAGACACTACTCCCATGGAGGAAAGTGCGCATGGTGACTGTTGTATTCATCCCGATGTAATTTCTGTGTTTCATTTACACTCTGATAGTCCACAGATGACAGAATGCCTCCAGATGTGCATCGGAAACTACTACTGGTCTTCCAGGGAACGATCAAAGCGTAGACTGTTTGGGACATTACTCCCATGGAGGAAAGTGCGCATGGTGACTGTTGTATTCAATCCCGATGCAATTTCTGTGTTTCATCAACACTCTGATAGTCCACAGATTACAGAATGCCTCCAGATGTGCATCGGAAACTACTGCTGGACTTCCAGGGAACGAACAAAGCGTAGACTGTTAGAAACATTACTCCCATGGAGGAAAGTGCGCATGGAGACTGTTGTATTCAATCCCGATGCAATTTCTGTGTTTCAACAACACTCTGATAGTCCACAGATTACAGAATGCCTCCAGATGTTCATCGGAAACTACTATTGGTCTTCCAGGGAACGATCAAAGCGTAGACTGTTTGAGAATTACTCCCATGCAGGAAAGTACGCTTGGTGACTTTTGTATTCAATCCCAATGCAATTTCTGTGTTTCATCAACACTCTGATAGTCCACAGATTACAGAATGCCACCAGATGTGCATCGGAAACTACTACTGGTCTCTGATAGTCCACAGATTACAGAATGCCTCCAGATGTTAATTGGAAACTACTACTGGTCTTCCAGGGAACGATCAAAGCGTAAACTCTTTGAAACATTACTCCCATGGAGGCAAGTGCGCATGGTGACTCTTGTATTCAATCCCGATGGAATTTCTGTGTTTCATCAACACTCTGATAGTCCACAGATTACAGAATGCATAGAGATGTGCATCGGAAACTACTACTGGTTTTCCAGGGAACGATCAAAGCGTACACTGTTTGAGACAATACTTTTATGGAGGAATGTGCGCATGGTGACTGTTGTATTCAATCCCGAATGAATTTCTGTGTTTCATCAACACTCTGATAGTCCACAGATTACAGAATGCCTCCAGATGTGCATCGGAAACTACTACTGGTCTTCCAGGGAACGATCAAAGCGTAGACTGTTTGAGACATTACTTTTATGGAGGAAAGTGCGCATGGTGACTGTTGTATTCAATCCCGATGAAATTTCTGTGTTTCATCAAAACTCTGATAGTCCACAGATTACAGAATGCCACCAGATGTGCATCGGAAACTACTACTGGTCTTCCAGGGAACGATCAAAACGTAGACTGTTTGAGAATTACTCCCATGGGGGAAAGTGCGCATGGTGACTGTTGTATTCAATCCCGATGCAATTTCTGTGTTTCATCAACACTCTGATACTCCACAGATTACAGAATGCCTCCAGATGTGCATCGGAAACTACTACTGTTCTTCCAGGGAACGATCGAAGCGTAGAGTGAGACATTACCTCCATGGAGAAAAGTGCGCATGGTGACTGTTGTATTCAATCCCGATGCAATTTCTGTGTGTCATCAACACTCAGATAGTCCACAGATTACAGAATGCCTCCAGATGTGCATCGGAAACTACTACTGGACTTCCAGGGAACGATCAAAGCGTAGACTGTTTGGGACATTTCTCCCATGGAGGAAAGTGCGGATGGTGACTGTTGTATTCAATCCTAATGCACTTTCTGTGTTTCATCAACACTCTGATAGTCCACAGATTACAGAATGCCACGAGATGTGCTTCGGAAACTACTACTGGTCTTCCAGTTAACGATCAAAGCGTAGACTGCTTGAGACATTACTCCCGTGGAGGAAAGTGCGAATGGTGACTGTTGTATTCAATCCTGATACAATTTCCGTGTTTCATCAACACTCTGATAGTCCACAGATTACAGAATGCCTCCAGATGTGCATCGGAAACTACTACTGGTCTTCCAGGGAACGATCAAAGCGTAAACTGTTTGGGACATTACTCGCATGGAGGAAAGTGCGCATGGTGATTGTTGTATTCAATCGCGATGCAATTTCTGTGTTTCATCAACACTCTGATAGTCCACAGATCACAGAATGCCTCCAGATGTGTATCGGAAACTACTACTGGTCTTCCAGGGAACGATCAAAGCGTAGACCGTTTGAGACATTACTTTTATGGAGGAATGTGCGCATGGTGACTGTTGTATTCAATCCCGATGCAATTTCTGTGTTTCATCAACACTCTGATAGTCCACAGATTACAGAATGCCTCCAGATGTGCATCGGAAACCACTACTGGACTTCCAGGGAACGATCAAAGCGTAAACTCTTTGAAACATTACTCCCATGGAGGAAAGTGCGCATGGTGACTGTAGTGTTCAATCCCGATGCAATTTCTGTGTTTCATCAACACTCTGATAGTCCACAGATTACAGAATGCCTCCAGATGTGCATCGGAAACTACTACTGGTCTTACAGGGAGCGATCAAAGCATAGACTGTTTGAGAATTACTCCCATGGAGACTGTTGTATTCAACCCCGATGCAATTTCTGTGTTTCATCAACACTCTGATAGTCCACAGAATTCAGAATGCCACCAGATGTGCATCGGAAACTGCTACCGGTCTTCCAGGGAACGATCAAAACGTAGACTGTTTGAGACATTACTCCCATGGAGGAAAGTGCGCATGGTGACTGTTGTATTCAATCCCGATACAATTTCTCTGTTTCATCAACACTTTAATAGCCCACACATTACAGAATGCCTCCAGATGTGCATCGGAAACTACTACTGGTCTTACAGGGAGCGATCAAAGCATAGACTGTTTGAGAATTACTCCCATGGAGACTGTTGTATTCAACCCCGATGCAATTTCTGTGTTTCATCAACACTCTGATAGTCCACAGTGTACAGAAAGCCTAAAGATGTGCATAGGAAACTACTACTGGTCTTCTGGGAAACGATCAAAGCGTAGACTGTTAGAGACATTACTCCCATGGAGGAAAGTGCGCATGGTAACTGTTGTATTCAATCCCGATGCAATTTCTGTGTTTCATCAACACTCTGATACTCGACAGATTACAGAATGCCTCCAGATGTTAATCGGAAACTAGTACTGGTTTTCCAGGGAACGATCAGAGCGTAGACTGTTTGGGACATTACTCCCAGGTAGGAAAGTGCGAATGGTGACTGTTGTATTCAATCCCGATGCAATTTCTTTGTTTCATCAACACTCTGATAGTCCACAGATTACAGAAAGCCACCAGATGTGCATCGGAAATTACTACTGGTCTTCCAGGGAACGATCAAAGTGTAGAATGTTAGAGACATTACTCCCATGGAGGAAAGGGCGCATGGTGACTGTTGTATTCAATCCCGATGCAATTTCTGTGTTTCATCAACACTCTGATAGTCCACAGATTACGGAAAGCCTCCAGATGTGCATCGGAAACTACTACTGGTCTTCCAGAGAACGATCAAAGCGTAGATTCTTTGGGACATTACTCCCATGGAGTAAAGTGCGCATGGTGACTGTTGTATTCAATCCCGATGCAATTTCTGTGTTTCATCCACACTCTGATAATCCACAGAGTACAGAAACCCTCCAGATGTGCATCGGAAACTACTACTGGTCTTCCAGGGAACGATCAAAGCGTAGACTGTTTGAGACATTACTTTTATGGAGGAATGTGCTCATGGTGACTGTTGTATTCAATCCCGATGCAATTTCTGTGTTTCATCAACACTCTGATAGTCCGCAGATTACAGAATGCCTCCAGATGTGCGTCGGAAACTGCTACTGGTCTTCCAGGGAACGATCAAAGCGTAGACTGTTTGAGAATTACTCCCATGCAGGAAAGTACGCTTGGTGACTTTTGTATTCAATCCCAATGCAATTTCTGTGTTTCATCAACACTCTGATACTCCACAGATTACAGAATGCCTCCAGATGTGCATCGGAAACTACTACTGGTCTTCCAGGGAACGATCGAAGCGTAGACTCTTTGAGACATTACTCCCATGGAGTAAAGTGCGCATGGTGACTGTTGTATTCATCCCGATGTAATTTCTGTGTTTCATTTACACTCTGATAGTCCACAGATTACAGAATGCCTCCAGATGTGCATCGGAAACTGCTACTGGTCTTCCAGGGAACGATCAAAGCGTAAACTCTTTGAAACATTACTCCCATGGAGGAAAGTGCGCATGGTGACTGTTGTATTCAATCCCGATGCAATTTCTGTGTTTCATCAACACTCTGATAGTCCACAGATTACAGAATGCCACCAGATGTGCATCGGAAACTACTACTGGTCTCTGATAGTCCACAGATTACAGAATGCCTCCAGATGTTAATTGGAAACTACTACTGGTCTTCCAGGGAACGATCAAAGCGTAAACTCTTTGAAACATTACTCCCATGGAGGAAAGTGCGCATGGTGACTGTTGTATTCAATCCCGATGGAATTTCTGTGTTTCATCAACACTCTGATAGTCCACAGATTACAGAATGCAGCCAGATGTGCATCGGAAACTACTACTGGTTTTCCAGGGAACGATCAAAGCGTACACTGTTTGAGACAATTCTTTTATGGAGGAATGTGCGCATGGTGACTGTTGTATTCAATCCCGAATGAATTTCTGTGTTTCATCAACACTCTGATAGTCCACAGATTACAGAATGCCTCCAGATGTGCATCGGAAACTACTACTGGTCTTCCAGGGAACGATCAAAGCGTAGACTGTTTGAGACATTACTTTTATGGAGGAAAGTGCGCATGGTGACTGTTGTAATCAATCCCGATGCAATTTGTGTGGTTCATCAACACTCTGATAATCCACAGATTACAGAATGCCTCCAGATGTGCATCGGAAACTACTACTGGTCTTCCAGGGAACGATCTAAGCGTAGACTGTTTGAGACATATCTCCAGTGGAGGAAAGTGCGCATGGTGACTGTTGTATTCAATCCCGATGAAATTTCTGTGTTTCATCAAAACTCTGATAGTCCACAGATTACAGAATGCCACCAGATGTGCATCGGAAACTACTACTGGTCTTCCAGGGAACGATCAAAACGTAGACTGTTTGAGAATTACTCCCATGGGGGAAAGTGCGCATGGTGACTGTTGTATTCAATCCCGATGCAATTTCTGTGTTTCATCAACACTCTGATACTCCACAGATTACAGAATGCCTCCAGATGTGCATCGGAAACTACTACTGTTCTTCCAGGGAACGATCGAAGCGTAGAGTGAGACATTACCTCCATGGAGAAAAGTGCGCATGGTGACTGTTGTATTCAATCCCGATGCAATTTCTGTGTGTCATCAACACTCTGATAGTCCACAGATTACAGAATGCCTCCAGATGTGCATCGGAAACTACTACTGGACTTCCAGGGAACGATCAAAGCGTAGACTGTTTGGGACATTTCTCCCATGGAGGAAAGTGCGGATGGTGACTGTTGTATTCAGTCCTAATGCACTTTCTGTGTTTCATCAACACTCTGATAGTCCACAGATTACAGAATGCCACGAGATGTGCTTCGGAAACTACTACTGGTCTTCCAGTTAACGATCAAAGCGTAGACTGCTTGAGACATTACTCCCGTGGAGGAAAGTGCGAATGGTGACTGTTGTATTGATCCTGATGCAATTTCCGTGTTTCATCAACACTCTGATAGTCCACAGATTACAGAATGCCTCCAGATGTGCATCGGAAACTACTACTGGTCTTCCAGGGAACGATCAAAGCGTAAACTCTTTGGGACATTACTCACATGGAGGAAAGTGCGCATGGTGATTGTTGTATTCAATCGCGATGCAATTTCTGTGTTTCATCAACACTCTGATAGTCCACAGATCACAGAATGCCTCCAGATGTGTATCGGAAACTACTACTGGTCTTCCAGGGAACGATCAAAGCGTAGACCGTTTGAGACATTACCTTTATGGAGGAATGTGCGCATGGTGACTGTTGTATTCAATCCCGATGCAATTTCTGTGTTTCATCAACACTCTGATAGTCCTCAGATTACAGAATGCCTCCAGATGTGCATCGGAAACTACTACTGGACTTCCAGGGAACGATCAAAGCGTAAACTCTTTGAAACATTACTCCCATGGAGGAAAGTGCGCATGGTGACTGTAGTGTTCAATCCCGATGCAATTTCTGTGTTTCATCAACACTCTGATAGTCCACAGATTACAGAATGCCTCCAGATGTGCAATTGAAACTACTACTGGTCTTCCAGGGAACGATCAAAGCGTAGACTGTTAGAGACATTACTCCCGTGGAGGAAAGTACGCATGGTGACTGTTGTATTCAATCCTGATGCAATTTATGTGTTTCATCAACACTCTGATAGTCCACAGAATTCAGAATGCCTCCAGATGTGCATCGGAAACTGCTACTGGTCTTCCAGGGAACGATCAAAACGTAGACTGTTTGAGACATTACTCCCATGGAGGAAAGTGCGCAAGGTGACTGTTGTATTCAATCCCGATGCAATATCTCTGTTTCATCAACACTTTAATAGCCCACAGATTACAGAATGCCTCCAGATGTGCATCGGAAACTACTACTGGTCTTACAGGGAGCGATCGAAGCATAGACTGTTTGAGAATTACTCCCATGGAGACTGTTGTATTCAACCCCGATGCAATTTCTGTGTTTCTTCAACACTCTGATAGTCCACAGATTACAGAATGCCACCAGATGTGCATCGGAAACTACTACTGGTCTTCCAGGGAACGATCAAAGCTTAGACTGTTTGAGAATTACTCCCATGGAGGAAAGTGCGCATGGTGACGTATTCAATCCCGATGCAATTTCTGTGTTTCATCAACACTCTGATAGTCCACAGATTACAGTAAGCCTCCAGATGTGCATCGGAAATTACTACTGGTCTTCCAGGGAACGATCAAAGCGTAGAATGTTAGAGACATTACTCCCATGGAGGAAAGTGGGCATGGTAACTGTTGTATTCAATCCCGATGCAATTTTTGTGTTTCATCAACACTCTGATACTCCACAGATTACAGAATGCCTCCAGATGTTAATCGGAAACTAGTACTGGTTTTCCAGGGAACGATCAAAGCGTAGACTGTTTGGGACATTACTCCCAGGTAGGAAAGTGCGCATGGTGACTGTTGTATTCAATCCCGATGCAATTTCTGTGTTTCATCAACACTCTGATACTCCACAGATTACAGAATGCCTCCAGATATTAATCGGAAACTACTACTGGTTTTCCAGGGAACGATCAAAGCGTAGACTGTTTGGGATATTACTCCCATGGAGGAAAGTGCGCATGGTGACTGTTGTATTCAATCCCGATGCAATTTCTGTGTTTCATCAACACTCTGATAGTCCACAGATTACGGAAAGCCTCCAGATGTGCATCGGAAACTACTACTGGTCTTCCAGAGAACGATCAAAGCGTAGATTCTTTGGGACATTACTCCCATGGAGTAAAGTGCGCATGGTGACTGTTGTATTCAATCCCGATGCAATTTCTGTGTTTCATCCACACTCTGATAATCCACAGAGTACAGAAACCCTCCAGATGTGCATCGGAAACTACTACTGGTCTTCCAGGGAACGATCAAAGCGTAGACTGTTTGAGACATTACTTTTATGGAGGAATGTGCTCATGGTGACTGTTGTATTCAATCCCGATGCAATTTCTGTGTTTCATCAACACTCTGATAGTCCGCAGATTACAGAATGCCTCCAGATGTGCGTCGGAAACTGCTACTGGTCTTCCAGGGAACGATCAAAGCGTAGACTGTTTGAGAATTACTCCCATGCAGGAAAGTACGCTTGGTGACTTTTGTATTCAATCCCAATGCAATTTCTGTGTTTCATCAACACTCTGATACTCCACAGATTACAGAATGCCTCCAGATGTGCATCGGAAACTACTACTGGTCTTCCAGGGAACGATCGAAGCGTAGACTCTTTGAGACATTACTCCCATGGAGTAAAGTGCGCATGGTGACTGTTGTATTCATCCCGATGTAATTTCTGTGTTTCATTTACACTCTGATAGTCCACAGATTACAGAATGCCTCCAGATGTGCATCGGAAACTGCTACTGGTCTTCCAGGGAACGATCAAAGCGTAAACTCTTTGAAACATTACTCCCATGGAGGAAAGTGCGCATGGTGACTGTTGTATTCAATCCCGATGCAATTTCTGTGTTTCATCAACACTCTGATAGTCCACAGATTACAGAATGCCACCAGATGTGCATCGGAAACTACTACTGGTCTCTGATAGTCCACAGATTACAGAATGCCTCCAGATGTTAATTGGAAACTACTACTGGTCTTCCAGGGAACGATCAAAGCGTAAACTCTTTGAAACATTACTCCCATGGAGGAAAGTGCGCATGGTGACTGTTGTATTCAATCCCGATGGAATTTCTGTGTTTCATCAACACTCTGATAGTCCACAGATTACAGAATGCAGCCAGATGTGCATCGGAAACTACTACTGGTTTTCCAGGGAACGATCAAAGCGTACACTGTTTGAGACAATTCTTTTATGGAGGAATGTGCGCATGGTGACTGTTGTATTCAATCCCGAATGAATTTCTGTGTTTCATCAACACTCTGATAGTCCACAGATTACAGAATGCCTCCAGATGTGCATCGGAAACTACTACTGGTCTTCCAGGGAACGATCAAAGCGTAGACTGTTTGAGACATTACTTTTATGGAGGAAAGTGCGCATGGTGACTGTTGTAATCAATCCCGATGCAATTTGTGTGGTTCATCAACACTCTGATAATCCACAGATTACAGAATGCCTCCAGATGTGCATCGGAAACTACTACTGGTCTTCCAGGGAACGATCTAAGCGTAGACTGTTTGAGACATATCTCCAGTGGAGGAAAGTGCGCATGGTGACTGTTGTATTCAATCCCGATGAAATTTCTGTGTTTCATCAAAACTCTGATAGTCCACAGATTACAGAATGCCACCAGATGTGCATCGGAAACTACTACTGGTCTTCCAGGGAACGATCAAAACGTAGACTGTTTGAGAATTACTCCCATGGGGGAAAGTGCGCATGGTGACTGTTGTATTCAATCCCGATGCAATTTCTGTGTTTCATCAACACTCTGATACTCCACAGATTACAGAATGCCTCCAGATGTGCATCGGAAACTACTACTGTTCTTCCAGGGAACGATCGAAGCGTAGAGTGAGACATTACCTCCATGGAGAAAAGTGCGCATGGTGACTGTTGTATTCAATCCCGATGCAATTTCTGTGTGTCATCAACACTCTGATAGTCCACAGATTACAGAATGCCTCCAGATGTGCATCGGAAACTACTACTGGACTTCCAGGGAACGATCAAAGCGTAGACTGTTTGGGACATTTCTCCCATGGAGGAAAGTGCGGATGGTGACTGTTGTATTCAGTCCTAATGCACTTTCTGTGTTTCATCAACACTCTGATAGTCCACAGATTACAGAATGCCACGAGATGTGCTTCGGAAACTACTACTGGTCTTCCAGTTAACGATCAAAGCGTAGACTGCTTGAGACATTACTCCCGTGGAGGAAAGTGCGAATGGTGACTGTTGTATTGATCCTGATGCAATTTCCGTGTTTCATCAACACTCTGATAGTCCACAGATTACAGAATGCCTCCAGATGTGCATCGGAAACTACTACTGGTCTTCCAGGGAACGATCAAAGCGTAAACTCTTTGGGACATTACTCACATGGAGGAAAGTGCGCATGGTGATTGTTGTATTCAATCGCGATGCAATTTCTGTGTTTCATCAACACTCTGATAGTCCACAGATCACAGAATGCCTCCAGATGTGTATCGGAAACTACTACTGGTCTTCCAGGGAACGATCAAAGCGTAGACCGTTTGAGACATTACCTTTATGGAGGAATGTGCGCATGGTGACTGTTGTATTCAATCCCGATGCAATTTCTGTGTTTCATCAACACTCTGATAGTCCTCAGATTACAGAATGCCTCCAGATGTGCATCGGAAACTACTACTGGACTTCCAGGGAACGATCAAAGCGTAAACTCTTTGAAACATTACTCCCATGGAGGAAAGTGCGCATGGTGACTGTAGTGTTCAATCCCGATGCAATTTCTGTGTTTCATCAACACTCTGATAGTCCACAGATTACAGAATGCCTCCCGATGTGCAATTGAAACTACTACTGGTCTTCCAGGGAACGATCAAAGCGTAGACTGTTAGAGACATTACTCCCGTGGAGGAAAGTACGCATGGTGACTGTTGTATTCAATCCTGATGCAATTTATGTGTTTCATCAACACTCTGATAGTCCACAGAATTCAGAATGCCTCCAGATGTGCATCGGAAACTGCTACTGGTCTTCCAGGGAACGATCAAAACGTAGACTGTTTGAGACATTACTCCCATGGAGGAAAGTGCGCAAGGTGACTGTTGTATTCAATCCCGATGCAATATCTCTGTTTCATCAACACTTTAATAGCCCACAGATTACAGAATGCCTCCAGATGTGCATCGGAAACTACTACTGGTCTTACAGGGAGCGATCGAAGCATAGACTGTTTGAGAATTACTCCCATGGAGACTGTTGTATTCAACCCCGATGCAATTTCTGTGTTTCTTCAACACTCTGATAGTCCACAGATTACAGAATGCCACCAGATGTGCATCGGAAACTACTACTGGTCTTCCAGGGAACGATCAAAGCTTAGACTGTTTGAGAATTACTCCCATGGAGGAAAGTGCGCATGGTGACGTATTCAATCCCGATGCAATTTCTGTGTTTCATCAACACTCTGATAGTCCACAGATTACAGTAAGCCTCCAGATGTGCATCGGAAATTACTACTGGTCTTCCAGGGAACGATCAAAGCGTAGAATGTTAGAGACATTACTCCCATGGAGGAAAGTGGGCATGGTAACTGTTGTATTCAATCCCGATGCAATTTTTGTGTTTCATCAACACTCTGATACTCCACAGATTACAGAATGCCTCCAGATGTTAATCGGAAACTAGTACTGGTTTTCCAGGGAACGATCAAAGCGTAGACTGTTTGGGACATTACTCCCAGGTAGGAAAGTGCGCATGGTGACTGTTGTATTCAATCCCGATGCAATTTCTGTGTTTCATCAACACTCTGATACTCCACAGATTACAGAATGCCTCCAGATGTTAATCGGAAACTACTACTGGTTTTCCAGGGAACGATCAAAGCGTAGACTGTTTGGGATATTACTCCCATGGAGGAAAGTGCGCATGGTGACTGTTGTATTCAATCCCGATGCAATTTCTGTGTTTCATCAACACTCTGATAGTCCACAGATTACGGAAAGCCTCCAGATGTGCATCGGAAACTACTATTGGTCTTCCAGTGAAGATCAAAGCATAGACTGTTAGAGACATTACTCCCATGGAGTAAAGTGCGCATGGTGACTGTTGTATTCAATCCCGATTCATTTTCTGTGTTTCATCAACACTCTGATAGTCCACAGATTACAGAATGCCACGAGATGTGCATCGGAAACTACTACTGGTCTTCTTGGGAACGATCAAAGCGTAGACTGTTTCAGACATTACTCCCATGCAGGAAAGTGCGCATGGTGACTGTTGTATTCAATGCCGATGCAATTTCTGTGTTTCATCAACACTCTGATAGTCCACAGATTACAGAATGCCACCAGATGTGCATCGGAAACTACTACTGGTCTTCCAGGGAACGATCAAAGCTTAGACTGTTTGAGAATTACTCCCATGGAGGAAAGTGCGCATGGTGACTGTTGTATTCAATCCCGATGCAATTTCTGTGTTTCATCAACACTCTGATAGTCCACAGATTACAGAAAGCCTCCAGATGTGCATCGGAAATTACTACTGGTCTTCCAGGGAACGATCAAAGCGTAGAATGTTAGAGACATTACTCCCATGGAGGAAAGGGCGCATGGTGACTGTTGTATTCAATCCCGATGCAATTTCTGTGTTTCATCAACACTCTGATAGTCCACAGATTACGGAAAGCCTCCAGATGTGCATCGGAAACTACTACTGGTCTTCCAGGGACCGATCAAAGCGTAGACTCTTTGAGACATTACTCCCATGGAGTAAAGTGCGCATGGTGACTGTTGTATTCAATCCCGATGCAATTTCTGTGTTTCATCAACCCTCTGATAGTCCGCAGATTACAGAATGCCTCCAGATGTGCGACGGAAACTGCTACTGGTCTTCCAGGGAACGATCAAAGCGTAAACACTTTGAAACATTACTGACATGGAGGAAAGTGCGCATGGTGACTGTTGTATTCAATCCCGATGCAATTTCTGTGTTTCATCAATACTCTGATAGACCACAGATTACAGAATGCCTCCAGATGTTAATCGGAAACTACTACTGGTTTTCCAGGGAACGATCAAAGCTTAGACTGTTTGGGATATTACTCCCATGGAGGAAAGTGCGGATGGTGACTGTTGTATTCAATCCCGATGCAATTTCTGTGTTTCATCAACACTCTGATAGTCCACAGATTACGGAAAGAGTCCAGTTGTGCATCGGAAACTACTATTGGTCTTCCAGGGAACGATCAAATCGTAGACTCTTTGAGACATTACTCCCATGGAGTAAAGTGCGCATGGTGACTGTTGTATTCAATCCCGATGCAATTTCTGTGTTTCATCAACACTCTGATAGTCCACAGATTACAGAATGCCTCCAGATGTGCAATTGAAACTAATACTGGTCTTCCACTGAACGATCAAAGCGTAGACTGTTTGAGACATTACTCCCATGGAGGAAACTGCGCATGGAGTCTGTTGTATTCAATTCCGATGCAATTTCTGTGTTTCATCAACACTCTGATAATCCACAGAGTACAGAAAGCCTCCAGATGTGCATCGGAAACTACTACTGGTCTTCCAGGGAACGATAAAAGCGTAGACTGTTAGAAATATTACCCCCATGGAGGAAACTACGCATGGTGACTGTTGTGTTCAATCCCGATGCAATTTTTGTGTTTCATCAACACTCTGATAATCCACAGATTACAGAATGCCTCCAGATGTTCATCGGAAACTCCTACTGGTCATCCAGGGAACGATCGAAGCGTAGACTCTTTGAGACATTACTCCCATGGAGGAAAGTGCGCATGGAGACTGTTGTATTCATCCTGATGTAATTTCTGTGTTTCATCAACACTTTGATAGTCCACAGATTACAGAATGCCACCAGATGTGCATCGGAAACTACTACTGGTCTTCCAGGGAACGATCAAAACGTTGACTGTTTGAGAATTACTCCCATGGAGGAAAGTGCGCATGGTGACTGTTGTATTCAATCCCGATGCAATTTCTGTGTTCATAAACACTCTGATACTCCACAGAATACAGAACGCCTCCAGATGTGCATCGGAAACTACTACAGGTCTTCCTGGGAACGATCAAAGCGTAAACTGTTTGAGACATTACTCCCATGGAGGAAAAGGCGCATGGTGACTGTTGTATTCAATCCCGATGCAATTTCTGTGTTTCATCAACACTCTGATAGTCCACAGATTACAGAATGCCTCCAGATGTGCATCGGAAACTAATACTGGTCTTTCAGGGAACGATCAAAGGGAAGACTGTTTGGGACATTACTCCCAAGGAGGAAAGTGCGCATGGTGACTGTTGTATTCAATCCCGATGCAATTTCTGTGTTTCATCAACACTCTGATAGACCACAGATTACAGAATGCCTCCAGATGTGCATCGGAAACTACTACTGGTCCTCCAGTTAACGATCAAAGCGTAGACTGTTTCAGACATTACTTTTATGGAGGAATGTGCTCATGGTGACTGTTGTATTCAATCCCGAGGCAATTTCTGTGTTTCATCAACACTCTGATAGTCCACGGATTGCAGAAAGCCTCCAGATGTTAATCGGAAACTACTACTGGTCTTCCAGGGAACGATCAAAGCGTAGACTGTTTGGGACATTACTCCCATGGAGGAAAGTGCGGATGGTGACTGTTGTATTCAATCCCGATGCAATTTCTGTGTTTCATCAACACTCTGATAGTCCACAGATTACAGAATGTAACCAGATGTTCATCGGAAACTACTACTGGTCTTCCAGGGAACGATCAAAGCGTAGACTGTTTGAGACATACCTCCCGTGGAGGAGAGTGTGCATGGTGACTGTTGTATTCAATTCCGATGCAATTTCTGTGTTTCATCAACACTTTGATAGTCCACAGATTACAGAATGCCACCAGATGTGCATCGGAAACTACTACTGGTCTTCCAGGGAACGATCAAAGCGTGGACTGTTTGAGAATTACTCCCATGGAGGAAAGTGCGCATGGTGACTGTTGTATTCAATCCCGATGCAATTTCTGTGTTCATCAACACTCTGATACTCCACAGAATACAGAAGGCCTCCAGATGTGCATCGGAAACTACTACAGGTCTTCCTGGGAACGATCAAAGCGTAAACTGTTTGAGACATTACTCCCATGGAGGAAAAGGCGCATGGTGACTGTTGTATTCAATCCCGATGCAATTTCTGTGTTTCATCAACACTCTGATAGACCACAGATTACAGAATGCCTCCAGATGTGCATCGGAAACTACTACAGGTCTTCCTGGGAACGATCAAAGCGTAAACTGTTTGAGACATTACTCCCATGGAGGAAAAGGCGCATGGTGACTGTTGTATTCAATCCCGATGCAATTTCTGTGTTTCATCAACACTCTGATAGTCCACAGATTACAGAATGCCTCCAGATGTGCATCGGAAACTAATACTGGTCTTCCAGGGAACGATCAAAGCGAAGACTGTTTGGGACATTACTCCCAAGGAGGAAAGTGCGCATGGTGACTGTTGTATTCAATCCCGATGCAATTTCTGTGTTTCATCAACACTCTGATAGACCACAGATTACAGAATGCCTCCAGATGTGCATCGGAAACTACTACAGGTCTTCCTGGGAACGATCAAAGCGTAAACTGTTTGAGACATTACTCCCATGGAGGAAAAGGCGCATGGTGACTGTTGTATTCAATCCCGATGCAATTTCTGTGTTTCATCAACACTCTGATAGTCCACAGATTACAGAATGCAACCAGATGTGCATCGGAAACTACTACTGGTCTTCCAGGGAACGATCAAAGCGTAGACTGTTTGAGACATACCTCCCGTGGGGGAGAGTGTGCATGGTGACTGTTGTATTCAATTCCGATGCAATTTCTGTGTTTCATCAACACTTTGATAGTCCACAGATTACAGAATGCCACCAGATGTGCATCGGAAACTAATACTGGTCTTCCAGGGAACGATCAAAGCGAAGACTGTTTGGGACATTACTCCCAAGGAGGAAAGTGCGCATGGTGACTGTTGTATTCAATCCCGATGCAATTTCTGTGTTTCATCAACACTCTGATAGACCACAGATTACAGAATGCCTCCAGATGTGCATCGGAAACTACTACAGGTCTTCCTGGGAACGATCAAAGCGTAAACTGTTTGAGACATTACTCCCATGGAGGAAAAGGCGCATGGTGACTGTTGTATTCAATCCCGATGCAATTTCTGTGTTTCATCAACACTCTGATAGTCCACAGATTACAGAATGCCTCCAGATGTGCATCGGAAACTAATACTGGTCTTCCAGGGAACGATCAAAGCGAAGACTGTTTGGGACATTACTCCCAAGGAGGAAAGTGCGCATGATGACTGTTGTATTCAATCCCGATGCAATTTCTGTGTTTCATCAACACTCTGATAGACCACAGATTACAGAATGCCTCCAGATGTGCATCGGAAACTACTACTGGTCTTCCAGTTAACGATCAAAGCGTAGACTGTTTGAGACATTACTTTTATGGAGGAATGTGCTCATGGTGACTGTTGTATTCAATCCCAATGCAATTTCTATGTTTCATCAACACTCTGATAGTCCACAGATTACAGAATGCCTCCAGATGTGCGTCGGAAACTGCTACTGGTCTTCCAGGGAACGATCAAAGCGAAAACTCTTTGAAACGTTACTGACATGGAGGAAAGTGCGCATGGTGACTGTTGTATTCAATCCCGATGCAATTTCTGTGTTTCATCAATACTCTGATAGACCACAGATTACAGAATGCCTCCAGATGTTAATCGGAAACTACTACTGGCTTTCCAGGGAACGATCAAAGCGTAGACTGTTTGGGACATTACTCCCATGGAGGAAAGTGCGCATGGTGACTGTTGTATTCAATCCCGATTGAATTTCTGTGTTTCATCAACACTCTGTTAGTCCACAGATTACAGAATGCCTCCAGATGTGCAATTGCTCTTCCAGGGAACGATCAAAATGTAGACTGTTTGAGACATTACTCCCATGGAGGAAACTGCGCATGGAGACCGTTGTATTCAATCCCGATGCAATTTCTGTGTTTCATCAACACTCTGATAATCCACAGAGTACAGAAAGCCTCCAGATGTGCATCGGAAACTACTACTGGTCTTCCAGTTAAAGATCAAATCGTAGACTGTTTGAGACATTACTTTTATGGAGGAATGTGCTCATGGTGACTGTTGTATTCAATCCCGATGCAATTTCTGTGTTTCATCAATACTCTGATAGACCACAGATTACAGAATGCCTCCAGATGTTAATCGGAAACTACTACTGGTTTTCCAGGGAACGATCAAAGCTTAGACTGTTTGGGACAGTACTCCCATGGAGGAAAGTGCGCATGGTGACTGTTGTATTCTATCTCGATGCTATTTCTGTGTTTCATCAACACTCTGACAGTCCACAGATTACGGAAAGCCTCCAGATGTGCATCGGAAACTACTACTGGTCTTCCAGCTAACGATCAAAGCGTAGACTCTTTGAGACATTACTCCCATGGAGTAAAGTGCGCATGGTGACTGTTGTATTCAATCGCGATGCAATTTCTGTGTTTCATCAACACTCTGATAGTCCACAGATTACAGAATGCCTCCATATGTGCAATTGAAACTAATACTGGTCTTCCAGGGAACGATCAAAGCGTAGACTGTTTGAGACATTACTCCCATGGAGGAAACTGCGCATGGAGACTGTTGTATTCAATCCCGATCCAATTTCTGTGTTTCATCAACACTCTGATAATCCACAGAGTACAGAAAGCCTCCAGATGTGCATCAGAAACTACTACTGGTCTTCCAGGGAGCGATCAAAGCGTAGACTGTTAGATACATTACTCCCATGGAGGAAAGTGCGCATGGTGACCGTTGTGTTCAATCCCGATGCAATTTCTGTGTTTCATCACCACTCTGATACTCCACAGATTACAGAATGCCTCCAGATGCGCATCGGAAACTACTACTGGTCTTCCAGGGAACGATCGAAGCGTAGACTCTTTGAGACATTACTCCCATGGAGGAAAGTGCGCATGGAGACTGTTGTATTCATCCCGATGTAGTTTCTGTGTTTCATTTACACTCTGATAGTCCACAGATTACAGAATGACTCCAGATGTGCATCGTAAACTGCTACTGGTCTTCCAGGGAACGATCAAAGCGTAAACTATTTGAAACATTACTCCCATGGAGGAAAGAGCGCATCGTGACTTCTGTATTCAATCCCGATGCAATTTCTGTGTTTCATCAACACTCTGATAGTCCACAGATTACAGAAAGCCTCCAGATTTTAATCGGAAACTGCTACTGGTCTTCCAGGGAACGATCAAAGCGTAGACTGTTTGGGACATTACTCCCATGGAGGAAAGTGCGGATGGTGACTGTTGTATTCAATCCCGATGCAATTTCTGTGTTTCATCAACACTCTGATAGTCCACAGATTACAGAATGCATCCAGATATGCATCGGAAACTGCTACTGGTCATCTAGGGAACGATCAAAGCGTAGACTGTTTGATAAGTTACTCCCATGGAGGAAAGTGCGCATGGTGACTGTTGTATTCAATCTCGATGAAATTTCTGTGTTTCATCAACACTCTGATAATCCACAGATTACAGAATGCCTCCAGATGTGCATCGGAAACTGCTACTGGTCTTCCAGCGAACGATCAAAGCGTAGACTGTTTGAGACATTACTCCCATTGAGGAAAGTGCGCATGGTGACTGTTGTATTCAATCCCGATGCAATTTCTGTGTTTCATCAACACTCTGATAGTCCGCAGATTGCAGAATGCCTCCAGATGTTTATCGGAAACTACTACTGGTCTTCCAGGAATCGATCAAAGCGTAGACTGTTTGAGAAGATACTCCCATGGAGGAAAGTGCGCATGGTGACAGTTGTAATCAATCTCGATGAAATTTCTGTGTTTCATCTACACTCTGATAATCCTCAGATTACAGAATGCAACCAGATGTGCATCGGAAGCTTCTACTGGTCTTCCAGGGAACGATCAAAGCGTAGACTCTTTGAGCCATTACTCCCATTGAGGAAAGTCCGCATGGAGACTGTTGTATTCATCCCGATGTAATTTCTGTGTTTCATTTACACTCTGATAGTCCACAGAATACAGAATGCCTCCAGATGTGCATCGTAAACTGCAACTGGTCTTCCAGGGAACGATCAAAGCGTAAACTCTTTGAAACATTACTCCCATGGAGGAAAGTGCGCATCGTGACTGTTGTATTCAATCCCGATGCAATTTCTGTGTTTCATCAACACTCTGATAGTCCACAGATTACAGAAGGGCTCCAGATTTTAATCGGAAACTACTACTGGTCTTCCAGGGAACGATCAAAGCGTAGACTGTTTGGGACATTACTCCCATGGAGGAAAGTGCGGATGGTGACTGTTGTATTCAATCCCGATGCAATTTCTATGTTTCATCAACACTCTGATAGTCCACAGATTACAGAATGCAACCAGATGTGCATCGGAAACTACTACTGGTCTTCCAGGGAACGATCAAAGCGTAGACTGTTTGAGACATACCTCCCGTGGAGGAAAGTGCGCATGGTGACTGTTGTATTCAATCCCGATGCAATTTCTGTGTTTCATCAACACTCTGATAGTCCACAGATTACAGAATGCCACCAGATGTGCATCGGAAACTACTACTGGCCTTCCAGGGAACGATCAAAGCGTGGACTGATTGAGAAATACTCCCATGGAGGAAAGTGCGCATGGTGACTGTTGTATTCAATCCCGATGCAATTTCTGTGTTCATCAACACTCTGATAATCCACAGAATACAGAATGCCTCCAGATGTGCATCGGAAACTACTACAGGTCTTCCAGGGATCGATCAAAGCGTAGACTGTTTGAGACATTACTCCCATGGAGGAAAATTCGCATGGTGACTGTTGTATTCAATCCCAATGCAATTTCTGTGTTTCATCAACACTCTGATAGTCCACAGATTACAGAATGCCTCCAGATGTGCATCGGAAACTACTACTGGTCTTCCAGGGAACGATCAATGCGTAAATTCTTTGAGACATTACTCCCATGGAGGAAAGTGCGCATGGAGACTGTTGTATTCAATCCCGATGCATTTTCTGTGTTTCATCAACACTCTGATAGTCCACAGATTACAGAATGCCACGAGATGTGCATCGGAAACTACTACTGGTCTTCCAGTTAACGATCAAAGCGTACACTGATTGAGACATTACTTTTATGGAGGAATGTGCTCATGGTGACATTTGTATTCAATCCCGATGCAATTTCTGTGATTTATCAACACTCTGATAGTCCACAGATTACAGAATGCCTCCAGATGTGCGTCGGAAACTGCTACTAGTCTTCCAGGGAACGATCAAAGCGTAAACACTTTGAAACATTACTCCAGTGGAGGAAAGTGCGCATGGTGACTGTTGTATTCAATCCCGATGCAATATCATTGTTTCATCAATACTCTGATAGTCCACAGATTACAGAATGCCTCCAGATGTTAATCGGAGACTACTACTGGTTTTCCAGGGAACGATCAAAGCGTAGACTGTTTGGGACATTACTCCCATGGAGTAAAGGGCGCATGGTGACTGTTGTATTCAATCCCGATGCAATCTCTGTGTTTCATCAACACTCTGATAGTCCACAGATTACAGAATGTCTCCAGATGTGCAATTGAAACTAATACTGGTCTTCCAGGGAACGATCAAAGCGTAGAATGTTTGAGACATTAGTCCCAAGGAGGAAACTGCGCATGGAGACTGTTGTATTCAATCCCGATGCAATTTCTGTGTTTCATCAACACTGTGATAATCCACAGAGTACAGAAAGCCTCCAGATGTGCATCGGAAACTACTACTGGTCTTCCAGGGAACGATCAAAGTGTAGACTGTTAGAAACATTACTCCCATGGAGGAAAGTGCGCATGGTGACTGTTGTATTCAATCCCAATGCAATTTCTGTGTTTCATCAACCCTCTGATAGTCCACAGATTACAGAATGCCTCCAGATGTTCATCGGAAACTACTACTGGTCTTCCAGGGAACGATCAAAGCGTAGAGTGTTTGAGAATTACTCCCATGGAGGAAAGTGCGCATGGTGACTGTTGTATTCAATTCCGATGCAATTTCTGTGTTTCATCAACACTCTGATAGGCCACAGATTACAGAATGCGTCCAGATGAGCATCGCAAACTACTACTGGTCTTCCAGGGAACGATGAAAGCGTAGACCGTTTGATACATACCTCCCGTTTAGGAAAGTGCGCATGGTGACTGTTTTATTCAGTACCGATTTAATTTCTGTGTTTCATGAACACTCTGATAGTCCACAGATTACAGAATGCCACCAGATGTATATCGGAAACTACTACTGGTCTTACAGGGAGCGATCAAATCATAGACTGTTTGAGAATTACTCCCATGGAGAAAACTGCGCATGGAGACTGTTGTGTTCAACCCCGATGCAATATCTGTGTTTCATCAACACTCTGATAGTCCACAGTGTACAGAAAGCTTCCAGATGAGCATAGGCAACTACTACTGGTCTTCTGGGAAACGATCAAACGTAGTCTGTTAGAGACATTACTCCCACGGAGGAAAGTCTGCATGGTAACTGTTGTATTCAATCCCGATGCAATTTCTGTGTTTCATCAACACTCTGATAGTCCACAGATTACGGAAAGCCTCCAGATGTGCATCGGAAACTACTACTGGTCTTCCAGGGAACGATCAATGCGTAGACTCTTTGAGACATTACTCCCACGGAGTAAAGTGCGCATGGTGACTGTTGTATTCAATCCCGATGCAATTTCTGTGTTTCATCAACACTCTGATAGTCCACAGATTACAGAATGCCTCCAGATGTGCAATTGAAACAAATACTGGACTTCCAGGGGACGATCAAAGCGTAGACTGTTTGAGACATTACTCCCATGGAGGAAACTTCGCATGGAGACTGTTGTATTCAATCCCGATGCAATTTCTGTGTTTCATCAACACTCTGATAATCCACAGAGTACAGAAAGCCTCCAGATGTGCATCGGAAACTACTACTGGTCTTCCAGGGAACGATCAAAGAGTAGACTGTTTGAGACATTACTTTTATGGAGGAATGTGTTCATGGTGACTGTTGTATTCAATCACGATGCGGTTTCTGTGTTTCATCAACACTCTGATAGTCCACAGATTACAGAATGCCTCCAGATGTGCGTCGGAAACTGCTACTGGTCTTCCAGGGAACGATAAAAGCGTAAACTCTTTGAAACATTACTGACATGGAGGAAAGTGCGCATGGTGACTGTTGTATTCAATCCCGATGCAATTTCTGTGTTTCATCAATACTCTGATAGACCACAGATTACAGAATGCCTCCAGATGTTAATCGGAAACTATTACTGGTTTTCCAGGGAACGATCAAAGCTTAGACTGTTTGGGACATTACTCCCATGGAGGAAAGTGCGCACGGTGACTGTTGTATTCAATCCCGATGCAATTTCTGTGTTTCATCAACACTCTGATAGTCCACAGATTACGGAAAGCCTCCAGATGTGAATCGGAAACTACTACTGGTCTTCCAGGGAACGATCAAAGCGTAGACTCTTTGAGACATTACTCCCATGGAGTAAAGTGGGCATGGTGACTGTTGTATTCAATCCCGATGCAATTTCTGTGTTTCATCAACACTCTGATAGTCCACAGATTACAGAATGACTCCAGATGTGCAATTGAAACTACTACTGGTCTTACAGGGAACGATCAAAGCGTAGACTGTTTGAGACATTACTCCCATGGAGGAAACTGCGAATGGAGACTGTTGTATTCAATCCCGATGCAATTTCTGTGTTTCATCAATACTCTGATAGACCACAGATTACAGAATGCCTCCAGATGTTAATCGGAAACTATTACTGGTTTTCCAGGGAACGATCAAAGCTTAGACTGTTTGGGACATTACTCCCATGGAGGAAAGTGCGCACGGTGACTGTTGTATTCAATCCCGATGCAATTTCTGTGTTTCATCAACACTCTGATAGTCCACAGATTACGGAAAGCCTCCAGATGTGAATCGGAAACTACTACTGGTCTTCCAGGGAACGATCAAAGCGTAGACTCTTTGAGACATTACTCCCATGGAGTAAAGTGGGCATGGTGACTGTTGTATTCAATCCCGATGCAATATCATTGTTTCATCAATACTCTGATAGTCCACAGATTACAGAATGCCTCCAGATGTTAATCGGAGACTACTACTGGTTTTCCAGGGAACGATCAAAGCGTAGACTGTTTGGGACATTACTCCCATGGAGTAAAGGGCGCATGGTGACTGTTGTATTCAATCCCGATGCAATCTCTGTGTTTCATCAACACTCTGATAGTCCACAGATTACAGAATGTCTCCAGATGTGCAATTGAAACTAATACTGGTCTTCCAGGGAACGATCAAAGCGTAGAATGTTTGAGACATTAGTCCCAAGGAGGAAACTGCGCATGGAGACTGTTGTATTCAATCCCGATGCAATTTCTGTGTTTCATCAACACTGTGATAATCCACAGAGTACAGAAAGCCTCCAGATGTGCATCGGAAACTACTACTGGTCTTCCAGGGAACGATCAAAGTGTAGACTGTTAGAAACATTACTCCCATGGAGGAAAGTGCGCATGGTGACTGTTGTATTCAATCCCAATGCAATTTCTGTGTTTCATCAACCCTCTGATAGTCCACAGATTACAGAATGCCTCCAGATGTTCATCGGAAACTACTACTGGTCTTCCAGGGAACGATCAAAGCGTAGAGTGTTTGAGAATTACTCCCATGGAGGAAAGTGCGCATGGTGACTGTTGTATTCAATTCCGATGCAATTTCTGTGTTTCATCAACACTCTGATAGGCCACAGATTACAGAATGCGTCCAGATGAGCATCGCAAACTACTACTGGTCTTCCAGGGAACGATGAAAGCGTAGACCGTTTGATACATACCTCCCGTTTAGGAAAGTGCGCATGGTGACTGTTTTATTCAGTACCGATTTAATTTCTGTGTTTCATGAACACTCTGATAGTCCACAGATTACAGAATGCCACCAGATGTATATCGGAAACTACTACTGGTCTTACAGGGAGCGATCAAATCATAGACTGTTTGAGAATTACTCCCATGGAGAAAACTGCGCATGGAGACTGTTGTGTTCAACCCCGATGCAATATCTGTGTTTCATCAACACTCTGATAGTCCACAGTGTACAGAAAGCTTCCAGATGAGCATAGGCAACTACTACTGGTCTTCTGGGAAACGATCAAACGTAGTCTGTTAGAGACATTACTCCCACGGAGGAAAGTCTGCATGGTAACTGTTGTATTCAATCCCGATGCAATTTCTGTGTTTCATCAACACTCTGATAGTCCACAGATTACGGAAAGCCTCCAGATGTGCATCGGAAACTACTACTGGTCTTCCAGGGAACGATCAATGCGTAGACTCTTTGAGACATTACTCCCACGGAGTAAAGTGCGCATGGTGACTGTTGTATTCAATCCCGATGCAATTTCTGTGTTTCATCAACACTCTGATAGTCCACAGATTACAGAATGCCTCCAGATGTGCAATTGAAACAAATACTGGACTTCCAGGGGACGATCAAAGCGTAGACTGTTTGAGACATTACTCCCATGGAGGAAACTTCGCATGGAGACTGTTGTATTCAATCCCGATGCAATTTCTGTGTTTCATCAACACTCTGATAATCCACAGAGTACAGAAAGCCTCCAGATGTGCATCGGAAACTACTACTGGTCTTCCAGGGAACGATCAAAGAGTAGACTGTTTGAGACATTACTTTTATGGAGGAATGTGTTCATGGTGACTGTTGTATTCAATCACGATGCGGTTTCTGTGTTTCATCAACACTCTGATAGTCCACAGATTACAGAATGCCTCCAGATGTGCGTCGGAAACTGCTACTGGTCTTCCAGGGAACGATAAAAGCGTAAACTCTTTGAAACATTACTGACATGGAGGAAAGTGCGCATGGTGACTGTTGTATTCAATCCCGATGCAATTTCTGTGTTTCATCAATACTCTGATAGACCACAGATTACAGAATGCCTCCAGATGTTAATCGGAAACTATTACTGGTTTTCCAGGGAACGATCAAAGCTTAGACTGTTTGGGACATTACTCCCATGGAGGAAAGTGCGCACGGTGACTGTTGTATTCAATCCCGATGCAATTTCTGTGTTTCATCAACACTCTGATAGTCCACAGATTACGGAAAGCCTCCAGATGTGAATCGGAAACTACTACTGGTCTTCCAGGGAACGATCAAAGCGTAGACTCTTTGAGACATTACTCCCATGGAGTAAAGTGGGCATGGTGACTGTTGTATTCAATCCCGATGCAATTTCTGTGTTTCATCAACACTCTGATAGTCCACAGATTACAGAATGACTCCAGATGTGCAATTGAAACTACTACTGGTCTTACAGGGAACGATCAAAGCGTAGACTGTTTGAGACATTACTCCCATGGAGGAAACTGCGAATGGAGACTGTTGTATTCAATCCCAATGCAATTTCTGTGTTTCATCAGCACTCGGATAATCCACAGTGTACTGAAAGCCTCCAGATGTGCATAGGAAACTACTACTGGTCTTCCAGGGAACGATCAAAGTGTAGACTGTTAGAAACATTACACCCATGGAGGAAAGTGCGCATGGTGACTGTTGTATTCAATCCCGATGCAATTTCAGTGTTTCATCAATCCCCTGATAGTCCACAGATTACTGAATACCTCCACATGTTCATCGGAAACTACTACTGGTCTTCCAGGGAACGATCAAAGCGTAGACTATTTGAGAATTACTCCCATGGAGGAAAGTGCGCATGGTGAGTGTTGTATTCAATTCCGATGCAATTTCTGTGTTTCATCAACACTCTGATAGGCCACAGATTACAGAATGCGTCCAGATGTGCATCGCAAACTACTACTGGTCTTCCAGGGAACGATGAAAGCGTAGACTGTTTGATACATACCTCCCGTGGAGGAAAGTGCGCATGGTGACTGTTGTATTCATTCCCGATTTAATTTCTGTGTTTCATGAACACTCTGATAGTCCACAGATTACAGAATGCCACCAGATGTATATCGGAAACTACTACTGGTCTTACAGGGAGCGATCAAAGCATAGACTGTTTGAGAATTACTCCCATGGAGAAAACTGCGCATGGAGACTGTTGTATTCAATCCCAATGCAATTTCTGTGTTTCATCAGCACTCTGATAATCCACAGTGTACAGAAAGCCTCCAGATGTGCATAGGAAACTACTACTGGTCTTCCAGGGAACGATCAAAGTGTAGACTGTTAGAAACATTACTCCCATGGAGGAAAGTGCGCATGGTGACTGTTGTATTCAATCCCGATGCAATGTCTGTGTTTCATCAATCCTCTGATAGTCCACAGATTACTGAATGCCTCCACATGTTCATCGGAAACTACTACTGGTCTTCCAGGGAACGATCAAAGCGTAGACTGTTTGCGAATTACTCCCATGGAGGAAAGTGCGCATGGTGACTGTCGTATTTAATCCCGATGCAATTTCTGTGTTTCATCAATACTCGGATAGACCACAGATTACAGAATGCCTCCAGACGTTAATCGGAAAATACTACTGCTTTTCCAGGGAACGATCAAAGCGTAGACTGTTTTTGACATTACTCCCATGGAGGAAAGTGCGCATCGTGACTGTTGTATTCAATCCCGATGCAATTTCTGTGTTTCATCAACACTATGATAGTCCACAGATTACGGAAAGCCTCCAGATGTGCATCGGAAACTACTACTGGTCTTCCAGGGAACGATCAATGCGTAGACTCTTTGAGACATTACTCCCATGGAGTAAAGTGCGCATGGTGACTGTTGTATTCAATCCCGATGCAATTTCTGTGTTTCATCAACACTCTGATAGTCCACAGATTACAGAATGCCACGAGATGTGCATCGGAAACTACTACTGGTCTTCCAGTTAACGATCAAAGCGTACACTGATTGAGACATTACTTTTATGTAGGAATGTGCTCATGGTGACATTTGTATTCAATCCCGATGCAATTTCTGTGTTTTATCAACACTCTGATAGTCCACAGATTACAGAATGCCTCCAGATGTGCGTCGGAAACTGCTACTAGTCTTCCAGGGAACGATCAAAGCGTAAACACTTTGAAACATTACTCCAGTGGAGGAAAGTGCGCATGGTGACTGTTGTATTCAATCCCGATGCAATATCATTGTTTCATCAATACTCTGATAGTCCACAGATTACAGAATGCCTCCAGATGTTAATCGGAGACTACTACTGGTTTTCCAGGGAACGATCAAAGCGTAGACTGTTTGGGACATTACCCCCATGGAGGAAAGTGCGCATGGTGACTGTTGTATTCAATCCCGATGCAATTTCTGTGTTTGATCATCACCTTGATAGTCGACAGATTACGGAAAGCCTCCAGATGTGCATCGGAAACTACTACTGGTCTTCCAGGAAACGATCAAAGCGTAGATTGTTAGAGACATTACTCCCATGGAGTAAAGGGCGCATGGTGACTGTTGTATTCAATCCCGATGCAATCTCTGTGTTTCATCAACACTCTGATAGTCCACAGAATACAGAATGTCTCCAGATGTGCAATTGAAACTAATACTGGTCTTCCAGGGAACGATCAAAGCGTAGAATGTTTGAGACATTAGTCCCAAGGAGGAAACTGCGCATGGAGACTGTTGTATTCAATCCCGATGCAATTTCTGTGTTTCATCAACACTCTGATAATCCACAGAGTACAGAAAGCCTCCAGATGTGCATCGGAAACTACTACTGGTCTTCCAGGGAACGATCAAAGTGTAGACTGTTAGAAACATTACTCCCATGGAGGAAAGTGCGCATGGTGACTGTTGTATTCAATCCCAATGCAATTTCTGTGTTTCATCAACCTTCTGATAGTCCACAGATTACAGAATGCCTCCAGATGTTCATCGGAAGCTACTACTGGTCTTCCAGGGAACGATCAAAGCGTAGAGTGTTTGAGAATTACTCCCATGGAGGAAAGTCTGCATGGTAACTGTTGTATTCAATCCCGATGCAATTTCTGTGTTTCATCAACACTCTGATACTCCACAGATTACAGAATGCCTAGAGATGTTAATCGGAAACTACTACTGGTTTTCCAGGGAACGATCAAAGCGTAGACTGTTTGGGACATTACTCCCAGGGAGGAGAGTGCGCATGGTGACTGTTGTATTCAATCCCGATGCAATTTCTGTGTTTCATCAACACTCTGATAGTCCACAGATTACAGAATGCCTCCAGATGTTAATCGGAAACTACTACTGGTTTTCCAGGGAACGATCAAAGCGTAGACTTTTTGTGACATTACTCCCATGGAGGAATGTGCGCATGGTGACTGTTGTATTCAATCCCGATGGAATTCCTGTGTTTCATCAACACTCCGATAGTCCACAGTTTACAGAATTGCTCCAGATGTGCATCGGAAACTACTACTGGTCTTCCAGGGAACGATCAAAGCGTAGACTGTTTGAGACATTACTCCCATGGAGGAAAGTGCGCATGGTGACTGTCGTATTCAATCCCGATGCAATTTCTGTGTTTCATCAATACTCTGATAGACCACAGATTACAGAATGCCTCCAGATGTTAATCGGAAACTACTAGTGGTTTTCCAGGGACGATCAAAGCGTAGACTGTTTTTGACATTACTCCCATGGAGGAAAGTGCGCATGGTGACTGTTGTATTCAATCCCGATGCAATTTCTGTGTTTCATCAACACTCTGATAGTCCACAGATTACGGAAAGCCTCCAGATGTGCATCGGAAACTACTACTGGTCTTCCAGGGAACGATCAATGCGTAGACTCTTTGAGACATTACTCCCATGGAGTAAAGTGCGCATGGTGACTGTTGTATACAATCCCGATGCAATTTCTGTGTTTCATCAACACTCTGATAGTCCACAGATTACAGAATGCCTCCAGATGTGCAATTGAAACTAATACTGGACTTCCAGGGAACGATCAAAGCGTAGACTGTTTGAGACATTACTCCCATGGAGGAAAGTGCGCATGGTGACTGTTGTATTCAATCCCGATGCAATTTCTGTGTTTCATCAACACTCTGATAGTCCACAGATTACAGAATGCCTCCAGATGTGCAATTGAAACTAATACTGGACTTCCAGGGAACGATCAAAGCGTAGACTGTTTGAGACATTACTCCCATGGAGGAAACTGCGCATGGAGACTGTTGTATTCAATCCCGATGCAATTTCTGTGTTTCATCAACACTCTGATAATCCACAGAGTACAGAAAGCCTCCAGATGTGCATCGGAAACTACTACTGGTCTTCTAGGGAACGATCAAAGAGTAGACTGTTTGAGACATTACTTTTATGGAGGAATGTGTTCATGGTGACTGTTGTATTCAATCCCGATGCGGTTTCTGTGTTTCATCAACACTCTGATAGTCCACAGATTACATAATGCCTCCAGATGTGCGTCGGAAACTGCTACTGGTCTTCCAGGGAACGATAAAAGCGTAAACTCTTTGAAACATTACTGACATGGAGGAAAGTGCGCATGGTGACTGTTGTATTCAATCCCGATGCAATTTCTGCGTTTCATCAATACTCTGATAGACCACAGATTACAGAATGCCTCCAGATGTTAATCGGAAACTATTACTGGTTTTCCAGGGAACGATCAAAGCTTAGACTGTTTGGGAAATTACTCCCATGGAGGAAAGTGCGCACGGTGACTGTTGTATTCAATCCCGATGCAATTTCTGTGTTTAATCAACACTCTGATAGTCCACAGATTACGGAAAGCCTCCAGATGTGAATCGGAAACTACTACTGGTCTTCCAGGGAACGATCAAAGCGTAGACTCTTTGAGACATTACTCCCATGGAGTAAAGTGGGCATGGTGACTGTTGTATTCAATCCCGATGCAATTTCTGTGTTTCATCAACACTCTGATAGTCCACAGATTACAGAATGACTCCAGATGTGCAATTGAAACTACTACTGGTCTTACAGGGAACGATCAAAGCGTAGACTGTTTGAGACATTACTCCCATGGAGGAAACTGCGAATGGAGACTGTTGTATTCAATCCCAATTCAATTTCTGTGTTTCATCAGCACTCTGATAATCCACAGTGTACAGAAAGCCTCCAGATGTGCATAGGAAACTACTACTGGTCTTCCAGGGAACGATCAAAGTGTAGACTGTTAGAAACATTACTCCCATGGAGGAAAGTGCGCATGGTGACGGTTGTATTCAATCCCGATGCAATTTCTGTGTTTCATCAATCCTCTGATAGTCCACAGATTACTGAATACCTCCACATGTTCATCGGAAACTACTTCTGGTCTTCCAGGGAACGATCAAAGCGTAGACTGTTTGAGAATTACTCCCATGGAGGAAAGTGCGCATGGTGAGTGTTGTATTCAATTCCGATGCAATTTCTGTGTTTCATCAACACTCTGATAGGCCACAGATTACAGAATGCGTCCAGATGTGCATCGCAAACTACTACTGGTCTTCCAGGGAACGATGAAAGCGTAGACTGTTTGATACATACCTCCCGTGGAGGAAAGTGCGCATGGTGACTGTTGTATTCATTCCCGATTTAACTTCTGTGTTTCATGAACACTCTGATAGTCCACAGATTACAGAATGCCACCAGATTTATATCGGAAACTACTACTGGTCTTACAGGGAGCGATCAAAGCATAGAATGTTTGAGAATTACTCAAATGGCGAAAACTGCGCATGGAGACTGTTGTATTCAATCCCAATGCAATTTCTGTGTTTCATCAGCACTCAGATAATCCACAGTGTACAGAAAGCCTCCAGATGTGCATAGGAAACTACTACTGGTCTTCCAGGGAACGATCAAAGTGTAGACTGTTAGAAACATTACTCCCATGGAGGAAAGTGCGCATGGTGACTGTTGTATTCAATCCCGATGCAATGTCTGTGTTTCATCAATCCTCTGATAGTCCACAGATTACTGAATGCCTCCACATGTTCATCGGAAACTACTACTGGTCTTCCAGGGAACGATCAAAGCGTAGACTGTTTGCGAATTACTCCCATGGAGGAAAGTGCGCATGGTGACTGTCGTATTTAATCCCGATGCAATTTCTGTGTTTCATCAATACTCTGATAGACCACAGATTACAGAATGCCTCCAGATGTTAATTGGAAACTACTACTGGTTTTCCAGGGAACGATCAAAGCGTAGACTGTTTTTGACATTACTCCCATGGAGGAAAGTGCGCATGGTGACTGTTGTATTCAATCCCGATGCAATTTCTGTGTTTCATCAACACTATGATAGTCCACAGATTACGGAAAGCCTCCAGATGTGCATCGGAAACTACTACTGGTCTTCCAGGGAACGATCAATGCGTAGACTCTTTGAGACATTACTCCCATGGAGTAAAGTGCGCTTGGTGACTGTTGTATTCAATTCCGATGCAATTTCTGTGTTTCATCAACACTCTGATAGTCCACAGATTACGGAATGCCTCCAGATGTGCAATTGAAACTAATACTGGACTTCCAGGGAACGATCAAAGCGTAGACTGTTTGAGACATTACTCCCATGGAGGAAACTGCGCATGGAGACTGTTGTATTCAATCCCGATGCAATTTCTGTGTTTCATCAACACTCTGATAATCCACAGAGTACAGAAAGCCTCCAGATGTGCATCGGAAACTACTACTGGTCTTCCAGGGAACGATCAAAGAGTAGACTGTTTGAGACATTACTTTTATGGAGGAATGTGTTCATGGCGACTGTTGTATTCAATCCCGATGCGGTTTCTGTGTTTCATCAACACTCTGATAGTCCACAGATTACAGAATGCCTCCAGATGTGCTTCGGAAACTGCTACTGGTCTTCCAGGGAACGATAAAAGCGTAAACTCTTTGAAACATTACTGACATGGAGGAAAGTGCGCATGGTGACTGTTGTATTCAATCCCGATGCAATTTCTGTGTTTCATCAATACTCTGAAAGACCACAGATTACAGAATGCCTCTAGATGTTAATCGGAAACTATTACTGGTTTTCCAGGGAACGATCAAAGCTTAGACTGTTTGGGACATTACTCCCATGGAGGAAAGTGCGCATGGTGACTGTTGTATTCATTCCCGATTTATTTTCTGTGTTTCATGAACACTCTGATAGTCCACAGATTACAGAATGCCACCAGATGTATATCGGAAACTACTACTGGTCTTACAGGGAGCGATCAAAGCATAGACTGTTTGAGAATTACTCCCATGGAGAAAACTGCGCATGGAGACTGTTGTATTCAATCCCAATGCAATTTCTGTGTTTCATCAGCACTCTGATAATCCACAGTGTACAGAAATCCTCCAGATGTGCATAGGAAACAACTACTGGTCTTCCAGGGAACGATCAAAGTGTAGACTGTTAGAAACATTACTCCCATGGAGGAAAGTGCGCATGGTGACTGTTGTATTCAATCCCGATGCAATGTCTGTGTTTCTTCAATCCTCTGATAGTCCACAGATTACTGAATGCCTCCACATGTTCATCGGAAACTACTACTGGTCTTCCAGGGTACGATCAAAGCGTAGACTGATTGCGAATTACTCCCATGGAGGAAAGTGCGCATGGTGACTGTCGTATTTAATCCCGATGCAATTTCTGTGTTTCATCAATACTCTGATAGACCACAGATTACAGAATGCCTCCAGATGTTAATCGGAAACTACTACTGGTTTTCCAGGGAACGATCAAAGCGTAGACTGTTTTTGACATTACTCCCATGGAGGAAAGTGCGCATGGTGACTGTTGTATTCAATCCGGATGCAATTTCTGTGTTTCATCAACACTATGATAGTCCACAGATTACGGAAAGCCTCCAGATGTGCATCGGAAACTACTACTGGTCTTCCAGGGAACGATCAATGCGTAGACTCTTTGAGACATTACTCCCATGGAGTTAAGTGCGCATGGTGACTGTTGTATTCATTCCCGATGCAATTTCTGTGTTTCATCAACACTCTGATAGTCCACAGATTACGGAATGCCTCCAGATGTGCAATTGAAACTAATACTGGACTTCCAGGGAACGATCAAAGCGTAGACTGTTTGAGACATTACTCCCATGGAGGAAACTGCGCATGGAGACTGTTGTATTCAATCCCGATGCAATTTCTGTGTTTCATCAACACTCTGATAATCCACAGAGTACAGAAAGCCTCCAGATGTGCATCGGAAACTACTACTGGTCTTCCAGGGAACGATCAAAGAGTAGACTGTTTGAGACATTACTTTTATGGAGGAATGTGTTCATGGTGACTGTTGTATTCAATCCCGATGCGGTTTCTGTGTTTCATCAACACTCTGATAGTCCACAGATTACAGAATGCCTCCAGATGTGCTTCGGAAACTGCAACTGGTCTTCCAGGGAACGATAAAAGCGTAAACTCTTTGAAACATTACTGACATGGAGGAAAGTGCGCATGGTGACTGTTGTATTCAATCCCGATGCAATTTCTGTGTTTCATCAATACTCTGATAGACCAAAGATTACAGAATGCGTCCAGATGTTAATCGGAAACTATTACTGGTTTTCCAGGGAACGATCAAAGCGTAAACTCTTTGAGACATTACTCCCATGGAGGAAAGTGCGCATGGTGACAGTTGTATTCAATCCCGATGCAATTTCTGTGTTTCATCAACACTCTGATAGTCCACAGATTACGGAAAGCCTCCAGATGTGCATCGGAAACTACTACTGGTCTTCCAGGGAACGATCAAAGCGTAGACTCTTTGAGACATTACTGCCATGGAGTAAAGTGGGCATGGTGACTGTTGTATTCAATCCCGATGCAATTTCTGTCTTTCATCAACACTCTGATAGTCCACAGATAACAGAATGACTCCAGATGTGCAATTGAAACTACTACTGGTCTTCCAGGGAACGATCAAAGCGTAGACTGTTTGAGACATTACTCCCATGGAGGAAACTGCGAATGGAGAGTGTTGTATTCAATCCCAATGCAATTTCTGTGTTTCATCAGCACTCTGATAATCCACAGTGCACAGAAAGCCTCCAGATGTGCATAGGAAACTACTACTGGTCTTCCAGGGAACGATCAAAGTGTAGACTGTTAGAAACATTACTCCCATGGAGGGAAGTGCGCATGGTGACTGTTGTATTCAATCCCGATGCAATTTCTGTGTTTCATCAATCCTCTGATAGTCCACAGATTACTGAATGCCTCCCCATGTTCATCGGAAACTACTACTGGTCTTCCAGGGAACGATCAAAGCGTAGACTGTTTGAGAATTACTCCCATGGAGGAAAGTGCGCATGGTGACTGTTGTATTCAATTCCGATGCAATTTCAGTGTTTCATCAACACTCTGATAGGCCACAGATTACAGAATGCGTCCAGATGTGCATCGCTAACTACTACTGGTCTTCCAGGGAACGATGAAAGCGTAGACTGTTTGATACATACCTCCCGTGGAGGAAAGTGCGCATGGTGACTGTTGTATTCAATCCCAATGCAATTTCTGTGTTTCATCAGCACTCTGATAATCCACAGTGCACAGAAAGCCTCCAGATGTGCATAGAAAACTACTACTGGTCTTCCAGGGAACGATTAAAGTGTAGACTGTTAGAAACATTACTCCCATGGAGGGAAGTGCGCATGGTGACTGTTGTATTCAATCCCGATGCAATTTCTGTGTTTCATCAATCCTCTGATAGTCCACAGATTACTGAATGCCTCCACATGTTCATCGGAAACTACTACTGGTCTTCCAGGGAACGATCAAAGCGTAGACTGTTTGAGAATTACTCCCATGGAGGAAAGTGCGCATGGTGACTGTTGTATTCAATTCCGATGCAATTTCTGTGTTTCATCAACACTCTGATAGGCCACAGATTACAGAATGCGTCCAGATGTGCATCGCAAACTACTACTGGTCTTCCAGGGAACGATGAAAGCGTAGACTGTTTGATACATACCTCCCGCGGAGGAAAGTGCGCATGGTGACTGTTGTATTCATTCCCGATTTAATTTCTGTGTTTCATGAACACTCTGATAGTCCACAGATTACAGAATGCCACCAGATGTATATCGGAAACTACTACTGGTCTTACAGGGAGCGATCAAAGCATAGACTGTTTGAGAATTACTCCCATGGAGAAAACTGCGCATGGAGACTGTTGTATTCAATCCCAATGCAATTTCTGTGTTTCATCAGCACTCTGATAATCCACAGTGTACAGAAAGCCTCCAGATGTGCATAGGAAACTACTACTGGTCTTCCAGGGAACGATCAAAGTGGTGACTGTTAGAAACATTACTCCCATGGAGGAAAGTGCGCATGGTGACTGTTGTATTCAATCCCGATGCAATGTCTGTGTTTCATCAATCCTCTGATAGTCCACAGATTACTGAATGCCTCCACATGTTCATCGGAAACTACTACTGGTCTTCCAGAGAACGATCAAAGCGTAGACTGTTTGCGAATTACTCCCATGGAGGAAAGTGCGCATGGTGACTGTCGTATTTAATCCCGATGCAATTTCTGTGTTTCATCAATACTCTGATAGACCACAGATTACAGAATGCCTCCAGATGTTAATCGGAAACTACTACTGGTTTTCCAGGGAACGATCAAAGCGTAGACTGTTTTTGACATTACTCCCATGGAGGAAAGTGCGCATGGTGACTGTTGTATTCAATCCCGATGCAATTTCTGTGTTTCATCAACACTATGATAGTCCACAGATTACGGAAAGCCTCCAGATGTGCATCGGAAACTACTACTGGTCTTCCAGGGAACGATCAATGCGTAGACTCTTTGAGACATTACTCCCATGGAGTTAAGTGCGCATGGTGACTGTTGTATTCAATCCCGATGCAATTTCTGTGTTTCATCAACACTCTGATAGTCCACAGATTACGGAATGCCTCCAGATGTGCAATTGAAACTAATACTGGACTTCCAGGGAACGATCAAAGCGTAGACTGTTTGAGACATTACTCCCATGGAGGAAACTGCGCAGGGAGACTGTTGTATTCAATCCCGATGCAATTTCTGTGTTTCATCAACACTCTGATAATCCACAGAGTACAGAAAGCCTCCAGATGTGCATCGGAAACTACTACTGGTCTTCCAGGGAACGATCAAAGAGTAGACTGTTTGAGACATTACTTTTATGGAGGAATGTGTTCATGGTGACTGTTGTATTCAATCCCGATGCAATTTCTGTGTTTCATCAATACTCTGATAGACCAAAGATTACAGAATGCCTCCAGATGTTAATCGGAAACTATTACTGGTTTTCCAGGGAACGATCAAAGCTTAGACTGTTTGGGACATTACTCCCATGGAGGAAAGTGCGCATGGTGACTGTTGTATTCAATCCCGATGCAATTTCTGTGTTTCATCAACACTCTGATAGTCCACAGATTACGAAAAGCCTCCAGATGTGCATCGGAAACTACTACTGGTCTTCCAGTGAACGATCAAAGCGTAGACTCTTTGAGACATTACTCCCATGGAGTAAAGTGGGCATGGTGACTGTTGTATTCAATCCCGATGCAATTTCTGTCTTTCATCAACACTCTGATAGTCCACAGATTACAGAATGACTCCAGATGTGCAATTGAAACTACTACTGGTCTTCCAGGGAACGATCAAAGCGTAGACTGTTTGAGACATTACTCCCATGGAGGAAACTGCGAATGGAGAGTGTTGTATTCAATCCCAATGCAATTTCTGTGTTTCATCAGCACTCTGATAATCCACAGTGCACAGAAAGCCTCCAGATGTGCATAGGAAACTACTACTGGTCTTCCAGGGAACGATCAAAGTGTAGACTGTTAGAAACATTGCTCCCATGGAGGGAAGTGCGCATGGTGACTGTTGTATTCAATCCCGATGCAATTTCTGTGTTTCATCAATCCTCTGATAGTCCACAGATTACTGAATGCCTCCACATGTTCATCGGAAACTACTACTGGTCTTCCAGGGAACGATCAAAGCGTAGACTGTTTTAGAATTACTCCCATGGAGGAAAGTGCGCATGGTGACTGTTGTATTCAATTCCGATGCAATTTCAGTGTTTCATCAACACTCTGATAGGCCACAGATTACAGAATGCGTCCAGATGTGCATCGCTAACTACTACTGGTCTTCCAGGGAACGATGAAAGCGTAGACTGTTTGATACATACCTCCCGTGGAGGAAAGTGCGCATGGTGACTGTTGTATTCAATCCCGATGCAATTTCTGTGTTTCATCAACACTCTGATAGTCCACAGATTACAGAAAGCCTCCAGATGTGCATCGGAAATTACTACTGGTCTTCCAGGGAACGATCATAGCGCAGACTGTTAGAGACATTACTCCCATGGAGGAAAGTGCGCATGGTGACTGTTGTATTCAATCCCGATGCAATTTCTGTGTTTCATCAACACTCTGATAGACCACAGATTACAGAATGCCTCCAGATCTGCATCGGAAACTACTACTGGTCTTCCAGTTAACGATCAAAGCGTAGACTGTTTGAGACATTACTTTTATGGAGGAATGTGCTCATGGTGACTGTTGTATTCAATCCCGATGCAATTTCTGTGTTTCATCAACACTGTGATAGTCCACAGATTACAGAATGCCTCCAGATGTGCGTCGGAAACCGCTACTGGTCTTCCAGGGAACGATCAAAGCGTAAACTCTTTGAAACATTACTGACATGGAGGAAAGTGCGCATGGTGACTGTTGTATTCAATCCCGATGCAATTTCTGTGTTTCATCAACACTCTGATAGTCCACAGATTACGGAAAGCCTCCAGATGTGCATCGGAAACTACTTCTGGTATTCCAGGGAACGATCAAAGCGTAGACTCTTTGAGACATTACTGACATGGAGGAAAGTGCGCATGGTAACTGTTGTATTCAATCCCGATGCAATTTCTGTGTTTCATCAACACTCTGATAGTCCGCAGATTACAGAATGCCTCCAGATGTGCATCGGAAACTACTACTGGCCTTCCAGTTAACGATCAAAGCGTAGACTGTTTGAGACATTACTTTTATGGAGGAATGTACTCATGGTGACTGTTGTATTCAATCCCGATGCAATTTCTGTGTTTCATCAACACTGTGATAGTCAACAGATTACAGAATGCCTCCAGATGTGCGTCGGAAACTGCTACTGGTCTTCCAGGGAACGATCAAAGCGTAAACTCTTTGAAACATTACTGACATGGAGGAAAGTGCGCATGGTAACTGTTGTATTCAATCCCGATGCAATTTCTGTGTTTCATCAACACTCTGATAGTCCGCAGATTATAGAATGCCTCCCGATGTGCAATTGAAACTAATACTGGTCTTCCAGGGAACGATCAAAGCGTAGCCTGTTTGAGACATTACTCCCATGGAGGAAACTGCGCATGGTGACTGTTGTATTCAATCCCGATGCAATTTCTGTGTTTCATCAACACTCTGATAATCCACAGAGTACAGAAAGCCTCCAGATGCGCATCGGAAAGTACTACTGGTCTTCCAGGGAACGATCAAATGCGTAGACTGTTTGTGAATGACTCCCATGGAGGAAAGTGCGCATGGTGACTGTTGTATTCAATCCCGATGCAATTCCTGTGTTTCATCAACACTCTGATAGTCCACAGATTACGGAAAGCCTCCAGATGTGCATCGGAAACTACCTTTGGTCTTCCAGTGAAGATCAAAGCATAGACTGTTAGAGACATTACTCCCATGTAGTAAAGTGCGCATGGTGACTGTTGCATTCAATCCCGATTCATTTTCTGTGTTTCATCAACACTCTGATAGTCCACAGATTACAGAATGCCACGAGATGTGAATCGGAAACTACTACTGGTCTTCCCGGGAACAATCAAAGCGTAGACTGTTTCAGACATTACTCCCATGCAGGAAAGTGGGCATGGTGACTGTTGTATTCAATCCCGATGCAATTTCTGTGTTTCATCAACACTCTGATAGTCCACAGATTACAGAAAGCCTCCAGATGTGCATCGGAAATTACTACTGGTCTTCCAGGGAACGATCAAAGCGTAGACTGTTAGAGACATTACTCCCATGGAGTAAAGTGCGCATGGTGACTGTTGTATTCAATCCCGATGCAATTTCTGTGTTTCATCAATACTCTGATAGACCACAGATTACAGAATACCTCCAGATGTTAATCGGAAACTAATACTGGTTTCCCAGGGAACGATCAAAGCGTAGACTGTTTGGGACATTACTTTTATGGAGGAATGTGCTCATGGTGACTGTTGTATTCAATCCCGATGCAATTTCTGTGTTTCATCAACACTGTGATAGTCCACAGATTACAGAATGCCTCCAGATGTGCGTCGGAAACTGCTACTGGTCTTCCAGGGAACGATCAAAGCGTAAACTCTTTGAAACATTACTGACATGGAGGAAAGTGCGCATGGTGACTGTTATATTCAATCCCGAGGCAATATCAGTGTTTCATCAATACTCTGATAGACCACAGATTACAGAATACCTCCAGATGTTAATCGGAAACTAATACTGGTTTTCCAGGGAACGATCAAAGCGTAGACTGTTTGGGACATTACTCCCATGAAGGAAAGTGCGCATGGCGACTGTTGTATTCAATCCCGATGCAATTTCTGTGTTTCATCAACACTCTGATAGTCCGCAGATTACAGAATGCCTCCAGATGTGCATCGGAAACTACTACTGGCCTTCCAGTTAACGATCAAAGCGTAGACTGTTTGAGACATTACTTTTATGAAGGAATGTGCTCATGGTGACTGTTGTATTCAATCCCGATGCAATTTCTGTGTTTCATCAACACTGTGATTGTCAACAGATTACAGAGTGCCTCCAGATGTGCGTCGGAAACTGCTACTGGTCTTCCAGGGAACGATCAAAGCGTAAACTCTTTGAAACATTACTGACATGGAGGAAAGTGCGCATGGTAACTGTTGTATTCAATCCCGATGCAATTTCTGTGTTTCATCAACACTCTGATAGTCCGCAGATTACAGAATGCCTCCCGATGTGCAATTGAAACTAATACTGGTCTTCCAGGGAACGATCAAAGCGTAGACTGTTTGAGACATTACTCCCATGGAGGAAACTGCGCATGGAGACTGTTGTATTCAATCCCGATGCAATTTCTGTGTTTCATCAACACTCTGATAATCCACAGAGAACAGAAAGCCTCCAGATGCGCATCGGAAACTACTACTGGTCTTCCAGGGAACGGTCAAATGCGTAGACTGTTTGTGAATGACACCCATGGAGGAAAGTGCGCATGGTGACTGTTGTATTCAATCCCGATGCAATTTCTGTGTTTCATCAACACTCTGATAGTCCACAGATTACAGAATGCCACCAGATGTGCATCGGAAACTACTACTGGTCTTCCAGGGAACGATCAAAGCTTAGACTGTTTGAGAATTACTCCCGTGGAGGAAAGTGCGCATGGTGACTGTTGTATTCAATCCCGATGCAATTTCTGTGTTTCATCAACACTCTGATAGTCCACAGATTACAGTACGCCTCCAGATGTGCATCGGAAATTACAACTGGTCTTCCAGGGAACGATCAAAGCGTAGACTGTTAGAGACATTACTCCCATGGAGGAAAGTGCGCATGGTAACTGTTGTATTCAATCCTGATGCAATTTCTGTGTTTCATCAACACTCCGATAGTCCACAGAATACAGAATGCTTCCACATGTGCATCGGAAACTACTACTGGTCTTCCAGTTAACGATCAAAGCGTAGACTGTTTGAGACATTACTTTTATGGAGGAATGTGCTCATGGTGACTGTTGTATTCAATCCCGATGCAATTTCTGTGTTTCATCAACACTCTGATAGTCCACAGATTACAGAAAGCCTCCAGATGTGGGTCGGAAACTGCTGCTGGTCTTCCAGGGAACGATCAAAGCGTAAACTCTTTGAAACATTACTGACATGGAGGTAAGTGCGCATGGTGACTGTCGTATTCAATCCCGATGCAATTTCTGTGTTTCATCAATACTCTGATACTCCACAGATTACAGAATGCCTCCAGATGTTAATCGGAAACTACTACTGGTTTTCCAGGGAACGATCAAAGTGTAGACTGTTTGGGACATTACTCCCATGGAGGATAGTGCGCATGGTGACTGTTGTATTCAATCCCGATTGGAATTTCTGTGTTTCATCAACACTCTGATAGTCCACAGATTACGGAAAGACTCCTGATGTGCATCGGAAACTACTACTGGTCTTCCAGGGAACGATCAATGCGTAGACTCTTTGAGACATTACTCCCATGGAGTAAAGTGCGCATGGTGACTGTTGTATACAATTCCGAAGCAATTTCTGAGTTTCATCAACACTCTGATAGTCCACAGATTACAGAATGCCTCCAGATGTGCAATTGAAACTAATACTGGACTTCCAGGGAACGATCAAAGTGTAGACTGTTTGAGACATTACTCCCATGGAGGAAACTGCGCATGGAGACTGTTGTATTCAATCCCGATGCAATTTGTGTGTTTCATCAACACTCTGATAATCCACAGAGTACAGAAAGCCTCCAGATGCGCATCGGAAACTACTACTGGTCTTCCAGGGAACGATCAAATGCGTAGACTGTTTGTGAATGACTCCCATGGAGGAAAGTGCGCATGGTGACTGTTGTATTCAATCCCGATGCAATTTCTGTGTTTCATCAACACTCTGATAGTCCACAGATTACAGAATGCCACCAGATGTGCATCGGAAACTACTACTGGTCTTCCAGGGAACGATCAAAGCTTAGACTGTTTGAGAATTACTCCCATGGAGGAAAGTGCGCATGGTGACTGTTGTATTCAATCCCGATGCAATTTCTGTGTTTCATCAACACTCTGATAGTCCACAGATTACAGAATGCCTCCAGATGTGCATCGGAAACTACTACTGGTCTTCCAGGGAACGATCAAAGCCTAGACTGTTTGAGACATTACTCCCATGGAGGAAAGTGCGCATGGTGACTGTTGTATTCAATCCCGATGCAATTTCGGTGTTTCATCAACACTCTGATAGTCCACAGATTACAGAAAGCCTCCTGATGTGCGTCGTCAACTGCTGCTGGTCTTCCAGGGAACGATCAAAGCGTAAACTCTTTGAAACATTACTGACATGGAGGTAAGTGCGCATGGTGACTGTCGTATTCAATCCCGATGCAATTTCTGTGTTTCATCAATACTCTGATAGTCCACAGATTACAGAATGCCTCCAGATGTTAATCGGAAACTACTACTGGTTTTCCAGGGAACGATGAAAGCGTAGACTGTTTGGGACATTACTCCCATGGAGGATAGTGCGCATAGTGACAGTTGTATTCAATCCCGATGCAATTTCTGTGTTTCATCAACACTCTGATAGTCCACAGATTACGGAAAGACTCCAGATGTGCATCGGAAACTACTACTGGTCTTCCAGGGAACGATCAAATGCGTAGACTGTTTGTGAATGACTCCCATGGAGGAAAGTGCGCATGGTGACTGTTGTATTCAATCCCGATGCAATTTCTGTGTTTCATCAACACTCTGATAGTCCACAGATTACAGAATGCCACCAGATGTGCATCGGAAACTACTACTGGTCTTCCAGGGAACGATCAAAGCTTAGACTCTTTGAGAATTACTCCCGTGGAGGAAAGTGCGCATGGTGACTGTTGTATTCAATCCCGATGCAATTTCTGTGTTTCATCAACACTCTGATAGTCCACAGATTACAGAAAGCCTCCAGATGTGCATCGGAAATTACAACTGGTCTTCCAGGGAACGATCAAAGCGTAGACTGTTAGAGACATTACTCCCATGGAGGAAAGTGCGCATGGTAACTGTTGTATTCAATCCTGATGCAATTTCTGTGTTTCATCAACACTCCGATAGTCCACAGATTACAAAATGCCTCCAGATGTGCATCGGAAACTACTACTGGTCTTCCAGGGAACGATCAAAGCGTAGACTGTTTGAGACATTACTCCCATGGAGGAAAGTGCGCATGGTGACTGTTGTATTCAATCCCGATGCAATTTCTGTGTTTCATCAACACTCTGATAGTCCACAGATTACAGAAAGCCTCCAGATGTGCGTCGGAAACTGCTGCTGGTCTTCCAGGGAACGATCAAAGCGTAGACTGTTTGAGACATTACTCCCATGGAGTAAAGTGCGCATGGTGACTGTCGTATTCAATCCCGATGCAATTTCTGTGTTTCATCAACACTCTGATAGTCCACAGATTACAGAATGCCTCCAGATGTGCAATTGAAACTAATACTGGACTTCCAGGGAACGATCAAAGCGTAGACTGTTTGAGACATTACTCCCATGGAGGAAACTGCGCATGGAGACTGTTGTATTCAATCCCGATGCAATTTCTGTGTTTTATCAACACTCTGATAATCCACAGAGTACAGAAAGCCTCCAGATGTGCATCGGAAACTACTACTGGTCTTCCAGGGAACGATCAAAGAGTAGACTGTTTGAGACATTACTTTTATGGAGGAATGTGTTCATGGTGACTGTTGTATTCAATCCCGATGCAGTTTCTGTGTTTCATCAACACTCTGATAGTCCACAGATTACAGAATGCCTCCAGATGTGCGTCGGAAACTGCTACTGGTCTTCCAGGGAACGATAAAAGCGTAAACTCTTTGAAACATTACTGACATGGAGGAAAGTGCTCATGGTGACTGTTGTATTCAATCCCGATGCAATTTCTGTGTTTCATCAATACTGTGATAGACCACAGATTACAGAATTTCTCCAGATGTTAATCGGAAACTATTACTGGTTTTCCAGGGAACGATCAAAGCTTAGACTGTTTGGGACATTACTCCCATGGAGGAAAGTGCGCATGGTAACTGTTGTATTCAATCCCGATGCAATTTCTGTGTTTCATCAACACTCTGATAGTCCACAGATTACGGAAAGCCTCCAGATGTGCATCGGAAACTACTACTGGTCTTCCAGGGAACGATCAAAGCGTAGACTCTTTGAGACATTATTCCCATGGAGTAAAGTGGGCATGGTGACTGTTGTATTCAATCCCGATGCAATATCTGTGTTTCATCAGCACTCTGATAGTCCACAGATTACAGAATGACTCCAGATGTGCAATTGAATCTACTACTGGTCTTCCAGGGAACGATCAAAGCGTAGACTGTTTGAGACATTACTCCCATGGAGGAAACTGCGCATGGAGACTGTTGTATTCAATCCCAATGCAATTTCTGTGTTTCATCAGCACTCTGATAATCCACAGAGTACAGAAAGCCTCCAGATGTGCATCGGAAACTACTACTGGTCTTCCAGGGAACGATCAAAGCGTAGACTGTTAGAAACATTACTCCCATGGAGGAAAGTGCCCATGCTGACTGTTGTGTTCAATCCCGATGCAATTTCTGCTTTTCATCAACACTCTGATAGTCCACAGATTACAGAATACATCCAGATGTTCATCGGAAACTACTACTGGTCTTCCAGGGAACGATCAAAGGCGTAGACTGTTTGAGAATGACTCAAATGGAGGAAAGTGCGCATCGTGACTGTTGTATACAATCCCGATGCAATTTCTGTGTTCCATCAACACTCTGATGGTCAACTGATTACAGAAAGCCTCCAGATTTTAATCGGAAACTACTACTGGACTTCCAGGGAACGATCAAAGCGTAGACTGTTTGGGACATTACTCCCATGGAGGAAAGTGCGGATGGTGACTGTTGTACTCAATCCCGATGCAATTTCTGTGTTTCATCAACACTCTGATAGTCCACAGATTACAGAATGCAACCAGATGTGCATCGGAAACTACTACTGGTCTTCCAGGGAACGATCAAAGCGTAGACTGTTTCAGACATTACTACCATGGAGGAAAGTGTGCATGGTGACTGTTGTATTCAATCATGACGCAATTTCTGTGTTTCATCAACACTCTGATAGTCCACAGATTACAGAATGCCACCAGATGTGCATCGGAAACTACTACTGGTCTTCCAGGGAACGATCAAAGCGTGGACTGTTTGAGAATTACTCCCATGGAGGAAAGTGCGCATGGTGACTGTTGTATTCAATCCCGATGCAATTTCTGTGTTCATCAACACTCTGATACTCCACAGAATACAGAATGCCTCCAGATGTGCATCGGAAACTACTACAGGCCTTCCAGGGAACGATCAAAGCGAAGACTGTTTGGGACATTACTCCCGTGGAGGAAAGTGCGCATGGCGACTGTTGTATTCAATTCCGATGCAATTTCTGTGCTTCATCAACACTCTGATAGTCCACAGATTACAGAATGCCTCCAGATGTGCATCAGAAACTACTACTGGTCTTCCAGGGAACGATCAAAGCGAAGACTGTTTGGGACATTACTCCCGTGGAGAAAAGTGTGCATGGTGACTGTTGTATACAATTCCGATGAAATTTCTATGTTTCATCAACACCCTGATAGTCCAAAGATTACAGAATGCCTCCAGATGTTAAATGGAAACTACTACTGGTCTTCCAGGGAACGATCAATACGTAGACTGTTTGAGACATTACTCCCATGGAGGAAAATGCTCATGGTGACTGTTGTATTGAATCCCGATGCAATTTCTGTGTTTCATCAACACTCTGATAGTCCACAGATTACAGAATGCATCCAGATGTGCATCGGAAACTCCTACTGGTCTTCCAGGGAACGATCAAAGCGTAGACTGTTTGAGACATTACTCCCATGGAGGAAAGTGCGCATGGTGACTGTTGTAATTAATCCCGATGCAATTTCTGTGTTTCATCAACACTCTGATAGGCCACAGATTACAGAATGCCACCAGATGTGCATCGGAAACTACTACTGGTCTTCCAGGGAACGATGAATGCGTAGACTGTTTTAGACATACCTCCCGTGGAGGAAAGTGCGCATGGTGACTGTTGTATTCAATCCCGATTCATTTTCTGTGTTTCAGCAACACTCTGATAGTCCACAGATTACAGAATGCCACGAGATGTGCATCGGAAACTACTACTGGTCTTCCAGTTAACGATCAAAGCGTAGACTGTTTGAGACATTACTTTTATGGAGGAATGTGCTCATGGTGACTGTTGTATTGAATCCCGATGCAATTTCTGTGTTTTATCAACACTCTGATAGTCCACAGATTACAAAATGCCTCCAGATGTGCGTCGGAAACTGCTACTGGTCTTCCAGGGAACGATCAAAGCGTAAACTCTTTGAAACATTACTCCAGTAGAGGGAAGTGCGCATGGTGACTGTTGTATTCAATCCCGATGCAATATCATTGTTTCGTCAATACTCTGATAGTCCACAGATTACAGAATGCCTCCAGATGTTAATCGGAAACTACTACTGGTTTTCCAGGGAACGATTAAAGCGTAGACTGTTTGGGACATTACTCCCATGGAGGAAAGTGCGCATGGTGACTGTTGTATTCAATCCCGATGCAATTTCTGTGTTTCATCAACACTCTGATAATCCACAGAGTACAGAAAGCCTCCAGATGTGCATCGGAAACTACTACTGGTCTTAAAGGGAACGATCAAAGTGTAGACTGTTAAAAGCATTACTCCCGTGGAGGAAAGTGCGCATGGTGACTGTTGTATTCAATCCCGATGCAATTTCTGTGTTTCATCAACCCTCTGTTAGTCCACAGATTACAGAATGCCTCCAGATGTTCATCGGAAACTACTACTGGTCTTCCAGGGAACGATCAAAGCGTAGACTGTTTGAGAATTACTCCCATGGAGGAAAGTGCGCATGGTGACTGTTGTATTCATCCCGATGTAATTTCTGTGTTTCATTTACACTCTGATAGTCCACAGATAACAGAATGCCTCCAGATGTGCATCGGAAACTGCTACTGGTCTTCCAGGGAACGATCAAAGCGTAAACTCTTTGAAACATTACTCCCATGGAGGAAAGTGCGCATGGAGACTGTTGTATTCAATCCCGATGCAATTTCTGTGTTTCATCAACACTCTGATAGCCCACAGATTACAGAATGCCTTCACATGTTAATCGGAAACTACTACTGGTCTTTCAGGGAACGATCAAAGCGTAGACTGTGTGGGACATTACTCCCATGGAGGAAAGTGCGCTTGGTGATTGTTTTATTCAATCCCGATGCAATTTCTGTGTTTCATCAACACTCTGATAGTCCACAGATTACAGAATGCCACCAGATGTGCATCGGAAACTACTACTTTTCATCCAGGGAGCGATCAAAGCGTAGACTCTTTGAGACATACCTCCCGTTTAGGAAAGTGCGCATGGTGACTGTTGTATTCAATCCCGATGCAATTTCTGTGTTTCATCAACACTCTGATAGTCCACAGATTACAGAATGCCACTAGATGTGCATCTGAAACTACTACTGGTCTTCCAGGGAACGATCAAAGCGTGGACTGTTTGAGAATTACTCCCATGGAGGAAAGTGCGCATGGTGACTGTTGTATTCAATCCCAATGCAATTTCTGTGTTCATCAACACTCTGATACTCCACAGAATACAGAATGCCTCCAGATGTGCATCGGAAACTACTACTGGTCTTCCAGGGAACGATCAAACCGTAGACGGTTTGAGACATATCTCCAGTGGAGGAAAGTGCGCATGGTGACTGTTGTATTCAATCCCGATGCATTTTCTGTGTTTCATCAACACTCTGATAGTCCACAGATTACAGAATGCCACGAGATGTGCATCGGAAACTACTACTAGTCTTCCAGGGAACGATCGAAGCGTAGACTGAGACATTACTCTCATGGAGAAAAGTGCGCATGGTGACTGTTGTATTCAATTCCGATGCAATTTCTGTGTTTCATCAACACTCTGATAGTCCACAGATTACAGAATGATTCCAGATGTGCATCGGAAACTACACCTAGACTTCCAGGGAACGATCAAAGCGTAAACTCCTTGAGACATTACTCCCATGGAGGAAAGTGCGCATGGTGACTGTTGTATTCAATCCCGATGCATTTTCTGTGTTTCATCAACACTCTGATAGTCCACAGATTACTGAATGCCACGAGATGTGCATCGGAAACTACTACTGGTCTTCCAGGGAACGATCAAAGCGTAGACTGCTTGAGACATTACTCCAATGGAGGAAAGTGCTGATGGTGACTGTTGTATTCAATCCTGATGCAATTTCTGTGTTTCATCAACACTCTGATAGTCCACAGATTAAAGAATGCCTCCTGATGTGCATCGGAAACTACTACTGGACTTCCAGGGAACGATCATAGCGTAAACTCCTTGAGACATTACTCCCATGGAAGAAAGGGCGCATGGTGACTGTTGTATTCAATCCCGATGCATTTTCTGTGTTTCATCAACACTCTGATAGTCCACAGATTTTAGAATGCCTCCAGATGTGCATCGAAAACTGCTACTGGTCTTCCAGGGAACGATCAAAGCGTAGACTGTTTGAGACATTACTCCCATGGAGGAAAGTGCGCATCGTGACTGTTGAATTCAATCCCGATGCAATTTCTGTGTTTCATCAACACTCTGATAGTCCACAGATTACAGAATGTCTCCATATGTGCATCGGAAACTACTACTGGACTTCCAGGGAACTATCAAAGCGTAAACTCCTTGAGACATTACTCCCAAGGAGGAAAGTGCGCATGGTGACTGTTGTATTCAATCCCGATGCATTTTCTGTGTTTCATCATCACTCTGATAGTCCATAGATTACAGAATGCCACGAGATGTGCATCGGAAACTACTACTGGTCTTAAAGGGAACGATCGAAGCGTAGACTGAGACATTACTCCCATGGAGGAAAGTGCGCATCGTGACTGTTGAATTCAGTCCCGATGCAATTTCTGTGTTTCATCAACACTCTGATAGTCCACAGATTACAGAATGTCTCCAGATGTGCATCGGAAACTACTACTGGACTTCCAGGGAACTATCAAAACGTAAACTCCTTGAGACATTACTCCCATGGAGGAAAGTGCGCATGGTGACTGTTGTATTCAATCCCGATGCATTTTCTGTGTTTCATCATCACTCTGATAGTCCATAGATTACAGAATGCCACGAGATGTGCATCGGAAACTACTACTGGTCTTCCAGGGAACGATCGAAGCGTAGACTGAGACATTACTCCCATGTAGAAAAGTGCGCATGGTGACTGTTGTATTCAATCCCGATGCAATTTCTGTGTTTCATCAACACTCTGATAGTCCACAGATTACAGAATGCCTCCAGATGTGCATCGGAAACAACTACTGGACTTTCAGGGAACGATCAAAGCGTAAACTCCTTGAGACATTACTCCCATGGAGGAAAGTGCGCATGGTGACTGTTGTATTCAATCCCGATGCATTTTCTGTGTTTCATCAACACTCTGATAGTCCACAGATTACAGAATGCCACGAGGTGTGCATCGGAAACTACTACTGGTCTTCCAGGGAACGATCAAAGCGTAGACTGCTTGAGACATTACTCCCATGGAGGAATGTGCGGATGGTGACTGTTGTATTCAATCCTGATGCAATTTCTGTGTTTCATCAACACTCTGATAGTCCACAGATTACAGAATGCCTCCAGTCGTGCATCGGAAACTACTACTGGTATTCCAGGGAACGATCAAGGCGTAGACTGTTTGGGACATTACTCCCATGGAGGAAAGTGAGCATTGTGATTGTTGTATTCAATCCCGATGCAATTTCTGTGTTTCATCAACACTCTGATAGTCCACAGATTACAGAATGCTTCCAGATGTGTATCGGAAACTACTACTGGCCCTCCAGGGAACGATCAAAGCGTAGACTGTTTGAGACATTACTTTTATGGAGGAATGTGCGCATGGTGACTGTTGTATTCAATCCCGATTCATTTTCTGTGTTTCAGCAACACTCTGATAGTCCACAGATTACAGAATGCCACGAGATGTGCATCGGAAACTACTACTGGTCTTCCAGTTAACGATCAAAGCGTAGACTGTTTGAGACATTACTTTTATGGAGGAATGTGCTCATGGTGACTGTTGTATTGAATCCCGATGCAATTTCTGTGTTTTATCAACACTCTGATAGTCCACAGATTACAAAATGCCTCCAGATGTGCGTCGGAAACTGCTACTGGTCTTCCAGGGAACGATCAAAGCGTAAACTCTTTGAAACATTACTCCAGTAGAGGGAAGTGCGCATGGTGACTGTTGTATTCAATCCCGATGCAATATCATTGTTTCGTCAATACTCTGATAGTCCACAGATTACAGAATGCCTCCAGATGTTAATCGGAAACTACTACTGGTTTTCCAGGGAACGATTAAAGCGTAGACTGTTTGGGACATTACTCCCATGGAGGAAAGTGCGCATGGTGACTGTTGTATTCAATCCCGATGCAATTTCTGTGTTTCATCAACACTCTGATAATCCACAGAGTACAGAAAGCCTCCAGATGTGCATCGGAAACTACTACTGGTCTTAAAGGGAACGATCAAAGTGTAGACTGTTAAAAGCATTACTCCCGTGGAGGAAAGTGCGCATGGTGACTGTTGTATTCAATCCCGATGCAATTTCTGTGTTTCATCAACCCTCTGTTAGTCCACAGATTACAGAATGCCTCCAGATGTTCATCGGAAACTACTACTGGTCTTCCAGGGAACGATCAAAGCGTAGACTGTTTGAGAATTACTCCCATGGAGGAAAGTGCGCATGGTGACTGTTGTATTCATCCCGATGTAATTTCTGTGTTTCATTTACACTCTGATAGTCCACAGATAACAGAATGCCTCCAGATGTGCATCGGAAACTGCTACTGGTCTTCCAGGGAACGATCAAAGCGTAAACTCTTTGAAACATTACTCCCATGGAGGAAAGTGCGCATGGAGACTGTTGTATTCAATCCCGATGCAATTTCTGTGTTTCATCAACACTCTGATAGCCCACAGATTACAGAATGCCTTCACATGTTAATCGGAAACTACTACTGGTCTTTCAGGGAACGATCAAAGCGTAGACTGTGTGGGACATTACTCCCATGGAGGAAAGTGCGCTTGGTGATTGTTTTATTCAATCCCGATGCAATTTCTGTGTTTCATCAACACTCTGATAGTCCACAGATTACAGAATGCCACCAGATGTGCATCGGAAACTACTACTTTTCATCCAGGGAGCGATCAAAGCGTAGACTCTTTGAGACATACCTCCCGTTTAGGAAAGTGCGCATGGTGACTGTTGTATTCAATCCCGATGCAATTTCTGTGTTTCATCAACACTCTGATAGTCCACAGATTACAGAATGCCACTAGATGTGCATCTGAAACTACTACTGGTCTTCCAGGGAACGATCAAAGCGTGGACTGTTTGAGAATTACTCCCATGGAGGAAAGTGCGCATGGTGACTGTTGTATTCAATCCCAATGCAATTTCTGTGTTCATCAACACTCTGATACTCCACAGAATACAGAATGCCTCCAGATGTGCATCGGAAACTACTACTGGTCTTCCAGGGAACGATCAAACCGTAGACGGTTTGAGACATATCTCCAGTGGAGGAAAGTGCGCATGGTGACTGTTGTATTCAATCCCGATGCATTTTCTGTGTTTCATCAACACTCTGATAGTCCACAGATTACAGAATGCCACGAGATGTGCATCGGAAACTACTACTAGTCTTCCAGGGAACGATCGAAGCGTAGACTGAGACATTACTCTCATGGAGAAAAGTGCGCATGGTGACTGTTGTATTCAATTCCGATGCAATTTCTGTGTTTCATCAACACTCTGATAGTCCACAGATTACAGAATGATTCCAGATGTGCATCGGAAACTACACCTAGACTTCCAGGGAACGATCAAAGCGTAAACTCCTTGAGACATTACTCCCATGGAGGAAAGTGCGCATGGTGACTGTTGTATTCAATCCCGATGCATTTTCTGTGTTTCATCAACACTCTGATAGTCCACAGATTACTGAATGCCACGAGATGTGCATCGGAAACTACTACTGGTCTTCCAGGGAACGATCAAAGCGTAGACTGCTTGAGACATTACTCCAATGGAGGAAAGTGCTGATGGTGACTGTTGTATTCAATCCTGATGCAATTTCTGTGTTTCATCAACACTCTGATAGTCCACAGATTAAAGAATGCCTCCTGATGTGCATCGGAAACTACTACTGGACTTCCAGGGAACGATCATAGCGTAAACTCCTTGAGACATTACTCCCATGGAAGAAAGGGCGCATGGTGACTGTTGTATTCAATCCCGATGCATTTTCTGTGTTTCATCAACACTCTGATAGTCCACAGATTTTAGAATGCCTCCAGATGTGCATCGAAAACTGCTACTGGTCTTCCAGGGAACGATCAAAGCGTAGACTGTTTGAGACATTACTCCCATGGAGGAAAGTGCGCATCGTGACTGTTGAATTCAATCCCGATGCAATTTCTGTGTTTCATCAACACTCTGATAGTCCACAGATTACAGAATGTCTCCATATGTGCATCGGAAACTACTACTGGACTTCCAGGGAACTATCAAAGCGTAAACTCCTTGAGACATTACTCCCAAGGAGGAAAGTGCGCATGGTGACTGTTGTATTCAATCCCGATGCATTTTCTGTGTTTCATCATCACTCTGATAGTCCATAGATTACAGAATGCCACGAGATGTGCATCGGAAACTACTACTGGTCTTAAAGGGAACGATCGAAGCGTAGACTGAGACATTACTCCCATGGAGGAAAGTGCGCATCGTGACTGTTGAATTCAGTCCCGATGCAATTTCTGTGTTTCATCAACACTCTGATAGTCCACAGATTACAGAATGTCTCCAGATGTGCATCGGAAACTACTACTGGACTTCCAGGGAACTATCAAAACGTAAACTCCTTGAGACATTACTCCCATGGAGGAAAGTGCGCATGGTGACTGTTGTATTCAATCCCGATGCATTTTCTGTGTTTCATCATCACTCTGATAGTCCATAGATTACAGAATGCCACGAGATGTGCATCGGAAACTACTACTGGTCTTCCAGGGAACGATCGAAGCGTAGACTGAGACATTACTCCCATGTAGAAAAGTGCGCATGGTGACTGTTGTATTCAATCCCGATGCAATTTCTGTGTTTCATCAACAGTCTTATAGTCCACAGATTACAGAATGCCTCCAGATGTGCATCGGAAACAACTACTGGACTTTCAGGGAACGATCAAAGCGTAAACTCCTTGAGACATTACTCCCATGGAGGAAAGTGCGCATGGTGACTGTTGTATTCAATCCCGATGCATTTTCTGTGTTTCATCAACACTCTGATAGTCCACAGATTACAGAATGCCACGAGGTGTGCATCGGAAACTACTACTGGTCTTCCAGGGAACGATCAAAGCGTAGACTGCTTGAGACATTACTCCCATGGAGGAATGTGCGGATGGTGACTGTTGTATTCAATCCTGATGCAATTTCTGTGTTTCATCAACACTCTGATAGTCCACAGATTACAGAATGCCTCCAGTCGTGCATCGGAAACTACTACTGGTATTCCAGGGAACGATCAAGGCGTAGACTGTTTGGGACATTACTCCCATGGAGGAAAGTGAGCATTGTGATTGTTGTATTCAATCCCGATGCAATTTCTGTGTTTCATCAACACTCTGATAGTCCACAGATTACAGAATGCTTCCAGATGTGTATCGGAAACTACTACTGGCCCTCCAGGGAACGATCAAAGCGTAGACTGTTTGAGACATTACTTTTATGGAGGAATGTGCGCATGGTGACTGTTGTATTCAATCCCGATGCAATTTCTGTGTTTCATCAACACTCTGATAGTCCACAGATAACAGAATGCCTCCAGATGTGCATCGGAAACTGCTACTGGTCTTCCAGGGAACGATCAAAGCGTAAACTCTTTGAAACATTACTCCCATGGAGGAAAGTGCGCATGGTGACAGTAGTGTTCAATCCCGATGAAATTTCTGTGTTTCATCAACACTCTGATAGTCCACAGATTACAGAATGCCTCCAGATGTGCAATTGAAACTACTACTGGTCTTCCAGGGAACGATCAAAGCGTAGACTGTTAGAGACTTTACTCCCATGGAGGAAAGTGCGCTTGGCGACTGTTGTGTTCAATCCCGATGCAATTACTGTGTTTCATCAACACTCTGATAGTCTACACATTACAGAATGCCACCAGATGTGCATCGGAAACTACTACTGGTCCTCCAGGGAACGATCAAAGCGTAGATTGTTTGAGACATTACTCCCGTGGAGGAAAGTGCGCATGGTGACTGTTGTATTCAATCCCGGTGCAATTTCTGTAATTCATCAACACTCTGATAGTCCACAGATTTCAGAATGCCTCCAGATGTTCATCGAAAACTGCTACTGGTCTTCCAGGGAACGATCAAAGCGTAGACTGTTTGAGACATAACTTTTATGGAGGAATGTGCGCATGGTGACTGTTGTATTCAATCCCGATGCAATTTCTGTGTTTCATCAACACTCTGATTGTCCACAGATTACAGAATGCCTCCAGGTGTTTATCGGAAACTACTACTGTTCTTCCAGTGAACGATCAAAGCGTAGACTGTTTGTGACATTACTTTTAAGGAGGAATGTGCGCATGGTGACTGTTGTATTCAATCCACAGATTACAGAATGCCTCCAGATGTGCATTGGAAACTACTACTGGTCTTCCAGGGAAAGATCAACGTGTAGACTGTTTGAGACATTACTTTCATGGAGGAATGTGCGCATGGTTACTGTTGTATTCAATCAAGATGCAATTTCTGTGTTTCATCAACACTCTGATAGTCCACAGATTACAGAATGCCTCCAGATGTGCATCGGAAACTGCTACTGTTCTTCCAGGGAACGATCAATGCGTAAACTCTTTGAAACATTACTCCCATGGAGGAAAGTGCGCATGGTGACTGTTGTATTCAATCCCGAGGCAATCTCTGTGTTTCATCAACACTCTGATAGTCTACAGATTACAGAAAGCCCCCAGATGTGCATCGGAAACTAGTACTGGTCTTCCAGGGCACGATCAAAGCAGAGACTGTTTGAGACATTACTCCCATGGAGTTAAGTGCGCATGGTGACTGTTGTATTCAATCCCGATGCAATATCTGTGTTTCATCAACACTCAGATAGTCCACAGATTACAGAATGGCTCCAGATGTGCATCGGAAACTGCTACTGGTCTTCCAGGGAACGATCAAAGCGTAAACTCTTTGAAACATAACTCCCATGGAGGAAAGTGCGCATGGTGACAGTTGTGTTCAATCCCGAAGCATTTTCTTTGTTTCATCAACACTCTGATTGACCACAGATTACAGAATGCCACCAGATGTATATCGGAAACTACTACTGGTCTTACAGGGAACGATCAAAGCATAGACTGTTTGAGAATTACTCCCATGGAGGAAAGTGCGCATGGTGACTCTTGTATTCAATCCCGAGGCAATTTCTGTGTTTCATCAACACTCTGATAGTCCACAGATTACAGAAAGCCCCCAGATGTGCATCGGAAACTACTACTGGTCTTCCAGGGAACGATCAAAGCGTAGACTGTTTGAGACATTACTCCCATGGAGGAAAGTGCGCATGGTGACTGTTGTATTCAATCCCGATGCAATTTCAGTGTTTCATCAACACTCTGATAGTCCACAGATTACAGAATGCCTCCAGATGTTTATCGGAAACTACTACTGTTCTTCCAGTGAACGATCAAAGCGAAGACTGTTTGAGACATTACTTTTACGGAGGAATGTGTGCATGGTGACTGTTGTATTATATCCCGATGCAATTTCTGTGTTTCATCAACACTCTAATAGCCCACAGATTACAGAATGCCTCCAGATGTGCATCGGAAACTACTACTGGTCTTACAGGGAACGATCAAAGCATATTCTGTTTGAGAATTACTCCCATGGAGGAAAGTGCGCATGGTGACTGTTGTATTCAATCCCGATGCAATTTCTGTGTTTCATCAACACTCTGATTGACCACAGATTACAGAATGCCACCAGATGTATATCGGAAACTGCTACTGGTCTTCCAGGGAACGATCGAAGCGTAGACTGAGACATTACTCCCATGTAGAAAAGTGCGCATGGTGACTGTTGTATTCAATCCCGATGCAATTTCTGTGTTTCATCAACACTCTGATAGTCCACAGATTACAGAATGCCTCCAGATGTGCATCGGAAACAACTACTGGACTTCCAGGGAACGATCAAAGCGTAAACTCCTTGAGACATTACTCCCATGGAGGAAAGTGCGCATGGTGACTGTTGTATTCAATCCCGATGCATTTTCTGTGTTTCATCAACACTCTGATAGTCCACAGATTACAGAATGCCACGAGGTGTGCATCGGAAACTACTACTGGTCTTCCAGGGAACGATCAAAGCGTAGACTGCTTGAGACATTACTCCCATGGAGGAATGTGCGGATGGTGACTGTTGTATTCAATCCTGATGCAATTTCTGTGTTTCATCAACACTCTGATAGTCCACAGATTACAGAATGCCTCCAGTCGTGCATCGGAAACTACTACTGGTATTCCAGGGAACGATCAAAGCGTAGACTGTTTGGGACATTACTCCCATGGAGGAAAGTGAGCATTGTGATTGTTGTATTCAATCCCGATGCAATTTCTGTGTTTCATCAACACTCTGATAGTCCACAGATTACAGAATGCTTCCAGATGTGTATCGGAAACTACTACTGGCCCTCCAGGGAACGATCAAAGCGTAGACTGTTTGAGACATTACTTTTATGGAGGAATGTGCGCATGGTGACTGTTGTATTCAATCCCGATGCAATTTCTGTGTTTCATCAACACTCTGATAGTCCACAGATAACAGAATGCCTCCAGATGTGCATCGGAAACTGCTACTGGTCTTCCAGGGAACGATCAAAGCGTAAACTCTTTGAAACATTACTCCCATGGAGGAAAGTGCGCATGGTGACAGTAGTGTTCAATCCCGATGAAATTTCTGTGTTTCATCAACACTCTGATAGTCCACAGATTACAGAATGCCTCCAGATGTGCAATTGAAACTACTACTGGTCTTCCAGGGAACGATCAAAGCGTAGACTGTTAGAGACTTTACTCCCATGGAGGAAAGTGCGCTTGGCGACTGTTGTGTTCAATCCCGATGCAATTACTGTGTTTCATCAACACTCTGATAGTCTACACATTACAGAATGCCACCAGATGTGCATCGGAAACTACTACTGGTCCTCCAGGGAACGATCAAAGCGTAGATTGTTTGAGACATTACTCCCGTGGAGGAAAGTGCGCATGGTGACTGTTGTATTCAATCCCGGTGCAATTTCTGTAATTCATCAACACTCTGATAGTCCACAGATTTCAGAATGCCTCCAGATGTTCATCGAAAACTGCTACTGGTCTTCCAGGGAACGATCAAAGCGTAGACTGTTTGAGACATAACTTTTATGGAGGAATGTGCGCATGGTGACTGTTGTATTCAATCCCGATGCAATTTCTGTGTTTCATCAACACTCTGATTGTCCACAGATTACAGAATGCCTCCAGGTGTTTATCGGAAACTACTACTGTTCTTCCAGTGAACGATCAAAGCGTAGACTGTTTGTGACATTACTTTTAAGGAGGAATGTGCGCATGGTGACTGTTGTATTCAATCCACAGATTACAGAATGCCTCCAGATGTGCATTTGTAACTACTACTGGTCTTCCAGGGAAAGATCAACGTGTAGACTGTTTGAGACATTACTTTCATGGAGGAATGTGCGCATGGTTACTGTTGTATTCAATCAAGATGCAATTTCTGTGTTTCATCAACACTCTGATAGTCCACAGATTACAGAATGCCTCCAGATGTGCATCGGAAACTGCTACTGTTCTTCCAGGGAACGATCAATGCGTAAACTCTTTGAAACATTACTCCCATGGAGGAAAGTGCGCATGGTGACTGTTGTATTCAATCCCGAGGCAATCTCTGTGTTTCATCAACACTCTGATAGTCTACAGATTACAGAAAGCCCCCAGATGTGCATCGGAAACTAGTACTGGTCTTCCAGGGCACGATCAAAGCAGAGACTGTTTGAGACATTACTCCCATGGAGTTAAGTGCGCATGGTGACTGTTGTATTCAATCCCGATGCAATATCTGTGTTTCATCAACACTCAGATAGTCCACAGATTACAGAATGCCTCCAGATGTGCATCGGAAACTGCTACTGGTCTTCCAGGGAACGATCAAAGCGTAAACTCTTTGAAACATAACTCCCATGGAGGAAAGTGCGCATGGTGACAGTTGTGTTCAATCCCGAAGCATTTTCTGTGTTTCATCAACACTCTGATTGACCACAGATTACAGAATGCCACCAGATGTATATCGGAAACTACTACTGGTCTTACAGGGAACGATCAAAGCATAGACTGTTTGAGAATTGTTCCCATGGAGGAAAGTGCGCATGGTGACTCTTGTATTCAATCCCGAGGCAATTTCTGTGTTTCATCAACACTCTGATAGTCCACAGATTACAGAAAGCCCCCAGATGTGCATCGGAAACTACTACTGGTCTTCCAGGGAACGATCAAAGCGTAGACTGTTTGAGACATTACTCCCATGGAGGAAAGTGCGCATGGTGACTGTTGTATTCAATCCCGATGCAATTTCAGTGTTTCATCAACACTCTGATAGTCCACAGATTACAGAATGCCTCCAGATGTTTATCGGAAACTACTACTGTTCTTCCAGTGAACGATCAAAGCGAAGACTGTTTGAGACATTACTTTTACGGAGGAATGTGTGCATGGTGACTGTTGTATTATATCCCGATGCAATTTCTGTGTTTCATCAACACTCTAATAGCCCACAGATTACAGAATGCCTCCAGATGTGCATCGGAAACTACTACTGGTCTTACAGGGAACGATCAAAGCATATTCTGTTTGAGAATTACTCCCATGGAGGAAAGTGCGCATGGTGACTGTTGTATTCAATCCCGATGCAATTTCTGTGTTTCATCAACACTTTGATAGGCCACAGATTACAGAATGCAACCAGATGTTAATCGGAAACTACTACTGGTTTTCCAGGGAACGATCAAAGCGTAGGCTGTTTGGGACATTACTCCCATGGAGGAAAGTGCGCATGGTGACTGTTGTGTTCAATCCCGAAGCATTTTCTGTGTTTCATCAACACTCTGATAGTCCACAGATTACAGAATGCCACGAGGTGTGCATCGGAAACTACTACTGGTCTTCCAGGGAACGATCAAAGCGTAGACTGCTTGAGACATTACTCCCATGGAGGAATGTGCGGATGGTGACTGTTGTATTCAATCCTGATGCAATTTCTGTGTTTCATCAACACTCTGATAGTCCACAGATTACAGAATGCCTCCAGTCGTGCATCGGAAACTACTACTGGTATTCCAGGGAACGATCAAAGCGTAGACTGTTTGGGACATTACTCCCATGGAGGAAAGTGAGCATTGTGATTGTTGTATTCAATCCCGATGCAATTTCTGTGTTTCATCAACACTCTGATAGTCCACAGATTACAGAATGCTTCCAGATGTGTATCGGAAACTACTACTGGCCCTCCAGGGAACGATCAAAGCGTAGACTGTTTGAGACATTACTTTTATGGAGGAATGTGCGCATGGTGACTGTTGTATTCAATCCCGATGCAATTTCTGTGTTTCATCAACACTCTGATAGTCCACAGATAACAGAATGCCTCCAGATGTGCATCGGAAACTGCTACTGGTCTTCCAGGGAACGATCAAAGCGTAAACTCTTTGAAACATTACTCCCATGGAGGAAAGTGCGCATGGTGACAGTAGTGTTCAATCCCGATGAAATTTCTGTGTTTCATCAACACTCTGATAGTCCACAGATTACAGAATGCCTCCAGATGTGCAATTGAAACTACTACTGGTCTTCCAGGGAACGATCAAAGCGTAGACTGTTAGAGACTTTACTCCCATGGAGGAAAGTGCGCTTGGCGACTGTTGTGTTCAATCCCGATGCAATTACTGTGTTTCATCAACACTCTGATAGTCTACACATTACAGAATGCCACCAGATGTGCATCGGAAACTACTACTGGTCCTCCAGGGAACGATCAAAGCGTAGATTGTTTGAGACATTACTCCCGTGGAGGAAAGTGCGCATGGTGACTGTTGTATTCAATCCCGGTGCAATTTCTGTAATTCATCAACACTCTGATAGTCCACAGATTTCAGAATGCCTCCAGATGTTCATCGAAAACTGCTACTGATCTTCCAGGGAACGATCAAAGCGTAGACTGTTTGAGACATAACTTTTATGGAGGAATGTGCGCATGGTGACTGTTGTATTCAATCCCGATGCAATTTCTGTGTTTCATCAACACTCTGATTGTCCACAGATTACAGAATGCCTCCAGGTGTTTATCGGAAACTACTACTGTTCTTCCAGTGAACGATCAAAGCGTAGACTGTTTGTGACATTACTTTTAAGGAGGAATGTGCGCATGGTGACTGTTGTATTCAATCCACAGATTACAGAATGCCTCCAGATGTGCATTGGAAACTACTACTGGTCTTCCAGGGAAAGATCAACGTGTAGACTGTTTGAGACATTACTTTCATGGAGGAATGTGCGCATGGTTACTGTTGTATTCAATCAAGATGCAATTTCTGTGTTTCATCAACACTCTGATAGTCCACAGATTACAGAATGCCTCCAGATGTGCATCGGAAACTGCTACTGTTCTTCCAGGGAACGATCAATGCGTAAACTCTTTGAAACATTACTCCCATGGAGGAAAGTGCGCATGGTGACTGTTGTATTCAATCCCGAGGCAATCTCTGTGTTTCATCAACACTCTGATAGTCTACAGATTACAGAAAGCCCCCAGATGTGCATCGGAAACTAGTACTGGTCTTCCAGGGCACGATCAAAGCAGAGACTGTTTGAGACATTACTCCCATGGAGTTAAGTGCGCATGGTGACTGTTGTATTCAATCCCGATGCAATATCTGTGTTTCATCAACACTCAGATAGTCCACAGATTACAGAATGCCTCCAGATGTGCATCGGAAACTGCTACTGGTCTTCCAGGGAACGATCAAAGCGTAAACTCTTTGAAACATAACTCCCATGGAGGAAAGTGCGCATGGTGACAGTTGTGTTCAATCCCGAAGCATTTTCTGTGTTTCATCAACACTCTGATTGACCACAGATTACAGAATGCCACCAGATGTATATCGGAAACTACTACTGGTCTTACAGGGAACGATCAAAGCATAGACTGTTTGAGAATTACTCCCATGGAGGAAAGTGCGCATGGTGACTCTTGTATTCAATCCCGAGGCAATTTCTGTGTTTCATCAACACTCTGATAGTCCACAGATTACAGAAAGCCCCCAGATGTGCATCGGAAACTACTACTGGTCTTCCAGGGAACGATCAAAGCGTAGACTGTTTGAGACATTACTCCCATGGAGGAAAGTGCGCATGGTGACTGTTGTATTCAATCCCGATGCAATTTCAGTGTTTCATCAACACTCTGATAGTCCACAGATTACAGAATGCCTCCAGATGTTTATCGGAAACTACTACTGTTCTTCCAGTGAACGATCAAAGCGAAGACTGTTTGAGACATTACTTTTACGGAGGAATGTGTGCATGGTGACTGTTGTATTATATCCCGATGCAATTTCTGTGTTTCATCAACACTCTAATAGCCCACAGATTACAGAATGCCTCCAGATGTGCATCGGAAACTACTACTGGTCTTACAGGGAACGATCAAAGCATATTCTGTTTGAGAATTACTCCCATGGAGGAAAGTGGGCATGGTGACTGTTGTATTCAATCCCGATGCAATTTCTGTGTTTCATCAACACTTTGATAGGCCACAGATTACAGAATGCCACCAGATGTTAATCGGAAACTACTACTGGTTTTCCAGGGAACGATCAAAGCGTAGACTGTTTGGGACATTACTCCCATGGAGGAAAGTGCGCATGGTGACTGTTGTGTTCAATCCCGAAGCATTTTCTGTGTTTCATCAACACTCTGATTGACCACAGATTACAGAATGCCACCAGATGTATATCGGAAACTGCTACTGGTCTTCCAGGGAACGATCAAAGCGTAAACTCTTTGAAACATTACTCCCATGGAGGAAAGTGCGCATGGTGACAGTAGTGTTCAATCCCGATGAAATTTCTGTGTTTCATCAACACTCTGATAGTCCACAGATTACAGAATGCCTCCAGATGTGCAATTGAAACTACTACTGGTCTTCCAGGGAACGATCAAAGCGTAGACTGTTAGAGACTTTACTCCCATGGAGGAAAGTGCGCTTGGCGACTGTTGTGTTCAATCCCGATGCAATTACTGTGTTTCATCAACACTCTGATAGTCTACACATTACAGAATGCCACCAGATGTGCATCGGAAACTACTACTGGTCCTCCAGGGAACGATCAAAGCGTAGATTGTTTGAGACATTACTCCCGTGGAGGAAAGTGCGCATGGTGACTGTTGTATTCAATCCCGGTGCAATTTCTGTAATTCATCAACACTCTGATAGTCCACAGATTTCAGAATGCCCCCAGATGTTCATCGAAAACTGCTACTGGTCTTCCAGGGAACGACCAAAGCGTAGACTGTTTGAGACATTACTTTTATGGAGGAATGTGCGCATGGTGACTGTTGTATTCAATCCCGATGCAATTTCTGTGTTTCATCAACACTCAGATTGTCCACAGATTACAGAATGCCTCCAGGTGTTTATCGGAAACTACTACTGTTCTTCCAGTGAACGATCAAAGCGTAGACTGTTTGTGACATTACTTTTACGGAGGAATGTGCGCATGGTGACTGTTGTATTCAATCCACAGATTACAGAATGCCTCCAGATGTGCATTGGAAACTACTACTGGTCTTCCAGGGAAAGATCAACGTGTAGACTGTTTGAGACATTACTTTCATGGAGGAATGTGCGCATGGTTACTGTTGTATTCAATCAAGATGTAATTTCTGTGTTTCATCAACACTCTGATAGTCCACAGATTACAGAATGCCTCCAGATGTGCATCGGAAACTGCTACTGTTCTTCCAGGGAACGATCAATGCGTAAACTCTTTGAAACATTACTCCCATGGAGGAAAGTGCGCATGGTGACTGTTGTATTCAATCCCGAGGCAATCTCTGTGTTTCATCAACACTCTGATAGTCTACAGATTACAGAAAGCCCCCAGATGTGCATCGGAAACTAGTACTGGTCTTCCAGGGCACGATCAAAGCAGAGACTGTTTGAGACATTACTCCCATGGAGTTAAGTGCGCATGGTGACTGTTGTATTCAATCCCGATGCAATATCTGTGTTTCATCAACACTCAGATAGTCCACAGATTACAGAATGCCTCCAGATGTGCATCGGAAACTGCTACTGGTCTTCCAGGGAACGATCAAAGCGTAAACTCTTTGAAACATAACTCCCATGGAGGAAAGTGCGCATGGTGACAGTTGTGTTCAATCCCGAAGCATTTTCTGTGTTTCATCAACACTCTGATTGACCACAGATTACAGAATGCCACCAGATGTATATCGGAAACTACTACTGGTCTTACAGGGAACGATCAAAGCATAGACTGTTTGAGAATTACTCCCATGGAGGAAAGTGCGCATGGTGACTCTTGTATTCAATCCCGAGGCAATTTCTGTGTTTCATCAACACTCTGATAGTCCACAGATTACAGAAATCCCCCAGATGTGCATCGGAAACTACTACTGGTCTTCCAGGGAACGATCAAAGCGTAGACTGTTTGAGACATTACTCCCATGGAGGAAAGTGCGCATGGTGACTGTTGTATTCAATCCCGATGCAATTTCAGTGTTTCATCAACACTCTGATAGTCCACAGATTACAGAATGCCTCCAGATGTTTATCGGAAACTACTACTGTTCTTCCAGTGAACGATCAAAGCGAAGACTGTTTGAGACATTACTTTTACGGGGGAATGTGTGCATGGTGACTGTTGTATTCAATCCCGATGCAATTTCTGTGTTTCATCAACACTCTAATAGCCCACAGATTACAGAATGCCTCCAGATGTGCATCGGAAACTACTACTGGTCTTACAGGGAACGATCAAAGCATATTCTGTTTGAGAATTACTCCCATGGAGGAAAGTGCGCATGGTGACTGTTGTATTCAATCCCGATGCAATTTCTGTGTTTCATCAACACTCTGATAGGCCACAGATTACAGAATGCCACCAGATGTTAATCGGAAACTACTACTGGTTTTCCAGGGAACGATCAAAGCGTAGACTGTTTGGGACATTACTCCCATGGAGGAAAGTGCGCATGGTGACTGTTGTGATCAATCCCGAAGCATTTTCTGTGTTTCATCAACACTCTGATTGACCACAGATTACAGAATGCCACCAGATGTATATCGGAAACTACTACTGGTCTTACAGGGAACGATCAATGCATAGACTGTTTGAGAATTACTCCCATGGAGGAAAGTGCGCATGGAGACTGTTGTATTCATCCCGATGTAATTTCTGTGTTTCATTTACAATCTGATAGTCCACAGGTTGCAGAATGCCTCCAGATGTGCATCGGAAACCGCTACTGGTCTTCCAGGGAACGATCAAAGCGTAAACTCTTTGAAACATTACTCCCATGGAGAAAAGTGCGCATGGTGACTGTTGTGTTCAATCCCGATGGAATTTCTGTGTTTCATCAACACTCTGATAGTCCGCAGATTACAGAATGCCTCCAGATGTGCATAGGAAACTGCTATTGGTCTTCCAGGGAACAATCAATGCGTAAACTCTTTGAAACATTACTCCCATGGAGGAAAGTGCGCATGGTGACTGTTGTATTCAATCCCGAGGCAATTTCTGTGTTTCATCAACACTCTGATAGTCCACAGATTACAGAAAGCCCCAGATGTGCATCGGAAACTAGTACTGGTCTTCCAGGGCACGATCAAAGCAGAGACTGTTTGAGACATTACTCCCATGGAGTTAAGTGCACATGGTTACTGTTGTATTCAATCCCGATGCAATATCTGTGTTTCATCAACACTCTGATTGACCACAGATTACAGAATGCCACCAGATGTATATCGGAAACTACTACTGGTCTTCCAGGGAACGATCAAAGCGTAGACTGTTTGCGACATTACTCCCATGGAGGAAAGTGCGCATGTTGACTGTTGTATTCAATCCCGATGCAATTTCAGTGTTTCATCAACACTCAGATAGTCCACAGATTACAGAATGCCTCCAGATGTGCATCGGAAACTGCTACTGGTCTTCCAGGGAACGATCAAAGCGTAAACTCTTTGAAACATAACTCAAATGGAGGAAAGTGCGCATGGTGACAGTTGTGTTCAATCCCGAAGCATTTTCTGTGTTTCATCAACACTCTGATTGACCACAGATTACAGAATGCCACCAGATGTATATCGGAAACTACTACTGGTCTTCCAGGGAACGATCAAAGCGTAGACTGTTTGCGACATTACTCCCATGGAGGAAAGTGCGCATGTTGACTGTTGTATTCAATCCCGATGCAATTTCAGTGTTTCATCAACACTCTAATAGCCCACAGATTACAGAATGCCTCCAGATGTGCATCGGAAACTACTACTGGTCTTACAGGGAACAATCAAAGCATATTCCGTTTGAGAATTACTCCCATGGAGGAAAGTGCGCATGGTGACTGTTGTATTCAATCCCGATGCAATTTCTGTGTTTCATCAACACTCTGATAGGCCACAGATTACAGAATGCCACCAGATGTTAATCGGAAACTACTACTGGTTTTCCAGGGAACGATCAAAGCGTAGACTGTTTGGGACATTACTCCCATGGAGGAAAGTGCGCATGGTGACTGTTGTATTCAATCCCGATGCAATTTCTGTGTTTCATAAACATTCTGATAGTCCACAGATTACGGAAAGCCTCCAGATGTGCATCGGAAACTAATACTGGTCTTACAGGGAACGATCAAAGCGTAGACTCCCATGGAGTAATGTGCGCATGGTGACTGTTGTATTCAATCCCGATGCAATTTCTGTGTTTCATCAACACTCTGATAGGCCACAGATTACAGAATGCCACCAGATGTTAATCGGAAACTACTACTGGTTTTCCAGGGAACGATCAAAGCGTAGACTGTTTGGGACACTACTCCAATGGAGGAAACTGCGCATGGAGACTGTTGTATTCAATCCCGATGCAATTTCTGTGTTTTATCAACACTCTGATAATCCACAGAGTACAGAAAGCCTCCAGATGTGCATCGGAAACTACTACTTGTCTTCCAGGGAACGATCAAAGCGTAGACTGTTAGAAACATTACTCCCATGGAGGAAAGTGCGCATGGTGACTGTTGTATTCAATACTGATGCAATTTCTGTGTTTCATCAACACTCTGATAGTCCACAGATTACAGAATGCCTCCAGATGTTCATCGGAAACTACTACTGGTCTTCCAGGGAACGATCAAAGCGTAGATTGTTTGAGAATTACTCCCATGGAGGAAAGTGCGCATGGTGACTGTTGTGTTCAATCCCGAAGCATTTTCTGTGTTTCATCAACACTCTGATTGACCACAGATTACAGAATGCCACCAGATGTATATCGGAAACTACTACTGGTCTTACAGGGAACGATCAATGTATAGACTGTTTGAGAATCACTCCCATGGAGGAAAGTGCGCATGGAGACTGTTGTATTCATCCCGATGTAATTTCTGTGTTTCATTTACACTCTGATAGTCCACAGGTTGCAGAATGCCTCCAGATGTGCATCGGAAACTGCTACTGGTCTTCCAGGGAACGATAAAAGCGTAAACTCTTTGAAACATTACTCCCATGGAGGAAAGTGCGCATGGTGACTGTTGTATTTAATCCCGATGCAATTTCTGTGTTTCATCAACACACTGATAGTCTACAGATTACAGAAAGAATCCAGATGTGCATCGGAAACTACTACTGGTCTTCCAGGGAACGATCAAAGCGTAGACTGTTACAGACATTACTCCCATGTAGAAAAGTGTGCATGGTGGCTGTTGTATTCAATCCCGATGCAATTTCTGTGTTTCATCAACACTCTGATAGTCCACAGATTACAGAATGCCTCCAGATGTGCATCGGAAACTACTACTGGACTTCCAGGGAACGATCAAAGCGTAAACTCATGGAAACATTACTCCCATGGAGGAAAGTGCGCATGGTGACTGTTGTGTTCAATCCCGATGCAATTTCTGTGTTTCATCAACACTCTGATGGTCCACAGATTACGGAAAGCCTCCAGATGTGCATCGGAAACTAGTACTGGTCTTCCAGGGCACGATCAAAGCAGAGACTGTTAGAGACATTACTCCCATGGAGTTAAGTGCGCATGGTGACTGTTGTATTCAATCCCGATGCAATATCTGCGTTTCATCAACACTCAGATAGTCCAAAGATTACAGTTTGCCTCCAGATGTGCATCGGAAACTGCTACTGGTCTTCCAGGGAACGATCAAAGCGTAAACTCTTTGAAACATAACTCCCATGGAGGAAAGTGCGCATGGTGACTGTTGTGTTCAATCCCGAAGCATTTTCTGTGTTTCATCAACACTCTGATTGACCACAGATTACAGAATGCCACCAGATGTATATCGGAAACTACTACTGGTCTTACGTGGAACGATCAAAGCATATTCTGTTTGAGAATTACTCCCATGGAGGAAAGTGCGCATGGTGACTGTTGTATTCAATCCCGATGCAATTTCTGTGTTTCATCAACACTCTGATAGGCCACAGATTACAGATTGCCACCAGATGTTAATCGGAAACTACTACTGGTTTTCCAGGGAACAATCAAAGCGTAGACTGTTTGGGACATTACTCCCATGGAGGAAAGTGCGCATGGTGACTGTTGTATTCAATCCCGATGCAATTTCTGTGTTTCGTCATCATTCTGATAGTCCACAGATTACGGAAAGCCTCCAGATGTGCATCGGAAACTAATACTGGTCTTCCAGGGAACGATCAAAGCGTAGACTCCCATGGATTAAAGTGCGCATGGTGACTGTTGTATTCAATCCCGATGCAATTTCTGTGTTTCATCAACACTCTGATAGGCCACAGATTACAGAATGCCACCAGATGTTAATCGGAAACTACTACTGGTTTTCCAGGGAACGATCAAAGCGTAGACTGTTTGGGACATTACTCCCATGGAGGAAACTGCGCATGGAGACTGTTGTATTAAATCCCGATGCAATTTCTGTGTTTTATCAACACTCTGATAATCCACAGAGTACAGAAAGCCTCCAGATGTGCATCGGAAACTACTACTGGTCTTCCAGGGAACGATCAAAGCGTAGACTGTTAGAAACATTACTCCCATGGAGGAAAGTGCGCATGGTGACTGTTGTATTCAATCCTGATGCAATTTCTGTGTTTCATCAACACTCTGATAGTCCACAGATTACAGAATGCCTCCAGATGTTCATCGGAAACTACTACTGGTCTTCCAGGGAACGATCAAAGCGTAGATTGTTTGAGAATTACTCCCATGGAGGAAAGTGCGCATGGTGACTGTTGTGTTCAATCCCGAAGCATTTTCTGTGTTTCATCAACACTCTGATTGACCACAGATTGCAGAATGCCACCAGATGTATATCGGAAACTACTACTGGTCTTACAGGGAACGATCAATGCATAGACTGTTTGAGAATTACTCCCATGGAGGAAAGTGCGCATGGAGACTGTTGTATTCATCCCGATGTAATTTCTGTGTTTCATTTACACTCTGATAGTCCACAGGTTGCAGAATGCCTCCAGATGAGCATCGGAAACTGCTACTGGTCTTCCAGGGAACGATCAAAGCGTAAACTCATTGAAACATTACTCCCATGGAGGAAAGTGCGCATGGTGACTGTTGTATTCAATCCCGATGCAATTTCTGTGTTTCATCAACACACTGATAGTCTACAGATTACAGAAAGAATCCAGATGTGCATCGGAAACTACTACTGGTCTTCCAGGGAACGATCAAAGCGTAGACTGTTACAGACATTACTCCCATGTCGATAAGTGTGCATGGTGACTGTTGTATTCAATCCCGATACAATTTCTGATTTTCATCAACACTCTGATAGTCCACAGATTACAGAATGCCTCCAGATGTGCATCGGAAACTACTACTGGACTTCCAGGGAACGATCAAAGCGTAAACTCCTTGAGACATTACTCCCATGGAGGAAAGTGCGCATGGTGACTGTTGTATTCAATCGCGATGCATTTTCTGTGTTTCATCAACACACTGATAGTCCACAGATTACAGAATGCCACGAGGTGTGCATCGGAAACTACTACTGGTCTTCCTGGGAACGATCAAAGCGTAGACTGCTTGAGACATTACTCCCATGGAGGAAAGTGCGGATTGGTGACTGTTGTATTCAATCCTGATGCAATTTCTGTGTTTCATCAACACACTGATAGTCCAGAGATTACAGAATGCCACGAGGTGTGCATCGGAAACTAATACTGGTCTTCCTGGGAACGATCAAAGCGTAGACTGCTTGAGACATTACTCCCATGGAGGAAAGTGCGGATGGTGACTGTTGTATTCAATCCTGAAGCAATTTCTGTGTTTCATCAACACTCTGATAGTCCACAGATTACAGAATGCCTCCAGATGTGCATCGGAAACTGCTACTGTTCTTCCAGGGAACGATCAAAGCGTAAACTCTTTGAAACATTACTCCCATGGAGGAAAGTGCGCATGGTGACTGTTGTGTTCAATCCCGATGGAATTTCTGTGTTTCATCAACACTCTGATAGTCCACAGATTACAGAATGCCTCCAGATGTGCATAGGAAACTGCTACTGGTCTTCCAGGGAACGATCAATGCGTAAACTCTTTGAAACATTACTCCCATGGAGGAAAGTGCGCATGGTGACTGTTGTATTCAATCCCGAGGCAATTTCTGTGTTTCATCAACACTCTGATAGTCCACAGATTACAGAAAGCCCCCAGATGTGCATCGGAAACTAGTACTGGTCTTCCAGGGCACGATCAAAGCAGAGACTGTTTGAGACATTACTCCCATGGAGTTAAGTGCGCATGGTGACTGTTGTATTCAATCCCGATGCAATATCTGTGTTTCATCAACACTCAGATAGTCCACAGATTACAGAATGCCTCCAGATGTGCATCGGAAACTGCTACTGGTCTTCCAGGGAACGATCAAAGCGTAAAGTCTTTGAAACATAACTCCCATGGAGGAAAGTGCACATGGTGACAGTTGTGTTCAATCCAGAAGCATTTTCTGTGTTTCATCAACACTCTGATTGACCACAGATTACAGAATGCCACCAGATGTATATCGGAAACTACTACTGGTCTTACAGGGAACGATCAAAGCATAGACTGTTTGAGAATTACTCCCATGAAGGAAAGTGCGCATGGTGACTCTTGTATTCAATCCCGAGGCAATTTCTGTGTTTCATCAACACTCTGATAGTCCACAGATTACAGAAAGCCCCCAGATGTGCATCGGAAACTACTACTGGTCTTCCAGGGAACGATCAAAGCGCAGACTGTTTGAGACATTACTCCCATGGAGGAAAGTGCGCATGGTGACTGTTGTATTCAATCCCGATGCAATTTCAGTGTTTCATCAACACTCTGATAGTCCACAGATTACAGAATGCCTCCAGATGTTTATCGGAAACTACTACTGTTCTTCCAGTGAACGATCAAAGCGAAGACTGTTTGAGACATTACTTTTACGGAGGAATGTGTGCATGGTGACTGTTGTTTTCAATCCCGATGCAATTTCTGTGTTTCATCAACACTCTAATAGCCCACAGATTACAGAATGCCTCCAGATGTGCATCGGAAACTACTACTGGTCTTACAGGGAACGATCAAAGCATATTCCGTTTGAGAATTACTCCCATGGAGGAAAGTGCGCATGGTGACTGTTGTATTCAATCCCGATGCAATTTCTGTGTTTCATCAACACTCTGATAGGCCACAGATTACAGAATGCCACCAGATGTTAATCGGAAACTACTACTGGTTTTCCAGGGAACGATCAAAGCGTAGACTGTTTGGGACATTACTCCCATGGAGGAAAGTGCGCATGGTGACTGTTGTATTCAATCGCGATGCAATTTCTGTGTTTCATCAACATTCTGATAGTCCACAGATTACGGAAAGCCTCCAGATGTGCATCGGAAACTAATACTGGTCTTCCAGGGAACGATCAAAGCGTAGACTCCCATGGAGTAATGTGCGCATGGTGACTGTTGTATTCAATCCTGATGCAATTTCTGTGTTTCATCAACACTCTGATAGGCCACAGATTAAAGAATGCCACCAGATGTTAATCGGAAACTACTACTGGTTTTCCAGGGAACGATCAAAGCGTAGACTGTTTGAGACATTACTTTTACGGAGGAATGTGTGCATGGTGACTGTTGTTTTCAATCCCGATGCAATTTCTGTGTTTCATCAACACTCTAATAGGCCACAGATTACAGAATGCCACCAGATGTTAATCGGAAACTACTACTGGTTTTCCAGGGAACGATCAAAGCGTAGACTGTTTGGGACATTACTCCCATGGAGGAAAGTGCGCATGGTGACTGTTGTATTCAATCGCGATGCAATTTCTGTGTTTCATCAACATTCTGATAGTCCACAGATTACGGAAAGCCTTCAGATGTGCATCGGAAACTAATACTGGTCTTCCAGGGAACGATCAAAGCGTAGACTCCCATGGAGTAATGTGCGCATGGTGACTGTTGTATTCAATCCTGATGCAATTTCTGTGTTTCATCAACACTCTGATAGGCCACAGATTACAGAATGACACCAGATGTTAATCGGAAACTACTACTGGTTTTCCAGGGAACGATCAAAGCGTAGACTGTTTGGGACACTACTCCCATTAGGGAAACTGCGCATGGAGACTGTTGTATTCAATCCCGATGCAATTTCTGTGTTTTATCAACACTCTGATAATCCACAGAGTACAGAAAGCCTCCAGATGTGCATCGGAAACTACTACTGGTCTTCCAGGGATCGATCAAATCGTAGACTGTGAGAAACATTACTCCCATGGAGGAAAGTGCGCATGGTGACTGTTGTATTCAATCCTCATGCAATTTCTGTGTTTCATCAACACTCTGATAGTCCACAGATTACAGAATGCCTCCAGATGTTCATCGGAAACTACTACTGGTCTCCCAGGGAACGATCAAAGCGTAGATTGTTTGAGAATTACTCCCATGGAGGAAAGTGCGCATGGTGACTGTTGTGTTCAATCCCGAAGCATTTTCTGTGTTTCATCAACACTCTGATTGACCACAGATTACAGAATGCCACCAGATGTATATCGGAAACTACTACTGGTCTTACAGGGAACGATCAATGCATAGACTGTTTGAGAATTACTCCCATGGAGGAAAGTGCGCATGGAGACTGTTGTATTCATCCCGAGGTAATTTCTGTGTTTCATTTACACTCTGATAGTCCACAGGTTGCAGAATGCCTCCAGATTTGCATCGGAAACTGCTACTGGTCTTCCAGGGAACGATCAAAGCGTAAACTCTTTGAAACATTACTCCCATGGAGGAAAGTGCGCATGGTGACTGTTGTATTCAATCCCGATGCAATTTCTGTGTTTCATCAACACACTGATAGTCTACAGATTACAGAAAGATTCCAGATGTGCATCGGAAACTACTACTGGTCTTCCAGGGAACGATCAAAGCGTAAACCCTTTGAAACATTGATCCCATGGAGGAAAGTGCGCATGGTGACTGTTGTGTTCAATCCCGATGCAATTTCTGTGTTTCATCAACACTCTGATAGTCCACAGATTACGGAAAGCCTCCAGATGTGCATCGGAAACTAGTACTGGTCTTCCAGGGCACGATCAAAGCAGAGACTGTTAGAGACATTACTCCCATGGAGTTAAGTGCGCATGGTGACTGTTGTATTCAATCCCGATGCAATATCTGTGTTTCATCAACACTCAGATAGTCCAAAGATTACAGAATGCCTCCAGATGTGCATCGGAAACTGCTACTGGTCTTCCAGGGAACGATCAAAGCGTAAACTCTTTGAAACATAACTCCCATGGAGGAAAGTGCGCATGGTGACTGTTGTGTTCAATCCCGAAGCATTTTCTGTGTTTCATCAACACTCTGATTGTCCACAGATTACAGAATGCCACCAGATGTATATCGGAAACTACTACTGGTCTTACAGGGAACGATCAAAGCATAGACTGTTTGAGAATTACTCCCATGGAGAAAAGTGCGCATGGTGACAGTTGTATTCAATCCCGAGGCAATTTCTGTGTTTCATCAACACTCTGATAGTCCACAGATTACAAAAAGCCCCCAGATGTGCATCGGAAACTACTACTGGTCTTCCAGGGAACGATCAAAGCGTAGACTGTTTGAGACATTACTCCCATGGAGGAAAGTGCGCATGGTGACTGTTGTATTCAATCCCGATGCAATTTCAGTGTTTCATCAACACTCTGATAGTCCGCAGATTACAGAATGCCTCCAGATGTTTATCGGAAACTACTACTGTTCTTCCAGTGAACTATCTAAGCGAAGACTGTTTGAGACATTACTTTTACGGAGGAATGTGTGCATGGTGACTGTTGTATTCAATCCCGATGCAATTTCTGTGTTTCATCAACATTCTGATAGTCCACAGATTACGGAAAGCCTCCAGATGTGCATCGGAAACTAATACTGGTCTTCCAGGGAACGATCAAAGCGCAGACTCCCATGGAGTAAAGTGCGCATGGTGACTGTTGTATTCAATCCCGATGCAATTTCTGTGTTTCATCAACACTCTGATAGGCCACAGATTACAGAATGCCACCAGATGTTAATCGTAAACTACTACTGGTTTTCCAGGGAACGATCAAAGCGTACACTGTTTGGGACATTACTCCCATGGAAGAAACTGCGCATGGAGACTGTTGTATTCAATCCCGATGCAATTTCTGTGTTTCATCAACACTCTGATAATCCACAGAGTACAGAAAGCCTCCAGATGTGCATCGGAAACTAGTACTGTTCTTCCAGGGAGCGATCAAAGCTTAGACTGTTAGAAACATTACTCCCATGGAGGAAAGTGCGCATGGTGACTGTTGTATTCAATCCTGATGCAATTTCTGTGTTTCATCAACACTCTGATAGTCCACAGATTACAGAATGCCTCCAGATGTTCATCGGAAACTACTACTGGTCTTCCAGATAACGATCAAAGCGTAGATTGTTTGAGAATTACTCCCATGGAGGAAAATGCGCATGGTGACTGTTGTATTCAAACCCGATGCAATTTCTGTGTTTCATCAACACTCTGATACTCCACAGATTACAGAATGCCTCCAGATGTGCATCGGAAATTACTACTGGTCTTCCAGGGATCGATCGAAACGTAGACTCTATGAGACATTACTCCCATGGAGGAAAGTGCGCATGGAGACTGTTGTATTCATCCCGATGTAATTTCTGTGTTTCATTTACACTCTGATAGTCCACAGGTTGCAGAATGCCTCCAGATGTGCATCGGAAACTGCTACTGGTCTTCCAGGGAACGATCAAAGCGTAAACTCTTTGAAACATTACTCCCATGGAGGAAAGTGCGCATGGTGACTGTTGTATTCAATCCCGATCCAATTTCTGTGTTTCATCAACACACTGATAGTCCACAGATTACAGAATGCCACGAGGTGTGCATCGGAAACTACTACTGGTCTTCCAGGGAACGATCAAAGCGTAGACTGTTACAGACATTACTCCCATGTAGAAAAGTGTGCATGGTGACTGTTGTATTCAATCCCGATGCAATTTCTGATTTTCATCAACACTCTGGTAGTCCACAGATTACAGAATGCCTCCAGATGTGCATCGGAAACTACTACTGGACTTCCAGGGAACGATCAAAGCGTAAACTCCTTGAGACATTACTCCCATGGAGGAAAGTGCGCATGGTGACTGTTGTATTCAATCCCGATGCATTTTCTGTGTTTCATCAACACACTGATAGTCCACAGATTACAGAATGCCACGAGGTGTGCATCGGAAACTACTACAGGTCTTCCTGGGAACGATCAAAGCGTAGACTGCTTGAGACATTACTCCCATGGAGGAAAGTGCGGATGGTGACTGTTGTATTCAATCCTGATGCAATTTCTGTGTTTCATCAACACACTGATAGTCCAGAGATTACAGAATGCCACGAGGTGTGCATCGGAAACTAATACTGGTCTTCCTGGGAACGATCAAAGCGTAGACTGCTTGAGACATTACTCCCATGGAGGAAAGTGCGGATGGTGACTGTTGTATTCAATCCTGAAGCAATTTCTGTGTTTCATCAACACTCTGATAGTCCACAGATTACAGAATGCCTCCAGATGTGCATCGGAAACTGCTACTGTTCTTCCAGGGAACGATCAAAGCGTAAACTCTTTGAAACATTACTCCCATGGAGGAAAGTGCGCATGGTGACTGTTGTGTTCAATCCCGACGGAATTTCTGTGTTTCATCAACACTCTGATAGTCCACAGATTACAGAATGCCTCCAGATGTGCATAGGAAACTGCTACTGGTCTTCCAGGGAACGATCAATGCGTAAACTCTTTGAAACATTACTCCCATGGAGGAAAGTGCGCATGGTGACTGTTGTATTCAATCCCGAGGCAATTTCTGTGTTTCATCAACACTCTGATAGTCCACAGATTACAGAAAGCCCCCAGATGTGCATCGGAAACTAGTACTGGTCTTCCAGGGCACGATCAAAGCAGAGACTGTTTGAGACATTACTCCCATGGAGTTAAGTGCGCATGGTGACTGTTGTATTCAATCCCGATGCAATATCTGTGTTTCATCAACACTCAGATAGTCCACAGATTACAGAATGCCTCCAGATGTGCATCAGAAACTGCTACTGGTCTTCCAGGGAACGATCAAAGCGTAAACTCTTTGAAACATAACTCCCATGGAGGAAAGTGCGCATGGTGACAGTTGTGTTCAATCCCGAAGCATTTTCTGTGTTTCATCAACACTCTGATTGACCACAGATTACAGAATGCCACCAGATGTATATCGGAAACTACTACTGTTCTTCCAGTGAACGATCAAAGCGAAGACTGTTTGAGACATTACTTTTACGGAGGAATGTGTGCATGGTGACTGTTGTTTTCAATCCCGATGCAATTTCTGTGTTTCATCAAAACTCTAATAGCCCACAGATTACAGAATGCCTCCAGATGTGCATCGGAAACTACTACTGGTCTTAGAGGGAACGATCAAAGCATATTCCGTTTGAGAATTACTCCCATGGAGGAAAGTGCGCATGGTGACTGTTGTATTCAATCCCGATGCAATTTCTGTGTTTCATCAACACTCTGATAGGCCACAGATTACAGAATGCCACCAGATGTTAATCGGAAACTACTACTGGTTTTCCAGGGAACGATCAAAGCGTAGACTGTTTGGGACATTACTCCCATGGAGGAAAGTGCGCATGGTGACTGTTGTATTCAATCCCGATGCAATTTCTGTGTTTCATCAACATTCTGATAGTCCACAGATTACGGAAAGCCTCCAGATGTGCAATTGAAACTAATACTGGACTTCCAGGGAACGATCAAAGCGTAGACTCCCATGGAGTAATGTGCGCATGGTGACTGTTGTATTCAATCCCGATGCAATTTCTGTGTTTCATCAACACTCTGATAGGCCACAGATTACAGAATGCCACCAGATGTTAATCGGAAACTACTACTGGTTTTCCAGGGAACGATCAAAGCGTAGACCGTTTGGGACAGTACTCCCATGGAGGAAACTGCGCATGGAGACTGTTGTATTCAATCCCGATGCAATTTCTGTGTTTTATCAACACTCTGATAATCCACAGAGTACAGAAAGCCTCCAGATGTGCATCGGAAACTACTACTGGTCTTCCAGGGAACGATCAAAGCGTAGACTGTGAGAAACATTACTCCCATGGAGGAAAGTGCGCATGGTGACTGTTGTATTCAATCCTGATGCAATTTCTGTGTTTCATCAACACTCTGATAGTCCACAGATTACAGAATGCCTCCAGATGTTCATCGGAAACTACTACTGGTCTTCCAGGGAACGATCAAAGCGTAGATTGTTTGAGAATTACTCCCATGGAGGAAAGTGCGCATGGTGACTGTTGTGTTCAATCCCGAAGCATTTTCTGTGTTTCATCAACACTCTGATTGACCACAGATTACAGAATGCCACCAGATGTATATCGGAAACTACTACTGGTCTTACAGGGAACGATCAATGCATAGACTGTTTGAGAATTACTCCCATGGAGGAAAGTGCGCATGGAGACTGTTGTATTCATCCCGATGTAATTTCTGTGTTTCATTTACACTCTGATAGTCCACAGGTTGCAGAATGCCTTCAGATGTGCATCGGAAACTGCTACTGGTCTTCCAGGGAACGATCAAAGCGTAAACTCTTTGAAACATTACTCCCATGGAGGAAAGTGCGCATGGTGACTGTTGTATTCTATCCCGATGCAATTTCTGTGTTTCATCAACACACTGATAGTCTACAGATTACAGAAAGAATCCAGATGTGCATCGGAAACTACTACTGGTCTTCCAGGGAACGATCAAAGCGTAAACCCTTTGAAACAATAATCCCATGGAGGAAAGTGCGCATAATGACTGTTGTGTTCAATCCCGATGCAATTTCTGTGTTTCATCAACACTCTGATAGTCCACAGATTACGGAAAGCCTCCAGATGTGCATCGGAAACTAGTACTGGTCTTCCAGGGCACGATCAAAGCAGAGACTGTTAGAGACATTACGCCCATGGAGTTAAGTGCGCATGGTGACTGTTGTATTCAATCCCGATGCAATATCTGTGTTTCATCAACACTCAGATAGTCCAAAGATTACAGAATGCCTCCAGATGTGCATCAGAAACTGCTACTGGTCTTCCAGGGAACGATCAAAGCGTAAACTCTTTGAAACATAACTCCCATGGAGGAAAGTGCGCATGGTGACTGTTGTGTTCAATCCCGAAGCATTTTCTGTGTTTCATCAACACTCTGATTGACCACAGATTAGAGAATGCCACCAGATGTATATCGGAAACTACTACTGTTCTTCCAGTGAACGATCAAACCGAAGACTGTTTGAGACATTACTTTTACGGAGGAATGTGTGCATGGTGACTGTTGTATTCAATCCCGATGCAATTTCTGTGTTTCATCAACATTCTGATAGGCCACAGATTACAGAATGCCACCAGATGTTAATCGGAAACTACTACTGGTTTTCCAGGGAACGATCAAAGCGTAGACTGTTTGGGACATTACTCCCATGGAGGAAACTGCGCATGGAGACTGTTGTATTCAATCCCGATGCAATTTCTGTGTTTCATCAACACTCTGATAATCCACAGAGTACAGAAACCCTCCAGATGTGCATCGGAAACTACTACTGTTCTTCCAGGGAACGATCAAAGCGTAGACTGTTAGAAACATTACTCCCATGGAGGAAAGTGCGCATGGTGACTGTTGTATTCAATCCTGATGCAATTTCTGTGTTTCATCAACACTCTGATACTCCACAGATTACAGAATGCCTCCAGATGTGCATCGGAAATTACTACTGGTCTTCCAGGGATCGATCGAAACGTAGACTCTATGAGACATTACTCCCATGGAGGAAAGTGCGCATGGAGACTGTTGTATTCATCCCGATGTAATTTCTGTGTTTCATTTACACTCTGATAGTCCACAGGTTGCAGAATGCCTCCAGATGTGCATCGGAAACTGCTACTGGTCTCCCAGGGAACGATCAAAGCGTAAACTCTTTGAAACATTACTCCCATGGAGGAAAGTGCGCATGGTGACTGTTGTATTCAATCCCGATGCAATTTCTGTGTTTCATCAACACTCTAATAGTCCACAGATTACAGAAAGCCTCCAGATGTTGATCGGAAACTACTACTGGTCTACCAGGGAACGATCAAAGCGTAGACATTTTGGGACATTACTCCCATGGAGGAAAGTGCGGATGGTGCCTGTTGTATTCAATCCCGATGCAATTTCTGTGTTTCATCAACACTCTGATAGTCCACAGATTTCAGAATGCAACCAGATGTGCATCGGAAACTACTACTGGTCTTAGAGGGAATGATCAAAGTGTAGACTGTTTGAGACATTACTCCCATGGAGGAAATTGCGCATGGTGACTGTTGTATTCAATCCCGATGCAATTTCTGTGTTTCATCAACACTCTGATAGTCCACAGATTACAGAATGCCTCCAGATGTGCATCGGAAACTACTACTGGTCTTCCAGGGAACGATCAAAGCTAAGACTGTTTGGGACATTACTCCCGTGGAGGAAAGTACGCATGGTGACTGTTGTATTCAATTCCGATGAATTTTCTATGTTTCATCAACACTCTGATAGTCCACAGATTACAGAATGACTCCAGATGTTAATCGGAAACCACTACTGGTCTTCCAGGAAACGATCAAAGGATAGACTGTTTGAGACATTACTCCCATGGAGGAAATTGCGCATGGTGACTGTTGTATTGAATCCCGATGCAATTTCTGTGTTTCATCAACACTCTGATAGTCCGCAGATTACAGAATGCATCCAGATGTGTATCGGAAACTGCTACTGGTCTTCCAGGGAACGATCAAAGCGTAGACTGTTTGAGACATATCTCCCATGGAGGAAAGTGCGCATGGTGAATGTTGTATTCAATCACGATGAAATTTCTGTGTTTCATCAACACTCTGATAGTCCACAGATTACAGAATGCCACCAGATGTGCAACGGAAACTGCTACTGGTCTTCAAGGGAACGATCAAAGCGTAGACTGTTTGAGACATTACTCCCATGGAGGAAAGTGCGCATGGTGACTGTTGTATTCAATCCCGATGCAATTTCTGTGTTTCATCAACACTCAGATAGTCCACAGATTACGGAAAGCCTCTAGATGTGCATCGGAAACTACTACTGGCCTTCCAGGGAACGATCAAAGCGTAGACTGTTTGAGACATTAGTCCCATTTAGGAAACTGCGCATGGAGACTGTTGTATTTAATCCCGATGCAATTTCTGTGTTCATCAACACTCTGATAATCCACAGAGTACAGAAAGCTTCCAGATGTGCATCGGAAACTACTACTGGTCTTCCAGGGAACGATGAAAGCGTAGACTGATTTAGACATACCTCCTGTGGAGGAAAGTGGGCATGGTGACTGTTGTATTCATTCCCGATTTAATTTCTGTGTTTCATCAACACTCTGATAGTCCACAGATTATAGAATGCCACCAGAAGTATATCGGAAACTACTACTGGTCCTACAGGGAGCGATCAAAGCATAGACTCTTTGAGAATTACTCCCATGGGGAAAACTGCGCATGGAGACTGTTGTATTCAACCCCGATGCAATTTCTGTGTTTCATCAACACTCTGATATTCCACAGTGTACAGAAAGCCTCCAGATGTGGATAGGAAACTACTACTGGTCTTCTGGGGAACGATCAAAGCGTAGACTGTTAGAGACATTACTCCCATGGAGGAAAGTGCGCATGGTAACTGTTGTATTCAATCCCGATGCAATTTCTGTGTTTCATCAACACTCTGATACTCCACTGATTACAGAATGCCTCCAGATGTTAATCGGAAACTACTACTGGTTTTCCAGGGAACGATCAAAGCGTAGACTGTTTGGGACATTACTCCCGTGGAGGAAAGTGCGCATGGTGGCTGTTGTATTCAATTCCGATGAATTTTCTATGTTTCATCAACACTCTGATAGTCCACAGATTACAGAATGACTCCAGATGTTAATCGGAAACCACTACTGGTCTTCCAGGGAACGATCAAAGAATAGACTGTTTGAGACATTACTCCCATGGAGGAAATTGCGCATGGTGACTGTTGTATTGAATCCCGATGCAATTTCTGTGTTTCATCAACACTCTGATAGTCCGCAGATTACAGAATGCATCCAGATGTGCATCGGAAACTGCTACTGGTCTTCCAGGGAACGATCAAAGCGTAGACTGTTTGAGACATTACTCCCATGGAGGAAAGTGCGCATGGTGACTGTTGTATTCAATCCCGATGCAATTTCTGTGTTTCATCAACACTCTGATAGTCCACAGATTACAGAATGCCTCCAGATGTTAATCGGAAGCTACTACTGGTTTTTCAGGGAACGATCAAAGCGTAGACTGTTTGGGACATTACTCCCATTTAGGAAAGTGCGCATGGTGACTGTTGTATTCAATCCCGATGCAATTACTGTGTTTCATCAACACTCAGATAGTCCACAGATTACGGAAAGCCTCTAGATGTGCATCGGAAACTACTACTGGTCTTCCAGGGAACGATCAAAGCGTAGACTGTTTGAGACAGTACTCCCATGGAGGAAAGTGCGCATGGTGACTGTTGTATTCAATCACGATGCAATTTCTGTGTTTCATCAACACTCTGATAGTCCACAGTTTACAGAATGCCTCCAGATGTGCAATTGAAACTAATACTGGTCTTCCAGGGAACGATCAAAGCGTAGACTGTTTGAGACATTAGTCCCATTTAGGAAACTGCGCATGGAGACTATTGTATTTAATCCCGATGCAATTTCTGTGTTCATCAACACTCTGATAATCCACAGAGCACAAAAAGCCTCCAGATGTGCATCGGAAACTACTACTGGTCTTCCAGGGAACGATGAAAGCGTAGACTGTTTTAGACATACCTCCCGTGGAGGAAAGTGGGCATGGTGACTGTTGTATTCATTCCCAATTTAATTTCTGTGTTTCATCAACACTCTGATAGTCCACAGATTATAGAATGCCACCAGAAGTATATCGGAAACTACTACTGGTCCTACAGGGAGCGATCAAAGCATAGACTCTTTGAGAATTACTCCCATGGGGAAAACTGCGCATGGAGACTGTTGTATTCAACCCCGATGCAATTTCTGTGTTTCATCAACACTCTGATATTCCACAGTGTACAGAAAGCCTCCAGATGTGCATAGGAAACTACTACTGGTCTTCTGGGGAACGATGAAAGCGTAGACTGTTAGAGACATTACTCCCATGGAGGAAAGTGCGCATGGTAACTGTTGTATTCAATCCCGATGCAATTTCTGTGTTTCATCAACACTCTGATTCTCCACTGATTACAGAATGCCTCCAGATGTTAATCGGAAACTACTACTGGTTTTCCAGGGAACGATCAAATCGTAGACTGTTTGGGACATTACTCCCAGGGAGGAAAGTGCGCATGGTAACTGTTGTATTCAATCCCGATGCAATTTCTGTGTTCATCAACACTCTGATAATCCACAGAGCACAGAAAGCCTCCAGATGTGCATCGGAAACTACTACTGGTCTTCCAGGGAACGATGAAAGCGTAGACTGTTTTAGACATACCTCCCGTGGAGGAAAGTGGGCATGGTGACTGTTGTATTCATTCCCGATTTAATTTCTGTGTTTCATCAACACTCTGATAGTCCACAGATTATAGAATGCCACCAGAAGTATATCGAAAACTACCACTGGTCTTCCAGGGAATGATCAAAGCTAAGACGGTTTGGGACATTACTCCCGTGGAGGAAAGTACGCATGGTGACTGTTGTATTCAATTCCGATGAATTTTCTATTTTTCATCAACACTCTGATAGTCCACAGATTACAGAATGACTCCAGATGTTAATCGGAAACCACTACTGGTCTTCCAGGGAACGATCAAAGGATAGACTGTTTGAGACATTACTCCCATGGAGGAAATTGCGCATGGTGACTGTTGTATTGATCCCGATGCAATTTCTGTGTTTCATCAACACTCTGATAGTCCGCAGATTACAGAATGCATCCAGATGTGCATTGGAAACTGCTACTGGTCTTCCAGGGAACGATCAAAGCGTAGACTGTTTGAGACATATCTCCCATGGAGGAAAGTGCGCATGGTGAATGTTGTATTCAATCACGATGAAATTTCTGTGTTTAATCAACACTTTGAAGGTCAACAGATTACAGAATGCCTCCAGATGTGCATCGGAAAGTACTACTGGTCTTCCAGGGAACGATCAAAGCGTAGTCTGTTTGAGACATTGCTCGCCATGGAGGAAAGTGCGCATGGTGACTGTTGTATTTAATCAAAATGCAATTTCTGTGGTTCATCAACACTCTGATAGTCCACAGACCACAGAATGCCTCCAGATGTGCATCGGAAAGTACTACTGGTCTTGAAGGGAACGATAAAAGCGTAGACTGTTTGAGACACTACTCCCAAAGAGGAAAGTTCGCATGGCGACTGTTGTATTCAATCCCGATGCAATTTGTGTGTTTCATCAACACTCTGATAGTCCACAGATTACAGAATGCCACCAGATGTGCATCGGAAATTACTACTGGTCTTCCAGGGAACGATCAAAGCGTAGACTGTTTGCGACATTACTCCGGTGGAGGAAAGTGCGCATGGTGACTGTTGTATTCAATCCCGATGCAATTTCTGTGTTTCATCAACACTCTGATAGTCCACAGATTACAAAATGCCACCAGATGTGCATCGGAAACTACTACTGGTCTTTCAGGGAACGATCAAAACGTAAATTGTTTGAGACATTACTCACAATGAGGAAAGTGCGCTTGGTGACTGTTGTATTCAATCACGATGCCATTTTTTGTGTTTCATCAATACTCTGATAGTCCACAGATTACAGAATGCCACCAGATGTGCATCGGAAACTACTACTGGTCTTCCAGGGAACGATCAAAGCGTGGACTGTTTGAGACATTACTCCCATGGAGGAAAGTGCGAATGGTGACTGTTGTATTCAAACCCGATGCAATTTCTGTGTTTCATCGACACTCTGATAGTCCACAGATTACAGAATGCCACCAGATGTGCATCGGAAGCTAATAGTGGACTTCCAGGGAACGATCAAAGCGTAGACTGTTTGAGACATTACTCCCGAGGAGGAAGGTGCGCGTGGTGACTGTTGTATTCAATCCCCATGCAATTTCTGTGTTTCATCAACACTCTGATGGTCCACAGATTACAGAATGAAACCAGATGTCCATCGCAAACTAATACTGGTCTTCCAGGGAACGATCAAAGCGTAGACTGTTTGAGACATCACTCCCATGGAGGTAAGTGCGTATGGTGACTTTTGTATTCAATCCCGATGCAATTTCTGTGTTTCATCAACACTCTGATAGTCCACAGATTACAGAATGCCTCCAGTTGTGCATCGGAAACTACTTCTGGTCTTCCAGGGAACGATCAAAGCGTAGACTGTTTGAGACATTACTCCCATGGAGGGAAGTGCGCATGGTGACTGTTGTATTTAATCCTGATGGAATTTCTGTGTTTCATCAACAGTCAGATAGTCCACAGATTACAGAATGCCTCCAGATGTGCTTTGGAAACTACTACTGGTCTTCCAGGGAACGATCAAAGCGTAGACTGTTTGAGACATTACTCCCATGGAGGAAAGTGCGCATGGTGACTGTTGTATTCAATCCCGATGCAATTTCTGTGTTTCATCAACAGTCTTATAGTCCACAGATTACAGAATGCCTCCAGATGTGCATCGGAAACTACTACTGGTCTTCCAGGGAACGATCAAATCGTAGACTGTTTGAGACATTATTCCCATGGAGGAAAGTGCGGATGGTGACTGTTGTATTCAATCCAAATGCAATTTCTGTGTTTCATTAACACTCTGATAGTCCACACATTACAGAATGCCACCAGATGTGCACCGGAAACTACTACTGGTCTTCCAGGCACGATCAGAGCGTAGACTGTTTGAGACATTACTCCCATGGAGGAAAGTGCGCATGGTGACTGTTGTATTTAATGCCGATGCAATTTCCGTGTTTCATCAACACTCTGATAGTCCACAGATTACAGAATGGCACCAGATGTGCATCGGAAACTACTACTGGTCTTAAAGGGAACGATCAAAGGGTAGACTGTTTGAGACATTTCTCCGGTGGAGGAAAGTGCGCATGGTGACTGTTGTATTCAATCCCGATGCAATTTCTGTGTTTCATCAACTCTCTGATAGTCCACAGATTACTAAATGCCACCAGATGTGCATTGGAAACTACTACTGGTCTTCCAGAGAACAATCAAAGCGTAGACTGTTTGAGACATTACTCTGGTGGAGGAAGGTGCGCATGGTGAATTCAATCCCGATGCAATTTCTGTGTTTCATCAATACTCTGATAGTCCACAGATTACAGAATGCCACCAGATGTGCATCGGAAACTAATAGTGGTCTTGCAGGGAACGATCAAAGCGTAGACTGTTTGAGACATTACTCCCGAGGAGGAAGGTGCGCGTGGTGACTGTTGTATTCAATCCCGATGCAATTTCTGTGTTTCATCAACACTCTGATGGTCCACAGATTACAGAATGAAACCAGATGTCCATCGCAAACTAATACTGGTCTTCCAGGGAACGATCAAAGCGTAGACTGTTTGAGACATCACTCCCATGGAGGAAAGTGCGTATGGTGACTTTTGTATTCAATCCCGATGCAATTTCTGTGTTTCATCAACACTCTGATAGTCCACAGATTACAGAATGCCTCCAGTTGTGCACCGGAAACTACTACTGGTCTTCCAGGAACGATCAGAGCGTAGACTGTTTGAGACATTACTCCCATGGAGGAAAGTGCGCATGGTGACTGTTGTATTTAATGCCGATGCAATTTCTGTGTTTCATCAACACACTGATAGTCCACAGATTACAGAATGCCACCAGATGTGCATCGGAAACTACTACTGGTCTTAAAGGGAACGATCAAAGGGTAGACTGTTTGAGACATTTCTCCGGTGGAGGAAAGTGCGCATGGTGACTGTTGTATTCAATCCCGATGCAATTTCTGTGTTTCATCAACTCTCTGATAGTCCACAGATTACAAAATGCCACCAGATGTGCATTGGAAACTACTACTGGTCTTCCAGAGAAAAATCAAAGCGTAGACTGTTTGAGACATTACTCTGGTGGAGGAAGGTGCGCATGGTGAATTCAATCCCGATGCAATTTCTGTGTTTCATCAACACTCTGATAGTCCACAGATTACAGAATGCCACCAGATGTGCATCGGAAACTACTATTGGTCCTCCAGGGAACGATCAAAGCGTAAATTGATTGAGACATTACTCACATTGAGGAAAGTGCGGATGGTGACTGTTGTATTCAATCCCGATGCAATTTCTGTGTTTCATCAACACTCTGATAGTCTAAAGATTACAAAATGCCACCAGATGTGCATCGGAAACTACTACTGGTCTTCCAGAGAACAATCAAAGCGTAGACTGTTTGAGACAATCCTCTGGTGGAGGAAAGTGCTCATGATGAATTCAATGCCGATGCAATTTCTCTGTTTCATCAACACAATGATAGTCCACAGATTACAGAATGCCACCAGATGTGCATCGGAAACCAATACTGGTCTTCCAGGGAACGATCAAAACGTAAATTGTTTGAGACATTACTCACATTGAGGAAAGTGCGCATGGTGACTGTTGTATTCAATCCCGATGACATTTGTTGTGTTTCATCAATACTCTGATAGTCCACAGATTACAGAATGCAACCAGATGTGCATCGGAAACTACTACTGGTCTTCCAGGGAACGATCAAAGCGTAGACTGTTTGAGACATTACTCCCATGGAGGAAAGTGCGAATGGTGACTGTTGTATTCAAACCCGATGCAATTTCTGTGTTCCTTCGACACTCTGATAGTCCACAGATTACAGAATGCCACCAGATGTGCATCGGAAACTAATAGTGGTCTTCCAGGGAACGATCAAAGCGTAGACTGTTTGAGACATTACTCCCAAGGAGGAAGGTGCGCGTGGTGACTGTTGTATTCAATCCCATTGCTATTTCTGTGTTTCATCAACACTCTGATGGTCCACAGATTACAGAATGAAACCAGATGTCCATCGCAAACTAATACTGGTCTTCCAGGGAACGATCAAAGCGTAGACTGTTTGAGACATTACTCCCGTGGAGGAAAGTGCGCATGGTGACTGTTGTATTCAATCCCGATTCAAATTCTGAGTTTCATCAACACTCCGATAGTCCACAGATTACAGAATGCCACCAGATGTGCATCGGAAACTACTACTGGTCTTCCAGGGAACGATCAGAGCTTAAACTCTTTGAGACATTGCTCCCATGGAGGAAAGTGCGCATGGTGACTGTTGTATTCAATCCCGATGCAATTTCTGTGTTTCATCAACAGTCTTATTGTCCACAGATTACAGAATGCCTCCAGATGTGCATCAGAAACTACTACTGGTCTTCCAGGGAACGCTCAAATCGTAGACTGTTTGAGACATTACTCTCATGAAGGAAAGTTTGCATGGTGACTGTTGTATTCAATCCCGATGATATTTCTGTGTTTCATCAACAGTCTGATAGTCCACAGATTACAGAATGCCACCAGACATGCATCTGAAACTACTACTGGTCTTCCAGGGAACGATCAAAGCGTAGACTGTTTGAGACATTATTCCCGTGGAGGAAAGTGAGCATGGTGACTGTTGTATTCAATCCCGATGCAATCTCTGTGTTTCATCAACACTCTCATAGTCCACGGATTACAGAATGCCACCAGATGTGCACCGGAAACTACTACTGGTCTTCCAGGAACGATCAAAGCGTAGACTGTTTGAGAAATTACTCCCATGGAGGAAAGTGCGCATGGTGACTGTTGTATTCAATGCCGATGCAATTTCTGTGTTTCATCAATACTCTGATAGTCCACAGATTGCAGAATGCCACGAGATGTGCATCGGAAACTACTACTGGTCTTCCAGGGAACGATCAAAGCGTAGACTGTTTGAGACATTACTCCCGTGGAGGAAAGTGCGCATGGTGACTGTTGTATTCAATCCCGATTCAAATTCGGAGTTTCATCAACACTCCGATAGTCCACAGATTACAGAATGCAACCAGATGTGCATAGGAAACTACTACTGGTCTTCCAGAGAACAATCAAAGCGTAGAGTGTTTGAGACATTACTCTGGTAGAGGCAAGTGGGCATGGTGAATTCAATCCCGATGCAATTTCTTTGTTTCATCAACACTCTGATAGTCCACAGATTACAGAATGCCACCAGATGTGCATCAGAAACTACTACTGGTCTTCCAGGGAAAGATCAAAACGTAAATTGTTTGAGACATTACTCACATTGAGGAAAGTGCGCATGGTGACAGTTGTATTCAATCCCGATGCAATTTCTGTGTTTCATCAATACTCTGATAGTCCGCAGATTACAGAATGCCACCAGATGTGCATCGGAAACTACTACTGGTCTTCCAGGGAACGATCAAAGCGTAGACTGTCTGAGACATTACTCCCGTGGAGGAAAGTGCGCGTGGTGACTGTTGTATTCAATCCCGATGCAATTTCTGTGTTTCATCAACACTCTGATGGTCCACAGATTACAGAATGTCACCAGATGTGCATCGGAAACTAATAGTGGTCTTCCAGGGAACGATCAAAGCGTAGACTGTTTGAGACATTACTCCCAAGGAGGGAGGTGCGCGTGGTGACTGTTGTATTCAATCCAGATGCTATTTCTGTGTTTCATCAACACTCTGATGGTCCACAGATTACAGAATGAAACCAGATGTCCATCGCAAACTAATACTGGTCTTCCAGGGAACGATCAAAGCGTAGACTGTTTGAGACATCACTCCCATTGAGGAAAGTGCGTATGGTGACTTTTGTATTCAATCCCGATGCAATTTCTGTGTTTCACCAACTCTCTGATAGTCCACAGATTACAGAATGCCTCCAGTTGTGCATCGGAAACTACTTCTGGTCTTCCAGGGAACGATCAAAGCGTAGACTGTTTGAGACATTACTCCCATGGAGGAAAGTGCGCATGGTGACTGTTGTATTTAATCCCGATGGAATTTCTGTGTTCCATCAACAGTCTGATAGTCCACAGATTACAGAATGCCTCCAGATGTGCATTGGAAACTACTACTGGTCTTCCAGGGAACGATCAAAGCGTAGACTGTTTGAGACATTACTCCCATGGAGGAAAGTGCGCATGGTGACTGTTGTATTCAATCACGATGCAATTTCTGTGTTTCATCAACAGTCTTATAGTCCACAGATTACAGAATGCCTCCAGTTGTGCATCGGTAACTACTTCTGGTCTTCCAGGGAACGATCAAAGCGTAGACTGTTTGAGACATTACTCCCATGGAGGAAAGTGCGGATGTTGACTGTTGTATTCAATCCAAATGCAATTTCTGTGTTTCATTAACACTCTGATAGTCCACACATTACAGAATGCCACCAGATGTGCACCGGAAATTACTACTGGTCTTCCAGGAACGATCAGAGCGTAGACTGTTTGAGACATTACTCCCATGGAGGAAAGTGCGCGTGGTGACTGTTGTATTTAATGCCGATGTAATTTCTGTGTTTCATCAACACTCTGATAGTCCACAGATTACAGAATGCAACCAGATGTGCATCGGAAACTACTACTGGTCTTCCAGGGAACGATCAAAGCGTAGACTGTTTGAGACATTACTCCCATGGAGGAAAGTGCGAATGGTGACTGTTGTATTCAAACCCGATGCAATTTCTGTGTTCCTTCGACACTCTGATAGTCCACAGATTACAGAATGCCACCAGATGTGCATCGGAAACTAATAGTGGTCTTCCAGGGAACGATCAAAGCGTAGACTGTTTGAGACATTACTCCCAAGGAGGAAGGTGCGCGTGGTGACTGTTGTATTCAATCCCATTGCTATTTCTGTGTTTCATCAACACTCTGATGGTCCACAGATTACAGAATGAAACCAGATGTCCATCGCAAACTAATTCTGGTCTTCCAGGGAACGATCAAAGCGTAGACTGTTTGAGACATTACTCCCGTGGAGGAAAGTGCGCATGGTGACTGTTGTATTCAATCCCGATTCAAATTCTGAGTTTCATCAACACTCCGATAGTCCACAGATTACAGAATGCCACCAGATGTGCATCGGAAACTACTACTGGTCTTCCAGGGAACGATCAGAGCTTAAACTCTTTGAGACATTGCTCCCATGGAGGAAAGTGCGCATGGTGACTGTTGTATTCAATCCCGATGCAATTTCTGTGTTTCATCAACAGTCTTATTGTCCACAGATTACAGAATGCCTCCAGATGTGCATCAGAAACTACTACTGGTCTTCCAGGGAACGCTCAAATCGTAGACTGTTTGAGACATTACTCTCATGAAGGAAAGTTTGCATGGTGACTGTTGTATTCAATCCCGATGATATTTCTGTGTTTCATCAACAGTCTGATAGTCCACAGATTACAGAATGCCACCAGACATGCATCTGAAACTACTACTGGTCTTCCAGGGAACGATCAAAGCGTAGACTGTTTGAGACATTATTCCCGTGGAGGAAAGTGGGCATGGTGACTGTTGTATTCAATCCCGATGCAATTTCTGTGTTTCATCAACACTCTCATAGTCCACGGATTACAGAATGCCACCAGATGTGCACCGGAAACTACTACTGGTCTTCCAGGAACGATCAAAGCGTAGACTGTTTGAGAAATTACTCCCATGGAGGAAAGTGCGCATGGTGACTGTTGTATTCAATGCCGATGCAATTTCTGTGTTTCATCAATACTCTGATAGTCCACAGATTGCAGAATGCCACCAGATGTGCATCGGAAACTACTACTGGTCTTCCAGGGAACGATCAAAGCGTAGACTGTTTGAGACATTACTCCCGTGGAGGAAAGTGCGCATGGTGACTGTTGTATTCAATCCCGATTCAAATTCTGAGTTTCATCAACACTCCGATAGTCCACAGATTACAGAATGCAACCAGATGTGCATAGGAAACTACTACTGGTCTTCCAGAGAACAATCAAAGCGTAGACTGTTTGAGACATTACTCTGGTAGAGGAAAGTGGGCATGGTGTATTCAATCCCGATGCAATTTCTTTGTTTCATCAACACTCTGATAGTCCACAGATTACAGAATGCCACCAGATGTGCATCAGAAACTACTACTGGTCTTCCAGGGAAAGATCAAAACGTAAATTTTTTGAGACATTACTCACATTGAGGAAAGTGCGCATGGTGACAGTTGTATTGAATCCCGATGCAATTTCTGTGTTTCATCAATACTCTGATAGTCCACAGATTACAGAATGCCACCAGATGTGCATCGGAAACTACTACTGGTCAGCCAGGGAACGATCAAAGCGTGGACTATTTGAGACATTACTCCCATGGAGGAAAGTGCGAATGGTGACTGTTGTATTCAATCCCGATGCAATTTCTGTGTTTCATCAACTCTCTGATAGTCCACAGATTACAAAATGCCACCAGATGTGCATTGGAAACTACTACTGGTCTTCCAGAGAACAATCAAAGCGTAGACTGTTTGAGACATTACTCTGGTGGAGGAAGGTGCGCATGGTGAATTCAATCCCGATGCAATTTCTGTGTTTCATCAATACTCTGATAGTCCACAGATTACAGAATGCCACCAGATGTGCATCGGAAACTACTACTGGTCTTCCAGGGAACGATCAGAGCCTAAACTCTTTGAGACATTGCTCCCATGGAGGAAAGTGCGCATGGTGACTGTTGCATTCAATCCCGATGCAATTTCTGTGTTTCATCAACAGTCTTATAGTCCACAGATTACAGAATGCCTCCAGGTGTGCATCAGAAACTACTACTGGTCTTCCAGGGAACGATCAAATCGTAGACTGTTTGAGACATTACTCCCATGAAGGAAAGTGTGCATGGTGACTGTTGTATTCAATCCCGATGCAATTTCTGTGTTTCATCAACAGTCTGATAGTCCACAGATTACAGAATGCCACCAGACATGCATCTGAAACTACTACTGGTCTTCCAGGGAACGATCAAAGCGTAGACTGTTTGAGACATCATTCCCGTGGAGGAAAGTGCGCATGGTGACTGTTGTATTCAATCCCGATGCAATTTCTGTGTTTCATCAACACTCTCATAGTCCACGGATTACAGAATGCCACCAGATGTGCACCGGAAACTACTACTGGTCTTCCAGGAACGATCAAAGCGTAGACTGTTTGAGAAATTACTCCCATGGAGGAAAGTGCGCATGGTGACTGTTGTATTCAATGCCGATGCAATTTCTGTGTTTCATCAATACTCTGATAGTCCACAGATTGCAGAATGCCACCAGATGTGCATCGGAAACTACTACTGGTCTTCCAGGGTACGATCAAAGCGTAGACTGTTTGAGACATTACTCCCGTGGAGGAAAGTGCGCATGGTGACTGTTGTATTCAATCCCGATTCAAATTCTGAGTTTCATCAACACTCCGATAGTCCACACATTACAGAATGCAACCAGTGGTGCATCGGAAACTACTACTGGTCTTCCAGAGAACAATCAAAGCGTAGACTGTTTGAGACATTACTCCGGTGGAGGAAAGTGGGCATGTTGAATTCAATCCCGATGCAATTTCTTTGTTTCATCAACACTCTGATAGTCCACAGATTACAGAATGCCACCAGATGTGCATCTGAAACTACTACTGGTCTTCAAGGGAACGATCAAAACGTAAATTGTTTGAGACATTACTCACATTGAGGAAAGTGCGCATGGTGACAGTTGTATTCAATCCCGATGCAATTTCTGTGTTTCATCAATACGCTGATAGTCCACAGATTACAGAATGCCACCAGATGTGCATCGGAAACTACTACTGGTCAGCCAGGGAACGATCAAAGCGTGGACTATTTGAGACATTACTCCCATGGAGGAAAGTGCGAATGGTGACTGTTGCATTCAATCCCGATGCAATTTCGATGTTTCATCAACACTCTGATAGTCCACAGATTACAGAATGCCACCAGATGTGCATCGGAAACTACTACTGATCTTCCAGGGAACGATCAAAGCGTAGACTGTCTGAGACATTACTCCCGTGGAGGAAAGTGCGCGTGGTGACTGTTGTATTCAATCCCGATGCAATTTCTGTGTTTCATCAACACTCTGATGGTCCACAGATTACAGAATGCCACCAGATGTCCATCGGAAATTAATACTGGTCTTCCATGGAACGATCAAAGCGTAGACTGTTTGAGACATTACTCCCATGGAGGAAAGTGCGCATGGTGACTGTTGTATTCATTCCCGATTTAATTTCTGTGTTTCATCAACACTCTGATAGTCCACAGATTACAGAATGCCACCAGATGTGCATCTGAAACTACTACTGGTCTTCCAGGGAACGATCAAAGCGTAGACTGTTTGAGACATTATTCCCGTGGAGGAAAGTGAGCATTGTGACTGTTGTATTCAATCCCGATGCAATTTCTGTGTTTCATCAACACTCTCATAGTCCACGGATTACAGAATGCCTCCAGATGTGCATCGGAAACTACTACTGGTCTTCCAGGGAACGATCAAAGCGTAGACTGTTTGAGACATTACTCCCGTGGAGGAAAGTGCGCGTGGTGACTGTTATATTTAATCCCGATGCAATTTCTGTGTTTCATCAATACTCTGATGGTCCACAGATTACAGAATGCCACCAGATGTGCATCGGAAACTAATACTGGACTTCCAGGGAACGATCAAAGTGTAGACTGTTTGAGACATTACTTCCATGGAGGAAAGTGCGCATGGTGACTGTTGTATTCAATGCCGATGCAATTTCATTGTTTCATCAACACTCTGATAGTCCATAGATTACAGAATGCCGCCAGATGTGCATCGGAAACTACTGCTGGTCTTCCAGGGAACGATCAAAGCGTAGACTGTTTGAGACATTACTCCGGTGGAGGAAAGTGCTCATGGTGACTATTGTATTCAATCCCGATGCAATTTCTGTGTTTCATCAACACTCTGATAGTCCACAGATTACAAAATGCTACCAGTTGTGCATCGGAAACTACTACTGGTCTTCCAGAGAACAATAAAATCGTAGACTGTTTGAGGCATTACGCCAGTGGAGGAAAGTGCGCATGTTGAATTCATCCCAATGCAATTTCTGTGTTTCGTCAACTCTCTGATAGTCCACAGATTACAGAATGCCTCCAGTTGTGCATCGGAAACTACTTCTGGTCTTTCAGGGAACGATCAAAGCGTAGACTGTTTGAGACATTACTCCCATGGAGGGAAGTGCGCATGGTGACTGTTGTATTTAATCCCGATGGAATTTCTGTGTTTCATCAACAGTCTGATAGTCCACAGATTACAGAATGCCTCCAGATGTGCATTGGAAACTACTAATGGTCTTCCAGGGAACGATCAAAGCGTAGACTGTTTGAGACATTACTCCCATGGTGGAAAGTGCGCATGGTGACTGTTGTATTCAATCCCGATGCAATTTCTGTGTTTCATCAACAGTCTTATAGTCAACAGATTACAGAATGCCTCCAGATGTGCATCGGAAACTACTACTGGTCTTCCAGGGAACGATCAAATCGTAGACTGTTTGAGACATTATTCCCATGGAGGAAAGTGCGGAGGGTGACTGTTGTATTCAATCCAAATGCAATTTCTGTGTTTCATTAACACTCTGATAGTCGACACATTACAGAATGCCACCAGATGTGCACCGGAAACTACTACTGGTCTTCCAGGAACGATCAGAGCGTAGACTGTTTGAGACATTACTCCCATGGAGGAAAGTGCGCATGGTGACTGTTGTATTTAATGCCGATGCATTTTCTGTGTTTCATCAACACTCTGATAGTCCACAGCTTACAAAATGCCACCAGATGTGCATTGGAAACTACTACTGGTCTTAATGGGAACGATCAAAGGGTAGACTGTTTGAGACATTTCTCCGGTGTAGGAAAGTGCGCATGGTGACTGTTGTATTCAATCCCGATGCAATTTCTGTGTTTCATCAACTCTCTGATAGTCCACAGATTACAGAATGCCACCAGATGTGCATCGGAATCTACTACTGGTCTTCCAGGGAACGATCAGAGCCTAAACTCTTTGAGACATTGCTCCCATGGAAGAAAGTGCGCATGGTGACTGTTGTATTCAATCCCGGTGAAATTTCTGTGTTTCATCAACAGTCTTATAGTCCACAGATTACAGAATGCCTCCAGATGTGCATCAGAAACTACTACTGGTCTTCCAGGGAACGATCAAATCGTAGACTGTTTGAGACATTACTCCCATGAAGGAAAGTGTGCATGGTGACTGTTGTATTCAATCCCGATGCAATTTCTGTGTTTCATCAATAGTCTGATAGTCCACAGATTACAGAATGCCACCAGACGTGCATCTGAAACTACTACTGGTCTTCCAGGGAACGATCAAAGCGTAGACTGTTTGAGACATTATTCCCGTGGAGGAAAGTGTGCATGGTGACTGTTGTATTCAATCCCGATGCAATTTCTGTGTTTCATCAACACTCTCATAGTCCATGGATTACAGAATGCCACCAGATGTGCACCGGAAACTACTACTGGTCTTCCAGGAACGATCAAAGCGTAGACTGTTTGAGAAATTACTCCCATGGAGGAAAGTGCGCATGGTGACTGTTGTATTCAATGCCGATGCAATTTCTGTGTTTCATCAATACTCTGATAGTCCACAGACTGCAGAATGCCACCAGATGTGCATCGGAAACTACTACTGGTCTTCCAGGGAACGATCAAAGCGTAGACTGTTTGAGACATTACTCCTGTGGAGGAATGTGCGCATGGTGACTGTTGTATTCAATCCCGATTCAAATTCTGTGTTTCATCAACACTCCGATAGTCCACAGATTACAGAATGCAACCAGATGTGCATCGGAAACTACTACTGGTCTTCCAGAGAACAATCAAAGCGTAGACTGTTTGAGACATTACTCCGGTGGAGGAAAGTGGGCATGGTGAATTCAATCCCGATGCAATTTCTATGTTTCATCAACACTCTGATAGTCCACAGATTACAGAATGCCACCAGATGTGCACCAGAAACTATTACTGGTCTTCCAGGGAACGATCAAAACGTAAATTGTTTGAGACATTACTCACATTGAGGAAAGTGCGCATGGTGACTGTTGTATTTAATCCCAATGCAATTTCTGTGTTTCATCAATACTCTGATAGTCCACAGATTACAGAATGCCACTGAATGTGCATCGAAAACTACTACTGGTCAGCCAGGGAACGATCAAAGCGTGGACTATTTGAGACATTACTCCCATGGAGGAAAGTGCGAATGGTGACTGTTGCATTCAATCCCGATGCAATTTCTGTGTTTCATCAACACTCTGATAGTCCACAGATTACAGAATGAAACCAGATGTGCATCGGAAACTACTACTGGTCTTCCAGGGAACGATCAAAGCGTAGACAGGCTGAGACATTACTCCCGTGGAGGAAAGTGCGCGTGGTGACTGTTGTATTCAATCCCGATCCAATTTCTGTGTTTCATCAACACTCTGATGTTCCACAGATTACAGAATGCCACCAGATGTCCATCGGAAATTAATACTGGTCTTCCATGGAACGATCAAAGCGTAGACTGTTTGAGACATTACTCCCATGGAGGAAAGTGCGCATGGTGACTGTTGTATTCATTCCCGATGCAATTTCTGTGTTTCATCAAGACTCTGATAGTCCACAGATTACAGAATGCCTCCAGTTGTGCATCGGAAACTACTTCTGGTCTTCCAGGGAACGATTAAATCGTAGACTGTTGGAGACATTACTCCCTTTGAGGAAAGTGCGCATGGTGACTGTTGTATTCAATTCCGTTGGAATTTCTGTGTTTCATCAACAGTCTGATAGTCCACAGATTACAGAATGCCTCCAGATGTGCATCGGAAACTACTACTGGTCTTCCAGGGAACGATCAAAGCGTAGACTGTTTGAGACATTACTCCCATGGAGGAAAGTGCGCATGGTGACTGTTGTATTCCATCCCGATGCAATTTCTGTGTTTCATCAACAGTCTTATAGTCCACAGATTACAGAATGCCTCCAGGTGTGCATCGCAAACTACTACTGGTCTTCCAGGGAACGATCAAATCGTAGACTGTTTGAGACATTACTCCCACGGAGGAAAGTGCGCATGGTGACTGTTGTATTTAATCCCGATGCATTTTCCGTGTTTCATCAACACTCTGATAGACCACAGATTACAGAATGCCACCAGATGTGCATCGGAAACTCCTAATGGTCTTCCAGGGAACGATCAAAGCGTAGACTGTTTGAGACATTATTCCCGTGGAGGAAAGTGCGCGTGGTGACTGTTGTATTTAATCCCGATGCAATTTCTGTGTTTCATCAATACTCTGATGGTCCACACATTACAGAATGCCACCAGATGTGCATCGGAAACTAATACTGGTCTTCCAGGGAACGATCAAAGTGTAGACTGTTTGAGACATTACTTCCATGGAGGAAAGTGCGCATGGTGACTGTTGTATTCAATGCCGATGCAATTTCTTTGTTTCATCAACACTCTGATAGTCCATAGATTACAGAATGCCACCAGATGTGCATCGGAAACTACTACTGGTCTTCCAGAGAACAATAAAATCGTAGACTGTTTGAGGCATTACGCCAGTGGAGGAAAGTGCGCATGTTGAATTCATCCCAATGCAATTTCTGTGTTCCATCAACTCTCTGATAGTCCACAGATTACAGAATGCCACCAAATGTGCATCGGAAACTACTACTGGTCTTCCAGGGAACGATCAAACCGTAGACTGTTTGAGACATTACTCCGGTGGAGGAAAGTGCTCATGGTGACTATTGTATTCAATCCCGATGCAATTTCTGTGTTTCATCAACACTCTGATAGTCCACAGATTACAAAATGCTACCAGATGTGCATCGGAAACTACTACTGGTCTTCCAGAGAACAATAAAATCGTAGACTGTTTGAGGCATTACGCTAGTGGAGGAAAGTGCGCATGTTGAATTCATCCCAATGCAATTTCTGTGTTTCATCAACTCTCTGATAGTCCACAGATTACAGAATGCAAACCAAATGTGCATCGGAAACTACTACTGGTCTTCCAGGGAACGATCAAAGCGTAAATTGTTTGAGACGTTACACACATTGAGGAAGGTGCGCATGGTGACTGTTGTATTCAATCATGATGCAATTTCTGTGTTTCATCAACACTCTGATGGTCCACAGATTACAGAATGCCTATAGATGTGCATCGTAAGCTACCACTGGTTTTCCAGGGAACGATAAAAACGTAGACTGTTTGAGACATAACTTCCATGGAGGAAAGTGCGCATGGTGACCGCTGTATTCAATCCCGATGCAATTTCTGTGTTTAATCAACACTTTGAAGGTCAACAGATTACAGAATGCCTCCAGATGTGCATCGGAAACTACTACTGGTCTTGCAGGGAACGATCAAAGCGTAGACTGTTTGAGACATTGTTCGCCATGGAGGAAAGTGCGCATGGTGACTGTTGTATTTAATCCCAATGCAATTTCTGTGGTTCATCAACACTCTGATAGTCCACAGATTACAGAATGCCACCAGATGTGCATCGGAAACTACTACTGGTCTTCCAGGGATCGATCAAAGCGTAGACTGTTTGAGACATTACTCCCGTGGAGGAAAGTGCGCGTGGTGACTATTGTATTCAATCCCGATGGAATTTCTGTGTTTCACCAACACTCTGATGGTCCACAGATTACAGAATGCCACCAGATGTGCATCGGAAACTACTACTGGTCTTCCAGCGAACGATCAATCGTAGACTGTTTGAGACATTGCTCCCTTGAAGGTAAGTGCGCATGGTGACGTTTGTATTCAATCCCGATGCAATTTCTGTGTTTCATCAACAGTCTTATAGTCCACAGATTACAGAATGCCTCCAGATGTGCATCGGAAACTACTACTGGTCTTCCAGGGAACGATCAAAGCGTAGACTGTTTGAGACATTACTCCCATGGAGGAAAGTGCGCATGGTGACTGTTGTATTCCATCCCGATGCAATTTCTGTGTTTCATCAACAGTCTTATAGTCCACAGATTACAGAATGCCTCCAGATGTGCATCGGAAACTACTACTGGTCTTCCAGGGAGCGATCAAATCGTATACTGTTTGAGACATTACTCCCATGGAGGAAAGTGCGCATGGTGACTGTTGTATTCAATCCCGATGCAATTTCTGTGTTTCATCAATACTCTGATGGTCCACAGATTACAGAATGCCACCAGATGTGCATCGGAAACTAATACTGGTCTTCCAGGGAACGATCAAAGCGTAAATTGTTTGAGACATTACACACATTGAGGAAGGTGCGCATGGTGACTGTTGTATTCAATCCCGATGCAATTTCTGTGTTTCATCAACACTCTGATGGTCCACAGATTACAGAATGCCTATAGATGTGCATCGTAAGCTACCACTGGTTTTCCAGGGAACGATCAAAACGTAGACTGTTTGAGACATTACTCCCATGGAGGAAAGTGCGCATGGTGACCGCTGTATTCAATCCCGATGGAATTTCTGTGTTTCATCAACAGTCTGATAGTCCACAGATTACAGAATGCCTCCAGATGTGCATCGGAAACTACTACTGGTCTTCCAGGGAACGATCAAAGCGTAGACTGTTTGAGACATTACTCCCATGGAGGAAAGTGCGCAAGGTGACTGTTGTATTCAATCCCGATGCAATTTCTGTGTTTCATCAACACTCTGATAGTCCACAGATTACAAAATGCCTATAGATGTGCATCGTAAGCTACCACTGGTTTTCCAGGGAAGCATCAAAACGTAGACTGTTTGAGACATTACTCCCATGGAGGAAAGTGCGCATGTTGACCGCTGTATTCAATCCCGATGCAATTTCTGTGTTTAATCAACACTTTGAAGGTCAACTGATTACAGAATGCCTCCAGATGTGCATCGGAAACTACTACTGGTCTTGCAGGGAACATACAAAGCGTAGACTGTTTGAGACATTGCTCGCCATGGAGGAAAGTGCGCATGGTGACTGTTGTATTTAATCCCAATGCAATTTCTGTGGTTCATCAACACTCTGATAGTCCACAGATTACAGAATGCCTCCAGATGTGCATCGGAAACTACTACTGGTCTTCCAGGGAACGATCAAAGCGTAGACTGTTTGAGACATTACTCCCATGGAGGAAAATGCGCATGGTTACTGTTGTATTCAATCCCGATGGAATTTCTGTGTTTCATCAACAGTCTGATAGTCCACAGACTACAGAATGCCTCCAGATGTGCATCGGAAACTACTACTGGTCTTCCAGGGAACGATCAAAGCGTAGACTGTTTGAGACATTGCTCGCCATGGAGGAAGGTGCGCATGGTGACTGTTGTATTTAATCCCGATGCAATTTCTGTGTTTCATCAACACTCTGATAGTCCACAGATTACAAAATGCTACCAGATGTGCATCGGAAACTACTACTGGTCTTCCAGAGAACAATAAAATCGTAGACTGTTTGAGGCATTACGCTAGTGGAGGAAAGTGCGCATGTTGAATTCATCCCAATGCAATTTCTGTGTTTCATCAACTCTCTGATAGTCCACAGATTACAGAATGCAAACCAAATGTGCATCGGAAACTACTACTGGTCTTCCAGGGAACGATCAAAGCGTAGACTGTTTGAGACATTGTTCGCCATGGAGGAAAGTGCGCATGGTGACTGTTGTATTTAATCCCAATGCAATTTCTGTGGTTCATCAACACTCTGATAGTCCACAGATTACAGAATGCCTCCAGATGTGCTTCGGAAATTACTATTGGTCTTCAAGGGAACGATCAAAGCGTAGACCGTTTGAGGCACTACTCCCATGGAGGAAAGTGCGCATGGTGAATGTTGTATTCAATCCCGATGCAATTTCTGTTTTTCATCAACACTCAGACAGTCCACAGATTACAGAATGCCACCAGATGTGCATCGGAAACTACTACTGGTCTTCCAGGGATCGATCAAAGCGTAGACTGTTTGAGACATTACTCCCGTGGAGGAAAGTGCGCGTGGTGACTATTGTATTCAATCCCGATGGAATTTCTGTGTTTCACCAACACTCTGATGGTCCACAGATTACAGAATGCCACCAGATGTGCATCGGAAACTACTACTGGTCTTCCAGCGAACGATCAATCGTAGACTGTTTGAGACATTGCTCCCTTGAAGGTAAGTGCGCATGGTGACGTTTGTATTCAATCCCGATGCAATTTCTGTGTTTCATCAACAGTCTTATAGTCCACAGATTACAGAATGCCTCCAGATGTGCATCGGAAACTACTACTGGTCTTCCAGGGAACGATCAAACCGTAGACTGTTTGAGACATTACTCCTATGGAGGAAAGTGCGCATGGTGACTGTTGTATTCCACCCCGATGCAATTTCTGTGTTTCATCAACAGTCTTATAGTCCACAGATTACAGAATGCCTCCAGATAAGCATCGGAAACTCCTACTGGTTTTCCAGGGAACGATCAAAGCGTAGACTGTTTGAGACATTACTCCCGTGGAGGAAAGTGCGCGTGGTGACTGTTGTATTTAATCCCGATGCAATTTCTGTGTTTCATCAATACTCTGATGGTCCACAGATTACAGAATGCCACCAGATGTGCATTGGAAACTAATACTGGTCTTCCAGGGAACGCTCAAAGTGTAGACTGTTTGAGACATTACTTCCATGGAGGAAAGTGCGCATGGTGACTGTTGTATTCAATCCCGATGCAATTTCTGTGTTTCATCAACACTCTGGTAGTCCACAGATTACAAAATGCTACCAGATGTGCATCGGAAACTACTACTGGTCTTCCAGAGAACAATAAAATCGTTGCCTGTTTGAGGCATTACGCCAGTGGAGGAAAGTGCGCATATTGAATTCATCCCAATGCAATTTCTGTGTTTCATCAACTCTCTGATAGTCCACAGATTACAGAATGCCCTCAAATGTGCATCGGAAACTACTACTGGTCTTCCAGGGAACGATCAAAGCGTAAATTGTTTGAGACATTACACACATTGAGGAAGGTGCGCATGGTGACTGTTGTATTCAATCCCGATGCAATTTCTGTGTTTCATCAACACTCTGATGGCCCACAAATTACAGAATGCCTATAGATGTGCATCGTAAGCTACCACTGGTTTTCCAGGGAACGATCAAAACGTAGACTGTTTGAGACATTACTCCCATGGAGGAAAGTTCGCATGGTGACCGCTGTATTCAATCCCGATGGAATTTCTGTGTTTCATCAACAGTCTGATAGTCCACAGATTACAGAATGCCTCCAGATGTGCATCGGAAACTACTACTGGTCTTCCGGGGAACGATCAAAGCGTAGACTGTTTGAGACATTACTCCCATGGAGGAAAGTGCGCAAGGTGACTGTTGTATTCAATCCCGATGCAATTTCTGTGTTTCATCAACACTCTGATAGTCCACAGATTACAAAATGCCTATAGATGTGCATCGTAAGCTACCACTGGTTTTCCAGGGAAGCATCAAAACGTAGACTGTTTGAGACATTACTCCCATGGAGGAAAGTGCGCATGGTGACCGCTGTATTCAATCCCGATGCAATTTCTGTGTTTAATCAACACTTTGAAGGTCAACAGATTACAGAATGCCTCCAGATGTGCATCGGAAACTACTACTGGTCTTGCAGGGAACATACAAAGCGTAGACTGTTTGAGACATTGCTCGCCATGGAGGAAAGTGCGCATGGTGACTGTTGTATTTAATCCCAATGCAATTTCTGTGGTTCATCAACACTCTGATAGTCCACAGATTACAGAATGCCTCCAGATGTGCATCGGAAACTACTACTGGTCTTCCAGGGAACGATCAAAGCGTAGACTGTTTGAGACATTACTCCCATGGAGGAAAATGCGCGTGGTGACTGTTGTATTCAATCCCGATGGAATTTCTGTGTTTCATCAACAGTCTGATAGTCCACAGATTACAGAATGCCTCCAGATGTGCATCGGAAACTACTACTGGTCTTCCAGGGAACGATCAAAGCGTAGACTGTTTGAGACATTACTCCCATGGAGGAAAGTGCGCAAGGTGACTGTTGTATTCAATCCCGATGCAATTTCTGTGTTTCATCAACACTCTGATAGTCAACAGATTACAAAATGCCTATTGATGTGCATCGTAAGCTACCACTGGTCTTCCAGGGAACGATCAAAGCGTAGACTGTTTGACACATTACTCCCATGGAGCAAAGTGCGTATGGCGACTGTTGTATTCATTCCCGATGCAATTTCTGTGTTTCATCAACAGTCTTATAGTCCACAGATAACAGAATGCCTCCAGATGTGCATCGCAAACTACTACTGGTCTTCCAGGGAACGATCAAATCGTAGACTGTTTGAGACATTACTCCCATTGAGGAAAGTGCGCATGGTGAATGTTGTATTCAATCCCGATGGAATTTCTGTGTTTCATCAACAGTCTGATAGTCCACAGATTACAGAATGCCTCCAGATGTGCATCGGAAACTACTAATGGTCTTCCAGGGAACGATCAAAGCGTATACTGTTTGAGACATTACTCCCATGGAGAAAGTGCGCAAGGTGACTGTTGTATTCAATCCCGATGCAATTTCTGTGTTTCATCAACACTCTGATAGTCCACAGATTACAAAATGCCTATAGATGTGCATCGTAAGCTACCACTGGTTTTCCAGGGAACGATCAAAACGTAGACTGTTTGAGACATTACTCCCATGGAGGAAAGTGCGCATGGTGACCGCTGTATTCAATCCCGATGCAATTTCTGTGTTTAATCCACACTTTGAAGGTCAACAGATTACCGAATGCCTCCAGATGTGCATCGGAAACTACTACTGGTCTTGCAGGGAACGATCAAAGCGTAGACTGTTTGAGACATTGCTCGCCATGGAGGAAAGGGCGCATGGTGACTGTTGTATTTAATCCCAATGCAATTTCTGTGGTTCATCAACACTCTGATAGTCCACAGATTACAGAATGCCTCCAGATGTGCATCGGAAACTACTACTGGTCTTCAAGGGAACGATCAAAGCGTAGACTGTTTGAGGCACTACTCCCATGGAGGAAAGTGCGCATGGCGACTGTTGTATTCAATCGCGATGGAATTTCTGTGTTTCATCTACACTCTGATAGTCCACAGATTACAGAAGGCCACCAGATGTGCATCGGAAGCTATTTGTGGTCTTCCAGGGAACGATCAAAGCGTGGACTGTTTGAGACATTACTCCCATGTACGAAAGTGCGAATGGTGAATGTTGTATTCAATCCCGATGCAATTTCTGTTTTTCATCAACACTCTGACAGTCCACAGATTACAGAATGCCACCAGATGTGCATCGGAAACTACTACTGGTCTTCCAGGGATCGATCAAAGCGTAGACTGTTTGAGACATTACTCCCGTGGAGGAAAGTGCGCGTGGTGACTATTGTATTCAATCCCGATGGAATTTCTGTGTTTCACCAACACTCTGATGGTCCACAGATTACAGAATGCCACAAGATGTGCATCGGAAACTACTACTGGTCTTCCAGGGAACGATCAATCGTAGACTGTTTGAGACATTGCTCCCTTGAAGGTAAGTGCGCATGGTGACGTTTGTATTCAATCCCGATGCAATTTCTGTGTTTCATCAACAGTCTTATAGTATACAGATTACAGAATGCCTCCAGATGTGCATCGGAAACTACTACTGGTCTTCCAGGGAACGATCAAAACGTAGACTGTTTGAGACATTACTCCCATGGAGGAAAGTGTGCATGGTGACTGTTGTATTCAATCGCGATGGAATTTCTGTGTTTCATCAACAGTCTGATAGTCCTCAGATTACAGAATGCCTCCAGATGTGCAACGGAAACTACTACTGGTCTTCCAGGGAACGTTCAAAGCGTAGACTGTTTGAGACATTACTCCCATGGAGGAAAGTGCGCATGGTGACTGTTGTATTCAATCCCGATGCAATTTCTGTGTTTCATCAACACTCTGATAGTCCACAGATTACAGAATGCCTCCGGATGTGCATCGGAAACTACCACTGGTCTTCCAGGGAACGATCAAAGCGTAGACTGTTTGAGACATTACTCCCATGGAGGAAAGTGCGCATGGTGACTGCTGTATTCAATCCCGATGCAATTTCTGTGTTTCATCAACACTCTGAGAGTCCACAGATTACAGAATGCCTCCAGATGTGCATCGGAAACTACTACTGGTCTTCCAGGGAACGATCAAAGCGTAGACTGTTTGAGACATTACTCCCATGGAGGAAAATGCGCGTGGTGACTGTTGTATTCAATCCCAATGGAGTTCCTGTGTTTCATCAACAGTCTGATAGTCCACAGATTACAGAATGCCTCCAGATGTGCATCGGAAACTACTACTGGTCTTCCAGGGAACGATCTTAGCGTAGACTGTTTGAGACATTTCTCCCGTGGAGGAAAGTGCGCATGGTGACTGTTGTATTCAATCCCGATGCAAATTCTGTGTTTCATCAACAGTCTTATAGTCCACAGATTACAGAATGCCTCCAGATGTGCATCGCAAACTACTACTGGTCTTCCAGGGAACGATCAAATCGTAGACTGTTTGAGAGATTACTCCCATTGAGGAAAGTGCGCGTGGTGAATGTTGTATTCAATCCCGATGGAATTTCTGTGTTTCATCAACACTCTGATAGTCCACAGATTACAGAATGCCTATAGATGTGCATTGTAAGCTACCACTGGTTTTCCAGGGAACGATCAAAACGTAGATTGTTTGAGACATTACTCCCATGGAGGGAAGTGCGCATAGTGACCGCTGTATTTAATCCCGATGCAATTTCTGTGTTTAATCAACACTTTGAAGGTCAACAGATTACAGAATGCCTCCAGATGTGCATCGGAAACTACTACTGGTCTTCCAGGGAACGATCAAAGCGTAGACTGTTTGAGACATTGCTCGCCATGGAGGAAAGTGCGCATGGTGACTGTTGTATTCAATCCCGATGCAATTTCTGTGTTTCATCAACACTCTGATAGTCCACAGATTACAGAATACCTCCAGATGTGCATGGGAAACTACGTCTGGTCTTCCAGGGAACGATCAAATCGTAGACTGTTTGAGACATTACTCCCATGGAGGGAAGTGCGCATGGTGATTGTTGTATTCAATTCCGATTAAATTTCTGTGTTTCATCAACACTTTGATAGTCCACAGATTACAGAATGCCTCCAGAAGTGCATCGGAAACTACTACTGGTCTTCCTGGGAACGATCAAGGCGTAGACTGTTTGAGACATTACTCCCATGGGGTAAAGTGCGCATGGTGACTGTTGTACTCAATCCCGATGCAATTTCTGTGTTCCATAAACACTCTGTTAGTCCACAGATTACAGAATGCCACCAGATGTGCATCGGAAACTACTACTGGTCTTCCAGGGATCGATCAAAGCGTAGACTGTTTGAGACATTACTCCCGTGGAGGAAAGTGCGCGTGGTGACTGTTGTATTCCATCCCAATGCAATTTCTGTGGTTCATAAACAGTCTGATAGTCCTCACATTACAGAATGCCTCCAGATGTGCATCGGAAACTACTACTGGCCTTCCATGGAACGATCAAAGCGTAGACTGTTTGAGACATTGCTCGCCATGTAGGAAAGTGCGCATGGTGACTGTTGTATTTAATCCCAATGCAATTTCTGTGGTTCATCAACACTCTGATAGTCCACAGATTACAGAATGCCTCCAGATGTGCATCGGAAACTACTACTGGTCTTCAAGGGAACGATCAAAGCGTAGACTGTTTGAGACACTACTCCCATGGAGGAAAGTGCGCTTGGCGACTGTTGTATTCAATCCCGATGCAATTTCTGTGTTTCATCAACACTCTGATAGTCCACAGATTACAGAATACCTCCAGATGTGCATCGGAAACTACTTCTGGTCTTCCAGGGAACGATCAATGCGTAGACTGTTTGAGACATTACTCCCATCTAGGGAAGTGCGCATGGTGATTGTTGTATTCAATTCCGATTCAATTTCTGTGTTTCATCAACACTTTGATAGTCAACAGATTACAGAATGCCTCCAGAAGTGCATCGGAAACTACAACTGGTCTTCCTGGGAACGATCAAAGCGTAGACTGTTTGAGACATTCCTCCATGGAGTAAAGTGCGCATGGTAACTGTTGTATTCAATCCCATTGCAATTTCTGTGTTTCATCAACACTGTGTTATGCCACAGATTACAGAATGCCACCAGATGTGCATCGGAAACTACTACTGGTCTTCCAGAGAACAATCAAAGCGTAGACTGTTTGAGACATTACTCCCGAGGAGGAAAGTCCAGATGGTGACTGTTGTATTCAATCGCGATGCAATTTCTGTGTTTCATCAACACTCTGATAGTCCACAGATTACAGAATGCAAGCAGATGTGCATCAGAAACTACTACTGGTCTTTCAGAGAACAATCAAAGCGTAGACTGTTTGAGACATTACTCCCGTTTAGGAAAGTGCCCATGGTGAATTCAATCCCGATGCAATTTCGGTGTTTCATCAACACTCTGATAGTCCACAGATTACAGAATGCCACCAGATGTGCATCGGAAACTACTAGTGGTCTTCCGGGGATCGATCAAAGCGTAAACTGTTTGAGACATTACTCCCGTGGAGGAAAGTTGCGTGGTACTGTTGTATTCAATCCCGATGCAATTTCTGTGTTTCACCAACACTCTGATGGTCCACAGATTACAGAATGCCACCAGATGTGCATCGGAAACTACTACTGGTCTTCCAGGGAACGATCAATCGTAGACTGTTTGAGACATTGCTCCATTGAAGGTAAGTGCGCATGGTGACTGTTGTATTCAATCCCAATGCAATTTTTGTTTTTCATCAACAGTCTGATAGTCCTCAGATTACAGAATGCCTCCAGATGTGCATCGGAAACTACTACTGGTCTTCCAGGGAACGAGCAAAGCGTACACTCATTGAGACATTGCTCCCGTGGAGGAAAGTGCGCATGGTGACATTTGTATTCAATCCCGATGCAATTTCTGTGTTTCATCAACAGTCTTATAGTCCACAGATTACAGAATGCCTCCAGATGTGCATCGCAAACTACTACTGGTCTTCCAGGGAACGATCAAATCGTAGACTGTTTGAGAGATTACTCCCATTGAGGAAAGTGCGCGTGGTGAATGTTGTATTCAATCCCGATGGAATTTCTGTGTTTCATCAACACTCTGATAGTCCACAGATTACAGAATGCCTATAGATGTGCATTGTAAGCTACCACTGGTTTTCCAGGGAACGATCAAAACGTAGATTGTTTGAGACATTACTCCCATGGAGGGAAGTGCGCATAGTGACCGCTGTATTTAATCCCGATGCAATTTCTGTGTTTAATCAACACTTTTTAGGTCAACAGATTACAGAATGCCTCCAGATGTGCATCGGAAACTACTACTGGTCTTCCAGGGAACGATCAAAGCGTAGACTGTTTGAGACATTGCTCGCCATGGAGGAAAGTGCGCATGGTGACTGTTGTATTTTATCCCAATGCAATTTCTGTGGTTCATCAACACTCTGATAGTCCACAGATTACAGAATGCCTCCAGATGTGCATCGGGAACTACTACTGGTCTTCAAGGGAACGATCAAAGCGTAGACTGTTTGAGGCACTACTCCCATGGCGGAAAGTGCGCATGGCGACTGTTGTATTCAATCCCGATGCAATTTCTGTGTTTCATCAACACTCTGATAGTCCACAGATTACAGAATACCTCCAGATGTGCATCGGAAACTACGTCTGGTCTTCCAGGGAACGATCAAATCGTAGACTGTTTGAGACATTACTCCCATGGAGGGAAGTGCGCATGGTGATTGTTGTATTCAATTCCGATTAAATTTCTGTGTTTCATAAACACTCTGTTAGTCCACAGATTACAGAATGCCACCTGATGTGCATCGGAAACTACTACTGGTCTTCCAGAGAACAATCAAATCGTAGACTGCTTGAGACATTACTCCCGTTTAGGAAAGTGCGCTTGGTGAATTCAATCCCGATGCAATTTCTGTGTTTCATCAACACTCTGATAGTCCACAGATTACAGAAGGCCACCAGATGTGCATCCGAAGCGATTTGTGGTCTTCCGGGGAACGATCAAAGCGTAGCCTGTTTGAGACATTATTCCCATGGAGGAAAGTGCGCATGGTGACTGTTGTATTCAATCCCGATCCAATTTCTGTGTTTCATCAACACTCTGATGTTCCACAGATTACAGAATGCCACCAGATGTCCATCGGAAATTAATACTGGTCTTCCATGGAACGATCAAAGCGTAGACTGTTTGAGACATTACTCCCATGGAGGAAAGTGCGCATGGTGACTGTTGTATTCATTCCCGATGCAATTTCTGTGTTTCATCAAGACTCTGATAGTCCACAGATTACAGAATGCCTCCAGTTGTGCATCGGAAACTACTTCTGGTCTTCCAGGGAACGATTAAATCGTAGACTGTTGGAGACATTACTCCCTTTGAGGAAAGTGCGCATGGTGACTGTTGTATTCAATCCCGATGCAATTTCTGTGTTTCATCAACACTCTGATAGTCCACAGATTACAGTATGCCTATAGATGTGCATTGTAAGCTACCACTGGTTTTCCAGGGAACGATCAAAACGTAGACTGTTTGAGACATTACTCCCATGGAGGAAAGTGCGCATGGTGACCGCTGTATTTAATCCCGATGCAATTTCTGTGTTTAATCAACACTTTGAAGGTCAACAGATTACAGAATGCCTCCAGATGTGCATCGGAAACTACTACTGGTCTTCCAGGGAACGATCAAAGCGTAGACTGTTTGAGACATTGCTCGCCATGGAGGAAAGTGCGCATGGTGACTGTTGTATTTTATCCCAATGCAATTTCTGTGGTTCATCAACACTCTGATAGTCCACAGATTACAGAATGCCTCCAGATGTGCATCGGGAACTACTTCTGGTCTTCAAGGGAACGATCAAAGCGTAGACTGTTTGAGGCACTACTCCCATGGAGGAAAGTGCGCATGGCGACTGTTGTATTCAATCCCGATGCCATTTCTGTGTTTCATCAACACTCTGATAGTCCACAGATTACAGAATACCTCCAGATGTGCATCGGAAACTACTTCTGGTCTTCCAGGGAACGATCAAAGCGTAGACTGTTTGAGACATTACTCCCATGGAGGGAAGTGCGCATGGTGATTGTTGTATTCCATTCCGATTAAATTTCTGTGTTTCATCAACACTTTGATAGTCCACAGATTACAGAATGCCTCCGGAAGTGCATCGGAAACTACTACTGGTCTTCCTGGGAACGATCAAGGCGTAGACTGTTTGAGACATTACTCCCATGGAGTAAAGTGCGCATGGTGACTGTTGTACTCAATCCCGATGCAATTTCTGTGTTTCATCAACACTCTGTTAGTCCACAGATTACAGAATGCCACCTGATGTGCATCGGAAACTACTACTGGTCTTCCAGAGAACAATCAAAACGTAGACTGCTTGAGACATTACTCCCGTTTAGGAAAGTGCGCTTGGTGAATTCAATCCCGATGCAATTTCTGTGTTTCATTACACTCTGATAGTCCACAGATTACAGAAGGCCACCAGATGTGCATCCGAAGCGATTTGTGGTCTTCCGGGGAACGATCAAAGCGTGGACTGTTTGAGACATTACTCCCATGGACGAAAGTGCGAATGGTGAATGTTGTATTCAATCCCATTGCAATTTCTGTTTTTCATCAACACTCAGAAAGTCCACCGATTTCAGAATGCCACCAGATGTGCATCGGAAACTACTACTGGTCTTCCAGGGATCGATCAAAGCGTAGACTGTTTGAGACATTACTCCCGTGGAGGAAAGTGCGCGTGGTGACTGTTGTATTCAATCCCAATGCAATTTCTGTGGTTCATAAACAGTCTGATAGTCCTCACATTACAGAATGCCTCCAGATGTGCATCGGAAACTACGTCTGGTCTTCCAGGGAACGATCAAATCGTAGACTGTTTGAGACATTACTCCCATGGAGGGAAGTGCGCATGGTGATTGTTGTATTCAATTCCGATTAAATTTCTGTGTTTCATAAACACTCTGTTAGTCCACAGATTACACAATGCCACCTGATGTGCATCGGAAACTACTACTGGTCTTCCAGAGAACAATCAAAACGTAGACTGCTTGAGACATTACTCCCATTTAGGAAAGTGCGCTTGGTGAATTCAATCCCGATGCAATTTCTGTGTTTCATCAACACTCTGATAGTCCACAGATTACAGAAGGCCACCAGATGTGCATCCGAAGCGATTTGTGGTCTTCCGGGGAACGATCAAAGCGTGGACTGTTTGAGACATTACTCCCATGGACGAAAGTGCGAATGGTGAATGTTGTATTCAATCCCATTGCAATTTCTGTTTTTTATCAACACTCTGAAAGTCCACCGATTTCAGAATGCCACCAGATGTGCATCGGAAACTACTACTGGTCTTCCAGGGATCGATCAAAGCGTAGACTGTTTGAGACATTACTCCCGTGGAGGAAAGTGCGCGTGGTGACTGTTGTATTCAATCCCAATGCAATTTCTGTGGTTCATAAACAGTCTGATAGTCCTCACATTACAGAATGCCTCCAGATGTGCATCGGAAACTACTAGTGGTCTTCCAGGGAACGAGCAAAACGTAAACTCTTTGAGACATTGCTCCCGTGGAGGAAAGTGCGCATGGTGACATTTGTATCCAATCCCGATGCAATTTCTGTGTTTCATCAACAGTCTTATAGTCCACAGATTACAGAATGCCTATAGATGTGCATCGGAAACTACTACTGGTCTTCCAGGGAACGATCAAAGCGTAGCCTGTTTGAGACATTACTCCCATGGAGGAAAGTGCGCATGGTGACTGTTGTATTCAATCCCGATGGAATTTCTGTGTTTCATCAACAGTCTGATAGTCCTCAGATTACAGAATGCCTCCAGATGTGCATCGGAAACTACTACTGGTCTTCCAGGGAACGATCAAAGCGTAGACTGTTTGAGACATTAATCCCATGGAGGAAAGTGCGCATGGTGACTGTTGTATTCAATCCCGATGCAATTTCTGTGTTTCATCAACACTCTGATAGTCCACAGATTACAGTATGCCTATAGATGTGCATTGTAAGCTACCACTGGTTTTCCAGGGAACGATCAAAACGTAGACTGTTTGAGACATTACTCCCATGGAGGAAAGTGCGCATGGTGACCGCTGTATTTAATCCCGATGCAATTTCTGTGTTTAATCAACACTTTGAAGGTCAACAGATTACAGAATGCCTCCAGATGTGCATCGGAAACTACTACTGGTCTTCCAGGGAACGATCAAAGCGTAGACTGTTTGAGACATTGCTCGCCATGGAGGAAAGTGCGCATGGTGACTGTTGTATTTTATCCCAATGCAATTTCTGTGGTTCATCAACACTCTGATAGTCCACAGATTACAGAATGCCTCCAGATGTGCATCGGGAACTACTACTGGTCTTCAAGGGAACGATCAAAGCGTAGACTGTTTGAGGCACTACTCCCATGGAGGAAAGTGCGCATGGCGACTGTTGTATTCAATCCTGATGCCATTTCTGTGTTTCATCAACACTCTGATAGTCCACAGATTACAGAATACCTCCAGATGTGCATCGGAAACTACTTCTGGTCTTCCAGGGAACGATCAAAGCGTAGACTGTTTGAGACATTACTCCCATGGAGGGAAGTGCGCATGGTGATTGTTGTATTCCATTCCGATTAAATTTCTGTGTTTCATCAACACTTTGATAGTCCACAGATTACAGAATGCCTCCGGAAGTGCATCGGATACTACTACTGGTCTTCCTGGGAACGATCAAGGCGTAGACTGTTTGAGACATTACTCCCATGGAGTAAAGTGCGCATGGTGACTGTTGTACTCAATCCCGATGCAATTTCTGTGTTTCATCAACACTCTGTTAGTCCACAGATTACAGAATGCCACCTGATGTGCATCGGAAAATACTACTGGTCTTCCAGAGAACAATCAAAACGTAGACTGCTTGAGACATTACTCCCGTTTAGGAAAGTGCGCTTGGTGAATTCAATCCCGATGCAATTTCTGTGTTTCATTACACTCTGATAGTCCACAGATTACAGAAGGCCACCAGATGTGCATCCGAAGCGATTTGTGGTCTTCCGGGGAACGATCAAAGCGTGGACTGTTTGAGACATTACTCCCATGGACGAAAGTGCGAATGGTGAATGTTGTATTCAATCCCATTGCAATTTCTGTTTTTCATCAACACTCAGAAAGTCCACCGATTTCAGAATGCCACCAGATGTGCATCGGAAACTACTACTGGTCTTCCAGGGATCGATCAAAGCGTAGACTGTTTGAGACATTACTCCCGTGGAGGAAAGTGCGCGTGGTGACTGTTGTATTCAATCCCAATGCAATTTCTGTGGTTCATAAACAGTCTGATAGTCCTCACATTACAGAATGCCTCCAGATGTGCATCGGAAACTACTACTGGTCTTCCAGGGAACGAGCAAAACGTAAACTCTTTGAGACATTGCTCCCGTGGAGGAAAGTGCGCATGGTGACATTTGTATCCAATCCCGATGCAATTTCTGTGTTTCATCAACAGTCTTATAGTCCACATATTACAGAATGCCTATAGATGTGCATCGGAAACTACTACTGGTCTTCCAGGGAACGATCAAAGCGTAGGCTGTTTGAGACATTATTCCCATGGAGGAAAGTGCGCATGGTGACTGTTGTATTCAATCCCGATGGAATTTCTGTGTTTCATCAACAGTCTGATAGTCCTCAGATTACAGAATGCCTAAAGATGTGCATCGGAAACTACTACTGGTCTTCCAGGGAACGATCAAAGCGTAGACTGTTTGAGACATTAATCCCATGGAGGAAAGTGCGCATGGTGACTGTTGTATTCAATCCCGATGCAATTTCTGTGTTTCATTAACACTCTGAGAGTCCACAGATTACAGAATGCCTCCAGATGTGAATCGGAAACTACTACTGGTCTTCCAGGGAACGATCAAAGCGTAGACTGTTTGAGACATTACTCCCATGGAGGAAAATGCGCGTGGTGACTGTTGTATTCAATCCCGATGGAATTTCTGTGTTTCATCAACAGTCTGATAGTACACAGATTACAGAATGCCTCCAGATGTGCATCGGAAACTACTACTGGTCTTCCAGGGAACGATCAAAGCGTAGACTGTTTGACACATTACTCCCATGGAGGAAAGTGCGCATGGTGACTGTTGTGTTCAATCCCGATGGAATTTCTGTGTTTCATCAACAGTGTGATAGTAAACAGATTACAGAATGCCTCCAGATGTGCATCGGAAACTACTACTGGTCTTCCAGGGAACGATCAAAGCGTAGACTGTTTGAGACATTACTCCCATGGAGGAAAGTGCGCAAGGTGACTGTTGTATTCAATCCCAATGCAATTTCTGTGTTTCATCAACACTCTGATAGTCCACAGATTACAAAATGCCTATAGATGTGCATCGTAAGCTACCACTGGTTTTCCAGGGAACCATCAAAACGTAGACTGTTTGAGACATTACTCCCATGGAGGAAAGTGCGCATGGTGACCGCTGTATTCAATCCCGATGCAATTTCTGTGTTTAATCAACACTTTGAAGGTCAACAGATTACAGAATCCCTTCAGATGTGCATCTGAAAATACTACTGGTCTTCCATGGAACGATCAAAGCGTAGACTGTTTGAGACATTTCTCGCCATGTAGGAAAGTGCGCATGGTGACTGTTGTATTTAATCCCAAAGCAATTTCTGTGGTTCATCAACACTCTGATAGTCCACAGATTACAGAATGCCTCCAGATCTGCATCGGAAACTACTACTGGTCTTCAAGGGAACGATCAAAGCGTAGACTGTTTGAGACACTACTCCCATGGAGGAAAGTGCGCTTGGCGACTGTTGTATTCAATCCCGATGCAATTTCTGTGTTTCATCAACACTCTGATAGTCCACAGATTACAGAATACCTCCAGATGTGCATCGGAAACTACTTCTGGTCTTCCAGGGAACGATCAAAGCGTAGACTGTTTGAGACATTACTCCCATCTAGGGAAGTGCGCGTGGTGATTGTTGCATTCAATTCCGATTCAATTTCTGTGTTTCATCAACACTTTAATAGTCCACAGATTACAGAATGCCTCCAGAAGTGCATCGGAAACTACAACTGGTCTTCCTGGGAACGATCAAAGCGTAGACTGTTTGAGACATTACTCCCATGGAGTAAAGTGCGCATGGTAACTGTTGTATTCAATCCCGATGCAATTTCTGTGTTTCATCAACACTCTGATAGTCCACAGATTACAGAATGCCAGCAGATGTGCATCAGAAACTACTACTGGTCTTTCAGAGAACAATAAAAGCGTAGACTGTTTGAGACATTACTCCTGTTTAGGAAAGTGCGCTTGGTGAATTCAATCCCGATGCAATTTCTGTGTTTCATCAACACTCTGATAGTCCACAGATTACAGAATGCTACCAGCTGTGCATCGGAAACTACTACTGGTCTTCCAGGGAACGATCAAGTCGTAAATTGTTTGAGACATTACTCACATTGAGAAAAGTGCGCATGGTGACTGTTGTATTCAATCCCGATGCAATTTCTGTGTTTCATCCACACTCTGATAGTCCACAGATTACAGAAGGCCACCAGATGTGCATCGGAAGCTATTTGTGGTCTTCCGGGGAACGATCAAAGCGTGGACTGTTTGAGACATTACTCCCATGGACGAAAGTGCGAATGGTGATTGTTGTATTCAATCCCATTGCAATTTCTGTTTTTCATCAACACTCTGAAAGTCCACAGATTTCAGAATGCCACCAGATGTGCATCGGAAACTACTACTGGTCTTCCAGGGATCGATCAAAGCGTAGACTGTTTGAGACATTACTCCCGTGGAGGAAAGTGCGCGTGGTGACTGTTGTATTCAATCCCAATGCAATTTCTGTGGTTCATCAACAGTCTGATAGTCCTCACATTACAGAATGCCTCCAGATGTGCATCGGAAACTATTACTGGTCTTCCAGGGAACGAGCAAATCGTAAACTCTTTGAGACATTGCTCCCGTGGAGGAAAGTGCGCATGGTGACATTTGTATCCAATCCCGATGCAATTACTGTGTTTCATCAACAGTCTTATAGTCCACAGATTACAGAATGCCTCCAGATGTGCATCGGAAACTACTACTGATCTTCCAGGGAACGATCAAAGCGTAGGCTGTTTGAGACATTATTCCCATGGAGGAAAGTGCGCATGGTGAGCGTTGTATTCAATCCCGATGGAATTTCTGTGTTTCATCAACAGTCTGATAGTCCTCAGATTACAGAATGCCTCCAGATGTGCATCGGAAACTACTACTGGTCTTCCAGGGAACGATCAAAGCGTAGACTGTTTGAGACATTAATCCCATGGATGAAAGTGAGCATGGTGACTGTTGTATTCAATCCCGATGCAATTTCTGTGTTTCATCAACACTCTGAGAGTCCACAGATTACAGAATGCCTCCAGATGTGAATCGGAAACTACTACAGGTCTTCCAGGGAACGATCAAAGCGTAGACTGTTTGAGACATTACTCCCATGGAGGAAAATGCGCGTGGGGACTGTTGTATTCAATCCCGATGGAATTTCTGTGTTTCATCAACAGTCTGATTGTCCACAGATTACAGAATGCCTCCAGATGTGCATCGGAAACTACTGCTGGTCTTCCAGGGAACGATCAAAGCGTAGACTGTTTGAGACATTACTCCCCAGGAAGGAAAGTGCGCATGGTGACTGTTGTATTCAATCCCGATGGAATTTCTGTGTTTCATCGTCAGTCTGATAGTAAACAGATTACAGAATGCCTCCAGATGTGCATCAGAAACTACTACTGGTCTTCCAGGGAACGATCAAAGCGTAGACTGTTTGAGACATTACTCCCATGGAGGAAAGTGCGCAAGGTGACTGTTGTATTCAATCCCGATGCAATTTCTGTGTTTCATCAACACTCTGATCATCCACAGATTACAGAATGCCTATAGATGTGCATCGTAAGCTACCACTGGTTTTCCAGGGAACGATCAAAACGTAGACTGTTTGAGACATTACTCCCATGGAGGAAAGTGCGCATGGTGACCGCTGTATTCAATCCCGATGCAATTTCTGTGTGTTTAATCAACACTTTGAAGGTAAACAGATTACAGAATGCCTCCAGATGTGCATCTGAAACTACTACTGGCCTTCCATGGAACGATCAAAGCGTAGACTGTTTGAGACATTGCTCGCCATGTAGGAAAATGCGCATGGTGACTGTTGTATTTAATCCCAATGCAATTTCTGTGGTTCATCAACACTCTGATAGTCCACAGATTACAGAATGCCACCAGATGTGCATCGGAAACTACTACTGGTCTTCAAGGGAACGATCAAAACGTAGACTGTTTGAGACACTACTCCCATGGAGGAAAGTGCGCTTGGCGACTGTTGTATTCAATCCCGATGCAATTTCTGTGTTTCATCAACACTCTGATAGTCCACAGATTACAGAATACCTCCAGATGTGCATCGGAAACTACTTCTGGTCTTCCAGGGAACGATCAATGCGTAGACTGTTTGAGACATTACTCCCATCTAGGGAAGTGCGCATGGTGATTGTTGTATTCAATTCCGATTCAATTTCTGTGTTTCATCAACACTTTGATAGTCAACAGATTACAGAATGCCTCCAGAAGTGCATCGGAAACTACAACTGGTCTTCCTGGGAACGATCAAAGCGTAGACTGTTTGAGACATTACTCCCATGGAGTAAAGTGCGCATGGTAACTGTTGTATTCAATCCCATTGCAATTTCTGTGTTTCATCAACACTGTGTTATGCCACAGATTACAGAATGCCACCAGATGTGCATCGGAAACTACTACTGGTCTTCCAGAGAACAATCAAAGCGTAGACTGTTTGAGACATTACTCCCGAGGAGGAAAGTCCAGATGGTGACTGTTGTATTCAATCGCGATGCAATTTCTGTGTTTCATCAACACTCTGATAGTCCACAGATTCCAGAATGCCAGCAGATGTGCATCAGAAACTACGACTGGTCTTTCAGAGAACAATCAAAGCGTAGACTGTTTGAGACATTACTCCCGTTTAGGAAAGTGCCCATGGTGAATTCAATCCCGATGCAATTTCGGTGTTTCATCAACACTCTGATAGTCCACAGATTACAGAATGCCACCAGATGTGCATCGGAAACTACTAGTGGTCTTCCGGGGATCGATCAAAGCGTAAACTGTTTGAGACATTACTCCCGTGGAGGAAAGTTGCGTGGTACTGTTGTATTCAATCCCGATGCAATTTCTGTGTTTCACCAACATTCTGATGGTCCACAGATTACAGAATGCCACCAGATGTGCATCGGAAACTACTACTGGTCTTCCAGGGAACGATCAATCGTAGACTGTTTGAGACATTGCTCCATTGAAGGTAAGTGCGCATGGTGACTGTTGTATTCAATCCCAATGCAATTTTTGTTTTTCATCAACAGTCTGATAGTCCTCAGATTACAGAATGCCTCCAGATGTGCATCGGAAACTACTACTGGTCTTCCAGGGAACGAGCAAAGCGTACACTCATTGAGACATTGCTCCCGTGGCGGAAAGTGCGCATGGTGACTGTTGTATTCAATCCCGATGCAATTTCTGTGTTTCATCAACACTCTGAGAGTCCACAGTTTACAGAATTCCTCCAGATGTGAATCGGAAACTACTACAGGTCTTCCAGGGAACGATCAAAGCGTAGACTGTTTGAGACATTACTCCCATGGAGGAAAATGCGCGTGGTGACTGTTGTATTCAATCCCGATGGAATTTCTGTGTTTCATCAACAGTCTGATAGTCCACAGATTACAGAATGCCTCCAGATGTGCATCGGAAACTACTGCTGGTCTTCCAGGGAACGATCAAAGCGTAGACTTTTTGAGACATTACTCCCCAGGAAGGAAAGTGCGCATGGTGACTGTTGTATTCAATCCCGATGGAATTTCTGTGTTTCATCATCAGTCTGATAGTAAACAGATTACAGAATGCCTCCAGATGTGCATCGGAAACTACTACTGGTCTTCCAGGGAACGATCAAAGCGTAGACTGTTTGAGACATTACTCCCATGGAGGAAAGTGCGCAAGGTGACTGTTGTATTCAATCCCGATGCAATTTCTGTGTTTCATCAACACTCTGATCATCCACAGATTACAGAATGCCTATAGATGTGCATCGTAAGCTACCACTGGTTTTCCAGGGAACGATCAAAACGTAGACTGTTTGAGACATTACTCCCATGGAGGAAAGTGCGCATGGTGACCGCTGTATTCAATCCCGATGCAATTTCTGTGTGTTTAATCAACACTTTGAAGGTAAACAGATTACAGAATGCCTCCAGATGTGCATCTGAAACTACTACTGGCCTTCCATGGAACTATCAAAGCGTAGACTGTTTGAGACATTGCTCGCCATGTAGGAAAGTGCGCATGGTGACTGTTGTATTTAATCCCAATGCAATTTCTGTGGTTCATCAACACTCTGATAGTCCACAGATTACAGAATGCCTCCAGATGTGCATCGGAAACTACTACTGGTCTTCAAGGGAACGATCAAAGCGTAGACTGTTTGAGACACTACTCCCATGGAGGAAAGAGCGCTTGGCGACTGTTGTATTCAATCCCGATGCAATTTCTGTGTTTCATCAACACTCTGATAGTCCACAGATTACAGAATACCTCCAGATGTGCATCGGAAACTACTTCTGGTCTTCCAGGGAACGATCAAAGCGTAGACTGTTTGAGACATTACTCCCATCTAGGTAAGTGCGCATGGTGATTGTTGTATTCAATTCCGATTCAATTTCTGTGTTTCATCAACACTTTGATAGTCCACAGATTACAGAATGCCTCCAGAAGTGCATCGGAAACTACAACTGGTCTTCCTGGGAACGATCAAAGCGTAGACTGTTTGAGACATTACTCCCATGGAGTAAAGTGCGCATGGTAACTGTTGTATTCAATCCCAATGCAATTTTTGTGTTTCATCAACACTGTGTTATTCCACAGATTACAGAATGCCACCAGATGTGCATCGGAAACTACTACTGGTCTTCCAGAGAACAATCAAAGCGTAGACTGTTTGAGTCATTACTCCCGAGGAGGAAAGTCCAGATGGTGACTGTTGTATTCAATCGCGATGCAATTTCTGTGTTTCTTCAACACTCTGATAGTCCACAGATTACAGAATGCCAGCAGATGTGCATCAGAAACTACTACTGGTCTTTCAGAGAATAATCAAAGCGTAGACTGTTTGAGACATTACTCCCGTTTAGGAAAGTGCCCATGGTGAATTCAATCCCGATGCAATTTCGGTGTTTCATCAACACTCTGATAGTCCACAGATTACAGAATGCCTCCAGATGTGCATCGGAAACTACTACAGGTCTTCCTGGGAACGATTAGATGTGCATCGGAAACTACTAGTGGTCTTCCGGGGATCGATCAAAGCGTAAACTGTTTGAGACATTTCTCCCGTGGAGGAAAGTTGCGTGGTACTGTTGTATTCAATCCCGATGCAATTTCTGTGTTTCACCAACACTCTGATGGTCCACAGATTACAGAATGCCACCAGATGTGCATCGGAAACTACTACTGGTCTTCCAGGGAAGGATCAATCGTAGACTGTTTGAGACATTGCTCCATTGAAGGTAAGTGCGCATGGTGACTGTTGTATTCAATCCCAATGCAATTTCTGTTTTTCATCAACAGTCTGATAGTCCTCAGATTACAGAATGCCTCCAGATGTGCATCGGAAACTACTACTGGTCTTCCAGGGAACGAGCAAAGCGTACACTCATTTAGACATTGCTCCCGTGGAGGAAAGTGCGCATGGTGACATTTGCATTCAATCCCGATGCAATTTCTGTGTTTCATCAACAGTCTTATAGTCCACAGATTACAGAATGCCTCCAGATGTGCATCGGAAACTACCACTGGTCTTCCAGGGAACGATCAAAGCGTAGACTGAGACACTACTCCCATGGAGGAAAGTGCGCATGGTGGCCGCTGTATTCAATCCCGATGCAATTTCTGTGTTTAATCAACACTTTGAAGGTCACCAGATTACAGAATGCATCCAGATGTGCATCGGAAACTACTACTGGTCTTGCAGGGAACGATCAAAGCGTAGACTGTTTGAGACATTGATCGCCATGGAGGAAAGTGCGCATGGTGACTGTTGTATTTAATCCCAATGCAATTTCTGTGGTTCACAACACTCTGATAGTCCACACATTACAGAATGCCTCCAGATGTGCATCGGAAACTACTACTGGTCTTCCAGGGAACGATCAAAGCGTAGACTGTTTGAGACATTACTCCCATGGAGGAAAATGCGCGTGGTGACTGTTGTATTCAATCCCGATGGAATTTCTGTGTTTCATCAACAGTCTGATAGTCCACAGATTACAGAATGCCTCCAGCTGTGCATCGGAAACTACTACTGGTCTTCCAGGGAACGATCAAAGCGTAGACTGTTTGAGACATTACTCCCATGGCGGAAAGTGCGCATGGTGACTGTTGTATTCATTCCCGATGCAATTTCTGTGTTTCATAAACAGTCTTATAGTCCACAGATTACAGAATGCCTCCAGATGTGCATCGCAAACTACTACTGGTCTTCCTGGGAACGATCAAATCGTAGACTGTTTGAGACATTACTCCCATTGAGGAAAGTGCGCATGGTGAATGTTGTATTCAATCCCGATGGAATTTCTGTCTTTCATCAACAGTCTGATAGTCCAGAGATTACAGAATGCCTCCAGATGTGCATCGGAAACTACTACTGGTCTTCCAGGGAACGATCAAAGCGTATACTGTTTGAGACATTACTCCCATGGAGGAAAGTGCGCAAGGTGACTGTTGTATTCAATCCCGATGCAATTTCTGTGTTTCATCTACACTCTGATAGTCCACAGATTACAAAATGCCTATAGATGTGCATCGTAAGCTACCACTGGTTTTCCAGGGAACGATGTAAACGTAGACTGTTTGAGACATTACTCACATGGAGGAAAGTGCGCATGGTGACCGCTGTATTCAATCCCGATGCAATTTCTGTGTTTAATCCACACTTTGAAGGTCAACAGATTACAGAATGCCTCCAGATGTGCATCGGAAACTACTACTGGTCTTGCAGGGAACGATCAAAGCGTAGACTGTTTGAGACATTACTCCCATCTAGTGAAGTGCGCATGGTGATTGTTGTATTCAATTCCGATTCAATTTCTGTGTTTCATCAACACTTTGATAGTCCACAGATTACAGAATGCCTCCAGAAGTGCATCGGAAACTACAACTGGTCTTCCTGGGAACGATCAAAGCGTAGACTGTTTGAGACATTACTCCCATGGAGTAAAGTGCGCATGGTAACTGTTGTATTCAATCCCAATGCAATTTCTGTGTTTCATCAACACTGTGTTATTCCACAGATTACAGAATGCCACCAGATGTGCATCGGAAACTACTACTGGTCTTCCAGAGAACAATCAAAGCGTAGACTGTTTGAGACATTACTCCCGAGGAGGAAAGTCCAGATGGTGACTGTTGTATTCAATCGCGATGCAATTTCTGTGTTTCATCAACACTCTGATAGTCCACAGATTACAGAATGCCAGCAGATGTGCATCAGAAACTACTACTGGTCTTTCAGAGAACAATCAAAGCGTAGACTGTTTGAGACATTACTCCCGTTTAGGAAAGTGCCCATGGTGAATTCAATCCCGATGCAATTTCTGTGTTTCATCAACACTCTGATAGTCCACAGATTACAGAATGCCACCAGATGTGCATCGGAAACTACTAGTGGTCTTCCGGGGATCGATCAAAGCGTAAACTGTTTGAGATATTACTCCCGTGGAGGAAAGTTGCGTGGTACTGTTGTATTCAATCCCGATGCAATTTGTGTGTTTCACCAACACTCTGATGATCCACAGATTACAGAATGCCACCAGATGTGCATCGGAAACTACTACAGGTCTTCCAGGGAACGATCAATCGTTGACTGTTTGAGACATTGCTCCATTGAAGGTAAGTGCGCATGGTGACTGTTGTATTCAATCCCAATGCAATTTCTGTTTTTCATCAACAGTCTTATAGGCCACAGATTACAGAATGCCTCCAGATGTGTATCGGAAACTACTACTGGTCTTCCAGGGAACGATCAAAGCGTAGACTGTTTGAGACATTACTCCCATGGAGGAAATTGCGCATGGTGACTGTTGTATTCAATCCCGATGCAATTTCTGTGTTTCATCAACGCTCTGAGAGTCCACAGATTACAGAATGCCTCCAGATGTGAATCGGAAACTACTACAGGTCTTCATGGGAACGATCAAAGCGTAGACTGTTTGAGACATTACTCCCATGGAGGAAATGCGCGTGGTGACTGTTGTATTCAATCCCGATGGAATTTCTGTGTTTCATCAACAGTCTGATAGTCCACAGATTACAGAATGCCTCCAGATGTGCATCGGAAACTACTGCTGGTCTTCCAGGGAACGATCAAAGCGTAGACTGTTTGAGACATTACTCCCCAGGAAGGAAAGTGCGCATGGTGACTGTTGTATTCAATCCCGATGGAATTTCTGTGTTTCATCATCAGTCTGATAGTAAACAGATTACAGAATGCCTCCAGATGTGCATCGGAAACTACTACTGGTCTTGCAGGGAACGATCAAAGCGTAGACCGTTTGAGACATTGATCGCCATGGAGGAAAGTGCGCATGGTGACTGTTGTATTTAATCCCAATGCAATTTCTGTGGTTCACAACACTCTGATAGTCCACAGATTACAGAATGCCTCCAGATGTGCATCGGAAACTACTACTGGTCTTCCAGGGAATGATCAAAGCGTAGACTGTTTGAGACATTACTCCCATGGAGGAAAATGCGCGTGGTGACTGTTGTATTCAATCCCGATGGAATTTCTGTGTTTCATCAACAGTCTGATAGTCCACAGATTACAGAATGCCTCCAGCTGTGCATCGGAAACTACTACTGGTCTTCCAGGGAACGATCAAAGCGTAGACTGTTTGAGACATTACTCCCATGGCGGAAAGTGCGCAAGGTGACTGTTGTATTCAATCCCGATGCAATTTCTGTGTTTCATCAACACTCTGATAGTCCACAGATTACAAAATGCCTATAGATGTGCATCGTAAGCTACCACTGGTCTTCCAGGGAACGATCAAAACGTAGACTGTATGACACATTACTCCCATGGAGGAAAGTGCGCATGGTGACTGTTGTATTCATTCCCGATGCAATTTCTGTGTTTCATCAACAGTCTGATAGTCCACAGATTACAGAATGCCTCCAGCTGTGCATCGGAAACTACTACTGGTTTTCCAGGGAACGATGTAAACGTAGACTGTGTGAGACATTACTCACATGGAGGAAAGTGCGCATGGTGACCGCTGTATTCAATCCCGATGCAATTTCTGTGTTTAATCCACACTTTGAAAGTCAACAGATTACAGAATGCCTCCAGATGTGCATCGGAAACTACTACTGGTCTTCAAGGGAACGATCAAAGCGTAGACTGTTTGAGGCACTACTCCCATGGAGGAAAGTGCGCTTGGCGACTGTTGTATTCAATCCCGATGCAATTTCTGTGTTTCATCAACACTCTGATAGTCCACAGATTACAGAATACCTCCAGATGTGCATCGGAAACTACTTCTGGTCTTCCAGGGAACGATCAAAGCGTAGACTCTTTGAGACATTACTCCCATCTAGGGAAGTGCGCATGGTGATTGTTGTATTCAATTCCGATTCAATTTCTGTGTTTCATCAACACTTTGCTAGTCCACACATTACAGAATGCCTCCAGAGGTGCATCGGAAACTACAACTGGTCTTCCTGGGAACGATCAAAGCGTAGACTGTTTGAGACATTACTCCCATGGAGTAAAGTGCGCATGGTAACTGTTGTATTCAATCCCAATGCAATTTCTGTGTTTCATCAACACTGTGTTATTCCACAGATTACAGAATGCCACCAGATGTGCATCGGAAACTACTACTGGTCTTCCAGAGAACAATCAAAGCGTAGACTGTTTGAGACATTACTCCCGAGGAGGAAAGTCCAGATGGTGACTGTTGTATTCAATCGCGATGCAATTTCTGTGTTTCATCAACACTCTGATAGTCCACAGATTACAGAATGCCAGCAGATGTGCATCAGAAACTACTACTGGTCTTTCAGAGAACAATCAAAGCGTAGACTGTTTGAGACATTACTCCCGTTTAGGAAAGTGCCCATGGTGAACTCATCCCGATGCAATTTCGGTGTTTCATCAACACTCTGATAGTCCACAGATTACAGAATGCCACCAGATGTGCATCGGAAACTACTAGTGGTCTTCCGGGGATCGATCAAATCGTAAACTGTTTGAGACATTACTCCCGTGGAGGAAAGTTGCGTGGTACTGTTGTATTCAATCCCGATGCAATTTCTGTGTTTCACCAACACTCTGATGGTCCACAGATTACAGAATGCCACCAGATGTGCATCGGAAACTACTACTGGTCTTCCAGGGAACGATCAATCGTAGACTGTTTGAGACATTGCTCCATTGAAGGTAAGTGCGCATGGTGACTGTTGTATTCAATCCCAATGCAATTTCTGTTTTTCATCAACAGTCTGATAGTCCTCAGATTACAGAATGCCTCCAGATGTGCATCGGAAACTACTACTGGTCTTCCAGGGAACGAGCAAAGCGTACACTCATTGAGACATTGCTCCCGTGGAGGAAAGTGCGCATGGTGACATTTGTATTCAATCCCGATGCAATTTCTGTGTTTCATCAACAGTCTTATAGTCCACAGATTACAGAATGCCTCCAAATGTGCATCTGAAACTACTAATGGTCTTCCAGGGAACGATCAAAGCGTAGACTGTTTGAGACATTACTCCCATGGAGGAAATTGCGCATGGTGACTGTTGTATTCAATCCCGATGGAATTTCTGTGTTTCATCAACAGTCTGATAGTCCTCAGATTACAGAATGCCTCCAGAAGTGCATCGGAAACTACAACTGGTCTTCCTGGGAACGATCAAAGCGTAGACTGTTTGAGACATTACTCCCATGGAGTAAAGTGCGCATGGTAAATGTTGTATTCAATCCCAATGCAATTTCTGTGTTTCATCAACACTGTGTTATTCCACAGATTACAGAATGCCACCAGATGTGCATCGGAAACTACTACTGGTCTTCCAGAGAACAATCAAAGCGTAGACTGTTTGAGACATTACTCCCGAGGAGGAAAGTCCAGATGGTGACTGTTGTATTCAATCGCGATTCAATTTCTGTGTTTCATCAACACTCTGATAGTCCACAGATTACAGAATGCCAGCAGATGTGCATCAGAAACTACTACTGGTCTTTCAGAGAACAATCAAAGCGTAGACCGTTTGAGACATTACTCCCGTTTAGGAAAGTGCCCATGGTGAATTCAATCCCGATGCAATTTCGGTGTTTCATCAACACTCTGATAGTCCACAGATTACAGAATGCCACCAGATGTGCATCGGAAACTACTAGTGGTCTTCCGGGGATCGATCAAAGCGTAAACTGTTTGAGACATTACTCCCGTGGAGGAAAGTTGCGTGGTACTGTTGTATTCAATCCCGATGCAATTTCTGTGTTTCACCAACACTCTGATGGTCCGCAGATTACAGAATGCCTCCAGATGTGCATCGGAAACTACTACTGGTCTTCCAGGGAACGAGCAAAGCGTACACTCATTGAGACATTGCTCCCGTGGAGGAAAGTGCGCATGGTGACATTTGTATTCAATCCCGATGCAATTTCTGTGTTTCATCAACAGTCTTATAGTCCACAGATTACAGAATGCCTCCAGATGTGCATCGGAAACTACTACTGGTCTTCCAGGGAACGATCAAAGCGTAGGCTGTTTGAGACATTATTCCCATGGAGGAAAGTGCGCATGGTGAGCGTTGTATTCAATCCCGATGCAATTTCTGTGTTTCATCAACAGTCTGATAGTCCTCAGATTACAGAATGCCTCCAGATGTGCATCGGAAACTACTACTGGTCTTCCAGGGAACGATCAAAGCGTAGACTGTTTGAGACATTAATCCCATGGAGGAAAGTGCGCATGGTGACTGTTGTATTCAATCCCGATGCAATTTCTGTGTTTCATCAACACTCTGAGAGTCCACAGATTACAGAATGCCTCCAGATGTGAATCGGAAACTACTACAGGTCTTCCAGGGAACGATCAAAGCGTAGACTGTTTGAGACATTACTCCCATGGAGGAAATGCGTGTGGTGACTGTTGTATTCAATCCCGATGGAATTTCTGTGTTTCATCAACGGTCTGATAGTCCACAGATTACAGAATGCCTCCAGATGTGCATCGGAAACTACTGCTGGTCTTCCAGGGAACGATCAAAGCGTAGACTGTTTGAGACATTACTCCCCAGGAAGGAAAGTGCGCATGGTGACTGTTGTATTCAATCCCGATGGAATTTCTGTGTTTCATCATCAGTCTGATAGTAAACAGATTACAGAATGCCTCCAGATGTGCATCGGAAACTACTACTGGTCTTCCAGGGAACGATCAAAGCGTAGACTGTTTGGGACATTACTCCCATGGAGGAAAGTGCGCAAGGTGACTGTTGTATTCAATCCCGATGCAATTTCTGTGTTTCATCAACACTCTGATCATCCACAGATTACAGAATGCCTATAGATGTGCATCGTAAGCTACCACTGGTTTTCCAGGGAACGATCAAAACGTAGACTGTTTGAGACATTACTCCCATGGAGGAAAGTGCGCATGGTGACCGCTGTATTCAATCCCGATGCAATTTCTGTGTGTTTAATCAACACTTTGAAGGTAAACAGATTACAGAATTCCTCCAGATGTGCATCTGAAACTACTACTGGCCTTCCATGGAACTATCAAAGCGTAGACTGTTTGAGACATTGCTCGCCATGTAGGAAAGTGCGCATGGTGACTGTTGTATTTAATCCCAATGCAATTTCTGTGGTTCATCAACACTCTGATAGTCCACAGATTACAGAATGCCTCCAGATGTGCATCGGAAACTACTACTGGTCTTCAAGGGAACGATCAAAGCGTAGACTGTTTGAGACACTACTCCCATGGAGGAAAGTGCGCTTGGCGACTGTTGTATTCAATCCCGATGCAATTTCTGTGTTTCATCAACACTCTGATAGTCCACAGATTACAGAATACCTCCAGATGTGCATCGGAAACTACTTCTGGTCTTCCAGGGAACGATCAAAGCGTAGACTCTTTGAGACATTACTCGCATCTAGGGAAGTGCGCATGGTGATTGTTGTATTCAATTCCGATTCAATTTCTGTGTTTCATCAACACTTTGATAGTCCACAGATTACAGAATGCCTCCAGAAGTGCATCGGAAACTACAACTGGTCTTCCTGGGAACGATCAAAGCGTAGACTGTTTGAGACATTACTCCCATGGAGTAAAGTGCGCATGGTAACTGTTGTATTCAATCCCAATGCAATTTCTGTGTTTCATCAACACTGTGTTATTCCACAGATTACAGAATGCCACCAGATGTGCATCGGAAACTACTACTGGTCTTCCAGAGAACAATCAAAGCGTAGACTGTGTGAGACATTACTCCCGAGGAGGAAAGTCCAGATGGTGACTGTTGTATTCAATCGCGATGCAATTTCTGTGTTTCATCAACACTCTGATAGTCCACAGATTACAGAATGCCAGCAGATGTGCATCAGAAACTACTACTGGTCTTTCAGAGAACAATCAAAGCGTAGACTGTTTGAGACATTACTCCCGTTTAGGAAAGTGCCCATGGTGAATTCAATCCCGATGCAATTTCTGTGTTTCATCAACACTCTGATAGTCCACAGATTACAGAATGCCACCAGATGTGCATCGGAAACTACTAGTGGTCTTCCAGGGATCGATCAAAGCGTAAACTGTTTGAGACATTACTCCCGTGGAGGAAAGTTGCGTGGTACTGTTGTATTCAATCCCGATGCAATTTGTGTGTTTCACCAACACTCTGATGGTCCACAGATTACAGAATGCCACCAGATGTGCATCGGAAACTACTACTGGTCTTCCAGGGAACGATCAATCGTAGACTGTTTGAGACATTGCTCCATTGAAGGTAAGTGCGCATGGTGACTGTTGTATTCAATCCCAATGCAATTTCTGTTTTTCATCAACAGTCTGATAGTCCTCAGATTACAGAATGCCTCCAGATGTGCATCGGAAACTACTACTGGTCTTCCAGCGAACGAGCAAAGCGTACACTCATTGAGACATTGCTCCCGTGGAGGAAAGTGCGCATGGTGACATTTGTATTCAATCCCGATGCAATTTCTGTGTTTCATCAACAGTCTTATAGTCCACAGATTACAGAATGCCTCCAGATGTGCATCGGAAACTACTACTGGTCTTCCAGGGAACGATCAAAGCGTAGACTGTTTGAGACATTACTCCCATGGAGGAAATTGCGCATGGTGACTGTTGTATTCAATCCCGATGGAATTTCTGTGTTTCATCAACAGTCTGATAGTCCTCAGATTACAGAATGCCTCCAGATGTGCATCGGAAACTACTACTGGTCTTCCAGGGAACGATCAAAGCGTAGACTGTTTGAGACATTCCTCCCATGGAGGAAAGTGCGCATGGCGACTGTTGTATTCAATCCCGATGCAATTTCTGTGTTTCATCAACACTCTGATAGTCCACAGATTACAGAATGCCTCCAGATGTGCATCGGAAACTACCACTGGTCTTCCAGGGAACGATCAAAGCGTAGACTGAGACACTACTCCCATGGAGGAAAGTGCGCATGGTGACCGCTGTATTCAATCCCGATGCAATTTCTGTGTTTAATCAACACTTTGAAGGTCAACAGATTACAGAATGCCTTTAGATGTGCATCGGAAACTACTACTGGTCTTGCAGGGAACGATCAAAGCGTAGACTGTTTGGGACATTGATCGCCATGGAGGAAAGTGTGCATGGTGACTGTTGTATTTAATCCCAATGCAATTTCTGTGGTTCACAACACTCTGATAGTCCACAGATTACAGATTGCCTCCAGATGTGCATCGGAAACTACTACTGGTCTTCCAGGGAACGATCAAAGCGTAGACTGTTTGAGACATTACTCCCATGGAGGAAAATGCGCGTGGTGACTGTTGTATTCAATCCCGATGGAATTTCTGTGTTTCATCAACAGTCTGATAGTCCACAGATTACAGAATGCCTCCAGCTGTGCATCGGAAACTACTACTGGTCTTCCAGGGAACGATCAAAGCGTAGACTGTTTGAGACATTGCTCGCCATGGAGGAAAGTGCGCATGGTGACTGTTGTATTTAATCCCAATGCAATTTCTGTGGTTCATCAACACTCTGATAGTCCACAGATTACAGAATGCCACCAGATGTGCATCGGAAACTACTACTGGTCTTCCAGGGAACGATCAATCGTAGACTGTTTGAGACATTGCTCCATTGAAGGTAAGTGCGCATGGTGACTGTTGTATTCAATCCCAATGCAATTTCTGTTTTTCATCAACAGTCTGATAGTCCTCAGATTACAGAATGCCTCCAGATGTGCATCAGGAACTACTACTGGTCTTCCAGGGAACGAGCAAAGCGTACACTCATTGAGACATTGCTCCTGTGGAGGAAAGTGCGTAAGGTGACATTTGTATTCAATCCCGATGCAATTTCTGTGTTTCATCAACAGTCTTATAGTCCACAGATTACAGAATGCCTCCAGATGTGCATCGGAAACTACTACTGGTCTTCCAGGGAACGATCAAAGCGTAGACTGTTTGAGACATTACTCCCATGGAGGAAATTGCGCATGGTGACTGTTGTATTCAATCCCGATGGAATTTCTGTGTTTCATCAACAGTCTGATAGTCCTCAGATTACAGAATGCCTCCAGATGTGCATCGGAAACTACTACTGGTCTTCCAGGGAACGATCAAAGCGTAGACTGTTTGAGACATTACTCCCATGGAGTAAAGTGCGCATGGCGACTGTTGTATTCAATCCCGATGCAATTTCTGTGTTTCATCAACACTCTGATAGTCCACAGATTACAGAATGCCTCCAGATGTGCATCGGAAACTACCACTGGTCTTCTAGGGAACGATCAAAGCGTAGACTGAGACACTACTCCCATGGAGGAAAGTGCGCATGGTGACCGCTGTATTCAATCCCGATGCAATTTCTGTGTTTAATCAACACTTTGAAGGTCAACAGATTACAGAATGCCTCCAGATATGCATCGGAAACTACTACTGGTCTTGCAGGGAACGATCAAAGCGTAGACTGTTTGAGACATTGATCGCCATGGAGGAATGTGCGCATGGTGACTGTTGTATTTAATCCCAATGCAATTTCTGTGGTTCACAACACTCTGATAGTCCACAGATTACAGAATGCCTCCAGATGTGCATCGGAAACTACTACTGGTCTTCCAGGGAACGATCAAAGCGTAGACTGTTTGAGACATTACTCCCATGGAGGAAAATGCGCGTGGTGACTGTTGTATTCAATCCCGATGGAATTTCTGTGTTTCATCAACAGTCTGATAGTCCACAGATTACAGAATGCCTACAGCTGTGCATCGGAAACTACTACTGGTCTTCCATCGAACGATCAAAGCGTAGACTGTTTGAGACATTACTCCCATGGCGGAAAGTGCGCAAGGTGACTGTTGTATTCAATCCCGATGCAATTTCTGTGTTTCATAAACACTCGGATAGTCCACAGATTACAGAATGCTTCCAGACGTGCATGGGAAACTACTACTGGTCTTCCAGGGAACGATCAAAGCGTAGACTGTTTGAGACATTACTCCCATGGAGGAAAGTCCAGATGGTGACTATTGTATTCAATCGCGATGCAATTTCTGTGTTTCATCAACACTCTGATAGTCCACAGATTACAGAATGCCAGCAGATGTGCATCAGAAACTACTACTGGTCTTTCAGAGAACAATCAAAGCGTAGACTGTTTGAGACATTACTCCCGTTTAGGAAAGTGCCCATGGTGAATTCAATCCCGATGCAATTTCGGTGTTTCATCAACACTCTGATAGTCCACAGATTACAGAATGCCACCAGATGTGCATTGGAAACTACTAGTTGTCTCCCGGGGATCGATCAAAGCGTAAACTGTTTGAGACATTACTCCCGTGGAGGAAAGTTGCATGGTACAGTTGTATTCAATCCCGATGCAATTTGTGTGTTTCACCAACACTCTGATGGTCCACAGATTACAGAATGCCACCAGATGTGCATCGGAACCTACTACTGGTCTTCCAGGGAACGATCAATCGTAGACTGTTTGAGACATTGCTCCATTGAAGGTAAGTGCGCATGGTGACTGTTGTATTCAATCCCAATGCAATTTCTGTTTTTCATCAACAGTCTGATAGTCCTCAGATTACAGAATGCCTCCAGATGTGCATCAGGAACTACTACTGGTCTTCCAGGGAACGAGCAAAGCGTACACTCATTGAGACATTGCTCCTGTGGAGGAAAGTGCGCATGGTGACATTTGTATTCAATCCCGATGCAATTTCTGTGTTTCATCAACAGTCTTATAGTCCACAGATTACAGAATGCCTCCAGATGTGCATCGGAAACTACTACTGGTCTTCCAGGGAACGATCAAAGCGTAGACTGTTTGAGACATTACTCCCATGGAGGAAATTGCGCATGGTGACTGTTGTATTCAATCCCGATGGAATTTCTGTGTTTCATCAACAGTCTGATAGTCCTCAGATTACAGAATGCCTCCAGATGTGCATCGGAAACTACTACTGGTCTTCCAGGGAACGATCAAAGCGTAGACTGTTTGAGACATTACTCCCATGGAGTAAAGTGCGCATGGCGACTGTTGTATTCAATCCCGATGCAATTTCTGTGTTTCATCAACACTCTGATAGTCCACAGATTACAGAATGCCTCCAGATGTGCATCGGAAACTACCACTGGTCTTCTAGGGAACGATCAAAGCGTAGACTGAGACACTACTCCCATGGAGGAAAGTGCGCATGGTGACCGCTGTATTCAATCCCGATGCAATTTCTGTGTTTAATCAACACTTTGAAGGTCAACAGATTACAGAATGCCTCCAGATGTGCATCGGAAACTACTACTGGTCTTGCAAGGAACGATCAAAGCGTAGACTGTTTGAGACATTGATCGCCATGGAGGAATGTGCGCATGGTGACTGTTGTATTTAATCCCAATGCAATTTCTGTGGTTCACAACACTCTGATAGTCCACAGATTACAGAATGCCTCCAGATGTGCATCGGAAACTACTACTGGTCTTCCAGGGAACGATCAAAGCGTAGACTGTTTGAGACATTACTCCCATGGAGGAAAATGCGCGTGGTGACTGTTGTATTCAATCCCGATGCAATTTCTGTGTTTCATCAACAGTCTGATAGTCCACAGATTACAGAATGCCTCCAGCTGTGCATCGGAAACTACTACTGGTCTTCCATCGAACGATCAAAGCGTAGACTGTTTGAGACATTACTCCCATGGCGGAAAGTGCGCAAGGTGACTGTTGTATTCAATCCCGATGCAATTTCTGTGTTTCATCAACACTCTGATAGTCCACAGATTACAAAATGCCTATAGATGTGCATCGTAAGCTACCACTGGTCTTCCAGGGAACGATCAAAGCGTAGACTGTTTGACACATTACTCCCATGGAGGAAAGTGCGCATGGTGACTGTTGTATTCATTCCCGATGCAATTTCTGTGTTTCATCAACAGTCTTATAGTCCACAGATTACAGAATGCCTCCAGGTGTGCATCGCAAACTACTACTGGTCTTCCAGGGAACGATCAAATCGTAGACAGTTTGAGACATTACTCCCATTGAGGAAAGTGCGCATGGTGAATGTTGTATTCAATCCCGATGGAATTTCTGTCTTTCATCAACAGTCTGATAGTCCAGAGATTACAGAATGCCTCCAGATGTGCATCGGAAACTACTACTGGTCTTGCAGGGAACGATCAAAGCGTAGACTGTTTGAGACATTGCTCGCCATGGAGGAAAGTGCGCATGGTGACTGTTGTATTTAATCCCAATGCAATTTCTGTGGTTCATCAACACTCTGATAGTCCACAGATTACAGAATGCCTCCAGATGTGCATCGGAAACTACTACTGGTCTTCAAGGGAACGATCAAATCGTAGACTGTGTGAGGCACTACTCCCATGGAGGAAAGTGCGCATGGCGACTGTTGTATTCAATCCCGATGCAATTTCTGTGTTTCATCAACACTCTGATAGTCCACAGATTACAGAAGGCCACCAGATGTGCATCGGAAGCTATTTGTGGTCTTCCACGGAACGATCAAAGCGTGGACTGTTTGAGACATTACTCCCATGGACGAAAGTGCGAATGGTGAATGTTGTATTCAATCCCGATGCAATTTCTGTTTTTCATCAACACTCTGACAGTCCTCAGATTACAGAATGCCACCAGATGTGCATCGGAAACTACTACTGGTCTTCCAGGGAACGATCAATCGTAGACTGTTTGAGACATTGCTCCCTTGAAGGTAAGTGCGCATGGTGACGTTTGTATTCAATCCCGATGCAATTTCTGTGTTTCATCAACAGTCTTATAGTCCACAGATTACAGAATGCCTCCAGATGTGCATCGGAAACTACTACTGGTCTTCCAGGGAACGATCAAAGCGCAGAGTGTTTGAGACATTACTCGCATGGAGGAAAGTGCGCATGGATGACTGTTGTATTCAATCCCGATGGAATTTCTGTGTTTCGTCAACAGTCTGATAGTCCTCAGATTACAGAATGCCTCCAGATGTGCATCGGACACTACTACTGGTCTTCCAGGGAACGATCAAAGCGCAGACTGTTTGAGACATTACTCCCATGGAGGAAAGTGCGCATGGCGACTGTTGTATTCGATCCCGATGCAATTTCTGTGTTTCATCAACACTCTGATAGTCCACAGTTTACAGAATGCCTCCGGATGTGCATCGGAAACTACCACTGGTCTTCCAGGGAACGATCAAAGCGTAGACTGTTTGAGACATAACTCCCATGGAGGAAAGTGCGCATGGTGACTGCTGTATTCAATCCCGATGCAATTTCTGTGTTTCATCAACACTCTGAGAGTCCACAGATTACAGAATGCCTCCAGATGTGCATCGGAAACTACTACTGGTCTTCCAGGGAACGATCAAGGCGTAGACTGTTTGAGACATTACTCCCATGGAGGAAAATGCGCGTGGTGACTGTTGTATTCAATCCCGATGGAATTTCTGTGTTTCATCAACAGTCTGATAGTCCACAGATTACAGAATGCCTCCAGATGTGCATCGGAAACTACTACTGGTCTTCCAGGGAACGATCAAAGCGTAGACTGTTTGAGACATTTCTCCCGTGGAGGAAAGTGCGCATGGTGACTGTTGTATTAAATCCCGATGCAATTTCTGTGTTTCATCAACAGTCTTATAGTCCACAGATTACAGAATGCCTCCAGATGTGCGTCGCAAACTACTACTGGTCTTCCAGGGAGCGATGAAATCGTAGACTGTTTGAGAGATTACTCCCATTGAGGAAAGTGCGCGTGGTGAATGTTGTATTCAATCCCGATGGAATTTCTGTGTATCATCAACAGTCTGATAGTCAACAGATTACAGAATGCCTCCAGATGTGCATCGGAAACTACTACTGGTCTTCCAGGGAACGATCAAAGCGTAGACTGTTTGAGACATTTGTCCCATGGAGGAAAGTGCGCAAGGTGGCTGTTGTATTCAATCCCTTTGCAATTTCTGTGTTTCATCAACACTATGATAGTCCACAGATTACAGAATGCCTATAGATGTGCATTGTAAGCTACCACTGGTTTTCCAGGGAACGATCAAAACGTAGACTGTTTGAGACATTACTCCCATGGAGGAAAGTGCGCATGGTGACCACTGTTTTTAATCCCGATGCAATTTCTGTGTTTAATCAACACTTTGAAGGTCAACAGATTACAGAATACCTCCAGATGTGCATCGGAAACTACTACTGGTCATCCAGGGAACGATCAAAGCGTAGACTGTTTGAGACATTGCTCGCCATGGAGGAAAGTGCGCATGGTGACTCTTGTATTTTATCCCAATGCAATTTCTGTGGTTCATCAACACTCTGATAGTCCACAGATTACAGAATGCCTCCAGATGTGCATCGGGAACTACTACTGGTCTTCAAGGGAACGATCAAAACGTAGACTGCTTGAGACATTACTCCCGTTTATGAAAGTGCGCTTGGTGAATTCAATCCCGATGCAATTTCTGTATTTCATCAACACTCTGATAGTCCACAGAGTACAGAATGCTACCAGCTGTGCATCGGAAACTACAACTGGTCTTCCAGGGAACGATGAAGTCGTAAATTGTTTGAGACATTACTCACATTGAGGAAAGTGCGCATGGTGACTGTTGTATTCAATCCCGATGCAATTTCTGTGTTTCATCCACACTCTGATAGTCCACAGATGACAGAAGGCCACCAGATGTGCATCGGAAGCTATTTGTGGTCTTCCGGGGAACGATCAAAGCGTGGACTGTTTGAGACATTACTCCCATGGACGAAAGAGCGAATGGTGAATGTTGTATTCAATCCCGATGCGATTTCTGTTTTTCATCAACACTCTGAAAGTCCACAGATTTCAGAATGCCACCAGATGTGCATCGGAAACTACTACTGGTCTTCCAGGGATCGATCAAAGCGTAGACTGTTTGAGACATTACTCCCGTGGAGGAAAGTGCGCGTGGTGACTGTTGTATTCAATCCCAATGCAATTTCTGTGTTTCATCAACAGTCTGATAGTCCACAGATTACAGAATGCCTCCAGATGTGCATCGGAAACTACTACTGGTCTTCCAGGGAACGATCAAAGCGTAGACTGTTTGACACATTACTCCCATGGAGGAAAGTGCGCATGGTGACTGTTGTATTCAATCCCGATGGAATTTCTGTGTTTCATCAACAGTCTGATAGTAAACAGATTACAGAATGCCTCCAGATGTGCATCGGAAACTACTACTGGTCTTCAAGGGAACGATCAAAGCGTAGACTGTTTGAGACACTACTCCCATGGAGGAAAGTGCGCTTTACGACTGCTGTATTCAATCCCGATGCAATTTCTGTGTTTGATCAACACTCTGATAGTCCACAGATTACAGAATACCTCCAGATGTGCATCGGAAACTACTTCTGGTCTTCCAGGGAACGATCAAAGCGTAGACTGTTTGAGACATTACTCCCATCTAGGGAAGTGCGCATGGTGATTGTTGTATTCAATTCCGATTCAATTTCTGTGTTTCATCAACACTTTGATAGTCCACAGATTACAGAATGCCTCCAGAAGTGCATCGGAAACTACAACTGGAATTCCTGGGAACGATCAAAGCGTAGACTGTTTGAGACATTACTCCCATGGAGTAAAGTGCGCATGGTAACTGTTGTATTCAATCCCGATGCAATTTCTGTGTTTCATCAACACTCTGTTAGTCCACAGATTACAGAATGCCACCAGATGTGCATCGGAAACTACTACTGGTCTTCCAGAGAACAATCAAAGCGTAGACTGTTTGAGACATTACTCCCGAGGAGGAAAGTCCAGATCTTGACTGTTGTATTCAATCGCGATGCAATTTCTGTGTTTCGTCAACACTCTGATAGTCCACAGATTACAGAATGCCAGCAGATGTGCATCAGAAACTACTACTGGTCTTTCAGAGAACAATCAAAGCGTAGCCTCTTTGAGACATTACTCCCGTTTAGGAAAGTGCGCATGGTGAATTCAATCCCGATGCAATTTCCGTGTTTCATCAACACTCTGATAGTCCACAGATTACAGAATGCCACCAGATGTGCATCGGAAACTACTAGTGGTCTTCCAGGGATCGATCAAAGCGTAAACTGTTTGAGACATTACTCCCGTGGAGGAAAGTGCGCGTGGTACTGTTGTATTCAATCCCGATGCAATTTCTGTGTTTCACCAACACTCTGATGGTCCACAGAATACAGAATGCCACCAGATGTGCATCGGAAACTACTACTGGTCTTGCAGGGAACGATCAATCGTAGACTGTTTGAGACATTGCTCCATTGAAGGTAAGTGCGCATGGTGACTGTTGTATTCAATCCCAATGCAATTTCTGTTTTTCATCAACAGTCTGATAGTCCTCAGATTACAGAATGCCTCCAGATGTGCATCGGAAACTACTACTGGTCTTCCAGGTAACGAGCAAAGCGTAAACTCATTGAGACATTGCTCCCGTGGAGGAAAGTGCGCATGGTGACATTTGTATTCAATCCCGATGCAATTTCTGTGTTTCATCAACAGTCTTATAGTCCACAGATTACAGAATGCCTCCAGATGTGCATCGGAAACTACTACTGGTCTTCCAGGGAACGATCAAAGCGTAGACTGTTTGAGACATTACTCCCATGGAGGAAATTGCGCATGGTGACTGTTGTATTCAATCCCGACGGAATTTCTGTGTTTCATCAACAGTCTGATAGTCCTCAGATTACAGAATGCCTCCAGATGTGCATCGGAAACTACTACTGGTCTTCCAGGGAACGATCAAAGCGTAGACTGTTTGAGACATTACTCCCATGGAGGAAAGTGCGCATGGCGACTGTTGTATTCAATCCCGATGCAATTTCTGTGTTTCATCAACACTCTGATAGTCCACAGATTACAGAATGCCTCCAGATGTGCATCGGAAACTACCACTGGTCTTCCAGGGAACGATCAAAGCGTAGACTGAGACATTACTCCCATGGAGAAAAGTGCGCATGGTGACTGTTGTATTCAATCCAGATGCAATTTCAGTGTTTCATCAACACTCTGATAGTTTACAGATTACAGAAGGCAACCAGATGTGCATCGGAAGCTACTACTGGCCTTCCAGGGAACGTTCAAAGCGTGGACTGTTTGAGACATTACTCCAATGGGGGAAAGTGCGAATGGTGACTGCTGTATTCAATCCCGATGCAATTTCTGTGTTTCAACAACACTTTGAAGGTCAACAGATTACAGAATGCCTCCAGATGTGCATCGGAATCTACTACTGTTCTGACAGGAAAGATCAAAGCGTAGACTGTTTGAGACTTTGCTCCCATGGAGGAAAGTGCGCATGGTGACTGTTGTATTCAATCCAGATGCAATTTCAGTGTTTCATCAACACTCTGATAGTTCACAGATTACAGAAGGCAACCAGATGTGCATCGGAAGCTACTACTGGCCTTCCAGGGAACGTTCAAAGCGTGGACTGTTTGAGACATTACTCCAATGGGGGAAAGTGCGAATGGTGACTGCTGTATTCAATCCAAATGCAATATCTGTGGTTCATCAACACTCTGATAGTCCACAGATTACAGAATGCCTCCAGATGTGCATCGGAAACTACTACTGGTCTTCAAGGGAACGTTCAAAGCGTAGACTGTTTAAAACACTACTCCCATGGAGGAACGTGCGCATGGTGACTGTTGTATTCAATCCCGATGCAATATCTGTGTTTCATCAACACTCTGATAGTCCACAGATTACAGAATGCCTCCAGATGTGTGTCGGAAACCACTTCTAGTCTTCCAGGGAACGATTAAAGCGTAGACTGTTTGAGACATTACTCCCATGGAGGAAACTCCGGATGGTGACTGTTGTATTCAATCCCGATGCAATTTCTGTGTTTCATCAACACTCTGATAGTCCACAGAGTACAGAATGCTACCAGCTGTGCATCGGAAACTACAACTGGTCTTCCAGGGAACGATGAAGTCGTAAATTGTTTGAGACATTACTCACATTGAGGAAAGTGCGCATGGTGACTGTTGTATTCAATCCCGATGCAATTTCTGTGTTTCATCCACACTCTGATAGTCCACAGATGACAGAAGGCCACCAGATGTGCATCGGAAGCTATTTGTGGTCTTCCGGGGAACGATCAAAGCGTAGACTGTTTGAGACATTACTTCCATGGAGGAAAGTGCGCATGGTGACTGTTGTATTCAATCCCGATGCAATTTCTGTGTTTCATCAACACTCTGATAGTCCACAGATTACAGAATGCCTACAGATGTGAATCGGAAACTACCACTGGTCTTCCAGGGAACGATCTAAGCGTAGACTGTTTGAGACGTTACTCCCATGGAGTAAAGTGCGCATGGTGCCTGCTGTATTCAATCCCGACGCAATTTCTGTGTTTCATCAACACTTTGAAGGTCAACAGATTACAGAATGCTTCCAGATGTGCATCGGAAACTACTACTGGTCTTAGAGGAAACGATCAAAGCGTAGACTGTTTGAGACATTGCTCCAATGGAGGAAAGTGCGCATGGTGACTGTTCTATTCAATCCCAATGCAATTTCTGTGGTAATCAACACTCTGATAGTCCACAGATTACAGAATGCCTCCAGATGTGAATCGGAAACTACTACTGGTCTTCAAGGGAACGATCAAAGCTTAGACTGTTTGAGACACTACTCCCATGGAGGAAAGTGCGCATGGTGACTGTTGTTTTCAATCCCGATGCAATTTCTGTGTTTCATCTACAGTCTTATAGTCCACAGATTACAGAATGCCTCCAGATGTGCATCAGAAATTACAAATGGTCATCCAGGGAACGATCAAAGCGTAGACTGTTTGAGACATTTCTCCCGTGGCGGAAAGTGCGCATTGGTGACTGTTGTATTCAATACCGATGCAATATCTGTGTTTCATCATCACTCTGATAGTCCACAGATTACAGAATGCCTCCAAATGTGCATTGGAAACTACTACTGGTCTTCCAGGCAAAGATCAGAGCGTAAACTCTTTGAGACATTGCTCCCATGGAGGAAAGTGCGCATGGCTACTGTTGTATTCAATCCCTATGCAATTTCTGTGTTTCATCAACAGTCTTATAGTCCACAGATTACAGAATGCCTCCAGATGTGCATCGGAAACTACTACTGGTCTTCCATGGAACGATCAAAGCGTAGACTGTTTGAGACATTACTCCCATGGAGGAAATTGCGCATGGTCACTGTTGTATTCAATCCCGTGCAATTTCTCTGTTTCATCAACACTCTGATAGTCCACAGATTACAGAATGCCTACAGATGTGCATTGGAAACTACCACTGGTCTTCCAGGGAACGATCTAATCGTAGTATGGTTGATACATTACTCCCATGGAGGAAAGTGCGCATGGTGACTGCTGTATTCAATCCCGATGCAATTCCTGTGTTTCATCAAAATTTTGAAGGTCAACAGATTACAGAATGCCTCCAGATGTGCATCGGAAACTACTACTGGTCTTACAGGGAACGATCAAAGCGTAGACTGTTTGAGACATTGCTCCCATGGAGGAAAGTGCGCATGGTGACTGTTGTATTCAATCCCAATGCAATTTCTGTGGTTCATAAACACTCTGATAGTCCACAGATTACAGAATGAATCCAGATGTATATCGGAAACTACTACTGGTCTTCCAGGGAACGATCAAAGCGTAGACTGTTTGAGACATTTCTCCCATGGAGGAAAGTGCGCATGGTGACTGCTGTATTCAATCCCGATGCAATTTCAGTGTTTCATCAACACTCTGATAGTCCACAGATTACAGAAGGCCACCAGATGTGCAACGGAAGCTACTACAGGCCTTCCAGGGAACGATCAAAGCGTGGACTGTTTGAGACATCACTCCAATGGAGGAAAGTGCGAATGGTGACTGTTGTATTCAACCCCGATGCAATTTCTGTGTTTCATCAACACTCTGATAGTCCACAGATTACAGAATGCCACCACATGTGCATCGGAAACTACTAGTGGTCTTCCAGGGAACGATCAAAGCGTAGACTGTTTGAGACATTACTCCCGTGGAGGAAAGGGCGCGTGGTGACTGTTGTATTCAATCCCGATGCAATTTCTGTGTTTCATCAACACTTGGAAGGTCAACAGATTACAGAATGCCTCCAGATGTGCATCGGAAACTACTACTGGTCTTACAGGGAACAATCAAAACGTAGACTGTTTGAGACATTGCTCCCATGGAGGGAAGTGCGCATGGTGACTGTTGTATTCAATCCCAATGCAATTTCAGTAGTTCATCAACACTCTGATAGTCCACAGATTACAGAATGCATCCAGATGTGCATCGGAAACTACTACTGCTCATCAAGGGAACGATCAAAGCGTAGACTGTTGGAGACACTAGTCCCATGGAGGAACGTGCGCATGGTGACTGTTGTACTCAATCCCGATGCAATATCTGTGTTTCATCAACACTCTGATAGTCCACAGATTACAGAATGCCTCCAGATGTGCATCGGAAACTACTTCTGGTCTTCCAGGGAACGATTAAAGCGTAGACTGTTTGAGACATTACTTCCATGGAGGAAAGTGCACATGGTGACTATTGTATTCAATCCCGATGCAATTTCTGTGTTTCATCAACACTCTGATAGTCCACAGATTAGAGAATGCCTTTAGATGTGCATCGGAAACTACCACTGGTCTTCCAGGGAACGATCAAAGCGTAGACTGTTTGAGACATTACCCCCATGGAGGAAAGTGCGCATGGTGACTGTTGTATTCAATCCCGATGCAATTTCTGTGTTTCATCAACACTTTGAAGGTCAACAGATTACAGAACGCCTCCAGATGTCCATCGGAAACTACTACTGGTCTTAGAGGGAACGATCAAAGCGTAGACTGTTTGAGACATTGCTCCAATGGAGGAATGTGCGCATGGTGACTGTTGTATTCAATCCCGATGCAATTTCTGTGTTTCATCAACAGTCTTATAGTCCACAGATTACAGAATGCCTCCCGATGTGCATCGGAAACTACTACTGGTCTTCCAGGGAACGATCAAAGTGTAGACTGTTTGAGACATTTCTCCCGTGGAGGAAAGTGCGCATTGGTGACTGTTGTATTCAATCCCGATGCAATATCTGTGTTTCATCAACACTCTGATAGTCCACAGATTACAGAATGCCTCCAGATGTGCATCGGAAACTACTACTGGTCTTCCAGGCAACGATCAGAGCGTAAACTCTTTAAGACATTGCTCCCATGGAGGAATGTGCGCATGGTGACTGTTGGATTCAATCTCGATGCAATTTCTGTGTTTCATCAACAGTCTTATGGTCCACAGATTACAGAATGCCTCCAGATGTGCATCGGAAACTACTACTGGTCTTCCAGGGAACGATCAAAGCGTAGACTATTTGAGACATTACTCCCATGGCGGAAAGTGCGCATGGTCACTGTTGTATTCAATCCTGTGCAATTTCTCTGTTTCATCATCACTCTGATAGTCCACAGATTACAGAATGCCTACAGATGTGCATTGGAAACTACCACTGGTCTTCCAGGGAACGATCAAATCGTAGACTGTTTGAGACATTACTCCCATGGAGGAAAGTGCGCATGGTGACTGCTGTATTCAATCCCGATGCAATTCCAGTGTTTCATCAAAATTTTGAAGGTCAACAGATTACAGAATGCCTCCAGATGTGCATCGGAAACTACTACTGGTCTTCCAGGGAACGATCAAAGCGTAGACTGTTTGACACATTGCTCCCATGGAGGAAAGTGCGCATGGTGACTGTTGTACTCAATCCAAATGCAATTTCTGTGGTTCATCAACACTCTGATAGTCCACAGATTACAGTATGCCTCCAGGTGTGCATCGGAAACTACTACTGGTCTTCAAGGGAACGATCAAAGCGTAGACTGTTTGAGACACTACTCCCATGGAGCAAAGTGCGCATGGTGACTGTTGTTTTCAATCCCGATTCAATTTCTGTGTTACATCAACACTTTGTTAGTCCACAGATTACAGAATGCCTCCAGAAGTGCATCGGAAACTACTACTGGTCTTCCTGGGAACGATCAAAGCGTAGACTGTTTGAGACATTACTCCCGAGGAGGAAAGTGCGGATGGTAACTGTTGTATTCAATCCCGATGCAATTTCAGTGTTTCATCAACACTCTGATAGTCCACAGATTACAGAATGCCAACAGATGTGCATCGGAAACTACTACTGGTCTTTCAGAGAACAATCAAAGCGTAGACTGTTTGAGACATTACTCCCGTTTAGGAAAGTGCGCATGGTGAATTAAATCCCGATTCAATTTCTGTGTTTCATCAACACTCTGATAGTCCACAGATTACAGAATGCCACCAGATGTGCATCGGAAACTACTATTGGTCTTTCAGGGAACGATCAAGGCGTAAATTCTTTGAGACATTACTCACATTGAGGAAAATGCGCATGGTGACTGTTGTATTCAATCCCGATGCAATTTCACTGTTTCATCAACACTCTGATAGTCCACAGATTACAGAAATCCACCAGATGTGCATCGGAAGCTACTACTGGCCTTCCAAGGAACGATCAAAGCGTGGACTGTTTGAGACATTACTCCAATGGAGGAAAGTGCGAATGGTGACTGTTGTATTCTACCCCGATGCAATTTCTGTGTTTCATTGACACTCTGATACTCCACAGATTACAGAATGCCACCAGATGTGCATCGGAAACTACTAGTGGTCTTCCAGGGAACGATCAAAGCGTAGACTGTTTGAGACATTACTCCCGTGGAGGAAATCGCGTGGTGACTGTTGTATTCAATCCCGATGCCATTTCTGTGTTTTATCAATACTCGGATGGTCCACAGATTACAGAATGCCACCAGATGTGCATCGGAAACTAATACTGGTCTTCCAGGATACGATCAAAGCGTAGACTGTTTGAGACGTTACTTCCATGGAGGAAAGTGCGCATGGTGACTGTTGTATTCATTCCCGATGCAATTTCTGTGTTTCATCAACACTCTGATAGTCCAAAGATTACAGAATGCCACCAGATGTGCATCGGAAACTAATACTGGTCTTCCAGGGAACGATCAAAGCGTAGACTGTTTGAGACATTACTCCCATGGAGGAAAGTGCGCATGGTGACTGTTGAATTCAATCCCGATGGAATTTCTGTGTTTCATCAACAGTCTGATAGTTCACAGAATACAGGATGCCTCCAGATGTCCATCGGAAGCTACTACTGGTCTTCCAGGGAAAGATCAATACGTAGACTGTTTGAGACATTACTCCCGTTTAGGAAAGTGCTTATGGTGAATTCAATCCCGATGCAATTCCTGTGTTTCATCAACACTCTATTGTCCACAGATTACAGAATTCAACCAGATGTGCATCGGAAAGTACTACTGGTCTTTCAGGGAACGATCAAGGCTTAAATTCTATGAGACATTACTCACATTGAGGAAAGTGCGCATGGTGACTGTTGAATTCAATCCCGATGCAATTTCTGTGTTTCATCAACACTATGATAATCCACAGATTACAGAATGCCACCAGATGTGCATCGGAAACTACTACTGGCCTTCCAGGGAACGATCAAAGCGTGGACTGTTTGAGACATTACTCCAATGGAGGAAAGTGCGAATGGTGACTGTTGTATTCAAACCCGATGCAATTTCTGTGTTTCATCATAATTTTGAAGGTCAACAGATTACAGAATGCCTCCAGATGTGCATCGGAAACTACTACTGGTCTTCAAGGGAACGATCAAATCGTAGGCTGTTTGAGACACTACTCCCATGGAGGAAAGTGCGCATGGTGACAGTTGTATTCAATCCCGATTCAATTTCTGTGTTTCATCAACACTTTGATAGTCCACAGATTACAGAATGCTTACAGAAGTGCATCGGAAACTACTACTGGTCTTCCTGGGAACGATCAAAGCGTAGACTTTTTGAGACATTACTCCCGAGGAGGAAAGTGCAGATGGTGACTGTTGTATTCAATCCCGATGCAACTTCTGTGTTTCATCAACACTCTGATAGTCCACAGATTACAGAATGCCACCAAATGTGCATCGGAAACTACTACTGGTCTTCCAGGGAATGATCAAATCGTGGACTGTTTGAGACATTACTCCCATGGAGGAAAGTGCGAATGGTGACTGTTGTATTCAATCCCGATGAAATTTCTGTGTTTCATCAACACTCTGATAGACCACAGATTACAGAATGCCACCAGATGTGCATCGGAAAGTACTACTGGTCTTCCAGGGTACGATCTAAACGTAGACTGTTTGAGACAATACTCCCGTGGAGGAAAGTGCGCGTGGTGACTGTTGTATTCAATCCCGATGCAATTCCTGTGTTTCATCAAAATTTTGAAGGTCAACAGATTACAGAATGCCTCCAGATGTGCATCGGAAACTACTACTGGTCTTAGAAGGAACGATCAAAGCGTAGACTGTTTGAGACACTACTCCCATGGAGGAAAGTGCGCATGGTGACAGTTGTATTCAATCCCGATTCAATTTCTGTGTTTCATCAACACTTTGATAGTCCACAGATTACAGAATGCTTACAGAAGTGCATCGGAAACTACTACTGGTCTTCCTGAGAACGATCAAAGCGTAGACTGTTTCAGACATTACTCCCGAGGAGGAAAGTGCGGATGGTGACTGTTGTATTCAATCCCGATGCAACTTCTGTGTTTCATCAACACTCTGATAGTCCACAGATTACAGAATGCCACCACATGTCCATCGGAAACTACTACTGGTCTTTCAGAGAACAATCAAAGCGTAGACTGTTTGAGAAATTACTACCGTTTAGGAAAGTGCTCATGGTGAATTCAATCCCGATGCAATTTCTGTGTTTCATCAACACTCTGATAGTCCACAGATTACAGAATGCCACCAGATGTGCATCGGAAACTACTACTGGTCCTTCAGGGAACGATCAAGGCGTAAATTCTTTGAGACATTACTCACATTGAGGAAAGTGCGCATGGTGACTGTTGTATTCAATCCCGATGCAATTACAGTGTTTCATCAGCACTCTGATAGTCCACAGATTACAGAAGGCCACTAGATGTGCATCGGAAGCTACTACTGGCCTTCCAGGGAACGATTAAAGCGTGGACTGTTTGAGACATTACTCCAATGGAGGAAAGTGCGAATGGTGACTGTTGTATTCAAACCCGATGCAATTTCTGTGTTTCATCAACACTCTGATAGTCCATAGATTACAGAATGCCACCAGATGTGCATCGGAAACTACTAGTGGTCGTCCAGGGAACGATCAAAGCGTAGACTGTTTGAGACATTACTCCCGTGGAGGAAAGTGCGCGTGGTGACTGTTGTATTCAATCCCGATGCAATTTCTGTGTTTTATCAATACTCTGATGGTCCACAGATTACAGAATGCCACCAGATGTGCATCGGAAACTACTGCTGGTCTTCCTGGGAACGATCAAAACGTAGACTGTTTGAGACATTACTCCCATGGAGGAAAGTGCGCATGGTGACTGTTGTATTCAATCCCGATGCAATTTCTGTGTTTCACAGAAGTCTGATAGTCCACAGATTACAGAATGCCACCAGATGTGCATCGGAATCTACTACTGGTCTTCCAGAGAACAACCAAAGCGTACACTGTTTGAGACATTACTCCTGTGGAGTTAAGTGCGCATGGTGAATTCAATCCCGATGCAATTTCTGTGTTTCATCAACACTCTGATAGTCCACAGATTACAGAATGCCACCAGATGAGCACCGGAAACTACTACTGGTCTTCCAGGGAACGATCAAATCGTAAATTGTTTGAGACATTACTCACATTGAGGAAAGTGCGCATGGTGACTGTTGTATTCAATCCCGATGCAATTTCTGTGTTTCATCAACACTCTGATAATCCACAGATTACAGAAGGCCACCAGATGTGCAACGGAAGCTACTACTGGCCTTCCAGGGACCGATCAAAGCGTAGACTGTTTGAGACATTACTTCCATGGAGGAAAGTGCACATGGTGACTGTTGTATTCAATCCCGATGCAATTTCTGTGTTTCATCAACACTCTGATAGTCCACAGATTAGAGAATGCCTTTAGATGTGCATCGGAAACTACCACTGGTCTTCCAGGGAACGATCAAAGCGTAGAATGTTTGAGACATTACCCCCATGGAGGAAAGTGCGCATGGTGACTGCTGTATTCAATCCCGATGCAATTTCTGTGTTTCATCAACACTTTGAAGGTCAACAGATTACAGAATGCCTCCAGATGTCCATCGGAAACTACTACTGGTCTTAGAGGGAACGATCAAAGCGTAGACTGTTTGAGACATTGCTCCAATGGAGGAATGTGCGCATGGTGACTGTTGTATTCAATCCCGATGCAATTTCTGTGTTTCATCAACAGTCTTATAGTCCACAGATTACAGAATGCCTCCCGATGTGCATCGGAAACTACTACTGGTCTTCCAGGGAACGATCAAAGTGTAGACTGTTTGAGACATTTCTCCCGTGGAGGAAAGTGCGCATTGGTGACTGTTGTATTCAATCCCGATGCAATATCTGTGTTTCATCACCACTCTGATAGTCCACAGATTACCGAATGCCTCCAGATGTGCATCGGAAACTACTACTGGTCTTCCTGGCAACGATCAGAGCGTAAACTCTTTAAGACATTGCTCCCATGGACGAATGTGCGCATGGTGACTGTTGTATTCAATCCCGATGCAATTTCTGTGTTTCATCAACACTCTGATAGTCCACAGATTACCGAATGCCTCCAGCTGTGCATCGGAAACTACTGCTGGTCTTCCTGGGAACGATCAAAACGTAGACTGTTTGAGACATTACTCCCATGGAGGAAAGTGCGCATGGTGACTGTTGTATTCAATCCCGATGCAATTTCTGTGTTTCACAGAAGTCTGATAGTCCACAGATTACAGAATGCCACCAGATGTGCATCGGAATCTACTACTGGTCTTCCAGAGAACAACCAAAGCGTACACTGTTTGAGACATTACTCCTGTGGAGTTAAGTGCGCATGGTGAATTCAATCCCGATGCAATTTCTGTGTTTCATCAACACTCTGATAGTCCACAGATTACAGAATGCCACCAGATGAGCACCGGAAACTACTACTGGTCTTCCAGGGAACGATCAAATCGTAAATTGTTTGAGACATTACTCACATTGAGGAAAGTGCGCATGGTGACTGTTGTATTCAATCCCGATGCAATTTCTGTGTTTCATCAACACTCTGATAATCCACAGATTACAGAAGGCCACCAGATGTGCAACGGAAGCTACTACTGGCCTTCCAGGGACCGATCAAAGCGTAGACTGTTTGAGACATTACTTCCATGGAGGAAAGTGCACATGGTGACTGTTGTATTCAATCCCGATGCAATTTCTGTGTTTCATCAACACTCTGATAGTCCACAGATTAGAGAATGCCTTTAGATGTGCATCGGAAACTACCACTGGTCTTCCAGGGAACGATCAAAGCGTAGAATGTTTGAGACATTACCCCCATGGAGGAAAGTGCGCATGGTGACTGCTGTATTCAATCCCGATGCAATTTCTGTGTTTCATCAACACTTTGAAGGTCAACAGATTACAGAATGCCTCCAGATGTCCATCGGAAACTACTACTGGTCTTAGAGGGAACGATCAAAGCGTAGACTGTTTGAGACATTGCTCCAATGGAGGAATGTGCGCATGGTGACTGTTGTATTCAATCCCGATGCAATTTCTGGGTTTCATCAACAGTCTTATAGTCCACAGATTACAGAATGCCTCCCGATGTGCATCGGAAACTACTACTGGTCTTCCAGGGAACGATCAAAGTGTAGACTGTTTGAGACATTTCTCCCGTGGAGGAAAGTGCGCATTGGTGACTGTTGTATTCAATCCCGATGCAATATCTGTGTTTCATCAACACTCTGATAGTCCACAGATTACCGAATGCCTCCAGATGTGCATCGGAAACTACTACTGGTCTTCCAGGCAACGATCAGAGCGTAAACTCTTTAAGACATTGCTCCCATGGACGAATGTGCGCATGGTGACTGTTGTATTCAATCCCGATGCAATTTCTGTGTTTCATCAACAGTCTTATGGTCCACAGATTACAGAATGCCTCCAGATGTGCATTGGAAACTACTACTGGTCTTCCAGGGAACGATCAAAGCGTGGACTGTTTGAGACATTACTCCCATGGAGGAAAGTGCGCATGGTGACTGTTGTATTCAATCCCGATGGTATTTCTGTGTTTCATCAACAGTCTGATAGTTCACAGAATACAGAATGCCTCCAGTTGTGCATCGGAAACTACTACTGGTCTTCCAGGGAAAGATCAAAACGCAGACTGTTTGAGACATTACTCCCATAGCGGAAAGTGCGCATGGTCACTGTTGTATTCAATCCTGTGCAATTTCTCTGTTTCATCAACACTCTGATAGTCCACAGATTACAGAATGCCTACAGATGTGCATTGGAAACTACCACTGGTCTTCCAGGGAACGATCAAATCGTAGACTGTTTGAAACATTACTCCCATGGAGGAAAGTGCGCATGGTGACTGCTGTATTCAATCCCGATGCAATTCCTGTGTTTCATCAAAATTTTGAAGGTCAACAGATTACAGAATGCCTCCAGATGTGCATCGGAAACTACTACTGGTCTTCCAGGGAACGATCAAAGCGTAGACTGTTTGACACATTGCTCCCATGGAGGAAAGTGCGCATGGTGACAGTTGTACTCAATCCAAATGCAATTTCTGTGGTTCATCAACACTCTGATAGTCCACAGATTACAGTATGCCTCCAGATGTGCATCGGAAACTACTACTGGTCTTCAAGGGAACGATCAAAGCGTAGACTGTTTGAGACACTACTCCCATGGAGCAAAGTGCGCATGGTGACTGTTGTATTCAATCCCGATTCAATTTCTGTGTTACATCAACACTTTGTTAGTCCACAGATTGCAGAATGCCTCCAGAAGTGCATCGGAAACTACTACTGGTCTTCTTGGGAACGATCAAAGCGTAAATTCTTTGAGACATTACTCACATTGAGGAAAATGCGCATGGTGACTGTTGTATTCAATCCCGATGCAATTTCACTGTTTCATCAACACTCTGATAGTCCACAGATTACAGAAATCCACCAGATGTGCATCGGAAGCTACTACTGGCCTTCCAAGGAACGATCAAAGCGTGGACTGTTTGAGACATTACTCCAATGGAGGAAAGTGCGAATGGTGACTGTTGTATTCTACCCCGATGCAATTTCTGTGTTTCATTGACACTCTGATACTCCACAGATTACAGAATGCCACCAGATGTGCATCGGAAACTACTAGTGGTCTTCCAGGGAACGATCAAAGCGTAGACTGTTTGAGACATTACTCCCGTGGAGGAAAAACGCGTGGTGACTGTTGTATTCAATCCCGATGCCATTTCTGTGTTTTATCAATACTCTGATGGTCCACAGATTACAGAATGCCACCAGATGTGCATCGGAAACTAATACTGGTCTTCCAGGATACGATCAAAGCGTAGACTGTTTGAGACGTTACTTGCATGGAGGAAAGTGCGCATGGTGACTGTTGTATTCATTCCCGATGCAATTTCTGTGTTTCATCAACACTCTGATAGTCCAAAGATTACAGAATGCCACCAGATGTGCATCGGAAACTAATACTGGTCTTCCAGGGAACGATCAAAGCGTATACTGTTTGAGACATTACTCCCATGGAGGAAAGTGCGCATGGTGACTGTTGAATTCAATCCCGATGGAATTTCTGTGTTTCATCAACAGTCTGATAGTTCACAGAATACAGAATGCCTCCAGATGTGCATCGGAAACTACTACTGGTCTTCCAGGGAAAGATCAATACGTAGACTGTTTGAGACATTACTCCCGTTTAGGAAAGTGCTTATGGTGAATTCAATCCCGATGCAATTCCTGTGTTTCATCAACACTCTATTGTCCACAGATTACAGAATTCAACCAGATGTGCATCGGAAAGTACTACTGGTCTTTCAGGGAACGATCAAGGCTTAAATTCTATGAGACATTACTCACATTGAGGAAAGTGCGCAGGGTGACTGTTGAATTCAATCCCGATGCAATTTCTGTGTTTCATCAACACTATGATAATCCACAGATTACAGAATGCCACCAGATGTGCATCGGAAACTACTACTGGCCTTCCAGGGAACGATCAAAGCGTGGACTGTTTGAGACATTACTCCAATGGAGGAAAGTGCGAATGGTGACTGTTGTATTCAAACCCGATGCAATTTCTGTGTTTCATCAAAATTTTGAAGGTCAACAGATTACAGAATGCCTCCAGATGTGCATCGGAAACTACTACTGGTCTTCAAGGGAACGATCAAAGCGTAGGCTGTTTGAGACACTACTCCCATGGAGGAAAGTGCGCATGGTGACAGTTGTATTCAATCCCGATTCAATTTCTGTGTTTCATCAACACTTTGATAGTCCACAGATTACAGAATGCTTACAGAAGTGCATCGGAAACTACTACTGGTCTTCCTGGGAACGATCAAAGCGTAGACTTTTTGAGACATTACTCCCAAGGAGGAAAGTGCGGATGGTGACTGTTGTATTCAATCCCGATGCAACTTCTGTGTTTCATCAACACTCTGATAGTCCACAGATTACAGAATGCCACCAGATTTGCATCGGAAACTACTACTGGTCTTCCAGGGAACGATCAAATCGTGGACTGTTTGAGACATTACTCCCATGGAGGAAAGTGCGAATGGTGACTGTTGTATTCAATCCCGATGAAATTTCTGTGTTTCATCAACACTCTGATAGACCACAGATTACAGAATGCCACCAGATGTGCATCGGAAAGTACTACTGGTCTTCCAGGGTACGATCTAAACGTAGACTGTTTGAGACAATACTCCCGTGGAGGAAAGTGCGCGTGGTGACTGTTGTATTCAATCCCGATGCAATTCCTGTGTTTCATCAAAATTTTGAAGGTCAACAGATTACAGAATGCCTCCAGATGTGCATCGGACACTACTACTGGTCTTAGAGGGAACGATCAAAGCGTAGACTGTTTGAGACACTACTCCCATGGAGGAAAGTGCGCATGGTGACAGTTGTATTCAATCCCGATACAATTTCTGTGTTTCATCAACACTTTGATAGTCCACAGATTACAGAATGCTTACAGAAGTGCATCGGAAACTACTACTGGTCTTCCTGAGAACGATCAAAGCGTAGACTGTTTCAGACATTACTCCCGAGGAGGAAAGTGCGGATGGTGACTGTTGTATTCAATCCCGATGCAACTTCTGTGTTTCATCAACACTCTGATAGTCCACAGATTACAGAATGCCACCACATGTCCATCGGAAACTACTACTGGTCTTTCAGAGAACAATCAAAGCGTAGACTGTTTGAGAAATTACTACCGTTTAGGAAAGTGCTCATGGTGAATTCAATCCCGATGCAATTTCTGTGTTTCATCAACACTCTGATAGTCCACAGATTACAGAATGCCACCAGATGTTCATCGGAAACTACTACTGGTCCTTCAGGGAACGATCAAGGCGTAAATTCTTTGAGACATTACTCACATTGAGGAAAGTGCGCATGGTGACTGTTGTATTCAATCCCGATGCAATTACAGTGTTTCATCAGCACTCTGATAGTCCACAGATTACAGAAGGCCACTAGATGTGCATCGGAAGCTACTACTGGCCTTCCAGGGAACGATTAAAGCGTGGACTGTTTGAGACATTACTCCAATGGAGGAAAGTGCGAATGGTGACTGTTGTATTCAAACCCGATGCAATTTCTGTGTTTCATCAACACTCTGATAGTCCACAGATTACAGAATGCCACCAGATGTGCATCGGAAACTACTAGTGGTCGTCCAGGGAACGATCAAAGCGTAGACTGTTTGAGACATTACTCCCGTGGAGGAAAGTGCGCGTGGTGACTGTTGTATTCAATCCCGATGCAATTTCTGTGTTTTATCAATACTCTGATGGTCCACAGATTACAGAATGCCACCAGATGTGCATCGGAAACTAATACTTGTCTTCCAGGAAACGATCAAAGCGTAGACTGTTTGAGACGTTACTTCCATGGAGGAAAGTGCGCATGGTGACTGTTGTATTCAATCCCGATGCAATTTCTGTGTTTCATCAACACTCTGATAGTCCACAGATTACCGAATGCCTCCAGCTGTGCATCGGAAACTACTGCTGGTCTTCCTGGGAACGATCAAAACGTAGACTGTTTGAGACATTACTCCCATGGAGGAAAGTGCGCATGGTGACTGTTGTATTCAATCCCGATGCAGTTTCTGTGTTTCACAGAAGTCTGATAGTCCACAGATTACAGAATGCCACCAGATGTGCATCGGAATCTACTACTGGTCTTCCAGAGAACAACCAAAGCGTACACTGTTTGAGACATTACTCCTGTGGAGTTAAGTGCGCATGGTGAATTCAATCCCGATGCAATTTCTGTGTTTCATCAACACTCTGATAGTCCACAGATTACAGAATGCCACCAGATGAGCACCGGAAACTACTACTGGTCTTCCAGGGAACGATCAAATCGTAAATTGTTTGAGACATTACTCACATTGAGGAAAGTGCGCATGGTGACTGTTGTATTCAATCCCGATGCAATTTCTGTGTTTCATCAACACTCTGATAATCCACAGATTACAGAAGGCCACCAGATGTGCAACGGAAGCTACTACTGGCCTTCCAGGGAACGATCAAAGCGTGGACTGTTTGAGACATCACTCCAATGGAGGAAAGTGCGAATGGTGACTGTTGTATTCAACCCCGATGCAATTACTGTGTTTCATCAACAGTCTGATAGTCCACAGATTACATAATGCCACCACATGTGCATCGGAAACTACTAGTGGTCTTCCAGGGAACGATCAAAGCGTAGACTGTTTGAGACATTACTCCCGTGGAGGTAAGGGCGCGTGGTGACTGTTGTATTCAATCCCGAGGGAATTTCTGTGTTTCATCACCACTTTGAAGGTCCACAGATTACAGAATGCCTCAAGGTGTGCATCGGAAACTACTACTGGTCTTCCAGGGACCGATCAAAGCGTAGACTGTTTGAGACATTACTTCCATGGAGGAAAGTGCACATGGTGACTGTTGTATTCAATCCCGATGCAATTTCTGTGTTTCATCAACACTCTGATAGTCCACAGATTAGAGAATGCCTTTAGATGTGCATCGGAAACTACCACTGGTCTTCCAGGGAACGATCAAAGCGTAGACTGTTTGAGACATTACTCCCGTGGAGGAAAGTGCGCGTGGTGACTGTTGTATTCAATCCCGATGCAATTTCTGTGTTTTATCAATACTCTGATGGTCCACAGATTACAGAATGCCACCAGATGTGCATCGGAAACTAATACTTGTCTTCCAGGAAACGATCAAAGCGTAGACTGTTTGAGACGTTACTTCCATGGAGGAAAGTGCGCATGGTGACTGTTGTATTCAATCCCGATGCAATTTCTGTGTTTCATCAACACTCTGATAGTCCACAGATTACCGAATGCCTCCAGCTGTGCATCGGAAACTACTGCTGGTCTTCCTGGGAACGATCAAAACGTAGACTGTTTGAGACATTACTCCCATGGAGGAAAGTGCGCATGGTGACTGTTGTATTCAATCCCGATGCAATTTCTGTGTTTCACAGAAGTCTGATAGTCCACAGATTACAGAATGCCACCAGATGTGCATCGGAATCTACTACTGGTCTTCCAGAGAACAACCAAAGCGTACACTGTTTGAGACATTACTCCTGTGGAGTTAAGTGCGCATGGTGAATTCAATCCCGATGCAATTTCTGTGTTTCATCAACACTCTGATAGTCCACAGATTACAGAATGCCACCAGATGAGCACCGGAAACTACTACTGGTCTTCCAGGGAACGATCAAATCGTAAATTGTTTGGGACATTACTCACATTGAGGAAAGTGCGCATGGTGACTGTTGTATTCAATCCCGATGCAATTTCTGTGTTTCATCAACACTCTGATAATCCACAGATTACAGAAGGCCACCAGATGTGCAACGGAAGCTACTACTGGCCTTCCAGGGAACGATCAAAGCGTGGACTGTTTGAGACATCACTCCAATGGAGGAAAGTGCGAATGGTGACTGTTGTATTCAACCCCGATGCAATTTCTGTGTTTCATCAACAGTCTGATAGTCCACAGATTACATAATGCCACCACATGTGCATCGGAAACTACTAGTGGTCTTCCAGGGAACGATCAAATCGTAGACTGTTTGAGACATTGCTCCAATGGAGGAATGTGCGCATGGTGACTGTTGTATTCAATCCCGATGCAATTTCTGTGTTTCATCAACAGTCTTATAGTCCACAGATTACAGAATGCCTCCCGATGTGCATCGGAAACTACTACTGGTCTTCCAGGGAACGATCAAAGTGTAGACTGTTTGAGACATTTCTCCCGTGGAGGAAAGTGCGCATTGGTGACTGTTGTATTCAATCCCGATGCAATATCTGTGTTCCATCAACACTCTGATAGTCCACAGATTACCGAATGCCTCCAGATGTGCATCGGAAACTACTACTGGTCTTCCAGGCAACGATCAGAGCGTAAACTCTTTAAGACATTGCTCCCATGGACGAATGTGCGCATGGTGACTGTTGTATTCAATCCCGATGCAATTTCTGTGTTTCATCAACAGTCTTATGGTCCACAGATTACAGAATGCCTCCAGATGTGCATCGGAAACTACTACTGGTCTTCCAGGGAACGATCAAAGCGTGGACTGTTTGAGACATTACTCCCATGGAGGAAAGTGCGCATGGTGACTGTTGTATTCAATCCCGATGGTATTTCTGTGTTTCATCAACAGTCTGATAGTTCACAGAATACAGAATGCCTCCAGTTGTGCATCGGAAACTACTACTGGTCTTCCAGGGAAAGATCAAAACGTAGACTGTTTGAGACATTACTCCCATGGCGGAAAGTGCGCATGGTCACTGTTGTATTCAATCCTGTGCAATTTCTCTGTTTCATCAACACTCTGATAGTCCACAGATTACAGAATGCCTACAGATGTGCATTGGAAACTACCACTGGTCTTCCAGGGAACGATCAAATCGTAGACTGTTTGAGACATTACTCCCATGGAGGAAAGTGCGCATGGTGACTGCTGTATTCAATCCCGATGCAATTCCTGTGTTTCATCAAAATTTTGAAGGTCAACAGATTACAGAATGCCTCCAGATGTGCATCGGAAACTACTACTGGTCTTCCAGGGAACGATCAAAGCGTAGACTGTTTGACACATTGCTCCCATGGAGGAAAGTGCGCATGGTGACTGTTGTACTCAATCCAAATGCAATTTCTGTGGTTCATCAACACTCTGATAGTCCACAGATTACAGTATGCCTCCAGATGTGCATCGGAAACTACTACTGGTCTTCAAGGGAACGATCAAAGCGTAGACTGTTTGAGACACTACTCCCATGGAGCAAAGTGCGCATGGTGACTGTTGTATTCAATCCCAATTCAATTTCTGTGTTACATCAACACTTTGTTAGTCCACAGATTACAGAATGCCTCCAGAAGTGCATCGGAAACTACTACTGGTCTTCCTGGGAACGATCAAAGCGTAGACTGTTTGAGACATTACTCCCGAGGAGGAAAGTGCGGATGGTAACTGTTGTATTCAATCCCGATGCAATTTCAGTGTTTCATCAACACTCTGATAGTCCACAGATTACAGAATGCCAACAGATGTGCATCGGAAACTACTACTGGTCTTTCAGAGAACAATCAAAGCGTAGACTGTTTGAGACATTACTCCCGTTTAGGAAAGTGCGCATGGTGACTGTTGCATTCAATCCCGATGCAATTTCAGTGTTTCATCAACACTCTGATAGTCCACAGATTACAGAAGGCCACCAGATGTGCATCGGAAGCTACTACTGGCCTTCCAAGGAACGATCAAAGCGTGGACTGTTTGAGACATTACTCCAATGGAGGAAAGTGCGAATGGTGACTGTTGTATTCTACCCCGATGCAATTTCTGTGTTTCATTGACACTCTGATAGTCCACAGATTACAGAATGCCACCAGATGTGCATCGGAAACTACTACTGGTCTTTCAGGGAACGATCAAGGCGTAAATTCTTTGAGACATTACTCACATTGAGGAAAATGCGCATGGTGACTGTTGTATTCAATCCCGATGCAATTTCAGTGTTTCATCAACACTCTGATCGTCCACAGATTACAGAAGGCCACCAGATGTGCATCGGAAGCTACTACTGGCCTTCCAAGGAACGATCAAAGCGTGGACTGTTTGAGACATTACTCCAATGGAGGAAAGTGCGAATGGTGACTGTTGTATTCTACCCCGATGCAATTTCTGTGTTTCATTGACACTCTGATAGTCCACAGATTACAGAATGCCACCAGATGTGCATCGGAAACTACTAGTGGTCTTCCAGGGAACGATCAAAGCGTAGACTGCTTGAGACATTACTCCCGTGGAGGAAAAACGCGTGGTGACTGTTGTATTCAATCCCGATGCCATTTCTGTGTTTTATGAATACTCTGATGGTCCACAGATTACAGAATGCCACCAGATGTGCATCGGAAACTAATACTGGTCTTCCAGGATACGATCAAAGCGTAGACTGTTTGAGACGTTACTTCCATGGAGGAAAGTGCGCATGGTGACTGTTGTATTCAATCCCGATGCAATTTCTGTGTTTCATCAACACTCTGATAGTCCAAAGATTACAGAATGCCACCAGATGTGCATCGGAAACTAATACTGGTCTTCCAGGGAACGATCAAAGCGTAGACTGTTTGAGACATTACTCCCATGGAGGAAAGTGCGCATGGTGACTGTTGTATTCAATCCCGATGGAATTTCTGTGTTTCATCAACAGTCTGATAGTTCACAGAATACAGAATGCCTCCAGATGTGCATCGGAAACTACTACTGGTCTTCCAGGGAAAGATCTATACGTAGACTGTTTGAGACATTACTCCCGTTTAGGAAAGTGCTTATGGTGAATTCAATCCCGATGCATTAACCTGTGTTTCATCAACACTCTATTGTCCACAGATTACAGAATTCAACCAGATGTGCATCGGAAAGTACTACTGGTCTTTCAGGGAACGATCAAGGCGTAAATTCTTTGAGACATTACTCACATTGAGGAAAGTGCGCATGGTGACTGTTGAATTCAATCCCGATGCAATTTCTGTGTTTCATCAACACTATGATAATCCACGGATTACAGAATGCCACCAGATGTGCATCGGAAACTACTACTGGCCTTCCAGGGAACGATCAAAGCGTGGACTGTTTGAGACATTACTCCAATGGAGGAAAGTGCGAATGGTGACTGTTGTATTCAAACCCGATGCAATTTCTGTGTTTCATCAAAATTTTGAAGGTCAATAGATTACAGAATGCCTCCAGATGTGCATCGGAAACTACTACTGGTCTTCAAGGGAACGATCAAAACGTAGGCTGTTTGAGACACTACTCCCATGGAGGGAAGTGCGCATGGTGACAGTTGTATTCAATCCCGATTCAATTTCTGTGTTTCATCAACACTTTGATAGTCCACAGATTACAGAATGCTTACAGACGTGCATCGGAAACTACTACTGGTCTTCCTGGGAACGATCAAAGCGTAGACTTTTTGAGACATTACTCCCGAGGAGGAAAGTGCGGATGGTGACTGTTGTATTCAATCCTGATGCAACTTCTGTGTTTCATCAACACTCTGATAGTCCACAGATTACAGAATGCCACCAGATGTGCATCGGAAACTACTACTGGTCTTCCAGGGAACGATCAAATCGTGGACTGTTTGAGACATTACTCCCATGGAGGAAAGTGCGAATGGTGACTGTTGTATTCAATCCCGATGAAATTTCTGTGTTTCATCAACACTCTGATAGACCACAGATTACAGAATGCCACCAGATGTGCATCGGAAAGAACTACTGGTCTTCCAGGGTACGATCTAAACGTAGACTGTTTGAGACAATACTCTCGTGGAGGAAAGTGCGCGTGGTGACTGTTGTATTCAATCCCGATGCAATTCCTGTGTTTCATCAAAATTTTGAAGGTCAACAGATTACAGAATGCCTCCAGATGTGCATCGGAAACTACTACTGGTCTTAAAGGGAACGATCAAAGCGTAGACTGTTTGAGACACTACTCCCATGGAGGAAAGTGCGCATGGTGACAGTTGTATTCAATCCCGATTCAATTTCTGTGTTTCATCAACACTTTGATAGTCCACAGATTACAGAATGCTTACAGAAGTGCATCGGAAACTACTACTGGTCTTCCTGAGAACGATCAATGCGTAGACTGTTTCAGACATTACTCCCGAGGAGGAAAGTGCGGATGGTGACTGTTGTATTCAATCCCGATGCAACTTCTGTGTTTCATCAACACTCTGATAGTCCACAGATTACAGAATGCCACCAGATGTCCATCGGAAACTACTACTGGTCTTTCAGAAAACAATCAAAGCGTAGACTGTTTGAGACATTACTACCGTTTAGGAAAGTGCTCATGGTGAATTCAATCCCGATGCAATTTCTGTGTTTCATCAACACTCTGATAGTCCACAGATTACAGAATGCCACCAGATGTGCATCGGAAACTACTACTGGTCTTTCAGGGAACGATCAAGGCGTAAATTCTTTGAGACATTACTCACATTGAGGAGAGTGCGCATGGTGACTGTTGTATTCAATCCCGATGCAATTACAGTGTTTCATCAGCACTCTGATAGTCCACAGATTACAGAAGGCCACCAGATGTGCATCGGAAACTACTAGTGGTCTTCCAGGGAACGATCAAAGCGTAGACTGTTTGAGACATTACTCCCGTGGAGGAAAGTGCGCGTGGTGACTGTTGTATTCAATCCCGATGCAATTTCTGTGTTTTATCAATACTCTGATGGTCCACAGATTACAGAATGCCACCAGTTGTGCATCGGAAACTAATACTGGTCTTCCAGGAAACGATCAAAGCGTAGACTGTTTGAGACGTTACTTCCATGGAGGAAAGTGCGCATGGTGACTGTTGTATTCAATCCCGATGCAATTACTGTGTTTCATCAACACTCTGATAGTCCACAGATACAGAATGCCTACAGATGTGCATCGGAAACTACTGCTGGTCTTCCTGGGAACGATCAAAACGTAGACTGTTTGAGACATTACTCCCATGGAGGAAAGTGCGCATGGTGACTGTTGTATTCAATCCCGATGCAATTTCTGTGTTTCATCAACACTTTGAAGGTCAACAGATTACAGAATGCCTCCAGATGTGCATCGGAAACTACTACTGGTCTTCCAGGGAACGATCAAAGCGTAGACTCTTTGAGACATTGCTCCCATGGAGGAAAATGGGTATGGTGACTGTTGTATTCAGTCCCGATACAATTTCTGTGTTTCATAAACACTCTGATAGTCCACAGATTACCGAATGCCTCCAGCTGTGCATCGGAAACTACTGCTGGTCTTCCTGGGAACGATCAAAACGTAGACTGTTTGAGACATTACTCACATGGAGGAAAGTGCGCATGGTGACTGTTGTATTCAATCCAGATGCAATTTCTGTGATTCACAACAGTCTGATAGTCCACAGATTACAGAATGCCACCAGATGTGCATCGGAATCTACTACTGGTCTTCCAGAGAACAACCAAAGCGTACACTGTTGAGACATTACTAATGTGGAGTTAAGTGCGCATGGTGAATTCAATCCCGATGCAATTTCTGTCTTTCATCAACACTCTGATAGTCCACAGATTACAGAATGCCACCAGATGAGCACCGGAAACTACTACTGGTCTTCCAGGGAACGATCAAATCGTAAATGGTTTGAGACATTACTCACATTGAGGAAAGTGCGCATGGTGACTGTTGTATTCAATCCCGATGCAATTTCTGTGTTTCATCAACACTCTGATAATCCACAGATTACAGAATTCCACCAGATGTGCATCGGAAACTACTACTGGACTTCCAGGGAACGATCAAAGCGTTGACTGTTTGAGACATTACTCCCATGGAGGAAAGTGCGAATGGTGACTGTTGTATTCAATCCGGATGCAATATCTGTGTTCATCAACACTCTGATAGTCCACAGATTACCGAATGCCACCAGATGTGCATCGAAAACTACTACTGGTCTTCCAGGGTACGATCAAAGCGTAGACTGTTTGAGACATTACTCCCGTGGAGGAAAGTGCGCGTGGTGACTGTTGTATTCAATCCCGATGAAATTTCTGTGTTTCATTAACATTCTGATGGTCCACATTTTTCCGACTGCCACGGGATGTGCATCGGAAACAACTTCTGGTCTTCCAGGGAACGATCAAAGCGTAGACTGTTAGAGACGTTTCTCCCGTGGAGGAAAGTGCGCATGGAGACTGCTGTATTCAATCCCGTTGCAATTTCTGTGTTTCATCAACACTTTGAAGGTCAACAGATTACAGAATGCCTCCAGATGTGCATCGGAAAGTATTATTGGTCTTCCAGGGAACGATCAAAGAGTATACTGTTTGAGACATAGCTCTCATGGAGGAAAGTGCGCATGGTGACTGTCGTATTCAATCCCAATGCAATTTCTTTGTTTCTTCAACACTCTGATAGTCCACAGATACACAATGCCTCGAGATGTGCATAGGAAACTACTACTGGTCTTCCAGGGAACGATCAAAGCGTAGACTGTTTGAGACATTACACCCATGGAGGAAAGTGCGCATGGTGACTGTTGTATTCAATGCCGATGGAATTTCTGTGTTTTATCAAGAGTCTGATAGTCCACAGATTACAGAATGCCTCAAGATGTGCATCGGAAACTACTACTGGTCTTCCAGGGAACGATCAAAGCGTAGACTGTTTGTGACATTACTCCCATGGAGGAAAGTTCGCATGGTGACTGTTGTATTCAATCCCAAGGCAATTTCTGTGTTTCATCAACACTTTGAAGGTCCATAGATTACAGAATGCCTCCAGATATGCATCGGAAGCTACGACTGGTCTTCCAGGGAACGATCAAAACGTTGACTGTTAGAGAATTACTCCCATGGAGGAAAGTGCGCATGGTGACTGTTGTATTCACTCCCGATGCAATATCTGTGTTCATCAACACTCTGATAGTCCACAGATTACAGAATGCTTCCAGATGTGCATCGGAAACTACTACTGGTATTCCAGGGAACGATCCAAGCGTAGACTGTTTGAGAATTACTCCCATGGAGGAAAGTGCGCATGGTGACTGTTGTATTCAATACCGATGGAATTTCTGTGTTTCATGAACACTCTGATAGTCCACAGATTACAGAATGCCTCCAGATGTTCATCGGAAACTACTACCGCTAATCCGTGGAACGATCAAAGCGTAGACTGTTTGAGACATTACTCCCATGGAGGAAAGTTCGCATGGTGACTGTTGTATTCAATCCCAAGGCAATTTCTGTGTTTCAATGACACTTTGAAGGTCCACAGATTACTGGATGCCTCCAGATATGCATCGGAAGCTACTACTGGTCTTCCAGGGAACGATCAAAGCGTAGACTGTTAGAGAATTACTCCCATGGAGGAAAGTGCGCACGGTGAGTGTTGTCTTCACTCCCGATGCAAGATCTGTGTTTCATCAACACTCTGATAGTCCACAGATTACAGAATGCTTCCAGACGTGCATCGGAAACTACTACTGGTCTTCCAGGGAACGATCAAAGCGTAGACTGTTTGAGACATTACTCCCATGGAGGAAAGTGTGCATGGTGACTGTTGTATTCAATCCCGTAACAATTTCTGTGTTCCTAAGCACTCTGATAGTCCATAGATTACAGAATGCCTCCAGATGTGTATCGGAAACTACTACTGGTCTTCCTGAGAACGATCAAAGCGTAGACTGTTTGAGACATTACTCCCATGGAGGAAACTGCGCATGGCGACTGTTGTATTCAATCCCGATGCAATTTCTGTGTTTCATCAACACTGTGATGGTACACAGATTACAGAATGCCTCCAGATGTGCATCGGAAACTACTACTGGTCTGCCAGGGAACGTTCAAAACGTAGTCTCTTTGAGACATTACTCCCATGGAGGAAAGTGCGCATGGTGACTGTTGAATTCAATCCCGATGCAATTTCTGTGTTTCATCAACACTCTGATAGTCCACAGATTACAGAATGGCTCCAGATGTGCATCGGAAACTAGTACTGGTCTTCCAGGGAACGATCAAAGCGTAGGCTGTATGTGATATTACTCGCATTGAGGAAAGTGCGCATGGTGAGTGTTGTATTCAATCCCAATGCGATAACTGTGTTTCATCAACACTCGGATAGTCCACAGATTACAGAATGCTTCCAGACGTGCATGGGAAACTACTACTGGTCTTCCAGGGAACGATCAAAGCGTAGACTGTTTGAGACATTACTCCCATGGAGGAAAGTGCGCATGGTGACTGTTGTATTCAATCTCGATGCAATTTCTGTGTTTCATCAACACTCTGATAGTCCACAGATTACTGAATGCCTCCAGATGAGCATCGGAAACTACCACTGGTCTTCCAGGGAATGATCAAAGCGTAGACTGTTTGAGACATTATTCCCACGGAGGAAATTGCGCATGGTGACTGTTGTATTCAATCCCGATGCAATTTCTGTGTTTCATCAACACTCTGAGAGTCCACAGATATACAGAATGCCGCCAGATGTGCATCGGAAACTACTACTGGTCTTCCAGGGAACGATCAAAGCGTAGACTGTTTGAGACATTACTCCCATGGAGGAAAGTTCGCATGGTGACTGTTGTATTCAATCCCAAGGCACTTTCTGTGTTTCATCAACACTTTGAACGTCCACAGATTACAGAATGCCTCCAGATATGCATCGGAAGCTACTACTGGTCTTCCAGGGAACGATCAAAGCGTAGACTGTTAGAGAATTACTCCCATGGAGGAAAGTGCGCATGGTGACTGTTGTATTCAATCCGGATGCAATATCTGTGTTTCATCAACACTCTGACAGTCCACAGATTACAGAATGCCTCCAGATGTGCATCGGAAACTACTACTGGTCTTCCAGGGAACGATCAAAGCGTAGACTGTTTGAGACATCACTCCCATGGATGAAAGAGCGCATGGTGACTGTTGTATTCAATCTCGATGCAATTTCTGTGTTTCATCAACACTCTGATTGTCCATAGATTACTGAATGCCTCCAGATGTGCATCGGAAAGTACTACTGGTCTTCCAGGGAACGATGAAAACTTAGACTAATTGAGACATTACTCCCATGGAGGAAAGTGCGCATAGTGACTGTTGTATTCAATCCCGAGGCAATTTCTGTGTTTCATCAACACTTTGTTGGTCCACAGATTTCAGAATGCCTCCAGATATGCATCGGAAACTACTACTGAACTTCCAGGGAACGATCAAAGCGTAGACTGTTTGAGAATTACTCCCATGGAGGAAAGTGCGCATGGTGACTGTTGTATACAATACCGATGGAATTTCTGTGTCTCATGAACACTCTGATAGTCCACAGATTACAGAATGCCTCCAGATGTTAATCGGAAACTACTACCGCTCTTCCAGGGAACGATCAAACCGTTGACTGTTTGAGTCATTACTCCCATGGAGGAAAGTTCGCATGGTGACTGTTGTATTCAATCCCAAGGCAATTTCTGTGTTTCATCGACACTTTTAAGGTCCACAGATTACAGGATGCCTGCAGATATGCATCGGAAGCTACTACTGGTCTTCCACGGAACGATCAAAGCGTAGACTGTTAGAGAATTACTCCCATGGAGGAAAGTGCGCATGGTGACTGTTGTATTCACTCCCGATGCAATATCTGTGTTTCATCAACACTCTGATAGTCCACAGATTACAGAATGCTTCCTGATGTGCATCGGAAACTACTACTGGTCTTCCAGGGAACGATCAAAGCGTAGACTGTTTGAGACATTACTCCCATGCAGGAAAGTGCGCATGGTGACTGTTGTACTCAATCTGGATGCAATATCTGTGTTTCACGAACACTCTGACAGTCCACAGATTACAGAATGCCTCCAGATGTGCACCGGAAACTTTTACTGGTCTTCCAGGGAACGACCAAAGCGTAGACTGTTTGAGACATCACTCCCATGGAGGAAAGTGCACATGGTGACTGTTGTATTCAATCTCGATGCAATTTCTGTGTTTCATCAACACTCTGATAGTCCACAGATTACTGAATGCCTCCACATGTGAATCGGAAAGTACTACTGGTCTTCCAGGGAACGATCCAAGCGTAGACTGTTTAAGACATTACTCCCATGGAGGAAAGTGCGCATGGTGACTGTTGTATTCAATCCGGATGCAATATCTGTGTTTCATCAACACTCTGACAGTCCACAGATTACTGAATGCCTCCAGATTTGCATCGGAAAGTACTACTGGTCTTCCAGGGAACGATGAAAGCGTAGACTGTCTGTGACATTACTCCCATGGAGGAAAGTGCGCATTGTGACTGTTGTATTCAATCCCGAGGTAATTTCTGTGTTTCATCAACACTCTGATAGTCCACAGATTACATAATGCCCCCAGATATGCATTGGAAACTACTACTAGGCTTCCAGGGAACGATCAAAGCGTGGACTGTTTGAGAATTACTCCCATGGAGGAAAGTGCGCATGGTGACTGTTGTATTCAATACCGATGGAATTTCTGTGTTTCATGAACACTCTGATAGTCCACAGATTACAGAATGCCTCCAGATGTTCATCGGAAACTACTACCGCTAATCCAGGGGACGATCAAAGCGTAGACTGTTTGAGACATTACCCGCATGGAGGAAAGTTCGCATGGTGACTGTTGTATTCAATCCCGATGCAATTTCTGTGTTTCATCAACACTCTGATAGTCCACAGATTACAGAATGCTTCCAGACGTGCATTGGAAACTACTACTGGTCTTCCAGGGAACGATCAAATCGTAGACTGTATGAGACATTACTCCCATGGAGGAAAGTGTGCATGGTGACTGTTGTATTCAATCCCGAAGCAATTTCTGTGTTCCTAAACACTCTGATAGTCCACAGATTACAGAATGCCTCCAGATGTGTATCGGAAACTACTACTGGTCTTCTTGAGAACGATCAAAGCGTAGACTGTTTGAGACATTACTCCCATGGAGGAAACTGCGCATGGTGACTGTTCTATTCAATCCCGATGCAATTTCTGTGTTTCATCAACACTGTGATGGTACACAGATTACAGAATGCCTCCAGATGTGCATCGGAAACTACTACTGGTCTGCCAGGGAACGTTCAAAGCGTAGTCTCTTTGAGACATTACTCCCATGGAGGAAAGTGCGCATGGTGACTGTTGAATTCAATCCCGATGCAATTTCTGTGTTTCATCAACACTCTGATAGTCCACAGATTACAGAATGGCTCCAGATGTGCATCGGAAACTAGTACTGGTCTTCCAGGGAACGATCAAAGCGTAGGCTGTTTGAGATATTACTCGCATTGAGGAAAGTGCGCATGGTGACTGTTGTATTCAAACCCGATGCGATAACTGTGTTTCTTCAACACTCGGATAGTCCACAGAGTACAGAATGCTTCCAGACGTGCATGGGAAACTACTACTGGTCTTCCAGGGAACGATCAAAGCGTAGACTGTTTGAGACATTACTCCCATGGAGGAAAGTGCGCATGGTGACTGTTGTATTCAATCTCGATGCAATTTCTGTGTTTCATCAACACTCTGATAGTCCACAGATTACTGAATGCCTCCAGATGTACATCGGAAACTACCACTGGTCTTCCAGGGAATGATCAAAGCGTAGACTGTTTGAGACATTACTCCCACGGAGGAAATTGCGCATGGTGACTGTTGTATTCAATCCCGATGCAATTTCTGTGTTTCATCAACACTCTGAGAGTCCACAGATATACAGAATGCCTCCAGATGTGCATCGGAAACTACTACTGGTCTTCCAGGGAACGATCAAAGCGTAGACTGTTTGAGACATTACTCCCATGGAGGAAAGTTCGCATGGTGACTGTTGTATTCAATCCCAAGGCAATTTCTGTGTTTCATCAACACTTTGAACGTCCACAGATTACAGAATGCCTCCAGATATGCATCGGAAGCTACTACTGGTCTTCCAGGGAACGATCAAAGCGTAGACCGTTAGAGAATTACTCCCATGGAGGAAAGTGCGCATGGTGACTGTTGTATTCACTCCTGATGCAATATCTGTGTTTCATCAACACTCTGATAGTCCACAGATTACAGAATGCTTCCAGATGTGCATCGGAAACTACTACTGGTCTTCCAGGGAACGATCAAAGCGTAGACTGTTTGAGACATTACTCCCATGGAGGAAAGTGCGCATGGTGACTGTTGTATTCAATCCGGATGCAATATCTGTGTTTCATCAACACTCTGACAGTCCACAGTTTACAGAATGCCTCCAGATGTGCATCGGAAACTACTACTGGTCTTCCAGGGAACGATCAAAGCGTAGACTGTTTGAGACATCACTCCCATGGATGAGAGTGCGCATGGTGACTGTTGTATTCAATCTCGATGCAATTTCTGTGTTTCATCAACACTCTGATAGTCCACAGATTACTGAATGCCTCCGGATGTGCATCGGAAAGTACTACTGGTCTTCCAGGGAACGATGAAAGCGTAGACTATTTGAGACATTACTCCCATGGAGGAAAGTCCGCATGGTGACTGTTGTATTCAATCCGCATGCAATATCTGTGTTTCATCAACACTCTGACAGTCCACAGATTACTGAATGCCTCCAGATTTGCATCGGAAAGTACTACTGGTCTTCCAGGGAACGATGAAAGCGTCGACTGTCTGTGATATTACTCCCATGGAGGAAAGTGCGCATAGTGACTGTTGTATTCAATCCCGAGGCAATTTCTGTGTTTCATCAACATTTTGTAGGTCCACAGATTACAGAATGCCCCCAGATATGCATTGGAAACTACTACTGGGCTTCCAGGGAACGATCAAAGCGTAGACTGTTTGAGAATTACTCCCATGGAGGAAAGTGCGCATGGTGACTGTTGTATTCAATACCGATGGAATTTCTGTGTTTCATGAACACTCTGATAGTCCACAGATTACAGAATGCCTCCAGATGTTCATCGGTAACTACTACCGCTAATCCAGGGAACGATCAAAGCGTAGACTGTTTGAGACATTACTCCCATGGAGGAAAGTTCGCATGGTGACTGTTGTATTCAATCCCAAGGCAATTTCTGTGTTTCATCGACACTTTGAAGGTCCACAGATTACAGAATGCCTCCACATATGCATCGGATGCTACTACTGGTCTTCCAGGGAACGATCAAAGCGTAGACTGTTAGAGAGTTACTCCCATGGAGGAAAGTGCGCATGGTGACTGTTGTCTTCACTCCCGATGCAAGATCTGTGTTTCATCAACACTCTGATAGTCCACAGATTACAGAATGCTTCCAGACGTGCATCGGAAACTACTACTGGTCTTCGAGGGAACGATCAAAGCGTAGACTGTTTGAGACATTACTCCCATGGAGGAAAGTGTGCATGGTGACTGTTGTATTCAATCCCGATGCAATTTCTGTGTTCCTAAACACTCTGATAGTCCACAGATATACAGAATGCCTCCAGATGTGCATCAGAAACTACTACTGGTCTTCCAGGGAACGATCAAAGAATAGACTGTTAGAGAATTACTCCCATGGTGGAAAGTGCGCACGGTGAGTGTTGTCTTCACTCCCGATGCAAGATCTGTGTTTCATCAACACTCTGATAGTCCACAGATTACAGAATGCTTCCAGACGTGCATCGGAAACTACTACTGGTCTTCCAGGGAACGGTCAAAGCGTAGACTGTTTGAGACATTACTCCCATGGAGGAAAGTGTGCATGTTGACTGTTGTATTCAATCCCGTAGCAATTTCTGTGTTCCTAAGCACTCTGATAAACCACAGATTACAGAATGCCTCCAGATGTGTATCGGAAACTACTACTGGTCTTCCTGAGAACGATCAAAGCGTAGACTGTTTGAGACATTACTCCCATGGAGGAAACTGCGCATGGCGACTGTTGTATTCAATCCCGATGCAATTTCTGTGTTTCATCAACACTGTGATGGTACACAGATTACAGAATGCCTCCAGATGTGCATCGGAAACTACTACTGGTCTGCCAGGGAACGTTCAAAACGTAGTCTCTTTGAGACATTACTCCCATGGAGGAAAGTGCGCATGGTGACTGTTGAATTCAATCCCGATGCAATTTCTGTGTTTCATCAACACTCTGATAGTCCACAGATTACAGAATGGCTCCAGATGTGCATCGGAAACTAGTACTGGTCTTCCAGGGAACGATCAAAGCGTAGGCTGTTAGTGATATTACTCGCATTGAGGAAAGTGCGCATGGTGACTGTTGTATTCAATCCCGATGCGATAACTGTGTTTCATAAACACTCGGATAGTCCACAGATTACAGAATGCTTCCAGACATGCATGGGAAACTACTACTGGTCTTCCAGGGAACGATCAAAGCGTAGACTGTTTGAGACATTACTCCCATGGAGGAAAGTGCGCATGGTGACTGTTGTATTCAATCTCGATGCAATTTCTGTGTTTCATCAACACTCTGATAGTCCACAGATTACTGAATGCCTCCAGATGAGCATCGGAAACTACCACTGGTCTTCCAGGGAATGATCAAAGCGTAGACTGTTTGAGACATTACTCCCACGGAGGAAATTGCGCATGGTGACTGTTGTATTCAATCCCGATGCAATTTCTGTGTTTCATCAACACTCTGAGAGTCCACAGATATACAAAATGCCTCCAGATGTGCATCGGAAACTACTACTGGTCTTCCAGGGAACGATCAAAGCGTAGACTGTTTGAGACATTACTCCCATGGAGGAAAGTTCGCATGGTGACTGTTGTATTCAATCCCAAGGCACTTTCTGTGTTTCATCAACACTTTGAACGTCCACAGATTACAGAATGCCTCCAGATATGCATCGGAAGCTACTACTGGTCTTCCAGGGAACGATCAAAGCGTAGACTGTTAGAGAATTACTCCCATGGAGGAAAGTGCGCATGGTGACTGTTGTATTCACTCCCGATGCAATATCTGTGTTTCATCAACACTCTGATAGTCCACAGATTACAGAATGCTTCCAGATGTGCATCGGAAACTACTACTGGTCTTCCAGGGAACGATCAAAGCGTAGACTGTTTGAGACATTACTCCCATGGAGGAAAGTGCGCATGGTGACTGTTGTATTCAATCCGGATGCAATATCTGTGTTTCATCAACACTCTGACAGTCCACAGATTACAGAATGCCTCCAGATGTGCATCGGAAACTACTACCGGTCTTCCAGGGAACGATCAAAGCGTAGACTGTTTGAGACATCACTCCCATGGATGAAAGAGCGCATGGTGACTGTTGTATTCAATCTCGATGCAATTTCTGTGTTTCATCAACACTCTGATAGTCCATAGATTACTGAATGCCTCCAGATGTGCATCGGAAAGTACTACTGGTCTTCCAGGGAACGATGAAAGCGTAGACTATTTGAGACATTACTCCCATGGAGGAAAGTGCGCATAGTGACTGTTGTATTCAATCCCGAGGCAATTTCTGTGTTTCATCAACACTTTGTAGGTCCACAGATTTCAGAATGCCTCCAGATATGCATCGGAAACTACTACTGGACTTCCAGGGAACGATCAAAGCGTAGACTGTTTGAGAATTACTCCCATGGAGGAAAGTGCGCATGGTGACTGTTGTATTCAATACCGATGGAATTTCTGTGTTTCATGAACACTCTGATAGTCCACAGATTACAGAATGCCTCCAGATGTTAATCGGAAACTACTACCGCTCTTCCAGGGAACGATCAAACCGTTGACTGTTTGAGTCATTACTCCCATGGAGGAAAGTTCGCATGGTGACTGTTGTATTCAATCCCAAGGCAATTTCTGTGTTTCATCGACACTTTGAAGGTCCACAGATTACAGGATGCCTCCAGATATGCATCGGAAGCTACTACTGGTCTTCCAGGGAACGATCAAAGCGTAGACTGTTTGAGACATTACTCCCATGCAGGAAAGTGCGCATGGTGACTGTTGTATTCAATCTGGATGCAATATCTGTGTTTCACGAACACTCTGACAGTCCACAGATTGCAGAATGCTTCCAGATTTGCATCGGAAACTACTACTGGTCTTACCAGTTAACGATCAAAGCGTAGACTGTTTGAGACATTACTTTTATGGAGGAATGTGCGCATGGTGACTGTTGTATTCAATCCCGATGCAATTTATGTCTTTCATCAACACTCTGATAGTCCACAGATTACGAAAAGCCTCCAGATGTGCATCGGAAACTACTACTAGTCTTCCCGGGAACGATCCAAGCGTAGACTGTTTAAGACATTACTCCCATGGAGGAAAGTGCGCATGGTGACTGTTGTATTCAATCCGGATGCAATATCTGTGTTTCATCAACACTCTGACAGTCCACAGATTACTGAATGCCTCCAGATTTGCATCGGAAAGTACTACTGGTCTTCCAGGGAACGATGAAAGCGTAGACTGTCTGTGACATTACTCCCATGGAGGAAAGTGCGCATAGTGACTGTTGTATTCAATCCCGAGGTAATTTCTGTGTTTCATCAACACTCTGATAGTCCACAGATTACAGAATGCCCCCAGATATGCATTGGAAACTACTACTAGGCTTCCAGGGAACGATCAAAGCGTGGACTGTTTGAGAATTACTCCCATGGAGGAAAGTGCGCATGGTGACTGTTGTATTCAATACCGATGGAATTTCTGTGTTTCATGAACACTCTGATAGTCCACAGATTACAGAATGCCTCCAGATGTTCATCGGAAACTACTACCGCTAATCCAGGGGACGATCAAAGCGTAGACTGTTTGAGACATTACCTGCATGGAGGAAAGTTCGCATGGTGACTATTGTATTCAATCCCGATGCAATTTCTGTGTTTCATCAACACTCTGATAGTCCACAGATTACAGAATGCTTCCAGACGTTCATCGGAAACTACTACTGGTCTTCCAGGGAACGATCACATCGTAGACTGTTTGAGACATTACTCCCATGGAGGAAAGTGTGCATGGTGACTGTTGTATTCAATCCCGAAGCAATTTCTGTGTTCCTAAACACTCTGATAGTCCACAGATTACAGAATGCCTCCAGATGTGTATCGGAAACTACTACTGGTCTTCCTGAGAACGATCAAAGCGTAGACTGTTTGAGACATTACTCCCATGGTGGAAACTGCGCATGTTGACTGTTCTATTCAATCCCGATGCAATTTCTGTGTTTCATCAACACTGTGATGGTACACAGATTACAGAATGCCTCCAGATGTGCATCGGAAACTACTACTGGTCTGCCAGGGAACGTTCAAAGCGTAGTCTCTTTGAGACATTACTCCCATGGAGGAAAGTGCGCATGGTGACTGTTGAATTCAATCCCGATGCAATTTCTGTGTTTCATCAACACTCTGATAGTCCACAGATTACAGAATGGCTCCAGATGTGCATCGGAAACTAGTACTGGTCTTCCAGGGAACGATCAAAGCGTAGGCTGTTTGAGATATTACTCGCATTGAGGAAAGTGCGCATGGTGACTGTTGTATTCAAACCCGATGCGATAACTGTGTTTCTTCAACACTCGGATAGTCCACAGATTACAGAATGCTTCCAGACGTGCATGGGAAACTATACTGGACTTCCAGGGAACGATCAAAGCGTAGACTGTTTGAGACATTACTCCCATGGAGGAAAGTGCGTATGGTGACTGTTGTATTCAATCCCAAGGCAATTTCTGTGTTTCATCGACACTTTGAAGGTCCACAGATTACAGGATGCCTCCAGATATGCATCGGAAGCTACTACTGGTCTTCCAGGGAACGATCAAAGCGTAGACTGTTAGAGAATTACTCCCATGGAGGAAAGTGCGCATGGTGACTGTTGTATTCACTCCCGATGCAATATCTGTGTTTCATCAACACTCTGATAGTCCACAGATTACAGAATGCTTCCTGATGTGCATCGGAAACTACTACTGGTCTTCCAGGGAACGATCAAAGCGTAGACTATTTGAGACATTACTCCCATGGAGGAAAGTGCGCATGGTGACTGTTGTATTCAATCTGGATGCAATATCTGTGTTTCATGAACACTCTGACAGTCCACAGATTACAGAATGCCTCCAGATGTGCATCGGAAACTTCTACTGGTCTTCCAGGGAACGAACAAAGCGTAGACTGTTTGAGACATCACTCCCATGGAGGAAAGTGCGCATGGTGACTGTTGTATTCAATCTCGATGCAATTTCTGTGTTTCATCAACACTCTGATAGTCCATAGATTACAGAATGCCACCAGATGTGCATCGGAAACTACTGCTGGTCTTCCAGGGAACGATCAAAGCGTAGACTGTTTGAGACATTACCCGCATGGAGGAAAGTTCGCATGGTGACTGTTGTATTCAATCCCGATGGAATTTCTGTGTTTCATGAACACTCTGATAGTCCACAGATTACAGAATGCCTCCAGATGTTAATCGGAAACTACTACCCCTCTTCCAGGGAACGATCAAACCGTTGACTGTTTGAGTCATTACTCCCATGGAGGAAAGTTCGCATGGTGACTGTTGTATTCAATCCCAAGGCAATTTCTGTGTTTCATCGACACTTTGAAGGTCCACAGATTACAGGATGCCTCCAGATTTGCATCGGAAGCTACTACTGGTGTTCCAGGGAACGATCAAAGCGTAGACTGTTAGAGAATTACTCCCATGGAGGAAAGTGCGCATGGTGACTGTTGTATTCACTCCCGATGCAATATCTGTGTTTCATCAACACTCTGATAGTCCACAGATTACAGAATGCTTCCTGATGTGCATCGGAAACTACTACTGGTCTTCCAGGGAACGATCAAAGCGTAGACTATTTGAGACATTACTCCCATGGAAGAAAGTGCGCATGGTGACTGTTGTATTCAATCTGGATGCAATATCTGTGTTTCATGAACACTCTGACAGTCCACAGATTACAGAATGCCTCCAGATGTGCATCGGAAACTTCTACTGGTCTTCCAGGGAACGGCCAAAGCGTAGACTGTTTGAGACATCACTCCCATGGAGGAAAGTGCGCATGGTGACTGTTGTATTCAATCTCGATGCAATTTCTGTGTTTCATCAACACTCTGATAGTCCAAAGATTACTGAATGCCTCCAGATGTGAATCGGAAAGTACTACTGGTCTTCCAGGGAACGATCCAAGCGTAGACTGTTTAAGACATTACTCCCATGGAGGAAAGTGCGCACGCTGACTGTTGTATTCAATCCGGATGCAATATCTGTGTATCATCAACACTCTGACAGTCCACAGATTACTGAATGCCTCCAGATTTGCATCGGAAAGTACTACTGGTCTTCCAGGGAACGATGAAAGCGTAGACTGTCTGTGACATTACTCCCATGGAGGAAAGTGCGCATAGTGACTGTTGTATTCAATCCCGAGGTAATTTCTGTGTTTCATCAACACTTTGTAGGTCCACAGATTACAGAATGCCCCCAGATATGCATTGGAAACTACTACTAGGCTTCCAGGGAACGTTCAAAGCGTGGACTGTTTGAGAATTACTCCCATGGAGGAAAGTGCGCATGGTGACTGTTGTATTCAATGCCGATGCAATTTCATTGTTTCATCAACACTCTGATAGTCCATAGATTACAGAATGCCACCAGATGTGCATCGGAAACTACTGCTGGTCTTCCAGGGAACGATCAAAGCGTAGACTGTTTGAGACATTACCCGCATGGAGGAAAGTTCGCATGGTGACTGTTGTATTCAATCCCGATGCAATTTCTGTGTTTCATCAACACTCTGATAGTCCACAGATTACAGAATGCTTCCAGACGTGCATCGGAAACTACTACTGGTCTTCCAGGGAACGATCAAAGCGTAGACTGTTTGAGACATTACTCCCATGGAGGAAAGTGTGCATGGTGACTGTTGTATTCAATCCCGAAGCAATTTCTGTGTTCCTAAACACTCTGATAGTCCACAGATTACAGAATGCCTCCAGATGTGTATCGGAAACTACTACTGGTCTTCCTGAGAACGATCAAAGCGTAGACTGTTTGAGACATTACTCCCATGGAGGAAACTGCGCATGGTGACTGTTCTATTCAATCCCGATGCAATTTCTGTGTTTCATCAACACTGTGATGGTACACAGATTACAGAATGCCTCCAGATGTGCATCGGAAACTACTACTGGTCTGCCAGGGAACGTTCAAAGCGTAGTCTCTTTGAGACATTACTCCCATGGAGGAAAGTGCGCATGGTGACTGTTGAATTCAATCCCGATGCAATTTCGGTGTTTCATCAACACTCTGATAGTCCACAGATAACAGAATGGCTCCAGATGTGCATCGGAAACTAGTACTGGTCTTCCAGGGAACGATCAAAGCGTAGGCTGTTTGAGATATTACTCGCATTGAGGAAAGTGCGCATGGTGACTGTTGTATTCAAACCCGATGCGATAACTGTGTTTCATCAACACTCGGATAGTCCACAGATTACAGAATGCTTCCAGACGTGCATGGGAAACTACTACTGGTCTTCCAGGGAACGATCAAAGCGTAGACTGTTTGAGACATTACTCCCATGGAGGAAAGTGCGCATGGTGACTGTTGTATTCAATCTCGATGCAATTTCTGTGTTTCATCAACACTCTGATAGTCCACAGATTACTGAATGCCTCCAGATGTGCATCGGAAACTACCACTGGTCTTCCAGGGAATGATCAAAGCGTAGACTGTTTGAGACATTACTCCCACGGAGGAAATTGCGCATGTTGACTGTTGTATTCAATCCCGATGCAATTTCTGTGTTTCATCAACACTCTGAGAGTCCACAGATATACAGAATGCCTCCAGATGTGCATCGGAAACTACTACTGGTCTTCCAGGGAACGATCAAAGCGTAGACTGTTTGAGACATTACTCCCATGGAGAAAAGTTCGCATGGTGACTGTTGTATTCAATCCCAAGGCAATTTCTGTGTTTCATCAACACTTTGAACGTCCACAGATTACGGAATGCCTCCAGATATGCATCGGAAGCTACTACTGGTTTTCCAGGGAACGATCAAAGCGTAGACTGTTAGAGAATTACTCCCATGGAGGAAAGTGCGCATGGTGACTGTTGTATTCACTCCTGGTGCAATATCTGTGTTTCATCAACACTCTGATAGTCCACAGATTACAGAATGCTTCCAGATGTGCATCGGAAACTACTACTGGTCTTCCAGGGAACGATCAAAGCGTAGACTGTTTGAGACATTACTCCCATGGAGGAAAGTGCGCATGGTGACTGTTGTATTCAATCCGGATGCAATATCTGTGTTTCATCAACACTCTGACAGTCCACAGATTACAGAATGCTTCCAGATGTGCATCGGAAACTACTACTGGTCTTCCAGGGAACGATCAAAGCGTAGACTGTTTGAGAATTACTCCCATGGAGGAAAGTGCGCATGGTGACTGTTGTATTCAATACCGATGGAATTTCTGTGTTTCATGAACACTCTGATAGTCCACAGATTACAGAATGCCTCCAGATGTTCATCGGAAACTACTACCGCTAATCCAGGGAACGATCAAAGCGTAGACTGTTTGAGACTTTACTCCCATGGAGGAAAGTTCGCATGGTGACTGTTATATTCAATCCCAAGGCAATTTCTGTGTTTCATCGACACTTTGAAGGTCCACACATTACAGAATGCCTCCACATATGCATCGGAAGCTACTACTGGTCTTCCAGGGAACGATCAAAGCGTAGACTGTTAGAGAATTACTCCCATGGAGGAAAGTGCGCATGGTGACTGTTGTCTTCACTCCCGATGCAAGATCTGTGTTTCATCAACACTCTGATAGTCCACAGATTACAGAATGCTTCCAGACGTGCATCGGAAACTACTACTGGTCTTCCAGGGAACGATCAAAGCGTAGACTGTTTGAGACATTACTCCCATGGAGGAAAGTGTGCATGGTGACTGTTGTATTCAATCCCGATGCAATTTCTGTGTTCCTAAACACTCTGATAGTCCACAGATATACAGAATGCCTCCAGATGTGCATCGGAAACTACTACTGGTCTTCCTGGGAACGATCAAAGCGTAGACTGTTTGAGACATCACTCCCATGGATGAGAGTGCGCATGGTGACTGTTGTATTCAATCTCGATGCAATTTCTGTGTTTCATCAACACTCTGATAGTCCACAGATTACTGAATGCCTCCAGATGTGCATCGGAAAGTACTACTGGTCTTCCAGGGAACGATGAAAGCGTAGACTATTTGAGACATTACTCCCATGGAGGAAAGTCCGCATGGTGACTGTTGTATTCAATCCGGATTTAATATCTGTGTTTAATCAACACTCTGACAGTCCACAGAATACTGAATGCCTCCAGATTTGCATCGGAAAGTACTACTGGTCTTCCAGGGAACGATGAAAGCGTAGACTGTCTGTGACATTACTCCCATGGAGGAAAGTGCGCATAGTGACTGTTGTATTCAATCCCGAGGCAATGTCTGTGTTTCATCAACATTTTGTAGGTCGACAGATTACAGAATACCCCCAGATATGCATTGGAAACTACTACTGGGCTTCCAGGGAACGATCAAAGCGTAGACTGTTTGAGAATTACTCCCATGGAGGAAAGTGCGCATGGTGACTGTTGTATTCAATACCGATGGAATTTCTGTGTTTCATGAACACTCTGATAGTCCACAGATTACAGAATGCCTCCAGATGTTCATCGGAAACTAGTACCTCTAATCCAGGGAACGATCAAAGCGTAGACTGTTTGAGACATTACTCCCATGGAGGAAAGTTCGCATGGTGAGTGTTGTATTCAATCCCAAGGCAATTTCTGTGTTTCAACGACACTTTGAAGGTCCACAGATTACAGAATGCCTCCACATATGCATCGGAAGCTACTACTGGTCTTCCAGGGAACGATCAAAGCGTAGACTGTTAGAGAATTACTCCCATGGAGGAAAGTGCGCATGGTGACTGTTGTCTTCACTCCCGATGCAAGATCTGTGTTTCATCAACACTCCGATAGTCCACAGATTACAGAATGCTTCCAGACGTGCATCGGAAACTACTACTGGTCTTCCAGGGAACGATCAAAGCGTAGACTGTTTGAGACATTACTCCCATGGAGGAAAGTGTGCATGGTGACTGTTGTATTCAATCCCGATGCAATTTCTGTGTTCCTAAACACTCTGATAGTCCACAGATATACAGAATGCCTCCAGATGTGCATCGGAAACTACTACTGGTCTTCCAGGGAACGATCAAAGCGTATACTGTTAGAGAATTACTCCCATGGAGGAAAGTGCGCATCGTGACTGTTGTATTCACTCCCGATGCAATATCTGTGTTTCATCAACACTCTGATAGTCCACAGATTACAGAATGCTTCCAGATGTGCATCGGAAACTACTACTGGTCTTCCAGGGAACGATCAAAGCGTAGAGTGTTTGAGACATTACTCCCATGGAGGAAAGTGAGCATAGTGACTGTTGTATTCAATCCCGAGGCAATTTCTGTGTTTCATCAACACTTTGTAGGTCCACAGATTACAGAATGCCTCCAGATATGCATCTGAAACTACTACTGGACTTCCAGGGAACGATCAAAGCGTAGACTGTTTGAGACATTACTCCCATGGAGGAAAGTGCGCATGGTGACTGTTATATTCAATACCGATGGAATTTCTGTGTTTCATGAACACTCTGATAGTCCACAGATTACAGAATGCCTCCAGATGTTCATCGGAAACTACTACCGCTCTTCCAGGGAACGATCAAACCGTAGACTGTTTGAGACATTACTCCCATGGATGAAAGTTCGCATGGTGACTGTTGTATTCAATCCCAAGGCAATTTCTGTGTTTCATCGACACTTTGAAGGTCCACAGATTACAGGATGCCTCCAGATATGCATCGGAAGCTACTACTGGTCTTCCAGGGAACGATCAAAGCGTAGACTGTTAGAGAATTACTCCCATGGAGGAAAGTGCGCATGGTGACTGTTGTATTCACTCCCGATGCAATATCTGTGTTTCATCAACACTCTGATAGTCCACAGATTACAGAATGCTTCCTGATGTGCATCGGAAACTACTACTGGTCTTCCAGGGACCGATCAAAGCGTAGACTGTTTGAGACATTACTCCCATGGAGGAAAGTGCGCATGGTGACTGTTGTATTCAATCTGGATGCAATATCTGTGTTTCATCAACACTCTGACAGTCCACAGATTACAGAATGCTTCCAGATGTGCATCGGAAACTACTACTGGTCTTCCAGGGAACGACCAAAGCGTAGACTGTTTGAGACATCACTCCCATGGAGGAAAGTGCGCATGGTGACTGTTGTATTCAATCTCGATGCAATTTCTGTGTTTCATCAACACTCTGATAGTCCACAGATTACTGAATGCCTCCAGATGTGCATCGGAAAGTACTACTGGTCTTCCAGGGAATGATGAAAGCGTAGACTGTTTGAGACATTACTCCCATGGAGGAAAGTGCGCATGGTGACTGTTGTATTCAATCCCGATGCGATAACTGTGTTTCATCAACACTCTGATAGTCCACAGATTACAGAATGCTTCCAGATGTGCATCTGAAACTACTACTGGTCTTCCAGGGAACGATCAAAGCGCAGACTGTTTGAGACATTACTACCATAGAGAAATGTGCCCATGGTGACTGTTGTAGTCAATCCCGATGCAATTTCTGTGTTTCATCAACACTCTGATAGTCCACAGATCACAGAATGCCTCCAGATGTGCATCGGAAACTACTACTGGTCTTCGATAAACGATCAAAGCGTAGACTGTTTGAGACAATACTCCCATGGAGGAAAGTGCGCATGGTGACTGTTTTATTCAATCCCGAAGCAATTTCTGTGTTCCTAAACACTCAGATAATCCACAGATTACAGAATGCTTCCAGATTTGTATCGGAAACTACTACTGGTCGTCCTGGGAAAGATCAAATCGTAGACTGTTTGACACATTACTCCCATGGAGGAAACTGCGCATGGTGACTGTTGTATCAATCCCGATGCAACTTCTATGTTTCATCAACACTCTGATGGTCCACAGATTAAAAAATTGCTTGCAGATGTGCATCGGAAACTACTACTGGTCTTCCTGGGAAAGACCAAAACGTAGACTGTTTGAGACATTACTCCCATGGAGGAAAGTGCGCATGGTGACTGTTGTATTAAATCCTGATGCAATTTCTGTGTTTCATCAACACTCTGATAGTCCACAGATTACAGAATGCCTCCAGATGTGCATCGAAAACTGCTACTGGTCTTCCTGGGAAAGACCAAAACGTAGACTGTTTGAGACATCACTCCCATGGAGGAAAGTGCGCATGGTGACTGTTGTAATCACTCCCGATGCAGTATCTGTGTTTCATCAACATTCTGATTGTCCACAAAATACAGAATGGCTCCAGATGTCCATCCGAAACTACTACTGGTCTTCCTGGGAACGATCAAAGCGCAGACTGTTTGAGAGATTTCTCCCATGGAGGAAAGTGTGCATGGTGACTGTTGTATTCAATCCCGAAGCAATTTCTGTGTTCCAAAACACTCTGATAGTCCACAGATTACAGAATGCCTCCAGATGTGTATCGCAAACTACTACTGGTCTTCCTGAGAACGATCAAAGCGTAGACTGTTTGAGACATTACTCCCATGGAGGAAACTGCGCATGGTGACTGTTGTATTCAATCCCGATGCAATTTCTGTGTTTCATCAACACTGTGATGGTACACAGATTACAGAATGATTCCAGATGTGCATCAGAAACTACTACTGGTCTGCCTGGGAACGTTCAAAGCGTAGTCTCTTTGAGACATTACTCCCATGGAGGAAAGTGCGCATGGTGACTGTTGTATTCAATCCCGATGCAATTTCTGTGTTTCATCAACACTCTGATAGTCCACAGATTACAGAATGGCTCCAGATGTGCAGCGGAAACTACTACTGGTCTTCCAGGAAACGATCAAAGCGTAGGCTGTTTGAGATATTACTCGCATTGAGGAAAGTGCGCGTGGTGACTGTTTTATTCAATCCCGTTGCAATCTCTGTGTTTCATCAAAACCTGATAGTGCACAGATTACAGAATGCCTCCAGATGTGCATCGGAAACTACTACTGGTCTTCCAGGGAACGATCAAAGCGTAAACTGTTTGAGACAATACTCCCATGGAGGAAAGTGCGCATGGTGAGTGTTGTATTCAATCCCGAAGCAATTTCTGTGTTCCTAAACACTCTGATAGTCCAGAGATTACAGAATGCCTCCAGATGTGCATCGGAAACTACTACTGGTCTTGCAGGGAACGATCAAAGCGTAAACTGTTTGAGAAAATACTCCCATGGAGGAAAGTGCGCATGGTGACTGTTGTATTGAATCCCGAAGCAATTTCTGTGTTCCTAAACACTCAGATAGTCCACAGATTACAGAATGCTTCCAGATTTGTATCGGAAAGTACTACTGGTCTTCCAGGGAACGATCAAACCGTATACTGTTTGAGACATTGCTCTCATGGAGGAAAGTGCGCATGGTGACTGTCGTATTCAATCCCAATGCAATTTCTGAGGTTCATCAACACTCTGATAGTCCACAGATTACAGAATGATTCCAGATGTGCATCGGAAACTACTACTGGTCTTCCAGGGAACGATCAAAGCGTAGACTGTTAGAGGCATTACTCCCATGGAGGAAAGTGCGCATGGTGACTGTTGTATTCAATCTCGATGCAATTTCTGTGTTTCATCAACACTCTGATAGTCCATAGATTGCAGAATGCCTCCAGATGTGCATGGGAAACTACTACTGGTCTTCCAGGGATCGATCAAAGCGTAGACTGTTTGAGACATCACTCCCATGGAGGAAAGTGCGCATGGTGACTGTTGTATTCAATCTCGATGCAATTTCTGTGTTTCATCAACACTCTGATAGTCCAGAGATTACAGAATGCCTCCAGATGTGCATCGGAAACTACTACTGGTCTTCCAGGGAACGATCAAAGCGTAGACTGTTTGAGACATTACTCCCATGGAGGAAAGTGCGCATGGTGACTGTTGTATTCAATGCTGATGGAATTTCTGTGTTTTATCAAGAGTCTGATAGTCCACAGATTACAGAATGCCTCAAGATGTGCATCGGAAACTACTACTGGTCTTCCAGGGAACGATCAAAGCCTAGACTGTTTGAGACATTACTCCCATGGAGGAAAGTTCTTATGGTGACTGTTGTATTCAATCCCAAGGCAATTTCTGTGTTTCATCAACACTTTGAAGGTCCACAGATTACAGAATGCTTCCAGATGTGCATCGGAAACTACTACTGGTCTTCCAGGGAACGATCAAAGCGTAGACTGTTTGAGACATTACTCCCATGGAGGAAAGTGCGCATGGTGACTGTTGTATTCAATCCCGAAGCAATTTCTGTGATCCTAAACACTCTGATAGTCCACAGATTACAGAATGCCTCCAGATGTGTATCGGAAACTACTACTGGTCTTCCTGAGAACGATCAAAGCGTAGACTGTTTGAGACATTACTCCCATGGAGGAAACTGCGCATGGTGACTGTTGTATTCAATCCCGATGCAATTTCTGTGTTTCATCAACACTGTGATGGTACACAGATTACAGAATGCCTCCAGATGTGCATCGGAAACTACTACTGGTCTGCCAGGGAACGTTCAAAGCGTAGTCTCTTTGAGACATTACTCCCATGGAGGAAAGTGCTCATGGTGACTGTTGAATTCAATCCCGATGCAATTTCTGTGTTTCATCAACACGCTGACAGTCTACAGATTACAGAATGGCTCCAGATGTGCATCGGAAACTAGTACTGTCCTTCCAGGGAACGATCCAAGCGTAGACTGTTTGAGACATTACTCCAATGGAGGAAAGTGCGCATGGTGACTGTTGTATTCAATCCGGATGCAATATCTGTGTTTCATCAACACTCTGACAGTCCACAGATTACTGAATGCCTCCAGATGTGCATCGGAAAGTACTACTGATCTTCCAGGGAACGATGAAAGCGTAGACTGTTTGTGACATTACTCCCATGGAGGAAAGTGCGCATAGTGACTGTTGTATTCAATCCCGAGGCAATTTCTGTGTTTCATCAACACTTTGTAGGTCCACAGATTACAGAATGCCTCCAGATATGCATCGGAAAGTACTACTGGGCTTCCAGGGAACGATCAAAGCGTAGACTGTTTGAGAATTACTCCCATGGAGGAAAGTGCGATTGGTGACTGTTGTATTCAATACCGATGGAATTTCTGTGTTTCATGAACACTCTGCTGGTCCACAGATTACAGAGTGCCTCCAGATGTTCATCGGAAACTACTACCGCTAATCCAGGGAACGATCAAAGCGCAGACTCTTTGAGACATTACTCCCATGGAGGAAAGTTCGCATGGTTACTGTTGTATTCAATCACCTAGGCAATTTCCGTGTTTCATCGACACTTTGAAGGTCCACAGATTACAGAATGCCTCCAGATATGCATCGGAAGCTACTACTGGTCTTCCAGGGAACGATCAAAGCGTAGACTGTTAGAGAATTACTCCCATGGAGGAAAGTGCGCATGGTGACTGTTGTATTCACTCCCGATGCAAGATCTGTGTTTCATCAACACTCTGATAGTCCACAGATTACAGAATGCTTCCAGATGTGCATCGGAAACTACTACTGGTCTTCCAGGGAACGATCAAAGCGTAGACTGTTTGAGACATTACTCCCATGGAGGAAACTGCGCATGGTGACTGTTGTATTCAATCCCGATGCAATTTCTGTGTTTCATCAACACTCTGATAGTCCACAGATTACAGAATGGCTCCAGATGTGCATCGGAAGCTACTACTGGTCTTCCAGGGAACGATCAAAGCGTAGACTGTTAGAGAATTACTCCCATGGAGGAAAGTGCGCATGGTGACTGTTGTATTCACTCCCGATGCAAGATCTGTGTTTCATCAACACTCTGATAGTCCACAGATTACAGAATGCTTCCAGATGTGCATCGGAAACTACTACTGGTCTTCCAGGGAACGATCCAAGCGTAGACTGTTTGAGACATTACTCCCATGGAGGAAAATGCGCATGGTGGCTGTTGTATTCAATCCGGATGCAATATCTGTGTTTCATCAACACTCTGACAGTCCACAGGTTACAGAATGCCTCCAGATGTGCATCGGAAACTACCACTGGTCTTCCAGGGAACGATCAAATCGTAGACTGTTTTAGACATCACTCCCATGGATGAGAGTGCGCATGGTGACTGTTGTATTCAATCTCGATGCAATTTCTGTGTTTCATCAACACTCTGATAGTCCACAGATTACTGAATGCCTCCAGATGTGCATCGGAAAGTACTACTGGTCTTCCAGGGAACGATGAAAGCGTAGACTAATTGAGACAATACTCCCATGGAGGAAAGTGCGCATAGTGACTGTTGTATTCAATCCCGAGGCAATTTCTGTGTTTCATCAACACTTTGTAGGTCCACAGATTACAGAATGCCTCCAGATATGCATCGGAAACTACTACTGGACTTCCAGGGAACGATCAAAGCGTAGACTGTTTGAGAATTACACCCATGGAGGAAAGTGCGCATGGTGACTGTTGTATTCAATACCGACGGAATTTCTGTGTTTCATGAACACTCTGATAGTCCACAGATTACAGAATGCCTCCAGATGATCTTCGGAAACTACTACCGCTCTTCCAGGGAACGATCAAACCGTAGACTTTTTGAGACATTACTCCCATGGAGGAAAGTTCGCATGGTGACTGTTGTATTCAATCCCAATGCAATTTCTGTGTTTCATCGACACTTTGAAGGTCCACAGATTACAGAATGCCTCCAGATATGCATCGGAAGCTACTACTGGTCTTCCAGGGAATGATCAAAGCGTAGACTGTTAGAGAATTACTCCCATGGAGGAAAGTGCGCATGGTGACTGTTGTATTCACTCCCGATGCAATATCTGTGTTTCATCAACACTCTGATAGTCCACAGATTACAGAATGCTTCCTGATGTGCATCGGAAACTACTACTGGTCTTCCAGGGAACGATCAAAGCGTAGACTGTTTGAGACATTACTCCCATGGAGGAAAGTGCGCATGGTGACTGTTGTATTCAATCTGGATGCAATATCTGTGTTTCATTAACACTCTGACAGTCCACAGATTACAGAATGCCTCCAGATGTGCATCGGAAACTACTGCTGGTTTTCCAGGGAACGACCAAAGCGTAGACTGTTTGAGACATCACTCCCACGGAGGAAAGTGCGCATGGTGACTGTTGTATTCAATCCCGTTGCAATTTCTGTGTTTTATCAAAACTCTGATAGTGCACAGATTACAGAATGCCTCAAGATGTGCATCGGAAAGTACTACTGGTCTTCCAGGGAACGATGAAAGCGTACACTGTTTGAGACATTACTCCCATGGAGGAAATTGCGCATGGTGACTGTTGTATTCAATCCCGATGCGATAACTGTGTTTCATCAACACTCTGATAGTCCACACATTAAAAAATTGCTTGCAGATGTGCATCGGAAACTACTACTGGTCTTCCAGGTAACGATCAAAGCGTAAACTGTTTGAGACAATACTCCCATGGAGGAAAGTGCGCATGGTGACTGTTGTATTCAATCCAGAAGCAATTTCTGTGTTCCTAAACACTCTGATAGTCCACAGATTACAGAATGCCTCCAGATGTGTATCGGAAACTACTACTCGTCGGCCTGGGACGATCAAAGCGTAGACTCTTTGAGACATTACTCCCATGGAGGAAAGTGTGCATGGTGACTGTTGTATTCAATCCCGATGCAATTTTGGTTTCATCAACACTCTGATAGTCCACAGAATACAGAATGCCTCCAGATGTGCATCGGAAGCTACTACTGGTCTTCCAGGGAACGATCAAAGCGTAGACTCTTTGAGACATTACTCCTATGGAGGAAAGTTCGCATGGTGACTGTTGTATTCAATCCCGATGCAATTTCTGTGTTTCATCAAGACCCTGATAGTCCACAGATTGCAGCATGCCTCCAGATGTGCATCGGAAACTACTACTGGTCTTCCAGGGAACGATCAAAGCGTAGGCTGTTTGAGATATTACTAGCATTGAGGAAAGTGCACATGGTGACTGTTTAATTCAATCCCGATGCGATAACTTTGTTTCATCAACCCTCTGATAGTCCACAGATTACAGAATGCTTCCAGATGTGCATCGGAAAGTACTACTGGTATTCGAGGGAACGATCAAAGCGTAGACTGTTTGAGACATTACTCCAATGGAGGAAAGTGCGCATGGTGACTGTTGTATTCAATCTCGATGCAATTTCTATGTTTCATCAACTCTCTGATCATCCACAGATTACAGTATGCCTCCAGATGTGCATCGGGAACTAATACTGGTCTTCCAGGGAACGATGAAAGCGTAGACTGTTTTAGACATCACTCCCATCGAGGAAAGTGTGCATGGTGATTGTTGTATTCAATCCCGATGCAATTTCTGTGTTTCATCAATACTCTGATAGTCCACAGATTACAGAATGCCTCCAGATGTGCATCGGAAACTTTTAGTGGTCTTCCAGGGAACGATCAAAGCGTAGACTGTTTGACACATTACTGCCATGGAGGAAAGTGCGCATGGTGACTGTTGTATTCAATCTCGATGCAATTTCTGTGTTTCATGAACACTCTGATAGTCCACAGATTACAGAATGCCTCCAGATGTGCATCGGAAACTTTTACTGGTCTTCCCTGGAACGATCAAAGCGTAGACTGTTTGAGACATTACTGCCATGGAGGAAAGTGCGCATGGTGACTGTTGTATTCAATCCCGAGGATATTTCTGTGTTTCATCAACACTCTGATAGTCCACAGATTTCAGAATGCCTCCAGATGTGTATCGGAAACTACTACTGGTCTTCCAGGGAACTATCAAAGCGTAGACTGTTTGAGACATTACTCCTATGGAGGAAAGTGCGCATTGTGACTGTTGTATTCAATCCCGATGCGATAACTGTGTTTCTCGACACTCTGATAGTCCACAGATTAAAAAATGCTTCCAGATGTGCATGGGAAACTGCTACTGGTCTTCCAGGGAACGATCAAAGCGTAGACTGTTTGAGACATTACTCCTATGGACGAAAGTGCGCATGGTGACTGTTGTATTCAATCCCGATGCGATAACTGTGTTTCATCAACAGTCTGATAGTCCACAGATTAAAAAGTGCTTCCAGATATGCATCGGAAACTACTACTGGTCTTCCAGGGAACGATCAAAGCGTACACTGTTGGAGACATTACTACCATTGAGGAATGTGCGCATGGTGACTGTTGTATTAAATCCCGATGCAATTTCTGTGTTTCATCAACACTCTGATAGTCCACAGATTACAGAATGCCTCCAGATGTGCATCAGCAACTACTACTGGTCGTCGAGGGAACGATCAAAGCGTAGACTGTTTGAGACATCACTCCCATGGAGGAAAGTGCGCATGGTGACTGTTGTATTTAATCCCGATGCAATTTCTCTGTTTCATCAACACTCTGAGAATCCACAGATTACAGAATGCCTCCAGATGTGCATCGGAAACTACTACTGGTCTTCCAGGGAACGATCAAAGCGTAAACTGTTTGAGAGAATACTCCCAAGGAGGAAAGTGCGCATGGTGACTGTTGTATTCAATCTTTAAGCAATTTCTGTGTTTCATCAACTCTCTGATCATCCACAGATTACAGAATGCCGCCAGATGTGCATCGGAAACTACTGGTCATCCAGGGAACGATGAAAGCGTAGACTGTTTGAGACATTACTCCCATGGAGGAAAGTGTGCATGGTGACTGTTGTATTCAATCCCGATGCAATTTCTGAGTTTCATCAATACTCTGATAGTCCACAGATTACAGAATGTTTCCTGGTGTGCATCGGAAACTTTTACTGGTCTTCCAGCGATCGATCAAAGCGTAAACTGTTGAGACAATACTCCCATGGAGGAAAGTGCGCATGATGACTGTTGTATTCAATCCCGAAGCAATTTCTGTGTTCCTAAACACTCTCATAGTCAACAGATTACAGAATGGCTCTAGATGTGTATCGGAAACTACTACTGGGCGTCCTGGGAACGATCAAAGCGTAGACTGTTTGAGACATTACTCCCATGGAGGAAACTGCGCATGGTGATTATTGTATTCAATCCCTATGCAATTTCTGTGTTTCATCAACACTTTGATGGTCCACAGATTACAGAATGCCTCCAGATGTGCATCGGAAACTACTACTGGTATTCCAGGAAAGATCAAATCGTATTCTCTTTGAGAAATTACTCCCATGGAGGAAAGGGCGCATGGTGACTGTTGAATTCAATCCAGATGCAATTTCTGTGTTTCATCAACACTCTGATAGTCCACAGATTAGAGAATGCCGCCAGATGTGCATCGGAAACTACTACTGGTCTTCCTGGGAACAATCAAAGCGTAGACTGTTTGAGGCATTACACCCATGGAGGAAAGTGCGCATGGTGGCAGTTGTATTCTATCCCGAGGCAATTTCTGTGTTTCATCAACACTCTGATAGTCCACAGATTACAGAATGCCTACAGATGTGCATCGGAAACTACTACTGGTCTTCCAGGGAACGATCAAAGTATAGACTGTTTGAGACATTACTCCCATGGAGGAAATTGCGCATGGTGACTGTTGTATTCAATCCCGATGCGATAACTGTGTTTCATCAACACTCTGATAGTCCACACATTAAAAAATTGCTTGCAGATGTGCATCGGAAACTACTACTGGTCTTCCAGGGAACGATCAAAGCGTAGACTGTTTGAGACAATACTACCATGGAGGAATGTTCGCATGGTGACTGCTGTATTCAATCCCGATGCGATAACTGTGTTTCATCAACACTCTGATAGTCCACAGATTACAGAATGCTTCCAGATGTGCATCTGAAACTATTACTGGTCTTCCAGGGAACGATCAAAGCGCAGACTGTTTGAGACATTACTACCATAGAGAAATGTGCCCATGGTGACTGTTGTATTCAATCCCGATGCAATTTCTGTGTTTCATCAACACTCTGATAGTCCACAGATCACAGAATGCCTCCAGATGTGCATCGGAAACTACTACTGGTCTTCGATAAACGATCAAAGCGAAGACTGTTTGAGACATCACTCCCATGGAGGAAAGTGCGCATGGTGACTGTTGTATTCTATCTCGATGCAATTTCTGTGTTTCATCAACACTCTGATAGTCCAGAGATTACAGAATGCCTCCAGATGTGCATCGGAAACTACTACTGGTCTTCCAGGTAACGATCAAAGCGTAAACTGTTTGAGACAATACTCCCATGGAGGAAAGTGCGCATGGTGACTGTTGTATTCAATCCCGAAGCAATTTTTGTGTTCCTAAACACTCAGATAGTCCACAGATTACAGAATGCTTCCAGATTTGTATCGGAAACTACTACTTGTCGTCCTGGGAAAGATCAAATCGTAGACTGTTTGACACATTACTCCCATGGAAGAAACTGCTCATGGTGACTGTTGTATCAATCCCGATGCAACTTCTATGTTTCAGCAACACTCTGATGGTCCACAGATTAAAAAATTGCTTGCAGATGTGCATCGGAAACTGCTACTGGTCTTCCAGTGAACGATCAAAGCGTAGACTCTTTGAGACATTACTCCCATGGAGGAAAGTGCGCATGGTGACGGTTTTATTCAATCCTGATGCAACTTCTGTGTTTCATCAACACTCTGATAGTCCACAGATTACAGAATGGCTCCAGATGTGCATTGGTAACTAGTACTGGTCTTCCAGGGAACGATCAAAGCGTAGGCTGTTAGAGATATTACTCGCATTGAGGAAAGTGCGCATGGTGACTGTTGTATTCAATCCCGATGCGATAACTGTGTTTCATCAACACTCGGATAGTCCACAGATTACAGAATGTTTCCAGATGTGCATGGGAAACTACTACTGGTCTTCCAGGGAGCGATCATAGCGTAGACTGTTTGAGACATTACTCCCATGGAGGAAAGTGCGCATGGTGACTGTTGTATTCAATCCCGATGCAATTTCTGTGTTTCATCAAAATTCTGATAGTGCACAGATTACAGAATGCCTCCAGATGTGCATCGGAAACTACTACTGGTCTTCCAGGGAACGATCAAGGCGTAAACTGTTTGAGACAATACTCCCATGGAGGAAAGTGCGCATGGTGAGTGTTGTATTCAATCCCGAAGCAATTTCTGTGATCCTAAACACTCTGATAGTCCACAGATTACAGAATGCCTCCAGATGTGTATCGGAAACTACTACTGGTCGGCCTGGGAACGATCAAAGCGTAGACTATTTGAGACAATTCTCCCATGGAGGAAAGTGTGCATGATGACTGTTGTATTTAATCCCGATGCAATTTTGGTTTCATCAACACTCTGATAGTCCACAGAATACAGAATGCCTCCAGATGTGCATCGGAAGCTACTACTGGTCTTCCAGGGAACGATCAAAGCGTAGACTCTTTGAGACATTACTCCCATGGAGGAAAGTTCGCATGGTGACTGTTGTATTCAATCCCGATGCAATTTCTGTGTTTCATCAAGACCCTGATAGTCCACAGATTACAGCATGCCTCCAGATGTGCATCGGAAACTACTACTGGTCTTCCAGGGAACGATCAAAGCGTAGGCTGTTTGAGATATTACTAGCATTGAGGAAAGTGCGCATGGTGACTGTTGTATTCAATCCCGAGGCAATTTCTGTGTTTCATCAACACTCTGATAGTCCACAGATTTCAGAATGCCTCCAGATGTGTATCGGAAACTACTACTGGTCTTCCAGGGAACGATCAAAGGGTAGACTGTTTGAGACATTACTCCTATGGAGGAAAGTGCGCATTGTGACTGTTGTATTCAATCCCGATGCGATAACTGTGTTTCATCGACACTCTGATAGTCCACAGATTAAAAAATGCTTCCAGATGTGCATCGGAAACTACTACTGGTCTTCCAGGGAACGATCAAATCGTACACTGTTTGAGACATTACTACCATTGAGGAATGTGCGCATGGTGACTGTTGTATTAAATCCCGATGCAATTTCTGTGTTTCATCAACACTCTGATAGTCCACAGATTACAGAATGCCTCCAGATGTGCATCAGAAACTACTACTGGTCGTCGAGGGAACGATCAAAGCGTAGTCTGTTTGAGACATCACTCCCATGGAGGAAAGTGCGCATGGTGACTGTTGTATTCAATCCCGATGCAATTTCTCTGTTTCATCAACACTCTGAGACTCCACAGATTACAGAATACCTCCAGATGTGCATCGGAAACTACTACTGGTCTTCCAGGGAACGATCAAAGCGTAAACTATTTGAGAGAATACTCCCAAGGAGGAATGTGCGCATGGTGACTGTTGAATTCAATCCAGATGCAATTTCTGTGTTTCATCAAGACTCTGATAGTCCACAGATTAGAGAATGCCGCCAGATGTGCATCGGAAACTACTACTGGTCTTCCTGGGATCGATCAAAGCGTAGATTGTTAGAGACATTACTCCCATGAAGGGAAGTGCGCATGGTGACTGTTGTATTCAATCCCGATGCAATTTCTGTGATTCATCAACTCTCTGATCGTCCACAGATTACAGAATTCCTCCAGATGCGCATCGGAAACTACTACTGGTCTTCCAGGGAACGATGAAAGCGTAGACTGTTTGAGACATTACTCCCGTGGAGGAAAGTGTGCATGGTGACTGTTGTATTCAACCCCGATGCAATTTCTGTGTTTCATCAATACTCTGATAGTCCACAGATTACAGAATGCCTCCAGATGTGCATCGGAAACTTTTGCTGGTCTTCCAGGGAACGATCAAAGCGTACACTGTTTGAGGCATTACACCCATGGAGGAAAGTGCGCATAGTGGCAGTTGTATTCTATCCCGAGGCAATTTCTGTGTTTCATCAACACTCTGATAGTCCAGAGATTACAGAATGCCTCCAGATGTGCATCGGAAACTACTACTGGTCTTCCAGGTAACGATCAAAGCGTAAACTGTTTGAGACAATACTCCCATGGAGGAAAGTGCGCATGGTGACTGTTGTATTCAATCCCGAAGCAATTTCTGTGTTCCTAAACACTCAGATAGTCCACAGATTACAGAATGCTTCCAGATTTGTATCGGAAACTACTACTTGTCGTCCTGGGAAAGATCAAATCGTAGACTGTTTGACACATTACTCCCATGGAGGAAACTGCTCATGGTGACTGTTGTATCAATCCCGATGCAACTTCTATGTTTCATCAACACTCTGATGGTCCACAGATTAAAAAATTGCTTGCAGATGTGCATCGGAAACTGCTACTGGTCTTCCAGTGAACGATCAAAGCGTAGACTCTTTGAGACATTACTCCCATAGAGGAAAGTGCGCATGGTGACGGTTTTATTCAATCCTGATGCAATTTCTGTGTTTCATCAACACTCTGATAGTCCACAGATTACAGAATGCCTCCAGATGTGCATCATAAACTACTACTGGTCTTCCTGGGAAAGACCAAAATGTAGACTGTTTGAGACATCACTCCCATGGAGGAAAGTGCGCATGGTGACTGTTGTAATCACTCCCGATGCAATATCTGTGTTTCATCAACATTCTGATTGTCCACAGAATACAGAATGGCTCCAGATATGCATCCGAAACTACTACTTGTCTTCCTGGGAACGATCAAAGCGCAGACTGTTTGAGAGATTACTCCCATGGAGGAAAGTGTGCATGGTGACTGTTGTATTCAATCCCGATGCAATTTTGGTTTCATCAACACTCTGATAGTCCACAGGATACAGAATGCCTCCAGATGTGCATCGAAACTTCTACTGGTCTTCCAGGGAACGATCAAAGCGTAGACACTTTGAGACATTACTCCCATGGAGGACAGTGCGCATGGTGACTGTTGTATTCCAACCCGAAGCAATTTCTGTGTTCCTAAACACTCTGATAGTCCACAGATTACAGAATGGCTCCTGATGTGCATTGGTAACTAGTACTGGTCTTCCAGGGAACGATCAAAGCGTAGGCTGTTAGAGGTATTACTCGCATTGAGGAAAGTGCGCATGGTGACTGTTGTATTCAATCCCGATGCGATAACTGTGTTTCATCAACACTCGGATAGTCCACAGATTACAGAGTGCCTCCAGATGTGCATCGGAAACTACTACTGGCCTTCGAGGGAACGATCAAAGCCTATACTGTTTGAGACAATACTCCCATGGAGGAAAGTGCGCATGGTGACTGTTGTAATCACTCCCGATGCAATATCTGTGTTTCATCAACATTCTGATTGTCCACAGAATACAGAATGGCTCCAGATATGCATCCGAAACTACTACTTGTCTTCCTGGGAACGATCAAAGCGCAGACTGTTTGAGAGATTACTCCCATGGAGGAAAGTGTGCATGGTGACTGTTGTATTCAATCCCGATGCAATTTTGGTTTCATCAACACTCTGATAGTCCACAGGATACAGAATGCCTCCAGATGTGCATCGGAAACTACTACTGGTCTTCCTGGGATCGATCAAAGCGTAGATTGTTAGAGACATTACTCCCATGAAGGGAAGTGCGCATGGTGACTGTTGTATTCAATCCCGATGCAATTTCTGTGTTTCATCAACACTCGGATAGTCCACAGATTACAGAATGTTTCCAGATGTGCATGGGAAACTACTACTGGTCCTCCAGGGAACGATCAAAGCGTAGACTGTTTGAGACATTACTCCCATGGAGGAAAGTGCGCATGGTGACGGTTGTATTCAATCCCGATGCAATTTCTGTGTTTGATCAAAATTCTGATAGTGCACAGATTACAGAATGCCTCCAGATGTGCATCGGAAACTACTACTGGTCTTCCAGGGAACGATCAAAGCGTAGGCTGTTTGAGATATTACTAGCATTGAGGAAAGTGCGCATGGTGACTGTTGTATTCAATCCCGAGGCAATTTCTGTGTTTCATCAACACTCTGATATTCCACAGATTTCAGAATGCCTCCAGATGTATATCGGAAACTACTACTGGTCTTCCAGGGAACGATCAAAGCGTAGACTGTTTGAGACATTACTCCTATGGAGGAAAGTGCGCATTGTGACTGTTGTATTCAATCCCGATGCGATAACTGTGTTTCATCGACACTCTGATAGTCCACAGATTAAAAAATGCTTCCAGATTTGCATCGGAAACTACTACTGGTCTTCCAGGGAACGATCAAATCGTACACTGTTTGAGACATTACTACCAATGAGGAATGTGCGCATGGTGACTGTTGTATTAAATCCCGATGCAATTTCTGTGTTTCATCAACACTCTGATAGTCCACAGATTACAGAATGCCTCCAGATGTGCATCAGAAACTACTACTGGTCGTCGAGGGAACGATCAAAGCGTAGTCTGTTTGAGACATCACTCCCATGGAGGAAAGTGCGCATGGTGACTGTTGTATTCAATCCCGATGCAATTTCTCTGTTTCATCAACACTCTGAGAGTCCACAGATTACAGAATGCCTCCAGATGTGCATCGGAAACTACTACTGGTCTTCCAGGGAACGATCGAAGCGTAAACTGTTTGAGAGAATACTCCCAAGGAGGAAAGTGCGCATGGTGACCGTTGTATTCAATCTTTAAGCAATTTCTGTGTTTCATCAACTTTCTGATCATCCACAGATTACAGAATGCCGCCAGATGTGCATCGGAAACTACTGGTCATCCAGGGAACGATGAAAGCGTAGACTGTTTGAGACATTACTCCCATGGAGGAAAGTGTGCATGGTGACTGTTGTATTCAATCCCGATGCAATTTCTGTGTTTCATCAATACTCTGATAGTCCACAGATTACAGAATGCCTCCTGGTGTGCATCGGAAACTTTTACTGGTCTTCCAGCGATCGATCAAAGCGTAAACTGTTTGAGACAATACTCCCATGGAGGAAAGTGCGCATGATGACTGTTGTATTCAATCCCGAAGCAATTTCTGTGTTCCTAAACACTCTCATAGTCAACAGTTTACAGAATGGCTCCAGATGTGTATCGGAAACTACTACTGGGCGTCCTGGGAATGATCAAAGCGTAGACTGTTTGAGACATTACTCCCATGGAGGAAACTGCACATGGTGATTGTTGTATTCTATCCCGACGCAATTTTTGTGTTTCATCAACACTCTGATGGTCCACAGATTACAGAATGCCTCCAGATGTGCATCGGAAACTACTACTGGTCTTCCAGGGAACGATCAAATGGTAGACTCTTTGAGACATTACTCCCATGGAGGAAAGTGCGCATGGTGACTGTTGTATTCAATCCCGATGCAATATCTGTGTTTCATCAACACTTTGATGGTCCACAGATTACAGAATGCCTCCAGATGTGCATCGGAAACTACTACTGGTATTCCAGGGAAAGATCAAATCGTATTCTCTTTGAGAAATTACTCCCATGGAGGAAAGGGCGCATGGTGACTGTTGAATTCAATCCAGATGCAATTTCTGTGTTTCATCAACACTCTGATAGTCCACAGATTAGAGAATGCCGCCAGATGTGCATCGGAAACTACTACTGGTCTTCCTGGGATCGATCAAAGCGTAGATTGTTAGAGACATTACTCCCATGAAGGGAAGTGCGCATGGTGACTGTTGTATTCAATCCCGATGCAATTTCTGTGTTTCATCAACTCTCTGATCGTCCACAGATTATACAATGCCTCCAGATGCGCATCGGAAACTACTACTGGTCTTCCAGGGAACGAAGAAAGCGTAGACTGTTTGAGACATTACTTCCATGGAGGAAAGTGCCAATGGTGACTGTTGTGTTCATTCTTTATGCAATTTCTGTGTTTCATCAACTCTCTGATCATCCACAGATTACAGAATGCCTCCAAATGTGTATCGGAAACTACTACTGGTCTTCCAGGGAACGATGAAAGCGTAGACTGTTTGAGACATTACTCCCGTGGAGGAAAGTGTGCATGGTGACTGTTGTATTCAACCCCGATGCAATTACTGTGTTTCATCAATACTCTGATAGTCCACAGATTACAGAATGCCTCCAGATGTGCATCGGAAACTTTTGCTGGTCTTCCAGGGAACGATCAAAGCGTAGACTGTTTGAGGCATTACACCCATGGAGGAAAGTGCGCATGGTGGCAGTTGTATTCTATCCCGAGGCAATTTCTGTGTTTCATCAACACTCTGATAGTCCACAGATTACAGAATGCCTCCAGATGTGCATCGGAAACTACTACTGGTCTTCCAGGGAACGATCATAGTATAGACTGTTTGAGACATTACTCCCATGGAGGAAACTGCGCATGGTGACTGTTGTTTTCAATCCCGATGCAATTTCTGTGCTTTATCAACACTCTGATGGTCCACAGATTACAGAATGCCACCAGATGTGCATCGGAAACTACTACTGGGCTCCAGGGAACGATCAAATCGTAGACTCTTTGAGACATTACTCCCATGGAGGAAAGTGCGCATTGTGACTGTTGTATTCAATCCCAATGCAATTTCCGTGTTTCATCAACATTCTTATGGTCTACAGGTTACAGAATGACTCCAGATGTGCATCGGAAACTACTACTGGTCTTCCAGGGAACGATCAAAGCGTAGTTTCTTTGAGTAATTACTCCCATGGATGAAAGGGCGCATGGTGACTGTTGAATTCAATCCAGATGCAATTTCTGTGTTTCATCAACTCTCTGATAGTCCACAGATTACAGAATGGCTCCAGAAGTGCATCGGAAATTACTACTTATCTTTCAGGGAGCGATCAAAGCGTAGGCTGTTTGAGATATTACCCGCATGGAGGAAAATGCGCTTTGTGACTGTTGTATTCAATCCCGATGCGATAACTGTGTTTCACCAACACTCTGATAGTAAACAGATTAAGGAATGCTTCCAGATGTGCATCGGAAACTACTACTGGTCTTCCAGGGAACGATCAAAGCGTACACTGTTTGAGACATTACTACCAATGAGGAATGTGCGCATGGTGACTGTTGTATTAAATCCCGATGCAATTTCTGTGTTTCATCAACACTCTGATAGTCCACAGATTACAGAATGCCTCCAGATGTGCATCAGAAACTACTACTGGTCGTCGAGGGAACGATCAAAGCGTAGTCTGTTTGAGACATCACTCCCATGGAGGAAAGTGCGCATGGTGACTGTTGTATTCAATCCCGATGCAATTTCTCTGTTTCATCAACACTCTGAGAGTCCACAGATTACAGAATGCCTCCAGATGTGCATCGGAAACTACTACTGGTCTTCCAGGGAACGATCGAAGCGTAAACTGTTTGAGAGAATACTCCCAAGGAGGAAAGTGCGCATGGTGACCGTTGTATTCAATCTTTAAGCAATTTCTGTGTTTCATCAACTTTCTGATCATCCACAGATTACAGAATGCCGCCAGATGTGCATCGGAAACTACTGGTCATCCAGGGAACGATGAAAGCGTAGACTGTTTGAGACATTACTCCCATGGAGGAAAGTGTGCATGGTGACTGTTGTATTCAATCCCGATGCAATTTCTGTGTTTCATCAATACTCTGATAGTCCACAGATTACAGAATGCCTCCTGGTGTGCATCGGAAACTTTTACTGGTCTTCCAGCGATCGATCAAAGCGTAAACTGTTTGAGACAATACTCCCATGGAGGAAAGTGCGCATGATGACTGTTGTATTCAATCCCGAAGCAATTTCTGTGTTCCTAAACACTCTCATAGTCAACAGTTTACAGAATGGCTCCAGATGTGTATCGGAAACTACTACTGGGCGTCCTGGGAATGATCAAAGCGTAGACTGTTTGAGACATTACTCCCATGGAGGAAACTGCACATGGTGATTGTTGTATTCTATCCCGACGCAATTTTTGTGTTTCATCAACACTCTGATGGTCCACAGATTACAGAATGCCTCCAGATGTGCATCGGAAACTACTACTGGTCTTCCAGGGAACGATCAAATGGTAGACTCTTTGAGACATTACTCCCATGGAGGAAAGTGCGCATGGTGACTGTTGTATTCAATCCCGATGCAATATCTGTGTTTCATCAACACTTTGATGGTCCACAGATTACAGAATGCCTCCAGATGTGCATCGGAAACTACTACTGGTATTCCAGGGAAAGATCAAATCGTATTCTCTTTGAGAAATTACTCCCATGGAGGAAAGGGCGCATGGTGACTGTTGAATTCAATCCAGATGCAATTTCTGTGTTTCATCAACACTCTGATAGTCCACAGATTAGAGAATGCCGCCAGATGTGCATCGGAAACTACTACTGGTCTTCCTGGGATCGATCAAAGCGTAGATTGTTAGAGACATTACTCCCATGAAGGGAAGTGCGCATGGTGACTGTTGTATTCAATCCCGATGCAATTTCTGTGTTTCATCAACTCTCTGATCGTCCACAGATTATAGAATGCCTCCAGATGCGCATCGGAAACTACTACTGGTCTTCCAGGGAACGAAGAAAGCGTAGACTGTTTGAGACATTACTTCCATGGAGGAAAGTGCCAATGGTGACTGTTGTATTCATTCTTTATGCAATTTCTGTGTTTCATCAACTCTCTGATCATCCACAGATTACAGAATGCCTCCAAATGTGTATCGGAAACTACTACTGGTCTTCCAGGGAACGATGAAAGCGTAGACTGTTTGAGACATTACTCCCGTGGAGGAAAGTGTGCATGGTGACTGTTGTATTCAACCCCGATGCAATTACTGTGTTTCATCAATACTCTGATAGTCCACAGATTACAGAATGCCTCCAGATGTGCATCGGAAACTTTTGCTGGTCTTCCAGGGAACGATCAAAGCGTAGACTGTTTGAGGCATTACACCCATGGAGGAAAGTGCGCATGGTGGCAGTTGTATTCTATCCCGAGGCAATTTCTGTGTTTCATCAACACTCTGATAGTCCACAGATTACAGAATGCCTCCAGATGTGCATCGGAAACTACTACTGGTCTTCCAGGGAACGATCATAGTATAGACTGTTTGAGACATTACTCCCATGGAGGAAACTGCGCATGGTGACTGTTGTTTTCAATCCCGATGCAATTTCTGTGTTTTATCAACACTCTGATGGTCCACAGATTACAGAATGCCACCAGATGTGCATCGGAAACCACTACTGGGCTCCAGGGAACGATCAAATCGTAGACTCTTTGAGACATTACTCCCATGGAGGAAAGTGCGCATTGTGACTGTTGTATTCAATCCCAATGCAATTTCCGTGTTTCATCAACATTCTTATGGTCTACAGGTTACAGAATGCCTCCAGATGTGCATCGGAAACTACTACTGGTCTTCCAGGGAACGATCAAAGCGTAGTTTCTTTGAGTAATTACTCCCATGGATGAAAGGGCGCATGGTGACTGTTGAATTCAATCCAGATGCAATTTCTGTGTTTCATCAACTCTCTGATAGTCCACAGATTACAGAATGGCTCCAGAAGTGCATCGGAAATTACTACTTATCTTTCAGGGAGCGATCAAAGCGTAGGCTGATTGAGATATTACCCGCATGGAGGAAAATGCGCTTTGTGACTGTTGTATTCAATCCCGATGCGATAACTGTGTTTCACCAACACTCTGATAGTAAACAGATTAAGGAATGCTTCCAGATGTGCATCGGAAACTACTACTGGTCTTCCAGGGAACGATCAAAGCCTAGACTGTTTGAGACATTACTCCCATGGAGGAATGTGCGCATGGTGACTGTTGTATTCAATCCTGATGCAATTTCTGTGTTTCATCAACACTCTGATAGTCCACAGATTACAGAATGCCTCCAGATGTGCATCGGAAACTACTACTGGTCTTCCAGGGCACCATCAAAGCGTAGACTGTTTGAGACATTACTCCCATGGAGGAAAGTGCGAATGGTGACCGTTGTATTCAATCCCGATGCAATTTCTGGGTCTCATCAACACTCTGATAGTCCACAGATTACAGAATGCTTCCAGATGTGCATCGGAAACTACTACTGGTCTTCCAGGGCACCATCAAAGCGTAGACTGTTTGAGACACTACTCCCATGGAGGAAAGTGCGCATGGTACTGTTGTATTCAATCCCGATGCAATTTATGTGTTTCATCAACACTCTGATAGTCCACAGATTACAGAATGCCACCAGATGTGCATCGGAAACTACTACTGGTCTACCAGGGAACGATCAAAGCGTAGCATGTTTGAGAATTACTCCCATGGAGGAAAGTGCGCATGGTGACTGTTGTATTCAATCCCGATTCCATTTCTGTGTTTCATCAACACTCTGATGGTCCACAGATTACAGAATGCCTCCAGATGTGCATCGAAAACTACTACTGGGCTTCCAGGGAACGATCAAATGGTAGACTCTTTGAGACATTACTCCCATGGAGGAAAGGGCGCATGGTGACTGTTGAATTCAATCCAGATGCAATTTCTGTGTTTCATCAACACTCTGATAGTCCACAGATTACAGAATGGCTCCAGATGTGCATCGGAAATTACTACTTATCTTTCAGGGAGCGATCAAAGCGTAGGCTGTTTGAGATATTACCCGCATGGAGGAAAGTGCGCTTTGTGACTGTTGTATTCAATCCCGATGCGATAACTGTGTTTCACCAACACTCTGATAGTAAACAGATTAAGGAATGCTTCCAGATGTGCATCGGAAACTACTACTGGTCTTCCAGGGAACGATCAAAGCGTAGACTGTTTGAGACATTACTCCCATGTAGGGAAGTGCGCATGGTGACCGTTGTATTCAATCCCGATGCAATTTCTGGGTCTCATCAACACTCTGATAGTCCACAGATTACAGAATGCTTCCAGATGTGCATCGGAAACTTCTACTGGTCTTCCAGGGCACCATCAAAGCGTAGACTGTTTGAGACATTACTCCCATGGAGGAATGTGCGCATGGTGACTGTTGTATTCAATCCTGATGCAATTTCTGTGTTTCATAAACACTCTGATAGTCCACAGATTACAGAATGCCTCCAGATGTGCATCGGAAACTACTACTGGTCTTTCAGGGAACGATCATTTCGTAGACTGTTTGAGACATCACTCCCATGGAGGAAAGTGCGCATGGTGACTGTTGTATTCAATCCCGATGCAATTTCTGTGTTTCATCAACTCTCTGATCGTCTACACATTACAGAATGCCTCCAGATGTGCATCGGAAACTACTACTGGTTTTCCAGAGAACGATGAAAGCGTAGACTGTTTGAGACATTAGTCCCATGGAGGAAAGTGCGCATTTTGACTGTTGTATTCAAACCCGATGCGATTTCTGTGTTTCATCAACACTCTGATAGTCCACAGATTACAGAATGCCTCCAGATTTGCATCGGAAACTACTACTGTTCTTCCAGGGAACGATCAAAGAGTAGACTGTTTGAGACATTACTCCCATGGAGGAAAGTTCGCATGGTGACTGTTGTATTCAATCCCGAGGCAATTTCTGTGTTTCATCAACACTTTGAAAGTCCACAGATTACAGAATGCCTCCAGATATGCATCGGAAGCTACTACTGGTCTTCCAGGGAACGATCAAAGCGTAGACTGTTAGAGAATTACTCCCATGGAGCAAAGTGCGCATGGTGACTGTGGTAATCAATTCCGATGCAATTTCTGTGTTTCATGAACACTCAGATAGTCCACAGATTACAGAATGCCTCCAGATGTGTATCGAAAACTACTATTGGTCTTCCAGCGAACGATCAAAACGTAGACTGTTTGAGACATTACTCCCATTCAAGAAAGTGCGCATGGTGACTGTTGTATTCAATCCCGAAGCAAATTCTTTGTTCCTAAACACTCTGATAATCCACAGATTACAGAATGCCTCCAGATGTGTATCGGAAACTACTACTGGTCTTCCTGGGAACGATCAAGGAGCAGACTGTTTGAGACATTACTCCTATGGAGGAAACTGCGCATGGTGACTGTTGTATTCACTCCCGATGCAATATCTGTGTTTCATTAACACTCTGATAGTCCACAGATTACAGAATGCTTCCAGATGTGCATCGGAAACTACTACTCGTCTTTTTGGGAACGATCAAAGCGTAGACTGTTTGAGACATTACTCCCATGGAGGAAAGTGCGGAAGGTGACTGTTGTATTCAATCCCGATGCAATTTCTGTGTTTCATCAACACTCTGATAGTCCACAGATTATAGAATGCCTCCAGATGTGCATCGGAAACTACTACTGGTCTTCCAGGGAACGATCAAAGCGTAGTCTCTTTGTGACATTAGTCCCATGGAGGAAAGTGCGCATGGTGACTGTTGTATTCAATCCGGATGCAATATCTGTGTTTCATCAACACTCTGATAGTCCACAGATTACAGAATGCTTCCAGATGTGAATGGGAAACTACTACTGGTCATGCTGGGAACGATCAAAGCGTAGACTGCTTGAGACATTACTCCCATGGAGGAAAGTGCACATGGTGACTGTTGTATTCAATCTCGATGCAATTTCTGTGTTTCATCAACACTCTCATAGTCCACAGATTACAGAATGCCTCCAGATGTGCATCGGAAATTACTACTGGTCTTCCAGGGAACGATCTAGTCGCAGACAGTTTGAGACATTACTCCTATGGAGGAAACGGCGCATGGTGACTGTTGTATTCTCTCCCGATGCAATATCAGTGTTTCATCAATACTCTGATAGTCTACACATTACAGAATGCCTCCAGATGTGCATCGGAAACTACTACTGGTTTTCCAGAGAACGATGAAAGCGTAGACTGTTTGAGACCTTACTCCCATATAGGAAAGTGCGCGTGGTGACTGTTGTATTCAAACCCTATGTGAATTCTGTGTTTCATCAACACTCTGATAGTCCACAGATTACAGAATGCCCCCAGATGTGCATCGGAAACTTCTACTGGTCTTCCAGGGAACGATCAAAGCGTAGACTGTTAGAGAATTACTCCCATGGAGCAAAGTGCGCATGGTGACTGTTGTAATCAATTCCGATGCAATTTCTGTGTTTCATGAACACTCAGACAGTCCACAGATTACAGAATGCATCCAGATGTGCATCGGAAACTACTACTGGTCTTCCAGCGAACGATCAAGGCGCAGACTGTTTGAGACATTACTCATATGGAGGAAACTGCGCATTGGGACTGTTGTATTCACTCCCGATGCAATATCTGTGTTTCATCAACACTCTGATAGTCCACAGATTACAGAATGCTTACAGATGTGCTTCGGAAACTACTACTGGTCTTCCAGGGAACGATCAAAGCGTAGTCTCTTTGAGACATTACTCCTATGGAGGAAAGTGCGCATGGTGACTGTTGTATTCAATCCGGATGCAATATCTGTGTTTCATCAACACTCTGATAGTCCACAGATTACAGAATGCTTCTAGATGTGCATGGGAAACTACTACTCGTCATCCAGGGAACGATCAAAGCGCAGACTGTTTGAGACATTACTCCCACGGAGGAAAGTGCGCATTGTGACTATTGTATTCAATCCCGATGCAATTTCTGTGTTTCATCAAAACTCTGATAGTGCACAGTTTACAGAATGCCTCCAGATGTGCATCGGAAACTACTACTGGTCTTCCAGGGAACGATCAAAGCGCAGACTGTTTGAGACATTACTCCCATGGAGGAAAGTGCGCATGGTGACTGTTGTATTCAATCTCGATGCAATTTCTGTGTTTCATCAACACTCTGATAGTCCAAAGATTACAGAATGCCTCCAGATGTGCATTCGAAACTACTACTGGTCTTCCTGGGATCGATCAAAGCGTAGATTGTTTGAGACATTACTCCCATGAAGGAAAGTGCGCATGGTGACAGCTGTATTCAATCCCGATGCAATTTCTGTGTTTCATCAACACTCTAATAGTCCACAGATTATAGAATGCCTCCAGATGTGCAACGGAAACTACTACTGGTCTTCCAAGGGGCGATCAAAGCGTAAACTGCTTGAGACATTACCCCATGGAGGGAAGTGGGCATGGTGACTGTTGTATTCAATCCCGATGCAATATCTGTGTTTCATCAACTCTCTGATAGTCCACAGATTACAGAATGCCTCCAGATGTGCATCGGAAATTACTACTGGTCTTCCAGGGAACGATCAAAGCGTAAACTGTTTGAGACATTACTCCCATGGAGGAAAGTGCGCATGGTGACTGTTGTATTCAATCCCGATGCAATTTCTGTGTTTCATCAACTCTCTGATCATCAACAGTTTACAGAATGCCTCCAGATGTGCATCGGAAACTACTACTGGTCTTCCAGGGAACGATGAAAGCGTAGACTGTTTGAGACATTACTCCCATGGAGGAAAGTGTGCATGGTGACTGTTGAATTCAATCCCCATGAAATTTCTGTGTTTCATCAACACTCTGATAGTCGACAGATTACAGAATGCCTCCAGATGTGCATCGGAAACTACTACTGCTCTTCCAGGGAACGATCAAAGCGTAGACTGTTTGAGACATTACTCCAATGGAGGAAAGTGCACATGCTGACTGTTGTATTCACTCCCGATGCAATATCTGTGTTTCATCAACACTCCGATTATCCACAGAATACACAATGGCTCCAGATGTGCATCGGAAAGTACTACTGGTCTTCCCGGGAACGATCAAAGCGCAGACTGTTTGAGACATTACTCCCATGGAGGAAAGTGTGCATGGTGACTGTTGTATTCAATCCCGATGCAATTTTGGTATCATCAACACTCTGATTGTCCACAGAATACAGAATGCCTCCAGATGTGCATCGGAAACTACTACTTGTCTTCCAGGGAACGATCAAAGAGTAGACTCTTTGAGACATTACTCCCATGGAGGAAAGTGCGCATGGTGCCTGTTGTATTCAATCCCGAAGCAATTTCTGTGTTCCTAAACACTCTGATAGTCCACAGATTACAGAATGCCTCCAGATGTGTATCGGAAACTACTACTGGTCTTCCTGAGAACGATCAAAGCGTAGACTGTTTGAGACATTACTCCCATGGAGGTAACTGCACGTGGTGACTGTTGTATTCAATCCCGATGCAATTTCTGTGTTTCATCAACACTCTGATGGTACACAGATTACTGAATGCTTCCAGATGTGCAGCGGAAACTACTCCTGGTCTGCCAGGGAACGTTCAAAGCGTAGTCTCTTTGAGACATTAGTCCCATGGAGGAAAGTGCGCATGGTGACTGTTGTATTCAATCCCGATGCGATAACTGTGTTTCATCAACACTCGTATAGTCCACAGATTACAGAATGCTTCCAGATGTCATGGGAAACTACTACTGGTCATCCAAGGAACGATCAAAGCGTAGACTGCTTGAGACATTACTCCCATGGAGGAAAGTGCGCATGGTGACTGTTGTATTCAATCCCGATGCAATTTCTGTGTTTCATCAAAACTCTGATAGTGCACAGATTACAGAATGCCTCCAGATGTGCATCGGAAACTACTACTGGTCTTCCAGTGAACGATCAAAGCGTAGACTGTTTGAGACATTACTCCCACGGAGGAAAGTGGGCATGGTGACTGTTGTATTCAATCCCGATGCAATTTCTGTGTTTCATCAACTCTCTGATAGTCCACAGATGACAGAATGCCCTTGATGAGCATCAGAAACTACTACTGGTCTTCCAGGGAACGATGAAAGCGTAGACTGTTTGAGACATTACTCCCATGGAGGAAAGTATGCATGGTGACTGTTGTACTCAATCTCGATGCAATTCCTGTGTTTCATCAACACTCAAATAGTCCACAGATTACAGAATGCCTCCAGATGTGCATCGGAAACTACTACTGGTCTTCCAGGGAACGATCAAAGCGTAGACTGTTGAGACATTACACCCATGGAGTAAAGTGCGCATGGTGACTGTTGTATTCAATCCCGAGGCGATTTCTGTGTTTCATCAACACTCTGATAGTCCACAGATTACAGAATGCCTCCAGATGTGCATCGGAAACTACTACTGGTTTTCCAGGGAACGATCAAAGTGTAGACTGTTTGAGAATTACTCCCATGGAGGAAAGTACGCATGGTGACAGTTGTATTCAATTCCGATGCAATTTCTGTGTTTCATCAACTCTCTGATCATCAACAGATTACAGAATGCCTCCAGATGTGCATCGGAAACTACTACTGGTCTTCCAGGGAACGATGAAAGCGTAGACTGTTTGAGACATTACTCCCATGGAGGAAAGTGTGCATGGTGACTGTTGAATTCAATCCCCATGAAATTTCTGTGTTTCATCAACACTCTGATAGTCGACAGATTACAGAATGCCTCCAGATGTGCATCGGAAACTACTACTGCTCTTCCAGGGAACGATCAAAGCGTAGACTGTTTGAGACATTACTCCAATGGAGGAAAGTGCACATGCTGACTGTTGTATTCACTCCCGATGCAATATCTGTGTTTCATCAACACTCTGATTGTCCACAGAATACAGAATGCCTCCAGATGTGCATCGGAAACTACTACTTGTCTTCCAGGGAACGATCAAAGAGTAGACTCTTTGAGACATTACTCCCATGGAGGAAAGTGCGCATGGTGCCTGTTGTATTCAATCCCGAAGCAATTTCTGTGTTCCTAAACACTCTGATAGTCCACAGATTACAGAATGCCTCCAGATGTGTATCGGAAACTACTACTGGTCTTCCTGAGAACGATCAAAGCGTAGACTGTTTGAGACTTTACTCCCATGGAGGTAACTGCACATGGTGACTGTTGTATTCAATCCCGATGCAATTTCTGTGTTTCATCAACACTCTGATGGTACGCAGATTACTGAATGCTTCCAGATGTGCAGCGGAAACTACTCCTGGTCTGCCAGGGAACGTTCAAAGCGTAGTCTCTTTGAGACATTAGTCCCATGGAGGAAAGTGCGCATGGTGACTGTTGTATTCAATCCCGATGCGATAACTGTGTTTCATCAACACTCGGATAGTCCACAGATTACAGAATGCTTCCAGATGTCATGGGAAACTACTACTGGTCATCCAGGGAACGATCAAAGCGTAGAGTGCTTGAGACATTACTCCCATGCAGGAAAGTGCGCATGGTGACTGTTGTATTCAATCCCGATGCAATTTCTGTGTTTCATCAAAACTCTGATAGTGCACAGATTACAGAATGCCTCCAGATGTGCATCGGAAACTACTACTGGTCTTCCAGGGAACGATCAAAGCGTAGACTGTTTGAGACATTACTCCCATGGAGGAAAGTGGGCATGGTGACTGTTGTATTCAATCCCGATGCAATTTCTGTGTTTCATCAACTCTCTGATAGTCCACAGATGACAGAATGCCCTTGATGAGCATCAGAAACTACTACTGGTCTACCAGGGAACGATGAAAGCGTAGACTGTTTGAGACATTAATCCCATGGAGGAAAGTATGCATGGTGACTGTTGTAAATCTCGATGCAATTCCTGTGTTTCATCAACACTCTAATAGTCCACAGATTACAGAATGCCTCCAGATGTGCATCGGAAACTACTACTGGTCTTCCAGGGAACGATCAATGCGTAGACTGTTGAGACTTTACACCCATGGAGTAAAGTGCGCATGGTGACTGTTGTATTCAATCCCGAGGCGATTTCTGTGTTTCATCAACACTCTGATAGTCCACAGATTACAGAATGCCTCCAGATGTGCATCGGAAACTACTACTGGTTTTCCAGGGAACGATCAAAGTGTAGACTGTTTGAGAATTACTCCCATGGAGGAAAGTACGCATGGTGGCAGTTGTATTCAATTCCGATGCAATTTCTGTGTTTCATGAACACTCTGATAGTCCACAGATTACAGAATGCCTCCAGATGTGCATCGGAAATTACTACTGGACTTCTAGGGAACGATCAAAGCGTAAACTGTTTGAGACATTACTCCCATTTAGGAAACTGCGCATGGTGACTGTTGTATTCAATCCGGATGCAATATCTGTGTTTCATCAACACTCTGATAGTGCACAGATTACAGAATGCCATAAGATGTGCATCGGAAACTACTACTGGTCTTCCAGGGAACGATCAAAGCGTAGACTGTTTGAGACATTACTCCCTTGGAGGAAAGTGGGCATGGTGACTGTTGTATTCAATCCCGAAGCAATTTCTGTGTTTCTAAACACTCTGATAGTCCACAGATTACAGAATGCCTCCAGATGTGTATCGGAAACTACTACTGGTCTTCCTGAGAACGATCAAAGCGTAGACTGTTTGAGACATTACTCCCATGGAGGTAACTGCGCATGGTGACTGTTGTATTCAATCCCGATGCAATTTCTGTGTTTCATCAACACTCTGATGGTACACAGATTACAGAATGCCCCCAGATGTGCAGCGGAAGCTACTCCTGGTCTACCAGGGAACGTTCAAAGCGTAGTCTCTTTGAGACATTACTCCCATGGAGGAAAGTGCGCATGGTGACTGTTGTATTCAATCCCGATGCGATAACTGTGTTTCATCAACACTCGGATAGTCCACAGATTACAAAATGCTTCCAGATGTGCATGGGAAACTACTACTGGTCATCCAGGGAACGATCAAAGCGTAGACTGCTTGAGACATTACTCCCATGGAGGAAAGTGCGCATGGTGACTGTTGTATTCCATCCCGATGCAATTTCTGTGTTTCATCAAAACTCTGATTGTGCACAGATTACAGAATGCCTCCAGATGAGCATCGGAAACTACTACTGGTCTTCCAGGGAACGATGAAAGCGTAGACTGTTTGAGACATTACTCCCACGGAGGAAAGTGTGCATGGTGACTGTTGTACTCAATCTCGATGCAATTCCTGTGTTTCATCAACACTCTGATAGTCCACAGATTACAGAATGCCTCCAGATGTGCATCGGAAACTACTACTGGTCTTCCAGGGAACGATGAAAGCGTAGACTGTTTGAGACATTACTCCCATGGAGGAAAGACTGCTTGGTGACTGTTGTATTCAATCCCCATGAAATTTCTGTGTTTCATCAACACTCTGATAGTCGACAGATTACAGAATGCCTCCAGATGTTCTTCGGAAACTACTACTGGTTTTCCAGGGAACGATCAGAGCGTAGACTGTTTGAGAATTAGTCCGATGGAGGAAAGTGCGCATGGTGACTGTTGTATTGGATCCCGATGCAATAACTGTGTTTCATCGACACTCTGATGGTAGACAGATTAAAAAATGCTTCCAAATGTGCATCGGAAACTACTACTGGTCTCCCAGGGAACGATCAAAGCGTAGACTGTTTGAGACATTACTCCCATGGAGGAAAGTGGGCATGGTGACTGTTGTATTCAATCCCGATGCAATTTCTGTGTTTCATGAACACTCTGATAGTCCACAGATTACAGAATGCCTCCAGATGAGCATCGGAAACTACTACTGGTCTTTCAGGGAACGATGAAAGCGTAGACTGTTTGAGACATTACTCCCATGGAGGAAAGTGTGCATGGTGACTGTTGTACTCAATCTCGATGCAATTCCTGTGTTTCATCAACACTCTGATAGTCCACAGATTACAGAATGCCACCAGATGTGCATCGGAAACTACTACTGGTCTTCCAGGGAACGATGAAAGCGTAGACTGTTTGAGACATTACTCCCATGGAGGAAAGTGTGCATGGTGACTGTTGTATTCAATCCCCATGAAATTTGTGTGTTTCATCAACACTCTGATAGTCGACAGATTACAGAATGCCTCCAGATGTGCATCGGAAACTTATACTGGTCCTCATGGGAACGATCAAAGCGTAGACTGTTGAGACATTACACCCATGGAGTAAAGTGCGCATGGTGACTGTTGTATTCAATCCCGAGGCAATTTCAGTGTTTCATCAACACTCTGATAGTCCACAGGTTACAGAATGCCTCCAGATGTGCTTCGGAAACTACTACTGGTTTTCCAGGGAACGATCAAAGTGTAGACTGTTTGAGAATTACTCCCATGGAGGAAAGTGCGCATGGCGACTGTTGTATTCGATCCCGATGCAATAACTGTGTTTCATCGACACTCTGATAGTCCACAGATTAAAAAAATTCTTCCAGATGTCTATCGGAAGCTACTACTGGTCTTCCAGGGAACGATCAAAGCGTAGACTGTTTGAGACATTACTCCTATGGAGGAAAGTGCACATGGTGACTGTTGTATTCAATCCCGATGCGATAACTGTGTTTCATCAACACTCTGATAGTCTACAGATTAAAAAATGCTTCCAAATGTGCATCGGAAACTACTACTGGTCTTCCAGGGAACGATCAAAGCGTAGACTGTTTGAGACATTACTCCTATGGAGGAAAGTGCGCATGGTGACTGTTGTATTCAATCCCGATGCGATAACTATGTTTCATCGACACTCTGATAGTCCACAGATTAAAAAATGCTTCCAGATGTGCATCGGAAACTACTACTGTTCTTCCAGGGAACTATCAATGCGTAGTCTCTTTGAGAAATTACTCCCATGGAGGAAAGGGCGCATGGTGACTGTTGAATTCAATCCAGATGCAATTTCTGTGTTTCATCAACACTCTGATAGTCCACAGATTACAGAATGTCACCAGATGTGCATCGGAAACTACTACTGGAGTTCCAGGGTACGCTCAAAGCGTTGACTGTTTGAGACATTACTCCCATGGAGGAAAGTGCGAATGGTAACTGTTGTATTCAATCCCGATGCGATTTCTGTGTATCATCAACACTCTGATAGTCCACAGATTACAGAATGCCACTAGATGTGCATCGGAAACTACTACTGGTCTTCCAGGGTACTATCAAAGCGTAGACTGTTTGAGACACTACTCCTGGGAGGAAAGTGCGCGTGGTGACTGTTGTATTCAATCCCGATGCAATTTCTGTGTTTCATCAACACTCTGATGGTCCACAGATTTCAGAATGCCACCAGATGTGCATCGGAATCTAATACTGGTCTTCCAGGGAACGATTAAAGCGTAGACTGTTTGAGACATTACTCCCATGGAGGAAAGTGCGCATGGTGACTGTTGTATTCAATCCCGATGCAATTTCTGTGTTTCCTCAACACTCTGATATTCCACAGATTACAGAATGCCTCCAGTTGTGCATCGGAAACCACTTCTGGTCTTCCAGGGAGCGATCAAAGCGTAGACACTTTGAGATACTACTCCCATGGAGGAAATTGCGCATGGGGACTGTTCTATTCAATCCCGATGCAATTTCTGTGTTCCTAAACACTCTGATAGTCCACAGATGACAGAATGCCCTTGATGAGCATCAGAAACTACTACTGGTCTTCCAGGGAACGATGAAAGCGTAGACTGTTTGAGACATTACTCCCATGGAGGAAAGTATGCATGGTGACTGTTGTACTCAATCTCGATGCAATTCCTGTGTTTCATCAACACTCTGATAGTCCACAGATTACAGAATGCCTCCAGATGTGCATCGGAAACTACTACTGGTCTTCCAGGGAACGATCAAAGCGTAGACTGTTGAGACATTACACCCATGGAGTAAAGTGCGCATGGTGACTGTTGTATTCAATCCCGAGGCGATTTCTGTGTTTCATCAACACTCTGATAGTCCACAGATTACAGAATGCCTCCAGATGTGCATCGGAAACTACTACTGGTTTTCCAGGGAACGATCAAAGTGTAGACTGTTTGAGACATTACTCCCTTGGAGGGAAGTGGGCATGGTGACTGTTGTATTCAATCCCGAAGCAATTTCTGTGTTTCTAAACACTCTGATAGTCCACAGATTACAGAATGCCTCCAGATGTGTATCGGAAACTACTACTGGTCTTCCTGAGAACGATCAAAGCGTAGACTGTTTGAGACATTACTCCCATGGAGGTAACTGCGCATGGTGACTGTTGTATTCAATCCCGATGCAATTTCTGTGTTTCATCAACACTCTGATGGTACACAGATTACAGAATGCCCCCAGATGTGCAGCGGAAGCTACTCCTGGTCTGCCAGGGAACGTTCAAAACGTAGTCTCTTTGAGACATTACTCCCATGGAGGAAAGTGCGCATGGTGACTGTTGTATTCAATCCCGATGCGATAACTGTGTTTCATCAACACTCGGATAGTCCACAGATTACAAAACGCTTCCAGATGTGCATGGGAAACTACTACTGGTCATCCAGGGAACGATCAAAGCGTAGACTGCTTGAGACATTACTCCCATGGAGGAAAGTTCGCATGGTGACTGTTGTATTCCATCCCGATGCAATTTCTGTGTTTCATCAAAACTCTGATAGTGCACAGATTACAGAATGCCTCCAGATGAGCATCGGAAACTACTACTGGTCTTCCAGGGAACGATGAAAGCGTAGACTGTTTGAGACATTACTCCCACGGAGGAAAGTGTGCATGGTGACTGTTGTACTCAATCTCGATGCAATTTCTGTGTTTCATCAACACTCTGATAGTCCACAGATTACAGAATGCCTCCAGATGTGCATCGGAAACTACTACTGGTCTTCCAGGGAACGATGAAAGCGTAGACTGTTTGAGACATTACTCCCATGGAGGAAAGACTGCTTGGTGACTGTTGTATTCAATCCCCATGAAATTTCTGTGTTTCATCAACACTCTGATAGTCGACAGATTACAGAATGCCGCCAGATGTGCATCGGAAACTTATACTGGTCTTCATGGGAACGATCAAAGCGTAGACTGTTGAGACATTACACCCATGGAGTAAAGTGCGCATGGTGACTATTGTATTCAATCCCGAGGCAATTTCTGTGTTTCATCCACACTCTGATAGTCCACAGGTTACAGAATGCCTCCAGATGTGCTTCGGAAACTACTACTGGTTTTCCAGGGAACGAACAGAGTGTAGACTGTTTGAGAATTAATCCCATGGATTAAAGTGCGCATGGTGACTGTTGTATTGGATCCCGATGCAATAACTGTGTTTCATCGACACTCTGATGGTAGACAGATTAAAAAATGCTTCCAAATGTGCATCGGAAACTACTACTGGTCTTCCAGGGAACGATCAAAGCGTAGACTGTTTGAGACATTACTCCCATGGAGGAAAGTGGGCATGGTGACTGTTGTATTCAATCCCGATGCAATTTCTGTGTTTCATGAACACTCTGATAGTCCACAGATTACAGAATGCCTCCAGATGAGCATCGGAAACTACTACTGGTCTTTCAGGGAACGATGAAAGCGTAGACTGTTTGAGACATTACTAACATGGAGGAAAGTGTGCATGGTGACTGTTGTACTCAATCTCGATGCAATTCCTGTGTTTCATCAACACTCTGATAGTCCACAGATTACAGAATGCCACCAGATGTGCATCGGAAACTACTACTGGTCTTCCAGGGAACGATGAAAGCGTAGACTGTTTGAGACATTACTCCCATGGAGGAAAGTGTGCATGGTGACTGTTGTATTCAATCCCCATGAAATTTGTGTGTTTCATCAACACTCTGATAGTCGACAGATTACAGAATGCCTCCAGATGTGCATCGGAAACTTATACTGGTCTTCATGGGAACGATGAAAGCGTAGACTGTTGAGACAATACACCCATGGAGTAAAGTGCGCATGGTGACTGTTGTATTCAATCCCGAGGCAATTTCAGTGTTTCATCAACACTCTGATAGTCCACAGGTTACAGAATGCCTCCAGATGTGCTTCGGAAACTACTACTGGTTTTTCAGGGAACGATCAAAGTGTAGACTGTTTGAGAATTACTCCCATGGAGGAAAGTGCGCATAGCGACTGTTGTATTCGATCCCGATGCAATAACTGTGTTTCATCGACACTCTGATAGTCCACAGATTAAAAAAATTCTTCCAGATGTGCATCGGAAGCTACTACTGGTCTTCCAGGGAACGATCAAAGCGTAGACTGTTTGAGACATTACTCCTATGGAGGAAAGTGCACATGGTGACTGTTGTATTCAATCCCGATGCGATAACTGTGTTTCATCAACACTCTGATAGTCTACAGATTAAAAAATGCTTCCAAATGTGCATCGGAAACTACTACTGGTCTTCCAGGGAACGATCAAAGCGTAGACTGTTTGAGACATTACTCCTGTGGAGGAAAGTGCGCATGGTGACTGTTGTATTCAATCCCGATGCGATAACTATGTTTCATCGACACTCTGATAGTCCACAGATTAAAAAATGCTTCCAGATGTGCATCGGAAACTACTACTGGTCTTCCAGGGAACTATCAAAGCGTAGTCTCTTTGAGAAATTACTCCCATGGAGGAAAGGGCGCATGGTGACTGTTGAATTCAATCCAGATGCAATTTCTGTGTTTCATCAACACTCTGATAGTCCACAGATTACAGAATGTCACCAGATGTGCATCGGAAACTACTACTGGAGTTCCAGGGAACGCTCAAAGCGTGGACTGTTTGAGACATTACTCCCATGGAGGAAAGTGCGAATGGTAACTGCTGTATTCAATCCCGATGCGATTTCTGTGTATCATCAACACTCTGATAGTCCACAGATTACAGAATGCCACCAGATGTGCATCGGAAACTACTACTGGTCTTCCAGGGTACTATCAAAGCGTAGACTGTTTGAGACACTACTCCCGGGAGGAAAGTGCGCGTGGTGACTGTTGTATTCAATCCCGATGCAATTTCTGTGTTTCATCAACACTCTGATGGTCCACAGATTTCAGAATGCCACCAGATGTGCATCGGAATCTAATACTGGTCTTCCAGGGAACGATTAAAGCGTAGACTGTTTGAGACATTACTCCCATGGAGGAAAGTGCGCATGGTGACTGTCGTATTCAATCCCGATGCAATTTCTGTGTTTCATCAACACTCTGATATTCCACAGATTACAGAATGCCTCCAGTTGTGCATCGGAAACAACTTCTGGTCTTCCAGGGAGCGATCAAAGCGTAGACACTTTGAGATACTACTCCCATGGAGGAAAGTGCGCATGGGGACTGTTCTATTCAATCCCGATGCAATTTCTGTGTTTCATCAACACTCTGATAGTGCACAGATTACAGAATGCCTCCAGATGTGCATCGGAAACTACTACTGGTCTTCCAGGGGACGATCTGAGCGTAAACTCTTTGAGACATTGCTCAGATGGAGGAAAGTGCGCGTGGTGACTGTTGTATTCAATCCCGATTTAATTTCTGTGTTTCATCAACAGTCTTATAGTCCACAGATTACAGAATGCCTCCAGATGCGCATCGGAAACTACTACTGGTGATCCAGGGAACGATCAAAGCGTAGACTGTTTGAGACATTACTCCCATGGAGGAAAGAGCGCATGGTGACTGTTGTATTCAATCCCGATGGAATATCTGTGTTTTATCAACAGTCTGATTGTCCACAGATTACAGAACGCCTCCAGATATGCATCGGAAACTACTACTGGTCTTCCAGGGAAAGGTCAAAGCGTAGACTGTTTGAGACATCACTCCCATGGTGGAAAGTGCGCATGGTGACTGTTGTATTCAATTCCGATACAATTTCTGTGTTTCATGAACACTCTGATAGTCCACTGATTACAGAATGCCTAGAGATGCGCATCGGAAACTACTACTGCTCTTCCAGGGAACGATCAAAGCGTACACTGTTTGAGACATTACTCCTATGGAGGAAAGTGCGCATGGTGACTGTTGTATTCACTCCCGATGCAATATCTGTGTTTCATCAACACACTGATTGTCCACAGAATACACAATGGCTCCAGATGTCCATCGGAAACTACTACTGGTCTTACCGGGAATGATAAAAGCGTAGACTGTTTGAGACAGTACTCCCACGGAGGAAATTGCGCATGGTGACTGTTGTATTCAATCCCGATGCAATTTCGGTGTTTCATCAACACTCTGATAGACCACAGATTATTGAATGCCTCCACATGTGCAGCGGAAACTACTACTGGTCTTCCAAGGAGCGATCAAAGCGTAAACTGTTTCAGACATTACTCCTATGGAGGAAACTGCGCATGGTGACTGTTGTATTCACTCCCGATGCAATATCTGTGTTTCATCAACACTCTGATAGTCCACAGATTACAGAATGCTTCCAGATATGCATCGGAAACTACTACCGGTCTTCCAGGGAACGACCAAAGCGTAGTCTCTTTGAGACATTACTGCCATGGAGGAAAGTGCGCATGGTGACTGTTGTATTCAATCCGGATGCAATATCTGTGTTTCATCGACACTCTGATAGTCCACAGATTACAGAATGCGTCCAGATGTGCATCGGAAACTACTACTGGTCTTCCAGGGAACGATCAAAGCGTAGACTGTTTGAGACATCACTCCCATGGAGAAAAGTGCGCATGGTGACAGTTGTATTCAATCTCGATGCAATTACTGTGTTTCATCAACACTCTGATAGTCCACAGATTACAGAATGCCTCCAGATGTAAATCGGAAACTGCTACTTGTCTTCCAGGGTACGGTCAAAACGTAGACTGTTTAAGACATTTCTCCAATGGAGGAAAGTGTGCATGGTGACTGTTGTATTCAATCCCAAGGCAATTTCTGTGTTTCATCAACACTTTGGAGGTCCAGTGATTACAGAATGCCTCCAAATATGCATCGGAAACTACTACTGGACTTCCCGGGAAAGATCAAAGCGTAGACTGTTTGAGAATTACTCCCATGGTGGAAAGTGCGCATGGTGACTGTTGTATTCAATTCCGATACAATTTCTGTGTTTCATGGACACTCTGATAGTCCACAGATTACAGAATGCCTAGAGATGTGCATCGGAAACTACTACTGCTCTTCCAGGGAACGATCAAAGCGTACACTGTTTGAGACATTACTCCTATGGAGGAAAGTGCGCATGGTGACTGTTGTATTCACTCCCGATGCAATATCTGTGTTTCATCAACACTCTGATTGTCCACAGAATACACAATGGCTCCAGATGTGCATCGGAAACTACTACTGGTCTTCCAGGGAACGATCAAAGCGTAGGCTGTTTGAGATATTACTCGCATTGAGGAATGTGCGCATGGTGACTGTTGTATTCAATCCCGATGCGATAAATGTGTTTCATAAACACTCGGATAGTCCACAGATTACAGAATGCTTCCAGATGTGCATGGTAAACTACTACTGGTCATCCAGGGAACGATCAAAGCGTAGACTGTTTTAGACATTACTCCCATGGAGGAAAGTGGGCATGGTGACTGTTGTATTCAATCTCGATGCAATTTCTGTGTTTCATCAACACTCTGATAGACCACAGATTACAGAATGCCTCCAGATGTGCATTCGAAACTACTACTGGTCTTCCTGGGATCGATCAAAGCGTAGATTGTTTGAGACATTACTCCCATGAAGGAAAGTGCGCATGGTGACTGTTGTATTCAATCCCGATGCAATTTCTGTGTTTCATCAACACTCTAATAGTCCACAGATTATAGAATGCCTCCAGATGTGCAATGGACACTACTACTGGTCTTCCAAGGAGCGATCAAAGCGTAAAGTGTTTGAGACATTACTCCCATGGAGGAAAGTGTGCATGGTGATTGTTGTATTCAATCCCGATGCAATTTCTGTGTTTCATCAACTCTCTGATAGTCCACAGATTACAGAATGCCTCCAGATGTGCATCGGAAACTACTACTGCTCTTCCAGGGAACGATGAAAGCGTAGACTGTTTGAGACATTACTCCCATGGAGGTAACTGCGCATGGTGACTGTTGTATTCAATCCCGATGCAATTTCTGTGTTTCATCAACACTCTGATGGTACACAGATTACAGAATGCCCCCAGATGTGCAGCGGAAACTACGCCTGGTCTGCCAGGGAACGTTCAAAGCGTAGTCTCTTTGAGACATTACTCCCATGGAGGAAAGTGCGCATGGTGACTGTTGTATTCAATCCCGATGCGATAACTGTGTTTCATCAACACTCGGATAGTCCACAGATTACAAAATGCTTCCAGATGTGCATGGGAAACTACTACTGGTCATCCAGGGAACGATCAAAGCGTAGACTGCTTGAGACATTACTCCCATGGAGGAAAGTGCGCATGGTGACTGTTGTATTCAATCCCGATGCAATTTCTGTGTTTCATCAAAACTCTGATAGTGCACAGATTACAGAATGCCTCCAGATGAGCATCGGAAACTATTACTGGTCTTCCAGGGAACGATGAAAGCGTAGACTGTTTGAGACATTACTCCCACGGAGGAAAGTGTGCATGGTGACTGTTGTACTCAATCTCGATGCAATTCCTGTGTTTCATCAACACTCTGATAGTCCACAGATTACAGAATGCCTCCAGATGTGCATCGGAAACTACTACTGGTCTTCCAGGGAACGATGAAAGCGTAGACTATTTGAGACATTACTCCCATGGAGGAAAGAGTGCATGGTGACTGTTGTATTCAATCCCCATGAAATTTCTGTGCTTCATCAACACTCTGATAGTCGACAGATTACAGAATGCCACCAGATGTGCATCGGAAACTTATACTGGTCTTCATGGGAACGATCAAAGCGTAGACTGTTGAGACATTACACCCATGGAGTAAAGTGCGCATGGTGACTGTTGTATTCAATCCCGAGGCAATTTCTGTGTTTCATCAACACTCTGATAGTCCACAGGTTACAGAATGGCTCCAGATGTGCATCGGAAACTACTACTGGTTTTCCAGGGAACGATCAAAGTGTAGACTGTTTGAGAATTAGTCCCATGGAGGAATGTGCGCATGGTGACTGTTGTATTCGATCCCGATGCAATAACTGTGTTTCATCGACACTCTGATGGTAGACAGATTAAAAAATACTTCCAGATGTGCATCGGAAACTACTACTGGTCTTCCAGGGAACGATGAAAGCGTAGACTGTTTGAGACATTACTCCCATGGAGGAAAGTGTGCATGGTGACTGTTGTATTCACTCCCGATGCAACATCTGTGTTTCATCAACACTCTGATTATCCACAGAATACACAATGGCTCCAGATGTGCATCGGAAACTACTACTGGTCTTCCTAGGAACGATCAAAGCGCAGACTGTTTGAGACATTACTCCCATGGAGGAAAGTGTGCATGGTGACTGTTGTATTCAATCCCGATGCAATTTTGGTATCATCAACACTCTAATTGTCCACAGAATGCAGAACGCCTCCAGATGTGCATCGGAAACTACTACTGGTCTTCCAGGGAACGATCAAAGCGTAGACTCTTTGAGACATTACTCCCATGGAGGAAAGTGCGCATGGTGCCTGTTGTATTCAATCCCGAAGCAATTTCTGTGTTCCTAAACACTCTGATAGTCCACAGATTACAGAATGCCTCCAGATGTGTATCGGAAACTACTACTGGTCTTCCTGAGAACGATCAAAGCGTAGACTGTTTGAGACAATACTCCCATGGAGGTAACTGCGCATGGTGACTGTTGTATTCAATCCCGATGCAATTTCTGTGTTTCATCAGCACTCTGATGGTACACAGATTACAGAATGCCTCCAGATGTGCAGCGGAAGCTACTCCTGGTCTGCCAGGGAACGTTCAAAGCGTAGTCTCTCTGAGACATTACTCCCATGGACGAAAGTGCGCATGGTGACTGTTGTATTCAATCCCGATGCGATAACTGTGTTTCATCAACACTCGGATAGTCCACAGATTACAGAATGCTTCCAGATGTGCATGGGAAACTACTACTGGTCATCCAGGGAACGATCAAAGCGTAGACTGCTTGAGACATTACTCCCATGGAGGAAAGTGCGCATGGTGAATGTTGTATTCAATCCCGATGCAATTTCTGTGTTTCATCAAAACTCTGATAGTGCACAGATTACAGAATGCATCCAGATGTGCATCGGAAACTACTACTGGTCTTCCAGGGAACGATCAAAGCGTATACTGTTTGAGACATTACTCCCATGGAGGAAAGTGGGCATGGTGACTGTTGTATTCAATCCCGATGCAATTTCTGTGTTTCATGAACACTCTGATAGTCCACAGATTACAGAATGCCTCCAGATGAGCATCGGAAACTACTACTGGTCTTTCAGGGAACGATGAAAGCGTAGACTGTTTGAGACATTACTCCCATGGAGGAAAGTGTGCATGGTGACTGTTGTACTCAATCTCGATGCAATTCCTGTGTTTCATCAACACTCTGATAGTCCACAGATTACAGAATGCCTCCAGATGTGCATCGGAAACTACTACTGGTCTTCCAGGGAACGATGAAAGCGTAGACTGTTTGAGACATTACTCCCATGGAGGAAAGTGTGCATGGTGACTGTTGTATACAATCCCCATGAAATTTGTGTGTTTCATCAACACTCTGATAGTCGACAGATTACAGAATGCCTCCAGATGTGCATCGGAAACTTATACTGGTCTTCATGGGAACGATCAAAGTGTAGACTGTTGAGACATTACACCCATGGAGTAAAGTGCGCATGGTGACTGTTGTATTCAATCCCGAGGCAATTTCAGTGTTTCATCAACACTCTGATAGTCCACAGGTTACAGAATGCCTCCAGATGTGCTTCGGAAACTACTACTGGGTTTCCAGGGAACGATCAAAGTGTAGACTGTTTGAGAATTACTCCCATGGAGGAAAGTGCGCATGGCGACTGTTGTTTTCGATCCCGATGCAATAACTGTGTTTCATCGACACTCTGATAGTATACAGATTATAAAAATTCTTCCAGATGTGCATCGGAAGCTACTACTGGTCTTCCAGGGAACGATCAAAGCGTAGACTGTTTGAGACATTACTCCTATGGAGGAAAGTGCACATGGTGACTGTTGTATTCAATCCCGATGCGATAACTGTGTTTCATCAACACTCTGATAGAATACAGATTAAAAAATGCTTCCAAATGTGCATAGGAAACTACTACTGGTCTTCCAGGGAACGATCAAAGCGTAGACTGTTTGAGACATTACTCCTATGGAGGAAAGTGCGCATGGTGACTGTTGTATTCAATCCCGATGCGATAACTATGTTTCATTGACACTCTGATAGTCCACAGATTAAAAAATGCTTCCAGAGGTGCATCGGAAACTACTACTGGTCTTCCAGGGAACTATCAAAGCGTAGTGTCTTTGAGAAATTACTGACATGGAGGAAAGTTCGCATGGTGACTGTTGAATTCAATCCAGATGCAATTTCTGTGTTTCATCAACACTCTGATAGTCCACAGATTACAGAATGTCACCAGATGTGCATCGGAAACTACTACTGGAATTCCAGGGAACGCTCAAAGCGTGGACTGTTTGAGACATTACTCCCATGGAGGAAAGTGCGAATGGTAACTGTTGTATTCAATCCCGATGCGATTTCTGTGTATCATCAACACTCTGATAGTCCACAGATTACAGAATGCCACCAGATGTGCATCGGAAACTACTACTGGTCTTCCAGGGTACTATCAAAGCGTAGACTGTTTGAGACACTACTCCCGGGAGGAAAGTGCGCGTGGTGACTGTTGTATTCAATCCCGATGCAATTTCTGTGTTTCATCAACACTCTGATGGTCCACAGATTTCAGAATGCCACCAGATTTGCATCGGAATCTAATACTGGTCTTCCAGGGATCGATTAAAGCGTAGACTGTTTGAGACATTACTCCCATGGAGGAAAGTGCGCATGGTGACTGTTGTATTCAATCCCGATGCAATTTCTGTGTTTCATCAACATTCTGATAGTGCACAGATTACAGAATGCCTCCAGATGTGCATCGGAAACTACTACTGGTCTTTCAGGGGACGATCTGAGCGTAAACTCTTTGAGACATTGCTCAGATGGAGGAAAGTGCGCGTGGTGACTGTTGTATTCAATCCCGATTTAATTTCTGTGTTCCATCAACAGTCTTATAGTCCACAGATTACAGAATGCCTCCAGATGCGCATCGGAAACTACTACTGGTCTTCCAGGGAACGATCAAAGCGTAGACTGTTTGAGACATTACTCCCATGGAGGAAAGAGCGCATGGTGACTGTTGTATTCAATCCCGATGGAATATCTCTGTTTTATCAACAGTCTGATTGTCCACAGATTACAGAACGCCTCCAGATATGCATCGGAAACTACTACTGATCTTCCAGGGAAAGATCAAAGCGTAGACTGTTTGAGAATTACTCCCATGGTGGAAAGTGCGCATGGTGACTGTTGTATTCAATTCCGATACAATTTCTGTGTTTCATGAACACTCTGATAATCCACAGATTACAGAATGCCTAGAGATGCGCATCGGAAACTACTACTGCTCTTCCAGGGAACGATCAAACCGTACACTGTTTGAGACATTACTCCTATGGAGGAAAGTGCGCATGGTGGCTGTTGTATTCAATCCCGATGGAATATCTGTGTTTTATCAACAGTCTGATTGTCCACAGATTACAGAACGCCTCCAGATATGCATCGGAAACTACTACTGGTCTTCCAGGGAACGATCAAAGCGTAGACTGTTTGAGACATTACTCCCATCGAGGAAAGAGCGCATGGTGACTGTTGTATTCAATCCCGATGCAATTTCGGTGTTTCATCAACACTCTGATAGTCCACAGATTATTGAATGCCTCCACATGTGCAGCGGAAACTACTACTGGTCTTCCAAGGAGCGATCAAAGCCTAAACTGTTTCAGACATTACTCCTATGGAGGAAACTGCGCATGGTGACTGTTGTATTCACTCCCGATGCAATATCTGTGTTTCATCAACACTCTGATAGTCCACAGATTACAGAATGCTTCCAGATATGCATCGGAAACTACTATCGGTCTTCCAGGGAACGACCAAAGCGTAGTCTCTTTGAGACATTACTCCCATGGAGGAAAGTGCGCAAGGTGACTGTTGTATTCAATCCGGATGCAATATCTGTGTTTCATCAACACTCTGATAGTCCACAGATTACAGAATGCGTCCAGATGTGCATCGGAAACTACTACTGGTCTTCCAGGGAACGATCAAAGCGTAGACTGTTTGAGACATCACTCCCATGGAGAAAAGTGCGCATGGTGACTGTTGTATTCAATCTCGATGCAATTTCTGTGTTTCATCAACACTCTGATAGTCCACAGATTACAGAATGCCTCCAGATGTAAATCGGAAACTGCTACTTGTCTTCCAGGGTACGATCAAAACGTAGACTGTTTAAGACATTTCTCAAATGGAGGAAAGTGTGCATGGTGACTGTTGTATTCAATCCCAAGGCAATTTCTGTGTTTCATCAACACTTTGAAGGTCCAGTGATTACAGAATGCCTCCAAATATGCATCGGAAACTACTACTGGACTTCCAGGGAAAGATCAAAGCGTAGACTGTTTGAGAAATACTCCCATGGTGGAAAGTGCGCATGGTGACTGTTGTATTCAATTCCGATACAATTTCTGTGTTTCGTGAACACTCTGATAGTCCACAGATTACAGAATGCCTAGAGATGTGCATCGGAAACTACTACTGCTCTTCCAGGGAACGATCAAAGCGTACACTGTTTGAGACATTACTCCCATGGAGGAAAGTGGGCATGGTGACTGTTGTATTCAATCTCGATGCAATTTCTGTGTTTCATCAACACTCTGATAGTCCACAGAATACACAATGGCTCCAGATGTGCATCGGAAGCTACTACTGGTCTTCCAGGGAACGATCAAAGCGTAGACTGTTTGAGACATTACTCCCATGGTGGAAAGTGCGCATGGTGACTGTTGTATTCAATTCCGATACAATTTCTGTGTTTCATGAACACTCTGATAATCCACAGATTACAGAATGCCTAGAGATGCGCATCGGAAACTACTACTGCTCTTCCAGGGAACGATCAAAGCGTACACTGTTTGAGACATTACTCCTATGGAGGAAAGTGCGCATGGTGACTGTTGTATTCAATCCCGATGGAATATCTGTGTTTTATCAACAGTCTGATTGTCCACAGATTACAGAACGCCTCCAGATATGCATCGGAAACTACTACTGGTCTTCCAGGGAACGATCAAAGCGTAGACTGTTTGAGACATTACTCCCATCGAGGAAAGAGCGCATGGTGACTGTTGTATTCAATCCCGATGCAATTTCGGTGTTTCATCAACACTCTGATACTCCACAGATTATTGAATGCCTCCACATGTGCAGCGGAAACTACTACTGGTCTTCCAAGGAGCGATCAAAGCCTAAACTGTTTCAGACATTACTCCTATGGAGGAAACTGCGCATGGTGACTGTTGTATTCACTCCCGATGCAATATCTGTGTTTCATCAACACTCTGATAGTCCACAGATTACAGAATGCTTCCAGATATGCATCGGAAACTACTATCGGTCTTCCAGGGAACGACCAAAGCGTAGTCTCTTTGAGACATTACTCCCATGGAGGAAAGTGCGCATGGTGACTGTTGTATTCATGCCGGATGCAATATCTGTGTTTCATCAACACTCTGATAGTCCACAGATTACAGAATGCGTCCAGATGTGCATCGGAAACTACTACTGGTCTTCCAGGGAACGATCAAAGCGTAGACTGTTTGAGACATCACTCCCATGGAGAAAAGTGCGCATGGTGACTGTTGTATTCAATCTCGATGCAATTTCTGTGTTTCATCAACACTCTGATAGTCCACAGATTACAGAATGCCTAGAGATGTGCATCGGAAACTACTACTGCTCTTCCAGGGAACGATCAAAGCGTAGGCTGTTTGAGATATTACTCGCATTGAGGAAAGTGCGCATGGTGACTGTTGTATTCAATCCCGATGCGATAAATGTGTTTCATAAACGCTCGGATAGTCCACAGGTTACAGAATGCTTCCAGATGTGCATGGTAAACTACTACTGGTCATCCAGGGAACGATCAAAGCGTAGACTGTTTGAGACATTACTCCCATGGAGGAAAGTGGGCATGGTGACTGTTGTATTCAATCTCGATGCAATTTCTGTGTTTCATCAACACTCTGATAGTCCACAGATTACAGAATGCCTCCAGATGTGCATTCGAAACTACTACTGGTCTTCCTGCGATCGATCAAAGCGTAGAATGTTTGAGACATTACTCCCATGAAGGAAAGTGCGCATTGTGACTGTTGTATTCAATCCCGATGCAATTTCTGTGTTTCATCAACACTCTAATAGTCCCCAGATTATAGAATGCCTCCAGATGTGCAATGGACACTACTACTGGTCTTCCAAGGAGCGATCAAAGCGTAAAGTGTTTGAGACATTACTCCCATGGAGGTAAGTGCGCATGGTGACTGTTGTATTCAATCCCGATGCAATTTCTGTGTTTCATCAACTCTCTGATAGTCCACAGATTACAGAATGCCTCCAGATGTGCATCGGAAACTACTACTGCTCTTCCAGGGAACGATGAAAGCGTAGACTGTTTGAGACATTACTCCCATGGAGGAAAGTGAGCATGGTGACTGTTGTATTCAATCCCGATGCAATTTCTGTGTTTCATCAACTCTCTGATAGACGACAGATTACACAATGCCTCCAGATGTGCATCGGAAACTTATACTGGTCTTCCAGGGAACGACCAAAGCGTAGACTGTTGAGACATTACACCCATGGAGTAAAGTGCGCATGGTAAGTGTTGTATTCAATCCCGATGCGATTTCTGTGTTTCATCAACACTCTGATAGTCCACAGATTACAGAATGCCTCCAGATGTGCATAGGAAACTACTACTGGTTTTCCAGGGAACGATCAAAGTGTAGACTGTTTGAGAATTACTCCCATATAGGAAAGTGCGCATGGTGACTGTTGTATTCAATTCCGATGCAATTTCTGTGTTTCATGAACACTCTGATAGTCCACAGATTACAGAATGCCTCCAGATGTGCATCGGAAACTACTACTGGTCTTCCAGGGAACGATGAAGGCGTAGACTGTTTGAGACATTACTCAAATGGAGGAAAGTGCGCATGGTGACTGTTGTATACAATCTCAATGCAATTTCTGTGTTTCATCAACACTCTGATACTCCACAGATTACAGAATGCCTCCAGATGTGCATCGGAAATTACTACTGGTCTTCCAGGGAACGATCAAAAAGTTAACTGTTTGAGACATTACTCCCATGGAGGAAAGTGTGCATGGTGACTGTTGTATTCAATCCCGATGCAATTTCTGTGTTTCATCAATACTCTGATAGTCCACAGATTACAGAATACCACCAGATGTGCATCGGAAACTTTTGCTGGTCTTCCAGGGAACGATGAAAGCGTAGACTGTTTGAGACATTACACCCATGGAGGAAAGTGCGCACGGTGACTGTTGTATTCAATCCCGAGGCATTTTCTGTGTTTCATCAACACTCTGATAGTCCACAGATTACAGAATGCCACCAGATGTGCATCGGAAACTACTACTGGTCTTCCAGGGAACGATGAAAGCGTAGACTGTTGAGACATTACACCCATGGAGTGAAGTGCGCATGGTGACTGTTGTATTCAATCCCGATGCAATTTCTGTGTTTCATCAACTCTCTGATAGTCCACAGATTACAGAATGCCTCCAGATGTGGATCGGAAACTACTACTGGTTTTCCAGGGAACGATCAAAGTGTAGACTGTTTGAGAATTACTCCCATATAGGAAAGTGCGCATGGTGACTGTTGTATTCAATTCCGATGCAATTTCTGTGTTTCATGAACACTCTGATAGTCCACAGATTACAGAATGCCTCCAGATGTGCATCGGAAACTACTGCTGGTCTTCCAGGGAAAGACCATAGTGTAGACTGTTTGAGACATCAATCCCATGGAGGAAAGTGCACACGGTGACTGTTGTATTCACTCCCGATGCAATATCTGTGTTTCATTAACACTCTGTCCACAGATTACAGAATGGCTCCAGATGTGCATCGGAAACTACTACTGGTCTTCCTGGGAACGATCAAAGCGTAGACTGTTTGAGACATTACTCCCATGGAGGAAAGTATGCTTGGTGACTGTTGAATACAATCCCGATGCAATTTTTGTTTCATCAACACTCTGATAGTCCACAGAATACAGAATGCCTCCAGATATGCATCGGAAACTACTACTGGTCTTCCAGGGAACGATCAAAGCGTAGACTATTTGAGACATTAATCACATGGAGGAAAGTGCGCATGGTGACTGTTGTATTCAATCCCGAAGCAATTTCTGTGTTCCTAAACACTCTGATAGTCCACAGATTACAGAAAGCCTCCAGATGTGCATCGAAAACTACTACTGGTCTTCCAGGGAAGGATGAAGGCGTAGACTGTTTGAGACATTACTCAAATGGAGGGAAGTGCGCATGGTGACTGTTGTATACAATCTCAATGCAATTTCAGTGTTTCATCAACACTCTGATACCCCACAGATTACAGAATGCCTCCAGATGTGCATCGGAAATTACTACTGGTCTTCCAGGGAACGATAAAAAAGTTAACTGTTTGAGACATTACTCCCATGGAAGGAAGTGCGCATGGTGACTGTTGTATTCAATCCCGATGCAATTTCTGTTTTTCATCAAATCTCTGATCATCCACAGATTACAGAATGCCTCCAGATGTGCATCGGAAACTACTACTTGTCTTACAGGGAACGATGAAAGCGTAGACTGTTTGAGACATTACTCCCATGGAGGAAAGTGAGCATGGTGACTGTTGTATTCAATCCCGATGCAATTTCTGTGTTTCATCAATTCTCTGATAGTCCACAGATTACAGAATACCTCCAGATGTGCATCGGAAACTTTTCCTGGTCTTCCAGGGAACGATCAAAGCGTAGACTGTTTGAGACATTACACCCATGGAGGAAAGTGCGCATGGTGACTGTTGTATTCAATCCCGAGGCATTTTCTGTGTTTCATCAACACTCTGATAGTCCACAGATTACAGAGTGCCTCCAGATGTGCATCGGAAACTACTACTGGTCTTCCAGGGAACGATAAAATGTAGACTGTTTGAGAATTACTCCCATGGAGGAAAGTGCGCATGGCGACTGTTGTATTCAATTCCGATGCAATTTCTGTGTTTCATGAACACTCTGATAGTCCACAGATTACAGAATGCCTCCAGATGTGCATCGGAAACTACTACTGGTCTTCCAGGGAACGATCAAAGCGTAGACTGTTTGAGACATTACTTCTATGGAGGAAAGTGCGCATGGTGACTGTTGTATTCAATCCCGATGCTATAACTGTGCTACATCGACACTCTGATAGTCCACACATTCAAAAATGCTTCCAGATGTGCATCGGAAACTACTACTGGTGCGCATGGTGACTGTTGTATTCAATCCCGATGCGATAACTGTGCTTCATCGACTCTCTGATAGTCCACACATTAAAAAATGCTTCCAGATGTGCATCGGAAACTACTACTGGTCTTCCAGGGAACGATCAAAGCGTAGACTGTTTGAGATATTACTCCTATGGAGGAAAGTGAACATGGTGGCTGTTGTATTCAATCCCGATGCGATAACTGTGTTTCATCAACACTCAGATAGTCCACAGATTAAAAAATGCTTCCAGATGTGCATCGGAAACTACTACTGGTCTTCCAGGGAACGATCAAAGCGTACACTGCTTGAGACATTACTATAATGGAGGAATGTGCGTATGGTGACTGTTGTATTCAATCCCGATGCAATTTCTATGTTTCATCAACACTCTGATGGTCCACAGATTACAGAATGCCTCCAGATGTGCATCGGAAACTACTACTGGTCTTCCTGAGAACGATCAAAGCGTAGACTGTTTGAGACATTACTCCCATGGAGGACACTGCGCATTGTGACTGTTGTATTCAATCCCGATGCAATTTCTGTGTTTCATCAACTCTCTGATCGTCCACAGATTACAGAATGCCTCCAGATGTGCATCGGAAACTACTACTGGTCTTCCAGGGAACGATGAAAGCGTAGACTGTTTGAGACATTACTCCCATGGAGGAAAGTGTGCATGGTTACTGTTGTATTCAATCCCGATGCAATTTTGGTTTCATCAACACTCTGATAGTCCACAAAATACAGATTGCCTCCAGATGTGCATCGGAAACTACTACTGGTCTTCCAGGGAACGATCAAAGCGTAGACTGTTTGAGACATCACTCCCATGGAGGAAAGTGCACATGGTGTCTGTTGTATTCACTCCCGATGCAATATCTGTGTTTCATCAACACTCTGATAGTCCACAGAATACAGAATGCCTCCAGATGTGCATCGGAAACTACTACTGGTCTTCCAGGGAACGATCAAAGCGTAGACTGTTTGAGACATCACTCCCATGGAGGAAAGTGCACATGGTGCCTGTTGTATTCACTCCCGATGCAATATCTGTGTTTCATCAACACTCTGATAGTCCACAGATTACAAAATGACTCAAGATGTGCAACGGAAATTACTGCAGGTCTTCCAGGGAACGATGAAAACGTAGACTGTTTGAGACATTACTCAAATGGAGGAAAGTGAGCATGGTGACTGTTGTATTCAATCTCAATGCAATTTCTGTGTTTCATCAACACTCTAATAGTCCACAGATTACAGAATGCCTCCAGATGTGCATCGGAAAATACTACTGGTCTTCCAGGGAACGATCAAAGCGTAGACTGTTTGAGATATTACTCGCATGGAAGCAAGTGCGCATTGTGACTGTTGTATTCAATCCCCATCTGATAACTGTGTTTCATCAACACTCTGATATTCCACAGATTACAGAATTCTTCCAGATGTGCATCGGAAACTACTACTGGTCTTCCAGGGAACGATCAAAGCGTAGACTGTTTGAGATATTACTCCTATGGAGGAAAGTGAACATGGTGACTGTTGTATTCAATCCCGATGCGATAACTGTGTTTCATCAACACTCTGATAGTCCACAGATTAAAAAATGCTTCCAGATGTGCATCGGAAACTACTACTGGTCTTCCAGGGAACGATGAAAGCGTAGACTGTTTGAGACGTTACTCCCATGGAGGAAAGTGTGCATGGTGACTGTTGTTTTCAATCCCGATGCGATAACTGTGTTTCATCAACACTCTGATAGTCCACAGATTACAGAATGCCTCCAGATGTGCATCGAAAACTACTACTGGTCTTCCAGGGAACGATCAAAGCGTAGACTGTTTGAGACATTACTCCTATGGAGGAAAGTGCGCATGGTGACTGTTGTATTCAATCCCGATGCGAGAACTGTGCTTCATCGACACTCTGATAGTCCACAGATTAAAAAATGCTTCCAGATGTGCATCGGAAACTACTACTGGTCTTCCAGGGAACGATCTAAGCGTACACTGTCTGAGACATTACTATAATGGAGGAATGTGCGCATGGTGACTGTTGTATTCAATCCCGATGCAATTTCTGTGTTTCATCAACTCTCTGTCATCCACAGATTACAGAATGCCTCCAGATGTGCATCGGAAACTACTACTGGTCTTCCAGGGAACGCTCAAAGCTTAGACTCTTTGAGACATTTCTCCCATGGAGGAAAGTGCGCATGGTGACTTTTGTATTCAATCCCGATGCAATTTCTGTGTTTCATCAACACTCTGATTGTCCACAGATTACAGAATGCCTCTAGATGTGCATCAGAAACTAGTACTGGTCTTCCAGGGAACGATCAAAGCGTAGTCTCTATGGGAAATTACTCCCAGGGAGGAAAGGGCGCATGGTGACTGTTGAATTCAATCCAGATGCAATTTTGGTTTCATCAACACTCTGATAGTCCACAGAATACAGAATGCCTCCAGATGTGCATCGGAAGCTACTACTGGTCTTCCTGAGAACGATCAAAGCGTAGACTGTTTGAGACATCACTTCCATGGAGGAAAGTGCGCATGGTGACTGTTGTATTCAATCCCGAGGCAATTTCTGTGTTTCATCAACACTCTGCTAGTCCACAGATTACAGAATGCCCCCAGATGTGCATCGGAAACTACTACTGGTCTTCCAGGGAACGATCAAAGTGTAGACTGTTTGAGAATTACTCCCATGGAGGAAAGTGCGCATGGTGACTGTAGTATTCAATTCCGATGCAATTTCTGTGTTTCATGAACACTCTGATAGTCCACAGATTACAGAATGGCTCCAGATGTGCATCGGAAGCTACTACAGGTCTTCCTGGGAACGATCAAAGCGTAGACTGTTTGAGACATTACTCAAATGGAGGAAAGTGCGCATGGTGACTGTTGTATTCAATCTCAATGCAATTTCTGTGTTTCATCAACACTCTGATAGTCCACAGATTACAGAATGCCTCCAGATGTGCATCGGAAATTACTACTGGTCTTCCAGGGAACGATCAAAGCGTAGACTGTTTGAGACATTACTCCCATGGAGGAAAGTGCGCAAGGTGACTGTTGTATTCTATCTCGATGCAATTTCTGTGTTTCATCAACACTCTCATAATCCACAGATTACAAAATGACTCAAGATGTGCGTCGGAAACTACTACTGGTCTTCCAGGGAACGATCAAAGCGTAGACTGTTTGAGACATTACTCCCATGGAGGAAAGTGTGCATGGTGACTGTTGTTTTCAATCCCGATGCGATAACTGTGTTTCATCAACACCCTGATAGTCCACAGATTACAGAGTGCCTCCAGATGTGCATCGAAAACTACTACTGGTCTTCCAGGGAACGATCAAAGCGTAGACTGTTTGAGACATTACTCCCATGGAGGAAAGTGCGCTAGGTGACTGTTGTATTCAATCTCGATGCAATTTCTGTGTTTCATCAACACTCTCATAGTCCACAGATTACAAAATGACTCAAGATGTGCATCGGAAACTACTACTGGTCTTCCAGGGAACGCTCAAAGCTTAGACTCTTTGAGACATTACTCCCATGGAGGAAAGTGCGCATGGTGACTTTTGTATTCAATCCCGATGCAACTTCTGTGTTTCATCAACACTCTGATGGTCCACAAATTACAGAATGTCTCTAGATGTGCATCGGAAACTAGTACTGGTCTTCCAGGGAACGATCAAAGCGTAGTCTCTATGGGAAATTACTCCCATGGAGGAAAGGGCGCATGGTGACTGTTGAACTCAATCCAGATGCAATTTCTGTGTTTCATCAACACTCTGATAGTCCACAGATTACAGAGTGGCTAAAGGTGTGCATGGGAAATTACTACTGGTCTTTCAGGGAGCGATCAAAGCGTAGGCTGTTTGAGATATTACTCGCATGGAGGCAAGTGCGCATTGTGACTGTTGTATTCAGTCGCGATGCGATAACTGTGTTTCATCAACACTCTGATAGACCACAGATTACAGAATGCTTCCAGATGTGCATCGGAAACTACTACTGGTCTTCCAGGGAACGATCAAAGCGTAGACTGTTTGAGACATTACTCCCATGGAGGAAAGTGCGCATGGTGACTGTTGTATTCAATCCCGAGGCAATTTCTGTGTTTTATCAACACTCTGCTAGTCCACAGATTACAGAATGCCTCCAGATGTGCATCGAAAACTACTACTGGTCTTCCAGGGAACGATCAAAGTGTAGACTGTTTGAGAATTACTCCCATGGAGGAAAGTGCGCATGGTGACTGTTGTATTCAATTCCGATGCAATTTCTGTGTTTCATGAACACTCTGATAGTCCACAGATTACAGAATGCCTCCAGATGTGCATCGGAAACTACTACTGGTCTTCCTGAGAACGATCAAAGCGTAGACTGTTTGAGACATTACTCCCATGGAGGACACTGCGCATTGTGACTGTTGTATTCAATCCCGATGCAATTTCTGTGTTTCATCAACTCTCTGATCGTCCACAGATTACAGAATGCCTCCAGATGTGCATCGGAAACTACTACTGGTCTTCCAGGGAACGATGAAAGCGTAGACTGTTTGAGACATTACTCCCATGGAGGAAAGTGTGCATGGTTACTGTTGTATTCAATCCCGATGCAATTTTGGTTTCATCAACACTCTGATAGTCCACAAAATACAGATTGCCTCCAGATGTGCATCGGAAACTACTACTGGTCTTCCAGGGAACGATCAAAGCGTAGACTGTTTGAGACATCACTCCCATGGAGGAAAGTGCACATGGTGTCTGTTGTATTCACTCCCGATGCAATATCTGTGTTTCATCAACACTCTGATAGTCCACAGAATACAGAATGCCTCCAGATGTGCATCGGAAACTACTACTGGTCTTCCAGGGAACGATCAAAGCGTAGACTGTTTGAGACATCACTCCCATGGAGGAAAGTGCACATGGTGCCTGTTGTATTCACTCCCGATGCAATATCTGTGTTTCATCAACACTCTGATAGTCCACAGATTACAAAATGACTCAAGATGTGCAACGGAAATTACTGCAGGTCTTCCAGGGAACGATGAAAACGTAGACTGTTTGAGACATTACTCAAATGGAGGAAAGTGAGCATGGTGACTGTTGTATTCAATCTCAATGCAATTTCTGTGTTTCATCAACACTCTAATAGTCCACAGATTACAGAATGCCTCCAGATGTGCATCGGAAAATACTACTGGTCTTCCAGGGAACGATCAAAGCGTAGACTGTTTGAGATATTACTCGCATGGAAGCAAGTGCGCATTGTGACTGTTGTATTCAATCCCCATCTGATAACTGTGTTTCATCAACACTCTGATATTCCACAGATTACAGAATTCTTCCAGATGTGCATCGGAAACTACTACTGGTCTTCCAGGGAACGATCAAAGCGTAGACTGTTTGAGATATTACTCCTATGGAGGAAAGTGAACATGGTGACTGTTGTATTCAATCCCGATGCGATAACTGTGTTTCATCAACACTCTGATAGTCCACAGATTAAAAAATGCTTCCAGATGTGCATCGGAAACTACTACTGGTCTTCCAGGGAACGATGAAAGCGTAGACTGTTTGAGACATTACTCCCATGGAGGAAAGTGTGCATGGTGACTGTTGTTTTCAATCCCGATGCGATAACTGTGTTTCATCAACACTCTGATAGTCCACAGATTACAGAATGCCTCCAGATGTGCATCGAAAACTACTACTGGTCTTCCAGGGAACGATCAAAGCGTAGACTGTTTGAGACATTACTCCTATGGAGGAAAGTGCGCATGGTGACTGTTGTATTCAATCCCGATGCGAGAACTGTGCTTCATCGACACTCTGATAGTCCACAGATTAAAAAATGCTTCCAGATGTGCATCGGAAACTACTACTGGTCTTCCAGGGAACGATCTAAGCGTACACTGTCTGAGACATTACTATAATGGAGGAATGTGCGCATGGTGACTGTTGTATTCAATCCCGATGCAATTTCTGTGTTTCATCAACTCTCTGTCATCCACAGATTACAGAATGCCTCCAGATGTGCATCGGAAACTACTACTGGTCTTCCAGGGAACGCTCAAAGCTTAGACTCTTTGAGACATTTCTCCCATGGAGGAAAGTGCGCATGGTGACTTTTGTATTCAATCCCGATGCAATTTCTGTGTTTCATCAACACTCTGATTGTCCACAGATTACAGAATGCCTCTAGATGTGCATCAGAAACTAGTACTGGTCTTCCAGGGAACGATCAAAGCGTAGTCTCTATGGGAAATTACTCCCAGGGAGGAAAGGGCGCATGGTGACTGTTGAATTCAATCCAGATGCAATTTTGGTTTCATCAACACTCTGATAGTCCACAGAATACAGAATGCCTCCAGATGTGCATCGGAAGCTACTACTGGTCTTCCTGAGAACGATCAAAGCGTAGACTGTTTGAGACATCACTTCCATGGAGGAAAGTGCGCATGGTGACTGTTGTATTCAATCCCGAGGCAATTTCTGTGTTTCATCAACACTCTGCTAGTCCACAGATTACAGAATGCCCCCAGATGTGCATCGGAAACTACTACTGGTCTTCCAGGGAACGATCAAAGTGTAGACTGTTTGAGAATTACTCCCATGGAGGAAAGTGCGCATGGTGACTGTAGTATTCAATTCCGATGCAATTTCTGTGTTTCATGAACACTCTGATAGTCCACAGATTACAGAATGGCTCCAGATGTGCATCGGAAGCTACTACAGGTCTTCCTGGGAACGATCAAAGCGTAGACTGTTTGAGACATTACTCAAATGGAGGAAAGTGCGCATGGTGACTGTTGTATTCAATCTCAATGCAATTTCTGTGTTTCATCAACACTCTGATAGTCCACAGATTACAGAATGCCTCCAGATGTGCATCGGAAAATACTACTGGTCTTCCAGGGAACGATCAAAACGTAGACTGTTTGAGACATTACTCCCATGGAGGAAAGTGCGCAAGGTGACTGTTGTATTCTATCTCGATGCAATTTCTGTGTTTCATCAACACTCTCATAATCCACAGATTACAAAATGACTCAAGATGTGCGTCGGAAACTACTACTGGTCTTCCAGGGAACGATCAAAGCGTAGACTGTTTGAGACATTACTCCCATGGAGGAAAGTGTGCATGGTGACTGTTGTTTTCAATCCCGATGCGATAACTGTGTTTCATCAACACCCTGATAGTCCACAGATTACAGAGTGCCTCCAGATGTGCATCGAAAACTACTACTGGTCTTCCAGGGAACGATCAAAGCGTAGACTGTTTGAGACATTACTCCCATGGAGGAAAGTGCGCTAGGTGACTGTTGTATTCAATCTCGATGCAATTTCTGTGTTTCATCAACACTCTCATAGTCCACAGATTACAAAATGACTCAAGATGTGCATCGGAAACTACTACTGGTCTTCCAGGGAACGCTCAAAGCTTAGACTCTTTGAGACATTACTCCCATGGAGGAAAGTGCGCATGGTGACTTTTGTATTCAATCCCGATGCAACTTCTGTGTTTCATCAACACTCTGATGGTCCACAAATTACAGAATGTCTCTAGATGTGCATCGGAAACTAGTACTGGTCTTCCAGGGAACGATCAAAGCGTAGTCTCTATGGGAAATTACTCCCATGGAGGAAAGGGCGCATGGTGACTGTTGAACTCAATCCAGATGCAATTTCTGTGTTTCATCAACACTCTGATAGTCCACAGATTACAGAGTGGCTAAAGGTGTGCATGGGAAATTACTACTGGTCTTTCAGGGAGCGATCAAAGCGTAGGCTGTTTGAGATATTACTCGCATGGAGGCAAGTGCGCATTGTGACTGTTGTATTCAGTCGCGATGCGATAACTGTGTTTCATCAACACTCTGATAGACCACAGATTACAGAATGCTTCCAGATGTGCATCGGAAACTACTACTGGTCTTCCAGGGAACGATCAAAGCGTAGACTGTTTGAGACATTACTCCCATGGAGGAAAGTGCGCATGGTGACTGTTGTATTCAATCCCGAGGCAATTTCTGTGTTTTATCAACACTCTGCTAGTCCACAGATTACAGAATGCCTCCAGATGTGCATCGAAAACTACTACTGGTCTTCCAGGGAACGATCAAAGTGTAGACTGTTTGAGAATTACTCCCATGGAGGAAAGTGCGCATGGTGACTGTTGTATTCAATTCCGATGCAATTTCTGTGTTTCATGAACACTCTGATAGTCCACAGATTACAGAATGCCTCCAGATGTGCATCGGAAACTACTACTGGTCTACCAGGGAACGATCAAAACGTAGACTGTTTGAGACATTACTCTTATGGAGGAAAATGCGCATGGTGACTATTGTATTCAATCCCGATGCGATAACTGTGTTTCATCAACACTCTGATAGTCCACAGATTAAAGAATGCTTCCAGATGTGCATCGGAAACTACTACTGGTCTTCCAGGGAATGATCAAAGCGTACACTGTTTGAGACATTACTACAATAGAGGAATGTGCGCATGGTGAATGTTGTATTCAATCCCGATGCAATTTTTGTGTTTCATCAACACTCTGATGGTCCACAGATTACAGAAAGTCTCCAGATGTGCATCGGAAACTACTACTGGTCTTCCAGGGAACGATGAAAGCGTAGACTGTTTGAGACATTACTCCCATGGAGGAAAGTGCGCATGGTGACTGTTGTATTCAATCCCGATGCGATAACTGTGTTTCATCGACACTCTGATAGTCCACAGATTAAAAAATGCTTCCAGATGTGCATCGGAAACTACTACTGGTTTTCCAGGGATAGATCAAAGCGTAGACTCTTTGAGACATTACACCCATGGAGTAAAGTGCGCATGCTGATTGTTGTATTCAATCCCGATGCAATTTCATTGTTTCATCAACACTCTGATAGTACACAGATTACAGAATGCCTCCAGATGTGCATCGGAAACTACTGCTGGTCTTCCAGGGAACGATCAAAGTGTAGACTGTTTGAGAATTACTCCCATGGAGGAAAGTGCGCATGGTGACTGTTGTATCCAATTCCGATGCAATTTCTGTGTTTCATGAACACTCTGATAGTCCACAGATTACAGAATGGCTCCAGATGTGCATCGGAAGCTACTACTGGTCTTCCTGGGAACGATGAAAGCGTAGACGGTTTGAGACATTACTTCCATGGAGGGAAGTGTGCATGGTGACTGTCGTATTCAATCCCGATGCAATTTTGGTTTCATCAACACTCTGATAGTGCACAGAATACAGAATGCCTCCAGATGTGCATCGGAAACTACTACTGGTCTTCCAGGGAACGATCAAAGCGTAGACTGTTTGAGACATTACTCCCATGGAGGACACTGCGCATGGTGACTGTTGTATTCAATCCCGATGCAATTTCTGTGTTCCTAAACACTCTGATAGTCCACAGATTACAGAATGCCTCCAGATGTGCATCGGAAACTACTACTGGTCTTCCAGGGAAAGATCAAAGCGTAGACTGTTTGAGACATCACTCCCATGGAGGAAAGTGCACATGGTGACTGTTGTATTCACTCCCGATGCAATATCTGTGTTTCATCAACTCTCTGATCGTCCACAGATTACAGAATGCCTCCAGATGTGCATCGGAAACTACTACTGGTCTTCCAGGGAACGATGAAAGCGTAGACTGTTTCAGATATTACTCCCATGGAGGAGAGTGTGCATGGTGACTGTTGTATTCAATCCCGATGCAATTTCTGTGTTTTATCAATACTTTAATAGTCCACAGATTACTGAATGCCTCCAGATGTGCATCGGAAACTTTTATTGGTCTTCCAGGGAACGATCAAAGCGTAGACTGTTTAAGACATTACACCCATGGAGGAAAGTGCGCATGGTGACTGTTGTATTCAATCCCGAGGCAATTTCTGTGTTTAATCAACACTCTGATAGTCCACAGATTACAGAATGCCTCCAGATGTGCATCGGAAACTACTAGTGGTCTTCCTGGGAACGATCAAAGTGTAGACTGTTTGAGAATTACTCCCATGGAGGAAAGTGCGCATGGTGACTGTTGTATTCAATTCCGATGCAATTTCTGTGTTTCATGAACATTCTGATAGTCCACAGATTACAGAATGCCTCCAGATGTGCATAGGAAACTACTACTGGTCTTCCAGGGAACGATCAAAGCGTACACTGTTTGAGACATTACTACAATGGAGGAATGTGCGCATTTTGACTGTTGTATTCAATCCCGATGCAATTTCTGTGTTTCATCAACACTCTGATGGTCCACAGATTACAGAATGCCTCCAGATGTGCATCGGAAACTACTACTGGTCTTCCAGGAAAAGATGAAAGCGTAGACTGTTTGAGACATTACTCCCATGGATGAAAGTGTGCATGGTGACTGTTGTATTCAATCCCGATGAAATTTCTGTGTTTCATCAACACTCTGATTGTCCACAGATTACAGAATGCCTCAAGATGTGCATCGGAAACTTATACTGGTCTTCTAGGGAACGATCAAAGCGTAGACTGTTTGAGACATTACACCCATGGAGTAAAGTGCGCATGGTGACTGTTGTATTCAATCCCGAGGCAATTTCTGTGTTTCATCAACACTCTGATAGTCCACAGATTACAGAATGCCTCCAGATGTGCATCGGAAACTACTACTGGTCTTCCAGGGAACGATCAAAGCGTAGACTGTTTGAGACATCACTCCCATGGAGGAAAGTGCACATGGTGACTGTTGAATTCACTCCCGATGCAATATCTGTGTTTCATCAACACTCTGGTAGTCCACAGATTAAAAAATGCTTCTAGATGTGCATCGGAAACTACTACTGGTCTTCCAGGGAACCATTAAATCGTAGACTGTTTGAGACATTACTCCTATGGAGGAAAGTGTGCATGGTGACTGTTGTATTCAATACCGATGCGATAACTGTGTTTCATCAACACTCTGATAGTCCACAGATTAAAGAATGCTTCCAGATGTGCATCGGAAACAACTACTGGTCTTCCAGGGAACGATCAAAGCGTAGACCCTTTGAGACATTACTCCCATGGAGGAAAGTGTGCATGGTGACTGTTGTATTCAATCCCGATGCAATTTCTGTGTTACATCAACTCTCTGATAGACGACAGATTACAGAATGCCTCCAGATGTGCATCGGAAACTTATACTGGTCTTCCAGGGAACGACCAAAGCGTAGATTGTTGAGACATTACACCCATGGAGTAAAGTGCGCATGGTGGCTGTTGTATTCAATCCCGATGAAATTTTAGTATTTCATCAACACTCTGATAGTCCACAGATTACAGAATGCCTCTAGATGTGCATCGAAAACTTATACTGGTCTTCTAGGGAACGATCAAAGCGTAGACTGTTTGAGACATTACACCCATGGAGTAAAGTGCGCATGGTGACTGTTGTATTCAATCCCGAGGCAATTTCTGTGTTTCATCAACACTCTGATAGTCCACAGATTACAGAATGCCTCCAGATGTGCATCGGAGACTACTGCTGGTCTTCCAGGGAACGATCAAAGTGTAGACTGTTTGAGAATTACTCCCATGGAGGAAAGTGCGCATGGTGACTGTTGTATTCTATTCCGATGCAATTGCTGTGTTTCATGAACACCCTGATAGTCCACAGATTACAGAATGCCTACAGATGTGCATCGGAAACTACTACTGGTCTTCCTGGGAACGATCAAAGCGTACACTGTTTGAGACATTACTACAATAGAGGAATGTGCGAATGGTGACTGTTGTATTCATTTCCGATGAAATTTCTGTGTTTAATGAACACTCTGATAGTCCAAAGAATACAGAATGCCTCCAGATGTGCATCGGAAACTACTACTGGTCTTCCAGGGAACGATCAAAGCATAGACTCTTTGAGACATTACTCCCACGGAGGAAAGTGCGCATGGTGTCTGTGGTATTCAATCCCGAAGCAATTTCTGTGTTCCTAAACACTCTGATAGTCCACAGATTACAGAATGCCTCCAGATGTGCATCGGAAATTACTACTGGTCTTTCAGGGAACGATCAAAGCGTAAACTGTTTGAGACATTACTCCCATGGAAGAAAGTGCGCATGGTGACTGTTGTATTCAATCCCGATGCAATTTCTGTGTTTCATCAACTCTCTGATCGTCCACAGATTACAGAATGCCCCCAGATGTGCATCGGAAACTACTACTGGTCTTCCAGGGAACGATCAAAGCGTAGACTGTTTGAGACATTACTCCCATGGAGGAAAGTGCGCATGGTGACTGTTGTAATCAATCTCGATGCAATTTCTGTGTTTCATCAACACTCTGATAGCCCACAGATTACAGAATGCCTCCAGATGTGCATCGGAAATTACTACTGGTCTTCCAGGGAACGATGAAAGCGTAGACTGTTTGAGACATTACTCCCATGGAGGAGAGTGTGCATGGTGACTGTTGTATTCAATCCCGATGCAATTTCTGTGTTTCATCAATACTATGGTAGTCCACTGATTACAGAATGCCTCCAGATGTGTATCGGAAACTTTCACTGGTCTTCCAGGGAACGATCAAAGCGTAGAATGTTTGAGACATTACACCCATGTAGGAAAGTGCGCATGGTGACTGTTGTATTCAATCCCGAGGCAATTTCAGTGTTTCATCAACACTCTTGATAGTCCACAGATTACAGAATGCCTCCAGATGTGCTTCGGAAACTACTACTGGTCTTCCAGGGAACGATCAAAGCGTAAACTGTTTGAGACATTACTCCCATGGAAGAAAGTGTGCATGGTGACTGTTGTATTCAATACCGATGCGATAACTGTGTTTCATCAACACTCTGATAGTCCACAGATTAAAGAATGCTTCCAGATGTACATCGGAAACTACTACTCGTCTTCCAGGGAACGATCAAAGCGTACACTGTTTGAGACATTACTACAATAGAGGAATGTGCGCATGGTGACTGTTGTATTCAATCCCGATGCAATTTCTGTGTTTCATCAACACTCTGATGGTCCACAGATTACAAGATTGCCTCCAGATGTGCATCGGAAACTACTACTGGTCTTCCAGGAACGATGAAAGCGTAGACTGCTTGAGACATTACTCCCATGGAGGAAAGTGTGCATGGTGACTGTTGTATTCAATCCCGATGAAATTTCTGTATTTCATCAACACACTGATAGTCCACAGATTATAGAATGCCTCAAGATGTGCATCGGAAACTTATACTGGTCTTCCAGGGAACGATCAAAGCGTAGACTGTTTGAGACATTACACCCAAGGAGTAAAGTGCGCATGGTGACTGTTGTATTCATTCCCGTGGCAATTTCTGTGTTTCATCAACACTCTGATAGTCCACAGATTAAAGAATGCCTCCAGATGTGCATCGGAAACTACTGCTGGTGTTCCAGGGAACGATCAAAGTGTAGACTGTTTGAGAATTACTCCCATGGAGGAAAGTGCGCATGGTGACTGTTGTATTCAATTCCGATGCAATTTCTGTGTTTCATGAACACCCTGATAGTCCACAGTTTACAGAATGCCTACAGATGTGCATCGGAAACTACTACTGGTCTTCCAGGGAAAGACTAAAGCGTAGACTGTTTGAGACATCACTCCAATGGAGGAAAGTGCACATGGTGACTGTTGTATTCACTCCCGAAGCAATATCTGTGTTTCATCAACACTCTGATTGTCCACAGATTACAGAATTGCTCCAGATGTGCATCGGAAACTACTACTGGTCTTCCTGGGAACGATGAAATCGTAGACTGCTTGAGACATTACTCCCATGGAGGAAAGTGTGCATGGTGACTGTTGTATTCAATCCCGATGAAATTTTGGTTTCATCAACACTCTGATAGTCCACAGAATACAGAATGCCTCCAGATGTGCATCGGAAACTACTACTGGTCTTCCTGGGAACGATCAAAGCGTAGACTGTTTGAGACATTACTCCCATGGAGGAAAGTGCACATGGTGACTGTTGTATTCACTCCCGATGCAATATCTGTGTTTCATCAACACTCTGATAGTCCACAGATTACAGAATGCCTCCAGATGTGCATCGGAAACTACTACTGGTCTTCCTGGGAACGATCAAAGCATAGACTGTTTGAGACATTACTCCCATGCGGGAAGGTGTGCATTGTGACTGATGTATTCAATCCCGATGCAGTTTTGGTTTCATCAACACTCTAATATTCCACAAAATACAGAAAGCCTCCAGATGCTCATCGGAAACTACTACTGGTCTTTCTGGGAACGATCAAAGCGTAGACTCTTTGAGACATTACTCCCATGGAGGAAAGTGCGCATGGTAACTGTTGTATTCAATCCCGAAGCAATTTCTGTGTTCCTAAACACTCTGATAGTCCACAGATTACAGAATGCCTCCAGATGTGTATCGGAAACTACTACTGGTCTTCCTGAGAACGATCAAAGCGTAGACTGTTTGAGACACTACTCCCATGGAGGACACAGCGCATGGTGACTGTTGTATTCAATCCCAATGCAATTTCTGTGTTTCATAAACTCTCTGATCGTCCACAGATTACAGAATGCCTCAAGATGTGCATCGGAAACTACTACTGGTCTTCCAGGGAACGATGAAAGCGTAGACTGTTTGAGACATTACTCCCATGTAGGATAGTGCGCATGGTGACTGTTGTATTCAATCCCGATGCAATTTCTGTGTTTCATCAACCCTCTGATCATCCACAGATTACAGAATGCCTCCAGATGTGCATCGGAAACTACTACTGGTCTTCCAGGGAACGATGAAAGCGTAGACTGTTTGAGACATTACTCCCATGGAGGAGAGTGTGCATGGTGACTGTTGTATTCAATCCCGATGCAATTTCTGTGTTTCATCAATCCTCTGATAGTCCACAGATTACAGAATGCCTCCAGATGTGCATCGGAAACTTTTACTGGTCTTCCAGGGAACGATCAAAGCGTAGAATGTTTGAGGCATTACACCCATATAGGAAAGTGCGCATGGTGACTGTTGTATTCAATCCCGAAGCAATTTCTGTGTTTCATCAACACTCTGATAGTCCACAGGTTACAGAATGCCTCCAGATGTGCATCGGAAACTACTACTGGTCTTCCAGGGAACGATCAAAGTGTAGACTGTTTGAGAATTACTCCCATGGAGGAAAGTGTGCATGGTGACTGTTGTATTCAATCCCCATGCGATAACTGTGTTTCATCGACACCCTGATAGTGTACAGATTAAAAAATGCTTCCAAATGTGCATCGGAAACTACTACTGGTCTTCCAGGGAACGATCAAAGCTTAAACTGTTTGAGACATTACACCCATGGAGGAAAGTGCGCATGGTGACTGTTGTGTTAAATCTCGATGCAATTTCTGTGTTTCATCAACACTCTGATAGTCCACATATTACAAAATGACTCAAGATGTGCAACGGAAATTACTACTGCTCTTCCTGGGAACGATCAAAGCGTAGACTGTTTAAGACATTACTCCCCTTGGAGGAAAGTGTGCATGGTGACTGTTGTATTCAATCCCGATGCAATTTTGGTTTCATCAACACTCTGGTAGTCCACAGATTACAGAATGCCTCCAGATGTGCATCGGCAACTACTACTGGTCTTCCAGGGAACGATCAAGGCGTAAACTGTTTGAGACAATACTCCCATGGAGGAAAGTGCGCATGGTGACTGTTGTATTCAATCTCAATGCAATTTCTGTGTTCCTAAACACTCTGATAGTCCACAGATTACAGAATGCCTCCAGATGTGTATCGGAAACTACTACTGGTCGTCCTGGGAACGATCAAAGCGTAGCCTGTTTGAGACATTACTCCCATGGAGGAAACTGCGCATGGTGACTGTTGTATTCAATCCCGATGCAATTTATGTGTTTCATCAACTCTCTGATCGTCCACAGATTCCAGAATGCCTCCAGATGTGCATCGGAAACTACTACTGGTCTTCCAGGGAACGATGAAAGCGTAGATTGTTTGAGACATTACTCCAATGGAGGAAAGTGCGCATGGTGACTGTTGTATTCAATCCCGATGCAATTTCTGTGTTTCATCGACACTCTGATAGTCCACAGATTACAGAATGCCTCCAGATGTGCATCGGCAACTACTACTGGTCTTCCAGGGAACGATCAAGGCGTAGGCTGTTCGAGACATTACTCGCATTGAGGAAAGTGCGCATGGTGACTGTTGTATTCAATCCCCATGCGATAACTGTGTTTCATCGACACCCTGATAGTCTACAGATTAAAAAATGCTTCCAAATGTGCATCGGAAACTACTACTGGTCTTCCAGGGAACGATCAAAGCCTAAACTGTTTGAGACATTACACCCATGGAGGAAAGTGCGCATGGTGACTGTTGTATTCAATCTCGATGCAATTTCTGTGCTTCATCAACACTCTGATAGTCCACAGATTACAAAATGACTCAAGATGTGCAACGGAAATTACTACTGGTCTTCCTGGGAACGATCAAAGCGTAGACTGTTTAAGACATTACTCCCCTTGGAGGAAAGTGTGCATGGTGACTGTTGTATTCAATCCCGATGCAATTTTGGTTTCATCAACACTCTGGTAGTCCACAGATTACAGAATGCCTCCAGATGTGCATCGGCAACTACTACTGGTCTTCCAGGGAACGATCATTGCGTAAACTGTTTGAGACAATACCCACATGGAGGAAAGTGCGCATGGTGACTGTTGTATTCAATCCTGAAGCAATTTCTGTGTTCCTAAACACTCTGATAGTCCACAGATTACAGAATGCCTCCAGATGTGTATCGGAAACTACTACTGGTCGTCGTGGGAACGATCAAAGCATAGACTGTTTGAGACATTACTCCCATGGAGGAAACTGCGCATGGTGACTGTTGTATTCAATGCCGATGCTATTTCTTTGTTTTATCAACAATCTGATGGTCCACAGATTACAGAATGCCTACAGATGTGCATCGGAAACTACTACTGGTTTTCCAGGGAACGATCAAATCGTAGACTCTTTGAGACATTTCTCCCATGGAGGAAAGTGCACATGGTAACTGTTCTATTCAATCCTGATGCAATTTCTGTGTTTCATCAACACTCTAATAGTCCACAGATTACAGAATGCCTCCAGATGTGCATCGGAAACTACTACTGGTACTCCAGGGAAAGACCAAAGCGTAGACTGTTTGAGACATTTCTCCCATGGGGGAAAGTGTGCATGATGACTGTTGTATTCAATCCCGATGCTATTTTGGTTTCATCAACACTCTAATAGTCCACAGATTACAGAATGGCTCCAGATGTGCATTGGAAACTACTACTGGTCTTCCTGGGAACGATCAAAGCGTAGACTGTTTGAGACATTACTCCCATGGAGGAAAGTGCGCATGGTGACTGTTGTATTCAATCCCGCAGAAATTTCTGTGTTCCTAAACACTCTTATAGTCCACAGATTACAGAATGCCTCCAGATGTGTATCGGAAACTACTAGTGGTCTTCCTGAGAACGATCAAATCGTAGACTGTTTGAGACATTACTCCCATGGAGGAAACTGCGCATGGTGACTGTTGTATTCAATCCCGATGTAATTTCTGTGTTTCATCAACTCTCTGATCATCCACAGATCACAGAATGCCTCCAGATGTGCATCGGAAACTACTACTGGTATTCCAGGGAACGATGAAAGCGTAGACTGTTTGAGACATTACTCCCATGGAGGAAAGTGCGCATGGTGACTGTTGTATTCAATCTCGATGCAATTTCTGTGTTTCATCAACACTCTGATAGTCCACAGATTACAGAATGCCTCCAGATGTGCATCGGAAACTACTACTGGTCTTCCAGGGAACGATCAAAACGTAGACTGTTTGACACATTACTCCTATGGAGGAAAGTGCGCATGCTGACTGTTGTTTTCAATCCCGATGCGAGAACTGTATTTCATCGACACTATGATAGTCCACAGATTAAAAAATGCTTCCAGATGTGCATCGGAAACTACTACTGGTCTTCCAGGGAACGATCAAAGCGTAGACTGTTTGAGACATTACTCCTATGGAGTAATGTGCGCATGGTGACTGTTGTATTCAATCCCGATGCAATAACTGTGTTTCATCAACACTCTGATAGTCCACAGATTAAAAAATGCTTCTAGATGACATCGGAAACTACTACTGGTATCCAGGGAACGATCAAAGCGTACACTGTTTGAGACATTACTACAATAGAGGAATGTGCGCATGGTGACTGTTGCATTCAATCCCGATGCAATTTCTGTGTTTCATCAACACTCTGATTGTCCACAGATTACAGAATGCCTCCAGATGTGTATCGGAAACTTCTATTGGTCTTCCAGGGAACGATCAAAGCGTAAACTGTTTGAGACATTACTACCATGGAGGAAAGTGCGCATGGTGACTGTTGTATTCAATCCCGATGCAATTTCTTTGTTTCATCAACTCTCTGATCATCCACAGATTTCAGAATGCCTCCAGATGTGCATCGGAAACAACTACTGGTCTTCCAGGGAACGATGTAAGCGTAGACTGTTTGAGACATTAATCCCATGGAGGAAAGTGTGCATGGTGAGTGTTGTATTCAATCCCGATGCGATAACTGTGTTTCATCGACACTCTGATAGTCCACAGATTAAAAAATGCTTCCAAATGTGCATCGGAAACTACTACTGGTCTTCCAGGGAACGATCAAAGCGTAAACTGTTTGAGACATTACACCCATGGAGGAAAGTGCGCATGGTGACTGTTGTATTCAATCTCGATGCAATTTCTGTGTTTCATCAACACTCTGATGACTCAAGATGTGCAACGGAAATTACTACTGGTCTTCCTGGGAACGATCAAAGCGTAGACTGTTTGAGACATTACTCACCTTGGAGGAAAGTGTGCATGGTGACTGTTGTATTCAATCCCGATGCAATTTTTCTTTCACCAACACTCTAGTAGTCCACAGATTACAGAATGCCTCCAGATGTGCATCGGAAACTACTACTGGTCTTCCTGGGAACGATCATAGCGTAGACTGTTTGAGACATTACTCCCATGGAGGAAAGTGCGCATGGTGACTGTTGCATTCAATCCCGCAGATATTTCTGTGTTCCTAAACACTCTTATAGTCCACAGATTACAGAATGCCTCCAGATGTGTATCGGAAACTACTAGTGGTCTTCCTGACAACGATCAAAGCGTAGACTGTTTGAGACATTACTCCCACGGAGGAAACTGCGCATGGTGACTGTTGTATTCAATCCCGATGTAATTTCTGTGTTTCATCAACTCTCTGATCATCCACAGATCACAGAATGCCTCCAGATGTGCATCGGAAGCTACTACTGGTGTTCCAGGGAACGATGAAAGCGTAGACTGTTTGAGACATTACTCCCATGGAGGAAAGTGCGCATGGTGAATGTTGTATTCAATCTCGATGCAATTTCTGTGTTTCATCAACACTCTGATAGTCCACAGATTACAGAATGCCTCCAGATGTGCATCGGAAACTACTACTGGTCTTCCAGGGAACGATCAAATCGTAGACTGTTTGAGACATTAGTCCTATGGAGGAAAGTGCGCATGCTGACTGTTGTATTCAATCCCGATGCGATAACTGTATTTCATCGACACTATGATAGTCCACAGATTAAAAAATGCTTCCAGATGAGCATCGGAAACTACTACTGATCTTCCAGGGACCGATCAAAGCGTAGACTGTTTGAGACATTACTCCTATGGAGTAAAGTGCGCATGGTGACTGTTGTATTCAATCCCGATGCGATAACTGTGTTTCATCAACACTCTGATAGTCCACAGATTAAAAAATGCTTCCAGATGTGCATCGGAAACTACTACTGGTCTTCCAGGGAACGATCAAAGCGTACACTGTTTGAGACATTACTACAATAGAGGAATGTGCGCATGGTGACTGTTCCATTCAATCCCGATGCAATTTCTGTGTTTCATCAACACTCTGATTGTCCACAGATTACAGAATGCCTCCAGATGTGTATCGGAAACTACTATTGGTCTTCCAGGGAACGATCAAAGCGTAAACTGTTTGAGACATTACTCCCATGGAGGAAAGTGCGCATGGTGACTGTTGTATTCAATCCCGATGCAATTTCTGTGTTTCATCAACTCTCTGATCATCCACAGATTACAGAATGCCTCCAGATGTGCATCGGAAACTACTACTGGTTCTCCAGGGAAAGACCAAATCGTAGACTGTTTGAGACATCACTCCCATAGAGGAAAGTGCACATCGTGACTGTTGTATTCCCTCCTGAACCAATATCTGTGTTTCATCAACACTCTGATTGTCCACAGATTACATAATGCCTCCAGATGTGTATCGGGAACTACTACTGGTCTTCCTGAGAACGATCAAAGCGTAGACTGTTTGAGACATTACTCCCATGGAGGAAACTGCGCATTGTGACTGTTATATTCAATCAAGATGCATTTTCTGTGTTTCATCAACTCTCTGATCGTCCACAGATTACAGAATGCCTTCAGATGTGCATCGGAAACTACTACTGGTGTTCCAGGGAACGATGAAAGCGTAGACTGTTTGAGACATTACTCCCATAAAGGAAAGTGCGCATGGTGACTGTTGTATTCAATCTCAATGCAATTTCTGTGTTTCATCATCACTCTGATAGTCGACTGATTACAGAATGCCTCAAGATGTGCATCGTAGATTACTACTGGTCTTCCAGGGAACGATCAAAGCGTAAACTGTTTGAGACATTACTCCCATGGAGGAAAGTGCGCATGGTGACTGTTGTATTCAATCCCGATGCAATTTCTGTGCTTCATCAACTCTTTGATAGTCCACAGATTACAGAATGCCTCCAGATGTGCATCGGAAACTACTACTGGTCTTCCAGGGAACGATCAAAGCGTACACTGTTTGAGACATCACTCCCACGGAGGAAAGTGCGAATGGTGACTGTTGTATTCAACCCCGATGCAATTTCTGTGTTTCAACAACACTCAGAGAGTCCACAGATTACAGGATGCCTCCAGATGTGCATCGGAAACTACTACTGGTTTTTCAGGGAACGATCAAAGCGTAAACTGTTTCAGACAATACTCCCATGGAGGAAAGTGCGCATGGTGACTGTTGTATTCAATCCCGAAGCAATTTCAGTGTTCCTAAACACTCTGAGAGTCCACAGACTACAGAATGACTCCAGATGTGTATCGGAAACTACTACTGGTCAACCTGGGAACGATCAAAGCGTAGACTGTTTGAGACATTACTCCCATGGAGGAAAGTGTGCATGGTGACTGTTGTATTCAATCCCGATGCCATTTCTGTGTTTCATCAATACTCTGATAGTCCACAGATTACAGAATGAATCCAAATGTACATCGGACACTTTTACTGGTCTTCCAGGGAACGATCAAAGCGTAGACTGTTTGAGACATTACACCCATGGAGGAAAGTGCGCATGGTGACTGCTGTATTCAATCCCGAGGCAATTTCTGTGTTTCATCAACACTCTGATAGTCCACAGATTACAGAATGCCTCCAGATGTGCATCGGAAACTACTACTGGTCTTCCAGGGAACGATCAAAACGTAGACTGTTTGACACATTACTCCTATGGAGGAAAGTGCGCATGCTGACTGTTGTTTTCAATCCCGATGCGAGAACTGTATTTCATCGACACTATGATAGTCCACAGATTAAAAAATGCTTCCAGATGTGCATCGGAAACTACTACTGGTCTTCCAGGGAACGATCAAAGCGTAGACTGTTTGAGTACTCCTATGGAGTAATGTGCGCATGGTGACTGTTGTATTCAATCCCGATGCAATAACTGTGTTTCATCAACACTCTGATAGTCCACAGATTAAAAAATGCTTCTAGATGACATCGGAAACTACTACTGGTATCCAGGGAACGATCAAAGCGTACACTGTTTGAGACATTACTACAATAGAGGAATGTGCGCATGGTGACTGTTGCATTCAATCCCGATGCAATTTCTATGTTTCATCAACACTCTGATTGTCCACAGATTACAGAATGCCTCCAGATGTGTATCGGAAACTTCTATTAGTCTTCCAGGGAACGATCAAAGCGTAAACTGTTTGAGACATTACTACCATGGAGGAAAGTGCGCATGGTGACTGTTGTATTCAATCCCGATGCAATTTCTTTGTTTCATCAACTCTCTGATCATCCACAGATTTCAGAATGCCTCCAGATGTGCATCGGAAACAACTACTGGTCTTCCAGGGAACGATGTAAGCGTAGACTGTTTGAGACATTAATCCCATGGAGGAAAGTGTGCATGGTGAGTGTTGTATTCAATCCCGATGCGATAACTGTGTTTCATCGACACTCTGATAGTCCACAGATTAAAAAATGCTTCCAAATGTGCATCGGAAACTACTACTGGTCTTCCAGGGAACGATCAAAGCGTAAACTGTTTGAGACATTACACCCATGGAGGAAAGTGCGCATGGTGACTGTTGTATTCAATCTCGATGCAATTTCTGTGTTTCATCAACACTCTGATGACTCAAGATGTGCAACGGAAATTACTACTGGTCTTCCTGGGAACGATCAAAGCGTAGACTGTTTGAGACATTACTCACCTTGGAGGAAAGTGTGCATGGTGACTGTTGTATTCAATCCCGATGCAATTTTTCTTTCACCAACACTCTAGTAGTCCACAGATTACAGAATGCCTCCAGATGTGCATCGGAAACTACCACTGGTCTTCCTGGGAACGATCATAGCGTAGACTGTTTGAGACATTACTCCCATGGAGGAAAGTGCGCATGGTGACTGTTGCATTCAATCCCGCAGAAATTTCTGTGTTCCTAAACACTCTTATAGTCCACAGATTACAGAATGCCTCCAGATGTGTATCGGAAACTACTAGTGGTCTTCCTGACAACGATCAAAGCGTAGACTGTTTGAGACATTACTCCCACGGAGGAAACTGCGCATGGTGACTGTTGTATTCAATCCCGATGTAATTTCTGTGTTTCATCAACTCTCTGATCATCCACAGATCACAGAATGCCTCCAGATGTGCATCGGAAGCTACTACTGGTGTTCCAGGGAACGATGAAAGCGTAGACTGTTTGAGACATTACTCCCATGGAGGAAAGTGCGCATGGTGAATGTTGTATTCAATCTCGATGTAATTTCTGTGTTTCATCAACACTCTGATAGTCCACAGATTACAGAATGCCTCCAGATGTGCATCGGAAACTACTACTGGTCTTCCAGGGAACGATCAAATCGTAGACTGTTTGAGACATTAGTCCTATGGAGGAAAGTGCGCATGCTGACTGTTGTATTCAATCCCGATGCGATAACTGTATTTCATCGACACTATGATAGTCCACAGATTAAAAAATGCTTCCAGATGAGCATCGGAAACTACTACTGATCTTCCAGGGAACGATCAAAGCGTAGACTGTTTGAGACATTACTCCTATGGAGTAAAGTGCGCATGGTGACTGTTGTATTCAATCCCGATGCGATAACTGTGTTTCATCAACACTCTGATAGTCCACAGATTAAAAAATGCTTCCAGATGTGCATCGGAAACTACTACTGGTCTTCCAGGGAACGATCAAAGCGTACACTGTTTGAGACATTACTACAATAGAGGAATGTGCGCATGGTGACTGTTCCATTCAATCCCGATGCAATTTCTGTGTTTCATCAACACTCTGATTGTCCACAGATTACAGAATGCCTCCAGATGTGTATCGGAAACTACTATTGGTCTTCCAGGGAACGATCAAAGCGTAAACTGTTTGAGACATTACTCCCATGGAGGAAAGTGCGCATGGTGACTGTTGTATTCAATCCCGATGCAATTTCTGTGTTTCATCAACTCTCTGATCATCCACAGATTACAGAATGCCTCCAGATGTGCATCGGAAACTACTACTGGTTCTCCAGGGAAAGACCAAATCGTAGACTGTTTGAGACATCACTCCCATAGAGGAAAGTGCACATCGTGACTGTTGTATTCCCTCCTGAACCAATATCTGTGTTTCATCAACACTCTGATTGTCCACAGATTACATAATGCCTCCAGATGTGTATCGGGAACTACTACTGGTCTTCCTGAGAACGATCAAAGCGTAGACTGTTTGAGACATTACTCCCATGGAGGAAACTGCGCATTGTGACTGTTATATTCAATCAAGATGCATTTTCTGTGTTTCATCAACTCTCTGATCGTCCACAGATTACAGAATGCCTTCAGATGTGCATCGGAAACTACTACTGGTGTTCCAGGGAACGATGAAAGCGTAGACTGTTTGAGACATTACTCCCATAAAGGAAAGTGCGCATGGTGACTGTTGTATTCAATCTCAATGCAATTTCTGTGTTTCATCATCACTCTGATAGTCCACTGATTACAGAATGCCTCAAGATGTGCATCGGAGATTACTACTGGTCTTCCAGGGAACGATCAAAGCGTAAACTGTTTGAGACATTACTCCCATGGAGGAAAGTGCGCATGGTGACTGTTGTATTCAATCCCGATGCAATTTCTGTGCTTCATCAACTCTTTGATAGTCCACAGATTACAGAATGCCTCCAGATGTGCATCGGAAACTACTACTGGTCTTCCAGGGAACGATCAAAGCGTACACTGTTTGAGACATCACTCCCACGGAGGAAAGTGCGAATGGTGACTGTTGTATTCAACCCCGAAGCAATTTCAGTGTTCCTAAACACTCTGAGAGTCCACAGACTACAGAATGCCTCCAGATGTGTATCGGAAACTACTACTGGTCAACCTGGGAACGATCAAAGCGTAGACTGTTTGAGACATTACTCCCATGGAGGAAAGTGTGCATGGTGACTGTTGTATTCAATCCCGATGCCATTTCTGTGTTTCATCAATACTCTGATAGTCCACAGATTACAGAATGAATCCAAATGTACATCGGACACTTTTACTGGTCTTCCAGGGAACGATCAAAGCGTAGACTGTTTGAGACATTACACCCATGGAGGAAAGTGCGCTTGGTGACTGCTGTATTCAATCCCGAGGCAATTTCTGTGTTTCATCAACACTCTGATAGTCCACAGATTACAGATTGCCTCCAGATGTGCATCGGAAACTACTACTGGTCTTCCAGGGAACGATCAAAACGTAGACTGTTTGAGACATTACTCCTATGGAGGAAAGTGCGCATGCTGACTGTTGTATTCAGTCCCGATGCGATAACTGTATTTCATCGACACTATGATAGTCCACAGATTAAAAAATGCTTCCTGATGTGCATCGGAAACTACTACTGGTCTTCCAGGGAACGATCAAAGCGTAGACTGTTTGAGACATTACTCCTATAGAGTAATGTGCGCATGGTGACTGTTGCATTCAATCCCGATGCGATAACTGTCTTTCATCAACACTCTGATAGTCCACAGATTAAAAAATGCTTCCAGATGTGCATCGGAAACTACTACTGGTCTTCCAGGGAACGATCAAAGCGTAGACTGTTTGAGACATTACTCCCATGGAGGAAAGTGTGCATGGTGACTGTTGTATTCAATCCCGATGCAATTTCTGTGTTTCATCAATACTCTGATAGTCCACAGATTACAGAATGGCTCCAGATGTGCATCGGAAACTACTACTGGTCTTCCAGGGAACGATCAAAGCGTAGGCTGTTCGAGATATTACTCGCATTGAATAAAGTGCGCATGGTGACTGTTGTATTCAATCCCCAGGCGATAACTGTGTTTCATCGACACTCTGATAGTCCACAGATAAAAAAATTCTTCCAAATGTGCATCGGAAACTACTACTGGTCTTCCAGGAAACGATCAAAGCGTAAATTGTTTGAGACATTACACCCATGGAGGAAAGTGCGCATGGTGACTGTTGTATTCAATCTCGATGCAATTTCTGTGTTTCATCAACACTCTGATAGTCCACAGATTACAAAATGACTCAAGATGTGCAACGGAAATTATTACTGGTCTTCCTGGGAACGATCAAAGCGTAGACTGTTTGAGACATTACTCCCCTTGGAGGAAAGTGTGCATGGTGACTGTTGTATTCAATCCCGATGCAATTTTGGTTTCATCAACACTCTGGTAGTCCACAGATTACAGAATGCCTCCAGATGTGCATCGGCAACTACTACTGGTCTTCCAGGGAACGATCAATTCGTAAACTGTTTGAGACAATACTCCCATGGAGGAAAGTGCGCATGGTGACTGTTGTATTCAATCCTGAAGCAATTTCTGTGTTCCTAAACACTCTGATAGTCCACAGATTACAGAATGCCTCCAGATGTGTATCGGAAACTACTACTGGTCGTCCTGGGAACGATCAAAGCGTAGACTGTTTGAGACATTACACCCATGGAGGAAACTGCGCATGGTGACTGTTGTATTCAATCCCGATGCTATTTCTTTGTTTTATTAACACTCTGATGGTCCACAGATTACAGAATGCCTACAGATGTGCATCGGAAACTACTACTGGTTTTCCAGGGAACGATCAAATCGTAGACTGTTTGAGACATTACACCCATGGAGGAAAGTGCGCATGGTGACTGTTGTATTCACTCCCGATGCAATATCTGTGTTTCATCAACACTCTGATTGTCCACAGATTACAGAATGGCTCCAGATGTGCATCGGAAACTACAACTGGTCTTTCTGGGAACGATCAAAGCGTAGACTGTTTGAGACATTACTCCAATGGAGGAAAGTGCGCATGGTGACTGTTGTATTCAGTCCCGAAGCAATTTCTGTGTTCCTAAACACTCTTATAGTCCACAGATATTAGAATGCCTCCAGATGTGTATCGGAAACTACTAGTGGTCTTCCTGAGAACGATCAAAGCGTAGACTGTTTGAGACATTACTCCCATGGAGGAAAGTGTGCATGGTGAGTGTTGTATTCAATCCCGACGCAATATCTGTGTTTCATCAACACTCTGATTGTCCACAGATTACAGAATGGCTCCAGATGTGCATCGGAAACTACAACTGGTCTTTCTGGGAGCGATGAAAGCGTAGACTGTTTGAGACATTACTCCAATGGAGGAAAGTGCACATGGTGACTGTTGTATTCAGTCCCGAAGCAATTTCTGTGTTCCTAAACACTCTTATAGTCCACAGATTATAGAATGCCTCCAGATGTGTATCGGAAACTACTAGTGGTCTTCCTGAGAACGATCGAAGCGTAGACTGTTTGAGACATTACTCCAATGGAGGAAAGTGCGCATGGTGACTGTTGTATTCAGTCCCGAAGCAATTTCTGTGTTCCTAAACACTCTTATAGTCCACAGATTATAGAATGCCTCCAGATGTGTATCGGAAACTACTACTGGTCTTCCAGGGAACGATCAAAGCGTAGACTGTTTGAGACATTACACCCATGGAGGAAACTGCGCATGGTGACTGTTGTATTCAATCCCGATGCTATTTCTTTGTTTTATTAACGCTCTGATGGTCCACAGATTACAGAATGCCTACAGATGTGCATCGGAAACTACTACTGGTTTTCCAGGGAACGATCAAATCGTAGACTGTTTGAGACATTACACCCATGGAGGAAAGTGCGCATGGTGACTGTTGTATTCACTCCCGATGCAATATCTGTGTTTCATCAACACTCTGATTGTCCACAGATTACAGAATGCCTCCAGATGTGCATCGGAAACTACTACTGGTCTTCCAGGGAACAATCAAAACGTAGACTGTTTGAGACATTACTCCTATGGAGGAAAGTGCGCATGCTGACTGTTGTATTCAATTCCGATGCGATAACTGTATTTCATCGACACTATGATAGTCCACAGATTAAAAAATGCTTCCAGATGTGCATCGGAAACTACTACTGGTCTTCCAGGGAACGATCAAAGCGTAGACTGTTTGAGACATTACTCCTATGGAGTAAAGTGCGCATGGTGACTGTTGTATTCAATCCCGATGCGATAACTGTCTTTCATCAACACTCTGAGAGTCCACAGATTAAAAAATGCTTCCAGATGTGCATCGGAAACTACTACTGGTCTTCCAGGGAACGATCAAAGCGTAGACTGTTTGAGACATTACTCCCATGGAGGAAAGTATGCATGGTGACAGTTGTATTCAATCCCGATGCAATTTCTGTGTTTCATCAATACTCTGATAGTCCACAGATTACAGAATGGCTCCAGATGTGCATCGGAAACTACTACTGGTCTTCCAGGGAACGATCAAAGCGTAGGCTGTTCGAGATATTACTCGCATTGAGGAAAGTGCGCATGGTGACTGTTGTATTCAATCCCCATGCGATAACTGTGTTTCATCGACACTCTGATAGTCCACAGATTAAAAAATGCTTCCAAATGTGCATCGGAAACTACTACTGGTCTTCCAGGGAATGACGAAAGCGTAAACTGTTTGAGACATTACACCCATGGAGGAAAGTGCGCATGGTGACTGTTGTATTCAATCTGGATGCAATTTCTGTCTTTCATCAACACTCTGATAGTCCACAGATTACAAAATGACTCAAGATGTGCAACGGAAATTACTACTGGTCTTCCTGGGAACGATCAAAGCGTAGACTGTTTGAGACATTACTCCCATGGAGGAAACTGCGCATGGTGACTGTTGTATTCAATCCCGATGCTATTTCTTTGTTTTATTAACACTCTGATGGTCCACAGATTACAGAATGCCTACAGATGTGCATCGGAAACTACTACAGGTTTTCCAGGGAACGACCAAATCGTAGACTCTTTGAGACATTACACCCATGGAGGAAAGTGCGCATGGTAACTGTTGTATTCAATCCTGACGCAATTTCTGTGTTTCATTAACACTCTTATAGTCCACAGATTACAGAATGCCTCCAGATTTGCATCGGAAACTACTTCTGGTCTTCCAGGGAAAGACCAAAGCGTAGACTGTTTGAGACATTACTCCCATGGGGGAAAGTGTGCATGATGACTGTTGTATTCAATCCCGATGCTATTTTGGTATCATCAACACTCTGATAGTCCACAGAGCACAGAATGCCTCCAGATGTGTATCGGAAACTACTACTGGTCTTCCTGACAACGATCAAAGCGTAGACTGTTTGAGACATCACTCCCATGGAGGAAAGTGCACATGGTGACTGTTGTATTCACTCCCGATGCAATATCTGTGTTTCATCAACACTCTGATTGTCCACAGATTACAGAATGGCTCCAGATGTGCATCGGAAACTACTACTGGTCTTCCTGGGAACGATCAAAGCGTAGACTGTTTGAGACATTACTCCCATGGAGGAAAGTGCGCATGGGGACTGTTGTATTCAATCCCGAAGCAATTTCTGTGTTCCTAAACACTCTTATAGTCCACAGATTACAGAATGCCTCCAGATGTGCATCGGAAACTACTACTGGTCTTCCTGGGAACGAGCAAAGCGTAGACTGTTTGAGACATTACTCCCATGGAGGAAACTGCGCATGGTGACTGTTGTATTCAATCCCGATGCAATATCTGTGTTTCATCAACTCTCTGATCGTCCACAGATCACAGAATGGCTACAGATGTGCATCGGAAACTACTACTGGTCTTCCAGGGAACGATCAAATCGTAGGCTGTTTGAGATATTACTCGCGTTGAGGAAAGTGCGCACTGTGACTGTTGTATTCAATCCCGATGCGATAACTGTGTTTCATCAACACTCTGATAGTCCACAGATAAAAAAATTTTTCCAGATGTGCATCGGAAACTAATACTGGTCTTCCAGGGAACGATCAAAGCGTACACTGTTTGAGACATTACTACCATGGAGGAATGTGCGCATGGTGACTGTTGTATTCAATCTCGATGCAATTTCTGTGTTTCATCAACACTCTGATAGTCCACAGATTACAGAATGCCCCCAGATGTGCATCGGAAACTACTACTGGTTTTCCAGGGAACGATCAAAGCGTAAACTGTTTGAGACAATACTCCCATGGAGGAAAGTGCGCATGGTGACTGTTGTATTCAATCCCGAAGCAATTTCAGTGTTCCTAGACACTCTGAGAGTCCACAGTTTACAGAATGCCTCCAGATGTGTATCGGAAACTACTACTGGTCAACCTGGGAACGATCAAAGCGTAGACTGTTTGAGACATTATTCCCATGGAGGAAAGTGTGCATGGTGACTGTTGTATTCAATCCCGATGCCATTTCTGTGTTTCATCAATACTCTGATAGTCCACAGATTACAGAATGAATCCAGATGTACATCGGACACTTTTACTGGTCTTCCAGGGAACGATCAAAGCGTAGACTGTTTGAGACATTACACCCATGGAGGAAAGTGCGCATGGTGACTGTTGTATTCAATCCCGAGGCAATTTCTGTGTTTCATCAACACTCTGATGGTCCACTGATTACAGAATGCCTCCAGATGTGCATCGGAAACTACTACTGGTCTCCCAGATAACGATGAAAGCATAGACTGTTTGAGACATTACTCCCATGGAGGAAAGTGTGCATGGTGACTGTTGTATTCAATCCCGATGCAATTTCTGTGTTTCATCAATACTCTGATAGTTCACAGATTACAGAATGGCTCCAGATGTGCATCGGAAACTACTACTGGACTTCCAGGGAACGATCAAAGCGTAGGCTGTTTGAGATATTACTCGCGTTGAGGAAAGTGCGCACGGTGACTGTTGTATTCAATCCCGATGCGATAACTGTGTTTCATCAACACTCTGATAGTCCACAGATAAAAAAATTATTCCAGATGTGCATCGGAAACTAATACTGGTCTTCCAGGGAACGGTCAAAGCGTACACTGTTTGAGACATTACTACCATGGAGGAATGTGCGCATGGTGACTGTTGTATTCAATCCCGATGCAATTTCTGTGTTTCATCAACACTCTGATAGTCCACAGATTACAGAATGCCCCCAGATGTGCATCGGAAACTACTACTGGTCTTCGAGGGAACGATCAAAGTGTAGACTGTTTGAGACATCACTCCAACGGAGGAAAGTGCGAATGGTGACTGTTGTATTCAATCCCGATGCTATTTCTGTGTTTTAACAACACTCAGAGAGTCCACAGATTACAGGATGCCTCCAGATGTGCATCGGAAACTACTACTGGTCTTCCAGGGAACGATCAAAGCGTAAACTGTTTGAGACAATACTCCCATGGAGGAAAGTGCGCATGTTGACTGTTGTATTCAATCCCGAAGCAATTTCTGTGTTAGTAAACACTCTGAGAGTCCACAGATTACAGAATGCCTCCAGATGTGTATCGGAAACTACTACTGGTCGTCCTGGGAACGGCAAAATCGAAGACTGTTTGAGACATTACTCCCATGGAGGAAAGTGTGCATGGTGACTGTTGTATTCAATCCCGATGCAATTTCTGTGTTTCATCAATACTCTGATAGTCCACAGATTATAGAATGCCTCCAGATGTACATTGGACACTTTTACTGGTCTTCCAGGGAACGATCAAAGCGTAGACCGGTTTGAGACATTACACCCATGGAGGAAAGTGCGCATGGTGACTGTTGTATTCAATCCCGAGGCAATTTCTGTGTTTCATCAACACTCTGATAGTCCACAGATTACAGAATGCCTCCCGATGTGCATCGGAAATTATTAAAGGTCTTCCAGAGAACTATCAAAGTGTAGACTGTTTGATAATTACCCCCATGGAGAAAGTGCTGATGGTGACTGTTGTATTCAATTCCGATGCAATTTCTGTGTTTCATAAACACTCTGATAGTCCACAGATTAAAAAATGCTTCCAGATGAGCATCGGAAACTACTACTGGTCTTCCAAGGAACGATCAAAGCGTACACTGTTTGAGACCTTACTACAATAGAGGAATGTGCGCATGGTGACTGTTGCATTCAATCCCGATGCAATTTCTGTGTTTCATCAACACTCTGATAGTCCACAGATTACAGAATGCCTCCAGATGTATATCGGAAACTACTACTGGTCGTCCTGGGAACGATCAAAGTGTAGACTGTTTGTGAATTACTCCCATGGAGGAAAGTGCGCATGGTGACTGTTGTATTCAATTCCGATGCAATATCTGTGTTTCATGAACACTCTGATAGTCCACAGATTACAGAATGCCTCCAGATGTGCATAGGAAACTACTACTGGTCTTCCAGGGAAAGACCAAATCGTAGACTGTTTGAGACATCACTCCCATGGAGGAAAGTGCACATGGTGACTGTTGTATTCACTCCTGATCCAATATCTGTGTTTCATCAACACTCTGATTGTCCACAGATTACAGAATGCCTCCAGATGTGTATCGGAAACTACTACTGGTCTTCCTGAGAACGATCAAAGCGTAGACTGTTTGAGACATTACTCCCATGGAGGAAACTGCGCATTGTGACTGTTATATTCAATCAAGATGCAATATCTGTGTTTCATCAACTCTCTGATCGTCCACAGATTACAGAATGCCTCCAGATGTGCATCGGAAACTACTACTGGTGTTCCAGGGAGCGATGAAAGCGTAGACTGTTTGAGACATTACTCCTATGGAGGAAAGTGCGCATGGTGACTGTTGTATTCAATCTCAATGCAATTTCTGTCTTTCATCAACACTCTGATAGTCCACTGATTACAGAATGCCTCCAGATGTGCATCGGAGATTACTACTGGTCTTCCAGGGAACGATCGAAGCGTAAACTGTTTGAGACATTACTCCCATGGAGGAAAGTGCGCATGGTGACTGTTGTATTCAATCCCGATGCAATTTCTGTGTTTCATCAACACTCTGATGGTCCACAGATTACAGAATGCCTCCAGATGTGCATCGGAAACTACTACTGGTCTCCCAGAAAACGATGAAAGCGTAGATGTTTGAGACATTACTCCCATTGAGGAAAGTGTGCATGGTGACTGTTGTATTCAAACCCGATGCAATTTCTGTGTTTCATCAATACTCTGATAGTTCACAGATTACAGAATGGCTCCAGATGTGCATCGGAAACTACTACTGGTCTTCCAGGGAACGATCAAAGCGTAGGCTGTTTGAGATATTACTCGCGTTGAGGAAAGTGCGCACGGTGACTGTTGTATTCAATCCCGATGCGATAACTGTGTTTCATCAACACTCTGATAGTCGACGGATAAAAAAATTATTCCAGATGTGCATCGGAAACTAATACTGGTCTTCCAGGGAACGATCAAAGCGTACACTGTTTGAGACATTACTACCATGGAGGAATGTGCGCATGGTGACTGTTGTATTCAATCCCGATGCAATTTCTGTGTTTCATCAACACTCTGATAGTCCACAGATTACAGAATGCCTCCAGATGTGCATCGGAAACTACTACTGGTCTTCGAGGGAACGATCAAAGTGTAGACTGTTTGAGACATCACTCCCACGGAGGAAAGTGCGAATGGTGACTGTTGTATTCAATCCCGATGCAATTTCTGTGTTTTAACAACACTCAGAGAGTCCACAGATTACAGGATGCCTCCAGATGTGCATCGGAAACTACTACTGGTCTTCCAGGGAACTATCAAAGCGTAAACTGTTTGAGACAATACTCCCATGGAGGAAAGTGCGCATGGTGACTGTTGTATTCAATCCCGAAGCAATTTCTGTGTTAGTAAACACTATGATCGTCCACAGATTACAGAATGCCTCCAGATGTGTATCAGAAACTACTACTAGTCGTCCTGGGAACAGCCAAATCGTAGACTGTTTGAGACATTACTCCCATGGAGGAAAGTGTGCATGGTGACTGTTGTATTCAATCCCGATGCAATTTCTGTGTTTCATCAATACTCTGATAGTCCACAGATTACAGAATGCCTCCAGATGTACATCGGACACTTTTACTGGTCTTCCAGTGAACGATCAAAGCGTAGACCGGTTTGAGACATTACACCCATGGAGAAAAGTGCGCATGGTGACTGTTGTATTCAATCCCGAGGCAATTTCTGTGTTGCATCAACACTCTGATAGTCCACAGATTACAGAATGCCTCCCGATGTGCATCGGAAATTATTAATGGTCTTCCAGGGAACTATCAAAGTGTAGACTGTTTGAGAATTACTCCCATGGAGGAAAGTGCTCATGGTGACTGTTGTATTCAATTCCGATGCAATTTCTGTGTTTCATAAACACTCTGATAGTCCACAGATTAAAAAATGCTTCCAGATGAGCATCGGAAACTACTACTGGTCTTCCAGGGAACGATCAAAGCGTTGACTGTTTGAGACATTACTCCTATGGAGGAAAGTGCGCATGGTGACTGTTGTATTCAATCCCGATGCGATAACTGTGTTTCATCAACACTCTGATAGTCCACAGATTAAAAAATGCTTCCAGATGGCAATCGGAAACTACTACTGGTCTTCCAGGGAACGATCAAAGCGTACACTGTTTGAGACATTACTACAATAGAGGAATGTGCGCATGGTGACTGTTGCATTCAATCCCGATGCAATTTCTGTGTTTCATCAACACTCTGATAGTCCACAGATTACAGAATGCCTCCAGATGTGTATCAGAAACTACTACTGGTCGTCCTGGGAACGATCAAAGCGTAGACTGTTTGAGACATTACTCCCATGGAGGAAACTGCGCATGGTGACTGTTGTATTCAATCCCGATGCAATTTCTGTGTTTCATCAACACTCTGATGGTCCACAGATTACAGAATGCCTCCAGATGTGCATCGGAAACTACTACTGGTCTTCCAGGGAACGATGAAAGCGTAGACTGTTTGAGACATTACTCCCATGGATTAAAGTGTGCGTGGTGACTGTTGTATTCAATCCCGATGAAATTTCTGTGTTTCATCAACACTCTGATAGTCCACAGATTACAGAATGCCTCCAGTTGTGCATCGGAAACTTATACTGGTCTTGCAGGGAACGATCAAAGCGTAGACTGTTTGAGTCGTTACACCCATGGAGTAAAGTGCGCATGGTGTCTGTTGTATTCAATCCCGAGGCAATTTCTGTGTTTCATCAACACTCTGATAGTCCACAGATTACAGAATGCCTCCATATGTGCATCGGAAACTACTACTGGTCTTCCAGGGAACGATGAAAGCATAGACTGTTTGAGACATTACTCCCATGGAGGAAAGTGCGCATGGTGACTGTTGTATTCAATCTCAATGCAATTTCTGTGTTTCATCAACACTCTGATAGTCCACAGATTACAGAATGCCTCCAGATGTGCATCGGAAATTACTACTGGTCTTCCAGGTAACGATCAAATCGTAAACTGTTTGAGACTTTACTGCCATGGAGGAAAGTGCGAATGGGTACTGTTGTATTCAATCCCGGTGCAATTTCTGTGTTTCATCAACTCTCTGATCATCCACAGATTACAGAATGCCTCCAGATGTGCATCGGAAACTACTACTGGTCTTCCAGGTAACGATGAAAGCGTAGACTGTTTGATACATTACTCCCATGTAGGAAAGTGTGCATGGTGACTGTTGTATTCAATCCCGATGCAATTGCTGTGTTTCATCAATATTCTGATAGTTCACAGATTACAGAATGGCTCCAGATGTGCATCGGAAACTACTACTGGTCTTCCAGGGAACGATCAAAGCGTAGGTTGTTTGAGATATTACTCGCATTGAGGAAAGTGCGAATGGGTACTGTTGTATTCAATCCCGGTGCAATTTCTGTGTTTCATCAACTCTCTGATCATCCACAGATTACAGAATGCCTCCAGATGTGCATAGGAAACTACTACTGGTCTTCGAGGGAACGATCAAAGCGTAGACTGTTTGAGACATCACTCCCATGGAGGCAAGTGCGAATGGTGACTGTTGTATTCAATCCCGATGCAATTTCTGTGTTTCATCAACACTCTGATGGTCCACAGATTACAGAATGCCTCCAGATGTGCATCGGAAACTACTACTGGTCTTCCAGGGAACGATCAAAGCGTAGTCTCTTTGAGAAATTACTCACATGGATTAAAGGGCGCATGGTGACTGTTGAATTCAATCCCGAAGCAATTTCTGTGTTCCTAATCACTCTGATAGTCCACAGATTACAGAATGCCTCCAGATGTGTATCGGAATCTACTACTGGTCGTCCTGGGAACGATCAAAGCGTAGACTGTTTCAGACATTACTTCCATGGAGGAAACTGCGCATGGTGACTGTTGTATTCAATCCCGATATAATTTCTGTGTTTCATCATCACTCTGATGGTCCACAGATTACAGAATGCCTCCAGATGTGCATCGGAAACTACTACTGGTCTTCCAGGGAACGGTCAAAGCGTAGACTCTTTGAGACATTACTCCCATGGAGGAAAGTGCGCATGGTGACTGTTGTATTCAATCCCGATGCAATTTCTGTGTTTCATCAACACTCTGATGGTCCACAGATTACAGAATGCCTCCAGATGTGCATCGGAAACTACTACTGGTCTTCCAGGGAACGATCAATGCGTAGTCTCTTTGAGAAATTACTCCCATGGAGGAAAGGGCGCATGGTGACTGTTGAATTCAATCCAGATGCAATTTCTGTGTTTCATCAACACTCTGATAGTCCACAGATTACAGAATGGCTTCAGATGTGCATCGGAAATTACTACTCGTCTTTCAGGGAGCGATCAAAGCGTAATCTGTTTGAGATATTACTCCCATGGAGGAAAGTGCGCAGTGTGACTGTTGTATTCAATCCCGAAGCGATAACTGTGTTTCGTCAACACTCTGATAGTCCACAGATTACAGAATGCTTCCAGATGTGCATCAGAAACTACTTTTGGTCTTCCAGGGAACGATCAAAGCGTAGACTGTTTGAGACATCACTCCTATGGAGGAAAGTGCGCATGGTGAATGTTGTATTCAATCCCGATGCGATAACTGTGTTTCATCAACACTCTGATAGTCCACAAATTAAAAAATGCTTCCAGATGTGCATCGGAAACTACTACTGGTCTTCCAGGGAACGATCAAAGCGTACACTGTTTGAGACATTACTACCATGGAGGAAAGTGAGCGTGGTGACTGTTGTATTCAATCCCGAAGCAATTTCTGTGTTCCTAAACACTCTGATAGTCCACAGATTACAGAATGCCTCCAGATGTGTATCGGAAACTACTACTGGTCGTCCTGGGAACGATCAAAGCGTAGACTGTTTGAGACATTACACCCATGGAGGAAAGTGCGCATGGTAACTGTTGTATTCAATCCCGAAGCAATTTCTGTGTTTCTAATCACTCTGATAGTCCACAGATTACAGAATGCCTCCAGATGTGTATCGGAAACTACTACTGGTCGTCCTGGGAACGATCAAAGCGTACACTGTTTCAGACATTACTTCCATGGAGGAAAGTGCGCATGGTGACTGTTGTATTCAATCCCGATGCAATTTCTGTGTTTCATCAACACTCTGATGGTCCACAGATTACAGAATGCCTACAGATGTGCATCGGAAACTACTACTGGTCTTCGAGGGAACGATCAGAGCGTAGACTGTATGAGACATCACTCCCATGGAGGAAAGTGCGCATGGTGACTGTTGTATTCAATCCCGATGCAATTTCTGTGTTTCATCAACACTCTGATGGTCCACAGATTACAGAATGCCTCCAGATGTGCATCGGAAACTACTACTGGACTTCCAGGGAAAGATCAAAGCGTAGAGTTTTTGAGACATTACTCCTATGGAGGAAAGTGCGCATGGTGACTGTTGTATTCAATCCCGATGCAATTTCTGTGTTTCATCAACACTCTGATGGTCCACAGATTACAGAATGGCTACAGATGTGCATCGGAAATTACTACTGGTCTTTCAGGGAGCGATCAAAGCGTAGGCTGTTTGAGATATTACTCCCATGGAGGAAAGTGCGCATTGTGACTGTTGTACTCAATCCCGATGCGATAACTGTGTTTCATCAACACTCTTATAGTCCACAGATTACAGAATGCTTCCAGATGTGCATCAGAAACTACTACTGGTCTTCCAGGGAACGATCAAAGCGTAGACCGTTTGAGACATTACTCCCATTGAGGAAATTGCGCATGGTGACTGTTGTATTCAATCCCGATGCAATTCCTGTGTTTCATCAACACTCTGATAGTCCACAGATTACAGAATGCCTCCAGATGTGCATCGGAAACTACTATTGGTCTTCCAGGGAACGATCAAAGCGTAGACTGTTTGAGACATTACTCCCATGGAGGAAAGTGCGCAAGGTGACTGTTGTATTCAATCTCGATGCAATTTCTGTGTTTCATCATCACACTGATAGTCACAGATTACAAAATGACTCAAGATGTGCAACGGAAATTACTACTGGTCTTCCAAGGAACGATCAAAGCGTAAACTGTTTGAGACATTACCCCATGGAGGAAGTGCGCATGGTGACTGTTGTATTCAATCGCGATGCAATTTTTATGTTTCATCCATTCTCTGATCGTCCACAGATTACAGAATGCCTCCAGATGGGCATCGGAAACTACTACTGGTCTTCCAGGGAACGATGAAAGCGTAGACTGTTTGAGACATCACTCCTATGGAGGAATGTGCGCATGGTGACTGTTGTATTCAATCCCGATGCGATAACTGTGTTTCATCGACACTCTGATAGTCCACAGATTAAAAAATGCTTCCAGATGTGCATCGGAAACTACTACTGGTCTTCCAGGGAACGATCAAAGCGTAGGCTGTTTGAGACATTACTCCTATGGAGGAAAGTGCGCATGGTGAATGTTGTATTCAATCCCGATGCGATAACTGTGTTTCATCAACACTCTGATAGTCCACAGATTAACAAATGCTTCCAGATGTGCATCGGACACAACTACTGGTCTTCCAGGGAACGATCAAAGCGTACACTATTTGAGACATTACTACCATGGAGGAATATGCGCATGGTGACTGTTGTATTCAATCCCGATGCAATTTCTGTGTTTCATCAACACTCTGATAGTCCACAGATTACAGAATGCCTCAAGATGTGCATCGGAAACTACTACTGGTCTTCGAGGGAACGATTAAAGCGTAGACTGTTTGAGACATCACTCCCATGGAGGAAAGAGCGCATGGTGACTGTTGTATTCAATCCCGATGCAATTTCTGTGTTTCATCAACACTCTGAGAGTCCACAGATTAGAGAAGGCCTCCAGATGTGCATCGGAAACTACTACTGGTCTTCCAGGGAACGATCAAAGCGTAAACTGTTTGAGACAATACTCCCATGGTGGAAAGTGAGCATGGTGACTGTTGTATTCAATCCCGAAGCAATTTCTGTGTTCCTAAACACTCTGATAGTCCACAGATTACAGAATGCCTCCAGATGTGTATCGTAAACTACTACTGGTCGTCCTGGGAACGATCAAAGCGTAGACTGTTTGAGACATTACCCCCATGGAGGAAACTGCGCATGGTGACTGTTGTATTCAATCCCGATGCAATTTCTGTGTTTCATCAACACTCTGATTGTCCACATATTACATAATGCCTCCAGATGTGCATGGGAAACTACTACTGGTCACCCAGGGAACGATCAAAGCATAGAATGTTTGATACATTACTCCTATGGAGGAAAGTGCGCATGGTGACTGTTGTATTTTAATCCCGATGCAATTTCTGCGTTTCATCAACACTCTGATGGTCCACAGATTACAGAATGCCTCCAGATGTGCATCGGAAACTACTACTGGTCTTCCTGGGAACGATCAAAGCGTAGACTGTTTGAGACATTACTCCCAGGGAGGAAACTGCGCATGTTGACTCTTGTTTTCAATCCCGATGCAATTTCTGTGTTCCTAAACACTCTTATAGTCCACAGATTACTGAATGCGTCCAGATGTGCATTGGTAACTACTACTGGTCTTCCAGGGAACGATCAAAGTGTAAACTGTTTGAGACATTGCACCCATGGAGGAAAGTGCGCATGGTGACTGTTGTTTTCAATCCCGAAGCAATTTCTGTGTTCCTAATCACTCTGATAGTCCACAGATTACAGAATGCCTCCAGATGTGCATCGGAAACTACTACTGGTCTTCCAGGGAACGATCAAAGCGTAGTCTCTTTGAGAAATTACTCTCATGGAGGAAAGGACGCATGGTGACTGTTGAATTCAATCCAGATGCAATTTCTGTGTTTCATCAACACTCTGATAGTCCACAGATTACAGAATGGCTTCAGATGTGCATCGGAAATTACTACAGGTCTTTCAGGAAACGATCAAAGCGTAGGCTGTTTGAGATATTACTCCCATGGAGGAAAGTGCGCATTGTGACTGTTGAATTCAATCCCGATGCGATAACTGTGTTTCATCAACACTCTAATAGTCCACAGATTACAGAATGCTTCCAGATGTGCATCAGCAACTACTACTGGTCTTCCAGGGAACGATCAAAGCGTAGACCGTTTGAGACATTACCCCCATGGAGGAAAGTGCGCATGGTGACTGTTGTATTCAATCCCGATGCAATTTCTGTGTTTCATCAACAATCTGATAGTCCACAGATTACAGAATGCCTCCAGATGTGCATCGGAAACTACTACTGGTCTTCCAGGGAACGATCAAAGCGTAGACTGTTTGAGACATTACTCCCATGGAGGAAAGTGCGCAAGGTGACTGTTGTATTCCATCTCGATGCAATTTCTGTGTTTCATCAACACTCTGATAGTCCACAGATTACAAAATGACTCAAGATGTGCAACGGTAATTACTACTGGTCTTCCAGGGAACGATCAAAGCGTAAACTGTTTGAGACATTACCCCATGGAGGAAAGTGCGCATGGTGACTGTTGTATTCAATCCCGATGCAATTTTTATGTTTCATCAAATCTCTGATCGTCCACAGATTACAGAATGCGTCCAGATGTGCATTGGTAACTACTACTGGTCTTCCAGGGAACGATCAAAGTGTAAACTGTTTGAGACATTACACCCATGGAGGAAAGTGCGCATGGTGACTGTTGTTTTCAATCCCGAAGCAATTTCTGTGTTCCTAATCACTCTGATAGTCCACAGATTACAGAATGCCTCCAGATGTGTATCGGAAACTACTACTGGTCGTCCTGGGAACGATCAAAGCTTAGACTGTTTAAGACATTACTTTCATGGAGGAAACTGCGCATGGTGATTGTTGTATTCAATCCCGATGCAATTTCTGTGTTTCATCAACACTCTGATGGTTCACAGATTACAGAATGCCTCCAGATGTGCATCGGAAACTACTACTGGTCTTCCAGGGAACGATCAAAGCGTAGTCTCTTTGAGAAATTACTCCCATGGAGGAAAGGGCGCATGGTGACTGTTGAATTCAATCCAGATGCAATTTCTGTGTTTCATCAACACTCTGATAGTCCACAGATTACAGAATGGCTTCAGATGTGCATCGGAAATTACTACTGGTCTTTCAGGAAACGATCAAAGCGTAGGCTGTTTGAGATATTACTCCCATGGAGGAAAGTGCGCATGGTGACTGTTGTATTCAATCCCGATGCGATAACTGTGTTTCATCAACACTCTGATAGTCCACAGATTACAGAATGCTTCCAGATGTGCATCAGCAACTACTACTGGTCTTCCAGGGAACGATCAAAGCGTAGAGCGTTTGAGACATTACTCCCATGGAGGAAAGTGCGCATGGTGACTGTTGTATTCAATCCCGATGCAATTTCTGTGTTTCATCAACAATCTGATAGTCCACAGATTACAGAATGCCTCTAGATGTGCATCGGAAACTACTACTGGTCTTCCAGGGAACGATCAAAGCGTAGACTGTTTGAGACATTACTCCCATGGAGAAAAGTGCGCAAGGTGACTGTTGTATTCCATCTCGATGCAATTTCTGTGTTTCATCAACACTCTGATAGTCCACAGATTACAAAATGACTCAAGATGTGCAACGGAAATTACTACTGGTTTTCCAAGGAACGATCAAAGCGTAAACTGTTTGAGACATTACCCCATGGAGGATAGTGCGCATGGTGACTGTTGTATTCAATCCCGATGCAATTTTTATGTTTCATCAACTCTCTGATCGTCCACAGATTACAGAATGCGTCCAGATGTGCATTGGTAACTACTACTGGGCTTCCAGGGAACGATCAAAGTGTAAACTGTTTGAGACATTACACCCATGGAGGAAAGTGCGCATGGTGACTGTTGTTTTCAATCCCGAAGCAATTTCTGTGTTCCTAATCACTCTGATAGTCCACAGATTACAGAATGCCTCCAGATGTGTATCGGAACGATCAAAGCGTAGACTGTTTAAGACATTACTTTCATGGAGGAAACTGCGCATGGTGACTGTTGTATTCAATCCCGATGCAATTTCTGTGTTTCATCAACACTCTGATGGTTCACAGATTACAGAATGCCTCCAGATGTGCATCGGAAACTACTACTGGTCTTCCAGGGAACGATCAAAGCGTAGTCTCTTTGAGAAATTACACCCATGGAGGAAAGGGCGCATGGTGACTGTTGAATTCAATCCAGATGCAATTTCTGTGTTTCATCAACACTCTGATAGTCCACAGATTACAGAATGGCTTCAGATGTGCATCGGAAATTACTACTGGTCTTCCAGGGAACGATCAAACCGTAGACCGTTTGAGACATTACTCCCATGGAGGAAAGTGCGCATGGTGACTGTTGTATTCAATCCCGATGCAATTTCTGTGTTTCATCAACAATCTGATAGTCCACAGATTACAGAATGCCTCCAGATGTGCATCGGAAACTACTACTGGTCTTCCAGGGAACGATCAAAGCGTAGACTGTTTGAGACATTACTCCCATGGAGGAAAGTGCGCAAGGTGACTGTTGTATTCCATCTCGATGCAATTTCTGTGTTTCATCAACACTCTGATAGTCCACAGATTACAAAATGACTCAAGATGTGCAACTACTGGTCTTCCAAGGAACGATCAAAGCGTAAACTGTTTGAGACATTATCCCATGGAGGAAAGTGCGCATGGTGACTGTTGTATTCAATCCCGATGCAATTTCTATGTTTCATCAACTCTCTGATCGTCCACAGATTACAGAATGCCTCCAGATGTGCATCGGAAACTACTACTGGTCTTCCAGGGAACGATGAAATCGTAGACTGTTTGAGACATCACTCCCATGGAGGAAAGTGCGCATGGTGACTGTTGTATTCAATCCCGATGCAATTTCTGTGTTTCATCAACACTCTGAGAGTCCACAGATTACAGAATGCCTCCAGATGTTCTTCGGAAACTACTACTGGTCTTCCAGGGAACGATCAAAGCGTAAACTGTTTGAGACAATACTCCCATGGAGGAAAGTGAGCATGGTGACTGTTGTATTCAATCCCGAAGCAATTTCTGTGTTCCTAAACACTCTGATAGTCCACAGATTACAGAATGCCTCCAGACGTGTATCGGAAACTACTACTGGTCGTCCTGGGAACGATCAAAGCGTAGACTGTTTGAGACATTACCCCCATGGAGGAAACTGCGCATGGTGACTGTTGTATTCAATCCTGATGCAATTTCTGAGTTTCATCAACACTCTGATAGTCCACAGATTACAGATTGCCTCCAGATGTGCATGGGAAACTACTACTGGTCACCCAGGGAACGATCAAAGCATAGAATGTTTGATACATTACTCCTATGGAGGAAAGTGCGCATGGTGACTGTTGAATTCAATCCAGATGCAATTTCTGTGTTTCATCAACACTCTGATAGTCCACAGATTACAGAATGGCTTCAGATGTGCATCGGAAATTACTACTGGTCTTTCAGGAAACGATCAAAGCGTAGACCGTTTGAGACATTACTCCCATGGAGGAAAGTGCGCATGGTGACTGTTGTATTCAATCCCGATGCAATTTCTGTGTTTCATCAACAATCTGATAGTCCACAGATTACAGAATGCCTCCAGATGTGCATCGGAAACTACTACTGGTCTTCCAGGGAAAGATCAAAGCGTAGACTGTTTGAGACATTACTCCCATGGAGGAAAGTGCGCAAGGTGACTGTTGTATTCCATCTCGATGCAATTTCTGTGTTTCATCAACACTCTGATAGTCCACAGATTACAAAATGACTCAAGATGTGCAACGGAAATTACTACTGGTCTTCCAAGGAACGATCAAAGCGTAAACTGTTTGAGACATTACCCCATGGAGGAAAGTGCGCATGGTGACTGTTGTATTCAATCCCGATGCAATTTTTATGTTTCATCAACTCTCTGATCGTCCACAGATTACAGAATGCGTCCAGATGTGCATTGGTAACTACTACTGGTCTTCCAGGGAACGATCAATGTGTAAACTGTTTGAGACTTTACACCCATGGAGGAAAGTGCGCATGGTGACTGTTGTTTTCAATCCCGAAGCAATTTCTGTGTTCTTAATCACTCTGATAGTCCACAGATTACAGAATGCCTCCAGATGTGTATCGGAAACTACTACTGGTCGTCCTGGGAACGATCAAAGCGTAGACTGTTTAAGACATTACTTTCATGGAGGAAACTGCGCATGGTGACTGTTGTATTCAATCCCGATGCAATTTCTGTGTTTCATCAACACTCTGATAGTCCACAGATTACAGAATGGCTTCAGATGTGCATCGGAAATTACTACTGGTCTTCCAGGGAACGATCAAAGCGTAGACCGTTTGAGACATTACTCCCATGGAGGAAAGTGCGCATGGTGACTGTTGTATTCAATCCCGATGCAATTTCTGTGTTTCATCAACAATCTGATAGTCCACAGATTACAGAATGCCTCCAGATGTGCATGGGAAACTACTACTGGTCTTCCAGGGAACGATCAAAGCGTAGTCTCTTTGAGAAATTACTCCCATGGAGGAAAGGGCGCATGGTGACTGTTGAATTCAATCCAGATGCAATTTCTGTGTTTCATCAACACTCTGATAGTCCACAGATTACAGAATGGCTTCAGATGTGCATCGGAAATTACTACTGGTCTTCCAGGGAACGATCAAAGCGTAGACCGTTTGAGACATTACTCCCATGGAGGAAAGTGCGCATGGTGACTGTTGTATTCAATCCCGATGCAATTTCTGTGTTTCATCAACAATCTGATAGTCCACAGATTACAGAATGCCTCCAGATGTGCATCGGAAACTACTACTGGCCTTCCAGGGAACGATCAAAGCGTAGACTGTTTGAGACATTACTCCCATGGAGGAATGTGCGCAAGGTGACTGTTGTATTCCATCTCGATGCAATTTCTGTGTTTCATCAACACTCTGATAGTCCACAGATTACAAAATGACTCAAGATGTGCAACGGAAATTACTACTGGTCTTCCAAGGAACGATCAAAGCGTAAACTGTTTGAGACATTATCCCATGGAGGAAAGTGCGCATGGTGACTGTTGTATTCAATCCCGATGCAATTTCTATGTTTCATCAACTCTCTGATCGTCCACAGATTACAGAATGCCTCCAGATGTGCATCGGAAACTACTACTGGTCTTCCAGGGAACGATGAAATCGTAGACTGTTTGAGACATCACTCCCATGGAGGAAAGTGCGCATGGTGACTGTTGTATTCAATCCCGATGCAATTTCTGTGTTTCATCAACACTCTGAGAGTCCACAGATTACAGAATGCCTCCAGATGTTCTTCGGAAACTACTACTGGTCTTCCAGGGAACGATCAAAGCGTAAACTGTTTGAGACAATACTCCCATGGAGGAAAGTGAGCATGGTGACTGTTGTATTCAATCCCGAAGCAATTTCTGTGTTCCTAAACACTCTGATAGTCCACAGATTACAGAATGCCTCCAGACGTGTATCGGAAACTACTACTGGTCGTCCTGGGAACGATCAAAGCGTAGACTGTTTGAGACATTACCCCCATGGAGGAAACTGCGCATGGTGACTGTTGTATTCAATCCTGATGCAATTTCTGAGTTTCATCAACACTCTGATAGTCCACAGATTACAGATTGCCTCCAGATGTGCATGGGAAACTACTACTGGTCACCCAGGGAACGATCAAAGCATAGAATGTTTGATACATTACTCCTATGGAGGAAAGTGCGCATGGTGACTGTTGAATTCAATCCAGATGCAATTTCTGTGTTTCATCAACACTCTGATAGTCCACAGATTACAGAATGGCTTCGGATGTGCATCGGAAATTACTACTGGTCTTTCAGGAAACGATCAAAGCGTAGACCGTTTGAGACATTACTCCCATGGAGGAAAGTGCGCATGGTGACTGTTGTATTCAATCCCGATGCAATTTCTGTGTTTCATCAACAATCTGATAGTCCACAGATTACAGAATGCCTCCAGATGTGCATCGGAAACTACTACTGGTCTTCCAGGGAAAGATCAAAGCGTAGACTGTTTGAGACATTACTCCCATGGAGGAAAGTGCGCAAGGTGACTGTTGTATTCCATCTCGATGCAATTTCTGTGTTTCATCAACACTCTGATAGTCCACAGATTACAAAATGACTCAAGATGTGCAACGGAAATTACTACTGGTCTTCCAAGGAACGATCAAAGCGTAAACTGTTTGAGACATTACCCCATGGAGGAAAGTGCGCATGGTGACTGTTGTATTCAATCCCGATGCAATTTTTATGTTTCATCAACTCTCTGATCGTCCACAGATTACAGAATGCGTCCAGATGTGCATTGGTAACTACTACTGGTCTTCCAGGGAACGATCAAAGTGTAAACTGTTTGAGACTTTACACCCATGGAGGAAAGTGCGCATGGTGACTGTTGTTTTCAATCCCGAAGCAATTTCTGTGTTCCTAATCACTCTGATAGTCCACAGATTACAGAATGCCTCCAGATGTGTATCGGAAACTACTACTGGTCGTCCTGGGAACGATCAAAGCGTAGACTGTTTAAGACATTACTTTCATGGAGGAAACTGCGCATGGTGACTGTTGTATTCAATCCCGATGCAATTTCTGTGTTTCATCAACACTCTGATGGTTCACAGATTACAGAATGCCTCCAGATGTGCATCGGAAACTACTACTGGTCTTCCAGGGAACGATCAAAGCGTAGTCTCTTTGAGAAATTACTCCCATGGAGGAAAGGGCGCATGGTGACTGTTGAATTCAATCCAGATGCAATTTCTGTGTTTCATCAACACTCTGATAGTCCACAGATTACAGAATGGCTTCAGATGTGCATCGGAAATTACTACTGGTCTTCCAGGGAACGATCAAAGCGTAGACCGTTTGAGACATTACTCCCATGGAGGAAAGTGCGCATGGTGACTGTTGTATTCAATCCCGATGCAATTTCTGTGTTTCATCAACAATCTGATAGTCCACAGATTACAGAATGCCTCCAGATGTGCATCGGAAACTACTACTGGTCTTCCAGGGAACGATCAAAGCGTAGACTGTTTGAGACATTACTCCCATGGAGGAAAGTGCGCAAGGTGACTGTTGTATTCCATCTCGATGCAATTTCTGTGTTTCATCAACACTCTGATAGTCCACAGATTACAAAATGACTCAAGATGTGCAACGGAAATTACTACTGGTCTTCCAAGGAACGATCAAAGCGTAAACTGTTTGAGACATTATCCCATGGAGGAAAGTGCGCATGGTGACTGTTGTATTCAATCCCGATGCAATTTCTATGTTTCATCAACTCTCTGATCGTCCACAGATTACAGAATGCCTCCAGATGTGCATCGGAAACTACTACTGGTCTTCCAGGGAACGATGAAATCGTAGACTGTTTGAGACATCACTCCCATGGAGGAAAGTGCGCATGGTGACTGTTGTATTCAATCCCGATGCAATTTCTGTGTTTCATCAACACTCTGAGAGTCCACAGATTACAGAATGCCTCCAGATGTTCTTCGGAAACTACTACTGGTCTTCCAGGGAACGATCAAAGCGTAAACTGTTTGAGACAATACTCCCATGGAGGAAAGTGAGCATGGTGACTGTTGTATTCAATCCCGAAGCAATTTCTGTGTTCCTAAACACTCTGATAGTCCACAGATTACAGAATGCCTCCAGACGTGTATCGGAAACTACTACTGGTCGTCCTGGGAACGATCAAAGCGTAGACTGTTTGAGACATCACCCCCATGGAGGAAACTGCGCATGGTGACTGTTGTATTCAATCCTGATGCAATTTCTGAGTTTCATCAACACTCTGATAGTCCACAGATTACAGATTGCCTCCAGATGTGCATGGGAAACTACTACTGGTCACCCAGGGAACGATCAAAGCATAGAATGTTTGATACATTACTCCTTTGGAGGAAAGTGCGCATGGTGACTGTTGTATTTTAATTCCGATGCAATTTCTGCGTTTCATCAACACACTGATGGTCCACAGATTACAGAATGCCTCCAGAAGTGCATCGGAAACTACTACTGGTCTTCCTGGGAACGATCAAAGCGTAGACTCTTTGAGACATTACTCCCAGGGAGGAAACTGCGCATGTTGACTCTTGTTTTCAATCCCGATGCAATTTCTGTGTTCCTAAACACTCTTATAGTCCACAGATTACAGAATGCGTCCAGATGTGCATTGGTAACTACTACTGGTCTTCCAGGGAACGATCAAAGTGTAAACTGTTTGAGACATTACACCCATGGAGGAAAGTGCGCATGGTGACTGTTGTTTTCAATCCCGAAGCAATTTCTGTGTTCCTAATCACTCTGATAGTCCACAGATTACAGAATGCCTCCAGATGTGTATCGGAAACTACTACTGGTCGTCCTGGGAACGATCAAAGCGTAGACTGTTTAAGACATTACATTCATGGAGGAAACTGCGCATGGTGACTGTTGTATTCAATTCCGATGCAATTTCTGTGTTTCATCAACACTCTGATGGTCCACAGATTACAGAATGATTCCAGATGTGCATCGGAAACTACTACTGGTCTTCCAGGGAACGATCAAAGCGTAGTCTCTTTGAGAAATTACTCCCATGGAGGAAAGGGCGCATGGTGACTGTTGAATTCAATCCAGATGCAATTTCTGTGTTTCATCAACACTCTGATAGTCCACAGATTACAGAATGGCTTCAGATGTGCATCGGAAATTACTACTGGTCTTTCAGGAAACGATCAAAGCGTAGGCTGTTTGAGTTATTACTCCCACGGAGGAAAGTGCGCATTGTGACTGTTGAATTCAATCCCGATGCGATAACTGTGTTTCATCAACACTCTGATAGTCCACAGATTACAGAATGCTTCCAGATGTGCATCAGCAACTACTACTGGTCTTCCAGGGAACGATCAAAGCGTAGACCGTTTGAGACATTACTCCCATGGAGGAAAGTGCGCATGGTGACTGTTGTATTCAATCCCGATGCAATTTCTGTGTTTCATCAACAATCTGATAGTCCACAGATTACAGAATGCCTCCAGATGTGCATCGGAAACTACTACTGGTCTTCCAGGGAACGATCAAAGCGTAGACTGTTTGAGACATTACTCCCATGGAGGAAAGTGCGCAAGGTGACTGTTGTATTCCATCTCGATGCAATTTCTGTGTTTCATCAACACTCTGATAGTCCACAGATTAAAAAATGACTCAAGATGTGCAACGGAAATTACTACTGGTCTTCCAAGGAACGATCAAAGCGTAAACTGTTTGAGACATTACCCCATTGAGGAAAGTGCGCATGGTGACTGTTGTATTCAATCCCGATGCAATTTTTATGTTTCATCAACTCTCTGATCGTCCACACATTACAGAATGCGTCCAGATGTGCATTGGTAACTACTACTGGTCTTCCAGGGAACGATCAAAGTGTAAACTGTTTGAGACATTACACCCATGGAGGAAAGTGCGCATGGTGACTGTTGTATTCAATCCCGATGCTATTTTGGTTTCATCAACACTCTAATAGTCCACAGATTACAGAATGGCTCCAGATGTGCATTGGAAACTACTACTGGTCTTCCTGGGAACGATCAAAGCGTAAACTGTTAGAGACATTACTCCCATGGAGGAAAGTGCGCATGGTGACTGTTGTATTCCATCTCGATGCAATTTCTGTGTTTCATCAACACTCTGATAGTCCACAGATTACAAAATGACTCAAGATGTGCACCGGAAATTACTACTGGTTTTCCAAGGAACGATCAAAGCGTAAACTGTTTGAGACATTACCCCATGGAGGAAAGTGCGCATGGTGACTGTTGTATTCAATCCCGATGCAATTTTTATGTTTCATCAACTCTCTGATCGTCCACAGATTACAGAATGCGTCCAGATGTGCATTGGTAACTACTACTGGTCTTCCAGGGAACGATCAAAGTGTAAACTGTTTGAGACATTACACCCATGGAGGAAAGTGCGCATGGTGACTGTTGTTTTCAATCCTGAAGCAATTTCTGTGTTCCTAATCACTCTGATAGTCCACAGATTACAGAATGCCTCCAGATGTGTATTGGAAACTAGTACTGGTCGTCCTGGGATCGATCAAAGCGTAGACTGTTTGAGACATTTCTACCCATGGAGGAAAGGGTGTATGGTGACTGTTGTATTCAATCCCGATGCAATTTCTGTGATTCATCAACTCTCTGATCGTCCACAGATTACAGAATGCCTCCAGATGTGTATCGGAAACTACTACTGGTCTGCCTGAGAACGATCAAAGCGTAGACTGTTTGAGACATTACTCCCATGGAGGACACTGCGCATGGTGACTGTTGTATTCAATCCCGATGCAATTTCTGTGTTTCATCAACAATCTGATAGTCCACAGATTACAGAATGCCTCCAGATGTGCATCGGAAACTACTACTGGTCTTCCAGGGAACGATCAAAGCGTAGACTGTTGGAGACATTACTCCCATGGAGGAAAGTGCGGAAGGTGACTGTTGTATTCCATCTCGATGCAATTTCTGTGTTTCATCAACACTCTGATAGTCCACAGATTACAAAATGGCTCAAGATGTGCAATGGAAATTACTACTGGTCTTCCAAGGAACGATCAAAGCGTAAACTGTTTGAGACAATACTCCCATGGAGGAAAGTGCGCATGGTGACTGTTGTATTCAATCCCGAAGCAATTTCAGTGTTCCTAAACACTCTGAGAGTCCACAGTTTACAGAATGCCTCCAGATGTGTATCGGAAACTACTACTGGTCAACCTGGGAACGATCAAAGCGTAGACTGTTTGAGACATTATTCCCATGGAGGAAAGTGCGCCTGGTGACTGTTGTATTCAATCTCGATGCAATTTCTGTGTTTCATCAACACTCTGATAGTCCACAGATTTCATAATGCCTCCAGATGTGCATCGGAAATTACTACTGGACTTCGAGGGAACGATTAAAGCGTAGACTGTTTGAGACATCACTCCCATGGAGGAAAGTGCGCATGGTGACTGTTGTATTCAATCCCGATGCAATTTCTGTGTTTCATCAACACTCTGAGAGTCCACAGATTACAGAATGCCTCCAGATGTGTATCGGAAACTACTACTGGTCGTCCTGGGAACGATCAAAGCGTAGACTGTTTGAGACATTACTCCAACGGAGGAAACTGCGCATGGTGACTGTTGTTTTCAATCCCGATGCAATTTCTGTGTTTCATCAACATCTGATGGTCCACAGATTACAGAATGCCTCCAGATGTGCATCGGAAACTACTACTGGTCTTCCAGGGAACGATCAAAGCGTAGACTCTTTTAGACATTACTCCCATGGAGGAAAGTGCGCAAGGTGACTGTTGTATTCAATCTCGATGCAATTTCTGTGTTTCATCAACACTCTGATAGTCCACAGATTACAGAATGCTTCCAGATGTGCATCGGAAACCACTACTGGTCTTCCAGGGAACGATCAAATTGTAGACTGCTTGAGACATTACTCCCATGGAGGAAAGTGCGCATGGTGACTGTTGTATTCAATCCCGATGCAATTTCTGTGTTTTATCAACTCTCTGATCGTCCACAGATTACAGAATGCCTCCAGACGTGCATCGGAAACTACTACTGGTCTTCCAGGGAACGATGAAAGCGTAGACTCTTTGAGACATTACTCCCATGGAGGAAAGTGCGCATGGTGACTGTTGTATTCAATCTCGATGCAATTTCTGTGTTTCATCAACACTCTGATAGTCCACAGATTACAGAATGCCTCCAGATGTGCATCGGAAATTACTACTGGTCTTCCAGGTCACGATCAAGGCGTTAACTGTTTGAGACATTACTCCCATGGAGGAATGTGCGCATGGTGACTGTTGTATTCAATCCCGATGCAATTTCTGTGTTTCATCAACTCTCTGATCATCCACAGATTACAGAATGCCTCCAGATGTGCATCGGAAACTACTACTGGGTTCCAGGGATCGATGAAAGCGTGGACTGTTTGAGACATTACTCCCATGGAGGAAAGTGTGCATGGTGGCTGTTGTATTCAATCCCGATGCAATATCTGTGTCTCATCAATACTCTGATAGTCCACAGATTACAGAATGACTCCAGATGTGTATCGGAAAGTACTACTGGTCGTCCTGGGAACGATCAAAGCGTAGACTGTTTGAGACGTTACTCCCATGGAGGAAACTGCGCATGGTGACTGTTGTATTCAATCCCGATGCAATTACTGTGTTTCATCAACAGTTTGATGGTCCACAGATTACAGAATGCCTCCAGATGTGCATCGGAAACTACTACTGGTCTTCCAGGGAACGATCAAAGCGTAGACTCTTTGAGACATTCCTCCCATGGAGGAAAGTGCGCATGGTGACTGTTGTATTCAATCCCGATGCAATTTCTGTGTTTTTTATCAACACTCTGATGGTCCACAGATTACAGAATGCCTCCAGATGTGCATCGGAAACTACTACTGGTCTTCCAGGGAACGATCAAAGCGTAGACTCTTTTAGACATTACTCCCATGGAGGAAAGTGCGCAAGGTGATTGTTGTATTCAATCTCGATGCAATTTCTGTGTTTCATCAACACTCTGATAGTCCACAGATTACAGAATGCTTCCAGATGTGCATCGGAAACCACTACTGGTCTTCCAGGGAACGATCAAATTGTAGACTGCTTGAGACATTACTCCCATGGAGGAAAGTGCGCATGGTGACTGTTGTATTCAATCCCGATGCAATTTCTGTGTTTTATCAACTCTCTGATCGTCCACAGATTACAGAATGCCTCCAGACGTGCATCGGAAACTACTACTGGTCTTCCAGGGAACGATGAAAGCGTAGACTCTTTGAGACATTACTCCCATGGAGGAAAGTGCGCATGGTGACTGTTGTATTCAATCTCGATGCAATTTCTGTGTTTCATCAACACTCTGATAGTCCACAGATTACAGAATGCCTCCAGATGTGCATCGGAAATTACTACTGGTCTTCCAGGTCACGATCAAGGCGTTAACTGTTTGAGACATTACTCCCATGGAGGAATGTGCGCATGGTGACTGTTGTATTCAATCCCGATGCAATTTCTGTGTTTCATCAACTCTCTGATCATCCACAGATTACAGAATGCCTCCAGATGTGCATCGGAAACTACTACTGGGTTCCAGGGATCGATGAAAGCGTGGACTGTTTGAGACATTACTCCCATGGAGGAAAGTGTGCATGGTGGCTGTTGTATTCAATCCCGATGCAATATCTGTGTCTCATCAATACTCTGATAGTCCACAGATTACAGAATGACTCCAGATGTGTATCGGAAAGTACTACTGGTCGTCCTGGGAACGATCAAAGCGTAGACTGTTTGAGACGTTACTCCCATGGAGGAAACTGCGCATGGTGACTGTTGTATTCAATCCCGATGCAATTACTGTGTTTCATCAACAGTTTGATGGTCCACAGATTACAGAATGCCTCCAGATGTGCATCGGAAACTACTACTGGTCTTCCAGGGAACGATCAAAGCGTAGACTCTTTGAGACATTCCTCCCATGGAGGAAAGTGCGCATGGTGACTGTTGTATTCAATCCCGATGCAATTTCTGTGTTTTTTATCAACACTCTGATGGTCCACAGATTACAGAATGCCTCCAGATGTGCATCGGAAACTACTACTGGTCTTCCAGGGAACGATCAAAGCGTAGTCTCTTTGAGAATTTACTCAAATGGAGGAAAGGTCGCATGGTGACTGTTGAATTCAATCCACATGCGATAACTGTGTTTCATCAACACTCTGATAGTCCACAGTTTACAGAATGCTTCCAGATGTGCATCGGAAACAACTACTGTTCTTCCAGGGAACGATCAAAGCGTAGACTGTTTGAGACATTACTCCCATGGAGGAAAGTGCGCATGGTGGCTGTTGTATTCAATCCCGATGCAATTTCTGTGTTTCATCAACACTCTGGTAGTCCACAGATTACAGAATGCCTCCAGATGTGCATCGGAAACTACTACTGGTCTTCCAGGGAACGATCAAAACGTACACTGTTTGAGACATTACTACCATGGAGGAATATGCGCAAGGTGACTGTTGTATTCAATCCCGATGCAATTTCTGTGTTTCATCGACACTCTGATAGTCCACAGATTACAGAATGCCTCCAGATGTGCATCGGAAACTAGTACTGGTCTTCGAGGGAACGATCACAGCGTAGACTGTTTGAGACATCACTACCATGCAGGAAAGTGCGCATGGTGACTGTTGTATTCAATCTCGATGCAATTTCTATGTTTCATCAACACTCTGATAGTCCACAGTTTTCAGAATGCCTCCAGATGTGCATCGGAAATTACTACTGGTCTTCCAGGGAACGATCAAAGCGTAAACTGTTTGAGACATTACTCCCATGGAGGAAAGTGCGCATGGTGACTGTTTTATTCAATCCCGATGCAATTTCTGTGTTTCATGAACACTCTGATAGTCCACAGATTAAAGAATGCCTCCAGATGTGCATCGGAAACTACTAATGGTCTTCCAGGGAACGATCAAAGCGTAGACTGTTTGAGACATCACTCCTATGGAGGAAAGTGCGCATGGTGACTGTTGTATTCAATCCCGATGTGATAACTGTGTTTCATCGACACTCTGATAGTCCACAGATTACAGAATGATTCCAGATGTGCATCGGAAACTACTACTGGTCTTCCAGGGAACGATCAAAGCGTAGACTGTTTCAGACATTACTCCCATGGAGGAAAGTGCGCAAGGTGACTGTTGTATTCAATCTCGATGCAATTTCTGTGTTTCATCAACACTCTGATAGTCCACAGATTACCAAATGACTCAAGATGTGCAACGGAAATTACTACTGGTCTTCCAAGGAACGATCAAAACGTAAACTGTTTGAGACATTACCCCATGGAGGAAAGGGCGCATGGTGACTGTTGCATTCAATCCCGATGCAATTTCTATGTTTCATCAACTCTCTGATCGTCCACAGATTACAGAATGCCTCCAGATGTGCATCGGAAACAACTACTGGTCTTTCAGGGAGCGGTCAAAGCGTAGGCTGTTTGAGATATTACTCCCATGGAGGAAAGGGCGCATGGTGACTGTTGAATTCAATCCAGATGCAATTTCTGTGTTTCATCACCACTCTAATAGTCCACAGATTACCAAATGACTCAAGATGTGCAACGGAAATTACTACTGGTCTTCCAGGGAACGATCAAAGCGTAGACTGTTTGAGACACTACTCCCATGGAGGAAAGGGCGCAAGGTGATTGTTGTATTCAATCCCGATGCAATTTCTGTGTTTCATCAACACTCTGATAGTCCACAGATTACAGAATGCCTCCAGATGTGCATCGGAAACTACTACTGGTCTTCCAGGGAACGATCAAAGCGTAGACTGTTTGAGACATTACTCCCATGGAGGAAAGTGCGCAAGGTGACTGTTGTATTCAATCTCGATGCAATTTCTGTGTTTCATCAACACTCTGATAGTCCACAGATTACAGAATGCCTCTAGATGTGCATCGGAAACTACTACTGGTCTTCCAGGGAACGATCAAAGCGTAGACTGTTTGAGACATCACTCCTATGGAGGAAAGTGCACATGGTGACTGTTGTATTCAATCCCGATGTGATAACTGTGTTTCATCGACACTCTGATAGTCCACAGATTAAAAAATGCTTCCAGATGTGCATCGGAAACTACTACTGGTCTTCCAGGGAACGATTAGAGCGTAGGCTGTTTGAGACATTACTCCTATGGAGGAAAGTGCGCATGGTGAATGTTGTATTCAATTCCGATGCGATAACTGTGTTTCATCAACACTCTGATAGTCCACAGATTAAAAAATGCTTCCAGATGTGCATCGGAAACTACTACTGGTCTTCCAGGGAACGATCAAAGCGTACACAGTTTGAGACATTACTACCATGGAGGAATATGCGCATGGTGACTGTTGTATTCAATCCCGATGCAATTTCTGTATTTCATCAACACTCTGATAGTCCACAGATTACAGAATGCCTCCAGATGTGCATCGGACACTACTACTGGTCTTCGAGGGAACGATTAAAGCGTAGACTGATTGAGACATCACTCCCATGGAGGTAAGTGCGCATGGTGACTGTTGTATTCAATCCCGATGCAATTTTTGTGTTTCATCAACACTCTGATGGTCCACAGATTACAGAATGTCTCTAGATGTGCATCGGAAACTACTACTGGTCTTCCAGGGAACGATCAAAGCGTAGTCTCTTTGAGAAATTACTCCCATGGAGGAAAGGGCGCATGGTGACTGTTGTATTCAATCCAGATGCAATTTCTGTGTTTCATCACCACTCTGATGGTCCACAGATTACAGAATGTCTCTAGATGTGCATCGGAAACTACTACTGGTCTTCCAGGGAACGATCAAAGCGTAGTCTCTTTGAGAAATTACTCCCATGGAGGAAAGTACGCATGGTGACTGTTGTATTCAATCCCGATGCAATTTCTGTGTTTCATCACCACTCTAATAGTCCACAGATTACAGAATGGCTTCAGATGTGCTTCGGAAATTACTACTGGTCTTTCAGGGAGCGATCAAAGCGTAGGCTGTTTGAGATATTACTCCCATGGAGGAAAGTGCGCATTGTGACTGTTGTATTCATTCCCGATGCGATAACTGTGTTTCATCAACACTCTGATAGTCCACAGATTACAGAATGCTTCCAGATGTGCATCAGAAACTACTACTGGTCTTCCAGGGAACGATCAAAGCTTAGACCGTTTGAGACACTACTCCCATGGAGGAAAGTGCGCATGGTGACTGTTGTATTCAATCCCGATGCAATTTCTGTGTTTCATCAACACTCTGATAGTCCACAGATTACAGAATGCCTCCAGATGTGCATCGGAAACTACTACTGGTCTTCCAGGGAACGATCAAATCGTAGACTGTTTGAGACATTACTCCCATGGAGGAAAGTGCGCAAGGTGACTGTTGTATTCAATCTCGATGCAATTTCTGTGTTTCATCAACACTCTGATAGTCCACAGATTACAAAATGACTCAAGATGTGCAACGGAAATTACTACTGGTATTCCAAGGAACGATAAAAGCGTTAACCTTTTTCAGACATTACCCCATGGAGGAAAGTGCGCATGGTGACTGTTGCATTCAATCCCGATGCAATTTCTATGTTTCATCAACTCTCTGATCGTCCACAGATTACAGAACACCTCCAGATGTGCATCGGAAACTACTACTGGTCTTCCAGGGAACGATGAAAGCGTAGACTGTTTGAGACATTACTCCCATGGAGGAAAGTGCGCATTGTGACTGTTGTATTCAATTTCGATGCAATTTCTATGTTTCATCAACACTCTGTTAGTCCACAGTTTTCAGAATGCCTCCAGATGTGCATCGGAAATTACTACTGGTCTTCCAGGGAAAGATCAATGCGTAAACTGTTTGAGACATTACACCCATGGAGGAAAGTGCGCATGGTGACTGTTGTTTTCAATCCCGAAGCAATTTCTGTGTTCCTAATCACTCTGATAGTCCACAGATTACAGAATGCCTCCAGATGTGTATCGGAAACTACTACTGGTCGTACTGGGAACGATCAAAGCGTAGACTGTTTAAGACATTACTTTCATGGAGGAAACTGCGCATGGTGACTGTTGTATTCAATTCCGATGCAATTTCTGTGTTTCATCAACACTCTGATGGTTCACAGATTACAGAATGCCTCCAGATGTGCATCGGAAACTACTACTGGTCTTCCAGGGAACGATCAAAGCGTAGTCTCTTTGAGAAATTACTCCCATGGAGGAAAGGGCGCATGGTGACTGTTGAATTCAATCCAGATGCAATTTCTGTGTTTCATCAACACTCTGATAGTCCACAGATTACAGAATGGCTTCAGATGTGCATCGGAAATTACTACTGGTCTTTCAGGAAACGATCAAAGCGTAGACCGTTTGAGACATTACTCCCATGGAGGAAAGTGCGCATGGTGACTGTTGTATTCAATCCCGATGCAATTTCTGTGTTTCATCAACAATCTGATAGTCCACAGATTACAGAATGCCTCCAGATGTGCATCGGAAACTACTACTGGTCTTCCAGGGAAAGATCAAAGCGTAGACTGTTTGAGACATTACTCCCATGGAGGAAAGTGCGCAAGGTGACTGTTGTATTCCATCTCGATGCAATTTCTGTGTTTCATCAACACTCTGATAGTCCACAGATTACAAAATGACTCAAGATGTGCAACGGAAATTACTACTGGTCTTCCAAGGAACGATCAAAGCGTAAACTGTTTGAGACATTACCCCATGGAGGAAAGTGCGCATGGTGACTGTTGTATTCAATCCCGATGCAATTTTTATGTTTCATCAACTCTCTGATCGTCCACAGATTACAGAATGCGTCCAGATGTGCATTGGTAACTACTACTGGTCTTCCAGGGAACGATCAAAGTGTAAACTGTTTGAGACTTTACACCCATGGAGGAAAGTGCGCATGGTGACTGTTGTTTTCAATCCCGAAGCAATTTCTGTGTTCATAATCACTCTGATAGTCCACAGATTACAGAATGCCTCCAGATGTGTATCGGAAACTACTACTGGTCGTCCTGGGAACGATCAAAGCGTAGACTGTTTAAGACATTACTTTCATGGAGGAAACTGCGCATGGTGATTGTTGTATTGAATCCCGATGCAATTTCTGTGTTTCATCAACACTCTGATGGTTCACAGATTACAGAATGCCTCCAGATGTGCATCGGAAACTACTACTGGTCTTCCAGGGAACGATCAAAGCGTAGTCTCTTTGAGAAATTACTCCCATGGAGGAAAGGGCGCATGGTGACTGTTGAATTCAATCCAGATGCAATTTCTGTGTTTCATCAACACTCTGATAGTCCACAGATTACAGAATGGCTTCAGATGTGCATCGGAAATTACTACTGGTCTTTCAGGAAACGATCAAAGCGTAGGCTGTTTGAGATATTACTCCCATGGAGGAAAGTGCGCATGGTGACTGTTGTATTCAATCCCGATGCGATAACTGTGTTTCATCAACACTCTGATAGTCCACAGATTACAGAATGCTTCCAGATGTGCATCAGCAACTACTACTGGTCTTCCAGGGAACGATCAAAGCGTAGAGCGTTTGAGACATTACTCCCATGGAGGAAAGTGCGCATGGTGACTGTTGTATTCAATCCCGATGCAATTTCTGTGTTTCATCAACAATCTGATAGTCCACAGATTACAGAATGCCTCTAGATGTGCATCGGAAACTACTACTGGTCTTCCAGGGAACGATCAAAGCGTAGACTGTTTGAGACATTACTCCCATGGAGAAAAGTGCGCAAGGTGACTGTTGTATTCCATCTCGATGCAATTTCTGTGTTTCATCAACACTCTGATAGTCCACAGATTACAAAATGACTCAAGATGTGCAACGGAAATTACTACTGGTTTTCCAAGGAACGATCAAAGCGTAAACTGTTTGAGACATTACCCCATGGAGGAAAGTGCGCATGGTGACTGTTGTATTCAATCCCGATGCAATTTTTATGTTTCATCAACTCTCTGATCGTCCACAGATTACAGAATGCGTCCAGATGTGCATTGGTAACTACTACTGGGCTTCCAGGGAACGATCAAAGTGTAAACTGTTTGAGACATTACACCCATGGAGGAAAGTGAACATGGTGACTGTTGTTTTCAATCCCGAAGCAATTTCTGTGTTCCTAATCACTCTGATAGTCCACAGATTACAGAATGCCTCCAGATGTGCATCGGAAACTACTACTGGTCTTCCAGGGAACGATCAAAGCGTAGTCTCTTTGAGAAATTACTCCCATGGAGGAAAGGGCGCATGGTGACTGTTGAATTCAATCCAGATGCAATTTCTGTGTTTCATCAACACTCTGATAGTCCACAGATTACAGAATGGCTTCAGATGTGCATCGGAAATTACTACTGGTCTTCCAGGGAACGATCAAAGCGTAGACCGTTTGAGACATTACTCCCATGGAGGAAAGTGCGCATGGTGACTGTTGTATTCAATCCCGATGCAATTTCTGTGTTTCATCAACAATCTGATAGTCCACAGATTACAGAATGCCTCCAGATGTGCATCGGAAACTACTACTGGTCTTCCAGGGAACGATCAAAGCGTAGACTGTTTGAGACATTACTCCCATGGAGGAAAGTGCGCAAGGTGACTGTTGTATTCCATCTCGATGCAATTTCTGTGTTTCATCAACACTCTGATAGTCCACAGATTACAAAATGACTCAAGATGTGCAACGGAAATTACTACTGGTCTTCCAAGGAACGATCAAAGCGTAAACTGTTTGAGACATTATCCCATGGAGGAAAGTGCGCATGGTGACTGTTGTATTCAATCCCGATGCAATTTCTATGTTTCATCAACTCTCTGATCGTCCACAGATTACAGAATGCCTCCAGATGTGCATCGGAAACTACTACTGGTCTTCCAGGGAACGATGAAATCGTAGACTGTTTGAGACATCACTCCCATGGAGGAAAGTGCGCATGGTGACTGTTGTATTCAATCCCGATGCAATTTCTGTGTTTCATCAACACTCTGAGAGTCCGCAGATTACAGAATGCCTCCAGATGTTCTTCGGAAACTACTACTGGTCTTCCAGGGAACGATCAAAGCGTAGACCGTTTGAGACATTACTCCCATGGAGGAAAGTGCGCATGGTGACTGTTGTATTCAATCCCGATGCAATTTCTGTGTTTCATCAACAATCTGATAGTCCACAGATTACAGAATGCCTCCAGATGTGCATCGGAAACTACTACTGGTCTTCCAGGGAACGATCAAAGCGTAGACTGTTTGAGACATCACTCCTATGGAGGAAAGTGCGCATGGTGACTGTTGTATTCAATCCCGATGTGATAACTGTGTTTCATCGACACTCTGATAGTCCACAGATTACAGAATGATTCCAGATGTGCATCGGAAACTACTACTGGTCTTCCAGGGAACGATCAAAGCGTAGACTGTTTCAGACATTACTCCCATGGAGGAAAGTGCGCAAGGTGACTGTTGTATTCAATCTCGATGCAATTTCTGTGTTTCATCAACACTCTGATAGTCCACAGATTACCAAATGACTCAAGATGTGCAACGGAAATTACTACTGGTCTTCCAAGGAACGATCAAAACGTAAACTGTTTGAGACATTACCCCATGGAGGAAAGGGCGCATGGTGACTGTTGCATTCAATCCCGATGCAATTTCTATGTTTCATCAACTCTCTGATCGTCCACAGATTACAGAATGCCTCCAGATGTGCATCGGAAACAACTACTGGTCTTTCAGGGAGCGGTCAAAGCGTAGGCTGTTTGAGATATTACTCCCATGGAGGAAAGGGCGCATGGTGACTGTTGAATTCAATCCAGATGCAATTTCTGTGTTTCATCACCACTCTAATAGTCCACAGATTACCAAATGACTCAAGATGTGCAACGGAAATTACTACTGGTCTTCCAGGTAACGATCAAAGCGTAGACTGTTTGAGACACTACTCCCATGGAGGAAAGGGCGCAAGGTGATTGTTGTATTCAATCCCGATGCAATTTCTGTGTTTCATCAACACTCTGATAGTCCACAGATTACAGAATGCCTCCAGATGTGCATCGGAAACTACTACTGGTCTTCCAGGGAACGATCAAAGCGTAGACTGTTTGAGACATTACTCCCATGGAGGAAAGTGCGCAAGGTGACTGTTGTATTCAATCTCGATGCAATTTCTGTGTTTCATCAACACTCTGATAGTCCACAGATTACAGAATGCCTCTAGATGTGCATCGGAAACTACTACTGGTCTTCCAGGGAACGATCAAAGCGTAGACTGTTTGAGACATCACTCCTATGGAGGAAAGTGCACATGGTGACTGTTGTATTCAATCCCGATGTGATAACTGTGTTTCATCGACACTCTGATAGTCCACAGATTAAAAAATGCTTCCAGATGTGCATCGGAAACTACTACTGGTCTTCCAGGGAACGATTAGAGCGTAGGCTGTTTGAGACATTACTCCTATGGAGGAAAGTGCGCATGGTGAATGTTGTATTCAATTCCGATGCGATAACTGTGTTTCATCAACACTCTGATAGTCCACAGATTAAAAAATGCTTCCAGATGTGCATCGGAAACTACTACTGGTCTTCCAGGGAACGATCAAAGCGTACACAGTTTGAGACATTACTACCATGGAGGAATATGCGCATGGTGACTGTTGTATTCAATCCCGATGCAATTTCTGTATTTCATCAACACTCTGATAGTCCACAGATTACAGAATGCCTCCAGATGTGCATCGGACACTACTACTGGTCTTCGAGGGAACGATTAAAGCGTAGACTGATTGAGACATCACTCCCATGGAGGTAAGTGCGCATGGTGACTGTTGTATTCAATCCCGATGCAATTTCTGTGTTTCATCAACACTCTGATGGGCCACAGATTACAGAATGCCTCCAGATGTGCATCGGAAACTACTACTGTTCTTCCAGGGAACGATAAAAAGCGTAGACTCTTTGAGACATTACTCCCATGGAGGAAAGTGCGCATGGTGACTGTTGTATTCAATCCCGATGCAATTTTTGTGTTTCATCAACACTCTGATGGTCCACAGATTACAGAATGTCTCTAGATGTGCATCGGAAACTACTACTGGTCTTCCAGGGAACGATCAAAGCGTAGTCTCTTTGAGAAATTACTCCCATGGAGGAAAGGGCGCATGGTGACTGTTGTATTCAATCCAGATGCAATTTCTGTGTTTCATCACCACTCTGATGGTCCACAGATTACAGAATGTCTCTAGATGTGCATCGGAAACTACTACTGGTCTTCCAGGGAACGATCAAAGCGTAGTCTCTTTGAGAAATTACTCCCATGGAGGAAAGTACGCATGGTGACTGTTGTATTCAATCCCGATGCAATTTCTGTGTTTCATCACCACTCTAATAGTCCACAGATTACAGAATGGCTTCAGATGTGCTTCGGAAATTACTACTGGTCTTTCAGGGATCGATCAAAGCGTAGGCTGTTTGAGATATTACTCCCATGGAGGAAAGTGCGCATTGTGACTGTTGTATTCATTCCCGATGCGATAACTGTGTTTCATCAACACTCTGATAGTCCACAGATTACAGAATGCTTCCAGATGTGCATCAGAAACTACTACTGGTCTTCCAGGGAACGATCAAAGCTTAGACCGTTTGAGACACTACTCCCATGGAGGAAAGTGCGCATGGTGACTGTTGTATTCAATCCCGATGCAATTTCTGTGTTTCATCAACACTCTGATAGTCCACAGATTACAGAATGCCTCCAGATGTGCATCGGAAACTACTACTGGTCTTCCAGGGAACGATCAAATCGTAGACTGTTTGAGACATTACTCCCATGGAGGAAAGTGCGCAAGGTGACTGTTGTATTCAATCTCGATGCAATTTCTGTGTTTCATCAACACTCTGATAGTCCACAGATTACAAAATGACTCAAGATGTGCAACGGAAATTACTACTGGTATTCCAAGGAACGATAAAAGCGTAAACTGTTTGAGACATTACCCCATGGAGGAAAGTGCGCATGGTGACTGTTGCATTCAATCCCGATGCAATTTCTATGTTTCATCAACTCTCTGATCGTCCACAGATTACAGAACACCTCCAGATGTGCATCGGAAACTACTACTGGTCTTCCAGGGAACGATGAAAGCGTAGACTGTTTGAGACATTACTCCCATGGAGGAAAGTGCGCATTGTGACTGTTGTATTCAATTTCGATGCAATTTCTATGTTTCATCAACACTCTGTTAGTCCACAGTTTTCAGAATGCCTCCAGATGTGCATCGGAAATTACTACTGGTCTTCCAGGGAAAGATCAATGCGTAAACTGTTTGAGACATTACACCCATGGAGGAAAGTGCGCATGGTGACTGTTGTTTTCAATCCCGAAGCAATTTCTGTGTTCCTAATCACTCTGATAGTCCACAGATTACAGAATGCCTCCAGATGTGTATCGGAAACTACTACTGGTCGTACTGGGAACGATCAAAGCGTAGACTGTTTAAGACATTACTTTCATGGAGGAAACTGCGCATGGTGACTGTTGTATTCAATTCCGATGCAATTTCTGTGTTTCATCAACACTCTGATGGTTCACAGATTACAGAATGCCTCCAGATGTGCATCGGAAACTACTACTGGTCTTCCAGGGAACGATCAAAGCGTAGTCTCTTTGAGAAATTACTCCCATGGAGGAAAGGGCGCATGGTGACTGTTGAATTCAATCCAGATGCAATTTCTGTGTTTCATCAACACTCTGATAGTCCACAGATTACAGAATGGCTTCAGATGTGCATCGGAAATTACTACTGGTCTTTCAGGAAACGATCAAAGCGTAGGCTGTTTGAGATATTACTCCCATGGAGGAAAGTGCGCATGGTGACTGTTGTATTCAATCCCGATGCAATTTCTGTGTTTCATCAACAATCTGATAGTCCACAGATTACAGAATGCCTCCAGATGTGCATCGGAAACTACTACTGGTCTTCCAGGGAAAGATCAAAGCGTAGACTGTTTGAGACATTACTCCCATGGAGGAAAGTGCGCAAGGTGACTGTTGTATTCCATCTCGATGCAATTTCTGTGTTTCATCAACACTCTGATAGTCCACAGATTACAAAATGACTCAAGATGTGCAACGGAAATTACTACTGGTCTTCCAAGGAACGATCAAAGCGTAAACTGTTTGAGACATTACCCCATGGAGGAAAGTGCGCATGGTGACTGTTGTATTCAATCCCGATGCAATTTTTATGTTTCATCAACTCTCTGATCGTCCACAGATTACAGAATGCGTCCAGATGTGCATTGGTAACTACTACTGGTCTTCCAGGGAACGATCAAAGTGTAAACTGTTTGAGACTTTACACCCATGGAGGAAAGTGCGCATGGTGACTGTTGTTTTCAATCCCGAAGCAATTTCTGTGTTCCTAATCACTCTGATAGTCCACAGATTACAGAATGCCTCCAGATGTGTATCGGAAACTACTACTGGTCGTCCTGGGAACGATCAAAGCGTAGACTGTTTAAGACATTACTTTCATGGAGGAAACTGCGCATGGTGATTGTTGTATTCAATCCCGATGCAATTTCTGTGTTTCATCAACACTCTGATGGTTCACAGATTACAGAATGCCTCCAGATGTGCATCGGAAACTACTACTGGTCTTCCAGGGAACGATCAAAGCGTAGTCTCTTTGAGAAATTACTCCCATGGAGGAAAGGGCGCATCGTGACTGTTGAATTCAATCCAGATGCAATTTCTGTGTTTCATCAACACTCTGATAGTCCACAGATTACAGAATGGCTTCAGATGTGCATCGGAAATTACTACTGGTCTTTCAGGAAACGATCAAAGCGTAGGCTGTTTGAGATATTACTCCCATGGAGGAAAGTGCGCATGGTGACTGTTGTATTCAATCCCGATGCGATAACTGTGTTTCATCAACACTCTGATAGTCCACAGATTACAGAATGCTTCCAGATGTGCATCAGCAACTACTACTGGTCTTCCAGGGAACGATCAAAGCGTAGAGCGTTTGAGACATTACTCCCATGGAGGAAAGTGCGCATGGTGACTGTTGTATTCAATCCCGATGCAATTTCTGTGTTTCATCAACAATCTGATAGTCCACAGATTACAGAATGCCTCTAGATGTGCATCGGAAACTACTACTGGTCTTCCAGGGAACGATCAAAGCGTAGACTGTTTGAGACATTACTCCCATGGAGAAAAGTGCGCAAGGTGACTGTTGTATTCCATCTCGATGCAATTTCTGTGTTTCATCAACACTCTGATAGTCCACAGATTACAAAATGACTCAAGATGTGCAACGGAAATTACTACTGGTTTTCCAAGGAACGATCAAAGCGTAAACTGTTTGAGACATTACCCCATGGAGGAAAGTGCGCATGGTGACTGTTGTATTCAATCCCGATGCAATTTTTATGTTTCATCAACTCTCTGATCGTCCACAGATTACAGAATGCGTCCAGATGTGCATTGGTAACTACTACTGGGCTTCCAGGGAACGATCAAAGTGTAAACTGTTTGAGACATTACACCCATGGAGGAAAGTGCGCATGGTGACTGTTGTTTTCAATCCCGAAGCAATTTCTGTGTTCCTAATCACTCTGATAGTCCACAGATTACAGAATGCCTCCAGATGTGTATCGGAACGATCAAAGCGTAGACTGTTTAAGACATTACTTTCATGGAGGAAACTGCGCATGGTGACTGTTGTATTCAATCCCGATGCAATTTCTGTGTTTCATCAACACTCTGATGGTTCACAGATTACAGAATGCCTCCAGATGTGCATCGGAAACTACTACTGGTCTTCCAGGGAACGATCAAAGCGTAGTCTCTTTGAGAAATTACTCCCATGGAGGAAAGGGCGCATGGTGACTGTTGAATTCAATCCAGATGCAATTTCTGTGTTTCATCAACACTCTGATAGTCCACAGATTACAGAATGGCTTCAGATGTGCATCGGAAATTACTACTGGTCTTCCAGGGAACGATCAAAGCGTAGACCGTTTGAGACATTACTCCCATGGAGGAAAGTGCGCATGGTGACTGTTGTATTCAATCCCGATGCAATTTCTGTGTTTCATCAACAATCTGATAGTCCACAGATTACAGAATGCCTCCAGATGTGCATCGGAAACTACTACTGGTCTTCCAGGGAACGATCAAAGCGTAGACTGTTTGAGACATTACTCCCATGGAGGAAAGTGCGCAAGGTGACTGTTGTATTCCATCTCGATGCAATTTCTGTGTTTCATCAACACTCTGATAGTCCACAGATTACAAAATGACTCAAGATGTGCAACGGAAATTACTACTGGTCTTCCAAGGAACGATCAAAGCGTAAACTGTTTGAGACATTATCCCATGGAGGAAAGTGCGCATGGTGACTGTTGTATTCAATCCCGATGCAATTTCTATGTTTCATCAACTCTCTGATCGTCCACAGATTACAGAATGCCTCCAGATGTGCATCGGAAACTACTACTGGTCTTCCAGGGAACGATGAAATCGTAGACTGTTTGAGACATCACTCCCATGGAGGAAAGTGCGCATGGTGACTGTTGTATTCAATCCCGATGCAATTTCTGTGTTTCATCAACACTCTGAGAGTCCACAGATTACAGAATGCCTCCAGATGTTCTTCGGAAACTACTACTGGTCTTCCAGGGAACGATCAAAGCGTAAACTGTTTGAGACAATACTCCCATGGAGGAAAGTGAGCATGGTGACTGTTGTATTCAATCCCGAAGCAATTTCTGTGTTCCTAAACACTTTGATAGTCCACAGATTACAGAATGCCTCCAGACGTGTATCGGAAACTACTACTGGTCGTCCTGGGAACGATCAAAGCGTAGACTGTTTGAGACATTACCCCCATGGAGGAAACTGCGCATGGTGACTGTTGTATTCAATCCTGATGCAATTTCTGAGTTTCATCAACACTCTGATAGTCCACAGATTACAGATTGCCTCCAGATGTGCATGGGAAACTACTACTGGTCACCCAGGGAACGATCAAAGCATAGAATGTTTGATACATTACTCCTATGGAGGAAAGTGCGCATGGTGACTGTTGTATTTTAATCCCGATGCAATTTCTGCGTTTCATCAACACTCTGATGGTCCACAGATTACAGAATGCCTCCAGAAGTGCATCGGAAACTACTACTGGTCTTCCTGGGAACGATCAAAGCGTAGACTCTTTGAGACATTACTCCCAGGGAGGAAACTGCGCATGTTGACTCTTGTTTTCAATCCCGATGCAATTTCTGTGTTCCTAAACACTCTTATAGTCCACAGATTACAGAATGCGTCCAGATGTGCATTGGTAACTACTACTGGTCTTCCAGGGAACGATCAAAGCGTAGACTGTTTGAGACATTACCCCCATGGAGGAAACTGCGCATGGTGACTGTTGTATTCAATCCTGATGCAATTTCTGAGTTTCATCAACACTCTGATAGTCCACAGATTACAGATTGCCTCCAGATGTGCATGGGAAACTACTACTGGTCACCCAGGGAACGATCAAAGCATAGAATGTTTGATACATTACTCCTATGGAGGAAAGTGCGCATGGTGACTGTTGAATTCAATCCAGATGCAATTTCTGTGTTTCATCAACACTCTGATAGTCCACAGATTACAGAATGGCTTCAGATGTGCATCGGAAATTACTACTGGTCTTTCAGGAAACGATCAAAGCGTAGACCGTTTGAGACATTACTCCCATGGAGGAAAGTGCGCATGGTGACTGTTGTATTCAATCCCGATGCAATTTCTGTGTTTCATCAACAATCTGATAGTCCACAGATTACAGAATGCCTCCAGATGTGCATCGGAAACTACTACTGGTCTTCCAGGGAAAGATCAAAGCGTAGACTGTTTGAGACATTACTCCCATGGAGGAAAGTGCGCAAGGTGACTGTTGTATTCCATCTCGATGCAATTTCTGTGTTTCATCAACACTCTGATAGTCCACAGATTACAAAATGACTCAAGATGTGCAACGGAAATTACTACTGGTCTTCCAAGGAACGATCAAAGCGTAAACTGTTTGAGACATTACCCCATGGAGGAAAGTGCGCATGGTGACTGTTGTATTCAATCCCGATGCAATTTTTATGTTTCATCAACTCTCTGATCGTCCACAGATTACAGAATGCGTCCAGATGTGCATTGGTAACTACTACTGGTCTTCCAGGGAACGATCAAAGTGTAAACTGTTTGAGACTTTACACCCATGGAGGAAAGTGCGCATGGTGACTGTTGTTTTCAATCCCGAAGCAATTTCTGTGTTCCTAATCACTCTGATAGTCCACAGATTACAGAATGCCTCCAGATGTGTATCGGAAACTACTACTGGTCGTCCTGGGAACGATCAAAGCGTAGACTGTTTAAGACATTACTTTCATGGAGGAAACTGCGCATGGTGATTGTTGTATTCAATCCCGATGCAATTTCTGTGTTTCATCAACACTCTGATGGTTCACAGATTACAGAATGCCTCCAGATGTGCATCGGAAACTACTACTGGTCTTCCAGGGAACGATCAAAGCGTAGTCTCTTTGAGAAATTACTCCCATGGAGGAAAGGGCGCATGGTGACTGTTGAATTCAATCCAGATGCAATTTCTGTGTTTCATCAACACTCTGATAGTCCACAGATTACAGAATGGCTTCAGATGTGCATCGGAAATTACTACTGGTCTTTCAGGAAACGATCAAAGCGTAGGCTGTTTGAGATATTACTCCCATGGAGGAAAGTGCGCATGGTGACTGTTGTATTCAATCCCGATGCGATAACTGTGTTTCATCAACACTCTGATAGTCCACAGATTACAGAATGCTTCCAGATGTGCATCAGCAACTACTACTGGTCTTCCAGGGAACGATCAAAGCGTAGAGCGTTTGAGACATTACTCCCATGGAGGAAAGTGCGCATGGTGACTGTTGTATTCAATCCCGATGCAATTTCTGTGTTTCATCAACAATCTGATAGTCCACAGATTACAGAATGCCTCTAGATGTGCATCGGAAACTACTACTGGTCTTCCAGGGAACGATCAAAGCGTAGACTGTTTGAGACATTACTCCCATGGAGAAAAGTGCGCAAGGTGACTGTTGTATTCCATCTCGATGCAATTTCTGTGTTTCATCAACACTCTGATAGTCCACAGATTACAAAATGACTCAAGATGTGCAACGGAAATTACTACTGGTTTTCCAAGGAACGATCAAAGCGTAAACTGTTTGAGACATTACCCCATGGAGGAAAGTGCGCATGGTGACTGTTGTATTCAATCCCGATGCAATTTTTATGTTTCATCAACTCTCTGATCGTCCACAGATTACAGAATGCGTCCAGATGTGCATTGGTAACTACTACTGGGCTTCCAGGGAACGATCAAAGTGTAAACTGTTTGAGACATTACACCCATGGAGGAAAGTGCGCATGGTGACTGTTGTTTTCAATCCCGAAGCAATTTCTGTGTTCCTAATCACTCTGATAGTCCACAGATTACAGAATGCCTCCAGATGTGTATCGGAACGATCAAAGCGTAGACTGTTTAAGACATTACTTTCATGGAGGAAACTGCGCATGGTGACTGTTGTATTCAATCCCGATGCAATTTCTGTGTTTCATCAACACTCTGATGGTTCACAGATTACAGAATGCCTCCAGATGTGCATCGGAAACTACTACTGGTCTTCCAGGGAACGATCAAAGCGTAGTCTCTTTGAGAAATTACTCCCATGGAGGAAAGGGCGCATGGTGACTGTTGAATTCAATCCAGATGCAATTTCTGTGTTTCATCAACACTCTGATAGTCCACAGATTACAGAATGGCTTCAGATGTGCATCGGAAATTACTACTGGTCTTCCAGGGAACGATCAAAGCGTAGACCGTTTGAGACATTACTCCCATGGAGGAAAGTGCGCATGGTGACTGTTGTATTCAATCCCGATGCAATTTCTGTGTTTCATCAACAATCTGATAGTCCACAGATTACAGAATGCCTCCAGATGTGCATCGGAAACTACTACTGGTCTTCCAGGGAACGATCAAAGCGTAGACTGTTTGAGACATTACTCCCATGGAGGAAAGTGCGCAAGGTGACTGTTGTATTCCATCTCGATGCAATTTCTGTGTTTCATCAACACTCTGATAGTCCACAGATTACAAAATGACTCAAGATGTGCAACGGAAATTACTACTGGTCTTCCAAGGAACGATCAAAGCGTAAACTGTTTGAGACATTATCCCATGGAGGAAAGTGCGCATGGTGACTGTTGTATTCAATCCCGATGCAATTTCTATGTTTCATCAACTCTCTGATCGTCCACAGATTACAGAATGCCTCCAGATGTGCATCGGAAACTACTACTGGTCTTCCAGGGAACGATGAAATCGTAGACTGTTTGAGACATCACTCCCATGGAGGAAAGTGCGCATGGTGACTGTTGTATTCAATCCCGATGCAATTTCTGTGTTTCATCAACACTCTGAGAGTCCACAGATTACAGAATGCCTCCAGATGTTCTTCGGAAACTACTACTGGTCTTCCAGGGAACGATCAAAGCGTAAACTGTTTGAGACAATACTCCCATGGAGGAAAGTGAGCATGGTGACTGTTGTATTCAATCCCGAAGCAATTTCTGTGTTCCTAAACACTCTGATAGTCCACAGATTACAGAATGCCTCCAGACGTGTATCGGAAACTACTACTGGTCGTCCTGGGAACGATCAAAGCGTAGACTGTTTGAGACATTACCCCCATGGAGGAAACTGCGCATGGTGACTGTTGTATTCAATCCTGATGCAATTTCTGAGTTTCATCAACACTCTGATAGTCCACAGATTACAGATTGCCTCCAGATGTGCATGGGAAACTACTACTGGTCACCCAGGGAACGATCAAAGCATAGAATGTTTGATACATTACTCCTATGGAGGAAAGTGCGCATGGTGACTGTTGTATTTTAATCCCGATGCAATTTCTGCGTTTCATCAACACTCTGATGGTCCACAGATTACAGAATGCCTCCAGAAGTGCATCGGAAACTACTACTGGTCTTCCTGGGAACGATCAAAGCGTAGACTCTTTGAGACATTACTCCCAGGGAGGAAACTGCGCATGTTGACTCTTGTTTTCAATCCCGATGCAATTTCTGTGTTCCTAAACACTCTTATAGTCCACAGATTACAGAATGCGTCCAGATGTGCATTGGTAACTACTACTGGTCTTCCAGGGAACGATCAAAGTGTAAACTGTTTGAGACATTACACCCATGGAGGAAAGTGCGCATGGTGACTGTTGTTTTCAATCCCGAAGCAATTTCTGTGTTCCTAATCACTCTGATAGTCCACAGATTACAGAATGCCTCCAGATGTGTATCGGAAACAACTACTGGTCGTCCTGGGAACGATCAAAGCGTAGACTGTTTGAGACATTACTCCCATGGAGAAAAGTGCGCAAGGTGACTGTTGTATTCCATCTCGATGCAATTTCTGTGTTTCATCAACACTCTGATAGTCCACAGATTACAAAATGACTCAAGATGTGCAACGGAAATTACTACTGGTTTTCCAAGGAACGATCAAAGCGTAAACTGTTTGAGACATTACCCCATGGAGGAAAGTGCGCATGGTGACTGTTGTATTCAATCCCGATGCAATTTTTATGTTTCATCAACTCTCTGATCGTCCACAGATTACAGAATGCGTCCAGATGTGCATTGGTAACTACTACTGGGCTTCCAGGGAACGATCAAAGTGTAAACTGTTTGAGACATTACACCCATGGAGGAAAGTGCGCATGGTGACTGTTGTTTTCAATCCCGAAGCAATTTCTGTGTTCCTAATCACTCTGATAGTCCACAGATTACAGAATGCCTCCAGATGTGTATCGGAACGATCAAAGCGTAGACTGTTTAAGACATTACTTTCATGGAGGAAACTGCGCATGGTGACTGTTGTATTCAATCCCGATGCAATTTCTGTGTTTCATCAACACTCTGATGGTTCACAGATTACAGAATGCCTCCAGATGTGCATCGGAAACTACTACTGGTCTTCCAGGGAACGATCAAAGCGTAGTCTCTTTGAGAAATTACTCCCATGGAGGAAAGGGCGCATGGTGACTGTTGAATTCAATCCAGATGCAATTTCTGTGTTTCATCAACACTCTGATAGTCCACAGATTACAGAATGGCTTCAGATGTGCATCGGAAATTACTACTGGTCTTCCAGGGAACGATCAAAGCGTAGACCGTTTGAGACATTACTCCCATGGAGGAAAGTGCGCATGGTGACTGTTGTATTCAATCCCGATGCAATTTCTGTGTTTCATCAACAATCTGATAGTCCACAGATTACAGAATGCCTCCAGATGTGCATCGGAAACTACTACTGGTCTTCCAGGGAACGATCAAAGCGTAGACTGTTTGAGACATTACTCCCATGGAGGAAAGTGCGCAAGGTGACTGTTGTATTCCATCTCGATGCAATTTCTGTGTTTCATCAACACTCTGATAGTCCACAGATTACAAAATGACTCAAGATGTGCAACGGAAATTACTACTGGTCTTCCAAGGAACGATCAAAGCGTAAACTGTTTGAGACATTATCCCATGGAGGAAAGTGCGCATGGTGACTGTTGTATTCAATCCCGATGCAATTTCTATGTTTCATCAACTCTCTGATCGTCCACAGATTACAGAATGCCTCCAGATGTGCATCGGAAACTACTACTGGTCTTCCAGGGAACGATGAAATCGTAGACTGTTTGAGACATCACTCCCATGGAGGAAAGTGCGCATGGTGACTGTTGTATTCAATCCCGATGCAATTTCTGTGTTTCATCAACACTCTGAGAGTCCACAGATTACAGAATGCCTCCAGATGTTCTTCGGAAACTACTACTGGTCTTCCAGGGAACGATCAAAGCGTAAACTGTTTGAGACAATACTCCCATGGAGGAAAGTGAGCATGGTGACTGTTGTATTCAATCCCGAAGCAATTTCTGTGTTCCTAAACACTCTGATAGTCCACAGATTACAGAATGCCTCCAGACGTGTATCGGAAACTACTACTGGTCGTCCTGGGAACGATCAAAGCGTAGACTGTTTGAGACATTACCCCCATGGAGGAAACTGCGCATGGTGACTGTTGTATTCAATCCTGATGCAATTTCTGAGTTTCATCAACACTCTGATAGTCCACAGATTACAGATTGCCTCCAGATGTGCATGGGAAACTACTACTGGTCACCCAGGGAACGATCAAAGCATAGAATGTTTGATACATTACTCCTATGGAGGAAAGTGCGCATGGTGACTGTTGTATTTTAATCCCGATGCAATTTCTGCGTTTCATCAACACTCTGATGGTCCACAGATTACAGAATGCCTCCAGAAGTGCATCGGAAACTACTACTGGTCTTCCTGGGAACGATCAAAGCGTAGACTCTTTGAGACATTACTCCCAGGGAGGAAACTGCGCATGTTGACTCTTGTTTTCAATCCCGATGCAATTTCTGTGTTCCTAAACACTCTTATAGTCCACAGATTACAGAATGCGTCCAGATGTGCATTGGTAACTACTACTGGTCTTCCAGGGAACGATCAAAGTGTAAACTGTTTGAGACATTACACCCATGGAGGAAAGTGCGCATGGTGACTGTTGTTTTCAATCCCGAAGCAATTTCTGTGTTCCTAATCACTCTGATAGTCCACAGATTACAGAATGCCTCCAGATGTGTATCGGAAACAACTACTGGTCGTCCTGGGAACGATCAAAGCGTAGACTGTTTAAGACATTACATTCATGGAGGAAACTGCGCATGGTGACTGTTGTATTCAATTCCGATGCAATTTCTGTGTTTCATCAACACTCTGATGGTCCACAGATTACAGAATGCCTCCAGATGTGCATCGGAAACTACTACTGGTCTTCCAGGGAACGATCAAAGCGTAGTCTCTTTGAGAAATTACTCCCATGGAGGAAAGGGCGCATGGTGACTGTTGAATTCAATCCAGATGCAATTTCTGTGTTTCATCAACACTCTGATAGTCCACAGATTACAGAATGGCTTCAGATGTGCATCGGAAATTACTACTGGTCTTTCAGGAAACGATCAAAGCGTAGGCTGTTTGAGTTATTACTCCCACGGAGGAAAGTGCGCATTGTGACTGTTGAATTCAATCCCGATGCGATAACTGTGTTTCATCAACACTCTGATAGTCCACAGATTACAGAATGCTTCCAGAGGTGCATCAGCAACTACTACTGGTCTTCCAGGGAACGATCAAAGCGTAGACCGTTTGAGACATTACTCCCATGGAGGAAAGTGCGCATGGTGACTGTTGTATTCAATCCCGATGCAATTTCTGTGTTTCATCAACAATCTGATAGTCCACAGATTACAGAATGCCTCCAGATGTGCATCGGAAACTACTACTGGTCTTCCAGGGAACGATCAAAGCGTAGACTGTTTGAGACATTACTCCCATGGAGGAAAGTGCGCAAGGTGACTGTTGTATTCCATCTCGATGCAATTTCTGTGTTTCATCAACACTCTGATAGTCCACAGATTAAAAAATGACTCAAGATGTGCAACGGAAATTACTACTGGTCTTCCAAGGAACGATCAAAGCGTAAACTGTTTGAGACATTACCCCATTGAGGAAAGTGCGCATGGTGACTGTTGTATTCAATCCCGATGCAATTTTTATGTTTCATCAACTCTCTGATCGTCCACACATTACAGAATGCGTCCAGATGTGCATTGGTAACTACTACTGGTCTTCCAGGGAACGATCAAAGTGTAAACTGTTTGAGACATTACACCCATGGAGGAAAGTGCGCATGGTGACTGTTGTATTCAATCCCGATGCTATTTTGGTTTCATCAACACTCTAATAGTCCACAGATTACAGAATGGCTCCAGATGTGCATTGGAAACTACTACTGGTCTTCCTGGGAACGATCAAAGCGTAGACTGTTAGAGACATTACTCCCATGGAGGAAAGTGCGCAAGGTGACTGTTGTATTCCATCTCGATGCAATTTCTGTGTTTCATCAACACTCTGATAGTCCACAGATTACAAAATGACTCAAGATGTGCAACGGAAATTACTACTGGTTTTCCAAGGAACGATCAAAGCGTAAACTGTTTGAGACATTACCCCATGGAGGAAAGTGCGCATGGTGACTGTTGTATTCAATCCCGATGCAATTTTTATGTTTCATCAACTCTCTGATCGTCCACAGATTACAGAATGCGTCCAGATGTGCATTGGTAACTACTACTGGTCTTCCAGGGAACGATCAAAGTGTAAACTGTTTGAGACATTACACCCATGGAGGAAAGTGCGCATGGTGACTGTTGTTTTCAATCCTGAAGCAATTTCTGTGTTCCTAATCACTCTGATAGTCCACAGATTACAGAATGCCTCCAGATGTGTATCGGAAACTAGTACTGGTCGTCCTGGGATCGATCAAAGCGTAGACTGTTTGAGACATTTCTACCCATGGAGGAAAGGGTGTATGGTGACTGTTGTATTCAATCCCGATGCAATTTCTGTGATTCATCAACTCTCTGATCGTCCACAGATTACAGAATGCCTCCAGATGTGTATCGGAAACTACTACTGGTCTGCCTGAGAACGATCAAAGCGTAGACTGTTTGAGACATTACTCCCATGGAGGACACTGCGCATGGTGACTGTTGTATTCAATCCCGATGCAATTTCTGTGTTTTATCAACTCTCTGATCGTCCACAGATTACAGAATGCCTCCAGACGTGCATCGGAAACTACTACTGGTCTTCCAGGGAACGATGAAAGCGTAGACTCTTTGAGACATTACTCCCATGGAGGAAAGTGCGCATGGTGACTGTTGTATTCAATCTCGATGCAATTTCTGTGTTTCATCAACACTCTGATAGTCCACAGATTACAGAATGCCTCCAGATGTGCATCGGAAATTACTACTGGTCTTCCAGGTAACGATCAAAGCGTAGGCTGTTTGAGATATTACTCCCATGGAGGAAAGTGCGCATTGTGACTGTTGAATTCAATCCCGATGCGATTACTGTGTTTCATCAACACTCTGATAGTCCACAGATTACAGAATGCTTCCAGATGTGCATCAGCAACTACTACTGGTCTTCCAGGGAACGATCAAAGCGTAGAAAGCTTGAGACATTACTCCCATGGAGGAAAGTACGCATGGTGACTGTTGTATTCAATCCCGATGCAATTTCTGTGTTTCATCAACAATCTGATAGTCCACAGATTACAGAATGCCTCCAGATGTGCATCGGAAACTACTACTGGTCTTCCAGGGAACGATCAAAGCGTAGACTGTTTGAGACATTACTCCCATGGAGGAAAGTGCGCAAGGTGACTGTTGTATTCCATCTCGATGCAATTTCTGTGTTTCATCAACACTCTGATAGTCCACAGATTACAAAATGGCTCAAGATGTGCAATGGAAATTACTACTGGTCTTCCAAGGAACGATCAAAGCGTAAACTGTTTGAGACATTACCCCATGGAGGAAAGTGCGCATGGTGACTGTTGTATTCAATCCCGATGCAATTTCTATGTTTCATCAACTCTCTGATCGTCCACAGATTACAGAATGCCTCCAGATGTGCATCGGAAACTACTACTGGTCTTCCAGGGAACGATGAAATCGTAGACTGTTTGAGACATTACTCCCATGGAGGAAAGTGCGCCTGGTGACTGTTGTATTCAATCTCGATGGAATTTCTGTGTTTCATCAACACTCTGATAGTCCACAGATTTCATAATGCCTCCAGATGTGCATCGGAAATTACTACTGGACTTCGAGGGAACGATTAAAGCGTAGACTGTTTGAGACATCACTCCCATGGAGGAAAGTGCGCATGGTGACTGTTGTATTCAATCCCGATGCAATTTCTGTGTTTCATCAACACTCTGAGAGTCCACAGATTACAGAAGGCCTCCAGATGTGTATCGGAAACTACTACTGGTCGTCCTGGGAACGATCAAAGCGTAGACTGTTTGAGACATTACTCCAATGGAGGAAACTGCGCATGGTGACTGTTGTTTTCAATCCCGATGCAATTTCTGTGTTTCATCAACATCTGATGGTCCACAGATTACAGAATGCCTCCAGATGTGCATCGGAAACTACTACTGGTCTTCCAGGGAACGATCAAAGCGTAGACTCTTTGAGACATTACTCCCATGGAGGAAAGTGCGCAAGGTGACTGTTGTATTCAATCTCGATGCAATTTCTGTGTTTCATCAACACTCTGATAGTCCACAGATTACAGAATGCTTCCAGATGTGCATCGGAAACCACTACTGGTCTTCCAGGGAACGATCAAATTGTAGACTGCTTGAGACATTACTCCCATGGAGGAAAGTGCGCATGGTGACTGTTGTATTCAATCCCGATGCAATTTCTGTGTTTTATCAACTCTCTGATCGTCCACAGATTACAGAATGCCTCCAGACGTGCATCGGAAACTACTACTGGTCTTCCAGGGAAAGATGAATGCGTAGACTCTTTGAGACATTACTCCCATGGAGGAAAGTGCGCATGGTGACTGTTGTATTCAATCTCGATGCAATTTCTGTGTTTCATCAACACTCTGATAGTCCACAGATTACAGAATGCCTCCAGATGTGCATCGGAAATTACTACTGGTCTTCCAGGTCACGATCAAGGCGTTAACTGTTTGAGACATTACTCCCATGGAGGAATGTGCGCATGGTGACTGTTGTATTCAATCCCGATGCAATTTCTGTGTTTCATCAACTCTCTGATCATCCACAGATTACAGAATGCCTCCAGATGTGCATCGGAAACTACTACTGGGTTCCAGGGATCGATGAAAGCGTGGACTGTTTGAGACATTACTCCCATGGAGGAAAGTGTGCATGGTGGCTGTTGTATTCAATCCCGATGCAATATCTGTGTCTCATCAATACTCTGATAGTCCACAGATTACAGAATGCTTCCAGATGTGCATCGGAAACCACTACTGGTCTTCCAGGGAACGATCAAATTGTAGACTGCTTGAGACATTACTCCCATGGAGGAAAGTGCGCATGGTGACTGTTGTATTCAATCCCGATGCAATTTCTGTGTTTTATCAACTCTCTGATCGTCCACAGATTACAGAATGCCTCCAGATGTGCATCGGAAACTACTACTGGTCTTCCAGGGAACGATCAAAGCGTAGTCTCTTTGAGAATTTACTCAAATGGAGGAAAGGTCGCATGGTGACTGTTGAATTCAATCCACATGCGATAACTGTGTTTCATCAACACTCTGATAGTCCACAGTTTACAGAATGCTTCCAGATGTGCATCGGAAACAACTACTGTTCTTCCAGGGAACGATCAAAGCGTAGACTGTTTGAGACATTACTCCCATGGAGGAAAGTGCGCATGGTGGCTGTTGTATTCAATCCCGATGCAATTTCTGTGTTTCATCAACACTCTGGTAGTCCACAGATTACAGAATGCCTCCAGATGTGCATCGGAAACTACTACTGGTCTTCCAGGGAACGATCAAAACGTACACTGTTTGAGACATTACTACCATGGAGGAATATGCGCAAGGTGACTGTTGTATTCAATCCCGATGCAATTTCTGTGTTTCATCGACACTCTGATAGTCCACAGATTACAGAATGCCTCCAGATGTGCATCGGAAACTAGTACTGGTCTTCGAGGGAACGATCACAGCGTAGACTGTTTGAGACATCACTACCATGCAGGAAAGTGCGCATGGTGACTGTTGTATTCAATCTCGATGCAATTTCTATGTTTCATCAACACTCTGATAGTCCACAGTTTTCAGAATGCCTCCAGATGTGCATCGGAAATTACTACTGGTCTTCCAGGGAACGATCAAAGCGTAAACTGTTTGAGACATTACTCCCATGGAGGAAAGTGCGCATGGTGACTGTTTTATTCAATCCCGATGCAATTTCTGTGTTTCATGAACACTCTGATAGTCCACAGATTAAAGAATGCCTCCAGATGTGCATCGGAAACTACTACTGGTCTTCCAGGGAACGATCAAAGCGTAGACTGTTTGAGACATCACTCCTATGGAGGAAAGTGCGCATGGTGACTGTTGTATTCAATCCCGATGTGATAACTGTGTTTCATCGACACTCTGATAGTCCACAGATTACAGAATGATTCCAGATGTGCATCGGAAACTACTACTGGTCTTCCAGGGAACGATCAAAGCGTAGACTGTTTCAGACATTACTCCCATGGAGGAAAGTGCGCAAGGTGACTGTTGTATTCAATCTCGATGCAATTTCTGTGTTTCATCAACACTCTGATAGTCCACAGATTTCCAAATGACTCAAGATGTGCAACGGAAATTACTACTGGTCTTCCAAGGAACGATCAAAACGTAAACTGTTTGAGACATTACCCCATGGAGGAAAGGGCGCATGGTGACTGTTGCATTCAATCCCGATGCAATTTCTATGTTTCATCAACTCTCTGATCGTCCACAGGTTACAGAATGCCTCCAGATGTGCATCGGAAACAACTACTGGTCTTTCAGGGAGCGGTCAAAGCGTAGGCTGTTTGAGATATTACTCCCATGGAGGAAAGGGCGCATGGTGACTGTTGAATTCAATCCAGATGCAATTTCTGTGTTTCATCACCACTCTAATAGTCCACAGATTACCAAATGACTCAAGATGTGCAACGGAAATAACTACTGGTCTTCCAGGGAACGATCAAAGCGTAGACTGTTTGAGACACTACTCCCATGGAGGAAAGGGCGCAAGGTGATTGTTGTATTCAATCCCGATGCAATTTCTGTGTTTCATCAACACTCTGATAGTCCACAGATTACAGAATGCCTCCAGATGTGCATCGGAAACTACTACTGGTCTTCCAGGGAACGATCAAAGCGTAGACTGTTTGAGAGATTACTCCCATGGAGGAAAGTGCGCAAGGTGACTGTTGTATTCAATCTCGATGCAATTTCTGTGTTTCATCAACACTCTGATAGTCCACAGATTACAGAATGCCTCTAGATGTGCATCGGAAACTACTACTGGTCTTCCAGGGAACGATCAAAGCGTAGACTGTTTGAGACATCACTCCTATGGAGGAAAGTGCACATGGTGACTGTTGTATTCAATCCCGATGTGATAACTGTGTTTCATCGACACTCTGATAGTCCACAGATTAAAAAATGCTTCCAGATGTGCATCGGAAACTACTACTGGTCTTCCAGGGAACGATTAGAGCGTAGGCTGTTTGAGACATTACTCCTATGGAGGAAAGTGCGCATGGTGAATGTTGTATTCAATTCCGATGCGATAACTGTGTTTCATCAACACTCTGATAGTCCACAGATTAAAAAATGCTTCCAGATGTGCATCGGAAACTACTACTGGTCTTCCAGGGAACGATCAAAGCGTACACAGTTTGAGACATTACTACCATGGAGGAATATGCGCATGGTGACTGTTGTATTCAATCCCGATGCAATTTCTGTATTTCATCAACACTCTGATAGTCCACAGATTACAGAATGCCTCCAGATGTGCATCGGACACTACTACTGGTCTTCGAGGGAACGATTAAAGCGTAGACTGATTGAGACATCACTCCCATGGAGGTAAGTGCGCATGGTGACTGTTGTATTCAATCCCGATGCAATTTCTGTGTTTCATCAACACTCTGATGGGCCACAGATTACAGAATGCCTCCAGATGTGCATCGGATACTACTACTGTTCTTCCAGGGAACGATAAAAAGCGTAGACTCTTGGAGACATTACTCCCATGGAGGAAAGTGCGCATGGTGACTGTTGTATTCAATCCCGATGCAATTTTTGTGTTTCATCAACACTCTGATGGTCCACAGATTACAGAATGTCTCTAGATGTGCATCGGAAACTACTACTGGTCTTCCAGGGAACGATCAAAGCGTAGTCTCTTTGAGAAATTACTCCCATGGAGGAAAGTTCGCATGGTGACTGTTGTATTCAATCCCGATGCAAATTTTCTGTTTCATCAACACTCTGAAAGTCCACAGATTAAAGAACGCCACCAGATGTGCTTCGGAAGCTACTACTGGTCTTCCAGGGAAAGATCAAAGCGTAGACTGTTTGAGACATTACTCCCATGGAGTAAAGTCCGCATGGTGCCTGTTGTGTTCATTCCCGATGCAATTTCTGTGATTCGTCAAGACTCTGAAGGTATACAGGTTATAGAATGCCTCCAGATGTGCATCGGAAACAACTACTGGTCGTCCAGAAATCAATCAAAGCTTAGACAGTTTGAGACATTACTCCCATGGAGATAGGTCCGCATGGTGACTGTTGTATTCAATCCCGATGCAATTTCTGTGTTCCATCAACACTCTGAAGTTCCACAGATTACAGAATGCCTCCAAATGTGTTTCGGAAACTACTACGGGCTTTCCAGAAATCGATCAAAGCGTAAACAGTTAGAGACATTACTCACAGGGAGAAAAGTTAGCATGGTGCCTGTTGTGCTCAATCCCGGTGCAATTTCTGTGTTTCATCAACACTCTGAAGGTTCACAGATTACAGAATGCCTCCAGATGTGCTACGGAAACTACTACGTTTTTCCAGAAATCGATCAAAGCGTATACAGTTTGAGACATTACTCCCAGGGAGAAAAGTCAGCCTGGTGCCTGTTTTATTCAATCCCGATGCATTTTCTGTGATTCATGAACACTGTGAAAGTCCACAGATTACAGAATGCCTAGTGATGTGCTTCAGAAACTACTACTGGTCTTCCAGAAATCGATCAAAGTGTAGACAGATTGAGACATTACTCACATGGAGAAAGATCCACATTGTACCTGTTGTGTTCAATCCCGGTGCAGTTTCTGTGTTTCATCAACACTCTGAAGGTCAACAAATTAGAGAATGCCTCCAGATGAGCTTCGGAAACTACTACTGATCTCCCATTGAACGATCAACGCGTTGACAGTTTGAGACATTACTCCCATGGAGAAGAGTCCACATGGTGCTTGTTCTATTCAATCCCGTTGCAATTTCTGTGTTTCATCAACACTCTGAAGGTCCACAGGTTACAGAACGTCTCCAGATGTGTTTCGGAAGCTACTACTGGTCTTCCAGGGAAAGAACAAAGCGTAGACAGTTTGAGACATTTCTCCCATGGGGATAGGTCCGCATTGACACTCTCAAAGTCCACAGATTACAGAATGCCTTCAGATGTGCTTCGGAAACTACTACTGGTCTCCCACTGAACGATCAAAGCGTAAACTGTTTGAGACATTACTCCCATGGAGGAAAGTGCGCATGGTGACTGTTTTATTCAATCCCGATGCAATTTCTGTGTTTCATGAACACTCTGATAGTCCACAGATTAAAGAATGCCTCCAGATGTGCATCGGAAACTACTACTGGTCTTCCAGGGTACGATCAAAGCGTAGACTGTTTGAGACATCACTCCTATGGAGGAAAGTGCGCATGGTGACTGTTGTATTCAATCCCGATGTGATAACTGTGTTTCATCGACACTCTGATAGTCCACAGATTACAGAATGATTCCAGATGTGCATCGGAAACTACTACTGGTCTTCCAGGGAACGATCAAAGCGTAGACTGTTTCAGACATTACTCCCATGGAGGAAAGTGCGCAAGGTGACTGTTGTATTCAATCTCGATGCAATTTCTGTGTTTCATCAACACTCTGATAGTCCACAGATTTCCAAATGACTCAAGATGTGCAACGGAAATTACTACTGGTCTTCCAAGGAACGATCAAAACGTAAACTGTTTGAGACATTACCCCATGGAGGAAAGGGCGCATGGTGACTGTTGCATTCAATCCCGATGCAATTTCTATGTTTCATCAACTCTCTGATCGTCCACAGGTTACAGAATGCCTCCAGATGTGCATCGGAAACAACTACTGGTCTTTCAGGGAGCGGTCAAAGCGTAGGCTGTTTGAGATATTACTCCCATGGAGGAAAGGGCGCATGGTGACTGTTGAATTCAATCCAGATGCAATTTCTGTGTTTCATCACCACTCTAATAGTCCACAGATTACCAAATGACTCAAGATGTGCAACGGAAATTACTACTGGTCTTCCAGGGAACGATCAAAGCGTAGACTGTTTGAGACACTACTCCCATGGAGGAAAGGGCGCAAGGTGATTGTTGTATTCAATCCCGATGCAATTTCTGTGTTTCATCAACACTCTGATAGTCCACAGATTACAGAATGCCTCCAGATGTGCATCGGAAACTACTACTGGTCTTCCAGGGAACGATCAAAGCGTAGACTGTTTGAGACATTACTCCCATGGAGGAAAGTGCGCAAGGTGACTGTTGTATTCAATCTCGATGCAATTTCTGTGTTTCATCAACACTCTGATAGTCCACAGATTACAGAATGCCTCTAGATGTGCATCGGAAACTACTACTGGTCTTCCAGGGAACGATCAAAGCGTAGACTGTTTGAGACATCACTCCTATGGAGGAAAGTGCACATGGTGACTGTTGTATTCAATCCCGATGTGATAACTGTGTTTCATCGACACTCTGATAGTCCACAGATTAAAAAATGCTTCCAGATGTGCATCGGAAACTACTACTGGTCTTCCAGGGAACGATTAGAGCGTAGGCTGTTTGAGACATTACTCCTATGGAGGAAAGTGCGCATGGTGAATGTTGTATTCAATTCCGATGCGATAACTGTGTTTCATCAACACTCTGATAGTCCACAGATTAAAAAATGCTTCCAGATGTGCATCGGAAACTACTACTGGTCTTCCAGGGAACGATCAAAGCGTACACAGTTTGAGACATTACTACCATGGAGGAATATGCGCATGGTGACTGTTGTATTCAATCCCGATGCAATTTCTGTATTTCATCAACACTCTGATAGTCCACAGATTACAGAATGCCTCCAGATGTGCATCGGACACTACTACTGGTCTTCGAGGGAACGATTAAAGCGTAGACTGATTGAGACATCACTCCCATGGAGGTAAGTGCGCATGGTGACTGTTGTATTCAATCCCGATGCAATTTCTGTGTTTCATCAACACTCTGATGGGCCACAGATTACAGAATGCCTCCAGATGTGCATCGGAAACTACTACTGTTCTTCCAGGGAACGATAAAAAGCGTAGACTCTTTGAGACATTACTCCCATGGAGGAAAGTGCGCATGGTGACTGTTGTATTCAATCCCGATGCAATTTTTGTGTTTCATCAACACTCTGATGGTCCACAGATTACAGAATGTCTCTAGATGTGCATCGGAAACTACTACTGGTCTTCCAGGGAACGATCAAAGCGTAGTCTCTTTGAGAAATTACTCCCATGGAGGAAAGTTCGCATGGTGACTGTTGTATTCAATCCCGATGCAAATTTTCTGTTTCATCAACACTCTGAAAGTCCACAGATTAAAGAACGCCACCAGATGTGCTTCGGAAGCTACTACTGGTCTTCCAGGGAAAGATCAAAGCGTAGACTGTTTGAGACATTACTCCCATGGAGTAAAGTCCGCATGGTGCCTGTTGTGTTCATTCCCGATGCAATTTCTGTGATTCGTCAAGACTCTGAAGGTATACAGGTTATAGAACGCCTCCAGATGTGCATCGGAAACAACTACTGGTCGTCCAGAAATCAATCAAAGCTTAGACAGTTTGAGACATTACTCCCATGGAGATAGGTCCGCATGGTGACTGTTGTATTCAATCCCGATGCAATTTCTGTGTTCCATCAACACTCTGAAGTTCCACAGATTACAGAATGCCTCCAAATGTGTTTCGGAAACTACTACGGGCTTTCCAGAAATCGATCAAAGCGTAAACAGTTAGAGACATTACTCACAGGGAGAAAAGTTAGCATGGTGCCTGTTGTGCTCAATCCCGGTGCAATTTCTGTGTTTCATCAACACTCTGAAGGTTCACAGATTACAGAATGCCTCCAGATGTGCTACGGAAACTACTACGTTTTTCCAGAAATCGATCAAAGCGTATACAGTTTGAGACATTACTCCCAGGGAGAAAAGTCAGCCTGGTGCCTGTTTTATTCAATCCCGATGCATTTTCTGTGATTCATGAACACTGTGAAAGTCCACAGATTACAGAATGCCTAGTGATGTGCTTCAGAAACTACTACTGGTCTTCCAGAAATCGATCAAAGTGTAGACAGATTGAGACATTACTCACATGGAGAAAGATCCACATTGTACCTGTTGTGTTCAATCCCGGTGCAGTTTCTGTGTTTCATCAACACTCTGAAGGTCAACAAATTAGAGAATGCCTCCAGATGAGCTTCGGAAACTACTACTGATCTCCCATTGAACGATCAACGCGTTGACAGTTTGAGACATTACTCCCATGGAGAAGAGTCCACATGGTGCTTGTTCTATTCAATCCCGTTGCAATTTCTGTGTTTCATCAACACTCTGAAGGTCCACAGGTTACAGAACGTCTCCAGATGTGTTTCGGAAGCTACTACTGGTCTTCCAGGGAAAGAACAAAGCGTAGACAGTTTGAGACATTTCTCCCATGGGGATAGGTCCGCATTGACACTCTCAAAGTCCACAGATTACAGAATGCCTTCAGATGTGCTTCGGAAACTACTACTGGTCTCCCACTGAACGATCAAAGCGTAGACAGTTTGAGACATTACTCACATGGAGTAAAGTCCACATGGTGGCTGTTGTATTCAATCCCAATGCAATTTCTGTGTTTCATAAACGTTCTGAAGGTACACAGATTAAAGAACGCCTCCGGATGTGCTTCGCAAACTCTTACTGGGCTTCCAGGGAACGAGCATGTCGTAGACAGTTTGCGACATTACTCCCATGGGGAAAAGTTCGCATGGTGCCTGTTGTATTCAATACTGATGCAATTTCTGTGTTTCATCAACACTCTGTAGGTCCACAAATTTCAGAATGCCTCCAGATGTGCTTCGGAAACTATTAGTGGTTTTCCAGAAATCGATCAAACCGTAAACTGTTTAAGACATTACTCACACGCAGAAAAGTCCGCATGGTGCCTGCTGCATTCAATCCCGATGCAATTTCTGTGTTTTATCAACACTCTGAAGGTCCACAGATTACAGAATGACTCCAGATGTGCTTGGGAAACTAGTACTGGTCTGCCATTAATCGATCAAATCGTAGACACTTTGAGACATTACTCCGATGGTGAAAAGTCTGCATGGTGAATTTTGTAATCAATCTGGATGCAATTTCGGTGTTTCGCCAACACTCTGAAGGTCCACAGATTATAGAATGAATTCAAATGTGCTTCGGAAACTACTACTGATATTCCAGGGAACGGTCAAAGCGTAGACAGTTTAAGACTTTGCCCCCATGGAGAAAAGTCCGCATGGTGCCTGTTGTATTCAATCCCGATCCAATTTCAGTGTTTCATCAATACTCTGAAGGTCCACAGATTCCAGAATGCCTCCAGATGTGCTTCAGAAACAGCTACTGGTCTACCAGAAATCATTCAAAGCGTAGACAGATTGAGACATTACTCAAATGGAGAAAGGTCCGCATGGTGCCTGTTGTATTCAATCCCGATGCAATTTCTGTGTTTCATCAACACTCTGAAGGTCCACAGATAACAGAATGCCTCCAGATGTGCTTCGGAAACTACTACTGGTCTTCCAGATAACTATCAAAGCGTAGACAGTTTGAGACATTACTCCTATGGAGGAAGTTCCGTGTGGTGCCTGCTGTATTTAATCCCGATGCATTTTTTGTGTTTCATCAACACTCTGATTGTCCACAGATTACAGAATGCCAGCAGATGTGCTTCGAAAACTGCTACGGATTTTCCAGAAATCGATCAAACCTTTGATAGTTTAAGATATTACTACCATGGTGTAAAGTCCGCATGGTGAATTTTGTAATCAATTGCGATGCAATTACTGTGATTCGTCAACACTCTGTAGGTCCACAAATTACAGAATGCATCGAGATGTGCTTCGGAAACTACTACGGGTATTCCAGAAATCGATCAAAGCGTATACAGTTTGAGACATTACTCCTAAGGAGAAAAGTCAGCATAGTGCCTGCTGTATTCAATCCCTATGCATTTAATGTGTTTCATGAACAATGTGAAAGTACACAGATTACAGAATGCCTCCACATGTGCTTCGGAAACTACTACTGGACGTCCAGGGAACGATCAAAGCGGAGACAGTTTGATACATTACTCCCATGGGCAAAAGTCCGCATGGTGCCTGTTGTATTCAATCCCGATGCAATTTCGGTGTTTCATCAACACTCTGAAGGTCCACAGATTACAGAATACCTCCAGATGTGCTTCAGAAATTACTACTGGACTTCAGGGAACGATCAAAGCGGAGACAGTTTGTGACATTTCTCCCATGGGGAAAAGTCTGCATGGTGCCTGTTGTATTCAATCCTGATGCTATTTCTGTGTTTCATCAGCACTCTGAAGGACCACATATTACAGAATGACTCCTGATGTGCTTCGGAAACTACTACTGCTCTATCAGAAATCAATCAAATCGTAGACAGATTGAGACAATACTCACATGGAGAAAGGTCCGCATGGTGTCTGTTGTATTCAATCCCGATGCAATTTCTGTGTTTCATCAACACTCTAAAGGTCCACAGATTACAGAATGCCTCCAGATGTTCTTCCGAAAGTCTACTGGTCTTCCGAGGAACGATCAAAGCGTAGATAGTTTGAGACATTACTCACATGGAGAAAAGGCCGCATGTTGCCTGTTCTATTCAATCCCGATCAATTTCTGTGTTCCATCAACACTCTGAAGATCAACAGATTACAGAATGCCTACAGATGTGCTTGGGAAACTAATACTATTCTTCCAGAAACCATTCAAAGCGAAGACAGATTGAACCTTTACTCACATTGAGAAAGGTCCGCATGGTGCCTGTTGCATTTAATCCCTATGCAATTTCTGTGTTTCATCAACACTTTGAAGGTCCACAGATTACACAATGCCTCCAGATGTGCTTCGGAAACTACTACTGGTCTTCCAGTAATCAATCAAACCGTAGACAGTGTGAGACATTGCTCCAATGGAGAAAATTCCACATGGTGCCTGTTGTATTCAATCCCGATGCAATTTCTGTGTTTCATCAACACCCTGAAGGTCCACAGATTACAGAATGCCTCCAGATGTGCTTCAGAAACTACTACTGGTCTTCCTGAAATTAACAAAGCGTAGTCAGTTTGAGACATTACTCACTTGCAGAAAGGTCCACATGGCGCCTGTTGTATTCAATCTTGATGCAATTTCTGTGTTTCATCAACACTCTGAAGGTCCACAGATCACAGAATGCCTCCAGATGTGCTTCGGAAACTACTACTGGTCTCTCATTGAACGATCAAAGCGTAGACAGTTTGAGACATTACTCACATGGAGAAGAGACCACATGGTGCCTGTTGTATTCAATCCCGATGCAATTTCTGTGTTTCATCAACACTCAGAGGGACCAAAAGTTACAGAGAGCCTCCAGATGTGCTTCTTGGACTTCTACTGGTCTTCCTTAAATCAATCAAAGCGTAGACAGATTGAAACATTACTCCCATGGAGAAAGGTCCGGGTGGTGGCTGTTGTATTCAATCACGATGCAATTTCTGTGTATCATCAACACTCTGATAGTCCACAGATTAGAGAATGCCTCCACATGTGCTTCGGAAACTACTACTGGTCTTTCAATGAACGATCAAAGCGTAGACAGTTTGAGATATTACTCTCATGGAGATAGGTCCACATGGTGCCTGTTGTATTCAATCCCGATGCAATTTCTGTGATACGTCAAGACACTGAAGGTCAACAGATTACAGAATGCCTCCATGTGTGCTTCAGAAACTACTACTGGTCTTCCAGAAATCAATCAAAGCGTAGACAGATTGAGACATTTCTCTCATGGAGATAGGTCCGCATGGTGTCTGTTGTATTCAATTACGATGCAATTTCTGTGTTTCATCAACACTCTGAAGGTCCACAGACTACAGAATGCCTCCAGATGTGCTTGGGAACCTAATACTGGTCTGCCAGTGATCGATCAAACCTAGACTCTTTGAGACATTAGTCCCATGGTGCAAAGCCCGCATGGTGAATTTTGTAATCAATCCCTATTCAATTTCTGAGTTTCTTCAACACTCTGGAGGTCCACAGATTACAGAATGCCTCCAGATGTGCTTCGGAAACTACTACTGATATTCAAGGGAACGATCAAAGCGTAGACAGTTTAAGTCGTTTCCCCCACGGAGAAAAGTCCGCATGGTGCCTGTTGTATTCAATCCTGATGCAATTTATGTGTTTCATCAACACTCTGAAGGTCCACAGTTTATAGAATGACTCCAGATGTGCTTCGTAAACTACTACTGGTCTTCCAGATAACGATAAAGCGGAGACATTTTGAGACATTACTCGCATGGGTAAAAGTCCTCATGGTGTCTGATGTATTTAATCCTGATGCAATTAATGTGTTTCATCAATACTCTGAAGGTATACAGATAACAGAATGCATATTTATGTGCTTCGGAAACTACTACTGGTCTTCCATAAATCAATCAAAGCGTAGACAGATTGGGACATTACCCACATGGAGAAAGGTCTGATGGTACCTGTTGTATTCATTCCCGATGCAATTTCTGTGTTTCATCAACCCTCTGGAGGACCACAGATTACAGAATGACTCAAGATGTGCTTCAGAAACTACTACTGGTCTTCCAGAAATCAATCAAAGCGTAGACAGATAGAGACATTAGTCACATGGAGAAATGTCCTCATGGTGGCTGTTGTATTCAATTCCGATGCTATTTCGGTGTTTCATCAACACTCTGAGGGTCCACATATTACAGAATGCCTCCAGATGTGCTTCAGAAACTATTACTGGTCTTCCAGCGAACGAGCATGGCGTAGACAGTTTGCGACATTACTCCCATGGGGAAAAGTCCGCATGGTGCCTGTTGCATTCAATCCCGATGCAATTTCTGTGTTTCATGAACACTCTGTAGGTCCACAGATTACAGAATGCCTCCACATGTGCTTCGGAAACTATTAGTGGATTTCCAGAAATCGATCAAATTGTAAACAGATTAAGACATTACTCACACGGAGAAAGGTCCGCATGGTGCATGCCGTATTCGATCCCGATGCAATTTATGTGTTTCATCAACACTCTGAAGGTCCACAGATTACAGAATGACTCCAGATGTGTTGGGAAACTAATACCGGTCTGTCAGCAATCGATCAAAACGTTGACACTTTGAAACATTACTGCCATGGTGAAAAGTGCGCATGTTGAATTTTGTAATCACTCCCAATGCAATTTCTGTGTTTTTTCAACACTCTGAAGGTCCACAGATTACAGAATTAATCCAGATGTGCTTCGGAAACTACTACTGATATTCAAGGGAACGATCAAAGCGTAGACAGTTTAAGACGTTCCCCTTATGGAGAAAAGTCCGCACGGTGTCTGTTGTATTGAATCCTGATGCAATTTCTTTGTGTCATCAACACTCTGAAGGTCCACAGATTATAGAATGCATCAAGATGTGCTTCGGAAACTTCTACTGGTCTTCTTTAAATCAATCAAAGCGTAGACAGATTGAGACATTACTCCCATGGAGAAAGGTCCGGATGGTGGCTGTTGTATTCAGTCCCGATGCAATTTCTGTGTTTCATCAACACTCTGAAGGTCCACAGATTAGAGAATGCCTCCAGATGTGCTTCAGATGCTGCTACTGGTTTCCCAGAAATCATTCAAAGCGTAGACTGTTTGAGACATTACTCAAATCGAGAAAGGTACGCATGGTGCCTTTTGTATTCAATCCCGATGCAATTTCTGTGTTTCATCAACACTATGAAGGTCCACAGATTACAGAGTGCCTCCATATGTGCTTCGGAAACTACTAATGGTCTTCCAGAAATCAATCAAAGCGTAGACAGATTGAGACAATACTCACATCGAGAAAGGTTCGCATGGTGCCTGTTGTATTCAATCCCGATGCAATTATGTGTTTCATCAACAGTCTGAAGGTCCACAGATTACAGAATTTGTCTAGATGTGCTTCGTATACTATTACTGGTCTCCCAGGAATCGATCAAAGCTTAGATAGTTTGAGACATTACTCCCATGTAGAAAAGTACGAATGGTGCCTTGTTGTATTCAATCCCTATTCAATGTCTGTGTATCATCAACACTCTGAAGGTTCACAGATTACAGAATGCCTCCAGATGTGCTTCGAAAACTACTACTGGTCTCCCAGGAATCGATCAATACGTAGTGAGTTTGAGACATTAATCCCTATGACAAAAGTCCGCAGGGTGCCTTTTGTATTCAATCCCGAAGCAATTTCTATGTTTCATTACACTCTGAACATCCACAGATTACAGGAAGTTTCCAGATGTGCTTCGGAAACTATTACTGGTCTCCAAGGAATCGATCAAAGCGTAGATGGTTTCAGACATAACTCCCATGGAGAAAAATCCGCATCGTGCCTGTTGAATTCAATCCGGATGCAATTTCTGAGTTTCATCAACAATGTGAATGTTTACAGATTACATGAAGCCTCCAGATGCGCTTCGGAAACTACTTCTGGTTTCCCAGGGATTAATCAAGTCGTAGACTGTTTCATACATTACTCCCATGGAGAAAAGCCTGCATGGTGGCTGTCGTATTCAATCGCGCTGTAATTACTGTGTTTCATCAGACTCTGAACGTCCACAGATTACAGGAAAAGTTCAGATGTGCTTGGGAAACCACTACTGGACTCCAAGAGAACGATCAAAGCGTAGACAGTATGAGACATTACTCCCATGGGGAAAAATCCTCATGGTTCATATTGTGTTCAATCCCGATGCAATTTATTTGTTTCATTAACACTCTGAAGGTCCACAGATTACAGAAAGCCTCAAGATGTGCTTCCGAAACTACTACTGGTCTCCCAGGGAATGAACAAAGCGTAGACGGTTTGAGAGATTACTCCCATGGAGAAAAGTCCGCATGGTGCCTGTTGTGTTCAATCCCGATGCAATTTATGTGTTTTATCTACACTCTGATCGTCCACAGATTACAGGAAGCCTCCAGATGTGCTTCGGAAACTACTACTGGTCTACCAGGAATCGATCAAAGCGTAGACAGATTGAGACATTATTCCCATGGACAAATGTCGGCATACTGCCTGTTGTATTCAATCCATATAAAATTTCTGCGTTTCATCAACACTCTGAAGGTCCACAGATTACTAAAATGTCTCCAGATGTGCTTCGGAAACTACTACTGGTCTACCAGGTGTTGATCAAATCGTTGATAGTTTGAGACATTACTCCCATGGAGAAATGACCGCATGGTGCTTGTTGTATCCAATCCCGATTCAATATCTGTGTTCAACAACGCTCTGGACGTCCACAGATTACAGGAAGATTCCAGATGTGCTTCAGAAACTACTACTGGTTTCCCAGCAAACGATCCAGGCGTAGACAGTTTGAGACATTACTCCCATGGATAAAAGTCCACATGGTGCTTGTTGTATTCAATACCGATGCAATTTTTGTGTTACATCAACACTCTGAAGGTCACAGATTATAGAATGCCTCCAGATGTGCTTCGGAAACTACTACTGGTCTCCCAGGGAACGATCAAATCGTAGACAGTTTGAGACATTACTCCAAAGGAGAAAAGTCCTCATGGTGTATGTTGTATTCAATCCCGATGCCATTTCTGTGTTTCATCAACACTCTGAAGGTCCACAGATTACAGGATGCCTTCAGATGCGCTTCGGAAACTACTACTCGTCTCTCTGGGTACAATCAAAGCGTAGACAGATTGAGATATTACTCCCATGGAGAAAAATCCGCATGGTCACTCTTGTATTCAATCCCGATGCAATTTCTGCTTTTCATCAACACTCTGAACGTCCAAAGATTACAGAATGCCTCCAGATGTGTTTCGAAAACTACTACTGGTCTCCCAGGAGACGATCAAACCGTAGTCAGTTTTAGACAATACTGCCATTGAGCAAAGTCCGTACGGTGCCTGTTGTATTCAATCACGATGCAAATTCTGTGTTTTAAGACTCAGAAGGTCCACAGATTATAGAATGCCTCCAAATGTGCTTCGGAAACTACTACTGGTCTCCCAGGAATCGATCACACCGTAGACAGTTTGAGACATTACTCCCATGGAGATAAGTCCGCATGGTGCCTGTTGTATTCAATCCCGATGCAATTTCTGTGTTTCATCAACATTCCCTAGGTCCACAGATTACAGGATGCCTCCAGATATGCTTCGGAACCTACTAAAGATCTCCAAGGAATCGATCAAATCGCAGACAGTTTGAGAGATTACTCCCATGGAGAAAAGTCCGCATGGTGCCTGTTGTGTTCAATCCCGATGCAATTTATGTGTTTTATCTACACTCTGATCGTCCACAGATTACAGGAAGCCTCCAGATGTGCTTGGGAAGCTACTACTAGTCTCCCAAGAATCGATCAAAGCGTAGAAAGTTTGAGACATTACTCCCATGGACAAATGTCGGCATACTGCCTGTTGTATTCAATCCATATAAAATTTCTGCGTTTCATCAACACTCTGAAGGTCCACAGATTACTAAAATGTCTCCAGATGTGCTTCGGAAACTACTACTGGTCTACCAGGTGTTGATCAAATCGTTGATAGTTTGAGACATTACTCCCATGGAGAAATGACCGCATGGTGCTTGTTGTATCCAATCCCGATTCAATATCTGTGTTCAACAACGCTCTGGACGTCCACAGATTACAGGAAGATTCCAGATGTGCTTCAGAAACTACTACTGGTTTCCCAGCAAACGATCCAGGCGTAGACAGTTTGAGACATTACTCCCATGGATAAAAGTCCACATGGTGCTTGTTGTATTCAATACCGATGCAATTTTTGTGTTACATCAACACTCTGAAGGTCACAGATTATAGAATGCCTCCAGATGTGCTTCGGAAACTACTACTGGTCTCCCAGGGAACGATCAAATCGTAGACAGTTTGAGACATTACTCCAAAGGAGAAAAGTCCTCATGGTGTATGTTGTATTCAATCCCGATGCCATTTCTGTGTTTCATCAACACTCTGAAGGTCCACAGATTACAGGATGCCTTCAGATGCGCTTCGGAAACTACTACTCGTCTCTCTGGGTACAATCAAAGCGTAGACAGATTGAGATATTACTCCCATGGAGAAAAATCCGCATGGTCACTCTTGTATTCAATCCCGATGCAATTTCTGCTTTTCATCAACACTCTGAACGTCCAAAGATTACAGAATGCCTCCAGATGTGTTTCGAAAACTACTACTGGTCTCCCAGGAGACGATCAAACCGTAGTCAGTTTTAGACAATACTGCCATTGAGCAAAGTCCGTACGGTGCCTGTTGTATTCAATCACGATGCAAATTCTGTGTTTTAAGACTCAGAAGGTCCACAGATTATAGAATGCCTCCAAATGTGCTTCGGAAACTACTACTGGTCTCCCAGGAATCGATCACACCGTAGACAGTTTGAGACATTACTCCCATGGAGAAAAGTCCGCATGGTGCCTGTTGTATTCAATCCCGATGCAATTTCTGTGTTTCATCAACATTCCCTAGGTCCACAGATTACAGGATGCCTCCAGATATGCTTCGGAACCTACTAAAGATCTCCAAGGAATCGATCAAATCGCAGACAGTTTGAGAGATTACTCCCATGGAGAAAAGTCCGCATGGTGCCTGTTGTGTTCAATCCCGATGCAATTTATGTGTTTTATCTACACTCTGATCGTCCACAGATTACAGGAAGCCTCCAGATGTGCTTGGGAAGCTACTACTAGTCTCCCAAGAATCGATCAAAGCGTAGAAAGTTTGAGACATTACTCCCATGGACAAATGTCGGCATACTGCCTGTTGTATTCAATCCATATAAAATTTCTGCGTTTCATCAACACTCTGAAGGTCCACAGATTACTAAAATGTCTCCAGATGTGCTTCGGAAACTACTACTGGTCTACCAGGAATCGATCACACCGTAGACAGTTTGAGACATTACTCCCATGGAGAAAAGTCCGCATGGTGCCTGTTGTATTCAATCCCGATGCAATTTCTGTGTTTCATCAACATTCCCTAGGTCCACAGATTACAGGATGCCTCCAGATATGCTTCGGAACCTACTAAAGATCTCCAAGGAATCGATCAAATCGCAGACAATTTGAGAGATTACTCCCATGGAGAAAAGTCCGCATGGTGCCTGTTGTGTTCAATCCCGATGCAATTTATGTGTTTTATCTACACTCTGATCGTCCACAGATTACAGGAAGCCTCCAGATGTGCTTGGGAAGCTACTACTAGTCTCCCAAGAATCGATCAAAGCGTAGAAAGTTTGAGACATTACTCCCATGGAGAAAAGTCCGCATTTGGCCCTTTGTTTTCAATCCCGATTCAATTTCTGTGTTTCATCAATTGTTTGAGACATATGCTTCGGAAAGTACTACTGTTCTCCCAGGATTGGATTAAAGCGTGGAGAGTTTGTGACTTTACTCCCTATGACAAAAGTCTTCATGGTGTCTGTTGTATTCAATCCCGATGCAATCTCTGTGTTTCACCAACACTCTGAACGTGCACAGATTACAGGAAGCTTCGAGATGTGCTGCGGAAACTACTACCGGTCTTCGAGATGTCGATCGAAGCGTAGACAGTTTGAGACATTACTCTCATTTAGAAATATCCGCATAGTGCTTGTATTCAATCCCGATTCAATTTCTGTGTTTCATCAACACTCTGAACGCCCACAAATTTCAGGAAGCCTTCAGATGTGCTTTGGAAGCTACTACTGGTTTCCCAGGGAACGATAAAAGTGTAGACAGTTTGAGACATTACTCCCATGGAGAAAAGTCCGCATGGTGATTGTTGTATTCAATCCCGATGCAATTTCTGTGATTTATTAACACTCTGATCGGCCATAGATTATATGAAGCCTCCAGAAGTGCTTCGGAAACTACTGCTGGTCTCCCAGGAATCTATCAACGCGTAGACAGTTTCGGACATTACTCAAATGCAGAAATTTCCACATGGTGCCTGTTGTATTCAATCCCGATGCAATTTCTGTGTTTCATCAACATTCTGGACGTCCACAGATTACAGGAAGCCTTCAGATGTGCTTTGGAAACTACTACTGGTCTCCCAGGGAACGATCAAGGCGTAGACAGAATGAGATTATCACTCTGCAGCGGATTGTGCGCTGATACGAATTTTCCTGGCAGATTACAACTGTGTGCCTGACAGAGACTCGCACTAGGGACATTTGGCTTTTGCTGGCAAGTGCTCTACCATCTGAGCTACCGAAGCACGACTCCCGCCCGTTACTCACAGCTTTACTTCTGCCAGAAACTCGTGTCCTACCTTCCAAACTTTACAGAAGCTCTAATTCTTTAAACATCCCCTAGGCTGTGGCAAAGCCATGTAGCGGCTATATCCTTTCTTTAAGGGGTGCAAGATCTGCAAGTTTCTCTTTAGAGCTTCTGTAAAGTTTGGAAGGTAGGAGACGAGATACTGGCAGAAGTAAAGCAATGAGTACCGATCGTGAGTTGTGCTTCGGTAGCTCAGATGGTAGAGCGCTTGCCAGCGAAAGGCAAAGGTCCCGAGTTCAAGTTTCGGTCGGGCACACAGTTTTAATCTGCCAGGAAGTTTCAAAGTGTAAACAGTTTGCGACTTTATTCCCGTGGAGGATAGTCCGCATGGTGACTGTTGTATTCAATCCCGATGCAATTTTAGTGTTTCATCAACTCTCTAAAAGTCGACAGATTACAGGATGCCTCCAGATTTGCTTCAGAAACTACTACTGGTCTCAAAGGGAACAATCAAAGCGTAGACAGTTTGAGACATAATTCCCATGGAGAAAGGCCGCATAGTGACTGTTGTACTCAATCCCGATGCAATTTCTGTGTTTCATCTACACCCTGAACGTCCACAGATTACAGAATGCCTCCATATGAGCTTCGGAAACTACTACTGGTCTCCCAGGGTACGATCAAAGCGTAGACAGTTTGAGACATTACACCCATATAGAAATGTCCGCATAGTGCTTGTATTTAATCCCGATGCAATTTCTGTGTTTCATCAACACCATGAAGGACCACAGATTGCAGGATGCCTCCAGTTGTGCTTGGGAAGCTACTAATAGTCTCCCAGGATTCGATCAAAGCGTAGATAGTTTGAGACATTAGTCCCATTGAGCAATGTCCGCATGGTGCCTGTTGTATTTAATACCGATGCAATTTCTGTCTTTCATCTACACTCTTTAGGTCCACAGACTACATAATTACTCCAGATGTGCTTCGAAAACTACTACTGGTCTCCCAGGAGTCGATTAAAGCGTAGACAGTTTGAGACATAACTCCCATGGAGAAAAGTCCGCTTTTGGCCCTTTGTTTTCAATCCCGATTCAATTTCTGTGTTTCATCAATATTCTAAACGTCCACAGATTACAGGAAGCCTCCAGATGTGCTTTTGCAACTACAAATGGTCTTCCAGGTAGCGACCAAAGCGTAGACAGTTTGAGACATTACTCCCATGGAAAAAAGACTGCATGGTGCCTATTGTATTCAATCACGATGCAATTTCTCTCTTTCATCAATACTGTGAAAGTCCACAGATCACAGAAAGCCTCCAGATGTGCTTCGGAAACTAATACTGGTCTCCCAGTGAACGATCAAAGCGTAGACAGTTTGAGACATTACTCCCATGGAGAAAAGTCCGCATTAGGCCTGTTGTATTAAATCCCGATGCAATTTCGGTGTTTCATCAACACTCGGAACGTCCTCAGATTGCATGAAGCCTCCAGATGTGCTTCTTAAACTACTACTGGTCTCCCACGGTACGATCAAAGCGTAGACAGTTTGAGACATTACTCCCATTGATAGAACTCCGCATGGAGCCTGTTGTATTCAATCCCGATGCAATTTCTGCGTTTCATCAACACTCTGAACGTCTACAGATTACAGGAAGCCTTCAGATGTGGTTCGGAAACTACTACTGGTCTCCCAGGGAACGATCAAAGCGTAGACAGTTTGAGACATTACTCCAATGGAGACAAGTCCGCATGGTGCCTGTTGTATTCAATCACGATGCAACTTCAGTGTTTCATTAACACTCTGAACGTCCATAGATTACATAAAGCCTCCAGATGTGCTTCGGAAACTACTACTGGTCTCCCAGGGAACGATCAAAGCGTAGACAGTTTGAGACATTACTGCCATGGAGAAAAGACTGCATGGTTCCAGTTGTATTCAATCCCGATGCAATTTCTCTGTTTTATCAACACTTTGAACGTCCACAGATCACAGGAAGCCTCCAGATGTGCTTCGGAAACTACTACAGGTCTCCCAGGTAACGATCAAAGCGTAGACAGTTTTAGACATTACTCCCATGGAGAAAAGTCCTCATTTGGCGTGTTGTATTCAATCCCGATGCAATCTCTGTGTTTCATAAACACTCTGAATGACCACAGATTACAGAATGCCTCCAGATGTGCTTCGGAAAATAGTACTGGTCTCCCAGGAATCGACCAAAGTGTAGACAGTTTGAGACATAACTCCCATTGAGAGAAGACTGCATGGTGCCTGTTGTATTCAATCCCGATGCAATATCTGTGTTTCATCAACACTCTGAACGTCCATATACTACAGAATGCCTCCAGATATGCTTCGGAAACTACTGTAAGTAGGCTGTTTACGTTTTCTTATTGGTAACGCCACGTAGCGCTCTGTATGAAAAATCACTGGCTGCTGTGCGCAGTCTGTGGGTAGTTTGCATTGTTGTCTGCCATTGTAGTGTTGGGCAGCGGCAGCTGGATGGTAACAGCGCGTAGCGTTGCGCAGTTGGAGGTGAGCCGCCAGCAGTGGTGGACGTGGGGAGAGAGATGGCAGAGTTTGAAATTTGTAAGAATTGGTGTCATGAACTGCTATATATATTGTGACTAGTGAGGTAAATACATTGTTTGTTCTCAATTAAAATCTTTCATTTGCTAACTATGCCTATCAGTAGTTAGTGCCTTCAGTAGTTTGAATCTTTTATTTAGCAGGCAGTAGTGGCGCTCGCTGTATTGCAGTAGCTTGAGTAACGAAGAGTTTTGTGAGGTAAGTGATTTGTGAAACGTATAGGTTAATGCTAGTCAGGGCCACTGTTTCGTAGGGATTTTTGGAAGTCAGATTGCGTTGCGCTAAAAATATTGTGTGTCAGCTTAAGCACAGTCGTGTATAATTGTTCAGAGAGGACGTTTCACGTAGACCAGTCTTGTATAATTTTTCTAAGGGGACGTTTCATATGGCGACTACACGATTATATCACGACGCTACTAATGAGTGACAATTTACAATGTTGCTTTTGCGGTGTATCTCTTTTATATCTGCAGTTTCTTTGTCATCGTAATTATGAAAAAATTTTTCAAATCTGTATTGGCCACTGCCCAAAACAATTTGTAAATTTTTTTGTGGGGAGCATGGGGGCTATGTAAGTAGGCTGTTTACGTTTTCTTATTGGTAACGCCACGTAGCGCTCTGTATGAAAAATCACTGGCTGCTGTGCGCAGTCTGTGGGTAGTTTGCATTGTTGTCTGCCATTGTAGTGTTGGGCAGCGGCAGCTGGATGCTAACAGCGCGTAGCGTTGCGCAGTTGGAGGTGAGCCGCCAGCAGTGGTGGACGTGGGGAGAGAGATGGCAGAGTTTTGAAATTTGCTAGAATTGGTGTCATGAACTGCTATATATATTATGACTAGTGAGGTAAATACATTGTTTGTTCTCTATTAAAATCTTTCATTTGCTAACTATGCCTATCAGTAGTTAGTGCCTTCAGTAGTTTGAATCTTTTATTTAGCTGGCAGTAGTGGCGCTCGCTGAATTGCAGTAGCTTGAGTAACGAAGATTTTTGTGAGGTAAGTGATTTGTGAAACGTATAGGTTAATGCTAGTCAGGGCCATTCTTTCGTAGGGATTTTTGGAAGTCAGATTGCGTTGTGCTAAAATATTGTGTGTCAGCTTAAGCCCAGTCGTGTATAATTGTTCAAAGAGGACGTTTCACATAGAACAGTCTTGTATAATTTTTCTAAGGGGACGTCTCACTACTACTGGACTCCCAGGAATCGATTAAAGCGTAGAGAGTTTGTGACTTTACTCCCTATGACAAAATTCTTCTTGGGGTCTGTTGTATTAAATCCCGATGCAATCTCTGTGTTTCATCAACACTCTGAACGTGCACAGATTACAGGAAGCTTCAAGAGTTGGTGCGGAAACTACTACTGCTCTTCGAGGAATCGATCAAAGCGTAGACAGTTTGAGACATTACTCCCATTTAGAAATATCCGCATAGTGCTTGTATTCAATCCCCATGCAACTTCAGTGTTTCATTAACACTCTGAACATCCATAGATTACATATAGCCTCCAGATGGGCTTCGGAAACTTCTACTGGTCTCCCAGGGAACAATCAAAGCGTAGACAGTTTGAGACATTACTGCCATGGAGAAAAGACTGCGTGGTTCCAGTTGTATTCAATCCCGATGCAATGTCTGTGTTTCATCAACACTCTGAACGTCTACAGATTACAGGAAGCCTTCAGATGTGCTTCGGAAACTACTATAGATCTCCCAGGGAACGATCAATGAGTAGACAGTTTGAGACATTACTCCCACGGAGAAAAGTCCGCATGATGCCTGCTGTATTGAATCTAGATGCAATTTCTGTGATTAATTATCACTCTGAACGTCCATAGATTACATGAAGCCTCCGAGTGTGCTTCGGAAACAACTGCTGGTCTCCCAGGAATCTATCAAAGCGTAGACATTTTGGGACATTACTAAATGCAGAAATTTCCGCATGGTGCCTGTTGTATTCATTCCCGATGCAATTTCTGTGTTTTATCAACATTCGGAACGTCCACAGATTACATGAAGCCACCAGATGTCATTCGGAAAGTAATACTGGTCCCCCATGGAACGATCAAAGCGTAGACAGTTTGAGACATTACTCCCATGGAGAAAAGACTGCATGGTGCTTGTTGCATTCAATCCCGATGCAATTTCTGTGCTTCATCAACACTCTGAACGTCCACATATCACAGGAAGCCTCCAGATGTGCTTCGGAAACTACTGCTGGTCTCCCAGGGAACGATCAAATCGTAGAAAGTTTGAGACATTACTGCCAAGGAGAAAAGTCCGCAATTGGCGTGTTGTATTCAATCCCGATGCAATCTCTGTTTTTCATAAACACTCTGAATGTCCACAGATTACAGAATGCCTCCAGATGTGCTTCGGAATCTAGTACTGGTCTCCCAGGAATCGACCAAATTGGAGACAGTTTGAAACGTAACTCCCATTGAGAAAAGACCGCATAGTGCCTGTTGTATTCAATCCCGATTCAATTTCTGTGATTCATCAACACTCTGCACGTAGACAGATTAAAGGAAGCCTTCAGATGTGCTTCGGAAACTGTAACTGGTTTCCCAGGGAACGATAAAAGTGTAGACATTTTGAGACATTACTCCAATGGAGAAAAGTCCGCATAGTGCCTGTTGTACTCAATCCCGATGCAATTTCTGTGATTAATTATCACTCTGAACGTCCATAGTTTATATGAAGCATCCAGATGTGCTTCGGAAACTACTGCTGGTCTCCCAGGAATTTATCAAAGCGTAGACAGTTTGGGATATTACTCCCATGCAGAAATTTCCGCATGGTGCCTATTGTATTCAATCCCGATGAAATTTCTCTGTTTCGTCAATATTCAGAACGTCCACAGATTACAGGAAGCCTTCATATGTGCTTTGGAAACTACTACTGGTCTCCCAGGGAACGATCAAAGCGTAGACAGAATGAGATTTTCACTCTGCTGCGGATTGTGCGCTGATATGAATTTTCCTGGCGGATTACAACTGTGTGCCCGACCGAGACTCGAACTAGGGACATTTACCCTTTTGCGGGCAAGTGCTCTACCATCTGAGCTACCGAAGCACGACTCTCGCCCGGTACTCACAGCTTTACTTCTGCCAGTATCTCGTCTCCTACCTTCCAAACCTTACAGAAGCTCTAATTCTGGAAACATCCCCCAGGCTCTGGCTAAGCCATGTCTCGGCTACATCCTTTCTTTCAGGGGTGCTAGATCTGCAAGTTTCGCATTAGAGCTTCTGTAAAGTTTGGAAGGTAGGAGACGAGATACTGGCAGAAGTAAAGCAATGAGTACCGGGCATGAGTTGTGCTTCGGTAGCTCAGATGGTAGAGCACTTGCCCGCGAAAGGCAAAGGTCCCGAGTTCGAGTTACGGTCGGGCATACAGTTTTAATCTGCCAGGAAGTTTCAAAGTGTAGACAGTTTGAGACTTTATTCCCGTGCAGGATAGTCCGCATGGTGACTGTTGTATTCAATCCCGCCGCAATTTCTGTGTTTCATCTACACCCTGAACATCCACAGATTACCGAATGCCTCCATATGTGCTTCGGAAACCACTACATGTCTCCCAGGAATCGATCAAAGCTTAGACAGTTTGAGACATTACTCATATGGAGAAATGTCCGCATAGTGACTGTTGTATTCAATCCCGATGCAATTTCTGTGTTTCATCAACACTCTGAAGTTCCACAGATTACAGGATGCCTCCAGATGTGCTTCGGAACCTACTACCGATCTCCAAGGAATCGATCAAATCGTAGACAGTTTGAGACATTACTCCCATGGAGAAAAGTACGCATTAGGCCTGTTGTATTCAATCCCGATGAAAATTCTGTGTTTCATCATCACTCTGAACGTCCACAGATTACAGCAAGCTCCCAGATTTGTTACTTAAAATACTACTGGTCTCCCAGGGTACGGTCAAAGCGTAGACAGTTTGCGACATTACTCCCATTTAGAAATGTCCGCATAGTGCTTGTATTTAATCCCGATGCAATTTCTGTGTTTCATCAACACTGTGAAGGACCACAGATTGCAGGATCCCTCCAGATGTGCTTGGGAAGCTACTACTAGTCTCCCAAGAATCGATCAAAGTGTAGACAGTTTGAGACATTAGTCCCATTGAGCAATATCGGCATGGAGCCTGTAGTATTTAATCCCGATGCAATTTCTGTCTTTCATCAACACTATTTAGGTCCACAGATTACATAATGCCTCCAGATGTGCTTCGAAAACTACTACTGGTCTCCCAGGAATCGATCAAAGCGTAGACTGTTTGAGACATTACTCCCATGGAGAAAAGTCCGCAATTGGCCCTTTGGTTTCAATCCCGATTCAATTTCTGTGTTTCATCAATATTCTAAACGTCCACAGATTACAGAAAGCCTCCAGATATGCCTCGGAAACTACTACTGGTCTCCCAGGGAACGATCAAAGCGTTGACAGTTTGAGACATTACTCCCATGGCGAAAAGTCCGCATGGTTAGTTTTGTAAACAATGCCGATGAAATTTCTGTGTTTCATCAACACTCTGAACTTCAACAGATCACAGGAAGCCTCCCCATGTGCTTCGAAAACTACTACTGGTTTCCCAGGAATCTATGAATCCATAGACTGTTTGGGACATTACTCCCATGGAGAAAAGTCATCATTTGACCTTTTGTTTTAAATCCCGATTCAATTTCTGTGTTTCATCTATATTCCAAACGTCCACAGATTACAAGAAGATCCCAGATGTGCTTCGGAAGCTACTACTGGTCTCCCAGGTATCGACTAAAGTGTAGACAGTTTGAAACGTAACTCCCATTGGGAAAAGACCGCATGGTGCCGGTTGTATTCAATCCCGATGAAATATCTGTGTTTCATCAACACACTGAACGTCCATATATTACACAATGCCACCAGATATGCTTCGGAAAGTACTACTGTTCTCCGAGGATTGGATTTAAGCGTGGAGAGTTTGTGACTTTACTCCCTATGACAAAAGTCTTCATTGTGTCTGTTGTATTCAATCTCGATGCAATCTCTGTGTTTCACCAACACTCTGAACGTGCACAGACTACAGAAAGCTTCGAGATGTGCTGCGGAAACTACTACTGGTCTTCGAGGAGTCGATCAAAGCGTAGACAGTTTGAGACATTACTCCCATTTAGAAATATCCGCATAGTGCTTGTATTCAATCCCGATGCAATTTCGGTGTTTCATCAACACTCTGCACGTCCACAGATTACAGGAAGCCTCCCGATGTGCTTTGGAAAATTCAACTGGTCTCCCAAACGACGATCTAAGCGTAGACAGCTCGTGACATTACTCCCATAGGGAAACGTTCGCATGGTGCCTATTCTATTCAATCCCGATGCAATTTTTGTGTTTAATCAACACTCTGAACGTCGACAGATTATAGGATGCCTCCAGATTTGCTTCAGAAACTACTTGTGGTCTCAAAGGGAACAATCAAAGCGTAGACAGTTTGAGACACTACTGCCATGGAGAAAAGTCCCCATTGTGCCTGTTGTATTCAATCCCGATGCAATTTCTGTCTTTCATCAACACGCTTTAGGTCCGCAGATTACAGCATTCCTACAGATGTGCTTCGAAAACTACTACTGGTCTCCCAGGAATCGATGAAACCATATGGAGAAAAATCATCATTTGTCTTTTTGTTTTCAATCCCGATTAAATTTCTGTGTTACATCGATATTCCAAACATCCACAGATTACAAGATGATCCCAGATGTGCTTCGGAAGCTACTACTGGTCTCCCAGGTATCGACCAAAGTGTAGACAGTTTGAAACGTAACTCCCATTGGAAAAAGACCGCATGGTGCCTGTTGTATTCAATCCCGATGAAATATGCTTGGGAAGCTACTACTAGTCTCCCAGGAATCGATCAAAGCGTAGATAGTTTGAGACATTAGTCCAATTGAGCAATGTCCGCATGGTGGCTGTTGTATTTAATACCGATGCAATTTCTGTCTTTCATCAACACTCTTTAGGTCCACAGATTACATAATGACTCCAGATGTGCTTCGAAAACTACTACTGGTCTCCCAGGAATCGATCAAAGCGTAGACTGATTGAGACATTACTCCCCTGGAGAAAAGTCCGCATTTGGCCCTTTGTTTTCAATCCCGATTCAATTTCTGTGTTTCATCAACACTCTGAACGTCCACAGATTACAGGAAGCCTTCAGATGTGCTTCGGAAGCTACTATTGGTTTCCCAGGGAACGATAAAAGTGTAGACAGTTTGAGACATTACTCCCATGGAGAAAAGTCCGCATGGTGTCTGTTGTATTCAATCCCGATGCAATTTCTGTGATTTATTAACACTCTGAACGTCCATAGTTTATATGAAGCCTCCAGAAGTGCTTCGGAAACTACTGGTGGTCTCCCAGGAATGTATCAAAGCGTAGACAGTTTCGGACATTACTCAAATTCAGAAATTTCCGCATGGTGCCTGTTGTATTCAATCCCGATGCACTTTCTGTGTTGCATCAACATTCTGGACGTCCACAGATTACAGGAAGCATTCAGATGTGCTTTGGAAACTACTACTGGTCTCTCAGGGAACGATCAAAGCGTAGACAGAATGAAATTTTCACTCTGCAGGATTGTGCGCTGATACGAATTTTCCTGGCAGATTACAACCGTGTGCCTGACAGAGACTCGTACTAGGGACATATGGCTTTTGCGATCAAGTGCTCTACCATCTGAGCTACCGAAGCACGACTCTCGCCCGTTACTCACAGCGTTACTTCTGCCAGAATCTTGTGTCCTACCTTCCAAACTTTACAGAAGCTCTAATTCTTTAAACATCCCCTAAGCTGTGGCTAAGCCATGTAGCGGCTATATCCTTTCTTTCAGGGGTGCAAGATCTGCAAGATTCTCTTTAGAGCTTCTGTAAAGTTTGGAACGTAGGAGACGAGATACTGGCAGAAGTAAAGCAATGAGTACCGATCGTGAGTTGTGCTTCGGTAGCTCAGATGGTAGAGCACTTGCCCGCGAAACGCAAAGGTCCCGAGTTCAACTTTCGGTCGGGCACACACTTTTAATCTGCCAGGAAGTTTCAAAGTGTAGACAGTTTGAGACTTTATTCCCGTGGAGGATGGTCCGCATGGTGACTGTTGTATTCAATCCCGATGCAATTTTTGTGTTTCATCAACACTCTAAAAGTCGACAGATTACAGGATGCCTCCAGATTTGCTTCAGAAACTACTACTGGTCTCAAAGCGTAGACAGTTTGGGACATTACTCCCATGCAGAAATTTCCGCATGGTGCCTCTTGTATTCAATCCCGAAGCAATTTCTGTGTTTCATCAACATTCTGAACGTCCACAGATTACATGAAGCCACCAGAAGTGCTTCGGAAACTACTACTGGTCTCCCAGGGAACGATCAATGCGTAGACAGTTTGAGACATTACTCCCATGGAGAAAAGACTGCATGGTGGCTGTTGCACTCAATCCCGATGCAATTTCTGTGTTTCATCAACACTTTGAACGTCAACAGATCACAGGAAGCCTCCAGATGTGCTTCGGAAACTACTGCTGGTCTCCCAGGGAACGATCAAATCGTAGACAGTCTGACACATTACTGCCATGGAGAAAAGTCCGCATTTGGCGTGTTGGATTTAATCCCGATGCAATCTCTGTGTTTCATAAACACTCTGAATGTCCACAGATTACAGAATGCCTCCAGATGTGCTTCGGAACCTAGTACTGATCTCCCAGAATCAACCAAAGTGTAGAAACTTTGAAACGTAACTCAAATTGAGAAAAGACCGCATAGTGCCTGTTGTATTCAATCCTGATTCAATTTCTGTGATTCATCAACACTCTGAACGTCCACAGATTACAGGAAGCCTTCAGATGTGTTCCGGAAACTGTAACAGGTTTCCCAGGAAACGATAAAATTGTAGACAGGTTGAGACATTACTCCCATGGAGAAAGGTCCGCATGGTGCCTGTTGTATTCAATCCCGATGCAATTTCTGTGATTAATTAACTCTCTGAACGTCCATAGTTTATATGAAGCCTTCAGATGTGCCTCGGAAACTACTGCTGGTCTCCCAGGAATCTATCAAAGCGTAGAAAGTTTGAGACATTACTCCCATTGAGCAAAGTCCGCATGGTGCTCTTGTATTCAATCCCAATGCAATTTCTGTGTTTCATCAACACTCTGAAGGTCCACAGATTACAGATTGCCTCCAGATGTGCTTCGGAAACTACTACTGGTCTCCCAGGAATCAATCAAACCTTAGAAAGTTAGAGACATTACTCCCATGGAGATATGTCCGCATAGTGACTGTTGTATTCAATCCCGATGCAATTTCTGTGTTTCATCAACTCTCTGAACGTCCACAGATTACAGCAAGCCCTCAGATGTGTTACCTAAAATACTACTGGTCGCCCAGGGTACGATCAAAGCGTAGACAGTTTGAGACATTACTCCCATTGTGAAAAAACCGCATGGTGCCTGTTGTATTCGATCCCGATTCAATTTCTGTGCTTCATCAACACTCTGATCCTCCACAGATTACATGAAGCCTCCAGTTGTGCTTCGGAAACTACTACTGGTCTCCCAGGAATCGACCAAAGTGTAGAAAGTTTGAGACATAACTCCCATTGAGAAAAGTCCGCATGGTGCCTGTTGTATTCAATCACGATGCAATTTCTGTGTTTCATCAACACACTGAACGTCCAAAGATCACAGGAAGCCTACAGATGTGCTTCGGAAACTACTACTGATATCCCAGGGAACGATCAAAGCATAGACAGTTTGAGACATTAGTCAAATTTCGAAAATTCCGCATTTGGCGTGTTGTATTGAGTCCCGATGCAATCTGTGTGTTTCATAAACACTCTGCATGTCCACAGATTACAGAATGCCTCCCGATGTGCTTCGGAACCTAGTGCTGGTCTCCTAGGAATCGACCAAAGTGTAGACAGTTTGAGACATTACTCCCATTGAGAAAAGTCCGCATAGTGCCCGTTGTATTCAATCCCGATGCAATATCTACGTTTCATCAACACACTGAACGTCCATATATTACAGAATAATTCCAGATATGCTTCGGAAACTACTACTGGTCTCCCAGGAATCGATTAAACAGTAGAGAGTTTGAGACATTACTCGACCTGACAAGAGTCTACATGGTGTCTGTTGAATTCAATCCCGATGCAATTTCTGTGTTTCATCAACACTCTGAACGTCCACAGATTACAGGAAGCTTCGAAATGTGCTGCGGAAACTACTACTGGTCTCCCAGGTTTTGATCAAAGCGTAGACAGTTTGAGACATTACTCCCATTTAGAAATATCCGCATAGTGCTTGTATTCAATCCCGATGCAATCTCTGTGTTTCATCAACACTCTGAAGGACCACAGATTACAGGAAGCCTCCAGATGTGCTTGGGAGCGTACTACTGGTCTCCCAGGAATCGAACAAAGCACAGACAATTTGAGACAGTACTCCCACGGATAAAAGTCCTCATGGTGCCTGTGTATGCAATTCCGATTCAATTTCTGTGTTTCATCAACACTCAGAACGTACACAGATTACAGGAAGCCTTCAGATGTGCTTCGGAAACTACTACTGGTCTCCCAGGGAACGATCAATTTAAACAGTTAGAGACATTACTTCTATGGAGAAAAGTCCGCATGGTGCCTGTTGTATTCAATCCCGATTCAATTTCTGTGCTTCATCAACGCTCTGATCGTCCACAGATTACATGAAGCCTCCAGTTGTGCTTCGGAAACTACTACTGGTATCTCAGGCGTCGATCAAATCGCATACAGTTAGAGACATTACTCCCATGGAGAAAAGTCCGCATGGTGCCTGTTGTCTTCAATCCCGATGCAATTTCTGTGTTTGATCAACACTCTGAACGTCCACAGATTACAGGAAGCTTCAGATGTGCTTCGGAAACTACTACTGGTATTCCAGGGAACGATCGAAGAATAGACATGGAGAAAAGTCCGCATGATGCCTGTTGTATTCAATCCCGATGCAATTTCTGTGTTTTATCAACATTCGGAACGTCCACAGATTACATGAAGCCACCAGATGTCATTAGGAAAGTAATACTGGTCCCCCATGGAACGATCAAAGCGTAGACAGTTTGAGACATTACTCCCATGGAGAAAAGACTGCATGGTGCTTGTTGCATTCAATCCCGATGCAATTTCTGTGCTTCATCAACACTCTGAACGTCCACAGATCACAGGAAGCCTCCAGATGTGCTTCGGAAACTACTGCTGGTCTCCCAGGGAACGATCAAATCGTAGAAAGTTTGAGACATTACTGCCAAGGAGAAAAGTCCGCAATTGGCGTGTTGTATTCAATCCCGATGCAATCTCTGTTTTTCATAAACACTCTGAATGTCCACAGATTACAGAATGCTTCCAGATGTGCTTCGGAATCTAGTACTGGTCTCCCAGGAATCGACCAAATTGGAGACAGTTTGAAACGTAACTCCCATTGAGAAAAGACCGCATAGTGCCTTTTGTATTCAATCCCGATTCAATTTCTGTGATTCATCAACACTCTGCACGTAGACAGATTAAAGGAAGCCTTCAGATGTGCTTCGGAAACTGTAACTGGTTTCCCAGGGAACGATAAAAGTGTAGACATTTTGAGACATTACTCCAATGGAGAAAAGTCCGCATAGTGCCTGTTGTATTCAATCCCGATGCAATTTCTGTGATTAATTATCACTCTGAACGTCCATAGTTTATATGAAGCATCCAGATGTGCTTCGGAAACTACTGCTGGTCTCCCAGGAATCTATCAAAGCGTAGACAGTTTGGGATATTACTCCCATGCAGAAATTTCCGCATGGTGCCTATTGTATTCAATCCCGATGAAATTTCTCTGTTTCGTCAATATTCTGAACGTCCACAGATTACAGGAAGCCTTCATATGTGCTTTGGAAACTACTACTGGTCTCCCAGGGAACGATCAAAGCGTAGACAGAATGAGATTTTCACTCTGCTGCGGATTGTGCGCTGATATGAATTTCCCTGGCGGATTACAACTGTGTGCCCTTCCGAGACTCGAAATAGGGACATTTGCCTTTTGCGGGCAAGTGCTCTACCATCTGAGCTACCGAAGCACGACTCTCGCCCGGTACTCACAGCTTTACTTCTGCCAGTATCTCGTCTCCTACCTTCCAAACCTTACAGAAGCTCTAATTCTGGAAACATCCCCCAGGCTGCGGCTAAGGCATGTCTCGGCTACATCCTTTCTTTCAGGGGTGCTAGATCTGCAAGTTTCGCATTAGAGCTTCTGTAAAGTTTGGAAGGTAGGAGACGAGATACTGGCAGAAGTAAAGCAATGAGTACCGGGCATGAGTTGTGCTTCGGTAGCTCAGATGGTAGAGCACTTGCCCTCGAAAGGCAAAGGTCCCGAGTTCGAGTTACGGTCGGGCATACAGTTTTAATCTGCCAGGAAGTTTCAAAGTGTAGACAGTTTGAGACTTTATTCTCGTGCAGGATAGTCCGCATGGTGACTGTTGTATTCAATCCCGCCGCAATTTCTGTGTTTCATCTACACCCTGAACATCCACAGATTACCGAATGCCTCCATATGTGCTTCGGAAACCACTACATGTCTCCCAGGAATCGATCAAAGCTTAGACAGTTTGAGACATTACTCATATGGAGAAATGTCCGCATAGTGACTGTTGTATTCAATCCCGATGCAATTTCTGTGTTTCATCAACACTCTGAAGGTCCACAGATTACAGGATGCCTCCAGATGTGCTTCGGAACATACTACCGATCTCCAAGGAATCGATCAAATCTTAGACAGTTTGAGACATTACTCCCATGGAGAAAAGTACGCATTAGGCCTGTTGTAGTCAATCCCGATGCAAATTCTGTGTTTCATCATCACTCTGAACGTCCACAGATTACAGCAAGCTCCCAGATTTGTTACTTAAAATACTACTGGTCTCCCAGGGTACGGTCAAGGCGTAGAGAGTTTGCGACATTACTCCCATTTAAAAATGTCCGCATAGTGCTTGTATTTAATCCCGATGCAATTTCTGTGTTTCATCAACACTGTGAAGGACCACAGATTGCAGGATCCCTCCAGATGTGCTTGGGAAGCTACTACTAGACTCCCAAGAATCGATCAAAGTGTAGACAGTTTGAGACATTAGTCCCATTGAGCAATATCCGCATGGAGCCTGTAGTATTTAATCCCGATGCAATTTCTGTCTTTCATCAACACTATTTAGGTCTACAGATTACATAATGCCTCCAGATGTGCTTCGAAAACTACTACTGGTCCCCCAGGAATCGATCAAAGCGTAGACTGTTTGAGACATTACTCCCATGGAGAAAAGTCCGCATTTGGCCCTTTGGTTTCAATCCCGATTCAATTTCTGTGTTTCATCAATATTCTAAACGTCCACAGATTACAGAAAGCCTCCAGATATGCCTCGGAAACTACTACTGGTCTCCCAGGGAACGATCAAAGCGTTGACAGTTTGAGACATTACTCCCATGGCGAAAAGTCCGCATGGTTAGTTTTGTAAACAATGCCGATGAAATTTCTGTGTTTCATCCACACTCTGAACTTCAACAGATTACAGGAAGCCTCCCCATGTGCTTCGAAAACTACTACTGGTTTCCCAGGAATCTATGAATCCATAGACTGTTTGGGACATTACTCCCATGGAGAAAAGTCATCATTTGACCTTTTGTTTTCAATCCCGATTCAATTTCTGTGTTTCATCTATATTCCAAACGTCTACAGATTACAAGAAGATCCCAGATGTGCTTCGGAAGCTACTACTGGTCTCCCAGGTATCGACTAAAGTGTAGACAGTTTGAAACGTAACTCCCATTGGGAAAAGACCGCATGGTGCCGGTTGTATTCAATCCCGATGAAATATCTATGTTTCATCAACACACTGTTCGTCCATATATTACACAATGCCACCAGATATGCTTCGGAAAGTACTACTGTTCTCCGAGGATTGGATTAAAGCGTGGAGAGTTTGTGACTTTACTCCCTATGACAAAAGTCTTCATTGTGTCTGTTGTATTCAATCTCGATGAAATCTCTGTGTTTCACCAACACTCTGAACGTGCACAGATTACAGGAAGCTTCGAGATGTGCTGCGGAAACTACTACTGGTCTTCGAGGAGTCGATCAAAGCGTAGACAGTTTGAGACATTACTCCCATTTAGAAATATCAGCATAGTGCTTGTATTCAATCCCGATGCCATTTCGGTGTTTCATCAACACTCTGCACGTCCACAGATTACAGGAAGCCTCCCGATGTGCTTTGGAAACTTCAACTGGTCTCCCAAACGACGATCTAAGCGTAGACAGCTCGTGACATTACTCCCATAGGGAAACGTTCGCATGGTGCCTATTCTATTTAATTCCGATGCAATTTTTGTGTTTAATCAACACTCTGAACGTCGACACATTATAGGATGCCTCCAGATTTGCTTCAGAAACTACTTGTGGTCTCAAAGGGAACAATCAAAGCGTAGACAGTTTGAGACACTACTGCCATGGAGAAAAGTCCCCATTGTGCCTGTTGTATTCAATCCCGATGCAATTTCTGTCTTTCATCAACACTCTTTAGGTCCACAGATTACAGCATTCCTACAGATGTGCTTCGAAAACTACTACTGGTCTCCCAGGAATCGATGAAACCATATGGAGAAAATTCATCATTTGTCCTTTTGTTTTCAATCCCGATTCAATTTCTGTGTTACATCGATATTCCAAACATCCACAGATTACAAGATGATCCCAGATGTGCTTCGGAAGCTACTACTGGCCTCCCAGGTATCGACCAAAGTGTAGACAGTTTGAAACGTAACTCCCATTGGAAAAAGACCGCATAGTGCCTGTTGTATTCAATCCCGATGAAATACGCTTGGGAAGCTACTACTAGTCTCCCAGGGATCGATCAAAGCGTAGATAGTTTGAGACATTAGTCCAATTGAGCAATGTCCGCATGGTGGCTGTTGTATTTAATACCGATGCAATTTCTGTCTTTCATCAACACTCTTTAGGTCCACAGATTACATAATGACTCCAGATGTGCTTCGAAAACTACTACTGGTCTCCCAGGAATCGATCAAAGCGTAGACTGATTGAGACATTACTCCCCTGGAGAAAAGTCCGCATTTGGCCCTTTGTTCTCAATCCCGATTCAATTTCTATGTTTCATCAACACTCTGAACGTCCACAGATTACAGGAAGCCTTCAGATGTGCTTCGGAAGCTACTACTGGTTTCCCAGGGAACGATAAAAGTGTAGACAGTTTGAGACATTACTCCCATGGAGAAAAGTCGCATGGTGTCTGTTGTATTCAATCCCGATGCAATTTCTGTGATTTATTAACACTCTGAACGTCCACAGTTTACAGGAAGCCTTTAGATGTGCTCCGGAAACTGTAACAGGTTTCCCAGGAAACGATAAAATTGTAGACAGGTTGAGACATTACTCCCATGGAGAAAGGTCCGCATGGTGCCTGTTGTATTCAATCCCGATACAATTTCTGTTATTAATTAACTCTCTGAACGTCCATAGTTTATATGAAGCCTTCAGATGTGCCTCGGAAACTACTGCTGGTCTCCCAGGAATCTATCAAAGCGTAGAAAGTTTGAGACATTACTCCCATTGAGCAAAGTCCGCATGGTGCTCTTGTATTCAATCCCAATGCAATTTCTGTGTTTCATCAACACTCTGAAGGTCCACAGATTACAGATTGCCTCCAGATGTGCTTCGGAAACTACTACTGGTCTCCCAGGAATCAATCAAACCTTAGAAAGTTAGAGACATTACTCCCATGGAGATATGTCCGCATAGTGACTGTTGTATTCAATCCCGATGCAATTTCTGTGTTTCATCAACTCTCTGAACGTCCACAGATTACAGCAAACCCTCAGATGTGTTACCTAAAATACTACTGGTCGCCCAGGGTACGATCAAAGCGTAGACAGTTTGAGACATTACTCCCATTGTGAAAAAACCGCATGGTGCCTGTTGTCTTCGATCCCGATTCAATTTCTGTGCTTCATCAACACTCTGATCCTCCACAGATTACATGAAGCCTCCAGTTGTGCTTCGGAAACTACTACTGGTCTCCCAGGAATCGACCAAAGTGTAGAAAGTTTGAGACATAACTCCCATTGAGAAAAGTCCGCATGGTGCCTGTTGTATTCAATCACGATGCAATTTCTGTGTTTCATCAACACACTGAACGTCCAAAGATCACAGGAAGCCTACAGATGTGCTTCAGAAACTACTACTGGTATCCCAGGGAACGATCAAAGCATAGACAGTTTGAGACATTAGTCAAATTTCGAAAATTCCGCATTTGGCGTGTTGTATTGAGTCCCGATGCAATCTGTGTGTTTCATAAACACTCTGCATGTCCACAGATTACAGAATGCCTCCCGATGTGCTTCGGAACCTAGTGCTGGTCTCCTAGGAATCGACCAAAGTGTAGACAGTTTGAGACATTACTCCCATTGAGAAAAGTCCGCATAGTGCCCGTTGTATTCAATCCCGATGCAATATCTACGTTTCATCAACACACTGAACGTCCATATATTACAGAATAATTCCAGATATGCTTCGGAAACTACTACTGGTCTCCCAGGAATCGATTAAACAGTAGAGAGTTTGAGACATTACTCGACCTGACAAGAGTCTACATGGTGTCTGTTGTATTCAATCCCGATGCAATTTCTGTGTTTCATCAACACTCTGAACGTCCACAGGTTACACGAAGCTTCGTAATGTGCTGCGGAAACTACTACTGGTCTCCCAGGTTTTGATCAAAGCGTAGACAGTTTGAGACATTACTCCCATTTAGAAATATCCGCATAGTGCTTGTAATCAATCCCGATGCAATTTCTGTGTTTCATCAACACTCTGAGGGACCACAGCTTACAGGATGCCTCCAGATGTGCTTGGGAGCGTACTACTGGTCTCCCAGGAATCGAACAAATCACAGACAATTTGAGACAGTACTCCCACGGACAAAAGTCCTCATGGTGCCTGTTGTATGCAATTCCGATTCAATTTCTGTGTTTCATCAACACTCAGAACGTACACAGATTACAGGAAGCCTTCAGATGTGCTTCGGAAACTACTACTGGTCTCCCAGGGAACGATCAATTTAAACAGTTAGAGACATTACTTCTATGGAGAAAAGTCCGCATGGTGCCTGTTGTATTCAATCCCGATTCAATTTCTGTGCTTCATCAACGCTCTGATCGTCCACAGATTACATGAAGCCTCCAGTTGTGCTTCGGAAACTACTACTGGTATCTCAGGCGTCGATCAAATCGTAGACAGTTAGAGACATTACTCCCATGGAGAAAAGTCCGCATGGTGCCTGTTGTATTCAATCCCGATGCAATTTCTGTGTTTGATCAACACTCTGAACGTCCACAGATTACAGGAAGCTTCAGATGTGCTTCGGAAACTACTACTGGTATTCCAGGGAACGATCAAAGAATAGACATGGAGAAAAGTCCGCATGATGCCTGTTGTATTCAATCCCGATGCAATTTCAGTGTTTCATTGACACTCTGAACGTCTACAGACTACAGGAAACCTCCAGGTGTGCTTCGTAACCTACTACCCTACTAATGGTCTCCCAGGAATCGAACAAAGTGTAGAAAGTGTGAGACATAACTCCCATTGAGAAAAGTCCGCATAGTCACTGTTGTATTCAATCCCGATGCAATTTCTGTGTTTATCAACACACTGAACGTTCATAGAATACAGAATGCCTCCAGATGCACTTCAGTAACTACTACTGGTCTCCCAGGGAACAATCAAAGCATAGACAGTTTGAGACATTACTCCCATGGAGTATAGTCCGCATGGTGACTGCTGTATTCCATCCCGTTGCAATATGTGTGTTTCACCAACACTCTAAACGTCCACAGATTACAGAATGCCCCAAGATGTGCTTCGTAAACTACTACTGGTCTCCCAGGAATCGATCAAAACGTAGACAGTTTGAGACGTTACTCCCATTGAGCAAAGTCAACATGGTGCTGTTGTATTCAATCCCAATGCAATTTCTGTGTTTCATCAACACTCTGAAGGTCCACAGATTACAGATTGCCTCCAGATGTGCTTCGGAAACTAGTACTGGTCTCCCAGTAAACAAACAAAGCGTAGACAGTTTGAGACATTACTCCCATGGACAAAAGTCCGCATTTAGCGTGTTGTATTAAATCCCGATGCAATTTCAGTGGTTCATCAACACTCTGAATGTCCACAGATTACAGAATGATTCCAGTTGTGCTTCGGAAACTACTACTGGTCTCCCAGGAATCTACCAAAGCGTAGACAGTTTGAGACGTAACTCCCATTGAGAACAGTCCACATGGTGCCTGTTGTATTCAATCCCGATGCAATTTCCGTGTTTCATCAACACTCTGAACGTCCATAGATTCAGAATGCCTCCAGATGTGCTTCGGAAACTACTATTGGTCTCAAAGGAATCTATCAAAGCGTAGACAGTTTGGGACATTACTGCTATGCGGAAATTTCCCCATGGTGCCTGTTGTATTCAATCTCGATGCAAGTTCTGTGCTTCATCAGCACTCTGAACGTCCATAGATTACAGGAAGACTTCAGATGTGCTTTGGAAACTACTACTGGTCTCCTAGGGTACGATCAAAGCGTAGACACAATGAGATTTTCACTCTTCAGCGGAGTGTGCGCTGATATGAATCATCCTGGCGGATTACAACTGTGTGCCCGACCGAGACTCAAACTAGGGACATTTGCCTTTTGCGGGCAAGTGCTCTACCATCTGAGCTACCGAAGCCCGACTCACGCCCGGTACCCAAAGCTTTACTCCAGCCAGTATCTAGTCTCCTACCTTCCAAACTTTACAGATGCTCTAATTCTGGAAACTTCCCCCAGGCTGTGGCCAAGCCATGTCTCCGCTATATTCTTTCTTTCAGGGGTGATAGATCTGCAAGTTTCGCATTAGAGCTTCTGTAAAGTTTGGAAGATAGGGGATGAGATACTGGCACAAGTTAAAATCTGAGTACTGGGCGGGAGTCGTGGTTCGGTAGCTCAGATGGTAGAGCACTCGCCCGCGAAAGGCAAAGGTTCCGAGTTCAAGTTTCGAACGAGCACACAGTTTTAATCAGCCAAGAAGTTTAAAAGCGTAGACAGTTTGAGACCTTATTCCGTGGAGAAACGTCCCCTAGGTGCCTGTTGTATTCAATCAAGATGCAATTTCTGTGTTTCATCTACACTTTGAACGTTCACAGTTTACAGAATGCCTCCATATGTGCTTTGGAAATTACTACTGGCCTCCCAGAAATCGAACAAAGCTTAGACGGTTTGAGACATTACTCCCATGGAGAAATGCCCGCATAGTGGCTCTTGTATTCAATGGCGGGTCAATTTCTGTGTTTCATCAACACTCTGATCGTCCACAGATTACATGAATCCTCCAGTTGTACTTCTGAAACAACTACTGGTATCTCAGGAGTCGATCAAATCGTAGACAGTTTGAGACATTACTCCCATGGAGAAAAGTCTGCATGGTGCCTGTTGTATTCAATCCCGAAGCAATTTCTGTGTTTTATCAACACTCTGAATGTCCACAGATTAAATTAAGCCTCCAGATGTGCTTCGGAAACTACTACTGGTCTCCCATTAATCGATCAACGCGTAGACAGTTTGAGATATTACTCCCATGGAGAAAAGTCCGCATGGTGCCTGTTGTATTCAATCCCGATACAATTTCTGTGCTTCATGAACGCTCTGATCGTCCACAGATTACATGAAGCCTCCAGTTGTGCTTCGGAAACAACTACTGGTATCCCAGGAGTCGATCAAATCGTAGACAGTTTGAGACATTACTCCCATGGAGAAAAGTCCCCTAGGTGCCTGTTGTATTCAATCCCGATGCAATTTCTGTTTGTTTTTTTTCAACACTGAGAGAGACCACAGATTACAGGATGCCTCCAGATGTGCTTGGGAAGCTGCTACTGGTCTCCCATTAATCGATCAACTCGTAGACAGTTTGAGACATTACTCTCACGGAGAAAAGTCCGCATGGTGCCTGTTGTATTCAATCCCGATACAATTTCTGTGCTTCATGAACGCTCTGATCGTCCACAGATTACATGAATCCTCCAGTTGTGCTTCTGAAACAACTACTGGTATCTCAGGAGTCGATCAAATCGTAGACAGTTTGAGACATTACTCTCATGGAGAAAAGTCTGCATGGTGCCTGTTGTATTCAATCCCGAAGCAATTTCTGTGTTTTATCAACACTCTGAATGTCCACAGATTAAATTAAGCCTTCAGATGTGCTTCGGAAACTACTACTGGTCTCCCATTAATCGATCAACGCGTAGACAGTTTGAGATATTACTCCCATGGAGAAAAGTCCGCATGGTGCCTGTTGTATTCAATCCCGATACAATTTCTGTGCTTCATGAACGCTCTGATCGTCCACAGATTACATGAAGCCTCCAGTTGTGCTTCGGAAACAACTACTGGTATCCCAGGAGTCGATCAAATCGTAGACAGTTTGAGACATTACTCCCATGGAGAAAAGTCCCCTAGGTGCCTGTTGTATTCAATCCCGATGCAATTTCTGTTTTTTTTTTTTTTCAACACTGAGAGAGACCACAGATTACAGGATGCCTCCAGATGTGCTTGGGAAGCTGCTACTGGTCTCCCATTAATCGATCAACTCGTAGACAGTTTGAGACATTACTCTCACGGAGAAAAGTCCGCATGGTGCCTGTTGTATTCAATCCCGATACAATTTCTGTGCTTCATGAACGCTCTGATCGTCCACAGATTACATGAAGCCTCCAGTTGTGCTTCGGAAACAACTACTGGTATCCCAGGAGTCAATCAAATCGTAGACAGTTTGAGACATTACTCCCATGGAGAAAAGTCTGCATGGTGCCTGTTGTATTCAATCCCGAAGAAATTTCTGTGTTTTATCAACACTCTGAATGTCCACAGATTACATAAAGCCTCCAGGTGTGCTTCAGAAACTACTACTGGTCTCCCAGGAATCGATCAAATGGTAGAGAGTTTGAGAAATTACTCCCATGGTTAACAGTCCGCATTTGGCCTGCTCTATTCAATTACGATAAATTTTCTGTGTTTCAACCATACTCTGAACGTCCACAGATTACCTGAAGCCTCCAGATGTGCTTCTTAAACTAGTAATGATCTTCCAGGGAACGTTCAAAGCGTAGACAGTTTGAGACATTACTCCCATGGAGAAAAGTAATTATGTGCCTGTTGTATTCAATCCCTATGGAATTTCTGTATTTCATCAACACTCTGAAAGTCCACCGATTGCAGAATGCCCCCCAGATGTGCCTCGGATACTATTACTGGTCTCCTAGGAATCGATCAAATCGTAGACAGTTTGAGACATTACTCCTATGGAGAAAAGTCCGCATTTGCCGTGTTGTATTCAATCCCGATGCAATCTCTGTGTTTCGTCAACACTCTGAACATCTACAGATTACAGCAAGCCTCCAGATGTGTTTCCTAAAATACTACTTTTCTACCAGGGTACGATCAAAGCGTAGACAGTTGGAGACATTACTCCCATTTAGAAATGTACGCATAGTGTTTCTATTCAATCCCGATGCAATTTATGTGTTTCATCAACACTGTGAACGTCCACTGATTACAGAATGCCTCCAGATGTGCTTGGGAAACTGCTACTGGTCTCCCAGGAATCGATAAAAGCGTAGACTGTTTGAGACATTACTAGAATTGAGAAAAGTCCGCATCAATCCTGTTGTATTCAATCCCGATGCAATTAATGTGTTTCATCAACACTCTGAAGGTCCACAGATTACAGGAAGCTGCCAGATATGCTGCGAAATCTACTACTGGTCTCCCAGGAATCGATGAAACCGTAGTGAGTTTGAGACATTACTCCCATTTAGTAATGTCCGCATAGTGCTTGTATTCAACCCCGATGCAATTTCCGTGTTTCATGAACACTCTAAACGCCCAAAGATTACAGGAAGCTTCCAGATGTGCTTCGGAAACTACTACTGGTCTCCCAGGAATCGATCAAAGCGTAGACCGTTTGAGACATTACTCCCATTTATAAATGACTTTATAGTGCTTGTATTCAATCCCGATGAAATTTCTGTTTTTTATCAGCACTGAGAAGGACCACAGATTACAGGATGCCTCCAAATGTGCTTGGGAAGCTGCTACTGGTCTCCCATTAATCGATCAACGCGTAGACAGTTTGAGACATTACTCCCATGGAGGAAAGTCCGCATGGTGCCTGTTGTATTCAATCCCGATTCAATTTCTGTGCTTCATGAACGCTCTGATCGTCCACAGATTACATGAAGCCTCCAGTTGTTCTTCGGATCCCACTACCGGTCTCCCAGGGAACGATCAAAGCGTAGACAATTTGAGACATTACTCCCATGGAGAAAAGTCTGCATGGTGCCTGTTGTATTCAATCCCGAAGCAAATTCTGTGTTTTATCAACACTCTGAATGTCCACAGATTACATTAGGCCTCCAGATGTGTTTCGGAAACTACTACTGGTCTCCCAGGAATCGATCAAATGGTAGACAGTTTGAGACATGACTCCCATGGAGAAAAGTAATCATGATGCCTGTTGTATTCAATCCCTATGGAATTTCTGTATTTCATCAACACTCTGAAAGTCCCCCGAATACAGAATGCCCCCCAGATGTGCTTCGGAATCTATTACTGGTCTCCCAGGAATCGATCAAATCGTAGACAGTTTGAGACATTACTCCCGTGGAGGAAAGTGCGCATTTGCCATGTTGTATTCAATCCCGATGCAATCTCTGTGTTTCATCAACACTCTGAATGTCCACAGATTACAGAATGCCTCCAGATGTGCTTCGGAACCTACTAATGGTCTCCCAGGAATCGACTAATGTGTAGATAGTTTGAGACATAACTCCCAATGAGAAAAGAGCGCATTTGCCCTGTTGTATTCAATCCCGATGCAATCTCTGTGTTTCATCAACACTCTGAACGTCCACAGATTACAGAATGCCTCCAGATGTGCTGTGGAAACTACTACTGTCTCCCAGGAATCGATAAAAGCGTTGAGAGTTTGAGACATTACTCACTATGACAAAAGTTTTCTTGGTGTCTGTTATATTCAATCCCGATGTAATTTCAGTGTTTCATTAACACTCTGAACGTCCACAGATTACAGGAGGCCTCCAGATGTGCTTCGGATTCCACTACCGGTCTCCCAGGAAACAATCAAATCGTAGACAGTTTGAGACATTACACCCATGATGAAAAGTCCACATGGTGACTGTTGTATTCAATCCCGATGCAATATCTGTGTTTCATCAACACTCTGAACGTCCACAGATTACAGGAAGCCTCCAGATGTGCTTCGGATTCCACTACCGGTCTCCCAGGGAAAGATCAGAGCGTAGACAGTTTGAGACACTACTCCCATGGAGCACAGTCCGCAAGGTGCCTGTTGTAATCAATGCCGATTCAATTTCTGAGTTTCATCAACACTCTGAATGTCCACAGATTACTGAATGCCTCCAGATGTGCTTCGGAAACTACTAATGGTCTCCCTGGAATAGACCAAAGTGTAGACAGTTTGAGACATAACTCCCATTGAGAAAAGTCCGCATGGTGCTTATTGTAATCAATCCCGATGCAATTTCTGTGTTTCATCAACATACTGAATGTCCATAGATTACAGAATGCCTCCAGATGTCCTTCGGAAACTACTACTTTGCTCCCAGAAATCTATCAAATCGTTGACAGTTTGGGACACTACTCCCATGCAGAAATTTCCGCATGGTGCCTGTTGTAATCAATCCCGAACCAATTTCTGTGTTTCATCAACACGCTGAACGTCCACAGATTACATGAAGCTCCCAGATGTCCCTCGGAAACTACTACTGGTCTCCCAGGAATCGATCAAAGCGTAGACAGTTTGAGACATTACTCCCATGGAGAAATGTCCACATAGTGGCTGTTGTATTCAATGCCGGTGAAATTTCTGTGTTTCATCAACACTCCGAACATCTACAGATTACAGCGAGCCTCCAGATGTGTTTCTTAGAATACTACTGGTCTAACATTGTACGATCAAAGCGTAGACAGTTTGAGACATTACTCCCATGGAGAAAAGTCCGCATGGTGCCTGTTGTATTCAATCCCGATGCAATTTCTGTGTTTCATCAACACTCTGAAGAGCCACAGATTACAGGAAGCTGCCAGATGTGGTGCGAAATCTACTACTGGTCTCCCAGGAATCGATCAAAGTGTAGACAGTTTGAGACATTACTCTCATTTAGTAATATCCGCATAGTGCTTGTATTCAAACCCGATGCAATTTTTGTGTTTCATCAACACTCTAAACGCCCACAGATTACAGGAAGCTTCCAGATGTGCTTCGGAAACTACTAATGATCTCCCAGGAATCGATCAAAGCATAGACCGTTTGAGACATTACTCCCATTTATAAATGACTTTATAGTGCTTGTATTCAATCCCGATGAAATTTCTGTTTTTTATCAGCACTGAGAAGGACCACAGATTACAGGATGCCTCCAAATGTGCTTGGGAAGCTGCTACTGGTCTCCCATTAATCGATCAACGCGTAGACAGTTTGAGACATTACTCCCATGGAGGAAAGTCCGCATGGTGCCTGTTGTATTCAATCCCGATTCAATTTCTGTGCTTCATGAACGCTCTGATCGTCCACAGATTACATGAAGCCTCCAGTTGTTCTTCGGATCCCACTACCGGTCTCCCAGGGAACGATCAAAGCGTAGACAATTTGAGACATTACTCCCATGGAGAAAAGTCTGCATGGTGCCTGTTGTATTCAATCCCGAAGCAAATTCTGTGTTTTATCAACACTCTGAATGTCCACAGATTACATTAGGCCTCCAGATGTGTTTCGGAAACTACTACTGGTCTCCCAGGAATCGATCAAATGGTAGACAGTTTGAGAAATTACTCCCTTGGTTAAAAGTCCGCATTTGGACTGCTCTATTCAATTACGATGAATTTTCTGTGTTTCAACCATACTCTGAACGTCCACAGATTACATGAAGCCTCCACATGTGCTTCTTAAACTACTACTGACCTTCCAGGAAACGTTCAAAGCGTCGACAGTTTGAGACATGACTCCCATGGAGAAAAGTAATCATGATGCCTGTTGTATTCAATCCCTATGGAATTTCTGTATTTCATCAACACTCTGAAAGTCCCCCGAATACAGAATGCCCCCCAGATGTGCTTCGGAATCTATTACTGGTCTCCCAGGAATCGATCAAATCGTAGACAGTTTGAGACATTACTCCCGTGGAGGAAAGTGCGCATTTGCCCTGTTGTATTCAATCCCGATGCAATCTCTGTGTTTCATCAACACTCTGAATGTCCACAGATTACAGAATGCCTCTAGATGTGCTTCGGAACCTACTAATGGTCTCCCAGGAATCGACTAAAGTGTAGATAGTTTGAGACATAACTCCCAATGAGAAAAGTGCGCATTTGCCCTGTTGTATTCAATCCCGATGCAATCTCTGTGTTTCATCAACACTCTTAACGTCCACAGATTACAGAATGCCTCCAGATGTGCTGTGGAAACTACTACTGTCTCCCAGGAATCGATAAAAGCGTTGAGAGTTTGAGACATTACTCACTATGACAAAAGTTTTCTTGGTGTCTGTTATATTCAATCCCGATGTAATTTCAGTGTTTCATTAACACTCTGAACGTCCACAGATTACAGGAGGCCTCCAGATGTGCTTCGGATTCCACTACCGGTCTCCCAGGAAACAATCAAATCGTAGACAGTTTGAGACATTACACCCATGGTGAAAAGTCCACATGGTGACTGTTGTATTCAATCACGATGCAATATCTGTGTTTCATCAACACTCTGAACGTCCACAGATTACAGGAAGCCTCCAGATGTGCTTCAGATTCCACTACCGGTCTCCCAGGGAAAGATCAGAGCGTAGACAGTTTGAGACACTACTCCCATGGAGCACAGTCCGCAAGGTGCCTGTTGTAATCAATGCCGATTCAATTTCTGAGTTTCATCAACACTCTGAATGTCCACAGATTACTGAATGCCTCCAGATGTGCTTCGGAAACTACTAATGGTCTCCCAGGAATAGACCAAAGTGTAGACAGTTTGAGACATAACTCCCATTGAGAAAAGTCCGCATGGTGCTTATTGTATTCAATCCCGATGCAATTTCTGTGTTTCATCAACATACTGAATGTCCATAGATTACAGAATGCCTCCAGATGTGCTTCGGAAACTACTACTTTGCTCCCAGAAATCTATCAAATCGTTGACAGTTTGGGACACTACTCCCATGCAGAAATTTCCGCATGGTGCCTGTTGTATTCAATCCCGAACCAATTTCTGTGTTTCATCAACACGCTGAACGTCCACAGATTACATGAAGCTCCCAGATGTCCTTCGGAAACTACTACTGGTCTCCCAGGAATCGATCAAAGCGTAGACAGTTTGAGACATTACTCCCATGGAGAAATGTCCACATAGTGGCTGTTGTATTCAATGCCGGTGAAATTTCTGTGTTTCATCAACACTCCGAACATCTACAGATTACAGCGAGCCTCCAGATGTGTTTCTTAGAATACTACTGGTCTAACATTGTACGATCAAAGCGTAGACAGTTTGAGACATTACTCCCATGGAGAAAAGTCCGCATGGTGCCTGTTGTATTCAATCCCGATGCAATTTCTGTGTTTCATCAACACTCTGAAGATCCACAGATTACAGGAAGCTGCCAGATGTGGTGCGAAATCTACTACTGGTCTCCCAGGAATCGATCAAAGTGTAGACAGTTTGAGACATTACTCTCATTTAGTAATATCCGCATAGTGCTTGTATTCAAACCCGATGCAATTTCTGTGTTTCATCAACACTCTAAACGCCCACAGATTACAGGAAGCTTCCAGATGTGCTTCGGAAACTACTAATGATCTCCCAGGAATCGATCAAAGCATAGACCGTTTGAGACATTACTCCCATTTATAAATGACTTTATAGTGCTTGTATTCAATCCCGATGAAATTTCTGTTTTTTATCAGCACTGAGAAGGACCACAGATTACAGGATGCCTCCAAATGTGCTTGGGAAGCTGCTACTGGTCTCCCATTAATCGATCAACGCGTAGACAGTTTGAGACATTACTCCCATGGAGGAAAGTCCGCATGGTGCCTGTTGTATTCAATCCCGATTCAATTTCTGTGCTTCATGAACGCTCTGATCGTCCACAGATTACATGAAGCCTCCAGTTGTTCTTCGGATCCCACTACCGGTCTCCCAGGGAACGATCAAAGCGTAGACAATTTGAGACATTACTCCCATGGAGAAAAGTCTGCATGGTGCCTGTTGTATTCAATCCCGAAGCAAATTCTGTGTTTTATCAACACTCTGAATGTCCACAGATTACATTAGGCCTCCAGATGTGTTTCGGAAACTACTACTGGTCTCCCAGGAATCGATCAAATGGTAGACAGTTTGAGAAATTACTCCCTTGGTTAAAAGTCCGCATTTGGACTGCTCTATTCAATTACGATGAATTTTCTGTGTTTCAACCATACTCTGAACGTCCACAGATTACATGAAGCCTCCACATGTGCTTCTTAAACTACTACTGACCTTCCAGGAAACGTTCAAAGCGTCGACAGTTTGAGACATGACTCCCATGGAGAAAAGTAATCATGATGCCTGTTGTATTCAATCCCTATGGAATTTCTGTATTTCATCAACACTCTGAAAGTCCCCCGAATACAGAATGCCCCCCAGATGTGCTTCGGAATCTATTACTGGTCTCCCAGGAATCGATCAAATCGTAGACAGTTTGAGACATTACTCCCGTGGAGGAAAGTGCGCATTTGCCCTGTTGTATTCAATCCCGATGCAATCTCTGTGTTTCATCAACACTCTGAATGTCCACAGATTACAGAATGCCTCCAGATGTGCTTCGGAACCTACTAATGGTCTCCCAGGAATCGACTAAAGTGTAGATAGTTTGAGACATAACTCCCAATGAGAAAAGTGCGCATTTGCCCTGTTGTATTCAATCCCGATGCAATCTCTGTGTTTCATCAAAACTCTGAACGTCCACAGATTACAGAATGCCTCCAGATGTGCTGTGGAAACTACTACTGTCTCCCAGGAATCGATAAAAGCGTTGAGAGTTTGAGACATTACTCACTATGACAAAAGTTTTCTTGGTGTCTGTTATATTCAATCCCGATGTAATTTCAGTGTTTCATTAACACTCTGAACGTCCACAGATTACAGGAGGCCTCCAGATGTGCTTCGGATTCCACTACTGGTCTCCCAGGAAACAATCAAATCGTAGACAGTTTGAGACATTACACCCATGGTGAAAAGTCCACATGGTGACTGTTGTATTCAATCACGATGCAATATCTGTGTTTCATCAACACTCTGAACGTCCACAGATTACAGGAAGCCTCCAGATGTGCTTCGGATTCCACTACCGGTCTCCCAGGGAAAGATCAGAGCGTAGACAGTTTGAGACACTACTCCCATGGAGCACAGTCCGCAAGGTGCCTGTTGTAATCAATGCCGATTCAATTTCTGAGTTTCATCAACATACTGAATGTCCATAGATTACAGAATGCCTCCAGATGTGCTTCGGAAACTACTACTTTGCACCCAGAAATCTATCAAATCGTTGACAGTTTGGGACACTACTCCCATGCAGAAATTTCCGCATGGTGCCTGTTGTATTCAATCCCGAACCAATTTCTGTGTTTCATCAACACGCTGAACGTCCACAGATTACATGAAGCTCCCAGATGTCCTTCGGAAACTACTACTGGTCTCCCAGGAATCGATGAAAGCGTAGACAGTTTGAGACATTACTCCCATTTAGTAATGTCCTCATAGAGCTTGTATTCAACCCCGATCCAATTTCTGTGTTTCATCAACACTCTAAACGCCCACAGATTACAGGAAGCTTCCAGATGTGCTTCGGAGTATAATACTGGTCTCCCAGGAATCGATCAAATCGTAGACAGTTTGAGATATTACTCCCAAGGAGAAATGTCCGCATTTGCCCTGTTGTATTCAATCCCGATACAATCTCTGTGTTTCATCAACACTCTGTACATCTACAGATTACAGCAAGCCTCCAGATGTGTTTCTTAAAATACTACTGTTCTACCAGGGTACGATCAAAGCGTAGACAGTATGAGACATTACTCCCATTTAGAGATGTCCGCATTGTGCTTCTATTCAATCCCGATGCAATTTATGTGTTTCATCAACACTGTGAACGTCCACTGATTACAGAATGCCTCCAGATGTGCTTGGGAAACTGCTACTGGTCTCCCAGGAATCGATCAAATCGTACACTGTTTAAGACATTACTCGAATTGAGAAAAGTCCGCAAGAATCCTGTTGTATTCAATCCCGATGCAATTTCTGTGTTTCATCAACACTCTGAAGGTCCACAGATTACAGGAAGCTGCCAGATGTGCTGCGAAATCTACTACTGGTCTCCCAGGAATCGATGAAACCGTAGACAGTTTGAGACATTACTCCCATATAGTAATGTCCTCATAGTGCTTGTATTCAACCCCGATCCAATTTCTGTGTTTCATCAACACTCTAAACGCCCAGAGATTACAGGAAGCTTCCAGATGTGCTTCGGAGTATACTACTGGTCTCCCAGGAATCGATCAAAGCGTAGAGCGTTTGAGACATTACTCCCTATGACAAAAGTTTTCATGGTGGCTGTTGTATTCATTCCCGATGTAATTTCTTTGTTCCATCAACACTCTGAACGTCCACAGATTACAGGAAGACTCCAGATGTACTTCGCAAACTACTTCTTGTCTCCCAGGTATCGATCAAAGCGTAGACAGTTTGATACATTACTACCATGGAGAAAAGTCCGCATGGTCCTTGTTGTATTCAATTCCGATGCAATTTCTGTGTTTGATCTACACTCTGAACGTCCACAGATTACAGGAACCTTCAGATGTGCTTCACAAACTACTACTGGTCTCCCAGAGAACGATCAAAGCGTAGACAGTTAGAGACATTACCCCCATGGAGAAAAGTCCGCATGGTGCCTGTTGTATTAAATCCCGATGCATTTCCTGTGTTTCATCAAGACACTGAACGTCCACAGATTGCAGAAAGCCTTCAGATGTACTTCGGAAACTACTACTGGTCCGACAGGGAACGATCAAATCGTAGACAGTTTGAGACATTGCTCCCATAGTGAAAAGTTTGCATGGTGCCTGTTGTATTCAATTCCGATGCAATTTCTGTGTTTCATCAACACTCTGAACGCTCACAGATTACAGAATGCCTCCAGATGTGCTGTGGAAACTACTACTGGTCTCCTAGAATTCGATCAAAGCGTAGAGAGTTTGAGACATTACTCCCTATGACAAAAGTATTCATGGTGCCTGTTATATTCAATCCCGATGCAATTTCTGTGTTTCATCACCATACTGAACGTCCATAGATTAAAGAATGCCTCCAGATGTGCATCGTAAACTACTACTGGTCTCCCAGAAATCTATCAAAGCGTAGACAGTTTGGAACACTACTCCCATGCAGAAATTTCCGAATGGTGCCTGTTGTATTCAATCCCGAAGATTTTTCTGTGTTTCAGGAACACGCTGAACGTCCACAGATTACATGAAGCCTCCAGATGTCGTTCGGAAACTACTACTGGTCTCCCAGGAATCGATCAAAACGTAGACAGTTTGAGACATTACTCCCACGGAGAAAAGCCCGCATGGTGCCTTGTGTATTCAATCCCGATGCAATTTCTGTGTTTCATCAACACTCGGAACGTCCACAGATTACAGGAAGACTCAACATGTGCTTCGGAAACTACCTCTGGTCCCCCAGGTATCGATCAAAGCGTAGACAGTTTGAGACATAACTCCCATGAAGAAAAGTCTTCATGGTGCCTGTTGCATTCAATCCCAAAGCAATATCTGTGTTAAATCAACACTCTGAACGTCCACAGATTACAGAAAGCCTCCAGATGTACTACGAAAACTACTACTGGTCCCCCAGGGAACGATCAAATCGTAGACAGTTTGAGACATAACTACCATGGAGAAAATTTTGCATGGTGCCTATTATATTGAATCCCGATGCAATTTTTGTGTTTTATCAACGATCTGAACGTCGACAGATTACAGGATGCCTCCAGATTTGCTTCGGAAACTACTACTGGTCTCCCAGGGAACAATCGAAGCGTAGACAGTTTGAGACATTACTCCCATGGAGAATAAGTCCGCATGGTGCCTGTTGTATTCAATCCCGATGCAATTCCAGTGTTTGATCTACACTCTGAACGTCCACAGATTACAGGAACCTTCAGATGTACTTCGCAAACTACTACTGGTCTCCCAGGGAACAATCAAAGCGTAGACAGTTTGAGACATAGGTCCCATTGAGTAGAGTCCGCATGGTGCCTGTTGTATTCAATCCCGAAGCAATTTCTGTGTTTCATTAACACGCAAAACGTTCACAGATTCCATGAAGCCTCCAGATGTGATTCGGAAACTACTACTGGTCTCCCAGGATTCGATCAAAGCATAGACAATTTGAGACATTACTCCCATGGAGAAAAGTCCGCAAGGTGCCTTGTGTATACAATCCTGATGTAATTTCTGTGTTTCATCACCACTCGGAAAGTCCACACACTACATGAAGCCTCCAGATGTGCTTCGGAAACTACTACTGGTCTCCCAGGAATCGATCAAAGCGTAGACAGTTTGAGACATTACTCCCATGGAGAAAAGTCCGCATGGTGCCTGTTGTATTCAATCCCGATGCAATTACTGTGTTTGATCTACACTCTGAACGTTCACAGATGTCAGGAACCTTCAGATGTGCTTCGCAAACTACTACTGGTCTCCCAGGGAACGTTCAAAGCGTAGACAGTTAGAGACATAACTCCCATGGAGAAAACTAGGCATGGTGCCTGTTGTATTCAATCCCGATGCAATTTCTGTGTTTCATCAAAACTCTGAACGTCCACATATTACAGAAAGCCTTCAGATATACTTCAAAAACTACTACTGGTCTCCCAGGGAACGCTCGAATCGTAGACAGTTTGAGACATTACTCCCATAGTGAAAAGTTCGCATTGTGCCCTTTGTATTCAATCCCGATGCAATTTCTGTGTTTCATCAACACTCTGAAAGTCCACAGATTACAGATTGCCTCCTGATGTGTTCCGGAAACTACTACTGGTCTCCCAGTAAAAGATAAAAGCTTAGACAGTTTGAGACATTACTCCCATTGAGAAAAGTCCGAATGTGGCCAGTTTTATTAAATCCCGATGTAATTTCAGTGTTTCATCAACACACTGAATGTCCACAGATTTCAGAATGATTCCAGTTTTGCTTCGGAAACTACTACCGGTCTCCCAGGAATCGATTAAAGGGTAGAGAGTTTGTGACATTACTCCCTATGACAAAATTCTTCTTGGGGTCTGTAGTATTCAATAACGATTAAATTTCTGTGTTTCATCAACACTCAGAACGTCCACAGATTACAGGAAGCTTCCAGATGTGCTGCGGAAACTACTAGTGGTATCGCAGGAATCGATCAAAGTATAGACAGTTTGAGACAGAACTACCATGTAGAGAAGTCCGCATGGTGCCTGTTGTATTCAATTACGATGCAATTTCTGTGTTTCATTAACATTCTGAACGTCCATAGATTACATTAAGCCTTCATGTATGCTTTGGAAACTACTACTGATCTCCCAGGAATCGAACAAAGCGTAGAGAGTTTGGGACATTACTCCCTATGACAAAAGTTTTTAATGGTGCCTGTTCTATTCAATCCCGATGCAATTTCAGTGTTTCATTAACACTCTGAGCGTCCACAGATTACAGAATGCCTCCAGATATGCTTCGGAACCTACTCATGGACTGCAAGGGAATCGACCAAAGTGTCGAAAGTTTGGGACATAACTCCCATTGAGAAAAGTCCGCATGGTGACTGTTGTACTCAATCCCGATGCAATTTTTTGTGTCAAATCAACACACTGACGTTTATAGAATACAGAATGCCCCAGATGCTCTTCGGAAACTACTACTGGTCTCCCAGGGAACAATCAAGGCGCAGACAGTTTGAGACATTACTCCCATGGAGAAAAGTCCGCATGGTGCCTGTTGTATTCAATCCCGATGCAATTACTGTGTTTGATCTACACTCTGAACGTCCACAGATGTCAGGAACCTTCAGATGTGCTTCGCAAACTACTACTGGTCTCCCAGGGAACGATCAAAGCGTAGACAGTTAGAGACATAACTCCCATGGAGAAAACTAGGCATGGTGCCTGTTGTATTCAATCTCGATGCAATTTCTGTGTTTCATCAAAACTCTGAACGTCCACATATTACAGAAAGCCTTCAGATATACTTCAAAAACTACTACTGGTCTCCCAGGGAACGATCGAATCGTAGACAGTTTGAGACATTACTCCCATAGTGAAAAGTTCGCATTGTGCCCTTTGTATTCAATCCCGATGCAATTTCTGTGTTTCATCAACACTCTGAGAGTCCACAGATTACAGATTGCCTCCTGATGTGTTCCGGAAACTACTACTGGTCTTCCAGGAATCGCTGAAAGCGTAGGCTGTTTTTCAGAAATTACTCCCATGGAAAAAAGTCAGCATTTGGCCTTTTGTTTTCAATCCCGATGCAATTTACGTGTTTCATCAATATTCTAAACGTCCACAGATTACATGAAGTTTCCAGAAGTCCTTCGGAATCTACTACTGGTCTCCCAGGGAACGATCAAAGAATAGACAATTTGAGACATTACTCCCATGGAGAAAAGTCCGCACGGTGCCTGTTGCATTCAATCCCGATGCAATATCTGTGTTTCATCAACACTCTGAACATCCAAAGGTTACAGGAAGTCTCCAGATGTGCTTCGGAAACTACTACTGGTCCCCCAGGAATCGATCAATGCGTAGACAGTTTGAGACATTATTCCCATGGAAAGAAGTCCGCAGAGTGCCTGTTTTATTCAATCCCGATGGAATTTCTGTGTTTCATCAACACTCGGAACGTCCTCAGATTACATGAAACTCTAGATGTGCTTTTGAAACTTCTACTGGTCTCCCAGGAATCGATCATAGATTAGACAGTTTGAGAAATAACTCCCTTGGAGAAAAGTCCGCATGGTGCCTGTTGTATTCAATCCCGATGTAATTTCTGTGTTTCATCAACGCTTTGAACGTCCACAGATTACAGGAAGCCTCCAGATGTGCTTCGGATTCCACTACCGGGTTCCCAGGGAACTATCAAATCGGAGATAGTTTTAGACATTCTCCCATGGAGAAAAGTCCGCATGGTGCCTGTTGTAATCAATGCCGATGCAATTTCTGTGTTTCATCAACACTCTGAATGTCCACAGATTACAGAATGCCTAGAGATGTGCTTCGGAACCTACTATTGGACTCCCAGGAATCGACCAAAGTGTAGAAAGTTTGAGACAAAAATCCAATTGAGAAAAGTCCGCATGGTGCCTGTTGTATTCAATCCCGATGCAATTTCTGTGTTTTATCAACACACTGACATCCATAGAATACAGAAGGCCTCCAGATGCCCTTCAGAAACTACTACTGGTCTCCCAGGGAACAATCAAAGCGTAGACGGTTTGAGACATTACTCCCATAGTGCAAAGTCCGCATGGTGACTGTTGTATTCACTCCCGATGCAATATCTGTGTTTCATCAACACTCTATACGTCCACAGATTATAGAATGCCCCAAGATGTGCTTCGGAAACTACTACTGGTCTCCCAGGAGTCGATCAAATCGTAGACACTTTGAGACATTACTCCCATTGAGCAAAGTCCGCATGGTGCTGTTGTATTCAATCCCAATGCAATTTCTATGTTTCATCAACACCCTGAAAGTCCACAGATTACTGATTGCCTCCTGATGTGTTCCGGAAACTACTACTGGTCTCCCAGTAAAAGATAAAAGCTTTGACAGTTTGAGACATTACTCCCATTGAGAAAAGTCCGAATGTGGCCTGTTTTATTAAATCCCGATGCAATTTCAGTGTTTCATCAACACACTGAATGTCCACAGATTACAGAATGATTCCAATTTTGATTCGGAAACTACTACCGGTCTCCCAGGAATCGATTAAAGGGTAGAGAGTTTGTGACATTACTCCCTATGACAAAATTCTTCTTGGTGTCTGTTGTATTCAATCCCGATTAAATTTCTGTGTTTCATCAACACTCAGAACGTCCACAGATTACAGGAAGCTTCCAGATGTGCTGCGGAAACTACTAGTGGTCTCGCAGGAATCGATCAAAGTATAGACAGTTTGCGACAGAACTCCCATGTAGAGAAGTCCGAATGGTGGCTGTTGTATTCAATTACGATGCAATTTCTGTGTTTCATTAACATTCTGAACGTCCATAGATTTCATTAAGCCTCCATATTAGCTTTGGAAACTACTACTGGTCTCCCAGGAATCTATCAAAGCGTTGACAGTTTGGGACATTACCCCCATGCAGAATTTTCCGCATGGTGCCTGTTGTATTCAATCCTGATGCAATTTCTGTGTTTCAACAACACGTTGAACGTCCACAGATTACATGAAACCTCCAGATGTGCCTCGGAAACTACTACTGGTCTCCCAGGAATCGATCAAAGCGTAGACAGATTGAGACACTACTCCCATGGAGAAAAGTCCGCATGGTGCCTGTTGTATTCAATGCAGATGCAATTTCTGTGTTTCATCAACACTCTGAACGTCCACAGATTACAGAATGCCTCCAGATGTGATCGGATTCCACTACCGGTCTGCCAGGGAACGATCAAAGCGTTGATAGCTTGAGACATTACTCCCATGGAGAAAAGTCCGCATGGTGCCTGTTGTAATCAATGCCGATGCAATTTCTGTGTTTCATCAACACTCTGAATGTCCACAGATTACAGAATGCCTCCAGATGTGCTTCGGAACCTACTAATGGACTCCAAGGCAATCGACCAAAGTGTCGAAAGTTTGGGACATAACTCCCATTGAGAAAAGTCCGCATGGTGCCTGTTGTATTTAATCCCGATGCAATTTTTTGTGTCAAATCAACAAACTGACGTTTATAGAATACAGAATGCCCCAGATGGTCTTCGGAAACTACTACTGGTCTCCCAGGGAACAATCAAGGCGCAGACAGTTTGAGACATTACTCCCATGGCGAAAAGTCCGCACGGTGCCTGTTGCATTCAATCCCGATGCAATATCTGTGTTTCATCAACACTCTGAACGTCCACAGGTTACAGGAAGTCTCCAGATGTGCTTCGGAAACTACTACTGGTCCTCCAGTAATCGATCAAAGCGTAGACAGTTTGAGACATTATTCCCATGGAAAAAAGTCCGCATAGTGCCTGTTTTATTCAATCCCGATGCAATTTCTGTGATTCATCCACACTCGGAACGTCCTCAGATTACATGAAACTCTAGATGTGCTTCGGAAACTTCTACTGGTCTCCCAGGAATCGATCAAAGCGTAGACAGTTTGAGAAATAACTCCCGTGGAGAAAAGTCCGGATGGTGCCTGTTGCATTTAATCAAGATGCAATTTCTGTGTTTCATCAACACTCTGAACGTCCACAGATTACAAGAAGCCTCCAGATGTGCTTCAGAAACTACTACTGGTCTCTACAGAATCGATCAAAGCATAAAGTTCGATACATTACTCACATGGAGAAAAGTCCGCATGGTGCCTGTTGTATTCAATCCCGATGAAATTTCTGTGTTTCATCAACGCTCTGAACGTCCACAGATTACTGGAAGCCTCCAGATGTGCTTCGTAAACTACTACTGGTCTCTCTGGAATCGATCAAATCGTAGACATTTTGAGACATTTCTCCCATGGAGAAAATTCCGCAAGGTGCCTGATCTATTCAATCCCGATGCAATTTTTGTGTTTCATGAACACTCTGAACGTCAACAGATTACAGGAAGACTCCAGATGTGCTTCGGAAACTACTACTGGTCTCCCTGGGAACAATCAAAGCGTAGACAGTTTGAGACATTTCTCCCATGGAGAAAAGTCGACATGGTGCCTATTATATTTAATCCCGATGCAATTTTTGTGTTTCATCAACGCTCTGAACGTCGACGGATTACAGGATGCCTCCAGATTTACTTCGGAAAGTACTACTGGTCTGCCAGGAAGCGATCAAAGCGTAGACAGTTTGAGACATTACTCCCATGGAGAAAAGTCCGCATGGTGACTTGTGTATTCAATCCCGATGCAATTTCCGTGTTTCATCAACACTGAACATCCACAGATTACAGGAAGACTCCAGATGTGCTTCGGAAACTACTCTGGTCTACCAGGTATCGATCAAAGCGTAGACAGTTTGAGACATTACCCCCATGGAGAAAAGTCCGCATGGTACCTGTTGCATTCAATCCCAAAGCAATATCTCTGTTTCATCAACACTCTGAACGTCCACAGATTACAGGAAGCCTCCGGATGTGCTTCGGAAACTACTACTGGTCTCCCAGGAATCGCTGAAAGCGCAGGCTGTTTTTCAGAAATTACTCCCATGGAAAAAAGTCAGCATTTGGCATTTTGTTTTCAATCCCGATGCAATTTATGTGTTTCATCAATATTCTAAACGTCCACAGATTACATGAAGTTTCCAGAAGTCCTTCGGAATCTACTACTGGTCTCCCAGGGAACGATCAAAGAATAGACAATTTGAGACATTACTCCCATGGAGAAAAGTCCGCACAGTGCCTGTTGCATTCAATCCCGATGCAATATCTGTGTTTCATCAACACTCTGAACGTCCATAGGTTACAGGAAGGCTCCAGCTGTGCTTCGGAAACTACTACTGGTCCCCCAGGAATCGATCAAAGCGTAGACAATTTGAGACATTATTCCCATGGAAAAAAGTCCGCATAGTGCCTGTTTTATTCAATCCCGATGCAATTTCTGTGTTTTATCAACACTCGGAACGTCCTCAGATTACATGAAACACTAGATGTGCTTCGGAAACCACTACTGGTCTTCCAGGGAACGATCAAATCGTAGACAGTTTGAGACCTTACTCCCATAGTGAAAAGCTCGCATGGTGCCTTTTGTATTCAATCCCGATGCAATTTCTGTGTTTCATCAACACTCTGAACGTCCACAGATTACAGAATGCCTCCAGGTGTGCTTCGGAAACTACTAATGATCTCCCAGGAATCGATCAAAGCATAGACCGTTTGAGACATTACTCACATTTATAAATGACTTTATAGTGCTTGTATTCAATCCCGATGAAATTTCTGTTTTTTATCAGCACTGAGAAGGACCACAGATTACAGGATGCCTCCAAATGTGCTTGGGAAGCTGCTACTGGTCTCCCATTAATCGATCAACGCGTAGACAGTTTGAGACATTACTCCCATGGAGGAAAGTCCGCATGGTGCCTGTTGTATTCAATCCCGATTCAATTTCTGTGCTTCATGAACGCTCTGATCGTCCACAGATTACATGAAGCCTCCAGTTGTTCTTCGGATCCCACTACCGGTCTCCCAGGGAACGATCAAAGCGTAGACAATTTGAGACATTACTCCCATGGAGAAAAGTCTGCATGGTGCCTGTTGTATTCAATCCCGAAGCAAATTCTGTGTTTTATCAACACTCTGAATGTCCACTGATTTCATTAGGCCTCCAGATGTGTTTCGGAAACTACTACTGGTCTCCCAGGAATCGATCAAATGGTAGACAGTTTGAGAAATTACTCCCTTGGTTAAAAGTCCGCATTTGGACTGCTCTATTCAATTACGATGAATTTTCTGTGTTTCAACCATACTCTGAACGTCCACAGATTACATGAAGCCTCCACATGTGCTTCTTAAACTACTACTGACCTTCCAGGAAACGTTCAAAGCGTCGACAGTTTGAGACATGACTCCCATGGAGAAAAGTAATCATGATGCCTGTTGTATTCAATCCCTATGGAATTTCTGTATTTCATCAACACTCTGAAAGTCCCCCGAATACAGAATGCCCCCCAGATGTGCTTCGGAATCTATTACTGGTCTCCCAGGAATCGATCAAATCGTAGACAGTTTGAGACATTACTCCCGTGGAGGAAAGTGCGCATTTGCCCTGTTGTATTCAATCCCGATGCAATCTCTGTGTTTCATCAACACTCTGAATGTCCACAGATTACAGAATGCCTCCAGATGTGCTTCGGAACCTACTAATGGTCTCCCAGGAATCGACTAAAGTGTAGATAGTTTGAGACATAACTCCCAATGAGAAAAGTGCGCATTTGCCCTGTTGTATTCAATCCCGATGCAATCTCTGTGTTTCATCAACACTCTGAACGTCCACAGATTACAGAATGCCTCCAGATGTGCTGTGGAAACTACTACTGTCTCCCAGGAATCGATAAAAGCGTTGAGAGTTTGAGACATTACTCACTATGACAAAAGTTTTCTTGGTGTCTGTTATATTCAATCCCGATGTAATTTCAGTGTTTCATTAACACTCTGAACGTCCACAGATTACAGGAAGCCTCCAGATGTGCTTCAGATTCCACTACCGGTCTCCCAGGGAAAGATCAGAGCGTAGACAGTTTGAGACACTACTCCCATGGAGCACAGTCCGCAAGGTGCCTGTTGTAATCAATGCCGATTCAATTTCTGAGTTTCATCAACACTCTGAATGTCCACAGATTACTGAATGCCTCCAGATGTGCTTCGGAAACTACTAATGGTCTCCCAGGAATAGACCAAAGTGTAGACAGTTTGAGACATAACTCCCATTGAGAAAAGTCCGCATGGTGCTTATTGTATTCAATCCCGATGCAATTTCTGTGTTTCATCAACATACTGAATGTCCATAGATTACAGAATGTCTCCAGATGTGCTTCGGAAACTACTACTTTGCTCCCAGAAATCTATCAAATCGTTGACAGTTTAGGACGCTACTCCCATGCAGAAATTTCCGCATGGTGCCTGTTGTATTCAATCCCGAACCAATTTCTGTGTTTCATCAACACGCTGAACGTCCACAGATTACATGAAGCTCCCAGATGTCCTTCGGAAACTACTACTGGTCTCCCAGGAATCGATCAAAGCGTAGACAGTTTGAGACATTACTCCCATGGAGAAATGTCCACATAGTGGCTGTTGTATTCAATGCCGGTGAAATTTCTGTGTTTCATCAACACTCCGAACATCTACAGATTACAGCGAGCCTCCAGATGTGTTTCTTAGAATACTACTGGTCTAACATTGTACGATCAAAGCGTAGACAGTTTGAGACATTACTCCCATGGAGAAAAGTCCGCATGGTGCCTGTTGTATTCAATCCCGATGCAATTTCTGTGTTTCATCAACACTCTGAAGATCCACAGATTACAGGAAGCTGCCAGATGTGGTGCGAAATCTACTACTGGTCTCCCAGGAATCGATCAAAGTGTAGACAGATTGAGACATTACTCTCATTTAGTAATATCCGCATAGTGCTTGATTCAAACCCGATGCAATTTCTGTGTTTCATCAACACTCTAAACGCCCACAGATTACAGGAAGCTTCCAGATGTGCTTCGGAAACTACTAATGATCTCCCAGGAATCGATCAAAGCATAGACCGTTTGAGACATTACTCATATTTATAAATGACTTTATAGTGCTTGTATTCAATCCCGATGAAATTTCTGTTTTTTATCAGCACTGAGAAGGACCACAGATTACAGGATGCCTCCAAATGTGCTTGGGAAGCTGCTACTGGTCTCCCATTAATCGATCAACGCGTAGACAGTTTGAGACATTACTCCCATGGAGGAAAGTCCGCATGGTGCCTGTTGTATTCAATCCCGATTCAATTTCTGTGCTTCATGAACGCTCTGATCGTCCACAGATTACATGAAGCCTCCAGTTGTTCTTCGGATCCCACTACCGGTCTCCCAGGGAACGATCAAAGCGTAGACAATTTGAGACATTACTCCCATGGAGAAAAGTCTGCATGGTGCCTGTTGTATTCAATCCCGAAGCAAATTCTGTGTTTTATCAACACTCTGAATGTCCACTGATTACATTAGGCCTCCAGATGTGTTTCGGAAACTACTACTGGTCTCCCAGGAATCGATCAAATGGTAGACAGTTTGAGAAATTACTCCCTTGGTTAAAAGTCCGCATTTGGACTGCTCTATTCAATTACGATGAATTTTCTGTGTTTCAACCATACTCTGAACGTCCACAGATTACATGAAGCCTCCACATGTGCTTCTTAAACTACTACTGACCTTCCAGGAAACGTTCAAAGCGTCGACAGTTTGAGACATGACTCCCATGGAGAAAAGTAATCATGATGCCTGTTGTATTCAATCCCTATGGAATTTCTGTATTTCATCAACACTCTGAAAGTCCCCCGAATACAGAATGCCCCCCAGATGTGCTTCGGAATCTATTACTGGTCTCCCAGGAATCGATCAAATCGTAGACAGTTTGAGACATTACTCCCGTGGAGGAAAGTGCGCATTTGCCCTGTTGTATTCAATCCCGATGCAATCTCTGTGTTTCATCAACACTCTGAATGTCCACAGATTACAGAATGCCTCCAGATGTGCTTCGGAACCTACTAATGGTCTCCCAGGAATCGACTAAAGTGTAGATAGTTTGAGACATAACTCCCAATGAGAAAAGTGCGCATTTGCCCTGTTGTATTCAATCCCGATGCAATCTCTGTGTTTCATCAACACTCTGAACGTCCACAGATTACAGAATGCCTCCAGATGTGCTGTGGAAACTACTACTGTCTCCCAGGAATCGATAAAAGCGTTGAGAGTTTGAGACATTACTCACTATGACAAAAGTTTTCTTGGTGTCTGTTATATTCAATCCCGATGTAATTTCAGTGTTTCATTAACACTCTGAACGTCCACAGATTACAGGAGGCCTCCAGATGTGCTTCGGATTCCACTACCGGTCTTCCAGGAAACAATCAAATCGTAGACAGTTTGAGACATTACACCCATGGTGAAAAGTCCACATGGTGACTGTTGTATTCAATCACGATGCAATATCTGTGTTTCATCAACACTCTGAACGTCCACAGATTACAGGAAGCCTCCAGATGTGCTTCGGATTCCACTACCGGTCTCCCAGGGAAAGATCAGAGCGTAGACAGTTTGAGACACTACTCCCATGGAGCACAGTCCGCAAGGTGCCTGTTGTAATCAATGCCGATTCAATTTCTGAGTTTCATCAACATACTGAATGTCTATAGATTACAGAATGCCTCCAGATGTGCTTCGGAAACTACTACTTTGCTCCCAGAAATCTATCAAATCGTTGACAGTTTGGGACACTACTCCCATGCAGAAATTTCCGCATGGTGCCTGTTGTATTCAATCCCGAACCAATTTCTGTGTTTCATCAACACGCTGAACGTCCACAGATTACATGAAGCTCCCAGATGTCCTTCGGAAACTACTACTGGTCTCCCAGGAATCGATCAAAGCGTAGACAGTTTGAGACATTACTCCCATGGAGAAATGTCCACATAGTGGCTGTTGTATTCAATGCCGGTGAAATTTCTGTGTTTCATCAACACTCCGAACATCTACAGATTACAGCGAGCCTCCAGATGTGTTTCTTAGAATACTACTGGTCTAACATTGTACGATCAAAGCGTAGACAGTTTGAGACATTACTCCCATGGAGAAAAGTCCGCATGGTGCCTGTTGTATTCAATCCCGATGCAATTTCTGTGTTTCATCAACACTCTGAAGAGCCACAGATTACAGGAAGCTGCCAGATGTGGTGCGAAATCTACTACTGGTCTCCCAGGAATCGATCAAAGTGTAGACAGTTTGAGACATTACTCTCATTTAGTAATATCTGCATAGTGCTTGTATTCAAACCCGATGCAATTTCTGTGTTTCATCAACACTCTAAACGCCCACAGATTACAGGAAGCTTCCAGATGTGCTTCGGAAACTACTAATGATCTCCCAGGAATCGATCAAAGCATAGACCGTTTGAGACATTACTCCCATTTATAAATGTCCGTATAGTGCTTCTATTCAATCCCGATGCAATTTCTGTTTTTTATCAACACTGAGAAGGACCACAGATTACAGGATGCTCCAGATGTGCATGGGAAGCTGCTACTGGTCTCCCATTAATCGATCAACGCGTAGACAGTTTGAGACATTACTGCCATGGAGAAAAGTCCGCATGGTGCCTGTTGTATTCAATCCCGATACAATTTCTGTGCTTCATGAACGCTCTGATCGTCCACAGTTTACATGAAGCCTCCAGTTGTGCTTCGGAAACAACTACTGGTATCCCAGGAGTCGATCAAAACGTAGACAGTTTGAGACATTACTCCCATGGAGAAAAGTCTGCATGGTGCCTGTTGTATTCAATCCCGAAGAAATTTCTGTGTTTTATCAACACTCTGAATGTCCACAGATTACATTAATCCTCCAGATGTGCTTCGGAAACTACTACTGGTCTCCCAGCAATCGATCAAATGGTAGACAGTTTGAGAAATTACTCCCATGGTTAAATGTCCGCATTTGGCCTGCTCTATTGAATTACGATGAATTTTCTGTGTTTCAACCATACTCTGAACGTCCACAATTTACATGAAGCCTCCAGATGTGCTTCTTAAACTACTACTGATCTTCCAGGGAACGTTCAAAGCGTAGACAGTTTGAGACATTACTCCCATGGAGAAAAGTAATCATGATGACTGTTGTATTCCATCCCTATGGTATTTCTGTATTTCACCAACACTCTGAAAAGTCACTGATTACAGAATGCCCCCAGATGTGCTTCGGAAACTATTACTGGTCTCCCAGGAATCATTCAAATCGTAGACAGTTTGAGACATTACTCCCATGGAGAAATGTCCGCATTTGCCATGTTGTATTCAATCCCAATGCAATCTCTGTGTTTCATCAACACTCTGAACACCTACAGATTACAGCAAGCCTCCAGGTGTGTTTCTTAAAATACTTCTGTTCTACCAGGGTACGATCAAATCGTAGACAGTTTGAGACATTACTCCCATTTAGAAATGTCCGCATTGTGCTTCTATTCAATCCCGATGCAATTTATGTGTTTCATCAACACTGTGAACGTCCACTGATTACAGAATGCCTCCAGATGTGCTTGGGAAACTGCTACTGGTCTCCCAGGAATCGATCAAATCGAAGACTGTTTGAGACATTACTCGAATTGAGAAAAGTCCGCATGAATCCTGTTGTATTCAATCCCGATGCAATTTCTGTGTTTCATCAACACTCTGAAGGTCCACAGATTACAGGAAGCTGCCAGATGTGCTGCGAAATCTACTACTGGTCTCCCAGGAATCGATGAAAGCGTAGACAGTTTGAGACATTACTCCCATTTAGTAATGTCCTCATAGAGCTTGTATTCAACCCCGATCCAATTTCTGTGTTTCATCAACACTCTAAACGCCCACAGATTACAGGAAGCTTCCAGATGTGCTTCGGAGTATAATACTGGTCTCCCAGGAATCGATCAAATCGTAGACAGTTTGAGATATTACTCCCAAGGAGAAATGTCCGCATTTGCCCTGTTGTATTCAATCCCGATACAATCTCTGTGTTTCATCAACACTCTGTACATCTACAGATTACAGCAAGCCTCCAGATGTGTTTCTTAAAATACTACTGTTCTACCAGGGTACGATCAAAGCGTAGACAGTATGAGACATTACTCCCATTTAGAGATGTCCGCATTGTGCTTCTATTCAATCCCGATGCAATTTATGTGTTTCATCAACACTGTGAACGTCCACTGATTACAGAATGCCTCCAGACGTGCTTGGGAAACTGCTACTGGTCTCCCAGGAATCGATCAAATCGTACACTGTTTAAGACATTACTCGAATTGAGAAAAGTCCGCAAGAATCCTGTTGTATTCAATCCCGATGCAATTTCTGTGTTTCATCAACACTCTGAAGGTCCACAGATTACAGGAAACTGCCAGATGTGCTGCGAAATCTACTACTGGTCTCCCAGGAATCGATGAAACCGTAGACAGTTTGAGACATTACTCCCATATAGTAATGTCCTCATAGTGCTTGTATTCAACCCCGATCCAATTTCTGTGTTTCATCAACACTCTAAACGCCCAGAGATTACAGGAAGCTTCCAGATGTGCTTCGGAGTATACTACTGGTCTCCCAGGAATCGATCAAAGCGTAGAGCGTTTGAGACATTACTCCCTATGACAAAAGTTTTCATGGTGGCTGTTGTATTCATTCCCGATGTAATTTCTTTGTTCCATCAACACTCTGAACGTCCACAGATTACAGGAAGACTCCAGATGTACTTCGCAAACTACTTCTTGTCTCCCAGGTATCGATCAAAGCGTAGACAGTTTGATACATTACTACCATGGAGAAAAGTCCGCATGGTCCTTGTTGTATTCAATCCCGATGCAATTTCTGTGTTTGATCTACACTCTGAACGTCCACAGATTACAGGAACCTTCGGATGTGCTTCACAAACTACTACTGGTCTCCCAGAGAACGATCAAAGCGTAGACAGTTAGAGACATTACCCCCATGGAGAAAAGTCCGCATGGTGCCTGTTGTATTAAATCCCGATGCATTTCCTGTGTTTCATCAAGACACTGAACGTCCACAGATTGCAGAAAGCCTTCAGATGTACTTCGGAAACTACTACTGGTCCGACAGGGAACGATCAAATCGTAGACAGTTTGAGACATTGCTCCCATAGTGAAAAGTTTGCATGGTGCCTGTTGTATTCAATTCCGATGCAATTTCTGTGTTTCATCAACACTCTGAACGCCCACAGATTACAGAATGCCTCCAGATGTGCTGTGGAAACTACTACTGGTCTCCCAGAAATCGATCAAAGCGTAGAGAGTTTGAGACATTACTCCCTATGACAAAAGTATTCATGGTGCCTGTTATATTCAATCCCGATGCAATTTCTGTGTTTCATCACCATACTGAACGTCTATAGATTAAAGAATGCCTCCAGATGTGCATCGTAAACTACTACTGGTCTCCCAGAAATCTATCAAAGCGTAGACAGTTTGGAACACTACTCCCATGCAGAAATTTCCGAATGGTGCCTGTTGTATTCAATCCCGAAGATTTTTCTGTGTTTCAGGAACACGCTGAACGTCCACAGATTACATGAAGCCTCCAGATGTCGTTCGGAAACTACTACTGGTCTCCCAGGAATCGATCAAAACGTAGACAGTTTGAGACATTACTCCCACGGAGAAAAGTCCGCATGGTGCCTTGTGTATTCAATCCCGATGCAATTTCTGTGTTTCATCAACACTCGGAACGTCCACAGATTACAGGAAGACTCAACATGTGCTTCGGAAACTACCTCTGGTCCCCCAGGTATCGATCAAAGCGTAGACAGTTTGAGACATAACTCCCATGAAGAAAAGTCTTCATGGTGCCTGTTGCATTCAATCCCAAAGCAATATCTGTGTTAAATCAACACTCTGAACGTCCACAGATTACAGAAAGCCTCCAGATGTACTACGAAAACTACTACTGGTCCCCCAGGGAACGATCAAATCGTAGACAGTTTGAGACATAACTACCATGGAGAAAATTTTGCATGGTGCCTATTATATTGAATCCCGATGCAATTTTTGTGTTTTATCAACGATCTGAACGTCGACAGATTACAGGATGCCTCCAGATTTGCTTCGGAAACTACTACTGGTCTCCTAGGGAACAATCGAAGCGTAGACAGTTTGAGACATTACTCCCATGGAGAATAAGTCCGCATGGTGCCTGTTGTATTCAATCCCGATGCAATTCCAGTGTTTGATCTACACTCTGAACGTCCACAGATTACAGGAACCTTCAGATGTACTTCGCAAACTACTACTGGTCTCCCAGGGAACAATCAAAGCGTAGACAGTTTGAGACATAGGTCCCATTGAGTAGAGTCCGCATGGTGCCTGTTGTATTCAATCCCGAAGCAATTTCTGTGTTTCATTAACACGCAAAACGTTCACAGATTCCATGAAGCCTCCAGATGTGCTTCGGACACTACTACTGGTCTCCCAGGATTCGATCAAAGCATAGACAATTTGAGACATTACTCCCATGGAGAAAAGTCCGCATGATGCCTTGTGTATACAATCCTGATGTAATTTCTGTGTTTCATCACCACTCGGAAAGTCCACACACTACATGAAGCCTCCAGATGTGCTTCGGAAACTACTACTGGTCTCCCAGGAATCGATCAAAGCGTAGACAGTTTGAGACATTACTCCCATGGAGAAAAGTCCGCATGGTGCCTGTTGTATTCAATCCCGATGCAATTACTGTGTTTGATCTACACTCTGAACGTTCACAGATGTCAGGAACCTTCAGATGTGCTTCGCAAACTACTACTGGTCTCCCAGGGAACGTTCAAAGCGTAGACAGTTAGAGACATAACTCCCATGGAGAAAACTAGGCATGGTGCCTGTTGTATTCAATCCCGATGCAATTTCTGTGTTTCATCAAAACTCTGAACGTCCACATATTACAGAAAGCCTTCAGATATACTTCAAAAACTACTACTGGTCTCCCAGGGAACGCTCGAATCGTAGACAGTTTGAGACATTACTCCCATAGTGAAAAGTTCGCATTGTGCCCTTTGTATTCAATCCCGATGCAATTTCTGTGTTTCATCAACACTCTGAAAGTCCACAGATTACAGATTGCCTCCTGATGTGTTCCGGAAACTACTACTGGTCTCCCAGTAAAAGATAAAAGCTTAGACAGTTTGAGACATTACTCCCATTGAGAAAAGTCCGAATGTGGCCTGTTTTATTAAATCCCGATGTAATTTCAGTGTTTCATCAACACACTGAATGTCCACAGATTTCAGAATGATTCCAGTTTTGCTTCGGAAACTACTACCGGTCTCCCAGGAATCGATTAAAGGGTAGAGAGTTTGTGACATTACTCCCTATGACAAAATTCTTCTTGGGGTCTGTAGTATTCAATCCCGATTAAATTTCTGTGTTTCATCAACACTCAGAACGTCCACAGATTACAGGAAGCTTCCAGATGTGCTGCGGAAACTACTAGTGGTATCGCAGGAATCGATCAAAGTATAGACAGTTTGAGACAGAACTACCATGTAGAGAAGTCCGCATGGTGCCTGTTGTATTCAATTACGATGCAATTTCTGTGTTTCATTAACATTCTGAACGTCCATAGATTACATTAAGCCTTCATGTATGCTTTGGAAACTACTACTGATCTCCCAGGAATCGAACAAAGCGTAGAGGGTTTGGGACATTACTCCCTATGACAAAAGTTTTTAATGGTGCCTGTTCTAATCAATCCCGATGCAATTTCAGTGTTTCATTAACACTCTGAGCGTCCACAGATTACAGAATGCCTCCAGATATGCTTCGGAACCTACTCATGGACTGCAAGGGAATCGACCAAAGTGTCGAAAGTTTGGGACATAACTCCCATTGAGAAAAGTCCGCATGGTGACTGTTGTATTCAATCCCGATGCAATTTTTTGTGTCAAATCAACACACTGACGTTTATAGAATACAGAATGCCCCAGATGCTCTTCGGAAACTACTACTGGTCTCCCAGGGAACAATCAAGGCGCAGACAGTTTGAGACATTACTCCCATGGTGAAAAGTCCGCATGGTGCCTGTTGTATTCAATCCCGATGCAATGTCTGTGTTTCATCAACACTCTAAACGTCCACAGAATACAGATTGCCTCCAGATGTGCTTCGGAAACTACTACTGGTCTTCCAGGAATCGCTGAAAGCGTAGGCTGTTTTTCAGAAATTACTCCCATGGAAAAAAGTCAGCATTTGGCCTTTTGTTTTCAATCCCGATGCAATTTACGTGTTTCATCAATATTCTAAACGTCCACAGATTACATGAAGTTTCCAGAAGTCCTTCGGAATCTACTACTGGTCTCCCATGGAACGATCAAAGAATAGACAATTTGAGACATTACTCCCATGGAGAAAAGTCCGCACGGTGCCTGTTGCATTCAATCCCGATGCAATATCTGTGTTTCATCAACACTCTGAACATCCACAGGTTACAGGAAGTCTCCAGATGTGCTTCGGAAACTACTACTGGTCCCCCAGGAATCGATCAATGCGTAGACAGTTTGAGACATTATTCCCATGGAAAGAAGTCCGCAGAGTGCCTGTTTTATTCAATCCCGATGGAATTTCTGTGTTTCATCAACACTCGGAACGTCCTCAGATTACATGAAACTCTAGATGTGCTTTGGAAACTTCTACTGGTCTCCCAGGAATCGATCATAGATTAGACAGTTTGAGAAATAACTCCCTTGGAGAAAAGTCCGCATGGTGCCTGTTGTATTCAATCCCGATGTAATTTCTGTGTTTCATCAACGCTCTGAACGTCCACAGATTACAGGAAGCCTCCAGATGTGCTTCGGATTCCACTACCGGGTTCCCAGGGAACGATCAAATCGGAGATAGTTTTAGACATTCTCCCATGGAGAAAAGTCCGCATGGTGCCTGTTGTAATCAATGCCGATGCAATTTCTCTGTTTCATCAACACTCTGAATGTCCACAGATTACAGAATGCCTAGAGAAGTGCTTCGGAACCTACTATTGGACTCCCAGGAATCGACCAAAGTGTAGAAAGTTTGAGACAAAAATCCCATTGAGAAAAGTCCGCATGGTGCCTGTTGTATTCAATCCCGATGCAATTTCTGTGTTTTATCAACACACTGACATCCATAGAATACAGAAGGCCCCCAGATGCCCTTCAGAAACTACTACTGGTCTCCCAGGGAACAATCAAAGCGTAGACGGTTTGAGACATTACTCCCATAGTGCAAAGTCCGCATGGTGACTGTTGTATTCACTCCCGATGCAATATCTGTGTTTCATCAACACTCTATACGTCCACAGATTATAGAATGCCCCAAGATGTGCTTCGGAAACTACTACTGGTCTCCCAGGAGTCGATCAAATCGTAGACACTTTGAGACATTACTCCCATTGAGCAAAGTCCGCATGGTGCTGTTGTATTCAATCCCAATGCAATTTCTATGTTTCATCAACACCCTGAAAGTCCACAGATTACTGATTGCCTCCTGATGTGTTCCGGAAACTACTACTGGTCTCCCAGTAAAAGATAAAAGCTTTGACAGTTTGAGACATTACTCCCATTGAGAAAAGTCCGAATGTGGCCTGTTTTATTAAATCACGATGCAATTTCAGTGTTTCATCAACACACTGAATGTCCACAGATTACAGAATGATTCCAGTTTTGATTCGGAAACTACTACCGGTCTCCCAGGAATCGATTAAAGGGTAGAGAGTTTGTGACATTACTCCCTATGACAAAATTCATCTTGGTGTCTGTTGTATTCAATCCCGATTAAATTTCTGTGTTTCATCAACACTCAGAACGTCCACAGATTACAGGAAGCTTCCAGATGTGCTGCGGAAAGTACTAGTGGTCTCGCAGGAATCGATCAAAATATAGACAGTTTGAGACAGAACTCCCATGTAGAGAAGTCCGAATGGTGCCTGTTGTATTCAATTACGATGCAATTTCTGTGTTTCATTAACATTCTGAACGTCCATAGATTTCATTAAGCCTCCATATATGCTTTGGAAACTACTACTGGTCTCCCAGGAATCTATCAAAGCGTTGTCAGTTTGGGACATTACCCCCATGCAGAATTTTCCGCATGGTGCCTGTTGTATTCAATCCTGATGCAATTTCTGTGTTTCATCAACACGTTGAACGTCCACAGATTACATGAAACCTCCAGATGTGCCTCGGAAACTACTACTGGTCTCCCAGGAATCGATCAAAGCGTAGACAGGTTGAGACACTACTCCCATGGAGAAAAGTCCGCATGGTGCCTGTTGTATTCAATCCCGATGCAATTTCTGTGTTTGATCTACTCTCTGAACGTCCACAAATTACAGAAAGCCTTCAGATTTACTTCGGAAACCACTACTGGTCTCCCAGGGAACGATCAAATCGTAGACAGTTTGAGACATTACTCCCATAGTGAAAAGTTCGCATGGTGCCTTTTGTATTCAATCCCGATGCAATTTCTGTGTTTCATCAACACTCTGAACGTCCACAGATTACAGAATGCCTCCAGATGTGATCGGATTCCACTACCGGTCTGCCAGGGAACGATCAAAGCGTTGATAGCTTGAGACATTACTCCCATGGAGAAAAGTCCGCATGGTGCCTGTTGTAATCAATGCCGATGCAATTTCTGTGTTTCATCAACACTCTGAATGTCCACAGATTACAGAATGCCTCCAGATGTGCTTCGGAACCTACTAATGGACTCCAAGGCAATCGACCAAAGTGTCGAAAGTTTGGGACATAACTCCCATTGAGAAAAGTCCGCATGGTGCCTGTTGTATTTAATCCCGATGCAATTTTTTGTGTCAAATCAACAAACTGACGTTTATAGAATACAGAATGCCCCAGATGCTCTTCGGAAACTACTGCTGGTCTCCCAGGGAACAATCAAGGCGCAGACAGTTTGAGACATTACTCCCATGGCGAAAAGTCCGCACGGTGCCTGTTGCATTCAATCCCGATGCAATATCTGTGTTTCATCAACACTCTGAACGTCCACAGGTTACAGGAAGTCTCCAGATGTGCTTCGGAAACTACTACTGGTCCTCCAGGAATCGATCAAAGCGTAGACAGTTTGAGACATTATTCCCATGGAAAAAAGTCCGCATAGTGCCTGTTTTATTCAATCCCGATGCAATTTCTGTGTTTCATCCACACTCGGAACGTCCTCAGATTACATGAAACTCTAGATGTGCTTCGGAAACTTCTACTGGTCTCCCAGGAATCGATCAAAGCGTAGACAGTTTGAGAAATAACTCCCGTGGAGAAAAGTCCGGATGGTGCCTGTTGCATTCAATCAAGATGCAATTTCTGTGTTTCATCAACACTCTGAACGTCCACAGATTACAAGAAGCCTCCAGATGTGCTTCAGAAACTACTACTGGTCTCTACAGAATCGATCAAAGCATAAAGTTCGATACATTACTCACATGGAGAAAAGTCCGCATGGTGCCTTGTGTATACAATCCTGATGTAATTTCTGTGTTTGATCACCACTCGGAAAGTCCACACACTACATGAAGCCTCCAGATGTGCTTCGGAAACTACTACTGGTCTCCCAGGAATCGATCAAAGCGTAGACAGTTTGAGACATTACTCCCATGGAGAAAAGTCCGCATGGTGCCTGTTGTATTCAATCCCGATGCAATTACTGTGTTTGATCTACACTCTGAACGTCCACAGATGTCAGGAACCTTCAGATGTGCTTCGCAAACTACTACTGGTCTCCCAGGGAACGATCAAAGCGTAGACAGTTAGAGACATAACTCCCATGGAGAAAACTAGGCATGGTGCCTGTTGTATTCAATCCCGATGCAATTTCTGTGTTTCATCAAAACTCTGAACGTCCACATATTACAGAAAGCCTTCAGATATACTTCAAAAACTACTACTGGTCTCCCAGGGAACGATCGAATCGTAGACAGTTTGAGACATTACTCCCATAGTGAAAAGTTCGCATTGTGCCCTTTGTATTCAATCCCGATGCAATTTCTGTGTTTCATCAACACTCTGAAAGTCCACAGATTACAGATTGCCTCCTGATGTGTTCCGGAAACTACTACTGGTCTTCCAGGAATCGCTGAAAGCGTAGGCTGTTTTTCAGAAATTACTCCCATGGAAAAAAGTCAGCATTTGGCCTTTTGTTTTCAATCCCGATGCAATTTACGTGTTTCATCAATATTCTAAACGTCCACAGATTACATGAAGTTTCCAGAAGTCCTTCGGAATCTACTACTGGTCTCCCAGGGAACGATCAAAGAATAGACAATTTGAGACATTACTCCCATGGAGAAAAGTCCGCACGGTGCCTGTTGCATTCAATCCCGATGCAATATCTGTGTTTCATCAACACTCTGAACATCCACAGGTTACAGGAAGTCTCCAGATGTGCTTCGGAAACTACTACTGGTCCCCCAGGAATCGATCAATGCGTAGACAGTTTGAGACATTATTCCCATGGAAAGAAGTCCGCAGAGTGCCTGTTTTATTCAATCCCGATGGAATTTCTGTGTTTCATCAACACTCGGAACGTCCTCAGATTACATGAAACTCTAGATGTGCTTTTGAAACTTCTACTGGTCTCCCAGGAATCGATCATAGATTAGACAGTTTGAGAAATAACTCCCTTGGAGAAAAGTCCGCATGGTGCCTGTTGTATTCAATCCCGATGTAATTTCTGTGTTTCATCAACGCTCTGAACGTCCACAGATTACAGGAAGCCTCCAGATGTGCTTCGGATTCCACTACCGGGTTCCCAGGGAACGATCAAATCGGAGATAGTTTTAGACATTCTCCCATGGAGAAAAGTCCGCATGGTGCCTGTTGTAATCAATGCCGATGCAATTTCTGTGTTTCATCAACACTCTGAATGTCCACAGATTACAGAATGCCTAGAGATGTGCTTCGGAACCTACTATTGGACTCCCAGGAATCGACCAAAGTGTAGAAAGTTTGAGACAAAAATCCCATTGAGAAAAGTCCGCATGGTGCCTGTTGTATTCAATCCCGATGCAATTTCTGTGTTTTATCAACACACTGACATCCATAGAATACAGAAGGCCTCCAGATGCCCTTCAGAAACTACTACTGGTCTATCAGGGAACAATCAAAGCGTAGACGGTTTGAGACATTACTCCCATAGTGCAAAGTCCGCATGGTGACTGTTGTATTCACTCCCGATGCAATATCTGTGTTTCATCAACACTCTATACGTCCACAGATTATAGAATGCCCCAAGATGTGCTTCGGAAACTACTACTGGTCTCCCAGGAGTCGATCAAATCGTAGACACTTTGAGACATTACTCCCATTGAGCAAAGTCCGCATGGTGCTGTTGTATTCAATCCCAATGCAATTTCTATGTTTCATCAACACCCTGAAAGTCCATCGATTACTGATTGCCTCCTGATGTGTTCCGCAAACTACTACTGGTCTCCCAGTAAAAGATAAAAGCTTTGACAGTTTGAGACATTACTCCCATTGAGAAAAGTCCGAATGTGGCCTGTTTTATTAAATCCCGATGCAATTTCAGTGTTTCATCAACACACTGAATGTCCACAGATTACAGAATGATTCCAATTTTGATTCGGAAACTACTACCGGTCTCCCAGGAATCGATTAAAGGGTAGAGAGTTTGTGACATTACTCCCTATGACAAAATTCTTCTTGGTGTCTGTTGTATTCAATCCCGATTAAATTTCTGTGTTTCATCAACACTCAGAACGTCCACAGATTACAGGAAGCTTCCAGATGTGCTGCGGAAACTACTAGTGGTCTCGCAGGAATCGATCAAAGTATAGACAGTTTGAGACAGAACTCCCATGTAGAGAAGTATGAATGGTGACTGTTGTATTCAATTACGATGCAATTTCTGTGTTTCATTAACATTCTGAACGACCATAGATTTCATTAAGCCTCCATATATGCTTTGGAAACTACTACTGGTCTCCCAGGAATCTATCAAAGCGTTGACAGTTTGGGACATTACCCCCATGCAGAATTTTCCGCATGGTGCCTGTTGTATTCAATCCTGATGCAATTTCTGTGTTTCAACAACACGTTGAACGTCCACAGATTACATGAAACCTCCAGATGTGCCTCGGAAACTACTACTGGTCTCCCAGGAATCGATCAAAGCGTAGACAGATTGAGACACTACTCCCATGGAGAAAAGTCCGCATGGTGCCTGTTGTATTCAATCCCGATGCAATTTCTGTGTTTGATCTACTCTCTGAACGTCCACAAATTACAGAAAGCCTTCAGATTTACTTCGGAAACCACTACTGGTCTCCCAGGGAACGATCAAATCGTAGACAGTTTGAGACATTACTCCCATAGTGAAAAGTTCGCATGGTGCCTTTTGTATTCAATCCCGATGCAATTTCTGTGTTTCATCAACACTCTGAACGTCCACAGATTACAGAATGCCTCCAGATGTGATCGGATTCCACTACCGGTCTGCCAGGGAACGATCAAAGCGTTGATAGCTTGAGACATTACTCCCATGGAGAAAAGTCCGCATGGTGCCTGTTGTAATCAATGCCGATGCAATTTCGGTGTTTCATCAACACTCTGAATGTCCACAGATTACAGAATGCCTCCAGATGTGCTTCGGAACCTACTAATGGACTCCAAGGCAATCGACCAAAGTGTCGAAAGTTTGGGACATAACTCCCATTGAGAAAAGTCCGCATGGTGCCTGTTGTATTTAATCCCGATGCAATTTTTTGTGTCAAATCAACAAACTGACGTTTATAGAATACAGAATGCCCCAGATGCTCTTCGGAAACTACTACTGGTCTCCCAGGGAACAATCAAGGCGCAGACAGTTTGAGACATTACTCCCATGGCGAAAAGTCCGCACGGTGCCTGTTGCATTCAATCCCGATGCAATATCTGTGTTTCATCAACACTCTGAACGTCCACAGGTTACAGGAAGTCTCCAGATGTGCTTCGGAAACTACTACTGGTCCTCCAGGAATCGATCAAAGCGTAGACAGTTTGAGACATTATTCCCATGGAAAAAAGTCCGCATAGTGCCTGTTTTATTCAATCCCGATGCAATTTCTGTGTTTCATCCACACTCGGAACGTCCTCAGATTACATGAAACTCTAGATGTGCTTCGGAAACTTCTACTGGTCTCCCAGGAATCGATCAAAGCGTAGACAGTTTGAGAAATAACTCCCGTGGAGAAAAGTCCGGATGGTGCCTGTTGCATTCAATCAAGATGCAATTTCTGTGTTTCATCAACACTCTGAACGTCCACAGATTACAAGAAGCCTCCAGATGTGCTTCAGAAACTACTACTGGTCTCTACAGAATCGATCAAAGCATAAAGTTCGATACTTTACTCACATGGAGAAAAGTCCGCATGGTGCCTGTTGTATTCAATCCCGATGAAATTTATGTGTTTCATCAACGCTCTGAACGTCCACAGATTACAGGAAGCCTCCAGATGTGCTTCGTAAACTACTACTGGTCTCTCTGGAATCGATCAAATCGTAGACATTTTGAGACATTTCTCCCATGGAGAAAATTCCGCAAGGTGCCTGATCTATTCAATCCCGATGCAATTTTTGTGTTTCATGAACACTCTGAACGTCAACAGATTACAGGAAGACTCCAGATGTGCTTCGGAAACTACTACTGGTCTCCCTGGGAACAATCAAAGCGTAGACAGTTTGAGACATTTCTCCCATGGAGAAAAGTCGACATGGTGCCTATTATATTTAATCCCGATGCAATTTTTGTGTTTCATCAACGCTCTGAACGTCGACGGATTACAGGATGCCTCCAGATTTACTTCGGAAAGTACTACTGGTCTGCTAGGAAGCGATCAAAGCGTAGACAGTTTGAGACATTACTCCCATGGAGAAAAGTCCGCATGGTGACTTGTGTATTCAATCCCGATGCAATTTCCGTGTTTCATCAACACTGAACATCCACAGATTACAGGAAGACTCCAGATGTGCTTCGGAAACTACTCTGGTCTACCAGGTATCGATCAAAGCGTAGACAGTTTGAGACATTACCCCCATGGAGAAAAGTCCGCATGGTACCTGTTGCATTCAATCCCAAAGCAATATCTCTGTTTCATCAACACTCTGAACGTCCACAGATTACAGGAAGCCTCCGGATGTGCTTCGGAAACTACTACTGGTCTCCCAGGAATCGCTGAAAGCGCAGGCTGTTTTTCAGAAATTACTCCCATGGAAAAAAGTCAGCATTTGGCCTTTTGTTTTCAATCCCGATGCAATTTATGTGTTTCATCAATATTCTAAACGTCCACAGATTACATGATGTTTCCAGAAGTCCTTCGGAATCTACTACTGGTCTCCCAGGGAACGATCAAAGAATAGACAATTTGAGACATTACTCCCATGGAGAAAAGTCCGCACAGTGCCTGTTGCATTCAATCCCGATGCAATATCTGTGTTTCATCAACACTCTGAACGTCCACAGGTTACAGGAAGTCTCCAGCTGTGCTTCGGAAACTACTACTGGTCCCCCAGGAATCGATCAAAGCGTAGACAGTTTGAGACATAATTCCCATGGAAAAAAGTCCGCATAGTGCCTGTTTTATTCAATCCTGATGCAATTTCTGTGTTTCATCAACACTCGGAACGTCCTCAGATTACATGAAACTCTAGATGTGCATCGGAAACTACTACTGGTCTCCCAGGGAACGATCAAATCGTAGACAGTTTGAGACATTACTCCCATAGTGAAATGTTCGCATGGTGCCTTTTGTATTCAATACCGATGCAATTTCTGTGTTTCATCAACACTCTGAACGTCCACAGTTTTCAGAATGCCACCAGGTGTGCTTCGGAAACTACTACAGGTCCCCCAGGAATCGATCAAAGCGTAGACAGTTTGAGACATTATTCCCATGGAAAAATTCCGCATAGCACCTGTTTTATTCAATCCCGATGCAATTTCTGTGTTTCATCAACACTCGGAACGTCCTCAGATTACACGAAACTCTAGATGTGCTTCGGAAACTTCTACTGGTCTCCCAGGAATCGATCAAAGCGTAGACAGTTTGAGAAATAACTCCCTTGGAGAAAAGTCCGCATGGTACCTGTTGCATTCAATCCCAAAGCAATATCTCTGTTTCATCAACACTCTGAACGTCCACAGATTACAGGAAGCCTCCGGATGTGCTTCGGAAACTACTACTGGTCTCCCAGGAATCGCTAAAAACGCAGGCTGTTTTTCAGAAATTACTCCCATGGAAAAAAGTCAGCATTTGGCCTTTTGTTTTCAATCCCGATGCAATTTCTGTGTTTCATCAACACGTTGAACGTCCACAGATTACATGAAACCTCCATATGTGCGTCGGAAACTGCTACTGGTCCCCCAGGAATCGATCAAAGCGTAGACAGTTTGAGACATTACTCCCATGGAGAAAAGTCGACATAGTGCCTATTATATTTAATCCCGATGCAATTTTTGTGTTTCATCAACGCTCTGAACGTCGACGGATTACAGGATGCCTCCAGATTTACTTCGGAAACTACTACTGGTCTGCCAGGAAACGATCAAAGCGTAGACAGTTTGAGACATAACTCCCATGGAGAAAAGTCCGCATGGTGACTTGTGTATTCAATCCCGATGCAATTTCCGTGTTTCATCAACACTGAACATCCACAGATTACAGGAAGACTCCAGATGTGCTTCGGAAACTACTCTGGTCTACCAGGTATCGATCAAAGCGTAGACAGTTTGAGACATTACCCCCATGGAGAAAAGTCCGCATGGTACCTGTTGCATTCAATCCCAAAGCAATATCTCTGTTTCATCAACACTCTGAACGTCAACAGATTACAGGAAGCCTCCGGATGTGCTTCGGAAACTACTACTGGTCTCCCAGGAATCGCTGAAAGCGCAGGCTGTTTTTCAGAAATTACTCCCATGGAAAAAAGTCAGCATTTGGCCTTTTGTTTTCAATCCCGATGCAATTTATGTGTTTCATCAATATTCTAAACGTCCACAGATTACATGAAGTTTCCAGAACTCCTTCGGAATCTACTATTGGTCTTCCAGGGAACGATCAAAGAATAGACAATTTGAGACATTACTCCCATTGAGAAAAGTCCGCACAGTGCCTGTTGCATTCAATCCCGATGCAATACCTGTGTTTCATCAACACTCTGAACGTCCACAGGTTACAGGAAGTCTCCAGCTGTGCTTCGGAAACTACTACTGGTCCCCCAGGAATCGATCAAAGCGTAGACAGTTTGAGACATTATTCCCATGGAAAAAAGTCCGCATAGTGCCTGTTTTATTCAATCCCGATGCAATTTCTGTGTTTCATCAACACTCGGAACGTCCTCAGATTACATGAAACTCTAGATGTGCTTCGGAAACTTCTACTGGTCTCCCAGGAATCGATCAAAGCGTAGACTGTTTGAGAAATAACTCCCTTGGAGAAAAGTCCGCATGGTGCCTGTTGCATTCAATCAAGATGCATTTTCTGTGTTTCATCAACACTCTGAACGTCCACAGATTACAGAATGCCACCAGGTGTGCTTCGGAAACTACTACTGGTCCCCCAGGAATCGATCAAAGCGTAGACAGTTTGAGACATTATTCCCATGGAAAAAAGTCCGCATAGTGCCTGTTTTATTCAATCCCGATGCAATTTCTGTGTTTCATCAACACTCGGAACGTCCTCAGATTACATGAAACTCTAGATGTGCTTCGGAAACTTCTACTGGTCTCCCAGGTATCGATCAAAGCGTAGACAGTTTGAGACATTACTCCCATGGAGAAAAGTCGACATGGTGCCTATTATATTTAATCCCGATGCAATTTTTGTGTTTCATCAACGCTCTGAACGTCGACGGATTACAGGATGCCTCCAGATTTACTTCGGAAAGTACTACTGGTCTGCCAGGAAGCGATCAAAGCGTAGACAGTTTGAGACATTACTCCTATGGAGAAAAGTCCGCATGGTGACTTGTGTATTCAATCCCGATGCAATTTCCGTGTTTCATCAACACTGAACATCCACAGATTACAGGAAGACTCCAGATGTGCTTCGGAAACTACTCTGGTCTACCAGGTATCGATCAAAGCGTAGACAGTTTGAGACATTACCCCCATGGAGAAAAGTCCGCATGGTACCTGTTGCATTCAATCCCGATGCAATATCTCTGTTTCATCAACACTCTGAACGTCCACAGATTACAGAATGCCACCAGGTGTGCTTCGGAAACTACTCGGGTCCCCCAGGAATCGATCAAAGCGTAGACAGTTTGAGACATTACTCCCATGGAGAAAAGTCGACATGGTGCCTATTATATTTAATCCCGATGCAATTTTTGTGTTTCATCAACGCTCTGAACGTCGACGGATTACAGGATGCCTCCAGATTTACTTCGGAAAGTACTACTGGTCTGCCAGGAAGCGATCAAAGCGTAGACAGTTTGAGACATTACTCCTATGGAGAAAAGTCCGCATGGTGACTTGTGTATTCAATCCCGATGCAATTTCCGTGTTTCATCAACACTGAACATCCACAGATTACAGGAAGACTCCAGATGTGCTTCGGAAACTACTCTGGTCTACCAGGTATCGATCAAAGCGTAGACAGTTTGAGACATTACCCCCATGGAGAAAAGTCCGCATGGTACCTGTTGCATTCAATCCCAAAGCAATATCTCTGTTTCATCAACACTCTGAACGTCCACAGATTACAGAATGCCACCAGGTGTGCTTCGGAAACTAGTACTGGTCCCCCAGGAATCGATCAAAGCGTAGACAGTTTGAGACATTATTCCCATGGAAAAAAGTCCGCATAGTGCCTGTTTTATTCAATCCCGATGCAATTTCTGTGTTTCATCAACACTCGGAACGTCCTCAGATTACATGAAACTCTAGATGTGCTTCGGAAACTTCTACTGGTCTCCCAGGAATCGATCAAAGCGTAGACAGTTTGAGAAATAACTCCCTTGGAGAAAAGTCCGCATGGTGCCTGTTGCATTCAATCAAGATGCATTTTCTGTGTTTCATCAACACTCTGAACGTCCACAGATTACAAGAAGCCTCCAGATGTGCTTCAGAAACTACTACTGGTCTCTACAGAATCGATCAAGGCGTAAAGTTTGATACATTACTCACATGGAGAAAAGATCGCATGGTGCCTGTTGTATGCAATCCCGACGCAATTTCCGTGTTTCATCAACACTGAACATCCACAGATTACAGGAAGTCTCCAGATGTGCTTCGGAAACTACTCGGGTCTCCCAGGTATCGATCAAAGCGTAGACAGTTTGAGACATTACCCCCATGGAGAAAAGTCCGCATGGTACCTGTTGCATTCAATCCCAAAGCAATATCTCTGTTTCATCAACACTCTGAACGTCCACAGATTACAGGAAGCCTCCGGATGTGCTTCGGAAACTACTACTGGTCTCCCAGGAATCGCTGAAAGCGCAGGCTGTTTTTCAGAAATTACTCCCATGGAAAAAAGTCAGCATTTGGCATTTTGTTTTCAATCCCGATGCAATTTATGTGTTTCATCAATATTCTAAACGTCCACAGATTACATGAAGTTTCCAGAAGTCCTTCGGAATCTACTACTGGTCTCCCAGGGAACGATCAAAGAATAGACAATTTGAGACATTACTCCCATGGAGAAAAGTCCGCACAGTGCCTGTTGCATTCAATCCCGATGCAATATCTGTGTTTCATCAACACTCTGAACGTCCATAGGTTACAGGAAGTCTCCAGCTGTGCTTCGGAAACTACTACTGGTCCCCCAGGAATCGATCAAAGCGTAGACAGTTTGAGACATTATTCCCATGGAAAAAAGTCCGCATAGTGCCTGTTTTATTCAATCCCGATGCAATTTCTGTGTTTTATCAACACTCGGAACGTCCTCAGATTACATGAAACACTAGATGTGCTTCGGAAACTACTACTGGTCTTCCAGGGAACGATCAAATCGTAGACAGTTTGAGACCTTACTCCCATAGTGAAAAGTTCGCATGGTGCCTTTTGTATTCAATCCCGATGCAATTTCTGTGTTTCATCAACACTCTGAACGTCTACAGATTACAGAATGCCTCCAGGTGTGCTTCGGAAACTACTACTGGTCCCCCAGGAATCGATCAAAGCGTAGACAGTTTGAGACATTATTCCCATGGAAAAAAGTCCGCAAAATGCCTGTTTTATTCAATCCCGATGCAATTTCTGTGTTTCATCAACACGTTGAACGTCCAAAGATTACATGAAACCTCCATATGTGCCTCGGAAACTGCTACTGGTCTCCCAGGAATCGATCAAAACGTAGACAGTTTGAGACATAACTCCCATTGAGAAAATTCCGCATGGTGCCTGTTCTATTCAATCCCGATGCAATTTTTGTGTTTCATCAACGCTCTGAACGTCGACGGATTACAGGATGCCTCCAGATTTACTTCGGAAAGTACTACTGGTCTGCCAGGAAGCGATCAAAGCGTAGACAGTTTGAGACATTACTCCTATGGAGAAAAGTCCGCATGGTGACTTGTGTATTCAATCCCGATGCAATTTCCGTGTTTCATCAACACTGAACATCCACAGATTACAGGAAGACTCCAGATGTGCTTCGGAAACTACTCTGGTCTACCAGGTATCGATCAAAGCGTAGACAGTTTGAGACATTACCCCCATGGAGAAAAGTCCGCATGGTACCTGTTGCATTCAATCCCAAAGCAATATCTCTGTTTCATCAACACTCTGAACGTCCACAGATTACAGAATGCCACCAGGTGTGCTTCGGAAACTAGTACTGGTCCCCCAGGAATCGATCAAAGCGTAGACAGTTTGAGACATTATTCCCATGGAAAAAAGTCCGCATAGTGCCTGTTTTATTCAATCCCGATGCAATTTCTGTGTTTCATCAACACTCGGAACGTCCTCAGATTACATGAAACTCTAGATGTGCTTCGGAAACTTCTACTGGTCTCCCAGGAATCGATCAAAGCGTAGACAGTTTGAGAAATAACTCCCTTGGAGAAAAGTCCGCATGGTGCCTGTTGCATTCAATCAAGATGCATTTTCTGTGTTTCATCAACACTCTGAACGTCCACAGATTACAAGAAGCCTCCAGATGTGCTTCAGAAACTACTACTGGTCTCTACAGAATCGATCAAGGCGTAAAGTTTGATACATTACTCACATGGAGAAAAGATCGCATGGTGCCTGTTGTATGCAATCCCGACGCAATTTCCGTGTTTCATCAACACTGAACATCCACAGATTACAGGAAGTCTCCAGATGTGCTTCGGAAACTACTCGGGTCTCCCAGGTATCGATCAAAGCGTAGACAGTTTGAGACATTACCCCCATGGAGAAAAGTCCGCATGGTACCTGTTGCATTCAATCCCAAAGCAATATCTCTGTTTCATCAACACTCTGAACGTCCACAGATTACAGGAAGCCTCCGGATGTGCTTCGGAAACTACTACTGGTCTCCCAGGAATCGCTGAAAGCGCAGGCTGTTTTTCAGAAATTACTCCCATGGAAAAAAGTCAGCATTTGGCATTTTGTTTTCAATCCCGATGCAATTTATGTGTTTCATCAATATTCTAAACGTCCACAGATTACATGAAGTTTCCAGAAGTCCTTCGGAATCTACTACTGGTCTCCCAGGGAACGATCAAAGAATAGACAATTTGAGACATTACTCCCATGGAGAAAAGTCCGCACAGTGCCTGTTGCATTCAATCCCGATGCAATATCTGTGTTTCATCAACACTCTGAACGTCCATAGGTTACAGGAAGTCTCCAGCTGTGCTTCGGAAACTACTACTGGTCCCCCAGGAATCGATCAAAGCGTAGACAGTTTGAGACATTATTCCCATGGAAAAAAGTCCGCATAGTGCCTGTTTTATTCAATCCCGATGCAATTTCTGTGTTTTATCAACACTCGGAACGTCCTCAGATTACATGAAACACTAGATGTGCTTCGGAAACTACTACTGGTCTTCCAGGGAACGATCAAATCGTAGACAGTTTGAGACCTTACTCCCATAGTGAAAAGTTCGCATGGTGCCTTTTGTATTCAATCCCGATGCAATTTCTGTGTTTCATCAACACTCTGAACGTCTACAGATTACAGAATGCCTCCAGGTGTGCTTCGGAAACTACTACTGGTCCCCCAGGAATCGATCAAAGCGTAGACAGTTTGAGACATTATTCCCATGGAAAAAAGTCCGCAAAATGCCTGTTTTATTCAATCCCGATGCAATTTCTGTGTTTCATCAACACGTTGAACGTCCAAAGATTACATGAAACCTCCATATGTGCCTCGGAAACTGCTACTGGTCTCCCAGGAATCGATCAAAACGTAGACAGTTTGAGACATAACTCCCATTGAGAAAATTCCGCATGGTGCCTGTTCTATTCAATCCCGATGCAATTTTTGTGTTTCATCAACACTCTGAACGTCGACAGTTTACAGGATGCCTTCAGATGTGCTACGGAAACTACTACTGGTCTCCCAGGGATGAATCAAAACGTAGTCAGTTTGAGACACTACTCCCATGGAGAAAAGTCCGCATGGTGCCCTGTGTATTCAATCCCGACGCAATTTCCGTGTTTCATCAACACTGAACATCCACAGATTACAGGAAGTCTCCAGATGTGCTTCGGAAACTACTCGGGTCTCCCAGGTATCGAACAAAGCGTAGACAGATTGAGACATTACTCCCATGGACAAAAGTCGACATGGTGCCCATTATATTTAATCCCGATGCAATTTTTGTGTTTCATCAACGCTCTGAACGTCGACGGATTGCAGGATGCCTCCAGATTTACTTCGAAAACTACTACTGGTCTGCCAGGAAGCGATCAAAGCGTAGACAGTTTGAGACATTGTTCCCATGGAGAAAAGTTCGCATGGTGACTTGTGTATTCAATCCCGATGCAATTTCCGTGTTTCATCAACACTGAACATCCACAGATTACAGGAAGACTCCAGATGTGCTTCGGAAACTACTCTGGTCTACCAGGTATCGATCAAAGCGTAGACAGTTTGAGACATTACCCAGATGGAGAAAAGTCCGCATGGTACCTGTTGCATTCAATCCCAAAGCAATATCTCTGTTTCATCAACACTCTGAACGTCTACAGATTACAGGATGCCTAAAGATGTGCTACGGAAACTACTACTGGTCTCCCAGAGAACGATCAAAGAATAGACAATTTGAGACATTACTCCCATGGAGAAAAGTCCGCACAGTGCCTGTTGCATTCAATCCCGATGCAATATCTGTGTTTCATCAACACTCGGAATGTCCTCAGATTACACGAAACTCTAGATGTGCTTCGGAAACTTCTACTGGTCTCCCAGGAATCGATCAAAGCGTAGACAGTTTGAGAAATAACTCCCTTGGAGAAAAGTCCGCATGGTACCTGTTGCATTCAATCCCAAAGCAATATCTCTGTTTCATCAACACTCTGAACGTCCACAGATTACAGGAAGCCTCCGGATGTGCTTCGGAAACTACTACTGGTCTCCCAGGAATCGCTGAAAGCGCAGGCTGTTTTTCAGAAATTACTCCCATGGAAAAAAGTCAGCATTTGGCCTTTTGTTTTCAATCCCGATGCAATTTATGTGTTTCATCAATATTCTAAACGTCCACCGATTACATGAAGTTTCCAGAAGTCCTTCGGAATCTACTACTGGTCTCCCAGGGAACGATCAAAGAATAGACAATTTGAGACATTACTCCCCTGGAGAAAAGTCCGCACAGTGCCTGTTGCATTCAATCCCGATGCAATATCTGTGTTTCATCAACACTCTGAACGTCCATAGGTTACAGGAAGTCTCCAGCTGTGCTTCGGAAACTACTACTGGTCCCCCAGGAATCGATCAAAGCGTAGACAGTTTGAGACATTATTCCCATGGAAAAAAGTCCGCATAGTGCCTGTTTTATTCAATCCCGATGCAATTTCTGTGTTTCATCAACAAGTTGAACGTCCACAGATTACATGAAACCTCCATATGTGCGTCGGAAACTGCTACTGGTCTCCCAGGAATCGATCAAAACGTAGACAGTTTGAGACATAACTCCCATTGAGAAAATTCCGCATGGTGCCTGTTCTATTCAATCCCGATGCAATTTTTGTGTTTCATCAACACTCTGAACGTCGACAGATTACAAGAAGCCTCCAGATGTGCTTCAGAAACTACTACTGGTCTCTACAGAATCGATCAAGGCGTAAAGTTTGATACATTACTCACATGGAGAAAAGATCGCATTGTGCCTGTTGTATTCAATCCCGATGAAATTTCTGTGTTTCATCAACGCTCTGAACGTCCACAGATAACAGGAAGCCTCCAGATGTGCTTCGTAAACTACTACTGGTCTCTCAGGAATCGATCAAATCGTAGACATTTTGAGACATTACTCCCATGGAGAAAATTCCGCATGGTGCCTGATCTATTCAATCCCGATGCAATTTGTCTGTTTCATCAACACTCTGAAAGTCCACAGATCACAGGAAGGCTCCAGATGTGCTTCGGAAACTACTACTGGTCTCCCAGGAATCTATCAAAGAGTTGACAGTTTGGGACAATACTCCCATGCAGAAATTTCCGCATGGTGCCTGTTGTATTCAACCCTGATGCAATTTCTGTGTTTCATCAACACGTTGAACGTCCACAGATTACATGAAACCTCCATATGTGCCTCGGAAACTACTACTGGTCTCCCAGGAATCGATCAAAACGTAGACAGTTTGAGACATAACTCCTATTGAGAAAATGCCGCATGGTGCCTGTTCTATTCAATCCCGATGCAATTTTTGTGTTTCATCAACACTCTGAACGTCGACAGTTTACAGGATGCCTAAAGATGTGCTACGGAAACTACTACTGGTCTCCCAGAGAACTCTCAAAGCGTAGTCAGTTTGAGACATTACTCCCATGGAGAAAAGTCCGCATGGTGTCTATTATATTCAATCCCGATGCCATTTTTTTGTTTCCTCAACGCTCTGAACGTCGACAGATTACAGGATGCCTCCAGATGTGCTTCGGAAACTACTAGTGGTCTCCCAGCGAACGATCAAAGCGTAGACAGTTAGAGACATTACTCCCATTGAGCAAAGTCCGCATGGTGCAGTTGTATTCAATCCCAAAGCAATATCTGAGTTTCATATACACTGTGAAGATCCACAGATTACAGATTGCCTCCAGATGTGCTTCGGAAACTACTACTGGTCTCCCAGTAAACGATCAAAGCGTAGACAGTTTGAGACATTACTCCCATGGAGAAAAGTCCGCATTTGGCGTGTTGTATTGAACCCGGGTGAAATTTCAGTGTTTCATCAACACTCTGAATGTCCACAGATTATAGAATGATTCCAGTTGTGCTTCGGTACCTACTTGTACTCTCCCAGGAATCGAGCAAAATGTAGACAGTTCGAGACATAACTCCCATTGAGAGAAGTTCGCATGGTGCCTGTTGTATTCAATCCCGATGAAATTTCTATGTTTCAGCAACAAATAGAACGTCCATAGATTACAGAATGCCTCCAAATGTGCTTCGGAAACTACTACTGCTCTCCCACGAATCGATTAAAAGGTAGAGAGTTTGAGACATTACTCCCGATGACAAAAGTCTTCTTGGTGCCTGTTGTATTCAATCCCGATTAAATTTCTATGTTTCACCAACACTCACCACGTTCACAGATTACAGGAAGCATCCAGATGTGCTGCGGAAACTACTACTGGTCTCCCAGGAATCGATCAAAGCGTAGACAGTTTGGGACATAACTCCCATGCTGAAACTTCCACATGTTGCCTGTTGTATTCAATCCCGATGCAATTTCTGTGTTTCAACAACGAACTGAACGTCTACAGATTACAGGATGCCTCCAGATGTGCTTCGGAAACTACTACTGGTCTCCCAGCAAACGATCAAAGCGTAGACAGTTAGAGACATTACTCCCATGGAGAAAAGTCCGCATGGTGCCTGTTGTATTCAATCCCGATGCAATTTCTGTGTTTCATCAACACTCTGAACGTCCACAGATTACAGGAAACCTTCAGATGTGCTTCGGAAACTACTACTGGTCTCCCAGAGAACAATCTAAGCGTAGACAGTTTGAGACACTACTCCCATGGAGAAAAGTCCGCATTTCGCCTGTTGTATTGAACCCCGATGCAATTTCAGTGTTTCATCAATACTCTAAATGTCCACAGATTAGAGAATGATTCCAGTTGTGCTACGGAACCTACGAGTGATCTCCCAGGAATCGACCAAAGTGTAGACAGTTTGAGACATAAATCCCATTGAGAGAAGTCCGCATGGTGCCTGTTGTATTCAATCCCGATGCAATTTCTGTGTTTCATCAACACACTGAACGTATAAAGACTACAGAATGCCTCCAGATGTGCATCGGAAACTACTACTGGTCTCCCAGGTATCGATTAAAGGGTAGAGAATTTGAGACATTACTCCCAATGACAAAAGTCTTCATGGTGTCTGTTGTATTCAATCCCGATTAAATTTCTATGTTTCATCTACACTCTGAACGTCCACAGATTACAGGATGCCTTTAGATGTGCTTCGGAAACTACTACTGGTCTCCCAGGGAACAATTAAAGCGTAGAAAGTTTGAGACATTTCTCCCATGTAGAGAAGTCGGCATGGTGCCTGTTTTATTCAATCCCGATGCAATTTCATTGTTTCTTTAACACTCTGAACGTCCACAGATTCAGGAAGCCTCCAGATGTGCTTCGGATTCCACTACTGGTCTCCCAGGTACCGATCAAAGCGTAGAGAGTTTTTGACATTATTCCCCATGACAAACGTTTTCATGGTGCCTGTTGTATTCAATCCCGATGCAATATCTGTGTTTCATCAATACTCTAAACGTCCACAGATTACAGAATGCCCCAAGATGTGCTTCGGAAACTACTACTGGACTCCTGGGAATCGATCAGAGCGTAGACAGTTTGAGACATTACTCCCATTGTGCAAAGTCCGCATGTTGCTGTTGTATTCAATCCCGATGCAATTTCTGTGTTTCATCAACACACTGAACGTCCAAAGATTACAGAATGCCTCCACATGTGCATCGGAAACTACTACTGGTCTCCCAGGAATCGTTTAAAGGGTAGAGACTTTGAGACATTACTCCCAATGACAAAAGTCTTCATGGTGTCTGTTGTATTTAATCCCGATTACATTTCTGTGTTTCATCAACACTCTGAACGTCCACAGACTACAGGAAGCTTCCAGATGTGCTGCGGACACTACTACTGGTCTCCCAGGAATCGATAAAAGCGTTGACAGTTTGAGGAACATTTCCCATGCATGGTGCCTGTTATATTCAATCCCGATGCAACTTCTGTGTTTCATTAACACACTCAACGTCCATAGAATACAGACTGCCTCCAGATGTTCTTCGGAAACTACAACTGGTCTCCCAGGGAACAATCAAAGCGTAGACAGTTTGAGACATTACTCCCATGGAGATTAGTCCGCATTTGGCCTGTTGTATTCAATCCCGATGCAATATCTGTGTTTCATCGACACTCAGAACGTCCACAGATTACAGGAAGCTTCCAGATGTGCTGCGGAAACTACTACTCGTCTCCCAGGGAACGATCAAAGCATAGACAGTTTGAGACATTACTCCCATGGAGAAAAGTCCGCATTTGGCCTGTTGTATTGAACCCCGATCAATTTCAGTGTTTCATCAATACACTGAATGTCCACAGATTACAGAATGATTCCAGTTGTGCAACGGAAACTACTAGTGATCTCCCAGGAACCGACCAAAGTGTAGACAGTTTGAGACATAACTCCCATTGAGAGAAGTCCGCATGGTGCCTGTTGTATTCAATCCCGATGCTAATTCTGTGTTTCATCAACACACTGAACGTATAAAGATTACAGAATGCCTCCAGATGTGCATCGGAAACTACTACTGGTCTCCCAGGAATCGATTAAAGGGTAAAGAATTTGAGACATTACTCCCAATGACAAAAGTCTTCTTGGTGTCTGTTGTATTCAATCCCGATTCAATTTCTGTGTTTCATCAACACTCAGAACGTCCACAGATTACAGGAAGCTTCCAGATGTGCTGCGGAAACTACTACAGGTTTCCCAGGAATCGATTAAAGCGTAGACAGTTTGGGACATTACTCCCATGCAAAAACTTCCGCATGTTGCCTGTTGTATTCAATCCCGATGCAATTTCTGTGTTTCATCAATACTCTAAACGTCACCAGATTACAGAATGCCCCATGATGTGCTTCGGAAACTACTACTGGTCTCCTGGGAATCGATCAGAACGTAGACAGTTTGAGACATTACTCCCATTGTGCAAAGTCCGCATGGTGCTGTTGTATTCAATCCCAATGCAATTTCTGAGTTTCATCAACACTGTGAAGATCCACAGATTACAGATTGCCTCCAGATGTGCTTCGGAAACTATTACTGGTCTCCCAGTAAACGATCAAATCGTAGACAGTTCGAGTCATTACTCCCATGGAGAAAAGTCCGCAATTGGCCTGTTGTATTGAACCCCGATGCAATTTCAGTATTTCATCAATACTCTGAATGTCAACAGATTACAGAATGATTCCAGTTGTGCTACGGAACTTGCTAGTGATCTCCCAGGAATCGACAAAAGTGTACACAGTTTGAGACATAACTCCCATTGAGAAAAGTCCGCATGGTGCCTGTTGTATTCATTCCCGATGCAATTTCTGTGTTTCATCAACACACTGATCGTCCAAAGATTACAGAATGCCTCCAGATGTGCATCGGAAACTACTACTGGTCTCCCAGGAATCGATTAAAGGGTAGAGAATTTGAGACATTACTCCCAATGACAAAAGTCTTCATGGTGTCTGTTGTATTCAATCCCGATAAATTTCTGTGTTTTATCAACACTCTGAACGTCCAGAGATTACAGGAAGCTTCCAGATGTGCTGCGGAAACTACTACTGGTCTCCCAGGAATCGATAAAAGCGTTGACAGTTTGAGGAACAACTTCCATGCAGAAACTTCCGCTTGGTGCCTATTATATTCAATCCCGATGCAATTTTTCTGTTTCATCAAGGCTCTGAACGTCGACAGATTACAGGATGCCTTTATATGTGCTTCGGAAACTACTACTGGTCTCCCAGGGAACAATCAAAGCGTAGAAAGTTTGAGACATTACTCCCATGTGGAGAAGTCGGCATAGTGCCTGTTTTATTCAGTCCCGGTGCAATTTCAGATTTTCATTAACACTCTGAACGTCCACAGATTACAGGAAGCCTCCAGATGTGCTTCTGATTCCACTACTGGTCTCCCACGGAACGATCAAGAACGTAGACAGTTTGAGATATTACTGCCATGGAGAAAAGTCTCCATGGTGCCTGTTGTAATCAGTGCCGATGCAATTTCTGTGTTTAATCAACGCTCTGAATGTCCACAGATTACAGAATGCCTCCAGATGTGCTTTGAAACCTACTAATGATCTCCCAGGAATCGAACAAATTATAGAAAATTTGAGAAATAACTCCCACTGAGAAAAGTCCGCATGGTGCCTGTTATATTCAATCCCGATGCAATTTCTGTGTTTCATCAACACACTCAACGTCCATAGAATACAGACTGCCTCCAGATGTTCTTCGGAAACTACTACTGGTCTCCCAGGGAACAATGAAAGCGTAGACAATTTGAGAAATTACTCCCATGGAGATTAGTCCGCATGGTGACTGTTGTATTCAATCCCGATGCAATATCTGTGTTTCATCAACACTCTGAACGTCGACAGATTACAGGATGCCTCCAGATGTGATTCGGAAACTACTACTGGTCTCCCAGGGAACGATCAAAGCGTAGAAAGTTAGAGACATTACTCCCACTTAGAATAGTCCGCATGGTGCCTGTTGTACTCAATCCCGATGCAATTTCTGCGTTTCACCAACACTCTGAACGTCCACAGATTACAGAAAGCCTTCAGATGTGCTTCGGAAACTGCTACTGGTCTCCCAGGGAACGATCAAATCGTAGACAGTTTGAGACATCACTCCCATAGAGAAAAGTCCGCTTGGTGCCTATTGTAATCAATGCCGATGCAATTTCTGTGTTTCATCAACACTCTGAATGTCCACAGATTACAGAATGCCTCCAGATGTGCTTCGGAACCTACTAATGGTCTCCCAGGAATCGACCAAAGTGTAGAATGTTTGAGACACTACTCCCTTTGACAATAGTTTTCTTGGTGTCTCTTCTATTCAATCTGGATTTAATTTCTGTGTTTCATCGACACTCAGAACGTCCACAGATTACAGGAAGCTTCCAGATGAGCTGCGGAAACTACTAGTGGTCTCCCAGGAATCGATCAAAGTGTAGACAGTTTGGGACATTACTCTCAAGCTAAAATTTCCGCATGTTGCCTGTTGTATTCAATCCCGATGCAATTTCTGTGTTTCATCAACGCTCTGAACGTCTACAGATTAGAGGATGCCTCCAGATTTGCTTCGGAAACTACTACTCGTCTCCCAGGGAACGATCAAAACGTAGACAGTAAGAGACATTACTCCCATGGAGAAAAGTCCGCATGGTGCCTGTTGTATTCAATCCCGATGCAATTTCTGTGTTTCATCAACACACTGAACGTCCATAGACTACAGAAAGCCTCCAGATGTGCTTCGGAAACTACTATTGCTCTCCCAGGAATCGATTAAAACGTAGAGATTTTGAGACATTATCCCTATGACAAAAGTCTTCTTGGTGTCTGTTGTATTCAATCCCGATTACATTTCTGTGTTTCATCAACACTCAGAACGTCCACAGGTTACAGGAAGCTTCCAGATGTGCTGCGGAAACTACTACAGGTCTCACAGGAATCGATCAAAGCGTAGACAGTTTGGGACATTACTCCCATGCAAAAACTTCCTCATGTTGCCTGTTGTATTCAATCCCGATGCAATTTCTATGTTTCATCAATACTCTAAACGTCACCAGATTACAGAATGCCCCATGATGTGCTTCGGAAACTACTACTGGTCTCCTGGGAATCGATCAGAGCGTAGACAGTTTGAGACATTACTCCCATTGTGCAAAGTCCGCATGGTGCTGTTGTATTCAATCCCAATGCAATTTCTGAGTTTCATCAACACTGTGAAGATCCACAGATTACAGATTGCCTCCCGATGTGCTTCGGATTCCACTACTGGTCTCCCAGGAAACGATCAAAGCGTTTTTGACATTACTCCCCATGACAAACGTTTTCATGGTGCCTGTTGTATTCAATCCCGATGCAATATCTGTGATTCATCAATACTCTAAACGTCCACAGATTACAGAATGCCCCATGATGTGCTTCGGAAACTACAACTGGTCTCTTGGGAATCGATCAGAGCGTAGACAGTTTGAGACATTACTCCCATTGTGCAAAGTCCGCATGGTGCTGTTGTATTCAATCCCAATGCAATTTCTGATTTTCATCAACACTGTGAAGATCCACAGACTACAGATTGCCTCCAGATGTGCTTCGGAAACTATTACTGGTCTCCCAGTAAACGATCAAATCGTAGACAGTTTGAGACATTACTCCCATGGAGAAAAGTCCGCATTTGGCCTGTTGTATTCAATCCCGATGCAATTTCTGTGTTTCATCAACACACTGAACGTCCAAAGATTACAGAATGCCTCCAGATGTGCATCGGAAACTACTACTGGTCTCCCAGGAATCGATTAAAGGGTAGAGATTTTGAGACATTACTCCCAATGACAAAAGTCTTCATGGTGTCTGTTGTATTCAATCCCGATAAATTTCTGTGTTTCATCAACACTCAGAACGTCCACAGGTTACAGGAAGCTTCCAGATGTGCTGCGGAATCTACTACAGGTCTCCCAGGAATCGACCAAAGTGTAGACAGTTTGAGACATAACTCCCATTGAGAGAAGTCCGCATGGTGCCTGTTGTATTCAATCCCGATGCAATTTCTGTGTTTCATCAACACTCAGAACGTCCAAAGATTACAGATTGCCTCCAGATGTGCTTCGGAAACTACTACTGGTCTCCCAGTAAACAATCAAAGCGTAGACAATTTGAGACATTACTCCCATGGAGATTAGTCCGCATGGTGACTGTTGTATTCAATCCCGATGCAATATCTGTGTTTCATCAACACTCTGAACGTCGACAGATTACAGGATGCCTCCAGATTTGCTTCGGAAACTACTACTGTTCTCCAAGGGAACGATCAAAGCGTAGACAGTTAGAGACATTACTCCCACGGAGAAAAGTCCGCATGGTGCCTGTTGTACTCAATCCCGATGCTATTTCTGCGTTTCATCAACACTCTGAACATCCACAGATTACAGAAAGCCTTCAGATGTGCTTCGGAAACTACTACTGGTCTCCCAGGGAACGATCAAATCGTAGACAGTTAGAGACATTACTCCCACGGAGAAAAGTCCGCATGGTGCCTGTTGTACTCAATCCCGATGCAATTTCTGTGTTTCATTAACACTCTGAATGTCCACAGATTACAGAATGCCTCCAGATGTGCTTCAGAACCTACTAATGGTCTTACAGGAATCGACCAAATTGTAGATTATTTGAGACATTAATCCCTTTGACAAAAGTCTTCTTGGTGTCTCTTGTATTCAATCCCGATTAAATTTCTGTGTTTCATCAACACACTGAACGTCCAAAGATTACAGAATGCCTCCAGATGTGCATCGGAAACTACTACTGGTCTCCCAGGAATCGATTAAACGGTAGAGATTTTGAGACATTACTCCCAATGACAAAAGTCTTCATGGTGTCTGTTGTATTCAATCCCGATAAATTTCTGTGTTTCATCAACACTCAGAACGTCCACAGGTTACAGGAAGCTTCCAGATGTGCTGCAGAAACTACTACAGGTCTCCCAGGAATCGACCAAAGTGTAGACAGTTTGAGACATAACTCCCATTGAGAGAAGTCCGCATGGTGCCTGTTGTATTCAATCCCGATGCAATTTCTGTGTTTCATCAACACTCAGAACGTCCAAAGATTACAGATTGCCTCCAGATGTGCTTCGGAAACTACTACTGGTCTCCCAGTAAACAATCAAAGCGTAGACAATTTGAGACATTACTCCCATGGAGATTAGTCCGCATGGTGACTGTTGTATTCAATCCCGATGCAATATCTGTGTTTCATCAACACTCTGAACGTCGACAGATTACAGGATGCCTCCAGATTTGCTTCGGAAACTACTATTGGTCTCCCAGGGAACAATCAAAGCGTATACAGTTTGAGACATTACTCATATGGCGAAAATTCTTCATGGTTCCTGTTGCATTCAATCCAAAAGCAATATCTGTGTTTCATCAACACTCTGAACGTCCAAAGATTACAGAATGCCTCCAGATGTGCATCGGAAACTACTACTGGTCTCCCAGGAATCGATTAAAGGGTAGGGAGTTGAGGCATTAATCCCTATGACGAAAGTCTCCTTGGTGTCTGTTGTATTCAATCCCGATTCGATTTCTGTGTTTCATCAACACTCAGAACGTCCACAGATTACAGGAAGCTTCCAGATGTGCTGTGGAAACTACTACTGGTCTCTCAAGAATCGATGAAAGCGTAGACAGTTTGAGACATTACTCTGATGTAGAGAAGTCCTCATGGTGCCTGTTGATTTCAATCCCATTGCAAATTCTGTGTTTCATTAACACTCTGAACGTCCATAGAATACATGAAACCTCCAGATGTGCTTCGGAAACTACTACTGGTCTCCCAGGAATCTATCAAACCGTAGGTAATTTGGGACATTACTCCCATGCAGAAATTTCCGCATGGTGCCTGTTGTATTCAATCCCGATGCAATTTCGTTGTTTCATCAGCACTCTGAACGTCCACAGATTACATGAAGCCTCCAGATGTGCTTCGGAAACTACTACTTGTCACCCAGGAATCGATCAATGCGTAGACAGTTTGAAACATAACTCCCTTGGAGAAAATTCCGCATGGTTCCTATTATATTCAATCCCGATGCAATTCCTGTGTTTCATCAACGCTCTGAACTTCGACAGGTTACAGGATGCCTCCAGATTTGCTTCGGAAACTACTACTGGTCTCCCAGGGAACAATCAAAGCGTAGACAGATTGAGACATTACTTCCAGGGAGAAAAGTCAATCCCGATGTAATTTCTGTGTTTCATCAACACTCTGAACGTCCACAGATCACAGGAAGACTCCAGATGCGCTTCGGAAACTACTTCTGGTCTTCCAGGTATCGACCAAAAAGTAGATAGTTTGAGACATTACTCCCATGGAGAATATTCCGCATGGTGCCTGTTTTATTCAATACCGATGCAATTTTTGTGTTTCATCAACACTCTGAACGTCGACAGATTACATGATGCCTCCAGATGTGCTTCGGAAACTACTATTGGTCTCCCAGGGAACAATCAAAGCGTATACAGTTTGAGACATTACTCATATGGCGAAAATTCTTCATGGTTCCTATTGCATTCAATCAAAAAGCAATATCTGTGTTTCATCAACACTCTGAACGTCCAAAGATTACAGAATGCCTCCAGATGTGCATCGGAAACTACTACTGGTCTCCCAGTAATCGATTAAAGGGTAAGGAGTTTGAGGCATTACTCCCTATGACGAAAGTCTCCTTGGTGTCTGTTGTATTCAATCCCGATTCAATTTCTGTGTTTCATCAACACTCAGAACGTCCACAGATTACATGAAGCCTCCAGATGTGCTTCGGAAACTACTACTTGTCACCCAGGAATCGATCAATGCGTAGACAGTTTGAAACATAACTCCCTTGGAGAAAATTCCGCATGGTGCCTATTATATTCAATCCCGATGCAATTCTTGTGTTTCATCAACGCTCTGAACTTCGACAGGTTACAGGATGCCTTCAGATTTGCTTCGGAGGCTACTACTGGTCTCCCAGGGAACAATCAAAGCGTAGACAGATTGAGACATTACTTCCAGGGAGAAAAGTCAATCCCGATGTAATTTCTGTGTTTCATCAACACTCTGAACGTCTACAGATCACTGGAAGACTCCAGATGAGCTTCGGAAACTACTTCTGGTCTCCCAGGTATCGATCAAAAAGTAGACAGTTTGAGACATTACTCCCATGGAGAAAAGTCCGCATGGTGCCTGTTGTATTCAATCCCGATGCAATTTCTGTGTTTGATCAACACTCTGAACGTCCAGAGATTACAGGAAGCTTTCAGATGTGCTTCGGAAACTACTACTGGTCTCCCAGGGACGATCAAAGCGTAGACAGTTCGAGACATTACTCCCATGGAGAAAAGTCCGCATGGTGCCTGTTGTATTCAATCCCGATGCAATTTCTGTGTTTCATCAACACTCAGAACGTCCACAGATTACAGGAAGCTTCCAGATGTGCTGCAGAAACTACTACTGGTCTCCCAGGAATCGACCAAAGCTTAGACAGTTTGAGACATTACTCCCATGTAGAGAAGTAAGCAGGGTGCATGTTGTATTCATTCCCGATGTAATTTCCGTGTTTCATTAACACTCTGGACGTCCATAGATTACATGAAGCCTCCAGATGTGCTTCGGAAACTACTACTGGTCTCCCAGGAATCGACCAATGCGTAGACAGTTTCAGACATTACTCCCATGGAGAAAATTCCGCATGGTGCCTGTTTTATTCAATACCGATGCAATTTTTGCGTTTCATCAACACTCTGAACGTCGACAGATTACATGATGCCTCCAGATGTGCTTCGGAAACTACTATTGGTCTCCCAGGGAACAATCAAAGCGTATACAGTTTGAGACATTACTCATATGGAGAAAATACTTCATGGTGCCTGTTGCATTCAATCCCAAAGCAATATCTGTGTTTCATCAACACTCTGAACGTCCAAAATTACAGAATGCCTACAGATATGCATCGGAAACTACTACTGGTCTCCCAGGAATCGATTAAAGGGTAGGGAGTTTGAGGCATTACTCCCTATGACGAATGTCTTCTTGGTGTCTGTTGTATTCAATCCCGATTAAATTTCTGTGTTTCATCAACACTCAGAACGTCCACAGATTACATGAAGCCTCCCGATGTGCTAAGGTAAGTACTACTGGTCTCCCAGGAATCGATCAATGCGTAGAAAGTTTGAAACATAACTCCCTTGGGGAAAATTCCGCATGGTGCCTATTATATTCAATCCCGATGCAATTCTTGTGTTTCACCAACGCTCTGAACATCGACAGGTTACAGGATGCCTTCAGATTTGCTTCGGAATCGACTACTGGTCTCCCAGTAAACGATCAAAGCGTACACAGTTTGAGACATAACTCCCATGGAGAAAAGTCCGCATTTGGTGTGTTGTATTGAATCCAGATGCAATTTCAGTGTTTGATCAACACCATGAGTGTCCACAGATAACAGAATGATTCCAGTTGTGCATCGGAACCTACTACTGGTCTCCCAGGATTCGACCAAAGTGTAGACAGTTTGAGAAATAACTTCCATTGAAAAAAGTCCGCATGGTGCTTGTTGTATTCAATCCCGATGCAATTTCTGTGTTTCATCAACACTCTGAACGTCCACAGATCACAGGAAGACTCCAGATGCGCTTCGGAAACTACTTCTGGTCTTCCAGGTATCGACCAAAAAGTGGATAGTTTGAGACATTACTCCCATGGAGAAAAGTCCGCATGGTGCCTGTTGTATGTAATCCCGATGCAATTTCTGTGTTTGATCAACACTCTGAACGTCAACAGATTACAGGAAGCCTTCAGATGTGCTTCGGAAACTACTACTGGTCTCCCAGGAATCGACCAATGCGTAGACAGTTTGAGACATTACTCCCATGGAGAATATTCCGAATGGAGCCTGTTTTATTCAATACCGATGCAATTTTTGTGTTTCATCAACACTCTGAACGTCGACAGATTACATGATGCCTCCAGATGTGCTTCGGAAACTACTATTGGTCTCCCAGGGAACAATCAAAGCGTATACAGTTTGAGACATTACTCATATGGCGAAAATTCTTCATGGTTCCTGTTGCATTCAATCCAAAAGCAATATCTGTGTTTCATCAACACTCTGAACGTCCAAAGATTACAGAATGCCTCCAGATGTCCATCGGAAACTACTACTGGTCTCCCAGGAATCGATTAAAGGGTAGGGAGTTTGAGGCATTACTCCCTATGACGAAAGTTTCCTTGGTGTCTGTTGTATTCAATCCCGATTCAATTTCTGTGTTTCATCAACACTCAGAACGTCCACAGATTACATGAAGCCTCCAGATGTGCTTCGGAAACTACTACTTGTCACCCAGGAATCGATCAATGCGTAGACAGTTTGAAACATAACTCCCTTGGGGAAAATTCCGCATGGTGCCTATTATATTCAATCCCGATGCAATTCTTGTGTTTCATCAACGCTCTGAACTTCGACAGGTTACAGGATGCCTTCAGATTTGCTTCGGAAGCTACTACTGGTCTCCCAGGGAACAATCAAAGCGTAGACGGATTGAGACATTACTCCCAGGGAGAAAAGTCCGCATGGTGCCTGTTGTATTCAATCCCGATGTAATTTCTGAGTTTCATCAACACTCTGAACGTCTACAGATCACTGGAAGACTCCAGATGGGCTTCGGAAACTACTTCTGGTCTCCCAGGTATTTATCAAAAAGTAGACAGTTTGAGACATTAATCCCATGGAGAAAAGTCCGCATGGTGCCTGTTGTATTCAATCCCGATGCAATTTCTGTGTTTGATCATTACTCTGAACGTAAGCAGATTACAGGAAGCTTTCAGATGTGCTTCGAGAAACTACTACTGGTCTCCCAGGGACGATCAAAGCGTAGACAGTTCGAGACATTACTCCCATGGAGAAAAGTCCGCATTTGGCGTGTTGTATTGAATCGAGATGCAATTTCAGTGTTTGGTCAACACCATGAATGTGCACAGATAACAGAATGATTCCAGTTGTGCATCGGAACCTACTACTGGTCTCCCAGGATTCGACCAAAGTGTAGACAGTTTGAGAAATAACTTCCATTGAGAAATGTCCGCATGGTGCTTGTTGTATTCAATCCCGATGCAATTTCTGTGTTTCATCAACACTCTGAACGTCCACAGATTACATGAAGCCTCCAGATGTGCTACGGAAACTAGTACTGCTCTGCCAGGAATCGATCAATGCGAAGACAGTTTGAGAAATAACTCCCATGGAGATAATTCCGCATGGTGCCTATTATATTCAATCCGATGCAATTTTTGTGTTTCGTCAACGCTCTGAACGTAGACACATTACAGGATGCCTCCAGATGTGCTTCGGAAACTACTACTGGTCTCCCAGGGAACAATCAAAGCTTATGCAGTTTGAGACATTAATCCCATGTAGAGAAGTCGGCATGGTGCCTGTTGTATTCAATCCCGATGCAATTTCTGTGTTTCGTTAACACTCTGAACGTCCATAGATTACATGAAGCCTCCAGATGTGCTTCGGAAACTACTACTGGTCTCCCAGGGAACAATCAATGCGTAGTCAGTTTCAGAAATTACTCCCATGGAGAAAAGTCCGCATGGTGCCTATTATATTCAAACAAGATGCAATCTTTGTGTTTAATCAACGCTATGAACGTCGACAGATTACAGGATGCCTCCAGATGTGCTTCGGAAACTAATACTGGTCTCCCAGGGGACAATCAATGCGTAGACAGTTTGAGACATTACTCCCACAGAGAAAAGTCCGCATGGTGCCTTGTGTATTCAATCCCGATGCAATTTCTGTGTTTCATCAACACTCGGAACGTCCGCAGATTATATGAAGCCTCCAGATGTGCTTCGGAAACTACTACACGTCTCCCAGGATTCGATCAAAGCATAGATAGTTTGAGACTTTACTCCCATGGAGACATGTCCGCTTGGTGCCTGTTGTATTCAACCCCGACGCAATTTCTGTGTTTCATCAACACTCTGAACGTCCACAGATTACAGAATTCCTCCAGATGTGCTGTGGAAACTACTACTGGTCTCCCAGGGAACATTGAAAGCGTAGACAGTTTCAGACAATACTCCCAGGGAGAAAAGTCCGCATGGTGCCTGGTGTATTCAATCCCGATGCAATTCCTGTGTTTCATTAACACTCTGAACGTCCACAGATTACATGAAGCCTCCAAATGTGCTTCGGAAACTACAACTGGTCTCCCAGGGAACAATCAAAGCGTAGACAGTTTGAGACATTACTCCTAGGGGGAAAAATCCGCATGGTGCCTTGTGTATTTAAGCCCGATGCAATTTCTGTGTTTCATCAACACTCGGAACTTCCACAAATTACATGAAGCCTCCAGATGTGCTTCGGAAACTAATACTGGTCTCCCGTGATTCGATCAAAGCATAGACAGTTTGAGACATTACTCCCATAGAGAAGAGTCCGCATGGTGCCTGCTGCATTCAATGGCGATGTAATTTCTGTGTTTCATCAACACTCAGAACGTCCACAGATTACAGGAAGTCCCCAGATGTGCTTCGGAAACTACTTCTGGTCTCAAAGGTAACGATCAAAAAGTAGACAGTTTGAGACATTACTCCCATGGAGAGAAGTCCGCATGGTGACTGTTGTATACAATCCCGATGCAATATCTGTGTTTCATCAAAACTCTAAACGCCACAGACTACAGAAGGCCCCAAGATGTGCTTCAGAAACTAGTACTGGTCTCCCAGGAATCGATCAAAGCGTAGACAGTTTCAGACATTACTCCCATTGAGCAAAGTCCGCATGGTGCTGTTGTATTCAATCCCAATGCAATTTCTGTGTTTCATCAACACTCTGAAGAACCATAGATTACAGAATGCCTCCAGATGTGCTTCGGAAACTACTACTGGTCTCCCAGTAAACGATCAAAGCGTAGACAGTTTGAGACATTACTCCGATGGAGAAAAGTCCGCATTTTTGGTGTTGTATTGAATCCAGATGCAATTTCAGTGTTTGATCAACACTCTGAATGTCCACAGATTACAGAAGGATTCCTGTTGTGCATCGGAACCTACTACTGGTCTCCCAGGATTCGACCAAAGTGTAGACAGTTTGAGACATAACTCCCATTGAGAAAAGTCCGCATGGTACTTGTTGTATTCAATCCCGATGCAGTTTCTGTGTTTCATCAACACACTGAACGTCCACAGATTACATGAAGCCTCCAGATGTGCTACGGAAACTAGTACTGCTCTGCCAGGAATCGATCAATGCGAAGACAGTTTGAGAAATAACTCCCATGGAGAAAATCCCGCATGGTGCCTATTATATTTAATCCCGATGCAATTTTTGTGTTTAGTCAACGCTCTGAACGTCGACAGATTACACGATGCCTCCAGATGTGCTTTGGAAACTACTACTGGTCTCCCAGGAACAATCAAAGCGTAAACAGTTTAAGACATTACTCCCATGTAGAGAAGTCGGCATGGTGCCTGTTGTATTCAATCCCGATGCAATTTCTGTGTTTCATTAACACTCCGCACGTCCATAGATTACACGATGCCTCCAGATGTGCCTCGGAAACTACTACTCGTCTCCCAGGGAACAATCAATGCGTAGTCAGTTTGAGACATAACTCTCATTGAGAAAAGACCGCATGGTGCTTATTATAATCAAACAAGATGCAATCTTTGTGTTTCATCATCGCTCTGAACGTCGACTGTTTAAAGGATGCCTCCAGATGTGCTTCGGAAACTAATATTGGTCTCCCAGGGAACAATCAAAGCGTAGACAGTTTGAGACATTACTCCCATGGAGAAAAGTCAACATGGTGCCTTGTGTATTCAATCCCGATGCAATTTCTGTGTTTCATCAACACTTGGAACGTCCGCAGATTATATTAAGCCTCCAGATGTGCTTCGGAAACTACTACACGTCTCCCAGGAATCGATCAAATCATGGACAGTTTGGGACATTACTCCCATGGAGACATGTCCGCTTGGTGCCTGTTGTATTCAATCCCGATGCAATTTCTGTGTTTCATCAACACTAGGAACGTCCACAGATTACAGAATGCCTCCAGAAGTGCTGTGGAAACTACTACTGGTCTCCCAGGAATCGATCAAAGCGTAGAGAGTTTGAGACATTATTCGATGTGACAAAAGTTCTCATGGTGCCTGTTGTATTAAATCCCGATGCAATTTCTGTGTTTCATCAACACTCTAAACGTCCACATATTACAGAATGAACCAAGATGTGCTTCGGAAACTACTACTGGTCTCCCAGGAATCGATCAAAGCGTAGAGAGTTTGAGACATTATTCGATGTGACAAAAGTTCTCATGGTGCCTGTTGTATTCAATCCCAATGCAATTTCTGTGTTTCATCAACACTCTGAAGGTCCACAGATTACAGAATGCCTCCAGATGTGCTTCGGAAACAACTACTGGTCTCCCAGTAAACGATCAAAGCATAGACAGTTTGAGACATTATTCCCATGGAGAAAAGTCCGCCTTTGGCGTGTCGTATTGAAACCAGATGCAATTTCAGTGTTACATCAACACTCGAATGTCCACAAACTACAGAATGATTCCAGTTGTGCTTCGGATCTTACTACTGGTCTCGCAGGAGTCGACCAAAGTGTAGACAGTTGAGACACAACTCCCATTGAGAAAAGTCCGCATGGTGCGTGTTGTATTCAATCCCGATGCAATTTCTGTGTTTCATCAACACACTGAACGTCCATAGATTACAGAATTCCTTCAGATGTGCATCGGTAATTACTACTGGTCTCCAAGGAATCGATTACAGGTTAGAGAGTTTGAGACATTACTCCCTATGACAAAAGTCTTCTTGGTGTCTGTTGTATTCCATCCAGATTAAATTTCTGTGTTTCATCAACACTCAGATCGTCCACAGATTACAGGAAGCTTCCAGATGTGCTGTGGAAACTACTACTGGTCTCTCAAGAATCGATGAAAGCGTAGACAGTTTGAGACATTACTCTGATGTAGAGAAGTCCTCATGGTGCCTGTTGATTTCAATCCCATTGCAAATTCTGTGTTTCATTAACACTCTGAACGTCCATAGATTACATGAAACCTCCTGATGTGCTTCGGAAACTACTACTGGTCTCCCAGGAATCTATCAAACCGTAGGTAATTTGGGACATTACTGCCATGCAGAAATTTCCGCATGGTGCCTGTTGTATTCAATCCCGATGCAATTTCGGTGTTTCATCAGCACTCTGAACGTCCACAGATTACATGAAGAATCCAGATGTGCTTCGGAAACTACTACTTGTCACACAGGAATCGATCAATGCGTAGACAGTTTGAAACATAACTCCCTTGGAGAAAATTCCGCATGGTTCCTATTATATTCAATCCCGATGCAATTCTTGTGTTTCATCAACGCTGTGAACTTCGACAGGTTACAGGATGCCTCCAGATTTGCTTCGGAAACTAGTACTGGTCTCCCAGAGAACAATCAAAGCGTAGACAGATTGAGACATTACTCCCAGGGAGAAAAGTCAATCCCGATGTAATTTCTGTGTTTCATCAACACTCTGAACGTCCACAGATCACAGGAAGACTCCAGATGCGCTTCGGAAACTACTTCTGGTCTTCCAGGTATCGACCAAAAAGTAGATAGTTTGAGACATTACTCCCATGGAGAATATTCCGCATGGTGCCTGTTTTATTCAATACCGATGCAATTTTTGTGTTTCATCAACACTCTGAACGTCGACAGATTACATGATGCCTCCAGATGTGCTTCGGAAACTACTATTGGTCTCCCAGGGAACAATCAAAGCGTATACAGTTTGAGACATTACTCATATGGCGAAAATTCTTCATGGTTCCTGTTGCATTCAATCCAAAAGCAATATCTGTGTTTCATCAACACTCTGAACGTCCAAAGATTACAGAATGCCTCCAGATGTGCATCGGAAACTACTACTGGTCTCCCAGGAATCGATTAAAAGGTAGGGAGTTTGAGGCATTACTCCCTATGACGAAAGTCTCCTTGGTGTCTGTTGTATTCAATCCCGATTCAATTTCTGTGTTTCATCAACACTCAGAACGTCCACAGATTACATGAAACCTCCAGATGTGCTTCGGAAACTACTACTTGTCACCCAGGAATCGATCAATGCGTAGACAGTTTGAAACATAACTCAATTGGAGAAAATTCCGCATGGTGCCTATTATATTCAATCCCGATGCAATTCTTGTGTTTCATCAACGCTCTGAACTTCGACAGGTTACAGGATGCCTTCAGATTTGCTTCGGAAGCTACTACTGGTTTCCCAGGGAACAATCAAAGCGTAGACAGATTGAGACATTACTCCCAGGGAGAAAAGTCCGCATGGTGCCTGTTGTATTCAATCCCGATGTAATTTCTGAGTTTCATCAACACTCTGAACGTCTACAGATCACTGGAAGACTCCAGATGGGCTTCGGAAACTACTTCTGGTCTCCCAGGAATCGACCAATGCGTAGACAGTTTGAGACATTACTCCCATGGAGAAAATTCCGCATGGTGCCTGTTTTATTCAATACCGATGCAATTTTTGCGTTTCATCAACACTCTGAACGTCGACAGATTACAGGATGCCTCCAGATGTGCTTCGGAATCGACTGCTGGTCTCCCAGTAAACGATCAAAGCGTACACAGTTTGAGACATTACTCCCATGGAGAAAAGTCCGCATTTGGCGTGTTGTACTGAATCCAGATGCAATTTCAGTGTTTGATCAACACCATGAATGTCCACAGATAACAGAATGATTCCACTTGTGCATCGGAACCTACTACTGGTCTCCCACGATTCGACCAAAGTGTAGACAGTTTGAGAAATAACTTACATTGAGAAAAGTCCGCATGGTGCTTGTTGTATTCAATCCCGATGCAATTTCTGTGTTTCATCAACACTCTGAATGTCCACAGATCACAGAAAGACTCCAGATGCGCTTCGGAAACTACTTCTGGTCTTCCAGGTATCGACCAAAAAGTAGATAGTTTGAGACATTACTCCCATGGAGAAATGTCCGCATGGTGCCTGTTGTATGTAATCCCGATGCAATTTCTGTGTTTGATCAACACTCTGAACGTCAACAGATTACAGAAAGCCTTCAGATGTGCTTCGGAAACTACCTCTGGTCTCCCAGGGACGATCAATGCGTAGACGGTTAGAGACATTACTCCCATGGAGAAAAGTCCGCATGGTGCCTGTTGTATTCAATCCCGATGCAATATCTGTGTTTCATCAACACCCAGAACGTCCACAGATTACAGGAAGCTTCCAGATGTGCTGCAGAAACTACTACAGGTCTCCCAGGAATCGACTAAAGCGTAGACAGTTTGAGACATTACTCCCATGTAGAGAAGGAAGCAGGGTGCCTGTTGTATTCATTCCCGATGCAATTTCTGTGTTTCATTAACACTCTGGACGTCCAAAGATTACAGAATGCCTCCAGATGTCCATCGGAAACTACTACTGGTCTTCCAAGAATTGATTAAAGGGTAGGGAGTTTGAGGCATTACTCCCTATGACGAAAGTCTCCTTGGTGTCTGTTGTATTCAATCCCGATTCAATTTCTGTGTTTCATCAACACTCAGAACATGCACAGATTACGTGAAGCCTCCAGATGTGCTTCGGAAACTACTACTTGTCACCCAGGAATCGATCAATGCGTAGACAGTTTGAAACAAAACACCCTTGGGGAAAATTCCGCATGGTGCCTATTATATTCAATCCCAATGCAATTCTTGTGTTTCATCAACGCTCTGAACTTCGACAGGTTACAGGATGCCTTCAGATTTGCTTCGGAAGCTACTACTGGTCTCCCAGGGAACAATCAAAGCGTAGACAGATTGAGACATTACTCCCAGGGAGAAAAGTCCGCATGGTGCCTGTTGTATTCAATCCTGATGTAATTTCTGAGTTTCATCAACACTCTGAACGTCTACAAATCACTGGAAGACACCAGATGGGCTTCGGAAACTACTTCTGGTCTCCTAGGTATTTATCAAAAAGTAGACAGTTTGAGACATTAATCCCATGGAGAAAAGTCCGCATAGTGCCTGTTGTATTCAATCCCGATGCAATTTCTGTGTTTGATCATTACTCTGAACGTAAGCAGATTACAGGAAGCTTTCAGATGTGCTTCGGAAACTAGTACTGGTCTCCCAGGGACGATCAAAGCGTAGACAGTTCGAGACATTACTCCCATGGAGAAAAGTCCGCATTTTGCGTGTTGTATTGAATCGAGATGCAATTTCAGTGTTTGGTCAACACCATGAATGTCCACAGATAACAGAATGATTCCAGTTGTGCATCGGAACCTACTACTGGTCTCCCAGGATTCGACCAAAGTGTAGACAGTTTGAGAAATAACTTCCATTGAGAAAAGTCCGCATGGTGCTTGTTGTATTCAAACCCGATGCAATTTCTGTGTTTCATCAACACTCTGAACGTCCACAGATTACATGAAGCCTCCAGATGTGCTACGGAAACTAGTACTGCTCTGCCAGGAATCGATCAATGCGAAGACAGTTTGAGAAATAACTCCCATGGAGATAATTCCGCATGGTGCCTATTATATTCAATCCCGATGCAATTTTTGTATTTCGTCAACGCTCTGAACGTCGACACATTACAGGATGCCTCCAGATGTGCTTCGGAAACTACTACTGGTCTCCCAGGGAACAATCAAAGCTTATACAGTTTGAGACATTAATCCCATGTAGAGAATTCGGCATGGTGCCTGTTGTATTCAATCCCTATGCAATTTCTGTGTTTCGTTAACACACTGAACTTCCATAGATTACATGAAGCCTCCAGATGTGCTTCGGAAACTACTACTGGTCTCCCAGGGAACAATCAATGCGTAGTCAGTTTCAGAAATTACTCCCATGGAGAAAAGTCCGCATGGTCCCTATTATATTCAAACAAGATGCAATCTTTGTGTTTAATCAACGCTCTGAACGTCGACAGATTACAGGATGCCTCCAGATGTGCTTCGGAAACTAGTACTGGTCTCCCAGGGAACAATCAATGCGTAGACAGTTTGAGACATTACTCAAACAGAGAAAAGTCCGCATGGTGCCTTGTGTATTCAATCCCGATGCAATTTCTGTGTTTCATCAACACTCTGAACGTCCACAGAATACAGAATTCCTCCAGATGTGCTGTGGAAACTACTACTGGTCTCCCAGGAATCGATCAAAGCGTAGAGAGTTTGAGACATAACTCCCATGGAGAAAATTCCGCATAGTGCATGTTGTATTCAATCCCGATGTAATTTCTGTGCTTCATCAACACTCTGAGCGTCCACAGATTACAGGAAGACTCCAGATGCGCTTCGGACACTACTTCTGGTCTCCCAGGTATCGATCAAAAAGTAGACAGTTTGAGACATTACTCCCAATTAGAAAATTCCGCATGGTGCCTGTTTTATTCAATACCGATGCAATTTTTGTGTTTCATCAACACTCTGAACGTCAGCAGATTACATGATGCTTCCAGATGTGCTTCGGAAACTTCTACTGGTCTCCCAATAAACAATCAAAGCGTAGTCAGTTTAAGACATTTCTCCCATGGAGAAAAGTCCGCATGGTGCCTGTTATATTCAATCCCGATGCAATTTTTGTGTTTCATCAACGCTCTGAACGTCGACTGATTACAGGATGCCTCCAGATGTGCTTCGGAAACTACTACTGGTCTCCCAGGGAACAATCAAAGCGTAGACAGTTTGAGACATTACTCATATGGAGAAAATTCTTCATGGTGCCTGTTGCATTCAATCCCAAAGCAATATCTGTATTTCATCAACACTCTGAACGTCCACAGATTACAGAAAGCCGCCAGATGTGCATCGGAAACCACTACTGGTCTCCCACGATTCGATCAAAGCATAGACAGTTTGAGACATTACTCCCATGGAGAAATGTCCACTTGGTGCCTGTTGTATACAATCCTGATGCAATTTCTGTGTTTCATCAACACTCTGAACGTCCACAGATTACAGAATGCCTCCAGATGTGCTGTGGAAACTACTACTGCTCTCCCAGGAATCGATCAAAGCGTAGAGAGTTTGAGACATTATTCTCTATGACAAAATTTTCATGGTGCCTGTTGTATTTAATCCCGATGCAATTTCACTGTTTCGTTAACACTCTGAACGTCCACAGACTACAGGAAGCCTCTAGATGTTCTTCGGATTCCACTGCTGTTCTCCCAGGGAACGATCAAATCGTAGACAGTTTGAGACATTACTCTCATGGAGAAAAGTCTGCATGGTGCCTGTTCTAATCAATGCCGATGCAATTTATGTGATTCACAACACTCTGAATGTCCACAGATTACAGAATACCTCCAATTGTGCTTCGGAACCTACTAATGGTCTCCCAGGAATCGACCAAAGTGTAGAATGTTTGAGACATAACTCCCATTGAGAAAAGTCCGTATTCAATCCCAATGCAATTTCTGTGTTTCATCAACACACTTAATGTCCATAGAGTACAGAATGCACCCAGATGTTCTTCGGAAACGTCTAGTGGTCTCCCAGGGCACAATCAAAGCGTAGACAGTTTGAGACATTACTCCCATGGAGAAAAGTCCGCATGGTGCCTGTTGATTTCAATCCCGATGCAATTTCTGCGTTTCATTAACACTCTGAACGTCCATAGATTACATGAAGCATCCAGATGTTCTTCGGAAAGTACTACTGGTCTCCCAGGTATCTATCAAAGCGTAGACAGTTTGGGACATTACTCCCATGCAGAAATTTCCGCATGGTGCCTGTTGTATTCAATCCCGACGCAATTTCGGTGTTTCATCAACACTCTGAACGTCCACAGATTACATGAAGCCTCCAGATGTGCTTCGGAAACTACTACTGGTCTCCCAGGAATCGATCAATGCGTAGACAGTTTGAGACATAACTCCCATGGCGAAAATTCCGCATGGTGCCTATTATACTCGGAACGTCCACAGATTACATGAAGCCTCCATATGTGCTTCGGAAACTACTACCGGTCTCCCAGGATTTGATCAAAGCATAGACAGTTTGACATTACTCCCATAGAGAAGAGTCCGCATGGTGCCGGTTGTATTCAATCCCGATGTAATTTCTATGTTTCATCAACAATCTGAACGTCCACAGATTAGAGGAAAACTCCAGATGTGCTTCGGAAACTACTTCTGGTCTCTCAGGTATCGATGAAAGCGTAGACAGTTTGAGACATTACCCCCATGGAGAAAAGTCGTCATGGTGCCTGTTGCATTCAATCCCAAAGCAATATCTGTGTTTCATCAACACTCTGAACGTCCACAGATTACAGAATGCCTCCAGATGTGCTGTGGAACTACTACTGGTCTCCCAGGATTCGATCAAAGGATAGACAGTTTGAGACATTACTCGTATAGAGAAGAGTCCGCATGGTGCCTGTTGTATTCAATCCCGATGTAATTTCTGTGTTTCATCAACACTCTGAATGTCCACAGATTACAGGAAGCCTCCAGATGTGTTTCGGAAACTACTTCTGTTCTCCCAGGTATCGATCAAGGCGTAGACAGTTTGAGACATTACTCCCATGGAGAAATGTCCGTATGGTGCCTGTTGTATTCAATCCCGATGCAATTTCTGTGTTTCATCAACACCCTGAAAATCTACAGATTACAGGAAGCCTTCAGATGTGCTTCGGAAACCACTACTGGTCTCCCAGGGACGATCGAAGCGTAGATAGTTAGAGACATTACTCCCATGGAGAAAAGTCCGCATGGTGCTGTTGTATTCAATCCCGATGTAATTTCTGTGTTTCATAAACACTCAGAACGTCCACAGATTACAGGAAGCTTCCAGATGTGCTCTGGAAACTACTACTGGTCTCCCACCAGTCGATCAAAGCGTAGACAGTTTGAGACATTACTCCCATGTGGAGAAGTCCTTATGGTGCCTGTTGTAATCAATCCCGATGCAATTTCTGTGTATCATTAACACTCTGAACATCCATAGGTTACATGAAGCCTCCAGATGTGCTTCGGAAACTACTACTGGTCTCCAAGGAATCTATCAAAGCGTAGACAGTTTGGGACACTACTCCCATGCAGAAATTTCCGCATGGTGCCTGTTGTATTCAATCCCGATGCAATTTCTACATCTACATCTACATCCATACTCCGCAAGCCACCTGACGGTGTATGGCGGAGGGTACCCTGAGTACCTCTATCGGTTCTCCCTTCTATTCCAGTCTCGTATTGTACGTGGAAAGAAGGATTGTCGGTATGCTTCTGTGTGGGTTCTAATCTCTCTGATTTTATCCTCATGGTCTCTTCGCGAGATATACGTAGGAGGGAGTAATATACTGCTTGACTCTTCGGTGAAGGTATGTTCTCGAAACCTTAACAAAAGCTCGTACCGAGCTACTGAGCGTCTCTCCTGCAGTCTTCCATTGGAGTTTATCTATCATCTGCGTAACGCTTTCGAAATTACTAAATGATCCTGTAACGAAGCGCGCTGCTCTCCGTTGGAACTTCTCTATCTCTTCTATCAACCCTACCTGGTGCGGTTCCCACACTGTTGAGCAGTATTCAAGCATTGGGCGAACAAGCGTACTGTAACCTACTTCCTTTGTTGTCGGATTGCATTTCCTGAGGATTCTTCCAATGAATCTCAGTCTGGCATCTGCTTTACCGACGATCAACTTTATATGATCATTCCATTTTAAATCACTCTTAATGAGTACTCCCAAATAATTTATGGAATTATTTCTTCCAGTTGCTGACCTGCTATTTTGTAGCTAAATGATAAGGGACCTATCTTTCTTTGTATTCGCATCACATTACACTTGTCTACATTGAGATTCAATTGCCATTCCGTGCGCCATCCGTCAATTCGCTGCAGATCCTCCTGCATTTCAGTACAATTTTCCATTGTTGCAACCTCTCGATACACCACAGCATCATCTGCAAAAAGCCTCAGTGAACTTCCGATGTCATCCACCAGGTCATTTATGTATATTGTGAATACCAACGGTCCTATGACACTCCCCTGCGGCACACCTGAAATCACTCTTACTTTGGAAGACTTCTCTCCATTGAGAATGACATGCTGCGTTCTGTTATCTAGGAACTCCTCAATCCAATCACACAATTGATCTGATAGTCCGTATGCTCTTACTTTGTTCATTAAACGACTGTGGGGAACTGTGTCAAACGCCTTGCGGAAGTCAAGAAACACGGCATCTACCTGTGAACCCGTGTCTAAGGCCCTCTGAGTCTCGTGGACGAATAGCGCGAGCTGGGTTTCACACGACCGTCTTTTTCGAAACCCATGCTGCTTCCTACAGAGTAGATTTCTAGTCTCCAGAAAAGACATTATATTCGAACATAATACGTGTTCCAAAATTCTACAACTGATCGACGTTAGAGATATAGGTCTATAGTTCTGCACATCTGTTCGACGTCCCTTCTTGAAAACGGGGATGACCTGTGCCCTTTTCCAATCCTTTGGAACGCTTCGCTCTTCTAGAGACCTACGGTACACCGCTGCAAGAAGGGGGGGCAAGTTCCTTCGCGTACTCTGTGTAAAATCGAACTGGTATTCCATCAGGACCAGCGGCCTTTCCTCTTTTGAGCGATTTTAATTGTTTCTCCATCCCTCTGTCGTCTACTTCGATATCTACCATTTTGTCAACTGTGCGACAATCTAGAGAAGGAAGCACAGTGCAGTCTTCCTCTGTGAAACAGCTTTGGAAGAACACATTTCGTAATTCGGCCTTTAGTCTGTCATCCTCTGTTTCAGTACCATTTTGGTCACAGAGTGTCTGGACATTTTGTTTTGATCCACCTACCGCTTTGACATAGGACGAAAATTTCTTAGGATTTTCTGCCAAGTCAGTACATAGAACTTTACTTTCGAATTCATTGAAAGCCTCTCGCATAGCCCTCCTCACACTGCATTTCGCTTCAAGTAATTTTTGCTTGTCTGCAAGGCTTTGGCTATGTTTATGTTTGCTGTGAAGTTCCCTTTGCTTCCGCAGCAGTTTTCTAACTCGGTTGTTGTACCACGGTGGCTCTTTCCCATCTCTTACGATCTTGCTTGGCACATACTCATCTAACGCATATTGTACCATGGTTTTGAACTTTGTCCACTGATCCTCAACACTATCTGCACTTGAGACAAAACTTTTGTGTTGAGCCGTCAGGTACTCTGTAATCTGCTTTTTGTCACTTTTGCTAAACAGAAAAATCTTCCTACCTTTTTTAATATTTCTATTTACGGCTGAAATCATCGATGCAGTAACCGCTTTATGATCGCTGATTCCCTGTTCTGCATTAACTGATTCAAATAGTTAGGGTCTGTTTGTCACCAGAAGTTCTAATATGTTATCGCCACGAGTCGGTTTTCTGTTTAACTGCTCAAGGTAGTTTTCAGATAAAGCACTTAAAAATATTTCACTGGATTCTTTGTCCCTGCCACCCGTTATGAACGTTTGAGTCTCCCAGTCTATATCCGGCAAATTAAAATCTCCACCCAGAACTATAACATGGTGGGGAAATCTACTCGAAATATTTTCCAAATTATTCTTCAGGTGCTGAGCCACAACAGCTGCTGAGCCCGGGGGCCTATAGAGACAACCAATTACCATGTCTGAGCCAGCTTTAACCGTGACCTTCACCCAAATCATTTCACAATTCGAATCTCCGTCAATTTCCTTCGATACTACTGCACTTCTTATCGCTATAAACACGCCTCCCCCTTCACTGTCCAGCCTATCTCTGCGGTATACATTCCAATCCGAGTTTAGGATTTCATTACTGTTTACGTCTGGTTTCAGCCAACTTTTTGTTCCTAGTACTATGTGGGCGTTGTGACCGTTTATTAATGAGAGCAGTTCTGGGACCTTTCTATAGACGCTCCTGCAGTTTACTATAAGCACATTAATATTGTTATTCCTTGTTGCATTTTGCCTACTCCTGCCTTGCCGCGTCTCAGGAGGCGTCTTGCCGGGCCTAGGGAGGGAGTTCTCTAACCTAAAAAAACCCCATGTGCACTCCACACGTACTCCTCTACCCTCGTAGCCGCTTACGGCGTGTAGTGCACGCCTGACCTATTCAGGGGGACCCTACATTTCTCCACCCGATAGCGGAGGTCGAGAAATTTGCACCCCAGCTATCCGCAGAATCGTCTGAGCCTCTGGTTTAAGCCTTCCAGTCGGCTCCAAACCAGAGGACCGCGATCGGTTCTGGGAACGATACTACAAATAGTTAGCTCTGATTCCACCCCGCGAGCGAGGCTTTCCGCCTTCTTCAACTCCGCCAACCGCCTGTACGAACTGAGGATGACCTCTGAACCCAGACGGCAGGAGTCATTGGTGCCGACATGAGCAACAATTTGCAGTCGGGTGCACCCAGTGCTCTCTATCGCCGCCGGTAGGGCCTCCTCCACATCTCGAATGAGACCCCCCGGCAAGCAGACAGAGTGAACACTGGCCTTCTTCCCCGACCTTTCCGCTATTTCCCTAAGGGGCTCGATCACCCGCCTAATGTTGGAGCTCCCAATAACTAATAAACCCCTCCCCCGTGTACCTGCTCGGACCTTGCTGAAGGAGCGGCCACATGTCAACTCACAGGCAGAGCGGGCGATGCCACATGGCCAGCCTCCACATTGACCCTCCGCCTCGTGCGCCGCGAACGCCGCTGAACCCGCCACTCCCCTTCGGGAGAGGGTGACCAAACCGCGCACGTTGATGAAAGACAAAAATTGCATCGGGATTGAATATAACAGGCACCATGGGTACTTTTCTCCATGGGAGAAATGTCTCAAACTCACTACGCTTTGATTGTTCCCTGGGAGACCAGTAGTAGTTTCCGAAGCACATCTGGTGGCATCATGTAATCGGTCTCCCAGGGAACGATCAAATCGTAGACAGTTTGGGACATTACACCCATAGAGAAAAGTCCGCTTGGTGCCTGTTGTATTCAATCCCGATGCAATTTCTGTGTTCATCAACACTCTGAACGTCCACAGATTACAGAATGCCTCCAGATGTGCTGTAGAAACTACTACTGGTCTCCCAGCAATCGATCAAAGTGTAGAGAGTTTGAGACATTATTCTGTATGACAAAAGATTTCATGGTGCCTGTGGTATTCAATCCCGATGCAATTTCAGTGTTTCATTAACACTCTGAACGTCCACAGATTACAGGAAGCCTCCAGATGTGCTTCAGATTCTACTACTGGTCTCCCAGGGAACGATCAAATCGTAGACAGTTTGAGACATTACACCCATAGAGAAAAGTCCGCTTGGTGCCTGTTGTATTCAGTCCCGATGTAATTTCTGTGTTTCATCAACACTCTGAACGTCCACAGATTACAGGAAGCCTCCGGATGTGCTTCGGAAACTATTACTGGTCTCCCAGGAATCGATCAAAGCGTAGACTGTTTTTCAGACATTACTCCCATGGAGAAAAGTCGGCATTTGGAACTTTGTTTTCAATCCCGATGCAATTTCTGTGTTTCATCAATATTCTAATCGTCCACAGATTACAGGAAGCCTACGGATGTGCTTTGGAAACTACTACTGGTCCCCCAGGAATCGATCAAAGCGTAGACAGTTTGAGACAATACGCCCATGGAGAAAATTTCGCATGGTGCCTGTTGTATTCAATCCCGATGCAATTTTTGTGTTTCATCAACACTCTGAACGTCGACAGATTACAGGATGCCTCCAGATGGGCTTTGGAAACTACTACTGGTCTCTCAGGGAACAATCAATGCGTAGACAGTTTGAGATATTACTCCCATGAAGAATAGTCCGTATGGGGCCTGTTATATACTACCCCGATGCAATTTTTGTGTTTCATCAACGCTCTGAACGTCGACAGGTTACAAGATGCCCCCAGATGTGCTTCGGAAACTACTACTGGTCTCCCAGGGAACAATCAAAGCGTAGACAGTTTGAGACATTACTCCCATGGAGAAAAGTCCGCATGGTGCATTGTGTATTCAATCCCTATGCAATTTCTGTGTTTCATCAACACTCGGAACGGTCACAGATTACATGAAGCCTCCAGATGTGCTTCGGAAACTACTACTGGTCTCCCAGGATTGGATCAAAGCATAGACTGTTTAAGACATTACTCCCATACATAAAAGTCCGCATGGTGCCTGTTGTATTCAATCACGATGTAATTTCTGTGTTTCATCAACACTCTGAACGTCCACAGATTACAGGAGGACTACAGATGTGCTTCGGAAACAACTTCTTGTCCAGCAGGTATCGATCAAAGCGTAGACAGTTTGATACATTACTCCCATGGAGAGAAGTCCGCATAGTGCCTGTTGTATTTAATCCCGATGAAATTTCTGTGTTTCATCAACGCTCTGAACGTCCACAGATTACAGGAAGCCTCCGGATGTGGTTCGGAAACTACCACTGGTCTCCCAGGAATCGATCAAACCGTAGACTTTTTTTCAGACATTACTCAAATGGAGAAAAGTCAGCATTAGCCTTTTGTTTTCAATCCCGATGCAATATCTGTGTTTCATCAATATTATAAACGTCCACAGATTACATGAAGCCTCCAGAAGTCCTTCGGAAGCTACTACTGGTGTCCCAGGGAACGATCAAAGCGTAGACAGTTTGAGACATTACTCCCATGTAGAGAAGTCGGCATTGTGCCTGTTGTATTCAATCCCGATGCAATTTCTGTGTTTCATTTACGCTCTGAACGTTCATAGATTACATGAAGCCTCCAGATGTGCTTCGGAAACTACTGCTGGTCTAACAGGAATCGACCAAATTGTAGACAGTTTGAGACATAACTCCCATTGAGAAAAGTACGCATGGTGCCTGTTGTATTCAATCCCGATACGATTTCTGTGTTTCATCAACACACTGAACGTCCATAGATTACAGAATGCCTCCAGATGTGAATCGGAAACTACTACTGGTCTCCAGGGAATCGATTAAAGTGTAGAGAGTTTGAGACATTACTCCCTATGACAAAAGTCTTCTTGGTGTCTGTTGTAATCTATCCCGATTAAATTTCTGTGTTTCATCAATACTCAGAACGTCTACAGATTACAGGATGCTTCCAGATGTGCTGCGGAAACTACTACTGGTCTCCCAGGAATCGATCAAAGCTAAGACAGTTTGAGACATTACTCCGATGTAGAGAAGTCCGCATGGTGCCTGTTGTATTCAATCCCGATGAAATTTCTGTGTTTCATCAACGCTCTGAACTTCCACAGATTACAGGAAGCCTCCGGATGTGCTTCTTAAACTACTACTGGTCTCCCAGCTTACGATCAAAGCGTAGACAGTTTGACACATTAATCCCATTGAGAAAAGTCCGCATGGTGCCTGTTGCATTCAATTCCGATGTAATTTCTGTGTTTCATCAACACTCTGAACGTCCACAGATTACAGGAAGCCTGCGGATGTGCTTCGGAAACTATTACTGGTCTCTCAGGAATCGATCAAAGCGTAGACTGTTTTTCAGACATTACTCCCATGGAGAAAAGTCGGCATTTGGCCCTTTGTTTTCAATCCCGATGCAATTTCTGTGTTTCATCAATATTCTAATCGTCCACAGATTACAGGAAGACTACGCATGTGCTTTGGAAACTACTACTGGTCCCCCAGCAATCGATCAAAGCGTAGACAATTTGAGACATTACTCCCATGGAGAAAATTCCGCATGGTGCCTGTTGTATTCAATCCCGATGCAATTTTTGTGTTTCATCAACACTCTGAACGTCGAAAGATTACAGGATGCCTCCAGATGTGCTTCGAAAACTACTACTGGTATCTCAGGGAACAATCAAAGCGTAGACAGTTTGAGATATTACTCCCATGAAGAATAGTCCGCATGGTGCCTGTTATATACTACCCCGATACAATTTTTGTGTTTCATCAACGCTCTGAACGTCGACAGATTACAGGATGCCTCCAGATGTGCTTCGGAAACTACTACTGGTCTCCCAGGGAACAATCAAAGCGTAGACAGTTTGAGACATTACACCCATGGAGAAAAGTCCGCATGGTTCATTGTGTATTCAATCCCGATGCAATTTCTGTGTCTCATCAACACTCGGAACGGTCACAGATTACATGAAGCTTCCAGATGTGCTTCGGAAACTACTACTGGTCTCCCAGGATTCGATCAAAGCATAGACTGTTTGAGACATTACTCCCATACATAAAAGCCCGCATGGTGCCTGTTGTATTCAATCCCGATGTAATTTCTGTGTTTCATCAACGCTCTGATCGTCCACATATTACAGGAAGCCTCCGGATGTGCTTCTTAAACTACTACTGGTCTCCCAGCTTACGATCAAAGCGTAGACAGTTTGACACATTACTCCCATGTATAGAAGTCCGCATGGAGCCTGTTGTATTCAATCCCGATGAAATTTCTGTGTTTCATTAACACTCTGATCGTCAAGAGATTACATGAAGCCTCCAGATGTGCTTCGGAAACTACTACTGCTCTCCCAGGAATCGACTAATGCGTAGACAGTTTGAGACATATCTCCCATGGAGAAAATTCCGCATGGTGCCTCTTTTACTCAATCCCGATGAAATTTTTGTGTTTCATCAACACTCTGAACGTCGACAGATTACTGGATGCCTCCAGATGTGCTTCGAAAACTACTACTGCTCTCCCAGTATTCGATCAAGGCATAGAAACTTTGAGACATTACTCCCACAGAGAAAAATCCGCATGGTGACGGTTGTATTCAATCCCGATGTAATTTTTATGTTATACCAACACCCTGAACGTCCACAGATTACAGGAAGCCTCCAGATGTGCTTCGGAAAATACTACTGGTCTCAAAGGAATCGATCAAAGCGTAGACTGTTTTTCAGACATTACACCCATGGAGAAAAGTCGGCATTTGGCCCTTTGTTTTCAATCCCGAAGCAATTTCTGTGTTTCATCAATATTCTAAACGTCCACAGATTACAGGAAGTCTCCGGATGTGCTTCGGAAACTACTACTGGTCCCCAGGAATCGATCAAAGCTAAGACAGTTTGAGACATTACTCCCATGTAGAGAAGTCCGCATGGTGCCTGTTGTATTCAATCCCGATGAAATTTCTGTGTTTCATCAACGCTCTGAACTTCCACAGATTACAGGATGCCTCCGGATGTGCTTCGGAAACTACAACTGGTCTCCCAGGAATCGATCAAAGCGTAGACTGTTTTTCAGACATTACTCAAATGGAGAAAAGTCAGCATTTGGCCCTTAGTTTTCAATCCCGATGCAATATCTGTGTTTCATCAACACTCTGAACGTCCATAGATTACAGAATGCCTCCAGATGTGCATCGGAAACTACTACCGGTCTCCCGGGAATCGATTAAAGTGTAGAGAGTTTGAGACATTACTCCCTACGACAAAAGTCTTCTTGGTGTCTGTTGTAATCAATCAAGATTAAATTTCTGTGTTTCATCAATACTCAGAACGTCTACAGATTACAGGATTCTTCCAGATGTGCTGCGGAAACTACTACTGGTCTCCCAGGAATCAATCAAAGCTTAGACAGTTTGCGACATTACTCACATGTAGAGAAGTCCGCATGGTGCCTGTTGTATTCAATCCCGATACAATTTCTGTGTTTCATCAACACACTGAACTTCCATAGATGACAGAATGCCCCCAGATGTGCATCGGAAAATACTACTGGTCTCCCAGGAATCGATGAAAGCTTAGACAGTTTGAGACATTACTCCCAAGTAGAGAAGTGCGCATGGTGCCTGTTGTATTCAATCCAGAAGAAATTTCTGTGTTTCATCAACGCTCTGAACGTCCACATATTACAGGAAGCCTCCGGATGTGCTTCTTAAACTACAACTGGTCTCCCAGCTTACGATCAAAGCGTAGACAGTTTGACACATTACTCCCATGTAGAGAAGTCCGCATGGAGCCTGTAGTATTCAATCCCGATGCAATTTCTGTGTTTCATTAACACTCTGAACGTCCACAGATTACATGAAGCCTCCAGATGTGCTTCGGAAACTACTACTGGTCTCCCAGGAATCGATCAAAGCGTAGACTGTTTTTCAGACATTACTCCCATGGAGAAAAGTCAGCATTTGGCCCTTTGTTTTCAATCCCGATGCAATTTCTGTGTTTCATCAATATTCTAAACGTCCACAGATTACAGGAAGCCTCCGGATGTGCTTCGGAAACTACTACTGGTCCCCAGGAATCGATCAAAGCGTAGACAGTTTGAGACATTACTCCCATAGATAAAAGTCCGCATGGGATCTGTTGTATTCAATCCCGATGTAATATCTGTGTTTCATCAACACTCTGAACGTCATAGATTACAGGAAGACTACAGATGTGGTTCGGAAACTACTTCTTGTCTACAAGGAATCGATCAAAGTGTAGACAGTTTGAGACGTTACTCCCATGGAGAAAAGTCCGCATGGTGCCTGTTGCATTCAATCCCAAAGCAATACCTGTGTTTCATCAACACTCTGAACGTCCACAGATTACAGGATGCCTCCGGATGTGCTTCGGAAACTACCACTGGTCTCCCAGGAATCGATCAAAGCGTAGACTGTTTTTCAGACATTACTCAAATGGAGAAAAGTCAGCATTTGGCCCTTAGTTTTCAATCCCGATGCAATATCTGTGTTTCATCAACACTCTGAACGTCCATAGATTACAGAATGCCTCCAGATGTGCATCGGAAACTACTACTGTTCTCCCGGGAATCGATTAAAGTGTAGAGAGTTTGAGACATTACTCCCTATGACAAAAGTCTTCTTGGTGTCTGTTGTAATCAATCAAGATTAAATTTCTGTGTTTCATCAATACTCAGAACGTCTACAGATTGCAGGATTCTTCCAGATGTGCTGCGGAAACTACTACTGGTCTCCCAGGAATCAATCAAAGCTTAGACAGTCTGCGACATTACTCACATGTAGAGAAGTCCGCATGGTGCCTGTTGTATTCAATAACGATGCAATTTCTGTGTTTCATTAACACTTTGAACGTCCACAGATTACATGAAGCCTCCAGATGTGCTTTGGAAACTACTACTGGTTTCCCAGGAATCGATTAATACGTAGGCAGTTTGTGACATATCTCCCATGGAGAAAATTCCACATGGTGACGGTTGTATTCAATCCCGATGTAATTTTTGTGTTACACCAACACTCTGAACGTCCACAGATTACAGGAAGCCTCCGGATGTGCTTCGGAAAATACTACTGGTCTCCCAGGAATCGATCAAAGCGTAGACTGTTTTTCAGACATTACTCCCATGGAGAAAAGTCGGCATTTGTCCCTTTGTTTTCAATCCCGTAGCAATTTCTGTGTTTCATCAATATTCTAAACGTCCACAGATTAGAGGAAGCCTCCGGATGTGCTTCGGAAACTACTACTGGTGACGCAGGGAACAATCAAAGCGTAGTCAGTTTGAGACATTACTCCCTTGGAGAGAAGTCCGCAAAGTGCCTGTTGTATTAAATCCCGATGAAATTTCTGTGTTTCATCGACGCTCTGAACGTCCACAGATTTGAGGAAGCCTCCGGATGTGCTTCCTAAACTACTACTGCTCTCCCAGGGTACGATCAAAGCGTAGACAGTTTGACACATTTCTCCCATTGAGAAAATTCGCCATGGTGCCTGTTGCATTCAATCCCAAAGCAATATCTGTGTTTCATCAACACTCTGAACGTCCACAGATTACAGGAAGCCTCCGGATGTGCTTCGGAAACTACCACTGGGCTCCCAGGAATCGATCAAATCGTGGACTGTTTTTCAGACATTACTCAAATGGAGAAAAGTCAGCATTTGGCCATTTGTTTTCAATCCCGATGCTATATCTGTGTTTCATCAATATTCTAAACGTCCACAGATTACATGAAGCCTCCAGAAGTCCTTCGGAAACTACTACTTGTGTCCCAGGGAACGATCAAAGCGTAGACAGTTTGAGACATTACTCCCATGTAGAGAAGTCGGCATTGTGCCTGTTGTATTCAATCCCGATGCAATTTCTGTGTTTCATTAACGCTCTGAACGTCCATAGATTACACGAAGCCTCCAGATGTGCTTCGGAAACTACTACTGGTCGAACAGGAATCGACCAAATTGTACACAGTTTGAGACATAACTCCCATTGAGAAAAGTCCGCATGATGCCTGTTGTATTCAATCCCGATACAATTTCTGTGTTTCATCAACACACTGAACGTCCATAGTTTACGGAATGCCCCCAGATGTGCATCAGAAACTACTACTGGTCTCCCAGGAATCGATTAAAATGTAGAGAGGTTGAGACATTACTCCCTATGACAAAAGTCTTCTTGGTCTCTGTTGTAATCAATCCCGATTAAATATCTGTGTTTGATCAACACTCAGAACTTCTACAGATTACAGGATGCTTCCAGATGTGCTGCGGAAACTACTACTGGTCTCCCAGGAATCGATCAAAGCTTAGACAGTTTGAGACATTACTCCCAAGTAGAGAAGTCCGCATGGTGACGGTTGTATTCAATCCCGATGTAATTTTTGTGTTATACCAACATTCTGAACGTCCACAGATTACAGGAAGTATCCGGATGTGCTTCCGAAAATACTACTGGTCTCCCAGGAATCGATGAAAGCGTATAGTGTTTTTCAGACATTACACCCATGGAGAAAAGTCGGCATTAGGCCCTTTGTTTTCAATCCCGAAGCAATTTCTGTGTTTCATCAATATTCTAAACGTCCACAGATTACAGGAAGCCTCCGGATGTGCTTCGGAAACTACTACTGGTCTCCCAGGGAACAATCAAAGCGTAGTCAGTTTGAGATATTACTCCCATGGAGAGAAGTCGGCATAGTGCCTGTTGTATTCAATCCTGATGAAATTTCTGTGTTTCATCAACGCCCTGAACGTCCACAGATTACAGGAAGCCTCCGGATGTGATTCTTAAACTACTACTGGTCTCCCAGCTTACGATCAAAGCGTAGACAGTTTGACACATTACAACCATTGAGAAAAGTCCGCATGGTGCCTGTTGCATTCAATCCCGAAGCAATATCTGTGTTTCATCAACACTCTGAACGTCCACAGATTACAGGAAGCGTCCGGATGTGCGTCGGAAACTACCACTGGTCTCCCAGGAATCGATCAAACCGTAGACTGGTTTTCAGACATTACTCAAATGGAGAAAAGTCAGCATTTGGCCCTTTGTTTTCAATCCCGATGCAATATCTGTGTTTCATCAATATTCTACACGTCCACAGAAAACATGAAGCCTCCAGAAGTCCTTCGGAAACTACTACTGGTGTCCCAGGGAACGATCAAAGCGTAGACAGTTTGAGACATTACTCCCATGGAAAAAATTGAGCATGGTACCTGTTGTATTCAATCCCGATGTAATATCTGTTATTCAATAACTCTCTGTACGTCCACAGATTACAGGAAGCCTGCAGATGTGCTTCGGAAACTACTACTGGTTTCCCAGGAATCGATCAAAGCGTAGACAGTTTGAGACATTACTCCCATGTAGAGAAGTCGGCATTGTGCCTGTTGTATTCAATCCTGATACAATTTCTGTGTTTCATCAACACAGTGAACGTCCATAGATGACAGAATGCCCCCAGATGTGCATCGGAAACTACTACTGCTCTCCCAGGAATCGATCAAAGCGTAACCTGTTTTTCAGACATTACTCCCATAGAGAAAAGTCGGCATTTGGCCCTTTGTTTTCAATCCCGAAGCAATTTCTGCGTTTCATCAATATTCTAAACGTCCACAGATTACAGGAAGCCTCCGGATGTACTTCGGAAACTACTACTGGTCTCCCAGGGAACAATCAATGCGTAGTCAGTATGAGACATTACTCCCATGGAGAAAATTCCGCATGGTGCCTGTCGTATTCAATCCCGATGCAATTTCGGTGTTTCATCAAAACTCGGAACGTCCTCAGATTACATGAAGCCTCAAGATGTGCTTCGGGAAATACTACTGGTCTCCCAGGAATCGATCAAAGAGTAGACAGTTTGATACTTTACTCCAATGGAGAAAAGTCCGCAAGGTGCTGTTGTATTCAATCCCGATGAAATTTCTGTGTTACATCAACACTCTGAACGTCCACAGATTACAGGAAGCCTGCAGATGTGCTTCGGAAACTACTACTGGTTTCCCAGGAATCGATCAAAGCGTAGACAGTTTGAGACATTACTCCCATGGACAAATTTCCGCATGGTGCCTGTTGTATTCAATCCCGATGCAATTTCTATGCTTCATCAACACTCTGAAAGTCCACAGATTACAGGATGCCTCCAGATGTGCTTCGGTAACACTTACTTGTCTCTCGGGGAACAATCAAACCGTAGACAGTTTGAGATATTACTCCCATGAAGAAAAGTCCGCATGGTGACTGTTATATACAATCCCGATGCAATTTTTGGTTTCATCAACGCTCTGAACGTCCACAGATTACATGAAGCCTCCAGAAGTCCTTCGGAAACTACTACTGGTGTCCCAGGGAACGATCAATACGTAGACAGTTTGAGACATGACTCCTATGGAGAAAATTCAGCATGGTGCCTGTTTTACCCACTCCCGATGCACTTTTTGTGTTTCATCAACACTCTGAACGTCGACAGATTACTGGATGCCTACAGATGTGCTTCGGAAACTACTACTGGTCTCCCAGGGAACAATCAAAGCGTAGTCAGTTTGAGACATTACTCCCATAGACTAAAGTCCGCATGGTGACTAATGCATTCAATACCGATGCAATATCTGTGTTTCATTAACATTCTGTATGTCCACAGATTACAGGAAAACTCCAGATGTGCCTCGGAAACTACTTCTGGTCTCCCACGAACCGATCAAAGCGTAGACTGTATTTCAGACATTACTCCCATGGAGAAAAATCAGCATTTGGCACTTTGTTTTCAATCCCGATGTACTTTCTGTGTTTCAACAATATTCTAAACCTCCACAGATTACATGAAGCCTCCAGGTGTCCTTCGGAAACTACTACTGGTGTCCCAGGGAACGATCAATGCGTAGACAGTTTGAGACATAAGTCCCATGGAGAAAATTCCGCAAGGTGCCTGTTTTACTCAATCCCGATGCACTTTTTGTGTTTCATCAACACTCTGAACGTCGACAGATTACTGGATGCCTACAGATGTGCTTCGGAAACTACTACTGGTCTCCCTGGGAACAATCAAAGCGTAGTCAGTTTGAGACATTACTCCCATAGACTAAAGTCCGCCTGGTGACTAATGCATTCAATACCGATGCAATATCTGTGTTTCATTAACACTCTGAACGTCCACAGATTACAGGAAGACTCCAGATGTGCCTCGGAAACTACTTCTGGTCTCCCAGGAATCGATCAAAGCGTAGACTGTTTTTCAGACACTACTCCCATGGAGAAAAATCAGCATTTGGCCCTTTGTTTTCAATCCCGATGCAATTTCTGTGTTTCAACAATATTCTAAACCTCCACAGATTACAGGAAGCCTACGGATGTGCTTCGGAAACTACTACTGGTCCCCAAGGAATCGATCAAAGCGTAGACAGTTTGAGACATTACTCCCATGGAGAAAATCCCGCATGGTGCCTGTCGTATTCAATCCCGATGCAATTTCTGTGTTTCATCAACACTCAGAACGTCCTCAGATTACATGAAACCTCCAGATGTGCTTCGGAAACTACTACTGGTCTCCCAGGAATCGATCAAAGCGTAGACAGTTTGATACATTACTCCCATGGAGAAAAGACCGCAAGGTGCCTGTATTATTCAATCCCGATGCAAATTTTGTGTTTCATCAACGTTCTGAACGTCGACAGATTACAGGATGCCTCCAGATGTGCTTCGGGAACTACTACTGGTCTCCCAGGGATACAATCAAATCGTAGACAGTTTGTGACATTACTCCCAATTGAGAAAAGTCCGCATGGTGCCTGTTGTATTCATTCCCGATGTAATTTCTGTGTTTCATCAACACTCCGAACGTCCAAAGATTACTGGAAGACTCCAGATGTGCTTCGGAAACTACTTCTGGTCTCCCAGGTATCGATCAAAGCGTAGACAATTTAACACATTACTCCCGAGGAGAAAAGTCCGCATGATGCCTGTTGTATTCAATCCCGATGCAATTTCTGTGCATCATCAACACTCTGAACGTCCACAGTTTACAGGAAGTCTTCGGATGTGCTTCGGAAACTACTACTGTTCTCCCAGGGAACGATCAAATCGTAGACAATTACACACGTAACTCCCGTGGGGAAAAGTCCGCATGGTGCCTGTTGTACTCAATCCCGATGCAATATCTGTGTTTCATCAACACTCTGAACGTCCACAGATTACAGAATGCCTCCATATGTGCTACAGAAACTATCACTGGTCTCCCAGGAATCGATCAGAGCGTAGACAGTTTAAGACATTACTCCCATGCAGAAAATTCCGAGTGGTGCCTGTTGTATTCAATCACGATACAATGTCTGAGCCTCATCAACACTCTGAACGTCCACAGATTACAGGAAGCCTTCAGATGTGCTTCGAAAACTACTACTGGCCTCCCAGGTGTCGCTCAAAGCGTACATTGTTTGAGACATTACTCCCTATGACAAAAGCCTTATTGGTGCCTGTTCTATTCATTCCGATGCATTTTCTTTGTTTCATTAACACCCAGAACGTCCACAGATCACAGGACGCCTCCGGATGCGCTTCGGAAACTACTACTGGTCTCCCAGGGAACGATCAAAGGATACACAGTTTGAGACAGTACTCCCATGGAAAAAAGTCCGTATTTATCCTGTTGTATTCAACCCGATGCAATATCTGTGTTTCATCAACACACTGAGTGTCCACAGATTGCAGAATGCCTCCAGATGTGCTTCGGATACTACTACTGGTCTTCCAGGGAACGATCAAAGCGTAGACAGATTGAGACATTACTCCCATTGAGCAAAGACCGCATGGTGTCTGTTGCATTCCATTCCGATGCAATTTCTGTGCTTCATCAAACCTCTGAACATCCACAAATTTACGGGAAGCCTTCAGATGTGTGTCGGAAACCACTACTGGTTTCCCAGGGAATGATCAAAGCGTAGACAGAATTAGATTTTCATTCGGCAGCTTAGTGTGCGCCGATATGAAAGTTCCTGGCAGATTAAAACTGTGTTCCCTACCGAGACTCGAACTCGGGACCTTTGCATTTCGTGGGCAAGTGCTCAACCATCACAGTTACCGAAGCACTATTCGCGGCCGGTAGTCACAGCTTTACTTCTGCCAGTATCTCGTCTCTTACCTTCCAAAGTTTACAGAAGATCTAATTCTGGAAACATCCCCCAGGCTGTGGCTAAGCCATGTCTCCGCTATAACCTTGCTTTTAGGAGTTCTAGACCTGCAAGTTTTGCTTTAAATCTTCTGTAAAGTTTGGAAGGTAGGAGACGAGATACTGGCAGAAGTAAAGATGTGGGTATCGGGCGTGAATCGTGCTTCGGTAGCTCAGTTCGTAGAGCTCTTGCCCGCGAAATGCAAAGGTGCCGATTTCTTGTCTCGGTCGAGCACACAGTTTTAATCTGCCAGGAAGTTTCAAAGCGTAGACAGTTTGAGACACTATTCCCGTTTAGAAAAGGCCGCTTGGTGCCTGTTGTATTCAATCCCGATGCAATTTCTGTGTTTCATCAACACTCTGAACGTCCACAGATTACAGGAAGTCTCCAGATGTGCTTCCTAAACTACTACTGGTCTCCCTGGGTACGATCAAAGCGTAGGGAGTTTGAGACATTACTCCCTTGGACAGAAGTCCACATGGCGTTTTTTGTATTCAAACCCGATGGAATTTCTGTGTTTCATCAACACTCTGAAGGTGCACAGATTACGGAATGCCTCCTGATGTGCTTCGGAAACTACTACTGGTCTCCCAGGAATCGATCAGAGTGTGGACAGTTTGAGACAATACGACCATTGAGAAAAGTCCGCATGGTGCCTGTTGTATAGCATCCCGATGCAATTTCTGTGCATCATCAACACTCTGAACGTCCACAGATTACAGGAAGTCTTCAGATGTGCCTCGGTAACTACTACTGTTCTACCAGGGAACGATCAAATGGTAGACATTTTCACACATTACTCCCGTGGAGAAAAGTCCGCATGGTGCCTGTTGTATTCAATCCCGATGCAATATCTGTGTTTCATCAACACTCTGAACGTCCACAGATTACAGAATGCCTCCATATGTGCTACGGAAACTATCACTGGTCTCCCAGGAATCGATCAAAGCGTAGACAGTTTAAGACATTACCCCCATGCAGAAAATTCCGAGTTGTGCCTGTTGTATTCAATCACGATGCAATTTCTGTGCCACATCAACACTCTGAACGCCCACAGATTACAGGAAGCCTTCAGATATGCTTCGAAAACTACTACTGGTCTCCTAGGGAGCGATCAAAGCGTAGACAGTTTGAGCCATTACTCCCTATGACAAAAGTCCGCATGATGCCTGTTTTATTCAATCCCGATGCAATTTCTGAGATTCATCAACACGCTGAAAGTCCACAGATTACAGGAAGCCTCCAGACGTGCTTTCTGAAACTAAACTGGTCGACCAGGGAACGATCAAATCTTAGACAGTTCAAGACATTACTCCCTATGACAAAAGTCCGCATGGTGCCTGTTGTATTCAATCCTGGTGCAATTTCTGTGTTTCACCAATAGTCTGAACGTCCAAAGATCACACGAAGCGTCCAGATGTTCTACGGAAACTATTACTGGTCTCTCAGGGAACGATCAAAGCGTAGACAGTCTTACACATTACTCTCGTGGAGAAAAGTCCGCATTTGGCTTGTTGTATTCAATCCAGATGCAATTTCTGTGCCACATCAACACTCGGAACGTCCACAGGTTACAGAATGCCTCCAGATGTGCTTCGAAAACTACTACTGGTCTCCCAGGAATCGATCAGATCGTAGACATTCTTAGAAAATACACCCATTGAGAAAAGTCCGCATGGTGCCTGTTGTATTCAATCCCGATGCAATTTCTGTGTTTCATCAACACACTGGACGTTTACAGATAACAGGAAACCTTCACATATGCTTCGGAAACTACTACTAGTCTCCCAGGGAACGATCAAAGCGTAGACAGTTTGAGACATTACTCGCTATGACAAAAGTCCGCATGGTGCCTATTTTATTCGATCCCTGTGAAATTTCTGTGTTTTATTAATACTCTGAACGTCCACAGATTAAAGGAAGCCTCCAAATGTGCTTCGGAAACTACTACTGGTCTCCCAGGAATCGATCAGAGCGTAGACAGTTTGAGACAATACACACATTGAGAAAAGTCCGCATGGAGACTGCTGTATTCAATCCCGATGCAATTTCTGTGTTTCATCAACAGTCCGAACGTCCACAGATTACAGGATGCCTTCAGATGTGCTTCGGTAACTACTACTGGTCTCCCAGGGAACGATCAAAGAGTAGACAGTTTGAGACATTACTCCCTTGGAGAGGAGTCCACATGGTGTTTTTTGAATTCAAACCCGATGGAATTTCTTTGTTTCATCAACACTCTGAAGGTCCACAGATTACGCAATACCTCCTGATGTGCTTCGGAAACTACTACTGGTCTCCCACGAATGGATCAAGGCGTAGACAGATTGAGACATTTCTCCCATGAAGAAAAGTCCTAATGGTGCCTGTTGTATTAAATCCCGATGCAATTTCTGTGTTTCATCAACACTTTGAAGGTCCACAGATTAGAGAATGCCTCCTGATGTGCTTCGGAAACTACTACTCGTCTCCAGAGGAACGATCAAAGAGTGGACGGTTTGTGACATTACTCCAATTGAGAAAAATCCGCATGGTGCCTGTTGTATTCATTGCCGATGCAATTTCTGTGTTTCATCAACACTCTGAATGTCTACAGATTATATAATGCTTTCAGATGTGCTTCGGAAACTACTACTGGTCCAACAGGAATCGATCAAAGCGTAGACAGTTAGAGACGCTACTCCCATTGAGCAAAGAGCGCATGGTGTCTGTTGCATTCAATCCCGATGAAATTTCTGTGCTTCATCAACACTCTGAACGTCCACAGATTACAGAAAACCTCCAGATGTGCTTCATAAACTACTACTGGTCTTCCAGTGTAAGATCAAAAACGTAGAAAGTTTAGACATTACTCCCTTGGAGAGAAGTCCACATGGTATCTGTTGTATTCAATCCTGATGGAATTTCTGTGTCTCATCAGCATTCTGAAGGTATAAGGATTACAGAATCCTCTAGATGTGCTCCGAAAACTACTACTGGTCTCCCAGGGAACGATCAAAGCGTAGACAGTTTGAGACATTGCTCCCTATAACAAAAGTCCGCATGGTGCATGTTGTATTAAATCCCGATGCAATTTCTGTGTTTCATCAACACTCTGAACGTCCACAGATTACAGGAAGCCTCCAGATGTGCTTCGGAAACTACTACTGGTCGCTCAGGGAACGATCAAAGCGTAGACACTTTGAGACATTACTCCCATGGAGAAAAGTCCGCATTTGGCCTGTTGTATTTAATCCCGATGCCATTTCTGTGTTTCATCAACACACTGAGTGTCCACAGATTGCAGAATGCCTCCAGATGTGCTTCATAAACTACTACTGGTCTCCCAGGAATCGATCAAAGCGTAGACATTTTGAGACATTACCCCCAATCAGCAAAGTCTGCATGGTGCCTGTTGTATTCAATTCCGATGCAATTTCTGTGTTTGATCAAAACCCTGAACGTAAACAGATTACATAATGTTTTCAGATGTGCTTCGGAAAGTACTACTGGTCTCCCAGGAATCGATCAAAGCGTAGACAATTTGATACATTACTCCCATGGAGAGAAGTCCGCATGGTGCCTGTTGTATTCAATCGCAACGGAGAAAAGTCCACATGGTGCCTGTTGTAATCAATCCCGATGCAATTTCTGTGTTTGATCAACACTCTGAACGTCAACAGGATACAGAAATCCTCATGATGTGCTTCAGAAACTACTACTGGTCTCCCATGGAACGATCAAGTCGTAGACACATTAACACATTACTCCCGTGAAGAAAAGTCCGCATTTAGCCTGTTGTATACAATCCCGATGCAATTATTGTGCATCATTAACACTCTGAGAGTCCACAGATTACAGGAAGCTTCCAGATGTGCTTCAGAAACTACAACTGTTCTCCCAGGAATGGATCAAAGCGTAGACAGATTGAGACATTACTCCCATGGAGAAAAGTCCTAATGGTGCCTGTTGTATTCAATCCCGATGCAATTTCTGCGTTTCATCAAAACTCTGAAGGTCCAAAGATTTCAGAATGCCTCCAGATGTGCTTCGGAAACTACTACTGGTCTCCCAGGAAACGATCAAAGCGTAGACAGTTTGAGACATTACTCCCTATGACACGAGTCCGCATTGTGCCTGTTGTATTCAATCCCGATGGAATTTCTGTGTTTCATCAACACTCTGAAGGTACACTGATTACACAATCCTCCAGATGTGCTTTGAAAACTACTACTGGTCTCCCAGGAATCGATCAGAGCGTAGACAGTTTGAGACAATACACCCATTGAGAAAAGGCTGCATGTTGCCTGTAGTATTCAATCCCGATGCAATTTCTGTGTTTCATCAACACTCCGAACGTCCACAGATTACAGGAAGATTTCAGATGTGCTTCGGAAGCTACTACTGGTCTCCCAGGAAACGATCAAAGAGTAGACAGTTTGAGACATTACTCCCATGGAGAAAAGTCCGTATTTGGCCTGTTGTATTCAACCCGATGCAGTATCTGTGTTTCATCAACACACTGAGTGTCCACAGTTTGCAGAATGCCTCCAGATGTGCTTCGGATACTACTACTGGTCTCCCAGGAATCAATCAAAGCGTAGACATTTTGAGACATTACCCCCAATGAGCAAAGTCTGCATCATGCCTGTTGTATTCAATACCGTTGCAATTTCTGTGTTTGATCAACACTCTGAACGTAAACGGATTACATAATGCTTTCAGATGTGCTTCGGAAAGTACTACTGGTCTCAGAGGAATCGATCAAAGCGTAGACAGTTAGTGACATTACTCCCATTGAGCAAAGACCGCATGGTGTCTGTTGCATTCCATTCCGATGAAATTTCTGTGTTTCATCAACCCTCTCAACGTCCACAAATTACGGGAAGCCTTCAGATGTGCGTCGGAAACCGCTAATGGTTTCCCAGGGAATGATCAAAGCGTAGACAGAATGAGATTAACATTCGGCAGCTTAGTGTGCGCCGATATGAAACTTCCTGGCAGATTAAAACTGTGTTCCCGACCGAGACTCGAACTCGGGACCTTTGCATTTCATGGGCAAGTGCTCTACCATCACAGTTACCGAAGCACGACTCACGGCTGGTACTCACAGCTTTACTTCTGCCAGTATCTCGTCTCTTACCTTCCAGACTTTACAGAAGCTCTAATTCTGGAAACATCCCCCAGGCTGTGGCTAAGCCATGTCTCCGCTATATCCTTTCTTTTAGGAGTGCTGGACCTGCAAGTATCGCATTAAATCTTGCCCGCGAAAAGCAAAGGTGCCGATTTCGTGTCTCGGTCGGGCACACAGTTTCAATCTGTCAGGAAGTCTCAAAGCGGCGACAGTTTGAGACATTATTCCCGTTTAGAAAAGGCCGTATGGTGCCTGTTGTATTCAATCCCGATGCAATTTCCAAGGGCAAGATCAAAGAGTAGACAGTTTGCGACATTACACCCATGGAGAAAAGACCTCATGGTGCAAGTTGTATTCAATCCCGATTGAATTTTTGTGTTTCATCAACACTGTGAACTTCCACAGACTACAGAATGCCTCCAGATGTGCTTCGGAAACCACTACTGGTCTCCCAGGAACGATGAAATAATAAAAGTTTTGAGACATTACTCCCATTTAGAAAATTTCGCATGGTGCCTGTTGTATTCAATGCTGATGCAATTTCTGTGTTTCATCAACACTCTGTACGTCCACAGATTCCAGGAAGCCTCCAGATGCGCTTAGGAAACTATTACTGGTCTCCCAGGGAACGATCAAAGCGTAGATAGTTTGAGACATTACTCCTTATGACAAAAGTTCGCATGGTGCCTGTTGTATTAAATCCCGATGCAATTTCTGTGTTTCATCTACACTCTGAACGTCCACAGATTAAAGGAAGCCTCCAGATGTGCTTCGGGAACTGGTACTGGTCTCCCAAGAACGATCAAAGCGTGGACGGTTTGAGACATTACTCCTATGGAGAAAAGTAGGCTTGGTGCCTGTTGTATTCAAAGCCGATGAAATTTCTGTGTTTCATCAACTCTCTGAACGTCCAGAGATTACAGAAAGCCTCTGGATGTGCTTCAGAAACTGCTACTGGTCTCCCAGGGAACGATCAAAGCGTAGATAGTTTGAGACATTACTCATTATGACAAAAGTTCGCATGGTGCCTTTTCTATTCAATCCCGATTCTATTTCTGTGTTTCATCATCACTCTGAACGTCCAGAGATTACAGGAAGCCTCTGGATGTGCTTCGGAAACTACTATTGGTCTCCCAGGGAACGATCAAAGAGTAGATAGTTTGAGACATTACTCCCTATGACAAAAGTTCGCATGGTGCCTTTTGTATTCAATCCCGCTAATATTTATGTGCTTCACCAACACTCTGAAGGTCCACAGATTACATGATGGCTCCAGATGTGCTTCGGAAAGTAATACTGGTCACCCTGGGAGCGATCAAAGCGTAGACAGTTTTACACATTACTCCCATGGAAAAACGGCCGCATGGTGCCTGTTGTATTCAATACCGATGCAATATCAGTGTTTCATCAACACTTTGAACGTCCACAGATTACATAATGATTTCAGATGTGCTTCGGAAACTACTACTGGTTTCCAAGGAATCGATCAAAGCGAAGACAGATTGAGACATTACTCCCATGGAGAAAAGTCCGCATGGTGCCTCTTGTATTAAATACTGACGCAATTTCTGTGTTTCATCAACACTCTGAAAGTCCACAGATTATAGAATGCCTCCAGATGTGCTTCGGAAACTACTACTGGTCTCCCAGGAATCGATAAAATCGTAGACAGTTTGCGACATTACTTCCATGGAAAAAAGAACGCATGGTGCCAGTTTACTCAATGTCGATGCAATTTCTGTGTTTCATCAACACTCAGAGCATCCACAGATTACAGGAAGCCTCCAGACGTGCTTTCTGAAACTAAACTGGTCTACCAGGGAACGATCAAAGCGTAGACAGTTCGAGACATTACTCCCTATGACAAAAGTCCGCATGGTGCCTGTTGTATTCAATCCTGGTGCAATTTCTGTGATTCATCAATACTCTGAACGTCCACAGATTACACGAAGCCTCCAGATCTTCTACGGAAACTACTACTGGTCTCTCAGGGAACGATCAAAGCGTAGACAGTTTGAGACATTACTCCCATGGAGAAATGTCCGCACAGTGACTGTTGTATTCAATCCCGATGTAATATCTGTGTTTCATGAACACTCCGAACGACCAAATATTACAGAATGCCTCCAGATGTGTTTCGAAATCTACTACTGGTCTCCCACGAATCGATCAAAGCGTAAACAGTTTGAGACATTACTCCCAATGAGCAATGTCTGCGTGGCGCCTGTTGTATTCAATTCCGATGCAATTACTGTGTTTCATCAACACTCTGAACGTCCACAGATCACAGGAAGCCTCCAGACGTGCTTTCTGAAACTAAACTGGTCTCCCATTGATCGATCAAAGCGTAGACAGTTTTACACATTACTCCCGTGGAGAAAAGTCCGCATTTGGCTTGTTGTATTCAATCCCGATGCAATTTCTGCGCCACATCAACACTCTGAACGTCCGCAGGTTACAGAATGCCTCCAGATTTGCTTCGGAAACTACTTCTGGTCTCCCAGGGATCGATCAGATCGTAGACAGTCTGAGACAATACACCCATTGAGAAAAGTCCGCATGGTGCCTGTTGTATTCAATCCCGATGCAATTTCTGTGTTTCATCAACACTCTGGACGTCCACAGATAACAGGAAACCTTCAGATGTGCTTCGGAAACTACTACTGGTCTCCCAGGGAACGATCAAAGCGTAGAGAGTTTGAGACATTACTCCCATGAAGAAAAGGAAGCATGGTACCTGTTGTATTCAATCCCGATGCAATATCTGTGTTTCATCAACACTCTGTACGTCCACAGATTACATGCTTTCAGATGTGCTTCGGGAAGTACTACTGGTCTCCCAGGAATCGATCAAAGCGTAGACAATTAGAGACCTTACTCCCATTGAATAAAGACCGTATGGTGTTTGTTGCATTCAATCCCGATTCAATTTCTGTGCTTCATCAACACTCTGAACGTCCACGTATTACAGGAAGTCTTAAGATGTGCTTCGGAAACTACTACGGGTTTCCCAGGGAGTGATCAAAGCGTAGACAGTTTGAGACATTACTCCCTTGGAGAGGAGTCCACATGGTGTTTCTTGTATTCAAACCCTATATAATTTCTTTGTTTCATCAACACTCTGAAGGTCCACAGATTACGCAATACCTCCTAATGTGCTTCGGAAACTACTACTGGTCTCCCAGGAATCGATCAGAGTGTAGACAGTTTGAGACAATACACCCATTGAGAAAAGCCTACATGTGCCTGTTGTATCGCATCCCGATGCAATTTCTGTGTTTCATCAACACTCTGAACGTCCACAGATTACAGGAAGTCTTCAGATGTGCTCCGTAAACTACTATAGTTCTCGCAGGGAACGATCAAGTCGTAGACACATTAACACATTACTCCCGTGAGGAAAAGTCCGCATTTGGCCTGTTGTATTCAATCCCGATCCAATTATTGTGCATCATTTACACTCTGAGAGTCCACAGATAACAGGAAGCCTCCAGATGTGCTACAAAAACTACAACTGTTCTCCCAGGAATGGATCAAAGCGTAGACAGATTGAGACATTACTCCCATGGAGAAAAGTCCTAATGGTGCCTGTTGTATTCAATAGCGATGCAATTTCTGCGTTTCATCAACACTCGGAAGGTCCACAGATTAGAGAATGCCTCCTGATGTGCTTCGGAACTACTACTGGTCTCCAGGGGAACGATCAAAGAGTAGACGGTTTGTGACATTACTCCAATTGAGAAAAGTCCGCATGGTGCCTGTTGTATTGAATTCCGATGCAATCTCGGTGTTTCATCAACACTCTGAACATCCACAGATTATAGGTAGCCTCCAGATCTGCTTCAGAAACTACAACTTGACTCCCAGGGATCGATCAAATCGTAGACAGTTCGAGACATTACTCCCATGGAGAAAAGTCCACATTGGTGCCTGTTGTATTCAATGGCGATCCAATTCCTGTGTTTCATCAACACTCTGAACGTCCACAGATTACAGGATGGCTCCAGATGTGCTTCGGGAACTACTGCTTTACTCTCAGATAACGATCAAAGAATAGACAGTTTGAGACATTACTCACATGGAGAAAAGTGCGCATGGTGAATGTTGTATGCAATGGAGATGCAATTTCTGTGTTTCATCAACACTCTGAACGTCCACAGATTACAGGAAGCGTACTAATGTGCTTCGGGAACTACTACTGGTCTCCCACTGAACGATCAAAACGTAGACAGTTTGAGACGTCAATCCCATGGAGAAAAGTCCGTATGGTGCGCGTTTTATTCAGTCTCGATGCAATTTCTGTGTTTCATCAACACTCTGAACGTCCACAGATTATATAATGCTTTCAGATGTGCATCGGAAACTACTACTGGTCCAACAGGAATCGATCAAAGCGTAGATAGTTAGAGACGCTACTCCCATTGAGCAAAGAGCGCATGGTGTCTGTTGCATTCAATCCCGATGACATTTCTGTGCTTCATCAAAACTCTGAACGTCCGCAGATTACAGAATGCCACCAGATGTGCATCGGAAACTACTACTGGTCTCCCAGGGAACGATCAAAATCGTAGACAGTTTGAGTCATTACTCCCTATAAAAAAAGTCCGCATGGTGCATGTTGTATTCAATCCCGATGCAATTTCTGTGTTTCATCAACACTCTGAACGTCCACAGCGTACAGGAAGCCTTCATATGTGCTTCGAAAACTACCACTGGTCTCCCAGGGAGCGATCAAAGCGTAGACAGTTTGAGTCATTACTCCCTATGACAAAAGTCCGCATTATGCCTGTTGTATACAATCCCGATGCAATTTCTGTGATTCATCAACACTCTGAACGTACACAGATTACAGAAAACCTCCAGATGTGCTTCTTAAACTACTACTGGTCTCCCAGTGTACGATCAAAAACGTAGAAAGTTTAGACATTACTCCCTTGGAGAGAAGTCCACATGGTATCTGTTGTATTCAATCCCGATGGAATTTCTGTGTCTCATCAGCACTCTGAATGTCCACAGATTACAGAATCCTCTAGATGTGCTTCGAAAACTACTACTGGTCTCCCAGGGAACGATCAAAGCGTAGACAGTTTGAGACATTGCTCCCTATAACAATAGTCCACATGGTGCATGTTGTATTCAATCCCGATGCAATTTCTGTGTTTCATCAACACTCTGATGGTCCACAGATTACAGGAAGCCTTCAGATGTGCTTCGGAAACTACTACTGGTCTACCAGGGAAAGATCAAAGCGTGGACAGTTTGAGACATTACTCCCTGTGACAAAAGTCCGCATGGTGCCTGTTGTATTCAATCACGGTGTAATTTCTGTTTTTCATCAATACTTTGAACGTCCACAGTTTACATGAAGCCTACAGATGTGCTTTGTAAGTTGCTACTGGTCTCTCAGGGAACAATCAAAGCGTAGACAGAATGAGATTTTCACTCGGCAGCCGAGTGTGCGCTGATATGAAACTTCCTGGCAGATTAAAACTGTGTTCTCGACCGAGACTCGAACTCGGGACCTTTGCCTTTCGTGAGCAAGTGCTCTACCATCACAGTTACCGAAGCACGACTCACGGCCGGTACTCACAGCTTTCCTTTTGACAGTATCTCTTCTCCTACATTCCAAACTTTACAGAAATTATAATTATTGAAACATCCCCCAGGCTGTGGCTAAGCCATGTCACCGCTATATCTTTTCTTTCAGGAATATTAGATCTGCAAGTTTCGCATTAAAGCTTCTGTAAAGTTTGGAAGGTAGGAGACGAGATACCGGCAGAAGTAAAGATGTGGGTACCAGGCGTGAATCGTGCTTCGGTAGCTCAGTTGTTAGAGCACTTGCCCGCGAAAGGCAAAGGTCCCGATTTCGAATCTTGGTCGGGCACACAGTTTTAATCTGCCAGGAAGTTTCAAAGCGTAGACAGTTTGAGACGTTATTCCCGTGGAGAAAAGTCCGCATGGAGCCTGTTGTATTCAATCCCGATGCAATTTCTGTGTTTCATGAACACTCTGAACGACCACAGATTGTAGAATGCCTCCATATGTGCTACGGAAACTATCACTGGTCTCCCAGGAATCGATCAAAGCGTAGACACGTTGAGTCATTACTCCCATGCAGAAATTTCCGCATGGGGTCTGTTGTATTCAATCCCGATGCAATTTCTGTGTTTCATCAACACTCTCAAGGTCCACAGATTACGGAATGCCTCCTGATGTGCGTCGGAAACTACTACTGGTCTCCCAGGAATCGATCAGAATGTGGACAGATTGAGACAATACACCCATTGAGGAAAGTCCGCATGGTGCCTGTTGTATCGCATCCCGATGCAATTTCTGTATTTCATCAACACTCTGAACGTCCACAGATTACAGGAAGCATCCAGGAGTGCATCAGAAACTACTACTGGTCTCCAAGGGCAAGATCAAAGAGTAGACAGTTTGCGACATTACACCCATAGAGAAAAGACCTCATGGTGCAAGTTGTATTCAATCCCAATTGAATTTTTGTGTTTCATCAACACTGTGAACGTCCACAGACTACAGAATGCCTCCAGATGTGCTTCGGAAACCACTACTGGTCTCCCAGGAACGATGAAATAATAAAAGTTTTGAGACATTACTCCCATTTAGAAAATTTCGCATGGTGCCTGTTGTATTCAATGCTGATGCAATTTCTGTGTTTCATCAACACTCTGTACGTCCACAGATTCCAGGAAGCCTCCAGATGCGCTTAGGAAACTATTACTGGTCTCCCAGGGAACGATCAAAGCGTAGATAGTTTGAGACATTACTCCTTATGACAAAAGTTCGCATGGTGCCTGTTGTATTAAATCCCGGTGCAATTTCTGTGTTTCATCTACACTCTGAACGTCCACAGATTAAAGGAAGCCTCCAGATGTGCTTCGGGAACTGGTACTGGTCTCCCAAGAACGATCAAAGCGTGGACGGTTTGAGACATTACTCCTATGGAGAAAAGTAGGCTTGGTGCCTGTTGTATTCAAAGCCGATGAAATTTCTGTGTTTCATCAACACTCTGAACGTCCAGAGATTACAGGAAGCCTTCGGATGTGCTTCAGAAACTGCTACTGGTCTCCCAGGGAACGATCAAAGCGTAGATAGTTTGAGACATTACTCATTATGACAAAAGTTCGCATGGTGCCTTTTCTATTCAATCCCGATTCTATTTCTGTGTTTCATCATCACTCTGAACGTCCAGAGATTACAGGAAGCCTCTGGATGTGCTTCGGAAACTACTATTGGTCTCCCAGGGAACGATCAAAGAGTAGATAGTTTGAGACATTACTCCCTATGACAAAAGTTCGCATGGTGCCTTTTGTATTCAATCCCGCTAATATTTATGTGCTTCATCAACACTCTGAAGGTCCACAGATTACATGATGGCTCCAGATGTGCTTCGGAAAGTAATACTGGTCACCCTGGGAGCGATCAAAGCGTAGACAGTTTTACACATTACTCCCATGGAAAAACGGCCGCATGGTGCCTGTTGTATTCAATACCGATGCAATATCAGTGTTTCATCAACACTTTGAACGTCCACAGATTACATAATGATTTCAGATGTGCTTCGGAAACTACTACTGGTTTCCATGGAATCGATCAAAGCGAAGACAGATTGAGACATTACTCCCATGGAGAAAAGTCCGCATGGTGCCTCTTGTATTAAATACTGACGCAATTTCTGTGTTTCATCAACACTCTGAAAGTCCACAGATTATAGAATGCCTCCAGATGTGCTTCGGAAACTACTACTGGTCTCCCAGGAATCGATAAAATCGTAGACAGTTTGGGACATTACTCCCATGGAAGAAAGAACGCATGGTGACAGTTTACTCAATGTCGATGCAATTTCTGTGTTTCATCAACACTCAGAGCATCCACAGATTACAGGAAGCCTCCAGACGTGCTTTCTGAAACTAAACTGGTCTACCAGGGAACGATCAAAGCGTAGACAGTTCGAGACATTACTCCCTATGACAAAAGTCCGCATGGTGCCTGTTGTATTCAATCCTGGTGCAATTTCTGTGTTTCATCAATACTCTGAACGTCCACAGATTACACGAAGCCTCCAGATCTTCTACGGAAACTACTACTGGTCTCTCAGGGAACGATCAAAGCGTAGACAGTTTGAGACATTACTCCCATGGAGAAATGTCCGCACAGTGACTGTTGTATTCAATCCCGATGTAATATCTGTGTTTCATGAACACTCCGAACGACCAAATATTACAGAATGCCTCCAGATGTGTTTCGAAATCTACTACTGGTCTCCCACGAATCGATCAAAGCGTAAACAGTTTGAGACATTACTCCCAATGAGCAATGTCTGCGTGGCGCCTGTTGTATTCAATTCCGATGCAATTACTGTGTTTCATAAACACTCTGAACGTCCACAGATCACAGGAAGCCTCCAGTCGTGCTTTCTGCAACTAAACTGGTCTCCCATTGATCGATCAAAGCGTAGACAGTTTTACACATTACTCCCGTGGAGAAAAGTCCGCATTTGGCTTGTTGTATTCAATCCCGATGCAATTTCTGCGCCACATCAACACTCTGAACGTCCGCAGGTTACAGAATGCCTCCAGATGTGCTTCGGAAACTACTACTGGTCTCCCAGGAATCGATCAGATCGTAGACAGTCTGAGACAATACACCCATTGAGAAAAGTCCGCATGGTGCCTGTTGTATTCAATACCGATGCAATTTCTGTGTTTCATCAACACTCTGGACGTCCACAGATAACAGGAAACCTTCAGATGTGCTTCGGAAACTACTACTGGTCTCCCAGGGAACGATCAAAGCGTAGACAGTTTGAGACATTACTCCCTATGACAAAAGTCTGCATGGTGCCTATTGTATTCAATCCCGGTGAAATTTCTGTGTGTCATCAATACTCTGAACGTCCGCATATTATAGGAAGCCTCCAAATGTGCTTCGGAAACTACTACTGGTCTCTCAGGGAAAGATCAAAGCGTAGACAGTTTGAGACATTACTCCCATGAGGAAAAGGAAACATGGTACCTGTTGTATTCAATCCCGATGCAATATCTGTGTTTCATCAACACTCTGTACGTCCACAGATTACATGCTTTCAGATGTGCTTCGGAAAGTACTACTGGTCTCCCAGGAATCGATCAAAGCGTAGACAATTAGAGACCTTACTCCCATTGAACAAAGACCGTATGGTGCTTGTTGCATTCAGTCCCGATTCAATTTCTGTGCTTCATCAACACTCTGAACGTCCACGTATTACAGGAAGCCTTAAGATGTGCTTCGGAAACTACTACGGGTTTCCCAGGGAGTGAACAAAGCGTAGACAGTTTGAGACATTACTCCCTTGGAGAGGAGTCCACATGGTGTTTCTTGTATTCAAACCCTATGGAATTTCTTTGTTTCATCAACACTCTGAAGGTCCACAGATTACGCAATACCTCCTGATGTGCTTCGGAAACTACTACTGGTCTCCCAGGAATCGATCAGAGTGTAGACAGTTTGAGACACTACACCCATTGAGAAAAGTCTACATGTGCCTGTTGTATCGCATCCCGATGCAATTTCTGGGTTTCATCAACACTCTGAACGTCCACAGATTACAGGAAGTCTTCAGATGTGCTCCGTAAACTACTATAGTTCTCGCAGGGAACTATCAAGTCGTGGACACAAAAACACATTATTCCCGTGAGGAAAAGTCCGCATTTGGCCTGTTGTATTCAATCCCGATGCAATTATTGTGCATCATTAACACTCTGAGAGTCCACAGATAACAGGAAGCTTCCAGATGTGCTTCAAAAACTACAACTATTCTCCCAGGAATGGATCAAAGCGTAGACAGATTGAGACATTACTCCCATGGAGAAAAGTCCTAATGGTGCCTGTTGTATTCAATCCCGATGCAATTTCTGCGTTTCATCAACACTCGGAAGGTCCACAGATTAGAGAATGCCTCCTGATGTGCTTCGGAACTACTACTGGTCTCCAGGGGAACGATCAAAGAGTAGACGGTTTGTGACATTATTCCAATTGAGAAAAGTCCGCATGGTGCCTGTTGTATTCATTGCCGATGCAATTTCTGTGTTTCATCAACACTCTGAATGTCTACAGATTATATAATGCTTTCAGATGTGCTTCGGAAACTACTACTGGTCCAACAGGAATCGATCAAAGCGTAGACAGTTAGAGACGCTACTCCCATTGAGCAAAGAGCGCATGGTGTCTGTTGCATTCAATCCCGATGAAATTTCTGTGCTTCATCAACACTCGGAACGTCCACAGATTACAGAATGCCACCAGATGTGCATCGGAAACTACTACTGGTCTCCCAGGGAACGATCAAAATCGTAGACAGTTTGAGACATTACTCCCTATAACAAAAGTCCGCATGGTGCATGTTGTATTCAATCCCGATGCAATTTCTGTGTTTCATCAACACTCTGATCGTCCACAGATTACAGGAAGCCTTCAGATGTGCTTCGGAAACTACTACTGGTCTACCAGGGAAAGATCAAAGCGTAGACAGTTTGAGACATTACTCCCTGTGACAAAAGTCCGCATGGTGCCTGTTGTATTCAATCACGGTGTAATTTCTGTTTTTCATCAATACTTTGAACGTCCACAGTTTACATGAAGCCTACAGATGTGCTTTGTAAGTTGCTACTGGTCTCTCAGGGAACAATCAAAGCGTAGACAGAATGAGATTTTCACTCGGCAGCCGAGTGTGCGCTGATATGAAACTTCCTGGCAGATTAAAACTGTGTTCTCGACCGAGACTCGAACTCGGGACCTTTGCCTTTCGTGAGCAAGTGCTCTACCATCACAGTTACCGAAGCACGATTCACGGCCGGTACTCACAGCTTTCCTTTTGCCAGTATCTCTTCTCCTACATTCCAAACTTTACAGAAATTATAATTATTGAAACATCACCCAGGCTGTGGCTAAGCCATGTCTCCACTATATCTTTTCTTTCAGGAATATTAGATCTGCAAGTTTCGCATTAAAGCTTCTGTAAAGTTTGGAAGGTAGGAGACGAGATACTGGCAGAAGTAAAGATGTGGGTACCAGGCGTGAATCGTGCTTCGGTAGCTCAGTTGCTAGAGCACTTGCCCGCGAAAGGCAAAGGTCCCGATTTCGAATCTCGGTCGGGCACACAGTTTTAATCTGCCAGGAAGTTTCAAAGCGTAGTCAGTTTGAGACGTTATTCCCGTGGAGAAAAGTCCGCATGGAGCCTGTTGTATTCAATCCCGATGCAATTTCTGTGTTTCATGAACACTCTGAACGACCACAGATTGCAGAATGCCTCCATATGTGCTACGGAAACTATCACTGGTCTCCCAGGAATCGATCAAAGCGTAGACACGTTGAGTCATTACTCCCATGCAGAAATTTCCGCATGGGGTCTGTTGTATTCAATCCCGATGCAATTTCTGTGTTTCATCAACACTCTCAAGGTCCACAGATTACGGAATGCCTCCTGATGTGCGTCGGAAACTACTACTGGTCTCCCAGGAATCGATCAGAATGTGGACAGATTGAGACAATACACCCATTGAGGAAAGTCCGCATGGTGCCTGTTGTATCGCATCCCGATGCAATTTCTGTATTTCATCAACACTCTGAACGTCCACAGATTACAGGAATCATCCAGGAGTGCATCAGAAACTACTACTGGTCTCCAAGGGAAAGATCAAAGAGTAGACAGTTTGCGACATTACACCCATGGAGAAAAGACCTCATGGTGCAAGTTGTATTCAATCCCGATTGAATTTTTGTGTTTCATCAACACTGTGAACGTCCACAGACTACAGAATGCCTCCAGATGTGCTTCGGAAACCACTACTGGTCTCCCAGGAACGATGAAATAATAAAAGTTTTGAGACATTACTCCCATGGAGAAAATTTCGCATGGTGCCTGTTGTATTCAATGCTGATGCAATTTCTGTGTTTCATCAACACTCTGAACGTCCAGAGATTACAGGAAGCCTCTGGATGTGCTTCAGAGACTACTACTGGTCTCCCAGGGAACGATCAAAGCGTAGATAGTTTGAGACATTACTCCCTATGACAAAAGTTCGCATGGTGCCTTTTGTATTCAATCCCGCTAATATTTCTGTGCTTCATCAACACTCTGAAGGTCCACAGATTACATGATGGCTCCAGATGTGCTTCGGAAAGTAATATTGGTCTCCCTGGGAGCGATCAAAGCGTAGACAGTTTTACACATTACTCCCATGGAAAAACGGCCGCATGGTGCCTGTTGTATTCAATACTAATGCAATATCAGTGTTTCATGAACACTTTGAACGTCCACAGATTACATAATGATTTCGGTTGTGCTTCGGAAACTACTACTGGTTTCCAAGGAATCGATCAAAGCGAAGACAGATTGAGACATTACTCCCATGGAGAAATTCCGCATGGTGCCTCTTGTATTAAATACTGACGCAATTTCTGTGTTCCATCAACACTCTGAACGTCCACAGGTTATAGAATGCCTCCAGATGTGCTTCGGAAACTACTATTGGTCTCGCAGGAATCGATAAAATCGTAGACAGTTTGGGACATTACTCCCATGGAAAAAAGAACGCATGGTGCCTGTTTATTCAATGTCGATGCAATTTCTGTGTTTCATCAACACTCAGAGCGTCCACAGATTACAGGGAGCCTCTGGATGGGCTTCAGAAACGACTACTGGTCTCACAGGAATCGATCAAACCGTAGACTCTTTGAGACATTACTCCCATTGAGTAAAGTTCGCATGGTGCCTTTTGTATTCAATCCCGATTCAATTTCTGTGTTTCATCAACACTATGAAGGTCCTCTGATTATAGAATGCCTCCAGATGTGATTCGGCAACTGCTACAGTTCTCCCAGGAATCGATAAAAGCGAAGACAATTTGAGACATTACTCACATGGAGAAAAGTCTGCATGGTGCCTGTTGTATTCAATCCCGTTGCAATTTCTGTGTTTCACCAACACTCTGAAGGTCCACAGATTATAGAATGCCTCCAGATGTGCTTGGGAAACTACTACTGGTCTCCCAGGAATCGATCAAATCGTAGACAGTTTGGGACATTACTCCCATGGAAAAAAGGATACATGGTGCCTATTGTATTCAATCCCGATGCAATTTCTGTGTTTCATTAACACTCTGAATGTCCACAGATTACAGGAAGCATCGTGATGTGCTTCGGAAACTTCAACTGGTCTTCCAAGGAACGATCAAAGCGTAGACAGTTTGAGACATTACTCCCATGGAGAAAAGTCCTCATGGTGCTTGTTGTATTCAATCCCGATTGCAATTTCTATCTTTCATCAACACACTGAAGGTCCACAGATTACAGAATGACTCCAGATGTGCTTCGAAAACTACTACTGGTTTCCCAGAAATCGAACAAAGCGTAGACTGTTTCAGACATTACTCACATGGAGGAAAGATCGCATGGTGCATGTTGTATTCAATCCCGATGCAATTTCTGTGTTTCATCAACACTCTGAACTTCCACAGATTACAGGAAGCCTCCAGATGTCCTTCGGAAACTACTACTGCTCTCCCAGGGAACGATCAAAGCGTCGACGGTTTGAGACATTACTCCTATGCAGAAAAGTCCTCATGGTTCCGGTTGTATTCAATGCCGATACAATTTCTGTGTTTCATCAACACTCTGAAAGTTCACAGATTACAGGGAGACTCTGGATGGGCTTCGGAAACTACGACTTGTCTCCCAGGGAACGATCAAAGCGTTGACAGTTTGAGACAGTACTCTCACGAGAAAAGTCCGCATTGTGCTTGTTGTATTCAGTCCTGATACAGTTTCTGTGTTTCATCAACACTCTGAACGTCCACAGATTACAGGAAGCCTCCTGATGTCCTTCGAAAGCTACTACTGGTTTCCCAGGAATCGATCCAAGTGTAGACTGTTTGAGACATTACTCACATGGAGAAAAGTCCGCATGGTGCCTGTTGTATTCAATCCCGATGCAATTTCTGTGTTTCATCAACACTCTGAACTTCCACAGATTACAGAAAGCCTCCAGATTTGCTTCGGAAACTACTACTCGTCTCCCAGGGAACGATCAAAGCGTAGACGGTTTGAGACATTACTCACATGGAGAGAAGTCCGCATGGTGCCTGTTGTAATCAATCCCGATGCAATTTCTGTGTTTCATTAACACTCTTCATGTCCAAAGGTTACAGGAAGCTTACAGATGTGCTTCGGAAAGTACTACTGCTCTCCCAGGAATCGATCAATGCGTAGACAGTTTGAGACATTACTCCCATGGAGAAAAGTCCACATGGCGCTGTTGTACTCAATATCCATGCAATTTCTGTGTTTCATCAACACTCAGCAGGTCCACATATTACAGAATGCCTCCAGATGTGCTACGGAAACTACTACTGGTCTCCCAGGAATCGATCAAAGCGTAGACAGTTTGAGACATTACTCCCATTGAGCAAAGTCCGCATGGTGCCTGTTGTATTCAATCTAGATATAATTTCTGCGTTTCATCAACACTCTGAACGTCCACAGATTACAGGAAGCTTGCAGATGTGCATCAGAAACTACTGCTGGTCTCCAAGGAATCGATCAAAGCGTAGACACATTGAGACATTACTCCCATGGAGAAAAGTCCGCATTTGGCCTGTTGTATTCAGTACTGATGCAATGTCTGTGTTTGATCAACACTCTGAACGTCCACAGATTACAGAAAGTTTCCAGATGTGCTTCGGAAACTACAACTGGTCTCCCAGGGAACGATCAAAGCGTAGACTGTTTCACACATTACTCCAATTGACCAAAGTCCGCATGTTGTATGCTGTATTCAATCTCGATGCAATTTCTGTGTTTCATCAACACTCTGATCGTCCACAGATTAAAGGAAGCTTGCAGACGTGATTCGGAATCTACTACTGGGGTCTCAGGGAACGCTCAAAGCGTAGACAGTATGAGACATTACTCCCATGGAGAAAAGTCCGAACTGTGCATGTTGTATTCAATCCAAATGCAATTTCAGTGTTTCATCAACACGCTTAAAGTCCGCAGATTATATGAACCCTCCAAATGTGCTTCCGAAACTACTACTGGTCTCACAGGGAACGATTAAAGCGTAGACAGTTTGAGACATTACTCCCATTGAACAAAGTCCGCATGGTGCCTGCTGTATTCAATCCCGATGCAATTTCTTTGTTTAATTAACACTCTGATTGTCCAAAGATTACAGGAATTTTCCAGATGTGCTTCGGAAACTATGACTTCTGTTCCAGGAATCGATCGAAACGTAGACAGTTTGAGACATTACTCCCATGTAGAAAAGTCTGCATGGTGCCTGTTGTTTTCAATCCCGACGCATTTTCTGTGTTTCATCAACACTCTGAACGTCCACAGATTACGGAAAGACTCCAGATGTGCTTCTTAAACTACTTCTGGTCTCCCAGTGAACGATTAAAGCGTATACAGTTTGAGACATTACACCCATGGAGAAAAGTCTTCATGGTGCCTTTTGTATTCAATCGCGATGGAATTTCAATGTTTCATCAACACACTGAACGTCCACAGATTACAGAATGCCACCAGATGTGCTTCGGAAACTACTACTGGTCTCCCAGGAATCGATAATAGCGTAGACAGATTGGGACATTACTCCCTATGACAAAAGACCTCATCGCGACTGTTCTGTTCAATCCCGATGCAGTTTCAGTGTTTTATCAACACTCTGAAAGTTCACAGATTACAGGAAGCTTGCAGACGTGCTTCGGAAACTACTACTGGCCTCCGAGGAATCGATCAAAGTGTAGACTGAATGAGACATTACACCCATGGAGAAAATTACGCATGGTGCCTGTTGTATTCAGTCCCGATGCAATTTCTGTGTTTCATCAACACTATGAACGTCCACAGATTACGGAAAGACTATAGACGTGCTTCTTAAACTACTACTGGTCTCCCAGGGAACGATTAAAGCGTAGACGGTTGGAGACGTTACACCCATGGAGAAAAGTCCTCATGGTGGCTGTTGAATTCAATCGCGATGGAATTTCTTTGTTTCATCAACACCCTGAACGTCAACAGATTACGGATGCCACCAGATGTTCTTCGGAAACTACTACTGGTCTCCCAGTGAACGATCGAAGCATAGACAGTATGAGACATTACTCCAATGGAGAAAAGTCCGAACTGTGCATGTTGTATTCAATCCCGATGCAATTACTGAGTTTCATCAACACTCTGAGTGTCCACCGATTACATAATGCTTTCAGATGTGCTTCGGAAACTGCTACTGATCTCCTAGGGAACAATCAAAGCGTACACAGTGTGAGACGTTTCTCCCATGGAGAAAAGTCCGCATTGTGCCTGTTGTATTCAATCCCGATAAATTTCTATGTTTCATTAACACTCTGAATGTCCACAGATTACAGGAAGCCTCCAGATGCGCTTCGGAAACTACTACTGGTCTCCCAGGGAACGATTAAAACGTAGACAGTTTGAGACATTATTGCCATTGAACAAAGTCCGCATGGTGCCTGTTGTATTCAATCCCGATACAATTTCCGTGTTTCATTAACACTCTGAACGTCCAAAGGTTACAGGAAGCTTCCAGAAGTGCTTCGGATACTACTACTGCTCTCCCAGGAATCGATTAAAGCGTAGACAGTTTGAGACATTACTCCCATTTAGAAAAGTCCGCATGGTGCCTGTTGTACTCAATCCCGATGCAATTTCTGTGTTTCATCAACACTCTGAACGTCCACAGATTACAGAATGCCACCAGATGTGCTTCGGAAACTACTACTGGTCTCCCAGGGAACGATCAAAGCGTAGACGGTTTGTGACATTACTACCATGCAGAAAAGTCCGCATGGAGCCTGTTGTATTCAATGCTGATGCAATTTCTGTGTTCATCAACACTCTGAACGGCGACAGATTTTATGAAGCCTCCAGATGTGCTTCGGAAACTACTACTGGTTTCCTAGGGAACAATCAAAGCGTAAACAGTGTGAGACATTACTCCCATGGAGAAAATTTCGGATGGTGCCTATTGTATTCAATGCCGATGCAATGTCTGTGTTTGATCAACACTCTGAACGTCCACAGATTACGGAAAGACTCCAGATGTGCTTCTTAAAATACTACTGGCCCCCCAGGGAACGACTAAAGCGTAGACAGTTTGAGACATTATTCCCATTGAACAAAGTCCGCATGGTGACTGTTGTATTCAATCCCGATATAATTTCCGTGTTTCATTAACACTCTGAACGTCCAAATGTAACAGGAAGCTTCCAGATGTGCTTCGGATACTACTACTGCTCTCCCAGGAATCGATTAAAGCGTAGACAGTTTGAGAGATTATTCCCATTGAACAAAGTCCGCATGGTGCCTGTTGTACTCAATACCGATGAAATTTCTGTGTTTCATCAACAGTCAGAAGGTCCATAGATTACAGAATGCCTCCAGATGTGCTTCGGAAACTACTATTGGTCTCCCAGGAATCGATTAGAACGTAAACTGTTTGAGACATTACTCCCATAAAAAAAAGGGCGCATGGTGCCTGTTGTATTCAATCTCGATGCAATTTCTGTGTTTCATCAACACTCTGAACGCCCGCAGATTACAGAAAGCTTCCAAATGTGCTTCGGAAACTACTACTGGTCTCCCAGGAATCGATCAAAGCGTAGACATTATGAGACATTACTCCCATGGAGAGAAGTCCGAACTGTTCATATTGTATTCAATCCCGATGCAATTACTGTGTTTCATCAACACTCTGAACGTCCACCAATTACAGAGTGATTCCAGATGTGCTTCGGAAATTACTACTGGTCTCCCAGGAATCGATCATAGCGTACGCAGATTGGGACATTGCTCCCTATGACAAAAGACCGCATCGCGCCTTTTCTAATCAGTCCCGATGCAATTTCTGTGTTTCATCAACACTCTGAACGTCCACCGATTACAGAATGCTTCCAGATGTGCTTCGGAAACTACTACTGGTCTCCCAGGAATCGATCATAGCGTAGACAGATTGGTACATTACTCCCTATGACAAAAGACCGCATCGTGCCTGTTCTATTCAATCCCGATGCAATTTCTGTGTTTCATCAACACTCTGAACGTCCACAGATTACAGAATGCCACCAGATGTGCTTCGGAAACTACTACTGGTCTCCCAGGGAACGATCAAAGCGTAGACGGTTTGAGACATTACTCACATGGAGCAAAGTCCGTATGGTGCCTGTTGTATTCAATCCCGATGCAATATCTGTGTTTCATCAACACTCTGAACGTCCACAGAATACATGAAGCCTCCAGATGTCCTTCGAAAACTACTACTGGTCTCCCAGGGAACGATCAAAGCGTAGATGCTTTGAGACATTACTCCTATGCAGAAAAGTCCGCATGGTGCCTGTTGTATTCAATGCCGATGCAATTTCTGTGTTTCATCAACACTCTGAACGTCGACAGAGTTTAGGAAGCCTCCAGATGTGCTTCGGAAACTACTACTGGTTTCCTAGGGAACAATCAAAGAATAAACAGTGTGAGACATTACTCCTATGGAGAAAAATTCGGATGGTGACTGTTGTATTCAATCCCGACGCAATAGCTGTGTTTCGTCAACACTCTGAACGTCCACAGATTACAGAATGCCTCCACATGTCCTTCGGAAACTACTACTGGTCTCCCAATAATCGATCAAAGCGTAGACAGTTAGAGACATTACTCCCAATGTGCAAAGTCTTCATGGTGCCTGTTGTATTTAATCCCGATAGAACTCTTGTGTTTCATCAACATTCTGAACGTCCACAGATTACAGAATGATTCCAGATTTGCTTCGGAAACTACTACTGGTCTCACAGGGAACGTTCAAAGCGTAGACGGTTTGGGACATTACTCCCATGGAGAAGAGTCCGCATGGTGCCTGTTGTATTAAATGTCGATGCAATTACTGTTTTTCATAATCACTCTGAACGTCCACACTTTACATAATGATTTCAGATGTGCTTCGGAAACTACTACTGGTCTCCCAGGAATAGATCAAATCGTAGACAGTTTGAGACATTACTCCCATTAAGTAAAGTCCGCATAGTGCCTGTTGTATTCAATCTCGACGCAATTTCTGTGTTTCATCAACACTCTGAACGTCCACAGCTTACAGGAAGCTTCCAAATGTGCTTCGGAAACTACTACTGGTCTCACAGGAATCGATCAAAACGTAGACAGATTGAGACATTACTCCCATGGAGAAAAGTCCGCATGGTGCCTGTTGTATATAATCCCGATGCAATTTCTGTGTTTGATCAACACTCTGAACTTCCACAGATTACAGAATGCCACCAGATGTGCTTCGGAAACTACTACTGGTGTCCCAGGGAACTATCAAAGCGTATACAGTTTGAGACATTACTCCTGTGGAGGAAAGACCGCATGGTGCCTCTTGTATTCAATCGCGATGGAAATTCATGGTTTCATCAACACTCTGAACGTCCACATTTTACAGAATGCCTCCAGATGTGCATCGGAAACTACTACTGGTCTCAAAGGGAACGATCAAAGCGTAGACGGTTTGAGACATTACTCCTATGGAGTTAAGTCCACATGGTGCCTGTTGTATTCAAGGCCGATGCAATTTCTGTGTTATATCATAATTCTAAACGTCCATAGATTGCAGGAAGCCTCCAGATGTGCTTCGGAAACTACTTCTGGTTTCCCAGGAGTCGATCAGAGCGTATACAGTATGAGACATTACTCCCGTTGAAAAAAAACCGAACTGTGAATGTTGTATTCAATCCCGATGCAATTACTGTGTTTCATCAACACTATGAACGTCCACCGATTACAGAATGCTTCCAGATGTGCTGCGGAAACTACTACTGGTCTCCCAGCAATCGATCATAGCGTAGCCAGATTGGGACATTACTCCCTATGACAAAAGACCGCATCGTGCCTGTTCTATTCAATCCCGATGCAAATTCTGTGTTTCATCAACACTCTGAATGTTCACAGATTAGAGGAAGCCTGCAGATGTGCTTCTGAAACTACTACTGGTCTCCCTGGAGTCGATCAAAGTGTAGACATATTGAGACATTACTCCTATGGAGAAAATTCCTCATGTTGCCTGTTGTATTCAGTCCCGATGCAAATACTGTGTTTCATCAACACTCTGAACGTCCACAGATTACAGAATGCCACCAGATGTGCTTCGGAAACTACTACCGGTCTCCCAGGGAACGATCAAAGCGTAGATGGTTTGAGACATTACTCCTATGCAGAAAAGTCCGCATGGTGCCTGTTGTATTCAATGACGATGCAATTTCTGTCTTTCATCGACACTCTGAACGTCTACAGATTACGGAAAGACTAAAGATGTGCTTCTTAAAATACTACTGGTCCCCCAGGGAACGACTAAAGCGTATACAGCTTGAGACATTACACTCATGGAGAAAAGTCCTCATGGTGCCTGTTGCTTTCAGTCGCGATGGAATTTCTTTGTTTCATCAACACGCTGAACGTCCACAGATTACAGAATTCCACCAGATGGGCTTCGGAAACTACTACTGGTCTCCCAGGAATCGATTAAAGCGTAGACAGTTTGAGACCTTACTCCCATGGTGAAAAGTCTGAACTGTTCATATTGTATTCAATCCCGATGCAATTACTGTGTTTTATCAACACTCTGAACGTCCACCGATTACAGAATGATTCCAGATGTGCTTCGGAAACTACTACTGGTCTCCCAGGGAACGTTCAAATCGTAGACGATTTGAGACATTACTCCCATGGAGAAGAGTCCGCATGGTGCCTGTCGTATTCAATGTCTATGCAATTACCGTGTTTCATAATCACTCTGAACGTCCAAAGGTTACATAATGATTTCAGATGTGCTTTGGAAACTACTACTGGTCTCCCAGGAATAGATCAAATCGTAGACAGTTTGAGAAATTACTCCCATTACGTAAAGTCCGCATAATTCCTGTTGTATTCAATCTCGATGCAATTTCGGTGTTTCATCAACACTCTGAACGTCCACAGATTACAGGAAGCTTCCAAATGTGCTTCGGAAACTACTACTGGTCTCACAGGAATCGATCAAAACGTAGACAGGTTTAGACATTACTCCCATATAGAAAAGTCCGCATGGTGCCTGTTGTATACAATCAAGATGCAATTTCTGTGTTTCATCAACGCTCTGAACGTCCACAGATTACAGGAAGCCTCCAGATGTCCTTCGGAAACTACTACTGGTCTCCCAGAATCGATCAAAGCGTAGACAGATTGAGACATTATTCCTATGGAGTAAAAATCCGCATGGTGTCTGTTGTATTCAGTCCCGATGCAATTTCTGTGTTTCATCAACACTCCGAACGTCCACATATTACCGGAAGCGTCCAGATGTTCTTCGGGAACTTCAACTGGTCTCCTAGTAAATGATCAAAATGTAGACAGTTTGAGACATTACTCCCACGGGGAAATATCCGCATGGTGCCTGTTGTATTCAATCAAGATGCAATATCTGTGTTTCATCAACACTCTGAAAGTCCACAGATTACAGGAAACCTCCAGATGTGCTTCGGAATCTACTACTGGTTGTCCCAGGGAAAGATCAAAGCGTTGCAGTTTGAGACATTACTCACACTGAGGAAAGAACGCATTGTGCCTGTTGTATTCAATCACCATACAATTTCTATGTTTAATCAACACTCTGAACGTCCACAGATTACGGGAAACCTCCAGATGTGCTTCGCGAAACTACTACTGGTCTCCCACGGAACGATCAAAGCGTAGGCAGTTCGAGACGTTACACCTATGGAGAAATTTCCGCATGGTCAGTGTTGTATTCAATCCCGATGCAATTTCTGTGTTTCATTAACACTCTGAACGTCCAAAGATTACAGGAAGTTTCCAAATGTGCTTCGGAAACTACTACTGCTCTCCCAGGAATCGATAAAAGCGTAGACAGTTTGAGACAATACTCCCATGAAGAAATATCCGCATTTGGTCTGTTGTATTCAATCCCGATGCAATTTCTGTGTTTCATCAACACTCTGAACGTCCACAGATTACAGGAAGCATCCAGATGTGCTTCGGAAACTACTACTGGTCTCCTAGGGGACGATCAAATCGTTGACAGTTTGAGACATTACTCCTATGGAGAAAAGTTTGCATGGTGACTGCAGTATTCAATACCGGTGAAATATCTGTGTTTCATCAACACTTTGAACGTCCACAGATTACAGAATTAATAAAGATGAGGTTCGGAAACTGCTACTGGTCTCCCAGGAATCCATCAAAGCGTAAACAGTTTAAGACATTACTCCCAATGTGGAAAGTCTGCTTGTTGCCTGTTGTATTCAATGCCGATGAAATTTCTATGTTTGATCAACACTCTGAACGTCCACAGATTACAGGAAGCCTCCAGATGTGCTTCGGAAACTACTACTTGTCTCCCAGGGAACGATGAAAGCGTAGACAGTTTCAGATTATTACACCCATGGAGAAAAGTCCTCATGGTGCCTGTTGTATTCAATCCCGATGGAATGTCTGTGTTTCATCAACACTCCGAACGTCCACATGTTACGGAATGCCTTCAGATGTGCTTCGGGAACTACTATCGGTCTCCCCGGAATAGATCAAAGCGTAGACAGTTTGAGACATTACTCCCATGGAGAAAAGTACGCATAGTAAATGTTGTATTCAATCCCGATGCAATTTCTGTGTTTCATCAACACTCTGCAATTCCACAGATTACAGGAAGTCTCCAGATGTGCTTCGGAAACTACTACAGGTCTCTTAATAATCGATAAAATCGTAGACAGTTTGAGACATTACTCCCATGGAGAAAAGTCCGCATAGTAAATGTTGTATTCAATCCCGATGCAATTTCTGTGTTTCATCAACACTCTGCAATTCCACAGATTACAGGAAGTCTCCAGATGTGCTTCGGAAACTACTACAGGTCTCTTAATAATCGATAAAAGCGTAGACAGATTGAAACATTACTCCCATGGAGAAAAGTCCGCATAGTGCCTGTTGTATTCAATCCCGATGCAATTTCTGTGTTTAGTCAACACTCTGAACGTCCACAGACAACACAATGCTTTCAGTTGTGATTCGGAAACTACTATTGGTCTCCCAGGAATCGATCAATGCGTAGACGGTTGAGACATTATTCCCATTGAGCAAAGTCCGCATGGTGCCTGTTGTATTCAATCTCGATGCAATTTCTGTGTTTCATCAACACTCTTAAGGTCCACAGCTTACAGAATGCCTCCATATGTGCTTCGGAAACTACTAATGGTCTCCCCAGAATAGATCAAAGCGTCGACAGTTTGAGACATTACTCCCATGCGGAAAAGTCCACATAGTGCCTATTGTTTTCAATCCCGATCCAATTTCTGTGTTTCATCAACACTATGCAATTCCACAGATTACAGGAAGTCTTCGGAAACCTATACTAGTCTCGCATTAATCGGTCAAAGCGTAGACAGATTGAGGCATTACTGCCATGGAGAAAAGTCCGCATGGTGCATGTTGCATTCAATCCCGATACAATTTCTGTGTTTCATCAACACTCTGAAGGTCCACAGATTACAGGGTGATTCCAGATGTGCTTCGGAAACTACTACTGGTCTAACAGGAATCGCTCAAATTGTAGAGGGCATGAGACATTACTCCCTATGACAAAAGTCTGCTTAATGCCTGTTTTATTCAATCCCGATGCAACTACTGTGTTTCATCCACATTCTGAAGGTCCACAGATTACAGGAAGCCTACAGATGTGCTTCGGAAACTACTACTGGTCTCCCAGGAATCAATCAAGACGTAGACAGTTTGAGACATGACTCCTATTGAAAAAAGTCCGCACGGTGCTTGTTGCATTCAATCCTGATGGACTTTCTGTGTTCCATCAACACTCTGCAATTCCACAGATTACTGGAAGTCTCCAGTTGTGCTTCGGAAACTACAACTGGTCTCCCGGGAATCGATTAAATCGTAGACAATTTGAGATATTACTCCCATGGAGAAAAGTCGGAATGGTGACTGTTGTACTCAATCCCGATGCAATTTCTGTGTTTCATCAACACTCTGAAGGTCCACAGATTAAAGAATGCCTTCAGATTTGCTTCGGAAACTACTATTGGTCTCCCAGGAATCGATAAAATCGTAGACAGTTTGAGACATTACTCCCATGGAGAAAATGCCGCTTTAGGCCAGTTGTATTCACTCCCGATGGAATTTCTGTGTTTCATCAACACTCTGAACGTCCACAGATTACAGAACGCTTTCAGATGTGCTTCGGAAAATACTACTGGTCTCCCAGGGAACGATTAAAGCGTAGGCTGTTTGAGACATTACTCCCATTGAGCAAAGTCCGCTTGGTGAATTTTGTATTCAATCTCGATGCTATTTCTATGTTTCATCAACACTCTGAACGTCCACAGATTACAAGAAGCTTCCAGATATGCTTCGGAAACTACTACTGGTCTCCCAATAATCGATCAAAGGGCAGACAGTTTTAGGCATTACTGCCATGGAGAAAAGTCCGCATGGTGCCTGTTGCATTCAATCCCGATATAATTTCTGTGATCCATCAACACTCCGAAGGTTCACAGATTACAGAATGTCTCCAGATGTGCTTCTGAAACTACTACTTTTCTCCCAGGAATCGATCAAAGCGTAGACAGTTTGAGACATTACTCCCATTTAGAAATGCCGCATAGTTCTTGCACTCAAGCCCGGTGCAATTTCTGTGTTTCATCAACCCTCTGAAGGTCCACAGATTACAGGATGCCTTCAGATGTGCTTGGGAAACTACTACTGGTCTAACAGGAATCGCTCAAAGTGTAGAGAGTTTGACACATTACTCCCTGTGACAGAAGTCTGCTTGGTGCCTGTTGTATTCATTCCCGAGGCAACTACTGTGTTTCATCAACACTCTGAACGTCCATAGATTACAGGAAGCCTCGAGATGTGCTTCGGAAGCTACTACTGGTCTCCCAGGGAACGATCAAAGCGTAGACAGTTTGAGACATTACTCCCATGGAGAAAAGTCCGCATTCTCCGTGTTGTATTCAATGCCGATGCAATATTTGTGTTTCATCAACACTCTGAAAATCCACAGATTTCATAACGCTTTCAGATGTGCGTCGGAAACTACTACTGGTCTCCCAGGAAACAATCAAAGTGTAGACAGTTTGAGACATTACTCCCATGGAGCAAATTCCGCATGGTGCCTGTTGTATTCAATCCCGATGCAATATCTGTGTTTCATCAACACTATGAAAATCCACAGATTACATAATGCATTCAGATGTGCTTCGGAAACTACTACTGGTCTCCCAGGGAACAATCAAAGCGTAGACAGTTTGAGACATTACTCCCACGAAGAAAAATCCGATTTGGCCTTTTGTATTTATCCCGATGCAATTTCTGTGTTTAATCAACACTCTGAACGTCCATAGATAACGGAATGTCTCCAGATGTGCTTTGGAAACTACTACTGGTCTACCAGTGAACGATCAAAGCGTAGACGGTTTGAGACATTACTCCCATGGAGAAAAGTCCGCATGGTACCTCTTGTATTCAATACCGAGCCAATTTCTGTGTTTCATCAACACTCTGAGCGTCCACAGATTACGGAAAATCTCCAGATGTACTTCTCACACTACTACTGTTCTCCCAAGGAACGATCAAAGCGTCGACAGTTGGAGTCATTACCCCCTTGGAGAAAAGTCCTCATGGTGCCTGTTGTACCAAATTACAATGGAATTTCTGTGATTGATCATTACTCTGAACGTCCACAGGTTACAAAATGCCTCCAGATGTGCTTCGGAGACTACTACTGGTCTCCCATTGAATGATCAAAACGTAGACGGTTTGAGACATTACTCCCACAGAGAAATGTCCTCATGGTGCCTGTTGTATTCAATGCCGATTCAATTTGTGTGTTTCATCAACACTCTGAGCGTCCACAGATTACATAATGCATTAAGATGTGTTTCGGAAACTACTACTGATCTCCCAGGGAACAATCAGAGCGTAGACAGTTTAAGTCATTACTCAAATGGAGAAAAGTCTGCATGGTGCCTGTTGTATACAATCCTGATGCAATTTCTGTGTTTCATCATCACTCTGCAATTCCACAGATTACAGGAAGTCTCCAGATGTGCTTCGGAAACTACTACAGGTCTCCCAGGAATCGATAAAAGCGTAGACAGTTTGAGACATAACTCCCATTGAGAAAAGTCTGCATGGTGCCTGTTGTATTCAATTCCGATGCAATTTCTGTGTTTCATCAACACTCTGAACGTCCACAGATTACAGGAAACTTTAAGATTCGCTTAGGAAACTACTTCTGCTCTCCCAGGAATCAATCGAAGCGTAGACAGTTTGAGAAATTACCCCCTTGGAGAAAAGTCGGAATGGTGACTGTTGTACTCAACCCGATGCAATTTCAGTGTTTCATCAACACTCTGCACGTCCACAGATTACGGAAGAACTCGATCTGTACTTCTCAAACTACTACTGTTCTCCCGAGGAACGATCAAAGCGTCGAAGGTTGGAGACATTACGCCCATGGAGAAAAGTCCTCATGGTGCCTGTTGTAATCAATAACGATGGAATTTATGTGTTTCATCAACAATCGGAACGTCCACAGATTACACAATGCCTCCAGATGTGCTTCGGGAACTACTGCTGGTCTCCCAAGGAATGATCGAAACGTAGACGGTTTGAGACAATACTCCCATAGAGAAATGTCCGCACGGTGCCTGTTGTATTCAATGCCGATGCAATTACTGTGTTTCATCAACAATCTGAACGTCCACAGATAACAGGAAGCTTCCAGATGTGCTTCAGAAACTACTACTGGTCTCACAGGGAACAATCAAAGCGTAGAGAGTTTGAAACATTACTCTCACGGAGAAAAGTCTGCACGGTGCCTCTTGTATTCAATCCCGATGCAATTCCTGTGTTTCATCAACAATCTGAACGTCCACAGATAACAGGAAGCTTCCAGATGTGCTTCAGAAACTACTACTGGTGTCCCAGGAATCGATCAAATCTTAGACAGTTTGAGACATTACTCACATGGAGAAAAATCCGATTTGGCCTGTTGTATTTAATACCGATGGAATTTCTTTGTCTCATCAACACTCTGAACGTCCACAGATTACGGAAAGACTGCAGATGTGCGTCTAAAACTACTACTGGACTCCCAGGGAACGATCAAATCGTTACAGTTTGAGACATAACACCCATGGAAAAAAGTCCTCATGGTGCCTGTTGTATTCAATCCCGATGGAATTCCTGTGTTTCATCAACACTCTGAACGTCCACAGATTACAGAATGCCTCCAGATGTGCTTCAGACACTACTACTGGTCTCCCAGGGAACGATCAAAACGTAGACGGTTTGAGACATTTCTCCCATGGAGAAAAGTCCGCAAGGTGCCTGTTGTATTCATTGCCGATGAACTTTATATGTTTCATCAACACTCGGAACGTCCACAGATTACAGGAAGCCTCCACATGTGCTTCGTAAACTACTACAGGTCTCCAGGGAACGATCAAAGCGTAGAAATTTGAAACATTACTCCCATGGAGAAAAGTCCGCATGATGCCTGTTGTATTCAATAAAAGCGTAGACAGTTTGAGACATTACTCCCATGGAGACAAGTCTGCATCGTGCCTGTTGTATTCCATTCCGATGCAATTTCTGTGTTTCATCAACACTCTGAACGTCCACAGATTACGGAAAGACTGCAGATGTGCTTCTTAAACTACTACTGGTTTCCCAGGGAACGATCAAATCGTAGACAGTTTGAAACATTACACGCATTTAGAGAAGTCCTCATGCTGCGTGTTGTATTCAATCCCGATAGAGTTTCTGTGTTTCTTCAACACCCTGAACGTCCACAGATTACAGAATGCTTTCAGATGTTCTTCGGAAACTACTATTGGTCTCCCAGGAATCGATCAAAGCGTAGACAGTTTGAGACATTACTCGCATTGAGCAAAGTCCGCATGGTGCCTGTTGTATTCAATCTCGATGCAATTTCTGTGTTTCATCAACACTCTGAACGTCCCCAGATTACAAGAAGCTTCCAGATGTTCTTCGGAAACTACTACTGGTCTCCCAATAATCGATCAAAGCGTAGACAGATTGAATCATTACTGCCATGGAGGAATGTCCACATGATGAATGTTGCATTCAATCCCATTGCAATTTCAGTGATTCATCAACTCTCTGAAGGTCCACAGATTACAGGAAGCCACCATATGTGCTTCGGAAACTACTACTGGTCTCCCAGGAATCAATCAAGTCATAGACAGTTTGAGACAGTAGTCCCATTGAGAAAAGTGCGCACGGTGCCTGTTGCATTAAATCTAGATGCAATTTCTGAGTTTCATCAACACTCTGAACGTCCACAGATTACAGGAAGCCTCCAGATGTGCTTCGGAAACTACTACTGGTCTCCAGGGAACGATCAAAGCGTAGAAATTTGAAACATTACTCCCATGGAGAAAAGTCCGCATGATGCCTGTTGTATTCAATGCGGGTGCAATTTCTTAGTTTCATCAACACTCTGAACGTCCACAGTTTACAGGAAGCCTCCAGATGTGCGTTGAGAACTACTACTGGTGTCCCAGAGAACGATCAAAGCGTAAACTCTTTGAGACATTACTCCCATGGAGAAGAGTCCACAAGGTGGTTGTTGTATTCAATCCCGATGCAATTTCTGTGTTTCATCAACACTCTGAACGTCCACAGATTACAGGAAGCCTCCAGATGTCCTTCGAGACCTACTACTGGTGTCCCAGGGAACGATCAAAACGTAAACACATTGAGACATTACTCCCATGGAGAAAAGTCCGCATGGTGGTTGTTGTATTCAATCCCGATGCAATTTCTCTTTTTCATCAACACTCTGACGGTCCACAGATTACAGAATGCCTTCATATGTGCTTCGGAAACTACTACTGGTCTCCCAGGGAACGATCAAAACGTAGACGAATTGAGACATTACTCCCCTATAGAAAAGTAAGCATGGTGCCTGTTGTATTCATTGCCTAAGCACTTTCTGTGTTTCATCAACACTCTGAACGTCCACAGATTACAGGAAGCCTAAAGATGTGCTTCGGAAACTAATACTGCTGTCCCAGGGAACGATCAAAGCGTAGACAGTTTGAGACATTTCTCCAATGGAGAAAAGTCCGCATGGTGCCTGTTTTATTTAATCCCGATGCAAATTCTGATTTTCATCAACACTCTGACAGTCGACAGATTACAGGAAGTCTTCAGACGTGCTTCGTAAACTACTACTGGTCTCCCAGGGAACAATCAAAGCGTAGACAGTTTGAGACATAACTCCCATGGAGAAAATTCCGCTTGGTGGTTGTTGTATTCAATCGCGTTGCAATTTCTGTTTTTCCTCAATACTCTGAACGTCCACAGATTACTGAATGCCTCCAGGTGTGCTTCGAAAACTATTACTGTTCTCCCAGGGAACGATCAAAGCGTAGAAAGTTTGAAAAATTATTCCCATGGAGAAATGACCCCATAGTGCCTGTTGTATTCAATCCGGATGCTATCTCTGTGCTTCATCAACACTCTAAACGTCCACAGTTTACAGGAAGCCACCAGATGTTCTTCGGAAAACTCAACTGGTCTCCCAGGGAAGGATCAAAACGTAGACAGGTTGTGACACTACTCCAATGGAAAAATGTCCACATGGTGCCAGTTGTATTCAATCCCGATGCAATTTCTGTGTTTCATCAACACTCTCAACGTCCACAGTTTACAGAATGCGTCCATATGTGCTTTGGAAACTTTTACTGGTCTCCCAGGAATCGATCAGAGCGTAGACAGTTTGAGACATTACTCCCATTGAGCAAAGTCTGCAAGGTGCCTGTTGTATTCAATCTCGATGCAATTTCTTTGTTTCATCAACACTCTGAACGTCCAAAGATTACAAGAAGCTTCCAGATGTGCTTCGGAAACCACTACTCGTCTTCCCGGAATAGATCAAAGCGTAGACAGTTTGAGACATTACTCCCATTGAGCAAAGTACGCATATTGCCTGTTGTATTCTATCCCGCTGCAATTTCTGTGTTTCATCGACACTCTGATCGTCCAAAGATTACAGGAAGCTTCCAGATGTACTTTGGAAACTACTACTCGTCTCCCAGTATTCGATCAAAGCGTAGACAGTTAAAGACATTACTCCCATTTAGAAATGTCCGCATAGTGCTTGTATTCAATCACGATGCAATTTCTGTGTTTTATCAACATTCTGAAGGTCCACAGATTACAGGAAGCCTCCATATGTGCTTCGGTAACTACTACTGGTCTCCCAGGAATCAATCAAGTCATAGACAGTTTGAGACAGTACTCCCATTGAGAAAAGTCCGCACGGTGCCTGTTGCATTCAATCCCGATGCAATTTCTGTGTTTCATCAACACTCTGAACGTCCACAGATTACGGGAAGCCTCCAGATGTGCTTCGGAAACTACTACTGGTCTCCCAGGGAACGATTAAAGCGTGGAAAATTGAAACATTACTCCCATGGAGAAAAGTCCGAGTGGTGCCTCTTGTATTCAATCCCGATGATATTCCTGTCTTTCATCAACACTCTGAACGCGCACAGATTTCGTAAAGACTCCAGATGTACTTCTCAAACTAATACTTTTCTCCCAAAGAATGATCAAAGCGTAGACAGTTGGAGACATTACACCCATGGAGAAAAGTCCGCATGATGCCTGTTGTATTCAATGCCAGTGCAATTTCTGTGTTTCATCAACACTCTGAACGTCCACAGATTACAGGAAGCCTCCAGATGTCCTTCGAGACCTACTACTGGTGTCCCAGGGAACGATCAATACGTAAACACTTTGAGTTATTACTCCCATGGAGAAAAGTCCGCATGGTGGTTGTTGTATTCAATCCCGATGCAATTTCTGTTTTTCATCAACACTCTGACGGTCCACAGATTACAGAATGCCTTCATATGTGCTTCGGAAACTACTACTGGTCTCCCAGGGAATGATCAAAACGTATACGAATTGAGACATTACTCACCTATAGAAAAGTAAGCATGGTGCCTGTTGTATTCATTGCCTAAGCACTTTCTGTATTTCATCAACACTCTGAACGTCCACATATTACAGGAAGCCTCCAGATGTGCTTCGGAAACTAATACTGCTGTCCCAGGGTACGATCAAAGCGTAGACAGTTTGAGACATTTCTCCAATGGAGAAAAGTCCGCATGGTGCCTGTTTTATTTAATCCCGATGCAAATTCTGTTTTTCATCAACACTCTGAAAGTCGACAGATTACAGGAAGTCTCCAGACGTGCTTCGTAACCTACTACTGTTCTCCCAGGGAACAATCAAAGCGTAGACAGTTTGAGACATAACTCCCATGGAGAAAATTCCGCATTGTGATTGTTGTATTCAATCGCGATGCAATTTCTGTTTTTCCTCAATGCTCTGAACGTCCAAAGATTACTGAATGCCTCCAGGTGTGCTTCGAAAACTATTACTGTTCTCCCAGGGAACGATCAAGGCGTAGACACTTTGAGGAATTACTCCCATAGAGATAGGTACGCATTTGGCATATTGTATCCAATCCCGATGCAATTTCTGTGTATCATCAACAGTCAGAAGGTTCACAGATTACAGGAAGCCTGCAGATGTGCTTCGGAAACTACTACTGGGCTCCCAGGAATCGATCAAGGCGTAGACAGTTTGAGACATTACTCCCATTGAGAAAAATCCTCACGGTGCCTGTTGTATTCAATCCCGATGCAATTTCTGGGTTTCATCTTCACTCTGCAATTCCACAGATTACAGAAAGCCTCCAAATGTGCTTCGAAAACCACTACTGGTCTCCCAGGGAACGATCAAAGCGTAGAAAGTTTGAAAAATTATTCCCATGGAGAAAAGTCCGCACTGTGCCTGTTGTATTCAATCCCGATGCAATTTCTGTGTTTCATCAACACTCTGAACGTCCACATATTACAGGAAGCCTCCAGATGTGCTTCGAAAACTACTACTGGTCTCCCAGGGAACGATCAAATCCATGACAGTTTGAAACATTACTCCCATGGAGGAATGTCCTCATGGTGCGTGTTATATTCAATCCCGATGCAACTTCTGTGTTTCACAACACTCTGAACACCCACAGATTACAGGAAGCCTCCAGATGTGCTTCAAAAACTACTACTGGTCTCCCAGGGATCGATCAAAGCGTTGACAGTTTGATACATTACTCCCATGGAGAAATGACCCAATAGTGCCTGTTGTAATCAATCCGGATGCTATTTCTGTGCTTCATCAACACTCTAAACGTCCACAGTTTACAGGAAGCCACCTGATGTTCTTTGGAAAACTCAACTGGTCTCCCAGTGAAGGATCAAAATGTAGACAGGTTGTGACACTACTCCAATGGAGAAATGTCCACATGGTGCCAATTGTATTCAATACCGATGCAATTTCTGTGTTTCATCAACACTCTGAACGTCCACAGATAACAGAATGCCTCGATATGTGCTTCGAAAACAACTACTGGTCTCCCAGGAATCGATCAGATCGTAGACAGTTTGAGACATTACACCCATGGAGAAAAGTCCGCCTGGTGCCTGTTGTATTCAATACCGATGCAATTTCTGTGTTTCATCAACACTCTGAACGTCCGCAGATTACAGGAAGCCTCCAGATGTGCTTCGGAAGCTACTACTGGTCTCCCAGGGAACGATCAAAGTGTAGAAAGTTTGAAACATTACTCCCATGGAGAAAAGTCCGCATGGTGCCAGTTGTATTCAATCCCGATGAATTTCTATGTTTCATCAACACTCTGAACGTCCACAGATTACAGAGTGCCTCCATATGAGCATCGGAAACTACAACTGGTCTCCCAGGAATCGGTCAAAGTGTAGAGAGTTTGAGAAATTACTCTCTATGTTACAAGTCTGCATGGTGCCTGTTGTATTCAATCCCGATGCAACTTCTGTGTTTCACAACGCTCTGAGCGTCCACAGATTACAGGAAGTCTCCAGATGTGAGGAATGTCCGCATTTGCATGTTGTATTCTATCCCGGTGCAGTTTCTGTGTTTCATCAACACTCTGAACGTCCACAGATTACATGAAGCCTCCAAATGTGCTTCGGAAACTACTACTGGTCTCCAAGGCAACGATCAAAATGTAGTTAGTTTGAGACATTACTCCCATGGAGAAATGTCCGCATGGTATCTGTTTTATTCAATCCCGATGCCATTTCCGTATTAAATTAACACTCTGAACGTCCACAGATTACAGAATGCCTCCAGATGTGCTTCGGAAACTACTACTGGTCTTCCAGGAATTGACCAAAGTGTAGAGAGTTTGAGAAATTACTTCCTATAGAAAAAGTCTGCATGGTGCCTGTTGTATTATATCCCGATGCAACTTCTGTTTTCACAACACTCTGAACGTCCACAGATTACAGAATGCCTCCATATGTGCTTCGGAAACTACTACTGGTCTCCCAGGGATCGATCAAAGCGCAGACAATTTGAGACATTACTCCCATGGAGTAAGGTCCGCATGGTTCCTGTTGTATTCAATCCTGATGCAATTTCTGTGTTTCAACAACACTCTGAACGTCCACAGATTACAGGTAGCATTCCAGATGTGCTTCCGAATCTACTACTGGTCTCCCAGGAATCGATAATAGCGTAGACAGTTTGGGATGTTACCCCCATTGAGACAAGACCGCATGTTGCCTGGTGTATTCAATTCTGATGCAATTTCTGGTTTCATCCACACTATGAACATCCACAGATTACTGGAAGCCTCCAGAAGTGCTTCGAAAACATCTACTGGTCTCCCAGGTATCGATCAAAGCATAGACTGTTTAACACATACTCCCATTGAGAAAAGTCGGCATTTCGCCATTTGTATTCAATCCCGATGCAATTTCTGTGTTTCATCAACACCCTAAACGTCCACAGATTACAGAATGCCTCCTGATGTGCTTCGGAAACTACTACTGGTCTCCCAGGAATCGATCAGAGCGAAAACATTTTAAGACATTACTCCCATGGAAAGAAGTCCGTTTGGTGCCTGTTGTATTCAATACCGATGCTATTTCTGTGTTTCATCAACACTCTGAACGTCCGCAGATTACAGGATGCCTCCAGATGTGCTTCGGAAACTACTACTGGTCTCCCAAGGAACGATCAAAAGTGTAGACACTATGAAAAATTACTCCCATGGAGATAGGTCCGCATTTGGCATGTTGTATTCAATCCCGATGCAATTTCTGTGTATCTTCAACACTCAGAAAGTCCACAGATTACAGGAAGCCTCCAGATGTGCCTCGGAAACTACTACTGGGCTCCCAGGAATCGATCAAGGTGTAGACAGTTTGAGACATTGCTCCCATGGAGAAAAATCCGCACGGCGCCTGTTGTATTAAATCCCGATGCAATTTCTGTGTTTCATCTTCACTCTGCAATTCCACAGATTACAGAAAGCCTCCAGATGTGCTTCGGAACTACTACTGGTCTCCCAGGGAACGATCAAAGCGTAGAAAGTTTGAAACATTGCTCCCATATAGAAAAATCTGCATGGTGCCCGTTGTATTCAATCCCGATGCAATTTCTGTGTTTCGTCAACACTCTGAATGTCCACAGATTATAGAATGCCTCCAGATGTGCTTCGGAAACTACTACTGGTCTCCCAGGGAACGATAAAAGCGTAGAAAGATTCAAACATTACTCCCATGGAGAAAAGTCCGCATGGTGCCTGTTGTATTCAATCCCGATGCAATTTCTGTGTTTCATCAACACTCTGTATGTCCACAGATTACAGGAATTCTCCAGATGTGCTTCGGAAACTACTACTGGTCCCCCAGTGATCGATGAAAGAGTAGACGGTTTGAGACATTACTCCCACGGAGAAAAGTCCGCATGGTCCCTGTTGTATTCAATCCCGATGCAATTAATGTGTTTCATTAACACTCTGAACGTCGACAGAATAAAGAAAGTCTCCAGACGTGCTTCGGAAACTACTACTGGTCTCCAGGGATTGATCAAATCGTAGACGGTTTGATACATTACTCCCATTGAGAAAAGTCTACATGGTGCCTTTTGTATTTAATGCCGATTAAATTTCTGTGTTTCATCAACACTCTGAACGTCCACAGATTACAGGAAGCCTCCTGATGTGCTCCGGAATCTATTACTGGTCTCATAGGAATCGATCAAAGCGTAAACTCTTTGAGACATTACTCCCATGCAGAAAAGTCCGCATGGTGCCTGTTGTATTCAATCCCGATGCAATTTCTGTGTTTCATCAACACTCTGATAGTCCACAGATTACAGAAAGCCTCCAGACGTGCATCGGAAACTACTACTGGTCTTCCAGAGAACGATCAATGCGTAGACTGTTTGAGACATTACTTTTATGGAGGAATGTGCGCATGGTGACTGTTGTATTCAATCCCGATGCAATTTCTGTGTTTCATCAACACTCTGAACGTCAATAGATTACAGAATGACTCCAGATGTGCTTCGGAAACTACTACTGGTCTCCCAGGAATCGATCAAAGCGTAGAGAGCTTGAGACATAACTCCCTATGACAAAAGTCCGCATGGTGCCAGTTGTATTAAATCCCGTGCAATATCTGTGTTCTATCAACATTCTGATAGTTTACGGATTACAGGACGCCTCCAGATGTGCTTCGGAATCTACAACTGGTCTCCCAGGGAACGATCAAAGCGTAGACAATTTGAGACATAACCCCCACGGAGAAAAGTCCGTATGGTGCCAGTTGTATTCAACTCCGATGCATTTTCTGTATTTCATCAACACTATGAATGTCCACAGATTACAGGATATCTCCAGATGTGCTTCGGTAACTACTACTGGTCTCTCAGGGACCAATCAAACCGTAGACAGTTTGAGACATTACTCCCTATGACAAAAATCCGCATGGTGCCAGTTGTATTCAATCTCGATGCAATTTCGGGGTTTGATCAACACTCTGAACGTCCACAGATTACAGGAAGCTTCCAGAGTTGCTTCGGAAACTACAACTAGTCTCCCAGCAAACGATCAAATCGTGACTGTTTGAGACATTACTCACGTGGAGCAAAATCCAATTTGGCGTGTTGTATTTAATAGCGATGCAATTTCTCTGTTTCATCAACACTCTGAACGTCCACAGATTACGGAAAGACTCCAGATGTGCTTCTTAGAATACTACTGGTCAACTAGGGAACGATCAAATCTTAGACGCTCTGAGACATTACACCCATGGAAAATGTCCTCATGGTGCTGTTGTATTCAATCCCGATGCAATTGACGTGTTTCATTAACACACTGAACGTCGACAGAATAAGGAAAGTCTCCAGACGTGCTTCGGAAGCTACTACTGGTCTCCCAGGGAACAATCAAAGCGTAGACAGTTTGAGACATAACTCCCATTTAGAAATGTCCGCATAGTGATTGTTTTCAATCCCGATGCAATTTCTGTGTTTCATCAACACACTGCAGGTCAACAGATTACAGAATGCCTCCAGATGTGCTACGGTAATTACTACTGGTCTCCCAGGAATCGGTCAAAGTGTAGAGAGTTTGAGACATTACTCATTATGATAAAAGACTGCATGGTGCCTGTTGTATTCAATCCCGATGCAACTTCTGTGTTTCATAACACTCTGAAAGTCCACAGATTACAGGAAGCCTCCTGATGTGCTTTGGAAACTACTACTGGTCGCACAGGAATCGATCAAAGCTTAGACTGTTTGAGACATTACTCCCATGGAGAAAAGTCCGCATGGTGGCTGTTGTATTCAATACCGATGCAATTTCTGTGCTTCGTCAACACTGTGAAGGTTCACAGATTATAGAATATCACCAGATTTGCTTCGGAAACTAGTACTGGTCTCCCAGAAAATGATCAAAACGTAGACAGTTTGAGACATTACTCCCATGGAGAAAATTCAACATGGTGCCTGTTGTATTCAATCCCGATACAATGTATGTGTTTCATCAACACTCTGAACATCTACAGATTACAGAAAGCCTCCAGCTGTGCTTAAGAAACTACTACTGGTCTCCCAGGGAACGATCAAATCGCAGAGAGTTTGAGACATTACACCCATTTAGAAAAGTCAGCATGGTGCCTGTTGTATTCAATCCCGATGGAATTACTGTGTTTTATCAAATATCTGAACGTCCACATATTACTAAATGCCTCTAGATGTGCTTCGGAAACTACTACTGGTCTCCCAGTGAACGATCAAAGCGTAGTCGGTTTGAGACATTACTCCCATTGAGAAAAGTCTGCATGGTGCCTGTTGCATTCAATGCCGATTCAATTTCTGTGTTTCATCAACACTGTGATCGTCTACACATTACAGAATGCCTTCAGATGTGCTTCGGAATCTTCTACTGGTCTCCCAGGAATCGATCAAAGCGTAGACAGTTGGAGACATTACTCCCATGGAGAAAAGTCAACATGGTGAAAGTTGTATTCAATCCCGATGCAATTTATGTGTTTTATCATCACTCTGAATGTCCACAGATTACAGGAAGCGTCCAGATGTGCTTTTGGATTTACAACTGGTCTCCCAGGGAACGATCAATTCGTAGACAGTTTGAACATTACTCCCATTGGAAGAAAGTCTGCATGGTGCCTGTTGTATTCAACCCCGATGCAATTTCTGCGTTTCATCAACACTCTGAAAGTCCACAGATTACAGGAAGCCTGCAGATGGGCTTCGGAAACTACAACTGGTCTCCCAGGGAACGATCAAAGCGTAGACAGTTTGAGATATTACTCCCATGGAGAAAATTCCGCATTTGGCATGTTGTATTCAATCCCGATGCAATTACATTGTTTCATCAGCACTCTGAACGTCCACAGATTACAGAATGCCTCCAGATATGCTTCGGAAACTACTACTGGTATCACAATAATCGATCAAAGCATAGACAGTTTGAGACATTACTCCCATGCAGAAAAGTCAATATGGTGCCTGTTGTATTCAATCCCGATGGAATTTCTGTGTTTCATCAACACTCTGAACGTCAATAGATTACAGAATGACTCCAGATGTGCTTCGGAAACTACTGCTGGTCTCCCAGAAATCGATCAAAGCGTAGAGAGCTTCAGACATAACTCCCTATGACAAAAGTCCGCATGGTGCCAGTTGTATTAAATCCCGATGCATTATCTGTGCTTTATCAACACTCTGAACGTCCACGGATAACAGGAAGCCTCCAGATGTGCTTCGGTAACTACTACTGGTCTCTCAGGGACCAATCAAACCGTAGACAGTTTGAGACATTACTCCCTATGACAAAAATCCGCATGGTGCCAGTTGTATTCAATCTCGATGCAATTTCTCGGTTTGATCAACACTCTGAACGTCACAGATTACAGGAAGCCTCCAGAGTTGCTTTGGAAACTACAACTAGTCTCCCAGCAAACGATCAAATCGTGACTGTTTGAGACATTACTTACGTGGAGCAAAATCCAATTTGGCGTGTTGTATATAATAGCGATCCAATTTCTCTGTTTCATCAACACTCTGAACGTCCACAGATTACGGAAAGACTCCAGATGTGCTTCTTAGAATACTACTGGTCAACTAGGGAACGATCAAAGCGTAGAAAGTTTGAAACATTACTCCCATGGAGAAAAGTCCGCATGGTGCTTGTTGTATCTAATCGTGAGGTAATTTCTGTGTTTCGTCAACACTCTGAACGTCCAATGAAAACAGGAAGCCTCCAGGTGTGCTTCGGAAACTACTACTGGTCCCCCAGGGAACGCACAAAGCGTATACAGTTTGAGACATTACTCCCATGGAGGAGAGTCCGCATTTGGCATGTTGTGTTCAATCCCGATTCAATTCATGTGTTTCATCAATATGCTGAATGTCCACACATTACAGAATGCCTCTAGATGTGCTTCGGAATCTTCTACTGGTCTTTCAAGAATCGGTCAAAGCGTAGACAGTTTGAGACATTACTCCCCTGAAGAAAAGTCAACATGGTGCCATTGTATTCAATCCCGAAGCAATCTCTGTGTTTTATCAACACTCTGAACACCCACAGATTACAGGAAGCCTCCAGATGTGCTTCGGAATCTACAACTGGTCTCCCAGGGAACGATCAAAGCGTAGACAATTTGAGACATTACCCCCATGGAGAAAAGTCCGCATGGTGCCCGTTGTATTCAACTCCGATGCAATTTCTGTGTTTCATCAACACTCTGATATTGCACAGATTACAGAATGACACCAGATGTGCTTCGGAAACTACTACTCGTCTCACAGGAATCGATCAAAACGTAGACTGTTTGAGACATTACTCCCATGGAGAAAAGTCCGCATGGTGGCTGTTGTATTCAATCCCGATGCAATTTCTGTGCTTCATCAGCAAAGTGAAGGTTCACAGATTATAGAATATCTCCAGATGTCCTTCGGAAACTAGTACTGGTCTCCCAGGAAATGATCAAAGCGTAGACAGTTTGAGATATTACTCCCATGGAGTAAATTCCGCATTTGGCATGTTGTATTCAATCCCGATGCAATTTCATTGTTTCATCAACACTGTGAACGTCCACAGATTACAGAATGCTTCCAGATGTGCTTCGGAGACTACTACTGGTATCCCAGGAATCGATCAAAGCATAGAAAGTTTTAGACATTACTCCCTATGACAAAAGTCCGCATGGTTCCAGTTGTATTCAATCTCGAAGCAATTTCTGGGTTTGATCAACACTCTGAACGTCCACAGATTACAGAAAGCCTCCAGAGTTGCTTCGGAAACTACAACTAGTCTCCCAGCAAACGATCAAATCGTGACTGTTTGAGATATTACTCACGTGGAGCAAAATCCAATTTGGCGTGTTGTATTTAATAGCGTTGCTATTTCTCTGTTTCATCAACACTCTGAACGTCTACAGACTACGGAAAGACTCCAGATGTGCTTCTTAGAATACTACTGGTCAACTAGGGAACGATCAAATCTTAGACAGTTTGAGACATTACACCCATGGAAAATGTCCTCATGGTGCTGTTGTATTCAATCCAGATGGAATTTTTGTGTTTCATCAACACTCTGAACGTCCACAGATTACAGAATGCCTCCATATGTGCTTCGGAAATTACTACTGGTCTCCAAGGAATCGATCAAAGCGTAGACAGTTTAAGACATTACTCCCATGGAAAGAAGTCCGCATGGTGACAGTTGTATTCAATCCCGATGCAACTTCTGTGTTTCATCAACACTCTGAACGTCCGTAGATTACAGGAAGCCTCCAGATGTGCTTCGGAAACTACGACTGGTCTCCCAGGGAACGCTCAAAGCGTAGACAGTTTGAGACATTACTCCCACGGAGGAAAGTCCGCATTTGGCATGTTGTGTTCAATCCCGATTCAATTTATGTGTTTCATCAATATTCTGAATGTTTACACATTACAGAATGCCTCTAGATGTGCTTCGGAATTTTCTACTGGTCTTTCAAGAATCGATCAAAGCGTAGACAGTTTGAGACATTACTCCCCTGAAGAAACGTCAACATGGTGCCTGTTGTATTCAATCCCGAAGCAATCTCTGTGTATTATCAACACTCTGAACGCCCACAGATTACAGGAAGCCTCCAGATGTGCTTCGGGAACTACTACTGGTCTCACAGGAATCGATCAAAGCGTAGAATGTTTGAGACATTACTCCCATGCAGAAAAGTCAACATGGTGCCTGTTGTATTCAATCCCGATGGAATTTCTGTGTTTCATAAACACTCTGAACGTCAATAGATTACAGAATGACTCCAGATGTGCTTCGGAAACTACTACTGGTCTCCCAGGAATCGATCAAAGCGTAGAGAGCTTGAGACATTACTCCCTATGACAAAAGTTCGCATGGTGCCAGTTGTATTCAATCTCGATGCAATTTCTGGGTTTGATCAACACTCTGAACGTCCACAGATTACTGGAAACCTCCAGAGATGCTTCGGAAACTACAACTAGTCTCCCAGCAAACGATCAAATCGAAACAGTTCGAGACATTACTCACGTGGAGCAAAATCAAATTTGGCGTCTTGTATTTAATAGCGATGCAATTTCTCTGTTTCATCAACACTCTGAACGTCCACAGGTTATGGAAAGACTATAGATGTGCTTCTTAGACTACTACTGGTCAACTAGGGAACGATCAAACCTTAGACAGTTTGAGACATTACATCCATGGAAAATGTCCTCATGGTGCTGTTGTATTCAATCCCGATGGAATTTTTGTGTTTCATAAACACTCTGAACGTCCACATATAACAGAATGCCTCTAGATGTGCTTCGGAAACTACTACTGGTCTTTCAGGGAACGATCAAAGCGTAGTCGGTTTGAGACATTACTCCCATGGAGAAAATTCCGCATGGTGCCTGATGTATTCAATGACGATGCAAATCCTGTGTTTCATCAACACTCTGAACGTCCACAGATTACAGAATGCGTCCATATGTGTTTCGGAAATTACTACTGGTCTCCAAGCAATCGATCAAAGCGTAGACAGTTTGAGACATTACACCCACGGAAAATGTCCTCATGGTGCTGTTGTATTCAATCCCGATGGCATTTTTGTGTTTCTTCAACACTCTGAACGTCCACATATTACAGAATGCCACCATATGTGCTTCGGAAACTACTACTGGTCTCCCAGGGAACGATTAAAGCTTAGATAGTTTGAAACATTACTCCCATGGAGAAAAGTCCGCATGGTGCTTGTTGTATCTAATCGTGGGGTAATTTCTGTGTTTTGTCAACACTCTGAACGTCCAATGAAAACAGGAAGCCTCCAGGTGTGCTTCGGAAACTACTACTGGTCTCCCAGGGAAAGCACAAAGCGTAGACAGTTTGAGACATTACTCCCATGGAGGAAAGTCCTCATTTGGAATGTTGTGTTCAATCCCGATTCAATTTCTGTGTTTCATCAATATTCTGAATGTCCACACATTACAGAATGCCTCTAGGAGTGCTTCGGAATCTTCTACTGGTCTTTCAAGAATCGATCAAAGCGTAGACAGTTTGAGACATTACTCCCCTGAAGAAAAGTCAACATGGTGCTTGTTGTATTCAATCCCGTAGCAATCTCTGTATTTTATCAACACTCTGAACGCCCACAGATTACAGGAAGCCTCCAGATGTGCTTCGGAAACTACTACTGGTCTCACAGGTATCGATCAAAGCGTAGAAGAAAATTCAACATGGTGCCTGTTGTATTCAATCCCGATACAATGTCTATGTTTCATCAACGCTCTGAACATCTACAGATTACAGAATGCCTCCAGATGTGCTTCGTAAACTACTACTAGTCTCCCAGGGAACAATAAAAGCGTAGACAGTTTGAAACATTACTCCCATTAAGCAAAGTGCGCATGGTGCCTGTTGTATTCGATCCCGATGCAATTTCTGTGTTTCATGAACACTCTGAGCATCCACAGACTACAGGAAGCCTCCAGATGTTCTTCGGAAACTACTACTGGTCTCCCAACTCTGGCGTCTCACAGCGTACGATCAAAGCGTAGACAGTTTGAGACATTACTCCCACGGAGAAAAGTCCGCATGGTCCCTGTTGTATTCAATCCCGATAAAATTAATGTGTTTCATTAACACTCTGAACGTCGACAGAATAAAGAAAGTCTCCAGACGTGCTTCGGAAACTACTACTGGTCTCCCAGGGAACAATCAAAGCGTAGAGAGTTTGAGACATTACTCCCATTTAGAAATGTCCGCATAGTGCTTGTATTCAATCCCGATGCAATTTCTGTGTTTCATCAACACACTGAAGGTCAACAGATTACAGGATGCCTCCAGATGTGCTACGGTAACTACTACTGGTCTCCCAGGAATCGGTCAAAGTGTAGAGAGATTGAGACATTACTCATTATGATAAAAGTCTACATGGTGCCTGTTGTATTCAATCCCGATGCAACTTCTGTGTTTCACAACACTCTGAAAGTCCACAGATTACAGGAAGCCTCCTGATGTGCATCGGAAACTACTACTGGTCTCACAGGAATCGATCAAAGCGTAGACTGTTTGAGACATTACTCCCATGGAGAAAAGTCCGCATATGTCTGTTGTATTCAATCCCGATGCAATTTCTCTGCTTCATCAACACTGTGAAGGTTCACAGATTATAGAATATCTCCAGATGTGCTTCGGAAACTATTACTGGTCTCCCAGGAAATGATCAAAACGTAGACAGTTTGAGACATTACTCCCATGGAGAAAATTCAACATGGTGCCTGTTGTATTCAATCCTGATACAATGTCTGTGTTTCATCAACACTCTGAACAACTACAGTTTACAGAATGCCTCCAGCTGTGCTTCGGAAACTACTACTGGTCTCCCAGGGAATGATCAAATCGCAGACAGTTTGAGACATTACACCCATTTAGCAAAGTCAGCATGGGGCCTGTTGTATTCAATCCCGATGGAATTTCTGTGTTTCTTCAAATATATGAACGTCCACATATTGCAAAATGCCTCTAGATGTGCTTCGGAAACTACTACTGGTCTCCCAGGGAACGATCAAAGCGTAGACGGTTTGAGACATTACTCCCATTGAGAAAAATCTGCATGGTGCCTGTTGTAATCAATGCCTATTCAATTTCTGGGTTTCATCAACACTCTGATCGTCTACACATTACAGAATGCCTTCAGATGTGCTTTGGAATCTTCTACTGGTCTGCCCAGGAATCGATCAAAGCGTACACAGTTGGAGACATTACTCCCATGGAGAAAAGTCAACATGGTGAAAGTTGTATTCAATCCCGATGCAATTTATGTGTTTTATCATCACTCTGAATGCCCACAGTTTACAGGAAGCCTACAGATGTGCTTTTGGATTTACAACTGGTCTCCCAGGGAACGATCAAATCGTAGATAGTTTGAATATTACTCCCATGGAGAAAAGTCTGCATGGTGCCTGTTGTATTCAACCCCGATGCAATTTCTGCGTTTCTTCAACACTCTGAATGTCCACAGATTACAGGAAGTCTCCAGATGTGCTTCGTAATCAACTACTGGTCTCCCAGGGAACAATAAAAGCGTAGACAGTTTGAGACATTACTCCCATTAAGCAAAGTGCGCATGGTGCCTGTTGTATTCAATCCCGATGCAATTTCTGTGTTTCATGAATACTCTGAACATCCACAGACTACTGGAAGCCTCCAGATGTGCTTCGGAAACTGCTACTGGTCTCTCAGGGACCAATCAAACCGTAGACAGTTTGAGACATTACTCCCTATGTCAAAAGTCCGCATGGTGCCAGTTGTATTCAATCTCGATGCAATTTCTGGGTTTGATCAACACTCTGAACGGCCACAGATTACAGGAAGCCTCCTGAGTTGCTTCGCAAAATACAACTAGTCTACCAAAAACGATCAAATTTTGACAGTTTGAGACATTACTCCCGTGGAGCAAAATCCAATTTGGCGTGTTGTATTTAATAGTGATGCAATTTCTCTGTTTCATCAACACTCTGAACGTCCACAGATTACGGAAAGACTCCAGATGTGCTTCTGAGACTACTACTGGTCAACTAGGGAACGATCAAATCTTAGACAGTTTGAGACATTACACCCATGGAAAATGTGCTCATGGTGCTGTTGAATTCAATCCCGATGGAATTTTTGTGTTTCATCAACACTCCGAACGTCCACATTTTACAGAATGGCTCCAGATGTGCTTTGGAAACTACTACTGGTCTTTCAGGGAAGGATCAAAGCGTAGGCGGTTTGAGACATTACTCCCATGGAGAAAAGTCTGCATGGTGCCTGTTGTATTCAATGCCGATGCAAATCCTGAGTTTCATCAACACTCTGATCGTCCGCAGTTTACAGGAAGCCTCCATATGTGCTCGGAAACTACTACTGTTCTCACAGGAATCGATCAAAGCGTAGACTGTTTGAGACATTACTCCTATGGAGAAAAGTCCGCATGGTGGCTGCTGTATTCAATCCCGATGCAATATCTGTGCTTCATCAACAAAGTGAAGGTTCACAGATTATAGAATATCTCCAGATGTGCTTCTGAAACTAGTACTGGTCTCCCAGGAAATGATCACAACGTAGACAGTTTGAGACATTACTCCCATGGAGAAAATTCAACATGGTGCCTGTTGTATTCAATCCCGATACAATGTCTGTGTTCCATCAACACTCTCAACATCTACAGATTACAGAATGCCTCCAGCTGTGCTTCGGGAACTACTACTGGTCTCCCAGGGAACGATCAAATCGCAGACAGTTTGAGAGATTACACCCATTGAGAAAAGTCAGCATGGTGCCTGTTGTATTCAATCCCGATGGAATTTCTGTGTTTCATCAAATATCTGAACGTCCACATATTACAGAATGCCTCTAGATGTGCTTCGCAAACTACTACTGGTCTCCCAGGTAACAATCAAAGCGTAGACGGTTTGAGACATTACTCCCATTGAGAAAAGTCTGCATGGTGCCTGTTGTATTCAATGCCGATTAAATTTATGTGTTTCTTCAACACTCTGATCGTCTACACATTACAGAATGCCTTCAGATGTGCTTTGGAATCTTCTACTGGTCTCCCAGGAATCGATCAAAGCGTAGACAGTTGGAGACATTACTCCCATTAAGCAAAGTGCGCATGGTTCTTGTTGTATTCAATCCCGTTACAATTTCTGTGTTTCATGAACACTCTGAACATCCACAGACTACAGGAAGCCTCCAGATGTCCTTCGGAAACTACAACTGGTCTCCCAGGGATCGATCAAAGCGTAGACAGTTTGAGATATTCCTCAATGAGAAAAGTCCGAATTTGGCAAGTTGTATTCAGTCCCGATGCAATTTCTCTGTTTCATCAACACTCTGAACGTCAATAGATTACAGAATGACTCCAGATGTGCTTCGGAAACTACTACTGGTCTCACAGGAATCGATCAAAGCGTAGAGAGCTTGAGACATAAGACCCTATGACAAACGTCGGCATGGTGCCAGTTGTATTAAATCCCGATGCAATTTCTGTGTTTTATCAACACTCTGAACGTCTACGGATTACAGGAAGCCTACAGATGTGCTTCGGAATCTACAACTGGTCTCCCAGGGAACGATCTAAGCGTAGACAATTTGAGACATTACCCCCATGGAGAAAAGTCCGTATGGTGCCCGTTGTATTCAACTCCGATGCAATTTCTGTGTTTCATCAACACTCTGAACGTCAATAGATTACAGAATGACTCCAGATGTGCTTCGGAAACTACTACTGGTATCCCAGGAATCGATCAAAGCATAGACAGTTTGAGACATTACTCACATGCAAATAAGTCAACATGGTTCCAGTTGTATTTAATGCCGATGCAAATCCTGTGTTTCATCAACACTCTGAACGTCCGCAGATTACAGCAAGCCTCCAGATGTGCTTCGGAAACTACTACTGGACTCCCAGGGAACGATCAAAGCATAGACAGTTTGAGACATTACTCCCAATGCAGAAAAGTCAACATGGTGCCTCTTGTATTCAATCCCGATGGAATTTATGTGTTTCATCAACACTCTGAACGTCAATAGATTACAGAATGACTCCAGATGTGCTTCGGAAACTACTACTGGTCTCTCAGGAATCGATCATAGCGTAGAGAGTTTGAGACATAACTCCCTATGACAAAAGTCCGCATGGTGCCTGTTGTATTAAATCCCGATGCAATATCTGTGTTTTATCAACACTCTGAACGTCCACGGATTACAGGAAGCCTCCAGATGTGCTTCGGAAATTACAACTGGTCTCCCAGGGAACGATCAAAGCGTAGACAATTTGAGACATAACCCCCATGGAGAAAAGTCCGTATGGTGCCTGATGTATTCAATCCTGATACAATATCTGCGTTTCATCAACACTCTGAAAGTCCAAAGATTACAGGAAGTCTCCAGATGCGCTTCGTAAACTACTACTGGTCTCCCAGGGAACAATAAAAGCGTAGACAGTTTGAGACATTACTCCCATTAAGCAAAGTGCGCATGGTGCCTGTTGTATTCAATCCCGATGCAATTTCTGTGTTTCATGAACACTCTGAAAGTCCAAAGATTACAGGATGTCTCCAGATGTGCTTCGGTAACTACTACTGGTCTCTCAGGGACCAATCAAACCGTAGACAGTTTGAGACATTACTCCCTATGACAAAAGTCCGCATGGTGCCAGTAGTATTCAATGTCGATGCAATTTCTGTGTTTCATCAACACTCTGAACGTGCGCAAATTACAGGAAGCCTCCGGATGTGCTTCGGAAACTACTACTGGTCTCCCAGGGAACGATCAAAGCGTAGAAAGTCTGAAACATTACTCCCATGGAGAAAAGTCCGCGTGGTGCTTGTTGTATCTAATCGTGAGGCAATTTCTGTGTTTCGTCAACACTCTGAACGTCCTATGAAAACAGGAAGCCTCCAGGTGTGCTTCGGAAACTACTACTGGTCTCCCAGGGAACGCTCAAAGCGTAGACAGTTTGAGACATTACTCCCATGGAGGAAAGTCCGCATTTGGCATGTTGTGTTCAATCCCGATTCAATTTCTGTGTTTCATCAATATTCTGAATGTCCACATATTACAGAATGCCTCTAGATGTGCTTCGGAATCTTCTACTGGTCTCCCAAGAATAGATCAAAGCGTAGACAGTTTGAGACATTACTCCCCTGAAGAAAAGTCAACATGGTGCCTGTTGTATTCAATCCCGAAGCAATCTCTGTGTTTTATACACTCTGAACGCCCACAGATTACAGGAAGCCTCCAAATGTGCTTCGCAAACTACTACTGGCCTCTCAGGTAACGATCATAGCGTAGACAGCTTGAGACGTTACTCCTATGGAGAAAAACCGTATTTGGTCTGTTGTATTCAATCCCGATGCAATTTCTCTTTCTCATCAACACTCTGAAGGTCCACATATTACAGAATGCCTCCAGATGCGCGCCGAAAACTACTACTGGTCTCCCACGAATCGATCAAAGCGTAGACAGTTTCAGACAATATTCCCATTGAGGAAAGTCCGCATGGTGCCTATTGTATTCAATCCCGATGCAATTTCTATGTTTTGTCAACACTCTGAACGTTCACAGATTACTAAAAGCTTCCAGGTGTGCTTCGGAAACTACTACTGGTCTCCTAGGAATCGATCAAAGCGTAGACAGTTTGAGACATTACTCCCATGGAGAAAAGTCCGCATGCTGACTGTTGTATTCAATCCTGATTCAATTTCTGTCTTTCATCAACACTCTGAAGATCCACAGATTAAAGAATGCCTCCTGATGTGCTCCGGAAGCTATTACTGGTCTCATAGGGATCGATCAAATCGTAAACTCTTTGAGACATTACGCCCATGTACAAAAGTCCGGATGGTGCCAGTTGTATTCAATCTCGATGCAATTTCTGGGTTTGATCAACACTCTGAACGTCCACAGATTACAGGAAGCCTCCAGAGTTGCTTCGGAAACTACAACTAGTCTCCCAGCAAACGATCAAATTGTGACAGTTTGAGACATTACTCCCGTGGAGCAAAATCCAATTTTGCGTGTGGTATTTAATAGCGATACAATTTCTCTGTTTCATCAACACTCTGAACGTCCACAGATTACGGAAAGACTCCTGATGTGCTTCTTAGACTACTACTGGTCAACTAGGGAACGATCAAATCTTAGACAGTTTGAGACATGACACCCATGGAAAATGTCCTCATGGTGCTGTTGTATTCAATCCCGATGGAACATTTCTGTTTCGTCAACACTCTGAACGTCCACATATTACAGAATGCCTCCAGATGTGCTTCGGAAACTACTACTGGTCTCCCAACCCTGGCGTCTCACAGCGAACGATCAAAGCGTAGACAGCTTGAGACATTACTCCCACGGAGAAAAGTCCACATGGTCCCTGTTGTATTCAATCCCGCTGCAACTAATGTGTTTCATTAACACTCTGAACGTCGACAGAATAAAGAAAGTCTCCAGACGTGCTTCGGAAACTACTACTGGTCTCCCAGGGAACAATCAAAGCGTAGAGAGTTTGAGACATTACTCCCATTTAGAAATGTCCGCATAGTGTTTTTATTCAATCCCGATGCAATTTCTGTGTTTCATCAACACACTGAAGGCCAACAGATTACAGGTTGGCTCCAGATGTGCTACGGTAACTACTACTGGTCTCCCAGGAATTGGGTCAAAGTGTAGAAAGTTTGAGACATTACTCATTATGATAAAAGTCTGCATGGTGCCTGTTGTATTCAATCCCGATGCAACTTCTGTGTTTAACAGCACTCTTAAAGTCCACAGATTACAGGAAGCCACCTGATGTGCTTCAGAAGCTACTACTGGTCGCACAGGAATCGATCAAAGCGTAGACTGTTTGAGACATTACTCTCATGGAGAAAAGTCCGCATGGTGGCTGTTGTATTCAATCACGATGCAGTTTCTGTGCTTCATCAACACTGTGAAGGTTCACAGATTATAGAATATCTAGAGATGTGCTTCGGAAACTAGTACTGGTCTCCCAGGAAATGATCAAAACGAAGACAGTTTGAGACATTACTCCCATGGAGAAAATTCAACATGGTGCCTGTTGTATTCAATCCTGATACAATGTCTGTGTTTCATCAACACTCTGAAAGTCCACAGATTACAGGATGACTCCAGATGTGCTTCGGTAACTACTACTGGTCTCTCAGGGAACAATCAAACCGTAGACAATTTGAGACATTACTCGCTATGACAGAAGTCCGCATGGTGCCAGTTGTATTCAATCTCGATGAAATTTCTCGGTTTGATCAACACTCTGAACGTCCACAGATTACAGGAAGCCTCCAGAGTTGCTTCGGAAACTACAACTAGTCTCCCAGCAAACGATCAAATCGTGACAGTTTGAGACATTACTCCCGTGGAGCAAAATCCAATTTGGCGTGTTGTATTTAATAGCGATGCAATTTCTCTGTTTCATTAACTCCCTGAACGTCTACAGATTAAGGAAAGACTCCAGATGTGCTTCTTAGACTACGACTGGTCAACTAGGGAACGATCAAATCTCAGACAGTTTGAGACATTACACCCATGGAAAATGTGCTCATGGTGCTGTTGTATTCAATCCCGATGGAATTTTTGTGTTTCATCAACACTCTGAACGTCCACATATTACAGAATGCCTCCAGATGTGCTTCGAAAACTACTACTGGTCTTTCAGGGAAGGATCAAATCGTAGACGGTTTGAGACATTACTCCCATGGAGAAAAGTCCGCATGGTGCCTGTTGTATTCAATGCCGATTCAAATCCTGTGTTTCATCAACACCCTGAACGTCCACAGATTACAGAATGCCTCCATATATGCTTCGGAAATTACTACTGGTCCCCAAGGAATCGATCAAAGCGTAGACAGTTTAAGACATTACTCCCATGGAAAAAAGTCCGCATGGTGACTGTTGTATTCAATCCCGATGCAATTTCTGTATGTCATCAACACTCTGAACGTCCGCAGATTACAGGAAGCCTCCAGGTGTGCTTCGGAAACTACTACTGGTCTCCCAGGGAACGATCAAAGCGTAGACAGTTTGAGATATTACTCCCATGGAGAAAAGTCCACATTTGCCATGTTGTACTCAATCCCGATGCAATTTCATTGTTTCATCAACACTCTGAACGGCCACAGATTACGGAAAGACTCCAGATGTGCTTCTTAGACTACTACTGGTCAACAAGGGAACGATCAAATCTTAGACAGTTTGAGACATTACACCCATGGAAAATGTCCTCATGGTGCTGTTGTATTTAATCCCGATGGAATTTTTGTGTTTCATCAACAATCAGAACGTCCACATATTACAGAATGCCTCCAGATGTGCTTCGGAAACTACTTCTGGTCTTTCAGGGAAGGATCAAAGCGTAGACGGTTTGAGACATTACTCCCATGGAGAAAAGTCCGCATGGTGCCTGTTGTATTCAATGCCGATGCAAATCCTGTGTTTCATCAACACTCTGATCGTCCACAGATTACAGGAAGCCTCCAGATGTGCTTCGGAAACTACTACTGGTCTCTCAGGAATCGATCATAGCGTAGAGAGTTTGAGACATAACTCCCTATGACAAAAGTCCGCATGGTGCCAGTTGTATTAAATCCCGATGCAATATCTGTGTTTTATCAACACTCTGAACGTCCACGGATTACAGGAAGCCTCCAGATGTGCTTCGGAAATTACAACTGGTCTCCCAGGGAGCGATCAAAGCGTAGACAATTTGAGACATAACCCCCATGGAGAAAAGTCCGTATGGTGCCTGATGTATTCAATCCTGATGCAATTTCTGCGTTTCATCAACACTCTGAAAGTCCACAGATTACAGGAAGTCTCCAGATGCGCTTCGTAAACTACTACTGGTCTCCCAGGGAACAATAAAAGCGTAGACAGTTTGAGACATTACACCCATGGAAAATGTCCTCATGGTGCTGTTGTATTTAATCCCGATGGAATTATTGTGTTTCATCAACAATCAGAACGTCCACATATTACAGAATGCCTCCAGATGTGCTTCGGAAACTGCTTCTGGTCTTTCAGGGAAGGATCAAAGCGTAGACGGTTTGAGACATTACTCCCATGGAGAAAAGTCCGCATGGTGCCTGTTGTATTCAATGCCGATGCAAATCCTGTGTTTCATCAACACTCTGAACCTCCACAGATTACAGGCAGCCTCCTGATGTGCTTCGGAAAGTACAACTGGTCTCCCAACCCTGGCGTCTCACAGCGAACGTCAAAGCGTAGACAGTTTGAGACATTACTCCGACGGAGAAAAGTCTGCATGGTCCCTGTTGTTTTCAATCCCGATAAAATTAATGTGTTTCATTAACACTATGAACGTCGACAGAATAAAGAAAGTCTCCAGACGTGCTTCGGAAACTACTACTGGTCTCCCAGGGAACAATCAAAGCGTAGAGAGTTTGAGACATTACTCCCATTTAGAAATGTCCGCATAGTGCTTGTGTTCAATCCCGACGGAATTTCTGTGTTTCTTCAAATATCTGAACGTCCACATATTACAAAATGCCTCTAGATGTGCTTCGGAAACTACTACTGGTCTCCCAGGGAACGATCAAAGCGTAGCCGGTTTGAGACATTACTCCCATTGAGAAAAGTCTGCATGGTGCCTGTTGTATTCTATTCCGATTTAATTTTTTCGTTTCATCAACACTCTGATCGTCTACACATTACAGAATGCCTTCTGATGTGCTTTGGAATCTTCTACTGGTCTCCCAGGAATCGATCAAAGCGTAGACAGTTGGAGACATTACTCCCATGGAGAAAAGTCAACATGGTGAAAGTTGTATTCAATCCCGATGCAATTTATGTGTTTTATTATCACTCTGAATGTCCACAGTATACAGGAAGCCTCCAGATGTGCTTTTGGATTTACAACTGATCTCCCAGGGAACGATCAAATCGTATACAGTTTGAACATTACTCCCATGGAGAAAAGTCTGCATGGTGCCAGTTGTATTCAACCCCGATGCAATTTCTGCGTTTCATCAACACTCTGAATTTCCACAGATTACAGGATGTCTCCAGATGTGCTTCGTAAACTACTACTGCTCTCCCAGGGAACAATAAAAGCGTAGACAGTTTGAGACATTACTCGCATTAAGCAAAGTGCGCATGGTGCCTGTTGTATTCAATCCCGATGCAATTTCATTGTATCATCAACGCTCTGAACGTCCACAGATTACAGAATGCCTCCAGATGTGCTTCGAAACTACTACTGGTATCCCAGGAATCGATCAAAGCATAGACAGTTTGAGAGATTACTCCAATGCATAAAAGTCAACATGGTGCCTGTTGTATTCAATCCTGATGGAATTTCTGTGTTTCATCAACACTCTGAACGTCAATAGATTACAGAATGACTTCAGATGTGCTTCGAAAACTACTACTGGTCTCCCAGGAATCGATCAAAGCGAAGAGAGATTGAGACATAACTCCCTATGACAAAAGTCCACATGGTGCCAGTTGTATTAAATCCCGATGCAATATCTGTGTTTTATCAACACTCTGAACATCCACGGATTACAGGAAGCCTCCAGATGTGCTTCGGAATCTACAACTGGTCTCCCAGGGAAAGATCAAAGCGTAGACAATTTGAGACATAACCCCCATTGAGAAAAGTCCGTATGGTGCCTCTTGTATTCAACTCCGATGCAATTTCTGTATTTCATCAACACTCTGAAAGTCCACAGATTACAGGATGTCTCCAGATGTGCGTCGGTAACTACTACTGGTCTCTCAGGGACCAATCAAACCGTAGACAGTTTGAGACATTACTCCCTATGACAAAAGTCCGCATGGTGCCAGTTGTATTCAATCTCGATGCAATTTCTGGGTTTGATCAACACTCTGAACGGCTACAGATTACAGGAAGCCTCCACAGTTGCTTCAGGAACTACAACTAGTCTACCAGCAAACGATCAAATTGTGACAGTTTGAGACATTACACCCATGGAAAATGTCCTCATGGTGCTGTTGTATTCAATCCCGATGGAATTTTTGTGTTTCATCAACACTCTGAACATCTACAGATTACAGAATGCCTCCAGCTGTGCTTCGGAAACTACTACTGGTCTCCCAGGGAACGATCAAATCGCAGACAGCTTGAGAGATTACACCCATTGAGAAAAGTCAGCATGGTGCCTGTTGTATTCAATCACGATTTAATTTCTGTGTTTCATCAAATATCTGAACGTCCACATATTACAGAATGCCTCTAGATGTGCTTCGGAAACTGCTACTGGTCTCCCAGGGAACAATCAAAGCGTAGACGGTTTGGGACATTACTCCCATTGAGAAAAGTCTGCATGGTGCCTGTTGTAATCAATACCGATTCAATTTATGTGTTTCTTCAACACTCTGATTGTCTACACATTACAGAATGCCTTCATATGTGCTTCGGAATCTTCTACTGGTCTCCCAGGAATCGATCAAAGCGTAGACTGTTTGAGACATTACTCCCATGGAGAAAAGTCCGCATATGTCTGTTGTATTCAATCCCGATGCAATTTCTCTGCTTCATCAACACTGTGAAGGTTCACAGATTATAGAATATCTCCAGATGTGCTTCGGAAACTATTACTGGTCTCCCAGGAAATGATCAAAACGTAGACAGTTTGAGACATTACTCCCATGGAGAAAATTCAACATGGTGCCTGTTGTATTCAATCCTGATACAATGTCTGTGTTTCATCAACACTCTGAACAACTACAGTTTACAGAATGCCTCCAGCTGTGCTTCGGAAACTACTACTGGTCTCCCAGGGAATGATCAAATCGCAGACAGTTTGAGACATTACACCCATTTAGCAAAGTCAGCATGGGGCCTGTTGTATTCAATCCCGATGGAATTTCTGTGTTTCTTCAAATATATGAACGTCCACATATTGCAAAATGCCTCTAGATGTGCTTCGGAAACTACTACTGGTCTCCCAGGGAACGATCAAAGCGTAGACGGTTTGAGACATTACTCCCATTGAGAAAAATCTGCATGGTGCCTGTTGTAATCAATGCCTATTCAATTTCTGGGTTTCATCAACACTCTGATCGTCTACACATTACAGAATGCCTTCAGATGTGCTTTGGAATCTTCTACTGGTCTGCCCAGGAATCGATCAAAGCGTACACAGTTGGAGACATTACTCCCATGGAGAAAAGTCAACATGGTGAAAGTTGTATTCAATCCCGATGCAATTTATGTGTTTTATCATCACTCTGAATGCCCACAGTTTACAGGAAGCCTACAGATGTGCTTTTGGATTTACAACTGGTCTCCCAGGGAACGATCAAATCGTAGATAGTTTGAATATTACTCCCATGGAGAAAAGTCTGCATGGTGCCTGTTGTATTCAACCCCGATGCAATTTCTGCGTTTCTTCAACACTCTGAATGTCCACAGATTACAGGAAGTCTCCAGATGTGCTTCGTAAACAACTACTGGTCTCCCAGGGAACAATAAAAGCGTAGACAGTTTGAGACATTACTCCCATTAAGCAAAATGCGCATGGTGCCTGTTGTATTCAATCCCGATGCAATTTCTGTGTTTCATGAATACTCTGAACATCCACAGACTACTGGAAGCCTCCAGATGTGCTTCGGAAACTGCTACTGGTCTCTCAGGGACCAATCAAACCGTAGACAGTTTGAGACATTACTCCCTATGTCAAAAGTCCGCATGGTGCCAGTTGTATTCAATCTCGATGCAATTTCTGGGTTTGATCAACACTCTGAACGGCCACAGATTACAGGAAGCCTCCTGAGTTGCTTCGCAAAATACAACTAGTCTACCAAAAACGATCAAATTTTGACAGTTTGAGACATTACTCCCGTGGAGCAAAATCCAATTTGGCGTGTTGTATTTAATAGTGATGCAATTTCTCTGTTTCATCAACACTCTGAACGTCCACAGATTACGGAAAGACTCCAGATGTGCTTCTGAGACTACTACTGGTCAACTAGGGAACGATCAAATCTTAGACAGTTTGAGACATTACACCCATGGAAAATGTGCTCATGGTGCTGTTGAATTCAATCCCGATGGAATTTTTGTGTTTCATCAACACTCCGAACGTCCACATTTTACAGAATGGCTCCAGATGTGCTTTGGAAACTACTACTGGTCTTTCAGGGAAGGATCAAAGCGTAGGCGGTTTGAGACATTACTCCCATGGAGAAAAGTCTGCATGGTGCCTGTTGTATTCAATGCCGATGCAAATCCTGAGTTTCATCAACACTCTGATCGTCCGCAGTTTACAGGAAGCCTCCATATGTGCTCGGAAACTACTACTGTTCTCACAGGAATCGATCAAAGCGTAGACTGTTTGAGACATTACTCCTATGGAGAAAAGTCCGCATGGTGGCTGCTGTATTCAATCCCGATGCAATATCTGTGCTTCATCAACAAAGTGAAGGTTCACAGATTATAGAATATCTCCAGATGTGCTTCTGAAACTAGTACTGGTCTCCCAGGAAATGATCACAACGTAGACAGTTTGAGACATTACTCCCATGGAGAAAATTCAACATGGTGCCTGTTGTATTCAATCCCGATACAATGTCTGTGTTCCATCAACACTCTCAACATCTACAGATTACAGAATGCCTCCAGCTGTGCTTCGGGAACTACTACTGGTCTCCCAGGGAACGATCAAATCGCAGACAGTTTGAGAGATTACACCCATTGAGAAAAGTCAGCATGGTGCCTGTTGTATTCAATCCCGATGGAATTTCTGTGTTTCATCAAATATCTGAACGTCCACATATTACAGAATGCCTCTAGATGTGCTTCGCAAACTACTACTGGTCTCCCAGGTAACAATCAAAGCGTAGACGGTTTGAGACATTACTCCCATTGAGAAAAGTCTGCATGGTGCCTGTTGTATTCAATGCCGATTAAATTTATGTGTTTCTTCAACACTCTGATCGTCTACACATTACAGAATGCCTTCAGATGTGCTTCGGAATCTTCTACTGGTCTCCCAGGAATCGATCAAAGCGTAGACAGTTGGAGACATTACTCCCATTAAGCAAAGTGCGCATGGTGCTTGTTGTATTCAATCCCGTTACAATTTCTGTGTTTCATGAACACTCTGAACATCCACAGACTACAGGAAGCCTCCAGATGTCCTTCGGAAACTACAACTGGTCTCCCAGGGATCGATCAAAGCGTAGACAGTTTGAGATATTCCTCAATGAGAAAAGTCCGAATTTGGCAAGTTGTATTCAGTCCCGATGCAATTTCTGTGTTTCATCAACACTCTGAACGTCAATAGATTACAGAATGACTCCAGATGTGCTTCGGAAACTACTACTGGTCTCACAGGAATCGATCAAAGCGTAGAGAGCTTGAGACATAAGACCCTATGACAAACGTCGGCATGGTGCCAGTTGTATTAAATCCCGATGCAATTTCTGTGTTTTATCAACACTCTGAACGTCTACGGATTACAGGAAGCCTACAGATGTGCTTCGGAATCTACAACTGGTCTCCCAGGGAACGATCTAAGCGTAGACAATTTGAGACATTACCCCCATGGAGAAAAGTCCGTATGGTGCCCGTTGTATTCAACTCCGATGCAATTTCTGTGTTTCATCAACACTCTGAACGTCAATAGATTACAGAATGACTCCAGATGTGCTTCGGAAACTACTACTGGTATCCCAGGAATCGATCAAAGCATAGACAGTTTGAGACATTACTCACATGCAAATAAGTCAACATGGTTCCAGTTGTATTTAATGCCGATGCAAATCCTGTGTTTCATCAACACTCTGAACGTCCGCAGATTACAGCAAGCCTCCAGATGTGCTTCGGAAACTACTACTGGACTCCCAGGGAACGATCAAAGCATAGACAGTTTGAGACATTACTCCCAATGCAGAAAAGTCAACATGGTGCCTCTTGTATTCAATCCCGATGGAATTTATGTGTTTCATCAACACTCTGAACGTCAATAGATTACAGAATGACTCCAGATGTGCTTCGGAAACTACTACTGGTCTCTCAGGAATCGATCATAGCGTAGAGAGTTTGAGACATAACTCCCTATGACAAAAGTCCGCATGGTGCCTGTTGTATTAAATCCCGATGCAATATCTGTGTTTTATCAACACTCTGAACGTCCACGGATTACAGGAAGCCTCCAGATGTGCTTCGGAAATTACAACTGGTCTCCCAGGGAACGATCAAAGCGTAGACAATTTGAGACATAACCCCCATGGAGAAAAGTCCGTATGGTGCCTGATGTATTCAATCCTGATACAATATCTGCGTTTCATCAACACTCTGAAAGTCCAAAGATTACAGGAAGTCTCCAGATGCGCTTCGTAAACTACTACTGGTCTCCCAGGGAACAATAAAAGCGTAGACAGTTTGAGACATTACTCCCATTAAGCAAAGTGCGCATGGTGCCTGTTGTATTCAATCCCGATGCAATTTCTGTGTTTCATGAACACTCTGAAAGTCCAAAGATTACAGGATGTCTCCAGATGTGCTTCGGTAACTACTACTGGTCTCTCAGGGACCAATCAAACCGTAGACAGTTTGAGACATTACTCCCTATGACAAAAGTCCGCATGGTGCCAGTAGTATTCAATGTCGATGCAATTTCTGTGTTTCATCAACACTCTGAACGTGCGCAAATTACAGGAAGCCTCCGGATGTGCTTCGGAAACTACTACTGGTCTCCCAGGGAACGATCAAAGCGTAGAAAGTCTGAAACATTACTCCCATGGAGAAAAGTCCGCGTGGTGCTTGTTGTATCTAATCGTGAGGCAATTTCTGTGTTTCGTCAACACTCTGAACGTCCTATGAAAACAGGAAGCCTCCAGGTGTGCTTCGGAAACTACTACTGGTCTCCCAGGGAACGCTCAAAGCGTAGACAGTTTGAGACATTACTCCCATGGAGGAAAGTCCGCATTTGGCATGTTGTGTTCAATCCCGATTCAATTTCTGTGTTTCATCAATATTCTGAATGTCCACATATTACAGAATGCCTCTAGATGTGCTTCGGAATCTTCTACTGGTCTCCCAAGAATAGATCAAAGCGTAGACAGTTTGAGACATTACTCCCCTGAAGAAAAGTCAACATGGTGCCTGTTGTATTCAATCCCGAAGCAATCTCTGTGTTTTATACACTCTGAACGCCCACAGATTACAGGAAGCCTCCAAATGTGCTTCGCAAACTACTACTGGCCTCTCAGGTAACGATCATAGCGTAGACAGCTTGAGACGTTACTCCTATGGAGAAAAACCGTATTTGGTCTGTTGTATTCAATCCCGATGCAATTTCTCTTTCTCATCAACACTCTGAAGGTCCACATATTACAGAATGCCTCCAGATGCGCGCCGAAAACTACTACTGGTCTCCCACGAATCGATCAAAGCGTAGACAGTTTCAGACAATATTCCCATTGAGGAAAGTCCGCATGGTGCCTATTGTATTCAATCCCGATGCAATTTCTATGTTTTGTCAACACTCTGAACGTTCACAGATTACTAAAAGCTTCCAGGTGTGCTTCGGAAACTACTACTGGTCTCCTAGGAATCGATCAAAGCGTAGACAGTTTGAGACATTACTCCCATGGAGAAAAGTCCGCATGCTGACTGTTGTATTCAATCCTGATTCAATTTCTGTCTTTCATCAACACTCTGAAGATCCACAGATTAAAGAATGCCTCCTGATGTGCTCCGGAAGCTATTACTGGTCTCATAGGGATCGATCAAATCGTAAACTCTTTGAGACATTACGCCCATGTACAAAAGTCCGGATGGTGCCAGTTGTATTCAATCTCGATGCAATTTCTGGGTTTGATCAACACTCTGAACGTCCACAGATTACAGGAAGCCTCCAGAGTTGCTTCGGAAACTACAACTAGTCTCCCAGCAAACGATCAAATTGTGACAGTTTGAGACATTACTCCCGTGGAGCAAAATCCAATTTTGCGTGTGGTATTTAATAGCGATACAATTTCTCTGTTTCATCAACACTCTGAACGTCCACAGATTACGGAAAGACTCCTGATGTGCTTCTTAGACTACTACTGGTCAACTAGGGAACGATCAAATCTTAGACAGTTTGAGACATGACACCCATGGAAAATGTCCTCATGGTGCTGTTGTATTCAATCCCGATGGAACATTTCTGTTTCGTCAACACTCTGAACGTCCACATATTACAGAATGCCTCCAGATGTGCTTCGGAAACTACTACTGGTCTCCCAACCCTGGCGTCTCACAGCGAACGATCAAAGCGTAGACAGCTTGAGACATTACTCCCACGGAGAAAAGTCCACATGGTCCCTGTTGTATTCAATCCCGCTGCAACTAATGTGTTTCATTAACACTCTGAACGTCGACAGAATAAAGAAAGTCTCCAGACGTGCTTCGGAAACTACTACTGGTCTCCCAGGGAACAATCAAAGCGTAGAGAGTTTGAGACATTACTCCCATTTAGAAATGTCCGCATAGTGTTTTTATTCAATCCCGATGCAATTTCTGTGTTTCATCAACACACTGAAGGCCAACAGATTACAGGTTGGCTCCAGATGTGCTACGGTAACTACTACTGGTCTCCCAGGAATTGGGTCAAAGTGTAGAAAGTTTGAGACATTACTCATTATGATAAAAGTCTGCATGGTGCCTGTTGTATTCAATCCCGATGCAACTTCTGTGTTTAACAGCACTCTTAAAGTCCACAGATTACAGGAAGCCACCTGATGTGCTTCAGAAGCTACTACTGGTCGCACAGGAATCGATCAAAGCGTAGACTGTTTGAGACATTACTCTCATGGAGAAAAGTCCGCATGGTGGCTGTTGTATTCAATCACGATGCAGTTTCTGTGCTTCATCAACACTGTGAAGGTTCACAGATTATAGAATATCTAGAGATGTGCTTCGGAAACTAGTACTGGTCTCCCAGGAAATGATCAAAACGAAGACAGTTTGAGACATTACTCCCATGGAGAAAATTCAACATGGTGCCTGTTGTATTCAATCCTGATACAATGTCTGTGTTTCATCAACACTCTGAAAGTCCACAGATTACAGGATGACTCCAGATGTGCTTCGGTAACTACTACTGGTCTCTCAGGGAACAATCAAACCGTAGACAATTTGAGACATTACTCGCTATGACAGAAGTCCGCATGGTGCCAGTTGTATTCAATCTCGATGAAATTTCTCGGTTTGATCAACACTCTGAACGTCCACAGATTACAGGAAGCCTCCAGAGTTGCTTCGGAAACTACAACTAGTCTCCCAGCAAACGATCAAATCGTGACAGTTTGAGACATTACTCCCGTGGAGCAAAATCCAATTTGGCGTGTTGTATTTAATAGCGATGCAATTTCTCTGTTTCATTAACTCCCTGAACGTCTACAGATTAAGGAAAGACTCCAGATGTGCTTCTTAGACTACGACTGGTCAACTAGGGAACGATCAAATCTCAGACAGTTTGAGACATTACACCCATGGAAAATGTGCTCATGGTGCTGTTGTATTCAATCCCGATGGAATTTTTGTGTTTCATCAACACTCTGAACGTCCACATATTACAGAATGCCTCCAGATGTGCTTCGAAAACTACTACTGGTCTTTCAGGGAAGGATCAAATCGTAGACGGTTTGAGACATTACTCCCATGGAGAAAAGTCCGCATGGTGCCTGTTGTATTCAATGCCGATTCAAATCCTGTGTTTCATCAACACCCTGAACGTCCACAGATTACAGAATGCCTCCATATATGCTTCGGAAATTACTACTGGTCCCCAAGGAATCGATCAAAGCGTAGACAGTTTAAGACATTACTCCCATGGAAAAAAGTCCGCATGGTGACTGTTGTATTCAATCCCGATGCAATTTCTGTATGTCATCAACACTCTGAACGTCCGCAGATTACAGGAAGCCTCCAGGTGTGCTTCGGAAACTACTACTGGTCTCCCAGGGAACGATCAAAGCGTAGACAGTTTGAGATATTACTCCCATGGAGAAAAGTCCACATTTGCCATGTTGTACTCAATCCCGATGCAATTTCATTGTTTCATCAACACTCTGAACGGCCACAGATTACGGAAAGACTCCAGATGTGCTTCTTAGACTACTACTGGTCAACAAGGGAACGATCAAATCTTAGACAGTTTGAGACATTACACCCATGGAAAATGTCCTCATGGTGCTGTTGTATTTAATCCCGATGGAATTTTTGTGTTTCATCAACAATCAGAACGTCCACATATTACAGAATGCCTCCAGATGTGCTTCGGAAACTACTTCTGGTCTTTCAGGGAAGGATCAAAGCGTAGACGGTTTGAGACATTACTCCCATGGAGAAAAGTCCGCATGGTGCCTGTTGTATTCAATGCCGATGCAAATCCTGTGTTTCATCAACACTCTGATCGTCCACAGATTACAGGAAGCCTCCAGATGTGCTTCGGAAACTACTACTGGTCTCTCAGGAATCGATCATAGCGTAGAGAGTTTGAGACATAACTCCCTATGACAAAAGTCCGCATGGTGCCAGTTGTATTAAATCCCGATGCAATATCTGTGTTTTATCAACACTCTGAACGTCCACGGATTACAGGAAGCCTCCAGATGTGCTTCGGAAATTACAACTGGTCTCCCAGGGAGCGATCAAAGCGTAGACAATTTGAGACATAACCCCCATGGAGAAAAGTCCGTATGGTGCCTGATGTATTCAATCCTGATGCAATTTCTGCGTTTCATCAACACTCTGAAAGTCCACAGATTACAGGAAGTCTCCAGATGCGCTTCGTAAACTACTACTGGTCTCCCAGGGAACAATAAAAGCGTAGACAGTTTGAGACATTACACCCATGGAAAATGTCCTCATGGTGCTGTTGTATTTAATCCCGATGGAATTATTGTGTTTCATCAACAATCAGAACGTCCACATATTACAGAATGCCTCCAGATGTGCTTCGGAAACTGCTTCTGGTCTTTCAGGGAAGGATCAAAGCGTAGACGGTTTGAGACATTACTCCCATGGAGAAAAGTCCGCATGGTGCCTGTTGTATTCAATGCCGATGCAAATCCTGTGTTTCATCAACACTCTGAACCTCCACAGATTACAGGCAGCCTCCTGATGTGCTTCGGAAAGTACAACTGGTCTCCCAACCCTGGCGTCTCACAGCGAACGTCAAAGCGTAGACAGTTTGAGACATTACTCCGACGGAGAAAAGTCTGCATGGTCCCTGTTGTTTTCAATCCCGATAAAATTAATGTGTTTCATTAACACTATGAACGTCGACAGAATAAAGAAAGTCTCCAGACGTGCTTCGGAAACTACTACTGGTCTCCCAGGGAACAATCAAAGCGTAGAGAGTTTGAGACATTACTCCCATTTAGAAATGTCCGCATAGTGCTTGTGTTCAATCCCGACGGAATTTCTGTGTTTCTTCAAATATCTGAACGTCCACATATTACAAAATGCCTCTAGATGTGCTTCGGAAACTACTACTGGTCTCCCAGGGAACGATCAAAGCGTAGCCGGTTTGAGACATTACTCCCATTGAGAAAAGTCTGCATGGTGCCTGTTGTATTCTATTCCGATTTAATTTTTTCGTTTCATCAACACTCTGATCGTCTACACATTACAGAATGCCTTCTGATGTGCTTTGGAATCTTCTACTGGTCTCCCAGGAATCGATCAAAGCGTAGACAGTTGGAGACATTACTCCCATGGAGAAAAGTCAACATGGTGAAAGTTGTATTCAATCCCGATGCAATTTATGTGTTTTATTATCACTCTGAATGTCCACAGTATACAGGAAGCCTCCAGATGTGCTTTTGGATTTACAACTGATCTCCCAGGGAACGATCAAATCGTATACAGTTTGAACATTACTCCCATGGAGAAAAGTCTGCATGGTGCCAGTTGTATTCAACCCCGATGCAATTTCTGCGTTTCATCAACACTCTGAATTTCCACAGATTACAGGATGTCTCCAGATGTGCTTCGTAAACTACTACTGCTCTCCCAGGGAACAATAAAAGCGTAGACAGTTTGAGACATTACTCGCATTAAGCAAAGTGCGCATGGTGCCTGTTGTATTCAATCCCGATGCAATTTCATTGTATCATCAACGCTCTGAACGTCCACAGATTACAGAATGCCTCCAGATGTGCTTCGAAACTACTACTGGTATCCCAGGAATCGATCAAAGCATAGACAGTTTGAGAGATTACTCCAATGCATAAAAGTCAACATGGTGCCTGTTGTATTCAATCCTGATGGAATTTCTGTGTTTCATCAACACTCTGAACGTCAATAGATTACAGAATGACTTCAGATGTGCTTCGAAAACTACTACTGGTCTCCCAGGAATCGATCAAAGCGAAGAGAGATTGAGACATAACTCCCTATGACAAAAGTCCACATGGTGCCAGTTGTATTAAATCCCGATGCAATATCTGTGTTTTATCAACACTCTGAACATCCACGGATTACAGGAAGCCTCCAGATGTGCTTCGGAATCTACAACTGGTCTCCCAGGGAAAGATCAAAGCGTAGACAATTTGAGACATAACCCCCATTGAGAAAAGTCCGTATGGTGCCTCTTGTATTCAACTCCGATGCAATTTCTGTATTTCATCAACACTCTGAAAGTCCACAGATTACAGGATGTCTCCAGATGTGCGTCGGTAACTACTACTGGTCTCTCAGGGACCAATCAAACCGTAGACAGTTTGAGACATTACTCCCTATGACAAAAGTCCGCATGGTGCCAGTTGTATTCAATCTCGATGCAATTTCTGGGTTTGATCAACACTCTGAACGGCTACAGATTACAGGAAGCCTCCACAGTTGCTTCAGGAACTACAACTAGTCTACCAGCAAACGATCAAATTGTGACAGTTTGAGACATTACACCCATGGAAAATGTCCTCATGGTGCTGTTGTATTCAATCCCGTTGCAATTTCTGTGTTTCATGAACACTCTGAACATCCACAGACTACAGGAAGCCTCCAGATGTCCTTCGGAAACTACTACTGGTCTCCCAGGGATCGATCAAAGCGTAGACAGTTTGAGATATTACTCATATGGAGAAAAGTCCGCATTTGGCAAGTTGTATTCAGTCCCGATGCAATTTCTGTGTTTCATCAACACTCTGAACATCAATAGATTACAGAATGACTCCAGATGTGCTTCGGAAACTACTACTGGTCTCCCAGGAATCGATCAAAGCGTAGAAAGCTTGAGACATAAGACCCTATGACAAACGTCCGCATGGTGCCAGTTGTATTAAATCCCGATGCAATTTCTGTGTTTTATCAACACTCTGAACGTCCACGGATTACAGGAAGCCTACAGATGTGCTTCGGAATCTACAACTGGTCTCCCAGGGAACGATCAAAGCGTAGACAATTTGAGACATTACCCCCATGGAGAAAAGTCCGTATGGTGACCGTTGTATTCAACTCCGATGCAATTTCTGTGTTTCATCAACACTCTGAACGTCAATAGAATACAGAATGACTCCAGATGTGCTTCGGAAACTACTATTGGTATCCCAGGAATCGATCAAAGTATAGACAGTTTGAGACATTACTCCCATGCAAAAAAGTCAACATGGTGCCTCTTGTATTTAATCCCGATGCAAATCCTGTGTTTCATCAACACTCTGAACGTCCACAGGTTACAGAATGAGTCCATATGTGCTTCAGAAATTACTACTGGTCTCCAAGAAATCGATCAAAGCGTAGACAGTTTAAGACATTACTCCCATGGAAAGAAGTTCGCATGGTGATTGTTGTATTCAAACCCGATGCAATTTCTGTGTTTCATCAACACTCTGAACGTCCGCAGATTACAGGAAGCCTCCAGATGTGCTTCGGAAACTACTACTGGTCTCCCAGGGAACGATCAATGCGTAGAAAGTTTGAAACATTACTCCCATGGAGAAAAGTCCGCATGGTGCTTGTTGTTTCTAATCGTGAGGCAATTTCTGTGTTTCGTCAACACTCTGAACGTCCAATGAAATCAGGAAGCCTCCAGGTGTGCTTCGGAAACTGCTACTGGTCTCCCAGGGAACGCTCAAAGCGTAGACAGTTTGAGACATTACTCCCATGGAGTAAAGTCCGCATTTGGCATGTTGTGTTCAATCCCGATTCAATTACTGTGTTTCATCAATATTCTGAATGTCCACACATTACAGAATGCATTTAGATGTGCTTCGGTATCTTCTACTGGTCTCCCAAGAATCGATCAAAGCGTAGACAGTTTGAGACATTAGTCATCTGAAGGAAAGTCAACATGGTGAGTGTTGTATTCAATCCCGAAGCAATTTCTCTCTCTCATCAACACTCTGAAGGTCCACATATTACAGAATGCCTACAGATGCGCGCCGAAAACTACTACTGGTCTCCCACGAATCGTTCAAAACGTACACAGTTTCAGACATTAGTCCCATTGAGCAAAGTCCGCATGGTGCCTGTTGTATTCAATCGCGATGCAATTTCTGTGTTTCATCAACACTCTGAAAGTCCACAGATTACAGAATCCCTCCAGATGTGCTTCGGAAACTACTGCATGTCTGCCAGGAATCGATAAAAACGTAGACAGTTTCTGACATTACCCCCATTGAGACAAGTCCGCATGGTGCCTGTTGTATTCAATTCCGATGCAATATCTGGTTTCATCAACACTATGAACATCCACATATTACTGGAAGCCTCCAGATGTGCTTCGAAAACTACTACTTTTCTCCCAGGTATCGATCAAAGCGTAGATTGTTTGAGACATTACACCCGTCGTGAAAAGTCCGCATGGTGACTTTTGTATTCATTCCCGATGCAATTTCTGTGTTTCATCAACAGTCTGAACGTCCACAGATTACAGAATGCCTCCAGATGTGCTTCGGAAACTACTACTGGTATCCCAGGAGTCGATCAAAGCATAGACAGTTTGAGACATTACTCCCAATGCAGAAAAGTCAACATGGTGCCTCTTGTATTCAATCCCGATGGAATTTCTGTGTTTCATCAACACTCTGAACGTCAGTAGATTACAGAATGACTCCAGATGTGCTGCGGAAACTACTACTGGCGTCTCAGGAATCGATCAAAGCGTAGAGAGCTTGAGACATAACTCCCTATGACAAAAGTCCGCATGGTGCCAGTTGTATTAAATCACGATGCAAAATCTGTGTTTTATCAACACTCTGAACGTCCAAGGATTACAGGAAGCCTCCAGATGTGCTTCGGAATCTACAACTGGTCTCCCAGCGAACGATCAAAGCGTAGACAATTTGAGACATAACCCCCATGGAGAAAAGTACGAATGGTGCCTGTTGTATTCATCTCCGATGCAATTTCTGTGTTTCATCAACACTCTGAAAGTACACAGATTACAGGAAGTCTCCAGATGTGCTTCGTAAACTACTACTATTCTCCCAGGGAACAATAAAAGCGTAGACAGTTTGAGACATTACTGCCATTAGGCAAAGTGCGCATGGTGCCTGTTGTATTCAATCCCGATGCAATTTCTGTGTTTCATGAACACTCTGAACATCCACTGACTACAGGAAGCCTCCAGATGTGCTTCGGAAACTACTACTGGTCTCCCAGCAAACGATTAAATCGTGAAAGTTTGAGACATTACTCAAGTGGAGCAAAATCCAATTTGGCGTGTTGTATTTAATAGCGATGCAATTTCTCTGTTTCATCAACACTCTGAACGTCCACAGATTACGGAAAGACTCCAGATGTGCTTCTTAGACTACTACTGGTCAACTAGGGAACGATCAAATCTTAGACTGTTTGAGACATTACACCCATGGAAAATGTCCTCATGTTGCTGTTGTATACAATCCCGATGGAATTTTTGTGTTTCATCAACACTCTGAACGTCCACATATTACAGAATGCCTCCAGATGTGCTACGGAAACTACTACTGGTATTTCAGGGAAGGATCAAAGCGTAGACGGTTTGAGACATTACTCCCATGGAGAAAAGTCCGCATGGTGACTGTTGTATTCAATCCCGATGCAATTTCTGTGTTTCATCAACACTCTGAACGTCCGCAGATTACAGGAAGCCTCCAGATGTGCTTCGGAAACTACAACTGGTCTCCCAACTCTGGCGTCTCACAGCGAACGATCAAACCGTACACAGTTTGAGACATTACTCCCACGGAGATAAGTCCACATGGTCCCTGTTGTATTCAATCCCGATGCAATTAATGTGTTTCATTAACACTCTCAACGTCGACAGAATAAAGAAAGTCTCCAGACGTACTTCGGAAACTACTACTGGTCTCCCAGGGAACAATCAAAGCGTAGAGAGTTTGAGACATTACTCCTATTTAGAAATGTCCGCATAGTGCTTGTATTCAATCCCGATGCAATTTCTGTGTTTCATCTACACACTGAAGGTCAACAGATTACAGGATGCCTCCTGATTTGCTACGGTAACTACTACTGGACTCCCAGGAATCGGTCAAGGTGTAGAGAGTTTGAACATTACTCACTATGATAAAAGTCTACATGGTGCCTGTTGTATTCAATAGCCGATGCAACTTCTGTGTTTCTCAACACTCTGGAAGTCCACAGATTACAGGAAGCCTCCTGATGTGCTTTGGAAACTACTACTGGTCTCACAGGAATCGATCAAAGCGTAGACTGTTTGAGACATTACTCCATGGAGAAAAGACCGCATGTTGGTTGTTGTATTCAATCCCAATGCAATTTTTGTGCTTCATCAACACTGTGAAGGTTCACAGATTATAGAATATTTCCAGATGTGCTTCGGAAACTAGTACTGGTCTCCCAGGAAATGATCAAAACGTAGACAGTTTGAGACATTACTCCCACGGAGAAAATTCAACATGGTGCCTTTTGTATTCAATCCTGATGCAATTTCTGCGTTTCATCAACACTCTGAAAGTCCACAGATTACAGGAAGTCTCCAGATGCGCTTCGTAAACTACTACTGGTCTCCCAGGGAACAATAAAAGCGTAGACAGTTTAAGACATTACTCCCATTAAGCAAAGTGCGCATGGTGCCTGTTGTATTCAATCCCGATGCAATTTCTGTGTTTCATGAACACTCTGAAAGTCCACAGATTACAGGATGTCTCCAGATGTGCTTCGGTAACTACTACTGGTCTCTCAGGGACCAATCAAACCGTAGACAGTTTGAGACATTACTCCCTATGACAAAAGTCCGCATGGTGCCAGTAGTATTCAATGTCGATGCAATTTCTGTGTTTCATCAACACTCTGAACGTGCGCAAATTACAGGAAGCCTCCGGATGTGCTTCGGAAACTACTACTGGTCTCCCAGGGAACGCTCAAAGCGTAGACAGTTTGAGACATTACTCCCATGGAGGAAAGTCCGCATTTGGCATGTTGTGTTCAATCCCGATTCAATTTCTGTGTTTCATCAATATTCTAAATGTCCACACATTACAGAATGCCTCTAGATGTGCTTCGGAATCTTCTACTGGTCTCCCAAGAATAGATCAAAGCGTAGACAGTTTGAGACATTACTCCCCTGAAGAAAAGTCAACATGGTGCCTGTTGTATTCAATCCCGAAGCAATCTCTGTGTTTTATCAACACTCTGAACGCCCACAGATTACAGGAAGCCTCCAGATGTGCTTCGCAAACTACTACTGGCCTCCCAGGTAACGATCACAGCGTAGACAGCTTGAGACGTTACTCCTATGGAGAAAAACCGTATTTGGTCTGTTGTATTCAATCCCGATGCAATTTCTCTCTCTCATCAACACTCTGAAGGTCCACATATTACAGAATGCCTCCAGATGCGCGCCGAAAACTACTACTGGTCTCCCACGAATCGATCAAAGCGTAGACAGTTTCAGACAATATTCCCATTGAGGAAAGTCCGCATGGTGCCTATTGTATTCAATCCCGATGCAATTTCTATGTTTTGTCAACACTCTGAACGTTCACAGATTACTAAAAGCTTCCAGGTGTGCTTCGGAAACTACTACTGGTCTCCTAGGAATCGATCAAAGCGTAGACAGTTTGAGACATTACTCCCATGGAGAAAAGTCCGCATGCTGACTGTTGTATTCAATCCCGATTCAATTTCTGTCTTTCATCAACACTCTGAAGATCCACAGATTAAAGAATGCCTCCTGATGTGCTCCGGAAGCTATTACTGGTCTCATAGGGATCGATCAAATCGTAAACTCTTTGAGACATTACGCCCATGTACAAAAGTCCGGATGGTGCCAGTTGTATTCAATCTCGATGCAATTTCTGGGTTTGATCAACACTCTGAACGTCCACAGATTACAGGAAGCCTCCAGAGTTGCTTCGGAAACTACAACTAGTCTCCCAGCAAACGATCAAATTGTGACAGTTTGAGACATTACTCCCGTGGAGCAAAATCCAATTTTGCGTGTGGTATTTAATAGCGATACAATTTCTCTGTTTCATCAACACTCTGAACGTCCACAGATTACGGAAAGACTCCTGATGTGCTTCTTAGACTACTACTGGTCAACTAGGGAACGATCAAATCTTAGACAGTTTGAGACATGACACCCATGGAAAATGTCCTCATGGTGCTGTTGTATTCAATCCCGATGGAACTTTTCTGTTTCGTCAACACTCTGAACGTCCACATATTACAGAATGCCTCCAGATGTGCTTCGGAAACTACTACTGGTCTCCCAACCCTGGCGTCTCACAGCGAACGATCAAAGCGTAGACAGCTTGAGACATTACTCCCACGGAGAAAAGTCCACATGGTCCCTGTTGTATTCAATCCCGCTGCAACTAATGTGTTTCATTAACACTCTGAACGTCGACAGAATAAAGAAAGTCTCCAGACGTGCTTCGGAAACTACTACTGGTCTCCCAGGGAACAATCAAAGCGTAGAGAGTTTGAGACATTACTCCCATTTAGAAATGTCCGCATAGTGTTTTTATTCAATCCCGATGCAATTTCTGTGTTTCATCAACACACTGAAGGCCAACAGATTACAGGTTGGCTCCAGATGTGCTACGGTAACTACTACTGGTCTCCCAGGAATTGGGTCAAAGTGTAGAAAGTTTGAGACATTACTCATTATGATAAAAGTCTGCATGGTGCCTGTTGTATTCAATCCCGATGCAACTTCTGTGTTTAACAGCACTATGAAAGTCCACAGATTACAGGAAGCCACCTGATGTGCTTCAGAAGCTACTACTGGTCGCACAGGAATCGATCAAAGCGTAGACTGTTTGAGACATTACTCTCATGGAGAAAAGTCCGCATGGTGCCTGTTGTATTCAATCACGATGCAGTTTCTGTGCTTCATCAACACTGTGAAGGTTCACAGATTATAGAATATCTAGAGATGTGCTTCGGAAACTAGTACTGGTCTCCCAGGAAATGATCAAAACGAAGACAGTTTGAGACATTACTCCCATGGAGAAAATTCAACATGGTGCCTGTTGTATTCAATCCTGATACAATTTCTGTGTTTCATCAACACTCTGAAAGTCCACAGATTACAGGATGACTCCAGATGTGCTTCGGTAACTACTACTGGTCTCTCAGGGAACAATCAAACCGTAGACAATTTGAGACATTACTCGCTATGACAGAAGTCCGCATGGTGCCAGTTGTATTCAATCTCGATGCAATTTCTCGGTTTGATCAACACTCTGAACGTCCACAGATTACAGGAAGCCTCCAGAGTTGCTTCGGAAACTACAACTAGTCTCCCAGCAAACGATCAAATCGTGACAGTTTGAGACATTACTCCCGTGGAGCAAAATCCAATTTGGCGTGTTGTATTTAATAGCGATGCAATTTCTCTGTTTCATTAACTCCCTGAACGTCTACAGATTAAGGAAAGACTCCAGATGTGCTTCTTAGACTACAACTGGTCAACTAGGGAACGATCAAATCTCAGACAGTTTGAGACATTACACCCATGGAAAATGTGCTCATGGTGCTGTTGTATTCAATCCCGATGGAATTTTTGTGTTTCATCAACACTCTGAACGTCCACATATTACAGAATGCCTCCAGATGTGCTTCGAAAACTACTACTGGTCTTTCAGGGAAGGATCAAATCGTAGACGGTTTGAGACATTACTCCCATGGAGAAAAGTCCGCATGGTGCCTGTTGTATTCAATGCCGATTCAAATCCTGTGTTTCATCAACACCCTGAACGTCCACAGATTACAGAATGCCTCCATATATGCTTCGGAAATTACTACTGGTCCCCAAGGAATCGATCAAAGCGTAGACAGTTTAAGACATTACTCCCATGGAAAAAAGTCCGCATGGTGACTGTTGTATTCAATCCCGATGCAATTTCTGTATGTCATCAACACTCTGAACGTCCGCAGATTACAGGAAGCCTCCAGATGTGCTTCGGAAACTACTACTGATGTCCCAGGGAACGATCAAAGCGTAGAAAGTTTGAAACATTACTCCCATGGAGAAAAGTCCGCATGGTGCTTGTTGTGTATAATCGTGAGGCGATTTCTGTGTTTCGTCAACACTCTGAACGTCCAATGAAAACAGGAAGCCTCCAGGTGTGCTTCGGAAACTACTACTGGTCCCCCAGGGAACGCTCAAAGCGTAGACAGTTTGAGACATTACTCCCATGGAGGGAAGTCCGCATTTGGCATGTTGTGTTCAATCCCGATTCAATTTATGTGTTTCATCAATATTCTGAATGTCCACACATTACAGAATGCCTCTAGATGTGCTTCGGAATCTTTTACTGGTCTCCCAAGAATCGATCAAAGCGTAGACAGTTTGAGACATTACTCCCCTGAAGAAAAGTCAACATGGTGCCTGTTGTATTCAATCCCGAAGAAATCTCTCTGTTTTATCAATACTCTGAACGCCCACAGATTACAGGAAGCCTCCAGATGTGCTTCGAAAACTACTACTGGTCTCACAGTAATCGATCAAAGCGTAGACTGTTTGAGACATTACTCCCATGGAGAAAAGTCCGCATGGTGGCAGTTGTATTCAATCCCGATGCAATTTCTGTGGTTCATCAACAAAGTGAAGGTTCACAGATTATAGAATATCTCCAGATGTGCTTCGGAAACTAGTACTGGTCACCCAGGAAATGATCGAAACGTAGACAGTTTGAGACATTACTCCCATGGAGAAAATTCAACATGGTGCCTGTTGTATTCAATCCCGAAACAATGTCTGGGTTTCATCAACACTCTGAACATCTACAGATTACAGAATGTCTCCAGATGTGCTTCGTACACTACTACTGGTCTCCCAGGGAACAATAAAAGCGTAGACAGTTTGAAACATTACTCCCATTAAGCAAAGTGCGCATGGTGCCTGTTGTATTCGATCCCGATGCAATTTCTATGTTTCATGAACACTCTGAGCATCCACAGACTACAGGAAGCCTCCATATGTGCTTCGGAAACTACTACTGGTCTCCCAGGGAACGGTCAAAGCGTAGACAGTTTGAGATATTACTCCCATGGAGAAAAGTCCACATTTGCCATGTTGTACTCAATCCCGATGCAATTTCATTGTTTCATCAACACTCTGAACGGCCACAGATTACGGAAAGACTCCAGATGTGCTTCTTAGACTACTACTGGTCAACTAGGGAACGATCAAATCTTAGACAGTTTGAGACATTACACCCATGGAAAATGTCCTCATGGTGCTGTTGTATTTAATCCCGATGGAATTTTTGTGTTTCATCAACAATCAGAACGTCCACATATTACAGAATGCCTCCAGATGTGCTTCGGAAACTACTTCTGGTCTTTCAGGGAAGGATCAAAGCGTAGACGGTTTGAGACATTACTCCCATGGAGAAAAGTCCGCATGGTGCCTGTTGTATTCAATGCCGATGCAAATCCTGTGTTTCATCAACACTCTGAACGTCCACAGATTACAGGAAGCCTCCAGATGTGCTTCGGAAACTACTACTGGTCTCTCAGGAATCGATCATAGCGTAGAGAGTTTGAGACATAACTCCCTATGACAAAAGTCCGCATGGTGCCTGTTGTATTAAATCCCGATGCAATATCTGTGTTTTATCAACACTCTGAACGTCCACGGATTACAGGAAGCCTCCAGATGTGCTTCGGAAATTACAACTGGTCTCCCAGGGAACGATCAAAGCGTAGACAATTTGAGACATAACCCCCATGGAGAAAAGTCCGTATGGTGCCTGATGTATTCAATCCAGATGCAATTTCTGCGTTTCATCAACACTCTGAAAGTCCACAGATTACAGGAAGTCTCCAGATGCGCTTCGTAAACTACTACTGGTCTCCCAGGGAACAATAAAAGCGTAGACAGTTTGAGACATTACACCCATGGAAAATGTCCTCATGGTGCTGTTGTATTTAATCCCGATGGAATTATTGTGTTTCATCAACAATCAGAACGTCCACATATTACAGAATGCCTCCAGATGTGCTTCGGAAACTACTTCTGGTCTTTCAGGGAAGGATCAAAGCGTAGACGGTTTGAGACATTACTCCCATGGAGAAAAGTCCGCATGGTGCCTGTTGTATTCAATGCCGATGCAAATCCTGTGTTTCATCAACACTCTGAACGTCCACAGATTACAGGCAGCCTCCAGATGTGCTTCGGAAAGTACAACTGGTCTCCCAACCCTGGCGTCTCACAGCGAACGTCAAAGCGTAGACAGTTTGAGACATTACTCCGACGGAGAAAAGTCCGCATGGTCCCTGTTGTTTTCAATCCCGATAAAATTAATGTGTTTCATTAACACTCTGAACGTCGACAGAATAAAGAAAGTCTCCAGACGTGCTTCGGAAACTACTACTGGTCTCCCAGGGAACAATTAAAGCGTAGAGCGTTTGAGACATTACTCCCATTTAGAAATGTCCGCATAGTGCTTGTGTTCAATCCCGATGCAATTTCTGTGTTTCATCAACACACTGAAGGTCAACAGATTACAGGATGCCTCCAGATGTGCTACGGTAACTACTACTGGTCTCCCAGGAATCGGTCAAAGTGTACAGAGTTTGAGACATTACTCATTATGATAAAAGTCTGCAAGGTGCCTGTTGTATTCAATCCCGATGCAACTTCTGTGTTTCTCAACACTCTGAAAGTCCACAGATTACAGGAAGCCTCCTGATGTGCTTTGGAAACTACTACTGGTCTCACAGGAATCGATCAAAGCGTAGACTGTTTGAGACATTACTCCCATGGAGAAAAGCCCACATGGTGGCTGTTGTATTCAATCCCGATGCAATTTCTCTGCTTCATCAACACTGTGAAGGTTCACAGATTATAGAATATCTCCAGATGTGCTTCGGAAACTAGTACTGGTCTCCCAGGAAATGATCAAAACGTAGACAGTTTGAGACATTACTCCCATGGAGAAAATTCAACATGGTGCCTGTTGTATTCATTCCCGATACAATGTCTGTGTTTCATCAACACTCTGAACAACTACAGATTACAGAATGCCTCCAGATGTGCTTCGAAACTACTACTGGTATCCCAGGAATCGATCAAAGCATAGACAGTTTGAGAGATTACTCCAATGCAGAAAAGTCAACATGGTGCCTGTTGTATTCAATCCTGATGGAATTTCTGTGTTTCATCAACACTCTGAACGTCAATAGATTACAGAAAGACTTCAGATGTGCTTCGGAAACTACTACTGGTCTCTCAGGAATCGATCAAAGCGAAGAGAGATTGAGACATAACTCCCTATGACAAAAGTCCACATGGTGCCAGTTGTATTAAATCCCGATGCAATATCTGTGTTTTATCAACACTCTGAACATCCACGGATTACAGGAAGCCTCCAGATGTGCTTCGGAATCTACAACTGGTCTCCCAGGGAAAGATCAAAGCGTAGACAATTTGAGACACAACCCCCATTGAGAAAAGTCCGTATGGTGCCTCTTGTATTCAACTCCGATGCAATTTCTGTGTTTCATCAACACTCTGAAAGTCCACAGATTACAGGATGTCTCCAGATGTGCGTCGGTAACTACTACTGGTCTCTCAGGGACCAATCAAACCGTAGACAGTTTGAGACATTACTCCCTATGACAAAAGTCCGCATGGTGCCAGTTGTATTCAATCTCGATGCAATTTCTGGGTTTGATCAACACTCTGAACGGCTACAGATTACAGGAAGCCTCCACAGTTGCTTCGGGAACTACAACTAGTCTACCAGCAAACGATCAAATTGTGACAGTTTGAGACATTACACCCATGGAAAATGTCCTCATGGTGCTGTTGTATTCAATCCCGATGGAATTTTTGTGTTTCATCAACACTCTGAACATCTACAGATTACAGAATGCCTCCAGCTGTGCTTCGGAAACTACTACTGGTCTCCCAGGGAACGATCAAATCGCAGACAGCATGAGAGATTACACCCATTGAGAAAAGTCAGCATGGTGCCTGTTGTATTCAATCACGATGGAATATCTGTGTTTCATCAAATATCTGAACGTCCACATATTACAGAATGCCTCTAGATGTGCTTCGGAAACTACTACTGGTCTCCCAGGGAACAATCAAAGCGTAGACGGTTTGGGACATTACTCCCATTGAGAAAAGTCTGCATGGTGCCTGTTGTATTCAATACCGATTCAATTTATGTGTTTCTTCAACACTCTGATTGTCTACACATTACAGAATGCCTTCATATGTGCTTCGGAATCTTCTACTGGTCTCCCAGGAATTGATCAAAGCGTAGACAGTTGGAGACATTACTCGTATGTAGAAAAGTCGACATGGTGAAAGTTGTATTCAATCCCGATGCAATTTATGTGTTTTATCATCACTCTGAACGTCCACAGATTGCAGGAAGCCTCCAGATGTGCTTTTGGATTTACAACTAATCTCCCAGGGAACGATCAAATCGTAGACAGTTTGAACATTACTCCCATGGAGAAAAGTCTGCATGGTGCCAGTTGTATTCAACCCCGATGCAATTTCTGCGTTTCATCAACACTCTGAATTTCCACAGATTACAGGATGTCTCCAGATGTGCTTCGTAAACAACTACTGGTCTCCCAGGGAACAATAAAAGCGTAGACAGTTTGAGACATTACTCCCATTAAGCAAAGTGCGCATGGTGCCTGTTGTATTCAATCCCGATGCAATTTCTGTGTTTCATGAATACTCTGAACATCCACAGACTACTGGAAGCCTCCAGATGTGCTTCGGTAACTACTACTGGTCTCTCAGGGACCAATCAAACCGTAGACAGTTTGAGACATTACTCCCTATGTCAAAAGTCCGCATGGTGCCAGTTGTATTCAATCTCGATGCAATTTCTGGGTTTGATCAACACTCTGAACGGCCACAGATTACAGGAAGCCTCCTGAGTTGCTTCGCAAAATACAACTAGTCTGCCAAAAACGATCAAATTGTGACAGTTTGAGACATTACTCCCGTGGAGCAAAATCCAATTTGGCGTGTTGTATTTAATAGTGATGCAATTTCTCTGTTTCATCAACACTCTGAACGTCCACAGATTACGGAAAGACTCCAGATGTGCTTCTGAGACTACTACTGGTCAACTAGGGAACGATCAAATCTTAGACAGTTTGAGACATTACACCCATGGAAAATGTGCTCATGGTGCTGTTGAATTCAATCCCGATGGAATTTTTGTGTTTCATCAACACTCCGAACGTCCACATTTTACAGAATGGCTCCAGATGTGCTTTGGAAACTACTACTGGTCTTTCAGGGAAGGATCAAAGCGTAGGCGGTTTGAGACATTACTCCCATGGAGAAAAGTCTGCATGGTGCCTGTTGTATTCAATGCCGATGCAAATCCTGTGTTTCATCAACACTCTGATCGTCCGCAGTTTACAGGAAGCCTCCATATGTGCTCGGAAACTACTACTGTTCTCACAGGAATCGATCAAAGCGTAGACTGTTTGAGACATTACTCCCATGGAGAAAAGTCCGCATGGTGGCTGCTGTATTCAATCCCGATGCAATATCTGTGCTTCATCAACAAAGTGAAGGTTCACAGATTATAGAATATCTCCAGATGTGCTTCTGAAACTAGTACTGGTCTCCCAGGAAATGATCACAACGTAGACAGTTTGAGACATTACTCCCATGGAGAAAATTCAACATGGTGCCTGTTGTATTCAATCCCGATACAATGTCTGTGTTCCATCAACACTCTCAACATCTACAGATTACAGAATGCCTCCAGCTGTGCTTCGGGAACTACTACTGGTCTCCCAAGGAAGGATCAAATCGCAGACAGTTTGAGAGATTACACCCATTGAGAAAAGTCAGCATGGTGCCTGTTGTATTCAATCCCGATGGAATTTCTGTGTTTCATCAAATATCTGAACGTCCACATATTACAGAATGCCTCTAGATGTGCTTCGCAAACTACTACTGGTCTCCCAGGTAACAATCAAAGCGTAGACGGTTTGAGACATTACTCCCATTGAGAAAAATCTGCATGGTGCCTGTTGTATTCAATGCCGATTAAATTTATGTGTTTCTTCAACACTCTGATCGTCTACACATTACAGAATGCCTTCAGATGTGCTTCGGAATCTTCTACTGGTCTCCCAGGAATCGATCAAAGCGTAGACAGTTGGAGACATTACTCCCATTAAGCAAAGTGCGCATGGTGCTTGTTGTATTCAATCCCGTTACAATTTCTGTGTTTCATGAACACTCTGAACATCCACAGACTACAGGAAGCCTCCAGATGTCCTTCGGTAACTACAACTGGTCTCCCAGGGATCGATCAAAGCGTAGACAGTTTGAGATATTCCTCAATGAGAAAAGTCCGAATTTGGCAAGTTGTATTCAGTCCCGATGCAATTTCTGTGTTTCATCAACACTCTGAACGTCAATAGATTACAGAATGACTCCAGATGTGCTTCGGAAACTACTACTGGTATCCCAGGAATCGATCAAAGCATAGACAGTTTGAGACATTACTCCCAATGCAGAAAAGTCAACATGGTGCCTCTTGTATTCAATCCCGATGGAATTTATGTGTTTCATCAACACTCTGAACGTCAATAGATTACAGAATGACTCCAGATGTGCTTCGGAAACTACTACTGGTCTCTCAGGAATCGATCATAGCGTAGAGAGTTTGAGACATAACTCCCTATGACAAAAGTCCGCATGGTGCCTGTTGTATTAAATCCCGATGCAATATCTGTGTTTTATCAACACTCTGAACGTCCACGGATTACAGGAAGCCTCCAGATGTGCTTCGGAAATTACAACTGGTCTCCCAGGGAACGATCAAAGCGTAGACAATTTGAGACATAACCCCCATGGAGAAAAGTCCGTATGGTGCCTGATGTATTCAATCCTGATACAATATCTGCGTTTCATCAACACTCTGAAAGTCCACAGATTACAGGAAGTCTCCAGATGCGCTTCGTAAACTACTACTGGTCTCCCTGGGAACAATAAAAGCGTAGACAGTTTGAGACATTACTCCCATTAAGCAAAGTGCGCATAGTGCCTGTTGTATTCAATCCCGATGCAATTTCTGTGTTTCATGAACACTCTGAAAGTCCAAAGATTACAGGATGTCTCCAGATGTGCTTCGGGAACTACTACTGGTCTCTCAGGGACCAATCAAACCGTAGACAGTTTGAGACATTACTCCCTATGACAAAAGTCCGCATGGTGCCAGTAGTATTCAATGTCGATGCAATTTCTGTGTTTCATCAACACTCTGAACGTGCGCAAATTACAGGAAGCCTCCGGATGTGCTTCGGAAACTACTACTGGTCTCCCAGGGATCGATCAAAGCGTAGAAAGTCTGAAACATTACTCCCATGGAGAAAAGTCCGCGTGGTGCTTGTTGTATCTAATCGTGAGGCAATTTCTGTGTTTCGTCAACACTCTGAACGTCCAATGAAAACAGGAAGCCTCCAGGTGTGCTTCGGAAACTACTACTGGTCTCCCAGGGAACGCTCAAAGCGTAGACAGTTTGAGACATTACTCCCATGGAGGAAAGTCCGCATTTGGCATGTTGTGTTCAATCCCGATTCAATTTCTGTGTTTCATCAATATTCTGAATGTCCACACATTACAGAATGCCTCTAGATGTGCTTCGGAATCTTCTACTGGTCTCCCAAGAATAGATCAAAGCGTAGACAGTTTGAGACATTACTCCCCTGAAGAAAAGTCAACATGGTGCCTGTTGTATTCAATCCCGAAGCAATCTCTGTGTTTTATCAACACTCTGAACGCCCACAGATTACAGGAAGCCTCCAAATGTGCTTCGCAAACTACTACTGGCCTCCCAGGTAACGATCATAGCGTAGACAGCTTGAGACGTTACTCCTATGGAGAAAAACCGTATTTGGTCTGTTGTATTCAATCCCGATGCAATTTCTCTCTCTCATCAACACTCTGAAGGTCCACATATTACAGAATGCCTCCAGATGCGCGCCGAAAACTACTACTGGTCTCCCACGAATCGATCAAAGCGTAGACAGTTTCAGACAATATTCCCATTGAGGAAAGTCCGCATGGTGCCTATTGTATTCAATCCCGATGCAATTTCTATGTTTTGTCAACACTCTGAACGTTCACAGATTACTAAAAGCTTCCAGGTGTGCTTCGGAAACTACTACTGGTCTCCTAGGAATCGATCAAAGCGTAGACAGTTTGAGACATTACTCCCATGGAGAAAAGTCCACATGCTGACTGTTGTATTCAATCCTGATTCAATTTCTGTCTTTCATCAACACTCTGAAGATCCACAGATTAAAGAATGCCTCCTGATGTGCTCCGGAAGCTATTACTGGTCTCATAGGGATCGATCAAATCGTAAACTCTTTGAGACATTACGCCCATGTACAAAAGTCCGGATGGTGCCAGTTGTATTCAATCTCGATGCAATTTCTGGGTTTGATCAACACTCTGAACGTCCACAGATTACAGGAAGCCTCCAGAGTTGCTTCGGAAACTACAACTAGTCTCCCAGCAAACGATCAAATTGTGACAGTTTGAGACATTACTCCCGTGGAGCAAAATCCAATTTTGCGTGTGGTATTTAATAGCGATACAATTTCTCTGTTTCATCAACACTCTGAACGTCCACAGATTACGGAAAGACTCCTGATGTGCTTCTTAGACTACTACTGGTCAACTAGGGAACGATCAAATCTTAGACAGTTTGAGACATGACACCCATGGAAAATGTCCTCATGGTGCTGTTGTATTCAATCCCGATGGAACTTTTCTGTTTCGTCAACACTCTGAACGTCCACATATTACAGAATGCCTCCAGATGTGCTTCGGAAACTACTACTGGTCTCCCAACCCTGGCGTCTCACAGCGAACGATCAAAGCGTAGACAGCTTGAGACATTACTCCCACGGAGAAAAGTCCACATGGTCCCTGTTGTATTCAATCCCGCTGCAACTAATGTGTTTCATTAACACTCTGAACGTCGACAGAATAAAGAAAGTCTCCAGACGTGCTTCGGAAACTACTACTGGTCTCCCAGGGAACAATCAAAGCGTAGAGAGTTTGAGACATTACTCCCATTTAGAAATGTCCGCATAGTGTTTTTATTCAATCCCGATGCAATTTCTGTGTTTCATCAACACACTGAAGGCCAACAGATTACAGGTTGGCTCCAGATGTGCTACGGTAACTACTACTGGTCTCCCAGGAATTGGGTCAAAGTGTAGAAAGTTTGAGACATTACTCATTATGATAAAAGTCTGCATGGTGCCTGTTGTATTCAATCCCGATGCAACTTCTGTGTTTAACAGCACTCTGAAAGTCCACAGATTACAGGAAGCCACCTGATGTGCTTCAGAAGCTACTACTGGTCGCACAGGAATCGATCAAAGCGTAGACTGTTTGAGACATTACTCTCATGGAGAAAAGTCCGCATGGTGGCTGTTGTATTCAATCACGATGCAGTTTCTGTGCTTCATCAACACTGTGAAGGTTCACAGATTATAGAATATCTAGAGATGTGCTTCGGAAACTAGTACTGGTCTCCCAGGAAATGATCAAAACGAAGACAGTTTGAGACATTACTCCCATGGAGAAAATTCAACATGGTGCCTGTTGTATTCAATCCTGATACAATGTCTGTGTTTCATCAACACTCTGAAAGTCCACAGATTACAGGATGACTCCAGATGTGCTTCGGTAACTACTACTGGTCTCTCAGGGAACAATCAAACCGTAGACAATTTGAGACATTACTCCCTATGACAGAAGTCCGCATGGTGCCAGTTGTATTCAATCTCGATGCAATTTCTCGGTTTGATCAACACTCTGAACGTCCACAGATTACAGGAAGCCTCCAGAGTTGCTTCGGAAACTACAACTAGTCTCCCAGCAAACGATCAAATCGTGACAGTTTGAGACATTACTCCCGTGGAGCAAAATCCAATTTGGCGTGTTGTATTTAATAGCGATGCAATTTCTCTGTTTCATTAACTCCCTGAACGTCTACAGATTAAGGAAAGACTCCAGATGTGCTTCTTAGACTACAACTGGTCAACTAGGGAACGATCAAATCTCAGACAGTTTGAGACATTACACCCATGGAAAATGTGCTCATGGTGCTGTTGTATTCAATCCCGATGGAATTTTTGTGTTTCATCAACACTCTGAACGTCCACATATTACAGAATGCCTCCAGATGTGCTTCGAAAACTACTACTGGTCTTTCAGGGAAGGATCAAATCGTAGACGGTTTGAGACATTACTCCCATGGAGAAAAGTCCGCATGGTGCCTGTTGTATTCAATGCCGATGCAAATCCTGTGTTTCATCAACACTCTGATCGTCCACAGATTACAGGAAGCCTCCAGATGTGCTTCGGAAACTACTACTGGTCTCTCAGGAATCGATCATAGCGTAGAGAGTTTGAGACATAACTCCCTATGACAAAAGTCCGCATGGTGCCAGTTGTATTCAATCTCGATGCAATTTCTGGGTTTGATCAACACTCTGAACGGCTACAGATTACAGGAAGCCTCCACAGTTGCTTCAGGAACTACAACTAGTCTACCAGCAAACGATCAAATTGTGACAGTTTGAGACATTACACCCATGGAAAATGTCCTCATGGTGCTGTTGTATTCAATCCCGATGGAATTTTTGTGTTTCATCAACACTCTGAACATCTACAGATTACAGAATGCCTCCAGCTGTGCTTCGGAAACTACTACTGGTCTCCCAGGGAACGATCAAATCGCAGACAGCTTGAGAGATTACACCCATTGAGAAAAGTCAGCATGGTGCCTGTTGTATTCAATCACGATTTAATTTCTGTGTTTCATCAAATATCTGAACGTCCACATATTACAGAATGCCTCTAGATGTGCTTCGGAAACTGCTACTGGTCTCCCAGGGAACAATCAAAGCGTAGACGGTTTGGGACATTACTCCCATTGAGAAAAGTCTGCATGGTGCCTGTTGTATTCAATACCGATTCAATTTATGTGTTTCTTCAACACTCTGATTGTCTACACATTACAGAATGCCTTCATATGTGCTTCGGAATCTTCTACTGGTCTCCCAGGAATCGATCAAAGCGTAGACAGTTGGAGACATTACTCTTATGTAGAAAAGTCGACATGGTGAAAGTTGTATTCAATCCCGATGCAATTTATGTGTTTTATCATCACTCTGAACGTCCACAGATTGCAGGAAACCTCCAGATGTGCTTTTGGATTTACAACTAATCTCCCAGGGAACGATCAAATCGTAGACAGTTTGAACATTACTCCCATGGAGAAAAGTCTGCATGGTGCCTGTTGTATTCAACCCCGATGCAATTTCTGCGTTTCATCAACACTCTGAAAGTCCACAGATTACAGGAAGTCTCCAGATGTGCTTCGTAAACTACTACTGGTCTCCCAGGGAACAATATAAGCGAAGACAATTTGAGACATTACTCCCACTAAGCAAAGTGCGCATGGTGCTCGTTGTATTCAATCCCGTTGCAATTTCTGTGTTTCATGAACACTCTGAATATCCACAGACTACAGGAAGCCTCCAGATGTCCTTCGGAAACTACTACTGGTCTCCCAGGGATCGATCAAAGCGTAGACAGTTTGAGATATTACTCATATGGAGAAAAGTCCGCATTTGGCAAGTTGTATTCAGTCCCGATGCAATTTCTGTGTTTCATCAACACTCTGAACATCAATAGATTACAGAATGACTCCAGATGTGCTTCGGAATCTACTACTGGTCTCCCAGGAATCGATCAAAGCGTAGAAAGCTTGAGACATAAGACCCTATGACAAACGTCCGCATGGTGCCAGTTGTATTAAATCCCGATGCAATTTCTGTGTTTTATCAACACTCTGAACGTCCACGGATTACAGGAAGCCTACAGATGTGCTTCGGAATCTACAACTGGTCTCCCAGGGAACGATCAAAGCGTAGACAATTTGAGACATTACCCCCATGGAGAAAAGTCCGTATGGTGACCGTTGTATTCAACTCCGATGCAATTTCTGTGTTTCATCAACACTCTGAACGTCAATAGAATACAGAATGACTCCAGATGTGCTTCGGAAACTACTATTGGTATCCCAGGAATCGATCAAAGTATAGACAGTTTGAGACATTACTCCCATGCAAAAAAGTCAACATGGTGCCTCTTGTATTTAATCCCGATGCAAATCCTGTGTTTCATCAACACTCTGAACGTCCACAGGTTACAGAATGAGTCCATATGTGCTTCAGAAATTACTACTGGTCTCCAAGAAATCGATCAAAGCGTAGACAGTTTAAGACATTACTCCCATGGAAAGAAGTTCTCATGGTGATTGTTGTATTCAAACCCGATGCAATTTCTGTGTTTCATCAACACTCTGAACGTCCGCAGATTACAGGAAGCCTCCAGATGTGCTTCGGAAACTACTACTGGTCTCCCAGGGAACGATCAATGCGTAGAAAGTTTGAAACATTACTCCCATGGAGAAAAGTCCGCATGGTGCTTGTTGTTTCTAATCGTGAGGCAATTTCTGTGTTTCGTCAACACTCTGAACGTCCAATGAAATCAGGAAGCCTCCAGGCGTGCTTCGGAAACTGCTACTGGTCTCCCAGGGAACGCTCAAAGCGTAGACAGTTTGAGACATTACTCCCATGGAGTAAAGTCCGCTTTTGGCATGTTGTGTTCAATCCCGATTCAATTACTGTGTTTCATCAATATTCTGAATGTCCACACATTACAGAATGCATTTAGATGTGCTTCGGTATCTTCTACTGGTCTCCCAAGAATCGATCAAAGCGTAGACAGTTTGAGACATTACTCATCTGAAGGAAAGTCAACATGGTGAGTGTTGTATTCAATCCCGAAGCAATTTCTCTCTCTCATCAACACTCTGAAGGTCCACATATTACAGAATGCCTACAGATGCGCGCCGAAAACTACTACTGGTCTCCCACGAATCGTTCAAAACGTACACAGTTTCAGACATTAGTCCCATTGAGCAAAGTCCGCATGGTGCCTGTTGTATTCAATCGCGATGCAATTTCTGTGTTTCATCAACACTCTGAAAGTCCACAGATTACAGAATCCCTCCAGATGTGCTTCGGAAACTACTGCATGTCTGCCAGGAATCGATAAAAACGTAGACAGTTTCTGACATTACCCCCATTGAGACAAGTCCGCATGGTGCCTGTTGTATTCAATTCCGATGCAATATCTGGTTTCATCAACACTATGAACATCCACATATTACTGGAAGCCTCCAGATGTGCTTCGAAAACTACTACTTTTCTCCCAGGTATCGATCAAAGCGTAGATTGTTTGAGACATTACACCCGTCGTGAAAAGTCCGCATGGTGACTTTTGTATTCATTCCCGATGCAATTTCTGTGTTTCATCAACAGTCTGAACGTCCACAGATTACAGAATGCCTACAGATGTGCTTCGGAAACTACTACTGGTATCCCAGGAGTCGATCAAAGCATAGACAGTTTGAGACATTACTCCCAATGCAGAAAAGTCAACATGGTGCCTCTTGTATTCAATCCCGATGGAATTTCTGTGTTTCATCAACACTCTGAACGTCAGTAGATTACAGAATGACTCCAGATGTGCTGCGGAAACTACTACTGGCGTCTCAGGAATCGATCAAAGCGTAGAGAGCTTGAGACATAACTCCCTATGACAAAAGTCCGCATGGTGCCAGTTGTATTAAATCACGATGCAATATCTGTGTTTTATCAACACTCTGAACGTCCAAGGATTACAGGAAGCCTCCAGATGTGCTTCGGAATCTACAACTGGTCTCCCAGCGAACGATCAAAGCGTAGACAATTTGAGACATAACCCCCATGGAGAAAAGTACGAATGGTGCCTGTTGTATTCATCTCCGATGCAATTTCTGTGTTTCATCAACACTCTGAAAGTACACAGATTACAGGAAGTCTCCAGATGTGCTTCGTAAACTACTACTATTCTCCCAGGGAACAATAAAAGCGTAGACAGTTTGAGACATTACTGCCATTAGGCAAAGTGCGCATGGTGCCTGTTGTATTCAATCCCGATGCAATTTCTGTGTTTCATGAACACTCTGAACATCCACTGACTACAGGAAGCCTCCAGATGTGCTTCGGAAACTACTACTGGTCTCCCAGCAAACGATTAAATCGTGACAGTTTGAGACATTACTCAAGTGGAGCAAAATCCAATTTGGCGTGTTGTATTTAATAGCGATGCAATTTCTCTGTTTCATCAACACTCTGAACGTCCACAGATTACGGAAAGACTCCAGATGTGCTTCTTAGACTACTACTGGTCAACTAGGGAACGATCAAATCTTAGACTGTTTGAGACATTACACCCATGGAAAATGTCCTCATGTTGCTGTTGTATACAATCCCGATGGAATTTTTGTGTTTCATCAACACTCTGAACGTCCACATATTACAGAATGCCTCCAGATGTGCTACGGAAACTACTACTGGTATTTCAGGGAAGGATCAAAGCGTAGACGGTTTGAGACATTACTCCCATGGAGAAAAGTCCGCATGGTGACTGTTGTATTCAATCCCGATGCAATTTCTGTGTTTCATCAACACTCTGAACGTCCGCAGATTACAGGAAGCCTCCAGATGTGCTTCGGAAACTACAACTGGTCTCCCAACTCTGGCGTCTCACAGCGAACGATCAAACCGTACACAGTTTGAGACATTACTCCCACGGAGATAAGTCCGCATGGTCCCTGTTGTATTCAATCCCGATGCAATTAATGTGTTTCATTAACACTCTCAACGTCGACAGAATAAAGAAAGTCTCCAGACGTACTTCGGAAACTACTACTGGTCTCCCAGGGAACAATCAAAGCGTAGAGAGTTTGAGACATTACTCCTATTTAGAAATGTCCGCATAGTGCTTGTATTCAATCCCGATGCAATTTCTGTGTTTCATCAACACACTGAAGGTCAACAGTTTACAGGATGCCTCCTGATTTGCTACGGTAACTACTACTGGACTCCCAGGAATCGGTCAAGGTGTAGAGAGTTTGAACATTACTCACTATGATAAAAGTCTACATGGTGCCTGTTGTATTCAATAGCCGATGCAACTTGTGTATTTCTCAACACTCTGGAAGTCCACAGATTACAGGAAGCCTCCTGATGTGCTTCGGAAACTACTACTGGTCTCACAGGAATCGATCAAAGCGTAGACTGTTTGAGACATTACTCCATGGAGAAAAGACCGCATGTTGGTTGTTGTATTCAATCCCAATGCAATTTTTGTGCTTCATCAACACTGTGAAGGTTCACAGATTATAGAATATTTCCAGATGTGCTTCGGAAACTAGTACTGGTCTCCCAGGAAATGATCAAAACGTAGACAGTTTGAGACATTACTCCCACGGAGAAAATTCAACATGGTGCCTTTTGTATTCAATCCTGATGCAATTTCTGCGTTTCATCAACACTCTGAAAGTCCACAGATTACAGGAAGTCTCCAGATGCGCTTCGTAAACTACTACTGGTCTCCCAGGGAACAATAAAAGCGTAGACAGTTTAAGACATTACTCCCATTAAGCAAAGTGCGCATGGTGCCTGTTGTATTCAATCCCGATGCAATTTCTGTGTTTCATGAACACTCTGAAAGTCCACAGATTACAGGATGTCTCCAGATGTGCTTCGGTAACTACTACTGGTCTCTCAGGGACCAATCAAACCGTAGACAGTTTGAGACATTACTCCCTATGACAAAAGTCCGCATGGTGCCAGTAGTATTCAATGTCGATGCAATTTCTGTGTTTCATCAACACTCTGAACGTGCGCAAATTACAGGAAGCCTCCGGATGTGCTTCGGAAACTACTACTGGTCTCCCAGGGAACGATCAAAGCGTAGAAAGTTTGAAATATTACTCCCATGGAGAAAAGTCCGCGTGGTGCTTGTTGTATCTAATCGTGAGGCAATTTCTGTGTTTCGTCAACACTCTGAACGTCCAATGAAAACAGGAAGCCTCCAGGTGTGCTTCGGAAACTACTACTGGTCTCCCAGGGAACGCTCAAAGCGTAGACAGTTTGAGACATTACTCCCATGGAGGAAAGTCCGCATTTGGCATGTTGTGTTCAATCCCGATTCAATTTCTGTGTTTCATCAATATTCTGAATGTCCACACATTACAGAATGCCTCTAGATGTGCTTCGGAATCTTCTACTGGTCTCCCAAGAATAGATCAAAGCGTAGACAGTTTGAGACATTACTCCCCTGAAGAAAAGTCAACATGGTGCCAGTTGTATTCAATCCCGAAGCAATCTCTGTGTTTTATCAACACTCTGAACGCCCACAGATTACAGGAAGCCTCCAGATGTGCTTCGCAAACTACTACTGGCCTCCCAGGTAACGATCATAGCGTAGACAGCTTGAGACGTTACTCCTATGGAGAAAAACCGTATTTGGTCTGTTGTATTCAATCCCGATGCAATTTCTCTCTCTCATCAACACTCTGAAGGTCCACATATTACAGAATGCCTCCAGATGCGCGCCGAAAACTACTACTGGTCTCCCACGAATCGATCAAAGCGTAGACAGTTTCAGACAATATTCCCATTGAGGAAAGTCCGCATGGTGCCTATTGTATACAATCCCGTTGCAATTTCTATGTTTTGTCAACACTCTGAACGTTCACAGATTACTAAAAGCTTCCAGGTGTGCTTCGGAAACTACTACTGGTCTCCTAGGAATCGATCAAAGCGTAGACAGTTTGAGACATTACTCCCATGGAGAAAAGTCTGCATGCTGACTGTTGTATTCAATCCCGATTCAATTTCTGTCTTTCATCAACACTCTGAAGATCCACAGATTAAAGAATGCCTCCTGATGTGCTCCGGAAGCTATTACTGGTCTCATAGGGATCGATCAAATCGTAAACTCTTTGAGACATTACGCCCATGTACAAAAGTCCGGATGGTGCCAGTTGTATTCAATCTCGATGCAATTTCTTGGTTTGATCAACACTCTGAACGTCCACAGATTACAGGAAGCCTCCAGAGTTGCTTCGGAAACTACAACTAGTCTCCCAGCAAACGATCAAATTGTGACAGTTTGAGACATTACTCCCGTGGAGCAAAATCCAATTTTGCGTGTGGTATTTAATAGCGATACAATTTCTCTGTTTCATCAACACTCTGAACGTCCACAGATTACGGAAAGACTCCAGATGTGCTTCTTAGACTACTACTGGTCAACTAGGGAACGATCAAATCTTAGACAGTTTGAGACATGACACCCATGGAAAATGTCCTCATGGTGCTGTTGTATTCAATCCCGATGGAACTTTTCTGTTTCGTCAACACTCTGAACGTCCACATATTACAGAATGCCTCCAGATGTGCTTCGGAAACTACTACTGGTCTCCCAACCCTGGCGTCTCACAGCGAACGATCAAAGCGTAGACAGCTTGAGACATTACTCCCACGGAGAAAAGTCCACATGGTCCCTGTTGTATTCAATCCCGCTGCAACTAATGTGTTTCATTAACACTCTGAACGTCGACAGAATAAAGAAAGTCTCCAGACGTGCTTCGGAAACTACTACTGGTCTCCCAGGGAACAATCAAAGCGTAGAGAGTTTGAGACATTACTCCCATTTAGAAATGTCCGCATAGTGTTTTTATTCAATCCCGATGCAATTTCTGTGTTTCATCAACACACTGAAGGCCAACAGATTACAGGTTGGCTCCAGATGTGCTACGGTAACTACTACTGGTCTCCCAGGAATTGGGTCAAAGTGTAGAAAGTTTGAGACATTACTCATTATGATAAAAGTCTGCATGGTGCCTGTTGTATTCAATCCCGATGCAACTTCTGTGTTTAACAGCACTCTGAAAGTCCACAGATTACAGGAAGCCACCTGATGTGCTTCAGAAGCTACTACTGGTCGCACAGGAATCGATCAAAGCGTAGACTGTTTGAGACATTACTCTCATGGAGAAAAGTCCGCATGGTGGCTGTTGTATTCAATCACGATGCAGTTTCTGTGCTTCATCAACACTGTGAAGGTTCACAGATTATAGAATATCTAGAGATGTGCTTCGGAAACTAGTACTGGTCTCCCAGGAAATGATCAAAACGAAGACAGTTTGAGACATTACTCCCATGGAGAAAATTCAACATGGTGCCTGTTGTATTCAATCCTGATACAATTTCTGTGTTTCATCAACACTCTGAAAGTCCACAGATTACAGGATGACTCCAGATGTGCTTCGGTAACTACTACTGGTCTCTCAGGGAACAATCAAACCGTAGACAATTTGAGACATTACTCCCTATGACAGAAGTCCGCATGGTGCCAGTTGTATTCAATCTCGATGCAATTTCTCGGTTTGATCAACACTCTGAACGTCCACAGATTACAGGAAGCCTCCAGAGTTGCTTCGGAAACTACAACTAGTCTCCCAGCAAACGATCAAATCGTGACAGTTTGAGACATTACTCCCGTGGAGCAAAATCCAATTTGGCGTGTTGTATTTAATAGCGATGCAATTTCTCTGTTTCATTAACTCCCTGAACGTCTACAGATTAAGGAAAGACTCCAGATGTGCTTCTTAGACTACAACTGGTCAACTAGGGAACGATCAAATCTCAGACAGTTTGAGACATTACACCCATGGAAAATGTGCTCATGGTGCTGTTGTATTCAATCCCGATGGAATTTTTGTGTTTCATCAACACTCTGAACGTCCACATATTACAGAATGCCTCCAGATGTGCTTCGAAAACTACTACTGGTCTTTCAGGGAAGGATCAAATCGTAGACGGTTTGAGACATTACTCCCATGGAGAAAAGTCCGCATGGTGCCTGTTGTATTCAATGCCGATTCAAATCCTGTGTTTCATCAACACCCTGAACGTCCACAGATTACAGAATGCCTCCATATATGCTTCGGAAATTACTACTGGTCCCCAAGCAATCGATCAAAGCGTAGACAGTTTAAGACATTACTCCCATGGAAAAAAGTCCGCATGGTGACTGTTGTATTCAATCCCGATGCAATTTCTGTATGTCATCAACACTCTGAACGTCCGCAGATTACAGGAAGCCTCCAGATGTGCTTCGGAAACTACTACTGGTGTCCCAGGGAACGATCAAAGCGTAGAAAGTTTGAAACATTACTCCCATGGAGAAAAGTCCGCATGGTGCTTGTTGTATATAATCGTGAGGCGATTTCTGTGTTTCGTCAACACTCTGAACGTCCAATGAAAACAGGAAGCCTCCAGGTGTGCTTCGGAAACTACTACTGGTCCCCCAGGGAACGCTCAAAGCGTAGACAGTTTGAGACATTACTCCCATGGAGGGAAGTCCGCATTTGGCATGTTGTGTTCAATCCCGATTCAATTTATGTGTTTCATCAATATTCTGAATGTCCACACATTACAGAATGCCTCTAGATGTGCTTCGGAATCTTTTACTGGTCTCCCAAGAATCGATCAAAGCGTAGACAGTTTGAGACATTACTCCCCTGAAGAAAAGTCAACATGGTGCCTGTTGTATTCAATCCCGAAGAAATCTCTCTGTTTTATCAACACTCTGAACGCCCACAGATTACAGGAAGCCTCCAGATGTGCTTCGAAAACAACTACTGGTCTCACAGTAATCGATCAAAGCGTAGACTGTTTGAGACATTACTCCCATGGAGAAAAGTCCGCATGGTGGCTGTTGTATTCATTCCCGATGCAACTTCTGTGGTTCATCAACAAAGTGAAGGTTCACAGATTATAGAATATCTCCAGATGTGCTTCGGAAACTACTACTGGTCTCTCAGGAATCGATCATAGCGTAGAGAGTTTGAGACATAACTCCCTATGACAAAAGTCCGCATGGTGCCAGTTGTATTAAATCCCGATGCAATATCTGTGTTTTATCAACACTCTGAACGTCCACGGATTACAGGAAGCCTCCAGATGTGCTTCGGAAATTACAACTGGTCTCCCAGGGAACGATCAAAGCGTAGACAATTTGAGACATAACCCCCATGGAGAAAAGTCCGTATGGTGCCTGATGTATTCAATCCTGATGCAATTTCTGCGTTTCATCAACACTCTGAAAGTCCACAGATTACAGGAAGTCTCCAGATGCGCTTCGTAAACTACTACTGGTCTCCCAGGGAACAATAAAAGCGTAGAAAGTTTGAGACATTACACCCATGGAAAATGTCCTCATGGTGCTGTTGTATTTAATCCCGATGGAATTATTGTGTTTCATCAACAATCAGAACGTCCACATATTACAGAATGCCTCCAGATGTGCTTCGGAAACTACTTCTGGTCTTTCAGGGAAGGATCAAAGCGTAGACGGTTTGAGACATTACTCCCATGGAGAAAAGTCCGCATGGTGCCTGTTGTATTCAATGCCGATGCAAATCCTGTGTTTCATCAACGCTCTGAACGTCCACAGATTACAGGCAGCCTCCAGATGTGCTTCGGAAAGTACAACTGGTCTCCCAACCCTGGCGTCTCACAGCGAACGTCAAAGCGTAGACAGTTTGAGACATTACTCCGACGGAGAAAATTCCGCATGGTCCCTGTTGTTTTCAATCCCGATAAAATTAATGTGTTTCATTAACACTCTGAACGTCGACAGAATAAAGAAAGTCTCCAGACGTGCTTCGGAAACTACTACTGGTCTCCCAGGGAACAATCAAAGCGTAGAGAGTTTGAGACATTACTCCCATTTAGAAATGTCCGCATAGTGCTTGTGTTCAATCCCGATGCAATTTCTGTGTTTCATCAACACACTGAAGGTCAACAGATTACAGGATGCCTCCAGATGTGCTACGGTAACTACTACTGGTCTCCCAGGAATCGGTCAAAGTGTAGAGAGTTTGAGACATTACTCATTATGATAAAAGTCTGCAAGGTGCCTGTTGTATTCAATCCCGATGCAACTTCTGTGTTTCTCAACACTCTGAAAGTCCACAGATTACAGGAAGCCTCCAGATGTGCTTCGGAAACTACTACTGGTCTCACAGGAATCGATCAAAGCGTAGACTGTTTGAGACATTACTCCCATGGAGAAAAGCCCGCATGGTGGCTGTTGTATTCAATCCCGATGCAATTTCTCTGCTTCATCAACACTGCGAAGGTTCACAGATTATAGAATATCTCCAGATGTGCTTCGGAAACTATTACTGGTCTCCCAGGAAATGATCAAAACGTAGACAGTTTGAGACATTACTCCCATGGAGAAAATTCAACATGGTGCCTGTTGTATTCATTCCCGATACAATGTCTGTGTTTCATCAACACTCTGAACAACTACAGATTACAGAATGACTCCAGCTGTGCTTCGGAAACTACTACTGGTCTCCCAGGGAATGATCAAATCACAGACAGTTTGAGACATTACACCCATTTAGCATAGTCAGCATGGTGCCTGTTGTATTCAATCCCGACGGAATTTCTGTGTTTCTTCAAATATCTGAACGTCCACATATTACAAAATGCCTCTAGATGTGCTTCGGAAACTACTACTGCTCTTCCAGGGACCGAACAAAGCGTAGAAAGTGTGAGACATTACACCCATTTAGCATAGTCAGCATGGTGCCTGTTGTATTCAATCCCGACGGAATTTCTGTGTTTCTTCAAATATCTGAACGTCCACATATTACAAAATGCCTCTAGATGTGCTTCGGAAACTACTACTGGTCTCCCAGGGAACGATCAAAGCGTAGCCGGTTTGAGACATTACTCCCATTGAGAAAAGTCTGCATGGTGCCTGTTGTATTCTATTCCGATTCAATTTTTGCGTTTCATCAACACTCTGATCGTCTACACATTACAGAATGCCTTCTGATGTGCTTTGGAATCTTCTACTGGTCTCCCAGGAATCGATCAAAGCGTAGACAGTTGGAGACATTACTCCCATGGAGAAAAGTCAACATGGTGAAAGTTGTATTCAATCCCGATGCAATTTATGTGTTTTATCATCACTCTGAATGTCCACAGTATACAGGAAGCCTCCAGATGTGCTTTTGGATTTACAACTGGTCTCCCAGGGAACGATCAAATCGTATACAGTTTGAACATTACTCCCATGGAGAAAAGTCTGCATGGTGCCAGTTGTATTCAACCCCGATGCAATTTCTGCGTTTCATCAACACTCTGAATTTCCACAGATTACAGAATGACTTCAGATGTGCTTCGAAACTACTACTGGTATCCCAGGAATCGATCAAAGCGAAGAGAGATTGAGACATAACTCCCTATGACAAAAGTCCACATGGTGCCAGTTGTATTAAATCCCGATGCAATATCTGTGTTTTATCAACACTCTGAACATCCACGGATTACAGGAAGCCTCCAGATGTGCTTCGGAATCTACAACTGGTCTCCCAGGGAAAGATCAAAGCGTAGACAATTTGAGACATAACCCCCATTGAGAAAAGTCCGTATGGTGCCTCTTGTATTCAACTCCGATGCAATTTCTGTGTTTCATCAACACTCTGAAAGTCCACAGATTACAGGATGTCTCCAGATGTGCGTCGGTAACTACTACTGGTCTCTCAGGGACCAATCAAACAGTAGACAGTTTGAGACATTACTCCCTATGACAAAAGTCCGCATGGTGCCAGTTGTATTCAATCTCGATGCAATTTCTGGGTTTGATCAACCCTCTGAACGGCTACAGATTACAGGAAGCCTCCAGAGTTGCTTCGGGAACTACAACTAGTCTACCAGCAAACGATCAAATTGTGACAGTTTGAGACATTACACTCATGGAAAATGTCCTCATGGTGCTGTTGTATTCAATCACGATGGAATTTCTGTGTTTCATCAAATATCTGAACGTCCACATATTACAGAATGCCTCTAGATGTGCTTCGGAAACTACTACTGGTCTCCCAGGGAACAATCAAAGCGTAGACGGTTTGGGACATTACTCCCATTGAGAAAAGTCTGCATGGTGCCTGTTGTATTCAATACCGATTCAATTTATGTGTTTCTTCAACACTCTGATTGTCTACACATTACAGAATGCCTTCATATGTGCTTCGGAATCTTCTACTGGTCTCCCAGGAATCGATCAAAGCGTAGACAGTTGGAGACATTACTCATATGTAGAAAAGTCGACATGGTGAAAGTTGTATTCAATCCCGATGCAATTTATGTGTTTTATCATCACTCTGAACGTTCACAGATTGCAGGAAGCCTCCAGATGTGCTTTTGGATTTACAACTAATCTCCCAGGGAACGATCAAATCGTAGACAGTTTGAACATTACTCCCATGGAGAAAAGTCTGCATGGTGCCTGTGGTATTCAACCCCGATGCAATTTCTGCGTTTCATCAACACTCTGAAAGTCCACAGATTACAGGAAGTCTCCAGATGTGCTTCGTAAACTACTACTGGTCTCCCAGGGAACAATATAAGCGAAGACAATTTGAGACATTACTCCCACTAAGCAAAGTGCGCATGGTGCTCGTTGTATTCAATCCCGTTGCAATTTCTGTGTTTCATGAACACTCTGAACATCCACAGACTACAGGAAGCCTCCAGATGTCCTTCGGAAACTACTACTGGTCTCCCAGGGATCGATCAAAGCGTAGACAGTTTGAGATATTACTCATATGGAGAAAAGTCCGCATTTGGCAAGTTGTATTCAGTCCCGATGCAATTTCTGTGTTTCATCAACACTCTGAACATCAATAGATTACAGAATGACTCCAGATGTGCTTCGGAAACTACTACTGGTCTCCCAGGAATCGATCAAAGCGTAGAAAGCTTGAGACATAAGACCCTATGACAAACGTCCGCATGGTGCCAGTTGTATTAAATCCCGATGCAATTTCTGTGTTTTATCAACACTCTGAACGTCCACGGATTACAGGAAGCCTACAGATGTGCTTCGGAATCTACAACTGGTCTCCCAGGGAACGATCAAAGCGTAGACAATTTGAGACATTACCCCCATGGAGAAAAGTCCGTATGGTGACCGTTGTATTCAACTCCGATGCAATTTCTGTGTTTCATCAACACTCTGAACGTCAATAGAATACAGAATGACTCCAGATGTGCTTCGGAAACTACTATTGGTATCCCAGGAATCGATCAAAGTATAGACAGTTTGAGACATTACTCCCATGCAAAAAAGTCAACATGGTGCCTCTTGTATTTAATCCCGATGCAAATCCTGTGTTTCATCAACACTCTGAACGTCCACAGGTTACAGAATGAGTCCATATGTGCTTCAGAAATTACTACTGGTCTCCAAGGAATCGATCAAAGCGTAGACAGTTTAAGACATTACTCCCATGGAAAGAAGTTCGCATGGTGATTGTTGTATTCAAACCCGATGCAATTTCTGTGTTTCATCAACACTCTGAACGTCCGCAGATTACAGGAAGCCTCCAGATGTGCTTCGGAAACTACTACTGGTCTCCCAGGGAACGATCAATGCGTAGAAAGTTTGAAACATTACTCCCATGGAGAAAAGTCCGCATGGTGCTTGTTGTTTCTAATCGTGAGGCAATTTCTGTGTTTCGTCAACACTCTGAACGTCCAATGAAATCAGGAAGCCTCCAGGTGTGCTTCGGAAACTGCTACTGGTCTCCCAGGGAACGCTCAAAGCGTAGACAGTTTGAGACATTACTCCCATGGAGTAAAGTCCGCATTTGGCATGTTGTGTTCAATCCCGATTCAATTTCTGTGTTTCATCAATATTCTGAATGTCCACACATTACAGAATGCATTTAGATGTGCTTCGGAATCTTCTACTGGTCTCCCAAAAATCGATCAAAGCGTAGACAGTTTGAGACATTACTCATCTGAAGAAAAGTCAACATGGTGAGTGTTGTATTCAATCCCGAAGCAATTTCTCTCTCTCATCAACACTCTGAAGGTCCACATATTACGAAATGCCTACAGATGCGCGCCGAAAACTACTACTGGTCTCCCACGAATCGTTCAAAACGTACACAGTTTCAGACATTAGTCCCATTGAGCAAAGTCCGCATGGTGCCTGTTGTATTCAATCGCGATGCAATTTCTGTGTTTCATCAACACTCTGAAAGTCCACAGATTACAGAATCCCTCCAGATGTGCTTCGGAAACTACTGCATGTCTGCCAGGAATCGATAAAAACGTAGACAGTTTCTGACATTACCCCCATTGAGACAAGTCCGCATGGTGCCTGTTGTATTCAATTCCGATGCAATATCTGGTTTCATCAACACTATGAACATCCACATATTACAGGAAGCCTCCAGATGTGCTTCGAAAACTACTACTTTTCTCCCAGGTATCGATCAAAGCGTAGATTGTTTGAGACATTACACCCGTCGTGAAAAGTCCGCATGGTGACTTTTGTATTCATTCCCGATGCAATTTCTGTGTATCATCAACAGTCTGAACGTCCACAGATTACAGAATGCCTCCAGATGTGCTTCGGAAACTACTACTGGTATCCCAGGAGTCGATCAAAGCATAGACAGTTTGAGACATTACTCCCAATGCAGAAAAGTCAACATGGTGCCTCTTGTATTCAATCCCGATGGAATTTCTGTGTTTCATCAACACTCTGAACGTCAGTAGATTACAGAATGACTCCAGATGTGCTGCGGAAACTACTACTGGCGTCTCAGGAATCGATCAAAACGTAGAGAGCTTGAGACATAACTCCCTATGACAAAAGTCCGCATGGTGCCAGTTGTATTAAATCACGATGCAATATCTGTGTTTTATCAACACTCTGAACGTCCAAGGATTACAGGAAGCCTCCAGATGTGCTTCGGAATCTACAACTGGTCTCCCAGCGAACGATCAAAGCGTAGACAATTTGAGACATAACCCCCATGGAGAAAAGTACGAATGGTGCCTGTTGTATTCATCTCCGATGCAATTTCTGTGTTTCATCAACACTCTGAAAGTACACAGATTACAGGAAGTCTCCAGATGTGCTTCGTAAACTACTACTATTCTCCCAGGGAACAATAAAAGCGTAGACAGTTTGAGACATTACTGCCATTAGGCAAAGTGCGCATGGTGCCTGTTGTATTCAATCCAGATGCAATTTCTGTGTTTCATGAACACTCTGAACATCCACTGACTACAGGAAGCCTCCAGATGTGCTTCGGAAACTACTACTGGTCTCCCAGCAAACGATTAAATCGTGACAGTTTGAGACATTACTCAAGTGGAGCAAAATCCAATTTGGCGTGTTGTATTTAATAGCGATGCAATTTCTCTGTTTCATCAACACTCTGAACGTCCACAGATTACGGAAAGACTCCAGATGTGCTTCTTAGACTACTACTGGTCAACTAGGGAACGATCAAATCTTAGACTGTTTGAGACATTACACCCATGGAAAATGTCCTCATGTTGCTGTTGTATACAATCCCGATGGAATTTTTGTGTTTCATCAACACTCTGAACGTCCACATATTACAGAATGCCTCCAGATGTGCTACGGAAACTACTACTGGTCTTTCAGGGAAGGATCAAAGCGTAGACGGTTTGAGACATTACTCCCATGGAGAAAAGTCCGCATGGTGACTGTTGTATTCAATCCCGATGCAATTTCTGTGTTTCATCAACACTCTGAACGTCCGCAGATTACAGGAAGCCTCCAGATGTGCTTCGGAAACTACAACTGGTCTCCCAACTCTGGCGTCTCACAGCGAACGATCAAACCGTACACAGTTTGAGACATTACTCCCACGGAGATAAGTCCGCATGGTCCCTGTTGTATTCAATCCCGATGCAATTAATGTGTTTCATTAACACTCTCAACGTCGACAGAATAAAGAAAGTCTCCAGACGTACTTCGGAAACTACTACTGGTCTCCCAGGGAACAATCAAATCGTAGAGAGTTTGAGACATTACTCCTATTTAGAAATGTCCGCATAGTGCTTGTATTCAATCCCGATGCAATTTCTGTGTTTCATCAACACACCGAAGGTCAACAGATTACAGGATGCCTCCTGATTTGCTACGGTAACTACTACTGGACTCCCAGGAATCGGTCAAGGTGTAGAGAGTTTGAACATTACTCACTATGATAAAAGTCTACATGGTGCCTGTTGTATTCAATAGCCGATGCAACTTCTGTGTTTCTCAACACTCTGGAAGTCCACAGATTACAGGAAGCCTCCTGATGTGCTTCGGAAACTACTACTGGTCTCACAGGAATCGATCAAAGCGTAGACTGTTTGAGACATTACTCCATGGAGAAAAGACCGCATGTTTGTTGTTGTATTCAATCCCAATGCAATTTTTGTGCTTCATCAACACTGTGAAGGTTCACAGATTATAGAATATTTCCAGATGTGCTTCGGAAACTAGTACTGGTCTCCCAGGAAATGATCAAAACGTAGACAGTTTGAGACATTACTCCCACGGAGAAAATTCAACATGGTGCCTTTTGTATTCAACCCCGATGCAATTTCTGCGTTTCATCAACACTCTGAAATTCCACAGATTACAGGATGTCTCTAGATGTGCTTCGGTAACTACTACTGGTCTCTCAGGGACCAATCAAACCGTAGACAGTTTGAGACATTACTCCCTATGACAAAAGTCCGCATGGTGCCAGTTGTATTCAATCTCGATGCAATTTCTCGGTTTGATCAACACTCTGAACGTCCACAGATTACAGGAAGCCTCCAGAGTTGCTTCGGAAACTACAACTAGTCTCCCAGCAAACGATCAAATCGTGACAGTTTGAGACATTACTCCCGTGGAGCAAAATCCAATTTGGCGCGTTGTATATAATAGTGATGCAATTTCTCTGTTTCATCAACACTCTCAACGTCCGCAGATTACGGAAAGACACCAGATGTGCTTCTTAGACTACTACTCGTCAACTAGGGAACGATCAAATCTTAGACAGTTTGAGACATTACACCCATGGAAAATGTGCTCATGGTGCTGTTGTATTCAATCCCGATGGAATTTGTGTGTTTCATCAACACTCTGAACGTCAACAGATTACAGAATACCTACATATGTGCTTCGGAAATTACTACTGGTATCCCAGGAATCGATCAAAGCATAGACAGTTTGAGATATTACTCCCATGGAGAAAAGTCAACTTGGTGCCTGTTGTATTCAATCCCGATGCAATTTCTATGTTTTATCAACACTCTGAACGTTCACAGATTACTGGAAGCTTCCAGGAGAGCTTCGGAAACTACTACTGGTCTCCTAGGAATCGATCAAAGCGTAGACAGTTTGAGACATTACTCCCATGGAGAAAAGTCCGCATGCTGACTGTTGTATTCAATCCCGATTCAATTTCTGTCTTTCATCAACACTCTGAAGGTCCACAAATTACAGAATGCCTCCTGATGTGCTCCGGAAACTATTACTGGTCTCATAGGGATCGATCAAATCGTAAACTCTTTGAGACATTACGCCCATGCAGAAAAGTCAACATGGTGCTTGTTGTATTCAATCCCGATGAAATTTCTGTGTTTCATCAACACTCTGAACGTCAATAGATTACAGAATGACTCCAGATGTGCTTCGGAAACTACTACTGGTCTCCCAGGAATCGATCAAAGCGTAGAGAGCTTGAGACATAAGACCCTATGACAAAAGTCCGCATGGTGCCAGTTGTATTAAATCCCGATGCAATTTCTGTGTTTTATCAACACTCTGAACGTCCACGGATTACAGGAAGCCTACAGATGTGCTTCGGAATCTACAACTGGTCTCCCAGGGAACGATCAAAGCGTAGACAATTTGAGACATTACCCCCATGGAGCAAAGTCCGTATGGTGCCTGTTGTATACAACCCCGATGCAATTTCTGTGTTTCATCAACAATCTGAAAGTCCACAGATTACAGGATGTCTCCAGATGTGCTTCGGTAACTACTACTGGTCTCTCAGGGACCAATCAAACCGTAGACAGTTTGAGACATTACTCCCTATGACAAAAGTCCGCATGGTGCCAGTTGTATTCAATCGCGATGCAATTTCTGTGTTTCATCAACACTCTGAACGTCCGCAGATTACAGGAAGCCTCCAGATGTGCTTCGGAAACTACTACTGGTCTCCCAGGGAACGATCAAAGCGTAGACAGTTTGAGACATTACTGCCATTAGGCAAAGTGCGCATGGTGCCTGTTGTATTCAATCCAGATGCAATTTCTGTGTTTCATGAACACTCTGAACATCCACTGACTACAGGAAGCCTCCAGATGTGCTTCGGAAACTACTACTGGTCTCCCAGCAAACGATTAAATCGTGACAGTTTGAGACATTACTCAAGTGGAGCAAAATCCAATTTGGCGTGTTGTATTTAATAGCGATGCAATTTCTCTGTTTCATCAACACTCTGAACGTCCACAGATTACGGAAAGACTCCAGATGTGCTTCTTAGACTACTACTGGTCAACTAGGGAACGATCAAATCTTAGACTGTTTGAGACATTACACCCATGGAAAATGTCCTCATGTTGCTGTTGTATACAATCCCGATGGAATTTTTGTGTTTCATCAACACTCTGAACGTCCACATATTACAGAATGCCTCCAGATGTGCTACGGAAACTACTACTGGTCTTTCAGGGAAGGATCAAAGCGTAGACGGTTTGAGACATTACTCCCATGGAGAAAAGTCCGCATGGTGACTGTTGTATTCAATCCCGATGCAATTTCTGTGTTTCATCAACACTCTGAACGTCCGCAGATTACAGGAAGCCTCCAGATGTGCTTCGGAAACTACAACTGGTCTCCCAACTCTGGCGTCTCACAGCGAACGATCAAACCGTACACAGTTTGAGACATTACTCCCACGGAGATAAGTCCGCATGGTCCCTGTTGTATTCAATCCCGATGCAATTAATGTGTTTCATTAACACTCTCAACGTCGACAGAATAAAGAAAGTCTCCAGACGTACTTCGGAAACTACTACTGGTCTCCCAGGGAACAATCAAAGCGTAGAGAGTTTGAGACATTACTCCTATTTAGAAATGTCCGCATAGTGCTTGTATTCAATCCCGATGCAATTTCTGTGTTTCATCAACACACCGAAGGTCAACAGATTACAGGATGCCTCCTGATTTGCTACGGTAACTACTACTGGACTCCCAGGAATCGGTCAAGGTGTAGAGAGTTTGAACATTACTCACTATGATAAAAGTCTACATGGTGCCTGTTGTATTCAATAGCCGATGCAACTTCTGTGTTTCTCAACACTCTGGAAGTCCACAGATTACAGGAAGCCTCCTGATGTGCTTCGGAAACTACTACTGGTCTCACAGGAATCGATCAAAGCGTAGACTGTTTGAGACATTACTCCATGGAGAAAAGACCGCATGTTTGTTGTTGTATTCAATCCCAATGCAATTTTTGTGCTTCATCAACACTGTGAAGGTTCACAGATTATAGAATATTTCCAGATGTGCTTCGGAAACTAGTACTGGTCTCCCAGGAAATGATCAAAACGTAGACAGTTTGAGACATTACTCCCACGGAGAAAATTCAACATGGTGCCTTTTGTATTCAACCCCGATGCAATTTCTGCGTTTCATCAACACTCTGAAATTCCACAGATTACAGGATGTCTCCAGATGTGCTTCGGTAACTACTACTGGTCTCTCAGGGACCAATCAAACCGTAGACAGTTTGAGACATTACTCCCTATGACAAAAGTCCGCATGGTGCCAGTTGTATTCAATCTCGATGCAATTTCTCGGTTTGATCAACACTCTGAACGTCCACAGATTACAGGAAGCCTCCAGAGTTGCTTCGGAAACTACAACTAGTCTCCCAGCAAACGATCAAATCGTGACAGTTTGAGACATTACTCCCGTGGAGCAAAATCCAATTTGGCGCGTTGTATATAATAGTGATGCAATTTCTCTGTTTCATCAACACTCTCAACGTCCGCAGATTACGGAAAGACACCAGATGTGCTTCTTAGACTACTACTCGTCAACTAGGGAACGATCAAATCTTAGACAGTTTGAGACATTACACCCATGGAAAATGTGCTCATGGTGCTGTTGTATTCAATCCCGATGGAATTTGTGTGTTTCATCAACACTCTGAACGTCAACAGATTACAGAATACCTACATATGTGCTTCGGAAACTACTACTGGTATCCCAGGAATCGATCAAAGCATAGACAGTTTGAGATATTACTCCCATGGAGAAAAGTCAACTTGGTGCCTGTTGTATTCAATCCCGATGCAATTTCTATATTTTATCAACACTCTGAACGTTCACAGATTACTGGAAGCTTCCAGGAGCGCTTCGGAAACTACTACTGGTCTCCTAGGAATCGATCAAAGCGTAGACAGTTTGAGACATTACTCCCATGGAGAAAAGTCCGCATGCTGACTGTTGTATTCAATCCCGATTCAATTTCTGTCTTTCATCAACACTCTGAAGGTCCACAAATTACAGAATGCCTCCTGATGTGCTCCGGAAACTATTACTGGTCTCATAGGGATCGATCAAATCGTAAACTCTTTGAGACATTACGCCCATGCAGAAAAGTCAACATGGTGCTTGTTGTATTCAATCCCGATGAAATTTCTGTGTTTCATCAACACTCTGAACGTCAATAGATTACAGAATGACTCCAGATGTGCTTCGGAAACTACTACTGGTCTCCCAGGAATCGATCAAAGCGTAGAGAGCTTGAGACATAAGACCCAATGACAAAAGTCCGCATGGTGCCAGTTGTATTAAATCCCGATGCAATTTCTGTGTTTTATCAACACTCTGAACGTCCACGGATTACAGGAAGCCTACAGATGTGCTTCGGAATCTACAACTGGTCTCCCAGGGAACGATCAAAGCGTAGACAATTTGAGACATTACCCCCATGGAGCAAAGTCCGTATGGTGCCTGTTGTATACAACCCCGATGCAATTTCTGTGTTTCATCAACAATCTGAAAGTCCACAGATTACAGGATGTCTCCAGATGTGCTTCGGTAACTACTACTGGTCTCTCAGGGACCAATCAAACCGTAGACAGTTTGAGACATTACTCCCTATGACAAAAGTCCGCATGGTGCCAGTTGTATTCAATCGCGATGCAATTTCTGTGTTTCATCAACACTCTGAACGTCCGCAGATTACAGGAAGCCTCCAGATGTGCTTCGGAAACTACTACTGGTCTCCCAGGGAACGATCAAAGCGTAGAAAGTTTGAAACATTACTCCCATGGAGAAAAGTCCGCATTTGGCATGTTGTGTTCAATCCCGATTCAAATTATGTGTTTCATCAATATTCTGAATTTCCAAACATTACAGAATGCCTCTAGATGTGCTTCGGAATCTTCTACTGGTCTCCCAAGGATCGATCAAAGCGTAGCCAGTTTGAGACAATACTCCCCTGAAGAAAAGTCAACATGGTGCCTGTTGTATTCAATCCCGAAGCAATCTCTGTGTTTCATCAAAACTCTGAACGCCCACAGATTACAGGAAGCCTCCAGATGTGCTTCGGAATCTACAACTGGTCTCCCAGGGAACGATCAAAGCGTAGACAATTTGAGACATTACCCCCATGGAGAAAAGTCCGTATCGTGCCTGTTGTATTCAACTCCGATGCAATTTCTGTGTTTCATCAACACTCTGAAAGTCCACAGATTACAGGATGTCTCCAGATGTGCTTCGGTAACTACTACTGGTCTCTCAGGGACCAATCAAACAGTAGACAGTTTGAGACATTACTCCCTATGACAAAAGTCCGCATGGTGCCAGTTGTATTCAATCGCGATGCAATTTCTGTGTTTCATCTACATTCTGAAAGTGCACAGATTACAGGAAACCTCCAGATCTGCTCTGGAAACTAATACTGTTCTCCCAGGGAACGATTAAAGCGTAGACAGTTTGAGAAATTACTCCCATGGAGGTATGTGCGCATTTGCATGTTGTATTCTATCCCGGTGTAATTTCTGTGTTTCATCAACACTCTGAACGTCCACAGATTACAGGTAGCATTCCAGATGTGCTTCCGAATCTACTACTGGTCTCCCAGGAATCGATAAAAGCGTAGACAGTTTGGGACATTACCCCCATTGAGACAAGTCCGCACGGTGCCTGGTGTATTCAATTCCGATGCAATATCTGGTTTCATCAACACTATGAACATCCACAGATTACAGGAAGCCTCCAGATGTGCTTCGAAAACTACTACTGGTCTTCCAGGTATCGATCAAAGCGTAGACTGTTTGAGACATTACACCCGTCGAGAAAAGTCCGCATGGTGACTTTTGTATTCATTCCCGATGCAATTTCTGTGTATCATCAACAGTCTGAACGCCCAAAGATTACAGAATGCCTCCAGATGTGCGTCTTAAGCTACTACTGGTCTTCCAGGAATCGTCAAAGCGTAGAAAGTTTGAATCATTACTCCCATGGAGAAAAGTCGTCATGGTGCCTGGTGTATTTAATCCCGATGCAATTTCTGACTTTCATCAACAATCTGAACGTCCACAGATTACAGAATGCCTCCAGCTGTGCTTCGGAAACTACTACTGGTCTCCCAGGAATCGATCAAAGCGTGGACAGTTTGAGACATTACTCCCATGGAGTAAAGTCCGCCTGGTTCCGGTTGTATTCAATCCCGATGCTATTTCTGTGTTTCATCAACACTCTGAGAGTCCACAGATTACAGTAATCCTCCAGATGCGCTTCGGAAACTACTACTGGTCTCCCAAGGAACGTTCAAAGCGTAGACAATTTGAGACATTACTCCCGCGGAGAAAAGTCCGCATTTGGCCTGTTGTATTCAATCCCGATGCAATTTCTGTGTTTCATCAACACTCTAAACGTCCACAGATTACAGGTAGCCTCCAGATGTCTTGCGCTGCTATATGCTAAGCCAGTAAATGCATAATAGTAGAACACAGAAGAAGCTTCTAAATTGATGTAATCGGCCAGTAAGAAGCTTTACATTTTAGGTTGACTTGGACATGAGCTAGGATCTTAAGACTGCATTAAACGAGGTCTGTCAGCCACGTTACACGGGAGGATGTGAAAAGTGTTGAAATGTAGTAAAATCCCGAGAAATCCGGCCGTTTTCGTCATTTGCTATCTAATCGACTTAATGCCAGATCGTCACATTTTTCGCTTTCCTCTCTGCAACGGTTACATTTATCGTCTGCAAAACTATGTCGTGTGCTGCGGTAATGCGGAGATACTAAAAGCACCATAGTAAAACACAGACAAATTTCTAAGTTCATGTAATCGACCAGTAAGAAGCATTACAGTTCAAGTTTTCGTTATCGATTATTGACTTAATAGCCGGGTTTGGTGCCTTGGACATGAGCTAGGACCTTAGGATTTTGCATCAAACGAGGTCTGTCAGCCACGTTGCGTTGGAGAATGTGAAAAGTATTCATATGTTGTAAAATCCTGACAAATCCGGCCGTTTTTGTCATTTGCTATCGAATCGACTTAATGCAAGATCGTCACATTGGCCACTTTTCTCTCTGCAACGGTTACATTTATCGTTTGTAAAGCTATGTTCCGTGCTGCGGTATGCGGAGACACTAAAAGCACCATAGTAGAACACAGAAGAAGCTTCTAAGTTGTAATCATAGGCCAATAAGTACCACTACAACTCAAGTACTAGTTATCGGTATTGAATTGTTAGCCGGCTTTGGTGCCTTTGACATGAGCTATGACCTTAATATTTTGTATGAAACGAGGTATCTCACCCACGTTGCACGGAAGAATGTGAAAAGTGTTCAATGTAGTAAAAACCTGAGAAATCCGCCCGTTTTCGTCATTTTCTATCGTACCGTCTTAATGACAGATCGTCACATTGACCGCTTTTCCCTTTGCAACGGTTACATTTATCGTCTGCAAAGCTATGTCGTGTGCTGCGGTAATGCGGAGACACTAAATGCTACGTAGTAAAACACAGAAGAAGCTTATAAGTTAATGTAACTGGGTAGTAAGGAGCACTACAATTCAAGTTTTAGTTATCGATTATTGACTTATGAATCCTCTTTTATTGCCTTGGCCATGAGCTAACACCTTACGATTTTGCATGAAACGAGGTGTGTCAGCCACGTTGAACAGGAGAATGTGATAACTGTTCACATGTAGTAAAAACCTGAGAAATCCGCTAGTTTTCGTCATTTGCTATCGAATCGACTTCATGCCAGATCGTCACATTGGCAGCTCTTCTCTCTGAAACGGTTACATTTATCGTGTGCAAAGCTATGTAACATACTGCGGTTTGCGGAGACACTAAGTGCACAATAGTAAAAGACAGAAGAAGCTTCTAAGTTGATGTAATAGCCAGTAAGAAGCAGTAGAATTCAAGTTTTAGTTATCGATTATTGACTCTTTAGCCAGCTTTGGTGCTTTGGACATGAGATGGGACCTTAAGATTTGGCATGAAACGAGGTCTGTCAACCACGTTGCACGGGAGAATGTGAAAGTTGTCCATATGTAGTAAAAACCCGAGAAATCCGCCAGTTTTCGTCATTTGCTACGAATCGACTTAATGCCAGATCGTCACATTGGCCGCTTTTCTCCATGCAGCAGATACAGTTATCGTCTGCAAAGCTATGTCGTGTGTTGCGGTAATGCGGAGACACCAAGAGCACCATATTAAAACACAGAGGAAGCTTCTAAGTTGATGTAATCGGCCAATAAGACGCACTATAATTCAAGTTTTAGCTATCGATTATTCATTTATTAGCCGGGTTTGGTGCCTTGGACATGAGCTAGGTCCTTAAGATTTTGCATCTAACGAGGTCTGTCAGCCGCTTTGCACGAGAGAATGTGAAAAGTGTTCATATGTAGCAAAAATCCGCCCGTTTTCGTCATTTGCTATCGAATCGAATTAATGACAGTTCGTTATATTGACCGCTTTTCTCTCTGCAACAGTTACATTTATCGTCTGCAAAATTATGTCGTGTGCTGCGGTAATGCGGTGACACTAGATGCACCGTATTAAAACACAGAAGTAGCTTCTATGTTGATGTAATCCGCCAGTAAGAAGCACTATAAACCAAGTTTTAGTTATCGATTATTGACTTACAGCTGTCTTCGGTGCCTTGAACATGAGCTAGGACCTTAGGATTTCGCATGAAGCGCGGTGTGTCAGCCACGTTGCATGGGAAAATGTGAAAAGTATTCATATGTAGTAAAAACCTGAGAAATCCGCCCGTTTTAGTCATTTCCTATCGATTCGACTTAATGCCAGATCGTCACATTGACCGCTTTTCTCTCTGCAACGGCTACATTTACCGTCTGCAAAGCTATGTCGTGTGCTGCGGTAATGCGGAGACACTAAAAGCACCATAGTAAAACACTGAAGAAGCTTCTAAGTTGATGTAATCGGCCAGTAAGAAGCACTACAGTTCAAGTTTTAATTTTCGATTATTGAATTAATAGCCGGCTTTGGTGCCTTTGACATGGGCTAGGATCTTGAGATATTGCATTAAATGAGGTCCGTCAGCCACGTTGCACGGGAGGAAGTGAAAAATGTTCATATGTAGCAAAAACCTGATAAATCCGCCCGTTTTCGTCATTTGCTATCGAATCGAATTAATGCCAGATCGTCACATTGGCCGCTTTTCTCTGTGAAACGGTTACATTTATCGTCTGTAAAGCTAAGTCGCGTACAGCAGTGCGGGGAGACACTAAAAGCATCACAACAGAACATAGAAGAAGGTTCTTAGAAGATGTAATCGGCCAGTAAGAAGCTGTACAATTCAAATTTAGTTAATTTTCGATTACTGACTTATTAGCCGGCTTTGGTTCCTTGGACATGAGCTAACACCTTGCGATTTTGCATGAAACGAGGTCTGGACGCCACGTTGCACGGGAGAATGTGAAAAGTGTTCATTTGTAGCTAGGACCTTAGGATTTCGCATGAAGCGAGGTGTGTCAGCCACGTTGCATGGGAGAATGTGAAAAGTATTCATATGTAGTAAAAACCTGAGAAATCCGCCCGTTTTAGTCATTGGCAATTGAGTCGACTTAATGCCAGATCGTCACATTGGACGCTTTTCTCTCTTAAACGGTCTCATTTATCGTCTACAAACTTATGTCGCATGCTGCGGTATGCGGTGACACTAAATGCAACACAGTAGAACACAGAGGAAGCTTCTAAGTTGATGTAATCGGCCAGTAAGGAGCAGTACAATTCAAGTTTTAGCTATCAATTATTGATTTATTAGCTGGCTTTGGTGCGTTGGATATGACCGAGGCCCTTAAGATTTGGCATCGAACGAGGTCTGACAGCCACGTTACACGAGAGAATCTGAAAAGTGTTCATATGTAGTAAAATTCTAAGAAAACCTTTCGTTTTCGTCATTTGCTATCGAATCGACGAAATACCAGATCGTCACATTGGCCGCTTTTCTCTCTGAAACTGTTACATTTATCGTCTGCTAGCTTATGTCTTGTGCTGCGGTATGCGGAGACACTAAAAGCAACACAGTATAAAACAGATGAAGCTTCTAATTTGATGTAATCGGCCAGAAAGAACCAGTACAAATCAAGTTTTGGTTATCGATTATTGACTTATTAGCCGGCTTTGGTACCTTGGACATGATCGTGGACCTTAAGCTTTTGCATCAAATGAGGTCTGGCCGCCAAGTTGCACGGGGAAATGTGAAACGTGTTAATATGTAGTAAAAACGTAAGAAAACCTTTCGCATTTATTTAAGTTCCGTTACTACAATTCAAGTTTTGGTTATCGATTATTGACTTATTAGCCGGCTTTGGTGCCTTGGACATGATCGTGGACCTTAAGCTTTTGCATCAAATGAGGTCTGGCCGCCACGTTGCACGGGGAAATGTGAAACTGACTACAATAATCATAATCATGCTCTACAAGGGAAGTAACTACTATTGTTAACAGTATTTATCAACAGCAAATATAACAAAATACAAAACAGAAAGATAATCAAACGTCTAATGACACAGGAACGAAACTGAAAACAGTTGCGAAAATTTCTTTTGAAATTATTTCACCAGAAGACAACAAGAACACCGGACGAAGACTACGAAAGTTCCAAAATAAACCACTATACACAAACAAGTAATTAGTACTTAGCCTTGGATGCGCCGCTACAGCTGCAACTGATCAGCGCGGAATGTAAACACAGGTAAGAAGTTAAGTTGCTCGATACGAAACAGTCACAAAGATCAGGGTACAACACAAGAAAGGCGGAGGTGAATGAAGAAACCACTAATAAGTAACTTATATAGTAAATATCACAAAAACCGTTAAAATATGTATCTGAAACCTAAAAATGTATGAAAACTTAGAGAGCGATCTCACACGCACTCACCCGCCTAATCGTAATGGCAGATCGTCGCAGTGGCAGCTTCGCTCACGGAAATGTTTACATATACATCTGGAAACTTACGTCATGTGCTGAGGTATGCGGTGGCACCACAACCAACAAAATAGGAGCTTCTAAGTTGTTGCAATAGGTAGGTAAGAAGTAGTACTACTCAAGATTTAGGTATCGAAAATTAAACTGTAGGCCGGTTTTGGTGCCTTGCATTTGACCGAGGACCTTACGATTTTGCATGAACCGAGGTCTGGCAGCCACATTACACGAGGAAATGCGAAAGGTGATAATATGTAGTAAAAAACTAAGAAAACCTTACGATTTCGTCTTTTTCTTTCGTAAACACGTAATGACATCTCGTCACATTGACCCCTTTTTTTCCGGAAATGTTTACATTTATCGTCTGAAAACTTCTCTCGCCTGCTGATGTATGTGGTGGCACCACAAGAAACAAAATAGAACCTTCTAAGTTGATGTAATAGGCAAGTAAGACATATTATAATTCTAGTTTAGTAATAGAAAATTCAGTTATTGGCCGGTTCTGGTGTCTTGCAGTTGATAGAGTACCTTGGAACATATCTGTCTATCTACCACCCCCCCTCGTAAGATGACTGCCTACGTACACCCCCCCCCCTCGTAAGATGTCTGTCTACCTACTTCCCCCTCAGAAGATGTCTCTTTACTTATCCCCTCAACCAGAAAACGTCAGTTTTCCAAACACCCCTCCCTCCTCAGAACATGTCTTTCTTCGTAGACACCCTTGGAAGATACCTGTCTACCTACCTCCCCCCCTTCCCCCCGGAAAATGTCTGCCTATCTACCTAGGTACCGCCATTTAGAAGGTGTCTGCCTACCTACCCCGACTTCAAAAGGTGTTTAACTGCCTACCCCACCTCTGAAGATCTCTGTCAAACCCTCCCCCCATCCCTGGAGGATGTCTGTGTACATACCCCCCTCTTGGAAGTCATTTGACAATCGAAAAAACCGCTTTGGAAGATGTATGACTTCCTATCACTACCCTCGGAAGGTGTATGTCTACCTAGGACCCCCCTAGACGATGTCTGTCTATCTAACGAACCTCGGTATATGCCTGTCTCACACCCTCAGAATATGTCTGTCTACGTACCCCACATGGAAGATGTCTGTCTACCTACCCCCACCTCCCCTTGGAAGGTGTTTGTCTACCTAGCCAATCCCGGAAAATTTCTGCCCACATAAACACCCCCTCGGAATATGTATGACTAGCTACCACTCCTCTCGAAAGATGTATGTCTACCTACCCCACTCCCGGACACGTCTGTCTACCTACGCCCCCACTCGTAAGTTGTCTGTCTACCAACCACCCATTTGAAGATGTCTGTCAACCTGGCCCTCCGTCAGAAGATGTCTGTCTACCTGCCCACCTTGGAATATTTATGTCTACCAAAACCCGGAGGATGTGTGTTTACCCAACCCCCCTCAGAAGATGATTGTCTACCTACCCCTAGAAGATGTCAGTCTACCTGCCCCCCCACACTTTGGAAGATGTCTGTCAACCCACCCCTCCAACAGAAAATGTCTGTCTACCTACCGCCCCTCGAAAGTTGTATGTCTACCACCCCTCCTCGGAAGATGTCTGTCTACCTACCCCCCTCCAGAAGATGTCTGTCTACCTACCCCCTTCGGAAGATGTCTGTCTACCTACCCCCCTCGGTAAATGCCTGTCTACCCAACCCCCTCTCGGCAAATTTATGTCTACCTATCCCCGCTTGGAAGATGGCTGTCTACCTACCACCTCCCTCGGAATATGTCTGTATACCCAACCCGAACTCGGAATATGATTTTCCACCTACCGCATGGGAGATGTCAGTCCACCTGCACCCCACTTTGTAAAATGCCTGTCTACCTTCCACCCCTTTGGCAGATGTCTATCATCCCACCTCAGAAGATGTCTGTCTACCTACCCCCCTCGGAACATGATTGTCTACCGAACCACACCTCAGAAGATGATTGTGTACTGATGACCCAGAAAATGGAAGCCTACCTGCCCCCTCCAACTACAACAGAAGATGACTATCCATCTAACCCCATTGGTGGATGTCCGTTTATCTCCCCCCCCCCCCCCCCTTGGAGGACTTTGTCTTCCTACTCCCTCGGAACATGTATGTCTTCCAGTCCCCCCTCAGAAAAGGTCTATCTTCCTACCCCCTCAAAAGATTTTTGTCTACCTACCCTGCCCTGGTATATGTATGTCTTCCTGCAACCCCTCATACCATGTCTGCCTACCTACCCCCCTTGGAAGAAGTCTATCATCCCTCTGTTGGAGAATTTCTGTCTACCTACCCCCCTCCCCCCCCTTGGAAGATATATGCTTTCATATCCTCTACCCTTGGTGTCTACATACTCAACCTCAGAAGATGTCTACCTACCTCCCCCCCCCTCATAAGATATCTTTCTACCTACCCCCCCTCATAATATTTATGTCTGCCTACCTCCTGGAGGATGTCTGTCTACTTGCCCCCCCCCCTTCGGAAAATCTCTGACTATATACCCCAGTTGGAAAGATGTCTATCATCCCACTCTCAGAAGGTGTCTGTCTACCTATCCTCCCACTCTGAAGATGTCTGTGTACCTTCCCTCCCCAGAAGTTGTCTGTCTACCTGCCCCCTCAGAAAATGTCAGTCTACCTACCCCCCCTTAAAAGATTTCTGTCTACCTATAACACCTCTTGGAAAATATCTGTCTACCAACCCTCTCTCAGAAGATGTCTGTCTACCTACCACCACCCCCCCCCAGATGTAGTATATCTATCTACCATACCCTTGAAACATGTCTGTCTACCTACACCCCCCATCCCCAGTCAGCAGACATCTGTCTATCACCTTCATAAGTTGTCTACCTACAGCCCCTCGGAAGATGTCTGTCTTATACACCACCCTCAGAAGATGTCTGTCCTACCACTCTCGAAAATGTTAGTCTACCTACACCCCAGATAATGAATGTCTACGAACCCCACCTCGGAAGATGTTTGTCTACCTACCCCATGGGAGATGTGTTTACCTACCACCACTCGTAGTATGTGTGTCTATCTACCCCCATGGGAAAATATTGGTCGACTTACCGCCCTGGAAGATGTATGCCTACTTACCCAACACCCTCGGAAGATGTCTGTCTACCTAGCTCCCCCCCACGAAGATATATGCCTTCATACCCACTTCCCTGGAAGATGTCTGTCGACATACCCAAATGCTGAAAATGTCTGCCTACCTACCCCACCTCAGAAGATGTCTGTCTACCAAGCCCCCCTCAGAATATGTATCTCTAACTACACTCATTCGGAATATGGCTTTCTACCACCCCTGCCTCTAAAGATGTCTATCTACCTACCTCCCTCAGAACATGTCTGTCTACCAACATCCCCCACCTCCTAAGAAGTCTCTCTCACTACCCCTCCTTCGAAAGTGACACTCTACCTACCATCCTCAGGAGATGTCAGACTTCTTACTCCCCATACCTCAGAAGGTGTGTCTAACTATCCCCATGGACAATGTCTGTCTACATACCCCTAGCCTCAGAAAATACCTGTCTAACTACACCCCCTCAGATGATTTCTGTCTACCTACAATCCACTCTCGCATAATGTCTGTCTACCTACCACCCTCACTAATTGTATTTCTACCTACGCCACCTTAGAAGATGTCTGTCTACATATCCCTCATCCTCTGAAGCTGTATGTCTACGTACCTCTGCTCAGAAGAAGTCTGACTACTTAATACCCCATCAAAAGATGTTTGTCTACCCACCCCCCATCCTTTGAAGAAGTCTGTCTACCAATCCGTCCTATCGGAAGATGTCTGTCTACCTGCCCCCCCCCCCCAGTAGATGTTTGTCTATCTATCCCTCCTTGGAACATGTCTTTCTAACAACCCCCCCCCCCCAGTTGTCTGTCTACCTATCCCCTTGAAGATGTCTGTGTACCTACCACCCACAAAATGTCTGTGTACCCATCTTCCCCTCAGAAAATGATAGTCTACCTACCCCTGTATGTGAGATGTTTCACTACCTACCCCTCCCCCCTCCCCCTTCGGGAAATGTCTATCTACCCAATCCACTCATGAAAGATGCTTATCTAACCACCTTGGAAGATGCCTTTCTACCCCAGCTCAGAAATTGTCTATCTACTCCCTCGTCAGAAGATGTCGGCCAACATACCGCCCCCTCAGAAAATGTCTATCTATCACCTTTGGAAGATGTATGTCTGTCTACCCCCTCAAAGATATATGTCTATCTGCCCAACTCGGAAAATGTCTGTCATCGTGCCCCACTTTGGAATATGTCTAACATCACCAAGCTCAGTAGATGTGTGTCTATGTGTCCTGCCCCCTCAGAAAATGTCTATATTTCCCACCCCCCTTGGAAGAAGTATGTTTACCAACCCTCCATCAGGAGAATTCTGTCAAACTACCCCCAGCAAGGTCTCTGTCTACCTACCCCCCCCCCCCCCCACATTGAATATATCTGTCTACCCAACCCATCCTTGGAAGATGATTGGCTACCTACCCTATGGAAGATGTCAGGCAATCTGCCCCCTCACATAGGAAGATGCCTACCTCCCCTTTGGAAGTTGTCTACTTTCCACCACTCAGAAGATGTCTAACTAACCCCCCTCCCAATACATATGTCTATCAAATCCACACAAATGATGTCTGTTTACCTACTCCCATAAGATGTCTATCATCCCCTTCAAAAGGTATCTTCCTATATACCCCCTCCCCTTGGAAGATGCCTGTCTACATACGCAAACTAAGATGATGTCTGCCAACCTACTACCGCACAGAAGATGTCTGTCTATCTACCACCCTTGGAATATCTATGTCTTTCTACCCCCGGAAGATGTCTGTCAGTCTGCCCAACTTGGAAAATGTCTGTCTACATGCCCTCCTTCGTAAGATTTCTATGATTCCCAGCCTCAGAAGAATTGTGTCTATCTGTCCTGCACCAACAGTAGATGTTTGTGTACCTACACCCCTTCAGAAGAAGTCTGTTTACCAACCCCCCATCAGGAGATGTCTCTCAAACTACCCACCAAGGATGTCTCTGTCTACCTACCCCCCTTTGGAAGATATTTGTCTACCTATAACACAACTCGGAAAATGTCTGTCTACCTACCCCTCAGAAGATGTCTGTTTATCCACACCTCCACAGATAATGTCTATCTACCTACCCCCCCATCCTCTGAGGATGTCTGTCTACCTACCCCCTCGGAAGATGTCTGCCTACCTACCGCCCCCCCCCGGTTGGAAGATGTTGGTCTGCTTACCCCTCTAGAAGATGTCTGTCTAAGTACACCCCTCAGAAGTTGGCTGTATACCAACCCACCAATGGGAGATGTCTGTCTACCTACCCCCCTCGGAAGGTGCCTTTCTGCCTACCCCCTCAGAAGATTGTCTACCTACAAACACTCAGAAAATGTATGTGTACCAACCCCCCCTTGGAAGAAGTCTGTCTAATTATTCCCCACCCCTTGGTAATTTCTTTCTACATATCACTCCCTTGCAAGATGTCTGTCTACCTGCTCCCTCTCGAAAGATATCTGTTTACCTACATCTACTGTGGGGAGGTAGGAAGACACACATCTTCTGCGAGGGGTAGGTAGACAGACATATTCCGAAGCAGGGTATGTGGTCAGACATCTTCTGAGGGGTGGTAGGTAGACAGACATCTTCCAAGGGGGGGAGGGAGTAGACATCTTCTGTGGTGATAATGGTAGACAAACAATTCCGAGGAGGGGTAGATAGACAGACATCTTCTGAGGGGTTGTTTCTTAGACAGACGTCTTCTAGGAGGGAGCTTGGTAGACAGACATTTTCCAAGGGGGTAGACATTTTTCGATTGGGGCCAGATAGGTAAACAGATATCCTTCGAGAGAGAGGGTAGACATTTTCCGGGGGGGGGGGGGGGGGGTAGATATTTTCGAGAAGTAGATTGACATCTTCTGGGAGGGGGGGGAGATAGTATTCTTCCATGGGGGGAGGTGAGTAGTCAGACATCTTCAAAGGGGGAGGAGGGGTAGACAGACATCTTCCAAGAAAGGTCGGTAAGTAGACAGACATCTTCTGTGGGGAGTTATGGTATGTACACTTACATCCTCCGATGGGTTCGTGTAATAAACAGGCATCTTCCATGAAGGGGGGATAGAGCTCCTCGAAGATGGGGTGTAGATATCTTTAGCGTGGAGGGTAGATATACATCTTCCGAGAGGGGGTTAGATAGATTTCTTCCATAGTGGGGGATAGATAGACTTGTCCCGAGTTTGTGAGGAAGACAGACATACAGACATCTTCCTAGAATTTGGAGGTAGACAGACATCATCAGAATGGGCGGTAGACACATTCCAAGTGTAGCGAGGCTGTAGAAATCTTTTGAGTGTAGGATAAACGTCGTCTGAGGGGCTAGATGGAAATCTTCAAAGGGGTGGGGTGGTAGACAGACATATTCCGAGAGGACGGGGTTGGTAGACAGGCATCTTTCATGAGGTAGGTTATAGACATCCTCCTGGGGGATATACATCTTCTGAGGTGGGAATAGGTATCTTCCAGAGGGTGTAGATAGACGTCATCTGAGGGTGGGGTAGATAGACATCTTCCGAGCTGTTAGTTGATTGTCACCTTCCGAGTGGAGGGATACATAGATATTTTCCGCATGGGCTGGGTAGATTGACATCTTCCGAAGGGGGGTAGATATCTTCCAAGGGGGTAGAGAGACAGCTTCCAAGGGGGGTAGATAGACATTTTCCAAGATTGGGGATAGATACACGCCTTCTGAAGGGTGTAGATAGACCTGTTCCGAGGAGGGAGATTGGCATTTTTGGAGGGAATGGATAGATAATCTTATGAGGTGGGTGTGGGTAGGCATCAACTGAAGGGGGGAGATCGGCATCTTCCGATGTGGAAGGGGTTAGGTAAGCATTTTTAGAGGGAGGGATATCTTCCTAGGGGTTTAGATAGGCATCTTCCAAGGGGATGTAGAAAGACATCTCAGAGAGGGGGTAGACAAAATCTTACGAGAGGGGGTAGGTAGACAGGCATCTTTAATTGGGAGAGTAGGTAAGCAGACATCTTTTGAGTGGGGTTGGTAAACTGACATCTTCCAAAGGGGCAAGGTAGACAGACAGTTTCTGAGGGTGGGGCATAGGTAGACTGACACTTTCCGAGGTGTGGTAAGTAGAATTACATCTTCTGAGGTGATGGGGTAGGTAGACAGACATTTTTCGAAGGGGTGTAGGTATACAAAAAAAAATGGCTCAAATGGCTCTGAGCATTATAGGACTCAACTGCTGTGGTCATCAGTCCCCTAGAACTTAGAACTACTTAAACCTATCTAACCTAAGGACATCACACACATCCATGCCCGAGGCAGGATTCCAACCTGCGACCGTAGCAGTCGCACGGTTTCGGACTGCGCACCTAGAACCGCAAGACCAACGCGGCCGGCTGTAGGTATACAGACATATACCTAGGGGGGAAGGTAGACGGATATGTCCCGAGTGGGGGTAGGTAGACAGCCATCTTCTAGGTGAGTATGTACACAGACATCATCCGAGGGGGTTAGAAGGACAGACACTTTCCATGTGAGGGTTGGTAGATATACATCATCTGATGGGGAAGAGACATCTTTCGAGGGGAGGGTACATAGACAGTCATCTTCAGAGAGGAGGTAGTCATCCTCCGAGAGGGAGATAGTCATCCTCCGAGAGGGGGAGTAGATGTCTTCCGAGATGTGAGGTAGTTGTACATCATCCACTGGTCTTAGGTAGGCAGACATCATCTGAGGGAGGGTATGTAGACAGACATCTTCTGAAGGGGATAACATCGACAGTCATCTTCTGATGGGGGTGGGTAGGTAGACAGACATCTTCCGAGTGGTGGTAGGTATGGAGACATCTTCTGAGGCTGGGTTCAGTAGACAGACATCTTCCAAGGTGCGGGGGGGGGGGGGGGGGGGTGTTGGAAGACAGACATCTTCCAAGGGGTAGGAAGCACCTTCTAAAGGATGTAGTTTGGTAGACAGACATCCTCCGAGAGTGGGTGTAGACATTCTCAGATGGGGAGTGTATATCTTCTGAGAGGAGTGGTAGTTTGACATCTTCCGAGAGGGGGGAGATACTTTTCTTCCATGGTGGCAATAGATAGATATCTTTCGAGAGGAGGTACATAGATAGACATCTTCAAATGTGTGGTGAATGTAGAGAGACAACTTTCGAGAAGTTGGGTAGGTATACAGACACCCTCAGAGGGGGTGGGTAGGGAGACAGGCATCTTCCGAGATAGGGATAAGATAGACACAAATCATTCGAGTTGGGGTAGGTAAATATACAGCTTCTGAGTGGTTCAGGTAGACATTCATATTATGAGGGGTTGTGGGTGTAGGTAGACAGAAACCATCTGCGGAGGGGTATTTAGGCAGATAACGTCTGAGAGGGGGTTAGGTAGACTGACATCTTCTGAGGGGTTGTAGAGGGACAGATATCTTCCAAGTGGAAGGTTGGTAGACAGACATCTTCAGAGGTGGGGTGGGGTAGGTAGACAGACATCTTCCAATAGGGGGTTGGTTGGCAGACATCTTCTGTGAGGGGATGGTAGTAGACAGCCTTCTTCTGATGGGTGGGTGGGTAGACAGACATCTTCCACGATGGGGCATAGATAGAGACACATTGTCCGAGGTAGGGTGACTATAAACATTTTTCAAGAGAGGGGGTAGGTAGACAGACTTCTTCTGGGGGTTGTAGGTTGTAGGTTATAGGTTGGTGTAGAATGACATTTGCCAAGAGGGGATCGGTAGAGAGACATATTCCGATGGTGGTAAGTAGACACCATCTTCTGATGGGTGTAGGTAGACACACATCTTCTGTGGGGGATGTGTAGGTAGACAGACATCTTCAGATGAGGGGGGTAATTAGACAATCATCTTCTGGGGGGTAGATAGACAGACATATTCCGAGGTATGGGTTGGTAGACAATATTTTATGACTGGGGCTACGTAGAGAGACATCTTCCAAGGGCTGTAAGTAGGTAGACAGACCTCTTCTGTTGTGAGATTTGTAGGAAGGCAGACATCTTCCGAGGCAGAGGGGTTGGTAAATAGACATCTATTGTGGAAATGGTTAGGTAGGCAGACATCTTCCGGGTGAAATTTTGTAGACAGGCATCTTCCAAGGAGGGGTTAGGTAGACTGACACCTTCTGAAGCAGGGTAGGTACATAGTCATCTTCGGAGGGGTGTTTGGTATACAGACATCTTCAGAAAGGGTGTAGGTATACAGACATATACCTAAGGGGGAGGTAGACAGACATCATGGGAGTAGACAGACAGGTGGGTAGGTACACAGACATCTTCCGAGGGGGATTAGGAGGACAGACATTTTCCATTTGAGGTTTGATAGACTTACATCATCTGGTGGAGGAGAGATACCTTTGGAGAGGAGGGTACGTTGACAGATATCTTCAGAGAGGGGGTAGACATCCTCCGAGAGGGAGGTAGTCATCCTCCAAGACAGGGGTAGATATCTTCCAAGAGGGGTGTAAATAAATATCTTCCAAGATGGGAGAATATGGACCTCTTCCAAGGGTTTTAGGTAGGCACACATGTTCCAAGGGGTGGTATGTAGACATACACCTTCTGAGGGGAATAAGGTAGACAGTCATCATCTTATGGGGAATTGGGTAGGTAGACAGACATATTCCGAGGGGGGGGGGGAGGGGTAAGTAAGAAGGAGACATATTCTGAGGGTGAGTTCAGTAGACAGACATCTTCTGAGGGGTATCCTTGGTAGACAGATATCTTTCAAGGGGGGGGGGGGAGACATCTTTCAAAGTATGCATTTTGGTAGACAGACCAAGAGGGGTGTAGACATTCTCTGATGTGGGAGTAGATATCTTCCGAGAGGAGTGGTAGTTTGACATCTTCTGAGAGGTGGGGTAGGTAGACAGTTATCCTCAGAGGTAGGGGTAGAGAGAAAGACATCTCCCACAGGAGGGATGAAATCGAATCATTTGAAGGGGGGGTAGATATGCATACATCTTCTGAGGGGCTTAGGTAGACATTCATGTTATGACGGGGGAGGGGGGTAGGTAGACAGATCATGTGGGGGGGGGGGGGTATGTAGAGAGATATCTTACAAGACGGGGGTTGGTAGGCCGACGTATTGTGAAGAGTTGTAGGAGGATAGACATCTTCCGAGGGGGGTAGGTAGACAGGTTTCTTCAGATGGCGGTTAGGTAGACAGTCGTCATCAGAGGGGTACAGGTAGACAGACATCCTCTAAGGGGGTTGGTAGACCGACATTTCCTGAGGGGGTGGGCACGTAGACAAACTTCTTCCAAGTGTGGGTGGGTATGTAGACAGACACCTTCTGAAAGGAATTGTAGGTGGACAGACATCCTTCGTGATAGAGGGTAGGTAGGCAGAAATATTCTGAAGGGAGGGTTGGAAAACATACATCTTCCAAGGGGAGGTGTAGGTAGTCATACATCTTCTGAGGGGTGGGTTTAGGTAGATAGAGATCTTTCCGAGGGAGGGCAGGTAAGTAGACAGACATATCCTCAGGTGGGGGGATGAGAGAGAGACATTTTCCGAGGGGGAGGGGTAGGTAAACAGACATCTTCCGACGGTTGGGTAGGTAGGCAGACATCTTCTGGGGTGGATAGCTAATCGGACATGTTTTGAGCGAGCTTAGGTAGACAGACATTTCCGATGGGGTGTGTAGGTAGACAGACATATTCCAAGGGCGGGGAGATGAGACAGACATTTTCTGATGTGGGGATAGGTAGACAGACATCTTCTGAGGGCGGTTTTAGGTAGACAGACATCTTCCAAGCGGGAGCTGTAGGTAGACAGACATCTTCAGAGGGCGATTGTAGGTTGATGGACATCTTTTGTGCTGGTAATGATAGATAAACAAATTCCAAGGGGTGATAGTTTAACAGACATCATCCCAGGGGGGCTGAGTAGATAGACAGACAGACATCATCCAACGTGAGTAGTCAGACATATTCCAGGGGGAGTAGACATCCTCCAAGGGGGTAGACATCTTCGAATGGTGGTGAGGGTAGGTAGACAGACATCGCCTGAAGGGCTGGAAGACACCTTCTGAAGTTTGGGGGTCTCTAGACATCTTCCGAGACAGGGGTAAACAACTTCCGAGCGGGGGGCTGAATGGGGGTTGGATAGGTAGACAGACATATTCCGAGAGGGCAGGTAGGTAGATAGACATCTGCTTAGCGAGGGGGAGGGGGGGGGGGTTGAGAGGCATCTTCAGGGTGATAGACGTCTTACGACGTGGGGAGAAAGTTTTTCTGGGAGATGTAGATAGACATCTTCAGAGGGTGAGGTAGGTGGACAAACATCTTCCTTAGGGGGGTGAGGTAGGCAGACATCTGCCGACGGTATTAAGTAGGTAGACGTCTTACATGGGGCAGGTAGACAGACATCTCCTGTGGGGGGTTATGTAGACTGACATTTTCTGAGGAGGCAAGCAGGTAGAATGACATATTAGGTGGTGGGGCGATGAAAGACAGACAGTTTTCGATGAGGGAGAGGTAGAATGACATCTTCCGATGTGGGAGGTGTAGGTAGATATCTTCCGAGAGGGGTAGGCACACAGACATCTCCCGAGGGGTGGGGTAGGTAGACATACATATTCCGAGGGGAGTGGTAGGTAGTCATACATATTCTGAGGGAGGGGGGGGGGGGGGTTAGGTAGACAGACATCTTCCAAGGGTGTGGGTAGGTACACAGACATCATCTGAGGGGGTGAGGCGGTAGGTGCAGGTTGACATAGATCTTCCAAGGAGGGGTAGGTAGACAGATATCTTCTGAGTGGAGGTAGCTAGGCAGATATCTTCTGAGGGGGATAGATAGGCGTTTTTCGAGGGTGGGCTGGATAGGCACCTTCTCAGGCCGGGGGGGGGGGGGGCAGATCATCATGGGTGTGACGTCACATGAGCTGCACTGCTGTTGAAATAGCTTGTCAATGTTTTATAAATTTTAGACTTCATTTACGTATTTTAAAGTTTGTTTGTGTTATTATTTTTGCCGTAAAAGCAACTTATTAGTGGATATTCATTTATCTCCGTCTTTCTTCCTGTTGTATTGACTCGAGTGGTCTATTATTTGTGAGTGTGCTTTCGTGGTTCGTCTAAGCCTCGCGCCTCATCAGTTTGTTTACATTCTGCGGCGTGCACTGCATCTGTAGCGGTTATAAGCTAAGTACTGACGAACTTGTTTGTGCTCTGTTATACAGTTATTAAATTGAATGGATTGCAGTGGTGTTGCTTGCCGTTTGTGGCGAAGTACTGACTTAATAAACTTTTGTAATCGTTTGCTCGCTGTGTTTTATAGAGTTTTCAGTAAATTTCGTGCTTTAATTTTGAACTGGCGTTTAGTTTTAATTTTTTGGTTTTAGCTAATAATTTTGTGAAGTTTTGCTGGTATTGGTATCGGCTGTGTTGTAGTAGTATTAATACAAGTAGCTGCTTTCTTAGTAGGCAGAGAATTTCGAGACCATACTTGTTAGCTGCTTTTGTAACTGAACTTTGGTAACGTAGATGTATAGTTTTTTTTAGTAACTGTAAAATTTTATCATGAGTGAGAAGTGTGGGCTCTGTCGTAGGTTTGTGAGTAGTGGATTACGCTGTGGGATTTGTTCAAAGTATTTTAATTGGGGGGAATGCAGTGGGGAAGCCAGTGGTAGTTTTAGGGTGATCCTGTCCTGGGAATGTAGAATCTGTAGTAGAAACAAGTTAATAGAGGAGCAGGAGTGTAAGATCTGTGCCCTTCAGGTGCAGTTACAATGCGCAAAGAAGGAACTAGATAAGTTGAGGAGGGTGAAGGGTGCTGGGGAATGGGAACTGGCAGTTGGCAAGAAGATAGCTAGGAAAAGGAGGTAGTCAGACAGTTTTACTTTGCATACATGCAATAGATACGACAAACTGTCAGAGTTGAGCGGAGAGGAGCCTCGTGAAGCTGCATATGTAGGTAACTTGCAGCAGTCCTCAGCAATTAGGAGGCCTAGGTTCTGCTGCTAGGTAGTTCCCATGGTAGAGGTGTGGGCCAGCATTTGCTGGAAGTTTTGTGGAGTGAGTACCAGGTCACAAGCATTGTGAAGCCTAGTTCAGGGTTGGCTCCGGTGGCTGAAAGCGTAGGGGAGGTATGTAAGAATTTTACAAAGGAGGATCAGGTAGTGATAGTAAATGGAGGTGAGAGCAGTCGCAATAGGGACAGGGGGTATGATGTCAGTGGTGACTTGGTTAAGATAGCTACTCAAACTGGTGGCACTAATGTGCTTTTCGTGAAACTGTTTCAGCATCATGATCGGCCACACCTTAATGCTGCTGTTAGGAGCGTTAATGTGGGGCTGGGGGGTGCACTGATGGCAGAGGGCATGGATCACATCTCAGTGGTACCAGTTGGGTCTATCAGTAGATTGGGTTTCACTAGGCATGGCCTGCACCTCAATAGGTATGCGAAGGGGAGGCTACCTAAGCTTATAGGTGACAGAGTAGTGGGTGATGGTGGCGGTAGTTGTGTCACTCATGGAAAAATTCCTGTAGTGGTTGGTGTTAGAGCTGCACCTTTTTAATACTGAAGTCAGCTGATAGGTATACCTGCTTAAAGGAAGTGTCTTTAAGGGCTCTCCTTCAGAGGATGTAATGTTTCCAAGTAGAGAAGGAATTAGCATATTTCATCAAAATATAAGAGTTATTAGAGATAAAGTTAGTGAACTGCTAATAGATGTTAACGCTGAAATTATTGGCACATCAGAGCACCACTTCAATAAATTGATAATTTATAGGCTTGCTTTACCAGGCTACAAATTAGCTGGCTGTTTCTCAAGGAGTTCCTTGCGGGGTGGGGAAGTGTCTCTGTACATAAAAAACCGTATGTTATTTGAGTCCATAGACTTGTCGCGACACTGCACTGAACAGATATTTGAAAGTTGTGCAGCATTTGTTGAATTTAGTGCAGTTAAACTTCTAATTGCTGTTGTTTATAGGGCCTCTAACCCCAACTTCAGAGCATTTTTGCTTAAGCTAGAGAGGGTCCTTGATTCACTTTGTAGGAAGTACCAGAAAGTAGTTATATGTGGGGACTTCAATATTAATTTTGTATATTATTGTTCAAGAAAAAGGGGGGTTGGGTTGTTTGGGGAAGGAGACCAGACAGCGAGGTCATTGGTCTCTTCGTATTAGGGAAGGATGGGGAAGGAAGTCGTCCATGCCCTTTGAGAGGAACTAACCCGGCATTTGCCTGAAGTGATTTAGGGAAATCACGGAAAACCTAAATCAGGATGGCTGAACGCGGGACTGAACCGTCGTCCTCCCGGATGTGAGTCCAGTGTCTTAACCACTGCGCCACCTCGCTCGGTCCCAAGAAAAATGATGTTGGTAGATCTCCTAAATTCATATGATCTGATGCAAACTGTGTTTTTTTCCAACTAGGTTGCAGGGGAACAGTAGCACAGTCATAGACCATATTTTTATTCGTTCTTCATTACTAGATGGGCATTCTGTTAGTAAAAGAGTGAATGGCCTTTCAGACCATAATGCACAAATTTTAACACTAAAAGGTTTTTGTTCTCCAACCAATGTCATGTTTAGTTACATAGAACGTAGGAAAGTCAATCCAACAGCAATAGAGAGTTTTTTAAAACTTGTCAACGAACAAGAGTGGCAAGATGTTTATAGTGCCAATAATACAGATGATAAATGCAATGCTTTCCATAACACATTTCTCATGCTCTTTGAGAGTTGTTTTCCATTAGAACATTCTAAATGGGGTACTAGCAGTAATGGACAGCCCGGTTGGCTGACTAGTAGGATAAGGATATCATGTAGAACATGGCGGGAATTACATCAAAATGTTAGAAGTAGTCACAATCACGCTACCATAGCCCCTTACAAACAGGATTATAAGGTGCCTAAAAATGTTATTAGCAAGGCAAAAAGTATGCAAATAGAATAGCTTATTCACAGGATAAAATTAAAGACATATGGTTAGTTGTGAAGGGAGTGACTGGTCATCAGCACAAGGTCTATGATATAAAGTTAGTTCTGAGTAATAATATTTTCGTTAGTGATAAATCAGATTTATGTACGGTATTTAACAATCACTTTCTGAGCATTGCTGGCAAGCTAAATAAAAATTTAGTTTCAACAGGAAATCATACAAATTTCTTAGCAAATACCTTTCTGAGATTGATGTCTGAAATACTCCTCTGTTATACAGACAAGAGGGAGATTGAGTCAATAATTAAATCACTGAATACTAAGGACTCTCATGGTTATGATGGAGTGTCTTGCAGAATATTAAAGTACTGTGCTGCACATGTTAGCCCTGTATTCAGCCATATTTGTAATTTTTCCTTTAGGAATGGTCAGTTTCCTGAGCGATTAAAGTACTCAGCAGTAAAGCCGCTTTATGAAAAGGGAGAAAGGTATCATGTAGAAAATTTTATACCTATTTCTATGCCATCAGTGTTTGCAAAAGTTACCGAAAAGGCTGTGCATGTAAGGTTACTTGATCATTTTATATCACACAATTTGCTATCAAATGCGCAGTTCGGTTTTAGAAGTAGTTTGACAACTGAAAATGCTATATTCTCTTTTCTCTGTGAATTACTGGATGGGCTAAACAAAAAGGTAGAGAGAACCTTACGAGGGGAGGTAAGCAGACAGACATCTTCCAAGTGCAGGGTAGGTAGACAGACATCTTCCCACGGGGGGTAGGTAGACAGACATGTTCCGAGTGGTGGGTTGGCAGACATACATCTTCATAGAGAGTGAGTATGTAGACAGATATCTTCCAAGTGGGGTAGGTAGACAGACATCTTCCAAGGGTGCGGGTAGGTAGACGGACATCTTCAGATGGGAGGTAGGTAGACAGATATCCTCTGAAGGGGGTAGGTAGACAGACATCTTCCGAGGGTAGGTAGACATCTTCCGAGTGGTGGTAGACATCTTCCGAGGGGGTTAGACACCTTCTGAGAGGGTGGTAGATAGACATATTCCGAGAGGAGGGAGACATCTTCCGAATAGGTGGGTGGGTAAACAGACATCTCTGGAAAATGGGAGATCGACAGACATCTTCTGATGGGGGGGGGAGGTAGAGTGACATATTCCATGGAGGGGAGTAGGTAGACAAATGTCTTCCAATGGGTGGGGTAGGTAGAGAGAGATCTTCCAAGGGGTGGTAGGTAGGCTGACCTAATACGAGGGTAGCGGTAGCGGAAGAGCGATAGGTAGACAGAAATCTTCTGTGCGGGAGGGGAGAGGGGACGGGGAAGTAGACAGATGAGTTCCCAGGTCCTCAATCAATTTCAAGACACCAAAACTGGCCAATAATTGAAATTCCGAAACCGAAACTTGTCTTGTACTACTTCTTACTAGTCAATTGCAAACAACTTAGAAGCTTCTATTTTGTTCCTTGTGTTACCACTGGATACCTCAGCACGCGACATTGGTTTCCAGACCATAAATGTAAACGTTTCCAAGAGAAAAGATACCTATGTGACTATCTAGCAATACGTCATAAGGCAAGTGACGCAAACGGGTGGTCTTCTAAAGTTTTTTAATACATATTAAAACTTTTCACATTTTTTCGTTTAACGTGGCTTCCTGACCTCGGCTCATGCAAAAGCGTAGGGTCCTCGGTCACATGCATGGCAATAAAAGCCGGCCAATAATTCATCAATCAATAACAAAAATCTCACTTATACTACTTCTTACTGGCTGATTGCATCAACTAAGAAGCTCCTATTTTGTTGCTTGTAGTGTAACCCCACACCGCAGCAAGCGAAATAAGTTTTCAGACGATAAATGTAAACGTTTCAGAGAGAATAGGGGCCAATGTGACGATATGGCTTTACGTCGATTCGATAGCAAAAGGCGAAACCGGGTGGATTTCTCAAGTTTTACGATATATGAACACTTTTCACATTCTTCCGTGCACCGTGGCGTCCAGACGTCGTTTCATGCCAAATCGCAAGGTATTAGCTCATGATCAAGGCACCAAAGCCGGCAAATAAGTCAATAAATGATAACTAAAACTTAAACTGTACTGCTTCTTACTGGCCGATTACATCGATTTAGAAGCTTCTGTGTTCTACTGTGGTGTTTTAGTGTCTCCACATACCGCAGCACGCCACACAAGTTTGCAGACGATAAATGTAACCGTTTGAGAGAGAAAAGCGGCCAATGTGACGATCTGGCATTCCATCGATACGATTGCAAATGACGAAAACGGTGCGATTTCTCAGGTTTTTACTACATATGGACACTTTTCACATTCTCTCGACTAACGTGGCTGGCAGTCGTTGTTTCATGCTAAATCTTAAGGTTGTCGGTCATTGCCAAGACACTAAAGCCTTCTAATTAGTCATTAATCGATAACTAAAACTTGAATTGTACTGCTTCTTACTGGCCGATTACATAGAATTAGAAGCTTCATCTGGGTTCTCCTGTGGTGCTTTTAGTGTCTCCGAATACCGCAGCACGACACAAAATGTTGAAGACCATAAATGTAGAAGTTTAAGGGAGAAAAGCGTCCAATGATCGATCTTCCATTACGTACATACGATAGCAGATGACGAAAATGGTGCGATCTATCACGTTTTACTACATATGGACACTCTTCACATTCTCTCGTGCAACGTGTCTGCCATATTTCGTTTCATGCAAAATCTTAAGGTCGTCCGTCCAGTCCAAGGCACAAATGCCAGTTAATAAGTAAATAATCGATAACTAAAAGTTGAACTGCACTCCTTCTTACTGGCCGATTACATCAACTTAGAAGTTTCTTCTGTGTTCTACTGCGGTGCTTTTAATGTCTGCGCATACCGCAGTACGCGACATAACTTTGCCGACGTTAAATGTAACCGTTTGAGAGAGAAACGCGGCCAAAGTGACGATGTGGCATTACGTCGATAAGATAGCAAATGACGAAAACGGTGCGATTTCCCAGGTTCTTACTACATATGTACACTTTTCACATTGTCTCCTGTAACGTGGCTGCCAGTCGTTGTTTCATGCAAAATCTTAAGGTCGTCGGTCATCTCCAATGCACCAAAGCCAGCTAATTATTCAATAATCGATAGCTAAAACTTGAATTGTACTGCTTCTTACTGGACGATTACATCAACTTAGAAACTTCTTCTATGTTCGACTGGGGTGCTTTTAGTGTCTCCGCATACCGCAGCACGCGACATAGCTTTGCACACAATAAATGAAACCGTCTCAGAGAGAGGAGCGGCCAATGTGACGATGTGGCATTAAGTCTATTCGATAGCAAATGACGAAAACGGGCGGATTTCTCAGGTTTTTACTACATATGAATACTTTTCACATTTTCCCATGCAACGTGGCTGACACACCGCGCTTCATGCGAAATCCTAAGGTCCTAGCTCATGTTCAAGGCACCGAAGACAGCTGTAAGTCAATAATCGATAACTAAAACTTGGTTTATAGTGCTTCTTACTGGCGGATTACATCAACATAGAAGCTACTTCTGTGTTTTAATACGGTGCATCTAGTGTCACCGCATTACCGCAGCACACGACATAATTTTGCAGACGATAAATGTAACTGTTGCAGAGAGAAAAGCGGTCAATATAACGAACTGTCATTAATTCGATTCGATAGCAAATGACGAAAACGGGCGGATTTTTGCTACATATGAACACTTTTCACATTCTCAGGTGCAACGTGGCTGCTACACCTCCCTTCATGCAAAATCGTACGGTCCTAGCTCACGTCCAAGGCACGAAAGCATGCTAAAAAATCAATAATCGATAACTACAACTTAAATTGTACTGCTTCTTACTGGCTATTACATCAATTTAGAAACTTCTTCTGTGTTCTACTGCGTTGCTTTTAGTGTCTCCGCTTTCCGCAGCACGCCACATAAGTTTGCAGACGGTAAATGTAACCGTTTGAGAGAGAAAAGCTGCCAATGTGACGATCTGGCATTACGTCGATACGAAAGCAAATGACGATAACGGTGCGATTTCTCAGGTTTTTACTACATATGGACACGTTTCACATTCCCTCGTGCAACGAGGCTGCCAGTCGTTGTTGGTTGCAAAATCTTAAGGTCCTCAGTCAAGTCCAAAACATCCAAAGCCAGCTGATAAGTCAATAATCGATAACTAAAACTTGAATTGTACTGCTTCCTACTGGCTATTACATCAACTTACAAGCTTCTTCTGGGTTCTACTATGGTGCTTTTAGTGTCTCCGCATGCCGCAGCACGCGACATAGCTTTGCCCACGATAAATGTAATCGTTTGAGAGAGAAGAGCGGCCAATGTGACGATCTCCCATTACGTCGATACGATAGCAAATGACGAAAACGGGCGGATTTCTCAGGTTTTTACTACTATTGAACACTTTTCACTTTCTCTCGTGTAACGTGGTTGCCAGTCGTTGTTTCATAAAAAATCATAAGGTCGTCGGTCATGTCCAAGGCATCAAACTACCTAATAAGTCAATAATCGATAACTAAAACTTGAATTGTACTGCGTCTTACTGTCCGATAAGATCAACTTAGAAGCTTCTTGTGTGTTCTACTGTGGTGCTTTTAGTGTCTCCGCATTCCGCAGCACGCCACATAAGTTTGCAGACGACAAATATTTCGTTTTGAGAGGAAAAAGCGATCAATATGACGATCTCGCATTATGTCGATACGATAGCAAATGACGAAAACCGCGCGATTTCTCAGGTTTTTACCACATATGGACACGTTTCACATTCTCTCCAGCTACTTGGCTGCCATTCGTTGTTTCATGCGAAATCTTAAGGCCGTCGGTCATGTCCAAGGCACCAAAGCCACGTAATAAGTCAATATTCGATAACTGAAACTTGAATTGTACTGCTTCTTACTTTCCGATTACATCAACTTAGAAGTTTCTTCTGTGTTCCACTGCGGTGATTTTTGTGTCTCCGCATTCCGAAGCACGCCACATAAGTTTGCAGACGATAAATGTAACCGTTTGAGAGAGAAAAGCGGCCAATGTGACGATACGGCATTCTGTCGATACGATAGCAAATGACGAAAACGGTGCGATTTCTCAGGTTTTTACTACTTATTGACACGTTTCACATTCTCTCCAGCTACTTGGCTGCCATTCGTTGTTTCATGCGAAATCTTAAGGCCGTCGGTCATGCCCAAGGCACCAAAGCCACGTAATAAGTCAATATTCAATAACTGAAACTTGAATTGTACTGTTTCTTACTGTCCGATAACATCAACTTAGAAGCTTCTTCATTGTTCTACTGTGGTGCTTTTAGTGTCTTCGCATTCCGCAGCACGCTACATAAGTTTGCAGACGATAAATGTATCCTTTTGAGAGAGAAAAGCGGCCAATTTGACGATCTCGCATTACGTCGATACGATAGGAAATGAAAGAAATGGTGCGTTTTCTCACTTTTTTACTACTTATAAACGCTTTTCACATTCTCTCGTGTAACGTGGCCACCTGACGTTGTTTCACACAAAATCTTAAGGTCGTCCGTCATGTCCAAGGCACTAAAGCCACCTAGTAAGTCAATAATCGATAACTGGAACTTGAATTGTACTGCGTCTTACTGTCCGATAACATCAACTTAGAAGCTCCTTGTGTGTTCTACTGCGGTGTTTTCAGTGTCTCCGCATACCGCAGCACCCCACATAGGTTTGCAGACGATAAATTTAACCGTTTTAGAGTGAAAAGTTTCCAATGTGACGATCTGGCATTCCGACGGTAGGATAGCAAATGACAAAAACGGTGCTATATCTCACGTTTTTACTACTTATGGACACTTCTCACATTCTCTCGTATAACGTGCCTGCCAGCCGTTGTTACATGCAAAATCGTACGGTGCTCGGTCATGTTCAAGACACACAAGCCGGCTAATAAGTCAAAAATCGATCACTAAAACATTAATTGTACTGCTTCTTACTGGCTGATACATCAACTTAGAAGTTTCTTCTGTGTTCCACTGCTGTGCTTTTAGTGTCTCCGCATTCCGCAGCACGCCACATAATTTTGCAGACGATAAATGTAACCGTTTGAGAGAGAAAAGCTTCAAATATGACGATCTGCATTCCGTCGATACGATAGCAAATGACGAAACCGGAGGGATTTCACAGGTTTTTACTACATATGGATACTTTTCACATGATAACGTGTAATGTGGCTGCCATCCGTTGTTTCATGCGAAATCTTAAGGCCGTCGGTCATGTCCAAGGCACCAAAGCCACCTAATAAGTCAATAATCTATAACTGAAACTTGAATTGTACTGCTTCTTACTGGCCGATTACATCAATTTAGAAGCTTCTTCTGTGTTCTACTATGGTACACTCCTGGAAATGGAAAAAAGAACACATTGACACCGGTGTGTCAGACCCACCATACTTGCTCCGGACACAGCGAGAGGGCTGTACAAGCAATGATCAGACGCACGGCACAGCGGACACACCAGGAAACGCGGTGTTGGCCGTCGAATGGCGCTAGCTGCGCAGCATTTGTGCACCGCCGCCGTCAGTGTCAGCCAGTTTGCCGTATCATACGGAGCTCCAGCGCAGTCTTTAACACTGGTAGCATGCCGCGACAGCGTGGACGTGAACCGTATGTGCAGTTGACGGACTTTGAGCGAGGGCGTATAGTGGGCATGCGGGATGCCGGGTGGACGGACCGCCGAATTGCTCAACACGTGGGGCGTGAGGTCTCCACAGTACATCGATGTTGTTGTCGCCAGTGGTCGGCGGAAGGTGCACGTGCTCGTCGACCTGGGACCGGACCACAGCGACGCACGGATGCACGCCAAGACCGTAGGATCCTACGCAGTGCCGTAGGGGACCGCACCGCCACTTCCCAGCAAATTAGGGACACTGTTGCTCCTGGGGTATCGGCGAGGACCATTCGCAACCGTCTCCATGAAGCTGGGCTACGGTCCCGCACACCGTTAGGCCGTCTTCCGCTCACGCCCCAACATCGTGCAACCCGCCTCCAGTGGTGTCGCGACAGGCGTGAATGGAGGGACGAATGGAGACGTGTCGTCTTCAGCGATGAGAGTCGCTTCTGTCTTGGTGCCAGTGATGGTCGTATGCGTGTTTGGCGCCGTGCAGGTGAGCGCCACAATCAGGACTGCATACGACCGAGGCACACAGGGCCAACACCAGGCATCATGGTGTGGGGAGCGATCTCCTACACTGGCTGTACACCTCTGGTGATCGTCGAGGGGACACTGAATAGTGCACTGTACAGCCAAACCGTCATCAAACCCATTGTTCTACCATTCCTAGACCGGCAAGGGAACTTGCTGTTCCAACAGGACAATGCACGTCCGCATGTATCCCGTGCCTCCCAACGTGCTCTAGAAGGTGAAAGTCAACTACCCTGGCCAGTAAGATCTCCGGATCTGTCCCCCATTGAGCATGTTTGGGACTGGATGAAGCGTCGTCTCACGCGGTCTGCACGTCCAGCACGAAAGCTGGTCCAACTGAGGCGCCAGGTCGAAATGGCATGGCAAGCCGTTCCACAGGACTACATCCAGCATCTCTACGATCGTCTCCATGGGAAAATAGCAGCCTGCATTGCTGCGAAAGGTGGATATACACTGTACTAGTGCCGACATTGTGGATGCTCTGTTGCCTGTATCTATGTGCCTGTGGTTCTGTCAGTGTGATCATGTGATGTATCTGACCCCAGGAATGTGTCAACAAAGTTTCCCCTTCCTGGGACAATGAATTCACGGTGTTCTTATTTCAATGTCCAGGAGTGTATTTTTTGTGTGTCCACCTACCGAAGCACGCCACATAAGTTTGCAGACTATATATGTAACCGTTTGAGAGAGAAAAAGCTTCCAATGTGTCGATCTGGCATTCCGTCGATACGACAGCAAATGACGAAAAGGTGCGATTTCTCAGGGTTTTACTACATATGAACACTTTTCACATTATCACGTGCAACGTGGCTACCAGTCGTTGTTTCATGCAAAATCTTAAGGTCGTCTGTCATGTCCAAGGCACCAAAGCGACCTAATAAGTCAATAATCGATAACTAAAACTTGAATTGTACTGCTTCTAACTGACCGATAACATCAACTTAGAAACTTTATAGTTTGTTCTACTGCAGTGCTTTTAGTGTCTCCGCATACCGCAGCACGCCACATACGTTTGCAGACGATATATGTAACCGTTTGAGAGAGAAAAGCTTCCAATATGACGATCTGCATTCCGTCAGTACGACAGCTAATGATCAAAACGGTGCAATTTCTCAGGTTTTTACTTTTTATGGACACTTTTCACATTCTCTCGTGTACCGTGGCTACCAGACTTTGTTTCATACAAAATTTTAATGTCGTCGGTCATATCCAAGGCGACAAAGCGACCTAATAAGTCAATAATCGATAACTAAAACTTGAAATGTACTGCTTCTTACTGTCCGATAACATCAACTTAGAAGTTTCTTCTGTGTTCTACTGCTGTCCTTTTAATATCTCCGCATTCCGCAGCACGCCACATAAGTTTGCAGACGATAAATGTAACCGGTTGAGAGAGAAAAGCGGCCAATGTGACGATCTTGCATTACTTCGATACGATAGCAAATGACGAAAACGGTGCGATTTCTCACTTTTTTTACTACTTATGGACGCTTTTCACATTCTCGCGTGTAACATGGCTGCCAGCCGTCGTTAGATACAAAATCCTATGGTCCTCGGTCATGTCCAAGGCACCAAAGCCGGCTAATGAGCCAACAATCGATAAGTAAAACTTGAATTTTATTGCTTCTTACTGTCCGATAACATCAACTTAGAAGCTTCTTGTGTGTTCTACTGTGTTGCTTTTAAAGTCTCCGCATACCGCAGCACGGATCATAAGTTTGCAGACGATGTAGGTAACTGTTTCAGAGAGAAATGAAAAATTCTGTGTCATATTGTTTAAAGCAGGTTGCTCTAAATGCCCAGTGGCTCTGATTCCCTTGATACATTTTAAACAAACTCGGAATGGGAAAGACCAAGTTCTGCTTATTCTTATAGTCTGGAAAGTTGATATACCTTAGGCAGTAAAATATGATGGTTAAAGATGTCCACTGAGTATTTCCATATACACTGAAATTAGCTTTGAACAACAAATTATTAATTGGCCACCTACTCATGACTCAATAGCTACTAAGATCTTTCACTGGTGAAGGAGGTGACGACGTTGTTACGTCCATTAGAGGCTTCAGTAGTTTGCTGAGGATGATGTGAGGTAATTGTGCCATGTGATTTTCTGTGGAGTTTCAGAGTAAGTTCTGTACTGGTGCAGGACATTCATTCCTGCTGTTCTCATTCGAGGCAATCTTGGATTCTTGAATTTCAAGCTCCGGAAGATTAGAAACAGCAATACAACCTCTGTCTTCCTAGTTGTGCACTATTTCAAAGTGCTGAGGTTGACAGTCTCTTCTCTTTGTGCAGTACTTGTAGATTATTGTAAATAGATTATCTGTTATATTTAGAACAACTCATTCTAAACTTTCTAAAGAATGAGACTTTTCTGTCATGACCACTTTTTGTGTGAGGTGATAAATACCAGAAATTTGGTTGCATTTTGAGAAGCTAATGGTGACTGAGATTAGTGTCTGTGTAAATTAATGGAACTGCATTTTTCCCGAGGTCGGCGGTTTTCCGAAGTTCGGCGTTTTTCCCGAGGTCGTCGTTTTTCCCGAGGTCGTCGTTTTTCCCGAGGTCGTCGTTTTTCCTTAGGTCGACATTTTCCCCTGAGGTCGGCGTTTTTCCCCGAGGTCTGCGTTTTTCCCCGATGTCGGCGTTTTTCCCCCGAGGTCTGCGTTTTTCCCCTGAGGTTGGCGTTTTCTCACGAGGTCTGCGTTTTTGCCCCGAGGTCAGATCGGCGTTTTGTTTCCTGAGGTCTATAAATCTATCGATATATTGAAAATAGAAAGTATTTTCATGTATATCGAACTATACTGATATGTCTTGTCATCTTTAAACATATATCCGACAACTAGATATCGTTATTCATCGAGTTAACGATATATTTCGATATATTTATTTATTTCGAGAATCGTTTTCTTAGAGGTCAGATTTATATTGAGACATCCATACATTTCAAACAATCGATTCATTTCTATATATCGATTTGTATCGAGGCTCCAATTTATACCGAGAAGTCGATTTATTTAGATATATCTGTCTATATCGAGTAGTCGTTGTATTTAGAGATATCGATTGACTTCGAAGTATCCATTTATGTCGACATATCGATATATTTTGATATACTGACACAATATGGGTTGTCTATATATTTCGAGGTATCTATATCTTTCCATGTATAGGTGTACTTCAGATAGCGATTTATTTCGAGATATCACTATAGCTCAAGTGAACCATAAATTTCTAGATACCGCTTTTTTTAGAGAATTTTTATATTTTGGGGTATCGATATATTTCGAGATATCGATGTTCCTGGAACACGAGCTACGTCGCTTCCTCGAATTACTACGAGGTATCGATACGTTTCGTTCGTCGAAATGCGCCTAGATGTCGATACATTTCGTTATTTCGAATCATTTCGATGTGTCGGTTGATTTGGATGTGTCGATTTGCTTCGAGGTTTCGATTTATCTCCGGGTCTCGATTTATTTCGTGGTTTCGATTTATTTCGAGGTGGCGATTTATTTCGATGTGTTGATTTATTTCGAGGTGTTGATTTATTTCGAGGTGTCGATGTATTTCGAGGTGACAATATATTTCGATATTACTTGTCGACTGCATCAGCTTAGAACTTATTTCGTACAGAGTGGTGCGACTGCATACCTCAGCACGCGACATTAATTGCCAGACGATAAATGTAAACGTTTCCGAGAGAAAAGCGTCCATTCTGACGATATCCCATTTCGTCGTTAGGAAAACAAATGTAGAAAACGTAAGGTTTTCTTCGCTTTTTACTACACATTAACACTCCTCGCATTTTCCCGTGTGGTGTGGCTACCGGACCTCGGTCGTGCAAAATCGCAAGGTCCTATGTCAACTACAAGGCAGCAAATAAGGCCTATAATTGAATTTTCAATATCTAAAACAAGACAGACACTGCTCCTTACTTGTCGACTCCATCAACTTAAGCTTCTATTTCGTACAGAGTGGTGCCACTGCATACCTCAGCAGGCGACATTGATTGCCAGACGATGAATGTAAACGTTTCCGAGAGAAAAGCGTCCGATGTGACGAACTGGCACTGCATCAAACAAATGACGAAAACGTTAGGTTTTCTTCGGTTTTTCTGCCACTCAAAGTGGTGCCAAGTTTCACCCCACCCCCTCCGAACCCTCCCCAGTCGTGGCTATCAGCTGGTGTGATAGAAATGGACACAGGAAAGTAATAACGTTCCATGAAATCCGATTCAAGGGACGTTAAAGGGAAAATGTTCCAGGCGGTTTATTTCCATTAAGACACGCATACTGGGCATCTACAGTGCCACATCTGCCAGATCGTTTCTATTGTCAGCAGTGGAAAACAAAACTGTACTGAAGACGCCATAGTGAGAGACGGTTTTTGGTAGACGAAATAATAGGCAGCTTAAAACAGTGTGCCCGACCGAGACCCGAACTCGGGACCTTTGCCTTTCGCGGGCAAGTGCTCTACCATCTGAGCTACCGAAGCACTATTCACGCCCGGTACTCACAACTTTCTTTCAGGAGTGCTAGTTCTGCAAGGTTCGCAGGAGAGCTTCTGTAAGGTTTAGAAGGTAGGGGACGGATACTGGCAGAAGTAAATCTGTGAGTGCCGGGCGTGAGTCGTGCTTCGGTAGCTCAGATGGTAGAGCACTTGCCCGCGAAAGGCGAAGGTCCCGAGTTCGAGTCTCGGTCGGGCACACAGTTTTAATCTGCCAGGAAGTTTCATATCAGCGCACACTCCGCTGCTTTACTTCTGCCAGTATCCGTCTCCTACCTTCCAAACTTTACAGAAGCTCTTCTGCGAAACATGCAGAACTAGCACTCCTGAAAGAAAGGATACTGTGGAGACATGGCTTAGCCACAGCCTAGGGGATGTTTCCAGAATGAGATTTTCACTCTGCAGGGGAGTGTGCGCTGATATGAAACTTCCTGGCAGATGTCCTTGCCCGTCAATCTTACCACGCAGAACTCCAGTGGGAATGTCGGTTGTCGCTGAAACAACTGGTTTCGGCTCACTTTAACCTAATTTTTAAAGCCCGTCACAATTCCAGTTCTTGTAATAACCGATTTTCAGCCTTTTATTTACATTATTTCCTCTAGTAAACGTAGGAATCAAACAAAGATTTAAAAAAATTTGACTTTCTCAGTTTCTTGATAAATTAGAATTATATTAATACCGTCAGCTGCTCACGGGTGTCGATATATATCAACGGGGACAGGTGACAATATGTGCCCCGTCTGGGACTAAAGCCCGGGATCTCCTGCTTACATGGCAGACGCTCTGTCCATCTTAGCCACCGAGGGCACAGACGATAGAGTGACTGCAGGGACTATCTTGCGCACGCCTCCCGCGAGACTCACATGCTCACCTTGTATGTCCACACACTACATTCGTAGTGTCCCACACCACCAGACTCATTACTCGTGGAAGACATTCTTACCAAGTCCCGTAACAGTTCGGGGAATACGTGTGCATCTTCACAGAAGAAGGTCATGGCTGGTATTGCCAGAACCATATACGTATATGGATATGGTGTCTGTTCTTTCGGACATAATTTAAATTAAATAGTCAAATAAAACTTTGTCCGCTGTTCGCTGCTTCTCTCAAAATATGGCGAGTGCTTCTGTACTACAGAAAACTGCCAGTATTCTCCTACTGATTTTAGTTTTTAGAAGCTCTGCTCAGAAATTATATTGTAATCGGTTATCACAGCACTATGCGGACGTTACGTATAGTCCAGCGATAAAGGGTGAAAACTTTGGCTGGAGAACTCTCTTTTTCGTTTTAATTTCTCTGTTTTCAAGGGCTACAAGCAGATAACGGCATACTCCGTAGACACAGGCAGCAGATCAGGGACTTTCTATTTTTATCCCGAAAATTTTAACTTTTTTCTTTGTATGATGTCGCAAGTCGACCAAATCAACCATTGTGCTTCACTCGTACCGCATATCGTAAAATACTTCCAGATGGTGCCATTCTGTGTTACAACTGACGTTCGACAACAGCGAGAAACTGCGTCCAGTCTCGCGCACTGCTTGTATAACAGGAACAATATTGTCTCGGCAATGCTGGACCAATCCATTTGTTGCTCGTTTCTGTCAGCAGTGTTATTAAAGTAGCATACATCACTTTTCCCATTTTTTCTGTAATAACGCAGTATTTCAGAGCTACGAAAATCTTACGAATAAAAATTACTCGTCTTTTTTAAAAAAGGATTACTTGAAAACTAAAAATTTTACTACGGCTGCTGTGGCTAATTGATATATCTGTTTTTACGTGGTTATCAGGAAAAAATAAAAAGATGCTTGTTATAACCGAGAGAAAACAAATACCGAAAGACATCTTTTATTCAGAACTAAAATACCCATATTGTTTTAACTGATCGGTTTTTCTATCTCTAAACTGCAGTGTCGCCATAGAAAAGTGTGTCGTTCCATCATTGTCCATAGCAACTTTGAGATATGTAAGTGTTTATGCGCAATATCGACAAATGGAAACAGGAAGAGGTAATAAGCACCTGAGCGATTGAATTTATTTCACGGTCAGAAAAATCGAGTGACAGACAAGACTAAATCACTGTAATAGAAATTATATGGAAAGCTGTGTAAAGGAAAATTTCCAGTTCTTTCGTGGATTCCAAAATTGAAGCAAATTTCGCGACATCAAGGTGACATAGTCTTATACGGATAGTATTCCATGACTAACGTAATTGGCCCACATACTGTACTGATATACGGATAATATTACACGACTAACGTAATTTACCTGAAATAATTTACAAACATGTTACTATAACATTCGCTACTACTCATTGCGCTAATTCACCTTCAGCCATTAAGCGCAAGCGCAGATCTCAGTTATGATACGTGCGCCATCCTAACATTTATCAAGTTAGTAACTCAACACAACTACAAACGATCATTGTGTGCTAAATAAACCTCATAAGAAGAACATGACGGGTTTGAATCATTCCCACCGCATAGGATGAAAAATTTAGGCTCGCACACAAGACCACTTGATAGCTAACCAGAAATTCAGATTAGTTGTAGCTTCGGTGACAATCGCGTTTTTTACATTTTCCCCGTAAACTAGATAATTATGAAACGTTAGCAACTACTCTAAAATATCTGCGGCAACGGCCTTGCCCCGGAGGTTGCATCGGTTCACGTGAGATCACCGAAGTTAAGTGCGTTGTCGGGCGTGGTCGGCACTTGGATGGGTGGTCATCCAGGCCGCCATGCGCTCTTGCCATATTTCGGGGTGCACTCAGCCTCGTGATGCCAATCGAGGAGCTACTCGACCGAATAGTAGCGGCTCCGGTCAAAGAAAACCACCATAACGACTGGGAGAGCAGTGTGCTGACCCCACGCCCCTCCTGTTCGCATCCTCCACGGATGATGACACAGCGGTCGGATGGTCCCGTCCCAGTAGGCCACTCGTGGCCTGAAGACGGAGTGCTTACAAAGCAACTACTCTCCAGTGCATGGCCGTACTACTGAGACCTTGATGCCTGGCATCAACAACAGATGGCAGCACACGAGGTTGGCTTACGCCTACTGCCGAATTTTGCGATCTGTCGTAAGCCTGCGTTAGCACGTGGGGCCTTCCGTCTTAAGTGCAAGCATATCCATTGCGTGTTCTGCCGCGCGACTTGAGTGGAATGTTTCATTATTTCTGAAATTTTATAGAAATGTTTTTCGTTGTATATCCTCTCCATCGGTACTGAATTTACTGTAAAATTACTTGCTCACTTTTCGGAAATTCCGTTAATGGTAAATCGATACTATTTGAAGCCGTGGTAGACACGAGTCTAGTGTGCTTCACCTTCAGCATCTTCTGTGTCAGTCTCGGTTCCTATGTCGCTGATTTCACAACGAACAGTTCGTTGTCTACTGAGTATACTGTCTGTTGCACGACACTATCCCTCCTACACTGCAAGGGGGAGACACAGGAAATTATAAGATTTTTGAAACATGTAGCTATTAAGGTAATTTTGAAGCTAGGCATACGAAAATTTGTATCTGGTTTCTAGGTCAGAAATAAAGAAATATGTGTTCCATTATTATTGGGAATGAAGTGAACTAGTGGGTGAACATTTTATTTTAAGATAAATAATTATGGAAGAACTATGAAAGTATTTTTAAGGCTACATCTACGAAAATTGGTATTTGACTTCAAGGTTACAAATAAGAAAATACGTGTTTTGGTGTTTTTGGAAGTTCAACCCCTAAGGGGATGCAATAGAGCGAGCTGGTGCGTTTCTGGCGCCAGTTTCCATCGATCGTTGTTTCGATCTTTGAGTCCCGGTCCAGAGGACACTGCTCCCTAAGCGACTGTAGTAGTTCTCTGCGCGTCCCCACATCGGGCTTACCGCGCTTACACTTGACACAGTTGCCAACAAATTGCCTGACATCGCGATATAGGTTGGGCCAAAACGTGTTCCCGAACTCGGTTCTAGGTCTTGTATAACGCCAAATGACCCCCGACCACCGAATCGTGGATATATCATGCTAACTCGTTCCTCTGGAATACAGACCTTCACTTCACCACGGTTGTGTCCCCCGAAGGCAACAGCCAGTACCGACGTCGCCATCCGCCTATTGCTGCCTATTCGGTCCCCACCTGGGGTCCACAGCCTGTTTGCCGGCTGAGTCGCAGAAGAAACCGGGTGTCTCGGAGAGAAGGAAATTCGCCCCAAGATCCGGCTCCAAGTGGCCCTTGCCTTCCCCAGACTCTCCCGCGAACATACGGCTAAGAGCGTCGCCAATTCATTGTCTCTGCCCCTAATATGCCGAACCTGGAGATAAATCTTGTCATCTTAACTTCGGCATTACTTTTAGCGAACTTATTAATCAAAGTTTAAGGGCTGGCACTGTCCAAGTAACTCACGGCGGCTCATTTGTTTCAGTTCAGTTGTAATGCTCACCTGTTCTCCAGATAAGGTTGTGTAGTATATGTCTCAGAAAACTGTCTGCCCTTGATGTGTGTTGTGTTAGAGATAATTGGCAAAGGTCGACGCTAGAATATTGGGAGCACAGCACCACGGAGACAGAGAGATATTTAAGGCCATGTCCTCTCCTTTACATCTTGGGTTATGTTGTCACTTTTGCGTGATTCCATCTTTCCGGTGGAGAACTATAGCATCCAAAGTTCAATTGCATTGCCAAGTTGAGTATATTTCTATGTCACTCCCTGTCTCGTGGATCTCTCGTATTGATTTGAATCCTTGTTCTGCTCGCGTCTATCGCCAATTCACACGAAATATTGAAGCAACCTTATTTTAAGGGTATTGTCATATGGTCATGTTCTAGTTGTAATCATTCTACGAATATTGTTGATTAATCAGCTGGGTAAGTAAATTTGAAGGTCGGTTTGGTCAAAATTAAAGCACCTCCTTAATTGCTTTAATCATTTGTATATAGTTTTGTTTACGAAGGTTGGCTAGCCAAATGTTAAAAAATCTGTTTATTAGGCTTAATCTGTTTCTCTGCTGATTGGAAGTAATGAGAGTTCTGCTGCACATTCTATGGACATTTGTACTATTTAAGTAAAGCCTTACCTAAGTATATTTACCTAGTCATATTCAAATTTGAAGTTTAATGGGTCTTGTTTCACGTAAAGAAATTTATTTACTATTTGTCCAACAGATCTGGCCTTATAAGGCAGTCTCTTGTATTTTTGTGATTGTGATTTTATAATGCTTTTGATTGTAATAAAATATGTAGCAACTACAACGGATTACTATTGTGATTTTGGTGTGTCACTACCACAATCCCATTACATAGAGGATGATATGTTTCATGAAATATTTAATTATGAAAGCATATTTAAAGCTAAATATATTTACACCTGAATTTGGCTTCTCGGTTGAAGTAAAAATAAAAAAATTACATGTCTCACTGATTTTTATACATTCAATTCATAAGGAGGTGGAATATACGATGAAATGTTTTATGAAAATAATTCAGTGTGAAAGAATTTTTAAAGCTAAATCTATGAAAATTCTGTTATTGAAAAATACGTGTTTCACTGATTTTGAAACTACAACCTCCAAGGTAGTGCGATAGGGGCACATGTATTCATTCTCTCACCGCCTTCCAGCCCAACCTGCAAAGTATAGGGACTTGAAATTTGATGAAGGTGTAAATATTACGCTGAAAGAACCATTTAAGAAGAAATTTTTCGAAATTCCACTCCTAAGGGGGTGAAATATGGGTTGAAAAGTTTTTTTGAAAAAAAATATGTCCCTATGTTACTGTTGAAGCTAGAACTACAAAACTACGGAAATTGACATTTGGTTTCTCAGCCAGAAACAAAAAAAAAAAAAAACAGGTTTTTATCATTTTCCGAAATTCTTCCGTTGGGGGGATAAAATAATTAGTGAAGGTTTTTTGAAAATAAATCATTATTAAAGAACTAATAAAGCATTTTTAAAGCTACATCTATGAAAATAGGTATTTGACTTCTCAGTTGGATGTAAAAGAAATGTGTTTCGTTGCTTTTGGAAATTTAACTCATTAATAGAGTGAAATAGGGGATGAAAAGTTTTATGAAATATTTCACTATGAAAGCACTTTTAGAATTAAGTGGATGAAGATTTGAATTTGGCTCCTTGGTTCTAAATAGAAGAATACATGTTCAATTGTTTTTGAAAACCTAACTCCTAAAGGGTGTGAGATATTTCTGAAAATGGTTCATTATGAAAGCTTTACTAAATATATCTGACAATTCGCATTCGGCTCCTCTGTTAGAATTTTTAAAAACTATATGTTTCAGTGATTTTGGAACTTCGATACTAAGTGGATGAAAATTTTAATGAAATATTTATTGCGTTATATTAAAATATTTTAAATCTGCATCTATGAAAACCTGTATTTCACTTCTCAATTATATAAAAGAAATATGTGTTGCGGAATGAAAGATTCTATGGAGATATCACCACAAGAATACAAACGGTTTGATTAACAAAAACCTTCGACTCCAGCTGTCGGCATAGCTTTTTGGTCATTCAGTAAAAGACCATACTTCAATGGCGTTAAGTTTAGAAAGTGTTGCAGTTTATAAAAGACATAAAAAACGATTAAAGAAAAAAATTCTTTGCAGACCATAAACGGTCTATGCAAGTAAAGAAGCGGATGATAAGCTAGCTCTTTACGCAAATGAGTTGGTCAGTTTCAGTGTCATGCAGCAGGAACCAAATCCTATAGTTGGTACGATTGGCTAAAGGAAAAGTTTTGCAGAATCACGGGAAATCACTTCTGCAAGTGGCTGAGAATCTCGTAATGAATAAAAATTATGTATCATCCTTCTTTCCCTCTAGCAAAAAAAAAAAAAAAAAAAAAAAAAAAAAAAAAACCCTAGAGAAATTTCCGCTGTGAAACTATTTGCAAACAAGAGAACGGCCCTTGAAATTTAACGCTTCAAAGTTTTAAGCCCTGCTCATTCCGGATATTGATTGGGAAGTGTTAATCCACATGTGAAACCTGAGTACATAATCCCTGTGACATTTTATCAACGGTATTCCATAGGGACAGGTTCTCATTCAAAAAGTGTCACGACTGCCATGGGCCGCGCCGGGTATCCGCCATGTCTCAAACGCCTTGTCACGGTTCGCGCGGCTCCCCCCGTTGGAGGTTCGAGTCCTCCCTCGGGCATCGTTGTGTGTGTTTGTTGTCCTTAGCATAAGTTAATGTAAGTAGTGTGTAAGCATAGAGACTGATGGTTCAAATGGCTCTGAGCACTACGGGACATAACATCGGAGGTCATCAATCCCCTAAAACTTAGAACGACTTAAACCTAAGTAACCTAAGGACATCACACACATCCATTCTCGAGGCAGGATTTGAACCTGCGACCGTAGCGGTCGCGCGGCTCCCGACTGAAGCGCCTAGAACTTCTCGGCCACATAAGCCGATCTATCATGTATTCTAGAGAAGCTGCCCGGTCGTCAGTGGCACCTGTTCTTTCGAGAACAGTTACTATCTTCATATATATGGTTAAACGCTACCCAGCCATTGAGCTTCGTCTGTGCGAATGAGCACAGGTTGCACGAAATCTTACGGGAATCGTCACGTTAGTGTGGGCCAGTATTGAGTGGATGGGCAAATACCTATTACGTACATTACGTTTGTGGATTGTGGACAGTTGGGAATGTGAGTCTCACGGGAAGCGTGGAAGGGATAAATGCCTGCAGTCGCGGTATTCATCTGTGTCCTCGGTGGCTCAAATGGATAGAGCGTCTGCCATGTAAGCAGGAGATCCCGGGTTCGAGACCCAGTCGGTGCACACATTTTCAGCTGTCCCCATCGAAGTATATCAACAACACCTATCGGCAGCTGAGGGTTTCAATTAACTATCAATTGTGAAGGGAATTCGAAGAACCCTTTGCCAGGCACTTAAATGTGATTTGCAGAGTATCCATATAGATGTAGATCAAAGCTTGTCCCGTGACGCACGTGCACAAAACGATTCATACTGCACAATGCATGCAAACATACTAGCCGAAAACACTGACGAATAACGAGTGCTGCATATCCAGGTTAGACAGATCGGTTTTTCCTGCCAAGAAGAACAGGGAGTTGTTATCTAGGAACAATTCCAGTTAGAGAAAGGGTTGATAAATGCTCCTTGGATTGCACACTAAACGTAAATAACGAAAATGCATTTTTGGTAAAAATTGGTCAAAACATAATCCTGTGCTCTCCGTATTGCATTAGCCGTTTTGAATATTGAAAATCTGACTGCAGATTCGTGTTCAGCGACATTAAAAATATATATGTAACACTCAGTTCTTGCAAATCGAAGTAATAATATAATTAAAAGGTTTCCCCAGACGTTGAACTTTTTTGGAGAAACGATTTTCTCAGAACGGCATGCAGCATTAACTAAAAATGGTTCAATCTCTTAACTTCTACCTCTGATCCAGAAAAGTAAACACTTTTCTTAGGAGCTTATATCTATAATATATGACACTGATTAATATTAACTAATATTTGTGAAGGCATAAGGAGTGAAATAAACCCCCAAAAATCTAACTCAGAGTTCGAATTAGCTCCGTATCGCTAAATTTACGGTTGTTTCATTGCGGTTAGGTATGCGCTCCCATAAATTTTATGTAATATCGACTGATGTTTTCCATTTTTAATTTCAGAGAAGTAATTTAGTATCAACTAATGTTATCCATTTTTGATTTCAGGTAACATCTGTGGGGCCACACTGCACGCAGTCTGCGTGATCAAATCATAATTGCGGGCGCCATTTTTTTTTACTGAAAATCTAAAATAAAGCTCATAGTATGATCGCTCGTAATTCCCAAACAGATCCTTCAAATGTATTTTCACTGTCTCAAAAAAAAAGTACCATTTTTTGCTCATTTGAATGAGAACCTAGCCGTAACGCTGGAATATAGTCACGAGATTTTTTTCGGAGACGCTGTACGTTCGCCAGAAGAATTTCGTTCTGCGCGTGTCGATGGACTTCGACAGATATTACTGTGTGTGTGTGTGTGTGTGTGTGTGTGTGTGTGTGTGTGTGTGTACTACTCAGTCGTGCCATTCGAGTGTACATCTTTGCTTAGTTTTCCTTTGACGATGTAAACAGTGTTAGGCTCAGTTGCTATCTGGTCAGTGAGTGGTTCCGAAGGTGTCGGATGTGCGGTGCGTTCTGTCTGCTAGGACAACAACAGACTGGCGTGGTGCGATGGCAGAAGCAGACACTGAGGGAGCTAGCTGCTGGGACGCCAGCGAACAATGTATGCCAAGTAAGACGAAGAGGACTATTCTAAAATTATGAGCCGCCTCAATAGTGTTTATCATTAGTAAATCTTGTAGTTGAGACTGACAATCAATCTACAATAACAGACAGTTTTGCCTAGAGAGAGATTAGTGAGAAATACAGGAAATCCCCCACACACTGAAATTTTGGTTGTGATGACAGGCCGATGGGCAGTGTAGCCCGAGATCTAAGTTAGGTTGGAAGGGGGTAATTTGATTTAGAGATGTTTACGCCAACGATTATGAATGCCGAGTAAACGTTGTGTGAGCAGATTTCCCTGTAGCGTAGCCTAGTGTTTCCGTCCGCGCCATATTTAACACACTTTCTCTGGCGGTGTACAAAAGTCGCACAACAGCGACGAAAACTACGTTTCTGGTGGGGGGAGGGGAGAGTTCACTATGTAATTTCCCTACAAATTTTAGTAGCCGCCGAAACTAGCCGAATTAGAAGCGTAATTTTAACTATATTTCCGTTTGTGGGAAAATAGTGATTCTTCTCTTTCGGCAGCAACTATAATACGTAGGCGACATATTTTTTTTTTTTTTTTAACTCTGAATCATGATCTCAGTACACGCAGTGCTGTTTACGTAACCTGATTCGTGGTCGATAGTAACAAATGCAATGTATTGGTAAATTCTTTGATGTGTGACGTGTGTTGCATAGACGGCGTCTGCAATGTTCGTAAGGCCAAGTTTGTATATATTCTGTGTATGTTTAATTAAGGCGAGGAGGATAATGTTCAAGGAGCACTGCATTAGCGGTCTATGGAGAAATTTAGAATTTGGATCTGACGAACGGCATGCTCGGGCAGTTTGTGCTATTATGTTGACCACTGCGTAATTCGGACACAGTGATCATCGCCTCTCCCTAGTAACCAGGAGACTCGGGTGGTAATCCTGGTCTGGCACAAATTTTCAACAGTACCTATTGTCAGATAATTTTATTAGTTGTTTCGGTCTTAAATTGTGTTTTGTCAACAAAACGTCGTTTAGCTCTTTCTTGGATAACAGCTTTGGAAAGCGTACAGTCTGTACAGGTTACATTGATATTCACTCGTCGTTAGTCCAAGGCAACTATAGCTATTTTTAAACACAGTTGTAGTGCATATTAAGCCTACATACGTATTTGTGTCCTGTGTTTCTTTACCAAGAACTTCTTCTTAGGTAGTTTCCCTGTAGTGGTATTTTGTTTTGGTATTTATAGACTGTAGGCTTGGATGAAATATGAAACACATATCCGAAGTTTCTGTTGATGCTGTAGATCCTGTTTTATCCGTACTAGGGGCACAAACACTTCATCTAATACTGGAGAACACAATTTGTTTCGAGATTTAGCAATTTTTCGTAATGTAGGCCTAGCTTCGATATATTTTTCTCTAATTCTTGTTTGGATTTAATCTTAAAACACACTAACTTTTCCACCAATTATTCTATATGTGGTTTCATCCCTTTCGTAGCATAGAGTTCCTACACGGTCGATAATATTAATAATTTCCTTTCTCACTTCGATTTTCTGTAGGATCTCCTGTTTATGGTTATTGCTAACCTGTTTCACATTCTCACTTTTATTATTTTTATTTTTCTAGTTTTGTGACTGGTAGCCAAATTTTCTTTGAATTCAGTTTGTAATTCTGAAATAGTAACAGTTAAAGGTCAAGTGAAGATTGCGATCTATTTGAGGAGAATTGTTCGGAGATCTTTTATATTAGACGTACACAGGTCATTGAGATCCTTATCTATATAAAATTACTTCGAGTTTGATGTAGCCCATTCTCTTGTCATGATGTCGGCTGTATCGTAGCGCATTGTGTCGATTAGGATGGAGATTTTGGTTGAGAGTTGCCGAAGTCGACGAAAGTGTTTACGAAGTTAAGACTGTACTAACAGCATGATCTGTAGCGTAATCCAAAACGCTCTTTCTGTCCTTTTAAAATGTCTTTTAATTAAAAATAACTAAAGCTGCAAGATACAATCACAAAAACTGTGTTACGTAATACAGAAATCCCAGACTATTGTGGTGTATGTTGTGTACGTACACCAATTTTTTGTCACTGAATATATATTTTTTACTCATTTGCTGGATTCCAGTTTCCCGCTTTTTGCGGCGAAAAACCTTTCCCTGCGAAGGGCCCAATAGCATGTCGGTTATATTCGTGACTTTACCGACGGTCAGTAATTTCATGATAGTCTATCCACCGGCGTCATTGTTAACATCGAATATAGATTTAAGTATTAGGAAGGCTAATATGAACCTAACGCATGAGTAGGTCTAATGATGAATAAAAAAAATTCGAATGCGGGTTAGCTACTACAAGCAGCATAGTGAACGCGTTATTGTGGCCAAGTTAGACACGAAGCCCACACCTACCACAGTCTTAAAAGTAGTCCGCAGATGAGGAAGAAATTGATGAAATGTGTGATGAGATAAAAGAAATTATTCAGATAGTGAAGGAAGATGAAAATTCAATAGTCACAAGTGATTGGAATTTGATAGTAGAAAAAGGAAGAAAAGGAAACGTAGTAGGTGAATATGGAATGGTGGTAAGAAATGAAAGAGGAAGCCGCCTGGTAGGTTTTCGCCCAGAGCATAACTTAATCATAGCTAACACTTGGTTCAAGAATCGTGAAAGAACGTTGTATACGTGGAAGAGACCTGGAGATACTGCAAGAATTTAGATAGATTATATAATGGTAAGACAGAGATTTAGAAACCAGGTATTAAATTGTGAGACATTTCCAGGGGCAAATGTGTACTCTGACCACAATCTATTGGTTATGAACTGTAGATTAAAACTGAATAAATTGCAGAAATGTGGGAAATTAAGGAGACGGGACCTGGATAAACTGAAAGAACCAGAGGTTGTACAGAGTTTCAGGGAGAGCATAAGGGAACAATTGACAGAAATGGGGGAAAGAAATACAGTAGAAGAAGAATGGGTAGCTTTGAGGGATGAAGTAGTGAAGGCAGCAGAGGATCAAGTAGGTAAAAAGACGAGGGCTAGTAGGAATCCTTGGGTAACAGAAGAAATATTTAATTCAATTGATGAAAGGAGAAAATATAAAAATGCAGTAAATGAAGCAGGCAAAAAGGAATACAAACGTCTCAAAAATGAGATCGACATGAAGTGCAAAATGGCTAAGCGGGGATGGCTAGAGGACACATGTAAGGATGTAGAGGCGCAAATCACCATGGGTAAGATAGACACCGCCTACAGGAAAATTAAAGTGACAGCATTGATAGGGGTGGTGGGATCACTCATGGGAAAATTCCTGCAGTAGTGGATGTTAGAGCTGCACCGTTTTTAGATTGAAGTCAGCTGATAGGTATTCCTGCTTAGGGGAAGTCTCTCTAACAAAAGATCCACTTTTAACAAAGCTTAAGTATCCAAGTAATGAGAGAATTAGTATATTTCATCAAAATATACAAGATGTTAGCGATAAAGTTAGTCAACTGCTTATAGATGTTGACTCTGAAATTATTGGTATATTTGAGCACTTCTTAAATAAGGAGATAATTCAGAGGCTTCCTTTACCAGGATACAGGCTGGCTGACAGCTTTTCTAGGAGCTCTTTTCGGTGTGGGGGAGTAACCATGTATGTGAAAAACAGCATCCCATTAGAGTCAATTGATGTTTCAAAGTACTGCACTGAAAAGGTGTTAGAATGTTGTGAAGGTGTGGTTAAATTTAATGGAGCTAAACTTCTAATTGTTATTTATAGAGCCCCAGACGCCAATTTCACAACATTTTTGCTAAAGCTAGAGGAGGTTTTTGGTACACTTTGTAGGAAATACAAAGAATTATTTATATGTGGTGATTTCAATATTAATTGTAAAGTGAGTGTGCAAGTAAAAGCATGCTGGTAGATCTCCTTAATTCATATAATCATATGCTAACTGGTATGGCAAAGTGGTATGCAGATAGAATAGCTCAGGATAAAATTAAAACCATATGGTCAGTCGTAAAGGAAGTGGCTGGTCTGCAGAGACAGGTCGACGATATGGAATCAGTGCGTAGTGGGAATGTTCGTGTTGCTGATAAGTCGCTTATATGTACAGTATTTAATAATCACTTTCTAAATGTAGCAGATGAACTAAATAGAAACCTAGCCCCAACAGGGAATCATATAGCGCTCTTAGAAAAAAGTGTTCCGAGACTGTTACCTGAAATGGTCCTCCATGATAATGACAAGAGGGAGATTGAGTTAATAATTAAATCACTAAAGACCAAGAACTCTCATGGATATGACGGGGTATCTAGCAGAATACTGAAGTATTGTTCTGTGTATGTTGGCCCAGTACTTAGCCATATCTGTAACATTTCCTTTAGCAGTGGTCGGTTTCCTGACCGATTAAAGTACTCTCTAGTGAAGCCACTTTATAAAAAGGGAGACAAGGATAATGTTGACAACTTTAGACCTATTTCCATGCCATCGGTGTTTGCTAAAGTTATCGAGAAGGTTGTATACACAAGGTTACTGGAGCATTTAAATTCACATAATTTGCTGTCAAATGTACAGTTTGGTTTTAGAAATGGTTTAACAACTGAAAACGCTATATTCTCTTTTCTCTGTGAGGTTTTGGACGGATAAAATAAAAGGTTGCGAAAACTAGGTGTTTTCTTTGATTTAACGAAGGCTTTTGACTGTGTTGACCACAAAATATTACTGCACAAGTTGGACCATTATGGAGTAAGGGAGTAGCATAAAGTTGGTTCGCCTCTTACTTTAAGAACAGAAAGCAGAAGGTAATTCTCCGCAATATTGAGAGTGGTAGTGATAATCATTCGCAATGGGGCTCTGTTAAGAGGGCATTCCCCAAGGGTCGGTTCTGGGGCCACTGCTGTTTCTTACTTATATAAATGATATGCCTTCTAGTATTACAGGTGATTCAAAAATGTTTCTGTTTGCTGATGACACCAACTATGCAGTGAAGAGTCTTGTGTGTAATATTGAAACAGTATCAAATAATGTAGTTCATGAAATAAGTTTGTGGCTTGTGGATAACAATTTGATGCTAAATCACACTAAGACTCAGTTTTTACAGTTTCTAATTCACAATTCAACAGGGAACGATATTTTGATCAGACAGAATGGGCATGTTATAAGCGAGACGAAACAGTTCAAGTTCCTAGGCGATCGGATAGATAGTAAGCCGTTGTGGAAAGCCCATGTCCAGGATCTTGTTCAGAAACTAAATGCTGCTTTAGTTACCATTAGAACAGTATCTGAAATAAGTGACAGTTCAACATGGAAAATAGTCTACTTCGCATATTTTGATACGCTTATGTCGTATGGTATTATTTTTTTGGGGTAATTCTTCTAATTCAAAAATGGTATTTTTGGCTCAAAACGGACTGTTCGAGCTATATGGGGTGTAAGTTCGAGAACCTCTTGTTGGTCCCTATTCAATAGTCTGGGAATTCTGACATTGCCCTCACAGCATATATTTTCTTTAATGTTGTTTGTTGTTAGCAGTATTAGCGTATTCCCAACAGTTAGCAGCTTTCAGTCAGTTAATACTGTGCACAAATCATATCTGTATGTGGAATGCACTTCCTTGACTCTTGTGCAGAAAGGAGTGCAGTATTCTGCTGCATCCACATTCAATAAGCTACCACAAGAACTCAAAAATCTTTGCAGTAGCCCAAAATCTTTTAAGTTTAAACTGAAGAGTTTCCTCATGGCACACTCCTTCTATTCTGTCGAGGAGCTCCTGGAAGAGCTAAAAAATTAAGCAAATTTCAGTGTTACGTTGTTGATTTTCTTTATTTTAACTTAAGACTTGTCGCCTGACTATGTTTTAATATTTCATTTTATCTGTTTCTACTATCGTGTTATAATTTCAAGTATTGACTCGTTCTATGACCATGAAGATTTCTCCTTAATTTGGTCCCACGGAACAATAAATAAATAAAAATGAAAAAACTTTGGAGAAAAGAGATCCACTTGAATGCATATCAAGAGCTCAGATGGAAACCCTGATATAAGCGAAGAAGGGAAGGCAGAAAGGTGGAGGAGTATATAGAAGATCTATACAAGGGCAATCTACTTGAAGACAGAATATGGAAATGGAAGAGCATGTAGATGAAGATGAAATAAGAGATTATATACTCCGTGAAGAGTTTGGCAGAGCAGTGAAAGACCTAAGCCGAAACAAGGCCCCGGGAGTAGACAACATTCCATTATAAGTACTGACACCCGTGGGAGAGCCAGCCCTGACAAAACTCTACCATCTGATGAGCAAGATGTATGAGACAGGCGAAATACCGTCAGACTTCAAGAAGAATATAATAATTCCAATCTCTAAGAAAGCAGTTGTTGACAGATGTGAAAATGACCGAACTATTTGTTTAGTTAGTCACAGGCGCAAAATACTAACGCCAATTCATTACAGACGAATGGAAAAACTGGTAGAAGCCGACCTCGGGGAATACCAGTTTGGATTCCATAGAAATACTTGAACACATGAGGCAATACTGACCCTACGACTTCTCTTAAGAGCTAGATTAAGGAAAGGCACACCTACGTTTCTAGCATTTGTAGAGTTAGAGAAATCTTTTGACAATGTTGACTGGAATACTCTTTCAGTGTCTGAAGGTGGCAGAGGTAAAATGCAGGGAGCGAAAGGCCATTTTTAATTTGTACAGATATTAGAAGGGAGTTACAAGAGTCAAGGGGCATGAAAGGGAAGCAGTGGTTGGGAAGGGAGTGAGATGGGGTTCTAGTCTATCGCCGATGTTATTCAATCTGTTTATTGAGCAAGCAGTAAAGGAAAAAAAGAAAAAAATCGAAGTAGGAATTAAAATCTGTGGAGAAGAAATTAAAACCTTGAGGTTCGCTCATGACATTATAATTCTGTCAGAGACAGCAAAGGACCTAGAAGAGCAGCTGAATGGAATGGAGTGTCCTGAAAGAATGATTTAAGATGATCATCAATAAAGGCAAAACGAGGATAATGGAATGTAATCGAATCATGTTTGGTGATGCTGAAGCAATTATATTAGGAACTGAGACACTTAAAGTAGTAAAGGAGTTTTGCTATTTGGGGAGCAAAGTAACTGATGACAGTCGAAGTAGAGAGGATATAAATTGTATACTGGCAATGGCAAGGAAAGTGTTTCTCAAGAAGAAAAACTTGTTAACATCGAGTATAGCTTTAAGTATCAGGAAGTGTCTTATCCGAGTATTTGTATGGAGTGTAGCCATGTATGGAAGTGAATCATGAACGATAAAGAGTTTTGTTAAGAAGAGAATAGAGGCATTAGAAATATGGTGCTACAGAAGAATGCTGAAGATCAGATGGGTAGATCACTTAACTAATGACGAGGTATTAAATAGTATTGGGGAGAAGAGAACTTTGTGGCACAACTTGACTACAAGAAGGAATCGGTTGGTAGGAAACGTTCTGAGGCATCAGGGGATCACCAATTTAGTATTGGAGGGCAACGCGGAGGGTAAAGGTCGAGGAGGGAGACCAGGAGATGAATACACTAAGCAGATTCAGAAGGATGTAGGTTGCAGTGGGTATTGGGAGATGAAGCTTGCACATGATACAGTAGCACGGAGAGCTGCATCAAACCAGTCTCTGGACTGAAGACCACAACAACAACAATAAGAAAGCATCTGTCTCATTTGTACCTTTCAACAGAAATGGGACAGACAAGAGGGTTAGATTAGACTATATGTAGTTTCCGTTGCAATTGATCCATAATGAGGAGATGCTCAGTGGGAAACTAATATGCTAATTTACCTTCCACAGATCGCAAGTGGACTGATCATGGACGTGAAATGAGGGATGAAAATTTAGACGTACTTCTGATCGTACTCGTATTATTTGACACCCCCCCCCCACCTCTCTCTCTCTCTCTCTCTCTCTCTCTCTCTCTCTCTCTCTCTCTCTCTCTCTCTCTCTCTCTCTGTTTCTCACTCACTCACTCACTCACTCCTCACTCACTGTCAATCGCGCACGCCCTAGTTCTACTAAAAAATTCAATTCATTAATGGTGTCAGAGGAGATGGTGAAATAAATCCTTTAGGGTGCTCTTAAACTGAATTTTGTCAGTAGTAAAACTTTTATGGCTGCTGACAATTTATTGAAAATTCGTTGTCCTGAATGATGGAGACTTTCTTGCACCAAAGTAATTAACTTCCAAATTTTTGTGGAGATTATTCATGTTTCTTGTAATTAGTGCATGCAATGAGCTGTTGATTTGAAAATATTCATTTGTTTTTAAAGACAAATTTCACGGGGAGAAGCTATCTTCTATCTCCACCTTTTTAAATTGATCTGTTTCCACGTCCCTAATCTCAAGCTGTGTTATATTAACGGTAAACACAAAACATTTCTTACATGCATTTCCACTGTTTTCCAACAAGTTGACTATTTTTCATGAATAATATATTAATAGTGAAATTTTTGAAAAAGTTTTGAAAGACAGGTTTTGTGGGCAAATTTCAAAAATAAAAAGACCACAGAGTTCTTTATAATAAAGCTTCTCCATGGATTTTAATTCCTGCTCTGAATTTTTCTTTTGTTTCCTTTACTGCTTGATCAACAAACAGAGTGAATAACATTGGGGATAGACTATAACCCTGTCTCACTCCCTTCCCAACCACTGCTCGCCTTTCATGCCCCTCGACTCTGCATGCCCTCGAGTAAGACAACTGATTGTTAGAATTCCATGGTGCTGGAGAGGAACGAAAAACGCTTTTCTTTTAATGATGTCCAGCCCAAACCCTGTATAATTTGTGTGAGACTCTCTCCCATACTTCGCGATAATAGAAAACGTGGTGCCTTTCTTTGAACTTTTTCCATGTACTCCGTCAGTCCTATATGGTAAGGATCCCACATCTCCCAGCACTATTCTAAAAGAGGACGGGCAAGCGTAGTGTAGGCAGTTTCCTTTGTAGGTCTGTTACGTTTTCTAAGATTCTTGCCAATAAAACGCAGTGTTTGGTTATCCTTCTCCACAACATTTTCTATGTGTTCCTTCCAATTTAACTTGTTCGTTATTGTAATACGTAGGTATTTAGTTGAATTTACGGCCTTTACGTTAGACTACAACTTCTCTGATTGTGATTCGTTTATTCTGCTTCGCCAGGGATTTTTCGGGGTCAGTAACGACCTGATTTGCGGATATTGAGGGCGTACCTTAACTGACTTTTGTCTTCATTGATTAGCGGCTACCTTTGAAATGGTTGTACCACTCCTTATGCCGTGTAGTACCCATGACTTCGTCCACAAACACACTATGGTTTCAACTTGAGAATCGCCAAGCTTGAAGCCAAATGTGATGCAACGTCGTCGTTTTGCTCACATTACTAAATCCAACGTGTACCACTTACAAGTGTTCCGAAATATTGGAGAAAATCAGGTATTTGTGCTATGTATGCCTGAAAACATGAGCCCACGAACGCCCTGATACCATTGTTGATTTCAACAATTAAAAAAAGGTCGGATAATTTTTGAACAGCTATCGTTTATAGGCCGTCGCCAGTGATGTCGGAAGAGCAAGATACCCATAGCTGCGCCAGTTGTATTAGGTAGTTCGAATGGAGCGGTCTATTGTCCGACGAATCTCCATAGCAGCTCCGAGCCGAATACCCCAAAGTTCGTCCTTCGCGTTAGGAATCAAGCTGAGCTCACGAGGGCGTAAGTCCGGGGTATGTGGAGTGTGGTGCGTGGTGCGGCCCTTCCCATCCCCATATACCGATCAAATCAGTCACGACTTTAACCAATCGTGCCCGAACATTGTCCTGCAAAATGATGGCCGCGTGCTGCAGAAAGTGACGCCGCTTCTTTCACTCAGTTGTTTTTCTTCTTTGTAGCACAGTCTGTTTCGTTTTCGAGTCGAAACCGCTTAACAGATATTGTTCAAATTTGACATGGCGACCGTTTGAACCCTTAGAAAGAACAAAGCCCACTTCAGAAGGCAATAAACTTTTTTTTTAAGTCAGTGAACGTAAACTAAATTAAAACTTACTTATGTTGGTGTATAACTTATGAATTCTATAATGCATAAGTACTTCAGTAGTCTCCTCGCGGGATAGTCTCTCAAATGAAATTGCTCCCACGTCCGAGGCCTTTCAATATCACTTCTCCCATTCCGCTCGTAGTTCAGAATATTTTGGGGAAGTCTGGGACTTAGCATTCTCACCAGTCTTTACGATATTTTAGAATTTTTTAGTTTATGTTGAAAATACTTAATTTTTCTCTAGTATCTACATTTCCAATCATTTCTTGTTCTGCAGCCCTTCGAATTTCTTAGGAACCTCATCTCTGCCGTCTGAATGTTTTTTGTTTTAACCATGTTTTCGCTTTCACAGCATAACACAGGAACCGCGACCACGTTATAGAATTTCGGGACAATCTCTTTTTGTACTTTATTGCCCAATGTTCGGATAATGGTGCCACAGACAGCTTAGAATTTGTGTAATTTATTTTCAGTATGAGAGTAAAAATCAGATCTTACAGCGTAGCCTAAATGAAAGATAAGAGACCTGTTCTAAAGCAGGTTTATCCAAAACTAGTTTTAAACTGACTGGATATTTTCCTCGAAGTGCACTTATTTACGTTTTATTACTAGAAATTTTAAAGTTGTATTCGTTGCATATTTCGTTCAGGTGGTACATAGATCTTTGGAGGTCATTTCATTCACTTGAATCATGTCATCTACAAACAGAAGCACAATGAGGTGTTTCTCGTGATTCTTAAGTTTCTCCCGGCGTATTTGATAGTCAGAATATCCACGGGGGTACTGCCGGTCTACAGTGTCCAACGTGCACAATATTTCGGCGATCATACATGTCGCCATCATCAGGTGAACTGACGGACTGAGCTCCTGTGAGCGTGCCGGCACGGAGATCCGTACGCTATGGCTGCTCAGAGGGACCTGGTTTCGGTTGCTGACGCTAGACATACAGGCCTGATCACTGGCCCGAGGTATGGAGTCTACGCTTGGTGCAGCTATTCCTCCAAGATCCTCATTTGTTGGGATGGTGTTCCCTCTCGTTCGGGTTGGTCCTCGGGTGTTGCCTGGTCGTAGATCCTGGTTGCCAGCACGCAGGCATGCTGGCGGTGTCGGTGGATGTTCCTGTGGGACTAGGTTATCTTCCCTTCCCGCGCTATGTTGTTCAGCGCGGACTCCAGCTCGGGTGTGAGCTTCCTCGCGCCATCTCCAACTTCTTTCCTCAGCCGCGCGACCGCGTCTTCCAAGATGAAGCCTCAGTCGGCGGCGTGAAGATCGGGTTGGAGTTTATGGTGTGGAGGTCCTTCTTCGTGACGAATTTTCGGTCGCGGCGGCGGCCGTTTTAAATACCCTCCGCCCGCAGCGCGCTCCCTCCGCTGTCCGCGCCCCGCGTCACGGTCGCGTGGTGGAACAGATTGCGGCGGCGTCTGAGAAGACGTCGGTGTGATGGCTCTGTCCGCCGTGGTCGTCTCACCTACACGTTTGCTCGGTTTACTCTCGATTAACCCAATCGCTGGTTCCCAAGGCTTGCTAAGATTATAGACACAGTCACGGTTTATGAGGTCGTCATTGGTGCGTATTTCGATGGCCTCTCTAACAACGCTGTCCCTGTATCTCGACATCTGTACCAGAATCCACCGATCTCCGTGCCAGCACGTTCACAGTAGCTCAGTCCGTCAGTTCACCTGATGATGGCAACATGAATGATCGCCGAAATATTGTGCCCTTTGGAGCCTGTAGACCGACAGTACACCCGTGGATATTTTGACTAGATATTTCTCATTCGTTATCCCAATTCCTTTGTGTGCTCGTAGTTCATGCTTTTATTTATGAAGAATGAAGTCAATGTAAATACTAAAAATGCTGACATAACCTACTCATTTAAATGTATACCGAGCGAGCTGGCGCAGTGGTTAGTACACTGTATGATGATGATGATGATTGGTTTGTTGGGAGCTCAACTGCGCGGTTATCAGCGCCTGTTTAAAGCCCTAATCTTTACACAGTCCAATCTCGCCACCTTCACGAATGAATACGAAATGATAAGGACAACTCACACATCTAGTCCCCGGGTGGAGAAAGTCCTCAACCCTGCCGGGAATCGAACCCGGAATCCCACGATCCAGAGCAGAAACTCCCATTGGGGAGGACGACGGTTTAAATCCGCGTCTGGCCACCCTCATTTATGTTTTCCGTTATTTTCCTGAATCGCTCGAAGCAAATGCTGGGATGGTTCCTTTGAAAGGGCACGGCGGACTTCTTTTTCCCTTCCCTGACGCAGTGCCAGCTCCTGCTCCTTCTCTAATGACCTCGACATCGATGGCACATTAAATACAATCCTCCTTCCGTTCTTCGCTTAAAGGCATAGGTTTAACGCAATAAGTCGGGAGTTAAAAGTTAAAAACTGCGTATTCGTCTAAGGCAGAATATTTTCATGGCGCGAAAATTATCGAGACTATATACACCGAGCATTTGTGAATGGCAGCACGTGGCGACTTACAACAAACTTCACACTTAATTTTGAAACTTTGCGAAACTTTTTTCCCTCTGACATCCCTGACAGAATGATGAAAGGAAAAAAGACTTTCATCACTTCTACATTTTAGCTGTTCATGCAGTAAGGCGTCAGCATCAGTCATGAATTTTGAATTGATTACTTCTTTACTACTCACTCTATTCGGAATACATTTGTCAAACAGTATTCACACATATCGTTGAACGTACCTGAAAAATTATAGCAACACCTAGTTCAGGACATAAACATTGAGATGTTTTCGAAAAACTAGCGTCTCTTAAAACAGAGCGTCTTCAACTGAAAAGGATTATGCTTCTTCAGGTCAAGTTTTTAACACATTAACTGATACGGAAAGTAAACGAACTTCTGAAAGTGGTTTACATATGGGACTTCCAGTTTTCAGATAGCGATTTGGAGGGGAGAAGGGGGCGGTGGTTACGCGGTCTATTTGAAACTTCAGTCTTTCCGCTAATGATGCAGTTGTCTGTAATGAAGTACTGTCTGAAAGAAGCCACGCCCTCATAAGATTTTAGTGTAGTGCAAAGACTGGCAACTTGGTTTACATGTTCCCGAAATGTAAAAATGTTCTGTTCTCAAAACGAAATAACCTTATCCTACGAGTATAGTGTCAGCGAGTCAAATTCGCAATCGCTCAACCCACACGAATACCTGGGTGTAAAAATTTCTAGAGATTTGAAATGGAACCGAGTCGCAGTCCTAGGGAAAGACGGTGACTGCCTGGAATTCATTGGTAGAATTCTAGGAATATACAATCAGTGTACAAAAGAAATTGCTTAGAAATCACTCGTGCACACATCCCCCAATATTGCTCGTGATTCTTGATCCTAGTCAGATACGACTGCCAGGGGATACTGAATGTACACAGAAAAGGGGGGCACGAATGATCACAGGTTTTTTTGACCCGTTGGAGAGTGTCACAGAGTTTCTGATCAAACTGAACTGGCAGGCGCCTGGAAACAAACGCAAAATGTCCGAAGAAAGTCTACTTGGATTATTTCCGGAGGAATATAGGCGAATGGTAGTCAATAGAGGGAATGACTGCGAATGCTCGTTCGATTTGCGCTCTCTTCCCAAGGCTGCGATGCAAACTAATCCTGATAATATTCCCGGTGCGAGATGTAGTTGGCAGCTCTGTAATTGCTCACCCGTGAGTTGCTTAAAGCCCTGGCAAAATTAATCTCGGAGGGACACATCACATTCTCAACCGACTTAGCATATCGCGTAAGGATGTTCTAGATTCTGAGACTAGTGTATTGAATATAAATACGGAAAACTGGAACAACTCACTCTTTGAAATACTTTTAATTCCATTAACTAGTTTTGTAACCTTTACAGACTCATCTTCAAATGTGGCACACAGAATTTCCGTCTTTATTTCTGTAGAGTGATGCCGGGTACTGGCTCTCTGACAGGGAGACAGAGAACTCTTTTAATGTATCGCCACGAGCGACAGTTACATGGCGACATGTGTCGGAAAGCCAATACTTCCACTTAGCTTGACAATGTGGGTGGTATTGCAGTTAATATCCACCTGGCAACTGCCGTTGTCATTGTGTATTGGCCACAGATTAATCGTCTTTAAATGTAAGTATAAATAAGAAGTTTCACCATCACCATAAGGTTTACTACTAATGTACATTACAAAGATGTTCAATTGAAAGAATAGCATACATTGCTCGGAAACAGTCTTTTGATCCTTGTGCACATAACACGAGGGCGTGCTGAGGAGTAGTGACTCCAAATGTTTGATTTGAAAATTCTACATGTTTATTCCACGAATCTGCAGTCCTCTGCCGCTAGAGGGCTCCGATTTGTACCGTGTAACATAGCGGTGTGTGATGTAACTATGTCCGTGCTTGTGAAACAGCTCAAAAAAATTGAAAGTACGAATTGGAAGAGTTGGTTCGCACGTGGAACACCCTCCTCTTCAGCATTACGACGCCAAACTGCAGCCGAGCGCTGCGACTTCTGCAGCACTCCGATGCCGTTCGTTCACTGCCGTCGATTGACCTCCACACGGACCCGACTTGGTCCCATCCGATTTTCATCTGTCTCCAAAACTTGCAGAACACATTCAAGGACTTTTATAGTTCGAAGCCGTGCAAGCAGAGGTGAGGTTGAGGCTCTGTTAGCACAGTCAAATATTCTACTGTGACGGTATCGACAAAATCAACATTTTACAAAATGTGACTACGTAGTCCAATGACTACAGCTGCAATTTTTTAACTCGTGTAAATACTTGAGTGTATAAATTTGTAGTGGTATGAAATGGAACGATCACATAAGCACATTAGTAGATAAAGCGCGTGCGGTTCATTTGGACAATACTGGAGAATTGCAATTAGTACCAGATAGGACGAACAGGGGATATTGAACTTATACAGAGAAGGGCAGTAAAGGTTGCTCAAGGTTTGTTAGACCCATAGGAGAATGTCAGGAAGGTGTTCAAAGAACTGAACTAACGCACAGTTGATGATAGACACAGATTATACCGCGGAAGAGCAAAGTATCGCGAGGAGACCTACTTAGAAAGTTTCTAGAACTGACGTTACGTGATGAATGTAGGAATATACTGAAACCGCCTACGTATGGTAACTGTAGGAAGCGTGAAGACCAGATTAGACTAAGCACAGCACGCACAGAGGCTTTTAAGCAGTCACATTTCGCACGCTCCATACATCAGTTAAGTGGGAATAAGTCATAATAACTAGTATAATGGCAAGTTCCATCTGCCATGCAATTCACGGTCGTTTGTAGAGTACAAATTATAAGCTGCCTAATTTTTGTTTGAATTTGGATTCCAAGAAAATGGTGCGTCTTGCAAAATGTCCTAAATAAGTCTCCTCTTAATCGTCACCACCATGAGTGTTCTGCCCTAGGGCAGGTCTTCACATGTCCCTCTCCATGCAGTCCCATCATTTGTTACCCTCTTGTCTTCTCACAACTGTTTTCTGTCCCTACACTGTCCATCACCTAGTATGTTCTGCGTCGTGTTCCACTTCCATTCACTATTTCCTCCATACCATAAATAAACAATCTCTTCTCATTCAGTGTCCATGCTAACTGTGTTTCCTCATCCTGCTAACTTTAAATTTTCTCTCTGTTCTCCCACTCAACACCACCTCATTTCTCACTATGCTTGCGTACTTTATCCCCTATCAACGCACCCACATAAAAGCCTCCTGTTATGAAACTTCTCGTTGGCAATTGCTATACGTGTTTTCACCTCCTTATTACTTCCAATGTCGTCCATAATAGCGCGTCGCAGTTATCTAAATGGTTCAAATGGCTCTGAGCACTATGTCACTTACCATCTGTGGTCATCAGTCCCCTAGAACCTAGAACTACTTAAATCTAACTAACCTAAGGACATCACATACATTCATGCCCGAGGCAGGATTCGAACCTGCGACCATAGCTGTCACGTGGTTCAAGGCTGAAACGCTTAGACCGCACGGCCACACTGGCCGGCAGTTATCTAAAAACACTAATTTGTTCTGTATCTTCCTGCCTAACATTTTAGTTGTGCTTAGTTTTCTTGCACTTATCACCGGACATTTTGCCTTTTTCTTATTATTTCTCATTGAAATTTACTCATATGTTGTTTAATTCTTTTAACATTTCAGTCATACCTTTTTCGCTCTCTGCCAACACCATATGATCCGCGAGTCTAATACATTCTGCACTCCTAACAACAACCAGCTCCCTTCTATTTCGTTTCATAAGTTTTTGAATGACCTGCTACGAATATATTTACACACTAAGGAAAATTAACGTATCCCGGAGGAATTACCCCAGTGCGTTGGAAATAGATACATGTGATGTATGTGTAGGGGCAAATGAATGACTAGAGTTGCAGAAAAAGTATATGATTAATTCAAGAGAAAGAGCTTCACAAATTGATAAGTCGATGACGTGTTGGTCCACCTCTGGCCTTTACGCGGGCAGTTATTCGGCTTGACATTGACTGATAGTGATAGTGGATGTCCTCCTGACGGATGACTTACCAAATTCAGTTCAGTTGGTTCGTTACATCGTCAAAATCGCGATCTGGTTTAAAGAACCTGCCCATTGTGTTCGAAACGTTCAAAATTGGTGACAGACATGGTAGTCTTGCTGAGCACGTAAATACTATCTCCGTGTGTAGTGCGTAAATTGCCGGCAGGCACCTCATTTAGTGTCCCGAGCAGAGTTCAAGACGCCAGAGAGACAAAGGGTGGACACACTGCATATTAAACTCCACTAATAGGTACTAATAGTACACTACTGATAGGATACTGTATTTCGAAATGTTAGCAGGGGCCAGAAGTTGGAGCATTTGTCTTTCCGCTTAAAGCTTACGTGGGGCGAGTCGTAGTATCTCTAAAAAGAGACACCTCTGACAACACTAGTTGAAAGTGGCCTTCAAACTAGCCGTGCTGCGCTCTCTAACTCCGGTTATTCTCGTGGCCGTCAGAGCTGCTGTAGCCAAGGCGCCCCCTGGGTAAACGCTGCGGACGTCTGCACTCGCAGATACCAATCGTAATACGACAACGGCTATACAATTTACTGGAAACGTACAGGATGTTCCAAATTGCCGTCACTAAGTGCTAGAACTTGTAGAGGGGACTGAGTACATAATACTCGTATTTTAAATTTGTAACCCGCCTCCGGAAACGTATCGTGTGCTACAACCATTTAGAAAAATGTTGGTAACGCTGTCACTTTGACAAGTAATCTGTTACACTGAAGAGCCAAAGAAATACCGTGTAGGGCCACCGCGAGCACGCAGAAGTGCCTCAACACTGCGCGGCATGGAATCGACTAATGGCTGAAGTCGCGCAGGAGGGAACTGACATCAGGAACCCTGCAGAGCTGCCCATAAATCCGTAAGAGTACGATGGGGTAGAGATCTCCTCTTATCAACACGTTGCAATGCATCCCAGATATGCTCGATAATGCTATACAATGTACTAGAAACGTACATGATGTTTGGTGGCCAGCGGAAGTGTTTAACCGCGGAAGAGTGTTCCTGCAGCCTCTCTGTAGCAATTGTGGTTGTCGCGTCGCATTGTCGCGTCGCATTGTCCTGATGGAATTACCTACTTCCGTCGGAATCCACAATGGACACGAATGGATGCAGTTGATCAGACAGGATGTATCTAGACTTATCAGGGGTCCCACATCACTCCGAATGCACACGCCATACAACGTCACAGAGCCTCCACCAGCTTCAACAGTCCCCAGCTGACATGCAGGGTCCATGGATTCGTGAGGTTGTCTTCATACCCGTACACATCCATACTCTATATACATTTTGAAATGAGACTCGTCCAACCAGGTAATATGTTTCCAGTCATCAACAGTCCAGTGTTCGTACCGATGGGCCCAAATGAGGCGTAAAGCTTTGTGCTGTACGGTCAGCAAGGGTACACGAGTGGGCCATCGGCTCTGAAAGCCCATATAGATGATGCTTCGTTGAATGGTTCGCATGCTGACACTTGTTGATGGTAAAGCATTGAAATTTTATGTAATTTGCGGAACGGTTGCACTTTCGTCACGATGAACGATTCTCTTAAGTTTCCATTCTTGCAGGATCTTTTTCCGGCAGCAGCGATGTCTGAGATTTGTTGTTTTACTGGATTGCTGATATTTGCGGTGCCCTCGTGAAATGGTCGTACCGGAAAATCCCCACTTCATCGCTACCTCGGAGATGCTGTGTCCCATCGGTGTTGCGCCGAGTATAATACCACGTTCAAAGTCATTTAAATCTAAATAACCTGCCATTGTAGCAACAGTATGCGATCTAACAACTACGCCAGGCACAGGTCTTACACAGGCGTTGCCGGCGGCATCACCATATCTTTCCTGTTTACATATCTCTGTGTTTCAGTAGGCATTATTATACCAGTTTCTTTGGCATTTCAGTGTAGATGTTACCCAGTACATCTACAGTTTCACTCGTTAATAACCAAGCAGCTGAATGTATTAATATCATTCTAATTTCGAACTGGAAAGGGCCCTCCTGTAAAAACAGTTTCTATGAAGACCGATTTTTTTGTCATTCAGCTGCTGATGGGCGTTGATATACATCAACGAAGACAGGTGAAAATGTGTGCCCCGACCGGGAATCGAACCAGGGATCTCCTGCTTACATGGCAGTTGCTCTATCAATCTGAGCCACCGAGGGCACAGAGGATAGTGAGACTATAGCGACTATCTCGCGCACGCCTCCTGCGAGACCCACATTCTCACTTTGTATGTCCACACACTACATTCGTAGTGTCCTTTCGGACATGTCCGAAAGAACAGACACCATATCCATATAAATATATTTTCCAGTTCGCGTGCGCTGCGTCTCCACGACGCCCCTGCTGACGGTGAATGCACCCTTTCTCGAAGACGTTGTGCAATGGTAACGAAAAGTGTGTGGGGAGGAGTCAGATGTTTTGGACAACGATCTTGATAAAGACGACCAGCAGCTCTTCCAGTACTGTGAGCTTTGGCCACACACAATTCTCGTGTCGGTGTATTCGGCAAAAGTGTACTTAGCAGTGTTTCTCTAACACTCACAGACACATGGAAAAGACTCGAACCAGGTCAGAGAGGAGACAGCCGTCAAACGACATCATACGATCCGACGTAAGTAACCCACCTCCAGTGACGATTACCCAGTTGCATACCACATTAGCGAAGGTGTATTTATACGGCTGTAGCATGAATATACCTTTCCATACATGGGCTCCTCTTCAAAATATCGTAACTCAGTTCCCTAGAAGTTTTTAACGGGAATTTTGGAACATCCTGTATCTCTCCAGTAACTATACACCTGTTTCCAGAATTAGTTCCCTCTGCAGCGGAGTGTGCGCCGATATGAAACTTCTTCCTGGCTGATTAAAACTGTGTGCGGGACCGAGACTCTAACTCGGGGCCTTTGCCTTTCACGGGCGAGTGCTCCACTATTCGAGCTACCCAAACACGACTCATGCCCCGTCCACACAGCTTTACTTCTGCTGTACCTCGTCTCCTTCCTACAGCCGTTGTACCACATTCGAAATATACGAATGTATTTCAGGATTTCGGCGTTATGCAACTTCGCAGAAACATGGCTGAAGTTTACTGTATATTGTTATGAGTAAACCCTAGCACCGTTTCTGTCTCCATATAAAAAAGTATTAGGTAGTATTTTCATAATTTCTTGCACTATTAAAGTTGCTAGGTGTAGGACAAAAATACTAGTATCATACTGAAAATATCGGTAAGAAGCGATAGAATTCCTATAAATAACTTGAAGAAAATCATTTTGGGTACTAAGCCATGTCATTATAAAACAGTGAAACAACTAAAATAACGACATTTCGACCACCGTTTGAACGATCCTCTTCAGAGCGGATAAATGCCACAAAATTCAAATCAGCACCAGCGAAATGAAAGTTCGATTTGGAAACAATTTCTATTTCTTCTTTCTTATCCTCGATTAATTTCCCGAATATCTCGTTCGTTTCGTAAGTTGCTTTCTTTATACAAGGTGTTTCACATTTCTAGAGCTTGCAATTTTACCTACTAACTCATGTCTGCAAACGTCATCTAACGAGGCTATGGAGCATCAAGAAACAGGCGCCAGCTCCGGCAAATGTATGTAAATAGAGTGTGATGCCGTGATTATGTATAAGTTTGAGGTAATGGCAACAGTACTGGAAACGAATGAGTCGAAAGTTACAAGGGAAAATCGTTATCATACCTCTGACGGCGGAATACAAGTTCTGGTACAGTTGTTGATAACTTTCAAAGGTGGTAGTACGGATCAAAGTAAGAAAAAATGTCCGTTAAACATGGGATGCAAAATGCATACATGAGGAGCTATGAGCACATGTTCAGTAGTGGAGATATGTTTTATGCCAGCGAAGATGAACAAGTCCTCACAGCTCTTAAGGTATGCATTTTACACCCCATGTGTACTGGAAATGGTTTTCTTCTTTCGGTCCATACTACCACCTCTGAAAGTTTCCTGCCCTACATTTTAGCTACAACAATACCGGTACATACTGTCACACATATCAGGGATGTCTTCTAATTTTTCATTATAGGGACAAAACCTCAAACTGATACATTTATCCATTATCATAGAAAATTGGTAATATCTTCATTGGATCTCCCTGTTTACATACATTTTACAGACTCCAGAGCTTGTAACTTTGATACTCTGTAGCGTTGCTGGATGACGTTTCCAGATATCGATTCCTATGTAAAATTTCATCAGCTAGGTCCCCTCTACAGACTCGATGAGTGTGTAGCATGACGTGTGAAACATTCTGTATGTAAAGTGAATAACATGGAAGAAGGACCTAGAACCCCCCCCCCCCCCCTCTCTCTCTCTCTCTCTCTCTCTCTCTCTCTCTCTCTCTCTCTCTCTCTCTCTCTCTCTCTCTCTCTTCTCAACTATCAAGTACCAGCTTCCTTATAAGTCTTCCAACTGCTGTCTGATTTCTGGCCGAGTTCTAGATAACATGCCGCTCATTGTGTTTTATCGCTGGTTGCATCTAAAATTCAAACTGTATATTCTGGTCAAAACTGTCAAAAGTTATTTTGTACATCTATTGATGTCATAAATATAGGTTGAATTTCTTCAACTTATCTCTAGCGGCTAGTGTATTCTCTCAAAATTAATTTCCCTGTAGCTCGTCTTCTCTAATGTGTTCCATTCCTGCGTAAATATTGCGGATCAGTATTTTCAGCCACGACGTATGAAAGTGATGGTTCAGTAGTATTCGCACTTATCACTATTTGCCTTATTCGGTATTGGTGTTATTTTTTTTAGTTTAGTCTGAAGATTTAGCAGTGACGTAAGCTAGCATAGATGTTGAGGAGTGAAGCAGCAAACGCCGACAGAGAGAGTCCTCGCTGGTGTTGATAGAGCCCTCTGGTGGCGAAGCCCTGCACTAGAGACAACTGAGTGTGTGAGGTACTAGCAGTGACACCTAGCAGCGAAGTGATGAACCGCAAAATGGCCGCGAAAACTGAGTGACTTAAATGTCTAGTTGCTGTTTATTTCTTCCTTTACACTATTATTACAAAACAGACTGTGGCATCACTGCTTTGTTTGTCTGTTACCGTATTTTTGTGTATTTCACACGTTACAAAATAATTTTGTTCTCGTAACATATAATGCAAACTACATATCCAGTGACATTAATGTACGCAGCATGTTACATTCATCATTCCCTCTTCGTAATTTAGTATTAATAAAAGTTTTGTCCACACTTTTAAAGATTAAAAATGGATATGAGGCTCGGAATTTAATAGCAAAAGAAACAACCATACTAGCTGACAGTCTCTCTCTCTCATTAACAAAAATACAAAATGTAGGTTCAATTTCCTCCGTGCAGTGAGGTGTCGGGGCTACTGTTGCATAATGGCGCGGTATTGCGGGTTAAAGAATTTTGAAGAGCAAGGGCAACTGTAAGTTTCTTGCAAGGAAACGTTAGTGATATAATTATACAACAATAATAGACGTTTGACATCCCTTTTCCTTATTTTACAGTTTCGCTCATTACTTATGGCAAACGCTTTGCCGAGAAGGTAACATTTTGCATCTTCGGCTATGGCCTTTACAATTTCTTTCATTCAACCAGACATAACCTGTAGAGGTAATAATATAATTTCTTTTCTATTCCACAAGATACTTTTACATAAAGTAGAGGCAGAGAGGTTGTCATGTAACTATTAATTTAAATATTATATGAAATATACGGAACTGTTAGTAAAATCGCCAAGAAATTCCACTTATTAATGTTAAGTGTTATCTGTTTGATTCAGCATTCAGCTCACATAAAACCACGAGAAATATAGTTTTTCATAGAAAAAAAAGAGTTAGTGACATGTGTCCCATAAAACATCTCATTTTGACGATAGAATAATTTGAGAAAAAAGAAGGCCTGTGTTCGTTTTGGAAAATGCAATTAGTGAAAACATGGTATTTTTAAAAGGTATTGTCAACTGTTACGAAACGATTTCTCATACAGAATTTATTTATCACATAGTCAATCATGATACTAAAAAGAACACATTGTTGGCTTGTGTGTTGCTATTGATATAATATTTTCCTTTTTTCTTATGACTGAAATAATTTATCCTGTTTTGTCACTGAGAATGTGCGAAGTACAACATGTAATATATATGTCAGTTTTTATAGCCAAATTTTTTTTCAAATACCGATATTTAAGTACAAGATAATGGAATATGTTTTGGTATTTATCTTAGCATCATTTAGTACACCAAGGAAAAGTTTTTTTTAGTAAGGATTTTATTTCATTGTTGTAGAAAGTACCTCGAAAATATATATAGATGTGGTCTGGTGAAGAAAGTGTGCGTATTAAAATTTAAAGTGTTTGCAGCAGCATAATCAGGTTTAGTTTGCAGTGTTGGAGTGAACTCCACGTGGGATCCGAAGCACGGACCCCACCGGGGTACCCGGCATGCGCCACATGCCAGGGCAGAGGTGGAGGCTAGTGTTCAGAAGTCTGAAAATTCCAGCGCCGGCCGGGGATAGAACCCCGGCCCGGCTGGGGCGAATAGCCCCAGGCGAGGCGCTGGAACGTTCCAGACCCCTTACCCCACTAGACCACCGAGGACCCCGGCCGTTTCCTTCTCTGGAGTCCAGCTAGTGGTCGTAGAGCTCTTCTTGCTGTCCTCCGTGTTTACACCGAGGCAGCAGTGGCGTGGTGTAACAGGAAGTGTTTACCTGCGTCCGCTGGATGTCCACTTAGTGTGCGGCTTATTTACCCGGCTGACGTTCGTGTCGCTATAATGTCCATAGTTGCGTCACAATTATTTGCAGGGACCAAAAATCTGCCTAAGCAGTTACACGAAGTCGCACCTCACTATTTGAACCTCTGTGATTCGTTCATGTTATCAATACCCATGTAAAAACTTCTGTTTATCGAAGAAACCTCCTGTGTGCAGTACATTCCATAAACGGAAGCGATTCGCATAACAGATAGCCCCGTAAACGTTTTGTAACGAAGTGTCGGCCGGTACGTAATACTCGATATCTGGAATGGTTTTATCCGTTATTAAGATAATCCTTTCACCCCTATACACTTCGAAAACTTTCCGTGTTTTCTCAATAACGCATAAGCACAGTACATAAATCCGTCGCGAAAATGACATCGAAGATGTACAAGTGTTCGAATGCCACAGAAAAGAAGTGGGTCCTTGAAGGTGTGGAACGGAGAGCAGAACTAAAATAAGATGTAACGTCGCTGTAGACACTCCAGAAGCAGGAAGATCAGTTTGATGACGTCTCATGAGGAGCGAGGAATAAATTCACTCTCAAATAACTACTGTACGAGATGACTCGCTGCCTCTTGAAGGGTGTCATGGGCTTCTGCGGCCGTGGACTCGGCGACCCGTGAGTCAACGCGGTGTTTCTGGCCACATACATTTTAGCTGCGGGTTCTCCGACCTGCAAAGGAAGTCGCGACAATGGGGAGGCTCTGCCTGTCGTTCTGTAATAAGAACGCCGCTCCACATTTTATCTAGGCTTAAGACTGTCTATGCACATAGTGCATAGCTGTGTTTTAAAAATAATTTTTTTTTACCTTTTCCATTCTAGAACATTACTTCCTGTCTTATTTTACGAACTTTTCGAAGGAATGACGTAAATCTTAAGCGTGTTAAATCCACCGAGTCATTATGTATTCTTAAAATATCTTTAAACTCTTTTTCAACACATATGTATCTTTTATCTCTTTCACTGACCACCGGATTATTTTTTTTTTAAATTTCAGGTATTGATTTTATTACCTTCTCCTTTAGCGTATTGATCAGAAATTGTAGGTTCAGATATATTTGTCTTATTGAGTATCGTTTGCTATGCCAAACTTCGACAGCATTCATGGTCTTTTGCATCGAATTGACGACGGTAGATAGCTGACCGTAATCACTTCGAAATAAATTCTCTGAACGCAGATAACTTTGATACAGTTGTATTAGGTATCGAGGTATTATCTAACGAAACTGAAGCCAAGTTAAGAGTGAATTTATTTCGAAACAATTTCTGTTGACTGTCTGTTTTCACCAATTCCACATTTCAACTGGTGTACTAGGATTTTGCATCTATGGACTGACCATATAGTCTACGAATTCATGATATTTTCGCCACTGGGCATTTGCTACGCTGTTACCTTCCATGCGTCATCAAGGCAGTCCGGTGGAAGATGTGCTCTGCAGCATACATTCGGCAAGACAATCGAACTACTTCTTCATCCCTGTATTTCTCCACTAATTCCAGTTCTTGTATGTCTTCCAGAGACATTGCTTGAAATGAAAATTACAACTGGAAATAGATGTCTAGGGTAACACTGTTTGCATAGCTTAATTTGCAGCCATTTCGAAGTAAACCAATGCAGTTTTAAATGACCACCCAGTTATGACATTACTCGGTCCAGAATAAAATATTTCACAATTATTTCGACTTTCCCCTGGTAGAAAAGCTAGTCTTCCGCGCTTCAGATTTCAATATGCAATGCTCTACAGTTGCTCTGAAATGTCCCTCCATAAGAAGAGATTTATTTTCACACATTTTCTCCCCTTCTTCGCAACTGATCACCCGGATTCATTTGTTGGAAACAGGTTTACTATCAGTTTTCTAAAAAACTTTAGTCAGTTTCAAATTCTCTTCGCGCAGCTGAATCCCTGAACTAGTGCCATGGTTATAGGGCTTCTAGTAGCTTCCCTTACACAGTGCAGTGTTTCTCATAATTCGTCATACTTGCGACGTAATCTCGCAAATCTTGAAATTGCTCTTTGACTTTCGGGAAACAGGCATGTATCGGGAGACCAAACCTGCTACTTACCGTGACAGCGTGGGCGGTATTGCAGTTATTATCCATCTGGCAACTTGCGTTTTAGTGGTCTGTTGGCCACTGGTCAATCTCTTTCCATTGTAAATATAAATACGAATTGTCACCATATATCACCAGCATAACTCGGTCTGTTCTATTTGATGTAGTCAGTAACATTGTACATCTTTACTATGGATATCTGCAGCCCTCTGCTTTGTACCGCGTAACATAGCGGTGTGAGACGTGACTATGTTGGTGGGTGAGAAGGAGCTCACAAAACTAAAAGCACGAATTCGAAGACTTCGTCCGCATGTGGACACACTCTTCTTAAGCACGGCAGTGCCAAACTACACACGAGCGCTGCGACATCTGCAGCAAACCGACGTCCTTGGTTCACTGCCGTCGATCATCCTACACACAGTCTCCATTTTCGTCTTTGTGCAAAACTAAGAAAAACTTGTAGCACTTCAATTGTTTCAAGTGGTGCAAGCAGAGGTAAGGTTGTGGCTCTGTTAACATAGTCAAACAATATATTGTGACGGTATCAACAAAATAGTATCTAGTTGGGGAAATTGTTCTGGTTCCCGGGATGAGTGTGTTGAGAGATAAATTTATAGACGTGAAGAATACAGATGCAGAATGTTAATGAAATTTGTTTTATTTAAAAAGCGTTGCGAGTTTTCACATAAAACATCTGTCGACATTACATTTCAGTGCGTCCTCGTACGGTGGATGTCTGAGAAAATACGTACATTGATCAAAATAAGTGGTGACATGAGTGCTGTTAACAGCACTACGTTTAAAACATTTTAACTGTATGGCAATTGCAGATTAATTTTATTTGCAGCTAGCGCGATTATATGAGTGGAGGAGTATTAAATTTAATGGTGAGCATTTATGTAAGTTTTAAGCATTGTCTGTATTGCCTCGTCCTCCAATAACGCTGCCGATCGGTAGCATGACCTGTTGTCCGTCCATGGTTTTTCAGAACATCGATTCAGTGCTGAACCGAAGCTGCTGGCTTGAGTTATTAAGCCAGGATAATCCTGTGCGTCGTGGGTCACGCATGCCATTAATCTTTATAAAAAAAAAAAAATGGTTCGAGTGGCTCTGAGCACAACGGGACTTAACATCTGAGGTGATCAGTCCCCTCGAACTTAGAACTACTTAAACCTAACTAACCTAAGGACATCACACACCTATGCCCGGGGCAGGATTCGAACCTGCGACCATAGCGGTCGCGCGTTTCCAGACTGAAGCGCCTAGAACCGCTCGTCCACACTGGCCGGCCATTAATGTTTCCTTGAATTATTAATTTCTACAGGTTTTATTTATTGTTGCGGAATTGCGCTACCAAAATAATGGCGCTTTGCTCTCTGGATGCTGTTGAGAATTTCTGCGTCTTCGTACCGCCATATTTTTGACTATATCTGTCGGTGGTATCCTTAATATTTTTCGATACGACCCCTTTCCAAATGCCTCAAGTTTTTTGCCTCATACAGTCCATGACTCAGCTCCATAGAGTAGGATACCGAACGTGTAACATCGAAGTAGTCGAGTAGATGTGTGTGCTGGCGAACAGACGTGCCACTTTAGTGCAGCTGACCGCCCAGGCGAACAAAGGGCTGCCACTAATGTTTCCTCAACAACGTATGGGCTTCCGCAGTAGGCACATGGTCCCTGCCCCATGCTAACTGCTCTTCATGGGCGTCGAAAGCTTGCATTTGCACGCCGGTACCACAACTGAAAGTCCACTGAGTGCTACAGGTGGCCTCTCCATATTAATCACATTTTATGCTCCATCGGACAGATTTCCATCGGCGTGTAACGTCTGAAAGCAAACGCCCTGCAACCCTGAGAGACCGTTATGGTGTGGGCAATGTTTTCGCGGCGCTCCCCGGGTGATCTCGTTATTCTGAAAGGCACAATGGATCAACCCTAGTACGCACCTATCCCTGGGGACCCTATCCACCAGTAGATGCACGTGTAACATAGCTCGCAGTGTATGTGCGTGGTTCTGAAAGCTCTAGGATGTATTTACCGTACTGCCCTCACCGCCAAATTTTCCGCCTTTAAACCCAATCGAGAATCTGAGAGGTCACCTCGATCGAGTAGTTTGTGCCACGGATCCTCAATCGATAAAATTCTAACGCAGCTGGACAGGTAGTGGAGTCGGAATGGCTTCTTATCCCTGTCATTGCCTCATTCACTCTATTCCTGTACGTCTCATGCTGCAAAGTGCGTTTATTCGGGATTTTAACTCATGGTCAGATTACTGCGACTGGACAGTGTAATAATACTAATAACTTTGGCGTATTTCAGTGCCCTCGTTTAAGTCTTTCAATTGGACGGCACTTTGGCGACTTGCTTATCATTAACGTACACCAGTTGTCGAACCGGGGAAAGGGAATCGGCAGTTTAGCGTGGAATCCGCACCACATGTTGTTTCTACCGACTCCTCATATCATTGAGAGGTGAAGGCTGGATTAAAAGCAGACTGAAAAATTTATTGGTTCATCTGGGATTCGATCCCGCGATTCTCGATTTGCAGGCACGCGCTGTGCCGGTAGACCACCAGGTCCAACAGTTACGAGACGGTAATCGAACTGTATTTCGTCGTATTTTATATCAAGTAAATGTGCTGTGGTGCAAGCCAAAGTAAATTCACGCTAAGGGCATCAGTTCCGAACCCAGAAAAATGTGCAGCCAGGGCAGTATTGTAAGTAAAAATCAAGCTCTTCCATCTTTCTTACCGAATTGCTATACATCTAGAAAACAAACCAAAATTATGAAAACATTTCATACAAGATTACTGAAAAATTTTTATGAGTAAAAATAAACGTTTATAGTAATATACATGGAGGTGGATGAAAAGTAGTGGCACTTCGGTTATAATTCATGTCAGACTTCACTGACTAAAATTCACTTTATTACATTTCCGTCTCGCGTCTCTATCATTTTCCACACCCACATGAAAGATGTCATACACTGTCAGTGCATCCATCTGTGATGATGTCTCGCTAGAACCGCCATATGGTGTCTTATCATTTGGTGTAAGGCGTGCCACGAAATACTTCGTTCATTTGGGCGATCAAGCCATAATTGGAGTGACTCTGCCGGATGAATACGGTGGATGTCCCAGTATGTCCCGCTGCCACGTACTCGGTGCTCCTGCACAGGGCTCGTCGTTTGGCGTCGTGCACTGTCGTGAAAGTTGGTGGAATGCAGCGCTGGAAGGAAAGATTGTTGCGCGCTCCGACCACGTGCCCTTCCAGTCTTGACCCAAGCACGTTTTTCGTGTTTCCCAAACATGCTATTAAGGCAGTTGAGCTAGCCTCTCCAACTTTGAAGTAGTACACACAGCAACTTACTCAAACACGACCTATGCCGCTTACTTTACTACTTCAGCCCACCATCTATCAGCAACAGAAAGCGTGCGTACCAAATGACTCTCATCCTTCATATTACGGCACTGTGCTACTATTTTTTATCCAACACATGCAAAGACACATGTGTGAATACTTGTCATCTCCCGTCTTGGTGGTGGCCTAATTATTGGGAGGTTTTAAAGTGCGCTATCGACATCGGGTGTATGAAAAACAATAATACACTCTGGCCCGTCTATATTTCTGAAACTAAGAAACATATACAAATAATTTTGATTTTCATGAACAGAAACTGAAAAAGTTTTTTCATCCTTTTCATTGGTGTTCAATATGCATCCTTGAGATGCACGGAATGTGTCAATGCGGTGTTCAAATTGTACCAACACTGTAGCAAGCTTGTCTGGAGTAACAGTTAACACAGGTGCTGTTCTCCGATGTCTCAGTTCCTTTATTGCTGTTGGTTCTGGAGATAACGTAGGTACATAAAGAGTCTGTTACAAAACCGTACATATATAATCACATATAGTCGGGTACGGTGACCTTGGAGGCCAGTAATCTAAGGCTGAGTGACTGACCCATCGTTCAGAAATTGTTTGATTTAGAAATTCCCACACTTCCAGATGCCACTCTCGCGGTGCCCCATCCCATTGGTAAATAAAGTCGTTCGAATCAAACTGTGGGAAAAGAAAGTTTTCAAGCATATCGAGATATATGCTTCCTGTAACCGTGTTTTCGGCAAAGAAAAATGAATCATACACCTTTTCCCTCTAAACTGCACAAAACACATTAAATTTAGGAGAGTCTATTTTATGTTGTACAACTTCATGTGGTTGTCCCGTACTTCATATTGTCACATTATGGCAGTTCACCACTCCGTATAAATGGAATGTTGCCTCGTCACTAAACACTTACTGTTGGAGAAAATAGCCATCCTCCACCTAGCCAAGAGTGAAATTACGGAACTTCACACGATGTTATCACCATCACGAAGAGCTCGCAGTAGCTGACTTTAATATTATCTGATGCATAAACGTCGACGCATAGACGCCAGACGGACATCGGGGGCGTGCTGAGCTGTCGAGCTGCACGGCGAACGGATTTCTGCGGACCCCTCGTGAAACTGTGGCGGATGCGTTCGACGTCTGTGTCAGGCACTCGGGGACGGCCCGGCGATTTGCCTTTCCGCAAACATTCTGTTTCTCTTAATCGTTGATGCCATCGTCTAATGCTCTGTGCTGTAGGAGGATCCGCACAGCACCTTGTACGAAAGTCACGCCGAACACTTATTACTGCCCACACTGCTCAAAATGCAGAACGCAAAACGCGTTCTGTCGTCGCGACACCAGTTTTACTAGGACTGAAATGGGCGGACAGTGCTGCTGCCATGCGGTAACCATGTGAAGCCCGAGGGTTTGCTCTTTCCAGCAGTACGCCATTCACGCACATATGTCGAATTACATAATAGTTACTTTTTTTAAAAATCGGTTGACTCTTTTTGATACACCCTGTATATTTACACTCTAAACCGTACCACCAAGAAATTACCCCAGTGTGAATAAAATCGGTAGATGTGATGTACGTGTAGAGGCAAACTAATGATAACCCTTCCAGGAAAATTGGGTGATTCATTCAGGAGAAAGTCATAGCACGTTGGTCCATCTCTGGCCCTTAAGCAATCAGCTATTCGGCTTGATCTTGATTGATAAAGTTGGTGGATGTCCTCCTGACGGATGTCGTACCATGTTCATTTCAATTGATTCGTTACATCGACAAAATCCAGACGTGGTTGTAAGGAGTTGCCCGCATTGCTCCAAAATTGGGGAGAGAGGCGGCGATCTTGCTGGCCAGTTTATTGCCTGGTACGTACACACAGATGAAACTCTCAACATGTGTGGTGCATAAAATATCGTCGACACTGAAAGCGTTCCCAGCAGAGGTTAACCCCTCGTAATGACAAAAAGTGGTCATACCGCATATTGAAGTCCACTACTAGCTGTCTGGATACTTTTGATCGGATAGTGTATTTCAGAATGTTAGCAGTGGCCAGAAGTTGGGATATTTGGCTTTCCGCTTAAGGCTGCTGCGGGTCAAGATACCTCTAAAAATATACACATCTGGCAGCATTAGAGGAAAATATCCATCAAAGTAGCTGTGTTGCGCTCTCTACCTACATTTGTTCTCGTGGGCGTCAGAGCCGCCGTAGGCAAAACGCCCCCTGGGTTTTATACTGCGGAAACGGTAGTCGCGCCTGATGAGCTCTCAGAAATTATGAAATGTTTTCGCAGATTTCAATTATCGTGGGACAACAACTGTACAATATACCATAAACATGCAGGATGTTCCGACATCCCTGTTACAGACTTGTCGTGTAAAGGGGGACCGAGTACATACTACTCGTATTCTGTATTCTAGCCCATCTGCTGCAACGCACTGTTTCCTCGCTACAGCCATCGGAAAACACATTGGTAACGCGACCACTTGTACAAGTAAGTGATTAGGTGTGACCCAGTACAACAAAAGTGCCACAGTTCCACTCATTAAAAGGAAACTTGATAAGTTTTCAGAAACACTGTTCTTTAAAATACGGACTTTTACAACTCGGGTGCGCTGCGTCTCTTTGAAGCACTGCAGTCACCCCTGCTGACGGTGAACGCACTCTTTTCTCAAAGTCGTTGCGCAGTTGTGGCGAAAAGCGTATGCTATGAAGTCGGACGCTGCGGAGAACGAACTTGATAAAGGCGACGAGCTTCGTCATACAGAAGGATCATGTCGGTGTATCCGGCAAAAGTGCTCTCTGCAATGTTGCTCTAATACTGAGAGACACGTGAGTGACGGACGAGCCATGTCAGAGTGGCAGGACAGACGGTGAATGACATCCGACGTAAGCTCCTCCCCCCACCCCCACCCCCTCCGCCTCCCACGATGACTACCCTGCTGCATACCCACCTAGCTAGCATGTATTCAAACGACTGTAGCACGGAGAGTATACGTTTCCGTACGTGTGTCCAATTTAAAAATATTGTCGTTTAGTTCCTTCTAAAAGTGCTAGAATTTCGGAAAACTCGGTATCTGTCCAGTAAACTGTATAGCTGGTGTCGTACGACATTCGAAATATCCGATTATATTTCAGGATTTCGGTGTTATGGCACTTTGCAGAAACATTACTGAATTTTCCTGTATATTGTTATCATTAAAGCCAAGTACCATTTCTGTCTCCATACCATAAAGCATAAGTACCATTTATATCGTTTGAAGCACTAATTCAGTTGAGGTTTTAGGAAAAAATAATTCTATCGTTCTGAAAATATCGGAGAGAAGGGATATAGTTCCTACAACAAACTTGAAGATAATCATTTTGGGTACTAGGCCATGCCATGATAAACACTGAAAAACCAAACTACCGACATTTCGACCATCTTTTCAGCGATCCTCTTCAGGGCGAATAAATGCCAGGAAATTTCAAATCAGAGCACACTCCACTGCAAAGTGAGAGTTCAATTTGGGAACAACTTCTATTTCTTCTTCTTCACGTTTCATTACTTTCGAGAATTCCTCATCCTTTTTGTTTGTTGCTGTCTTTATAAAGGTGTTTTACAAATCATGTCACACATTTTTTGAGCTTGCAGTTTTACGTAGAAACTCATGCCTGCAAACGTCACGCAACGACGCCGTGGAGCATCAAAGTTACAGGCGCCAGCTCCGGTAAATGTATGTATATACAGGATGATCCGTGATTGTGTTACAAATTTTCTAGGATGATGGAAATAGACAAATGTATCGATTTGAGGTAAGAGCCCCTGTACCGAAAGTTGTAAGTGAAAATCGTTATCCTACTTCTGACAGTGGAATACAAGTACTGGTACTGTTGTTGCTAGGACTGTAGGGTAGGCAACTTTCAGATGCGGCAGTATAGACCACAACAAGAAAAAATGTGCAGTAAACATGGACTCTAAACTGCATGCTCCTGGAGCTATAAGCAGTTGTTCAACAGTGGAGATGGGTGTGAAGATGAACAAGTGCTCATGGTTCATGATGTATGCATTTTACAGCCTATGTGTACTGCACATTGTTTGCTTCTTCCGTTCCGTACCACCAACTCTGAAAGTTTCCTGTCCTACATCTTAGCAACAACGATAACGGTACATACTGTCAGAGGTAACAGAAAAGTTTTCTGTTATAATTTTCCGGTACAAGGACAAAATCTCAAATTTATACATTTATCCATCATCTTAGAAAGTTTGTAACATCTTCGTGGGATCCCTCTATTTTTGTAGGCGCCGATGCCTATAACTTTGACGGTCTGTAGTGTCGCTAGATGACGTTTTCAGAAGTAGATTCCTATGGTAGACTTGATCAGTTAATTCCCCTCTACAGCCCCTAGTAATATAAAGAATGACTTGTGAAACACCCTGTATATAGAATGAATAACATCAGGGAATGGACTAGAACGGTGTCTCACTCACTTGTCACGTATTTACTTTCTTTTATGTCGTTCAACTAGTACAGCTGCTGTCTTATTTCTGGTGGCGTTCTAAGTAACGTTTCGCTCGCTATATTTTATTCCTGGTTGCATCTTAAATTCAAACTGTATATTCTGGTCAACATTGTCAAAAGCTTTTTCTGTAACTAAAGATGTTATAAATATGGGTTCTGTTAACTCCAAATGGATTTTCCTCTAGATCAGCTTCTGTAAGGTGCTCGATTCCTCTGTAAATAGTTTGTATCAGTATTTTCAGCTACGAGTTATCATAGTGGTGGTTTGACAATATTCTCACTGACCCCGATTTGCCTTATTTGGCATTGGTGCTATTACGCTTCTCGTTTAGTGTAAGGATTTAGCGGTTATTTCTGCTGGCGTAGACGTTCAGGAGTGAAGCAGCAAATCCCGGCAGAGTGAGTCGTCACCAGCTGCGCTAGAGCCCTCTGGTAGCGAAGCCCTGCGCTACAGACAACTGACTGTGAGGGACCAGTAGCGACACCTAGCAGCGATGTGGTGAACAGGAAAATAGTATTGCTAAAAGTTTTATCCACGCCTTTTAGCACTTAGAGTGGAGATATGGCACGGAATTTAATAGCAAAAGAAAACAGCCATAGTAGCAGTCTCTCTCTTGCAATGCAACGTCAATGATACAATAGTACAACAATAATAGACCAACTGAATCTGTACTGGTAGTAATATAATTTCTTTTCTGACGTGCAAGATACTTTCATATAAAGCTGAGCCTGAGAGGCTGTCATGTAATACCAACAGAAATATTATATGAAACATGTAGACCTGTCAATAAAGCCGTCAAGAAATTCGTTTTTTTTTTAAATTGTATCTGTTTAATTTAGCATTCAGCTCACATAAACCAGGAGAATTATCCTCTTTCATACAAAGAAAGAGTTTATCCCATTAGTGACCTGTGTCACATCATAATCTCATTTTGACACTTGAATAACTCGAAGAGAGAGAAAAAAAAAAGAGCCTGTGTTCGTTTTGAAAATACACTTAGTGACAATTAGTCTGGTGAAGCAAGTGTGCGTATTAAAATTTAAAATAAGTGATTGCAAAAAGCATAATGAGGTATATTTTGTAGTGTGGGAGTGAGCTCGACGTGGGATCCGAAGCACGGACCCCACGGGGGTGCCCGGCATGCGCCACATGGCATGGCAGGGCAGAAGTGGAGGTTAGTGTTCGGAAGTCTGAAAATTCCACCGCCGGCCGGGGATTGAACCCTGGCCTGGCTGGGGCGAATAGCCCCAGCCCAGCCGCTGGAACGTTCCAGACCCCTTACCACGAGACCACCGGGGACCCCGGCCATTTCCTGCTCTGTACTCGGTCTGGTGGTCGTGTCACAGTACAGCACTTCCTGTTGTCGGCTGTGTTTACATCAGACGCTGAGTGGCGTAGTGTAACCGGCAACATTAGAACGCTGTGAGGGGGAAGTGTTTACCTCCGACTGGTAGCTGTTCTCCTAACCCAGCTGAAGTAACTTTACAGTTATCAAACACATTTGAAATCAGCCTCTGCGACTGTATGCAGTCGACGCTTGTTAATCGTTTGTTTCAACCTGATCCCAAATGCCTCTAGGAAACCAAAGAAACTTCTTCACTAATTTAGGCGAGCGTCATAGCAGAACGACCCACAAACATTCTATAATTACAATTCAGCGCCTAGCTTACACCGGATAATTCTATTTGTTTCATCACTTGTTTTAACAATGCACGAAATACCAAAGCATATTAATCAGTTGCAAATAAATTTCTATGTGTGCAGTTCAGGCCCGCACCGTAGATTTTTCGTGAAAACGTCGAGATAAAATCGTAACAGGTGTTACATATTAAATTACATATTGATAATTAATATCTGCAATACAGTGGTCACACGGTTACTCACAGTGGTCCCACTTGGAGTGGCCGGTGTACGATATAGCCCTTGAGTACGATATCGGGTTGCGCCGTTGCTTCCCTTTTTCCGACTCTGCGGGAGCTGTCGCATTTGCTCAGCGCTTTTTAGGCTTCTGGGAGGGCTTTTCTCACGTTTTCTGTAATTTAGAGCATATTTACAACTCCTATGAGACGAACTCTTCCTTTGTGTCGTAGGTTTAAACTCAATATAGATTTTCGTTTATATCCCGCTAGTATTTTTATTTTCTATGAATCCTAGCGCAGCTCCCTAAGCTGTTCATCGCAATGACACCCAAATCAGAATCCTAGCTTACAGCTACACCAGTTTATAACTTTACACAAAGCTGATTTGTAACAATGACGCGCATTTGCCTACACTGGCACGCTGACAACACAGGCAATAAACGACAACCACGTACAGACGGCGTGGACTTAACCTTTGTTTGCGCACTGTCGGTCTCGTTGTTATTAGTGATTCAAATCTGACGCCACTTTGCCACAGAAGAAACTTCGACAAAGGAGAAAGTTGGCGTTTTCACGTCAGAATAACATCCAGGAAGTTTTCGACTTTCGTAAAACAGAAACGAGTTTCGACGCTGTGAAATGCAATAAGAAGTAGCAGGTAACGAATTGTTTCGGGATTCCAGCATCCATGCTGCAAACAATGATCGAGCGGAAAGATAATGTTGCTGATAAGTATTAAAAGGCGAAAGCAAGCAGACCGGCGAGGCGAGTCGCGCATCTTGCTGAAAGTTTATGGAATTGGCTTGCTCAATGCAGGGTACAAAAGGTATTTGTCAGAGATTATAGCTTAACGGAGCGCTCAATCATTAACGGTTAGTCTGGGAACCGAAGTCTCAGATACAAATAAGGAGTGACACGCCAACTCCAAAGGCATAAGGGCGTTTATAAAAAATTTACTTCATAAAATTCATCCATTCCTGAGTTTATTCAGCATTGAAAAATGAATGAAGCTGAATTTACGTATTTTCGAACATTTGTGTGTGCCTTCCGTTTCAAATACAAAAGCTAATAACATGTAAGAAAACTGGGAATACAAAAGAAAAAAAGTCGAAATTTTATTTAGATTTTCCCTGATTTCATCTAGAATAAAGTGGAGTTAAATAGAATTAATTATTCGAACTTTTTCTCTTAATTATTCGAACTTTTTCATAGTTCCTTTGAACTTCGAATTATGCATACTTGATTGTAACGGTCCCTTGAGCTTCGAATTTTCTAGAGTCTGCAGTAATGTCTAAAAAGTAAAAACAAATCTTCTCGTGCTATTTCCACGTTTCAGTGGATGCTGATTTGGTTGTCCTTTTCAGTATATTTGTATGATTATAGAGTCCTAATCAACGTACGCAACGCTGTTACGGTATAAACGTACGTTTATTTTTACCAAAGTTGCGTAAGAATGCGCTTCTGCCATGCATCCCCACTCCCTAAATGCGCCATCAGGCAAATGAAACTGAATACTCTTTCCTTTGTTTTTCACCCTTCATCGATGGAAGTGATAATGACTTGGTAGCAGAGACCTGTTTAGCTTGAGTGAGTGCTTAAACGAAAGGCATGGACGAATAAAAATACAAAACAGATATATACGTAACGTCACGTAACCATGAAGAAAAGCACACTTAGTTTAGTTTACCATATCAGTTTATTCTTTTAAAACATCGTAAGTGGAATTTACAATTTTGGTCGCTTTCAACATCTAGGAACGTTCTTTATAATAGATAAGTTTCTGATATTTACTTACAGCATTCTTGTGTCTTTTCCCCTTGCATTGGGAATTGTCTTCTCAGACTGCAGATTTCTGAGCAGCACTGATGCCATTAGCCTAAATTTATGTTGGTCTACAGCGCTGAGGTTGAACCTCACCTGTGGTCGACTGAGGGACCACTCCAAAGTGTGGCAGGCAGCCAAAGGCTTTGCGAGGGGCCGATCGTAGGGCGTCCAGAGGAAGCCTCTTGGAACGCAAATTCTGGGCGTTCACAGAAGGTCAGTTTGCCGGTAGTTCGGAACTCCAATAATAGGCGCGTAATTGGGCCCCCTTAGTAACATGGCTCCCAAGGAGGGGAAGGACGGCAGTGTGCACAAGGTGGGGGAGTCACTCTTGATTGCTTCCGGATGCCATGAAGAGTACAGGGTGCACCCAACTGCAGGTGGTGGCCCAACTCGATGCCAATGGCGTATGTCGCTTTGGATTGGAGGAGATTCTCTCTGGTTTTGGTTAGCGGATATGGTAAAGACTGCCAGTCTTGCTTGCGAGATTAAGGCGGAGCTCACCATCTGCACCACCATCGACAGAACCGACTGTGGAACTTCGGTGCAGAGCCGAGTGGAAGGTATGAATCATAGGCTCAGGCGGTTATGTGACTGCGTAGGCCTCAGATTCCTTGACTTGAGCCACAGGGTGGTAGGTTTCCGGATTCCGCTTAATAGGTGAGGAGTCCACTACACGGGTAGCGGGGGTGCATTTTTAGGTTAGAGGGTCTCAGGAAACCATAGCAATGGCTCCCGTCTAAAAGGGGTCAGGGAACACACAGTAAGGTGGTTGTAGAAACGATCGGTGTTGTAAATTATCTTAGCTGTGTTGGGAAAGAACCAGATCTCCAGGCCCTAATAGAAAGCACTGAAGCTCAAACAGTTATAGGTACGGAAAGTTGGCTAAAGCCGGAAATAAGTTAAGCCAAAATTTTTTTCAAACGACCTAACAACGTTCAGAAGGGATAGATTAAACATAGTTGGTGCTGGAGTATTTATTGTTGTCAGAAGTAGTTTACCTTGTAGTGAAACTGAAGTAGATAGTTCCTGCGTAATAGTATGGGTAGAGGCTATACTCTTCTATCGGATTAAACTGGATCGTTTTACCGGCCCCCGACTGAGAGGATATAGTTGCTGAACAGTTCAAAGAAAACGTGAGTCTCATTTCAAATAGGTAGCCCACTCACACAATTATAGTCGGTGGTGATTTAAATCTACCCTCGATATGCTGGAAAATTTATGCGTTTAAAGCCGGCGGCAGGCATAAAACGTCATCTGTAATTGTACTGAATGCTCTTAAAAAATTATTTTGAACAATTAGTTCGTGAGCCCACTCGAAGCATAAATGGTTACGAAAGCGTACTTGACCTCTTAGCAGCAAATATTCCTGGATGAATATGTAGTATCATGACGAATACAGGGATTGGCGACCACAAGGCAGTTGCTGCTACACTGAAAACTGTAACGCCTACAACCACCTAAAAGAAACTCAAAATACATCTATTTAAAAAAAGCTAATAACGCTCTTAACGCTTTTTAAAGAGACAGCCTCCACTCCTTCCGATTTGATCATGTAAGCGTAGAAAAGATGTGGAATGATTTCAGATATATATATATAGCACATAAATTAATATGTGATATACTGATCCCCCATGGACGAAACGGGTCAAATCGCTGTTGCAGAAGCAACGAAAAGGCATGCCAAATCTGAAAGAATCCAAAATCCGCAAGACTGGCGAAGTTCTAAATATAGCAGCTACTTCAGTGCGAGATGCTCTTAATAATTTCTGCAACAAAACTCTGTTTCGAAATCTGGCGAAAAACCCGAAAAGATTCTGGTCATACATAAAGTACACCGGTGTCAAGATGCAGTCAGTACCTTCACTGCGCGAAAATAACGGTGAAGTCACTGATGACAGTGCCACTAAAGTAGAGTTAAGAAACATGGTTTTCCGAAACTCCTTCATCAAGGAATACGAAGCAAGTATTCCCGTGGTGCAGTCAACAGAAAGTGCCAAGATGAGTAGCATTGAAGTAAATATCCTCGGTGTAGCAAAGTAGCTTAAATCACTTGATAAAGGCAAGGCTTCCGGTTCAGATTAGATACCAGTCAGGTTCCTCTGAATGTGCTGATACAAGAGCTCCATATTTAGCAATTATATACAACCGCTCACAGAAAGATCCGTACCTAAAGACTGGAAAATTCCTCAGGTCACAACAATTTCTTAAAGTACTGCCTTTTGTGAAGTTTAACAAAACTCTTAGCAAGTGTACTTGTTATACAAATGGGTACAGCAAAGGCTTCCGGTCGTAAAAGAATTTCAGCGTTAAACTGGAAATAGTTATAGGAGAATATCAGAAGTAATAACCTAATGACATCTTTAATTTCTTGTACATTAGGTTTTTGTGTTGGAGAAGATTCTCTCTGGGTTTGTAGCGGTGGACACCAATTGCCGGCTGCGACTGGAAGCACACTTACACTCGAGTGGCCGCACGAGTCACGGTGGATGCAGCAGCAGTGACCCTGTCGCGGTTGTATGCACCACCTGCTATAGTGTCTCGTGTGCACGAAGGACCTCTGCGGACCGAGCTGCAACTTTCTTAGCTCGCTGGACTGTGCAGTTAATGATTTACAGGGGCTGTGCTCCATTCAGCCCGCCTGGCAGAGGTGTGTTGCAGGGTGGCGTCAGCGCCTGACGGCTTCCGCGACTGGAAAAATGTACTGGCGGTAAAAAAAGTCACAGCAACTTTCGATTTCTGACAAAGGCTGCAGCCAAAAATTTAGTTATAGAGTGTGATGGTCTTTTCTATGTGCCTGAGCGATCATCCTTACGGTGAGTTGCTGACTACTCTCAGAGTATTTGCTCCAGTTACCTGTTGCGTGTGTGATCACCGCGGTCTCATTTCATCGACGTGGTGTTTGTGCACGTGAATAGCTGGCCACATGAATGCACTTTCGTGGCGGGATAAAATTGCAGGCATCTGTAACGGATCGGGCCTGCCCATCCAAAGCCAATAGTTTGCCACTAATGTGCGGGCTCTGTCCTCTGACTTGGCCTGTGTGTGGCGTAGTACCACGGACCTAGGACTGTGGTGCCCCTCCTCGGCCCCAGGCGATGTGTTTCGGGAACCGTGACTGTCTCACAGCAAGTACATTGTACAGTGCGGCGTTTGATACAAATTTTATTTATTATAGTATCTTTTGGCACTTCGAAAGTAGTTTATATATTTGAAAGAATGGACGATAAGAAAAAAAAAATTGTGGCAATCGCAGGCAGTTTGTACACTATGACGTCAAGTATTTCTTGAAAGAAAAAAAATCACACAATACCTGTAGATAATAGACATAACGCATACCATCACTGCTTTCAGGAATGTGTCTCGCAACTCCAAGAAAATGCATATTTTTGTCACCAAATGGGTTTCGCTTTATGAAAATAAAATCAGTGATCTTAATGAAACATGTCTGCCACTGGGCTTCCTTTCTCCATCTACAAGCAGTTCATTACACAACATTTTGATGTTAAGTACTTACGATTTTTGTTCAGACGTTTAGAAATACAGGAGTCATTACTTTTTTTTACGTCTTAGGTCTGCACTTAGACTTGATACCTCAAGATTTGTCAGAGAAAAATGCTAAAACTTGTCTGGAGAGAATGTTTTCATTTTAATAGTGTAAATATGACAAGATCATGCAGGAAGCAGGCGACCAGTATTATTATTTTCATTTTAATAATGAACAGCCTCAGTTGCACCGCTTACATAGACTTTACCCAAGTTTCAGTCGGGATAACCCAACATTCTTCAAAATAACAGTGTCTACTGTTTGTCCATAGTGGAGTTCCAGTACAGCACTCGTGGCTGCCGCGACGTGGGGCCGACGTAGTGCCAGATAACTTTTACAGTCTGACGATAATTTATGAATACTTGACGATGTCCACTATGGACAAACAGTAGGTACTGTTATTGTGAGGAAGGTTGGGTTATACCGACTGAAACATAGGTAAATTCTAGATAAACGGTGCAACTGAGGCTGTTAATTATTAAAATTAATATTTATACAGTTGCTGACAGGGCCGCGTAATGTTGAAGATATTTAAGTAGTATTATTAGAGTAATTAGTAGCATTGAGGCTGATTGCGTCTATTCTGCGAATTTTTGCTTCACGTGCAACTTTGAACGACATATGCACATGCAGTAATCGCATATGGATATCTGATGACGGCTAAATTCCGAAACGCAATACTGGCATTCCTTGCGCGATATCTGACGTTTAGTATTGCGATCCAGTCAACATGAACGCAGAACTACTGATTGTTGTAATTTCAAGTTCGATGTTGGATAACAATTTCCGTGTGATATAATTACAAATTGCCAGTTTTCGGACTTTTCCTTTACCTTGCTTCTTGCCAATTTTCATTAGTGTAGGTCAACAGAAAGTGCCCTATAGGTCTGTATATTTTACACCGTGAAGGGAACACAACCTCAGTATGTGAAAAAAATTTCAATTTGATACATCTCCAAGTTCCTGAAGCATAGGATGTGCAACAGACAGACGAAAAACAAGGGTTCTGTTTTTTTCCGATTGAGGAACGGAATAAAAAAAAAGACAAAGTATTATTAGTTTCAGAGCATATGGTAGCTCCAGTTATAAAAGCTTAAGTGGTATATTTAGACAAAAACATGGCACACTACACTTAAAAATACAAAAAAGAGAGGCACTGAGATTCAAACTCGCGACTTCTACTGTTCCTGCACGCTCATTATCGCTAGACTACCAAGCCCGACATTAGCTTTTTTATGCTTATGGGGGGGGGGGGGGGGGGGGGGAGAGGAGGAGGATTTATTGTAATTGGTTGTCATGCCCAGATAAACATACACGTAAACGCGATCCTGTTGCCAGTTACAAAGCAGTAAAACTCGCTTCAGAAACTCAGAATATTGCTTTATTTGTGTTATCACATATTCGAGCACAATTTCCATCTGTTCTTGTGTAAACTTTTAAGAAGCTAATCGCCATAACTGCGATAGCGTCTTTGATCACGAGATATTTTTTGTACTCTTACTGTCAAACTCTGTGTTACCTTTTGCGTCAGTAATCACGTGCTGATTATCTAAGTAGCAGCCGACAGTTAATAAATGTTTTACTTTTTATCAATGCACCTTGTATGCACGCATACGGCTGTGTACAGTTCTCAGAGATTATCAGCATTAGCTTCCAAGCCATCCACAAGGAATCAAGAGTGGCATTAGAGCCACCCTGAAGTCTAGGCTGGTCTTCACGGTGGCACGAAATCTTGGTCAAGCAGAAAATTTATAATTCTGAACTCAGGCATAACGAGGTACCTCAGACTGAATGACCCCCCCCCCCCCCCCCCTTCTATGCAGCATGGATTCCGAAAACATCGATTACGTGCAACCCGACTCCAACGACAGTCTGAAAACCACGGATCAAGGCAGACAGGGGAAAACAGTGTTTACTGATTTCCGAAACGCATTTCGCTCACTAGCAAAATTGTGCTTATTAAATGAATTGGGTTTTGCACTGTCTATATTCTCAAAATACATCCTGGATGGCGTTGTGGTCGTTCTGTTTGACCTCAGAATATGTTCTAAGGTACTACAGGAAATCGATAGCGAAAAATAAAACTGTGCACTTAAACAAGCGAAAAAATGCCGTACCCTATTACCGTGATGCCAAAGAGTCGCAGTTGTAACAGCTGAAATCATACAAATACATTGTTGCAACACTTAGTTGGTATAAGAAATGTCATGATCACAATAGTCTGAGTTGTAGGTAAAGCAGCAAAACAGTGCAGCTGATGACCGCCGTGAATTTCCGCCAGCAAGTGGGCACACCCCTTGTAACTCAGGGCATGCTGCCGTTTCTTGTGGTCGAACAGCGAACACCTTACTGCATTCCACAATTACGCCCATGGCGAAGGTTGTGATACTGAGACGAGAAGAATTTAGTGCACGAAGACTGAGGGCTTACACATCCACACTATGTTCGTTTAGGACTTAAGCTCACATACTTTAAACACTCCCATAGTGGCAAATGATGAAAGGTTTCTGTTCCAGTAGTGTGCTGCAGCGTTGGCTCTTGCTATACCGTGCACAGTTGACTGTGTTTTGCCTTGCAATGCATAACACACTCACCCACTCGCAGCTGCAACTTTTGTTTATCCTCATCCCAATAAACCATGAACCATGGATCTTGCGTTGGTGGGGAGGCTTGCGTGCCTCAGCGATACAGATAGCCATACCGTAGGTGCAAACACAACGGAGGGGTATCGGATGAGAGGCCAGACAAATGTGCGGATACTGAAGAGGGGCAGCAGCTTTTTCAGTAGTTGCAGGAGCAACAGTCTGGATGATTGACTGATTTGGCCTTGTATTACTAACCAAAATGGCCCTGCTGTGCTGGTACTGCAAACGGCTGAAAGTGAGGGGAAACTACAGCCGTAATTTTTCCCGAGGGCATGCAGCTTTACTGTATGGTTAAATGATGATGGCGTCCTCTTGGGTAAAATATTCCGGAGGTAAAATAGTCGCCCATTTGGATCTCCGGGTGGGGACTAATCAGGAGGATGTCGTTATGAGGAGAAAGAAAACTGACGTTCTACGGATCGAAGAGTGCAATGTCAGATCCCTTAATCGGGCAGGTAGGTTAGAAAATTTAAAAAAGGAAATAGATAGGTAATAGTGGGAATTAGTGAAGTTTGGTGGGAGGAGGGACAAGACTTTTGGTCAGGCGAATACAGGGTTATAAATACAAAATAAAATAGGGGTAACGCAGGAGTAGGTTTAATAATGAATAAAAAAATAGGAGTGGGGGTAAGCTACTACAAACAGCATAGTGAATGCATTATTGTGGCCAATATAGACACGAAGCCCATGCATACCACAGTAGTAGAAGTTTTTATGCCAACTAGCTCTAGAGATGATGAAGAAATGTATGATGAAATAAAAGAAATTATTCAGATAGTGAAAGGAGACAAAAATTTAATAGTCATTGGTAACTGCAATTCGGTAGTAGGAAAAGGGAGAGAAGGAAACGTGGTAGGTGAATATGGATCGGGGGAAAGAAATGAAAGAAGAAGCCATCTTGTAGAATTTTGCACAGAGCATAACTTAATCATAGCTAACAATTGGTTCAATAAGCATAGAAGAAAGTTGCATACATGGAAGAAGCCTGGAGATACTGACAGGTTTCAGATAGATTATATAATGGTAAGACAGAGCTTTAGGAACAAGGTTTTAAATTGTAAGAAATTTCCAGGGACAGATGTTGACTCTGACCACAATCTATTGGTTATGAACTGTAGATTAAAACTGAAGAAACTTCAAAAAGGTGGGAATTTAAGGAGATGGGACCTGGATAAACTGAAACAACCAGAGGTTGTAGAGAGTTTCAAGGAGAGCATAAGGGAACAATTGACAGGAATGGGGGAAAGTAATACAGTAGAAGAAGAATGGGTAGCTTTGAGGAATGAAGTAGTGAAGGCAGCAGAGGATAAAGTAGGAAAAAAGATTAGGGCTGCTAGAAATCCTTGGGTAACAGAAGAAATATTGAACCTAATTGATGAAAGGAGAAAATATAAAAATACAGTAAGTGAAGGAGGCAAAAAGGAATACAAACATCTCAAAAATGAGATCGACAGGACATGCAAAATGGCTAAGCAGGGATGGATAGAGGACAAATGTAAGGATGTAGAGGCTTGTCTCACCAGGGGTAAGATTAATACTGCCTACAGGAAAATTAAAGAGAAACACTTGTATGAATATCAAGAGCTCAGATGGAAACCCAGTTCTAAGCAAAGAAGGGAAAGCTGAAAGGTGGAAGGAGTATATAGAGGGTCTATACAAGGGCGATGTACTTGAGGACAATATTATGGAAGTTGAAGAGGATGTAGATGAAGATGAAATGGGAGATACGATACTGCGTGAAGAGTTTGATAGAGTACTGAAAGACCTGAGTCGAAACAAGGCCCCCAGAGTAGACAACATTCCATTAGAACTACTGACACCCATGGGAGAGCCAGCCCTGACAAAACTCTACCATCTGGTGAGCAAAACATATGAGACAGGCGAAATACCCCCAGACTTCAAGAATAATTCCAATCCCAAAGAAAGTAGGTGTTGACAGATGTGAAAATTACTGAACTATCAGTTTAATAAGTCACAGCTGCCAACTACTAACGCAAATTCTTTACAGATGAATGGAAAAACTAGTAGAAGCCAACCTCGGGGAAGATCAGTTTGGATTTCGTAGAAATATTGGAACACATGAGGCAATACTGACCCTATGACTTATCTAAGAAACTAGATTAAGGAAAGCAAACCTACATTTCTAGCATTTGTAGACTTAGAGAAAGCTTTTGACAATGTTGACTAGAATACTCTCTTTCAAATTCTGAAGGTGGGGGAGGGGGGGTGAAATACAGGGAGCGAAAAGCTATTTACAATTTGTACAGAAAGCGAATGGCAGTTATAAGAGTCGAGGGACATGATAGGGAAGCAGTGGTTGGGAAGGGAGTGAGACAGGGTTTTACCCTTTCCCTGATGTTATTCAATCTGTATATTGTGCAAGCAGTGAAGGAAACAAAAGTTCGGACTAGGTATTAAAAGCCATGGAGAAGAAATGAAAAACTTTGAGGTTCGCCGATGACATTGTAATTCTGTCAGAGACAGCAAAGGACTTGGAAGAGCAGTTGAATGGAATGGACAGTGTCTTGAAAGGAGGATATAAGATGAACATCAACAAAAGCAAAACGTGGATAATGGAATGTAGTCGAATTAAGTCGGGTGATGCTGAGGGAATTTGACCCTTAAAGTACTAAAGGAGTTTTGCTATTTGGGGACCAAAATAACTGATGATGGTCAATGTAGAGAGGATATAAAGTGTAGTCTGGCAATGGCAAGGAAAGGGTTTCTGAAGGAGAGAAATTTGTCCACATCGAGTATAGATTTAAGTGTCAGGAAGACATTTCTGAAAGTATTTGTATGGGGTGTAGCCATGTATGGAAGTGGAACATGGACAATAAATAGTTTGGACAAGAAGAGAATAGAGGCTTTCAAAATGTGGTGCTACAGAAGAATGCTGAAGATTAGATGGGTAGATCACATAACTAATGAGGAGGTATTGAATAGGATCAGGGAGAAGAGGAGTTTGTGGCACAACTTGACTAGAAGATGGTATCGGTTGGTAAGACATGTTCTGAGGCATCAAGGGATCACCAGTTTAGTATTGGAGGGCAGCATGGAAGGTAAAAAACGTAGAGGGAGACCAAGAGATGAATACAGTAAGCAGATTCAGAAGGATGTAGGTTGCAGTAGTTACTGGGAGATGATGAAGCTTGCACAGGATAGAGCAGCATGAAGAGCTGCATCAAACCAGTCTCAGGACTAAAGACCACAAAATCCGAATGATCACATTTGTGCTACATTCATATGAATTTATCTTATGTTTAATACAATATACAACAAATAACTGTTTTTATAACACAAGAAATTATGTGGTGGAGAGATCTATTCCTTGATGTTGTGATTCCATTTGTCACATCATATATTTTTGTACAGTTGAGCAGAGCTATTCACTTATACTGTTGTGACATTTGTTAACCATGTGGTTATTGATCTTCTTATGGGTTTGCCAGACATATTCATTGATGAAATTTCATTTGTCACATGAAATTAAATCCTTATACAGTTTTGCTGAGCTATTCACTTATTACAGCATAACATTTGTCAAGCATGTGGTTCTTTATAACAGTTTTAAATTTATCCCAATTTTCCAGCTCTTTGATATGTTTTGGTAGTGCATTAAAAAGTTTGATGCCTGGATTACATACATGCTTCTGACTTAGGGTCCTTGTTCCAGCGTGTAAGTGGAGACCTTTACATTGCCGTGTATGGTAATCTGTAATGGTTTTAATTTTGTCCTGCTTTCTTTTGATCACCAACAGACATTTCAGAATGTATAATGACGGAATTGCTAAAATTTTCAATGCTTTAAAATGGGGCCTACAACGTGTTTGATGTGGGTTCTGGGTCATTATCTGAATAGCGCATTTTTGTAATTTGAAAATCTCATTTAGGCGACAATTTCTTTTTCCCCAAGATACTATCCCATAGGCCACAATTGACTGAAAATATACTAATCTGGTGCAGTCGTTACTACAAACTCTTATAATAATTCTAAGTACAAAACATGCTGAATTTAGTTTTAGTGCTAAGCTCACCACACGGCATTTCCAGTTTATCTTCTCATCAATGTGCATACCCAGGAATTTTCAAGTTGTTTCCCTCCATAGTGGGATGTAGGTCGTCATGTTCACTTATTCTTCCATTTTGCACATAATTAGTTTTTTCTTTTTGAATTCAGTGTTAGCTTGTTTGCGCTGAGCCATTTTTGTGTATCTTGTAGGAGATGGTCCACAGTACTGTGCAATGACTGCTTCATATAACAAACAATTAAACTAGTATCATCAGCAAGTAACATGATTCTAGCTTTTCTCTATGACACCTGAGTATAATTAATGTAAATGGGGAACAGCAAGGGGAATAATACACTTCTTTTGGTGCTGTAATTTCAACCACCTGCATCCTCTTTTTCCAGATACAACTCGTGCCACTTTTTTTTCCAGTCCTCTGATACTTATAGCTTCAAATGTTTCCAAAAGTATGCTGTGGTCAACAGTGTCAAAGGCTTTTGACTGATCTAGATTTATCCCAAAAACACTTATGCCTCTTCCAATTTACTATTTATATCTTTTGTGTATACCAGTACAGCTGTTTCGGTACTTCTCCCAGCTAGAAATCCATGCTGATTACTGTTTATCATATTCCACAATTAAGATAATGTGTGACTGTATACACCATTAGTATCGCTAAAACCTTAGAGAAAGTTGGGTGAAGTGAGACAAGTTTGTAGTTTCCTGTTTTAAACTTATCACTCTTTTTCAACAGGGGAATGAATCAAGAAATTTTCAGTTTCTGTGGAAAAAACTTGCATATTGTGTGACAGAATACTGTTGATGTGCTACACTGGGTTTTTCTTTATTGTGTAGACACACGGTCCGGTCCATCACATTAATGTGACCAAAATCGACATGCAGTGACCACTCACAGAAGGCACCACTAGCAGTCAAGGGTATATAAAGCATGTTGGGAGCCACAAAAAAGAGTGCAGTTGTCACTGTAAGTAGGAGACAAGATGATGTCGAAATGTGCACAGTCATTGGCGTTTGGGGAAAGGTGGAAGCATTTTGGAAAGACTAAGTCTGTAAACTGTTCACATGTCAGTGTGGTAATGAAAAGAGCTTCTACTGCTTGTCTTTATGCTTTCCGAGACCTGCCACGCCCAATTGAGAATGGAGTGCTACGGGCAGGGCCCTGCAAACATATTGAGATTTCAGTGCTCCAGTCCACAATTTAGACAGAATTTGGCATGATATCCCCCAGGAGCACATCCAACAACTGTATCAACCAATATCAAACCGAATTACTGCTTGCATATGGGCTACAGGTTATCAATGCATTAATGACTCCCTCAGTTTGTGATGCTCTTCCTGTTGACCAACCCATCCAAGTGTTCTGAAATTGTAATCATTTGTTTCTGTGCACATGAACACCAAATCTAGTCGTTACAACCCTTTGGATAATTTCTGTGTTGTGCAACTTTCTTCTTTCCTTAGAGTGTACTTTAAAAATTGTGTTAACAGCCTTATAAGTTTGCCATCTTAAAAGAGGACACAGGTCCCTTTGAAGTGCTGTACATGGAGTGGAACTGATACCTGCCAGTCATCTGAGCCTTCACTGCTGACATAAGCCACATCATTGAAGAGGTGTGTATGTGCCAGTCGACTATAAGGAGTCTGTGTAGTACAATGGATTGAAACCACAGATTAAAGCTATTGTCTTTTGATGTGCCAATGAATTAGGCTGCCCAATTTGTTGGTGTGTCAGTGAAGACTGTCCAGCGTGTCTGCAAGGAATGCTGTACCACTTGCAACCACATAATGTGGCATAATAATAAAAGTGGCCACATTAAGACCCAAACTTGTTGTTAGTCATAGAGATGAACGTTGTAAGTTGCCATTGACAGTCAGTCTCAAACACAACAGGAATCGCTGCAGACCCATGTCTACTAGTTTTCAGCCAAATATTGTGATGGCAAGTTGCATGCAGTGGGACCCTTGCAGAAGACTACTGAGGCATAAGAATGTACATGTTGTCAGTGGAGCAAACACAATACAAACTGGACAGTAGGTGAGTTGAAATGTGTGGTGGTTTTGCCTCTTTCTGAGAACATATCAAAGGCTCTGACAGCACAATAAGATTTTTAACCTGCTATGGACAGAGGATATACAGATTGTCTCAAAAGTTACAACATCCGAACTAATTAGACCTAAGGTATTCACACCATGTTTGGCTTATGTGACATAGTGTCATGAAGATTTTATGGAGTTTAATCAGTTTCAGCATGTGTGCACCAGTGGTGGTGGGCACAATTTCCAGTCTGTTATCAGGATCTATCCACATTCAGCACATTATATCTGCATCACCTGTGGCAAGGGCAGAAATGATTTTGTTCATTAAATTTTTGATGTGGTTGACAGCTGCTTGGTCGACTCTGTCCTTCGTATATGCTGATAGAAACAAGCCCACCTTTCTAATGTCTGGTGGCCTAGAACACGAGGCAATAGGACCACCCCTGCCAATTCAGCATACCTCGTAACACCTGGTCCGCAACATCTGCCACAGCCTGAGCCCAATGTGCCAGTGCACCATATTACTGGAAAAAGACTGTATCTCGGCAGTCAGCCAGTCATAGTAACAGCCAGAGCATATCAAGGTAACTGGCTTTTTTTTTGGGGGGGGGGGGGGGGGGGGGGTGGAATCGTCCCAGAATACCATCAACCGCCAAACAACACAACCCATTCCCTATCATGTACCTCTTCCATCATAGTTTGTGGATTGGTAATATATCATTATCTTCTCACAGGATATGTACATACTCTGAATTGCCAACAAAACTGGCACAGGCATGCGTATTCAAATACAGGGATATGTAAACATACAGAATATGGCACTGCAGTCGGCAATGCCTAAATAAGACAACATGTGTCTGGCACAGATGCTAGATTGCTAAGTGCTGCTGCAATGGTAGCTTTTCAAGATTTACGTAAATTTGAATGTGGTGTTATAGTGGGTGTACGAGCAATGGGACAAAGCATCTCCAAGGTAATAATGAAGTGGTTATTTTCCCATATGAGCATACAGTGAATATCAGGAATCTGGTAAAACATTAGATCTCCAACATCGTTGCAGCCGAAAAAGATCCTCCAAAAACAGGAGCAACAACTGAAGAGAATCGTTCAAAGTGACAGAAATGCAACCCTTCTGCAAATTGCTGCATACTTCAATGTTGGGCCATCAACAAGTGTAAGAGTATGAACCATCATTGATATGAACTTTTGTAGCTGAAGGTCCACTTGTGTACCCTTGATGACTGCATGCCACAAAGCTTTTTGCCTCACTTGGGTCCATCAACGCCGATACTGGATTGGAAACATGTTGCCTGGTTGGACGAGTCTCGTTTCAAAGTGTGTCGTGCAGATGGACACGTACATGCATGGAGACATCCTCTTGAATGGACACTGTGTTGTGTTTGGCAGGAGAGCCAATCCATATACCTAAAGGAGGCCGAAATGCACGCGTCTCAGCTCACACAGGCTGGAATGATGTCTGGAACATGACAAGAGAATTAGAATTGAGAAAAATGGACGTAGCTGGTGGAATACTTAACTTTAATCCATTAATGGAGAACTTCGCTCTTTATGGTACATGATTCACAATATCAATAGTACAGATACTGGCACCTTGCTTGGTCGTAGCAAATAACGTAGCTGAAGGCTATGCTAACTATCGTCTCGGCAAATGGGAGCATAGAAGTCAGTGAACCATCGCTAGCAAAGTTGGCTGTACAACTCGGGCAAGTGCTAGGAAGTCTCTCTAGACCTGCCGTGTGGCGGCGCTTGGTCTGCTATCACTGATAGTGGCGACATGTGGTTCCAACGTATACTACCGGACCGCGGCTGATTTAAAGGCTACCACCTAGCAAGTGTGCTGTCTGGCAGTGACACCACACACTGCATGTCAGCAGGGGATTGTTGAAGCTGGTGGAGGCTCTGTAATGGTGTAGGAGGCGTGCATTTGGAGTGATATGGCTAGGTATGACCCTGAAAGTTGACACATACATAAGCATCCTGTCCATTGGGGATTCCGATGGACTTGGCCAATTCCAGCAGGACAATGATACACTTGGCATGTTCTGAATTGCTACAAAGTGGCTCCTGGAACACTCTTCTAAGGTTAAACACTTCCAATGGCCACCAAACTCCCCAGGTTTGAACATTGAGCATATCTGGGATGATTTGCAATGTGCTACTCAGAAAAAAACCTCACATAGCCCTCTATGCAGCATTCACAGTGTCAATTCCTTCCATCACTACTTCAGACAATAGTCAAGCCCATGAGACACAATTGATTACTAAACTCAGCCAGCATCCAGCATGCACTGTACAACTGATGCGTGTTATGAAGATATAATATACTTTGCTCAGAGACAATAAAATTGTGTGGGTAAGTACTTTATTCAAAGCTGAACATGAATGCCCAAAAATAGAGAAATAGAGTGAAGTTCCAATATTTGCAGCTCTTGATATGTACATGAACTTTACTTTTTAAAAAAACAAGAGTAGAAGGTTTAGATATATCATGCAAGATTTTATATGGTGATATCAATGTAGGTAAGATGCAAAGAGAGATTGAGAGGGGGCATGTTTCTTTATATATATATATATATATATATATATATATATATATATATATATATGACTTACCAAGCGGGAAAGCGCCGGCAGAAAGGCACATGAACAAAACACACAAACACACACACAGAATTACAAGCTTTCGCAACTGGCAGTTGCTTCGTCAGGAAAGAGGGAAGGAGAGGGAAAAATGAAAGGATGTGGGTTTTAAGGGAGAGGGTAAGGAGTCATTCCAATCCCGGGAGCGGAAAGACTTCCCTTAGGGGAAAAAAAGGACAGGTGTACACTCGCGCACACACACACACACATATCCATACGCACATACACAGACACAAGCAGACATTGAAAATATGTCTGCTTGTGTCTGTGTATGTGCGGATGGATATGTGTGTGTGTGTGTGCGAGTGTACACCTGTCCTTTTTTTCCCCTAAGGGAAGTCTTTCCGCTCCCGGGATTGGAATGACTCCTTACCCTCTCCCTTAAAACCCACATCCTTTCATTTTTCCCTCTCCTTCCCTCTTTCCTGACGAAGCAACTGCCAGTTGCGAAAGCTTGTAATTCTGTGTGTGTGTTTGTGTGTTTTGTTCATGTGCCTGTCTGCCGGCGCTTTCCCGCTTGGTAAGTCTTGGAATCTTTGTTTTTAATATATTTTTCCCATGTGGAAGTTTCTTTCTGTTTTATATATATATATATATATACATATATATATATATATATATATATATATATATATATATATATATAAAACAGAAAGAAACTTCCACATGGGAAAAATATATATATATATATATATATATATATATATATATATATATATATATATATATATATATATAAAACAGAAAGAAACTTCCACATGGGAAAAATATATTAAAAACAAAGATTCCAAGACTTACCAAGCGGGAAAGCGCCGGCAGACAGGCACATGAACAAAACACACAAACACACACACAGAATTACGAGCTTTCGCAACTGGCAGTTGCTTCGTCAGGAAAGAGGGAAGGAGAGGGAAAAATGAAAGGATGTGGGTTTTAAGGGAGAAAGACTTCCCTTAGGGGAAAAAAAGGACAGGTGTACACCTGTCCTTTTTTTCCCCTAAGGGAAGTATTTCCGCTCCCGGGATTGGAATGACTCCTTACCCTCTCCCTTAAAACCCACATCCTTTCATTTTTCCCTCTCCTTCCCTCTTTCCTGACGAAGCAACTGCCAGTTGCGAAAGCTCGTAATTCTGTGTGTGTGTGTTTGTGTGTTTTGTTCATGTGCCTGTCTGCCGGCGCTTTCCCGCTTGGTAAGTCTTGGAATCTTTGTTTTTAATATATATATATATATATATATATATATATATATATATATATATATATATATATATATATATAAAATAGTAAGTCTTCATAATTGTGAAGGCAAAACTTGTCATTGAGTAGGTAGGCTGGTGCTGTAACTGTGTTGAAAGATATTTCAGTTCCTTCAAGAAAGTCAAATTTCTTGCCTGGTTCTTTTCTACACTGTTTGCCACAATTCTTGCCCAGTAACTCATTCTGCAAAGTTGGATTTGTTCTGTATGTTAAGATAGAGTGCATCCCTGTGCTTCTACCAGTTTGTTTATTGCAGAAGTTTGGACATACCTGATTTTTGATATTCTTGCTTAGTGCTTTCAGTACTGTGGATGATATTATTCTGTATTTTGTTGCTTGCGAAGAAGCTTGTTTGTATGACATGCAACTTGAAGAGGTTGGCAATTTGGTATGAAACCTTCCTTGAGGAAAGTCAGCTTATTACAAAGATGGTCTTCCTGTTTGTGGGTGTTTGTCCAGAAACTGGTTGGTTTAATTTATGTATTACAGCTGGATTTTATTCATAACTGGAGGCAGCTGATTTTACAATTTGTGTTTATTTTTATCTTTCACTTGAATCCATTGGGTCTTTAAGCATGTGATTAAACATTCTTCTGAAGAACACTTTTTTATTGTGATCTGGATAGCAAGAAGAGTTACGGATGGTAACACTGGTAATTGTTGGTTTCGTGGAAGTTTGAGCATTTTTATATACAAGTTTTGTGAATGTTTTCTGGTGTTTCATTTCTACAGTGATAGGAAGTGAATTGAATTTTGTGGTGTAATTTATTAATTTCCTCAGCTAGATTTTCTAATTCCTTTGGTTGTTCTGTTGAAAAGAATGAAATGAGACTGATGCAATTTTCTGTATTTACACTAAATAAACTTAATCTAGGTCCCTACAGCTGTTGTGCTATAATCTAGTGTAAATTCCTGCAGATAAGAAAGGGATTTTCAACTCACATTCATATAAATCCCATAAGCTGCACTCATATGCTTCTGGTTGTTATTCAGTACAGTGGTTCTACCTGACAGCAGTTTCTAGTGACTTAATGCATTACTGTCCCAATAGTAATTTTTGCCACACTTTGTGTGTTTCAGGACCTTCGAAGCAGAACACTGCCACCTCCTGACAGTTCTCTCAAAACCCAGCGATGTAGCATGGGGATTGGAATGCTTTCAAGTCTCACAGCCAGACCACTAACAAGGTTTTGCCTCCTGCTGAACACCAAACCCACAGACAGTCTGGTTTTCTTTTTATGAAAGTGAAAATTGAACCATTGCGGTTGCTAAGACTGTCAGTTTCTATTAACATGACACAGGCAGAGTGGTGGGTATTATATATATATAAAAAAAAGAATTAAGTCCCATATCTTGGCTAACTGTTGTTGACTTCTTTGATTTGTTCAGCAATGCAGTAATCACAGCTGAATGCCAAAGTTACAAATTGTATGAGATGAAATGAGATATTACGTTTGAAATCATTACAGCCCACAATAAACTAGTGATTGCTTCTCGCAAGTGATCAAAATGCAGTCCATAAAGAAACCTTCATTATTCCAGTAGGCAGCGGGTCATTGATGTTTATTATGCTTGAGAGCTCTTCTTTGTTCACACAGTGTTGTTCATGAAAAATGACATCTTTATGTGAACTCTACATCAAAATAGAAACGCTATACATTGGGCCTGCCATAACCTTGTAACACACATCTCTCCAGCCTCCCTTCTTTCCCCCCAAAATATGTTGTGCCTCTTTAACTCATTAATTTCAGCTCTTATGGAAAATTGCTCCTTGACTTGTGTTTCCCCTTTGGAAATGACCAGTGGACAGTGCAAACACATATGGAGCCACACTTTGCCAAGTAATAAATGAGTGGATGAAATTTGGCTTCTTGTTACATACATTCTTCTGAAGCAGAAATGAGGTATTGGTTCTTGCTAACTTGTCACTACTCAAACAAAGTTTTCTTTTAGTGGCTTTGGATAACAGTTCAAGTTTTATAAGTTGTAATCTTAATTTCTTTCATAAATGTGTATTGAGGATTCCTGGTGTGACTGTGTGAAGTAAAATAAACTTCTCATTTCATTGACATCTGTTATACTGTACTTGTTTGGACCAAGTTTATTTCTACAGTGTCTGCTAGGATGCTATTGTTTATCAATGAACAATGTAAACCACGTGAAAGTAGATGAGAACAACAGGGTTTAGGAGCATACTTGTCACAATCATTGTAGTGGAAGTGCTTCTGTTGTGACTAACATTGTGTGAATGATTCCAACTGGATGATAATAAGACCATGGTCAGTACTGGAACCTGCAATATTGGTAATTACTTCTACTTGCCAGTCGTTCCCTGAAAGTACCTCATCTTGCTCCTGCCCCTCTGCAATAATATAAAAATGAAATAGAGTGTCTTCCAGTGTAGAGCCTCTTGTAGAATTTTAATATTTTAAAGTAGTTCCTAGAACATGTTTCAGTATTCAAGTTGCAAAAGAAATTTTAGGAGCATCTGTCAACATTTTCAATTGTATAACTGTGTCGAAATGTACATACGTGTTTCAACAGTATTCCATTTGTAAATATTTGAAGAGAGATGCTCTTTCTAGTTTAAGAAATCCCACATCAGTAAAGTGGCAATCTATGGGGTCAAATTGAGTCAAATGCTCTGAATACTTAAACATTACAGTTTTAATGTTGAAACTGATAGGGCCTACAGTTGCACTACTGGTTATTTATACTAAATACAAGCCTTAGAACAAAATGAATAGCACTGAAGGTAAACAAAATTTGAAAGAGGTTTTTGTAATGATTAAGTGCTGGCACAGATTGCATTGACTTGTTTATCGAGTTTCGTATTGTCATCAAAGATAATACGAGCTAGTAAAGTTATTTCCAATAACAATGAACATGAAGGAGTTACAAGACAGACTTATATCAACTGGCCAAAATTGAAAACTACAATCAGATAATGAAAGAACAAGAGGACAAAAGTGACAACATAATCTGGATCTTGGTGAAACAAACTCAAATGAATACAGATATTATTTAGTTACATTTATTAGCACTTCTAGTTCCCCACAACAATGTACAATGGTCTTTGGCTATGAGTTTAAGCATTATTGCAGCAAGAGAGAATGGATGTAAGGAATTTCAGTGTGTACTGCAAGTATTTTGATGAATTTTCATTTTGAACAAGCAGTACATTCTGGCTGTAGTGTTGCTTGCTGTAGGCATACAATTTTAAATGTATTGGACCTAATTATTGTTTCTATTGCAAACATGACTAGTGTTAGTGTTCATGTAAAAACAGTACCACATATTATGTAGCTCTAGTTGCTGAAGAGCGACTCAGGTCAGAATATTAGAACCTATTTGTAGCCCACCTTATTGGTGAAATTATTGTAGATATGAAATTTCATTTAAGTTGTCATTTGGAACAGAAGCGCACAATAAAGTTTTTTGAGACCAGCAAAACTGCTTTTCACCCATGTATGTATGTAGTTCTAACAACTTTTTGTCCAGTGAGTCTTCCACCTAGCCTATGGTTTCAACACTATGTAGCAGGCTGCAAAGTAACCATCGGCATACATCGATGTTTCTTAACCTAACTGTTTCTGTAAGTTGATGATAAAATTAACCTTTAAGTAATATTATGCATGTTGAGTAATAAAAATAATCATTTATATAGCTGCACATTAAATAGTGTTCCATGGAACTGAAGTGCCAAATAATATATACAATGCATGGTCACAAATCATAACACAGTGTTTGCTAATGTTGTAACGTCCCTACGAAATGGTTGAAATTTACTGTTCTTTTCTGTAAAAGATAGATGAATTTTAAAAAATGCTAATGGTCTTCTTAATTCTGTTGGTTCCGTTGTTCCCTTTACCTATTACATATATGAGAAATATTAACAGTGAAACTGTTTTGTTTTTTTTGTATGGCATGGAGTAATTACCTCGTAGCTTATCCCAGAGGTTAAAAATGTGTACTGCATGAAAGACATTGTAATTCTGCAGAGTTGTAGTTGTACTACCTTTGAGCTGTGTACATTTTTAAGTTACAAGCGAGTATTGGCTTTATGCTGTAAATGTCTTGGTAAGCTTTCCAGTGGAACAACCAGAAATCTGTGTGCAAATTAACACCATGTAAGCAGTGTAGGTAATGGTGACAGCTCTTTTCATATACGGGGTGTATTGAAACAAAAAACTACATACACACACTTTTCATGTGTTTGGGAGAGAAAAAGAAGCTTTTTTTGTGTGACTGCCTCTAATTTTTATATATATATATATATATATATATATATATATATATATATATATATAGGGGGAGACGATGTTGGTATATGAAGCACTGGTTACCAGTCAGCTGAATGCATTGTCATTATTCACACTTGGTTGTTTTGTGCAAGCATATTCCAGTTGTGCCATAATGTAGACAGGCGATATTTTCTGAAATGCCCCTATACCAATAGTCACACCATATCTCGAGCATTACTAACATCAAAACTTTAATGGATCCATATCATCAACATGGTTCACACCAGTGACATGTAATTAAGTGTATCTCTATCTCCTCTGACCCCACAAATTCTTTGTAAATGTAGTTTTTTACACACAATGTATGCCGTTTTTTTAGGAGCAGCTGCAGGCCAGAGAGTAACAACCGCAGGATAAAAGCAAGTAGCTGTACAGGGCAGAAGAGTTGGAGCTTGACTAAGGTAAGTCAGAAAGTACCTCTCTGTCCTTGAATCACATTACCTGTCATGACTAGAGAAAGGTAAACAAAACACACTGTTTCAACATAGTTTCCATCATAAGCAAAAATTTACATTAAAAGGTGATGGGCACTTTCATAGAAGTTCAAAGTATGAGGTGCATCCTGAAAGTAAGTACCAAATCATTCTGCTGCCACTCCAGCACTTGTGTTGTAGGTTCACACATTTCTCTGGTTCATTGTCTTTCCACAGTTGACTCTGCAGCTAAATTTTGTGGTATTTATATTTGTTAGTGATCAGTCAAAATCTTTAAGACAGCCTTTGAGCCCAGTGACTGTGAAGTGCGCTCTGTTATGTTTTGTTTCAACACACAGAACATTAAGCCAGCTGAAATTCATCAACTTGTAGACATTTATGGTGAGGAAGTGGATGAGACAGTTGAAGAAACACTCATGATGATGCACTTGTTGGACAGCCTTCTGTTGTCACTGATGGTATGGGTGAGAAAAATTCATGAAAATACATGGTTCACAATAAGAATGTATTTCAAAAACTGTTTTGCATGACTCAGTCATAAATTGCTTAAATTTTTGTGAATTCTGTTTCAAAAATGCTTACAAAATCATGTACCTTGGCAGGGTTTTGACATTTCAGCACTGAATATAGTAATAAGGAAGATGAATTCTTAAATAGAATCATGACTGGTGATAAAACTTGGGTTTTTCATGACACTCCAAAACAAAAACAACAATGAACAATGTATGGAGTGACGGAACTCTGAATCCAACAATATTCATCCACCCCCCCCCCCCCCCCAAAAAAAAAAAAGAAATCAGAATGAAGTTGTCAGTGCAAAAAATCTGGTGCAGTGGGTTCTATGACCAATGAGACATTCTGCTTGTTGAGTTCCTTCTCCAAGCTGAAATCATGAAAGCAGTATGACACTGCAAAACACCGAGAGAACTCCATCACACTATTCAAAACAAAAGATGCGAAATTCTTAATCGAATTATTATGTTGCTTCATGACATCACATTTCATTTGTGCTGGTGGCACTGAAAACCTTACTAAACAATTCAGTTGGGAACAGTTCGACCACCTGCCAATCAGTGTTGATCTCACATCTGCTGACTACCACTTTTACTTCATCATCAAGTAGGATGAAGGTGCTTCAACACCAATGACGATGTAAGAAAGCGTGATCAGTATTGGATGTCTTCACTGGTGGTATCTTTCTATGAAGAGGGCATAGAAAAGTTGGATTACCGCTATGACATATGTCTGAAGAAATGATTTCATGAATCCTTTTCCCACAATGGTACTTACTTTTCTGCTGTGCCCTGTATATTTTAATGTGTTTTGCCTTACCAATGTGGGTATAAAAGTTGACAGTGAACATCCCACTTCCTCTTCTTTACTTCAGTCACATAACGGGGATACACAAAGCCAATATGAACTACCTATTTTCTATCAGCAGCCATGTTTGGCCATGAGGTGTACTAAGCATGTTGTTGAATCATCTGGATCATATACAGGGTTATTCGGCTGCCCCTGCCATAAAGTTTTATGGAACCTGCAACATCTTCAAGAACCACACTCATGATTTTAATCTTCTCTCCTCCCTACATGCATATTGTTAGGCCTACGAAAACAATGAACAGGACCTTTTTGTATGAAAATTAACTACATTAAATTTTGAACTGGAATAAGTTTTTGTTGGAGACCACAGTTTTTGTGTTATTCAAGAAAAATGCATTTGGGCCTCTAACAAAAATGTACCCCCCACCCCACCCCCCACCCCAAAAAAATGGCTACATTAAGTTTCCCACAAAAAAGCCCCTGTTCATTTTTTTTTATGTAGGACTAGTAATTTGCATGTAGTGGGTGAGAGAAATGAAAATCTTGCCCATGACATTTGTAGGCATTGCAAGTTGCATAAAACCCATGGGTATGGGTAGATTAATCATCCTGTACAGGTTTTTTATGCCAAAAGAACTAATATAAGATTTCTCTGGCTTCATAAACAGCTCAAGAAACATTTTACACCACATTAATGTATGGTATTTGCAGTTTTCTTTATCAGAAAATCCTTTCTCATTGCTTTCCTGAACACAGGAAATACCTACATACAGCCAACTGTTTTTGTTGAGGTCTTCAGTCCAAAGACTGGTTTCATGCAGCTCTCAATGCTAGAATATCATACGCAAGCCTACATCCATTTGAACCTGCTTACTGTATTACTGTATTTCCCACTCAACAGTTTTTCCTCCCCTCACTGAAATCCCACCAATACCAAATTGATGATTCCTTGATGCATCAGGGTATATCTTATCAACCTGTTCCTTCTTTTAGTCAAGTTGTGCTGAAAATTTCTTTTCTCCTCAATTTCATTCAGTACCATTTTCTTAGTAATTTGATCTGCAACTGCATAATTATTCCATAAGCCACCTCTATGTGCATCGCAGAGGGTATCTAGTAGCAGTCATAGTCATCTATCCACCTCTGTAACTTTGTGTTCACTGCTGCTGCCTATCATGGGGAGGACACAGGTTTAGATTCCCGGTACTGCCAGGGATTTTTTTTCTAGGTGAGAGGACTGGAATGGTGTACATTCACCCTTGTGATGCCAAATGAGAAGCTACTGAAGCAAGCAGGTCTCAAGGTCAAGAAAACTGACACAGGCAGGATAGTGGTGTGCCGGACGTCATTGGCAGACGATGACACGGTGGTCGGCCAGTACCAATGGACAGAGTTTGCCTTTATGTTTTATCCACGTAATCGTCAAAATTTCTTCCTAGAAACACATTTCAAAAGATAGCATCCTTTTCTAGTTGAACTGCTTGTTGTTCACATCTCGTTTTGGAGCAAGGCTACAGTTCAGGCAGATACCTCCAGAAAAGACTCCATAACATTTAAATTTATATCCACTCCTAACATATTCCTCTTTTTCAGATATTCTGTCCATCAGACAGTCCAGCCTGCATTTTATATCCTCTCTGTGTCAGCCATCATCAATAATTTTGTTACCCAAATAACAAAATACTTCTATTATCTTCAGTGTCTCATTTCCTAATCCACGAAGTTTGTCGGAAAAGTATGTATAAAAGTTGAATAATAACTTTATTTTACAATTATTCAGGTATTACAATATGGCCTCCTTCAAAGTACTTGCCCTGAGATGTGATACACTTCTGCCAACGCTGTTTCCACTGTTGATAACATTGCTGAAAGTCTTCAGTTGTAATGTTGTTCAGTTGCTGTGTCCTTTCCACCTTGATGGCTTCCACATCTCCCAAGTGCCGCCACCGAAGCACCATTTTGCATTTTGGGAACATGAAGAAGTCACACAGGGCTAAATCGGGTGAATAAGGTGGATGGTTTGTCACGGTTATTGACCTTCGGGCCAAAAACTCGCGCACAACGAGCAACGTGCAAGTGGGGGCGCATTTTCGTGATGAAGGATCCACCTGCCCCTTTTGCCAACTCCGGTCGAACTCGGGCCACACGAGCTCTGAGATGTGTCAGAACTTCAATGTAAAAGTTTCTGTTCACTCTCTTGCCAGGATCAATGCCCCTAGACTCAATGAAAAGGATCAACATTGTCTTCAAATTGGACTCGCGACTTTTTTTGTTCTAGGTTCTCCTGTTAGTTTCCATTCCTTGCTTTGAGAGTTGAGCTCCACATCGTATCCGTAAAACCAGGACTCGTCTCCAGTGATGACTGAGTTGAGAAAGTCCCCTCGTTCCTCTGCTTCCAACCAATCCTCACAGCACTCGACCCTCTTTGATTTCTGATCTGGCGTCAAGAGCTTCTGTATGATTTATGCACACAATTTCTTCATTTCAAGTTTTTGTGTCAGGATTTCGTGAATGATTGTTTTGGTGATTGACAGCTCATCAGCAATCATTCTTACTGTGAATCTACGGTCTTTAAGAACACAAGCCCGATTTCGTTCAACATTTGCATCAGAACTCGATGTCGATGGGCATCCTGGGCAAGGGTCATCGTTCACTTCTTCTCGGCCATCCCAGAACCTTTTTAACCACTTGTTCATGGTTGGTTCCTTTAGAGAATTGTATCCGTAAACCTGTTTCAAAACCATAAACATCTCAAGGCCATTTTTGCATACCTTTGCAAGAAACTTGATGTTGACGCACTGTTCCTCAATCAGAAAGAGCTCCATGCCGACGGCAAGTGAAAAAGGGTAAGTGTCAACAAGCTGCTGCACACTCCCACCTTCACACAGAGTGCTCTGACTCAAACTGAGCGTTGATGGGATTGAATACAGCAGTAGTCCGAGCTGGCGGTGACTGCAACCTCTAACATAAAGACATTATTCAACTTTTATACGTATTTATCCGGACAAACCTTGTGTAATGGACAATAAAAAAGTTCCCATTCAAGGGTGTTTCCACAGAGTAAAAGCAATGTAGCATGACTCCAGTGTGGTTACAGAAGCAATGTGTGACATTTGTGCCTTTCTGAAGTGCATGTAGTAAATATAAAAATTGGAACTACGGCACTGTTATTACCAAATATGTCCAAAAAGGATCACATACTGTTGTTCTTTTCTCAGCTGCTGGAAGACAAACACTGGTAGACATCCATCATACATTGAAGAATGTGTATGAAGGAGCACTTCTGTTGAAAACCACCATTGTGCATCAAGTTGGATAATACACATCCCCATAATGCAGGCACCAGCTAAAGTGGGTGACACTCGAGTAGCCACCCTGCAGTCCTGATCTCTACCTGTGTGCTTATCGTGACTTTGGTCCCTTAGAAAGGTCTTGAAGGATCAATGACTCCTGTTGCAAGAGGATGCGCACCAAGCAGTGACGGACTTCTTGACAAAGCAGGACACAGTGTTCTACCAAGTGGGCATCTTCAACCTGGTGCACTGGTAGGGTGGTTGCCTCAGTTCTCTTTATAATTTTGCCCGATTCGCATATGAGGGGTGGCTGAAAAGTTTCTAGCCCCAGATAGTTACTGTAATGTGTCGCATTAACACCACCATCTACTTTTATGGTGACCCTTTATGGGTACACAAGTCAAATGTCGCAGCTCCACCTTCATTAGTGTAGCCACTAAGATGCACTGTATACTGTGGTTTCAGCAAAGTGGTGAATACTGGGAGAATAAGGAACTGTGTAGTGGTTGAATACCTTCATTTGGAGGGAACAAATTCCAAGGAAATTGTGGAGAACACGCGGAATACACTTACGGACAGTGTTCCGTCTTGTGCAACAGAGAAAACCTGGGCGTCTGACTTCAAACACAGAAGAATGAGTGCTAGAGAAGCACCAAGGAATGGAAAGCCTGCCACTGATGAAACAGTGACTACAATTCACGATACAGTTTTGCAGGACATTGAAACCACATTTGGAATCTCCCACGGGCGTGCTCATGACACTGTTGTGGATATTTTGGGAGTGCTGAAAGATTCATCTACGTGGGTCCACAAAGACTCTTTGATCCTGAGACAGAACAAGAGTCACAGCAATGAAACCATCCTTCACCCTCTACACACACACACACACACACACACACACACACACACACACACACACACAAAATTCCATGTGCAAATTTGAGAAGAGAGATAAGGAAAATGAGGTGTGGAAAATTGGCTCACTGAACTCTTTAGTATCAGGACAATGCATCAGTGCACCAAGACCTGGCAACATTGGAAACTCTGCATGACTGTGGGTTTGAATTCTTACATCACCTACCATATTCTACAGATCTGAATGTGTCACACTTTTTCCTTTTCCCAAACCTAAAAAAATACCTCAAAGGATGATGATGCAGTGACTGATGCTTTGTTGGACTTGAAATCAAAGACCTTTTATTTGAATGGTTTGCAGAAGTTATCTGAGCATGCCTTCAAGTGTATTAGTGTACACAGGTATCATATAGACAAATAAATTGATATTATGAAATTTCTTTCATTCTTTATTTGTTAGGGTAGAATCTTTTCGACCCCTTCTTGTACAGCTTCCAAATGGAAACTCGTTGATCATCCCTCATAACTCCCTCCGCATCTCCTGATTCGACTTGACTACATTCCATTATCCTTGTCTTATGTTCATCTTAGAACTGCTCTTTAACACACTATCCATTACATTGTCTACCTCCTTAGCCGTCCCATTCAACTGACTACCATTTGGCGGACCTGGGTTCGATTACTGGTACGGCCAGCGATTTTTCCTCAGTGGGGGGTGACTGGTACAGGATGCACTGAGTCTAGTGAGGAGCTGCTTGACCGATTAGTAGTGGTTTCACAGTCAGAAAGTCCCACGAGAGAGGTGTGCTGACCAGCTGCCCCTCCATGCTGCATCACATTACACTACTGGCAGGGGCAACATGTTGGTTAGTGGAATTTTACCATTTATAAAACAACCAATGGATATTCCAGGTAGGAATGTCAACAATGCATGATTTTCATCCCTTCGATTCCATTCAACTTATCTTCCAAATCCTTTATTTCTTTTCTCTGAACATTAATTCCTGTGCCTTCTAAGAGTCCTGTTCCTCACTCCAAACAACAAGAAATTATTGAAATGATGTAATTAAAGCTGTAACATTTCTTTGTCAGAACTGTCTGACGTGTAACGCTGGGACACGACATTTGTTGCATAGAAAACAGTATCAACAATCATCGACATGATTTGAAGTATTTTGTGGCTCAGCTCATAATCCAAATATATTTAGCAGTACAATTCATTGTTGGCTCTAGGTCGTATAGTTTCAGTTAATATCTTGACTTGCAGATGAAAGAACATTGTAGCTTTTGCTAAATCTCCAAAATGTAATCAACAATTAACACCACATTTTAAAAGCTTTGGTGATTGGCTAAAAAGAGTCACTTTTAAATGGACACTGATTTCAAAGTTGCAGAATTATAAAAACAAATTACAGTTCATGAGATACACTGAGCTCACATTACTTAGTCCTACAGATAAAACTGCACTTGGTTCCATGTGATATCAAGTCAAAGACTTGGTCCAACACAACTGCTCTCATTCACTAACCTCACTAAAACCATTGAGAAAGTTCACAAAGATAGATCAACTCAACTCATTGGTGCAAAGCATCAAAGGCACATTTTTACAATATTAACTTCAGGAACTGTTCTGGTGTTTATGAAAAATTATAACAGTTTTTATTTGATAGAGAAGTGCTATGAGGCATTTTCATAACCAAATAATTTCAAAATGTGAAACACATGCCATTTTACAGTTGGAAAAAAATGAAATGTGTAATGTAATTAATATTCTCAAACATCAAAGAAAAAGAAAGAAATTTCAAACAAAATATTAATCCAAAAGGCTTCCATTTTTGAACAGCAGATTTGTAATTATTGAAAAAACATAGCTGCAAAATGAATGGAATCAGATACTTCGTTGGCCAGAATATTTATCATAATCTACTATTGAACAGAAGTCGCTGTGAGACAGATTCATTAAAACCTTTAACTATGTTGTCTGTAAACATGCTCTGAAGGATAATTTCATGCTTATCCAATTTGTGAGACTATGGCAGGAAGGTTGGCAGCATGGTAAGTTGCCTGTCAATTTTTCATACACCACAGTGACATCATTCAAACAGAGAACCACTACTGTGAGACAAACCATCATCCAGTGGTAGCCTGGAGTCAACAACCTGATTAGAGCATAAGAGTTGTGGGTCATAGGCACCCACAAGAAAATGCAAAAGAGCTGTGCACTGCCCATTTAGAAGGCAGCTGTATTAGTACAGACCAGTCACAAAGTTTTTTCTGAACTAAATCGGGATATTTTTAAAAAACCAAGACTAAACCCACACAGGCTACAATTCAAAATAACAAATCACTGTATTTCATCTTATTGAGATTTTTGCTCACTTTTCAATCTCCTTCATAGAATCTTCTTTCTCATCAAGAAAGCAACAAAACTTGAGAGATGTAAATCACTAAATCATCTTCATTATTATTTCAGCTTCCAATGTTGCTGCTGGAAAAAGGTTCCTCTCAGCTCACCAAGTGTTCATAATCAGGCTGAAAACTCATCTGAAGCAAAACGGAAAAGTTTGAAGAAGTTGTCATAGTTTTCATAACAATGAGAAAATTCCTTCCACTAATCAAATTTCAGGTAAAAAAGTTCTTCTCTTCTTCCTTGAGAAAATTCTTTAACTGCACACATTCTTCAAACATCAAATCCCCATCTACAAGAAATCACTTACACAAATTCTGAAAATGAGCTCTTTTTCATTGTCAGTGAAAATGGTTTGAAAGTTGTGTAGACACTTTCTTCAAAGTACAAATCATTTTTCACCAAAGTTTATACTGTGCTGCAAGTAAACTGCCATTTTGTTGTGGTTTGCCTGCTTTGTTTCTCTGTTGTCCTTGGCATACTGGCTGAAAACATAGGGGGTGGACGTGCAGTACTGTCTACTGTAAATGATGTACCTGACAGATGCACAGCTATGTTTCACAGTCTTTTACTTTCACTTTTCACAACCTCCCAATAATACACGGTTATATATGGGCAGTGTACAATTTCCCATAAGGCTCATTACTAGTTTCCAGGCAAACATCCACATACTGCTACAATAGTTTTCTGTTGAACATCTACAGCAATAAAAACATAACCAAATAATTCACAGTTCTTTCGGAATAATCAGGTACATATGGAACAGACACTGTCATTGCTTTAACACATGGCCTATTCGTGTACCACTTACATCACTGTTAACGTGATGCACCGTGGTTGTTCTAACCAACACAGCTTCCTCGACTGAAACTTGGCCATGAACTGACTGTCTCATGACCCTTATATATCACCACAATAATAGGTACCAAAACTACACATTGTTCAAAGTTAAATTTACAGAAATTGCAATTAAAATCAGTTAACTGAATACATCTAAAAACTCCGTCTTTTTAACAGTTTCTTCTACTACAAGAGTTAGGCCGAATTTTTTATTTTAATCATGAAATTCATATATATAGTTATGCAAGCAACACTTTTGTCTAATCTGTTAATTACCTTAGAATTAATTAAGGGCTCGCTTTGCTAACATGTGTCCAACTAGAGCCAAATAGACACTTTACGAATACTAGCATTTCATATTCCAAATGTTTGCAATTACTACAAGATTTTTATTTGCTTACAAGTCAACAATAGAATTCAAGTTACATGAAAATGAGAGATTTTGCCCTATACTAAAAGATACTAACTTTGGAATACTCAATATAAATTAGAAAATCAATTACATAAACAAAATTCAACCTGGTGTTAAATTCTTTAAAACTGAGGGCCAACCTTTCTCTTTTATGAAAATGCATGTTATATTCTTATATGTTAATAATAATTAGTTAAAAGTGAAAAAACGAATTTTAAGGAGGCATATGGCAAAACAAGGGGGAAGTAAAAATTATCTCAGCTTCCTTCGTCACAACTTCTCTTTTGAATGTTTTGATATGATCATCATATATCGGCATCATGATGACTAAGGCTGCAACAGGGGAAAGAAACTGCACAACCCTATTCAGTTTTTTCAGCAGAGAATTACAAAGCATTGTCAAGATTGACCTCTGATGCACTGCTCAAAAACAATGTCTATTGAGTCAAGTATGGCAACTTTGCGCTCTTAATAAAAGCAGAAGTTTAAAGTCAAGACTGCCCCTCAATTGAAATCAGTAATGAACAATTTGAAGTGAAGAGCACAACATTATATAAAAAGATGTCCATTTTTATGTAACCATGATTTTTATCCATCCCAAAAAAGTACAATTGGGAGCTGGGAGTTGGGTTACCAACCAGATATTTGGGATGACCTTACCTAAACTGGGATATCAGGCAACTATGGTCAACACAGAATCCAAGCCTCCCCATTATCAATGTGGCCTCCATTACAGATGACGCTAACATCCCTCCCCCAAAGCACTGGTCTGTGGAGATGGGTACCGGAAAACACAGAATGGGTGCTCAATCAGTGGGGTAGGATTCCGTTCACTGATGCATCCAGGAGTAACCTGGCATCTAATGATTTTCAAGGAAAGGTGTGGAAGCAGCAGGAAACTATGAGACTCAGAGGGCCTTAGACACGGGTTCACAGGTAGATGCCGTGTTTCTTGACTTCCGCAAGGCGTTCGATACAGTTCCCCACAGTCAATTAATGAACAAAGTAAGAGCATATGGACTATCAGACCAATTGTGTGATTGGATTCAGGAGTTCCTAGATAACAGAACGCAGCATGTCATTCTCAATGGAGAGAAGTCGTCCGAAGTAAGACTGATTTCAGGTGTGCCGCAGGGGAGTGTCATAGGACCGTTGCTATTCACAATATACATAAATGACCTGGTGGATGACATCGGAAGTTCACTGTGTCTTTTTGCAGATGGTGCTGTGGTGTATCGAGAGGATGTAACAATGGAAAATCGTACTGAAATGCAGGAGTATTTGCAGCGAATTGACGCATAGTGCAGGTAATGGCAATTGAATCTCAATGTAGACATGTGTAATGTGCTGCGAATACATAGAAAGATAGCTGCCTTATCATTTAGCTACAAAATACCAGGTCAGCAACTGGAAGCAGTTAATTCCATAAATTATCTAGGAGTACGCATTAGGAGTGATTTAAAATGGAATGATCATGTAAAGTAGATGCCAGACTGAGATTCATTGGAAGAATCCTAAGGAAATACAATCCAAAACCAAAGGAAGTAGGTTACAGTACACTTGTCTGCCCACTGCTTGAATACTGGTCAGCAGTGTGGGATCTGTACCAGATAGGGTTGATAGAGAAGATCCAACGGAGAGCAGCGCACTTCATTACAGGATCATTTAGTAATCGTGAAAGCATTATGGAGATAATAGATGAAGTCCAGTGGAAGACTCTGCAGGAGAGACTCTCAGTAGCTCGGTATGGGCTTTTGTTGAAGTTTCGAGAACATACCTTCACCGAGGAGTCAAGCAGTATATTGCTCCCTCCTACGTATATCTTGCGAAGAGACCATGAAAATAAAATGAGAGAGATTAGAGCCCACACAGAAGCATACTGACAATCCTTCTTTCCACGAACAATACGAGACTGGAATAGAAGGGTGAACCAATAGAGGTACTCAGGGTACCCTCCACCACACACTGTTAGGTGGCTTGCGGAGTATGGATGTAGATGTATGACAGACTGACTAACTTTTACTGTATGCTGCAATGCAATTCAAAGTGATGCAGATACTACTTTTTGCTACAGTCACCAAGATCTGTAAACAATTGTAACATCCCAGCAACTGTTCAGTTTCTTGACTGTGTAAATCTGCCCCTCAGTCATGGAACAATTTGAGGACTGCTGTGTGAATTTCCTCTTTGATGGAAAATCTCTTTCCTGACATATATCCATCCAGCTTGCTGGAAAGACTGAATGGTCTTCATCAAATTGTTGGCACTGTTTCACTACGACTGGATGCTACATTGCATTGCACCTCATTTGGGACATACACTGCCAGAATTTCATGGCAAATTTGTGTGCAATTTAGATGTTTTGCCAACAAGAACCATACTGTTCCCTGTACTTCAAGTTTGGAGTGCCATTTCACTCGCACAATGTGATGAACCTGTTGTCTGTACTGCAGCAGAATTGTCTCTGCAGGAAATAGGGAACATGCCCACTCTTCCAGCAGTGTGCCGTGCCTATTGCGTAATGGTCTTAGCATGAGATGATGTGTAACTTAATTTCAGAAGTCCCTATACCTCAAGTATATCTCTTGAATGAATCAGTAACCATCCAAGACCATTTCTTCAGCAATTCTTTTGGATCAGTGCTCATTGTGTAGAAGCAGAAGAAGATACACACATTTACGCGAGTCAGGAGGCAACGGTTCAAATCTGTGTCCAACCTTTGCTAAAGTTAAGGAAATTATGCCTTCCCTCTGCAACAGAAAATTCTCTGGAATTAAACAATGCTAACCTGCATTTTGTTCTGTAGGTAGTGCAACATTCTTTAATAATTCTCCTGATACTGTGTTACTATCACATTTTTACTGTTGCATGATGTTTGCTGATCTCACTTGGTGATGGGGTGGTAGGGTCAACCAATAACCCTCTGGAAATTTATACAGTGAGATAATCACCAGCCTATATGGTCCCAGGTAGGGAGATTGGGGCCCACCCAAACAGAACCCTGCTTGCCTCAGTACAGCATATTCCATAGCAGTTACTCAGTAATGATTGCTTCACTTGAATAGCCAATCCCCTTAACCCTTATTGACAAACTGTGCATCTTCAAAATTATTTTCCTCCTACAATTTTCACAGTTCAGCCAATAAAATCAAATTTCCATGCACTATGATGTACAATGTTCCATTACTGTGTCATTGGATGGTAGGCAAAAGCATGCCCAGAGCTTAGAGTAGCAATAGACTGTTCATGTTAACAAGTCCCCAGCTCATGAAATCCATGTTTGACAAATGTGCACCCAGTCAATGAGACTGATCTCATCAAGATGTTCAACATTTGTCATGACCCAAAAATCAAAAGTGGAATAAAGAATAATGAGGGCAGAGCAAGCATTTAACATGCACCCTGCCCCAAACCCCCCACCAAGTGTTTTCTGGAAGTTGAGGAAGGCAATTGTAACCTGAGAACTATTCTCGTCTGAGGTTCTCATTGCACAGCATTAGTTCATGCTGACTATTTACTGAACTTTGTTGCTTTTTGTTTCAGTCTTAATCTTCAACAAAATTTTATATGTGTGACCCAGACACATATGAGGAGCTTACATGCAAAGGCAAACATGTCTGGAATTTAAAATTAACGAGACACACAATGGATCAAAACAAACAGGATAAGCAGAACCTAAATAATCATATAATTTAAGTCACACTGTTGTTCTCATGCAGAGCAACAGTTTGTGCTTCTGTGCTCCCTCATAATATGTAACCTAGTACTAATAATTGTTTTTACAAGGACACAGTTACTTATCCACTGACTGCATTTTTGATAGAATAGGAAAACGTCTAAGAAAACGGCCCACAATTGTAACGAAAGAGGAATACAATGAGATCTACAATCAGTAAATGAGTTAAGAAACGTTGCTGACAAATATGAAATCCCTATCTAAGGGCCTGCAATATCTACATTACATATGTGAAATAAAATGTATTTCCATACACAAGTACAAAGCTATGGGAAACACTCATACTGATGTTGAGGCAACTGCCTTCTGGAAATCCCAGCTAGATGTGAAAGAGCAGATGAACCATTACAAAACCCTTTCCTTGGACAAAATCCAATGTACTCTTCACCCACACAATCTAAGATAACAGGAAAAATAATGTTGATGGTTTACAGTAAACTATTTTTTAAGAAGACTGGTGAAATCACTAGGAATAAGTTGGAACACAACCATCACTGAATACTTCTAAAGATAGTTAATGCCACAGTTACATTTCAAATAATTGTGAAGCAACAATAAAACCTGAAATTTGAATAAAACAGTGAAAACAAATATTAGAGCTACAGTTGCCAATTTACAATCTAGTACTACTAATCCCATGTTCCCTGTGACATTAACTGTCTTGAGGTGATTTCCATGCATCAATGCAGCAAGCTGTAGAATAATAACTGTAACTGAATGCAGAAAATTAAGAATTGGAAATATAACAATAACAGACACAGTGTAATCCAATGAGAAATTGTACATTCACTCACTCATTTATATTTCATTTGTACTGAATAACCTTGTCTCTGAGCTGGAATTTATAATGCCAACACTTTTAGGGACACCAGTTGTGACATTTCACACCTTCCAGAAGCACATGAAAATATTCTGAATTCAAATTTTGAAGATGGAACATATTGGCACTATAATACACAGATGGAACATGATTCAGCAGCAGAAACTTATTACAAAACTAGATACTGTTATAAAGAGGAGATTCCTGATTTTGTTTATATTTTGCTGTAGCATCTCAATATGATCCCTGTGTTTAGACGCATCTCTACCAATTCAGTTACAGTTATCTTGACAGAGAGAACACTTAAAATAGCAGAATGTCTGTGCTAGTAGTAAGTGGCATACATTAAAATCTTTCACATCAGATCTCTTAAAGAGGTTGAATTGCAATCACACAATTCCATTTCTGAGATTTAGAAACAGTTTATGTTGGGACCACTATAAAACCACTTACATGCTGCTTTGGTCCTTGAGATGTGCCAACACTAATTTCAGTGACTCGGATGGCTTGCTGTCAGATGCATTTTGATCTTTTCTGGTGTCCAAGAGCTTTGGTCATCATGTGGTAGTTTGGTTTCAATGATCATACTTGTTGTCTGCGAATATTCTATCATAAAAGTGTTCTGATAGTAAAACAAGTAGAAACATGCAAAAACTAAGCTCATCTGTTATGTTTCCAAATCGTTGTTCACCCAGAGAGGTGCTGGTGAGTATCCACAACAATGACGGCCTTTACCTAAGAGAGTTACATTTAAATAGGTTTCATTTCTTCTGCTGCCTTTGTAGCAGTGAGTCTATAGTACACTGTGTGCCTCTAGTAGTGAGTTTGTAAACTTGATCAAGTTCATGCCATATTGCCTCCTAATAAGATGGAAGGAGGAGGTCGGAATTGAGAAAAGTGCTGTAATTATAGCTCTGCAGTGCAAAGGCTATTCTAGCAAGGCAATAGTAACAAAATTTGGCTTAACCAAGCCTACAGTGGTGTATACATTGCACCAGTTCAAGCAGACTGGTGCCAGCACAAGTGTTTGACAATCTGAAAGACCCAGAGTAACACTGTAAAGCAAAGATTAGTTCATTTGTGTACAGAGTAAATGGGAGGACCCTTCCTGCACCTCAAATTAACAACAAAGTAAACAATATGTGAGAAGCTCCAACCTTTGTCTCAGCAGAGCAATGACATTTATGTGACCATGACTTAAATGGATGGATAGAAAGAAATTGAACTGACTGCAATGGGTACAGCAACGGAAAAACTGGAGAGCGCAACAATGATGCGAGATGGTGCTTGTGGATGAAACAAATTTGAAATTTGGAAGCCTTCACTGAATGTTTACTCATTGACTTTGTGGAGAACATATGAAGTCAGCATGTAGTGCCAATGACAAAGAGTGGTGGAGGGTCAGTCACTGTGTGGGGATGTTTTGTGGGTGATAGAATCAGTTTTTTTAGTGAAAATTAATCGTACATTAAGGAAGGAAGGATATGACAAGATACTGATCAACAATTCAGTTCAATCTGCCAAGAGACATATTAGTTGTGGGTTGTTCTGCAGCAAGACAATGATCCCAAACAGACTTCTAAATTGTGCTGACAGTAAGTCAATAGAGGAGAAAAATTTGCGAAACTGAAGAATATGGTCTGGTGAAGTCAGCCACCTCACATAAGTCCCATCGAATAATTAAGGGAGGGAGGAAGTAGATTAGTGTTTAATGTCCTGTTCACAACGAGGTTATTAGAGACAGAGCACAAGCTCAGATTAGGGAAGGATGGTGAGGGAAGTCAACTGTGCCCTTTCACAGGAACCATAATGGCATTTGCCAGAAGCGGTTTAGGGAAATCACAGAAAACCTAAATCAAGACTGCTGGACACGGGTTTGAACCGTTATCCTCCCGAATGTGAGTCAGTGTGCTAACCACTGCACCACCTCACCCTATGGGATGAACATGGCAGGGAGATCAGAGAACTGAGGTAATGTAATGTTGAAAATCTATGGATTACGGATGTATTGGACTGTAATCTCAGCAAAAGTATTATCTCCATAATGCTGACAGTCTGTGCAGCTGTTATTAGCATGAAGGGAACTTAATGACAGAGAGAGAAAATATTTGTATTGTTAGCCTATTTAGTTTGAAGAGTGTAGTTGTCAATTAAAATAAAGTGTACAGCTTTTTTTTTCATAGGTGATCGAATACTTTTGACCTGTAGTATATACTTAGTAACAACAATAAACAGAAAATAAGCAAATATTGAGATCCTTGTCAAGGAAGGTAATTTATTTACTAAACTAGACAGGTTACAATAAAATGCATACCATGTACTCTGCTGAAAAAGGAAACTGCAACACCCTCAAGGAAATGGTCATTTTTTGTCACACGATGTGACATCATTGTAATTCAGGTCAAATGAAACACGTGTCACAGTGAAGGGTGTCCTGTCACATCACTACAATGCATACAACTCTCTGATGGCAATGCAGGTGTATATTCTCACACACATAGATGATCATAAAGGTGCCAAATGGCATCCTGTGATACATTGCCCCAAAGCATCTTGGGCTGTTTGTTGCAACTTGGCAATGGTCCTTGCAAGCTCTGGAGAAAAAGTATGTTCCCAGACAGACAGACAGAAGCTACTCTCAGCAATAACAACAGAGTAGCACTTGATATTCCATTTGACCCCTTCATGACACCCGAGTCACTGTGCATCAGTGGTAATCTGGCCAGAACCGCTCTTGATCGCAGTCCTGCAGCAAGATGATAACAAGCGTTCATCAGAGACAAGGGTATCATCTCGAGTGCCCCAGGGAATTGTGATAAGGCCATTATTTTCTGTATACATGGATGATCTGGAGTACAGCAATCTGCAGCTGTGGTATATGGGAAGAGTGAATGTACAAGGTTATAGACAACATTTAGCTAGTCTCATGAGTGGCAGCTAGCTCTAATGTAGAAACATGTAAGTTAATGCAGATGAGCTTGAAAAACAAAACCCGTAATGTTCAAATATGGAACACACAGATGTAGACATCTTCTATTTGACACAATCTCATCATTTACATACCCGGATGGAATGTTACACGGTAATTTGAAATTGAATGAGCATCTGAGGACTGTGGTAGGGATGACAAACAGTCTGCTCTGGTTTATTGGCAGATTTTTGAAAGAGTGTGCTTCATCTGTATAGAAGACTGCATATAGGACATAACTGCACACTTTCTGAAGTACTGATGGACTATTTGCGATCAGCACCAGGTCAGTTTAAAGTGAAACATCAGAGCAAGTCAGAGGTGCACTGCTAGATTTGTTACCCGTAGGTTAAAATAACTAACAAAAATTACAGAGATGCTTCAGGAATTTAAATGGGAATCCCTGAAGGAAAGGAAACGTTTGTTTTATAGAAAAATATTGAGAAAATTTAGACAACTGGCATTTAGAGCTATCTACAGAATGATTCTACTTCTACCACCATACATTTCACATAAGGATAACATATGCAAGATTAGAGCTCTTGCGGAGTCTTGTAGACAGTTGTTGTTCCTTCACTCTACTTGCAAGTGGAACAGGAAATGAATGACTAGGAGTGGTATGGGGTAGCTTATGTGACACACCAGGCAGTGTCCTGGGGTACATACCCACAGATGTAGGCACAGACCTTTTCCCACGATCCTTGACGACACAATGTGTACCTCAATTTCATTCACGGATTATGTTTGGTCGGCCACTGCTGTCGTGTAATGCATCAATCTTGACACGCATCTGTACTATGTGGATGTCCTGAACCTCATCTACAGGTGAGGGCACATTCCACAGACCACTGTTGATAGAAATGACGCATCACCGATATGTTGTGCCCGACATGTGTAGCAGTCCACCAATACATCCATACAGCTCCCTGCAGGCACACAATACATTCGATTCAAAATGTTTGACACATTTCAGCAGGAGTATGTACTCTTTGGTGTGCCATGGTCATACAGTAGAATTAACGTTGCAAACACTGTTCAACCCTAAACTCAGCACAGTTGCAGCCTGCAGAATCAAAGGAGAGGGTGCACAGACAGCCCTCACGAGCACCGTGACTTCAAAAAATGAATAACTGACACTAAAACCCCTCAGCACGCACTTGTTATACCCAGGTGCCACTGAATACAGTTCTTTCCTGGCCGAACACAGGTTTGATACATCTATTCACATTATTCTATTCTCTGAAGTTCTCTTCATACCTATATGACTACTGCAACTTACTTATGTTTCCAAACTGTGAAATCCTCATTGCCTTGGAATGTGTCGTACTTATTATTATTATTATTGTTGTTTTTCGCAAGAAGTTGTACCACAAATATCTTTTTTCCCCATATTGATTCAGTTGCATCCAAGTGTTTATTCAATTTACCCATCAAATTTTTACCATTCTATTCTTGTCTGCACTGCTTATCATCCAATTTCACTACCACACAGCTTTACCCCAATTACCTTCAGCAACTTTTTCCTAACACTTAAATTTATATTGTATATTAATGAAATCCTTTTTCCAGAAGTGCTTTTTGTGCTATAACGATCCTGCATTTTATGAGGGGCACTCAAATAACAACTTAACACTTGCCGCAAGTTCCGTTCAGAAGTAATCACTGCACACGTTAAGGCATTTATCTCACTGGGTGACAAGATGATCAACTCTTGTTTTGAGGAAGGCAAATGGCTGCTGATGATTCCACAACTACTATCACTTTAGTGCTTCCTCTTCCAACTGAAACTGACATTCATGCATATCTTTCTTTCTTCAGATAAGCAAAGATATGAAAATGACACAGAGAAAGATTTGGGCTGTATGGAGGGTGTTGCAGCATTTCCCAGCAAAATCAGAGGAGCATACATTTCATCCAATTGGCAGCATGGGGGCAAGCATTATTATATAACAGGACGATTCCAGCTGACAGTATTCCAATAGCCTAAGGTAAAGTGCCAAAGCCAACAGTGGAAACATTCCATGTCTCCCCCAACAAAGCAACCCAAAACTGTTCACACAAGTTCTGTTAAGGCCACGATGACCTTAATGCATGACGATTACCACCTGCCACATTGTGAATTGGAGAAAGGCTACACTTCAGCGACTTGCAATGTTACCCAACCAACATCTTCCATAAAGCCTCAATCTATCACTGTGTGATTCTCACATCTTTGGCAGTCTGAAGAAAGATGTGCACGGACGTTGCTTTCAGCTGGACACGGATTCGGGTGCTGTTGTGGATCTGTCAGTGGCTGACTGTGTTCTACAGAAAAGGAAGTGATAGTTTCATCTCCCATTGGGATAAATGTCTTAATTTGTGTGGTGACTGCTTTTTAATGGAAGCACTCCATGGTTCTGTCATGTCAGGTGTTACATAAAAAACACAATTTCTAATTAAATAACAAAGCACCTAATTTATTTGAAAATTACTAGTATTACTATGTTAATACAAAACACAAAGACGGCAGTTAAACACGAAACAAAATATTTAGCAAATGTCATCCATGGCTTTGTACACACACATTCATTCTTTGGACAAAATTTTTGATGACTCTAGAGCAAAGTTCCACATGAATTTGATCCATGACATGTCTAATTTCTACTTTGAGGTATGGTATGGTTCAACTAAATGCAAGATCTGACATGCCTCCACAAAACAGTCATATGGTGTCATATCACGTGACACCAGTGGCCAGTTCACATCGCCATTACAAAGATGAGACAAGCAGGAAATCTTTCTGTTAGCACCCTAGTTGTTTCAACAAGCATTGTGGCAGGTTGCCCTCATCCGGTTGGTGGATGTCTTTCACATTCACATTCAATTCATGCCCTTGCAATTGCGCCCATAAAAACTGTTATCATCTGGCAATAACAATCACCAGTGACTCTCACTGCATTTCGAGTCTTGCCTTCAAAAACGTATGGCCCATAACCTGCACAAAACAGTGACTTGTTCTGGATAAAGACACTTCTCGCTGACTTTGTAAGGATTCTCTGTGCCCCAAACCCAGCAATTTTGGTTATTCACACAACCTTTAAGCCAGAAAGGTGCCTTGTCACAGAAGATTTTTTGTTGTTGTTGAAATTCTTGTTTTGTGAATACCCAATCAGCAAATACTTGTCCATTGACCTCAGCTCATGTGTTGTTTGGATCATAAAAGAATGTAAATGCAGATCTTTGTTAAAATTCAATGCAAATTCAATCTCAGAAGGGCTCACCATTGAGAATGGCGGTGAATTCACTTCACTGCACATGTAGCAGTGGGACATTGATGACCGAGACATTCCCTACCAGTTGACAAGTATGAGGACATCCATGTGATTTTATGTTTCCAGTCAATCATGTATCTTCGAATTTCCTTACCGGTCTCTGCACTTTTGACACATTAGGCAAATTTCGGATACCAAAAATTACATGTCTTCAAATGGTCTCTGCATGGCATTCAATGTACTTGAAATGCCCTTTAAAGATCTGGATTGTTGATCCATCATGTATCACTCTGTTTTACTGCCTGCTCAGTGTAGAGACTGAAAAACATTTGGGATAGGCTGCAGCCCTGCCTGTCCTCCTTCTCAGTTAGCACTTCCCTTTCAGTTCTTTGACTCTTGTAATGGCAATGTCCTTTGTGCACAACCTGCACACTGCCTTTGGCTCCCTGTATTTTATCACCATAGATTCATAATTTTAAATCTATGTTCTTGTCATCAGTGTCAAAAGCTTAGGTTCTTCACATGTCCATTAATTTTGAATACTGCATAATTTTCATTGAGTGTACAACCCTTATAAATCTACAGAACCTTAAACTTTTCTTTTTATCAGTAATTCCATGCCTATTATATGCTACAGACAGTTTGTTAACAGAAAGAACATTGAGAACTTTTCCACTTGTGTCCTGACAGGAACAGTACTTGACAAAAAGTAAGACATTCTTGCAACTTGACAACAGGTTATGTCAAATACCTTCTAATTCACATTTCTGCTACAGAAATGCTGATTTGGCACATTAATATGGGAATGTGGGAGATTAAGCAAAGAAATTCTTCAATAAACAATGACAACTGGCAATTAAAAACAAGTGATTTGCTCTAAGTATGCAAATATGCTAATTTTTTACTATCTAAAATTTTATTTCTTTTGAGTCACCCTTCACATGTTGTAATGCACACATAACAAAATGAATTTTAAAGTTCTGCTAATTGTACTTTACTTTCATATTCCTTGCTATGATCCTCCTTTCTCCCAAAGCTCTTCAATCTGTAATGCCAACTGAATGCTGTTGCATTAAGAGTTAAATGTATCTCCTTATCTTGACCTCTTTTCTGTTTAATTTCATCATAAACATGCTGATCTCCAATACTGAGGTAAACATTCATACTGGCGTTCCTTACAACTGCTTCATTGTTCTTCGTCAACACTGTTTAGTAATACAACAGTCTGCAAATGAAGCATATTATTATCCATAGTGATTGCTTCATGTAACTGTGTATCATACAACTTTTAATACCCAATGAAGCATATTTACAGTATATATGTTTAACAACATGTCATAAATCCACACATTAAAATAATGTATGCAATTTGCAGCTAACACAAGCCAATTACAATGCATGTTGTCTCATGATGATTTAGTTAGTTTAAGGTTGAGACATACTAGGAATTAGGCCCAAACCAGCAGATTCATGTGTAGTATCTTGCAAATAAATGATTTTAAAGAACAATTTAACATCCTAGTACTGGGTGATTATAATTGAAATGCAGGTGCTCACAGAGGTCCAGTGTGTGGTGTACATATCATGTGGCAGCAAAACTTGGTAGATATTATAATGCATAAATACAGAAGTGATTTTTTTTTCCAGAGTAAAAGTTCCAATTTTGGCCCCCGAGTGCAAATCTGGCACTGTGAATGCAAGAAAGATGTATAGACATGTTTGCACATAAAGTGGATTAGGAACAGGACATGAGTAGAAAAGTTCAAACAAGACAGGAGGGAATAATTGTCAGTTTATTACTAAGCACTTTTTACACAATTTGCTCAATATAAGCACTGGAGATGTCTACAAAATGCTGAATGGGATTAGATTTGCACCTGGTGACAAAAATTGAAATTAATTTTTTTCCCAATGTAAATTGGTAGATACACTAGTGGGATAATGCAGAACCAAGTTTCACCTTCATATGCTAATTACAGCCCACACTGGATCTCCCTGAGCAGAAACACTTCAGTTGTAACCACCCAGCATTTTACTCGAGTTCAGAATCAGACATCCCCAGCTACAATAACAAATAGTAAAGAATAATAACACAGTACTTTAGTGCAGTATTTTGATGATTTGTAAGTAATTCTTTGAAAATCATGATAAAACACAGTTTTATGTTTCTATTCTTTATTGAAGCCACACAATTTCAATTTTACAACAGACGTTTCCAGGTTTCTAACGACAAAGTTAAGAGACACACTATAAATAAGGGAAATGGCCTTCTCATTGGATGTGACCAGAGTGTCACATTATAAATGAGGAATGTGATGTAGAAGGGCACAAACTGAGTCATTTATCAAACAGAATATGAGTATTAGATGATAATATTTTTCATTTATACATTAAGTGCATGCATGGAAATCTTTTTGTGACTGTACAAGGTAATATATTCATGAAATCTCAATCAAGAAACAAAAAGTTTGTCAATGACAATATGTTCACCTTTTGACTGTAAAACTGTTGATTTGTTAATCCCAATATTGCAATTTTGATCATGTGGGAATAACTGCATGTTAGCACATGTCAAAATCCGACAAGCATATGACATGACAAAGAGAGATAGTTTCATGACATTGTGTTCCTGATTACAACTTTTTATATGTACCGCACTGTTCCATAATATTTTGTGGGGTAAATGATTCCATATTTGGTTTTGTTTCATATAAAATAGAAGCTGGTTTTACCACTTGCTTTTCTGTGGGCTCACATATAGTTGTTCCTGTGTACAAATCTGCGTGTAAACTACTTGATTTAAATGTGTTTGGATATGTTGCACATTTTCTACTTTATGTTCATACATTCCTCTGTACTTTCTCACATTTAATGGAGAACTTCATGCTAGGAAGCTTTTGACAAAATTGGTATTTAACTTTTTTACATCTTGTCATTGAATGACTATGCAATTCTTCTTTGAACACTATTGCTTTTTGCCACAGACTATTTTTTGTAGTCTCAGTGACTGGAGAACCCTTCCTCACAAATACTAAAAAATTCAACAGCAGCTTCAAATATTTTATCACACATTATTGACAAGTACTACAAACAATACATTTTAGCAAAAATTGATGCATTAGAATCATCCATCCACTCCAATGAGTTCTCCATTAAATGCAAGAAAGTATGGAAATGAACACAAACAAAAATAAGGTAGAATATGAGCAATATACTTACAATTTAGCAGTTCACACATGGATTTGTAAGCAGAAACAAATATATATGAGCTTGCAGAAAATCATGTGATAAAAGCTACTTCAATTTTATAAGAAACAAAAACCCAATAAGAACAATATTATGAAAAAGATGGACTGCTATTCACCACATGGAGCAATCAGTGAGCTGCAGACAGGTATAATGAAAAGAGTGCTAAACATTTAAGCTTTTGGCTGAAAGGTCATGTTCAGAGATAGAAAGCAATTATATATTCACACACTCGTGGCCACTTCCACCTAATGTGGAATTATTTATCTGCCACAATATTACAGGTATTAGCAAAAATCAGACAGAGTAGGAGTAACATATTTACAGTACGATTTATGGGAACAGGATACAAGTAGTGGTATATGGAATAAACTGTCCCCAGTAATATTTGCACATACATATATTTCGACAATTATCATACACATGCACACAGTACAAGGTATAAGAATGGACTGAATTAAAATAGTGGCTCGGATAAGTGACCTGAGTCCCAAAGATTAATGTTGTCTATTGTTGATATTACCTATCAATGCCACACAGCACCTCCACCCCCTGGCAGTAAGGAGTACTGCATATGAGTCTTGAGGGGAGACCATGTGGGCATTGATGTTGCTGGTATTCGTACGAGCTGGGAGCCACACAACCAGGACCTCCACCCCTACCGTGGTGGATTTTGGAGGCAAGGCAATGGGAGGCAGGTCTACCTTGAAGTCGTTGAGCCAGCGAGGGTAGATGATGCGGAGGCCAGCCTGAGAGCAGGTGAGTTGAACGGAGGATGGTGGGGTAAGCCCGGATGCTGATCAAGCTGTCCGGTGAGATGAAGGTGGCAGTTCTCATCAGGTCTTACTCACGAGGGAGGGTGAGGCTATGCACAACACTGATGTTTAACTGGTCGTCGGGTGGCGGGCAGTGGTGTCTGCATTGTGTGACTCTTCTACCAGTACCGTATGCCTGTTACCCCCCCCCCCCCCCCCCTCCCCACTCACTGCTCCAGCTGGCCTTCGAACTGCATAACCTCACTCACCCTGGTGTCTGCTCCAGCACATGGCTCATCTCTGAGTGTTTAATTTGGAAAAATATAAAATGGTACTGTCAGACCCTGGCACACTGCTGCATCCCCTGCCAATGCAAAAAAGTCAGCCGCCATACCGCCCCACCACTGGGCAAGTTCTACATCCCTCCAGGACGATTTCATCACGTACATATCGATCTTCTTCCACCATCGCGGAGGGCCACAGATACATTCTATCCAGAATTGACCACACATCCCACCAAGTAGAGGCAGACCCCTTACCTAACATCACTGCTGACAGTTTTATCTCCTCATGGATTGCTAGGTTCAGTTGTCTGATCACCATCACTACTGACTGAGGTTGGCAGTTTGAGTCTTCCCTGTTCACCATGTGACATCTGTGGCATAAAGGAAATTCACGCCACAGCCTACCACCCACAAAGCAACAGGCTAGTGGAATGGAGGCACATCACTCAGGTGCCACAACTGCCTCTGGTCTGATGCACTTCCATTAGTACTGCTCAGTCTCCGTTCAACTTTCAAGCCCAACTTACAGGAACTATCTCAGAATTCGTTTTTGTGGAGAACCCCATCCTACCAGGGGAATTCATTCAGCCTCAAGTACCTGAAGACTTCCCACTCCCCCGATGTCATAAGTTGCATGCACACCCACTTCAAACATGCACGTCTTCAGCCACTTGCCAACCATTCTCAACACTTGCTCCCATGTAATGCTGAGAGAATTCGGTCTGACAGCCTCTGCAACCACCTGATCTCAAAGTAACTAAAAGCATCTTGAAAAATCTAAAATAAGTTGTAACATACTTGCAATAATGAAATGAAACGAAATGAAACATGCTCAACAAGCAACATACTTTCTGTCCAAATACAAACAAAGTACTGACCCCCTATGTATAAACTCCAAACAATCTGCGGCATTGTTTAGAAACATTTTTTGATTAACTAACAACTAAAATTAACACACAAAAAACTGAAAATACATATATAATCGTATATTTACTCCAGAACAGCAAGTACAATTCTATGATGGGTCATATTTGTGATACTATTTGAGTATAATTTCTTGAATACATAATTGCAATAATGCATTTACATTTCTTGTGAAGTACTGGAGGTTCCCTTCATGTACAGAGCTTCTACACTTTGAAGTAAATGAAATCAAGCATTTATAATTTTTTCTAGATGAGTCACATGCTTTTATATGCATGTATAATTCCAAATTCATCTGGAGAATGCATGTTTTAAGTGAGTCTGTTATGTTTCAACACACCCAAAAGGATTTTTGAAAGTGAAAGATGAACAAAACCTTTTCCGACACATGGAGGAACAAGAATTTTACTTATGATATGAAATAAATCCACTATTTGATTAAATATGTAAAGTAATATGAAACATAATACAAAATTATTACTCAATAGCAGAAGGAAAGAACAAGTTGTTTCTTAACTGTATGAGATAATATGTAACTTAGAGTTTCAAAGGTAGCAAAAATTCCTAAGCGTAAATGCACTAATCTCTGTACTTTACATAAATGTAAATAGTCTTGAAGTATGCAGACTGCTTCGTAGAGAATCTTGAAGTGTGCAGTATGCAGACTGCTTTATGAGATGACATGCCTGACCAAGTATACTGAAGAGTGCAAAAATACTAGCTTGTTTCCCAGATCCTCCTGTAAAATAGGCTTTTGTCAACAATGGCAAGTGTTGACATGGTAAGCTAGAAGGATCTCAGCAATAGAGGCATATGCATGTGGACAGGGGGAAGGAGATCATGGTACTCTAATGAGAAGTAAGAAATTAAATAGAAGATTCAGAGTGTTGGAGTTGAAGGAGAAAAGATGACAGACCCCCAAAGACAGGACCCCCACTGTTCCAGAACTTCACTGTCATGCCGGAGAGAGAAGAGTGTTCGGCATTCCCTGCAGAACGGACTTGCCACAGCTACACCTTCCCAGTCCTCGAATATTAACCCCAACACTCCCTACTGACTAATCAACAAAGGGTGAACAACTAGCATTCTACAGGAGAGAGTAAATGACATGTAAAATGCTGTATTGGTTAATTCAAGTAAAAAATGCTAGATACTACCAACTGACTTACAAGCAGCCCCTCTAATATCTGGGTTTGATCTTACATAAACATGAAATACTGAAACATAAACATGAAAATAATAAAGAGAGGTACAGAATTACTGTGTTCATCTGATATCTGTTGCTGCTCAAACATAAATTAGTACATTAACACGAAAATATAGAAATAAGGTAGCCAAATGCATCAAATTACAACATATCCCATATCAATTAATAGACAAGTCAACTAACTGCTTCGTTGGGTATATCATAGATATGTAGAACGTTCATATTATAAGAAGTACTTTGTGATGCATTGATATGTTTGCTAAACACCATAGAGTCAAGTACAAAAGTAAAAATATCACATTTTCAAAATTAAACAGAAGGCGAGTCTGAGATACAAAAGTTTAGGTTACTAAAATCTTGGCTAAGTGTCATGTTCTCCTTCCAATTGACAAAGCATATATGAAGTGCTATTTCAAGTTCACAGACATATTTCATGTGTTCATAATGTTACAAAATTATATATAAGGCAAAGGTGAAAGATGTATATTTTTTCAAGCTCCATTACATATAAATAAACAGTTGTTAGCAGAGTGATGGAATTAATTAAGTCAAGATATTGTTGTTAATAACTGCTGGGGTATGCTGTACAGCACAAGAAAGCAGTTCACCACATGGACAATGAACAGTTACAGAGAATTAGACTGCATGTGACAGCACATCATGGTATAATATATGGCAATACATTGCTAGTTCTAACTTTGTTCCCATAAGTTGCAGATCTAGTGAAAGTAAATATACTTCTTTTGAAAGAAAAAGAGCATTGATAATGAGTGGTTACTGAGAACCACATTGCACTTGACAGTGTATCATTGCGTTTAATGGACATAGAAGATATTTCAAGCAGCAGTGCGTATCAATAAGAACTCTTAAGTTTTAGAATACATTGACAATAGTTGATTATAAAGAATTACATTGCATGTCTTTGTATTAAGTCCAGATAGACCAGATTAATCAGATGATTATAGCATACATTGTATCATGTAAAGGTAGTTGTTGAGCAATTTACAAGAAACAGTAATTGTTATCCTTTCAGACATCTACTTTCATGGAATAATTATGTTAGTTTTCAACTGTTGAAATGTACCTAGACATAATGACTGTGCCACTTGTAGGACAAAAAGGAATTATTTCTTTACAAGTCAAACTCAGACTTTACAGCAACTGAACTGACATGAAAATTTAAGGTCAGGAAGCTACAAGGATGGATTGAGGGATAGAGGAATTTGCCCGCAATAATTGTCAAAGGCACCATGTTCTTGTAGATAGAAAGTCATCATCCCAATATTTTTTAAATTTTTTTTTGTAGGGACTGAGAGCCACCATGGCCAGATACCACTATAGAATCAGGTTTATAGTGGAAAATGAAGAACCCACAGGGTACTTCCAGAATGTATACTGCTCAATAACCAGTTGACAGTCATCTCGTTGATCATCACCACACTAGACATGATGTGGCAACATCACATCAGACAGTAAATAAAACTGGGCACAGATAAGGTAAATTCCAACATAGATTAAATTAAAGGATGATGTACCATGAGTTACATATGAATGAGTAAAAAAAAAAAAAAAAAAAAAAAAAAATTTATTGGAACAAAATGGATAGTTCAGCCATCCTAAAGGTTTGATCTATATGTATATATTTTGTCATTAGTTATAAAATGATGAATTAACTAGACTTCAGTTGAAAGTATATGTCTGCAGAAACAATAGCTATACCATGAATACAAATCCTCACGGGCTGCAGACAAATAGCTAATCTTTGAAACATTATTTTATCATAGATTTGCCTTGTGCAACACATTACATTGCAGTTGTTTATGACTGTCGGAATACAACTGATGCAATAACATAATGAAAATGAGTCCAATATTAAGTACACATTAGTGAAAAGCTATGGCTTGCTCCAACATTGAATAGCACCTAACCTACTTTCTTCAGCATTACAAATTTTCCATTCAATTATCCTACGTCACCTGAGATTTATAGCTGAGCAGTTTGCTGATTTGAGCAGACATTACAACAAAAGTAATATGCAGAACACCTTATATCTGTATCTGACAGATAGCATAATATATATGGATACCAGACATGGAGCAATCATCAAAGTATGTCTGAATACACAGTGCACCAAACACTTCTAACGATGGGCCTCTGCAGCCATGAACCGTACGTGTGCCACCGTTAAACCACAACATCGGCGGCAACTACAACTGAAATGGGCATGTGACCATTGGCACTGGAAATTAGTACAGTGACAGAGTATTACTTGGTCTGGTGAATTGTGATACATTTTTAATCGTGCTGATGGGAGGGCGCAAAGCCTTTGTCTTCCAAAGGAACATATGGCGGTGGCTCTATTATGCTCTGAGCACATTCAAGTGGGCATCCGTAGGTCCGGTGGAGCTCGTGCAAGCAGTATTGTACACCCCTTCTTAACAATTACATTTTCCAACGGCAGTGGAATTTTTCAGCAAGATAATGCTCCATGTGACAAGGCCAGGAGAGAGTGATGGAGTGGTGCGAGGAACACAGTGGCAAGTCCAGTTGATGTTCTGGCCGCCCAACTCGCCAGATCTGAAACTGGTCAGGATGTGACTGAACGTGGCATCAGAGATCAGAACACCCTCTCTGGAATTTGGTAACTTATGTGGTGCCAACTCCCTCCAGCTACCTACCAAGACCTCATTGATTGCATTGCTACTGTTATCCCTGTCGGAGGTGGCCATACCAGTGATTACGTAGGTGATCGTGCTGTTCTGGCTGATCAGTGTATGCACAAGTAAATTATGTGTATTAATGACCTTGTGGACAATATTAAAAGTAAACTCAGGCTTGATGCAGTTATCTATATTGAAGTACTGCCTGAATGAATCTTCATAAATATTCAGTTAGCTCTTGATAAAATTTGAAAGTGGTGTTCTTCAACTTGATTTAAACGTTCACTAGTGTAAAAGTGTGCACTTCACAAAATGAAAAAAAAACGTAGTAACCTGTAACTATAATATCAACGAGTCACTGTTGGAATCAGCAAACTTATACAAATACCTGGGTGTTACACTTTGAGAGGATATTAAAGGGAGATGATAATGTGGGCTGAGTCATGGGTAAAGAAGGTGCTGTACTTTGATTTATTGTAGAAAGCTGGGGAAATGCCCTCTGTCTACAAAGGAGATTGCTTACAAATCACTCATGTGACCCATCCTAGAATATTGCTCAAATGTGTAGGAACCGTACCAGATAGGACTAACAGGGGATATTGAATATATACAGACAAGGGCAGCACAAATGGTCACAGGTTTGTTTAATCCAAGGGAGAGTGCCACAGAGATGCTTAAGAAATGGAAGTGGTAGGCTTTTAACAATAATTACAGCACACATGAAGGTATCCAAGCACTCATTCTTCCTGCACTCCATATGTGAATGAAATGAAAAGAAATCCCTGTACCTGGTATATAAGGCTATCACCAAGAGAATCTTGTAAAATCAAATTCAGACAATTTACAATTTCGACAGTTCCATCCATCTATGTATGTATGTATGTATGTATGTATGTGAAACTATAATGTATGTCATAGCAAACTATGCACTAATGCTAAACAGATAAGTACACATTTGTAGCACAAAAGTTAAAGTTTGTTATCACATAGTCCATTATCACATCAATGGTACTTGACTACAAGTGGTTGATAAAGGTCATACTAAAGCTAAATGTTTTTACACAACAGGCTTCCAAACAGTGTACAAAATACGAAAGCACTACCAGGCTTCATAACAAAAGTAAGAGTACAAAGTTAAGGAATACTTTGGGGCTAGTCCGTAAGAATTGCTCTACTATGGCAATTTCCTGATGAAGGGGTCAGTGACCAGTAAATATGAAAATTTTCTTATGTTTTGTCAACACTCAAGTACCACAGCTGAAAGCAAAGTTCAGGGCCGGTATTTATTAAATTAAATTAGAAATAAAGTTTTGGTTTTTCCTTTTCATTAATTATTATATGTATCTACACAAGTAAGTCTACTGTAAAATAACCTGTGTGCTCAGTTTCTAAATCACCCTGTAACTGTAAATGTAAATGATACTGATGCATCCAATATCATTCTAAACAGTGGCAATAAATAAGTAAATATTTGTTGAAAAGGAACACCCTCTCTCTGTGGTTTCAGTTGCATGAGATGCAGCCGTGTGTTTGTGTGCACATGCACAAGTATCTGTGTGTCATGTGTTTTTGACAAAGGCCTTTTGTGAGTCTATTTGTTGTGGCCATCTGCGACTCAGCATCTCTGCTATATGGTGAGTAGCAAGTTTCCTTTTCATAGTACTGTTACATTTCATCCTGGATTTCACATTGTTTAAAAATTTGGTGACTTTAATACAATGCAAATCCAAAGAATATAGTAAATTTGAAGCTCATTGAGATGTTAAAAACTCATAAAATCTTTTAAATATAATACATCTACATCAATACTACACAAGCTACTATATGGTGCATGGCATAGGATGCCCTGAACAATTACTTATTATTTCCTTTCCTGTTCCATTTGCAAACAGAGCGAGGGGGAAATGACTACATTCTTTCATGAGGATTCTTATTTCTCTCATCTAATCTTCTTTCTCCTTGCATGAAATGTAAGTTGGTGACAGTAGAATCATACTGCAATAAGCCTCAGATGCTAGTTCTCTAAATTTTCTCAATAGTGTTCCTAGAGAAGAATGTTTCCTTACCTCCAGGGTTTCCCTAAGCATCTCCACAATACTTGCATGTTGACTGAACTTACCAGTAATAAATATAATGGCCCACCTCTGAATTGCTTTATGTCTTCCTTTAATCTGACCCAAAAACTGAAATAGTACCATGGGTTTCACTAGTATGTCATCTCCTTTAAAGCTAAACCATACTTTACTAAAAGTCAATCATTCACCTTCCCTACTACAGTCCTCACATGCTTGTTTCATTTCACATCGCTTTGTACCATTATGCCTAGACATTTAATCGACACGAATGTTCCAAGCATTTCTGGTTTGTTTTTCCTACTCGTGCGCATTAATTTACATTTTTAGACATTTCAAGCTAGCTGAAAGTTATCACACCAAATAGAAATTTTTGTCTAAGTTATCTTGTATTCTCCTAGAGTCACTCAATGATGACACCTTCCTGTGTGTGACAGCATCATCAACAAACGGCTGCAGATTGCTGCTCACCCTGTCTGCCACATCATTTGAGCATACAGAAAAAAAAATAGCAGTCCTTTCACATCTCGCTGGGGAACCCCTTACAATATCCTTGTCACTGACTGACATCAGCCCTCAAGGACAGCACACAGGGTCCTGTTACTTGAGAAGTCTTTGAGAAACTTTCATAGCTGGAGACCTATTCTTTATGCTCATGCCTTCAGTAACTGTCTGCAGTGGGGCATGATATCCAATGCTTTTTGGAAATCTGAGAATATGAAGTATTCCTGTTGCCCTTTTTCCATAGTTTGCAGTATATCATGTGAGAGAAAGGCAAGCTGATCTTCACATTAGTAATACTTGCTAAAACCATGCTGATTCGTGGACACAAGTTTCACAGTATCTAGGAAATTTACTGCATTCGAATTCAGAATGCGTTCTACAATTTTGCAGGAAACCCAATGTTAATGATACTGGTCTGTAATTTTTTGGGTCCTTCTTGTATACATGAGTCAGCTGTGCCTTTTTCCAGGCACCTGGAACTTTTCAGTGGATGAGAGATTAATTAATTCAAGCTAAGTAAGAGGGCAATGCCATAAACTACTCTTCGTAAAAGCTAATTAGGATTCCATCTGGACCTGTGACATATAAACAAATAGTTGTTTCATTATGCCAGGGATGACCATTGCTGTGTCCCCCATATGGAAGTCTTTGCAACACATCACTGTTTGTATGATCGTCCTGTGTGGATGATTTCTTCAACACAAAATTTAAAACTTCAGCTTTCTTTTTGCTGTCTTCTACCTCCATGCAGGTTGGTCAATGAGTGACTGGATAAAAGCCTAAGACTTGATTAGTAGTCTTATAGATGACCAGAATTTTCTTGTGTACTCAACAATATCTTTTGCTTAGGTATGACCGTTGTACGGATCGCACATTTATCTTTTTACAGATGCTTGAATCTCTACTAACTTTTTCCTGTAATAATTTGTTCATTCTCTTTTGAACTGAGAATACAACAGCCTTTACTTTCTCAGTATTTTCCAAATTTCAGTGGTAAACCACAGTGGATATTTTCTGTCCTTCATCCACTTAATCAGTACATACTTCTCCAGAGCATTTAAACTTTTCCTATAATTCCTCTACATCCATCATACTGGATGAAACATAGTACCTACCAGAATGAAAGAAAATGTGGAAGGAAGGACCCACAAATGTAACTTACTTTTCACACAACCTGTATATTTAACAGTATACAACCATACCTGCAGCCCACACATTATTGTGTCAAATGGCAGTGTTTACTACTGCACTGGACAAAGCCTCTGCTACTACATGCCTTTCTGCAACACGTGAAAATTATATAAGCACCATTGATGACAAGAGTTACTCAAAACAGATGACGTAATTTTTAATTTGAAGGCTGTATGTCTAAAGGTCCTGGGTTATTATGTGCACCTGTGCTTAAAGACTAAACAGATTAGGAAACAATATGACACTGATAAAGCTTATTTAAAAGCAACCAACTTTTTAATTTCAATCAACAGCCATGGTGCGATTGGATCCCAACCTGTCCATTTTGACTAACTCCCTGGTGACAGTTGGCTGTTAATATTTTCAAAGTTAAACTGATTGTCAATTATTAAGACTGTTCTGAATTAACATCTTAAAATATCACTTTTGAATACTTATTACAAGAGAACTCACTTGCCAGAACTACAAGTTCCAGCTAAAATACACCTACAATGACCCGGTCTTTCAAACACACCTTAGAACAAAAGGTTGTTCAGATTATAACTAAAGACTTAAAAATGTAAATGCAATCAAAGAACTGAACTGGTTAACACCTAAATCTAACTACAAGGTCCCTCTTTTGTTTAATGGCAACATGTGCGTTAGTACAATTGTTCTGGCTGTATTTATGGCCAGGAGCTGGTCATTAGAACATTACTGATTGGGTACAAACCAGAAAGGAAAGTAATATAATAATGGGACAAATTTTCAAATGACAACTAGTGTCTGAGTACAATATTACAGCCTCTATTATTGACCAAAGAGCTGACCGAGTAAAACTCTGAGGGTCGGGTACAAACCACAAAATCATAGGCAATGACACAAATCAACATGAGGATTATAGAATGTTACTCCACTTTATCAGCAAACAGTTACAGTGGTTACTGAGTGTTGCCAATGAAAGCCAGGTAGAAGAGGGCAGCCAGGCCACGAGCAGCCATCCGAAACAAAAGTTGACAACCCACTGACGGGGTGTCAGCCTGCAGCTTGTAGTCAATGCTGACCCCAGCGAAGTACTCTGGTGTCTTAACTCTGCAGAGGCCCTCCTTACGCAGCTCGTGGTTTCAGCCACTCGGACCTCATAGCCACCTTTTGCTGTGACGCTACTGCAATCGGCAAACTTCGTGCCTCCCTTCTCAGGCCAGCAGACCCCTCTCAAGGACCTTCTAAGTACATGACCCAAAGATATCCACTCTTCCTCACAGATATTGGCAATGGGGCCACAAGAGAACATCCCCCTCTCAAGCCTGAACAAGCCTTGCCCCAGACCTAAGAACCCTTCAATCTGCTGGAAAGTTCAACCTGACTGAGATGAGCTTCCTCTTTTCTGGGTCCCTGACCAAAAGATTGACTGGGCTTAAAATTTTTACAATGGAATATGGACCTAGGAAATGTGGGGCAAGTTTCTCTAAACATTTATCCTGGGAAGTCCATCCAGAAATGTTCCTGATGTAGACAAGGTCCCCTGTCTTCCCTTGAAAGGGGCACCTGTTTCTGTTATAGTGACAGGCCTGACAATAATGAACATTCCTAGTATTTCCCCAAATTTGGTCCCTTTGCTCTCTAAGTACCTTCGGACTGATAGATGGAGGTAAAAGATAATTTATCTCGCATAAGTTGGAGAGTCAGGAATTCAGGGGATATGCGAGCATTAGGTTAGCTGGGTTGGCATGGGATTCTTCATGCCACACGGAGTTAAACACTAAGTTTAATCAGGGTGAGGTGGTATCCCACTTCTTGGGTGATTTATGGTGGTAAATAATCAATGCTGACTTCAAGTTGCAGTTAATCCTTTTGGCAAAGGAACCCCGAGTATAATAAGGTGTGGTGGAAACATGTTTTATCCCATTGTGTTAACAATTTTGCCAGAAATCCTGGAACGGTATCCATAACCAATGGCTGCAGTGGCCCAAACCAACAACATATATTAGTACCACCAGAGATGGTGATAAGAGCACTCTCACCCCAGCTAGATAGCAACCAAATGAACCTGGAGAAGGTGTCCACTACTATGAGAATATACAAATTGCCTTTTTTTTGTCCAGAGAAGCTGGCCCACATAATCAACAAACAATTTGTCCAGTGGATGCTCTTCCCATTCCGACTGCAGAATTCCCCTCGCCAGGGAGTTACGTGGTCTTCCATTCTTACAATCTCGGCATTCTTTGACTAAACCTCTAATGTTTTTATAAGGTGTTGACCAGGTCAGCTACTCCTTGACTGTCTCCAACGTTTTATAAAGACCTAAATGCCCTCCTACTTGAGAGTCATGAAAGTACTGGAAGACCAGAATAACTAAGGGTCAGGGGAGATAAATTCTAGCTACCCCTGCAGTTACACAGTATCCCATTCTTCAGAAAACAGTCGCTGGATTACTGTCCATCTAGTATTTGCTTCCTGAGGGCCCCCCCGCCCCCCCCCCCCAAAAAATGGGTATTATTCTTGTTCAGTTTACAAAATTTTAAACAGTTTGGGTACCTTAGTAAGGATAGTACATTTCCTTATCAAGCTCGTGCTGTTGGAACATCCCGCTCAGGGCATCAGCAGCCTGATTATCAGAGCCCTCAGTGTCCTGAACCTTAAAATGGAAAGCCAAAATGTGGACCGCCCATCTTGCAATACGCCCTGTCTTGCTAGGTCCCAACTAAAGACCTGATTATACATCTCTAGATCAAATTATGATGTTTGAGATAGAACCAAAATTTTTCCAGAGGAAATAACACAGCTAATGCTTCACACTCATATACCGAGTAATTGAGTTCAGGCCCCTCCAGAAGTATGGAAGCAAAAGATAACAGATGCCTGATATCTTGATCTTTCTGTAAAAGAACTGCTGCCATACCAGTATTGCAAGCATCAGTCTGGACCAAAAATCATTTCTTAAAGTCAGGTACGGCTAAAACCAGTGGGTTGGAAATCACAGTTTTGATTCCTTCAAAGGCTGCCTGCTGACTTTCAGCTCACATGAATTTCTCATTATTTCTGCGTAACAAATTTAATGGAGCTGAAGGTTGCACAGAGTTTGGGACAAATTTGTGGAAATAACTAGCCATCACTACAAATGAGGCAATCTCTCTCTTATTTCGTGGCTGCAGAAAATTCCTCAATGCCTTCGTTCATTCTGGATCAATGCTAATTCCATCACCAGGTACGAAGTAACCCAAAAATGACACTTGGTGCTTAGCCAAGGTTATCTTTCAAGGTTTCACAGTCAGGACTACATCCCTAAGCCTGGAGAGTACCATCCCGATGTGCTCTAAATGCTCTTCAAAGGAGGCACTGAATATGACTGCATTGCCCCAATAACTGGTGACACATTTAAACTTTAAATCACCTAAAATTTCATCCAATAAATGGGATGAAACTGCTGCACTGGTTGACAAACCAAATGGAACTCGGATGAACTCGTATAAATTCCAATCCAGGGTGAAAGCGATGAGATGCTTAGATTTCCCTGTTAATAAGCCTGATTAAGATCTAATACAGTAAACCAATATGCTCCCTAAAACCAGGTGAAACAGGTGTTGAGATCAGGGACTAGCACATAATCCAGGATCACCTTTTAATTGAGAAGCCTGTGATCAACTACAGGTCATAAATCCTGCCCCTGATCTTTAGGTACTAAGAATGGTGGATGGTCTTATGACAAGTGATGTGGTGACTGGCAAACCAGCACATCATCCATAACATGAATATGGTATCAAATGATGTCTGTGACTCCCAACCTGTCATGTAGTACCTCAGGAAATTCTCCCAAAAGTTCACTTAACTGGGAAATAATAAGGAGGGCAGGTAGGCAATGACACAAATAACCATGAGGATTACAGAATGTTACTCCCCTTTATCAGCAGGCAGTTCCATGGATCCACAGTGTGCTTACTGAGTGTGCCAATGAAAGCCAGGTAGAAGGAGGCTGCCAGGCCGCAAGTGGTCATCTGACATTAATGTAAATAACCAACCGACAAAATGTCAGCCTGCTGCTTGTAGTCAATGCTGACCCCGGTGAAGTACTCTGGTATCTCCACTCTGTGCAGGCCCCCCTGCATATCTCACAGCTTTGGCCGCTCAGACCTCACGACCACCTCTTGTCACAATGCTACCACCAATCTCGAAACTTCGTGCCTCCCTTCTCAGGCCAGTGAACCCCGTGTATATATCGGCAAGCAAAGACCTTCTAAGGACGCAACCAACAGATAGCCACTCTTCCTCATAGATATTGACAATGGGGTTGCACGAGGGACAGTTGATACTACTCTTGAGCCAGTGGCTCCAGTCTACTAACTCAATGGCACCACAGCTCACTGGAACAAAATGATGTCAGTTCATTATCTATGTGGGGATACCAACAACTATTTACACTATGTCATCAAAAGTATCCAGACACCTGGCTGAAGATGAGTTGCAAGTCCATGGTGCCCTCCACCAGCAATGCTGCAATTCAATAAGGTGTTGGCCCACCCTTAGCCTCGATGACAGCTTCCACTCTCTCAGGCATGCATTCAACCAGGTGCTGGAATGTTTCTTGGGGAATGGCAGCCCATTCTTCACAGAGTGCTGTACTGAGGAGAGGTGCCAATGTCTGTTGGTGAAACCTGGAATGAAGTCGGCGTTCCAAAACATCCCAAAGGTGTTTTACAGGTTTCAGGTCAGACCTCTGTACAGGCCAGTCCATTACAGGGATGTTGTTGTCATGTAACCACTCTGCCACAGACAGTGCATTATGAACAGGTGCTCGATCATGTTGAAAGATGCAATTGCCATCCCTGAATAGCTCATCAGCAGTGGCAAGCAAGAAGGTGCTTAAAACATCAATGTAGCCTGTGATAGTGCCACACAAAACAACAAGAGGTGCAAGGTCACTCGATGAAAAACGTGGCTACACAATAACACCATCACCTCCATATTTTACTGTTGACACTGGACACACTGGCAGATGATGTTCACTGGGCATTCGCCACATCCACACCCCGCCATTCGATCACCACACTGTGTACCACAATTCATCACTCTGCACAATTTTTTTCCACTGTTCAATCTTTCAATATTTATGCTCCTTACACCAAGCAAGACATCGTTTGGCATTTACTGGCGTGATGTGTGGATTATGAGTAGCCGCTCAGCCATGAAATCGAAGTTATCTCACCTCCCACCTAACTGTCATAGTACCTGCAATGGATCCAGATGCAGTTTGGAATACCTATGTGATGGTCTGGGTAGATGTATGCCTACTACACACAATGACTCTCTTAAACTATCAGCGGTCTCTGTCAGTCAACAGACGACGTCGACCTGTACGCTTTTGTGCTGTACGTGTCCCTTCGTGTTTCCACTTCACTATCACAGTGGTCCTAGGTATGTTTAGGAGTGTGGAAATCTTGCATAAAGACGTCTGACACTTGTGACACTCAATCACCTGACCACATTCGAAGTCCGTGAGTTCCGCAGAGCGACCCATTCTGCTCTCTCACGGTGTCTAATGAGTATTGAGGTTGCTGATATGGAGTACCTGGCATTGGGTGGCAGCACAATGCACCTAATATGAAAAACGTATGATTTTGGGGGTGTCCTGACACTTTTGATCACACAGTGTATCTGCTGCTTCTAGCAGAAACACTCTCCAAGCTTTCTTGATTGATTCATTTAGTAACCCTAGTTACTAAGATGACATCATAATCACTAATCCCTGACTCTAAAATGATGCAACCAATAGAGCCACACCTGTTTGTAGCTACAAGGTCTAAAATATTCCCACAGCATATGGGCTGTTGAATTAGCTTCTCAAGGCAGTTTTTGGAAAATATGTTCAAAAGTACTTTGTCTGTATGTACCAGTCCATACTCAGTAGGTTAAAGACACCTACAACTAACATTGTATAATCTGGGTATTTAGGTGCTTCTGACTGAAGACTTTTTTGAATGACTGTAGAACTGTCACAATGAAATTTGGCAACCAGTAAAAACATGCAACAATTAACTTGATTTCATCTAGACCTGTTAGACATGACCAGGTAAATTCAGTGTCACATTCGAATTCACCGTCAGTAGAGTAAGTATTTTTGTTAACTGCAATGAAGCCCAGCTTCCTGATGCATCAGGTACTAGAATAAATGACAAATACACCGCTAAAGTGGATTATTCTACAACCACCAGGAATTTTATAGGTCAGGTAGCATAGCTTTAAATTATTCTCATCAATTTTGTCATGCGGTAGAGTACATAAATTCAGCCATAGAAAAATTACAAAGGATGTTCTGCTGAAATTAACTCCAAATAGATTGAATAGTAATGCCTTTAAATACAATCAGAGGAGAAATGAGGTTCTGTGCACAGGTGTAAGGAACTGATGACAAATGGAATAAGTTCTATTGATCCCTGATGAGACACTATGACTATTGCCACTCTTTCAGAGAAACCCTTCAGGTAGTTAAACATTACCAAAATGGAAGTAATCCTAGACTGAAACTCCCCCAAGTATGATTAGGCTCAGCCAAATATACATCTAAACCTACTTTATAAAGCTAATGCTGCACACCTTTTGAAGGACAAATGGAATGAGGCGAAGGAAACTTTTAAAACTGGAATTGCTACTCATAGGAAATACATTAGCAACAAAACAATCTGAGAACTAATTAAAAAATGAATTTAAGTTCAAAGATGATGAACATGAACCATTTAGCATAATACACGATGGTGAAACATCCAAACACAATCTATATATATATCAGGCCATAATGCCCTGACTGACTGCCTCCTCATTGCCCAGTCCAATGATAGACTGGACAGAAACTTGAAATTTGGAGGTGTGGATCTTATATTGCCAGTGTCATTTTTGAAATACCGACATCAAGGGGGTGAAATATGGGATGAAGGGTGTTTTTCAAAAATTTTTCTATTAAGGCAATTTTGAAGCTAGACTTACAAAAATTGGTATTTGGTTTCTTGGTCAGAAATAAAGAATTAAGTGTTTCAGCAATTTTGGAAATTTAACAAGAGACTAGACTGTAGTTTCAATTGTTAAGGCTATCTCTTAAATGGTACTTGTATTTCTGTCAATGTTTAACAACTCTTGTAGTTGTCTCGCCAAATATTGTTTATACTTTACTTGGTTCATTTGTTTAATGCAAACTGTTACATAGACACAGTTGTGAATATAATATTAATGTCAAAGTGCTGTACCGCCACACTCTCAAAGGCTGCATTTACAGTATGTTCCCTCAAATGCGCCCATTTTCCTGCATCTATTTATTTCTGTTTATCTTATTGATATTGCTTACGTTACTTATGTATTCAATAGATACGTTAGTAGTAGTAGTAGTAGTACCTTTATTCATCCGTAGACCGCTTTTTACAAGGATATAGGACATGGCAAAGTATTTATAAGTTTACATCAATTTAAAATAAGCTAATTTGTATACACATGTATTTATAGAATTCTAGTTAGAGACAATAATTAAATCTACTCCTGCAATGTTAATATTACTTATGGGTATAACATTCTTTGTCAAACCCCTACACTGTTTTATCTAAGTAATCCTTTAATGTATAAAATGCATTGCATGACAGGTAATTTTTAGCTGCCTTTTTAAATAAGTGTATTTTGGCAATTTATTGTACAGTTTTATTCCATGGTAGAAAATGATGTTTTGAGTTTTATGTTTATTTTTCTTGGTAAATGTAAGCTGAGTCTGTCTCTTGTTGCATGGTCATGGACAGAGCTGTTTGTGCAGTACTTACCAATGTTATTTTTGATGTGTACAACTGACTGGCAAATGTATTCACATGGAGCAGTTAAAATCCGTAGTGTTTTGAATAGAGCTTTACAATGAGCTTGACTAGTATTTTTGGTTATTGTTCTTATGGCTCTTTTCTGGAGTTTGAAAATTGCGTTCATATTTTGTGCATTTGTTGCCCAAAAAAGAAGGCCATGGCTAAGAATTGAGAGAACATATGAAAAATATGTAACTAAAAGACACTGCATGTTAGACACTGGTGATAGGATTATAAGGGTATAACATACTGATGATTGTTTCTTCTTTTAATTGGTTTGTGTATCACTCTCCGTTGTAGCCTTGTCAAGTACTAATTTTATTTTATTAGTTTTCTTTATTAATAGAAACTGTTATGTAGTCATGCTGTTCCTATTTTGTGTTAAAGATTTTCCTGTTTAGTCCATTTTTATCTATTTACTTCCCAGTCATCAATGCACTACCACCACACTGTCAAAGATGTTGCTTGCTGTATGTTTCACATCAGCACACACTCCACTGCAGAGTGAAAATTTCATTCTGTAAACATCCCCCACGTTGTGACAAGCCATGTCTTTGCTATATCCTTTCTTCCAGGAGTGCTAGTTCTGCAGCATTGCAGGACAGCTTCTGTGAAGTTTGGATGGTAGGAGATGAGGTACTGGAGGAAGTAAAGCTGTGAGGATGGGTCATGATTCGTGCTTAGGTAGCTCCGTTGGTAGAGCAGTTTCCCACAAAAGCAAAGGTACTGAGATAGAGTCTCAGTACAGCACACAGTTTTAAATCTGTGTACACTTTGCTGCATTCTGGAAGCTTTGAGAGTTTGTGTGTTTGGGTGGGAAGGAGTGTTTTACGACTGTGGAACATGTATTGTGATTAGTTGGTTTATTAGCACAGAATAGAACTACTGAAACTAATAAGTTATTGGAGGTAATTTGTCATACTTTTTGTGGATTTTAGAAGCAGAGTGTTCACGACTTTGCAATACAGTTATTCAGAATGAATCTCTGAGATTGTGTTTATAAGCTGACTTGAAGGTCCCTCGATCCCATTCAGTAGCAGCTGTCCCCACCGTAGTGGCAGCAGACCTCCTCTGTGGCTGTGTGTTGGTTGGCCAAACATTTGACAAGTCTCCTTACACATCACTGTAGCAGCTGTGAATTGAAGTTCATCTGTGAGGAGAGATTGATCCAATTTCTCAGTATGAGGGAAACCTTGAATTGCCAAATTTTTCTATACGTGCTTAATTTTACTGGCTGTGCTTTGGATCTTCCAAGCTCTGACTGACAAAAATGCACCTCAGAGAGCACAACTCGCCTCCCTGGGCTATGTTTTACTCGAGTAACCATTGCTCCCCTTTCTGCTATACTCCTCGGAAAAAGTCGTGCCTCGCTATTCATATCTCTCTCCCCTGTCAGTGAGGCAGCTTCCTTTTGGCTCTGTTGGGCTCTCTGTCACTCTGAAAAACATCAAGATGAACCACTGTCCAAAGGTCTTAAATCCTTAAACAAAGTTTTTGTAAGAGTTGTGTGTTTGGTGGCATCTCAAAAATTTACAAGGCCTAGCTGGGAGTTCACCTGTAAGATAGCAGTCTCTGGTATGCATCCCAAAGCCAGATTTTCAGCAATTGGCAAACAATAGCATCTTTTGCTAACATTACTCCTCACTCCAAGACGTGAAACATTTGTGTGAGCGAACACTACAGAATGTCTCGACTGTTGTCCATCTGCATGGTGGTGCCATTAGGGATCACAAAGACACTTACTGGGCCAGGCTGCCACAGTGAAAGTTTCCCCTCACCGCCGCTTTCCAGATGAGCTCAGCCGGGTCTCTGACTGTTACAGTGCTCAGCTCAGTCTGTGTCACTGGATGTGCTTCCAAACATCCCCTTATTCCCAGCTAACATACAAATCTGTTTTAAATTACTCTCTAAACTGACAATCACTCAGACATTTAATATCAATACCGTGCTTCATTCATAATTAATTGCACAGCTCAAGGTGGACCTCTACTATGAACTCACAAGAATTTGTGTATGTTGTATGACAGTGTTGAAAAATTGTCCTGTAACAATTATTATAGCATCATACTTAGGTGTACATCATTTTATGGCCACAGAAATTGAAATTTAAGCTTGCAATGCGAAATATTTTAAAATGTTGTGTAAATGCCCCACTACATCATATGAGTCATGTAGGTAGTTGTTGGTCACAGTTTGGAAGAGTCCATTCAGGATGGCAGACAGCTGGTCATACATCATACCCTCATAGAGTACCATGCACGAATAGAGTGTAAGAAGATTTGCTAGCTGATTCTCAAGGGAATGAAATATATGGTGGGAACCTGGGATCAGGATGACATACAAATGCACTAGCATATGGTTTAAGTTGAGTGATTAATAGCATACTGTTATGGGAAGCAGAAACAAAATTTTGACCACGATATTCCTTACTCCTCACATCAAACTATGATGAAGTGGGCAAAGTTCTGTTGAAAGATGTAGATAATTTTCACAAAGCCTGTAAATGTTGGTAAGTGAAGTATTCATTTGTTAGCGAGCAATTTAATCAAATACATTGGCACTGTAAGAAAAAACTATGGTTCTGGGATTAGACATGTCTGTTATCCAGCCTGAAAGCCAAATTCTGAGCCCTGTAAGAAACCACGTGTGATTTTAACCAATGCACATCTCGATGAAACATTGTGAGTGAAGCTCTCTGTACTGTGCTATGTGGCCAAGGTTCAATAAGGGTGCACACAGCCCTTGTAAGGCCAACTGAGGAGTTACTCGACTGAGAAGTAGCATTGCCACTGCCAAAAACTGACAACGGCTGGGACAGAGGTGTGCTGACCCCATGCACCTCAAGTGAATTTGGTTTGCTGAGAATGACACAGTTGTCAGTCAGTACCAGCACTGTTGAGACATCCAATGCCTCTTCGCATCGATTTTTTTTTTTTAGATTCAAGTCATGGCTGAAATGTACTGATTGTTATTCACAATTCTTTTTTTTTTTTTATGGAAGAGTGAAAAATATGATTATTAAGCTGCTGTTAAGTGTGCTTGTAGCCCATCATATGTACAAAGACACTATGAAAGAAGGAGGCTAAAAGACTGATAGTATGCACAGGTTCCTAATATATCTAAACTTCAGCTAGTGCTCACTATTACTTTATTATTCAGCTTTTCTGTGAATTCCCAATGGGGCACTGACTGACTTGTAAATAAAGTTCAAAATGACAAAAATAAATATAGATCAACCCAGAGCACAATCTTTTTTAAATCTCATTTTCACAAGAAACAAGTAAAGCTGAGTTACACACTGGTTCCAGATGTCACCTGTCAAAGATGAGGACAACAGCTAGTTAGGTCTTTAGATTTTTCTGTTTTCTTCATAGATTAATTCTTAAATTCCACGAGTTTTCTTCTATTTAAGAGGTGTAGTCTCACATTTTTGTAGCTTTAAATGGAAATTCAGGCAGTGTGTAGCACAGTCATCATTTCTCTTGAACGACTAACTACACTGATCGGTTAGGCGTGTGGAGGCTGGCTGTGCGGCCTTGCCCACTCGTCTGTGAGTCACTCCTCCGACGGCATCTGAGTGAGCAAACAGGGAGAGGGGTTTACTAGTTATTGGGACTGCTAGTGTTGGACAAATTGGGGAAATATTGTTCAGAGCCAGAAAGATAGCCAATGTGTACTCGGTATGTCTATCAGGGAGCCTCATCCAAGATGTGGCGGCTTCATCTGTCTCTATCGAGCTTGCGGGGTGCAGTCATCTGCGAGGAGTGGCATCACTTCCGAGGTCATCCTGATGACTGGTGGAGGCTGCTGGCCGCTCGTATGGAGTGCAAGCACAGCTCACAATTTGCAGCACAGTTTCCAGAGTTGACTGGGGTCCTGCGGCCTGGAGCCCAGTGGACAAACTCGGCCAGAGGCTTTGTTGAGTCTGACAGTCTTGGCTGGACCTGCATTATTGGGTGGATAATTGTAGGACTCTCCAAGACAGGTCAGGGTACACTACACAAAGGAAGCAGCTACTCAGTTAGGTAAGTACTTGTGGGGTGCACATAATGGTTTTTAGGCTACATGGTAGTCTGAGATACTCTGATGAACACAAAGCAGTTGACATACAGATAACAAAATCAGAGCACTTTCAGAGTGAAGACACTGGTACTGCGAACGGCTGAAAGCAAGGGGAAACTACAGCCGCAATTTTGCCCAAGTACATACAGCTTTACTGTATGATTAAATGATGATGGCGTCCTCTTGGGTAAAATAGTCCCCCATTCAGATCTCTGGGCGGGGACTACTCGAGAGGACATCGTTATCAGGAGAAAGAAAACAGGCATTCTACAGACCGGAGTGTGGAATGTCAGATCCCTTAATTGGACAGGTATGTTAGAAAACTTAAAAAGAGGAATGGATAGGTTAAAGTTAGATATAGTGCGAAGTAGTGAAGTTTGGTGGTAGGAGGAACAAGTCTTTTGGTCAGGTGAATACAGGGTTATAAATACAAAATCAAATAGGGTTAATGGAGGAGTAGGTTTAATAATGAATGAAAAAAATAGGAGTGCTACTAAACCAGCCTAGTGAACACATTATTGTGGCCAAGATAGACATGAAGCCCAACTAACTCTGCCGATGATGAAGAAATTGAAGAAATGTATGATGAAATAAAAGTAATAATTCAGATAGTGAAGAGAGACGAAAATTTAATAGTCACTGCTGACTGGAATATGAGAGAAGGAAAAGGGAGACAAGGAAACATAGTAGGTGACTATGGATGGGAGGTAAGAAATGAAAGAGGAAGCCGCCTGATAGAATTTTGCACAGAGCAAAACTTAATCATAGTTTACACTTGGTTCAAGAATCATAAAAGAAGGTTGTATATGTGGAAGAAGGCTGAAGATACTGACAGGTTTCACACAGATTATATAATGGTAAGACAGAGATTTAGGAACCAGGTTTTAAATTGTAAGACATTTCCAGGGGCAGATGAGGACTCTGAACACAATCTATTTGTTATGAACTGAAGAAACTGCAAAAAGGTGGGAATTTTAAGAGATGGGACCTGGATAAATTGTAAGAACCAGAGGTTGTACAGAGTTTCAGGGAGAGCATAAGGGAACAATTAACAGAAATATCTACATCTACATCCATACTCCGCAAGCCACCGGACGGTATGTGGCGGAGGGTACCCTGAGTACCTCTATCGGTTCTCCCTTCTATTCCAGTCTCGTATTGTACGTGGAAAGAAGGATTGTCGGTATGCTTCTGTGTGAGCTCTAATCTCTCTGATTCTATCCTCATGGTCTCTTCGTGAGATATACATAGGAGGGAGCAATATACTGCTTGACTCTTCGGTGAAGGTATGTTCTCGAAACATTAACAAAAGCCCGTACCGGGCTACTGAGCATCTCTCCTGCAGAGTCTTCCACTGGAGTGTATCTATCATTTCCGTAATGCTCTCGCAATTACTAAATGATCCCGTAACGAAGCGTGCCGCCCTCTGCTGGATCCTCTCTATCTCCTCTATCAACTCTATCTGGTGCGGATCCCACACTGCTGTGCAGTATTCAAGCAGTGGCCAAACAAGCGTACTGTAACCTACTTCCTTTGTTGTCGGATTGCATTTCCTCAGGATTCTTCCAATGAATCTCAGTCTGGCATCTGTTTTATCGATGATCAACTTTATATGATCATTCCATTTTAAATCGCTCCTAATGCGTACTCGGAGATAATTTATGGAATTAACTGCTTCCAGTTGCTGACGTGCTATTTTGTAGCTAAATGATAAGTCATCTATCTTTCTATGTATTCGCATCACATTACACTTGTCTACATTGGGATTCAATTGCCATTCCGTGCACCATGCGTCAATTCATTTCAGATCCTCCTGCATTTCAGTACAATTTCCCATTGTTACAACCTCTCGATACACCACAGCATCATCTGCAAAAAGCCTCAGTGAACTTTTGATGTCATCCACCAGATCATTTACGTATATTGTGAATAGCAACGGTCCTATGACACTCCCCTGCGGCACACCTGAAATCACTTTTACTTCGGAAGACTTCTCTCCATTGAGAATGACATGCTGCATTCTGTTATCTAGGAACTCCTCAATACAATCACACAATTGATCTGATAGTCTGTATGCTCTTACTTTGTTCATTAAACGACTGTGTGGAACCTTGTCAAACGCCTTGCGGAAGTCAAGAAACACGGCATCTACCTGTGAAACCGTGTCTAAGGCCCTCTGAGTCTCGTGGACGAATAGCGCGAGCTGGGTTTCACACGACCGTCTTTTTCAAAACCCATACTGATTCCTACAGAGTAGATTTCTAGTCTCCAGAAAAGACATTATACTCAAACATAATACGTGTTCCAAAATTCTACAACTGATCGACGTTAGAGATATAGGTGTACAGTTCTGCACATCTGTTCGATGTCCCTTCTTGAATACGGGGATGACCTGTGCCCTTTTCCAATCCTTTGGAACGCTTTGCTCTTCTAGAGACCTACGGTACACCGCTGCAAGAAGGGGGGCAAGTTCCTTTCCGTACTCTGTGTAAAATCAAACAGGTATCCCATCAGGACCAGGGGCCTTTCCTCTTTTGAGATACTTTATTTATGAAAATATACAGTACAAACACCAAAAAACTTTACATATTCACATACACCTTTACCTTTTACCCAAATAAATAGAGATTCATTTACAGATACTTTCCTCCTGTTACGATTATATAAAGACAAAGATGAAGGTGAGACATATGCTGATTTACCAAAATCTTTATTAGCTAGTTCGGAAATATGGTAAGTGCGAAATGCAATAATGTCTCTGTCCACAAAACTTTCAAGTCTGGGAACATTTGGTACTCCTGTACCTCCTTCAACAATGGCTACAGTAAACCATCCGTTACCATGACCAAATGAATCATTTATATCTAAACTAAAATTAAGTCTGCAACTGCAGAAAACAGAGGGTCCGCCCAGCAGGGCTTGAGCAGCGACAGACTTGACCAGAATGCGATTCTTCTTGTCTCCAGCTGTTGTAGCAAATTCGATGGTCTTGTAGACTGTCTGTTTCGAACGGCAGTGGTATCTTCTATACGGCATCTTGGCAGCGTTCAATGCTGTTGCCTGTGCAGCAGCAGCAGCGCGACATAGCCACTGCGCGGCGCTCGCTCGCTTATATAAAAGTCCGACAATGCACGACCTTGATTCAGACTTAGAATATTTCGGCCTGCTGGTGGAGCGTTATCCCGGACGTGAGCGCTAGCCATACTAGGCGCTCGGGTCCGCTGTGCGCTGAGTCCGCCACAGGCGCGCTGCCAAGATTGCATAAACCGTAAGTCTACAAGACCATCGAGAATATCGAATTTGCTACAACAGCTGGAGAGAAGAAAAATCGCATTCCTGTCAAGTCTGTCGCTGCTAAAGCCCTGCTGCACGGCCCTTCTGTTTTCTGCAGTTGCAGACTTAATTTTAGTTTAGATATAAATGATTCATTTGGTCATGGTAACGGATGGTTTACTGTAGACATTGTTTGAGGAGGTACAGGAGTGACAAATGTTCCAGGACTTGAAAGTTTTGTGGACAGATACATTATTGCTTTTCGCACTTCCCACAGGAAAGATATACAGTAGAAGATGAATGGTTAGCTTTGAGGGATGAAGTAGTGATGGCAGCAGAGGATCAAGTAGGTAAAAAGACAAGGGCTAGTAGAAATCCTGGGATAACAGAAGAAATATTGAATTTAATTGATGAGAGGAGAAAATATAAAAATGCAGTAAATGAAGCATGCAAAAAGGAATACAAACATCTCAAAAATGAGATCGACAGGAAGTGCAGGATGGCTAGATGACAAATGTATGAATGTAGGGGCTGATCTCACTGGGGTAAGATAGATACTGACTAGAGGAAAATTAAAGAGACCTTTGGAGAAAAGAGAACCACTTGTATGAATATCAAGAGCTCAGATGGAAAGCCAGTTCTAAGCAGAAAGATGGAACGAGTATACAGGAGGTTTATACAAGGGCGAAGTACTTGAGGACAGTATTATGGAAATGGAAGAGTATGTAGATGAAGATGGAATGGGAGATACGATACTGCGTGAAGAGTTTGACAGAGCATTGAAAGACCTGAGTAAAAACAAGGCCCCGGGAGTAGACAACATTCGCTTAGAATTACTGACGCCCTTGTAAGAGCCAGTCCTGACAAAACTCTACCATCTGGTGAGTAAAATATATGAGACAGGCGAAATACCCTCAGACTTCAAGAATAATTCCAATCCCAAAGAAAGTAGGTGTTGACAGATGTGAAAATTACTGAACTATCAGTTTAATAAGACACAGCTGCCAACTACTAACGCAAATTCTTTACAGATAATTGGAAAAACTAGAAGCTGACCTCGGGGAAGATCAGTTTGGATTCCGTGGAAATATTGAAACATGTGAGGCAATACTGGCCCTACGACTTATCTTAGAAGCTAGATTAAGGAAAGGCAAACCTACATTTCTAGCATTTGTTGACTTAGAGAAAGCTCTTGACAGTGTTGAGTGGAATACTCTCTTTCAAATTCTGAAGGTGGCAGGGGTAAAATACAGGGATCAAAAGGCTATTTACAATTTGTACAGAAACAAGATGTCAGTTATAAGAGTGGAGGAACATGAAAGGGAAGCAGTGGTTGGGAAGGGAGTGAGACAGGGTTTTAGCCTCTCCCTGTCTGTGTATTGAGCAAGCTGTGAAGGAAACAAAAGAAAAATTCAGAGTAAAATTAAAATCCATGGAGAAGAAATAAAAACTTTGAGGTTCACCGATGACATTGTAATTCTGTCAGAGGCAGCAAAGGACTTGGAAGAGCAGTTGAACGAAATGGATAGTGTCTTGAAGGGAGGATATAAGATGAACATCAACAAAAATAAAACGAGGATAATGGAACGTAGTCGGATGATGTTGAGGGAATTAGATTAGGAAACGAGACACTTGAAATAGTAAAAGAGTTTTGCTGTTTGGGGAGCAAAATTACTGATTATGGTCAAAGTAGAGAGGATATAAAAAGTAGACAGGCCTTGGCAAGGAAAGTGTTTCTGAATATGAGAAATTTGTTAACATCGAGTATAGATTTAAGTGTCAGGAAGTCTTTTCTGAAAGTGTTTGTATGGAAGTGAAACATGGACGATAACTAGTTTGGACAAGAAGAGAATAGAAGCTTTTGAAATTTGGTGCTACAGAAGAATGCTGAAGGTTAGATGGGTAGATCACATTACTAATGGGGAGGTATTGAATAGGTATGGAGAGAAGAGAAGCTTGTGGGACAATTTGACTAGAAGAAGGGATCGGTTGGTAGGACATGTTCTGTGACATCGAGGGATCACCAATTTTGTATTGGAGGGCACCGTGGAAGGTAAAAATCGTAGATGGAGACCAAGAGATGAATACACCAAGCAGATTCAGAAGGATGTAGGCTGCAGTAGGTACTAGGAGATGAAGAAGCTTGCACAGGGTAGAGTAGCATGGAGAGCTGCATCAAACCAGTCTCAGGACTGAAGACCACAACAACAACAATATTAAACAATATTAACTCCCGTGGAGGCCTAGGAAAAGAATAGACCTCTGGTATGTTCTGCCAGTCATAAAAGATGATGAAGCGGACAAACCACTAATAGGGCTAACCACCCCCCCCCCTTTTAGTATGATTAGTTGGCTCAGGACAGAACTAATGAAGCGCTGTCATGGTCGGGGATGATGCTAGAACCCTATGCCCGTCCACAATGGTAATGACACTGCTAGCCACACGGAAAATTATTTAAATCCAAATAGAGGTGTTTTGCAGGATATGCTTCCTGCAACCACTCTAGAAGGGAAACAAAGACAGAGAATGAGATGGTCAGATGAAGTTAACTGACACCTCATGTTCTGTTATTACCAAGCAACACACTTAGGAACCTATACAAGTATACACAACATTTATTACCAGATGCCCAGAATTAAAATTTTTAACAGAACAACGACTTGCTGATCAGATCCGTGTAATAATCAAAAATAACATCAAACAAAAAAATACTGGACAAAATAGTGCTCAATCAGGAGAAGTAGAAGAAGAAGAAGAAGACAATACAGTTATGGACTCAAACATCACAGAGCAAACAAACAAAGAACAACACGCATCAATTAAACAATCAGAGGAGAACAAAATCTTAAGACAGCCACCAGAACAAGCACAACTATAACACAAAGTGACACACATGGTAGATATAGAAGAAAAATTTCAGCCGACATATATAGAATACAAATATAGACATTAGACCATTCTTGCATAGACCACCAAATAACCCACAAGTCAAACCAACAATAACAACTATCAACACAATCATACACAACAAAGTAAATGAAAATACAACTATGGAAGAGTTACAACTATTGGTTTATATAGGAGCACTAAATATACACACTAGGCAGACATCAGAACCAACCAACACAGAGAAGAAACCCACAAAACCAGCATGGCAAAATAGGCTACAGATCAGAATAGGAAAACTACCAGGCAATAGATAACACACAAATTAAAATAGACAATCCACCAAACATAACAGACGCAGAATACTCCTGGAGCAAAATTTGGTCAAACCCGCTACAACATAACAGACATGCAGGTCGATACAAATGGAAACAGACACGTAAAAGATGATACCACAAATGCCTGAAGTGATAATTTTGCAACATGAAGTCACCTGAGCAATTAATTCTATGCACAACTGGAAAGCCCTTGGAAAAGATAAAATAGCAAATTTCTGGCTAAAGAAGTTCACCTCAACACATTCATATCTAACTAAGTTATTTAACAATTACATTGCAGACCCATACACATTCCCTGATACACTTACACAAGGAATAACTTATCTGAGACCTAAAGATCAAGCACACCCAGCAAAATATTGCCCCATAACATGCCTACCAACAATATGCAAAATATTATCTTCAGTTATTACACAGAAATTAATGACATAGACAACACAGAACAGTATTATAAATGAAAAACAAAAAGGTGGCTGCAAAGGAGCACGAGGTTGTAAAGAGCAACCGATAATAGATGCAGAGGTGACATATCAAGCTAAAAGTAAACAAAGGTCACTACACTATGCATACATTGATTACCAAAAAGCTTTTGATAGTGTACCCCACTCTTGGTTACTACAAGTATTGAAAATATACAAAGTAGATCCTAAATTGATACAGTTCCTATACGTAGTAATGAAAACCTGGAAAACCACACTTAATATCCAAACAAATTCAAGTAATATCACATCACTACCAATACAAATTAAGTGTGAAGTATACCAAGGAGACTCATTAAGTCCTTTCTCATTCTGGCTTGCTCTGAACCCACTATCCAACATCCTAAATAGTACTAGTTATGGATATAATATTACTGAAACATACCAACACAAAATCACACCTTTGCTATACATGGATGATCTAAAACTACTGGCAGCAACAAATCAACCAATTACTAAAGATAACAGAAGTATTCAGCAATGATATAAATATGGCTTTTGGAACAGACAAATGAAAGAAAAATAGCATAGTCAAGGGAAAACACACTAAACAAGAAGATTACGTGTTGGATAACCACTGCGACTGCATAGAAGCGATGGAAAAAACCGATGCCTATAAATATCTAGGATACAGACAAAAAATAGGAATAGAAAATACAAATATTAAAGAAGAACTAAAAGGAAAATATAGACAAAGACTAAAAAAATTGACAGCAAGAAACAAGACAAAAGCTATAAATACTTATGCTATACCAATATTGACCTACTCATTTGGAGTAGTGAAATGGAGTAACACAGACCTACAAGCATTCAATACACTTACAAGATCACAATGCCACAAATATATTCTGTATCACATACATTCAGCAACAGAAGGATTCACATTAAGCAGAAAGGAAGGAGAAAGGGGATTTATTGACCTAAATTGTCTACCTGTCCATAATGTAGGTTTTTTTAAAGAAAATTCTTTCCAAGACGAGCAGAAAGTAGCAAAATACGCAAAGCAATCATTCACATAAATATATCAGCTACACCACTGCAATTTCATAACCACTTATACAACCCTTTAGCTCACATAACATCAACAGATACAAAGAAAGCAAACACTACATGGCAAGCATCCGTATCCTCTGACACAGCCACACATCGATCAAGATGCATCCAACACACATGATTGCAATACAGGATCGAACAATAAACACCAGATATTACAGCAAGTGTATTATTAAAGATCCCAATATCACAACAGATAAATGCAGACTTTGCATACAAGAAATAGAAACAGTAGATCACATAACAAGCAGATGTACAATACTAGCAAATACAGAATGCAGCAGAAGACATGACAATGTAGCAAAAATAATGCATTAACAACACGTTCCCACATATAAGTATGCACCACAAAATGTACTGGAGAATGATGAATACAAATTATACTGGAACTGAACAATTATAACAGATAAAACAACACCACATAACAAACCTGACATACTCACCAATAAAAAGAAGAAATTTATACAACAAATCGAAATATCCATACCCAACACAACAAATATACAGAAGGTAACAGGGGGGGAAAAAAATTGAAAAATGCATCCAACTGGCTGAGGAAGTAAAGGACATGTGGCATCAGGATGAAGTTGACATTATACCAATTATAGTATCAACTACAGGAGTCATACCACACAATATCCACCAGTACATCAACGCACTACAGCTACATCCAAATGTATATATACAACTACAGAAATCTGTAATTATGGATAAATGTTCAATTACCCAAAAGTTCCTAAATGCAATGTAACATATACCGTACATTTAAAAGGAAGTCACGCTTGATCAAGGTCTGTGTCACTTTCCATTTTTAACCAGACATAACGTCTGAGAAAGGAATAAAGTTATAGTAATAAGAATAATGAAATAACAGAGGCATTATGAATGATACTGATTAGTTTGGAGCTTTTGAAGCCTTCCTTGGTATTAGAATAAGTGGAAGGGATAATGGAGGAGACTGAGGGAGGTGGCGCAGTGATTAGCACACTGGACTCGCATTCGGGAGGACGACAGTTCAATCCCATCTCCAGCCATCCTGATTTAGGTTTTCCGTGATTTCCCTAAATCGTGTCAGGCAAATGCCGGGATGGTTCCTTTGAAAGGGCACGGCCGATTTCCTTCCAAATACTTCCCTAACCCAAGCTTGCACTCCGTCTCTAATGACCTCATTGTCGACGGGACGTTAAACACTAACCACCACCACCACAATAATGGAGGAGGAAAGGGTTGAAATTAAAGTGACAGTGGCTTGTAGGGAAGAAGGTAATATCAACAGAGAACTCTGTAGACAAGAGGAGGGAAAAGTAGAGGTGGAGGGAGGATTGACAAGAGTGAGTTGCAAGAAGAGATACTTCACTGTTGTGATAGAAAGTGAGTCATTAGGTCTCTTCTGAAGTTTGAAATGATTTTATTTCTCTAATCTTTTAAGAAAGATTGTTCCAAAGTTTGGTTCCTCATACAGAAAATGGCAGTATGTTGTGACACAGAGAGGATTTTACTTTATAGAGAATGAGTATATCTGCTGTGCTGTTCAGACAGCAGTGTAAGACTTGAAGATAAATAGGCAGGAGTGCTATGATTGAGAATATGATGTAGCAAGCTGCTTGGAATGGTCACACAGTTTGAGGCGCCGTGTCGTGGTTTGCACGGCCCCTCCCATCGGAGTTTCGAGTCCTCCCTCGGGCATAGGGGTGTGTGTGTGTAGTTAGTTTAAGTGCTGTGTAAGTCTAAGGACTGATGAACCCACAGGTTTGGTCCCTTAGGAATTCGCACACATTTGAACAATGCAGCAAACACAGTGTATGATAATCTCTATGTCTATTGGCACATAGCCATGATAATTGTTCATAGAAGTGATATGGTAGAAATACTGTAAATCACAGAAGCATTTTTCATCAGTTCCAACTGACATGAGCTCTCACATGAAAATCCCCGGAGAATAGGATCACTGCAACCAACGAGAGGAGTATTAGTGATTCTACAAGTTTCTTTTTAAGTTCGAGAGTAAATATCTTTTTACATTTCTGTAGTGAATGAAGTGTTCTGCATCCTTTGTGATAATGCAAGTAGGTCAGCATTTACTTTCTGGATGCCTGAACAAAGATTTGTTGGGCTTGCATTTACATATAACTGCAGATCATCAGCATATAAATAGTATTTACAGTGGGAGACCATACTCGACACATCGTTGACATATAACGAGGAAATTAATGGGCTCAATACAGATCCTTGTGGGTACCTTGATACTAAGTTCTTTCTCTGTTTCAGTCATTACACATTACTGATGGCATGTAAGATATGAGTGGAACCACTATACAGCATGATGTGTGCATTATGAAAGCGATTATAAAAGGTACTGGATGGATCATTTCTAGTCTGCACATGCCTTATGTGTAAAACCAGAAGCCGTAGAATTTTCCAGTGAAGAAGAATTTTTAAAATGAAAAGAAGAAACGGAACGTGCTACACATTCCAAATTCATTAAAAACAGCGGCACTAAATTTTACAATGATGGCACCAAATGTTGTCATGTTTGCTATTTCCCAGGTAATTTTATCTCCAAACGTGATGGGAGCAGACATCTAAAATTGCCAGGGAGCAACAAAACCAGTGGAAAGTGCCCTGCAGACATTAAAATGTAATACAAGGAAGGAAAATGCCATGTTACTTTTGTGTCCACTCATGTTGGTCACGATCTGGACCTGACAGAAAAAGAATGGATGAAGATAGCTGAAGACATTGCTGCATGAATCTCATTTCCTACAGTCCTCCAAACAATTGAAGAAATAGTGCACAATTCAAATTTGGAGAAAATGCATGATTTGCATAATTTGAAGCTGCATATAATCTGTCTTCAAAGTCAGTCAGACATACAAATGATGTGATCAGCATTGAAGCTCGGGTGCAAGAAGTGCAGCAAAGTGACAATCCATGTGTATTGTTCTATAAGCCTCAAGAAACAATTAATGATCTACACCCTGCACTGAGAAGTGAAGACTTTGTGTTAATTATAATGAATGACATATAAGCAAAATATGGAAGTGATTGTATTTGTGTTGATGGAACTCATGGCCTAAATGGCTATGATTTTGAAGTTACAACATTACTTGTACTGGGTGATATGAGGCAAGAATTCTGTGTACTTTATCATTTGTAACAGGAATGACTCTGATATTTTGAGTATATTTTTCAATTGTGTTAAGTTACAGGTTGAACATATTTCCCCAAAAGTATTCATGACAGTTCTGGCAGAATCATATAGTATTGTTTGGAACAAATAAATGAGACTTTTCTGTACCTGGCATGTCGACAGAGCCCGGAGAACCAATATTAAGAGAAAAATTAAAAATTTGGACAAGAGAAATGAGGTGTACAAACTAGTTAAGACACTAATGCAGGTAAGAGATATTGCTGTGTTTCAGGAATCATTGATAAAAGCTCAACAGTGATTCAGAGACATCACAATTTGGTCACTATTTCCAGATGTATTATGAAAAAGATGTGAAGTGTTGGGCATATTGCCATAGGATGACAACAGGCTCAACACAGACATGCACCTGGAGAGTATGCATAAGACACTGAAATACATACATGGTAACACAAAGCAGGTAAAACATATACCTGCATTCATGTTGCTTGTAACAGCAAAGCTGCTTGACAGTCTCTTTTTATTTCTCTCCTTTCCTGTACTTACCCCCTACCCCTCTTCACCTTCTCTCCTGCCCTCCTTCTAAACTGAAACACTTCACTGTCCGCCACTCCCACCATAATATCCCTCCTCCTCCTGACCACCACCCAGTGGCCACTGATGATGCTGCTGCTCGCAGTGTGGTTTCAGTTTTCTGAGACTGTAGGTGTGTGTTCTAGTTGCATGTGTATGTCTGTCTACTGCTGACAAAGGCCTCATTGGCCGAAAGCTATAATTGTGTAAATCTTTTTGTTGTGCCTATCGCAACTCAGCATACTGAGTGAATGCTTGGAGAATTGAGTGCTTTCTAAGTATTTGCAGGTTCCAGCAGAACTGATAGAATTACTGGGTGAAAACTCAGTGGCATACACAGTAGTGAGATAGGCAACATTTATCACCTGGTATGTGTATGTAATTCTGTGAAGTGGACCACACTGCATGTAATTTATCTTTCATTTCACACATACACAGTGCCATGTTTCTGTTTTATGTATGGAACATGATTTAAAAGCCTACAAGTGTCAGTACATGTTTGCAACAAACTTTGAGTCAACCAAGGCAGCAACAGCTCCAACACACCACACCGGGTATGAGATTAAATCTGTCTTACGTACAACACTAAAATGTCTTGAGAGCCATCCCTAAATTCACATATGTTCAAAGTTACTTTTCTGTTCTGATGCAGTATGCCTGCATGCTGTTTTAATCTTTACTTACAGCATCTGTCATTGGATCTGTAGAAAGAGTTTGTGACTTACCATGGCAGTAGACCAGGTATGAGATTAATTCTGTGCTACACACAATACTGGAATGCCTTGTGAGACCTCTATAAATTGAAATATGCTCAACGTTACTTTTCTGATCAAATGCACAATGCCTGCACTCTGATTTAATGTTTAATTGTTTACTTAAAGGGCCTGTCACTGAGTGTAAGGGGGGAAGCTGTTGGCATACAATGCCAGTAAGAGCATCCAAACCCCACACCAGGTATGAGATTCATTCTGTGATATACAGAATTGTGTAATACCTTGTGAGACATGTATAAATCCAAATATGCTCATTGTTCCTTTTGTGTTCATATGGACAATGATCACATTCTGATTTAATAAAATCACTTGATGCCTTCCTAAGAAATGGTCTCCATTCCTTCCAGGCTAATTATGTAAGGCTAGACCAGATATGGCTCAAATTCAAAGATACACTATCGACAGCAATAGATACATTCATACCACATAAGTTCATAAGAGATGGGACTGATACACAGTAGTAGACAAAACACGTCAGAACACTGTTGCAGAAGCAATGAATAAAGCATGCCAAACCCCCAAGACTGGCTAAGTTTCATAGAAGCTCGAACTTTTGTGTGGACGTCATTGTGAGATGCTTTTAATAGTTTCCACAATGTCTCAAAATATGGTAGCAAACGCAAAGAGGTTCTGGTTGTATGTAAATTACACCAGTGGAAAAAAAAACAGACAATACCGTCACTGCGTGATAGTGGTGGAAATGTTACCAATGATAGTGCTACTAAAGCGGAGTTACTAAATACAGCTTTCTATCATTCCTTCGTGAAAGAAGGCAAAGTAAATATTCCAGAATTTGAAAACAGATCAGCTGTTAGTATGAGTGACATAAAAGTAGATATTTGAGGTGTTGCAAAACAACTCAAATCAATGGCAGCAACAGCTTCCACACAGCACACCAGGTATGTGATTATTTCTGTCTTATGCGCAATAGTGAAATTCTTTGTGAGACATCAATGAAGTTAAATACACTCAATGTTCCTTTTCTGTGCCAATGCCCAATGCCTGTATTTTGATTTAATGTTTAATTGCTTACTCACAGTGCCTGTCACTGAGTAAGAGGGGGCAAACTTTTGGCATATCATGGCAGCAAGAGCTTCTACTCAGCAGACCAGGTGTGTCACAAATTTTGTGTTATGCACAACACTGAAATCCCTCGTGAGACGTCTATAAATTGGAATATGCTCAATCTCACTTTTCTGTTTCAATGCACAATGCCTGCATTCTGCTTTAATGATTAATTGTTTACTTTCAGTGCTGGTGACTGAGTGCAAGGTGAAAGCTTTTGGCATTCCATAGCAGCAAGGGCTTCCACACAGCACTCCAGGTATGCGATTAATTCTGTGTCATGGATAGTACTGAAATGCCTTGTGAGTTATCCCTATATTCATTTCTGTCCAACAGTACTGAGTGTGAGGGGAAGCTTGTGGCATACCATCGCAGCAAGAGCTTCCACACAGTCCACTAGGTATGAGATTAATTCTGTGTTATGCACAAAACTGAAATGCCTTGTTATACATGTACGAATTCAAATATCCCCAGTTTCACTTTTCTGTTCCAATTCACAATGGCTGCATTTTGATTTAAGTTTAATTGAATGCTATTTTGCGTTTTATATTTATATTTTCTTGGTAAACGCAACTTGAGTCTTGCTGTTGTTCCATCTTCATGGACAGAATGGTAATTACTACACAAACCTGTGTTATTTTTGATATGTACAACTGACTGGTAAAGGTGTTCACATGGTGCAGTTAGAATGCACAGTGTTTAGAACAGATATTTTCAACGAGCTCAACTACTATTTTTGGTTATCATTCTTCTGGCTCTTTTCTGAAGTTCAAAAATTGTGTTCATATTTTGTGCATTTTTTCCTCAAAACAGAATGCCAGAGCTAGTAACTGACTGTACATATGAATAGTATGTAACTGGAAAGCTCAGCATGTTATACACTGATGATGGGATTCCAAGGGCATAACATGCTGATGACATTTTGTTTGCAAGCATCTTTATGTGTTCTCATGACTTCAACTGATAATCAATATTCATTCCTAGAAATTTTGCATTTGTCAGACAGTCTATAGAGGTGAAATCTACATTTAATTTAATATTGTCATTTTCACTCTTCAAACTGAAATTCATGGCATTAATTTTCGTTATGTTGAATGTAACTTTGTCGCTTATTAACCAAGGCACAGATCAGATAATTTTAGTGTCCTTCACTGGAATGTACAGTGTTTATCTAATAAATTGGAAGTAGTGGAATATGTCATAGAGACTTATCACTTCGATGTAGTCTGTCTCGTAGAACACTGGTTAAAGCATGATGAAATAGGTCTATACTGTCCTGAGGGCTACACCCTAGCTGAAAAATATTGTAGAACTAATAAAAAACATGGTGGGTGTGTTATATTTCTAAAAAAGGGGATTAAATATGAACCAATAGCAAAAGTTAAAGCATTATCTCTAGAAATGTCATGTGAAATTGCAGCTGTTTGGTTAACAGATTCAACTTTACAAAACTACAACTATTACTCAACTAAGATGGGAGGCAAGTCAACAGATGATTTTGTTAACAAGTTAGTGTCTTTATGTGAGACAGTCTGTAAGTATAAGTGTAGGATACTAATCTATGGAGATTTCAATTTGAATTTTCAGTTGCCTACTATCTATAACTCATTGGTAAATAATTTATTAAATTCTTTTGGTCCTTATATTACAACCACAGAAATAACAAGGCCACATTATACAGGTACTGGTACCTGTATTGGCAATATATTTGTATCAAATGAGTTAATGCAACTCAAGTCAGAGGTAATTAAGACCTGGGTATCTGACCACTGGCCACTACTTCTGAGAACAAATATAACACGAAATTGTAACACTGATTCAGTGCACATGGCAGCAAAGAAAGTATGTGTGGTAAATTATTATAATCTGAGTATGTTTAAGTCTTATACTGCTAAAAGTAATTGGTTGCAGGTTTATCAAGAACATGCAATAGATAGAAAGGTGGAAGAACTCATGTCTACTCTTTCTGTATATGCTAAGATGTCCTTTCCCATTAAGTTACCAAATAATAAAAAGGCACTAAGAGTAAATAAGGTCAAGGATGAAAAGGTGTTAGTTAGTTAGTTAGTTATATTACTTGTTCCATGGATCATGAACATGATTCTTTCGTAATGATGTGGAATGTGTCAAAGTACACAAGATTCATTTATCCCAAATAATCATTGTTAGTCTTATATACGGTACAATTGTTAATGCTTACTGTATTTCTTTGGCCTATGTCTAAAAATTCATCTATGGAGTAGAAGGAGTTGTCATTCAGGAATTTCCTTAACTTACTTTTGAATGCCGATTGGTCGTCTGTCAGACTTTTGATATTGTTTGGCAATTGACCAAAAATGTTTGTGGCAGTATAATTCACCCCCTTTTGTGCCAATGTCAAATTCAATGAACGGTAGTGAAGGTCACCCTGTCTCCTAGTATTGTAGCTATGGACTGTGTTATTAATTCTGAATTGATCTGGGTTACTAACAACAAATTTCATTAGGCTGTATATATAATGTGACGCTACTGGCAATATCCCTAATTCTTTAAATAATTGTCTACAAGATGATCTTGGATGATCCCCAGACATTAGTCTGATAACACGTCTTTGTGCAATAAATACCTTCTTTCTTAGTGATGAATTGCCCCAAAAGATGATTCCGTAAGAAAGCAACGAATGAAAATATGCATGGTATGCTAACTTACTGATCTGCTTGTCTCCAAAAAATGCTATGACACTAACAGCATAGGTAGCTGAGCTCAATCGTTTCAGTAGATTGTCAATGTGTGTCTTCCAGTTTAAATTCTGATCAATACAGACACCCAGAAATTTTGAACAAATTGCTTTAGCTAAAGATTTTCCCCCACACTCTATATTTATTTCCGGTGTTATGCCTTTCCCTGTACTGAACTGTATGTACAGTGTTTTTTCAAAGTTCAATGAAAGTCCATTTGCGAAAAACCACCTAATAACTCTTTGAAAATCATTATTTGCATTTTCCTCGGCTGATTCTTGCTTTTTAGGCTTGATTACAATACTTGTGTCATCTGCAAAGAGAACAAGGTTTGCATCTTCATGAATATAATTAGGCAAGTCATTAATATATATTAAAAACAATAAAGGCCCCAAGACAGAACCTTTTGGTACCCCATTCTTGATACATCCCCAGTCTGAATGATCTGATGCCCTTTGTGTACTATGTGGGTTTACTGTTTCAACCTTCTGCATTCTACCAGTTAAATATGAAGTGAACCATCTGTGTACTGAACCATTCATTCCATAGTACTTCAGCTTATCTAAGAGGATTTCATGATCCACACAATCAAAAGCCTTAGTGAGATCACAGAAAATCCCAATTGGTGATGTTCTACTATCCAGAGCATTTAAAATTTGATCAGTGAAAGCGTGTATAGCACTATCTGTTGAAACACCTTTCTGAAAACCGAACTGACATTTTGTTAAAACATTATTCCCACTAATGTGTAAAGTTACTCTTGAGTACATTACTTTTTCAAACACTTTTGAGAAGGATGTCAGAAGTGAAATAGGATGGTAATTGTTGACGTCTGTCTTGTCACCTTTTTTATACAAGGGTTTAACTATGGCATATTTCAATCTGTCAGGAAATATTCCCTGATTCAAAAAGCTATTACATATGTGGCTAAGAACTCGACTTATCAGGTGTGGACAAGATTTTAGTATTCTATTGGAGATACCATCAGTTCCATGTGAGTTTTTATTCTTAAGTGAATTTATTATTTTCTTAATTTCAGATGGTGAGGTGAGTAGGATTTCAATTTCATTTGTTTGCACCGGAAATGCCTCTTTCATATAGAGTTCTGCCCTATCTGGTGAGCAGCTGGTGCCTATATATTCTGCTACATTTATAAAATGATTATCAAAAATATTTTCAGCCTGTGATTTTTCATTTATAAGCTTTTCATTGTGCTTAACAGTAATACTGTTGTCCTGTGACCTTGGTTGCCCTGTTTCCCTTTTATCTATATTCCATATTGTTTTAACTTTCTCATCAGAGGTGCTAATCTCAGACTTGATACACATACTTCTGGATTTTTTTATAACTTTTCTTAATATATTACAATATTTCTTATTATGCTTGAGCTTTTCTTCATCTCGATCTATTCTAGTGTCTTGGTATAGTTCCCATTTCCGGCTACAAGAAATTTTAATCCCTTTAGTCAGCCATGGTTTTTTATCAAGTATATTTGAATTATGATTCCCTAATTTCTTAGGAAAACTGTTTTCAAATATACCCCAAAGTTTATCATGGAATAAGTTAAATTTAAAATTTGCATCAGGTTCCCGATAAATATCCTCCCAGTCTACCCTTTTCAAGCTTTCCTTAAATTGTTGAATTGTTATATGGTTAATTGGGTGTATTATTTTGTTTGTTTTTTTCACATTACTGTATGGAGCAAAGTCATGAATTGAAAGTAGCTGTGCATCGTGATCAGAAAGCCCGTTCTTAATAGGATAGGTGCTTACTTCTTTTAATTTATCTTGGTCTATGAAAATGTTATCTATCAGGGTGCTACTAAATAAATAAATACTGTCTTGTACAATACGAGTAGGAAAATCAATGACTGATGTCAGATTGTAAGAGCAAAGTAATAGTTCAAGGTCGTTCTTCTTGCTTGAGTGTTTAAGAAAATCTACGTTAAAATCTCCACAAATGATAATGCGTTTTCCCTTTTCTGACAGATAATGCAGCAAGAGATCTAGGTTTTTAAGAAACATTTGAAAATATCCAAGTGGGGACCTATACACAGTCACAATTATGAATTTACCACTGTCCAATTTAAGCTCACTAGCGCATACTTCAATGTGCTGTTCTACACAGAATTTTGCAGTCTCTATGTTTTAAAAACATAATGTTCCCCCTTAACATAAATGGCAGCTCCTCCTTTCTCCATATTGTCTCTACAAAAATAAGTTGCTAGTTTATACCCATTAATATTTATATTTTCCATTTGTGTAGTTATATGATGTTCAGACAGGCACAGTACATCAACTTCTGTTCTATTTTTTATATTCTCAAAACAAATTATTAGTTTGTCTATTTTGTTCCTTAATACCCTGATATTTTGGTGAAATATATTAACACAACTGTTTCCTCTACCTTTATTCAAACCATTTATTTTTTTACCTTTAAGAGCTGTCTGTCTGGACATCTTGTTCAACCTAAAAAAGCTGCCACTATGCCCTTTCGGGTCACAGGGGTTTTGCCTTGAGTGCTACTGGCCCCCTTTACACGACCTACAATTAAATCAGCAAATCTATCCTTCCCTAGACTATTTAGGTGCAGGCCATGTCGAGTGTATCCCCATCTCCCAATGCTACCAACAGGCACTGTATAAATGTGTGTCTTTGCACCGTCCAGCAGCTTCTCGCTCAACTCTCTGTGAACTCGCCACACAGAAGGGTTAACCGAGGGCTGATCATAACGCTGCAATACCTCAACAAAACCCACATCCTTACATCCTGTTGCAGCTCCTATTTTATCCAGGTCACTCTTAATATCATAATTCCTATCCTTAGCCAGGCTGTTTCCTGCCCCACCTATTACTATCACCTCATCATTCTTGTCAAAGTCCCTACAGAGTGGTCCTATGTTTTCTATCACCTGGCTAAGCCTAGCACTTGGCTTAAACAAACTCGTGACCTGGAAATCTGCTCCTAATTTCTCCTGCACTAGTTGGCCTACACCCCTCCCATGACTGCTTGACTGCTACCTAGCAGCAAGACATTTCTATTCCTATTACTAGATTTTCCCGACCAAATGCTGTTACCAATTTTATTAGTCTGCTGCACCCTACTTTCAACTACTCCTGTTTTTGGATCCTCCCTTCCTATTTCAGGTAACAAGCAGGTGAGTCATATTGCGGCAAGGTGTCAGGGGCAGTTAGTGCTATGCCTTGTCTCAGTGTCGCCCTCATACCCGTCACCATTCACATTGATTGTACAAGAAGATTGAATTTTTTTTTTTGATTTCCCAGACCATATGGATATGAAAATTTCACCAAACCAACTTTCTCTTTATACATATATCAAGCAGGCCAAACAGATGATGGCAAGGAGTCAGCGGCCGTTAGTGCAAGGCCTTATCTCGGTGCCGCCCTCATACCCGTCACCACTCACATGAGTGTAAAGCAATATTGAATTTTTTTATTGGTTTCCCAGACAATATGTATATGAACATATCACCAAACCAACTCTCTCTTTATACATATATCAAACGATCCAGGCAGATGGCTGCAAGCAGTCAGCAGCCGTTAGGGCAGGGCCTTTTCTGAGTGCTGCCATCCTACCCGTCACCACTCACATTGATTGTGAAGGAACATTGAATTTTTTTTTTATTGGTTTCCCAGACCATATGTATATGAATATATTAGCAAACAGACTTTCTCTTTATACATATATCTAGCGGGCCAGGCAGATGGTGGCAAGGAGTCAGGGGCAGAAATTGCTAGGCCTTGTTCCAGTGCCACTCTGATACCGCCACCACTCTAATTGATTGTAAAGGAACATTGAATTTTTTTATTGATTTCCCAGATTGTATGTGTATGAACATATCACCAAACCTACTTTCTCTTTTTACTTATATCATGCAGTCCAGGCAGATAATTGTAAGCAATAAAGGGTAGTTAGTACTAGGCCTTGTACCAGTGCCGCCCTCACACCCGTCACAACTCACATTGATTGTAAAGGAACATTGATTTCCTTTTATTGATTTCTTATTATTGCTCTCCCAGACCATATGTATATGAACATATCACCAAACCAGCTTTCTCTTTATACATATATCAAGCTGGCCAATCACATAACGGCAGGGAGTCTGAAGCAGTTAGAGCTAGGCCTTGTCCCAGTGTGGCTTTCATACCCATCACCACTTGCACTGATTGTAAAGGAATATGGATACTTTTCACATTCTAACGTGTAACGTGGCTGCCAGCCATTGTTTCATGCGAAATCTTAAGGCCGTCGGTCATGTCCAAGGCACCTAAGCCACCTAATAAGTCAATAATCTATAACTGAAACTTGAATTGTACTGCTTCTTACTGGCCGATTACATCAACTTAGAAGCTTCTTCTGTGTTCTACTATGGTACACTCCTGGAAATGGAAAAAAGAACACACTGACACCGGTGTGTCAGACCCACCATACTTGCTCCGGACACAGCGAGAGGGCTGTACAAGCAATGATCAGACGCACGGCACAGCGGACACACCAGGAACCGCGGTGTTGGCCGTCGAATGGCGCTAGCTGCGCAGCATTTGTGCACCGCCGCCGTCAGTGTCAGCCAGTTTGCCGTATCATACGGGGCTCCAGCGCAGTCTTTAACACTGGTAGCATGCCGCGACAGCGTGGACGTGAACCGTATGTGCAGTTGACGGACTTTGAGCGAGGGCGTATAGTGGGCATGCGGGATGCCGGGTGGACGGACCGCCGAATTGCTCAACACGTGGGGCGTGAGGTCTCCACAGTACATCGATGTTGTTGTCGCCAGTGGTCGGCGGAAGGTGCACGTGCTCGTCGACCTGGGACCGGACCGCAGCGACGCACGGATGCACGCCAAGACCGTAGGATCCTACGCAGTGCCGTAGGGGACCGCACCGCCACTTCCCAGCAAATTAGGGACACTGTTGCTCCTGGGGTATCGGCGAGGACCATTCGCAACCGTCTCCATGAAGCTGGGCTACGGTCCCGCACACCGTTAGGCCGTCTTCCGCTCACGCCCCAACATCGTGCAACCCACCTCCAGTGGTGTCGGGACAGGCGTGAATGGAGGGACGAATGGAGACGTGTCGTCTTCAGCGATGAGAGTCGCTTCTGCCTTGGTGCCAGTGATGGTCGTATGCGTGTTTGGTGCCGTGCAGGTGAACGCCACAATCAGGACTGCATACGACCGAGGCACACAGAGCCAACACCTGGCTTCATGGTGTGGGGAGCGATCTCCTACACTGGCCGTACACCTCTGGTGATCGTCAAGGGGACACTGAATAGTGCACGGTACATCCAAACCGTCATCAAACCCATCGTTCTACCATTCCTAGACCGGCAAGGGAACTTGCTGTTCCAACAGGACAATGCACGTCCGCATGTATCCCGTGCCTCCCAGCATGCTCTATAAGGTGTAAGTCAACTACCCGGGCCAGTAAAATCTCCGGATCTGTCCCCCATTGAGCATGTTTGGGACTGGATGAAGCGTCGTCTCACGCGGTCAGTACGTCCAGCATGAACGCTGGTCCAACTGAGGCGCCAGGTGGAAATGGCATGGTAAGCCACTCCACAGGACTATATCCAGCATCTCTACGATTGTCTCCATGGGAGAATAGCAGCCTGCATTGCTGCAAAAGGTGGATATACACTGTACTAGTGCCAACATTGTGCATGCTCTGTTGCCTGTGTCTATGTGCCTGTGGTTATGTCAGTGTGATCATGTGATGTATCTGACCCCAGGAATGTGTCAATAAAGTTTCCAATTCCTGGGACAATGAATTCACGGTGTTCTTATTTCAATTTCCAGGAATGTATATGAACATATCATCTAAGCAACTTTCTCTTTATACATCTATCAAGCGAGCCAGGCAGATAAGGGCAAGGAGTCAATCGTAGTTAGTGCTAGGCCTTGTCCCAGTGCCGCATTCATACCTTTCACCACTCACATTGATTGTAAAGGAACATTGAATTTTTTATTTGATTTCCCAGACCATATCTACATAAACATATTACCAAACGAACTTTCTCTTTATACATATATCAAGCAGGCCAGGCAGATGGCAGCAAGTGGTCAGGGGCAGTTAGTGCTAATCCTTGTCCCAGTGCCGCCCTCATACCCGTCACCCCTCACATTGATTGTAAAGGGACATTGAAATTTTTTTTATTGATTTCCAAGATCATATGTATATGAACATATCACCAAACCAACATTCTCCTTATACATATATCAAGCGGGCCAGGCAAATGGTGGCAAGGGGTCAGGTGCAATTAGGGCTAAGCCTTGTCCCAGTGCCGCCCTCATACACGTCACCATTCACATTGATTGTAAAGGAACATTGAATTTTTTATTTGATTTCCCAGACCATATCTACATAAACATATTACCAAACGAACTTTCTCTTTATACATATATCAAGCAGGCCAGGCAGATGGCAGCAAGTGGTCAGGGGCAGTTACTGCTAATCCTTGTCCCAGTGCTGCCCTCATACCCATCACCCATCATATTGATTGTAAAGGGACACTGAATTTTTTTTATTGATTTCCAAGACCATATGTATGTGAACATAACACCAAACCAACTTTCTCAAAATACATGTATCATGCGAGCCAGGCAGATGGCGGCAAGCAGTCAGGGGCAGTTAGTGCTAAGCCTTGTTCCAGTTCCGCCCTCATACCTATCACCACTCACATAAATGCACTCCTGGAAATGGAAAATAGAGCACATTGACACCGGTGTGTCAGACCCACCATACTTGCTCCGGACACTGCGAGAGGGCTGTACAAGGAATGATCACAGGCACGGCACAGCCGACACACCAGAAACCGCGGTGTTGGCTGTCGATTGGCGCTAGCTGCGCAACATTTGTGCACTGCTGCCATCAGTGTCAGCCAGTTTGCTGTGGCATACGGAGCTCCATCGCAGTCTTTAACACAGGTAGCATGCCGCGACAGCGTGGACGTGAACTGTATGTGCAGTTGATGGACTTTGAGTGAGTGCGTATAGTGGGCATGTGGGAGGCCAGGTGGACGTAATGCCGAATTGCTTAACACGTGGGGCCTGAGGTCTCCACATTATATCGATGTTGTCGCCAGTGGTCAGCAGAAGGTGCACGTGCCCGTCGACCTGGGACCGGACCGCAGCGACGCACGGATGCACGCCAAGACCGTAGGATCCTACGCAGTGCCGTAGGGGACCGCACCGCCACTTCCCAGCAAATTAGGGACACTGTTGCTCCTGGGGTATCGGCGAGGACCATTCGCAACCGTCTCCATGAAGCTGGGCTACGGTCCCGCACACCGTTAGGCCGTCTTCCGCTCACGCCCCAACATCATGCAACCTGTCCCAAGTGGTGTCGCGAAAGGCGTGAATGGAGGGCGAATGCAGACGTGTCGTCTTCAGCAATGACAGTCGCTTCTGCCTTGGTGCCAATGATGGTCGTATGCGTGTTTGGCGCCGTGCAGGTGAGCGCCACAATCAGGACTGCATACAACTGAGGCACACAGGGACAACACCCGGCATCATGGTGTGGGGTGTGATCTCCTACACTGGCCGCACACCTCTGGTGATTGTCGAGGGGACACTGAATAGTGCACGGTACATCCAAACCATCATCAAACCCATCGTTCTACCATTCCTAGACCGGCAAGGGAACTTGCTGTTCCAACAGGACAATTCACGTCCGCATGTATCCCGTGCCACCCAACATGCTCTAGAAGGTGTAAGTCAACTACCCTGCCCAGCAAGATCTTCAGATCGGTCCCCCATTGAGCATGTTTGGGACTGGATGAAGCGTCGTCTCATGCGATCTGCATGTCCAGCATGAACGCTGGTCCAACTGAGGTGCCAGGTGGAAATGGCATGGCAAGCCGTTCCTCAGGACTACATCCAGCATCTCTACGATCGTCTCCATAGGAGAATAGCAGCCTGCTTTGCTGCGAAAGGTGGATATACACTGTACTAGTGCCGACATTGTGCATGCTCTGTTGCCTGTGTCTATGTGCCTGTGGTTCTGCCAGTGTTATCGTGTGATGTATCTGACCCCAGGAATGTGTCAATAAAGTTTCCCCTTCCTGGGACAATGAATTCACAGTGTTTTTATTTCAATTTCCAGGGGTGTAGTAAAGGAACATTGAATTTTTGTTTATTGATTTCCAGAGCATATGTATATCAACATATTACCAAACAAACTTTCTTTTTATACATATATCAACTGGGAGAGGCAGATGGCAGCAAGGAGTCATGGGCAGTTAGAGCTAAGCCTTGTCCCAGTGCCTTTTACATACCCGTCACCACTCAGATTGTTTGTAAAGGATCATTGAATTTTTATTATTGATTTCCCAGTCCATATGTGTATGTACATATCACCAAACCAACATTCTCCATATACATAAATCAAGCGGGCCAGGCAAATGGCGGCAAGGAGTCAGGGGCAGTTAGTGCTAAGCCTTGTACCAGTGCAGCCAACATACCCGTCACCACTCACATTGATTTTAAAAGAACAAAGAATTTTTTTTTATTGATTTCACAGTCCATATGTATATGAACATATCACCAAACAAACTTTCTCCTTATACATATATCAAGCAGGCCGAGCAAATGGCAGCAAGGAGTCAGGGGCAGTTATTGCTAAGCATCTTCACAGTGCCTTCCTCATACCCGTCACCACAAACATTGATTGTAAATGAACATTGAATTTTTTTTATTAATTTCCCAAACCACATGTATATGAATATATCAAACAAACCAACTTTCTCTTTATACGTATATCAAGTGGGACAGGCAGATGGCGGCAGGGAGTCAGGGGCAGTTAGTGCTAGGCCTTGTCCCAATGCTCCCTCATACCCGTCACCACTCACAATGATTCTAAAGAAACATTGAATATTTTTATTGATTACACAAACGATATGTATGTGAACATATCAAAAAAACAATTTTTCTCTTTATACATATATCAAGTGGGCCAGGCAGATGGCATCAATGAGTCAGGGGTAGTTAGTGCTAGGCCTTGTCTCAGTGTCCCCTCATTCCCGTCACCACTCACATTTATTCTAAAGAAACATTGAATTTTTTTTATTTATTTCCCAAACCGTATGTAAATGAACATATAAAAAATACCAACTTTCTCTTTATACACATATCAAGTGGGCCAGGCAGATGTCTGCAAGGAGTCAGGGGCAGTTATTCCTAGTCATTGTCCCAGTGCCCCCTCATACCCATCACCAATCACAATGATTCTAATGAAACATTGAATTTTTTTTTTGATTTCCCAAAACATATGGATATGAAAATATCAAAAATACCAACTTTCTCTTTATACATATATCAAATGGGCCAGGCAGATGGCGGCAAGGAGTCACGGGCAGTTAGTGCTAGGCCTTGTCCCTGTGCACCCTCATACTCGTTACCACTTTCATTGAACCTAAAGAAACATTGAATTTTTTTATTGATTTCCCAAACCATATGTATATGAAATTATTAAAAAAAACAACTTTCTCTTTATACATATATCAAGAGGGCCAGGCAGTTGGTGGCAGTGAATCAGCTGCAGTTAGTACTAGGCCTTGTCCCAGTGCCACCCCATACCCGTCACTACTCACATTGATTCTGAAGAAACATTGAATTTTATTATTGATTTCCCAAAGCATATGTATATGAACATATAAAAAAAAACTTTCTCTTTATACATATATCAAATGGGACAGTCAGATAGCGGCAAGGAGTCAGGGGAAGTTAGTGCTAGGCCTTGTCCCAATGCTCCCTTATACCCGTCACCACTCACATTGATTCTAAAGAAACATTGAATTTTTTTATTTATTTCCCAAACCGTATGTAAATGAACTTGTCAAAGAAACCAACTTCCTCTTTTTACATTATTGTAATGGGCCAGGGAGATGGCGGCAAGGAGTAAGATTCAGTTTGTGCTAGGCCTTGTCCCAGTGCACCTTCATACCCATCACACTCACATTGATTCTGAAGAAACATTGAATTTTATTATTGATTTCCAAAGCATATGTATATAAACATATTAAAAAAACAACTTTCTCTTTATACATTAATCAAGTGGGCCAGGCAGATGGCGGCAACGAGTCAGGGGCAGTTTTTGCTAAGCCTTGTCACAGTGCCCCCTTATACACGTCACAACTTACATTGATTCTAAAGAAACATTGAATTATTTTATTGATTTAATAAACCGTATGTATATGAAAATATCAAAAATATCAACTTTCTCTTTATACATATATCAAGTGGGCAAGGCAGATGGTGGCAAGGAGTCAGGGGCAGTAAGTACTAGGCCTTGTCCTAGTGCCCCCTCATACCCTTCACCACTCACATTGACTCAGAAGAAATATTGAATTTGCTTTATTGATTTCCCAAAACCATATGTATACGAAAATATCAAAAAAATCAACTTTCTCTTTATACATATATCAAGTGGGCCATTCAGATGGCGGTAAGGAGTCTCGGGAGGTTAGTGCTAGGTCTTGTTCCAGTGCCCCCTCAAACCCATACCACTCACATTGATTCTAAAGGAACATTGAATTTATTTTTATTTATTTCCCAAACCATATGTAAATGAGCATATCAAAAAAATCAACTTTCTCTTTGTACATATATCAAATGGGCCATTCAGATGGCGGTAAGGAGTCAGGGGCAGTTACTGCTATGCCTTGTACCCGTGCCCCCTCATACCCGTCACCACTCACATTGATTCTAAAGAACCATTGAAGTTTTTTTATTGGTTTCCGAAACCATATGTATATGAACATATAAAAAAAAAACACTTTCTCTTTATACATATATCAAGTGGGCCAGGCAGAAGGCAGCAAAGAGTCAGGGGCAGTAAGTGCTAGGCATTGCTCATGAGCTCCCTCATACCCATCGCCACTCACATTGATCTAAGGAAACATTGAATTTTTCTTATTTATTTCACTAACCATATGTAAATGAACATATAAAATAACCAACTTTCTCTTTATACATATATCAAGTGGGCCAGCAGATGGAGGCAAGGAGTCAGGTGCAGTTAGTGCTAGGCCTTGTCCTAGTGCCCCCTCACACCCTTCACCACTCACATTGATTCTAAAGAAACATTGAATTTTTTTTTATAAATTTCCCAAAACCATATGTAAATGAGCATACCAAAAAAACCACTCTTCTCTTTATACATATATCAAATGGTCCAGGCATATGGCGGCAAGGTGTCAGGGGCAGTAAGTGCTATGCTTTGCCTCAGTGCCCCCTAATACACGTCACGACTCACATTGATTATAAAGAAACATTGAAATTTTTTTTATTGATTTCCAAACCATATGTATATGAAAATATCAAAAAGCAACTTTCTCTTTATACATATATAAAGTGGTCCAGGCAGATGGCGGCAAGGAGTCAGGGGCAGTAAGTACTAGGCCTTTTCCTAGTGCCCCTTCATACCCTTCACCACGCACATTGACTATAAACAAATATTGAATTTTCTTTATTGATTTAACAAAACCATATTTATATGAAAATATCAAAAAAACCAACTTTCTCTTTATACATATATCAAGTGGGCCATTCAGATGGCGGTAAGGAGTGACAGACGGTTAGTGCTAGGTCTTGTTCCAGTGCCCCCTCAAACCTGTAACCACTCACATTGATTCTAAAGAAACATTGAATTTTTTTATTTATTTCCCATACCATATGTAAATGAGCATATCAAAAAAAAATCAACTTTCTCTTTGTACATATATAAAATGGGCCATGCAGATGGCGTGCAAGTAGTCAGGGGCAGTTAGTGAGAGGCCTTGTCCCAATGCCCCCTGATACGCGTCACAAATCACATTGATTCCAAAGAAACTACGACTTTTTTTTTACTTATTTACCAAACCGTATGTAAATGAAAATATAAAAAAACCAACTTTATCTCTATACATATTTCAAATGTGCCGGGCGGATAGCGGCAAGTAGTCAGGGGCAGTTAGTGCTAGGCCTTGTCCCAGTGCCCCCTCATACCCGTCACTACTCACATTGTTTCTAAAGAAATATTGAATTTTTTTTATTTATCCCAAACCGTATGTAAATGAACGTATAAAAAAAAATATCTTTATACATATACCAAATGGGCCACGCAGAAGGTGACAAGGAGTCAGGGGCAGTTAGTGATAGGCCTTGTCCCAGTGGCCCCTCATACCCGTCACACTCACATTGATTCTAAAGAAACATTTAATTTTTTTTATTGATTTCCCAATCCATATTTATATGAAAAGATCAAAAAACCAACTTCCTCTATATACATATATCAAGAGGGCCAGTGATATGGCGGCAAGGAGTCAGGGGCAATTAGTGCTAGGCCTTGTCCCAGTGGCCCCTCATACCCGTCACACTCACATTGATTCTAAAGAAACATTTAATTTTTTTTATTGATTTCCCAATCCATATTTATATGAAAAGATCAAAAAACCAACTTCCTCTATATATATATATCAAGAGGGCCAGTGATATGGCGGCAAGGAGTCAGGGGCAATTAGTGCTAGGCCTTGTCCTAGTGCCCCCTCATACCCTTCACCACTCATATTGATTCTCATGAAACATTGAAGTTAATTTATTGATTTTCCAATCCATAAGTATACGTACATATGAAAGAAAACAAATTGCTCTTTATATATACATCAAGTGGGCAAGGCAGATGGCGGCAAGGAGTCAGGTGCAGTTAGTGCTAGGCCTTGTTCCAGTGCCCCCTCATACCCGTCACCACTCACATTGGTTCTAATGAAATATTGAAGTTAATTTATTGGTTTCCCAATCCATATGTATACGTACATATAAACAAAAATTTCTATTTACATATACATCAAGTGGGCCAGGCAGATTGCGGCAAGCAACCAGGGGCACTTAGTGCTAGGCCTTGTCCCAGTGCCCCCTCATACCCGTCACCACTCACATTGATTCTAAAGGAACAATGAACTTGTTTTATTGATTTCGCAAACCGTATGTATATGAAAATAGCAAAAAGACCACCTTTATCTTTATACAAATATCAAGTGGGCCAGGCAGATGGCGGGAAGGAGTCACGGGCAGTTAGTGCTAGGCCTTGTCCCAGTGCCCCCTCATACCCGTCACCACTCACATTGATTCTAATGAAATATTGACGTTTATTTATTGGTTTTTAAATCCATATGTATACGAACATATTAAAAAAACCAACCTTCCCTCTATACATATAACAAGTGGGAGCGGCATATGGCGGCAAGGAGCAACGGGCAGTTAGTGCTAGGCCTTGTCCCAGTGCCCTCTCATACCCGACACCACTCACGTTAATTCCCAAGAAATATTGAAGTTTTTTTATTGGTTTCCCAAACCATATGTATATGAACATATAAAGAAAAAAACCCTTTCTCTTTATACACATATCACGAGAGCCAGGCAGATGGCGGCAACGAGTCAGGGGCAGTTAGTGCTGGGCCTTGTCCCAGTGCCCCCTTATACCCCCCACCACTCACATTGATTCTAAACAAACATACATTTTTTCTATTGATTTCCCAAACCATATGTAAATGAACACATAAAAAAAATTTCTCTTTATATATATATAATGTGGACCAGTCAGATAGCGGCAGGTAGTCAGGGTCAGTTAGTGCTAGGCGTTGTCCCAATGCCCCAATCATACCCGTCACCACTCACGTGGATTCTAAAGAAACATTAAATTTTTTTATTTATTTTCCTAACCATATGTAAATGAACATATAAAAAAAACCAACATTCCCTTTATACATTTACCAAGTGGGCCAATCAGATGGCGGCAAGAAGTCGGGGGCAGTTAGTGCTAGGCCGTGTCCAAGTGTCCCCTCATACCAGTCACCACTCCCATTGATTCTAGAGAAACATAGATTTTTTTAAATGATTTCCAACCCATATGTATATGAACTTATAAAAAAATAACAACTTTCTCATTATACATATATCAAGTGGGCCACACAGATGGCGGCAAGGAGTCACGGGCAGTTAGTGCTAGGCCTTGACCCAGTGCCCCCTCATACATGCCACAACTCACATTCATTCTAAAGAAATATTTAATTTTTTTTTTATTGATTTCCCAAACCACATGTATATGAATATTTCAAAGAAAAACCAACTTTCTCTTTATACCTATATCAAGTGGGCCAGGCAGATGGCGGCAAGGAGTCACGGGCCTGTTAGTGCTAGGCCTTGTACCAGTGCCCCCTCATACACGTCACCACTCACATTGATTATAAGGAAACAATGAATTTTTTTTATTGATTTCCCAAATCATATGTATATGAAATTAGCCAAAAAAACAAACTTTCTCTTGATACATATATCAAGTGGGCCAGGCAAATGGCGGCAATGTGTCACGCGCAGTTAGTGCTAGGCGTTGTCCCAGAGCCCCTCATACCCATCACCACTCACATTCATTCTAAAAAAACCCTGAATTTTTTTATTGATTTCCCAAACCATATGTATATGAACATATTAAAAAAAGGCAACTTTCTCTTTATACATATATCAAGGGGTCCCGGAGGATGGCGGCATGGAACAGGGGAAGTTAGTGCAAGGCATTTTCCCAGTGCCCCCTCATACCCGTCACCATTCACATTGATTCTAGAGAAACATTGATTTTTTTTATTTATTTCCCTAACCATATGTAAATGAACCTATAAAAAAAACAAATTTCTCTTTATACATATATCAAATGGGCCAGGCAGGTGGCAGCAATGGGTCAGGGGCAGTTAGTGCAACGCCTTGTCCCAGTGCCCCCTCATACCCAACACAACTCACGTTGATTCTAATGAAACATTAAATTTTTATTATTGATTTCCCAAACCATATGAATATGAACATATCCAAAAAACCAACTTTCTCTTCGTACATATAACAAATGGGCCAGGCAGATGGCGGCAATGAGTCACGTGCAGTTACTGCTAGGCCTTGTTCCAGTGCCCGCTCATACCCCTGACCACTCACATTAATTCTAAAGAATCATTGAATACTTTTTATTGATTTCCCAAACCATATGTATATCAAAATATCAAGAAAACCAACTTTCTCTTTATACATATATCAAGAGGGTCAGGCAGATGGCGGCAAGGCTTCAGGGGCAATTAGTGCTAGGCCTTGTCCCAGTGCCCGCTCACACCCGTCAACACTCACATAGTCTCTAAAGAAACATTGAATTTTTTTATTGATTTCTCAAACCATATGTAAATGAACATATAAAAAAAACAATTATCTTTTTATACAAATATCAAATGGGCCAGGCAGATAGCGGCAAGTAGTCAGGGGCAGTTAGTGCTAGGCCTTGTCCCTGTGGCCCCTCATACCAGTCACCACTCACACTGATTCTAAAGAAACATTGAATAATTTTTATTTATTTCCCAAACCATATGTATATGAAAATATAAAAAAAAACTCTCTCTTTATACATATATCAATTGTCCCCAGCAGATGGCAGCAAGGAGTCAGGGGCTGTTAGTGATAGGCCTTGTCCCAGTGCCCCCTCACATCCGTCACAACTCACATTGATTCTAATGAAACATTGAAATTTTTTTATTGATTTCCCAAAACGTATGCATATGATAATAGCAAAGAAACCACCTTTCTGTTTATACATATATCAAGTGGGCCACGCAGATGGCGGCAAGGAGTCAGGGGCAGTTAGTGCTAGACATTGTCCCAGTGCCCCCTTATACCCGTCACCACTCACACAGATTCTAAAGAAACATTAAATTTCTTTTATTTATTTCCCAAACCATTTGTAAATGAACATATCAAAAAACCAACTTTCTCTTTATACATGTATCAAGGCATATATCTGGCAGATGGCGGCAAGGAGTCAGGGGCAGTTAGTGCTAGGCCTTGTCCCTGTAGCCCCTCATACCCGTCACCTCTCACATTGATTCTAAAGATATATTGAATTTTTTTTATTGATTTTCCAAACCATATGTATATGAAAATATCAAAAAAAAACCAACATTCTCTTTATACATATGTCAAGTTGGATAGGCAGATGGCGGCAAGGAGTCAGGGGCAGTTAGTGCTAGGCCTTGTCCCAGTGCCCCCTCATACCCGTCACCACTCACATTGATTCTAAAGAAACATTGAATTTTTTTATTGATTTCCCAAACCGTATGTAAATGAACATATCAAAGAAACCAACTTTCCCTTTATACATATATCAAATGGGCCAGGCAGCTGGCGGCAAGGAGATACGGGCAGTTAGTGCTAGGTCTTGTCCCAGTGCCCCCTCATACCTGTCACCACTCACATTGGTTCTAACAAAACATTGAAATTTTATTATTTATTTCCTAAACCGTATGTAAATGAACGTATAAAAAAAACAACTTTCTCTTTTACATATATCAAATGGGCCAGGCAGATGGCGGCAAGGAGTCAGGGGCAGTTAGTCCTAGGCCTTGTTCCAGTGCCCCCTCATACCCGTCACTCTCACATTGATTCTACAGAAACAAAGAATTTTTTTTATTTATTTCCCAAACCATATGTAAATAAACGTATAAAAAAAAACCAACATTCTCTCTATACATATATCAAGTGTGCCAGGCAGATTGTGGCAAGGAGTAAGGGGAAGTTAGTGCTAGGCCTTGTTCTAGTGCCGTTCTAATACCCATCCCACTCACGTTGTGTGTAAAAGAACCATCCCACTCACGTTGTGTGTAAAAGAACATTGAAGTTGTTTTATCATTTCCCAAACCATATGTATATGAACATAACCAAAAAACCAACATTCTCTTTATACACAGATCAAGTGGGCCAGGTAGATCGCTGCAAGGTGTCAGAGGCAGTTAGTGCTAGGCCTTGTCAAATGCTGCCCTCATACACGTCACCACTCACATTGATTGTAAAAGAACATTGAATACTTTTTATTGATTCCCCAGACCATATGTATATGGACATATCACCAAACCAACTTTCTCTTTAATCATATATCAATTCTACCAGGCAGATAGCGGCGAGGAGTCATTTTCAGTTAGTTCTAGGCCTTGACCAGTGCACCGTTACACCCATCACCACTCACATTGATTCTAAAGTTACATTGCATTTTTTTATTGATTTCCAAACCATATGTATATGAACATATCAAAACACCACTGTGTCTTTATACAAAAATCAAGTGGGCCAGGCAGGTGGCAGCGAGGTGTTCAGGGGCAGTTAGTGCTAGGCCATGTCCCAGTGACCTCCCATAACTGTCACCACTCACATTGTTTCTAAAGAAACATTGAATTTTTTTTATTGATTTCCAAAACCACATGTATATGAAAATAGCAAAAAAACGAACTTTCTCTTTATACATATATAAAGTGGGCCAGGCAGATCGCGGCAGGGAGTCATTGGCATTTAGTGCTAGGCCTTGTCCCAGCGCCCCTCATACCCGTCACCACCCACATTGACTATAAAAACACATTGAATTTTTTTTTATTGATTTCCCAAACCATATGTAAATGAACATATAAAAAAAAACTTTCTCTTTATACATACATCAAGTGGGCCAATCAGTTGGAGGCAAGGATTCACGGGCAGTTAGTGCTAGGCCTTGTCCCAGTGCCCCCTCACACCCGTCACCACTCACATGGATTCTAAAGAAACATTGAATTTTTTTTATTTATTTCCCTAACAATAGGTAAATGAACATATAAAAAAACAAACTTTCTCCTTATTCCTATATCAAAAAAGCCAGGCAGATGGCGGCAGGGGGCAGGGGCAGTTAGTGCTAGGCCTTGTCCCAGTGCCTCCTCATTCCAGTCAACACTCACATTGATTCTAAAGAAACATTTAATTTTCTATAATGATTTCACAAACCATATGTACACAAACATCTCAAAAAAAAACTTTCTCTTTATACATATATCAAGTGAGCCAGGAAGATGGCGGCAAGGAGTCAGGGGCAGTTAATGCTAGGCCTTGTCCGAGTGCCCCCTCATACTCGTCACCACTCACATTGATTCTCAAGAATCATTGAATTTTTTTTATTGATTTCTCAAACCATATGTACAAGAAAATAACAAGAAAACCAACTTTCTCTTTATACATATACAAGAGGGCCAGGCAGGTGGGGGCAAGGAGTCACGGGCAGTTAGTGCAAGGCCTTGTCCCAGTGTCCCCTCATACCCGTCACCACTCACATTGATTCTAAAGGAACAATGAACTTGTTTTATTGATTTCGCAAACCGTATGTATATGAAAATAGCAAAAAGACCACCTTTATCTTTATACATATATCAAGTGGGCCAGGCAGATGGCGGCAAGGAGTCAGGGGCAGTTAGTGCTACGCCTTGTCCCAGTGCCCCCTCACACCCGTCAACACTCACATAGTCTCTAAAGAAACATTAAATTTTTTTATTGATTTCTCAAACCATATGTAAATGAACATATAAAAAAAACAATTATCTTTTTATACAAATATCAAATGGGCCAGGCAGATAGCGGCAAGTAGTCAGGGGCAGTTAGTGCTACGCCTTGTCCCTGTAGCCCCTCATACCCGTCACCACTCACACTGATTCTAAAGAAACATTGAATTATTTTTATTTATTTCCCAAACCATATGTATATGAAAATATAAAAACAAACTTTCTCTTTATACATATAGCAAGTGGGCCACGCAGATGGTGACAAGGAGTCAGGGGCAGTTAGTGCTAGGCCTTGTCCCAGTGTCCCCTCATACCCGTCACCACTCACATTGATTCTAAAGGAACAATGAACTTGTTTTATTGATTTCGCAAACCGTATGTATATGAAAATAGCAAAAAGACCACCTTGATCTTTATACATATATCAAGTGGGCCAGGCAGATGGCGGCAAGGAGTCACGGGCAGTTAGTGCTAGGCCTTGTACCAGTGCCCCCTCATACACGTCACCACTCACATTGATTATAAGGAAACAATGAATTTTATTTATTGATTTCCCAAACCGTATGAATATGAACATATCAAAAAAACCAACTTTCTCTTCGTACATATAACAAATGGGCCAGGCAGATGGTGGCAAGAAGTCACATGCAGTTACTGCTAGGCCTTGTTCCAGTGCCCCCTCATACCCCTGACCACTCACATTAATTCTAAAGAATCTTTAAATTCTTTTTATTGATTTCCCAAACCATATGTATATGAAAATATCAAGAAAACCAACTTTCTCTTTATACATATATCAAGAGGGTCAGGCAGATGGCGGCAAGGCTTCAGGGGCAGTTAGTGCTAGGCCTTGTCCCAGTGCCCCCTCACACCCGTCAACACTCACATAGTCTCTAAAGAAACATTAAATTTTTTTATTGATTTCTCAAACCATATGTAAATGAACATATAAAAAAAAACAATTATCTTTTTATACAAATATCAAATGGGCCAGGCAGATAGCGGCAAGTAGTCAGGGGCAGTTAGTGCTACGCCTTGTCCCTGTAGCCCCTCATACCCGTCACCACTCACACTGATTCTAAAGAAACATTGAATTATTTTTATTTATTTCCCAAACCATATGTATATGAAAATATAAAAACAAACTTTCTCTTTATACATATATCAAGTGGGCCACGCAGATGGTGGCAAGGAGTCAGGGGCAGTTAGTGCTAGGCCTTGTCCCAGTGCCCCCTCATACCTGTCACCACTCACATTGATTCTAAAGAAACATTGAATTTTTTTTATTGATTTCCCAAAACGTATGCATATGATAATAGCAAAGAAACCACCTTTCTGTTTATACATATATCAAGTGGGCTAGGCAGATGGCGGCAAGAGTCAGGGGCAGTTAGTGCTAGACATTGTCCCAGTGCCCCCTTATACCCGTCACCTCTCACATTGATTCTAAAGAAACAAAGAATTTTTTTATTTATTTCCCAAACCATATGTAGATAAACGTATAAAAAAAATACCCACATTCTCTTTAAACATATATCAAGTGTGCCAGGCAGATTGTGGCAAGGAGTAAGGGGCAGTTAGTGCTAGGCCTGGTTCTAGTGCCGCCCTAATATTCATCCCACTCACGTTGACTGTAAAGGAACATTGAAGTTGTTTTATCATTTCTCAAACCATATGTATATGAACATAACCAAAAAACCTACATTCTCTTTATACACATATCAAGTGGGCCAGGTAGATCGCTGCAAGGCGTCATGGGCAGTTAGTGCTAGGCCTTGTCAAATGCCGCCCTCATACACGTCACCACTCACATTGATTGTGAAAGAACATTGAATACTTTTTATTGATTTCCCAGACCATATGTATATGGACATATCACCAAACCAACCTTCTCTTTATTCATATATCAATTGTACCAGGCAGATAGCGGTGAGGAGTCATTTTCCGTTAGTGCTAGGCCTTGTCCAGTGCACCGTTACACCCATCACCACTCACATTGATTCTAAATGTACATTGAATTTTTTTATTGATTTCCAAACCATATGTATATGAACATATCAAAATACCACTGTCTCTTCATACATATATCAAGTGGACCAGGCAGACGGCGGCAAGGGGGCAGGTGCAGTTAGTGCTAGGCCTTGTCCCAGTGCCCCCTCTTACCCGTCACCACTCAAATTTATTGTAAAGGAACAATTAATTTTTTTTATTGATTTCCCAAACCATATGTATATGAAAATATCAAAAAGACCAACTATCTTTTTATACATATATCAAGTGAGCCAGGCAGATTGCGGCAAGCAGTCAGTGGCAGTTATAGCTGGGCCTTATCCTAGTGCCGCACTCATACTCACATTGATTGTAAAGGAACATTGAATTTTCTTTATTGATTTCATAGACCATATGTATATGAACATATAAAAAAAAAGCATTTCCTTTATACATATATCCAGTTGGAAAGGCAGATGGCAGCAAGGAGTTCAGGGGCAGATAATTCTGGGCCTTATCCCAGTGCCACCCTCATACCCGTCACCACTCAACTTGATTGCAAAGGAACATTGAATATTCCTTATTGATTTCCCAGACTATATGTATATGAACATATCACCAAACCAACATTTTCTTTATACATATATCGAGCGAGGGGGCAGGCAGATGGCAGTAAGGAGTTTAGGGGCAGATAGTTCTAGGCCTGGTCCCAGTGCGACCCTCATACCTGTCACCACTCACATTGATTGGAAAGGAACATTGAATTTTCTTTATTGATTTCCAAGACTACATGTGTATGAACATATCACCAAACCAACATTTTCTTTATACAAATGTCGAACAGGCCAGACAGATGGCATTAAGGTGACCAGGGGCAGATAGTTCTAGGCCTGGTTCCAGTGTCGCCCACATACCTGTCGCCAGTCACATTGATTGTAAAGGAACATTGAATATTCTTTATTGATTTCCCTCACTATATATGTATGAACATATCACCAAACCAACATTTTCTTTATACATATACCAAGCGGGCCAGGCAGATGGCAGTAAGGTGTTCAGGGGAGATAGTTCTGGAATTGGTCTTAGGGGTGCCTTAATACCCATCACAACTCACATTGATTATAAAGGAACATTGAATTTTCTTTATTGATTTCCCAGACTATATGTATGTGAATATATCACCAAAATAACAGTTTCTTTATACATATATCGAGCGGCCCATGCAGATGGCAGTAAGGAGTTCAGTGGCAGATAGTTCTAGGCCTTGTTACAGTGCCACCTTCATACCCGTCAACACTCACATTGGTTGTAAAGGAACTTTATTTTTCTTTATTAATTTCCCAGACTATAAGTATATGAACGTACCACCGAACCAACATTTTCTTTATACAATATCGAGTGGGCCAGGATGATGGCTGTAAGGAGTTCAGGGGCAGATAGTTCTAGGCTTTGTCCTAGTGGTGCCCTCCCACACGACACCACTCACATTGGTTGTAAAGGAACATTGAACTTTCTTTATTGACTTCATAGAAAATGTGTATATGAACATATCACCAAACAACATTATCCTAATACATATATCTAGCGGGCCAGGCAGATGGCAGAAAGGAGTTCAGGAGCAGATAGTTCTAGGCCTGGTCCCAGTTCCGCCTTCATACCCGTTAACACTCACATTGATTGTAAAGGAAAATTGAATTTTCATAATTGATTTCCCAGACTATATGTATATGAACATATTAGCATAAAAACATGTTCTTTATACATATATCGAGCAGGCCATGCAGATGGCAGTAAGGAGTTCAGGGGTAGATAGTTCTAGGCCTGCTCCCAGTGCCGCCCTCATACCCGTTATCACTCACATTGATTGTAAAGGAACATTGAAATTTCTTTATTCATTTCATAGACCATATGCATATGAACATATCTCCAACCCAACATTTTCTTTATATATGTGTTGAGTGGGCCAGGTAGATGGCGGTAAGAAGTTCAGGGGCAGGTATTTCTGGGCCTGGTCAAAGTGCCGCCCTCATAACCGTCACCACTCGCAATGATTGTAAAGGAACATTGAATTTTCTTTATTGATTTTATAGACCATTTGTATATTATCATAACACGAAACCAAAATTCTCTTTATACATATATTAAGCAGCCCAGCCAGATGGCAGTATGGAGTTCAGCTGCAGATAGTTCTAGGCCTGGTTCCAGTGCCGCCTCATAGTTGTCAACATTCACATTGATTGAAAAGGAACATTGAATTTTCTATATTGATTTCTCAGACTATATGTATATGAACATATCACCAAACCAACATTTTTTATTCATATTTCGAGCTTTCCAGGCAGATGGCAGTAAGGAGGTCAGGGGCAGATAGTTCTAGGCCTTGTCCTAGTGGTGCCCACATACCCGTCACCACTCACATTGATTATAAAGGAACATTGAATTCTCTTAATTGATTTCCCAGACTATATGGATATGAACATATCACCAAACCAACATTTTCTTTATACATATATTGAGCGGGCCAGGCAGATGGCAGTAGGAGTTCAGGGGCAGATAGTTCTAGGCTTGTTCCCCTTGCCGCTTACATACGCGTCACCACTCACATTTATTGTAAAGGAACACTGAATTTCCTATATTGATTTCTCAGACTATATGTATATGAACATATCACCAAACCAACATTTTTTTATTCATATATCGAGCTTCCCAGGCAGATGGCAGTAAGGATTTTTGATGCACAATGTTCTAGGACAGGTCCTAGTGATGCTCTCATTCCCGTCACCACTCAAATTGATTCAAATGGAACATTGAAATTTCTTTATTGATTTCCCAGACTATATGTATGTGAACATATCACCAAACCAACATTTTCATCTTGCATATATCGAGCTGGCAAGGCAGATGGCAGTAAGGAGTTCAGGTGCAGAGAGATCTGGGCCTGTTCCCAGTGCCACCCTCATACCGTTCACCACTCACATAGATTGTAAAGGAACATTGAATTTTCTTTATAGATTTCCCAGACTATATGTATATGAACATATCACCAAACAAATATTTTCTTCATGCATATATCGAGCTGGCCAGGCAGATGGCAGTAAGGAGTTCAGGATCAGATAGTCCCAGGCCTGGTGCTGTATGTGCCCTCATACCCGTCACCACTCACATTGATTGTAAAGGAACATTGAACTTTCTTTATTCATTTTATAGGCCATATGTATATTAACATAATACGAGACCAATATTCTCTTTATACATGTATCGAGCGGGCCAGGCAGATGGCAGTAAGGTGTTCAGGGGCAGATAGTTCTAGGCCTGGTCCCAGTGCCGCCCTCATACACATCACCACTCACATTGGTTGTAAATGGACATTATTTTTCTATATTAATTTCGCAGACTATATGTATATGAACATACCACTACACCAACCTTTTCTTTATACATATATCGAGTGGGCCAGGCTGATGGCAGTAAGGAGTTCAGGGGCAGATAGTTATAGGTCTGGTACCAGTTCCGAATTCATACACTTCACTACTCACATTGATTGTAAAGGGACATTGAATTTTCTTTACTGATTTACAGACTATATGTATTTGGACATATCAGCATAAAAACATGTTCTTTATATATATACCGAGCGGGCCATGCAGATGGCTGTAAGGAGTTCAAGGGCAGATAGATCTAGGCCTGGTCCCATGATACCCTCATACCCGTCACCACTCACATTGATTGTAAAGGAACATTGAATTTTCTTTATTGATTTCCCAGACTATATGTATATGAACATATCACCAAACAAACACTTTCTTCATACATACATAAACCGGGCCAGGCAGCTGGCATTAAGGAGTTCAGGGGCAGATAGTTCTAGGCCTGGTTACAGTGGCGCCCTCATACCCATCACCACTCACTTTTGTTGTAAAGGAACATTGATTTTTCTTTATTGATTTCCTAGGCTATATGTATATGAACATAAAGCCAAACCAACATTTTCTGTGTACATATATCGAGCGGGCCAGACAGATGGCTGTAAGGAGTTCAGGGGCAGATAGTTCTAGGCCTGGTCCCAGTGCCACACTCATACCCGTCCCCACTCACATTAATTGTAGGAACAATGAATTTTCTTTATTGATTTTATAGACCATATGTATATTAACATATCACCAAACCAACATTTTCATTGTACACACATTGAGCGGGCCAGGCAAATGGCAAGAAGGAGTTCAGGGGAAGATAGTTCTAGTCCTGGTCCCAGTGCCGCCCTCATACCCGTCACCACCATAATTGATTGTAAAGAAATCTTGAATTTTCTTTATTGATTTCTCAGACTATATGTATATGAACATATCACTGAACCATGATTTTCTTTATTCATATATCATGCGGTGCCGGCAGATGGCAGTGAGGAGTCCAGGGGTAGAATGTTCTGGGCCTGTTCCTAATGGTGCCCTCATACCCGTCACCACTCACATTGATTGTAAAGAAACATTGAATTTTCTTTATTGATTTCACTGACTATATGTATATGAACATATCACCAAACCAAGATTTTCTTTATACATATATCGAGCGGGCCAGGCAGATTGCAGTAAGGAGTTTCCGGGCAGAAATTTATAGACCTGGTCCAAGTGGTGCCCTCATATTCGTCACCACTAATATTGATTGTAAAGGAACATTAAATTTTCTTAATTGATTTCCCAGAGTATATGTATATGAACATATCACTAAACCAATATTCTCTTCATACATATGTCAAGCGGGATAGGCAGTTGTCAGTAAGAAGTTCAGGGGCAGATAGTTCTCAGCCTGGTCCCAGTGCCGCCCTCTTACCCGTCACCATTCACATTGATTGTAAAGGAACATTGAGTTTCTTTTATTGATTTCCCAGAATATATGTATATGAACATATCACCAAACCAACATTTTCCTTATACATACCTCGACGGGCCATAAAGATGGCTGTAAGGAGTTCATGGGAAGATGGTTCTAGGCCTTGTCCTAGTGCAGCGCTCAAACTAGTCACCACTCACATTGATGGTAAGAGAATATTGAATTTTCTTTATTGATTTCCCAAACTATATGTATATGAATATATCCACAAACCAACATTTTCTTTATACATATATCGAGCAGGTCAGGTAGATGACAGTAAAGAGTTCAGGGTGAGATAGTTCTAGGCCTGTTCCTAGTGCCACACTCATAGACGTAACCACTAACATTGATTGTAAAGGAACATTGAATTTTCTTTATTGACTTCCCAAACTATATGTATATGAACATATCACCAATACAACATTTTCTTTATACACTCCTGGAAATGGAAAAAAGAACACATTGACACCGGTGTGTCAGACGCACTATACTTGCTCCGGACACTGCGAGAGGGCTGTACAAGCAATGATCACACGCACGGCACAGTGGACACACCAGGAACTGCGGTGTTGGCCATCGAATGGCGCTAGGTGCGCAGCATTTGTGCACCGCCACTGTCAGTGTCTGCCAGTTTGCCGTGGCATACGGAGCTCCAGCGCAGTCTTTAACACTAGTAGCATGCCGCGACAGCGTGGACGTGAACCGCATGTGCAGTTGAAGGACTTTGAGCGAGGGTGTAGAGTGGGCATGCGGATGGTTGTGTGGACGTACCGCCGAATTGCTCAACACGTGGGGCGTGAGGTCTCCACAGTACATCGATGTTGTCGCCAGTGGTCGGCGGAAGGTACACGTGCCCGTCGACCTGGGACCGGACCGCAGCGACGCACGGATGCATGCCAAGACCATAGGATCCTACGCAGTGCCGTAGGGGACCGCACCGCCACTTCCCAGCAAATTAGGGACACTGTTGCTCCTGGGATATCGGCGAGGACCATTCGCAACCGTCTACATGAAACTGGGCTAGGTTCCGCACACCGTTAAGCCGTCTTCCGCTCACGCCCCAACATCGTGCAGACCGCCTCCAGTGGTGTCGCGAAAGGCGTGAATGGAGGGACGAATGGAGACGTGTCGTCTTCAGCGATGAGAGTCGCTTCTGCCTTGGTGGCAATGATGGTCGTATGCGTGTTTGGCGCCGTGCAGGTGAGCGCCACAATCAGGACTGCATACGACCGAGGCACACAGGGCCAACACCTGGCATCATGGTGTGGGGAGCGATCTCCTACACTGGCCGTACACCTCTGGTGATCGTTGAGGGGACACTGAATAGTGCACGGTACATCCAAAGCGTCATCGATCCCATCGTTCTACCATTCCTAGACCGGCAAGGGAACTTGCTGTTCCAACAGGACAATGCACGTCCGCATGTATCCCGTGCCACCCAACGTGCTCTAGAAGGTGTAAGTCAACTATCCTGGCCAGCAAGATCTCCGGATCTGTCCCCCATTGAGCATGTTTGGGACTGGATGAAGTGTCGTCTCACGCGGTCTGCACGTCCAGCACGAACGCTGGTACAACTGAGGCGCCACGTGGAAATGGCATGGCAAGCCGTTCCACAGGACTACATCCAACATCTCTACGATCGTCTCCATGGGAGAATAGCAGCCTGCATTGCTGCAAAAGGTGGATATACACTGTACTAGTGCCGACATTGTGCAAGCTCTGTTGCCTGCGTCTATGTGCCTGTGGTTCTGTCAGTGAGATCATGTGATGTATCTGACCCCAGGAATGTGTCAATAAAGTTTCCCCTTCCTGAGACAATGAATTCACGGTGTTCTTATTTCAATTTCCAGGAGTGTACATGTATTGAGCACGGCAGGCAAATGGCAGTAATTAGTTCACGGGCAGATAGTTCTAGACCTGGTCCAAGTGCAACCCTAATACCCGTCACCATTCACATTGATTGTAAAGGAACATTGAATTTTCTTTATTGATTTCATAGACCATATGTATATCAACATATCACCAATCCAACATTTTCTTTATACATATATCGAGCGAGGCAGGCAGATGGCAGTAAGGAGTTCAGGGGCAGATAGTTCTAGGCCTGGTCCTAGTTCCGCCCTCATACCCGTCACCACTCACATAGATTGAAAAGGAAAATTGAATATTCTTTATTGATTTCATAGACCATATATATATATGAACATGTCACAAAATCAACATTTTCTTTAAACATATATCGAGAGGGCCAGCAGATGGCAGTAAGTAGTTCATGAGCAGGTGTTACTAGGCCTGGTCCTAGTAATGCCCTCATACCCGTCACCACTCACATTGATTGTAAAGGAACATTGAATTTTCTTTATTGATTTCATAGACCATATGTACATCAACATATCAACAATCCAACATTTTCTTTATACATGTATCGAGTGAGCCAGGCAGATATCAGTAAGGAGTTCAGGGGCAGATTGTTCTAGGCCTGGTCGCAGTGCCACCCTCATACCCCTCACCACTCACATTGATTGTAAAGGAACATTGAATTTTCTTTATTGATTTCATAGACAATATGTATATAAACGTATCACCAAACCAACATTTTCCTTATACATATATCTAGCGTGCCAGGCAGATGGCAGTAATTAGTTCAGGGCAGAAAGTTCTAGGCCTGGACCCGTTCCGCCTTCATACCAATTACCACTCACATTGATTGTAAAGGATCATTAAATTTTCTTTATTTATTTCGCAGACTATATGAGAATGAACTTATCACCAAACCTACATTTTCTTTATACATATATCAAGCGGTCCAGACAGATGGCAGTATTGAGTTCAGGGCCAGATAGTTCATGGCCTGTTCCAGTGCCGCCCTCATACCAGTCACCACTCACAGTGATTGTAAAGGCACATTGAGATTTCTTTATTGAATTGCCAGACTGTATATATATGAACATATCACCAAACCAATATTCTCGTTATACATATATTGTACTCGACAGACAGATGGCAGTAATTAGTACAATGGCAGATAGTTCTAGGCCTGGTCCCACTGCCGCCCTCACACCCGTCGCCAACCACATTGATTGTAAAGGAACACTGAATTTTCTTTTTTGATCTCGCAGACCCTATGTATATGAACATATCGCCAAACCAAGGTTTTCCTTATACATATATCGAGCAGACCAGGCAGATTGCAGTAGGGAGTTCAGGGGCAGATAGTTCTAAGCCTGGTCCCACTGCCACCTGCATACATATCACAACTCATATTGTTTGTAAAGGAACATTGAATTTTCTTTATTGATTTCATAGACCACATGTATATGAACATATCACAAAACCAAAATTTTCTTTATACATTCATCGAGCGGGACAGGCAGATGGCAGTAAGGAGTTCAGGGACAGATAGTTCTAGGCTTGGTCTCAGTGCCACCCTCATACCTGTCACCACTCACATTGATTGTAAAGGAACATTAATTATTCTTTATTGATTTCCCAAATGATATGAATATGAATATATCACCAAACCATCATTTTCTTTATACATATATCGAGCGGGATAGGCAGTTGGCAGTAAGAAGTTCAGAGGGAGATAGTTCTAGGCCTGGTCCCAGTGCCGCCCTCTTACCCGTCACCATTCACTTTGATTGTAAAGGAACATTGAATTTTTTTATTGATTTCCAAGATTATATGTATATGAACATATCACCAAACCAAACATTTCCTTATACATATATCGAGTGGGCCAGGCAGATGGCAGTAAGGAGTTCAGGGGCAGATGTTTTTTGGCCTGGTCCTAATGGTGCCAACATACCCTTCACCACTTACATTGATTGTCAAGGAACATTGAATTTTCTTTACTGATTTCATTAACCATATGTATAAGAACATATCACCAAACCAATATTCTCTTTATACATATATCGAGCGGCCCAGGCAGATGGCAGTATGCAGTACAGGTGCAGATAGTTCAATGCCTCGTCCCAGTGCCGCAGTCATACCCGTCACCACTGACGTTGATTGTAAAGGTACATTGAATTTTCTTTATTGATTTCCCAGACTATATGTTTATGAACATATCATCAAACCAATATTTCCTTTTTTCTTTATACATATATCGAGCGATCCAGGCAGATGGCAGTAAGGAGTTTGGGGGCAGATAGTTCTAGGCCTGGTCCCACTGCCTCCATCATACCCATCACCACTCACATTGCTTGTAAAGGAACATTGAATTTTCTTTATTTATTTCACACCCTATATGTATATGAACATATCACCAAACCAAAATTTTGTTTATACATATACTGAGCGGGCCACGTAGATGGCAGTAAGGAGTTCAGGGGCAGATAGTTCTAGGCCTGGTCCCAGTGGCAACCTCAAACCCGTTACGACTCACATTATTTGTGAAGGAACATTGAATTTTCTTTATTGATTTCCCAGACTATATGTATATGAACATATCACCAAACCAACATTATTTTTATACATATATCGAGCGGGCCACACAGATGGCTGTAAGGATTTCAGGGGCAGATAGTTCTAGGCCTGGTCCTAGTAGTGCCCTCATACCCGTCACCAGTCACATTGATTTTGAAGGAACATGGAATTTTTTTATTGATTTTATAGACCATAAGTATATGAACATATCACAAAATCAATATTCTCTTTATACATATATCGAGCAGGACAGGCAGAAGGCAGTAAGGAGTTCAGGGGCAGATAGTTCTGGGCCTGTTCCTAGTGGTGCCCTAATACACCTCACCACTCACATTGATTGTAAAGGAACATTGAATTTTCTTTTTGATTTCATAGACCATATGTATATGAACATATCACTATACCAACATTTTGTTTATACATATATTGAGCGGGCAAGACAGATTGCAGTAAAGATTTCAGGGGCAGATAGTTCTAGGCCTGTCCCTAGTGGCGCCCTCATACCCGTTAAAACTAGCATTGATTGTAAAGGAACATTGAATTTTCTTTATCGGTTTCCCAGATTACATGTATGTGAACATATCACCAAACCAACATTCTCTTTATACATATATCGAGTGGGCCAGACAGACTGCGGCAAGGGGTTCAGGTGCAGATAGTTCTGGGACATGTCCGAGAGCCACCATCAATACCGTCACCACACACATTGATTGTAAAGGAACGTTGAAATTTCTTTTTTGGTTTCCCAGACCATATGTATATGAACATATCACCAAACCAACTTTTTCTTTATACATATATAGAGCGGGCCAGCAGATGGCAGTAAGGAGTTCAGTGGCAGATAGTCCTATGCCTGGTCCCACTGCCGCCCCCATACCTGTCACCACTCACATTGACTGTAAAGGAACATTGAATTTCCTCTTATTAATTTCCCAGAATATATGTATGTGAACATATCACCAAACAAATATTATCTTTACACATCTATTGAGAGGTCCAGGCAGATGGCACTAAGGAGTTCAGGTGCAAATAGTTCAAGGCCTAGAATCAGTGCCGCATCACACCCGTCACCACTACATTGATAGTAAAGGACCATTGAATTTTCTATATTGATTACATAGACCATATATATATTTATATATCACCAAAACAATATTCTCTTTATACATATATCGAGCGGGCCAGGAAGATGGCGGCAAAGAGTTCAGGTGCAAATAGATTTGGACCCGGTTCGAGTGCCACCATCTTTACCGTCACCACACACATTGATTGTAAAGGAACATTGAATTTTCTTTTTTGATTTCCCTGACCAAATGTATCTGAACATATCACCAAACAAAGTTTTTCTTTATACATATATCGAGCGGGTCAGTCATATGGCAGTAAGGAGTTTAGGGGCAGATAGTTCTAGGCCTGGTCCCAGTGCGACCCTCATACCTGTCACCAGTCACATTGATTGTAAGGGAACATTGAATTGTCTTTATTGATTTCATTGACCATATGTATATGAACATATCACCAAATCAACATTTTCTGTATACATTTATCGAGAGGGCCAGGCAGATGGTGGTAAGTAGTTCTGGTGCAGATTGTTCTAGGCCTGATCACAGTGCCGCCCTCATACCCGTCACCACTCACATTGATTTTAAAGGAACATTGAATTTTCTTTATTGATTTCATAGACCATATGTATATGAACATATCACCAAACCAACATTTTCTTTATACATATATCGAGTGGGCCAGGCAGATGGCAGTAAGGAGTTCAGGGGCAGATAATTCTAGGCCTGATCCTGGTGGTGCCCTCATACCCGTCGCCACTCACATTATTTGTAAAAAACATTGAATTTTCTTTATTGATTTCCCAGACAATAGGTATATGAATATGACACCAAACCAACATTTTCTTTATACATATATCGAGCGTGCCAGGCAGAAGGCAGTAAGGAGTTCAGGGGCAGAAAGTTCTAGGCCTGGTCCTAGTGGTGCCCTCATACCCGTCACCACTCACATTATTTGTAAAGGAACATTGAATTTTCTTTATTGATTTTCCAGACTTTATGTATATGAACATATCACCAAACAAAAATTTTCTTTATACATATATTGAGCAGGCCACGCAGATGGCAGTAAGGAGTTCAGGGGCAGATAGTTCTAGGCCTGGTCCGAGTGCCGCCCTCTTAAACCGTCACCACCCACATTGATTGTAAAAGAACCCTTCATTTTTTGTATTGATTTCCCAGACCATAAGTATATGAACCTATCACCAAACCAACATTTTCCTTATACATAAGTTGAGCGGGCTATGCAGATAGCGGCAAGGTGTTCACGGTCAGATAGTTCTATGTGTTTTCCGAGTGCCTCCCTCATACCCGTCACCAATCACATTGATTGTAAAGGAACACTTCATTTTTTTTTTTGATTTCCCAGACCATATGTATATGAACATAAAACCAAACCACCATTCTCTTTTTACATATATCGAGCGGGCTAGGTAGATAGCGGCAAGGAGATCAGAGACCGAGATTTCTAGGCCTGGTCCGAGTGCTGCTCTCATACCCGTCACCACTCACGTTGTTTGTAAAGGAACAGTGAATTTTTTTTATTGATTTCCCAGACCATATGTATATGAACATATCACTAAACCAACATTTTCTTTTTACGTATATCGAGCGGGACAGGCAGATGGTGACAAGGATATCTGGGGCAGATAGTTCTACGCCTCTTGCGAGTGCCGCCCTCATACCCGTCACCACTCACATTGAATTTACTTTATTGATTTCCCAGACCATATGTATATGAACATATCATCAAACCAACATTCACTTTTTACATGTATCGAGCGGGCCAGACCGATGGCGGCAAGGAATTAACAGGCGGGTAGTTAAAGGCCTGGTCCAAGTTTCGCTCTCATACCTGTCACCACTCACATTGATTGTAAAGGAACATTAAATTTTCTTTATTGACCCTATGTATATGAACATATCACCAACCCAACATTCTCTTTATACATATATCGAGGAGGCCAGGCAGATGGCGGCGAGGAGTTCTGGGGCAGATAGTTCTAGTCCTGGTCAGAGTGCTACTCTCGTATTCGTCATCACTCAGATTGATTGCAAAGGAACATTGAATTTTCTTTATTAATTCCCCACAGCATATGTACATGAACATACCAGCAAACCAACATTCTCTTTTTACATTTATCGAGCAGTCCGGGCAGATGGCGGCAAGTAGTTCGGGAGCAGATAATTCTAGGCCTGGTCAGAGTGCCTCCCTAATACCCGTCACCACTCCTATAGATTGGAAAGGAACAATGAAGTTACTTTATTGTTTCCCAGACCATATGTATATTAACATATCACTAAACCAACATTCTCTTTATACATATATCGAGCAGGCCAGGCAGATGGCGGAGAGGAGTTCAGGGGCAGATAGTTCTAGGCCTGAACCGAGTGCTGCCCTCGTATATGTCTTCACTCAAATTGATTGTATAGGAACATTAAATTTTCTTTATTAATTTCATACACCATATGTATATGAGCATGTCAGGAAACAAAATTCTCTTTTTACTATTATCGAGCAGTCCATGCAGATGGCGGCACGGAGTTCAGGAGCAGATAATTCTAGGCCTGGTCTGAGTGCCTCCCTAATACACAACACCACTCCCATTGATTGTAAAGGAATATTGAATTTTCTATATTGATTACCCAGGCCATATGTATATGATCATATCACCAAACGAACATTTTATTTATACATATATTGAGCGGGCCAGGCAGGTGGCAGCAAGTATTTCTGGGGCAGATAGTTCTAGGCCTGGTTCCAGTGTTGCCCTCATACCTGTCACCACTCATATTGTTTGTAAGGGAACATTGAATTTTCTTTATTGATTTCACAGACCATATGTATATGAACATATCGCCAAACCAACGTTTTCTTTATTCATATATCAAGCGGGCCAGGCAGAATGCGGCACGGAGTTAAGGGGCAGATAGTTCGAGGTCTGGTTCCAGTGCAGCACTCATACCTGTTACACATACTTTGATTGTAAAGGAACATTTAATTTTGCTTATTGATTTCCCAGACCATATGACCATGAACATATCACCAAACCAACATTTTTTTATACATGTTCTGAGCGGGCCAGGCAGATGGTGTCACTGAGTTAAGGGGCAGATAGTGCTAGACCTGGTTCCAGTGCCGCCCTTATACTCATCACCACTCACGTTGATTGTAAAGGAACATTGAACTTTCTTTTTTTGATTTCCCAGACCATATGTATATGAACATATCACCAAACCAACATTATCTTAATACATATATCGAGCGGCCCAGGCAGATGGCGGCAAGGAGTTCAGGGGTAGATAGTTCTAGGCCTGGTTCCAGTGCTGCCCTCATACCTGGCATCACGCACATTGATTGTAAAGGAACTTTGAATTTTCTTTATTGATTTCACAGACCATATGTACATGAACATATCACCAACCGAACACTCTCTTTATACATATATTGAGCGGGACAGGCAGATGGCGGCACGGAGTTAAGGGGCAGATATTGCTAGGCCTATTTCCAGTGTCGCCCTCATACCCGTCACCACTCACATTGATTGTAAAGGATGATTGAATTTTCATTCTTGATTTCCCAGACCATATGTATATGAACATATCACAAAAAACATTCTCGTTTTACATATATCGAGTGGGCCAGGCAGATGGCAGCAAGGATTTCAGGGGCAGATAATTCTAGGCCTGTTTCCACTGCTGCTCTCATACGTGTCACCACTCACATTGATTGTAAAGGGTCATTGAATATTCTTTATTGATTTCCCAGACCATATGTATATAACCATATCACCAAAACAACATTTACTTTATACATATATTGAGTGGGCCAGGCAGACGGCGGCACGGAGTCAGGGGGCAGATAGACCTAGGCCTTGTTCCAGTGCCACCCTGATACCTGTCACCACTCATATTGATTGAAAAGCAACATTGAATTTTCTTTATTGATTTCCCAGACCATATGTATATGAACATATCTCCAAACCAACATTTTCTTTATTCATATATCAAGTGGGCCGATCAGATTGCAGCACGGAGTTAAGGGGCAGATAGTTCGAGGACTTATTCCAGTGCTGCACTCATACCTGTTACCACTCACATTGATTGTAAAGGAACATTGAATTTCCTTTATTGATTTCCCTGACCATATGTAAATGAACATATCACTAAACCAAGATCTTCCTTATACATATATCGAGCGGGCCATGCAGATGGCATCAAGGATTTCAGGGGCAGATAGTTCTAGGCCTGATCAAGTGCTGTCCTCACACACTTCACCACTCACATTGATTGTAAAGGAACAATGAATTTCCTTTATGGTTTTCCAGACCATATGTATATGAACATATCACTAAACCAACATTTTCTTTATACATGTTTTGAGCGGGCCACGCAGATGGGGGCAAGGATTTCCGGAACAGATAGTTCTAGGCCTGGTTCCAGTGCTGCCCTCATATGTGTCACCACTCACATCGATTGTAAAGGAAGATTGAATTTTCCTTATTGATTTCCCAGACCATATGTATATGAACATATCACCAAACCAACACTCTCTTTTTACGTATATCGAGGGGGCCATTCAGATAGCGGCAAGGATTTCAGGGGCAGATAGTTCTAGGCCTGGTTAGAGTGCTGCTCTGATACCTGTCACCACTCACATTGATCGTAAAGGAACATTGAATTTTCTTTATTGATTTCCCTCACCATTTGTATATGAACATATCACGAAACCAATATTTTCCTTATACGTATATCGAGTGGGCCATGCAGATGGCGGCAAGGATTTCAGTGGCAGATAGTTCTAGGCCTAGTCCGAGTGCCGCCCTCGTATATGTCTTCACTCAAATTGATTGTATAGGAACATTAAATTTTCTTTATTAATTTCCCACACCATATGTATATGAGCATGTCAGGAAACAAAATTCTCTTTTTACATTTATCGAGCAGTCCAGGCAGATGGCGGCACGGAGTTCAGGAGCAGATAATTCTAGGCCTGGTCTGAGTGCCTCCCTAATACACAACACCACTCCCATTGATTGTAAAGGAACATTGAATTTTTTATATTGATTACCCAGGCCATATATATATGATCATATCACCAAACCAACATTTTATTTATACATATATTGAGCGGGCCAGGCAGGTGGCAGCAAGTATTTCTGGGGCAGATAGTTCTAGGCCTGGTTCCAGTGTTGCCCTCATACCTGTCACCACTCATATTGTTTGTAAGGGAACATTGAATTTTCTTTATTGATTTCACAGACCATATGTATATGAACATATCACCAACTGAACACCCTCTTTATACATATATCGAGTGGGCCATTAAGATGGCGGCAGGATTTCAGGGGCAGATAGACCTAGGCCTTGTTCCAGTGCCGCCCTCATACCTGTCACCACTCATATTGATTGAAAAGCAACATTGAATTTTCTTTATTGATTTCCCAGACCATATGAACATGAACATATCACCAAACCAACATTTTTTTATACATGTTCTGAGCGGGCCAGGCAGATGGTGTCACTGAGTAAAGGGGCAGATAGTGCTAGACCTGGTTCCAGTGCCGCCCTTATACTCATCACCACTCACGTTGATCGTAAAGGAACATTGAACTTTCTTTTTTTGATTTCCCAGACCATATGTATATGAACATATCACCAAACCAACATTATCTTAATACATATATCGAGCGGCCCAGGCAGATGGCGGCAAGGAGTTCAGGGGTAGATAGTTCTAGGCCTGGTTCCAGTGCTGCCCTCATACCTGGCATCACGCACATTGATTGTAAAGGAACTTTGAATTTTCTTTATTGATTTCACAGACCATATGTACATGAACATATCACCAACCGAACACTCTCTTTATACATATATTGAGCGGGACAGGCAGATGGCGGCACGGAGTTAAGGGGCAGATATTGCTAGGCCTATTTCCAGTGTCGCCCTCATACCCGTCACCACTCACATTGATTGTAAAGGAAGATTGAATTTTCATTCTTGATTTCCCAGACCATATGTATATGAACATATCACCAAAAAACATTCTCGTTTTACATATATCGAGTGGGCCAGGCAGATGGCAGCAAGGATTTCAGGGGCAGATAATTCTAGGCCTGTTTCCACTGCTGCTCTCATACGTGTCACCACTCACATTGATTGTAAAGGGTCATTGAATATTCTTTATTGATTTCCCAGACCATATGTATATAACCATATCACCAAACCAACATTTACTTTATACATATATCGAGTGGGCCAGGCAGATGGCGGCACGGAGTCAGGGGGCAGATAGACCTAGGCCTTGTTCCAGTGCCACCCTGATACCTGTCACCACTCATATTGATTGAAAAGCAACATTGAATTTTCTTTATTGATTTCCCAGACCATATGTATATGAACATATCTCCAAACCAACATTTTCTTTATTCATATATCAAGTGGGCCGATCAGATTGCAGCACGGAGTTAAGGGGCAGATAGTTCAAGGACTTATTCCAGTGCTGCACTCATACCTGTTACCACTCACATTGATTGTAAAGGAACATTGAATTTCCTTTATTGATTTCCCTGACCATATGTAAATGAACATATCACTAAACCAAGATCTTCCTTATACATATATCGAGCGGGCCATGCAGATGGCATCAAGGATTTCAGGGGCAGATAGTTCTAGGCCTGATCAAGTGCTGTCCTCACACACTTCACCACTCACATTGATTGTAAAGGAACAATGAATTTCCTTTATGGTTTTCCAGACCATATGTATATGAACATATCACTAAACCAACATTTTCTTTATACATGTTTTGAGCGGGCCAGGCAGATGGGGGCAAGGATTTCCGGGACAGATAGTTCTAGGCCTGGTTCCAGTGCTGCCCTCATATGTGTCACCACTCACATCGATTGTAAAGGAAGATTGAATTTTCCTTATTGATTTCCCAGACCATATGTATATGAACATATCACCAAACCAACACTCTCTTTTTACGTATATCGAGGGGGCCATTCAGATAGCGGCAAGGATTTCAGGGGCAGATAGTTCTAGGCCTGGTTAGAGTGCTGCTCTGATACCTGTCACCACTCACATTGATTGTAAAGGAACATTGAATTTTCTTTATTGATTTCCCTCACCATTTGTATATGAACATATCACCAAACCAAGATTTTCCTTATACGTATATCGAGTGGGCCATGCAGATGGCGGCAAGGATTTCAGTGGCAGATAGTTCTAGGCCTAGTCCGAGTGCCGCCCTCGTATATGTCTTCACTCAAATTGATTGTATAGGAACATTAAATTTTCTTTATTAATTTCCCACACCATATGTATATGAGCATGTCAGGAAACAAAATTCTCTTTTTACATTTATCGAGCAGTCCAGGCAGATGGCGGCACGGAGTTCAGGTGCAGATAATTCTAGGCCTGGTCTGAGTGCCTCCCTAATACACAACACCACTCCCATTGATTGTAAAGGAACATTGAATTTTTTATATTGATTACCCAGGCCATATATATATGATCATATCACCAAACCAACATTTTATTTATACATATATTGAGCGGGCCAGGCAGGTGGCAGCAAGTATTTCTGGGGCAGATAGTTCTAGGCCTGGTTCCAGTGTTGCCCTCATACCTGTCACCACTCATATTGATTGAAAAGCAACATTGAATTTTTTTTATTGATTTCCCAGGCCGTATGTATATGAATATATTACCAAACCCACATTCTCTCAGCCTCGGTGAATACGTGCCGGGTAGCACGTCACACAGTACTCGTTTGCATTGATTGGTCCCATACAGAATCTCTCCATGCTGCCCATGTTTTCCTAACGTCACACTCGTCACGTACTTCACTTTTATTTCATAATCATTTCTGAGAGGTAAAGGAATTGCATGAAAACCTGCAGAGATAGTGGCGTCAAAATTAACACATATACTTGATGTGACTCATAAGCTGAACGAGTTATTCTCCGACGTTGTCTTAGATGTGCAAGTGCCAGTCAAAACACGCGGCGACGGCACGCTGCCGACCATTTCGCCAGTTAACACCGGTCTTGTTGTGTGTGTTTCGAGCTCAAGAGCATCTCCAAGCAGGAAATGGTCAACAGCAATATTCAGACGGTTTCGTACTGCTCAGTTGCTACACTAAAATGGTATGTTTCTTTTCCAGAACTGGAAAAACACGACCGTGACAGGATTCGAACCTTCAATCTTCGCATCCGAAGTTCGACGCCTTATCCAGATTTTTTTTTTTTTAGCTCTCATTTTGTGTGCTTTTCTCCGTTGTATCTCCTCGGGGCTGACGTTGTAAGACATCCGATGAAGTTCATTGATGACTGATTAACTCAGTTTTTTTATGACAGAGGGTACGTAACCCTCTGACCGAACACGCTGAGTTACCGTGCAGGCAAAAATATCGTATTGTTCGTTTCATCTGCTCGTTGTGCACGTCGTAAGACGTCCATTTCGGTTCGTCGTTGATCCATTAACTCAGTTTTTTTTTTATTGCAGAGGGCAGCTAACACTGTGTCCGGACACGCTGAGCTACCATGCTGTCGAGACCATTTCGCTAGTTAACAACGGTCTTGTTGTGTGTGTTTCAAGCTCAAGAGCATCTCCAAGCAGGAAATGGTCAACAGCAACATTCAGACGGTTTCGTACTGCTCAATTGCTACACTAAAACGGTATGTTTCTTTTTCAGAACTGGAAAAACACGACCGTGACAGGATTCGAACCTTCAAGTCCGACGCCTTATCCATTTTATTTTTTTATTTATTTTTATTTTTATTTATATTTATTTATTTATTTATTTGATGGAGCAGGGAGGGGGCTGGCGGAGGCAAGGTGGGCAGGGGTCGCGACCCAAGGCCTGTCCACGATGCCTGCCCCCTCCCATCCTGGGGATGTGATGTGGTACAAAGGATACAGTTGGTGTATTATTGTGATTTTTTTATTTATTCATTTATTTATTTTTATTTTTTTTTAACAGTGAGGAACAGAAAACTAGTAAGTGCACTCCTTGCGTCGAGTTGGGGACGCACGTAACTAAAACCATGCTAATAGTTGTAGAAAAAGGCATAAATAAAGAGAGCAAAGTGCGGGGCTAAGGAAACCATGAAACAAAACTGAAGGGTGGAATCCATACCACCATTAACCAGTGCTACATCTTGCACCGGATGGGATAACTAAAACTGCGAAGACCTTTTCGCACCGGGGACAAACAGAGGAAACGGGACAAATACTGCTACAGAGTGTGAGGGTTCACAACGAAACTCTCCATCTGCTGTATCATCCACGTATGACTTCTCGTAATGATGAAAGTAGATCCCACGTTGTACCGTGTAGTGTTCTATTATCGTATTGTAATTTTAGCTTCTCTTATCCGTGACGTTCCAGCTACGTGGAGGGTCGTGGAACGCACTCCACAAAAAATTGGAAAAATATTGTCGCTACTTTGGGTTACGGAGGATCTTGCAATGTCGTTCCTGCAAATAGTTCCAAAAGTCTAAAGTGTCCTTAGTGCCGTCTTGAAACAAATAATGCACTGCATGTCCACGAAACCACGTCATTGCATTAGTTTTAGTCCGTGGGTAATACGTTTCATCCGGGTATAAGGTAGTCTTAGGGGCGATATGATTTGGCGTTACCGGAAGGAAGTATGCTGACATTTGCCTCACTAAGTGCCACACTGCTGTGGACTCGCCACAGCTAAGACGGTGTTCATCGTTGTCTTGAACGCCACAGCTCGTGCACGTGGGTGAGTCTACCATGTGGATCGCATGTAGCCTTGATCTGGTCACCTGCTTACCGTTGACAGTGATATACCACATCGCCGTGACGTCAGTGTCTAGTGTTACGTGGTGAATTGTCCTCCACACTACCCTCCAGTTGACGTTCGGGTGCTTCCTCTCCACTACGTTGTCGGGTCGTCCACGTTGCAGGACCCTACAAACCGTCTTTGCCGACGCCAGTTGAGTCGCTGGTAAGGCAAGTCGAAAGTAACTGAGTTCGAGGTAAAAGACACCGATGTATAAGAGCGAAGAGGGGACGTGGTGTATCGGCACAGGCGGCAACAGGGAGGGCGGTGCTAGTTCTTCTATTGACAAACTGGTCAGACTGTCCGGACGGCGGTGCCATAGTTTGACTAATGTGCTCACAAATAGGGCAACCGCTCTGTCATAAACGTGATAAAGGCCAAGCCCTCCCCGATCCGGGGGAAGGGTGAGAGTCTCACATTTGATCTTGAAAAGCATTCTAGAACTCACGAAGGACCCAAAAGCCGCAAGTATACGGCGAGCTAACATCACCGGTATAGGTAATATCTGGGTGTAGTGCGGAATGTGTGACGCTAAATGTGTGTTGACATACTGAGACCGTTGGACGATATCCAGGTCTCGTAGGTGGTTGTTGGCAATTGCAGTCCGAACATTTCGTAAAAGCCGTCGAAAGTTGTGAGCAGCAGTCCGTCGTATATCGTCTGTAAAATCAATGCCTAGACATTTCAAACTATCACTGAGCTGTAAGGGGGTGACACTGTTCTCAGACAATCCGACCCCGATGTTCATCGCCACCGATTTTGCGACGTTGATACGACTACCAGTGGCCATGCCATATTTCGCTATCCAAGTTAGTGCGCTAGCGGTGTCGTCACCGTTGCGGATGACAATCAGCAGGTAGTCAGTGTACGCTTTACATCGGAAAGTGTGGCCTCGTAACGTCATACCCGTTAGTCGTTGGCGCAGGCCGCAGAGGAGAGGTTCCATGGCCACAGCGTAAAGTAAAGTGGACAGAGGGCAGCCTTGGCGTATCGATCGAGAAATTGTGAGGGGCTGCGAAGGTCGGCCGTTGACGATCACCTTGGACGTCGCGCCACGGAGTAGTCGCATGACGACAGTGACGAATGGCTGTGGGTACCGCATATGTTGGAGGACCGCTTCCAAATTGTTGTGGTCCACTCGGTCGAAAGCTTGACTAAAATCGATGGCCGCCAGTGCTCCCTTCAGACGACATGCCCTCGCCAGTGAGATCAAGTCACGATATTCGCTGAGTGCTGTTTCAATATTATTGTCGCCTCCCAATGACGTCTGATCGGGTGAGATAACATTGCGTAGGGTCTGGCGTATCCGCGCCGCCAACAGTCGAGAAAAGATCTTAAAGTCGCAGTTCAATAGCGTCAACGGGCGGTAGTCCTGCAGTCGTCAGCCACCAGACGGTTTGTGAATAGGAATAATCATCCCTTCCACAAGGGCCGCAGGGAGCGGCACGTCCGGGGATAGTAGTTCGCGACAGATGTCCGTCCATCGGGAGGCTAATAAATATTGAAAAGTCCGGTAAAATTCCAAGGGGAGGCCATCAGGACCCGGAGACTTGTTGACAGCTCCTTTTCTAATGGCGTTGATCACTTCTTCTTCTGTAATTTCTTCCATCAAGGCCGCTTTTATTACCGGGGTGACGGTGCCGTAAATCGTCTGAGAGACGTCCTCCAGTGCTGTCGGATCACGGGTCTGAGCGGAATAGAGCTGGGCATAATGATTGTAGAACGCTGTGTTTATGTCTTGTTGCGTGGTGAGGCGATGACCGTCCTCCGTATCGATGAAGCGTATCAGCGCTCGTTGGCGTCGTTTACGTTCACGAAGGACGTGGAACATTGACGGGCGTTCGCTAGGTGTCCGATCCTGCGTCCTCGAGTGGATGACTACCCCCTCTAGGTGGCGTCGCATATGAGCGAGGATCTGAGCCTTGGCACGGTGGACCGCCGTTTGTCGTTCCGGAGACGGCGCCATAGCATCGCAGGTGCGCAAGACCCGGAAGTAAAAGTCGAGTGTATGTCTTCGCCAAGTAGCATGGTCGCGACCGTAGATTATCAACGTTCGTCTCAGTGCCGGTTTGGCGCAGTCCAACCTCCAGCGGATCGTTGTGGGATACGCACGGAGGCGATTTTCACACGAATGCCACGTATCCTCAACGGCTTGGCGGCAATCCGGGTACGACAGGTGAGCGATTTTTAATTTCCACGGGCTGCGGCTTCTCCACATTTGTCGCCGCCGCAGGGTGACGGCACGAATGTAAACTGAGTGGTCCGAGAATGCTGCAGGCCACAGTTCCACATCCTGTGTTCCAGCGGCGAGAGAGCGTAAGATATAAATCCTGTCGATACGACTGGAAGAGTGACTCGTGAAGTGCGTGAATCCCGGTCGGTGGCCGTGAAGATGTTCCCAAGTGTCCACCATCTGCAGGTCTCGAATTAGCGTCTCGAGTTCCGGGCACGGATTATGACGTGGTAGTTGGTCTCTGGGCGCCAGTACGCAATTGTAGTCACCTCCAAACAACAGACGGTCGTGGGGGCCTTGGAAGAGCGGGGCGACGTCTTCCGCAAAGAATCGTGAACGTTCGCGACGTTTGTCCGTCCCGGAAGGTGCGTAGATATTGATAAGGCGGACACCCAGTACTGTGAGTGCCATTCCTCTTGCCCCAGGCAGAAACATCATATCGTCCGCCACTATCCCTTCCCGAAGAAGTACAGCGACACCGCTGCATGTTGGGGAAGCTGGAGAGACGCAAGCATCGTAACCGTACATGCCTGGAAAGTCGTTGACGTACACTTCCTGGAGGAGGGCTATGTCGATGGAAGCAGAGTTCAACATATCCTGAAGCAAGGATAACTTAGCGCGCGTCCGTATAGTGTTGATGTTTATAGTTGCAATGTGATAAGTTTGAGGTCTATCCACAGCATCCGTGTTGGCCATCAGTACCCCTGTAAGGCTGTCTCGTCACTCTAACTGATGGCGGGAAAGGGTCAGCACTGGTGGGATAAATTTCCCCCCGTGTCGTCCGACACGATGGGCAAGGAGTGTGCCTCACAGTCGTCTGCCCAGTCGCCATGAAATACCATCGGCTGTTGGTGGCTGTTAGTGGCTGCTGCGGCACTCGGCGCTGACTCCATCGGCTCTTCTGGCTGGGAATCGGCAGCGGCTGCCTGCTTGTTATTCTGCTGTTCTGTGGGGTCGGAGGGGCTGAAGCCGTCACCACGGCGATCTGTTACAGCGGCCTCTGTACCGCCGGTACCGTCGTCGGAATTTCCACTGTCCATGTCAGACGATCGCTGCAAACACTCCTCCGATGGAGCACGCCGCCGTCTCTTGTGTTTTCGCGGGGAACGCTGTTTACGGTCGTGTGCTTCAGTATCTGAATGTGGGTGGATTTCTTCAGCTGCTCCGGTGTCTGGAAGAAAAGCCGCTGTCGGCACAACCCGTGGGTCAATGTCCATCCTGGCATCCACGCCTTCTTGCAAGGTCGGTCGGCGATTATCTTCAGGTGGGGGTGCCGTTGTAGAGACCGGATCCTGTACTGTAGAAGCCATTATGTTCTCGCCGTCGGGGGCGGCTATCGGACTAATGTCGTCAGTATCGGTAAAGGTTGCTGCCCGTGTAACTTCGGCGTAATTGAGAGGAAGGGTCGTCACCGTAGAAGGAGTCATAGATTCACCTGTCGGGATTTGAGTAAGCCGTCGTCGGGGACAATCCGAACGGACGTGCCCTACTTGGCCACAACCAGAGCAAGTGCGTGGCTGACCGTCATACATAATGATCGCCCTACATCCGCCGATGACAAGATAGGACGGAACATGTTTGGTCAATTCAATTTTAATCTGTCGTACCGCGTTCTTAACGGGGTACGTTGTAAAGGTGGTCCATTCTTCTGCCATATGGCTGATCACTCCGCCGTAGGGCTGGAAAGCCGCGCCGACTACGTCCGGTGGTACTTCAAAAGGGAGTTCGAAGACGCGTATCGTACGTAGGCCAAGCCCCGCGTGATCGATAGAGACCACCCCAATATGGCCATCAGAATGTTTGAATTTAAGACCGTTCGCATGTGCGCTCACGATTCTGTTGCACACCTCGTCATTTACTAGCTTGACGTAGACAACACTGCTCGTGATAGAGAGATGGATACCAATTATGTCTCGCGGGAAAATTTTAACGTCGTCACGTAAGAAACGTTCCACTTCAAAAGCTCGCGGTCGTGCATGATCGGGTTGAAAACTGATCTTGATGGTGGTTTGTCTGTATGAATGTGCCATGGTGCGTCGGTAGTGATGGACTCCAAACAGGCGACAACGCAGTAGTAAACAACTACGAGCACTCGCGACCACGCGGACGGGACGTAAACAAGACGTCCTCGCCGCAGCGCTGCGGAAAGCAGACTGACCATTAGGCCACACGGTCACTGACGACCAAGTATAACTTATATACGACTCATCTCGAAACGCTCACACCCCAGAGGAATTGTGTTTTCGTTCTACACAGACGCTGCCCCTTGCTGTTTCCCACCCTTTCGTCACATTCAACCTCTTACGAGACCGACCAAATATAGACTGGGAAACAAAACCACACTTTGTGCATTCGCAATCGAAGACAGGGCGTCTCTCGCCGCATTTGCTACGATGGCCATTTGCTACTTCTGCAGAAGCGGCGGCGACGACGGCCGCGAGAGGCTCTGAGATATGTGAAAAATACATCTATAAGATATAATTCAGACTGCCTCGTCCCACCTTATGCTGTACCACTTTGGCAAATGCTTTATCTGCGCTATTCCCCTTAATCACATCTGAAAGTAATTCTTATATAACGCCTGTCGCTAATTGTTCGTCATCCCAGATACTGTTTGCTATACGGTCACGACGTGCAACTGATTTCGAAAATTCGTCGGCCTCCTGTGAGGATCGAACTCACGACCCCTGGTTTACTAGACCAGTACTCTGGCACTGAGCTAAAGAGGCGCGGCCTAGCTGTTCTTTTGCGTACTTCGTTCTTACGGTCGTCTGGATCATCAGTCTTCAGCTGACAACACTTCATATCACCGACTAATATTTGCAGCTTTGGCGACCCATTACTGCTTGGCTACACATGTGACACGTAACCGATGTGCTCTCCAAACAACAACACTTGCATTTCAGAACATGTCTTTCACACATGACTACAAAATCACCTTCACTTTCAAATACAGTTTCCTTGCGACTGACAGAGACGTAGGCAAAGTTCAGAAAAACGGTAATTTACATCTGCAGCGGAACAAAATTCCGTTCCGCCCAGCGTGGGGCTCGAACCCACGACCCTGAGATTAAAAGTATCATGCTCAAGCGACTGAGCTAGCCGGGCTGCCTTTTAATTTTTTTAAATTTTTTAATTGTTTATTTTTTTTATGCATCTCAGCGCTAGGCAGTCGGCGGCAAGGCGGGCAGGCGTCGCATCCTGAGGCCTGGCCACGATGTCACCGCCATACCCCGCACTCATTCGCATGGTTTTGTGATTTTATGTTATGGCTATTTGTGTATTATTCATTTTTGTATTAATTTTTAAAGTGGCATCATGTGCGCCAGTGTTTTTATACATATAAACAGAATGTTAAAATAAATCCATGTCTGGTCTTAGGATTACGCAGCACACTATGAAATCCAGCACAGCAGATACTCTAAGTTGGTCTTAGAGTACAAATAATTTTCCCAGTTTCCATGTCGTTTATTGGTATGGTGAATTCTGTTGCCAGATGGTTGATTGTGGATTCCTGCTTCTCAAAACCTTGAGCATGCTATGCGTTTGAAGATGCGCGCTGGTAACGTGGGGGCACCATAGAGCAGGGACATGCCAAACAACCATTTCCCGTATTATAAGTCCTCTTGATAGGAATAATAGAAGCTGCAGAAAACTTCTGGTTCTTACTAAATCTTTGTGCAGCTTTGATGAAAGATAATGCGAAATGAAAGTAAACAAATGAGGATCCTCTTCAGGGTGTCGCACTGCGGAACCAAAAGTAAAGTGCTTTCATTGCAAAACGAAAAGGAACACCAAAATACAATTAAATGTTCGAGGCCGAGTGCACGATGTACTCTGTACCGTCTATTGATCCATGATGCAAATCACCCACATCTGACGGTGCGGAGCAGACCAATCCATGGAAACAATAACAATAATAACAAAGTAGTGAAAAAAAAGAAAAACTCCGCCCAATGGATTTAGAAACTTAAATTCTTCCATCACTTAAAGCAATAGTGAGAAAATATTGGAACTGGTCTTTATACTGTCGCAATTTCTTAATCGCATAGTACTCTTCGATGAGGTACATCTGATAATCGTGTAGCGTTGCCGTTGTATGGACGAGCATGTAATAGACGAACTGGCCCATGAGCCAGACATAACTATTATTCTTAGATTGAGGATAAAGCTGCCAGTCCGGTCGGAGCGCGTCTTGAAGTTGAAAGGAAGTATCCGACGTCCTATTAATGACAGCGAGTTTCTTTCGTGTCCACTGCCATATCTGTGTTTGATCCCTGCAGTGGAAGAGATGCGGCAGGGTTTCCACTAGGTTACACTTGGCACAAAACGGGGTGGGCCGCAGCTTGATTTTGTGCAATTTCTCTCCAGTGGGAATCACCTTATTGACAGCGTCATACCAAACAGATCGAACTCTGGAACGAAGGAACGGATAACTAATGTTCTTCCATATATTTCTATAGTTTATGCCTAAATGTTTCTTCTCAATTGGGTTATTCAGCTGCCGTTTAGTAAGAGCACGATAGATCTCCGCCGTGTGGAACGGATGCGGGTTATCCTGAACATAGCTGAGCTCCACATAATATCGCCAGACATAGCTGAGCTCGGGATGAATGTGTCCCACATACGTTGGCGCAGACAACTCCTTTGGACGTAAGGTCTTGAAAAGCTGTTCCGTAAGGCTATTTTGGTTACTGTGTAGTATGCGGGAAGTACGAGTTAAAAAAGTAGCCACACATTGGGATTCAAGGTCTTTGACGCCTAAGCCACCTCGGGAACGAAGTAACGAGGTAGCTTTAAAGGAAACTTTAAAGATGTTCCCTCTCCAGACATACCAGCAAGCAAGTGCTAATAATTTTTTCGCAATGGCTGTTGGGATTGGTAAAACAGCGGCAGTATGATAGAGCTTACTGAAAACGTAACTATTAATAAACTGTGCCCTCTGCATCCGGTCTAAAGACCGCATGTTATGTTCTTTGATCACCGCACGTAAGATGGTAAGCTTGCGTTCCCAATTCGCGTTGAGCATTGCCTGGGGATGTGGTGATATAACCAGGCCTAAATGCCACAGATGTTCGGTCTTCTCCAACCAAGAAATATCGATGGAGTTCGGATTACGACCCAACGGCATGATTTTGGACTTTCGCTCATTAAGTCTGGCACCACAAGCGACAGAGTACTGATGGACAATCCGACGAACTGACCCCAGCTCTTCGGTGGTAGTAATAATCACACTGATATCGGCGGCATAGGCGTGGCAGACCGTTTTGTTGTTTAACGTTTGCAACCCATGTAAAGTTATGTAAAACTTTTTAAGAAGTGGCTCTATAGCAATCGAGAATAAAGTCATGGAAAGGGGGCACCCTTGTCGTACTGCTTGTCGTATAGGCACAGGGGCGGTTAACTGGCCGTTAACCTTCACGCGTGAAGACGTTCCGCAGATACATTTCTTAATAAGCTGTCGAAAACGCTGACTGAATCCTATTTTACTCATTGTGCGCAATAAAAATCCGTGATTAATTCTGTCAAACGCCTTATCGAAGTCGAGAAACAGTAACGCCAAATCAGTGTTGGTAATCCAAGTTAAATAAGCCAGGTCACGATATTCACACAGGGCATTTAACATAGATCGACCACTGACTGCACTCGTCTGATAAGGGCCAAGTACTTTGCCAAGAAGCACTTTAAGCCTGTTGCTTATAATCCTAGTCAAGATCTTGAAATCGGAGTTAAGCAACGTAATGGGCCGAAAATCATTTAACATAGTCGGATTTGATGTTTTAGGAACCAGGACAACCATTCCTTGCGTGAACTGCGGGGGGAAGGCAGCATGCGAGAGCAATTCATTGTACATTTGGGTCAATTCGTCGCCGATCACATCCCAATACCGTGAATAAAATTCGACCGGTAAGCCGTCTAAGCCGGCAGCTTTGTTCTTGGCAGCGCACGCAATAATGGACTTAACTTCAGAGTAGGTGACATTGGCCAAGAGATCAGCGTTATCATCCTGATCCACTGTGGAGGCGATGTCGGTTAAAAATCATCCCCCGCCGATACATCGGTATCTGACTCGGAATAATGTTCTCGAAAATAATTGAAGACATACGCCTTGATAGCACCCTGCTCATTATACAGATGCCCCCCAGCATCCGTAAGATGAGCAATAAGTTTTTGTTTACCACGTTTCTTTTCCCGTATGATATGGAATAACGATGTGGACTCGTGGGAAACGTCATCAGAAGAGCGCGATCGTACCCGATTACCAACAAGTGCTTCACTAACTAAAGCTGTAAGTTTTGCTTTGATACGCTTGATGCGGATCAGGTTGTCGGACAATGCGGAGGGATCGCTGTACAGCTGGCGTAAACCGAGGAAATAAAATTCTAGAGACTGTTTCCTCCAATAAGCCCTGGTCCTGGCAAACTGGCAAAGACATTTCTGAATCCGCGGCTTAACAAAATCCGTCCACCAAAGAATGCGCTCCCTATACCGAGCTTGCCTCTGGAGGCACTGCTGCCACGTGGCAACGAGGCAACGCCTTAAGTCCGCTTCTTCTAGCAGAGAGACATTCAGCTGCCACGTGCCGCGTCCCAAAAATGTCTTCTGTCGCAAATGCCGTAACGTTATGTGGTATGCGGAGTAGTCACTAAAACTGAGCGGCCATAGTTCACAATCACGAGTGGTATTTAAAAGATCTTGAGAAACATAAAACCTATCCAGACGGCTGGAAGAAGCAGCGCTCACATAGGTATATCCCATCGTGTGTGGTCGAAGGTGACACCAACTATCTTTTAAATGCAGTCCATCTGTTAACATTAGTAGCTCGGGACAAAAATTAAAATTCGGACGTTGATCTGCTTTTCGCAAAACGCAGTTAAAATCCCCACCCAGGATGATCTTCAGACGAATGTTTGTTAATAATGGCACAACTTCAGCCCTAAAAAAATCACTTCTGTCCCGTCTGCCAGCGGACCCTGTCGGGGCGTACACGTTCAGGAGAAGCAAATCCTCTAATTGGACGGCAATGCCGTGTCCCGTTTCTAAGATCGCTGTAGGTTGGTAAGCGATGCCAGCTTTGAATAAAATCGCAGTTCCCGTCTCAGTGCCTAGATTTAATATGGCATCATACCCAGGTATTTCTCTAACCTTGGGTGACACAACTTCTTGGAAGAAAACTATATCGATATCTGCTGCATGTAGAGAGTCGGTCAAACATTTAAGTTTGACATCGGATGCGATCCGATTTAAATTAACTGTGGCAAGTGTGTAATCTTGCATGGTGGGGATAGGAAGGGTCCGTTTTATTCACTGTCGTCGGCCCAAGACTTTTCGGATGGCGTATGCTGATGGCCAGTATCCATCAGCTCAGGACTCGGACGGTCGACATGCATGTCCATATCGGCCTCCCCCACGTGGCGGGCGACGGAACCCATTTCATCTGTGCTGCCGCGGTCACTGCCGTCTTTTCGGATCTGCTTTATGGTGCGCTGCAGTTTCTTTTCCAGTGCGTATCTCCTCCTCACTCTGCTTCCGTGCCGCCCGCTTAGATTTCCCCGTTCTTTGGGGAGGTGCGTCGGCGTCAGAAACGGTTTTGGTATCCGTCAAGAGGCTGTGCGTAGAGCCTTCCTCAGATTGGTCACTGCCGGGAGGGAGGGGTGTGTGGGGCGCAACGTCAGGGGTGCAAGAAATGCGCGACCTGTCGCCACCATCCGACAACTGTTTCAGCTCAGCGTACATGGTTGGAGTAATGACGGGAGTCGGTCCTGCATGGTCGGCACGACGGCCGACAGTCGTGGAAACCTGCAGGTGTGCAGCGTGGCTGTCGGCATCGGTGACATCACTACGAACGGGACATTGGGGGGTTGTCGCAGAGTTGTTGACAACAACTGCGCCGGCGTCTGGGGTCACCGCAGCCGGTTGGTGGAGCGTCGGGTGTGTCACAGGCGACTCCATCAGAGTCTGGGCGTAAGACAACCGATTGTCATCTTGCCCATCGAGAGGCGTAAGACGATGTTGCATTCTTCGTCGACCCGCCCGGACACGGGGACAAGCAGATTTTAAATGGTCGGTAGAACCACAAATTACGCAAGTTCTCGGTTGTCCTTCGTACATCACCACCGCTCGAAAACCCTGCACCAAAATGTTGGACGGGATGTGCTTCGTCAAATCAATTTTCGCATTCCTAAAGCCATTATCTACATTGAAATGTCTGTAACCCCTCCACTGCTCGGCATGAATTTGCAGGACATTACTGTAGGGAGACAAAGCTTGCCGAATTCTATCGAAGCTAACTTCGAAAGGCAGATTAAATATCCGGCCGTTTCGAAGCCCTAGGCCAGCATGACTAACAGACACTGCATATTTCGCCTTTAGAATTCACAAAATCCGCTGTGCCCTCCGTGAGGGTCATAATACGAACGCAAGGATCGTCAATAACAAATTTTACATACACAGCGTTCGCAAGAAAATCATATGAAAAGCCAAGAACTTCTTCATCTCGCAGTCCTAAACGATCGTAAAACCAGTCAACGAGTTCATGAACCTGAGGTCAAGCATATCCATACGGAAATCCAAATCGTAGCGTGTAACGTCTCAACACATCTTCCATCACTTTCTTGAAGTACTACTTACAGTACCAACAGCTGCGGGCGACGCCAAGCTGCTGTTTCCCACCCATTCGTTACATTCAACCTCTTACGAGACTGACCAAATATAGACTGGGAACAAGACCACACATTTTGTGCATTCGGAATCGAAGGCGGGGCGTCCCTCGCCGCATTTGCTACGATGGTCATTTGATACTTCTGTAGAAGCAGCGGCGCCGCCGCCGCCGCCGACGACGACGACCGCGAGAGGCTCTGAGATATGTGAGAAATACATCTATAAAATATAATTCAGACTGCCTCGTCCCACATTATGCTGTACCGCTTTGGCAAATGCTTTATCTGCGCTATTCGCCTTAATCACATCTGAGAGTAATTCTTAATAAAACGCCTGTCGCTAATTGTTCGTCATCCCAGATACTGTTTGCTATACGGCCACGATGCACAACTGATTTCCAAAATTCGTCTGCCTCCTGTGAGGATCGAACTCACGACCCCTGGTTTACTAGACCAGCGCTCCGCCACTTTTATTTTTTTATTTTTATTTTTTTACAGACTGTGTGTACTATATCCCTCTTGTTGTAAGCACTAGACAATCAGAACAGCTACAGGGCGGAGTAATTCACATCCTCAGCGGTAATTGCATTGTCACAAAGGCAGAGCAATTCCATAGGCGTCAGCTTCAAAAAGGTCGCATGCCGATACCCGGGTTCGAACTAGGGACCTTTAGATCTTCAGTCTAACGCTCTCCCAACTGAGCTTTTTTTTATCAACAACTAAAACACTCTTCTTTGCTTGTCTCTGATTGCTTCTGGAGAAGTATAGAAAAAAAATAGCTCCGTTGCTAACACAAGAATTGTCCTCATTTTCCGGCGTACTGGAGTCTGCGAGTGGCGGGGGTGGGAACCAGGACGCGTCACAGAAGCAGTGGGGCCTCTTCGCGGCACCACTGGTGTCCTGCGGCCCGGGCCCACCCACTTACACTCACATGTCTCACCCTATACCCATTCTATTAAATGTTAATTTAAGCATATTGCCGAAAATGTTGCCATGATTAGGATATCCGCAGGTTTTTGCGAATTCGATGTCCATAAACAGCTTGAATTTTAAGTGATCGTCACCACCAAGTTTATTAAAAACATAGCTGGAATAGGTGCCCAGCAACCACATAACTACATTATTTTTCGACGGCGGATAAAATCGCACGTCGGGTCGAGACAACATAGTTGAAGGTATGTTGGTGGTTGTGGTCCTCGTAATGATGGCTAGTTTTTCTCTCAGCCAACTCCAATTTCGTGCACGTTCTCCGCAGGTATAACTGTGCATAACGGTATCCACCAGTTGACGGCTATGGCACAGAGTTGTATCACTGAGTCCGATTTTATGTAGCCTCTCACTTGTACTAATCACTTCATTGATTGCTTTGTACCATGCAGTTCGAGCGGCTGAAGTAAGGATCCTGGAACTGACATTACGCCACACTATATCCCAGTTGATGCCACTGCACTTCGTAACAATTGGATTTGGTCCTTCATGTTGTCGCCAGTATGCCAATATTGCTGTAGCTGCTAAATGTCGAGAATTTAAGCTCTTGACTGATGTAGCTGCATGCAAGGAAATAGTCGCGGATGTATTTGAGCTTGTAACTGATGGTCTGAATGTTCAGCGGGGGGTCAAGGCTTTGCGGCCTGACAGCATAGAATAATTGCGCCGTAATGCCCGAAGGGCAGTTGGTAAGGATAGATACCGTCCTTGTGACATAGAGAGCCGCTGCCTTTTTCTTGATGTCGACTAAGCCCATCCCTCCGTTCAGGGGGTGGAGTGTAGCAGTTTTGGCAGATACACGAAAAATTTCCACGCGCTAAATAAAATTTGTTATCGTCGACATAGTATTTCTAGCAATGACAGCAGGGAGCGGCAGGAGCTGCGCCATGTAGTAGGCTTTTGATAAGATACAGGCATTGATAAGTTGAATGCGATCAAATTGGTTGAGGCTGCGATGGTAATTATCAATTAGGGCTCCATTTATTTTACGTGCTACATCTCGCCAGTTAGCCGCTATCATCTGTAGAGAGGACGCCATCAACATGATCCCCAGAGCCTTGTGTTCTCTGACTTGTTTAGCATAATCAACACGCAAATTCTGGAGGCCACAGAGGTTCAGAAATTTGCTTTTGTGTTCATTTAACTGCGCTCCTGACACCAGACAGTATTTCCGAAGTTCAGCCTCTAATACGGTGACATCATCGACATCGCGAATCACTACACCCACATCGTCGGCATAAGCTCCGATTACACTTTTTACCCCAGAAATTGTAATCCCAGTGAGTTTCGTCTGCAACTGTTGTAACAGAGGTTCAAGGAAAAGTACAAAAGCAACATAGACAGAGGGATCCCTTGTGGAACCCCTCGGTTGATTGGTATTGGTCGCGTCAGTCGTGAGTTGACAGAAAGTTTTGCAGTGATTCCCATGGCCGAGTTTTTAATCATGTCAATCGTGTTCCGAGAGTAGCCCAATCTTTGCATAGTCTCGAGAAGGTAAGCATGATTTACGAGATAAAAAGCTTTAAAAAATCAAGAAAGATCAGCCCACATTTCATGTTACTAGCGTTCGTTAACGCAATGACGTCGCGGTAAAAAGCAGCCGTTTGCAGAATTGTTCTCCTGAAGGCGCATGTCTGCTGTTGGCCAATGATTTTAGCAGTGAGTGGCGTGAGTCTCATGTTAATTGCGCGAGCCACGATCTTATAATCCGAGTTTAACTACGATATTGGCCGGAAATTGGTGATAGTTTTAGTACCTCTGTTTTTAGGGAGAAGCACAATTTTACATTCCTTAAAGAAGGGTGGGACAGACGTTCCTTGCAAGACTTCGTTCACGACGTGAGTGATTTTGTCCCCGATGATGTGCCAATATTGCTTGTAAAATTCAATTGGTAAGCCATCAGGGTCCGGCGATTTCCCAATCGGCGAACTGCAGACAACCCCCACAACATCTTTATTACTGAAGGCCAACGAGATAGAGTCATTGTCTTCCCTAGTTACGGTAGATGAAATGGCACTAAACAGTCCATCATAGCAGTCATCGTGTAGAGTCACTGATGCGTAGGTTTTGACAAAATAGTTGTGCAGTGCTGTGACAATCTCTCGTTATGTGTCAACCGTTGTTCCATCCTCGAGTTTCAGGGCGTCAATAAAAGTCCGCCTCCTGTTCCTTGTATGTTTGAGGAGGTGGTACAGAGCCGCTGCTTCATCATCTCTGACCGACGTCACTTTAGATTTTATCTTAAGGCCGTCCAGTTTCATCCTCTTCAGATTGATTAATTTTGCCTTTATTTTCCGAATGTCGTCAATTCTGGTGGCCGTCGCGTCTGCACGATCGTACAGGTCCCGTAAGATTGTGTAATAAAATTCCATCGTCTTTTTGATTTCCGCCGCCCTTTCAATTCCGAATGACATGATAACTTTTCGCAGTTTCGGCTTTGCCTGCAGAGTCCACCACTCTATAGTGCTGCGAAACTTGTGAGTAGCGCGCAAGCACTGCTCCCAAGCACGACGCACCCCCTCCTCCAGCAAAACATCCGATAACAAAGACACATTCAGGTTCCATTGATCTTTATACCATCGCGTGGGTTGGGGAAGTAATTTCAAGCACGCGATGACACCACTGTGATAGGAGAAACTGGAGGGGATCGTCTCTACTTTTAATAAATCATTCTCGATAACATCGGAAACATAAATCCGGTCGATTCTGCTGCAGGAATATGCGACGATGTGAGTGAAGCGTACCAATGTCGGGTACCTAATTTCCCACGCATCTTTAAGTTTGAGGTCGGTCACGAGGCGCTTTAATTCAGACGAATAATTAAAAGTTGGGGACTGATATTTCCTGGATAAGACACAATTAAAATCACCACCAATGATAATGTGTCGGGGATTTTTCCGAAAGAAAAAAAGTAGCTCGTTCCTCTCTATAGGTATTGCCAGAAGGTGCGTACAAGTTGATGATGGTGACGCCGAAAACAGTGATCCCGATCCTTCTACCCGATTCCAATTTGTCGATCTGAGTAACTGGAATCCCTTCTCTAATTAAGACTGCGGTGCCCACGGTCGTTTCCAGGGAAAAATTTGCAATGCCGACAAACCCAGGAAGAGTAAATTGTGGCATCGACACCTCCTGCAAAAGTGGTATATCAGTACCGGGCTCATATAGATATTGTTTTAATGCATGCAGTTTCACTTCTGATCAAATTTTATTAATATTGAGGGTCGTGATCGTATAGGCCTGTGACATAATAACAGGACGTCTGAGAGAAGGAGGGATCAACTGCCGTTAATTGCCCACATCTCCATGCCATTCCATGTGAGTAGCGGCCGCGCAATTCCTGTCTGGAGCGTCACTGAGTTGATCTCTTGCATCTTTGTTTTTACTCTTTTTCCGGACAGCATTAAGATTTGGTGGTACTTGGATCCTGTGACGGACACTCTGCAACACCGCTGCAGTCGGAGGTGTGGGAGGGTCTTGGGTGATGTCAATCGTCTCTCCCGACACATCTTGCGCCGGGAGCGCATGCGCCGAAACCGCTGGCGAGCGATCAGCTGAGCCACCACTTTCACTATCAGCTTGTTTGGCAACACTCGCTGCCCGAAGTTGTTTGTTGTCACTGACAGTCCCAGGCTGCTGTGTTTGTATACCGTCGCGGAGTTGATGACATTCATGTTGTTCTGAGGCTAGGGTCGGAGCAGTTGCCACGTGTTGTGTACCGTCCGCTCCCGGAGACATTGTTTGTATACCATCACGGCGAGCCGCGATGTGAGTACTTCCAGTAGATACGTGAGCCACATCTACTTGTTGACTTTCCTGAGTGTGCTGTTGCGGAAGTTCTGAGACATGAGCCTGTGGTAACTGAACGGCGTCGACGGAAGTATCGACGCTTGAAATTGCGGTAGAAGAATCGTCCACAATCGCTGCACCGGTTATAACTTTAGTACCCGAAGCGATCCCCCGTACGACCGATTCCGCGGTCTCGTGCGCACTGAAGGTTTTATCATCAGAGTCACGGCTGTCACAAGTTCAACGCCTCTTATTAGTCGTGGCATCGACCTTCGCGGGTGGCTTAGCACCATTGTCTCTCCTTACCAGAGCTGGAAACTCTTCAGGGCGAAATTCTTTTAGCTCTTCCGAAGGTACGGCAGAACTAGGGACCTCACCCTCTACGATAAGGTTATCCGAAACTACATCAGCCAACGTAAGACTTTTACGCTTCTGTAGCGAATTTTTTAGCACAAACATTCGCCTGGGACAGTCATGACGCAGGTGACCACTCTCATTACATATATGGCATGTGGGAGTTTGGCCACTGTAAGTAACATGAGCCCTATAGTCACAAACGGTAACATGCGAGGGTATATTCTGCTTTATATGCATTTCTACTGATCGGACGCCACTGTAACATTGTAACCTGTGCTGGTTTGACCACCGTTCGTTACGAATCTGCTTGATATCCCCGAATTTGGACAGAACTTCCTTCAGATAACAATCTTCTACTTCAAGGGGTAGGTTAAAGATACGCACATTGGTATACTCCACATCGGCATTGGAAATGAGCACAGTACTTACAGACTCGTCCCGGTGTCGAAAAACAGCTCTCCCTCCGTGTTTCGTCAGAATCTCTTCCAGTAATACAGGATTCAGCAATTTTACAAATAAGCAATATTCCTCGGTATCATAATACGCCGTGTGCACTTGATCAGAGGTAATTCCAATGACATCCACAACCCAATCTGGTATTTCCAAGGCACTAGGCTGCACAGAACGGGTAGACTTGTCAAATTCAGATCAGAGTGTACACTTTCTCGGAAATAACCTGGACATTGCAAAACGATAACTAGCAAAGGAACCGCTAGAAGAACACAAGAATGAAAATCAAACTCAAGAACAATATACACTAAATAAAAACACTTCACGATAAAGAGAAAACTTAAGTTGTTATCACGACTTGTAAACACGTGGCGGAGTGGAGCACTTTACACGTCCGATCAGCACGGTGTCACAGGCGCGACTTCCACTGAGCTAAAGAGGCACGGCCTAGCGGTTCTTTTGAGTACTTCGTCCTTACGGTCGTCTCGATCATCAGTCTTCAGCTGACAACACTTCATATCACCGACTTATATTTGCAGCTTTGGCGAACCATTACTGCTTGGCTACACATCTGACACGTAACCGATGTACTCTCTAACCAACACCACTTGCATTTCAGAAAATGTCTTTCTCACATGTCTACAAAATCGCCTTCACCTTCAAATACAGTTTCCTTGCGACTGACGGAGACCTAGGCAAAGTTTAAAGTTGCTATTTCCATTACATAACGTTCATCAGAAAAACGGTTATTATCATCTGCAGCGGAACAAAATTCCGGTTCGCCCAGTGTGGGGCTCGAACCCACGATCCTGAAATTAAGAGTCTCATGCTCTAGCGACTGAGCTAGCCGGGCTGCCTCGGTAAATATGTGCCGGGCAGCACGTCACACAGTACTCGTTTGGGTTGGGTGGTCCCATGCAGAATCTCTCCATGTTGCCTAATGTTTTCTTAACGTCACACTCGTCACGTACTTCACTTTTATTTCATAATCATTTCTGAGAGGTAAAGGAATTGAATGAAAACCTGCAGAGTTAGTGGCGTCAAAATTAACACACATACTTGATGTGGCTCATAAGCCGAACGAGTTACTTTCCGACGTTGTCTTAGATGTGCAAGTGCCAGTCAAAACTCGCGGCGACGGAACTCTGCCGACCATTTCGTTAGTTAACACCGGTCTTGTTGTGTGTGTTTCAAGCTCAAGAGCATCTCCAAGCAGGAAATGGTCAACAGAAACATTCAGACGGTTTTTGTACAGCACAATTGCTACACTAAAACGGTATGTTTCTTTTTCAGAACTGGAAAAAAACGACCGTGACAGGATTTGAACCTGCAATCTTTGGATCCGAAGACCGCCGCCTTATCCATTTTTTTATTATTATTATTTTTCTTCTGCTTACGAAATGAAGCTTGAAAATCTTGCCAATCGAATCCTTCAGTGTGGTTGTAACTTGGGAGTCGGTCAACATGATATATTATTCGCCTTATAGATGGTCCGCCTTTTTGCAGTGAATATCTGCTGAACTTTCTGTAACATGAAATTCAATCAGTTGACCTGTTAGTTTCTTTATTTTACGTCACAGTTTTGAGCAGGTAGTTGGCGAAGTGATCCTTGTAGTTTTGTGTTTTCATTAGCAGATGGTGCTGAGTTGTAAGATAGACCCAGAAGTCTTCTTTACTCTTTTCTTCTTTTGTAAATAAGTAGTGTACTGTAGCGGATTTTAACCAGTTTAGTGCGTTCCTTCTCGTCCGTGGGTACGGAGTATCATCCGGCGTTAGAAAGGCAGCAGGCGTTATATATCTGGGAGATGTTCTGCTGATGAGCGCCAACTTGTTCGTGATATATGCCCATATATCTTTTACTTTGTCGCACACAAATCTGTGTTCATCAGTATCTATTAAATTACACGTGATGCATAAAGGTGATTCTGCGAGGTGTATGTTATGTAGTTTGGAGTTAGTGGCCAATTTTCTGTTAACTGCGAAATACCAAGTGGCTTGCATTGCTGACGGCTAGTGTGGACAATGGATGTTCAACCAGATTACCTTCCAGTCGTAAAAATTGTATTTGTCTTCGACGTTATTTGGCTTCTTATCTTTCATGAGTTCCTGGTACACGCGTTTCACTGCCGTCATTGCTTGTACGGGGATCCTTGTCTGTGCATAACTGTACTCCAATAAAAACCGTTTTAAATGATAAAGTCCGTTTGGAATTTGTTGCACCGTGATGGGTGGACTGAGGTTTGCCGGAGCTATCTCAGTAAGCAGGTGAGCAGCGAGACTATCTGCTGAGTGTTTCCATTGGTGGAAAGTTTTTGATATGTATAAAGCTTGCGCCTTCTTTCCAACATCGACAAGCTTTAAGCCACCATTTTTTGTGGCCAGCGTTAAGGTGTCAAACTGAACTTTAAAAATGTGACGATGGCTGACAAACTGTCCTAATGCTGACATAATTCGTTTTGCAGTGTGTGCAGACATTGGTAAAATTTGAGCGATATAATTGAGTTTTGAGGTGAGATATACATTTGCGACCGTGACTTTCTGAATTTCATTTAGTTTTCGTACACTGTGTTACCGTATGCCGGCACGAATAGTCTGTAGAAGCTTTCTATAGTTGGTTGCAATTGTGTGCCGGATATTACGCTGAAAATCAATTCCAAGACACTTGAAGATCTTCAGCTGACGTAGTTGCCTGTGAGGGCGCGATCCTAGGCCGCGGCCAATATTGAATATTCCAGACTTTGTCCAGTTTAGTTGTGCACCGGACGCTTGCTCATATTGCCTGACTGTCTGTAGTGCGGTTTCCACTTCAGTTCTATTTATGATAAGGAAACCGACATCGTCTGCATACGCCTTGCACACAACTCGGGATCCATGTATGACGATGCCCTGTAAACTTTTCGTCAGGGTAGCTAACAAAGGCTCAATGGCAATCGCAAAAAGCGCCATGGACATTGGGCAGCCCTGCCTGACGGAACTGACTATCTCTATTGCTCGGGTAGGCTGGCCATTGATGATGATTCTGGATGAATTAGTCGCTACCATCTGTTGTATAATGGCAACGAACCCAGGTGGAAAACCCATCGCAGACATGGTACGAAAGAGATACTGGTGGTTTACCCTGTCAAAGGCTTTGTCGAAATCTAAGGACATGATGGCACATTTCAGTTTACAGACTTCCGCAATGGAGATTAAATCACGGTAGTCGCATAGAGTCTGTTGAATTTTCCGATCCTTGCCCACGCTGGTCTGGTAAGGGCCAATGATGCTGGTCATCGTGGATTTAAGCCTTTGGGCCAATAGTCTCGCAAAGATTTTATAGTCGCTGTTGAGCAGCGTTATCGGTCTTAGATTTTTTACGTTGGCACCGCCTGAGTTTTTTTAATTAGAACGATTGCGCCTTCACAGAAGCTGGTGGGGATCACGTTGTTGTGGTCTAGAAGTTCGTTACACATGCAAGTGATCTTCGCCTTTATGGTGTTCCAGAATTTTTGATAGAATTCGGCGGGAATTCCGTCAGGTCCGGGGGATTTATTCTTAGCACTTTCCCAGATGACATATCCCACGTCGTCTTCGGTTGCCACGGCTAATAGCTGTTCCGCGTTCGCGAGACTGACTCTGTTGTGCAAATTATTCAAAAGATCGTCCCGCACTTGCACGTTAACTTCTATTTTTGACATCAAGGTGGTGAAGTAGTTAAGCACCGCCGCCTTAATCTCATTGTGCGTAGTCAGCGTTGCGCCATCCTCAGCAGTTAACTCCGTCAGAATTTTACGGGATCCTTTCCTACTTTCTTGGATCATATGGTAGACTGAGGTGAGTTCTTGGTGTGCAGTAGTCTGGACCCGCGACCTGACTTTGTAGCCTTCTAGCTGCGTCCTCCTTAGGGTTAGGATTTTGGCCTGGATTTTCTTAATTCGTTTACATTGCTCGACGGCCGAAGTGCCGAGCGCATACAGTTCCCGCAGACAATGAAAATAGAAATGGATCGTCCTGTGAAGCCAAAAGCTCTTTTCCCGTGCGTAGTTCATGAAACACCACCTAATTTTAGGTTTGGCGCACCTGAGCCACCAATCAATGGCTGTATTGTAAGAGGCAAATCTCTGTTCACATTCTCGCCAGGTTTGGAGGAAGGCTTCTTGACACGCCGAGTCTTGAAGATGTGAAATATTTAATTTTCACAGGCCCCTGTATCGATACGTTCGTTGTCGATCTAGAGTGATAGTACAGATGTATGCAGCATGATCTGAGAACGCCACTGGCCATACTTCTGACTGCAGAATGTTATTCCTCAAATTAGGTGTGACATAAATTCGATCGAGACGGCTTGCCGAATGGGTCGTAATATGGGTAAACCCAGGTGCAGCCCCATGCTTGAGCTCCCAAGAGTCAATTAAGCCTAAGTCTCGTACAATTCGTTCCAGTTCAAGTGATCTGTTAAGATTGGGAGTCTGGTCCTTTGCACTGATGACACAGTTAAAGTCACCTCCGAAGATAACATTGTCGTGGCGGACGCCAAAGATTGGAACTATTTCTCCTTTAAAAAAATCTGCTCTTTGACGTCTATTACTGGAACCGGATGGGGCATATACATTAATTAGTCTGTTGTTATAAAAAGTGCCCGCAATGCCCCTACTGTTCGGCAATTCTGTGACGTCAGTGATAATAATACCTTCCTTGGCAATAAAAGCTGTACCTAGTTCACAACCGGCTCCAGGATTAGTAATCACATTATAACCTGGTATGCAATCAAGTCCGACCTCTGTTACTTCTTGGACAAATAAAATGTCTACATCAGCTGCATATAAAAAGTCCTTTAAATGTTGTAATTTACAAGCGCTACGTATCTTATTAATATTTAGAGTAGCAAGTCGATAGGCCTGTGGCTGAATTGTGGGTGACTAAACAAAAGCAATGCCTAAAATACGTCCAATATCAATCATAAATAGCGCTGGAAAAGCAAACCACGTCGAAAATGCACTGTGCAAGCAATTTAAAAACATCTATGGACAGTCACTGTAAAGGCAGAGTTAAAAATATTCTCCGTTTGAAAATGGATCAGTCGCGAGTTCCTTTTGCACAGTAGTTTCTGTCGAGGCGTTACCTTTCTCATTAACATCGTCGTCCTTGGGGACCGAAGTTATGGCTGTCACCGTTTCTGAAGTATCCATACTGTCTACTTCGACATTGGATTCTGTATCGTCTGCCCAACTAGTTGGCTGTGGGCCTGTCGAGGTGGTTATTGACGCTTCAACAGGATAGAGGTCGATCATGTGGTTATCACGGTCGGCTCGAAGTGTAGCTGACTGTTCGGGGTTCAGAGGTAAAGCATCTGAGACATTGTCAAGGACTGATGGTAAACTAGCTGAGGGATGATCATGGTTTGTGCTATCAGATGCTTTTGCACTGATTTGTTCACCGATCTGTTTAGCCTTTTCGCGCAGAACCGGTGCAATCAGTTCGGCATCCTGGCGGGCAACTCTCCGTTTTTTAGTTTTTCTGGGAGATGCACACTTTTGTGGGCTTTTATCATCACCTGCTTGAGATTCCCCCCGTGGAGTAGCATCGGCCGGTGGAGACGCAGCCGTTTGCAACGCAGATGCCCGTTCTTCGGTGACTACGATAGACGTCGATATTTCTGCTGGTTTAGGTTGACTCTGATCAGGCGTTTCAGCAGTCTCTATTCGTCTCACAGTCGCAGGCAGTTAAGTGGTTTCACTAACTTGTGGGACCGTGGGTGTAGCCGAAAGCCCACGCGCCACGGCCACATACGTTACAGACAGTGTTGTCATTGAGGGGGGCGTGGCAGCCCCGCCGATAGGCAGCTGCGCCACTCGCCTCTGCATGCATTCGGCTTGCACGTGACCTGTCGAGTTGCATGCTGCACATGTTCGAGGCTGGTCATCGTACATTACTATCGCACGATACCCGCAAACGTGAACATAAGACGGGATGTGCTTCTGCAGCTCGATTCTTAATTGCCGCACCCCGTTAAGAACTGGGAATTTATGTGCACTAGACCAGCGTTCCGCAATATTGCTTATGATTTTACCGTGAAGACAAAGCACTGCGTTTATCTGTTCACTGGTTATTTTATATGGAAGTTCAAAAATTCGAACAGTCAGTATTCCTAGGCCGGCATGCGAAACAACAACTTCTCCCACATTTCCATCGCTATGTTTAAACGTTAGGATACCACCACAAGATGCAACAATTTTCTCGCACATGTCGGATCTCGCTAATTTAACGAAAACGGTGCTACTGACAATCGAAAGATGTCCTGGCGACTGACAGAGACGTAGGCAAAGTTTAAAGTTGCTATTTCCATTACATCACGTTAATCAGAAAAACGGTAATTTACATCTGCAGCGGAACAAAATTCCATTCCGCCCAGCGTGGGGCTCCAACCCACGACCCTGAAATTAAGAGTCTCATGCTGTACCGACTGAGCTAGCCGGGCTGCCTCGGTGAATACCTAGTGGGTAGCACGTCACACAGTACTCGTTTGGGTTGGGTGGTCCCATACAGAATCTCTCCATGCTGCCTAATGTCTTCCTAACGTCACACTCGTCACGTACTTCACTTTTATTTCATAATCATTTCTGAGAGGTAAAGGAATTGCATGACAACCTGCAGAGCTAGTGGCGTCAAAATTAACACATATACTTGATGTGACTCAAAAGCCGAACGAGTTACTTTCCGACGTTGTTTTAGATGTGCAAGTGCCAGCCAAAACTCGCGGTGACGGCACTCTGCCGACCATTTCGATAGTTAACACCGGCCTTGTTGTGTGTGTTTCAAGCTCAAGAGCATCTCCAAGCAGAAAATGGTCAACAGCAACATTCAGACGGTTTCGTACTGCTGAATTGCTACATTAAAACGGTATGTATCTTTTTCAGAACTGGAAAAACACGACCGTGACAGCATTCGAACCTGTAATCTTCAGATCCGAAGTCCGACGCCTTATCCATTAGGCCACACGGTCCCTGACGACCAAGTATAACTTGTATACGACTCATCTCGAAACGCTCACACCCCTGAGAATTTGTGTTTTCGTTCTACACAGCTGCTACCCCTTGCTCTTTCCCACCCATTCGTTACATTCAACCTCTTACGAGACCGACCAAATATAGACTGGGAAACAAGAACACAAACTTTGTGCATTCGGAATCGAAGGCAGGGCGTCCCTCGCCGCATTTGCTACGATGGCCATTTGCTACTTCTGCAGAAGCGGCGGCGACGACGACGACGACGACGACGACGACCGCGAGAGGCTCTGAGATATGAGAGAAATACATCTATAAAATGTAATTCAGACTGCCTCGTCCCACCTTATGCTGTACCGCTTTGGCAAATGCTTTATCTGCGCCATTCGCCTTAATCACATCTGAGAGCAATTCTTGATAAAACGCGTTTCGCTAACTGTTCGTCATCACAGATACTGTTTGCTATACGGCCACGTCGCGCAACTGATTTCCAAAATTCGTCTTCCTCCTGTGAGGATGGAACTCACGACCCTGGTTTACTAGACCAGTGCTCTACCACTTTTTTCTTTTTTTTTTTTTTGTATTCGCCTTAATCACGTCTGAGAGTAATTCTTAATAAAACGCCTGTCGCTAATTGTTCGTCATCACAGATACTGTTTGCTATACGGCCACGATGCGCAACTGATTTCCAAAATTCGTCTTCCTCCTGTGAGGATGGAACCCACGACCCCTGGTTTACTAGACCAGTGCTCTACCACTTTTTTTTTAATACTGGGTGAGAGCCAGGTATCCTAGCCACTTTTTTTTTATTGACCCCTGGTTTACAAGACCAGTGCTCTGCCCAGTTTTTTCTTTTTTTTTACCATTATTTTGTGTCGTTTTCGTCTGCCATTGTTTGAAAGTTAGGGGTGACAATCAGATTCAGGCCTACGGAAACAAAGCGGGCAGGGGTCGAAACCCGAGGCCTGGCCACGATGATTCCACCGTCCTCTTTCCGAATGGCACCTGTACAACGGCGTCGTAATTTCCCCTACTGTCTTGGTTCTTGGTCTTACGTTTGTTTCTCTTGTTCGCCCTAAAGGTCCACGTAAACTTCAGTCTAGGTGTAGAGAAGAATTTTACATAAAGGCGGCAAAACCAGCTACAGTGTAAAAGAAATCGGCTCACACAGGTGACCTTAGCCAACACCCTCCCTTTCAAATGTCAGGCTAAGCATATTTGCAAAATCTTTAAGGAGTCCTGGCAAGCGCAATCGGTTCCAGTAAGCAGTAACGATGTACTGCCGAAACGTTAGGTGTTCATCCTCTTCATGACAACTATTGACAAAATGTACGAAGTGTCCAAGCAACCACATAACGGTATTGAGCTTCGTTCGCGGATAAAAGGAAGAATCGGGCCGTACGATGATGTCAATGGTATAAGCGGTTTCGGCAGTCCTAGTGACAAAAGCCAGTTGTTTCCTGAGCCAAAGCCAATTAGCAAGGTGCCCACTGCAGGTGAATCGATGCCTAAGTGTGTCCAGGAGACCACACCGAGTGCAGTTGTCCGTGTCAGAAAGACCAATACGGTGCAGTCGTACGTTGGTGGGGACCAAATTATTAATTACCCTATACCATGTGGACGCCACAGCCATTGAGTGGATCGGCAGACTAACATTCTTCCAGACGTTCCTCCAGGACACTGATGGAGACGCCAGTTCGATTGGATTGGGACCGGCCAGCCCCTCACAACGGGCAATCAAGCTCTTGGTCGTTGGCACCGGTCGTCGCAAGAAGACGTCACCGAGGTAACTAACCGCAATATAAAATTACCGGACGTGTATCAACTTAAAATTGAGGCGACCGACGTCGACAGGTGGAGCAAGGCTCTTCGGACGCAGAACAGTAAAAATTCTGGATGTAATTGAAGTCACTTCTTGCGTAACAATGAGAGTCGTACGGCGGACGTACAAGGCAGATGCCTTGCGAGTAATGTCAGTGAGGCCCAAGCCTCCGGAGATACGCGGTTACGTCATAACCTCGTAACGCAACTTGAATAGATGACCCTTCCATATAAACCTGCTAGACAATTGGCGCAACCTTTTCGCCACCATTATGGGAAGTGGGATCAGCTGAGCAACATAATAGGCTTTACATAACACGTACGTGTCTAAAATTCTGACTTTTTGCAAAATGGCCGCAGAGCGCTGCTCATGGACCATCAGAGCCCCCTGTATCTTCTCGGTGACAGATTTCCAATTAAGAGCCGCCATTTTTATGGGACACTGATCAATGCTAATCCCCAATGACGTATGGCGATCGACAAAAGTGGCCCAAGGGACATCAGCATCGCGAAACCCTCGAATATTAAGGAACTTACATTTACCCTGATTGAGACGCGCTCCAGAGACAACAGTATGCATCAACTGCCCCTTTCAACAATGTGATATCATCACGTTGACGGAGGAGAACAACGACATCGTCCGCGTACGCCTTAACAGTGAGCTTCCCACCAGAGAGGGTCATACCCTGAAGCTTGAAAGCAAGAGTCCGAAGCAGCGGTTCCAGGGACAATATGAATAGAGACATAGAGAGCGGAATACCCTGAGGTACCCCTCGGCGGATAGCAATGGGCGGCGTCAGCTGCCCATTGACTGACACCCGAGCAGTTATTCCCCTATACAAATTACCAAGAACACCACGTGATGAAGCGTTAAAACCTATTGTATCTAAAACACGATTTAAAAACACATGACTGACGTGATCAAAAGCCTTGTAAAAATCGAGGAAAGCAAAGGCACAATGAACGTTTGTAACCGCCGCAACCGAGACAACATCCCGATATTCGGCTACTGGGGTCAGAATAGATCTACCAGGAAAACAACATTGATGTGCACCAATCACACCCCGAAGCAGAGAAGACAATCGACTATTGAGCGCTCTAGCAGCTGTCTTGTAATCAAAGTTCAGCAATGTGAGCGGACGAAGATTGGCAGCAGATAAACGACCAGTGGACTCCGGAATTAAAACAATTTTCCCTACTTTAAAATCGGCTGGCACATCCATCCCCCTGACAATCTCATTTAAAATCTGCGTAAAAGTGCCACCCAAAAGAGGCCAAAAACGGAGATAAAATTCTTTAGGCAGGCCGTCTGGACCCGGCGATTTACCGGACGGAGAGCGAGGAATAAAATAGAAAACATCATCTACCTGGAACTCCCGGAGAAAGTCGCCGTTCGCGTCAGGCGTGATCGTCGCAGGAAGATCCTCAAGGACATCATCAGAAAGTGACGCACCAGAATCATCGGCAGAATAGAGACTAGCGTAATACTGATGAAGAGCGGACGGAGAGCGAGGAATAAAATAGAAAACATCATCTACCTGAAACTCCCGGAGAAAGTCGCCGTTCGCGTCAGGCGTGATCGTCGCAGGAAGATCCTCAAGGACATCATCAGAAAGTGACGCACCAGAATCATCGGCAGAATAGAGACTAGCGTAATACTGATGAAGAGCATGCGTCATATCCTCCTGTGCAATAAGCTGTCGTCCATCATCCACCATAAGAGAAGAGATGAAGGTGCGACGACGTCGAGTCTGATGCCGCAGCAGGTGGTACAAAGAAGTCAGTTCACCTTCAACAAGAGAGTGAGATTTCGACTTTACTCGCAGACCATCCAACTGTCGTCGTTTGAGGGTCAAGAGCTTGGCTTTAATACGACGAACATCATGGATCCGCAGAGGAGAAGGACCCGCCGCGTCATACAGTTCACGCAGGACAGAGTAGTAAAATTCATACGTGTTCTTAAAATCACGCGCCCTTGCGGCACAGTAAAAAATCAAAGACTGACGAATCTTGGGCTTGGCAAACGCAGTCCACCAAACGAGCAAGGAGGGGTAACGCGGGACAGAGCGAAGACATCGCTCCCACACTGCACTTACAACTTCGTCAATGGCACTGTCGGCAAGGTGGGAAACATTTAACATCCACTGGGAACGATAAAGTTTTGCTGGTTGGTGACTAAGATTTACAGTTGCAGTAAAAGCACAATGGTCAGAAAAACTAGTAGGAATAACATCGACAGAAAGAATGTTATAACATAAAAAATCAGAGAAGTAGAATCTGACGAGTCTACTGCATGAGGACGCGGTAAAATACGTAAATTTCACCAGGGTTGGATATTTGTGTTCCCAAACATCACGCAGGTGCATGGTACGAACCAAGTCATGTAAATCTCGGCAATAATTAAAATTGGGGGACTGGTCTTCAGGGCGTAAAACACAATTAAAATCGCCTCCGAGCAGGAGACTCCGAGGACTCTTGCGCAAAAGATAAATAAGCTCTTCCTTATAAAAGCGCGATCGAGCCACAGTGCGACACGAACCAGAGGGGGCATACAAAACAACTAGGCAGAGATCAAAAAGACGACAACCAATCCCACGGCCAGAGTCAAGGAATTCAATGTCAGTAACAGGAATACCTTCTCGAAAGAAAAGAGCAGTTCCTGTTGAATTATCCGGTGCGACATTAAAAACAGTTTGAAATCCAGGTAGAGAGAGATCAGAAAACAATACTTCCTGCAAAAATACTACGTCCGCACAGGAGTCGTAGAGAAACTGCCGCAAAGAGGCAATGCGAACGTCGGACTCAATACGGTTAACATTTAAGGTAAGAAAGGTGTATGCTTGAACCATGGAGAGAAAATCGAGAGAGGAAATCACCTACACCGACGCATCAACATCACAGTCCATAGCAGGGGAGACGGAGGCATCCGAGGGAAGGGGACTGCTACCCCCTTCCGCGGATCCCTTACGTTTCGGTTTTTTACGAACAGCATTGACGTTCGGCTGAACGCGCAACTTGCGTCGGCTGACGGGCAAGGAAGCGGCAGCAGCCGGTGACGTAGGAGGGTCAAGTTCTGTATCCGACACCACCCGCGCCGGTCCACAGTCAGGGTCCGGAGGCGCGGGGGAAACATCCGACGAAACGGACTGGTCTACACCAATACTAGCTTCCGGCAAACATGGACTACACGGAGGCGAAACGTGAGCAGGAAGCTCCGAAGCTGCTAAGTTGGAAGGAGGCGGAGCAGCTCCGCTGGCAGAGGTATGGGGCAGCGAAGCAGGAAGTTGTTGCGGCTCAACTTGTCGTGACAACGAAGTCGGTTCGGAAGGAGGCGCCAACAGGCCCGACCGACGAGCCGACTCGAGAGAAGCCGCGTCGGAAGCCGGAGGGGCGTCAGCAGCCGCTACCGGAACAGCTACTTCAGGGGAACAGGGAGCATCTACACTACTCTGTGGCTCGGAGGATGTCGGTCTCTCGGATTGGGGCATCTCGGGGAGATCCTCATCCGTACTATTTCCATCTTGTGCGCGACGCCGTTTATTATTCAAAAGCGGCACACCCACCTGAGGAACCGACGGAACAACATCAGATTTGGCACGTAAAGGAGGAAATTCTGTATCAGGGGCGTGCAAAACCTGCGACTGGGCGCTACTACCACTGGACTGTTCGACACCAAGAGCAGAACCACCTGCAACGAGGTCAGCGACCGTTAAGTTGCGACGCTGTTCGAGAGAATTTTTTAACACAAAAACCCTCCGCGGACAGTCGGTACGCACGTGGCCACTCTCATTACACAAGAAACAGGTGCCAACCTGACCACTATATGTTACATGGACACGATATCCACCGATCTGCAGGTGCGAGGGAATATTCTGCTTCACGTGCATTTCGACGGAACGAATACCACTGCAACACTGCAGACGATGTTGGCTGGACCAGCGTTCAAGGCGAATACTCTTAACATCACCATACTTGAGTAAACCCTCCTTAAGATACACATTATCCACATCCGGCGTAAGGTTGTAAACACGAACACTGGTGTACGTAATGGAAGCATTTGAAAGCAGTACGGTACTGACAGAATCATCCCGATGCCGAAAGAGAACCTGATGACCAAATTTGGAAATAATTTTATCAACCTGAAGGGGGTCCATAAATTTAACAAAGAAAACATAGAGTTCTGTATCACAATATGCAGTGTGCACCTGATCCGAATTAATGCCAAAGGTATCTACTAACCAATCATGAATCTCAAGGGAACTAGGTTGCACATGGCGGTTGGACTTGTCGAAAGCAAAACTAACTGTAGCCTGACGAGGAATAACCTGAGACGACATTTTCAAAAACTACGCGGTCTAAACCGCTAAACAAAAACACTGAAATACACACAGAAAGTAACACAAGGAACGAAACAGTGACGGAGAAAAATTTACAGAAGGTACAACACTACACGTAAACAAACGATAACCCACTATACGTAACGCTACGGCGGAGCGGAAGACTAGGCACGTCCACACTGCACGGCGTCTGAAGCGGAACTGACCACTGAGCTAAAGAGGCGCGGCCTAGCAGTACTCTTGCGTACTTCGGCCTTACGGTCGCCTGCATCATCAGACTTCAGCTGACAACACTTCATATTAGCTTCTAATATTTGCAGCTATGGCGACCCATTACTGCTTGGCTACACATCTGACACGTAACCGATGTGCTCTTCAAACAACATCACTTGCATTTCAGAACATGTCTTTCACACATGTCTACAAAATCACCTTCACCTTCAAATACAGTTTCCTTGCGACTGACAGAGACGTAGGCAAAGTTTAAAGTTGCTATTTACATTACATCACGTTAATCAGAAAATCGGTAATTTACATCTGCAGCAGAACAAAATTCCGTTCCGACAAGCGTGGGGCTCGAACCAACAACCCTTGGATTAAGAGTCTCACGCTCTACCGACTGAGCTAGCCAGATGCCTCGGTTAATATCTGCCAGGTAGCACGTCACACAGTAATCGTTTGGGTTGGGTGGTCCCATACAGAATCTCTCAATGCTGCCTAATGTTTTCCTAACGTCACGCTCGTCACGTACTTCACTTTTATTTCCTAATCACTTCTGAGAGGTAAAGGAATTGCATGACAACATGCTGAGCTAGTGGCGTCAAAATTAACACACATACTTGATGTGACTCAAAAGCCGAACGAGTTACTTTCCGACGTTGTTATAGATTTGCAAGCGCCAGTCAAAACTCGCGGTGACGGCACTGTGCCGACCCTTTCGCTAGTTAACACCGTTCTTGTTGTGTGCGTTTCAAGCTCAAGTGCAACTCCAAGCAAAAAATGCTCAACAGCAACATTCAGACGGTATCGTACTGCTCAATTGCTACATTAAAACGGTATGTTTCTTTTTCAGAACTGGAAAAACCCGAGAGTGACAGCATTAGAACCTGAAATCTTCAGATCCGAAGTCCGACGCCTGATCCATTAGGCCACACGGTCACTGACGACCAACTATAACCTGTATACGACTCATCTCGAAACGCTCACACCCCTGCGAATTGAATTTTCGTTCTACACAGCCGCTGCCCCTTGCTCTTTCCCACCCATTCGTTACATTCAACCACTTACGAGACCGACCAAATATAGACTGGGAAACAAGACCACACACTTTGTGCATTCGCAATCGAAGGCAGGGCGTCCCTCGCCGCATTTGCTACGATGGCCATTTGCTACTTCTGCAGAAGCGGCGGCGGCGGCGACGACGACGACGACGACCGCCAGAGGCTCTGAGATATGTGAGAAATACATCTATAAAATGTAATTCAGACTTCCTCGTCCCACCTTATGCTGTACCACTTTAGCAAATGCATTATCTGCGCCATTCGCCTTTATCACATCTGAGAGTAATTCTTAATAAAACGCCTGTCGCTAATTGTTCGTCATCACAGATACTGTTTGCTATACGGCCACAACGCGAAACTGATTTCCAAAACTCGTCTTCCTCCTGTGAGGATGGAACTTACCACCCCTGGTTTACTACACCAGTTCTCTACCACTGAGCTAAAGAGGAGCGGCCTAGCTGTACTCTTGCGTACTTCGGCCTTACGGTCGCCTGCATCATCAGACTTCAGCTGACAACACTTCATATTAGCTTCTAATATTTGCAGCTATGGCGACCCATTAGTCCTTGGCTACACATCTGACACTTAACCGATGTGCTCTCCAAACAACAACACTTGCATTTCAGAACATGTCTTTCACACATGTCTACAAAATCACCTTCACCTTCAAATACAGTTTCCTTGCGACTGACAGAGACGTAGGCAAAGTTTAAAGTTGCTATTTACATTATATCACGTTAATCAGAAAACGGTAATTTACATCTGCAGCGGAACAAAATTCCGTTCCGCCCAGCGTGGGTCTCGAACCCACAACACTGGGATTAAGAGTCTCACGCTCTACCGACTTAGCTAGCCGGCTGCCTCGGTTAATACCTGCCAGGTAGCACGCCACACAGTACTCGTTTGGGTTGGGTGGTCCCATACAGATTCTCTCCATGCTGCCTAATGTTTTCCTAACGTCACACTCGTCACGTACTTAACTTTTATTTCATAATCATTTCTGAGAGGTAAACTAATTGCATGACAACATGCAGAGCTAGTGGCGTCAAAATTAACACACATACTTGATGTGACTCAAAAGCCGAACGAGTTACTTTCCGCCGTTGTTTTAGATGTGCAAGTGCCAGTCAAAACTCGCGGTGACGGCACCCTGCCGACCATTTCGCTAGTTAACACCGGTCTTGTTGTGTGTGTTTCAAGCTCAAGAGCAACTCCAAGCAAAAAATGGTCAACAGCAACATTCAGACGGTTTCGTACTGCTCAATTGCTACATTAAAACGGTATGATTCTTTTTCAGAACTGGAAAAACACGAGCGTGACAGCATTCGAACCTGTAATCTTCAGATCCGAAGTCCGACGCCTGATCCATTACGCCACACGATCACTGACGACAAACTATAACTTGTATACGACTCATCTCGTAACGCTCACACCCTGAGGAATTGTGTTTTCGTTCTGCACAGCCGCTGCCCCTAGCTCTTTCCCACCCATTCGTTACATTCAACCTCTTACGAGACCGACCAAATATAGACAGGGAAACAAGACCACACACTTTGTGCATTCGGAATCGAAGGCAGGGCGTCCCTCGCCGCATTTGCTACGATGGCCATTTGTTACTTCTGCAGACGCGGCGGCGACGACGACGACGACGACGACCGCGAGAGGCTCTGAGATATGTGAGAAATACATCTATAAAATGTAATTCTGATTGCCTCGTCCCACCTTATGCTTTACCGCTTTGGCAAATGCTTTATCTAAAGCATAAGGTGGGACGAGGCAGTCAGAATTACATTTTATGCTTTACCGCATTGGCAAATGCTTTATCTGTCTGACGTGGATCTGTCTGGCGTGGGACCTGTCGTTTCGCGGTGCGTTTTTTTTTTGGCGTGGGCCAGTCCTCGCCGGCGCCCCGTAAGGCACAGAGGTTCGCACTGGGGCGTATCGCTTCCAGTCGGACGTGCCCACAGGGGAAGTGATGCGTCATATATAGCCTCTCCTTCTCAAGTGGCTCTTTCCGCCTTCAAGTGGTGCCGGACGTTAAGCTTGGCATTTCTCGGGCTTGCCCGGGTGTGCGTTGCGACAAAAGGAAGAGCTGCCACCCAACCCGATGCGAAAGCGAAGGGTGCGTGGCACAGGGGGAGCTGTGTCGAGAGACGAACATCTGTCCCTTTAGTTCGCAGGGCCCAGACCAGCAGGAGCTCTGCATGCCGGCGACTTCGTTCGTCGGCGTGGGATCGCGGCGCGAGTCGGCAAGGTCGCTTCGCCGCGCCCCTGGGTAACCGGGGCGTGTTCTGCCAAACCCAGGAGGTGGTGACACCGCCTGGGCCCGGTTAACTGGGTCCAGACCGCCGAACGTCTGGGGGACCGGCCCGCCACCTGAGTAGGAGTGGGTCCTTGGCCGAAAGGTGGAAACTCGTGCTAGTAGGCAGCGAAGGGCGAGAGGTGCATCCGCCTCTCCAGAGTGCGGGGTGCAGTTGCCGAGGAGCGTCGCGTGGAATCGCCGATGACGGAGCCATCGATGGGGACCAATGCGCTGGCAATGGCGCGCTGAACCCGGCAGTTCGAGAGGGCCCTTGACCTTGGGGCGAGGTCGGTGGGCGAGCTGCAAGAAGTCCCCCCCCCCCATGCCAGAGGAGCCGGTCCAGGGTAAGAGACGGGCTCCCACCTTTTTTTTATATCACTCGTAAATCATGGCGACGGCAGTTACGAGTGATTCGAGTGCGCCTCAACGTGCGTCTACTGCGCCTGATCCCTCTCCTCAGGACGAGCTGGGACAGGTCGAGAATGAGACAGTTATGCAAAGGCTTGCCAGAATAACTACGCTCATGGAGCAATCTGTAAAAAATGGCAAGATCAGCCAAGCCGGAATGTCAGCCATTAAAAATGAATTGGCAGCTTGGGCCATCGTCCATGCAAAACTAGAAGGAAGGCTAGAAGAACTAGTAAAAGAAAACAACAGACTAAGAAAGCAGCCAGTGAAAACTTGGGCGGCAGTGGCAGCGCAAGCTCCCACCAAGCCCAACACCACCAGAGAGACTATAGACAAGGTAACTAAGAGGCCAGATACGGCAGTCTTTTTGAGAACACTTCCTGGACAAGACACAAGCATAAAGAAAATACAGGAGTTATTCACGAAAACCGTGGACCCTGTGAAGGAAAAAATAAAGATAAAGAGAATCAAACCGAGTAGGAATTCAGTCATCGTAGAAGTTGCCTCAGAAGAGCATAAAGAAAAGCTGTTGAAGAACCAAAAGCTGAACTCAGTGGTGAAATGTGAGCCACCAAGAAAAATAAATCCTCTCGTCATACTTTATGACGCGCCATCTATTATGATGAACGAAGAGCTGTCAGAGACAATCAGGGCACAAAATTTTGAGCACTTAAGCGTTGAAGAATTTAATAATTGTTTTAAACTTAGATTTAAAACGGGTCCACGAGGTCGTGATGTTGTACATCATGTCGCTGAAGTGACAGCACAGATGTGGAAGAATATCACAACAATGGGCAGGATCTGTGTTGGCTTCCATGCCATCAACACTAGAGACTATGTCGTGGTACCTCGTTGCCACAACTGTGGTGACCTGGACCACATTCTCAGGCTGTGCACCAGGGAGCCGGCGTGCACCAAGTGCGGAGAAAGTGGCCATAATCGCAAGGACTGTAAAGGTACACAAATCTGCATACCATGCAAAAGCAGAGGGAAGAAGTCTTGTGGAGCCGTAGGTCGGAATTGCCCAACATACAGAATGTTGGAACAAAGATTAATCTCCAGAACTGATTATGGCTGAACTCGGCATACCGAACAGGATGCCGAAGCATAACTCCCCGAGCAAGAGGAGGAGGGACGCTATGAGGGCAAGTAAATTCAAGTTATTTCTGAGGTCACTTACGGGCGCCGAAAAAACTGAAACAACAGATATAGCCATTCAAACTGAGCCCCAAAGGGTGAACATAGCAATACAAACAGATCTCCCTATAGCAGCAGCTCCCTCCTCTGAAAGCCGGGGAGCAGAGCCGATAAAACATCAGAAACGGCAAGGGCATCCTGCGGCCATAACAGTCTCTGGAGAGAAACAGAACAAGCATGAGAAACCGATTCAAGAAAATGAAGTAACTAGCTCCAGCATAAATTCTACCGAACAGAGTACTCCAGTGGTCAGATTGCCACCTGTGGATCCTGTGAGGGTCTACCCTAATTTGGAATATACTATGCAGCTAGCAAGACTTGAACAGCCGGCTACCCTGACCACAGCCCTGAGACATGTGGTTCGTGTAGGACATGAAGAAGGAAGAAGGGTAACCTTCTTGGTGATGGAGGCTGTTGACAGAATCCAACTAAAATCAGTGAATCTCCCCACCGACTTCGGAGCCCTGCGGGACCTGCTACAAAAAGTCTTCGAAAGGAGAGGGGAGAAATTCGACTTAGACGACATTTACGAGCAGGCAGTTCTAGCCAATGGAAGAATTGCATTTGACTGGTCTAAAACCTGGCCAAATGACCGCATACATACATACTTCCCTTGATGACAAAGTTTAACATAGGACAACTAAATACACATAACAGCCGACTCGTAATGCAGGAACTCCGAAGGGAGGTGGAGGAGAGGAGATTAGATGTGCTCTGTCTACAGGAGCCATACTCCCAAGCTGGAAAGGTCGCTTTTGCTGCCGCAACATGGCAGATAATTAGTAAAGGAGAAGTCCCGAAAGCGGCGATAATAATAACAAATAAGCTCCTGAGAGTCACCACGCTCTCTCAATTCACAACTACCCACTGCAACGTCGTGGAGTTGCATTCCCCAACTGGAATCGTCTTCATAATAAACATGTACTTTCAGTACAGTGATAATATTGAAACACACTTAGATCACCTAACGAGAGTGACCACGCCGTTGCGGGGGAGAAAGTTGATAATTACAGCTGACATAAATGCCAAATCCCCCCTGTGGTACAGTGGCACACGAGATGCAAATGGTGAGAAGGTAGAAGAATATATTATGGCAACACAACTTGTGGTGGCTAATAGGCCGGGCAATCCTCCTACCTACACGGCGGGAGGAAGACAAGGGAGAAATATTGACGTAACTCTAACAACACCGAATGTTACAAACATACTCCAAAATTGGAAGGTAATAGGGAATGGCACCACAAGCGACCATAATTTAAAAACTTTCGCCATAGGGGATAGAGAGTGCCGCTGGGCCATGGGGTGGGAATTGCAATATAACTTTAATAGAGCAGATTGGGAGCGGCTAGCGAGGGAGTGCGACATTCCTCCTTTACCGTGAGGGGACGCACAACAAGATATAGACGTAAACGACAGAACTGACGACATAGTGACCGCCATAACTAGAGCGGTGAGGGCTGCTGTACGAACCAGGAAGAGGGCCATGGCGGCCTCTCCGTCACCATGGACGCCTGAACTAGAGGAATTGCGTCAGTCTGTCAGAAGGCTAAGGAGGTACTACCAGCGCAGTGTCGTCTGGCAGGAGAAACAAAGATGGCAGTTGCGGTATAGTGAGGCCAAGCAACAGTTCCAAAAGGAACTACGCGAGGTCAGGATGCGGAGCTGGGAACGCTACGTGCTCAGTCAACTTGTGCTGGATCCATGGGGACTTCCCTACAAGTTAGTGAGGGAAAAGATCCGCTCTCCTATGGTGCTATCAACTGTCAGGCACGGGGGCGGGATGACGGAGTCCTGGCAGGAAACTGCTGGGGTCCTCCTCCAGTCCCTGTTGCCTGATGACTATGCGGACGGGGAAACTGAAGCACAGCGGCAACTGCGAGAGGAGGATCAAGTGCAATATAACAACGATGCAGCGGTCTACCCCTTCTCGGAAGAGGAGGTGGCGGCACACATAAAATCTCTCAAAAGAGGGAAAGCTCCTGGGCCAGACGGAATTGTGTCGGAGGTGGTGCAATTCCGGGCCCCCTAGCTGGTTGCACCATTAACGCATTTATATAATGAATGCCTAAGGCAACAACAGTTCCCAAGGAGATGGAAAAAGGCAAATGTTGTCATTATAAAGAAAGGACAAGATAAAGATCCAGCGGAAGTGAAGTCATACAGGCCAATCTGCCTGTTGGACTTGCTTGGTAAAATATTAGAGAAGTTGCTGGCTGACAGGCTGGCGGCACACAGAGTTTTGTGCGGGATGAGCAGCAGGCAATTCGGTTTCAGGCCGGGGCGATCGGCATCTGATGCAATCGCCCTAGCAGCCGAGGTCTGCGGCTCAACCCCGCATAAATACGTGATGGGCATCATGGTGGACATCAGTGGCGCCTTTGACAACCTGTGGTGGCCTTCGCTCTTCTCCTGCTTGCGGGAGAAAGAGTGTCCAGGGCCGCTATATGGTTGCCTGAGGAGCTATTGCGAGGAACGAGAGGTCTGGCTATCATCCTCTAGCGAGAGAGTTAGTAAGGTGATCACGAAAGGATGTCCCCAGGGATCGGTCCTTGGACCGCTTTTTTGGGACATCCATATGGAGCCTTTATTGGACAACCTACAACAATGCGAGGATGTGCTAGAGGTGATAGCCTATGCAGATGACCTCCTCCTGTTGGTCAATGGCCGGAGCCGAGATGACATTGAACCTAAGATAGAAAGGGCCATAGACTAACTTCAACAGTGGTGCCACACCACCAAAATGACAGTCTCACCAAGTAAGTCAACTTACTTACTGCTGAAAGGACAACTAACCAGGAACCCGACAGTCAGGATTGACGGTTCACCAGTATTACGAAGACGTGACACACGATACTTAGGAGTCATCATTGATGAGAAATGGAACTTCGGGAGGCACATTGAAACCGTAACCCAAAAGGCCCTACAAATTATAAATAATCTCATTTCCATAGGACATAAAAGATTTCACCTCCCTCCACACCTCATTAAACTATATCATAATAGTATCGTAACCTCAGTGGTGGGTTACGGCTCGGGAGTCTGGGCGCACAGACTCACGAGGGTTGTGCCTGCCATGGCAGTGAGAAGGGTGCAAAGAAGTATGATATTACGATCTGTGGGGGCTTATAGAACGTCTCCAGGGGGGGCCCTGTTAGTCATAATGGGGCTCTGCCCACTAGATATAAAGATAAGGGAGCAAACAGCCTGGTATTGGGCAAAAAAGGGGAATCAAGGCAAAATTGAAGACATTATGGGGGTGAGGGTGGCAAATAAGAGGGAAATTATGAGAAGGGGAGAAGAATTATGGCAGGGGACTTGGGAAACGGAGGAAACCGGACGTAGAACTTTTCAGTTCATTCCGGACGTGAGGGAACGCTTGCAAATGAAGTATTTTGAGCCAACAAGGGGATTGATCCACTTTCTCACTGGACATGGACCCTACCCGACATACCTATGTCGGTTTGGGAAGAAGGCAACGCCCGCGTGTGACTGTGGCGTTCCGGAAGGTACTCCTGAACATGTGATCTACGAGTGTCCTCTCTTCAATGATGTTGCAACCACACTCCGAGACAGACTACCAAACCAAGACACATACCAACTTCTAAGACGCGAAGATACCTTTCAACTGCTTAACACTCTGGCAAACGAGGTATCACGTAAGGTGTTGATGGAATATCTGAGGGACATGAATTAAAATAAACTCAGAAATATACACCGATTTCGTCTGGATCCCTGTTCCCATACCGCCTGGGCGCGGACTGGCCGACTTTCCACCATAGTTGGGATCCGCCGCGTGCAGGAATAGGGGGAGTAGGGGTCAACTCTACCAAAATGGAAAGCACCGGATTTGACTTAGGATAAGCTTAGTTTGTAGGAATTAGACTAGGATATTTATGTTTAGGAAAGTGCAGCGAAATAACATCTTGGCCTGCCCAGTGCCAGGGGCATGCTCTTCGGCTTTAGCTCGAAGAGCAAGGCAATTATCAGTAGGTTTATACTCTCTGTTGGCACATATGTGACGCTGCAGATGTTAGAACTTAGTGATAAGAAGTAGTATTTAATTGTAGGTATAGACAATAATATTAGTGGTGCCCATTATTGTGAAACACCTGTAGCTCACTTACAATTTAGAATTAAGAGCTGCATATTTGTAATAATCATTGTATTATAATACAGGCCCACTAATCAACTAAGGGAGTGGGTTATTATATATAACTATTATTGATGTTGAAATTAAGTTTTTTTTTTTTAAAAAAAAATGCTTTATCTGGGCCATTCGCCTTAATCACATCTGAGAGTAATTCTTAGTAAAACGCCTGTCGCTAATTGTTCGTCATCACAGATACTGTTGGCTATACGGCCACGACGCAAAACTGATTTCCAAAATTCGTCTTCCTCCTCTGAGGATGGAACTTACCACCCCTGGTTTACTACCCCAGTGCTCTACCACTGAGCTAAAGAGGCGCGGCCTACCGATACTCTTGCGTAATTCGGCCTTACGGTCGCCTGCATCATCAGACTTCAGCTGACAACACTTCATATTAGCTTCTAATATTTGCAGCTATGGCGACCCATTATTGCTTGGCTACACATCTGACACGTAACCGATGTGCTCTCCAAACAACAACACTTGCATTTCAGAACATGTCTTTCACACATGTCTACAAAATCACCTTCACCTTCAAATACAGTTTCCTTGCGACTGACAGAGACGTAGGCAAAGTTTAAAGTTGCTATTTACATTATATCACGTTAATCAGAAAACGGTAATTTACATCTGCAGCGAACAAAATTCCGTTCCGCCCAGCGTGGGTCTCGAACCCACAACCTTGGATTTAAGAGTCTCACGCTCTACCGACTTAGCTACCCGGCTGCCTCGGTTAATACCTGCCGGGTAGCAAGTCACAAAGTACTCGTTTTGGTTGGGTGGTCCCATACAGAATCTCTCCATGCTGCCTAATGTTTTCCTAACGTTACACTCGTCACGTAGTTCACTCTTATTTCATAATCATTTCTGAGATGTAAAGGAATTGCATGACAACATGCAGAGCTAGTGGCGTCAAAATTAACACACATACTTGATGTGACTCATAAGCCGAACGAGTTACTTTCCGACGTTGTTTTAGATGTGCAAGTGCGAGTCAAAACTCGCGGTGACGGCACCCTGCCGACCATTTCGCTAGTTAACACCGGTCTTGTTGTGTGTGTTTCAAGCTCAAGAGCAACTCCAAGCAAAAAATGGTCAACAGCAACATTCAGACGGTTTCGTACTGCTCAATTGCTACATTAAAACGGTATGTTTCTTTTTCAGAACTGGAAAAACACGAGCGTGACAGCATTCGAACCTGTAATCTTCAGATCCGAAGTCCGACGCCTGATCCATTAGGCCACACGGTCACTGACGCCCAACTATAACTTGTATATGACTCATCTCGAAACGCTCACACCCTGAGGAATTGTGTTTTCGTTCTGCACAGCCGCTGCCCCTTGCTCTTTCCCACCCATTCGTTACATTCAACCTCTTACGAGACCGACCAAATATAGACTGAGAAACAAGACCACACATTTTGTGCATTCGGAATCGAAGGCAGGGCGTCCCTCGCCGCATTTGCTACGATGGCCATTTGCTACTTCTGCAGAAGCGGCGGCGGCGGCGACAACGATGACGACCGCGAGAGGCTCTAACATATGTGAGAAATACATCTATAAAATGTAATTCAGACTGCCTCGTCCCACCTTATGCTGTACCGCTTTGGCAAATGCTTTATCTGCGCCATTCGCCTTAATCACATCTGAGAGTAATTCTTAATAAAACGCTTGTCGCTAATTGTTCGTCATCACAGATACTGTTTGCTACACGGCCACGACGCGAAACTGATTTCCAAAATTCGTCTTCCTCCTCTGAGGATGGAACTTACCACCCCTGGTTTACTACACCATTGCTCTACCACTGAGCTAAAGAGGCGCGGCCTAGCGGTACTCTTGCGTACTTCGGCCTTACGCTCGCCTGCATCATCAGCCTTCAGCTGACAACACTTCATATTGGCTTCAAATATTTGCAGCAATGGCGACCCATTACTGCTTGGCTACACATCTGGCACCTAACCGATGTGCTCTCCAAACAACAACACTTGCATTTCAGAACATGTCTTTCACACATGTCTACAAAATCACCTTCACCATCAAATACAGTTTCCTTGCGACTGACAGAGACGTAGGCAAAGTTTAAAGTTGCTATTTACATTATATCACGCTAATCAGAAAAACGGTAATTTACATCTGCAGCGGAACAAAATTCCGTTCCGCCCAGCGTGTGGCTCGAACCCACAACCATGGGGTTAATACTCTTACACTCTACCGACTTAGCTATCCGTCTGCCTCGGTTAATACCTGTCGGGTAGCAAGTCACACAGTACTCGTTTGGGTTGGGTGGTCCCATACAGAATCTCTCCATGCTGAATAATGTTTTCCTAACGTCACACTCGTCACGTACTTCACTCTTATTTCATAATCATTTCTGAGAGGTAAAGGAATTGCATGACAACATGCAGAGCTAGTGGCGTCAAAATTAACACACATACTTTATGTGACTCAAAAGCCGAACGAGTTACTTTCCGACGTTGTTTTAGATGTGCAAGTGCCAGTCAAAACTCGCGGTGTCGGCACTCTGCCGACCATTTCGCTAGTTAACACCGGTCTTGTTGTGTGTGTTTCAAGCTCAAGAGCAACTCCAAGCAAAAAATGGTCAACAGCAACATTCAGACGGTTTCGTACTGCTCAATTGCTACATTAAAACGGTATGTTTCTTTTTCAGAACTGGAAAAACACGAGCGTGACAGCATTCGAACCTGTAATCTTCAGATCCGAAGTCCGACGCCTGGTCCATAGGCCACACGGTCACTGACGACCAACTATAACTTGTATACGACTCATCTCGAAACGCTCACACCCTGAGGAATTGTGTTTTCGTTCTGCACAGCCGCTGCCCCTTGCTCTTTCCCACCCATTCGTTACATTCAACCTCTTACGAGACCGACCAAATATAGACTGGGAAACAAGACCACACACTTTGTGCATTCGGAATCGAAGGCAGGTCGTACCTCGCCGCATTTGCTACGATGGCCACTTGCTACTTCTGCAGAAGCGGCGGCGGCGACGACGACGACGACGACGACGACGACGACGACGACGACGACGAGAGGCTCTGAGATATGTGAGAAATACATCTATAAAATGTAATTCAGAGTGCCTCGTCCCACCTTATGGTGTACCGCTTTGGCAAATGCTTTATCTACGCCATTCGCCTTAATCACATCTAAGAGTAATTCTTAATAAAACGCCTGTCGCTAACTGTTCGTCATCTCAAATACTGTTTGCTATACGGCCACGACGCGAAACTTATTTCCAAAATTCGTCTTCCTCCTCTGAGGATGGAACTTACCACCCTTGGTTTACTACCACAGTGCTCTACCACTGAGCTAAAGAGGCGCAGCCTAGCGGTACTCTTGCGTACTTCGGCCTTACGCTCTCCTGCATCATCAGCCTTCAGATGACAACAATCCATATTGGCTTCTAATATTTGCAGAAATGGCGACCCATTACTGCTTGCTACACATCTGGTACGTAACCGATGTGCTCTCCAAACAACAACACTTGCATTTCAGAACATGTCTTTAACACATGTCTACAAAATCACCTTCACCTTCAAATACAGTTTCCTTGCGACTGACATAGACGTAGGCAAAGTTTAAAGTTGCTATTTACATTATATCACGTTAATCAGAAAAACGGTAATTTACATCTGCAGCGGAACAAAATTCCGTTCCGCCCAGCGTGGGGCTCGAACCCACAACCCTGGGGTTAAAAATCTTACACTCTACCAACTTAGCTATCCGTCTGCCTCGGTTAATACCTGTCGGGTAGCAAGACACACAGTACTCGTTTGGGTTGGGTGGTCCCATACAGAATCTCTCCATGCTGCCTAATGTTTTCCTAACGTCACACTCGTCACGTACTTCACTCTTATTTCATAATTATTTCTGAGAGGTAAAGGAATTGCAAAACAGCATGCAGAGCTAGTGGCGTCAAAATTAACACATATACTTGATGTGACTCAAAAGCCGAACGAGTTACTTTCCGACGTTGTTTTAGATGTGCAAGTGCCAGTCAAAACTCGCCGTGACGGCACCCTGCCGACCATTTCGATAGTTAACACCGGTCTTGTTGTGTGTGTTTCAAGCTCAAGAGCAACTCCAAGCAAAAAATGGTCAACAGCAACATACAGAAGGTTTCGTACTGCTCAATTGCTACATTAAAACGGTATGTTTCTTTTTCAGAACTGGAAAAACACGAGCGTGACAGCATTCGAACCTGTAATCTTCAGATCCGAAGTCCGACGCCTGATCCATTAGGCCACACGGTCACTGACGACCAACTATAACTTGTATACGACTCATCTCGAAACGCTCACACCCTGAGGAATTGTGTTTCCGTTCTGCAAAGCCACTGCCCCTTGCTCTTTCCCACCCATTCGTTACATTCAACCTCTTACGAGACCGACCAAATATAGACTGGGAAACAAGACCACAAACTTTGTGCATTCGGAATCGAAGGCAGGGCGTCCCTCGCCGCATTTGCTACTATGGCCATTTGCTACTTCTGCAGAAGCGGCGGCGGCGGCGGCGGCGGCGGCGGCGGCGGCGGCGGCGGCGGCGGCGGCGACGACGACGACAACGACGACGACGACGTGAGGCTCTGAGATATGTGAGAAATACATCTATAAAATGTAATTCAGACTGCCTCGTCCCACCTTATGCTGCACCGCTTTGGCAAAGGCTTTATCTGCGCCATTCGCCTTAATCACATCTGAGAGTAATTCTTAATAAAACGCCTGTCACTAATTGTTCGTCATCACAGATACTGTTTGCTATACGGCCACGACGCGAAACTGATTTCCAAAATTCGTCTTAATCCTCCGAGGATGGAACTTACCACCCCTGGTTTACTACACCAGTGATCTACCACTGAGCTAAAGAGGCGCGGCCTAGCGGTACTCTTGCGTACTTCGGCCTTACGGTCGCCTGCATTATCAGACTTCAGCTGACAACACATCATATTAGCTTCTAATATTTGCAGCTATGGCGACCCATTACTCCTTGGCTACACATCTGACACGTAACCGATGTGCTCTCCAAATAACAACACTTGCATTTCAGAACATGTCTTTCACACATGTCTACAAAATCACCTTCCCCTTCAAATACAGTTTCCTTGCGACTGACAGAGACGTAGGCAAATGTTAAAGTTGCTATTTACATTATATCACGTTAATCAGAAAAACGGTAATTTACATCTGCAGCGGAACAAAATTCCGTTCCGCCCAGCGTTGGGCTCGAACCCACAACCCTGGGATTAAGAGTCTCACGCTCTACCGACTTAGCTAGCCGGCTGCCTCCGTTAATACCTCCCGGGTAGCAAGTCAGACAGTACTCGTATGGGTTGGGTGGTCCCATACAGAATCTCTCCATGCTGCCTAATGTTTTCCTAACGTCACACTCGTCACGTACTTCACTTTTATTTCATAATCATTTCTGAGAGGTAAAGGAATTGCATGACATCATGCAGAGCTAGTGGCGTCAAAATTAACACACATATTTGATGTGACTCAAAAGCTGAACGAGTTACTTTCCGACGTTGTTTTAGATGTGCAAGTGCGAGTCAAAACTCGCGGTGACGGCACCCTGCCGACCATTTCGCTAGTTAACACCGGTCTTGTTGTGTGTGTTTCAAGCTCAAGAGCAACTCCAAGCAAAAAATGGTCAACAGCAACATTCAGACGGTTTCGTACTGCTCAATTGCTACATTAAAACGGTATGTTTCTTTTTCAGAACTGGAAAAACACGAGCTTGACAGCATTCGAATCTGTAATCATCAGATCCGAAGTCCGACGCCTGATCCATTTTTTTTTTTTTTTTCCTCCGACCGAGACTCGATCTCGGGACCTTCGGCTTTCGTGGGCAAGTGCTCTACCATTTTTTTTTTTTTAAACCCTGTCCCTGAGCGGAGAAAATCCCCGACCCAGCCGGGAATCGAACCCGGGCCCCTTAGGACGGCAGTCCGTCATGCTGACCACTTTTTTTTTTTTTCATAGTACAAATTTTTTTTTTTTTAATACAAATGAGATTCAATTACAAAATAGTACACAAGAAAACAACTTATTGGGAAAAGTCTTACAAAGCTTCACCTTTGTGGTGCAGAACATAACAATTAAGCTCAAATTTTACACTTCAAATGGAAAATAAAAATATTACAAAAAAAGAAAAGAAAAAATCTGTCTGTGCATAAAATAACCTCCCATCTTTTTGGTTACTTTCATGGAAATGCGATGACAAAGCCACAAAACTGAAGTTGTACTAAGGCACTTATGCAAATAACATGTACAGAAATATGTCAATGAATACTTAAAGAAAATGGTGTTTCTACACACACTAATTATTAAGCTCAACAAAAATATAATCACAGCCTACAATGATTATTTTACAAACTACTAACTACATTTTTTTTTTTTTTGAGAATGCATAAAAGAAAACAAGGCAGCCATGCGCAAAAAGTTGCCAATAAAGTGAACTAAAAAGGGCCATCTTGCTCGCCGCGGTCACATTGCTAGGCGGGCGGCCAGGAACGGGCGGTCGTCATTGCATTGGACATCACCAGCCACCAATCGTTGGAGCGCCCGGGGCCGCTGCACACAGTCAGAGACTGTTTCTGTTACCATAGGGGAATCGTGGAAAGATCACATCTACAAGTTAATGTCTTCTCACACCCGGCACACCCCAGCTGGGTGGTGGGTCCATGAATGACGAACCCAAATAGTTCGCAAAAAGGTTCCGGTAATCCTGTCTGTTCGTTAAGACCAGAAACTCGTCGATCATATAGTACCATAAATCGAGGACGTCTTTGTCTCCATCGCGGTATATGTAGTGTATCGCCATTCCTCGTACCCAATTAAACGCATTCATCCGGGTCATAGGGAAATAGACAGCGTCGGGATGAAAGAGTTCTTGGGGTAAAATCGAAACGTAGGGGCGGCGGAGCAGGAAAGCCAGGATCTGGCGGATCAGTTTCCAGCACTCACGCGCGGGGCCACAGTTCAGTCTATGTTCGTCCGTGTCTAACGTCGTGCAACGGGGGCACACAGGGTCGTCAATTAGGTGAATGGCATGCAGCCGTTGTCGGGTTGGAAGTTTCTCGTTAACGACCACATGCCACGTCGACCGCACGAAAGTAGACAGGAACGGCGCGTGGATGGCTCGCCATACTCGTGGCCAGTCGACCGTAGGGTGGCGCCGTACAATGTCGTTATCCGGAGTCCAGTGCTGGAGAGCACTATAATAAGTCTTCGCTGTCGGATTCCGTGTCTCCGATATAACCCGCAACACATAGCTATGCTCTACGAAAAACGTTCTAATGTGTGACAGCGAGGGCGATAAATGTCCAACTGGTACCGGTGGGTACAGCGTACGTGGGGCCACTTCTTCAATCAGTAGGCCTGGGAGACTGGCTGTTGGTGAAAGCCAGAGTCGCCTCATGGAACGGAGATACAGTGCCAGCGCTCTGTGCTTGACGTGAGTGAGTCCAACACCGCCTTTGTGGAAGGGTAAAGTAAGCGTAACAAAACGGATCTTGAAAACAGCACCATCGTTCACCACGTGTCCAAACACTGCCTGTATCCTGGAAGCCATCGTGTCCGTTATCGGCAGTACATGGGCGTAATGGTTAAGGTGAGAAGCCATGTACACATTAACGTATTGGGCGCGTTGCAAAATGTTCAATGATCTGAATTTATTGAGACGAGCCTCTAAACGGAGTCGTCGTAAGACCATACGATACGTAAAGGCCGCCGTGCGTTGTATTTGTCGATGGAGTGATATCCCTAAACACTTGAGCATCGGGACCTTTGTCAGAGGTACGGCCAGACCTGCAGGCATTCCTCGTCCTACCTCCATGTAGCGTGATTTCCGAAGGTTGAGCACACTGCCTGCCACCGCCCCATACTGGTGGAGCCAGGAAAACGCCGTGTGTATTTCGTCACCAGACCGTGCTAAGAACATTACATCGTCGGCGTATGCACCACATCGAAAGGTTACGGAACGGAGAGTAAGTCCTTCTAAGCGTCGCCGTAGTCCGTGAAGAGCTGGTTCGAGGGCAACGGCGAAGAGCATGGCAGAAAGAGGACAACCCTGCCGGACGGACCTGTTGACACGGACGGGGGCGGACCGACAGCCGTTGATCATAATCCTCGTGACAGCCCCATGGATCAATCGAAGCACAACAGACGTCGTCAGACGCGGGACACCGATGTGTTCCATAACAGCACGCAGGAAACCATGGTTAACGCGATCGAAAGCATGGTCGAAGTCCAGCGCAACAAGAGCGCCTTGGAGGCGGCAAGTTTGCATGAGCGCCACCACGTCTCTATAGGTGCTTAAAGTCGTAAACACATTAGTGTCGCCCCCGAGGCAGGTTTGATCAGTGTGAATGGCCGCCATTACCGTAGGTTTGAGCCTCTCACGGAGCATGCGTGTCAACAGCTTATAGTCAGTGTTTAGCATTGTCAACGGGCGAAAATCAAGAGGGCGACGGCCTCCGCCGGGTTTGGGCACAGGGATCAAGAGACCCTCAGTAAAGTCAGATGGTACCTGAAAATCGGCGTCCAGGAGTTCACTGTACATCCTGACCCACATTGGGCCCATGAGATCAAAGAACCGCTTGTAAAATTCAAGAGGGAGGCCGTCAGGGCCAGGCGTTTTGTTGGGAGAGCCACGCAACAGAGCCTCTCGCAGTTCTTCCAAAGTCACCGCCGACAAGAGCGTAGCATCATCTTGTAGGTTCCGAGAGACTGGTAGGTCAGATAGGACTTCCCTGACCCCTACATTCATGTGGGACTCCCTCTCGTAAAGAAGTTTATATGACTGAGTGAACGCTCGGACGATATCCATTTGTGCGTCAACGCGTCGCCCGTCCTCCGTCTCAACCTCGGTAATGAGCTGCCTCTTGCGTCTTCGGCGTTCTTGAATGATATGGTGGAGGGAAGGTCGTTCACCACGAACATCATCAGTCGTCCTCGCTCGCACCCGCACACCCGCAAGACGTACGGCGTTGATACGAAGCAATTGTGCCTTGACGCGTTGTACTGCTGATTGTCGCTCTGGCGACGGCGGTTGTACAGCCAGTTCGCGGAGCGCAGTATAGTAAAAATCAGTAGTCGCAGTATACCAGCGCGCTCGGTCGCGTCCATAGCTGACTAATGTCCGGCACAGTGCGGGTTTTGCACATCGTAACCACCATTGAAGTACAGAACGGTAGGCGGGTAAACGCCGTTGGCAATTGCTCCATGTGGACTCGACTGCGCGTCTGCAATTTATCTCATCAAGAAGGGCCACATTGAGGCGCCAGGGACCCCTAGTTCGGCGGACGCGCTGGCGGGGAAGGGTGAGAGTACACACATATGGGAGGTGATCCGTGAACGCTGCCGGCCACATCTCAGCGTCGACAACGGCCGATCGTAGGCCGCGGGTGACGTAGACTCGATCCAAACGGCTCGCGGAGTGACTAGTAAAGTAGGTGTGTGCTCGACGGTCGCCGTGTTGGATGATCCAGGTGTCCAACAAGGCCAAGTCCTGTACAAGTGCCTGGAGTGCCGGGCAGGTGGTATAGTGTGGCTCCTGGTCGGATGGGCGGAGCACTCAATTAAAATCGCCGCCTTCTACCAAGTGGTCGGTATTGCCCTGGAAGAGCGGGGCTATATCTTCGGCAAAAAAGGTGCGCCGTTCTATCCTTTTGCCGGTGCCTGAAGGAGCATATAAGTTCACCAGACGTACTGTACCAATCGTGAGTGCGACCCCCCGGGCCGACGGTAAATAGGAGACATCAGTGGCCATTATCCCTTCCCGCAGTAGAATCACCGTACCTCCGCCGCCCACATCTGCAGGCATAGTGTAGGCGTCATATCCGTAGGCATCGAGACAGAGTCCTGATCGGACTTCTTGAAGGAAAACAACGTCCAGATCCGCAGCGCGTAACGTATCCTTCAGCATACGGGTCTTGACATCAGATGTAATGCCATTGACGTTGATCGTGGCGAGGCGGTATGCCTGGTCCATCAAGTCTCGGGAGGTGACCATGGTATGACAGGAGGGCAGTAGTCGTGACGTGGAGCGCCGGTCTTGCGAAGTGCTAGGCAGCGACGAGAGGTGCTCATGCCGTCCTAGGCGTCTGTCGCCGGCCGCGTAGACGCTGCCATCGGCATCGGTGCATCGTCTTGGTTCTGAAACGCATCCTGCAACTCCATCTCCTGCGCCCAGTCGCCCAGGGACGTTGACACCACTGGATTTCGAGAGGCAGACGGAGGCAAGGGTGCATCCCCGGTGTCGGAGCTGCGGTGATCTCCCGCATCCCCATGTGGTCCAGACCCAGCGGTAGTGGGAGAAGACGTCGAACCGTGTGAGACGGTAGGGTCGCCTGTGTCGGCGGGGTGGAGCGGTTGAGGCACCTCGTCATCCAGCGGTGTCGCCTCGGGCTGTTCTACGTCGTCGGTTGTCTTGCGCCGCTTCTTATGACGCTTGGGTGATTTCTGCTTACGCTGGCGCGCCTCTGTTTCCGACGTAGGGCAAGGGGAGGACGCTGCATCCTGTGCTTCAACTTCCATCGCACCGTCGGCGAGCCGTTGTGACGGTGCGCCGGGGTCCGACGAAAGGACATCAGTAGCATCAGCACTGAAAGACGCTTGGGGCTCCGTGGAAGCTACTGCAGGGTCCTCCAAAGCTCGCACCAATACAGTGGGGTCGTCATATACAGCTGGCGTCTCCCGTCTCGCCGCCGCAACGTACGTAATCGGCAGAGAGGTCGGTGTCGACGGACGAATCTGGTCGGTCGAGGGTGTCTGCGCGAGACGGCGTTGCAGGCATTCGGTACGCATGTGTCCCGTCTGGCCACAACTGGAGCAGGTTCTCGGCTGACCGTCGTAAATAATTATTGCTCTGCAACCAGCGATCGTGAGATACGAAGGAATATGGCGATGCAGGTCAATACGGACTTGTCGCACCCCGTTAAGGACAGGGTAGGTGTCGAAGGTCTTCCATTTTTCGGCCGTGTGGCCGAGAACTGTTCCATAGGGTCGAAGAGCATGGGTGACCAAATCCGCTGGAACTTCAAAAGGGAGCTCAAACACGCGCACATTTTGGATTCCCAATCCAGCACGTTCAAGCGTCACCACACCCACGTTTCCGTCTGAGTGGCAGAACCGATAACCTGCCGTCGAGCGTCTGAGAAGTTTTTCACATGCTTCGTCGTCAGTGAACTTAAGATATACGACGCTGGAGACAATAGATAAGTGGATGCCGATCAGCTCGTTAGGATCAACATGTACCACATCGCGTAAAAAACGCTCTACTTCGTGGGCCTTGGGTCTAGAGTACGTAGTGTCGAACTGCAGCTTGATCGTGGCTTTCCGATACGAAAGAGCCATCGTGTGTCAGGAACGTGACGGCAATACGTAACACTAGCGCGCCGGCGCGGTAAACAACAACACACCCGGAAACGCGACACGGAGCGGCCGGGACGTACCGCACCGCTCCACAGCCAAATGCCGACTATCCATTGGGCCACACTGTCACTGACAACCAACTATAACATGTATACGACTCATCTCGAAACGCTCACACCCTGAGGATTTGTGTTTTCGTTCTGCACAGCCACTGCCCCTTGCTCTTTCCCACCCATTCGTTACATTCAACCTCTTACGAGACCGACCAAATATAGACTGGGAAACAAGACCACACACTTTGTGCATTCGGAATCGAAGGCAGGGCGTCCCTCGCCGCATTTGCTACGATGGCCATTTGCTACTTCTGCAGAAGCGGCGACGACGACGACGACGACGACGACGACGACAGGCTCTGAGATATGTGAGAAATACATCTATAAAATGTAATTCAGACTGCCTCGTCCCACCTTATGCTGCACCGCTTTGGCAAAGGCTTTATCTGCGCAATTCGCCTTAATCACATCTGAGAGTAATTCTTAATAAAACGCCTGTCGCTAATTGTTCGTCATCACAGATACTGTTTGCTATACGGCCACGACGCGAAACTGATTTCCAAAACTCGTCTTCCTCCTCTGAGGATGGAACTTACCACCCCTGGTTTACTACACCAGTGATCTGCCACTGAGCTAAAGAGGCGCGGCCTACGGTACTCTTGCGTACTTCGGCCTTACGGTCGCCTGCATCATCAGACTTCAGCTGACAACACATCATATTAGCTTCTAATATTTGCAGCTATGGCGACCCATTACTGCTTGGCTACACATCTGACACGTAACCGATGTGCTCTCCAAACAACAACACTTGCATTTCAGAACATGTCTTTCACACATGTCTACAAAATCACCTTCACCTTCAAATACAGTTTCCTTGCGACTGACAGAGACGTAGGCAAATGTTAAAGTTGCTATTTACATTATATCACGTTAATCAGAAAAACGGTAATTTACATCTGCAGCGGAACAAAATTCCGTTCCGCCCAGCGTGGGGCTCGAAACCACAAACCTGGGATTAAGAATCTCACGCTCTCCCGACTTAGCTAGCCGGCTGCCTCCGTTAATACATGCCGGGTAGCAAGTCACACAGTACTCGTTTGGGTTGGGTGGTCCCATACAGAATCTCTCCATGCTGCCTAATGTTTTCCTAACGTCACACTCGTCACGTACTTCACTCTTATTTCATAATCATTTCTGAGAGGTAAAGGAATTGCATGACAACATGCAGAGCTAGTGGTGTCAAAATTAACACACATACTTGATGTGACTCAAAAGCTGAACGAGTTACTTTCCGACGTTGTTTTAGATGTGGAAGTGCCAGTCAAAACTCGCGGTGACGGCACCCTGCCGACCATTTCGCTAGTTAACACCGGGCTTGTTGTGTGTGTTTCAAGCTCAAGAGCAACTCCAAGCAAAAAATGGTCAACAGCAACATTCAGACTGTTTCGTACTGCTCAATTGCTACATTAAAACGGTATGTTTCTTTTTCAGAACTGGAAAAACACGAGCATGACAGCATTCGAACCTGTAATCTTCAGATCCGAAGTCCGACGCCTAATCAATTAGGCCACACTGTCACCGACGACCAACTATAACTTGTATACGACTCATCTCGAAACGCTCACACCCTGAGGATTTGTGTTTTCGTTCTGCACAGCCGCTGCCCCTTGCTCTTTCCCACCCATTCGTTACATTCAACCTCTTACGAGACCGACTAAATATAGACTGGGAAACAAGACCACACACTTTGTGCATTCGGAATCGAAGGCAGGGCGTCCCTCGCCGCATTTGCTACGATGGCCATTTGCTACTTCTGCAGAAGCGGCGGCGGCGACGACGACGACGACGACGACGACGACGACGACGACGACGACGACGACGACGACGACGACGACGACGAGAGGCTCTGAGATATGTGAGAAATACATCTATAAAATGTAATTCAGACTTCCTCGTCCCACCTTAGGCTGTACCGCTTTGGCAAAGGCTTTATCTGCGCCATTCGCCTTAATCACATCTGAGAGTAATTCTTAATAAAACGGCTATCGCTAATTGTTCGTCATCACACATACTGTTTGCTATACGGCCACGACGCGAAACTGATTTCCAAACTTCGTCTTCCTCTTCTGAGGATGGAACTTACCACCCATGGTTTACTACACCAGTGCTCTACCCTTGAGCTAAAGAGGCGCGGCCTAGCGGTACTCTTGCGTACTTCGGCCTTACGATCGCATGCATCATCAGACTTCAGCTGACAACACTTCATATTAGCTTCTAATATTTGCAGCTATGGCGACCCATTACTGCTTGGCTACACATCTGACACGTAACCGATGTGCTCTCCAAACAACAACACTTGCATTTCAGAACATGTCTTTCACACATGTCTACAAAATCACCTTTACCTTCAAATACAGTTTCCTTGCGACTGACAGAGACGTAGGCAAAGGTTAAAGTTGCTATTTACATTATATCACGTTAATCAGAAAAACGGTAATTTACATCTGCAGCGGAACAAAATTCCGTTCCGCCCAGCGTAGGGATCAAACCCACAACCCTGGGATTAAGAGTCTCACGCTCTCCCGACTTTGCTAGCCGGCTGCCTCCGTTAATACCTCCCGGGTAGCAAGTCACACAGTACTCGTTTGGGTTGGGTGGTCCCATACAGAATCTCTCCATGCTGCCTAATGTTTTCCTAACGTCACACTCGTCACGTACTTCACTTTTATTTCATAATCATTTCTGAGATGTAAAGGAATTGCATGACAACATGCAGAGCTAGTGGCGTCAAAAGTAACACACATACTTGATGTGACTCAAAAGCCGAACGATTTACTTTCCGACGTTGTTTTAGATGTGCAAGTGCCAGTCAAAACTCGCGGTGACGGCACCCTGCCGACCACTTCGCTAGTTAACACCGGTCTTGTTGTGTGTGTTTCAAGCTCAAGAGCAACTCCAAGCAAAAAATGGTCAGCAGCAACATTCAGACGGTTTCGTACTGCTCAATTGCTACATTAAAACGGTATGTTTCTTTTTCAGAACTGGAAAAACACGAGCGTGACAGCATTCGAACCTGTAATCTTCAGATCCGAAGTCCGACGCCTGATCCATTTGGCCACACGGTCACTGACGACCAACTATAACTTGTATACGACTCATCTCGAAACGCTCACACCCTGAGGATTTGTGTTTTCGTTCTTCACAGCCGCTGCCCCTTGCTCCTTCCCACCCATTCGTTACATTCAACCTCTTACGAGACCGACCAAATATAGACTGGGAAACAAGACCACACACTTTGTGCATTCGGAATCGAAGGCAGGGCGTCCCTCGCCGCATTTGCTACTATGGACATTTGCTACTTCTGCAGAAGCGGCGGCGGCGGCGACGACGACGACGACGACGACGACGACGACGACGACCGCGAGAGGCTCTGAGATATGTGAGAAATACAACTATAAAATGTAATTCAGACTGCCTCGTCCCACCTTAGGCTGTACCGCTTTGGCAAATGCTTTATCTGCGCCATTCGCCTTAATCACATCTGAGAGTAATTCTTAATAAAACGCCTGTCGCTAATTGATCGTCATCACAGATACTGTTTGCTATACGGCCACGACGCGAAACTGATTTCCAAAATTCGTCTTCCTCCTCTGAGGATGGAACTTACCACCCCTGGTTTACTACCCCAGTGCTCTACCACTGAGCTAAAGAGGCGCGGCCTACCGATACTCTTGCGTAATTCGGCCTTACGGTCGCCTGCATCATCAGACTTCAGCTGACAACACATCATATTAGCTTCTAATATTTGCAGCTATGGCGACCCATTACTCCTTGGCTACACATCTGACACGTAACCGATGTGCTCTCCAAACAACAACACTTGCATTTCAGAACATGTCTTTCACACATGTCTACAAAATCACCTTCACCTTCAAATACAATTTCCTTGCGACTGACAGAGACGTAGGCAAATGTTAAAGTTGCTATTTACATTATATCACGTTAATCAGAAAAACGGTAATTTACATCTGCAGCGGAACAAAATTCCGTTCCGCCCAGCGTTGGGCTCGAACCCACAACCCCGGGATTAAGAGTCTCACGCTCTACCGACTTAGCTAGCCGGCTGCCTCCGTTAATACCTCCCGGGTAGCAAGTCACACAGTACTCGTTTGGGTTGGGTGGTCCCATACAGAATCTCTCCATGCTGCCTAATGTTTTCCTAACGTCACACTCGTCACGTACTTCACTTTTATTTCATAATCATTTCTGAGAGGTAAAGGAATTGCATGACAACATGCAGAGCTAGTGGCGTCAAAATTAACACACATACTTGATGTGACTCAAAAGCCGAACGATTTACTTTCCGACGTTGTTTTAGATGTGCAAGTGCCAGTCAAAACTCGCCGTGACGGCACCCTGCCAACCACTTCGCTAGTTAACACCGGTTTTGTTGTGTGTGTTTCAAGCTCAAGAGCAACTCCAAGCAAAAAATGGTCAACAGCAACATTCAGACTGTTTCGTACTGCTCAATTGCTACATTAAAACGGTATGTTTCTTTTTCAGAACTGGAAAAACACGAGCATGACAGCATTCGAACCTGTAATCTTCAGATCCGAAGTCCGACGCCTAATCCATTAGGCCACACTGTCACCGACGACCAACTGTAACTTGTATACGACTCATCTCGAAACGCTCACACCCTGAGGAATTGTGTTTTCGTTCTGCACAGCCGCAGCCCCTTGCTCTTTCCCACCCATTCGTTACATTCAACCTCTTACGAGACCGACCAAATATAGACTGGGAAACAAGACCACACACTTTGTGCATTCGGAATCGAAGGCAGGGCGTCCCTCGCCGCATTTGCTACGATGGCCATTTGCTACTTCTGCAGAAGCGGCGGCGGCGACGACGACGACGACGACGACGACGACCGCGAGAGGCTCTGAGATATGTGAGAAATACATCTATAAAATGTAATTCAGACTTCCTCGTCCCACCTTAGGCTGTACCGCTTTGGCAAAGGCCCGGCATACTGAACAGGATGCCGAAACATAAGTCCCCGAGCAAAAGGAGGAGGGATGCTATGAGGGCTAACAAGTTTAAGTTGTTCTTAAGGTCGCTTACGAGCACCAAGAAAACTGAAAATAGAGCCACACAGACTGAGATCTATATGATAAATATGGCAATACAGACAGATCCCCCCATAGCTGCAGCTCCCTCCTCCGAAAGCCGGGGAGCAGAGCCGACAGAACACCAGAAACGGCAAGGGCATCCTGTGGCTGTGGCAGTTTCCAGAAAGGAGCAGAAAAAAGTCATTCAACCGATACAGGAAAACTTGATAACCAGTAGCTCTAGTACAAGTTCTCCCACACAGGGTACTCCAGTAGTTAGACTACCACCTGTGGACCCTGTAAGAGTGTACCCCAACTTGGAGTACACCATGCAACTAGCAAGACTTGAGCAGCCGGCTACCCTGACCACTGCCCTGAGACATGTGGTTCGTGTAGGACACGAAGAGGGACGAAAGATAACCTTCTCGGTGATGGAGGCTGTGGACAGAATTCAACTAAAATCAGTGAATCTCCCCACTGACTTTGGAGCCCTGCGAGACTTGTTAAGGAAGGTGTTTGAAAGAAGGGGCGAGAAATTCGACCTAAATGACATCTACGAACAGGCAGTTTTGGCGAACGGACGAATTGCGTTCGACTGGACTAAGACCTGGCCACATGACCGAGTACACACCTACTTTCCATAATGACCAAAATAAACATAGGACAACTAAACACTCATAATAGTCGACTTGTGATGTAGGAACTCCGAAGGGAGGTGGAGGAGAGGAGATTGGATGTGCTCTGTCTGCAGGAGCCGTACTCCCAAGCTGGGAAAGTCGCATTTGCTGCCGCCACATGGCAAGTAATAAGCAGAGGAGAAGACCCAAGGGCGGCAATTATAATTACAAACAAACTCGTGAGAGTAACCACACTCTCTCAGTTTACAACTCCCCATTGCAACGTCGTGGAGCTCCAATCTCCAGCAGGAATCATCACCATCATTAATATGTATTTCCAGTATGGAGATGACATTGAAATACACCTAGACCACCTGATGAGGGTGACCACGGCGTTGCGGGGAAGGAAAATTGTAATAACAGCTGATATTAATGCCAAGTCCCCCCTATGGTTCAGTGGCACAAGAGACGCAAATGGAGAAAAGGTGGAAGAATACATTATGGCGTCGCAACTCGTGGTGGCCAACAGGCCTGGTAATCCTCCTACCTACACGGCAGGAGGAGGGCAGGGTACAAATATTGATGTCACTCTCGTGACACCAAATGTATCAAACATCATTCAAAATTGGAAAGTAGTAGGAAACGCCACCACTAGCGACCATAACTTAATAACTTTCACAGTAGGGGAGAGAGAGTGCCGCTGGGCCATGGGATGGGAAATACAATTTAACTACAGGAAAGCTGACTGGGAACGCCTGGCGAGGGAGTGCGACATTCCTCCATTACCAGAAGATGACATACAACAAGACATAAACGTAGACAACAGAGCAGATGAACTAGTAACTGCAGTAACCAGGGCGGTGAGGGCTGCTGTACCGATCAGGAGGAAGGCCATGGCGGCTTCTCCGTCACCGTGGTCGCCTGAACTGGAAGATCTACGCCAATCTGTCAGGAGGCTAAGGAGGCACTACCAGCGCAGTGTCGTCTGGCAGGAGAGACAAAGGTGGCAATTGCAGTACAGGGAGGCAAAACAGAGGTTCCAGAGTGAACTACGTGAAGTCAGAAGGCGAAGCTGGGAACACTATGTGCTCAGCCAGCTAGCTCTGGATCCATGGGGACTCCCCTATAAATTAGTCAGGGAGAAAATCCGCTCTCCTATGGAGCTATCCACAGTCAGGCACGGGGACAGGATGACGGAGTCCTGGCAGGAGACTGCTGGGGTCCTCCTCCGGTCCCTGCTGCCTGATGACAATGCGGATGGGGAGACAGAGGGACAACGGCAATTGCGAGAACAAGACCGTGAAATATATAATAATGACACGGCGGTCTACCCCTTCTCAGAAGAGGAGGTGGCGACCCACATAAAGCAACTTAAAAGAGGCAAAGCTCCTGGGCCAGACGGCATTGTGGCGGAGGTGGTGCAATTCCTGACACCCCAGCTGGTTGCCCCGCTTACCCACCTCTATAATGAGTGCCTGAGGCAACAACAGTTCCCAAGAAGGTGGAAAACTGGGAACGTCGTCATCATTAAGAAGGGACCGGACAAGGATCCTGCAGAAGTAAAGTCGTACAGGCCGATCTGCCTGTTAGATTTGTTTGGAAAAATCTTGGAAAAACTGCTGGCTGACAGACTGGCAGCACATAGAGTATTGTGCGGGATGAGCAGTAGGCAATTCGGTTTCAGGCCGGGGCGGTCGGCATCTGATGCAATCGCCCTGGCGGCCGAGGTCTGTGGCTCAACCCCGCACAAATACGTGGTGGGCATCATGGTGGACATCAGTGGCGCCTTCGACAGCCTGTGGTGGCCCTCGCTCTTCTCCTGCTTGCGGGAGAAGGAGTGTCCAGGGCCGCTATATGGCTGCCTGAGGAGCTACTGTGAGGATCGGGAGGTCTGGCTATCATCCCCTAGCGAAAGGGTAGGGAAAGCTGTCACGAAAGGATGTCCCCAAGGATCGGTCCTAGGGCCGCTCTTTTGGGACATCCACATGGAGCCATTACTAGACAGCCTGCAACGAAGTGAGCATGTGCTAGAGGTGATAGCCTACGCTGATGACCTCCTCCTGATGGTCGGTGGCCGTAGCCGAGAGGACATAGAACCTAAAATAGAGAGAGCGTTAGACAGACTCCTACAGTGGTGCCACACCACGAAAATGACCATATCACCAAGCAAATCGACATACTTACTACTTAAAGGACAACTAATCAGGAACCCTACGGTCAGAATTGACGGCACACCGGTACTGCGAAGACGAGACACACGTTACCTAGGAGTCATCATTGATGAGAAATGGAACTTCGGAAAACACATTGAAACTGTAACCCAAAAAGCACTGCAAATATTAAACAACCTCATTTCCATAGGACATAAAAGATTTCACCTACCTCCACATCTCATTAAACTTTATCATAATAGTATCCTAACTTCAGTAGTGGGTTACGGCTCCGGGGTCTGGGCGCACAGACTCACGAGGGTTGTGCCCGCCATGGCAGTGAGAAGGGTTCAGAGAAGCATGGTTCTAAGATCTGTGGGCGCTTATAGAACATCTCCAGGAGGGGCCCTATTAGTCATAATGGGGCTCTGCCCACTTGACATCAAGATTAGGGAGCAAGCAGCCTGGTATTGGGCAAAAAAAGGGAACCAGGGGAAAATAGAAGAAATCATGGGTGTGAGGGTAGAGGACAAAAGGGGGATTAGAAGAAGGGGGGAAGAACTTTGGCAGGGGTCCTGGGAGACAGAAGAAACCGGTCGCAGAACCTTTCAGTTCTTGCCGAACGTGAGGGAGCGCTTAGAAATGAAGTACTTTCAGCCAACACGGGGACTGATCCATTTTCTCACTGGTCATGGACCCTACCCGACATACTTATGTCGGTTTGGGAAGAGGGCTACGCCAGCGTGTGACTGTGGCGCGCCGGAAGGCACTCCGGATCATGTGATTTACGAGTGCCCTCTCTTCAATGATGTAGCGACTACACTTCGAGACGGACTACCGAACCATGACACGTATCAACTCCTCAGACGTGAAGACACTTTTCAGATGATTAATACTCTGGCCAACGAGGTATCACGGAAAGTGTTAAATGAATATCTGAGGGAGATTAACTAAGAATGTGAAAATGAACACCGATATTGTCTAGATCCCTTTTCCCATACCGCCAGCGCGCGGACTGGCCGACTTCACATCAAAGTTGGGATCCGCCGCGCGCAGGATTAGGGGGAGGAGGGGTTAATCTCACCGACTTAGAGATGCACCGGATTTGACTTAGGATAAGTTAGCTCCGTAGGACTTAGAATAGGATATTATGTTAGGTTATGGAACTGCAGCGAGTTAACATCTTGGCCAGCCCAGTGCCGGGGGCAAGCTCTTTGGGGTTAGCCCGAAGAGCAAGGCTTGCAAAGTAGGTTTATATATTCTACTGGCACATATGTGACGCTGCAGGTGTAGAAATTAGCAATTAGTGAAAGTAATAGTTTCTTAAGTAGTAGGGATAGTTAGTATAATGCCCATTGTTGTAGTAACCTGTAGCACATCATATTTTGTAGCATGCTGCATGAAACAATAATAAATGTATTAATATTACGACCCACTAATGCTATTAAGGAAGTGGGTTAATATTGTATAATTATTATTATTAATGATGAATAAAGGTTTTTTTTTTTTTAAAAAAAAAAAAAGGCTTTATCTGCGCCATTCGCCTTAATCACATCTGAGAGTAATTCTTAATAAAACGGCTATCGCTAATTGTTCGTCATCACACATACTGTTTGCTATACGGCCACGACGCGAAACTGATTTCCAAAATTCGTCTTCCTCTTCTGAGGATGGAACTTACCACCCATGGTTTACTACACCAGTGCTCTACCCTTGAGCTAAAGAGGCGCGGCCTAGCGGTACTCTTGCGTACTTCGGCCTTACGATCGCATGCATCATCAGACTTCAGCTGACAACACTTCATATTAGCTTCTAATATTTGCAGCTATGGCGACCCATTACTGCTTGGCTACACATCTGACACGTAACCGATGTGCTCTCCAAACAACAACACTTGCATTTCAGAACATGTCTTTCACACATGTCTACAAAATCACCTTTACCTTCAAATACAGTTTCCTTGCGACTGACAGAGACGTAGGCAAAGGTTAAAGTTGCTATTTACATTATATCACGTTAATCAGAAAAACGGTAATTTACATCTGCAGCGGAACAAAATTCCGTTCCGCCCAGCGTAGGGATCAAACCCACAACCCTGGGATTAAGAGTCTCACGCTCTCCCGAATTTGCTAGCCGGCTGCCTCGGTTAATACCTGCCGGGTAGCAAGTCACACAGTACTCGTTTGGGTTGGGTGGTCCCATACAGAATCTCTCCATGCTGCCTAATGTTTTCCTAACGTCACACTCGTCACGTACTTCACTTTTATTTCATAATCATTTCTGAGATGTAAAGGAATTGCATGACAACATGCAGAGCTAGTGGCGTCAAAAGTAACACACATACTTGATGTGACTCAAAAGCCGAACGATTTACTTTCCGACGTTGTTTTAGATGTGCAAGTGCCAGTCAAAACTCGCCGTGACGGCACCCTGCCGACCATTTCGCTAGTTAACACCGGTCTTGTTGTGTGTGTTTCAAGCTCAAGAGCAACTCCAAGCAAAAAATGGTCAACAGCAACATTCAGACGGTTTCGTACTGCTCAATTGCTACATTAAAACGGTATGTTTCTTTTTCAGAACTGGAAAAACACGAGCGTGACAGCATTCGAACCTGTAATCTTCAGATCCGAAGTCCGACGCCTGATCCATTTGGCCACACGGTCACTGACGACCAACTATAACTTGTATACGACTCATCTCCAAACGCTCACACCCTGAGGAATTGTGTTTTCGTTCTTCACAGCCACTGCCCCTTGCTCCTTCCCACCCATTCGTTACATTCAACCTCTTACGAGACCGACCAAATATAGACTGGGAAACAAGACCACACACTTTGTGCATTCGGAATCGAAGGCAGGGCGTCCCTCGCCGCATTTGCTACTATGGACATTTGCTACTTCTGCAGAAGCGGCGACGACGACGACGACGACGACGACGACGACGACGACGACGACGACGACGACGACGACGACGACCGCGAGAGGCTCTGAGATATGTGAGAAATACAACTATAAAATGTAATTCAGACTTCCTCGTCCCACCTTAGGCTGTACCGCTTTGGCAAAGGCTTTATCTGCGCCATTCGCCTTAATCACATCTGAGAGTAATTCTTAATAAAACGGCTATCGCTAATTGTTCGTCATCACACATACTGTTTGCTATACGGCCACGACGCGAAACTGATTTCCAAAATTCGTCTTCCTCTTCTGAAGATGGAACTTACCACCCATGGTTTACTACACCAGTGCTCTACCCTTGAGCTAAAGAGGCGCGGCCTAGCGGTACTCTTGCGTACTTCGGCCTTACGATCGCATGCATCATCAGACTTCAGCTGACAACACTTCATATTAGCTTCTAATATTTGCAGCTATGGCGACCCATTACTGCTTGGCTACACATCTGACACGTAACCGATGCGCTCTCCAAACAACAACACTTGCATTTCAGAACATGTCTTTCACACATGTCTACAAAATCACCTTTACCTTCAAATACAGTTTCCTTGCGACTGACAGAGACGTAGGCAAAGGTTAAAGTTGCTATTTACATTATATCACGTTAATCAGAAAAACGGTAATTTACATCTGCAGCGGAACAAAATTCCGTTCCGCCCAGCGTAGGGATCAAACCCACAACCCTGGGATTAAGAGTCTCACGCTCTCCCGACTTTGCTAGCCGGCTGCCTCGGTTAATACCTGCCGGGTAGCAAGTCACACAGTACTCGTTTGGGTTGGGTGGTCCCATACAGAATCTCTCCATGCTGCCTAATGTTTTCCTAACGTCACACTCGTCACGTACTTCACTTTTATTTCATAATCATTTCTGAGATGTAAAGGAATTGCATGACAACATGCAGAGCTAGTGGCGTCAAAAGTAACACACATACTTGATGTGACTCAAAAGCCGAACGATTTACTTTCCGACGTTGTTTTAGATGTGCAAGTGCCAGTCAAAACTCGCGGTGACGGCACCCTGCCAACCACTTCGCTAGTTAACACCGGTTTTGTTGTGTGTGTTTCAAGCTCAAGAGCAACTCCAAGCAAAAAATGGTCAACAGCAACATTCAGAAGGTTTCGTACTGCTCAATTGCTACATTAAAACGCTATGCTTCTTTTTCAGAACTGGAAAAACACGAGCGTGACAGCATTCGAACCTGTAATCTTCAGATCCGAAGTCCGACGCCTGATCCATTAGGCCACACTGTCACCGACGACCAACTATAACTTGTATACGACTCATCTCGAAACGCTCACACCCTGAGGATTTGTGTTTTCGTTCTGCACAGCCGCAGCCCCTTGCTCTTTCCCACCCATTCGTTACATTCAACCTCTTACGAGACCGACCAAATATAGACTGGGAAACAAGACCACACACTTTGTGCATTCGGAATCGAAGGCAGGGCGTCCCTCGCCGCATTTGCTACGATGGCCATTTGCTACTTCTGCAGAAGCGGCGGCGGCGACGGCGACGACGACGACGACGACGACGACGACGACGACCGCGAGAGGCTCTGAGACATGTGAGAAATACAACTATAAAATGTAATTCAGACTGCCTCGTCCCACCTTAGGCTGTACCGCTTTGGCAAATGCTTTATCTGCGCCATTCGCCTTAATCACATCTGAGAGTAATTCTTAATAAAACGCCTGTCGCTAATTGACCGTCATCACACATACTGTTTGCTATACGGCCACGACGCGAAACTGATTTCCAAAATTCGTCTTCCTCCTCTGAGGATGGAACTTACCACCCCTGGTTTACTACCCCAGTGCTCTACCACTGAGCTAAAGAGGCGCGGCCTACCGATACTCTTGCGTAATTCGGCCTTACGGTCGCCTGCATCATCAGACTTCAGCTGACAACACATCATATTAGCTTCTAATATTTGCAGCTATGGCGACCCATTACTCCTTGGCTACACATCTGACACGTAACCGATGTGCTCTCCAAACAACAACACTTGCATTTCAGAACATGTCTTTCACACATGTCTACAAAATCACCTTCACCTTCAAATACAATTTCCTTGCGACTGACAGAGACGTAGGCAAATGTTAAAGTTGCTATTTACATTATATCACGTTAATCAGAAAAACGGTAATTTACATCTGCTGTGGAACAAAATTCCGTTCCGCCCAGCGTTGGGCTCGAACCCACAACACCGGGATTAAGAGTCTCACGCTCTACCGACTTAGCTAGCCGGCTGCCTCCGTTAATACCTCCCGGGTAGCAAGTCACACAGTACTCGTTTGGGTTGGGTGGTCCCATACAGAATCTCTCCATGCTGCCTAATGTTTTCCTAACGTCACACTCGTCACGTACTTCACTTTTATTTCATAATCATTTCTAGGAGGTAAAGGAATTGCATGACAACATGCAGAGCTAGTGGCCTCAAAATTAACACACATACTTGATGTGACTCAAAAGCCGAACGATTTACTTTCCGACGTTGTTTTAGATGTGCAAGTGCCAGTCAAAACTCGCGGTGACGGCACCCTGCCAACCACTTCGCTAGTTAACACCGGTTTTGTTGTGTGTGTTTCAAGCTCAAGAGCAACTCCAAGCAAAAAATGGTCAACAGCAACATTCAGAAGGTTTCGTACTGCTCAATTGCTACATTAAAACGCTATGTTTCTTTTTCAGAACTGGAAAAACACGAGCGTGACAGCATTCGAACCTGTAATCTTCAGATCCGAAGTCCGACGCCTGATCCATTAGGCCACACTGTCACCGACGACCAACTATAACTTGTATACGACTCATCTCGAAACGCTCACACCCTGAGGATTTTCGTTCTGCACAGCCGTAGCCCCTTGCTCTTTCCCACCCATTCGTTACATTCAACCTCTTACGAGACCGACCAAATATAGACTGGGAAACAAGACCACACACTTTGTGCATTCGGAATCGAAGGCAGGGCGTCCCTCGCCGCATTTGCTACGATGGCCATTTGCTACTTCTGCAGAAGCGGCGGCGGCGACGACGACGACGACGACGACGACGACGACGACGACGACCGCGAGAGGCTCTGAGATATGTGAGAAATACAACTATAAAATGTAATTCAGACTGCCTCGTCCCACCTTAGGCTGTACCGCTTTGGCAAAGGCTTTATCTGCGCCATTCGCCTTAATCACATCTGAGAGTAATTCTTAATAAAACGGCTATCGCTAATTGTTCGTCATCACACATACTGTTTGCTATACGGCCACGACGCGAAACTGATTTCCAAAATTCGTCTTCCTCTTCTGAGGATGGAACTTACCACCCATGGTTTACTACACCAGTGCTCTACCCTTGAGCTAAAGAGGCGCGGCCTAGCGGTACTCTTGCGTACTTCGGCCTTACGATCGCATGCATCACCAGACTTCAGCTGACAACACTTCATATTAGCTTCTAATATTTGCAGCTATGGCGACCCATTACTGCTTGGCTACACATCTGACACGTAACCGATGTGCTCTCCAAACAACAACACTTGCATTTCAGAACATGTCTTTCACACATGTCTACAAAATCACCTTCACCTTCAAATACAATTTCCTTGCGACTGACAGAGACGTAGGCAAATGTTAAAGTTGCTATTTACATTATATCACGTTAATCAGAAAAACGGTAATTTACATGTGCTGTGGAACAAAATTCCGTTCCGCCCAGCGTTGGGCTCGAACCCACAACCCCGGTATTAAGAGTCTCACGCTCTACCGACTTAGCTAGCCGGCTGCCTCCGTTAATACCTCCCGGGTAGCAAGTCACACAGTACTCGTTTGGGTTGGGTGGTCCCATACAGAATCTCTCCATGCTGCCTAATGTTTTCCTAACGTCACACTCGTCACGTACTTCACTTTTATTTCATAATCATTTCTAGGAGGTAAAGGAATTGCATGACAACATGCAGAGCTAGTGGCCTCAAAATTAACACACATACTTGATGTGACTCAAAAGCCGAACGATTTACTTTCCGACGTTGTTTTAGATGTGCAAGTACCAGTCAAAACTCGCGGTGACGGCACCCTGCCAACCACTTCGCTAGTTAACACCGGTTTTGTTGTGTGTGTTTCAAGCTCAAGAGCAACTCCAAGCAAAAAATGGTCAACAGCAACATTCAGAAGGTTTCGTACTGCTCAATTGCTACATTAAAACGCTATGCTTCTTTTTCAGAACTGGAAAAACACGAGCGTGACAGCATTCGAACCTGTAATCTTCAGATCCGAAGTCCGACGCCTGATCCATTAGGCCACACTGTCACCGACGACCAACTATAACTTGTATACGACTCATCTCGAAACGCTCACACCCTGAGGATTTGTGTTTTCGTTCTGCACAGCCGCAGCCCCTTGCTCTTTCCCACCCATTCGTTACATTCAACCTCTTACGAGACCGACCAAATATAGACTGGGAAACAAGACCACACACTTTGTGCATTCGGAATCGAAGGCAGGGCGTCCCTCGCCGCATTTGCTACGATGGCCATTTGCTACTTCTGCAGAAGCGGCGGCGGCGACGACGACGACGACGACGACGACGACGACGACGACGACGTGAGGCTCTGAGATATGTGGGAAATACATCTATAAAATGTAATTCAGACTGCCTCGTCCCACCTTAGGCTGTACCGCTTTGGCAAATGCTTTATCTGCGCCATTCGCCTTAATCACATCTGAGAGTAATTCTTAATAAAACGCCTGTCGCTAATTGACCGTCATCACAGATACTGTTTGCTATACGGCCACGACGCGAAACTGATTTCCAAAATTCGTCTTCCTCCTCTGAGGATGGAACTTACCACCCCTGGTTTACTACCCCAGTGCTCTACCACTGAGCTAAAGAGGCGCGGCCTACCGATACTCTTGCGTAATTCGGCCTTACGGTCGCCTGCATCATCAGACTTCAGCTGACAACACATCATATTAGCTTCTAATATTTGCAGCTATGGCGACCCATTACTCCTTGGCTACACATCTGACACGTAACCGATGTGCTCTCCAAACAACAACACTTGCATTTCAGAACATGTCTTTCACACATGTCTACAAAATCACCTTCACCTTCAAATACAATTTCCTTGCGACTGACAGAGACGTAGGCAAATGTTAAAGTTGCTATTTACACTATATATCACGTTAATCAGAAAAACGGTAATTTACATCTGCAGCGGAACAAAATTCCGTTCCGCCCAGAGTTGGGCTCGAACCCACAACCCCGGGATTAAGAGTCTCACGCTCTACCGACTTAGCTAGCCGGCTGCCTCCGTTAATACCTCCCGGGTAGCAAGCCACACAGTACTCGTTTGGGTTGGGTGGTCCCATACAGAATCTCTCCATGCTGCCTAATGTTTTCCTAACGTCACACTCGTCACGTACTTCACTTTTATTTCATAATCATTTCTGAGAGGTAAAGGAATTGCATGACAACATGCAGAGCTAGTGGCGTCAAAATTAACACACATACTTGATGTGACTCAAAAGCCGAACGATTTACTTTCCGACGTTGTTTTAGATGTGCAAGTGCCAGTCAAAACTCGCGGTGACGGCACCCTGCCAACCACTTCGCTAGTTAACACCGGTTTTGTTGTGTGTGTTTCAAGCTCAAGAGCAACTCCAAGCAAAAAATGGTCAACAGCAACATTCAGAAGGTTTCGTACTGCTCAATTGCTACATTAAAACGCTATGTTTCTTTTTCAGAACTGGAAAAACACGAGCGTGACAGCATTCGAACCTGTAATCTTCAGATCCGAAGTCCGACGCCTGATCCATTTGGCCACACGGTCACTGACGACCAACTATAACTTGTATACGACTCATCTCCAAACGCTCACACCCTGAGGAATTGTGTTTTCGTTCTTCACAGCGGCTGCCCCTTGCTCCTTCCCACCCATTCGTTACATTCAACCTCTTACGAGACCGACCAAATATAGACTGGGAAACAAGACCACACACTTTGTGCATTCGGAATCGAAGGCAGGGCGTCCCTCGCCGCATTTGCTACTATGGACATTTGCTACTTCTGCAGAAGCGGCGGCGGCGACGACGACGACGACGACGACGACGACGACGACGACGACGACGACCGCGAGAGGCTCTGAGATATGTGAGAAATACAACTATAAAATGTAATTCAGACTGCCTCGTCCCACCTTAGGCTGTACCGCTTTGGCAATTGCTTTATCTGCGCCATTCGCCTTAATCACATCTGAGAGTAATTCTTAATAAAACGCCTGTCGCTAATTGATCGTCATCACAGGTACTGTTTGCTATACGGCCACGACGCGAAACTGATTTCCAAAATTCGTCTTCCTCTTCTGAGCATGGAACTTACCACCCATGGTTTACTACACCAGTGCTCTACCCTTGAGCTAAAGAGGCGCGGCCTAGCGGTACTCTTGCGTACTTCGGCCTTACGATCGCATGCATCACCAGACTTCAGCTGACAACACATCATATTAGCTTCTAATATTTGCAGCTATGGCGACCCATTACTGCTTGGCTACACATCTGACACGTAACCGATGTGCTCTCCAAACAACAACACTTGCATTTCAGAACATGTCTTTCACACATGTCTACAAAATCACCTTCACCTTCAAATACAATTTCCTTGCGACTGACAGAGACGTAGGCAAATGTTAAAGTTGCTATTTACATTATATCACGTTAATCAGAAAAACGGTAATTTACATCTGCTGTGGAACAAAATTCCGTTCCGCCCAGCGTTGGGCTCGAACCCACAACCCCGGGATTAAGAGTCTCACGCTCTACCGACTTAGCTAGCCGGCTGCCTCCGTTAATACCTCCCGGGTAGCAAGTCACACAGTACTCGTTTGGGTTGGGTGGTCCCATACAGAATCTCTCCATGCTGCCTAATGTTTTCCTAACGTCACACTCGTCACGTACTTCACTTTTATTTCATAATCATTTCTAGGAGGTAAAGGAATTGCATGACAACATGCAGAGCTAGTGGCCTCAAAATTAACACACATACTTGATGTTACTCAAAAGCCGAACGATTTACTTTCCGACGTTGTTTTAGATGTGCAAGTACCAGTCAAAACTCGCGGTGACGGCACCCTGCCAACCACTTCGCTAGTTAACACCGGTTTTGTTGTGTGTGTTTCAAGCTCAAGAGCAACTCCAAGCAAAAAATGGTCAACAGCAACATTCAGAAGGTTTCGTACTGCTCAATTGCTACATTAAAACGCTATGTTTCTTTTTCAGAACTGGAAAAACACGAGCGTGACAGCATTCGAACCTGTAATCTTCAGATCCGAAGTCCGACGCCTGATCCATTTGGCCACACGGTCACTGACGACCAACTATAACTTGTATACGACTCATCTCCAAACGCTCACACCCTGAGGAATTGTGCTTTCGTTCTTCACAGCCGCTGCCCCTTGCTCCTTCCCACCCGTTCGTTACATTCAACCTCTTACGAGACCGACCAAATATAGACTGGGAAACAAGACCACACACTTTGTGCATTCGGAATCGAAGGCAGGGCGTCCCTCGCCGCATTTGCTACTATGGACATTTGCTACTTCTGCAGAAGCGGCGGCGGCGGCGACGACGACGACGACGACGACGACGACGACGACCGCGAGAGGCTCTGAGATATGTGAGAAATACAACTATAAAATGTAATTCAGACTGCCTCGTCCCACCTTAGGCTGTACCGCTTTGGCAAATGCTTTATCTGCGCCATTCGCCTTAATCACATCTGAGAGTAATTCTTAATAAAACGCCTGTCGCTAATTGACCGTCATCACAGATACTGTTTGCTATACGGCCACGACGCGAAACTGATTTCCAAAATTCGTCTTCCTCCTCTGAGGATGGAACTTACCACCCCTGGTTTACTACCCCAGTGCTCTACCACTGAGCTAAAGAGGCGCGGCCTACCGATACTCTTGCGTAATTCGGCCTTACGGTCGCCTGCATCATCAGACTTCAGCTGACAACACATCATATTAGCTTCTAATATTTGCAGCTATGGCGACCCATTACTCCTTGGCTACACATCTGACACGTAACCGATGTGCTCTCCAAACAACAACACTTGCATTTCAGAACATGTCTTTCACACATGTCTACAAAATCACCTTCACCTTCAAATACAATTTCCTTGCGACTGACAGAGACGTAGGCAAATGTTAAAGTTGCTATTTACATTATATCACGTTAATCAGAAAAACGGTAATTTACATCTGCTGTGGAACAAAATTCCGTTCCGCCCAGCGTTGGGCTCGAACCCACAACCCCGGGATTAAGAGTCTCACGCTCTACCGACTTAGCTAGCCGGCTGCCTCCGTTAATACCTCCCGGGTAGCAAGTCACACAGTACTCGTTTGGGTTGGGTGGTCCCATACAGAATCTCTCCATGCTGCCTAATGTTTTCCTAACGTCACACTCGTCACGTACTTCACTTTTATTTCATAATCATTTCTAGGAGGTAAAGGAATTGCATGACAACATGCAGAGCTAGTGGCCTCAAAATTAACACACATACTTGATGTGACTCAAAAGCCGAACGATTTACTTTCCGACGTTGTTTTAGATGTGCAAGTGCCAGTCAAAACTCGCGGTGACGGCACCCTGCCAACCACTTCGCTAGTTAACACCGGTTTTGTTGTGTGTGTTTCAAGCTCAAGAGCAACTCCAAGCAAAAAATGGTCAACAGCAACATTCAGAAGGTTTCGTACTCCTCAATTGCTACATTAAAACGGTATGTTTCTTTTTCAGAACTGGAAAAACATGAGCGTGACAGCATTCGAACCTGTAATCTTCAGATCCGAAGTCCGACGCCTGATCCATTAGGCCACACTGTCACCGACGACCAACTATAACTTGTATACGACTCATCTCGAAACGCTCACACCCTGAGGATTTGTGTTTTCGTTCTGCACAGCCGCAGCCCCTTGCTCTTTCCCACCCATTCGTTACATTCAACCTCTTACGAGACCGACCAAATATAGACTGGGAAACAAGACCACACACTTTGTGCATTCGGAATCGAAGGCAGGGCGTCCCTCGCCGCATTTGCTACGATGGCCATTTGCTACTTCTGCAGAAGCGACGACGACGACGACGACGACGACGACGACGACGACGACCGCGAGAGGCTCTGAGATATGTGAGAAATACAACTATAAAATGTAATTCAGACTGCCTCGTCCCACCTTAGGCTGTACCGCTTTGGCAAAGGCTTTATCTGCGCCATTCGCCTTAATCACATCTGAGAGTAATTCTTAATAAAACGGCTATCGCTAATTGTTCGTCATCACACATACTGTTTGCTATACGGCCACGACGCGAAACTGATTTCCAAAATTCGTCTTCCTCTTCTGAGGATGGAACTTACCACCCATGGTTTACTACACCAGTGCTCTACCCTTGAGCTAAAGAGGCGCGGCCTAGCGGTACTCTTGCGTACTTCGGCCTTACGATCGCATGCATCACCAGACTTCAGCTGACAACACTTCATATTAGCTTCTAATATTTGCAGCTATGGCGACCCATTACTGCTTGGCTACACATCTGACACGTAACCGATGTGCTCTCCAAACAACAACACTTGCATTTCAGAACATGTCTTTCACACATGTCTACAAAATCACCTTCACCTTCAAATACAATTTCCTTGCGACTGACAGAGACGTAGGCAAATGTTAAAGTTGCTATTTACATTATATCACGTTAATCAGAAAAACGGTAATTTACATCTGCAGCGGAACAAAATTCCGTTCCGCCCAGCGTTGGGCTCGAACCCACAACCCCGGGATTAAGAGTCTCACGCTCTACCGACTTAGCTAGCCGGCTGCCTCCGTTAATGCCTCCCGGGTAGCAAGTCACACAGTACTCGTTTGGGTTGGGTGGTCCCATACAGAATCTCTCCATGCTGCCTAATGTTTTCCTAACGTCACACTCGTCACGTACTTCACTTTTATTTCATAATCATTTCTAGGAGGTAAAGGAATTGCATGACAACATGCAGAGCTAGTGGCCTCAAAATTAACACACATACTTGATGTGACTCAAAAGCCGAACGATTTACTTTCCGACGTTGTTTTAGATGTGCAAGTACCAGTCAAAACTCGCGGTGACGGCACCCTGCCAACCACTTCGCTAGTTAACACCGGTTTTGTTGTGTGTGTTTCAAGCTCAAGAGCAACTCCAAGCAAAAAATGGTCAACAGCAACATTCAGAAGGTTTCGTACTGCTCAATTGCTACATTAAAACGCTATGTTTCTTTTTCAGAACTGGAAAAACACGAGCGTGACAGCATTCGAACCTGTAATATTCAGATCCGAAGTCCGACGCCTGATCCATTAGGCCACACTGTCACCGACGACCAACTATAACTTGTATACGACTCATCTCGAAACGCTCACACCCTGAGGATTTGTGTTTTCGTTCTGCACAGCCGCAGCCCCTTGCTCTTTCCCACCCATTCGTTACATTCAACCTCTTACGAGACCGACCAAATATAGACTGGGAAACAAGACCACACACTTTGTGCATTCGGAATCGAAGGCAGGGCGTCCCTCGCCGCATTTGCTACGATGGCCATTTGCTACTTCTGCAGAAGCGGCGGCGGCGACGACGACGACAACGACGACGACGACGTGAGGCTCTGAGATATGTGGGAAATACATCTATAAAATGTAATTCAGACTGCCTCGTCCCACCTTAGGCTGTACCGCTTTGGCAAATGCTTTATCTGCGCCATTCGCCTTAATCACATCTGAGAGTAATTCTTAATAAAACGCCTGTCGCTAATTGACCGTCATCACAGATACTGTTTGCTATACGGCCACGACGCGAAACTGATTTCCAAAATTCGTCTTCCTCCTCTGAGGATGGAACTTACCACCCCTGGTTTACTACCCCAGTGCTCTACCACTGAGCTAAAGAGGCGCGGCCTACCGATACTCTTGCGTAATTCGGCCTTACGGTCGCCTGCATCATCAGACTTCAGCTGACAACACATCATATTAGCTTCTAATATTTGCAGCTATGGCGACCCATTACTCCTTGGCTACACATCTGACACGTAACCGATGTGCTCTCCAAACAACAACACTTGCATTTCAGAACATGTCTTTCACACATGTCTACAAAATCACCTTCACCTTCAAATACAATTTCCTTGCGACTGACAGAGACGTAGGCAAATGTTAAAGTTGCTATTTACACTATATATCACGTTAATCAGAAAAACGGTAATTTACATCTGCAGCGGAACAAAATTCCGTTCCGCCCAGCGTTGGGCTCGAACCCACAACCCCGGGATTAAGAGTCTCACGCTCTACCGACTTAGCTAGCCGGCTGCCTCCGTTAATACCTCCCGGGTAGCAAGTCACACAGTACTCGTTTGGGTTGGGTGGTCCCATACAGAATCTCTCCATGCTGCCTAATGTTTTCCTAACGTCACACTCGTCACGTACTTCACTTTTATTTCATAATCATTTCTGAGAGGTAAAGGAATTGCATGACAACATGCAGAGCTAGTGGCGTCAAAATTAACACACATACTTGATGTGACTCAAAAGCCGAACGATTTACTTTCCGACGTTGTTTTAGATGTGCAAGTGCCAGTCAAAACTCGCGGTGACGGCACCCTGCCAACCACTTCGCTAGTTAACACCGGTTTTGTTGTGTGTGTTTCAAGCTCAAGAGCAACTCCAAGCAAAAAATGGTCAACAGCAACATTCAGAAGGTTTCGTACTGCTCAATTGCTACATTAAAACGCTATGTTTCTTTTTCAGAACTGGAAAAACACGAGCGTGACAGCATTCGAACCTGTAATCTTCAGATCCGAAGTCCGACGCCTGATCCATTTGGCCACACGGTCACTGACGACCAACTATAACTTGTATACGACTCATCTCCAAACGCTCACACCCTGAGGAATTGTGTTTTCGTTCTTCACAGCCGCTGCCCCTTGCTCCTTCCCACCCATTCGTTACATTCAACCTCTTACGAGACCGACCAAATATAGACTGGGAAACAAGACCACACACTTTGTGCATTCGGAATCGAAGGCAGGGCGTCCCTCGCCGCATTTGCTACGATGGCCATTTGCTACTTCTGCAGAAGCGGCGGCGGCGGCGACGACGACGACGACGACGACGACGACGACGACGACGACCGCGAGAGGCTCTGAGATATGTGAGAAATACAACTATAAAATGTAATTCAGACTGCCTCGTCCCACCTTAGGCTGTACCGCTTTGGCAAATGCTTTATCTGCGCCATTCGCCTTAATCACATCTGAGAGTAATTCTTAATAAAACGGCTATCGCTAATTGTTCGTCATCACACGTTTGCTATACGGCCACGACGCGAAACTGATTTCCAAAATTCGTCTTCCTCTTCTGAGGATGGAACTTACCACCCATGGTTTACTACACCAGTGCTCTACCCTTGAGCTAAAGAGGCGCGGCCTAGCGGTACTCTTGCGTACTTCGGCCTTACGATCGCATGCATCATCAGACTTCAGCTGACAACACTTCATATTAGCTTCTAATATTTGCAGCTATGGCGACCCATTACTGCTTGGCTACACATCTGACACGTAACCGATGTGCTCTCCAAACAACAACACTTGCATTTCAGAACATGTCTTTCACACATGTCTACAAAATCACCTTTATATTCAAATACAGTTTCCTTGCGACTGACAGAGCCGTAGGCAAAGGTTAAAGTTGCTATTTACATTATATCACGTTAATCAGAAAAACGGTAATTTACATCTGCAGCGGCACAAAATTCCGTTCCGCCCAGCGTAGGGATCAAACCCACAACCCTGAGATTAAGAGTTTCACGCTCTCCCGACTTTGCTAGCCGGCTGCCTCGGTTAATACCTGCCGGGTAGCAAGTCACACAGTACTCGTTTGGGTTGGGTGGTCCCATACAGAATCTCTCCATGCTGCCTAATGTTTTCCTAACGTCACACTCGTCACGTACTTCACTTTTATTTCATAATCATTTCTGAGATGTAAAGGAATTGCATGACAACATGCAGAGCTAGTGGCGTCAAAAGTAACACACATACTTGATGTGACTCAAAAGCCGAACGATTTACTTTCCGACGTTGTTTTAGATGTGCAAGTGCCAGTCAAAACTCGCCGTGACGGCACCCTGCCGACCACTTCGCTAGTTAACACCGGTCTTGTTGTGTGTGTTTCAAGCTCAAGAGCAACTCCAAGCAAAAAATGGTCAACAGCAACATTCAGACGGTTTCGTACTGCTCAATTGCTACATTAAAACGGTATGTTTCTTTTTCAGAACTGGAAAAACACGAGCGTGACAGCATTCGAACCTGTAATCTTCAGATCCGAAGTCCGACGCCTGATCCATTTGGCCACACGGTCACTGACGACCAACTATAACTTGTATACGACTCATCTCCAAACGCTCACACCCTGAGGAATTGTGTTTTCGTTCTTCACAGCCGCTGCCCCTTGCTCCTTCCCACCCATTCGTTACATTCAACCTCTTACGAGACCGACCAAATATAGACTGGGAAACAAGACCACACACTTTGTGCATTCGGAATCGAAGGCAGGGCGTCCCTCGCCGCATTTGCTACGATGGCCATTTGCTACTTCTGCAGAAGCGGCGGCGGCGGCGGCGGCGACGACGACGACGACGACGACGACTACGACGACGACCGCGAGAGGCTCTGAGATATGTGAGAAATACAACTATAAAATGTAATTCAGACTGCCTCGTCCCACCTTAGGGTGTACCGCTTTGGCAAATGCTTTATCTGCGCCATTCGCCTTAATCACATCTGAGAGTAATTCTTAATAAAACGCCTGTCGCTAATTGATCGTCATCACAGATACTGTTTGCTATACGGCCACGACGCGAAACTGATTTCCAAAATTCGTCTTCCTCCTCTGAGGATGGAACTTACCGCCCCTGGTTTACTACCCCAGTGCTCTACCACTGAGCTAAAGAGGCGCGGCCTACCGATACTCTTGCGTAATTCGGCCTTACGGTCGCCTGCATCATCAGACTTCAGCTGACAACACATCATATTAGCTTCTAATATTTGCAGCTATGGCGACCCATTACTCCTTGGCTACACATCTGACACGTAACCGATGTGCTCTCCAAACAACAACACTTGCATTTCAGAACATGTCTTTCACACATGTCTACAAAATCACCTTCACCTTCAAATACAATTTCCTTGCGACTGACAGAGACGTAGGCAAATGTTAAAGTTGCTATTTACATTATATCACGTTAATCAGAAAAACGGTAATTTACATCTGCTGTGGAACAAAATTCCGTTCCGCCCAGCGTTGGGCTCGAACCCACAACCCCGGGATTAAGAGTCTCACGCTCTACCGACTTAGCTAGCCGGCTGCCTCCGTTAATACCTCCCGGGTAGCAAGTCACACAGTACTCGTTTGGGTTGGGTGGTCCCATACAGAATCTCTCCATGCTGCCTAATGTTTTCCTAACGTCACACTCGTCACGTACTTCACTTTTATTTCATAATCATTTCTAGGAGGTAAAGGAATTGCATGACAACATGCAGAGCTAGTGGCGTCAAAATTAACACACATACTTGATGTGACTCAAAAGCCGAACGATTTACTTTCCGACGTTGTTCTAGATGTGCAAGTGCCTGTCAAAACTCGCGGTGACGGCACCCTGCCAACCACTTCGCTAGTTAACACCGGTTTTGTTGTGTGTGTTTCAAGCTCAAGAGCAACTCCAAGCAAAAAATGGTCAACAGCAACATTCAGAATGTTTCGTACTGCTCAATTGCTACATTAAAACGCTATGTTTCTTTTTCAGAACTGGAAAAACACGAGCGTGAAAGCATTCGAACCTGTAATCTTCAGATCCGAAGTCCGACGCCTGATCCATTAAGAAACACGGTCACTGACGACCAACTATAACTTCTATACGACTCATCTCGAAACGCTCACACCCTGAGGAATTGTGTTTTCGTTCTGCACAGCCACTGCCCCTTGCTCTTTCCCACCCATTCGTTACATTCAACCTCTTATGAGACCGACCAAATATAGACTGGGAAACAAGACCACAAACTTTGTGCATTCGGAATCGAAGGCAGGGCGTCCCTCGCCGCATTTGCTACGATGGCCATTTGCTACTTCTGCAGAAGCGGTGGCGGCGGCGACGACGACGACGACGACAGGCTCTGAGATATGTGAGAAATACATCTATAAAATGTAATTCAGACTGCCTCGTCCCACCTTATGCTGCACCGCTTTGGCAAAGGCTTTATCTGCGCCATTCGCCTTAATCACATCTGAGAGTAATTCTTAATAAAACGCAAGTCGCTAATTGTTCGTCATCACACATACTGTTTGCTATACGGCCACGACGCGAAACTGATTTCCAAAATTCGTCTTCCTCTTCTGAGGATGGAACTTACCACCCATGGTTTACTACACCAGTGCTCTACCCTTGAGCTAAAGAGGCGCGGCCTAGCGGTACTCTTGCGTACTTCGGCCTTACGATCGCATGCATCATCAGACTTCAGCTGACAACACATCATATTAGCTTCTAATATTTGCAGCTATGGCGACCCATTACTGCTTGGCTACACATCTGACACGTAACCGATGTGCTCTCCAAACAACAACACTTGCATTTCAGAACATGTCTTTCACACATGTCTACAAAATCACCTTTATATTCAAATACAGTTTCCTTGCGACTGACAGAGCCGTAGGCAAAGGTTAAAGTTGCTATTTACATTATATCACGTTAATCAGAAAAACGGTAATTTACATCTGCAGCGGCACAAAATTCCGTTCCGCCCAGCGTAGGGATCAAACCCACAACCCTGGGATTAAGAGTCTCACGCTCTCCCGACTTTGCTAGCCGGCTGCCTCGGTTAATACCTGCCGGGTAGCAAGTCACACAGTACTCGTTTGGGTTGGGTGGTCCCATACAGAATCTCTCCATGCTGCCTAATGTTTTCCTAACGTCACACTCGTCACGTACTTCACTTTTATTTCATAATCATTTCTGAGATGTAAAGGAATTGCATGACAACATGCAGAGCTAGTGGCGTCAAAAGTAACACACATACTTGATGTGACTCAAAAGCCGAACGATTTACTTTCCGACGTTGTTTTAGATGTGCAAGTGCCAGTCAAAACTCGCCGTGACGGCACCCTGCCGACCACTTCGCTAGTTAACACCGGTCTTGTTGTTGTGTTTCAAGCTCAAGAGCAACTCCAAGCAAAAAATGGTCAACAGCAACATTCAGACGGTTTCGTACTGCTCAATTGCTACATTAAAACGGTATGTTTCTTTTTCAGAACTGGAAAAACACGAGCGTGACAGCATTCGAACCTGTAATCTTCAGATCCGAAGTCCGACGCCTGATCCATTTGGCCACACGGTCACTGACGACCAACTATAACTTGTATACGACTCATCTCCAAACGCTCACACCCTGAGGAATTGTGTTTTCGTTCTTCACAGCCGCTGCCCCTTGCTCCTTCCCACCCATTCGTTACATTCAACCTCTTACGAGACCGACCAAATATAGACTGGGAAACAAGACCACACACTTTGTGCATTCGGAATCGAAGGCAGGGCGTCCCTCGCCGCATTTGCTACGATGGCCATTTGCTACTTCTGCAGAAGCGGCGGCGGCGACGACGACGACGACGACGACGACGACGACCGCGAGAGGCTCTGAGATATGTGAGAAATACAACTATAAAATGTAATTCAGACTGCCTCGTCCCACCTTAGGCTGTACCGCTTTGGCAAATGCTTTATCTGCGCCATTCGCCTTAATCACATCTGAGAGTAATTCTTAATAAAACGCCTGTCGCTAATTGATCGTCATCACAGATACTGTTTGCTATACGGCCACGACGCGAAACTGATTTCCAAAATTCGTCTTCCTCCTCTGAGGATGGAACTTACCGCCCCTGGTTTACTACCCCAGTGCTCTACCACTGAGCTAAAGAGGCGCGGCCTACCGATACTCTTGCGTAATTCGGCCTTACGGTCGCCTGCATCATCAGACTTCAGCTGACAACACATCATATTAGCTTCTAATATTTGCAGCTATGGCGACCCATTACTCCTTGGCTACACATCTGACACGTAACCGATGTGCTCTCCAAACAACAACACTTGCATTTCAGAACATGTCTTTCACACATGTCTACAAAATCACCTTCACCTTCAAATACAATTTCCTTGCGACTGACAGAGACGTAGGCAAATGTTAAAGTTGCTATTTACATTATATCACGTTAATCAGAAAAACGGTAATTTACATCTGCTGTGGAACAAAATTCCGTTCCGCCCAGCGTTGGGCTCGAACCCACAACCCCGGGATTAAGAGTCTCACGCTCTACCGACTTAGCTAGCCGGCTGCCTCCGTTAATACCTCCCGGGTAGCAAGTCACACAGTACTCGTTTGGGTTGGGTGGTCCCATACAGAATCTCTCCATGCTGCCTAATGTTTTCCTAACGTCACACTCGTCACGTACTTCACTTTTATTTCATAATCATTTCTAGGAGGTAAAGGAATTGCATGACAACATGCAGAGCTAGTGGCGTCAAAATTAACACACATACTTGATGTGACTCAAAAGCCGAACGATTTACTTTCCGACGTTGTTCTAGATGTGCAAGTGCCAGTCAAAACTCGCGGTGACGGCACCCTGCCAACCACTTCGCTAGTTAACACCGGTTTTGTTGTGTGTGTTTCAAGCTCAAGAGCAACTCCAAGCAAAAAATGGTCAACAGCAACATTCAGAATGTTTCGTACTGCTCAATTGCTACATTAAAACGCTATGTTTCTTTTTCAGAACTGGAAAAACACGAGCGTGACTGCATTCGAACCTGTGATCTTCAGATCTGAAGTCCGACGCCTGATCCATTAGGCCACACTGTCACCGACGACCAACTATAACTTGTATACGACTCATCTCGAAACGCTCACACCCTGAGGAATTGTGTTTTCGTTCTGCACAGCCGCAGCCCCTTGCTCTTTCCCACCCATTCGTTACATTCAACCTCTTACGAGACCGACCAAATATAGACTGGGAAACAAGACCACACACTTTGTGCATTCGGAAACGAAGGCAGGGCGTCCCTCGCCGCATTTGCTACTATGGACATTTGCTACTTCTGCAGAAGCGGCGGCGGCGGCGACGACGGCGACGACGACGACGACGACGACGACCGCGAGAGGCTCTGAGATATGTGAGAAATACAACTATAACATGTAATTCAGACTGCCTCGTCCCACCTTAGGCTGTACCGCTTTGGCAACTGCTTTATCTGCGCCATTCGCCTTAATCACATCTGATAGTAATTCTTAATAAAACGCCTGTCGCTAATTGATCGTCATCACAGATACTGTTTGCTATACGGCCACGACGCGAAACTGATTTCCAAAATTCGTCTTCCTCCTCTGAGGATGGAACTTACCACCCCTGGTTTACTACACCAGTGATCTACCACTGAGCTAAAGAGGCGCGGCCTAGCGGTACTCTTGCGTAATTCGGCCTTACGGTCGCCTGCATCATCAGACTTCAGCTGACAACACATCATATTAGCTTCTAATATTTGCAGCTATGGCGACCCATTACTCCTTGGCTACACATCTGACACGTAACCGATGTGCTCTCCAAACAACAACACTTGCTTTTCAGAACATGTCTTTCACACATGTCTACAAAATCACCTTCACCTTCAAATACAGTTTCCTTGCGACTGACAGAGACGTAGGCAAATGTTAAAGTTGCTATTTACATTATATCACGTTAAGCAGAAAAACGGTAATTTACATCTGCAGCGGAACAAAATTCCGTTCCGCACAGCGTTGGGCTCGAACCCACAACACCGGGATTAAGAGTCTCACGCTCTACCGACTTAGCTAGCCGGCTGCCTCCGTTAATACCCGCCGGGTAGCAAGTCACACAGTACTCGTTTGGGTTGGGTGGTCCCATACAGAATCTCTCCATGCTGCCTAATGTTTTCCTAACGTCACACTCGTCACGTACTTCACTTTTATTTCATAATCATTTCTGAGAGGTAAAGGAATTGCATGACAACATGCAGAACTAGTGGCGTCAAAATTAACACACATACTTGATGTGACTCAAAAGCCGAACGATTTACTTTCCGACGTTGTTTTAGATGTGCAAGTGCCAGTCAAAACTCGCGGTGACGGCACCCTGCCAACCACTTCGCTAGTTAACACCGGTTTTGTTGTGTGTGTTTCAAGCTCAAGAGCAACTCCAAGCAAAAAATGGTCAACAGCAACATTCAGACGGTTTCGTACTGCTCAATTGCTACATTAAAACGGTATGTTTCTTTTTCAGAACTGGAAAAACACGAGCGTGACAGCATTCGAACCTGTAATCTTCAGATCCGAAGTCCGACGCCTGATCCATTAGGAAACACGGTCACTGACGACCAACTATAACTTCTATACGACTCATCTCGAAACGCTCACACCCTGAGGAATTGTGTTTTCGTTCTGCACAGCCACTGCCCCTTGCTCTTTCCCACCCATTCGTTACATTCAACCTCTTTTGAGACCGACCAAATATAGACTGGGAAACAAGACCACATCTTTGTGCATTCGGAATCGAAGGCAGGGCGTCCCTCGCCGCATTTGCTACGATGGCCATTTGCTACTTCTGCAGAAGCGGCGGCGGAAACGACGACGACGACGACGACGACGACGACGACGACGACGACGTGAGGCTCTGAGATATGTGAGAAATACATCTATAAAATGTAATTCAGACTACCTCGTCCCACCTTATGCTACACCGCTTTGGCAAAGGCTTTATCTGCGCCATTCGCCTTAATCACATCTGAGAGTAATTCTTAATAAAACGTCTGTCGCTAATTGTTCATCACAGATACTGTTTGCTATACGGCCACGACGCGAAACTGATTTCCAAAATTCGTCTTCCTCCTCTGAGGATGGAACTTACCACCCCTGGTTTACTACACCACTGATCTACCACTCAGCTAAAGAGGCGCGGCCTAGCGGTACTCTTGCGTACTTCGGCCTTACGGTCGCCTGCATCATCAGACTTCAGCTGACAACACATCATATTAGCTTCTAATATTTGCAGCTATGGCGACCCATTACTCCTTGGCTACACATCTGACACGTAACCGATGTGCTCTCCAAACAACAACACTTGCATTTCAGAACATGTCTTTCACACAAGTCTACAAAATCACCTTCACCTTCAAATACAGTTTCCTTGCGACTGACAGAGACGTAGGCAAATGTTAAAGTTGCTATTTACATTATATCACGTTAATCAGAAAAACGGTAATTTACATCTGCAGCGGAACAAAATTCCGTTCCGCCCAGCGTTGGGCTCGAACCCACAACCCTGGAATTAAGAGTCTCACGCTCTACCGACTTAGCTAGCCGGCTGCCTCCGTTAATAACTCCCGGGTAGCAAGTCACACAGTACTCGTTTGGGTTGGGTGGACCCATACAGAATCTCTCCATGCTGCCTAATGTTTTCCTAACGTCACACTCGTCACGTACTTCACTTTTATTTCATAATCATTTCTGAGAGGTAAAGGAATTGCATGACAACATGCAGAACTAGTGGCGTCAAAATTAACACACATACTTGATGTGACTCAAAAGCCGAACGATTTACTTTCCGACGTTGTTTTAGATGTGCAAGTGCCAGTCAAAACTCGCGGTGGCGGCACCCTGCCGACCACTTCGCTAGTTAACACCGGTCTTGTTGTGTGAGTTTCAAGCTCAAGAGCAACTCCAAGCAAAAAATGGTCAACAGCCACATTCAGACGGTTTCATACTGCTCAATTGCTACATTAAAACGGTATGTTTCTTTTTCAGAACTGGAAAAACACGAGCGTGACAGCATTCGAACCTGTAATCTTCAGATCCGAAGTCCGACGCCTGATCCATTAGGAAACACGGTCACTGACGACCAACTATAACTTCTATACGACTCATCTCGAAACGCTCACACCCTGAGGAATTGTGTTTTCGTTCTGCACAGCCACTGCCCCTTGCTCTTTCCCACCCATTAGTTACATTCAACCTCTTATGAGACCGACCAAATATAGACTGGGAAACAAGACCACAAACTTTGTGCATTCGGAATCGAAGGCAGGGCGTCCCTCGCCGCATTTGCTACGATGGCCATTTGCTACTTCTGCAGAAGCGGCGGCGGAAACGACGACGCCGACGACGACGACGACGACGACGACGACGACGACGACGACGACGACGACGTGAGGCTCTGAGATATGTGAGAAATACATCTCTAAAATGTAATTCAGACTGCCTCGTCCCACCTTATGCTGCACCGCTTTGGCAAAGGCTTTATCTGCGCCATTCGCCTTAATCACATCTGAGAGTAATTCTTAATAAAACGCCTGTCGCTAATTGTTCGTCATCACAGATACTGTTTGCTATACGGCCACGACGCGAAACTGATTTCCAAAATTCGTCTTCCTCCTCTGAGGATGGAACTTACCACCCATGGTTTACTACACCAGTGATCTACCACTGAGCTAAAGAGGCGCGGCCTAGCGGTACTCTTGCGTACTTCGGCCTTACGGTCGCCTGCATCATCAGACTTCAGCTGACAACACATCATATTAGCTTCTAATATTTGCAGCTATGGCGACCCATTACTCCTTGGCTACACATCTGACACGTAACCGATGTGCTCTCCAAACAACAACACTTGCATTTCAGAACATGTCTTTCACACATGTCTACAAAATCACCTTCACCTTCAAATACAGTTTCCTTGCGACCGACAGAGACGTAGGCAAATGTTAAAGTTGCTATTTACATTATATCACGTTAAGCAGAAAAACGGTAATTTACATCTGCAGCGGAACAAAATTCCGTTCCGCCCAGCGTTGGGCTCGAACCCACAACCCTGGGATTAAGAGTCTCACGCTCTACCGACTTAGCTAGCCGGCTGCCACCGCTAATACCTCCCGGGTAGCAAGTCACACAGTACTCGTTTGGGTTGGGTGGTCCCATACAGAATCTCTCCATGCTGCCTAATGTTTTCCTAACGTCACACTCGTCACGTACTTCACTTTTATTTCATAATCATTTCTGAGAGGTAAAGGAATTGCATGACAACATGCAGAGCTAGTGGCGTCAAAATTAACACACATACTTGATGTGACTCAAAATCCGAACGATTTACTTTCCGACGTTGTTTTAGATGTGCAAGTGCCAGTCAAAACTCGCGGTGGCGGCACCCTGCCGACCACTTCGCTAGTTAACACCGGTCTTGTTGTGTGTGTTTCAAGCTCAAGAGCAACTCCAAGCAAAAAATGGTCAACAGCCACATTCAGACGGTTTCGTACTGCTCAATTGCTACATTAAAACGGTATGTTTCTTTTTCAGAACTGGAAAAACACGAGCGTGAAAGCATTCGAACCTGTAATCTTCAGATCCGAAGTCCGACGCCTGATCCATTAAGAAACACGGTCACTGACGACCAACTATAACTTCTATACGACTCATCTCGAAACGCTCACACCCTGAGGAATTGTGTTTTCGTTCTGCACAGCCACTGCCCCTTGCTCTTTCCCACCCATTCGTTACATTCAACCTCTTATGAGACCGACCAAATATAGACTGGGAAACAAGACCACAAACTTTGTGCATTCGGAATCGAAGGCAGGGCGTCCCTCGCCGCATTTGCTACGATGGCCATTTGCTACTTCTGCAGACGCGGTGGCGGCGACGACGACGACGACGACGACGACGACGACGACGACGACGACGACGACGACGACGACGACGACGACGACGACGTGAGGCTCTGAGATATGTGAGAAATACATCTATAAAATGTAATTCAGACTGCCTCGTCCCACCTTATGCTGCACCGCTTTGGCAAAGGCTTTATCTGCGCCATTCGCCTTAATCACATCTGAGAGTAATTCTTAATAAAACGCCTGTCGCTAATTGTTCGTCATCACAGATACTGTTTGCTATACGGCCACGACGCGAAACTGATTTCCAAAATTCGTCTTCCTCCTCTGAGGATGGAACTTACCACCCCTGGTTTACTACACCAGTGATCTACCACTGAGCTAAAGAGGCGCGGCCTAGCGGTACTCTTGCGTACTTCGGCCTTACGGTCGCCTGCACCATCAGACTTCAGCTGACAACACATCATATTAGCTTCTAATATTTGCAGCTATGGCGACCCACTACTGCTTGGCTACACATCTGACACGTAACCGATGTGCTCTCCAAACAACAACACTTGCATTTCAGAACATGTCTTTCACACATGTCTACAAAATCACCTTCACCTTCAAATACAGTTTCCTTGCGACTGACAGAGACGTAGGCAAATGTTAAAGTTGCTATTTACATTATATCACGTTAATCAGAAAAACGGTAATTTACATCTGCAGCGGAACAAAATTCCGTTCCGCCCAGCGTTGGGCTCGAACCCACAACCCTGGAATAAAGAGTCTCACGCTCTACCGACTTAGCTAGCCGGCTGCCTCCGTTAATACCTCCCGGGTAGCAAGTCACACAGTACTCGTTTGGGTTGGGTGGTCCCATACAGAATCTCTCCATGCTGCCTAATGTTTTCCTAACGTCACACTCGTCACGTACTTCACTTTTATTTCATAATCATTTCTGAGAGGTAAAGGAATTGCATGACAACATGCAGAACTAGTGGCGTCAAAATTAACACACATACTTGATGTGACTCAAAAGCCGAACGATTTACTTTCCGACGTTGTTTTAGATGTGCAAGTGCCAGTCAAAACTCGCGGTGGCGGCACCCTGCCGACCACTTCGCTAGTTAACACTGGTCTTGTTGTGTGTGTTTCAAGCTCAAGAGCAACTCCAAGCAAAAAATGGTCAACAGCAACATTCAGACGGTTTCGTACTGTTCAATTGCTACATTAAAACGGTATGTTTCTTTTTCAGAACTGGAAAAACACGAGCGTGACAGCATTCGAACCTGTAATCTTCAGATCCGAAGTCCAACGCCTGATCCATTAGGAAACACGGTCACTGACGACCAACTATAACTTCTATACGACTCATCTCGAAACGCTCACACCCTGAGGAATTGAGTTTTCGTTCTGCACTTCCACTGCCTCTTGCTCTTTCCCACCCATTCGTTACATTCAACCTCTTATGAGACCGACAAAATGTAGACTGGGAAACAAGACCACAAACTTTGTGCATTCGGAATCGAAGGCAGGGCGTCCCTCGCCGCATTTGCTACGATGGCCATTTGCTACTTCTGCAGAAGCGGTGGCGGCGACGACGAAACGACGACGACGACGACGACGTGAGGCTCTGAGATATGTGAGAAATACATCTATAAAATGTAATTCAGACTGCCTCGTCCCACCTTATGCTGCACCGCTTTGGCAAAGCCTTTATCTGCGCCATTCGCCTTAATCACATCTGAGAGTAATTCTTAATAAAACGCCTGTCGCTAATTGTTCGTCATCACAGATACTGTTTGCTATACGGCCACGACGCGAAACTGATTTCCAAAATTCGTCTTCCTCCTCTGAGGATGGAACTTACCACCCCTGGTTTACTACACCAGTGATCTACCACTGAGCTAAAGAGGCGCGGCCTAGCGGTACTCTTGCGTACTTCGGCCTTACGGTCGCCTGCATCATCAGACTTCAGCTGACAACACATCATATTAGCTTCTAATATTTGCAGCTATGGCGACCCATTACTCCTTGGCTACACATCTGACACGTAACCGATGTGCTCTCCAAACAAAAACACTTGCATTTCAGAACATGTCTTTCACACATGTCTACAAAATCACCTTCACCTTCAAATACAGTTTCCTTGCGACTGACAGAGACGTAGGCAAATGTTAAAGTTGCTATTTACATTATATCACGTTAAGCAGAAAAACGGTAATTTACGTCTGCAGCGGAACAAAATTCCGTTCCGCCCAGCGTTGGGCTCGAACCCACAACCCTGGGATTAAGAGCCTCACGCTCTACCGACTTAGCTAGCCGGCTGCCTCCGTTAATACCTCCCGGGTAGCAAGTCACACAGTACTCGTTTGGGTTGGGTGGTCCCATACAGAATCTCTCCATGCTGCCTAATGTTTTCCTAACGTCACACTCGTCACGTACTTCACTTTTATTTCATAATCATTTCTGAGAGGTAAAGGAATTGCATGACAACATGCAGAGCTAGTGGCGTCAAAATTAACACACATACTTGATGTGACTCAAAATCCGAACGATTTACTTTCCGACGTTGTTTTAGATGTGCAAGTGCCAGTCAAAACTCGCGGTGGCGGCACCCTGCCGACCACTTCGCTAGTTAACACCGGTCTTGTTGTGTGTGTTTCAAGCTCAAGAGCAACTCCAAGCAAAAAATGGTCAACAGCCACATTCAGACGGTTTCGTACTGCTCAATTGCTACATTAAAACGGTATGTTTCTTTTTCAGAACTGGAAAAACACGAGCGTGAAAGCATTCGAACCTGTAATCTTCAGATCCGAAGTCCGACGCCTGATCCATTAAGAAACACGGTCACTGACGACCAACTATAACTTCTATACGACTCATCTCGAAACGCTCACACCCTGAGGAATTGTGTTTTCGTCTGCACAGCCGCTGCCCCTTGCTCTTTCACACCCATTTGTTACATTCAACCTCTTACGAGGCCGACCAAATATAGATTGGGAAACAAGACCACAAACTTTGTGCATTCGGAATCGAAGGCAGGGTGTCCCTCGCCGCATTTGCTACGATGGCCATTTGCTACTTCTGCAGAAGCGGCGGCGACGACGACGACGACGACGACGACGACGACCACCGCGAGAGGCTCTGAGATATGTGAGAAATACATCTATAAAATGTAATTCAGACTGCCTCGTCCCACCTTAGGCTGTACCGCTTTGGCAAAGGCTTTATCTGCGCCATTCGCCTTAATCACATCTGAGAGTAATTCTTAATAAAACGCCAGTCGCTAATTATTCGTCATCACAGATACTGTTTGCTATACGGCCACGACGCGAAACTGATTTCCAAAATTCGTCTTCCTCCTCTGAGGATGGAACTTACCACCCCTGGTTTACTACACCAGTGATCTACCACTGAGCTAAAGAGGCGCGGCGTAGCGGTACTCTTGCGTACTTCGGGTTTACGGTCGCCTGCATCATCAGACTTCAGCTGACAACACATCATATTAGCTTCTAATATTTGCAGCTATGGCGACCCATTACTCCTTCGCTACACATCTGACACGTAACCGATGTGCTCTCCAAACAACAACACTTGCATTTCAGAACATGTCTTTCACACATGTCTACAAAATCACCTTCACCTTCAAATACAGTTTCCTTGCGACTGACAGACACGTAGGCAAAGGTTAAAGTTGCTATTTACATTATATCACGTTAATCAGAAAAACGGTAATTTACATCTGCAGCGGAACAAAATTCCGTTCCGCCCAGCGTTGGGATCGAACCCACAACCCTGGGATTAAAAGTCTCACGCTCTACCGACTTAGCTAGCCGGCTGCCTCCGTCAATACCTCCCGGGTAGAAAGTCACAGAGTACTCGTTTGGGTTGGGTGGTCCCATACAGAATCTCTCCATGCTGCCTAATGTTTTCCTAACTTCACACTCGTCACGTACTTCACTCTTATTTCATAATCATTTCTGTGAGGTAAAGGAATTGCATGACAACATGCAGAGCTAGTGGCGTCAAAATTAACACACATACTTGATGTGACTCAAAAGCCGAACGATTTACTATCCGACGTTGTTTTAGACGTGCAAGTGCCAGTCAAAACTCGCGGTGATGGCACCCCGCCGACCACTTCGCTAGTTAACACCGGTCTTGTTGTGTGTGTTTCAAGCTCAAGAGCAACTCCAAGCAAAAAATGGTCAACAGCAACATTCAGACGGTTTCGTACTGCTCAATTGCTACATTAAAACGGTATGTTTCTTTTTCAGAACTGGAAAAACACGAGCGTGACAGCATTCGAAACTGTAATCTTCAGATCCGAAGTCCGACGCCTGATCCATTACGCCACACGGTCACTGACGACCAACTATAACTTGTATACGACTCATCTCGAAACGCTCACACCCTGAGGAATTGTGTTTTCGTTCTGCACAGCCGCTGCCCCTTGCTCTTTCCCACCCATTTGTTACATTCAACCTGTTACGAGACCGACCAAATATAGACTGGGAAACAAGACCACAAACTTTGTGCATTCGGAATCGGAGGCAGGGCGTCCCTCGCCGCATTTGCTACGATGGCCATTTGCTACTTCTGCAGAAGCGTCGGCGGCGGCGGCGACGACGACCGCGAGTGGCTCTGAGATATGTGAGAAATACATCTATAAAATGTAATTCAGACTGCCTCGTCCCACCTTATGCTGTACCGCTTTGGCAAAGGCTTTATCTGCGCCATTCGCCTTAATCACATCTGAGAGTAATTCTTAATAAAACGCCTGTCGCTAATTGTTCGTCATCACAGATACTGTTTGCTATACGGCCACGACGCAAAACTGATTTCCAAAATTCGTCTTCCTCCTCTGAGGATGGAACTTACCACCACTGGTTTACTACACCAGTGATCTACCACTGAGCTAAAGAGGCGCGGCCTAGCGGTACTCTTGCGTACTTCGGCCTTACGGTCGCCTGCATCATCAGACTTCAGCTGACAACACATCATATTACCTTCTAATATTTGCAGCTATGGCGACCCATTACTCCTTGGCTACACATCTCACACGTAACCGATGTGCTCTCCAAACAAAAACACTTGCATTTCAGAACATGTCTTTCACACATGTCTACAAAATCACCTTCACCTTCAAATACAGTCACCTTGAGACTGACAGAGACGTAGGCAAATGTTAAAGTTGCTATTTACATTATATCACGTTAATCAGAAGAACGGTAATTTACATCTGCAGCGGAACAAAATTCCGTTCCGCCCAGAGTTGGGCTCGTACCCACAACCCTGGGATTAAGAGTCTCACGATCTACCGACTTAGCTAGCCGGCTGCCTCCGTTAATACCTCCCGGGTAGCAAGTTACACAGTACTCGTTTGGGTTGGGTGGTCCCATACAGAATCTCTCCATGCTGCCTAATGTTTTCCTAACGTCACACTCGTCACGTACTTCACTTTTATTTCATAATCATTTCTGAGAGGTAAAGGAATTGCATGACAACATGCAGAGCTAGTGGCGTCAAAATTAACACACCTACTTGATGTGACTCAAACGCCGAACGATTTACTATCCGACGTTGTTTTAGATGTGCAAGTGCCAGTCAAAACTGGCGGTGACGGCACCCTGCCGACCACTTCGCTAGTTAACACCGGTCTTGTTGTTGTGTTTCAAGCTCAAGAGCAACTCCAAGCAAAAAATGGTCAACAGCAACATTCAGACGGTTTCGTACTGCTCAATTGCTACATTAAAACGGTATGTTTCTTTTTCAGAACTGGAAAAACACGAGCGTGACATTAATCGAACCTGTAATCTTCAGATCCGAAGTCCGACGCCTGATCCATTAGGAAACACGGTCCTGACGACCAACTATAACTTGTATACGACTCATCTCGAAACGCTCACACAATGAGGAATTGTGTTTTCGTTCTGCACAGCCGCTGCCCCTTGCTCTTTCCCACCCATTCGTTACATTCAACCTCTTACGAGACCGACCAAATATAGACTGGGAAACAAGACCACAAACTTTGTGCATTCGGAATCGAAGGCAGGGCATCCCTCGCCGCATTTGTTACGATGGCCATTTGCTACTTCTGCAGAAGCGGCGGCGACGACGACGACGACGACGACGACGACGACGACGACGACCGCGAGTGGCTCTGCGATATGTGAGAAATACATCTATAAAATGTAATTCAGACTGCCTCGTCCCACCTTATGCTGTACCGCTTTGGCAAAGGCTTTATCTGCGCCATTCGCCTTAATCACATCTGAGAGTAATTCTTAATAAAACGTCTGTCGCTAATTGTTCGTCATCACAGATACTGTTTGCTATACGGCCACGACGCAAAACTGATTTCCAAAATTCGTCTTCCTCCTCTGAGGATGGAACTTACCACCACTGGTTTACTACACCAGTGATCTACCACTGAGCTAAAGAGGCGCGGCCTAGCGGTACTCTTGCGTACTTCGGCCTTACGGTCGCCTGCATCATCAGACTTCAGCTGACAACACATCATATTAGCTTCTAATATTTGCAGCTATGGCGACCCATTACTGCTTGGCTACACATCTGACACGTAACCGATATGCTCTCCAAACAACAACACTTGCATTTCAGAACATGTCTTTCACACATGTCTACAAAATCACCTTCACCTCCAAATACAGTCTCCTTGAGACTGACAGAGACGTAGGCAAATGTTAAAGTTGCTATTTACATTATATCACGTTAATCAGAAAAACGGTAATTTACATCTGCAGCGGAACAAAATTCCGTTCCGCCCAGAGTTGGGCTCGTACCCACAAACCTGGGATTAAGAGTCTCACGATCTACCGACTTAGCTAGCCGGCTGCCTCCGTTAATACCTCCCGGGTAGCAAGTCACACAGTACTCGTTTGGGTTGGGTGGTCCCATACAGAATCTCTCCAAGCTGCCTAATGTTTTCCTAACGTCACACTCGTCACGTACTTCACTTTTATTTCATAATCATTTCTGAGAGGTAAAGGAATTGCATGACAACAAGCAGAGCTAGTGGCGTCAAAATTAACACACGTACTTGATGTGACTCAAAAGCGGGACGATTTACTATCCGACGTTGTTTTAGATGTGCGAGTGCCAGTCAAAACTCGCGGTGACGGCACCCTGCCGACCACTTCGCTAGTTAACACCGGTCTTGTTGTGTGTGTTTCAAGCTCAAGAGCAACTCCAAGCAAAAAATGGTTAACAGCAACATTCAGACGGTTTCGTACTGCTCAATTGCTACATTAAAACGGTATGTTCCTTTTTCAGAACTGGAAAAACACGAGCGTGACATTATTCGAACCTGTAATCTTCAGATCCGAAGTCCGACGCCTGATCCATTAGGCCACACGGTCCTGACGACCACCTATAACTTGTATACGACTCATCTCGAAACGCTCACACAATGAGGAATTGTGTTTTCGTTCTGCACAGCCGCTGCCCCTTGCTCTTTCCCACCCATTCGTTACATTCAACCTCTTACGAGACCGACCAAATATAGACTGGGAAACAAGACCACAAACTTTGTGCATTCGGAATCGAAGGCAGGGCATCCCTCGCCGCATTTGCTACGATGGCCATTTGCTACTTCTGCAGAAGCGGTGGCGGCGACGACGACGACGACGACGACGACGACGACGTGAGTCTCTGAGATATGTGAGAAATACATCTATAAAATGTAATTCAGACTGCCTCGTCCCACCTTATGCTGTACCGCTTTGGCAAAGCCTTTATCGGCGCCATTCGCCTTAATCACATCTGAGAGTAATTCTTAATAAAACGTCTGTCGCTAATTGTTCGTCATCACAGATACTGTTTGCTATACGGCCACGACGCAAAACTGATTTCCAAAATTCGTCTTCCTCCTCTGAGGATGGAACTTACCACCACTGGTTTACTACACCAGTGATCTACCACTGAGCTAAAGAGGCGCGGCCTAGCGGTACTCTTGCGTACTTCGGCCTTACGGTCGCCTGCATCATCAGACTTCAGCTGACAACACATCATATTAGCTTCTAATATTTGCAGCTATGGCGACCCATTACTGCTTGGCTACACATCTGACACGTAACCGATATGCTCTCCAAACAACAACACTTGCATTTCAGAACATGTCTTTCACACATGTCTACAAAATCACCTTCACCTTCAAATACAGTCTCCTTGAGACTGACAGAGACGTAGGCAAATGTTAAAGTTGCTATTTACATTATATCACGTTAATCAGAAAAACGGTAATTTACATCTGCAGCGGAACAAAATTCCGTTCCGCCCAGAGTTGGGCTCGTACCCACAACCCTGGGATTAAGAGTCTCACGATCTACCGACTTAGCTAGCCGGCTGCCTCCGTTAATACCTCCCGGGTAGCAAGTCACACAGTACTCGTTTGGGTTGGGTGGTCCCATACAGAATCTCTCCATGCTGCCTAATGTTTTCCTAACGTCACACTCGTCACGTACTTCACTTTTATTTCATAATCATTTCTGAGAGGTAAAGGAATTGCATGACAACAAGCAGAGCTAGTGGCGTCAAAATTAACACACCTACTTGATGTGACTCAAAAGCGGGACGATTTACTATCCGACGTTGTTTTAGATGTGCGAGTGCCAGTCAAAACTCGCGGTGACGGCACCCTGCCGACCACTTCGCTAGTTAACACCGGTCTTGTTGTGTGTGTTTCAAGCTCAAGAGCAACTCCAAGCAAAAAATGGTTAACAGCAACATTCAGACGGTTTCGTACTGCTCAATTGCTACATTAAAACGGTATGTTCCTTTTTCAGAACTGGAAAAACACGAGCGTGACATTATTCGAACCTGTAATCTTCAGATCCGAAGTCCGACGCCTGATCCATTAGGCCACACGGTCCTGACGACCAACTATAACTTGTATACGACTCATCTCGAAACGCTCACACAATGAGGAATTGTGTTTTCGTTCTGCACAGCCGCTGCCCCTTGCTCTTTCCCACCCATTCGTTACATTCAACCTCTTACGAGACCGACCAAATATAGACTGGGAAACAAGACCACAAACTTTGTGCATTCGGAATCGAAGGCAGGGCATCCCTCGCCGCATTTGCTACGATGGCCATTTGCTACTTCTGCAGAAGCGGCGGCGGCGGCGACGACGACGACGACGACGACGACGACGACGACCGCGAGTGGCTCTGCGATATGTGAGAAATACATCTATAAAATGTAATTCAGACTGCCTCGTCCCACCTTATGCTGTACCGCTTTGGCAAAGGCTTTATCTGCGCCATTCGCCTTAATCACATCTGAGAGTAATTCTTAATAAAACGTCTGTCGCTAATTGTTCCTCATCACAGATACTGTTTGCTATACGGCCACGACGCAAAACTGATTTCCAAAATTCGTCTTTCTCCTCTGAGGATGGAACTTACCACCACTGGTTTACTACACCAGTGATCTACCACTGAGCTAAAGAGGCGCGGCCTAGCGGTACTCTTGCGTACTTCGGCCTTACGGTCGCCTGCATCATCAGACTGCAGCTGACAACACATCATATTAGCTTCTAATATTTGCAGCTATGGCGACCCATTACTGCTTGGCTACACATCTGACACGTAACCGATATGCTGTCCAAACAACAACACTTGCATTTCAGAACATGTCTTTCACAGATGTCTACAAAATCACCTTCACCTTCAAATACAGTCTCCTTGAGACTGACAGAGACGTAGGCAAATGTTAAAGTTGCTATTTACATTATATCACGTTAATCAGAAAAACGGTAATTTACATCTGCAGCGGAACAAAATTCCGTTCCGCCCAGAGTTGGGCTCGTACCCACAACCCTGGGATTAAGAGTCTCACGATCTACCGACTTAGCTAGCCGGCTGCCTCCGTTAATACCTCCCGGGTAGCAAGTTACACAGTACTCGTTTGGGTTGGGTGGTCCCATACAGAATCTCTCCATGCTGCCTAATGTTTTCCTAACGTCACACTCGTCACGTACTTCACTTTTATTTCATAATCATTTCTGAGAGGTAAAGGAATTGCATGACAACATGCAGAGCTAGGGGCGTCAAAATTAACACACATACTTGATGTGACTCAAACGCCGAACGATTTACTATTCGACGTTGCTTTAGATGTGCAAGTGCCAGTCAAAACTCGCGGTGACGGCACCCTGCCGACCACTTCGCTAGTTAACACCGGTCTTGTTGTGTGTGTTTCAAGCTCAAGAGCAACTCCAAGCAAAAAATGGTCAACAGCAACATTCAGACGGTTTCGTACTGCTCAATTGCTACATTAAAACGGTATGTTTCTTTTTCAGAACTGGAAAAACACGAGCGTGACATTAATCGAACCTGTAATCTTCAGATCCGAAGTCCGACGCCTGATCCATTAGGAAACACGGTCCTGACGACCAACTATAACTTGTATACGACTCATCTCGAAACGCTCACACAATGAGGAATTGTGTTTTCGTTCTGCACAGCCGCTGCCCCTTGCTCTTTCCCACCCATTCGTTACATTCAACCTCTTACGAGACCGACCAAATATAGACTGGGAAACAAGACCACAAACTTTGTGCATTCGGAATCGAAGGCAGGGCATCCCTCGCCGCATTTGTTACGATGGCCATTTGCTACTTCTGCAGAAGCGGCGGCGACGACGACGACGACGACGACGACGACGACGACGACCGCGAGTGGCTCTGCGATATGTGAGAAATACATCTATAAAATGTAATTCAGACTGCCTCGTCCCACCTTATGCTGTACCGCTTTGGCAAAGGCTTTATCTGCGCCATTCGCCTTAATCACATCTGAGAGTAATTCTTAATAAAACGTCTGTCGCTAATTGTTCGTCATCACAGATACTGTTTGCTATACGGCCACGACGCAAAACTGATTTCCAAAATTCGTCTTCCTCCTCTGAGGATGGAACTTACCACCACTGGTTTACTACACCAGTGATCTACCACTGAGCTAAAGAGGCGCGGCCTAGCGGTACTCTTGCGTACTTCGGCCTTACGGTCGCCTGCATCATCAGACTTCAGCTGACAACACATCATATTAGCTTCTAATATTTGCAGCTATGGCGACCCATTACTGCTTGGCTACACATCTGACACGTAACCGATATGCTCTCCAAACAACAACACTTGCATTTCAGAACATGTCTTTCACACATGTCTACAAAATCACCTTCACCTTCAAATACAGTCTCCTTGAGACTGACAGAGACGTAGGCAAATGTTAAAGTTGCTATTTACATTATATCACGTTAATCAGAAAAACGGTAATTTACATCTGCAGCGGAACAAAATTCCGTTCCGCCCAGAGTTGGGCTCGTACCCACAAACCTGGGATTAAGAGTCTCACGATCTACCGACTTAGCTAGCCGGCTGCCTCCGTTAATACCTCCCGGGTAGCAAGTCACACAGTACTCGTTTGGGTTGGGTGGTCCCATACAGAATCTCTCCATGCTGCCTAATGTTTTCCTAACGTCACACTCGTCACGTACTTCACTTTTATTTCATAATCATTTCTGAGAGGTAAAGGAATTGCATGACAACAAGCAGAGCTAGTGGCGTCAAAATTAACACACGTACTTGATGTGACTCAAAAGCGGGACGATTTACTATCCGACGTTGTTTTAGATGTGCGAGTGCCAGTCAAAACTCGCGGTGACGGCACCCTGCCGACCACTTCGCTAGTTAACACCGGTCTTGTTGTGTGTGTTTCAAGCTCAAGAGCAACTCCAAGCAAAAAATGGTTAACAGCAACATTCAGACGGTTTCGTACTGCTCAATTGCTACATTAAAACGGTATGTTCCTTTTTCAGAACTGGAAAAACACGAGCGTGACATTATTCGAACCTGTAATCTTCAGATCCGAAGTCCGACGCCTGATCCATTAGGCCACACGGTCCTGACGACCACCTATAACTTGTATACGACTCATCTCGAAACGCTCACACAATGAGGAATTGTGTTTTCGTTCTGCACAGCCGCTGCCCCTTGCTCTTTCCCACCCATTCGTTACATTCAACCTCTTACGAGACCGACCAAATATAGACTGGGAAACAAGACCACAAACTTTGTGCATTCGGAATCGAAGGCAGGGCATCCCTCGCCGCATTTGCTACGATGGCCATTTGCTACTTCTGCAGAAGCGGTGGCGGCGACGACGACGACGACGACGACGACGACGACGACGTGAGTCTCTGAGATATGTGAGAAATACATCTATAAAATGTAATTCAGACTGCCTCGTCCCACCTTATGCTGTACCGCTTTGGCAAAGCCTTTATCGGCGCCATTCGCCTTAATCACATCTGAGAGTAATTCTTAATAAAACGTCTGTCGCTAATTGTTCGTCATCACAGATACTGTTTGCTATACGGCCACGACGCAAAACTGATTTCCAAAATTCGTCTTCCTCCTCTGAGGATGGAACTTACCACCACTGGTTTACTACACCAGTGATCTACCACTGAGCTAAAGAGGCGCGGCCTAGCGGTACTCTTGCGTACTTCGGCCTTACGGTCGCCTGCATCATCAGACTTCAGCTGACAACACATCATATTAGCTTCTAATATTTGCAGCTATGGCGACCCATTACTGCTTGGCTACACATCTGACACGTAACCGATATGCTCTCCAAACAACAACACTTGCATTTCAGAACATGTCTTTCACACATGTCTACAAAATCACCTTCACCTTCAAATACAGTCTCCTTGAGACTGACAGAGACGTAGGCAAATGTTAAAGTTGCTATTTACATTATATCACGTTAATCAGAAAAACGGTAATTTACATCTGCAGCGGAACAAAATTCCGTTCCGCCCAGAGTTGGGCTCGTACCCACAACCCTGGGATTAAGAGTCTCACGATCTACCGACTTAGCTAGCCGGCTGCCTCCGTTAATACCTCCCGGGTAGCAAGTCACACAGTACTCGTTTGGGTTGGGTGGTCCCATACAGAATCTCTCCATGCTGCCTAATGTTTTCCTAACGTCACACTCGTCACGTACTTCACTTTTATTTCATAATCATTTCTGAGAGGTAAAGGAATTGCATGACAACAAGCAGAGCTAGTGGCGTCAAAATTAACACACCTACTTGATGTGACTCAAAAGCGGGACGATTTACTATCCGACGTTGTTTTAGATGTGCGAGTGCCAGTCAAAACTCGCGGTGACGGCACCCTGCCGACCACTTCGCTAGTTAACACCGGTCTTGTTGTGTGTGTTTCAAGCTCAAGAGCAACTCCAAGCAAAAAATGGTTAACAGCAACATTCAGACGGTTTCGTACTGCTCAATTGCTACATTAAAACGGTATGTTCCTTTTTCAGAACTGGAAAAACACGAGCGTGACATTATTCGAACCTGTAATCTTCAGATCCGAAGTCCGACGCCTGATCCATTAGGCCACACGGTCCTGACGACCAACTATAACTTGTATACGACTCATCTCGAAACGCTCACACAATGAGGAATTGTGTTTTCGTTCTGCACAGCCGCTGCCCCTTGCTCTTTCCCACCCATTCGTTACATTCAACCTCTTACGAGACCGACCAAATATAGACTGGGAAACAAGACCACAAACTTTGTGCATTCGGAATCGAAGGCAGGGCATCCCTCGCCGCATTTGCTACGATGGCCATTTGCCACTTCTGCAGAAGCGGCGGCGGCGGCGGCGGCGGCGGCGGCGGCGGCGACGACGACGACGACGACGACGACCGCGAGTGGCTCTGCGATATGTGAGAAATACATCTATAAAATGTAATTCAGACTGCCTCGTCCCACCTTATGCTGTACCGCTTTGGCAAAGGCTTTATCTGCGCCATTCGCCTTAATCACATCTGAGAGTAATTCTTAATAAAACGTCTGTCGCTAATTGTTCCTCATCACAGATACTGTTTGCTATACGGCCACGACGCAAAACTGATTTCCAAAATTCGTCTTTCTCCTCTGAGGATGGAACTTACCACCACTGGTTTACTACACCAGTGATCTACCACTGAGCTAAAGAGGCGCGGCCTAGCGGTACTCTTGCGTACTTCGGCCTTACGGTCGCCTGCATCATCAGACTGCAGCTGACAACACATCATATTAGCTTCTAATATTTGCAGCTATGGCGACCCATTACTGCTTGGCTACACATCTGACACGTAACCGATATGCTCTCCAAACAACAACACTTGCATTTCAGAACATGTCTTTCACAGATGTCTACAAAATCACCTTCACCTTCAAATACAGTCTCCTTGAGACTGACAGAGACGTAGGCAAATGTTAAAGTTGCTATTTACATTATATCACGTTAATCAGAAAAACGGTAATTTACATCTGCAGCGGAACAAAATTCCGTTCCGCCCAGAGTTGGGCTCGTACCCACAACCCTGGGATTAAGAGTCTCACGATCTACCGACTTAGCTAGCCGGCTGCCTCCGTTAATACCCCCCGGGTAGCAAGTTACACAGTACTCGTTTGGGTTGGGTGGTCCCATACAGAATCTCTCCATGCTGCCTAATGTTTTCCTAACGTCACACTCGTCACGTACTTCACTTTTATTTCATAATCATTTCTGAGAGGTAAAGGAATTGCATGACAACATGCAGAGCTAGGGGCGTCAAAATTAACACACATACTTGATGTGACTCAAACGCCGAACGATTTACTATTCGACGTTGCTTTAGATGTGCAAGTGCCAGTCAAAACTCGCGGTGACGGCACCCTGCCGACCACTTCGCTAGTTAACACCGGTCTTGTTGTGTGTGTTTCAAGCTCAAGAGCAACTCCAAGCAAAAAATGGTCAACAGCAACATTCAGACGGTTTCGTACTGCTCAATTGCTACATTAAAACGGTATGTTTCTTTTTCAGAACTGGAAAAACACGAGCGTGACAGCATTCGAACCTGTAATCTTCAGATCCGAAGTCCGACGCCTGATCCATTAGGCCACAGGATCCTGACGACCAACTATAACTTGTATACGACTCATCTCGAAACGCTCACACCCTGAGGAATTGTGTTTTCGTTCTGCACAGCCGCTGCCCCTTGCTCTTTCCCACCCATTCGTTACATTCAACCTCTTACGAGACCGACCAAATATAGACTTGGAAACAAGACCACAAACTTTGTGCATTCGGAATCGAAGGCAGGGCATCCCTCGCCGCATTTGCTACGATGGCCATTTGCTACTTCTGCAGAAGCGGCGGCGGCGGCGACGACGACGACGACGACGACGACGACGACGACGACGACGACGACGACGACGACGACGACGACGACGACGACGACGACGACGACGACCGCGAGTGGCTCTGCGATATGTGAGAAATACATCTATAAAATGTAATTCAGACTGCCTCGTCCCACCTTATGCTGTACCGCTTTGGCAAAGGCTTTATCTGCGCCATTCGCCTTAATCACATCTGAGAGTAATTCTTAATAAAACGTCTGTCGCTAATTGTTCCTCATCACAGATACTGTTTGCTATACGGCCACGACGCAAAACTGATTTCCAAAATTCGTCTTTCTCCTCTGAGGATGGAACTTACCACCACTGGTTTACTACACCAGTGATCTACCACTGAGCTAAAGAGGCGCGGCCTAGCGGTACTCTTGCGTACTTCGGCCTTACGGTCGCCTGCATCATCAGACTGCAGCTGACAACACATCATATTAGCTTCTAATATTTGCAGCTATGGCGACCCATTACTGCTTGGCTACACATCTGACACGTAACCGATATGCTCTCCAAACAACAACACTTGCATTTCAGAACATGTCTTTCACAGATGTCTACAAAATCACCTTCACCTTCAAATACAGTCTCCTTGAGACTGACAGAGACGTAGGCAAATGTTAAAGTTGCTATTTACATTATATCACGTTAATCAGAAAAACGGTAATTTACATCTGCAGCGGAACAAAATTCCGTTCCGCCCAGAGTTGGGCTCGTACCCACAACCCTGGGATTAAGAGTCTCACGATCTACCGACTTAGCTAGCCGGCTGCCTCCGTTAATACCTCCCGGGTAGCAAGTTACACAGTACTCGTTTGGGTTGGGTGGTCCCATACAGAATCTCTCCATGCTGCCTAATGTTTTCCTAACGTCACACTCGTCACGTACTTCACTTTTATTTCATAATCATTTCTGAGAGGTAAAGGAATTGCATGACAACATGCAGAGCTAGTGGCGTCAAAATTAACACACATACTTGATGTGACTCAAACGCCGAACGATTTACTATTCGACGTTGCTTTAGATGTGCAAGTGCCAGTCAAAACTCGCGGTGACGGCACCCTGCCGACCACTTCGCTAGTTAACACCGGTCTCGTTGTGTGTGTTTCAAGCTCAAGAGCAACTCCAAGCAAAAAATGGTCAACAGCAACATTCAGACGGTTTCGTACTGCTCAATTGCTACATTAAAACGGTATGTTTCTTTTTCAGAACTGGAAAAACACGAGCGTGACAGCATTCGAACCTGTAATCTTCAGATCCGAAGTCCGACGCCTGATCCATTAGGCCACAGGATCCTGACGACCAACTATAACTTGTATACGACTCATCTCGAAACGCTCACACCCTGAGGAATTGTGTTTTCGTTCTGCACAGCCGCTGCCCCTTGCTCTTTCCCACCCATTCGTTACATTCAACCTCTTACGAGACCGACCAAATATAGACTTGGAAACAAGACCACAAACTTTGTGCATTCGGAATCGAAGGCAGGGCATCCCTCGCCGCATTTGCTACGATGGCCATTTGCTACTTCTGCAGAAGCGGCGGCGGCGACGACGACGACGACGACGACGACGACGACGACGACGACGACGACGACGACGACCGCGAGTGGCTCTGCAGTATGTGAGAAATACATCTATAAAATGTAATTCAGACTGCCTCGTCCCACCTTATGCTGTACCGCTTTGGCAAAGGCTTGATCTGCGCCATTCGCCTTAATCACATCTGAGAGTAATTCTTAATAAAACGTCTGTCGCTAATTGTTCCTCATCACAGATACTGTTTGCTATACGGCCACGACGCAAAACTGATTTCCAAAATTCGTCTTTCTCCTCTGAGGATGGAACTTACCACCACTGGTTTACTACACCAGTGATCTACCACTGAGCTAAAGAGGCGCGGCCTAGCGGTACTCTTGCGTACTTCGGCCTTACGGTCGCCTGCATCATCAGACTTCAGCTGACAACACATCATATTAGCTTCTAATATTTGCAGCTATGGCGACCCATTACTGCTTGGCTACACATCTGACACGTAACCGATGTGCTCTCCAAACAACAACACTTGCATTTCAGAACATGTCTTTCACAGATGTCTACAAAATCACCTTCACCTTCAAATACAGTCTCCTTGCGACTGACAGAGACGTAGGAAAATATTAAAGTTGCTATTTACATTATATCACGTTAATCAGAAAAACGGTAATTTACATCTGCAGCGGAACAAAATTCCGTTCCGCCCAGAGTTGGGCTCGTACCCACAACCCTGGGATTAAGAGTCTCACGATCTACCGACTTAGCTAGCCGGCTGCCTCCGTTAATACCTCCCGGGTAGCAAGTCACACAGTACTCGTTTGGGTTGGGTGGTCCCATACAGAATCTCTCCATGCTGCCTAATGTTTTCCTAACGTCACACTCGTCACGTACTTCACTTTTATTTCATAATCATTTCTGAGAGGTAAAGGAATTGCATGACAACAAGCAGAGCTAGTGGCGTCAAAATTAACACACCTACTTGATGTGACTCAAAAGCGGGACGATTTACTATCCGACGTTGTTTTAGATGTGCAAGTGCCAGTCAAAACTCGCGGTGACGGCACCCTGCCGACCACTTCGCTAGTTAACACCGGTCTTGTTGTGTGTGTTTCAAGCTCAAGAGCAACTCCAAGCAAAAAATGGTTAACAGCAACATTCAGACGGTTTCGTACTGCTCAATTGCTACATTAAAACGGTATGTTCCTTTTTCAGAACTGGAAAAACACGAGCGTGACAGCATTCGAACCTGTAATCTTCAGATCCGAAGTCCGACGCCTGATCCATTAGGCCACACGGTCACTGACGACCAACTATAACTTGTATACGACTCATCTCGAAACGCTCACACCCTGAGGAATTGTGTTTTCGTTCTGCACAGCCGCTGCCCCTTGCTCTTTCCCACCCATTCGTTACATTCAACCTCTTACGAGACCGACCAAATATAGACTGGGAAACAAGACCACAAACTTTGTGCATTCGGAATCGAAGGCAGGGCATCCCTCGCCGCATTTGCTACGATGGCCATTTGCTACTTCTGCAGAAGCGGCGGCGGCGACGACGACGACGACGACGACGACGACGACGACGACGACGACGACCGCGAGAGGCTCTGAGATATGTGAGAAATACATCTATAAAATGTAATTCAGACTGCCTCGTCCCACCTTATGCTGTACCGTTTTTTTTTTTTTTTTCCTTTATTGTGATTTTAATACCTGTGACAAACAGGTAGGCCGGCAGCGGACCAAGTATGCCGCTCTTCGGCCTCAGAGTATACACAGAACAGAGATGAGTGAGATATAAAAACAATCAAGACGGCGGGGTACAAACAGTAGACAAAACAGAGTTAAAACGGAGTCGGTCACGTGCGTAGTACAATGGATAAAAGCGGAGAAACACGGTGCACAAATGCAGATGGCAGATGGCCACACGTGAACCAGCGGAGCACAAACGACGAAACACAAACACACTGCAGGAGAGTCGAGGCACAAACACATGCGATGGTCTTCGGCGTAGGACGATGAAAGTAACTGATGGAAGACAGCAGAGTCGTGGCCTGCCAAGGGGAAAAGGTGTGGGGAAGAGGAGAGAGAGGGGGAGGGGAAGATGCCAGCGGAGGAGAGGGATGGAGGAGAAGGGGGAGGGTAGGGGGAGTGGAAGCCCAAGGAGAAAGGGGAGGGGAGGGAGGGAGAGAAGGGAGAGAGGGTGCCCACAGGAAAAGGAGAGGAGAGGGAAGGTAAGGCTCAAAGTTGGTAGGAGGGGTAGATGGAGGGGAGGAGGGCATCATCAGGGAGGGGGAGTTGACGGAAGCCACCGAGGGAGAGGGTGTGGAGGGTGTAAAGATGGAGAGCAGGTGGGATATAGGAATGCAGGCGCGGCAGCGGGTTGGGGTGGGAGAGGATGGGAGAGACAAGAGGGTGTGGAGGATCAAGCTTGCGGGAGGTGTAGAGGATCCGTAACCGTTCGAGGAAAAGGAGGAGGTGCGGGAAGGGAATCAGGTCATAGAGGATCCGCGTGGGGGAAGGGAGACGGATGCGATAGGCGAGGCGGAGCGCATGGCGTTCTAGGATCTGAATGGACTTGTAGAAGGTAGGAGGGGCAGAGATCCAGGCGGGATGAGCATAGCAAAGGATAGGACGGATGAGGGACTTGTAGGTGTAGAGGATGGTGGAAGGGTCCAGACCCCATGTACGGCCAGAAAGGAGCTTAAGGAGGCGGAGGCGGGAGCGTGCCTTGGCTTGGATCGTCCGGAGATGTGGGTTCCAGGAGAGGCGACGGTCGAGGGTGACACCAAGGTACTTGAGAGTAGGTGTGAGGGTGATGGGACGGCCATAAATAGTAAGATAGAAATCAAGGAGACGGAAGGAACGAGTGGTTTTGCCTACAATGATCGCCTGGGTCTTGGAAGGATTGACCTTGAGCAACCACTGGTTACACCAAGTGGTGAACCGGTCAAGATAGGATTGGAGAAGGTGCTGGGAGCGTTGCAGGGTGGGAGCGAGGGCAAGGAAGGCAGTGTCATCGGCGTACTGGAGAAGGTGTAGGGGAGGTGCAGGTGGAGGCATGTCTGCCGTGTAAAGGAGGTAGAGAAGAGGGGAAAGGACGGAACCTTGGGGCACACCGGCGGAGGGGTAGAAGGTGTAGGAATCAGTGTTGTGGATGGTGACATAGGAAGGACGGTGGGAAAGGAAGGAAGCGACCAGACGGACATAGTTGAGAGGAAGAGCAAAGGTTTGGAGCTTGAAAAGGAGACCGGAATGCCACACACGGTCATATGCGCGTTCGAGGTCGAGGGAAAGGAAGATGGCGGAACGACGGGAATTGAGTTGTTCGGAGAGGAGGTGAGTGAGGTGAAGGAGGAGGTCATCGGCTGAGAAGGACGGCCGAAAGCCACATTGGGTAGGGGGGAGGAGGCGGTGTTGGTGAAGGTGCTTGTGTAGGCGGCGGGTAAGAATGGATTCCAGGACCTTGCTGAAGACCGAGGTAAGGCTGATGGGACGGTAGGAGGAGACAGCGGAAGGCGGTTTGTCGGGCTTGAGGAACATCAGGATCCGGGAGGTTTTCCACAGGTCGGGGTAGTAGCCGGTGGACAGGACCACATTGTAGAGCCTGGCCAATGTGGAGAGGAAGGAGGCAGGAGCTTCACGGAGGTGACGGTAAGTAACACGATCGTGACCGGGAGCAGTGTTGCGTTTAGGGCGAAGTGTAGCAATGATATCTTGAGTGGTGATGGGGGTATTTAGTTCTGTGTGTGTGATGTTGTCCAAGTACTGGAAGCCAGGAGCAAGCGGGGGGACAGAGGTATCAGTTCGATCACGGACATCAGGAAAGAGGGAATAATCGAACTGGGGATCGTCAGGGATGGTAAGGATATCGGAGAGGTAGGAGGCGAAATGGTTGGCCTTACTAAGGGCATCAGGGAAGGGGTGGTCATCATGAAGGAGAGGGTAGTAGGGAGAGGGTTTAGATCCGGTAAGGCGGCGGAAGGCTGACCAGTACTTGGACGAGTTGATAGGTAAGGTGGCATTAAGACGGGTGCATGTCTGTCGCCAGTCCCGGCGTTTCTTTGCCGTGAGTAAGTTCCTGATGTGTCGCTGTAGTTGCCGGTGGCGTCGTAGTGTGTCCTGGTCACGTGTGTGAAGGAAGGCACGGTAGAGCCGGCGGGATTCACGCAGGAGAAGGACGGCCTGTGGGGGTAAGGTGGGGCGGTGCGGATGGATGGCAATGGTAGGGACGTGGGCCTCCACGGCCTCAGACAAGGTCTGCTGGAGAAAGGAGGCAGCACGGGTAACGTCATCAGGTTGGTGGTAGGTGAGGGGGTGGCTATCGACCTGGAGAGCAAGGGAGTCCCGGTAGGCATTCCAGTCGGCACGGGAGTAGTCATGGACATATTTCGGGGGAGGGTCATGGCGCGGGTCGGGACGGGGGCGACGACCGTCTGATACAGTGAGGAGGACAGGGAGATGGTCACTGCCAATGGGATCAAGGACGTCCACCGCTATGCGGCCAAGCAGGGTGGGGGAGGCTAGGACGACATCGGGAGTGGTATTGGATTCAGGGCGGGTGTGTTGGGGAATTGGAAGGACGTCGCCTTGGAGGGTGGCAAGGAACCGATGCCACCGCCGTAACTGGGCGGCAGAACGACTATGGATGTTAAGGTCGGCGGCGATCACGTAGGAGGAGAAGGTACGGTCGATGTGGGAAAGGAAGTCGAAAGGAATAGGTGCAGCGGGGCGGACATAGATGGTGGCACAGGTAAGGGTAAGGCCGGGGAAGAAGAGACTAAGGATCGAGTGTTCTTTGGGGTCAGGAAGGAGGGGTTGGAGCCGGACAGGGATCTGGCGGTGGTGGCCAATGGCAACTCCGCCACGCGCTATCTGGAGTGGATTGTCAGACCGGTGAAGGAGGTAGGGCGAGGTGTGGACGGTGTGGTGGGGCTGAAGAAAGGTTTCGTTCAGAAGGAAGGCATCCACACGGTGGGTCGTAAGGGTATGCATAAGGAGGTGCTTGTTGGTGGGAAGGGAGCGGATGTTATTGAACAGGATACGGTGCTGTCGTGCCATAATGGGAATTTAAACGAGGGTGTCGAGACGGGAGAAGGTGAAATGGGCCTGGTTGTGGGAATAGGTGGCGTAGGTGTTGAGGTGGAACACGGAACGGGCAGCGAGGGAAATCTGGTGGAGGGTG